>NC_139903.1:8268138-18268138 GCF_905171665.1 Trachurus trachurus | reverse complement strand
GACTGTGGGAACTAGCTTCAGCTTCTATGAAAACACCAAGCAGGACTTCTCGCTGTCTTTTGGGGTTTTTTACTGACGAAAAAGACTGTCACAGTTCAATAAAAACGACGACTAACAGAACATAAACGCTCTCTTCTTCCAACGTTTACCAACTGACCCTTTATTCTTCTACGGTCCGAACTTTGACCTCCTCTCAACTGACATGTAAACAAACAGAACGCCCCCTTGTGGTCTAAATGTGTAACACCCCTACCAGTAATAAATGAAATCATGTATGGAAATAACTTTACTTTTACTCTGTATTTTAATATGATCAATCTAATCAATCTTTAAGCTATCTGAATGTAAATCATGAAATAGAATCTATGAATAAATAATGATTTCTAAATAAATAATAATGAACAAAGGATACAACAATGATAACTTGTGTTTTTTTCAGTTACATATTATTGCCTTTTACAATGAAAGTATTGTTTACATTTTTTTTTTTAAAGTAAGACTTAAGTGTTTTTGCTCCTTGCTACATGAATGTCCATTGTCCTAAACACTTGCAAATACCCATGAAATCACTACTACTCCCCTGGACCCCTCTTTACTGCCTGCACAGCACTTCAAGCCCTTGGATCCACTTGCCTGACCTCTGTCCTGAAAACCAATCATTGAAATCCTGTACCCACAACTCCCTTCTCTGAAACCCTCAGATGCCCAGTCCCAATAACCCCTGATAAAGTCCCTTTCCCTCTCAAGAAATCTCAGACACACATCCTCAACTTATCTGTCCTCTTTGTCTGTATCTGCACAGAATCACCCCCCACCTCCCACCCATTTGGGGTGCTGTTTAGCTCAGTGGGTTGAGCAGGCACCCCATATGCAGGAGCTATAGTCGTCGCCACAGCCTACCCCGGTTTGAATCCCCTGGTGAGCCCTTTGCTGCATTTTATTCGCCCTCTTTCTGCCTCCACATTTTCTGTCAATCTCTAACTAAAGGCAAAACGCCCCCCAAAATACTTCAAAAAATAAATGAATAAAATAAAACAGGAGGTCCCTTTCATTGGCTACAACCCATTAGCCACACTTCAAAGTGGCCACCATTGAACATTCGGCACCAGTGATTGGCCTGAGGCTATATGACCAAAAGTCCAACCCAATCTCCAGTAGCCGCCCCAGGCTGTTAATTATGTGTTCACACAATTGGCTGTTTTGTATTGTTTTGTTTCATCTCTTATTAGGCCGCAAGCTGCAATGCACCGTCAAATAAAGTTCCTCTGTTTACTTCAGGTGTTTCTGGAGTTTTGACTCTTCGGACAGTTTCTGTCTCCATGCAGCTCGGTTGTACCAGAAGCCTTATCTTGTTTCTACCTCAGCTGTTGGTCTCCTTGTTTTTCTGTAGTGAACTGTTTTTGTTGCCATGTGCCCACGTTTTCAGGAAATAAATAGATTACGTCCACTATTCAAAACCCAACTGTGCTGAAAAGAAGACCAGTAATTGTGTCCTGAGTGGCTGCATAAACAACATATAACCTCAAGCTGGGGCAGCTGATACGGAATATATAAGAAGCTGTGAAAAGTTGATGCTAAGGGATTAAAACGCTGTCCAAGTGCTGTTTCATCATCTTAAAGCTCTTCACTGTGAGCCTCAGATATTGTTTTGATCAGCAGGAGTCGAGGATCCTCTCAGCTTTTATCTTCTTGCAATCTAATTTTTCTTGCCATTGATTTTTTTTTTCTTAAAAAAGTGTGTTTTTGTTTGTTTCTTTTGTCTGCAGGTTTAAAAATAAAACCAGGCACAGCAGCACAATCGCCTCCTCAACAGCACTTCTAATGAGCCTGTATAGGACACAGCAGCTTGATGAAGTACTTATTCTCAAGCAGTTATGATGATGTGATTTGATGTGAGTTCAGAACTTGAGTGTGTTTCATGAAACATCGGAAACATCTTCATCCCCAAAGATGTGTACTGTACAGCTCTCCACTCCTTTCTACTTCTCTTCACTTAATGTCTTTCTTTTCATTCATCCACCTGGCTTCTCTATGCTCCTACCCCCCTCTTCCTCCTCCTCTGGCTTCCAGTTGTCACTCATTTATTCTCTAATCTCTCTATCCAGAAGCCTTGGTCCGGCTCCATATGGCAGAGCGCTGAGGTAGCAGTTGGCCTATTATCAAAGCCCACGCTGCGGCCAGGTTCCTCTTCGACTTACACATGGTGACAAATCAGCATTCAGGAGGCTGAACAAGGAGCGAGATGTGGTAGTAACACACTCCA
The DNA here is from genome assembly GCF_905171665.1 of Trachurus trachurus. Taxonomy (NCBI): domain Eukaryota; kingdom Metazoa; phylum Chordata; class Actinopteri; order Carangiformes; family Carangidae; genus Trachurus; species Trachurus trachurus. The sequence continues at coordinate 18,265,875 of NC_139903.1, read as the reverse complement.
CAACACAGTCTGACGGTTGAAACTCAAGGTGCGTGACACTAGTGCACATCCAGTCAGTGTGAGGCGTGTACGAGCGGGATGATCGAGGCTGCTGAGCACAGCTGCAAACCCAGTGAGGGTCATTAGGTCGGGGCTGTTAACGTCCAATCTGTTGCCCTGTAAATTCAACCCCATCTTCTCTCCCCCTGCTGTTTTTATCTCTGCTGCGTCCTGCTAACTCTGAATCTGCTCTGGGGTAAGAAGCACATAGACGGAAAAGTGTGTGTGTGTGTGTTGCATACCTGAACCTCTTTGTCACTGAGCCATCAAATCAGTTGTGTAACTGAAAAACATTGGACATATCAAAGTTTATTTTGACGGATGAACGGCCACTCTGAGGTTTTAGACATTGTTTGTCTTTCTATTAAACTGAGATCATTTTAAAACTGAATTTGTTATGTTTCTGCTTTTTTGAGCCTCAGATGAAAAACGTCTCTGCAAGGATGAAAAATCAGTTTGAATCATTGAGCTGCTGCTCCTGATGACAATTCCTACAAATTCTACATTTTGATATCTTACAGCCGATTGGCTGAAGGCTATAGTGTAAGGTTGTGATTGGATGAAGACTTCACTGAGCAGGAAGATATTATCAACATTTTTCTGAACTGTGGACTGTGGACCTCCCGCTAACTGGCCGCTCAGATACTTTACACCATTACAAGAGTGAAAAAACAACATATGTGGTTGTTTACCACATACTGTATGTTAGGGTTAGGGTTAGGTCAGAGGACTTACACCTTCAGTAACTCTTCTACACCGTTAGGTTGTGTTTGCAATAAAACTTTTTACTCAGTTTGTTCACCTCTATTAGTAAAACTGGCACTTGTTTGGTTCCTGTTCACAACACCTGTCGCTGCAGTAACTTTTTCATTCCATCCATCTCACGTTAGCCATTCTAGAAATTAAAGCAGAAGTGGGGTGGTGCGTGGCGCAGTGGTTAAGGCGGCCGCCCCATGTAGAGGCTACAGTCCTCAACGCAGGCGTCCCCGATTCAAATCCCGTGTCGGGAAGACCTTTCTTGCATGTCATTCCCCTCTCTCTGCCTCCCCCTTTCCTGTCTATCTATACTGTGTGCTATCAAATAAAAAAGGCAAAAACGCCAGAAAATATACTTTAAAAAAAAGAAAAGAAATTAAAGCAGAAGTAAGCGGAATATTTGTGTTAATATAAGTCTTAATTAGTTATATCTTCCGACAGCAATCACTTACATAGAGTGTTTGGTCTGAAACACTGGTCTGTCAGTCACTCTGCTCTGCTGTAAGCCGAGGAGAAAACTTCTTGTATACTTCCTTGTATCCTACAACCTTTATCCAATGAGGAGAGAGAATGGCATGAAGGGCTGTGTGTGCAGCCAAGGGATGCGCATGAATGTGGTGACGTAGGGACGAGGACCAATAGATCCATGACGAGGGCGGGGGCTGCTAACTCCATCGGCTGACAAAAAGTTAGCCAAAACGACCGGATCGCTTACTTCTGCTTTAAGATAAAACGGTAGAACCATACAAATTACCTTTTCATAATAAAAGCTTTTAATAGCAAGACAAAGAATTGCTGCGATAAACAATCTCTCTCATGCTGTAATTCATCTAAAGAGGAATTGATTCTGTCATGACAGAGATTTATTTTAGCACCAGACCCTGTATGACTGACAGTTGAGCTGGTGGCCTATTATATTAACGTTTGTTTATGTCACAGACTCTAAATATAGATGAAAGTGAAACAAGCCTCTTTAATGTGGGTGTAGAGTCTCTATTTGAACATAATGAGACTGACAATCTAATGTTATAAAATAGATAAATAAGATGTTATTATCAAAGTAATCTTAATATCCAGATATTATTCCTAGCTTTATCTGGCAAACTGCATAATCTAATGTTGTATAACCCGCGACTGTTACACCACTGTTCAGAGTTCATCACTTTATAAAAAATTGAAATTGAAAATACGTGGGTAAAAATACTGGTACACCTGTTATTGCCAAGATTTAAGAGAGGCTCTCTGTATTCATTTTTTACATAACCTTAGGAAGCTGCAGCCGGATGAACACAGCGCTTTGTCTGATGTTAAAACCTGAATCCATGACCTCACACACTCTGTGTCGGCTCTCTAAACCGACAACAACAGACCTGGAAACAGTTTTGGCTTTGAGTCAACTTGCGAAAAAAAACTGTACTTTCACATGAAAAATAAAAAAGAAAGGGATTTTAAAAATCATTTCAGTAGAAAATTACAGGTTTGATGCAGACACAACAGTCATTTTGTCATTTTGAGTCATATGGTCTCTCACATACACACAAACACACACACACACACAAACACAAACACACTCCTTCCCTGACTACCCACCAGGCTCCATTGTGTAGTCAAATCCCTTCTAGTCAAGCATCAGCAGCCATTGTGTTTGAGTCCCATTGTCGACAAGTGATTAAATGAGTATTACAGCGTTGAAAGGCAGAGGACCCTGGTGGCAATAACCACTGCTGGTGTGTGACAATAATGGAGGATAATGGACGGTCCGGCTCATCCAGCCCACTGTGTGCAGGCCTGACCGGCAGCTGTGAGGGACAAAGACCAAAACCCACGATGGAGAACACAGAATCCTTAATAACTGCTAATGTTCTGGACGGCAGCTGAGCGGCCTAAGCCGAGCCAGGGAAGCTTTGCCACATGTCTGTCAATATGGACGTTGTTTGGTTCTTGCATGGCACCTCCCTCATTTCCACAGATGAGACACAAGGCAGAGCTGTGTCTGCATACAATATGCAGATTCACCAAGCTTTATTAACAATACAATCTTATCAGATACTTGTTCCAACTCGATTGCTAACATCTGTGCCTACAGTAAGTAGTTTGTGAGGTTTGATGATCAGCATAATCAACAATCTTGATTTGCAGTATACCTGTTCTGCTCCATTTATAAGTAACATCTTGTGACACAAATAAAGCAGTATTTCACATTGGAGCTAGATGTCCTGTAGAGGAAGAGAATAAATGGTTTGATGTGAATTGTTATTCAAAAACACTTGGATCTAATGAATATTTTCATTATACCTGTGTATGAAATTACAATGTGAAATGTGCTGCTCATAGTGATGAATAATCATCACCTGAATCTGTGGCTGTCTGCTTTATGGAGCATTTTAAACAACTCCCCCACGGATCATCTGTGTAGGCAGCTTATCATGACCCATTTTCACACATCACACGTTTTATTGTGAGTTGACCTCAGGAGGACAGTGTCTGTTCCACAACCTTAAGCATGTGTTTATCATTGTTACCATGATGGCAAAGGTCACAGGAAAAACAAAGCAAATATACAGACAGTTGAGTGAAAGAGCCAGATGTTTCCCTCAGGAGCTGGTGGAACTAAAAGACAAGTGTTTAAGTCCACCCAGTTGAACTTGATGGTGCCCAACTGCCTGGTGTACGCTCAGGGCCGTTATATAGGGGAGAAAGGTGATGATAATTCTAGGGGCCCACAAAAAACCCCAGTAGTCTAATCTTTGTATGACTGATTTATTCTGCATAAGACCCTGACTGATACTCATAGTAATGCTGCATTAGCATCAAAACAAAGTAGGCTAAATAAAAAATGATAATACATACGTAGTCTAAGGGAAAAAAACGAAGGTTACGATATAGTAACCCTAGTTATATTAACACAGGCGGAGCCCTCTACTGGACTCTATGGGTATATCCCTCCTCCAATCGCGTACGCGCGATGGCCCACTGAAATTTGCATGTACGTAGCCGGCCAGTATGGCGTGCCTACCTTTCCCGCCCTTTAGCGGGCTATATAAGCAGATGCACCGCCAGCTGCCCTCATTCCACCAAACTTCAGCGTAAGGCGAAAGAGCGGCAGGGCCCTAAGTAGAGGGCTCCGCCTGTGTTAATATAACTAGGGTTACTATATCGTAACCTTCGTTATATCTCACACAGGCTTCGCCCTCTACTGGACTCTATGGGTACAGTAGGCGAAGCCCCGATTTATGTACTCCCTGCCGCGGGAGAGGCTCCGCCCACTGACCACACCAGCTACCGGTCAGGTACCAAGACCCAGTCACCACTTTATTAATCTTAACCACCGTATGGAGTGATAACGGGTCCAACTTCATCCCAGTTAGCAGCACCTGACTAGGCTGGGTGAAGTTGTGGTCTAACCTCGCAGGGGTCTCAACCCTAAACCTCCTGCGCACCTCATTGACAGTGTCCTAGCAGAGCACAGTCCAATGCAGGTGCATGACACCCTGTGGGGATCAAGTATTTAAAACACTTGACACATCCTTCCTCTCACATGTCCTGTGACCCTACAGTGAGCACAGACCTGGAGAAGGAGCCTGATACATCCAAGAGATAGAACCTTATGAACGGGCAGGGTGAAGACCACGATGCCGCCGTACATATGTCCTCAACACTCGCACCACTGAACAGGGCCGTAGACGTCGCCACACTTCTTGTGGAGTGCGCCCGGACCACCGTGGGCGGTTCTCGACCCGCTTGACTGTAGGCTGAGAGGATGCATTCACACAGCCACCTCGCCAAGCGTTTCTTGGACAGGGCTCTGCCAGCCGTCCCGTCACCATAACACACAAACAACTGGTCGGTGTTCCTGACAGTGGCTGTTCGGTCGACATAGTATGTCAACGCACGCACAGGGCATAGGAGATGCAGTTTCGCCTCCCTCGAATCCTCATGAGGGGGAGGGTGAAAAGCCTCCAACTGGATGATTCTGGACCGAAATGAGCTCCTTATGTTCTTAGGAAGAAAGGAGGGGTTCGGTTTAAGGATGGCACCACTGCGGTCCCCGCGAAGGAGTAAACAACTCGGTTGGACTGACAGGGCACACAATTCGCTCACTCTCTTGGCTGATGTCAGAGCAAGAAGCAACGCTGTCTTGAACGACAACACCTTTAAGGAGGAGCGTTCCAAAGGCTCATAGGGGTCCCTTGTGAGGGCCTCGAGCACCAGTGGCAATTCCCACTGTGGTACAGAAGTGCGTGCCACTGGTCGTAGCCTTCTGACCCCCTGCAGGAACCGTTTTACCAGAGGGTGGGCGAAGACTGGACCTCCGCCCAACCCTTCATGGCATGATGAGATGGCTGCAGCGTAAACCTTAACAGTCGCGTGAGACAGCCCTCTATCAACCAAAAGCTGTAGAAAGGAAAGAGTGTCCCCCACTGAACATGTCAGTGGGTCCACTTCCCTCTCTTCGCACCAATGCTGGAAACCTAACCACTTAGCCCTGTAACAGGCAATGGTGGATCCAGCCCTAGCCGCTTGGATGGTTTTCACCACCTGCGCAGTCAGCCCAGTCCGCATTAACCTGTCCCTTTCAGGGCCCAGGCTTGAAGCGGCTGGCCCAGGGTCGGCAGCGCCTGTATCGCGTCTGCCTCCTGTGACAGTGCCCCCCGGATTTGGGGAATGGGCCATGGTGGGGCCGCCATCATTGTGGTCAGCTCTGCGTACCACGGAGCCGACCGCCGGTCGGGAGCCACCAGAATGACCCTCAGCCGCTCCACTCTCACTCTCTCCAGTAGCTGGGGGATGAGACGGAGGGGGGGGAAGGCATAAAGAAGCCCTCTTGGCCATGGAGCGTGTGCAAACGCGTCCACCCCCAAGGGTGGATGGTCTTGCGGGCTCAGGGAGAACCAATGGGGGCAGTGGGTGTTCGACCTGTTGGCAAACAGGTCCACCGTTGCCCTCCCGAATCGTGTCCAGATCTGCTGTACCACTTCTGGTTGCAGTCTCCACTCGTCTTCCACGGGGCCGCCCCTTGACATGAGGTCGGCCCCCCTGTTCTCGATTCCTGGAACGTGGAGGGCTCTCAGAGATTGTAGGTGCTCTGAAGCCCATGACCACAGGTTCTCCGCCATCGTTAACAGGGCAGCGGAATGTACACCGCCCTGTCTGTTGATGTAAGCGACTGTGGTGCGATTGTCGGTCCTCACCAACACGTGTCTCCCCCTTAACCGGTGACTGAAGTGTTGGAGAACCAGGAACACTGCCTGTAACTCGAGGAGGTTGATGTGGCGGTCCTCCCCCGGAGGCCACACACCACCTATCGCCCTCCCCAGGCAGGTGCCTCCCCACCCCATCAGGGAGGCGTCCGTGAACACCGACGTGTACGAGGTCACTCGTCCTAGTGGTGTCCCGGTCAGCAAATGTCGTGGGGACCCCCAGTACTGCAGGTTGCCCCGCACTGTTGGGGGGACCGTCAGCAGCCGAAACTTCTGCCTCTTGAGGTCTAAGCGTAGGCTGGCGAACCATCTCTGCAGGCGACGCATGTGCAGCAGTCCTAGTGGAACCACTGGGTGAGCTGCTGCCATGTGCCCCAGTGCTTGCATGACGGTCAAGGCTGTGACACGTGGACCCTGTTGCAGCTTGAGAACCTCCTGCTGTAGGGTCGTCCGTCTGGACTCCGACAGAGTGGCTCTCAGGCTGACAGAGTCGAGCACAATCCCCAAGTATTCGGCCCGCTGGTTTGGTTGGGGGTTGCTCTTCTTCCAGTTGATGGCAAAACCCAACTTGGTCAGGTGAAGTATCAACTGAGCTGTGTGAAAAATGGCCCATTGTTTGGACCTGGCCATCACGATGAGGTCGTCCAGATAAAAGAAGACCCTCATCCCCTGGCTGCGCAGCGGCTGTAGCGCTGCGTCCACACATTTGCTGAACGTACGAGGGGCCAGGGAATAGCCAAATGGCAGCCTGTTGTATTCGTAGGCTGTTCCCTGGAACGCAAAACGCAGGAACTTCCTGTGTTTTGGTGCCACCTCGACGTGAAAATAAGCGTCCTTCAAGTCGATGGTTGAGAACCAATCGCCTGGTTGGACGAGTTCCAGCAGCCTCCTTGTGGTTAGCATGCGGAACGTTTTGCGACCGATACGTGTGTTCAGGGCACGGAGGTCCAGGATGGGTCTGTAGCCCCCTGTCTTTTTGGGAACCAAAAAGTATGGGGAGTAAAAACCTCGTTCCTTGTCGTGAAGAGGGACAATTGACACGGCCTGTTTTGATAGCAGGTCCTGAATTTCCCCCTCGAGGAACTCTATCTCTTGTTGAGAGGATAGATTCATCTCTTGTATGCCCCTGAACGCTGGGGGGAGCCCGCAGAACTGGAGAGAATATCCTAGTCTGAGGGTCCTGTCCAGCCAGTCTGTCAGTACGCAGCTGCTCTGCCATGCTTCGTAAAAACACGTGAGAGGGCGCGCAGACAGCTGTGGAGCAGCTTTTAGAAAGCTGTGGTACACAATTTCGGCCCTCTCCGCCGCCAAACCCGCCATAAACGGGAGTTTGGCCCATGGGGGGCCCTCTGTGAAAGGGCTGAGTCGTCCCTGAACGCACCAGGCCCGTTGTCCGAGCTCTCGGGGCCGTCCGTGAACGCATCTCTGTTGTCCGAGCCGGCGTGGTGTCACCTGAACGCACCACCGCCGCCCGGCATTTGACCGTCATGGCGTCTCTGTTGCTGTTAGATCCGCCCGTGGAAATAACAGTCACAGAACCAGAGCGGTCAGACACGTTGGCCGCTCTACTGCTGTTTACCGGGGGAACAGTTCGTGTTAGCCCGGCCGCTTCACTGGAGCGGCGCGGGTTAAACGTGCGTGAGGCAGCCGTCTCATTGTCCGGAAACACAGCCCTGCCGTGCTGTTGTGAACGATGCTTGTCACCGCTGTAGCCGTTAGCTCGGCGGTGACAATCATCGCTCGTCAGCCGGTCAACACGCTGAGCCGGACGCACCGTGGAAGTGACACGGTGTCGGCTAGCAGCGCGCGGGGCTAACTGTGTGGTCGCTACAACCAGTGGGGAGCGATGTTTTCTCGTGCAGCCTCGCCGGTTGTAGCGCTCATATAGAGGGACAACGGTAGCTTTTACCCGGTTGACAACGGTGCTCCGCTCTACCGCGTCTCCCACAACGGGGACGGTAGAGGGTGTGTTGTGTGAGTGTGCTTGTGAAACCGTGACCTGGGGGCCTTGTCTGTCGGGCCCGCTGCGGGGATGTGACGGTGTAACACAAGCCACCGGCAGCCTGACCGACGGTGTAGCGGTGGCTACACCGGCCGGGGCTGCGCGGCAAGCGGGGAGCATGGTGGGGGTGGAAGGGGGAATTTTTGCTCTGTTAGTGGAGTAACATGTTTTAATAAAAACATTTTTCACATCCACAGAACAGTGAACACAAGCAGAACATACAGAACCATATGAACAATGAGGGAGGGCGGCGAGGCAGCCTGCCGGCGCCGTCCCTCCCGTTAACTGTCACTTAGGTCGCTGTGTGCCCCAGGACAGCTTCGGCCTGGGCGTGCTGCGAGCCGCCGCGGGACGGGACGCGCTGGGGTCCCGTGCGGGGCGTTGCTGCGGCGGGCCCGCTGGGGCCGGCTGTGGGTCAGCTGGGGGATTCGCCGCGGAGAAGCCTCTTCGCTGGCGGCGATCTCTCCGCCTCGCCGTAGCGTTGCGGCGGGGCAGCTGGACCTCTCCCTTCTGCTTGGCTGCGACAGCGAGCGGTAGATGACGGCTCAGCTGCGCCTTTTCCTCCTCCAGCCTCTTTAGCCGCTGCGTCACCGTAGTGAGGGAGCCAAAGAGACCGTCAGTAGAGACCGGTGCAGCCAGAAGATCCTCTCGGTCCCTTCTGGGGAGGGCGGTGAGACCTAGCCAGACGTGGCGAGAGCCGACGACCGACAGTGACATCACTCGTCCGGCAGCAGTAGCAACTCCCTGTATGAGGTTGTTCATCTGACCGATGGTCCGGTCGAAAAACTCCATAGTGTCAGGGGAAGGGGGGGCGTCGCGCGGGAGTGAAGCCGCCGCTGCTACGCCCAACACACCGAGGTTGTTTGCTGCTGCTGCTAGTTGCGCGCCCAGCTGGAATATCTTGTCAAAATATTCCAGCGTGTCCTTATCCTGCTGCAGCGGTGGTAGTGGCTTTCTGTGCCCTGACCAGCCGGCTGAGTGTGGGATAATGAGCGCTGCCAGAGCTTCTTCGAGCGGGGGCACACCGGGGAACACAGTCTCCGTCTCGCCCTGCACACGCAGGAAAGGCGCCATCCCCGTGACTGTCGCCTTGGTCCTCAGCGGCTCCTGCCAAGACGCCTTCACGCATAGCCAGATGTCGGGAAGCGCTGGGGAGACGAACACGGGTTGGGGTGGTTGAGCCGGGCCGTAGAACCCCTGGCGGAGACGGCTCACCGGCTTCGGGGGCAGCGGGGGGGGCAGGGGAAGCCCGGCACACTCCGCTGCAGTCGTCATGACTCTCGGGAAGTCGAGCTTGATAGAAGCGGCGCCAAAAACCGTCGAGCCGGCGGAGAGGGAGATTTCATCCTCCTCGTCTCGTAGCGGCGGCGAGTTTGCAGCAGAAGCTGAGACGGGTCTAGGCGGCGAAGCTTCATCAGGCGGCGTGGAGGTGGTGTACGCTGGAGCGGCATCCTCCTCCTCCATGGCGTCGTCCTCCGACTCCCGCTCTTCCTCCTCACTGCCATCAGGAGACAGGGTGAGAAGAGCATCACCGCCGGTGAAGTAGTCCGCTCGCTGCTGGCGACGAACCCGGGGGATGTCTCGGCAGCACGGGCAGGCCGGGCGCTGCTCCAGCCCGGCGGTGGCGTGCTTCCTCCCGAGACACTCGAAGCAGAGAAGATGTGGGTCTGCCGGGGCGATGATGCCGTTAGGGCAGGCCGGGCAGTTGCGTTGTTCCTGAAGCGGCGACTCCATCCTTGGAGCTAGTGTGACAGTGGGCACTCGCCGGCGCTGAAGTAAAAAGGAATGAGGGCAGCTGGCGGTGCATCTGCTTATATAGCCCGCTAAAGGGCGGGAAAGGTAGGCACGCCATACTGGCCGGCTACGTACATGCAAATTTCAGTGGGCCATCGCGCGTACGCGATTGGAGGAGGGATATACCCATAGAGTCCAGTAGAGGGCGAAGCCTGTGTGAGATATAACTGGAAAAGTCAGGGGGTAGGGGCCCACTTTAGTATTCTTTAAGGGGGCCCAGAATTCCTAGCAACGGCCCTGTGTACGCTACAAGTTGGAGCTAAAAAGGCTCCCGTAGTTTGCTCTTGCAGCCGTGCTTCATTCTAAAAATCTATTATTTGCAAAGAGTGGTAAATACAAACGATATAAAAGGAAATGGCCAGCACTACAAATAACCTGCATACTTGTGTACTGTGTTATGTGTGTCTCCATTGTTAAAGTTTAGCATTACTTCTCAGGAGTTGGATTTTGTCCCATTTCATTTACTACTATCAAAATATTGTGACAGTTCCAGCAAATATGACTGAATAATTGTTACCAACTGAAGCTTTAAGAAAAAGAGTTAAACATAAATAGATGTTTATAAATTACATACTTATTAGGTAGTAGGACAATTCATAAATGATTAATTACCAATAGCACAGTTGTTGTAAGTGTTACCAAACATTTTTGTACATTAACACGTCACCTGTTCTCATCCCGACACCTGAGTCGGAGTCACAGAGCCATGGTTATGAAACACTGAGGGGTCTCACGTTTAAAATGCTGCACTTCAATTTAGGTGGAAAGAGGCTGCTCAAGACTCAACAGCTCAGCTCAACAGAGGATTGCATCTTTGAAAATGTTACTACTTTGTGACTAAAGCATCCTACTTTGAAAATCACTTCAATACCCCTGCCTCAGCGAGTTCCATTTTCATGCCAACAATCATTTTGTTGGAACAGGCGTCCCATTTTCAAACGGTGAATATCTCGCTGTGAAATGACGCTTTTCAGAGGGAAGAATTTGCTATTTGCTGTGATTACACTTGAATGTCAAACAGTTGCAGCCGCTACTGTATGATTACTGCCTCCCGAAGCACAGGCTGGAGACGCAGCCTCCCCCTCAGTTCCTCACACCTGGGTACCAAAAGAAAGAAGAAAAAAGAAAAAAGAAAAAACGCCCCCTTCGTGAACTCATCTTATGTATGTGGAACTCTCTCTGATAGCGTGTTTGTCTGTTTAGTGCATATTTCTATGCAAATAAGAGTCATAAGTGAAGATGTGAAAGTGTAAACACAGAACAACTTGGTTAGTATTCAAGAAAGTTAGAAATACAACTTTAAGTCATCTGTTTCCTGCTTTAGAGGAAACAGCAGAGAGACTTTTATCAGGCATCACTTCCACCACTGTGGAAGTACCAAAATTACTTTTTTCTATCTTTCTTATCTTATCTTATTTCTCTCACTTCTTGGGTAGGTAATGAGTAATGGGTAAAAGCCGTTTATTCACATAAGAGAGAAAATCACATAACTTGAAGAAACAGAACATGAAAGAGAAAAGTCAGACAGAAATCCACGTGAGCACATTCTCAGGATTTCTTTGATTTATGTGGACGGAGCTACAGCCACAATCTCACATCACTGCAACACTCTGCTCTCTCTCCATCTCTGTCTACTACCTTGCTCCTTGTACAGAAACATGAGTCATGAGTCAGTGTAGAGAGTGATTTAGGCTACTCAGTCATCTGCAGTCAAACTGTAAAAGTGAGAGGAACAACATGTCAACAGCATGTCTATTTACACAGATATTCACAGATGTACAGCTTTCCTGGAAGTTTCGCTGCTGCTGCACATGGATTATTAGGGTCAGAGCAGCTAAACTGCCAGGACACTATTGTATTCATATTCGTCTTTCTTTCTACTTCTTCAGAGGAAATTATACTTCCCACAGGTGAAAACTCACCAAACTTTGCACAAAAGTCCAGTCCCATGCCAGATTACCTCAGCTATCAACTCAAGCCAATAGTCCGGATGGTGGCGCTACAGCAAGCATCTAAAGTTCAAAACTTTGAAAATTCATAACAAATCAACCATACGTGCTACAGCTTCACAACTTTCATCAAAATTTTGCCTCAATATTGAAGAAACATTTGTACATTTAAACCTTCAAAGACTGTAAAACGTCTTAAACGGACATTGTGTAACTTCTCCTGTTATCTATTCACAAAAATCGGCTACAATTTGTGAAGCCACTGTTAAGTTTCCACTTGACAATTAGCTCAGCGTGATAGACGATTGTCTTTGGTTCCCAACGTTGCGCGTTCGAACCTAAGCTGGTGCAGTGATGTGAACATCTTAATCATCTTTCTCTCCTTCAGCTTATTGCTTAAAATTGCCTGAGCGTGATTGTCAGTGCAGCATCTACAAGTCTTCTTTCTGCAAGAAAATCTGCCTTCATGAAAATAAACCTAACTTTGCACAAATGTCCAGTGTCAATACTTCAGTGTGAAACAATCTGTGGGTTCTCACTTTGCACAAAGCTCAACTACCGTAGTTCAGAAGACTTAGTTGATGTAGAGTGGCCATGCTAATAGGTTATAGTGTGTTGTTATTGAACTTTTTTGTTTGAATAACATGGAATTTGCAGCTTCCAACTGCCGCTGATTATTATTGCTCCATGCAGCTCTGCTTTATATTCATGTTCCCCATCACTGAATTTGTGTTTCCTGCAAAGTTTTTTATTCCCACATGGATGCCTCAATGTTGTCTTAAAAAGACTGAGACGCAGGAATAAAATTCTGCTGGTAAAATGAACCTTTTCATTTTTAGTTTGTTTGTGATATTTAGTCCAAAGAAACTTCATCAATCTGAAAATGTGCACCAAAGTAAAATAATCAAAAATTCAGTTCCCAGTTAAGTCCTGTGAGCCCTGAGGATGTTTTTCAAGCTTTTTAAAAAGTCAGTGAAGCCAGATATACCAAATTATACTGTAGAGTAAATATGAGTCAATATTCAATTAAGCAATAAATACCCCTTTTGTTATACCCACGCCTGTCTTGGAGTCATGCATTTGAGTCCACCAGTTTTGAAGGTCATTACAGTAATGGAAACTATGCAGGTTATGTTTACAGTACCATTTACAGGCACACAATTTGATGCAAATGGGTGCTACAAATGTCTATCAAATGCATCTGTACGTAGCTCAGCCAATCGTATCAATCATACCCGTTGATGTATGCAGAGCGACAGATATCCGATGAGGAAAACAACGCTAAACTTTGCTCTTTCTTCAAAATAAACTTGTGGTCTAAACTACTTAAAACACTTTCTTCTGCTGCATCAAAAGTTAAAGCGTCTGCCGCCATGTTGGATCAACAAGCTACAGTATCAACAAAGTCACTTTGGTGTGTCGTCATCTTCTTGCTGCCCCCTCCCCCGTTCTGTGATTGGCTCCTTCGTTGAGGGTAAAAATTGGGTCCATGGTTTCCAGGCTGACTTGCAGAGTGTATAAATTTGCGCGCAAGGCAGCATGGGTATACCCAGGCTAAGGAAATCCTATGCACGAAAAATCACGAAACTTTGCACAAAGGTCCAGTCCCATGCCATATTTCATCAGCTGCAAACACAAGCCAATAGTCATCATGGTGGAGGTCTCTACAGTATATGTTCATTTTGGTAGGGGCAATGCAATTTAGGGTTGCATGGTGGTGTGGTAGTTAATACTCTTGCCTATCTGGGTTTAATTATTTGATATAGAACATTGTTTCATAACTAATGTGTTGCATAAAGAAGTATTGCTCATGGTTAACTCCAGTCACTAGTCGGGCTTTTAGAAAATAAAACTATGAAAAAAAATGTAAAGATGACAAATTGATAGCACTCACTCGATTAAATAAAAATACAAGAAAAGACAATCCACAGAGCAAACACAGACATACAGGCTACAACAATGATCAGTAGATGCAAAAGCCTAAAATGGTTACAGGTCTGGTTCTGCTTTTAGCCAGCCGGTGTGGTTTTATTTGTTTATTTGAATTTATGACTTCAAAATTTTTATTCTAAAGTCAGAAATTTACCCACCTCTCCTCCAACTTGTTTGTTTCAGCCTACAATGGCCCTAATTCAGTCAAACCATGATACGCACAGAGTAGATGTAATATTTTTTATCATGTGTTCTGAAATAAATTAATCTGATTTGCTCTAAAATATAATTTTACACAAAGAAATAAATAAAATAAAAAATCACCGGACAGATTTATCATGCAAATTTGCAGTAAGAGTGAACAGCTGTTTAGACTTTGCCACTCTTTGTACCCTGCAAACACACAGACAGATGAGTAGATGATGAATAATCGTTCAAAACCAAGTATGTACTACTGTGAGTCACAGCTATTTAGTGAAAATGCATCAAAACCACTCATCCAGCTGCACTTTGACATTACCATAATTACTGAGGGCGTCTTCAGCTCTTCATTTACTAATAAGCCTGCTTCCTGTGTGGACAATTTACACCAGGACTCTTAAATTCTGTTAAATTTAGCATCTTAACTTGTTCTACCTTCCTTTGATGAATAAAAGATGGAGCCGCACTATTTAACTTTGAAATATTTCCAGCAGTTTTCAGAGGAGTAGGTGCAGCAGCTGAGAGGATGAGGACGTGTTCAAGTCTTACTCTTCATCTGCTCTCAAACACTTTTCTCCGTGTCGCAGTAAACTCTCCACACTCTCCATCTCTCTGTTCCGCTTATTTTCTCATCACGTCTTTCAGTCTGTGTCTCTGCAGCAGGCATAATTAATCGCCCACAGACTGCTGTTTACACAGTCTGATGGTTTGAACAGAAGGAAGTGTCTCTGAGGCAAAAATCGAACTCCCTGTCTCAGCAGAAACAGAAAAGACTGATAAGAGGAGATGAGAGGGAAGAGTTGGGCTCCTGGTGAGGCCTGAGGGGAAACTTTAGTCACACGACATTTGATGCACATTATTTTTCATGAAATCCATCTGATTCATTAGTCTAGGGTTCATGATGTTGTTGTTTTGTTTTTGTTTTTTTTTATTTTTGAGTTCATTCCAAAATATGCATTTGAGTGAAGGCCTTTTGAATATTTATGGAAGGACATATGCTTAACTTCTCTGGTTTTACCACATTTTTATTTCACTAAAGCGCTGACAGTGTAGAGGAGAGAAGGAAAAGAAGAAGGGCAATAACATGGAATTTAGCTTCCAACTGTCGCTGATTATTATTGCTCCATGCAGCTCTTCTTTATATTCATGTTCCCCATCACTGGATTTGTGTTTCCTGCAAAGTTTTCTATTCCCACATGGATGCCTCAATGTTGTTTTAAAAAGCCTGAGACGCAGGAAAAAAAATCTGCTGGTAAAATGAACCTTTTCATTTTTATTTTGTTTGTGATATTTAGTCCAAAGAAACTGCATCAATCTGAAAATGTGCACCAAAGTAAAATAATCAAATATTCAGTTCCCAGTAAAGTCCTGAGAGCCCTGAGGATGTTTTTCAAGCTTTTTAAAAAGTCAGTGAAGCCAGATACACCAAATTATACTGTAGAGTAAATATGAGTCAATATTCAATTACAGTAAGCATTTGAAATCTAAAAAAAGATATTTTCATCATTACAAATATAAATGCATATTAAATTATATGAAGACATTAAAACAACAATTGAAACCTTTAATCTGCAGTGCAGTGCTGAGAAGATTCATACTGCTACTTTCTTTAATGCATTTTCTCTTTTATTCAATGCCGACCATGTCATTAATATGCTAAGTATTTATATGTTTGTGCACTTTCGCTGGCTTCGCCTTGAAATCTCGCTGCATGAGAGGGAATTATTAATCAGACGCCGGTTTCTCCGACTGCTTCCCACTGTTACACATTAAGTGTTGCATTAGCCCATGAGAAGAGTTTGCAACGAGAAGAGGATGCCGTCTCCTCTGTGTAGCTACTGCTCTGAAAAAACATCTTCAAAAAAATCACTGTCCACACCCTCCAAAGGTCATGACCTGTATTCAGACTTATATATATATTTGTAATTTCCTTTTTGCAACACTTTTCTAATTGTTTACTAGCTATGAACAGCTTGTATAGTAGTTTATAGTAGTAGTAGTAGTTTATAAACACAAATGAATAACTTTTAAAAAATGACTAAAGGTATGTGTCGATCGCCAGTGAAGCCACAAGAGGAAGAAATATAACAATGAAATATGACCACAATGGCTCAGACGTATCTGAGACTCAGTTTAAATTGTCAATTTATTGACAGGGTGATGATAATGACCATGAGGCAGACTCTGAGGGCTTTAATGGTTTGATTATTGCATATGCAGTCTGCTATCAGGCCTTTTCTCCCTGCCTCAGCAGCTTTGTGGCATCTGACAAAGCCCTGGCTTTAAAGTCTGGAGTTGGACATTGTTTCCATCGACATAAAACTCATCGATTCCACATCGGAGCGGCCTTGCTCCCGTGGATCTGCTCGTCTTATTCTCCGGTGGGTTGCTGTTGCAGTTCACATCTTCCTGCCCATCCTGCACTGACTTCAGTAGTGAAGTCAGATCCTCTCATGGACAGCACGCACACAGAGACAATCACACGCACACCTGTTATAAACCCTGCAGTGAGCACAGCAAATCTTTCATAAGCCTCCCTTTGTGACCAAATCAGGCAGAAATTTGCTCATTAAATAAAGAGATTAGAATAGTACAAGATCAAATATGGCTCTTTCATAACACTTTATTTTAGCACATACACTCCAAACTATAATGACTCAATATCTTCACAATCTAATTTCTTCAAAGAAATTACACTTTTTTTTTTTTGTAAAAATATTATAAATAGCAAGTTAGCTGAAAAAGTTGAAATTACTGTATACCAGACAATGTGTGTTACTGTACAGTGAGTGGTTAACGACCTAAAGCTACTAGGCTACTGTAGAGCTGTTTAATCAGCATTCTTTGCATGCTTCAGTCAAGACAAACCATCCAAATGCAGAAAGCTAGCTGGTCGTTTACTTCAGTAGCCTTAATAAAACACATCATGGAGATCTTGGCTTTACTTTCCACCTTCAACCTGATGTTGAACTTACAATATTTCTTCAAGACTTGTGAGTAAACGTCAGACCTACAGTAACACTGGCTATGTAGCAATAGCAAAACATATATATATATATATATAATCTAGCTCTTCTGAATGTCGTTCTAAAAGTTGTAAGCACGCTCTGTCATTGAGGACAGAGCATTTCTAGTGGAAGTAAAACCCTCAAAATCATTATTATCAGGCAACTTTTGTTTACATAGCACATTTCCGAAAAACATTAGTTGGAGACACAGAAAAAGGAAGACTGGTTGACTCCAACATAAAGAGCATCAAGCCTGGATCTTATGAAGTGTGAATTGCACTTTCAAACTTGTTAGGAAGGGCTCAACCTTTAAGCCAAAAGACAGAGCTGAAAAAAGCTTTGACAACAGCACAGTCTGTTTGTTGCTGTCTTCATGCGCACAATGTCCCAAACATGTCTGACCACCCTTCATGGTGAACACACTCTGTCCATCCAGACACAGACACTCACTACGTCTGCACTCCCACCTCGTCCTGCAGTCCTGCCCTGTCTTTACAAATAACCAGCGAAATGATGAATGTTGTTGTCACGTCTCCACAGCGCTGCAGTTCTGGCAGGTGGGGAATCAATCTGAAGCCCCCAGAGACCCATCCAGCGCTTTATATCGCTGCCACAGCACACACACACAATGACCAGTGCATGAGAATGCCAGCGACACCTCATTCATCATTTGGTCTTTCTATGTAAAGACTTTAAAAGACGCTGAGAGGAAAGTTTTTTGTTTTCTTTTTTTCACATTGATTTACATGGAGTGAGTCAGAGTTGAGCTGCCTTCAACCAAATACAGTAGGCTATATCTGGGACATATTTGTCTGCCCATACAAATGTGTATGCATCTATGGTAATAGTGTAGACATGCAAATATGTATTCCATATTATTTTTAATTTAATTAAAATATATATATACACACAGATTTACTACTTGGGCACAGCATGTTATATTAAAAATACTTATTGTTATTTTCATTTATGCATATAGAAATTTTACTTATCTCAAACTTATGATAAATGTTTATATTCACATACCCAGATGATTTATGTGATAATAATAGTTGAATGAGTGACATCCGTGGCTCTTGATTTAAAGACATACGTATATACGTATGTATTACATTTCTATGTGAGCTGTTCCTGTGTTTTGTGTGTCTGGGTGCTTGGGAGATTGAAATACCATCTTAATGGTTATCACATTCATAATTCAATTCATATGCTGATGAATCAAAGTTCTTCTGCCCAGACCGTTCCTAAGACCTGCAGCAAAGCTTCACATTCCCCACACAGATCTCATCTAACTTAATGATTGTTCCACAAGAACATTTCCCAAAATGTCAATTTCTCTCTTTACAGGCTCTGCTACACTACTGGTTAATTATACTTGTGCTCTCTCTGATTAAAGCTGGACACAGCCATGCTTGGAATTATTCAAGGTCACTCAGTGAACTATATTCTCTCTTTGTGCAACAAGGCAAGGAGTGTGAGGGAGGTGTCAATCAAACATTGGGTGTGCGTACGCACACACTCACAAACACAGTTCTGAGCAGAGGTCTGAGAGTTTTACTTAAAACAATGTGGATGGACGGTGCCTTTGGGCTTTACAGATCCTACTATGAGTTTAATGTTATTGTTATGTTATTGAATCTTTTCAATATCTTTTTTTTTTTGCATCATGTCCATAAGAGGGAAACTCAATACAATGAGAGACACACGTTTTAAGATGTGATTAAAAAACAAGGAGTCAAAGCTGGGGCTAGATCATACAAGGCTGTAAAATTAAATTTACACCCGACAGACCCCTTGTGCTACATTTCTAAGTTCTAAAGAGTTGTCTGAATGTGTCCTATAGTCTGGACACAGCTTTGAAGTGTTTGACTAAATCCTTACGGCCTGTGACTGTGGATGGGGTGGACATTGAGAGGGTTCAGTCATACAAGTACCTTGGAGTACACCTTGATGACAGGCTGGACTGGTCCGTACACACAAATTATGTGTACAAAAGGACACAAAGCAGGCTCTTCTTTTTAAGAAGACTCAGGTCTTTTGATGTATGTAATGTAATGCTGCGTATGTTTTATCAGTCTGTCATTGCAAGTGTTACATTCTTTGCTATTGTCTGCTGGGGTAACAACATCAAGGTCAGGGACAGGAACAGATTAGACAGGCTCATCAAAAAATGTAGCTCTGTGATGGGGGAGGGAGCGGAGCTGGTAGAGGCTGTGGTTAAGTGGAGGATGGGGTGTAAGTTGAAGACCATCCTGGGTGACCCCCAACACCCTCTACACAAAACCCTCTCAGGTCAGAGGAGCAGCCGAAGCAAAAGGCTCATCTCCCTGACCTGCAGAACAGAAAGATTTAAGAGATCATTTGTTCCTGCTGCAATCGTTTTATATAACACTTGTTAAAATGTATTTTTGTGTTCATCTTTTTTGTCATTGTTGTATGAGCTACTGGACTAACGTGAATTTCCCTGCTAGGGATGAATAAAGTATTCTCTATCTCTATCTCTATCTATCTATCTAAATGCAGAACTTTGCTCTTTGTCTAATTTGAAGCACTCTTGTTGTTCATATCTTCATACTTCTCCTATATTCCTCCCCTCATGTCGTTTCATAACAGAGCGGAGATGGTAAAGGGAGCAGACCACTGACTTCTCTGATGAATAGAGAAAAATAATGGTCCAAGGCTGACAGCACCCTGAGCTTATACTGTAGTGGCAGACAGGAATCAGTGAACATAAGGGAACAGATTTATGTCATATCTGAACTGTTATAGTATGTCCTATAATGTGAAATCTGCAGTTTTTATTACCCACCTCTGTTCTCATTAAAATATACTTGTGCTTTGATGGTGCTGTTTTCATTTTCCCACACTGAAAGCAAGGTGTGGTCTGGAATTTATTGACATCTGGCTCTTCAGCCTATTTGTTTTATAATCAGGGTGAGTAGGCGGTCTGTTCTGTCTCTGACTCAACTTGTATCATCCCTCACTGACCAAAGACTGAGAAAACAAGACTCAGAATGGCAGCCGAGTCACCTGGCCACTACCCACCCCACCCCTCAACCCCCACACACACACACACACAAATACAAAACACACTCCAGCAAAGGGCTCCTTGTTAAACTGACTCCACATATTTGCCCATCCAAAAGGCACGGAGGAGATTTTCCTGGAAGATCTGAAACCTCAATGCCCACAAATCCTGCAGTGTCTCATCAGTAAACTGCACAGAACACACTCATGTTTACCTACCCTGCACCGGTGCCTTTTTGCTGAAGAGACGAGGAAGAGAAAAAGATCTAGGCTACTAAAAAAAAAAAAAAAAAAGATCTGAGCTGTTGTGATGAAAGATGTTTTGTGCAGTGGGGGAGCTCGCTGGCTGCTGATTGTCAGGCAGTTTAGATTTTGCTGCTGTCATTGGGCAGAAAAGTGTTGGAAACAAACTCCACAGTCACTACAGATTTTAAATGTTGTGTTTGGGAGGTTGAATACATGGTGCTGAAGTTGTTAGCAGTCAGGGAAGTACACACCTGGCAGAGTCACAGTTTGGGCTCAGAAAAGTTCTAATGATTATTATCAATTGTTTAGTGTTCAGTGTTTTTATTAATTAATTGACAAATTATATAATTGCAAACTAATTGTGAAAGTGTTCATTAATTGGCAGATAAACTATTGCGCTACCAGACAAAAAATGTCTCTCAGATTTCCAGGAAAACTACCAACACAATCTGTGACAATATTGAAACAAAAGGAATCGTTTGCACGGCTCAGCAAAGCGCACGGTTCATTGACAAGACCATCTGGAAGTCTAGGCAGTAGCTTCAATATCAGGACCAAGATTACACTTTATAACAGCAATGTCAAATCTGTCTAGGGAGACATATGGATAAGATCAATGCTTTCTACAACGCGTGCCTCAGGAAAATCTGCCACATCTTCTGGCAGAACAAAGTATCCAATGAGGAGCTCTACCAAAAAAATAGCTGCAACAGTGTGATCCATGAAATTAAAGCAGCGGCGGCTAAAGGCCCCCACACTCCACCCCGACGCAAGTCAATGGCCGACGACCTTTATTCGACGACTACGTCAGGAGAAAGGAAGCAGTGAAACACACTACCTCTGTACTGTTATGCAAAAGATTTTCTGTCACTCTGCGATCATCTTTAGGTCCACTTTATTGACTCACCGTAAAACACAACACAGGGATGACTGACTGCTGTTTTCGTGGGCTGGTGTTACTGGTGTTACCACCTAAAAGGTCCGGCTCTGGACTACCACTATCTGGTTCCTACGCCCTGCGTTACACGATATAACACCATTACAACACAGCCTCCACTACTGCCGACTACACAGCAGCCTGTACGTTCTGCGCTTGCGCGAGATGCAAAGTCTCCCTAACAGCGGGCGGCGCTAGTCTCGGGCCAGTAATCCCAAACATGAAAACAGGAAATGCCGTAATGGAGAAACCATAGAAGAAACCATGGAGATTAAAAACAAAGTGCACACAACATTAGCCTGTTATTAGTTTTGAGAAGCCGTTTTGGACATTTTGGAAAACAAAGCTTGGCAGCAAAATGATCGCTCCGGCTGAGCTGATGGTCGCGTTGTCTGCTTCCGGGCTCATAATTAACCGAAGACATGGCAGGAGCCAATCAGAATACCCAACGAGTCTAATCCCCTGACTGCCGACACTCCCCGACTGTGCATGTCGGATCGGGCCCACCGGGACCCGACAGCTTCCGCGCATTCCCGACGGAGCTGAACACGCCAAACAGACGCATACCCGACATCGTGAAAACCTGGACAGCCAAAGAACCCCTGGCACAGAGGAGCTGAAAGAAAGGAAACTTTCAGAAGATAACAAAAGACAGAGATGAATGTTGCCGGATTGTCGAAGCCTTATTTCCCAAAAGGGAAGAAGAGGACTAAGTAACATATAGTAGCCATCTAACCTAATATAATGTTCATGGCTAACTGGACCAGGAATGTTCCACAGTTAAAGGTCTAGACACGTTTATTGTTCCTAGTAACCAAAGTTCCGGTTCCAGTTCTGTTCCGTCTGGTGCTGGTTCACGTTATTGAGGACTTGTTGCCAAAATTACAAACATAACGTATATGGACGAGTGGTTTAAAGAGTGTGAAGCTCTTATTAGATAGATTAGTATTTCACTTGGAAATCAGACCTGGATGCAACAGGAAATGAATTGTATTAATGAGATTACTATTTCAATGTGATTCCCTTGAATACATAAGATTTCAAGAATAAGCCCTTAGTTCTTTTATTGCCAGGTTTAGGAGTTTAGAAGAGAAATATCTTTGCAGTTTATATCCTGGAGGACACATGCTCCAGAATGATCTTGAATATGACAGTCCCTTAATATATACATGGTCTTTCTCCCGCTTTCAGATGTGGTGTGACAAGTTGAGCATTACATGACATCCCATGAGTCCCAGGGAAATGGGCCACGCTGCAAAAGCAATATCACTCCGAGCACATGCACACCACCGAGGGAAATGATGATGGTATTAACATTTAGGGAAAGTGTGTTTTAGTGACATCAGTGTGGGAGACGATTAAAGTAATACAAAATCTACAACAAGGAGTGGCAAGGGAGGGAAATTAGGAAGCTGTGGGCAGCAAACAGTCCCAGAGAACTTATTTAAAGACAACAACCGTGTGGACAGCAGGGGGAGAGGAGAAGACTGCAGTAAAGGAAGACAAGCTAAAATTTCACATTAGCCATGTTGTTGGAGATCTGGAGAAATGTCATTTATGATAATGTGATAACAATAAGACCAAACAGCGTCTTTTCACGAAAGTCTCAGAAATACCGATTTACAGATTTACTGGAGGTTTAGCAAGGGAAACAACCAAGAAATCAACATAATAAACAAACGAAAAATCTGAAACGAAAGAAGTGAAAAAATCAAGTCCAAAAGCTGATTCACCTTCTGTAAGCTGCACGGGCATCGTTTCCTTTTGCGCAGACATTGAACTCGTCAAACTAAATGTCACAGCTCATGCATTACTGTAACACACCGGACTCATATTGTATAGCTTTCTCACTCATGTGTGAAACATCATGCTGCTGCATCGTGTGATTGGACTTTACAGGCAAAACCACTCACTGAACTTATTGTGAAAATATTAAACAATAACGTACACTAATATATAAATAAATGGACAGGTTATACAGTAAATGTAGTCAGATAAAGCGGAAGTGCTCAATTATGGTTAATGCAATCACTACTGTGGTTCGAATTATGTAAGAAATTAATAATTTATTTAGAAGTGTGTTGTTCAGGTTGGACATTAGCTCTATTATCTGACCCTAACCCTCCAGATGGCTCTGGTGTTAAATAATTAATCACTGTCAATCATTATGTGCGATCACCATTAAAGTAAATATCACATTTGTCAAGTGAAGTCACTCATTTCATGACAGATGTTGTCTCATAATCACATGTGACTCTGCCCTGGGATCATTGACCTGCAGAGGGAAAATTATCCCAGAGCATTTGAGAAGAACATTTAATTTTTTTCAATGAAATCTGGCAACCATATTTATTTTTCTAATTTATCAGCGGGACTAAAATCCATAATTCATAATCCACCAAAGCAGAAGTGGCATAATAAATGCAATAAGTTCCAAACGTGTACTATTAGTTTTCTACAGGAGGAAACTCCCACAGGTTTGTAAGATGAAGATTCCAACCTGACAGCCAGAGTGGCAGCCATATTGTTTTCAGGTTGTTTGTCCGTTTCATTCCTGTGGACACGATGGGCTCTATTTTCGTGAACTACAGTAGGTGCAGGCGGAGCGGATCAGGCCTGCGCCTCGCCTTCGCTTCGCCAACGGGGAGTGGCCAGGAGCAGATTGCGATTTTGCTTCGAGACGCAGCGGAGCGCATCCCGCCTACTTCCCTCCCACCGGCGCAAATGGCATAGAGGGAGGAGAGAAGGCGTGGAGTGGGTTTGACACAGCCGAGTCAGATCTTCACCAATCAAATGAGCTCCTCTCCTCGCCTTTAAATCCGCCGCGCGCGCAAGGCGGACGTTTGATTTCACCGTGGAAGAGAAGATTTGAATCAGCAGATTACAGCATAGACATTCAGCACATCTACAGTATATCGATTGTCCCGTCACACTGATGACAGATCAAAGGCTGCACAGATGAAAGATGAGGATGGATTACTGCTGTGTTGACACTACACGATTATCTGCTATATTTATGTATTTACTTATTGATTTATTGAGCCGCATCGTCACGCGACCATAACAAATAAAACTGAAAACAAATAAAGTATCATATCTCACAGCAAACCACAATCAGCCTGGCATAGTGCTCATAGTGAGCAGATATTAACATCTCCCCTCTCAGGTAAATTCTAAAGAAAAAAGAAAAAGAGAGACGCTCCGCGATGCATCCATTACGCACAGCTGTTTGTGCACACGTGTTTAAATATAGGTTACTAAATATGTCTTTATTAATGGAAAAGGGGTGTGAGTCCAAGCTGGCAGTGTCCGGTCACGCGAACAGACCTCACGGGCTGATGGTGCAAAAGTAGTCTGGGAGGGAGGAGGTTATGATGTTTGCTCTGACAGATTGAGAGCTGTTGCCCAGTAAAAAAAAACAAAAAACAAAACACACACACCCCTTTTCCATTAATAAAGACACTCATATTTAGTAACCTATATTTAAACACGTGTGCACAGATCACAACATAACAAACAGCTGTGCGTAACGAGGCATCGCGGAGCGTCTCTCTTTTTCTTTTTTCTTTAGAATTTACCTGAGATGGGAGATGTTAATATCTGCTCACTATGGTGCCGAGGCTGATTGTGGTTTGCTGTGAGAGATGATAGTTTATTTGTTTTCAGTTGTATTTGTTATGGTCGCGTGACGATGCGGCGCTGGCCCCTAATAAATCAATAAGTAAATAAATAAATAAATAGCTGATCATCTGCAACGGCACAGTGTGTAGTGTCAACACCTGCTCTTGGGACATCCACGGCTGTCTCAGTCCCTCCCTGGTTTCATCTGTGTTAATTCAGTCAGGCTGAGTTTCCATTACGCAAGCCTTTGATGGTCATCAGTGTGACGGGACAATCTATATAGATATAGGTGTATGTGCTGATTCAGATACAATAAATAGGGGTTATTGTGATGATGATGATTATTATTATTATTATTATTAATTGCATTTAAATGTGCCTGGAAGTGTGGAAATCTGCCTGTGAGGTCTTGGTGACGTGTCTGCACTGCGCGCTGGGCAGTCAAATTGCCACTGCGCTGGCTGCGCTTCGCCTTGCGCTGACATTAGACCAGGTTGGAGCTGGCGAGCTTTCGGCGCACTCTCCGCGCGGTCTATCGGCAACAAATTGTCACTGCGCCACGGCGAATCTGTCGACACCTCCCCCTGCTGCGCCACCACTCCCATCTCAGCGCACAGCAGTCTGCCAATTTACCGAATCCGCTGCGCACCTTGTTGCACTGGAGGAAAATGCCACTGCGCCAGCTGCGTCAGGGCTCGCTTCGCTGCGCCCCCGTGAGTTGCGCCAAGAAATTAGGGCCCGATATCTCAGTGATGGAGCTTCTTCAAGTTTGACACATCAGTTTAATTTGCCCCAGTGATGATTAGAATTCAGGGCTGCAGGATAAAGGTCACATGTGTGGCCATCTCAACAAAAAAAATGCAGTTTTAGCCCTATGATCTCTCTTTTTGTCTGCCGAGGAGAAACTGGTCAGAGGTCAAAGTTTAAGGGTCAAGATCATGGTGGCCTCATAAAGAATAATTTTGGCCTTGTGATGCTGTAATCTCCTCATCTGTTATCACGCACACACGCTTATGTTATTTTCTATTATAACTGCCTCGCTCTCTCTCGCACGCTCTCTTTTTCGAGGTTTCAGACAGTACTAAGATAAAAACACACCAGGCTACCTGTGAATCTGAAGTCTGATCTTCAGTAAGAAAGAAAAAGGAAAGAGCACGCCGCTAATTGACTCTCAGAGGTCGTGACCCCGGCAGGATTCTATCGATCACCATGACAACTTCACTGACGAGAAGATAAGGAGCTGCCACTCCAGCGCCTCAGCCTCGCAGCTTCACTCTCCCCGCCAACACACCCGCCGTGCGTCCTTGATGTGTTTGTACCATCAAACACACACACACACACACACACTGCAGTTCAACTCCAGAGTCTGTCCAGCTGTAAACATCAAATATGAATCAAGGTTGGACCGCAGCACACTGCACGACTGAATTTCATTATATTCCTGAAAATAATTCCAGTCATACCTGAAGCTGAAAAAGGTTACAAAACCGAATAAAACTGAAATAAAAAGATAACGCTGAAAAAACATGATTCATCTCAATACAGGTTGTGTCTTCATGATACAAGGGGAGTTTATAAGGAAGATCCAGAGTAGGTAAGGTAGGTTACAAGTTGTTCACAATAAAAGAAAAGCAGACAACAAAATATGAATTAAACAGTAAAAATATGTATAGGATAATTAAATATAATGATTAATACAGAAAAGCTTTCATATATAATAAAGTTTAAATAATTGAAATCTGAAAAACTCAAATTTAGGGATCTTTTTTTGTTAGAGATAGCACTGTAGTCATCATTACAACTGCAAAGAAAACACAGGTTGGAGGTACCAAACCCCCACGTTAGCTAAAATGAAGATCTGTGCCCTCACTGCCAGCTCCACATGGTCACTCAAGCAGAGACACTGGCTCTGCATTGATTCATGCTCATGCTGCTCAAAGTGATGTGCATTAAAATCTCAACTCGGGGAGCCAAAGTGCAGCCATCGCACGTGGGTGTTAAATCAGAGGGAAACAGCAAATGACTGTGTTTGCATTTCACGTAAGATCAATTTGTATATCAGTGTTTGTTTAAGTGTTTGCTCATCCTACTTCCACATAGTCTCTGATGATCTAATGTTTCTCGGTCTGGCTCCAGGGCAATCATTTTCTGTTTTGAATCATCACCACTTGGTTTCTCTTTCCATTAGAAAAGACAGCTGGGGAGACTGAAAACCAATGTTGTTGATAATGTGTGTTGATAATGACAGGCAATGTAGCACAACCCCTTCCCTTCCTGTGGAGACCCATTTAGATTCAGCTTCTATTCAGAGCGGCTGTTTTTAACTGATTACTTAAAGTTCCACCAATTGAAGATTTTTATATATAAATATTTATGTGAAAAGGGTCACTTCCCAACATCCACCAGATGAAAGCTGCCCGATGTAAAAATAATAATAATAATAATAATTAATTGGCATTAGGTCCAATTTCTGAGCCACTGCCTTTTCCTGCACAGTCTGCATTTCTGAGTACTGTGTAGGGTTCAATGGCTATTGGCACAACTCTTATAACCAAGCCCCTGTTAAAACCTTTTAACGGGACAACTGTTATAAATAAGCACATCAAACAGTGTTTCTGCAAACAAAGTTATGTGTTGTCAAAGTTGTGAGGTGACAGTACGCAACCTTAAACACCTTAACAGATGGTAACAGGAAGCCATTTGGTTCAGCCACACATTTGCGGATAGAAGTAGTGCCTAAATGGGGCACAACTAAGTTGACTAACAGTGTTCGTTTGATGTGAAATTAAGCAAATGTTTGCAATAGCTACTCTTAAGGTAGTATTACCTTCAGAGCTGTGTTTCTGCCAAGTTATTCTACCATCTAGTGGTCTAAAGTCAACTTCAAATATTCCTGTTATAAACATATTAAAATATACAGTTGGTTGAAATTCCACAGCAAATACATGGATATGGTCATGGTCATAATACATGGTCTTGATGATTATTTCAAAGTCAATTTTGTTACTTTTCCCATTCTTATTTTTCATCTTATTGATCCTTTTTAAATTTAGTGGTGAGGAAAAATAGAATGTAAACAAAATATGAAGCTCCCAATAACATGTAAACTTTCACTTCAGCACACATTTGTTTTTGTTTTTTGTCATTTATTATTATAATTTATGCTTCCCAGCAACAGATGATTAAATCATTATCACTTAATCTGCACCTACATTTGATGTGCAAAGTTTTATATTATACTTTGTCATCATCTGCCAGATTGCTTTAAAATGAGAAATTCCTGACTGATGAAAATTCTGCCTCCTGTTTCAATAAATCATCAAAACATAGCATGATGAAATATGGATGGATTCATTTTTATAGATTAGCCAAACCCTTAGTTGGCTATCTGCAAACCCCTACACTGATTCCAATGAATCAAGCCATCAAATAACAGGTAGCCCAGATGCCACCAGTAAATCTGAATTGCCACCTTGAGTGGTGACTGCTGTGTAACACGCCAAGTCGGCAATATGGAGCAGATGTTCCAATCTAATCAGGCGCTTCTACAGTGACCTTTTTATTGCATCAATATCTAGCAGATTATATGGGCTTAATTGACAGGTGGCCAAACGGGAGAGCATGTGGGAGGTCTAAATCGCCCAAGTGAAGGCTGCAGGCATCATTTGCAACAGTGATGGAGCAACTTATGTTAACAACTTTTCTATGTTGAATTTATTCTGTTTCACTGATGGTTTCACAATTTCTGACATGTCCATATCCACAAATCATGAAGGATACACTTCCTGTCGGTGTCATCAGATTTACTTTTTTTCTGGGCTGTTCATTGAACATGGCTCATCTCAGTTCATCGTGGAATCCAAGGTGCAGGAAAAGGAGTCGTGTAATTATTCTAACATGCTCTGGGACAATTTACGGCAAAACTTTTGTAGCAGTTGACTTTTTCAATGTTCATTTTCCCACAGTTTTGTAAAAAAAAAAAAACCTTAGGAATTACTTCAACATCATGATCCAAATCTGTGTACTTCATCAAGTATTTTAGCTGCCTAAATTTAACCCTTCCTCCACTATGATTTATTTGTCAAAACCCTGATCTTTTCCCGAGTATAGCTCCAAAGGCATGAATCCCCACCACATACTCTACCTCTTGTTTGGATTTAGGGGTGGAGTCAAGCACTGCCAAGATGGCAATGGTGGAGAAGCTCACACTGAACTTCAGAAACATATGGGTGCCATTATGGAGTCTACATCCATCTTCATTTACAGTCTAGCTAGCCTATGCCCTGAATTGCACCTTAGTTCCGATGCCATGAATGAAATCCATGAGATCCACCATTTAGTAATCCTTCACTGTTAGCCTTTGCTGTAAAACCTACAGTTAATTACTTTAAAATGTCCAGTAAAATAACTTAAAAACATTGAACAGTATAAAACTGTAACATGCATTGCACCATGGGAGTTTTATTATAAACTAGAGTAGGCTATATTACCTATAATTTCATAAATGCAGTAGTATACTGTTGTAGCATGGGTCCACAAAACAAAAACAATTATTTACTAGATTACTTACAGTAAACAACACTTTTGTATTTTCTAGTAAGGTAGTTTGGATTAGGCGGGAATGCATCTAAAAGCCATTTACCAGTTGCCATTTACGTTAAACAAAAGAAGAGGACGAAGAAGACGGTGGACAAGTAAAGTTAATTCATCAACCTTGGTGGAGAGAGGCTACTCCGTTGCGGTAAGTTTAAATGTAGAAATTAAACGTCTTGATTAAACCTGACCTGATTTAACCTTTGCTTAGCATAATGCTAACATTACTCTGAATGATGTTATTAGCCTGAGATGTTGAGACAGTCACAAACACATACTACCCCGCCCTTACCGACCAAGGTTAGCTAACATTATGTAACTGTTAAAGTCATGTAGAAGATTAATATCTAGCATGTGTGAGTGCATGCGTGCGTGCCTGTGTTTCATGGCAGGAGGAAACGTTAAGTAGCCTAGTAAGTTAGGCTATTTGCTCTCTGGTGATAAATGCTGTATGCTAACACATAAGCCCTCCTGTGTGAGTCCTGCAGACTTGAGTCCGTTAAAATATTTTTTTTATTTCTGTCCTAGCTTTAGTAGCATGCTAGGATAGCCTTAGCCTGCTTGCTATTGTCGTCCCTCGCGCTCAGTCTGTTCAGAGAGGAGCCAAGGCAGCCAGCCCAGTCACGTTTCTTGTCGAGAATATTATGATTTATAATCTTGTGTGTGCGTCTGTAATATTAATTTGATTCAATACCATTGTGAAAGCCTTGACTAAGTTATATGTCAACTAAAATGTCCAGTAAAAATCTTAGAAACATTGAAAATAGTACAAAACTGTATAATTTAAAAAATACGGTATGATACTGGTCTCTTATACAATGCACCATGGGCCCACAAAGCAAAAATGGTTACTTAGGCCTACTGGATTATTTACAGTTAACTACACTAATACATTTTTCATGTAAGGTACCGTTGTTGATAACAGTTGTTATAGATAATTTACAGTAAACAACAGTTTGTGTATTTTCTGTATACCGTAGTTTGGATTAGGTGGGACAAAGCACCTAAAAGCTAAAAGATCACTACAATCCCAGGGTTCCCTTAGGTCTTTGAAATTCTTGAAAGTTTGACAGAATTTGTGGCAAAAGTTAGCCTAGAAATCTAGACGCACCATAGCGGCAGCAAATATATTTGCTCCAAAGTATTGAACTTTTTTTTGTTTGTTTGTTTTTTGAAAAAATATAAAGATATGGGAAAGTGATCAAATTTTTGTATGGTAGTTTGTGAATATAAATTAAGTGGTGCAGCTGAATCTATACGTTGCATCTGTTTAATTGGTTGTTTGTAGCAATAGGAAGCGACATTCCAAGGAAGGGGGTGTGTACCAGGCTCCAAGAGAGTCCAGGCAAGAGAGAGGAACCTTGAGGCTGGCCATGCAACTCCAGTGCTGGGCTGTCTAACCAGAGATTTGTAAGTTTTTATGTAAGGAAAAATATAAATTGGAAATGCTATTGATCATTTTAGTGGCACAGCCAATTGTAGCCTATATGTGCTTAACTCTTTCACTGCCAAAGACGAGTTATCTCGTCTTAGCGAATCCAAGCGTAGTCTGCCAAAGACGAGATAACTCGTCTTAGCGTTTTTTTAATGGCAACGCCATGTTGAATGTCTTGCCCTACTCCTCTGTGAAGATCAGACTTGTATCATCAAAATAAAGTGCATAAAAACACATTTGGATTGACATATAAAAAATATATATGTATTTCTCCCCCCTCGCGGAGCGGAGCGGGTGTCTGACTGCAGCGGCGCCGCTCCGTGACACTCTGGCCGCCGGTGAGAGCTTCGGGGGCGGCGGCGGGGCTCATGGCGGCTCGGCAGCTCGTTGAAGCTCCGTGCAGCTCCGTGATACAAAGCACAAACGTTAGTAACAACAACCCCGTTGATCGCTCGTCGTTAGTCGTCAAGAGCGTTTGGAAAGTCGCCAGATTTTGCGAGAAATCACTCGGATAGCAGCTTGAAAATCCCACGATCTAGTGTGGATGAGGAGCGGACGGCGACGTGACGACGAGAGGTAAAGATGGTGGGAGTGTCTTGTGAGCGTCAGCGTACTGTCTGTGGCTGAGTTCAGGGGGCGTCAGCCAGAGCTGTAGGCTGTGTGTAGATGTGTGTGTGTAGATCATAGATGTGTGTGTGAGACAGAGAGAGTGAGTGAGACCGCTGCCTGCTGACCAGAGGAAGCTGGATCTGATCTAAAGTGCCGTGTTTCGGCTACAAAAACCTATCGAACTGATCCGCGCACGCACACACACAGTCACACGCGCGCACACACACACACACACACACACACACACACACACACACACACACACACACACACACACGCACACGTACATGCACACGCACACGTCACGTACGCACACACACTAAAAAAAGGAAAGAAAAAGTTGTAATTCAAAGAAAAGAAAGAAAAGAGGCTGGACTAGTGTGTGTCAGTAGCTAAATGTTTTGTCTTTTGTCATCAAAAGTCATTTGTCAGTGTTGATTTAGTTGTTGTTTACAAGAGAACAACTGTACAGATAATATAAAGGAGCCAATTGTACTGGTTCACCTAAAAATGACACCCGACACAAAAACCTCTTTTTCTCAAGATTTTGGTGCCAAAATGGCATTTTGGGCTAAAGTAACCTATATTCAACCGCCAATTTCACAAGACTGGAACAAGATAGAAACAAACAGGTTTTTTAGCTGGAAAGTAGAGACCCTCATCTTTCCTTTGATGGGTTGAATGTGTATGTAGTAACAGTACATAATATATGGTGGGTCTACAGAAATCTGTCAAAAAGCTGGAAAATGCCTGGCAAGCTGGAGGAAGCTGCTGTGAGAATGGCTGGCAGTCAAAGAGTTAATGTGTGTGTCTGTTTGTTTGTGTTGGTTGTAGCATCAGGAGGCAGGAAGTGACCTTCCAGAGAAGCAGGTGAATACCAGGCTCCAGAAAAATCCATACAGGATAGAGGAACCTTTCGACTGGCCAGGGGCCTCTGGCACTGGGCTGTCTAACCAGAGCGTCAGATTCTGGTAAGTTGTATTGTACAAATTAAACATCTTGATTAAATTTGACCTGAATTAACATTTGCTTAGCATGACGTTACTCTGAATGATGTTTCTGTAGTTAGCCTGAGATGTTCAGACAGTCACACACATGCACACACACTTGAATTCCAGCTATAGATTTCGCAGGTAGGAAAGCTTTCAACCATCTCACACATTCTGAAATTTGTGGTTGTAAAGAACAAATTTCATCTATACAGTGATGTGGCCTTGTTAACAGAGGAAAGATGTCTGTCTAAATCAAACCAGATAAAGTCTTACACAAATTAAGGTCTGGATATGTGGCATTTGTGTGTTTAGTGTAGTGTTGTTTACCAGCCCTTGACAGGTGATCTTTAAACACATCTTCTCCATCTAACTATCTCCTTCATTTACTTCAGAAAGATACTCTCCACTGAAGTCCTTCCAACATCCCGCTGATCGACACCCCCATCACCAAATGAAGCTCTGTGGTCTGTGGCCTCCCCTGCCCCCTTGCCCCATCGTTAGAGATACAGTATTGTTCAACCTTTCCTGGAAATTATTATTATTATTTTTTTTTAAAGGGACAACGAGGAGTTTGTATTTGGTTACAAAAAAGTCTTATATTAATGTGGATGAATCTACGTTACCACTTGTTAATGGGTCCATTTTCAATAAATATGTTGTATTGTCTTTATAGTAATTTTGATATTATTTAGTGGTCGGCTTGCCCAGCATTTCCTAGTTTCGGTTTCGCAAACACTGCCCGGCGGGTCATGGGAATAACGCTGGCGAATCGCCGTTTATGGTCGAAACTACGACGGTATCTGATCGTCTTTGAACCTCCGACTTTTATTCTTGATCAATGAAAACATTCTTAGCAAATGTTTTTGCTTTTTTCCATCTTGCGCCGGTCCAAGAATTTCACAGTGCGCGCGGAAGCTCATGGGAAATGTAGTCTGAAAACACTTTGCTTTCCAAAACTTTATGGTTGTAAATTTAGTACATGGCATAAAATTTGATTCAGTCTTTAACTCTTTGAAAAGTGTTTATATTTCAAACATTTGTAAGCACTTTGTACTTTCATATTGTATGAATTTTATTGTTGTACTGAATTAATTGTACTGAAATACTACAACTGTTGTTAGTGAAACTATGAATTTCATACTTGAATTTGATACTGTTTTGATTTTTTTTTTAAGTTTATGTATTGCAAAATGTGTACTGTTTTTGTGTGTATATTTTTAAATAAAGAATTTGAATTTACTGCATATCACTGTAAATATTTTTTTATTTTACAGTAATCTACAGGCCACTGCAGTTCAATAATATACATCAATATTTTCAGTAATACATTTCTTACTGTAAAACGGTACAACAGTAAGGATAAGGATAATTTACTGGCAGCACCGTTGCCTGCTTAATATTGTATTAGCCATTTACAGTAACTACTGTAACAGTCGTTTAAAATATTAAGCAGGCAACGGTGCTGCCAGTATGTTATTGTAGACAGCAGGAAAAAGGCTAACAGTGTTGGGTTGAAGGTGCTGATCATATTTAACTAAGTTATTTCACAAAATAATGTGAAGTCACATTCAATTTGATTTTGAAATTTAACATCAGCAAAAAACATAAGTAGAAGTCTATGTGTTTTACCAATATTGACTTTATGTTTCAAGGAGCTGATGGTTGATATGTTGTATTTTGCCATTTTTCACCAGTCGGTGTTTGTAAAGTTGTTCAAACATTTCCATTACAGTTTAAACATTCAGCCGTGGTGGTTGTGGCCGTACACCTGCAAACATACTTGACATGCTCCGTCCGTAACACACTTTACATTTTACAGCAGTGCAGCTGTCGATCATGGAGCTATCATTGATTGGTTTTGTGGTAGGAGAAACCAGGAGTCATTGCCTCCTCACTGGAGATAAAAATGAAACATGTAGCACATGTTCAGTCAGCTCACACCAAGCAGAGTATCTATTAGTGAGACTGACGTTTCACCTGCACCAGTGTTTATAGGCTCATATGGTCTTGATAGGAAGGTGAACACTGGGAGTGCCTCTGGGAATTTGGGTAATGAGGGTTCTCACACCACATACACACACACACACACACACACACACAAACTGTACCCAGTAGCAGAGGTAACAGGCAAATATAACATTTATATTTTGTGTTGATTTGTGCTTTCACCGAGGACCATTGTGCCAGTATAAACAAACTTTTTGTCTCTGGTCACTCAACAACCTCTGTAACTCAAAATGAACTAATACAATACATTTCAAATTTAATACCAATGCATGTTTGTTCACTGAATACTGCAAAGGTGTTTTGTCAGCATGTATTACCTTCTTTTCTTGGGCCAAAAAAGTCTAAGATAGAGAGACAATATTTAACTCAGCCTTAGGTTTCTGAAAAAGGCTATTAATGTAAAGTGGGCCTTCAGCAGAAAGGGCTGAAGGGTGATCAAGCATAACATTATGGCCACTGACAGGTGAAGTGAATGACACTGAGTAACGTTTTATCATGGCACCTGTTAGTGGGTGGGATATATTAGGCAGCAAGTGAACATTTTGTGTTCAAAGTTGATGTGTTAGAAGGAGGAAAAATGGGCAAGCGTAAGGATTTGAGCGAGTTTGACAAGGGCTGAGTTGTGGTTCCTAGATGACTGGGTCAGACAGACCATCTCAGAGACTGCAGTTCTTGTGGGGTGTTCCTGGTCTGCATTGGTCAGTATATATCAAAAGTGTTCTAAAGAAGGATTAGTGGTGAACCAGCGACAGGGTCATTATATGGCGGCCAAGGCTCACTAATACATGTGAATTTGTGAAGGCTGGCCCGTATGGTCAAATCCAACAGATGAACTACTTATGCTCAAACGGCTGAAGAAGTTAATGCTGGTTCTGATAGAAAGGTGTCAGAATATGTATACAGCATGTATTCTACAAAAACATATAGGCCTACTCATTCATGTTAAATTCTGCATAGTCGTTTCATTCAGATTGATTTGATGTCCATAGTAGGCTTTAGTTTTGACTTTGTAAAATTATAAAAATTAGATTTTGACATCCTTGGTTGTTTTTGTGGGGCATGCTTGAGAATGTAGTTGCCGACTTCAAAGAAATGTACATATCAAGAGCTTGGGACATTTGGAGAAAGCTGAACTGCTTTTGCAGAATGTCACCTGTGATAGCGCTGATTCAGTGTTGCTCCGACGCACAACAGAAACACACTGCTGTATATTCTACAACAGTAGATATGTTATTTTGATTCTTACACAGATTTTGCCCGCATTACATTTGTTCGTAAAAAAGCAAGAGGAAACATTATTGTATTGTTTTAGACCGATAACCTACGCTCGTGTCCTTTTTTGTTTGTTTGTTTGTTTTTTAGCTGCACTGTCCTTACATACAGATGTCCGTTTGTCATTTTACCTTCCTTTACAGGGAAAAACACCTTTCCTCAGTGTGTACGGATCATGTTCAGCGTATTTAGTATTTTAGATAATACCTGCTGTTGTGCACGTCATCGGAATCTCATGACTGCAAACCAAGACCAAGATGTAACGTCTCAAGTTTACTCAGTTGACTCCAGACCGTCATATGTACCGTAAATTCTCAAATAAAAGCTGAGTCTTAAACAGTTGCCCCAGCCAGGTCTGTTTCTATTTTCTTTTCTTCTTTTTTTAAAGTATATTTTATTGGCTTTTCATGCCTTTTTTTATTGATAGGACAGGAAATGGGGAGGAAGAGAGAGGGGGAATGTACCAAAACCTATGAAAGCTCACGATCGCCTGTTTGAGCAGTTTCTAGGCTGCTTCAGTCCTGCTACAGTTCTCAAAGACCCGACCTGGTAAGATCCACAGGTGTTGAAGCCTAGACACGATGCGACCTCGGACTCACGAGCATTAATTATTGGCCGGACCTCGGGAAAAAAAAAGAAAGGAAAAAGAAGCCTGTGGTCCTTCGTGAAACGAGCTATTAATGTTTTCAAACTGAACCCGGTACGTCCGGTCGTGTTTTTTGGTCCACTATACAGTCTGTGGGCCAATTTTAAGACTGGACAAGTACCTCATGGAAGGCTACATGATGTTGGCAGGAAGAATTTTCAGAAAAAGATGGAAAGACAAGTACATGGAGGGCCATCCAAAGGGCACCTAGCATAAGAGTCCTGTTTGTGGGCATGTATGGAAGGTTAAGATATTCTAGAAGGATGTGTGAAAGATTTTGATTCAAGAAGCTGCTCAATACTGTATGTAACATCCTGTACTTAGTCCGAAATATATGTGATGAGAGTGTTTCCAATTAGTAGTTTGAGCAGCATAAGAGTTTCAGCCATGGGGGTTGGTGGCGGGTTGACTGGCTCTTCTAGATATGCTAGCAGGGAAGATTTTCTTATCAGGGTGAGACCAGTGCATGGAGAGCCTTCCATGAGGCACTTGGCCAGCAGAAGAGTCTTGATCACGGGTTGACTGGCTCTTCTGATCATGCTGGCATGATTTGTGAGGGGAAAATAATTGAAATCATTTTATAGGATAGTCTTCGTTGGATATACCTGTCTGCGAATTTGTAATTTAGTTGGGGTTACATGAAGAACATAGCAATGATGAGAGGATTTTGGACTTAACAGGAAACATACATGATGGAAGGATTTTCCATCAGGCCTAGATCTCAGGCAGGGTGGAGTACCGTCCATGAGACACTTGGCCAGCAGAAGTGTCCTGGTCACAGGCAAGGTTGGAGGGTTTCTAGATATGCCAACAGGAGGAGGCACTAATAACATAAAGATAACATACTGAATGAAAGTAACACAATGATAAAACAGTTGCGTGGTAGTGTAACACTTTAGAGTAGTTACAACTCAGCATGAACTGAATGTCATTCAGACCTGTACACATAAATTCAATTCCTGTTTCCAATTAAAGGGAGACCTTCCATTATTTTTCCTTGGGTGAAAGTGCTAACCATTGCACCACATTCCATTGATAAATGTATTTTTTCTTTATTCATTATATTTTAATCGACTCACTTCCCAATCTATGTATCATAAACCAGATGGTTGCAGCTCATGGCCTACCATAATACCGTCCACATGCAGACACATAACAGGTTGATGTGGGCAAAGATTGGTCACATTAACAGAGTGGACTGTGTTGGAATTTCTCTTGGTGCTAATCCTGATCTTTCTATTCCTGCTGAGGATGCTTGGATAAAGAGAGAGAAAGAGAGAGAGAGAGCAGCTCATTCCTCCCTCGTTCTCCTCGTCTGTTGTGACAATTCAATCTGTTCGGCTTCGTCTTCCAACATGAATTATGGATGAACCCCGCAACCTCTGAATGTGGTGGGGATTTATGTTGATCGAGCAGCCCTTCGCTTTATAACTTGTCCTGCTCATGTCGCCGGCTCAGTGTGGATTTTAAAGAGGTCGGTTCAAAAAAAAAGAAAAAAAAAAGAATTAAGGTAATTTGCAGAACATCAAAGCAAAGCATCCAGTTAGCATGCCTTTATTCCCCTGGTGGCAGACCCAATGATTGACTGCTGCATGCTGAAACCCATTAGTTGCATTTATCCTTTCTGATTAACAATTACTAAGCATCAGTCCACTCCAGCAGACAATGCACTGAAGGTGCAGCCAGGGTCATGTAAATAAAGCAATAAAGCCATCGATTTGTGGAAAGATGTTTTTATCTACAGTGTATAATCTAGTTGAGTGCAACACCAACACATTTCCAGGCGGACACAGCAGTTACAGCATCACTAAATGGGATAAAAACAGGACAAAATATAATGTTGTATCCCTCAGGTTGTTGTCATTGCCAGATCTGAGCTTTTTTTTTTTAACCATATGTAATCACGCTCAGCTGCACCACTGTGAGGGAATTTTATTTTATTTTCTATGGTGGCCCTCACAGCTCAGCACACTGCAACTTAAGAAAACACATGCAAAGACATAAATACTCAAATTCAGAAAACCGCTTCATTAAATTGAAGTCTTTCCGGGGACGCTAAAAAACTGAAGGACCTGGCTGGGACATTCTTTTATTCAAGACTTCTTGACTTCAGAAGTTCTGAATATGGCTACTTTGTTGTTGTTTTCACATGATTCACATATTATGGCAAATATGTACTATTTGCTTACCCTTAGTCATTTGGAGGGTCAGGCACGTTTTTGTGTCCCCAGAAAAACTTCCATAGTGTTGTGAGTTTTTGCAGTGCACTTGTTGTCAAATTTGTTATCAGGCATTTTCTGAATTTCTAGCACATTAGTGTTTTTGCATGCATTTTGTTATGTTGCAGCGCACTGATCTCTCACCATAAATTATCTTCACAGGATCGTCATATACTGGTCAGACATCATCAATCGTGGCTTGTTAGCAAAGAGGCTAACTCAAAAAGTGCTGTATTATAAATGTTTCAGCATGGTGAAGCGCTGCATTGCCCAGTTTGCACTACGTGAATCTGATTCAGATTTTGTGATAAGATTTGTTTTCCTCCACCGTCTCTGGCTTTGTCGTGTTCTAAAAATGTCTGAGATTTTTTTTCCTTCCATATTTTCATTTCTGCTCAGTGCATTTGAAGCCTGCTGTTGTGTCAGCCACACTCCTCCTGTGTCTCGACTCGCATTGATTTTTGTCAAGCACTCTTTAAATCCATAACTCTGCAGGCTGCATGCAGGGACATTCTATAGAGGCAGCGGTGGCGTGGCGCTCACAGGCAGCAGGTATAATACTGATACAACAGAGGCGGGAAAAAAGAAAGTCATCAGGCCTATGCTGGGGCATCAAAATACAAAAAAAACAAAAAAAACTGAAAGACCTTAACCTTCTTCTCATTGTGTGCTGTTTTTCTACTGTAAAACAACAATATTTCCTACATATCAACAAAAGGATTTAAAAGGTTCTATAGTTGAGATATTGTTATGGTTTTCAGAACCGATACCATCTCATAGTAGTTTTACATTGCTTTGTCTGGAGCTCTGGTAACAACAGTTTGGTGTCAGCCAATCAGAGCAGA
Source organism: Trachurus trachurus (assembly GCF_905171665.1). Taxonomy (NCBI): domain Eukaryota; kingdom Metazoa; phylum Chordata; class Actinopteri; order Carangiformes; family Carangidae; genus Trachurus; species Trachurus trachurus. Next base: position 18,226,544 of record NC_139903.1, on the reverse strand, counting down.
GGAAGCTCTGAACCTCTCCCCTGACTGGCTGACTGTGTGATCATCATCAAATAGGAATGGAACAGATTTCAGGTACTCCAAATCCTGTGAATTTAGGATGGTGGGACCAGGTGGGCTCGGCTTGGTGACTGTTTTGTTGTGACATCATAAAGTCACAGAAGTCCTGATGGCTGTTTTAAAGGATCAGTTTCTGAATAGGCCGTGTGCATTCCTCTGTAAACAGATGATCTAATACGTTCTTGGTATTAATATAGAACCAGACCTACTTTATAATCACACCACATATCCACTTTATTACTGTATGGAACTTTAATATAAACATCTACTTTATACTGTTTGTAACCTTTAAGAATACTGTATGGAGCTTTATTTCTTTGGATTTCTTTTTAGTGTTTTTTCAGTGTCATTATTACTGTATGCTAATTATGCACCCGGGCATCCACTTGTTCCTCTATCCTTTCACTCCAGTGAGAAGAATAAAATAGTTTTTTCCACACAGTACATCACACACAACAAATAGGATGGAGGAATTTAGATTAATCTAAATCAAGGGCCACAGAACAGGGTGTAAAATCTCACAAATTTAGCATCAAGAGAGTTTATGAACCAGACAACATAAGTTTCATTTTTATTGTATGGCCAACTAATCAATGTTAATTAGCTGCAGCTTAGTAAATTTTCAGTAAATGGTTGTCATCCAAGAGTTTCGCCTTGCTCAGTTTCTGTTCCCTTTGTAAATTATAATTACACTGTTACAAATTGTGCACCAATACATCCATACAGCCAGTCTACAGAACACACTGGTTTTGTTGTGTGCTTACAAGGTAGGCGTGGTGGTTGCTTGGATTTTCAGGATTTCCATCTGAGAAATCTTCATTTCCTCCACCGCCGGCTCTGCCTCAGCTGTGCTGAAAGAGCAGCAGCAGAAACCTGATGAAACAAATCACTGTTTTGTTGGAGAACACTTCCTCTGTGTGTCAGACATAAACTTTCTTTTGCACTGAGATTTTATTTTGAAAGCGAAATATCTCAGTAGTTATCTGTCACTACAAAGTTCAGTCCATTAAAATGTTTATTTAACAAGGTAACTTTCAATCAACTATACAATGTCTTGCACAGCATAAAGCAGAACATATACATCTCTTTTTAACGACCTTATAATAAAAAAATTGAATACTATAAATAAATACAATAACACAATACATAGTATTTATGATGTTGCATATAGGCTATACAATCTTTTTACACCAGTTATTCATGCCAACATGTGCAACCTGTAACATTTGTAAATGTACTTTTATTGGAATATTTATGAACTGTGTAATTAAGAATTTATTTTTTATTAACTTATCTAATGTGAACATTTTGTCATGCCTTCATTATAAACTTTTGGGATTGGTTGCACTCCTTTTGAGTTGGCTCCTCATTGTTGAAAACTTGATTTGCCTGATGAAGGTCTGTCTGGTCCAAATGAATTGCTTATTGCAGGTCAGACTGTGGGTGACAAAAGCATTAATTTCAGCTCCACAGCCCCAGCGCTGCTCTGTTTAATAGATTCTGAATGGTACATCCAAATGGAGAGTTTTCCACGTGACATAGCTAAATGCAAAAGTCACCACGGTTACTCCCCGCTGAGTGGCAAACACAAAGCAGCCAGCATCTGCCATTGTGCATCGAGTGCTGCTAAAATGGTGAAGAGCCATTGTGCAGTTGACTGCACAGAACTGATTCAGAAAGGATTCGGGCAGCAAAATACTGAAGAGAGGAGAATACACACCAAGTGACAATTTTCAAAGGAGGTGAATAACATTTAAAAAAATGTTTCTCTTTTCTGAACAAAACTTATAATAAAATCCACAACGAAGCTTACTCCAACCATAGGATGATACAGATATAATAGTAATTTCACTTCAGTTGAGGAGATGCTGGTTTATTGGCTAGTCCTCAGACTGAGCGCAGGGTGGTGAACAAGGGGTGCCCAGGGTGTGTGGGGTCTTATACCATTCATTTGTGAAGACGGCTTGGTCTCAGCTGCAGGTGCTTCCTGTGGTGCAAATGACAAATCAGACTTGGCTTTCTTGGTTGAGGATCCACATAGGTCCTGTGATAGGTGGACTTAAAACTGGCCATGCTGTCAGATCCACGTGTCAGATTTTTGAAGTCACTTAGATTTGGATGGGTTTACTTTTACAGAAACTAAATGGAAAGTGTGATACATTGACAGATTTCATGCAGTGACAAAGGACTTCATCCATTGAGATATGACAGCAAGGGTTGATGTTGAATTATTAAAATAAAGTGTTTTTATTCACTGTGGGCTTAAACCTAAAGGTAGGCTATTTGTGACTAATCCAAATTTACAAGGTAGCCTAGGCTATAAGGTAATTGAGTATTAGGCCTAGGACCATTTTGAAGGGAAAAAAAAACATTTTGTAAAAAGACTGTAAAAAATAATGTTCTTCCTCTTTTTCTTTTATTTATTTATTCATTTATTTTATAAATGATAACTTCATTCTCGTTCTCTTATGACTTTTTTCTGAGGGTGGCCCGACCTACTCCATCTCTCTGTAAACAGGTGGTTGTGAGCGCAGAGAACTGGATGTTTCCGAGTTGCACTTGAAGGCAGCATGAGTAGTCAAGTCTCGATTCAGTCGCAACTATCCCCCCTTTATAGTCTAATTTGTATGCTGCTTATTACCACCCAGAAGACACTCAATAGCAATATCCCATTCAAAAACACCCTGTAAACAAATAAATAAAAATAAAAGTCACTCTCCACAGCACCACCTCCCTCCCCTCCCCTCCCCCGCTCCAGCCGAGGAGGCGCAGCGGTTCGCTCCCCCTAGCGGCGGACCTTGCAGCCGTGGTGGAGCGTCACAGCTCCGGTGTCTGTGCCCCCAGTCACAGTGAAAGTTGTCTCCGCTCAGAGAAGCGGGGGGTCCAGGGCTCGTCAGTCTCCAGCGCCGCTGCTTCACACGCTGCCGTCCGTCCTCCCGGAGACGGAGAGAGAGAGATGAGGCGGAAAGAGAAGAGGCTACTGCAGTTCGCCGGGCTGCTCATAGCCGCTCTCCTGTTCCTCCCCAACGTCGGGCTGTGGTCTTTGTACAGGGACCGAGTCTTCGACAACTCGCCCGACGCGGTGGACGGTCCGGGCGGCGGCGGCGGCGGCATTCTCCCGCTACAGGTAAGCGAAGCTCGGCCGCCGCTGGCTCGGTGTGGCGAGACCTTAAAAATGACACACTTCAAATCTTAGTTTGGTCGCTGCTTGCAGTGTGGAGGCAGAAAGGCTGCGCACTTCCCGGTGTTTGTGTTTGAGTGTGTGTGTGTGTGTCTGTGTGAATGCTCGCCGTCTCAACGCATTACCTCAATACATCAACCTTGACAGCCACGTCTTGCGTGTCTGTGCGTGAGAGAGAGAGAGAGCGAGAGAGTGTGTGAGTGTGATGTGATTTACAAGATGGACCCTCTTCCTGGCACCGTGTCGGCATGGCAGGTCATTAGTTACGGCGGCCAGGCTGAGCGGGAGCCACGTAGTAGCTAAAGCCGGAGCAAAGCGTCGCAGCAAAGTTACGATAACCGGGACTTCCTGAACTCTCGGGTACCGCAGCCGGGAGTTCAGGAAGTTGTCAGACGTGATGAAGGCGCTGCTGCGTTCACAGGTCTCCCTCCACCGCAGGGTCAGGCCTCGGTGCTGTGTATCCATCCACTGTGTGGTCTCCCATTGCGACCCCCCTCCCCATAGAGCCCTCCTCTTGACTGACACATGAAAGTTTGTGTACAGAGTTGGTCCACACGGGGCTCCAACTGATGACTGTTTTCATAGTCATTTCATCCTGCTTTGTATTTTTATGGCTAATGAGCCTATCGACTTTCTAAAATGTCAGCAAGTGTGAGCTGCTCATTTTCAGCTCCCATAGCTGTTTATTCTTACACCATTTCCACTGATTCAACACAAAACTCATTATCTTTCAAATTACAGCAATTCAAAACGTGAAAATGACAGCAAATTCTCACACTGGAGGAGTCAGTGTGTAATGACTTGTGTTATTTGTTAGGTAATCAAACCTTGTGTAACTTCCTGTCTTCAAAACTATTGCTCGATCACAGATTCATGACTTCATGTAACTTCATGTAGGCTAGTGTAGTCTGTTTGTCAAAAAAGTTTTTTTTTTGGACAATCCAAGTGCAAATCGGCTAAATCCAAGTCAAGAATTGTAGCCTACTATTCTCTAAATTTATGAAATCCAAAAGTAGAATTCTTAGTTGGCCGCTCACCTGTTGGGCTGATGTTCTGGTCAGAAACAATACAATGCCAATGCTCCTTACGACCAGCACCACCTATTTGTGTAGTTTAACCTCTTCATTTGTGTATCTGGACAAGCCTCCTAATTCCCTGCTGACCCACATGACACAGAAATGAGCCACGAGGAGAGTACAGCTGACCTTCCTGTGTAGGTTATTGTTTTAGAGCAGCGAGTATGAATTGACTTTTTTTTAATGAAACTATAAAGTTAATGGAAATATTACATAGAGTCGGTCCAGGGCAGAGACTTGCATGTTGTTGATACCTGGCCCAGTATTTTTGCTAGCACCTGAGGCGTTTATGATGCTGGTATCAGGTGACAAATTTGTACTTCTGTTCTTCAACCCAACCAAGATTTATTTCTTTGCTCATTCACTGGCCCAAGGATAAATGTTATTTTCTCCTTTTATACCATAATCTCATGATGCATTCTTGGTTTTTCTTGTCCAGTCCTGGTAACAGTCGTTAGTCAGGTTGAAGGAATTAAGTTGCATCTTGAACAGCCTTTAACATCTGTTTATTAACTGCTGAAGAATATATTTTACTCCTGCAGGTCATAAGACATTTTAAGGATTTTGGAAAAAACAACAACAACATCATACGCAACTTCAAGGTCTGTTTATTTGTTGAGGAAAACAGGAGTCGGTTTATGTGGCATGAATTGAATCATCTGTGCAGAAGCTAAAACCATCTGTCTGTGAATCATCATGTGGCTAAAAAAAAAAAGATGAGATGCACATGCTGTTATGTTGATTCACATAAAACATCCCCCTGCAAAAAAAAGAAAAAAGTCTCACCAAACGGAGCCAGTGTAGCAGACAATAGTAGCCCCTCTTATTCAAATGAGATGGATCTGCTGAATGGAGGCTTTCAGGGCTGCGATGTGTGTTAGTGTGCTCTTTGGCGGCTGGTGCCAGTGCTGGTGTTTTTAACCTGCTTGACTTGACTGGTGAAGAAGGTCGGAGTGACGAATGAAGTCATGTGTCACGTGAATCTTCATGCGGAATTAAGCTCGAACAATGTATCCAGTGGCTCTGGAAACAATTAATTTCACGATATCCTCATTGTTCAGTCCATAAACGCAGATAAATCCACATCAAAAGTCCACAGTGTTGTCTGCCTTGTCTTGTCATTATCAGCAGCCGAAGCTAATTTGCAAGCTGGATCGTGGGCACTGATAAAGCGAGCCTTGTTCGGCACAGATCTCCTCCAAGGATTTCTCTCTCTCTCTCTCTCTGTGTGCTCAAGTTTAGATTTGATATTTTCAAATGACAAGAAATGTTACGAATGGGATTAAGGGACATTGACAAGACCGGGGAAAATCCTGTTACTATTTAGCAAACTGTGTGATAACAGCTGTCAACCAACCCAGAGCGGTTTGATCACAGACAGGCTGATTTGGGGGAAAAAAATGATGCCAACTTTCTCCTAATAATGGAGAAGCCTTTAAAGGCAACAAGCAAAGAAACATTTATAAGCCATTTACAAGCCTCAGATCCTCCTGCCAAACAAAGTGGGGAAGTTTTAAACAGATGAACCTCACAAGTAGAAACAGTGATTCAACAACAGGAATAGACTGACTCATTGGAACGTGCTGCAAATTACTATTATTAACTTTAGTTGTTATCACCTGAGCTGAGTGACAAATTCTGACATGATTATAGTCACATGAAGGCAAATCAGTCTTCAGAAGTGTGTTTCTTTATGGCCATATGCCCCACTGAATGAACTGGCTAAAAAGTTTGTATGTTATGATTCAAAGTCTGTAGAGATCTTGGTCTGAAAACATAACTGAATCAACAAAAGAAGCCATGGTTGTTTCCAAATTTCATTTTTTTAGGCAGTAAAGAAGTGTGTGTCATTGTAAACATGGTAGCAATTAAACAGCAATCATTATTAGAAGCATTCTTGTTTCCCTTTTTTGTGCAAGGTCTTTATTTAGATATTTTGCAGGACAGTGAAGATAACAAGAAAGTCAGGGAGAGAGAGAGGTGCGGTCGGACTCGAACCTGGGCAACTGTGCACTAAGCCGTCTGATGATTGGTTTTCCCCCTCTGATGGACGCATTTTTAAAAATGATTAAAAAAATAATGAGCCTGGCTAAAAGCTCAGCTTTAAAGTAAAAGCACTTTGCTGCTTCTAATGCTGCTAATACCCAATACAAGCATCTTCTTCTGAGGTGTTGACCTCTGCATTGTGTGAACACGCGTGTGCCAGCGTCAGCAGCAACAGGTGGCATGAGCCGTAAAAATCCCACGCCTGGGGTTGCACACACACAGCAGCACCTGGATGAGTGTGTCACTACACCTCTGGCAAAGGCGCAGCTTCAGAGCCTCTCCACCGTGACAGTGACAGAAAGGTAATTTGCACATTTCCCCATCTCTTATTAAGGATGCCTGTTGAAGCAGGGGGTGGCTCAGCTTTCTGCTCTCTGCTCCAGCAGCTCAGGTTAAGTGGAGATTAGAGGAGATGATAGCGACATATAGTAAGAAAGGTAAAATAAAATAATATTTTAAAAAAAGAATGCAGAGTTTGGAGCTGCTGACTGTCTGTACTGACTGAGACAAACACATGGCAGAACAACTAAGCACTAGTGAATCTGTAAATGATCTTTATTGTCTTTAAACACGCCCCCACTGTGATGGATTTGTTGAGGGTGCTGAAGATTTGCTGATGAATATAGAACATAGTTTGTCACCAGGGTTCCGTAATTTAGGTTTAATCTTCAATTTTGATGTTTAAAAAAAGGTAATGTGCTGCTGACACCCACTGTGGGAACTGAGACCTAGACTGGATTCTGTTAAAACGTAAATTGATTTTACCGTGGCAGACTCGTATCACATGCTGTGCCTGTGCTGCTGCTTATGACTTTAAACTTTTAATTGTGTGGTTTAAACGTCATTGGGTTCTGCTGAAGTTGCCTCCAGTGACTGTAGCTCAGGATTTCCTGTCACTGCTTCTTGCTTTGGGTGTGAAGCTGTTTCAGATGGAGTCACATGAGATACGTGGCAGTAATTTACTTCTCAAGTTGTGCATCTGAGATGGGACGTGCTACCATTAAAGAAAATTAGAGAGAAGATTAGATCAATTATTAACTAATAATCCAAAGGTTAATTACTAAGAGCTCTACAAGTAATTGAACCTCACCCAACCTGAACACTTCAAGGTAGATTAGAGTCAGACTACATGCTCCATACTACTTGTATTCCCTGGACAGATTCCATTTTTGAGGCGACCTACATGTGGACTTTCCTCCTGCTAACTGGTGCTAATCAGCGGTGGTGTAAGTCCAGCAGATAAGGTGTCCTCTTAAAGGGAGAGCAGGTCGACGTTCCTGGCCTTGTCACAGAGAAATGAGAATCATACCGGCCTCTGTACGCTGGAGGCCGCGTTTATGAGCCGCTCACTGCCGGCTGTATTACTGTTCATTCATCATCGCGGGTCCTTGGGCATTTCACCTCTGACACATGCACACGCACAGCACACACACTTCTATATACTGTTTCCAGAGCCAAGAGAAGGTCAGTTGGCGACGATCCTTTCTTATTAATGAGCACAGCTCAAAGTAAACAAGGACGAATATGTAGAACATCTCAGGACAAGGAGACGTCGCGGCTGAAAAACATTGTCAAAACTTCTTTAATCACTCCTCTTCTGCTACAGGGGCAGCCGGTTGTACAAACCATTAAATCCGACTCTAGAACAAACTGGTTTTCTGAATAAATATCCCCAGTGCTGGAATCTAATTTTGGATTCCTTTCCTGTCTCCTTGTGATGTGTCTCTAGCCCACAGTCACAATGCAAATCAGATATTTGTTTGACCCCTCTGTCCTCCAGGCCTCCCTTGGGGGCTCAAAAACATTGAAAGTCTCGTCCTTCTTTTGAGGAAAGATAAACAAACACTTGATGCTTTATTCATTTTCTTCTTTCCTACTGGAAACCTTTTTGAAGGGCACATTTTGGTTTTAATTAGGTGGTGAGTGTGCAGAAGCAAGATTGGACCCAATGCAATCATTTAATGGACTAATTTGGTTTGTGGCTTTGTACAAAAGCTAATATTTTCATAGCAGTATTTTATGAGAGAAAAAACTAAAATTCCCTCTGCTCACATCAACATAATGATTTTTATTATGCGTCCACTTAAGGCTCTGCATGTTTTATTTGAAGTCATTGTTCCATAAGAATGTGTATTTGTGGATTCATGCTGCGTTTCCACTAGGGATGGGGCCGATCTGATCCAGTATCGGTATCGGGTTCTGAGACCAACATAATTCACGGATTGGAAATTTGCGATCCAACCTGCGGATATTTCCGATCCATGAGCAATGGCGATCGGACTGCTGTCATGCATGAGCACTTCTCTGTGTGTGAATGCCAATAAGAAACAGCGCTATGCAGAGATGAATGAACGGAAGACATAGGGCGGTGGTGTGCGGCCCGCCACTCCTAAATGAATGAGAGGAAACACTGTATATTTAGGGTCCGGGCAGCTAAGCTGCCGGGAACCTATTGTATTCCTAGGAATTCTTCTTCTTCTTCTTTCTTTCTTCTTCTTCCAAGGAAGTCATACTTCCCATGGGCGAAAACTCACCAAACTTCACAGAAACATCCGACCCCATGCCAGATTCACTCAACTCCAAGGACATGTGCCCCCCCCCTCCTAGGGGGGGCACAATAAGCGTTTAAATTTAAAAACTTTAAAAATTCCTACCAAACCAACGGTAGATGCTACAGTGTTGAAACTTCACCACAATGTAGCCTCAATACTGCTGAAACTTTTGTCCACTTAAACTTATTACAAATTATGAAGTCCATCACTCTGTTTTTTTCAATAACTGTAAAACTTTTAAAATGTATCTCCTCCCACAATTTTTGCTCAATTGACACCAAACTTGCTACAGAGCATCTCCAGACCGTCCTCCACAAAACTTGTTTCTCGGATTTTTGATTAAGCAAAAATTGAGCCTACAGTGCATGAAAACGTTTGACTGTAAACACTACTGTAAACATATACCATCAAATTCTTGCTAAATACATTTTCAAATTTCCTGAAAAAAATTGAGAATATTCTGGAGTCATGGTTGATGAAGTCTGGCAAATATCAGAATTTTATCTCAAAAACTGAATTTTCTAGAACATTTTGAATTCTGCTCTCATGGGAACAACTGCAGTCAATGTGAGAGTGGAATTTATAAACATCCTATTTTCTCTTATGAAGCAAAACACTTATCATTCAAAACAAATCACCAACATTTCCATGCTGTCAAGATGCAATTTATGTTTTATCAGATTTTTGTTTAGATGACTGAATTATTGACATTTTGACCATTTCATCACAACAGCTGCCCGGGCACTGACTCACCTGAGTGGATAAATGAAGCTACACAGCAGGTCTCACTATCAGCCAATAAGCTCAGCGAGTTAGGAGCTGGTTCTTGGTGTCAGAGATTGTGAGTTCGAGACCCAGCAAGGGTGATGATGATGATGACCGATCAAAATGTCAGATGTCCTGTGACATCCAAATAGCTTGGACTGGACCATGTGCGAAGGCTCCTAACATCTTAGACTCATAGTAGATGTTTGACTAATACATATCATTATTTTACCTCAAAAACTGATTTTTCTTTTTACTGTGGTTTCAAATCTGCCTACACGACAGTGAATGGCTTACTCAATTTGTGAAGCCACTATTGAACTGCCACTTGTCAATTAGCTCAGTGCGATAGACAACAGTCTTTGGTTCCCGAGGTTGCGGGTTCAATCCTCAACTGATGCAAATTGAACATTATAAGGTCAACCGTCCTGTCTTCCTGTTCTCCTGTTTGTTGCTCAGAATTTGCCAAAATTAGCCCGGACCCGACCCATTGCTGCGCAGCAGCTATAATTACTTATTATACTTCTCACTCCGTGGTTGAGCCGCTCCGTCACTCCTTGATAAAAACTTAGAGGAAACACTGTTTGACCTTGATATGATTTAATCCTATAATTTCTAAAACATTCAACTCAGGACTTTTGTAACTTTGTTATTTAACAACAATGTAGTCACCAAGCCCCGCCCACCTGGACACACCATCCAACCCTGCAGGGCTTTGGTTTGAGTGTGAAAACAGTCAGCTAATCAGAGCAGAGGCTCAGAGCCTCCTCTCTTCTGATTGACTGATACCAACCACAGAGGAGACTGAAAGAAGAGATGTGTCAAAAAACACACAAAATAAAACAAATAAAAAGAGGAAAGAGTCTTTAGGTATCAAAAATGATCGGCCTTTAGTGTTTGACTGTTGAAGATTTCAGGTGACTGCTTTTTTTGCAACATCACAAAGTCACAGAAATCCTAACGGCTGGTTTTAAGGCTGAATACAGACTGCCTGCATTTCTCTGTGGACTGAGGCTTTGATACTTTCACAGTACAAGTGTAGAACCTAGCCCTGCCTTATAATCACACTTATTATGGACATCTACTGCTATAATGTATGGAGCTTTAATATAAACATCTGCCTTTATGCAATATCCAATAAATAGTTTGCTTTCAGCAGCTTTGCCAGCAAACAAATGTGTAGAAAAGGTTGAAAAACAAAATTCTAGAAAGTGGACCAAACTATATGTAGTTAAGTCGTTGTGCTGCTGTCCCACTTTCTGATGCCTGGGTACAGTTGTCTGTGACACCCGGTCGCGCTTCTCCACGGCACTTCAGCGAACTGTTTGACCTGCAGCTGCCTGTCTGTTTCCTCTCTGTTGCTATTCTGATAAATATTAAAGTTGAATAAGAGTTTAGCCCGTGGTTCTGTGAAAAATCTCTCCTTTCTGCTCTATTGACATCATGTGGGAGAGAGGGAGTGATGTTTCATGCCAATAGCAGGCGAGAGATTTTCAGAGCGCTCGGGAAACCTGGAGGCTGCACCTACAGGACGCGTGAATCCAAAAGTGCACAGAAACAAAATTGAGATTGAACGGCGTCTCGGCTACCCTCTGCTCATGCAGCACATACAGGCGTCTGAAGACAAACGGAGCCTCCTTTAAGGCTTATTATGGAATTGGGAGTAATTTCAGGCTGCACTGAATTTCCTCATATGACTGTGAACAAGGGTGGGGAAATGGAGGCCCTCTTGCAATTAAGGAAATCGCATCAGCTCTATGAATCCTGTGAGGTTAAGAGCAATTAGAGAAGCTGTGAGAGCAGGATTAAGACAGTTTAACATAGTTTATGGAAACAGTTGAGAGAGTTCATTAGAGTTTATTTTACTGCAAACTGCTGTATGTTCAGTTTTGTGTAAAAGACCTTCGTTTTTGTTTGCAGAAGTTTTAAGCCTCAGAGAAGGTATAGATCTCTGTGAGAGGACACAGTAGCTGTGTCTCAATTCAGCGGCTGCAGCCTTCGGAGGCAGCATTTGAAGGCTGATTACGTCACAGCGTCGCGACTAGGCCTGTCTCGATTCGATTTAATTCGAAGGCTCCTCTAAATGCGGCGGACAAATGTAGCCCTCCTTTGCCTGTTATAGGAGGATGCACCGCACCTATCCTTCGTTATTAGCAACCTAGCATGCTATCGAACGTTAGTGGCTCTGCGGCCGGCTTGGAGGCGTGGTTGCCCGCTGAGCCAGGCTCTGCTGGCCGCACAGGTGAGGAGCGGCGGAACGGAAGAGCCGTTGCAAGCGCCACTTTCAAATGTTTAACGTTAGGACGTTGTTTACATTCAGGCGCATTTGCAATAGCAAATGCACCGAAGGCTAGACTGTCTCATTTACCGACGGTTGACGCTCCTCCGAAGCTGTTTCCTCCGCAGACCGCGTAGGCTGGGTCCTCCGAAGGCTGCAGCTGCTGAATTGAGACTGTAGCTGTTTATTCTGTAGTCATGGTGAGAAGGACTGTTGTGATGCTGATGTCAAAATATTTTATTGAAACCAAACACAACAAGCTACCAGAATGTTTTTTTTCTCCATGATAATTCTGGTTTAGTAGGCTGCATCTCATCTCATATTCTTTGGGTTTGTCATAATTTGTTTGGTAGTGATATGCTGTCAGAGTACTGTAAAACTCATTGCATGCAACATTGTCTCAGAAAATTGACCAAACAGGCAAATGAAAGACAAAGACTGAGCTGTGATTTCACTTGGATTTACTTCTGAACATAGACAGAAAGTTGGGAGAAGCAGACTGTCTTGTCTTTAAGGCTTTTGCCTTCATTTGAGTCGCAATGAGAGACAGACTGAAAAATTGGAGAGCGAAAGAAGGTGCCACAGGCTGGATTCCAACCTGAGCTGCCACTGCAGAGTCAGACGATAATTCTTCTTTTGTTTCCCACACAGCTCACACCTTCCTTCTGGGATCCACAGTAGTTTAACAGTGTTTCCAACAGGATTTTTTGAGGCTGTGGTGTGCGCGCGCGGGGATTTGCGGTAATTTTAACATTGTACATTTACCCCAAATTACCGCGATTTAGCGCCTTTAGCAGCCCAGCGCGACATGTCCATGCGTCCGTGTTGGTGTGTATACCTGCGTGTGTGCGCGCGCATGCGAGAGAGAGAGAGAGAGATGGTGAAATATTGTTGTGAGACACTATGGAGGGCCACCATAGTCTCGTTAATTTATGGGAAACACTGCTAACCTTTGGTAAACTCCAGACTGTCGCCGACCGTCTTCTCTGTGCCAGTGCCAGTGCCAAATGCCAAATGATCCACTGCATCAGGTTTTCCTTTGATAGGTGCGTGCAGAGGAGGAGTAGGCCAATCAGCTGTCAGTGTGTGTGCATGCACCAGTGATGTGCTGGTTGATAAGTTTCGTTTTTACCGCGCACTAATGGCATGCATGCTTGTCTGTGAGCGTGCACTAGAATGACAGAGAAAGAGCGCTATGCGGAGATGAATGAATGGAACGATATTGCGTTGAGAGAAAAAAAAGCGAAATCAATTTGTGACGCTGTGCCACACATTGGTCTGTATGGGAAACGCTGTTTAATCTTTATCCATTTGAACTCCAAACTGTAGCAAATCTTTGTCTGGCTCTCTGTCCGATATGTAGTATTGGTCATACTTGTTAAAGTGAAGCCTTGTTACCGACAACTATCGCTCCCTCTTTCTCTCTGCTCAGTGTGTCTCATGTTCAGTTCTTCCTCTGCCTCCTTTAGTAACAGTGACACATGCAGTGAAAGGGGTTCACACTGTGCCCGACCCCCATTGTATTGGAAGTGCTCCTCCGCTTCCCTGCAGTTCCCAAGTAGCCGGGGAAACCAGGACGACTCTGCAGAAGGAGGCTTGATACTCATCTGAGTGGAACTGGTGAAAGTAAGGGTGGAATTGACCCTTCGTGTAAGCCCCGCCCCCTTGGTTACTGTTGCTACGCCGGGCAAGCTTTCACTCCCAGCCATGCTCCTGGCAATATTTGGTATCGATTTCAAAGGAAATATCAGCAAATATCTGGATAAACTGTTCTGAGATAATAGAGAGAAGAAGTCACAAAGATCATTCAGAGTTTTCAGTGACGTGACTCGCGCAGGAGGATACAACATCTGTTTAACGACACGACTGGACAATGTACAGAGCAGCAGTAAGGACCGGTAATTTTACCGTCTATCAACCCACGAAGACTTAGGTCATCTCACTGGTTGTCAAACTGCAAGTTTTTGGGCGATTGTGAACCACATACAGCTTTCGCTGCCGTTTTTTTTCTCCCACCGCTGTATCAGTCAGTGAAAGCAGTCCCTGCCTGGAGGATCCCTCGCCTAAAAGCCCAGGTAAAAGCCGTAAAAGTACAGCTGTCATTTCGGAGGTGAACATATGGTTATCCCCATATTTACACTTGCTCAAGTCAAAAAAAAAAGTCCGCTCGTATCTGAACATCTCTATATTGCTGCCGCCGCCGTAGTAGCAGCAGCAGCAGCAGCAGCAACAACATCCTTCTCTACAAACAAATGTTTTTCGTCCTAGTCTCAAAATGTGTCCACAAAAGCAAACGTAATGACTCACTGCCGAAAGCTTGCCAGGTCTATAGTTACGGTTGCTAACGTAGGATTGGACAATAGCCGTTTGTGGGAGGGGTTGGCGAAGGGTCAATTATGGTCATTATGATCTGGATTGAAAACGATGTTCTCAGGCAAACACATTTACCAAAAATAATGCTTATTACAGGTTTGAATATTTAGAGCTGCCCCATATTCGTTCGAATATCTTTTTTAAATTTTTTATATGCAAATTATATTCGAAAAACAAAGTTTGATGTCAAAGCCCTTATGTATAATATATGTTTTTTTGCTTTTTTATAGAATTCAGTATTCACTTATAAGACTCAATTAGAGTGAGATTACTTGGAGACAAATGAATTGCCACGTTCTAGGTTACGAAGAGAGAAGCTGTTGGCGTCACTACCTGATGTAGTCTCACGGAGTTGTGAGGGGGCTAGTTCTGCTTCTGGACTGGGAAATGAGATTGTATCTTTAATGTGTTAAGCCTCTGGAAACGAGGGAGACTGAGGGGTGAAAGTCATTTGCAAAGACAAGTGGAGTTGCTTGCTGCAGACTTAAGTCGATGCACTTTATCACTCAGAGCTGAGAGAGAAAGAAGGAAGGAGGAGGAGGAGGGCGATGAAACACCTCAGGAGAAAAAGGCAGAGCGGTAGATTGGGAAAAAGAGGTGTTTGTTCACAGGCCGACTTTGTTGGAGAGCGTTTCCTCCTTGGGTTTCCTCGCACAAGGCAGACGTTGACTCGCTGCTGGCTGCGACGCAGGCTGAGCGCGTGAAGGAGCTGCTCTATATGCCTGTCAGGGATCTCCTGCCCCAGATCAGTGCGAGGAGCCAAATGAGGGACAGGTGCAGCAGACAGCCTGTGGATACGGAGCGAGGAGTCAGGCTTTTAATTACAACCACGTGGGTTATGGAGCTGCTTTTTTTCCAATCTTCAAATGATTAAGCTAATCCCATGATGCTAATTTAAGGCCAGCTCTTTGCTTTAGAGTTTTACAAAGAATTAGATGCTCTCTCATGTTGTTATGATGAGCAGGCTAGTCTTTGTTCCCACTGACCTGGGGTCAGATATGAACATTTACAGGCTCTAGGCTAAACCAGTGTGTCCATGACCTGAGACGTGTAGCTTTCGTACTGGTTTATTAAAGCCCAGTTTATGCATTATTCAGTGTTGTATACTTCAGGCCTAATAGAGCAGGGACATATTGTTATTATTACAAAGCATGAAGCACAGTGTAATGATTATAAATAAATGTGTTGTAGACATCAGCTAGGGACACACCATTGGATTCACACATTGTATGTTTAACAGAAAGCTTCTGTTAGAGTTGTTCACTTGTAATTGTTGGACACAGTGTTTTTTGGAGGTGAAGACAAATTTATTGATATTTACAGTCTAGCTTAACTGATAAAATGTATCCTTTTTTTAAAAAAAAAACCCTGATATTTCGGTTCTTGTTCCGTTGGTCCAGAGAGGTTTCTCATCTTAAAAGTCCCATTTGGATAAAGTGAGATTTTCACATATAGTTATACTGTGAGAGTAACAATTAAGGTTCACGGTGCCTTATTTGTAACATTCACAGAATTACAAGTAAAACAGCCATCACAATGGCAAGGATGCTTCAATAGTAAGTTTTGTTTTTTTCAGAGCTGTCTGGACTTCTTTCACTTTGGGGCATGAGCAGTGACTGTCACATCACAAACTTGCAGGATTTGGTTTTTACTACTGTTATGAGTGACAAGTGGGCGAGTGTATGATTGGGGTCCCACCTCTTTGCCTATTTTTTTAATAACCAGGAGTAAGGGAGTGGAGTCAGCCACTGCAAAGATGTGAGATGTGTTGTCTTGACGCTATCATCTTATTATTTTAGTCTATGGACTGGACTGCTGACTTTCTGATTAGTGGCCTCCTGAGCTACCAAACCACCATGGTACATAAAATGTAAACATCAGGGCGGTCAACGTTAACATAATAACATGTTAATGCAAAGTCTTTTTGATGTTACTTTTTTTGGACCGAGACATATTCTGAGAAAGTTAGAGAAAATTAATCAGCTTGCAAGCTTAACTGTCTTTGCTAACTTTGTTAATCCAATATTTTCCCTGTTAAGGGTTTTCTTGGGAGTTATTCCCAAGTCTATGTGAGTGTATAGCCCATGATGTAATGATGCTATATGTAAAGCCCTTTTAGACACACTGCAAAAATGGGCCTGCCAGATTGGTCTGTCAACAAAACCAAGGCTATTTGCAGTTACTGCCAACGTGAAATTAATTAGCACTGGACTGTTACTTTTATTAAACACTTAAAACATTGAATGTTATAAATAAAAGAGTCCAATTAATTTGGTATTTATTTAGGTTAACTATTGACACCGATGTGATAATACAATATTTAATCTATTGCCATTCTGATGAAAATAAGAATGCAATAGTCTGTGAAGGTTTATGGTGAAAAATGTTTCCTGGGCCCTGGAGAGTTTTTACAGTATGTTGCATTACAACATCTGGATGCTGGGGCAGATTGGCAGCAATGTGAACTGGCCACAGCTGTTCCTGCAACTGTTAAAACCTAAACCTCTGCTGGTGGTAGCCCTGTTGAATACTAAGAGTAGTGTGTCCTGGTCGGCTGTCTGTCCCCCCCCCCCCCAACAATGACCTCTGACCCTTGCACATTGTGTTATTGGCTGCCGGTAATATCAATGCCGCAGAAATTATGTTGTTATCATTGCTGTTACTTATTAGCTGGTTCCATGAGCTGACATTAGCTCAAGGAAACAAAATAAAATGCTGCTGCGTTCATTTAAAGCAGAAGTAAGTGGTCCGGTCGTTTTCGCTAATGCTGCGTTCCAGGCAGGCTTTTGGAATCGTAAATTACAGCTTCAAGTCACAACTTACGACTTTGTAGCGTTCCAGGCAACCCACTCGTGTTTTTCCGACCTGTTTTACCGGTGAAAGTCACTATAACGGCCACTCGTAACTTCCGACCTGTGAACTCGTACCAGATCGAACTGGTACGACTTCACGGTCGGAAAAATACAAGTTTCCTTGAACGCACCATAACAGTCCTCGTCCCTACGTCGCCACATTCACGGCGTCCCTTGGCTGCACACACAGCCCTTAATGCTGTTCTCTCTCCTCATTGGATAAAAACTGTAGGATACGATAAATGTTTTCTCCTCGGCTCAGAGCAGAGCAGAGGGACTGAGAGACCCGTGTTTCAGACCAAACACTCTATGTAAGTGATTGCTGTCGGAAGATAGAACTATTTAAGACTTATATTAACACAAATATATCACTTACTTCTGCTTTAAGTCTTTTGTTGGAGTGGCCTAAAACACACAAGAACATACACTCTATTTTATACAGGCAAATATTACACAGATATTGTATTTAGCAAGCATATAGGCTACATCACAATTATTGATTGTTCATTTGCAAACACGTCCTTTTGATATAGCAATCTAATAAGGCAAAACACCGTATAAGATTACTCAATGAAAATAATAGATAACAAACGTTTCCTCTTTTTTGTAGCTGTGAAAACAGTTTGTGCTTGACCACAACACCTGACCTGTGATGAGTTTATATCTATTAAAGGAAATGCAGCACTGTGAGATAATTTTTTTCTTCCTCCAACAGAGATGCTTTGATGCCTGGAGTGTGTTTCTTTTTCGTAGCTGGTTCTCTGCGAGTCAGTGGCATTTAAAGGCAGTCCACCTTGGGCTTTGTGCATATGAGATAAAAGCTATGTGTGTGTGTGTGCATGTGTGTGTTCAGAAGACAAAGCTGTTTTTTTTCCCACCATGCTGTCTGCCTGGCTGCATAGCACTAAAGATTATTGTGATAAGGCAAACTGCAGTCACTTCACAGACGTGGCAGTTAAATCAGCTGGGCATCATGGGAAAAGGAGGGATGCTTTCGAGCACATGAACCAGTCAACCTGAGGGCTGCTGTATGCTCATCGCACTCAGCTGTGAACTCTGAACAACTGAGCAGCACCTGCCAGAGCTGTGGTGCGTTCACATGCTCCTCAGTAACGTGGCGACTCAGGAATATAGGTGTGAACAGGGACACCAGCTCTCAGCTGGAAAAACATCATTACCTCCATCCTATAAACCTTTTTAATGGGCCTATTATGACAATAAGACAATATATTATATTACTGTTTCTTGTAGTCTGCACGAAGCGAGGAAGCACAGTTGTGGCAGCAGCACTGCAAAACTCACTCATTCTGTCAGCCATTGAAGAGCTAATCTAAAACAATAACTAATCCATATTTCAGTTGTCTTCCGTTGATACCTTTAAAAAAAAATAATTTAGTGAAAAAAAATCACTGATGTGCTGCATACAGTAACTTAAAAAAAGATGTTGCAAGCATGGTTTTATTCTGTCAGCTCTGTGTGTGTGACACAGAGAGGGAAGTCAGAGAGGGAGGAAGTAGATGCAGCAACGAGTCATGGGTCTTGTGGTATGTTCCCCACCATTGAACATCTTTGTTTTATTTATTTTTTTACAGTGTGTCAGACCAAGACAAAGCTTTTGAATCGAGGACTTGTGACTGTCATCACGTCATTATCAGGGAGGTTTTTGATTGTCAGCAGGCTTTGGGCAGACCAGACCGACCAGAGTTACTGGAGTTATGGGGTGTGGACCTGTTACAAACCTACAGAACATTTTCAGATGTCATAAAATCATAAGTATTTATAGTGTTGATTAATGACTTTGTTGAATAATGTGCAGGCCCAGATGATGATGTGGCACTGACGGGTATGTGAGATTGTTCTGCCTTGGTGGAGATTTGAATAATAACATAGCCTAAATATTGATACATAAATAATCAACTAACAGCAGTGGTTTTAATGTTGACTTCTATTCCAGTTATGGTGAACTTTGCCTTGAAGAACATGATTATTGGGTTTGAAGTAGTTTGTATCATATTTTGTCCAAAATCAATCAGTGTTTTTATACCAACAGTTACCAACAACACTAAAATGTAAAGGGACGACATGGCCATCATAAAGACGATGGGGCTAGAAATATCTCAGGAACACCTTGAGGGAACTTCTTCAAATCTGGCTGAAACATTCACATGGAGTCAAGGCTGAACTGATAAAACTTTGGTGGACAAAGGTCACACAATTTTTGGTATCTAGTGGGATACAAATGATTAAGTATTGACATTTTAAAATCCAAATGGTCAAAGCTTGTTTTTACTCTGACAACACATTTCCTGCAACTTGACTGGCTGGCGGAGCTATAGCTGAGGTGGTGGTTCGATTCCCCTCACGATACAGAAGCACGCAGGTGTTTTGTACATCAACTCAACTATTAAGTAAAAAGAAATGGAGTGTCACGGTCAATAATTTTCCAATCTTTTGCTATATTATTTTAATGAGCTGCCAGAGCTGCTGTTGACTGAAAACAATGATGCATGGAAATGGGCTGCTGAGGAAAAATGAACTCAATCCTCTGTAAAGAAGGTGAAGCTTTGCCAGGACCCCATCCAGGATAACCAATAAAGAAAATTAGTTAATTTGCTGAAACAGGGGAGCAGCTTGTTTTAGACCTCTCAGGGTGGTCCGTATGAACACGTTACAATTATTGAATGAATTTTAGGTTGAGATTAATTGGTAGCAATAAAAGAATTAATTAAGAAGCGTTATAAACATTGATTTTTTCCATCTGCTGAAAGAACCAAAAGAGACTTTAAGTGGAATGTGAGGAAAATGCTCCTCTTCTGTCTGTGTGGATGTAGATGTAGCGATGCAGGGGTCGGATTCAAACCACCAACTCTCACCATTAGCCCGCTGACGCCCTCCTCCCTTTTTTTTTTGTCATTCAAATTTTTATTTGTTTTAACATAACTTTACAGACATTTCAAATGTTACAGATATCGCACAAATCAATAGTCTGTTCAAGAAAGCAAAAAAGGAGAAACTGATTGATAGGACGAGGAGAAAAACAGACAAAAAGAGAAAATAAAAAACATCTGAAAAAAATAAAAACAAAATACAACATTGATGAAAACAGAACACTCATCCCACAACTCAAAGGCAGCCCCCACCCCTGGCACCCCTCATGCTTAATACATATTCAAAGCATAAATAAATACAATTACATGCAATGTAATGTAACTATCCTTCCAACCATGCCTTACACCCCTCTATGGCACATCCCTTATGTAGTTCACAAAGACTTCCCATATCTGACTAATTTCATTTGGAACATTATTAACCCTAGCAACCATCTTTTCAAAGGCAGCAGTCTCTGTCATGAGTTTTAACCACTCCATAAGCTCTGGTTTATGTGGGCTCTTCCACTTGCGTAGTATGAGCCGAGCCGCAACAACAAGACCAGTTATTGTCACCCGGACCTCTGCTTTGGTAAGGCCTGGTGGCATTAGAGCCCTATCCATTAACAGGCATAATTGTGGGGATTCTGGTAAAGGTTGTTTAAGCCATCCTTCAAGGTTTTTCAGCACCACCTTCCAGAAGGGCAGTACCATAGGACAGTCCCATATAGCATGAAGGAATGTCCCCTCCTCCCTTTTGAAAGTGCGGTGGCTTCATTCCGTTCTGACAGGTCGTGGGACACTAGACGTTTCCCGTAGTTCAGAGACGGCTTCAGAGGAGCCGAGGCAGCGGGTCCTGTTTTTCCGGTCTCGAAGCTCTTTTCAACAATCGCACTGCAGCTCCTCTGAACAGCTGTTTGAAGATTGACGTGCTGTCTCTGGAAGAAATTGCTGCATTTTTTGCTCTGCTAGACCGTGGCATTTTTCACCGAGTTCCTCGCAGCAACAGCAGGTGATGTCACTGTTAGCATTTATGATGCTTTGATCGTTACAAACAAACACACACACACACATGCCATCCCCTTCCCCACACACAACCTGTCTTCATCTTGGATCAAAGTCAGTGGAAATTTCCTTTCTTTTTCTCCCCTGCGTCTTGTAAAATATTTCTATTGGTGCTGATTAGAGATGTAAAACGATCGGGGGATACCGGCTGTGTGGGTGAGGAGAAGGTGAATGAAATGAGACAGAAATGCAGGGAGTATTTTCCAAACTGGGGAAATAGCTGAGGTGTCAGCTGATGCAAGTTTAGTACCTGTCCAGCTTAATGCCATCATTACCACTGCTGTCACTCAAACTGCTGCACAGCTGCACAGCCACAGTCCTATTACCACTTGCTATTATTGTGATAATTCAACATCTGTTTAGGCCTTACATTAAGAAAAGTATTACTCCTCAGCAACAAGCTGGGTACCGCTGGAGTTGCTTTGGTATTTTTAGGATCTAAAGAAACCATAATTAACTTTACAAAGATAATTGTGTGATATTTGTGTCTGAACGTTTATTATAATGTTTGCGGAAGATGTTCAAAGGATTATGAACAGCTGTTCACTTGACTACTGGCCTTGGAGAAACATTGCAACACGTGCATTGTGTACATAGCTGCTCAGGTAATATGTGTGCTTAAAGTGTGGTAGTATAAAAACATAGTGGTGTTGACGTAGCCTGTCGCGCTACAACTTATGGCACCTGTATGTGGTGCAGGAAGCAACTGCCTGGTATCTGTCAGAAACTCCCTGAATTAATCAATTAACTAAACACTGTATGTTAATTGTTCTTGAAAGGGGAAACTGGTGACTCACCTCCTCAGGTGTTACAGAATTCAACCACGCTGCCACTGAGGATGCTCTGTATGTCGGAGGAGATTATTTCAATGGAATGAAGGAAGCCCCTTTAGACCAAGTTCTTTCCCCAGGAGGAGGAGGGGTCAAATGGGGTTGTGCAGTGTTTTCAGACCTTTGCACTGAGTGTGGGTCTGGTGAATGTTTGAGGAGATGGAGAGGAACTTTCAGTGAATTTTGAGGCTGTGCACACACTTTTATCAACAGCTTTTTTAAAATTTATTTTGGAGCGGTCTGTTCTCAAGAGGATGAGCACTCACTCTGTTCAGTAAAACTCTGTCTTGCCCTTCGTGGACAAATGGAGTGTGTCGGAGTCGATGGCACAGGATCATTTAAAAATGTTAAAGTTCCCCTGCAGACACGTTCTCAAGTTCGTAAAGCTATTCTGTTATGATTATTAATTAGATTAACATAGATTCCCCATAGAAAAAGTAAAAACATCAAATCTGCAAAGGGGCTTGAAGTATGTCTACGATTACTCTCTCACTAAGGGATTCAAATAAGGCCTTGTGCCCCGCCCACCATCGTAAAATCAGAGACTTGGCCACATGTTTGAGCCTCAATCAGACTCAGATTCAGATGGGGAGTCTGTTGAGACTACAGAACAGTGGTTAGCATAGCATCTTTTGTTTGTTTTTTGACGAGTTGATTGTGTTAAAACAAACAGGATTGCTTCCTTAGACTTGTGACATATAAAACACTCAGTCATGGTGCTGATTTTTTTCATAGATAAAAAAAAAGAAAAAAGATCCCAACATGCTAACAAGGTTAAAAACGTTTGGACTTTTTGGTTTTAGAGACTAAGACATGCTGTAATAGGCGTAGAAACTGATTGCAAATTGCTGAAGCTTTTAAAAACCTGGTAAGACATGGCAAACATAAATTGTAAAGAAATCCAACATATTCTCAAATTTTTCCTTTCAAGTTTATGTTCCCGAGTTGAGACATAGCCTCTGAAACCTCAGACAATGAAGGTCAATGAGATTTGTGCAGCTCAAAACAACATCATTTATAAATGTGATGTTGTGATGTCAATAGTAAATCACCAGAGTGGCTGTGTCGTTTCAAATAGAAACTGTCCACAGTAGATGCGTTTCCATAAATGGTTTAATGCACAATTCGAAATTGTGAAATTTCGAATCGTGCATGGAAAATGAAATTTTGAAAAAGCCCACGTCGAGGCACCTGCTGTGTCAGGTTGGATTAATTAATGAGTTTATACTATTTCTATTTGAGTTTATGCTATATTGATTTGATTATCAACACCCCAGTGTAACATACTCTTTGTTAATTTGCCTGGAGAGTTTAATACAATCAACTGCAGGCCTTTTCTTTTTCCTAGGTTATTTTTTTGTCCTTCTTTCTTCTTCCCTCCATTATCTTTGGAAAGCAGAAGAAACCACTCAGATGTGGGATCTGTAAACCTGAGTCAATAAAACAGGGCTAGATACCAGGGGAGGTGATGGAGGAAATATGAATGGAGCTTTTAATAGACGTGTCCTCTTTTTGTATCTTAATCTTGAATCTGACGAGTCATTTCTGCTTCTATTGTGGACTCTTTTTACTGCCGAGGTGAACTGGTGCGCATCAGTGCATTAGTCTCTGTGCCTAGCATTGATATGAAGCAGCGGCCTGAGACAAGTTGATAGATTTACAACATGTTATTCCATTATGAAGCTGCCACTGAATAGGGGTCCGTCTCGCAGTTCTCAAGCGTCGCCTCTGCCCACTTTGTTTCACATTATGCTCCCATATTGGCCTGATTGTCCCCTCGCTGACAAATGTTGATAATTGCCTTCCAGTGGAGCTGTAAAAGCTGTCCCCGCTGAGCCCATTGATTCGCTCGCCCCTTACCAGTGGTGGGAAGTAGCGACGTGCCTTGGGCTTCTCTGGCTTGGCATGGCACAGCAAAGCCTGGCACAGCAGGACGAGCCAGCCATAGGGAGATGTACGGATGGAAGCTAGCGGGATTAGGGCCGCTGAGATAACTGATTTGCAGATCATTATGTAAGCCACATCTGTCCTCTGTCCCCTCCGTGGCACCCGGCCTCCCACGCTGAGTGCAGCCAAACCCGGCAGCAACGCGGAGAGATGAAGCTCCAAGTCGTGCTCACAGAGAGGGAGCCAGGGGGGAAGGGGTGAGGGAGGGTGAGGTAAACGCACATGGCAGGCAGCTATACTCGCTAAAATGCCGAGCAAATGATGGGCCATGTCTGGGAAAATAGTGCTCGCATAATGACAGAAAGATTGACCAGCCAAATGCTTTCAATCCTACAGAGAGATCTCACATAGAGATATTTCCCTTGGACCTGGAGCTGCAAGAAAAATCATTTCCTGCATTGATCAAGTCTATTTATTTTCTCTTTTGATAAACTACTTTGCCTGTGAAGTGTCAGCAATTGAAAATGCCCGCTAAAATAGAAAAACTTCTATTTTAATGGCCGCCATAACGTTAAGATATAATAATTTTGACAATCAACAGATGAATAGTTTGTCATGAGGTGATATGCTGTCGCTTGATTAACTGGGAATTAATATCAGCAGATATCATGTGTCACAACAGCTCTTGGTGTTATTTTATTGCTCCTTCCCACATTAATCTTTTTGTCTTGAAATACAGGCGGCTCAATACTGTGCAGTATTTTTCTTTCATTGCTGTCATATTTATTTTAAGGCTCTCTGGAGTTTTGTTCTGTTCAATACTCTCACAACTTCATCTCAACTATAATTAGATCTTCTCTTTGTTGAAACTTTTGTGCTCCGAAAAAAAACAAAAAACTTTTTTTCTTTTTAGCGATATAATATATGTGTTTGATTGTCTCTAGATATTTTTGGACCTTATTATTCTCTGTTCTTATAAATTGCATGTTGCATGTGATTAAAAAGATTTTTTTAAGTCTTAAAGGTCACACAGTGTCAAGTAGATGTTTATATTAAAAGCTTCATACAGTGTAGGTAGATGTACATGTTCATGTGTGATTTTAAAGCAGGTCTGTGTTCTATATTAATACTGTGACAGTAGGCCTGCACGGTATCAGCAAAATGTCCGATGTGCAATGACACTGTTCAGTATTGCGATGACGATATGACTTGCGATAAATAAGCAAATATTCAGGTGTGCATATTAATATTCCTGTGTATTTCTGAAGATGACTCAATATGCTGTAGTACATATGCCAGGCCTGTAGTGGCACTGTAACACTGCCACACAAATACACCAAAGACGGAGAAGAAAAGTGGTAAGCCTGCGTGCTGTCGTGTTGTCGTACTGCCCGACTGGTGGGGGTGGGGGTGGGGTCGCACTATCACGCCCGTGTTTCGGATCGTAAGAGGTTCCCTTTTACCGCGCACTACCGTCATGCGAAGATGAATGAACGGAACGATATTTCGTTGGTCAAGCCAAAAGCTGAAAAATCTATTTGTGGCGGACATAATTTATTTGTGGTGGGCTGCCACAAATAAATGAATTAATGGGAAACACTGCTATTTGCACCAAGTGAATATTCAGCCAATCACGAGAGGGGGTCAGAAATATATCACAAATAGAACTCCTTCAAAACTTGGTAGGACCATAAACATGAATTTGGAAGCTCATGTTGGAGTAATTTGTCTCTCGACCTCTCAACAACTTGTAGTGATACAAAACAATGTCCCAGGAAGAATTAATAGCCTCCACTCAAGGCTGCTACAGCAGGGCAGATTGTTTCTAATGTTGTACCCTGACCCTGCACAAGTAGTCCTGAAGGACACTTCCCCATCCTGCATTTAATCCAAGGACCATGGGACAACAGGATAGGCTGGCTTGGTTGGGACAGGAGGCTGCTCCTTGAGAAGGCAGCATTACCGCTCAGCATTTAATAGCCACTGTGCAGTATTTCCCTACTTCCTCTCCCTCAGACATGATAAGGAGCTTATTTGAACAGCACTTTGCTCAGATGGGTTTGGATGGGAGCCAGCAGAGGCTGTGATCATGGCAGAGGCAACACAGCTGTAAATTACCACTAAAGCCCCTTACACATCCATCACACAGTGTCTCCAGTTAAAATTCAATTTTTAACTTAAATGGCATGGAGTAATCTCTTTTGCATAATGTTGGCTGAGTTGCCTCCAGCAGGTTAACATATGCTCCATCACACACATCTGTCCCAGTTGCAGTTTTGGGGCAGTTGTGCTATTTTACCAAAACTAAAATACTGAAATCTCTGAAGGATGTTGAAGATCGGTGTTCCTCCTCTTTTTACCAACACACAGCTTTTTCCCAGTTGCTTGTTTGATGCTCCAAGAATCTGTGTGATGACGAATTAGGTAAAGATAAATGTCAACGGTGCTAAACAAAGTCTCACAAGTCCCTGCAGCAACATTTAATAGAAAGCTCTCGCCTTTTGTTTGGCGGCAGATCGGTGTCGGTTTGGCAACAGCTTGTTGTTGGCGCTGATGGTGGTTGATATAAACACTGACTCACTGTTTTTCTACAGAACAAACATCCTGCGAGGGTGAAACTGTTCACACAACATGATAGTCTGAAAATTGTCTGTACGGTCTGTGTGCATCCAAGAATCAAGCGCCTCGGAAGCCAGAGAAGCGGCCATCTGTCATGGCCTTTGTCCAGTCCTCTGGCTGGTATCTCTGGTCGCAGCAGAGCTGTGGATAATGACTCCTGTTGGGAGATTAGAGGCTGTGTGGCCGGCCCTGCTGGGCTCCCTGTTCCAGGGAGGTCTCAGGGCCTCAGTCTCCACATGGAAGATCCTCAACTTCAGCAGCAAAGAGGGAGCTGGCGCCCAGGGAGGCAGAGATCTGGGAGAAATCCAAAGTCCCAACTTCCTTTTTCTCTAACTCAGTATTTCTCCAAGGATTAAGAGAGACACAAGAGCTAACACAACAGAATGGGTTCAACAATGCAGCTGGTGCTCGTAGCTGTTTTCTTAGTGTGTAAAAGGAAGTTTTTTGTTTCTTTTGCCCCTTTGTCCGAGATTTTGCAGCTCGTATTGTTTTTCTGTGTATTCCCCATGGATCTCCGCCGCCTCACAGGAATCATCTCACCTTCAGGAGGATATTTATGTGAAAGCAAATGATGACAAATCCGGAGGAGAGTTAAAACTTTTGCGAATTATACAGTACAGCAGCACTGCTGTGAAGCAGCAACACAATTTGCAAGAAAACCACTTTGCAAGAGATGAATTGATTCACCCTCGACTATGTTTTTTTTTAAAAAACTCATCGCTTTCGCCTCCCCTCCTTAGGACTGCAGCATATTCATGTACAGAAAACAGAGACTTTGGGAAAAGCTGTTCTTATCTTCTTATTTTGAAAACTGTGGGGTTGTGTTGTAGCCTGGAATCAATGACATAGACACCATTGCTTCGTAATTGGGTCATACCAATCTCAACTACCAGTGGTAAATACAACACAGATGAAGGCAATACTGATCTTTTCGTGTATTTGCTCTAGCTGTTTTGATTTAAATTCTACATTTTAACACATAAGCTCTTTGCTTTTGATACTATGTTTTGTAACAAAATTGAGAAGACGACCTGCTTCCTGTTTACATCAGGTCACACAGTGTAAGTGATTCCTCAGGTCGTGTTTCCAGCTGTTAGCTTTTAACATTTAGTTTTGTTCTAAAATGAAAACAGTGTTTGGATCAGCAGCATGTTGGATGGAGCTCTAACTGGTGGAGGTGAAGGTCGGCAGTGGGTACAGTGGGACAGTGTGCGCTATTTATAGACGGTGAGCACTGGTAGCTGTGTTTGTGTGTGATGAGCCGGGACAGTCGGGTCAAACTGACTCGTCGATGAAGTGGCTGAGGAGAGGAAGAGAGGTGGAGGAGGAGGAGCAGAAGGTGAAGTAGAACAGGAAAGGTAATTGTGTCTTTGGGGGTTGAGGTAGATCTGCCTGCAATCTGACAGAGCACGAAGGCAAAGAAAACACACAAAAAAAGGATTCCTCTCCTCTCACTGAACTCCTGTCGACTCTCAGCAGGAGGAGAGGAAACAGAAAAGAGAAGTATTGACCCAGGGTGGTCTGATCCCTCCTCCGCCTCCTCCTCCTCAGAGAGTGAATGAGACACTCTGTTCTTATTGGACCTACTCCTCGACTAGTAACACCAACTCCTCCTCTACTTCAGCGCAGTGCTCAAGCATGTGTGAAGTGGGCGTTTTTCCAAAACAGAAGCTTCTTCACAAACCACTTTGTTTTTCCCTTTTACAACTTGCCTTACATCTGCAGGGGCTTGTACTTTTGGATCGTGGGCTGTAGTGACATTTTAAGCATCAAATATCACTAACTGGTCAAATTCAAACCTCAACGCTGTATTTCAATGCAAGTATCAGCTGTCGCAGCAGAAGTAAAGATCGGAAAAAAACATCAATCATAAGCATTTCCGCACAGCCTCATAAAACATCAAGGTTGTGCAGTCGTAAATGTGATGTAATGTAATTTATCTTGTCTGATAAGTTTTCAAATCTTTGTGCACAAGCATAAATGCAGACTTTAACCAAAGCTAGTATGAGGATTCTGATTTATAATAAACCAAGTATCTGCCAAATGTATTATTTCTCAGTACAAACTTCAATCTTTGTCTCACTATCCATCCATATCAACCCAAATACTGCTTGAGGAAACAAGAGGAATGGTTATGTTCTAATGTAACTAAGACCTGATAAATTTGATGAACTCCACGGCGGTCAAGCTGCATATTGACAGATAAACTTTGTCAAATGCTGTATTTTGTCACAGAACAGAGAACAGATTGTGAATAAAGATGGCCGTAGCTTCTGTGACGTAAGAGGCCGCACCCTCTATTCTCCATACCTTAGTGGTCAAAGAAGTGTAAGCAAGACTGTCTTTGTACCATGCTGTAAACATTTTTATTTCTGGTGTAAAGTTGGATTGACTCACTGTTGGAGATGTACTCTAGTGGTGAGTTGGGGAACTGCAGCTTTTGTCACTGGTGACAAGTAACAAGACCTTGTGATCTAGGATTAAGGATCAGACTTGTCTAATTTGCTACTAATGTGCTACTCTTCATCCACAACCTACACTGGATGTCTTTGGACCAAACTCAGGGCTTTAGCGAAACTGAAACCCTCACAGGTTCTGTGGGTCAACTACAGGTTTTCAACAGACTGAGTTGAAAATAATTAAGAAAAGCTGTATGTACAGTATGCTTTGTGGTCCCACCACAGAACAATCAGTGAAACACAGAAAACGACTCTTGCCATACAGGCATCCACGGCTCCTCCACACTTTCATTTAAAGCCTTAATGCTGAAGGTGTCGGGCCACAGCCAAGAAAATGAAATAAGAAATGAAAGGAGGAAAAAAAAATCTCTCTTGTGCTTGGCTCCAGAGTGCTGATTTTTCTCCATTCTTTCACTGGCACCTTGTAATGATCATTCATGTGTGACAATATTACCTGGGCCTGCGAAAATGAAAGACCATTCAGAAAACTTCTGGCTGGTATTTGCTGCTGACGTTTGCGATAGATGGCTCAGCGATCCCAGCCCAGCGGCCTTAATACAGCTGGAGTGAAGACAAGGACTTTTGTTTGCGTCGAAGCCACACAAGCCAAATACTGATAATGATAATTAAGAAAAGAATCTGTTTTTTTGTGACAAGGCTCCCATGAATTAAAAAAAATCAGTAGAAAAAAGAGAAATCATATAGCAAAGTGACAATAGAGACCGATAAAGAGGTTTGAGACTCAAGAGAATCAGTGAAAGTCTCCCTTGGTAGAGAAAGCGACTTCCTCCGTCTCCCTCTGGCATGTTGGTGCTGCATTATGTCCCACAACAGCTGCTCAGAGCCTAAACCCACAGCAGCAGCACCAATCCCACGCTATCTGACCGAATAGCAAACATAATCTGCTGTTGGGCAGATTAGCAGAAGACCACAGCAGCATGGAAATGAGGCTAGGCAGCCGGCGTTTCAGAGGAGCTCGCCATAATCCGCAAAATCCCCTCATCGAGGTCACCAGGAGGAAAAGTGACAGACCAACAAGCGTCTGTGGTTTTCACTGCCTTCCATAACCAGTTCAGTTCAGGTGTCGGTGGTATGAGGAGGCTGAACGTGTCAGAATGATTTGGCAGCAGGATCAGGCGATATCCTCATGTGGTTGCTTAAAAATGTTGATTCCTTTTGCCTAAATGCAGAGGAAGG
This sequence comes from Trachurus trachurus, assembly GCF_905171665.1. Lineage (NCBI taxonomy): Eukaryota > Metazoa > Chordata > Actinopteri > Carangiformes > Carangidae > Trachurus > Trachurus trachurus. The sequence continues at coordinate 18,196,440 of NC_139903.1, read as the reverse complement.
ATTTGGTATGTGTTCTGAAGCCACATGTTCACCCTTCAATTACCAGATGTTTACATCTGGATCATCATCTGTCACTGGTCAATTAAATGACATCCACCGTAGCCGGGCATGGTGCTTATAAATTGTACCAAGCACCAGTAGCAACAATACTACTAGCCCACTGCTGCAGTGCACCACAACCTGAACCTGAGTCCACTGTTTAAGGCTTCAGATGTTCACAGTGATTAAACTAGTAGCAGTTCCTGTTTCAGATTTTCTCCACAGTCAGTGGATGACTCCAACAATATTCAACTTGCTTTTTTTATACAGTGTATGTATATGAAAAGACCCACCCTCTACTTACTTTTTTTTGATAATTTTCACGAATATTGCAATGTCTGCCATATGCAGCATTTCTTGCGGATTTGTTATTATATAATTTTGTATATTTTTTCAGTTTTGCCCAGCTTTCATTTTGCTGCTTTGCTTGCTTCCTGTACAGTGCACCAGTGACAAGTAATCTTTAATCTCCCATTTAGTGGCAGCCTCATTTCTACCTTGTGCATTATTAGTGACATATTACGTATTATTAAAAAAACAAATGAAAACTGAACTGAAAAGCCCCCTACTTCTCAGGAGAAAATTGTTTACATTGATATTTGGGTTGAACTGTAAAATATGAAATATTACATATTGGATCGTGGTCCAAGCCTTAGTCACCGTGCACATGGCTGTTGCACCTTAAAATGAAAACCATCCAGTTGCTTTGGTTGTCAGTTGAAATTTGACGCCTTGTACTTCTGCAGACTTCATTCCAGGTATTTACAGCTTTGTTGGCTATCTCAGAGCAGCTCCCTGGAAAAGTAAATCTGGCAGTATTAGATTTCCCGAGTTGAAGGGGTGAGGCTGTGTAAAGCAAAGTGTGGGAACTCACAGCAAAGCTTTGCTGAATGCTCTGTAGAATTATGATAGTGGGAGGGGGTGCAGGTTGAACGGTAGTCGCCCGCAGCGAAGTGAAGCCTCCAACTTTGTGGGCTGTTTCGTTTTTCCTTTTCCTTTTCTTTTGCAGGAGGCAGCTCTTGAATTTGGACACAGCTAATGTCTCATTTTACGTAGCTGTGTCTATGTCCGATGCAAATCGACATTTGTTAACTGATGCTCTCAGTCTGTCTTTTGTGAATCCGTGTGCAAACACTGAGTGACATGTGGCCTTTTGTCATCAGTTAAATAGACCACTAAAGGGCCACATTAAATTTAATGAGGGATCAAGCTGCCAGGTGACACCAGTTCCATCCCTGTCCTCCCGGCTGTCATCACGTTGTTCCCTCTGCGTTGCACAGATTTAGAGACGTATTTCTTTCTGTTTCGTGGTTGTCGCTAATAAGACATTTTGGGTTCTGTCAGGTAATTGGAACATGTAGGATGGAGACAAATTCAAGCCTATGTGGATTGTGGTACCAGTCCTCCAATGTCCTATCACTATGTTTGTGCCATTTCCTGAATATTAACTCATTGAGTGCCAACCACGTAATTTCTCGTTTTTCGTTCCCATGCGTTGAGTGCCGAAAACGAGATTTTTCGTTTTTTGCTTTTTTTTAATATTATGAAAATAGACACTTTAATACACATTATATGTAAATTTGGGGACTCTACGACGAGGAGAACTGAAATAGATGACGATCAAAGTCACATGACAGCTCATGATCTGGAAGTTTTTATCATAACTCGGCTTCTGCAAACGGAGTTCTGCATGCAGATGCAGCGCAGCTGCTCCGCAGCTGCTCTGCTCTCACCCGCGCTGCTGCAGCAGCTCGGAGCAGAACCAGGAAGCTCTCAACCGACAGTCCCGCCCGGTCTTCACCTCGAGCAACACCGTGTCCTCCCCAAAGTCCCCCCGCGGTAAAATCTGATGGTCTCTGGGCCAAAGCAGACCGGCATCACCGACCCGTACCACAGAAGGACCGCGACCACCGGCGGGACCGGTCTTCCCGAGCCGCGGTGGCCGACTGACCCTCACGCTCCGCGGCGAGAAGCTGTGACACGGCACGGTGCGTCTGTGTTATTGTTGTTTAGTGGCGCCCCCCCCCGCCCCCGCTGGTGGTTTTGTGAATAGAACAACCATTGTTGTGTATATTTATCTTATACGAGCCCTTTGATCCAGAAATGCGAGTGTCAGAAGAGCGACAGACACAAACAGCGCACCTTTCATAAAAGACGCTCTATCTCCTTTTCTAGAAAAAAAGGAGGGATTTTGGTGAAACCCAGCCATGTTTAGCTTGAGTTTTCTCAGGAACGGAGGCACGTAGAAACAAACGGTTTGTGGCCACTTGAAGCATTAAGGTAAACCTTTCAATTGAGCTACAGTATGTGTTGGTGGCAATAATATAGAATACACCATGGCTCTACATAAAAAGTCAAAAATGGTCTAAATTGCCGGTACACTTGACTAAAACTTTGGAAAGGAGCGCGGCACTCAATGAGTTAATAGAGCGGAAAAGTGCCCAGAGTGGAATGAGTTTGTGGCTGTGTGTGTGGAGCTGGAGCTTTGTGACGATGGTGATTAGCAGAGGGGTGGAAGGCAGCGCTCTGCTGTGTTGTAGAGAAGAGAAACGGATGACTGTGTTTGCTGCCGCCTTATTTTCTGCTCTGTTTTAATGCTTTGTGTGTGTGTGTGTGTTTTTATATTTACCACATTGTTATTAAAGAATTGTAAGGAGGACACCCTATTACGTCTTACTGTTGATAGGGTTAGGGTCTTTTTTACCTTCAGTGTATCTCAGAAGAGCTGTTGTATGTATCCTTAATAGAAATGACTCCAAACACAATATCTTACAATGACCTCTCAACACCCCATTCTGCATCTTTTGAATTTAATTGAAAGGTTGCATACCTTTCCTCTTCTTATGTGCTTCTTTCTAAGTGTTGATCCATAAGAAGATATATTTGATTTTAGAGAACAAAAAAATATATCTCGGTTTAGTTTGACTTGTCTCTCCAGTGAGCCAAAGGAGAGAAGGCTCTGAGCCTCAATATATCTATCTCAAAACAATGCTGAATGAGCAAATGAAGCGCAGGTCATTCCTGTCCCTACACCACTAACAGCTTTGATGATGGCAGTGGTTCCTCCATTGCTTTGGGCTGAATACTATCAGATTGATTTCCTAAGAGCTGGGGGAAGTCTGGTTTTTAAGGTACTGTATATCAGAATATTTTCAAACGAACAAACAAACACACATCCGACAAGACATTACCATAAATTATTTTATATTAAGAGAACAATGTATTTCTTTGAAAATTAACACCTATTGGTCCATATTCAGCCATGGATGACCATGGAATTTGGCTGGTATGCAGGGTCTTCAGGGGATGAATTCCTAATGTCTTTGCTGATCTCTTGACCTTCCATCTTTGTTAAATTTGAGACTATTAAGTGGAATATCTCCACATTGGATTAATTGGTCCAGATATTCTTAACAATATATCTTGAATGACTTCCATGACTCTCCATGGTTTCCATGAAGAAATTTTGCTGAGGCTTTTCATCAGTTGCTGCCCACATTTATGCCTAGTTGAGTAGATTTCTGAGCTTTTCATCTCCTAGCCTGAGAAAATCCAGAAATCAGTCAAGTCAAGTGGTCATTAAGGGAAAATGTGTTGTGAATTAAAGGCTTTCTGCTGCAGAGTCTTCTTACCCCACTTTGAGTGCGCTCACGTGATCGAATCCTCCATCTGTTCCTCAAGATTGTTCCATCTTTCTCGTTCTCATCCACTTTTACTGTCTGTCTCAATTACCTTCTCTGGTTTCAGAGCCCGCCCACGCTCTGCTTCCACAAAACTGAACATGTGCACACATTAGCTGAAAAGTTTTCCTCTCTCCTTGTCTTGTTTTTCAAGGTCTCGTTGAGCAGGAAGGAAAAGCCCCAGAGGAATATCATGGCGACGTGCGCTGAAAATTTAATCAGGGGGAAATGGGGCGGCACAATCTTGTTTCTTTTTTAGTATAAATTTGCACAGATGGACTCTCGCTGCTTGTCAGGTCCTTGTGTGACACACTGAGGGCATCTGCATGTGACGGAGAGAGGAAAAGAGAGAGTGGTATAGAGGGGGTGAAAGAGAGAGGTGAGGACAGAGAAGGGGAGGACAAAGGAGAAGAAGAAGAAGAAGAAAAGATGAGTGAGCTGAAGAGGGTTTCAATATTGTACTCTTCGGTGTGTCTCGGCAAAGACAATCAGACGATGGAATAAAAAGGTTCCACATTCATCACACAAACAGGCTGAAAAACTCACAGTTTTCTGTTTGTCAGAAGACAATGGGGAACTATAGAGGATTTATAGAGGCGCATAGAAAAAACTATTGGTTCAAGAGAGAGAATTTCAAGTAAAATTCACCTCTGAACATGTCCTGCACACAGCAGGACAGAAGATTATTTAAAGACCCTTCCCATGAAAATCTAGTTTTAACCATTGTTAACATGTCCAAGTTATGTTGTTATATTACAAGACATGAGGGAAATGAGTTGGGCCCCTCTGATATGGGAATTTTTGAGGCCAATGCTGATAATAGGGAGTAAAACATTTCAACAACTGATTAGTCAGGTAGTACTTATAACAAACACTTTTTGCAATCATCCCTTAAATGTGGTTCAACATGAATAACTTTTATTGTTCAAAATGGCCTTGGTGCAGTTCTGCAGTAAACTCTTGGGATATAAAATAAGTAAAAATATCAATAAAAAGGTCAAAAGGTTACCATGAATAATGACACCATCTTTTCACAAGCCCCCGTCTGTCCTACAGCATTGTGTGGAGAAAACCTATGGAAATAAAATAAGCACAAACTGAACATTGAGGGATCAACCAATGCAAGGACATTATTTATGAATTACACTGACAGTTTGCAGAGTTCACATAAGTTCATATTCACCAAAGCACATACTTGTATGTCCGAGAAAGAATCGTATTGGATGATTAGATTGGATTATTTTTCGCCTGTCCACCTGGAGAAAGCAGGTGATGGGCGGGGCTTAAGTCCTCACCCAAGATTTCTCAAAGATGAAGTGAGAGTAGAGCAGCTTCCAGCCTGTTTTTCTTACTTTCAGGTTGAACTAAAATAGTTCAGTCCTCTTTTGCAAAGTTTAAAACATTTCTAGAGAGCAGCTTTAATATAATTACAAGTTTGATTGATACATTATGACCATGTTATTAAGTCGTTAGTTTGAATTTATAATCAAATCAGATTGCTTTTAAAATATTTAAACCATTTCATTGTCCATGCCGTCAGTTATATATACGTGTTGCAAATTATCCACAGCCTGTGGTGTGGAGGTGTGCACTTAAAAAATGTAAAAAAACAAATAAAAAAAAAACAAATCAGGCAGTTACTCAGCTTGGTTCAATGTCACATAACTGCATCTCATACATTTTTAGGCAAAGCCCTGATATTCTTTCTTTTCTTTTTGTCCCACTAGTGATGTTTATAATTCTGATCCAAAGAGTTAAACCAATGCTTAACAATAAATGTTCTCCTTGTGGGGATATTTTGTTCACTCACAACTCGCCACAATGTTGTTGTAAACAGATGTGTCCCCAGAGTGTGACGTTAGGTAATGCACAGCTTAACCTGACATGAACCTAAACCTTAATCAGCAGTTTGAAGTAAAAAGGACAGGATAGTTTCCAAAAAGACTTACACACACACACACACACACACACCTACCTCAAGTCCTCAAACCCAATCTCTGTGTGTACATATACTGTACAGTAGTTTGTTATTCAGTGTCATGTTCCTCTAAGCCAGTGGTCTGATTAATAATTCACAGTATTTTATGCAGTCAGTGGTGCCGTTTGTATTTAAAGTGTTTCGCTAATTGCTTCCTCCCATCAAGCTAATTATTTCTCCATTGTGCTGTGATCCTATAATTCACGACGCCGAGTCACTGGAAGTCACTCGCTGCGCGGAATTACTAAGCAGAAGAAACAGGCTTCTGCCTTTTGTATGCTGAGCCGCAGCAGCGTCTCCGGCTGCATTTGTGTGGTTGTGTGTGGAGGGCCTCGGAGGGGGCTGCGCGTCACGGCATTGATATTCTCCTCACAGGGTCGTCAAGCATGAAATAGAAGAGTACACTTTGTGTGGATAGACTCTCACCAGAGCACTGCTGGGTAGTGATAGGCTGATGCTCCAGAGATGATGCTGATACTGGCAGAGAAGTGATGTGTGTGTCATACAACGGAGCGTGCACACCAACGATTGTGCATGTTTTAGCTCGAGAACAACAAATGTTACAGGCTGTCTTTTAGTTGCACTTCCAGACAGATTTCTTAGTGCAATAAATGAGAATACTGATTAATGATTAATAACAAAATACATGCATGGGGATCTTGGAAATGTGGGGAACACTGATGTTTTCAGGCACTTGTACTTTTACCCATGATAATAAAATGGGAAGCAGAAACTTGACATTCATAATCAGCTGCTAAAAAAGAACCTACTCAATTCAAGAGATGACCTAAATCAAATGATCTACAACAACAAGTGTCCATGTCTACTTATGGCTTTATTACAGGACATAGCTCATACCTTGCCTATTTTACTCTTTAATCTCAAATTTCTGGGTGCCCCTGAATAATGGGCCCTACTTGTGCAGCCTAACCATTAACATATTTTAAAGCATAACTAAGAAGATAAAGGTTTTGAGTTTGTCGCTGTCATGTGAGTGTTACGTTTCTGAAACTTTTATGTACAACTTTTTTTTTTAAATAAATCAGTCAAAAAACTCAATTGTGATCTTATAAAGGTCTCATACAGATAGATGTGCATGTGTAGTGTAATTATAAAGCAGGTCTGGGTTCTATAACAATATTTTGAAAGCCGCACAGAGAAATGCAAACAGCCTGTATTCAGAAACTGAGCCTTTAAGTCAGGACTTCCTGTAATTTTGTGATGTTACAACAAAGCAACGCCCACCTGGATCCACCATCCATCACTTGCAGGATTTGGTTTCCCTGACTGTTTTACCGGATATACAGTATGCTCTATATTTATTGGATCACATATCTTCTAATGGTTAAATATTTACTTTAAATAAAACACCAGGAAATAATAAAATATGCAGCCAAATATGCTTTTAAGGGAAACATTGAGTCTAAGATCTTTCAGATTTTTAAATTATAACCGTTATAAAAACAGACAGTTTTTCATCATGTTGAAAATCATTTCACACAGCAGAGTTATTTTGATGCATGGGCTCTTTAATTAAAAATTCACACTCTGTGGCTGTGTACTGACTTGATTCCTTAAGGGTTTTCAGAAGGTCAGTATTGTTATTTTAACTGGTTTTTGGTTCTAAAAAAAATACACAAATATATTTTCTGCAGCATCAAAAATGAACAGAAAATGCTATAAAAGTGCAAGTTATGGAACCACGCTCCGTGTGTATGACAGCATTCATGACCGTATCCCTTTATGTGTCTGCAGGTGGTGAACAGGGTGGGTAAGGACGCTCAGGTGGGACATGACGGCGTACGGAGGAAAGACTGGCACGACTACGATGCAATCAAAAGAGATGCCTCTCGATCCGGTGGGTCCAAACCTCCTCATGAATACTCTTTCACTGCAGGACACATTCATCATGCACACAGTGTTTGCTGCTGTAGGAAAAAAATCATATACAGAAGAAAGATTCTCACATTTATATGCACATTTCTAGAGTAACCCACACAGCATCATGTTTCCTCTCTGGGTGTTATTGCTGTGCAGCAGTGGTGTAAATCTGTGCTTTAAATGCAGCTCTGCTGTCATAAATACAGTTTATATCTGCTACAATCATCACCAGCCCTGCTTTATTTTCTGTTCAGGGAAATCAGCCTGATATAAACAGTGTAAATTATTTATAATGGTTTGATCCCTGAAGTAAGTTGGTTACTTTCAGGGTGGAGAGTGGGAAAAACTATTTTCTGCTTAATGAAACATGCATGTCTGTAAATTATGATGTGTATGCACAGGTCCCTGTTTCTCCTCTTTAATAAATGATAATAATAATAATCATAATCTGCATAATATGAATCTGTTCAAACTATGAAACTGAATTGGGGAGTTGAGCCCTGAGATATCGTCTGTGTTTCATCATGTTTCATCAGCTGGTTTTATTTTTACAGCCCGAGGTTGAAGACAAGTTATTTTCAACCCACAACTGGATGCGTTGTTGTGTTGTTTTTCTCTTTTGTTTCACACTATTTTTAGTCTTTTATTGTGAAAGTTCTGTCAAAGATTTTTTTTGGCGCTTTTGTTGTCAAATTCATCTAAAGTTTACATCCAGGAAGTTTTCAACTTGAATCCAAAGGTGTGAAAAAGTTGGGAAACCTCTATTTTCCATGGGCAAAAAAAAAAAAAAAAAAAAAAGTCCTGTCACTGTGATCCCTTCTCTGTTTAAAGACTCAAATGGTCTTTTGTCAGGGATGAAATTGGCCCTTTTTTCTACTCATATTGGCTATGAAAGTAATTTAAACATGTCGTCCGTCTTGAAATAATCAGTCAGGGTAAAAGCTTTAGTAGGTTCATGATAAGTTTTGCACATGATGGGATTTTTATTTAGTCTGTGATCTGGTAGTCTCTTGATCTGGCTCTGGTCGGTGGACTCCCCTAACCCTGAGGCTCACCAAGTTGGAAGTTGTTTTTCTCCCTTTTTGTCCTCAAGCATTGACATTCTAAAGGCTGTGTTGACTTCTGATGACCGCTGTACAGCATGTGTGTGTAGTATAGTGTAGTAGAACACTGATGGTTTGTGTGTGTGTGTGTGTAGGCAACGGTGAACAGGGGAAGCCGTTCCCCCTGACAGCTGCTGACCGGGTGGACCAGGCCTACAGGGAGAACGGATTCAATATTTACGTCAGCGACCGGATCTCTCTCAACCGCTCCCTCCCTGACATCCGCCACCCGAAGTGAGTCCTGTCTATCAGTGTTTGTCCAAGGAGTGTGAGCGAGAGTCAAGAATGTCAAATGTGTCAAATTTCAGAAATGTCCCCACCTGTTTTCTCCAGACATGTCCACCTTCACCAGAAACAGTTTGCAGATCACATAATTAATGTTGTCGGCTTTCGTTTCTGGGTTTGATTCTAAAAGGATTCCGATTTGGCTTTGGTACTTTTTGCATTGACACCACATCTTGTCCTGTTGGTCAAATCTCCTCTCTCCTCTGTGGGTATAATTATTAATAAGTAGTATTTTGCAAATATGCTTGTAATTGATAAACATGGACACTACAACTGAGGCATGAAAATGCACCAACGGAGGCTGGTAGGCAAGTTATCTAACTGCTGTGTGCTTGAACGCTGCGTCAAATGGGCATCACAGACTACCAGTGCCATCCCTTTTTATGGCCGGTAAAAGTATCAAAGCCTCAGTCCACAGAGAAATAAACATAGCCCATATTCAGAAACTGAGCTTTAAAACCAGCTCTGAAGACTTTTGTAACTTTGTGATGTCATAACAAAGCAGCCCCAAACCCCAACCACCTGGACCCACCTTCCAACATTTGCAGGATTTGGTTTCTTTGAGTGTTTTACCTGAAGTCTGCTCTGTTTTTAATTGGATCACTCAGAAAACAGCACACGGACACCAACCTGTTAAAGAGAAGCCTGAGAGAAGAGATGGAAAATACATAGAGATGGCTTTTATATCTTTTTATGGCCCAGCACTTCAAATACAGTACAGGAACCTTTTAGAACTAGTGCACAGACATTTTGGACATGCTCATGTTTACAGAGTAATAAATTGTACCATCAGAGTCATAGCTGCACCCATTTATTGTATAGTACAATTATTACCATTGTTAACTTAAATTGTTAATGCCATATACAATGCTTTTAGCTACATATTTAATATCATTGCTCTTCACATATTAACTGTATTATGCTATGTTTTTGTTTGTTTGTGCAAAACATGACTGTTTGGGGGATTTTTATCTCATTTCAATCTGCAACATTAGTCATTTTTATGGACTGTGCAGCGCTTACCTGCACAAACACACTTTGTTTAAAGATTCCCAGTAAGGCGCCCACTGACCTCAGGCTACACCACCATTTTTCTTCAAAAAATAATAAATCTTCTAGGTCAGTATGACCATTTTCATTTGAATAGGGGCAGGTTTCTGCAGGAGTCTGCAGGATTTCATCCCAACCAAAGAGAGCAGCAGGTTATTTCCGAGACTGGCACTCCATCAACCAGAGAGGAGGAATGAGTCACCTGGTGCAGCCTTTTGGTTGGACTGAAAACCTGCAGACTCTCTGTCCTTCGTGGCAGATGGTTGCTGCTCCCCAAAAACAAAAAAAAGGTTGACTAGAGGACAACAGAGTGGCAGCAGGTCTGATCTGGAAAATGTCTAAGAGAAGATACAGTATGTCATTATATTTCTACAGAGTTCAATTATGGTTTTTAAGAGTAGGTTTTTGATTTTCTTTTAACTTGGATTTCAGTACACTGTGGGTAAGTGCTAGCTCTGGGCCTCCCCTTTGTCTGGCTGACTACTTTTTTAGTGATCCAATAAAGATATAGCAGATTTCAGGGGAACAAACTTCATACAAAAAGAGATCCCCCGCCCCACTGAACCCACCTTTCCATATGCGTGGATGACAGTAGCCAGTAAGACAATCCTGTCCAAACACCAAACCTTATTTTGGGGCGTTGCTTGCACCTTTATTTTCCTGTGCTGGATCTGTCCCAACTCATTACAACATGCAGTGTTTGGAACAAATGTTCCAGTTATCAACCTGCCCACTCTATTCACAGGAGAGATGTAGCTTTACACAGACAGAAGCTGATTTCACACCACACAGCACCTATGTATTTATAAACCATGTTCTTGACAGCAATTATCAGTGTCATTGATGACCCACGCCCCACATCTCCATCCCTGTCTGTGCACAAGGTGTAAAAAAACTGATGATAGATGTGTTCTGTATTGAGCTGGAGCAGCTTTTATTCTGACTGCTGTGGCACCAGGGTTGTTTTTAAAGTGTAGGATTTACTCATAAGAGGATAATAGAAAGAGGAAGTGGAAAGTGTTATTTTACCACATGGGTCACAGTTGGACAAAGTAGGAAATCTTTGTATTGACTTCCACAGTGGAGGAAACATCCTGTGGGTTCATCATCTTGTGAACATGATTGTCAACAGCGGGATGCAGATCTACTGTATCAGCAATCTGCCTCTTGGATTATAAGATATCTTGTGTTGATACTGCCTGAATCTTACAGTGTCCAAAATGAAAATGATTTATCCTCTTGTGAGCATGAATTTGCTCAGGAAATCTCACAGGAAACTGCCTGTTGAATTTAGAAGTGCACATTTTTTCTAAGACATAAGCATCAACCTGAATGTGAGAGCTGTGACCATGATTCAGGACCAGCTCATTGAGATATGTAGTTGCTTATTGTTGATACACTTAACTCTGATCAAGATGGTCCACAGAGGTTATTTTCATTCGAGGTATAGCCACTAATGGGTATGATCTTTTGCTCTTATGATGATCAGTCAACCCAGCATTTTGGTCTGTAATTGGACAGGTTACATTTGAATTTGTATCATTCATGATCCTCTGAGGATATATTCTTTGGTGGTACGTCCACCAATTGTTGGTGTATCTTGTCACCTTCTGATGAACCTCTGTCAGTCAGTCCAACAATTTGGTTCAGAGTTGCAAAAGTTGCCTTTGAATTTGTTTCACACATTCATGATCTTTACATGATATAGGCTATCCCTTAAAAATCCATTGACTGTTTATGTGGCACCATAATTGTCACTTTGCCAACACTTCATCACCTCTAAATGAGCTCTTTTTAGTTAAAGCTGTAGTCATCAGTGGCAATTTAGTTGTAGTGAAGAAGAAGTTGAGCTAGAGGGCAAAACACTCAATTTACCAGCTGATTTAAGTTTCAACCTTCGACCATTGTCATGAGCTCTAGTTGGAAACTAGTATAATTATGAAGCAGATACAGGTGGTTGAAATTCTTTCTTTCTTTGTATTTTACAGCCTCAGGCTCTGCTCTGACTTGTTTTGAGGAGTCAAATGACGTGGTTCAGAAATATAACCAGGATCCCTCCTGGATGTCTTCCTGTGGAGGTTTCTTTCTTTCTTTCTTTTTTTTTGCAGACACATCCAAAGGGAGAAGGCCCCTTGGTGGAAACCCCTGGGAGCTAAAGCTGAGGGCATTACGTATCCCAACAGGCTGGGTAACACCTTGGGAATGCCAATGAGAAGGCTGCAGGGAGTGAAAGAGGGGAAGGATGTCTGGGCTCTTTATTTAGCATTGCTGCTGTGACCTGGACTTGTATTTCTAGCAGAAAATAAATGGATTGAAGTGGTGGTACATGCGGGATCTTGAGATGTTGTCAAATGTTCACTGTAAATGTAGTGGAAGTTTCAAAAGGTGGAAAAAAGAAAGCGCTGTGAACCGATTCATCTCTGTGTGGTGCCATCTGAAGATGTGGTGGAGGTGAAAGTGTTGAGGCTGTGGAGGCATGATGAGCCATGCAGACCTGTAGCTACAGTACAGATTGTTTTTTTTTTTGTTGTTGTTTTTTGTTCCAGCTCTGCTCTGACTCATTAAAGAACAAAACACTGAAAATAAACACACAGCAGAAACACTATAAATACCGTCTGCTGAACAGCTTGGGACCTGCTGACCCGTTTAGTCACAGATCAGCCTTCAGCGCTTTTCCTCTACCTGACAAGAGCTTTTTCCTGACCCTTTCATGTTGGAAGCGGTTCTAACTGTGCTTTCTTGCTAAGGTCTCTTTGGGACATGATTTGTTGTCTGTCTCATTGTTCCCTTCATATTTTATAAATCTCCTGAATCTTCTGAGCTTATGAAGCAATAGCCATTGAGCATAGCTATTCCATCCATAAATCTAACCACTCTCCACCAGTGTCGCAAGAAACACATACTGTGGAGCATATTCTGTCAAATTAATACTTGACAGGAAATTCTGTATATGTTCAATGGTAACTGAGTTAAGAGTTGTGAACTCTGAGGTGGAGGAACAGGAATGAAGCTGTGAAGCCAGTGGGGAATAAGATGTGAGACTCTATGATCTTGATGCCCTCTGGTATTCTCTCTCGAAGACTTTTTATTTATTTAATTATATTTTCACATTTTATCATTGGAGCTGTTTTTTTTTTATCACTGAAGTAAAGTTAACTGAGACATTTTCACTGATGTTTCAAAAAAGCCATGGTTGCTAATAACAATTAAAGGGATAGTTCACCCAAAATTCAAATTTCACTCATTATCTACTCACCCTCATGTCGACTAAGGGCTGGGAGAAGTTTCAGAGTCCTCCGTGCCTTCTCGGAGTTACAGCGGGGCTCCGTGCAGCACTGCATGTCCATATGACGGTTGTGAACGGAGCTCACTTTTCTTCGTCCAAAAAGACACACCAAAAAGACATCCAAATACCTCCATAGTGCTCGTCTGTAATGTCCCTCTAGTATTGAAGCCCCAACATGAGAAACTGTTCCGAAAAAAATTAAATAAGTATATGTTTTAAGTTTGTTTGTAGCGGAAGCTCCCAGCACTGCTCTCCATAGCCCGTCCAAATCTCGCGCGATTTGCATTGACACCCAGTTCACGGCTCTACAAACCGTGCGAGATTCCGGCAGAGCAACACTGGGAGCTTCCCATTTAAATTTTGGGTGAACTATCCCTTTAATTACAGTAGCATTAATTAGTGCAGGACTCATTGTATAGTTTACATAACTAGAATTTTGATTACATCTTTATCATTAAGAATTCAATGTACATTTTATTTTAGAGGTAAAAATAGCATGCCAGCATATAAATGTCATTTTATTAGAACATCTGAAACTTAAATTGAATACAGGTGCCCATCAATGACGTGTGGTAAACGGTCGACTTGACTAAAGGGTCTCTGAGCAGAAACGCAGAAGTGACTTGTTTGGGCCACCATCATGAGCGTGCTGTACGTACGGGCAGACTGGGGTGGGGGGTGGGGTAGATGGGATGGGGGAGAGCAGGTGTATCTGTTTGGTTGGCTGGAGTGACAGCAGAGTGGCAGGTGTCACAGCAGCCAGGTGCCACATCACTCCTCAGCAGAGGTGTATAGGAGTATAGTTACTTTAGAATAATGGTAGTCTCAAACATTTACTTGAGTAAGAGTAAGAAAGTACTTGGTGAAAAAGCGACTCAAGTACTGAGTAACTGCTGAGTATACCTCTGATTTGTTTTTGTAATGATCAGCACATGAATGTAGGCCTAATTGAATACACAAAAATGTAAAATAGCAATGAACAAATTCAGATATTGCTAAAGAACAACATTTAGACAAATTCAGCCGCAATAACTTACATAGGCCTATACTTGCATGAGGTCTATGAACTGAGATCGATAAGAAGTAGCGAGTAGCGACTGGAATGTAGCTCAAAGTAACGAAGTAAAAGTACCACTTCTACTTCACATACTCAAGTAAAAGTAACAAGTATGCTGCATTGAAACTACTCTTAGAAGTACAATTTATCCAAAAAGTTACTCAAGTTAATGTAACGGAGTAAATGTAGCACGTTATACTACCCACCTCTGCTCCTCAGTGGACCCACACCTCTAAACAGCATCCACTCCTCTCCTTTCACTCACACTCAGTGACTGGATGACGTGATGGAGAGAGAGAGAGAGAGATGGGGAGGGGGTGGAAGGTGAGACGGAGGGAGGGAGGGAGGGAGCTTCAGGCTGCCAGACAGGCCTGAAAGACTCAGAGATAATTACTGTCTCTGCAGATTCCCCCCTGACTTCTCAGGGAGAGGAAGAGAGAGGGATGGCAGGGCGAGCCAGCAGGGTGTATGCTTCATTACATTACGATTAAAAGAGCAACACAGTGTTCAGGTTGGACTGCTGGAGAGCAGAGCGCTGCAGCTCAGCACAGGAGAAAGGCAGCAGCTTCTCTCCACAATGTCAGTGATGGTTCTCAGGCTCAGCTATCCAGGTCATCATATTCGTCAAGTGCTGAAGTTGAAGGCAACTGGATCTTTTGATTCTTGAAGACCTTCTTCAGTTCTAAAGACCCATGTGGGCAATCCAGGTATATTACCCAAGGTGGGGACAACACCTTGGAGGTGGTCCTGAGAGTCGTTGTGAGTCATTAGGGTCAAGGTTTGACTCAACAGAGAGTGGATGCACCCCACTGGCATCATGTGACTCGTTAAAGTCATTATGGATATGGCTCGAGGTGTTTGGATAGGTGTTAAACTTTTTGGGGAGGGCCCCACACTGTAACAAATTGCTGTAAAAATTACAGTAAAATTTTACAGTATCTTGTTGTTTTGTCATTTTACAATTTTTAACTGTATACCGCAATGCATCATGGGTCAAAACTAATTACAGTAACCTGCTGCATAACTCTGCAGTTACATATTGTAAAATTTACAGCAAGTGTGTTCTGGCCTGTAGATTATGTGAATTACAGGTAAATACTGTTAATATTCGAATTTCGGCAGTTAGAGCCTTCCGAGAGGAGAAGAGAGGAGAGGAGCAATGGAGGAGCCTGTCACCAGAGCAAGGCTAAGAAGTCAGCGGATTGGTGAGTAATGTTTGTTTCAGTGACGGTAATTTCCAATTTTATTTAACTATAGCTAAAACAGATTTAGCATTTAATACGAGGACAGTCTGCATCGTCTTCACATCGCATTTTTTTCTCCGATAAACAGGCTAACAGAAGCCAGTGAAGGTAGCATTACAGCTAATGTTGATGTCAGCAGAGAAAGTTGTATTCGGTTAACTTTCAGTAACGTTACTTCAAGTTTTATCAGAGTCTTTTTTACACAAGTACCTGTACTTTGACGTGAGTAGAAAGTAAGAGAGTACTTTTGCCACCTCTGGACACTGAGCCAGAGGAGCTAACTAGCTGCTAAGTTAACTAGCAGCTAAGCTAAATAAATTTATTTTAGACAATGTAGACAAATGATTATTTTCTGTATGAACAGAAGTTCTTATTATTGCTAAGTGGTAAGAAAAGTGTAATAGTAATGTGCATGTTCTTTATTGCAGTGCAACAATTTGTAAATAAAATCCAGACATTTTTTTCTGGAAATATTCAAAACATTTCTTTAGCTTTGAAAACCAAGGTTAGAACGGAACCATGAGACGAACTGTAGATTAGGTTAACGTTACACCCTTAATTATAATTGAAATTATCTAACCTTATTGGTAAGAATGGTTGCTAATAATCTACCATGTCTTGTGTTTTGCAGTTTGTGCATCATATTGTTACAAAGCTGGATGGATCCACACACAGTGAGCACCACCACTGAAGCCCACAGTGACCAAACACTATTGAAGGGGATTTTGAGGTAAAAACATTTCCTACAATTTACAGTTTTTGTGACAAAGCAACATGAAAACACACAATGCATAAGGTTTCTTTTCTTTGGATGCAAGTTACAATGTGTTTCATGTACTGCCACATAACGTTTGTCCCCCTGGGTTTGTTACAGCCAGTAATCTCATTTAGAAAATAAATAAAAACGCTAAATTGACCTTTGTCTACCAGTCACTCATTTGTTTTACCAGACAGTTTATGGCAGTGTACTCTAACTTCATGTGAAAAAAGGTGACACTAGATCTACAATATCCAAGCAGTATGCTATGTCATTTCACAGGGTAAATATTTTAAGTCTTCGAGAAAATAGTGACATTCTCTGTCAGTCAGACACACACAGACAGTGCAAAATGAACTTTTTTGTCCACCTGTAAATGGCTAGTGAATGCTCAGATTTTACCAGCCACTGGTAGGTGATAATTTACAATGCTGACATAGTGTACACTCTGACTCATGAAGTCCATTAAAGCAGGTGACAATGGAGCAAGAAAACCTATGCCAATGTGTGAATGACTGTGAGGCTAATTCAGCATTTGTGTTTTGCAACTTGTGCATCTTTTTGCTACAGGTGAAGGGATGCCAAGGGAAGCCACATGCAGTGAGTGCCACCACTGAAGACCTGAAGTAAAACACAGAGGTGAAGGGGATTTTCAGGTGAAAATATTTTTTTAATTTGACTATGCAGTCTGTTGCAGTGAAAGTTTATTTGGGATTCAGTTTGTATCCAAGTTACCTCAAGTAAACTCAATTTTGATGATGTTCTTTTATTGTTTAGGGATAGTTCAATATTTTGGCAAATTGGCCCATTGCCATAATCCCAATAGTTATAGCAGTAGGTTAATTGCCTTTATTTGTCGGTACAAAGTGTTTTGAGATCGGAGGAGCAGAGACGTGAGCTGCTCAGAGCTACGCTATGGAGGCTCATGGGATTTCTTGGTTTCCCTCATCAAACTCATCAAATACACAATCCAACAACTTCAAAATGCTCTGTTGGACAAGTTGTGACCTGCACATTCACCACGCTATGAGATAATAATGTGAAGTTATGAGACAGAGTTGTTTTTGAGGCAAAGAGAGCGACTGCTGGCTGAAAAACTGCTCCTGAAAACAACTGTCTCGTAACATCACAGGTCACAACTTGTCCACCAGAGCGTTTTGGAGTTGTTGAATTGTGTATTTGATGAGTTTGATGAGGGAAACCAAGAAATTCCATTACTCCATAACGGTAGATGAGCAGCTCATGTCTCTGCTCCACTGATCTATAAACAGCTTTTACTGAAGAATAAAGGCAATTAACCTACTGCTATAACTATACGGATTATGGCAATGGGCCAATTTGACAAAATGTTGAACTATCCCTTTCATTGTTCTTCATGTTACTGTACATGTATCTTTTGCACATCTGTTAAATAAAAATGCTGTAAGTTTTAATAAAAGTATTTTGTAGCAGCTCTGACACTTGTGTTATTATTTGTTTCATTCACAATCTGCATACCGTAATTTGCAAAGCAGCTAATGTAAAAACCAATATTAACTGTAAAAACATTTTACAACAACATATTGTATTATTTATTTACAGGTATTTACTGGCAACTTTAGTTGCCAGGTAATTACTGTAATTTATTAGAATACAAGAAAAAGTTGTAAACTAGATTACATTGAATTGCTGTTTTCAAAAAAAGAAAACAGTAAGTTACTGTAATTTATATACAGCAAAAACCTGTAAAAGATTTACAGTAATATGTTGTAATATATTTTTACAGTAATAAACTGCGATTTTACAAGAATTAGCTGGCAACTTTTTTGCCAGGTGTTTACTGTAAATTCTACAGTCAATTCTTTACAGTGCACAGACAGCATTGAAACCACCACCTCTGTTCAAGGAAGGTATTTCCAAGTGGACATAGATGGCTTCCTTCACTCCTCTCTCAGACCATCTGTCCACTCTGTCCAGAATGTGGACATCGAGAGTGAGATGTAGGTGAACCACTGAGGGCTGGCTCTTCTGTGTTGTGCCATGGGTCGGTGGAGGGGCTGCATAGTCTCACCTACAGAGGTCTGAGCGATCCTCACTGCACTGGACCACATACACAGCATTGCTTAGTTTGTCTCTGGGATGGACCAGTCTTTGGACAGGTTAGAAATCTTGTGTCTGAGACTTTTCTTTATTTAATTATATTTTCACATTTTATCATTTGAGCTTTTTAGCACTGAAGTTAACTGAGACATTTTCACTGATAAAGTTTCAAAAAAGCGAATAACATACTGTAGTGAAGATCTGAAATTTAATATTTGAATATATTCGAACGAATTACGGGTCATTCAATATTCGTTCGAACCTCAACTGACAGCCCTACTGCAGCATTTATGCGGGTTGTATTTTGACTTGTGAGTCCTCAAGGGAGTTCCCTCAGATTTGCCACTTGGACTCAATTGGAAGTGGTAGGACTATAGTCAAAGGTCAAAAGTCAAGTTTGAAGTCACATCACAAATATGGACTGCAATATCTCTGTGACCCTTTGAGTAAATTTCTTAATATTTGCTGCAAAAGTCCGCTCGGACTGAGGGAGGAACGGATCAGATTTTGTCGGTCTGTGATCATAGGTCAAGATCAGCATGACCTCACAAAATACTTATTAACCAAACTCAACCCACTACTACATTAAAAAATATATATATAAATAAATAATAAATTTAAAAAAAAAGATGCACAGTGACAGCTGCCTACGCAACTCCACTTGGACAAAATTCATTAGGGCACTGCCTGATTTTCTTACAAGCGGAAGTCTGCAGCATGTTTACATCCAGAGGAAAATTCTGATCAACCCTTAAAGTTGATCATTCACCGGATCAACCGACAACAACCTGGCTTTACTCCGACAGTTTTCAGTTTCGCTGCCACAGCCCGCTTCCCCAACCGACCCACGTATTCACACCGTGATAAACACCAGTCACCGCGGGGGGACAGACTGGACCCTCCGCTCACACACCCACACACACACACACACACACACAGCAGCGATCTGATGTAAACATCGGTATTAGCCTAATTGTAATAGCACCCATCACTATAAAATAAGACGGGTAAATGATCATCAAATCTCCAATCTGAGTCCTCCACACACCAGCTCTGAGCAGAGGAACAGCTGATCAAACCTCTAAGAAATGTTTCTTACCTTTACTCCAGGTGTCCAAATCAGTCAGCAGCAGCAGTCATCAAACTCCAACAGTTTAATAATCCACCGATATTCCCGTTTGCATCGCGTTCCTCGCAGCCAGCGTGTTTCATTCATCTGCATTGTGTGGAAAAAACAGAAATAAGAATTTAAACAGAAATAATAGTGAATTATTGGAGCTGGATGACTGCTGCTGCTGACTGTTTTGGACACCTGTAAAGATAAGAAATATTTCCTTTTTTCCCCTGGCTCTGGGCCAAGTTAATCGCTACCCAACAAATCGATTTTATCGATTAGTTGTTGCAGCCCTAGTGACGTATCCTGGCATTATGCGTAATTAATCACAATCTGTTGTGTAGCAGTGCTAAATGAAAACATGTTTGAGTTGGGATGATAAAGTTCGGGATTAACAGGTCCCCTTCCCAGAGCCACAGAGCAAACAGAGCTAAAATATATTGTTATTATTTAGCGGAAATGATGGCACGGCCTTCTCTGCCTCTCTTTCTCATGTTTTGATATGTTTGTGTGTGTTTGTGTGTGGGCAGCTGTAAACAGAAGTTGTACGGGGAGAAGCTGCCAAACACCAGCATCATCATCCCGTTCCACAACGAGGGCTGGTCGTCGCTGCTCAGAACCGTTCACAGCATCCTCAACCGCTCTCCGCCACAGCTCATCGCAGAGATCATCCTGGTCGACGACTTCAGTGACAAAGGTACTGATCACAAAACACACACACACACACATACACACAGACTTAGACACACACAAATATTCATCGCTGACTTGAAAACACACCTGCGCCTCGAGCACAGCTGCAGTCGGTGCAGCTCGCTTTTTATAATCAAGACTCTAAGTGGTCTGTGGCATTTTCTTCCTCGTTCACTCGTGCACACAAATGGCTTACACACACACACCCACACGCACAAACATACACACACAAACCTCTGACTCATCTGTTTGCCAGTGTTGGTTGCTGTTGAACAAATAATGAGCCGTTCAGGAACAGAAGCATTAGCTTCTGCAGGGGCCCAAATGTGATCTCCAGGCATTCTTGCTTTTGTATATTATATGCAAACCGAGGGAACACACGCACACACACACACACACACACACACACACACACACACACACACACACACCCACACCCACACACACTGGTGAGTCAGTATTTGAGAAATGCATCTCACCTGCTAGCCCAGTTTTTTGTTTATTAGCAAAACCACACAGCAGCTAACTCTGGAGAGTTTGTGTGAAAGTGTAGAAGACTATAAGACATTTCTTCGCATCTAATTTATAATATAATGAGGTGGTCTATTAACATGCTAATTGTTAGCTTGTCTTTGCACTCCTGCACCATAGGGATTAGATAAGTTCATATATAAATCATATCTCATAATATATCATATAGTATATATATATATATATAGACAATTGCATTTATTCACATTAGAACTGCAGATATGCAGATAGAGTTGCTGTAATTTGATTCCTGTCGAGTCCCAATCCTGTGAGTAATAGTTAAATGGACTCTCATTCTCAGTATTCCTGAAAAACTGTCAGCTTCTACTTTGAACGACAGCTATTACCCTTGTATTTCAACCAAACTGTCACTGCTCATGCACTCGTATGCAACGCGTTAAGATTAATTTTGGATTTAGCCTGAGCTTGTGCAAAGTACACGTGGGCGATGTAATGAATATACTTGATGTATGGCAGCGTGTTGCACGGGGGATGTACTGTAGTAAATGGTAATTGAAGACGTAGGCGAACAAACTGAAAGAAGCACTTCTGGTTTTTCTCTGGGATTCGTGTTCCCCTCATACTGATGAAGATCTTTACTTTGACCTTTTCCAATCTGTCGTGCAGGTGTTCAGAGAGCATCACCTTCTCTGTTGGCTGCCAGACCTTTCTCCTTCTGGAAAAACACAACAAAACAAATGAAGCTAACAGTTCTTGTTAAGCTTTTTAACTGCTCCTGATTTTTAACCTATGCATGCAACCAAACATGTCGGTGTGTGTCGCTGACTATTGCTACAATAACTGTAACAATTGAGAGTGATTTTGAGTTTATCTTTGTGATAAATGTCTGGTCACCTTGCTTCGTTGGACATTCCTATTGGCTGTAAACCTGCACTAGATAGAGACACTGGTGTTTAATTGTGAACTTCGAGTGATCATCATTTTTTGGGGGATTTATGAGATATAAACTCCTATTGTACTGCACTGGAGTTTGGTGTGGAGAGTGGACTTTTTTTGTTGACATAAATTACATTTGCTGAGGTTGTGCAGCACTTGGTGGAAATCTAAACAGTGATAAGTTTATCAGGAAAAACAAACTTGTACAAATATGTGCGCCCGAGCTTTAATTTGCTTATGTTTATATAACAGAGCTGAAACCAGTGGACTTGTGTAAAGCCTGGAGCCTCCTCCCGGAATCCATGTGAAATCCTGTTATGAGTGTTTGGAGTGAGCGACGGCAGCATCATTAACAGATGGCGGCGGTGTCCAGGGCGTTCCTTGCCCCCACCCCAAGTGTTAGCGAGGTTAGCTAACCAGTTTTTGCTGTGGACTCATCAGTGTGAACTGTGGAGCGTTTGCACACGGCTTTGAACCTTTACATAATAAAATCACAAGAAAGGGACAAGTGCAAATATTAACACCGGGGTCTGAGTGGAGGTGAGAACAGAGATATTCATCATGAAGTCGCTGCTTGACACATCATTTCCTGTCCACCTTTCCATTTCCTCACACATTTGATAAAATGCACTAAAAATATATGTAGAGAAGAAAGGAAGAGATGTATTCGCTCTCCCTGCTGCTGATTAACAGTCTCTCTGAGCTCCACAGTCACACAGACGCCCGGCTGCATTAATTGATGCTGTTTTGTTTTGGTGCCGTTCAGCCGACATGCGGAAGATAAACAATTGATGTGGTGTTTTTCAGATGGCTGGTATATTTTCTGAGGTGCTAATTAGTACCTGCTTTCTACGTTGTGTAATTATAGCCTGGTTGCTAACTGCGTTTCAGGAACAACTTCGCCCTCTCTTCTTTTTTTTAGTTTTACTCTTCATATTTGACTCTAAGGACACCTGAGGATTTCTGTTTGTTGAAGCTCTTGTGTGTGTTTTTTTAACTTATCGAGAAAATGTGCTCTTTCTTCGTGTTCTTCTCCTTCTCCTTGTGTGGTGTTTTGATTTCTTTTGCTCTGATGACGTCGGCTGGAGGTCGTTGTGCATATTTCATACATCTCTGTTTATTCCCCTCTGTGCCCTGTTCTCCTGCTGTTTGACTCCACACAGACGCTGCATGTCTGAACACTTCTTCCGCAGCACTGACGACTGAAGTCCGTGTGTTTCCTGCAGCCAGAAGCTGATTAGATCAGTGTTACGTCCTCTTTCAGGAACAACAATTAAAGAAGAGTCAGTCGAGGAGTGGCGAACCAAAACTGTACATTTATTGAAGAAAGGCCGTGGAGGTTGTGCCAAAGAAATGAAATAAATAGAACAAAATGGGGCCTGACTACGACCATCTGTGAGAAAAGGAACAAAATAAAGAGGCCCGACTAACTTATCTTAAAAAAGGCCTTTTTTTTAGCTTTACAGTACCTCGGCCAACCTTTCCCCAATGACAAACCTCTCAACATGAAACAATGTGCAAACTAGGACCATGCAGGTCGAAAGACTGATCTCAAGACAAGAATGGGCACAGCAGGGAGAGAGAGACCCTCATGCCTTTCCAAGGCAGGCTATTTAAAGGCGACCCTGGCTCCTGATTGGAAGGCCACTGGTGTGGGTGGTGGAACCGGAGCGGCAGGTGGCCACAGGTGTACTCGTTGCCACCAAGACACCGGGAGGGAGAGAGAGAGACACACACACACACAGGCCAAGCCGACACTACCCCTTCTAACTGGAGGAGTGGAACCTAACGTCAGTTTTTATTCAGTTACTCTCATCAATCAGGAACTGACTGCTCATCAATTTGTCCTCTCCTTCATCCCCTGACTATACCCCTCACCGTCTCTTTCTTTTCACTCCTCCTGTTTCTTCTCCCTCTCCTCCTTCAAGTGATACGCCGACATTTTTTTTTCGTGTCTTGCCTCACTCCCGAGTCCATGACAAGCAGATAGACACCATCCTTTCGACTGTGCGTGCAGTAACAAGGGAGATAGAGCCATATCGCCCATAATTAGCTTAGCTCCATATCGCCCATAATTAGCTTAGCTCAAACGCTGGAAGTGCATAGGTAGTGTTAGCTTGACTCCTACCCCAGCTGAAATCAGCAATCAGAAGATTGAATTTTAGCTCTAAACTCTGTAAATATATCACTTTATCAACATTTCAAACATTTTTAGGCGAGAAAGTAGCCGTTTCGATCAGCAGTGTGTCGTTAATTTGTCTAAATACCAGCTGTTTACAATTTTGTTCGGACGAATTTGGCGCTACTCAAGCTAGCCGCTGTGACCAACGCACTTCCAATTACTTTCGGTTACTTTCACAAAATAAAACACCTGTTGCCCTTTACATATAGAAAACCATGACGATAGAATTTGTGCTTTTACTTTGAAATAGGAAGCGAACCTACCCTCGATGTAGCTAGCTTCAACCAAAATAAACCGTCTTTGCTTGAACCTTTCGTTTTGACCGATCTCGTCCCGTAACCGGCATTTGACCGCTCAAGATGCCTTACCGGAGAGTTTTGTCAGCTCTGAGACGAAGATCGGTCTGTTTAGAGCATGGTTTAGAGTTGCTGATGAGTCTCTGATGGCTTTAGGTGGAGGCAGGCTAACACTACCCAGGGGTGTAGCACCAAATTCTGGGCCCTGTACACTCTCAATGTCAGTGGGCCCCTATCCATGCCCGCGAGGCGCGTGAGAGGAAAAAAAAGGGGGGGGGGGGGTGTATTTATACAATCTACTACAATCAACTACAATCAGATCAGATTATATTGATAAGTGGTTCTGAATTGATGCATTTGGCCTACTTGTGCTCAAATACCTAAAACATTAGGCTACATCTGGTTTGTGTACTAACATTTTGATCCGTAACATCATGAATGTATTGAACATTGACAATAGCTTTTAAGCACAGCAATGCACCGCAATGCTAAGGCTTTTTACCAGACAAAAATAATAAATTGCGTTATTGCTCAATTAATATATTACTAGTGTGCACTTGAGCCTACAGTGATATTGGTATGTTATTTACATGTTGATATATGCAGTAGCAATATTGCTAGATGGATCATTCATTAAATCTCAGCACGGAGTTTCACTTTCAGCTCTGCTGTGTTAGTAGACAAAATGCTATAGCACACACACTGAACCAAAAGGCTAACTTACTTTAAACTTCAGGTAAACAACTCATATTTAGACAGCAATTCTACCAGTCAGCACCACTCTCTCTCTTTCTCTCTCTCCACCTCGCGAACCAATATACCAACGTAAGGGGGGGTTGGAGGGGGGAGCTCGCCTTTGAATACTTGAACAACGATCTCACCTTGTCTTTGCTCATCTCTAATCTCATCTTCAGAAGAGCTGCCAGGACTGACCACTGCTGCTTCTGCTGCTCCAGCTGCTGCGGCTGCGCCACTCTCTGTTTCTGAAACTGGTTAATATTGACAACTAACGTTAGCTGGCCTGTAATTGTCTTTATACTTACAGCCGCAAGCAGCCTGTTTGGCAGCTAGCTAAGCTAAAGACTTCACGTGAGCATACAAATATAAGCAGCAGCTGTCTGGAGTGGACTATGTTAACTTTAATTGGACTTTGCATGACAAGCTAACTTGGTTCACCTTTGGGAAAGAAAGCAGTCAGCAGCTGCCTCCCCTCGTTCTGCCGTCTTTCTTTTTGTTTCCTCTCTTTCTTTTTCTGATAGCCCGATTTATGTTTTTTGGGCAGCATGATGTCCTGCACACAGGTCTCTGATCTGGGCGCACTGTCTGACCTTACGCCTAAAATACACTGGATGCGGAACGACTCTGAAACGGCTCCGGTACGGCGGCGGAGCCGATACGCATTAATTATAATCACCGTGGCACTACATTACACTTGTTGCCGGTCGCTGTTGGGCGGACTAAACCATTTTGCATCTCCAAGAGGGGGGCCCCAGAATGTCTAATATGTTGGGAGAACTGTGACATTAAGTTCATTCTCTCATTTGATGTTATCAATATATTTGAAATAAATTATGACACCAATTAATTGGAGGGCCCAATTCATTCGAAATAAAAACATCACAAAAAAAAAAAAAAAAAAAATCAGGATTTTCATGGGCCCCTCTCTCTACTCGGGCCCTGGGTAGTCAGGTCCACTTTTCCCCCCACTACCACGCCCATGACACTACCAATACACTTCCAGCGTTTGAGCTAAGCTAATTACGGGCGATACGGGCTCTCCCTCGTTACTGCACGCACAGTCGAAAGGATGGTGTCTATCTGCTTGTTATGGACTCGGGAGTGAGGCAAGACACGAAAAAAAAAATGTTGGCATATCCCATTAAGTTTCTCCCTCCTCTCCTCCTGTTCTGTTTCTCCGCTCCTTCCCCTTCCTCTTTTCCTCTCCTCTCAAGTTTTTTCTACTCTCCTCTCTTGTAGCCTCCTCTCATCCTCTCCTTGCTTCCTGTCCTCTCCTTTTACCTCTCCTCCTCTGTTTCTTCTTCCTCTACTTCCCTCTCTTCTCTTCGATATACAAGCAGATCCTTCTCACAGTCCTTCTCTGTATCATCTTTACCAGCCAACTTGTTACCACACGACTATACCTCTCTCTCTCTCTCTCTCTCTCTCTCTCTCTCTCCTCCTTCCATGTGTGAGCGTCCACACATCTACTATTTCTCCGTCTAATAAAATCCTGTGTGAGCAGGTAAGAGTGTTCACGAAGGCTTCGGCTGCGGGAAAGAACCCAATTGACCCTTCGCCAACTCCTCCCACAAACGGCTATTGTCCAATCCTACGTTAGCAACCGTAACTATAGGCCTGGCAAGCTTTCCGCAGTGAGTCATTACGTTTGCTTTTGTGGACACATTTTGAGACTAGGACGAAAAACATTTGTTTGTAGAGAAGGATGTTGTTGTTGCTGCTGCTACTACGGCGGCGGCGGCGGCGGCAGCAGCAATATAGAGATGTTCAGATACGAGCGGACTTTTTTTTCGACTTGAGCAAGTGTAAATATGGGGATAACCATATGTTCACCTCCGAAATGACAGCTGTACTTTTAGGGCTTTTACCTGGGCTTTCAGGCGAGGGATCCTCCAGGCAGGGACTGCTTTCACTGACTGATACAGCGGTGGGAGAAAACAAAACAGCAGCGAAAGCTGTATGTGGTTCACAATCGCCCAAAAACTTGCAGTTTGACAACGTTTCATGACCAGTGAGATGACGTAAGTCTTCGTGGGTTGATAGACGGTAAAATTACCGGTCCTTACTGCTGCTCTGTACATTGTCCAGTCGTGTCGTTGAACAGATGTTTTATCCTCCTGCGCGAGTCACACGTCACTGAAAACTATGAATGATCTTTGTGACTTCTTCTCTCTATTATCTCAGAACAGTTTATCCAGAAATTTGCTGATATTTCCTTTGAAATCGATACCAAATACTGCCAGGAGCATGGCTGGGAGTGAAAGCTTGCCCGCCGTAGCAACAGTAACCAAGGGGGCGGGGCTTACGCGAAGGGTCAATTAATGAGTTTCCGTTGTTAGGAAGCGATGATGAATTTAGTGAATTTGTGCGCTCTGTGTCAGAGAGGTTGTCGCCTGTTTCCTTGGACACAGCAGAGCATTTTGTAACACCTCTTGTTGTGCGACACTGCAGATTTCAGCGGTCAAGAAGAGGCGACATCTGGAGCAGATTTGGCCTCGAGTTGGTTCTCAGGGAACAGAAAGTGGATTTTCCCTCATTGCAGCAATTAGAAGAAATGAGCAGTAACGGTCGGAGAGAGCCAGAGCTGCACACATGCAAACAAGAAGCCAGATACTCAGACTGGGTTTAATGCACTGTAGTAACCTGCTAATGTGAAGTCAGCACATCCAGTCAGTGAAGCTGGGAACAGATGATTAGGACCGGACAGGCCTCACTTAGAGCCGCAGCTCTCCACTAAAACCCACTGGAGTGGATTATAGAATAAGAAGCACTCTGTCACTCTCGCTGTTTGTCTTTCCCGGCTCAATGAGGGAAGTCTTCTTTCTTCCAGTCGAACACATCAACCTCAACAGATCACACACTCATAGTAAACAGCAATGACGTGATCAGAAGTCGGCTGAGCAGAAAATGTTCTCATTCAATATAATGCCATGATCATAGCGGTTCTACAGTCATAATTTATGTAATATTCATACTTGTGTATGTTTTTCCAATTCCCAACTTACATCGATGTTTTGTTTTATTACTTATATATTATTATCTGTTTTTATGTTATTGTTTTTTCGCTACCTTTTCATTTAAAAAGATATTGCATTGAAGCTCCTTGATTTGAAAATTGATTTCTATTTCATTTTCTTTCTATCTATCTATCTATCTATCTATCTATCTATCTATCTATCTATCTATCTATCTATCTATCTATCTATCTATCTATCTATCTATCTATCTATCTATCTATCTATCTGTCTATCTGTCTGTCTATCTGTCTATCTGTCTATCCATCTGTCTGTCTGTCTGTCTGTCCCTACATACCTACTAGGGGTGGGTGAAATATAGATTCATCCATGCATTGCAATATATTTTTTCCCAATCCAATATTGCACCGCTTTTTTGTTACTACGGATGCTCGTCAAAGGCCAGATGTCATTCACTTACTTAAGTTTTGAATTGCACAGTGTTTGTGTCTGCCACATTGCGCAGCGTGTTGGCAGGAAACCGCTTTGCACGTTTTTCCAGCACAAGCTGTTCAGCTGGAGGAAACTCTCACCTGTGTTGATGATAATTTCCTGTTCCACCCACAAATGTGCAAAAAGGAAAAAAAGAAAATGAAATTACATCATGCTAATATTTACATCCATATTCATCTGTTTTTTAATACTTGCCATGTGAAATGATCTCGGTCCCACCTCGCTCACTGTGTTCACACGCTGCCTCGCTCTACCTTCCTCGGTGCTGCTGCTCATCTTGCTGACTGTCAGTGCACTGACTCACAGAGAACACGCAAACACTGAAACATGATGTTTCTGTATTTCGTCCCTTCTCTGTCTTCCTCCCTCTTCGTCTCTCCTCCTCTTCCTCTCTTTTCTTTGTCTCGTCCTGTTTCCTTTTTGTCTTCTCTTGACATGTCTCCTCTTTATGTCTTGACACTGACCCTGTTTCATCCTTGATGTCTCTTCTTGTTTGTGCTTCTCTTGTCTCTCTCTAATGTGTGTGTTTGTGCGCGCGTGAGTCTCAATTTGAATTATCTTCTTGATATAGTTGACTTTCTTTTATGTTTCTTTTATCTTTTTGCTGTTGTCTCTTTTCTCTAATTATCTTTCTTGATTACTGTTTCTCCACTTCCTCATGTTCTTCACTCTCTTGTCTCATCTTGACATCTTCATCATCATAAACTTTCCATCTTTCCATTCTTGTTTTCTTTTCATCATCTTTGCCAGTTGTCTTTCCCTTTTCTTCTGTTTAACAACCCCCTCATCATTCTACGATTGTCTACAAATACAATTGAGTGAAAAACACTGGAACAATACCATGATAATGGTATATTATTTATCAATATTTATGATGAAGATATTCATATTCATATTTTAGACACTACCTAAACCTAAATTTGCATTTTTACCATATTTATAATGATTAGGCAAAAATTGTGGAGGAAAAACAAAAAGTTACCTGGTGGACAAACTGTACTATTTTTGTCTCTAATATATATTCTTCTGAGAGGCTCCCCCAACTCACGTTTTGTTCAACAGAATCAAATGTCAATACAACTTCTTGACAGAAGTGCAGAAAACATCAGTGTGATCACACACAGAAACGTAGCAGCAGCAGCTTTACAATTTTAACGTTAAGTCACTGCAGCAAATTCATGGAGCAGAACAGAAAAAGTGTAATTAATGGGCATCAGTTGTGGCCGGCACGGCCAGCAGAGAGTCGGCCAGTTGATTTATGGGCAGTGCTGTGTGGAGCTGCAGTGGCAGAATCAAGCTGAGAGCGTTCACCAACAATGAAGGCAGAGATGTTTGGGTTGATGGCAGCTGGCGCCCCGGTCCCTCTGACACAGGAAATCAGTAGAATAAGCTGCAAATGTGGACATTTTTCTGTCCTAAATCATTAGTTGAAACGTTATTATGACAGCATTGCAGAAAAAAAAAAAAAAACACTGTCCGTTTTTTTTTGTCCTCAGAAAAGTGAAAACAATGTTTAACAGTAAACCTGCTCTTCATGTTTGTCATCAGATAAAATACATAATGGAACAAAACTCTGACACATGAAATAGTGAGTGTTCTTTTGCTGTTGAGAGAAGGCAGCTGGACTTTTCCCTCTGTTTCATTGTCAGCTTCTCTAAATGCAAACATGAGGATTAAATGGTGACAAAGTAAAATGAAATTACAGTGATACTTGTACTTCAGTAAGTGTTTTAACAGTACTGTAGCTTCAGATCAGTGAACTGAGAGGAGCAGCAGGGGCACCAGTAGAGAAACTGAGCAATGAGCTGATGTGGAAGCAGGAACAATACACTTTAGCTACTTTAAAATCCCCAAAGAAAAGGCGAGTATCAGTTATTTACTTTATTTTATTTTTGCCATCAACAAACATTACATTTTGTGAAATGTTGTACTGAGACAGACAGCCAACTGTAGCTGCACCTGTGTGTAGATAAAACCGAAAAATGAACCACAGTAAAATAATATCTGAAGGCAATATAGTGTTGGAAATATTATGAATTGAGTTCACACTACAAATTGGACATTCTGGGCTACAACCCTTTTTTGGAGCCTGTCCACAGAGTTCACTGATCTAAATACAGTGAAGGTAAAACACTGACTATAGATAAGAACCTTACACAACATGCCGTCAAATAACCAGACCTAACACTCTAAGGTCATACAGAGTAAAGACTGTTTGATTAATCCCCCCCTTCAGCCCAGATTTGACTGCACAACATCTGTTTAATGTAATTTAGTTTCATAAATGACCTCGGACAGATTTCTTGGAGCTCCTCCTCTGGAATCTCTGATTTCTGGTCAGCCCAGATCTATTCTGGTAGAAATATATCTGTGTTTAGCTAAAACCGATCTAATTATATTGTATTTACAAGTACATCCCTTCCTTTTCCCCGCCTCTTTCACTTCCTTCCTTCCTGTTGTTTTTTTTTCCCTCTGCTCTGCTCTGGGCCACTCAGGCTTCTATACACGTTATCCATAGGTGTGATATCCACGTCTTTCAGGGATCAGATCAACAAAGCTCCTGAGTCTGACTGCGGTAGATCAGCCAGCCTCGGTGGCTGCTGGGACTGCTGCCTGTCATGTAACTGACCTCACTCCAGCTCTCGCTGCTAATCTCTGTTGCCGTTGACTTGGAAAACTTTGCTCAGTGGAAGATTGTTGGCAACAGTAAATGTCAGGTCTCCATGTCAGTCCCTCAATCAAAGACCGGATGTTGTTTCTCTTTTTTTCCCCTCCACTATTCCCGCTGACATTCAACAATCATAAAGAAAGAAATCCATCACAGAGGAGGCACAGGGACCAATTTTTCTTCCCAGTGTAGCTTCAATAGAAAATAATATGATGCCCCTGCTGGGTGTTGAGTAAGGGCCAAGTCTGAAGGGAAAGTAAAACATCCCCCGCTGCTGCTGTGACTCCTGACGCTTAGATATGAAGCTTCCGGCTCAAAATGAAACTTTTCTTTTCGGGATAAAAGGAAATCTCATCAGGTAAGCTATCATGACATGGCCTCAAAGCTGATAACTGCAGAGTAACTTGCACTCCTGGCTGATGACCTGTCAAAAAAGAAAATTTTAAGCGTAAGGCAAACACAAGGAGGATTGTCCTTAAGTTTATGTCCAAGGTGAAAGTTTTGAAGAATCTTTGAATTCTCTCTTGAAAGCATCAGCGTTTAAGGCCTGAAAACCGTGACTCAACAACACAAAACCGCTTTTTTTTTTTTTTAAAGGATGTATCTCAAAATCTTTGACTAAACATGCCGATGTGAATATGATTGGATCTGTTGGCGATTGATGATATCAGTATATTTTAGGGGTGGGTAAAAGTATTGATTCATCAGTGCATTGCAATATTTTTTTTTTTCCCAATTCAATATCGATTCAAGCAAGCTTTGCCTTCCACGTCCTCCTTCGGGGCCCGCTGTCCATCGCCGGACAGCTCTTGGTACCGGCTTCCAGCAGCTGGATTCGCCTCGCCCACGACCTCGCTCGGTGGAGGTGGGGAGCCAATGTCCGACGCACCGCTCTTTCGGAATCCTTAAAAGAACCAGCGCAGCCCAGCCGTCTCACCCTGGCCGCTGCACCATGCGGGAAATACTACTGAATTGATATCGAGGGAGGCGTCCAGGGGGCATCCGATACAGATGGCCGAGCCACCTCAGCTGGCTGCTCTCGATGTGGAGGAGCAGCGGCTCTACTCTGAGCTCCTCCCGGGTGACAGAGCTCCTCACCCTATCTCTAAGGGAGCGCCCCGCCACCTCGCGGAGGAAGCTCATTTCGGCCGCTTGTATCCGCGATCCCATTCTTTCGGTCATGACCCAGAGTTCATGAGCATAGGTGAGGGTGGGAAAGTATAGATCGACCGGTAAATCGAGAACTTTGCCTTTCGGCTATTGATATATTGAAGCATTTAAATCAATACTGAATCAAATCAATATTGAATCGAATTGTGACCTAAAGTATTGAAATCGAATCGAATCGTGAGGTTCTTTTACCAAGCCCTAGTATTTTTTACTTTTTTGGTTTCTATCCTAGCTCCGCTTCATGCTTGCACTCACCAGCTGTATCACCACACATCTGCAGGGAGCAACATTTTCTATGTTGTTGAGCAACATGTCACATTTGTCAAAGTGCCAACAGTCACATTCCTGCTCAGACTAATTTTGCAGGCGGTTTCCATATCAGGGGAGTTATCAGTTATCGCTCTCATGCTTTTACTGGTCAGGGTGAACAGGCTGGATTGAAAATTTATATCATAGACACATTTTCTGTGTTATTAAAGATTCCTAAAATACCAAGCCACCACTTGGGTGACAAAGATCTTGTCAGTCAAAGGATGGCTTCTTATTTTTCCTTTGATATCTCATCTCTGGCCTGTTATTGGGCCTCGTCATTTTCACAGCAGACTTTCAATAAACCAGGGGGCAACGTGACTCCAGATGTATCCATCATGGTTAACCGTGGACTGTGACAGCAACAATCCCTCTCAGCTGGACCCGGTGAGCCACGCTGCAGCATCACCTCCCACGATGTAAACCTGTCACTGACTCCAGATTGATTGGAAGAAGAAATATTTCATTTTGGAGGAACTGGGTCTCAATATGAGACAAGCATCAGTAGGGAAGAAATGAAGGCTCCAACAAGACACTGACTCTCGTTCTCAACTATTCGTGTCCAATAAATGGATTAAAACTGAAATGAGTTTTAAATAGTTTGCTGTCAATTTGTTGCTTGAAATTTGAAACACTGTGATGTGTTTGTGATGGTGGTGAGCAAAATGACAAAGCATTGCAGTGTGGAGGCAGGTAATGAATGCTGACATGAAAAAAAATTACCCAGTGTGAAAAAAGGACAATTAAGACTCATGACACAATATTCAGAGGGGAATAAAAGACAGGAAGGGTGGATGTTTTAAAGGGGAAATGAGCGGTTTATTAATTTAAGTGGAAGGTCAGCGTCAGCAGATCTGTGGTACATTTGATCCACCCATCCCTTTTCTTCTATCTATCCTGCGTGGGGTCGGAGTGTCAGCAGCAGCAGCTAGGAAGGTTATTCTGGGAGTGCCTCTGCCTCTGAGCAATTTGCTCCTCCTCTACACAGAAAACCTCCATATGAAGCACCTACAGACGACGCCAACTCAGTCTTGTCAGTGCCCATTCTTTCGGGTACTAGCCAGAGCTCATGGCCACAGGTAAGAGATGGAACAAAGATTGACTTGTAAATCAAAAACTTTACCTTCCAGCTCAGCTTCTCTTTACCAAAATGATGTGATACGATGTCTGTATTACTGCTGACTGCACCAACCAGTTTCTCTTAGCTTGAGGGGGAGGTGATGGGACCTCATTTGCAAAAGGCCCGACTTTGTTATGGCGCATTTCCACTAGCACGGTTCGGCTCGGTACGGCACGGCTCGGCGCGCTATTGCGTGTTTCCACTAGCACGCAGTACCTGCAACCGGGTACATTTTTGGTATCACCTCAGCCCTGGTTCCAAGCGAGCCGAAGCGTTACTAAAACGTGACGTCAGCCGACTGCCTTCCACTGATTGGCCGATGAGTGTCGTCACTGGAAGCGACGACCGACAACAGAAATGTTCCTGCTGAAGCCTGAAGCCTGTTTATTACCAGAGAATTTATATTGAGACTGGCTCTGTTATTACGTGACTTTATTAAGTTTTAATATTTTTTCATGCGAGAAAGTAACTGTTTAGATCCCCATGTGCGGTTAGTTTATCCAAACGACGGCTGTTTAGAAGTTTGCCCCGATGTTTTTCGGAGAAGTGAAGCTCCAGGTCCGAGCAGCGACCGCGACATCACAGAGGCAGCAGCCCGGCTCCTGACGTGCTCCGCCGGCCAGCCTACCACCGTCACCCCGAGGAGAAAACGACCGCTAATTAACTTACCCGATGGCTTTTAGAGGTTTACCACCGGCTGGTTAAACTCTTAAATGTTGGTCTCATTGATGAAATCTAACAATTGTGGCTGTAGCAGCAGTTTGTTTGTGGTTAGAAAGAAGAGCAGCACTGCCTTGGGGTCTGAACGCACAGAAAACACCACATTTACATCAATAAATAAATGTTTTACAATGAACTCAGAGCTGGCAAGACTCTCCGGTAAGGCATATTGAACGGTTAAATGCCGTTAACGGGACGAGAGCAGTCAAAACGGCGATTTAAAGCTAGCTACAGCGAGGGTAGGTTCACTTCCTGTTTACAAAGTAAAAGCACCAATTCTATCGTAATGGCTTTCCTTATGATAAAAGGCAACGGGTATTTTATTTTGTGAAAATAACCGGAAGTGCGTTGCTCACTACGGCTAGCTTTAGTAACGCCGACTTCGTTGAAACAAAATTGTAAACAGCTGGTATTTTGTCAGATTTTCAACATGTTGGGGATCTAAACCACTAGTTTCTCGCCTGAAAATGATTCAAATGTTGCTAAAGTTATATATTTACAGAGTTTAGAGCGTTGCTCGGCGCCGTGTAAATGACGTCACGGCGGCACTAGTGATACTCAGTTGTAATGGAAACACAACCAAACCGAGCCGAGCCGTGCCGAGCCGTGCCGTACCGAGCCGAACCGTGCTAGTGGAAATGCGCCATTAGAGAGGTTGAAAAGAGGTTGGTTCCGTAATCAGAGTGTGGAGCCTGAAAGTTAACAATGCATCACTCCCTGGCAAACTAATATATCTGACTCGGTGTTGCAGGCTGAGTTAGCGTAAAGCCGGGCTTGTCAACCTCTTGGCAGCAGGGCAGGTGAAAAATGAAAATGTGGCTAAATTATGACGAAACCAACAGTCCTCTTATTTCTCTTTTTTGAAAAGCTTGAAAACACTCATCAGGGAAATGTCTTGTAAATGCATAAATCTTATTATATAATATATCATTGAATTATTGGTGCTGATATAACGCAATTAATTCATCATGGTTGCTGAATTTCTGTCTTAGAAGGCAGTTGAAGCAAAACTACTTAGTATTAAACACAGCTCTTATGGCTTTGAAGGTCGGCTCTGAAAACCTTGTGGCGAAAAGTCAAACTCACAGATTCACTTCACTTACAAAGCATTTGAACTGTGACCCAGTTTTACCCTTGAAAAACGATCTATCGAAATGTTGAAAATAGACCAAAGAAACTTCTAAACCCACTCTTGCAGCATAATCCACTTCTCTGCTGCACACTTACACACAACACTTATACAAATATACGCTGCCTTTGTTGTTAGTGCACTTGGCTGTTTGTGTTTGTGTTTGTTGTTGCGCTGTTGATGTGAAGGCACCACCAGTCGAGCCTATAGCCAGTGTGTGGTTGATGCTAAAGCACAGGACCAGAAGCTCTTATGCAAATAGTCAAGTCAAAGTATCGCACTTGTGTTGTGTTTCGTCTGTACTTGTAGTGAATGTCTTCTTGCTGCATCTGTTAGGGTGAGCTTGCCATTTGCTTGTATTTTGCCTATATTAGCACTTCATAGTTAAGTTGACCGTTGTCTGGTGGACACCTGGCAAAATTCAAAGGTTCAAAGATTAATTCAAAGAAGCCAACATGGCAGAGTTAGTGTGGAGGTTTCACACATGGTCCCTGCTTGTCCACAAGCCACTAACAAGCTAATTAACACCTACCGATCTAGCACAAAGAGTTCATGTACATGGGCGGCTGTCTCCTTGGGTACTGAACCCCAAATTGCCCCGGATGTATTATTGGTGTGTTTATAGTAGGAAAAACCCCCACATACATATGTCAGGAAAAAGGTGAATGGGTGTGTGAATGGATTAATGTGACCAGTGCTGTAAAGTGGTTTCAGTGGTCATTAAGACCGGAAAAGCACTAAATAAAGGCATATCCATTTAGTGTCAAAATCATTAGACAGTAGAGCTGCACAATTAATAACACTGTAATCGAAATTGAAATGTGGACAAGGTCAATATACAAATTGCAGGAGCTGTAATTTTGTTTGATGAAGGTAAAATGTGTCACAATATTGCTGTGCACTGTCAGCACAATAAATATTGTGTTGCTACAGCAATGCTATGGCTAGTAAATCATATTCTCAAGTCATAAAGGGAGATGTTTGTTAGAAAAATCACATAATAAGTTTGATTTTTTTTAACTGAAAAATATGATGATGTTCATGGCATATCGTGAAGCCCTTTTTGGCGGCCATTAAGT
This sequence comes from Trachurus trachurus, assembly GCF_905171665.1. Classification (NCBI taxonomy): domain Eukaryota; kingdom Metazoa; phylum Chordata; class Actinopteri; order Carangiformes; family Carangidae; genus Trachurus; species Trachurus trachurus. The sequence continues at coordinate 18,159,888 of NC_139903.1, read as the reverse complement.
GCTTAAAGTAACATTGCAGAGTTTTTCCGCCTTAAAATAATGTTTCCAGACTCATTGCAATGGTAGAAAAATGGTTAATAGGATGAATGGTGCTGCCGCTGCAGCCTGAGCGGGGTCGCGTCGGCTGAAACTGCACTATGTAACTTCCCTGCACGGGTACGAAACACCGCCCCCCCTCCTCCCCCCTCCCCTCTGCGTCGAGGGAGAGACGTGGTGGGTAAAAGCGAAACTTACGATTCCCCTCCGGTCGCCGTCGCCGCCGTTTGATTGACGGATGACGGATCCAATATCAGTGGCTGATGAATCGTGAGCATGAGTTATTAGATGAGTTATTACACTAATGTTAGGACCCACAGTGGGCTCAAATTCAATTTTCTTTTCTGTACAGCTTTAAGGGCATTTTCTGGTGTGATTGAGTCTTTTCACATTGATACGTAATAATTTGGGTTTTAGGAAAGCTTCTATGGCCTGAACAGTGAAGAAAGGAAAGATATGGAAGTGAAGGAGATTAAGGAGCACGAAAAGATAAATAGGAAGAGAATGCAGGTTAATAATGACAGTGAGACGGATGGTATCAGTGATACCAGAGACCTGCTAACCTGCACAGCTACAGTCCATGATGAGCTTCAGCTGGGTGAGAGGGGATGAGGGAGAGAAGGAGGAGGGGGGAGCATGGTGATGGCGGTGAGAGGAGGTCAGCTCACTCTTCATTAGTCTGTAATTGAATTTCCGCTGCCCATGCAGGGAGGATGTTCAGCTCTCGCTCTCCCTGCAGGGGAGTGTTGGCTCGCTCCTGCTTCCCAACCTCCGCAATACTTTCAAGGTTAGCTCAGCTAATGGACTTCTCTCTCCACGGATTTGTCCGCTCGCCATCTGTCATCTACATGTCTGACCATGTAGGCGTGCAGGTATGCGTTCCGCCACGTGATGCTGCACAAATAGAAAATGGCAGCGCCCTGGAGACCTTGTTCAGTACCACAGAGGACCACCTCTGGCCCTGATGACAGCTGACACGTGGCTCTAGCTCATCAAGGGACCTGCAGTGTCCCGGTGCTAAAGCCGACAGCGCAGAGCTGGAAGGACATTGTTCAACAAGTATCAGAGCTGCAGACCAATTCTACAGAAACACACTTGGCCCTACAGTATATTGCATTGCCAGCATGTGTATTGTGAAATAGGCAGAGACGACATTGGAAGAAGGTCTTTGTTCCTACCCTCATCTATGGTCATGAGCGATGGGTCATGACCAAAAGAACAAGGTCAAGTACGAAATGGGTTTTCTCAGGAGGGTGGTTCGGGTCCCCCTAAGAGATAAGGTGAGAAGTTCTTCTGTGAGAGACTCGGAGTAGAACTGCTGCTCCTTTGCGTGGAAAGGAGCCAGTTGAAGTGGTTTGAACTTCTGGTAAGGATGCCTCCAGGGCACCTCCCAAAAGGAGGTGTTCCTTGCATGTCCAACGGGGAGGAGGCCTTGGGGCAGACAGAGGACTCGGTGGAGAGATTATATCTGCAGCCTTGCCTGGCAACGCCTCGGGTTCCCCCAGTCAGAGCTGGCCAGTGTAGCCGGGGAAAAGGGAAGTCTGGGGCTCTCTGGTGGATCTGCTACCCCAACGACCCGACTCGGGATAAGTGTTTCATGTTGGATGGATGGATGGATGATTTAAAAAGTGTAATTGCATACGTATGTCACAATTTTCTAGAGTCCAAATCTTCAAATGTCGTTTATTCCAGAACCCAAAGACGTTCAGTTTTGTGTCACAGAAAATAATCACGACTGAGATGTTTCAACCAGAACATTACATAAGATTACTCAAAAGATAGTTTTAATCATCAGAATTGTTTGTTGGTTATTTTCCTGTGCTGTGTAGATTAATCAACTAATCATTTCATCTGTAAATTTAACTAATTAAACACCAACAGTGTGTGGTTCAGTGCTTCCAGTTGATGTGGAAAACCTCTACTGCAGAGATGTCCTTTTTAGACTCTGTTAAATAACGTTTAAGGCCATTCTCATGCAAAAGTGAGAGCTGAAAAGGAGTCTGAGAGTGTGCTGAATGAAGCAGGGAGCCTCATTTCATCACTGTTAAACTGCATTAAGGTGATTTCCTCTCTCTTTTCTTTTCTTTTCCTCCTCTTTGATTCGCTCTTCCGCCCCACTCCGACCCATTTTTGTTAGATAATTTTGTTTTCTCAAATAAAGCTGTATTTTCAGGGATAGGGAAGGTGGAAGGGTGGTGCTTTTTCACAAGAGGCAGCACAAAGCAGCAGAGCATGTTATCATGTTGTAGCTAGTGCCCTGCACCTTCATTTTTAATTGGAGTATACTTTGGAGATGAGAGCTGTTCTCTGGGGAGGCTGACTTCATTAGCACCTGCAAGTGTCCAGGCATGTTAGCAGGAAGGAAGAGGTTGAGTTGTCTATAATAAACACATGTCAGAAAATATTTGGGAGTGATACTGAGTCAGCATGTATTTAATGATTTTTCTCTTTGCTGATAAAATATAAGTGGCTCATTAAATGTAGTGCCACAAAGTTGTTATTTTTTCTAACCTGTTTTTAAAGTCGTTTTTTAAAGCATAGAACAAGCATAGAAAAATCTGCTTCACGGACCCAGACATGTTCTTTGTTTTGTCTTGTTTCCATAAAGAGGTTATTGTTATTATTTCTGTTTAATTGAAGTTTAAATTGAGAACTGGAGCTGCTCCCCAAGGACTGTCATTAGCATCTGTAATAGCGGAAATATCTGGCATCCTCCCAGCTTAATGGGGGCAATCTCAGCACTAAAACAATCGTAAACACAATTTAACCATTAACCACATGGCAAAAAAGGAGCAGGGAGAGAGGAAGGAGTGAGCGCTGAGGAATGGCCAATGTTAGAAAGGAAGACATATTATGTTTTGTAAGTGTTGATCCACAAGGAGACATATCTGGATTTAAGTATCCACAACATCTCACTGTAGTTTTACATCTCAGATTTCTGGTAAAACTAAATCCTGCAAGTGTCAGATCATGAGTCCAGATGGGCGGGTCTTAGTCACTGCTTTGTTGTGACATCACAAAGTTACAGGAAGTCATGATGGCTGGTTTTAAGGCTCAGTTTTCTAAATATAAGCTGTGTGCATTTCTGTGTGGACTGAGGCTTTGATATTTTTTACAGAATTAATAGAGAATCTAGACCTGCTTTATTATCACATGGACCTTAACTGTATGAAGCAGTAAGTTTCCTTTAGGAGCAGAGAAGCCATTCTGGCAGCTCAACAGATTGAACAGTTAGGAAATACCATGATGTACTGATGTACTTATTCATGAGGGTGCAAGTTAGCACTATACTACTGTACTTGTCAGGATTATCTATCCATTGCAAAAAAAAATATGTATATATATATAAAATAATATATATATATATATATATATATATATATATATATATATATATATATATATATATATATATATATATATATATATAAAATAATATATATATATATATATATATATATATATATATATATATATATATATATATATATATATATATATATATATATATTATCTATGATGGCCTCCTCTTCTTCTCTGTGCTCATCATTTACCTTGTTTGTGAAGTTTCAATTATCTATAGGCCATAAGCAAAGGCAACAGGACATCATTTACCTTATTTTTCCTTTCCTCTTATCATTATTGATCTCCTGAGGTTAGCTGATCTTATGCTTTTATCTTGGTTTGGATCCTGTATCACTTGTAATCACATTTATATGATAGAACAAGCTTTGTAATATCTACTCTGTGGTTTCTCTTCATTAGAAAATTGTTCTTCTGATAAAAAGATGCCAGAGGGAGGTCTGGCGTCTGCAGGTACCATCCTTCAAAAAATCCTTGTGCATTAGCTGGAAAAAAGATACAGTGGTTAAATGCAACTGCTCATACTAATTATCTCAGAGTTGCATATTTACAAGCCCAAGAGTCATTACAACACAACAGTGATTTAAACTAAATCTATTTCAAGGAAGACAATGACTCTCTCAAGGTCTGAGAATCCCCGGGGGGACGTGTTTACAGCAGCCGACGGCAGCGCTGCCTGACAGGATGAGGTTCGGAGATTTAGAGTGAACACAACATCAGCGCTGCCTTGTTAACAGTGACTAACAGCGACTCCTTCTCTGTAGCTGTTACTGTTCTGTCTCCGTCAGTTTGACCTCCGCATTGCTCCATCATGTCGTTGCCTCCACTTTGTTTTCCATTCTCTTTTCTAATCTAGCCATCGATTATCTTCAGGGAAACTACTGATTCTTGGCACTGCACCATGTGTTGGATGTTTTCTTGCACTATTACACTTCTTTTATACATCACCGTGGAGCGTTTGATGTCCAGAGTTAATCATATTTTTTGCCTTTCCAAATGGTCAGTACCTCAGATTGGTTGAGTCATAAAGTGTGGAGGCTTGGCAGACTACAAGTTTGACCTCCACCAAACACAACGTGATGGTTGTTTGGCAAGAAGCCAGGTACTGACTTTACTGACAGCACCAACAACAAATCTTCATATGTAATGGTTGAATAAATAAGGGCATGAAGCACTGACTGAAATATGTTGACATCAATGGAGAAAGAAGATGACTGGTCTAAAGATTTAAGACTGAAGTTTGACACAGTGCCCAGAGGCAACATCTTCCCTCTAGTTTAAATACACGAGACAGATTTCTACATAAAAAATAATAATATTCATGATGTTTCTGCCACTTAATAACCTATAGTAGCATTGTAAAGCAAATCAATCTATAGAGAAAACTGAAAGAAACCTCTCCAGCCATTATCAACATTTGTCTCTTTCCACAGATAAAACTAATACAGATAAAGAGATGTCTTAAAGGTTGTTTCTGAATGTCCTTAAAGCAGATATCAGCTTCACGGCCGTTTCGGCTAATGCTGCGTTCAAGGCAGGCTTTTGAAACCGTAAGTTACAGCTTCAAGTCACAACTACGACTTGGTAGCGTTCCAGGTAACCCGTAGCTCGTGTTTTTACCATCCTGTTGTCTGTGAAAGTTCCCTATAACGGCCACTCGTAACTTCCGACCCGTGAACTCGTACCAGATCGAACTGGTATGACTTCACAGGAAGGAAAAACACAAAGTACGAGTTTCTTTGAACGCACCATGAGTTAGCAGCCCCCGCCCTTGTCAGGCATCAATTGGTCCTCGTGCTACGTCACCACATTCACGCGCATCCCTTGGCTGCACACACAGCCCTTCATGCCGTTCTCTCTCCTCATTGGATAACACTTGTATCCCACAAGGAAAATTTTCTCCTCGGGTTACAGCAGAGCAGAGTGACGGAGAGACTCGTGTTTAGGCTGAAATACTTCATGTAAGTGATTGCTGACGGAAAATAGGACTATTTAGGACTTATATTAACAAAAACATTCCACTGATATCTGCTTTAAGAGGCTAGAACTTGATAGTTTTTTTTTTTTTTACCTAACTTGAACTCAATATCTAATCCTCTTATTGAAACTGAACCTTTAAAATGAGGCAAATAAAACTGGATTAACAAAATAACTGGGAGAGATTCATTTAACTTGGGCCTTGATTTGTTTTTATGACCTTGCAACAGAATCCAAATGAAACTGTTGTCTTACTAGAGGTCTCCACTAATCCAAACTTTTGGATGTGAAACAGAAACGTGATGGGTGACCTACCCAAATCTGAGAGGTCTTCTTGCACTGAACATTGTCGTCATCTTTTTTTGTCTAATTATCTTTAGACATCAATTTTACCTGGTCACGGTTGCCACGGTACACATCATGCCAACTCACATAGATGCGCAAGTATGTGGAAAAGCAACTCGAATAATGGCATCCCTACTTGACATAAAGTCTCCCAAAGACCCAGACATTCATGTTTATAATTGTGATGCGTACAAATTAAATCTGAAAACTGGGAGACCAAGATTGAAATAAGCAGCAAATTGCAGCCCTGATAGAGATGTCAGTGTTTTGCTGAGCAGCAGTAGCTTGTGTGTGCTGTGATTGTGCAACAGTGCTTGAAGGCAGAGACATGAAATTGTCCGTCCTCTTCCTCTGTGCTTATCAAAATGCTGCTTTCATCATTTTACGACATGACGGCAAAGTGCACATCTGTAATACATCTCTTATCGTTGCCTCAGTAGCTATTTAAGCTGTGTGTGTTTTGTGCAAAGGGGAGAAGGAGGAGGAGGAGGGGGAAGGGGGTGCATTTAAAATCCCCCCAAGACTGGCTTATATCATCACAGACTCTCCCTCAGCATCTTTTTCTTTTCTTTTTTTTTTAAAAGACGGTTACAGAAACGCAGCTTCAAATGTCTCCAGCCTGGCACTCGGCAGAAAAGGGAGGATGTGCGCTGGGGTTCAACATGAGCAGACGAATATTTCGCAGGAATAAATTAGCAGCTTGGCTCTTTGGTGTTGCGCCAGGACTTCTGGGAAGTAATCCAGCACCTTGGAAAGACAAGATTTGGAAGTCATATTGGATTCACCATAATTTGAGGTTAATTGAATTTCAACACCACCAGCAACCGTCTTCTGCTTCACCCCAAGAGAACAGGAGGGGAAACAGTGAGGGGCGAAGAGCAAGGGATATATGTGGCATGTATTGGCTGTTAAATACAGCTGGTTTCCAAACTAAAGGAGCTCTGCTGCCCCCCAGTTCACTGTGTCGTCGTCTTTGCTTAGTTTTAGTGTCTGTGATAGGATTCTAATTAATGCCTCAGAGGAAGATGCAGAGCATTCCTGCAGCACAAACAGATGGAGGGCAGCGAATGTGCGGCTGTTTGGTAAATGGGGTCCGCGGAAGTCACCCAGCTACCGACGATGTCTGAGCCCTCATCATGTCACGGACTTCACATTCTAATAATGACTAATGTGTTTGCCGACATCGGCCTGCTCTCATTAGTGTGATTTATAGTCCCACCAATTTTCAGTAAACCAGAGGAGCTGTATTCCAATTTATTCAGGTCAAATTAACCATTCATAATTAGAGGCAGTAACCTTTCCTGTTCCTCTCTCCTCCCACTGAATGTGCTGTACATGCAATGCAAATGTTCATTGTTTAATCTCACAGGCAGTCATTACGGAGGTTATGTAAGAGTCACCCTATGCAGGGCAAAAGTTTAGCCTGAATCAATCTCCTAATGGTTAATATCTAATGGGCTGATTTATTGCCATGTTGCGAAGGTGAAGGCTTGGCCTTTCCTTTGTGGAGCCCCCCCCTGCCTTTGTTACGGGGTCACCACCCCATGGCATTTATTAATTCCGCCTACAGTAATTATGATGTAGAATAATTAGAAACTAGTCAGAATTATTTTACTTTTGTTTATCAGGAATCATGCATAATAATTTAGGTTAATTTAACAAACATGCAAAATTTAACCAAATACTCAGTCATAAAACACAGTTAACACATTTACTTCAGTAAATGTAAATAAATACTCAATGCTCTATATTAATGCTGTGGAAGTATCAAAGCCTCAGTCCACTGAGACATGCACACAGCCTGTATTCAGCAACTAAGCCTTAAAACCAGCCGTCAAGACTTCTGTAACGTTGTGATGTCACAACAAAGCAGTCCCCCAAGCCCCGACCACCTGATAGTGGCTTCACCACATAAAACCACATAAAATACCACATGAAATCACACAATAACACACATTAAATAAATAACATGTCATTCAATACACAAATAAAGAGTAAAATAATGAAAAAGTAAAAGAGTAAAAAAAATGCTGGATATTTCAGCCTGTTCACATTCATATTGAATGGCTGGGAATGAAATAACTTTCTAAACAAACAGCCCCCATAGTTTTAGGAACATTGAATACAATGCAACAATAATCCTATACACAGAAAACACAAGCCAGGTGATTTTAGGACTAAACACTTGAAAGTCAGTCCCAAGTCGGTCCTAAATTCCTAACACTATGTTACTGTACACTGCTGAAGACAACAGGCTGTTGCAGGAGAAGCTCTGGGTCTCTGATTTAGCCCTGACACCAAATAGATTTGGGCCACATGATGTTGTACATCATGAGAGGATATAAAAACATTCCCCCAGAGATTATTACTGTTATATAATAATATCTTAGCATAGGACTTTCTGGTTACATTTGGTGATTGAAGGCAATGTTGCAAACAGACAAGCCAGATTGTGTGTCATGTGTTTAATTGAATTGATTAACCAAAAGCAAGACATCTTCACGTGATCACAGTAAATAAAATCAATTGAATATACTTTAATAGAGGATTTTATCCACATTGGCCACTCCTGGATATGGATAGAGCTCCATTTATTACAGCATTCATGTGATGTAGATATAAACACCCTTAAATTACAGAGGGAAAGTCAGCACTTTATACCCGCTGTCATTGTTTCATCTCAGATGTTTTACTGTAACACTGTAATGGGATTAATTTCACAAACAACTTTTATTATCACTTTGGGAAATCATCCATCACTCGGCTTTAAAGCAGATCTTTTGGCTGGGGCTTTAGCACATGTAACGGGCTAATGTGAGCCAGACCACTTCAGGCAGGCTGTATCCCTAAAAGAGCCAGCAGGACTGACCAGCGGAGGCCTGAGTGACACTGTGATGGACAGTGTCCCTCGCTCTGGTCTTAATTAGTGCTCCTCTCTGATTTGGTTCGCTCTGCTTTAATACTGTGTGATCAGATCTGGTCCCGTCAAACGCACTGGTTTGAATTTGGCGTGTCGGGGCGTGATGGTGGAGGTTTGATGCTGTTTGACTTGTCATTTACTCAGGCTCATTAAATAAAAATACATTGCAGGAGAGAGAGCGAAAAGATGGATGGATGGTTGAGGAGAGAATAGGAAGAAAGAACTCTGAGGTCCTGCTGTCTCAAGGTTTGTTGGTTTTTCGCTGGTCCTGCTGTTTTCAGTATCTCAGCTGTCTGCGGGGATCAGGAGTGTCTCCCCAAGAGGCAGTCGCTGCCAAACAGAATCAAAACAGAAGGACTGGCTGAATGAAAGAGTAAAGATGAAAAAAGGGAGTAAAGGAGGGACAAAAGGAAATGGGAAGTTAGAATGAAGCAAGAAACAAATAACAGAGTGCAGAGATAATAAAAAAAAAAAAAAAACCTCTGTCACTTTAGCAGCAGAGGTTTATCCAGTGAAGGTTTAAAAGGACCGCTGCCTTTCCTCCATCCTTTATGTGATATTCAGAATCCAATTAGTGGATGTGTTGGAGGGTGGTTCCTCTGTGACAGTGGCCCATTTGCAAGAACTATTATCAATGAGAAACACCGACAGAGGTAATATTTTATTAATGTCTGGCCTGGCTGCCTGTGTTCGCCAAATAATGGCCTCTTTTTTTCCCATCCTTCAGAACTTTTCTTGTGCTGAAGTGTGGAAACAGGTAAAAAAAAAAGACAAAATAGAGTTTTAAGGCAAACTCTCCTAGTCCTAGTGATAGGAGATTAATCATAGAGTTGTAATATAAATCTGATTCATGGGATAGTGCAGCTTCCATTGTATTATAGAGTAAGACCACCGTTACAGTAAATGTATATGTGCAATCTTACACTTTAGTGGAAGGAGAATAATTTAGCAGCATGAGTCAGCGAAATAATAGATGGCCCGAAAGGCATTGAAACACCACTGTGCTGTACAGCGAAGAGGTGTAACATCATCATCAGCACCATGAAATAAATCAAGTATTATACAAAGCTGAAAAATACGAGGAACAGTATGTGATCAAAGAATCTGACTGCAGAAACAAGAGCTGGGACACCGGGTCGGCGGCACTGATCTTGTCATTTAACCATCACTCTTTAATTAAGGTAAAAATGAAGCATAGTTATGCTAAAAAAATGTTTCCTCTTTAACCAAACTGTAATTTCTGAGTCTGCAAAGTCACAGCAGGTATCAGAAGTAACATCCCCAAGTGAACACATTTGTCTGAGCTCCTATTGGTGCTCTCCAGCATAAAGGCTGCATGTGTGTTTAGTGGGTAGCGAGTGTGTACCAGAGCTTGTCTTGTCTACAGCCTCCTACTGTTTTTCTAGAACTGAATGATCAACTGGTTTGTAATACTGTCTTGGAGTGAAGCCTGGAGGCAGAACCTTTGTGTAGATAACAATGAGGGAATGTGTTACCCAGTATAACTGCATAGCTCTATGTCCTTTTAATAGACTGTGGGCATTACCAAGACTGGGGTCTCTCGATTGGAATTGTTGATGATCGAAAAATGAAATTACAGCAGCATTACCCTTTAATTTGTGAGGTAATGATGTAGAAAATAGATTCTAAAAACAAACATCAATGACATTTGGACTCAGTTTTGAGGCTGTTTGTATGAGTGATGGAGCTGGAGTGTGAGCCTCCACACTCACTGTAGGCAACATCTTTGTGTTCCAGGAGGCAGAAGGTTAAAAAAAGACGCACTGCTGAGTCATGTCTGTCTGTTGGAAACGAGAAACAAATAGCATTTTGAGTGTCTTATTTCTCACATGCATCTGTTGGTGTATCATCAAGGTGGAGATCCTTATATCTGAAGCCGTTCTTGGCCACCTGCTTTTTGCCATATGGTGTTTTATCAAGACTCCCTCCAAACAAGAAGGTTTTACATGCAAATGAATTCAAGCAAGATTTTTGGAGGATTGAACAGACGGGGAGGTGATAGATGGTATCAAACAGATGCTTATGTATACTGTATATCTGGATGGATGGGAAGATATATAGATGGAAGGTAAGAGGATGGATGGATAGGTAGGTAGTTAGGTGGAAGGATGGATAAGTGGATAGATAGATGGACATTTAGATAAGAATATGGGCGGATATGAAGATGGATGGATAGGTACAGTTGGTAGGAAGGAAGGAAAAATGTTTTTTTGGCATTAAAGTATTAATCTAAACCCAGAAGTGCTGCTCTGTTTTATTGTGTTTCTGTGTGACGGTTGACGGTGTCTCAGCTTTGGAAACACAGTGGCACTGGACAGACAGCAAATGAAACATGACCTTGAGTCCAGTTCCAATTTTTTTTATTGAGCTGTCAGAACTGAGTTGACATTTTGAGCAGAAAGATTTACAGGCACCATTTAGGGCAGGATTGATTTCTGTCTACGTCAACTCCGGGGAAAGATCGGTGAAGAATGTCTGTCGAGTCCCTTACTTTGATTGATTCATCCTTTATTTCAATTCTAGGTTTGCCCTTTCTTTCAGTTTCTGCGTATAGTTTCACCTTCCAGTATATTCCAGTATATTTGCTCCTCTAGCACATGAAACCGGTAACTTTGCTGACACTTTCCTCTCTTTACAGATTTATTGTGTCACTACAGCTTGAAAAAGACTTGAAACTTCAATTTATGAACCGCCAACAACTCTTTCTGCATGAATTGTTTGTTTAAAACTTTTGCACTGGGCTACTTTATCACCCATAGTAAACGGAGCAGATCATTGGATGAAGCAGTATCTTTAATTCCCTTATAGGGCATTATGAGTTTTGTCTGGTGCAATGCTGGCCGTGATTGCAACTGCTGTTTTTGCCAAAAGGTTTTATGACCACACATTGATGGGGAGGAAAAGGGGGTGTTTTGATTCCTTTTTGTTGAAGTCTTTCTCTTTAGGGTAACATTCTGTTTAATGACTGCAGTAAAGATAAAATATATCTCTGAATTCATAAACGTAAGAGAAAATAGGACGTTTTCTTCCCGGTATGGGTGAGAGCGCGTTATGATGTAGAGTCCTTAAGGGAAACATTTCAGTGTGGAGCATGTGGCACCGGCAGATGTGGTGTTTGATGGTGACGGCTAATGGTTTAGTTTCCTTTTGATCTTTTTTGTAAGAGAGCATGTTAGTGAGGTTTTGCCATTTGCGGACAACTGTCTGAAGCAGTGCTCTTTCATGCTAGTGGAGCCTAATTTACCTGATGGGTGCACACAGTGATCAAGGGGTTTGAACCTGTCACGCTCTTTTGATGGCAGAGATTCCATTTTTTATTTTTTTTTGATGTATTCACCCATCTAAATTCGGCTGCCTCTCTCCCTCGGTCTCTTTGTCTCTGCAGAGCACCTAAAGGGAGCACTGGAGGAGTACATGGTGCGGTTGCAGAAGGTTCGAATCCTGAGGACCAAGAAGAGGGAGGGGCTGATCAGGACTCGCCTGTTGGGAGCCGCCGCCGCTAAGGGAGAAGTCATCACCTTCCTGGACTCGCACTGTGAGGCCAACGTCAACTGGCTGCCTCCACTGCTGGGTGAGGAACACACACCTCAACTCGACCTTTCTACCGGACATAAACCCAGTACTAAGATGTATACCAACCCGTCTTCCTCTCTCTGTGTCTCTCAGACCGAATTGCTCAGAACAGGAAGACCATTGTGTGTCCGCTGATTGATGTCATTGACCATGACAACTTCCACTACGAGACTCAGGCGGGGGACGCTATGCGAGGAGCGTTTGATTGGGAAATGTATTACAAACGGATCCCCATCCCCTCAGAGCTGGTGAAGCAGGACCCCAGTGAACCCTTTGAGTGAGTGCTGTTATTTCCTCTTTTTTTTTTTTTTTTAATATTTGACATTTTGTTGTGTAATTGTATCCTGGTTATCTTATTGTGCCATGAGTGCATACATCTGTGGCACGAGTGGCCCCAGCGTCTACACAACCATTCAGCTGGGTGTGTTAGCGCCACGCTCTCTTGAATGAGCTGCATTGGACCTTGTAGCCCCGATTATTTACTGAGTGTACATGCCTTTGTCACCATTGGCTGCTTCCACATTCAGCTTACTGCTGGGAGGCTAGAGTTTGTTTTTGTTGTTTTTAAAAAAAAAAAATCTCATTACATACTGACTCCAGAGTTCTCACAATATGATATGCCAGTATTGAAAAAACGTATATAAATAAATGTGTACCAGTTTGTATTGTTGCATAATGACAGTAGAAGATGACATGTATTTAAACCAAGATGCAAATCATTTATCATTAACACAAACAGGCACAACAATGTGTGAGTGCAGTGCAGTGCAACAGCAAGTCCCTCAGAGTAATATCCACAGGCTAAAAGGTTAACAACACCACTCTCTGACTGTACTGCATGATCAGATTTGCTGAAAGTCTGGAGCTTTCTACTTGGGTGTCTATGTTGTTCTCTGGCAGACAGGTTGCAGTTCAGAGGTTTAGGAAACGCTAAGGGCTCCATCAGAAGTATGAGTTGAGTATACAGTATGGGTTTGTTGTAACAATGCTGCTTAAAGTTAAGGACGCTACATTTTGTGTGGTTTCATCAATATATAAAGTTAGTATGGTGACACACTCTGTAACGCTGTCTCCTGGTGAAATGTTGAACTAAGTTTGTATTAAACCGACAGAAGTATCAAAGAAAACAAATAGTTTAGTCACTTTTTGCCAGCACTAGTTTGGGTCAGTTTTCTATCGGACTACCTCCACATTAACCTGCTGAGTAACTGGATCCATGAGCTGTTAACATTCAAAAACTTCTCTGAGCAAAGACAACGACGGATAGTTGAAAGCGTCATATCATGATGTTGAATTATATTCTTACCAGAACTGATTTGTAGATTCACAGCAGATTAATATTATGTCTTTGTCATTGTTTGGCATTTGGAGGGCTGCTCTGAGAGACTGACTTTGGATTTGTCACCTTGAGCATTCTGTTTTTTTTTTTTTTTTATGACGTTCTTCAGAGTTGAGAAAAGTGTCTAGTTTCTTGTTCTTGTTCACGTATTTAAAGTCGAATTTAATCAAAACAGAGACATGCCACGGATACAGGGGTAAATTACTAATATGACATTGGATTCCCTGGTTATACCAGGGAATCTCCATGCAAACAGGACTGATAGCTGTTGACCACAGTGATGTTCTTTGACCCTCAGAAGCACAGATAGTAACCTTAAAGTAAGAAGAAGCCAGCATAAATAAACTATTCCCAGAGACAGGCTTCTCTATTAGGGCCAAATAACTCTGCATGTGATGCCAGACACTCCATTTGTGAGGCTCGAGGGATTAGTCCGACGGTATTTCTCTATGTTTGGATGCCAAAGACTATTTTGTGTGTCCTGGGAGATACAGTAGGTAGCATCAAGGCAGGGCGGCTGTGAAGCAGGAAGATAAGAGCCTAAAGAAGAAGGAATGAGCTGCAGAACAATCAGAATCAATCCTCATTTCGTGAATTAGTGTGCTCTTCTAGCCCAATGAAATGACCTTCATCAGTGCAAATCTAATTTGACTCGCAAAGATTTTCATTTTCATTCTGATTGACATTGCTGCAGCGCAAAATGAGGTGCGGTGTGACGGCGAAATCCATCTTGGAGGTGTGTGGGCGTGAATGTGTGTGTGGGAGTATGATTTTATCCCTGTTCACATGCCTCTGTCACTGTCTCTTTTATCAATGCCATCACCTCTCTCTCTCTGTCTCGCTCTCGCCTCCTTTGGGTTTCAATGTTTCATTTAGCATTTAGTTGTGAGCTCGGGCCTTAACCCTGTCTCTGCTCAAGGTCAGTGGGCTGAAATGGAGAACATCAACTTGAGCATTTCTAATTAAATCTAAATTGTGAGTTAAAATATTCACAGACCAATGAGTCAAATCTATTTCTTTTTTCTTACCCTCATGCAAAGTGACACGTGGAAAAGAACAAGAGAGGAAAATTAAACCTGCCCAAGCAACCAAACCTAAACCTAAAAGTGATCATATGAATCAAGCACAAATTATTAAAGCATAAGACAAGAAGAAGGCACATTCAATTAGATATTAAAACTTATAAAGCAAGTTTAGGTTCTATATTATACTGTAAAAGTATCAGTTTATAGATATATGTTTATATCTTCTTATAAAGCAAAACCTAAAATTAGAAAATAGAAGAAGAGGAAAGCTTTAATGATGTGTTTACATTACAGAGCAGGTTAATATCTGGATGGATATACATACTATAATAAAAGTTTGTGTAGGCTACATGTGTTAAACCCAACCACAAGAAGTTCAATACATGCAATAATAAGCATGCATATTATATTATAATAAATCCAATGTTATTATTTATGTTCTCCAGGTAGCATCTGCTGTTATTGTTCTTCCAATAAAACACAGGGAAAGTGCATAAATATGACACCTTTAAGTCTCAGTTTGTCATTTATTTTTTGTCGCCATAGCTACAGAATGATTCTGATCTTTCCTGAAATTGAGAATATTGATTGAACAAAGTATGAAGTCAAAAACGTTCTACTTTCTGACCAAGCATTCATTCTAGTCAGTAATCAAAGGCTATTGAGATTTCAGCCCTAAATCCAGTGTTTTCCTGTTATTATATTTTTTCGTAGATTTCAGAACAACTGAGGTCAATGCAGGCAACGCGAGTCGTCAATATTAATTTGGTGGAGATCCAATACGACATTGTGTTCCAAATATGAGGTCTTTTTTTCCCCGAAAAAATAAAATGTACCTTCAATAGTTGAGAAGATAATTACAGCCATTAAGAGCTGCACAGTCTCTGTCTTCTGCTCTTCAAGAGGGAACAGGAATAAATGTCCCATAAATGCTGCTTGAATTATTTGCCGCTGCTGTCGATCAGGTCAGTTCAGTGGATGTACCTCAGTGTGTGTGTTTGAGCTGGTATGAAAAGCTGTCTGTGCAGAGCTCTGACTCCAGCAGACACAGTTTCTTTCCCAACTGACTGGAAACAAAACAAGTCTCGAGAATCGCATTCATGCTTGGGCACGGTAGTGAAATGTCAAACATGCTCACAAAAATGCCGCGTACATGCAGCAGTTATAATGTTACCCAGACTAAATGAAGGAGGTTAGACCATGTCGGCTGTCATGGTTACAGTTATAAACACACTATTATGCTTGGGAATTAGTCAAATGTAAAAGAAACAGAGTTCTACTGGTTTCACACAGGAAACCAAAGGAAGAGCAGATGTGTAACATATAAACAATTACCTTCATTTACAAAATGTGGATTTATTTTAATCACTCTATGAATGATGAATTTAGACAAATGAATTTTAGATATTGCTAATGCAGCTTGATATAATTACAGTAAAAGATACAACAATTACACAAAGTCATGAAGTGAACATGTTTTCTACACAATAACTTCCTCAATGTCTTTTTCCAGTGAAGTTGATAATTTATCAAATCCCCTATTTACATACACTAGATAAAATGCATCATATATTCAGATTCATTAATCCTAAGAAGGATAATTCCTTTGTACTTTACTCTCTTGACACATATGTATAAAAACAGGGGAACAATGAGCACATACTGTAGATAAAATAACACAAATAAAATGGATAAAACAAAACATTTTGTCACAGTGCAAAATAGTGATTTAGAAATGACTGCTGCGCTCTCAGAGGAGATGCAGGACTTGCAGTGCTGGTCTGTTTCCCTTAGCGACAAACAAACTGCTGTTCTCTGGTTACTGTAACCACATGACATCAACACAAAACCAAATTAGATATTTGTTTTACTATTCACAATTAAATCATCCTGATGAAACAATTAGTGGAATAAGGATCATTATTGTTGAAAAGTAAATTCCAAAACAAATCCACTCATCGGTCAAGGCTGAAACATTCAAAAGGTGTTTTCAGCCTTTTTAGCTGTGAACGCCAAGTAAACAAGAGCCACATTAGGTAATTAGAGTCATTTAGCTGCAGGTCCTTGCTCAGCACCTCATATGAACAAAATCAGCAGCTTTCAAACTGAAATGTTCCCGACATTCTCCCATTTCCCCGCGTGTTTATACGCCCCGTCTCTCCGTCCCCGTCCTAGCCTCTGTCCTCCACCTAAACTTCAGTGTCAGCTCCTGGTGTGACAGTGATTTATGCGCCTGCTCCCACACGGAGCCCCGAGAGGAGAAACTGAATCAAACATGTTTAAAAAGGTTCCTCAAGTCGCGTCAGGCCCCCAAGTCTCATAGTCCAATATTCAGTCATTTACTGTGACGCTGAGGGTGAAGTGGTTTCTGGTAAACAATGATCCTCGTGTCCAAGCAGCGTCATGTCAGAGTGGTTCCTCTGAACGCCAGAACATTTCACTCCACACGGCTCCAGAGAGGAGTGTTTTTGTGCGTGTACATGTGCATGTGTGCTCTCCCTGTGGCCAACAAGAGCTGACAATCTCCGCCCCACAAATCAGTGCCCACACAGTTTCCCCACTGTCTTTGCTAAGCTCACACACTCCACTGACCATACACCAGTTGCCAATCACTAGAATTTGTGCAGTCAAACACACACACACGCACACACACACACACACACACACAACACAAACACGACGCACACTGTTCCTGTGTCCCTTGCAGCCACTGTTGTCTTCTGTTGAACGTCTGTTCGCTATGTTTCATTCCAGCGTCGCTCAGGAGTGTGTGTTTCAGAGAGTGTGTGTGTCTGTGCATGAGTGTTTGTGCTTCCTGCAGCATACAATAGATACCAGTCATGGACCATGAACTGTGTGTGTGTGTGTGTGTGTGTGTGTGGGAGGGGGTTGTCGTGCCTCCTGGGTCTCCACTCAAGCCTGAATCACAGTTCTCTGCACATTTGAAAATTGCTCTTTATTAGAAAGACGAGAAGCACAAACGCACGCGAGGCGGTCAGAGGAAGAGTTGCTGTCGTCCAGAGGGAGACGGGGAGAGAAGGATTTCTCATCTCATCTTTTTTAGCATTCATATAGTTTGAGCTTCAAATAATATTTGAAACATTCATATAGTTTGAGTTTCAAATATGCTTCTTCAGTGAACTTTTTACTTTATCGTCATCATTTCTCTGCCTCTTTATCATATTGGGAATATTGTTTCCATGTTGTCCATCTACAGTATCTGCCCCTCACACCCCCACTCAGATCATTTGGATGAACTGACGATACTTTGGTGGTCAAAGGTGTAGCCGGGCGATCAATCAGTTTTTTGGTTAAAGTAAAAAGTAAAAATTCTAATTTCACTCATTTTCTACTCACCCTCATGTCGACTAAGGTTTGGGAGAAGTTTCAGAGTCCTCTGTGCCTTTTTGGAGTTGCAGGGGGGCTCCGCGCAGCACTGCATTGCCATATGACGGTAGTGAACAGGGCTCACTTTTCTTCATGCAAAAAGACACACCAAAAAACATCCAGATACCTCCATAGTGCTCGTCTGTAATGTCCCTCTTGTATTGCAGCCCCAACATGAGAAATTGTTCCGAAAAAAATTAAATATGTCTATGCTTTAAGCTTTTTTGTAGCGGAAGCTCCCAGTGTCTCAGTTCAGTGTCAGACACTGGCAGAGCCGTGAACTGGGTGTCAGTGCAAAGAGCCCCTCTGTAACTCCAAAAAGGCACGGATGAGTCTGAAACTTTTCCCAAACCTTAGTCGACATGAGGGTGAGTAGAAAATGAGTGAAATTTGAATTTTGGGTGAACTATACTAACTTTGGTAGTTACTCAGCCTCCAGCTCTTCCCTGAGCTTCTGTAGTTAACGTAGTAAAGCAGAGCTCTCTCTCTCTCCGGACACAGGTGAAACATTTACGTGGCAGCGTGAGCTGACAGCAAGGAGATCAGTGTCTCATCAGTCGTCTCCGTGGTTCATCCGATTTCTAGTGTCAGATCTGGATTTAACCACTGTCCACTGCCGAGTCTAACTTACTAAAAGCAGCAGCAGCGCGACTCATTTATTCAGCGTCAAACAGAAGAAGCAGCTGAGAAAAACAATATTTGTTGTTCCTTATTATTCATTCCTGCCTTTGACTGTGTGTAACTGTGTCTCTCCTGTGTCCTGCAGGTCTCCAGTGATGGCGGGTGGACTGTTCGCCGTGGACAGGAAGTGGTTCTGGGAGCTGGGAGGATACGACACGGGTCTGGAGATCTGGGGGGGAGAGCAGTACGAGATTTCCTTCAAGGTAAAATGACAACAGCAACGATATAACGGCACAGAGAGCTGTAGTGTAGGATGTTTAAGATCCTTCACTTAATGAGACACATGGGACAAAATATATTTTCATATCTACGCAGAGAAGGCTCTTCTTTTTTTCTGCACCATAGTCAATTTCTCGATTGGCCCGTCGTTTCCATAAGTGTCACCTGGTTTGGATTCTTTAAGTGTCTGAATCTGTGTTTGTTAAGAACCAGTGAAAACACACACTGCAAAAAACAGCACATTTATTAACAGCAAAATGAACAAACTAACACAAAAGATTGCGTTCCTCCTCAACAGGGAATCGCTGACTCTAAACTCAGAATAGCCTAAAAAATCATGTACAATTGACGTTAACTTGCTTTCAGTGATGCTCCATATGCCTCTTTTAACATTTTGTTTACCCACAGCTCTTTAAGTGAACAGATAAAAGACTTGTTGAGCAAACAAGACATTCCTCATTATGGTTTCGACCGTTGTTTCAGTGATTTAAGCCATACATCCTTTTGTTGCATCAAAGACTTTCCACATTAATCATCCTCCGAGATCCCTATTAGATTATGCTTTTGTCTGGTGGCTCAGCATCAATTATTCTACAGTGAAGCCATAACTGCTTGTGACTTGGCCGGCATGTAAAGCACTGGTCCCTCTCCCCTCGCTCTGCCTCCGTCACTGAGCTCCAGACAGACAGAACGACCCGTCACAATAATTTAATTCTGCTTTGAATGAGTAGGGACTTTTGTCGTCTCACTCAATTAAGCACAAAGGCCCCTGCTGGGAAGTCTGATGTGATTGGACACATGGCTGCAGTGTGATACAGCTGCTATTGTTGCACACGATGAAACCTCCTTCGTTGTTTATGAAGCTCAAACCCCCAAATCAAATCTTCTGTCCAAAATGTTTCGCTTCTTCTTGTGCACAGTCTCTATTTTCAACAGTGAGCAAAGCTAAAATCTTAAATACATATGAACACAAGAGAGAAAGGGTTCAATCTAAATCTATTATAATGTTGAATATATTATATGTTTATTATTGACTGATTAGGGAAGTGCTGTTTCGCTCATTTAACTCTTTCACGACCATTGAGTTTTCTCGTCATTGCATGCACTACTGTCATGCATGCGCGCTTCTGTGTGTGTGTGTGTGAATGACAATAACGGAGAAAGAGCGCTATGCAGAGATGAATGCATGGACAATATTGCATTGGTCGAGCTAAAAGCAGAAAAAATCTATTTGTGGCGGACATAATTTATTTGTGGTAGACATAATTTATTCGTGGCAGGCCGCCACAAATAAATGAATGTATGGGAAACACTGTTAACCAATGCTTAATAGTGTGTACTTATCATTAGGGCTGTCCCGAATATCATATTAGATAATCGATTATTCGCGGACATAAAATCGATCAAAATCGAAGCTTCGATCGAAGCGCGATCGTAGCGGAAATAATGAAAGAAATGGCAAACAAACACTGCATATCTCCAAAATTGGGCAGGTTTCCAGGATGCCAAGTAGCCTACTCCTTTTAATGTATCAAAAAGGAAAAAAAAAAAAAATCGATCACGGACTTCATGATCGATTACCATAGCAACGAACGAAGCTTCGAAGCTTCACATTTTTTGGGTCAGCCCTACTTATCATAAAGTGTTACCAATCAACCTTATGTTCATGTGTGGAAAACCTTCTGATTTTGAGGTGTATAGCTGAGAGTTCAAAATGAGGTGTTTAGGATTAAAACAGTGTATTCTTTCATCTAACTCTGTTACTGCTGAAGCACGACTTTCCTTTGTCCTTTAAATCCAAACACTTCAAAGCTGTTAAGGAAATATTTGCAATTCAAGTTTGTCAGAATAATTCAAAACCTGTGATGTTTTTCATCCACACTTGCTCGTCCTCCTCCCTGCGTTTGTTGATGCGTTAGCTCCATTTTTTTTTTTTTTATGTGTTATCACCACCTGACTGTAGATCACTTGAACGTAGCCTGAAACCATCTGCAGGAAGACATATGTGTGCGTTTAGGAGATGCACACAAAAGCAGGAAACGATCATAAAAAAAGCATTGCTCCGCTGCACAGCGAGTGTTCAAGAGCACCACAGGGGACCTTTAAGTATGCACAACCAGAAATATCCAGGTAACACACACCTGCCTACATATTCAGCAGGATTCTCCTCTCTTACTTTTCTCTTCTTTAAAGTTATATTTGGTCTTTTTATTTCTTTATTTGAAGGGGAAAGTGGAGACTGACTGAGTCAAGCTGAGTAACTTGCTGCTCTGGGGTGACTGTGCCCATATAATATCGGCCCGTTCATCCATTTGGTCGCCCTGGAAACTTGTGTATGCAGTGAAGTCTCTGTCCTCACGGTTGATGGTCGTCTTATGTGTTATAAAACTCTCAACGGCCATGAGAAGTTATTGCTTTTAAAAGGGAATAGTGATGTCACCACGTAGCCCGGTGAAGTGTTGAGGTGCGGAGGTGAGCAGACTGCAGAGGTTGTGTGTTCGAGGTGAGTGATAAGACTTTCAATTTAATCTGACTGCAGGCGAACTCGAGCTCTTGATCCCTCCTGCGGCTCGGCGCCCCTGTTATTAAGCTCAAGTGTTTCAGTGCAGCGGATGAAGAGGATGGAGGGGATCGGCGCAGCAAGTCGCACTTTCCAAACAGCGAGACGTGGAGAGAGGGTGGATTCAGTTGTGTCGTCCCACCGACACCACCACCAGGAAACCAGCGCCCCGCCATACCAGATTCTGTTTTTCCAAGCTCCAGTGGTGGTGTGACAAAACTTGACAAGGGGGTAATTGAATTGAAATAGCAGCCAGCTGATGCCTTTAGGAAAAGGGGGAGTTAGGGGCGAGTGGTGCAGAAAAACAGCAGACTGACTGGAAATGGCCACGTCCAAAAAACAATAGAGAGCAACAGTCTCCTCGTTGTTGAGGGCTGAAGCCGGTCTGCGTCCACCATCATGTCTCCCAAACTCCAGAAGAAGAGGCATCTGAAGTCAGTGAAAAGTCTATCTTGGAAGTCAAAGAAGTTCTTCAGTCACGACAGGAGGAGGAGAGGCAGGTTTAGGAAGATGTGGAGGACGATGAGCCGGGGTGGGAGGAAGAGATCAGAGATCAGATGAATCACAGTTCAACAACTGATTTAAAGTAACACTTACCTTTCTGGAAAGTTTACACTTCTTTGTGTTAAAATGCTATTGATAAGTTGATGGCACACTTGCATAGTAACCTAACCTAATAGAAATTTAGTATAGAATAGAAAGCCTTTATTGTCATTATACAGTACATCAGTACAACAAAATGATGTTGCTACTCCACTGAGTACTCAATATACAATCAATAAATAGTAAAATAGTAAAATAAATAAAACAATGTTTTGACAATAATGTGTGAAATGGCCGGGATACAGCATTTTAAAGAAGGAGGAGAAGAAGAAAGATGAAGGAGAAGGAGGAGAATGACTGAAGATGGAGAAGAGAAGGGAAGAAATGAGAAGAAAGAAGTAAGAAGTGGAAGAAGAAGGAACAAGAGATCCATTGACTGAAGTACATGAAGTAATCCATCAATAATCTAATTGTGACCAACAGTTATCACACTGTTAGAATGAGCTAATTCTATAAAAATGTGCTCATTTCATGGTTTCCTCACATGATAGTTATGGGATAGTGCAGCTTATTAATCAGAACTCACAATACAACTTACCATTAATCAATAAGCACAGTGTGGATTTAACAACCTCAGCAGGTTTCTGGTGTTTGATTTGAAGCTTGTTTTCACACTGTGCAGAAATTAGTGGAAACAATAGAAACGGGAAAAATATGTTGATCGTTGTTGTTGCTGTTGCTGTCGTCATCTAAAAGTTTGAGTAAGAGGCGTCACGAAGGCGACGGCACACGGAAGCGCTAGAAACGCAGCGTCAGAAGATCTTTATCTCGACCTCGTGACCTCAGGCCGAGATTAAACTCAAACATGACTCAGATGTTTGTTTATTTGTTTTTTTTTTCAACATTTCAAATGCTCTCACTCTGTGGACTTGAAAGGTGTCTCTCCTCCCTCCTTCTCCCCCTCCTTCCTCCTCCCTCCTCCTTGAGCAGCATGACAAATCCAATTCCCGTCTTTTATCACTAAGCTCAGTGTGATTGACTCACTTGTTCTCTTTGATGTCATTTGCTCTCTTCAGTCTCGGCTCTGTCGAGGAACGGCAGAACTTTGCAGAGCAGTTCTGTGGAGTTGCCGTCCCCTCCTCTTCCTTCTCTGATGATCTGCATCTCTCAGCGTTTGTCTCCTGATAAAACTCAACATATTTATCTCTTTGAGTTTGTAAACATGAGTTTGACAGAAGTTACTTCCCCCTAAGGACTCTTGACCCAGTCAACACCCCTCACAGCCCAGTACACACAGTAAACACTGCCCCTCATCCTCCCACTCCTTCTCTTTATATCCTGACCTTGTGTCTTCATCGTGTCCTCCCACGCCGTCTCTCTCTCTCTCTCTCTCTCTCTCTCTCTCTCTCACAGTGTGTTTGTTTCATCTCTGATTTGCTGACCTTGTTAGCTCATCTGATATTCACACTTTTCACACAAATACCAATCTCCCCCCCTTTATCACAGCTCAATCTCTCTCTTTCTCTCTGTCTCTGCAGGTGTGGATGTGCGGCGGTCGGATGGAGGACATCCCCTGCTCTAGGGTGGGACACATCTACAGGAAGTACATTCCCTACAAAGTTCCTTTTGGAGTCAGTCTGGCCAGGGTGAGTCTCAGGCCCCTCTGTGTGATTGTGTTGCGGTGGTTAGTGATGCCGATCAGAGATCTGATCAGATCTATAGTCTAATTGATCTGTATTTTGATGGCTTAATCTTTTTTTAACATATGTTTACCTCTGATTTCAGCCATTTATTTAGGGCTGAAACGATTACTAGAGTAACTCGACTAATTCAGTTACAAAAAATTATGCATTTTTTCCTGAATTGAAGCTTCATTTAATTCATTACATTTGCAATATACCGCTAACGCCGCTTGTGTTTGGCCGGAAATCGAAGAAAAGACAGAAAATAAGGAAAGAGAGATGTCAAAGGTTTAGGACCATGTCAGTCAGTTAGACACACACACACACACACACACACACACACACACACACACACACACACACACACACACACACACACTTCCTGGTGATGACATCAATGATCAGGGCTTAAAGTAGTCCGGCCCCGTGCCGGATCTCCGGCGTTTGAAAATTTCAGAAAAAAACAAACAAACACACACACACAATATTTGGCTGCACACAGAGAAGTTCATGGCTGGAGAAGACGGAGGACAAAGACAAAGCTAAATGTATCGTATGCAAGACAACCCTGGCCTGCCCCCCCCCCCCCCCCCCCATAACAGAGGAAACGGGCCCTTGAATGGCTGGTCCAGACCCCTAGATTTAAAATATGAGATTTGTTTTTGCTCCCCACTAGACCAGTTGAGTTCAGTTTCATACACTCCAGCCATGCCTTGTTGCCTTACAATTGTAAGGCAACAAAGCTATAGGACCCTCAGTCAATACTCAATGTGCTTTTTTTTTTTTTTTTTTTTTAAATCTGAAACAAATTTTCCCTTCATGTTCTTCTCAGAGTACACCAGAATGCTTCAATGTGTTAAAATCACATTTAATTTTTTTTCTGGGGGGGAATGACCATTGTTGTGAGGTCAGACACACCAGTTTGTCTGTATGTAATAATGAAGCGGGCTTGAGCTCAGGAAGTAGTGGAAAAAGGATAAATTCGATCTATTTTTTGACATTTCCACTTTTTCTTTTTTTACACATAGTTTTCATACATTTCATGCATATATTGATGTTTTAGAGGTCTTTGGAAACTTGTTGCCAAGTCATGGGAAAGTCATGGAAATTTGTTGGTTAAAATGTGTATGAACCCTGTGTACATCACCAAGCACAATGCCAAAAAGTTGTTTTCTAAATTGCCTATAATGTGTAGGCTATGCGTCGGATCCACTGCACCCCCCGCTCCTTGGAAAAAAGTTCAGGCTCAGGATTTTTTTTTACTTTAAGCCCTGCATCAAATAGACCTACCAGACATCAAACATCAATTAGAGATTGGAGTTTAAAATGCACAAATATTATACAGATATTATATTTAGTAGGCATTTCAATATATCACAGTTGTTGATTGTTCATTTGCAGCCATGTCTTTTTACTATAGCTATTTAATTAGGTGAACAACAATAGATCGAATAATTGATTACAAAAATAATCGATAGCTGTAGCTCTACTGTATATTTATGTACGCTATATTGCCGAGTAATAAATGCTCAAAGGGTCTCAAAGAAGGTTTGATTAAAAAAAATATATCAGTATTTCTGCAGGAAGATATAATCACAGTCACCTGGTTAGAGTGAACAGGTGACAGGTGTCATAAAAAATCATTTCATTTCAAAGATCATGAAATCTGCAAGCAACATTGTACAGTTTCCCAAAAATGAGCTCGAGCTTCACTCGATGCAAACTTCAACACTTAAACACATTTGCGAGAGACGTTTAGAAAATGTTTGTGTGTCCTGCAGCTGAACCTGATTCATTATGCATGACTCACCTGGCTCTGTTTGGCTCTGCTGAATGTGTAATTAAACCTCTTGGCCCCGGTTTTTGTCTCGTCAGTCTGACCGTCAGCCCCTCGTTGAGGAAACGCTGAATGCTAATATCAAACAGGCAGCAGGTTGAACAATAACTGAGATGCTTACTGTACCTCCGGCAGTGATGGATTCTGTTTGCTCCCCCGTGTCCTCCGTTCTCTGCATAATGGTGCTGAAAGAATCACACAGTATATAAACAGGCCCTTCTCTTCCAGCCGGTTTGCTTCATTTTTGTGCTGAAACATTAGAAACAGAAGAAGGAGATGCTTCATTGAAATCTGCAAACACATTAAACCTTATGAAAATCTATTTTGTTGTGAAAGTGTTTTAAAAGATTTTGGCCAAACTCAAAAACACAACAGGCCAGATAATTAATATGTAATAGAAAATCTCATAAATGCATCAGAAAAGAGTTCCCAGAGTCACAGAGCTCCGCAAAGAGGTTTTGTTCAATCACTCAAGACAAGAGGAGGCATATTATATATATATCACATATATTTATGGTGATGAGCTCTATGCGTTTGTGCAATGGCCACTGTCCAATCCCACGTTAGCAACTATAACTATGCACGAGAGGTCTGTCAAATTTTCAGCAGAAAACAATATGCCGAAGCAGTGGGCGTACAAGACTGACACCCGATATCCTAAACGTTTAGAGGGCAGTGATGAATTCTTCCCCTTTCTGAAGACAGACATAACAGTAACAGTAACCCAGTAGAGTGGGGCTTAGTGAAGGGTCAATTACGGCCTGTTATGCAGGACATAAAATTCCCTTACTTTTTTACTTTTTTTTTTAAGTATATTTTTTGGCTTTTTTTGCCTTTATTTGATAGCACTCAGTAGAGATAGACAGGAAGGGGGGAGGCAGAGAGATTTTAGGATAAACACTCAGAGAAACTAAATCCTGTATGTGTGGGATTGTAGGTGCAGGTAGGTGGGGCCATTGCCTGTTGCCAATGCTGTATTGTTATGGAGGTGCTAAATGTGTTAAAGAGCTTTGGGAAGGGTTGACAAAGAGTTTAGTTAGTGTCAGGGTTTAGTAATGGTTCAGTCATGGTCTGAAAACCTTTTTGCCTGAGGTGAGAATTAAACCCAATTCTTAATTTTACTTTGCACCGTTTCTGTCTCGAACAGCTTCTCATTCACACTGTGAGAAAAAGGTGCAAGGGGGAATTTTAGGATCCTATGAATAATTACACGAGAGGAGGCAAGTGACTTCAGCAGGTAGATAGTGAGAACAAAGGCCTTACAGACACATCCACAAACAATACAACTGTGTGTGTGTGTGTGTCACTGCCCCCCAACCCTTCCTTCTCAAGTCCAGTCAACATGGAAGGAGACAGAAGCGCTGAACTCCACTTCACCTAGAGCCTGAGTTTCGCTGCAGGCAATGAGCTGTGTGTGTGTGGGGCTGGAGTTTTTTTTTTTTTTTTTTTTCCTACCTCCACCATATCTGTTCCTCCAAAGGCTGGAGGATTTGTATTTATTCCTTCCTGGGAGGCAATGCTCAACCTGTATTCTCATTCATTTCACCATCCATACCCACAAGGCCGCTGCTATCTGTATTCCCAGACACGCGACCGCTCCTCAGAGGCTCACAGGATCTGTGTTTTTTACTCCTTTACACCTCAAAGACTTCAGCTGGATGGACTTCCCATTGCTCAGGTTTAAATCTTTCATGTTTGCAGTTGTCTTGAGCTTAAAGAACCTGTGTGCTGTGCAGCGGTTGTCGCTCACAGTTTGTATCAGTCCTCTGCTTGCGCAGTTTATTTATCCCACTGAAATTAGATGACTGAAGCAGCACGATGGGAGCATATGGATGCTACTTTCAGTGTGCATTAGCGATGCTATATGCATAATTCAGTGGCCTAAATGCACACTAAATAATTCATTACAGCCAGTGTCCATATTATTTTGTATATTTATTCTTAATTTCACACTGACCTCATTAAGTCTGCAGCAAAAGCATCTTGTACCGAATTATTAATGCACATCGAATTAATACAAGCAGCAGCTACATTTAAAGATGAAATAAGTGACAGAAAAGGTGCATTTCGCTTGATGTGTACAGGCCACACTAAAGGCCTATTTTTGCTTCCCATAAGCAAAACCTAAAAATGGATGTCAGTTAATCTGAGTTTTTAACACAGTTGACACAGTTGTTGGCAGAGTTTAACTTTCCCCAGGACGTGACACTGTCAGAGGCTTCACACCTGCAGGCCAGCAGGTGGAGAGAAATAAACTGTTATTTAATTATCAGCAGCAGCAGAAGCAGCAATGACTCAAATATTCAACAGAGCTGTTAATACTTACAATACTAAAATTTCAATGCTGTAGGGAGAAATAAAGGCCAATATTATCTTATCATTTGTAAAAAAAAAAAAAAAAAAAAAAAAAAAAAAATCCACTGTAACATGATACTAGAATTGCACATTTATTGACTTAAATAAAGTGCTGTTCAATATCAAAAAAGAACCTAAAAACTATAACTCTGTTTTGTGAGGTCACTACACCAGTGACCTTTGACCTATGGCCACCAAAATCTAATCCGGACATTGTTAAGTCCAGGTCAATGTTTGTTCTTCTTTTTGAGATGTTGTGTTTATAAGGCCAAACCCACATTTTATGGGTTACTGTTATGTAACTTTTGACCTTTGATCACCAAATTTAAATTATTTCATCGTTGAGTCCAAGTGCACCTTTGTGCTATATTTGAATAAGTTGTGTCAAGGTGTTGATGAGATACGGTGTCCATGACAATGGGACAAATGACCATGAGCAGATAACCAAGCATCTGCTTTCACGACTGCAGACGAGTTGCTTCTGTGGTTTTTTCTTCCCTTCACCCGCCTCCCGGGGCACAATGACAGGTCGGGTACAACGACTGGTTGCTTCTCTGCTGAGCTGCTTTGATCATTTTGTCATGTCGGATCAATCAGAACATCAAGGGCGGCAGGAAGCACAGATGACGGCTCAGTCTGTTTGAGCGAAGACGCCACGTCCAGAAACAAAGACCCGCTAACGAGCCGGTTTGACTCCGGGACTCGGCTCAGCCCGACGCTCTGATCTGACAGGACACACAACACACTGCTGTTCTGTACGTTCATGTCCAAACCTTTTACTGACGGTGATACAGTAGATAGACTTCTTCTGCTGCCGCTCCTCAAACTGATAAGTCGACTCTGACAAAACAGAACAATCATCATGTTGTTTAAGGAGCTGAAGTTAAACTCTGACTCGCCTCCTCTCGGCTCCTCATCATTATTCAATATTTTGACCAGTGAATCCAACAGGGGGTTTGATGAATGTGGGGATGAACCCACGCAGAATCACCACTTGTTACCATAGCGTTTTAGCATTTAGCTTAGTTCAGTCCTTGTAAAACAGCACAGTAACAAGGAACCACAAAAAGAAATACTTTGAAACGCCATTGGAAATTAAATAAGATTATTAAAAGGATCTGAATACAATAATCATTTTTTACTTTTATTCATTATATTTGTACATGCATGAAGCACCGAACAAAACAATTTCCCTCTGTGGATCAATGAAATTTACCTGAGTAAGGAAAACGAATTGAATGGGTCGTCATCGAGCGGGTGGGATATTCAATGTTTGGGGCGAGG
The DNA here is from genome assembly GCF_905171665.1 of Trachurus trachurus. Lineage (NCBI taxonomy): Eukaryota > Metazoa > Chordata > Actinopteri > Carangiformes > Carangidae > Trachurus > Trachurus trachurus. Next base: position 18,130,741 of record NC_139903.1, on the reverse strand, counting down.
CCGAGCTCGGTGTGTGTGTGTTGTCTCAGACGTTTGATTGACGGATGATGGATCCAATATCAGTGGCTGATGAACTGTGAGCAGGCTGACGTATAATCCGTGCGCCTGCATTATCCAATGCGAAAAAAAAATACTACACTTTCATCCCGGATTTACTCGAAAATAGAATTTTGCACAAAGTTTGGGCTACATCGTCTGATAGATGAGTTATTACACTAATGTTAGGACCCACAGCAGTGGGCTCAAATTCAATTTTCTTTTCTGTACAGCTTTAATGTAAAGATGGAATCAGTCTGACTGATACTAAATGGTTTGGGCTAGGCGTACCAATGATGAAACCCTACAGTTGCTCTTCTTACTTTTTGACAGGCTTACAGCAGAGTCTGATGGTTGCCACATGTTGCTCGGGTTGTGAAATTAGTGGAAATCATGTTAAATAAATTAAATAAAAAGTTACAGGTCTGATCATTGCTCCTATAATCACTGGTTGTAGTTTTGCCGACATTGTCTGAGTTGACATTGTCTGAAGGCGTTGGAATGACCCCCGGACGTTTCCCCTCTCATTTCAGAACCTGAAGCGCGTGGCGGAGGTTTGGATGGACGAGTACGCCGAGTACATCTACCAGCGCCGGCCCGAGTATCGCCACCTTTCGGCAGGAGACTTGACAGTGCAGAAGGAGTTCAGAAACCGGCTCAACTGTAAGAGCTTCAAGTGGTTCATGAACGAGGTGGCCTGGGATCTGCCCAAATACTACCCACCAGTGGAGCCCCCTGCTGCCGCGTGGGGAGAGGTACAGTCCCTTCTTCCTTTGAAATAATCTCATTTTGGTATTTCTGATCTTCAGATCATCACTTCTGATTTGTTGTAAACTTCATTTTGGTTCAGTGATCTTGTTTCAGTTCACAGTAGTGTGAACAAAACATGACTCTGTATATCAAATATATCAAATGTGTAGAATCGCATTTTATAAGACATCAAACTTAAACATTGCAGAAAAAAACACATTTGAGATAAAATCATTCAAAACTTTGTTTTCTAAGACACTTAACATTTACATTGACTTTAAACACTGTTAAACACAGGAACCTTCATTATTCAATGTAATTATAAGTGATAATTTATTCATTAAATCCTTTTAAATTATTTTTTTTTATTATTATCATCAAACCAAAACATCAATATCATACAGTAGTTAACTAATAATAATGACGTGAATCAGAGATTCTTTGACATGTAATTACCTTTAAAAACAAACCAAACTGATGATGATGTCTGTAAAACTTCATCTCTGCTGACAATTGAATGACCTGTTTGTGTGTTTGTGTGTGTGTAGATCCGTAACGTGGGAAGTGGCATGTGTTTGGAGAGTAATCGCCTTGTGTCTGGGAGCCCCATCCGCCTGGAAGGCTGCGTGAAGGGGCGGGTCGAGGTGGCTTGGAGCCATGTACAGGTGAACAGCAACAGCAGCAGCATCTTTATTCCACTAATACATTAGAATTTGTTGTTAATTATTGTGAATACATTTCACAGTCAGTGTTTAGAAGGAACTGAATATGAACAAATGCAGAGACCCTGAACCTGTTTCCATTAGAGTAGAATTTATCTGGACGAGTCAAAGGAGATAATGAAACAAATCAAGCACGAAGAAAAGTGAAGTACACTGAAAATATCTTGTAATTTAATGAATAGAAATAACCTGAGTAAATGTGGTTATTTATCTGGGTTTATTTAGTTTATTTATCTATTTATTTAGTGTTTTGGCTTCTGCATATTCATTTTTAAAGGTAACATTGGTTAACATTATATGTTTTCCACACTGCGTCAGAAATTTGGTTCCCAGCAGCAGAGACCTGAGACCTGAAACCAGAGACCAGACAAGGCTGTTTTAATTATACTGTTCAGACACAAGTCAAAACGCTGAACAGCCACATGAAAGCACATTAAAAACAGAGTATTAAAACTACCATGACACAGCAGGCCCCTTTCATATGTGTTTTTTTTTTTTTTTCAAATGCAACCTCAGTCTGAACAGCAATGTGACCCATATCGGAATTCAATGCAACCTTGAAGTCACTCTTTCGTCGTAATGCGCAGGTGGGAGGGGCAGGCAGCAGCTCCGACTCTGCATCCATACAGACCTTTGTACAGAGGTCGCAGTTGTTACTCAAAAAAACCCCACCGTGCAGTCCTTCCTCCTGCACATGATCATGGTTTGATTCAAGCTTCTTTCATACAGCCGCTGCTCGGTATACAAAGTACGGACCCAGAATGAGGTGGCATCGTCGTTCTGCCTTTAAGCCGGCAGCGGAGGATGTAGTCACAGAGATGAATCAACGTCTGTGTAAAAGGGAGAGCCGGCATCATGGGACAGGGGTTCAGTGTAAACAAGCAAAGCCAGCATAATGAAGGGTCTTCCCTAACGGCGATATAGCAGGATCTCTGTTTAAAACGAGCGGCTGTTCATGTGATGTTTTTCTTTCTCATTACATTTCACCTCTGTGCGACAGTTTGTTTCCTTAGCAACTGTATTTCTTCTTTTAAACACATAAATCTCACTTACACAGACACACAAACAACAACAACGACAACAGACACACAGCTTTGTTATCTTTGCATTATTCTTTCGCCGCCTGTTTGTTCCGGCGTGTCACACTCGGATCTTTAAGCTGAGCTCACAACACGGCCTTAATGGATTGAACGTCGCCTTTTGTTTCCAGCAGCTGAAACGCAGAAGCTTGCAGCTCTGTCACTTTAATTGCTTTAATCTGAAGAAGCATTGTAGTTTAATCTGTGTCATGGGGAGAAATGGATTTGCCGCAAATCACAGGAGGTCCGTCCCTCCGCCGTCCTCATCTGGGTTGTTTCAGATTTTGGCACAAGAGGAGCAGAAAGCGCACAAGAGACAAACAAGTCAAATATTTGTTTTTTATTGTGGGACAACTGAGCAATCCAGAAATTGGATTCATTTTAATAGCTGCAGAAAAGACACAGCTTGTTTTGTTCTCATCCAACAAAAGTATGAAAAAGAAAATTCTATACTTGAGAAATGTAACAGAAGCACAAGAAAATGACTCAGCGAAATTACAGCAAATGGAAAAAATCATGCAAAACCATCAAGTACAAGGATGAAATCCAAACTATTCAACGATGAGTAAGATTTTACTTAAATTGTTGCATCCTGGCAAATTCAAACTTCAGAATCACATCACATCATGCCGTTGGTTTGAGGCGAACAGATAAGGACACTGACAAACAATTAGATAAGTGGATGACCATTCAGGCCGTCATCAATCACAGTGTGATGAAGGTCTCTGTGAGTGGAGTGAGTCATCGTGACCCTAGTGCGGATAAAAAAGATGATGAGAAAATCGAGCTTCAGTCTGTGAAAATGACTGAAGATTTCACAGAACAATAACGGCTCAAGGCACAGGGAGAATATTTATTATAAAACATTTTATATCACAGTAATTCATTATTGTACATGTGGTATGGCACTTCTCATAGAAGAGGATAACGTTTTGGAACATTCACTCATTCAGTGTTCGATTTGTTATGAAAACACTTAAATTAAAGGTCCTAAATTGTTTATTTGAAGTGTTGATCCACAAGAAGATGTATAAAAACCATCTCCTCTCTTAGCTTCTCTCGGGAACCCCAGCAACTACAAGTTGCTGTCAGCCAATCAGGAGCGAGGATGAGCCTCACAGTGTTAAAGATAGAACCTAGACCTGCTTTTTTAATCACATGTAGAAATATACCTTTACTGTATGGAGCTTTAATGTAAACATCTTCCTTTAGACTATAGACACATGAATTAGACACACAATTATAGACACAATTTGATTATTCTCTACCTGCCTTTCGATTTCCAAAATCAGACTGATATCACCTGACAACAAAACTGTTTCCAAGATATCAAAGACTGATTGGCTCATAATTTCCTTCAGTTAAATGAGGACAAGACAGAAGTCTTACTCTTTGGCTTCCTACATTATACCATTGCTATTTCCCTGGACCTCAATCACCTCTCTGCCGACATCCGAGACCACTTGCAAAGAACCCAGGTGTTTTATTTGACAGTGATCTCAGTTTTAATGGGCATGTAATTTCAGTTGTCAGGTCCAGCTTCTTTCAGCTCATAACCATTTCAAAGAGTATGCATTTTCTATCACCCCTTGACCTAGAAAGGGTTAAATATACAGTCGTATCATCCAGGCATCTCTCAGGCTACCATATCCCGTCTCCAACTAGTCCAAAACGGTTGTTAATAAGATCAAAGAAGCGAGACCACATCACCTCTGTCCTTGTTACACTGGCTCCCTGTTCACTTCAGGATACATTTCAAAATCCTTCTGATTGTTTATAAATCCCTCCACAGTCTCGCCCAACCATATATCTCAGAACTTCCCACCCCTCACAGCCCCACCAGACCCCTCAGACCGTAGCGTGTTGGCTGTGCCACGCTCTTGGAAGAAAAAGGCGGAGGACAGTAGCAGCCCTTAGGCTCTGGAATAGTCTGCAAGAAGCCAGTAGGGAGGCTGACTCTGTTGACGCTTTTAAGAAGAAGCACCTTTAGACCCATTTTTACCCTGTGGGTATTAATTGTGTTTGATATTTTTCCATTTTTTATGCTTGTATGTACATACATTATACCATACTGTGGTGCAAAACCTCTTTAAGGTTTTGTTTGTGAAGCACTTTGTTGCAAAGACTTTTTGCTTTTAAGGTGCTATATAAATGAAATAAACTTGAAACTTGAAACGAATGTTTTCAGCTTTAACACAGGTCAAATGTTGGAAACCTCAGGAATCACCTTCTCTCAAGTTTTCAGAGAAAATGAAAAATAACGTATTATCCACAGACTCCTCCAGGTAAACAACCAACAACCATTTTCATAAGCAGCACAACCGAGTGAATAAGACTGTGACACTTGTAAACAGTTTTCCAAGTCAGACGAGCCTTGATGTTTCTGAACTCTTTCTCAACCACCTCAGAAAAATGACTCTTCCTCCTTAAGGAAGCCAGAACTGATAAGATTTTAAAGTCAAAAGTCAGGATTGTTGTGACCAAAAAACAAAAACACATTTTTGGCCATGTGGTATCTCAGAAACACCTTCAGGGAAACTCTTCACATTTAAAAAATAAATAATCTTTTAAAAAAGTACACTCAATCTCTGGTTGGCTAAATGTGGAAGGCCAAAGGTCAAGTAATAGTGAGCGCAAACGGATCCAATGATGATGTTGTTTGATTATGGTGGTCAAATGTCAAAGTCGTGGCAACAAAACCCAGTTAAGCTCTTCTGAGCTCAATAGTGGGACACTGTTAAGCAGTTTCTTCATATTTGGTGAAAATCTCCACCTGCACTGAACAAACTAGTGAGATTTTGGCGATATTACCCATTGCTGTAAGACTTTGACGCCAATGGTTGAAATTCTATATTTAATTCAGTTTTTCTGTGTGATCCTGCAGGTGTTTACATTCGGCTGGAGGGAGGACATCCGGGTGGGTGACCCCTTGCACACTAAAAAAGTCTGTTTCGATGCCGTCTCCCACAACAGCCCCATCACCCTGTACGACTGTCACGGCATGAAGGGCAACCAGCTGTGGCGCTACAGGAAGGTACGGGGGAGGAAGTTATATTCTGTTTTCTGTAACGGAATTAACGTGACAAGAATGAAAGTCAGGATGCAATTAGAGTCAGAATCAATAGATGTGGCTCAATTTCAAGCTCCTTCATGTTGCCTCTAGAAGCAGAATACACACTTATTAAATACCGTAGATGTATACACTACAATCCTAATGGAAGCATCGACTGAGGACATTTAAACATGTATTAATAGTTGGGATGTTGACTAGTTTTTTTGAGATATACAACATTTCAATTAACACAATGACAGATAACTGTGAACATAGACTTTTTATTCTTTGTGCATAAAAGCAGCACAGTCAATCTTTAATAGAGTTTTAGTATATTTGCAGTGTTTTCTGTAGGATTTCTTTAAGCAGCGGCAGCAGGACCCACAACACCCCCCCCCCACCACCACCACAGAGAGAGAGAGAGAGAGCTAGTGAGTGTGTGAGGGAGAGAGAGAGGGACTGTGAGCAAGAGAAAGACGTTGGATTATTTGACTTGCAACGTCGGTTGCAGCATCATCACCGTGTGTGTTTATCAATGTGAGCGGGGAGAGGAGGAGATTATACACATAATAGGACATGTGGTGTTAAACTTTTGGGCTATAATAACCTCATCGGCGTTGTTTTTTGGTAAGCAGTGTCGGCCAGCGGATTGAGACACTAAACAAAGTTTGTTATTTAGTGCACAAAGTAATGGTAACCGGTTGTGCGTCTGCCCGACCTGATTCTGAAGCGGCGGTAATAATTAAGGAGCGGCGGAAACCCTGGTATTTGTATAAAGGAACGAAAGAAACTCTTGAGAATTGGCGGCTGGTATCGCCTTTATGAGTACCAAATACTTTGAAATAAGGCTGGTATCGGCCCGATACCTGGTATTGATACTTGCCCATTCCTAATTAATAGTATTTGTAAGATAAATTATGGATTTGTGAAGTAAAACTGCCTTTTTTCGTGAGTGAGAATAATGAATAAGTTCAAACCTAATCAGCCAATTTATAAATGTTAGGAAAAACATATTTCATATCTAGTTACAAAGACATTTTAAGGTCTATTATTTAATTTTATTCTAATGGAACTGTTAGTCAGTCATTTTTTGTTCCAGATTATATTGATAAATTGAAATGTTCATCCTGTTTATTAAGGCTAAACTGTGGAGATTCAGAGTGAGGTGCTGTCCTGAGGGGGTGTTAATAGCTCTGAGCAGCAGGTCCTTAGTTTGACTCATCCACTCTGTTTCCTCTGTCTGCGCTGCTGCTGTCAAATAAAAGCTAAATAGTCAGAATGTCATTGTATTGTATTGAATGCAACAGGACAATTCTGTTTTTGGAATTAAAACTGATGGAACTCTGATTTTTTTATGTTTTAGAAAATGGTGTTAAACCACCTGTACTTTGATTCTGTGGCCTCTCAACAATCAAAAAGTCTGTTGTTCACCGTCCTTCCTGTTTCTCCTCCTCCAGGATAAGAGTCTGTATCACCCACTCAGCAACAGCTGCATCGACAGCAGCCCGAGCGAGCGGCGGATCTTCATGAACGCGTGCAACCCGTCCTCCCCCAGCCAGCAGTGGCTGTTTGAGAGAACCAACGCCACGGTGCTGGAGCACTTCAACGGGGGCGCCAACTGAAGCCCCGCCGCGTCCAAGACAGAGAACGAGGACTCGTGACGCTTGCAGACCTGGATCTGCTGCTGCTGCTGCTGCTGTGAAATGTTGGTTTTTTTTACGTTTACCTGACACTGAAGTGACAGCTATTTGTCCTCCTGGCGCTCAGAAAGAGGCAGTATGGGATAGCATCGAGAGACGGGGGAGGGGTGGTTTGGTTAAACACATCCGCTAGAGGAGAGAGTCTGAGTTGACTCTGATTGATGGGTTTGTGTTTAGAAGTGACTTTGTGAGAGACGTATTTCTATTTGTTGTGTTGCAACGGCTCTGTCTACTTCCTGACTTTGCGGTTGATTGTTTATCTGACATTCCTCTATCTTCTTTTGTCTATTTCAAATTTTCTCTGCCTTTATCTGTTGCCTTTCATTGTTGGTCACTCCACCCCCACCCTCCACCCTCCTTTCTTTCACCTCTGTCCGTCCACCTTTATCCTCTGTTTCCATCTCTCCCCCCTCCTGTCTCTCCCCGTCTGCCTCCGCCTGCACGTCCATCTCTATCTGCCCGCATGACTGCACCTTTGCCCACCTTCCCCATTTTCCTTCTCAAATCCCCTTATGTGTCTCTGGCTCTGACAACCTCTCTCGGGGTGGTGGGGGTACAGAGGGGGGGGACCCGTGGTGAGCCAAAGTCATCCTGACACCTGGGTGAAGCCAGGCAGAACCACTCTGAGAATCACCTGGTGAATTGATTCTCCTTTACAACCCTTATCCACCCGCTGTTCCCTCCCTCATCCTTCCCTCGTGTCTCTCTCACCTTCCCCCCGACATCCACCCACCCACCCACCCACCCACCTTTGGCCTGTAGTATCTCTCCTCACAAAGACAGAGAGAGAGAGAGGGGGGGGATGAGACTGCAGCCTGTTGCAACCCCCCAACCCCCTCGCCCCTTGCTGCTTATTTTTTCCTCGCTGTATTTATCGATGAGTCGTTCTCTGGTCTGTCACTGTGCCACGTTTTTTTATCCCTCAGAGGCCAGCGCTGCCGTCTAACGCCAGGGTTCGTCAAGCCGACTCTTACTGGCTAAGGGCTTGTTCGCTGTCATGGTGGTAGCTACGGGTGGTGATGGGGCAAGAGCCTCTGTCACACCTCCTAAAGGCCCGACTTGCTGTGCACCCCCTTTTGCTGCTCCCTGATCAGCTGCCAGAGCGACCTCGTCACAGACGGCCGGGCGCGGGGGGAGGGGGGGGAGGGGTCAAGTCACGGCTTAGCTACGTGACTGGCAGGACTTATCGCAATACAGCAGCGGGGGGGGGGGGGGGGGGACGGTTGGCCGAGCTGACGCATCAGTTGAGCGGAGCGGCTCGTTGACCGTAGCTCTGCGACTGAAATGAATGTGGGGGTTCGATGCATAAAGCACTTGTTGTAATGATAAACTTGAATGAAATCTTAGTGCCTTGTTGGAAGGGGACTAGATGCTGGTGTGTGTGTGTGTTTTCGCAGGAGGTGTGTGCATGTGTGTGCCAGAGCGATGTAGGGAACAACCGACTCAATTCAGGAAGTGACTTTTTGATCAAAAGCTTGAATTGAGGAGGACTCTGTTGCAGGACCTTGAAGGCACCACAGGCTTTGGATTTTGTGGCTTTCTTAATGAAGACACCTGTGAACTGCTGGCTGTGAATAGAGCTGAAGAGACTTCTGTTTTCCATATTTTGTCCTGCCTTGGAAACTTAACTACAGTCCTAAGATTTTTGTTATATTTTACTCACAACGCGTCGGTGCGTGTCGTTTTGTTTTTCCCACCTGTTCGATCCAAAGTCTTTTTTATGGGAAAAGGGGATTGCTGTTGTTGTTGCTGTTGTCGTTGTTGTTATTGTTGATGTTTACCACTTTCTGAACTCCCATTTTGTTTTTTGTTTTTTGTTAAAATCAAATGTTCTTTCATGTTTTTTCTTTTGATCCCACCCGCACACACTCCTCAGTCTGATTGTGTGAGGCAGAACTATGTACAGTGTGTTTTGATCATCGGTCCAAGTGTCGTACTGTGGTAGATTTAAAAACAGAAAACTAAGTCACAGGTTGTAACTCCTGACTTGGAGGTGTTTGTCTAGTCGCCAGAGAGAGCTCGTTTCCACACAGTCATCACATTGAGTACGTTTGTTGTCCAGATGTTCTGGATTTTAACGTTATCAATTCAAACCAGGCTTTGGCTGATATTCACTAGTATCAAATTTTGCACAAATTCCTGCCATATGTGACATTTGGCATTGATTAATTTTTGCAGTTGTCCTAATGTTGTGTATTATATACATAATTATATTATGTATCTATGATTATGTGATCATGATATGTATCATCTTAAATACATATAAACACACATATGTATGGGTGTGTATACTTGTGTGTGCATATACATACATGCAGAAATATAGCCAAAGCCTGTTTCAATCATCCATTACTATCAATAAGTGATGACTTTGTGTGTATCTCCTTGTAGCTCAGAATCTGCAGTGAGATTATTCAGCACCAACAGTGGAAAATGGCTAAAGTGACATTAATTTATCATCATATAGATCATCATAGAAATGTGTTATTACAAAGATAATCTCTGCTGCTTATGCTTGAAGAAAATCCTCCTTCACTAAAGCAAGATTGAGTCGACACCGGCTGAGTGGATTTATAGCTGGTACTTAAACACACCACAACAGTAAAGATGCTTTAACTCATTTAACTCCAGGGGCGGCCACGCTAAATGAAGTTATAGGGACTTGTGACAGTAAGATGACTCCATTAGATTAAAAGCTGAAAAAGTCTCTGATGAACTTGAGAAAGCGGTTCAGTCATTTCTACATTATCTGAGTGTTAGGTCATGATATGTGTCAATCAAGTGTCTGCTTGACTTTCGCCTTTTCATCGAGCCATAAAGACACTTACCAGTATGTGCAAAACGTATTTTTTTCCAGTGTTTGATACGTTATTTTAAATGAGGCGGCCCTTGCATATGAACTCTTGGTTTGACCAATGAAGGACCAGCTCATACCTTGTTTAGTTTGTTTGAAAATCCCTGTTTTGTTCATCATGGTCCTCATCTGAAGTATAATCCTGACTCCTGCACTGTAGTCAGCTCTGTCCAGAGTTTCCTGTGAGTCTCCTCCGCCCTGACCTTCAAGCTTCACGCCTGGACAGCTTGTTCATTCTCACGTTGTTAAGCGGCGGCGACTGGGAATTGCTGCCTCAGACCACTGAGTCACTGCTGTAGCCAGGTTTCTAGTACAGGACCGAACAGGAACCACTCGTCTGACCTTTACGCGCCCTGATTCAGTTATACTTCCTACATTTCTGCTTTCCCTCGACATGTAGTCAAGGTAACAGTGTTTTAAAACCAACCCCTGTTTGGATCAGTGGTGTGTTCTCGGGCCTTTTGATCATGTAACTTTGTTGTGAAGGACGAACAGAGATTGAACTTGTGGACACAGCTGTGTAGAGAGGTTTAACCCTCAAAGCAACTTTTTAGGTTGAAGTGAGACACTGATTCAGCTATGAAGAGTTTTGAAAGACAGATAAAAGAGAGATAAAAGTCTCTCCTCTTGTTTTTATGTCCAACATATCTTTGATAAAATCTGCTTTGCCCCGAGTCTATAATTTGATTTTAGCTTCAGCCTTCAGCATCTGAATCAAACTTATCATCGGCCACAGAGGAGTCAATTCAAGGGCTAATGTGATGAAAGACAACTGACTGATTTATCTTTATGTCAACTATTAATCTAATACACTTCATATTAATTGAAAATGGGTCGTCACAGTGAAAAACCCATAGACAATCAATCATCACACCACAGAGTGTATGTAAAGATGGGCGAAGAGTCGTGTCTGAAGCTCAGAGTGAGCTGCTCTGGTGCCGCCATCTTGGCAGGGCCTGACTCCACCCAGTAACCCCCAGCTAATCCAGGAATAGGCAAAGACGTGAAGCTGGGCCATATCTTGGTACAGTATTTTGTGCACAACTCTGATGCACTATCAACACATCTCTCTTTCATGACGCAGCAGGTTGGTTGAGTCAGTACAACTCCTTTTATTTGAGCCCCATCAAAAAACAGCATCTCAGATTAAATCAACAAGAGCAGATGAAGATGATAATAAACAGTTCTGTGAGGCTGGTCCAGGGGGATTGAGAGCAAACTAAATAATGCGATGTAGAAGTGTTTAGGAACCTGTGTCCCATTACGCACAATCCATCGTCTAAACAACTATTTACAGGAGCGTTCATCCGAGCTTCACAACGGAGAAAATCAATCAGCAAAAACCACTTAAACAACGTCTCCAGGGAAATTACCCATGAGCGTCGCCCAACATGTTGCTTACTGAATCCTCTCAAGTTAAATCTGAGTCAAACTTTAAAGGTTTGGTAAAGTATTGTATGTTTTTCATTCCTCATTAGAGCACATTGTACCTTTGTGAGTGTTTTATGACATTAAAGTGTAACATGGGGCGAGTTAACAGTTTACACTTCCTTTATCCCAATTTTTTTCACTGTTAAAGTATAAATCACATAACTATGTCCTCTTAATGAAAAGCTAACAGTATAATCAATGGGATAAGACAACTGTAAACATGTTGCACTTTATTGTGATATGAGAATACATTTTCTTTTTTTTTTTAACATGGTGATTTTTTTTACCTCCCAATTAAAGCTACATAAAGAAGTCTTATTTTATAAGAGTAAAATATTTTTAATGTCCACGCCTGGCGTCAACCCATCACACAATGTTATGTACGTGTGTGAGTTTTGATGTGTAGGGAAGTGTACATTTTGTATCTCATACAAAACAGAAAAAGAAAAATATCCAATATTTTTTTCTACTGACATTGCAACTGTAAAAGTGTATTTAGATATTTAACAAACTGTACAATTAAACTGGAATTGTATGATATTTTTGCTGAGAATTGTAAAATAAAAAAGGTTTCTATATTTGGATGAAACATGTTGAAGAGTTTTTTTTTTGGTGACTGCTTTGTTGTGACATCATAAAGTCACAGAAGTCCTGACAGCGGGTTTTAAGGCTTTAATACAGGCTGTGTGCATTCCTCTGGACTGAGGTGCGATACTTGAACATAAATAATATAGTGCCTGGACCCTTTCTGTTATCGTACTACACATTGATAGCTACCTTTATGCTGTACAGAGCCTGAATATAAACATCTACCTTGATCATTCTTTATTAATATTTTACTTTTCAAGACTTGTAATGCAGTTTCAACCTACAGTTTGTGAGCTGAAACTTCAGACTGTGAATATGAAAACTGGAAAAATGTTTGTCTAACATTTCAGTCACTTCTTAAAATTTCTTAAATTTAAATTTAAGTGTTAATTTGAGGAAACAGTTTAGTTTCACTTTAAAAGCTTTGTGAATCTCATTAGTATTGACCAGAGGTGGTTGGACATTAGCTACTGTCAACATTTTGCAGCTCTTCTTCTCCCTTGGAGGCAGTGGCCTGTCCCAGAAGAGGCGACAGGGCACCAGGTGGACAAAGATGCTGCCAATTCCAGGCACAATTGTCTTCTCTAAATAACTTCAGCTTTCTAATTTCCCCCTGTTGTCACTTCTTGTTGTAGGTTTTGTTGTTATTTAATTGCCTCTGTGACTGATGCCACAAAAAACACACCAGTCCCACCACCACCACCCTCCCACCCACCTCAGACGTTAATCCCATAATCATTCCCTCCCGGCAAACTGCTAACTCCGATAGCTTTCAGGTTTCTGTGATTAATTTGTGGCCATAGTGATATTGCTTTAGTGGGCCGCCTCATTTCTCTGAGTTTCCTGCTCTGACGTTTCAGTTTGGTGAATTATTCTCCTCTGAAACACTTTACAGCCCGTGTGATACTGAAGCTTTCACATAATTACCTAATCACAGGAAACAGTTAGGCAATAAAATGATAATGAAATGGTATTTTTTAGTTTTTAGTTCCTTTATTTATTGTATTCTTATTGAAATGTGACATTTTATTGTGCTCAAACCAAACTGATGTTATCTCTGGATAATACTTTTTTTCTGCTTACAGTAATAGTTTCCCCCATTCATATTTATTTCCAGTTAATTAGCAAATAATCACCATTCCCTCAGACTCTGGGACAGAGATCAGGCTATTACATTAGCACAGTGTTCCACTGGTGATATCCATTAAGTTTCTTTATTGGGCTCAGAGCCATTATATAAAGAAAGAAAAAAGCAATCCAATTGTCTCCCATAATTCACTAATACCCTGCCTCTGTTTCTCGCTGCCTCTCTCTCAGCCCACAGCTTCCTCCAGTGATGCAGCAAAATGTGAAGATGGTTCAATGACAGAGTGTCAAGGCTTTGGTTGGACAGTTTTTCCAAAATGGCAGGGAGTGGGTGACAGATTCAACAGGAGTTGTTTGTGGAAACTGCTGTCGAGGGAGAACTCATTAGTTAAAAAGCATAGAAAGTGTCCATATGAGCACAAGCTGAATTGAATGAATCCACGTCTGGATTTGGCCACAAATTTACCATGTAAAGGCAAAACCTGCAGACAGTAGCCTATATCCCCAAAACATGACAGATCAGCATCTAACTATCCCCCATCCCTCCAACTAGTTTGGTACAAATCTGTTCATCACAAACACAGGTGAAATCAGCAAATTAAGCAGGAGCTGCATGAACATAAATTCTTACTAATGGGAAAATAATTTGCAGCCTGAAACAGCCCAAAAATATGGTGGCCCTGAAGTGCAAATCATAACACCAAATCAAAAAACGCAACACCAAGTCATAAAACACAACAACAAATAAAAATGAATGTTCCTATTTTGAACAATAATGATTATTTCTACAGCTTCATGATCTGATAATTTTGTTTTCCTGTTTTCTACGTTGTGTGTAATGACTCGTTAGTGGTGTTTTTTCATTTTGATTGACTCTGATCTGACAATAATGTTTGGTTTTGAGCACTGTTTGAACTGTTTTGAGGCAATAGTTTAGTTTTGCAGGAAGAGTCAGATGTTTTGTGAATGTAGTTTGAAAATTGGGTTTTGTGTTTACAGTTTAGAGAAAAGGATGGAAGGTTTCAATGTGTCTTCACTGCATCACTACAACCGTAGCTACATCCTGACAGCTGAATGCTCTCCAGGCAGGTAAAGTTAAGCAGTGGTTAGAAAAACCACACGGATGTGTAGCCTCCGCCGCGCCGTGGGTCGATGTCTGGTCCAAGTGCTTTATATGTGAGCCACTTCTCCTTCACAAGTGTCTCTGCGACGGCAGTGGGACTGTCGTCTCCACCCGGCTAGCCTCTCCGCTGGGCGCGCCCCTCCACTTGTATCCGGCACCGTCATCTCTGCCTCCGCGGTGGCGAAACTCCCGTTGGTGACGGCTCGGTATATGGGGCCCAAGGTTCCAGCCCTTCACTCGAACTAGTTCATTTTCTTTGCTGGTAATGATGTATTTTTATCTGCAGCACCGAGGCTACCTAACTTTTCCATTTTGGTTAATGTTGTTGTTGTTTCTCTTTTGCCATTGTGTTTTCCCTTTTGTTGATGTGTTTTCTCTTTTATCACTGTGTTTTGTGTTTTGTTGTGGTGTTTTCTGATTTGCCGTTGTGTTTTCTCTTTTGTTGTTGTGTTTTTTGATTTGTTGTGTTGATTTGCCATTGTGATTTGCACTCCAGGGCCACCGTACAGAAACAAGCTGTTCTATAAAGCTGTTTCATTCTCATGAAAATTAAAATAACATTTACATAGACCCTCGACAATAAACAGTGCTGAGAAAATAATCTATGCTAGGACCTAAATGCAGACCACTGCTGTGTGGTCATGGTGAAGGCGAAAGGCAAACGCTTAACATCATTGCAGCTCTGAAATTAAACTGTTTTCTTTCTTTCTTTCTTTCTTTCTTTCTTTCTTTCTTTCTTTTCAAAGTAATTGTAATAGATTGAAGTGATTTACAATGTAGGTTATCACATTGTGGGTTATTACTGCAAAGGCAGTTGCTGTGTTATGTTTTGGTTGGCCAACACTTTTGAGGTGTTTACTGAGCCCAAGCGGCACCTGTAGTGTGTGAGTCTGTTGCCCGGAAGTCTAGAAGTAAAGACGTGTTATGAAGCCATGCCCGGCCTGATTCTTGCCTCCTGCACAAAAACACTACAAATGGCGACGAGGATTTTAAACGAAACCACTGCGTGAATGAACTGTGGAAGTCACCGTACACTGGTCGTAGTCGAGGAAACAGAGTTTTTTTTCTCTTTTCTTTTTTCTCTCGTGGAGGAACCAGGCACGAGTCGGACTAGCAGTTAGCATCGGAAAAATCTGCCATGGATTTTGAGTCATATCTGGAACGGTTGGAGCAGTGGATGTTGGCAAATGAGATCAAGGATGAAAAGAAGGTGTGTGTGTTTCTCTCGGTGATTGGAGCTGATGCTTATAAGCTGCTGAAGAATCTGGTGTCGCCGACAGTACCGAGTACTATGGGGTATGCTGACCTGGTGAAAGTACTGAGCACGCATTACAAGCCGGCACCGATTGTGATCGCGGAGCGCTTTCGTTTCCAGAAGCGTAACCAAAAAGAGGATGAAACTGTTTCTGAGTATGTGGTTGCTTTGAGACAGCTAGCAGCTACCTGTGATTTTGGACAGTACTTGGATGATGCGCTGAGAGATCGCTTTGTGAGTGGACTACGCTCGGATGCCTTGCAGCGCAGGTTGCTGTCTGAAAAAGATCTGACTTTTCCGAAGGCTTGTGAGGTTGCAGTAGCAATGGAACTGGCGTCGAAAAAATCAATGGAGTTTTCTGGACACAGTGAGCCTCGTCAGGTAAATGCTCTATCAAGTGCTAATGCTTTTTCTGAAAAGGGGAGGAAAGGACAATTTAGACGAGAGAACAATAATAAAGCACAAAACAAGGGCCAAACAGGAGTAAAAAATTACTTTGGGACACAACAGACATGCTACAGATGTGGGGGAAGACACTTAGCACGTGACTGCAGATTTAAAAATGAAAAGTGTCATACCTGCTCCAAAATTGGACACATAGCCCGTGCATGTAGAAGGGGAAAAGCCACTTCTCAAACTCAGTATGTAGAAGCTGAAGGAAGTACATCCAGAAGAGATGAGGAAACTGAACTTTTTGGAGTGTATGCAGTATACTCCACCTCAAGCTGTGAAAAGGGCTACACAGTTGATGTTGCACTGGGTGATAAGAGCACAACAATGCTACTGGACACAGGCTCAGCTGTGTCAGTGGTATCTGAGGACTATTACCAGAAAAATCTGAACAGTTTTCCTTTAAAACCAGCCCCCAGGTTAAAGCTGAAATCATATTCAGGCCAAAGTATCGCTGTTCGAGGATACATCGTGATACCTGTACAGTACGAGACACAGAAAGTCACTCTACCTCTTGTTTTTGTGAAAGGAAGTAGACCAGCTCTGATTGGTCGGAACTGGCTAAAGGAACTACAACTGAACTGGAAACAGATTTTCACCGTACACCGGGTGCTAACACAGGCAGAGTGTACCCCAAGAGTCAACGAGGTGTTACAGCGCCACCAGGCTGTGTTCTCTGAGAACCAAGGCTGCATAGAGGGTTTTAAAGCCAAAATCCGCATAAAAGCAGGCACCACACCGATCCTCTGCAAAGCTCGTCCAGTTCCTTACGCATTAAAGGAAGCTGTAGAGAAGGAGTTGGACAGGTTGGAGAAAATGAAAGTGATTTCAAAGACTGAGAAAAGTGAGTGGGCCTCTCCAATAGTAACCGTGCCAAAAGCAGATAAAACAATTAGGATTTGTGGCGACTACAAGGTTAGTATAAATCAGTGTATGGAAGAGCAGACATACCCATTACCTAACACAGAAGATTTGTTCGCTACCTTAGCAGGAGGAACATCATTCAGTAAGCTTGACCTCTCTCATGCCTACCAGCAGCTGCTTTTAGATGAAGAGTCAGAGAACTACTTGACGATCAACACTCATAAGGGCCTGTACAAATTTCATCGTCTCAGCTATGGTGTTTCCAGCGCACCTGCAATTTTTCAGTCTGTTATGGACCAGATTTTACAAGGACTGGACCATGTGACATGTTTCTTGGATGATATTCTCATCACTGCTTCATCGGAGGAGAAGCACTTACAAAGACTGGACGAAGTACTCACACGCCTGGAAAAACATGGTATCCGAGTGAAACTGTCTAAATGTCAGTTTTTTCAGAGCAGTGTGGAGTATCTGGGACATCGCATTGACCAGGATGGCCTGCATCCCACTGATGAAAAGGTTGCAGCCATAAACAAAGCGCCTGAGCCAACAAATGTCACCGAGCTGAAGTCCTTCTTAGGTCTTCTTAACTACTACAGCCGTTTCCTGCAAAACTCCTCCACCATCCTTCACCCTCTACACAACCTGTTGAGAAAAGAGGCTAAGTGGGTTTGGACTTCTGAGTGTGCTAAGGCATTTGAAGATGCAAAGCAGCTATTAAAGCAGAATAAGGTGTTAGTGCATTACAACACACGCTTGCCACTCCGGATCGCATGTGATGCGTCACCCTATGGAGTAGGGGCTGTAATATCTCATGTCATGGAAAATGGAGAGGAACGGCCCGTGGCTTTTGCATCGAGGACTTTAACTGAGGCTGAAAGAAAATACGCCCAAATCGAAAAGGAGGCACTTGCCATCATCTTTGGAGTAAAGAAATTCCATAAGTATTTGTATGGGAGGAAATTCACACTCATAACAGATCACAAACCACTGTTAAGTATCCTGGGACCAAAGTCAGCTATTCCAACTTTAGCAGCATTAAGGATGCAACGCTGGGCTCTCATCCTCATGGCGTACAGCTATGATATTGAGTACAAGAGATCAGCTGATCATGCAAACGCTGATGCTTTATCTCGCCTACCCAGAGCCTCAGTCGACAACACAGGAGAAGAAGGAGGTATTTTTTACTTCTCACACTTGGAGGAACTACCAGTGTGTGCTAAAGACATTGAAAGAGACACTTTAAAAGATCCTGTACTGAACAAAGTGTGGAGCTACACAATGAATGGATGGCCCAGTCATGTGCAGGATGAAGCACTGCGGCCTTATTTCATACGCAGGCAGGAGTTGTCGGCGGAACAAGGCTGCGTTCTTTGGGGCCAGCGAGTCATCATACCCCCAGGTTATCGACAACGACTACTGGAAGACCTTCATCATGTGCACACAGGTATCTGCCGCATGAAATCTCTCGCCCGCAGCTACATGTGGTGGCCTGGCTGTGATGGAGACATTGAAGAGCTGGTGAAAGGTTGCTCCATCTGCCAGGCTGTCCAGAAAATGCCAGCAGTCGCACCGCTGCACCACTGGAGATGGCCGGAAAGAGTGTGGCAGAGGATTCACATCGATTTCGCTGAAAAGGATAAGCAATATTTCCTGGTGGTCATCGATAGCCATTCAAAATGGTTAGAAGTTTTTCCCATGACTTCCATCACCTCTCACAACACCATTGAAGTGCTGCGCAGCCTGTTCTCTGGACTGCCGGAAGAGCTAGTATCGGATAATGGTCCGCAGCTGGTGTCGAGAGAGTTTACACAGTTTCTGGAGAGAAACGGTATCAAACACACTGCTGTACCTGCGTACCATCCTGCGTCAAATGGGGCTGCAGAGAGATCAGTGCAAATTCTGAAACGAGCGCTGATGAAGGATGTGTTGGAGGCAGAGGGAAAGGCTCCTTTGCCACTCAGTCACAGACTTGCAAATTTCCTGCTCATGTACCGCAGTACACCCCATACCGTGACTGGACGGACACCGGCTGAGTTATTTCTGAAACGCCAGATCCGAACCCGTTTCAGTTTGCTTAAGCCAGTGCTTGCCAGACGGATTCAAGAGAAGCAAGCCACACAGAAACTTCATCATGACCGTGGTGGCTCATCTCTTCGTTTCTTTCAGGAAGGAGATACTGTCCGTATCCGAAATTTCAGGGGAGGAGTGGAGAAATGGATTCAGGCAAAAGTACTTAAAAGACTGGGAACTGTCACATACCTGATACAAGAGGGTCAGAGGCAGCGCACAGTGCACGTGGACCACATGTTGCCATGGCGAGGAAATGTTGAGACGCTTCCACCGAGCTTGCCCTCACCAGTGGCTGAGAATGTGCCACCAATAACTATGGACTGTGCTTTTCCAGCTGTTTTGCCTAGTGTACCAGTGAAGCTAACACCACCTACTGTTCTCACTGAACCAACTGAACAGGTTGTTGAGGTGTCATCATCACCTGTATCATCACACACAGCAAACAAAAGCTCACCTGAAAAACGCCGGTACCCAGAGAGGGTCCGTGTACCTCCTCATAGACTGACTCTCTAAATTACAGTGAAATTAAATCTGCACAGTGAATGTAAGCTGCCAAGAGACATTTTATGTTAATAGTAGGAAGTTCATATTATGCTAAGATTGAAAAAATTCAAGGGCAGTATATTTATTTTGTTATTGTGAGATTTAACTGCACAGGTTAGTGGTTGCTAATTATTCCTAAACTTACCAGGGTTAAAGTTATACAAATCTAAAAGGGGAGGAATGTAATAGATTGAAGTGATTTACAATGTAGGTTATCACATTGTGGGTTATTACTGCAAAGGCAGTTGCTGTGTTATGTTTTGGTTGGCCAACACTTTTGAGGTGTTTACTGAGCCCAAGCGGCACCTGTAGTGTGTGAGTCTGTTGCCCGGAAGTCTAGAAGTAAAGACGTGTTATGAAGCCATGCCCGGCCTGATTCTTGCCTCCTGCACAAAAACACTACAGTAATAATTGCAGATGATTTTTCTGCAAACACAAAATAATGTAAAAGAAAATTTAATTGAAAAGGGGGACAGTGAAGTGTCATTATACCTCAGTTTGTCACCTCTGAAATTTCACAGTTCCACACTTCTGGGTCAATAAAGAAGGGTTAAGTAATAAACTGATAGACATATTTCAGCATTAAGCAGACAGCTCTCTGTTCATGTTCGGCCATCTGTATTCAATGCAGCAAAACATGTGGATAAAGCCTCAGACAGTGTGAGATTAAATAACAGACTAAAAGTAAACAACACAAGCGAGATGATACAAAGGAAGAAAACTATGCTGTTTGTTCTATCGTGGTCCTTCTTCTTCTCTCACTCAATCAACAGCTCTGTGCTCCACAGTCTTGTTATCTCAAGTCAGTGAAGAATAATACAACCCCAATCTGAGAGACTGACCGAGCCAAGTTAACTTTAAAAACAACAACTAAAAAGCTCCATAGACAGATAGAAAAGTATGGTATCTTTATGTCTAATACCCTCGGTGAAGATAAATGTTTTTGATGCAAATACTGATCAATTCATTGATTTATGACTCATTTCCTCATTGCCTCCGATTTTCAAAATAAAACTTTATTTATTTAGGGAAGGTGCTGCACTTCTGAGCTGAAAAACAGTGCAAGAATTTACAGAATGATGCTCCATCTTTTTCTTTTTCTTTTTTTTCCATCAAAGTCTCGTGGTTGAAGTTATTTCTGGCTTGTGAAATGCTGTGAGTCATGTTATCGTCTAAACACTCGCTGACTGGCCCTCACAGATCTGACTGAATCTGAGCTGAATCAATACTCAGAAGATGTTTTTCCCAGGGTCAGCCTTTTCACGTTCAGCCTGTGTTTTGACAGTGTTTCAAGAACATTTTCTCACAATGTCCTCCTGTCAATGCAGCTGTGTGAGCAGTTTACATTATGTGCATTATTATGTTTACAGAATAAAACAGTGAGCAGAGCCTCCCAGGTGTGTCCACTGACATTAAGGAATATTCAAAAACAATATGAGCTGAAATAAGAAAAATAATGAGTAGTTAAAGGCCTTTAAACTACAAAATCTTAAAATAAAAAAAATACACAAAGAAAAAATAGGAGCTCATACTGTTCCATTTCATAGCCTCTTCTCCTTCATCTCTCAGCTCTTGAAAATATTGTTACAAGTGGAGTTATACATGTTTTTTTTGCAATTGCTATATAGGCAACAATATCAATGTTGTTTTCAACAACAAAAAAGCACTCATGAAAGCAGCAGTTCGATGCTGCGCTGCTCAAAGGCTGAATTATGACCTCTTGTATTAGAAACACCCAGTTAGTCCCGCCACTAAAAGCTGTCCTACTGTATGTTTACTCTGACAAAAAGAGTCCAGTGGCTAAATGTTCCAGTCTATTGTGACGATCCAATTCAGCTCTCTGACGACAGTGTCATGCAGGTCAGCCTGACCTGCCAAAATAAAATAAAAAATCTCTTGAGAGAATAAAGTAAGTGAACAGGTTTCTCTTGAAGTTTCCTGGGATGAAGGACAGTCCTGCCCCAAGGTGAGAAGAACAAAGACAGTGAAGCATCGATTAGATGAAGGTCAGAACATTTATTTCTTAGAATCATTACAAACTGAAATCCTGATGTTGAATAGATTTTTTTTTTCCAGCTGGTTCTGATTGATGAATGGCCCCATTGTGATTCTCATGCTGCAGCGGTTGCGTCTGAACAGTGGCAGGGACACAAAGAGCGAGATGAGTCTCGAGTGATTTCGCATCGATTCCTCTTCTTCTAAAACTGCAGCTGTGTCGAGAGATGACAACAACATTCATCACCGTCCTGGTTGTTTAAAAGCAGCCGAGTTTAGACAAAGTTTTCATTGGCAACGTGAGCCCGTTATTGTGTCTGGAGAAGTCTGGATGTGTTCTCTGAGCAGTGTCTGGTGAAACATTGTGAAACAAGCATGACGACAAGCATATGCTCATGACTTGAGAAGTGAGTAATCCTTTTTCCCGGCATGAAAGGATTACCAGGAGACACGACTAGAAACAGGAAGTAGTTTGACATTTAAATAGGGCCTAAAAAGTTGGATGCAGATTTATACTCCAGAAGCAGCTTTGACTCCAACAGCCCAGGTTCAGGCATCTAATCACTAAGCTTTTCTGCTGCAACCTTAACGGAGTCCCCAATTTATCAGCTCTTCAGGTCCCAACAGTCTCAGGATTTCAGCAAATTATACGTGTCAAGTTGTCATATGACTTTGAGGTTTGGTCTATTTACAAATTCCAATAATATGAAAAGAATCATGAGGCTTGCTCTCTTTCAACCTGCTATCCTGGTAATTTACTTTTTTTTTATCTTGCATTATATGGATTGCGTGTTCTTTTGTTGTTGTCTTTTTTTTGGAAGAAGAGGAAGGCAACTCTATCTATTGTTATTCAGTGTTATATCATTCTCACAATAATACAACCTTGTGGAAACTTACTATGTCGCAATAGTTCAGGTTACCTCGGATGTTGGGAAAGAAAATAAGATATGTGCAAAGAAGGAAACCAAAATCAGTGTTTTATTTAAAATATAAGTAGAGTTACAAGGAGAGATGAAGCAGGTGAAAAGAGAATGAAAAATATCTGATGAGAGGCTCAGAAAGAGAAAAAGAATAAAATCTCAGGGCAACAGGTGGAGCTGCGATGGTGAAATGGAGACAAAGGAGCGGATTCAGGTGGATAAAGGCTGAAATAGATAAAAGGCAACCAGACAGTAAAAATGTTCTCAGACTAAAGAGCTGTACAGTCTCATTCCCACGGCGACCGTCATGCTCAGTTCAGAGTCACCACTCATATCTAATTTCTTTGTACGACTCCTCACATCTACATAAGGATGGAACACATTCTTGCAGCCGCGATATGAACTGACAGCAACACGTGTGGGCAGAGCAACAAGAACAGAAGATGTCACATCCGTTTTCTTCATCTTCACCCCCTCCCTGCTGGCACTCAACTGCATTTTAGCTCGGGTATCTGCCTCTACTTTGAGACTGGACGGGGGGGCATCTCCTCGAATACCAATCAAGCCGGTTCCCTGTTTCTTTCCACTGTCACCTCCCGTGCTCATGCTGATTTAGCCGAGCTGCTGAATTTATGGCGCTGCACTAACTAGATGAATTGATGTACAGTAAGGTTTGGTTTCATCAGTGCTAAAAATTTGGAAAATGTTGGTATCTAGCTCTGAACTAGGAAGAGCTGAACTCTTGAAACTTGTGAAACATGGGAAAGAAAGAGAAGTGTGATGATCTCAGTCACAAATAAAGAGAAAGGAACACTAGATGGCACAAGGTTTGAAGTCGTTATCTATAGTAATTAAATGCCAAACACAGCAAAGAAACCACTGATGGTAAATAAATAATCAGATCTGAAAACAGAATTAAGTAAATGGAGCGAGGACATGGGAGGAGCTAATGTCTAGGAAAAATGCTTCTCTTTAAATCTTCAAAAGATACATTATTAAATAATCGAACTATCAGTCCACCATTTTGGTCCAGACAGAAGTATCTCAGCAAAATGAGACTCAAGATGAATCTTAATTACGTTCTTGAGGTCGACATCTTTGGTTTTCAGTGAAATTTCCTGAGGATAAGACACATAAGACACATGTAGGAAAGTCTCCAATAACTTTGGTTGACCGACCCAGTGAAAGCCATAAGGCTAAGCTGACAGTATTCTACATAGTTGTGTAGCCTATTGAATTGTGAACAATGTGATATTGATGTTAAAATTAATTAAATAAACTCACCTTATTTTCAAACACCACTAACAGGTAGCTGTTACTGTAGGTCCAGAACTTCTAAGTCCGTAAGTGTTGAAAAAAAGTGTCCCAGCTTGGTCTGTCACTTTTATTTGCAACGCCTCTCTATTAAACTTTAATATTATTACAGGTCAGATGTGGGCCCTAAATATTTTGGAGCGTTTCAAGTGGACCATTAGTTGGAAAAAGTTGGGAAACACTGTTTGCTGTGTTGAGAAATTGGGCAGTGTTTTACATAGCCATTATCTTCTGATCTGGGGGAAGCACTTCACATATTTCGGGGACTTTATTACTTTAAATTATTACAAACTAGGAAATTGGTATATCAATGGTGTTTACACGTTTTTATACAACCAGTGTGTGCTACGTTTACATTAGGTATCTACTGTAAACTAAAATGAATGATAAAACAGAATGACATTAAAACAGATTTGTCTTGACGCCACTGTCTTGTGGCCATTAGAGAAATTACAACCCCGGATGAAAACTGTTCTTTTTTATTGACATTTTCGTCCAGTTTCAGCTCAGTCTTCAGCTGATCACAGGAGAGACGATGTGGGGAGTCTGAGGGCGAGGGCAAGTCTTGTGACTGAAATGGCTTCGTCTGATTGCCTCTGTGGAGGGATCCTGCCAGATGATTATGGGCACAGTGAGGGGCTGCCCGCTTTTTGATGGCGGTGATGAACAAACTTTTAGATGGCTGTCACCCTCTGACAATCCTTTGTTTCTTGGGGTGTCAGGCTGAAAGCTGCACAGACTGGCGTTTTTCATGTAGAAAAAACACTCATCTTATCTGCCCTAAATCACAGGCTGAGGTTCGCGGGGAAGAGCAGCATCAAATCACCACTAATTGGGGCAGAGAAAGAAAATGAAATCCTCGTGCTGGCTGAGTGCTGACAGGAAAATTGTCTGCCAAAAGGAAACCACAGTTCAAAATTTAGGAGCAAAACACAGAGTGGCAGACAGCAACAAGCAGCCGCTTTGTTCTGAGAGACTCAATTTTCATTTCACATTAATTTATCTCCTCACAAACAATGTCCCAACAACCGACTCCCTCACTGATGCTGCATTACAGTGTGTACGACAAGAAGAGCATAGTGTATCATCATTGATGACTGAACATCTGCAATGATATCTTATAATAGCTGCATGTTACAACCCCCAGTTGCATGTTACATTTTGTTGTTAAAGGTCAAATACTTCCCCCCTTTCATGTTTTATTTTTAAGTATTGATCCATATAAAAGGTATTACCATTATTATAACCTTTATTTAAACTTGGAGATATATTGAGGAAGTGACCTCATTTGCGATATAGCCGAGATAGAAATACCAAAAAGTAAAAGTGACAAAGCTCAAAGTGACAAAGATAAACTGAAAAACGGAGAAGTCAAATTAAAAACAGGAGCAGTTGGAGGTAAAATAAGATGCAATTATGGATTTAAATTGTTCTAATGATAAGAGTGTGGTTTCAGATGGTTTCGCAGAGTGTATAAAAGTGAGAAATAAAAGTAATCTCTGTGTAGTTTCACATCTTCTCTCTCAATGGGTCTGTGTGAACCAATCAGGGCAGCCTCTCTTCTGATTGGCTGACAGTTTTTTGTAGTGTTGTGTCGTTCGCGAGTGATTCATTCGAAAGAACGAATTATTTAAGTGAACGCTCTGACTAGAATCACTTCCTGACCTGATTCGTTCCTTTCTCAGTTCAGTTTGAGCTCAGCAGCGAGCATGCAGGCCGACAGTGGAACTGCTGTGTGGTCTGTGAATCACTGAATGACCTGTGAATCTGGTGGCGGAGACTCTCGTTGCGAGGGAACGGTGCATGTTCAGTGATGCGTTCACTGACAGTTGGGGCTGAAGAGCTCCAGTTCACTCACTGCGCGCGTGGTTCACTGACAGTCGGGGCTGAGGGCTCCAGTTCACTCTCTGTGCGCGTTCACTGCATGTACTGGGGCTGAGGCCGCCCATTCACTCTGTGTCGTTCACGAACGTACTGACACGGTGATTCAGGTTTGCGCTGCCACTCACTCACTCATGATTCGCGAACCTACTGCACACACAGAGAACTGCTGCTGGGGAAGCTGTTACTCACTCACTCACTGGTGATTCGCGAACCTGCACCAGAGAACTGCTGCTGCAGACGTGATTCAGGTTCACGTACTGTGCTGAATGTGGCGCTGTGTCACTCACTGGACTCGTGTTCACCGTGTAGTAATGCTGCTTCTCCCACGAATGTCTGTACTGTACTGTACTATGCAGCCCCCCTTTTTTTTTTTTTTGCACCAGCGACGACGACCGTAACGTCTGACGGGGGGTAGTGATTCGGTGAACGAATTTTTTGAACGACTCATTTTAAGGAACTGATTCTAGTGATTCAGTACAGTCAAAAGAACTGCCGATCCCATCACTAGTTTTTTGGATGATCCAATAAAAAATAGAGCAGATGAAACATCCAGGGAAACCAAATCCTGCAGGTGTGGGACTTGGTGGTTGCTTTGTTGAGACATCACAAAGTCACAGAAGTCCTGACGACTGGTTTGAAGGCTCAGTTTCTGAATACAGGCTATGTATAGTATAGTATAGTAGTTCTCTGTTGACTGAGGCTTTGATACTTTCATGTCATTAATATAACCTAGTCCTGCTATCACACTTCACATGTTGATTTCACTTTATACAACACTGGACATTTAAATGCCTATTTTCTTGAGTGGCTTTGAAAAGGTCCACATCTCGCACATGATTGAAACCCAGTGTCAATGGACAGAACACGTTGGATTAAATGTCATCTCTGAATGAATAATGCTGTTACAGTGTCCTCCAGACCTGAACTCAGAGGTCAGAGGTCACACTAAGATACATGACAATCAGAACCTGCTTTATAATCAAACTACACATGAACATCTGCCATTATACTGCCTCAATCCCAAAGTGACCTGTAGCTGCCATGTGAGGCAGCATCGATTGTTTCAGTTTATGCTCCAAAGGATTAATTGAAGTAGTGACATTTAATATCCAAATGGTCAAAGGTCAACCTCACTGTGACATCATAATGTTCTGTATAAACAACCCTCGCTGTTACTCATTGCTGCTGCTTAGGAGGAAGATTGTGACCATATTCCTTGCAAATTGTCAGGTGTGCAGACGGTTGCTGCTAAACCCTGCACATATCCAAGTGTATCTGTCTGCGGCCTGCAAGAGGGAGGCGTGTCGAGTAGTAGGCACTGTAGGAGGCGTGTCGCGTAATGACGTCACTACGCGACACACCCCCCGCCACTACAGGGAACGCCCTACACACGGTTCTTAAAGGGATATGAGCCCACTACAGTTGCATGTTGCATGCAAAAGTTAACGACTTTGCCTACGCGTTCTTTGCCCTATAATGAATGTATTCAAAAGCTTACAAATGTTATTATTACATTTTTAATTGGGTAAAAACAATTAAGTTAATTAATTTTAAAATTTTCTGACTTTGTCACAAGAGAAAACACAAGATAATTAACAGACAGGAATTCATGAGCTAAATGTCAGTGCTTATGTGGGAGTAAGAGCGTAATGTGTTGATATATTGTTATGCCCAGCTCGTTCAAGAGCATAACAAAGGAGGGAGGACCACACAGCGGCCAGGTCAATTAACCATAAATTTATTAACGAAACACAAGGTTAAGGGTAGATCAGTAATCAATAATCATAAAGTAACAAAAGGCTAACAGAACACAATCAAACAAAACAACGCTGAGGGGCCTGGGTGGCACCAGCCGTCCAGGAGGGAGGAAGAGGCCGCCATCTTGGAAAACCCTCCTCTTTATAGACCCAGCTGCAGGTGGAGTTGATCCCCCTGACGAGGTAGGCGGGACACAGAGAACCTATGGAGGGGAGATGGGACAGAGAGACACACAGCACAACATGGCCGAGGGCCATAACACCCCCCCCCCCATAAAACGCAAGACCCCACTAATAAGGTCTTGTGTAGACTCAACAGGGCGCACGGGAAAGCGCGTCAGCCAGGACAATCAACAGTGTGGAGTTAACCATTGTCTACCCCAAGACTCACCTGAGCCGGAGAACAAGGCCACCCTCGAACACCTGCTAGATCATTTCCCAAAATGACATGAACGCCCTCCATGGGCAAGACAGGGCGTACCGCCATTACCACCTCACCTTGCACCAAGTCAGAAAACAACATTAGTCGATGCCGTGGAGCAGAAAAAACTGTCAGACCCATACCTCGTACTTTCACACTGCTACCACTGTGTGTTTTGGCAGAGAAAGGCAGCAGTGAGCCCACAATGAATGAGTCCAATGCCCCAGTGTCTCTTAAGACTTTCACAGGAACTCTGTCCTCATGTCCAACCAGGGAAACAAAACCATCTGACACAAAGGGGAGGTAACCAGGGTCAATCCCGTCTGTCTGACCCAGACCCACGACCGGATCTGCACCCACTGCCTCCGAAGTAGAGGGGTTTGTATGTGCCCTCACAGCAGCAATGGCACTGGCTCGCTCCTGCACTCCCACAGTTACAGCAACAGCAGACGGCTTGGTGGGTGAATAACCCGACCAACCCCTCCTTCTCAACACTGGACACTCCTTTTTCCAATGACCTTTATCAAAACAATAGTTACACACCAGAGTAGGGTCCAACTTACCGGACCGCCCCTGGTCCCACTGCACTGGGTCGACTGCCCCAGCAGACAGACTCTTACTGCTGGGGAAAGCTTCCCCGCGGCCCTCTCCACATGCAGCATCACCCTGACCACGGTTACCACCACCAAAATCCATACGAGTCAAAACAAACTCCTCTGCTAAAAAACTCTCCCTCCGTTGTCCCTCTCTATAGCCCTGGCCACCATTTGAGCCACTGCCATGTATTAAAACATACTCATCAGCCAACACTGCCGCTGCGGCTGCTGTTTTAACCTTCTTTTCAGTAACATAAGTGGCCAGTTGGGCAGGCAACGACATCTTGAACTGTTCCAACACAACCAAGTCACATAAATCCTCAAATGACTCTACACTGGAGGCCGAGCACCACCGACTGAAATGAGTTGAAATATCCTGAACAAACTCAACATGGGTCTGCTGGTCTCTTCTCTTCCAGTTGCGAAACCTCTGCCTATAAGCTTCCGGCACGAGTTCATATGCTTTAAGGACTGCCGCTTTAACCTTAGCATAACTGGCGCTGTCAACAGAGCTTAGGGCAGAGAAAGCTCTCTGGGCCTTGCCCGTGAAGACACACTGCAGCATCAAGGTCTGGTGGGCATCTGTCTCCCCTCTGTGCTTCCCCTTGTCTCCCCTCTGTGCTTCCCCTCATATCTGCCATCATTCACTCTTCACTCACCACTGGAACTGTTCCCTCACCCCTCAAAACTGCAGCTATCACCCCTATTCTGAAAAAACCTGGCTTAGACCCCAACAACTACAATAATCTCCGCCCCATCTCCAACCTACCTTTCATATCCAAAATCCTTGAAAAAATAGTCGCCACCCAATTACACACCCACTTAACTCAAAACTCCCTCTATGACCCTTTTCAATCTGGTTTCCGCCCCCGCCACAGCACCGAAACTGCACTCATAAAAATCACCAACGATCTTCTCACTGCAGCTGATTCCGGTTCACTTTCCATCCTCATCCTCCTCGACCTAAGTGCAGCTTTTGACACCATTTCCCACCCCATCCTCCTTCATAGACTCTCCTCCATCGGCATCACCCACACCCCCCTTCACTGGTTCCACTCCTATCTCTCAGGCCGCAATCAGTTCATCCAGCTCAAATCCTTTAAGTCTGACCCCTCCCCAGTCACTACAGGTGTGCCCCAGGGCTCTGTCCTGGGGCCCCTTCTCTTCATCACTTATCTCCTCCCCCTTGGCACCATCTTCCGTAAATACAACATCCATTACCACTGCTATGCGGATGACACCCAGCTCTACCTTTCCAGTAAACCAAACTCCGCACTCCCACCCTCTTCCCTCATCACCTGCTTAACCGAAATCAAATCCTGGTTCACTTCCAACTTCCTCAAATTAAACAGTGATAAAACAGAAATCCTTCTAGTTGGCACCAAATCTACACTATCCAAAATTGACCGTTTCCCCCTTCTTATTGACAGTTCCTCAGTTTCCCCCTCCCCTCAGGTTAAGAGTCTGGGTGTCATCCTTGACAGCACTCTATCATTCAAATCTCACATCAATAACACCACTCGGGCTGCCTACTTTCATCTACGTAATATCAATCGACTCCGTCCCTCCCTCACTCCCAACACCACCTCCATCCTTGTCCACAGCCTCGTCACCTCCCGTCTTGATTATTGCAACTCTCTCCTCTTCGGTCTCCCTCACAAGTCTCTCCATAAGCTTCAACTGGTTCAAAACTCTGCTGCACGTGTCATCACCAAAACCCCTTCTTCCCACCATATCACCCCCATCCTACAGCAACTTCACTGGCTCCCGGTCACATTACGAATCCAATTCAAAATCCTTCTGTATACTTTCAAAGCTATCCACAACCTCGCCCCTCCATACTTGTCTGATCTTCTCCACATTGCCACTCCAGCACGCTCCCTCAGATCTTCCTCCTCTCTCCACCTCACTGTCCCCCCTGCTCTCCTCAGCACCATGGGGAGCAGAGCTTTCAGTCGCTCTGCTCCCCGACTCTGGAACTCTTTACCATCTCACATCCGTAACATTGACTCTCTCCCTCTTTTCAAAACAAAAATCAAAACCCACCTGTTTCAAATTGCCTATCCACCCCACCACCCCTCACCCTAACACTTCCCTTTTATTCTGCACTGTTTTATTTATTTATTTATTTGTTCTTTTCATTATTCATTCTTACTGATGTGTTTATTGTTGTTTATTCTGTGCTTTTTAATGTTGATTATTCCGTGCTGTGTGTTTTGTTTTGGTATTGTTTATTGATGATTTATTCTGTGTTTTTGATGATTTTAACTGCTGTAAAGTGTCCTTGAGTGGCGTGAAAGGCGCTTTCTAAATAAAATTTATTATTATTATTATTATTATTATTATTATTATTATTATTATTATTATTATTATTATTATTATTATTATCTGACCACCCCCTAACGCCTGCCACGCGTTCGAACAATGCAAAAAATGTGTCGGGGTCTTTCTCATCAAATTTTGGCAACAACCGCAACCCTTCAGAAACATCAAAGCCCTGATGCGGTCCTGTAGGCCTTTCACTCCCATCTCTCAACTGCAACCTCAGCCGTTCCACTTTGACCCTTTCCTTTGTCAATGCTGTTTCAGCCCTCAGCTTCTCCTGCTCCAACTCAAACTGGAACCTCTCCCTCTCCAGCTTCGCCTTTTCTCTCTCCAGCTGCAGGCACTGTTCAAATGTCCAACCCCCCTCCCCAACACCTGGCGCCTGAGCCACCTCCAACAGAGCAGCAGACACAGCGAGCCCCTCAACAATGACCCGCAGCTTAGCCTTTTTTGGCACCCCTTTTTCGTCCGACCACCCCAAATGTACGGCCAAGTCAACCAGATCTGATTTGTCAAACTGAGCTAAAGTGCTACGAGACGGTCGCTGGAGGAACTCAGAAACCAGTGGATTACTGTGCGAAGTCTCCATGTTAACAGCCAACCTAAACCGCAACAACCAGTCCAAACTCCATGCACCTCATCCAACAGAGAACAGAGCTAGCCACTCAATAACAGCCACAGAGAGACAGAGTGACCAAGGAGCGCACCCTCCTAACTGCCTAACTGAAGCTGACTAACTGCGCCCTAGTCTTCATGTGCGTACTGGCGGCGGGTATTTATGCACCTTTAAACCGTCTGTATTGGGGAGACAACTTGTCCCAGCCAATACTTCAGGGTGCTCCCGAGACCACTGCTGCTAACCGCACGGACAACACACAAAAACAAAAAACAGCCCTGCAAAAAAACAAACAAAGCAACCCCTCCTTGTGAGGAAACTGCCACTACAGCCTACTGAGGGACACAACTGCTCCAATCACCCGTTCCCCGCAGCCACACAGTGTTAACTTAGCCACCATTCTCCTTGAATGCAGGTCACCAGAAAAAAACACCCCAGCATTACACTACACTCACAAAACCAAGCCACTGTGATCCTCCCAACTTCACTGCCACACAAGTGCCATGCCCTGACACTCCCAAGTTCAAAATTGGACGAGCCCCCACTTGTTATGCCCAGCTCGTTCAAGAGCATAACAAAGGAGGGAGGACCACACAGCGGCCAGGTCAATTAACCATAAATTTATTAACGAAACACAAGGTTAAGGGTAGATCAGTAATCAATAATCATAAAGTAACAAAAGGCTAACAGAACACAATCAAACAAAACAACGCTGAGGGGCCTGGGTGGCACCAGCCGTCCAGGAGGGAGGAAGAGGCCGCCATCTTGGAAAACCCTCCTCTTTATAGACCCAGCTGCAGGTGGAGTTGATCCCCCTGACGAGGTAGGCGGGACACAGAGAACCTATGGAGGGGAGATGGGACAGAGAGACACACAGCACAACATGGCCGAGGGCCATAACAATATATATATATATATATATATACTTTTATATATATATATATATATATATATATATATATATATATATATATATATATATATATATATATATATATATATATATATATATAAAAGTATATATATAAAAGTATATATATATATCAACACATTACGCTCTTACTCCCACATAAGCACTGACATTTAGCTCATGAATTCCTGTCTGTTAATTATCTTGTGTTTTCTCTTGTGACAAAGTCAGAAAATTTTAATATATATATATATATATATATATATATATATATATATATATATATATATATATATATATATATATATATATAAAAGTAGTGGCCTACCCTATATTTATTTATATAAATAAATAAAAGTAGTAAATAATAATGTCAGTGCTCATGTGGGAGTAAGAGCGTAATGTGTAGATATATATATAAATAAATAAATATATATATATATAAATAAAAGTAGTGGCCTACATAACAAAATTCAAATAATGTGATGACAATAACTTTTATTATTCCTTAATGGGGAATTCATTTGTGAATCTCTCCATTCTGTAGGTTACTGAGCAGTGTTGCTCCCTTGCTTTCTCTCTTGATATCAGCAGGGATCATCAGCAGCATTCTCCTGGAGCTTGAGTTGCTGGCCCTCTCGCCCTCTCTCCTACCTGCAACACCTCTTGGGCTTTGTTTGGTATTCTGATTTCCTTTATTCCACCCTACAACACACACACTACTGTACTCATGCACTCACAGCACTGATCATAGACCATAACTTTCTTTGTCATGGTCGTTTTGTGACAAGTAGCAATTCATCTCAACTATATTTGGTCTGTCAAACGTATTTGTAGTGAAGAAGAGATCTATTTAAAAAAACCCAAACCAAAACATTTCAAGGCTCATTTTTTATTTTATTTTATAGCCTGCTCAGAAATGCCTCAGAGGAGAGGGCTTCTTCCAGTTTCTCCTTGTAAATTTGGAGCTTCTTTGCTCCCTCCTTGGACATGTGCCCCACCAGGGCTTCGGCCATCACATTTAACTCACTGTCAAAAAAGAACAATAAAGGTTTTCAATTACATGTTACATCTGTGTGCACACAACACTATCAAAAACACAAGGATGTAACCTCACGATCAAGTTCGGCCAAATATTTCTGTTACTGGCATAACCTGAGTCGGCAACGGGCTGGCTTCGTTCTGTTTATACACTTATATTTAATAATATGGATAAATATAGCCTTACTTCCTTAGTCCATCGCTAAACACAATTATTATATACATTAATCGATGAATTAATTAAATTACACTGACACTTACAGTCTGCATATGTTCGGCCATTCAGACTAGTCAAGTTTTACGGCGGAACTGGTTTACTTCCTGTTTTGTTATCCGTTTTGGCGGTCTCATTTTACATCTCGCGTGGTTCAACGTGACTTTCCCGTGTGGAGGTGGCGTGTCGCGTAGTGACGTCACTACGCGACACGCCTCTACGCGAAACGCCTCCCTCTTGCAGGCCGCAGACAGACCCTTCTCCACATATCCCTCAATAGAGCTCCAGGAGATGACGTCACACAGCCCCGAAACTGACAGCACCGCCATTTTGGCAGTAATCAGCTGATTTTCATGGAGTAGATGCAGGGGAGAGCCGGGTGCGGAACAAAAGTAACACCGAGCCCATACAAGTCTTACATGTCTAACTTTGTCAGCATGTAGTATGACCTAACAGAACTCACAAAGCACCTCTGTGTGGACCCATTCGCCACATTTCTGGCTGATATACTACTGTACATTATGCAAAACACATCAGCTACCGCTCATATGAAAGAGCCGGCTACAATTAAAACGATACATAGCACCCGCGGCATCTAGCTCTCTGCATTGTGTGTGTTTCTCACGGCCTGCCCTAGGTGGGGTTTGATCTCACAACCTCCCGCACCTGAGGCGACGATGCTAACCTCTACGCCAAGAGGTTGACAATCGCTTGGCGAGTTGGTTAGCACGTTTTTTATGGGTGGAATGAGTGCACATCCGTTACAGAAGCACGGCAGAGAGAGAAGCCAAAAACGAGCAAAGTCGAGCAAACACAGACACTGCTTGGCCAAAACATGGTTGTAAATTTCCTCTTACCTTTGCTGTTTTGCCGTGAAAAGTTTGTTTTATGGGTATATCCACAATATTTCCAGTTTGACCGTTGACCGGTGCGACCGACGGGCTTTAGGACCTGGGAGGAACCTTTACGAGCGTCGCACACAACAGCCTGCACGTCACACATTTCAGGATTCTGCTGATTCTGATTGGCTGCCAGTACTATCAATCACATCAACGTGGGTACAGCTTTATTCTATTGGCTCTAACGGTTCGAATGAGCTGTCAATTACTCGAATCAACCAACCCGCTGCAGAGATAGAGCCAGGCGTAACTGCACCCAAATAAGCAGGTCAGTGCAGCTTTATGCAGAGGGACACAGAGGGCCTAGAAAGTAGTTGTTATTTATTCCCGGTTGATTCTTTTTCAGTTAGTTTATGCAAATTGTGTGAAAATAAAGATTAAACAATGGTTTATAGTGGCAGGTGGTTCAAAGCTGTGCCAAAAATGGACATTTTGGAAAGCTTGTCTGAATATTTTGTAGTAACATCTCAATAATTTTGTACTGCTTCACTTTATCAGAATCAACCACTGCAGAGATAATGTTCATACATTGTACAATCATTTGATAGAGGTTTTGAGCTTTAGCAGCATCATTCTGAAGGACACTCATCTAAAATATGATTTATCTTTTGGGGCAAACATTAAATTTATTCTTTTTGTTTTGTTTCTGTGTGCCATCTTCATTTACTCTTCACCAGTAACACATATACTGGAATTTACACATCTCAGCAATTTCTAATTTTTTTCCCTTTACTATGACACCAAACAGATGTGTTTGCAGAGATATACTCTTTTTATTATGGATATGCAATTTCCTGCAGCATATGGAATCAGTGTTTAGTTCACATGGTTCATGTTGTGGTTCCTGGTTTCATAATAACATAATATTTGTCAAGACACAGCACACAGAAAGGGTCTTGTCAAGGAAGATCATGTCCTCGCCCCTCATGTGGAAGCACCAAGCTCGCTGATACGGTCTCACTGAGGGTGGCGTACATAATGCGCATACATCCTGCTGACTTCTACACCCCGAGGTGAGCTATCTGCCGTGTCTCCTCCTCATATTTTGGTTCCAGCTGGCAGCACGACGACGAAGGGCTAATGTTTACAAAGGTCCCTGATGTCCCTAATGTCAAGTCCATGATGTGCCAAAGTCTCCAGGCACCAGTTTATGATGAAGGCCACTGTTCTCAGTCACATGCTTGTCACTGACTCAACCTCCTCACCCTTTTGAAATGAAAGCAATAGCTCTGTGGAGTGTAATGCCAATTAGATACTTGGAGGTGTACTCATGTTTACACCATAGCCTTCAGATTTCACAGTGGTCCATATTAATGGCACGTGATGTAGGATGAGCTCAGGTCAATTGATCAATAAACTGAAATGGGCTCAGAACCGGCTGCTGAATTTCTTCAAGAACACAATCAACTTTCCTTCCAGACCCACTGTTTGACCTTGATGCCAATCAGCCCAGCAGATTTTCAGAATGGAGCTCCCAATCCTTGAGTTGGAAAGAATGCCGGCATCAAACAAACAGTTTAGGGTAAGAAGATCTTGCAACAAAAGAAACAACTTATTTCACAATGCTCATTCTTCTTCCTATTGATCTGATCTGTCGACCAACAAGTAGCTTTATACGTTTTGGGTTGAGTGCCCTATTCTAGCTAGTAGCTACCCTCTAGTCCCCAGCTCGCCTCTGTAACCTTTAGGCAAATAAATTTGATATCTAACTTTGTATTAATTTATGTTTTTCATCATCTTGCTTCGTGATTTGTTCTGGTAGAGGATGTAATACCCAAACATCAAGATGGTAGTGAGGGAGGGGACATCAGTTCATCTGTTAGTGAATAATAACAGGAACTGAGTGGAGGATAATGGACGATCTGCAGTGTCCGCCCGCTGTGTTCAGGCCTGACTGCAACTGTGAGGGACAAATACCAAAAAGCACAATGGGAAGGGCAGAATAATGACCCCGCCTGCTCTGGACAGCAGCTTATGCATCAATTTGGGAAGCGGCTGGCAGTGACCCGAGCCAGACAAACAGCTTTGACGCTGTGAGGCTTAAATGATGGCGACACCACAGCTCCCAGGATTAGCTGTTCCACCACCTACGAAGCCAAGCAGGCTAAAAATAGAGGTTTTTGACTCTCACTGTCCCGAGAGTCTTTAGATAGAATGTATGAGGCGTGTCTTGTAGAAATATTAATAGGCTATTAAACTAACACGAAAAGTAATGTAGTGCTACAAATCTCATCTTGCAGAAAATATTATAGTTTATGTTAATATTTAGGGTTGACTGGGAAACAAGAGTGCTCACCTCCCTATCTGCAAATGTTAATTGCAGATGGCAGGGATGCAGAGGCACCATTGCTGCGTCCTGGGCTCAGTGCTAGCCAAGAGTATTGTGATTGGTTTGAAGAAATGCAAATAAGCCATATGTGATTTTTGCTCTAGCTTTCTGCAAAATACATGAGGCAAAATAAAAATGTTTTTGGGGATAAAGTAACCAAACATAGAACAGTTGGATTATTTTAGTAAAGGATGGATTAAATGTGGGGTCAGCATAGTCCCAGTATGACTCACTGTTTCTAAACCTGACTGGAGGCCTTGAATTCAGGCACAGACTTAAGTATCTCACACATTGTTCCCCAGAAAATGTGCCAAAGAAAGAAGCAATGCACAACAGCTTTTGTTCAACAACACCATATGTGTTGAGGACGTCTCTGTTTCATTATGTTGTATAATTAAATTGCTGTGGTAAAGTTTAATGTTTCACATACTGAATGTGCAGTAGATTTGTTTGACAAAATCCACAGAGATCAATAGACAACGTTCTTTTCCAGTCATCTAAGAAAAACAAAGGGAGCTGCTACGATGAAAGGATCCACAGTTAAGGGTTTGATGTGAATACAAGTACGTTAGAAGTGTCACTGCTCATGTTAAGTTATGCTGCGCTTGTCAGCCCCTCGTCTCTTTTGATTTTAAAGCTGCAGATGACAAATGTTTGACATTGCTAATGTGTACTGCAAAAATGACATGAATCAGTAAAACATGGGAAGAGTGAGACCGCTACCCAATGTGATCGACGCTGCTTTCCGTGATACTGTTGCACTGCGCAGCATTACTAACTTTATTTCAGCTTTTGCTCATTGCTCATTTACGTGAAAGAAAACACCTAACATAATAACCACCCAGCATCAAACTCAGAGCTACATTGCCACCTACCAGACTGGAGTGTGGTACATTGTATCGCTGCATCGCTGTCTCCTCCGTGGACGTAGGTGAAGACTCGCGGCATAGAGCTACACATCACAGCTGCACAATGACACATCACGATCCAATTGATTTTTATGTGATGTTAAAGGGATAGTTCACCCAAAATTCAAATTTCACTCATTATCTACTCACCCTCATGTCAACTAAGGACTGGGAGAATTTTCAGAGTCCTCCATGCCTTCTCGGAGTTACGGGGGGGTCCGCGCAGCAGTATTTGTCCATATAATGGTTGTGAATGGTGCTCACTTTTCTTCGTCCAAAAAGACACACCAAAAAACATCCAAATACCTCCATACTGCTCGTCTGTAATGTCCCTCTTGTATTGAAGCCCCGACATGAGAAATTGTTCAGAAAAAAAAAAAAAAAGTCTATATTTTAAGCTTGTTTGTAGCGGAAGCTCCCAGTGTCTCAGTTCAGTGCTCTTCTTGTGTCAGTGCAAATCTCGCGTGATTTGCACTGACCGGCGGAGCAATTTCTCATGTCTGGGCTTCAATACAAGAGGGACATTAGACGAGCAGCAGGCGGCGGCTGGTGCAGAGAGATGGAGCTCCGGTGGATCTGCGGAAGGCACGGAGGACTCTGAAAATTCTCCCAGCCCTTAGTCGACATGAGGGTGAGTAGATAATGAGTGAAATTTGAATTTTGGGTGAACTGTCCCTTTAAAGATGATTGGGTGCTGTTTTTACAGGATTGTTGGTCCCACAGGTGACTGACCTTTTTCCTTTTTTTGTGAAAAAGCATTCAATTAATAAGTTGCGATCAAAGTGTGAAGAGGATTTCAAACAATTTAGTAAAAAATGCTCCAGAATAGGATCACCAACCCGCATACCTTTAAGTTACAATTCAGCCAACAGTAGCATTCGTCTGAAGATACCTGGCGCAGTAATTTGATTTAGCTTCTGCAACTTTACCACAGCTGCTACTTTTTACAATGTGTATGAGGACAGAAATTCTTCCAACCATGAATATTTGAAATAAGAAGTTTATCTAAATGTTTCACACTCTAACATCCAACACTTTATTTATGCTGAAATAGAATTAGAAAAATAAAACCCTTGCTATCGAACATTCAAAAGATTTGACAGTTGATGTAATCTGCCCCCTCCCCCCTCCCCAATATATTACATTTCTTAAGGGGGCTGACAGTGATGATGTGATGTTTTGAAACATCTGTCAGTTTTTCCTTTTTAATCTCCCTTCTCCGTTTATGAGGCGGTGACATTTGGAGGAAAAACCCATCATGGTATCATTTTGAGACATCTGTTGGTATTCGTCTTTGATTTTCTTTCACACTCACACATGCAATAACACACTCTCGCACACTTGCACAGACGGCTGCCATTGTGAATCCAGAGCACAGAATGGCAATCCGTTAATTACACAGCTCCCAAAGTTCAATATTTCTGAGGCCATAACTACAAAGGAAAGAATGAAATGTATAAATAATGAATGCCGCATTCCCAGTGATTAAAGCTGAATATCAAACCAATCAGACAGTCATTGCAGCAGCTATCTGATTTTAATTCTCAGACTTTTTTTTTTTTTTTCCCCTCTCCCCGGCTGGAGTTATTCTCACTTTCCTCAGCTTTCATGCTTAAAACACAAGGGAAAAACAGAAGTGGGGGGGAAAAAAAGAATACGCATGAAATGTTTGTTATTCATGAGTTCATTTTATTCAGATTTCCCTCTGTTATAGCTCATATCTCAGCCCAATATGGTTTTGTGCAGACGAGTGTCTCGAGTGAGGCTTTGCAGTTGGTTTTGTCTGCAAGTGAGACAAAGAGATGACTTTGAATTGTTTGCACACACACAAAAAAAAAGAAACCACAAAACTCTTCTTTCACACTTGCTCTGACTCATGAGGTCACACACACTCACACACACACACTGAGCAGAGTCAGATGTGGGCCTGCATCATTTGACTTAGATGAATAATAGATAGCAGCTCAATCCAAACACTTTTTGTTTGCACTTGAACACCTCTTCGCCTCAGTCCTCCCCTAGCACATGCCTGTCTTTGTTTGGAACAAAAAGACATTTCAAGTAAATCAAAAGACTTTGGGCGATCGCCTCTACCTCCATCTTCCTTCCTCTGTTCTGAATTGAATTAAATCCTCCTCACTCTTTGCTGCTTCATCTCTTTCTCTCTGTTCCTCCCCCTCTGTTCCTTCCTCCGTCTATCCCTGACTCAGGAGCTGTCAGGGAGAATCACTCTGATGTTTGATGACTTCATCACACCATGACTCAAACAGCAACTAACGATTGTTTTCATAACTGATTGTGGTGGAAGCCAGAAGTCCTGACTCGTTGTTCATCATCTATAAAACATTACAACACTTCTTTTTCTGAAAGTCATTAGTTTTAAATGTCACAGTTTGTTCAAGTTCAAAGTGTTTAAGTTCAAAGTGTTTATTGTCATATGCACAGTGGAAAGGTGAGTTTCCCTGACAATGAAATTCTTACTTTGCTGTCCTCGTCATAGAAGCCAGCAATTATAACAGAGAAAATTGTAACAGAGAGCTAAGAATTTAGGCAGGCTCTTAAAGGATCCCGGGACAACACAACATAAACAAACTGAGCAAATGTGTGGGGCTTTTATTTTACCCTTTGACAATTCGGCTGTGGCGTGGCGCTCACAATTTACAGGATTCTCTTAAAACAATGACAATTAAACAGGGACTATAAAAATACCAGCAGGTTAAAATACCTACAATAAAACAACATGATCAAATGTCCACTAATAACATTGACTAATAGCATTGTCCATGGTCAGCGACCATACTGTACATTCTTCCTGTCCAGGACAGTGGTAATCCAGCCAGTGTCTGGGTTCACAGAGAGTCTTTTTGGATCCAGCAGCAGCTTTCTCAACGCAGTGCTCCGTCCATGAAAACGACCCAGTCTGCAGTGTAAAGACAGAAACGGTCCTCAACGAACAGGTATCAAACAGGACATATCAACGTTCTACACACAACCGCTGCAGAGCTTCCAACTTTCCTTCACTTACAGGTTTTGTATCTAGTTTTGTTGGCATATCAGTCTGTTTTCTGCCACAGCCTCTGTTCCTGTGGTCCTTCAGCCTTCTTCTGGGGATCGGCTGTGTTTCTGTGTTGCTCTGCTTTACCTTTTTTGAAGAGTCAGTGAGGGGTTGGCGCTTCACCCATAATGGTCCCTGACTGGTCCGCTCTGATTGCTACAGCCTGCAGCTCATCACTGGGAATAGGTACTGTAGGTGGGCAGTTTCATTAAATTAAAACAGATTATATGATCACAGCTCAATGAGAAAGGGAAATAATTTACATGCAATAATACAACACACACACACACACACACACACACACACACACACACACACACACACACACACACACACACACACACACACACACACACACAATAAGGCAGAATATTCTGTCAAACAATTTAAATCATGCAAAACAAAACTCTACAGCTACAAACTGCCCTCCTGACATAAACAATTATTGTTTGAGGGAAATGAGATTTCAAACAAATCACCAGAACATACTGCAGTACATACAGTAGTTTATCACATAATACCTATACATTTAAAATATCTATTTGATTTTATATAGCATTATACACGATTGCCTGTAATGTTGGAACAAAATAATATATTTTTTTTTTACCTCTTGAACTGATTGTGACAATGTGATTTATTCTTGATAGATCGTCCTTGTATAATTGTTGTTGTTGTGTGAACTGCGGGACTACGGATGGAAATTAGCCTAGAGCTAAATCTGGTGTATTTACATATGTTCATGAATACGCAGAGTCCCGTTACAAATAAACAAATAAATGAAATGAGATAAAGTGTATTTCTTCTCAAAACTTTATTGGTCAGTTCTTTTCCAAACATATCACTGTGAAAATTAAACCATAATTAACCTTTACAGTAGGAATAAAAGGAGGGATGTGTCTGAAATTAAATTATTCCAATTTTATGGGAAACTAAACATATGTGAATATATGATCATTGTGCAAATTTATAGTTTATATTTCATGTATTATATCATCGATATCAAATTATCTTACATGTCTTCAATGTTTATATACATACAGTATATAAGTCTGTATATGCTGATCCCCCTAATGTCCTTGCATATCGTTGCATATTGACATGTTTGCCCTCCATAGTTGATCTCTTTCCTGTTTTCGATTTCCCTTGCCTCTGCTTTGTTTGTACAGTATATCACTTTGTAAAAGCTGCAATATAGCTTGCGTCTATAAAAACCCGGCTGAAAACGTCCTTGAGTCTCCGACTGAAATCATCCTCAGCATCTGCCGGAGCCACCATTGCTGCCATTCCTTTATAGGCTGATGAAGGCATTAAAGCAGCAGTGGGGAGGAAATAGCTTGGTAAATGAGAGGAAGGCCTGGCTGTGATCTGCTCTGTATGAAATAAACAATACTGAGGGAGGATGTGAGAGATTGAATTTGTTGCAAATGGACCACGCAGGCCTTTATTGTAAACATCTCAGATCAAGACATTTTCATATTTACCTCATGCTGATCATGACGTTAAATGTAGAATCACAAACATCCTGGCTGCATTTCCTTCTCCGCCAGAGTAACCGCTTAGCATCACGGCCTCCGAGCGTCTGCAGCCCACAGCTGAACCGGTGACACTCATTTTCTCTCTCCCTGCAACACGCACACCACATTAAATCTGCTGCCTCACAGCATCAGTGTGTGATGGCATTACCTCACCTCACCTCCAGCACATCACGATGGAGATGGAAACAATCAGCTGACATAATTTCATGAGCATAAACATCTGTTTTGAGATAAAAGACAATGATGATCTCAGCGGGGATGGAAATCCGACTCATCCACTCACCATGCAACAGGGTCTTTGTTTTTTTCATGTTTTCATTTCATCTTGAATATGGATCAATATGTCACTGACAACAGGCTACCTGGAAGAGGAAAGATCCCTTAGGGGAGAGGAGTCTTTTCCTCATTACTATGAAGACATCAGTCTGCAAACCAGGAAGTTGCACTGTAGCCATAGCAACAACACATGAATCTGCAGGTGACAACACACACACTCACTCATTAGTGTCCTAAAGTTGTAATTAGATTTTTTCGTGTTGCTATTACTTTGGTGCTATAATGAAAACAGTTTTAATTTACTCATTAATAGAACAACAAGGCTCAGACTCTGCAGCAGCACTCGAGGCGCTTACTCAGTGTTTACTGGCTTGTTTTTCTTTTTATTAGGATCCTCTTTAGCTTCTCCTGGAGTTGTACTAATGCTTCTGTGGTCCTTGTAAAATCATAAAGACAGAGACAGAGACAGAGAGAGAGCAGGTAAACAAACAAACATCAGCTGACACGGTGAACAAATTACACATATCAAGCTCTTAATACTTATCATTTCAGATGACCTATAGGCTGAATTTAAGTACGATCAGGGGGCATGGCCTTATCTGAGTCTTGTCTCAAATGATTATTTGTCTTCAATCCTGCTGTGCCAATACAGCTATTTTACTGCTCCCAATTTAGTTGTAGGCTCATCGATTTGGATTGTAGTATTTGTTCTATTTGTTCTGAAGTCACATTTGATCAGACAAGTTTCTGTGAGACATTGTTTCTGGGGAGTCGTCCCTGTGACATTGTGACTACGGCAGGTGTAGTCTCAAACAGTCTGTCCAAATGGTGTGTGGGAATTGCAAGAAAAGTGTCTCATGTGTGTGATCTACCATTTGTTTAAAGCCTTTTAGATCTGATAATCATTTAGCCAGCATTTTTGAGAGGTTTGGGAGGCGGAACTTGTTGAAATTGTACTGTGACTTCCTTCTTCTGCTTGACATTAAAAGCCAATTGTTTCAAACTGTGGCACTTTGCCACGACCTGTTGTTGTTGCCGAGTGTCACATTGCTGACGACTTTACCAAATGTGATTTTGTGCCAAACGCTGTAATTCCAGTAGTTCCAGAAAGCAGCTGTTGGGTACCAACATGTGGGCAATTGACATCACCTGCAGTTTTGAAACACTAACACATCTGTGCTGCGTCAAGCAACACGACACAACAATGTTCTTACAAAATCTGACAGAAAAGCTTTCTCTCTGTTCCTTACACAGAGGTGCAAGTATTCAGCTATAAATTAGTCTTCAACATCTCCCTGCACATTTATACAAAAGGAAACGGGGAGAAAAGAGAGAGAGACTGTTCTGTGACGTTAATTGATTGAATACAGCGCATACAACGCAGACAAGACTCACTGATAATTGTTCTCTTCAGTGCATATCCAATTTGTGGCCTAATTTATGTTCTTTGTGTGATATTGTTATTTCATTCTGTGCATCTATTCTCATGCTCTTCCCGCAGGGGGAATAATGAGAGGCACCTTGAAACACAAGCGTAATGAAGGAAACGTGCGAGTTGGATATTCCACTCACATAACCCTCCACAGAGAACAGAGAGGCCGTTATTAAAAATCACCTGTGTGAGTAGCAACAGCAACACATTTCATTGGAAGAAAGTTTTCATTGTAAGCAGAGGAAACTTAAAGGGATACTTCACCCAAAATCAATAATTCAC
The DNA here is from genome assembly GCF_905171665.1 of Trachurus trachurus. Lineage (NCBI taxonomy): Eukaryota > Metazoa > Chordata > Actinopteri > Carangiformes > Carangidae > Trachurus > Trachurus trachurus. The sequence goes on along the minus strand of NC_139903.1, from coordinate 18,086,423 downwards.
CAATTTTCTACTCACCGTCATGCCAAGGAAGGGTTTGGAGAACTTTCGTAATCATCAAAAGGTTCTGTTTATTTTCCCCCCCGTTCATTTACATCATACATCTCATACGTACACGATGAATGAACATTTTGCAGCAAATCTCACACATCCGCACAAACATCAACAGAGCCACTGGGAGCTACTACTACAACAAGGATAAAAACAGAGAACAAATACATTTTTTCAGAACAACTTTTTCATGTCACGGCTTCAGGACACTTACGGACGAGCAGTATGGAGGTATTTGGATGTTTCATAGTGTGTGTTTTGGGCGATTCAAAAGTAAGCTCTATCTGCCGCCATTATATGAAAATCTGTTGCCAGCCGGGCAAACTTATTAACTTTCTTCTATCCATGTAAATTCTTGTCTCTTTACTCGCTGCCAAGAGATGACAATGTATGAAAACCATCATCAGTCATATTGAGAATATGCAATATGTTGAGAGTTACTTTTTCTACAGAGATCTGGTAATAATGCAAATATCTGCACTGGATGTTGTGAAGGAGATTTTTCTCACTGTGTTCCTCTTGTTTCCCCAAATAACAAGTTCAGGTCACAACAACCTCAACAACACATTTGATATGAATCAGAACATGAGCATGTGACATGATGATGATGAGTGTTTATGCCTGGTTTCAGCTGTTACAGCTGAGCTTGTAGAGGTGGTCGCTGTCCGTGGTGCTGAACCTGACACAGATGGTGTTGGTCTGTGGTTTCTGCCATTGAAGAGGCGTAGAACCAGCAACTCAGTCAACATCATCAAGACACTTTCATACAAAACCTCACTTCAAAACATTTTATTGTTCCATCATTGTTTTGTTTTTAATTAGAGAGCTGCCTGACATTTTGGAGGATGATTATAAAGAAGCAGCTCAGCGGTGGATGGTGAGCGGTGACTTCAAAGACAACAGAACTGGCAGCATCTGATTTAAAACATGCTGCAAGAGATTTGCAAGTTTGACATTTCACTTGAAGAAACCTCTCGAAACACTTTAATATTTCTTTAAAATCTTTTAAAACTTATAACTCTTTATATGGCAACCTTCATTTATCTTGTAGACTCTAATAAAATGAAGACTTACCACTTTTGTTTTCTTTAAAGTCACATGCTGAGTCATGTTTGGAACCTGCAAATTTCAAGAAATATGTTTTTAATTTTCCTCCTTTGCGGTAAAGCACTGCAACATGAAAATGCTTTTACTGCTCCTGGCAGAACAGTTGCACCTTTTTATTTTTGGACTAAAATTTCATTTGTGCATTTGTGACTATGGTGCACAGCAGGTGGTGAGCGGTGCCTTTACTTGTGTTAATAATGACACAGTGTGCAGTTCTGGTTTTTGGTTGTTGTTTTTTTGTTGTTGCATATTTTAATTTTGCGTGTTTTGTCCGTGTGGAACCCAGCCCGGCTTATGTGATACCAGGCCAACTGCCACCTCCGCTCCCTGCCACATGGAGCCAGACCAAGGCTGCAGCTCCTGGACGGAGAGATTAGAGAATAAATGACTGATAACTGTGAGCCACAGGGAGACAGGACGGGCTACTGTCACTGTAGGGACAGACAGGGACTGAGAGGGAGGGAGGGATTTAGATGGATTTAGACTAAAAAAGGTGAAGGGAGGAGAGGAGGTTGAGGCTGGAGGAGCAGGAACATGAGACTCCAGGGTTTAACAATGTCAGACTCCACAGCTGACAAATTTATCACGCTACTTCCTGTCTGCTCCCCTGAATGCAGCACAACCTGCTTAGTGAAAATTCAAGACCTCTAAACAACAACAACAACAACAAGCGAGAATCCTGAGTGACAGCAGTACACGGAGAGAAAAGGTGTTTTTGTCTTTGTCGTCTCCTCTTGCACGTAAATACAGCTGTTTGTCATTTCCCAGAATTGTTTTTTTTTTTTTACATACATCTCACTGCTTGTCAAGAGTGTTTGGTATTTTGTCCCATTTTTCCCAACGCAAAGCTTCAAAGCTTTCGTCTCCTCGTGTCACAGTAATGACTATTTTTGATAACGAAATACTTAACACCTGAATCAATAACAGCGAAAATGAGATTGGAAGCAGAACAGATAACCTCCTCCCCCTTTCCTTTCCTCCCTTCTCCCACCTCCTTCAATCCTCGGGCCTTTTCCAATGAGCAGACAGCTCCTCTTTGTGTGACTCCCCTAATCCCTTTCAGTGGAGAATGAAGGTGTTTTCACACCTGCTGGGTTTGGAGCAGCTCAATGGAAATCTGGAGCCATCTGAACTAAATTTGGAGGAATTGCTGTTCAACTGCTCCGTGGTTCACATCACAGTCAAACTACTCGGCTGTCGCAACTCTACATCCAGTGCATTCGTCACAATCACATTATCTTAATGATGAATCAGGAAAAATGTGCACGTATTAGATGCTGTCTATTTAAACTTTGCATGCGCCATTAAGTTTTAATTTGACATGGAGATGCTTATTCAAGTAGTTCCAGTGAGTAAGAGAAATTTGTTTACCAAGGAGAAAATGCACAGTGTTTATAGACATTAACATCATCCAGTCTGAGGAGCGTTATCCCACTACTGTCAAATAAAGATGGATGTTGCCAGTGTGATGTCACCCACAGGTTGAGGCCTTGTCCACACCAGCCCGGGTTATTTTGCAACCAAAGTTTTGTTAAAGGGACAATGAGGAGTTTTGGAAAGTGAAGTGTTCTCATACTACATTTATCATGAGCCTCTGTGCGCACGGTGAAATTCTTGGACCGGCACAAGACGGACGTCTTGCCAAGACTGTTTTCATTCATCAACAATGAAAGTCGGAGGTTCGAAGACGATCGTAGTTCCGACCATAAACGGCGATTCGGCTGCGTTATTCTCATGACCCGTCGGGCAGCGTCCGCGAAACCAAAAGTAAGGAAACACTGGTCGGCTCGCCCAGCGTTTCCGCCACTAATTAAAATAACAAAATAACGAAGAGACAAAACGATATATTTATCAAAAATGGAGCCATTAACATGTGTGGGTAGTGTAGATTCACCCACATTAACGTGAGACTTTTTTTTATAACCAAATAGAAACTCTAGAAAAATCTGCATCCACTTGAGTGGTGTAATGAAAATACTGCCACAGCAATAGGTGGGGATGTAAGGTAAAATGGGAAGGCTGTTTTAACCAATCAAAATAGTTTAATCGTCCAGAAACTCTGCTGACGCCGGGCGCATTGCTGCTGTTTTCTTGCAGTTGTTGGGGTCGCTAGCAAGAGGAGCAGTCTCCTTCGATGCTCATCCAGGCGCCTCCATTGTTGAATTAGGTTGAGCAACTGGATATGACAACCAAATACAGCTGACAGCATGCCACTAAACAACAACAACTTTGTCACGTCTATTTTAGCTAGCAAGCTAACGTAAACTCTAGCTAAAGCGTAGAGGTGCGCTCATCTCTGACGTAAACAATGGAAATAATCACAGTTGTCATATCCACTCACAACCACTGAAACTGGCAGAAAACTTCACCCTGGACTCCGGTTTGAAAAGACCACGGTTTCATTGTTCCAAATGCACAGCTGCTTGTGGACAGAACAGTAAAACCGGGAACACATGTTTACAGTTGCAAAATAACCCGGGCTGGTGTGGACAAGGCTCAAGGTGCTCCAGTGGCAGTCCCTGACTCCACCCCCTAACTCCCAACTGATCCAAAAAAGGGCAAAGAGGGGAAGCAGAGACTTTAGTTCATTCCAGTTTGTGGCAGGCACACACCCTTACTTTTGCAGCCTTGTGTGGTCAGTCGAGGAATAGCAGTTTTTGGTACTTCCACTTCCCGCTGCATTCATACAACATCAGTAGGCAAGTGTGTCGAGTTTGTCACTGTTCGTTTCTCCATCATTTCTGTGCACGGAAACTATATGATTATGATTAAGATTCTGCTCTGGCTGAATTCAAGGACAAGAAGTCATGGCTACTGGTCCGTGTACGTTTCGTTAGTTTGATTTTTCCTTTAAACCGAGCTGTCAGAAAACGAAAGTCAGCTGGTAATTTGGTTTTCTGTTTCAAACCAAAAAACAAAAAAACAAAATTCAGGCTGGTTTTTTGTTTTTTTGTTTTTAAAATGAAAAAACGAGGAAACCAAAATCAAATTACGGTAAAATTTTGATTGTCTTTTTGTTTTTGATCTTAAACAACACATTAACGCCGATGACAGACCGGAAGTGTCGGAACGTCAAAATAAAAGCCCAGTGAATTGCGTTATAGCCACAGACTGTAGATGAATGGCCTATACATTTTTTTTTTCTTTGTAAATGTTGTGTTTTGAGCACATGGATACATTTTCACAGCTGTGTTTATTTTTACACATGAGTGACAAGCTGATCGTTAAATAGTTCATCTTCCTCATGTAGGCTACTGTTCTCCTCGCTGCGCTGGGTCTCTGTCTCCGTTGCGCTGTAGCGCTTCGCTTCGCTTCCATCCAGTCAGATCATTTTCACAACGTTTTCTGCGGCCCGTCTCCGGTCCCAACCGGGCTCCGGACAGGCTGTCCCTCTCTGAAGCAGAGGGTGAGGTGGTCAGCTTCACTCCCGCATTAACGCCGATGACAGCCTGGAAGTGTCTGAACTTCAAAATAAAAGCCCAGTGAATTGAGTTATAGCCATAGACTGTACTGTAACCTATAAATAGCCTATGAAATCTTTTTTTTTCTTTGTAAATGTTGTGTTTTGAGCATATGGATACATTTTCACAACTGTGTTTATTTTTTACACATTAGCGGCCAAGCTCATCATTAGTTCATCTTCCTCACGTGCCTCGGTCTGTCCGTTGCGCATGCTGCAGCGCTTCGCTCCCAGGTCAGTCAGAGCATTTTCAGCTTCACTCCAGTCAGTCTTCACAGACAGTCCACTAAGAGTTTCTGAACATTTCTTCCTCAGTTTGTCCCAGGCGGCGGCAGATAGTTTTTAATTTTCTTTTTCTTTTTTTTTATGGCTTGAACGCCATTATATGAGACCCGGCTATTAATTGAATACCGGCTGATTGTTTTGTTATTTGAGGAATTACGATCTGCTGCAGTAACGTTCGCCACCTTATGGAATAATGCTGCATGGGGCTGGGTGATAGACCAGCTCTTCTCAGAGACTCAACCCGACCCTGAGGTCTCCAACCCCGGGCATATTTGGCAGGTGGCAGCGGCCCCTTTATGGTTCTTTTCTACTCTTTTCAGTCACATGAGATCCAGTCCCAGACCTCGGCTACAGTCCGGGATTTCATCAGGCTCCCTTCCCGGCACGGGGCACTATTGGCAGCTTAGATGAGGGGAATCGCCGTGCGTAATGGTCGCGCGTAATGACACCTCCTCGCCGGTGAAACACAATAAACTGCGCTACTTCTTGCATGTTTGTCACATGACATGGTGGAGCCGTCACAGAAGTCCGCTGTGAAAATGATCTGACTGAGTGGAAGCGAAGCGCTACAGCGTGCGCAATGGAGACAGAGACCCAGCGCAGCGAGGAGAACAGTACATGAGGAAGATGAGTTAACGATCAGCTTCGCTATGTGTAAAAATAAGCACAGCTGTGAAAATGTATCCATGTGCTCAAAACACAACATTTACAAAAAAAAAAAAAAGATTTTATAGGCCATTCATCTACAGTCTGTGGCTATAACGCAATTCACTGGGCTTTTATTTTGAAGTTCCGACACTTCCGGTCTGTCATCGGCGTTAATGTGTTGTTTAAGATCAAAAACAAAAAGACAATCAAAATTTTACCGTAATTTGATTTTGGTTTCCTCGTTTTTTCGTTTTAAAACCAAAAACCAAAAAACGAAAAAACCAGCCTGAATTGTGGTTTTTTGGATTTTGGTTTGAAACGGAAAACCAAATTACCAGCTGACTTTCATTTTCTGACAGTTCGGTTTAAAGGAAAAAATCTAACTAACGAAACGTACACGGACCGTTACTGTTGTTTGGGTGTAAATCTTCTGGTAAGCTGTTAACCACATATCATATTCACAGTGGCAGATATAGACAAGTGACGAATTGAAAGGAGAAGCCTGAAAAAATAGGTGGTGACACAAGATGTATCTCAGCCCAGCTGAAACACCACCACCACCACCAAAACACCAAAGTACCATCTCCAATTAAATATACCAAAAGTTAAAGCAGAAGTAAGCGATCCGGTCGTTTTGGCTATGGCTGCGTTCCAGGCAGGCTTTTGAAACTGTAAATTACAGCTTCAAGTCACAACTTACGACTTTTTAGCGTTTCAGGCAACCCACTCGTGTTTTTCCGACCTGTTTTACCTGTGAAAGTGCACTATAACGGCCACTCGTAACTTCCGACCCGTGAACTCGTACCAGATCGAACTGCTACGACTTCACAGGTCGGAAAAACACGAGTTACGGGTTGCCTTGAACGCACCATAACGTCTTGTCAGCCGATGGAGTTAGCATCCCCCGCCCTCGTCATGGATCTATTGGCCTTCGTCCCTACGTCACCACATTCAGGCGCATCCCTTGGCTGCACCAGACTGGCTCTGGCTGCACACACAGCCCTTCATGCCGTTCTCTCTCCTCATTGGATAAAACTTGTAGGATACGAGAAAAGTTTTCTCCTCGGCTCAGAGCAGAGCAGAGTGACTGACAGACCCGTGTTTCGGTCCAAACACTCTAAATAAGTGATTGCTGTCGGAAGATATAACTATTTAAGACTTATATTAACACAAATATATCGCTTACTTCTGCTTTAACTACTTGTAACTTGCTATAGCCTACTGTACTGTTGTTGTCTTTGTGTTGGGTCAATGACTTCTATTCTTTACCCATATATTTTGATGTTTTTACTCAAATAAAATACAAATAAATAAAGTTATTTTGATAGTTGAAGTTCTCTAGTTTGTTACCTACTCCAGTGCTGCAGTACTGTAAGCATTAGATACAGTCCATATCCCAAAATCAGTGTTGTGCTAGTTACTGAAAAATAGTAACTAGTTACAGTTACTAGTTACTTAAACCAAAAAGTAACTCAGTTAGTAACTCAGTTACTTAAACCAAAAAGTAATGCGTTACTGAGAAAGTAACTTTTTCGTTACTTTAAAACGTTTTTTTTCCCCCAATGCTCCCATTAAATAAAGGTTGATTGAATTCCCCTCTGTCATTTCAGTTCTGTACTGATGCTGATGAAAAAACACGTGTTTTTATCTATTTTACCATCATCATGCTGCATGATGTCAGCAGCAGCTTGACCTAACAGAACTGCAAAAAAATCTTGAGGATACGTCTTGACCGAGTTACATTCAAGAAGCTGTTTTCATGACGGAAGTACACTCCAGCGGTAATTTTTTTATCGATCGATCAGCTGTGTTTACCCAGACCGATCAGCTGTGTTTACCGTTTCAGGTGTCATAATTGGAGTCCGTCTGTCGGACTCCAACCGCTGCTGCTCGGGTGGAGTGGGTGCTAGTGTGTGCTCGCTGTGACTCTCGAGCTGTGTCCCAGTTCAGGCGTTAGCAAACGTTACCTTAGCTCGCCGTCATGCCGTGCCCTGACCGGTCCAGTCCTCTTCATGTAGCGTGTTTGATTACAGTGGGACGCTAGTGGGCGGCCACCAAGCGCTTTGTTTTTCAGTGTCACACACAAGGGGGCAGTTGTCGGTCTGAGAAGTGAAGCTCACTTCCGCGTTCAAAAAACTGCAATTCCCTCGGCTGTCGCTGGGGGCTGGCTCCAGAAGGGAGCAACTCCAATTGAGCCCCATGTTAAAATAGCAGATTTTACAGCTTTAAAAAACATATTTACAGCCTGGTACATTTTATTTTTTTGCTCTCAACCGTTTCTACCCCCGCACACACTCTGAGGGGGGTGAATTTTTTTTAAACTCTACCGTTTTACTATTATTAGGTTTAAAGTTCTGGCCAATTAGGGTGCGGAAATGTTGAGTGACAGGTCCGGAGACAGCTGCTTCGAGGCCAGTGGGCGGGCCCTCGGCCGGCTAACTGCCGTACCGCTCCAAATATGACAAGTAGAATCCAACATGGCGTGGTTCAAACCCCTGTAGTAGCGGCACAAAACAGACTCCCCCAAACCAATGGGTGACGTCACGGGTGCTACGTCCATTCTTTTTACAGTCTATGGTCACACAGTGCTCTGTCTTTCTTTCAATTCAATGAAACTTTATTGATCGCTAAAATGTTATGGGAAGTGTGTGCCGCTGTAAAACCTCACCAAAAGGAACGGAAAGGAACGGAGTAACGCAGCGTTTGGTAACGGAAACGAAGTTACTGATTTTAAAAAAACAACGTGTTACGTTATTAGTTACTGAAAAAAGTAACGGCGTTACGTAACGGCGTTACTAATAAGGCGTTACTACCCAACACTGCCCAAAATACAAACACTAAATAATGTGCATCATAAAAACAGTTCATATGGATTTGCGTTATACTCTACCTCATACCAGCCCACTCTGAGAGTTTTGCTGCATTTTTATATTAGTGCTCATCTTTGGTTTAATTTCATCTCTGTCCTCAACGGTTTTGATCCAGGTTTCTCGACAGGAGTAGCCTGACAAGCCAGACTATATCATTAAAATGTATAGTCTGGCAACGACCGGTAGACCTCGGCTCAATCCAGGGGGCGGGATGAAGGCTGTCTTTCAAACTGCCTCTGCACGCAATAGGGTAGCGCTACGACCAATCAGAACAAAGAGCAGGATGACGTTAACCTGACAAGCCAATTAAAATGAATGTCGTCATCGCCCAACGACTCTCTAAACAGATAGAGCGCTGTGATTGGTGAACACAAACGGTGTTCGAGACTCAAAAAGTTCCTATGGCTCGTTTCTAGACCCACCTACGGAGCAAATTATATTAGAAGAAATTTTTTCTCACCAATGGACACAGAAAAGAAAAGTGCACCTGACTGTCAGTTTCCTGACAGCTACAACTCATTGTTGTTTACTTCCTGTCTCTGACTCCCTGAGGAGCTGTAGCCACCTCACTGCGCTTAGAGCTGTTTCACCTGTGTCTTTGTTAGTGGGTTTTAGTAGAGAAGTCTCATCTTCTTCCAGATCACATTTTCCCACACTTTGTAGAGCTTTTTGCTTACGAGCAGCTTCACCAGCATCAAACAGCTTTACAAAAAGGTGCTTCTGTCTCCTCCCCTTTGTTGCTTCATCCATTTATTGAGTCACTTTGCGTTTCTGAGTCTCAGAGGTGGCAAAGGTGTGAGCCAGCTGTCTGGGTTGCATGTTTCACCGGGATTGTGTTCAGCATGTGTTAGTGCATCAAAAATGGGATGGTGTGAAGTTTTAAAGGCAAAGTTTCCATCTCTCAGTTTCCTCACAAATTCTGTTCTGTCCTCAGCTTGAATGGTTTCAGTGTGATTTATTTTAAACTTGATAACGGTGTGATGGATGTGGGGATTACTCAATAGGTTAAAAATAAACCCACGATAAAATCCCAGTTCTTAGAATCAGGCAGGAACAACCAAGCAAACATGGACCAAGAAACAGCATTATCAATGTTTATCTCAGGGATTTAAAATCAAAGAGGACAGGAACAGATAAAACTGACTATAGCATGGTGAATAAATAAGAAACCTACATTAAACATCAAACAAAAACAGGACTAAAATCACCAGCTTGTGGTTGTCTGCCTCTACCCCTAATTTTCATATACAGTATCTGTTTAGCCATTTACCGTGTCTTGTGTTTTCTGAGGTTGCCATGACCTTTGACCACCAAAGTCTTACCAATTCACCCTTGAGTCCATATGGACATTCGTGCAAAATTTGAAGGGATTCCTTTTAGCCGTTCTGGACATGTTATATTAACAAAGATAGCATCATGATTTGTGAGGTGATGTTAACTTGACCTTCCACCTTTAGTCACTAAAATCTGATTGGTTTGTCATCAAGCTCTCGCAAATGTTTCTGCCAAATGGGAAGATGTTCCTTGTCCATGAGAATGAGAGAGATGGATGACCCAAAAACACTTTGTTGGGGATCTTAGTTTGTGATTGGCTTCCTTGAATCATCAGTTGGTGTGATGATTCTTTTTTAGAGATAAACCCATCCACAATAAAGGATATGATTATTGATTATTAGAAAGAATGCTAGCACCCATGACCTTACAATCATCCAAGACCAGACTGTGGAGTGTGTTGAAAGTTATGAGTATCTTGGGACAGTCAACTATTCTAGATTAACCTCCCTTGACCCTCTATTATTGAGCTGTTATTGAATTTGTGTCTTTTTCTCTTATATCTTGGTTCAGTAATCTCTCTCTGTGCAAAATGAAAATTCCCTCAACTGGACCATAAAGAGGCCAGGTCTCAACTCAACCTGTCAGTGCATTAGGCCAGTTTTATTAGTCTGGATTGTTCTCACTCTTCACCTGTGAGCTGCAACTCCACTGGTCTGTTGTCATTCTGTGGTCATCCAGGGTCAAACTAAGAGCTACAGAGATAGTTTCATACATGCAGGGATTATTCTGTTGATCAAAGCTGGTATGAGGATGCTTCTCCACTTCAGACTGCTGTGGGAGGAGCGGGTGCATATGGGGATGGTGTTTGTTCCCATCTTTTATGTGTTGATTAGGTGGTGATGTCCTCCTGTTTAACTAACGTTGTGTTGTCTTTTGTTTCCTTGGACTCCTTGTCTGCATGACAAATTTACCCTTGGGCACAAATATGAACACCTTAAACTTTGACCCTTATTCACCACTTGTCCCTTGATGCCATTTTTAACCAGTTTACTTACTGAAATGAGACAAAACTGTCGTGCTGTGAGTCTGCCAGAGAAGGAGGGAGACAGAGGGAGAGGCTCCACTTATGCGATGGTGGGTTGAACATTTAACTTGGCGGCCGTCCTCAACAGTTTTTGTTGGCATTTCATCTCCTTTTCTGGATCCTCACCCCACCCCACCGCTCTGTGTAGGAACGACACAATAACATATTGCGAGTGGGCGTGAGTGGGCAGCGTTCCTGCCATTATTGGCACCCGCAGCTGCCATGTCACGCTGAACGGAAAAAACCTTTTGTAATTGAAACTGATTGAATCCCAATTAGGTTTGGGATTTTGTGCTTTCCTCTGGTGATTTTGGCAATTTCACGTGGGCGGCGGCGGCGTCTCCTGTGAAGCTCCTCGCTCCCAATTTTACTGTAGCTCTGTGAGAAGTGAGGCTGAAACATGAGCCATGAAAATCAATAAAGAGCTCCTGCTGAGGATGCTGACGAGTTTGTTTTTCTTTTTTTCTGTGTTTAATTTAGTGAAAAGTCTGGCTGCTTTGATCAGCACTTTCAAACCTCAACACAGCCAACAACAATCTCGCACTTATTTTGAAATGCACACTGTTGGGGCGGGATGAATTTTCTGGTAATAACTTCTGTAACTGTTACTGTAAAACTAGCGGCTGTGAAATAGCAACAATACAGAGACAATGAAGACAACAGCTACTGTATAACTGTGAGTAACTGCCTGCAGACGCACATAATTCAGCTGGAAGCAACATGAAATGGCATTTTGATGTTGTCTCGCTTTCACTGTATACAGTGCAATGAACTCAGAGTGACTTGTGTAACTTGGCACTGAGCTTGTATTAATCACATTATGGGGACACAGTCACATGTCCCCTGTGTAGAGACAAAAACCTGCCCCATGTGGTCTAAATCATTTCAGATGAGGCCTAAAACTTGGTTGCTGAGGGACAGTCTTAAATTGAAAGGCAGAGAATGTCCTAAGGGCGTGGTCAAGGGACACATTGGACATGGCGGATGCCCCTATTGCAACAAGGCCATCCTTGTTCAAAGGATCATCCACGACCCCTTATAGCTCAGACTATCCCAAAATTCATTGTACTGATAATGACAATTTGGCCACAAACAACACTGAATCACAGTACACTCCTCAATGTCAGTATTGAGTCAACAACAAATGCTGTTAAAACCAAGGTTTGACCATCCTTGAGTCCAAATGGACATCTGTGTGAAATCTGATGTGATTCCCTTTGAGAGTTCATATATACCCCATGGAGCTGTCAAAGGTTTGTTATTTGATGCATTTTATGACATATTGTTGCATTTGTTGATTCTTGTTCTGAGGTCTCTCTTGAAAATGAGATTTTAATCTCAATGGGGCTGCCTGATTAGATTAAGATAAGTAAACAAACGCACCTTTAAAAAGGCACAAATGTCAGAGACTAAAGAAAAGCCAGGGTGACACAATTGTACTGTAACCAGGTGTCTGAGAGAACCGCTCACTGACAGACATTACAGGCAGAAAATCCTATTTCCTTTGAGAAGGAGGAAGCCTGAGTGAAGCTGATGGGAAATCCCAGCCTGGATGACTGACTGTGACACCCTCCCCAAGAAGTCTCAACCCATGTGGAAGAAATATTAATTTTGTGTTTGGTTGGTTTGGATCATTTAACCGGTGGTAATCAGTTCATTTCTGTGTATTTTCCAGCTCAAAATCCAACACACTGCAGCACAGATCCTCTGTGGACGTGGATCAGGATTTAAGGATGACACACTTTGTTGTTTTTTGTAGAATATGGTCCGTGTTGATGCATTTGGATGGATCCAGTCAGACCTTTCTCCCTGTAGAGTGGATGTAAAGAGGACAGCATCTATTCACTGAAGGAGCTGCAGCAGCCTTTAGCTCAGTGACCTAGTTGTGTAAAGCACCAGGAGGGTAAACGCTCCCTAACCACATCCCAAACTTGCCTCAGTCTGCTTGTTAAGTCGTGGTGGCTGGCAGCGCCAGCGGGAAAGACGAGTCGGCAGGGACACACTGCGACTGCTCCCTTTGACTCAGGAGAACAGTTAGTGTTTGAGAGAGGACGTGTTGGTCGGATCAGCGTGTCGCCGACAGCAACCGTCCACTGCAAAAAGGACAAAGTGACTGACTACCTGAAGGGAGGCTGATTTATTCAGCTACCTGTGCTTTGCCTGGGTGAATCCACACAGCAGAGAAGCACAGGATCTGGTTGTCCTTTTGGGAATTTTGTCACTCTCATGTCTAGAGAGAAGAAGATGAAATGTGCTGCTGCTGCTGCTGGTGGATGCTGATACAGTTCTCACGCATGCAAATGTGCTTGCTTACAATGATGACAAGTGACAAATGCAAAGAGCTGATGTTGCTGGAAACAAATGGCAGCTATGTTTTATTTTAGTACATGTTGGTGAGTTGTAGAGAGGGGGAAGTGCTTCTGTCTTCCTGCGACTGAGGTCATTTGAATTAATCATAGTATTCAAAATAGTAATTAATAGTAACTTCTGCATATTATTCTTTTTTAACAGATGATAGTGCATCCAAATGGCCTGACAATAGTGACAATGCTTAAGCCACAAGGTTATTTTGTAATTATCATGTGAGAAAATATCTTCATCACCCATACTGCAAATCTAACCTTTCACCTTTCACCTTACTTCAGGTGATTCTGTATGTTTTCTGTTTGTTTCTTTGCTTGTTTATGATAACCATAAAAGCTGCACATCTAAAGAATGAATCATACATTTGCTAAAATTCGCACAGTGCTTTCTGTGATGAGCCCCAAAGACACCACGCCCCGCCCACTCCTGATCCTGTCAACCATGTCCTGCAGGATGATGATGAGGAGCAGGGGGAGGAGAAGGATGAATTCTCCCCGTTCTGAGCTGATCTGCTCGCTGTGTGTCTGAAGGAGTGCCATGTGCCTTCACTTGGGACCCTCAAGCTCCTCGTGTAACTCAGTGCAGTGAAAGAGTGATTGAAAGAGGAGAGGTTTAGCTCAGGTTACTGCAATCACATAATCCTATTTCTTTTTTGCTTTTTTTCCCTTCAACTACACATTACAGGCTCAGTTCAGACAAGGCCACTATAGTGGGTCAGGGATTTTAAGGGTTAGAAAAGAGATTTTTCCTTATTTTCATCCAATAAAAAAGGACGGGAAAGGATAAAAAGGGAGAGAAATGGAAAATGAAAGATGAAGCCGAGCAACACGGTATTATATCCAACCTAGATTCTCACTATGCTGTGGTCAGAGGGAGAGAGGTCATGTGTGCTGAGGTGACCAGACTGAATGTTAATGAAGAAACTGAGTTGGTAGAGATCTGATAAAGCGCAGAAGGACTGAAGGTGGGAAAGAGTTGAGTCAGCACAGGACGAACTGAAGAAAAAGAAAAAAGCAGCAGGTTTAGATAAAGTCATTAATACTTCTGGTTAAATTGTTTGTGTTTCTAAAATTTCAAACATGGACTTAAAAGAGTGGGTTCTCTGGTGCAGCCTGACAGACAGTGTGGGCTGTGATTGGTTTTTGAGCTGCATTTTTGTACCCTCATCTGCCTCATCTTGAGTTTATGGATAAGTTTATGGCAACTAAAATGAGGTCTGTGGTTGACACAAGCTCCCATCTGTCTGTGTCATAAGTTTTCTACAGGAAGGATTTACTTCAGCACAGTACTCATGTAAAATACACAGTCCACCCCTAAGAAGGATTCATCAGATGTGGTGGTTGTTTCCTTCTCTGTAGACAAAAAAAACAAGAGGTGAATCATTTGTGCTGCTGGAAAAAAACATACTTCAAGTCTGTGAAAATGATGTGAGTTGTTGTCACCGAGAATCCATCCTGCAGAATAATAAGAGCAAGAGAAGACACGATGAAGAGGCCTGAGCGTGACTTAAGGGTGAGGCACGACCCAGAGCTTTGATCATGAAGTAAGACACTCGTTGTCAAACTTCAACATCAAAGCTGCAAAGTGAGATAAACTGTCAATCTGAACTTTATTTCAGCAAAACAACAGAGTGAGTGAAATGCGTGCATCTCGAATGTGAGAATGGGAAATTGTTTGCCATCTATTTGGCAAAGACACTTGGACTATCAGAGTGGAGCCTTTTATTCATTCGACTGAGTGGGTGCTCTCAAGCAAAGAAATAATAGTCATTGCAAACATTTGTTTCTGGGGCTAAAAACTCAGGCTTGAAAATTTCCATCTGTTTTCAGGTGGATTTAAAGGAGCAATTAGCTCCTAGGACACTATACCCCCCACAAGAGCAGCTTTGCAAAAACATGTTAGTCTTGAGGTCACCACTTGAAAACAAAGGATTTCCTCTTGTAATTGCTCTGGGGAGCAAGAATATGCTTTATATCTTTGAGCCTGACTCTTTTGTTGTTGTTTGAGTTTTTTTTTGTCATGTCATGTAGGCTATTGACCTTACTCTATAAATTGCCTTGAGAAATTGGATGTTATGATTCTACAATTGAGTAGAATAATCAAAATCTACTGATGTGTACAGTTTGTAGTCAAATTAGCTAGATTTTTTTCCCCTTTCTTTCTTTTAAAGCATAATGGAGTGCACTGTCTTCAGTCAGCTGTCTAAATAATGAGAAGTAGAAAAACAGCTGGGGAAATACAATAATACAGTAGTTAAGAAAAGGTGAAATCAATAATAAATTCTGGCAGTATGTTGGGACGGCACCGGCATTGTAATGACTAAAAAGATTGGCAGGTGCAGTCGCTCAGTGCATGAATAATCTGTGGAAACCATTATTGTTTGTGAAGTTGTTCTTTTATAGTCAAAACCAACTCTGGGACTCATTGGAGCAGGGCTGATGCTGGGATGCTAATTGGACTTTGTCTTTCTCTATAAATCTCCAATCCATGCATCGCTCTTGTGTAGGATGATCAAGATCTCAATTACAGCAGATTTATGGCATGTGGGAGCGGAGCGGTGAGGCTAATAATGATTCTGATTTTTTAAACAGGATACAGACAGTGAGAGTTCAAACAGATGAAGAAGATGAGAAACCCAAGTATCCAGTGACACAATACAAGTGCAGGAGAATCAGCAACAATGAGAATAAAAGAGCAGTGGAGGATTAAATTCGACAGTCAAAGCAGTCGTATTGTTTTCAGGTAATCCATATTTATATCCAACTTTCATGGACACAATCTATCTTGGTGACACTTTGACAAACTTCTTCAAATTTCACACAAACATTCACCCGGACACAATAATTAAGTGAATAGGTTTTGGTGGTTAAAGGTCAAGACTCAAGGCCATCATGATCTCAGGAAACATGATTTGGGCTTTGTGGCTCTCACATTCCCCTGAGGGAATCGCCTCTAATTTGCACAGATGTCAAGGATAAACTGATTAGACTTCAATGGTCAAAGGTCATGGTGACTAGAAAACACTTGTTACTTGCCATGACTTCATTTCTCACAAATGGTGAATATTCCATATGAAAAGTCTGAATAGCAGACAAAGACATTTAAGTTCAACATACTGAATAATTCAAGCTACGTTACCATGTTCAGTTTTTTAGACATTCCCATTGTTCCACTTTGCAGAAATCTAATTTTCAAGCTAAGTTATATCTTTATCTGATTTATTTTGCATGTGTTAGGAGGTGGATAATCATCAAGGTTACATGCACCACACATACACTCACAGCCATCACTTAAGCTTTAATCTCATGCAAAACATGCAGATACAAAATAAACTGTTTGTGCTCCACACATCAGACCGGAGCTCTATTACTGCTGCTTCTACATCTGAACCTGTAGCTCTGCTCCGTCTCTGGAGATCACAGCTGAAACCGGCACCGACTGCTGAGGTCACTTAAAGTCACCAAAGCTTCAACAGAAACCCCCAGTGAACCTGCCTGAGGCAGGAGCCTCCACGAGGCAGGGGTGGGACGTGAATGAAGGAGTAGAAGGAGGTGAGGGGGAGACAGCAAGTTGCAGAGCAAAATGCATATAATTAGGAAACTGAGCAGGTGATAGTGAATGTTATTCTGCTTTTATGAGGTGACATTGATACATCTGTTCAGCCTAAACACTAAAGCTATTTCACTGTTGTGTCTGTAGAACAGTCCACTCATATGAATATGAACCTGCCCTCTCTGCTTCCTTTGCCTGCAACTTTATTCAAAATCAACAACCACGAGCTCTGAGTTATCAAACCTACACCCTGACATCAAGAGGTTTTGATTCAGATTGTGCAATCACAACATCGTCAAACATCTTTGCAAATTTGTGTGGCAGTGATCATTCCCCATGAGCAAATTGTTCATCATGCAAACCAAATAAAAAGAAAAGTGAAACACACACATACACACTTGGAGGACATACACACACACAGACAGACACACAAACACCTCAGGCAGTGTTTTCCCAGCGTAAAGAAGGAGGGACGAATATGCGCTACTTTGTAAACACCTCTGCAGGTGAAGAGGAAGAAAAATGCTTCAATAAACATTCTTTATCCACCGTTCATGATGTGGAGGAGTGATACCGATCCCCCAGGGCGCTGCATTCATGTGGTTTGTTTGTTTGTTGCTCAACCATAGACATTGTCGTTTTCTGATGAGTCTGAGCACAACCAAAATGATCTCAGGCTCAGGGATCCTTTTAAAGATGTTCACAGAGCCTGTTTATGTCCATTAAAGCTTCCTGTTTATGTCCAATAATGTCACCCTGTGTCACCTTCCTCTGAGGCAGAGACACCAGACAGGAGCTGAGGGTGAAGAGTCTGATGGGAAAGGAGAGAGAGAGAGGAAATAAAGGTTGGGAAGAAGAAGAAGAACGACGGAGAGCAAGCCGACCAGCAGCTCCAGGCTCGGCTCGCAACCACAGTAACTGTTTGAACCTGTGACCCAGAATAATCCCTTTAACCGCATGAACGGGTAAAGATGGATCCTCTTCTTCTTTCTACCTCTTTCTCCTTAACACAGATCTGGTATCAGTGCGCATATCTGTAGTTTGTGTTATCGTAAAGTGCAGCTCGACTTCAGGGCTCAACACTCATCAATTTTCATGGGTTTTAAAGCGACAGCGCTGTGAAACAGATGCTTTTCACGGGTCTCCAGAGGTTTTGTGTGATTAGAGGAGCTGCAGCTGCGGCTCACTGATCACACAGGAGGATTCTGGGTTTTTTTTTTTTTCTTTTTCAGTCTGGAAAGTTACAGGTTTGAATGTTTGAGCTGCAAGAATTTTGGGATTCTCTCGCTAATTATTCCATTCAAAGCTTCACTCGATGTCGGCTCACATTAGTGAACCAAGAATAAATCTGGAGTGATGCTGTGGGGACACATTTACCTGCTCTGTGGCACTTGGCCTAATCGAATTATGAGACATTTATTCAGGTGTGCCGTGTTAATTAGAAGATGAGTTGACAGTTAGTGTTGAATCAAGCAGCTACTGTATGTACGTATATGTGCGCTGCATTACCTCAGTATCAGAACAGGTCTACTACACTGTTAAGACAATAGGGGCCTTAAGGAACTTTTAGAGGCTTAAAGCTGTGAAGCAGTCTTTTAAAATTATGATATTATGATAAAAATGATTAATGTTGTTGTTGTTTTGATATTATATGATCTTTGAGAAAGGTGAGAAAGGAACTCAAAATAAAATGGCTAATGGTTGAGCATTAATAACATGCAAATTAAACAATAAATATAATACATCCACGTATGTATGATTATTTAAAGTAAGTATCAAAAACAAGCAATATAAACATATGCATAAAATGTAAGATGTAACACCAATGGTCTAATAAGTTGTTTATCAGGACCACAGATTTTAAATTAAGATGGACGTCGCTTCTGTGACCCACCCGCTGCAGACACCAATGAATGAAGAAGAAAGTCTTCCCTGGACAAGGTCGTGGGTGCTGACACAACAAGCTCACAGAGACCCACAAACAATGCAGAGACACATGCAAACTAACTAGCGTAATATTTTGAATACCTTTCTATTTGGAGACATCAGATGGCCACACAATTAAACGCAATTAACTTCTAATGAGCTGCTGTCCCAGGCGCCAGGTGCAGCTGTAGAAGCAGGTCCACGACTCAGTCCCTCAGGAGTTTGGTAACAGTTGTCAGGCCAAGATGGATCAGCTGATAGAGGACACAGTGAATCTGCGCCAGCTCCGGCCCAATCACAAATAAGTCTGCAGTTACTTGTCCCTATGCACCAATGGACTGTTGGGGATTCAGACATTTCAGCAGTTTAGTATAAATTAAAATAAATTTCTTCTAATTCTTCATCTTCTCTGTCAAATTTGCATCATTTGAGTTTTTTTCTTAGTTTGTTCGTTTGTGTTATTAATTGGTGGAAGAATATATGATGAACAGAAAGTAGCAGTCCTTTTTAACAGGGACAAATTGGAGAAACCTCAGGGTGAGCAACAGAGGAGGGACCCTCACCCAGGATGGGCAGGCGTGCAACAGATGTTGTATACAGACAAGAAAACAGATGTTGCAACAATTAATGTTACTGATATTTGCAAGTTCATTATGCATAGATAGAAAGACTAAGTTTGCTTTAATTATAGAAGATGGGAGGTTCTGGATTAAACACTTCACATTCAGCGTCATTTCTCATCATTTTAGAAATATACCCGTCACAATGATGCATCATGGTCTGGGGTGGATTCAGCATTGTTGGTTTTGAAAAAAGGCGCAGCTGCTTTAGCTTATCAGATTTCTTCCTACAGATCCAGAACCAGATGCTTCAGCACCGAGGAGGTGGAGGCTCACAGGGTTTGCAAGCAGAAGTTCAGCAGTTGGATTTTGCAGACTAAAGCCCTCTCCAGATGGCATTTTTCATCAAAGGGAGGTCTCTAATTTGATTTCACATGATGCACATCAGTAATTTCACTCAGTCATCAAAGCGGTTAAATAATTTAATAAAGCAAAAAGTTCAATTAGGGAAATCATCCCTCACAAGTTTTTTTTTCCTCTTTGTGTTCACTTAGTGGAAGTTTCTGCTGTAATTTCTATTTCCTCTCTCCCACACACTGCTGTCAGAGCTCAGAGATGCTCACACATTTCAAACACTGAATAAAATGTCAAGCAATTCCATGCAAAAAAGGTTTGGTCAGAAAATCAATCACAGATCCCAAAACAAGTGCATATGTCAGTCTGCCATGCATTAATCTCATCAACTGTGAGTAGGAGACTTTAGATTCACTGACTTTAGTCTGTGAATACTGACTACTGATCAGCTTAAAGGTTACAACAAAACATGGTGGAGCATCTTTGCACCTCTTCACTCTTGTAATTTTTAAATTATAAATTCCAAATCATTTATTTAAACTGTAACATTGTGGATAAAATACCAGTTAGACAATGGTTATCAATTAAAAGTAATCAGTTAAAACAGGTACAAATAGAAGTTAAAAGATCAGAAAAAATCTAAAATGAACTGAGAGGTACCAATGATTTAATTTTAAAAAGCTTTGTAGTGAGATCCACATACACAAATAAAGGCACAAAATGTTCTCCCTTCCAAGCTCAGTTTGAACCTGAGGAACTCAGAGCGCCAGTCTGTCAACAGCACTGGTGTGATGAGGTGCAGTCCACCAAACTAATATGGAAGTGAAATATGACTGCAGCTTTCCAGTGATGCACCAATTTTTTTTCAGGAAACAAATGTAGAGACAAAAGGTGGAAATAATATGAAGACAGATGACAGTCCAAACAAACAAAGGAAACTAAAGGAATCCCAAAGACAACGATTTATCCAGGTGGGTAAAGAAAAACCATCAGGCCTGGGGAACTGTGACAAACAAACAGGTACAGAGAGGTAACACAAAGACACAAGGCACAAGACATTTCAAAATAAAACAGGAAACAAGGAAAACACCAACTGTTACAAAGGGCAGTATAGAAACAAACATGCAAACAGGACTGTGTCAACACGTAAAGGAGGCAGTGATTCTCATCACTGTAAGTATCTGCAGAAATTAAGAGCAGAGAGGTCAACAGGATCTAGAGCTTTTAATTTAAAAAGTTGCCTCAGTAAGAGTTTTTCTGAGATATAAAGCAAAAGCTGGATTTATGAATCATTTCATAATTAATTTTATCTTTTAAAGCTTTTCTTTTTATTCTTTTCTTGTAAATCTGTCTCCTTCATCATGTCCTTAGGTATATTAGTACTTTGTAAGGCACTTTGAATTGCCCTTGTGTATAAAATGTGCTACAGAAATAAAGCTTCTTGGCTCTGTAGGACAATATAAAGTATAAGTACCATGTCGAAGCACTACTGCCACTTGAAGGACAAACTCAAAGAACTGACCTGACTCCACCTGGAGCTGATCCACAGCGCACACAACCCAAGACTATATGAAGACTATGAATGAACAAGTAACAAACACCTTGCAATAACATGAGATAACATGAGTTTTCTATTAGATTTGGACAAAATGGAAATTTGTCTCCTCACATTTCTGAGTTCTTAAGGCTCCCACATAGTCGGGCGGACAGTGCGCGTACTGTCCGCAGATGTTTGAGGTTTCATAGTCTAGCGTACGGTGTCACATTTAAAAGAGGTCGATGAGAAGATTTCCCGCCGAGCAGTCTGTTGTATGACACCGAGTACGCGTGCGCAAGGACGTCTGCGGGGTCAAGTATGCCCGAGTATGTGGGGGCCTTTACACTCTCTTTGGCAACAACTCCTCCAACCATAACAATGCTATACGGTTACAGGAGTCTCTTTGAACTTGGCCACATGATGAAGTCTGGAAAATTTCACAAAATAAAAAAATAAAATAAAAATACAGTTTCCCTCCTGGCGGCATTTCAGTCTTTCTTAATGAGCATGACAAAACCAGATGATGTGAGGAGTCTTGTTGGATCACTCTGGGGCTATGGTGGCTGTTTTCTGGGGATTTGTTTACCTGGAGTAGCAGGTAAACTTCAAAGCAGCAGGCAGGTCGGATCAGACAGGTAACAATTTGATCAGCCGGAGCCTGAAGCAGCTGTTCTACATGATGGCTTTCCCCAGCGGTGAGAAAAAACACACCCCACCCAGCTCCCTCCTAATGCTGGTGAGGAGGATTAGAGAGAGCACATCAAACACACCAGCAGAACATTTGTGGTTGTCGGTATCTCACATCAACCTTTCTGCTCGAGACCTGGAGCACAATCATTACTGTATATATGAAATTTAGGCTTTCATAGATGTAGTATTATGCTTTATTGTTCCACATCAAAATTTACATTAAGTCCTAGTGACAGTTTGTTATTTTTGGCACTTGGTTGTTCACATTACCATCTAAAATGTGGCCTAGACTATATCAGATTCCAGTGTGAGCGGTTTGCGGTTCCGAACTGACCCGCATGCGCAAAAGAACAATAACAACGACGCCAGGTGCAGCACGCTGTTGTACATGAAACATAGAGGGAATGAGAATTTCTACTTTTATTTCGAAATGTCTGATAAATGGAAGCTGGAAAATGTCTGAGCAGCTGCTGAGGAGGACAAGAGTCAAACTCTGTATTTTAGTTTCAGTTAGGCTACCATTACTTTAGTTTGTACCCTATATACCTCCTAAAGTGTCTCAACCCTCTGGACAGTGTTCGGTTTATTAAGAAACAACGCCAACAACGTTATTACGACCCAAAGTTTAACACCACATGTCCTTGTTTATTTATAATCTCCTCCCCTTCAGCGCTCACGTTCTCACTACAGCTGTTCTGTTGTCGGTAAACACACGCCGCTGCACATCAAATTATCAGAAGTTTTATCTATCTATTATCTATTTATGTGTGTGAGTGGCATGTGTATGTGGTCTTGCCGCCACTTCTTAAAACAAAACGTAGAGTAAACATTGTAAAGTGACGTAAAAGTCACATCAAATCTGCCTTCAGGACCAGATATGAAAGTGGTATAAATCTGATTTTTTAAAAATCTGACCTGGTCACTTGACCCCCCCAAAAATTGGATTTGGGCCACTTTTGCCTGCAGTCTGAACATAGCCTCAGAGACTGTTCAGGTAAATGAATTCAGATTCACAAATCAAGTTATCAGATGAACAAATCCAGCGAGAGTCGGGATCAAAAGCCCAAAATCAGGCAGATCAGGCAGATTAGGGAGAATGACACCATAGGCCTGGCAGAAAGGCATATGATAATCATGCAGAGGGCAAGGGAAAATGGGCCAGTTCATATACTGAGGGACTGATGAGAGAATGAGCCACTGTTGTGGAGATGGGCGGAGAAATCCAGGTGAAGCTGATGAGCAGAGTGCATGGACTGATTGGGAGGTTGGATCTGGAATCACAGGAGAGTTAATAAGAAGACAAGAAGAACTAACTTTTCACTATGACAACTTCAGCTCCAGATGTCCACCGACTTGGATCTTTCATCTGGTTACACAGTTGAAAACCACCAATGTTTTAGAATGGATCTTAAAAATGTGGATTAAAGTCAAATTTGAGCATCTGTCAGACAAACAGTGAAACATGATCATAAGAGGATAGATGGTATTGATTTCTGTGGTTTGAGAATTGATTGAAACATTTGGAGAAATTTTTAGGTGTTTTTAGAAATTTAAACGTGTAAAAGTTACAGATTATAACTTTCACAGCAGCATTTTAAAAATGTCGACAGGTTTGTGTTTCTAAAAGTGCTTTTTTTTCTCCATCTCTTCTGGGATCATACTTTTTTTTCTCTTTTCTCTTTGACTACCTGCACCTTTTCACGTCTCTGATTACCGGTGGATTCGCACTGAGGAGCGTGTTTGGAAACACTGAGCGCTCGGAGGAACAGGATTCGGTTTGTGCAGGTGAATTACAAGAGCAGGCTCTTCAGGCACAGGCAGGCCTTTGAAGAATCCCTTTGGAGTACGCTCTCATCAGCGGGAATGCATTCACAGCGTGCATGCATGAATCAATGCTCACACACAAGTGTAACAAGGCTTTTAGTGTGGAGTGTCTGATGTAAAGCCGCTACTCTGTTCTGTCAAATGGACTCAGATGGCACGTTGTCGTTTTCTCTGGCCAAGTTTGATTTTACATTGTGAATTGATGAGGTTTTTTTTTCTCTTCTTTGTGGAGTGTTGTTCTGAGAATTTGAGTATCAAATGTTGGACAAAGTTTATAGGCTGAGAAATGTAGTCAGCTTGTTATATTATCCTCAAAACAATGGTGCAGAGCCAACTCCATAATTTCTCCCAGTTTGGTGAGGAGGAACTTGGCTTGTGTGGCACCCCAGAGAGTGACAGGGACCCTGACGGAGAGCCAGGCATCATTGCCAAACATCAGTAGCTGACCTCGCTGATGCTCTGGAGGGGGGCTGAATGGGATCAAATCCCAGCAGCGGGCTCCAAAATCTTTTAGCAAAGCTGTCCCAGAAGGCCAAGTGACTGTTGCAGCAGCATATCACAGCCTGCGTTTACTGTCAGGTCCAGTTTTGATTTGAAGGGATGCTGCACAGATATAAAACCTGACTCAGGTCCAGCTTTGGCCTCGACTGCTGCATCAAGATTTAGGAATATTCTCTGATCACAGCATCTGACCACGTGCCCTCCTCCGGTCCTTGAGGAGGATCCCAAGTGTTTTCCCAGACAGATCTTGGAGTTTCCTCCTCAGGTGGACACATCCAGAACAACAGGGAACACAGAGGAAGTCGAACTGGATCCTGAAGCACATCAGTACAGATGTTCAAAGTCATGTCAATACAAGTCATGTGTCCTGCAGTATTATTATTTCTTTTGTCTTTCATTATCTTAATTGGGTTTCATGTTTTCCAGTTGTTATACATTTTTGTGTTTGTGAAAATGAGACTATCCAGGGGCAGATGTGTTGCTTTCTCATTAATGTCCATAGATATCTGGTGTAGACATTAACATAATGGGCCTGAATATAAAGTGGGAGACATTCACGGAGCGTATCACCACTGATTAATACATACTAATACTTGAATGTGTCTATTAAACTCTTTTGTACTAGAACATAGTGTTGATTTAATTTCCTCTGCTTTTCTGCTTGTTCCTGCAGTATGTGATGGAAGAACCCGCCTCCTTTTGATAAGCAAAAGCTCTGATTGGCTCAGTGCAGATCGACTCGAAGGCAGCCGGTGATTAAATTTGGCAGAAACTATACAGTTATTTGTAAGTAGAAATGGGCATCACCTGTGTGGCTGCACCCACTGGTTCCTGAAGCTCAGAGTTAGCTGCTCTGCTGTTGCCATCTTGGCGGTGTCTGGCTCCAACCCCAATGGACTTTCCCTCCCAGTTGATCTAAAAATGGACGAAGACTTTCGTGCATGCCTGTTCATGGTAAGTACACACTCACCTAGTGGCACACTGTAGTGGTCAATAGAAACACTGAGACAGAATATACATGTACGGCTACATTCAGCTCTGAACACCTCTGTCCACCTCAAATAACTACGCCCTGCTGGCACTTGACACAGCTAAAGCTTACCCTCGCTCCCACCCTTACAGAATTAGACATAGAAACTGGTTCGAATTGTCATTGGCTGGCTTCTTAAGGTGGACGATCATCTTGTTGTGTTATTTTTGCACCACAGTTCATAAAAACGCCCATTTTCTTGACATGGAAACTTTTAAGCTGCACTTGATGTGTGGACACCATGTACTGCTTTAATGTTCTGCTGTGACAGAACATGAAAATGAATGTAAGTCACTGCATTAGGGGCTTTTTATCCAAAGTGCTTCATAGTGGCTCCACTTTTTAGCTGAGCCGAGGCCCTGCAGCCTGAGATTCAGGCCATGTCTGATGAGGTAATTTTCTGCTGTTGAGGATTTGTCTGGGAAGCAGAATTTGATGTTTCCTCAGCTGATGATTCTTTGCACATTGCATATTGATAAGAGCTTGCTGTGCATTCATTTCAACTGTGGATAATTTGTCAGACACAACTTTAAAGTTTTCACACTTTCTCCAGCAATCAGTTTTTGCTTCCTTTCCTCCCTTCTCCTGCTCCTCTTCCTCCACTCTTCTTCTCCTTCCCCTTTGAAGAGTGCAGCATTTTCTCATTTCATTGTGTGGTTAATAAGCATCTCAAAGTGCAAACACTGTGGGGGCCTGGAGGTCGATAACTTGACAGAAGGTGGTCAAGACAAAGCGTCGTGTCCTCCAGCTGTGCCGCAGCTGAGCTGATTGAATCTGACTTATTTTATTACCACTCCTGCCATCCTGCTCTGTGGAGCCGCCGGGCCTTTCACCCCAACTCCTGCAAGACAAACACTATCTATCTGTGTGGACTGATGAGCTCTTCTAACCCGCACCTTCAGTCAGTCTCCCAGCCTTCAGCTCAGACTCAAACCTCATGCACATTTATGCCAAAACTGATGATGAATATGAGCTAGGACATTCAACATTGTTCAAAGTTTTTGCACAATAATTTGTGGGTTTCAGACCAGTATGAGGAAAAATTACTTGATTGACTTGATGCATGGAAACAGTTCCTGGTTCTACATTGGACTTAAAAGTGACAACGTCTTAGGCACTCAGTTAAAGATAATAGGCAGAAGTGACTGCAGGATGCAAGCACACACACACACACATGCACACAAACGCACGCACACACGGGTAGACTGTGAATTCAGTACATCAAGGCAGCAGCTCTGTTTTATTTCAGTGCTGTAACTACAGTTCTAAATCATGTGATCACTTTTAACGTTTAACCTTCCTCCCTCTGTCTAACACTGCTGCGGCATCTTCAGGACCACCTGCAGGTGTTTGTTCACACCAGCCGTCACACTCCTACAACTCCCACACTAAATCAACTTTTATCTGTTTTTTTTTTTTTAGACTTTCTATTCGCAATTGAACATTGAGTCAGGACAAAACACTTCATTCTGCTTCTGAATGACAATAAAAAAAATGTACTCAACCTGCCTGATTATTAGGGGTGTGCATTGGCACTGCCCTCACGATTCAATTCGATTACGATTCAGCAGGTAACGATTCGATTCGATTCGATTCTACGATGCATTGCGATGCATTGCAATGCATCAAAATTCTACGGCACGCAACACAGCAAATTTTTCATCAGTCATGAGATATTGAACAACAGATTTTATCCGCTGCTATGTGTGTATTATCACTCTCCTGTATCTTTGACATAAATGTCATTAAATAAAATAAAATTGAATGGTAGGCTACAGGGTATTGGATATGGCATTTTCAAACCTGAAAAAGAAAACATAAATTACTTCTAGGGCTGCCCCCAAAAATTAGCCGACCAAAATTTCATTGGTCGATTGGTCGCAGGAAAAAACAAACAAACCTTTGGAGCCGTGTCTTGTCAATATTAACTCAAAATCAATATGACTGAACTATATGAAAGACTATGGGGCTTTTATTTTGAAGGGCCAGATACAGGAAGTCGTGACACTTTTTGTTGTTGTTTTTTTTACATCATCTCTCAAGCCGTTTCCCACTAAAATTAGCGGGTCGACGCAGGTTTTTTAAACGCGGGTCGACCCGCTAACAATTGGCATTTGGCCCCTTTCCCATTGACCAAAATGAGCCGAGTCTGACCCCCCGCTGAGGGATCAGACAGAGCAACCATGTTGCCCCGCTCTCATCCGCGGTGCGAGTCATGCCACAGCCACCTGCCGCGGAGGTCTGTCGGCCGAGGCAGACGAGGCGTCTGGCCGACCTGCGGAGCACCAGGACCGCGGAGGACAGCGAGTCTGCCGCGGCCATATGACGGTTCGTCCGCGGCACAAGACGTCAGTTAAACAGACTGTCGCTTCTTTTCTTTTTTTTTCAATCGTTTTCGGTCAGTGTTGTTTGATCTTTTGATCCCAGTCTCGAATGAGAGCAGAGCTTTGTTTTGGTACGTGATAAGAGACGCGACCGGTGCGATGACGTGCCGTCACGTAACGTTCAGTGTCATCACGTAAATTAGTGGGTTGACCCGGGTCTGGCGTTCCCACTGCAAGCCGAGCAGAGCCGAGCCGATTAAAGGCGATTTTAACCCGCGTCGCTTGCCGAGTCGTTTGGCGTCGACGCGGCTCATTGCGCATTTCCCACTGCCACCAAAAGCCGATTGTTAGCGGGTTTAAACGGGTTTTTTGGCCAGTGGGAAAGGGGTATCTCTCTCTCTCTCTCTCTCTCTGCATCAGAGACCCCCCCACCCAGCCTGAGCTCAGTCACTCACCCTCCTCTACTGTGTTTATTGGTGATAAACGGGCATACTGCCAGTAATAACGGACCCAACACGGCCGGACTCATGAGCGTTAATTAATTAATTCTCAACCCGACCGCGGGTGAAAAAAAAAAAAAAAGGAAAAAGAAAGCCAGCAGCAACACTGCTACTGCTGGTGCTGCCGCTTAGCATGTAGCTACAGGCTGCGCATGTTGTTGCTCCGGAAATGCCCCCGGAGGTAATTGAAACTTCACAACTTTATTTGCCAGAAAATAAACAGTGACATAATCGACTATGGCACGTTGCCGCATCAATGCTGAATCGTGCATGCCCCGTATTGCCAGTGGCGGCTGGTGGTCAAATTAGTTGGGTGGGCTAATAAATATAAAAAATAATTATACCCATTAAATGGTTAACACAGCTAAAAGTTAGGGTTATCCCATCTCACAAAAGTATAGCAACTAACTAGGCCTACACACTGCATTAAGTAGAAGGGTCTAGTCCAAAGAAAAAAATAAAAAATAAAAACTTCACCTGGTTATCTCACTATACACACACAGTCTCTCTCTCTCTCTCGCACGCACACACACACACACACGCACACGTACGCACGCACACACACCCGACGATATTGCTCAATTTAAAAAAAGAAAAAAAAAGACGATATATATGCAGCTCATATCGACGGCCTTTCTGGTCTGTTATCGCCATGTCATTTAAGTCTGGTGCTGCCGGTGAGTTTAGAAACTACATTCTCCACTTCGTTCATGTTAGCAAAGATAATTTAGAGCAGTAAAGTAATGCTACCTGTGATGCTAGCGCCTAGCGCCGCTGTTTCTGTCTTCTCCCTCCCACAACAACACAACTTTTCCTCCGGTTCCTGTCATTGGTCTGAAAACAGCGCTGTTGGGCTAAATGAAATTAGCCCCAATGACAAGTGAACCAAGGGGGCGGGACATGACGCCTGTCAATCACTGACCCTGCGTCAGCCCGCTGCTGATTGGTCAGAACCGATCAGCCTGTGGGCTGAATGAAATTAGCCCCAACAGTCGGTCAATGGCGAGGGCGGGACATAGCACCTGTCAATCATCCACAGTCGGAAAATGAATGAGAGCAGACTCGGTGAGCTGGGGCTGATTCAAATTAGCCCATTTAGAGATATCCTGTGTTTTTCTTGAAACTATTTAATATTGTTGCCAGTTCCGATTTTACTAAGACTTAGAACAATCTTTTGTATGTTATTTAGAGAATATAATATAGGCTATATATAATATATTTTCCTCATCTTTTGTTGTGTAATGCAGGGAGGGCTTAGCCCCACTAGCCCATTGATACCAGCCGTCACTGCGTATTGCAATGCATCGCCGAATCGATTATTGTTGACACCCCTAATGATTATATGCATTTATGTTCTTTTTTGCTATTTATTTATACATTTTAAGCTTTTATAACTGTTTTTATTTTTTATTTTTTTTACTCTTTTCATTTTATTATATTTTCTGCATTACTTTCCTTTAAATACGAATACACTCCTGTAAAGGTTTTCTGTGCATTTGCAACAGGTAGTAGATCCTGAGATAAACACAGAGTCATGGGAGAATGTATCTGTCCTTGCACCGCTGCATTGTCTTTTTTGGTTTGTTTGTCTGTTTGTTTTATGAACTTGGACTGAATAATTCAGCTTTATTTATGAAATGCCAATTGTATTCACACAGATGGATGGATAGGTTTAATTTTTCAGCCTGCGCAGCAGCATGCAGACCTCAATCTTTAGCTTCTGGGTAATAATTCAGTCTGGCCACTGACAGCTGCAGATGGATCCTTTGATTTTCACCTGGTTTCATTTCCCCCCTGTTCATTTTCCAATTAGCCGAGCTGAGGTCCACCTGCACGCTGACAATGGCTGTAAATTATTTCTGCTTTCCATCCAATATATCAGAGCAAACCAACAGTCGCCGCAGAGATGGATAACTCACCAACCATTAACAACAGGCCAAAAAGGTGTGAAATGGATAATGACAAAATACAGGCTTTCCTTTATTTCTGATAAACATATATACTGTAGTCAATAAAATAATCAACAGCCGCAGAGCAGGAAGTAGTACGGGCTGACAGCGGCTCACCAGTGATAAATGGTGGCTGTGTGTTTGTGTGTGAGGTGTTGCATGATGGAGAAGAGAAATTAATTCTGTACAAGGAAAATTAGAGGAGCGACTGTTAAAGTGACAGATCTACAGTTTGACTTTGTGACGTCTTCCACTCGACCAATGAACCTTTTGTCTTTCCAGGTTAGAAATGACCTGATATTTTTGACTGCTTATTAAGCTGGGAATATTAAATTATTCATTTGACCTAATTTACATACAAATAAACATTATTTTAGAGTAAAAGATTTCCTATTGACAGCTGTTTATAGAACTAACCTATTTACACTTTATGGAGAGCGTAGGGGTGTGGCCTCTTTGACTGACAGGTGGATGAGTATTGGCAACTATGAGCTGCCATTATTGGTCATTGTAATATGGTGCAATTGTCTCAGAAACAGAGTATTAAAACAGAAATCTCTGTCTCCCACAATGTGACTCTAATGTGCCGTGGCTGTTGCTGTTGCTGTGGCGACCATCTGTCGAGCAGCCTGTGAGGTGCAACGACGACAGAGGAGTAGGAAAAGAAGGAGGAGGAGGAGGAGGAGACCTAGCAGTTTCCTAATGAGGCAGAAAAACAGTGACGGAGCACGGGTCATGTGGAATGACCTTGAAGAAGGACACATGCAGCCTCCTCCATCTGGAGTCGGTCGCTCCGCCTGCAGCTGCTCACCTGGAAAACGCCGTCTGGTCGCCTCGTGGTCAGAGCTTCGGCAGGTCCACCTGCACTCACCCACACCGTATTAGATTTAACACCAACACCTCCATCTGCCTCGACAGAGACAGAGCCCTCTATCTTTTTTTTTAAACTAAAGTTCTTATTAGTCTCTTTACTGTACTTGGAGGCTTTTGGCACACAAATATAACACATCATGGTTCATAATTCAAGGTGCCAGACTCCAACATATTAATTCTGTAACAATGAACAATGAAAACAAAAGAAACAGACCAAACAACTACGGAAAAACATGTCATGCATATTATAAGTTGCACCACAGGATCTTCTGTTTACAAAGGGGACTGATATACAGTAGAGCCCAAAACAGGAAGATACCCCATGCACCATCTAATTCTCCTGTCTTCATTTTTTGTCTGTTTGAAACTCATGGCCCACTTGAAAATCTAAAAAATGTCAGCGACCCTCCTCTGATGTTGAGGCCAGGTTTGTATTGAGTTATTGGGAGCTTGTTTGTTTGTTTGTACTGGTTATTTCGAATATGAAAATTATAAAATAAAAGGCTTCCCGATTTGCTACTGAACAAATTGTCCAACACAATATAGAAATGAGCACTGAGGAAGCAATAAAATAAAACAAAGAAAAAGGAAAATAAGTGACATATTTGAAAAGGAGTGAGAAGAAACATAGCTCATTAGCATAACTCATCCCTTTGTCTTGAGCTTATATTCTGAAAAGTTGCAACCAAAGTTCAAAAGATTTCAACACAGATTTGGTAACTAATTCATATTTGTGTGTGTGTGTGTTGGGGGCGATTATGGAACTATGTAAATCCAATCCAACAGCCCAAACACTGCTGCTTCTGTTTACACTCTCCATTATGTTTCGTTGATCATTGGATGCAGTGGAAAAATATTTCCAGGAATGAACAGGTGATTATCTGTAGTGATGATGTGAGTGTTTGTACAAGCATCTTTATAGACTCAACATACATAAGCATTTCTGCAGACAACTGTACACACTGGGGATAAACACTTGATGTTATTAATAACATGGTTTGATACTGAGTGTGTGTGTGTGTGTTCACTCAGCTTTCCTGCAGTGTTTCTCTCTGAGCTTGGATCTGACTAAATTTGAAAGCGTACTGAGTCAGAGGCCAACGCCTCCTCTCCAATATGTCAAACTCTCAGATTATGTTGCAGAAGCAAACGATGTGAAGGTAATGTTCAACTGAGACACCAGGCAGCAGGAGGAGTTTAGGTTTACAAGGTGTTGATAACATCTGTTATCCCCCCGATCTGCAACAAAATATTCGCAGAACATAATGAAATGTTCCATATTGTATGAAAGTCTAAATTTTATATTAATATTGTGAAAGTACCAAAGCTTTAAATGTACACAGCCTGTATTCACAAACTGAGCCTTGAAACCAGCCATCAGGACTGTGTGATATCACAACAAAGCAGTCACTGCCCCAGTCCCATTTTTCTGAGCCTGAACCTCCATCTGTTTCCTGTGTGTCCTGTGTTTTTGTCTTTATATGCAGTTGTAGTCTAAAAGTTCTGCACATTATAAAGGTATGTGTCCATGTGTAATGTGATTATAAAGCAGGTGTATGTTCTATATTAATACTGTTAAAGTAGCAAGGCCTCAGTTCCTAGAGAAATGCACACAGCCTGTAGAACTGAAATTGTGAGAACCACACGGAACCGAGGGGAAAAAACAGAATGAATCAGACAAGTTAAAAACTTTCTGACCTCTGATAATCCACAGATACATCAGACGGTAAAGTGCACTTCCTTTTAAAATGTCCCCTCTTACTTTATGTGCACTTTGCACTAGATGGAAACTGGCAAATGCATGAATAAGAGAGGCACTTCCATGAAAAGCAGCACTGATATGTCCAATATGCGTCAAAAACACACTGAGCAAAATGAACGAGCATGCAAACATTCTGCTGATTCAAGATCTCCAACATGGCAGCTCTAGCTTTGTTTATCATGATGCCTCTGTCACACGTGCTGTGACACCAGAATTTGACTTGTTTCAAAAAAAGGTTGTGCTGTTGTGGCTCTGTTAATGCTAATCACATTGAGTGATTAGCATTAACAGAGAAACCACACATACATTGTATATCATTATGCAACATGGGAATGATTCAGCTCCCTGAAGCCAAACTATTACTATAACCTCTGTGCGGTAATTGTTCAGTCACGGTCACTGAAAAGATCTCGCACTTTAGAGCTGAAATTATATTTGTTCGGAACATGAAGAAAAGAAGAAGATGAACAGAAATGTGTTTTTTGAAAATAACTAGAATTATCCTCTGAGTCAGCAAAAATGAGACACCTCCAAGCTACTCCAAACAAAAAGCCAGAACAAACCATTACTGTCTGTTAAAGTAGTGACACACATCACTGTTTGGGGGGTAAGATCTATTCAGAGGCATCATGAGGCCATCAGTTCTGTCTCAGCCCAGATCAACTACAGTCATTTTTTCCAGCTTAAACAAAATGGTATCAGTCCAATTCTGCAGCTTGGCTGAAGACCAGCCGCCCTCCTGTTGCAGTATAGCTGCCAGCGAGGTATCAAAGTGAATTTTGCAGGAGCAGGAGCTTATCATTCGGATAGGCCTGAGTGTCAAAAATGCAATTTGTAACAT
The DNA here is from genome assembly GCF_905171665.1 of Trachurus trachurus. Classification (NCBI taxonomy): domain Eukaryota; kingdom Metazoa; phylum Chordata; class Actinopteri; order Carangiformes; family Carangidae; genus Trachurus; species Trachurus trachurus. The sequence goes on along the minus strand of NC_139903.1, from coordinate 18,053,059 downwards.
CAAAAGAATATCTAAATGTGTTCCATTCTAGATCAGGAAGACATCCTGTTCATCACCGTCCCATTACTGGGGATTCTGAGGATTCTGGGTATCTGGCACAGATTTCAAAGAAGGATAAAGTACAGGCACACATCAAAAAAAGAGACTCACAAGCAGAGCCAAACAATACGTGGCCCCCACATCGATGGAGTGCGGCGACATCCTCCTTTTGCAAGACGTGACGGGCGTCAAACTTGATTCATCAGGACAATATCTGGTTAAAGCCGCATCACCTCCGAGGAACGCAGAGAGCAGCATTAGTATAAAGAGCTGTTGTTGTTTGAAGGCCATCTCCTCTAAATACACACCTGATCTGCAACGGAAACAAAGATCTCTGCTGGATTATATTTAGAGGTGATGAGTGTTTTAGAATGAATGATCTGCTACATTTATCAGCGGCAGTGGAGTCGCCACAAAGTGGTTGAGGTGCATGCTTGGCATATAAAGAGCACAACAGAGAGGTTTGAATTAACAGTCTGTGGTTAGCAATTCAGGCTAGATATGCAAATAAACACAGTGCATCTTGACTAAGTGCTGTGAGCATCTTAACACAAACATAAAAGATGTTGCCACAAACATAATGTCTGATAATTTAGTATTTAGTTGAAGTTTGCCTCTTAAATAGCTATAAATCGAGCATTATGCCGATCCCACCACCATCTACCTGGTCCAGGTTGCCAGGTGAAGGAGCAGTGTTATGGGTTAGAGGAAGAAACAACTCAGACACATACTAAGATTTTTGTTGTTCACCAGAACTGGTGACTGTTACCAATAGCCAGTTGTCATCGTTTCCTTGTTTTTGTTGTTTGTTAGGTTGTAGTTTACACAGTGTTAGCAGCACGTGTTAATGCTACGTGTGGCTTTAGAGAGAAGACTGAGGAAAAGTGCTTGGACTTTTATGAATAGGTTATTAGAGAGCCATTTCTGAGTGGAATATGTTGCCATATATCATAACTCAAGCAAAACGTAAAGAAAGTAAAAAAAAAAAAAAAAAAAAAAACTGCTATAAGGGTTATTCATGGGTAAAGGCCTGAAAAAATAATATGTTGTTAATACTGTTTTTGCTGATTTTGTTTTCTAAATAAATAAATAAAGTTTTATAAAATAAATTTTCATCTCAATGTATTTGGTAACATGTTACAAATTTGATTGTTGGCAGGTGCTGTGTGAGTGAGTGGAGAGGAGGATTTAGTGACGAAAGTTTTATTCATGTATGTATTTATGTAAAATATTATTGTAATTTGGATATATATGCATGTTTTTAACATGAACCCCAGGAGGAGCAGCTGTTGCATGAGTAACAGCTAATGGGGATCCAAATAAACAAATAAACTTTTGACTTGTGTATTTTCCTACCCTACCTACTACTACTACCTACTAAGTTTGTGATGCCCGACTCCTTGGCTGTGTAAATCTGTGTTTATAAGTTTATCATTGGTTCATGGCAGTTCAAGGTGGAAGAAGTTGAGGTGTTGATTATTTGAGATTCTGAAGCACATTTAGTCACAAAATAACATTTTATTTATCGAACCACATACCTTACATCAACACAGTACTGCATAGACATACACATGGTCAATAAGAGGATGCTGCTTCCTTTGTTCAGTTCATAATAAAACATTTGTCAAAACAACATATTGATTGTATGGCAGGCATGATCTCTCACCAAGTTTCTTCGTATAACAACTTCTCTTCCTGGAAAAGTTCCAGCTGTTGCCAATTCGCACCTCATCTCTAGAAAATCAATTTCAGGCCCATTACAGGAGAATCTGAGAGACAGAAAATTGCCCAATCTTTGCAAAGGCATTTGTGGTAAATGCAGTCATTGACTTGATAGGATCCCATGATTATTGTCAAGTGGAATTACTCTGTTTCAATACTGAATGCATCATCAGCCATTAGGTCCTGCATGCAGGACTGAAGTGATGTCACCGGCAGGAGACAAATGGTCAGAATCCATGTTCAGCCTGGGCCACCGTCACTTTAATGGATACATTCAATTTCTTCCACCCTGGAATCCATTTGTTTGCAAGTTGAATGCATTCAAAGCTTTTAAATCTGAGGCTCACAGGCAGCACTTCAGGCAGCAACTGTGCCCATAATAACAAATTAAAATTTCATTAGGAGCAGCTAATTTCAAGTGGAGAAAATTTCTTTGACAAGTTGGATGGTTTCAGGACATTAACTGGAAACAGGGCAGGCATATTAAAATGCCAGGCTGTATGCGCTCTTTCTCATGGGCAAACGTCACATGTTTGCCTATGTAGATTTACTTGACTTTACTGTTGCACATCTCACACAAAAAAATGCTAGAAATTCTCTTATAGACTCTGTAGGGTACTACTGGGCGACCAAAATCACAACCGCAACTGAATCAGAGGAAAATTCTTAGGATTACCAAGGTCCCCTATAGATACACCCTCTGGAGACAACTAATGTCTATACTATACACAGGCATACTGAAATAGACTATCAATCATAATGGTAGCATCAGAGAAAAAGTCAGAGGATTTCTAAAGATACTTCAATTGATCCTCTAAGACAACAAATCCCTGCATAAAGGTGCAAGACAAACCTCCAAACAGTTTTGAGACACTTCAATCAAATCTATAACCGTCTTCTTCAAAGTAACATCAGAGAAAAAGTCCCAGGATTACCAAAGTTGTTAGGATTCATCCCCAATCAATGCTTGTGCAACGGTTTGTTCTAATCTATCAAATAGTTGTAGTGACACAATCACAACAACCTTGAGGTAGGATCACAGGGAAAGTCAGAGGATTACCAAACTCACTAAGATTGTACAGACATCATTAGTCTCCAGAGGATCAAAGGTTCATGGCAAACCCCCATAACAGTAGATGTATCTTGATGGTTCCTGCAGGGAAATTGGTTCAAAATGCATATCAGAAATATGCAAATACAAACCACAGGAAGCAACCAGTGCCTTTTAGTTTTCACCAGAGGCACTTTATACTGTCAGACTGAGAACCTGTTTTAAAAATTGTGATCATGACACTTCAGAAGAGAAGATGCCTCTCTTGCCTTTCTGTTTTTAGAGGTTAGTAAGCTGGTCTTGACTCATCCCCGACATCTTTCAACACATTAACACAGTTTTAATTGGATAATATAACTGGATAATGTGCACGTGACTGCCCACATGCTTCATCTGTTTGGAGAATGGACTGGAGGCCTCTTATGACCCTGATACTTGGCGATGAATCACATCCAGGTGCCCTCACACAATCACTCTTCTGTATCAGTGTGACGGTCAACATCACACTATTGGAAATCTCTACAGCGATTTACATTGACGCCAACAGCAGGTAGAGGTGAAAATAGAGCTCTCTCTCTCAGTTGCCTGACGATCAAGAGGACACTTCAGATCCGGGCATCACATCCTCCTTCTCATCTCCTCTCTCCATGAGTCCTCCTCTGGAGTGGACAAGAACAGCACTGGCTTTTGGTGAAGTGTAGTCCACTTCTGCACATACTGTAGGCTATTGTAATGTTGAGAATACCCAGAGTGCTCTGATTAGTAGAGAACATGAAGATATTCACACATGCAAACGTGATAAAATTAAATTCTGCAGCTGTTAGATTTTATGTTGTTTTTCCTTCCTTTCCACACTGGTTGTTTACTGTAAAGATGGTATAGTAATCCTATTTTGATGAACAGGCCTCGGAGTAAAGAAGTCAAGTGCAGCATCAGACTCCATCCATTTTACTGTGTGATGCTCTGGGGCCATTTTTAAACCTGGATGGATGGAAAACATTTTGTTACAGGTTTAATACAGATTGATGAATGGAGATGAGCTGTGAAAATAAGGACTGACATCTTAATAACAACTGGAGCTCAATTAAAAAAAAAAGAAAAGTTTTTCATATCAGGCAAAACGGGTACAGTAATTGGATAATAGGGGGGGAAAGCAGATTGGTGTATCTTTAGTTTTCATCTCGCTCTCCTCCTGTCGCACACAGTCACATACTTACTGAGATTAAAAAAAAGCGTTTTGTGTTGCCTCCATGCACATTATCCCTCCACCACCATGGTGCAGCTAAAAAGAGACAAACTACAGCTTTATAACAATACAGATGAGTTGACAGGTGGTGTCTGTTTCTGACTTCAATCTGCATGGTGCAACATCACAGCAGCTGAACAGCCTCAGTGGAGCAGCAGGGGGTTAATTATCCTGCTGAAGCGACTGTACTTTTTGAGGTGGTGAATGGATTTGCTGGAACAGACACAGAGGGGAAGTTCAGCAAGTGCACAATCAACAGAGGCTTTTTTTAACGGCTGCTTGTGAAACTACAAGCACACACACTTCAGCTGAGGATGTATGGTTAAGAAGTCAAAGGTGGTTTGTCTGATATGTTTAGATTTTACAAAACTGTCTGGACTAGGCAACATAAAATCACCAGAAGCTGCAGTTCCTCTACTGACCACCACACTATCTCCAGCGGTGAGTCAGTCCCTATACTGTAGGCTTCAATGTTAAAAAGTCAAACTTTGCATCATAGATAATGTTCAACGCCTTATACAAAACCCGTTCTCATTCTTCTTAACCCGGTGCTCTCTACAGTTCTGAGCAAGACAAGGGGAGGAAGGTAAAAGCAGTTAGCTATTGATTTTGGGTTATTGTTTTGAAGACCATCCTGCTAAATCATCATAAACCTTTTGTTTTTGTTATTTGTTTGTTTATGTTCTGCAATAATAAAAGGCCAGTTTTTAAAATCTGCTAGCTTTTAACTGAGGAAACCAGGGTGACGCTAATAAAGCTTTATTAAAACTGCTGCACTCTTGTTGGTCAACCTGGGCTACTTCAGCTAAACTATCTCTATAAGCATTGAGTGGAGTGATGTACAAGGATGACACTGATGAGATTAACAGCAGCATTAACAGTGATAATGAGCAGAGGCACACGCTACAGTTGATGACTGTCATTTCCAAGCTTCAGTGACAGGTCAAATGTTCCCGATCTCATCCACGTCTTAGCTCCATGTGGACAGATTATACTGTTTCCACAGAGAGACTTCCACATGAACCAAAGGCTCCGACCTGAATACGTCCAGCCGGGTCCCCGGTGACCCAGAGCCTGCCGCTGAGACGCTGCCGCTGCCGTGATTTTCCATTAATGTGTGACAGCGGGGCCGTTTATAGCTGTGAAGCCCTGTGGAGAAGCAGGTTAGCTGTAATTATTCAGCTGATAGGTTATGAGCAGATCAGGCCTGTCACACCTCTCCTGGCTGCCCGGACTGAGGGAATCAGGAAAAGCAGGAGAATCGTCTGGATATTAGTCACACTAGCATAAAGCGCCTCCCCGGAGAGGGACAGAAAGAGGGGTATTAATGCTGTGGGATTACATCCTCTCAAAAGGTATTTAATTCAACTCCAGATTCACCTCATGTGTCTGTGTGTGCATATGTGTCACAGTTTGTCCAACCTCATCTTGAAACCTAAATACTTAACAAAGATCTTTAGAAAAACAGTTCACTCACATGCTGATAAACTGCTTGCAGATAAATGGTTTTGCATTTATTTGTCTGAGCTTCTATTTTAACTTTGAATGCAACAAAAGAAAAAAAAATCTTCTGGTTTCATTTAAAAATGAAAAAAGCACACACAAAACCTGGGCCAGCATGTTTTACATGCTGGCTCCACCCACAGATGATATAAGTGGGCCATGCAAGGTTTTAGGATCAAAAGGCATCTGACAGAAAAAAATGACCAAAGCAAATGTGGGCAATTAATAGTACTTATAGTAGTAATTAATCAGCAAGCTTACTGAGCAGTATTAACTTTCAAACAAGCAATGTATGAAAACTGTTATAACTTGTTCATAATTGTAAATGTATGTTTCATAACATGGTTAAAATTGAACAAATAGTCTTATCATAGACCATTTGCAATTCTTAGGGTGGTTTCGATTTAAGGCGGTGATGTACAGTACCGTATATTGATGGCTCTTTTTGTCTGTCGCAGTGACCATCTTCTTCAGAACCTTTAGGACAACACTTACTATATTTTTTACTTGAAGACTACACAGCAATTGTTTATTTTCAAGTTATCAATTTTTTGGTTGATTGTAAAATTTCGGACTGAAATAAGAACTTAAAAAATAAAAAAAATAATGCAAAAAAGAAAGAGAAAAAAAAGAAGTTGGTTTTAAATGACTCACTTGGGGACTTACCCATGATTCACAGTGTCAATACAGAGCCATATGTGTGGACACACAGTTGTGATACCCTTCATTATTTGTTTGCCGAGTGAGAAGAGCTGATGCAACTGATCTCTGGTTCTCCAACACCACAGGCCGTCGCTGCCGACAGCTGCAGTGTCGACGGCTTCTTCAGCGCGGCCGACGGCTTCTTTAAGCACAGACAATTTCACACATGAAAGATTTACACTCAAGCTATGGGGAATCCATCCATCTGAAGCTTTTGAGGTGTAAAGGGGTGAGAGGGGGGAAAATGACAACATAGAGCCTGTCAGCCTCTAGGGGATGGAGCGGTGCCTGGGAATATAGATGGAAGCAGCCTTGGAGCTATGGATGGTGGAATGAATGAAAATACAGGTTGGAGTTAGCCCCCCAGGAAGGAATAAGGACAAATCCTCCAGATTTTAAGAGAACAGATGTAAAGGGGAAAAAAAACCCTCTGGCCACACACACACAGAAACCATTAGCAAAAATCCTACCACTGTTGCTAATGGCTAAAAAGCGACAGAGAATTGATGAATTTTACTGGTCAGTGCCAATGGAAAAGATAGAGAGTTTAAATTAAAAAATCTTACCCACTCAGCTCCACAGTTTGTTTTTCTGCCTCAATCATCATTTTGAAGCTTTAGTTGCATAAATATTGTGGATTTCTACAACTGAAATTGCAATACATATCCAGACTATTTCATGTTAGAACACTTCATGTAACAAATGCAGAACGGGATCAATCTTTTTTTTTTTTCCTTATCGAATTCCAAGTGAGACACAATGATACTCACAATGTAATAATCTGCCTCTCCAGTACATCACTGCTGGTATGGAGTTTAAACACCACAGACACACAGGTGTAGTTCCTCTTCCAGTTGGCTTCCTCGTCTGCTGAGCTCGTCCATGTCCGTCATGTAAAACAGGCGTCCACACACCCGCAGGCTGACAAACACACCTCCTGTTTAAATGTAGCTTGTGTCAAACTCAAAGCTCCAGGCTCCAGGTTAAGCAGCGATACCATCTGTCACCAGCACCAATGTTTGTGTGCATGTGTGTGTTTCAGCAAAAGAGACACAGTGACAAAAGGGGTGTACAGCTACATAACACACTCTAATCTGACCTAGAGTGACGTTTGATGTTTCGAAATGTTGTCAAGTTTCAGAAAAAGCAGTTGTGAATAAACTTAACTATATGTTAAGTTTATTCATAAATTTGACCTCACTCCTATGAAGATGCACAAAACATCCAATGACTAGCATATGTTATGTTATCTGTTAAAATTACTACAGTTTCAAAACTGGAATTTAATTTTCATCCGTTATTTGTATGTTTTAATGAACATGCATGATTTTCATATAAAAAAAAAACATGATATTTTAAAAACCAATAAAGTGCTTCACATACATCAAATGAAACAGCTAGACAAATCATTTACACAATACAAATGCGATAAAAATCAGGCCCAGCAATGAACGTAATGAACAACATTGTGGAGAACGCATACTTTTATTTTGGAAGGTCGAGCCTTCATCAACTTATAAGATGTTTTTGTCTCAGATATCTGAATTTAACTGTGATTACATGACATTACATTACTCTTTAGTATATCTGAACGTGGGTAGTTTGGGGTGCTAAGTCCCTAAAAATGTACAGCTTGTAGCCTACATCAAGAATTGAGGATACTGCTGTTAGCTTTCACTCTGACTCAGGTTCATTCATTGGTGGTCTGTGATTATTGCACAGTGATGGTGGTAGAACAAAAAGATGAGGAGGAAAAAAGGGCTGAAAATGGAAACCAACCTTTGAACATTTCATTGGTGAGCTTATTAAATGTGTCCTCTGAAACCATGAGGCTTTAATCGCTGCTGTTACAGCCTCCGCTCTTCTGGTATAAGGCTTTCCACATGATTTGGAGCCAGCAGGGATTTGCTCGTAGTCAGCCACAGCAGCATTAGTGGGATCTGACACTGATGTCAGGTGCTCAGGTCTGGATCAACAGCTGCCATCAACCAAGGTGCTGGATGTGGCTGAGGTCAAGTTCTTCCACACCAGCAGGGGAAAACCATTTCTTCATTATCACTGCATGCTGCTACAGAGCATCAAGTTGTTATTTAAAGCAGATATCAGTGGAATGTTTTTGTTAATATAAGTCCTAAATAGTCCTATTTTCCGTCAGCAATCACTTACATGAAGTATTTCAGCCTAAACACGAGTCTCTCCGTCACTCTGCTCTGCTGTAACCCGAGGAGAAAATTTTCCTTGTGGGATACAAGTGTTATCCAATGAGGAGAGAGAACGGCATGAAGGGCTGTGTGTGCAGCCAAGGGATGCGCGTGAATGTGGTGACGTAGCACGAGGACCAATTGATGCCTGACAAGGGCGGGGGCTGCTAACTCATGGTGCGTTCAAAGAAACTCGTACTTTGTGTTTTTCCTTCCTGTGAAGTCATACCAGTTCGATCTGGTACGAGTTCACGGGTCGGAAGTTACGAGTGGCCGTTATAGGGAACTTTCACAGACAACAGGATGGTAAAAACACGAGCTACGGGTTACCTGGAACGCTACCAAGTCGTAGTTGTGACTTGAAGCTGTAACTTACGGTTTCAAAAGCCTGCCTTGAACGCAGCATTAGCCGAAACGGCCGTGAAGCTGATATCTGCTTTAATATAAAAGCTATAGACCTGCTTTATAATCACACTACACATATGCATCTACCTTTACCTTTATGTACAATAGAGCTCTAATATAAACACTTACCTTTATACAACATGGGATCAGAGATATTTTGTCATTTGTATTTTATTGCAGTGATGCCTTGATATTTTGTATCAAAAATACTTATATATTGCCATGTGTTTTTGTATTTTCAAAATACTGTAAAACAATGTGAGACAATGTGGGCCTATAGCTAATGACACCCTGCAGATTAAACTGCATAGAAATTACGAAGGTAGGCTAATTGGGCTTGCCTGGACTTGTTGAGCGTTGACCTTCGAGGACATCAACCCACTTCAAAGTGGTTTAATGTTTCTAGTTTATTTCTCGTATTATTTATTTTAACCACAAATTGTTTGCATTCTAGACAAGATCTTTTTCAGAGTAATGTGATGTTTGTTGATTTAAAGCAGAAGTAAGCGATCCGGTCGTTTTGGCTAACTTCTTGTCAGCCGATGGAGTTAGCAGTCCCCGCCCTCTTCATGGATCTATTGGTCCTCGTCCCTACGTCACCACATTCACGCGCATCCCTTGGCTGCACAAACAGCCCTTCATGCTGTTCTCTCTCCTCATTGGATAAAGGTTGTAGGATACAAGGAAGTATACAAGAAGTTTTCTCCTCGGCTTACAGCAGAGCAGAGTGACTGACAGACCCGTGTTTCAGACCAAACACTCTATGAAGTGATTGCCGTCGGAAGATATAACTATTTAAGACTTATATTAACACAAATATTCTGCTTACTTCTGCTTTAAACCGTGAATATTAGCTGCTTATTTTCACTGTTAAGTAATTGTTAGCTCATCTCATCACTTTCTGCTTGATTTCCATTGTTGCATAGTATTCATAAGGCATTATAATCATAAACGCTAGTTGGATGTGTCTAGACTGTTGATTTGATCAATGCCCGTGGCCCACATAGCCTACAGTATGCCACAATGCTGATTGAGGGCCAAATGTTGACAGGCTGTACAAAAGCAGCTTGTGTCATGAGTCCAGATTGTTGCCATGGTATTGCCTTTGTTAAGGGTGATTTTATTTTTTTATTTTTTTTACACTGGAACAGTGCTTTCTCTCTGTCCCATAGGCTGCCAGTCATGTTTTTGCACTGTATTTTATTTTTGTATACATTTTGTGTCTGTGTATTTTGTAGCTTATTTTGATACAATTATAAATTGAGTATTTGGTATTTTATTTGATGATTTTTTATTTGGACAGTAAGAAAGGTAACATAAGAAGTAAGACTGTTAAAGTTGCACTAAATCCCAAAGGTTTTCTTATTGGGTCTCAGCTTGTGTTGCTAATTGACACTACGGTTTTCAAAGAAAATTAACAAGGTCAAACATGGGGTTTAATCTGCTGTGACGCCCAAGTTACAACTACAGTCATGCTGTGCAGCCTTTAGAGTCAGTGCAAAAGGCCACAGACGGAGATCACACACACAGACAGATCAGAGGTACCAAATATAGCTCAATCACTGATGCTCTGAAGCCACACAAAGAACCAGACACAGCAGATGATGCCGTCAATATTTCCCCTGCGGGAGTTCCTGAACTCAACACAAGGTGTTATTCGACACAAGTTTACTGTAATGATATTCTTTCAGAGACCGGTGCAATGCAGACAACCCTCCCTCCCCAGGGTAACGGATCTGACTTATTTGATTACTTCACATAACAGATGTCATGTGACACAACACGATACGAGCTGCCCAGAGAAGTCATGCACCATGTGGACAGAAAACCGATGACCACAGAACTACACAAAGAGAGGCAGAGAAACATGAAATTAGCTACTACAAAACGATGCAACATTGTAGCATCTTTGTGTCTTACTTTCTGTCCCTCATTTCCCCCTCGACCCACCATGGTGCAGCACTCCCCTGTCTTTATTTTAACATTTAAACATATGATTTATATTTTTATAACTACACTTTTTTTTTTTTTTAGCAAATTGTAGTTTTGTACATTACAATACCTTCAAAGCCCACTTGTGGGCCCCAGACCAGGTTGGGAACCACATACTGTAGATTTCTTATTTTTAGATGATTTGATGATTAAATGCTAATTTGAATGTGAAGTTTCATGAGCCTGATTAGACACACTTCTCATTGCTAGCAAATGCTAGCATGCTGAAATGCTAGTGTGTGAACTGAATGGTAAACAGACCTGCTCAATATTAACAAGTCAATCTGAGAATGTTAGCATGCATACGTCCAGCGTCACACCGCCTGGTAATCTTTATCATGTTAAAGTTAATCTGGGCATGTTAGAATGGGTTGGGAACCAAATACTGACCTCAGATAGATTTGATTTTTTAAAGACTACGTTCATTTCAGCAGTAGACTGCCAGCTCCAGTCGTCTTTTCCATGTGAAACCCCCTGCTTGTGTTTCTTTGCCGAGTCATGCGGAGAGTCACACACTGGAGGTTTCACATCAGTTTGTTGCCAAACAACACATCGACAAAATGAGAGCTACTCGAGCCAAAGACGGCCTCTTGATTTCTGAAATGTTTGCACAGACATGTCCACACCTTTTAACCTCACTGTAATGAGCTGACATCCTTTAGTCGTATCTGCCCCCTCCTTTCTGGGAAGGATAATGATTTGGAGTAGACTCAATTCATGACAGACATGTAGTTCAGGGGTCTTGTGTCTCACCTGCTATGACTGCCGCTTTTACTCCCCAGGGGCAGTCACCTCTATCTGAGCTTTGCCTCTTCTGTAGAGTCCATTTCTTTCCAGATGCACAGTGGTCGTGTCAAACAGTGAGAGTGAAGAGTGCAGAAGAGGAGGAAGAAGAAATATTTTTATCCACCAAACCTAACTGTGGATGGCTCCTTGGTATGTAAATGGACCCTACTGTGTGAATGTTTCATTCAGGCTTGGCTGAGTGTGCAAAGAGGGTGCCAACAGATCATGAAATATACATCACAGTGTATGTTTGTGTGTGTGTATGTGTGCTGTGTTTCTGTGGGTGGGAACCGAAAGTTAATGAGTGTGTGTGTGTGTGTGTGTGTGTGTGTGTGTGTGTGTGTGTGTGTGTGTGTGTGTGTGTGTGTGTAATGATTTTCGATCTAACAAGCGTAACTCTACATGAGGTTATCTTCAGTGCAGCAGCAGAACCGGTGTCCTTAAGAAGTGGAGATTCTTGGTATAAGAAGCTGCAACGGCTCAGATTACACGGGTAACAACTCAGGCTAATAAAAGTGTAGATAGAGTCACGGAGAGTTCACTAAACTGATGCAGGAATAAAACTAAACGTATGTTGACGGACTTTACACTAGCATACAACAGGGCCCCTTCCCATGACCTATAAATAAACACACTTCAGACAAACTCATGTTGAGAAACAGTAAGTTTCAAAGCTAACAACCACTCAAAACGAATTCCTTAAATCTCTAGCCAATGGAAACAAGTAGCTGTGCTCTTAGGTCAAATAGATTATGGTCAGATATCAGCAAAATTGATCAGCTACAGCTACTACCCAACTTCCTGTTTATCACTAATTAGTAACATGGCACCCTAAACTGAGTGTTTTTGGTGATTTTCACAACCAGCTTCACATAGCTTTTAGGTGCTAATAAGCATATGATAATGATAATACTAAAATGCTAAATTAGATGGCAAACACAGGTTTGCCCAAGTTGGAATAAAATATGTTTTTTATCGGGGACAGCTCTCCATTCCGACACCCCTCCACTTCGACACCCCCTGTTCCGAAACACCCCCACTTCGAAACACCTCTGTTACGACACCCCCCTCCCCCGCAGCTGTCCAAGGTGCTGAACCGCGTGACGTTGTTTACATTCTGTGTTGTGGCTTGTCTGTGAAACGTGCGCTGCAAAACTGGGCAGATCTGTCCCACTTGCTTTCTTCCAGACTCCGTTGTTGGAGATCTCCACACAGAAATAGAAATACAGAAAGACCAGGTAGAGGCTAGACAGGCTAGAAGCATAATGAACATTATATGTCATTAATATGAAGTATTTGCTTGTTTTGCAGTTAATTATGCACATGATCCGTTTGACCCCAAAAAAGAAAAAAGGATCAATGCGCATTGCACACTGCACAGCCTCCGTTTCCTGTCTGATTTGGTCCGTCTGTCCGTTCGGAGTGGGGGGGTTTCCCCAATAGCCTTGTCGGAATAGCGGGGTCTAGAAAAATAGAAAAAATAGAAAACCCCGCTATTACGATGAATGGAAGTCTATTGTCGGAAAGGCGGGGTTTCGAAAAGGCGGGGTGTAACCGTCCGCAGGTATAGTCACGAGGTACCAGTGAGGAGAAGTGATGACGTGTGGTGGTTAACGGTACTGAAGTTAAACTCACTCACCCATAAAAGACGTGCAAACCCCCTTGCCAAGTGGTCATTGACCTCTTGACGAAATGGTTTGCATCGTCGCCCGCGGTGTGGGAGACCCGGGTTCAAAACTCACTCAGAGACTTTGTACCTATTAAGATTAAGTTAGGTAACCTGTACCTTCTGCCTGGCATCAGTTCGTACTCCTTGTGGAGGGCGATTCAGGTCTGAGGTGATTTTTTGACCTTGCTTCATAGCTGTCTGCCCAAATATCTCTTGGAGAGAAGATGGAGGCAGCAGTAAATGGACCAGCTAAACATTAGCACATTGAAGTCGCATTGCTAAAACAGTGTCACTGAATTGAGACACAGCTCACATCTTGTTGATTGTCAAATTACAACTTATTAAACTTGTTGCTTCTTTTCTGATTATCAATAAATCATTTCAGTCTCCTGTCTGTCATTGCCAGTTAATCATCATTTGCAAAAACACCCACGTGGAAGCACAGAGAGATGTATTGTTGTTGTACAGAACGTCTCAAACATTCAGTCATAGAATTCAACCCGTACTTAGATGCACCTGAATTATTGTCCAGCTAAAAGCATCAGTGTGAGCCAAAGCAGCCGACCTTCACAGATCTGAAAGCCAAGCACATTTTTCACTTGGGAGTGACAGTAAATGATGGTTGATGCTTTTTGCCAGATATCTGTAACTCAGTGCCGCTGGCGTTGCACAAGCACAAGTAAAACAACAGGCTTGTGAGTTTTTCTTGTGCACAGAGACGACCGAGGAGAACCAGTTAGTTTTCCAATTTCCATTGGACTTGTACACACGAAGTCGCAACACCAATGACAAACATTTACTCTTAAAGGTGTTAAGTGCTCTATAATTTATTTATTATTTAAAACATAAGCGAATGAATATCAGCATTAAGAATATATGAATGCAGAAGCCTACATTTGTGTGGGTCTATGAACATTTGTTTTCTGTGGCATTGCCCTCCTATTAAGTTATTAGTGACTCTAATTGACGTGGTGCATTTTCAGCTCAGTGAACAAGCTAATCAGTCTGTGAGTGCAGAGAGAAATCGCTGATTTAAAAACCATAAAATGATGAAAGATCCTTTTAGACCATTTAAATTTGCCTTTTAGTAAATTGGCACTCTGAGGGGGGAAAAAGCTCTTATTTGACTTTGCCTGCTGAGATTTTACCTCAACAATGAGATTATTGCGTTTGCCTCCTGAGCTTTGTTGGAGTGACATAAACAATGCATCTTGCTGTGCCAAGTTTTCTGCCTCAGGGTGTGCAGCAGCTATACCAATCTGCACTGCCATGTAATCTCTCAGCCGCCATTCAGTAGCTAACAACCTCTGAAACTTGCTTTACTTCGCACATTATGCTTGCTCGCACGCACACACACACACACAAACATGTACACATGGTCTCTGTGGCTCAGCAGCAGCGCAGTGTGTCCCCGGTGTCCTGATGAGCGCTGAGGACCATTATGTGGTTCAGCAGCACAGGGCTCGTCACACCAGGCTGTGGCACAGTGGTACACACAGGTTAATTGGTTCAGTACTATTCAGAGTCCTTACAGCCAGTGAACAGTTCAAAACTGGGCTTAAACGACAGCGTCGCTCTGCTAACAAGCTAAAAATGTAAATGATACAGACATTATGAAGGTAAGACCGAGTCGAAAAGACATGCGGTTACACCCCGCCTTTCCGAAGCCCCGCCTTTCCGACAATAGACTGCCATTCATCGTAATAGCGGGGTTTTCTATTTTTTCTAAAGCCCCCGCTATTCCGAAAAGGCTATTGGGGGAAACCCCCAGTGCGCAGTGCGCAGTGATCCTTTTTTCCTTTTTGGGGTCAAACGGATCATGTGCATAATTAACTGCAAAACAAGCAAATACTTCATATTAATGACTTATAATGTTCATTATGCTTCTAGCCTGTCTAGCCTCTACCTGGTCTTTTTACTAAACTTAACCAACTCCTTTCTTCATTGCCTAAACCCAACCAAAACATCTCCCTCAGTCAGCTGTCAGCACGAGCGGCGGCTGCAGCAGCCTCACGCCCCTGTGAGCTCAAGCCGGCTTCAGCTGCGCTCGAGCGGCGCAGGGGGGGAGAAAAAAAGTGTATTTCTTTTACTGTGTGGAGATCTCCAACAACGAAGTCGGGGAGAAAGCAAGTGGGACAGATCTGCCCAGTCCCTGAGCAGCGCACGTTTCACAGACAAGCCACAACACAGAATGTAACGCGGTTCAGCACCTTGGACTGCGGGGGGGAGGGTGTCGGAACAGCGGTGTTTCGAAGTGGGGGTATTTCGGAACAGCGGGGTGTCGAAGTGGAGGTGTGTCGGAATGGAGAGCTGTCCCCACTAAAAACTCCCACAAGTCAAGTTCTGACCTTTTGGAGAAAATGTAACACGCAGATGCTACATCATCAAACCTCCTACCATGACTCTTTTGCATCAAAATAGAAAATCTAGATGTAGTAACTTTTCTTGTATTTTAAGTTTTTCAGGTCAAAAATGCCACAGAAAATGACATTTTATTCAAAGCTACAGTCCAGCTCTCAGTGACAGAATATGAAACAGCACAGTTTGTTCTGCAACTCAATTCAACTCAACTCAACCCAACTCAACTCAAGTCAACTCAAACTTATTTATAGGCACTTTAAAAACCCTCGAAAAACAATCAAAGTTGACTAAAGTACTGTACGGGTCAGTGCAACAGCACACGACAAAAATATAAAATGTTCTCTATATCATTATCTGTTATCGTGACTTTGTTCTGATCCATTTGCAGAGGCAGTGAGCGCAGTTGCATCTTCTCTAAATGCATCTCCGTGCTGTGTCGCTAAATGAGCCTCCTGATATTTTCATTAATAACTTTCACCTCATACAGCGCTGATCATTTCTGCACAGGAGGGAGAAAGCAGAGCGAGCAGTGGAAGCTTTCACACTCACACAGGACCTACATCTCTCAGACGAGCTGCATTTGAAATACGGGACTAAAAGTAATCTGGGGTGGAAGTTCCAGATATTTTCACAGTGTTGGAAGATCTGTCCCAGTTTCCTCCCACATTCCTAAGAAATGCAGAGCAGGTGTGAAGGTGCAAGGCAGTGGTGGGAAAAAAAAAATGCTTAAACCGCCTCAAACAAGGTGGCCATGTTGAAGTTCTACATGATGAGGGGCAGAGCTTTACTGTTGTCTATTTTCTCCTCTTAACAGCGGAAACACTGAACCCTGAGAAATACAGTAGCGGCTGCCGGTCTTTCAAAGGGGGGAAGCTCATTTTTGGCCTTCATCATAAAATTAGTCCATTTGTCCATTTATTCATCCCTATTCATCTCTATTTATTTATCCAAATGCAGAGGTGTCAAAAGTACTCACATTCTGGGCATTTCCGGTCGATCAATGTTTACCTCAGATATCAGGTCAGTTCATTTCATACCATCCATAGCCTACTCCCAACTACTGCGTGCGACCACAGAACAATTTTAAAATTAGTCCGTAGTCCATTAATCAACATTGAAAAAACAATTCTTGAACAAAAACGAATATAAACATCCACACGCTGCAGTAGCAGGAATCAGGACTGATCTTGCATCTGAAGAAGATAACCCCACACAATTAGATGCCAACCTGAGCTGTGGCACCAAAGTCACAAAGTTTTGGTGATTATCAGCTCACAATCATTTCCAGAATAATATTGTTTTTATTGATCTTTCTTCTTTTTTTTTCTTGTCTTGACTATTGCGATACACTTTACTTTGGTATCAGCCAGGCCCCCATCCACTGTCTTCAACCACCAAGGGTGTTTGCTGTTCGAGCCCTGGTGCTCTTGAACACTATCTGATCCCAGATCAGTGACCACTATTCTTCAAACACATTTATTTTTCTTAACCTTTAGTAATGTCTGATTTATGTTTTATCTACATGTTCTCTAGCTCTTTCACTTGATGCTTATTTAAGATATTTTCAGGTTTTCTGATACACTACACTAGAATTCTTCTTCTTTTTTTACCCAGTTTCGTTTCACAAGTAAAGAACTCTGTTACAGGAAGTGCTATATGTTAAAGCAGATATCAGTGGAATGTTTTTGTTAATATAAGTCCTAAATAGTCCTATTTTCCGTCAGCAATCACTTACATGAAGTATTTCAGCCTAAACACGAGTCTCTCCGTCACTCTGCTCTGCTGTAACCCGAGGAGAAAATTTTCCTTGTGGGATACAAGTGTTATCCAATGAGGAGAGAGAACGGCATGAAGGGCTGTGTGTGCAGCCAAGGGATGCGCGTGAATGTGGTGACGTAGCACGAGGACCAATTGATGCCTGACAAGGGCGGGGGCTGCTAACTCATGGTGCGTTCAAAGAAACTCGTACTTTGTGTTTTTCCTTCCTGTGAAGTCATACCAGTTCGATCTGGTACGAGTTCACGGGTCGGAAGTTACGAGTGGCCGTTATAGGGAACTTTCACAGACAACAGGATGGTAAAAACACGAGCTACGGGTTACCTGGAACGCTACCAAGTCGTAGTTGTGACTTGAAGCTGTAACTTACGGTTTCAAAAGCCTGCCTTGAACGCAGCATTAGCCGAAACGGCCGTGAAGCTGATATCTGCTTTAAGTAAAATGTCTGCCGTAAAAATATTAAAACTTTGACACTCTGAAGATTGTTTCATGCACATAATTTAACAGTCAGTCAGTGTAGTAGTGGAAATGTTTTGGACTAGCCTTAAAAGTCAGGGGATTGACAAGGTCAGTCAGCTTCATCCTGTGGTAACTCCACTGTGATATATCCATCCATCCATCTTCGTTGTGATTGTTCCAGTCTGCGGTGGGTTGAGCGACCCATGCTTCCACACTGCAGGCGTCCATCTGTCCACACTGATTAATGTAAACTCAGCCGGTCATTAAGAGAAAAATCCAATCATCAGAGTGGTAGGACCTGATTGGTTTGGAGAGACTCTTGTGTAATTGCTCCCACACAATCAGGTTGATTAGAAAATAGATGGTTTGTGCAGGGAAATGTTTCAGCTTCAGACAGTGAACTTTACTGCAGCTGGAGCAAATGCAGCAGCACATCACTCCCACTGTTTCAGTTTCATTAGATTATTTTTACTTTTACTATTTCTCTTTACATCCCACTGGCACTTTTTCTTTTATATGCTGATTTTATTGTCAGTTTTTTGGCTCCAGAGTTCGGCTGATTTTGTTGCTGCCACCTTATAAAGTGAGCAAAAGCTTCTGTCCACCCGAATCTGTTGTATCTAGACTGGTACACCTGAACCCCACACATACCTGAGCAATCACCTACACTGAGCATGTGTGAGCAGGTGTAAACAGGAAGGAGATCATTTCTCTGCAGCTGAATTGTTGCAAAAATCCTCTAATTTATAACAGAAGACAAGAAGGTCATAAACACTGAGGGCCCTATTTTAGTGGCGCAACTCAGGGTGGCGCAGCGAAGCGAGCCCTGACGCAGCTGGCGAAGTGGTATTTTCCTCCAGTTCAACAAGGTGCGCAGTGGATTCGGTAAATTGGCAGACTGCTGTGCGCTGAGATGGGAGTGGTCGCGCAGCAGGGGGAGGTGTCGACAGATTCGCCGTGGCGCAGTGACAATTTGTTACAGATAGACCGCGCGGAGAGTGCGCCGAAAGCTCGCCAGCTCCAACCTGGTCTAGTCTCAGCGCAAGGCGAAGCGCAGCCAGCGGACTGGTATTTTGACTGCCCAGCGCGCAGTGCGCCCACGTCACCAAGACCTCACAGGCAGATTTCCACACTTCCAGGCACATTTAAATGCAATTAACAACAATAATAATAATAATAATCATCACAATAACCCCTATTTATTGTATCTGAATCAGCACATACACCTATATCTATATAGATTGTCCCGTCACACTGATGGCAGATCAAAGGCTTGCGTAATGGAAACTCAGCCTGACTGAATTAACACAGATGAAACCAGGGAGGGACTGAGACAGCCGTGGATGTCCCAAGAGCAGGTGTTGACACTACACACTGTGCCGTTGCAGATGATCAGCTATTTACTTATTGATTTATTAGGGGCCAGCGCCGCATCGTCACGCAACCATAACAAATAAAACTGAAATGCCTCCGTTACGCACAGCGCTGTTTGTTTATGCTGTGATCTGTGCACACGTGTTTAAATATAGGTTAGATAGATAGATAGACCTGCTCCCTCCTCCTCCCTCCTCCCTCCCATACTACTTTTGCATCATCAGCCCGTGAGGTCTGTTCGCGCGACCGGACACTGCCAGCTTGGACCGGACCAGAACATCAGTTTCCTCCCGTCTCACTTGCTCTGACAGATTGAGAGCTGTTGCCCAGTAAAAAAAACAAAAAAAAACACACACACACCCCTTTTCCATTAATAAAGACACTCATATTTAGTAACCTATATTTAAACACGTGTGCACAGATCACAACATAAACAGCTGTGCGTAACGGAGATCACGGAGCGTCTCTCTTTTTCTTTTTTCTTTAGAATTTACCTGAGATGGAGTTGTGAATATCTGCTCACTATGATGCCAGGCTGCTTGTGGTTTATTTGTTTTCAGTTTTATTTGTTATGGTCGCGTGACGATGCGGCTCAATAAATCAATAAGTAAATACATAAATATAGCAGATAATCGTGTAGTGTCAACACAGCAGTAATCCATCCTCATCTTTCATCTGTGCAGCCTTTGATGTGTCATAAGTGTGACGGGACAATCGATAATAGATGTACTGTCTATGCTGTATAGGTGCTGATTCAAATCTTCTCTTCCACGGTGAAATCAAACGTCCGCCTTGCGCGCGCGGCGGATTTAAAGGCGAGGAGAGGAGCTCATTTGATTGGTGAAGATCTGACTCGGCTGTGTCAAACCCACTCCACGCCTTCTCTCCTCCCTCTATGCCATTTGCGCCGGTGGGAGGGAAGTAGGCGGGATGCGCTCCGCTGCGTCTCGAAGCAAAATCGCAATCTGCTCCTGGCCACTCCCCGTTGGCGAAGCGAAGGCGAGGCGCAGGGCAGATGCGCCTCGCCTGCACCTAGTCTACCAAAGTAGAGCCCTGATTGTCAAGAATGATGAACCAATTAGGAGCATAAGGGTGAGCTAACCTTCGGTTTGGTTAAGATTTGAAAAAATGAGGTAAAATAAGATTAGAAGGAAAAAATATGTATTTGAAAAAAAAAACTTAAGTAGGCTAAGTATGAAAAATTTGTAAATGAGACAGAATCAGTGTTGAATTCTATGGAGGAGTATTAGGGCCAATCATGAAAAAAAAATGAAAGGAGGGAGATTTTGTTTTTCATTATGCACTTCCAGTCGAAATACAATGTTGAGAAAAAAGTGGAAATGTTGAGAATAAAGTCGAATTACAATGTCGAGAAAAAAGTTAAAATATTGAGTAAAGTGGAAATGTCAAGATAAAGTCCGATGTCAAGAATGAAGATGAAATGTTGTGGAAAAAGCAGAAATGTGAAAATCTGAAAACATGTGATATGATATCAATTAAGTATGCAGTTGCATAACTTCAGAAATCTCTTACCATTAGGATGCATGCAATTGTCAGTCTCACTCCACTCCTAATTTGATGGACCAGCATTGTATTTCGACTTCATTCTTGACATTTCTATTTTATAAATTTATTCTATTCATTTCAACTTATTCTCGAAGCGCATATTAAAAAAAGAAAATCTCCTTCCTCTCATTTTTTTTTCATGAGTGACCTTAATACTCTTCTATAAAATTCAGATGCATGATGCTATGATTTTATACTGATTGAAACAGAACATGATAACTGTGTGGGTATTTGATCTCATTATCATTATTTTAAATCTGATGAAAATTGGAACAGTTTGGTGATGAATGATGAAAACAGAGATGTCATTTTAGACTACAGGACGTCACCATGTTTGTCTGAACTAGTGTGAGTGACACGGACGGGCGAACGTGTTCTTTCAATGGTCAATGAAGTGACGGCAGCTCCTCTTGGCTCCTCGTGGCTCCTCGTGGCTGTGTGTGTGTTGCTTGTAAATCATGATGAGTAACACCCGGGTGCTTCTCACTTTTCTCCATTAGCGAGTTTTTGAACGAGTGCCTCTGGTCCACTAGCACCAAATCAAAAAGCCTCGACAAGGACAGCTGCCAGGGGGCCTCGTGTGATTTGCAGCGATGCCATTTTCCCTCCTGGCAGCGCATACGAATCGCGGCGCGTGACAGAGATTACGCTACAATTCGTCTTTAGATTAGAGTAATTAAACTGTCAGAGCTCAGAGCCGCAATATTTCAACTGTGGAAACATGGAATTCATCAATGTTGCATTAAGAGTTCACTTTAAACATCTTCAGGATGACATGCGGAACAAAACAGGCTCCATTAAAAACAAGTGTGTGCACCTTAAGGCCGCTACTTCACATGAAATAAATGGTTTTGAGCCCAGTGACAGCTAAAACATAATTACACGCATTCATTCATTCACTGACTGTGAGTCTAACATTAAGCATATAGCCCAGTCACAGTATCCTAATAAAGCCCTGTGTGCAGCAGCAACATGGCAGCAGAGCATGAGCAGCAGCCCCCGAGGCAGCAGCTGGCACACATCTGCTTCTGGACCGCTTATAAATTATTAAGCCAAACGTCAGTCAAGCCAGCTGTGGCTGCAGCTGGTGGGTCACTCAGTAGCAACATGCACAACGACGGCAACATTGAGTGGCCAATGGGAATTGAATCAATAAAGGCTATTTTGTGTGTGTGTGTGTGTGTGTGTGTGTTTGTGTAAATCACATGTTCAGGGCTTTTTCCAGTGTGTCTGACTCCCTATCAGTATTGTTATATGTGTTGTGTTATATGTGGTCTTAAAGAACTGATGTGAACACTGTTTTGTGTCTTCAAACTTTGCTACTTCAAACTTTGTGAAATACAAACTGTCTGAGTTTAATTTAAAAAGGATGTCCTTGTATTTGTTGATCCACTAGAGAAACAATATTTTCATGTTTCTGTTCATTAAGTTTGTGGTTTTCGGTTAACTGTTTCCTAGAGTTTACTGTCGTGCTGCACTGAAGCCATTTTGAATAATTAAAATAAGTTTTTTCATGGTTAAACAGTAAAAAGTTGAGCCTCTGATACATATTTTTCACAAGTGTTTGAACCATATTTGAGGAATCATTGCAAAAACTGTTCTGTTTATGTTTCTTATTCAAACATGCCGAATATTGGCTGACTCAGAGAGTACTACAGACTCCTCTTCTGCCTCCATAGCAGCATATGCAGCTCTGTTCTGCAGGACTTAATTAACACTGATTACCATAATGATTAATTGATGCATCCTCAGAGATTTGTCCTGCTTCGCATTTGCAAAATGGAGGCTGGTCAAAATATGGCGTGTGGTCAGTATGCAGACCACAGCCCTCATCCATCATACTAAGGCAAACATATTAGCCTATGTTTTTGACTTGTGCCTCAGTATGAATTATTCAATAAGCTATTCATTATCCTGACTGGACCTGCGTACAGAGGATGAGTCCCATCCAGAAGTCAACCTCTTCGTTCTCTGAGGAGTTAGGAAAGCTCTCAGAATAATTGAGTTGTGGTTTGAGAGACGTTTTTTCTTCTTCCCCATCTCATTGTATTAAAGCACAAAGACAGCCGCTCTTGTCTGCCTCGACTGATTTAGACGCTCTGCTGCCAAAACCTGATCAGGCCTGAGCAGGAAAGAAGGAACCATTGAAGACTTTTAAAGGAGGAGACAAAGTGCCAGACACCTTTTGATTTACAAGTTAGTGAAGGAGTTCCTTCTGTTTACTATACAGCTCCTAACTGACATGTATCAGGTGGATCAGCAACATTTTTAACTATTTTACATCAAGGGGGCAGTTGTCAGTCTGAGAAGTGAAGCTCACTTCCGCGTTCAAAAAACGGCAATCCTCTCCGCTGCCTCTGGGGGCTGGTGCCAGAAAGCAGCATTCTCCATAGACCCCCATGTTCAAATCGCTGATTTTACATCCTCAATAAACATGATCAAAGCCTGGTGCCATTACATTTTTTGGTCTCAACCGATAGTTTCTACCCCCACACACACTCTGAGGGGGGTGATTTTTTTTTTAACTCTACCGTTTTACTATTATTAGGTTTAAAATTCTCGCCAATTACAGTAGGGCACAGAAATGTTGAGTGACAGGTCCGGAGACGGCTGCTTCGAGGCCAGTGGGCGGGTTCTTGGCCGGTGAATCCAACATGGCGCTGTTCAGGCTGCCATATTTGAGTCACAAAAACGACTCCCCAAAACCAATGGGTGATGTCACGGATGCTACGTCCATATTTTTTACAGTCTATGTGTTACATGCATAGATGCAATGTAGTCATGGCGTCCAGAGCACAGAACAAATTCAAGACCCAGCTATCCTTTGTTATCTGAGATTCTGCCCTCACTGTTTTGGTATTTTAGTGTCTGAAAACAGGCATATAAGTATCTAGAATTTTTAAAAACCCAAGTTCCCACTAGATGACATGACACAGTGCAGTACAGAGCGTTCAGGTCAAGAGAAACTTCCAGGACTCACTGTCAGTTAGTGCTGGTCTGGCTTTAGCACGATGGCAAATCCTAAAAGGTGCTACGGCATGGGCTAACAACTGGAGCTAAATAGTTTTGTGTTATTATGACAGTTGCATATTTAGTTGCTACTGTCACTGGGGTTCTTGCTGGCTGACAGAGTGAAGGGTTGTGGAGGAACAGAGGTCGGAGGTGAAGTGCCAGTTTTGGCCTGAGATGCTGTCGGTCCACTGCAGCATCCAGCGGCATGCAGTGATAATCTATATTTACTGTGCATTATAGTTCACAACATAGTCATCTGTCAGTGTCCTCCCTTCCTCTTCATGTCCAACCTCCACAAACTTCTTTATGATGACATCTAGTGATTCAACCTGAGTCATGAAGCTTTGAGCGTTTGCTTTGCATTTAGTAGCCCAGAGAGTGACTAACATTTCAGCGGCACGTCAGCCACAGCAGAGCGTCAGGATGCACAAATAAAATGAAAATTGTCACTACATTGTGTCTCATTCTGTTCCACATCTTTCTCTCTCTCTCTCTCTTTCTCTGCAGCAATGTCAGTCAGACAGAATGAAAATGAAAATCTCTGTGACTCAAATTGGATTTGCACTGATGAAGGTCGTTTCACTGGGAGCAGAGAGTAGACTAATTCACCAAATAGGAATTGATTCTGATTGTTCGGCAGCTCCTCCGCTTCTGCCTCTTGTGTTCCTGCTGCACAGTCTGTATTTCTCAGCATTTCCAGACAATATTTGACTGTCATTCAACATGTCTGGGTGATATTGTCCCCGCAAGGGTCATAAACACAGCAGTGTGGTGGATTCATGACGAAGAAACCAAGTAATATTTTCTTATTTTTGTCACAATTCTGTGTAGAGATGTGATGAGTACATTTTGATCTTTTAAAAAACAATTGTGTTACAACACAAAAACAAATTCTTGATACTCATTGGTCAATTTACCCATGATTTTCTACTCTGCAGGCCATGCTCAGTTCCTGTATAGAATATATGAAGCCAATGTGTATTTCTACTATACAGGAACCAGGCCGAGTTCAGTTCTGGGCCAACTGAAATCCCTGGTTTCAGAAACATTTAAAAGCTGCAGCCAAATGTTTAGTTTTGATTTGAGATTGCTGTTTATCATCAAGGTTCAAGATGAAGTCCCAGCAGAAAGTATACAACAGATGGACCAGAAGAAATATGCAGAAGATACTATCCAGCAGGAAATAATGTAATCTACATCCAGCGCTGAAAAGGAGTACCAAAACATCAACTATATCGGCGTAATATGCAGAATCTTCTTGTGACTTAAGTATAAAGTATAAACACAGACAACAACCTCAGGAACCTTTTAGTTCCTGAAGAAAAGTTTCAAATGATTTTCTACCAAAATGTACCTATAGATCCCCCCCTGGTGGCTGGCTGCTTTATAGGTCAGATTCAGATTCAGATTCAGATTCATAATTTATTGTCCCCGAGGGGAAATTCATTTTCACAGTTCTGTTCCAGACAAAAACACCAACACATGTCATAAACTTAACTCAGCAGACAAACGAAAAAAAGTAAAAGTTATACTAATTTTCCTATTTTGAATTATTATAATCATGCAGATTAGTGTTTGTTTGATGCTATAAAACAAGAGTGTAACATCATGATTCACAGCCTGGGTCGTGTAGAGGAAGGGCCTCAGAACAGTAGCTGCTCCAAAGGTCGACCAGATCAACCTGCCTGGACAGGTCACCAGACTATCACAGGGTGATGTCTAGAGTTAAACAACCTCAAATAGTCACTTCACACCTACAGGCAATTTAGAGTCACCAACCAACTGTGCATGGAAGAATATGCACACTCCTTAGTTTGACTAATACTAGCATCATTTTAAAATCAAATTCATGATACAGCAGATTCATTTTACACTTTTTCATACCTTCTTTTTGTCAGCACCAATAAAATGGAAAAAAAAAAAAGTTTTATCATCAAAACGAAGTGTTATACTCCCCTCTCCCCCTTCTGTCCTTTGCGGTCACCCTGCAATGATTTGAAGCAGCTTTTTTCCTCCTTCTTTTCTCCAAATGTCATTAAAAAAGGGCAGTGAAGGGAGCATCCAGCAGGATGATACAGCCTGGTCTGGAGGGGCTGGAGGGGGGTAGGGGCGGGGGGTGGGGGTTTAAAAGGCCTTTCCTTCCCCTCCTCTCTCCATCTCTGCCTCCCTTTCACCGTGAGGGATTTAGTTCACCCGAGCCAGTTCTGGCACTGAATACACAAAAACAGAAAAACACAGCTCACAGGGTAAATAGTTACTGAGGCAGCAATAAGAGATATTACAGATCCGCTCCGGGCTTTTGCAGCCACACTGTAAAATAATACACCAAAGAAAGCGTTAGATGTCTGGGCTTTTAAAACCGGAATGGGGCAAAAAAAAAGCAGGAGAGGCGCTTGGAGAGCTAGATAAAGGAGGGGCAGGAGAGGAGGAGGAGGTGGAGAGAGTGTAAAAATATAGCAGTGAGAAGAGCAGCGGAAAAAAAGGTAGAATAGGAAGAGGACTAAAGAGAATTGGTTTGTTTTGTTGAAGTGCTGAGGCGTGAAATGCAAAACAAATTCCTATGCATGCAGACAGTAAAGTATTATGCTAAAGAAAAAAGAAGAGGTGGTTGAGGGAGCAGAGTTTTCCTGAGAGATCTGTGCAACCATCTCCCTCCTTCCCTTCCCCCCGAAAAACACCTTCAGAAATAAACTGGACTTTTTTTTTTCTTTTTTTTTACATATTGTTCTGCAGCCTTATCAGCTGGCAGCAGCAGAAGAACTCCAGAGAGACACAGCTAAACCTTTGTTTATTTAACATCTTATATATAAAGACGTTGGTCTTTGTCGCTTCTTCACCAGCCTCACTTTCTTTACTCTTCTTATCACTGATTGGCTCCTGTTTTCACACTCCTCTCATTTACCTGATTGAGTTTGCCTGGGCACTTCTCTCATTCACTCTCGTTTCACTGGCAATAGTTTAAGAGATGTTAGATACACTTTTTAATCATTGTTTCTGTGATGACTCTATTTTGAATTTTTGCATGAAATACTTATTATTTGTGTCCTTTTAGGAAACCAGCATGCGTGTCTTCCCTTTCATATTAGAAATGATTATTTGAGGATGAACTATTGTTGAATTATTGATTCTCTACAGCTTTAACCCTATGAAGCCTGAACCATGAAATCATTTTCAGAAAATTCAATTTTTTTTAAATTGGACCCTTAAAGGGTACCCCCCCCCCCCCCCCCCAAAAAAAAAAAAAAAAATTGCATATCAGATTTGCATAGAAAATCACCTTACATACCTGCTGTATCTATTTTGATACACACATTTTCAACACGGTTCTACTATAAAATAATTAAAGGTACATTGTGTAGGAATTACTCCCATCTAGCGGTGCGGTTGTAGATCGCAACTCAGTCGTATTTTTCATGCTGCATTCACGTGAAATCGGGCTTAAGGCAGACGGACAACAGCCGCTGCACATAACGGCATAAACAAGCGTCTATTTAAACAAGTGGCCCGTCAAGACGAACACGTGACAATATGTTGTCATGGCGATGTCGTATTGTTTACCTGACCCACGTTTTACCGGCTTTCTCTCGACTTCTGTGACTAAAATGACATCTGGTTTGTTACCGACGGCCGTTTTTCCGACAGGTGCAGTCCTCACAGTCCTCACTGCACCGCAGTGACTTTTCACCAAGGGGGCAGTTGTCGGTCTGAGAAGTGAAGCTCACTTCCGCGTTCAAAAAACTGCAATCCCCTCGGCTGTCGCTGGGGGCTGGCTCCAGAAGGGAGCAACTCCAATTGAGCCCCATGTTAAAATAGCCGATTTTACAGCTTAAAAAAACATATTTACAGCCTGGTACATTTTAATTTTTTGGTCTCAACCGATAGTTTCTACCCCCGCACACACTCTGAGGGGGGTGAATTTTTTTTAAACTCTACCGTTTTACTATTATTAGGTTTAAAGTTCTGGCCAATTAGGGCGCAGAACCGTTGAGTGACAGGTCCGGAGACCGCTGCTTCGAGGCCAGTGGGCGGGCTCTCGGCCGGCCAACGGCCGCACCTCTCCAAATATGGCAAGTAGAATCCAACATGGCGCGGTTCAAACCCCCGTAGTAGCGGCACAAAACAGACTCCCCCAAACCAATGGGTGACGTCACGGGTGCTACGTCCATTCTTTTTACAGTCTATGCTTTTCACAGACGCCACCTCGACCTGAGCCGACAGCTCCGGTGTCTCTGGTGAGTTTTCGTAGTTTCCTACCGTCAGCTGCCACTGAACGTAAAAACATGGCGAAACGACATGGCAGCTACCAACCGAGCTTGCCCGCTCGATGTATATATGATATGAACGGCAAATTCAGAGCTTACCGGAACACTTCAGTTTGTGTTGATGGGGGGGATTATTGATGAATGGAAAACGTTCTTTTGAACGAAATAATCGATTTTCGTGAATAGATAACAGAAGAAGTTACACAATGTCCCTTTAAGTTATGAAATATTATGTAGTGTTACTTTGCATCAATGTAGTAACTATTCCTATTAAAGTTTCAGTAACAATTTTTAAGTTTTTCTTACCTTAACTTTTTCAAAATTGGCAAAAATATCCATGAGAAAACACATTTGGGTCACTGACAGACAGCAGCCATATTGTCCCAAGTGAAGGCCTACTGGTGCATAATAAATAACTGCACCCTGGTGGAGTATCTGATCATTGCAT
Organism: Trachurus trachurus; assembly: GCF_905171665.1. Classification (NCBI taxonomy): domain Eukaryota; kingdom Metazoa; phylum Chordata; class Actinopteri; order Carangiformes; family Carangidae; genus Trachurus; species Trachurus trachurus. Next base: position 18,024,485 of record NC_139903.1, on the reverse strand, counting down.
GTATTTGATTTTTCAGGGGGAAAAATTCACAGTGAGGATGTAGAGTTCTCAAAAACTCAAATTTGATATGGCGACATAGGGTTAACTCAGCCATGATGCATCCTTACCTGATGCCCATGGTGACAATTAACCTTTTCTGAATCTCCATTAACCATCAGGATTTCAACAGGAATTCTTGAGATTATTCTCAATTACAAATTGATATTAATATGAATATGAATGTGTTGGAGTCCTGCACAGATGCTTTGCCCTCTGGTTTGTCTGACAGGGTTCTCCAAAGCCAACAGCTACAGATATTTTCACTATGCCTCAGACCAATCTGATGCTCGATTGTCTGTAAACACCCTCCGTCCCCTTTTCTTCACACCCATCAATTTCTTTTTAACTTTCTGCAACACACAATCAAAGCATCAAAGCACACCTTCTATCTTCTTTTTGGCCAGGTGTGCAGAAGGAAAGAAAAGTAAAGTCCTCCAAATGACCACTTTCATCCCTATGGGTTTGAGGAGAAATTGTCCGCCATTATCTCCATCTGTAAAATCCATCATGTCTCGCTTCTCTCTGTTGTTGCAGCTTTTCACCTCTGCTTCGAGTGTGGCTGTGTGACCGAACAAGTTTCTTTCAATGAGATGAAGCTGTGGTGTTGTGGTTAAACTGATTTTCAGTCCACATTTTGTTTCTAAAGAGTTGCATTTTAAATCTGGTTTGAAAAGATACTCACAGTATCGGCCATTGTCTGAACATTTCTCATTAATTGATTTTTATTGATTTAAAGCATCAGTTGCACACGCTACATGCTACAAGATCTGTAGATTTACAAATATCCACATACTTCACTGAGCAAATTTCACCAACAAAATGAAGCAAGAGCACAAACTTAATACAAAGCAAGTGTGACCATGGGCCCTAATTTCTTGGCGCAACTCACGGGGGCGCAGCGAAGCGAGCCCTGACGCAGCTGGCGCAGTGGCATTTTCCTCCAGTGCAACAAGGTGCGCAGCGGATTCGGTAAATTGGTGGACTGCTGTGCGCTGAGATGGGAGTGGTCGCGCAGCAGGGGGAGGTGTCGACAGATTCGCCGTGGCGCAGTGACAATTTGTTGCCGATAGACCGCGCGGAGAGTGCGCCGAAAGCTCGCCAGCTCCAACCTGGTCTAATGTCAGCGCAAGGCGAAGCGCAGCCAGCGCAGTGGCAATTTGACTGCCCAGCGCGCAGTGCAGACACGTCACCAAGACCTCACAGGCAGATTTCCACACTTCCAGGCACATTTAAATGCAATTAATAATAATAATAATAATAATCATCATCATCACAATAACCCCTATTTATTGTATCTGAATCAGCACATACACCTATATCTATATAGATTGTCCCGTCACACTGATGACCATCAAAGGCTTGCGTAATGGAAACTCAGCCTGACTGAATTAACACAGATGAAACCAGGGAGGGACTGAGACAGCCGTGGATGTCCCAAGAGCAGGTGTTGACACTACACACTGTGCCGTTGCAGATGATCAGCTATTTATTTATTTATTTACTTATTGATTTATTAGGGGCCAGCGCCGCATCGTCACGCGACCATAACAAATACAACTGAAAACAAATAAACTATAATCTCTCACAGCAAACCACAATCAGCCTCGGCACCATTATGAGCAGATATTCACATCTCCACCTCAGGTAAATTCTAAAGAAAAAAGAAAAAGAGAGACGCTCCGTGATGCCTCGTTACGCACAGCTGTTTGTTATGTTGTGATCTGTGCACACGTGTTTAAATATAGGTTACTAAATATGAGTGTCTTTATTAATGGAAAAGGGGGGGGTGTGTTTTTTTTTTTTTTTGTTTTTTACTGGGCAACAGCTCTCAATCTGTCAGAGCAAACATCATAACCTCCTCCCTCCCAGACTACTTTTGCACCATCAGCCCGTGAGGTCTGTTCGCGTGACCGGACACTGCCAGCTTGGACCGGACCAGAACATCAGTTTCCTCCCGTCTCACTTGCTCTGACGGATTGAGAGCTGTTGCCCAGTAAAAAAAACAAAAACAAAACACACACACCCCTTTTCCATTAATAAAGACATATTTAGTAACCTATATTTAAACACGTGTGCACAAACAGCTGTGCTTAATGGATGCATCGCGGAGCGTCTCTCTTTTTCTTTTTTCTTTAGAATTTACCTGAGAGGGGAGATGTTAATATCTGCTCACTATGAGCAATATGCCAGGCTGATTGTGGTTTGCTGTGAGAGATGATACTTTATATGTTTTCAGTTTTATTTGTTATGGTAGCGTGACGATGCGGCTCAATAAATCAATAAGTAAATACATAAATATAGCAGATAATCGTGTAGTGTCAACACAGCAGTAATCCATCCTCATCTTTCATCTGTGCAGCCTTTGATGTGTCATCAGTGTGACGGGACAATCGGACAATCGATAATAGATGTGCTGTCTATGCTGTAATCTGTAGGTGCTGATTCAAATCTTCTCTTCCACGGTGAAATCAAACGTCCGCCTTGCGCGCGCGGCGGATTTAAAGGCGAGGAGAGGAGCTCATTTGATTGGTGAAGATCTGACTCGGCTGTGTCAAACCCACTCCACGCCTTCTCTCCTCCCTCTATGCCATTTGCGCCGGTGGGAGGGAAGTAGGCGGGATGCGCTCCGCTGCGTCTCGAACCAAAATCGCAATCTGCTCCTGGCCACTCCCCGTTGGCGAAGCGAAGGCGAGGCGCAGGGCAGATGCGCCTCGCCTGCACCTAGTCTACCAAAATAGAGCCCTATGACTGAAGAAGCAACAGCAGTGACTGAGAGAGAAATATAATGAAACATAAGTCAACATTCCCTGTATGCAGAGCACACACACTACCACCTGCCTTTATATTAGCTACACAGACAAGGGCATTGTGAGAAACACAGGTTCACTATCTACACACAAACACACACACTTGTCTGCCAGCATGTGGTCTCCAAATAGAAAGTTTTAGAGTCCTACTTTGGAGTTCAGTTTGGATAATCAAATCCCTTTTGTTTATTAATTTTCCAAATATAATTTCCTGCTAAAAGAGGCGTATATCCATGAAATATGCATCATTCCACCCAGAAAAAAAATGATAGGAAGAGGCAAACAAAGAAAGCAAACACTGAAATTCTGTGGTAGAGAAAAAGACTAAAAGAGTAAAAGAAAAAAAAAAAGGCTGTTAATGACTCACCAAGTGAGTGATGATCTAATTTTACCACAGACAACTTCTCCCCATTTCTCATCCTTTCTTTAAAACCACCGGCACATCCTCCTTTAATCATATTCTCCTTCAGAGATGAGACATTTTTATATTCAGGCTGTGACGTCTGCTGTTGGCCCTTTGCCATGTCTGACATCGAGCAACATTGAGTAACATAACATGACACCATTAGACACCAGAGGAAGCCGAGAGATACACAAAGCAATCAGAAACATATTTCATCATCAGTGACAAGAGTCCCTATAATTTAATGCTGCATTACAGCCCTCTGCTGTTCCACTGAGGCAGATGAGCATCAAGGCTTCGACATGTGAGCAACATAATGCAAGGTTTGATTTCAGATGTAGAGGTCTGACCTCAAAGTCGTTGGCTGTATTGTTCCAGATTTGTCCCATTTCTTCAACATTTCTATCTTTGTCGAAACTGCAGTAACAGTTCAAAAAATAAACACGAGGGCCTTAAAACGTCCATTTTTTTTGAAAAAAGTTACATTTACAATGATGCTAGGTAAAACGAGCCATGGTTTACGGTCTTTTCAGATGACGATGGTGACACAGCTTCCTGTTCCTGTGTTATGGGGAATTGCATGACTGGTTAGCACATTTGATCAGATGCTAGCCTGCTAGTTTGATCTGGACCACACCTGGTACTCCAGGAGGCCCCGCCTTGTAGGTCACAGCTGTAAATTAACATCATAGTTGTTGTTGTTTTTTTTAAAGCCCACCTTGTGTCTATCAGAAGCAACAAGGATGTTTCTTAGGTGTCAGTGCTAAGAAAGCATTAGCCAGAGGTGTGGACTTGGACTTGAGACTTGAGACTTGACTTGGACTCGAGTCCCGATTTTGATGACTTAAGACTTGCTTGATCAAATCAAAAAAGACTTGGACTCGCTTGGGACTTGATGCCAAAGACTTGAGACTCTACTTGGACTTGAGAGCAAAGACTTGAGACTCTACTTGGACTTAACCCTCTTGACTTGAATTCAAGTCAAGTCACAAGCAGCTAGCACAAATATTAAAATATTTAAAAAAGTGTCACATCAATGTTATACTGTAGCAGCCAGCCAGAGACGTTCTATATGGAACCCACTCCTGTTATCAGTCTTGGCTGTGTAGGCTATAATTAATGCCAACACACTAATTCCTACCACACACATAAATAATAATAATAATAATGGATTACATTTATATAGCGCTTTTCTACCGTTACCCGATACCCAAAGCGCGTACAGTAACGATTATTCATTCATACACATTCACACCGGTGGTGGTAAACTACGTGTGTAGCCACAGCTGCCCTGGGGCAGACTGACGGAAGCGTGGCTGCCATATTGCGCCAAACGGCCCCTCCGACCACCACCATGATCATTCATACGCATGCACACGAGGCAAGTGGGGTTAGGTGTCTTGCCCAAGGACACTACGACAGAGACTGGGAGAGAGCGGGATTCGAACCGCCAACCCTCTGATTATTGGACGACCCGCTCTACCGCCTGAGCCACTGCCGGATATAAAGATATCTGGCTGATTTTGCCCCGATTTTCCCCCTTCGGACCAAAGACAAAAATCGCCCGATTATCTTGGCTCTTAAGAGTAATTTATGAGATTCTCCTGTGGTGTGTTAAGATTTAAATTCTCCCAACGATCGGCTCGTAAAACGGTCGGCGGCGACAATCGTAAATACTGAACATGTCCAGTACGATTGTTGGTCGCAACAATCGTGACCGTTTGGATCAAAAGTCGTCGTGTGTGGTGGAAGCCGACCATCTCGAGTCACCGGCTCTGCGGAATGTGACGTGAAATTTAATGTAACCAATAAAGAAGCGAGCTGACTGCAGCACACGTAGCATAACAAACCAGTGTGGCTAACGGCTCCATGGCATCATTGGCATGGATCTATATAATACATCCATGCACCATGGCTACCATCAACAGAGTACGTCAGATCACGTTTGATCACACAAGATTTCTGGCGTGTTACTGTACGTCAATTTTAAATAGCTTTATTGGCATGAGAAGGCAGTGCTTATATTGACAAAGCATATCACAATAGAATATTAATAAAAATAAACAGATGAATAAGTGGCAGAACATTAACAATAAAATATAAACAACTTAACAATTGAGGCGTGGTCATGATCTTTACTTATCATTAGTTATAATCGATTTGTTTGGGACTCGAAACAAAAATCTTAGGACTTGGTTGGGACTTGAAAAAAATGTTAGGACTTGGTTGGGACTTGAAAAAAAATGTTAGGACTTGGTTGGGACTCGAAACAAAAATCTTAGGACTTGGACTTGACTTGGGACTTGAGAGCAAAGACTTGAGACTCTACTCGAGACTTGAGAGCAAAGACTTGAGACTCTACTTGCACTTGCAACATAGGGACTTTCTCCCACCTCTGGCATTAGCACAGCTTGTAACGAGAACAGGAGGAGCAGCAAGGAGGAGGCTTCATTCCCACAGCGAGTGGTTGCTGCCTTCCATTTACCTTCCTTGCTGGATAGTGGCTACTCGGATGATCAGAAACTGACCTTAGACTGTGGACAGCATGGTGTTAACTAATAGAAATTGCCATCAATTATAAAAAGCACACCACCACATAAAAGCTCATCTGCTGCTCTGTTGATAACAGGAGACAGTGGGTTCAGCTTGTATTGGGAAAATACACTCTTAGAGGTTTTTCCTTATATGGTCTGTATTCTATTTTAGCTTTTCTCTGTACATTCTATGTAAAGCTGTTACAAGGGTTCAAGTCTATGTATGGTAAAACCTTGAAATGTATGTTTAGTGTTTAGACACTTTACGACCCCCCGTGGCTGTTTTTGTTACACTCAGTACGGTGCCAGACCATCTAGGGGTAACAGCTGTTAGGAAGTGACGTATGTACTGACAGGTGTTGAAGTGATGTGACGTGTATATAAGCAAGTTCTTTGTCAGAGACAGTGCGCATCTTTCCAACTGGTGACTTAACTGTTGCTGTTCGGGAACGCCCACTTGCAAGTGAATAAACTGGCAAGACGTTCATCTTGTTTGCGAGTACTCAGTTTTTGAAAGTTCCCACTACAAGCTTCACTGTCATTTTACTGTTGTGTAAAACAGAATCAACTTATAATGATGTTGAATAAAGACAAGCTGAAAAAAAGGTATGTTGTTTTGTGTGGGGAGCACAAAGGAGAAGACATTAAATTAAAATGCACACAGACGCAGCAGTCGACAGTCACAAAACTAATTAAAAGAAAAGTCGGTGGTAGTAGGTGAAGGTTTCTCCCGCATCTGTTAAAAGTAATTGAGAGCTGCAGAGATGAGTTTGATTATGTGAGAGCGTGAAGTCGCTGACTAAAACCTGTTGCTTGAGTAAGATTACGGAGCTTTGTTGATTTGATCTCTGAAGTGGAGCTGATGCAAGATACAAGACAAACAGCGGGTTCACAAAGTACATAATAATGTCCCTGTTTACATGGTATAACCCACTCTCTCCCTCTCGATACACACACACACACACACACATGAAATCATTCAACCACTGAGGTACAGACCTCGTTTATTTAATATAGCCGAGCAAAGGAAATATTTAGAAGCCTTAGACTCAAGAAACACCAAGTTAAAAAAAAGTGTCAGAAAACAATATAAACTGTTATTGTTAAGGAGGACTCATGAACTAACTGGGCCCTCTCCACTCCATAGAAAACCTGAGTCCTGCTAATTCAGACCAGCACAGGTGGATTTAAATTAATCTTCAAGACTCCCTAGCCCAGGTGTTAGTAATCTCTAATTAGTCTGTGTTTCATAAAGAAATTTATTCTACCATGATTAACTATCCTAGATGAAGGCCTAATTTAAACCCTGTATTGGAAAACACTCTTAAAGGGATAGTTCAACATTTTGGCAAATTGGCCCATTGCCATAATCGCTATAGTCATAGCAGTAGGTTCGTTACCTTTATTTGTCGGTGTGAGCTATTTTTTAGAACGGGGGAGCGGAGCAGCAGGCTGCTCAGAGCTACGCTATGGATGCTAAAGGAATTTCTTGGTTTCCCTCATCAAACTCATCAAATATAGGCTACAATCCAAAAACTCCAAAACACTGTCGTGGACAAGTTGTGAGCTGCACAATCACCACGCTATGAGATAATAAAGGAACGTTAGGAGACGGAGTTGTTTTAGAGGTAAATTCATGCAAAACCACTGATGCGCTTTGCGTTCAGGGACAGTTTTTCCGAAAGCAGACTCTGTATTTACCTCGAAAACGGCTGCGTTTTGTAACGTTCTGTTATTATCTCATAGCGTGGTGAATGTGCAGGTCACAACTTGTCCACGAAAGCGTTTTGGATTGTGTATTTGATGAGTTTGATGAGGGAAACCAAGAAATTCCTTTAGCCTCAGTAGCGTAGCTCTGAGCAGCCTGCCGCTCCGCCGTTCTAAAAATAGCTTACACTGACAATTAAAGGTAACAAACCTACTGCTATGAGTATAGCGATTATGGCAATGGGCCAATTTGCCAAAATGTTGAACTATCCCTTTAAATGTGATACAGCACTTGCCTAGATGTATAATGTGAACGTCAGCCTGTGATCATGTTACCATGAAAAGACAGACACTGTCCTGACTTGACTTCAACACACTAAGTGGGAATCCTCCAACACTATTTTCTCTACCTCTTCATTGGTTCCTGGCATTGCTGAGCTTGGTGGCCTGAGGAGAGGCAACTTTGGCCACGGAAGTGTGGTGGGGGTCACCTGCTAATTGCAGGGTTGGAGATTTGTTCCAGCTCGTCGTGACCACAGGTTGAAATGTCCTTGGGCAAGACGATCGTCCACAAATTGCTCCCAATAGCTAGACTATCACCTCGCACAGGAGCCTCGCTGCCATCTGTGCAAGTGAGAGAGAGAAAATGGGTGAATAAGAAGCACACTGGATAAAAAGGTGCTGTATAAAAACAGTCCATTAACCACTTAGAGATGCAGAACAGCTGACCTCACTTTGTGATATAAGTCCTGATTTTCAGCAGAATTTAAATCTGCAGAAAATCACAAGAAATTCTGGCTCACATGTAAAATGTATGACTTCATACCATTCAGGACTGGTGACATTAAAGCTCTATATATCTATACAGTGTAAAGGTAGATGTTTATATTTAATTCCATACAGTGTTATGGTAGATGTCCATGTGTAGATTCTACAAAAATACTGTGAAAGTATCAAAGCCTCAGTTCACAGAGAAATGCACAGAGCCTGTATTCAGAAAACCAGCCTTCAAGACTTCCTGTAATGTTGTAATGTCACAACAAAAAAGTCACCAAGTCCCACCCACCTGGATCCACCATCTAACATGAACAGGATTTGGTTTCAATGATACCCCAATCGGCTTTTGGTGGCAGTGGGCAAGGCGCACCAACCCGCATCAAACGACTCGGCAAGCAACGCGGGTTATAATCGCCATTGTTTACTTCTGTTGCACTTATGATATAATCGTGATCCCAGCGTGATGACGTCATCAGACGCGCTGCGGTGGAAGGGGGGGGGGGGTCAGACCCGACTTGTTTTGGTCAATAGGAAAGGAGCCAAATGCCGATTGTTAGCGGGTCGACCCGTGTTTATAAAACCTGCGTCAACGCGCTAATTTTTGTAGGAAAGCGGCTTGAGTGTTTTACCTGAAATCTGCCCCATTTTTATTGGATCACTCTGAAAACAGTCAGCCAATCAGAAGAGAGTCTCACAGCATCCTCTACTCTGACACTGTTGTTACTAGAGCTCCAGAAAGAAACCTGAGAGTGAAGATGTAAAACTACACTGATAAAATACAGGACTTTAGTTGTCTCCTATTCAGGGACCTCTTTTCGCTTTTTGGAGGCCAAGCCTTCAGGTAGCATGTCCTTCAAAGATCTAATTGAGATGGTGGATTAGTCCATTGATTTTTTTAAAATATGTTTTAAATGAGTGCTCTCGCTGATGCACAATGAATCTTTGAATGGTTGGGTCACATTGGATCCTTCATTGCCCACGAAATAAAGGATGCGTTCAAAGGAGGCTTTGAAATGGTACCTTTTCACAATCTGCTTAAAACCGCAGCCTTGTTACGCAGCTCACATTCACAGGTAAATAATGTTTATACCTGTTCTAAATCGAAGCTCCCGCTTTCGTAGAAGGTAAGAAAGATGCAATGAATTGTTGGAATAGGGACAATTGTTTCAGTGGTCGAGAAATTAAATGTGTCAGGACCAGATGAGGACTCCCAATGTAACTGACACCACACAGGCGGAGACAGCTGAGGGGAGAGGGGATGATGCGATGGGGGTGGTCCATCTGATGGGTGAAAGTAAAGAGAGAGTGATGGGTTTCTGACAGGCAGGTGTTAACAGTGTCACATCAGTCGTCAGTGGGCAGCAGTGATTCACCCTCTGTCTGTCAGTGATGGAATAAAATGATAGAGCAGAGCACACGCCCGTGTGTGTGTGTGTGTGGCAGGCAGAGAGAGAGAGAGACATCTATGGATTCCCTTCACACTCTTCAGAGACGGAGAGTAAAAGAGAGAGACAGGAATTAATTGAAATAAATTTAAAAAGAATTAAAAATGAGGGAAGTGAAGAAGAATAATGCGGAGAAAGAAAGCGAGAGAGGGAGAAAGAGAGAGAAAGATCAGTGCTAAGTGGTGAGGTGGTATGTTTCATTACCCGTTATTAAAGGAGCCACATATTATCCAGGTCAGGGCAGCAGAGAGCCCCCCAGCCCCCATAGCTTAGACTCCTCAGGGCCCTTTTAAATTTAAATGTGCTACTCATAGGTGGAGATGGAGAGAGGGAGAGAGAGAGAGAGAGAGAGAGAGAGAGAGAGAGAGAGAGAGAGAGAGAGAGAGAGAGAGAGAGAGAGAGGCTTCAAAAGGCGAGGAGGTGGAAGTTGCACGAGACTCAGCTTGGATGAGGAGACGAGGGAGGAGAGTGACGGCTCAGGTCGGGGTAGAGAAAGACTGACAGTTGCTAAAGCTGCATGGGGAGTTGAGGGGGAGGGACGGATGAGTGTGAGGGGGGGGGGGCGTACAAGTTTGACTTGCACATAGAGACTCTAAGTAGGGGATGACCACATAATGTAATAACATAAGATCTATGTCAAAAATGTGTCATTGTCATAACTGACTTTGTGATTTCATTCATATTGATTTATTAGTATTACAGATCATAGATTAGGCTATAGATTGCATAGGGGAGCACATTTTTCCAGTTTCCTCTGTTGTTGACATCCTTCCCCCTCCCCATTGATAAAACCATGACGCTGTCCATGGTGCTGAAGTCACACACACACATCTCACCCATGTTCCCATGGTAACCTGCGTGGCATTCCCATCATGTTGCAATAGAGTGTGCCAGGGCTGACGTCAAAACCCGGAAGTTTAGCATTGCGCCGGTTCCCGGAAAATAAAGTGAATGGGATTTTTGCATTGCGTTTTGGATTATGTCTCCCTGCTTTCCCTGCATCTGGCTCAGTCTGCCTACTAGAGCTGCCACCATCATTTTGGGTTAGAGGTGGGGTCAAACACTGCAAGATGGTGATGGCGTAGCAGGTCATTCTGAGCTGTGTCAGCCAAATGAAATAATTAATGAAATAATCACCACAAACACTGCAGATCTGTGTAACCAAATAGCTGTAAGTACTGATGTCATTTTCCTCAGAAGATCAGTCTGTTGGCATCACACAGCAGACGCTTTGATTTATTATTATTTTTTCCTCCTCTGAGTCATTCTACACACTGATTGACTCTCTGTGACTTAGACTTGTCAATTACAGGATCACAGCACAATGAAGAAATAATTGGCTCAATGGGAGGAGGCAATTAGTGAAACATTTTTAAATACAAATGACACTGTTGACTGCATGAAAGATATTATTAAACAGACTGCAGTCTCAATCGTCACAATAGAAAACACGGCATGTGGCCAACGTGGAGGCTGAATCTGTGTGTGTAGTGAGTAATTACCTCAAGAATACAATAAAACCATCAATAAATGGTAAAATGCACTAATCACAACAGATACAGTTGTATAGTTTTTTTTCCATCAGATCTGAACAAACAAACTGCGTTTCTTGGTTTCTTTTTCAGAAGCTTTTATCCATCTGTCTTGATATACTAGGAATACATGTATCACTTCTCTATTCCCTGACAGCTTTAACCTTGTAATGTAGTACGTTAAAAATTAAATGTGTAACGGTGTGTTCAAGCTCAAACAGAGGTGAATATTCATTCAAGTTTTTTCAGCTCTGGAAGAAAATGTTTGTGCCTATGTGACAAAACTATGTGACTCCACTTCACAAAATTACATTAGACGAGAAAAAATGGAAGAAAATGAAGGAACTTTAACTGCTGATTAGTTTGAGCTGTCACATAAACACACTGCACACATAAAGGTGTGAACATTGTTAGCATGAGCAGTGCATGGTCATGCATTACAGAAATCTGAATAATACCCAAATGTTGCACATATGGATCAATCACTGTAGAAAAATGGGTAACATCACAGCACCCCCCAAAAAATGTAATCACACCCTGGAGGCTGACTGCAAATTGTATACGACTCATCTTCTAGAGATCATGAATATCTAGTATACATTAGGATATTTCACACTAACACTGTCATTTTACTGATGTTTTTTTTTTCTTTCTTTTTTTTTACGTACAAGGTCGATTGGGTGTTACTATTTATCAGTGTTAACTGTTGCACCGTAGAAATGAAAACACGTGAGATTAGAAAACAGAAAGGGAAAATGAGAAATGAGGATAAATCTCTTACTGCAAAGAGAAAAAGGAAAAAGTGTGAGTGTGTATGTGTGCGGATTCACATAGCTGCAAAGCAGTGGGAATTGAACTCCCAGAAAAGCTGTCGTGATCATTCAGCACTAATAACCAGGAAATCAAACTGGACACCACATTAACCCGCCGCTGCAGTGGAACATTCAGTAGCTCTCTGTCAAATTACCACATTAGTCCTAATGGTCATAGAGCGCTGCGCTCGGCCTCGGCCCTCGACCTGTCAGACTGCAGGGAGAGGAGAGCGCCGCACCACGCCTGTGTGGTCTGACACCGTTTGACACATTTTCACAATCATCGGCGTCACATGTATGGAGATTTAAACATTTGTCATGTTTCGTGAACAGCATCAAAAGTGAAATTTGTTAAACCCCAACACAGACATTATTTTTTTCCACTTCATAAGAACTTCACATGTGTTTTTATTCTATTTGTCATATAAATTTAATGCACAACAACATCAGAACAAACAATTCCTGTCATTTCTGACACATCTGATGTTCTTCTTTATGGAACAGTTTGATCTATTCTGCAAATAAAAAAAAAACTTGTTCATTGTCCAGAAATTCAAGCATTAGTAAACTCAGGGTCGGCGTTAGGACCAGATTTGCTGTTTTTTTGGTGTTGCAGGGCTGAATTAATGTGTGTTGGCCAGAGGTTTGTGTATATTTCTCAGTCTGTGGTTTCAGTTGCAACATTAGCAGCGTCATTATAACTCCTCATTGTCATGCTCACATTCAGAGACGAGAACAGGCTGTTTTGCTGTGTAATCAACCACATTATACTCTCACAGGGGAGGTGTTCACTGTCTAATCAGCAAACACAACCATGTGCATTTGTCTCCTTGCTGCCTTGTATCACCTGCCTCTGCTCCGCTAATCACCCCCATCACAGGCCCCCACGCTGGAGTAAACTCGCTCCTCTCCGGGCACTTTTTTCTTTTTCTGCTTTGTTAATATTCACAAACACACTGATGGGACACAAGAGGCAGCACCACACGGCAAGCCCAGGTTTGTTTCTGTCTGCTCAGCATTCACCATCTGACAAGTTTCACAAGTCTGTGAAGTGAAGAGATTCAGCTTTAATGAAACATCACAGAAAGAGAAGATGTAGAGGAGTTGACCTGACTGACTGATTCAATACAGCCTGTTAATGGTCTTTTTTATGCTGGCTGATGCAGCTCACATGGAGAAAGAGTGTGGATGTAGGGAGGTGGAGTTTCAGGTAATGATGACTGACATTCAGTCATCATGACACTCCAAAACACTCTTGTGGACAAGTTGTGACCTGCACATTCTCCACGCTATGAGATAATAACGGAACATTACGAGATCGAGTTGTTTTCGTGGTAAATTCATGCAAAACTGCTGATGCATCTCGTAACGTTGCATTATGGCAATGGGCCAATTTGCCAAAATGTTGAACTATCCCTTTAAGCTCCATATTTTCCTTTTCTTCTGTGTTTTATTGGAAGTGTTGATCCATGACAAGATATAAGATATAGTATAGTTTTGCATCTCATCTCTCAGGCTTCTCTCAGGAACAGGTTGGAACAGCCAATCAGAAGAGAGGAGGCTAACCTCTCCTCTGATTAGCTGACTATCTTAATTCAGTAAGAATATTTAGGAAACATTGATGTCCTTTAAATAAGCTATTGTAACTTTTGTCCATCTCCCCTGACTCTGACCCCACCAGATGAGAGGTTTCTTCAGCAGTCAGTCACAGCTGCAGCTTGTGGTGAAGCCCAGAAACAATCTCAGAATTTTTCTCAGTTGATGTTTTTTTTTTCCTTCCTTATTTTAACCTTGTCTTTGCTTTCTCTCCGGTGATAAAATGCAATATTTGGCTTTTATAAATGACTGACTGAGCTTCTTATTGTAACTGACTTTCACACTTTTCACACTAAACCTCCAAAAACTTAATCTAATTTTCCGTTCTGCAGACATCGCAGAGCTGTGCACACACAGGCTTTTCTGTTTTTTCCTCTTTTGGACTTTGTATTTATCCAGGAGCTTCACTGAGCAGCACTGAAAAGCTGGAGCCTGTCACTGGTGTCTTCGGTTAAAGGTTTTTTTTGTGCCAAATTGGGCAGAGAGGAGAAACAGAACATGTGTGGAAAATTACTGTGATTTACCAGCTGAGAAACAGACTCAGAACCTTCACCATCCGTGTCACCAGAGCAGTTTTGTTTCTGTTTTTCAGCCGAGTTGATTCGCCTTTTCATTATGTGGCTGAACTACAGTAGTTTGGTGGATCATCCAGAGTGAGAATAAACTGTTGTTTGTATCAACAACCAAACTATTTCAGTTGTTGTTAAGTTTTCCAAATTAACCATGGGTTACATAATTGATCTCTATAGAGATTTGTAGTCGTCAGGAACTCCAGCCTCATGTTTCAGCCTCATGGGCTTTTTTTAGGGTCCGGGCAGCGCAGCTGACAGGACACTATTGTATTCCTAGGAATTCTTCTTCTTCTTCTTCTTCTTCTTCTTTCTTTCTTTCTTCTTCCAAGGAAGTCATACTTCCCATGGGTGAAAACTCACCAAACTTCACAGAAACATCCAACCCCATGCCAGATTCACTCAACTCCAAGGACATGTGCCCCCCCCTCCTAGGGGGGGCACAATAAGCGTTTAAATTTAAAAACTTTAAAAATTCCTACCAAACCAACGGTAGATGCTACAGTGTTGAAACTTCACCACAATGTAGCCTCAATACTGCTGAAACTTTTGTCCACTTAAACTTATTACAAATTATGAAGTCCATCACTCTGTTTTTTTCAATAACTGTAAAACTTTTAAAATGTATCTCCTCCCACAATTTTTGCTCAATTGACACCAAACTTGCTACAGAGCATCTCCAGACTGTCCTCCACAAAACTTGTTTCTCGGATTTTTGATTAAGCAAAAATTGAGCCTACAGTGCATGAAAACGTTTGACTGTAAACAGTACTGTAAACATATACCATCAAATTCTTGATAAATACATTTTCAATCTTCCTGAAAAAAAATGACAATATTCTGGACTCATGGTTGATGAAGTTTGGCAAATATCAGAATTTTAACTCAAAAACTGAATTTTTTAGAACATTTTGAATTCTGCTCTCA
The DNA here is from genome assembly GCF_905171665.1 of Trachurus trachurus. NCBI lineage: Eukaryota > Metazoa > Chordata > Actinopteri > Carangiformes > Carangidae > Trachurus > Trachurus trachurus. The sequence goes on along the minus strand of NC_139903.1, from coordinate 18,009,337 downwards.
TGGGAACAACTGCAGTCAATGTGAGAGTGGAATTTATAAACATCAGATTTTCTCTTATGAAGCAAAACACTTATCATTAAAAACAAATCACCAACATTTCCATGCTGTCAAGATGCAATTTATGTATTATCAGATTTTTGTTTAGATGACTGAATTATTGACATTTTGACCATTTCATCACAACAGCTGCCCGGGCACTGGCTCACCTGAGTGGATAAATGAAGCTACACAGCAGGTCTCACTACCAGCCAATTAGCTCAGCGAGTTAGGAGCTGGTTCTTGGTGTCAGAGATTGTGAGTTCGAGACCCAGCAAGGGTGATGATGATGATGATGACGGATCAAAATGTCACATGTCTTTAAGCTGTTTTGCTGTCTAAATGCAATTTATGTATTAACAGATTTTTGTTTAGATAACAGAATTTCTGACTTTCTGAAATCTGCCTTGACAACAGCTGCCTGGGCACTGACTCCCTGAGTGGATAAATGAAGCTACACAGCAGGTCTCACTACCAGCCAATTAGCTCAGCGAGTTAGGAGCTGGTTCTTGGTGTCAGAGGTTGTGAGTTCGAGACCCAGCAAGGGTGATGGTGATGATGATGATGACAGATCAAAATGTCAGTTGACCTCAATATGAAACACAAGACAATTGTCCTAATGGTGGCATCACAGCAAGCCTCTAAATTTAAAAAAAAACAAATAGCTTGGACTGGTCCATGCGCGAAGGCTCCTAACATCTTAGACTCATAGTAGATGTTTGACAAATACATATCATTATTTTACCTCAAAAACTGATTTTTCTTTTTACTGTGGTTTCAAATCTGCCTACACGACAGTGAATGGCTTACTCAACTTGTGAAGCCACTGTTAAACTGCCACTTGTCAATTAGCTCAGTGCGATAGACACTGGTCTTTGGTTCCCAAGGTTGTGGGTTCAATCCTCAACTGGTGCAAATTGAACATTATAAGGTCAACTGTCTTGTCTTCCTATTCTCCTGTTTGTTGCTCAGAATTGCCTAAATTTGCCCAAAAGTAGCCCGGACCCGACCCATCGCTGCGCAGCAGCTATAATTTTTTACTTGCTCTTTCTCTTTTAACACCATCATCCTGCTGCTTTGGTTTAATGGAGCCCAAGTGGAAAATTAGCACCACAACTCAACTCAAATATTTGCATAATAGTTTCCTGGTTTTATGAAACGTCTGGGAGATTTTTGCTACAGTGGCTATGAAAATTAGTTTTAGTCTTGTTTAATAAGTATTTTTTACATGCAAGTGAATTCTAATTTGATGCTTTAGTTTCAACTTTTATTCCAATTTCTTGCAAGTTTGAGATTCATGAAAACTCTCCCCAAAAAACTTGTTATTCTGAATATCCCACAGAAATGTCAGAGTGAAATAAGAACAGGGATTGAAGTTTCTGAATCATTGACTTGACTGGTCAGGCAATTTCATTTTCCTAAATATTTACCCCCCCAGCTCACTGACAGAACAGTCACAAACCCCAAGCCATTACTCCTCCTTCACATAAATGTCAGCCAGGCAAAATGAGATTTCCTCAGACCAGAGACTGAACTTATTCAACCTTCTTGTTTATTTGAACATCAACACGACAGAGAGAGAGAGCAGCAGCAAGGAGCAAGAGGAAAAAGGCGAGGAGGAGGTTTAAAGCTCTGAGAAAGAAAAAGATTCCCAGACAAACTTTGCACTAACTTCTGAATGACTTTAAATGGCTTTCACAGTCTGTCTGGTCACATTTTAGGATTCAGAAGTCATTTTATAGCTGATCACTACCCTGACAGAAACGTCAGATGAAACTCTGTCTTCTTAAAGAGACGGATTAACCAGGTCAGGTCATTGATTCTTTGCTTCCCTGAACGATTTTACGTTTTTATAAACGCTTAAACTCCGCCAAGCTCTTTGAAGCTCCTGCCCAGAATATGTTGGTGCAGATCTCTTGGTGTCACATCCTTCGTGCAGCATCTGAAGTGGTTTTCATGTCTGACTGGACGCTCACACAGGCACCGGTAGCTGGAGGGTTTTCACTCAGGGTAAATCAGGTATTTTGCTTTTCTGACATTTCCTGTCACAAAGCCTTTCATCAAAATGTCCCAGAGCATGCAGACACCTGAACAAATTATTATGGCACCTGAAAATGAAAAATGGCACCCACACAGTTGTTGCACCTGTTTGTTGCTGAAACCACAGCCTTTCACTGCTGTGGAAACAGCCTCCACTTTTCTGGTTTTCAGGATTTCACCAGACATGTCTGCATCTGGCTGGAGAGATTTGCTCCCATTCAGCCACAGGAGTGTTAGTGAGATGCAGCACTGATGCTGGATGATCCAAGATTTAGTTCATCCTGGAGGCGCAGGACAAAGATGAGGAGGTCACGCTTTTCTGGTGAACCTGGCTTTATGCATGGGGCGTGTTGAAACAGGAAAGGGTCAAAGCTACTCCAGACATGTTTTAAACTTGTCTGCTATGATTAAGGTTTTCTTTAACATGTTTTTCCAACATTAAACTGTGCCTGAAGCACATCTCTCACTTCCTCGTTGAGAAATCTGAATCAGGCATTATGTCCCTTGCACCACCTGTCTGCACCAGGTGAAAGAGCATATTGGTTTTCAGAACAATATGAAAGTATATATATATATAAACACTTTTTTCATTGAAGGAGCTTAATGAGAATATTGCAAGTCTTGTCTCTGGATGAAAACTGAATATAATTGGCGACATGATAATAATAATAATGTATTACATTTAGCGCTTGTCCCAACACCCAAAGCGCTTTACAAAAACCATCATTCATTCATACCAGTGGTGGTAAACTACGTCTGTAGCCCTGGGGCAGACTGACGGAAGCGTGGCTGCCAGTGTGCGCCAAACGGCCCCTCCGACCACCACCAAGATCATTCACGCATTCACTCGAGGCAAGGTGGGTAAGGTGTCTTGCCCAAGGACACTACGACAGAGACCGGGACAGAGCGGGATTCGAACCACCAACCCTCTGATTATTGGACGACCCGCTCTACCGCCTGAGCCGCCCCATGATGCTCTATTGAAGGAAAATTATGTTAAAGAAAAACCCAAAAAACTGATTTAGCAAAACTTAACCTGGGACAGGGTAATGCCATGTTTCATTCTGCATCAACATTCTGCAAATTACCTTGATTTCTCTCTGAGACCTCTCTCAAATCCACGCTGAGCCAGCGACATGAGCAGGAGGAGTTTGAAAGCGAGGCTGTGCTCAATCAACTTAAATCCCCACCACATTCAGGGGTTGGGGTGTTAATCCATAATTCATGTGAGAAGACACCGAAAAGATTGAATTGTCACAACTCCGGTGAAGATGAGGAGAAGGAGGGATGACAGAGCTGCGGGCGGGTGGTGGGTGTTTACACGTGTTCGGATCAGATTCCCGTTGCTGCGTGAGGCAGGACTGTTTAGCCTGGAGCTTCCCCTGTGCTGTTATGTTGCTGATCCTGACCTTTAACCTCCCACTGTGGAACGGAAATGAGAATCAGCAGGGAGCGTGTTTACATGGTACACTTCTGTTATTGTGTTTATGTAAAATTCAACAAGACCTCAAACAGTTTTTCTGTTCAGAGTCATTTAAATGTAATTTGCTATTTAGAGAAATTTCATTATTTGCCTTTATTTTACCCTGAAGAGACATCTGACTGAGATAAAAGCTGTACAAACAGAACACATGCAAAACATGACAGCACTTTGAGCTTATTAAAACAAGCACATACACATATACATGTCTCATTATTATGACTCATATTATATGTTAATTATTTATCATGTAGCAAATCAACAGTTGAAGGTGCGTTATTATGGATTATTCATTGATTGTTATTGTGATTTTTGTATAAAAATATTACCTGATCAGCAAGGAGAAATAAGCATTTAAGAATACAATTCTTTAATCTGTTTTCTTAATTATTATTCAAACTATTTCCTCATGTGAAACATAAAGAAAATAGTTGAAATTATCACAATTAGATTCACTTCATGTCCAACAGTTTACTCTCAGATCTGTAATGCAGCCATGTGCTGTTGAGAGGCATCACATACATCATTCACATGTTGTAGATATCTTCATGTACAGGGGATGTAGTATATGTGGTAAGTGGCATCACCTTAGGGACATATATTACATTTCTGTGTGGGTATACTGACTGTTTTCTTCTTCATTAGTAAAGTCTTAGTGGAGGTCAAGGGTCATGTTTTACAAAATGAGCATTTATTTAGTGTGTGTTGACTAATTTGGCGTCTGAAATTAATTTTCAGAGCAGACAAATCTCTGGGGACAAGCGAGGTAAGGGGTCAGGCGCATTAAAATTTTTATTCACATTAAAAATTCAGTTTCTGACCTCCATAAAGGGCAAATTCACTTTTTGGATTTTGGATGTTTTTTACTTTGCTGTCAGAGTTTTGATGACATTTTTAAAGAAAAAATATGCAGAAGCTTCAAGGAAAAGCAACAAGGTGTGTGTTTTTTTGTGACACTGGGAAATGATGCCCAAACATTAGTGGCCCTCTTGGCAGGAGAGACAGATTATCAAGGCACTGAGCAAATTATTAGAATCTGTGATGCAGCCCGCCGCCGTAGACGCCGCCGTCACCTAACATTATCAATTTGCATATGTGTATGCACCATCTGTCTGCCAAGTTGCCCTTTCTAAATGCCACGAAAGGTCAGACGGCAATAAGTCAAAGTGCCGGCGTGCTTGGCGAGAGTAGCTGCTCTTACACACTTTCTTATGCATCATTGGTGCGTTTAGCAGTAAACAGTAAACACAACACGGAAATTGATCTGGAATTAATCATTAAGTCGCTGGTGTTTTTCTTGTCGCTGGTTTGATTGAAGAGCCCAGACCCCTGCACCCCCCCCCCCCTCCAACATTTTAATATACAGCACACTGGAACTACAGAGGGGTCGGCGCAGTTCATCCGGGTACCAAATATTGATGCTGCTGGGGTTTTTTTTGGTTTGTTTTATGTGTGAATCAATACAGGGCCAGTGTTTCTCTGTGAATGAAGGCGGCCGTCAGGGAGTGATCGTTTCCTGCTGGAGCACCACAACTCAAACTGAAGGCCTGGCTGCTGGAAAATGAACTTGAGCCTTTAGCTGCCAGACATTCAATAAACAGTTGACTTCCACCTCTTCTGTGTTACTTATGAACTGTATCTAAGCCCTGTACACACTGTGCGATTTTGGCCGTCGCAGACGAAAGACGGCGGATCGTAGGAGAATCGTGGCAAAATCTTTGGTCGTAGCTCTAAATCGGCCGTCTTACGTCGCACAGTGAGACAGGCTCTACGACGGCCGTTGTCAGCGTCTTGCGACCAAAGACGACCTGCGATTAAATTCTGACAGTGTCAGAAAACTGCTACGACCTACATCTACTAATCAGCTGATGGACGTCTATCAGTGGTGCAGGTGACAGGGACGAGCACTGATTTTCGAGTAAATATTAAATTAAAAAACGAATAGCCTATCCTGTCATGTCTGGAGAGGTGTATATTCCTTTTTACTGTCGCAGAAAGAGGAGGAACATGGACAGACTCACAGCCATCAGATAAGTTGTGTGTGAAACTCATGGTGAAACTCTGTCCAAAAAAAAAAAAAAAAAACCCATGTGCGGACTATGATGAGAAGCGGTCGCCTACCGGAGAATATTGACGTGTTTACGGCGGGAGAGGTGACTTCGTCCTCGTTTAGATGTGCTCTCATTACGTGACGGTACTGCTGTGATGTTCTCTAGTACCAATACAGGCCGTGATTTCATTTTTAAATAACGGACAAAGCGGTACTGCTCCACTGGTGCCGGTGACTTGTGTCTGTGTGTGAAGAGGGAGAGAGGGAGAGAGGGAGAGAGGGAGGGAGGGGGGAGGAGGGGGAGCGGGCGACCTGCGATTCAGTAGAACGATCATCGTACAGTCTGCACACGTCAAACTTGACGTCGTAGCAAAGATTGTAAATTCCACGTCGCATAGTGTGTCATGCAACAGTCTTATAAGACTGCTAAAATCGCACAGTGTGTAGAGGGCATAAGGTGGCCCTGAGAGCTCAAAGCTTTGCATCTTGATAGTTAACCCAAAATTCAAATTTCACTCATTATCTACTCACCCTCATGTCGACTAAAAGGGCTGGGATAATTTTCAGAGTCCTCCATGCCTTCTCGGAGGTCCGAGAATAGACTTATTTAATTTTTTTCTGAAGAATTTCTCATGTTGGGGCTTCAATACAAGAGGGACATTACAGACGAGCAGTATGGAGGTATTTGGATGTTTTTTGGTGTGTCTTTTTGGACGAAGAAAAGTGAGCCCCATTCATGCATCACACAGTGACAAAGAAAGCCAACACCTCAGTGACATGTTAAAGCTTCAGGCTATGTGATTTGTACTTTGGCATGCAGAGTCTTCTTCCTAATGCCAGTGGTTCGTATTCAGGTGGGTGCGGATGGTAGCAGGGGGTAATGATTTTTGTAGCCTGCTTGCTTGTACGGACTTTGTGTGGGCATTGTGGGAAATGTAGGCTCCTTGTATTTGAAGGATGCATGAAGGAAAGAACCTCCTGCTCCCGTTGGTTGTTATTCTGTCAGTGTTTTACAAGTGCAGTCCTGAATTGGTGGTTTTCTCAGGTTGGCTCCATGCTGTTGAAAACATGTTATTTCCAGGAGACTTGAGCGTTGTAGGACGGCGTAGTGAATCTCTGGGTCGTGACCTCCACAGAGGAAAACACGCTCCTCTTTTAAACCCTCATTCCCAATAAACCCTTCAGAGAAAACTCTTACACCTGTGTGTACAGTGTGGTTTTATGTTCTTATATGACTCACATCTGGTCACTCACCTCTGGCAGAAGATAAAAAATATGAATAACACAGCTGCAGATGTGTTCCCTTTTCTTTTTTCTCTACATTATATCATGAGTTGTTGTAACCTACAGAGCAGTTTTAAATCAAATTGAACATGTTGCACAAAGCCAGTATTTTCTCTGTCCTCAAATATATGATCTCCGATTTCCCATCATGTTTTATCACTACTGAGCTCATAACCATTGCACAGCTTTGTCTATGTGCAGTTTCCGGTGGCCCACAATTAATTTTGACAGTTTTATCTCTGTCCTGACTGTCGGCTGTCTCCACTCAGAGCAGATTTATTCTCTCTCATACCTTTAGTCTCTGTGAATGTCTCCTTCAGCACTGATCTGTCTTCATCTGTGGGTGAATAGCTGAAGTAATGGATTACAACCGGAGAGACAAAAACGTTTTCATTCTGCAATGGTGGCAGTGTTTTCCCTCAGCATCTCATCCCTCTGCTGATGATGTAGATGTTTGACTGATTTTTGCATCAGTGGAGTGATATGTTTAGTTCAATTAATAAAGTTTAATCAGGAAGACTTTCTTTACACCTCATTTATTCACAGTTCGCTGGCTTTTTTCAGACTGAGACTCAATCCCATTTTGCATTCATAATCTATCTGTATTAGCACCAACCCTATGTTGGTGTAAGGAAATATCCGCATGCTACGATATCACAATATATTTTCAGTGTGGCACAGTATCAGTTATTTGATATTTTATCAATAGTTTGCATGAGGGTTTGTGACAGTAGTTTTGTGTTGTATAGCCTCCCGCTGATTGTAATTAATTTGTTGAGATTTCACTGTTGGATATTGTAGCTACATTGATTACATACATTTCTTCTTTTTTTTCCAAGATTGAGGCAGATGTTAATTACTCTAAAAGCAAAACTAGGATATTATAGCAATTGTGACATAAATACAGGTCTGGCGGTTCTAAGTCTGAAAGTATAAAAATAAACTCTATTTGTTTGTGCATGTAACATCATGTTCTTTCTATTATAAAAGTAAATAAAAATCTAAATATTTCTCCCCTTGCTTACAGTATCCCAGTGTAGATATGTAGAGTATTTCCAGATTCTTACCAATACACAGCCCTTCATAACATCTTCATCCAAGAGTGAATCAGGCACCACGGCAACTGTTATAAATTATGCCATGTAAGCCTGACCGCATGTCTAGTTCTACTCAAGAGGAAATGTAAAGAACTACCATGACTCGAACTAGAGCTGTAGCTGTGTTCATGATCACAGGTTGGTTGCTTAATCTGGAACAAAATCAAACATAGTCTGATGATTGTGGTGTTTTCATGTTTATCTATGATACCTATCTCCTACACATGAACATATAATCTGTCAGATGCAGCAGACATGCTGTGTGTGTGTGTTTCAGCCTGTTGACGTGGACGGTGTCACAGTGTTGAGACAGTTTATCAGATCCCTTCCTCACAATAATCTCCGCTCAGACTGGACCTGTTTGTCCTTTCACATTCTACGCAGTGTCAGAAAATGAGTCAGTGGTGGATATTTTCCATTGCTCTCTGTGACAGGCGGGATAATTGGCTTTCAGTCACAGTCTCTCCACTGGAGAAGCAGGTGCTTTTAAGGGGCCATGCTTTTCATAGTGCTGTGTCACATCAGCTGAAGTTATGAGGAAGAATCATGTGTGTAAGACAGTGTGACGGGATGAATTTTATTTTTTTGTTGTTGTTTTTGAGGGCTTCTCACATGCTCAGTTTTTTTTGTCACGTAGCCTAATAGCCATTGCCTAATGGCAAATGACTTTGTCCTGTACATAGCTGCTAGCCTGCTACCGGTTGTTACCTGGGAGGTTTGCCAGCCCAACAAGTTCTCCAGGTGCAGTGATATTTTCTGAAAACTTAAATTCTCACAAAATATTAAGTAATGCATGCATTAAGTTATCTGTCATTAGTGAGAAACTGTGTATTTAAAGCCTCCCTGTCTTGCAGAGTGCAACTGGCGCAACCCCGCTCAGGCTGCAGTGGCGGCCCAATTTATCCTATTAACCATTTTTCTACCACTAGAATGAGTTTAGAAACATTATTTTTGGGCCGAGAAACCATATAGTGTTGCTTTAAGGTGTGTAAGAGTCAAATCTAAACATTTTGAAACTAAAACATGATAGGCTAACCTGAACAAAGATTTTCTATTGCCTGATGTTAACTTAAAGCTGTTTATACTTACCTGTCCTGAAGAAACATAGGCCGAGTGAGTTTCAGTGTAAAAATGTATTCCTTTACTCACTAACATCTGTCTCTAGTTTCAATTGCTTCTTTTCTCCTGCTGCTGCTAGCGTGCCGAACAGCTAGCTGTTGGTTCTTGGCTCTTTGCAAAACCGCTAAGCTGGTTGGCACACCAACTTCTGCAGAAGAAAAGAAGATTCCAGAACATAAGCAAAACGAGAGGATATGTTTTCACCACTGGATAAAATTGTTAGTGACAAAACAACATTTTTTCAGGACGATGAAGTAAATACCTGCTCATTCTAATGTTACGTAGGTACCATTAGCGAAACCCACAGCTCTCTTTACTCTTGTCTTAGCAGGTCACAAATAAATATCAAAGTGGACTGTAAAGGTGTGTAAGATTCACTGTGCAGATAAAAACATAACACATGGCCATATAAACATGAGTAATTATAGCCTACTGTTTGTCAATTTCACAGTCATCTCTTGCATCCTCACACTGCATTTTCACTCCACTGGCTGACGACGTCTCTATATCATTGTTTGACGTATAGCCTAATGCAGGCTTTTTGTTTTTCTTTATAATCTCTACTTTATAGCTCCACTCAAGGAGAGGCTGCTCATTCAAGCCATAATTATATCGTCCCTAAATAAACTCCTTGGAACCCTTCCCTGCCCAGAGCTCTGATTTGCCTCTCTTGTCAACCTCTTATGTGTTTTTTTTATTATTATTATTTTTATGACTTTAATCATCTCCATGACTGATGGCACTAAAACACACTTTTACTAAATGTTAATCTCATAATCATTTCATCTGACAACACCAAGCTCCGATAGCTTTTAGCCAGCAGTGATTCATTCATCTCTGAAGTGATATTGCTCCTCAGTGTGGCCCATTTCCCCAGGTCTCCTGGGATGTCATAACGCTCAACTTGTCACACCGGCTCTGAGAGAGAGAGGTGCCGGGACAGCTTTGAATACATTGAGAGACCACTTTACATGTTATTGCCTCTTAGAGACATTTCCCTGATGATATAAACCTCTAAATTGCAAAGTGAAAAACCTGTTAATGTTTTGGCACTCCATCATCTGCCTCTTTTAAAGTCAGTCAGTCAGCACACAATCAGTATTTCCCTATCCTCACAAGCTGTACATGTGTGACGAGAGGCATGGGGCTATTACATTCCCACGGTGTCCTGTCAGAAATATCCATTAAAAAGTCTTTATTGGTCTCAGGGCCATTAGCAACAAAAAAGGTAATCTAATTGTCTTTACTCCTTTTAATACTTTCTTTATGATCCCCGCTCTCTCCATCTTCCTCATCCTCAGCCATTGGCGTATACATGAGCAAATATCACATTAGACAAATGACGACAAACAAAAAGAGCATCATCAGTTAACCCACATAAGTGGCTTCACATTTAACTGTACTTTTACAGTGTTTGGATTTGTTGACTGGCTGCTTCTCCAAATTAACTATTACAGCCTATGGTAGTCGGACCAATCTGCTGTAGCAGCCCTCTGCGTTCAGGCTCTTGGAGCCTGAGCTGCAGGGAACTGCTCCCATTCAGCCACAAGAGCTTCAGTGAAGTCCAGCACTGATGTTTGGCATTGAGATCTGGTTGGTTGAAAATCTGGCAGCACAATTAATGCCAAAGGTGTTGGATGTGGATATCAGGCCTCTGCTCTGCAGGCAGGGCCAGTTGAAGGTCGACAAATGGTAGAGATTGATATGTCATATATCTATGTATATCTTCGTTGGACAAAAAAAAAGACAAATATATTTAAAAAATGAAATGCCTATAAACATTTATTTATTTTTCAAAGTTCTTTGGTTATTACAACCACAAATAGGCCTATATATTGTAATGCATCAACACTTAAAGCAGAAGTAAGTGATATATTTGTGTTAATATAAGTCTTATATCTTCCGACAGCAATCACTTACATAGAGTGTTTGGTCTGAAACACGGGTCTGTCAGTCACTCTGCTCTGCTCTGAGCCCAGGAGAAAACATTTATCGTATCCTACAGTTTTTATCCAATGAGGAGAGAGAACGGCATGCAGGGCTGTGTGTGCAGCCAAGGGACGCCGTGAATGTGGTGACATAGGGACGAGGACTGTTATGGTGCGTTCAAGGAAACTCGTATTTTTCCGACCGTGAAGTGGTACCAGTTCGATCTGGTACGAGTTCACCGGTCGGAAGTTACGAGGGCCGTTATAGTGACTTTCACCGGTAAAACAGGTCGGAAAAACACGAGTGGGTTGCCTGGAACGCTACAAAGTCGTAAGTTGGGACTTGAAGCTGTAATTTACGATTTCAAAAGCCTGCCTGGAACGCAGCATTAGCGAAAACGACCGGACCACTTACTTCTGCTTTAATATAAAACACAGGGAAAGTGTAAAATATGGACAAGTTCATCCACACCACTGGGAAATTAATTTTTTTATGGCTCTTTCCTGAACTTGGAAAACTTTTTTAATATCTGAATAATAATGCTCTCTTTCCTTTTTTATTTTACAACCTTCCAGTCAACTTTTATTTTACTTAGAAACTTGTGAATAAATTCAACTTGGTTATGATATCTGTCGCAGGAACGACAGAAAAACGTTATCCAGGTCTAGGTATACAAGCATCAAGTTATATTTTTGTCCTGCTCATTTTCTGTAGTAATGAATTTTAAGTGTTCTGCTGCTTACACTTCTACATTTCAGCAGCAAATGTTCTCTTTTGATCATGTAGCAACACTGTGCAGAGGTATTGCAAAGGTATGCCCTTTTAGAATATGATATTGCTGCTTTTACTTGGTAATAGATCTGAACCTCCTCCTCCTCTGCACGGGTCTAATCAGCATGATTTAATCCACTGCCAGTTTGATCTAACCCATTTCCAAAAGAATGAAATTCAGAGGTAACTCTATAACTGTCATTATATGCTTGCAATTAAAGGACAGTTAAAAATACAATTAACTTGCCATGGAGAGAAATTATGTGAATACAGCAGTAAGTCTTTTGAGCTTTTAAAGCCTATAATGTTGAGTTACAGGTTGGAGAAATTTGCAGTTAAATTTAAACTAGGGCAGTGAAATTTGAAAGTTGGTGGTATTTGCAATGTATGGGAACTGTGGGAACTATAGTCTTTTAAGCTTCATTTATACTATCTCAGCTTCGCCCTTTAAGTCATAGAATAAGTGAAGTGTAAAAAATGCTGTATTACAGAGCACATGGTGTGCAGTATGTGAAGGGATTGTCATGCCAGCCTTGCCCTGGTTTATATTAATCTGTCACACTGGTGCAGTAAAACATGGAATAACACATTGTAACGTCCTGTTGGGACCAAGGGCTCCGTAGTCTCCTTACCTGGCTTGAAAGCAGCCTCTCTCCCTCTCTGAATACCAATTATATTCTACACCAGACTGGGGTCGGGCCCCCGGTTCTCACGGGTAAAACACAAATCACTTCCTAAGTTAGTAAATGTGTGATCTGCTCTTTCTCTATTGAAAATGTCCGGTGCTGTAAAAGTCATTTAGTTTTTACTAAATGGTGCCCCTGGTGCTGCAGGAGAGTCTCAGCATTTTTTGGACTTCAAGGTTTGCTGCTTCATTCTGGTGGAGTCCAACATTTATTGAACACCACTGCCCTCAAGTGACAGAATGGAGTAGAGCAGCAGCAGCATCTCCACAGGCAGTGAACAGTGGCCCCTGCCATTCACACTCAAGTTCTGGTCATCACTACTGATTACAGACCTCTAACGTATCAGGACTCATTAGAACCTACAGCAATTGCTCCATTGTTTGTGTTTCCACTCTGCTGCTTCAATGTATGTCATAGCCAGATAATCTGGCTCTCTTTCTTACAAAATTGAGAAAATAAGATATGTGCCATATTGGTTTGCTCTCTCAATATAGCCTACACCAGGGGTTCTCACCTAGTCTCACTCTGGAGCCACATTTTCCCATGGTCATTAAGTCGCGACCCACTTATATAGAATTCAAACCAAGAATTTTTTAAAAGCCTTTAAAAACTAATTTTGCTCTTTATTGAGCAAAGTGCATGAAACTGAGGAGGACCATGACAACTGCATGTACGGAAGTGAATAAAATAATATCAAACTGCACAAAATAGAGACCAACAAAACGATATATTTGACTTCTAATGCATCTCTGCATTCAGAGCATGTTCACAAAAGTGAATAAATATCAAATTGCACAAAATAAAGACCCACAAAACAAAACAAGATTCACTGCATTCAGGCCACATTAATAAGAAACTGATATCTTTGCATTCAGAGCAAATAATAAGAAACTGAGGAGGACCATTACAACTGCATGTGTTCACATGACGCGTGCCTTTCAATATATGTTATTTTTCAAAACAAAAGACATGTCTAACATCAGATGTGCATTAAATATTATTTACTTTTTTGACATCCAGAACGGGTCCCCAACCCACTTTTGGGTCCCGACCCACCAGTTGAGAACCACTGGCCTACACTACTCAAAAAGTTAGGGATATTCGCCTTTCAGGTGAAATTTCAGGGTGAAGCTAAAATGCATTCTAACCTTTACAGGTGAATTTCATGTGACCTTCTCTAAACTTTTGAATGCACACGTCCAACTGTTCAATGTTTCAGTAATTTTTGCACAAGTTGCTGTTCTCTGACAAGGAGCTTAATAGCAAAATTCACAACAGTTGTTTGATCCATGAATCAACCAATAAATGTCCTGGTTCAATTAGAACTGGTTTAAACAGTCGTCCTTCATCATGCTGTTCACATTTTGACATCATGAGACCAAGACGACACCTAACAATTGATCAACTGTTCAGTCGTGTAGAGGCTGGTAACTCTGTAACCCAGAACCTCAATGACCTTTGGTTGCCCTTCAAGAAGAGTGGGACATCCCAGCAGACAAGAAGTCCACCTGTGAACAGCAAGAGAAGTCATCGTCAAGCTGTAATTGAAGCTCAAGGGCACAATGACAAGTTGAGACATTTTTGTTGTGGTGTACCCACCACTGTTGTTTGCTTTTGTTTCAATAAATTGTTTGAGATGACCTTTTGCTTCCACATTTTCCATAAATTTCACCCAAAAGCCAAATATCCCTAACTTTTTGTGAGTAGTAGTGTATGCATTTATATATATATATATAGGGTCTTTGTAAAGTGTGTTTACAGCTACGATGTATTACTCATTAATCATTCTTCCTTTGATATAAATCTTTCTGACATTTGTTCTTCACTAGTCCTGTTAATTACATTTTAGCATTACAATTGCTTTATACTAGTAAAAAAAATCTTCACTGGTCTATTAAAAATGCTGTCATTACACCTGTAGCTTTGCTCTATGGAATGAGATTCAAAGAAAGCAAACAGCAGTTCAGGTTGAGAATAAGTTTATTTGACAGTTAGACGTCACAGACAGTTAAGTTTTATTGGCCATGTTACTCTGCAGTTACTCTTACATCACTGCAGTGGAATTTTTTCCCCACTCGAGTGAGTTAAATACAAAGGAATGCATTTATGTTCAATATTCCTCTCCATCCTCTTCTCCTTCACCGTCAGCCGAGTCGACTCCAACCTCCTCGTAATCCTTCTCCAAAGCAGCCATGTCCTCTCTGGCCTCGGAGAACTCTCCCTCCTCCATACCCTCACCTACGTACCAGTGAACGAACGCACGTTTCGCGTACATCAGATCAAATTTGTGGTCAAGCCGAGCCCAGGCCTCTGCAATCGCAGTGGTGTTGCTCAGCATGCACACAGCCCTCTGGACCTTGGCCAGGTCTCCACCAGGAACCACGGTGGGTGGCTGGTAGTTGATGCCAACCTTGAAACCAGTGGGGCACCAGTCCACAAACTGGATGGTACGCTTGGTTTTGATGGTGGCGATGGCGGCATTGACGTCTTTGGGCACGACATCGCCACGGTACAAGAGGCAGCAAGCCATGTACTTGCCGTGGCGAGGGTCGCATTTCACCATCTGGTTGGCTGGCTCAAAGCAGGCATTTGTGATTTCTGACACGGTCAGCTGCTCGTGGTACGCCTTCTCAGCGGAAATGACCGGGGCATAGGTGGCCAGGGGGAAGTGGATACGGGGGTATGGCACCAAGTTGGTCTGGAACTCTGTCAGATCAACATTGAGTGCACCATCAAAACGTAGGGAGGCAGTGATGGAGGACACAATCTGACTGATAAGCCTATTCAAGTTGGTGTAAGTAGGACGCTCGATATCTAGGTTCCTGCGACAGATATCATAGATGGCCTCATTGTCTACCATGAAGGCACAGTCTGAGTGCTCCAGGGTGGTGTGGGTGGTAAGGATGGCGTTGTAAGGCTCCACAACAGCAGTGGACACCTGGGGGGCTGGGTAGATTGAGAACTCTAGCTTGGACTTCTTGCCATAGTCCACGGACAGACGCTCCATCAGCAGGGAGGTGAAACCGGAGCCGGTACCACCTCCAAAGCTGTGGAAAACCAGGAAGCCCTGAAGACCCGTGCACTGGTCAGCCTGAGGACAAAGAGGGAGATCAATGTTTAAGATGCATCATTAGGTTTGAATTTGGTTCAGGGTAGGGATGGGCATGATTAATCGATGATCGATTATTGATCGTTAAGTATTTTATCGATCACGGAAAATTGTTATCGATTTATTATAAGGGATCATGTAGAGGGCAGAGGTTGTCATGGAGAAATAAACCCCGGGTTTATTTTTTCATAACAACCAATAAACTCCATATAAGTATTATTATACAGGCCTATATTAATACATGGTTTAAGAGTGAAATCATTCATTAAATACGACGGGGCGCCTGTGTCGCGGACTCGGTGCAACAGAGACGTGAGCTGTGACACCACGGCTCCGCCCGCTCTGATCAGCAGGTTTGGTTTTCAGCAGCGGTGTGGAAGGAGCCTCCACTCTCTCTGCAAGTTACAAGCTACAAGTCATTTATCTAACATCACAAATAGTCCGAAGCTGTTTAACGACGGTTAAAATGAAACTTAAGGTAAATATCCTGCAGAGTTAGTTTCTCTTTTCTGTGCCGCGCTGATCAGAGCGCCGCTCCGGTGTGTTGGCCACAGAGAAAACAATAAAACCCACGATTTCACATTTTGAAAGTGCTTGTGATTTTTTTTTTTTGTACAAGTGCAGCCAAACACGAGGCTGAAGAGAGAGGGACAGCAGAGCTGCTCTGACAGCTCTGACAGCTGCAGGTGAGCCAGGCAGCGCAACAATCTTTTTTTTATTTTTATTTTTTACCTAAATGCCGCCGACACCGGCACCGTCCCTACAAGTGAAGCACAAGCACACAGACGTCCGTGTACGTTGTTGTCTGACCTTCTTCCTTCGCGGGGACTGCCCTGGATTACTGGCACACGCCATAGCCGCACGCATTTAGTTTTTAATTATGAATATTAATATTAACGATTAATCGATCGTTAATTTTCCCGAAGATCGATCAAAAAGATTTCTTCAAATGCCCATCCCTAGTTCAGGGTCATCCAATTTGCATAGTTACCCACCAGTTTGCGGATCCTGTCCAGCACCAGGTCAATGATCTCTTTGCCGATGGTGTAGTGACCACGGGCATAGTTGTTGGCAGCATCCTCCTTGCCAGTAATCAGCTGCTCTGGGTGGAACAGCTGCCGGTATGTCCCACTGCGTACCTCATCTAAGAAAAAATTAATAGAAGTTAAACAAGGTTTGACAGACAAAAAAAAAACAAAAAAACAAATCCTTATCAATAGCTCATAATGATTTTTTCCCTTACCGATGACACTGGGCTCCAGGTCCACAAACACAGCTCTGGGGACATGTTTTCCAGCGCCAGTCTCACTGAAGAAGGTGTTGTAGGAATCGTCACCGCCACCAATGGTCTTGTCACTGGGCATCTGTCCGTCCGGCTGGATCCCATGCTCCAGGCAGTAGAGCTCCCAGCAGGCATTGCCAATCTGAACACCAGCCTGACCAACGTGCACTGAAATACACTCACGCTGGGAAGAAAATAAAAACATTCATCTTTGTAGTTACCAAGGTTAATATAACATTGGAGCACGTTTAAAAGCAGACAGCTGGCCTATGAGCAGATGGTTGGCTGAGAGTCGATAAAAAAAAAAGCATTAATTTCTAAAATCAATTGTTGAAGGATCTGATCACATGTCATGAGCTGCACTAGAGCTAATGCGAGACTCGAGGAGGAAAAGGGCCCTTTTGTAAAGAGGCCAATTCCAGACGTGCATGACTAAATTGAACTGACACGTTGCACATTCATTTATTCTCTGAAGAGATAGCTACAGTGGCCTAAGAGGTCCATACCCCAACTGAGAAACGCCCATGAAAATGTGGACAAGCATAACCAAAATAATTCAATATTAATAAATGTAAGAATATGTGAGGGGGGATAAGAAAACAAGTTATTTCCAGTGGCCATTAAAAATCATCCACAGTCATGACATGATTTGATTGAGTTTGTCCTTTTGTCCTTTGTCCATTTGAATGCATTGTGTTGAATTGCAGTCTCTAAAAGCCTATGCCACAGATCACAGGGAGGCCGGTTATTCATACATAATACATAAGGGCTGAAGGAAGAAAGAAAACATTTTTACATCAAAATTTCGTGGTGAAACAACCTAGACACGGTTGTAGTTGAAGATAATACAAAGGGTAATTTAAGTAAAATCAACATGAAGGCCCCACAGAGCCGCTGGTGAATGAACCCAGACTTGAAAGGCTGACTGCAGTGTCATGACGACCAGGCCTCTTCAAACAGGCGGTGAAACACGGGAGTGTCTCACGTCGAGCTGATGCACATTGACAGACGCGAAGTAGGTCAACGAGCCGTCAGACAAACCCACAGAAAACGGGTGCAACGGCTGAGCTTTGATTCGGCCTGCGTTCTATCGAGCTGCATTTTATTTGCCATGGTTACAGCTAAAACGGAGCCGTTGAAGAGGAAGTTAGCCTAACCATCCGACATTTTAACGACCGTCCGTGCTGTTTTTTGATTCATTGATTCATCTGATTCATCTTATTTTTCTCGTTTTGAACACGACAATTTATGAAAAACAAAAGGCTGGACTTCCACACTCACCATGTTTTTTTAGGTTGTGAAGTCCGCCGAGGTGGGATTTTCGAAGAGGAAGAACAAAGGGTTAGCTCTCACTGAATGGACGTTAAGAATCCTGTGCAAGAGGTTAACTGGAGTTGGTGGTGCAACTGGGTGGGATTATATAGTGTCTGGCCAAGGCAGAAAAGAGACGTGCAATCCGATTGGCTGTAACGGTCACGTAGCCCTTCTCCTATTGGTTGAAATCAATCTGTCATCATGTTTGAAATGCTACCAGCTGCTGTCGTGATGCTGGTGGATATACGTAGTGAAAAGGTGCTATGATTACAATGATTACAACACATGATTTAAAAGTTAATTTACAAACAATTTAATCCCCAAATTCGAATATACTTGAGCATTATTTTTTTGCTACTTACCTTAATTCTACTGTAGTAATCAGATGTTATAGGCCCACTCAGAGCGATAGATATTGCTCTGGGCCCACTCACCTGCTGTATTTGGTTGCTACAGCAAAATGGAAAAACCTTTATCATGGTATAATTAATTATCTAAAATGCAATGATTACTTACAGACTGAATTCAGCCTCTTGGTATTATATAAATGAATAACATCAGCTCTTCCTCAGGAAATATTCATTGAACACTGAGGACATTTGGTTGTGTAATTAGAATTGTACTTTAAATACATTTTGTTGATCATATTTATATAGTTATCCTTATGTAAGGATAAGGATTTTACATGTATGTTTTTGGGCACTGAACTATGTATGGTCAACTAAAAGATCTGTCATGTTCCGTGTTCCAGGAACTGGACAAAAGGTGGAAACTACACATGGCTTTTGAAAAAAGAATGTATTAATGAACTCAAGAAAATGCTGTCAGTAATCAGGATGTAGTGTGGCATGGGTGCATGTATGTGTTAGGATTGAGACTGTGTGTGTATGAATGTACGTGTGAAAAAGCCTGAACCCAAACAAAGAAAACGGCCCCCAAAACCCCCACAGTGCTGGAGGTCCAACCCGGCCCGAGTGCAGAGAGAGAGTGGCTTCCCAGACTCCTCCGGCCATCACAGATCTTACTCCTTCCACCATGGGCCCCCACACTACACCGTTTGAGAATTGCAGATGGGCCTAAGAAAATCAAATCATAAAAATGAATGTGGGCTATGATGCACATGTTGTGTCATAAGGTCACTGCAAAATATGACCTCTTGGGAGATCATAAACAGTTTTGCAGTCTATTAACACGTGACCTTTCTTTCGAAGCCCTTCGTAAATAAGAATGATTTTACAGATGAAACTCAATTAAGTCTTGTCTCTCGTCAAGTTGAAAAAAAAAAAAAAAAAAGTTCGGTGGCGAATGTAAACAGAACGTGACAGAGAATCATTGTCGAGCCCGTCAAATTTTTTAAAAACATTATTTCAGACAATTTTTTTTTTTTTATGGAAAAGCACTACTTTCATTCTGTAACCCTCAAAACGCCCCATGGATGTATTATTTTTGTAAAAATATAGCTTTTAATAAATATTCTACATAATCAACCTTTAAATTATGTGCGTTTATTAAAATTGATTCGAACTGCTATAACTCCTTATTTATTATTCTGTGTAAATTGTATGTTCCGTGGTGCAGCTATAAGCTTCTCGTACTCGCAGAGACGCCACCTTTAACTCCTACTCATAGTAGAAAACATATGACGCAAAGTGATACAGGAAGAAGCCGCTTGAAGATCGACGTTTGTCTGAGCCAATGGAAAAGCCAGATTTGCCCCTTAGGCCCACCTTTTTACCAAATCGACCAATCCCGATCTGGGAAGAGAACTTCCGCCACACAGACGAAGCATGTCCCATTGTACGGGCTGTTCTCAAAGAGTGCCGCGATTGTTGCAGTGCAGGCTGTTAAATGCGTGATTTCTTCAAAGTTGTCCCATCTGTTGCAGCAGTTTGACGCCGTCTATCGCAGAGAAGTGTGAGTTTGTTGTCATATTTGAATCTTTTGGGGGACGTAGCGTGTTGTTACCGGGACAATCAGCTGCGGTCTCACCAGAGGAATTTGTCCGTTAGCGGCAACTGAGCCACCTTGCGGTCCTGCTAACACGGAGGCTAGGTAACGTTAGCAGCAGCTGTTTTGTAGAGTGACTCTGATGGACGTTTGTAAGAATATGTCCTTAGCCAAAGGCTGTCGTGTTTCAAAATAAGTCGCAGGAGTCCAGACGAAACACCAGGGGTTGTTAGCTCGCAGGCTAAACCACTTAAGCGAGCTAGCGACCTAGCTAACGCCACCGGGTTGTCTTTCACAAAGGGACAACGCGTGAACAAGAGACTTTGTCGCCAACCTTACACTGACACTTCGGTGATTTTGCTTGAGCCGTAGCACAAAGAGCATTACAGTCGTTACAGGATGAATGGATTCAGCACAGAGGAGGACAGCCACGACGGACCGCCTGCTCCGCCGTTTTACGGACAGAGCTGCTGCCTGATCGAGGACGGGGAGCGCTGCGGCCGGTCAGCTGGAAACGCCTCCTTCAGCAAGAGGATCCAGAAGAGTATATCGCAGAAGAAACTGAAACTGGACATCGACAAGAGTGTAAGTGAAACTGCAACACATTGTAAATTCTGTTAAATTGATTGACTCTGAGTCCAAGGTGATGGCCGGAACTTGGGGGAAACTGCTCAGACTCTTGAGCTGTCAGCTAATGCTAGTTAGCTTGTTAGTTTACGTGAGTAAACAACAGGACGCAGTCAGCTTTTCCTTCATGCTAATGTCACTGTAGCGATGAATTGCTGGTTTGTCGACAGCGGGTTTAAATGTCAGGCTAGCGTTAGCGCGGTGCTAGCTAGCTGCCTTGAACTACGTGTAGGACAGCAGCGTCAACTTTGAGCCTTTCTCTCCCTGCAACAGTTTCCTCCAGCACGTCTCCGACGCTCTTCATAAAATGGCTGTAGCCAGGGAAGCTCGGTGAGTCAGGGAAGTTAAGACCGGCAGCTGCGACCGGCGTCCTTTCAAAGTTTTGATGTTTTTAATGCTCGTATTAATGTCGGTCGAAGTAGCTGCATTTTTAACTGAAATTAGCGCTGGTTGTTTGGGAGTTAGTCCCACTAGTGTGCGTGTTATACGACAATTTTATCCATTTGTTATAGTGGCCTACTTGCAATGTCCCTGAGATAAACTTTTGCAGCTCAGCACTGTCATGTCACCAAAGCTGATTCACCAATCAGGCAAGTGTCACGAGGCCTCAGACCCTCAGGATCCCAAAGACCTCTGGCTTCTCAGTGTGGCAGTGACTCAGTGGTGGTGATATCTGTTTGGATTATATGGGAGAATGGTCAACTTAATAATTATCTCAATCGTTTTGTCTATTAGATGTCAGGAAAAAAAGCCCAGGGTGATGATTTCAGATGTGTACAACACAGCAAAACAAATCAGCTTATAGTGATATCAAACTGGCAAAATGCAGCAGATCATCACACTGAATCTAGATAGATAGATGGTAGTTGTAGAGATGTTTAATAAAATTAACCACACTATCCTCCACTTCACTCCATCTCCATTTCTTTTTTAACCCCTTTAAAAGTCCTAAAAGGAGCCATGTTGTGTTGACTCAGACAGACTGGTAAATGATCCGTGTGCTTATTATCATTTGTTCTGCCTTCAAGTTGCTCCAGGCATGTTAGGACTCATGCAACATGTCACATGTTGTGAGCATGGCTCACGACATGCTCAACAGTTCACAGCAGGGCAGGATTTGTATTTCAGGCACTCAGCTGTGGCAGCAAATCCAGCAAGACGACAGGCTCCAATTGTTCAGTTAATGACCCCACAAACAACCTGTTGTGTTACGACTAGGCAATAGGCATGGTATCTCACCACAGAGTTACAAGCAAAACATGTAAAATAAAGTGTCAGGGTGTTGTGCACAGTCAGATTATTTATAGTTTTGACAGTTTTATACTAGTTTATATGGGTGATGTTAGTACACAGTGGCGCCAGCGCTACACCCTGCTCTGTTTGGTTACAGGTTTGAATTTCAACCTGGATTTTATATTATTATAATATTGACCTGACGAAGAGCGCATTGCTCGAAACGTTGTCTCGTTTTTATGTAGTCCTCCAATAACATTTTTTGTAAACTTTGGGAGCATCTACAGTGGGGCGGGTCCTCTTCTTCTTTTTGTTGTTCACCTCCCTGGACTTAGCACCTGATTACTCTGGATGTGCCTTTTTTGTTCATCATAATTTGGATATTAGCCAGCACAGTCTGCCTTGTGTATTAGTATGATCCTGTGTGACTGGTAACATAATCAGAGGGTTTGTACATGGTTGACTAATCATCCAATTTCCTCACAGGTGCGACACCTCTACATTTGTGATTTTCACAAGAACTTCATTCAGAGCGTCCGCAACAAGAGGAAGAGAAAGACCAGTGATGATGGAGGGGAATCCCCGGATCATGACGTCGAGGTGCCCGAGGTAATGTTGACTAATACTGTTCATTCCAGACATTTGTGAGTATAGAGCAAAATGAACATACAATTATTTTTGCAGAACAAAGAAAACTAATTTATAGGAGAGGGCGAGCATTCAAAACATCAGTCTATGGTGAAATAAGAATATACTTACATAACCACCATTACTCCATCAAAGAGATTTATATTCATCCCGTATTTAGCTCTCCTCATGGGCTTTTCCCTGTTTATTGTTGCAATGACCCAATTTCTCCACAGAGATCATTAAAATTTCATCCACTTTGAAAGCTGAAACAGAGGCAGAAGTAGCTGAGGGCCTTAAGTAAATCACTGAAATGTGCATGAGATGAGGGCAAGGTGGAGAATTATCCTCTCTCTGTACTGTATGTCTGACTGTCCTGTCCTGACTACTGGTGTCTTGTACTCAGGTGGACCTGTTCCAGCTGCAGGTGAACACATTGAGACGCTACAAGCGACACTACAAGCTGCAGACCAGACCTGGCCTCAACAAGGCCCAGCTGGCAGAGGTGAGAGCACACTGATAACTCATCTACCTGCCTTTTAATGGATGACTATGTCGAAACATTTCAGGAACCGAACAGGGTCTTAGTGAAGTTTCTCAGCCATAAATCCTGAAGCTAAAAGTTCCTCTCAGTCAAACACAAAACTACTGCAGCTGCAACACGTGCACTGTTTCTTTCAGCCGTGTTTAGCGCAATTAAAAGCAGTATGTTCTGGGAGTGCTCTGTGGTTGAGTGGTTAGAGCAAATCCCATGTTGTCGTCGCCCAAAGCAGTGATTGCTAGTAGTAGTGACTCCTAGTATGACTACTGACTGAGAGGATCTTTACTGCTCGTCATTCCCCAGTTTCTCTCTTCACTGTCCTATCAGTTAAAGGCATAAAATGCCCCAAAATAACTTTTAAAAAAAGCAACATCCTCTGACAAAAAATGTGAATAATTGTAAAATAAATATTTTTGGCTTTTGACGACTGTATAAAACAAGTCATTTGGTAAAATCTTCTCAGTGTTTGGGAAAATTTAATTTATTTTCAGATTTTTTAAATATCAGGGATGCAAACAGCGCGCCGAAAAGCGAAACTCGCTTTTTTCATGACCAGTTAGGTGACTTGTGTGAATCGTTCAGATCCGAAGAGTTTTTGTTTTGGGGGGAGGGGGGGGGGGGTCTCAGCGTCTCAGCTGGGGTCAGTCAAATGTTTTTCTAACAGGCTGACAGTGACAATCACGTGAAACTGAGGCGAACTCATTCATGGTTGTCTCTGATTATACTGATAACAGCCTCTTCCAATGTAGACGCGCGACATGCGCGCTCATTAAAGCGGCGCGTAGCCGCGTGCAGTCGATGCGACGGCGACGGCGGTTTTTTCCCCCGTGCATGTCCGTGGAGCTGTGCGCCGCGGACATGCACGGTTCCCTACGTACGTTGCTGTGTCAGGCAGGTGTTCCCACGGAGCTCTGCCCCGTTTCAGAGGTGAAGGAAGCCTTAAGTGGAAAGACGCGATGTAGAATGTGTTCAAGTCAAAAAGTGAAACTAACACATTATATAGGCCTATATGTCCATTACACACTGAATGAAACATCCCATGTCTTTATTTATTCAGTTTATTTTAATAGTAATAATTATGACTAACATTCAGTGAAGACCTAAAATTCAGTATCTCCAAAATTGAAATATTGCAAAGGATTTTTTTTAAAGCATTTTTAATATAGAAATGTTGGCCTTCTGAAAACTATGTCCATCTATATGCACTCAATACTTGGTTGGGGTTGAACTACTGGAAATTGACTTTTCCATATTTGTTAATGGTGAGCGCCAGACAATTCCTCTCTTTTTTGGTCCTGACCCGTTTGCATCCCTGAAATATATTATAATGTCCTAACAATTGATTAATTTAAAGTAATCACAGGCTGATTCTGTGATTGGGGCGGTACGGTGAATAGCACTGTCGTCTCTTAGCAAGAAGACTCTGGCTTTAGTTCCTTTCTCAGTGGAGTTTTCATGTTCTGCCTGTGCCTTTGTGAGTTGATGATGACAATTCATAGCCAATGAGTCATAGGTCAACTTCACAACAATGTCTTAATGTTCTCCAAAAACACAACAGGCTTTTTTTCAGGAATAAAAGAGGAGATTAAGTTAGTATTTCCTGTGATTTGATTGGTTGTTGGAGAGTGAAAACCACTGGTCTGTAAATCTAGTTAGTGTTTATAAAGTGAGTGAAAAGGTCCGTTGACAGTTTTCTTTTTCAGACTTATCTGGATTAATGTGTCACTAAAAGATACAACACTTGTTTCTCTACCATCAGTTAATCCACTTCTATAACTAAACACCAGTCCTTCAGAGTTACAGAAAGTTAATTTCACAACCTTTAACCAGCGTCCTGGGAGAAAACACGTTTTTCTTTGATTCCTTTCGGGGATAATCAGGCCAGTAGTTCATGAAAGGTCAGCGAGCTGCCTTCATTAGGTGTTCCCAGCATCTTTCTTCTCCACCCGCGCCTCCATGTTACTCATTTGCTGTGATAAACGTAGTGTTGCGGTTCCAAGTCCACAGTAATTGGTCGTGGAGAGGTTGTTAGACTAATTTGCCAAATCGACAGGTGGACTTGATGCAGCTGGCCCGGCCTCCGTCCTTATAAAAACCTCCCGTATGCAGCGCTCTCAGCCTGCCTGCCTGTGGTGGAGGAGTGGGATGGGGTGGGGGCTGACGTGACCAGGCTGTGGAGTAAAGGAATGAATGAAACTGGGGCTGTAAGTTGAATGTTTCCCCAGGCTTTTAGTCAGGTTCAGACCCGGCTATTAATGAGCCTCCCACATCATTAATAAAGCGCCAGTCAACAGCCCCACAACCAGCTGCAGCTGTGGCCCCCGAGCTCGGCCTCGATCAGGAGAACCAGCGGTTGCCGAGCGCAGTGCAGCACAGCGAGGCAGGATGTTTGTTTTTAGTCTCCTCGATGCTACTTTACAAATCCAAAACAGCCATTACACTGGCTCCAGTCCAGGCCAGATTAAAAACAACTTTTCAGTTGTTACCGCTTTCACAGATAAAACCTTTTCTCAGCCGTGATGGTATCGCTGTTTTTAAATACAAGACATAATCTCTTCCTGCTCTTCTTTAGACTTTATTTTATTTCTATTCCTTTTGGGAATTCATAAAGTATTTATCTATCTTTGTACTTGTACTTGTTTGTGTTAACAAACTGTTTACTAAGACTATAATTGACAAACAGAAGTACATGATTTTTTCATTAACAATCAATCTTTGAAGATAGGAGTGTTTCCTACTATAGAAACACTTTTTGTAATCAACAGCCCATTATTTAACTCCTGGGTCCTCATGAGTACTATGGTAATAAAGAAAAGAAGAATGTAAATGCTTGTAAACACTCCATGTTTTTGTTATGATGCTCCATACAGTAGAAAGGTAGATGTCCATGTGGGATTTTTATTTTTCTTAAAGCAAGTTTAGCTTCTATATTAATACTGTGAACGTTTTAAAGCCTCAGTCCACAGAAAAATGCACACAGCCTGTATTCAGAGAGTGAGCCTTCAAAGCAGCTGTCAGGACTTCGGCAGCACTGTAAGGAGAGGCTCAGAGCCTCCTCTGTTCTGATTGGCTGACACCCACCTGTTGTTACTAGAGCTCCAAAGAGAAGCTTGAGAGAGAGAAGACGTAAAACTACACTTACATGGTTTTTGGTTTGACCTTCACCTTCTCGTCCTCTTGCAGACGGTGAGTCGTCACTTTAGGAACATCCCGGTGAACGAGAAGGAGACACTGACCTACTTTATTTACATGGTGAAGAGCAGCAAGAGCCGCTTGGACCAGAAAGGTGACGGCGGCAAACCTCTGGACTAACAACAACAGCAACAACAACCAAGTGCAGCAGTAGCTACAGCAAAGTCTACAGTAACTCATAACCACAGTGACAGCAACAGCAGCAGCAGCAGCAGCAGCAACTCTCCACAGGAGCTGGACACCACTAACAACAGCTACACCCACCAACACCAGCTCCTCCTGCAGCCCTGCCACCGTCCCACTCCTCTGCCGGACCAGAACCTGAACTCTTCGTCGTCCTGGAAGGACACTCGACAGGAACCTGGAGGAGAGTCCAGGGAGAGATGAGTTTGATCTTCTCACTCATTTCGCTCCTGTTTAACAACATGAATACAGTCAGTGCACATGCCGGTCGTCACAAGGTCGATCGTCCTCCTTCTCCTCCTCCTCCTCTTTATTCTCCTGAAGGTGTTTCCTCCTCGCCCTGGTCCCTTAAAGACTGTTTGGGACCAGGACTCACTCCGCAGGGTTTTTAACGTCGTCATGCTGTAATGTAACTTGTCAATATGTACAAAAGAACCACGTCCCATCTCAAGTTAACCTGGTTGAATGCAATGTACAATATAGCTGCCTTAAGAGTAAAAAGCAAAACACATTTTGGGTAATTTTCTTTATTTTTCTTTTTGCCGAGTTGACTGTTAACACACCCACCATCCGTGAGGAATGCCTGTGCCAAACAGAGACCTGTAGGACATGAATGATGCTAAGTGGGAATTTTTTTTATTTTCATTATTATTATTATTAATATTATTATTAATATTATTATTATTATTATTGTGAGAGGAGGGCAGAGTCGCACACAACTCAGAGTGGCACAAAATTCTGAATAATGTCTAAAAACAAAATTAAATCTCCTGAGGTTGCCCCTTCTCCAACTGCCCATGATGCATTTAATGACCTGTTGTGGTGAATGATGTAGCCCGCTCGTCTCCTTTATGCCAGCTGTTGAATGGACTCACACACTGATTAATTTCTCTGTGCGTTGCAGGTATCGGTAACTACTTTATTTTCTTTCTTTTTTTTTTTTTTTTTACACATGCATATATATTTCAGTTTCTTTTCTTTCTCTTTAGTTGAGCCTTAATTCTACAAGTTGTATAAAGTTGTGTTTGTTTGCATTTGATTTCTGTTTGTCCTTATTTTTTTCTTCACCCAAAATCAAACGTGTGTGTATGCGTGTGTGTATGTGCATGAGTGACAGGGGTGTAAAGAGTAATAATAAGCGCCATTTTAATATTTAAAACCAGTGTGTATAGCCGACAGCGATTCAACTCTGGATTTGATTCCCGTCGTAGCTGGATGTATTTCAAGAAGCTGGACCGACAGGTTGGCCAGATGTCTGTAAAGCAGTTTTTTTCCCTTCCTAATCTTGAGCAATTAATCAAATTAAAATGAGGATTTCTCAACTTCCAGATGCCCTTTTTCCATATGAGACTGCAGATGTCAGTATTTAATTGAAATCTGTAGAAATTGAAACAAGGTTTAATATGAAAAGGAGATGTGTGTCCTCTTAATGAGAAATTCATTACATTTGTATGTAAACACTGAAGCACAATTATCTACATTGAATGATTTATTTTCCAAATTTGGTATCTGTGTAAAATGTATAAAACGAAGTTCCCAGAATCCAAGGTTACGTCATGAAACTGATTATTTAATCTGAATTCGAGTCTAAATCTAAAGTGAAGTTAATATTTATATACATTGGATTGGGTCTTTTTTATGTCACGTTTATATTAAGCCACATGTTGTGATGAGAAATGATCATTCAGCTCTGTTTACATGTAACGTTTAATATGATAAAAGGTTCGTTCAAAGTCTTTATACACTGCTGACGCCTCCAGAAAAAACCCTCCTCCCCTTAAACTCGAATAGTTTTTTGGGTTTTTTTTTTTTTTGATGGTTTGTTTTTTAATTGTTTATTGATTTTCTTGATCTCGTCATCCTCTGTCACATCATACTGAATCTGTCCACCACACTGAGTTTGTCTCCTTTTAGACAAGGTTCTAAATTTTAGTGTCTTGTTGTATTTTCAGTTTTGCTTGTAGGTTTGTTAGCGTCATGTAGATAACATCCAACTTTATTAACACATAGGCCACATTAACCTAATTATTGTATTAGAAGAAAACACATATTTAAATATGGCTGCTTATTGCTAATAATAATTATAATAATAAATGTATTGTACAGGCAGTAACAACAGTCTCGCATCTGTTCCTTCACAGACCCATCAGCTGGTAAACATGAAGCTCTATTGTTTTCTAATGTTTTTATGAACTAAAAATGTCTAAGTTTTCAAAATTAGGATGAAATAAGGACTTTTGCCTTGGAAGGTGAAGGCTGTGGTGGTTTCTTCTGTTTATGCTGTTGTTTCACTAACAGGCTCTGACCACTAGGTGTCACTGTGGACTCTCCTCTTGAGTGAAGGCGGCTGGAGGGAGCTGCTACCTGGAGACCAACACACAGGAAGCACAGTCAAAAGTTGAAGTTAAACTTTTGGTAAGAATCTTTTTTTTAAAAAAAAACCAGCTTGAGAAAGTTTGGGACTTCACTTTTTTTTTTTTTTTTCAATTTATGACTTCCTCACTCTAAAAATATTTTTTGTACAAGTATAATGTGCAAATATGATAGGCTTTATGTTTTCTGAGTTTTTGGCCATTAAAACATGTTTCCTGATAGATATCTTAAAACAAAAATAATCCTCCAAATAATTATTTAGACTTTTGTTAAGAGAGGAAATTAAATGAGAAAAGAATACAGACAAAAAGAATAATTTCGGTAATAACTTTACATTTCTGACCCCTCTATTAAATCTGTCACTCGCCCCAGCAAACATATGAAGGAAAAAATAATAAAAATGAACACGTTGCCGTCACCTCAGCTTCTGTGTCTTAAAATAATTCATTTATTTACGGAACTATATATATATATAACTTCACATCTAATGTACATTACCATCAACATTTTTGCACAGTAATAAAATGTTGTCCCTTTTTCTATTTGTTTTAGTGTTTTACATGTGGGATTGTATGGAGGACCAGCAATGTCACAGGATAAATGATAAAGCATTTCCTTCATTCCATGTTTGATAGGCGTTAAAAGTGAGGAATATAGACTTTAGCATATACAAATTTCTATATGATCCAACCATTTATAAATATGTATTGAAAAGGTTTTACAAAAACACCACAAAACACTCAAATAAACCATTCCAGGATATATTTATAATTACATTAATAAATAGTAAAATTGATTCTCTCTTTAATTCACATTAACTTTCTCCAGCTGCTTTTCCTATAAGCTAAACGATTAGCTAGGCTAAATCATGGACCTGAAACCAGGATAAACAGTTGGTCATGGGACATGTATTTCAAATTCTATTTTGTCATGAATTAATAAATATATTTATGAATGGTTTATTACAGTTGTTTGTTATTTTTGGCAGCTTTCAGGCATCCATTGGAATTACTGATAATTCATAGGTTCTCTTTATTAAATTCTCATTAAAATGTGAAATGAAATAAACACTGTATCTCTGTTCCTGTGACACTGCTGATCCTCCAAACCGTGAATCTGTGCGTCAACTTGACATTTCTGCGTCTCAGTCTAAATGTTTTTCCTCTTTTCAAACCGGACAGTGACAATTGTAATTCTGAGGTAGATTCAGTTCAGTATATTCAGTCATTTTCTACAAGAAACAACAATAACAACAGCCTAAAGAGTTTTTAATACGGCCCGAGCTCCGTCTGAGATCTGACCGTGACTCATGGATTCATCAAAAATAATGAATGGGATGAAATCGTGAACAAAAAGATTGAAAAAGTCTCTCCTTAAAATGTGCTGCCACCGGACTCTGTGCCGCGGCCGACTACAGGGGATTGTTGAAGACATTTTGATTTTTATTGTTTAGTTTCCATTTTTTCCCATTTTAATAACAGCTGAGAAAAAATGCGCAACGTACAAATCAGTTTATTTCGTTATAAATCCAGGTATCTGTTAACTAACCGAGCGACAAATTAATGTTTTAAAATCAAGATATCCAATACATTTTTAGCCAACATTGTTTATGTTGATGGTGGCGCATAGCCTATAGGCTATATTTTATTAGTTTTCAGTCGTAAATCTGCAAAGTAAAAGACAAATCCATTTAAATCTATTTGGGCGAATTTAGGCAATTTGTTTTCCGCCTTGATGACTTGTTTCAGCTGATGCCAAATGGAAATGTGTTAATTTATATAGATTTAGCCTATACATTTCGCTCCTATTGGAGAATAATGAAAAACAATTCAAACTTAACTTTTACTAAAAGCGTGATTTCTGATGGAACAAGTGGAAACATTAATGATGACAATAAATAGTGAAACGTGTGTTTGCTTTAATTTCTGACACTGTTTTTGCATCAGATGACTGATTTCTACGTGCGCGCGCACTACTAGTTCTGCTCAAATAAGGAAGTAAAGAAAATCTAACAAAGTGTAATTTTAGTGAATTTGCGTTGTTCTCTCAGACCAAAATCTCCTCCTATTTTACTCATCTCATCATTCGTCGTCATTTATTTATTTTCTGCTTGAGCGCCATCACCGCACCAGAGCCACAGCGACACACCTTCTGAGGGGAGACAGATGTTTTCTGACACCATGGCAACATCTGGTCTACAGTACCGGAAACAAAGAAAAAGAAAAAAAAAGCAGAAATACCACAAACATCACACACCTACAGTCAGACCTGTGAGTCCACACCGGGAGAAGAAGAAGAAGAAAATAGGGTCAACAAAATGTAAGCGTCCATCGTGGTGTCCGCGTGCGCCTTTTGTCCTTTAATTCTCTCCCCTTGATTTTGCGCATCATTGCACGTGCACGGTGGTGTGTTCAAGTTCAATCAGTCAGTGGTTGTTTTTTTTTTTTAATACATCTGATTTGAATCCAGAGTCTCTGTCGAGGAGGAGGAGGAGGAGGAGGAGGAGGAGGAGGAGGAGAAGGAAGAGGAAGAGGAAGGTCACTGGTTGAGCTCCAGGGCCCAGACCTGCTGCGGCCACCCGGTCCGGCCCTTCACCTTCTTCTCGGCTCCTAGAGACTCCTGCATGCCCTCGGTCTGGGGTGGAGGACGAGGAGGAGGAGGAGGAGGAGGTGGAGGTTTAATTTAGTCAGAGTTACAGGAGAGGCTGCTTAAATTATCTGACAACATGTTCCTTTCCTGGACCTAGGACGTTTCCTGTGACGTCACTCCACGACATATTAATATCACAAATTCACCCTGCAGATTGCATTAGGAAAATATGCTGCTGACAAACTAAATGTAGTCAAAAATGATTTCACATAGACTATGTAATATATCTTAAATTATATAGGCTAATATATGTATATATAAACAGCTTAACAATCTAATGCTTCACAGACATCATGCGGGAAATTTCATTTAATTGTGTTTTTAATCAGAGATGGAACCTTGGCTTTTGTAGGATGTGTTATACTAAAAAAAAAAAAAATACAAGTCAACGTATGTATTCTAATGGTACTTTGCATTTATTAAAGTGATGTGTAGTTGAAACAAGTATTATGTGACCTTTGAGCGTTTAAGGGTCAAATTGTGAATTAAACAAAACAAAACGTAATGATTTGACTAATGAGGAGTTAATGGAATAATGAAGCAAACCCTAACGAATTACATTATTTCTTTACATAAACTGCAGCAAACAAAGTACAGGCCTATGTTTTATGTTCTCTGTAACTTCCTGTATCAAATCCTGATTTAAGATTGTTGCAAAAAAAAAAAAAAAGTAAGTTCTTTCTATTGAGACTAAAAATCCTGTTTTTATGTAAAGTAAATAAAAACACTTCTTGCCTCCACTGAACTGTATTAGCACCAAAGCTGCAGGTATCCCTACACAGACTTGAATGTAAGATCAAATGCAGTTAATGTTTGGATCCAACTCACCAGCTCTCGTTTCCTCTTCAGGTCCCTGTTCTCGATCTTCTTGATCTCGGCCTTGAAGCCCTCCGTCTCCCCGGTGTCTTTGGCCAGCACATCCATCAGGTAAGCGATGTAACTGGTCGCCAGACGCAACGTTTTTATTTTCGACAGTTTGGTGTCCGCGGGCACGTTGGGGATACACTCCCGCAGCTCGGCGAAAGCGGTGTTGATGCTCTCGGTCCTCCGGCGCTCCTTCTTCGGCCCCGACGCTCTCCTCTTCCCCATCCCCGCCTGCAGCTCCTCTAGCCGGGCGTCGTGCGTCGCTCCGGGCGCCCCGAGCTCCGCGGCCGGGTAGGGCGCCTGGATCTGGAAGTCCGGGGGCATCTCGCCGTGGTTCACCACCCAGCTCTGGAAGTAGGGCGCGTCCTGGTGGCAGCGCTGGACGAACGGGAAGGGTTCGTGCATCAGGTGGTGGTGATGCTGGTAGCCCCCGATGAGGTTCATGTTGAGCTGGGGAGCGAGCGGCGCAGGTTCCGTGGTGTCCGTCGCCCTCGGTCTCTCTCAGCTGCGGCCCCACAACGGTCACTGCTCGTCGATGTGCAGCCAGCGGGACTCATGCAAGACCTCAGCGCGTTTCCCCCTGAATTCATCCACGACGGAGCCGAGCGCAGCCACCGAGCTTTACATGGTCGTCATGGTGGAAGCGGCCGAGGAGGCGGGACAGGCCGCGGAGGGAACGGGGTAAATCCAGAGAGCGAATCTCGGCGCTGCGCTCCGCTTGTGCTCTGCTCTTGAAATCTCCGTTTGCCAAAGAGGCTGCTCTGATTTTGCCCAAGAAATCTGACCCCCGCTGAAGGTGTGAGGGCCCCCAGGTTTATATGATTTGGATGTCAGCGTGGAAAGGAGGCAGCCAATAGAGGAGAGCGCCCAGGATGGGAGGAGAGTCTGGAGAGCTTTGTAATAACATGCGCCATGGTGCCATAATCTCAAGGCAGCGAGTATCTTAGTTGGGAGTCGCTGTTGTTGTTGCTGCTGCAGATGTGAGGGGGGAAAAACAGATTTTTTTGGAACACCTCGGGTTTGAATGTCCCTCTCTTGAAGTTTGGAGAGGTTTTTACGCACGGGATTTACGCACCATCTCCTAGGGGCAGACCTGTTTAATTAGGTGCTGCTGTGATTCAGCGGTTTGAATAAGGAATTATGTGATTTCACTCATCAGCTCGAGACCGATCATCATGTGGGAAAGTGAAGAGTGTGGCTGCAGCAGGGGATTCAAGTGTAGAAATAGATGGTTTCTGAGGGTGCGCGCATGATTGAATGAAGGAGAGAAAATAAGTGGACATTTGAAAAGTCCTTGCAATAAACACAAATAATAACATATTTATTATTTTTAAAGATCGTAGTTCGGCCATAAAACTGATTCCCTGAATAAAAAGAACAAATACGTGAAGTCAGACTCTTTATCTCAGCCTGCAAACACGAGATTACTTTCCATTTTTCCCACATTTATCCTCAGCTCCTCCAGTCTGATGCCTGTGTGGTGATTTTTCATATTTTCTTGAACGCGTAATGGTCTTTTTTTTTTCTTTTGCATGGAGAGGCTGTATTTAGTGACTTTTATTATCAGGGCAAGTTGGCCTGAGCAGATTATCCGTGTCCAGTAATAACAGCAGGTAAATCTCAGGGCACTGTGAGAAGTGTAGATGGTTTGATGAATTGTGTTGGGACGCACGTACGCACGCACGCGTCATACCACCACAGTATAAGGAGGTATAAGAAGAAAAGAAAAAAAGAAAAAGCGCGGCTTTATCTGAGCATTAATTCGCCCCCACAGCTCCTCACACACACACTAAAACACATCATCTTATCTCCATCGCCTAAAAACATTATCCCATTACATTACACGACCTTGACGCTATTTAGAAACCATTTACGACCGCGTCTTATCTAAATACAGCCATAAATCAGGAGGTGTCACCTTCCTGCAGCGGGGGCTCGTGGAGCTGCGTCTATTCCATAAAAGCTGCGCAGGCCCCGCTCACTGTTTACACCGCCGAGGTCTGCAGCCGTGCACGGTTCACCTCCACCTCCACCTCCCCGAGCCCTGATAAATAATCATCACTCACACGTTTCTGCCGCTTATTTCGTATAACAACTATAATTAGCTACAAGTTATTAACTTTTTAACTAACACGTAATTTAAGGGAAGTTCTGTTTTCACCAATTTTCTTTGTGTATTCTTGAATATTCATATATTTTTTTAATGTCATATTTCGATCTGTTCATAACTTTACTTCATGATGATTTTCCAGGTTTTTCTATCGTCTTCTCATTCGTCATGAAACTTTTCTCCTCCCGGGTTGAAATCGTATAAAACATTGTAAAAAAAAAAAAGAAAACTTTGTAATTCCATCCCATTACCGCGACCTTTACATTTGCTTTTTAATGTTGATGTTTACTCTCGTTTACAAAAATAGAAAATAAAACTTCCTTTGTAGTTCATAAAAATCCATATTGTTAATTATCTTGAGTGTAATTCCAATCAGATGAAGACATGCAGATCCATGTCAGCGTTTAGTCCGTAGTGAAAACCACAGATCTTTCGAACAAATAATAAAAAACTCAATAAAAATGTGTGATAGGGGAAAAAAAAGTGTAATAGGGAAACATCTGCGTGATCTTCAGGCAGGTAGCCTATGTGACGGAAAAATGCATTTCTGATATAAAAACAATTGAAAAATTGTTTTAACGTCTCAACATTCAGTCAGTCGTCATTTTATTTTAGTTCACTAACATTTGTAGCCTATATTTTTATCTCCTATTTTCTCATAAAACCACACAGCCTGTAATCTGAGTCTACATGTTTGTTCTCACTTATAATTCAGAGACAGTGAAATTTTCCCTTTTTTTCAACCGTAAACTTTGTTTACTCAGAGATGAAAGGGACAGATTTGCTTTTAACTTTATTTGTCAACATAGTTATGAACAGTTAATTACTTAATGCAGTTATGAGCTGCTTTAAGAAAAGGTTTAAACGTTAGGAGAGGTGATTCATTCGTTATTGCATCTTAAACCACTTGGAACAGCATGGTAGAATTACTATTGTCAGAATTTGGACAGTTTGTATCATAATCATGTTTTTTATTGGTGTGTTTCAAAATAAAAGCACCTCAGAGGAGCAAGAAGAGAAAATAATATCTGCAGTAAACCAGTAAAATCACAGAAATGAAAAATAAAGATCCACAGTGACTGACACAAATTAATTAAAATTAAAAACACATTATTTTACGAACTTACATAAAAACTAAATAAGCGTTTTATGAATAAAGACATTAATACAACATTCAGTATAAACACAGGGGCCATACAATGGTGATTTAACATTTCCATTAGACTTTATTGTAAAACACTTTTATTACTCTATGATGTGAGTATTTTAGGCCCATGCAGCCTCAGCTGCTGTTGATATTGAACTCCACATTTGTCACATTTCAATTTTAGGTCTTGGGACTGTATTTTATTTTGTAAGAAGGAAATGCAGCAGCTGCAGACTCACACTGAGGGATAGCGCTCTCTGGTGACAGGTGTCAATGTGTTCACCTGGGATTTTACCTTTTCTATATCCCTACATGGAGCTGCAGAGGCTGGCAAACGCAGCCTCTTCCACCACCAACTTCCATTTTCACGTCTGTGTGACGTCAGATTTTTTTGGTCCTAAGACAACAGTAAATATCATGTCAATTTTGCCCAAAGATGTTTAAAAAAATTGCAGCGTGTATGCGTCAGTTTTGAAGATCTTCAGGTGTTTGGACAGGAAAGCTTCCAGACTGTTACTTGGTGTAAACGCACCAACCTGTCTGTGATGCTGAGGCCACATTCAGCTGTGTTTGACTTCATTGCGGTCACTAGGCTTTTGGTGGTGCGTACGTTTGGGCTTTGTACTTTTACTACTCGGATTTGTTATACACAACTGTGATTTTGATTTGGAATAGTCCATTTGAACAATAGTCGTAGAGATGTTAATATTGTCACCTTGAATTAATATTGTTTCACAATGTATAGGTAACGTTGATTTGTTGTTGTTTCTGCTCTCCAGGTTCATATAGTGTCAGCTATGGAGAGAAGAGGGTTTTCTCTATGGCTCTGTAGGGGTTTCCCCCCAAAAAAGATGATGCTATCATCCAAATTTAAACGCCTGAAGACACTGAAACTGACGGCAACTTTTGACATTTTAAGGTGAACAAATTTGATGTCTTAACGCAGACGTCAATATGGACATTTTGGACCAAGCGGCTTTCCGTATCCTCCTCTGTCCTGCTCACATGTTCTGGTGCTGTCAGGCTGAGGAACACCATGCAGCCTCCTGAAAGAAAACCTGACACTGTTGATTAAGACGTCCACTACGCAGAGATGAAATACAATACCGGTCATACTCCCGCCTCCTCCCCCCACTCTCTCCATTTCTTTCTCCCTCTGTATGTATCACTTTCTCCTCCACTTCTTCTTCACATCATTCCTTCTTTCAATTCATCACTTTCCTCAAACATTTAACCAGAACCTTCCCCCTCTCTCTCTCTCTCTCTCTCTCTCTCTGATCTCTCTCTTTCTCCTGACCTGCTATCGCTGGACGTGCTGAAAGACCTGGGCAGCAGTAATAGTCTCTTCATATTTTGCTTTCAACCGCCGTAGACTCCAGTCATCTCTCCCTCTCTCCCTCTCTCCCTCTCTCCCTCTCTGCCAGGGGAAACATCCAAAATAGGTCATGAGGAGCCATCTTGGCCGTGTTATGAATTCTCCTCATAATTGTTTGTGTCATCGTGTAGATTTTTCAATAGACGCTGCTTCCCTCCTCTTGAGAGTGCTTACCCTCAACTCCACATTTCCAAACAAATATCCCCGCTGGTTGGAAGGTCCGGGGCGGGGGCTCGGGCCTCGGCACGGAAACCGCCACAGAACAGCTCGGACCAAAAGTGTTTGTCATACAACAGCAGCT
The DNA here is from genome assembly GCF_905171665.1 of Trachurus trachurus. Lineage (NCBI taxonomy): Eukaryota > Metazoa > Chordata > Actinopteri > Carangiformes > Carangidae > Trachurus > Trachurus trachurus. Next base: position 17,971,971 of record NC_139903.1, on the reverse strand, counting down.
CTGACGCCGTCACGCAAACCCTGATTGAAGTGCTGGTCAGAATTAACTTGTGGCGGCTTCTTCTCCTCCTTCTTCTGGGAAATACATGGGCAAACTGGGTCATGCCGTGAAAGTGGCGCAGGAGGCAGCCCCGGTGCATGATGGGAAAAGGAACAGCACTCCTGAGTCGTCTGTTGATCTGAAGTGGAGCAGGACAAGACGAGGGAACAAAGGATGCTGAATGTGATCTGTGTCGTGCTGCGTTCAAGGTCACATCAAGGTCAGAGCTCAGAGGAAACGTTATTAGACGTCAAGACTCAGAATCAGACAAGACAGTTAGAAATCTAAAGCTGCAGATATACTGACAACGTTTTATTTGTGACGCTCATTTCAGAATTATTAACATCCAAAAATCATTAGATAAGTCCAGAGGAAACTAGATGATACCTGAGATGTTGTAAATCATTTTTCAACACCTAACTAGTCAGAACATCAGTTTCTCTTTCCTCAACCTGCTTGTTTTTCTATTATTATTGTTCATATTGTTGTCGTCCTACTCTCTCCTGTTCACCTGTATAAACAAGCTTCAGCTGAATCAGAAACATGTTGTGATGTGACCCCAGATCCAGTCTCATCCTCTGCAGCAGCTGGTGGTGTTCAGTGTCTCTCATTTCTATAGTCTGCAATTATTCATTACAGGCCTTTGACCTTTTTCTAGTTATTATTATTGACACAGGTTTTTTTTTTTCTCTCGCTGCACTGAGGCCGGTTGGAATAATAAAAGTTGTTTATTGTGAAACAGGAAACTGTTGACCCTCAAAATATACTATATATATATGTATATATATCGAAAGATATTTGAGGGATTATTACAAAAAATTGTGTTTATGTAAACTTTAGGAATATCAGATGAGTAATTGTTTTTTTGCTTGTTGATAATGGCTCCAAAAATTTCACATTGAACTCTAAATAGAATAGAATAGAATGGAATGAAATAGAATTACTTCTATTATTACTATATGTTAAAATACAGTGAAATTTCTTCTGCCACTCCTCCTCTTCTTAATATAGCACATCTCCAGTGACACGGCTACACTAATTTCTCTATGAAAAACACTCTCATACCCATTAATACACTGTACACACTATGAATAAAGTATAAAAAGAGAGATAATATTAAAATATTGCACATTAGAAACAGTTCTTAACAGAATAATTGCTCATAGTAAAACAGTGAAAACGGCCGTGGCTAAAGTCGTTCTTTGACTTCTCTGGTCGAAGCTGCAGTGACGGTTCAGTGATTAGATCACAGTAGTTTAGGCTTGATGCACAGAGTTTGATCTGTATGAACAGACTCCAGTTGAAGAAACTTTATAGTTTGGCACTAAGGAGTTTAACCAGACCATTGACTTTTACTGCAGCTTCTTCTTCTCCTGCTGCTGCGTCTCACTTTCTTCTTCTTTGATTTGAATCTGCTGGTTTCCTCTGATCCATACCTCCTCCTCCTTCTCCTCTGTCATCCCTCCATTGATAAGTGATTGTCGTCTCCACCAGCGTCTGCTCTCTCTGGTCATCCAGCGTCTCAGAGCTGCACTAACTGTCCTCTGTAGCTGCTGTAATTCTGCCCGTCCTCAGCCCATAAAGATAAGAGCGGGGCAGCTGGAATGTGGAGCTGAGAGGTGACAGTGACGAGCTGAAGGGACGTAAACCGACATAAACGCCAACACGTCCTGTAACTGCCTTTTTTTTTTTTTTTTTACCTCCTCTGTGTTTATCTGACAGACGCTTTGGACACTTTTTATAATGTCAGTTATAAAATAAAACGGATTCAGTGTGTAAACAGGTCACAACTGCAGCCACTCCCGTAGCAAGAGAAAAAAGTTTTAAAATTCATTTTTGTCGTCTGCAGCAGCTGTATGGATATGTATTATATATTATTATATTATAGTATGTAAAAAATAACCATCAGGAGTTCAAACAGTAATTCCTGAGAGCCAGTGGCTGTTTTTGTCCATCTAACAGCCCCAAACCCTAAAATATGAATCCAGTACAAATTCCAGTGCTCACGTTGTCAAATCAGAAAAACTTAATTTTTTTTAAAATGACCTTCACTCTTTAATATTTGTGCAAGAACGACTCAGTCTTAACAATCAAACAGGCCAACAATGGGTGTGTGCTCTCAAAGAGTCACAGTACTTTTCATATATATTATATTGTAAATGATCAGATTAATATAATGTGAATATTTACATTTCAAAATCCTTTCTATATACGTATAGGACTCATCATAAACACTATATATTGCATGTCCATGTGCTCCTGTTATATATGTAGTAGTTAAAACCATGATGGGAAATGTTTGTATGTAAGGCTGGAAATTCATATGAAAACATTGTTGGTCCAAGAGGTCAAAGGTCAGAGCCTAAACTCTGCTGCCTGCTGCAGTTCAGCAGATGAATGAGCTGATGGTCGTGCACGGGATTATCGACTGCTGATGAACCCACAGATACTTCACTTCACAATGACATAACTCACTGAGAGAAAAGTTGTTTCAAGACTTCATTTGGTGTCAAATAATTGTCTGACAGTCTAATAAGTGTCTCACAAAAACAGAGGTCACAGCAGGGTCAAGATGATACATGGGGAACATTATAAAATGTGTGTCTCTTTTAGTGATAGAACAACTTTTTAAGTTTGTATAATCAACTAGTGGGTCAATACCAAATATTTGAACATTTGAGGAGTTTAAACCATTATTCGGAAAGAAAATTACATTTGAAACTAGCAGTTTGATTTTATGACAATGAAAAGGAAGACGAAAATATTTCCTCAACAATTTATGTTTCGTGAATTGTCATGTTGACAAAAGAAAACCCAACATAAAAAAAAGAAAGAGCATGTATACATAGGCTACTGTAGACATCTAAAATAAATAAACATAAAATATATTTGTTTGTATTGTGTCTATTATTTATAAAATTTGCTAAATAATACGGAAACTTACACTGAATATTGTAGCTTCGTGGTAGCTTGTACAGGTCGAAATGTACCTACATTGTCTTGCATACACAATTAAATGCCACTAATAAGCAATAATCACAACTTTTCCTTCCTTATTGAAAGATACACACACACTAGGGGTTGCACAGACTAGTCGACTAATCGACTAGTCGACTTTACTGCTCCACAATGACGTTTTGAGCATGACGTCGACTAGTCGCTGATCATGTGACAATACGAGAGAAGAGCGGCTTGAAACAACAGCTGAGTGCGCTGAATGAAAAAAATATGAGCGCCGTCAAGCTGGATGGAACGAGCGCGTATAGACAGGAAGTCGGGCACAGAAAAGGCGAGAGAATCCGGTCAATTTTCAAAATAAAATAAATGATGATTAAGTTAGTCCGTCTATAGTCTGCACACAAGACACACATCCATACAGCGCTAGAGACAGACCTGTGTGTGTGGAAAACCGAGCAGCCTACAGACGGGTCGATATGACCGGCGCGGAGAGAGCAGGAGAAGCTGCTGCCTGCGAGACGCCCGTGAGGACGCGCACAGCGCTTCCGCGGGCAGTGTGTCCGGGCTGCCGGCAATTAAAAAAAAAAAAAACTCCGCTCATATCGACAGACAGCTTTACGTCGCGCACAACAACAACAACCAACAACAGCAACAACCAACCAGGAAAAACAAAAACTGTGAGTGAAACTGTGACTGAGCAGGACTGTGATGGTGACGAGGCCTGTGTGTCGTTTTCCTCCCTAATTGTTTAACGGACAGTAACTACAGTATTATCTTTTGCACTTGTATAGGAGTGTATGTTACAAAAAAACTAACTGATTTACAGCTTGTTGTTTATAAAGCTGCTGTTCTGTGGACTCATTTCTGTGCATGAGCGTCTGTCAGTGAAAAGCTACAGATTGTTGCAAAGCTTTTCCCTCCTCCTGTGATTTATGATGGGAAAAATATGAACGACGTCATCAGCGACTAGTCGACGTCGACTCGACTTTCATAACATTAAAGTCGACTTTAAAAAATCTGAAGTCGTGCAACCCCTAACACACACTCCAATCTGCTCTGCCCAATCCAAGTTTCTTCAGCTCATAAAAATCAAATATTAATAGATGATTCATTAAAAGGATAAGTGATTTATCATTTAATAATAAAGAATCATTATTTTGTTGCTGATCTTTAATTATGGATCAATTATTAACTATTAAATACAATTACATCATCAGACCATGTGATGCAGCTCAGATAAGCTTCACTTATCCATCCACACTGATCTTCACTTTATACTTACACATCAAACCAAGACTCCCACCTCCACACACACACACACACACACACACACACACAGAGCCAGGTTCTGTGGACCACCGGCAGGTCGGGGCTCTAATGATTTCACAGCAGCAGATTTAACAGAGGGTGGCTGCTCTGTGTCAGACGACCCCAGAGGCTTTAGAGAGGCTGACAGTCAAAACATCGGCACAAAGCCTCGACCCTGAGAAACCTGGAGGTGGAGACGTTCAGGGACCGACTCCTCTAAAAGCTTTTTAACACTGAAGAGGCCGCAGCAGTGTCGATGGTGAGGCGGCCGACAAAACTAGGTTGTCAACAACATTTAGAATCTGTTGTTGTTACTGATCAACACTGTTTCAATTTAAAGTTTCAATGACCCTCCTTAAAGCTACTAATATTCTTGTTTATCAGATAATTTCTTTCTTAGTGAATCTTGTTATTCAGTTCCCCCGGGTCATCTTCGCTTTTTCTGAGAATAAATGTGCAAATCAAATGATGCTGTTTTTCTAGTTTTCATCCACAACTCTTTCAATACAACACAGCTAGTTGTGCTCTGTTTTTTCAGTTTGAGAATATATAAATATGCACTGTTTAATTTGCCTTCTAATGGGTAATTTGTAGGGGTGTTAGGAATATCCGCTTTGAATCGGAAAATTGGTTTTGATTTAAAAGATGCGAGTGCATCAGTACATGGACTAATGAATCGGCCTCAATGTAGCTTGAACTGACCGATGACCCGATTACAGGGTTATAAATCTTAAATAAATCACTTTTAACAGTTCAACATTGAATTGAATTTTATCGAAATCCTACCGAATAGAACCGAATCGTTCCATTTTAAAATGTATGGTTCCTGAATCGTATCTTACCCCATGTGATACGAGATACGTATCGGATCTCTAACCCGTATTGGAGAGACGCACACCCCTAGTAATTTTTTAAAGATACTTCAGCAAGTTGTCCATGCACAAAGTCTAATTCAAGTGAAGTTGTGCAAACAGTATAATTATGGAGTTGTGCAAACTGTTTAATTTCATTGTTCTACAGTAGCTACATTGTTCCAGAACAATGCACTGAAGTACATTTGTAGAACTTTTACAAATGTACTGCAAATGTTTATTGAGGTTTGTGAGCTCATTCTTCATTAGCTGATGTTGCTAAATGTTGTTGTTACATTGAGTGAAGATGTGCAACTTGCAGGACTGAAAACTGAACCAGGAAGTGAAGAATAGGAAGTAAAAGTTGTGCCTTTGGACAGCGGCATTTCTAGACACTCCAGATGCCCTAGGCAAGAGCCACCTTGGAGGCACCTCCAAAAATCCCAAACCATTGATGATTCAATTTTTTATACTATGCACATTGTTCTTAATACACAGCCATTGGCATCATCATGTTACCATTGATATGGACCAATGTTAGCCGTCTCTGGGGGCCCCCTTCCAGCTCGGCAATTGACTGGGTTGCTTATCCTGTTGCAACGCCTCTGCCTTTGGACCAAATGTTTTGGCTGCAACATCGAACATGAACATAATTCCTGCCTGTAACAGATGACTATACAGAGTAAAACCTGCCGTGCCTGGGCAAGTCATATGTGTTGAGTCGAGAACTGTTGTCTCATTTGACTTTAATGTATTAAATGTATGTATATAATGCCACACCTTGGAGAAACTACAGAAGTCACAAAAAAGAAACTAAAGTAACTTACATTGACAAGTAATTTTCAAAAAGTGAGGTGAGCAATCATCCATGTTATTTTGAGGCAATTATGTTAAACCCATTTCTGAGAATAGAATATGGGTATAGCAATATTTGGATATTGCACTTGGCCATATATCAATTTCAATTAGCCTACATTGTGATTAACTGCTAATGTTTTTTTTCCCATGTATTAAAAAAACAGTGATAGGAAATTATGAATCGTCATACAATTTGCTACCTCATTCTGCACCCTAAACGATTAGCCTATATCCATGGCAACAAGTGTTATCTGAATGTATAGCTGGTTATCAGCATGAATGAATCAAGAGACACATGTTGAATCAACTGTGAGAGATGCAGCTTGTTCTTAACATTCATTCATCACTCATGCAAGAACATAAGAATTGCATCTGTGTGGCTGTTGTGTCCAGTCCCACGCTGCCGTGGTGCTGAGGTCATTGTGCTTGGGGACATAATTGCCCCTCAGGCTTTTTTAACGGCAGAGGCAGCTAGTTAAAGCCGCTGCTTGTCCATTCATACCCAGCTCTCTGCACCTCCTCGCTCTCCCACTCATTAAAACAGTGAATGGGCCACAGATGTTGAGTCGCCCATTAGTTTTACCTGGAAGCAGCTTTGGGAGAGTTGAGGTTAGAGGAAGCAAAGTTAAACACCAGGTTGAGGGCTTCGTTTCCCCCCTGCTGGGGCCACCCAAGCTAAAGCAGCTTGGGCTCAAGACGTTGGAACATCAAGCTGGAGATGCTTGCAGAGATCTCCGAGATTTTCTATAATGCATTAAAAAGAAATAGATACATCTACTGGTTCTATTTCCAAAGTCCTGTTTCAGTCTTTGGCCGACAAACAAATCTTTTAAGCTTGGATCTACTCACAGGAGCAACATCTCCAGCCCTGATCCTCAGCGGAGGTTATTCATTGTTTTAACAGGTTTTTTGGAAGAATCCTCAAGGAAGGCAGCTATGAGACTTTGATAAAGTCATTTTATCCACACCAAGGTTTCTACATGACATTACCTCAGGTATGTGTTTTTCACGTTATCTCTCTGAACTCAACAGTGGTTTCTCTTCTGGTTTGTTGTAGGAACTTGAGTGATCCTCGACCTGAACCTGATACAACGCCTTTGGGATGAACTGGAGACAACAATGGCTGAAGCTCTTGCAAAATGACAATCATCAGCACCATCCTGTTTAGCATGACAACTTACAGTAGAAGAAAAGGCAAGACAACCCTAAACCTTTATTTAAAATAATAAAACAGGCTGGGTCTAGCCCTTTACCATCCTAACCTAACCTCCGTTGAACAAACCCTAAACCCTTAAAAAGAGATGAGGTGAACACAGCTCGCAATTCGTCCAAAACCTTTTGTAGGCTACAAAGACGAGACGAGCTGCGCCTAACTGTGGTTAGCATATTAATCACTTAGCATAATCACTTTTTAAAGTGATTGGATTGTCTGTGGCTAGCTGATTAACATGCTAACTTAAGTAGTAGACAAGACATTCAAGTTCAATGTTGAACTTGAATGTTTCTTCTAGACTGGTTGGTAAACAGCTATAAACGCTAACGTTAGCTATGTAGCTATAGCTTATATTTACAGTAATACCTCCTTTAAGCAGCTCAGCTCTGATCAAAAAGAGTTAAAGTAAGAGATTGCCTCAAGGGCAGGTCGGTCAGATTTTTCTTTCCGTTTGTCTCAGCCATGCTGAAACGCTTTCCTATCTGTGCACACCCTAAAATAGCCTTGTAGCTCTGTGTCCCAGCTGGCATCAGGCCTCATGATAGTGTCAGATCAGCCTGTGGTATGCAGCAACAAGCTCTTGGATTGGATGCTTATCACGTCAGCGTGTACTCTGATTGGATGCTTATCACACCCGTATCCAGTTGTTGGCTCATGGAGTGACCTTTACGGTATCAGCATGGGATGTCATTGCAGGGCGAGGTGGATACGACGGGACTTTCCCTGTTTCTTTTCACACCTTTAGGCTCCGTCACCAGACTGAGGTTCAGCAGCTGTGTCGTGTCCAGGAGGTTGAGCTGAGAACAAACTGAAAAAGAGACAAATAGCAAAATGAAAAATGCTGGCGGCATCATGATCACAGGGGAAAATTCCTCCTTTTATTTTCATTAAAACCTCCATATGCCGGCTGTACAGGCCTGTCAGGGGTTTAGGGGCAAGTTCTTTCAGTTTATATTCATATGCACAGTAAAAACATATACTAATAAAATGCTTTATGGGTTTCTCTTTACTCAAAAACAATAATAAAAAAGAGGAAAACTTATCAGAACAAAATTAAGGTGCTGGTGAAATAAGTTAAAAACTGGATTTCAAAAAAGTCAAGTCTGTGCCTCGCGCTGCAGATAACACAGTCAGTGAGACGATATGCATCAGTGATAATCAACATTTTCACATTCATTAAGTCCATAGACACAAAAAGCAGTCAAACTTTCTGATGTCTGCACTTATTTTAAAAATCCCAAGTACTCATCACTAAAGACTTACTGTGATTTACAGTGTGTGTATGTGCTACATTGCCTGACTGAGGCTGTGTTGCATTTATATTGCCGTCATAGACAAAGAGCTTCTAGGGACTGAATTCAACTGAACCCGTATCACACACCTGTCTGTGAGGTCATCCAGGTGAAGGACACAGCATCACTCTTTCTTCTTGTCCATGTCCATGAATCACTGTGAAGCCCCAAGCCGCCATACATTAGTTTCCCCCCTAGATAACGGGATGATTGATTGGACATCGAGATACAGTATAACTAAATAACAGTCTATAGAGCCTATTGATTGAAAGGAAACATTCAGTGCAGTGGAGCAGGAAAATACTGATCAGTGATTTATATGTATTGAGCCTGATATCAATTGTTTACTACGTAGCTGACCAGCCTTGAGGCCCTGGGTGTCTCCATGGATATTGGATGACTGGTCATCATACAGCTACGTACTGTGTGACAGAAATCTCAGGCACATCACTTAATTATTTATTTGAATATCTCTCCGGAGCAAATTTTAGTTTTCAAGATCTCCAAAACAATATCCTGTTATCTTGGGCAATGGATGAAATAAAATATGTGAAGCCATGCCCACTACTTTCACAATTAAGTCCCTGTAGATGTTTGATGCATATGACAATTGAAATCCAGATTAACTGACTGGCTGTATTTCTCTGTGAAAGTCCACTTTTACGTTTCAAGTGAATCTTTTGATTACAATGGGTTGAAGCACCACTTAGATATTTTCTTCATGGGGTAATATATCAACATTACTACCTACTTAAAACACTTAAGTATTCAATGGTGTCAAAGGCCCCTTGGTTACACAGTTTAAGGACAATTTGGAGATGTTGTTTTCCATAAACTGGTCAAACAAAACCAGGACATATAGCCTAAGTGTAGGTTTGGATACCTCCTGATAATTCCTCACAAAAGACCTGAAATGGAAAGCAGGATTTTCCCCAAGTTTATCACAATATAATGTTATATATAATGTTTTATACTGTTTAAATGTTTAAACTATACTGATTACTCAGATGGAGCTGCTTGGCTGAAGGACTGCCTGCACTTCTGTGGCCTGGACATAAATCTGACCGTGAGTACTTTGTGGTCGTTTAGGTCAGTCCTCCTGTGGGAAAAGGGAGATGAGAGACTCGGGGTCAATCTGGGCTAAGCCCTGCTGGTGCCAGTGGACCCCCTGGTTCCCCCCAACAGACCTGAGACAGTGATGACACCAGACCCAGGTCAAAGAGAGAAAGAGTCTGTGTTTGTCTCAGGCTGCGAGAGGTAACAGCACCAGGTACGTTCACAAATTACGCAAACATGGCTGACAGAGATGATGACACAGGTGAGCCCTCGCACCAGAGAGGAAAATGTAAAAAAAAAAAAATCTGTCTGATTCTGTGAAGATAGATTTGAATTTGAATTTCTGTGTGTTTTTTATCTTTTATGTTTTTTTTATGTCACATTAAAGGCATAATTTTGTTTTACTATTTTCATAGACCAAACAATTAATCTATTGATTTAATACATTTAGCAACAGATTGTTCATTAGAGGGAGCAGTCTTACCTCCAGTGAAACTGCAGCTACACTTTTTATTTAGCTACAACATTTCCAAGGATGCTTTTCATCGTTCCAGTCCCAAAGCAGCTTGTTGGAGAACTGAAGGTCTGACTATGTTCTGTCCATTACACAATCGTTTTATTTGGTAACATATTTATTATTGGTCAATTCATATGTTTACTTTTTTCAAATGTGTAGTGTATGTAAGAGACTTTGGTGACCTCTGACCCCGTCATGTGGCAACCCGCTTGACAGAGTATTCAGGGAGATTATTCCAACAGCGGAGCCCAAGGGCCAGTACCAGGTCCAGTACCAGCACCATGACCCAGCAGAGTCCAGTCCAGAGTCCAGTAAACCTGCGTGCTGAGGTTTTGTCTCTGAGGTCGAGGCGCGATCCCGACGCTCACTGCGCCATTTTCCCATTTCCCGGCTTTTCCATGTCGACTTCACTCTGCAGCCAACGCTCCTGAGGAAAAACAGAAGCCTCCCCTGCTGCCCCCCTCCCCTTAACCCCCCTCCCCACCTCTCCTTTTGCCTCTTGGGCTTTTTTTATGGCAGGGCTTCTAACGCATGACCTCTGCCATGCATTAGCCTGCATGTACACGTCCATACACAACAAAATAAAACAAGAGCAGCCTGTGATGGAGCAGGAAGTGCAGCTCAGATCTTTCTGTGCGGTGAGTGCGGCTCCCCAAACCTTCGTCTGTGCCAGCACTCAGCGGCGATAACAGCGTTTTGATTTATTCTCTGCAAAACACATTTGTACTGTAATCCAATCAAACAGCAGCCTCAGAGAGTAAGAAATCATCTTTGCCTTGTGGAGATTTTCATTCAGCTCTTTTCCTTCTTGCCGCGCTGCCTCGTCTGGACGCCGGCCTCCTGTGCATCGTCCGGCTCACTGCTGCGTGATGTGGGATGACAAGCTGTAATTTGGTGTACACATTTACCTCATTTGCATGAGAAGCGCTTTGCGCTGCCTGCCGCCGAGTTGCACCGGCGGTTACTCTCAATCTAAATAACGGCGACTGAATGATGAGCGATGCTGGGAAGTCGGGGAGCAGCTCATTACAAGCAGAGCAGCTTTTTGTCAAGTTGCGGCCTCTGTTTGGTCGAAACTGCCATTTTGACTCCCAAACAGTCGCTGACAGAACCACTGACCAGGTGACAGGCAAATATGAAGGAGGAGAAAAAAACTGATCCGACTGAGAGGAGAAGAAAAATCTTCAAAAGCCAAAAAGTCCAATCTGGGTAACATATGTCTCACTGACCTTTGACCTTTAGTTTGGAAAAGCTCACTGGAAGCTCAGGAAGAGCAAAAAGTGGAATGAACTGTAATTGAGTTAACTGACAGGTTAGCTGTCAATTCAAGTCTGACATGTTTAAAATGAATAAGAAAAACATGAATAAATATTTTCTTCACATAAATTAAATATAATCTATTAAATATATAATGTTAACATAATGGTCACAACATGTTGGACCATGTATTAATCATTGCAGATACATTTTAAACACTTCTTGCAATGAGAATTTCATCAATATCATATGTTACAAGAAAAAAACAACCAAAGCAAAAAAAAACAAAAAAAACTGATCAATAATAAGAACAATAAGAAACACCCAATAGTCGATAAAAGCTTTGATATAGCTCCCAGAACAATAATAAATATAAGTTAAACAGCTGCATCTACAGTGACTGTGGCAAAATGGATCAAATGAAAATTGAACCAATGATCACCGTAGTCAAACACTAAGTAGGTGTTGATTAACATGTAAATATCAATGTTAACACCGTATTCCTGAGGCACATGAGATAGAGCCAACAATATTTGTCCAAATAAAGACTGGAGATTGTAAACTGATTTTCTCTGGTTTGATCCAAAAAGACCTAAACTTTTAAAAAGGTTTTTTTTATTATTATTATTATTTAAAGTGTCAGTCCTGTCTCTGGTTCATTTCTAATCAAAATTTACATGAACCTCAGCAGTACATTTTTCCTCTGTCCTGGTTTAATTATTATTACCACACACACAACATGAGGCAGGTGGTTTATCTGCTGGTGGATGTTGAGTCACAACAACAAGGAGCTGAGAGTCTCGTCACCTGCTGTATGTTACTGTGTTTTCTACATCAGGCTGTTTTGTCACTAAAACAGAAAAAGGAAAATGTGTGATGTGCAGCTGCTTCATCAGCCGTGACCAGGTCGTGGATACAGATCTTATGTATAAAAACGTCTGCACACGGGAAGCTCAGCAACGTGATGGATGCTCTAGTCTTGACATGTATGAACCTCAAACGTGCGAGTCCCTGGTACACTTTAAAATCTAAACTCAACTTTGCCCTCGTCAGTTTGTCTAGTTTAACTTGAGTTTCTGGGTCACTGTGACAAGACACAGCAAAACAAAGCCAAATAGAGACACTCATATGTGAGTAGGCACTTAATTTGCTATGCTATTTCATTATCTATAAAACAACATTAAATCATATTCAAAAGATATATAGAGCAATTCATATTCAATGATTACACATTTCCATTTTATCTTTTAGACAAAATGTCAAATTTATGGAAAAAACAAAAACTTTTCTACACTGACACTGAGGTCAGACATACAATTTAATTGTCTGAATTATATACTGAAAAGCAGCAAATTTAAAATGAATAAAACCATGAAAACAGAATGATACATGATTGAATGATGATGATTAAATATGTTTTACGGAGAGATTTAAATAAATGTACCAGTGCAACTTCTGTGGAGAAGACTAGAAATTAATAAAATATTTTTACATTTTGGAAATTAATTCACACAATTTAGTGGGTGGTTGGAAATGTTTGGACTCGTGAGCTCAGTGTCTCTTTAATCTTGCTGCATGATATTAGGTGGTGAATCACACACGAGGAATGAACGACACAGCTTCAAAAAATGTGTTACTGTACATGGAGGAATGACACATCAGCAGGAAAAGAAACATGGCGGCCAAGCTGCCATAAGCTGTGTCTCATTTTGGGGCTGCATTCCCTCGGCGGACACATTTGAAGGCCGATTACGTCACAGCATTGCAACATTTGGAGGACACACTGCATCTTTCCTTCGTGGCCTCCCATGATTCTTTATGAGCCGTTAATTAGTAGCCACCTAGCATGCTAGCTATCGTAATGTTGAGGCAGCTCTGTCGCTGTAGCCGTGGTAGCCCCGCTGAGCAAGTCTACTGGCCGCGTGGGAGCGTGCCTATGTTCCCTCAGCCCTATGTTCCCTCTGGACTCTCTCTGCCTATCTGGACTCTGTCTATCTGGCCTGTCTAGCCTCTACCTGGTCTTTTTACTAAACTTAACCAACTCCTTTCTTCATTGCCTAAACCCAACCAATGGTGGGACCAAAGGGCTGTGGGAATAGGGCCTAATTTTCAGTGACGACAAAAGTTAGAAATGAGGGAACATAGGGCTGTGGGAACATAGGGATGACCCCGGCCGGGTAGCCCGATGCGAAGAGCTGAGTAGTTGTTGGAAGTGTAAAAAGCCACAACTTTCAAATGTTTGACGTTCGGATGTTGATGATTGTGTTCAGGAACAATCAGGAAATGCTCCGAAGGCTAGACCATCCCATGTACAGTACCAACCCACCTGCCGTTGCCAACGGCTTCATTGGCAACGAAGCCCTTGCCAACGTAGACCACATAGGCTGGGTCCTCCGAAGGATCCAGCCCTTAAATTGGGACACAGCTCTCTGTCAAATGTTCACACACAGAGCTTTAACACAAAGGCACATCTGAGGCAGATCTCATGGATGTTTTGTCACCGTACAGATGAAGTTGTGTGGATCTCACAGGCGTCTTTAAGGTTTTGGCTATTTGACGTTTGTTGGAGAAAACCGTTTCTTAATTGTGGAAGGAGCCCGAGGTTTGCTGCAGGTTGTTTGGTTTAAGGATTAAGGTTAAGTCATTGTTTCTTAAACATTCTTGTGCAGACATAACTGAGACCTGCTCATGTATTCCTCTTCAGTCTGTCAGGGAGAAACCGCCTGACATCATTTAAAATAATCACATCAATCTACAACTGTGTAATCAACCGTTAATGATTTTCCGTGGTGGTCGACGCCAGAGATGAAGCAGGAGCAGGTTATTGATGAATACAATATGAAACTAGATGTTAACATTAAAGCTCCCTAAAGAAAATTGTAGATCTTCATGTGAAGTGTGATTATAAATCCGATCTAGGTTCTACATTAACACTGTGAGTCCACAGAGAAATGCATACAGTCTGTATGAAACTGAACCTTAAAACCAACTGATTGGACTTCTATTACTTTGTGATGTCACAACTGAGCAGTCACCCTCCCACCTCAGTTTCTCTGAGTGCTTGGGCTCAATCCCGGGGTCTGGGGCCTGTGTGGGTTCTCTCCAGGTTCTCCAACCCGACAACGCCACCCTCAGATGGATGTAGAAAGCTGGCACAGAGGTTGTTATCTCTCGATGATGATTTGTTGTCTCAGTGAACAGGTAATGTGGTCGTCTGTGTGTGTCTGTGTTTGGCCTCCTGCATGTGAAAGTGTCTCCTCCCTGTTCAGCCCCCTCGTGAGAGCTGAACGTTATATATTGTTTATTTGTGAGAAGGATTACATCGTCCCGGAGCCTATAATCCATTCTCAGTTTTAAACACACACACTCCCCTCCCTCCTCCACCCCACCCCACGCCCTCAAATCTACGGCCTGTCGCCAGTGGCCCGAACTCTGAACCTTGCGGGCTTCCCTCCGCTTGTGAGAACTAACCAACAATCTAACCTCCACCTCCCCCTCCCTCCCTGAACGGCGGCGGAGATGGGGCGCGTTGTTTTACAGCGCGATCTGTCTTGTACGTCTCAGGGCCAAATCCTATTTTTACAGCTTGCTTATACATTCCTGCTGCAAATGGTTTACATACCGAGGCCGGGAGCCGTCCTAAATCAGCTGGCAGCTCCGTGCAGCTGGGACAAGGTGGAAACCTTGTCATCGGCCCCCTACACTGCCGGCGATTAATGAACCCCAAATTAAGATAATAACATCTCGGTCTGACCCGGGCTGGCAGATTACATCACCTCCATGGAAATTCAATTTCGACTCTTGTCGCTTTCAGTCACCGCTAGAATCGGCTCTATTTACCCACCTTGTTATTTTCCCTCTACATTTATTTTTGAAAGGCAAAGGAGGAGAAGGGGGCGGGGGGGTTGCCCATTCATGAAAGTGGTGGCGTGCGCTCTCATTCTCGTTGGTCCTTCAGTGCTGTTCAAACACCGCTGAGTGAAAGTGGAGAGGCCGTATAATGAGCAGAGGAGTTAGGGGGTGATGACTCTGCCTTTCAGGGGCCGAGCACAATCTGCACCAGTGTTTGGGGCCGAGGGCCCCGAGTGCAGCCACACAAATCCTCTGTTACCCACTCTGTTTTAAAACCTTGTTTCATTCATGTTAGCAGCTCATAAATGGCCGCCCACCGCCTCGGAAAAAACAAGCTCCGGTTTTATACGCTGCAGTCCATAGCGGCAGCGGTGGAGGCTCTGATCGCTCTCCTGTATTTCTTTAATAGTCAAAGCTCTGGTTTGATAAGGGGTGATGCTGAGGGCAGGGCGTGATGCGTTTAATGACCACAGCTAAAGTAGAAAAACAGCTGGATGTTACAGTTAGAGCAACACAATGAAACAAAAACTAATCCCATGAAGTGTTGTGTTGTCTTTTACTGTAAAATGGTTCCGTTTTACAGCTGGAGGGTTTGTGAGTACTGGAGAGTGAATGTGCAGGGGTCAGCATGTAAACGGGGTCTCATGGCCACAGGCGCAGGGGCCTCGACCCTCTGTGCAAACTAACAGGTCACCATGACTCCCTGTCAGGAAGTGTTCATTCACTCAGTTTCTCTGATCTTAACGTTGTTTTATGTAGGCTATGTTGTTTATTTAGGATTGATTTTAATTTTAGGCTCCTGACTATATTACTGAACTTGTATTCTCCATAGCTATAGGCTACAGTTTCACTTCAAACTAAAATTACTGTCCACACTAACAACCTGAACACACACTTACCCGAACAAACTCATACACTGAGCCAGTGTGAGCTGTGTAAACAGGAAGAAGATTGTTTCTCTACAGGTGACAAGTTTAAATCCAGAAATCAACTGGTCAGTTTAACTGTGATTCAGCAAAGACAACAAGGTCAGTGACATTATTCCATCATTATTAAAGGAAGGCTGATGAGCCAATCAGGGGCCACTGTTAACTTCTACATCATCATTTACAAATGTATGGACATATTTCTAATTATACACTTTTGTTGTCTTTTTAATTTGAGATGACATCTGGGGTCCTTTTCTATTCCATTATTTTGATTTTTCTGTTTCTCTAATTTTCAGTCACATTTTGTTTGTTGGGAAATGTGAGCTTCGTCTGGGATTTAGTCTTTTTCCCACCAACTGCAAACTTTAAATCATCACATTCAAACAAGACAATGAGGCGTTATACATCATGTAGTAGTGTTTATGTTGCTGTGAAAGTGTTATCTGTTTGTCCATCCTCCCTCTCACTCCTCCGACTCCCTCCTGCTGAGGCTGCTTCAGTGACATAAGAAAAAAAAGTTAACTCTTAACGTTTTCCTTTTTTTATTCTTACCCCCTCCTCCTCCTCCATCTCCGTCTCCACATCCTCGCCTCGCTTCCCGAGGAATTGCTTTTCTTGCATGTGGGAGAAAGAAAAAAAAAGTTCTTAAAAGTCTTATGAGTGAAAAGGATGTTACCTCATTAAAGAAGAGGCCATAAATCTGTCTCCCTCCTCAGCAGCACCGCTCCACATCTGGCCGCTCACTCCAGCCACTCATTGTTGCTCATTCTCGCTGAGCCCTGCTCTCGATTTATGGCCGGCTCTGCTCGTGTCACATGTTGTTTAGTCCTGCTCCCCCATCACTGATCTCACGCTGGTACCGGCCCATGTGATGCTCTCAGGATCGACAGAGTCTCTGACTTGTGGATGTCGAGCTGTGACCTCTGTGATTTTCCCCTGGAGACGAACAGGAAGTGACCAGGTGAATTAATTTTCAGATAAGAAATACATTGTGAGTCCTGCTGTTTTCTGCAGTGTAACATAGAGATTTATTTATTATTAAGACATATTTGCATGAGACATTTGCAACACATAATTTGCGAATTTAATCATTAGTATTTCAGGGTTTTTTTTTTCTCCCAGGGCCACACAATATGCAAAAACAAAGAACTGAATGTGATTTTGTACCAAAAGTCATGAAGAATATGATTTATAGTAGAGGGCGTCTCTGTGCCAGTAGCTGCAGTTCCTCTACTGACCCTTCAACTGTGAGTCTGTCAGTGTAGACCTGATAATTTTACAGCAAAAATAAACATGCAAGATGGCCTCAGTTTGAGCTCCAAAACTGCTCTTCAGAAACCTGTGCGTGATGTCACGGAGGTTACCGTATGTCCATCTTCCCAAAGACACTTGCACATGTGGACAGGAGGAGGAATTGAACCACCAACCCTCTGACAAATGCACCGCTCCATCTCCTGAGTCACAACCAACCGCAAAACAATGGAGATGGTTGTCCACTACTTTCTTCCTCGCGTCCTCTGCCTTTCATTCAGATCAGGGAAACGTTTTCATTCCCATCATGGCTGAACAGAATATCGACAAATCCTAAATTTAAAACTAAGGATAAATGATATTGAAACCCAAATCAAATATTTACACTCATAAACCCAACAAGGTTGTATTTGTGCCCAAACTGAACCAAACTTTGCTAAATCACTCACTCAATCAATGTATTTTTCCAGCAGCGACTTGTGACAGTTTGATGAGGTAACAACATGAAATCAGATGTGTGTCCTTCAGAAGAACAAGCAGCACGACTTGTTGTAAACATGACGAAAAATGGCATTAATTCCATTAAAATTAGTTCATACTTCCCACACAGTGAATTTCTAATAAACCTGGTCATGTACAGTGCAGTAAATTCAACATTAAAACCACACAAACATAAATTTTAGTGTAATCTAAGCAGCCTTAGTGAACATGATTTACTTGGGATATAAACCTTTACCTATATCTTCTGTGTGCTGCACAGAAATAAAACTTTCTAAATCTGAAATGACACAAACCCTGGTTCCTCTGTGCTTTGACTGTTTTTTCTTTACTTTTACTACTTCATAACCAAATGTGGACAAGCCTCCTGGGCAGACGAGCATCCACTCCCTTCTCCCACGGTCTCTCGCAGCCAATAGATCAGTGTAACAGCAAAAAGCTGTGACGCAGGGTTGTGATATACTGTGACTCGACTTTAACTGTGTGTACAGGTCGGATCTCTCTGTACGTGTAGACAGAAGCGCTGAGGCCGTGGGCTGACACGCAACGCCAGACGCTTCCAATTACATCTGTGGAACCATCAGAGGGGTGGGGGCGGGCGGGCGGGCGGGGGGCTCTGAGCCTCTGCCCTTTACGAAAACAACGAGTGGCACGAGAGCAGGCGAGGCCACTGTGGGTCTGGATGAGACCTGGATCCGCAGTCCATCAGTCCCAATGTGACAGGGCTATTGTAAGTTTAAAAAAAACATTAGGTTAAAGACAAAAAAACAAGCTGGAAGAGAGGAGGGTTGATTTCTGAGTTTAAAATTCTGAATTATCATATTATAAACTGCAGATTTAGGAGAATAACACTGTAGGGTCACAACTCTGTGAAAACATTCCCAACATCACAACAAAAGAACTTGCAGATTTAGAGAGAAAAAAATAACATGCAAAGTTTCAACAAAAAAACTAAACAAGTGCATCTCCTCACTACATGGTGTAGCTATGTAGCTTCCCTGCTCCTTGTGACATGTGGACATGTTTCCTGGCTGGATAAAAAGTGCTTCATCTCTCAGCAGCAGGGTGGAACTTCACACACAGTGCTCTTCTATTACACCTGCACGCAAACTTTGTATTAACATAACTCACAGTTCACTACTCATTAAAAATATGTGGCACTTCCTTTGAACAGGTTTTCACTCTTTTTTCTCACCTGGAAATTTAGAAACAGAAACACATCAGCATGACTGTGCTAGGTAGTCTGGATAACCTGAATCATTTGGTCTGTCACATCTTTTTTTGCACAACAGACACAACATCAATTTAACAACAAACAAAAACACAACAAGAAAAAAAGTACCACATATAATGATATATATTACAAAAAAAATATGAGCTATTTCATGATATAATGGTAGTTTGATTTTACGTGACACACACTGAAATATAATTTATTACAGTAGAAATTATTAAACTATTATTACATGAAAGTTTGTATGTTATAAATCGAAAATGTTGGCTCAACATAAACTTTTCATGTTTTTATGCGATAAAATAGGCTACTTTCTTTTTTTTCCAGGTGTGGCATCAATACACTTTCATATTTTACTGATCAATTCAACATTTATTACATTTCATTTTCAGAGGGCGTTTCGACCTAACAGGTGGTTTTGGATGTAAACAGTGAGTGGATGATTTTACAGATGATTGTTTTAACATTAATCGTTTCAGGAGACGAGTTAGATTTTTTGGGAGTTCGCCCTCATTGGGCCCAAGATTACAGCAGAGACAGAGACAGAAAACATGGGAGCAAAATGACGGGAGGTCATATGGCTCGAATCCCAGTTCACTGGATAAAACAGAATATCCTGAGGTTTTACATGGGAAAGTGAAGTGGAGGTGAAGGGTGGACTGGACCTGTTGGTGCCGCTCAGGCGCCTGGAAGCGCTTCAGTAAATGTGATGAGCCGAGTCGATCCAGACTGAGTCCAGCTGTGATGTGTTTGTTGTCTCTTTTCATCACAGGCATGTACACAGTTATCTCATTTCTCTTTCATACACCTACCCCTCCTTGTGATAATTAACGTTAACCCATAATACCCATAATACATCATCATCTGCATCATCATGCACTGATATTTGACTAGTAGTAAAAAAAAAAACTTTATCAATTTCTCAGCTGCATGGTTGAACTTAAATTTCAGATCATCTGCTGCATCAGGCATGAAAATATGTAGAAATGTAAATGTGTGTTGTGCACATCAGCAACAACCCTTGGAAACGGCATACTAGAGACTTATTGAATGAGAAAGAATGTAACACAGAATGGTTGTTGTTTGAAAACCTTGTTTATAATACTGAGAATACTTACAATTACTATGTGTCTTTTTGGTTGCTTAACACCGAACCAGCAACAAAAGTCAACACACCTCCCACACGTATTTTGATCTTGTGTAACATATTGTTCTCTGTATCGCACCTGATGAGAAAACATTACCTAATGCTTAACTGGAGGTGTGATATGTATAAATATTTTTACTATTTATTGCACCAATAGATACAGTAACATTAACAAAAGTCATTTTTCTGGTTTCTCTATTTGATTTCCTACTTTTTTCACATTTAAAGTTACCAGATTCCTGAATTTTTTATTCGCACAATGTTTAAAATCATATAACATTTTATAATAACACACAACCTACAAACTTCTATCTATATTCTCAGTTATAATGTTTAACCCCAAATCAATAAACGTAACAATTGTATTGACTGTGCTTACATACTTCATACATAATGGATTTCAACTGAAGTAACATTGATAATAACACATTATTCAGAAGATGACATTTGCTTAATAGTTTAGATGAACATTTATGCTGCACTTATAAACATAATAATTTAGACACATGCAACATCTCTTCTGTAGAGGATCAATAGTCTAACTATACATTTCCTCTCTTAATACCAATTCAACAGAAAACAGCTTGGACTCTGATTGGACTCTTCACTCTTGAACGTCCTGGCTGGGTTTGGCTGTAATTACATCACGCGGCGAGCGGCACCTCCAGCTCTCGGCCCACACTCAGTCGCAGCCGCTGCACGGCACTGCGAGCTTCAAAGCCACTGCTCGTCTGGCTCACGCCAAAACCAGTTACGGTGGTGGAGAGCAGACCACCGCCACACAAAGGAAGCTTTGCTTTAATGTTATCAGAGACTGATTCACGTCTGTGCAGCGGCGTAATGATGCTGTATTTCCCTGCCAGCCTGACAATGGCCTTATGGCTTTTATAATACAACTATACTCCATTAGAGGGCCACTTTTATTACGTTTCCAGCCCCGGAGAAGCCCATTCATCTCCAGAGAGATGGATAGTTCTTGTTTTTTTGTGATCATCAAGATGAATGAGTCCAGGCTTCCCTGCGGCCCTGCTGCTGATGGAGGGGCGGGCAGATGGGATTACAGTATCTCTGTACAGAATCAAGAGGGGCACTAACGCAGATTATATTTTATTCATTTGGGGGGAAAAAATCATTTTACCTCATTAACCTCAGGCAGCTCAATGTTTATCTGTTTTTGTTTGTTGCTCTTAAAAATATACACTTAATGATTTTAGCTGAACATGGCTCTGAGCTCTTCTACATAAATCAATAGAAATCTATAAAACTGCATTTGTGGCCTACTTTATGAGACTGTGCATTTTATATTTGAAATGGCTGTAAAAAAAAAAAGAAAAGAAAAAAAAGAAAGAAAAAAAGGGCTTGTGATAAAAAAAGATAATATAAAATATATAATGGATCTCGTGAGCAGAACTTTACTCTCCTCTCAAGCAGGTTAGAAGTTAGGAAACATCTATGTGTCTGCCTGTATTATAGACTACAACTCAATAACTAGAAAATAAAATGAAAATCATATAAAAAATATAATATGCAAACATGTAATTAACTGTTAACACTGTAAACTATTGCTAAGTGGTGTGTTTTTTGATCAGTGGAAAAGAGGCTGTCATGATGAAACTGAAATTACTCAATGATAGAAGAAGGTTGTAACACGGGTCTCTAATAATACCTCCAATTTAGCTGCAAGTTATTCATCAGCTAATTCATGCTACACATGATCAGTTTAATTATTTTTTCCCTATGTGGAAGTAACTCCCTCTGTCAGAGTGTTGAAAAAGGTAAAGCTCATTTTGAGGTATAAAATACTTAATCTCTGTTTACAACATCATTTCCTGCTCTTTGCTCTTCAACTCTTATGACTCATGTCATGCTCATCTCAGGAAAACAGAGGAAACGGACTGATATTGTACAATGTGAAGTTGGTTGTCTGCCCGGCACACCTCTTGCACAACATAAATCATGTTACAGCAGCACTTCATTCACCATCATTGACACAGGTTGCCACCTTTGATTTGTGAAAATAAGGGACACTCAAACAATTATTATTAGGCCTATTATTTTTTTTTGTATGCAGTCTTGTGTTTCTTTCAGTTCCTTGTCTGATTCTTGTTTGTGTTGTGGCGTTCTGTTCGCCTGCCTGTTTTGGGTTACAGTAATAAACTTCGCCTTGCCGGTATCTGTCCGTGTGTGCTCCTGCAGGTCCACCTGCTACCCACACCCTGACAACACCGTGCTAACGTTCAGACCAGTTCATTGAGAGACCAGCTGCACATGTTACCAGCAACAGCAGGTCAGATGAGTTAACTAAGCAGCAGCCACTGAGGTCATTTTGTTTGCTTTTGGGCTTTTGTGAATTAAGAAGATCGTTCATTTAAGACCTACAGATAATAACAGCCCTCTGGCTCCTTGGACACAGGCTGCAACAGCTGATCTCACCTCAGCCTCACTATCCACCTTTTTCCGAACGTCAAAAACGTAAGCCAGTTTTGCTCTTCCAGTGGAATTTTATGTTTCGGTTTCGGTTGTCGCTGTAAATGCATGTGTAGCCGATGTCGATCTGGCCCTCTGCGTTGTGTTTCTCACGGCCTGCCCTAGGTAGGGTTCGATCCCACGACCTCCCGCACCGGAGGCGACGATGCTAACCTCCTCGCCAAGAGGTTGACAACCACTTGGCGGGTTGGTTAGCACGTCTTTTATGGGTGGAGTGAGTGCACATCCATTACACATGGATCTTTTTTTTTTTCTGTGAAAATATGTAAACCGCATGGATCACACCAGCTTTTAACAACGGATATTACACAAATTTAGAGCCATGTGTTTACTGCAACTATGGCAACGACTGAAAACCATGGAAACATAAACGTATAATTCCACTGGAAATGCAAAACCGGCTTCCGGTTTTGACCATAGATGATGTTCGGAAATTTGTGGATAGTCACTATGGTCGTTGTGGCAACAGCGCCAAAAGAAGCCAAAGAAGCCAAAGAAGATGCTGTTGGAGGAATAGAAGAAGAGAGAGTAGCTGAGCAAAAGACAGGACGAGTAGGAGCTAAATCTTGGTTTGGCTTTTACTCATTGGTGAGAGGTCAGAGTAAACAGGATGTTACACCGTCGCTTAACTGGCTATCTTGTTGCTGGACTGGCAAGAAATGTCTCTGCCAGCAATGTAGGCTTTGATGTCTTTGCTAGTCACACAGACTTTGTCTTTGCTGACTTCAGCTTGATAGAAATGCATGCGTACTACAGGCTGTAAATGGGCCTCAATTGCGTGACTTATTTTTCCATCAGTAGGCTGCTGTAAAAGAGAATCACACTCCACACTCCACTGCAGAGGACTCAAGAGAAAAACTCAGTTCTTCTGCATTAGGAACAATCTGACAGAGGATTTGACACTTTGACAGGATGAAATGTGATTGATCTTGTACCAGTTTGCAGATAACAAGTGTGTGCGCTCTGAGAGTAGGCTAAGAGCATGTGATGACGTCAGTCCTTGCAGAAGGGTAAAGGTAAACTCCACTGGCGGGGGAAGAGGTCAGTCCACTGTCTGGACATTCAACTCACAGCGTTTCTCTGACCGCATTTACCTCGGACATCTGAGGACACACGGCGGCGTCTGCTCCGACTGACCGTAAACTCTTTATCAGCTCGGTTTGGACATTCCTCCTCCTCCTCCTCCTCCTCCTCCTCTCGGCCTTTGAGCTGTTTTCACCGTGTTGTATTTATTTCAGACCGAGCCATAAAGAACCGTCCAAACCGACCAGGTGCAGGGTCAGGCTGCTGCACAAAGCTTTGATGAACCACTGTAACTGCAGAGCCATCCCACCCCCCCACCCCACAACATCAACCAGCTGAAACCCCAAATCTAAACGGGGGGCTTTGATGTGTCCTGTTGTTATTGTTTGCATCAGGTCTTGACCCCCCCCCCGCCCCCCCTACCTCCTCCCTGCACCACACGCTCCTGCTGCATCGCACAGCTTCAACCACACAACATCATGTTTATTTGTTTTTATTTCATTTAGTAAAACCACTTTTCTTTCAATTCCTAGACTAAGGTCTTCATCTTTTCTTCTTCTTCTTCTTCTTCCTCTCCTTCTCCTCCTCCTCCTCTCCCTCTCTCCCTCTCTCTTTCTCGGAGCAGCCAGACTTTCCCTGATAAGGATGATGGATGGGGCAGAACTCTGGCTCCAGCCAAGCCCGGCAGCTTCCTGGGAGCTGAGAGATACTGAGGGGGAGCGGTGGTGTGTTGGGAGGGGCAGGGGGTTATTGATGGAGGGGGCTGCTTGCCTTGCCTTACGCCCTGTATTGCCCATACAGTGCGACTGCCAAATAAAATAATACCATGACGGGTGTGTCGCTAAAGACGCAATTAAAATCACCTGATATGAAAGCAAGTGAAACTAAACATGTGACATGTAACATTAATATGTATATGATAAAAAAAATTGCATGTTTGCATATGAATGCATTTATCCTTATTTTCCCCCTATCTTTATATTAAGCACAAACGTAAATAATTGATAGGGTTGTTGTTAGTTTTACAGGTTTTAAACCAATTAGACATTTTTGACCTGATGGTTGCGTCTTGTGCAAAATGCCTCCTCCAGTCTCATGAAGTTGTGATAATAAAAATATGATAAACTTTTTTCTCATCTAACATTTATATTTTTAAAAATCTGAAACCTGTTACATTCTTTCATAAAAGTTAACATCTTTGCACCGTGCAAATGTTCAACGCTTGTCAATTATTAATATTAAAGGTTGAATATGGAGAATTACCAGAATACCAATACCATCTATTGATCAAGATAGGCAACAACAACAACAGAAAAATAATTCCTGCAGTCGGTTGCCAGACTGTTGCTAACTGTGCGTTACACCAAAAGCTATAAAATCGCCTGTGGTCACTCTGGTCGCTAATATCGCATTGCTGCAGCTCTAGCAGGCTCTTGCACCAAGCGACCAAAGGGGCGGGACATTCAGGCTCTCTCAGTTTTCCCGCTGTGAGAATCCCAGTCCGCAATTGGCTGTCGCTGCAGTTGCGCCGCTGCTCATTCGCATAAAGTTGAGCCTCTCTCAACTTTCGTCGCTTGCATCGCGTCGCTCACGCCGCCGGTCGCTCATCATCGCCAGCGTACATTGACAATGAATGGCAGCTGGTCACCGCGGTCACTCAAGTTGCTTTTGGTGTGGACGCACAGTAAGTGTAACACACTGTTGCTAGGGACGCCGCATTGATCAGAGTAGCACAGAGAAGAACTATGCAGGATATTTACCATGTTTCATTTTTACCATCATTAAAAAGCTTCTGACTAATTGTGATGTTAGATAAATGACTTGTAGCCTGTTATAGGGAGAGTGGAGGCTCCTTCCACATCATGGCTGAAAACCAAACCTGCGATCAGAGCCTCTGACCCGGTGTCACAGCTCTCGTCTCGGTGGAAAAAACAACAACTCTTGTCTTGGTGGCACCGTGAGTCCGTGACAAAAATGCCCCGAAACTGTAATCTCTTGTTTATGACAGATAAGACTACACAAATACATGCATCGTAACATCGATCCACCGATTGATTATTAAAAAGGCTACGTTGAAAACCAACCCACATGACTGGCAAGAAGCTTACAGCGGAGAAGTGAGCCAATATGGCAGCTACTGGTCGGTACAATGTAAACAGGAAGTCATTATCAAAAATAAATAATTAATTCAGACTAAACTTTTTATTCTGCATATTCTCTAAACGTCCAGTGGGTGTATTATTTTTGAAAGAATATAGCTTTTAATGAGCATTCTCCATATTCAACCTTTAAACCAATTCTCTCCTAAACTCTCCTCTCCTAAAACTTTCCTTTCTTCTTCAGCACAGAAAACATGAGGGAATATACATTTGTATTTCAGTCACCCAAGGCTGTTGTATGTATTGTATTGTATTGTCGCTAAAGTCAATATTCCTGAAGTTCTGTTCATATTATTGTTTTTGTCATGATACTAACTAGCAAACACAGAGTGGATTGATTTTCAGATTAACTCGAAAAACAAGTTTCTGCGTTTGTCAAACGTTGAGACACTGTAAAAAAAAAAAAAAAAAAAATGTAGTGAAATTTTTAGGCATAGAGACATTCTCCATCATTGGTGAAAAAGGTGAAAACGATGCAATCCACAGATCATCAAATGAATGACCCATTTTGAATTTAGTTCTATGTAGCTACTGACATTAGCTAGCTACGTAACAACACATTGTGTTTCCATTTAACACATTAGCAGTAGTGAAAATATAAAATAACTTGGATAAGCTTGTTGCTGCCAGAGTTTGCTGTCTGGTAAAATATGCTGACGTGAATGTTGCTATTTCCCTAGAGCTTGTGTTTCCTGAGAAGCCAGCGCACAAAATATTGGCAACGGTGCCAAGTGTCGCGTCTGTGGCTCAGTCCAACGTCCAGGAAGTTTAGCAACTCTTATAATGATTATGATTTACCGTAAATAAAACATTTAATCTGTAGTTTTTAGAATTAATTGTTCTTCCTTCCTTCCAGAGCTCCTCATAATTTCAACACTCATCACTCTCTATAGTTGCACATTCATCTTAATATGTATTTGTAATGAGGATAAAGTCTCAAGCCTGAGTTTGAGTCTGAAAATGAGTCTTTAGTTATTTGAGATTGTTTCATATTCATTTAACCAAAATCTGAGTGCTGTTTTGTGAGCTGTGGCCTCCTACTGTAACTGGTGTTTAACCTCTCGGCCACACTGGAAAACTCTGATTACATTAATGATTTGTTTTGGTTTAGGAAGACAGAGGAGGAGGAGGGGGGGGGGTTGGTAGGTTGATGGTGGAAGGGAGGCCACGCAAATATATTGTTAAATAAAATCACCCTAATCCGTGTTTACATCCCAAGCGAAGGCGGGCGTTTGTTTTCATTATGAATCAAATGGAGATAACATTTCCCACAGATGTGTGCGAGAGCGCAAGTGTGTAATATAGTATGTCCACCAGTTTTCCATGGCTCCGTCTTCAACGTCGAAATGAAGGATGTGTCGACCTGCCGTCCTATCTCGCTACCATCAAACACGGACTGGCAACTCCAACCTGTAAACATAATCTGTCTCATAAAGTGTGTGTATGTATGTCGCAGTGCTACAGCCAAAGGACAACTTTTATTTCCCAGAATTCCTCCATTCCCCCATAAGGTTTGCGCCCGCCGCTTGCCGTGATGATTTAGGGATGTTTATCGGAGCTCGCTTAAACATTTACTTTTCAGTGCAAGGTGAAGCTCAGAAGAAAAATGTCTCCGCAAGGTTCAACCTCTGGAGGATTTAACGCCATCCTCCCCCCAACACACCCCTCCATCTGCACCGCTGACGTTTACAAGAAGGAAAGGCACCCAAAGAATCATGGGATTGCGTGTCAGAGTTTGGCCGATGCGTCCGAGGTCGTGCGTGTATGTTTTGAGAGGTCGGTCACGGAAGGACGCGGCGTTCCACGTTTTAATTGCTCCATCGCATCTGGGAGGCGTCGACATTTTTCATCGCAACACATTGTTTTGATCCAATTCCTCTTTTTAATGACCCATAATCCTTTACTGTAAAACGGCTGGCCAGAGATCCAAAGGTCCCCGCTGAGAGACTTATTATCAGTTTATGTTTCAGGGTGGAAAGTAAATAAATGAACGTCTCTGAACCTTCACCTTTTTATGCTCCTCTGCTGAGATTCCTCACTCCTTCTTGGCTTCTTCTATCATTTCTATTTTAAGTCGTCTATGCTCTTCACCTCCTTCCCCCCCACCTCCCCTCCATTCTCTTCCCCCTCCTGTGTTAAGCCTCGATGATATGCAACACCTTGAGCTTTTTAAGAGGCTGCACTTTCCAGAGAAATAACTCCAGAGACGCCGCAGGACGTTAAGTGTTCCTGGGAGAGGGGACACCCGGCTTTCCTCAGCGTCTTCCAGGATGAGGACATGGGGGTCACATGAGGAGGGGGGGAGTCTAAAAGGGCAAGATCAGGGTCAAATTTATTCTAAGTTCACAGTGATTGTTTTAAAAGCACCTCGAGGATCGAATAATTTGGGTTCTTTTGGAAGTCAGAAGTGAAGTTTCAGTCACAGAGACCGAGAAAAACTTGCAGAGTTTTAAGTCCTGTTATAGGGTTTGTGTGTGTGCGTCTGTGTGTGTGTGTGGGGGTCTGTGTGCTAGGGGGTTGGAGGGACTCCACTAATGGGGGTTTAGCTGAGATGCATTAAGACGTGGAGAAAAACGGTTGAACATGATTAGTGGCTGACTAAATGGTGCGATGTCGCCTCGCCTTCAGCCTTCCTGGCACGAATGTGTGTATTTATGTGTGCCTTTGTGTGTGTGTGTGTGCTACTTCAACATGTCTTATGAAAAGTCTAATGTATGAAAGAGTTAAAGTTTATTGTCTTTGCATTTTAGGCGTTCAATGGTCCTGAGCAGTTGTGGTGACGTAAATGCAAAAGTTACTCACAACAGCCATGTTGCATTATAATTATTGAGCGAATTGGGTGCAATTATTTTTTAAATGTCACAAAAAATCTGGTATTTCCATTTAAATTAATGGTTTCTATGGACTTGGCTGGTGAACCTGCCAATTAAGACAAAGCAGCTTTATAGTAATAATAATGATACATTTTATTTAGAAAGCGCCTTTCAAGCCACTCAAGGACACTTTACAGAGGAGTGCATCAGAGAAAAATCATCAATAAACAACGTCCAAACATCCAAACACAAATAAACAATATTCAAAACATCAGTAAAAAATAAATAAAAAGAGCAAATATTGGTAACACTTTATCTCTATAACACATTATAACCATACTTATAATGCATTTATAGCACTGTATAGCTATAGCTATAAATACTCATAAATGATCATAATGCTTTATAACAATAATCATAAAACAATATAAAGCATTTCATCATGACTTATACAGTCTGGTATTATAATACGTTATAATTGTTAGTAACTCACTGACAATGCCCACATTGGTAATGCATTATAAATATAGTTATAATGTGTTATAATTGGCTTATTAACGTGTATAACTACTATTATAAACACTCATCAATTATCATAAGGCTTGATAACAATAAGCATAAGACATCATAGAGAATTTTATAATGGGTTATAAGGTAATGCTCTATAATGTGTTATGATTATTGTTATAAAGCCTTATGGTAATTTATGAGTGTTTATAATGATAGTTATACACGTTTATAAGCCAATTATAACACATTATAACTATATTTATAATGCATTTTCCATGTGGGCATTGTCAGCCACTTACTAACAATTATAACGTATTATAATACCTGACCTCATAAGTCATGATTGAATGCTTTATAGTGTGTTATTGTTATAACGCATTATGATCATTATGAGTGTTTATAATAGTTATACAGTGCTATAACTGCATTATAACTCATTATAAGTATGATTATAATGTGTTATAGAGATAGGCGTCAAGTAAAGTGTTACCCAAATGTTAAATGTACAACAATGAATAAAATTGTACAAAATGAAGGGAGTGTTGGAGTTAGGGGTGGTGGAGTGGGTAAGCGATTTTAAACAGGTGGGGTTTGAGTCTTGTTTTGAAAACAGGGAGAGAGTCGGTATTACGGATGTCAGACCGGCTGAAAGCTCTGCTCCCCGTGGTGCTGAGGTGAGCAGGGGGCACAGTGAGGTGGAGGGAGGAGGAGGATCTGAGGGAGCGTGCTGGAGTGGCAGTGTGGAGGAAGTCACACAGGTATGGAGGGGCGAGGTTGTGAATGGCTTTGAAAGTGAACTGAGGGATTTTGAATTGGATTCTTAGTGTGACCAGGAGCCAGTGAAGTTGCTGTAGGATGGGGGTGGTATGGTGGGAACAAGAGGTTTTGGTGATATGTGCAGTAGAGTTTTGAACCAGTTGAAGCTTATGGAGAGGCTTGTGAAGGAGACCGAAGAGGAGAGAGTTACAATAATCCAGACGGGAGGTGACAAGACTGTGGACAAGGATGGAGGCGGTGTTGGGGGTGAGGGAGGGATGGAGTCGGTTGATATTTCATAGGTGTAGGCAGATCCAGTGGTGTTATTGATGTGAGATCTGAATGATGAGTGCTGTCAAGGATGAGACAAAGTCACTACAGTAATCATCAATTGTTTCCAAAATGTTACTAATCTATCAAATTCAGATTATTTTAATCTGAAACAACCCTTAACATTAACCCCATCCCTGTTCATGATAAACCAGGCAGATTGACAATACAAGGTTCCATATGAATATATTATCCATCCCCTGTCTGCACCTTGGATCTACTACTTTCACTACTCATTTGCACTGTTTGAACTTTGCCGTCCCTGTCACTATCTGTATTTATACATATTTATGTGTAAGAAGTAATTATGTAAAACTCACATTCCTTGTTTGGCCGTTAAAGCAGATTCTGTTTCTGATCATGATTCATTGACTTTAATTTTTAAAAGATATGTGGGTTGTTGTTGCCTGCACTTCCTGTTGACGTTTAGCTGTTAGGGTCAGGATAATGAAACTAATGAGGTGTGTGGAACTGCATATGATGATTTCTTCTTTAAGGCTTTTCCACACCAGTCACAGCTGTCTGATCACAGCCCGGTCAAAAGAGCAGCATTGGCTCCGTAATTGATGAATTGATATAATATAGTGTCCCTCCCTGACTCTCTCTCTATGTGTGCGTGCACAGTAACAGACATGGCGTCCGCTGACAGCGTGGCTCGGCCTTATCTGCACTGCAGGAGTGACGTTAACAGAACAGAGGGGTGGGGGTAGGGGGGGGTTAGATAGAGAGGTAGAGGAGTCTCATTCCTTTTCTCCAGATGCTCAGTCAAGCACACACACAATGGAGACCTATGTGGGTGCACATTATCAAGCAACAATAGTTCTTGTATATAACGCAGCAAACTCATTCTATTATTTATGGGTTTATACATAATGTCTAACACATAATATCAGTAATAATTAGACAATGTGTTAACTGACCTGACACAATGAGACCTGAACATAAACAGTATTTATGTAACCAAAACCAAAATATCAAACCAAAGGATAAAAACGAACATGGATGCTAACTATAACATGAATCTCAGCCCAATATACAGATTCTAAAGTGACTGTGCAATTAATGTGTTAAAGTGGAAGTAGCTGTGTTTGGTATAATGATAATAATGATTATTATAATATTAATACTTTTTATTTATAGGACATGAACCCTGTGGTTGTTCCCCTTGGCTGAGGCCATCGCACTTGTTCAGTCTGTACATTAATTCATCTTTGTTTATCTCCACGTAATCTGCTGCTACGCGTGTCTGGTTTTTGTTTTACTACTATTTAATAATAATGTAACGCAGCAGCAATGAAACTTAATCAGATCCATTCTCTGTTATGATGGAATATGTTTTTATTTGCAGAGGAAATAGACAATATCAACATGCATTTGGATCAAGATTTTTTTTCGACCATCATTTTTAATATCATACAAAATGAAAGGTACTGCTACCACCATTGTTATTAAAAATGGTTTATTTATCTCCGAATGCTCCTTTTGGTGAAGGTGTTAAAGTATGAAGCACAGAAAACAAAAAGGTGGATTTCACTTCCTGTTCCACCTGTTGCATCCTCCCTTCTTTTTTCTTTTCTTTTTTTTATCTGCAGTGACAATATCCCCCCCCCCAAAAAAAAAAAAAAGTCTGGGAATGCAACCAAGAAAATTGTGAAAGGGAAGACGAGTAGAAAGCAGAGCGGAGCTGCTGAATGGCACACGGGTTAGAGGAGGTGATTCAAGACGGAAAGATGACAAGGGAGGAGGGAGGGGAGGGGGAGATGAGGTAAGAGAGTCGTGGGAACGAGATGAGAGGGAGGGAGGAAGAAGAGGGAGAGCGATGAGAGAAGGAGAGAAAACACACAAATCATATGCAAGCCTCCACAGGTGATGAGGTGGAATTACAACAACATTTAAATAAGTTAATGCCGCTGGCAGCAATAAGAAGGAGGAGAAGAGGGAAATGAAGTCAAACACAGTTATAGTTCAGATTTGGGATATAACTCTGTGTATTAGAAATGAAATCTTTAACATATAATTTTATATACTGTAACATGTTTTTATTTTATATGCAGGATCTGCATGTCATGTTTAGAAACTCAATGCTATATCACTCTTGCACGTTGGGCTCCAGAGATGCTCCTGCATCCGTGGTTAAGGCGGAGAAGGGTGATGGAGCAAGGTCAACAGCAGAGAGAGAGGGCTGTTTTAAAGTTGGACAGCTTACAGGTGATTGGCTGAAGGCCACGGCTTCAGACTGTGACAGGATGAGGACTTGAATTTGTGGGTGGAGCAGGAAGGTGCACAAGGAAATTCACTGAGCTTTTTTTAGGCGACATTATGTCTTTAAAAACTTTTGTTACGGATAAGTCTGTTTCAAAACATTCTAAATACTTTTTTTATTTTTATTTTTTATTTGTCTTTGTGATGTTTATCAGCCATCTTGGCGACAAACAGGCCACAACCTTCAGGATGGGAACAGCTGTAAAGTGCAAAACAGCTGTGGGTCGTTTATGCGTTTGTCAAACATCTGTCCACATGTGGAGATGTTGTAGTTGCACAGTAAGTTAATTGATAAACAAATCTTGTATTGGGAGGAGGTGGGTATTTGTGTTTATTTTATTTTCCACATGTGGTTTGCAGTTTATTTACTTTTAATACAGTTTAATTACTTTAAGTCTCTGCTACTTGAGATAGATCAAAAATGTGCAGAGGAAATATTAAACAAATGAGGGAGCATGTGCTATTAAACACACTCACCGTCCTGAGCTGGGAGTCCCAGAGCGAATGTCTGTCTCTGGACACTGTCTCAGGACTAGACTCCTGCCTGAAGAGAATGAGGTGGAGAACAAAATGTGATAAATAATCTTCTGTCCGTCCATCTTATCGCGATCTCAAACTTTAGCTGCAGTGTCCACTAACTCAGACCCAGTCCCAGTCTAGTGCTCATGACAGATGGATACAGATACAGCATGTGTTTACACAGGAGATAGAAAATACATATACATATGAAATGAAATAGGATGCATTCTGGCTCTCAGATGTCCGAAACACGTCCTATTACATCCCTTGCCCAATAAGTTTATTTTTCATACGTGTGTGAGTTCCTATGTCTATTATTTTTTGTGTTACACCCAAACCTGTTAATATTAATCTTATGGAGTTGTGTGGATGTTTTTCACATGTTATTATATCACTCATGATATGGCAAAAATCATTAGAATCTCAATAATATGTATTGTGACTTTCCACCCCAAAGATGTTATACAGCATCACATAATTTTTATATTGATTTGTTCAGTTCAGCATCCACCATAAATATCATGCACAACTCTGACTACATCCATTCTTGTATCTAACTCCACAGTTTAGGGCTTCACAATACATGAAAAATCATATTATGATGTTCAGATATTGTGATTTCAGTGTTAACAATTTAATTAAATAATTTAATTTAACGCTTAATTTTCACTGACATGTGAAAATTTCAAGTGTAAAATGTATGTAATTTGTATGGTTCTTGTACCATTTAAACATGTCCCTTTTTGTGTTGAGAATAGATTTGTTTGTCTACGGTGTCTCAATAGCACACACAAAACATTAATGGTGCTGACAATGAAAAATAATTTTGTTTTTCATTGTCAGCACCATAAAGGTTATTTTACTTTTCTCAACTAAAAAACCGCAGCTCCTGTGATTTGGATATCTGGCTAATTATTATTATCTGTTAACTTTTATTACCTCTGGCCATTATTTATTTATCATGCAGCCTGAGTGCGGTCAATGGTTTGCTTGTTGCTCCCATGATGCATCACTGTCATGGATCCAGTCCATGACTGTGGTGATGTTGCTGAGCTTGTTTATGAGCAAAGGATTTTGAAATAAAGGAGTGAGATGTCACAAAATTAGGAGTTGTGAAAGAAGAGAGGAGCTTTGGGGGAGATAAGTTACCAGAAAAACAAAGCTCATTTGTCAGACGAAAAAGTTAAAAATCAAGATTGTGAAACAGACCTGGCGGCAGCGGGCCGGTGGCGGCCATGTTTCCCAGATCTTGTTAGGAAGCAGGAGTTGAACCCGGGTGCAAACTGCAGTCGCCACTTGTTTCTGTTTATTTCAGCCTGGTGATGTTTCTGTGATGGGACAAACATCAAAGGAGGAGACGGACGTTTGTTGCTTTTTCTTTCATTTCTCTTTCAGTCTTTCATTTTTCTTCTTCCGCTCACTATCTGTCTCTGTTCCTCGGGTTGGGGGGGGGGGGGGGGGGGGGGGGGGGGTAACCCTGGATGATTTATCAAGACATTTCTCTCTCTCTCTCTCTCTCTCTCTCTCTCTCTCTCTCTCTCTCTCTCTCTCTCTCTCTCTCTCTCCCAGTTAAAGTAAATGACTTTGGTATGTGGAGAGACTCTGGAGACCCCCCTCCCTTCCCTTTGCAAGCTATTAGCCCCCCCAAGCCTCCTCTGCCTCCCCCTGTGGAGAGAGGAAGATAAAGGAAAATTGAAAATGAAGAGGGAAGGGAGGGAGAGAGAGAGACATCACCATATCCACAGTCAGACCTCCACTATCTCCTCCCCACCCCCCCAACCCCCAACCCCTCCGTCTCTCCCCCCTTTGAGCTTGATTAGCCGCCAAAGCTTAAGAGGCTTGTTATCAACCATGGAGACGATGGAAGTTCATTGGCCACAGGATTTGACAGATGGAGACGGGGGGACAGAGGCTTTTTCCCTGTGTGTGTGTGTGTGTGTGTGTGTGTGTGTGTGTGTGTGTGTGTGTGTGTGTGTGTGTGTGTGTGTGTGTGTGTGTGTGTGTGTGTGTGTGTGTGTGTGTGTGTGTGTGTGTGTGTGTGGAAGGAAGTGGCGTATATCTTTTTGACTGATGTGGAGTCACGGCAGAATGTGGTTGTATCCGGGGCCGCGGGGACTCCAACATGTCTGCTGGACGGTCCTCGTTCACTTCCACCACAAATTCAAAACTCTTCACTTAATGACGGCGGATGGATTAACTAAAGTGCTCGGTGCTGGTTTTTAATACTCGTGGATCTGACGAAGGGAAAGAAAGTTCTTGTTGGACCATCTCAAACTCTCCACTTTATGTATTTCCCATTGGGATCAACTAAGTGTTCTGTTATCTTATCTTATCCAGATGGAGGAGGGGGGGCATCCAATCAGGAGCAAGAGGCCCAAACAACCAACATGACCTGAGTGCAGTAACTCAGCCAACATCATCTCAACGACTACTTTCTCATTTATATCATGGTTTTCACAGTTTGCTCAGGTTCCAAGAGTGTGGACCATTAAAGCTGGACTATGGAACTTTTTCAAATTAAATGAACAAACCCATTACATACACAGTATATTAACAGTGGGGAAATCAAAGTATGACATAACTTTATTTGTACTGCAGCCGTTTTAAGTTAAATTCTGTATCTTAACTTTGCAGCTCTTTGCTGTTCTTCAATCAGAGAGACAATCTGCTTCCTGTTTACTCTGCTCGCACATGCTCAGTGCAGGTGATGCGTTACCAACAAAGAAGTCCAGCTGCCTTCAATTCAGCACTTAAAGACTATGATAACCTGGAGGACTACACAGACACATTTCTCAGGTATGTGTGTATTCAGGTGTGTCAGTCTGGACGCAGATCATTTTGTTTCAAAATACAAACAAAAATGATATGACAGGAATATTTTTCCACCAGGGGCTCTTCATCCCCGGCTCCACGATGTGAGGCAAATTTAGACACACAGAGGTCATTTAATGTGCTTAAAGCAGGCATAAAATCAGAGGTTTAATCCCAAAAAGAAATAGTGAAACAGAATAAGAACACAGATTGTGAAATAGATGATACCTGAACAAAGTAAGAGATTAAAAATGAAAATGTTCCAAGTGAAATTTATCAAACTGGACACAGCTTTGTAAACAGCTACTTAGGATTCATGAATGTCAGCTGTTAATGAGGGACTTAATTAGGACTTAATTAATCGGTAGCATAATAAATACCCATTAATTGCTACTCAAAGCAAACCCGTTGTTTCATTCACAACAATGCAAACAGCATGTTAAAAAAAGAATTTAACATCACAGAGCTTTGTGATTCATTCAGAGGGTGAACAGAATAGAAGAGCCTGCATCGTCACTGTAACTCAGTTCATCCCTACATAGATTAATTCACTAGGAGTGAGATTTTTTTTTAAAGTATAAAAGATATAAGAAAAACTTTGAAAATATACATGTGCTTCAAAGGTATTTGAGCCTATTGGCTTCAAAATTAAAAGCTTATCATGTAAGGAAGGTCTCTCATGCACCTGTGACAGAATAACACTATAAGCTAAGCTTGGTTTGTGAACTCTCTGTAAAGATCAGCAGTGACAACAATAAAAAACTAATGCTGCAAACGGCAATGATCGGGCCCTCGCTCCCCTACTGCAGGGGCCTGAGGCACGTGGGGGCTGTGATGCGAAGCTAGTGTAACCTGGTAGGAGAAAAAAAAATGCAATGTTTCATTCATCCACCGGGGAGGGTAAACCAGATGTGGGCAGGTGAGCTCAGGGGTGGACCGTAATCACACATATGAAGTTTTGTGCAAATGGGACAATGCATGGGCCTATAATAAAGAAATACAAAATGACACAACACAGAATATTTTAAAATGATTGTACCTTTAACAAAATCATTGCACATTGTAACAGATTAGTTGCACTTACTGTAACAATGACACTCTTTATATAATCTACACTCTTCAGCCATTAGATGATTTATATGGCAATATCAATTCTGTACATAATATTTATTATGTATATATTTATTATTGCCTGGTAATTTTTTTGGTTTGCTTTGGGTTTTTTCTGTTTTCTGTTTTTGCTTTGATTTCATCAACCAGTTCACTCCAGTGTCACTATCACTGCTGCTTCCTGTTGTATCAACTCCTCGATGACTTGAACAACCTTGTCTCTCAGCCTCCATCCTGTCATCCTCTTGTCCTCTCGTCCTCTGGGGTCTCGGGGCTTGAGGCCTCAGAGGGCGACAGGAGCGTATAAACATTCCCAGCCCTCTGGATCTGTCTGGGGGTGTGATGCATCAGTCCGAGCCGTTTGTTTACCGGCTGAAGAATGTTAAGAATACAGGCTTCACCCACTTTGTGTGTGTGTGTGTGCGTGTGTGTGCGTGCGCGTGTGTGTGTAATTGCATGTCCACATGATCGTGCACTTAAAATAGGAGAGTGTTAGAGGCCTGAGTGGGGGTGGGGGTGGGGTTCAGATGGGTGGGCAGGGTCACAAGTTTTGTTTCCTTTTGTATCGTCTTAATGTTTGTAATGATCCAGTGGGTTGTGGATCTGGTGAGTCTTGCACGTTGTTTAGTCTACCAATCACCATGGTGACAAGGAGTCTAGGTTTTTGGGGGTGGAGGGGGTTAGTGGTGGGGAGAGGCAGGGGTAGGGGTGGGGATGGCGTGTTTCTTGCTCTGCTGCAAGAAACATGCACATGTGTAAAAATACATGTAAAAATACTGACATCGAAGGGTTTGACTCTGACTCCGCCCAAGGGAAGTGAATCATTTCAAATCAAGAGCAGAAAAAACTCTAAAATCTTGATTTCTGGAAATGTAAAATCTACAGTTTAAAAAATAAATAAATTTTGTTTGTCCTTCAGTAGACGGAGACACATTAGGTTGATATTGTCCAAAACTGCAGAACTTTAAAGTCAAAGGTCTGATATTGTGGAACTGATGCTGATGTGAAAGGTTTGCAATGAATCAGCCACATTTTCAGCTATGAAATCACACATTATGCAAGAACAATGACAGATTAAAAAAAAAAAAAAACCTGCATTTTTATCTTAAAATAATTATCATGTTTTAAATCTAAAAACTATGGTGGCCCTGAGAGCTCAACTCTGCACATACAAAGATATATGCTACAAAGTCTGAAAAAAGCTTCATCAATTTGACAATTACAGTAACACTGCAAAAACAACACAACAGAAGTGTGATGGAGCCAGCTAAAGACGAATGCTAAGCTAACAGTAAATAATGGCAATATATTTCTGGATCATGTGATATTGACTTAACAGTACTAAACCAAAGAAACTTTGTTTATTATTTATTTTCAAACACCACTAACAGGTAACCATCTTCACAACTTCTGAAGTCAAGTGACTTCTGAAGTCAAGAAACACAAGAAGTTGCCTTCTTTCAAGCTCTGTGTGTGTGTGTGTGTGTGTGTAGTTGCGTGACGTTTTACTTTTGCTTCGTTGTGTCTGCTTTTATGGTGTAAAGCACTTTGTGCTACATTTCATTTGTATGAAAAATGCTCTATAAATAAAGTCTGATTGATAAAGAGGTCCGTCACTTTATTTGGTCCCCAGAAACACTTGTGTTGGTGAGTTTTAGGGTTAGGGTTAAAAGTTATTAATGAATTTGTAGCGTGTTTGTGTTTTCTTGAGTTGAGCCCTCAGGGCCACTGCACTAAACTGCTAAAATGGCATTAGATTTGACATTTACCCACAACATGTTTGTGGGAAAATTGTCAAACACTGTGGGCAAAATGGTTTAAAATTAATTAAACGATAGTTTAGGGGTTAAAAATATAATAAAATAAAATTGATTAAAGTTGAAACTGGTTTGAAGTTGAGGAAACAGCTGCGTATGTGAGACGTTCACAGCATCTTGTATTCAGTGTGGGGAACAGTGACTGTGCAGCTCCATCACCCCCCACCCCCCTTCATGCCCTCCCAGCCCCCATTAGCTGCTCTGGACAGTTTTAACTGGTGCTGACGGTGAGAGGTGACTCCAGTGAGGCTGCACTCTCACCACAACAGGCGGCTTCTGCAGACGCTGGAGTCACAGTGAGACGTCCAGGAACGTTTTGCATCAAAGATTTAAATGCTGCATGCACAGAGAAGACACCTGGGACATTTTAAAGTGACACCAAACTGCTAAAATATGTAAGAAAAGCACTGACCTTTTTCAAAACTGTGCTAATTAATATAAAACATGAATATGTGCCTATTCATTTGATTATTGATACGCACATTCCAAGACATCTGAAGATGTTGATGAGAAAATCATGAAATCCAACACATTTTTTACTCAAAAATATAGATGTAATCTGATTATCAATTTCAGTATTTGTATTCATATTAAAAAGGAACTATGCAGGATTTTTAGCTGAACTATGCTAAATGTATACTTTAGTTAAATAGCCCCAGAGTAATTGTGATGGTTTAATAAATTACATGTAATTTGTTACAGGGAGAATAGAGGCTCTCTGTCTTCCACGTCTTGGCGGACCCGGTGTCCCAGCTCTCATATCTGTGGCACCGCAACATAAACGCGCCCCATAAGCCGTAATCTCTTGTTTATGACAGATAGGACTACAAAAATGCGCACGTTGTAACATCCTATATATGATATTCAATGTTATTCACCACTCTATTGATTGATTTCTAATCAGCTTCATTGTAGACAAATTCACATGGCCAGGAGGAGGGTTAGCAAAACAGCGGAAAAGAGACCGGACTTTCTCCTTTAAAAGG
Source organism: Trachurus trachurus (assembly GCF_905171665.1). Taxonomy (NCBI): domain Eukaryota; kingdom Metazoa; phylum Chordata; class Actinopteri; order Carangiformes; family Carangidae; genus Trachurus; species Trachurus trachurus. The sequence continues at coordinate 17,932,128 of NC_139903.1, read as the reverse complement.
GTTTAAGACTTAAATGTGAGCATTTCCAAATCGACATCAACTGCCAGGCCAAAATTCATAATAATCTGATTATCCAATTTTATAATAAATGTATTGATAATTCTTAAATTATCCATTCACTTTTTAAACCAATGCCTGTGAATGATCAATGTCAAGTCACAATTAGAATGACAAAGCACAGCGTGTGTCAGTGAATGAGCCACTAATGAGATGTGATTAAATGTGTTTACATTTTTTTTTAGTCCATGTAAATGAACAAACATTTGAAGCTAAAGTCTGTGAAGACATGACACACAAGAGTTGTAGATCTTATTGAGTCTCTCACTGAACCTTGAGATGCACTTAGGGGATGTTTGCAGCAGCCGTATATCACACAGAGACCCATAATGACTGGAGCCTGGAGCTCAGCAACGCCCCCTAGTGGAGAACTGAGAGGGCAGGTAATCTCCACCTGGACTCCAGTATAACAACTCACCTCAATGTATATTCACTGACATTATGCAGCTAATTCTTAAAGACTTATTTCATCATTTATAAAGCATTCCTTCGATATTGATAATTGATAATAAGTAATTTATAAGCACACTGATATATGTTTAACTGTGGATTATTAAAATGATCTATAATGTGGTTAATAATTATATTTTCATAGTTAATAGATTCAGCATTTATAAATCAAGTACTATATCAGTTGCAAACTAGTTATATCAGTGGTTCACAAGATAATTGTTAATAAATGATGAACTGAGTTAGACCTGCACTAATGGTTAGTGAGTGTGTAAATAGATGTTGTTGTTTTTTAAACAATTAGTAACTACCTGAACTAATTGTGAGTTGCAGTATTAATAAGTGTTTATAAAACACCTATAATACTTGATTCATAAATGCTGAATCCATAATTAGCTGTAAAATGCCAAAAAACTGTGGAAAAAGGAGACAGCGTTTTAATTACAAAAACACAACTTCTAATAAAACTGAAAAACACGTCATTTGTAAACGTAATTTATGTAAAACGAAAGGGGAGGTGATTAAACGCTGCCTGTCTGATGAGGCCGAGCCTCTTGTCTGAATGACAAGGTTCAGTAATCAAAGTATTTGTTGACCCTGCCTCCCCCTCACTCACCCCTCTCTTCTTTCTCATCTGTCTGTATGTGTCACAGACCAATACAAGAAGACGCACACGTCTACAGAAACGCAAATAAATCTGAGAGCGTCTGACCCCTAGACACTGAACTCTTCTAAAAAACCACCGTTTTCTGAGACACAGTTTTCTTTTCCTGTTGTGTCGTGGGGCTGAATTTACAGCACGTTTGTGTCTTTGTGTGTGTTTAATTAAGTAGCACTGTGTTGAACTCTCAGGGCCACCGTACATGAGGCTGGTGTTGGTGTCCCGTCTCCTTCAAATAATTGCCTTCGTTACTCTCAGATTAACAAAGTTTGATTCATTTTAGTTCCCTAAATTTACCCAAGACAGAGACTCAGATGGATCACAATCTTGGAGGTTCCAGAGGTCAGCAGCTCCAGAGGAAGCAGCCTGACACTTTTGTACCGATCATGTTGGCTCTAATAGTCTATTTACATATCAAGTCAGCTTCTTCAACACTAACAAAAAAATAAAACTATGCAAAAATATTTGTTTTTGCTGTTTATCTGCAAAAAAAACTCTCCAGTCATCAGTCTGTGATGAGTGGTTGAGGTTTGCTGTCTTAGGCGACATCCGCACAACTACATTTTTGCAGTTTTGAAACAAAAACAATCTGAGTCCAGGCTAAAAAATCTGAGCAACCACGTTAAGCGAGGATGATGAGCCAATCAGGAGCCACCATCAGCTTACATCATAGTTTCAAAATTTCCTAGTCTTCACAGTCCAGATGCCAACCTGGGTTTTCAAAATGAACTGGACTCTGCAGTGTTTCCACAATGCAAAATGAAGGCTACATGTGCAACATTAAACATAATGTTACAATGTGATGTGTGTTAGCAGGGTTGAAGCTAAGGTCTCAGTTTAAACACAAGTGAGTGAGCTGTGTTATTCTTCAGTTCTTAGCTCTGTAGGAGACAGTGACTCTTTAAATGGAAAAAAAAAACTACACAACACACACACGCTGTTTTTAATAGACACTGAGACGCTAAGATCACAAAGGGATCAGATAATTCTTGCCCTGCGTGCACTGTGCTCTCTACCTCCCCTGCACACACACTTACACACACACACACACACACACTTGCTGCACCACCAAACCTCCACCTATCCGTCTCTCCATATCAGCTGCTCCCTGCTGCCGTTGTTTTCAGAGGTCAGAGCTGTTTGTTTGCTCGGAGGCCCATCGTCTGATAGCCCGTGTCGGACTACACCCCCTCCACCACCACCACCACCTCCCTCCCGCCTCATCTTAACCTGAGACGTTATCAGCCGACTCCCCTGGCTGCCCCCGGCCTTGTCTTTTAAAAGGAACACTTCCCCCAGGAAATGATGGAGAGACTGGGGCAGATAGACGGCCTGTTCTGTCCGTCACCGTGGAGACACTCAGGAGGAGTCCTAGTGCACTGGGTTCAAATCCATCTCATGACCTCTGATTTCCATCCCATCAGAGTTTAGACTCATCATTTGTAGTTTTTAGCAATTTCAACTGAAGAATACATCAGCAGACGTACTCACTCCCCAAACCCGTCCGTATCCGCACACACCTCCCAACATTCAAGACCATGCTCAAAACTCACCTTTTTAAATCAGCTTTTAATATATAATTTTGTCTGTTTGATACTGTTTTATTGCTGTTTTTAATTTTATTTCATTCTGAGGTTGCTCTATTTTTTGATTTTTAAAGTGTAAAGTGTCTTTGAGCATTTGTAAAAGCGCTTACAAATAAAATGTATTATTATTATTATTATTATTATTATTATTATTATTATTATTATTATTATTATTATTATTATTAATGTCTCCACACAGGGTTTAACTACGGTGGCCCTGAGGGCACCTTCAGCTTGGTGGTGATGATGAAGTGCAATGAAGAAACTCTGGACATCTTATGTTAAATGAAGAACCAGTAGTCACTAATCATGTTTCCATCCACCTATTTTAATGGACATTTTGAATTTGCGCTGCAAACACATCAAGGAGGAGGAAGAAAATTTGCTGTATCATTACAGATAAATGCACTTTAGTGCTATGGAAATAGATAAGCAAACTAGTTATGTGCGCAAATGATGACGTGTAACTACGTATTAGACAGGACAACGAGGTGCCAGTATTATGGCCATCTGGGTGGCCGTTGCTATTGTAACTATTAGCCTTCTCCAACACCTCAGAACTGTTCCTAACACGGCCAAGTAGGCAGATATGGCTGTTGTTATAACTCTTCCAAGACCACACCATATCTGGAATATTATTTCTTCAAAACTCTCCATTATTCTCTCTTTTGCCACATTCTTTTCCTTTTGCCACCAATTTCCCCATTTGTTTACCTTTTTGTCATCACGCGTCTTCTTTCTCCTGCAGATTGGCAGTTGACTGTAGTGGATGGAAACCCGTACAAATGCGCATTTCCTTTTGCTGCATTAATGAACATTTTCTCAGGATTTGCAATACAAATTGGATGGAAACATGACTACTGTTAGTCAAAACAGATGATTCTCCTGCGATGTGCCATAGTTGTTAGCCTCCATGTTGATTTGGCTTTCGATGGCACTTCATGGTACATTTTGGTGTTTTTTTCTTAGACATTTTTGGGGTATTCTGTACCTTTACTAGATAGGACTGTGTAGACAGACAGGAAAGAAGGAATAGTGGAATGACATGCGTTAAAGATCGTCTTGGTCGGAAGTCGAACCAGCGATCCGCGCTTCAGGCATATGCCACTCGAGCACCCCATTATTTTTGCATTTTTATGTTTTTGACAACTTAGCATGTGTGGACGGGATCATCTGCTGAATGTGTTACCACTTTTAAATTACACCTTAAAACTCCTCTTTGAAGCATAATTGTTTTTCTATTGTTCTGTTTGTCTTTTTATGAATCACGCTGTAACGTTTAAGAGAAAAGTGTGTATGAATAAAGATTCCTCTCTTTTTAAAAATGGAGGAACAAAACACCTGTCTACCTGTGGACTTTGAGGGTTTTGAGGGTTTTCTTTCATTTCAAAATTCTGTCCTGAGCTCATGCTGAAATTTTTGATATTGACTAAAATTTCCCTCTGGATTTCAGAAACTTCCTGGAGTTGCAGCGCCCATGTGGCCATAGAAGAAGAAGATGAAGAGGAAGAAGAAAAAAAAGCTGTGATAAAATGACTCCCCCAGCACTGGACCAAACTCAGTGGGGAAGGTGGAGGTAGAGGTGGGGGTTGGGTTGAGGGATGGCGGATTTTGGGGGGGCACCAACCACCTGATTAAGCGACATGGAGGAAATGAGGGAAGCAAAGGCTCCATTTTCTTCAGAAAGAATGGGAGGGGATGAATCGAGGTGGTGGAGGGTGGAGGGTTTGTAAGTTGGATATATATGTGTGTGTAGGGTGGAGGGGGGGGGGGTAAAGTCACAGATTTTAAATCAGTGCTTTGGCCTTTAACAGGCGCAACAGAAGCCCAGTATGAGCGAACAGAACAAAGAGGGAGGCAGTGGCCTCGACCAATTAACATTCCTGTGGCCTTTACGAGCCGCCTGGCCCCGCCCCTTCACTCACACCTCATAAAAGTCACAAACATCAATTCTTGCAAACCATAACTGTCATTATAATCCTATTAAAAACAACCCACTGAGCAATTTACAGTGAACAACTGGGACCAAGTTCGACCCAAGCAGTCGGGGAGGAATCGCCAAAAAGCCAGAGCAAACAAATGGCGAAGTTTATTGAGAGTAATTTGACCAAATATGACATGATAGCGAGTCCAAACAGAGCAGCAGAAACTAAAGCTTAAATCTCTCTTTCTCCAAGCTCTTTTAAACTTAATGCGTCTTGGCAAACGTGGGGGTGACCACACAGCACTGATATTGTCATCAATCAATGTTTGTGGCCACTAGAGGGCGTGAAACACTCGGCAGAACAAGTCGACAAACACACACGGCCGCCACTTAAGAAGCTGTTTAAGAATATAGATCAAGTAGATCCAGTTTAAGCAGGGAATTGGTTGAAATGATCAAAGAATAAGAATACTAAATCTAATAATAAGTGGCGTTTAGTAATTTCTAGTAATTTAGTAATCTAGTTATTTTTAACTTAAAATTTTGTCCGTCCAAATTATTAAATATTGTTTTAATGTGATAATCTCTATTTATTAAGTTGAGAAACTTACTATTGATACTGTTGTTGTTTCTTTTACTTTCTTGTTGAGTTGACTGAGACTAATGACGTCCAGACAGCAGATGGATAAAAATCATGCAAAAAAATCTAATTGCTGTTTGAGTTAATGTAAAATGTAAAATTGTTGTTATTTATAATCTAACTTTACCTTTACAATGCTCATTTTATGTTTGTTTATATCTGTCGGACTGATTCATCTCAATGTAATTTACCAAGGGGAGGATGTGTGGCATATTTTCTTTTTTTTTCTTTTTATAAATATGGTAGTTAAGACCCCCCACCCCATTCCCACCCAAAAAAGCCATAATAATGTACTCATTCTAAAGAAAACTGAATAATTTTATTTCACTTATGAACATTTAAAACCCACTTATCAATAATTCATTTGTTATTAATTAAGTCAGAAAACGTACCATTGTCCATTTTTATTAGTCTACTTGCTTAGCAATAAGTAACTGGGACTAATTGAATTCAACTGTCAGCATTAGATCTAGGTAACTCTTATGCTTCATGTCCTTATTGATTATAAAGATATTTTATCTTTTTTGATTTTTCATTAATCATTATTATTAATTCCCGCCTGTTTGTCGTCTGATCTACTGTGACCCTACATAACCTCAGAAAGCCACAGCTGCTGGATCATTGTGAAGAGTGTGGCTCCCTCTAGAGGATCTATTGTGTTTTACATTGATATAAATTTATGTAATTAATGTGACCATTACACTTTCTGTGTAGTGCGCTCTATTTCACACATTTTTCTATTTTCATATTTTTTACATTCTAATAGGATGAACAAAGAAATAAAAGCAGATTATTATAACATTTTAACTTTTGATTTAAAGTTTTTATACATTTTATTAACAGCATATCAATAATTAATTAAATGTAGGCTAATTTAGTTAGTTATATATGATACAGCCAAACATAAATAGACAAATATCTAACAGGCAAATGTATAAAAAATAAAATAAAATAAAAACTATGAATGTTTGTTCTCACTCGCTTGAAGTTGAATTAGTTTAAACAGATTAAAGAAGACATTATTAAGAGCTGTGATGCTGATGCAGTGCCACCCAGGTTGTGGTGTATTGCGGCGGGAATGGAATTGGGGTTATGTGCTTTTGGCGCTGACCAGAACAATGGGGTACCTTCTCTTCTCCATCTCTCTGGACATCTGGCACCAGACGCAGGAGCAACAGAAGGTGGTGCACACACAGTCTTCACACATTGTGCCCTGCAGACAAGACACAGTGATGCTGCCAGTGAACATCTGCACAATCTGATCACTGCTAAAGATCAGTCACCTGATGAATTAATTCAGAGAATAATGTAGATCATGTGAAATATCAGTTTAAATTTTATAGAATTCATTTATACGTATATGTTGATGTTAAGCAAGACCAAAACGTTATTTCTTTTCAAATCTCCAAACTACAGGTGAGTTTTTGTTTTGTCTTGTTTTTTGTACAAACGGATTGAATTGAGTTTTCCTTGGATTCCTACTTCAGTCTGATTTTCTGTGGACCACCAAATTTGAAAAAACTACAGTGGCCCCAATTTATATTGCATATTGCATTACTAAAGAAAACACATGCAAATGTGCTTCAAATTCAGAAAACAACTTCATCAATTTGACAACACACGCACTGCAAAAACCCACAACACAAGGGAAGAGTTTCCGGGGACGCAAACACTCTTCAAGAAAAGCTGAAGAAAAATTAAATTAAAAACGATTAACATCCCCAAACTGTTAGTGTATCCTTACTTTGATGCCATAACGCTCCCGCATGGAAACCCTCATGGCCAAAGTGACAGGCCGGATGCATGGCCCACCAAACATCTCCAGCAGGGGGAGACAGAGACACTGGCCATAGTCCCTGGTAGTTCTACAGGCGAAGCAGGGGCCACACCAGAAGGCGAAACAGCCTGAACCAGGAAATGAAATAATAAAATACAATAGAAAGTGATACAGACAAACCAGACAAAAGAACACAATCTGTTTCTCAGTCAACACCACTCTGGAAATAAGTGGTTTATAGTAAGAAAACAGATATACCTTATATGTTAAGCTGGTAGGAAAATAGCTTTTAAATAGTAATCAGCTAAACATGTAAAAACACCGCTTTGTCATCCAGCACTTGTCTGAATAACAGTAAGGCGAGTAGAACCTCACATGAAGGCAAATCCTGACAACAGTCACATATCCCAGAATCCCACTCGTCCGAGTCTCGGGCCACCATCACAGGCTGAGGCTGCCTGATCACCATCTTGGTAGTCATGCTGACGTCTAAAGCAGGAACCAGGATGAAGAGTTCAGAATATGTCAGAGGTTTATTTCCTGAAGGAGGATGAACAGGTGATGTCTTTGTCCAAAACTGTCTGTTGAGTTGCAATTCAAAGACTCACAGTGACTGTGATAAATTAAATCTCTAAACAAATGACTAACAGTTTTATAGTTTGTTCAGTGGTTTCAGAGCAGGAGTTTTATGATAAGGGTACCTTTAATAAAATGAGAAGAGTACCATGGTGTGATGCTCTGATGAAGGCTTCTATGCCAAAATTATCAAAGTAAGAAATCACAACATTTTTTTGAAAACATGTAAAATATAACCATCCTTAAGTTGTCTTTAATTGTCGGTGTGAGCTGTTTTTAGAACCGTGAAGCCGCAAGCTGCTCAGAGCTATAGGCTACACTACGGAGGCTCATGGAACTCATCAAATATGCAATACAACAACTCCAAAACGCTCCCGTGGGCAAGTTGTGACTTGCACATTCACCACACTATGAGATAATAACGGGAAGTTACGAGACAGAGTTGTTTTAGAGGTAAATGCAGAGACTGTTTGCCGAAAAACTGCCCCAGATGGGAACTTGCATCAGCAATTTTGCATGAATTTACGTCTCATACGTGCCATTATTATCTCATAGCGTGGTGAATGTGCAGGTCACAACTTGTCCGCTAGAGTTTTGGAGTTGTTGGATTGTGTATTTGATGAGTTTGAGGAGGGCAACCAAGAAATCCTATTAGCCTCTGTGGCATAGCTCTGAGCAGCTTGTGGCTCTGCTCCGCCATTCTTAAAATAGCTTGCACCAACAATTAAAGGTAACGAACCTACTCCTAAGACTATACAGGTATAGGGATTATGGCAATGGACCAATTTGCCAAAATGTTGAACTATCCCTTTAAGGTTTATTGTCATACATTTTACTTTTATTCCCAAAATTTGAAGCTCCTGCGATATGAGGTCATGACTTCAATAACATTTCTACTATTGTCAGAAGAAAACAAGATCTAAAACAAAAAGGAGACACAACAACAACAGAAATTATAATTTAAATTTTGACTGCTGCTGTCAAACAAATAAAACAGTGTCACCATGGTTTCAAAACAAAGACTATGTAAATTCACATGTTAAGATATTTTTGTGCAGAAAGGTTAGCCTACATGTAACTGAGACAGACAGAAATGTTTATAGAAAGGGTTTTCTCACCTGTGTGTTTGTGAGGAGCTCTAAGATGTTCGTCGTGTCACAGTTGATCTCAGCAGTGAAACTGTAATTCTGAAAATATCTCACGACAAGAGAACAAGTGAAGGAAGAAACCAGACAGACTGGTCTGTCCTGTCTGTCACTTCACCATTATTTTCCAAAAAGGGTAGGGCCATCAGACATTAATTACTGTCAACCCCACATCATATGTGGCTCCATGTATCTTATGACTATGTTACACCTGAAAGACAAATTTGTGATAATCTAAAAAGGCCCATTACCCTGTGACCTGTAGGTCTACAGTGACCTGATACTGACATGACCTGTGACCTGTAGGTCTACAGTGACCTGATACTGACATACTGTGTCCGCAGGATGTGGGCAATAATTTTTGTCTAATGTTTGATCTTTTGCAAGATACAACATCCTATTAAAACTCACAACAAGCTATTAAAATCAAAGAACAAACTACCGATATCAAAACATAACTTCCACATTACTTCCATTATCATGACTGAGCAGCAGCACTGAAGTAATGAAATGCTAAGACAACATCTTGAATAAAAGGACACTCTATCAGCTGCCTAATAACAGTTAAAGGGACAACGAGGAGTTTCTATTCGGTTATAAAAAAGTCTCACGTTAATGTGGATGAATCTCCGCTACCCACACTTGTTAATGGGCCCATTTTCGATAAATATATCGTTCTGTCTCTATCGTTATTTTGTTATTATTAGTGGTGGCGGAGATGCTGGTCGAGCCGACCAGCGTTTTTTACTGTCGGTTTCGCAACGAGTCATGAGAATAACGCAGCTGAATCGCCGTTTATGGTCGGAACTATGACGGTATGTGAACCTCTTTGAACCTCTGACTTTAATTCTTGATGAATGAAAACATGAGTCCGTCTTGCGCCGGTCAAAATAATTTCACGGTGCGTGCGGAGGCTCATAAATGTAGTGTGAAAACGCTTCGCTTTTCCAAAACTCCTCGTTGTCCCTTTAAGTGTTAATTAAGACTTAAGCTTATGAATGGTTACAAAAGCTTAAACTTAAAGCTTAAGTTGGAAATGAGTTAGGCTACATTAGTTTACTAAACTCTGAGCTATGGTTACAAAGTAACGGACATTCGTTAGCTAAACAGTAACATAAGGCTAAAGTTGGAAACTTTTAAAACTGTAACCTGTAGCAACAAAGAGGCTCATCAGTTTGCTGAATCTTAACATAAAGCTCGATTCAGTAAAATGTAGTCAACATCGATTGGCTAAACGGTATGGCATGAGCCTTTTCATTCACACATGGTACAAACCTTCTTTTGAACCTAAAGTTAAATAAGTTAAAGTTAAATAAACTACCTCATCAAAAGATGACTCATCTTCTCACGATGCACTTTTGTACTTATATAATCACAATCCTCTGTGGCAGCTCACACCCTTGTCCTTTGATTCGGCAGACTGTCATGGATTTCGTTAAAGACCAGGCCGGGGAGTAAAAACAGTCAAAGGAACAGTCTATTGAAAAGTAAATGTCATCATTACATCTGATGGTCTGAGTTTACAGTCTCTTGTCTTTTGTTACAACTTGTTAAGTAAAAAGTATTTTAAAGAAATAATGTTGAATTTAAAGAAACTTAACTTGTGTGGCTGGCCTTTGTGTTTTCATTTGTAAGAGGTATGACCATTGGGAATTGGATGGATGATGAAAATGACCATTCAGAGGTAAACCATGTAGGTATGGTTACAGGTCTAATGACTCAGAGACACCTTTAATTTGATCCTAAATAGAAGTGATATGGGGTCTATGGTCAGTCCTAGTTGAAGGAGGGACTCTGGAGTAAAACCTAAACTAATCACCCATGACCTTCCTAAGAGATCATACAAAGATGTAAAAACATTACATTGCAACCCCTGTGTTGTGTAATGAGGACATCTTTCTTCTTATGTATGCTGTCATTTTCTGTCAAGAGGTTCCAGCTCCGTAAACTGTTCTAGGTGAACTTTTGTTCGTCAAATACAAGCCCCATTTTTCTTGTTTTGTGCAAAGGTAAGTAATGCTAACAGGGATCAAACCTGTGACCCTCAGGTCGCACAGCCAAGCCAACAGGTCGTCCCATTGGCTGGCTCATTGAGTCAGAGTCACACTGTCACAGAGTCTTTGAATTGTAACTCAACAGACAGTTTTGGACAAAGACGTCACCTGTTTCTCCTCCCTCAGGAAATAAACCTCTCCCATGCTTTAACAAATACTGCTGAATTGTCTTTTACAGTAACGTAAGCACAACAGTAGGTTAAACTGCAAAACACAGTAAAGACTGAATACGCCCTGAAGATTGTATAGCATTGTTTCCAGTAGTAACAGCAGAGAAAGAGAGAAAGTTTGAAAAAAATTGTTTTTGAATGTGCTGGAATAAAATGTTCAACCCAAAGGAAATTAAAAAGCTGTGCAGAGCCGATACTGAACTACCCTGCTCTGAATTCCTGTTCAGTCAAAAAAGAGAAACTGAATTCATCAGTAATGACCAGCTTTACATCATCATCTTCAAATACAGTGACAGTAAATCACAGTGACAGTAAATCACTGGAACAAGGATGTAGAAATGCTTGGAAACAATCCAAGACAAGCTGACCTGAATGCAGCCGAGGTTGAAGACTGACGTCAGAAACACAAGCCTAGTTATTTACCTTGCTTCTACTTTTTCTTTGCTTTTCCCTGACTTTTCTGCATTTTACAGGTGTGTGAAGCAGGTTTGCTGTTATTCATGCGTCTGCAGTTACATCTCATTATTGGTGGAATTTATTCTGGAGTTTGTCAATTTTCATTTTTGCTTTTTTAAGTGTGTGGATTCAGGGCCAATGAGATCAGACCACAGTTAACAAGAAAAGCTGTAGTGCTGTACAGTAGTGCAGCTGCAGTGTGTATTGTCAGGACTTCAGCTTTCCCTTTCCCTTTGACCCAGATCTGTGACGACCATGACGTAGCAAAAACTGTGTAATACACTGTAGGACCCAGTTTATGCTTTTCTTCTGTGACCTTTGCTCCACATGGGCGCCCGAGAGGGGAGCAATGTGAACAGCAGCTTTTAGAGGCCACCAGTCACGTGATTTAATGAAATCCTCCAATATTTGGAATAGCTGAGGGCAGGCTGTGTTGCAACAGTCTCGTGCACTCAACTTTATATAGAGTTATAAAGTTGATGCATGTGCAGCACGTGACACACAAAAAACAAATATTCCTGCCTGCAACATATTTATTTTTGATAAGTGTTTTGACTTTGAGAACAGACCTTGACCCCTCGTTTTTGTTTTATGCCTCAGATAAAGAGTGAATCTCTTCATCCTTGCTGAGCTGAGCTGTACATACACACACTGGCGTCCTGAACGCTGCTGCTTAGTTACTGCATGAAACATTTTTCAATTTGTGGCTCACACAGAACTCAAACCAAATCCTGCTGCTACCCACATAAACCCACTGAACTCACAGAGCAAACAGACGGCGAAGCAGCAGCCCCCAGTTACAGACTGAGGTTACAGTCCAGCTCCTGTCAGTATCATGTCCACATTTATTCTCAAATCCAAGAAAGCTCTTCTCCAGAGGTGTCTGAGTTCATCAGGAAGCCAAACGAGTGCAGAGAAAACAAGATTATAGGATTAATTTTTAAGGAAAACTACTTACAGTAAAGATAGATTACAGTTCTTGCTCAAATCTACTTTCACACATTTGACTCCTGCAAAACCAAACACATCAAACTCCTCAAAAACACTTTCACTTGTGTCAAAAATAACACTCAAATCAATCAAGAGTGTGATTGTGTTTAGAGTTTTGCAGAAAGGTGATATAAGATCTGAGACTTATATCTAACTGGGAATTGGTTTCACCAAAATAGTGATTGATTCAATAAATGTGCTCTGGCCACTGCATGATGATTTGGTTCAGACAATAGAATTTAGTGTTTTAGCAATTCAGAAAAACTGTAACAGCAGCAAGGACAAAGTTTCCCTTAACTTTCCTCTTAACTGCAGAATGGGAAGCTAACTTCACAAAACTGCTGCTACTCACGTGAACAAATACATCTCCACAATGACTGAGCAAACTCCATCTGCTGATGATTACAGCTGCGGATGGTATGGAAAAAAAAAATGCTGGTAATTTGACCTACTTTCTGTTGGCTTTTTTTCACTGTCTTGCAACATGTACATACATTACAGTAGTCCGATTGTCTCCTTAAATAAAGAGGTGTTGTTTTATTTTTTCATCCATTATTAATGCAGAGAATTATATTATAGTATATTGGTCTGCTTGTGCCAATCAATAACTCAGAATAGTGTAAGAAAGTGAACATACTCTTGTGTTTTATACACGTCATCGTCAGAGTCTGGGAAAATGTAGGTCAGATCCAGAACCGTGCCATGTGCCAGAGAGAGAGAGAGAGAGAGAGAGAGAGAGAGAGAGAGAGCGGTAGGTAAAAGAGGGGGAGACTCTCAGCAGTCAGTCGTGAGCAGTGGAAGAGGAGTGAAGAGGGTGATGAGGATCTCACACTGAAATCTGGTAACAGTTTTTTCTTTGTGTATTTGTACAATGAGTAGTTTACTGATACACTATGATATTCACTTTAGTTTGTATGTGTACATTTGTACTACTTAATATTACTATATATTAAGTAAAACAGAACTTGTGCCATAATTGTTTTGTGCTCAACAGGCTGCATGTTTCAGCCAAACTAAAAAGCTAAACACAACTAACTAATGAGTGGATTTAAACCTTTAATACCTTGTTTGTATTTCACTTTAAGTGGCTTAAATTTTGTAGTCAATCTTGACAATAGTCAGTCATCTTCCATGCTGTTTTGTTTAAATTGAACAAAAGATTCAAGTTCGGGACCCAAAGCAAATCTAAATGTCTAATGTCTAAATGTCTAAATACCTTATGGGTCATTTTATTCGATTCCCTGCCCCCAAATTCGAGGCCGGCAAGTTTGGTGTCATTGAACTTGGGTTAGTTTGAACAAATTTTCCAACTGCACAGTGTGAGTTTAGTGGCTGAGCAGGTCAGCGGTGTTTCAGATTTTTGGACATAAAACTCAAACCATTAAAAAAAAAACTGTGCACAGATTATTTTGGGTCTGCAGCCATAATATATCCTATTATGACAATATCCAGTAATGCACATTATTTTCTTCTTTGTTCTCCATTTCTTGTTTTCACAGGTTCCCGTTTCTCTACTGCCACATCCAAATCTCTCATAGTGAAGCTGACTCAGTCAACTTGGCCATCATCAGGGTCTTCACATCCACAGCACAGATTCATTAATATCATTATCGTTGTCATTCCTCCGTCCAAACACATTCACCTACAGCTTGCAGCTATTTCTGAGCAGGGGAATGCAGGGCAGCACAAAGCCAGAGACTGGCCCCTCTGGGCTCATCCAGACGGACTCTTTCTTAACTGCAGCTCGACTTCTCCGCAGAACATGGGTGGAGGAAGAGAAGAAAACAGGACACCAGCTTTCCCATCAGGCTTCTCTGCTCAGGTCAGGTGGAGGCCAGAGCCCTAAGCGAGCTGAGGTTTGCTCGAAGGACCACGGCACCTTCAGGAAGACAACTGAGGACAGACAGGAGGACTCTGAAGTCAAGACAAATGAAGTTAAACAGACAACTGGAGGGACTCCGTCAGCTCACACACAGACAGAAAGAAAAAAACACATTGTGCTTGTGTTGAGGTCTGGCTGTCGCACCTCATGCAAACAGTCCAGGAGATTTAAAGCTCCAATACTTCCAGCTATTTCTGAAATTAATTGAAGACAAAACCTTAACAATGTGGTTATAACACCTAGTTGTGCTTCTTCCTCTTTGATAATAAGTGCCAAAGGATCAAGCCTTTAGTCAAATCCTGTGCAGCACTAGAGCCATATAAATACTCTTGTTGTGATTATGTGATTGAATGGACAGTGGGATGGTTTAATGGGTTGTTGTTGATTTTGTTCTGTTCATTAAAATTCAAATGTGTATAAGGTGGCCACTGCTCTTAGCCTATATGTCTGGTTATTACAGCAGGGGACGAAGTGATGTGGATCAGCATAAGTTAAACTACAGAAGAAATAGAGGCAGAAAGTTAAGAGCTAGATGCTCAATATCTACCCTCTGGACATGCTCCTGTTACAATAAGGTCTTTGTTTGTTTGTTGTTTACTGATAATAAAAAAAATAAACACAAAGTTTCCACGTGATTTGAATGGCCTCTTCTCTTTTCAGATTTCAATGAATTTAACTGACAACATTTTAAACAACGCCAATCTGCCATAGGCAGCAATGGAGTGGTCAGACTGTGTATTAGGCTACATCCATATTGGTATGAGCAGTGACCTCATTTATTTCAATTTTGGGTCATGACCCAATTTTTGAAGGGGGCCGAGAACATCAAAAGCTGTGTTTTAAGATAAGAAAAATAACATACAAAACAATCGCTTATTTACGTACTCATGTTTGTTCCTTGTATAACTTTAAATATTTACAGAAGGAAGGTGCAACCATCTGACTAAAGCTGGACTTTACACCTACACTTAGCCTATTCCATGTGAACTGTGATTAGATTTGCCTGATCAAAAATAAAAAGAGTTGTTTCCGCCTGGTTTCGAACCGCTGAACCGGGCTGGGAAGTGTGTAATTTTAATTCTTATCATATCATATGTGCAAACAACTGCACAAGCAGCAGAGAGACAGGGCATTAGTGTTTGTCCTCTGAGTTAATGATGTGATGTGAAACAAAGACGGTTTTGTGTTGATGTGGCCTGAGTGAAGGGGTCTCTTGAGGTAAATGTAGAGAAGCTGCTGACTCTCTGATGAATAGATTGAGAACTGGTCATGTCCTCACCTTGTTCCTGACCGTTTTCATTGTCACAGCTTTGACTCTCTTCAGGAACAACTGGTACATTTCTAAAATAGCAACATCAGCAGGTAAAGAAAGTGCTCCGCTGCACTTAATTTTTTAAATGGTGCATTGCTAAGTCAATGATGATTTAAATTATTGTCCAAAAAAGTTTTCGTATTTGTCCTCTGAGTAGATCTGCATTTCTTTTTTTTGTTTTTTTTTCACTGTCAGACAGTGCAGCATCAGCAGCACAGAGAGGTGCTGGGTTGCAGCACAACAGCCTGACAAAGTGCCACACCAGCACTGCTGCTGTGAGCCAGGACAAGAGACACAGCAGCACCTTGACTGTCATTGTCTTCAGTTGTAGCCTACCTTGAGCTTCAGTTGATCACGACACTCCTCTGTAATGTAAAAGAAGTTTGTGTACGTGTATTCACCTCATCTAGGTTGTAGCCTATCTAACACGAACGCTATAGGCTTGTAACTTTTTGGAGGACAGGAAACAAAGGAAACCGTGAGCAGAGTACAGGACGATTATAAAGAAAGGGGCTATGAGAGAAAGCTGGGGCAAGATTTGTACCATAAATGTGCAATAAGGTGAATTCAGGCATAACACCAGTGTTTGTCAGAGAGTGCCTGAGATATGAGATGTGAACGCGATCTGGCATTGGAGATGTTATACACGTATCTAGTGTTGACACATTATTTACTTTATCATCATTCATCTTTATCATTTGACCTGTATGAATCAGAATCACATATAATAAAATATATAGGCCTAATACATTTTCAAAATATAAAAAAAGGAAAAATATAGGCTACACCCTGTCAGTAATAAACAATATACTGAGATTGTCATTGTTTAATGTTTTAGACAATGTTTATAAAATAAGGTAAATAAAAAGGAATGACTTCCTCAGAAACACACGTGTTGACCTCAGAGGGCAGAGCAGCAGTGGTGCAGCTCCACCAGCGGGGGCAGCAGTGCGCTCAAACACGCCAGTTCCTCTGAGACGAAGAAGGAGCTGCGTCCATCGGCTGCGCATGCGTGTTTGGCCGCCGCCGCTGCCTGTGAACAGAAATATTATGGCCGACGTGATGCAGACGGAAGACTTTCCGTACTTACCTTCGGGGCCGGCGGAGGGTATGACCTGTTTCCTTACCACTGTGACCTTTATTGTGCTAGAGCCGTGCGCCGGTCCGCCCGGTTGCACCGCTCGGAGGCGACAGCGTGAAAACACCGGCGCTGTCTCCGAGCTAACGTTAACGTTAGCCGACGGTGCAGGTTGAGCGGAGCGGGTTTTTTTTTTTTTTTTTCTGCTTGACGGTGCTAAGCCGAGCTAGCTGTAGCGGTTTCTGCTCCAAGGTCGACGAGACCTGCATCCGAGTCGGCTCCAGACTGGTTGTGAATCAGCGCGTGTGTGTGCGTGTGGAGACTGAGGGAGGCGTCGTTAGGTCTCGCTGCTCAGACAGGGGGGGATGCCGAGCCTCACACCGGGGGCGGTTTGCACTGAAACCCTGCTTTGCTTTGCTTTGGTGTTGTGTTTAGTGACAGTTCTGACTTCTTAACTTCTGAATGCTCAGCAGCACAGGAGCTGCACTTTGTGTTTAGTTTTTCTCCCTGTGAGCTGTGTGTGTGTGTGTGTGTGTGTTGCATCCCTCATTAGCGCTGACAGCAAGTGATGGTGACAGTTCTGCATCTGCACAAAGATAACACACGCAGCCCCACCTGCTGACAAAGGCTTTTATGTTTGAGATATGATAAGACAGATGTCATCTTGTATTCTGGTTAAAATCCTTGTATAAACATGCTCCTCCACTTGATCTAAGCGTGAGTCAATGCTACAGAAACTTAAAATATCTTTTGTCATGCAAACCCACATTATCAGGTACAACACAACAAACAATACTGTGCAAAGAAGTGAATTATTTGAAGATCTTCTGAAGTGGTCTGGACAAAATGATCGGTGTCCCTTACATGTGTTGGTGAATAAGTGCGTGGACTGCAGTTAATAGATAAATATTTATAATTGTTGTGTGCACCAAGAAATAAAATGAAGAGAAGAAAAAGAAGAAGAAAACTAATGCTGCCCACCAGCACATTGTGCATTTGCTAAAATCTAAACGCTATAAAAGACATCACGACATGTCCTGCTCCAAAAATGTCCAGTGTAACCAAATTGAATCTCCTTGGCTGTATATACCACCAGTTATTTTTGGTACCTGTGTTTGACGCATTGAGGTAAATTAATTTTCCCAGGTTGTGTGAGCCAAGAATAATGACTCAGACTCAGAGTTAAACCTAAAACCTGCCCTGTGTGCCTGTGAGTATGATGCTGCTCACACTATACTGTCCCTGCATAAGCATCAAAGTGCACGGGGTGGGAGTCACAGATTTACCAGACAGGAATTGAACGCTTCAGTCTCACGTCCTTGATAAATGAAAAGAGCCTCTTTCTTTAGTCGCTGAGCTGAAATCGTGTTTGAATTGTTGCCACAAATATATTTTATTTGACATTGTGTTATAGTTACATATTCTCATAAGATGCAACCTGATTTTTTTTTTTTGAATCCTGTTTTTCTTTCTCCTGCAGTAAACAAGATGATAAAGGAGCACAGTGACCTGTTTTCTGACTCCCAGTGTAAAGTCTGCAGCGCTGTCCTAATTTCTGAGTCTCAGAAGTTGACTCATTATCAGGTCAGTGAGCCCACAGTCTGCTGCTGCGTTCCAGTCAGGGGGACTTTACTGTTTTTTTTGACAAATGTTAGTGTGTGTGGTGATTAAAGGTTTACTCATTGAATGTGCATCACATCCTGTTATTGCTTGAATTATACAGGATTTTTATGTGGGAGTTGTATTGAATCTTCATCAAATCATCCAAGTGTAACAGAAGATTAATTAAAAGTTGTGAAGGTGTTGAGGTAATGGTTATAGTAGGGCATCATGGGAGTAGGCAGTTATGAAACAAAGGCCCTACTTAACAGTCTGCGACCACAAAACATCAGCTGTTTCTAGTATATCTCATAACGCATTAATAATGGACATAGTTATTGATAGTTTACCAAAATGGTCATGTTGAGTTCATGTTTTCTAACTGATAGATTCATAATTGTACCAGTCATGTCTGTACAAGTTGTTTTGTTGATGTTGTCCACTATGTGATTAACATTTGTGTTTCTCCCCTCAGAGCAAGAAACACGCCAACAAAGTGCGGCGATATCTTTCAATCCAGAGCGAGAAGGAGCCAGCGCTCAAAAAGTTAAAGACGTCATCATCTGACAGCGTGAGTAGGAAACACTCAACCAAACAAAAAAACTCACCTAAAGCAACACGAAGAAAAGTTATAGCTGAATGCATACAAGGTTATATTTAGTTAATCTTTCAGGTGACGTCAAAGAGTTGTTAGCCTTTCTTCAACTATTGATGCGCTCCTACTTTTTATAAATCAGTAATTGGTTTGTTTTCTGCAGAAGTTTATTTATTTATTTTACTTCTAAAAGCAACAATATGTAATTTCCCCAAACTGGTGCACAAAATGTCTGTGCTCTCCAAACTGAGCAAATGCTTTTCTTTTTCTTTTCTTTTTTTAAATTGCAATTACTGCGTTCTCCTTGTTCTTTGGTTTCTATTGTCAACTCAAAAAACTATTCAACACATGAACGTCTTGGTATTTTTAGTTTATAGTTTTAAACTATGCCACACTGTTTAGCTGCTTTGTTTTAATTCACTTAATGTGTTTTCTTGCCTCAAATAACATCTGTTCCCGTGTGTGTCTCTCTCAGTCGGACTGCAACAATGGAGACACTGACCGGTCTAAGGTGTGTCATGTATGTAACATGACCTTCTCGTCTCCCGTGGTGGCCGAGTCTCACTACCAGGGCAAAGTTCACACCAAGAACCTGCGGCTGAAGACAATCGGCCCCCAGACTCCAGGTATTTGGTATTTGTTTGTAGCTTGTGTCTTATTTCCTGTGTGTGTTTTCTGTAGCACTATACAAAGCATTTCCTTGTACCTCCTCTTCAGCCGTGGCCTGCCAAACGGCGCCAACGGTCCAGCCGAAGAAAAAACCTGCCGATGACCTGAGCAGCGTGCTAGCAGCGGGCAACAACAACAACAGCAGCAGCAACAACAACAACCCAGACCGTTTCTGCTCCATCTGCCAGGCCTCCTTCAACAACCCGCTCATGGCCCAGCAGCACTACGTCGGCAAGAAGCATAGAAAACAGATGACGAAGCTCAAACTGATGGAGACGTACGGTCCCTCCACAGCACCAGGTCAGACCGCAGAGCCAATGATCCGCGTCGCTGTCACTTGAATCACTCATCGTCACGACTGTGGAGATAAATCATCACTTACGCAACAGTTCTCTTTTCCTTTTTTGCTATGGGACTCTTTTAGTCTTGCAAATTTAGGAATATTTAACGTCTCTCCTTTTTTTTTGTGACTGCAGCTTCCACACTAAAGGGCTACCCATGTACCATCTGCAACATTGAGCTGAACTCTGTGGAGCAGTACCAGTCTCATATCAGTGGGGCCAAACATAAGAACCAGTAAGTACGAGAAAATACTTCATGAAAAGACTGAATTTCAGCCTCACATTGTGTTCACGTCTTTTTCTCTATGAGATTGGGCTTAATTTGTTGTTTTTTTCGAACTCAAAATCAGTAGATGGTCAGGAGTGTGTTGCATTAACTTAATTTTCAGCTGCAGAGGAGTTGAGTTGAGGTATTTCTGTGAGTCAACCAGGAAATACATGTGATGTGTCAATAAACAGAAGCACAGAAGGAGAGGTGCGGTGTTCATTAAAACACTTGTTGTTTTATATGTGCTCTGCCTCCACTTTCACATGAGTGTCACCTGGGGCCCGTTGTTCGAAACCTAGATAAGGGATTAACCCGGGATATGTTGGTTATCCTGGCCTAATTTAGCCTCAAGTCGGTTGTTCGAAAGCTGGATACCTTTATCCTGGTCAAGTTACTATGGTGATTTATTCTCTGCAGCTAGCCTGCTCCAGACCAGGCTAACAGCCAGGCTTAGTTGATTCTGTTGTCTTTATCTGTGAAGTCAGCAGTCACTCTGATCAGAAATCAACGTGTTTCATACAGTTATTCCATGTTCTTATGTACATATTGGCCTGATTTATAAACAAATTAAATACATTTACAATAATCAAAAAACATGAAACATTTACAATATTTATTAGGTTATTTTTCTTTTCTTTTTTTTTATAATTAGGCCTAGTGCTTCTCACACTGAATCTTTGCATCTGCCAGCGCTGCCTGCTTCTTCATCTTGCAGGACTACAGATGTCTGACGGTTTGTGAAATCTGTAAAACACATTCGCACAGAATTGTGCACACTGTTCTTCAGTCAATACTCACTATTTTATTATCTGTGACCCATCTATGATATTTTCTATGACCACTAGTATTACATGGCTTCTCATAAAAAGCAATGAAGCAAAAATAGCAATAGATTTATTTTTATTTTTATAAAATATGTTACAAAATACATTATATTGGCCTAAATATTGGTTGAGGGAAGAAAACAAGAATAAAATTGTTCCAAATAATCTATAGGCTACACCTCATTTGAACATTGTTATCTGCAATTTATTGAAGCACCAGACTGCATAATGTTCTTATATTTAATTAATTTTCACCTCTTACACTTTTGGCCACTTGTATTTGTGCTGCATGAACTTTACTTTAGATGATAAGAGATTTGTGCAATGTAACAACTTCCACTGCTCATCATTAAGGCAAAGTGCACAGCCGTTAATTTGTGAAAGGAACTTAAATTGTGATTAGAATTTTGGATTAGGCTACTTCCACATTCAATCAGTCCGCAGTTGTCCACCGCGCTCTCTCTGAGCTTTATGACAGCGGTGGTGCTTTTTTTTTTTTTTTTTTAAGAGGTGTGTCACCTTACGTCAGGATCCGCTGTTGATTGGAGGAAAGTGGCCACACCTGTCCTCTCATCGGTGAATCTGTGATCAATCTCTGTGGTCTACTGACGAGAGAATAAGTTACACCTGGCTTGACAAAGCTGCTGCTCCTCAGCCTGGCTCGGAGTTCCAACAACCAATTAAGCCAGGATGGATTTATGAGACTTTGTCCAACCTGGCTTTTCCACTTATCCTGGATATCTTTATTCTACTTTCGAACAACAGGGGCCCGTTGTTCGAAAGTAGAATAAAGATATCCAGGATAAGTGGAAAAGCCAGGTTGGACAAAGTCTCATAAATCCATCCTGGCTTAATTGGTTGTTGGAACTCCGAGCCAGGCTGAGGAGCAGCAGCTTTGTCAAGCCAGGTGTAACTTATTCTCTCGTCAGTAGACCACAGAGATTGATCACAGATTCACCGATGAGAGGACAGGTGTGGCCACTTTCCTCCAATCAACAGCGGATCCTGACGTAAGGTGACACACCTCTTAGAAAAAAAAAAAAAAAAGCACCGCTGCTGTCCTAAAGCTCAGAGAGAGTGCAGCGGACAACTGCGGACTGATTGAATGTGGAAGTAGCCTAATCCAAAATTATAATCACAATTTAAGTTCCTTTCACAAATTAACAGCTGTGCACTTTGCCTTAATGATGAGCAGTGGAAGTTGATACATTGCACTCATCTCTTATCATCTAAAGTAAAGTTCATACAGCACAAATACAAGTGGCCAAAAGTGCAACAGGTGAAAATTAATTAAATATAAGAACATTATGCAGTCTGATGCTTCAATAAATTGCCGATAACAATGTTCAAATGAGGTGTATAAATTATTTGGAAGGTGCCTGCTCAAACAATTGTATTCTTGTTTTCTTCCCTCAACCAATATTCGGCCAATATTGTATTTTGTAACATATTTTATAATAATAAAAATAAATCTATTGCTAATTTTGCTTTTTTTTTTTTTTTTTTTTACTAGTGGTCATAGAAAATATCATAGATGGGTCACAGATATCGAAAATAGTTTGTATTGTCTCAAGAACAGTGTGCACAATTCTGTGCTACAGATTTCACAAACTGTCAGACATCTTTATGCCCTGCATTTGAAGAAGCAGGCAGCGCTGGCAGATGCAATGATTCAGTGTGAGAAGCAAATGAATAGCCCTAATTATGAAAAAAAGAAAAGAAAAAAAACTAATAAATATTGTAAATGTTTCATGTTATTTGATTATTGTAAATGTATTTAGTTTGTTTAGAAATCAGGCCAATATGTAGGGTACATAAGAACATGGAATAACTGTATAAAACATTGATTTCTGATCAGAGTGACTGCTGACTTCACAGATAAAGACAACAGAATCAACTTAGCCTGGCTGTTAGCCTGGTCTGGAGCAGGCTAGCTGCAGAGAATAAATCACCATAGTAACTTGACCAGGATAAAGGTATCCAGCTTTCGAACAACCGAGTTGAGGCTAAATTCAGACAGGATAACCAACATATCCCGGCTTAATCCCTTATCTAGGTTTCGAACAACAGGCCCCCGGTCCCTGGAGGCCACAAACAGCTTTGTATATGTTTTAACAGCTTTATACAATCCATTCTCACTTTTAACTTTCATCACACCCTGGTTCACCTTAATATCTGCCAGAAATAAATCCCCAGATAAATTCCCAGATCATCAATCAGCCACGTAAAAATAACTGTGTAAGTCCTTCCAGCTCTGACCATCAGGTGGCCGCTACAAAGTCCCCTTAACCCAAAAGAAGCACCAACAAGAACTAATTTATCCCCATTAAACACATCAAACAACATGTACTCTTCATGCACTATGTCACTTGACACACGTCATGCTTTTTTTTTGGCATGCTGGTTTTACACTTATTTTTAGGATTAATCTCGTTGTATTTCTGTATATGAACCATGCAAAGAATAAATTCTGTCACGACAGATAATGAATGTATGAATGGATTCAGCAGTTCCCTATCTGATATCTGAGTCTCTGTATTTGCTTCTAAAACAGCTCCGTCTCATAACGTTCCGTTATTATCTCATAGCGTGGTGAATGTGCAGGTCACAACTCGTCCATGAGACCATTTTGGAGTAGTTGGATTGTGTATTTGATGAGTTTGATGAGGCAAACCAAGGAATCCCATTAGCCTCCATAGTGTAGCTCTGAGCAGCTCGCTGCTCTGCTCCGCCGTTCTAAAAATAGCTTGCACTGCTAATTAAAGGTAACGAACCTACTGCTAAAACTATAGGGATTATGGCAATGGGCCAATTTGCCAAAATGATGAACTATCCCTTTAAGGCTCACCATATTTTGATCTCCCTTAAAAACAAATCAATACAGAATACAGTAAATACTTAATGTGAATGTATCACATCTTCTACCAGCACTAACAAGTGTATTTTTACTTTTAAGAATGAAGAAGTCCGGCGCGAACACTGCGGAGCACCAACACTCACCAGAACAATCATACGGGGCCGACAAACACTTCACCGGCGGAGACGACCAGTACACGGCTGCAGACGACCAGTACGCCCCCGGGGACGACCAGTACACAGCCGGAGAAAACCAGTACACTCCAGAGGACACAGAGTACTCAGAGGAGTACCAGTACACTTGAGGCTGGACTGGGACAGACCGCAGAGGGTTCAGTAAGGACTCGGAGTGACACCACAACAACAACAACAACAACAACAACAACCAGCCCCTTTAACACATTAACAAACCACCAGCCCCCATGGCGTCACTCATCTGTAGGAACACAGTCATTGGTACTGCAGGTTTGAACCCCAGAGAAAAAGTTCATTGTGTTTCGACTTCCAGCTAAAACGGCTAAAGAATGTTGTTGGGTTTGTTTTGTTTGAATGGGGAAAAAAAAGTTATTTGTGTGTGTTTGTTTGTGTGGGTGTGGTGAAATGATGGTCAGCAGTTGTATCCATCTATGTGTGGTGATCTTGGGTGAAGCAGTAAAGCAGCTCGGCCTGCAGTCACAATAGAAAACGTCTGTGAAGGTTCAACTTGCCTCTACTTCCATTTCCTGTTTGATTTCTGACTTGAAACCAATCGAAGACAAAGTCTACGTAGATCTAAATCTATATATTGATCCTCAATGCATCGGTCACGCGCACATTAAGCTTATTTAACTGCTCAGTCTCTACTAACGTCTACCCAATACTAACATCTAGCACCAGTAACATGTAACCATGGACAATTCAAAGCTGAGCTGCTCTCTACTTTATCACCTCTAGTTCCTCCATACATCTGAATTTAGCCAGTTTACATCTCCAGTGAATGTATTTAAAACATGTCCTCACCTCATTTCTCTGCTTTCTCCTTGTTTGATTATTTCTAAATGTGATGTTGAAGATGCAGACGTAGGAAAAAGGATTGAGGTCAAGTGTTAGCAGAGCCGCATCAGTCACTGTAGCTGGTTATGATAATATTTTTGCTGCTATACAGCAACCGTTTGCTTACTATACAGATAAACAAAAATAAAATAAAAAAAAAACTGTCTAAGGTCATGTGCACATGTAGCTGGGTATTTATAAAAACATTTCCCCCTTCTGTTTTCAATAATAACATCATTTCCATAAAGATCTTCATCTACACTAATACAGTTTTCAAAAATAATCGTTTTCATGTGAATGAAAAACACATAAAAGATCTGAGTTTTTCAGATACCTGGCTACGTGTGTAAGAAGCCTGAGGATTTCTGCCCAGGTAATGTCATGAAATGTTGCTTTTACAGTATTTTTCTTCTTTTTTTATTTTTTTTATTTGAAGCTTAAATATCTTGAAGTTGTTTGTTGTTTTTTTCATGGAAATATTTGCTTGTTCTCTGTAAATCGGAGTCCAGATGGTGAATTTATTAGATTTTTTTTTTATGTGTTAATCTGGACGAAGATGATACTTGTGTTCTGACGGTGTAACTCTGTTATTATTATTTTCTTATTCTTAAGTATATTTTCACTGTAAGTGAAAGTGATTTTTAATTTAAGGTGAAACCAGGAGTTTGGTAAAACTCAAAAGAGCTAAGATCTTTTCTAATTATTTCACCACTTGTTCTTTTTTCCTGTTCCAATTTTAATTTATACAATACACAGGATACTTAAGGAAAGGAAACCAGAAATAACATTGATGTGTTCCATCATGACTTGATGAAAGAGCCAAATGTCAATGGTCTAAATTACATCCTGTGCTTCTTCAAACACAACCAGAAACCCTGAGTTGTTAATCATCGTCAGCACCAAGTATTTTGTAGAGGTTGATGTCATTTTTATATTTAAAAAAAAAAAAAAAAGGATTATTTGAATTTTTCAGCAGTCAGGAAAGTTTGTTACAGAGTGGGGATCAAAGGGATTATAATGAGAAACACTACCACTATCCTAACATTTCAAACACAGTGGATGTGTAACAGCTGTGGGCTCATGATATATAAATATATAAGCTTTTTTTTGTACTCTTAAGTTATTTTCTTGGTTTGCTGAAGGGTCAAAGATTTTTCAATAATTTCCCTTTGAGAGGTCCAAAATGGGGCTTTATAAACTCCAGAGGAGACCAGTGTAATTACTGTCCATAGCAGAGTTGACAATATTTACGGCAGAGATTTTCAAGAGTGATGTCAAATTAGAAATCGATGTCAATATTAGAATAACAGCAAAACATTTTTTTAGTCCATTTGCAGGAGACGACTGGTTGACTATTTTAGTATTGAATGTCTTCAACTGTCTGGCTGATGAGGAAAAAATATTTTTTTTGGATGTAATTTATACGAAGAGGGCTCGTACATACTGTAAATTACATGATGTATAAAGACAAATGGCCTTTTTGTTCTCATCCTAGGTCTTTGTGTGTTAGCTGTTCTGTGAGTAAGATTTGCTTTCACTATAAGTTATGTGTACGTGAGGGGGAACATGCAGTGAAGCTGTGCATTAAGTAAAGAAATGTTTTAAGAGAACTTGTTTTGTTTTTAGGTTTTCTTTCTATTGGCTCAATGCTGCCCGGGACTCATTGGTTTATACAAGTGTATAAAAGATAAATGTCATTATCAATGAAAATATCAACTGATCAGCATAAAAATGAATGTGCAGAGAAGAAAACATGAATGCATCGACATTGTTTGCCCACCACACAATACAGACAAGATATTTTTTCTACTGTCAGAAGTAGAAAAAAGTTTTTTTTTTAAATCCCATTGTTGTATTATCATTTTTTGACCTCTTTTATTTCAGATTACCAGCGAAGGATCAATCAGGTTCAGTCTCCTCTGAACTTTCCAGCCTCTCACTCAGTAAAACGAACCAACATTATGGTCTAGAGAGAGAGAGAGGTGTTGGACCTGATCAGTCATGGACTCTACTGCTCCACCTGTGTGTGCATGAACCCAGGTCTATAATTTAAAGGTTTTCCCCAGTTTGAGGTAAAACTGCCACCGACCTCCGTCCATTTCCATCTACGACCTTTGGGGTGAAGTTTAAAACCAACTGGTTCTGGCTCCGACCCAATGACCAAACGTCACAGACTGAACTCTCCAGTGCTTCTGTGTCGACTTAGTCCAAACTCCTTCCCACAGGTTTTGCAAACTGGTGAAGCAGCAAAGAAAAGTCCCATCTTTTTGCAATGTTCAAAAAAGTGATTACTTTTTATTTGCATAAGAAAAAAACAAAGCAAAAGAAACAGAAGAAAGTGACACTGCTGTCCGACCACCAGCGTCCTGCAGGCTGGAGCCAGTCTGTCCACATGGGGGAGCACTTACTCTTCGCTAAAACTCAATCAGCTCCTGACAAAGGTTTGTTCAGGGCTCAGGCACTTTCCTCATTTGACCTGTGACCAGTGAGGTCAGCACAAAGACAAACCAGTCAGTTTAAATTTTTACATTTAATCTCTCTCTCTTTTTTTTTTTTTTTTTTACTAAATCACTCCTTATGTTCACTGAACCTTTCACTCATTGTCTTCCTCTGATTTTCTTCTGATGCATTTTGATTGTTTTTCTTGTTGAATCCTCAGAGTACCTGTGGAGCTGAAAACCGCCTGGACGTTGAGTGTGGAGATCTTACAGTGAGGTACGCTTAACGTCAGGATTGTCTATAGCAGGTGTCAGTTTATCACATTTTACTGTTGATTGCTCATATAACCTAAAAAGAGTCTCTGTTAAAAGCTTTATCTCTGTATCAGTAATCACAGTAATGGTTCAGGGATAAAATAATCATCATACAGATGAAATTAACTTGATAATTTGAGTGTGCGATTGATGAACATTCAGGAAAATAGAAGAACTAGAGAAAAATGGAGGTGTTGAGATCTTGGACAAAAGAAAAAGGTTGGTCTTTGGAAAAAAAAAAAAAAACATACAGAATTGGAATTAACTGTGTTTTTAAAAAGTTTCTTTAAAAAATAGCATATTTTAGATGAAACGGCAGAAAACCTCCTGAAACAAACCTCACACTTAACACCTCATCTCTACAGAAACAGTAATGTCTTACAGCCATTAAATTTTACCCTAAAGCATTAAATATTAAATATTTCTCCGTAAAGAAAATAAAGCAAACAATCCCAAACTGTCTTAATATAAATGTTGCTAAATCCTGATTGGTTGAAAAAGACATCGCCTTCTTCAGTTGAGCTCCGCCCACAGAGGACCAATGAGAACAGAGAATATACTGTTCAATAAAGTTCAATAAATCAATACAAGTACCCATATGAAATCACTGGAAATGTCTCTTTAACAGCAGAGGACCGTTGTCCATAAACACTGTTTTGTTGACCGTCGGACGCCGGTCGTGTTTCAGGATGTGGAGACGCGTTCAGACAATCAGACGCTGCTCACAGCTGAAACACACTGAGGCCTTTAGTTCAGATGATGCTCGGCTCAGCAGCTAATACAAAGATGAATGCACGTAAAACACACGTGGACACTGTTCTCTGGTCGACACAGGACCGAGTCAGCCGCCGTGAATTTCCTGGCTGAAGTTTCATTGCCGTTAACCCCCCCTCTCCCCCTCCCCCACCCCGACTCCCAGACATCCTTAAAATGTCCAGGTTATGTCTCAGGATTGATGCTTTGGGTCATATTTTGAACACACTCCAGGATGAACAGTGAATACTTCATTGTGTGTGTGTGTGTGTGTAATGTGGAAGCAGTTTGTCAGACACAAAGACAGCTTGTTCTCTCTTTATCTCTCTCCCGGCCCTGAAGTGCAGCTCAGTGAGCCCTGTTGGACATAAATAGAAGTTATTTGTGCACAGGTATGTTCATGAGTGTGAGCTCAGGTATGTTCATTTCCTTGGAATTTGAGAGAAAAACAGTTTTGGGAATCTGGAGGTTTCTTAAACTGAATATGACCTGTGTTTGGTCAATTGGACAACTGAACAATTGTCAGGCTTTAACACAACTTGCCGTTGTGTAGAAATAAAATTAGCTCAAATTAAAGGTGATAATAGAACTGCAAACATTTTATTCAAAGTCAATCTGATCCAAACTGAGCACAAAACCTTCTTCATTTAGTAATTTAACAGCATAAATCCAAAATGAGACCATTTTGGACACCAGCCAGTGTCCACAGTTCAGTTCGATGTTGCAGCTGTGTGTATATCCAGTGTGTGCAGTTGTGTATAGTATGTGCAGCACACAGGGTGACATCAGGATAGTGTGTAAGAGCTGCCAGACAACACAATTTGTCTTGGTCCTCTACAGGTTGAATGGGCTTCACCGTTATTGTAATTCAATTAAAAAGAGGAATGTCTGCACTAAAATGCTCCCAGTCTGGGTTTATGCAGGAACAGCATCATCTTACAGTGTCCACTATCAGACGAGCTTGAATAAATTTTCTTTTATTGTCAGTTAAATTCGCCTACAAGCCTTGAAAGATGCTCTGGTTGCCAGGCTGTGTTTGTGAGAAACTGCCGGGGAAAGCTCACGGATCTCTATATTTCTTATTGTCTGTGTGTGTGTGTTAGTGTGTGTGTGTTAGTGTGTGTGTGTGTGTGTGTGTGTGTGTGTGTGTGTGTGTGTGTGTGTGTGTGTGTGTGTGTGTGTGTGTGTGTGTGTGTGTGTGTGTGTGTGTGTGTGTGTGTGTGTGTGTGTGTGTGTGAACCTGCAGCTGCTTTATAATGATATGAGTCATAAATACAGAAGATCCATTGTGTCCAGATGTTATATTCTGCTTTTTCTTGTCCTCCGAGGAAAACAGACGCATTCTACGATTCAGTTGGTAAAGGCATCAGTACACGCTTCACATGAAGCGCCTGTTGGATCCGTCCACCCACACCTTTTTGAAAACCAACAATCCAGCAAGTTCGACCTCTTCATCCAACAACTGGGCAGATGTGCAGGTGTGTGAAAACAATTAGTTTGCATGTCTCTATATGTCTTTATCAAGTGAAGCGTCAGAGATCGTTTTATGCCTTTGTTGCAAGAACTATAGATGATTGCCTAAAACATCCAGTTCAGATATTTCATGGCATGAGGAGGAAATCTACATCTTACAGCTTTTCTTTGGTGTCCTGTTCCACTTCCTGTTCTGTGCAGCCCATGTGTTCAAAGGATCAACAAGATCAATCCCGCGAAGCTGCTGAAGGTTTTATGGCATCTGATCTTTGCTTCATGTGTCTGCAGGGAAAAAAGGGTTTCTGATTCACATCTCAGATCTAAAGGAAAACATCACAGCTCCATTTAATCACAGAGAACAAAACACTGCACAGGCCTCATGTAACTGAAGACAATAGAAACAGGTTTCATTTTAGTTTTTACTGTAATGTGAAGCCTGGAAAATTATAAGCCTGAGCTCCAGCATCGCAGTTTTCACCCTCACAGATCCTCCACATCCTCATTTGCTTTACTGTAATCACATTACCCAATTTCCTCTAAGAGATCATTAAAATTCATCTGATTAACCACTTTGTTGTGTGTCCCATCGCAGTGAACCTGTGCAATCATGTTTCACATCCAGCGTGTAAACCTAGTACCAATTAGTACACATCGTGTAACTGGTTTTCATTTTCACCGTATCAGGATTGTGTTTCCTTCACTGGGTCGTCAGCTGATGTCTCATGTTTACATGTTTTACGTAGAGTTTGCATGCTGCAGAATGAGGAAGGGAGGATTACAGACAGGGTTTAAGAGGCCAGGGAAAGACGACAGAGAGTCAGGGAGTAGGTAATGATGATCAGAATGAATGATGACAATGAATGAATGAGGATGTGCATGTTGTGTTATGAAGCTTTCAGGGGAGATCATAGAGTTGAAATGGAGACATCCGGAGGCCGAGGCATTGCTGTATTGGACCAAGGAACAATACAACCTCCCTCCTCTTCCTGCTTCTCCTCCTCTCTCCTCTGTCCAGACCTCTCCCCCTCTACTTATGACACAGGTGGCTGAGCTGCACACTGCAAAAGATAATGGGCCTCATTCACAAATCGTTCTTAAGAACAAATTTGTTCTTAAATCCCACTTTTTGGGGCTTTTTTCGTTTAATCGATAGTGTAGTAGTAGAGAGAGACAGGAAATGGCGAGGCAGAGAGAGGGGGAGTGACATGCAGCAAAGGGCCACTCAAGTCAGGATTCGATACGGGGCCGGCTGTGGTGAGGACTATAGCCTCTGCACATGGGGCACCTGCTCTACCAAACGAGCTAAACGACATCCCCACAAACGTTTTCTTATACAGGATTTGTTCTTAGCCAAAAACAAAATCTACGCACACTCGAGTACTTACACACATTTGAGAGCTGACACTTGTGCAAAATAATTGATAATCTGTTCCGCAGTTTGCAAATCATTGTGGTCTCTTAAAAAACATGATAGATGCTTAATTCATATCAGTAATGTTTATTGGGAATCACTGCTCCATCCAATAGCAATTAAGTGACAGCTCATAGCTGATAGATAATATGATGATATTTATGACGGCTCTCTCTGATGATGATAACCCGATGTGCTGTCCAGTTCAGATCCGTCTGGACCAGCCTCTCCCCTCCAGTGCTCTGCATCTCTCTTCTTTTTTTGCCAATACTTTCTTTAACCACAGATTTGGGATACTTTGTCAGTAGTGTGCTCTTCTCCAGATACAAAATTCAGTGAATGACTGACAGCATCCCATATATCTTTATTTTCTGTTACTTTGCACCCACTGCTTATAATGCTACTTAATTTAACATAATATTAATGTACAGATATAAACTAAATATAATGTTAATTTTCTTTCACTTCCTGCAGCATACTATACCTCCACTTCAGCACTACTGAAGTTCTTTTTACGTTGACAATTCACTGTCCTTAGATGGTTCTCCTGTAATCGACAGAGTGACTTTTAATCTGGACTGCAGCTATTTTTGTCTTCCTGTGTTGCGCCTTCTAGTGGTATAAAGATTTTGAACTCCTATACACTGTTAGTTGAAGCTTCGTTAATCATTTGAATTCCCAAGTAATCAACCATTTTCATCAATTAATCATCCATCCATTAGGTTTACAGCTCATCCATGCAAGGGAGCTAGAAACCAATCCTAGCTGACGCAGAGCAGAGGTGGTTTCACCTGGTCACCAGTCGATCACAGATAGAAACAACCTCACACATTCAGGCAATCCCAGTCACCAATCAACCTGTTGTGTATGTGTTTAGACTGTAGGTGGAAGCTGGAGAACCCAGAGCCCCGAACCCACACGGAGGAAGAATATGAAAACAGAAGAACTCCAGGCCTTGGGAATCGAACCCAGAACCTAACAGCAACAGAGCTAACGGCTTACCGACCATGCTGCCATAATCATTAAGGAGAGTGGTGAGGCGGTGACTAAATAGCTGGTTTGGTAAATATACTGCACAGTTGTAAATAGGATTTGCTATAGTTACGTTGCCATAGCTACATAGTGTAACAGCTGTCTCTTGGCTCTCACTGCTCAGCAAGTACCTGCTAATGCTTACATCAGCTCTGTAACACTAACACAATACAAACAGCTCCTTTAAAGTGAAGCACACGGCTAATTGCCTGACTGACTATGACCACACACTAGTGGTGAATGTGGAGCGTTGTCCTCAAGGAGCTGGTGCAAAGTGAAACAGAGAAAATCTGAATGAAACAAGTCTCCTGGAGGTGTAACTAAACTAAATTTGACAAAATAATATCACCGTTGTATTTACAGCTCGTTCCACTAACCTCATGTGACTGATTAATAATATTTCTTTGATCAACACAGTAATGAAATTCTCTTTGATCTTGCAAATAAAACGAGACACTGTCTACGAGGTTGAGTAACAACCTCTGTGCAGATAAATTTTACTCACTGAAAAATAATTTATCACTTTACCCTGCAGCGGCTCCCGGCGCCGAAACAAAGACGACAGCAGCAAGACGAGCCAATCAAAGCAGGCAGGACCATCAGGCTGTCATCAGCTCGTTGTCCAACACGCTGCAGGCCCGTCTCCCATCAGCCACCGTCAGTCAGCGAGCCACTCTGTTACTGACACTCAGCAGGTAGGAAACATCAACATCTGCCTCCTGTGACACCTGATGGCTGCAGGTGTGTGCATGTGCATGTGCATGTGTGTGTGTGTGTCTGTGTGTGTTATTTTGTCTGTTCATTGATAATCTCATCTCTGTCTCATCAGTCATGTCTGTGTGTCTGTTGTGGGTGTGTATTGATATTTTGTCTCTGTGTCTCTTTGGTGTGTATGTGCATGAATGTGTGAGTTGTTAGTAAGATTCATATGAAGTCAGGTAAAATTCATTATATACATACTATATATATGTATATATATATACACAGTATGTTCAATACATATACAATTTTTGATATGTGTTTTTTATCCATATCCATATGATGTATATATGTCGTAATACCGGTTATAACAAATTCCTTTATATGTCACATATATGGTAACATCCTCTTTCTAATGTATGACCAAATATGTAATTTATTACATGAAGCTATAGTCAGTTTTTGTTGATTATGAGCAAAGGAAACACTAAAGTTAAGTGTGCGAAAGCCTCACTTAGACTGTGAAGAACAACTTAAATAAATTCACTGTATCATCTGGATGAGCGACGTCCTGCAGCCTCATCAGTCACTGACTGTGGTCTGTAACAGCCTCACTTTGACAGTTTGGTTCATTAACCATCATGTCTCTCTCTCTGTCCCTCTCAGGGCTGAGCCACCACCTGGACTGGACCCAGCCTCAGCTGCAGGACCGCCGGTTCCCCCGTGTGACAGGTGAACTGGACTCAGTGAGTTGTGGTGAAGCCTCTACACACAGTGCGGCCGAGCTCGTCAGTTTGAGATCTGTGTAATTACAAAACATATTCACATTTACTGCTGGGAGTTTGTACTCACACAGGTCAGATTCATTCAACAGTGGTAATAATTCTACTTCATTCAGCTATTTCTCAGTTAAGTGGCAAGAAATGAAGCAAAGACAGGAAAAATGAAAAAGTGGCTGGTCAAGCACAATTTTTCTGCTTCCAGTTTTTACTAGTCTTACAGCAACGACAGCTTTAGAGCATTACAGATCGTGATACAGTCCTTAAATGTTCATGTACATGTAGAACATGAGGCAGCAATAAAACGGCTATCGCAACTCTTTGTCAGAGGCTGCAGCAACAGTGAGTCTGTCTGTTTTCACATATTACACGACTAATAATAACCGCGACTGTGCAGCTGTACGACAAATATTTGGACCATGATTTTCCTGAATGGGCCAAGATGAACTTGGGATGGACAATTTTTTTTTTTTTTTTTTAAAGGAAGGATAGGAAAGTGTTTGGCAGCTGCAGAAAAAAGTCGACAGAGTCACAAAGTTCAGCATTTTTAGATCTGAGATTAAAGACAAAAAAGGCAAACGGCACGTAACCGTGTTCAGGTTTTTCCCACGAGGTGTTTACATTATTTTGACTCAGCCCTCCTGCACATTCTGTACATTGCTTTGGCAGGCGTGTCAATAACGTAGAGAGAGAGAGACAGAAAGAAAGTAGGAGAGTGTGTGTCGTCCATTTCTCTGGGTTTCTCAGCCCTCTGCTGCAGGTGGCTGGGTGGTCGGGTTACAACCCCAGTGAAAGTACACACAGACACACACACACACGCACGTACACACGCACGTACACACGCACGCACCACCACCATCACCATTTGTCCTAACCCTAATCCATAGGAATTTTCAGATGTCATGGAAGGAGAGGTGTGTGTGTTTGTGTGTGTGTGTGTGTGTGTGTGTGTGTGTGTGTGTGTGTGTGTGTGTGTGTGTGTGTGTGTGTGTGTGTGTGTGTGTGTGTGTGTGTGTGTGTGTGTGTGTGTGTGTGTGTGTGTGTGTGCGTGAGAGAGCAGCTGGGAGCACGAGGTAAAACCTGTGTCCAACAGGCTGCTGGGACACTCAGCAGACACCTGTTTGAACCCCCACCACCACCTCCTCCTCCCCCCTTTTCTCCCCCCAGAAACTTGATATGTGGGAGAGAGAAGGAGTGAGAAGGAGAGAGAGAAAGGTGTGTGTGTGTGGGGGGGGGGGGCAGATAGAGGAGGAAAGGGAGAAAAGGGAAAAAACAGCTGGATCAACTGAATGTTTCCGTTTTCTGTTTCCTGTCTCAGGTTTTCGTCAGGACTGTTTTTAGCCACGACCCACGAGTCTTAAAGGGAGAAAAGAAAATCAGGGACATTTTAACTTCTGTGCGCCTCAGAGCGGTTAATGATTAACGCTGACACGCTGTGAGTGTTTGTCTTCTGCCAGATGCTGAGGCTTTAGCCTCTCAAGGAAACTTCAGCCACTGAATGTGAAAGAAAAACAAAAGACCAGAGGCTGAAAGTCTTGCACAGAACAGTTCAATCTAAAGCCAATATCATTGAGTGATTACATCTTTGGCAGAGACACAAAAGGATATTTCAAAACAAAGACAAAGCTGAAAAGAAAATTATAGTAAAAGTTGGGTTTCTGTGTTTGTTGATGGACAAAATGAGACATTTGGGCTATTTTTTTCTGATATTTAATGAAATAAAAGATACATTTATTAATAAAGTAAAGATGCTTTTGTATATTTGACTAAATTCATGTTTTATTTTGCTGTTTTTATCTATATATTATATAATCAATTACTTGACTAAAGGTTTTGTTAACAAATGTACGGTAACATGGTACTGATCAAGGACCCGTGAACATCTCCTAAAACACATTCACACTTTTCAAATACTTATTATGTCTGACGAATAAACCAAACTCAAAAGTTCTCACTTTCCTACATGACATATGATAAATATAAAGTCAATTTCATATTGATCAAATCCATTAATTGACCACTTTTTCAGCTCCAGAGTCCATTTTTGTTATTATCAGTCAATAAACTCAAAACGTCCAGTCAGGGTCGGACTGGACCTGGTTCGTATTTTCTGACCTATAAGGTAAATGTCGTTATTGCTCTGTTTTCTGGAGTTAAGCACTAATCTGTATATTTTAGTTGTATTTTATTGTTGGTCACATGTCAGAGCTGCGTAGACGACCCACTTCCCAGAGAAGCCGTTGAAACAGGCAGTTGGCCTCATTTATTCCCTGTGGCAGCACCAGCAGGGTCTTCAGTGTTGGTGCAGGTCGTCTTCGTGATTTATTTGGTTTCAAAATGTTTGCTGGGAAACACGGGACAGCAGGCGGAGTTCAGAGGAAGCCTCGGCCTCGGCCTCCTGAAACAGGACCACAGCCGCAGTCAGACAACAGGTGAGCGGTTACGCTCTCAGGCACGTCTCATTGATATTCTAACCTATTGCACTTTCCCAGGCAGAGGACTCCCCGGTGGAAACACATTACGGCCTTATAGCCCCCCCCCCGCACCCCTCCTCCAGGCTTTGATCCTCTCAATGTGAAGCAGATCTCAGGCGAAGCTGGACGACAGTTAATACGACTCAGAGGACAGAAATGTGAAAGTATCTGAGGTTTAACAGTGAGCTGCAGAGACGTGCTAACTTCATCAACATGTGTTTTATTCTAAAGAGTGAGTGTTTCTGTTATTTAGCACACAACACACTCAAAGGGTGGACGAAATAGTAGAAACCACACTCCATATACTGTAATGCATGTCTCCAACATGACCGCGATGTTGAATCAACATCACGTTTCATTGGTTTGAGCTGAGTGAACCTAATAAGCTGCCAACCAAATCAGTGAAAATGATCTCCATCCAATCAGCAATTAATAATCCCACTGTTAATAATCCCACTGGGTTAACCTTAACCCTAACCAACTCCTTTCTTCATTGCCTAAGCCCAACCAGTGCAAAATCTTTTG
Organism: Trachurus trachurus; assembly: GCF_905171665.1. Taxonomy (NCBI): domain Eukaryota; kingdom Metazoa; phylum Chordata; class Actinopteri; order Carangiformes; family Carangidae; genus Trachurus; species Trachurus trachurus. The sequence goes on along the minus strand of NC_139903.1, from coordinate 17,895,287 downwards.
GGGAAAAAATACGCTAGGGATTGTCGGAAAGGCAGGATGTTTAAAAAAAGAAAAAAATACCGTCATTCCGACCACAGGAGGTAAAAATTGTCAGAATGATGGGACATTTGATAGACTTATATGAGAGTAAATAGCGCCCAACACAAAAAGGTTCATAAGAGGGGCAACCGCCATTCCAACATCCCACCAGTCCGACATAGGCCTCTAATTGTCTAAATGGCAACACTTCTACGGATATTCTCATTCATCCAGGTCCTAGCTAGTGTGAGACTTGTTGCATACGAACTGATGAAGCCCCTTGGATAAGAGGCAAAACGTCTTGCAGACCAATACAAGTCCAGTTGCTTACGATTCAATTTGCAGAGAAAAGACTCTCATATAAGAATTTAGTTGGACTACGAACCCCCCTCCCGGGTCTCCAGATGCACTTTGAGGAATAAAAAACTATCCGGAGTATTCATCAGCATAAGGGTGAGTCAATAATGACTGAATTTCATTTTTTTGGGTGAACTATTCCTTTAAACAGGATCCAGTTTAACATCTAAAAATCTTTGTAAAAAGTATGAGAATCAATAATGTGAATATCCAGGTTTAAAGGTGTACAGAAATGGCCGTTTGTCCTGTTTGTTGCGCCAAGTTGTCACGAGTTGCCGCATGAGTTTACCCGAGTAAGGAAAACTAATTTGATTGGTCGTTATCGAGCGGGAGGGATATTCAAAGCTTGGGGCGAGGCCAAGCTCGGTGTGTGTCTCAGACACACTTTGATTGACAGATGACGGATCCAATATCAGTGGCTGATGAATCGTGAGCAGGCTGACGTATAATCCGTGCGCCTGCATTATCCAATGTGAAACAAAATACCTCACTTTCATCCCGGATTTACTCAAAAATAGAATTTTGCACAAAGTTTGGGCTACATCGTCTGATAGATGAGTTATTACACTAATGTTAAGACCCACAGTGGGCTCAAATTCAATTTTCTTTTCTATACAGCTTTAAAGAGATACCAAACTGGTGGAGGAGGCTTTGCAGGAATTTTTTTTTTTTTTAAAGGGTGTTTCTGTCTAAAATGTGAAAAAGCAAAAGCAGTGGTGCAGACTGGGATGGTTTCAGGACAAGGCCTCCATTCAGGAGGAGGCTGCTGGTCAGAGCTCAGTGGAGCAGCCCTGAAAACATTGTGTTGAAACAAACCCTCATCTAAAATCCAACACCTCTGTTTTGGCTGACCTCTGGCTGTTTGAGGAGAAACGGGTCACCGCCGCCCTCCCACCTCGCGGGATGATAGTGTGCGGATGTCGTCTCGCTGTGCAGAGCATCTCTCCTTCACCTGGGGGTGGAAGGGTACGATGATCCAGGAAGAGGGATTAGAGCACAGCAGAGGAAACAAAGCCTCCAGGTTTGTTGTTAGGTGAAAACAGGATTTTCTTTTTTTTCAGATCCTGTGTGATTTGAGGAAAAAAATAAAGACGAAGAACACCAAAAGAAGTTGGTGATATGAAAACCACTTTAACCTATTTGGTTGAGCAGCCACCCCATGTGTTGAGGCTATAGTCCTCACTGCAGGCGACCCTGGTTCGAATCCCGCACCGCAGCCTCCCATTTCCTGTCTCTCTCAACTACCCTGTCGTTTAAAGGCAAAAAAGCCCCCCAAAAATATATATAAAAAAAAAAAAACTATTTGGGGCTTTGTTCATGGTTTCAAGCGGATGGATGACTTATTTCTCTGTGGATTAAAGGGCCATTAAATAACTTCCAAACCATTTTGAAGACAGTAATGCAATAAAAACACAGGCAGTCCAAACAGGGCAGGATGTTTTTCTTGGTTTCTTGATCTCAGTAATTTGCAATTTGTTTATTTGCTGCTGGTCTGGTCTCTTCCAGGAGTCTAATGAGCCTTAATGTGCAGGGACTTCTAACTTGACATTTTGTGAATCTTTTGATGCTCTGGTTAATTTTTCGTTTTGCATTTTCAGAGTAGGATGTTTCAGCTTAAGTCCATTACAAAGGCACTTCTTCTATGGTGGGTGGTTAATAAAAGCAGCTGTGGGACAATAGAAGAAGAGGTGCTGACATTTCCACATCTGTAAGAGCACACTGGGAGTAAATCCAGGACCATTCCTATTTCCACAGTGTTTCCTCTCCTTTTGTTTCACCAGGTGTCCTCCAGGTTGTTGACCTTCACGTCTGGGGTTATAGAGCTCAGGTTCGGTTCTGCAGAACTCCTCCACTGACGCATGGCTGACGTTAACGTAAGTCTGAGTTTGGATTTAACATAATTTCTAAAAGAAAATTATATAATGGATGAGTCAGGCAGCCATACACCTGATTGACTCACTCTTAATACATTTTCTGACTGTCATTTATACCCTATACACTCACACTTCAATCAAAGCCAGAGTAACTTGTATTTTCTTAAACTTGTGTATAGTTTTGAAGTTTCAGGCCAAGCTTCTGAAACACTGAATGTGTTTAGCATCATTTTTTTTAAATCCAAAAATGTCTCTCAACTTCTCACAAATAATGACATCTTGGTGTCGCATCTTGTATTATCGGTGCTGTTTTCTTGTACTTTGACTAATTAAGGGAGTTTTCTTTATCTCCTCCTCCTCTCTCTCTCTCTCTCTCTCCCTCGGAGTCATGCTCATGAGGAGCTTTTGTGTTTCAAATCAGGAGGGATAAAGGAGCATGTTAGGCTTCAGAGCCCGGCTCGGGGGTTTTTAAGAATGAATGATTTTTCTTTTTGGCTTTTGGTGCTGATAATCGGTAGCTTCTTTCATTTCCCTTCAGCACAAAAACCTCCTCTGTGTCTCCCTATTACTGTCAGAGGGAGAGTTTTCACTGCCTCAAGGCGAGACTGAGCCACCTGTAAGGCCGGGTTTATCCTCCAGGGGGGAAGAAACTTAAAAGCAGTATTAAATAATTAGCATTTAGTTTTTGTGTTTCTTAAAAGAATTGGGGCACAGAATTCAGGATTTAGAAGTTTTTGCTCATCAACTATAAATCACACTCACGTTTATTTTCTTTACAGAAAGAAAAAGCAGCTCCTCGCTTCAAAGCCAGATGTGTGAAAGCAATACATTTTAAACAGTTTGTGAGCCACTCAGCTTCCCTGAAGCCTGTCGATAAGAGGCTTATGTCCCCCTGCAAAGAGGAGGAGGAAGTAAAGGATGAGGGGATGGAGAGAGGAAGGGAGGGCAGGAAGGATGAGGGGAAGCCCCGATGCGCTGCGTCTCCTCAGGAGATCACAGGACTCAGAGTGTTTTCAGGGAAATCAAAGGTAAGTGACTCCGACTCAAGTAAGTTTTTGTATCAGGCTGAACATCACAGTTAAATGAGCGAAGTCTGAGTAATGTCGGAGCAAAATGTGCAAAAACAGGTTTATAAAAAGAAGAAAAAGCAGCACTGGTTCTGTTGATGACAATGTCGTTCTGTCTGTCAGCCACTTTGGTCCAGAAATATCAGTGATATAATATGATAATATCAGTCAAATAAACAGTAGATTTCTCTCATACAATCTTGACCTACAGTATTTCTACTGATTGAGCAGCATCTTTATCCTCATATCCTCACACGCATGGTTCCCCTAAGTCCTCCCCACTTCCTCTCTCTTCTCTCTCTGCTGTGTTTGACCTTTACGCTCTGTTCACCCCACTCGTCTGAAAACCTCGGGGACGGGTTGTTGTGTCGAGGAGTACACAAACAGAAAGCCAGCGACAGACTGTCAGACGGAGGGTTGAGATGTCAGACAGAGAGCGGCCGACAGTTGGGACCGCAGACAAGCTGGCGGTGGGCGTCTCTCCCCTTAACGAGGCCTGACAGCTTCCATGCAGGCTCATGCGAAAGTGAAAGGGAAGATCGGGTTAGATCCAGAGTGTTTGATGTCGGAGTGGCACTCGTGTTTGAAGGCACCGCTTGTTTCGCCTCCGTTTGCTTTTTTTAAGCCCTGTTGTGTCAGACGGGCCGAGCTGCCCGGCGCTGGTGCTGGCAGAAACTCCCAGTAACTCACAATGGAGGCTGAAAACAAACCACCTGATATCTGCTCACTACAACTTGCAAAACTGATACTAACACCTAAAAGATTTACCCAACATGATGTTTTTTGTGGTAGATTTACAAAAGTTGCATTCTTTATTGTGAAGCCGGAAAAGGACTAAGTTTTTTTGTGGCATAAGCCAGGAAATCCTGGGTTGGCGTGCCGGCCTGGACGCCGTGTCCATTGTCTGGCCACTCGCTCACTGCTTCCATTGATGCTCTTCATCCAGCTGTAAAATCTGGTGTGGTGGTGAAGTGTGTGTGTGTGTGTGCGTGGAGGTGGTGTGGGGGTTGTGGGGGCGGATGCAGTCCACTCTCAAAACAAGATGTCACCCCCCCCCCTCCCCAACCCCTCACCCCCTCTCAGATGGGTCAGAGCAGGGTAGGAGTGCAGCAGCAGCGTTGGCATTGGAGGGATAAAAAACCTGCCGTGTTTGCTTCCTGTGTGCTTCCCCTGCACTGTATCCTCTCTCTCTCTTTCTGGACCTATAGGTTTTCATGGTGCATTTCCCCTCTTCCACCGCGGACGTTCTGCAGTGTTTAACAAGGGGGGCAGATTAGCATAACAGCCTCCGCAGGAACCCTGTCAGCATTAAAACACACTTCCTCTGGAAGTGGTTTTCTGCATAATCTGTTCCTCCCACCACCACCACCACCACCACCCTCAGCCCCCAACACCAGCCCCTCTCTCTCTGTCTCCATGTCTCTTCATCCGTCTGTCCCACTCCAGTCTGACGGCCCGGCAACATCTGGTTTGACACATACTTGACATGCAGAAAGTGCGTTGACCGCTCTTATTTTCCAAAGTTTCTCCGTCATCTCTATCAGTGACGATAAGACTGTACTCACCACAGTCATTACTGAGGTCTGGAAACACCTGCAGCAGCAGTGATACTGCTACAACAAAATGAGAAAGACTTTATCCTGTTCATCTAAAGTAAATCACTTCATTTCCATAGAAGTGAGTACAGCTGAAATCTCTGTCTCTAATGACAATAATAATACACAGGTGAACTGTCTTGCTCAGTCATTCACTCCACAGGAAGTTAAATGTTGAGGTTTATATAATCACGCAGCTCAGATAATTTTCTAATTTCACTGATGGTACATATCTCTTGACCATCGGTTTTCCACTATGCACTGTGGGACACCATGAGTCCACTATATAGGGTATGAGAGGGAGTAGTGAGTGATTTCAGACAAAGCCTACAGTATGGAGGTTGTATGGTTAGAGCTTTGATAATGTTGGTCTATGCTCTCTAATTGAGTAGCACTCTTATTTTGAAGGACACCGGAAGTCACTATTGTTGTTTGTTTGAAGCGGATGTATTTAATAAACCCAGGTGTCCTGAATCTGTTGATTGGAAAACGCAACTTACCTGTGTGGTCGCTTTCTTCTCCGTCTCCCTGGTCTGCTGAATTATTTAGGAATTGAAACAACTCTGCTAACAGGTTATGGGCCCAGGTTTATGAGGTGACGGCCTGCAGAGCGAAAGACATTGTGGCGAGGCAATGTGTGTGAGAGTGACTGTTGGCGTGTGAGCATGACCACGCGAGCTGAGTCGAGCCGCCGCTGGTCCCGGCTGGTTTTCGACGGCGACGAGAAGAATTATGAACTATGGGAGACGAAATTCTTGGGACACCTGTTGCTGCAGGGATTGAAAGAAACTATCCTCCACGATGAGGGGGAAGAAGACGACGAGACTACAAACGCCAAGGCTTATGCGGAGCTGATCCAGTTCCTGGATGACAAAAGTTTGTCCCTCGTTATGCGGGAAGCGGCTGATGATGGCCGCCGGGCGCTGCAGATTTTGCGGGACTATTATGCAGGCAAAGGTAAGCCTCGTATCATTTGCCTGTACACTGAGCTGACATCATTACAGAAGGCCAGCGGAGAAAGTGTGACAGAATACGTCATACGTGCAGAAACTGCAATTACAGCTTTGAGAAATGCTGGAGAGACACTGAGTGATGGCCTGTTAGTGGCGATGGTTTTAAAAGGACTACCAGAAACATTCAGACCATTCGCAATTCATATCTCACAGAGTGAGGATCAAGTGACTTTTGCAGACTTTAAAACCAAGCTCAGGAGTTTCGAGGACACCGAGAGGATGCGCGGGGCAACGGCCTCGGAGGACAACGTCATGCGGGCACAAGTGCGGCCGACAGTGAGGCGCGCTCCAGCAGGTGCCGGTGACCGACGGGGGAATGGAAGCAACTCGGACGTGGTGTGTTACAGATGCGGTGTGAGGGGGCACGTAGCCAGAATGTGCCACCACAAGCAGTGGTGCAATCACTGCCAAAGTTCTTCACATCGTTTTACAAACTGCAGAAGGAGACCGCAACGGCGGGACGACGTGAGGAGAGCGTCGGAGGCGCACTGCAGCAACGAGTTCACGTTCGGGGTGAGTGACTGCGACTCAGAGGTCCAGCAGAGACCCCACGTCAGGCAGACGGGCCTGATGGTCGACACAGGCGCGACTTCTCACATCATCACGGACATCACGAGGTTCAAGAGGTTCGACGACGGATTCCGGCCAGAGACTCACTTCATGGAGCTGGCTGATGGGACGAAATGCAGCGGGGTTGCGGAGCGCAGGGGAGATGCGGAGGTTGTGCTGATTGACAGCAGGGGGCAACGCCACAAAACTACCTTGACACAGGCGTTGTACATCCCCACCTACCCACAGGACATCTTTTCCGTGCAGGCTGCGACCACCGGAGGAGCCACGGTCATCTTCAGGAGAGGTAAAAACCTTCTCAAGTGCAAAGACGGTACAAACTTTAACATATATGTGTACAACAGACTTTATTACTTGAACACTGTAGATGATTGTGTGGATGACCAGTGCAATGTGTGTTACGATATAAAAACATGGCATGAAATCCTTGGCCACTGCAATTATGATGATATTCTAAGATTACAAAATGTGGTTGAAGGAATGAAAATCAAAGGGAAAACTGACAGATCTGTCTTGCACTGTGATGTATGTACTGAAGGTAAATTTGTTCAAACCAGGAACAGGGAGCCAGATACTAGAGCCAGGTCAGCCTTAGAATTGGTTCATACAGATCTAGCAGGGCCAATAGACCCAGAGTCCATAAATGGTCATAAGTATGCTGTATCTTTCACTGATGATTATACCAGTGCTGTTTTTGTGTATTTTCTAAAACACAAGAGTGATGTTGTGCAAGCTACTGAGAAATTCCTTGCAGATACAGCCCATTATGGGAAGGTTAAACGAATTAGATCTGACAATGCCTTAGAGTTCATGGGTAAAAACTATCAGGCATTGCTCAGCAAAAATAGCATCAAACATGAAAGGTCTGCCCCATACTCACCACATCAGAACGGCACCGCAGAGCGTAACTGGCGCACTTTATTTGACATGGCGAGATGCATGATAATAGAAAGCCACTTACCAAAAGAGCTGTGGACCTATGCCGTGCAGACTGCATTTATGGTGAGAAACAGGTGCTTTAACAACCGCACAAAGCAGACACCTTATTTCATGCTAACAGGAAAGCAACCAAACCTGGCGAAGATGCAGAAGTTTGGGTCGGTGTGTTACGCCTACAGACAAGACAAACGAAAACTTGACCCGAGATGTGACAAGGGGGTTTTTGTTGGGTATGACAAGAATAGCCCAGCCTATTTAGTATACTATTCTAGCAGTGGTAAAGTTCAAAAACACAGGCTAGTGAAGTGTGTGACCCCAACCGTTGCAGAGCACCAGACACAGACAGAAATGCCTGCTGATGATGATTTTGAGGTACTGAGGCGGGTTGATAGGGCCAGACGAACTCTCCCTCTCTTACCAACAGGACAGACACAGGAGCAGAAGCTGGTCCCTACAATTGGGCCTCAGGAGAGCCAGGTACAACCAATCAAACAGGAGACCGGGCGTTACCCCTCTAGAGTGAGGAGGAGACCAGATTACTATGGTGATAATGTAACTGAGGCAAGTGATGACCAGGTACAGATGACCATAGATTACTGTTACAGGTTGGTGTCTAATGTACCCCTCTCATTTAGTGAAGCTGTGACCTCACCTAACTCAAAAGAATGGTCCAGTGCAATGAATGAGGAGATGGAATCACTTAATGACAACAACACATTTACCTTGACCACACTCCCAGAGGGTAAGAAAGCAGTGGGGGGTAGATGGGTATATGCTCTCAAAACCAATGCTGATGGGTCCACCAAATACAAGGCACGTTATGTAGCCAAAGGATACAGTCAGAAGCAGGGAGTGGATTATGATGAGACTTTTTCACCCACTGCTAACCTGACAAGTGTACGAGTGTTAATGCAAAAAGCGGCACAAGAGAACCTGATTTTACATCAGATGGATGTCAAAACCGCTTATCTGCATGCTCCAATAGATTTTGAGATATATATGACACAACCAGAAGGTTATGAGGTAACATCTGACAAAGGTGAAATGTTGGTGTGTAAACTGGAAAAGTCACTGTATGGTTTAAAACAATCAGGTAGAAACTGGAACAAAATGTTGCATGATTACTTGAGTGACAATCTCTTTACTCAGAATCCTGCTGATCACTGTGTATACACCAAAGAAACAGAAGATCAGAAAGTGATCATTGTGATATGGGTTGATGACCTGGTTATTGCAGCCAGTGATGATAATGTGATGATGAATGTCAAAGAAATGCTTACTGCTAAGTTTAAAATGAAAGACTTGGGTAAATTAAACAACTTTCTGGGTATTGATTTTCAGCAAAGTGATCACTGTGTAAAAATGTCACAGAAGAGATATGTGGAGAAAATACTTGACAGATTTGATATGCAAGATTGTAAGCCACGAGCAACACCTTGTGAGCCAAAGCTTAACTATACTGACAATGAAGAGGTAATGAGTGATGTCAGAAAGTACAGAGAAGCTGTGGGCAGCTTGATCTACTTGTCAACATGTACCAGACCAGATCTGAGCTATGTAGTAAGTAAACTTTCACAGTACCTTTCTAAGCCAACTGTACAGCAATGGGTTACTGTAAAACATGTACTCAGATACTTAAAGGGCACAAAGGAAAAATTGTTGTGTTATAAAAGGAGTGACAGTGTGTTACTTGGGTTGGAAGCATTCAGTGATGCAAATTGGGCTGAACATGAAACTGACAGACGTAGTACCACAGGTTATTGTATCAGCTTAAGCCAATTTGGTCCTTTGATTTCATGGAAAACCAAAAGACAAGCTACTGTAGCTCTTTCAACTTGTGAAGCTGAATACATGGCGTTAGCTGCAACTATACAAGAATGTATGTATTTGCTTCAACTGCTACAAGGTATTGACAACTCTCAGTACAGGCAGCCAAGGGTCTATGAGGACAACCAAGGTGCCATAGCCCTAGCTAAAAATCCTGTACAAAGGCAAAGATGCAAACATGTTGACATAAAATATCATTTTGTAAGGTCAACTGTAAGTAATGGTAAAGTCATGCTTGACTATTGCCCAACAGAGCAAATGGTGGCAGACATCCTGACAAAACCACCAACAAAATCTAAGTTAAAGAAGTTTATGACTTTTATGTTTGGAGAGTAATATGTTTATGTTTAGCTATGTAATGTATGCAAAGAGCAACATGAAGGAAAAAAAAATCTGTTTAGCAGCATGAAAAGAAATGTTTATGTTTCATGAAGATCTGTAATGTATAGATTGTATTTCTGTTTATGTTTTGAATATACCAACTACCAACATTTGAGAGCAAGTGGGGGTGTTGGTCTATGCTCTCTAATTGAGTAGCACTCTTATTTTGAAGGACACCGGAAGTCACTATTGTTGTTTGTTTGAAGCGGATGTATTTAATAAACCCAGGTGTCCTGAATCTGTTGATTGGAAAACGCAACTTACCTGTGTGGTCGCTTTCTTCTCCGTCTCCCTGGTCTGCTGAATTATTTAGGAATTGAAACAACTCTGCTAACAGATAATAATAATAATAATAATTTTATTTATAAAGCGCTTTACATCAAAGTGCTGTACAACACATCAAAACTGCTAGCAGTTTACAAGCAGAGACACTCCAAAACAACAAAATACAGAACATACTTAAAACAGGGCAGGATTTTAATAATGAAAACCTAAGACCCATATGCAACGGTAAATAAGTGGGTCTTAAGCTTTGTTTTAAAAACCCCAATTGAACAGGCCTGCCTGATGTCCAAAGGGAGATTGTTCCACAGTGTTGGAGCACGATAGGAAAAGGCACGTTCACCAACCGTCTTTTTCCTAACCTTTGGAATACAAAGAGACACACTCCCCTGGGAGCGTAGAGACCGTGTGGGCACATAAACATTAATTAAATCACTCAAGTACAAAGGTGCCAAGCCGTTTAAGATTTTAAATGTTAGTAAAAGCACCTTAAAATCTGCTCTAAACTGGATAGGGAGCCAATGAAGAGCAGCCAGCACTGGCGTAATGTGCTCATACCTAGATGAGCCAGACAAAATACGGGCTGCAATATTCTGAACCATTTGCAATCGATGAAGGCTCTTCTTGGATAGTCCAGATAAGAGGACATTACAGTAATCAATCCTAGATGTAACAAAGGCGTGAATAAGGACCTCGGCATCTTTCATTGACAGAATTTGTCTGATCTTGGCTATATTTCGTAGATGAAGAAATGCAACACGTGTCACCTCTTTTATATGTAAATCAAATGAAAGGGACTGATCCAGGACAACACCGAGATTCTTTACTCTATCTGTAGAATGTATGATATCGTTGTCGAAGGATAGATAGAAATTATCAAACTGTTGTCTGTAAATCGGGGGTCCAATAGCTATCATCTCAGTTTTAGCTGAGTTTAGTAGCAGGAAGTTGGTTGATAGCCAAGACTTCACTGCACTCAGACAGGCTATGAGTTTGTCACAGTCTGACCTTCTTCCTGCAACCACTGGCATAAAAATTTGCACATCGTCGGCATAACAATGAAAGACAATCCCAAAAGAACGTAGAATCTGACCGAGTGGTGCTAAGTACAATGAAAATAACAATGATAACCTGCGGCTTCGTTAACAATCTGTTTAATTATCAGATGGCTTATTTTTCTTACTCTATCAGCTGCTTGGTAAAGATGTTGCTGAAAATTAAACCTGAACTGTAATAAAACTGGACTAATTCAGAGGTGAATACAAAGGAAACAGAGCCATTGTTGATGTTCAATGTCAATGTGTTGATTGTTCACCTCTACATAAACACATATATATGTATTTATAAAGTAATATATGTATAAGCCATATACTATAGAGACAAACAAACTGCTCTGTAAAGAGTAAAATGTAATTGTTTCCCTTAGTTCTACATGCAGTAGCAAAATGTAAAATAAAGCATCCTGCCAGTGTTTGTGTGTTCCTAAAACAATGTGTCAGATGAATCACAGGAAAATAAGATCTTATTTAAAACATTAAAACACGCATACTTCTGCAGAAGAAAGTTATTTGTTGATATATTCTTATATTCTTGTCTCTGCTTTCTTTTTTTTCAAGCTCAAAACTTGATACCACATATAACAGCAAAACATGAGAAATCATGAAACCCACAAAAACACAAGAAATGAGCACAAGCTCTTTGTTCTGTGATATTTGAGGCAGATTAACACTTAAAAAAAAAAAAAGATTTCAGCTCTGACACATTCCACCACAAAACCCATCCGGAGAATAATAAGACAGACAGACGGACGACTTCTTCCGATTAAAAAAAAAAAAAAAAAACTTCCCTTGTTTTGCTAGTGGTGGAGTCATCCATATTCTCATGTTCCCACATCCGGATCAGGAAGCAGCTCTGAGCACAAGGAACAGGTGGATCCACAGCACAGTCAGCTGGATGCACTGACACAGGCTCAAAGCATGGGAAGACTTGCACTGTACTGTAAAGTCCTCTCTGCTCCACTTTAATCTCGTCTCTCCTCACTTCTACACTTATTTTTGTCTACACTCTAATTGACTCTTGATGCACCACTTTGCACCAGATGAAATATCTGCACAACTACTGGATAGATTAGTGCTGGATTGTGTGCTTTTCTTTCTTATTTCAGCTATTAACGTTTTAATCTATGAGCTGTTTTTTTTTTAGCTTTTTGAGCTGCTAATGGTTAGAGGTGATGAAACTATGAATGAGCTGCATTTTCATTAACTCTGTTAGTGAGCTGTCACATTGACAACATCACATTAAATGAGATGGAGTGCAGTAGAGTAGAGCGGCAAAGAGCTTATTCAAGCTCAATTTAGTGAACATAGCAGCGAAGTAGAGCAAAGTAAAGCTCTGAGAAATGGAGCTGAGTAGAACAGAGCAGCTGTGCACAGTAGAGCACAGTAGAAAAGAAAAAGAGAATGAGAAAAGAGACACTGCACAGTTCCATATGTTCATAATAATAAATACACATATGCAGACACACATGCACACACACTTGAGGTGGACACAAAGTGTAGCGTGCCAGGACTTGAGAGGAAACAGATTGGAGAGACGATTCAAGTGCATACTTGGGATTTCAGATCGTGTTTCAGGCTCTCGGCCCCGCAGCACCGGATAGATTTGATTACGGCAACAACCACAGGCCAAATCTAATTAGCACATTATTCACAGCAGGATGTCAACCTCGTGTTTCAGCATGAGCTACGACATCTATACTATTTTATGGTCATCTGGAAGGAACTGACGGCCTCTTGGCATCTCGCCTCGCGGTGTTTGTGTTGCCTGATAAAATGATCAGTGAACAGGGAAGTGAAAATATACGACATACTGGGAAAACCAAAGGATTCAACATGTGAAAGCTTATAGCAAAGAAACAGAGATGAAGCCACTAAAGCTCGACTTTTATAGGCATGCTGTAACAAAGCAGTGATTTAATGCGGAGTAAAACGGCCTGTGAAAAACTTGACGTGGGGTTTAATCGCAATGACATCATGCGTTTTATTATCATGTTTGTATTGACATGAAAATGGGTCGATGACACCGAATCTCAGGTTTCAGTCATAAAATCCAAAATGGAAGGTTTTTTTCAATACCACAAAAAAGACTTTAAAACACAGATGAGCCAGCCATGCATCTACCAAATCTATCATAGTGTGATGGTTTCACAACTTCACTGTAAAAAAAAAAAAAAAAAAACACATAGCCTAAGCATATGTTGTGTGTATCTAACTGAATATGTTTGAAATAAGAATAAAATTACTTAAATCTGAGCCCGTATTCATAAAGAATCCTACGAAACATCTTAGAATTTCTTGATTCTAAGAAAATTCTTAGAATTCCCCCTTAAAGTTAGGACCTTGTAAAGATAAAACTTATTCACAAAGCATCTCAACCCTTCAGAGAGCAAAGTTTGGGTTCATAAAATATGTTTGTGATACTGGTTCATGTAGCTAAACAGCCATCTCTGTGCAGATGATGAGATCTTAGTAGCAGTCTGTATAGTTTGATAGACCTATATGTAGTAGCTTTGATGTTGCTGCTACACCATTGTCCTGTGCAGAGAGGACAGCAGGTGTTGCAGCACCTAATGTGCCTTAACTGTGTATTTACACAGATGTAAAGACAGAGGAAGTTTCCACCACAGGACTGTGAAGATCTCACTTTGGTGTCTGCAGGCTGGGAGCTCCTGAATGGAGCTTAGACTTATCTCACTGGGCACAGTGGTGTGGTTTTACTTGCTTGACTTGTCCATATCCTGAGTGAAAGGCTTGAAGGAAAAGGAAAGTTGCATCACAGAAGTGAAACATTATGAGGATCTGTGAGGGATTTGGCTCTGCCCATTGTTCACGCTGAGCCCCGTGGCCTGACTTAACTGCTTGAGTTGAACTTTGTCGTTAGCTGCTGGTCACTTCCTACCACTGATGCCTGGACCACCCTGACATTAGATTAGCTATATGCTGTGTATGCTGAGCGTTGTCATACATTTCAAAAACTCTAAAAGATTCATGGCCAAGAGAGGAAGTGCACATTAAGGTCCTCTTGAGCAAGGCACTAAAAGGAGCTGTTCACATGACAATCCAACAAGTCATTTTCACATAGTAGTGATGATGCTGAAAAATGCTCGAAGGGTCGCTTTAATCAACAGTGTTTTGGTTCAAATGTGGAGTGTTAGTTGATAAAATGGTGCATTCCAGTTGTACTCGGAAGTCGGCATTTCCGAGCTCCAAGTTGAAATTTTAATATTGAACGACCCCTAAAGTCAAATCTCCGACTCCAAAAGTTGGACAAATCCCTGAACCCCCGACGTAAAAATTCAAGATGGCTGTCTCTTGTGTCAACAGTATTGAACACTCTACAGTTTTACTGTTTGATTTATTTCTCTTAAAGGGAAACTATGCAAGTCTGGCTGCTTTTTCACTGTTTTTTTTTTCTTTTCTGAGCTCCCCCTACAGTTTTGGAGTGTATATTTTCACAGTCGTAAAAACTCACTACTAACCGGCCGTGTGCATTTATTTTCAACAAAGCCAGCGAGAAGGCAATCCATGAAGCGAGGTGGGTAAAATTAACAGAGATTACAGATTAGTCCATGTCCAGTCCATGTTTCTCACGAGATGAGACACACCGGTCTGATTGGTTGGTTTTAGGCCAAGAGACGCTAGGCCATTTTCCTCATAACAAGGCATTTAACCATCACAATTAGTTCAAAGCTGTTTAATGAAGGTTTAAATTTTGCATAGTTAATTTTCATCCCTGGACATTTTACTATGCTGTTTGTATGGGGTTTGTTATCAAAATAGTATTGCAAACAGTAGCTAACAATGTCTATCAGCTTGCTGATTTGTTTTTTGTTTTTTTGGTGCACATTTCATGTTTTTGTTGTAACTTTGCTTGGCTTTTTCAAATTATTAGAAATCGTTTGCAGCACTCAACTCAGAGGTGACGTCATAAGGCACCATTAGAGTATATGTCAATTACAAGAGTATTAAATTACAGACTAGGAGGATATAATATATACAATCTTTACCCTTCAACTCAAAGAACAAACTTTTTTCTGGCATCTGCAGACAAGAGTAAATCTTTTTGGGTTCACCTCAGCTTATGAGGACATGTGACTTCAGTCTGAGACAGAGGTTAAAGATTGAGGCTCAGACTGACACGACTGACCTTAGAGCTCAGACTATAATCTACTCTCCTGCAGACAGGATCCCAGTGGGACTGATGCAGTTCATCACAGTTATTATGGTTAATGGACTGTGCAGCTGGACTGGAAAAGCAGCAATGATGGAGCCTGATCACCTGATACAAACAATAAAGGAACAGGTGCAATATAGGAGTCAGATTTTCTCATCGACCATGACCACTTTATCAGTTTTACAGTAAAGAGAAAGCACCTCAATGAGGAACAATTTTTATTTTTTTCTACAGTAATGTCTTGTTCTTTCCTGTTTGATCGGTCAGATACTCTGCAGCTGCACACACCTGTTGTAAACTGTGGAAACTGTTCATTTCAACGTGATGGATGCCACCTGTTCAGGGGAAGGTTAGTGCCTGTGAGACTTCATCATTGCAGTTTTTTGCAATTGCTAAAACACAATTTTAAACAAACTAGGCTGGTTTTTACCAAACTAGAAAATACCTAATATATCCTGCAAAATGAAGTGCTGCAACCAAAACTACATGTATGTACTGTATAGCATTATCAAAATCAAACTTTTACATTTTTCACACTTCATTCATATTACCAGATTTTTGTCTAACCAACTACACACTGTTGGGCATAATGAAAAGCACTCTCATCTTTAGTATGCTTTGCCATAATATTAAAATAGTTACAATTGTAGAGAATTCTTCAGATTGTTCACATGCACAGATATATTTGCAGATACACACACATGCTGTTGAAACTTTTCTTTTTCACCTAACAAATCAGTGCAACATAAATATAGTATTTACACTGGAGTGAACAAAAATATGCTCACAAAATAGTAAACTAAAAAAGAAAATTGCAGAAAAAAGATAGAAAAACTCTCACTCTTCCTCCCCCTCTCATTCTCACTCTCCCTCTCTTCCTCTCTCTGCAACGTCTTCCATTGTTGTTGTAAAGAAAAAAGAAAAATAAGGTGCTCACCTTTGGTCTTTTAGTGTTTACTTCCTGATTGAAGTGGTAACCATTAACCATTGAGATGTTTGGCCAGGTGGCACTTATATTGGCCAGTTAGCTCATGTAGTGTCATTTAGAGTTTTAAAATGGCAAATGTGACTTTGTGTTTTTGTGAAATGTTGTTGTGTTTCATAAAATGTAAATTGTTGTGTTTTCTGACTTGCTGTTGTGATTGCCCTTCAGGGCCACCGTAAGCCATAATATGTATAGACCTGTGCCTGTTATCTTTGTGTCAGCATGATAACACTTGCTAATTTGCACTAAACACAAAAATTATCAAAAACAATCCGAGTAATGAGGAAAATGAATGTGCACCATATTCATATTTATGTTTTACTCTGAATCACAAATATAAACTCAATGGTGGTGTGACAGTTGAGGTTCCTGTCACTATACCTCCAATTGATCATGCGCCCTGGCTACTTGGCGAAGGGGATGTCCCTTTGGGTGACTGGCTAGCGCACATGACTCTTACCCGGGAGGTGTGGGTTCAATCCTCGCGCGGGCCCTCTTCACCTTGCCACAGTGGCACTAGAAGAGAAATGAAGACAACACTTAACTGATCAGGATTCATGTTCTTGGGGCTATGAATGGACACTACTAACGGCTTAAAACTGCAGTAGCTATGTACAGGCCTGCACTAATTGGTCATACATAAATATTTACAGGTATTTAAGGTCAGTCACATGGTGAAGTGTTTCAGACTGAATGAGGAGTGGATTGTGGGAACGTTGGGCCCATGTCAGTCTAAACTCTGCCTGTCAGAGGGGAACAGGTCGTCGTACTGTTCGTTGTTCGACCTCCAAGGAACAACTTCAGCAGCAGTTCTGTACTCTCACTGTTGTCCGGAGGGAGACCTCCCAGCTGCCTTGTGTAGTTTTGGGCCTCAAAAATGGCTTCCAGGGACATGTGACCTCTGGGTTCAAAGGTGAAGGTTCAGACAGCTCAGACTCACCTTCCCCTCCCTGATGCAGAGGACAAAGCTCACATTGAGTCAAGGCGGTGGAGACTGTGCAGGGCTGAAAGTGTCTTTTTAGGTTTCAGTGACCCTGTTTACAGCTCCTGGTGGAGGTGACCGCATGTTTAATTCACATGCAACACAGATCTACAAAACAAAAAATAATCTGATATTTCTGATCAGTTTCATCAGATCAGATAATCAGATAATTCAGCTTTTTATCATCACTCTGAAAAAGGAAGCAGCCATTTGCATTTAAAATAATTGTTCATATTTGTGATTCAGCTTTGAAAGTCAAAGTCATCAACCATCAAACAGTAAATTTCTTGCTTTTTTACTCATGCACAGATTTCCTTATGGGGCAAACTGGACTTGAACAAATCCCTGAATGAGCCTGATTGAGTGTACAACTGTGTGCTCTTACTTGTCTGCAGAGTAATAATCTCTATAAATCCTTCTAAAAGTTTTTTTTTAAATGAACATAAATGCAAACATTAAATTGCAATAGTAAAGGTGTATGCAATGATGCATAAACCCAAGCCTCAGACCTTCTCCTACACTGTAAAAACTCAAAATCTTTCCAAGAATAGTCTTATTCTTGTCAAAATGTCTAATTTCCAGTCCAAACTAATCTCTTTCCACTTAAAATAAGACTCATCGCCTAAAACATAACTTGTTTTAGATAATGTTCACTTGTTTCAAACAAATTTTCACTTGAAATAAGTAGACTATCAGATTTTTCTACTTATTTCAAGTGAAAATATCCTTGAAAGAAGTGAAGAGTGTCTAAAATCAAGCTACTTTTTATGTGATGAGTCTTATTTTAAGTATAATGAGACTAGAAATGACATTTTGACTAGAAATAAGACAAATATTCTTGGTAAGATACTTGGGTTTTTGCAGTGTAGTCCTTTCAGTGCTTTGTTGCAAAGTGCCAAAAGGCTCAGATAAAGCTGAGAAAAAATAAAAGATATGATAATAACCACAAGTGATATTTCAAAATGACTTTCTCCTCTCTCCTCACAATGCCCTCATTTATCCAGACTGAACACTGTAGAGGTCCTGCCCGGGTCCTGAACTGCAGACCTTCCACTCAAACCCCTCAAAACAACAGCTGGCATGGAGGAAGGGTGGGAGATAAGGGAGCCCAGGGTAGGAGGAGAGGAACAGAGTGTGAAGAATAGAGGGAGGGAGGGAAGGAGGGAGGGAGGGAAGGAAAGAGATAGGAGAGGAGGAGTGGAGCGGAGCAGAAAGGGAGGATGGAGGAAAGGAACTGTGGAGGAGTGGATGAAGCCAGTGATGTCTCACAGGCGGCGTCTGCTGAGATTTTGTTGACCAGGTGGAGAGTTTAGTCCCACTCACACACACATACACACACAGGCGTGTTTTAAGACCTGCAGTGAAGAATAATTGGACTTTCATAGGTTTTATACAAACAAACAAGACTGAAGTAAACAAGTTGTGTTGTAAAATCATCGTATAAACTCAGTTTTTAAGGTGAGAACTTATAAACTTTACTTTTTACATCAACATATTGTGGGGCTGGAGGTGGACTTTTAAAAATAATGGTTTCTCAGCACTGTCAAAGTAAGATCAGACTTTAACAACACGACACCTCAACAACTTCAGGGATAGAGGAACGTCCAGATTTACTATAAATATTCATGGTCCCCAGAGGGTTAATCCTGCCGTTTTGATGACCCGTGAGTCTTTACTAAACTATAAACTGTTTGCATTTAAATTTATTGACCTCATACATCCCCCAATGAGGAAGAAATTGTTCAACTTTGTTCACGTCTCATATTCTAAGAGCATACGTGTATGAATGAATGAATGAATGCATGAATTAACTTTTATCAAAAAACACGACCAGCACAGGTTCTGGGTTCTTCTCGGACGCACACGCACCCACACACACACACACCAGACTCTCAGCCAGCCCGGCTCAGCTTAAAGATGTTTTCAGCTGTTGCTGCTGCTTGTATAAGTACCTCTTTGTTCCCTAAGAGCTTTGGGCTTCTCCCCCTCTTGCCCTCTTTCCTCCCGTATTACCTCCCCTCTACCACCTCTCTATCTCGCTCTCAACATCCCCCCCACCATACCTACCTACCCACAGCCTCTCCACCTCTAACCCTCAACCTACCTCCACCCTCTCCCCCCGACCCCTCCTCCCTTTACTAGCTTCTCTCAAAATAAAATGTCATTACTAAATAATAATTCTAATTCCCTGCAGGTCTCCGATCTTCCATCTGGGTCATATTTTACGGTACTTTGTTGTACCCTTTTCAAATTGAAGATGATGCAACGGCTAAAAATGTGACCTTGTTCTGACCTTTAATGACACGGCATTATTGGACTCATTTTACAAACGATGGAGCGATGAGATGCCTCAAGCTGTTATATTAGTGCTGTGAATAAGTGGAAATTATTATATTAAACTGTATTTAGTTAAGGGATTAAAGATGATTAGTGTCTCTAGTATGAAACTGATGATTTCATTCACTCAAACAGCATCTGTTCAAATTTAGCCAGAAGTGTCAGAGAAACTAAAGCAGAAATGAAAGATTATCCACACAAAACCTATGTTCACACACAATTTCACAATTAGATTCACTCACTATCATTTTCTCCATTTAAATGATGAGGTTGTTAATGTCGTATTCCTTTATTTTAGTCAGCAATAGGGGTAGGGGACTGTTTTACAGGTGGAGTGATACATGGGAAGTTAAAGGGATAGTTAAACATTTTGGCAAATTTGCCTATTGCCATAATCCCTATAGTCATAGGGGTAGGTTCATTACCTTTAATTATCACTGAATGTTGTTTTGAGATCTGCGGGGCATAGACATGAGCTGCTCAGCGAACACAATGGAGGTGAATGGTACAGGTCCCCTGTCCCTTTAAAACTCATCAAATACACAATCCAACAATGCCAAAACGCTCTCGTGGACAAATTGTGACCTGCACATTCGCCACGCTATGAAATAATCATGTATAATTGTAACATTACGACACATGACGCAAATACTTGCACTTTTGAAATCACTCCGCCCGGCAGCCGTGTCTGGAATGTAGTTCTGGCTGCATTTGCCTTGAAAAGTTAAATTATTATTACAATACATTACTATTATATATTACCAGACTTTTAGGATCTTTTAGGAAAGTATTAGTGTGAGTGTTGTGTCTAATAGATCTAATTGTAAAACATTTCAGAATCAAAACTTTTTACTTCCATGCTGCCACAAGCTCGTTCCTCCTCCGTTCTCTCATTTGGAGGAAAATCAAACCACGCTTCCTCATAAAAGTGAAAATACTCTCACTGCAGTGGCATTCCAGCAGGCATAGCTAAAGAAACACATTTAAAACCTCCAGACCCTTTTGTACAAGTGTCCATCGTTCCCTTTTTGAATCCCCCCCCCCACCCCACATTGTAGCCCCAGCCAAGTGTGTGTGGGGGGGTTGAGACGGTGCAATCAGATCCTTGGATCCCTCCTGGCGTTTGTTCCCCCGGCTTGTTTTCACTGTCAACACACCACTTGAGAGAATTAAGGAGGGCCAAGTACCTGGAGCTCAGGAGGTAATAAAGCAGTCAAAGCACAATTAAACCTTCAGAAACAAGTTGAGTCAAGCTTATTTCATTCCAATTCACAGCATAGAGATTCTCTTATAAAGGATGCATGTGTGCGCTCATAAAGTAATTAAGCTGCATTTTTAAAGCTTTATTTTTAAACACATCTCCGTCTCACCGTAACTCGCTCTTACTCATTCTCACACCTTGTATTTCAATGCACATCCAACTGTTTTGTTCAGCAATAACTAGTTTTGTCTTGAACACCCACTGTAAACTATTAAACTGAAGCTGCAACGATCTCAGCGTCGAATTTGTTTTTCGAGTCGTAAAAATGTTAAAAATAAGTTTCTGCAGCCCAATAACCAAACTCTCACACAAATGTGTGTCATGACACACACTCACACTCTCACACAGCAGTACAGTCAGTCAGTAGTACAGTGTTTTTCAGTGCTTATTTTATTCTTTTTTTCCCCCTTGAGTAATCTTCTTCATCCGACGTTAAACCTCACACAGCGACTCACACACTCCCGTCAGATTCCTCCTGCATGGCTGAAAAGCCGCCTGTATCTGGGTGGGAATCAGTTCACACCGCTGATGATTCAGCCATGAAAGATGGTTTTGTCTGTAAGTAGTGTGTGTGTGTGTGTGTGTGTGTGTGTGTGTGTGTGTGTGTGTGTGTGTGTGTGTGTGTGTGTGTGTGTGTGTGTGTGTGTGTGTGTGTGTGTGTGCACTTACATTTATTACTTCACGGGGTCTGACCGGTGGGAGCCCACCAACAGTGGGGGGTCCTAAACCGACGTGGGGCCCAAAATGACGGGCCCCAGATCGATTTCAATCAAAATGAGCTCAGAAGCCTCCCCTGATGTCCCTCTTGCTTTTTTATGGCTTGTCCCACATGGTGACAAAGACTGAAAATGTGTGTGGAAGTGTGTGTGAGCCTTTTGCTCACTAGCGCCCCTGGAGCTCGTAAGGCGGCGTAGCACCGCACACACACACCGGAAGTATGTGCACACACTTAAGTGCCTTGGTGGTGACGTATTTCCGGTTTAGAGTCAGCTCTACGATCTGCCGCGAATTCAAGAGAAGAAGAAGAAGAAGAAGTAGAAGAGTCACGGTAAGATGAGTAAATATTGTACCACATTTACGGCAACAAAATGATATATCTGCATGCAACAGGTACGCATGGTTTTTGTTCAGTTTATATAGTTTATATTAGTGACGTAAATTACTTTATTACAATAACAAAGCTACTTCCCTTAGCTACTTACTTGTTATTAGCTATAATGTTACCTGCGGGATAATAGGCCATTACTGTAATGTAACGTTACGTTGCCATTATTTTGAAACAGGATGTTGACTTAAAGCCTGCAGGTAACTTGATATCTCCCCTTCCTATCACGATCTTCCACTATATTAAATTAACAAGCTTCAATAACACTTAAACGGCATTCTGTATAATGTAAGCAAGCCAGCCTTCGTATTTAAAACCACCCTATAAAGTGAATGTGGCAGCGAGACAGTGCAGAAAAGGCAGGTAGGGTTAGCCCAGTAGCTAATGCTAACGGCAATCAGCCTGGCGATGGAGGAGGAGGAGGAGGCCTGTCTGGCTCTTTAAATCATGGATGTATTATATTGCTTTAAATCCGCACCGAAGGTAGGCATTACAGGCTGGCAGCCGATACTCATTCCTTGTGGTTTAACACTTATGGTTATTATGGTAAACACTGCATGACCATATATCCACCACTTTATTTTCACTCCGTAGTAGCATTCTAGCGAGTGGCTAACTGGTAGCATTAGCGGCTAACTGGTAGCATTAGCCACCGGTGTAGGCACCAAATGTTGGGGCTCCTGGCTGTCAAAACCGTTGTGACTAATCTGATGTTTGTTAAGTCTATAAAACGAATTATTGAACAAACATTACTATTTATGTGTGCACGTTTTTGTAATTAGTCATGGTTATCGTAGTTAGCTTTGCTGCTGCTGACAGCTAAGCTAACAGCAGCAGCAAACCAACATGAGGACGTCAGCTGTCAAAACCCTCCCGTTTTGATTATGATTATAAATAAAGTCATCACGGCCAATGTCTATCAACAATAGCCTACAGTAAAAAACCGAGTTTCTGGTGGAATCGAGTGTCATGGCGACACCCAGCGTCATTCAAGTGGTGGATAAAAATGACTCACAGAACAATTCTCTTATGGTGAATGTGGAGTAACGATTAAAAAATGTTTTCTCAGAGCCATTATGTCCAGGAGAAGAAGGATCAAGCCTGCAGATCATGCAAAAACACATATCCTGTCTGGCACTGACAAGCCTGGCCTTTTGGCAAGACATATCAACAGTTTCAAAGGTAAGTGCAGAAGTTTCCTTGACACAACTTATGCTTTTCAAAAGCAAACCCATAAAGTGCATACAAAGCAGAGTTTAGGTTCAGGTTATATGTGGCTTTTTTGCTTTTGACAGAGAATTTCAATCAGACAGACTGATAGAAATTTGTGTGATATTTTACAGTCCAGGCAAGATGTGCTTTGTTAAAATATTCTACTGAAGTGTCCAGTGAAGTAGAGGCTATTGCTGTGGCAATGAAATGAGTACATCTCTGCAACCACCAGGCCTATTTGCACACTGTCCCATTTCAATTTGAATACCTGTGGTGTCTTGGTAAAGGGAACAATATTTGTTTATGTAAATGTCAGTATGTGTGACTGGTGAAGAGTAAATGAAGATGTGAAATGAAGACACACAGCACAAACAAAACTAATTTCAGGCTTACCTTGAAGAAAAACAAAAAACTATTTAGGATAAGTATATTTTAGAATGATGCAGCCCTAGTGCTTAATCTCTATCAAGTCTTGGTACAATATATGAACATTTATCTTCGTATATAAGTTGATTCTAATAAAGTGAAGCAGAACAAAATATGAGATGTTTTACGACAAGCACTGCTCATTCACTCGGCTTGTTTACAGGGAATTAGCTACTGCTCATACACTATGATTTGTTTTTGCATATTTCAACATTGTCTCAAAACAAAATGAGCAGCTGGATGAAGTTCAGCTTCCACAGGTTTATAATTAGAGGCTGTATTCTCTGTACCCCGTTTACTCCAATATATGGATATAAAATGGTGCAGGAACCTTTAAGTAGCACTTTCTTATTCTCTATTTCTATTTTGGAATCTGGATTGGTTTATGGATCAGTGACATCGGTCTGATACATATTTAACTTCCAAATTGTGGGACATGTTGCATGTCAAAAGTCACAGTGATAGTTAATTTTTGTTGACATTGGCTTGTATGATGTACACATGCTTTACTGGTGTGTTACCTGCACTAGATGGCTCACAGGACAGGACAGGGTCCCCCTCCAAAAATACAGAGAAGTTACTACTGGCTAAATTGCTGAAAAATACTGCAGATATTCACTGTACTTGCATATCAATGCATTTATACAATAGGGACCTCTTTTAGGAAACTAAAATACCTCTTATTGCTGTCGCCATCAAACTGGGGAAGTGCTGAGCATTGTCTGCAGGTACATTGACTAGACGTAAGTGTGGCACACAAACCCACTTCACAACAAACTGTAACATGCCTTTACTTTATTATATTCTTGTAGGAAGAGGAGTGTTTGCCACGAACCCCATTGAACCAGGGGACTTTGTCTTGGAGTACAGGGGTAAACTCCTCACACAGGAAGAATGCCAGTCACGACATTACTCGGAGATTGAAAGCACATTCCTCTTTGACTTTGAGTGGCAGAACTGTCACTTTTGGTAAGCATGTAAAGATGTTTTGTATAGATGTATAGCTGCTAGATAAATGAACCCTAAAACAAACTTTTAATAGTTGTTGAATGAACTATACTCTTGGAAAATTAATTAAAACATATTTCTTCCAATAAAACTGTTTAAAATTAAAACACTACTACGATTTTTCTTATGCTTTTCAGCCTTGATGCATCTGAAGAAGATGAATCTCTTGGAAGATTAGTCAATGGCAACCACAAAAATCCAAACTGTGTCATGAAAAAAATCATAGTTAACAACAAGCCACACTTGTGCCTTTTCGCGATGAAGAAAATAGAAATTGGATCTGAAATTGAGTACAACTATGGTGATTCAAAATGGTCTTGGCGCAGGAAGGTGAGTTGGTTGGATTAAGCATGGAGATATTTTTTTTGACAAATTAAAGTGTAAAAATTAGCAAATTTTGTATTTCTCCAATATTAATCATGTTTCCAGTATTATTCTGAGTGTATCTAAGGAAATGCATGTGATGTTTGATCTGTGTGATGTGATTTAACATCACTAATTGTTTAATTTAATTTCAGGTGCCAGACCCTCAGACTCCTGCAGCAGCAGTAGAGACAGAGACCAGCCCTGTAGCCCAGATGTTCCATGAGGAATCAAAGCCAGATGAGACTAACACACAGGTAAAAAGACATTGTAAACACAGTCATCACAACTAATCTGTGGTGACTTGCATGTGATGCTGTTCTGTCACCAAAATGGGCCAATGTTCACTTTAATGCAGTCAGGATTTCTTATTGGGTAGGTATGATAACAGCCAGTTAATGTCACATGTTTCAAGTCATGTCCTTGTGGGGTCATTTCATGTCACAGACACTCTTTCTCTAGTCTCTCCTTGATGGGGGAGGGGAACTTAACACACTTGTATGTTTCTAGTCTCACCTGTATGGGGCCCTTCCGTTTGGTTCTCACTGAAAGTGTTTTTATGTGACTGTGGCAACACCTGGCATTATCTCAACTTTGATTTTAACAGTCATTATTGTACACTGTGTGAGCTGTTATGTGTTTTAAAGTGATATTTCAAATGTGAGACACTGCAAATCCTTGTAATGGCTCATGAGAGTTGCTGATCCCTCAGAAAGACTATGCGGTGATCTCAGTTTTATAGTTCTGTGCTGTTTGAGTATCTGTTTTACTACTAGGTAACATTGTTAGCTGTGAATGTCTCCACATACAGCTATGATTTCTGTCAGCTCTAAGTGTCTTCTTGTCTGGCATCTAAATTTCAGGCGGCGGACCCTCAGACTCCTGCAGCAGCAGTAGAGACAGAGACCAGTCCTGTAGCCCAGATGTTCCATGAGGAATCAAAGCCAGATGAGACTAACACACAGGTAAAAAGACATTGTAAACACAGTCATCACAACTAATCTGTGGTGACTTGCATGTGATGCTGTTCTGTCACCAAAATGGGCCAATGTTCACTTTAATGCAGTCAGGATTTCTTATTGGGTAGGTGTGATAACAGCCAGTTAATGTCACATGTTTCAAGTCTTGTCCTTGTGGGGTCATTTCATGTCAGACACTCTTTCTCTAGTCTATCCTTGATGGGGGAGGGGAACTTAACACACTTGTATGTTTCTAGTCTCAACCGTATGGGGCCCTTCCGTTTGGTTCTCACTGAAAGTGTTTTTATGTGACTGTGGCAACACCTGGCATTATCTCAACTTTGATTTTAACAGTCATTATTGTACACTGTGTGAGCTGTTATGTGTTTTAAAGTGATATTTCAAATGTGAGACACTGCAAATCCTTGTAATGACTCATGAGAGTTGCTGATACCTCAGAAAGACTATGCCAAAATGGGCCATCAATGTTGAATGCAGTCATGATGACTTATTTGGTGGTGTGATAACAGCCAGCTAATGTCACACACACTTGTTTCCAGTCATGTCATGTCACAAACACGCTCTTTCTCTAGTCTCAACCGTATGGGGCCCTTCCGTTTGGTTCTCACTGAAAGTGTTTTTATGTGACTGTGGCAACACCTGGCATTATCTCAACTTTGATTTTAACAGTCATTATTGTACACTGTGTGAGCTGTTGCATGTTTTAAAGTGATATTTCAAATGTGAGACACTGCAAATCGTTGTAATGGCTCATGAGAGTTGCTGATACCTCAGAAAGACTATGCGGTGATCTCAGTTTTATAGTTCTGTGCTGTTTGAGTATCTGTTTTACTACTAGGTAACATTGTTAGCTGTGAATGTCTCTACATACAGCTATGATTTATGTCAGCTCTAAGTGTCTTCTTGTCTGGCATCTAAATTTCAGGCGGCGGACCCTCAGACTCCTGCAGCAGCAGTAGAGACAGAGACCAGTCCTGTAGCCCAGATGTTCCTTGAGGAATCAAAGCCAGATGAGACTAACACACAGGTAAAAAGACATTGTAAACACAGTCATCACAACTAATCTGTGGTGACTTGCATGTGATGCTGTTCTGTCACCAAAATGGGCCAATGTTCACTTTAATGCAGTCAGGATTTCTTATTGGGTAGGTGTGATAACAGCCAGTTAATGTCACATGTTTCAAGTCTTGTCCTTGTGGGGTCATTTCATGTCACAGACACTCTTTCTCTAGTCTATCCTTGATGGGGGAGGGGAACTTAACACACTTGTATGTTTCTAGTCTCACCTGTATGGGGCCCTTCCGTTTGGTTCTCACTGAAAGTGTTTTTATGTGACTGTGACAACACCTGGCATTATCTCAACTTTGATTGTAACAGTCATTATTGTACACTGTGTGAGCTGTTATGTGTTTTAAAGTGATATTTCAAATGTGAGACACTGCAAATCCTTGTAATGACTCATGAGAGTTGCTGATACCTCAGAAAGACTATGCCAAAATGGGCCATCAATGTTTAAAGCAGTCATGATGACTTATTTGGTGGTGTGATAACAGCCAGCTAATGTCACACACACTTGTTTCCAGTCATGTCATGTCACAAACACGCTCTTTCTCTAGTCTCAACCGTATGGGGCCCTTCCGTTTGGTTCTCACTGAAAGTGTTTTTATGTGACTGTGGCAACACCTGGCATTATCTCAACTTTGATTTTAACAGTCATTATTGTACACTGTGTGAGCTGTTGCATGTTTTAAAGTGATATTTCAAATGTGAGACACTGCAAATCGTTGTAATGGCTCATGAGAGTTGCTGATACCTCAGAAAGACTATGCGGTGATCTCAGTTTTATAGTTCTGTGCTGTTTGAGTATCTGTTTTACTACTAGGTAACATTGTTAGCTGTGAATGTCTCCACATACAGCTATGATTTCTGTCAGCTCTAAGTGTCTTCTTGTCTGGCATCTAAATTTCAGGCGGCGGACCCTCAGACTCCTGCAGCAGCAGTAGAGACAGAGACCAGTCCTGTAGCCCAGATGTTCCATGAGGAATCAAAGCCAGATGAGACTAACACACAGGTAAAAAGACATTGTAAACACAGTCATCACAACTTATCTGTGGTGACTTGCATGTGATGCTGTTCTGTCACCAAAATGGGCCAATGTTCACTTTAATGCAGTCAGGATTTCTTATTGGGTAGGTGTGATAACAGCCAGTTAATGTCACATGTTTCAAGTCTTGTCCTTGTGGGGTCATTTCATGTCACAGACACTCTTTCTCTAGTCTATCCTTGATGGGGGAGGGGAACTTAACACACTTGTATGTTTCTAGTCTCAACCGTATGGGGCCCTTCCGTTTGGTTCTCACTGAAAGTGTTTTTATGTGACTGTGGCAACACCTGGCATTATCTCAACTTTGATTTTAACAGTCATTATTGTACACTGTGTGAGCTGTTATGTGTTTTAAAGTGATATTTCAAATGTGAGACACTGCAAATCCTTGTAATGACTCATGAGAGTTGCTGATACCTCAGAAAGACTATGCCAAAATGGGCCATCAATGTTGAATGCAGTCATGATGACTTATTTGGTGGTGTGATAACAGCCAGCTAATGTCACACACACTTGTTTCCAGTCATGTCATGTCACAAACACGCTCTTTCTCTAGTCTCAACCGTATGGGGCCCTTCCGTTTGGTTCTCACTGAAAGTGTTTTTATGTGACTGTGGCAACACCTGGCATTATCTCAACTTTGATTTTAACAGTCATTATTGTACACTGTGTGAGCTGTTGCATGTTTTAAAGTGATATTTCAAATGTGAGACACTGCAAATCGTTGTAATGGCTCATGAGAGTTGCTGATACCTCAGAAAGACTATGCGGTGATCTCAGTTTTATAGTTCTGTGCTGTTTGAGTATCTGTTTTACTACTAGGTAACATTGTTAGCTGTGAATGTCTCCACATACAGCTATGATTTCTGTCAGCTCTAAGTGTCTTCTTGTCTGGCATCTAAATTTCAGGCGGCGGACCCTCAGACTCCTGCAGCAGCAGTAGAGACAGAGACCAGTCCTGTAGCCCAGATGTTCCATGAGGAATCAAAGCCAGATGAGACTAACACACAGGTAAAAAGACATTGTAAACACAGTCATCACAACTAATCTGTGGTGACTTGCATGTGATGCTGTTCTGTCACCAAAATGGGCCAATGTTCACTTTAATGCAGTCAGGATTTCTTATTGGGTAGGTGTGATAACAGCCAGTTAATGTCACATGTTTCAAGTCTTGTCCTTGTGGGGTCATTTCATGTCACAGACACTCTTTCTCTAGTCTATCCTTGATGGGGGAGGGGAACTTAACACACTTGTATGTTTCTAGTCTCACCTGTATGG
Organism: Trachurus trachurus; assembly: GCF_905171665.1. Lineage (NCBI taxonomy): Eukaryota > Metazoa > Chordata > Actinopteri > Carangiformes > Carangidae > Trachurus > Trachurus trachurus. Next base: position 17,866,091 of record NC_139903.1, on the reverse strand, counting down.
GGCCCTTCCGTTTGGTTCTCACTGAAAGTGTTTTTATGTGACTGTGACAACACCTGGCATTATCTCAACTTTGATTGTAACAGTCATTATTGTACACTGTGTGAGCTGTTATGTGTTTTAAAGTGATATTTCAAATGTGAGACACTGCAAATCCTTGTAATGACTCATGAGAGTTGCTGATACCTCAGAAAGACTATGCCAAAATGGGCCATCAATGTTTAAAGCAGTCATGATGACTTATTTGGTGGTGTGATAACAGCCAGCTAATGTCACACACACTTGTTTCCAGTCATGTCATGTCACAAACACGCTCTTTCTCTAGTCTCAACCGTATGGGGCCCTTCCGTTTGGTTCTCACTGAAAGTGTTTTTATGTGACTGTGGCAACACCTGGCATTATCTCAACTTTGATTTTAACAGTCATTATTGTACACTGTGTGAGCTGTTGCATGTTTTAAAGTGATATTTCAAATGTGAGACACTGCAAATCGTTGTAATGGCTCATGAGAGTTGCTGATACCTCAGAAAGACTATGCGGTGATCTCAGTTTTATAGTTCTGTGCTGTTTGAGTATCTGTTTTACTACTAGGTAACATTGTTAGCTGTGAATGTCTCCACATACAGCTATGATTTCTGTCAGCTCTAAGTGTCTTCTTGTCTGGCATCTAAATTTCAGGCGGCGGACCCTCAGACTCCTGCAGCAGCAGTAGAGACAGAGACCAGTCCTGTAGCCCAGATGTTCCATGAGGAATCAAAGCCAGATGAGACTAACACACAGGTAAAAAGACATTGTAAACACAGTCATCACAACTAATCTGTGGTGACTTGCATGTGATGCTGTTCTGTCACCAAAATGGGCCAATGTTCACTTTAATGCAGTCAGGATTTCTTATTGGGTAGGTGTGATAACAGCCAGTTAATGTCACATGTTTCAAGTCTTGTCCTTGTGGGGTCATTTCATGTCACAGACACTCTTTCTCTAGTCTATCCTTGATGGGGGAGGGGAACTTAACACACTTGTATGTTTCTAGTCTCACCTGTATGGGGCCCTTCCGTTTGGTTCTCACTGAAAGTGTTTTTATGTGACTGTGACAACACCTGGCATTATCTCAACTTTGATTGTAACAGTCATTATTGTACACTGTGTGAGCTGTTATGTGTTTTAAAGTGATATTTCAAATGTGAGACACTGCAAATCCTTGTAATGACTCATGAGAGTTGCTGATACCTCAGAAAGACTATGCCAAAATGGGCCATCAATGTTTAAAGCAGTCATGATGACTTATTTGGTGGTGTGATAACAGCCAGCTAATGTCACACACACTTGTTTCCAGTCATGTCATGTCACAAACACGCTCTTTCTCTAGTCTCAACCGTATGGGGCCCTTCCGTTTGGTTCTCACTGAAAGTGTTTTTATGTGACTGTGGCAACACCTGGCATTATCTCAACTTTGATTTTAACAGTCATTATTGTACACTGTGTGAGCTGTTGCATGTTTTAAAGTGATATTTCAAATGTGAGACACTGCAAATCTTTGTAATGGCTCATGAGAGTTGCTGATACCTCAGAAAGACTATGCGGTGATCTCAGTTTTATAGTTCTGTGCTGTTTGAGTATCTGTTTTACTATTTGGTAACATTGTTAGCTGTGAATGTCTCCACATACAGCTATGATTTCTGTCAGCTCTAAGTGTCTTCTTGTCTGGCATCTAAATTTCAGGCGGCGGACCCTCAGACTCCTGCAGCAGCAGTAGAGACAGAGACCAGTCCTGTAGCCCAGATGTTCCATGAGGAATCAAAGCCAGATGAGACTAACACACAGGTAAAAAGACATTGTAAACACAGTCATCACAACTAATCTGTGGTGACTTGCATGTGATGCTGTTCTGTCACCAAAATGGGCCAATGTTCACTTTAATGCAGTCAGGATTTCTTATTGGGTAGGTGTGATAACAGCCAGTTAATGTCACATGTTTCAAGTCTTGTCCTTGTGGGGTCATTTCATGTCACAGACACTCTTTCTCCAGTCTATCCTTGATGGGGGAGGGGAACTTAACACACTTGTATGTTTCTAGTCTCACCTGTATGGGGCCCTTCCGTTTGGTTCTCACTGAAAGTGTTTTTATGTGACTGTGGCAACACCTGGCATTATCTCAACTTTGATTTTAACAGTCATTATTGTACACTGTGTGAGCTGTTATGTGTTTTAAAGTGATATTTCAAATGTGAGACACTGCAAATCCTTGTAATGACTCATGAGAGTTGCTGATGCCCCAGAAAGACTATGCCAAAATGGGCCATCAATGTTTAAAGCAGTCATGATGACTTATTTGGTGGTGTGATAACAGCCAGCTAATGTCACACACACTTGTTTCCAGTCATGTCATGTCACAAACACGCTCTTTCTCTAGTCTCAACCGTATGGGGCCCTTCCGTTTGGTTCTCACTGAAAGTGTTTTTATGTGACTGTGGCAACACCTGGCATTATCTCAACTTTGATTTTAACAGTCATTATTGTACACTGTGTGAGCTGTTATGTGTTTTAAAGTGATATTTCAAATGTGAGACACTGCAAATCCTTGTAATGGCTCATGAGAGTTGCTGATACCTCAGAAAGACTATGCGGTGATCTCAGTTTTATAGTTCTGTGCTGTTTGAGTATCTGTTTTACTATTAGGTAACATTGTTAGCTGTGAATGTCTCCACATACAGCTATGATTTCTGTCAGCTCTAAGTGTCCTCTTGTCTGGCATCTAAATTTCAGGCGGCGGACCCTCAGACTCCTGCAGCAGCAGTAGAGACAGAGACCAGTCCTGTAGCCCAGATGTTCCATGAGGAATCAAAGCCAGATGAGACTAACACACAGGTAAAAAGACATTGTAAACACAGTCATCACAACTAATCTGTGGTGACTTGCATGTGATGCTGTTCTGTCACCAAAATGGGCCAATGTTCACTTTAATGCAGTAGGAATTTCTTATTGGGTAGGTGTGATAACAGCCAGTTAATGTCACATGTTTCAAGTCTTGTCCTTGTGGGGTCATTTCATGTCACAGACACTCTTTCTCTAGTCTATCCTTGATGGGGGAGGGGAACTTAACACACTTGTATGTTTCTAGTCTCAACCGTATGGGGCCCTTCCGTTTGGTTCTCACTGAAAGTGTTTTTATGTGACTGTGGCAACACCTGGCATTATCTCAACTTTGATTTTAACAGTCATTATTGTACACTGTGTGAGCTGTTATGTGTTTTAAAGTGATATTTCAAATGTGAGACACTGCAAATCCTTGTAATGGCTCATGAGAGTTGCTGATACCTCAGAAAGACTATGCCAAAATGGGCCATCCATGTTTATATTGCTTTAAAGCAGTCATGATGACTTATTTGGTGGTGTGATAACAGCCAGCTAATGTCACACACACTTGTTTCCAGTCATGTCATGTCACAAACACGCTCTTTCTCTAGTCTCAACCATATGGGGCCCTTCCGTTTGGTTCTCACTGAAAGTGTTTTTATGTGACTGTGGCAACACCTGGCATTATCTCAACTTTGATTTTAACAGTCATTATTGTACACTGTGTGAGCTGTTATGTGTTTTAAAGTGATATTTCAAATGTGAGACACTGCAAATCCTTGTAATGGCTCATGAGAGTTGCTGATACCTCAGAAAGACTATGCGGTGATCTCAGTTTTATAGTTCTGTGCTGTTTGAGTATCTGTTTTACTATTTGGTAACATTGTTAGCTGTGAATGTCTCCACATACAGCTATGATTTCTGTCAGCTCTAAGTGTCTTCTTGTCTGGCATCTAAATTTCAGGCGGCGGACCCTCAGACTCCTGCAGCAGCAGTAGAGACAGAGACCAGTCCTGTAGCCCAGATGTTCCATGAGGAATCAAAGCCAGATGAGACTAACACACAGGTAAAAAGACATTGTAAACACAGTCATCACAACTAATCTGTGGTGACTTGCATGTGATGCTGTTCTGTCACCAAAATGGGCCAATGTTCACTTTAATGCAGTCAGGATTTCTTATTGGGTAGGTGTGATAACAGCCAGTTAATGTCACATGTTTCAAGTCTTGTCCTTGTGGGGTCATTTCATGTCACAGACACTCTTTCTCTAGTCTCTCCTTGATGGGGGAGGGGAACTTAACACACTTGTATGTTTCTAGTCTCACCTGTATGGGGCCCTTCCGTTTGGTTCTCACTGAAAGTGTTTTTATGTGACTGTGGCAACACCTGGCATTATCTCAACTTTGATTTTAACAGTCATTATTGTACACTGTGTGAGCTGTTGCATGTTTTAAAGTGATATTTCAAATGTGAGACACTGCAAATCCTTGTAATGGCTCATGAGAGTTGCTGATACCTCAGAAAGACTATGCCAAAATGGGCCATCAATGTTTATATTGCTTTAAAGCAGTCATGATGACTTATTTGGTGGTGTGATAACAGCCAGCTAATGTCACACACACTTGTTTCCAGCCATGTCATGTCACAAACACACTCCTTCTCTAGTTTGCTTTCCTGGATGCATCTTTTTAATCAGACTATGCCATGTTTATATGCTACTACTATCTCAGGAACAGTTTTTGCTTTGGCTAACCTTTCTAGTTGACAGATTCCACCATATATATGGACTCTTCAAGTTAACAGATTTTTGCTGTTTTTTTATGTTTAGGTTTTTAAAATCCAAAGGTTTTCGCTCGTTGCTTATTCAGATAGTGATGAAACTGATGAAGACTGTATGGAGAACAAAACTTCCACTCCACACCGTGATGGAACGAAGAATACAGAAAACATAATGGTATGCCTTTAATGCTTTGAATTCCAGTCATTTTTTTAGTCAAGTAATTGTATAAACTTTGCTGTTATTATTTTATTTCCCTATTTTGTTTTGTAAATGAATACCAAGTGTGTTCCCTTTTTAGGCTTTATTGTATATATATTTAGATTGTTTTGAAGGTTTTTACTAGGGATGGGCACGATTCCTAATTACACAAACACCCATTCATAACAATATTATTTGAGTAACAGTTCACTATTCTCGCTGGGACTGGGAATGTGAACATGGAGCAACAGCCAGCTGCGAGACCATCAGAGAGAGAGAGATAACACTGCCGTAAACTTGTGGTGTGAGGACAGGGAATGAACTTCATTTTGCGGGCAACTTCTCATTTTTTGTATGAACAATTGAACGTAAAGTTGCTGTTTTACCAGCTGCAGGCTATATGTGTGTCCTCTCACTTTGTTTTAATTTGAGCCACTGGTGTTATGCCGACTTATGCCTGCTAACAACTGCATTCACCTCAGGCCTTAATTTTCCTGTCCATTGAGAATTCTAAACTGCTCAGTGTGTTTGTTGTGACTACAACTCATTTAGTAGTACATGCAATATCTTGTCTGCCTGGAAACACTGGCGGAACCAATGTTAACAGTCGGACATGGACCTAACAGATTTAATTTCATGGTTAAAAAAAAAATGCTAGTATTCGTTCATTATGTAATGTGAGTAATTGAATATAAAAGTAAATGAAAACGCCCATCCCTAGTTTTTAGTCCAATGTTTTGTCTAACATTATTTAACAGTATGTCTTTTAATTCATAAATTTACTTAGACTTAAAATGCTCCATGTAAAAGGCTCCATACAGAATTTTCTTTTCTTAGTATGCCTAGACATTCAAAGTATGCTCAGATTTTTGATACTTAATGTTTCAAAATGAGTGATTGACACATGATTTTGTTGTTGTTGTTGTTTTGAAAGATTCAGATGAATGTTGTGGAATCGGATGACTCAAACATAGATAGTCAAGATGAGTACATTCCATGTTCCATTGACGAAAGCACTGAAAGGCTTCATCATCTAGCTGAGAAACAGCAGCAACATTTGAATGATCTGCAAGAACACCCATCACCATCAAACTGGAAAGAGCTGGCAAAAGTGACCCTGACACAGGTTGTACTGTTTAACTGCCGGAGAACAGGGGAAGTGTCCAGGATGCTCCTGTCTTCGTACCTGTCAAAGGACACATCAGACACACTCACACATGAAGATGTAAGCTTGGCTCTTACACCACTTGAACAGAAGCTGTGCAAACATTTTGTAAGGATTACAATTGTTGGAAAGAGAGGAAGAAAGGTTCCAGTTCTTTTGACCCCACTCATGAGAGAGTCACAATTGGCCAAAATCAGCAAAGTACTACTGGCCATGGAGCAGGGACGCCTAGGAGAATACAAAGGAAAAAGTCTGGATGAAATTCAAGTTGACGTGAATGGTACTAAGTGTTATTACTTTTAAAAGTGCAATATATGACATTTATTCTTAAGCATCCAGTAAGCAAATATTTACCCTGTAAAACATATGGGAGTAATGGTGACTGGATGAGAATGACCGTTGCTCTCACATAGACACAAACATACAGATAAAAAGTAAGTTTTATTGATCTGTATTGTATTTTGACTGTATCTACCTCAGTAGTTATTGAAACAGTATGATCAGTCAAGCAGTTTTCTGCAGTATTTACAGTATGTATAGTCTTAATTGGCAGATTGCCCACAGTTTCAGCTTTCCAACTCAATAATATTAATATTATATCAATTAACATTTTAGAGACCATTGGCATGGAGGGGCCTTCAGAAGAGGACACTGAAGGTATGTGATCAATGTTTTTAAATTGGTTATAAACTAGCCATCATTGGTCATTAATTTTGCATTTGGATTTTGTTCGCACCATTGAAAGACTGCAGGTTTCCCTGATTATCAATGTCCTGACATTGTGTGAAGACAAGTATACAAAATATATCACATCTCCAGGATTGAGGGTACAAGTCTGATTCAGCAAGACGGGGGTCTGGGATTTAAATCTACTATATGATACACTGTATTGTCAAAGTACAGTGACAATATTACATTTCTCTTAACTGTCATTCATCTGTAAAACCCAGCTCACACCAAAGATTGAGGACAAGACAAAATCATTATAAAATGTTGCAGGGCAAAGGTGCAGCAGTGTGAATAGGTCATTTGCAGAACATCTGCAGCTGTTTCAAATACTTTATAAAGATCTGGCTTGGCATGCGGTGGCTTTCACAGTTAGGGAAGCAGAGCCAAAGACTCAACCGCACATTGAGAAATCACTAATTCAAAATGTGTGATTAAGTTGTTTTATAAACCATCCACACTAAAAGAAACAATTTTATGATTGTGTGCTGCCTTTTGTCCTACTTCAGAGTCTCCCCTCTGCATCTTACTGCTCTCTGCCTGGACATCTTCAGCTTTACTGCATTGAAAGCATTAATCAATATGGTAGCTGTGCAAAACTCCATCAAATGCTTAAGAATTATGTTAAATTGTAAATATGTAAACTAAATGAATTAAGTCTTAATAGACCAGGCTAAAATCATAACTTGTAAGAGCAGTGAGGCAGACCAGGCTGCAGGCAGCGGTTGCTGCGGGAGATGGTGGATCTGTGGAAACAGAGTGCGAGACACCAAGGCCAAACTACAAGAAGAGACTGTTAACAGCTGCTCCACAGTTCACCCTAACTCTGAGTGCTCACACATGTTAACTACTACTACTGTGGCCAGTCTACATGAGAAATTATTCATTCTTTTGTTTACTTATTTTTGCTTTGCTTTTGTTCACTGAGCTAACGCGCTACTAACCACTAACTGCAAGACTGTTGTTGTAGTAGGTAAACAACACAAGCACCGTTTCCACACGTCTGTGGATGTGGGACAATAAGCTGACCAGCTGTTTGACTTCTTCAGACAACTCTGGATTATATTAGTTATGAATAATTATTATAACTAGCAGTGTTAGGCTCTGTCTCGATATTCATTCCCTGATCTGCCTGACGGGTATTACAGGGAATGAATGGCAATTTGGTTAATATCCTTATCAAGCTAGCTTTACTGACTACTTAATATTAAAGTTAATATGTCTCTCTTGCATGTTTGAATAAGCCTTTTCTGTGTCCAGGAGAAGAGGGGTCGGAAGATGAGGTCAGTATGTCATCCCTGCACGAATGTACCTCCACATCACAAGTCCAAGACCAGGCAGGGTCTGCAACAGGTGAGCCTGAACAATTAAAGCAGACTGATTTTTACCACTTCTATTTAAGAGACGCAAATGCCAAATACTAGATTCTTTTATAAAATAAAATAATCGCTCTACTGACTGTTTCTTCAATTTTTTGTCATGCATTATTTAATAAAGTTCTTTCTGTGTCTACTAGATGTCAGTATGCCAAGAGAAGATGGGTCAGAAGATGGGGTCAGCATGCCAAGAGAAGAGGGGTCAGAAGATGAGGTCAGCATGTCATCCCTCCAAGAATGTACCTCCACATCACAAGTCCATAAACAGAATGTGTCTGCAAAAAAAAGAGGTAAGCTTTGGGGCTTGGATTCTCTTTTGGGCCACTGCCTTTTACCTTGCTTTTAATGAAAATGGTCTATTGCGGGTAAGGATGTCCCGATTGCGATCCCCAGGTCGGATCGGGCCCCACTGTTACCTGTTTTATACTGGCCTCAGCCATCTACGATCCCTAAAACACAGGCGACCAGTGAGCGATCACTGCTGCCTGAACAGTAGCCTATAACTTAATTAACGCACCTGGTGCCTCAGCACGGCAACCAAGCTTTGATAAAGTAGTATGTATCAAGTATTGGGTTGGTCAAGAACAAGTTAAAGCCTACATGGGCATGGCCCGTGAGCCGAAGTGCGAGCCGAACTGCTATTATGACCCTATTGCTTTAATTACGTTGATGCGCACTAATCAGCTGTTTGAAACAGTGACAGCCCTGTTAGAACAGGAGCCTGCACATCGCAGACAGAAAGTAACCTCCTCCAGGTAGAAGACAGACGGCTGCTCAGTCTCTTTCTCTGTCGGACACCGGAGCTCCGACTGAGGAGAGAGAGGAGCCGCTCTGGTGCAGGTTTTCTCCACAGCGGAGTTTCTGATCACCGCGACCTGTCAGCGGTAGCCTAGACCGCGGGACCGGGCCGGTGTTTCACAACCCTCCGTCAGCCTAATCATAACTGCTGACGGTTACAAAGCCCCATCATGGCACCTAATTATTATTTCCCAAACACTGAGGTTTAGCAAACTGTGATTAAAAGAGCATTTTATGAGATCGCCGGGTTTTCTGACGTGATCGACCATATGACTGATTTTTCATGTTGGTGCTGTTAGGCAGCAGCAAATGAGTATTGTGTTTCTTCATAAATAAAAGGTTATCTACATACAAATGGAACAGTCTCACTGAATCAGAACTGAAAAGGATCTGAGTGCTTAATTATAATATTCAGGTGTCTGTTAACATTATTAATTGGTGCAGTCATTTATGGTCAGTAAGTTTTGATAAAACAATCTGCCTTGAGTCCATATTTATATCATAATACAGCATGTTTCTTCAGTGATCTGTGATGGATATAAGTTGAAAATGCGATAACATGGTTTGTGGGCTGTCAGCCTATTGTAATGCAATAATTTCCACCAAATATATGTAGTTATATAGGCTAATATATAATTATATATAATTCAGCAATAAATATTTGTTGTTTCAATTTGATTTCGAATCATGTGGCCCTTCACTCACTTTATCGGAGTCAGTGTGGCCCTCTGGAAAAAATAATTGCCCACCCCTGAGTTAAAGCTATGGTCTACCATTTGGAAGATTGGTAATTATTATTAACATCATTTATACAGCGATTATGGTCCTATAGTCCGATCTACACAATATGAATAGCAAAAAGAACCAAAAAATTCAGTCTATCAGCCGTAGGCCTGCATAGAAATTGACCAATGTTATCCATCTGTCACGGAAGGCTCGCATTGGCTCGTACCCTCCATCCAATGCCCTCGTCTCCCCTGCTCCTCCTCGACCCGCATTGTCCCCACCCCCTTCCGCGTAGAAACTACAAGTAATTGTAACTGCCCTGAGCGGCTCAGCCACAGACACATGAACCCATGAATTCAGCGCCTGCTGCCCCCCACCCCCGGTCGGTCTGCCGCTGAAAGCCCACTAGGATTCAGAGAAGCACAGTACAGAAGCACAGAATGTGTTGCTGCCCTTATTACTGGTACCGGTGCCGCGTCGAGTCTCCCTGATCCTCTCCCCGACACACAGCCGCTTCCAGCCAACTTAATGACGGATCGATTGTCTGTTTGTTTATCAGTTCAGGGAGTCGGGTAAGGTGCTATGCAGTCAGGGCTCCTGCTATGCACTAAACGATTCGGTGAATTAATTCTTTGAGCAAATCATTTTAATGAATTGATTCTAGAGATTCAGTATAATCAAAAGAACTGCCATTCCCATCACAAAGCGGATCACAGCTCTGGAAATTGTCAGTTTAATCAAAATGTAATCTTTTTCTGCCTACTTAGGTAAGCAAGCTGCTGTAAAACGTTGGACACCGGAGGAAATTGCTGCAGTAGAAAAACACCTGAAGAGGTTCTTGGTGAGGCAAGATGTTCCAGGTAAAGCCGACTGTGAGCGCTGCATTTCTGCAGAACCTCAAGCGCTGCAACAAAGAGACTGGAAAGCAGTCAAATATTTCATCAAAAATAGAATAACTGCCATGAGAAGAAAATTAGAATGAAAGCAGTGGACTGATCAGAAGTATGGACACACGTTTTCAGTTTGCTCTCTGTTTCCCTCTCTGTCTGTCTTCTATCCCCCCTATAAATCTCTTAAAGAATCTGGGCACAATAACTGCATACAACCCCAATTCAAAACACACAGTTGTACAGTAATATCAACTGATGTCACATAAATATGGCTTTTCAGCCTGTTTACAAAGTCTTGGCTAAATTACTCAATCAATTCTGTCTCAACTAATACAAAATGAAAAGTTGATTCATTAGTTGTATTGTAAGTAGGCTGGCTTTCCTTTTCTTTTGGCATACGTTTAATTGACAAAATCCTCCAACACTTCTTTGTTCAAAGCGGAAATGGGCTGCAAGTTGAAGTAGCTGCTGTGGTTCTATCAGTTAACAACACATTAAACAAATACATGTTTTACCTCAGTTATATACACTGTTGTCAGATAAAAGTTATATGTTTGTTCATCTGGTTAATTTTCCAGTCTGTAACACTGTAACACACTGTTAATGATATTGCTAATGCAAATTACTTAGCTAATAGCAAAACATTTCCAGTAAGGGGTCATGAGCAGTGTTTGATTTGAAGACTACCCTGTTGGTATATGCACACTACACCAGTGCGGTAATCAAAACAGAACAATGGTTACAGAATACTCAAAGCTACATTAGGTATCCAACTATTCACCTTAAAGGGATAGTTCACCCAAAATTCAAATTTCACTCATTATCTACTCCCCCTCATGTGGACTAAGGGCTGGGAGAAGTTTCTGAGTTACAGGGGGTCTCGGCGTAGCAGTGCATGTCCATATAACGGTTGCAAATGGATACCAACTGTCTTCATAACAAAAAGACACACCAAAAAACATCCAAATACCTCCATGCTGCTCGTATGTAATGTCCGTCTTGTATTGAAGCCCCGAAATGAGAAATTCTTCCGAAAAAAATTAAATAAGTCTATATTTCAAGCTTGTTTGTAGTGGAAGCTCCCAGCACTTCTCTTCCCGGTTCGTCCAAATCTTGCGAGATTTGCACACGATTTGCACTGAAGCCAGTTCAAATCTCGCGAGATTTGGTCGGACCAGGAAGAGAAGTGCTGGGAGCTTGAAATATAGACTATTATATAATTTTTTTCAGAAGAATTTCTCATTTCGGGGCTTCAATACAAGACGGACATTACATACGAGCAGCATGGAGGTATTTGGATGTTTTTTGGTGTGTCTTTTTGTTACGAAGAAAAGTGGGATCCATTTGCAACCGTTATATGGACATGCACTGCTGCGCTGAGACCCCCTGTAACTCAGAGAAGCCACGGAGGACTCTGAAACTTCTCCCAGCCCTTAGTCCACATGAGGGTGAGTAGATAATGAGTGCAATTTGAATTGTGGGTGAACTATCCCTTTAAAATAGCAGCTGTAAAATGATTGGGTATACCCAATGGTATACTGACTATTAGTGTTGTCACGATACCAACATTTTGGTACCGGTATCGGTACCAACATGTTTTTCGATACTTTTCGATACTTTTCGGTACTTTTCCACATAAAAAGAGAACACAAAAAATGTCATTATTGGCTTTATTTTAATAGAAAAATTTTGGACCATAAAACAGGAAATCAGTAAACAGTTACTGCTGCTGCAGGATTAACATTCCATCTATATTAATCTGAACTCTTCCTAAATTAAAAAATGTCTGTTTAAAAATGAACATCAACTTGTTTTCTTTGCATTATTTGAGGTCTGAAAACACTGCATCTTTTTTTGTTATTTTGACCAGTTGTAATTTTTGGGAGAAATTGTTATCAGTAGTTTATAGAATGAAACACAAATGTTCATGTTACTCAAACATACACCTATTGTTTCCCAAATGTAGACCAAATTGATTCTGTTCCCCCCACCCCCATCAACGCAATATCGTTCCGTTAATTCATCTCTCCGTAGCGCTGCTTCGCCGTTCTCACTCACTCACAGAGAGAGAGAGAGAGACAGAGAGAGACACACAGAGAGAGAGAGAGAGAGACAGAGAGAGAGAGAGAGACAGAGAGAGCATGCAGCCAGTGGTGATCCGCGGTAAAAACAAAACTTATTAACGAGGCTGTGGCGGCCGTCTCTCTCTCGCGCGCGGCGCACAGACACACACACAAACACAGGCACATGGACAGGTGGCGCTGTAACGGTAATGATAAAAAGTACTTGCTTCGTTTGTGACTCGCTCTCTCGCTCCTCGCGGCTCAAATTACAATGCGGCGACTTCACGCGGCGACGTCACCGCTGCTGGCGGCGCAAAATGAAAGTACCGGTCCCATCTAAGCGCAGTATGGTACCGTTTTAAATGCGTTAGTACCCCGGTACCAATCTAGTACCGGTATACCGTGCAACCCTACTGACTATACCGACAGTCAGACTGGCAACTTCAGCCATGGCTAACATGAAGCCAGCTAGATACTGTAGCTATAGAAATGACAAAGCTCCAAATTGCTACTACAGTCATGATTATTCATTTAGATTCAAAATTGTGATTCAAGTGAATGGGGGAACAGTTTTAACATAAGTTTCCAAATAACACACTTCTATTAGTAATCTTCATTGTAGTACACTGTGTCATGTACTCGCATTATCAAAGTGTAACATGTAGTCTGTTCACTGACCTGTTTTGATAAATAAATACATGGGGACTTCAGGATAACTTGTTGTTGTTTTTTGTTTTTTTTGCATTGTAATGCACGGTGAATCAGCACTGATTTGATTTCACAATTTGGCCAAAATAAGACATAGACAATTATGCTATTCAGCTAACTTTATGCAATGTGAAGAGTGCTCACAGTTAACTCTGTTGTGTTATGTCTTGTGTTGGGCGATAACAATGACGAGACGGAGAGCAGAGTACATCCAACTTGTGTTTACTTCTTAACTCAAGTGTGCATCACATAAACAGGTCCGGGTGCAACCTCAACCAAGCGTAGCTAGATCCCTTACAGAACACCTCCCCCTTTAAGTAAGAACTCTCATCTCTTTAACACTTTTAAATGGTACTGACTCTTACAGTATTCTCCGCCATTTTCAAATCTGAACACAGTATTTATGAACGTTTATAAAACACTTTTTTTTCTCTTTTCCTTTCACACAGTCACAACTCCAGGCATTTTGGAGGGCGTGACACTCTGCCTGAGAGAGTGACATATGGTGTGTTAGTGCTATCAGTAGTTGTGTGTCTGATTGTGTCTCTGATGACAGGAGTGAGCGCATCAGTGTTGTCTGGCTCTGTGTTTTTGTTAAGTGTATCAGGTGGTGGCTGTTGTTGTTCTTTTTATAAATGACTTCCACTTGTCCAGTTGCTTGCTCTGTCCCTCTCAGCACTGGCTGTTGTTTTTTCACTGCTGCACTCTGTTTTACTCTCGTAATAGGTTTTTCTAATGTTAAATCTGCATCTAACTGTAAGCTTTCTGATAGCCTAGCATCTCGTATGCCTACAACTATACAGCCCCTTATTAACTGTTCTCTCAGGGCTCTGAATTCACAGTGTTCAGCCGGCGTGTGTACTGCAGTTATGAAAGACTCCACACTCTCACCGGGCTCCTGGCTAAAATATCTTCGGCGTCGTCACCAGCTGCATACATGAAAGCGTTCACCTGAAACTCCTCCGATTGCTTGTCCAGTCCTGATGCCATTCTGTAGCGTTCGAAGTGTTTCATCCATCTCGGCCATTCATTAGCGTCCGTGAAGTCGAACTTGCCTGGTGGGGCTAGCTGCGGAGCTAGCGGCGGGGCTACCTGTGCGGCCGCTGCTGCTTCCATATTCCCCTCGTTCTCCTCTTCTTTCTTTCTTTTTTTTTCAGGTTTAGTTCGTCTTCTCTGAGTTTACAGATCCCACGCTGACACCATGTTGTGTTATGTCTTGTGTTGGGCGATAACAATGACGAGACGGAGAGCAGAGTACATCCAACTTGTGTTTACTTCTTAACTCAAGTGTGCATCACATAAACAGGTCCAGGTGCAACCTCAACCAAGCGTAGCTAGATCCCTTACAGAACAAACTCCAGGGTGGAATAAAAAGAAGAAAAAACAGTGTTGACTCAAAATTAGATCTTGGGTTCATTCATTTTAAATGGTTAAGTGCTGGTTCTAAGGATCATTATTTGATTATCATGCTACTACCCTGTCTTCCTATTGATGATCTTTTGTCAAGATGATAGCAGATAGACTAGTTAATGAGCTAACAGGCATGTGAATTTGCAGGTGTAAAGGATAAAGAGATGGAATGAAGGAAGTAGTGAACTGAACCAAAGTCCAGCTTGTGTCTTATTTGTGTCTAGCCTACCCATATGTTCACATTTTCATATGTTTTTAAAGATATTTATTGTCGGTGCAGGAAACCTTTAACAGAGTGCATTTAAATAGTAAATGAGCTCTTTTACCATAAACAAAAGTAGTCGCAGGCAAGTAGATTTAAGGCCTTTATTTCAGATTAAAGAAAACACCTCATAATAAAATAAATAAAACAGAGCCTAATGACCCCTTGCCTCAAAATGCTCTCTTAATGCAGCATTTCCTTGCAGATCAATAAGCTCATAAATAAACAAAATGTTTTTAATTCTTGAAATCAGAGAAAACATTTGGTGAAATATTCAGTCACAGCCTTTTAACCCCCTGTTGTAGAATTTAAAAAAAAATCGCTGTTTCATCTTTCCTTTGTAATGCTATTGGCTCGAGATTGGAGGGAAGCTCATGACGCCACCCTCCCCTGCACCGGTGCGAGCACTTGGATGCAAGTGGTTAATGGGCCCCAGATAGTAACCTAACACCCTGCAAAGATATAAAAACAAGAAATGTGTGAGTGTGTGTAACACTGGACCTCACAAGTACCTTATGTTAGAAACAGACCCCACAAGTGACCAAAAAACGGGCATGGAGACAAAACTTTAGAATTTTGTTAAATTGAAGTGATTTTTGTGATTGAGATTTTTTTTTTACCTTACCTGATTTTTTACAGCATTGTAGAACCACTGGAAAGGGTGGACCCCATAAATGAGCAAAAAACTGGTGGGCCCCCTGAGGGGCAAAGACAAGTATGTGTGTGTGTGTGTGTGTGTGTGTGTGTGTGTGTGTGTGTGTGTGAGAGAGAATTTTTACAGTGTGCACTGGTGTGTTTGAGGACTAAGGACTGAGAAAACATACATAGCATATGAGAAAGATTTGATGCATGCATTTAAGGTAAACCAAACAGTAAAATATGAGAGGCCACTCTCACACACCCCACTATACTCGTACACGCTCTCTTACACACACTATTATACTCATACACACATCACTACTCTCTTACATATACCACTATATTCATACACACACACCACTATATGAGAGGGTATAGTGGTGTGTGTGTGTGTATTGTATAATAGTGTATGTTCTTTGCAAGAACAGAACTAGGAACTAAATTCAGTTCCAGGTTTTTTACGTTTATCCATTCGATTGTTTTCCACCATATACAAATATATTCATATGGGATACAATATCCACATAATTGAGGGATAAAGCAGTTATTATTAGCCCCATTATGTTGTAGTGTATTACTGATAAGACGAAACATGGCGTTGTGATTCATCCACTTCGCGTTCACCCGTGGTGTGTTCGCTGCTCAGGGCCATCACCACCTGACAGGGGAGGACGAGCCGAGACTTGGTCGCCCAGCTTGGTCCACTGGTCTCGGGAAACACTGTGTCGTGCCACAACCGCCTGCGATGGATGCCCCCGCAACTAAATTTAGTTCCTGGTTCCGGCGGTCTTGCAAAGAACCAATCAGAAACTGAGAATTTAAACTCACTTCCGTTTCAATCAAACTCTCTTACACATACCACTATACTCATACACACACACTATTATACTCTCTTACACACACTGTTATACTCATACACACACACTAGTACTCTCTCACATAGTGGTGTGTGTATGAGTATAATACTGTGTGTAAGAGAGTATAATAGTGTGTGTGTATGAGTATAGTGGTGTATGTGTGTGAGAGCAAATATGAATTATTTCCTAAACGGCCTCTCATACTTTGCAGCATCCTCTAGAAAATAAGTTTTATCAAGAAGAAGAAAGAAAGAAGTGGTTCAGCTCTATTCTGAGTTCATGCACTGATCAATAATTAGTTTGGTTTAACCTCCGATTTGTGTTTGTCCGGTTTCATCCTGCACTGTTCTCTCAGTGAGCGGTTTGAAGGTTCCTGCAGAGGAAGTCGTATTACACAACTTGACTAATCAGGTATTTCCCTGCCAGCAGAGCTCCATCAGGAAAAGTTAAAGAGTGTGAAATTAAATGTTCGGGCTGTAAACTCTGGCTGCTGTCCAGCTCTCGCTCTCTCTCTCTCTCTCTCTCTCTCTCTCTCTCTCTCTCTTTCTCTCTCTCTCTCTCCCTCTCTCTCTCTCTCTCTCTCTCCCTCTTTGCCTCCACATCTGTCTATCTGCATTTGTCTATCCTCCTCTCTCTCTTTCTCTTATTATTGTTTCTTGAGTGTATTTTATGATCCTGGCATGAAAAACTTCCCAACCAGCCCACACACACACACACACACACACACACACACACACACACACACACACACACACATTGCAAGCGCATTTCACCTTAATGGGACAAATTAAATTGTGTTTTTGATTCAGCTGGAAAACGAGCAACAAGTGTTGTGACTTTGGGAAATAAATGAAACTCTGAGAGACGAAGCCAAGACAAGAAAAAAAGGGTTTAAAATGTTCAAGAATGAGCAAGAACAATTAGATTAAAACAACAACAACAAAACTATAACCACAATTCTCCACATTTACATTTACATTTATGTTTGTCACACTGTCACTGCAGGATCTGACTCACACTGTGTTGGTATCTCACCCTTATCAATAACTATTCAAACTTGTCAATGAATGACAATAGTGTGAATAGTAAAACCATACAGGAAGCAATTGAAAAAGGTCATTAAACTGACTTAGTTGATTTTTTTCTACATAAAACACTATGCAGCTCTAGCTATAAACTGACTCTCTCACCTAGTGTCAGCATGCCCTGGTTTCTTAGATATACAAATTATAGAAATGGTGTGTTTAATTTCTAATGAATTGCTTTTAATTCTGTTTTCATAGTGTTAGTTGACATCTCACACATTTACACACTGTAAAAATCATCCTGTCAGAATAAGTTGTTATTCTGCAAATTAAGTATTTTTAAAGGTTCTAATAAATAATTGAGATTATGTCTGTGGATGAGAGACAGGTGGAAAAATGTGGAAAACAAGAAGAAGAGAAGCATGAAGATGTTCAGATGAACAAAACATTTCTGACCTGCACCAAAGGCTCGTTGAAACATTGTGCTGAAATGTGGTTTTCATGCACTAGTTAACAATAATTTGAAGTTATTTTTCATACTGTGCAGAGCAGGAGAGAGACACAGTGGGAGAGACACCAACCTCCAGCTCCACAGTGGTATGTGCTGATGTGAAGCCACCGACTGAGTGGGCAAATAAACCGCAAAGGTGGAGCCGCTCAAGAATAGTGAAGTGTGTGGGTTGTTCCTGTAACATGGTTGTATCAGCTACTGATGAAACAGCCGGTCACAATATCAACTATTTAACATTTAAAAGCAGATGTGGAAGTAAATCACAGCTTTAATTGTTTTGTTTAAATTCAGCTGAAACAACATAATAAACGCTAAAGACGATCAGCTTGATATGCATGTATTAGCTGCTTATTTAACAACTTTGTATTCATATTTATTGGGTATTTTAGCATCTTGATTAGCACTGGAGCACTTCTAATTGTCTTAATTGTTTTTAATATTATAACTATTGTCTTGTGTTGTCTGATAAGGATTCATTACACTTTTTACTGCACAAGAAATTCACCTATGGGTACAATAAAATAACCTGAACCTGACCCTTGTGGTTTTATTAAACTGGCTTCTCTCTCAGTCAGTGTCACCTTCAGGACTTTACATCCAGTTAATGCATCTAAAACCTACATGGGAGTGAGAGTCAGAGAGTGAGCCACCACCCGCAGGAGGATGCTGGGTTCAAACCGTACTGTAAGTGCTGAAAAAAGCCCAAACTTTTAGAGAGTGAATGACGGAGGCGAGAAAGTTTATCCATTACGCAAATATCTGAGGGATGGGGGAGGAGGGATGAGACCACGGAGAATGCTCAGTGGTTAGATGGAGACACTGGATCTTTGTCCTGATGAGAGAGCTTGTGGCAAAAGCCTGATGCTGAGACTTTAAGCCCTGGTGCCAGAGTCAGAGGAGGCTGGGAAATAGTGACCTCGCTCTGACAAAGACTTGGGAAAATGTCCCCAGCAGACTCTGCATGATTTGTATAAAATTATTGTCATACACTCTGTCATTAAGTGTCATCCATTTCATGATGCACTGTGGGAAAAAAACTAAACTGTTGCATAAACATCAAATTGCATTGGACTTACAGCATCAAATGCCTGTGGGACAATAATGTCTGTTTGTGCAGGGAAGGAGGAAAGCAATAAGAAAAGAAAACTCTCAAAGAAAACATCCCCTATTGTCAACTTTTTGTCTGAGACTTTTGATAATTGATACTTTTTACTTAAGAGATCTGGAAATATGGTGAGAACTAGGTTGGTCATGGCAAAAGAACAAACACCCCCTTTCAAAAAAAAAAAAAAAAGACATTTATTTCCTGAATAGTTCCTTAGAACAGGATGTGTGGTGGGGGTGACGGACAACCCAAAGATTGAGAAAAGTAATGCAAATACAATTATGCAAAACAGATCTTAAAGTTTTACTCCAAACGTGCTACTTGTCAGAAATGAAGATGGCTCAGTTTTTAATTCATGGTGAAAGAGTTAGAGATAGAGCTGCAGCAGAAGTAACACAAGCAGCCAAACTCTGCAGGCAGCCACAGGATGAGGAGCATCCAGGGCCAAGTATCACTCAGCAGCTTAGTCAGTGTCTGACTCAGAGTATGAGTCGTCTTTCTCATGCACTTTCATTTCCTGAATTTTGATTTTAAATTAGCCTTGTATTATGTTTTTCATGTATCCATTAATTAGTATTGCAATGTCTTACTTTATTGCCTGTTGTCTGCTGTGCAGCATTCTTGTTCTTGTAACGATGACAAATAAAGTACTTTGAAGTTTGATGTACCAAAAGTATCTGGTGAATAAACTTGATAATTTAGCAGTGTTGAGTGAGACATCTAAAAACTCGTTTTTACAAACTTTATATCCCAAAAAAATACAGTGAAATCCCGCAGTGAGTGTGTTTTTACAGTGCCTTGGTTCGTGGTGGAGATTTCTCTTATATTTTGTAAATTATTTGTTATGTTATTGTTATGTAACTGTGGAGGCATTTTCTGCACAGTAATTGAGTCTGAGACAAGTTTCCCTATGATGGACAATAAAGTATCGTATTGTATCGTACCGTATCGTACCGTATCGTACCGTATCGTATCGTATTGTATCGTATCGTATCGTATTGTATCGCATTGCATCGCATCGTATTATATCGTATTCAGAGGCGGATTAAGGTAGTCATGGGCCCCTAGGCTATTCTTTCTGTGGGGCCCCCTTATGCAGCAGCAGCGGCATATAAAGCTAATAAAGGCCAATAAAGCTAATAAAGTTGTATAAATCCATACAAATACATCTGCAAATACCTTAACCTAGAAGGCTATGGTACTTGCGCCAAAGTCGCATTATTGCGACAGGCAGCATTCCTGGTTAAAACAGCCCATATCTTTAAATCTACTGCCCTATATTGTTACTGCTTGGTACCATTAGTTGGTGAACACACTCGGTTTCAATCCTGACGTCATTTGTGGGTATGTTTTTAAGCAAAATATCTGAGAAAAAAAGAGTTTGACTGGAGCGCAGCCACTCCTCTTTCAGGGGCTCCCGCAGCTCGAAGCTGAACAGGAAGGGATCTTCAGGTGTTGAGAAACACTGTGTGTGTGTGTGTCCCCGTGTGGCAGACTGTAAATGTACAGAAAGAAATATTTTTTCTGTGTAAATAGGCTATGTTTCAAATTCAGTTTTACTGAAAGTCACGTAATCCAATGTGGCTGCTACCTGGTGATGTCACAATATGCAAATTAGAATGGCTTTTAACACCTTGCCAGGAAGGACTACAGTCGGAAACTAGCCGTTGGCTAACACTGGCACCTTTACATTTTATTATGTTCATTAATGTGCATTGTCCTTGTCCATTGTCCTTAAATAAAATAAATAAAAATAAATAAATAAATAAAAAATAGATGAGTAAATGTACTCCTAGCCATCACAAACTTTAGGTCATTATGAATATTTTTCTCATTTACACCATAGATTTATCCCTCACCACTTGCAATCTACAGCCTTGTGAAATCTTGAAATCCAAACTTAATATTTTCCTAAATAAACTCTGGGGCCTAGAGGGTTAAAAAGATGAATTTAAGAAAATAAGTAAAAGTCAAGAAATTGGTCTCAGACATTAACATGTCTGTGTGTGTCTGTTCATTCAGTTGTAAGCAGTGTGTGTGATTTGGTGTTTGCACTTGGAGTGTTTTGGGGGCCACAAACAAGATCATGTTTAGGGCCCCCAAAATCCTAGGGCAGGCCCTGTATGAAGGACGCGTGTGTGAATAACTGAACCAATAGCCTAATAGCTGGACTACAGAACAAGAAGGCACTGCAAACGGATTTGATTGGGATAAGTTTCTTTTGAGACTTTATATTCTTGCACATTTCTCTTCTCTGTTGTTTAGAGACAGCAGGCCTATACGGTTGTTCATAAAGGGTTACAAAAAAAAACATGTGACGGTGGGATTTAAACATTAGCGCGAGTAAGGACGGCAGCTGGAAAAAAAGGACGACAGCGGGAGCAGCGCTACAACAAAGGTAGAACAAGTTCTCTGGGAACATGAGGAGCAAAAACACATCCTTCACATCATAACTCTGAGGTGCACCGTGTTTCTGCCCCCCGCCCTGCCGAATGAACGGGCAATTGAAAAAAAAACCCAGCTCTTTACTACAACAACAACAACAACAACAACAACAACAACAACAACAACAACAACAACATCCTTCTACAAATGAACGATCGCCCCGTATAATCGTGTAACTTCGGCTATCATGATGTAACTCACTCTCAGTGTTCATCAGAGAGGTGATTGAGTTGTTTTGGCCCATGGATCTCAGTTTATAGGCTGTTGGTCTCTCTTTTTTCTTTCTCCCACCTTGCGCTCTGCTGTCGGGCCTCCGCTGTTTTTTCTCTAACATTGCGGCTCCGTGACCACATAATCTGACCAATCCCGGGGCCCTTCCACACGCGGGGCCCCTAGGCTGCAGCCTAGGTCAGCCTGTGCATTAATCCGCGCCTGATCGTATTGTATCGTATCATATCGTATCGTATCGTATCGTGTTTCTCAGTGAGTGCACAGCACAGAAACCACCTGCACCAGGATGAGGTCAAGTGAATCTGTTATAAGGTGCCCATGGACAGTGGCAGTCTAGTGGTGAATATCGTGGTTAGCGTCCATGGCAACAAGTGTCACGGGTGGCTGATAGCAAAGTAGGTGGCTGTGAACGTGGAAGTGGAGTAGATGATATCAGTGTGTGGATGAAAAACAACAGAGCACAGAAATAAACAACTACAGAAAGTTAAATAAAGAGGAAATAAATAATCTGTTAACTGTTTCCTCTGTTTTAAAGGGACATAAGTAATAAATAGTGTGTTTAAAAAAGGGTGCAAACAAGAGAGGAAATTAATGTGAGGTTATATTGTGTGTGTAGATCCCACCGCTGCACCCTCCCCACCACCACGACCGTTAGTAATGTCTTTTGACGCGCAGTTTTTCCATAATTTGCCGATTAATGTGAGGCAGATGCGCGTAATGCTTCTGTGCGTGGAGCTGGCCGAGCTCAGAGGGAGCGGGAGTGCTCAGGCTATGAGATAATGCCAGAGAGAGGCCAGACTGGGACTAACACTGCTGCCACTGCTGCTGCTGCTGCCGTGTGTGTGTGTGTGTGTGTGTGTGTGTGTGTGTGTGTGTGTGTGTGTGTGTGTGTGTGTGTGTGTGTGTGTGTGTGTGTGTGTGTGTGTGTGTGTGTGTGTGTGTGTGCACAGTCACACACACCAACCCTAAACCCCACCAGCGGATGTTTTACATCCCCTTTCCGCTCAATTACCGCCTCTCAAGGTCACAGATATCTGTCCAAGATAACTTTGCGTGTTTCCGTGGCCAAGTGCAGCCACAGTTTTTTGTTTTGTTTTGTTTTTTTAAACGTTGTTTTGAATCTTTGCATTTCAACTGAAATGTGAGGCACAGGAGACTATTTGTTTCCTCCTATAAAAGGCCATAATGAGCACCTCTTCCTCATAATGACTGGGTCTGAACCCTAATGCAGGTCGTAAACGTTACTGTGGCGTTCTTGGCTGCAGTCTGAGGCCCTTATTGTTTCTTGGCTCTTTCCTCATCGTCCTCGCCCCGTGACTTTTTTATTAGATCCACAATCCAGTGAGTTTTCCTCGAGCTGTTTGTGCTATTTGTTTGCTCATGATCACTTAATGGATTTAATAGGGATGTGAGTGTGTGTATGTGTGTGTGTGTGTGTGTGTGTTAGATACTGAGAGAAAGCGTGTTTGTGTGTAGACTGTATTCAGATTTACTTAAAACCCTCTCTCTCTCTCTCTCTCTCTCTCTCTCTATGTGTGTGTGTGTGTGTGCATTCCACCCGGCAACTCGTCCGGTCTCTCCGGATTTCAGCGCAGCGCGCCGCTCTAATCCTGCCTTCCTGTTTTCCTTCAGGAGAAGTGAGGCGGAGGAAGAGGAAGAGCAGATCAGATAATTAGCCTGATAACAGTCATAGCCTCTCTACCTGGGAGAGAGAGAAGGAGAGAGGAGAAAGTAGGGGAGAGTGGGGTAAAGTGAGACACTTTTTACATTTGCTCCCCTCTAAGCGAGCTAAAATGATTTATCAGTAAAATTTACACATTTCCCATTAATTCAGGATGTTGCCTAGCAAAGGAAATTATCAGAATGTATTTAGGACGAAGGACAGTGAAAATATGATTGTTTTAAAAAAAGTGGTCTTGTGTCTCACTTTACCCCAGGTCAGGGGTAAACTGAGACAAACTAGAAAAATCAATGGGGTAAACTGATCCACTTACTTTTTCCACTCTGAAACTACCATAACAACACATGTTGTGACAGTTAGAGTCCTGAGTCCCTAGCTTGACAACCACACTTCCCAAAACTAATGTCGGACTAGTAGCAGAATCATGGGGATTGGTCAATTAAGCACTTTTGTTTTCTCAACACAAAGTGACTCAAAACCAAAATCAAATACAACACAAAATGTTTTAATTAACATTCAAATGACAGATAGAACCAGTCAGATAGTCTGGGGGTCAGATTGTAGGCCCCGACAATCGTGACCATTTTGATCAAAAGTCCTCTTGTGTGTGGGGGGAACTGACAAAGTGGAATGTGACTAAAATTGAGTTAATTAACCAATAAAAAAGTGAGCTGACTGAGAGCACATAGCATAACAAAGCAGTGTGGCTACAGATCATTGATCACGCAAGATTTCTGGCTTGGGGGATGAGATTCTAGTGTAAATCTTTGTGTATGGTGTGCTCACAGTCTCACTCATGGATTTATTATAATACATCCATGGTCTCACTTTACCCCGCAGCATTTGTCTCACTTTACCCCAACACCCCCGTTTTAGAAAAAACAACCTCTCTTAGAAATTCAGGCTAATTTTCAGCCAGCATCATCACATGGTTTTATGTGTTGGTAGTTCATCATCATGTATCATAGAAGTTTTTCTACCTGAATCAATTTGCTTTGGCACAACAGTTGATTAAGTTGACAGCAAGAAAATTTACTTTTACATGCAAAAATCATATTTTTGTGAAAAAAACATGCTTTCCACAGCATCATGAGGTCCTCTCCTTCATGACCATGGGGAAATGGAAGGGGCTTGAAAACATAATGGTCAGATGACCATAAATGTGTTCTGTTTTCTAGATATAGGGGGTGTCTCACATTACCCGGTGTCTCACATTACCCCACTCTCCCCTACAGTGGGGGAAGAGGGGAGGAGGGAAGGCGGGGGGGGGGGGGGGGGGGGGGGGGGATCAGGGCAGTGTTTGTGTTGTTGCTGTGCACAGACAGACAACAATAGCAACAACAACACTTTTAATTTAAGTCCAGTTTCCCAGAAATCACATGGATGTTGAATGATTTACAGCTCAACCAGTTACACAAACAGAGAGACTGTGAACGGTTTCATGTGACCAGGTAGAAAGTGAAGGTGTGGAGGTTCAGGTGATGGATCTAGTGAGAGATCTGTCTTAACCACTGAGCTTAAACATGCAGGATAATTTAGAAATCAAGATTTTCTCAACTACGACTCCCAGGATGCACCTTTACAACTCTAAAACTTTAAAACTGATGCTTGCACTTGTAACGTAACCTGGCTAGCTCGATGTGTCTGGGGAAAGGTGTATTCACCTCCGATGTCCAAGAGGTGTGACCAACAGATGTAGCTCAAAATGCCTTTGTGCATAGTTGGATAGACCGCAATCCAGATGATGTATGGAGGGAAAATGTGATGCTAATGCTAGTTTTTTGTTTGTTTGTTTGTTAGTTTTTTGCTTTTTAGTAAAAAAGGTAATATTATAGTTGCCCAAAATCAAAACGACAGTCGTATCAAACAATAGCTGCTATTCGGTGGCCGCCATTTTGCATTAAAAAAAAGCTGTTGTCATCGCGTTAAGCCCCTGCGTTTGTAAAAAATCCAGTTTGTGATTGGTTCCCCAGTTTTCAGGGAATTAGAAGTCGGCCTCAACAACTTAATTTCCAGATGGATCTGCAAAGCGAAATGAAAAAATCGCTGTCAGGTTCTTCTGGGGTCACACAGGCTACTTGTTACGGCCAGGTGAGGTTTAAAATTATGCTTTTAAATTGTAAGCACATTATATTATAATATTGTGAAATGACTCTGGAGGCTCTTGTTCAACTTTTAAGAAAGATCAAATTAAAACGTTGAAAGGGAAATTTAGAGCTTGAGGGAAAACAACACTGACACATCAAAGCCTTTTGTGAGTCTAAACAGAGGTAACCAAAAGAGCAAAGGCTAATTTTTAGACTTAAGGCTATTTTATATATACTTTTTTTTTAAGTGCTGCTTTATTTCCTGCCAAAAAATATTTTGGCACATTACAAGTGTAGCTCTAAATGTTATTGACTGAATTATAGTCTATTGAATTAGAAAAAGGTGAAAGGAAATACCAGAAATCAATATTCAGCTTCCCCAATACCTCAAACATGTTCGTGAGGGATGGAAGTGCTCATTAAACAGTCACAGGAACACGTCCACGGGATAAACGACTTTGACTTTGCGTGATCCGACCAACAGGCGATCCAGTTTAATCACACAACAGACCTAAAGTGGGTTTGGATTTCCTGAAAGCTGAAATATCTGTACACCACAAACTGCTCACCCACTGAGCTTTTCCGTGTAAGACGGAGCCTCGTGTGGTTGTATGAATATTCGATTTTGCCAAGTGCATTTCTTTGTTTTCACTTGGCGAAAGAGAGCAATGGCTCACACCAGTGGACACTAAAAACAATAATAACCTGGCCAAAAATGATCAATTATTGAGAAGTCTTGATTTGTTTTTCTTCTCATCGACAGACACATTAAACAGGCGCAGAAAACAAGACTCTTTATAGGGGTTGAAATAAGGGTCAAAAAGATGTTTTGCTTGTAAAATCATGTTCACAAATAATTTGAATTATAGCAGTGAAACTTGTAAAATGAGTCTGCATGAGAAACACAAGTTTGCTTTGATATCCAAGCACTTTTTAATCAGATAATTTGTGTTCTTTCACATATTTTGAACTTTTACTTGCACAAGGACAAAGTTCATTTCAGTTCAGTTTTATTTTCAGCACCAAATCTTAACGTATATTACTTAACACAATAAGAAACTCCTGACAGAACTGGACTCAGGGAATCGCTGCAGAGGAGAAAGACAAAAGAGAAGGAGAGATACGAGGGGGACGCCATGAACAGCTGCATTTACTGTCGCACTGTACGACTGGTTTTATAACGCTGATAGAAACAGTGATGTTATATTGAATGGTAAATGTTGATGATTCATCACTCCTTTATTTTTAAGGTTTTTTTTTTCTTCTTTTTTTGTCAGATTCATGAAGATGTTTCAACAGTTTGCACTGTTCTGAGCTCTCCGGGCCACCGTGGTGTTATTACAACAGATAAATGAATTCTGTGTCTAAAATTGTACAGAAACACAATTCCTGGTCAACGCAAACTCTGTCTTCCACCCGTTGATGTCTTTATCACTTTATAATCACGTCTTTAATAATTTCACCATCAACTTCGGATGGAGCGAACGAGGCGAGTGCTGGATGGACTGTTTCTGCTGCTCTGACAGTAATGAAGTGTCTAATGGGAAACTGTCAGCAGCTCAGAGAGACCAGAGACCTCGAGACACTGTGGAGACATAGCACACACACACACACACACACACATATATTCACTACATACACACACACACGCCCACTTGGCGACGCCTGGGCAATTACCACCCACCACCAATTACTGCAGCTCACACATGGTCGTGGCTCTGAAGCACCCCCCCTCCCCGACCATGTGTGCATCGACCTGTGATGTGGTCGCTGAAGCACTAACAGACACGAAGCAGAGTTCCTCAAAACCGCTGAGCGAGGGCGTCACGGAGACTGAGGAACCACGTGAGCATCAACCTGAGGCTGCAACTTCTTCTTCCTCCTCTTTTTCTTCCCCTTCTTCTCCTTCTTTTTCTTCACAGTTAAGTTTTTGCACTTTAATAATTCAAAGCTCTTAAAAGTGTCTCATAAACATTTTAAGGTGGAATTGGCAGTAGTAGCAAGACAATTGACTTTAATTAATAAAAGCCCAAATTAAAAGCCTATATGAGCTCAGGGGAACGACTGAGAGATTTAATAAATGTTCTCAAGGTTTGAGTTCACAAACAAAGGGGGATTTAATGAAACCCATCACTATGGGGAGTTATGTCATACTAACTGTCACTAATTATCACCAACCAATGAAAAGAAGAATTTAATGTCAGATTTTATATTTTCTGGTGTGAAGAACCTTTTGTCAGAGCCACAACTCCAAAACTGTTTTACCTCTCTCTAGGTTCTTCTTTTGCCTTAATTTATACATTTGTATTCAATGTTATATTTAATGACAAATTGTGCTGCCGCAACATTATTAAATGGGATTTGTACACAAACACATGATAGATGTCACACATAACATAGCCTACTGTATGTTAAATAAAGAGGAAGTAAAGCAGAGACCTGAGAAAGCAGTCTAATTCATTTTTCTCAATTATATAACATGAATATATCAAGAGTCTATACATACATGCATGCATATATTAACGATGATACAGAATTTTACAAAAAAAAAACAAGAAAGAATAATAAATGATTCAATCTGTTGAGCAGCCACCAGTAGACTGCTGATGCTCCACCAGTTTAAAAAGCAACGATACCTTTCATATTAAATTTTCTCCTGCAGATTTTCATGTCACAGCGAAAAAGAAATGAAAGAAACACCAAACGCCTCTGCAGCCTCTCTCCTTCCATGTTCTCCAAATCGTTTAGCGGGCACAGTTAACATGAGAAAAGAGACGGGGTGGACACAGTGAGAGGTAATAAGTCATCTGGACGGGGAGGGATGAGAGACCGACCCCCTGCCTGGACGACATCTGCTGTCTATTTTTCTTTCACACCTTGAAGAAATGGCTTCGCTGCTTTCTGTCTTTTCTTTCTTTTCTGCCATGACATTAAACATGAAAATCTCTAGTGCATTTTAAAAAGGTTTTTTTTTTTTTTTAAGCCACAGTAGAGGTGGACGTTTTTCAAACCACAGAAGATGATATGACCGTGCAATTTTTGTTGGAGCACAACGCTGACCAACTCTGGGGTGAAAGGGTTTTCACATAACAACACACGACATGATAATTTATTTATATTTTACAGATATTTGGCTTTTTGTTTGACAGCGATAGGAGACACATGCAGACAGGAAATGAAGGCAGAGACGTACAGGAACGGAGATGACATGCAACAAAGGTTGTTGTTTGCCAGAAGTGAAACCGGGGTCGTTGCAATTAGGCGTCATGTATCTTAATCGCAACCAGACGCCGCCATGACAACCATCCGACCGCTCAAGCATCTGATAAGCAGCTCTGACAGACTCCGGCCGCACGCTCCCCGACAAACACAGCTGACTGGTTCAGTGGGTGGGAAGCCAGTGAGGGATCACGTCCTTGTCACTGCACTAGTAGGCCTGAAGCCATGAAAAAGGAGCATTTTGACTTTGAAATGAAACTCATTTAGTTGTTTCAAGGCTCCACAGTCAGTTCTTTCATTCACAAAATAAACCAGTTAGTCGAGCACTTTTCACTTATGTTATTAAATCCTTTATTTTTCCATCTAAAAGAGATGTTGGCCTGACCGGTGCTGCAGTCTGGCCAACACACTGTGTCTGAGTTCAGGTCCAGAAATGTTTCCCCATTAAAAAGGAGGCGGCCGTTTAGTTTTTTGGGTTGGATTGGATTATTCACACATTTTTCTGTCTCCTCCTCACACAACATTGTAATTTCTCTCTCTCCCTCAGACTGATTTTCCTGGGCAGACTTTCTTACTGTTTCCCTTTCTTTCTCCTCGGCTGCTGTAAGGCGACATGCTGCACACGCAATACATGATGAGGTCGTGACAGCTTGAAAAATGTTTGCGTAACCAGTTATCCAAAGGTAACAAAATTTTATGGAGAAACTTCAACTTCAATTAACACTGGACTGGAATTAACGTTTTTTTCATTTTTGTGAACAGAGCAGGGTGTAAAGATGCTTTTTATATGAAAACCACTTTGGGCTCCATCTTTACTGCGCTGGCTCAGATTAGAGTCTGACTCCATCATGTTGTCCCTCTCTCTTCTCCAACTTCCCTGTCTCTCTCTTTCACATAATAAAGCCAAAAATGACCCCCAAAAAACTTTATTCATTTTTACGAAGACCTTGATATTGTCTGAAATAATCTAAACATGTAACAACATTGATTATGTTTCAGTGAAGCAGGGTAGGTACTGTAAACAAAAACAGAGACAGTGACTGTTTTTTAGAGTAAACAGAGATAATTTGCAGGATATGTAAACCTTTTTCCTTTTCATCTTCATAATAAACATAAAACGGGATGTGAGTGTAATCTTCAGGAGATTAGTGAGGAGGCCGCCTCCAGCAGATGGAGGAGTTTACTATCTGCTCCTCCTGTCGTTGTCCATGGAGGATCTTTTTATAATGAGGCCTGAGGGGACAGTTTAGTCTCCAGGCTGTGACGTGCTCTCCGCAAAAAACCTTCTGCTGGTTTCAGCAGCATCGCTATTGACTGGGTCAAACACTTCACTGATGTATTCGTACACTGAACAGGCTGATGTCAGTGAGCTACTGACCTCCACTAACTGTTGTCTAGGGGATAATTTAATCAAACTCTCATTTTCTGACGGGAAACCACTTAGCACTGAGCTATAAATTGCAGAAATCTAACACTGACCTAATGTCAAAGCTACAAACGCTGCTTAGTTTGGCTGTAAGGACTGTACTGCTATCTGTGTTTTAACCCATTTACTGCTAACTACATACACTTAATGTTCATTTTCATTCCTGCTGAGCATTTTCCAAAGCAAACTGTGCTTTTGCTTTCATTTTTGTTTCGTTTCAATTCAATAAACACACAGGAATACATTAAAAATCAATTTGCAGACTCAAACACGGTTGATTTCAAGTATCATTAGGAGAACCAGAACCGATCTTAGGGGATAATTGATGTTTTGTTTTTGTTTTTTTGTTTTTTTTTTAGCTGAGGTTTTATTTTCTTTGTCACAAAATCATGAAGTAACATATTAAACATTTATAATATATATATTAACTCTATTTTGAAACATAATCATTATTTTTACTTATGAATTATGTGAAATGTGTGTTATTAAAAGACGGAACTGTGAGGTGAAAATACATCACACAAAAATACTTAAGGTTTGTCGTTCTGTCCTCCTCTACTTTGTTCTCACATTTCATCTGTCCATCTCTAAGACACCTTTGTCCCTCTCTCTAATAACACACCCTCACTCTCTCTCTCTCTCTCTCTCTCCCTCACACACACACACACATGCACGCACACTTTCCTCCCTCTTAACCTCTTGCTTGCTTGACTTCCTGTCTCCCCGCAGCCTGAAAGCCGAGCCAAATCAATTAGTCTGCAGAAATTACAGAGCAATAAATAACGAGGGCCAGTCGGCAACAGCGGAGACGGGCGGAGGGGCAGAGCCAGAGTTATGGGGCCCCTCCTGTCTGCATGTGGAGTTCAGGATGCCGGGGCCTCCAACCTCTAACAATATGACAATAAGAGCTTTTTTTAATGTGCCTCAGTGCATGATGTTTACAGGATGACGGGGTCTGTTTAGACTATTTGGTTTAATGAGAGAATAAGGACAGAACTTGACAGAACAGAGATCACAAGTTTAATAGTTGCACTTAATTTTTTTTTCTTTTAAGAGTCAGAACTTGAGCAGAGGGAAAGAGTGATGTCTCAGACAAACTTTATGTGGTGTTAATGAAACGTGTATAAAAATATATTTTGCTCTGTATTCGCTTCATAAAGCGCCTTTGTTATAGTTCTTTAATAGATAACACCATACATCTCTGTTTTGGCTCTGTGGGTAACCATAGACGCCAGGCGGGGGGTGTCTACAGTGTCGGGGTACTGGATCGCCCGTGACCTTGGTCTCTGCTCTGATGTTATTTGATCCCGCCTGTTGCAGCCTGTCCCAGTCAAATTTGTATCTTTGTGTCTGATGTACACACACACACACACACACACACACACACACACGTGCACAGACATGCAACCCTAGCCTCTTACAAATGCCATTTATATGCTGCTAATTTGCAACTGCACATATGTTTTGGGGGGAACATGATACATCCATATGATAATTTTAACTGCTTCTAATGAAAGTTTCTGGCCTGTTGCAAAAAATCTGTGAAACGTGCACATAGATCATTTCATTAAGGGAACATAAACACTGTGACAACACCAACAGCTTTTACCTCAGTGCTTTACAAAGATCGAAGAGCTTCCTGTGTTCCCACCACGATGCTACATCTCTTTACATTATCTATATTACTTTTAAATTTAAAACGTGCTTTGTTGAGCTAATGGTTTATGGTGTGAACCTTTTGTCTGAATTTTATGTATGTTAAGAAAAATACATTTAATACAGTGCATGCCCCTTTCAGTGCAACAGTAGTTTTGCAATGGTAATAATTAACAACATGATCAATAACTTCTTATTTCTTAGGTAAAATAGATCAGTAGTAAAGGGTAATCATCAATATTTTTCTGGTGGTAGTGGTGTAACACTTTACTGTGACTCTGCCAGCTTTCTGACACATACATTAATGATTAATGACTCATTTATCAATGGCCGACCGGACGTTGATAAAAGTAAATAAGAGGCTGCTTCAAAAAGTGAGTGACCAGAATATGAATGAGGATTAAACATAGAGTCTTTATTGGGTTAAATTTAGAAACTGGTTGATTTTTGTTGACAGAAACAAAAATCATGATGGAAACATAATGACGGGCTTGTGAAAGAACTGGTTTGATCAAACTTGTTGCACAACAGTGGAAAGTCATTTTTCAACGCTTTTTGGAAATCTTTAATATTTGCGTCTGTTTCTTTTCCGTGTGCTCGGCCTAAAGTGGTGAACAATTTCAGTGGTTCATATTTACATTTCATCAAACCACCACAAACCAGCCAATTAAAACCAGCTCTGGGATCTCGGTGGGTCTCGTAGGTTCCTGTGAGCGGCTGCCTGGTCAATAATTCAGCATGTCTTGTTGTCTGCACCACTAAATCAAAGCCGAGCTCTTCAGTGTAGCTGTTGTCGTCAGCTCACACTGGTCTAGATCCACGTGGCAGCTTGTTGTGTTATGGCTGCTTCTCCCTGTGATAAGCTCCTCTCATGTTGTCGCAGTGTTAACTCAACATCCTGTGTCCACACTCTCTTCCTGGCCTTATCGCTCTCAGTGTGTGTAGACACAATCACAAATACTTCCACAGGTCAATAGATAAATTGGACCAACAAACATTGCACTGGATCCTACACACACACACGCACTGGAGGGCTGCTGCAGTTGTGTGTGTGTGCGTGTGTTTGTGTGGTCCAGGGTTCACTGTGCTGAAGCAAAGCAGTTAAACTTTAACAGTTTCAAACAGAGAAGTTGTCCTGTGTCTCTTCAGTCGACCTCCACAGTCTGTTTTGAGCCTGATCAGATGTGAGAAAAGGTTGGATAATGCTGCTGAGGTCTCCAGTCTGTCACATAGAGATGAACAAACACACAAACACACACACACACTCTCGCATTCACTTTTTGTGTTAAAATCTGTTAAATTCTGACGTAATCAACCATTTCCAATGATTTACTGACATAATCAATACAGCTTATTCTTGCAGGATCACAGTTTTCTGAGTGTGTTCATCATCAGAACTGGAATCTGTACTCACGTCCATTATAATGCAATATACTGTAATAATAATAAAGCTGATGCTGGAAATACTGTGAGAAAGACAAGTCATGGACGATGTGGTTCTCCTTATCTCTGCAATCATAAAGTATTGCATGATATTAGAAATTACAAGAAAAACCACAAAGTGGCATTGTGCAAATCAAAGCCACAGCTCTTTTATGAACTATGAACCATACGTGACCACACTCAACAACACAAGGGTTCAGGAGGGCAATCATTTCTAATGGGAAAAGTAACACAAGTTTGATTTATGCCACATTCTTCATATTTTAAACACTATAATTAACTTTTATAAGAGAAAAAGGGGTTTGAGGATGTCAGTAGAGACCCTGGTTTTATCGCTCAGGTAACCGGAGGACGTTGAGAACAAGTCTGATGCAATTTGCGGCACAGCAGCATTAAATATTTAGGCTGCTCAAGATGAGAGTTTATCGCCGCTGGGATATCTTTGACGTCATAATGATGACAAGTTCAGAAAGACGAGATAGAAATTGTCAGCAGCACAGTTTATTTTGCCTCTCAGAAACATTTTTTCCTGCCTTTTTAAGTCCAGTCTCAAAGCTTTCATAACAAATATGATCCTTTGATTATTGAAAATTTCCCATGTGATGATAACTACGTTTGATTCAACAAATACAGGCTGGAATAGACTGAAAATCTGTCTGGAAAATGTCTTCATCTCTGTTCAAAGCTGACAGTTCATACACAGTATCGGCTTTTCTCTCCTTGTTTGAGATATTCTCGCAGATGAAAACGACGCTGTGAGTTAAAACAACCTACGGACACATGAGAACCAAATAAATCTCAGTTTTCCTGTGAATACCACAGAAGGAAAGCTCATTTAAGAACTTCCTGTGTGATGGCAGGAACTGTCTGGTTCATCAGGTACACTGTAAAACAAACATTTAGCAGAATCCACTCATCTTTTCTCATTAACTTCACATAAACACAGAACTTTTAACGCGAGATAAAATTAGATGTGGTCGTTTCTTTTCATCATCGTGATGAAAACAGAGCTAATCGTGACGACAGTTAGTGTTGAGTTAAGTCTAAAACCACATGCACTTATAATTAAACAAGATTAGCGGGAGTGTCCCACTGTAGAAACTCTGGATCAAAGTGGCTTCGAGACTAAAACAAAGAACTGATTCTTACAACTGAGAAAATGAAAATGGAGATTAAATGTGACTCTAATGTGTTTAAGTCTGACTGAGCAGGAGATTTAAGGGATTTAACTTAATTTCTTAATTTTACTGAACCTGTTTTCTCACATTCTGTGCATCTTGACACTCAAGTTCATTCTCAAATTCAGCTGTGTAATTGTGGTCGTACTCTATATTTATTGTTAAAGCTGTACAGAAATGAAAATGAATTTGAGCACTCTGTGGGTCTTAACATTAGTGTAATAACTCATCTATCAGGCCAAACTTTGTGCAAAATTCTATTTTTGAGTAAATCCGGGATGAAAGTGGGGTATTTTTTTTTGCATTGGATAATGCAGGCACATCGTGAGTCAGCCTGCTCACGATTCATCAGCCTGTGATATTGGATCCGTCATCCGTCGATCAAACGTCTGAGACACACACACGGAGCTCGGTCTCGCCCCAAACACTGAATATCCCGCCCGCTCGATAACGACCAATCAAATTCATTTTCTTTACTCAGGTAAACTCGTGCGGCAACTCGTGAAAACTTGGCGCGACAAACAGGACAAACATTTCTGTACACCTTTAAGGTAGAGTCAGTAGGTTTGTTCATTGCAGTTTGTAAACACAACATTCAAAGTGGGCCCCTCCTCTTGGGCTCAACCGTGCATGCCCCCTGCTCCTGACAGAAGTTGCCAGAACGGCCTTCAAAGTTTTTTTTGAATATACCACCAAGATGTGCACCCACGGCAGCTCCACCCGGGCCCGGGCCCGCACCCTTGGCTTCCATGCTCAGCGCCTTGGCCCTCCTACTTGTCGCCTTGCCTTTAAAAGGACAGTGGGGTTGTGGTTCCCACTGTCATTAAGCTTGTTCAGCAGCACCCGGAAACATCACCAAAGTCAGTAAAACTGAGCCCAGAGAGGAAAAGGAGGGATGTTTTGGGGGGGGGGGGGGGGGGGGGGGGGGGGGGTTCAGTGACAGCAACAACAGTTCATTTGACCAAATGGGAGCTGCTGGATTAGTCAACAGATGAGTCCCACAATACAGGCTGGACACTCGCTGACTAATCAGAGGAGTGGAGGAGGAAACAAGTCAGCAGATACAGCGGCTGCTGAGTCCAACGCTGCTGTCACGTTCATGTACAGTCACACACACGGAGCAGGAAAACCACCAGCACCTCTGAACCGCTACAGATCCAGGCTGCGGGTCCGGTGGTGAGATTTTCTCAGAAATGTGAAATATAGAAAACAACAACACATCTAAAAAGGAAAATCACAACAAAGAACATTATTATACACAATTACTAAGACAGCTGGGAAGTCCTACAGGATGACTGAGTATTCTGGGATTTAAGTCAAAGTCAGAAGTACTTTATTTTTCCGTTAGGATTTACACTTCCCTTTCTCACAACAGATTGTTGATTGATGTCGCTGTCATATCTGCACCACAAGAGTCTGAGCAAATCATAAATACTGAGAATGGGGGGAAAACATAAATAAACAAAATCCGCTATAGGCTACAGCCCAGAAGACCGACCCAGTGACAGCAAATATTTTGTTTGTTATAAAATGCTGCAAAAATTGAGGCGTAAAAATGTCAGTTTAGCATTTTATGGACGTTATGGGACCAGGAACTTCTGCTGCTTGCCTGGCAGCGGGCCAACACAGTCTGAGACATAACTCGCTGTTCAACCAAATGTATTTATAAAAAATATAATATATCAAATATGTTCCGGCAGGATGCTGCAAATGTAGATCCTCCTTTTCTTGGGATTTCTTTTTAATGACCTCCACTCTACACACAACTACACACACACATGCACACACATTAGGCAACCTCAACAAATCGAACAGACTGTTCTTTGGAGATAAGATGTGTTTATAGATGTGTGTGTCTGTGAGTTTACTGCATGAAGTGCTACTTCTAAACCCACATATTGTTCACACAATCAATGTTACACACACACACACACACACACACACACACTCCCAGACAGAGATCCCAGACTGAGACGTTTATCAGTGGGAGCAGGAGGCAGCTCAGAGACCTGCCGGCTGATCGAGATTTATTGTACATGGGAGATAAGACACAAATGCAAACACATAAATGTAGAGACCACACACCATCTACACAGGAGATAAAACACACACTGAAACATAATCATGCATACACACACATTCACGGACATTCACACACACTTACACACACACTCTTCAAAAGCGGGGGGCTGGCTGGGATCACTGCTGCCCTCTCCTCCCACCTCTTGACCCTTGACCTCCATCTCTTCATTCTTCCGTCTCGCCGTCTCGCTGTGTCCATCTCTGTCTTTCATCTTTCTCACATCAGTTTCTCTGTTTAATTTTTCCCTTTTTCATAGTCTCTGTCTGTTAAATTCACTAATTGTGTCAATTTAACTGCAGATTTTGTTGAAGATCTTAATTTTCTTGGGTCTTAATTTTTCCTTTCTATGCACCATGCAACATAAAGTTTTTTTTTTTTTTTTTTACCAAGTGCAGGAAATCCTCATGCATCCACCTGCAAGGACTTAAACCTACAAATCTTACACTGAACATACCAATGAGGACACACACACACACACACACACACACACACAGTTGTCACATGGCCGTAGAGTGTAATCCGATCAAACTGGCCAATTTCTGCTCAAGCTAAAACTCAGAAATCACACATGATCTCAAACTGGCTGGAGGAATGGAACAAGGAGGGATTTACCCTTTATTAAATCCAAGTAAACAAAAGTGTGAGTTCATTTAGGTGCAGAAATGAAGAGAAGCACATGCAGAGCAGCAGCCATGCAGCTGGGGAGGTGAGCACATGGAGCAGCTTTTAACAAGAACTATAGAAGAGGTGAGGACCCTCTGCTGAGGGGCCAAATGTCCCCCGAGCCTCCGCACACAGTGTGGCAAAGACACTTTGAGTCTATTTCTGTATTTTCAAGTGAACCCATCAATGCAGTCAACATTAGCCGATGGGAGCGATAACAACTTGTCCAAAAATCAAGAAATCTCTGGCATCCACTTTGGAGTCTGGTTATTGTCCCGTCTGACAGAATGAGACTGAACGTGCTGTTTTTTATTCAAATGTGAAAACAGAGACAGGACGCAGAGCTGCTTTATTTTAAATTATACTTTATTTCATATAAAAACAAAACAATAAACAAATAAATTAGATATTTCTAAAATAATTCTCTCGAGGAAATGTTTAAGAACAGTCGTGATTGTTTACAGTTTGTATCTGGGATAACTGGAATGTAAAAAGATGCAAATGTATCCGGACACTTTATGCAAATAAACGTTAAGAGCTTCACTCCAAAATGAGATCTCCATCGGTGACACCAGCTGTCACAAGGTGATTGGCGGCATAAAATGCAAACAAATGAGCAGAGTAGATGCGTTAATCCTTCGATGTGCTGCAATGAGTGGACGATGAATTTAAAGCACTTTGAAATGAAGCTCTTACATTTTCTTTAAACTTTCCAACATCTGTAAGAAATAATAATAATAAAAAAAAACAGAGCGTAATGGTGCAATTAGCCAAATGAAATTTCTTTCAGCTGACTGAAGGAGGTCGTGTGTTTCACCAGCATTTATATATATATTAAAAAAAGAAGCAAATTTCAGGACTGAGAGTAAAATTTCACCATCGACCAGAAGCAAAGTGTTGAGGATGTCGCAATTATCTGATCATACAATGAAGAAATCTCCCTCCACTTCAAAAAAACTAACCAATGGGTATTTTGTTTGTGTCTCAGCTGTGTTTGTCTGCAGACTGAGGACTCAGTTGGCTTTTTTTTTTTTTTTTTTGTTACCCCACAGGGGAATTTTCTGCAGCTGGTCCTGGTGGCAGTGGGGAAGGAAGCAGCGAATGTGAATTAAGATTTGTAATTTAAAAGATGGTGGCTATGGATAAAGATAGGGGCGTTTGGGGGAGACAGAAGAGGAGACATTACCATAATAAGAGCCTCTTCATTTGCACACAAGCCCAAGCTATCCCCACACCACCAGCACCCCCCCAAAAAAACTCCCTCTGGTCCGTAGTCACACCCATTAAGCCTGCAAAGCCCTCATTGTCCGGCCAGGCTGTGGACCTGAGGACCCCTCGCCAACAGATTGGGTTGGGTGAAGGGTTACAGCCAAACAAAGGAGGGTCCCTCCCCCTTCTCCTCTATTTGAAATCAATCACACTGGCTTTCACATTCAGTGCCCCCCCCACCCCACCCCACCCCCGCCCTGCCCTCCTCAGCAGTGACAGTGGGCCTGGGCCAGCTCCCCACAGAGTCCTCATGCTGAATCTTCAGTCGTCCTTTCAGGGAGAGTCCCACCGTGGACACACTGTCTCTGACAAAGCAGCAACGTGGGCAAAGTCTGAATGAGTTAAAGCTTGTTGTTGGAGGAAGACCACGAGATGTTGTCTCAAGTCTCGTTGTTTTGGGAGTTTTTTTTACTCGTAAATGCGTCTGTCTCGTGACCTCTGGGGTCGACGGACCGGCATGGCCAGACCTTGTTGGAGCTTTTTTGTTTCGTTTTGTTTTTTCCAAAACCTTTTGTAAAGATTTTATGGTTTTCATCCAACAACAGCAACAAAGACAATAACTCCCTCTGGTATTTACCCACAAGCTGTTTTCTCAAGGTTGGAGGAGTTGCAGCAGTTTACTACGAAATGACAAATGGAGGGTTTCGTTCCAAAATCTCCCAAGTTTTGTGCTTTTAAAGGCCCAGTCCACAATTAACCACAAACATTTGAGGCTTGATTTGTCAATGGAAAATTAGATAATTTGTGTTTTTGTTTGTGTTCAGCCTGGTTTTGTGACCATGTTTACAAAGTTGCTGATGCAAACCAAAGTTGAACAGCATCTGCTATTGGCTCATTATTTGACATATTTGATGTTTTCTGCAGACTGGGACTTTGCAGGCCAGTTTTCTCGATTGAACCTGGTGATATTTTGGAATGAAACTTAAACATGAAGACAGTGTGATGACGCCTGTGACAGGTTTGGCACTTGAAACACTTGATTAAATTCTTGAAATCCCATTTTGCCTCCAATAACCTTCATTTTTGTGTCATTCAGAATAATTTATAAAAGGCAATTGTCTTTCTGTTGTTGATATGTACATACAATATTTTAATATTCTAATATATTCACAGGAAATCGTAAATTCAGGCACTTTGCTGCTGGTACAGCAACTTCTTAGCAGGACACATCCTGAGATTTAAGACTGTTTTCTCTTCTTTTTTTTAAATAAGCAACACAAAAGTAAAATAATATTATATAGAGAGATTTATATTTAACAATCAGTTTCTTCTTTTTTATTTTATCATAGCAAAATAAATCTTTTTGTTTTTGTTAAAATGTCTTTACCACCAAGGTTTTCAGGCCCCGGTGTTGGGTTGAGTTTATGTGAGGAGATCATTGTCCATCGCCTCTCTGAAGGAGAGCCGATCAAAGAAAGCATTTCGAGCCGTTTTTTGAGTACCAGGGTCTCTTCTGTTGTGTTTAGTGCCGCAGTTTTCCAACGTTACAACTGTTCATGGGCACAGTGCCAGAGCTGATCGTCCAAAGTACCATGTTTAGTTTGTAGTCTTTTCTTCTTGCTCCTGCTTCTGCCCACAATGAAACGTTTTCCTACAAAACTCCACCGTGTAATGAAGCCCACCGGCCTCAGTGCTCCACGTGCACACGCGTGTCTGTGTGATTGTGTGTGTGTGTAAAATATGCAAACCTAAATCTAAGGGCTTCGTCTGGTGCCACACTGGAGGTCCAATGTAATACTTAAGAATAAAAACTTTAACTTAAACTTTAGAAATGCTGCTGTTGACCTCCAGTATGGCTGCCAGTAGAGCTTTTGTTTTGACAAAAAAAAGCCCAAGGTTAAGTTTCCTCACTGTGGAGTTGTGTTTATGTGTGTGTGTATGTTGCGCATGTGTTGTGTTGTTGGGCGCCTATCGGAGCGCCGTCTTCATGTCTATCTGGGAGCGCACGTCCTGGTAGCCCAGGAGGCAGGGGTCGGTGGACAAAGCATCGTGGGTAAAAACGGAGTCGTTGTCTGAGGAGCAGGAGCTCGACGTGTCCTCACACGACGGGGAATACTGCTCGAAGGGCGTCGACAGGTCCAAGTACTGAGAGGAGAGAGAGAGAGGAAGTGCAGAAATTAGAGACCTGTTGATGTTTCCGTGAAGGCAGAAAAAACAATCTGATCCACACTGACACGTTAATGACACTGGCAGTAAACAGCAGAGGAAACTGAATCTGGCGTCCTCTCAAAGGCCGTCAGGCTGCTGCTGAACGTCCGTGACAGAGGAGTTGCAGATGTGGGGATGTGCGGCTGTGACAGTTTTAGACCACCACAACAGCACGGACGAGTATTTTTAGACCAACATGATTTTTTAACTTTGTATCTAAGCTTGTAAATCTCAACAAATCGATCACATGGACTCTGATCTGCGGAAGTTGGTATGTGTTGAAAAAGAGTTTCTGACATTTCATCTTTCTTTTTTTTTAAACACATTTTTGATTTTGTTTCTGTTCTCCAGAGTTTATAAGTCTGACTCTCTACAAATTCACTCTAGTGCACTGACAACATCTGGACAGCAGATTGAGAGAGAGCGAGAGGAAGAAGAAAATGTGTGTGCATCTTCACAAGTGCATATGTTAGTGTGCATGTGTGTGTGTGTGTGTGTGTGTGTGTGTGTGTGTGTTTGACGCCCACCTCGTCAGAGATGGACAGCAGCACTTTGTCCAGCTCCTCAACCAGCTGTTTAAAGGTCGGTCTCTGGGTAGGAACAGCATGCCAGCACTCGCGCATCATCATGTAGCTGCAGAGGAAAAAAGCACAACAGGAAAAAACATTATTTCAGCACTTTAAATATGTAAAATTATCACTAATTTTCTCCTCTTTACTGGAGTAAAACTTCTCAATATCTTAAACATAACACTCATTTGGCTGATTTAGACAGTTGGAAGAAGTTCCTCCTTACAGTTCATGTGTGCAGTTGGAGGGTTTGTCCATTCGATGACCTTCCTTCAGCAGCTTGAAGAGCTCCTCCACAGGGATGCCAGGGTACGGCGAGCCACCCAGCGTGAAGATCTCCCACATCAGGACGCCAAACGACCACCTGAGG
Organism: Trachurus trachurus; assembly: GCF_905171665.1. Lineage (NCBI taxonomy): Eukaryota > Metazoa > Chordata > Actinopteri > Carangiformes > Carangidae > Trachurus > Trachurus trachurus. Next base: position 17,824,531 of record NC_139903.1, on the reverse strand, counting down.
ACACACGAAGGAGGAGGAGGAGAGCGTAAACAATCAGGACAGACATTCGCACTGCGTCATGTTTTTTTTTCCCCTGCAGAGACTTCAACTTACACGTCGCTCTGGTGTGTGTAGACTCTGTCGAACAAGGCCTCTGGTGCCATCCACTTCACCGGCAGACGTCCCTGCAGAGCGGACATGGAAACGTTAGAGCCCACACATTCAAACCAAACCACAGTCTCGCTCTGTGTCTCCCCCACGCCCTCTCTCGTTCCTCCCTCACAGTCTTCCCCCTGCTTTGTCCTCGTCTCCCCTCGTTTCTAATTAACTCCCATTAAGCCTGCTGCCAATCAGAGGAAAACATCAGACATCTGTCTTGAGGAGTATTAAAGCTGTGAAGGGAGCCAGGCAGGAGGAGCCTGGCTGAAAAGAAGACATTTTTACAACATAGTGAGGTAGTTTGTTTGTATATGTATTTTTTTCCACCTTTTAACATCAAAATACCTTCTTTTATTTCATCTTAACTAATATAAATGATATATTAAATTCCTGAGGTTCCGATGTCGGGTTCAGCTGATTGATTAACATGTTTTGGTAATTTTATAATGAGTAGCTGATCATTTAAAAAAAAAAAGTAAAAAAAAAAAAATAAAAAAAAATTGAATCATACAAAGCAGGAAAAGAACATTTTCTGTCTGACATGAACCACTAACAGGAGAGCTGCAGTACCTTGGCTGCACTCGAGCCGCCTCATTAACTACTGGAAAACGGAGGAGTTCTCCACTGGTGTGAAAGTGTGAAAAGTGATTCCTGAAAATAAGCCCCGGCAAAGTCTGTCACTCACGTTGGTGGTTTTCTTGTAGTAGTCGATCTGGTGGACTCCTCTTGCCAGACCAAAGTCGGCGATCTTCATCACGTTGTCCTCTGTCACCAGGACGTTTCTCGCTGCCAAATCTCTGTGGATGCACTGTGGAAAGAAAGGACCATTAAAGGAACCTGAAATTAACTAAACTTAATTATCTGAGGTTAATAAAAGCCTGAAATGCTCTTTTGAGCCTTGTAAAATGTCGTGTTTCTGGTTTGTAAAAACACAAAGGTAGGGGGGATGTAAAAAAAAAAAAAAAAAAAAAAAGATCCGCTGCAGATTTTGTTCCAGAAATGAAAAGACTCAGGAGTCTAAAGTCAACATACAGAGCCTCATTTTAGTGAACGCAACAAAATTAAAATGTCTTTATATAGAAACCTGGGAGTTTGAAGAAAAAACAACCCTTTGGGGGGGAAAAAAGAAAGGCACTGTTTGCCCACATTGAATGGATGTCATTAAGTTTATTTTGGTTTTCATTCGAAATAGACGTGGGATTTGCGGGAACGTGCGAAATGAACCAGTCTTGGTTTGTGGGTCTCCCCATAATGGAGGGTTAGTTTCAGGCTCCTGCATTCTTAGGAGGCCGTAGAGCCAGAAACATGATGCCTACACCCAAACGACGACTCTGCTGCCTGTTTGCTAACAGATTTATGGCAGCGCTAAAAAGGACAAAGCCCGGCGACAGAGGGAGGGACAGATGGATGGAAGAAGAGTAAATAGGGCCGAAGCTGCAGCAGCTTTCTGTTCAGGAATGCCTGTCTGAGACACCGGCTGGCAGACAAAGAGACGTGTTGATAAGAAGCACACAGACAGAGAGCATGCTGGGAAAATGAAAGGAACTGAAACATGGGGGGTGGGAATGGAAAGAAAAGAAAAGAAAAAGAAAAGAAAGGGACAGACAGAGGCACAGAGAATGACAAGAGGAAAGACCTGGAGCTGCTGTCCAAAACTGTCTGAGCCACACTCATCCATCTGAAGGCCAAGTGCCCAAACACAAAAAACACGGCACCACACAAAAGGATCCGAACCCTAATCACACTTCCCCTTGTGTCAAAAGCAAAACCTCCGATATTACAGCTGAGAAGTCCGCAAATGCATGAAACATGTTACCATCCTCCCTTCATTTTGTGGCTCTATTTCCTGCCATGAGACATGGCTGCAATTAACTGTAATGAGGACCCACATGTAAACATTGAAGTTTGCAACGTTAAAAGTTCCTCCCGGAGCATAAATCTCCCATCTGGCCTGCACCAAAACAATTACAATTTGTATATATAGCAAATCTCAAGTTATATCGGAACAGTGCAAAACATATGTGTAGAGATATGCAGGGAAATGTCCAAAAACATGGTCTCTTCCAACTGTACAAGATGCAAAGCACTTAACCTTCTTGACTTGGTGAACTACTTTTACAATTTATCTACATTTAATTACACCACCAGGAGATTCACACACACTCTCAGAGAAGCTGCATGGCGCCACTCTTTTAAAGTGAACGTACCCTTTTAGAGGCCAGGTACTCCATCCCTCGGGCCACCTGGTAGGCACAGGACAGCAGGTCTTTGAAGGTGAGCTGCTCCTCAGGCACCTTGGTCACATCAAAGGTGTAGTCCATACCTGGAGGTCGTCGGGCCCGCAGGTACTCCCTCAGACTGCCTTTGGAGGCGTACTCCACCAGCACGTACAGAGGGCCTGAGGAGGCGGAGGGGGGCACACAAGCAGGGTTAGAGATGTTTCTATTGTTGAGCTAAAACAACATCATGTCTAAGTTGAAAAGGTGCCATTCTTACCATCCTGTGTGCAGACACCCAGCAGGTTGATGATGTTCTTGTGTTTGTCCATCACCTTCATCAGCTCCATCTCTGAGATGAGATCTGCCAGGTCTTTGTCTGTTGCATCATCTGAGGGCGGGGAAAACAACCTCTCATTTAAAACGAGCATACTTTTGTCTCAGACAAGAGACTAACTATCTAAGTCTGGGTCTTTTTGTGTCTATGTCATTTCTTTCCTACCTTTGAGCATTTTAACCGCCACAGTGGTGGCCGGGTCTGGGCAGTCCTTGTTGATGCCGTAGGCCTCTGCTCTAACCACCTGACCAAAGCAGCCTTCTCCCAGAGGTTTGCCCAACGTTAGACTACAGAGAAAAAAAGAAAGAGAGAGGCAGAGAGTTAGTGAAAATAAGTATGTCCAAATGAAAACTGTACAAATCCATAATTTTGGGCTCTGGTTTCTTAAAACACGGGTTGGGCAGAGCCAAAAATGGGCTGCGGACTTGTTTCTTTTTAGGTCCCCACATGGTGCGAGAGCTACAATGTTTAAATTAGTCTGGATCCGAGCAGCCAAACTAAACTTAGTGAAGAAACGCTCTCTATGCATGGGGGCAGAAGGTTTTTACGTAAAAGCGAACATTTTTTCAAAACAGCTCGCTTTCATAATAAATTAATACATGTTGATTCGACATGACAGATTACTTACTTCTCTCTGGGGAACTCCCAGTCCGGGTCGTAGGGCAACTCAAACTCCATGACTCCAGCCAGCATGGGAGAGCAACTGGACGAAAGGCGAGCCACCCTCATCAGAGACGCACTGGACTTCCCTGACGAGTTGGACTCCACCGAGTACTGAAGTAGAAAACGCAGAAAAGGACGATTTAGTTAATCAACCAGGAGCGAACAGAAGGATTTGAGGTGTGCAAATCAGACATGATTAGTAGGAAACTCCAAGAGTACACTGTCGTTATGTCATATCAGACAAAAACCTCCCATGATACACTGCTGCCCTTTACCTGTCTGCGAAGAGGAAACTTGGAGAGCTTCTGGACTGGAAGAGCGTCGAACGGTTCCCTTCTGGGGTGGACCTGCATCCGGCACAACACCACGATGATGATGGCCATGATCAGAGCCAGGAAGCCGCAGGCGTAGATGATGATGTCTGTGTATTTGGTCTCCACGGTGTCCATGGAGTCTGCTGCTTCCTCCTCTGTTGGGCGGCAGGAGGGTGGGGGCAGGATTTACTAAACATGCTTATACCTTCAAGTTTTCATTTTTTTAAAGAATTTAAAACCAAATCCTGCAACCGGTTAATTCAAATCTTCCTCCTTTACCTGATAGGACGGTCAGCCAAGCGGACTGGTGGGCAAAACCTATTGAGTTTCCAGCCAGACAGGTGTACTCTCCTGCATCTTCCATGGTGACTTTGGACAGGTAGAGCACCTCCACCTCCGACATGTTCAAACTGCCAGTCTGCACAACAGAGTAGACTTGATATAATAACACATTTCAGAAAATTCGTTTGGTTTCTTCTGATCAAAATGCCTCTGATCTGACACTGACCTTGATGACCTGGACGTACGGTGTCCCATCAGGACCATAGCGGCTGCCGTTTCTTTCTATGTGTTTCAGCCACTGGATGTGAGGCTGGGCGTCGCTGTAGACTTTACAGTGGAACTGGACGTCGCTGCCCACCACTGCTGTCGTGTTGGCCGGCAGACCGGCCTGCAGGATTGGCCTGTGGGGAGAGCGCTCTGTGGAAATGGGGGGAGAAATCGAAGAAGACGTAAGAAAAGTGAGCAGAGAAAAGAGCAGTGAAAGATCTCGACAGGATCTGGAGAGAGAAACGAGAGCTTAAAGAATTCACGGGTCAAAGGGTGACCCGGGAACATGGAGATGGAGATTTAAATAATCTGCAGGGATCAAAGGGAATCTGGAGTGCAACAAACATCCAGATATTTGGCCGGTTACTAAACAGGCCACAAACAAATTTCTAAAAATGGCTTGCAGTTGGTGCTGTCACCTATAATGTGTTTGTGTGCTGGCAAAAGAGCAGAAATGTCATTTTGGGATTAAAAAAAATGGTTCCATTAGCGTGGCTCTTTGTCAGCTGGTCGCCGGGGTCTCTTTGATCTGCGGTTACTCTCGCTCTCTGATCTCGTTAGCCGTCTCGTTAGTCGTTTCCCCCCGTTGACGGGGACAGAAACTGACCCCGTGGTGGACGGACAGCGAACAAATGAACAAATGAACAAATAAACCGCAGTCCTCCTTGATCTCCTGTCACAGGTCAGGTAGAAAACTGGTGTGGACGCCTGACCGTCCACATCCTGCCCGCCACAGCGGACGCCAGGCGCCCCTGTCACCTTCTGCTCACCCCTCTGCTTTTGCCCTCCCTCAGACTGGAGGCTTTTATTTGTGGACATGACGCTTTTTTCCATAAAGTGCTGACTAATAACTGTTGTGCAGATTACTGAAAGTTTTACGAACATCATAAGTGCTGATATTTTATCCAGGACTTCAACGAACAAATACACAAAATAGTCTGAAGCATTAAAACACAAACGGGGCATGGGTTGTGTATCATCATCATCATCTTACCCAGGACATCGAGGATGTAGCTGTGCAAGATGGAGCCGTATTTATTCTCCACCACGCAGGTGTAGTTTCCTCTGTCTGAAGGAACGACGCTCTCCATCACCATGCTCCAGTGCTGGTGTCTCAGCTATAAAAAAAAAACATACAGAGAAACACAATCCATCATTAGTTTAGACAGACACAACCTGGGATCGCCCACCTTCTCCCATCACCGCCCTGCTGCCGTTCTCACCTTGATGCCACCGATTCGATGCTCTCCTCTGAATTCACGTCCATTTTTCAGCCAGCGGATGCTCGGCATGGGGCTGCCCATGGCCGCACAGCGAAACTTCACCGTGTTGCCTGCAGGAACAGCGTACAGCTTCTTCTCCATGCGCTGGGGGTGGGTCCAGTAGGGACCTGAATGGACAAAGACTTTAGTCAGAAAAGCCCTGAGGAAGCCTGGAGACCTGAGTTTTAGTGAGTGAGCAAACAAACCAAACAACCAACGCACCCCTGGAGAAGTAGACTTGGTCGTTCTCGATCTCAGCCGATGAGTCCTCCAGGCCGTTGTCCTCGTCGTCATCCCCCGACCCCAGCGAGTCTGGACAGGTGAGAAATAAAAACAGTGAAGGCAAAAGTAAATACCCACATTTATGCGACTAACATCAATTAAATGTTCATACTATTAATAGTTATTGCAGATATATAATTATGCCCTGAGCTCCCTAAGAACAGTGTTGGTGTCTTTACCTGTTACAGTGATTGTGAAGTTTCTCACGGGTTCTTTGGTTCCTCGGAGAACGCAAACGTAAACGCCCGAGTCCTCGTAGGTCACGTCCGTGATCTCCATGATGGCGCTGCGGATCTGAATCCGTGGCGTGGCCAGAACCCGCGATCCCTCCTTGTACCAGTTCACCGCCATGCCGGGCCGGGTGCTCATGTCACAGCGCAGTTTCAGCACGTTACCGGGCTCCAGCAGGAGATGTTCAGTGGTGTCTTCACTCAGGTCCTCGAGAACATCTGTGGAAACCAAACAATCAAGTTTTATTTTTTTTTCTCTACTTCTTCTTCTTCTCTTTTACAGAGTCGGACCGGTCAGTGGGTCTTTTCTTCTTCTCCTCTCTAAAGCAAGTAGCCATCCCCTCTGCTGTGACCTTCACCTCCTCGACCCCATTATCTCTCATCCCCATAGCACACACACAATAAAATCACCACGGAGACCAGGAGGCCTAACCGACCCCAGCCCACCCCCACCCCTTCATCTTTTTTGTTCCTCTGTGGATTATTGTGGGACTGAGAGCGATCCAGCTAACACTGCAAACTCCCTCCTTCACTCACTCAGAAAAAAAGATAACAACAAAGAAACAAGAAGGACGAGAAACTGAAGCTAATGAACATGTTGCAGCGTGACAGTGGACGGAGACTAAATCTGAGGGGCGGTGAAGGTTCAGTGGAGATCTAAGTGAGGAGGAGGCCGATGTTTGAGCCCACACAGATGGCCCTGATAGCACCTCCAACACTCTGTCGTCTGTTTTCAGGGGGGTTTACAATACAGCCTTATCTTTTTACATTACAGACAACTAAATGGATTAAATTAGCATGCACTCAAATGCTCACAGTGGGTGTAATAGATAAGCCTTCAACCGTCAACATTTCCAGCAGGAGAATGAAATTACCTGGAGGGATATCAGCAGCAGACAGGTCCACCGTTTGGGAAATGATGGTGCCTGTGGAAGGAAGAGGTTGAAGTTATAAAACAGTGTCACGACTGAATGGTTGCTCAAGATGTTACTATAGGGGAACTTAAACACTAGAAAGACGTGTGTGTCTGTGTCTCACCAGGAAGGACAGCCAGCCACGCCGACTGCATGGCCTGCACCGAGTGCGCCCCGTGGGTGCTCTCGGCCATGCAGATGTACTCGCCGGCGTCCGCCATGGTGATGTTGGACAGATACAGGGTGTTCGTCTTGGATGCATTGCTCTGCAGGGCCTGCGCAGAGAAGAGGTCATTTTAAGAACCCAGTCTGAGTAGAGCATGAAAAACCTAATTGCACTTTTATTTATTCTATTTTATTTTTTTGGTTTATGTCACGTCTCTCACCGTCAGAGCTCTCAGGCGAAGAGGTCCCTGAGCGCTGACCTCCGTCTTCAGCCACTGCACCTTGGTGGACGCCGGTCTGTGGACTTTACACACCAGTTTCGTCTGACTTCCCGCCACCGCTGTGGTGTTCTCTGGATAACCTGGCACGATCAGAGGCCTGGAGACCCATAGATCTGGCAGGGGCAAAGAGAGAAAAATCAAACTTACAGACTTAACTTCTAAAAAGCTACAACACTGGGTGTGGCAGTGTTTTTACATAATTGAGGCGTTTAGGGTCTTAATAAACCCTTTCAAACCTCCTTGGTCTGAAAACACCCAGATAAAAATTGTTAAAACACATAGTGGAGGTTTCAGTTTACCTCTGAAAGGTCTGGCAACAGAACACCGTGTTCCTGAACAACGTGGTCATTTAATGCTACCAGCGACCGGTGATAGAGTGCCCTGATAACCCGGCTACTATCGTGTCACCATCAGCAACAGTGCCATCCATTCAGTGGGTCACTCGCCCATTTATGTGCTCGCCCACTCACTTGTTGGAGCATATGTGCGCCCTGGCTAGGGACCTCGCTCACTGCTCAGTCACTCAGAACAAGCAATTTTCCAGGGCAATTTTCTGTTTGATTGCTTCCTGCGAGCGCTTAGTGAAAAGGCAATCTGTTCCCTTGTCGGAGTGAAGTGCTGCCTTCTTTCCCAAATCGCCCAGAGTACACGTAGAGGTAATGCTTTCAGGAACAAACACACGGTTGCAACCTCGTTAGCGGAAAATCAGAAAAGCAACCGAAAGTAAAACAGATTGATGCAAAGGTCTTGATGGTCAATCAGTCCAGCTCACAATATGAGTGTTATCACAGGAGGCCGCGCATTTGTCTCTAATGGAGCAAACCTGAACACCAGTGGTCAGCAGTAAAACAAATAGATGAACACACACACACACAGTTGTGGCCATGCTAATGAACTTCCAGAGACAGGGACGGTGCCCTGGAGTTGAACTTGCGGCAGAGTGTGAATTGTCACCCAGAGGCGAGGGGGCAAACAAAACACAACACAACACAAACAAACCTCTCAGCTGCTGCGAGCCAGCCAGCCAGTCAGCAGAGTCCTGACAGCAGAGAGTCCTCTATGGAGAGACCGGTCGGGACAATGAGGAGGCCTTCATGCCCCGGTCCAGGAACTTGCCCAATAATATGCAGCCTACTTCCATAACAGTTCAATTACAGAGAAGTCTTGTTCCTGATTGGCCTCCCTCAGGCCAGTTTGCATTAACGCATGATTTATAGCTCCTCCTGTGAATTACGCATACTGGTTTATCATAGATAATGTATGATTGATAATATAACAGTTTTGATTGGTTTTCTTGCTAAAGGATATATTTTATTTCGGTATATAAATCAGCTTTGAACTTAAACTTTGAAGAAGCCGCTAACTACTGGTCCAACTCTGGCCTGGACACTGTGTCTGACCAGCAGATGCACTCCCGACAAAAAAACGCCAACCCACTTAATCTGTGCAGAGACCAAAGCGAAAAAGATGGCATTCCCTGGCACAGTCTGATCTCCACACTGTTGCAAATGGCTCCCGGTCAATGATAAATGACAGGGAGCCATTTGTGATTTCAATTCAAATCTGGTTCAAAGGAAAAAAACACAGGATTCATCCGGCCAAGATTTTAAAGTCGCCATGTGTCCTTTTACACTTGTGTAAATGTGCTGCGTTATATTCAGCTCTGTGGGGATGAGGAGCAGCTGAAATCACAGCGGCAACGTACGGACAAAAGCTACACTCAGACTTTTATATAATCTGTAATGATGTGGGAGAAAGCAGGGCTCAAAATAAGTTTATCCAGGGGTGCGGAAAAAGAAAAAAACTTTGGACAAAGTCAGATCCCTACATTTAGCAGCAGCATGTGGTTTGTAACATTAGTAGATGTATAATTATATTTATGAGGGGGTGGTGTGATTTATTTTCACTCATTATCAGATTAGCAACATGAGATTAATCAAATCTTTCTTAGATAAAACTTAAATAGACTCAAACGTTTCTCTGCATCATCTTCCTCCAGAGTGAGGAGCGGGTGAAATCGACCCTGTCACAGTGCATTGTGGGTCAATCTGACCTTTGTGACCTTTGCTGAGCTGGAGTCATCTTTAAGGAGCTGGTTGAGTCTCTTTTAACTCTTTCAAATGACAGGAGGTGCTGGCTGTTTTTCTGATGTCTCTGTCTCCTTCTTCATTTATGATCACCTCCTTTCAATCAAGCCGACATGACACCGAGACCATTTAAATCAATACATTAAAGCACTGAATGTACTTTACTGAACGACTTTGGCTCTTAAAACTTGTATTGAGTTCCATGTATTTTATGCCTCATTCTTCCAGTTTGACCAGATATTTGGAAAATGGATCTTCCTCTTATCAACTCTTCTTCCATATATCTTGTAATTGAACCTGAGAGCTCCTTCCTGCACATTGTCAGCTGAACTACAAACCCCGACCGGCTCTGCTTCTCGCTGGGCCTCCGACTTTTGTGCTCAACACCTCCAGGACAACAATCCACTTTATCTTCCATCGATCTATACACACAACCTCAAAAAAGACTCTTCCTTTTAATCTGACTTGAGAAAACTTGTATTTGTGAAAATACAGAGTTTATTAATCCATTACACCGATCACACTTCAACTTGGCAGAAATATTTTGCTGGAACTTCAAACTGACGTGAGATGATTTATTGCATTGGCTTCTCTTTGTAAAGCATCAATGAAAAAACCCATGCAACCCCCCCACCCCAACTCCATCCTTTACAGCTGGCATGCAGCCAGGCAGATTTACACTTCCGAGCCCCAGGGCCTCGGACGGATCAGGTAGCAGAGTTTACGACAGCAAAAAGACTGAGAGCTTTTTTTTCCTTCTTCAGCCTCTCTGTCATTTTTCCTGTCACCTGGACTTCCTCTGCCACGAAGCTAAAACTTACTACCAAAAAAAGTGACAGTGGACCAATTGAAACGAGTTAAAAGGTGTGTGTTAGCAGAAGGAGGAGACGGAGGAGGAGGAGGAGGAGGAGGAGGAGGAGGAGGAGGAGGAGGAGGAGGAGGAGGAGGAGGGGTGATCCCATCAAATCCCCAAAGATAAGGTGTAATGACATGAAAGGAAACTCAACAGAAATTGTTCTCTAGTTTCTCAGGTCGGTTACTCGGGTCTTACCTTTAGGTTTTCTCTCATCGGTGGGCCGGGCCGAGACGCTTTCCATCAAACAGAGCAGGAGAAAGTAGAACGTGCAGACCCTCGCCATCTTCTATAGACGTGACGTGTGTCTTGTGGTTGAACGGGACAAGTATACGTTGGAAGCCTTAGTGGGCCTCACACTCCGATTCCTGGCATTGGCAGGAATCTCAGAAACCCACAAAGTCCCTAAATCTGGATCCTGTGGAAGGAGACGGTGGGGTGAGGGAGGGGGGCAAACAAACACATGGCAGACGGTTTGGTTATCTGTTGATCAGAAACTTGATTCCTTGAGGAGATCTGCAGCTAAAGACAAAAAACTTTTCTGTTCACTTTCCAGCCAGGTGGCAGAAAAACACAAACAATTGTTGGGGCGAACAGTTAAAGACAGAGCCTGTTTTGACTGCGAGCAGCTGTATTCTTAACCAGATGTCCTGCTAACTGTCCCATCGGCCTTTTACATTGTCCAGGCTCTCCTGCGTCATGAATAAGGAGCAGGGCTGTTACCGCCTGTTGTTTGTCAATGGATGGCACTCAGTCTGCTCCAGGATAATGGGCCCTTACTTGGAAAAAAACACTTGAAACTTGCCAGGAAGCCACAGAATCTGAAGGAGCCGCAGAGGTTTCGACTGGCAGCTGATGAGACTTCAGGTTCACGCCGGAAACGTAACGAAATAGACGAGAGTCCATCTCCTCGCTGAGATACACATCTCATTTCAGGGAGGTGCATAACTCTAAACTTAGATAACTTGTTAATTTCCTGGGCGTGACACCTTACTTTATTTTTCAGTCCCGTTTTCTGTACACTTGTTTGATTGATAACGTGTCAGAAGATAGTGAAAATTCCCATCACAGCCCAAAGTGCTGTTTATAAATGTCTAATTTTCCCTGTACAACTAAAAATCAAAAGACAGGTTTCTTTTTAGCATCAATGCCCAAGAAAACAGTATTTAGACATAACTTATGAACAGTTTATTCCCTTTTGGATGACTTTACTATTAATTGATGATAACTGTTCTAAGCCTGTTTTCAATTTGTCTAACCTGGGAATGAATGCAATCCAGATTTGAATAAGAGTCAGTAAACGACATCCAGTTTCCACACATAAGCATCTTAAAGTTTGACTCAAAAAATCCCTAAACACAGTTAATTTAGGAAATATCACATCGCCTCAGTTGGTATTATTTTAAAGTCTCTAGACAAAACTATAAACTCTGACAGCTTAGAAGAAAGCTAAAGGAATAATGCGCTGATTTTTCTGCTGCGAGTCGGGCCAACTGCGCTCAGGCGCCAGACCCTGGTGCGTGCGCTCCATGCATGCAGGCAGCGCCCACACACACACACACGCACACACACACACACCGTTTAAAGAACCAGGTTGCTGAATGAAACGTATTCTTTCTCAATTAAGGACTGGAAAACTTTTTTCCCCGCTGCTGCTAATTCCGCTGGCTCACTGCCTGGTTGCTGCACGGAGCCAAAACACTTCTACTGTTTTCTACTTCTTTTTTTTTTAGCCCTAAAACATGGAGAGAGGAGCGGGCTACTGTTTATTTCTCTCACATAAATCACAGTCAATAAATCCAGCCTATATGCCCTATTAGTACCAAACAACCCTTGTAGGTTATAATGAACCTGTGAGCTGCCAAAATACTAGTCAGACCTGTCACTATTTATGCTGTACAGTGGTCACAGTGTCCAAATCGTGCGCCTCCCGCCGTGTGTCAATCAAATCAATCAACGTGTCACACCTCCTGGGATCAGAAGGGTATGTTGACTTTTCAAAGATCTTTTTTTTTTTTTACTCTCAGATTAAACCACATCATTTCCCATCAAGCCCAGCTAGGAGGGTTTAACACCTGGTTGTGTGCGTGCAGACACAAATGAAATGCATGACTTTATATGAGGTTTACTGGGATCCGAGTCCAGACTCCGCTCCTCTCTCCTGACACTGTGGAGGGTCCAATGTCTAATAAGTGACTTGTTTGGCTACGCGCGTTGTGTGCACACACAACAAGTGAAGCTTCGCCTTGGATCAAAAAATAGAGTGGACTATCCTGAAATCCCGGTTTAAAAATATACAAAACCTGCATCAATTCACTCGGTTTTAACGCCAATATTGATCCGGTCAGTGCAGATAAGAGATAATACCGTGCTTCAGTTCAAGACATTTTTATAGCAACTCCCTGGAAACTAATAAAAACTAGAATAACTTCAACTATGGAGAAAGATTAGTATTTTTTATACGATTTTATGTTAAGTTTTCTTGAGTAGATTGTAGTTGTAATCTAAACCAATTGCTCCTCCATGCCTTCAGAAAATGAATGAAAACAACTCTCCAAGAATCTCCAGCTGTCTCTGTCTGTTTTCACCCACCTTTCCTTTCCTCCCGGTCTGTCCTCGCCGTGATGACTGGCAGGGAGATCACTCCACGTCCCGGTCGACACGAGCGAATATTGAAATCCTCATTTGGAGCTCTTGTTGTATTTACCCTTCTCACAATAAAAGAAAAAAACAAAACGGTCTGTGAGCGGTGTCTCGGCTGTTTTTGTATCCGGTTTGACGCGGAATTGAGCTTATAAATCCATCAAAAACAGCCTCCCCTGGAACATGAACGACAGCTGCCGGTTCTCCTGCTGCCCGGAGGGAGGAAGGAGCTGATCCCCGCGGGGCAAAGTCCGGTGCAGCCGCTCGCTCAGAGCGCTAAATCCATGGAGAGAAAGAAAAACCCACACAGGCCAGTGGGAGCGTGGAGTTGCGCGTGTAAAGACTTGTCCTTTCTGGCTCTGGTGATGTTTCAGAAGAAGAAGATCCGAGACAATGAGAGAAAAAGCTTGACACAGAGGGTGATAAACGCGACCCCCAAGCTCAGAGTCCACTCGTGGTTAAACTGTGGATAAAACTCTTCACGTGCGTCTTTTACGCAGCGCCTCTGTTGTGTAGTGTAGTCCTCCTCTGCTCGGTGGGTTTATCCCGGTTAGATGTGAGCTCTGCTCCTAAAATGTGAAGCTCAGCCTCCTCGGTCCGTGTCCTTTCTACAGTAGAGAGAGAGAGCGAGTGGAGAGAGGGAGAGAGAGAGAGAGTGACTGCGTCCCCCCCACACACACACAGAGACACACACACACCAGCCCTCCTACCGCACTGTGCTGCTCTCCGGACGGCAGCCACAACAACAATGGTCTGAGAGCGGCCAGGGGAGCAGGAGGAAGGAGGGAGGAGGGAGGAGGGGGAGAGAGGGAGAGAGAGGGGAGGGGTACGCTTCTGTTATCCCCTCCACCCCCACCCAAACCAGCCCCCGTCCCTCCAAAGAGCTGGCAAATAAAACCCAAGACCCCCTGCCTCTCCCTCCTCTCCACAGCGGCACCGCGCACTGGAGTTGCTCCTAAAAGTACTTCTACTTCTTCTTCTTCTTGTTTAATACACAAACTAAACTTTATGAAACTGTTTGTGTTTATCCGTCGTCTCCCGCAGAAAGCTATAAATCAAACGCACTGCATAAATCACGTTATTACGACAGATTTTTATGACGACGCGTGATTTATTGCGGGTTAATTGTCCTTTTCTGCAAACAGAGCATTAAGGGCACTTCGGAGGGCGCATTCAATTAAGTTGCTTTAGTGAGTGAATACGTGTGAATTGCCTCCATGTTTTAATTGCATCAGCAAAAGAACAGGAGCGAGTAATCCCATTAGCTGCAGCTCAGAATCAAGATCAGCTCCGGTTTTTATGAGCTTAACACTCTGAGCCTTAATGTCTCCACTCTGATGAAAGCTCCTTGGCGTACAAGAGCCATGTATTAATTTCTCAGGCAGGAAGAGAGGGTTTTAGATTGAGAAAAAGCATCAGCACAAGCTACAGCAAACAGGGGAAGTGAAGAAAACACCTGATGATGATGATGATGATGATGATGATGATGAACAATATGAGAATATGCTGCAACTCCTGGGATTTTATCAATAAAAATTTGAAACTATAGAGAGGAAATCTCTGACTTTACATTCTGAATATCCTCTCCTACATGGACTTGACATAAAACAGAAACCCGGAATGAACAGAGGAGAAATTAATTAATCTTTTCATGTTTCCAGAGTCTGAGATTTTTGATGCGAGAGCAGTAAAGAGGTGACGTTCATCACCAGCTATATAATCACAGGGAACTTCTGTCACAGGTCCAGACCAGTGGGTTTTATGTTATGTTATGTAAAGTTATTTCAGCCGTTATTAATCAGCCAAATGCTGCCATCAGTTCGAGTGAGGTAGCAGACATCACTGCACTGTTTCGTGATGAAGATGCTCTCGTGCATATGATTCATTAAGATTTTTTCCTGGTTTGTTTTGGGAAGGACTTGGTTGAAACTTCAAACTTAGTTTCCATGTTATTCCATGTTTGCCGGTTTCCCCATGAATCCTCTCAGTGGTGAAACTCCACCAATAAATTCATCTAAAGCCCCTTATGAAGAGAGACAGGAAGTGTTTGGGGAAGAAAGGCCTCACTGAAAAGCTCTGCCGACTTCAAAATAAAAGTTCCAAATAAATCACAAAAGGAGGTAGAGAAAAGACGTTGCACACTCCGTTTACTTTTATCCGCGGGTCAAACTCCTCATGTGGCTGCAGTATGAGTGGTTTTAGCTGAAATTTATGTGTCGAAATAAATTCCAGATTTGACCTTTGACACGGCCCAGTGCTACCTCGGGTCAGACGCCGCTTTACAGCAAAGTCAAAGTACACAAATAAACCAGGCAGAGTGGAAGTCATAAAGGAGATAAGAGCTGTGCTAATGCCAGCCAGCGCTACATGGTCGACTGCTCGGCCTGGCTCCATATGTTTGTGTCATACCTAAGAGAGTGTGTGTATATATATGTGTGTGTGTGTGTGTGTGTGTGTGTGTGTGTGTGTGTGTGTGTGTGTGTGTGTGTGTGTGTGTGTGTGTGTGTGTGTGTGTGTGTGTGTGCCTGCTGGTCCAATACAACAGCACTGACAAGCACAGATTCTACTAATGATTAATTTGGTTATAGGCTCCAGGTTTGTGCTGAATTGAATGGGAGCCAACTTCATGTATTTACCACTAACATATGTCCTAATTACAGACAATGAAGTCGTCCATGTGTGTCGCCTGGAGATTACTTCACGCTAGCGCTAGCACAGTTTGCACAACGAGTGATACACAATCAAAGTTATCTCACCCAGAATCTAAATGAAGTATCTGTAAAGTCTAATCATACAGAAAGCTTTTTTTTTTATACAAGAATGCATTGGAAAACACACGTGTGTTTTGCAGTCACAGGTGTTAATATTCACACAGCTGACACACAGGCTTATCACCACACTGGTTTCCAGAGCTGGTAAAGCCTCGACGTCACCTGTACACAAACTCAAAACTATCCCCACTGGTGAAAATGTTTATTTATATTTTTTTTTTACAAAATAAGAGCCTCAATGACTCAAATAAGTGTCGCACTTAAGTCAAAATTTGCACCGCTGCCTGCAGTAGGTCGGTGACTGACAACTCTGTTTCACCTGTTGAATCTTTTCTACTTCAAGACTTTAACAATCCCGCAGCGTTTTATAATCCAAACTTTTATGAACCCATGAGGCTTTAGTCGTCACAGCGCTGGAAAAAAAATTGTCTGTGACACACGGAGAGTCTGCTCTGTGTTATTTCACACCGGCCTCTGCAGAGGTCTGCGCTCTCTGAGTGCCCTCCTAGTTTTTTTTTTTACAATGTCATGCCTCAGTTTTATGTATAAAACTTTTATAGTTTTATAAGCTGCTTTTTACTAGTTTTTTTTATCTGTCAGTATGTCTGTGTGCTTTTGTCTGCTGTTATTGTTTTTTTTCTTTTTTACTTTTGATGAACATGCAGAAAACGGTGGTATGTAAAAGCAGTTTCATAACAGAGTAAAACCACAATTAACTAAACGCTATAAACAGGCGACACTGGGACTGAAGTCGTCTTGTTTTATGCGCAGTTTGGTTGGTGGATGACACAAAGATCCCTCTGTGGAGTCCGTTCGGCTTCTCAATGTAGTATTTTTCTTCATGTAATAAAACATAAATAGAAATGTTTAATAGCGCTGCAGCATCGTAGGAGTTAAAAATAAGCTACAGCTTCCAGTCGTTATTCCTACACTAAACTAACACACTAAGTTCTACTTTGCACTTTAAAGCCAGTAAGTTGTTAACTAAAAATGTTGAATTATTCCTTTAAAACATCCAGATGTGTTGCTGTTCTCGACAAAAACAAGCAATTACAACTTCATGCATAACCTACGAGCGTTAATTTTCTGCTTCGCGATCAAAATCTCTCACTTCTGCTGATAGAATCAAAATGCCTTAACTTGAGACCACCTCCTCCACCTCCTTGACCAGGGCCAGACCCTCCATCCCACCTCTTTATCTGATGACATCAGTGATATGGAGGATCCTCCTGACCCTCCCGGTGCCCCCAGGTCCAGAGAGCATTGATAGGCCGCTGCATACTGATGGTAATGCTAATGGGGAATACCAAGGCTGGTTGGTGCCTGACAGCTGATAACAGATTGGGGAGGAGAAGGGGTGATGTTGGGGTGAATGATAATCATCAGGGTGAGGTGAAGTTAGGAGTGTGTGTGTGTGTGTGCGCGAGTGTGTGTGTGTGTGTGTGTGGAGGGAAAGTGAGGTGGAAAAAAGGTCAGGAGGAATGTGTGAGGCGTGGCCGGGCTCTCATTAGTCGACTTCACAGCAGGGAGACATTATGGAAACATCAGGTCCCATTTACATTTAAATTCTAAATTCTTAGTGTTTAGCTAATGCTCCTCTTCAAAATGACCACGTCAACACGAGTGCACCTTCATTTTAAAAGTGCATCTTTTGTTTTGGTACTAGATCCAAATTAGAGGCCGAGCTTTGACTTGTTCATACTTTTTTTTACAGTGCGGCTGCTCCTGAAAGTGGAGCAAGAAGCATATTGACACAAGAGATCAATAAACATTTTGGCCCATATATCAGGTCTGTTTGAGTGAAAGCTCAGACAATAAGCTGGTTATTTGCAGTGGAGATAAAAAAAAGTGAATAAACTTTGTTTTCTTTCCGTTTACAACTTTTTTCGAGTCCAGCACCCAATTGACTCGTGGTTTCTCTGGAAATCACAAATCAGACGACTGATTTTGACACAATCTGATCAATACTTGTAGGAAATTAAACATTAAATTGGCTACAACAGGTTCAGTTGTGCAGCTGACACAGTCTAAACTGGTGGAGGTGTGCTCATCTTCACAAGACATCTCTATAAACGTAGGTAATGAGCAAACATGAGAACTCAAAGTGCAGACTTCTGCTCGTGAGCTGGTGTCTCAGCACAAGTGTGCCCTCGATTAAACAATGTTGCACTGGGAACCAGGATGTGCAGATCAATATGTGTGAAAAAGACAATTACAATGGATAATAATATCTTGACGAATTTTATGTACATAAGGTCTATAGGTCTCATAGAGTAAAAATCAAAGGTGTGACGGTGCAAAAAGGGCTGAAAGAGAGGCGGAGGGGGGAACGAGGAGGACCAGAAATAAACCACATTTATTTCCTGTATTTCATGAAACGTCATGAAAATAAACCAATAACAGCCAGAAGCTTTTCAGCAACGTGGTGAAGGATTTTTTTTCTTCTATTTTTAACTTAAACAATAAAGTTGAACTCACACAGTTTTGGTGTCTTGGTCAGTGACGCCACCGTCTGCTTGTCCCGACCTGAAGGCGATCGACTCCCACGCTGGTTTGGTGCTGAAGCCTCCCATTGTTGTGTGTTTGTGTTAATCATTACCTGCGATGTTCGCAAGACAATGGGACAAGCAGAGAGTTTTGGGCTTTGTGATGCAGGCGAGCGCTGCTGCCAAAACACAGGGCTGAAAGAGAGGCAGAGGGGGGAGGGGGGGGAGGAGGGGAGGAGGGGACAGAGAGGGGGGTGAGGGTCCCACAGCAAGAGAGCTGCTATTAAAACATGTCATCTGATGAGCCAGTGCTGCTGTCACTACAAACACATGCTGGGTTCAAACACACAGAACTTTAACATACTGTTCATTAAACATCCTGCGACGATCTGAAAGTTTCTAAAGATTCGAAACGTGCCAGGAGAGAGAGATGAGAACAATGATGCATAAAAACAAACATCCAGGATATTTCCCACACATAGGAAAGTTGAATTTGCAGCCAGTATAATCATATATAGTTTCGAAGAGCTGGAACAAGCTGACACATCGTAAACTGTTCAACAGTGTGACATAAAATGACAACCAATATCACAAGTGAGGTGGAAAAAAGAGGTCACATATAGACTTTATATAATGTATATATATTGTTACTTACGTCATATTATTAGCGTCAAAGTGATGTGATTATACTTGATGCTCTCTGTGCTAATATATGAAACCTGATTTTGGATTTATATTTTTCACTTTTTGACCTACTGGTGTTGAAACTAATGTTTAGTTTAGTTTAATTTAGTAAGAATCTCACTGTAAAATAACGGTAAAATACTTGCAGCTGAGTTGCCAGTATTTTCTGCTGTCATTTATTTTAACAGTATAATACTGTATGTAGGATTACTGTACATGAATATAGATTGACAGCAGGTTTTATAGTTGTTTTACAGTAGTTTAGTTTAGTTTAGTTATGTGTACATTTCATTCTCTTATTTGAAGACCACACAAACACAAACACACACACATACCTACACACACCCGGCTGTTTTCACGAAGATGGATATCAATGACAGCCAATGTTTTCCCTCGCCTCTTCTCCCTTTCTTCTTCTTTGCTCCTCTAATCACATCCAGCAGGGGAGTCCCGTTCCCCCCTCTCTCACACAGAAGGCTGAACCCTGTCTGAACCCTGCTGCTTTAATTAATCTCACTGACTTTGTTAATTATTTGTTTGGCTGGCTAGCTGGCTGACTGCCTGTGTGTTCGTGTGTGTGTGAACGCGTCGCTCTTTGAAGTATTTGGGACGTATGCCACGGCTGAAACAACCCCACTGGCCCAGCACTGATAACCTCGAGCAGAGGAGGAGCAGGAGGATTCCCCTCTTTCTCTCTCTCTCTCTAATTTTCTCCTCTGTGACGTCACTTTTCTTGGCTTTATCTGCAGCGAGAAAATCTCACCACTGATCGAGAGCATTGTCGCCTGATTCATAAACAGTGGAGAGTCAGGCGAGGATGTGATAGATTTCTGCAGGTTTGAAAATTGCTGGAATAAATTAGGATTTTACAAGGATGTCTTCTTTTTTGGTCATTTTATAACTTTAAATCATCACTATCGGTTAATAAAAGACTGTATCCAGAGCATTTATAGATTCAAGTTGAGACCCAGCAGCATTATCTCTGTGGTCTTGTGACCTCCCATCATGTTGCACTCTTTTGTCGGTGTGAAATGTAACACCTGGCGAGTCAATCAGGTGACAAGAAAAACTAATTGGGACAACAATGTATTGTTCTTACATTAGAGTTAATCCTTAACCATCACTATGAATGTGAATCAGGCCACAGCCTGAGTCATTTGGACACAGGTTTACATTCACACTGAATTACCAAAATTATATTAAAATAAAGAGGGTGTTTACATGTGTACAGTAGATGGTTGTAGTTTTATGTTTACTGATAAAATAGAAACGCCCTGTTCAAACATTCAAATCGTTAGTCACCTCATTTTTCTCTTATTAATTCCAGATGGATTAGATTATATTTTATTAACATAACAAAACAACATTTCAATAAATGTTTCACTAAATGTCCAAAACCACAACATGTGCATTTTAAATGTTTTGATCTTAGTTCAGGTTGAGGAAAGATTGTGCTCTTGGTTGCATAATGAAATAGTCAATGGCTGTGGGGCATGATTACTTTTTTACAATACGCAACTAAAACTACAATCAAAAAGAGTGTTTCTGTGGTTTACAGGCGCTATTTGTAAAAAAAAAAAATCTTCTAAATCTGCATATAAACATCATTAGCTCTGTATGTACAAGTGTAGGTGTGATTATAACCTCTTGTTTAATACAGACAACAACAGCCAAAGCAACAGTCACCACCACTCACTCCCGGCAAGAAATCACTAAATGACATCAAGTCCATCATTACCCAACAATCTCTGCTTGACAAAGATCTGAGGACCGAAACGTTGAGCTTTTTTTCCATATTAAAGTTTTTTGCAAGTCAAAGGACAGTGTGCGGGCAACTTTTTTTTTCTTTTTTCCCATCATTCCCCACCACAAAAACCTCCCTATAGTGAAGTGGAAAACAAACATTTCTACTGATGACTTGTTTTTCCTTCAAAATGCATTCGGCAAAAAAAACGTTTCAGTCATATTTAGGAGACAGGGCTGTTACATAACTGCAGGAGCATCACTCGTGTCATGTTTTGCATTTGTTTTTCCTTTGACTCACACTGATTTTGCAAACAGAGATTAAAAAGTGGAAACAATTGAGAACTGATGAAATGTCTCTTTTACTGGCTTGTTTCCCTCTTTTTCTTTTAAAATGTATTTTTATTGTCTATAATGTTAATGTATTTCTGTAGGTCACTCACTTTGAAGTGCCTGGTGCATGAATTGTGTTAAACAAATAACTTTGCCTTGCCTTGCCCTCAATGTAAAGAGTCATATTGTGTGCATGTGTATAAAAAGGCACATTTCTATGTGGTGTATTCACATGTGTGTTGTTGCAGATAGTTGGCTGGCAACAGAGGGATTACTGCCGTCCAAACACTCAGTGTGATATACCCAGGATGTACGTGCGGAGACGTGTTTGGTTAACCTCAGGACTGTGGCTTTGAGTGAACGCAGACTCCCGGCTGCAGTATTCTGGAGGAAATCCGGTAACGTGTTACATATGGGGGGTATTATTCATGATTACAGTTCAATAAACAGAAAGAGAGGATGGAAACGGATCTGTGGTCTGACTCTTCCTCCTGACCTCTCTTAACCAAGGATCTCCTGCCTCCTGCCTTGACAAGCACCCAGAGTTCAGACCAGCAGGCAGAGCCGCAGTTTAACACGCCCCTCTGCTGGTTCCCTCTTGTTGTCACCCACCCAGCCTATAGAAACTGTGTCTGCCTCGAGGCTGTCTAAGCCTAAACCCCAATCTAGAGGAGTTGTTTATAGCAACTTAGTTAAAATCAAAACCACTGCTCCAGCAAGCCAACCTAATAGAACTATTAAATGTGGTTTGCTCAACATTCGTTCTCTCCCATCCAAGTCTCTCCTAGTGAATGACTTAATTACAAGTCACCATATTGACATATTAACACTAACTGAGACCTGGTTGCAGCAAGATGAATATGTTAGTTTGAATGAATCTACCCCTCCTAGTTACATTAACTGTCATGTGCCTCGTAACACAGGCCGAGGAGGAGGAGTGGCTGCTATTTATCAGTCAAATCTGATTATCAACCCTAGACATAATAGTTCATATAATACATTTGAAAGCCTTACTGTCAGCCTCTCTCACCCAGACTGGAAAGCAGAAAAACCACTCTTACTTGCTGTAGTGTATCGTCCTCCTGCACCTTATTCTGAGTTTCTAGAAGAATTCCCTGACTTTCTGTCAAATTTAGCAATGAGCTCAGACAAAGTCATTATAGTAGGTGACTTTAACATTCATGTGGACGTCGATGATGATTGTCTGGCTACTGCGTTCAAGTCACTTTTGGATTCAGTCGGCTTCTCTCAGAGGGTAAACAAACCCACTCACACTTTTAATCATATCCTTGACTTAGTACTTACTTATGGAATAGAAACTGACCATGTCACAGTTCTTCCTCAGAACCCCGTCTTGTCTGACCATTCTTTAATAACATTTGAATTTACTTTAACAAATTATATCCTACCTGGGAAAAAATCCCGCTACAGTAGATGTCTATCTGACACTGCTGTTTCTAGATTTAAAGAGCTTATTCCAGCAGAGCTTGGTGCCACATCCTGTAACCATATTATGGGCAGTTATGCTGATTTCACCCCCACACAGGTGGACTATCTTGTGGATAGCACTGCAGCAGCACTCCTTGGGACACTTGATGCTGTAGCTCCCCTGAAAAAGAAAGTTATCAATCAGAAAAGAATAGCTCCCTGGTACAGCCCAAATCTGCGCGCTCTGAAACAGAAGACCAGACAGCTGGAAAGGAAAACACATTCCAGCCAACATGAGGAAGACCGTCAAGCCTGGAAGGATAGTTTATTAATATATAAAAAAGAACTCCGTAATGCTAGAAGCAATTACTATTCATCTTTAATAGAAAAGAATAAGAACAACCCCAGGTTCCTTTTCAACACTGTGGCCAGGCTAACCAAGAACCATAGTGTCGTTGAGCCATCCATCCCTCCAACTCTCAGCAGTAACGACTTCCTAACTTTCTTTACCGAAAAGATAGTTAATATTAGAACGAAAATTGCTAGTAATGGACCACAGATTACGGTACCTATAGAAGCACCTCCCAGACTTGGTACACACTTGGACAGCTTCTCTCCCATCGACCTGTCAGACTTAACTTCTGCAATTACTTCTTCCAAGTCAGCCACATGTCTGCTGGATCCAGTCCCGACAAGACTACTTAAGGATGTCTTTCCCTTAATTAACATTTCTTTTCTGAACCAAATCAATCTTTCCTTAGCCACAGGCTACGTGCCACAGGCCTTCAAGGTGGCTGTCATTAACCCTTTACTTAAAAAACCTTCTCTTGACCCAGATGTCCTCGCCAACTATCGGCCTATATCCAACCTTCCTTACATCTCTAAGATCCTTGAGAAGATTGTCCTGGAGCAGCTACATGAACATCTGCACAGCAACGAGCTCTTTGAAGCTTTCCAATCTGGATTCAGAGAACACCATAGCACTGAAACAGCACTTGTCAAAGTCTCTAATGATCTTCTTATAGCTTCAGACAGAGGTCTCGTCTCTGTTCTTGTACTTTTGGACCTCAGTGCTGCATTCGACACCATCGACCACAGCATCCTGCTGCAGAGACTAGATCATGAAATAGGGATTAAAGGGCCCGCCCTGAAATGGTTTAAGTCATACTTATCTGACAGGTTTCAATTTGTTAATGTTAATAACGACCATTCAGAGTATAGCAGAGTTACGCATGGTGTACCGCAGGGTTCAGTCTTAGGGCCAATCCTCTTCATTCTTTACATGCTCCCATTAGGTGGCATCATCCGGAAGCACTCAATCAATTTTCACTGTTATGCGGATGATACGCAACTCTACTTGTCCATGGAGCCAGATGACAGAAGCCGGCTCATCAATCTGCAAGACTGTCTGAAAGACATTAGATCCTGGATGTCCTCTAACTTCTTGCTACTGAATTCAGATAAAACTGAGGTCATTGTGTTTGGACCTAAACATCTCAGGGACACTTTCTCTGATCAGATCGCTACTCTAGATGGCATCACCCTGACCCCGAGTACAACCGCGCGGAACCTTGGAGTCATTTTTGACCAGGACCTTTCCTTCAGCTCCCACATAAAACATGTGACTAGGACCGCCTTCTTCCATCTGCGCAGTATCACTAAGATTAGGAATATCCTCTCCCAGAGTGATGCTGAGAAACTAGTGCATGCATTTATCACTTCTAGGCTAGACTACTGCAACTCTCTCCTGTCAGGATGTCCGAAAAACTCTCTAAAGAGTCTCCAGCTGGTCCAGAATGCCGCAGCGAGAGTTTTGACAGGAGTTAGGAAGAGAGAGCACATCTCTCCCACCTTAGCTTCTCTCCACTGGCTTCCTGTAGGATTTAGAATAGACTTCAAAATCCTTCTGCTGACTTACAAGGCTCTTAATGATAAAGCTCCAACCTATCTGAAAGAACTAATCATTCCTTACTGTCCTACCAGAGCACTCCGCTCCCAGAACGCAGGTCTGTTAGTGACTCCCAGTATCTCTAAAAACAGACTGGGAGGTAGAGCCTTCAGTTACCGGGCTCCTTTACTGTGGAACCAGCTCTCTCCATGGGTCAAAGAGGCAGACACTCTAACTACATTTAAGTCTAGACTTAAGACCTTCCTCTATGACAGGGCTTTTAGTTAGGGCTGGTTCAGGTAGCTCTGAACCATTTTATAGCTACGCTGCTATAGGCTTAGACTGCTGGGGACACATCTGGTTACACAGAGCCCTCTCCTTTCCTCTCCTCTCCCCTCCTCTCCTCTCCTCTCCTCAGTATATTTTTAAACTGTCATTTTCTGTTGTCATTTTCTGTTGCACTTTGTAGTTTGGCCTTGGTGTCTCGCACTCTCTCTCTGTGTTTCCGCAGATCCACCGGAGCTCCATCTCTCTGCACCAGCCGCCGCCTACATCGCCCCCCCTCCCACCCTTTCCCCTGCTGTTAGACTGGCCTCCCCTCCCTTCCCATGGACCAGTCTGCCACCCAGTCCTCCCATCAAGCTGACCGGCTCTCCCTGCCCCCCCCCCTCCCCTCACTAGAGACTGCCCTCATCAACCCCTGCTAACATTTCCATATTCCGCACATTCTGTGACAAACTGTAAACTGTTTTCTTGTCTGTAACAACATCTATTGCACGTCTGTCCGTCCTGGGTGAGGGATCCCTCCTCTGTTGCTCACCCTGAGGTTTCTCCTGTTTTTCCCTGTTAAAAGGGTTTCCATGGAGTTTTTCCTCAGTCGATGTGAGGGTCTAAGGACAGAGGATGTTGTTACGATGCCATGTAAAGCCCTTTGAGACAAACTGTTTGTAAAAACGGGCTATACAAATAAAATTGCCTTGCCTTGCCTTGCCTTCTCTCCTCCTCTACACGTATTTCCTTCCTCATCCCTCTACGTGGGGCAGGTTGTTAGTTTCTCCGTCGTTTCACTATATCTTTCTGATATCAGCTAAAAATAACCTATAAGCTGTGATACAGTAACTTGTTATTGTAGTTCTTGTTAAAGATTTATTTACCTTTTGGGTCTTTTTGGCTCTCATCTTCAAGAAACGACTGCAGGACATACTTTTGTTATGATTTCTCTCTTTTTGAGCAGGTTTTTAACCTTAATTAGTCGTGAACACAGGAAACAGAGAGTCCAGGCATTGTCGAACCACTCGACCAAAGTGCCAGAACAAACTGGAGAAATGTATCAGTTACACCTTCACTCTGTTCATTTCATTCATTGATGCCTAAACAGGGAAATGTTTGCTCTAAATGGTTTTAAAATGTGTTACATTTTTTACAGAAGCACAATCCATCACATTCAGGTGTCTGCAAAGAAAATACTGAAATTCTCAAGACGGCAAAAAGTCATCACATCGAATCATGAAGATTATATAAGACAGTGTACTGCTCCTCATCTCCCCTCTCATTTATATCAGGTTTTAGATTTAGATTTTATCCCACATCACACCTGTTGTGACAGATAAACGTCAATATGTTACAAATGCAGTCTTTGTAAATGTTGTGTAAGGGTTTTGAGATGTTCCCTAAAGAAACCATATAAGTTCAAAGGGGGAAAAAAATCTTTTCACCTATATATCCAGCCAAAAGACACTTATCTGTCACTGCTTTTCCTCTGTGGCCCATGCCAAGGCGACGATGCCTCCCTTTATGTCCTCAATCTCAGTATTTGGCATTCCCCTAGACACAGCTGTGAGACTCTACTCTTAACGTCGAGCCATCATAGGATGACACAGATCTGTGTGAGAGACACAAACAATTAGTACTGTCACAGCACCTAAGGAGAGTTAAATCTTTATCTTTAAATTTATGCTTGAAGTCAAGAGTTGCAGTTTGTGGTTTGTCTCCTCAGAATTGAGGTGGGATCATGCACACTTGTATCGATGACTCCTCTGCTTTCCTTGGCCAAACTCAATGAAAGTCTTCAGAGTAAGACATCCAGGACTGCAGCACATTTGTGAGAACAGTATTTTTAGTACTGGCCTACAATAACATCTATACAATATATTTTCAGTATCTGCTCAGTCACATTCAGTCTATCAATGCTAAAGAAAAAACATCCACACACTTCACACTTTTTTTATATGAATGATCAATACCAGGACCAAATTATACTCAGTCAAACTGGGTACTAAAACAGATCTCTGTATTTCTGTCACATCATCATGTGACTGAGCTGAGAAGACGTTTCAGGGAGGACAGAGGGTGTGGCAGGAGGGGGGCGGTGGTAATAGATAGGGTTCAAAGGGCCTCGGGGTGACATCTGGGGGTGAGAGATGGCTGAGTGGGATGAAGAAGGACAGGAGAGGATGAGGGGAAGAAAGAGGGGAAGCTAGAGGCCTGGATTGAAGGTGAGAAGGGCTCATACTTTACATTTGCTCTAAGGTGAGGGATGCAGACAGTGGACGCAGACAAAGAGATGAGCATGTGAACAACATGCAAAACTACAACATATGATTGCAGCTCGACAGCCAGCATACTCAGTCATCTGTCCACTTCACCTCCCCCTGTCTCACCTTCTTCAGATACACAACAACAGGAAATTTAAGTGTCACAAAATGAGTCTGATCAACATCAAGTTTAGCAGCAGGTAAACTATGCCACATGTTGCCCATCTGAGCGATGAGTGTACACATTAAAATGATGGGAGTGGTTCTGACATGTTATACAGAATCTGAGGTCATACGTATAGAAATATGAAACTTGGTTTACATGTATAAATAGTGTGTCAGTTATGTTAGCAAACAGGTATTTAAAAAAGGTGCGTTGTTGTCTTCAACTGCACTGTGATTATGTGCCCTATAGGAGGACTTTTATCCTGAAGTGGTTGCAGGAAAGGGACCTTCATATAGAATGTGTTAGCATGGATTTCTTATATGAACATGTGTGTTGGCCTGAAAGATTTGACTCAACTAAAGCAGCTTTGTACTGTATTTAGCGCGGACACACGTACACAAACACACACACACACACACACACACACACACGCTCCTACTTTCCTCCGTTCCTCCTCGGTCGTTAACCAATTTCGTCAATAAACCCGCCATCTGTAGCGCGACCAAGGCTGCACACTGGTCCTACTTTAATGTAGGCCTATGTGTACATTTAAACTTAACTCATGTTCACACACCTGCGTCATTGCAACTCACCTGCTGTCTGGCCAAACAGAGACAACGCACTTCCTGTGGTATACACGTGTTGCCACTCCGCGTGTTTTTTCTTTTTTCTTTTTTCTTTTTTGGTCACGTGAACGGTAGTGTGTAAGGAAAAGGCTGCCGGAATTTTGTTTGAAAATATAATTCAAAGTATGGTTCAGCTAATAAGGATGAAAACAGACTGTGTTAATAAAGTAAGTATAGCCTACTCTATTTGTGTAAATATCAGGCTCAGTGGGAGGAGCTACACCTTTTTAGTTTATTGGTCTGTGGCTCTGCTGGTGTTGTTGCAGAGGACGAACCATGTGTCTACATTTGAGTGGTTGAAGAACTCAATATTTTTTGTAGCCTATGTATATTTTTGTTGTTGTTGTTGTTTTGAACCTTGGGAAATTAGCACAATATATCACAACAACAAAAGACATTTTGACTATGCCACTGATTTTTTTTTCTCCACAGTTTGCCAAATCACAGCAGGTTATTGAGTGATTTAGAGTATTTTTTTCAGGATTGTGAAGTTTACAATATTCTTGATTGACAACAACTTCAGCTGTTGCTTCAACCAATAAATAAAAAACACATTGCATTGTCCCGCCTCGTCATGATGCTTCTGGCCAGACTATACCTGTGAACTCCATCACCTACTATATCTCCCATCATCTTCTGTTCTTCTTCCACAACCCACCCCCCTCTCTCTGTTGAGCAGGACCCCTCTCCAAGGTAGATCTCTCCCAGTAATCCCTTACCCCCCACCCCCCAGTCCGAGCCGTCTTCGGCTTATTAGATCAGGCCCTCTGTCAAAAAGCAGGGATATGGGGCCTCATTGTTTGGCCCCTGATTAAGAGCTTCTCACACTGGAGGATCAGGTCTTTACACAGAGTGAAGGAGAGGGAGCTCGGGGTAAGAAAGAGAGAGGATCTTTCTTTCTTTTTGTCTGGTGGGGGGGGGGTCTTATGGGTCACATTGTTGCAGGGCTCAGAGAAGGCTTCTTTTAAAGGTAGGCTGGATTTGAGGGACAATGGGATGTTAGATGATGAGGGATTTAATTCTTAAGCTCGTACTTTTAGGCCTGTGGCCCTGGTTAGGCTATATGTCCCAGTCCATCTTTAGATGTGGAGTGAGGCTGAAGGCAACATCTTAATATAAAGTGATTGATCACATCAAAACAGTCCAAAATAAATTGATTGATCTCTCCTTGGCACTCAAAGTAAGAGGTTGAATGTGAAAAATTAAGGTTCACATAATATACACGTAAACTGATGTGTCCCTCTTTTAACTGGTTGTTTTGCAGATCTGTTTGTTAGTTGTAAATCAAGTGCAACAAATAAACACAACTATAAACCTGTTTTTGGTCTTAGGATCCTGATCAATCACAACTTTGAGTATTTAAAATACGGAGTTCCACAGGGTTTTGTTTTGGGCCCTCAACTTTTAATACTTTATTAATGGCATGAGCAAACTAGAGTAAATTATACATCTGTTATGTAAATGGACCTTTCACTTTTTCACAAGCTATTACTTTCACTGAAATTTTACCAAAACAAAAATTTTCTATGATCAAAATTCTTTTGAATGCAACTGCTGTCCGGTCGGTTGCTATGTTTTGTGTTCAATTTTTCTCTGTGCTCTCTACGTCTTTGAAAATAAGGGTCTACCATCATTTACTCTTGAAAATGTATATAAAGGTTAAATGAAAATGAAAAAAGACATTAATAAACTTTAATGACCTTTATCAGCAAAACAACAAACTTTACATCTGTATCGTCACCATCATGTAGCATCGCTGTCCTGAATGTTTGAGCAGTTTTAAATAAAAGCAATACGGATGGTGAAGTGAACATTCAAAGCCAGAAATCTCAGACTCACTGATAACGATCAGCGATCTCAAGGCCTGCAGCTAAAAGCACCAGATCCATATTGTAATGAGTCCTGGTAAAGAAAGACGTTAGTCTGAAGGGACAGTGATGTAGCATTCCTGAGGGATTGAGAGGCCATGTGGGAAAAGCAAACGGAGGTGTTAATCTCAACAGAGTGAACTCCCCTCCCTTCACGCTCTTAATCCCACAGTCTCTGTGGCATCCGCGCATTCATTCCCCCGAAATGAACCGAGGCCTCTTCACCATCAGCGGACACACAAAGGGTTAATTAAAGCTGGTCAGGCAGGAATGTGAGTGGATGGACGTTGTTTATCGTAGATGCTGATTGGTTAGGTGTGAAGGAATGAAACGCTCTCTCAGACAAAGAGTGTGTACAACAGTACTTGAGTAAAAGTACAAGTATCTTACCAAAAAATAACTTTTGGAGAAGTTAAAGTCAACTTTTAATATCAAGCAGAAGTACTCGAAGTACTCGAAGTAAAAGTAAAATTTGAAAAAGTGAGCAGTAAAACTTTTTGTTTATCAACTTCAGAAGTTTCTACTTCTCTTTGTTAGTTTAGGTTGTCAATTGCCAACAGACAGATGATGCGTCACCAACTCAAATTGGTACATTAACTTGAAATCTAGGACAAGGAATTAATTCTGCTTTTATTTTGAAGTAGCAAGGTGAAAATATATCACATCACATTTTATTTCGAACATGTAGTGGAGTAAAAGTGAAAGTTGCCAGAAATATAAGCAATGAAGTAAAAGTACATGTGGAAAATCCAACTTAAATTCAGTAACAAATTGTTTGTATAGTCAGCAGTGACTCGATGCAGCAGAGTGAACGTTAAACACTGAGGCTGAGATGAGTAACACTGGATCACACACATGCTTTGTTTCCTGTGAGTCATTTTAAATCCAGCACCAGAAAAACAGACTTCGGCTCTAACAATGAGGACCACTACAGTCCAGACCAGAAGAGTTGGCCAGCTACACATTTTTTTGTTCTTCAGACTCAAAGTTTCAGTGAATCTGAAATAAACAACGGACGCTGCGTTCAAGTGCCAATTTTGATATGAATAGGTTACATAAAAAACAATGTGGGAGATACAGTCTGTGTGTGTGTGTGTGTGTGTGCGTGCGTGCGTGCGTGCGTGCGTGTGTGTGTGCTCTTTAGTTTATGACGTCTTGCTTTTCTCAGCAGGTGTGTTGGTGCAGGGGCCACGGATTAGCGACACCCTTTAAGAAAGCCTGCTAACCACCTGTCTAGCACACACACACACAGCATTTTGCAGCTACAGCACCACATATATTTTTTCCAGGAGTCAGTGGAGACCAAAATCGGAGTTCGTACCACTTGCTCAAGTCCACATAAGTGTCTCGTATTGACAGTAGTGTGAGAATCAAACACACCTCTCTGCTCATCAGGGGATCCTCATCTAAAACCATCATCGTCTCTTTCCCATCCCTGACAATAGAAACCCATCTCTTCCCTCCACCCCACCATCATAAATATCTCAGTTCAGAGGTTGACAGCTCAAGCTTGATTCATTTTCACGCATGTACATATTTGGATTGGATCCCTGTCAAAAACAATTATAATGGTCCCCCCAGGATTTCAAACCCGCTCTCCCTCCTGAGAGGCGTCTGCTGTCAAAACTGCTTGGATGATTTTCCGGAGTCGGGGTGTCCACATCTGTGCCTGATTAGCACAACAATAAAGCCCAGCAACCCCGACTTAATGAGAAGGCATCTTCAGCCCGGGCTCAAGGACCCCACTGACAAAGACGCTATACAACCACTACACAAGTATTTTCCTCCAGATCCATTAGGCGGAAACCTGCCACCCCTGCAAAACAGGGAAAAAAAAAAAAGTATGAGGCAAGTGGTGATTCTCATTTCCAGAAAATGAGTTTTTGTGCTCCGACATGCATAAGAATGTAAACCTGAAAATGAAGCAAGGGTCAACGTGGAACCATGAGAAAATGAAAACATCATCCACTGCTAAAATTAGAGGGGGAAACCTGGCTCTACAATCAGATACCATCCATCTTTTCATTTTAAACAGCGGCTTGTGATTGTCTGTTTTTCTAAAGTCAAATTAACAAAAAACTTTCCCATCTGTGCAGCCTGTTGTTAAAGTCGCCTCCCCCGGAGTCTGAGAAAACCTTTTGTGTGTAAATGTGAAATAAAATTACACAGTAGATTCACAGATATGAAGCTGTGTACTGTTTAGATTCCTGGTGATTCACCGACCCCTCGCTTTGATGGCGTTTCACCTCACCTCCGATCAGGGTGGCCACATGGATCAGGTATAAACACAAAACCTGTTGACATGGTCAGAAAACACGTGGTATGAGCTAATATTATACAATAATCGATCACTGTTGTGACTTATTTCATTTCCAGCACTTTGCAGACAAAATTAAAATGAAACTACACAGAGACTTAAAACTCTGACCTCCTCTTTGTGTAGTTGACATATTGTCCTCTCAGTTTGAATCACATGCTCTTTGTCATCTGATATTTTGAAACTTGCTCATTTTTTGAAATAAAAAACTTGTGTAACCTAAAATTAACTCCACTGCAGCAAACGGAGAAGCCCTGAATTAAAAGGCAGATGAGTTTGAATGATTGCTTGTTTGTTTCTCAGGATGATACCACAACGATACAAAATCATGCAAACTCCATTCAGGAAGAACATAAAAGAAGGTTTATTCATGCTTGGTGCAACGGAGATTGACAACTGTACTGTGTCCAAAAAACAATAGACAAACCACTGATTATAAAAAAGTATTTAATTTAACCCCTAAACTTCTGTATTTTCTCTGGTGACTCCACACTTGTTCCTTCTGCAGACTTTAAATCAAGAAAGCCGACAAATGAGCAAAACTTTGATGTAAACGTGGTATTTTTCTCCTCTTTTGGTAAAAGTTAAAGTTAAAGATTTCTTGTTTCAGCTCATTCTGCAGAACAAACCCACAGAGGTCACCTTTACACCCATGGATTCATAGAAACGCAGAGACAACACTGTCTCTGGCTCTTTGGACGTAAACAACAGACAAGCTCAAAGTCGTCCCAGCTGATGCAGTGAGCAGCGTTTACCATGCATGCAGCCCTCCCTCTGGTTGTAAATGGTCAATTAATCTAAATCTCTCAGTGTTTATTGGTCTCCGTTAGCTAAATGAGAGTAGACTTCTCCTCCCTCTCTGGGCTGTAAAATGAATACATGGTGCTAGAAATAGAGACTTGCTGATTGGCACTGGCGCCCTGTGTGGCCTTGAAGGAGCGAAGGGAGGTGGGGAGGTGGGTTCCTCTGTCAGAGGGGAGTTTTATGAGCCCCTGTAATCACCAGGCGTTAAACTCAACAATTAGGAGCTGCTATTTTGTCGCTGGTTTATGGCAAGAGGCTAGTTAGCTGCTCAGCTCTGCAGCCAGGGGGAGGAGAGGGGAGGAAGGACTGAGGTGAAGGATGGAGAAAACAACATTTTCAATCTGAGGCTTTGGTGTCTCATACAGACACTGAATACACAACATAAAGTCTTGTTAGCTTATTTAGACACATTATCACTCTCATTGTTTATACTCTGCTGTCAGTAAGTTGGGATAATAAATAAACGGGAATTTTTTTTTTACCATGAATTCCCCTTATCTCTTCACACTCACATTTCACACAACATGGGGTCAGTGAAAGGAACGGCCTCCACTTTAACACATTAATTGTAGGTGTAGTTACAGCTCGGGTCCACCGAGGGCTCGGAGGCAGGAATGTTGTGTAATTACATGTGTCGTTACGTGTAATCGTCTGCTGCTGGGAACGGAGACGATTACGCGCAGCAGCTCATTGACTCCAACTGACCGCCTCCAACTTTCTCACTCCACCTCACCTGACTTCACTTTCTCTCAGGTAAAGTTCAGATGAGGAATGAAAAGTGTTTATCTCAAAGTGTTTCTTATTTCTGTTTTGTTTGTTTTTGGACCAGAGGACAGGATCAGGTTTCAAATGCTCCCTGCCTTTAATCATAATAATGATAACAATGATAACCTTTATTTATAGCACCTTTCTTAACATAGTTACAGAGATAAAAAATTACATTACAACACACCAACCAAGAACCAAGAAAAGTCAAATAAAAGTAAAATTCTGTGACCCATGGTGAGAGAAAAAAAAGAAGGAAAAAAAAACATATAAACGCCTGACAAAATAAAGTAGCCTACAGTATAAAATAGGAGCACCATTGCTTATTAAAGTGGGTTCATGTCACTCCGTGTTCCCATTTATTTTTTCCCAAGGGGGCAGTTTATTCACACATACACACAGACACATACAACACATTTTGTGTGAATCAGGTCTCCCATTGAAGCTACCAAAAGCTTATTGCGGGAGCCTGGATACGTATAACACAAAACAATACAGCATATACAAGACTACAATACACATGAAACATTAACAGTATGAATACACACACACACACACACACACACACACACACACACACACACACACACACACAACAATAAAGCACGTACAAAACTATGAAACATTAACAGACATTAGACAACGTGGACCCCAAGCGTACCAACAGAAGCTTTTCATAACATGTAGATAAAAAAGCAGATGATAATTACATTTAAATTCAATTAACTATGGTTCAGATGTTCAATGGTTGCATCTTATATATATAAACTAAGTAATTTAATTTTTAGCTTTTTCCTGAAAATGGAGATGGACGTCTCCACCTTCAAGCTCTCATCTAGCTCGTTCCAGATCTGCGGCCCCCTGCATGCAAAAGACACTGTTCACTGTTAAATCAGTGAATGTCAGAAAATTGTAACCAGAGGATCACAGTTAAATACAGTATCTGTGATTAAAGTAAGATCCTCAGGTCTGTCCTCCTTGTTGAACCAAAATGTGTCTGAATAACTTTTGTATTATTTTCTCACCAAATCACCAAAAGTATTCAGTTCAAACTGATGCAAGAAGTAAACCTTTCAGTATTTACGGTAGTTAAATAGAAAAGTAATTTTGCCATTTATTCTTTAAATTCTAATAATGCACGTATATGTCCCACTTCCACGTATCAGTTCTTGTTTCAGCTGACCTCCTACACATGCTGACCATTCCTCAGATGCGAGTCTGGTTCTGTCCAAACACGCAAACTTTAAATCTCACACTCGCCTACTTCATCACCTCTTTGACATTCAAAGGTGTTTGTTGTTTGACATATTTTGAAGAAACTGAACTCCTTGATATTGTCTGCCAATGATATCAACACATTTAATCACATTTTTATATGACCTGTCAAACAGAGCGAGGCTTCGATCCATATTAATCCCTAAAAAAGTTTAGCTTTCTTTGGGAATGTTAAAAATGTAGAGGAGAACTTCCTCCACTAACCATCACTTATCTAACCTTTCTTCACCCTGTCTGATCTGTCCAGGCCCAACACACCTGATCTGCCTCCCTCAGGTGACACCTCCCCCTCACACACACACACACACACACACACACACACCTGTCACCTAGAGGAGCTCTTGAATTAAAATCACCTCCAAGCAAACAGATCATTCTTCTTTGACTGCCCACAGTCATGATGCAAGGTGAACACCTGTGGACTCTTTGTGAAGACCAGGATTGTGTTGTAGAGCTACAAAACCAAACACGGTAAAGATTTACAGCTGAAATAGCTGCTCAGATTAAAGTTAAAGCTGGTCATTGGTCATCATGGTCATTTGAAAGAGGATCACAGCTGTACTCACAAGCTGAAATCCTAATATAATGATTTCTATATCAGCATAGCATAGCTACTACAGGAATATATGAATACAAACGATTTAATTTTAATGTATCACAAACTGGTTCTGGTGCTGCTCACATTTCCATGTGAATGAAACTGGTAACCATCGTGTGTGTGTGTGCATTTTGAGTGTAGTTGACAGGCCAGGTGGTCAGGGCGTCTAGCTGAACTCTCCTGAGAGGCCCTCGGGTCAAAGAGGTCAGAGGTCAGAGTGCACGTGTTTGCCAATGTGTACGACTCCAAATATTCCTCCATATTGTTCATCTGTAGATGTTTTAGTGTGACGCGTTGTCATCGGTGTGTGTACAGACCCACAGCTGCAGTGTGGCTGATTGGTCCTCAGTACAGAGGAGCTTTCTGTTCACACACACACTTTTATGTTTTAGGTTTGTTTTAAAAAAAATTGAGTCACTGCAGAGTTCAGTGATCAGTAGCATCATCCTCTCAGAGACAGGAAGGTGCAGGATTTATGGGAAATGTGGTCTCAGGCCTGGAAACATCCAGCTGCCAGCCAAGAAACTAGTTTTCAATGTGGAGCAACACACCTCAAAGGAAAAGTGTATTCTTTTTCTTGCCATGATTTCTAAGAGAAACTGATACCACTCTTATGTCACTGCCTATACAGCCTCAGCAGACAGTTAGTTTAGCGTAGCATAGAGACGGGGAAACTACTAGCATAAGTTTGTTTAAACTCCCAGCACCTGTAAACTAGAAAATCATGTTATAGCCTATTTTGTTTGCTTAATCCACCCACAAAGAGCCACTTAAACATTAAAGAAACAAACAGAGAGGAGTAAGTAACTTGGCTCTGGCTCTGCTTTGACACAGACCTGGTTCTGTTTCACCTCTTGAAGTAAAACAGCTTCATGGACGTAAGAATCACCAGAGATGTTATAATATGCCACATTAGTCGAAGTAATAGTTAAGATGATTGTCCTGCAGCCTGATGCAGACCGCTACATCTGACTGATGCCAGATCAGTGCATGAGGCCTGGAAAAGGTGGATAAGACGTCAGAGAATTATAATTAACATCTTAAATTCTCAATCTGCTTATTTAAGCCTTTTTCAGACGTGGGATCTGTAACAATTCAGGCTTCATCAAAGACAGACTGTGATCTAATTTTACATGATTATCAGTAAAAGGGAATAAAATACAAACGGTGTGATTGATGGTGTTTAGTCGACAGACAACAAAACAAGCTAAAAAATCTGCAGCGGTGAATGCCTTAAGATCTAATTCACATTAAATACACACACACAGGTAACTCAAAACCACAAGAAACTTAATGAGACATTTGAACAGACGCTCTGAGCAGAGTTCAGTCCACCAGCTCTTAGTCTGAGTGCTGAACCGTGTAGTTTCGTGGTGCCACGCATCTTTCCTGTGTCGGTTTATGGATGTGTGGCAACGTAAGTGATTCCAGGCGTGTGTGGTAGTGACGCACGTGCAGCCACAGAAAAGACAGACGTGTTTGTGTGTGTTCTTAAACCTATATCTGTGAGAGCACTGTAGCTGCTGTGTCTGACTGTGAAAGTGAGAGCGATTTGTTTTAGTATTAGTGTTAAAATACAGACACATTTTGTGAGTATGCATGATTTTTATGGACAAAATAAGAGTTCTTTACATTTTTAAAAGCTGTCAACGCTGCATTTCAGTGAGATTTACAGAGAGGTATACGACTACACAGTGGAGTTAATAACAACAACTTAAAAAAAAAAAAAAAGCCTCATGTTGCATAATTGCTTTTGTCCACAGATCACTATGCTTGTGCATTTATAAGACGTGCGCCGTTTTGTTTTGTTTTTCTCCCAGAATTGCTGTCATTATGTCCATTAATTACCTGTGAAATGGCTCTCAGGCAGAGGCAGGCCTGCTGCACTCAGCCTGCCAGCAGGCCATTTGGGTTGGCATCAAGCCACCGGGCCAAATATCCAGGGCAACGCACACGCATAGCCTACAAATTTAGATTTTATATTTCAGCCAATTTGCACATAAACCACACTGATTTATTGTGACTGAACTGCAGAATAACAATTATGTAATAAAAAGTGAAGAGGGAACAGAGGAACTGATGCTTTTAAGACGACTACCAACTTGTTTAAATGCAATCAAATGTAAGGCGCAGAATGTAAGATTTCACAGCACCAATGTGCTGTTATAAGTATTACTGCAAACACAATGTATTAAGATGTCTATTTGACTGATATGATATTGAAAATATGATATGTTTTTTACATCTCTTTTCGATGTAAGGTACTTCGTGAGAAATATTAACATTTTAAATTATACCTTTTATCCTTGGTACTTTTTGGAAACAGTCACAGGAGTGAGAAATTGTTAAATCTTGCACATAATCATCTTTTAACTCAGTGATTGAACATGTAATGAAAAACTTTTATCATACCTCAAAAAACATCAGATATTTAAACCTCACCTGGACTTTAAAAAAAAAACACTTCTACCCACCATGAACCAATACACACACACACACACACACACACACAAGACATTATCAAAAACACAGACATGTGTTACTCAGCTCCACAGTTTGATTGAAACCACTTTTTTTCGACTCAGTCATAGATAAACACACACACACACTTGAAAATGGCCACAAGCGTTTACTCGTTCATACACAGTAGCCAACAGCAAATATGACTGTGACACTCTGACCACACATGGAGAAACAGTGAGGCGGCAGCCACACGTGTTTAAAGTATCACATACACACACACACAGAGAAGGAGAGAGAGAGAGAGAGAGAGAGAGAGAGAGAGAGAGAGAGAGAGAGAGAGAGAGAGGTGGATTACTGTAATTAAGGCAAAAAAATGAATATGGAAAATAGTGAGTAAGATTTTGTGTGACTATTTTTTGACGAAATATCACTTTAGCTACATTTCCCACTGGGCTTTGGATGATACAAGAAGGTAAGTTAAAAAAAAAAAAAAAAAAGAGAGAGTCTGCCGCTTCAAGTGAACTGTTCATTTTGGGTAATGCATGAAGAATTCCCTTTGTAATGGGAACCCTGGTGATGACCTACAAAAATGCAGAGAAAGAGACACAAAATCATCACAGATAATCTATAATGAACGACAAAGATAGTAATATATTCACATCACAGATTTAAAATGAGCCAAACCACAAATAGACACAAAATGACGGCACAACAAACACAAAACCTTCAGAATCAGGCACAAATGACCATGAATGACACAGCCTGTGATTGATCTGGGTGTCCCATCCATATGTCTGGACCTCAGGGTGTGTGTTTTCCTGCTTTGGGAGCTGAGTTTGGACTTACACCTGCATGCTCTAATTTAAATTTATAGCTCCACCAAATTTGTATTTCAGTTTATGATAGTTTTATGGTAGTTGAAATTAAAGTTGTTGTTTTGTTTTACTTTTAATATCTTTATTCGTTCTGATATATTCACAGATGTGATTCTGGGACCCACAGGTGAGATGACTCTGAGATATCTCAATTTGTTGAAGTGATGGTGTCTGCAGATGATGATGATGATGATGATGAAGGAGAAACTAAAGGTTGTATAGTCTGCTCTCCATTCAACCCAAGGCTTCCCTGAACAGGATCCTCATGCTCTTTATAAATCCAGTGTCCTGTGAGTCACAATATGTGATTATCTTTCCCGAATGTATACATGAACTCCACTGGAGGAAACTTTTGTCTCAGTGACAGTCTTTACAGTGCACAGGCTCCTCCCAGCATGCATTGCAGGGAGGCCCCCATCAGCATGCATCCTCTCTGTGAAAGAGCAGCCAGGTGGAGAGGCCTATTCACAGCAAACTGACCTTGACCGGCTTTGATTGAATCCCACTTCCTCTTGCTGTTTCCCTCCTTGTTTGACGAGATGGGAGAGCCCCCCACCCCACTCGCCACCACCCCTCGTCCTCCTCCTCCATCTTTCTTTCACCTCTGCTGACTGACACGTCCGATCAATGTGCTTTTTGTTCCTGCTTTGAGAAGTTTTTCTCTCTCTGTTCACTCGCCTCTCTGTCCGTCTTGTTTATCTCCTCTCTCGTCTTTTCTCTCCCTCCCTCGCTCTCTTCCACAACAGGATGAAGATATTTGATACGCTCCAACGACTCCCGTCTGCGTCCTTCTCCCCCGTCTCTACATACGTCCTGCTGTTTCCTGTCTCTCCCTCTGTCATTTTTCCCGCCTCTGAAGGATGGCGACGTGAAACAAAAGTAAGCCAACACTTTGGCAAAAAAAAAGATAGAAAACTTTTTTTGGTCGATTTGTCAATTCTGATTATTTTTGTTTTCTTTTTCAAGTATCAGCAAGAAATATCCAGTACATTTGGATAAAGGTGAAGGAGCACTGACAAGTTTTTCTTTCTCTTACAGTAAATTACCAACATGAGACAATGCAGAGTAAAAATGACTAATAAAAACGAGTCTCCAAATGGCCCCGATGTTTTGAAAGAGTTATGAACATGAACATATTTGACCTTATTGAGCAACATTCAGTAACTTCATTTTGACAAATAAAATACGTTATTTAAATTTAAGATATGTAATTAAGTTTAGAATAAGCTGGGGGGGGGGGGTTGTTGTTGTTGTTGTTTTTACACATTGTTATGTATTAATAAATATTCCCTTACATGTAAAGGTCCAGTGTGTAATAATTGGTGAGGTTTATTCGCAAAATCTGAATATATTTGTATAACGTTATAATCGCTATAAAATAAAATTTGTTTGGTTTTCGTAGCGTTATAATTCTTCTTTTAACGGTCGTGCTTTAGAGAGTATCGCCACCATGTTTGTACGGCAACCCGAATGGAAAATCCAGCCAACCAGAGAGCACATTTCATCTGTGTGTATACACATACTGGTAAATATGATTACCTTTAGAGGGTGAAGAACCATATACAGTTACTTTACTGACCTTGATTTGCAGCAGAATAAACCTCCAAGTATTTAAATGAGTGCCCTATAAAGGGTTAAATATGTCTGTGGTAGTCAAGCAGGAAGGTCTTCTGCTAAACCACTAACTTTATGTCTTTAGATCATCATCAAAGTTATTGCAGTCAATCCTCTGGGGAGCATGAACGTCTGTAGCAACTTTCAAGACAAAACCAAACACATGTTGTTCCAGTGAGTTTTAAAATACATCAGTCCACAAGTAAAAACTTTGACCTGATTGTAGCAATACATGGAAAATCCAGGGAACAACAGGACCGTAAATGTCACATCTAAATTGCATGTAATTGCATGTTGAGATATTTCTGCCAAAACCTGCTGAGTCTAGAGGAACTTTAAAATGTTTGGGTTTCAGCCTCTGCGACCCTGAATGTGTCTGGACCAAAGCGGTGGACAGACCGATCTCACAGTCTTTAGGGTCATGCAGCCAAATACGTTCTCATTTCACATTAAAGTGGTTTATTTAGTCGAATGTGTTTCATGGGTTCAGCTGGGTCAGTGTTTGTGAAGCCATCGAGTGATGGCATTGATGCTTCCCCATAATTTAAAGAGTTAAAGAGCAGGAGGTCAATGTTCAAACAACAAGCTGTATTTCAGACGGGCTGTGGGAACGATGTCTGGCTGCTTTACGTCTCCCTGCTGGACGCCCGCTCGGCTCCCAGCGTCCGACTCTCGTTACGTTTATCTGTGTTTCCTCGTCTCTCGGGTCCTGAAATAGAGGATGATAAACAGCAATGATAAACAACACTCTACCTCATGGTGGTCACAGGTGATGTCATTGCATCTCTTCCAAAGTAAATCTGCTACGTGATGAGCTGGCGGCATGGATGGATGGTTCAAAAACAAACTCCATGTACCCACGAGACTGAGCGTCCAAAACAAACGTATATAGCTTTTCTTTGACGGTTCATACTTGATGTCGGCCTTTTGGGATTCTTGCGCTGCTCTTGTGATTCTTCCCTATTTGTTTTGTTTTCTGGCCTCATCTGGAAGTGGAGATAAAAACTCTGAAGGTCACGATGAACAAACCGGATCATCAAGGACTGAATCGACAACTTGTGCACAGGCCAGGAAAGGATGAAAGGATCAACTGGTGACATTTTGTTGGTCATGAAAACATGTGGTTTGCCTTCCCTCCACAGGTCAAAGGTCAAGGTCTGACAAAATACTTTTACCATAACTCAAGTATATTCACGGAAATTATGACAAAATATCCAAACAATTGTTTTGTATGATTGTGGATTTCAAGGCGGCAGACATAATTTTAAGTTTTTCTTTAGACGACAGAGTTGGAGACAGACAGGACATTTTACTGAGGCATAAAATAAACTTAAATAAGGAGAGTACTGTCTGGATGACAGAAGATTCACACACATGTAATTACAGTTTGTGGTTCAGTGCCCTTTAACATCAGATTTCCACTTTTTATTTCCCTCTTTTGTAAAATTGTCTTATTTCCCTCTAGGTGACAGCAACATATCATGTTGTTCCAGCTTTTTGTTGAAGCTATAGTGAAATATTAAAACCGCAGATGTGTTTTTAAGATATGATTAGTAATTTTGGAAACTTCCTAGTAAAATTCAAAACAGACTTCTGTGGGTTTGAATACATTTTAGCTGCACGGCACAAGTTCATAATGACTGACCAAGTGAAAATGTCATATTAAATATAATATAAGAGCAATTACACAGTCGAGACTGCACTATTTAACATTCATGCTTCACGAGGTTTTGGCAGAAATGTGGCTGAAGGCCGAAGTGCTCCCACGTTAAACTTCACACTCAGGCTCAATCTGTGTTTGTTTTGTTTTTTTTCACTCTGGCAAGAAATCAGTGGAGAGACCACTTCAAGAACGACTCTGATATTTAGTTTTTCTTATTGTCAACATGTCTCATGAAAAGATCAGCAATGAACCTGTACAAACAAGTAAAGTCTGTGTATTACTCTGTGCCAGAGACCTCAGTAAATACTCTGTAGAGCAGAAAGTGTGTGTATTAATACACCAGTGTCACATATAAATATAGTCCTGTTTAAGTGAAATTCACTGAAATTAAAAGAGTTCATCTGTTTGTATTTAGATGTTTATGTATATTTGTGATTGTTTTTTCTAAACATTATTTCTTTTGTGGGGAAAGTTGGTAATTTTGGTCTTTTCATATACCTTGGCTATAAAATACTTATTTATTTAAGATTAGATGTTATCCTGTATTCTTTGTAGATCTCAATATCTGGAAAAACCTAAAAATAAAATAAAATGTAGTCAAATAAAATAAAATAAAATGCGCCCATGAATCATGAAACTGTCTGAACACACTTGGACTCCAACCCATCACCTTGCACTTTAACACTGCATTAAACAACATGGCAGCTACATAAAAACCCAGGGGCAGATGTTCCTGTGATGTGGGCCCGTACAGTAGGTTGTTATCAGAGGGGAGTCCACCCTCAGTTACCCACCAACACGTCCTGTAGGTGGGCAGTTTTATCAGGGGGTGTGGAGACGCGGTTACAGGGGAAGGAAATGGGCCAGTGAATGGGATTTCTCGGTTTGTGCTGCTTAAGTGTGTCTCCTTTAATAAAGCACATGTGTGTTCGTCTTAAGAATCTGGAAGAAGAGGAAAATGAGTTCCTACAGATGATTTCTGACATTTGGTCAAATTACCGTATCTTACACCTCACAACAGGAGTCTCTGCCTAGTCTGCCTCAACTGTATCCTCAGTCTGACATTTTTCTTTTAATATGATCACTAAGAAACATTCTTCTTTCACATTTTTCACACTTTTGATCCTGTGTTCCTCCCCCTGAAGGTTTTTTCTGTTCCTTTTCCTCCCTTGAAAGTCTTTTGGTGGGAGTTCCTCTTTATCCAAGTCAAGGGTTTAATGACAGAGTGTGTCACAGATTGTAAAGCTCCTTCAGGCAAATTTGAGTTGGTCTGCATGAGATTCATTAGTGAGGAAAACAGTGTGAATAAGTAGTAGGTTGTGTTACCTATTTGATTGTGACTTCAGAATTTCCTACCAATCCCACAATGCAATTTCACATCTCGTTTTATAACTAGATGACTGTTGTGTGGCTGAACACTTTGTAGTAGAGACACAAAATCATGATTATTCAAACAGTTCAAACACACTAAATCTCACTCAGGCTTCTCTGTGATAACCAGCCTGAAGAAAACATCTGCAGATTTTATGCTGAGCGCTTCCATCCCACCAGAAAGTACAAACACTGATCGTATCCCTCACCTTTCCTGCTCGCCAAACAGTCAAGACGCTCGATATGCAGCTGTTTGTTGTCACGAAACACCTGTGTCATGTGGCAGAGTGCAGCTTTGTATTGTGACTTTTCATATCAAGACCACTGATACAAATACTACTATTTCCTGAAGGAAACATCTGGCTATGATGACACCAGGTAAAATCCCATTGGCCAGTTCAATCAATGGTTTTCTTTCTGACTCCAGAGGTTTAAAATCTGTTTGATGAGTTTTGTTCCACTCTTGTTTCCCATTGATAAATCTCAACAAGCCATGAGGGAGATAACCCAGGAGGAGGCCTGCTACTCGTGGAGATAAACCTTGGTATGTCCAACACACACACAGCTCGCAGCACTGATAACAGCCCTCCGCTCTTTGATGTGGCTCCTTCAGGGAAAAAAGATTGACTGAGAGGGAAAAAGAGAAAAGAGTGATTGAGA
Organism: Trachurus trachurus; assembly: GCF_905171665.1. NCBI lineage: Eukaryota > Metazoa > Chordata > Actinopteri > Carangiformes > Carangidae > Trachurus > Trachurus trachurus. Next base: position 17,780,665 of record NC_139903.1, on the reverse strand, counting down.
GGGAGGGAAATTGAGAGAGATTACAGGAATAGCTTCAGGGACGTTGTTTTGTGCTGTCTTACAGACCCCTCACTCACACACACATACACACACACACACACACACACACACACACACACACACACACCTCACAATTTAATCCTTATCAGTCTACCTTCATCTTCTTTTCCTTTCAGGTGGAAATAGAGTCTGCACAAGAAGCTTCAAACAAATTTTCAGCACTGACGACGTTTGGTGGCCAAAAGGCTTTTCCATCATTCCTGAGGAGCGTCTGGCATCTGGAGCTGTGTCAGTAAAGTTCATTACAATTATTATACAACTCAGTGTCCGATAAAGTTAGAAGAGGAACATCTCCATAAAACTGTATTTTCAAAGTAAAATACATTTAAAGGAATTAGATGATTTGAGTCAGTGAGTGAGGAGGATGGTACAGATGTCTCAGTGTCTTCTGTTGGTTCCCTCTCATTTTTTACATATTTCTCAGGTCCATGTTGTGGTGTCACAGTCTCCATGGTTACCCTTCACATACACAGCCCTGTGTACATAGATTAAACACGCAACAGCAACAGTGTCGGAAGAACCGGGTCATTTTAGCTGCTTAGATTTTCTTATTTATTCATCCCAGTGTAAAAGCAAAAGACAAACACATGGGACTTCACTATAGGAGTTAGAGTTGAGTGGAAATCGTTCAAATCTGTGTTTAAATGTTTAACGTCCATAAGTTTCTAATAAACCGACAGTTGAGTGAGTAACTGCTCAGTAAATTTAACACACACACGCTTTCTCTGTCGTTCCTTCCTACAGGATGTTATCCTGTGAAATCTGAGTACGACATGAGAAAGAAGAGGAGGAAGAGAGGGGTAAAGGTGTTTGTGTGTGCACGTGCATGTGTGTGTGCGTGTGTGTGTGTGCTTGTTTACTTCCTGTAGGATGTTATGCTGTGACCTCTGAGGATGAACCTGGGGTGAGTGTGGAGGCTCTTCAGTGCATCCTGACACTAATAAGATACCTCCGTTTGACTGTGTGTGTGTCTCAAGTGTCTTGATAAGGGATTTTTCAGATCTCATTTCACAAGGTTTCAGAAACAGGAGTTTAAGGTGCTAAGGGTAAAATCTAATTAAAACAAAAAAAAAACTTATACATTTATTCTTTGTCTGGAGCTCCCGACTCATCTCCGACTTAAATCTGTGCTCTGCTTCACTCTTCTCCTTCTCCCCCTCCGTTCGTCCCTTCATCTTGTCCTCACATTCTGTCAGCGTCTCCCCTGGCAGGAAAAATAAACTTGACCCCTGCATCCTGGCAAGAGCTGACCTCCCCACTTCAGCAACCCCCCAAACACACACACACACACACACACACACACACAGTCACTACTCATTCCTTTCGCTTTCCTTTCCCCTTTGCAGATTCCTCTCCTCTCTCCATCTGTCACCTTGTGTCTCTCTCTGATTTTTAGTTCTCAGACTTTCTCGAAATTTCTGCTGAGTTAAAAAAAAAAAAAAAGCCTCTTCTGCTGCAGTTTGACCACTTTACTTCACACACAGACGGAGACATTAAACAATACATACAGTATATTCTGTTATGGAGTCGGTGCAGCCTGGTGTCTGGTGGAGCATGTGTCACTTTCCCCAACCTCCGAGGTTTGAGTCAGGCCAATTTTCCCATCTCTCTCACTGTGACTGTTATGAAGGCAAAAAAAAAAAACTTAAAAAATGAAAATAGTCAGTTTCTCTAACCTCAGACCGATCACTTTGTAATTAAATGCAGCTTAAATTACAGCTCATTTCCAATTTACTTTCATTTGCGTGTTTAAGATCAGTATTTCACTAGTGGTGCTACACCTCCTTTGAACAAAGTATTAAAGTCACAGGTTGTAGCCATGAAGAAAGCTGTAGTTTAGCCAATTACATAACACAAGCATGATCAAAAAACAATGAAACCATAAACATTGTAATAAACATAGACTTTATGCAGGTGCACAGACGTGAAAATGTGTTGGATTGAAACTTGATGTTACCCACAAAAGTACAGATTTCTTGGACTTTCTGAGAGTCAGTGCCAGTGAGAGCAGACCTTCTTACTTGCTTCATAAGAACTCGGTGGAGCTGTACAGACTGCAGAGAGAGGGTCGAGGGAGGAGGAGGAGGAGGAGGAGGAGAGGCAGCGCTACTGTGCGTACAGGAGGAAGAGGAAGACTGAGAAACCTGCTGTTGGCCAAGTGAAGGGGATGCAGGAGTGGAGGAGGAGGAGGAGGAGGAGGAGGAGGAGTGCAGCAGCAACAACACATGGTCCCAATTTCACAGTTGTGGACAGAGGAGTGCCGGCGGATGCGGGGGCAGGAACAGGCTGCAATCTGGAGACATTAATACCTCAGTAATAGTCACATTCACTTCCACAACCAGGAAACTACTCTGGACTCACTACGTACGCGCGCGCGCGCGCGTGTGTGTGTGTCTTTGTGCAAACGTGTGTGTGTGTGTGTGTGTGTGTTCAGAGTGTTGCCCTCTACTACGCAAATTCTCCACTCTCTCCTCCCAAACACTCACTTGGTATTTTTCTTTGCACACACACACACACACACACCCTCTCAGACCGAATCCGTCACTGCCAGTTTCTGTTGTTCTCTCTCTAATTCAGTCTCTCTCTCACACACACACACACACACACTGAGACAGAGCAGACCATAACAGAGTAGTAAAAGGCATGCAGCAGCAGCAGGGCAGAGCAGGACACCGAGCGCCTGACTTCCTGTGCCTCGTGTTCTTCCTGAGCGCTAATGAGATCTGTTACAGTAAACCACCACCTCCACTTCTTCATCCATCCATCCATCCATCCTGCTCCAGCCCGCCTCTCCCTCCTTCCTCTCAGTTCACAGTTTTCCTCAGAGCTATGAGCGAACACACTGTAGGCTCTACACGACCTGCTCAGCATCAAATACACAGTCAGTGAAGTCAAGTCAAGTCATATGTTGTCCCCAGGAGTTCATGGCAACCAGAGGATTTTAAGTCTGGGACTTAAATCCATTTGAAGTAAATAAACAAAATAATAAATGCTAATATATCTATATGTGAACAAGACATAAGAAACATGCACACCTAGTAGAAAGATATCTGGTTCTTTAGCTGTGCCATGTTTGTGCAATATTGCTTCAAAAGTGAGTGTAACTGAAATGCTGTGGAAAAATCACATCTAACCAATCAGGTTGTTTATAATAATCCATGAATCTATTGTAACACGAATGTTTCTACTGCATGGTGGAAGAAACAGCTGGAGGGAGATGGATTAAAGTATAAGCAGCTTTTTACATCTCTTCAGCGACACACATCCTGTTTCTCAGTCACGTCACCTAAATGTGACAGTTGAGGTTCCTGTCACTATGCCTCCAATTGATTATGTGTCCTGGCTACTTGGCCAAGGGAATGTCCCTTTGGGTGACTGGCAAGTGCTTGTGACTCTTACCCGGGAGGTGTGGGTTCAATCCCCGCCTGGGCCCTCTTCACCGTGCCACATAAACAATAAGAGGATGTAGACTGTTTTTAGAAAGTTCACATGTAACCCTTTAATTTACAGGCCGTTAATTACGTGATAATATCAAGAAATAGCAATTAATTGCATCATGATGTCTAGAAATAGCCTAGAAATAACGGTCAATTTCATAGTAATGTCAAGAACGATTGATTGCATAGAAATAGCCCAAAAATATCTGACAATTGCAGGGATTTGGTGGAGAAAAATTCTGGCCTTTCGCAAAAAATTCAAAGCATGAAAAGCATGTGTAATCTGTTGTCTTTATGAAAAACATGACATTACATTTCTAGGCTATTTCTTGACATTATCACGTAATTAAGCCTGTAATTTAAAGGGTTACCAAATATTTCACTTTGTAAACATGTAAATAATGAACGTAACTATGAAAAATTGTTCAAAACTGTGCGCATGTCCTCAGTAGATTAATTAACGTAAGAGCATCAATCAATATTCAGACTTTTACATGAAATGAAATGGAAATATCAACAGGAGCTGAGCGACCTGACATACACACCAACCATTAACACAGTGTAACGTTTAATTCATGTACAAACAGATATGTAAACATGACAAGTTGAGGTTTTCCTGATGGGTCATGACAGTTTTGATGCAACATTAAGTTCAGTGAAGCACAAACTCTTATTAAGACATAAACACACTCTGAGACACTGAGGTGCTTTTTGGAAACATAACAGCAAATGTGAAACTTTCATAACCTTTAGTGATGGACTCATTTAAGCACCGGAAGAAATAAAGAATTTCCCCAAATATGTTGTTTGACGTATATCGTGTACAAAAATCATCATCATCACCAAACTGCTCTGGGCAGCCGTATAGGAAACCAGTTTGTATCCAGAGGTTTGTGGGCATTCAAAGTTTCATACAGCAAATAAGGCCTCTGTTCGTTGTTTGACTTTTAGAAAACTACTTAATCATAAACACAGAGACACACACATAGACTCGTGGTCTCAGTCAACACTCTCACCACTGTGTGTTTAACTGCAGCAGCTCCTGGACTCTACCGGAGGCATTTCATCAATGTCAGGACCGGTTTGAAAACGTCCTCTGTCAGGCCACACTCACCGGAGAGAGAGCCAGGCTGCTCAAACAGAGCCAGGGGCCTGAAGACATGCTGAAAGACGCCCTTGGTACATCAATGGAGCGCTCAGTGGGGGAGAGAGAGGGGAGGACAGAGGGAGGGGAGGAGGATGCACACTGTACGTCAACAGCGGGTAAGTGATACTGACACTGATCAATATTCACTTTTCAGGATGTTTTGTGGCTTGTTTATGTGAGTTTACATAGATGTATGCAGTTTAGATCGAGTTTAGATTGAACATGATGAAGCTTCATAAACAGCCACAAAGAGTCAAGTACCGGGGTTGGTCCAATGGCCTAACCCGTAGAGCACAGCCCTCTCCCCTCATACTGTCCTTTCACAAATAAAGGCATTAAAATCCCCCAAATATGCCTTAAAAACAGTCAAGCACCTCTTTGATTGGGCAGCTGTGACTCAAATGACTGTGAATGTGGATCTATGTTGAGTTCTCACTAACCTGTCTGTGAGTTTCTGAAAGGGGAACTATGTAAGTCCGGTCACTTTTCCGTTTGTTTACAATGACACCGGCAAGAAATCAATCAATACATGTGATACATAACGTTATACAGTGTTAAAGAGATAGTTCACCCAAAATTCGAATTTCAGGGCTGGGAGAAGTTTCAGAGTCCTCCGTGCCTTCTCTGAGTTATAGCGGGGCTCCGTGCAGCACTGCATGTCCATATGACGGTTGCGAACGGAGCCCACTTTTCTTCGTCCAAAAAGACACACCAAAAACCATCCAAATACCTCCACACAGCTCGTCTGTATTGTCCGCCTTGTATTGAAGCCCCAAAATGAGAAATTGTTCCGAAAAAAATTTAATAAGTATATATTTTAAGCACGATTAACTGACGCCGGCGCAAATCGTGCGAGATTTGGACGGACCAGGAAGAGGAGCTTCCGCTTCAAACAAGTTTATACTTATTTAATTTTTTTCTGAACAATTTCTCATGTTGGGGCTTCAATACAAGAGGGACATTACAGACGAGCTGTGTGGAGGTATTTGGATGTTTTTTGGTGTGTCTTTTTGGATGAAGAAAAGTGAGCTCCGTTCGCAACCGTCATATGGACATGCAGTGCTGCACGGAGCCCCGCTGTAACTCAGAGAAGGCACGGAGGACTCTGAAACTTCTCCCAGCCCTTAGTCGACATGAGGGTGTGTAGATAATGAGTGAAATTTGAATTTTGGGTGAACTATCCTTTTAAGACATGTATATTTTAAAAAATAGACATGTCTTAAAGGGATATTATTATTATAAAATATTATTTTCTGTACTCTCATCTGTCATAAACAAGAGATTATGGGTTACGGGCCATGTTTTCATGGTGTGCAGAGACGCGAGCTGGGACACCGGGCCGGCGGCTCTGATTTTGAGTTGTCTCTTAGCCAAGAGATGCTACATGGAAGACAGAGAGCCTCCATTATTCCTCGTTACAAGTTAAGTCATGCCTTGCCTTGCCTTGCCTAAAGACTGTAAAGGAATAGTTCTTCTTGGGATCAATAAAGTTATCTCACTTTGAATTTGATTCTGAGTCTAAATCATCTACTGACACAAGGAGCTCATAAAGAAATAGCTGATGTTACAAAAAGTCAATACAAACAACACTGTGAATACTTATGGGAAGAGACAGCACAAAATGAGTTTGTACAGAAATATAACAAGACTCATTCCTGTGTGATGAACGATGCTGTGATTTACATCTTAAACAGATTGAGACATCAGTTTTGACTGTTTCCACTGTTCGTCTCTCAGATGTGAGTTTGTTTTGAGTTGTCCTCACACTTTAAATTTGATTGGCAGGTTCAGAATTAGTTTATATATGATAACCTAATGCTTCACTGTCAACACCCCCACCCCACCCCCTCAGCCGCACACGCTCAGATCTCGGTGTGGTGCTGCTGCGTCAGCCTCGGCCTTTATGGCGTCCTGCATGCTGCTGAATCAGACCACAAAGCACACACTCCTCAATGGCTACCCTTTAATCGAAGCACCAACATGCAGCCACAGCTCTCTGGGCTTGAGGCCTTTAATGCTCAAAATAGCCTCCGAACACTGAAGAGAGAAGAAACCAGCGGTTGAAGAGGAGCTCTGAAGTTGTGTTTTCACTGTCCTCGTGGCTTAAACAGTCTAACCAGGGAAAAAAATGTTTGCCTTTCTTCACATTTATGGGTTTGATCTTGGTTTCAGTAAAGAAGCCGATCGGCCACCTGCAGATGAAGCAGCTGTCTGGTAGCCTATCATTCAGAGCTAAAAAATCATGTTTTTATGTAGAAAAAAAGTTTAAAAAATTGACAGTACATGAAGGTACTTTCTATTTTCCAAGAAAATATGCATCGATATCTTCAAAAGAGGCATCATAACACAGATTACCACACTTTAAACCCATGCAACTAACTGATTACCGGACTTCATACCATCAATGAAGATAGAAAGATAGAACAGAATGCCTTTATTGTCCCATGGGGAAATTCCTTTTCACACTCTGTCACAAACAGCAAAACACTGGTCAACATGAATACATAATCAAAAACAGAAACATCACCAACATGTAACACCAACACCACCAGACACTAAGCAACATGTGAATATACACACGCCAGACAAACAAACACTTGTGATGCACTCAGGAGGGCTGGGTCCATACAGGGCTATTGGCGGAGGTTATTGAGCGCGGAGATGGCAGATGGGACAAAGCTTTTGTTGAAGCGTGCCCGTCGCCATCTCAGACTCCTGTACCTGCGACCGGACGACAGCAGTCGATCACATCATGTGCAGGACGGGGCTCACTGAGACAGTATCTTTACCCCGGATCCTCCGGCTGAAGGAGAAGCTCTGTATTTACTGACCGTGCCTATTTCCTCTTAAAGCAAACTCAAGAAGTGTCAGGGGTCATTAAGGACGGGGCCGAGTACAGTTGATGCTCTGTGGAGCTGACACATCCACAAACATTAGAGGAAGATTTGTAGGTCAGACGTGAAAGCCTCGCTGTCTGTGTGGCTTTCACAGCGGGATAACTCGCCACTTTTCGACCTCTCACAGCTGGACAAATGGTCTGTCTGTCTGTCTATCTATCTATCTATCTATCTATCTATCTATCTATCTATCTATCTATCTATCTATCTATCTATCTATCTATCTATCTATCTATCTATCTATCTATCTATCTATCTATCTGAAAAAGCATAGAGTGTTAAGAGGGAAGGGACGTGGCGTGGAGTGATTTAAAATAATGGGGGTGTGGAGGTGGGAGGGACGTGGGGGACGATGTCTGGCTTTAATTTATGGCGCTAATAAATCCCCCCTCTCTTTACCCTCCAACCCCTGAACCAGGCAGGCAGCTCCCTAAAAATCTTAATCACTCCCCTGCCGGCCCCCTCGGTATCCTCACGGGGCGAGAGAGAGAAAGGAAAGAGAGCGAACAGTGGCCATATTATTCTGCTGTAAAACCAAATGGCGTCCTTGTAATCACCTGACCGCCCCCGTCGGCCAGACAGAGGAGTGAAGCAGTCGGCCAATGGGACAGTTTAGTTATTCAGTGAGTTGTATAGCTGTCAACCTGACTGGATGACTTATGGAGGCCCTTCTAGCTTCAACACACACACACACACACACACACACACACACACACACATTTATTCTTGGTCCTTGTCTATTAATCCTAATGGGATAAATCTTCATTGTTGCTCGATGGTTTTTCAGTTTTTCAAGACAACTTTCGGAAACTGAATTTCACTCTTTTTTTCATGTTTGTTCCAAATAACAAAAACGATGAGTCAATTTGTGAGGATTGAATTTCTCCTCCTCTTCTCCACTTAATCCAAACACATCATCAAGATGGACAGGACGCTGAGTTTATTAGTCCAAACCAAAGTGATGAACTTGTCACTTTCTGCGATAAAACAGGTTTTTGTTGTCGTCCGACTGACAGCGGCACTGACCGACTGACAGGCCGGCCTGCGTCCTGACTCCTGGCCGACCTGTCTGTTTCTCTGTCAGCTCCACTGACTAACTGGACTCAGCGACTGACCGGTTTCCTGGCTGGCAGAGTGGCTGTGTCAGGGGTAGATTTATGTCGCCTGGCCGTGGTGATAACTCATTTCAGACACACTGAGCTGCCCCATGGGAGGAGGGGGGGGCAATTAAAACCACTCACTGTGTTAACCTGAATTCAGTGAAAACACTCTGACACAACAGACCAACAAAAGTTTAAAAGTTTAAAACAGACGACAGATTTCCATCCTGTTGATGCTGTTTTGGCGATATGGATCAGCATAATTGTTGTTTTTTTATAACCCAACATTTAGGATCCAATATCATTGACTTGAATATTTGATGCACTGAAAACCTGCCCTGGCTCTGTCAGTCGTTTGGGCAATTGTGAATTTTAAGCCCAAACCAAACGGCAACCTCTATGGCTGAAAAATTAAGCCAACATGTACCAAAAAGTGCAGTTTCTCTAACGACCACTTGAGGTTGTCTCCAAAAGTGTGTCACTCCCCATTCCCATGTTAAATACTTGATGTTAACAGCCTGGTACAGCTAATTTCATCCTTCATGACAGCTGTTATATTACTCATCTGTTTAAATTTAATTTTAAGTTATGTATTTTGAGGGCATGTGGTTAGAGAGACGTTTGTCTACTGTTTTGTTGGTAAATATTTTGCTTTGCTTTGTTGAGAGTACATTTTTTGCAACTTGCACATTTATTATATTATATACATATTATGCTGAAAAATCAGGTGGTATTTTCTCTAACATGCATTTGCTACACAAAGTCTCATAACTATATTAAAATTATAGCGCAAAAAGGCAACATGTTTGCGCTTTATAAGTGTAATAGTAGAATAAACTGAAAAAAGTCAAACCTAGTGGCAGAAAATGATACTTCTTCTCCCTGATGTCATTACTATCACCAGTAAAAAGGTAAACTCTGGTGTATCTTTAATACTATTCAGAGTATTAAACGTGCAGAATGAGGAGCTGCAGGTGCTGAGATGTTCTCAGTGCATCTTCAAGCTACTTATCCTGGGTCAGCAAGTTCAAGTCCTCGACATTCAAGGACAGAACACACAAAGGACGCAGGCATTTAAGAGTGTGGTGTCTGAGAGACACTCAGTCGTGAGGAAACTGCAGCTGTAAAGACAAAAGAGGAACCCAGAGGTCTCATAAATCACTATTTAAAAAATGCAGCACTCACACCCACTCTCAACAACAAGGACAACCACTTCCTTCAAGGCAACCACACGCACCAATAACAAGCTGAGGAGAAGGATTCTTTAAAAGACGAGTCGGATGTTTGTCTCGTCTATCAGATCATCCACAGAGGGTACAGCAAGGCACCGGCGCTGCCAGGGTTAGTGGTTTGAAACCTCACATTTACTATGTCAGGTGTTTGTCAAGAGGCCCAAATCGACTGTGACTGCACTTTATTCGGAGCTAACAAAACGACAGATGTTCATGTTTACAAGAAGGTTTGATTCCCTGTGACTGTCTCTTCCTGTCGCCTTTAATTATGGTTATGTTTAAGGGCATACCGGTGGTTTGGGTTTCCCTGGTCTTGCCCATTAATTACAAATTGTATACATTTTATATTGCTGAAAACATTTTTCTTGAGCATTGCAAACATTCTGGAGTTGGATTGACATTGTCTCCTCTCGTGACTTTGGTTTCTATTGTCTTTTTTAAACGGAACATCAACATGCACATGATTTTTGAGTCACATTATCAAAAATCATATTATCATGGAGTATTTTTGCAAGCAGCGACCTTCTTCAAAAAAATTCCAGGCGAATGACTCAAGCGGAAACCTCACAATTATAAAAGCTTCTGTCTTATTTGCATTTATTTTGAGCTTTAAATACGTATTTGGAACTTGTCATTCTCATTGGGTTTGAAAGAGAAGTAGAGCGAGGTATCATCTGCATAAAAACGATACAGGATGCCTCAATGATGGTCCTAATCCTAACACCAGCAAATAACACCAGTAGAGAACAAGAGTAGTGTAGTAGTATACTGTATAGTATATAGCAGTGGTATGATGGTCTATGATGGAGGGGTGGAGAGGCAATGGAGTTTATTCTGTTGGCCTAAATTCCTTAATACTTAAGGTGTTCATATAAATAAATAGTGGTTTAGAAACTGAGTTCAAGTTAACTAATCTTAGATACAGATAAGTCTTGTATAGAAACTCATATCATCATGTTTTTTTTTCTGACAGACAACATACCAGCAGAAAGAGCAAAGACAAAAGCACAAATATAGAAATATCAACAGTTGTAACTTAAGATGATAATACTGGACTTCCTGTAAAGACAAAAGTCCAGTTCCATGAGAAGCTGGAAGAGACAACATGGTTTTTATAGGGTTGTAAACGTTGATTTCAAGAAAAAACTAAACACTAGGCCACTGTTCCCTCTAAGGTGTTTTACTGTGCAATTGCACACTGCTCCCCACCTCTTTGCCCAGAAGACAAAAAAAGTTGCACACTCAAATATCCCTGACTAGTTTACTGTTTATTTCTCCCTAATGTGCGCTTCGAATTGTGAAATCTATGACCTTAACCGTGGTCTGCAACTACGATTTAAGTTTTTGCTTGAGAATTATTATTACTGTTCATATCAAGAATGCTTCAGTGCCAAGAGTTGATGACACCAACTTGATGTTAGTTATTTTTTGACATAATTGTTCATATGGCAATAAATGCAAACTCTATTTTGCCAAAACAATATTGTATTTTGTTATCATTAACTGTAACTCACCTAGATATGGAGTAGCCTAGGTAATGTTGTCAAAATAATCTGTTATTAATCATTATAGTAATAGCCAATTGTATTGATATTTGGAGTTGGAGAGAGGCCATAGCACCAGCATGTGGACGTACTGTGTACGCTTAAGCTGTCGCTCACAGTCGCTCAAGCAGGTCATCAGGGGAGTTGAATTTCTGCTCAGGAGTTTTGAAAATTAGAGGGAACATTGCACTAGGCCAGTTTCTACACATACAACACAGGTAGCAAAACACACCCCCAGTTTAAAAGCAAATATATACACAAGTGTCATTTGGAAACAGCAGGTTGTCTGGGGCCTTTTTACTCAGCTGATGTGAACGATTACAGTCCGCTGAGCCGAGCAGGCCTGTAATCGTTCATGTATGGAGCCCTGAGGATGTGACTGATTGGATGTCATTAAGTCAAATGTGCGTCAACGGACACGAAGAAAGTTCATTACACTCCGACCGCCTCTCTCAACCCTACACTTTCTCCACAGAGGGTGGCTAATAGCTCAGGAGACCCAGGTGGCAATTTAGGCCTCTGAACTTTTAAATGCTTCCTACTGTAAGACACAAGTGTACGCACACACACAGACACACACACATTGGATGCTGTACTGTGACAAATGTTCATCAAATCTAGCAGGAAGAAGCAAAGAATAGGACAATTCAGTGTCTCATTATCTCCTTTGGTAACAATTAGATTGGCGTTAGGTTTTTCCTTCATGCAGCAGCTCTAGGAATAAATGTGTTTTTCTTTAACCTAAACAGAGATTGATAGAGAAATAGTTCAGAAATTAGAAACAGCTCTTTTGATTCAACAGTTTTTTCAAGCAGGATGTTGGAAAGATTATGTTATCTCAATAACTGGTTGAAATTATGGTGTAATTTTCTTAAATAACCTGTACTAAGTAGGCTGCGTGCGCCTCTGGGTGTTCAGACATACAGTACATGCCAGATAAAATCCCAGTGCAGCCATTTGCATTCTCAGTGAGTATCTGAGCAGTTGCATGTTTTTCAGGCAGATTGCGACAACAGATTTTGCTGCTTTCACGTGCTGTGGTGTGTGAAAAATTTCTTACAGTCTGACCTAAAAACGCCTCCAACTTACAACACAGGCTCCTGCAGACCATGAAACCAAATTGCAAGACTTGGTGCCTTGCTGTCGGTTTTATGGTCTACAGATTATCCAAGATAAATCAAAGGCATTAATAAACAAACTTATGGGAGCATTATGATCAATTTGCTGTGAGATTCATTTTAATGAGAAATAATATTGCGTGTCATTTCAGCAAATAAACTCTTATTAAAATGCATCTAAATAGAGTTTTTCCCATGTCGACAAATGTTGACCTGCTGTTCTCTTCTGTCTGAATCTGATCATAGTCAGATCCTTTTCCACTTTTTGCCCAAGTAGGTTTCTGGCGCTGTTTGAAGATAATGGATAAATAACTCGAGCTGGGAGCTGTTTTTCTGAGCATGGGAGTTTTGTGATTAGCGGTTGTGTTTGTGGGTTTATCTCTTGTGTTTACGCCACTCTGAGCGGGAATCAAAAACATGTTCAAAGACAACTCACTGTTTTACAACACTGTGACAACATGAGACTGTTTTGTGGTTGAACTTTACAACATGAACACAACAAAGAGCAAACTGTGATTCTTAATATGAACCAACCAAATACAACAAAACCTTGATGCCTGTAACTTCAACACTGTGTCCTATGTCTTCCTAATGAACAACAGCATCACCCAGTTTAGAGTCTTTTTCATGTTTGAAAATGACACCTGAGAGGTGAGTGAAAAAATGTGTGTCCTTACAAAAAGAAAACTGACTTACCTCCATACACCTTTAAGTCTTTAAGATGTAAATGTACAAATGTTTTTCAATATTTGACCCCCTATACCTTGTTAAATCAATGAGTGTCAACACATTTGAAATATTTCAGTAACCATGACCATAATTACCATACCATTACCATAATGTAATTAAATGATATAAAGTATTGATATTTGAAATCAGCAACACCCGTGACATCCGTTGGTTCATTAATTCTTCCACTATAAGCTTTTGCATTTTCATGTGCAAACTATGTAGCCTAAACTTTCATTAATCAAATGGTGGATTTAAGGAAAAAATTTAATTCTGACCTGATGCTGTAAATTTACATAAAGACAAAAGTGCTTATTACAACTGGAATTTAAATGAAAGCATATAAATCTTATTAACAGAGAAAAGCAGCAAATGTTTTCCATTATTTGCACTGAAAGCTGAGACAGTTATGGTGTTATAGAGTAAAAATGTCACTTGAAGAGTCTCTCAAGAGCCTCTGTGGTCGTGTGAAGCACAATGGCAAGCGAGAAAGAATGTAAAGAGAAAACAGGAGGAAAAAACTAGGCTGTCAACACTCACTACTCATAGTTTATTTGTGAAATATGTAATTAGTCCAGGGGAGGTTATTATGTTTCCTGAATGAATATATGTGTGTTTGTTTCCTCTGTCGCCTTTAAATCTCAGGGCAAAACTGTGGTATTAATCAAATCTCACAGCCATGACCAGCTCGTCCCTGCCTCTCCCACAAAAATGAAAATCTATTGTCTCCCCCACTTTTTACAACAATCTGTTGTAACTGTCAAAGTCTCTGTAGATTTTAAGATCTGGAAGTGTGGGAAACTTCACACGTGACTATTTTTAGCACATTACTGAGATGGTATTGTTGCCATCCATGGTTACCTGGGGATGAATACAACCGACTTGACCTTCTGAGATTTCAGGCTGGTCAGACTTGTCACATGGGTTGGGCCCTCAATCAGCTCCATCATATGTTTCACTTGACACCACACAAAGCCAAGATGCGGATTTGTAGGAATATTCGCCATTATATGACCGCATCCTCAGCCAGAGCCGCAGCCACATTCAACATTCATTATTAGTCTTGGGGCCCCCAAAGGGCCCTAAGCAGGTGCCTGCATGGGTCAGTCTCTGCCAGCTCTTTCGACCTGATGGGAAACTTTGAAAACATGTTTGGCAAACAAACAAGACCAACAGTTACCATTGTTACATACAAAGACTTCAAAACAACATCTTGTTTACACGCCCTCTGTAAGTCAAACATGTTGGAGCAGAGTCACGTGTGTTTCAGGATCCAGCAGATAAAGATTTCCCCGGGAGTCCGATCTCCTGCCGGGAACCAGTGGAGTCCAGAAACTGATCCAAGAAGAGCCTTTGCCTCTTTGACTCCCGTTTGGTTGTTGGCTCTCCAATTAACTTTTGTGTTAATGCATCAAATCAAATGAACTATGAAAATGCAGAATGGTGGACTCCTTTTCTGTCATGTCTGTTTGTCAGCAAGTAGTGCATTGTTTATCTGCTGAGGAGCGACCCAGAGATCCCCCATCCTCCCCTCTGAGAGGCAGCAGCTCCTACATATGACACCACAGATCTCAGGAGGAGGTTAATTAAAACAAACTGGCAGCACTGTCGTAGATGTGGGTGAAACATGAGACAACTGGAGCTTCAAAGTCTCTCAAACTAAAGCTGTCCATGACATTTGAATGCACTGTATGCGTAGTTCATCCATTTGTCCAGGAAATGTTTTCACATTTTGGCAAAATATGCAAAGCTTTCTTGCAAAAAAAAAAAAAAAACAATTATTCATAATAGGCTATACTATAGCTAGCTTAAACAGAAATGTACAAAACCTAAGTTCAGTTTAATTTAGTTTAGTGACCCTCTTGCTGCACTCGCTCTTTAAACTTGTATTAGTTTATTTGTTCCCACACAGGACCTAAGGAACAAGCTGTAAACACACAACACCGACATATTTTCACCTTTTAAGTTGATCTAGGCCTATCAAGCTTGTTAGCAAATCGTAGGCTAGCTTATTTACACATTGAGCATACAGAACAACATTAGCATTCATTTGTAGTCATGTTTGCGTTCACCTAACGAACGCATGTCCAATATTAACTTAGTCTCCACCGGCTCCTGAGGGAAATATCTAGCACTTTAGCTGCTAAATGCTCCACTGTGTTCACCACTGAGTCTCACACTGTGTCTGTTTGCTGTTTGGTGCTGAGCAGGAAGTGTACAGAGAGTTTTTTGTGCTTTTTGATGAAAACTGTTGCCTGCTGTGACAGAAAACAACACGTACGTCCTTATACTGTGAAAAAATTGAAAACTGAGAATTATCTTTCTAAGATATTTTTATTATCGTGATCATTTTCTGCAGGTTTATCACTATCAGAGACTCGAGACACACAGCTGACGAATCATGAAGTAGCCTGCATCTTTAGATGATTATGTACAAACACATTTTGATAACACCTGACAGATGTCTGGTAGGCCTACATCACTGGTCGTTGTGTTTGTGTCAGTGATGACAAATCAGCGCTCCTACCTCTGTTTGTTTGCCTTTGTTTTGCTTTCATCTACAAACCTTCTGAACAAGACGAGGAGCAGCTGGAGGGCAGAGAAAGTGACCCCTCCGCTCTCGCCCAGAGGTCAGAGGTCAGCCGCGAGTTAAGGTTTTTCTCATTTTTATCTATTTATTTATTTGTTTATTTGTAATGGGACTCAGCATATTCATGAACATAAAACATTTCGTTGTAAATATGCTAGATTTAGCTCAGGAGCTAATTTCCATCCATAGTCCCATGGTCCACAAATAAAATTGCATCGACGTCACAATTTAAACATTTTGAAGGGAAAAAGACTAAATAAACTCAGAAATAGTTTGTCATTTTCTGTGTAAATACACATTTTCTATGCATTTTCTGACCCTGCTCCAAATGGGATGGGTAGAGTTTACTCTCCATATCATCAGATACATTCACATTCAGTACATGACTTTTTTTGAGGTTGAAACCCTGATAGCATTTTGAGCCCAGAATAAAATATAATTACCATGAAATAAAACGACCCACATGGCAGCGTGGCTATGTGTTCAGCTCTCAGGCCTCTCTGTCCTGCTGCGCTGCTATGAGCCCACACACTAGGGACATCAGCAGGCTGGGGTTCACTGCAAGTTGAGGTGCTTTTTTTTTTATCTGTGAATGTGATCGGTCTGGACTGGATTCCACATCCAAACATGAGTTTCTGAAACGAGCCGTGAGCTGCAGGCACCTGTCTGTCTCCAAGCTGTGGTGAGCGCCGTGGGGGTGAGACAGTCTGGCGAGAGCCCCGGTGACCGGGAGGCTCAAAGTGTGACCGACGTCTGCCCACACAGCTATGGGTCAGTCTGCACAGAGACAGACAGGGAGACGACGACTTGGGTCTCCTCCAGAGGACGTTAATGATCCAGACACAAAGAAACAGGGCAGAGATAAGTAGAGACAAACGAACTGTTGGAGGCACCAGAGGTTTTTTTTTCTTTTCTTTTCAAGTATTCTCCATCTGACAAACCCAAACATACATGACCACTCTCGCTGTAGCTTCTTGTTTCAGTGTTTTTTATGTCAGAAATATATTTTCTTTGGTTCCTCACTGCACTGATCAGTATTTCCATTGAGTTTGGGTTGTTTTTTGTTTGTTTTTTTCTATTCAAATTTGTAGCATGGAATTTGACCTGGTCTCTACCAGTGATGTGCAGCTGAAATGGTTTCAAAACCAGACTAAATTTTGACTCAAGAAATGAGGTTTATGTTGATTAAACCATAAAACTCCAAAATCAAAGTGTAGAAGTTGACTGAAAAGGTTTAATGCCCCTGTTGGATGATAATTTCATACTTTATGTTAAATAAACAAGACAACACAAAAGTTAAAATTCAACTCAGGTGACACTTTAGGTGTCCTGGTCTGATCTCCAACATGTAAAACTGGTGAAAAAACATTTGATTTATTCTTAAAATATACAGCACCCAGTGCAGCCTCATGGTTGACTGAACATATTATGAAAAGGTTTAGACTAGCTAAATGGTATTTAAATGTTTCTGACTGTAGAGAATGTAAAATCCTGTATGTGCTTGTTAATTTGACCTTTAAACCTGCTCTCACCTCCATCCTGGATGTCACTAAGCTGTATCACCATCACCATCCCTGCTGTTACAAAAACCTATTGTTCTTCTATATAGACTGCGACATAAAATCATAACCAACAAAGAAGACAAGTGTTTGCCAGACGCTTTACTGCCGAGTTGAGTTTAACAGCCGACGTACAGGAAAGCAATGGGGAAAATTTCAGAAAAAGTGTGAAACATGTCTTTCACATAGTCGGCTCCATTGCACACTGCAGCTAAAATTAGACACTCCTGGCCAGCGTCGACATTTATAAACTCATAACTCACAATAGAAAAGAACAGAGCAGGTAAGTTCCCTCTCAGTGTGGAAACTAAGGCAGACAGAGGCCTTTCTGTCTGAGCTGTAAGGGAGGAAACACAGGCGTCATGCAGCGCCGGGACATCCTGACAAGCCGGCAGCCGCTCTGACCAATTAAAAGGTGAGAGGAGAGGAAGAGCAGGATGTCAGCAGCCGAGCGGAGAGCTGCCTGGACTCCCCTGAAAGACTGGGCTCACTGTAATAAACTCAAACTCACATCCTCACTTGCTTCTACTGGAGCTTAGTTATAAAAGTCCAACGCAGAGGAGCATGTGCTGAGTTCATTTACTGTAAAACAATATCTGTTCTTTAAGTTTTTGTCTTTCTATTTTGAAGATTCACCTGGTGTTTAAATATCAGACTTCACCAGTGCCATGTTCTCACAGTGGCCAAAGGAGGCCATGTTTACAGACTGTTATTGTCATTTTTATTAATACACTTGGGCTCTGTCTTTATTCTGAGCTTTAAACAGGTAAACAGATCCCTTCAAACTCATGTGTGAATGTGTGATGAAACTACAGAGGCAATGAGCTCTATGAACACCATCTGCAGACTCAAGTTGGCATCAAATATAATGATGAGATGAAGCAATCACCACGCCACAGCCAAACTGGGATTAATCATGACTGTGCAGAGAGGAGTAAGTCAATTCTGGCCTTAAATCCACCAAATTACAGCACATTCATAATGTTGGTGACACTGAAATTACAGGAGATACTTTAACAAGAAGTTTGTTTTTGCATATATGCACAGAAAATTCACTCACACCATTATCTATACTATGCACTGAGCAGCTGGTCATGCAGTTAGTTTGTGGGTTGCATCAGTAAAAAGACTTACTGATGATGACACTGAGCAGGAAGAGGAGCAGAAAAGAAAAAAATTGAAAAAAAAAAGAACGTTCATCAAAACGACAGTGGCCTCCAGACAAGCTCACCACATTTGAGGCGTATTTATGAAAGTGTTATTTATTGCCTTTTAATGTGATGCTTTGCAGTCTGAGACAAGATAGATCAAACCCACCTCCAGATCTTTAAATATCTTGATGGAAAAAAAAAAAAAAAAACATATTTTGGTTGGTGTAATGTGGCAAATCCTCAGAGTCAGCTCTGAGGTCTCACTGCAGCTTTTTACAGAAGAACTCCTTGTAGTTTTTGTCATTCTTTAGTTATGCCTATGACCTCTTTAGACCAGTCGGGGGAAAACTGTGTCATGCATGGACACTTCAGCACTATAGATGATAGTCGTGTAGTTTTGCAGGGTGATCATTTTCTGATCGGATAAACAGATAGATATCAGCATCAAAGGAAGGTGTTTCCGACAGCTAAATACAAAACAAAACAGAAACAGTGAGCATGTGAGATTTTGTTCCTATTTCTGTCACTTTTTCCAGGTCTGACAAACCTGTAAATTAGTGTTATTGGTTGAAAACTTAAAGGGACAGTATGTGAGATTTACCCCCATCTAGCGGTGCGGTTGCATGTCGGCACGTATTCTTGCTGTTGCGTTTACGTAAACTCGGGCAGAAGTCAGAAAAACAACACACGCTGCATGTATCAGGATAAACAAGCCTCTATGTAAACAAACGGTCAGCCAGCACGAGGCAAAACAATACAGGCGTGACAATATGTTGTCATGGTGATGTCGTATTGTTTACCTGACCCACGTTTTACCGGCTTTCTCTCGTCGAGTAAAATAACATCCAGTCGGTTTGCCGACGGCGTCACTCACGGCGTCATTCAGGTGTCTGACTGCACCTGAAGGCAACACCAGTGCCTCCGTCCTTCCTCACACTAGCTACACGGTGGTGACAGTTTTAACAGGCGCTGTCTGGAAAACTTTCTCCCCGAGCCGAGAAGCTCCGGCGGCCCGAGTTTGAGGTTACTTACAGCCACGGTGACACTGAACGTAAAACATGGCGATTCAACATGGCAGAGAAGGTTCGGTGAACCCCCCCCTGTATGTTTGTAACGACTTGTAACATCTCATTCTAAGGTACGAGAAAGCGCTCGTTTGTATGCGGGCGCGATTCCACTTCAGTGAAATACGTATTTATGAAAGCGATATTTGATTTTTGTCAATAAAAAGCCAATAAAGTCCCATACTGTCCCTTTAAGTATTTTATTACTTCATTTTTTTTTCAAAGAAGCCTGTTGTCTAAATCAGTGTAAAAAAAAAAGAGAAAGAAACCACAATAAGAGGAGTTTTGAGGTATGTTATGCTTTCATAATGTACAGCTACTCTGACTGTCTACTGTGAAAGGAAGATCATTATAAAAGTTATAAATTAATATCATAAACTGTGGTCAGGATTGTCATAGAAACATGATCATGTTTGTGATAGGGTCAAACCAAATAATGGACAGACAATAATAAAAAATATAGTTTGGTCTTTATAATATAATGTATCAAAGCAGAATAAGATTCATCCACACTGATGTGCATGTAGATTTATAATTAAAGTCGATCATACTGTAATAATGTGAAAACAAACAGTTTTTTTTTTCTTTCTTTCTTTTTTTTTGCTTATTATCTGTAACATTTGGACTTTAATCTTCAGCAACAGTGTGGTGCTGTGAGGGCTGCAGGTCCAGCAGTATAATCTCAGTGTTGATGGTTTGCATTTTTTTAAAGTCAGGAGACAGCAGAGAGGCTCATGGTCGTCTTTTGATGAGGCCAGATGAGACCTTCACCCACATTCCTGGTCAGTCTCCTGGGTTGCAGCTCGCCACATTACTGCCTGCTGTCCAAACAAACAAGGCCAGTCGCATAGGGCCTCCTGGGCCATGCCAAGCCAAGCCAGGACAAACCGCCCACCTCTGACGGTCTTAAAATATAGACTCTCCATTTTTAACTCCAGGAACAAGATGCTTTTTCATTCTCTTAAAAACAAAGTCGTTCCACATGTTGTGGCACCCGCTGTTGTTGTCGCCTTTGGTGTCCAGACGTCACCAACCTGTGAATCAATGTGTGTTCCTGAAAGACATGAATCAGTGTCTCCTTGAAATTTTGTAGAATCTAGTCAAAGTAAACTAAATTAACTGTTTGCTTAAAACCTCGACCAAACATGAGCAACACTATGCATTTAAATTTTCCTTCACAGAACCAAAAACCAAACATAAAAACAAAAGAACAAGAGACAGACTGTTAAGGGCCAATTTAACGGTTTGCGCACTAGCACTACATTGTTAGCATTTTTGTCTAACTACATTACAGAAGAGGCCATCATTAGCTATACATTTTAATCAAATTACTTTCTATCCTATGCTGATTTTATTTTTTAAGCTATGCGTAAACTAAAATTAGCAGCTAGAGTTTAAGCAAACATTAGCAGCTATTTGTCTTGTTACATTTTCATTGACAGTGCTAACAATAGGCCTACAGTTTTGCATGTTTTATCACCTGGTTAGGTTGCTAATCTCAGCTTTAGCCTGAGTCATTTACAATTATTACCCAAATGGCATACTTAAATAAAAGATATAATTTTTCTGGTATAACAAAAGAAATATTGCCATAAAATACTGTTCTCCCCCTCGCCAATAAAGCCAAAAACACTTTGTAAACAGAACATTTTTGTGCAATGTTACAGATATTTACTTAAATTATACAGCTGGATGAAGCAATTTGTGCTTCAGCATGCAGGCTTGCATAGGCCTATGTGCGGTTGTGTTTTAAGTGTATGTGTGGGACATAGAGAGGATCACGTAGGAGACACAGGTCTAACGGAGGCAGAGTGCCTCTTGTAAAAGGCACAGACCACAGGATGTTGATTCACCATAAAACTTTACTAGACCTTTGTTTTTCACGACTCACGAGTATTCCTGGACCATAGTTTGATCAAGCCAAACCTGCAGGAGAAGAAGTCACTTCCTTTAATCACGAGGAAGGAAGAGCATATAATAGCCTACAGTCCAGGAGGACATGTTAGGGCTTACAGAAAAACAACATCCATAGGAATTTAGTTTATATTGAGCATCTCTGTAGTACTAGAGGTCTTCACAGGTCTATGAGGACCCAAGAAAACCTGATCCGACCCAAGCCCCGTACAGATCCGGGTCTTTGTTTTAATGACATTACTCAGGTCGGGGTCAAAACCTAATCAAATGACTCGGCTATAGGTCAGTGTGCAATAGCTACTCTTTGTAGAGAGCTCAGCTCAGCAGCAGCTTATTGTCGCTATGTACTATTAAAATGTTCCTGCAGTTTAACAAATAAATATAAACACTTGCTCAATATGACTACAAACCCTGTCGGGGATATTATACATCATCACCTGTGAAAAGTCGAGACTCCCGCTGACAAGCCGCTTAGTGGACGTCAAAAGTCATGCGACCGTTTAGTAGTTAGTTAAAGCCTAGTGCTAGCTTGGCTATTTTGGGTTTATTGGATCTGTGTGAATTAGCGGACCCGTATCGGTATCGGATCACTCTCATAGCTTTACTCTTGGGCACGCACAGACTTGGGTCTGTAATGTCTCGGGCAAAAACGGGTTGGTATCATATCTTATTTTTAATTATCAGGTTCCCGTCGGATCTCGGAACAAAATGTAACGGTTCTATCGGGTTCGGACAAGTCAATTTCGACCCGAGATGACCTCTGCTCTGTACTTCATGATTTACATCCAATGTCAATATTAGCCTGATATTATCTAATAACATTAAGTCCAATAAAACTCTCCTTTTAGTTTCATCTTTGGTCTCTAAGTCATAAACTCTGCCTCTATAGCTGTTAAATGCTCCTGTGAGTTTCATCAGTTAGTCTCCAATTTCTCTGTAGATGCTAAACACTGGGTTTTAAGGCTTTATTTCATTTTGGTCTGAGAACAGCTGCTGCCAAAGAAAAGCAGGTGAGAGCAGTGAGAGTGAACCAAAAGAGCAAAGCTGCAGGACGCAAAACCAACAATAAGCTTAAAGGCATTGAAACGCTCTGTGGAGGTGTAGGGAACTGCTGGGTGATTATCCTCTCTGGATTTGCCACTATAAGCCACTTTCACATTACATGTAATCATCTGTCTATTGTTAAATTACAGCAGCTTTAGCCAGTATGCTACATAGTTAAATGCAATGCTGGAAATTTCAGAAAACTGGAATGTAACATTTCGTTGAAGCTGAAAGTAAAAATAGTTTTTTATTGAACAAAAGTGCCCATCATCAATGTTCTTGTTGACTGTGGCATCACTGTTGCTCCCGTGAGAAGAACTATGTTGATAATATAAATATTATTTTATCAGAAGTAGCAAATGGTCCAGTCATCCATCATGCTGATAGGTGCAATTTTCTTTTGAAGTCACAAAAATCTGGTAACTGTGAGGTCTATAGATATCACCTCTTTGTTTTTGTCATGTTGTACAAACTACCCAGCCCCATGCAAATCTGTCCTCCCTCTTTGTGTCCTCCGAGTGGCTCCCTCCGAGTGGCTCGCTCCCATTTTGAATCTCAAATGCAAAAACTGAATTTTAAATTTTAAACAAATTATAGTATTTACATGAAACCAGACTCAAGCAGGAACCGGATGGACGGTTCAGTAAACATAGCTACATGAGGAAGCCACCGCCAACAGAAAAAAGTCCCCTTGAAACTTCAATATATTAGAAACAATTTAATAAGGTGGACCTTCCCACCACTGCTATGTATCACAACAAGTACATCAAATAATTGCAGAACAAAAAAGCAATATGCTGCCCAATCATATTACACTTTATTAGTTCTGCAGATTGAGTGTTTGGGTGCAAATAAAAATGTGCAAAACTAAACTTCCTGTAACATGAACTACTGTTCCTCCCTGAAGTATAGCTCTCCCATCACACCAATACTTTGTCTAATTATACAAAGCACGAGTTCTTCATCTGCCGTGGAATTTGTTTGTATTCTGAGTGAGACTGGACCTAGAAATCTCTATCATGGTTGTCAGATCAGATTGACATGTAACCTTTGAAAGAGATTCTGCCAGGATGCCAGACTGTGACCGGGGGGCAGCGCTGTGTGTGTGTGTGTCACTATTGTGTGTGTGTCATTGTTTCTGCGTCTATGTGACAGACAGAGACGTCAAGTCATCAGAGAGGACAATGAGTCTGGTCCAGAGCCGAACTCTGGGAGATGGAGACAAAGACATAGTGTGATAGGTGGAAGGACGTGACGGAGAACTAGAGGCCAACGAGTGAAGCTGTTTGTGTCGCCACCTGCCCTCTCGCTGTCTGACAAACTGCAAATGAAGCAAACCACTGCAAGCAAAATGTTTCCTGAAGATGCAATCAGTGGATTTTCTTTTTCCCTAAACATTAACATTGAAGCGTTTTAAATTCAGTTTGTTTATGTTCATGCTACTCTGCTCTGGGTGAGATAATTCTCCCCCTCTCTGCCGTCACACTGACTCTGTGATTTTCAAAAGCAAACTCAAAACAAGTGGTGGTTCACTGATCTCAGCAGTGCAAAACCTGCCTTTTTGTTGATGATCTAGCTCTGTTTGTTCGCATTGATCCTGATCCTGTTGTTTATACCTGAGGATGAAATTGAAACACACTGTTGGATTGAATCAAAGGCTGATCAATCTAAATCTCAGGCCTCAGGTGATGACCTACTAGAACTAAACTACCACAGACAATCGTTAAAAACTAAATTGTGCAAGAAAAAAATTCAATGTTTTCTTCATCATTTACTGAATTCTTTCTCCCCACCAAAGTATTGGTATTCTTAATCTTGTTTTGTGCTTCTGATCTATTAGAAAATAAAGTTTTAGTATTTGAATTATTTCAGTGTATTTTCCATTTACATGATTCCCATAAAGTTGTGTTTTATCAAACTGCTTTAAATTACTTAAGAATCCATCAAAACATACACACAGCAAGGTCTAATACAATGAGTGTTTTACAACAGTGCTGTATGTATAATCAAAATAAAAGCCTTTTTAGTCTGGGAAAGTTGTGACAATTTGAATTTCAATTTGAATTTGTTATTTGCTGGTAATGAATCTGGTTTGACTGTGGCACATTTGAGGCTGTTTGTCTTTCTCTGTTATTTTCTCGACCACCTGTATCTTCCGAGTACCTTCCAGTCCTCCCCGCTGACCACTGTCCACTCTCCTGATTGGTCCGGTCCTACTCGCTGCCAGGGCGCCACGGGGGGTCGTATTATGGGCCGGTGGGGGTGTCACTCAAACCTCTCAGAGGAGAAATGGGAGGGAGCTGATGTAGCATTAGGTCATCCCCACCCCTCCTGCCCGCGCTCCGTGGCTCTTTGACAGGTCGCATCATACCGGGGACCTGCCGGGCAGATTGACAACTCAATGAGTTGACCAGCGCCAGGCTTTTACAAGCACCATTTCACGGCTTCAGTCTTTGTATGACAAACCCCCTGCGCTGCCCAATATCCCCTCTGCCACCACCCCCAAACTCTTTTTTACCTCTCCCCCTTCCCTCATCTTTCTCTCCACAGCCCCTCCCTGTCTTACTAACTGTCCAGCCTCTGTTGTTGTTGATGGTTTGAAACGGGATGTAGCAGCAGAAAATATGAGTGCAGCCGACAAAAAAAGAAACTATTAGAAAGTAAAGACGCCTTCAAATCGTTGATCTCATATTTTCCAGAGGGATCATGTTCAGTGGAGGAATGTGTTTTATTCTACATTAAGTTTTATGCTACTTTAATAGTTAATAATAGTTATCATGTGGGGCATCAGTGTAGTTTAAAGACAGACTTAAACAATCCTAAACCTGAACTTATATCCTTTCAATAATCACTTCCCTGTTCATAGAATAAAAGCTTCAGTTGTAAAGACGTCAGATGTCATTTTTCCATCATAGTTTTTGATTTTCAGATATCAGCATCTTTTCTTATTTTGATGATAAACGGTAATTTCACCACCAGAGGTTTATCTTCATGAATCAGCTCGTAATACTCAGTAGATGAACCCACCCATGCTTTTTTTTAGTTTTGTCAGGTTTGGTTTGGTTTTTTTCTTGCTACTTTCTCATAGTTCAAATAAATCTAAAAAATCATAACATTTCAAATGAAACGTGGCTCATAATGACTGTGTTTTATTAAGGAGAAACAGGTTAGGGAAAGTGGTGGTGATTAATTTAAAGATAAATAACAGGTCAATGTCCTACATGAAATTTACCATCCTGACCTCCACACCTTGCCAAGTCAATGGGAATGCCATTTAAGGAGTGAAGGTCTTTGATAAAATGATAGGTAAAGGGATGGAGGAAAAAGAGTGGAGATGAAAACGTACAAAGTGGAGGAGAATTTAAGAAGGAAGCAAGGAGGAGAGAAGAGGGAGTAAGGAAAGGAGGGAAAGTGGGAGGCATGAAGTGGGAGGGGACACCGTCACGCTTTGGTGCCTCTCAATTGAAGTCTGAACACCAGCCACAAAAACCCGGCTTGCTCCATATACCTCATCTTTGCATGTGAAAGGACGGCTCCATTGTCCGGGTCTAACTGCACATTTAACCTGTCTGGACTGAAAGAAAGGAGAAATTTCTCTCGCTGTATCTCCCCTCACACCCTCTCGTTTTAACAAACCAATTAGCTGGACATTTCTCCTGCAAAGACGACTTCTTTACACTGGTGCTAAATAGAGAACAACCAGCACTCGGATGTTTAATTCGTAGCTGGAGGGAGAAAAACTGGACTTCTCCGGCTTTTTCTCTTGTTTCTTTCATGATTTCAGCCTCAGGAATCTCCCTGTAGTTTTTTACAGAAGGTTTGGTGTTCGGTGGCCACTTTGACCACAGGACGGGAGCAAACCCAAAACTTCTCATCCATAACCCAGAATTTGACACTGATGGACTATTTTCATAAAATTCCAATTAATTATTGTGTCATTCAGTTTGTCATGTTTGGATGGATCCAGTAGACATACTATATATATATATATATAATGATAAATACTATGTAATACACATGAATATTCTGATTTGATGATTGCAGTAGCTATGGGTGTAATCATATTTAAATGGCCAATTGTGCCATAGTACTGGAATTTATAGATTACCATTAATCGCTGTATTGTATTGTACTGTATATGACAACATACATAAACATAGTTGAAGTGCAGCCCTTACAGTAGTTTACAGTTAAGTAAGCGTTTTTTCTTGCAGAGTAGATGCAGAATGATCCCAAGTTGTTGTGCACGCAAGCGCACACACACAAACACACAGTGGACGGTTGTTTGGCTTTGACGAACACACACGAAGTGTTCAAGGTGGTAACTAACAAGTCAATTAATCATGAGTAAATCATCTGATTTGTTGATTTATTGTTACAGAGGAAATAATCAATTAAAGATCATAATTTTCCCACTTGTATTAAAGGAACGGAGGTTTAATGCAACCTAAATCTTGTTTTTGTAGCTATTCTTTAGTGTCTTGTTTGTTTGTTATTTGAAGTCTGATGTCATATGTCTGTTTTGTGATGTTTCCATGTTCATTTGAAATGGTGAATATTATTGTAACTCATAGCAATGATGGAAAAAGACATAAAAAGCTCATGCTCTTCACCTTACCAGGCCTTATACACCAAAACTAAAAGCTTATAGAAATCTAAAAGTTCTTCATCTGCACGGATTTGAACTTTCTTTGCTGTGCGTTTGCAGAGGTCAGTTCAGGCTAAAACCCACTGTAAGACACCATGAAGATGATTGTCAAAGATATGAATGCAGACTTAAATGGAGGGAAGCTTTCCCTCGAAGCTGCACCGCTGAATACCAGCTTCCTGAGGAGTCTAGTCCCGGAGCGGGGACGCCGTCTCTGTACCTGTGAAGCCGTCAAACAGCCGACTGGGGTTTGTTTGAGTGGAGCCTCAGCAAGAGCTCTCTCAACACAATGTCTAACGCCCCGGCCCTGTGGCTCTGAAGCTCAGCCGAGAGGCCAGCTGTAAGAGGGTCTCAGCCGGGGGGCCAAGAGGCCTGAGCAGGTCCAAAGGCCTGGTGCTGGGAGCCTCTGACGGGGGCAGCTGCATCCCAGCAGCACCTCAACGCCCACGCTCATTCTTCTAATTAGACACTTGGAGAATCGACTCCCGCAAAGACGAGATCTGCCTCCACTCCCCCTGAAACACAGAGAGAAAAACACTCACTGATAAGTTCTTCAGTGTTTAAACTGTATATTTCACTCAAACGGCTAATTATCTCCCACTGAAGTGATCGGCTGCTCTCAACCTGTCCTCGTTTATTCATTCAGTCATTCATCTCCAGCTGAAGAGCTTCATATTCTCACGTACTCTCATTTAATTAGTCTGGTTTGCACAGGAGCCGGTGTCAGAGTGTGGAGATGATTTTCCCTTCTATGTCCAGTAATGATGCTCCATACGAGGAGGTGGAGGATGAGTGGAGGTTTCACAATAAAAGCTCTCTTATTGTTGATTTTCATATGATATCTTGAGGATATTTGAACTTTTTTCCTGAAGCGTGATATGTTTTTGTTTTTTATCTGAATTGGAAATAGTCCAGATTGTGTCTTGTGATATAGTTATTGCCATGTTTATCACTTTAACTGTGACACAAGTTTTGTTTCAGTTTTTTTTGTCCCCATCTCTTTTCATCATGTAGGCCTATGTGTATCTGGTTGTCAAACTGGTTGTCAAAGAAAGCGGGATAAAGCGGTAAACCAGATCAAACCAGGAGGTGTAGGTGGTGATTTGTCCAGCAGGGGGTGTAGTTTCTGGGCTAGGAAGGTGTTTTCTCTCTGAGGTTCAGAGGCCACTGTGAAAATAGCAGAAATACAACGAATCGCCACTGAACACAGCTGAACACACTGATGGGATGAGGCATAGACCGTCGTGTCTGTTAACTGTGAAGTTATTTACTGAAAACACTGTACTATTTCAGAATAACAACATGTTGTTGTCTTTCTGTCAGTTAGAGAATTGTTTTATCACAGCCTTGACATTTTTTTATTTTAAATGTAATGGGTGTTTTCTTTTCACTGTCAAGGTGAGAAGCTTCTGAGTTTGATGATTTTCCTGGTGGTTTCGCTGTGCTGCTATTTTCCATTTTGTCTGACCATTGAATAAATACAAGGTAGGAAAGGCAACCAAAAACAGTATTTTGAGTTGAGTGTGATTCATTCTGTCTTCATGGTGGACATGTTGTGTCTGCTTGTTGTTAATTATAATGTTGAAATTTATTCATTTATTTACTTTATTATAGTGATTTTGGCCAAAGCAGAATTTGGACATTGTTCCATGTTTTTGTCTAAACTTAACGTGTAGGGACTTTCTTTTTTTTCTAACTAATCAGTGTGAATGTTGCATCTTAATTAGTGGGGATGGGACGCTCCTCCCCGCTGAAGCCCCACTTTGTGAGGGCAGGTGCAGCTTTAAATGACTTGTTGACATTTTTTGCAGTGTGCAGAAGGTGGTAGGTTGTGATCCTACAACCCACATCTCATATACATAATCCAGCAGGCAGGCGGGCCCCTGCTCTTGTTGAATGGGGGGGGGGGGCTCTCCCTTCCTCTGGGGACGTTTCAGGGCTGAAAGAGAGCCCTCACCACCCGGCTACTGGGGGCCTGTGGGCGCAGTGAGAAAATGAAGACCTCTGCGCCCCTCTAAATCCCCAGGAATTTCTCATTAAGCATAGGTCCCGGGCTGCCGTGGGCCCTCTGGGCCCTCACCCACCCCCTGTAAGGGGTCTCCCTCTCTGGCAGGGAGAATGGAGCTCTCCACTCCACTTTGTGCTGGCTGCCGGCGACCAGGGCCTGTTATTCACCTTCTCCTTTCTCACCAGCACAAGAGCTTTCTCCCAATCATGCTTTCAAAGCCCTCAGGACTTCCTCTTCCTTTCATTCAGTTTTTACATAAGTGTGTGTGTGTGTGTGTGTGTGTGTGTGTGTGTGTGTGTGTGTGTGTGTGTGTGTGTGTGTGTGTGTGTGTGTGTGTGTGTGTGTGTGTGTGTGTGTGTGTGTGTGTGTGTGTGTGTGTGTGTGTGTGATGTCTTTTAAGATGCAACTGAGAGAAAGGCATAATTGAATTTGACATTTTTTAATGGTCTCCTGAGATATTTTTGTCCGGAGGCGCCAAAGCTGGAATGAATCAGACTCTCATTTCAAAGAGTTTTTTTTTCTTCTTCACACGTTGTTCGTGAGTACAAGTGAGATTAATGAGGATTATGTATATGAGGAGAGGTAATGAGTTTTGATGAGACTAGAGAGGATATTTAGTGTAAGATTTCAAAACATCTCAGCGAGTCAGGATTTGGCAGCATCATGGCTCCTGACCTTTGCTGTTGTTCTTCAGCCGATCCATCCCCCGTTCCTCCACACATAAGATTAAAATAAAAAATAATGGTGAAAATATTGGACTGTGAATTTATATTTTTAGATCATAAATTTTTCTAATTAGTAGAAATATGTGTCTGTTGATACCAACGGTTGACTACATGGTTTAAAATGTTTTAATTTATCATGAGGTATTAAACCATATAAAAAAATAATTTTTAAAGTTATTTTTTACTCAATCAATCACCATTTCACACAGTTTTCATCAGACTTTTATTTTCATACTCGGAAGAAGTCAGAATATATGTAGGCTACTGCGATAATTTTTTAGATAAACAGTTTCAACAGTGTACTGGGATGAAATGCATTTTCTTCTTTATTGAGTTATGTTTGTGTGTTTTGGTTTAATATTTTATTTGATTTATTATTTGCTATTGTCCTTTGTTGTGAGCCACATCATACTTTTGATTTCACAAAGAAAAAACTTGATCAAGTATTACAATTATTACAATCTACTGCCAGATGTGGGATTAATGAGTCAAAAATGAAAGAAACCAAACAAATCAGTCGTAGTGAATCAGTCACATGAGACGTTGCTGGACTGCAGGATTTCGCGGAAAAATGTTCACGTTGATCACAGACTCACCAGTTTGCGTCCACTGTTCCTCTGGCCACTGCAGTTCATTGATCAGCTGTGAGTGTTGTTGAGCTCGTGAGGGGTGTTTGGACATTTGGCTCAAGTTTGTTACCACAACTCAATCATTGTGTCGGAGCAGCTCCTCTCACACAGAGAAGATGACCTTAAAGGGCTGATATTTGTCTCCGTGGTGATACAATGACTCGGCATCTGGGCTTGTTGGTCAACAGTCAGTGACTCAACTCCAGATGCTGAGATTTCTGGCTGTTTGTATCCCCTCTAAAAAAAAAATAAAAAAAAAAGCTTCCTCTGGTGGCGTGTCCTTGTTTTGTCCCCGCTGTGAGTTGAAGCATTAACACTGAATGTGTAAAATGAAAACAGACAGGAGGGGCCTGTTTATGTGCTGGTAGGTGAGACAGCTTTATTAAACCTGAAAAACACTGAAAACATAAAATCTTTATGATTAAATTATGCAATCTATGGATAGTGAACAACTACTTTGAGTCTGTGTTAATAGTAGAAATTAATACAAAACTATATAGACCTTTGGATGAGAGCAACATTGAGATAGATAGCTCTACAGGCTGGGCTAGGCAGCTGTACTAAGTTGCCAGCCGTCCCGTATAATACAGGATCCCGTACTGAAAAATAATGTAGGCTACTGTCCCTTACTGAGTCAATACAGGACGCTCAGGCACAGACGAAGTGTTACAGTGAAATTATATCAAAAAGTATTAAAAAATAGAGCTTATTTAAAAAATAAAAAATAAAATAAAAAAAGCAAAAAAACCTAGAACTAATCGCAATCTGGGACATCATCTCAATATGCATTAAAGCAGAAGTAAGTGATATATTTGTGTTAATATAAGTCTTAAATAGTTATATCTTCCGACAGCAATCACTTACATAGAGTGTTTGGACTGAAACACGGGTCTCTCAGTCCCTCTGCTCTGCTCTGAGCCGAAGAGAAAACATTTATCGTATCCTACAGTTTTTATCCAATGAGGAGAGAGAACGGCATGCAGGGCTGTGTGTGCAGCCAAGGAACGCCGTGAATGTGGTGACGTAGCGACGAGGACTGTTATGGTGCGTTCAAGGAAACTCGTATTTTTCCGACCGTGAAGTGGTACCAGTTCGATCTGGTACGAGTTCACCGGTCGGAAGTTACGAGTGGCCGGCCCGTTATAGTGACTTTCACCGGTAAAACAGGTCGGAAAAACACGAGTGGGTTGCCTGAAACGCTACAAAGTCGTAAGTTGTGACTTGAAGCTGTAATTTACGATTTCAAAAGCCTACCTGGAACGCAGCATTAGCGAAAACGACCGGACCACTTACTTCTGCTTTAAGTGGGACAAGGGATGAAAGGGATGCAGCAGTCCCACATAACGCGGGACACCCTGCCACCATTTGAATCTCCAGACTCTCAAACACAAGTCAATGGTTTTACCCACTGACACATCTGGCCACATGGGTTGAGCATGCAGCTCCACCATACTATTATCTTACATTACGTGTGTCACTTTGTCTTGCTTCAAAGCTGTGATACATAACAAGGTCAGTCAAGTGAAGCTTTCTGCTACTGATTACAGTAAATACTTATATTCATCATAACAAAGAAAGTTTTTCTTCCGCAGATCTCATTAACCTGGCTGATATAGGTTTGGAACTGTTTCTTCTAGCTAGATTTTCCTGTTTTATTTATAGACCTACTACTGGTGCTTTCATCCTCCAAAAGCAGGACTATTACAAAGTAGAAAATGTCCTCAGAAATTTTGAGATTTCAGTTATATGAGTGACATGTAAGTGTAATCAGTAAGTGTAATATAAGATATTAGTATTGTGAACCTGAGGGCTCAACACAACTAGCTGGATAGCTCAGTGGTAATGCCAGTGACTTTGGATTAGGAGGTGTGAGGTTTGAATCCCATTTGGGGTAAGTATGTTACTGTTTGATTAGAAGAAAAGCTTGTTTTCCATTGATGAATAGATGTGAAAAGTATTTGCTGTAAACACAATGTATTGTGTCATAAGAAAGTATTATGAGGAGGTGTGATGTAAGATAATGCAATAGTGGAACTGAGGACCTGACACATCGAGCTGGATAATGCCACTGACTTTGGACCGGGATGCTGGGTTCAAATCCCACTGATGGCTGGTGCGGTGTGGTGCTATGCGGTGAAGAAGAAGAAGAAGAAGAAGAAGAAGAAGAAGAAGAAGAAGAAGAAGAAGAAGAAGAAGAAGAAGAAGAAGAAGAGCACTGAGGCCGTGTAGGCCATGTAAAACATGATTTCACTTTGTGAGGTGATGATAATGTGATGATAATAATACTGGGTCATCCCCTATAATAGCCTACAGGATGGTCCTGTATTGAAAAATAAAATGCACTGTCTCTTGCTGAATCAATACAGGGTGCTTACCCTATGCTTTCACGTGCCTGGTATAACATATGAAACAAGAAAACCAAAAGCTTAAGGAGACATAGTTGAGAAGTGTTAAATCAGAATGACAGGCACAAGTTGTCTGTTACCGTCACTCATCATTGCCCTGGTTGAGATGAATAAAAAAATGACAATACATCAGTATTTTTTCAGGGGGGCAGAATTACTAGCAACAGCTCTGAAGGGTCACATGTTACTGTGAGCACTTAAAAAAATAAATATAAATTAAATTTTCTGAACTTTAAACAACCTGATATAAAAAAACCATCAGGCTCCAGTGGTGTGTGACAAAGATACAGAATCTGGTTCAGACTGAACAAATTAGTTATGTTGTTATGTTAACTGATGACTAAGAGCATGAAGAAGAATGAACTCCACTGTAACTCAGCAGCAACAGGCCTGACCTGGAAACTGAAGTGACAACAGTTTGAATCATGATTTATGATTTCATGGAAGAAAGAGGAAGAGGAGGAATTAGAGACATGAAGAAAAAACCTGAGACAGTGAGAGAAAAGGAGAGAGAGAGAGAGAGAGAGAGAGAGAGAGAGAGAGAGAGAGAGAGAGTCATCCCATGCAGGACAGGACAGCTGACAGCTGGGTTCAGCAAGGGTCAGAGGTCGTGGATTGGCAGCAGTGGGGGAGTGAAGTGGAATCTAAAACAACAGGAAGACACACACACACATACTTTTGGGAGAGGCCTCTGGAACAATATCTCTCTCTCTCTCTCTCTCTCTCTCTCTCTCTCTCTCTCTCTCTCTCCTGTGACAGACAGTTGGCTAAAGCTTCATCAGTGTGACGACTCAACGCTTCCGCCCACAAACCTAATCCGGTGTGTGTGCGTGTGTGTATGTGATTGCCAGGATAACTCCTTGAGGTAAAGGGAGCAACTTCCCGGCGGCTCTAGACTACATACATATATATCATCCTCCATGTCATATTGATTGAGTCATCACAATTTGATTTATTATAAATTTGTTAGAAACATACAGTTATACTTATATTCTGTGTCTTGGGCCATGTAATCGACACAGAAAACTTAAAGTGAGCTTGAATTATCTTCATAGGACTATAAGGCTGCAATATTTTCGTTCTTAATATAAAAAACGCAATATAAAAACAGTTTTATCAATTTATTTTGAATCAATTCATTGTTCAAAGAATAAAATGCCTGAAAAAGAAAAGCTCTCAATAACAATGTGAAAAGATGATGCTGACCAGGCACCATCTGACTAGCATGTTACCATTTGCTAATTAGCACTGAGCATGATGGTAATTTTACTATCTGGGTATTTAATCTCAAAGCTGGAGTAAGGGTCAAATTAAAATGTTGACCAGATGGTCACGCTAGACTAGAGGAAAGGTCAGAGGTCATAATTCTCACTGACAGTGTCAGTCCTGCATGAGCCACGTGGATTTAATCATCCTGAGTATGAATGTTCAACTTTACTGAAATGGTGGACAAGGTGAAGGTGCTGCATTCAACTGCAAATTAACAAATAGCAGATATCTATTATACAATCGCTAGTAAATGCTCTTCATTGTTGTTGAAGACTTCTGTATATGTACATTAATGTGTTGCATTCATTCATTTTCTATACCGCTTATCCTGCACTAGGGTCACGGGTGAGCTGGAGCCAATCTCAGGTGACTTGGACAGGTCGCCAGTCTATCGCAGGGCTAACATATATAGACAGACAACCATTCACACGCTCATTCACACCTATGGGCAATTTAGAGTCGCCAATTAACCTAACCTGCATGTCGTTGATCTGTGGGAGGAAGCCGGAGTACCCGGAGAGAACCCACGCATGCACGGGGAGAATATGCAAACTCCACACAGAAGGGCCCTCTTGCTGTGAGGCGACAGTGCTAACCACTGCACCACCGTGCCGCCATAATGTGTTGCAGTGTTTCTATATTTTAACTCTTTCAGTGTAACAGTTATTTTTTTGTGCATTAGGTGACCCGGCAAAAGTACAATATGTTGGTAAGGATGCTCCAGGTCACTGATGTTGCTCCATTAAAGTCAGCAGAAAGTTGTTGCCTACTGAGATGTCAATAAAGTTAAAACACATTTATAAAAACCTTCACTTATACGTAATTGGGTACTATATTAAATATGAACCTTAAAGCTCTGGGAACGTTTGGCTTTATTCTGATAAAGTGAGACGGTGTCACCTGCTGGGATCCTGACACTGAAGCGTTTATAACCCGCATGAGCCCAGAGCAGTCATCACAACAATAGTTATCTTGTTCAGGATGTGACAGACAGAGATTCCTGCTCATTTCTCAAGCTTGCACTTTAAATCGTGTGCTGTGCTGCCCTCCAGTGGACACGTTAGGTCTTTACAAGGGATTGTGATTGGTCAGGAAAATGTGAGGAGGTCTGCCCTTATTCAAAAGTGATAACCACATAAGACAGTGGTTCTCAACTGGTGGGTCGGGACCCATAAGTGGGTCGCGGACCTGTTCTGGATGGGTCGCGGACAGCTGGTCAAAAAAGTAAATAATATTTAATGCACATCTGATGTTGGACATGTCTTTTATTTTGAAAAATAACTTATTTTGAAAGGCACGAGACACGTGAACACATGCAGTTGTAATGATCCTCCTCAGTTTCTTATTATTTGCTCCATTTGCTCTGAATGCAAATATATCAGTTTCTTATTAATGTGGCCTGAATGCAGTGAATCTTGTTTTGTTTTGTGGGTCTTTATTTTGTGCAATTTGATATTTATTCACTTTTGTGAATGCTCTGAATGCAGAGATGCATTAGAAGTCAAATATATCGTTTTGTTGGTCTCTATTTTGTGCAGTTTGATATTTTTTTATTCACTTCTGTACATGCAGTTGTCATGGTCCTCCTCAGTTTCATTCATGTGCTCTGAAATGCACTTTGCTCAATAAAGAGCAAAATGAGTTTTTAAAGGCTTTAAAAAAAAATTCTTGGTTTGAATTCTATAAAAGTGGGTCGCAACTTAATGACCACGAGAAAATGTGGAGCCCAGAGTGAGACTAGTTGAGAACCCCTGACATAAGACATTTAATATGACCATCAGCAGAGCCTTTGAAAAAGCTTCATATGACTCAAAAATACTTCAGTGGTTTGGTGTAATGTGTGGGTCGGGCACCTTCAAAAGGTCACGAGACAAAGCTGAGGAACTGTGAGGTGATTAATGGAAATAAAACAAACTTAAGATAAACAAAATTGTATATTTTTTGTGAAATGGTTAGTTTGACCTCTCTGGTATTGAACCATCCGTTATCTAAATGAAGCCATGGAAAGTTTAGAGGTCAAATGTCTCTGCTGCAGTTTATAACAACTGTATTGCTCCAATCCACTGAGCCCCACTGCACTTTGGTCCCAGGGGCCCAGAAAAGCCCCAGATTCATGCATCAATAATTTTTAGTGGTTAATGTGATTTGTTTAAAAGCTGTAATCAGGAAGACATTACACATGACGCATTGCAAAAGCAAACCAGCAAAAGTCATGTTTTACCTAAGTTGCTGTTTAAGTTTCAATTATCCTCAACTGTCTGCTCCATCACGCTGCCTTGAAACCAAAACACTAAACAACCATAGATTGTATCTTATATTATTAACATATTAACATGTAGAATTTAAAACTACATGTGTATGTCACAAGAAAGAGAGTTTTAAAAAGGACAGTTGATCTAGAATTGATTTCCCCTGTCATTGTTTTCACAACTTAAGCTGTAGGACTATAAGGCTGCAATATTATTATTATTATTATTATATAATATGCAAAATAGCTGTAAACCTACTCCAGATTGACCACATGCATGTACCTCTATCCCTTCCTTTTCTTTTCCTTCTTCTATTCGACTGATTGGTTCCTGGATGTCTGGGTAAGGGTAAGTAATGACGTTGCAGTGAGTGCACACTAGGGGTCAGAGGGGCCCAGCAACAGATTTTGGCCCCAGGGCCCTCAGGAGACTAACCCCACTGCTGTTTTGCAAAAAGTCACAAGTCAAAAGTGTCAAAGATTTACTGAATGTAGGCTATAGTGAAAGGAGGAGAGGTACAAACTAGTATTAGATAGAGTAACTTAGTAGGAAGTACCTCAAAATACCTCAAAAATGTACCTACCGTAAGTACAGTACATTACTTATGTACAATTTTAAGGCATCTGTTAATATTTATTTCCTGCTACTTTACACCCCTCTAGATTTCAGGGTGAAACGTTAGCCTACTTCTACTTCTACTAAGAGGAGCTTTAAAGCTGTAATGCATAACTTTTACATATCCGTTACATCTTTGTTACATACAAGCAATTACTAGATGAGATAACACAACACTAATTAAACCTATCAGCTCCGCAAATATCTCGCAGTATTTCTTCATTATTTGTTGTTCTGAATTTTGTTTCAAGGGGCAACGTTCCTGTGCGTCTCCTAGCAACAGGTAGAAAATGGCCGACAACAACCCAAAGAAGCGCCCAAGACACGGTTCAGAAGTTGATTGTACTAAGGAAAAGTCTGGTTGTTCATCAGAAGAAGTGATTTACGGAGAAGACAAACACACATTTACGCTTGTTGTTATAACATACTGGACCTAGATAATGTAGTATTGTCTTGCAACTTGTGCTGTGAGTGTAATGTAATGTTGAATATGGCGGCACAACCGATGTTTGCGGCTTCTAGGCGTTACCGGAGGCTATTTTGACGATATTTTCCATATGTGGCAAGGTGAAGAGGGCCCGGGCGGGCTTCGAACCCCAGACTCCTGGGTAACACTTGGCCAAACCACTTGGCTAACCACTTGGCCAAAGGTACATCCCCTTGGCCAAGTAGCAGGGCGCATGATCAATTGGAGACATAGTGACAGGACCCTCAACTGTCACACATAGACGCACATGTAAAAATTGTACAATGGGTATCTTCCTTGATAAAGGCCATATAGCCTATGTAATATATTACATTTTCATATTATACTTTTATATTTGCTTTCCTGTAGCCTAAATGCTTTGACTCTGCGGTTGGTTTCATTCTTGATGTTTTGTTTTTAGGCTTTTGTGAAATGACACAAAAGCGGAACAGCAACCTTCAAAAAGTTTGTAATGTTCAGTTTTTACTAAAACTGTTTGGTTTCATTTATGTCATGTCGGATGTTGAAACCGTCAGAGCTGTTTCACTAAGAGGAGTTTCCACTAGTAAACTTTCATTTTACATTCAACAAGTGAGATGCTTCATACACAGATATGCATGGGCTACATAGAATGTCCATATATCAAATATATGTGCATAGATAATCTTTTTATTCTTTTATTACGGACTCAGGTCCATTATGGGGAGACAATACAAAAACACATACAATACAAGATAAAAAACACCATCATAAATTTAAAAAACATACAGACACCTGTTCCAGTGTCTCCAGAGACCTGACAAGTATTTTGTATCACTGTGTGTAACTAGTGCAACTATGATGCTATTGCTTGACTGATTAAGTCGACACCTTAAACTGTAGGCTACATGTAATTTCTTAAAAGAGCATGAAAGGTGGATACATTACAAGATACAAACATATGACTCGCGCTTGTCCATCTTGGGCGCCTAAGTAATATTCGAAATGCATCATTGTAAGCTACCAACAGTTTTCTCATTTTTGCAGCACTGTACTTGCACCACAAGTGTGCTGTGTACAGTGTAGTACAATATGATCTGAATAGAAGCATAGAAAGTTAACATACATTATTGCAACATATAATGCCATATAAAGTCATTATGACAATATTTTATATTTTTATCATGTTATAAAGTTATATCCTCATTTCCAGAGAATGTTATAATGTCCCCTCCTATGTGACATATAACAACATCTTCTTGATATAGGGTGATATAGCCTATGTCATAAAGCCTAATGACGATGTAAAAAATTGTACATATTATACTTTTATATTTGTTTTCCTGTAAATGCTTTGACTCTGCAGTTGATTTCATTCATGATGATTTTTTTTTCTTTTTTTCAATACGCTGTAGTGAAGTGACACAGAAGCTGAACTGCAACCTTCAAAAAAGTTTATAATGTTCAGTTATGTCATGTCGGATGTTGAAACCTTCAGAGCTGTTTTACCAAGAGGAGTTTCCACTGGTAAACTTTTATTTTACACTCAACAAGTGAGATGCTCCACACAAAAATCTAATATTATGTCCATGGGCTACATAAAATTTCCATATATCAAATGTGCACATAAAGCTAACATACATGATTGCAACATAATGCCATATAAAATTCATTTTGACCATATTTTCCATAGATGCATCATCAGTATCAGAATCGGATTTATTGGCCAAGTTGCGTATACATACTCATTCAGTTAAGGATAAGAATAATACGGGAAAAAAGTTAAAAGATTTTTTTTTTTAAATAAGGTAAACTGGTCAGATTGTACTGTAGATTGTACTACTCACATGTACTGTAGTGCACTACATCTCTGGATATATCTTCATATGTAATACCGTAATATGTCACCTTCTATGTGACATATGGCAACATTTTCCTCGACTTCGGACCATATAGCGGATATCATACATTACATTTAATAAAAACTGAACATTATAATCTTTTTGAAGGTTGCAATTCTGCTTCTGTGTCACTTCACTACAGCCTCAAAACAAAAAAAAAACAAGAAAACCTCATGAATGAAACCAACCACAGCAGGAAAGCAAATACAAACGTACAATATGGGATAAAAAAAATTTAACTGTCTGGTTTCATTTATGTCATGTTGGATGATGAAATCCCCAGAGCTGTTTCACAAAGAGGAGTTTCCACTAGTAAACATTTATTATACATTCAACAAGTGAGAATACTGCATTTCTATAAATAAAATCATACATGTAAAACTTGTCAGAATTTGGAACAATTTCATTTGACAGACATGTCTAGTCTGTACAAGTTTGTATTTTTACATGTATGCTTATTATAGATATGTTACATACCATATCCATCCTTAAATCTGTGTATAATGTAACATACAAGACATGTTTAAAAATGAATAACAAAAACATGTATAAGCCTATAGAAATGTTATAAACTTACATATAAATTAGACAAAATGTGTAATCTTGTACTACATGAAATCACCACGTGGACATCACTAATGTTTGTACACATACACATTAGTGGATTTTTACGTTACGTTTTTATATATCCAAAAGATCTATGTGTGAACTTAATATATGTGACATAAATGGCCCCATCACATATAAACTGTCTGCATGGTGTACAATGGCCTTTCTGTGCTGTGAGTTATTTTTACAACCTCTATTACTGGTGTGTAGATTAATAATTTGTTTATTCAAATTCAGACTCAGAGCAGCCTTTGGTGCTTTGTCAAAATCAAAACCTGGTTTGACGAGGCAGCGGATGGATGACGGAAACTTACTGACTGTCTAAATGACAATGAAACCAGATTAACACGAGTCTGGTAATGACGTTTGATGCGGGAGTTGCGCGTTGCTGCCGAGCCGTGGCGCTGTTCTGCGCTGCGCTAAACCCGCAGCAGCAGCAGCAGCAGGCCCAGTCCGGTGTGCCCGTCTCTCTCTCTCTCTCCCGTCCGTCTCCCCGTGTCTCCCCTTCTCTCTCCGTGTGTGTGTCTCCCGGAAAGACCGAGGCAGAAACACATAAACCGCATCTCAAACCATCCGTCAGCCAAATCCTCCTCCTAAAAAAAGACGCACACGGTGGATGAAGTGACGGGGCTGGGTTTTCACCGTGTGTGGCTGCAACAAAACGTCCAGTCCTCCCATAACTGACCTGCACAGACTCGATCATGTCTGTGCTGCTCAAAATGAACCCACCCGAGCTGTTCTTTCACTGCTCTGTCTCATTCCTCCAGTGTTGAGCTTTGCTGTTTTGGCGGCCGTGTCGATCATGGATCATGAACGCTGCTTTTCCCACATCGACAGGAGTGGAGTGTGTGAGTGTGTGTATGGGTGGTGGAGGTGTTTTTTTTTTTTAACACATGAAACATGCCCCCCTGTCCGCCATACCTGTCCTCACTGACACATCGTCTCCAAAACTACACATCTAGATATTCGTCTCAGTCAGAAAACACCCAACACACCAGAGTTGTGATCTCGCATTTTGCCTCTGAGCTCAGTCTCACCGGCCGAGAGCTGCAGCTGCCTTCACCCCTTCGTCTCTGGAAAACAAGGGGGAAAGCGTTTGTTTCCCCTTCATGTGCATAAAACCAATGACCAGTCGACGCTTTTTTTAAGTGCCATGAAGTGTTGTGGCTTTTGCTGTCAGACGTGCGTTTGACACACACATACTCCCTCTCACTCTCTCTCTCTCTGTTTCACGTACACACACACACAACAGAGGATGATTGTGCCTCAGTCCTCCTGTCGTGGCAGAAACGCTCATAGACAGTGACTTTGGGAGGCACAACATGTAGAAAATGTTCCTCTCGTGTCATGCGTGGTTCAGGACTCCTGCTGCCTCCAGAAACACCTCCACAGCTCAGCAGAGGTGCGCTTTGTGGCTCAGTTTCACCGTGGCTGGATGAACTTTATATCGAGCATATATTAACACTTTGTGGCCTGTTTTTTTTTTTTTTTTTTCCTCCTCTAAGGCTGGAGGACTCCATTTTGAAGGGACCGGGTGTGCAAGCCAGAGACTGAACAGCAACTCGTCTCAGGAAAGGAAACTCGTCTGTTTTTCCGGGTACAGCCTGCAGCACCATTTCACTGCGCTCAGTACGTGTTGGTTCTGCTGCTGGTGGACATTTTTGATGTCACTTCATTTATTTGTTTTTTTTTCGTCTCCAGGCGCATGTGTGCTGCCCAAGTGCGTGTCGAGGTGATGATGATGATGATGATGATGATGGTGGTGGTGGTGGTGAAGAGCAGCAGGAGGAGGATGATGCCAGTTGTTGGCACAAGTTTGGCATGTGACATGTCACTGGTGGTGGCAGCCCGGTTTAGGTTAATAATTGGTGCTTATAATTAAGAAGAGGGGCGGGGCGATAGTTGGAGGTGTCGTGTGTTGGTGGTCCGGTGCGATTTCAGGAGCTGTCAGTGCAGATTATCTTTTTCTTTTTTTTCACCCTTGGAGAGAGATTTACGGCCCCCTCTGCGCTCCATGCTGTGGACCGGCTGGGGAGGGAGGCAGTGGTGACGCCTGGCAGTGCGCACGGCAGAGGGAGACTGATTTTTTGAAGGGGCAGGCAGAGTCAGTCTGCAGGCAGGAAACAGAGCAGAGCAACACAAGACGGGGGGATTTCTGAAGTTGTGGTTAATTACAACAAAGTAAAGTGGGAGTGTCGCTGGAGGAGCACAACACCCTGGATTTCTATTCCAGGGGCCGCTGGACCAGGCGTTAGCGCATGTAGAGAGAGAGGAGGGAGAAGGAGGGAGGGAGGGAGGAGGAGGAGGAGGGAGGGGGGGTGAGTGAGTACGTTTCACAGGAGCCAGGCCTAGTAGTATTGCCGCTGGGACTCTCCTCATCCGCTTTCACAAAATTGGAAATTGGCACATTTAGACGCCAAAATGAGCGGGTTGAGGGTCAGTTCCGCGGTGGGCGACACCGGAATGGTAAGATTCTCGCGACAGATCCCGTGACACTTGGCGTTTTCTCCGTGATTTTGTTGTTTGATGCACATAGCCTGCATCTGTCGGAGGGGAAGCCTGGGTAGAAGTATATACGCGTGTGTGCCCGGTGTGCGTCCGTGAGTGTCACTCAGTTGTGTGCGCGTGAACCCGCGGTTGTGTGTCGTCGTCTTTGCATGTGTCTGTATGTGGCGTCTGTGCTCCTGTCTCGTGCAATCATACGGCACACACAGCTGCACACACCTATACACACACACACACACATACACTCACACAAGCAGAAATACACACTCGCGCACACGCGCGTTACGCCGACGCACGCGCACGAACGGGTCCATTTTAATTCCAGGTCGTGGATTCAGCGTCTGTAGCGGCCGGTTGGTGTTTTCACATGACGCGCTGTTATAATAACCTCACGGGGTTTATTTTGTAGATACTGCACGTTATGTGTGTGTGCGAGTTTACAGGCTGCTGACCTTATCAGGCTTGATGTCATTTTTTATCATATCGCGATATTTCTGTCTTTTTTCCTAAAAGGCTCCTCATCAGTGGGGCTGCGGTGTTGGCGCAGTCTCTCCTAAAATGTCACATTAGGTCGATCCGCTCGTCGCCAGTGAGTGTGTTTACGCTTTGATTTTGACATCATATGACGGCAGCTTGTGTTGTGTTTACGGATACGATGTCTGCGCCTTTTCTCCTGTCACTTAAAAAAAATCTATCTCATTACCAGCTGCCTGGGTTAACTTCAGATGAGCTGCATCAGCGTTGTGACATTGATAATGAATGAAAGGCTGATTTTAGAAACAAGCTTCAACAAAATCTCGACTGTCTTTGATTTTTTTAAAGATAATATTAAAAGATTGTCATTGAAAATATCCAAAAATCACAAATGAGTTGCTCAGATTGAATAATTATTATGTAGTAGTGTATTGAAGTGAATTCAAACTGGTTTTATTTTGATGCTGATAATGCTGCTTTCACACTGATTGTGTCATTTCTGTTTCAGGGAGGAGCCATGCCAGCATGAGTGGGCCTTACGCAGGCGCTGGCAGGGAGACTCCTCAGTCCAGCTGCCCTTTGACCCCTGGCCGTGACCTCTCCACCTACTCTTGCTCCACCAGATACCATGACCACAGGATTGGCCTAAGCATGTCTGCTGCCACCTCCTCCCTCAAGCATGCTTCCGTCTATGGGTTCACACA
Source organism: Trachurus trachurus (assembly GCF_905171665.1). Taxonomy (NCBI): domain Eukaryota; kingdom Metazoa; phylum Chordata; class Actinopteri; order Carangiformes; family Carangidae; genus Trachurus; species Trachurus trachurus. Next base: position 17,736,893 of record NC_139903.1, on the reverse strand, counting down.
ACGGGACCACTCCTCCTCCTCCTCTTCCTCGTCCTCCTCCTACAGTCCTCTCCGGAGGCTGCAGCATCTCACCACCATGGTGAGCCAGCCCGACCTGGTCCTACCGGTGAGGGAGCCGGAGCGGGGCTGGGACTGGGGAGTTCATAAGAAGAAGGAGAGGGGGAAGGAGGTGGAGAGAGACTCCAGGGCCGATTGCACGAGCAGGGATTACTCTGGCAGCCAGACGGGCAGCAGGGAGCAGAGCTTTGGTCACTCCTCTGCTGCACAGAAACAACCTGAGGTCCAAACTGGAAGTAGAGATCCTCCAGCAGCCAGTCGGAGCAATCCTGTCACCTCAGAGAAAAAGACAGAAGGTTGTTTCTCAGGCCCGCCCAGCCCGGCCTTCTCCCTCGATAGCAACAGCCCCTTCGCTAATGGCTTCCTCCATTTTGAATCCTCTTTATTTGAGGATGATGACAATGATCAAGGGCGGGAGACGGCGTCACCTGTGGGAGCCTTGCAGGACAAACACGAGAGGACGGGGAGCGTTCTTCAGTCCGCTCCTGGAGACTCGAATTCGGACTCTAAGGATGCTACCCTGTCATCGGCCAAGGTCGTCACCCGGTCCCAGTCCTCGGGTCAACGCAGGAGATACTGGGACGGCTCAGAGGACGAGTGGGAGAGCGGCGGCGAGCTGTTCCTGTTTGTGGATAGCCCCTCAAGGCATTCAACGGCAAGTTTTACCCTTATGAACATGGCACATGTTACCTGGTTTAGCAATAGCAACGTCACTATCAGACAGACATACAGCTTCATTTCTGGTGCAGAGGGACAACAGCATTGTAAGATTTCAAAGCAGACCTCTGAAAAAGGTCGACTGACATTCACCTGAACTGAAAATATGTGTTACGATGCAGGATCTCAACTTTCTTTGCATGACATGATTCCTCCAGTGTAGCTCTGTCATTGATAAACACAGGGACAAGAGGAAAACACTGACTTACTGCAGATGTTTTCAAACTGTGAGCAGAGTGTTTGAAGCAGTTTGGAGGGAGTGACAGATCTATAATAAGTAACAACAGAGGTTGGTTATTGTTCACTGGTGGCCGACTTGGCCCAACCTACTCATCTACACTGTGAGCAGCAGCTGCAGCTGCAGCGGCTGTGACACACAGATCATGGAGACAATTAAGGTACTTTGAAACTCTTAGTGCAGCAAGTAGCAATAGAATAAGATGCACTGAACAAACTGAATAACAACTCAGTCAGACATGACCGCACTGACACAACACACGTATTTTTAGAAGCAGTGTTTCCTGAACTTCAATTCATCTATATCTTCACAGGTGTCCATTTTGAAATCACCAGACAGTCAAAAGACAGCTGTTGAAAATCCTGACCTTGTCTGGGAATTTTCCTTTTTTTCTTTTTTTAGCTGCACTTCCATGGGTTCATTGCAAACCGAAGCTGCCAATAGATAATTCAGCTTCAGCTTTTATTTGTGCCAGTTTACCAAAAAGTGCAGAAATATAAGCTAAGAAGCAGTCAACAACTTGTGGCTCAGAGCTAACAGCTAAGTGAGTGCATGACAACATTATACTACTTTATAATATTTACACGGGGAAGTGCAGTTCCACAACTCGAGGCACAAAGCAGAGAATGATAACAAGACTGAAATTTGACCTCTTTGTGTTGCACTGAGCAACACAAAGCAGACTTTCAGTTTAATATCCCGGTATTTTATCATGTGTTGATAGATTTCATCAAAGGCAAGTCACCTCTAATTATTAGTAAATATCAAGTAGTTTCCTTTCCACTACAGCTGAACCGAAAGTTAAAATGCATTAACTGTCACAGCCTCTGCTTCTGTTTCCGCCTTTTAAATTATTTTTCTGTTTTATCAGTGACACAGCCATTACTCTGATGGAGTCATTTCAGTTTTACTGATGTGAATCAGTGTTTCAGCCTCCTCCTAGAAACTGCTAACCCTGTCAATGCCAGTAAAGCAACTGACGATTCACATCATCGCTCTCACAGGGCAAGAGATGTGAACAAAGCAAACTGGCACATACTCTGACCTGTCATAGCAGGAAAGCAGAGGTGTTGCTAATAACATTATTAACAACGGCTAAGTTTTCTTCAAGTGTCTGTTTAGTACAATAGTGTTCAGTTCCAGGAAGTCAAGACAGTGGGTCAGCGTGCACAATAGCAGAAATCTGAAACTGAAGCACCTAAAGGAGAATTAATCACCTCTGCTATTTTTCAGATTTTCCTCCAGTCAAAATGTCTGCTGTAAAAAAAAAACAGAGGTCATTCACATAAACTAAAAAGTTGAATAACGAGGAAGTAATGAGCTTTTTTTCTGATTCAAATTATGGGCTCATGACAAGAAACTTGCACTTTCCTAACTACCTTCATCTTAAAGTCTCAACCTTAGCAAAGCAACTAAGTGCAATAAAACCTGTGTTAAGAGTCCAGTTGGATGTTACCTTTAACACAACGTCTTATTTTCACATCTGTCAGTGAACATATTAAACATATGAGGTATAATCTGTCAATTACAGATCTCTACAGGGTCTGATACACAATTTACACAGCCGTACTCACTGAGACAGATACAGAGATGTCTCTTTATAGTGATTTATTTTTCATGTAATGACCTACAATAAAATGAATCCCCCCCCCAAAAAAAAAAAAAAAAGTTGAACAATTCCTCCGCAATGCCTCAGCCAGGGTTACATCATAGCAACAGCCAATATTGGCCCTGTGGCCGATCCTGCTACATACCAGTCATAACTTCTGCTCGTGTTCCCCCACTAGTCCACTCGACCTACTGCTGTGAGCAGTTACTGCTGTTTACACGGAGGCCTGTGATGTTTTCATACTGTGGGTTGAAACCTGTAAGAAATGATGAGCTGGATTTAAATCACAGAAACAAAGTGTGTCGACAGCACCTTCCTCTACGTTTTCTCCATTCTTCAGTCAGGTGAATGCTGGTGATGAAAATCAAACCAGCACCGAGACACGGATGCTCATTCATGGCCTTGGAGAAACTCACAGTTTGTGGTGAAGAGAGCCTGTAGCTGAATATCTTTGAACTGCATGTCACGACCTACATTCAGCACTGAATGGAGGGAGCTATTAAGTGGACCTTTGTGCTCGGTCTATCTTCACCATATAAATCAGTATCGCTGCCTCCAGCATCTCTGATGTTTCAAGGTATACACCTTAGAGTGAGTTCACATTTCCTGCCACAGCAGTTTACACAAAGACTCACAGAGGCCTAGATGGGGTCAAACGAGGCCAAACATATGATTATGAACTACAAACATGGTATTGTTAAACAGACAAGCATGACAATCACTGAATCGTTACATTTTGGATTATGCAACATGTCTGCCGTTGACTATGAAGAAAATGCACATTGAAATGCAAAAGGTCACGATTGACAATCATGTTGAGATGAGCTCAGTCGTCTTATTACGCTTTTTTTTTCTTCATTGTCTTTTTGTTGTCAGCAGAACAGCCTGAAGAAAAAGCCTTTGCCACCTGTGAAGTTTTTAGAGGGTGAAATTATTTGGGCAAAGTTCAGCCGAAGACCGTGGTGGCCCTGTGAGGTGATCGTTGACCCTGTACAGGGAATCTATCACAAAGTGAAAGGTGGGCCTGAAACACACTGATGTCTTATGTCTTAGTGTTTTTACCTGGATTGATGCTTTGTGCACTGGTTACTAATACTATCAACTGTGTGACATGACCTGTGGATTATTATGGTTGGCAGCTAATGGACATGGTTTCAGATGGTAAAAGGAGGTCAGGGAAATTAAATGACACTACATGAACAAGCTTAATGAGATAGTTCAAGATAGTAATTCACATAAAACACGTCATGCTTTTAACCAATGGGTCTCTTTTCTCAGTATGCAAACTTAATGAGACATTTCTGTTAAGCACTTGCATCCACTATCATATATGAACTGTGTTATGATTTCATAATATAAAAGTTTGCACTGAAAAAGTTGAAATATTTTACAGGATTGTCTTAATGTTTCATGAGATTCAGATGTATCTACACATTTAAGAACAATGTATTTTCAATCCACTCTTTGTCTTCTCTAATTATTTAAGATTTTGACCATAATTACATCATGTTGGATATTTTTACAGAGTTCTTCATCTTAAAACCCCCTGTCTTCTGATGACTCAATTGAACTTCCTGTGCAGGCTGATCTGATTTAAATTTGTGTCCCATGAGACTAAAGCTGGTGTTTTCTTGCTGTCTTAGAGCCCAGTGATCGGCCCTGTCGGCTCTACCACGTCAGGACCTTCGGTGAGCCTGTGGAGCTCGTCTGGGTGGAAGAGAAGTCGACTCACGCGTTCCATGGAGGTTTTGAATTTGAAGAGCTCTCCCTGCTGCACCGGAGGGGGAAGCAAAGGGAGCAGAACTACAAATACACTGTAATAACTGTTTCATCAACACTTTTTGTAAATGCCATAATGAAATGTTGGGCTAACTCATCATGTTTAATGTCAGACAAGAACAGAAAGCAAAAACAAAATGTTTTCTAACTTTTCAAAACAGACTTTGTTTGGGAAGGTCTCCAGTTACACAGTGATGATGAAAACCTCAACATTAACAAAGACTGATCAGTGTTTTCTTTACCTCCTTGCAGATTGCTAAACGTTTTCAGGATTCATTGAAATCCAGTGTGGCAGAAGCTGAATCTGTTCTCCAGGAGAGACCCAAGATGGCTTCTTTTATTTCTTCATCTGTCGATGAGGCCTTCCACAACAGCCCCACGCCGGAGAGAGAGGGCAAAGCCCATTCAAGCTGTCCCCCTCCCACTTCACCTGTCTCCAACCTGCCTGAGACATCACACATGACCAATGGATCTATTTTATCCCCAGTTATTTCATCCCCAACCGCAACTCCAACAAAGCCAAGCACTTTAAGGAAATCTTCTGGCAAGAAGAAACCGAGTAAATCTTCAAAAGACACGAATAGTAATCACTCTAAAAAGACATCACGCAACAGTCTTGACCAATCAGACAGAGAGAACGGAGAGTGTCCATATTCAGACCTCGACTCGGTCCCGAAGATTTTGTGTCCTAAAGCACTTGAACGTCAGCCTAAGCTAGTTCCTACTCAGCTGTCTGTTACGGTCGTCAAAGAGGTGAAGAAGCAGCCAGAAATTCAGAGCGGTCTGTGGTTCAGTAAATCAGGCAAAGACAGACGACCCAAAACAACCAGTCCGATGCCAGATCGCACTCTATTCAGCAAGGTGTCCTGTAAGAAAAAGAACCAGTCGGTTGTCAGTAAAAAGATGTTGGTCACAAGTGTCTCCTCTAGTGGTGGGACCAGTGACCATTCAGGGTCATCGGACAAGCATAAGACTCTGGTACCTGCTGAAGCAAATCTGCCTCCAGAACAGTCAGGAAATATGAAATGTAAAAACACTGTGGCTGCAAGTCGGTGTTTTGGTACAAGTGGTGGTGTTGATCCGTCAGCACAGTCAGACAAACAGAAGTCTCCGGTCTCTGTAGAAGCTGTTGTTCCCTCTGAAAAGTGTGGATACTCAAAGTGTAGACAGACAAGCAGCAACACAGCTGACACTGTCATTAGCCCTGTATCTGATCACTTTGGTAGCACAGAGTGTAAAAAGACCTCAGATCCCAGTGTGACAGATAGTTTCAATGACAAACCCAGGTTTTCAGAAAGTGTAAAGGGTGTCAGTCAAACTGAACATTCTGAGATGATGGTTAATAAAAAGGTTCATGCACTTGACAGGATTTCCAAACAAGTGGAGGAAAAACAAAGTAGCAAAAGTCCAGTGTCCAGTTTGATCTCAGACAGCCCTGACTCTTTAGCAACTCTTGAAAAACAAACAAGCCTGGTCTCTAAGTGTAGGCTTCCCTTTGTCAAATTAATACGCAAGGACATCAAAGGTAAGAAGTATCTAAAGTCCAGTGTAACCATTAGTCCCACTGAACACACAAACAAAGAAAAGACACCAGATAACAAAAAGACACCAGATAACAATGTCCCTAAAATTTCCTCCCCTAAACAATCAGACTGGGTGGATAGTAAGGCGAGTGTCCCTTCAGACCAGACTTTCAAATCAGAATCTATAAAGGTCTCAGTTGTGAAGTTAAAAGCGAGTGGTGGGAATGGTATGCTTCGTCTCTCATCGGAGTCGTCACAAGGGGAAACTGGTGGGGCTTCAACTTTGGCAAGAGTGTCTGCTGATGAGGTAGGTAGCCCAGAAGAAGAAAGGATACCTGTTTCAAGTCCAAGCATTGTGACATCCACATCCTCTAATCAGTCAGACCAGACACAGTCAGAAGGTAAGAAGACTCCTGTTTCCCATCCAACAGGCTCGTCCTCTGATCAGTTGGGTCAGAGTGTCACTACCGTCTCTACTGCATCACATAACACAGTACAGCCTTCTCACCAGCAAAAGGATTCAGTATCTAGGAAGGCACATGTTTCCAAAGGCCCGTCTTCTGAGAAGTCCAAGAAAGTTGTCCACAAATCAAAGCGAGTTCCACTTGATGTAGATAAAGTTATACGTGAGCAGCCTGCACACCTTCCAGCCAGCAATCGGCTGATGACCAGAGCCCTGAAGGCCCTGCAGGAGGCAGAGCAGAGGAAGCAGGGAAAAGCCCAAAAGGAGGCTGAGCTGAAAGAACCTTTAAATCCGTTCAAAAAAGCCGAGGGCCTTGTGTGCCACTCGGCGGTTAACTTAAACTGGACTCTAAAGACCAAACTAGACATTTGCACTAAGAGAAAATCTCTTAAATCTCATTATAATGACAAAGGTGAGTATGATAAGGACACACTTTCTAGCAGTAGCAGCCCACCTTTGATGTGTTCTGATTCAACGGACTTTGAAGCTGATGTCAAGAGCGAAGACGAGGACCTCTCAATATCCTCAACTCCCCCGATGGACTTTATACCGCTTACCTCTAAGGTGAAGGTAAAGGCAAAGAACGAAGATCAGTCTGCTGACGTATGCTCCTCATCCTCTCCTTCTTCACCATTTTCTTTTATGAATTCCTTTAAAAATGTGGAGCAGGTATCCTTCCAGTCCGTGTCAAACGAGAGCGATGGTAAACCCGTCTCTTTCAAAGCAGACTCAAACTACAAGTTCAGCACTTTTCTCATGATGTTGAAGGACTTGCATGACACTAGAGAGCGAGAAGGGGCCCCCTTAGAGCTGGAGATCGGGCCCCCAAGTGCACATGTGAAGGCAGAGCCCTTGGTGATGCCCGGGGAGGCTAAACCCACAGGCCAAGATCCACAAATTGATCACGTCAATAACACTTTAAATTCAAGTCCAGACAAAATCATAATCAAACACAGAGATGAGAGCACAAGCCAGATGTTGAAGAGGCCCTACAACAGGAGGGGCAACTGCACTGGAGGGAAAAAGAAAGCCAATCGCAAAGTGCCTTGTCGTCCTGTGAGGTCTGGACCTGGTTTCCCAGGAGTGGGGTCCTTACCAACGGTGGACTCCTCAACACGAGTGGACTGCTCATCAAGAGTCCAGCCCTTGTTGGGCCTGCAGGCCAGCAGCTGGGAGAGGCCGGCTGGAGGTGGTGAAGGAGCGGTTCATGGTCAGGAGGAGGAGGAGCGGGAGGAGAGGTGGAGCAGAGTAAACCAGAATCTACAGAACATGGTGCCTTTGGAGGAGCGGGGGCCCGACACTACGCGGTGTCTGGGACAGCCGAACAGGCTGGTTGCTGACTGCACTGAGACGAACACAAGCTTGATGCACAACGCTGGAGGACGCGACAAAGCTCAAACAGGTAAGAACAGAGAAATAGGGTTCATCAGGGTCTTCTCTTCCATGGTGGACCTTCTGTGTAGTAAATAAATATTACAGTGGGCACAGCTGGACAGCAGCAGGCATGTCACTCCAGTAAACCATTCATTAGCTAGTTAAAGGGATAGTTCAACATTTTGGCAAATTGGCCCATTGCCATAATCGCTATAGTCATAGCAGTAGGTTCATTACCTTTATTTGCTGGTGCAAGCTATTTTTAGAACCACAGAGCCGAGCGGCGAGCTGCTCAGAGCTACGCTACGGAGGCTAGCTATCTCATAGCGTGGCTAATGTGCAGGTCACAACTTGTCCATGAAAGCGTTTTGGAGTTGTTGGATTGTATATTTGATGAGTTTGATGAGGGAAACCAAGAAATCCCACAAGCCTCCGTAGCGTAGCTCTGAGCAGCTCGCGGCGGCGCTCGCCATTCTAAAGATAGCTTACACCGACAATAAAGGTAACGAACCTACTGCTATGACTATAGCGATTATAGCAATGGGCCAATTTGCCAAAATGTTGTAAATTTCATCATTTGAGTCATGCTTGTTCTGCATACATTGACTGTTACACAAAACACTGATAGCCTATGTTTATTGTACAGAGTTGAGCTCTAACTAACTGGGTAAGAGTTTATGATATTGCTGTTCACTGTGAGAATTTATTGTGTTGCTAATTCTGCTAAGACTCCTTATTTACAAGATAGAGTTGATTATTGATTGACTATCATTTTAATATCGACAAGTGGAAAATGAAAAGGTCAGCCATCTTCTTTACAAGGTGAAAGATCCAATGTGGCCAATAAAAGCAAGATGAAGACATACTGGGAACAGTGTGTAACTGTACAATATAAATATTCAAGAGAGCGATCAGTGGCAGCCTTCATTTTTGTTACGTTTTGGTGCCCCCCCCCAGGTTCACTGTTGTTACCCCCTGTGCCCCCCACCAGAAAATACTCTGGACCCGCCCTGGGGTTCATTCAACAACTGGACAATGGGCTTAATGAAAACAATATAGGCTGAAAAGTTGGATAGCACTCGAGTTGGTGTGATGGTTGCCTTGATGTTGTATTCTGGGGTCACAGTGTCTTAGTGCTGTCGACAAACAGAAGACAGTCACAGCAGACGCAGCATAATTGTGTTGACTGTACAGAGTGGATCGTTTTGTTGAAGTAGAAAACCAAACGAAGCACCCTTCATTTGGGGCTTTTGGTGAAGCAACAGTGCACTGAGGTGTCTCTATGGAAAGTTTAAGGGGGTTTATATTTGTTATTGCAAAATGTGCTAATATGGGGGCCACTGGGAGCCCCAAGAATTTCCCTAGTTTATCTTCCTTGATCTGTGTTTATATCCCTCTACCAGCAGTCTGTCAAGTCTTTTGACATAGAGATGAAAGGACTCCATGTTGTGTATTATCGTCTATTAATTTGACTGATGTGTCATTCAGAATAAATAAGCAGGAGCTCTTATATTGTTTCTCAGACTATAAACAAGAGGGATAAGACAAAAAAGCTTGTGTTTGTCCTTGTAAATCTGTTCCAGCACATAAGCGAATAAGAAAACCAAGCAAGAGGCTGATTGAATGGACCACGGAGTACGAGCAGATTTTCTCCCCGAGGAAGAAAACCAAAAAGCCTCTCCAGTTGATTGGAAAGGTAAAAACCACACAAAGTAAGATCTGTTGAAACTTACATGTATGTGCATAAGAGTGGCGTTGGCATTAAAGCACCCAATATCAACTTGTATCACTGATTGACACTGAAATCACAATGTTTTGTTTCCGCAGGCCTCTCAACCCATTACCTCCATGTCTGAGCCCCCGGGATTGGACGCCAACGCACACGACCACCCATCCTTGAACTTACTTCCTGAAATACAGACACCACCTCCTGAGGAAGTCACTGCTACTACAACTCCCTCTGAACTACAAATTCCAAGCACTGAAAACACGCCCTCCCAAGATGCACCTGTGCTTTCCATCGACACACTAACACCTCCTCCTGAGGCTGAACCCTCGCTGCCAGAAGGCCTCGTTGTCAAGGACACCGGTGAGTCAGCGCTAGTGTGTTTTACTCTTTTTACTCCACAGAGAGAAGTGACTCTGATGATGATGATGTGTTGGTGTGTTTGACCATTATATTAAAATGTGTGTGCGCTGATCCGCTGTGTCAGTGCACTTGTCTGTATCTGCCGTCAACAACACCTGTGGCATGATTGATCAGGACATGTGCAGGATATTTTTATTTACCGAGGCACGTGGGCTGCTGTCAGGTTCTTTCTTTCTTTGTGTGTGTGTGTGCGGCGCGCCTGTTGTTATGTCTGGATTTGGTCTCAGATCAGTGATTCTCTACTGGAGCCCACGTTCAGTTCAGCACCATCGCTCTTATCGTTTGTGCTGTGTGTTAAAGCTCATGCCGCGAAGACGTTACCGCTGTTTCATATCATACGCCTGTCAGGTTTTTAGGCCGGTCAAGCTGCTCGGTTGGAGCTGTCAAGTGTGTGGATGAGAAATAATAAGACCAGAAACATATAATATGTCCAGATTTTTTATTTATTTATTATCGTGTGTGCAACATTTGGATCACACTGTGTTGAACTGTAACGTGCAGTCGTCTGACATCTCTCCCAGATAGTTTGACAGTTTCAATGGTGAAACGGACAGTAATTGAAATAGGTCTGGGTTTATGTTAAATTATGTTAGATCTTTGGCTGGAGAAACACTCAACCAATCAGAGCTCAGTTACCAGAAATTTAGAAATGTGGACGGCATCTTTTTATTAAGCTACTGCTGCCTGCAACATTAATTCAAGATATTGTTATGATCTAAAAATGTAGAAAATTTTGAGTTAACTGCTCCGAGTGACCACCACAGCAGGTTTTTTGAAAAGTATTACAAATCTTTTTGTCTGTCCACAGAAGACATTCAGTTAATTATCAAATATGGAAAGGAAAAGCAGAAAATCAGTAATTTGACCAACAAATATTTCAACATTTTGCTCAAAGAATTAAAAAGACAAACTCTTCAGTTCGATACTGTTGCAATTTTCTGTTGCTTGACTTAAAGCAGAAGTAAGCGGAATGTTTGTGTTAATATAAGTTATATCTTCCGACATCAATCACTTACATAGAGTGTTTGGTCCGAAACACGGGTCTGTCAGTCACTCTGCTCTGCTGTAAGCCGAGGAGAAAACTTTCCGTACAACCTTTATCCAATCAGGAGAGAGAACGGCATAAAGGGGCTGTCCTCTCTGTGTGTGCAGCCAAGGGATGCACGGGAATGTGGTGACATAGGGGCGAGGGCGGGGACTGCTAACTCCATGGGCTGACAGGAAGTTAGCCAAAACGACCGACGAAATTTAATCTCTAACCTCCTGGGACATTTAATTGACAGGAAACGCTCCTCTGCTGGAAAAGAAGCGGAAGAGGAAACCAACTCAGAAGATCCTGGAGTACTGTCTGGAGGCCGAGGCTGCGACAGGCCCCAAGAAGAAGGTAGATTATGATCATGATAGTCATTGTGTTTTATTTATATAGTTTTATAGTTTTTGTTTTATTGTATCTCTGTCTTGGTCACAGGTCAAAACACTGAAGAACAATTCAAACCCTCCTTCTCAGTCAGGTCAGTAAATCAGCTAATATCAATAAATATTATGAGTCCGGGTGCAGTTTGTTGTATGTTTATAAACTGTTGTGTCTTCTATGTAAAAAGAAGGAAAAATGAAGTTATGTTATATCTCATGTATATAATAAGTTTATTTGAAAACAGGGACAGTGCACATTAATAACATTACTGTAAATGCGCCAGAATTAGCCAAGAGACTATTTTTCATCTGTAGTCCCCAATGAATCTCTTCATTTTGTCTTGTCTGTGAAAACCGGTCCAAATGTCTCTCTCTCACCCAGATTCAGGGCCACCATCTCTGAAATCAAAGACCAAGCATTTAACAGCGACCACCTCCACCCTCACAGTTGCAGATGTTTCCAGCTGTACGCCCACACCCTCCACTCAGACCAGTCTCCCTCCCAGCGCTCCTGCACCCACCACTCCATCAGCAGCTCCACCTGAACCCAGCCGGGTGGAGACAGCGCCAACAGAGGTGGACACTCCAGAGCCGGAGGACAGTAAAGGTCAGGAGGTCAAGAAGGACACAGCAGAGACAGAGGTCAGACTTCTTTACTTATTTGACCAATTTGTTCCTTTCTTCTTCATACATTTGATTATTTTATGAATGACTCACTGTAACTATGCATGAACTGATGATTCTACCACTAGCTTTACTTTTTTGGTGCTACAGTGACGCTGATCTTTTTTTTTGTAGTTTGGATACACGGACACAAACTTGTCAGTGTATGTCAATGTACACTGTCAATGTATTGTTATTTTGCTCTTTGTAAAGTAAAAAGTAAAATGTTGAAGTTTGTCAGACTTAGTTTTGATGAAACAAGAGTTAAACATTTATTTTTTGGTGCATTTTCAAAGACATGACATAACATGACATTATTGAAATAATTTCCACCTTTATTTTGCACAAAAACTCAACAAGGTAGGATGGAAGAAGAATGGAAGACATTATAGGCATAAGTCATTATAAAATGAGTGATTGTGATGATGTTTGATAAATATGTAGGTTCTGATTTATTGTTGTAAAACAGTGAATGTTTCCTTTGCGTCCTCAGGCCGACCCGTCCACTTTGGCTCACAGCTTCTCACCCATGAAGGACGATTTGTCGCTGTGCGACGACCCGCTTTTACCCTCAAGGAAGATCATCGGGGACCGAGGAGGCCCCGCCTCCATGAAGGAGAACATCTGTCAGGTGAGACCAGGTTGCTGATGTGAAATCATCTTCAGAGCTGGGTCCTCTCTGTCTGCGCTCAGAGGCCTGTTAGGAAAAGTTTGAACTTTCCATCTGATTTATTGTAGCAATGATGGAATTAATCTTGTGAGTTATTCAGTCCCCATGAGACTCTGTGGAACAGCTGGACTTATGTGCTGTTTATTAGTGCAGCTGAAAACAAGCAGCTCTGACTCCTCAGTGTTGAGCACAGAGCATGTGTTGTTACATAAGGAGACATGGATGGATCTCATCGTACGTCACCAAACAACTACTGTAGGTGTTCACTATTTGTTATTGTCCAGTTTGAACTTTCACAACAAACCTCTGTGACATTTTGGGGGTTTCCTGTCTGTAGTGGTCAATTAAACAGACAAAAATACATCAAATACAGTCTTCTCCATTAAAGCATCTAACCTGTCATATTTTAATCATCATTTATAAAATGATCAGCGCAATGAGAATGCAAACACTCAAATGCACACATCACCACTTAAGTTAAGAGTTAAAGCAGAATTGAGTGATCCGGCCGTTTTCGCTAATGCTGCGTTCCAGGCAGGCTTTTGAAATCGTAAATTACAGCTTCAAGTCACAACTTACGACTTTGTAGCGTTCCAGGCAACCCACTCGTGTTTTTCCGACCTGTTTTACCGGTGAAAGTCACTATAACGGCCACTCGTAACTTCCGACCGGTGAACTCGTACCAGATCGAACTGGTACCACTTCACGGTCGGAAAAATACGAGTTTCCTTGAACGCACCATAACAGTCCTCGTCCCTACGTCGCCACATTCACGGCGTTCCTTGGCTGCACACACAGCCCTGCATGCCGTTCTCTCTCCTCATTGGATAAAAACTGTAGGATACGATAAATGTTTTCTCTTCGGCTCAGAGCAGAGCAGAGGGACTGAGAGACCCGTGTTTCAGTCCAAACACTCTATGTAAGTGATTGCTGTCGGAAGATATAACTATTTAAGACTTATATTAACACAAATATATCACTCACTTCTGCTTTAAGTTAAGATGCCTTTTTGTCATTGCACATTTCTTCCTTTGAGAGCAGTCCCTATCATAGCAGCATTATAATACTATAAATAACAATGACTAAACATGAGTAGAAAGAATAAACATAAATAAAAGAACAAGAAATAAAAGGTCGGAGTGACCATTTTTCACTTTCTTATTAAACTTATTATGTCTTTTAAAACATGCCATCTTTTTTCAATCTCAGGTGTGTGAGAAGACGGGGGAGCTGCTGCTCTGTGAGGGTCAGTGCTGTGGAGCCTTCCACCTGCCCTGCATCTCTCTGGCCGAGGCACCAAAAGGGAAGTTTGTTTGTCCTGAATGTAAATCAGGTACGACTATGTTCATACTTTACACTTTTACAGTTTTAAAAGCCCTTTCTGTCTTTGGAGTGAAGGAAATAATTATTTGTATTTATGGCAAAACCTACAACTGCAGGTTTCCACCAGATACTATTTATATGTTTCTTATCATTTACTACTGGTTTTAATATTTGTTTCTATGCACATGTAGAGGTAGGTAGTGTAAGACGAGGGTTTTTAGAAGGTAAAAATATTTAGAAAACTTGTGTTTCTGCTGTAAATTAACTCTCATATAGATAAAAATGGAAAAATGTAATCTTATCTGATTCTAATATGCAGTGATGAGGTTGTGAAGATTTAAACTCACAGCGACTAAACTTCTTGTGTAATGTTTGTTTTTTCCACTCAGGCGTCCACACGTGCTTTGTGTGTAAAAAGCGCAGCGAGGATGTGCGGCGCTGCATGATCCCCGTGTGCGGGAAGTTTTACCACGGCGAGTGCATCGCCAGCTACGCCCCGACTGCGCCTGTGAACCGAGGCTTCCGCTGCTCGATCCACGTCTGCCTCACCTGCTTCATCGCCAACCCCAACAGCGTGTCCATCTCTAAAGGTAAACAGACGACACGCTCTGATAACACCTCAACCTACTTCTTCTCCTCCCGGGGCCGTGCTCTCACTGTCCATCTGTTCTCTGTCTTGTTCACGTCTGCAGGTCGTCTGGTGCGGTGCGTTCGCTGCCCGGTGGCCTATCACGCCACAGACCTCTGCATGGCAGCCGGCAGCGTCGTTCTCTCCAACAACAGCATCATCTGCCCCAACCACTTCACCCCCCGCCGCGGCGTCAAGAACCACGAGCACGTCAACGTCAGCTGGTGCTTCGTCTGCACAGAGGGTACGGAGGCATCTTCAGACGGACCTGATCAGATTCATTCATTGAAAACTCTGATCAGGTCAAAATTTACAAAAATGCCAAAAGTTATTTTTGTTTTTGCTGAGGGAAGGCTAGTCTTAAAAAAAGAAACGAAAACAAAACAAAAAAACATCAGTACTGTAGGTTTTTTTGCACACTAAGGATAATAACAGTTTTTTGTTGTTGCTAAATAGCTAACATTAGCCTACCATTAACAGCTGTTTACTTACCAGCGTGGAAAAACATTGTACGATCAGCACCAGACTTTGTTCCTTTACTCCAACAGTTGGCGTACAATGCTAATGTTTAAGTTTGAATGTGCTTTGTTCACAAATTTAAGAAATTCATGATCCAAACCCCAGATTTTCTCTTGTTGTACCCAAGTGTCTTCTCATCACAGAGTCCTACTGTGAAAAGTCCATAAATCCTGCAAATTGTTAATGTATTTTACCTGATGAGAGCTTAGGAACCTTAAAATCCATTTTAAAAAAGTGAATAGAAGTCATGTTTCTGCCCACCTGAGGAATATAAAGTCCAGGATTTACTTCACTTCACAGTTTATTATCTGACCCAGCTCAGTAGCTGTGTCGGTCTGTCGTGTGGTGATGGGGAGGATTGAGTGAAACATAAAACAAAAACAATGAGCTAAAAGGGTCTAAAATAAAATAACAGTGGTAGTAGCTACTCTTAGTAAGTAGCACTCCTTCATATGCACACATACAAACTCTGAAGAAAAAAAAAACTCACACACATACACATGGACTCGATCAACAGCTCCAATAATGTTGTTTCTCCTCCTGTGCTGCAGGGGGCAGTCTGCTGTGCTGCGAGTCCTGTCCCGCCGCCTTCCACCGCGAGTGTCTGAACATCGAGATGCCTAAAGGCAGCTGGTACTGCAACGACTGCAAGGCCGGGAAGAAGCCTCGATACAAGGACATCCTCTGGGTCAAAGTCGGACGCTACAGGTCAGTGAGCTGCTGATGGACGCTCAGTTTCTTATTATGGTAGAGGACATATTTCTGTCTCTACAGCACAGATGTTTCCATGATTTGTTTGACAATGACAATCCGAGACCCAAAACTATTCAATTTCTTACACAAGTCTAAGAAAAGTTGCAATTATTCACATCCTGTACTGTGAAGATTAAACTCTACCATTGTTGTACAGTTCTGTTTCGTTAGTGTTTTTTCCTCACTGTTTTACAGGTGGTGGCCAGCGGAGGTCAGCCATCCCAAAACGATCCCAGAGAACATCCAGCGTATGAGGCACGATGTCGGGGAGTTTCCTGTTCACTTCTTTGGCTCCAACGATTACCTGTGGACCTACCAGGCCAGAGTCTTCCCTTATATGGACGTGGACGCCAACAGCAAAGAAAAGATGGGGAAAGGCGTCGATGCCACCTACAAGAAAGGTACCCAAATCCTGAGGTGAAATGCATCTTTCTCTCAGTGTAATGTTTCAATAAAGACTTGACTTTTCTTGGTGTCCGTCTCCCTCTTCAGCTCTGGAGGAGGCGGCTGTGAGGTTTCGGGAGCTGCAGGCAGAGAAGGAGCTTCGGCAGCTTCAAGAGGACAGGAAGAACGACAGGAAGCCGCCTCCGTACAAGCATATCAAGGTCAGGGAGAAGAATTTCCATGATCCTCCTCTGCTTTGTTTTGTCCTAAATGCTGCAGCGTGCAGGGTTTCATCAAAAGTGAAGCTGTGGTGTGCTCACTTCCCAAACTTTGATGTTAAATCACAGCTTCACTTTAGGATTCAAGACACACAGACAAGCTTTAACCCTCTTTAACCTGAGAATCACTGAAATCTGTCCAATCGGGCCAATCCTCTGCTCTTGAACTGGACAGGATCCTGTGGAGAAGAGGCTGTCGTACTTTGTGACACGGCCATGTAAAGCTGTGCTGCTGCACACTTGAGGAGAGTTCACGTTTGCCTGTGACTCTTTCAGGTGAATCGACCAATAGGAAAGGTTCAGATCTTCACGGCCGACCTGTCAGAGATCCCGCGCTGTAACTGTAAGGCCACGGACGAGAGTCCGTGTGGGATGGACTCAGAGTGCATCAACCGCATGCTGCTGTACGAGTGCCACCCACAGGTGAAGAAACTCCTCCAACACACTCACACCTGTTAATCATGAGACTATCATAACACATCATAAAGCACCGTGACAGTATCTTCACTAAACTTATGTCATGTGATCCCCTTTATTTAATCAGATAATTACAGTACAATATAATGATGTGATAATATAATACAATGCAATGTGTTTTTCCTTTGCTCTTGCAATGCAAAGAGTGTTTTTATGTAAATGTAATATGTACATACATCGAATTTCCATATACGAAACATATCTCTATGTATTAAGTAAACCTATATCTGTCATTACATTATAATATATATGAAACCTATTAGAAATTGGAGCAATTTCATATAGTGACATATGTGACCATATAAATATCTATGTTTATGTATCACATGTAACATACTTTCTCATATATGTGCTTATTTATACAAATAGCCTATAGGTATGTATATGTAAGTGTTTATATATGTGTAGTAACACATACATGGAGTCTATCCACATTTATGTGATATATGTCACAGATATACATAAGTTCCTACATAAGTGGAAATCTCTTATGTATTTATACCTAAATTATATAATATAAAATATTTATATTATATAATATAAAATATAATATAAAATTATATCTCCATTCAGATGTAAATTATCCCTGCATCATAAATGACTCATATATTCTGATTTTGAACCTCCAGGTTTGTCCGGCAGGTGAACGCTGCCTCAATCAGGCGTTTTCCAAGCGTCAGTACAGCCAGGTTGAGATCTTCAGGACTCTGTCCAGAGGGTGGGGGCTCCGCTGCGTCCACGACATCAAGAAGGTAAAACACATGATGATGATGATGAAACTGGAACCAGTGCTTCTACATCAACTGGTGCACAACCGACCTGAGGTGGAGCAGCTGCTGTCCAGTGAACCGGACCAGGATGAATAATGAATAATGAACGTTCCCCGTGTTGTTGTACTCTCAGGGTCAGTTTGTGAGCGAGTACGTCGGGGAGGTGATTGACGAGGACGAGTGCAGGTCCAGGATCAGACACGCTCAGGAGAACGACATCTGTAACTTCTACATGTTGACTCTGGACAAGGTACAGCTGAAGAGCTAACGAGCCAAGTGTGTTTACGCTGCACGTTGTATTAAAATAACCTGATCATTTAGATATTGATATACTGTGAGTGTGTAAAAATGAATCATGAATCCAGTCAGTTATTTCATTCACTTTGGAAATTAAAACAAAACTGATCTGAATTCTGTTTTGGGTGCATGCGTGTGTGTGTGTGTGTGTGTGTGTGTGTGTGTGTGTGTGTGTGTGTGTGTGTGTGTGTGTGTGTGTGTGTGTGTGTGTGTGTGTGTGTGTGTGTGTGTGTGTGTGTGTGTGTGTGTGTGTGTGCGTGTTAGGACCGGATCATCGACGCTGGGCCGAAGGGGAACGAGGCTCGCTTCATGAACCACTGCTGTCAGCCTAACTGTGAGACCCAGAAGTGGACGGTGAGCGGAGACACTCGTGTGGGACTGTTCGCTCTCGTCGACGTCGCAGCAGGTACGCTGCCGCCGCCGCCAGAGCTGAATTTAAAAACACACACTTGAACCTGGTGTTTTCCTGAAATCATTCACAATCAGTAACTCCTCCTGCGAACAACCCCCTAACCCTTCTTCCCATACATTTATATGTGAGATACTTGATAACAATTACAACCCTTATCACTTCCTAATCTTTATATGTTCTTTATATGTTAGATCCACATTGGGCAGCAAGGGGAAAAAAATGTTTAATTGAGTGTGTTTGTGTTTGTGTGCATGTTCAGGCACAGAGCTGACGTTCAACTACAACCTGGAGTGTTTAGGGAACGGGAAGACGGTCTGTAAATGTGGAGCACCAAACTGCAGCGGCTTCCTAGGTGTCCGGCCAAAGGTGAGGGTGGTGACGGAAAATTAAATGCTCCTTGTTTTGTGAAACAATTCATTATGGTTGCAGTTATTTTAAAGCACAGAAATGTCAGTGATTTAATTGAGGAGGAGGTGAAAGATCAGCTCGTAAAGACTTGCCTCTGAAAAACAAGTCCAGTGATCAGTGATCGTCGTCTGTCCCTCAGAACAACCCTCCGTCCGACGACAAAGGTCGGAAGCTGAGGAGGAGAGGCCACGGCAAAAAGAAGAAAAAGGTGGTGGTGACCAAAGAGAGGGAGGACGAGTGCTTCAGCTGCGGAGATGGAGGACAGATGGTTTCCTGTAAGAGACCGGGATGTCCTAAAGTTTACCACGCAGACTGTCTCAACCTCACCAAGAGGCCTGCAGGTCAGTGGCTCTGCACGGACACCACAACACACCAGGTCGTTTGTGTTGATACAGCTTTCCTTAGAAATGTGAATCAAAACTATTAAGCTATTTTTGGTTTTATTTCACACTTGCACATTTTATAATGTTATTTTGTTAAATATGACACATTTTAAGTGACAAACATGAAAATGTGTACATCACTGAGGTGTAGAGGTGAAGATTAGTAAAGAAACAAAAAACAAATACATTTTAATTTGAAGTGGGAAAGTCAGATGATCCCTTTGTACAGTACATGCGTGTAGGAGATTGAGAAGTATTAAGTAAATGACTTCTTTTTCTGCACTAAAGGTAAAGTGCAGTTAGAGGACTAGAAATAAAAACACTGAGAATTTTGATTAATGCGTTATTCATTTTTTTATTACTGTGGAAGCAGCATTTCCCACAATGCATCATGTTCTGAATCTATGTAACACATTTTGTATGCAAAATCTAAAAAAAAGTGCAATATTTCTCTGAAGTAAAGTATAGTAAAGTAGCATAAAATAAAAATACTATTTTATTTCAGTTACATGTTGTTGCCTTTGCACTGTTATTTTGTCTTCAAAAGGAAATATGCATTTTTACCTTAACTATGCTACATTTATAGTAGGGAGTAATTCCTTTCCTTTCCTTTTCTATTGTATTTATCTTTTTTATTGTAACTGGTATCACTCATTTTTTGTTTTACATTTCATTTCATTACAGAAATAAAACAGCCTGTAACTCTCTACCTATGTGTGTTTGTCATAGGTCGATGGGAGTGTCCGTGGCACCAGTGCGACATCTGTGGTAAAGACGCGGCGTCCTTCTGTGAGATGTGTCCCAGTTCTTACTGCTGCCAGCACCGCGACGGACTTCTCTTCATCTCCAAGCTGGACGGGAAACTGTCCTGCAGCGAACACGACCCCTGTGGACCAGAACCGCTGGAACCGGGGGAGATCAGAGAGTACACACCTGAGCCCAGAGCGCTGCCATCTGGCCTGGGCATGGCCGTCATCCCCGCTGCCCCCGCTGCTGCTGCTGCTACCGCGGCTGCTACTGCTGCTGCTGCTGCTGCCTCCTCTAACAGCAGCACCAGTCTGAACCCCAACGCCCAGAGGGTCCAGAGCGCCGACGCTGGGACGACGTGTGCTGCCGAGTCGTTTCCTGCTTTCTCCATCCCCGTTCCCATCACCATCCCCGTCGCTGCTCCTCCCGCCTCGCCTCCCCCCAGCAGCTCCGACACTCCCAGCAGCCCCCATGTGTTCGACCTCCCTCACTACTCACCCATCTCTTCGTATGAGGAGGAGAGGGACGTCTTAGAGGAGGAGGAAGATGAGGAGGAGGAGGAGGAGGAGGAGGAGGAGGAGGAGGGGGAGGAGGAGGAGGGGGAGGGGGAGGAGGAGGAGGGGGAGGAAGAGGGAGAGGAGGAGGAGGAGGAGGGGGAGGGAGAGGAAGAGGAAGAGGAAGAGGAGGAGGAGTTGCTGGCTGAGGTGGAGGAGGAGATAGTGGAAGAGGGTGAAGTGGGGAGGCAGAAATCAGAGGATGGAGAGGCAGAGGAGGAGGAGGAGGAGGAGGAGGAGGAGGAGGAGGAGGAGGAGGAGGAGGCCGGGCTGGAATACCTTGAGATCAAAGACGATGAGGAGGAGGAGGAGGAAGACGGAGAGGAAGAGGAGGAGGACGGAGAGGAAGAGGAGGAGGAAGAAGAAGAAGAAGAGGAGGAGGAGGAGGAAGAAGAAGAAGAAGAGGAGGAGGAGGAAGAAGAAGAAGAAGAGGAGGAGGAGGAGGAAGAAGAAGAGTGACATAGAGTTATTAATATTTATACTGGCACAGAACAAAAGACGTCACAGTCGCTGCCGTGGGGAAATAAATGTCAATCAACCAGTCACACAACACCAGTAGACCAGTCCGTCGCTGTTCGTGTCCACTGTGGAGGTTCAGGAAATTTTTTAGGACAAAACTGAATCAATCCATAAATAACTCGTGAAGTCAGTAAATAAACTAAACTGGACCGACAGAAGTTTCACGAGTTATTTAAGGACCCGTCGGTTCAGTTGTGTCCTTTTTTAACGGCTCCATGTTTCCCGACCTCGGGACACACTCGCTGTAGAGACGGATCATGACACAGTGACTTTGCACAAACTGGCTGCTCCTTCGTACGGGAGATCTGACATAAAACTTGGCGTTTGTAAACAACGTTTCACTCCGATATTCTCCTTTTCTTCCCATCTGGACTCAACCTCACCTGCTGATTTGTCTTGGTGTTTCTTTTTGAGCTGTGGTTCAGGTTCTCACATTATGTCGGCGAGTCCAGTCGACCTGCAAAGACTTAAATGTTCATCGGAGACAGTTATCGTATCTGGTGTGTTGGTGTTTAATGCAAGAAAAGACTCAACTGTAGCTTCCTGTCAGGACGGGACGAAACTCCCCGCAGAGCATCCTGGGACACGAGGGCGCAGCAGCTCTCGGTCCGATAAATGTATTTAACAGTGAGCCTGTTTACTTGGCTGCCTGCAGCTGGACGGAGGCTGTGGTGAGCAAAACAAACACACAATTTCTCTGTAAATAAACCTGTTTCATTCAGGTTGTGCTTTCGGTCGTCAACACGGCTGGACTGAAATCAGTCCGTGTGGTCGGTGATGTGTAATTTTACCGTACACACACATTCCCGTCGTCCATCCCCCGGGGACGGAGAACCTGACACACAGGAGTCATTGTTTCCATTAACTCCAGTCTCCCCCTTTTGTTCTTCTCTTCACGCCTCAGATCACTAGTTGGTGGTTCAGGATCGGACCATCTATGAAAATGTGAAAGTGCCAGATAGTGAGAGTGTTGGACCGAAGCTGCTAGTAGCCAGAACAAGGAAGAAATATTCTCTTGACCATTTCATGCCAAAAAAAAAAAAAAAAAAACTGAAGAGGTGTTCAGTGTTGGACTGGGGCCAGTCTTCACGTCAGGGTGGGAGAGACATATAAAGACATAGAGAAAGTATTTACACCATCATGAAACACTAAATCTGTCTGAGATAAAGAAACACGTAGGTTATTTAGCAGCTCTATACGTCAGGCTGAGGCAGGTCGGACTGCACAGACTGATGCCGCTGGTAGCTCTTGGTCATGATGCAGAGATAGCACTAAGTTCGTGTTTGCTGTTTATATATTATTCTGTGACGCACAAAAGACGAGGAGGGCGAGCGGGGATGTCAGCACTCCCTCTCTCCCTAAAACCTAATGTCTTCGACAGGACGGTGAAATGGACTGACTCCTGCCACGATGCTTGCACTTCAGTGTGTGTTCTTGCCACATGCGTTTTCTTTTGCTCTGTCTTCAAGCTTCTGATATTGTCTGTGTGTTATCTGCCAATGCCTTAGAGTGTATTTCTTTGGAGATATTTTTAAGGAATGGTTTGGCGCCTCTGAGAGCCAAGTTTCCCTACTAATGCCTTTTTACAGTTGCCCAACAAGCAATGTTTCATTCCAGTGTAATTATGACCTGACTCTCAACCATTGACCAGTAAACTGCTATATAAATATATAAGAAGAAGTTATGAAATAAGCACTTTGTGCCGGTCTTGTTCTTTTTTTGTCATGTGTTGGTCTCAAGTTAATCTGCAGAGATAACAAACATCTGTACATTTCTAAAATTAAAGCCACATTTTGTTTTATTGCAGCATCTACTCAGTTATTTTGATGATGGTCGGACATTTTTAAATCCAAGTCATGTGGCTTCAGATCAGTTTAATTAAATCACATAATTCTGCATTTCAGGAAGATGCTCTGTGCACATGCATTAAAGGTTGGTCAACAATGTCTTTGACCAGCAGGAGTTGAAGCATTGACAGCCAGCTGATATTATTTATCATAATAATTACAGTTTATTTATATGGCCCACCAGCAGGCATGAGGCATGAAGTTCAAAATATATCTAATCAAAACCACTATTAAGTGTGGAAAATTGGCTTGAAAATGGTTAATACTTTATATTTCTACCAAATTTGCCAAAGCATTTTCAGGTTTCTAGAGTTTTCAGTGTTATTTATAATGCAGACTTTCTGCAATGTTAACCAAACTGATTTTATACAAAATATTTAAAATACCACATACAATGCAACTTTGTTTTTCACTGTCTTCCCAGGAAATCAATTAATCAACTATTCTGTTTTGCTCCAGTGACAGTTTGTGTTGGTTTGAGATTATTTTATTTGGTTCATAGTAGCATCCCTTTTCAAGGCACAAGCTTTTCATTTCATTTACTTTCATTGTGGGGACTGATGGTATAGAGATGAGACATTTTATATGAGCAAAAACATCTAAGTGGAAAAATAAAAAGTTGCTAGAAACACCAAACACAAAAGCTTTAACTACAGATCAGGTGTGCAGGCTGTGATGGATTAATGCTGGGATTTGTAATAATTTGCAACATCCTTTGATTTTACACTTTACACTGTATTGCCATTATTTTTGCTAGTTTTTTCCACATTAATGCATAAAAAGCCCAGATATTGTAGATGTGCATCATCAAAACAACTGAGTTAATTCATATAAAATGTAAAGTCTATCAGGGTGTTGAAACATTATTTCAATAAGCTTTTAATTTTACATTACACATTCGTATTTTACAGCACTCTCTTTTTCACAGCCTTCAATAAAAATATTGTGCATCAAAATATCAACACACCTGTGACATGAACACATCAAGGCAGCAACAAAGAAACTCAGATTGCGTCCATTCATTTCCCCCACATCTGGCAAGACAGTTTAAAAAGGCAATAAATTAGTGACTTGATTCTTAAATATTATGTAAATACTGTTCTGAGAACATGAAGAGATGATGGTTTGTACCTTATTACAACATTCAGCCACAAGGATTTTTCCTGTGTTGGGTAAACCGACAGTTTGTCGCCAGAACCGAGGGGAAATGTGATCATCATTTCATTAGAAGTGGAGTTTAGTTTTTCACCCTCAAAACATTACCTAGAAGAAACAACTGAAAGATCATTTGATATTTCCATGTGTATATTAAACCACTTTTACCGTTTAGGATTATTTAGAAAAAAAAAAAAAACATGAAGGAAGCCGTCTTCAAATTCAAGTAAAGTCTGCTTAGGTCGTGTAGTTTTATAACGGAGCTTGACATTTAACGACAACCACCTTCAATCAGCTTTTGTGTACGTTTAGCTTATGCTGCAAAAGATTATTAACCAGTTACATGTCGAACATACTGTCAGCATGGATGTATTATTATTATAACAACTTGATATGAAACTCCAAGATGGCGCCTGTTTGTTTTAATGAGAAAAAAAAAAGGATTTGTAGTGTCCCGTGCTGTTTTGCCGACTGCACGAGTGTTAGTGTTGTATTCTCTCGCTGGCACCACAGACATGGTGTCCTGTCAACAGTCTGGCAGACATCTCTATGTATTACTGGTCTAAAATAATTGTTTGGGTCGCTCAGTGTTTGTGTGTTGCGGCACAGCGGCCACGGGGGAACATTAGCATCAGGGCTCAGTAGCAGGAGTATCAGCTTTCTCAATGTAACCATGGTTGTCACATGGCAAAAAAGTTGTTGTAATGTTGTAATGTAATGTTGTGGTCAATACACACACGGTCCTGTCATTTTCAACTGCAGCTACCGGTGCAAAGGCCTTTATAAAGATCACTGGTACCTTTTCATTCATGCATTATACCAGATGTTTCACATGGGTTGATTTCAGTGGAGTATGACTGAGAACATAGGAGGAGTTCCCTCATTGGCTTCACTCCACTGGTGCAGGCTTCACTGAAGATGTGCAAGGCCTAACAAATGGGTTTCCACAATGAGGTAAAGTTACAGTTCAAAGTAAACAAAAAATTAACTCCTGTAAACAAACATTCACCATCCCAGAGCACCGCACTCGCTACAACCAGAACCAGCATCCATCGAGTTTTCTGTCAGCATGGGTTTGAACAGATCCGTCTCTTCTGTCAACACTTGTTTTCACTTCCAAACCACTGCAGATCATATTTTAACCACAGCACATCTTCAGACTTCAGCTGCAGCCTCATGTTTATTCCAGAGTAAAGTCCAGCTCAGAGAAGTGACCAGCTGATGTGGGAATAAAACATGGGACATAACTGGGTGAGAGGTGTGAAATGTTGTTTTTTTTTAATCCCCCTCCACCCGGTAACAGCTGCAGCCATATTGGATCCTCTCCCATGAAGCCTTGCAGCCCTCAGTTCTTTATGGCACAAAAGAAATAAACATATTTAATAAGGTATAAACAGTTCTGTTTGATTTCTTTTTTTTTCTTCTGACATTTGGATACCAGATCCAGAGCAAAGGTATCCGACAGCCGTCCAGTAAATCCAGTCTGACTCCAGTCTGAGGGAGAGAGGCCGTCTCTGTTTCCTTCCTGCTGCTCAGCATCAGTTGTTGTGACAGCACGAGTAGAAATATGAGTCTTTCTTCTGGCCCAAGTCCACGCCAGGTTCTTCTGCTGAAACACAGAAAGACATTTGATTCCCTTGCAGCTACTGTTTTTAACACTTAAAAGGATGTTAATTGCTTTATATTTAGCAATATTCAGGTGTATTGATCTTCTCACATTTCCCATAATGTTCAATTATTACTTTACACTCCTGGATCTAAACTACTTTTGTTCATAGTGTGTCCAGAAACATTTCTGTTGCATGTGGCGCTGTTTTTATTCCACATCTGGCTTCTCTCATATGAGGTGTTCCTCAAGGAGTCATTTTAGTGCCCCTTTTATTTTCTTCTCCAAATCACTTATTAAAGGGATAGTTCACCCAAAATTCAAATTTCACTCATTATCTACTCACCCTCATGTCGACTAAGGGCTGTGAGAATTTTCAGAGTCCTCCGTGCCTTCTCTGAGTTACGGGGGGGTCCGCGCAACGGTATTTGTCCATATAATGGTTGTGAATGGTGCTCACTTTTCTTCGTCCAAAAAGACACACCAAAAAATTTCTCATGTCGGAGCTTCAATACAAGAGGGACATTACAGACAAGCAGTATGGAGGTATTTGGATTTTTTTTGGTGTGTCTTTTTGGACGAAGAAAAGTGAGCACCATTCACAACCATGGACAAATACTGCTGCGCGGACCCCCCCGTAACTCAGAGAAGGCACAGAGGACTCTGAAAATTCTCCCAGCCCTTAGTCGACATGAGGGTGAGTAGATAATGAGTGAAATTAGAATTTTGGGTGAACTATCCCTTTAATTTACTCAGTTAATACAAACCAAAATACCAAAAAAAATGTTTCTTTCAGACAGATAAGTGTATGAGTGGGATTATAAACGCTTGCATGAACCTGTTTGTTTCAATTAAACTTTGGGCTTTAGTGAAAAGCAGCATGTTGTCTCCATGGTAACCATCTCCACCAGAATCATACACTTGAAACCGCTCTGAATGTTTATTGTGACCTGCTGACAACTCTAAATTAAATGCCTTTTAAGAAAAAAGACTTCATGAGCGTATGTGCATTAAACACTCACCGGTCATATACTGGAAGGCAGTGTTGTTGTAATCCTCAGCTACTTTCTGGAACAGCTCGTCTGAGAAGCAGAAGAAAAATGAGGCCTGTCAGTTTCCATCACTTCATTCACACTTCATTACCTTATTAAAAACTGGTCCTCTCACGTTATTTATACCTGGTTTACTGAACATCTGGTGCTGCACGCAATCACTGCACAGCAGCTGTTTACAGTTAAGATTAAACATTAAAGCAGATATCAGTGGAATGTTTTTGTTAATATAAGTCCTAAATAGTCCTATTTTCCGTCAGCAATCACTTACATGAAGTATTTCAGCCTAAACACGAGTCTCTCCGTCACTCTGCTCTGCTGTAACCCGAGGAGAAAATTTTCCTTGTGGGATACAAGTGTTATCCAATGAGGAGAGAGAACGGCATGAAGGGCTGTGTGTGCAGCCAAGGGATGCGCGTGAATGTGGTGACGTAGCACGAGGACCAATTGATGCCTGACAAGGGCGGGGGCTGCTAACTCATGGTGCGTTCAAAGAAACTCGTACTTTGTGTTTTTCCTTCCTGTGAAGTCATACCAGTTCGATCTGGTACGAGTTCACGGGTCGGAAGTTACGAGTGGCCGTTATAGGGAACTTTCACAGACAACAGGATGGTAAAAACACGAGCTACGGGTTACCTGGAACGCTACCAAGTCGTAGTTGTGACTTGAAGCTGTAACTTACGGTTTCAAAAGCCTGCCTTGAACGCAGCATTAGCCGAAACAGCCGTGAAGCTGATATCTGCTTTAATGACACAACATTCAGTGTGGACTAAAAGTATTTAAAGAGGCAGATTTCAGTGCTTCTTTAATGAGGCGGGTTTAGTCATGCCTTCTCTGTGCATCTTAAACTGGTGTTAAGTAATGTTCTTCCTGAACTACCTCTCAGATACGATGCTGTGTTTGAGTGCTACGACTCTGAAGGAAACCCACTTCCTCAACAAACAGGCCATGAATAAATGCAGCTGTTTTTGGAGCCAACCACTGGTGTTAAATTCAGTTTGTTGTGACTCACCCACATTATTTCCTGTTTTACTGGAGGTCTCAAAATGTTGTGCACCGATCTCTGTGAAAGCAACAAAATACATTAAGATTAGATGTTAAGTTTTGTCCACGCACATATTCCTACTGATAACACACATGCACACACAGGCAGATAGAGGTCATGGATTTATTACTATTCTTTAACAATGTTACAGGCACAGTAATCTCATTATTTCCTAATTTCAGAAATGTCTGTTTCCATTTGTTCATGTTAAGTCTTATCCGTTAGAGCAGCTAAGTTTGTGTCGGTAAAACCTGTTTTTTTCTTTGC
Source organism: Trachurus trachurus (assembly GCF_905171665.1). Taxonomy (NCBI): domain Eukaryota; kingdom Metazoa; phylum Chordata; class Actinopteri; order Carangiformes; family Carangidae; genus Trachurus; species Trachurus trachurus. Next base: position 17,708,814 of record NC_139903.1, on the reverse strand, counting down.
GATGCCCATGTCACTTTGTTAAAGTGGACACACTGTCTGCATGACGCACACGTGAGACGCATGTCTCGCGCCTCGTGATCTGGAGATTTGACTTCTCGCTTATTTTTCATGTGACGCCTAGTTCCCAGCAAAATTACACAGAAAAGACGTGTTGCTAGTCATATTCACATAAAACTCACTCCTTTTACTGTTTTTTCAGTGCCATGAAAATAGATTTTGAACCAGTTTAACAGCTCCATGTGGAGACAGATGAGTTTGAATGATATTTTTGTCAAAAATAATGCCATAATGTTCAGCTTTTTGACTGTTGGTCCGAGAAGACGAGTCATTTCAACATAGGATTTGGGGGTGATATTAGTACATTATGGCCCTTTTATTTAATCACTTCCTGACATTTCATAGATGCAAATAGTTAAATAACACATAATAATATTATAAAGAATGTACTGGACAGTAAAATGAGGTTTAAACAGTGAGGCTGCCGTTACCTTCAGCAAAGTCCTGAGCATCGTGGTAGTCGATTTGGCGCAAGCTCCGATCTCCCTCAATCAGGTCATTCTTAGTGCCACACAGGTAGATTTTACAGTGCTGGAAAATGTAAAACAGACAACGAAGCAAAAATAAAAACAATGTTACTGAGTGAATTATGTTTTTTTTTATATACAATAAAGTTCAACTAGAAAAGCTCTCTTACCTCCTCGCAGTTTTGCAGCTCTTTCACCCAGAATCGAGCTCGCTGGAAACTGCTGCTGTCAGTCAGATCTGAAAGACAAAAATAACAAAGCTGACCTCATCATAACAGACTAACAGTACAGGCCTGCTAATAATGTAGTAGGGAATCCATGAATGAACTTTAATATGCAACCAGTCTTAACAATTCTGACCATTTCTGTCAGATTTTGATGATGGACATGGTCAAAAACATCTAATATAATAATGAATAATTAGGAACCTGGAATAACAGCTCCCTCTGATCACCATTTTGTGCAGATGAGGTTTAAAAAAAAAACAGGATGAAAACACATGTGAAATGAAATCTACAAAAACAGGACTGAGGATAAAGAAGAAGAAGGACAGCAGACCCAAAAATAGACAGTACATAATTTATGACAGCACTGTGAGTAATCCAGTGGGAAATACCATCAGCTATTTTCTACGAGGCAAAGTTCCCCTACTTGTAAAGTAACATGTCTTAATCAGAAGGTTTTTATGGAAACACACTATTAGCATGGTCTCATATCTGTTTACTGGTGTAGACTAGCTTAAAGCACAAAGCAGTAAACTGTCCTGGAGTCATACAAGGTACCATATATGATCAGACTATATGGGGCTTCCCTTATGTTCTCCACAGTAGAGAACATAAGGTCAACACCAGCTACATGTGCATGCAAGTTTTACCATAGCAGACAATGGCCGCCCGAGCTCCTCTGTAGTAAATCCTGCTCATAGCTTCATAGCGCTCTGATCCAGCTGTGTCCTGGGTAATTCAGAGAGAAGAGTAGAAAGTGAGAAAAACAGACATCCATCTGAAGGGACCAGGTGAAATATACAGATCTCACTGGGATAAACTCTGATACAGGCAAAACACACAGATTCACACAATGTGGCCTCTAACTCACCCAGATGCCAAGAGTAATCACTTTCTCTCCCACCTGGATTGGTTTGGCAACAAACGCAGCACCGATAGTCTGTGAAGAAGAGAGTACAAGAGCAGCAAGGCATTAGACACTCATGGAGTCCCTGTGGGTCGTGGGTACTCTGTCTGAACACTCAGAGTCTTAATGGACACTAATGAGAGGCAGGATAAGGTCGGCCTGGACTGATAGCTGTGTGATATTTGGAGAACATCACATTGCTGCCATCTTAAAATAGGTGATGTGCACATTCGTCACAACACCTTTTCAGTATGTTTTGTTTTTTTTAACTAGGAAAAATTACATTATTCATTATTTTGTTTAGCGATATGTAGTTTAGTCCAGTGGTTTACAACCTAGGGGATTAGATTCTCTTCAAAGAGTCACAAGACCAATGTGATGAGGGGTCATGAGATGATTAATATATAAGATGAACAGGAAATGTGTGGAGTTTTTTGTAAAAGTCATGTTATAATTTTACCTTTTCATGCCTCTGACAGTTAGTGACATGAAACTGTGTCATTATCCTTTTTGGGACTGACTGGTAACAACTTATGGACAACTGAAATGTCACATATTGTGTGTAGATTATGTCTATTAAAGTTCATATATGTATATTTAGAATGAAATATTTAATATGAAACTGTGCAAAAACTCAAATCTGAATACTTTCAAAGGATAAAGTATCATTAAATGTACAAGTCCACTTTCTGAATCAATCATGGTGTATTTTCAGAGGACACGAGAGAGGCGTGACTGAATAGTTTCCACATTAATATGTTACAGTACTTATAAGAACCCTTGTCTAATGCACTATGCGTTAAAAGAAACATACTGAAACATTACTTCATCCAGAGTTTCTATCAGTGCTTCTATAATGAAAGACGATTCCTGACTTGAGCCTCGATCACCACGATGTCCTCAGGACTAAATGTAAAAGTGAAGCTTTTCAGTCAGGGAGGGAATCAGCAACGCGTCGACATGGGAATTGAAACGGAGCAGCTGACACTCACGTTCTGGTACGGGCCGACCAAGAAGCGATGATGCACGTATCTCTCCACCAGGCTGGTCTTCCCTACACTCTCCTTTCCCAGCATCACCACTTTGGCATCCACACGCATTGCAGTCATATTCACTGGGTTTCCAAAAGCCCAGGACAAGCAAACAGATGATGGGGGATTAATTTAGGGGGCAGCTTCTGGGCTGCAGTGTGCTGTGTGATGAAAAGACAGAATACACAACAGATGAGTGAAGATACTAGAGATTGCTAAATCTTTAACTTTCTCATATGACCCTTTCACTTCCTCTTATTATCTTTTTATGTAATCTGTTGTGTCTGAAGTCAACTGATGCATCGGTACACTTTACACATGAAATCTGTTTACAATATTTCATACTTGAAATGTTTTATCAGTCATTATCAGATCAATAGTAAAACAAAAATACAAACTCATATATCATCATAATTTATCGTATTTTCAGACTATAGTAAAAATGAATGTTACTGTATACTCACTTTTTAGTTAGCAAATACACTGTCAAAAATAATGTTATGAGCCTTTAGGGCTGCAGTTCATGGTTATTACAGTTGTCATATACCTGTTGATTATTTATTCAATTCATCGATTAATCATTTAATAATAAAATATCAAAATTTGATCTTCTAGTAATCAGTTAGCTAACCAGTTACTGTTACAGCTCCATCAGATGCCAGAGTCATGTTTTAGCTGTAACGTATTCCTCTGTTCAACAATACACTCATGTAGTCACTTACTAAATGACACTTGTGAATATTAGACGAGCACTGATTGTTATTAAACAATATAAGATTAATTTGCACTTGAAAGATGACTACATGATATCCATAATGATCTGATAATGACTGATAGAATTACATTCATCACTCTGAACAACAAAACAACGAGCAGTAGGTTTCGATTTATCACGCTCTCACCATGTTATTTCTGTTTCACTTCGTAACGTTTACATATATTTCTGTTGTTTATATTCACCGGACTGTTGATTTAATTGTGTAAAATATATATACGGTAGATGAATTGTTCAGTTTCCTCAACATGACATGGCCAAAACACCAAAACACCATGAGCCCTCCTCAGACCAGCATCACTGGTTTGGGCTGTTTTCGGAGCTAGCTGAGCTAACGTTGACTCGTAACGTTACAACACACCCAACAGGGGAAACTCACCTGGCTGTTACCTGACTCAACAGATCCTCCCGTGGCTGTCGTTCGTCCGTGACTACCACACCTGGTTTAAAGCGAAAACGGACACAGCCAACCCGCTCGTCATGTCTGCCCAGCCCCGTTGCAACCGGCAGCTAGCTCCGTTAACGGACGGCTCCTCTCTCTCTCTCTCTCTGTTGCGCAACGGCTGAAACTACAAGCTAACCGTCCGCTGGATGACGTCACGGGCGGAGACGGTAAACATGGTGCTCTGTGGTTTCACGGGAGCTCCGTGCTCTGAAAAAACAACTCCAGGTAGATTATAGGGAGCTGCTACCACCAGCGGCAGCGGCTGCAGGGAGAGAGAGGTTCACGTTTGTGCGGAGGAGAAAATCTCCAGCTGAGCTTTGTTTGTTTGTTTGGGTGGGAACCACAGGGGTGGAGAGAGGCGGTCCGCCGGAAGGAAGTGCCCGAACGGAGCGACACAAACACCGGAAGTTTGGAATTACCAGCTGAGCTGAATGCATGGATGTATTATGGCTGAATGCAATCATCCACTGCAATACATCCATGGCTGACTGCAGCATGTGGAGCTTTCAGTAAATGTGCTGCCAATACCCAGGCCGCAAAACTCTGTATTCTCACCTCCAAGCACTGTTCACTTTGGCTCATTGTTTTGTTTTTTTCATTTATTTCATGTTTTTGTCTTTTATGAAAGACAAATGTTACAGTATTCACAATTACACAGTGAATTAAGATTTTGGCCCTGATATTTTAATTAAAATGCCATTATTATTTAACTTTGCATTCTCGCTCTAGTCTACAGGTCTCCCTACCCGCTCCCAGTCCCACATCAGACTCCACCTCCCTTACACAAACTCAGAACTAGGAAAAACTGCCTTCTCCTTCTATGCCCCACACCGATGGAATAAATGATAAAACTCACTGAAAATTGATAGAGTTATCTCACTTGAGGCTTTCAAAAACCTACTTTTCAGTTTTGGGGGCTCAGACGTGCACTTGCTTCAGTTAGTGATTTTACTACTCCTGTTTTTATAACTGTATTTTATTGTGTTGTATTGATGTTTGATGTTTGATTTTCTGTGATCTCTGTATGCTACAGGGCACCCTTGAAAAAGAGAGCTCGCTCTCAATGGATCTACCCTGTTAAAATAAAGGTTAAATAAAAAATAAATAAAATAAATATCTTTAATTGAGGTGAATTAAAGATATCTTGAACTGGAATACAAGTCAGATTTGAATTGTAGATATCTCAAATTGGAATTAGTCGTAATTCAGTTACAGATATCCGTAATTCGCATGGATATCTGCAACTGAATTGTATCTGTAATGACAAACCCCATACACCTGAATGGCAAAAGTGACATAATTTGTCCTAGGAAGAATATAGCCGTGGATATCTGAAATGACAATTGTGGATTGGAAGACTGCAGTTGCAGATATGACTATATAGGCAAAACTGAATTACAGATATCTACAACACATATCCAGTCTGGCTTTTAAATGTTAAATGGCTTGCCAAAGCCTCCAGTGGATTTAGACTAAGAGGGTCATCAACATGGTGGAGCTTTATTCTGGCAAACTTTGATTCAGTTCAGGTCACAGTGGGGAAATGAATGAATAATTAGTCATCGGGCTGAAAACGCTGCATCAAGACTGTGAGAAAATGAGTCCTGTCATCCAGGAAAAGGATGATCTGATCACAAGGTCAAAAATATGATGGGGAAGTCATGCCAAGTCAGCTGATCATATTGATATAAATTATCTAACCGTTTGTCATGAAGAGAAAATACTCAAATCTATGTTGTCTTTATTAGAGCTTGCTGAAAGTGGCAGCAGCATTAGACTGTATAGTTTTAGCTGGGTGTACCTAACAAGAAAATTGAGTGTTGATCACCAGAAAATGAATGTAGCCAACAATTTTGTTTCAGTTATTCAGATTTTTGGCCGCTCATAAAGAAAATAAATATTTAAAATTTGCTCTTGTGTCCTCACACAAAGGACATATGGACATGACTCCACAGAGCTGAGCTCTCTCTTCACGAACACAGATAAAAAGATTTTAACTATGTTACAGGCTTTTTTGACAGTGCTGGAAAACTAGATGGGAGATGGGAGGGCATATTAAGTGTATCATTCCTTCTTTTTTTCTATTCTTTTCCTTTTGTGTGTGTGTATGTGTTGTTTATTGTTTATCGTTTATTGTCTATTGTTTAGACCCAAACGTTATGTTTTTAATGATTTGTGTCAATAAATTAACTAACTAAGAAATTTAAAAAACCGCTGATACACTTTATATTATTAAAAAAAAAAAAGTGCAAACTCAGTCACGTCGCTTGGAGGAGTCCGATTGGTCTAACCGGTTCACCGATGCCCTTGAGGCCTGAGCAGGGATTGGTCCAGGATCCATCGGCTCCACCGGTCCCACCCCAACACACACACATCAGGGAAGAGGGAGAGGGAGGGAGAGATAGAGGAGAAAACATGGCTGAAGCGGAGGCAAGCGAGGTAACTTCTGGTGGCGTTTTCCAGGAGATCTTCACCTCTCCGCTGAACCTGACCCTGCTCAGCCTCTGTCTGTTCCTCCTCTACAAAATCTTCCGCGGGGACAAATCGCCGGACCTGGGCGACGTCGAGCCGCCGCTGCCGAAGCTGAAGCGGAGAGACTTCACCCTGGCGGAGCTGAAGGAGTACGACGGAGTGCAGAGCCCGAGGATCCTCATGGCCGTGAACGGGAAAGTGTTCGACGTGACCCGCGGGAAGAACTTTTACGGCCCAGGTAACGTTAACGTCACCCCGACCCGCTGTTACGCACGGTAACGTTACCGAGTGTTCCCCAGGTAACGTTAACGTCACCCCGAGTGTACCGAGTGTTCCGTCGGCCCTGCCGTGGAGGAACTAACGGCAGCGCGCGTGCGGTGGCCGTTGGTTTTGTGTTTATAACGTTTAATGGTAGTTACCCATTCACTGGTTACATAATCGTACAGAAAAGTCGTGGTTTTTGCTGATGTTTGGGTAGACTTTTTTTTTTTTAACTGGACATTAACGCCACACCCCCTTTAAATTGATAGCCGAGGTCTCGTTTCACAACAGAGCCGCTGCTGTAGCCTTGGACACCGGAGATCGTCTCTGTAGGAAGATGAGTTACTTACTTACTCCCTGTTTTCAGAAGTGAGGTGAGGGAATAAAAAATGGGTGTGGCTACGGTGGCCGTGAGAGCCCAACGTACATATATAGCTTTATTTCACAGACTCCAAGTCCAATACAGTACAGTTAACGCAGAAGTAGAAAACACATGCAAAGTACACAAGCTCAGAATACAACCATGGATCTATAATAATACATCCATGAATACAACCTAATGAGTTTGGTAACACCTCAAGCTGCAAAAACTCACAACACAACAGTAGTGTGAAGTCATTTGATTAATAGTTTGCAGCTGGTGTAATATTAAAAAGTGAACTAGTTTAAGCAGCTGATTGTGTTTTTGTTTGTTTTCTCACCACAGCTTTCATCTGCTCTTGCTCAATTTAAGCTCTATGAATAGATTAGGTTTTTTGTTTCAAAGATGCATTATGTAAATTACATTATACCTAACTATACCTGAATTGAATGGACACATATGTGAGTCCTCCCACTTCACAGTCATTGTGTTGCTGTTACTTGTTATTCCGTGTAAAAGTAAAGGTAAATCTTTGTACATTTGTTCTGTCATGCTTCACGGTTCACTGAAACAGATACAGAGTAAGACCTCGCTGTTTTTGATCTTATCTCAGACTGTAACCTCTGTTGCATGTAACCTCTGACCAACTTGATAACTGACTGTCATGCAAACTTCACTGTCAGTAAACCGCAGTCCCACTGAAATCCTGCAGTGGTGTGTTTTATTTCAGGAATTTTAAATTTTTTGGCCTGTGGGTTCAGTGTTTTGACCGCACTGCTGCAGGCTGTTGAAATCAGGGTTGGGTATTGTTTTAATTAAATAAGTAATATGAATGGTGTAACTGAATTTTGCCCCATAAACGGATGCCTGGCTCATCAGCAGGCCTCTAGAGTGAAAGTCACAAGTAAAACAACATGCACAGGAATCCGTTGTTTCCGGCATTGCCCTCCTCTCGTTACCATTTGCTGCTATTGCTGAGCCTTGGCCTCACCGTGTGCTCCCTGGGGGGCTTGTTTGTGTTACAGAGGGGCCGTATGGAGTGTTTGCAGGCAGAGATGCGTCCAGAGGTCTGGCCACGTTCTGTCTGGGGAAAGAGGCCCTGAAAGAGGAACACGACGACCTGTCCGACCTGAACGCCATGCAGCAGGATAGCCTCTCTGAGTGGGAGACTCAGTTCACCTGTGAGTAGAGATGTGGCTTCATCACATTTTAAACCCTTTAAACCCTGTTTGTTTTTGATTTTATAAAAACCTATTTAGCTAAAGTAAACAGTGAACTTTGCACACATATTAATACTAGTAATCTAGTTAAAGGCATAAAACAGGTACTGATTACAGTTATTTTTGAGTTGGTAACAGTGAATGGATGGATGGTCACCTGTTACTTTGCACTCTTTTTTTCTGCTCTTTTTGACATTTTGTTAACAGTGATTATTGGTATAATGAATATTCTTGGAGGTTAATAATTGCTGTGTCACAGTAAATATTTAACTTCATGACTTAACTGATGAAAAAAGAAATTTCCTGAATAATTTCCAGAGAAGCTACAGTACAAAACATGATGGGGAAAAAAACATGACGTCTCTTTTATCTGTTACAGTTAAGTACCACTTTGTCGGCCGGCTTCTGAAACCAGGAGAGGAGCCCGTAGAGTACACAGACGACGAGGAAGGAAAGGACAAAAAGGCGGACTAGGAAACAAAAAGTGACCAAGAGGGAAAAATGTCAGATGCCTTAATGTTTGTAATTTGATGCCGGTTGCCTCCTGTTTAGGGCCATTCAGAGAAAACTCCTCCATCTTCTTGTTGCATTCTAGTATTTTTGGATCATCATTGTCCTGGATTTTAAAAGCCGACTGAACTCCACTCATTTCCATTTCTGTTACGGGAAAGTTAGATGGCATTAAGAGCTAAATATACTAATGTCTGATGTAGAGTAGTGCAGCATTGTTAAAGTTTAGATCACTGTCCATGAAGCTAAACACGGATCCTGACATTGTTGACGAGAATCAGAACTCAAGACAAAGAAGGAGCAGTTCCAACGTTTTTATGAAGTTGCTGATGGTTAAAGAGGGAGGTTGGCTTTGTTCAGCTCATGCTTATCAAATTAGTTTGATTATCCACGATCTACAGGTCTGATGTACACGTTGTTAATATCACTGCTGTTTTATTGCAGGTCGTACACATTCCTTTCATGCAGGGGTCGGCTCTGCTTGCTTTGAAATGAACTATCTCAGGAAGTTTCATTCAAAATTCAGACGATTTCAACTTAAACGGAAAATCCTGTATTTTTCAACTTTTTTTTTTTTTTTTTTTTCACAATTGTGTCGGTTTTCACTATTTGGGTTTTGACAAATTTTCTTTTCCCACCTCTGCTGTAGAGATTTGATAAGTAAATGCAAAAATAAAGAAAAAGGTCCGATAGAGGTATAAAGCACTGCAATACTTATAAAAGAGAATCATATATAGAAAATGTTCTCAAACAATGCCTTTAAGCCCGACTAAAGCTAGTGAGACAAATGTTTAAAATGATTCATTTAAAATCAAAGTTTGTTTTGTTAGTTTTGGGAGGCTCACATCGTTTGCCTCGGTATGACAATACAGCATTTTGCTTGAGTCATGTCTCCTGAATCTAAACAACAGAGCTGCTGAGCCCAAACTTAGCAAAACCCATGATCATAAACACCCAGTTGGACCAAACACTAATGAGCCGAGTTAAATATTTTTACACGTTGAAGATTTCATCATATAAGCGGCGCAAAACAGATCCCTTCTGAAGCACTTTTTCTCAATAAACTGCATGTAATTGTAACCAAACTGCCAGTTTTATCCTTCCTGGCTGAAGCCTATATTACCGTGATATAAGAGATGATATTTTTAAGCATGATGACGTTCAGATGTTTGAATCATTCCAACACATCACGTGGATCTGCTGGTCTGAACGGTTATCGACATTTAACCAACATTTAATATGTCTGATTTTCAGTTCGCATTTCTGTTGACGACCCCTCAGTAACTGACACCCATTTTTATAACTGAATAACTATTTTGGTCACTTGTCTGTAATATTATTGACTATTCTTGGGTTTCAGTTCCTCACTTATTAGATGTTGCTGCTTTTGTAATTTCAATTTTTCTTGGATTTTGGATAGTAGGTCGGACAAAACAAGTAATGTGCAATGATTTTTTTTTTCTTCAAAAGTGAAAAACACAACTACTGGTAAATACGCAGCCCACGTTCACATGCAGTAATGTTTTTAATGTTAATGGTTGTAGTGCATTACATGGTGCCAAGGAAATGTGTCATAAAGTTCAAACCACAGAGAAATTAAGTTTGGTGATATTTTCTTGTGACCGCAACATAGTAGATAAAAAGCATTGTTTTACAATTCAAGTTGGAGCGGCAGGTTTTTATACAATTGTGTCAAGGCATTCGAGCTTTGTTTGCAAGGAAATGTATTTCTCTGACTAGAAAGATGTGCTGTGAAAAACAATCTCTTAACAACATTCTCCTTTGCACCCATCATCCCTGTAAAAACTGGAGAGATCAGCCACAATAAAACAGTGAGGGAACATTTTCAGTATGCATATGTCATGGTACTGTCATACTGTTATTATCCTGAATGATATTTTTGATTTAATAAAGAAAACTACAAATGAATGCTTGCCAGTCTATTTATTTCAACATCTGTATAGAATTTTTAATGACTGTTACTTGTGACTGAGAATATTTAGAAAAGTAAAATGGTATGTTGATGCAGACTTTTTGTGAATTAACACAAAGTATTCTGCCGAAACCTTTTTTTCATCAAGAAACTAAGAGTATTTAAGTATTCAAATTGAAAGTTGAAACAGTTGAAACGCAGATAAAAGAATAAAATAATGCCTCTTTAAAGTTTAAATGTTTAAAGTTGTGTTTGTCTTGCCTGGTCAGTCACACTGATTCACTCATTGAAAAATCTGCACATTTGCTACACATGGCCTATTTTGCCTGTTTGTAAGTATTAGTACAACAACGACTCATTTTATCCGTTTTATCGCTGTTTTTACATTTTAGAACATAAGCAAACTGAGGCGGGAAGGAAAAGTATGTGTCAGAAGTGGGATTCGAACCCACGCCTCCATTCGGAGACCAGAAGTCCCGTTCACTGCGGAAGGAGTTTATCCTTGAGTCTGGCGCCTTAGACCACTCGGCCATCCTGACACGGTGCCTTCTCGTGGAGTCTGTAAGGTTTTTAATGAACACACATTCTTTGTTATCTCAGGCCAGCCGTTTGTAAGTTGTCATAATTGTGATTTAAATAGGTACTAATTAACTTTAATGTATTTTTTGTGTAACCAGATATGTGTTTTTCGCTTCGTCTCGCGCAGTGAACGGCTGGTTTTAGTTTCATCGACGCATGCGCACATGGACGCATCGTAATATCCGTTTGAGTGTACGTGCGGCGGCCATTGTACTTCCGTTCTTCAAGGGTAACTGAAGACATCGAGAAACATGTACCGGTTTGCTAAAGCCGCCTTCAACGTTACTGGTAAGAACACTGGGTTTTTATATAAATGTATATTTATATAATGTGTGTATGTACGTGAGGTGATGGCGCAGCACCGGTCGATCTGAAGTTAGACCGGCCTCTGTGTGGTCAGTGACCGCGGTCGGCGTGTTAACGTCCTGGTGTTAGCCTGCTGGCATTAGCATCTCACAGTAGAAGTCATTATATATGTCTTCAACATGATTATTTGTGTAATTAAATGTATGAAAATATCGCTCCTAAATTCGACAAGGTATTGTGTAGTAATATTAGAAACGTGCTATGTTCTTCGCTGTGTCATTGTCCGATACATTCAATGTGTAGCTAATGATAAGCTTTTGTAATATTTGTTTCGTGTAATTGTGGACATGTGCATTTGTGATGGGAATGATTGAGCAACGGTAAGATGGAGCCAATAAAGGTAGACTGTATGACAAAGGAAGGGCAGTTGAGGACACTAACGTATACAATATGATAGACACCATTTTGAAAAGACTGAGATCTGATTTGATCAATAAAAGTGATAGTGATAGTTGATTTGATCAACGTGGCTCTTATTTTCATTACCTAATTGTTTGCTCATTTGCCAAGGTCACATTTGAATGTGATTTGGAAAGTGAAATATTCAAGGTGACATCGTTACATCTCCTGTTTTTTAAAGATTTAAGTTCACATCATTAAACAGTGAAAGTGATATGTCGCAGATAGGCCTTTAAAAGAACTACAGAAACCAATATTATAATAGTTGCAGATTAACTTTCTGTTCATCTGTTAGTTGTTGCATCTGATTTGCACAGATGTTCATTTACATTGCAATAACTTTTGGCTCCAGTTTATCTTTGTGTCATGGTTCACATCATGCACAGCCGGGTCATGTTTTAATAGAGACCCACAAAATCTTTGCTATATACACAAGCTGGATCAGTGTAAAAGGGGTCATGCAAGGCCATGTTGTGTCCATGTTATCATTTACTGTCAACGTCTAGCCCTTTGTTTATGTACATAATTGTAGCCGTTTTTGCAAAGCAAGCACTGAAGTTTTTTTAGCTGTTTGTTTATTTTTCGTAAGTTTGTTGTGAGTTGTAAGGTTACCAGATACTGGTGAGACAGATGGAAACCTGTCATGAACATATAGCATACAAATCATGAGAGGGCGACTGAAGAGAGAGGAGCAAAGGTCTTTCGTTTTATTTTTTGATTGGGAGGCATTTGAAGTATTGTAAAATTAATTTTACGTGTGATCTCATCACCAGTGGTTAAGAGGATGTAGCCTACAGAAAAGGCTGTGAAATGTGAAGAACAAATTGAGACAAATGGGCCTTGCCTGTAATGGGGATTTTCACTGTCCATTAACTGTGCTCTATTAATATTTCAAATTAGTGTGAAATTTCAACACCTTTTATTTTCAACTTTTCTTACATGTGACTTTCTGTCAGGGGTCCGAAGAAGACTGCATCATAATTGAGCCCTTATAGGCTAGGCTCTGTAAAGATGACTAGAAGTGAGGTCATAAGTAATAAAAGTTAGTAAAAACCCAGTGTATAAATGCCAAATTGTGTTTTTTTTTGTCATCCAGGTCAGGCCGTGAGGCAGGTGAGGCATGGCTCCACCGCCAGTGACAACTTTCACGCCAAGTACGGCACAGGCGTGTTGGCCGGCGGAGCGGTCTTCTGCGTAGCCATATGGTCATATGTAAGTATTACTGTCATGTTGATCCACATCATATTTTTGTATGGTTGACTTGAAAAAACAGCTTGTTCATATAAAGCAGAGCCATTGTCATGTTTTCACTCTGAGCCATGCTCCTATGGAGTTACAGCAATATTTGCATCGACCTGGTGCTGCTCATAAACAGTCTACGGTTTGTAGTGAATCCGTCTATATTAGGACAATAAACAAATATAAACTAAAACACTCCCGCCTGTTATAATGATAGGGAAAACCCTGACAGCTGTTACACTGAACATTACACTGTTAAGGTGCTTGGAAATACATTGACAGCTAAGAATACTGTTACACAGTATAAAAAAAACAGTTACACTTAAAATAATTACACTGTAAAGGTGTTGCTATTTTGTTTGTTATTTATTTCTCATTCCAAAAGTAGTAGTAGTTTATTGCTGTGTGTGACAGGTTGGGGAGGGGGCCCAACAGAGAAAGTTTGGGAACCATTGATATAAAGAAACGCAAGTGCTGGTTCTATAACAGTCAAAAGTGTTGGATAGGTGCTTACCAGGTGTTAAATTATGTTGTCTGTCTTTGTGCAGGTGCTGACACAGACTGGCATCACCTGGAATATGTCACCAGTTGGAAAAGTCATGCCCAAAGAGTGGAGAGAGGCCGAGGAGTGAAGAGCGGCCATGCCAGACCTACGACTCACCTAATGAACCTTCTGGTTGTACAGATGAATAATGAATCTCTGTGTGTTCAGACAGTGAATAACTGTGTGCTTATTCCAACATGTTACTTTGTTCAAATAAATTATCTGTGATTCTACTGACAATTCTACTGACAGCTGTCTCGTCTTTTATCTGTTTACATTGTGTGCACGAGCAGATAGTCATCATTTTATATCTTTCACAGGGGTTTGACTATTAATTAACACAAATTTGATCATTATTATTCCAAATGCCACACATTTTTATGTTACTCCCTTTTTACCAAGAGTTTAGGGATGTAACAAAGAAGTGGAGCTATCTAGATACTGCACTTAACTCTGTCAACTACACCCTCATACAAGAAGCTAGAGGAAGTACACTGAGAAAGACCTTTAATCAAAGGTAAAAGATTTTACATGTACACATTTTGCAAATCACCAACAGCTTCAATGCAGCATTATGGGATAATCTTGTTCTGCCGTCAGGGGGCGCACTTTTGCAGAGTATGGATGATGCCTGAGAATAAAAGGCACGGTTACTCTGCTCAAACCATAGAGGCTCAAACATTTAGCTATTAAATAAACGTCATCTCAACCGTAGTTTGTCTAAGAGTCACTTTTAGATCCTCTCAACCTAAACGTTTTACAAGGACTTGAGAAACTTTTTGACACATTTCTTCTTACCATCTATATACTTTGGATAGACTCAAAGTATTTTTATTTCCATCCCGAAGGTCTCAAATGATGAGCAAGAAATGACAACTTTGCTCAATGAATGTGAAACTTTCCTAATAGGATCATCATATTACTAATCCACTGAACTTTTTTTTACTTGATTAACATTATCATTGCAAAGTTGGTTTGAGTATCAGAAAATTCTTCCTTTTTTCTTTTTTTTTTACAAAACTTTTTTTTTTTAATCAATATCAACACATATAGAAACATATTTGTTAAAAATTAGCGTTGTGTATAATGTTAGAGATAAAAAATTATGTTTAGATATAGTGTAATTTGTATTAAACTTCTGTTATTTTATTTGAAATAACAATTTTGTAAGGTAAAGTTTTTTCACAGCCAGTCTGATCAGTGAATGAAATCTTTTTTTTTTTTTTTTTTTAAGGCAAATTTTATTGACAATTCAGGTATTACATTTAGTAAAACATACAAAACAAAGAACAATACAATGCCAGGGGGTCGCAGTATTCAAAATAGTATACAAAACATTGCTATTAATCCAATAAAATATTATATAAAATGCATAACTCATTGGTTTTAATAGCTTTTTTGTTTGATGAATATTGAATAGTTGTTAAGTATTGTTTGAGTTCCTTCTCAAAAATTAAAAACAATGGATTGTGATTAGCAAATTTGGATTTGTGTATGTGGTATTTTGCAAGTAGAACAATCAGGTTGATGATGTAATAATGATCTTTGTTATTCGCAGGATAAGAGTGGAACCCAAAGAGCACATTCACATAGAGACACACCAGACAAGATATTCTGAGAAATAAAAGTACAAATATCTTGCCAGAAAGCAGATGAAAAGGGGCAGGACCAGAACAGATGATAAAGATCTTCTTCACATTGTTTGCAGAATGAACAGTCCACATCAATGTCTTTTTTGTATCTACGTAAAAATAGTTTGCAGGGATAAAATCTATGGATCATTTTAAAAGAAACTTCTTTAATCTTATTTATAATCAGAAATGTAGTGAATGAAATCTTATCCAATCAAATGCAAGAAAACTCTGTCATTCTTCGCCAGCCAATCAGCGGCGGGTAGGCCCGTAAGCCCCGCCCCCTCGGAGCCCATCCGTGCTGCACTAAGGTCACCGCTGTCACTCGGTCTCTTACCAACCGACAACCGAAGGAGGCGGAGGATCCCCAGCGAGGAAGGTGCAGGAAAGAAACCAACGAAGCCAGCAACATGTCTCTGTCTAACAAACTCACCCTGGACAAGGTGGACGTCAAGGGGAAGCGTGTTATTATGAGGTGAGCGCCTTCCTAGGTTATCACATCGGATGAACGGAAGTTGGGTTTTCTAACGTTAGCTAGCAGGCGGACATTTCATTTCAGAGCCCAAACACACACACACACACACACACACACACACACACAGGTAGCCTACTAACTAATAACAAACTGTCTGGTTGAGCTGATGTTGTTTTACACCGACTGTGGGGATGGTTAACGGTGTGTGAGGCGGTTGAACACACGGCAGGAAGTGAACTTGTTGGTTTGTCACGTTTTTCCATCCATGTTACGTGCCCGCGGGGAGATGCTGCATGGATGAAACGGACTGAGTCACCGGAGGCAGCCAGTAGCCACCACCACTACCATCACCGAGCCTCAGCCCCGCACCTTAACCTTACATCACTGTGTACTATACATCTACACATTCACCATATCATTATATCCAACGAGCCCCTCACGGTGGAGTCGCATCACTGCAGCGGTCCAGTCTCTGATGACGTAACAAGACCCAATACATTTGTCACACAGTGTGCTGATGATATAAAGATGCTCAGGTGCTCTTTTTAAATTCATTTATACATTAAATATGAAATATTGTAGTCTATTATCGTCAAATGATCTACCTGAGCTCTAAATACAAATGTCTTCATATGATAATATGGTGTGGTTATTGACATGGACTAGAAATAGATGTAGTATGCTATGTCAGATATTATATATCAATCTAATCTGTCAGATTCATGTTTTGTGATGAAATGCTGCAACTCTAGGGATCTTCAAAGTAACAGTGAGATGCAGAGAAAACCAGGAAACAGTGCATGATTCATCAAAACGGTGAAAAACAGTCAAAGGCAACTAACTCATTCATCACCAGTGGACTTCAGGCAGGAAGCTGCTTCAGTGTCCTGCTCAAAGGCAGTGCAGGTTTTAATCCCCTCCCCTCCTTAGATCCAAAGATGTTCTTTTTTTTAACAATAGAAATATGGTTTCAGACTTATCTGAAATGCAGCAGTGTTATTTTTAGTTTGGAGTATTGTATGTCATTTATTCTATAGGTATTTCTGCAAATTATAAAGGCCAGTGGCCACACAGAAGAGCACTTGAAACTGACACCCTGTGTGGAAATGTCAGAGGGCCATTTTGGTTCGCTCGTCTTGGTGGTGCAACAGGCGGCATAGGACAAGGTTCACCGACAGCAGCCCCCTGCCTGCACTGCTCGGTGTTAAAAGGTCAAGTTCACGTTGAATCAGTCTCAGTGTGGACGATCAGCGCTGCACCGATTCCTTCATATCACACCCAGGGCCTGTCGTTGCACGCCCGGTGTGTGTGTGTGTGTGTGTGTGTGAGTTTTATGAACGTGTAGCTGCAAACAATGTGCAGGGGAGGTGTTGAGTTCAGAATAAAAAGGAGCGAAGGCGGGACGTTGCCAAGTAGCTCTTGAAAGAAATCTGTTCAGCAGCCAAATCAAAGGGACTTTGACTTTCTTCACTGGGTTGAGACCAGAGAACATGACTAGAGTAGGAAGATAATGTTTTAAAGCAAAACCCTCTGCCATTGTCATGAGAATAGGTCTATATTTTCATGCTCAGCATTAGTTATCATTTGCTGGCAGTGGGAGTAGCCATCATACACATCTTACTGTTATGTAGATCGGAAAATGACAAGCACCGAGAGCATAAATTGTGGCCTGACCTTGCCATCAGCCAACTTGTGCTGTAAATAACTGCCTTCTTGGGCTTTACCCATCATCCTCAGCTCATTTCTGCCTCTGAGAAATATCTGAGTGCTGTGTGCGACATGTGATGTAAGAAAACCTTCAATGAAATGCAAAAAAAACCCCACACTAACGAGGAATAATTAAAGAGTGTTGGTCGATGTCCTGGCATTGTCTGTCCGGGCACGACAGCTGTTGAGCCGTCGAACTGCTGACCGTTGGATTTTAGACTAAGACAATGGATTGCTGTTATTATGGCAGTGGGTACAGTGTGTGTGTGTGTGCAGAATGTGTGTGTGCAGGCTGATCATGTGTCTCGGTGCATCAGGCCCTCAGACGGAGAGGAGGAGGGAGGCGGTTATGTAACTGAGTGGAGTACGAGGGATGCAGCTTGTTCCTGCCAGCCTGAGGAGCAACCAGCTCAGTGTGCAGACTAGAGCTGCGTTAGCCGCTAATGCTGCTACTGAAAAAATGGAGAAAAAACCTTTAATCTAACGGAAATGCCTGTGTTGGACCAGAACTGTTTATACTGATTTAAAAGCATTTACCGTAGTATTCTTTGTTGACCACTCTTGAATATTTTTACACAGTGTAACCACACGGGGGGGCAAGTATGTTAAGGGTTAAAATGCTCCTTGTAAACTGATTTAAACCAGGCCTGACAGCTGTACATCTGTCAGTCACTCATTCATTAGCTCTTAACCCTCATTACATAAAGGGCATCTGCACAAACTCCAGCTGCACCATTAAATCAGCCAATTATCTGTTGATATTTGGTTATCGTAGGTATATTCATAGTCTGTAATTATTAAGAAATTGCAGTACAGACATGCTTAGCTTGATTTGATGTAATTTAAAAACTGTGTCACCATCATAGTTTCTCTAATAACAGAAAGCTTCAGGCAGGTTTTAAATAACAGGAGGACCAGCAAGGTCACCAAAACAGGAGGTAATTATGGCTGTAATTTCTACTGGAGTCGGGATGGAAAATGATTTGACCTGTCCCTGAGACAAAAGCCAATCAGCAATGTCCCCGAAATCACCTGGAGAAAAAAAAAGCCAAGTAGGAAGCCAGAAGAAGTTGTGATCGTCCGATATCTTGTCGAGCTTATCACATTGACTGTGGAGAGCGACTCACATTAAATCATAAATCCACGAGTCACTTGTTTTATGTAGTTTATCAGATTGGGAGCCAAAGTATAAACATATGCAGCTTGATCTCATTGCTACTGTTGTGTAGAGATGTCCAGGAATCTCACAGGTACCATGAGATAAGTCACCAAGTGGAAAAGCTTCACCAAGTGCTAGTGTTAGCAGCTCATGTTTTATTCACAGCTGATGAACGTCAGACCTTTGTTCAACAGAGAAACATGAGATATCACCAAAACCGTCCTGAATGTCCCACATACCTCATTAGTCTCTGTCTTTCTTGTAACTAGGTTTGTTCTCTTTCAGGGTTGACTTCAATGTTCCCATGAAGGACAAGCATATCACAAACAACCAGAGGTAAAAAAATATATATATATTCCTCTCATTTCTGTTCCGACTGTAAAAATAAAGTGAATGTTTTATCAAAAGGTTTTACACACAAAGACACAGAGCACAGTTTCCTTAGACAGAGGCAGGAGGAAATGTTAAACTCTCCTGCTGGTTGATTTCCAGGATCAAGGCGGCCGTTCCCACCATCAAACACTGCTTGGACCATGGAGCCAAGTCCGTCGTGCTGATGAGCCACCTGGGCCGTCCCGATGGAAACTTTGTGCCTGAGAAATATTCCCTGGAGCCCGTCGCTGCTGAGCTCAAGACTCTGCTGGGAAAGTGAGTAGATGGATTGAACAACTGGTAGTTAGTATAGTAGTATAGTTTTCAATCAAAGATCATTAGTGGACAAAGCTTGGTCTGTTTATGATTATGATTTGAAAGAAGATACATCTTCCTCTGGTCCTCTGCAGGGAAGTCACCTTCATGAAGGACTGTGTTGGTAAAGAGGTGGAAGCTGCCTGCGCTAACCCCGCCGCGGGATCCGTCATCCTGCTGGAGAACCTCCGCTTCCACGTCGCCGAGGAGGGAAAGGGCAAAGACGCCTCTGGAAACAAGGTGAGTCCTCCAGGTCGGTGTGGTCTGATTCAGGACACGAACACTGTTAAGTTTAATGTCCTTTAGCCTCGTGTATCAAGTTACCAGTCAAAGTCAGCAAAGAAAGAACTTAATATAATAACTTAATATTAATAAATTAATACACAATCTCACATCAATAAATGTTAGTTTATAAGTTAAATGATGAAACTGTAGCTCTCTGGTTTTGGTCTAGATTTTTAACTTAACATACAACTTTACTTCTGTTATAACAATGTCATCTCAATCCTCCATTTCATATGGACATGGTGGCAAAAAAGAGTTGTTTCTCTTCGAGCACAAGTTGAAATTGAAGCAGCAGATTATTAAAGGAAATTTTAAAAAAAATCAAAATTTCAAAAAAGAATGTAGTTTTCATGAAGCAGTTGAAACAAATGAAGCATTGCGAGTTAAAGATAATAATTCCTACAAGACGTCACACATTCTGAATACAACTGTTGGTAATGAATTATTAACCCATTGTGTGTATAAAGCCAGAGTAAACATCCTCATGAGGACAATGCTGCACTGCAGGACTTAGTTTTCTCTATTGTTATCAGACTGGTGAGAAAGAGACGAGTAACAGAGATGGACTTGTTAGTCAGGGGTTCATCAAACAAACAGCAACGTGATGATGAGCCAACACACGAGGAGAGAAGAGAGGAGCTGGACTGTGAGGCCAGTGCTCCGGTCTGGCAGGACGGTTGGTTGGTGGAGACTCGCTGTTGTCCTCTGGCTGTCAGACAAACAGCAGGAGACTCGGCGCCGCTGGGTCACTGGGAGGAAAATGCAGAGTCACTCCAGCTGCAGCCCAGTTCCTCTGAAAGAGCTGCGTCACCGTCTCATGACGTCATGGTCAGGAGTGCTGCAGCTTCTGCTCGGGTCCTCCTCTCAAACTGTTTCTGAGTTTGACATTTTAATGTTACACAGATCACAGCTCTGTCTACTCCAGTCTAATCAGTAAACCTCTGTTATTCATGCATTATAAAACCACAGAGCAACAGAGCAAGGCACTTTGACATCTCATTCTTTGTGCTGAGATGTAGATGGTCTGGAATAAAACCAGACCCAGACTCGGGACTCGGTATAAAAGCTGATCTCGGGGAGGCAGCAGTGGATCAGCAGCCTTGTCCCTATGACATTTATCCTGAAGGTCAGTGGGCTGTCCTGGCTGGATGTGTTGCTTTTCCTGTCCTGAGAGGCCTGGCTGGTATGCAGCCTGTGTGGCTTGGTTTCTACTGTACTGCTGCACTGTATCACATCACACCGGCAGCTCTTTATATGTTTTAATGTGAAAATATTTCTCAGTGACAAGAGACTGAACGCATCTCAAAGACTGAATTCATTTCACTGGTTCAAATCAAACCTTGATGAGTTGTGCAGAGGAATCAGTGATAATACTATTAAGCACAAAAGAGATCTTCTACTCTAATCTCTCATCAGTAGACGTGCAACAAACACATGCATGGTTTCCTCACTAACATGATGAAATGAGAAAACAGCAGTAACTTGTTTCCAGTTTTTAAGATGATAATCCAACATGGTGAGTGACGGGGGACATGCAGGAAGCAGTGACCTGATTGTACTCAGGTGTGACATTTGAACGACTCTTGACCTTTTTGTGCCCTCGGGTCTCACAGTCACGACCTTTGCCTGTTAAAGTGCAGCACGAACCCGATCCACAATGCACAGACTGAATAGCGATAGTGAGGTTTAGTTCATATTAGGACAGAAAAATTACATCGTAATTATTTTTGGCAGACATTATGAGTCGTGATTTTGGTGGAAATGGTGTTGTTGTTTGTTTTAATTTAATTTTCACCGAAAACTATAAAATGTTGACGACATGATATTTTTGAATTGGTGATTATTTTGTTAAGAAATGATGAAAACTTTAAGCCTTCAGAAGGAAAGACAGCCCCTGCTGCTTGGGTATTATTACATGCTCATACAATTATATTATAGTTGAGCTGTGATGGTTGGATCTGTGGGTGAAATGGAGCCGTGTAGAGAAAGAGACTGTAGCCACTGACACAAGTTTGTTTCCTTTGTCTTTCTGTGTAACTCCTGTCCCTCAGACCAAGGCCACCCAGGAGCAGATCGACTCCTTCAGGGCATCTCTCTCCAAACTGGGAGATGTTTACGTTAACGACGCCTTCGGCACAGCTCACAGAGCCCACAGGTGAGCAGGACACGGGCTGCTTCATCCATCCAATCATGCTCTTTTTTTTTTTTTACTCAGCCAAAAGTGAATATTTAAATGTCCTGTTGAGCCCTGCTGTTGTCTGCTCCTCCCCCAGCTCCATGGTGGGAGTGAACCTGCCCCAGAAGGCCGCTGGTTTCCTGATGAAGAAGGAGCTCGACTACTTTGCCATGGCTCTGGAGAAGCCTCAGAAGCCCTTCCTGGCCATCCTCGGAGGGTGAGAGCAGTTGGTTTCAGCCAGTCACAGAGTTCAGATGTGAAACAATGCAAGAGGCTTCGTCACTGGTGATTTACTGCAGAGATACCAGTGAGACATGAAATACAACGTAGGGAGTCAGAGATGAATCTGGCACTAACACAGTGCAACGAGAACCATGTCACTCACATTACAAAGTATTCGATTGTCCACACAAAGTCAATAGGAGCAACTAAAAACTAATCATTTCTATACATTAACATATGGATCTCATGCCTCAGAGACACAAAGCAGTCTGGGTGAAATAGGCGGAGCATGTGAAGATAACAGAGCGTTGAAAAGAGTCAGACTTTGACGCAGACCTGCTGTGGACATTGACTTTTACAGGAACATTTCAGTCCCTGTGAAACATTAATTTTTAACCTCCTACACTGTGATTTACATTGTGAACCAGCAGGATGAGTTCAGTTCCTCCAGAATAAAAAAAAAACCCAACAACATCAGCTTTAATTGTCAACACCAACTGAATTTGAAGAAGTCATCTTCTTATCAGTATTGTCCTTTCCTCCTCCTGCTGCTGCTGCTGCTGCTGCTGCTGCTGCGGTGCAGTCTCCTTTTAAAATACCCAGGTGACCGTCCAGGAATAGAGACTCTAAGCTCATTATGTAATCTGTGGTGTCACAGTCCACTGCTCTCCTCAAGACGCAGCTATGACTGCTCAGACCTCAGTGTGCAGAGATGAGAGGTCACACAGGACATATTTGTGAATAGTAATTGAATTCATCAACACTCCTGTTAGATTCAGCAACATTTTCAGGGTTGTTTGGTTGATCGTGTGATTTAGAACTTAACATTTCATAGATTTTTTTTTTTTTTTCACTTTTTTAATCAATCAAGTTTATATGTGTTTACTCTAAAAATACAAAAACTGCAGATGCACAGTTATAAAATAATGGTCCTTTATCTATTCTGTAATCACTTTTTATTTGCCCAAACGGAGGAATGAAAACTGAGGAAATTAGCCAACTCTTTCCTGTTTTCATCTGATATTACACAAGTTCAATGATAGAAACTTCCACAAGTTAAACATTTTCAGCAGCTAACAGGTTCAGCACAAACCCCTGAACGCATCATTAACCAGTCAGAGTGTTTTCTCTGGTGCTGCAGGAGTTTTCTTTATTTTTGGGGGGGTTGATTGTTCCTTGTGCTCGAGATGTGACACCACGGCCAGACGAATAAAGAGGAAGCGGTGTGTGAAGCTGCTCTAACAGACACTCTGTTTACCCCGAGCTGCCGTCGGCCACATGTGGGATTTGGCCTCGTGTCAGAGTCCATTCAAGCCTGAGAGCATTGTGCAACTGTCACATCCGCTCAGCGTCAGGGCGGTGCAGCTAATCACCGTCCTCCAGTTCACAGACAGAGGACATCGACCATTAGAGTGGAATGGTCATCCAGTTTACACAGCAGTGAAACAACAAGTCATGGTGGGTCGTACCATCAAAGACATTTTCATCAGTTTTAGTGAAATCATACGTGAATGGTCCCAGGAAAAAATGAAAATTAAGAGCAAAGTATATCAGTTAGTGGGAGAACAACTCTGTATTACCACTGAAACCAGGATAAACAATCCAAGAAGTCCAGTTTGAGTGACGGGATAATTTAATTTATCAGCAGCCAAAGCAGTCACAGTGGTTTATGATGCCACGACTCAGGATTTCACAACTATTGATACTGTTATCACAGCGGCAACTGGTGATTGATTTGTGATTGATTGGTCTTTCTACAGAAAATGAAAAGCCACAATTAATAATGGAAAAGAAAGTAAAATAAAAGTATCTTTTGCTTGGATATTTCGTATATTATACTGATGTGTTCCACCTCTGTTGTGTCTGTGTTTCAGAGCCAAGGTGAAGGACAAGATCCAGCTGATCAACAACATGCTGGATCAGGTCAATGAGATGATCATCGGCGGAGGCATGGCCTTCACCTTCCTCAAAGTCCTCAACAACATGGAGGTGAGAAAAATGTGAATAGTGCACTGTGGGACTTTCTCCTCTGAGAACAGCTGCTGCAGTGAGAGTGAAGCAGAGACGTGAAGCTGAAGGAAGGAAAAACAAAACACAACTGAGGGGTGTTTTAAATCCATGGTTATTAATGACTGTAAACAGATGGAGTAAATACTTAATTTAACATTTTAAACCAGATTTCTTTAGTACGAAGGCCTGTCTGAAAACCTTCACCTCTCAACTTGCTCTTTTCATCAAGCTACTAGACTATTTTCAGACAAACTCTGTTAAACCAACAGAACAGTTTCCCAAGTCTGAGAATCACATTTATTACCTCAGTTCCACCTCAGACCGGGTTTTGTTTAAATGGTTTCACCCAAAAGTTACACAAGAACATGTTTTCTCACTTCCTCAGTGTGGGATGTGTCCACAGAGAGATATCTTTGTTTCATTTATCTGTGCCAACCCAGAACAACGCTGAAAAAGAGAATCATGTTTCAGCGACGTGACATCTTATCTCTCTGGAACAAACAGTGCCCTCTTTTGTTCTGGACCAGGTGTTGTAAAAATAAAATGGGGTTGGTTATTTGCAGTGATTTGACCTGTTCACCATCACTGTGTTTGGATTCAGGCAAAAATCTCTTAGAGTCTCAAATCTATCTAATCATCTACATGGGGAGACTTTACTGCAGTGAAAGTCTTTTGTAATTTGGTGAACTGACCCTTTAAATAAAAGCTGGACGTCATATTTTTGGTTCTGAGCATGATTCTCAAACAGTGACAAAACAAAGCGGTTTCACAATCTGTTTGAGCTCCACCAGGTTTCAATAGCTCAGATTTTCTGCTGCAGTGGAAACAAATCTTTATCTCTCAGTGGAGAACTGTGACCTCTGAACCTCAGGACGTCTGGCTGCTGGAAGTCGTCACTGTTTGATAGATAAAATAACCCGCCCTCCTGGGGCTGAAATGTGATTGGTCAGTTTAAATTTTACTCCAAAATGAAGCTTCATTGAATATAATTAGCACAACCCTCCGTAAAATAGACAGTTGACCTGTCACAGAGCTCCTGACACGCTGTTACCCTGTAAAAACAAAATCAGGTCGTTGGAATTAGTTTTTTATACTGGCCTTGTTTTGTTTTTTTCTAATTCAAATAATTTACAGTAGGACGGAGAAAATAATTTGTGACTTAGAAACATTTTATATTTATGATAAATGATCTGCCAAAGATACAGCATTATATAGGAATATTCTGATGATACAGATGATTATTAAACAAGGGTTTAGGAATTGATAAATCAAACATGAAACATTCAATGAGACTATTAAGGAACAGATATGAGTGATAGGAAAGTTGGATTAGAGTTTGATGATTCATATAGAAACATCAGCTCTGTTCACTGTCAGGTTGTCAGGTTGTTTAAAGACAGCTTCCATCCTCACAAACTCGTTACTTTCTACACTCCTGCTCCAGCAATTTGTCTTTTCTACAATTTAAATCTATTTCTATTACTGGTCAAGTCTGCAAAGATATCAGAAAGTTCAATACATTTACATTTGAACATTTCCTGCAAATGATCAATGTCATTGCACACTGTCCCTTAATAAACTGAATAAACAAAACAAAATAAAACGGCAGCAAAATGGAGATGCTCACAATTAAACAGCTTAGACAGTTCCAGGTGTAGCCCTGTCTTCACTGATTCCCTCTCGTCCTCTTGCCTTTGTCAGATCGGTACGTCTCTGTACGACGAGGAGGGAGCCGGCATCGTCAAAGACCTGATGGCCAAAGCCGAGAAGAACGGAGTGAAGATCACTCTGCCCGTCGACTTCATCACCGCCGACAAGTTCGATGAGAAAGCCACCACAGGAACCGCCACCGTTGCTGCTGGAATCCCTGCAGGCTGGATGGTGAGATTCCTCTTTGACCCAGTGTTGCCAGATCAGAATGAGAGTTTCCAGCCCAATCACAACTTAAAACCAGACCAAATCATTAAACATGCAGTAGAAAACACGTCGTAAAGATCCAAACTTCATATCTGCATCAAATGACCACAGATAAATGGTAGATGGATACACTTGCAACCCAGAAAGAGTGCAGTTAGACAACCATAACCAACCAAATAGGCCACACAAACTGCAAAATGCACCTCTGGCATCCTAGCACCAGGCCCAGATACCAGCTGTTTATGCGTAAAAAAGTTAAATTTACCATGGATATACAGACCATAGATCTGCATGAACTTATTGCCGAAGTGCATGATGCTCAACACACACACCACAGAAAAATGTAATTTTAACTGATGCTCCGAATGCAACTCACATCTCAGTGCAATACAATGTGCTATCATAAATGACCTGTATGAGGACTAGAGTCCTAACCCGACCGGATGCTGGTTCAGGCCAGGTTCGGGACGAAAATATATACAAATGATGGGCTTCTTTTTTTCTTTTTTTTAATAAAAATTTGAAGGTTTTACCTCAACGTTGTTTTCGTACTTGAGTTCTAATGTTCCTGTGTCCTGTGTTCAGGGTTTGGACTGCGGACCAGAGAGCTCCAAGGCCTTCTCAGAGGCCGTGGGCCGGGCCAAGCAGATCGTGTGGAACGGCCCAGTCGGTGTGTTTGAGTGGGAACACTTTGCCAAGGGGACAAAGAACCTGATGGACAAAGTGGTCGAGGTGACCAAAACAGGATGCATCACAATCATCGGTAAGAAAGACGATGTTGGTTTGTCTGTTTGTATCCATGTTATCCAGTTTTGATGTTGATCCACCATTATTACTTACTTTGATTAGATCTATCTATTTTTTTCATATTTTCTGTTACTACGTATTGATATACATCTTTTATTTTCTTACTGCTCCACTGTGTTTTATTCACACTGTTTGTTTTGGTCTCTGCACCTGTCCCGCACTGTTTTGTGATAGAGCAGTAAATACTGCTTTTATATTGAAACATTTTCAAGTCGGGTCTGTCTCTACCACAATCTCTCATAGTTACACTAGAGGTCCAAAATAATGCGCCAATAAATAAATTCTGGGTCAAACCTTTTCTTATGGCAGAGTTTGATTTCTAAAACATGAACCAGTTCACAGGTGTTCAAATAAATATAACCGGAGTGAATCAACCTTGTGATCATGTGTTTGTTTCTTTGTGTCCAGGTGGGGGCGACACCGCCACCTGCTGCGCCAAGTGGAACACAGAAGACAAGGTCAGCCACGTGAGCACAGGGGGCGGAGCCAGTCTGGAGCTGCTGGAGGGTGAGTGACAGGAAAACATCACCGCCACGCTCGTTCACAGGACAAACTGACTTGACGATGGCGGAGCTGACTTGTGTCTTCGATGTCTCTGTGTCCACAGGTAAAGTCCTGCCCGGTGTGGACGCCCTCAGCAGTGCCTAAACCTCCCATCAGCCCACTGGTGTGTGTGTGTGTGTGTGTGTGAGTGTATGGGAGGTGGGTAGCTTCTCGGCCAGACTCATGTTTACTCCTGAAACCTTCCCACCCTGCGAAGACCCCACACCTGCTCTATCATGTCGTCTCCATCCAGGCTTTGCTTTCAAAGTGTCCACAGGTGAATCATGTCAGTGCTGTCTGTTGCGTGTCGAGCCTTCTGCCTTAACGCCGACCTGCACATCAAACTCTTCAAGTCAAAGGAGTCGTGACCCGACACCGACTCATCTCTGACGGTTCAGACGTGTTTGAAAAGATCAAATGGTTTGTTAAGGCGGAAGTTGTATTTTGCTCAGGTGTTCAATTTTCCCGTTGACCTGCTGAATGAACGCAACACATCACACACACTCTGCAGCGTCACTGTCGCCTGGATCTGGGCCTGAACAGCAGGTGTCAGTCTTCTGCTTCACTTCCTCTTAACACTGGCTTTGTGTGAGTGCGTGTGCGTGTCTGTGACTGAGTGAGTGTGCGTCTGTTATTTCCGCGTCACTTTTCCGTAGCCACCCTGGAACGTCACTGCACTACCCTTGACAGAGTGTGTACACACACACACACACACACATATGTATGTATAAACGGTTAATATGTGTGTGTACCTACACGTTGTATTTTCTGTCCCCTCGTCGTCTCTGGTTGTTGGTGTCTGAGCAGAGTCGGACTGAGACGAGGTGTCGCTCTCAGACGATCTGATTTAATCCGGTTAATAAAAAAGTCTCTGTTCAACTTTCTTGTGATTCCTCCTTTTTTTCCCCCCTTTTCAGTGTCTGTGTTTCTTCATATTGAAGAGCTGTGCAGCTTTATGTAGGATTAGCATGAACATTTACATGTCATGGTGTGACACAGTGGTGTGTGATTATATGAACTATCATAATTTTGCCTAATAATTTTCTAGTAAATTCCAAATATATCTTTAGTGTGTTTTTACACCAATGTCCACGACTGTGAATCCACAGGATGAAGGACTCAACATCTCGGTGTGTCATGAACTGTTCACAAAGAAATGTTTATAAACCATGTGGTGGATAAATATAAACAAAACATTTTTCAGATAGACTAGTGCAGTGTTTTTCAACCTTGGGGTCGGGACCCCACGTGGGGTCGCCTGGAATTCAAATGGGGTCGCCAGAAATGACTGATAAAAATATATTTTTTAACTAATTATTATTCTTTTTAAAATTATGATTTAAAACATCACAGACAATCTCAAACAACTGTATTCTATACTTTCACTTTC
This sequence comes from Trachurus trachurus, assembly GCF_905171665.1. Classification (NCBI taxonomy): domain Eukaryota; kingdom Metazoa; phylum Chordata; class Actinopteri; order Carangiformes; family Carangidae; genus Trachurus; species Trachurus trachurus. Next base: position 17,680,015 of record NC_139903.1, on the reverse strand, counting down.
TCAAATATAAATTGAGTTCAAATAAAAGATACGGTATCACTAGACAGACACTAGTCCAGTGGTTCCCAACCTTTTTTGGCTCGTGACCCCATTTTGACATCACAAAATCTGATATTTGTCTGATATCACTCTCTTGCATGGACAGTTTAGAAGTTAATAAGTAAATGCAGGGCTTAATTAAAGGATTAAACCTCAACAGTGCTTAAAACCAGGTTCAAGAATATGAAGTACAAGTGTACAGTGTTTTTTTTTTTGCCACTAGATGGCAGCCACAGTTCTCACAGACGAAACAAAATCTCTGTTCATCAGTATTTATTCACACAGCTGTTGACATAATCAGCACATCACACGTAGCAGGAATAAAACACAACGACTTGCTCTCTCAGTTCTAGACGGGCTGTTTGGATGGTTTTATTTTTCCGATGTTTTCTGTCGATCCACGTCAGGTGCATTCTCCCAACTCATTCACATAATCTGGTTCCTCTGCAAGAAAGAAAAAATGTGGGAGAACAGTTCATGATGTTTTGAACGTTCCTCAACATGTCCACCACAGTTTCTTTCATTCATTCAGTCAATCAATCAATCATCATACATCTGTATCAGTAGCTCTTAGCAGCAGTGTGTAGTTGTTTATAACCGTATTAGTTATAATAATTTCTCATGCAAAGAAAAATCCATTCTAGATTAACCAACAGATCTTAGATCAGACATTTATAGAGAGAAAGAGATCAGACAGCATGTTATTATGAAATGAATGTTGTGTCTCACCGTCACCGCATTCTTGTTGAGCCTGCTCCAAGAAATCAGAGTTCTCATAGTCGTCGTCGTTGTCTGTTTGGATGAATGGCAGATGTTTACTTCTCTTGTGATTGACTAAAACCATGAAACCTATTGTCTCTAACTGAATCGCCACAGATATTTACATACCGTCTTTTATGGGCAGTGATTGAATAAAGTTTGCATAGACACCTGGATCAACCTCTGGACGAACACAAGAAATTCAGGGAATGAATGTTAAATAAAAGAATCACATAGCCACATCAAAGTTTAACACTTATAAGAGAAGATAATAAATACTCACCAGTTACATTCGTCTCTATCTGTGTGTTTTCATACAATGCATGTGGGATCGGAGCTCTATGAACAATAATCAATATAAACACATTAGTTGGCATTTTATAATTGGACACAAAGAACAATAAAACAAAACTTCACATTCCTCAGTAATTTTACTTTAAACTGACTCCAGGTGTTCTGTTTCACTATGAACATGAAGAAATGATCATTAAGTTTTTGCTCTTTTTTTTTAAATTTAGATTTACACAAAATGTACAAAAGAGTTTTTTGTGTTGATATTGGTATTTTGTTTTAAATCGGTCAGGATTTGGTTGCACCAGATTTACGTCATGGTCAATCCATAGAGATGATTACTAGTAGTACTAGTTAATTAACACCACCTACAGTTAGTGACTGTAAGGCTTGAATAACCTCTTTTCTCTCAGTTATCAAGGTTATTGTATTGTATTGTATTGTATTGTATTGTATTGTATTGTATTGTATTGTATTGTATTGTATTGTATTGCATTGTTACTGAGTTTTTCCCCAGTTTAAAACTGAGCAGGAACAACAGCTCTGCTTTATGGAGATACATTTGTGTCTATTATAAAAAAAATCAAAAGTTGGTTGAAGATTGAAGTGAGTTATTATTTGTTTGAAAAAAAAAAATATATATACTGTATATATATATTGTTTAAATCAACTTTTTTTATTGAATAATAAAGACACAAATGTATCTCCATAGATTTATTGTTTAACATTTATTATTTGGAAAATATTTCAACATCATGACTTTTATTGAATCTTCCTACATGTTTTTGTCTGTTACCAGCTGCTTCTCTATGATGTTGGGTTGCTTTAAAAAAAAAAAAAAAAAAAAAAAAAAGATTTCATACTCAGATGATTAATAAATTTTTCTATAAGTAACTAGATTTAGCTGATATGAAATAACATTACTGTAGGTGGGTGTTTGGATGCACAGTGACATCATCTGTACAGAGTTTCCTTCACATTATATTTTCTTGAAAGAGAAGAGGTGAAATACTCACACATACGTATGCTCCGGACTTTCTGCTGCAGTAAAGAGAGAAATAGATAAATATACATAATACAACCAAAATGCAAATACTTCAAAATCATCAATATAAGATGTTACTTTAACGTGTTGTTGTGTACAGTTACCTGCTTGACTGACATTTTCATAGTCTCCCTGATCATCATCGATCACATCTGGAACACACAGAGGTTGATTGGAGCTGCTCACCAACAGAAACTTGAAATATTTATTTGCTTAAAAACAAGATAAACTCACCTTGTGAAAATTCCTCATGTATCTCTCTGAAAAAAACAAACATAAGAATTTATAGTTTTGTGTTTTTGTGTTTGTTTTGTTAGTTACATAAAGGGAACTTTTTCTTGACTAACAACAACCAGGCAGCTTGTTGTGTTGTGTTTCCTTTCTGGGATTTTTTTTTTTTTTGATTTGTTGTGTTTGTTTGTTTTTTGTTTTTACTATTGTGTCATGGTGACAAATGTCCCGAGTGCATCTTAGACTAATATCACCTCCCCGTTGCTAAATTAGTTTACGGCATCTTCTACAGAGAAAAGGATATTCGATGTACGTACTCTGTGGTTGAAGTTATCTGATTGGCTCTGGTGACTGAGGAGGGAAAAAAAGTGTTACAGTTATTTAAATGTCATAATAAAATAAATAGAAATCAGCAGATATTGTACAGTGTCTGAGTCTGTAGTGACAAACACCTGTTTTTGATTGTGTCACAGCAAATACACTTCCCCCACGTTGGCTGTCGAGAAGAGGAAAGTGTTTTCATGTCAAAATCTAATTAGGTTTTTGCAAAAAATGTTTCACACTTACTACGTAATGTCACAGATTTCAGCAACTGATGAGTCATAAACAACAGAGGTGATGAATATGGACCAAATCTCAAAAACTCACAATGTTTGCAGGTGATACACCTGGTTCTCCTCCTGTATTACCTCTGAAAGAAATAATCAGTGATTAAGTGACAGTTTAAAACAAGACAGATGAATTAAACTAAACTAAAACTGCAAACAAACAGAATTCAGGGGAGAAAAACAACGTTGACCTCAAAGTGTTGGTCATTTGTAATATAAGTGGAAATCACTTACAGAAGACATGTTGATATCTTGGTAAAGAATAAAACATAATTTAAAGATAAATTGAATACATTTCAACAAATTGAGAGACTGAAGCATCAGCTCTGTGTGTGGACTGATGAGGAGACTGAGACGTTTTCCGGTTTTATTCATCTAATGTTGAACTGCTGCTGTTTTACTTGCATCATCTTCTGCACTTCATTATTGGCACCAAAGTGCAGAAATAATTAACACTAATCTTCATAAAGCAGCACTGAACTGACAGGTGCATTCATTTGTATTTTCCTTTAGTTGATGTCTGGATATTTCTATGTCTGCACAAAGTTGTGGTGCGAACAACTGCATGATCTGTGTTTCTGAGGTTATGAAGCGACTGACCAGGCGTGAAAGTTAACTGTTTTGTGTTTTTCACACTTTTCACACATGATCATCTGGTTCACTCAGCTGAACCGCTGTGGTGCGTTAATGTGTTCACTTTAAACTGAACATTTAACATCACGCCACATGACATCGCTAGAGAAACGGCCTTAGCATCAGTGGTATGTTGCTGTGCTACAGATGTTACAGAAACATCTGTTACCTCTGAAGACAGTTTGTCCGTGTGTTTGAAGCAGAGAAGCGAACAAATAAGAGAAAACTCAATTTGACAGTTGACGGGTCCTGTCACTATGCCTCCAGTTGATCATGCACCCTGGCTATTTGGCCAAGGGGATGTCCCTTTGGGTGACTGGTAAGCGCGCTTGACTATTACCCAGGAGATGTGGGTTCAATTCCCGCCCGGGCCCTCTTCACATTGCCACATCAACCAGAAAAAAATGTTTATATGTAAATACAGGTGTTTACCTCAGCTACAAATGATATTTTCACTTTACCACATTGTTTAGATATAATAAATTCTTAACAAATCAATAACATTGTTTATTTGTTGAATGTAACTTGTGTCTGATTCTCCAGTGTTTCAGTAAGTTATAGGTTTTATATACATATTTTGGTGATGAACCAGATGTGGCAACTTTATTGACCCTAATTTGCAGCATTTTTTTTTTTGTAAGATTAAGAAAGTCCTCTAATGCCTTAATACCCTCCAATAACGGTCCATGATTAAAATTATGAATTTAGTATCTCAAGGAGTGTATTAGTGTCTATGAAGGGTTAAAAGGGGACTTTGAACTTCAAAAATTAAAAAAAGAAAAAGAACTCTGAACTGTGAAGTAGTTCATCTTCAGTGGCCGAGTTTAACATCACAGCAGGGAGTAGCTAAGTAACCTGCAGTGTGATGACTCAGACAGACTCCATTGTTCTCATCTATGCGATGCACTTACTGGACTTCCTCCTGCAGCGCAGGCACAGGAGAGACAGAAGACTCAGAGACAACGTGATGGCGACAGTCACGACTGCAGCCAACACATTGAAGTGTCCACTCATCCCTGAAACACACATCAACACACAGCTGATCAGATTAAAAACCAAAGCAGCAGAGTTCAGTAACTGATTATTAGAGCTGTTGGGGTCGTAGTATTAAAGCAGCAGACTGGTCAACGTTCAGCTCGCTGCTGCTCTCTGTCATGGTTGAGCTGCTGTTTTCCTGTTAACGCACAGTGAATCACAGGATGTGGTTGGCCGAAACAAAACTGAAACATCGCTTGTAGGTTGAGCACAGGACTCGGGCTCCCCTGTGTTGGCTGATGAAATAGATTAGATAGATATTTAACAAAGCTGGCCTCTGACTGTGACTGACAGATCTATTTTTAAACAGTTTACTCGAAGTTTAATTCTGTTTTAGGTTAAATAAAGAAGGGTTTAAATCAAAACGCATGCTGCTTTCACAACATCTCAGAGATCCGGGTTCTAACGTGTCTCTAGTGTTGACACAGTTTCTCAACCGCTACCTTTCTTCATTACAGTTTTTCTTTTGCAAGTAGCTGCTCAGTAAACAAGCTGCTGAATTTATCACGAGCAAACAGAAAATCACCTTGTATAGACATGAAGCTGTGGGTTTAGAATAGAGATAGTAAGTGTTTATTTGTACAGTTACAAATTTAAAACAGAACTGTGCTGCTGATGCTGAGGACTCATGTATGGTTATTGAAAATACGTTTTTGGTTATTTCTATTCTGTATGATCTGATAATATCTTTGGGGTTTTATCACCTCAGTATTTGTTTTGTGTCTTTTTATGAGGGGTAAAAAGACACAATGGATAATCCAGATTTAAATCAACAGAAAAGATTAAATCCAAATATAAACCTGATGATTGAATCAGAAACTATAAGTTAATTTGTTCATCAAGTTTTATCCCTGGATAATAATAAGATAAGATAAGATAAGATAAGATAAGATAAGATAAGATAAGATAAGATAAGATAAGATAAGATAAGAAGACTTTATTGTCCAATGGTTTAAAAACACAGTGGAAATTTGCCTTCAGCATGTGGCAGAAGTCATAGAGAAAACATGAAGTTAAAACACTTGGTGCACAAATTACAAATTAGTTTTCCTGAATTATTTTTATTTGAAAATCATGATTTTTAGTCAGTCAAGTCAAAAAAGTGTTCCTGTTCACTGCAGAGATAGATCCACAGTTCATCACTGTAGCCTAATGTGGTGTTTAGACAAACACACACACATTATTTACATCTCTTGGACCCATTTTACATAGTTTCCTGTCATTTTTTTAGACCTAATTTTTTTTCTTTTGGACCTTTGTCGACCAGATAAATGTTGATTTCTTCCCTGATTTTGGTGAATATTGGCCGACGTCAGAGACTCAGTGCCGTTTATTGTACCTATGTCAGTTAGCTCGTCCATTGTCTGTGTCGTCTTTGTCTTTATCAGGAGGTGATCAGTGAAACTCACTAAACAATGTTGTTGTCACACACAAAATGAGCAAGGACAAGGAGCATTTGGTCTAAGCTAGTGGGCGACTCTGTGGTGAGTGGTTTCCTCCACAGCTGGACCGATCGCTGCCTGAGGCCGGACAACAAAACCACTCTGGACCCTTCACATGAACCAGCTCCTGCCCTCTGGGAGACGTTTCAGAGCGGAGGAGCAAACACAGGTTCTCCTTTGTTGCTCACTCCACTACACTACTGAACAATCAGGGGAGCAAAAAGCATTGGACCCCACCACCACGCGCACACACACACATCCTTGTAATGCTATCTTTGTGAGGACACTCATTCACATAATGTACCTATTCCCTAGCCCCCTACCCTAACCTTAACCATCCAAAACAAATGCCTAACCTTAACCATTACTCTTAACCTAATATAAACCTACCACAATTATAATCTAAAGTCTTAACCCTCAAACAGCCCTTGGAAAAAGTGAAGACCGGCCAAAATGTCCTCACTTCCCAAAAATGTCCTCACTGTTGGTTAAAAACTTGATGGTCCTCACAACGTAGTAACTACAAGAACACACACACACACACACTAGGATCCCTGAGACTTCTACATGCCTTGACTGTTTTTGTTATTTTATCTGTAAATCAAATTATTTTTATTAATGTGTCTGAGTTGCGACAAGAGGAAACGTGAGGACTGTGAAGCTGCACAAATTTCCATAATGAAGGTCTCTTGTTTTACAGTTTTAAATTGATGTCCGTACATCAGTTATTCTCCTGACTGTGTGAGCAGCAGGGTTTTTTCCCGGCCTATCTCAGATTGCCGTTTGAACTCTGACCCCTTTATAACACCCACCATCGGACCCTGGGTGGGCTGGCCCGGTGGGTGTTAACAGGTTGATGTTGTTGTTTTGAAGCTCGTTGTTTTGTTTGTGCTTCTTTAATGACGACTGAATGTTTCCATGAAGTCACTGTTTCCAATGAGCTGTAGTTTTTCCGCCATAGTGAGACGGCGTTCAGCACCGAGGACGTCCACACCCACACGTGTGGTGGTGTGAGAGGCAAGGTCGGTAACTGTGTCTCCAACCAAACGACAACCATCACTCATCAAAACCCCTGGATTATATTTGATAAAAGCATCTTTAAAAAACAAACAAACACATGAACTCAGCAGTGTCTTTGAACACAGCGTCAGCAAAGGTGAAGGTTTCTGAGGCGTAGTTAGTCCAAACCAGGTCTCATTTAAACTGGTGTGTGGACAGTGAATAGTCCACTGTGATTCTCACTGACACTGGTTTGGTCTAAGTGACACAGAAATTACCAGAAAAGTTGAATCAGCACCAGCATCATGAACTTTATACGGTTATAAAGACGGACCGTTGTGTTGGACTGAGTCAGTTTTATCTACTTGGGCCTGTTGAAGTGATGAGTGAAGTGTTTAGTCATTGATCAGCTGTATAGTTGAGATGAGTTGAGTTTATAAACATTTCATCCAATAGGAGGAAATGTGTCTGATGCTCCACCAGACCTGGGTTTGGTCCAGTAAAGAGACGGTGTAACAGAGACGGTATTGAACACTATGGATAATAGCCTAGGTGATAATGCTCCGCTGCTCCGTGGAGTTTCACTGTAGAAACACAAAGTCCAAAAAAAAGAGACACAACCTTCAACTGTGACACATTATCTACTAATATCTGACATATATTTATAGTTTTCAGTTTTGCTGCTATGCTGATTATTATTTTCCCTCATTTCTTAATTAAGAAAGAAATTATTACAATTCTCTCTGCACATAGGCTACTGAATTTGACAAATGCATTGTGAGTTACGATCACTATTTGAACCCAACACACTTTCCTCGTAGCCTACACGATTATTCAAAATCTCCTACAGGGTCGTTATTGCTGTTTTTGTTATTGTTTAATCTGTACTGGATTTTTTTTTAAGTACTCAGGAAAAAAATTAATGACTTTATTTTCCCTCCTAAACTAAATTTCTCCCTCCCTTTTCCTCATCTAGGCCTACTTCTTTCCTTACATACTTGTTGGTTTTCAAAATTGTATTATCATTATTATTATCATGATTGTTTAAGTCCTCTATGCACATTATATCTATATTTACTCTTTGATTTATTTTTAGATTAGTGTAAAGATAATCAGAGCTCAGTCCTGTAAAGCAAATGCCACACATTTTTTGGGCCACTGAACACTATGAATTTGGGAATATTTCCATTTTGTTCATCGATATTCAAATTTTACAAAATTTGGTGAATTTGGGCTCCAATAACAAGGAAAAACTCCTATATTTGTGTTTCTACATTCAACAACACAGTTATAGTATTACGTCATCGGATGATTGTTGCGATCGTATTGAGGTAGATGTTAAATATAAAGCACAGAGTTACACAGAATATATTACTGAGTACAGTAGGCTATTGATGTACCTTTTTTAAAATAATCTTTTACAGTAACATCGTCTGTGTGATAAATGCAAATGAGTAAAAAACACAACAATCCCCTTTGAATGAGGTCAAGTAGATGTGAGCCAAATGAAATACACAATACAGGTAAATGCATTGAACCACCATCACTGGTTTGTAAATGTTCTTAAATAATGTATGTTTTGTTACGTAAAAAAGAAAGAAAGTTTAAATGTTTTGAGCTTCTACAAACTGAGTGAGTAGTTTATTCTGAGGTCAGATCAAAACATCTCAACTGTACAACGATCAACTTTAGGTCAAATATCCTCATTATTGAAGAATTTTAACACATGAACCAAACAACAAAACAAGTCTTTTTACCTCTTAATAATAATATTAGTGTGTGTGTATGTGTGTGTGTGTGTACGTGTGCAGCGTTGGCGTGTTACCTTCAGTGGTCCGGCTGCTTCATTCTTCAGTGGCAGCAGCAGCAGCAACAACTCTGCTTCCTCTTTCAACACCTCGCCACATCCGTCATGCTCATGACTGCCAAGACCTCTGAGAAACACACATCTACAATCTCTGGTGTGGTTTCAATTGGACACAGAAAAAATACACCGACTGATCAACTGCTGCTCGGGTTTGTTATTCTAATGAGCGGTTTCATGTCTTGTCAGACTGCTCTCAAAAACACCTTGCAGGCCTCAGAAGAGAGAAGACGAATGTCCCCGTTAGCTCTGGTGTTGTGTGAAAATGCACAAACTTAACAACAGGTTCCTCTGGTTCAAACTGAGCAGCATTTAGAAAATAAGAAATACACAGAAATGATTCACATCTGAAGATAGAAAGGGCCATGCAGTGTTGTTGCCAAGAATGAGGTGATACAATGCAAATCTTTGAGAGGGGTGACCATGTGACGTATTTTTTGACTCTGTAATCTATCACAATCACATAGGTACAATCTTCACACAACAGACTCAGAGAGGTTGCACTTTGTATTTCACGGTTGCTATATTGTCGTGGGTCATCTGAGAAGAGGAAGTTAGATCTGACTCAATCAATTATAAAACTAAAGTTTGAAAAGGAAGGATCAGAGACACTCCAAAGAAATGGCATTCATTATTTCCTTTGTTATAATTCACTTCAACATTGTTTTCATGCAGTGTGAACAGTGGGGTTTAAATCAATCAGAGGCTCAAATACAACACAGAATCACTGTCACCATGTTAAGTATTGATAGGATATTGATACAGAACCTCAAAAAATCAATACAATATCACAACATAAATAAAATATTGTGATATTTTATTGTTTGAATATTTTCTTACAGCTCAAGTTTTGACTGAACTACAGCTAATGGATACTCATGCAGAGACTTTACTCCAGTATAATAGTTAGCAGAGTTGGGCAAGTTTCTGAAAGTTAGCCTAGTAATTAGTTACAGTTACTCCTTTCAAAAAGTAATGAATGTTCAAAGCGGCTTTTATTTTGGTGTTTCCTGTGGCTCAGTGTTGATCACTTTGTCGGTGGATCACAAAAGCACAAGAAACAGGTTTTAAACGGTTGACGACAGCTCACCACTGTTTTCCACGAGGGAAACGTTGTCCATATTCAGTGAACTTGGCCCTGAATGCGCCACCACTGCGTGGGCTGATCGTGTTATGGCCACGCCCACTACGTCTTTTGACCAATGATGTAAACTGTACATACATCCATCATGGTATAATCCCCTCATGTTGTTGCTAGTTTCACATTAAGTAAAGAGTCAAAAGGCTACTGAAATGGAACTAATTGTAAACATCCCACACGGAAAAAACCTATAGGTTTTAATATATGTGACATACATAAAATTGGCCGTTTTCATCTACGCATATATGCTAATATATATATTTGCAGCATATATGAACAGATAATTGCATATAGGTTTCATAATGCGCATATATCCTCATGAGGATATACTATTATGCGCATATATGAAACCTAACATGTGACAAAAAAAAAACGTGTTTGAGCTCATTCGTCACATTTCAACTCTGAGTATTCAGCAGCTCCAGTAAAACTAAACTTCTGAGATGGTTTCCTCTAAAGAGCTGCTGAGGTCGAAGTTGAAAAAGTAGGCTACAAAGTCAAAGAAATGTAAGTTTTTTTCCCCCACCACATTAAATATCTCACGACCCCTGACCCCTGTGTCCTGTGTCCTGTGACCCCTTTGAAGACGAACTGACCCCCAGTGTGGAAACCAGTGGACTGTTTATAAATTGGTTAAAATTAGCTCCAACTCTGCCTACACCAGTGTCAACAGTCTAATAATATCATGTATAATGTTATTTATTACTCACAAGGGCCTTTTTCCTTTTCGCCCATATGTTGTATTTTTACATTTGGTGCTTTTACTAGAGAGTTTGAATTCTTCTTCCAACACTGATTATAATAAAAACATATGTAGTTTAATGTTCTTCCTCTAATCTCACTTTAATTAATGATCAATCTTTATCACTTTAATGTCATATAAACTGGTTCACACAGCAGTGACGGAGACCAGACTCTTTCATTGTTTTTATTGTTGAATCTGTAGGTGAAACATGACAACGTGTGATGTGTGGTGTTTGGGTGAAGTCTCAGGTGAAATGTGATTGACAGGTGATCCGAGGGCTGTGATTGGCTGTTTTACTCCTGCTCCTTGTCCTCTCCGTGGGTGATAACGTAACACAGGTTCTTGTAATCCAGGTTTCCAGCAACGTCCAGGGGAAAGTTTGTGAACATCTGGTTGACCTGTAGGAGGAGAGAGGGAGGGAGGAGGAGAGAGTCAACACGGAGACTGATGGTGAAGGAATAAACTGAAATGAAAAAAGATTAGGTGCCACCCCAACTCTCAGTAGGGTCTGCAGCCTGGAACTGAATCTCTGCGGTTTCTCTTAAGTTTCGTTACAGCGTCTCTGTTCACGGTTTCAGATGAGATTTTCAGTTGCATCAGAGTTTGACTGACGTTTCCTGCTGCTGCTTCACATTAAAAGTCTTCCACCGGTGAAACAGCGGAAGGCTTTTATTGTGAAGCTGCCACAGGAAATGGACTAGGTTTATCACAGATATTCAAACTTGATGTTCCTCAATAAAAATCTATGTATTATGTACTGTATGTATGTGTGTAGGCTATCTATCTATCTATCTATCTATCTATCTATCTATCTATCTATCTATCTATCTATCTATCTATCTATCTATCTATCTATCTATCTATCTATCTATCTATCTATCTATCTATCTATTGTAAGAGAGTGAGAACCAGGTTACCGTGACCTGTACCGAAGCCCCACATATCAGTCTACTTTATAACAGGAAAACATCTGGTACTGCTGGCATAGGCCAAAGTACACCACACACACACACATAATGATGTAACACCCACTCACATTTTGTTCAATGTCCCGGATAAATGAAATTGAGAAATGTTTCTGCCATAACACTATCATTAAAATACATCAGTGACATGCTTGTGTTACCTCTTCCTCTGTGAACTTGTCTGCCTGAGACATGAGGTGGTATTTGATACTGTGGAGGAAGGAAAGTCATAGATTGTTACTTTTTCCAAGACGTATTGGCACAGGTGTATGAGCTGCTTCAGTCTCAGGCTCCTGGTGTTGATCGGGTTGGTTCACTATCATACTGGAAGATGTTTTCAAAAACTAAAGGATCAACTTAGGAAATTTCATAGTCTCCGTGGATAGATCCCACCAATTTACCCCCTTACTGAACCTTACTTAATGAACCAACATCAGATCAAATTTTGTTACTGTAATATTTTGGCTTTATGACCAGATACCAGATACGATCTTTGTCTCTGTTTACTGCTAATTCATGCTAATCTGTCCTGAAATAGGAAACATATTATCACAGTGAGCATGTTACCAAACACATCTAAGGCTGCAGGCCTTTTGTTAAGATTTTTAAAATACTTACTCGTCCCCTTTTAGGGCGCCTGTTCCCTCAGGGTCGAAGATCTTAAAAGCATTGAGAATAGTTTCCTCAGGGTCGGTACCTAAAAAAATTATGTTGTTTGAGTCAATCAATCAATCAATCAATCAATCAATCAATCAATCAATCAATCAATCAATCAATCAATCAATCAATCAATCAATCAATCAATCAATCAATCAATCAATCAATCAGTCAATGAGTGTCACCTATCCACTGTTCCTGTGTAGCCTGACTCACCTTTGAGCTTCTCTCCAAACATAGCGAGGAAGATGGTGAAGTTGATTGGACCTGGAGCTTCTTTCATCATCTCATCCAGCTCATCATTGCCGACATTGAGACGTCCTGCACAAAAAGCAGACAAAACAGCAACTCACTGAGAAAACATAGCTCACCGTATAGTTATAGCTGCACCTAACTGGTTATAGTTTCAGTCTTTAGGGAGCTGAGTCTGTTTTCAGAAAGCTGCATTGATTTCAACTCTGGCAGAAAAAACAGCATGTAGGCTACAAGATTTAAAAAAGCACAGTGTATGTGTGTGTGTCTCACCTAAAGCAGCATATGTGTCTCTCAGGTCGCCCTTGTCGATAAAACCATCTCTGTTCTGGTCCATGATGGTGAAAGCCTGCAGTGAAAGACACACATACTCATTTTTTATTAAAAAACATCTCAACCTATTTGGTGTGTAGTGTGTTTTTATTTCAGTCAAACACTGCAGCAGTTAATTTCTCCTCTTAACACACCTGCAGCCTGTCACCTGATGTCTGTACTACTTTTTTATCACCATCATTGAGCCAATACCCTGTAATGCCTATAATATCTCTTGCATAGAGATCTTATCTTACTTTATTATGAAATGAAATAGGCGTACTGAGTGATCTAACTTGCTAAAATAGCTTTGATGAAATAATTTGTAATAAAACATTAATAACGAGATGACAGTCACAGCTGTCAGCTGTTGTCTCACCTCCTTGAACTCCTGGATCTGAGCCTGCTCAAACATGCTGAACACATTGGAGCTGGCCTCCGCCGACTTCTTCTTTGCCTTCTTTGGTGACTGATGGAAGAAAAAAAAAGACAGAATTACTTTTGAATTAAACTACAACTTATTGTCCTAAATGTTTTAAGTGTGATGTTTGGTGTGTATGTATGGGATGTTATAGTTTTATTTCCTTTGGCCTTTAACAGTAATTTAAGAGGAAACTTCCAGGGAAGTTAAGAGAGGAAATGACTCTTCATGTAATGAGTAAATATAATAAACACAGGAGTGAGGGCTCAATATTTCCCTTTTAAATGTCATGTAGTAGAAATATGTGTGTTTAGCCGGTTGTGTAGCTCTGTGGACACACAATGAGGATGAAACAGTGAAAAACTAATGTTCCAACAAATGCCCAGTTTGATTAAAAAACATCCAGTCCAATCTGGAAACACCGTTCACGGACATTTAGCTTCATGATATTCATTTGTCTTGGTAGAATCCTTGAGAACACGTAAAACACAGCAACTTTAAAAATAACACGTGGAAATGGGAAACAAAAACAAGCAAGAGGTTGATCAAGTACTTTAAATATTTACCCATGTCCTCTGTCTTCTGATACATCCAACAAAACCTTTGTCTAATTTCCCTGATAAAAATGTGCGCTACACTAACTTGACTTTTACATCCTCATGTACGCGCTGTAGAGGTTGAAGCTCAGGACATTAAAAAACTGGATCAGGGAGGAGGTTAAGTACTGTAGGCGCCCCATCTGTTGAGGCTAAAGTCCTCGCTGCAGACGGCCCCGGTTCGAATCCCGCATCGGGCAGCCCTTTCCTGCATGTCATTCCCCCTCTCTCTGCCTCCCCATTTCCTGTCTCTCTCAACTGTTCTATTTAATAAAGAATATATTATAAAATATATCAAATAAAAAATATACTAAAAAAAACAAAAACTGGATCAGTTTCTTCCAAGGAAGAGAAAAGACCTGAACAGAGACGCTGACGAGAACAGGAACAGGCAGGAGGATGTGAAGCAGTCTTACCATGGCGAGGAGTTTCTCAACAACACGTCCTGGACTTTTCCTGAGAGACAACTTTTTACCATCTCTCCACAGTTATATAGACCCAACCAAATCAGCCACCTGGGCTAAGTTTAGACAAAGGGGGGTGGATCAATATCTCAGGTATTCCTGCCATATAGAGACGGGACACTTCACACCCACCTTCATCATCCATAAAACTTCTATTGTTACCCGTTGCAGTGACAGGGGGAGCTGTCAGCGCAGGACGGGTATGGGCCACGGACAAATGCTCATACCTGGAGCTTCATTCAGGCTAATCATAGCTCAGTAGCAGAAACAATTGCTCCATAATGAAATAAAACTCCTCAGTGTTAGAACGGGCCTCACACATAAGCGTGACCTTTAGAGGCAAATAAATGGTTTTGTTTAAGTTTTAAAACTGTTTAATAGAAAAATGTTTTGCCACTTTCTAGCTTTTTTGCGTGTGTGTAAGCTAATGAATCACAGCAGCTCAGGACGATTGTAAAGCACATATTTATTTAATTCAGTGTAATGTGTGAATCAGCATGTGTTCAACCTAATCTAACTCTGTTTTACTTTTTATGTTTGTTTTGTTTTGTTTTTTGGCAAAATCAGTCGACAATGTGAATTGGCGGCGCAGCTGTACTTCCAACTTGTGGCCACGCAACCTTGAAACTTTTGGAGACACATTTTTTGGATGACTGATATGTCATCTAAAACAGGTGTATATTTTCATATCCATATATAGTGTATATGGTTTGTATGTAGCCTGCCGTATGTGTGTGTGTGTGTGTGTATCCCATGTATGCACAATGATAAAAATGAGAGTGTGTAATGGCCGAGAGATGACAACAGCCCGCACACATGTTTGTTCAAGTATTAGATTTCATTTAATCTGACACAGAGTGCAACACTACATAGGCTAGTAAAACTAACTGTTTCCAGTGTAGCGTATCATCTCAACAGTAGTTTGACACCAGTTAAATGGGGCTTTAGTAAGTGTTTTTTATGCTGCAGTACTGGTAGTGACCACAGTCTCTGAACAAGCTAAACTAAACTGGAAAAGAGCACAACATCAGTCACATCACATGGGCTATTCTGCCTGTGTGATGTTTGAGCCCCACACCATCAGTAGAAACAGTAGATGAACTATTTTTGGTTTGATTATTGAAATAGTTCACTACAAATGTTCATGACACCATAGGCTGATTCAGTGTATAAGAAGCTAAGGGTACAGATCTCACAGGACAAACTTTCTGATGTAATTAATATTACTGAATTCCTCATTAAACCATCAAACATCAAAACATTGTGTTAATAATGTTGGGGGGGGGGAATTCAGGGGTTTCCTCATCTTGTTTGGTATATAAGTCTGTTCTTGGTAATTGACCCAAAAACATCACACTGATCCCAGAGGGAAACAGATTCCTCAGCCTGCTCTCTTTTCCCCATCTGTTTCTGCTTTGTCATTTTGGGTTTGATTGTGTTTTTATGTCTCTTTAAATGTCTCACAAAACTGGAAACATATAATTACTTATATGGTCTTTGTTTTTCACGTTAGATCATAACTTTTTTATCTTCAGGTTTTACCAAACTAGGCCTGAATGCTTTGATTTTGTTTCAGTAAGTAAATCTATGTGGTATAGCAGAGACGGAGGGACTTTGGGTATAGTCAGTAAAGTCATAAGTTAAAAAAAAAAAAAACTAAAGTAGGCTACACAACTCAAATAAACATGGCCTACTTTTATCTGTCCACCCCTGGCTTTGACTCTTTTTTCCCCCAATATAACTTGATTTAACAATTAGGTTATTGCTTTTAACATATCACAATATAAAAAAAACAGCACAAACTACAACAAAAAATGTAGGCTAATGTGTGCGTGTGATAAGCAAATTTCATAATTTCAATATAAAAAATACATATAGCCTACATGACTTGAAATCATAAAAAAAAAATAGATTTTTGTTAATGACAACATTTTCATGTAAGATCTTTCATTCTGTAAATATAATGAAATAATTTCTGTGTAGGAGCATGTAGGGACCAGACGTCATGACGGTGTGCGGATACGTCACATTACGTCACATTACGTTATATGGCCGAACACAGCAGCAGCAGGGGCCCGAACCGGACCGGTACCGCGTTAACCAGCACGTTCACCACCACCCGTGATTTGTCGCCTTTTATTTTCGCGGGGCGGAATCTCCGTGCTTCCGGTGCCGAGTTACCGGCTGGGTGTGTTCGTGCGGCCCCTCCCTCCCGGTTGTTGTTGTTGTACTTACCGACAGTCGCGCGCCGTGGCTCGTGCTGTCGTCCCCTGGTCCGTTGGCTCGTCGCGCGCATGCAGCAGAATGGCTCGAGCGGCGGGTCCAACAACGGGTCCAACGGTCCTAACGGTCCTGACGGCTCCAACGGCTCCAACGGGCGGGAGCGGCAGTCGCTGTCCTTCAGCCCGCTGCCCGCCGCCGCCACGACGCGGGTGAGACGCTTCATCCAGGAGAGGCGGACGCTGCCGCTGCCCAGGGTGATGGTGGTTTTCTCGGCCGCAGGGGACACCGAGAAACCGAGCGATGCCATGTCCAGCTCGGACTCTGCGGAGGACGAGTTCCGAAAGCCGGCGTCGCCCTCGCCGAGCCTCGCCCTCAGCAAACCGCTCCAGTCCCCGCTGAGGACCCAGGAGCAGGAGGTGGGTAACTTAACAGGCCGCTAAAAGACACAAAACCAGCTCTAACACAGGCTAACACACCGAGAAACACAGCTAACAGGCGGTACTACTAGGTAAATATTAGATTTACTACTGGCTAAATGACAGCTGTCATCTACTAGTGTATTACACATTACAAATATTACACTATCACTATTACAAATACAGAGATTAGGTACAAATGCACAGCAAGTTTGAATCTCTGCTTCAGTTTCCACAGAACTAATGAAATTATAGGCTACAAATTATAAACAAATAAACTATATCATACTAGATAGGGGTGAAGCTTAATAACAATGTCCCCATTCATAAGGCGCATTATTATTACTGTCTGGGCTGAGTATGAAAATGATGAGTGGTAACATTACGTTGTGGCCTTCATGGTCACCAGGTGTCAAACCATCTGAACACCTGAGACTCAGAGAGGGACTGACACCGTCAAACAGCTCTTATCCACCATCATCATCCCCAAACAAGTCTTCATCCTCAGAGACTTCACATAACACCTCACTAAAACATTTTATATTGTTATTTTCATCCTTTAATTGATCAACCTTGTAGATTGGAGGTTGTGATTATCGATTGTCTCTAAAATGGACTGAAGGCAGGAAGGATGTACTCTAATGTCTTATGTATAACAGTGTATTGTTGAAAGCACCTCAGAATAGCAACAAGTAAATGTCACATATTTCAGTTATTGTTGGGTTTGGTGGTCAAACTGTCCGGACCCTGTCATAAGGCTGTGTCACCTGACTTGTGTTAATAATGAGCGAGCATGTGATGTGCCAGTTTGGGACCATGCAGCCCGCTGAAGGGTCTAAACATGGCTACAGAGGAATAATCCTCTTATGGTCCTCTATGGTCCGACTGTAAAGTCACAGCTGATCAGACACTTGGAGTGACACATTTCTCCTCACACATCTACTGGACGCACGCCATCTAACAACAACAACAACAACAACAACACAGTCCTCACTGTTTATATAAGCAATCAGCATATTTCCATAGAGGTCATGGGATGGAGGAGAGATTGTTTTATTCAACTACTACAACATAATGTAGTTAAATAAGAGCTGTTGGTTGTAGTGCTGCTACAAAGCTGCAGCTTGTCTATAATGTTATTGAAGATTGTTATGTTAATTAAGTGTTGGACAGACTACTGTGTGTGTGTGCATTTGTTATTAAGTTATTTAAGATTAGGCTACATTGTAATAAAACGCAACTGTTTGACATACATAAGAAATATGCTGACTCATCACAAGTTAATGGCTGGGACGACAAAAAGTTCAGGTCTCATGAGAGATTTCCCTGGTACTCACCAACATCATTTTTCATTTTACTGAACAAATTTTGTTTGTCGTCCCCTAGAGTTCATAGGTCAAATCCTCCTGAATCGTCCTGAACCTCTGATTAACAATAAACAGAAAACCTGTAGTTTTCTCTGTAACATAAGTAAGTAAGTAACACAAGTGTTTGTTTGTAGTAAAATGTGTTTCTCTATCTCTGAGTTTTCCAGTTGTTTTCAATCCACTCAGCTGTTCTTTCTTAATGCTTTGTGACATGATCATAGTGTTGTGCGGTTGTCGACTGCATTTCTTGTAATTTACCGGTTTTATTTCTTTCTTTCTTTTCTCTTATAGTTCCCGGAGGTCATCTCTCTGAACGTCGGCGGCACGTACTTCACCACTCGTCTGTCCACGCTGCGGCGATACGAGGACACCATGCTGGCGGCCATGTTCAGCGGGCGGCACTACATCCCACGTGACGCTGAGGGGAGATACTTCATCGACCGGGATGGAACGTATTTTGGGTGAGCTTGGAGAAATATCAGACATGAAGATTAGAAATACCCGGGAGGGGAAGGTTGTGTGTGAGAATAGGAAGATTACTAAAATTAAATTTGTTTCTAAAATAACACTTTGCGATATAAAAGTGGCTCTAAAGCTGCAGAAGGAAAATCTTCATAATCTGTATGTTTATGCTATGCTATAAACAGCTTGTATCCCCGGCTTCGGTTAGTGCTATAAACTGATTTATATATTTAGCACTGGGCTGCTGCTTTTGCAAAATTAGTTTCTTATCTTATCTTTGGCTTCTCTGGCACAGCGTTACAAACCAAAATACAGGGCAGTTGACAGCACAGGACGATGATGAGAGCAAGCAGCTGGGACACAGCAGTGTCACATGTTGTGATTTAAAATATATTGAAAATACAGTACAATAAAATAAAATGGAGATGGGTTCAATCCCCTGAGGTTTATAATCTGGAAATAAAACTTGGGGCTTCCCTGTCATTTTGCTGGCTGTTTTTACAGTTCACTGCAATTTTATCTTTTTCTTACCTTTCGATTTCTGTGGTAGATTACTATTAAAACTAAAATCCTTTTCAGCATTTTTACACACCCTCTCAGAGTTTGTCTACCAACATTGATCTTTCTGCAGATATGTATTTTGTTTTCCGTATATAGTCGGTATTCTGTGTTCATGACATTTCCCCGAAAATGTTTAAAACTCACACCAGTTTCCTAAAGCTGCAGAGCAATAACAAAATCTCCTTCGTCTCCCTCTAGCAAAAGGTCAACCAAAGCCACATCATCAGCATACTTAGTGGGTGTTGCATTTTAAATTCATGAGTATATGAAAATCAGAACAAAGGGCTTTAGTTACACAACAACAGTGTGGCTCAGCATTGTGAATGCAAACAACAGTCAATCCACAAGACAAACCGGTTAGCTTAACCCTCCTGTTGTCCTCGAGTCAAATTTGACCCATTTCCAAATGTTTATGTGTCAGAAATCTACTTTTGTTTCATATGTAACTTTTTTTTTTTTAAATATTCTTTTTATTAATTCTTTTTCATTCAAAAATAACACCAACCAAAACATGTGACAAAGACAAACAAAGGAAAAACAAAACAAACAAGACAAAACTAAAAACTAAAAAAACAATCCCCCCACGTTCTTCACTCACACATCATATGTATGTACTGTAACATTGAAGGCTATTGAGCATAAAAGTCCAAAAGAATGTGTGAAAGTGGTGGTTATGAGCTGAAAGATGAACGTTTTGAGGAAGGCAAACTTTTCATGGAGGACAGGAAGATGGTTAAAACAGGGCAGTGATAAAAATGGTAATGATATTAAGTTATAAATGAACTGACATTTTCCAGACTTGCTTATAAATAATAAACAGGACAGGGCACAGTGTGTACAGTCGGTGTCAGTGAGGACGGTTATTACAACCTGAACTGACTGAGAGCCCATCAGAGTGATCACAGTTGATCCTGAGGATGTGAAGCTCCTCCACAAACGTCGGCCTCATGGTGGCGCTAGATGGACAGTGAAGTGTTTCAACCGGTGTCCGTGGGATTCATCCGCCCGGGGGGGGGGAAGCCATAATGTCTGTGCTTGAACCTCATAAGTTATTTCAGTCTGGACCAAAGTGGATCAGCATCAGCGTCTCTGGGGCGGCGCTGCTAGCATGGCTAAAAGGGAAAAGGCAAATTGCTTTAAATATGAATGTAATAACAAGCAGAGTGGAGATGTATGACTTATGTAAGAAGAAGTGGGTTAGGGTAATTTCAGTTCTGTGTGAAGGTCCCAGCGCGTGTCCGTGCGAGGAGGTGCGCATTAAAGATTTAAACACAATGAGATAACGGGATGAGATGGAAGACGTTGGACTATATAAAGTCATATAAAAACCTTCAGAGGACGCCGGGCGGCTGCAGCAGCACAGGCGCTCTGAAGAGGCCGTTTAATTTGGGATATTAATGCTGGTGTTTCTGGGCCTCGCTGGAAAATGAATCTTCTTTTTTCCACTGCTGGTTTGTTGGACACTGCAGCAGTTTTTTTTTTCCTCTGTATTTTTCTGCATCTGTTTCATCCTCTGCGTTCGCAGGCCCTCCAGCTTCTGCTGCAGAGAAGCAGAATCAAAATCAATTTATTGGTCAAGTAAACCAAGTACAAGGCTGTCGAGTGGAGATGTCAGTTCAAGTACAGACCTCCAGCCAAATAAAGATAAGTAGACATAAATATATAGCTGCAGTGCACAGGCAAGTAGGTACGAACATATTTATAATTTACAGTATATCACAACTTTGTGCAGCAGGCTGGATATTAAGGTAGTGATTTAATAACTTTGCTCCACTGCAGAGGAGTAGAAGAGGGTTGATAACAAAAAAAAACCTGACTTTAACACCAGGTTGGATACTGCACTTGTTTTTGCAAAGTAATGTGAGGAACAAAAGAAAATCTGAACTGGTTTAGTGAGTACAGGTAACATCAGCTGGGAATGTGGACGGACCGCAGGTGGACGTGAAGCTGAAATTCAAAACCAAGGCAAAGTCATCAAGGGGAAAGTCAGAGAAGTTATGGTTTAATGTCTTGACATAGTCAGATCACTCCCCTCTCATGATTGACTATGTAAAGAACACAGGCTGTGGATGATGTGGATAAAATCCTGTTTCACTGTTTGTGTTGTTTTATGTGTCAGTGCAGATACAAGAAGTGTCAGGGAATCGGTTTGACAGATGTTTGTTCAGGGACAGAGTCAGCAGGCAGGATCAGACAACTCAGGACTAAACTAATACACTGATTCAACAACTGTGTGAAAAATCAAATTGTCATAAGGCAGTCTCTTGCATATCGAGTGTTTTGTGAAAAATGAAACAAACGCGGCAAATTAAAATAATTAGGAACATGGCTGTAAAGAATGTGAGATTTCTGATGCATAGAGTTTAATAGGTTGGAAACATAAAACTCAAAACCAGTTTGACATGAGGTGTCAGACTGGACTGATATATCTAACTTCACCACTAGGTGTCCCCACACATTTAATACCATGTTGATCATGTTGCATTATTGTCTAAGATCTGTTGCAAATGCAAGGAAGGTTGGATTTATCACCTTGACACCAGCCACAAACCATCAGCAACCCTGTCAACCAATCAGAAAGTGAATTATCGGTAGCAACCCTGTTAATAAAAGTGAATCTATTAAGTGTTTTGCTGCAGCAGTGATGAGTAAGTTGTGTCAAGATTTGCTTCCTGTTTGAGTTTACAGACTCATGAGTGTGAAACAATTAATCACCACTGTTCTGTGTTTATCAGCTCCTCCAGTCGTCAGGAGGAGGAATCATAAAGGAGGAACACGGTTTTGTGTGGACATGTTGTAAGTCACACTGTTTTCCGTCCAAAGGGACATCCTGAACTTCCTGCGAGAGGGCGAGCTGCCCCACAGGGACAGAGTGAGAGCGGTGCACAGAGAAGCCGAGTACTACGCCCTCGGCCCGCTGCTGGACAGCCTGGAGGAGATTCAGCCGCTGACGGGGGAGAAAGTCCGACAGGCTTTCCTCGACCTGCTGCCCTACTACAAAGGTAACTCAGAGGACGACGGCTCGTAGTGTTTATGACCCGGGGGGAAATATCACAGAGTCTGAATCTGACAGCAGCATCAAAACTTAATCCATTTACACAACTGTGCACTAAAGCAGAAGTCTGTTGCATGGGGTCTTGTAACTTCAGACTATGTTTGGTCACAATGACTCATTTTAAAGTGCAGCAGATTATCTATTAGTTTCTGTTTGTGTTGTTCACATGGAGGTACAGACAGCTGTCAAGTAATGATGCACGATAACTCATTTTTTCCACCAAAACCCATCACAGATAACTTCCTGCTTCTTAATACCAATGCAGATACTGATAACCAATAACATTTTTATTATACACAACTGAGGCGAAGATAGTGAGTAAAGATGAATTTAACATTATAGCTCTGCCTCTGACTTAAGACAATAATACAACCAACATCACTATTTTAATCACAACAAAAACATGAACATTTATGACTGACTTCAAAAATCAATATTTATTATTGTTTCAAATCAACTTAGGGGGCAAAGAGACTGAAAATGAGCAAAATTAAGGCAATGTTGGCTGACTATATTTGCTCTCGTTATGTCATTATCGGATTTATCTGTGTATTTTGGCTGATACTTATCTGTACCGATGGTTATTGTACATCCCTGCTGTCAAGAAAAAGAGGATTGTCTAGTTCAAGAGCTTTTATGGATGTTTATTTGCAGTGGACTTCAGAGATAATAATATTCTCAGCAGATGTAAGTCACTGAATTTTAAAGCAGGTGCTTCATGTCTGTTTGTTCAGACTCCACTGAGTTATGAGTCAGACGCAGAGGACGGGCTCAGGATGCTTTTTGTCTTCAGAAACCAACTCCCTGTTGTTGTTTTTTTAGAGCACCTGTATTTACCTCAGTGCAGTGTATTTACCTCACAGTTTGAAAGCCTCTGCAATGTCCTCACTGCAAACCGCTGCACATTAACAATGTCCTACTGATCACAAATCAATACTTTATCAGGATTACCCCCGACTGCTGCGCTCAACACCTGCAGTCCTCGCACAAACCAGTGCTGAGAGTGTAACAGTGCATGTAATCGATCCAAGGATTATTGTTTGGTACATGATGAATCAATAAACCCTCTGTACTGAATAATTACAGGATTATTCAGTACAGTTTGAGTACACAGCGTCAACATGAACTCGGTGTTGTGAGTCCCAGGTGGAAAACTTTGGCCGTGTGTCAGCTGTTCACATACGCTGGAGGAGCCACTGATGTCTTTTATAGTTTCCTAGTAAATTGTACATTAAACAAAATGCATGTGACACATTGGGAGCTGTGCACTGTTTACGATGCTGCAGTGAACAAAGAGTGTTGGCAGGTTCTGTGTTATTTTCATCCGATCTTACTCATCTTTCAGCAAAGATCAAATTGAGCCCTTGTTTGCAGAAAAGGCAGAAACAGGTCCGACAGGCAGCTTCATCATTATTCTAAACCTTTTTCATCTCCCAGTTAAAGTTTAACCACCAACACTAATGAGATGCAAAGGATCGGCTGTGCTCTGTCCATGCTGTCTGTTAAGTTTCTTTACCTGCCAGTCAGTTGTTCTACACATTCATGCATCTCTATTTCAGCTAGACTTAATACAACCTGGTTTTATGTCTCTTTACTAGAGACCTTATCATATTTAATTTAGTTTTTTTTTGCTACATCCCTCTTTGTTTTACTGAACCTCCACAGCTGCTCAACAAGGAAACGGATGCAGTATTCAGTGTTTCCTCAGACTGCTGAAGTCTCTTATTAGATTCAGATCAACTTTGGAATATATTTGCAGTTTTGCACAGTGTACAAGGACTGAAAGAGACTGCACCTGTCCCTCAGTACTTTGTAAACATGTGAATAAGCGATGAATGTTAAGGAGGAAGAAGGAAGAAGGAAATTATCACAGCAACCAAAAACTTGACGAGACAGACCTTTAAAAATAGTGAACTGACAGGGCTCCAGACTAACTTTTTTTAATAGGAGCACAGTGGCCCCTAACTTAAAACTTTAGGAGCACAAGCAGAAGTTCAGGGGCACACACTGTAAATATTCACATTTCCTTTACATTCATGATCCTCCTGACTCCTGTAATGACAGAGTCCAGATTCTTTGAGTCGTCCTGACTGAATTCTTAAATGTGTTTTTACATTTGTTGGAATGGGATCAATAAAAGTATCTGTTCTCCTTTCAGACAATCTGGAGCGCATCGTGGAG
The DNA here is from genome assembly GCF_905171665.1 of Trachurus trachurus. Lineage (NCBI taxonomy): Eukaryota > Metazoa > Chordata > Actinopteri > Carangiformes > Carangidae > Trachurus > Trachurus trachurus. Next base: position 17,655,251 of record NC_139903.1, on the reverse strand, counting down.
ATCGCCAAACTGAGAGCCATGCAGAAAAAGGCCCGGTTCGCCAAGCTGAAGATCTGCGTCTACAAGGAGGAGATGCCGATCACGCCGTACGAGCGCCCCCTCTTTAACTCTCTGCGCTTCGAGCGCTCGGACAGCGAGGCCAAGCTCTTCGAGCATCACTGCGAGGTGGACGTTTCCTTCGGACCCTGGGAGGCGGTGGCGGACGTTTACGACCTGCTGCACTGCATCATCAGCGACCTGGCGGAGCGCGGCATCACGGCCGAGCAGCAGTGCATCGGCGTCTGCGACAAGCACCTCATCAACCACTACTACTGCAAGAGACCCATCTATGAGTTCAAGATCACGTGGTGGTGAAGCCGCAGGGAGACGGTCGTGGCCGATGGGACCAAAGCGCCAAAGGATGGGTGGTCCATTTTTTACACAACTCAGCCAATATTGGTTTTTGTATTGACGTTGCCAATATTTTGTGCTGATGTCTTAAAATGGGACCCTTTAAATCCTGCTCCAGTTTATAAACACTCTGTGTTCCCCCACAATTTTTATTTTTTTTTGCTGTCCTGTTGCAGTCAGAAACGCTATAAAGCAAACGAATAACCCTCAGTCGGTAGTTTATTAGCTCCACCTACCTGAAACTAATGCAGTCCTTAAATAAACCCTCCCACTGGGAAGGTTGTAATGTTCAGGTTTAGTTGAAACGGTTCCAGAGGTGTTGACTCAACTGTGTGATCATGTTATAGTTTGTAGGTTGTGGCGCTGCTAAACTGCATTGTATTTTAAAGTGTGTTACGTTGTGTAGCCCACTCCCATTGATATAAAGTGGGAGAACTAAGTAACAGAAATGTCTCAGTGCAAGTCAACAACGCCACAAACCTCTGCGTCGATCATACAGGTGAATTAACTCAAACAGTTTCGACTGAACCTGAGCAGCCGGAGCTCAGTCAGTGTCCCTCTAATAATAAACTGAGTGGTTATGTTGTCGTCAGTTATAAATGTACAGCGGTCTGCAGTGGTGCATTCTGGGACCTCACACGAGGCGGCCTCTGTGATCAGATGGGTTTTGGCAGCGCTCAGAGCACAGCTCACAGTCACTGGAGTTACATGTACAAGCAAGTTGAAGAAAAACATCACCACAGCTACATTGTGTGTGTGTGGGAGAGAGAGAAGTGTAAGTGAGAGGTTTATTTTGCAGCTTGTGTCGACGGTGGTGTTGATTAAAATGAAAGATTATCCGTCAAAAAACAGGACCAGGTTTGTGTCGACGTCTAACGGAACAGATTTCATTTTAATCAGACTACTGGTCGTCTAAACGGATATTGGTAAATGTTTAAATGTAGTGAAACTCTTGCACAAGTAGAGCAGATCCATTAATACAGTTTGGTTTATTTTTCCATTTGCATGTGTTGATCTATTTCAGCCATGCAGTGCCGAGCCAACCGGTCCAGATCTGTATCAGCTGTGTCCTCCGAGGATACAATCATGTCTGCTTAGTCTTAGCGGCAGCCGTTTTCACTGTTTATTTCTCTTAGTTTTGATTTTTTATAAAGTAGAATTGATCTAATTGATGATATCAGACAAAGTATAGCTGCATATTGGCACATATTCAACTTTTAATTTGTAAGATACAACCTTGAGGAGCTTAACTTTGACCCAAAGTCTCTTATGAGGCTTAAAATCTGTTTTCTTCCAGCTTCTGTGTGTAACAAGTGACTGTGTGTTGGACTTTAATGGCTGCCAGGAACGACCCTGAACGCCTCGCAGCACTGCAGCTGAGCGAGACCAGTGTAGCACGCCGACCAGGAGCTGAAGCTGACGCCGACAGCGCCACTCTCGCTATGCAGCTATGCAGGTAACCAAGGTGATAGACTGAAACTCTGAATGTGCAAAAAAAAAGAAAGTGCAAAAAATCAAAAGCCTGAACTGATTGTCACACGAGACCAGTTCTGCCCATCATCAGTGATATCCTAAAAGCTTTTTTTAGTATTATTATGATTTTAATTATTATTTCCTTCCTACATTCATAACTGATTGATCCTTCTTTTACCCTGATCTGGATTGATATGTGACTTTCACTATGTTTCCAGTCCTCGGTTGGTTCAAAACCTTGTGGTAAATATTGAGTCATGTAAAGAGAAAGTGAAGTGAATCTGTATTTTTTAGGATTAAGTCACAGATTAACTGTGATAAAGAGTTTATTTTAATTATGCAACCTCCTGAGGGCTGTTGTGTGTTTTTAAAAGAGGTTGGGTTGTGTTTGTTTTGTCAAACGGTCTTCACATGGTTCTGTCGTGTCGGTATGAAGGAAGCTAAATTTGTTGCACACTAATGTAAGTTAGCAGATGTTGTTGTGGCAGAAATACAAAGAAAAAGTTAAACCTAACACGTTAAGTACTTATTTAATGTCAACCTCACCTTTGCTTCTCTCAAACATTAAGACATTAAAACTCATCGAGGCTGCGATGTAGAGCGTCAACACATAAACTAATGTGACTGTTTTCCTACTGTACTTGATAAAGTCTGAGCACCTTGTGATTGTAACCAAGATATATATGTATATATAAATATATTTTTTACCTCAAACAGCTCCATAGTCTTTAACTATAGAACAGCATCATTAATCTTCACTAAGAAAGTGATGTACTTTGATAGATAAAGCAGGAGAGGCGTATTCTTCCGTTGGAGCACCACTTATCTTGATTTACGTTGTTACGTTTGCAATGTTTTGAATGTTTTTTATATTGTTATTTATTTTTTGTGTCAGCTTCTAGGAAGCTTTAGGTCTATAGTCATCTTTGGGTTTAGTTTGTAATTGGAAAAAAGCACCATGAGATTTTTATTATTTATGGTAAAATTAAAAATAACTTCAATGATAAAATGTGTCCCTCTTTATTTTACTAATTGGCTCATTGATCACTTTCCTCCAAAACACATTGATAATAAGGTTACAGACTTGCTGTTTGGTATTTTCTGCTTCTTATTCTAAATAACAAATAGTTGTTTTCTGATTCTGCTACGTCAACTATGATCTTTTGTTTTCACTTGTGACAGAAGCGTTTGGTTGTGACGGGCCTTCGATCTGAAGCCCAAAGGTTTGGTTTCTACCTGGAGTTGTTCTGTCTGTGTTGACTCCACACAGCTACACGGTGTACAGCTCCTCTTTGTACATTTTCTCCTCTGCAGCTTCCTGGCAGGGGTGGGCGGATCAATCCCCAGAGCAGCCTATTGATACGACCTCTACCTAAGTCTTGTTCTGACTGTTGAGGACTGATACCAAAAACACACGGATCCCTCACATGGTAGCTCACATCCCCACCACACAAACACTCTCCTTGCTGCTGAAGTATCTGTCTCTCTGATGCTGGTGTGTGCCTGTGTGCAGTGAATTCACATAATGAACATAAATTGATTTTATTACTGAAAACCATTTTGTGATTAAGTAATCAACAGAGAACAGAAAGAAATGCCTCATTTGGCAAATGATTTGCTGGAAATTACAAGATATTGAGTAGTAGCCTATTAATAATGTGTTCTTCCCATAAATTAGACATATTTCTCCACAGCACATAAACTTGAACTGTTAAAAGTAGCAATATCGGTACTGATATTGGTGAAGTGCACCTTGTTATTAACTAGGTGTCAGATCAAACCTAATTATTGTGATACTGTGCTGTTTCCTGACAGTAAACACAATAGGAGTCAGTTTGATATTTGATGTGTTATTATATCCATCACTGTCTTAGTTTAGGGCGTCAGCAGTAATGAGGCATGTGATGAAAGCCACACACGGTTAAATGTATAATTATCTGACAGACTTGATATTCATAGACATTAGAAAACAGTAATATCTAATTTTGTACATAATTAATAACTCAGCCAAGTGAGGATTGGACTAAACGCCAGAAAGACAAAGTGTATTTTACAAGAGCACAAAACATGGACATTTCCTTTTAGGTAAATAAATTCACTATACAATCCAAGTGTCACACTTTGTTATAAAAACAGTTCAAAAGTAGTTAGTGTCCTCCAGAGCAAATCTTTAAACCTGCATTTTCAGTTGTGTTTTTCAGTAATCTGGCATCTATGGAAAAAAAAATTAGGAGACACGCAATATCAGCAGTGGTTATGAGTTTTTATTGTTTTACCACATTGATCCAAACCAAACATCTGGACTACCATTGTCCTCACAGGATGAAACAAATGGGCATTTTGGGCGTTTAGTAAATATCTCAGCTGCTGACTGGATTGTCAGGACAGTGGTGATGGTCTAAATAATGAATCCTAAAGAAGAGAGAGAGAGAGAGAGAGAGAGAGAGAGAGAGAGAGAGAGAGAGAGAGAGAGAGAGAGAGAAACACCCAGGAAAGAGCCCAGTGGCATCAGCACCATGGACAGCTCCATACAATCAGACACTGATAAGAGAGAGTTCAAACAACAACATGTTTTAGGCATGATTCAGTCTGAACTGTGTTTAGTTGTTTATTTAGTCATGAATATTTAATTTGTTAAATGACCTTTAAAATTATTCTTTGATAGGGGTGACATAACCAGTGACGTGTGAGATATCTCTTATATGTTTCATTAGATTATTTGATTTATATTGCTGTTGTGTTATCATCACTATATGATATATAATAATGTAATGACCCAGTTGTGTGCTCTAATTACTCTTAGCGGCATGGCTGGATTCATAAAACACCCTATGGCAGAAAGTTCAATGTAATTTCATCATTCCCCAGACACACAGAACCCAATCTGAAACATTGATTAACACTGATTAGTTAGTGGTTGATTACCCTGCACAGAAAAATGAAGGGAAACTGATAAACAGCATAAAGACAAGATGGAGGATGGAGGACAGAGATACTTCATCCTGTGGTTCAGAGCTGCACATTTATCATGTAGTTCTGTATTAGATGGATGTGATAAGTGATGGTCTCTCTATCTAGTGAACCTTTTTTTTATTGGGGCCCCTGAGGCTCTGGGGGGCCCTGAACAGTCGGTTTATCCAGCCTCAGTTATCATTACACATTTCTCCGCCTCCCTCTCTCCCCACCGCCTTCTCTCTCTCTCTCTCTCTCTCTCTCTCTCTCTCTCTCTCTCTCTCTCTCTCTCTCTCTCTCTCTCTCTCTCTCTCTCTCTCTCTCTCTCTCAGTGTTCACCTACGTCTCTCTCCCATGCTGAGGGGTGGAGGCTGACGGCCGCTGCCTCCTTTTTCCCAAAGGAAGAGAGAGGAGGATGGAGGAGAGCGGCTCTTCGTCTTCAGTCAGTCGGTGTTTCTTCGCAGAGCGGCTCGATAACCAGGAGCTTCTTCAGCCTCACTGGACATTTTTCATGGGAACAGAAACGTCTTAAAAATGATCCGGGGAGTGACCGTTGATCCGCTGCACCGACAGGTAGGTCACAGTGCACCGTGTGGCACCTTTACACACACCTTTACCTCCGCTGCTGCTGCTGCTGCCTGTAGCCATCATCACCACATCCTGGTACTAATGTAATCATGGTATATACATACGGGGGGACGGTGGGGGTGGGTGGAGAGTTACATAACAGTGGAAGAAGGCGAATCAGAGATTAATTAGCAGAATAAGGAGTGCGCTGTGTGGAGAAAACTGAATAAATCAAAGCAGCCGTGTGGATGTGAACATAGATGTGAGATGTGATGGCTGATTTCCTTCACCGTGACATGATGATGATGATGATGATGATGATGGGAGAGGAGAGAGAGGAGAGGGGAGGGGAGGGGAGGGGGGCGCTCGGACAGAAGACCCTGTTGAAGAAAATGATCCAGGCGGTGAGAGGCTGCAGGCCCGCGGCCCTCACGTCTCCACAGGACCGAGCAGCTCAGATAAGACACAGCCTGCACCGAGAGTCGCACTGGTGCATGTAGGCTACTATACACACACAGAGAAAGAGAGAGAGAGAGAGAGAGAGAGGCAGAAAAATGAACTGCCATTATAGGAGGCTGTTATTATTATCTGGATCACCTTCATCTCCATGGCGACGGGAAATCTCCAGCCTGATAGTTTGCTCTCCGCTTCCTGCGGATGCACCTGATCCCGCAGCAAAAATCATTTAGCCTAGCCCGCTGCTCCATAATAAAATCATGTTCTTGTGCTGGGCAAGACTTTTCTTAACCAGAAGGCCGATTGTATAGAGTTTATATTAAAACACCACTCAGCAAATCCTCTAACCGGATAATTCAGGTTCAGACCACTCTCTAAAAAGTTAGAGCTACAGGCTATTTATAACCAGTACTAAATTCTGAATTATATTAAACCTTCATTACCTATAGAAAATAACAGTTTTCATGTTTGCCATCTGACCTTAATTATAGACCTGTTGGTACCCCTCTCTAATAAGGTAGCATTTGTTTTATAAGCTGTAATGAATTGATTTATTAATAATTGATAAGTAATGTAGGTGCTTTGTAGTCAGGCGGTTATAAGCCATTGATAAGACCAGCTTTTGAGTTGCCAGGTTGTGGAAAATCCTCCTTCAGCAAAGCTCTTTAATTCACCAGAGAGACCCCTCCTAACAATGGACTGATAGGAGGAGGGGGCAGCAGGACATCTGAACCAAAACCATGAATAAACCAATCAGCATCTTAACATTTACAACAACAGACGATTGACTGGTTTATTAACATTTATAGTTGCATGTGACTGACTGACTGACTTCTGCTAATGGTTCTTTAGAAAATGAGAAATCCAACACTTTGTTGATGTCACACATTTATGGATATTTATAAATGTGTTATTAATAAAGAGAAGCTTTTAATAAAAACACATTTCACACTTACTGTATAGTCAAAATCTTTAGGTTAATGATGATGATGATTATACCATATAAATGTGTCACTCACTGCAAATGTGTAAATTAAAAGTTTATAAATGGATTTTGGTTGAACCAGTGGTGTCATCCCTGATGACTTAAAGTGTTGTGTCACATGATGAGTTTCCTCAATCTGACAAAAAAAGTTGTTTAATTACAGCTAATAAACCCTCTTATAAATGGTGCCATATCAGGAATTGTTTCCGACTTATTTTATACCATTGTTCACCTGCTCATCATTCCTAGGTTACAGCATAAATATACTGAATTAATTAAACTTTATTTAGTCAAGTAGCTTCCTTCAGGGTGAGAGCTCTTTCTCAGGAGAGAGAACAACAAACACTCATAATTCAGCACAAGCAGCATAATAAAGGCCAGAAAACCACAGTCAAGAAAAAAATAATTTAGAAAACATTACAAGAGTCGTATTGAATATCAGATGATAAACCTTAAACGTCACCGGGGAGAAAGACAGAATCACTTCCTGTCATTTATAAGATTCACACCAGGATTAGTGTGTACATATGGGACATCTACGGTTAATTTGTAACTTAGTCATGTATTGTTGTGTTGATATGCGAAGAAGTTTAGCAGCAGTAAGTCTTGATGATTCAAAGCATGATTCAAATATCAAATATCACCGGAAAACACTAATGGCTCATAATGTTAAGAAGTTGTTATGTAATCATGTAATTAGGGACCAACCAGTAGGTAGCCAATGTTTTTTCAGGGTAAAAAAAACAGTTATTAGTAATTATGCAGACCAATAACTGATAGGTTATTTGGAACTGATATGCCAAGATAAAACTACTGCTACTTTAAGTACATTTTAATTATTTCTATTATTTTGTCCACCCCACTGATATCACTGGAGGCAAACAGCATGAAGTCTGTTTTATATAATAGGCTACAACTCAACAGCTCTACACGCATGCAGCAGGATTTACTGCAGGACTGTTGTATTAGACTGCATCAGTTTTGATGTACATTATATTATGTAGCTATATTATCAGTTGCTCTTCATCACATCACTGCTGTAGCCTACATTTTCGCCAACACTAGTTCTGCACCAGCGCTCACAGCTCTCTGCTTCTTTTAGCAGCTTTCACTAATTCAGCTGCTGAGATCTGCTAGTTGCTTTAGCTTAGCAGTTGCGCTGGCTTGAGCTTGTTCGTCAGTCTGGTGTTTTTGTAACTTCAGTGTGGAGGATTTAGTTGATCATGACTTCGGTGTCTGTTGTTTTATCTTTAACACACAGCTACACTTGCTAACTCTATAGTCTTCCACAGCAGCTGCACGGCGGCTGCATCAGAGCACATTTTCAAACAAATTTATGTTAACAGCTAATAAAAATAACAATTCCCATTATCGGTAAAATGCTTGATATTGCAGCCGATAATCACCCAGGCTGATAATCTGCAGATCTCTATCTAAAATACCTATTAATTAATGTAAAAGTGATAACGGGGTCTGATGTTGTGGTTTATCCCTTTAGGATTACAGATCATTTATTGAATCACCACATATCATAAATCAATCCAGTTATCTGTAGCCTGTAATCTCGGATGAACCTCTTAAGAAACCAATAATGGTAATAAAATCAGTAGGTGAATAATAAGATTTAACTATAGTCGGTGTTATTCTGTGGCTTAGACAGATGTCTCTGTTTTCTCCAATAAAGTCGGTTCCAGTGTAATAAAAGCTTTAGTCGTCTCCCACTTCAATAAAAATCATTCCTACTGAAATCATAGTCATATCCAATAAAAGGTTAGCTGCGTGGACTTATTGTCATCTCTGCCAAAAGCTTCCTCCTCCAAAACAAACCACTGTTTTATTTTCTGGCGTTACCCAGTTTACTCTGCTCTCTGCAGCCGCAACAGCAGAAGCTGCAGCTCCTGACACTCACCGTTATGTATCACAGTCGGTGTTTGAAGGACACGATATCTCAGCTGGTAACATGACTCAACACCCACCACAAGTCGACCTGTGTCAGTCTGGCGGTCTGGTTCGACCTGGTGTGAACCCATCTGAAGATGTCGTACTTTTCTTGACACAAGCAGCAACGGTTTTGTGCAGCAACTGGGTGTAAAGATTCAAAAACAGCTCATCTCTAAGAGCCAGTTGGTCAGGTGAAACCTATTTTGATATATTACTGTGCAAAACAACCACGTATTTTAGAGCTATGATTAAAGAGCTGGAGAAACAGGTGTTACTAAATATGTACACCTACCTGCTAAGTGTTCGTGATGCTGCAGTAGTTTCCTGTTTAGACGGCATGTTGTTTCCCAGCAACACATTTACACATTACTATCAAGGACATTGTTACTATCTAGAGCTTTTTTAGGTTTTACTGTTGCAACATGATTTAGTAATTCACCATTGAAACGAGCAGGTTAGCAAATTAGCAGCAGATTTTTTTTATTGAGTAGTCATTATTAGCTACTGTTTGCTCAAATCAATGAGCGTAGGCAGCAGCGAGTGCTTGGTGACCGTTTTCAGGCGACAGATCCAAAGCCTACTTGGTTTTTGCGATGCACCTTTCCCATATTGGCAAAAAATCTCACAATGTTTCAGTTCCTCGCTTGTTTTATTTTTGTATGATTTGTTTCTGTAGACTTATCCTTCAGTCCCCCTCTGACAGTGAACGGAGAGCTTAATGAGTTTCAAGGCACCACACTGAAGAGCAGCGATACACTGTCTCTGTATACAGCAATGGCTAATTAGCTGTATTTTCAGAGAATCAGTTGTTGAATGAGTCTCGTTTTCATCCTCTGAGCATTAATCTCACCTAAAGAGCTGGAAAAATATGTTTGTTGTGTCTGCTCAGCTGTTTGTGCGGCTATAAATAACAGCAGTGTCCCCATGTGGCCTCAGCTCAATTTCAGCCACATCTGGATAACAGCTACTTAGTTAATAATCTTCCATACACGGCAGACCTAATGAAAAAGAGAAATAGAAAATGTCGTTAAATCTCATAAAACAAGTGTCAGTTGATGCAGTTGTATCAACGGGGTTTCCTCTGAGTTGAGGTTCAGTGTGTATACAATGTATAAACCGCATCCTGCCGCAAACCAAGCACGTGCTCCAGTGTTTATAACTGATGATCATATATTCAGGAACCTCCAGTTATTCAATTTAGCTTCATTACTAACTTCATGGGTGGCCGCCGGTTCACCAGATGAGCTATTCCAGGCGCCCCTGGATCCAGAAGTAAAAGTCCCATTCATTTTTTCTCATAGACAGTGTTTCATTACTCACAGCTGGAGGTCTTCTATGGCTGAGATAGACATGACAATTTACTGGTTAAATTATCAGTGCTGGAGAAAATACCAGTTTCATTAATAATAAGTCAAAGCTACAAATTCGTGTGGATAAAACAGACGAAGGACTCCTGAGGTGCATCACTCACTGAGCTGATATGATTCCCATGTTTACAGCTTCTCCAGTCGTCTTAATCAATTAGCACTGACAAAACAAAACAAAACAAAACATAAAGAAACAAATGTCAGCTTCATTTCTTCAAAGTATGCCGTTGAGCCTAGCAGGCAAATTTCTTGCAGCATCTGGAAACGTGAGCTTCTGCAGAGTTTGCAACCAACTCACTGAGTTAATTAGCACTAAGCTACATCAGGCAAGGGTGAAAAAAACAACACAATGCTGACAAAGATGTTTTATGATTAACGGATAAAAACTGAAAACCCTGCAAAAGTTTCCTTCCATGTAAAGTCAAGGATCCACTGTTTTGTGAAAAGTGGTAAATCTGTCACTGTTATCTGTAGCTAGCAAACACTTAGTTATTTACACATCCAGCAGCTGCAGAGTAACATCAGGGGTCATGTTTGTGTTCACGCGATGATCCAATATTCGCTCTCTCTTTTTTTTTTTATATATCTTAACCAGCTCCTGAGAAAATATGGCTCATCGGCGGCTAAACCATGTTCATTAGCTGGTCGCTACTTAATCTGCCTTTTGGTTTCAGTGTTTTACCACAGTCAAAACCACAGTGATAAATTAAGAGTTGTGGGCCATAAAACCAATGTAGAAAATAAGCAGAACGTACAACATTAACCACAGCACTATAAGGCTATTGTTGGCTTTCATTGTTTCTTTATTGTCTGGACCATTATAACAAACGTGCTTTATAAATAAAAGCCTGATTATTATGTTTCTATTCTCAGCTATTCATGTATTAGAGGGAAAAAAAATCCCCAGATGTGACATGAATGACAGTTTTATGCACAAAGCCGATACAAATACATTGTTCTTCCTGGGGCGTTCTGAAACGAGATGAAACAGACAAATGTTATCCAATGCTGTGGCCTCATCCAGCACATTCCTGCTATATTGTGAGCACTTGGTAGACTGAGCGGTGCGTTGCCATGGAAACCAGCGCTGCCGAAGCTCATAATATTCCCCTGTGAATGGAGAGCAGAACGGCTTCAGCACAACCATTTGTTCCAGTGGTAAAAACACTGATGGTGGCTTATAGGCCGTGCGCACAGGAGAGGAAATCAGCCCTGATCTCAGGACAGGAAGAAAAACTCTGTATATTATGTGACAGCCACGTCGGAGGCATCGCATAACAACTCCACTGTATTCATGGGCGCTGCATGGATTTATTTTTATCTCTGTGCTGTCCTACTTAGATCCTGGACAGACATGGAAGAAGTACTCAAATCCTTTACTTAAGTCAAAGTAACAAGTCTTACAACACTGTAAAACCAACACTACTGATATAAATAAATAAAAAAGTACTGTGCAGTAGAAGGCAATATAATCAGTATAATGTTCTTAAAATACTAAAAGTTAATGACAACTGTCCCTGCAAGATTATATATTGTCACTATCAAACATGAAAGCAGTTTTTTGTCTTGCTGGCTATAATTATTCCAGGATTAGTCAAAACCACTGGATTATGAAAACTTGATAAAATAATTAAAATATACACATTTAAATAATCATATGTGAGAAGCACAACCATTAAAATATATCTTACCCCCATAAAATAAAAGTACTAATTTCTAATAATGTTCTGTACAACAAGCCATAATATCTTATATAAGCTCTTTATCATGTCTTCAGTGCAAAAAATCTTAATTCACAACAACAAATTAAAATTGCTCAAATAATTGGAGTGGATAAAAAATTATAACAGTTTTTATGTTAAAGAACGTACCAGAAAATAATATAATATTACAGTAGACCTACATAAAGTAAAGTTAAACAAAGTAAGTTCTAAATTGCATTACATCCAATAAACTCTCTTTTTCGATTATCCAGCAGATCAACAATAGAGCTAGATCTAAAATACCTAAATTAAAACAAATTAAACAAAGAAAATGAGTAGAAACATCCCAGGTAAAGTATAGAATGAGATAACAAACAAAATACCACAGGAAACTACTGGGGAAGCTTGTGTTGAGTCATAATCTAAAGGCGACAGCCAGGACACCAAGAAAGGTAAATATAGAACTGGACATAGTTTAGATCAGAGTAATAAACCTCATTTATCTTCAGTGGATAATTACCGTCCTCCTCAGATCTGTTTACCCCACAGTGTGACTTCCTCTCAGTGCTGAGGAGCTTCCTAGCACCCACAACACATTACAACCTTAATTCAGAGTTACACACCTACTCTGTACTGCAGGACTTACTCTTACAAAGTAGCTTTTGTCAGTGTGGGTGGGAACACGTTCTCTCAACCTCACTGCAGCTGCACAGTTTCATGCTGAAACTATTTCGTACTACTCGTGTACCTGCAGACTGGACTCAACTCACGTGGTACTGGTAAAAAAATAAAAATAAAAAAAAAGGCACACAGTCTATTGTTTGTGATATAATCTGCATGCATGGCGTGATTGTGTAGCTGCCACTCAGTCTGAGAGTGTGCACATTAAACTGTTAGATTTGCAAAAGCAATCTGTTTTTTATTTCTCTATTTCAGCCTCCTGTCCCTGACTAAAACAGATTTCTTTTCTCTCTCTCTCTCTTTCTAAAATGGAGCGTTTCTAAAATGGCCTCCAGTGTGTGTAATCTGAAAACACCACTTTCAGGTGTTTCATTGTGTTAAACTGTAAAAACGTCGAAGGCTGCTCAGGGACAACGGTCACTGACTGTGTGGCTTTAAAGAGAAATGCAACTTTTGGTCACATGATCGAACTTCCTCTGAGCTTTTTGTTTTAGATACCGATGTAGTTGAACTTACGGCACAACTGGAGCCATTAGAGTGAATTTAAAATGATTTTATCAGACAACAAAACACTGTTTTTATCACGGCAGTGCAGCAGTTTGAGAATGATGCTGGTTTTAAGATTTATGGCACATAGTTACGTCGTTGTTATCGGAGTATGAAACTAAATCTTCTTCTTTTTCTAACCCTAACCTAGTTTACTTACTGTAAGTAGTTTGTTTAAAGCTAATGAAGATATTGTTGTAACCAAGGGGACGACCTGTACGTTGGTACCCGGCACAGTTACTGTAACCATGACAACCGAGGAACGTTACGCCTGATGCTGTAGCCGCAGCATTTCAGGAAATATTATACAGATCGTTTTTTCATATAGAGTATAGTATGTTGAGGACTTGTTGAGTGACATGACAACATAACTCCCTGTTGTCTCTTCGTCAGTCCTGCGTGTGTTTGTGTTGATTTTGTCCCGACTGTGATCATGATTGAGTCCATTGGGCCTGGGTCTGTCTCCCTCAGTCCTCAGCAGATGCTGACTGTGACGCAGTGTTGTTGTTGTCAGCTTAACAAGAGACTCAGCCGTGTTTTGAATATTCTCTATTACTAACAACCTGGAAACAATATGGTGCATCCAAAGCACTTAACTGAAAACGTGACATGTTTTAAATATTTGATTTAAATGAGGTGGGCTACAAGAAACAATTCCTCCAGTTATTAAAAACACTAAAACATTTATTTTGAATACTTTTCTCAATGATTTGAGATCTAGTTAAGTCATACTTTAAAGGAAATACATGATATAATGAGTAGCCTAAATTTCACCATTAATTCCAAGTTAAAAGTATCAAAGCAGTATGTTACAAACTGAAAGTAATCATAGGCCACACAAATGTATACTTGCATAGTTATATCATCATCATCATCATCATCATCATCATCATCATCATCATTATACTACTAGATTGAGGTGCATTGTAATGATACTCAACAGTTTCTGGTTGGTATGAAGAAATCTGAACAATAAAATGTCCAATATTTAATATAAAATGAAAGTAACCCACAAAGTTGGACTTGATCAGTATCACGACAACAACAGTGCCAACTATTGCCGATAACGACCGCCATGCTTCCTGTCTTACAGGCCTGAATCCACCTAGAAACCCCATGGAGCAGGATGTGGAGAGCCCGGCCATCATCAGACAGCCCAAGTTGCCGAAGCAGGCCCGAGAGGACCTGCCCAAAGCGCTGGCAAAAAAGGAAAGGACAAAGAAGATCCAGCGGTACGTCCAGAAAGACGGCAAGTGCAACGTCCATCACGGGAACGTTCGAGAGACATACCGGTATCTGACGGACATTTTCACCACGCTGGTCGACCTCAAGTGGGGGTTCAACCTCTTCATCTTCGTGCTGGTGTACACAGTGACATGGCTGTTCTTCGGCTTCATGTGGTGGCTTATTGCGTACATCCGGGGTGATCTGGACCATATAGCAGACAATCAGTGGACTCCATGTGTCAACAACCTGAATGGGTTTGTATCAGCGTTTCTGTTCTCCATCGAGACGGAGACCACCATCGGTTACGGATATAGAGTGATCACGGACCAATGCCCCGAGGGGATACTTCTGCTTTTAATTCAGTCAGTGCTGGGATCTATCGTGAATGCCTTCATGGTGGGCTGCATGTTTGTTAAGATCTCGCAGCCCAAGAAGCGAGCTGAGACACTAGTGTTTTCCACCAACGCGGTCATCTCCATGAGAGATGGACGACTGTGCATGATGTTCAGAGTCGGAGACCTCCGAAACTCGCACATCGTTGAGGCTTCAATCAGGGCCAAGCTTATCAAGTCTAAGCAGACCAAGGAAGGGGAGTTCATCCCTTTGAACCAGACGGACATAAATGTGGGCTACAACACAGGAGACGACAGGCTCTTCCTCGTGTCGCCACTCATCATCTGCCATGAGATAAACCAGAACAGCCCCTTCTGGGAGATCTCACAGGCCCACCTGGCCAAGGAGGAGATGGAGATCGTCGTGATTCTGGAGGGGATGGTCGAGGCCACAGGTGAGTGCTCGGACCCCGAGGGCCAAGAGACCACTGTTCAATAACACATAAATGTTTTTGAAAAGGTGAAACATAACTAAGGCCATTTATTGAAGTCCTGAATTTACATGTAAATTTGTCGCACTTGCACTTCAGTTGATGCCACAAGATACTCTTCAGTTATTTGATGGCTGTTGTTACTTCATCTAAAGGTTTTACATAAAACACAAAAAGCTTCTGAAATACGATGAATTGCTGATTAACTATGAACAGAACAAATGGTTGAGTTTGAGTTGAAATTGGTTTGTTAATCTAATTGTTCAGTAGAAGCAACATTTCAAAGGTCCAGTCGCTCAACGGTGAGTTCAGGTTGCTGCTTTTCTTTGTCTTAAACTACGGAAAAAGAAAGGCAAACTTTTTTTTCTAAATGTATATAGTAATATGTTGACGTTTAGCACAACATTAAAGCAGAAGTAAGCGATCCGGTCGTTTTGGCTACCTTCTTGTCAGCCGATGGAGTTAGCAGTCCCCACCCTCGTCCCTACGTCACCACATTCACGCGCATCCCTTGGCTGCACACACAGAGAGGACCGCCCCTTTATGCCGTTCTCTCTCCTCATTGGATAAAGATTGTAGGATACAAGGAATGTTTTCTCCTCGGCTTACAGCAGAGCAGAGTGACTGACAGACCAGTGTTTCAGACCAAACACTCTATATAAGTGATTGCTGTCGGAAGATATAACTATTTAAGACTTATATTAACACAAAAATTCCGCTTACTTCTGCTTTAAAGGTGTACAGAAATGGCCGTTTGTCCTGTTTGTCGCGCCGAGTTGTCACGAGCTGCAACACGAGTTTACCCGAGTGAGGAAAACGAATTTGATTGGTCGTTATCGAGCGGGCGGGATATTCAAAGCTTGGGGCGAGCCCGAGCTCCGTGTGTGTGTGTTGTCTCAGACGTTTGAATGACGGATGACGGATCCAATATCAGTGGCGGGTGAATCGTGTACAGGCTGACGTATAATCCGTGCGCCTGCATTATCCAATGCGAAAAAAAAAATACACACTTTCATCCCGGATTTACTCAAAAATAGAATTTTGCACAAAGTTTGGCCTACAACGTCTGAAAGATGAGTTATCACATTAATTTTATGACCCAAAGTGGGCTCAAATTCAATTTTCTTTTCTGTACACCTTTAACTATTGTATTTTAGTTGACCATGTTCACCACTTTAGTTTTTAATTTTTACCAGGCTAATATTTGCTACTTAGCAGCAGAGATCAAAGACTTGAGCTGAGCCTCATGCAGGTATCTGGTCGTCAGGATCATCAAAGTTATTAGCCTACATTTAATTTTGAGGGGTATTAAAGTCTGTATGCCAAATCTCAATCTGTTCCAGTTGTTTACAAGAAAAAAACAACACTACCAGTGACAATTTTTGGATTTAATTTCTTTCAAGATTTTGCCTTATTGTACTTATTCCTGTTCGCATCCTTCATGAGCACCACAAATAACATCCCATGACCCTGTAATGTGTCCCAAACCTTGTAATGCTTTGTTTTGCCTCCTATCTCCAGGTATGACGTGCCAGGCAAGGAGCTCGTACATCGGCACTGAGATCAAGTGGGGCTACCGCTTCACCCCAGTCCTGACGCTGGAGGACGGCTTCTACGAAGTGGACTACAACAGCTTCCACGACATCTACGAGACCAACACACCCAGCTGCAGTGCCAAAGAGCTGGCCGACATGACGAACCGCACCCGCCTGCCCCTGACCTGGTCCCTGGCCAGTAAGCTGAGCCAGCAGGGGCTGCCAGAGTCCGAGCAGGAGGGTCAGGAGACCAAGACCAGCCCGGACAACCAGGAGAAGAGCCAGCAGCAGACGGAGAGGAACGGGGACATTGCCAACGTAGAGAGCGAGTCCAAAGTGTAGCGAGCACAGCAGAGGAGGGCAGAAAAACAGCAGGTTGAAGGTCCATATGAGATTATTGGACTGCACTGTATTGTACGCCTCCCACTTTGGGACGACCACACGCGAGCTTGCGGAGCACAGGTGAGAGTCTGAGGTACTGAAGGACGACCAATGAGCACAGTAGACCAAGTACCCCTGCACCAAGAACCGCTTCTTTCTCAGTGATTCACAGTTCCCCCAAAAACAACAATAAAACATGTCGACATGTGGCCCACCGCTGAACTGAAAACCCTGTGCGGCAAGTGCATGTTTCAAATATAATGTGATGTCCTCCTGTCTGATGAGATTCCTATTATTTTTTCTATTAAAAATATTCCTAGGGGCATTTGCATAAGTATTTTTGTATATACTATAAAACGTTTTGAATTCTTTGTTTTGTTGCGGTGTGAATATTTGACAAATGTTTGATACTACTTCCTTTAGGTTAGTTCTGTATATATTCTATGCCTTACTGTATGTATAAAGCTTTCATTATTTGTTTTTCACAGATATATGAGCATGTATAAACATTATCTGCTGTTAATTTATCTTGTATTGTGTATATACTGTATGACGATAATGTTACAAGGAAAACATACATCTCAATGGATGCAAACTCTAGTTTAAACCAATGACAAATTCTTCCCCAAATGATAGGTGTTTGTTTAAGGTAGTATTACGTGTCTATGATGCTATTCCTCGAGAAGCCATGACTTGCTGTTTACAGCTGAGTGACTTCAGACAATGGCCCTTTAAAACTGCATTTAGTCACTTTTGCACATTGGAGGCCTCTAGTGGAGAAAGTTAGTCACTATTTCAGTCTCCAGAAATCCCTCACATGTCACCTAACAGTATCAAAAACCAATAAACAGTAAATTGCATATTATGTACTTGATGAGGTTTTTTTTTATGGATGTGTCATATTGTGTGTACGAGAAGAGGTCATAGGTTTTTCAGTGGTGGAAAAAAATACTTATAGAACTTATAACTAAAGTGTGTAAAGTGGTTTTATCTGTAAAATATACTTTAAGCATTTAAATCAAAGTACTTGTTCATAGGTCAAACCTTGATATACCTCATAAGATTATCAGAGGTTTTAAAAAAAGTAAAAACTGACTGAGAAATAACCAGTAACTCACCATCTGACAAATATGTCCAAAAGTGAAGCAGACGTATAAAGGACCATAAAATGAAAATATTCAAGAGACAACATGTCAACGTTTCATTTAATCATTTTCTTTATTTCACTCAAATGAAAAATGCAATTATTATTATTTATATCCTTTCCCAACAATCAGCATCATCCATCTTCGAGCACTCATGCCTTTATCACTGCATCATCATCAACTGTATTTCTCAGTGTAACTACAGAAGGTCGTAGCTCATAGTTTAGTATTATTTCATTATGACATTTTGACGAACACTTCCTCATTAAGCACAAACACAAACGTGTGAAATGGTTTTACTCCATGAACCTGAAATGATTGAGATCAATAGTTCACATCTCTGAGTTTTACTTAATAAAAGGTCATTTTGTTCTGAAACTGCTGAGCACTGAAAGAGTACACTAAGCATTTAAGCATTTACTAAGCACTAAGGGAACAATTTTCAGCCTTAGATTGAAATTATTACTTGTTTTTTCTTCTGGTAATGCTGGTAATGAAGAAACGTGTCATGTCTAAAATAGTTGTGGACAGTAGACAGGTGCAGATTTATCAGACCCTGACTACAAAGGAAATAATCCATTACAATCAATTAATTAGTTAGTTTAGGTCTCAGTAAGAAAAATAGTATCATCAGACTTTTTCATTAAAGTTCTGCAACTTTAAACCAGTAGATTAGTGTCGTCAACAACCAGTTTAATATCCAAACCAAATGTCTTATACTCACAGTTCTGACTCTACTCATGGTGCATTCATTTCAAAATAAAAGTCTTCTGGTGAGACAATTTCATTTTAGATTTAAATATAAATCAATCAATGTCTAAAATCTGAGGGTGTAAGTTTATCTTGTGAACATCATGCTCATCTAGATGAGTTAAACCACACGTGACGAATAAAGCTCTGATTTTCTTTGCAGTTCTGGTAAATTACAGTGATCTAAGTTTAAAGGCTTTTATACGTTGATAGATTTATGAAAAGAAATACTAAAAAAATCTTCAAGCCAAAAAAAAAAAAAAACCCAAGGACATCAGACACCAGCCTGTTGTTACAGTACATCACAAAATGACAGACTAATCCACATTTGAAATACATTATTTAAAGTACAAGAGCCTTAATGCGTTCTAACAATGCAGAGAGTCTGCACACACAGTACAATGTTGAAATATAAAGTTAGTTTTTTAAAATAAAAAGTAAAACTGAAGGACCTCTTGAAGTTAGGTCTATGTCTGACCAGGATAAGACTGTTTCTGTGTTTTGTCACAGCAAGAGAGCTCCACACTAATTAGTAAACACAGCAAATCATGACATGATGATATGATAATGAGTCAAACTGGCCTCAAACAGAAACACATCACTAAATACAGATGTTTGTATTACACGATGTGTTCAAGCACCAAAGATAAAATTGAAATAAACGTCCAGGAAAACCACACGGAGTGAAATGTTTAGAGTTTATGACTAGCTACTGTTATCATTTTAATATTAACACAGTGTGTAAAACAATATGATCTGACTCAGTGCTGCCATTTAACATGTATCAGTTCTTTACGATCAGCTCGCCGTATGTAATGCAATAATTTTTTATTTTTGTTTGATGAAGCAGCTGTACCACTGCGGAAGAAATTAAAAAATACTGAATATACAGTATAAGTTAGTTTAGGCACACATAATTCTTTAAAATCAAAACCTGTCTCTAACACAAGAGTTTTGCGTTTTCATTTTTCTGTTTCATATTTCTAGTTTTTACAGGACTGACATAAACGTAAGCATCTCAACAGGCCAGCATCACCTGCACTTCACCTGTTTTCTACTATTTCTTTCTCACACTCTACAAGATAGAATAGAATAATTGTTGTTTTTCAATCTTACTCTAAATACAGTTAACACCCTTGTCATGCAAGTTGGTGAACTACTGTAGCTGCTGGGTCACAGCTAACATGCTAATGCTACTCAGTGAGTCTTTTTTACACAGAGATCTTGTTATATTGCCGCTAAGAAGACGACTTTGATGTGTGATGTTGATGCAAGCCAGCGTGGAGGAATCAGACGCGTGACGAAACAGAAACACAACGTCTGTCCCATGATGCCCGCTTTCCCTTTGACACAGACGTTAATCTAGAATAACAGTGGCTGTGTTTGTACCTTTTATACAGAACGACAGGGTGTGAAAAGAGGCCGGGGACAATAACTCCCCGTCCCCTCCTTCTCTTTTCTTTGCACTGCGCCGAATAAAAGAAGCGGTGAGCAGTGAAGACAGTGCGTCACATTTTAAATAAGGAGTGCTTCCAGAGAGTCTGGGTTTTTTAAGGTGCAGAAGAAGCTTCGGAAAGATAAGGCTCCAAACTATTCAGGAGGTTTGTGCGTGTACCATATGTCTGTCGCCATCGAACTCAAAACACAAGCAGGAGCCGACACTTAAAGCATTAGTACCTTTTTTTTTTTTGTGGGTCAAAAGGTGGCTACCCTGCAAACACCTGGGGCGTCAGAGGAGGGGGCAGGTTGTCGTTGTCCACGTTGTTGGCGTCGATGGCGGAAACGTTGCAGGGCAGAATCTCCAGCGGGTATTTCTCCAGGATGCCCTGCACCTCCCGCTCCACGCTCTGGGGCCAGGAGAGCAGGTCGGCCTGGAGGCTCTGCGCCGCCTCCATCAGCTTCTCCTGCTTGGTGCCGATGCTCGACAGCAGCTCCAGGTTGTGGTTGAGCTGAGCCAGGACCGGGTTGGTGGCGCCGGGCACGCCGCCGGCCGCCGAGTCGGTCTGGGTCCAGTCGCCCTCCGAGCTGTTGAGTCGCGGCGAAGCTTGGCCCGACATGTAACGCTCAAACTCCTCCGGGGAGAGGTTGAGGGACTGGGCGTCCAACTTCTCAATGAAGGCAGCTGCACAGCACTGAAAACAACAAAACAAACAACAACACAGGGGACACAAGTGAGAATGATCTGACACTGACCACACACAGCCAGATGGCTTCCTGGTAAAGGAATAGGCTGAAAACGTGCTTATTTAATGATAGTATTATATCATATCTGTAAATTATTATAATAATAATATAGCAGCTAAGCATGAAGACTTGAAACAGCCAGCCTGGCTCTATCCTAAATAAACAAGTTCACCAGACAGCACCTCACAGCTCAAACAAAGGTGTTTTTTTTCTAAAATATTTTTTAAAAATAGAAAAAGGTGACCAATAACGCATAAAATTTACTTGTTGTATTCACCAAAAAAAGCCACTGTCCCCTCCCTCTGGAACTCACTCCCCAAAACCCATCTGTATCTGCACACACCTCCCAACATTCAAAACCATGTTCAAAGCCCACCTTTTTAAATGAGCCTTTAATGTATACGTTTGTGTATTTTATACTGTTTTAATTGTTTTCTGGGCAAATTGAATTATAGGCAACTGGACTTGTATTTGTCTGGGAAGACATTTTGCCTCCTATCCAAGGGGCTTCATCAGTTCCTACGCAACAAGTCTCACTAGTCCGCACTAGCTAGACAAAGACAGTGGAGTTTTAATTGCTGTTTTACAGTTGTATTTTATTCTGACTGAGCTCTATTTTATGATTTTTAATAGGTGTAAAGTGTCTTTGAGCATCTGTAAAAGCGCTTACAAATAAAAATTATTATTATTATTATATAAATCCTGCTTTGCACATGTAAAAATCACAGTTTCCCATCTGAGTTGCAGAAACCTTTCATGAAATAAAAAGGAAGAGGAAACAAGCGGACCAGGTTAGTGAAGTAGTATCCGTCCTCCCCGGTCATCAGCCTGCTGGGGTTGCAGAAGCGCGTGATGTACTGGATGTTGGACTGAAGACGCGGAGGATTCGCCTTGAGCACGATGTAAATGAGCGCGGGGAGGAAGTCGTCTGCAGAGGCCGGCTCGTTCTTGGTGATCCTGATGGCGCTGAAGATGTGCTTACTGCAGCGTGTAATGCACCCGAGTTTGTCTCGAGGAACCCTCTTTGAATCCATCTCGATGACGTCTGCGAGCACAAGTACAAACATGAAGCTGTGCAAGACTTTGGTTTATATCCTGCTGAGATATTTGCTTGTTTATCTGACACTAACAGAGAAACACATGGGGGGTGAACAGGAGCAGAAAACACTGGCCACGTTTAATTACCTGCAGCCACACTGTGAGTTCAAACATGTGTGCTGACCTGTTATCGCTTTGACCACGTTCTCCGAGACTTCAGGGATTTCCTCATCGAAGGACACACACAGCATCTGGATGGTGACCCAGTGTAGCGCCCTGCAACACAAACAGTCCCATTACTGCTCGCTGGGGTAAGCCTGAAGCTTTTTCTCTTTTTACCAATGTGTACCACCGTACACATCGGTTACAGTCAGTTCCCCTGGGGGGCGACGACCCAGTGCGGTTAACAGCTGCCGCTGTGCATTCACACGTAAGAGAAACATGGAGGAATCTGCTAAAAATGGCCGCTGTGTAATCAAGTGCAAAAACAGAGTCAGACAGAAGTTTTCACAGACTGAAGCAGATTAAAGAGAAGCAACACGCTGTGTAGCTGTAATGTGACACTAAAACCATCTGAATCTGAATGTGTGTGTGTGTTTCCACTCCTGGTTATCTGCTGCTCTGTGCAGTCATATGGGGATGTCACGATTATGGATTTTATTGGTACGATTATTCAGAGAAATAATCACGGTATTAGGATTATCATGATTATTATGCATTTCACAACACTATGAATGTGTAAAAATCGGTAACACTTTATTTGACGCCTATCTCTATAACGCATTAACCATACTTATAATGGGTTATAATGCAGTTATAGCACTGTATAACTATAGTTATAAACACTCATAAATGATCATAATGCTTTGTAACAATAATCATAACACATTATAGAGCATTATAACTCTATTATAATACTTGACCTTATAAGCCATTATAAAATGCTCTATGATGTGTTATGCTTATTGTTATAAAGTCTTATGATCATTTAAGAGTGTTTATAATGATAGTTATACACATCTATAAGCCAATTATAACACATTATAACTATATTTATAAATGCATTATCGATGTGGGCATTGTCAGCGAGTTACTAACAACTATACTGACCTTATAAGTCATGATAAAATGTTTTATAGTGTGTTATAATTATTGTTATAAAGCATTATGATCATTTATGAGTGTTTATAACTATAGTTATACAGTGCTATAACTGCATTATAACTTATTGTAAGTATGGTTATAATGCGTTATAGAGATAGGCGTCAAATAAAGTAAACCTAAAAATCAAATATATTTAAAAAAAAAAAAATGACATTGATTATAATATACGCAAAATATTTTCAGTATCTATTAATACAGGACCAATTATGAATCCTCCAGGGGAAATGTTTTAAATATTTCAGTGATTATTTGTCATCTATACCAAATTTTTAAAGCAGAAGTGAGTGATATATTTGTGTTAATATAAGTCTTAAAGCAGATATCAGTGGAATGTTTTTGTTAATATAAGTCCTAAATAGTCCTATTTTCCGTCAGCAATCACTTACATGAAGTATTTCAGCCTAAACACGAGTCTCTCCGTCACTCTGCTCTGCTGTAACCCGAGGAGAAAATTTTCCTTGTGGGATACAAGTGTTATCCAATGAGGAGAGAGAACGGCATGAAGGGCTGTGTGTGCAGCCAAGGGATGCGCGTGAATGTGGTGACGTAGCACGAGGACCAATTGATGCCTGACAAGGGCGGGGGCTGCTAACTCATGGTGCGTTCAAAGAAACTCGTACTTTGTGTTTTTCCTTCCTGTGAAGTCATACCAGTTCGATCTGGTACGAGTTCACGGGTCGGAAGTTACGAGTGGCCGTTATAGGGAACTTTCACAGACAACAGGATGGTAAAAACACGAGCTACGGGTTACCTGGAACGCTACCAAGTCGTAGTTGTGACTTGAAGCTGTAACTTACGGTTTCAAAAGCCTGCCTTGAACGCAGCATTAGCCGAAACGGCCGTGAAGCTGATATCTGCTTTAAATAGTTATATCTTCCGACAGCAATCACTTACATAGAGTGTTTGGACTGAATCACGGGTCTCTCAGTCCCTCTGCTCTGCTCTGAGCCGAAGAGAAAACATTTATCGTATCCTACAGTTTTTATCCAATGAGGAGAGAGAACGGCATGCAGGGCTGTGTGTGCAGCCAAGGAACGCCGTGAATGTGGTGACGTAGCGACGAGGACTGTTATGGTGCGTTCAAGGAAACTCGTATTTTTCCGACCGTGAAGTGGTACCAGTTCGATCTGGTACGAGTTCACTGGTCAGAAGTTACGAGTGGCCGTTATAGTGACTTTCACCGGTAAAACAGGTCGGAAAAACACGAGTGGGTTGCCTGGAACGCTACAAAGTCGTAAGATGTGACTTGAAGGTGTAATTTACGATTTCAAAAGCCTGCCTGGAACGCAGCATTAGCGAAAACGACCGGATCACTCACTTCTGCTTTAAGTTTATTTTAATCTTTTTTTATTTTTTAATTCCTACCAATTTAATGTTACATTTGTTTGCGTTCCGTGCGAGTTGCGCTGATCTGCCGATACGGTTCCAACAAAATCTTTTTTTTTTTTGAAAGTGACGGTATTGAGGAATGTTTACGATGAATTAATTGTAGCTATTAACACCACGATCAATTGTGCAAACAAGTAATGGTGACATCCCTACAGTCGTATCATTGTTATAATGTGGATCCAGGGAGGCCGACCTTATCCTGTTCTGTGTGGCCAGATCCTTCTTCTCATCGTCAGTGGTCTCTGGGCAGAAGACGCTCTTGTACAGACGGGTCATGATGTACTTCTCCACCTGGTCCATCACCTGCTCCACGGAGTCTGAAGAGCCTGGTGGACGACCACATGCATCAGAGGTCAAAGCCAAAGAGTCACATTCAAACAGCCGAGTGGAAAGATTCTGCATGTGCTGCCATCTAGTGTGAGTTATGTTCTGTCAAGAGTCGCTCTGCTCATTTCATCTGGGATTTCAATTGTAGGTTTAATGTGAATTAGGTTTAGGTTTAGGTTTTAGGTTTATTTATTTAGCACACATTTAAATTCAATGGTGCACGGATGGAACGAAGCCGATTGGCTTGTACATAAGTTCCATCCCTATAACAAATTACAACAAGACAAATTCAACGTTATATGAGCAAAATGAACAAAAATGAGAAAAAATGGAGAGATAAAGAGCAAAGTGATCAGTAACAAATAGAGACAATAGAAATAAGGTACAAAAAATTCATTAATTGAAATCATAAAAATACAGAGTAAGGATGTGGGATATGGAGAGAGCGGGAAATTCAAGAGAAGTTGAGATGTATTTTTAGCTGCTTTTTAAAAAGAAATCATTAATAACATCAGGACTAGTAGGGCTGGGCATAGCTACTGATTTACTGAATCAATTAGATCATTCATTCGATATTGATTCATTCAGTGGTAGTTCGGTTTTAATACCAATTTTGCTTGGTTATGAAAGAGATTTTCACACAACTAATGCTGCAAATTGTACAAAGATGGAACTCTCTCACCTGGTGTATTATTAAAAATATTAATGCTTACATTAAAGATTGACCCAAAAGCAGTTGCATTAATGCACATTCATTTAATATGACCCACTACAGAAGTTAACAGTGCAATTCTTCAGTACAGTTGTGGGTGATGATGATCGCTATTGTGCAGATCTAACAGGAAATTGCCTTATACATTAAAAGATCGATCTAAGGATTTTATGAAGATCGAAAGGAATCAGAAAATCAATTTTGAAACCCAACCCTAATCAGGACATAAATGTTAGAAGTTTCTCTGAACAAACCTTTAAAATGACTCATCAGGCGGTCGGCCATGCCCTGGTAGAAATCCTGAACGCACTCTGAAAGTTCTTCAGCACTGAGATCCTGTCGAGACAAGAAGTTTTATTGATCTGGGGCCTGATTCCTGATTCCTGATTATTTCTACACACGCTCTTGAAAACGTTCCACAGCTGAATTATCATCGTAAAGATTGTCATTATGCCACAGAGTACAACAGACCTTCTTGCTGGACATGTTCACGATGAAGGCTCGAGACTGCTTGTGGATCTCCCGGCCGGTTTTATGGAGGTTTTTCAGGAAGTCCACGAAGTCCCTGGACACTTGGTCTGTCTCGAAGCTGGCATGGCGGCTGATGGACGGACTGGGGCTCTTCCCCTCTTGGGTGTCTGATGAGGAGGAACAATCACTTTTTGTTTTGCTATTTTACTGTGAAATGTGAATTTTTGCCTAGATGTAAATTAATATTCTTAATCAAAGTGCTTTCTTAACTTCATGACCCCGGAGCTTAAAACAACTAAATGGGATTCAGCTCTCATTCTTTTATTATTCACACTTTGTGCTTTTCCTGCTGCTGTCTCACGGGAGACGTCCGTCTTACATAAAAAGATGATTAATGAATGATGACATCCACGGAGGAAGCAGAGAGTTCAGCATCAAGCCAGTCAGGGAGTGAAGCTGAGGCGTGTGCTGTGGTGCCGTCGGTTGGTCGTACCTTTCTTAGGAGTGCTGCGTGACGAGGGGCTGAAGAACTTCTTCACGGTGGTGACCTTTCGCGTCTTCTCATTGGTTTTCTTCTCCTCGAACTTGGAGAACGGTCCCAGAGAGGAGTGTCCCGGGTGTGGTGCTGCAGACTGAGCGTGGGATTGACTCTGGGCCCCATGACTACTGGCGTACGCCGCCTCCTCCTCTCTTTGCAGCCTAGTACAAAAGGAAAATGTATTAATCAGTCATCAATTTTATATTTATATTTTACAAAAATATACATCGACCATCCTCAGAAATAAGCTGTGGGTATAAGAGGTTTTAACAATCAAGCTTTTCATTCCAACGTGTGCAAAACCTAATTTTAAAAAGGCAATGCTCCGTCTCTTTGGACATTACGTTACAGCTATGCAATTTTCCTCAACTCGTAAAACGGATTTACTTCACGAGAGAATTATATAAGAGAGAAAAATCCATTCTGTGTGCTTCAAGTGGCTTTAAAATATTAAAATACGGTGGCCCCACGGTATGAAAAGCGTTGGATAAATCAATAGAAAGGGCTGACACACTGCGTTCGCCTTTGTCAAGAGGCTGAATGACACTGTTTACCATATTTAAAGCTGCAGTTGTGTCGTGCTTTTACAATAGGCAGTTTAAAATGTTAATGAGGCTTGTTATGAGTTTGAACAATCACAAAAAAGTCTGACGCAGAACATCTGTACGTCCAGATTGTCGTTCACCAGGAGACGGAGACACCGACGGAGACGTGTCACCGACAGGCAGCAGCAGGCCGCCGGTGAAGCTCTTACTTTTCTGCCAGGGCCCAGTCGTCCTGGATCTGTTTCTGCCGGACCCGCTGGTACTCCTCCCTCCAGCACTTGGAGCACAGACCTTGCCATGCTGCGTTGCCGTAGTAACCGCATCCCTTTTTGCACAGCAGGTCTGATTGGTCCACATGTATCCCCCGTCGCTCCGTCCGCTGACTCATAATGCCGGTCAACCTGGAATGAAAAATTCATCATCTGATTTATTAGTGGATTTGTATGCAGCGCACATTATTACACTGTTCACATGCACTGTCGTTTGTACACAGGCTTCACAGCTTAGGCAGAAAGCAGCCTTGATATTATCATGTCTGTGAGCTGGAAATAAAACTACACATTTTATTTTTTATTGTTTTAAAATATTTGTTTAAACATTTTCTGTGTGTGTGTGTGTGTAACCTGGAGGCGGCTACGAATGTATTATCTAATCATGTATCATAATGGACCTTAACCAACCTCGTAAAGTGATAAATAAAGAGACACTTGATGATTATATAACTATTACAATTTTATAAAGTTCAGAAAGATATCAAGATCCTAATATTTTAATAATTACTGAGTACAGTCTGCCACAAACTTTTGTTTCCCATAATGCAACCTAGTTATTCTACAATATTTTATTATTCAATGTTTTGTCACTTTCATACATCATGTGTATCATTATTGATTATAGATTCTTCACATGACACCTTCCCTGTACTGACACAGTATGAGGTCCCTGATACTTGAAGGTTTTGCCCAATGCTTCAACACTTGAACCAGCAAAACATTATCAATAAATATGCACTAAAAGAGACTAAAAGTCAAAGTGATAAGCGTCGCTGTCAGTGACGAAGTTATGGTGTTATCAGAGCTCAATGTTTGAAGACTTTACAGTTCAACACAACACAAACAGAACAAGTTAATTACAAAAATATAAAGATATTTAGCAGCTTAGGAGACTGTGTGTGTCTATGACACATGGCTATAAAATAGAGGAGGGGAGAGAGGACCTGTCTTAGTTGGCACCCTTATTTGTTATCAATCAAATCATGTAGCACCAAACAGACCTAATCTGGGACTTGAGGAGCAGGTGGAGGACTAAGGCAACAGTGTAGAGTTACATACTTTCACCAGATGTAAATCTAACCTTATCTGAATTTACACAACAGAGATTAAAGACAGACATTCATTCCGTTTCTGTTTTGATGATAAGGGCACTGATATCTCCCCGATAGCAATCCAGTTTAGTAGAGAGATCTGGTGGCTGTGAAGGCCTCAGTATTATTCACATTCAGTAACGTTAGACGATCAATGAGCCGTCTGGTCTGGTGTAAGGACAGAAACTATTGTGATTCCTCCTGTGTCTAACGTTTCCAAGCCATTTAACGTTACCGACGGTCTGTAGGTCAGTCAGCTAAAAAACAGGCAGCAGGATTTCAATTAACACACGGAGGTAATTCACCTTAAATGTTATGTTCACTGTCTGATCTCTTATATCGTACTTTAACATAGACAGACATGGAGTGTGCTTTAGTAGGCTACTCACCTGTGTTGTTTTCACCGACCTGAAACAGGAACAGACTCCTCTCTCTCTCCGTGGACCGAGGCGTTAAGGTCCGGACACTGGCGTCATCAGAGCGCGACAACGCGACAGTCTGATGATTACAGTGCAGAGGTTTAAATTAGAGGCATCAATTTAATTAATATAGACTTTGTCATCAAGACAAACAGCCTCGATGACACTGGGTGGTACTGTTTGGAGTAAATCGCCTGTTTACCTCGGCAGCAAGAGCTAATTTTCAAGGAGCGGCCTAAGTTGTCATGTAGCAAACGCACACGGACGGAAGCCGGTGAGTTCTCACAGCGCAGTACCAGAGAACTTGCTCTGGCAGTAAGTGTCAAACCACAGGGTTTTAACCACACTGAGACTGAAATGATAATGTATTTGAATGACAAGAGTTTAACATATAATTTACATTTTCTACAAGTTTATAGGCTACATTTGATGTTTCATCAGCTAATTGGCACAACGTTTAGGCCTAGATGAAAAGTAAAACCTCCTACAATAAACTCATTTTTTGTCTTTTACCTACAACTATTATAGAGGTGGGTTAAGGTGCATATAGTCTGTTTAGACCGGCATGTTATTCATGTAAAACTTTAAGGGCTGCTGAGGAAATAATCCAGTAGCTGTAGTTGTAGTAGACTTTTGGGTGTATAGAATTAGCCTACATGAAAAGTGTGTTGATGTGTGGTCCAATTGAATGAAAAGGGGGTAAGCCTGAAGGTGTGGGGCACATCCTTCAACTTGAAGTTGTCTCTGTGTTAAAACAGTGGAAAGATTTAACAATTTAAATTGTAGAAAATTTTAAATATAGAAAATAACATCATACACTGTTATTGGACAACCAAAATTAGGCTAAGGTAAACACACACAATCACATACATAATACTGTAATAGGCTATAGTTAGTGGGAAGGGAACCCATTTGTAATCAAAAAATGTCATCATCATGAGGAAAAAGAATAAGAATAAAAGCCGTGTATATAGTCCAAAATAGACACAAGTGCATAAACAACATCCAACATCACATCACATCACATCACATGAATACATCATTGAAAGTTACAGAACAAACGTGTTTGAAGGAGTGTAGTATATTACCCACCTGAAATTCTTTACTTTTATATTTTGAATTATCTTACTTTCTTCTTTAGGTGTCTTCTTTTCTGTAAAATGACCTGTTGGAATGTGAATGTTTTCTTTGGCCGAAAGGCTAAACCTTAGCTCAGAGCTTAAGTTACCTTTCTGGACATCTGTATTTTGGTTTGCCCCATCTATGTTTACAAATGACATGGTCGAGAGGTTAAATGTCAGAGGGTAAATTCTATGGGTCAGATGCTGTTTTAATTTATGGACAATCTGGGTTAGGTACATTCTTCTCTTTGGAGAAGGTTAAGTTTTGGAGTTAGAGAACACATATAAAGCTGTTGTACCTTACTGTTACCCTTACCCTTACTTTATTATTGCTCTATGGCTGAGCCGTGGGTGCTATATTTCGTTGTATATGTACAGTATTCTTTCGTTAGTATATGACAATAAAGGAACCTTAAACTTTAATTATTGAGATATAAGATTCAGCACATGATGTAGGTGTATTGTTTTAAAGTCCTTTTTTTCAAGTATACAACAGCCAGTAATCTAGAGTGTTATTTACACTACTGCACATGAACTCAGCCAGAGGCTTTGAGGTTATGTCTGGACAATATATTTTGACTTCATACCAGAGTTACTGGAAGTGGATTTTACTGATTGGCCGGCAGCGTCTGTCCCCTCTAGACTGTGTGCATATTGACATTAAGGTTAATGTTCAGTGGATGTATCTGAGTCTAAATGCCAATTGGATTACAAACAATTCTGTGACTTCAGTGTCATGATTTAAATACCACCAATAGCATCAATACACTTCTGGAACTGGTTGTTTTTAGCAGACAACACTTTTCAATACGCTTTGACATACAGTATAAGACACAGAACATGTTGTGGTCCAGGTATCCCACCGCTCTTTTCCAGTTGGAAGACAAATAAACAGTTGATTGAAGAGCTGTCAAGCAGTCAACCCAAAAGCTGTGTTTATCTAACGATGGTATAAAGTCTCATTTCATTTGAGCTTGTGTGTTATGAATTTGTATTTGTATGCAGAGTGGTTCAGTCGACTGGTCAAGCTGATAAGGTCATCCTGGCAAGAGCAAATAAACACACAGAGGGTCAGAACACTGCAGACCTGATTCACACACACACACACACACACACACACTGGTGAGACAGACAGACGTACAGTAGCCATGATACTGATGGGTCGCAGTTTGTGTCTTCCGTCTCCAGCCACCGTCCAGGAGCTGTTCTCTGTGGCCCGAGACGCCAGCATCGTCCCCGACATCTCCCTGGATCCGGTCCTCACCACCTTCTTGTCGCTGGACTCCTCTGCAGCGCTGCAGCATCAGTACGCCTTCTTACAGCGGAGCATGAGCAGGGAGCAGCAGAATACGTTCAGCCTCAACCTGACTGAAGGGCTGGGGGGCGGCAGCAGGGTCGCCTACGGAGGAGTGGGGGTCGTTGCTCTGGCTCTGTCTTTGCTTTTTGACCAGGTTGCCCAACAAGTGGGTAAAATGTTCTGTTTTGTCTGGTGTTTGTATGTCCTAATACCAAATGTTCGTACTGCATGCACATGGAGTGGAGAATTCATTGCATATGATTGAACCCTAAATGTTTGCAGTTTATTTCACAATTTTTCTAGGAAGTCTGTCAGTCCACCAGTGTGGATTGTTTGATGTTTGATAGCAGTACAGACATTCCTGTTCATTCCCCTCAGTGTCACAGCTGTACTTTGTAATTAGCAGATGTTAGTATTGTAATATTTTTTTTCTTTTCAAATTCTCGCTCTCTTTTTTCTCTTTTTTTTTTTAATAAGGTGCTACAGTTACAGGACAAGAAGGGAACAAACACAAACAGAGACAGACATTAAAAAAACAACTTATTACAAGGTTTAACAAGACAAATTAACGCAGACAAGTGCTGTGTTGGTGTTAGCGGTGCTGTACATATATGTTGTGGTGGAAGGTGCTTATGTATGTGAGTAGATGTTAGTAATGCTGACACACAAAACAAAGGTGATGAACATGGTAAACGTTAAACATCAGTATGCACTTTCACTGAAAACACACTAGCACTCAGCAGACTTGTGTCTCATTCTTTTGAACCATAAACATTGATGATATACTGTCTCACTAGGTGCGGTTTCAAGGATCAACAGACGGTGACCCTTCCACTGAGAGATCTCAGTCTAAAATCATTTTTGGCATCAGCAGCTCCTCAAAAATCGGCTTGCTCATCCACGTCTACCTGAGCATGATCCCTGGCATCGCCAACAACCAGGAGAAGATGGCCGAGACCACAGAGCTCTACGACAGACTGCTAAAACTGGAGCTGATTGATCATTATGAGAGGATGACCACTAAGAAGAGAATGAGCACGGTGTCCATGCAGCAGTGGGTGACAGGAGCTGCACTTCATCTGCACATGAGAATCCACCAGGTCAGCTAGAAAAAGAAAGTTAAATGCACCTTTCTATTGAGCGACTAGTGGAAACATATTCATCAGATGCACAAACACAACTTGATGAATAGGATTAGATAAGAGTAAGAAGATAAAAATAAGATTGTTGCTTTGAAACTTACAGATCTAATAGGCAGGGCCGTTGCTAGGAATTCTGAGCCCCCTGAAAGAATACTAAAGTTGGCCCCTGTCCCCTGACTTTTCCACTTTCTTTATTATCATTTTTTATTTAGCCTACTTTGTTTTAATGCTAATGCAGCATTACTATGCGTATTAGTCAGGGTCTTATGCAGAATAATTCAGTCATACAAAGATTAGACTACTGGGGTTTTTTGTGGGCCCTACTGGGCGCTGGGCCCCTAGAATTATCATCACCTTTCTCCCCTATACAACGGCCCTGGTGATACCAGGTCGCTGTCTGCTAACTTATCTGCCATATCACCATACATTTTGATAATACTGTATGTCACTGTTTACTCTGGGGCTTTCAAATTGATCCAAACTAAAGCCTATAAACTTTACTCTGTCTCCAACAGGTCCGACTGAACTCTGTGCCATTAGGATCAGCGGAGTCTCTGCGTCTGTCTTATAAAACAGGGTTAAGTCACCTCGTTCAGGGCTACACAAGCTACCTACGGAGAAGCATCCAGGAGACCGAGGCTCCGGGTCCACGAAAACCCCAAACCAGGACTGGACCGAGACACTCTAACACATCCGGCATAACCAATGTGACTTGCTCAAGTAATCGCATTTGCAACGTGGGCCAGGTTCATGCTGTTGGTGTCCGAGCTGAGAGATATAATAAGACTGTTGCCCCCAATGTAAGTGATGAAATCAGCAGAAACAACGTGGCAAACGAAGGAGAGGAAACTGCTCTAGGTCGTCTTGTTAACAGAAAGACATCCACCAATTCAACTGAACAGGAAGAAGGCTCGTTGGGCCTGTTAGTCATTGAGCCGCTGAGAAACGTGAGTCACAATGTGCAGCATCACCGCTGTCAGTCTCCGGCCATACAAGAAGCTCTGGTGACTCGCATTATGAACGCTCAGGACCTGGAGAGGAACAGAAACTTCTTTCTTTTTCCTGACAAAGTTTTCCACAGCCTGCTCAGGCAGAGGGACGACTTTGAGTTAAAGACTGATTAGACAGAAATGAATATCATGCAATTAAATGTTCAATCCCATAATTGCACTTAACGATATGCTGAGTATAAACTGACAACTAAGAGTCAATTTGTGCTGTAAATGACATAGAAAATATAGCAGCAACCTTTTTTTTTTCCTAAATGTCCGACAACTGTTTTCTCTTGTCTAATAATAAAGATGTTACCAACTGATTTTAAATGTCACATTGAATGATTTTTGACAGTTTGAAAATGAGCAGATTGATCTTATGTCGCCACAAAGACAGAATGAAGACACAGAGTTTATTTTGAATTCTGATGCAGTACATCCAGCTGTAAACAGATCCTTGAAATAATTCAGTCAATATGATCAGATTTGCATTTATTGCCTACCCTTACTTAGGGGAAATAGAAGTAGTCTTTGATCTGACTGATTCTGCGAGAAATTGTTGAAGAAAAATCATTCAAATCCATATAGTTTCAGAGTTTGCTGTGGTGAGTTTATTAGTAGGCCGAATCCAGAAAACAGTAGAGCATGTCCATGGCAACCAACTGACCCAGAAAGGTCATGCAGGGGGAGAGTTGTGGAAGGTGGGGGGTCACAAGGTTACATGGGGGAACAAAGGCATTGATTGAAGTAACAAGAGGCATATCAAGAGACAGGGAAGTCGTCTTGTCACACATGAGTGGGTTTTACAAGAGACAACTTCATTTTCAAGATGAAGACAGAGATGAGGGGCTTCGTTGGTGAAGATAGCACCATGATACAAGTGATTGCCAGTGTTTTGAGGGGAAAAGATCAATATAGGACAAACCAGTGGGCTGCGGAGCCAGAGACACTCATAGGTGTCAGGGTTTTTCCTCATTTCACTACACCAAACGAATATGTTTCTTCCACAAAATACAACAAACATACAGCACACATTGGACATAAATGAAATGAAAACAGTATAGGTTCAAGGTTCAATTTATTTCATGTCCCAAAGGGCAATTTGTGTTGCAGCTCATAGATCACATAAAAGTAAAAACATAAAACACAAAAAACATATAGACTAGTGACATAAACACACATCAGTATAAATAACAATATAAATAGCATGTGCACTGACTGTGGTCATTTAAGAAATATAGAATATAAGAAGTAACGTTATAGCACTAGAAAATCAAAATCAAAGATAACACTGATAAGAACACAGTGGGGAACAAAGGCATTGATTGAAGTAACAAGAGGCATATCAAGAGACAGGGAAGTCGTCTTGTCACACATGAGTGGGTTTTACAAGAGACAACTTAATTTTCAAGATGAAGACAGAGATAGTTAAAGATACTTTATTAATCCTTTGCAGGAAATTACAATGTTACCAGCAGCAGAAGACAACACAAGACCACAAGCACGCATCATCATGCACAAAAAATACACAATAATACAATAACAACAATATTGCACAACCCGTTACAAACTTATGTCAGAGAATAAGAGCAGCAAAGTCTAAAATGCGATTTAAAAAGAAGTAAAAGTGGCAAAGTCTAAAATAAGATTTTTTAAAAAGGAGGGAGAGACGCTGTCACATGATTAAGAGAAGCTAAATGGCATATGCACATGATTACTGTGAGTTAAAAAGCCTAATGGCAGCTGGTAAAAAAGACTTGAGGTTCCTCTCAGTTCTACATTTGGGAGGGATTAGCCTGTTGCTGTGTGAGCTCAGTCTGAAGGCCTCAAGGGCGTGGAGTGGGTGCCTGTCGTTGTTCAGGATGGAGTTCAATTTCCTCAACATCCTCATGTTTGCAACCTGCTCCACACTGTCCTGGGGGGTGCCAATGGTGGAGCTGGCCTTTTTGATGAGCTTGTTCAGCCGATTCCGGTCAGAAGTACGGGCTCCGGCCCCCCAACACACCACACAAAAGAAAAGAGCACTTGCCACTACAGACTTATAAAAGGAACAGAGCAGAGGCTGACAAATGTTAAAAGACCGCAGCCGTCTGAGGAAAAACAGTCTGCTCTGCCCTTTTTTGTAGACTGCCTCCATGTGGCTGGGCCAGTCCATTTTGTTGTCCAGCAGCACACCCAGGTATTTATATGTGGAGACAGTTTCTACGTCTGTGCCCAGTATAGTGACAGGGAGTGGGTTTTTAGGTCTTGTCCTTCTAAAGTCGAGGACCATTTCTTTAGTCTTTGTGGTGTTGAATGAGATGAGAGATGAGGGGCTTTGTTGGTAAAGCACCATTATACAAGTGAATGCCAGTGTTTTGAGGGGAAAAGATCTATATAGGACAAACCAGTGGGCTGCGGAGCCAGAGACACTCATAGGTGTCAGGGTTTTTCCTCATTTCACTACACCAAACGAATATTTTTCTTCCACAAAATACAACAAACATACAGCACACATTGGACATAAATGAAATGAAAACAGTATAGGTTCAAGGTTCAAGGTTCAATTTATTTCATGTCCAAAAGGGCAATTTGTGCTGCAGCTCATAGATAACATAGGAAGTAAAAACATAAAACACAAAAAACATATAGTGACATAAACATGCATCAGTATAAATAACAATATAAATAGCATGTGCACTGACTGTGGTCATTTAAGAAATATAGAATATAAGAAGTAACGTTATAGCACTAGAAAATAAAAATCAAAGATAACACTGATAAGAACACAGTGGTCGAATAAGGTGCATTAGATAAAGTGCAGTCTCACAAGGAGATAGCGCCTAAGTTAGGCCTAGTATATCACTATGATATTTATGATTAAGATTAAGTGAGACTAGCCTCACTTGATTCAGGAGATACTTGGTAAAGATTTATTTTTGCTGTTGTTGTTGTTATAGGCTCACCGTCCGGTTGGTGGCGGGGAAGCATCGATAAAGCAGCAGCAGCAGCGGCAGCGGACGGACCCGCCTCTTCACGCATGGTGGTGACGGCTCACGGCTCGCGGGGCACCGTCGCATCAGTTTCGACTTCCGCACACTACTATGAACAGGAGGGACACCTTTGTACCAGAAAAACCACTGTTAAGCTCTAACACGACGTGAGTGTTTTTTGTCCCTCATTCAACTCACTTTTCAACCCGGAAGCGTCGACGACGAGCGGAACAACTGGCTCCAGCTCGCGGCGTCGCGCTAAAACCAAGAAAAGTCTCGTAACGTCGTGAAAAAACCCATCAAACGGTGCCACGTTGGGAGGAACTAGCTCATTTACATTAGCCAGGTCACAACCAGCTTAGTTCCCAGTGGGATAAATCGGCTCTGTGAGTGTTTTAAAGCAACATTTTTAACATTACGCACATTAGCTGTTGTGCTAAAGTGCTAACACGAAGGAGCGTCGTCAGCTACATAACGTGACTGCTCGGAGGTTTAGCTTCAGATAAACATCAATTTGAAACACTTAAAATGGCGACATTATAAACCAGCGACAGCCATGGATGTATTATATTAATTATAAAATTAGCCTGTTTTAAACACATCGGTATATACGAGATAAAACGTCAGGACAGTTTATAGGAGCTTGTGTTATCTCTCCGTCTCTGGGTCGAGCACGAGTGAAGCTTTTCTAAGCTAAACTCGTCAAACTAGTCGGATGTGGGTTGAATTAACAGCTTGGACACGTTGTTTAAGCAATTTGACGTTAAATTAATGTATTTAAAATTGTTTCTCACGTCGCTTGTGTCAGACATTCACTGACTCACATTAGGAAAACTATTACAAACATCTCAACAATCAAAACAGCAGATGTTTATGGCATGACTCAGGAGGGCGGAGGAGAGGTTTCTTTCACACTCAGCAGTTTTATACTGTTGATTATTTTTTTGCTGTGATTTCAACTATTGAAAAATACTGTATTGAGGGATGTGAAGTCTGCATATTGTTAAGGAAGAGCATAAAGGATCAAACAACAGGCTGTGGCTGTGATTTCAGACAGCTTGGTTAAAGGTGGAGTCGGACAGGTATCACTGCTGTGTGAACAACACACCCACCTCACCCCCTGGGATCACAGCCTCGACTCAGCAGGATCCTGTTTCTCATGTTTTACATGATGCAACACGGATGAAAATCCACTTTTCAATTGATGTTCTGTGGGTTTTTTTTTTTTTTTGCACCTTCCTATAAACCTCTTTACAGCTAATTGGTCATTAACGATAGGCCACACCTCTCACTTCCTCCCTGGATAACCTGACAATAGACTCAGTAGGTTAGGTAGGCTCACAGTTTGTGTCTGATATGTAAGCTAATTTTCATGGTAATGCAATAATACTGAGCTATTAGATTGGTGCTGCTTCACCAAAAGAGGCTTGGTGTTGTTTGAGTTTCAGTGTTTTATTGACATTTTCTTTCAGAGTTGGACAAGATGTCAGATTCTGACTCTGATCCCGACTACAGCGAATACTCCAGACACCGTGTGAACGTTGTGAGTTATCAGCCTCTACTCAAAATAACTGTAATTATTATTATTTAATCCTGCTGTTTTCTGTGCAACACTGAAAATGTCTTTTTTGTTTGTGATTTGTCCTCTCAGAGACATGGTACAGTCATCGCCCTCCGTCCATCGGGTAAGAAACATTGAATGTGATGAAATAACTTGAATTAAAAAAAAAAAATCCTGTGTCTGGTAGATAAACCACAACCACCAACATCTGATAATTTCCTCCTTGAGTTCCAGTGAAAGTTAACGAAGCACTGGCCCCGGCTGATCTTGGCAATAAACTTCAGTGTTTTACTTCCTGAGAAACAAAAAGAGGAAATAATTGGCTGTAAAGTTGGAGGAGATCTCTTGGTGGCGTGTTGCTTAACATTGTGCTGTAGCTTTAATAAATAAGAATAGAAAACCTTTGTGCTGCCCTCGACTGCATCAAACCAAGTTTCTTTTCTGCATGTTTTTGTTTTGTAGAGGCGATTTTTGACCAATGGCTTGGTATCGACCTTATCACCAGAAAAGAGGCTGGACAGCGGATGAGAGTTTGTACTTTCTGGCTGCCCATGCTGCTGCAGCGCGATGACTCCAGCCCCACTGCTACCTGGGCCATTGAGATTGGTTTAATTAACCATATGTAAGTGGGCTTGTAACTGGGATCTCTGAATTAATGTCTTGACACCCGGTGATTACGGTGCTAACGGGATTGTGACTCTCTCACAGCGACAGTGAAGACATAAGTCTGAAGCAGCTGCACAAGCTGGAAATAATGGAAGCAGTCCTAAGAGCTATGGAGAGAGGAAGTGTAAGTGCAGATATTTTTAATACAGCCTTTGTTACAAGCATTGTTAAATTCTTACTTTTACTTCTTGATATTCTACGATTTTGACATTTTTTACTTTTGATATGAACTGCCTGTTCTCTGTTTCAGAACAAAAGAGACCAAACAAAGGACATTATTTCAATAAGCAACATGTTTAACTTGGTAAGTTAAACTTACATACTTCTAATGTAATTAACTAATTTTTTTCCAATGCATCAAAACTTCGGGATGAAAATACAAATGGTTCACGATTCTCTGGTATTTATGGGATGTGATGTTTTCTCATTTACCAGCGGTCGCCTGAGGTTTTGGACGACGCCTTAATTTGGTTGGAGCGAACAGGAGAACCTGATATTCGCTATCGTGTCATGGGGTTCGGTCACCCAATCAACTGCCTCACAGCCCTGCACCTTATCTTCACTGAGTGTAAGACACACACACACACACACACACCTGTCTACTAGAAAACTAATCACATCTGACACCGGCACAATTTGAAGTTCATGAAAAGTGAAAACAAATAATGAAGCTTATTGAAGTTCTATGAATGTGGTTTTTGCTTTAATCAGTTGCCAAGTATATTCAAGACATGGGTGCAAACTTGGAGCGGACACTGAAGGCGCTGATGGCTCGACCATCTGAGTATCTCATAGAGGTGAGAAACCGTCAATGCTGTGATGGATTAAAGCAACCCGTACCTTTCTGAAACTTTTACACTTTTTTATTTAAAGGGGACCTATTATGCTTTTCCAGCTTTTCAGACTTATAAATATGTTTAAAATGTTGGATACTTGCTTGAGGGGATGAGAAACTGCCATATCATGAGGTAGGCGCGTGTTGAACTAATCCCCGGGGGCAGTTTCAGGCAGCTCTGAACCGCTGCATTGAATTAGAGCGTTTCAAAGCGAAGCAGGAAAGAGCCAGAATGGAGGATTACACAGACAGCTTGTATGTGATAAGTATGTAGTTTTCTATCGATTACAACTTTGAATAATGCTCCACTTGGGTCCAATATCACAATAATAGCCCCTGAAATAAGCACAATCAGTTCGTTCTCATATGGTTCTGAAACAAGTCTGACCAATCTTATCATATTAGGTGGCCAAGCACACAGAGATATTTAAAAGCAATTGGGACATACTTGACAAATGCAGCCTTTCATGTTTTCTCCAAAACAGTAAATATAATGTTCATACTTTGCAAAAACTATTGAAAGTTAGAACATTAGAATGAGGATTAGTTAAGTTATATGACATGTTTGAAGGTCGGTCTCTTCTTGTCAACAGAGCTGAACCGCTCTGCATGAGCAACTGTCACATTGACACACAAACCTAAACCAGCCAGGTTTGTAATTCAGGACGTGATTTCCAAGCTTTGAACAGAGTCCATCCTCATCTACTCCAAAAGTGTCCCTAAGCGCAAGATTCAAATCATAAATGTGAATCCCCAACTCTGTAGGTTGAAAAAAAAAAAAAAACACACACACACATAGGATTAAACGGAGCGTGCTAAAAAATATTCACATAAGTTATTATAGCCGTTTTCCCACTAAAATTAGCGGGTCAACGCAGGTTTTTTTAAAAACGCGGGTCGACCCGCTAACAATCTGCATTTGGCTCCTTTCCTATTGGCCAAAATGCCCCCCCGCTGGGGGATCAGACAGAGCATAAATCAGTCGCCCCGCTCTCATCCGCGGTGCAAGAAACACACACAGTGTCATGCCAAAGCCGCCCGCCGCGGAGTGTCCGTCCACCGAGGCAGACTCTCTGGCTGGCTGACCTGAGCACCAGGACCGCGGAGGACAGAGAGTCTGCTGCGGCCGGATGACGGACGTCCGCGGCCCCTACACGTCAGTTAAACAGACTGTCGCTTTTCTTTTTTTCAATCGTTTTCGGTCAGTGTTGTTTGATCTTTTGATCCTAGTCTCAAATGAGAGCAGAGCGGAGCAGAGCTTTGTTTTGGTTCGTGATAAGAGACGTGACCGGCGCGATGACGTGGCGTCACGTAACGTTCAGCGTATTCACGTAAATTAGCGGGTTGACGCGGGTCTGGCGTTCCCACTGCAAGCCGATCGGAGTCGAGCCGATTAAAGGCGATTTTAACCCGCGTCGCTTGCCGAGCGTCGATTTTTTGACCAGTGGGAAAGGGGTATATGAATAGTGTAATGTTAACCGTGTTAACCAAGTGAACTTCCTTTCTCCTTGTGGAAAGTGGTACTCAGCTAATCCCTTTGATGATAACAGTGTGAGATACACCAGACACAGAGACAGAGTCCACTCAGGACAGGTTAAAGGTCAGAAGCCAGAGGAGCTCTTACGACCAGTGCTCTGTGTGAATTTACAAGGGGAGTTGTGTCCTGGTGGTGAAGCCAGGCAGAACTATCAGAGTGCCATATATTTTGTCTGCTGTTCAGTGTGTTTTGGGAACGATAAAGATAGCGGCCTGAGAACATCTTCAGGCCACTCACTCACTGACTGTACTCCTGTTCGGTTGTGTTTGTGTGACTCCATTCATGAATGCTTTATTAAAACTCAAGAAAGACAGCTGACGTGTTAAGATATCCTTTTTTAAATACTTTATTGAAGGAACAACATTTTTTTGCCACCACAATAGCGAAAATACATAATATGATAAAAGGTCAGAATGATGAGATAGTAGATGAGGAAAGTATGAGAAAAGTAAACATAGCCTAAAAAAGGCAACTAAATTGAAATTGAATAATATGAGATAAAAAAATATAAAATATGACATTAAAAAGTCAGCGTTGAGGTGAGGCAGAGGTGGGTGGGACTTTGGGGGGAGGTGGAGTTGTTGATTTTCTAAATGTTCTGCTGTGCTGTGTGAAATGCCAGAAAGGTAAGGGTTGCTTTAAAATAAAACCTAAAAGCCTTAAACTGTGATGTCACTAAATCATCTATGTCTTGTGCCTGTGGATATAAAAAATTGAGTTTTTCATGTTCCTCTTTCAGAAAAGTGACGAAATGAAGAAGAAGGGAAATGACAGCTTTATCAAACAACAGTATCAAGAGGCTGTAAAGTTTTATTCCAAAGCTATCAAATATTAGTAAGTAATGAGCCTGTGAATCTTCTCATTTTATCCAGGTCATAGTTATCTCAAGGAAATTTCAATCGAACGCAACTGGACTTGGTTATTTGTCTTAGAAGACGCTTCACCTCTCATCCAAGAGGCTTCATCAGACAGAGACTGATACATCCCAAGGACAGAACACCACACACCCACATCTGGTGTATGCAGTCCAATGCAACGAGGAATGCAAAGACCTCTACATTGGAGAAACAAAACGACCACTGCACAAACGCATGGCCCAACACAGGAGAGCTAACTCCTCAGGCCTGGACTCTGCTGTCCATTTACATCTCAAGGAGAAAGCCCACTCCTTTGAGGACAACAATGTTGAGGACAGATGGTTCGAAAGAGGAGTAAAAGAAGTCATCTATAATCTAAGTAAAAAAGAGAGACCATCCCTCAACAGAGGAGGAGGTCTCAGACACCACCTATCTCCAATTTACAATGCTGCCCTTTCATCCCTTCGCAGGAGATTCAACAACTACTATCTAAGAAAAACAACTGTTCAAAAAAGGCCTCATGTGACGCCTCAACTCGCCTCAACGACTTTTATAACACAATAGGGCACTAATGAAGTCGAAACCCAACTTTCCCCCAACGACTGTCGTTAGCACATGAAGCACAAAGGGGTCCCAGTGACATCATCAGTCTTGTGAACGCCCCTCACAGAGGTTAAATATCTGGGTCTCCACACCAGATACTTGGACCATTCACATCCTGGTCAGATGCAAGCATGGACTGATGAAGCCTTTTGGATGAGTGGTG
This sequence comes from Trachurus trachurus, assembly GCF_905171665.1. NCBI lineage: Eukaryota > Metazoa > Chordata > Actinopteri > Carangiformes > Carangidae > Trachurus > Trachurus trachurus. Next base: position 17,612,433 of record NC_139903.1, on the reverse strand, counting down.
AAACATCTTTTAAGACAAATACCAAGTCCAGTTGCATTCGATTGAAATTTCCTTGAGATTAGTAAGTAATGTTTTTTTTTTTATATCTCTTCAAAAGTATGTTTTTTCCAGACATGAAATTTTAATCTGTATTGCACTGAAATGTTTAAAAAGGTTTCACATTTTCTTTGTGGTGATAAACATGTAAAATAATTCAGTAAAATACAATAAATAGTTTGATAAGCTAAAACCTAACCTCATACTAAAAAAAAAAAAAGGTTTAGTCGAGATCTAATTTCACAGATATTGTTAAAAACTTGAATCACATCCAGGTTTCTTGTCAGTATTGGTCTGTATATCTTTAGTAAACTGGTAAATGTGTTGTAATTAACTGAAACTCTTTTTTTCTCCATTCAGCCCTGACAACCACTTCCTGTATGGAAACAGAGCTCTTTGCTATATTAAAAGTGAGAAGTGGCTGTAAGTAACTTATGTTTCATTCACATACATATAAATAAACACCTGAAGTCTCCACTGTGTGTGAATATGCCTGTTTGTTTTGTTTTTTACAGAAAAGCAGTTAGTGATGGGAAACGAGCCACTTTGATAAAACCATACTGGACAAAGGTACTCTTAATTTGTCATAAAAATGTTAACAATGTTTTGTATATATGTATTCTTTATGCAGCTGATGTATGAGCGGTGTTTCTAAAGTCATAATGTGAACTGTGTTTCCTGTCGACCCTACGCTCTTCACATCCGTCACTGATAAACAAATATTATTTCTGAGTTTAATGTCTGTTTTGTTTACAGGGTCACTATCGTTACTGTGAGGCTCTGTTCTCGATGGGAGAGGTGAGGATGGCCATTGAAGCCAACAGCTCGGCCCAGAGTCTGTGTAAATTTGACTACGAGGGAGTCAAAGACCTGGAACAACAACAGAGCAAATTCTGCATCGTATTTTCAGTTCCTAAAGGTATTTTACCCCAAATTGATGATATCCTTGTTCTGAGACTAAGTTTGAGCCTGTTAAATATATATGTATTCATTGACTAGCTGTTAAAAGTGTCAATACAGTTTGAAGTCTTCGTAAAAAGGTTCAGTTGAGATGGCAGGAAAAATGACGATAATGTCGTGTTTGCATATTTTGCAACTGATTCCTGAGCGTTGGCGTGTTATCTAAAATCTGAGTGAAAGGGACTCCTGTGTGTTTACTGGGCAGATCTACACTGAAGTTAGTCAACAGCCTCAACACAACTTGTATTATATACTAATGTTATGCTATCTTATGTTTAAGATTAATTAATTTATATAGCACCTTTAAAAGCAAAGAGCATTTGCACCAAAGTGCTTCTATGTTATGTTATGTTATGTTATGTTAAAGCCTCAGTATGTAGCATTGGGGCTAAACCGTGACATCCACCGTTCACATTCTAGGTTGCAGCGCTCACTCGCTCACCCCTCCCGTCGGCAAAGTGACGGTGGCCGCCGAGGACAAACACGTTCACAAACTGCTAACAATATCTTTGACCAATTACTGTCGTTTTTTTTTTTTTAAACACACGTGCAGACTTCCACTCGTGCCATCAGTCAGGTTTCATAGCAGGATGTGCCTGTTGCCATGGCGGAAGATCAAAGGACAAACACACTCCGACATACGGTATGATCAGCTGTAACAACGGCACTGCTAAAAAAAAAAAAAAAAAAGACGTGGGTCGCTCTGCGCTCCAGCCGGTTCAGCTGCAGCTCCACAGCTGTCAGAGGAGCCTCTCTCTTCAGCCTGGTGTTTGGCTGCACTTTGTATAACAACGGTTCAACATTGTAAGATCTAGCTGCTAACGCTGCTTAACTAGCACCGTGTGTTTTATAACCGCAGCATAACAACAAGAACTACGTAGATCATCCTCCGGGCACAAGCTGAGTCACAGACACTAAATAATAGAGCGTTTGAGCCTAGTTTGTCCGCTTTTGCATACCGTATTCAAAGATGGCGATGCAACATGACAGCCTCCGGTGGGTGCACCGGCCACCAATGTATCTGTAAGCAACTCATTCTAAGCTACGAGACAGCTTTCATTTGTATGCCATTGTGATTAGTTTGATAAATACGTATTTATGAAAGCAATATTTTATTTTTCCTAATAAAAAGCCAAATAAGCTACAAACTGTCCCTTTAAGAGATCAAAGAGGAAGTCAAAATGGGAACAAAACAACTCAACATTTCCAACGTATTTTTCCAATGTAACCAGGTTTACACTCTGATTTAAAGCTCTAATTATAACCTGATTATTGATAATTATCAAAGTAACAACTTATTACTGAGCCTCAAACTGAAACTCATGTTCATGTGCTTTTTTCAGCTGTGCCACCAAAGACTAAGAACAAAAGGTATGTTGGTGCTGCCTGATACACACTGTCCAGACATGGTTGATAAATGTTTTAAACCAAACCCACTGAAGCTCTGTTGTGTTTTCCTGTAGAGGCTCGAGCACAAACAGAGCAGAGGCAGCGCCACCGCTACAGCACTTCACCGTTGGTCTGGTAAAAAACATCCCACAACACAAGGTCAGTAACTGAACAGGTTGCATTTGTCCAACAAGAGGGCGACTGATTTCTTATTTAGATTATTGCACTAGTGATCAGAGGACCAGATTTACACAGATGAACATTGGATTAGTCCTGCAATTAGGTTTTTATGAGTATTTTCTCAATTAACTGATTAATCATTTATAAATGAAAGTGTTACAACTCTTTCATTTTGAGGATTTGATGCTTTTTATTCTTAATGGAAATTAATGTTATATCTCATCAGTAATGGGCTGTAGATCTATTTGATTGTGTTGCCTCAGATTGTAGGAAACTGTAACAATTAAAACGTGAAACCTAGAATGAAAAATGAATGAATTGTTTTTGTCCTTTCACTTGACCTTCTTTCAAGCTCTTCTTTATTTTTATTTTTTTACTGTTCCATTTCATCATTTAAAACGGTACATTTTATTTTCAAATTACTATTTAACAATATAAATATTTGCCATTCAGCCATCTGTTTTTTATTTTAACATTTCTCCTTTCCTTTTTTTTCTGGAATTAAAATGTAAAAATCACAATTATTTTATTTATATAGATATTTTTATGTTGATAAAAGTCTTCTTGCACAGGGACAAGGCCTTGACCAAAGTTTAATGTAGTTTGACGTCTTTATAACTTGTGTGTTGGCAGGTCGCTGAGGTTAAAGTGGAGAAGCAAAAAGGTGAGTTATTTTAACACCTTTCTGATGCAGTCAGTTTTATATATTATAATGTGTTTTTCATGAAGTGGGTTCAGATACAGTTGATATTTGTGGGTGAAAAAGAGTCGCCACGTTGAGGATCTTGAAGTCAGTGGCTCTTTATTCAAGCAGTGCACAGAATCTCAGGAGCTCAGAGAAATTCATCAGTATTGAAGCACGATGCAGAGAACTCATAACAGGGCTCCAGACTAACTTTTTGCAATGGTTGCACTGGTGCACAAACTTAAGTTGCACCCAAATTTTTCATTGCGTTGCATTTAAAGCCATAAGGTCACCCTTTTGTCGCTCTCCATAACTTTCATATAATGTGAATTATTTTTAAACAAGAATTAGGTGTAGAGAAATGCTTGTCTTTGTTTGAAGCACAATTATATCTAAAAAGAAAAAAAAAAGTGTTTCAAGTGCTGCACTGAGCTGAAATTGAACGTCCGTTGTCCTCAAAGACAGAACTCAAACTTTCTTGTATTTTATCTCCACTGTGCTTCAACAACTTATCACACGGCACAGAATTTAAAGAGCAGCAGAAACATGAAGAAAGAATTAGTGTCAAAATGATAAATATGGCTCAACACAAACAGAAAGTCATGTTGTCATCTTTTATCCTTTGAGTAGTTCAACAAGAGCACTGTTGTTCTCATTCATTCACTTGTTTTTCATGCATGATACTGGTGCAAAGATGACACGTTGTGTCGCAGTCACATGACAAACAGACCGCGAGCTCGTCTGTAGCCGCACCAAGACCACAAGTGTGCTCAGACTCATGTGCGTATACTGTCCGCGTCGGTCCTGACAGGAATCGACACGGCCCACGGCATCGACTTGGTACTGAAGTATCGGTTCTCGTGACAACCCTAGTCTCCTCAGTCTGCTGCTATCGCAGAAGGACCGGGGCTTGGCATCCCATCAGGGGCCGAGGGCTCCGTGTCCTGGCTGGATGGACTCTCAATAGCAGGGCTGGTTGTAGGCTTAGTTTTCATGAAAAAACTTTCAATGTTATTACCTCTCTTCATTTTCCCTCGTTTTGTCACGTTTATTTTCTTTTCAACTTAGAGCAGTGAACAGGACCACAGCCAGTCGGAGACCAAGACCCGCCCGAGCTCTGTCTCTTAATTGGTTTAGACCACGATATGATCCCACCATGATTGTGCGTTTGGTCACAGGAGAACACACACACAGATGATGATTATTAGTCACACTCTGAAAAAATTTTGGTCGCTCTGGAGCCCTGCATAAGACACGTCGTATTGACGGCCACGTTATCTGATTCATTGCAAGGAAGGACTTTGCCTCTCAGTTCAAGTCCACTTTGCAAATTAAAACTAAACCGAGACTTCTCACATAACTTTCCTGCAAGACAGGACATATAATAAACACGGTTAAATGAACACACAGTATTTTTCCATCAATGTTATACGTGTCATTTATTCGTACAAAGAGGCTTCACAGGGTTCGTACGTGGGCTCTGAAACAAGAGTTCACTGTCTGTCTGTAGCATAACTGTGAACTCACTTGTAAGACTCGGCTGGTTCATTCCTTAGTGTCTGTTACCATAGCAATCAAGGACGTGATGTCCCAGACCCTATGCTCATAGATGCACACTAAACAGTCAGGTGTCCCATCAAGGACAACGCTCTTTATCTGGGACCTGCGGTGAGTTTTCTGTCGGTTCAGAGGAGACTGACAGGGACCTGAGGGTGCGTTTTTTTTAAAGCAACATACATGGACGAACAGGAAGTTTACAGGATGATGATGGCGTTCAGAAAAGGGGGGCGGAGTTACACACTGTGAACTGGTATAACCCGTCTGGTCTCCTCGAAACAGCAACAAATACCTCTGTTCAGGACACAGAGACACTTCGATTGTCACACGTTCACCAGCTCAAACTCAACTTCTCAATGACTCTGAAAAACCTCATGGCTGATTTTCTCCTCCCAGGGAAAAGTGAGCGAGCTGTGCAGATGAAGGAGCGAACTAAAGACCCGAAACCCGCAAAAAGGTTTGTGGAAACACTTTTTTCACTGCTGCTTGGTTTCACTTTTGGCTCCACTGATATAAAACTGTGTTTGGGTAAAGCAAAGTGTACTCACAGCAACATTTCTCTACACTTTGTGTCCAATTTTCTTTTATTGAACTTGATGTGAGTTTGTTTTCCCGCTGCCTGCATCCACTTACCGCTTAATGTAATAACCAAACATGGTGAAAACAGCCTGACCACTCATTACAGCCGCGAGCAGCCTGTTGCACTGATAAAATCAGAGAGGGAAGTCAAATTAAAGAATGCAGGCGTTACACGTTAACAGGCCAGAATCAGTTTTCTACTGTCTATTTCAACCACATAAATGAATGTGTATAACTAATTAAAAGTGTTGTGTTTCCAGTGAGGTTCCTGTAAAGGAGGTGAAAGTGGAGCCGAAAGTGGAGCCGAAAGTGGAGCCGAGCACCCCAACAAAGAAGAAATCAAAGAACAGAAATTTCAAATCGGAAAAGGAGGCAAGTTCTGTATCATATCATCACATTGTGTTGTTGCTCCTGGTATCTTCGCCCTCTGTCCTGAGTCGTGGGCGTGAAGTCTTGTGAAGCTTCTCCAGTGAAATGAAATGTTAAAAACTGACACATGCCTGATAAAACACACCTCATTTCATCGAGTCACTCTGTTGTTATTTGTACATACCAGACGCGCTATTCTCATGGTGTCAGTGTAGCGTTGAAAATGAGACACATTGTTGTTAAGTGTCGTGACCGTATAAGTGGATGAAGCGTCTGACCTGCTGTGACCTGTGCTCTGTTCAGACTGAGAAAGTGACCGACAGTAAAGCTGCTGTGTGCAAAGAGCTGAAGTCGGCGGTGCAGGACGCCCACACCGCTCTGGCCGACCTGCGCAGCCGCAACGCGGAGCAGGCCTTCAGTCAGGCGCTGGCGCTGCTGGAAACCACCACGCCCAAGGTAATCTCACCGGTCATATGCAAACTAGTATCACTGCTGCATGAGGTTATGTTGTTGGACGACTCGGGAGCCAAAGCCACCAGCGTTTTCTATGTTATGTAGTGATAACAATAAAGGAATTATGATCAATTATTTATATTGGACATTTACAACGTGTTTTAACCTACAAGCAGAAACACACATGGACATGAGATCAGGAGGAACCACAGTAAGATATGAGATGATGCAATTAAATGAGGTAGAAGGTAAAATGGGGGTTAGGCACTGAGACAACATAAAGATAAAATGAATTGAACAAGTAAAGAAGCAGTAAGAAACTGATAAGAGCAGCTGAATAAACGAAAGTGCAATAAAATGAGACAAAGTGACAGAATAGAATAAATAAAAACACATTTACATTTTGCGTAAAAACACACGAAATAAGAATAAAATATGGATAAATGAAGGCATTAAGAATAATACCAAGAGGTGGAGGATGTTAATGAAGTAAGAGTTACAATAAGAGGGTAAATGACATTAGGGGAATATATATTTGTTTGAAGTAGTGTATGTTTTGCAGATTATAAACCTTTTGTCTTTCCACAAATGTAACTTGAGTTTTAAGAGCAACATCAGTCTGCGTTGGACTGAGATTAGTTTTTCTCCTTCGTCATCTGACCATTTTATAAAATCATTGTGTAAATGTAGCTTCACTGGTTTGTTTTCAGCTCTGGATCTTTTCCTTCTCACTCTCTCCCAACATTTCCTGCCTCAACAATCACAAATATTGTGACAAACCTGAGATTGTTTTTTATTTTCGCTGTGATTAATGATTATTATTATGATTGGCAACAGTCCAGACTCTCACTCTCTTCAGTTGTGAAACTTGTGCTTCTACTTTTTCTCACATCATATGCTGCGTTGGTTTGCTCCTGTTTCTTGTTTCTTTTGGGATGTCACAAGAATAATTCGTTTTTCCTTTTTATTTTCTTAGGAACTTGGACTTTTCCCCGTGGACGTGCTGGTGCTGCTGTACGGACGAGTGTCCGCCCTGACAGAAATAGGCCAGTCTGAGGTAACGGCACATCAACAGCACAGCAGTTATTACATGTCAAGATGATAAAGATGATCCTGTGCAGATCTTTTACACAGGGTTCACACAAATTGGTGACTCATATGTTTTGGACTTCATATCAGACCACAGTATATTAACACACCTCTTGCTTATACTGCACTCATACACCAGGTTAATGTTGAGAACATGTTGACATTGTAGTGCTTTTTTTGTCTCAGATTAATTCCTTTTCATATTCAAACTTAGGATGTGATTGATTATATCTTCTCATTATTAGTGTAGTTATTTGCTAATGGTGTAAACAATTGCCTCACTCAATAAATGTGCAGCTTTTTCTTGATACTCCACAAACTCCACAAATCATTTTACTATAATATTTATAATTGTAGATTTACACCCTGTACTAATGTCTTTACCTTTACCCATTTAAAGTAGTTTGTTGCTTCAAGTCCAGGTGTTTTTTATGAACTGGACAATTTAGGTAAATATTTTATACACATGTGTTTTTCCCGACATAACGTGCGGCTGCTTTGTGAAATGCAGGAACTTTCCGTAGCACAAAAACTTATGGAGAAGATGAAGTCGTTTGAGGAGAGGAAGTTTCAGTGTCTGGTTTTCTACGCCATGGGGAAGGTGTATCTCAAAGAGAACAGGTACAGAGGTCCACAGGTCACATTTCAGTGTCATTGACTCGTTCCGTGTTTCAAGCTGAATAAATATTTTCCGTCTTCTCTTTAGGTTCGCTGTCGCTATGGAGCAGTTTTCAGATTCTCTGCAGATGGTAAAAAATCAAATAACACCTGGTAAACTCACCTGGCCTTTAACAAAAGAGATTGTCAAAGAAACACAACCTGAGTATTTCAAGGTAAGTTGTTAGTTTTTCTGTGTACAATACAAACAAATTGCAATTTCTCATTTTAAATTCCTTACCCACTGGATTTATGTTTTCCATTCCACTTTCAGTGAGTGCAGACTACAGATCAGGTTGTCTCACATGTGTTTTTGTTTTTAGGAAATTCTTGAGGGTGCTATAGAGTTGTGCAGATTTCCTCCTCCTCCTGATGCCATTTGTCGATTTGAGAAATGCCACAGTTCCTTGAAAACTGAAATCTACTTCACTGATCCGGATTTTAAGGTAAAACTAATAAGCGACAGGCAGAAAGCAGCGTTTGATTAAGGGTTAACATACTGTACTGTATAAAACCAAGGTTGAATTTGAACTGTTTGTGCTTTGCTCTTTATTTAGGGCTTCATTCAGATATGCTGCTGTGAGAGCTGTACGGTTGAATATCACATCACCTGTTGGAAGACGCTCAAGACAACGACTTTCTCTGAAAAGAATGAAAAGGTAAAATGAGATTTATTAAGAGCCTTTCACTGTCAGTGTTTTTACAGAGTTGGCTGTTCACAGACTCAACCCGGCTGTCTCCTGTCTAATCCTGTCCACTCTTGTTATTTCTAGGATTTCCTGCAAGACGTGTGTTTGACTTCAGACTGTGTCGGTCAAATCTCTAGTATCAAAATCTATGGTCCCACAGGTTTGGTGAAATGTAAGGTGAGTTAATCCTCTGGATGTGAAGAGGAAGTTTCAGAGTCGCTGAGTTTAATAACGACAGGATCAGTGTTGAGCTGATTGTTTTATCTCTTTTCAGTTTGAAGCTGTCATCCCCAAACCACAGACTCCTAAGAAGCCAAAAGTGAATCAGGAATGTACAAGGTGAGGAGTGTATAATCATTATTCCTTAAGCTGCAGTTTCTCTTTTCTTTAATGGCTCAGTTGTTTTCATATTTGCAGTTTTGACAGAGACACTGAACTCACCCTACCTACACTTCATGGCAGACAACTTGAAACTTGTTGCACAAAATCTGTCGAGCCTCAAGCAGCTTCCATAAGACTGAGCCTCTCCCCACTTCATAACATCATATCTCAGTAGTCCTTTAAAAAAAAAAAAAAGTTAACCTCATGAGCAGCACAGTTTGACACTGGATGAAATCATTTTGTTCTGTGGTCATGTGATAAGATTGTGTGTATAAGCAACAATAATCTATCCAGGGTGACGATGGTGTGTCACATTTCAAGTCGACCTGTGGCCTTTCTAGAACTGGCCTCGATAAACAGCGCCACCATGTGGCCGGCAGGGCTCATGTTTCTTGGGCAGGTAATGCACAGGGTTAGAAATAAATAGAGATAGAATAGATAATTAGAGAGTTAATCAAATTTAGCAGTAAATAATTTAGGAGCAGCGACCTTTATTGCCCTGGGTACAGAATTCAGTGGATTGAGGGACAGTCGGATAGTCACATGAAGGGGACGGACGACCAAAGGTCACATGAGGTCATACAAGATAACAAATGGATCAAAAGACAGCAAGGGGCAAAATGTGTTTACACTTCCAGAGTAACACCCAGGGTCGACTCTCCAGGGGTCAGAGGGTTAAACCACACACATAAGAAGACAGTTATTTTGAGTTTATGTAGAAATGAGGGAGTTGAAACAGCAGGAGATACTGTCCTCAGGTCAGTGGAGCTGTGTTTCGCTCCGTTTGTAGTAGAAAGTACTTCTCTACATATGCAGCATATTAATGTCTTTGATCCATTGAACAGTTGATATGTGCTTGTTTTCTAAATAACTACCTTTTTCTTTTCTTTTAAGTCTGAAGAAGTTAAAATCAAAGGAAGAGCGTCGACTAAAGAGGAAGGCGCATAAACAGTCGTTTCAGGATAAGCAGGTTATCAAGGATGAGATCATGCAGAAGAAACAAGACTCTGCAGCTCAGAGTCAACAGAAAGGTACTGCAGCACACACAGCATGCCTGAAATGTTTGTTTAGAAGTATGTTTATATTCTCATCAGTTGATTTCAAGTATGTTTTCATATCAGTACATTTTGAGAGGAGAGGAAAAAGGTGGGAAAGCAGCAGAAAGAAGAGATTTGAGTTTTACAAATCACACATTTTTAACACAAATACTGTGAGGGTGAATAAAAATCTGCTTTAAAAACGTAGTGCTCTTTGTTGGACAAGCGGTGTAATAGGTTGTAATAGTGCCAGGTTTCATTTTGCTTGCAGGCAACAGCAGTTTTGTTTTGTGATAATAATCAGTTGTAATCTTTTTGTTTCTTCTGTGGCCGACAGCCTGGTTGATGTACAGGGATCGAGTTCTGCTGCAGATCAGCCAGAACATGGAGCTGCTGAGGCAGGAGAAGAGCCTCCAGGTGTCGGCCCTGACCAGCAGCCTGGGGCCGTGGCTGGAGCTGGACTCGTCGAGGGGGAACGCGTTGGCCCAGAGGATGTTGAACTGGCAGCAGGAGGAATCGCTCGGCACGTTTTGTCAGGCTGTCGAACTCCTACTGGAACGGAAGAACCGGGTTTGGGCTCGTGTCTTGCTCCAGCTCCTGAGCAGTTGTCTGGAAATAAATCCGAAACTCAACAACTGGGCGTGTCGGCTCAACGACGCAGGTGAGCAGCGTCATTTGCAAGTGTTAATATGAAGTTCTGAGTTTACAACGGCACCAGGTTGTTAAGTCTGACCGGCTGATTTCTGCTTCACAGGCCTGACCGCTGCAAAATCCTTTATTGAACGTCACTGTGAACACTTGGAGCAGCTGGACCTGACTGTGCTGCTCAGCTTTGACCCATTGCAGGAGATGATTATTGACAGACTCGGTACTAGGCCGGAGATTTTTTCAAGCATTGGCTTGACAATGACTGAATACCTGAAACAGGCATCACCGCATGACATGAGACTGTTTATCTGGACTCTGGAGGAGCATAGAGATGACTATCTGTCCTGCCACACTATACTGGATGAATATTTTGATATGATGGGTACGTTTGTTTGTAACATCGTCTGAAGACCTGTTTATGTTGTGCAGACTTTGTGATTTAACTCACAGTTCTTTGTTTTTCAGATGGTCTTTGTTCAGTCTTAAAAAAGTCTGACGAAAATCAAAATGTAAGTCTCAAACACTTTTTGTTTTCCTGGGTTGATATGACAACATAGAGCTGAACATAAATGGGAAATATGCTTGTCATGTCAATAGTTTGCTGAGAAAAGCACACTGTGCAGACATCTGAAGTAAATCCTCACTTGTTTTCATTTCAGAATTCTCCTATGAAGGCTAAGAGCCGAAGTCGGAAAAGGAAACAGAAGGTCAGAAGTCTTTGCTTGAAAAATGAAAGAAAAAAAATACTATAACGTCATATTTTAAAATGTAGGTTATATTTCCTGCCTCTGAAGTGTTTCCTGTCGTCTCCTTCTCAGGGTCTTTTGCCTTGGACGGGCCCGAGAGCTGTAACTCCAAGAGAGGAGTCGGACCAAGACTTATTTGAAGATGATTCTTTGTAAGTTTGTTTCTTCATGTGGACATTTTGATTTATATTAAAACTGTTGTTAGAACTTTTTTATTTATTAATCATGAAACTGTTCATCCTCCTGTGAACAGATCATTCCTTCACCCTGGTGATCCGTTCACTGTTCCCAACCATCTTCGAGAGCAAGTGGCTGATTTTGAGGATCAGTACAACGGCGGCAGACACAGAGGTCACTATAAACAGATTTTGGACAACAACCCTGACCCAACAAAAGAGAGTTTGTATGAGTGAGTGAGATAACAAATCTTTATTTTTATTCATTACTTAATCAGGGAGGAAGATTTTTTTTTAAGTATTTTGCTTGTTTTCCAATGTGGATGTTGGAGCTTTCTTCTCTCCAATAAGTAACAATCTTAGTTTATCAGCATCTATTCCTTATTTTTATCAGCATTAGAATATTGAGTTTTCTGAATATTTGTTAACGTTTTGTATTTAATCCCGTGCTGCAGCTACTTTGCCCAGATCTTGGAGGAGCACGGCCCTCTGGTTGCCGAGGACCCGCTGCTGGTGGGAGAACTGGTCAATTTTCCTCTGGTGGCTCAGCAGAAGATCCAAGAGGCAGGCGGGTTCGAGTCCTTCCTCCTGGAGTCCCTTCGCTTCATAAAGATGGGGAGGTGTATCGGGCTGGCGAGGCACGCTGTGACCCTGCAGCAGGCCGGACACGGAGCGAGCCTGGACGACCTGGACGACATCGCGGACCATCCGTCCCCCGATTTGTACGAATGTGCCGTCTCGAACTCTCTGGTCGATTCGTCATCTACACAGACTGAAATCTTCCCCGTCCTCCCGAATCCTTACGCATTTAGCTTCCAGCCAAACGGTGGCGTTCCTGTGGTGAACAAGCCCACGTACCCCAATTGGAGCAGCGGTGACAATCCACAGCAACAAGCCTCTTTCTTTCCGTCTGCAAACCCCTGGGCGGCGTGTAATAATTGGTCGGTGGGTGACGGGTCTGGAGACGGACGTATGGAAACGTGTTCGTCTGTGGACGGAGCCGCAACATCGACAGCTGAGGAAAACAGTTTGAGCAGACATACAGCAACACAGGTTCATGCCAGAACACTTTTTATTTATTTATTTATTTATTTAATTAATTCACTAGATAAATATCTAAACATGTTAATGCAGGATGAACCATTTTGTAAGTTTGAATTTCTCTCGTTTCGTTCTCAGACGTCTCCAGAGAGCATGAGCAGTGTGGCAGTGAACACGGAGCTTCTTGAGCCTTTTGAGAGCTGCCCGGTGAGTTGAGAAGCTTCAGGTATCTGTGACTGTTGAAGGAGAGTCTGACTGAAAGGGTTAAAAACTAAACAGCCAATAGTTGTAACGGTTAATAGTAAATAAATAAATCATGTTTTCCACGTGGATCTACTGCTGCTCTCTTTTTAACACGATGCCCTCAACTCTCAGTGCAGTGTATTGTTTATTAACAGCAGTGGATAGAAACCTGTATTTATTGTATTTATTTTATTTCAATTTTATTTTATCTGAAATCACAAAAATCATTTAAATTTAATTCCCAATTCAGAAACTTGCATTATTATTTATGGATTTTAAATCTATTTCTGCATTTGTGTGTTTTTAATGTGTTGCTTTGTGGTATCGGTGGGTTTCAAGGTCAAGACATGAAGTGGATTTGGTTCTTTAAAAGTAAACAGGCTGTTGAAGATAGTAAAGGCTTGAATGTGAAATCTAAGATCTTTTATTGCTTTTTTGTTTTTGTAAATGTTTGCAGCTAAATCAAATGAACTTATTCAGATTTTTGTGGCTGCAGAGAACCAGTGTCAATCATCACTTAGTCTAAACTAACCCTGACCTCTACATCTTCTGGCTCATTTATTGTTGACGCTCATGTGTCCAGGGCGACATCAACTGTAAGGAGAGGAGCAACGAGATGCTGGAGAAGCAGATCCAGTTGATTGAAAACGGCGGTGATGAAATCAACAGAAAGTTAATAAAAGAAATGCTTCCCATGAGGGAAGAACTCATGAACATCGTTTTCACTACACGTGTAGGTCCATAACCAGCTGTAAATACTGTAAATGCATAAGTGAAGAAATTGATCCAAGAGGCTGAAGTGTATGTTGTTGGTGGTTTTCTGTTGTCAAGGTGACGAACAGAGAGCTGGCAATATTCCAGCAAAAACTGGAGGAGGAGGTGAAGAAGGACCAGAAGGAGAAGAAAGAAAACCAGGAGGTGCTGAAGTCCCTGAAGCAGGAGATAGAGGCGCTGGCGGAGGAACAAGAGAGGTAGGACGGAGGAGGACGGATCAACCTGGACACAGTCAAGTGATTGGTTTAAAATTATTATCATTTTATATCTGTGTCATTTTCCGCACAGTCTGGCCAGAAACATCAGAGAGAAGAAAAGCGGCTACGAGGCGAAGTTCACCGATTTCCTGGAGCTGGGGTGAGTGAACACAGAGAGAGAGAGAGAGAGAAACTAAAACCCTCCTGGAGTTTTTGGCTCACTTCTTCTTTCTCGTTGTTTCTTCAGTAATCAGTCGGCAGCTGAGAAGATGAGTCTGGAGGATGAGATCAATCGGTGTAAAACCTTGTTCAGCTCGGCCAGCAGGAGGTCTCTCACAGCTCAGGTACCAGACACGTCTAACACATTCATACATGTCTGAAGGAAGCCTTTACATTTTGCTTTTCAAGTTGTAAAAACGACACGTGAAGACTGAAAGAGTTGCTGTTTTTTTTTTGTAAATGTAAATGTCTTTGTAAATATATCGGTTTATCAACACAGCATATTTACTCTCAGCTCTCAGACTGAGGAGACTTTTCCACGCATTAAGATTATTATTTACTAGTGTGAGTGTTGAGGAGCGGTTGAACCATCTTCATTCACAATGCAGTAAATGGAAAACACTGAATAAAATTGTTAATTTCCTTCGAAATAGCGCCAGCTGATGATGATGAGGATGATGAGTCTCCATTTTGTTTGTCCTCCAGTTGTTGGTGGCGGAGAGCAACAGGGACCAGGGTTTGTTCGGCCTCTACAGGGAGCTGAACACCGCCAAGGCTCTGCTGGCCAAACTGGACGAAGCAGTTCACAGGTCAGAGAAGTGAAACCACGGCCGAGACTCGACGAGGATCACGCGCCTGTCAGATAACGTCACGTCTCATGTTCTTCGTCTCTCCAGGTTCCCGAACCAAGATCTAGAAATGGCGAGAAACGGCTTCAGAGTCAACGTCCAAGAAATTGAAAAGAAAATCTCCACTGCAGAGGTACAGGATCCACCCTCCACTAGAGTGTTTTCAGTTGATAAATGTTTTTTTCTGTCCGACAAGCGGAGCCTAAAGCCAGGTCGCAAACCACCGCGCCGAAGGCTCCACTGCTGCTGAGGGCGGTCAGGTAGCGGAGAGCGGAGACAGATAATACTACGAGGACTTTCAGATGTGCTGCACACACCAGGACTTCACCGCTGCTTGGCAGCAGGAGGATGTCGGCCTCGCCATGGGGTGTTCAATCTCCTCCATCTTGTTTGTTGCGGCCGTTGAGGTTATCCTCTTTTGGGCAGTCACTGGGTCAGAACCACACATCTTCAGAGTAGGGAGGGGGGTCACCTTGCTGTCAAAGCAACCTGTCCGTGGACGGAGCTACACGGCGGAGCTCTCAGACAGGCGGATAGGGAACATGGTGAAGAAACAACTTGCAGACAGCCTGGCCAGGACAGATCACAGTCTGCTCCCTGGCAAGTACAAGCTTCGGCATTTATTACCAGTCTCGTGACCATCTGGTGAGAGCAGCAGACGCCCAAGTACGAACTGGAAAGAAGTGGAAAGTCAAAGAGGAGGTCGACTTGACAATCAGAAGGTTGCAGCACCGCCCCTTTTCTGGCCAAGAGCCTGACGATGAAGAGAGGAAAGCCATGATGGTAGGAGAGGTGACGAAGGCTGAGCAGGAGGGACATGTGTCCCAGGGCCAGCAGCGAGGTCGGACGTCACGGGACGGTGTTGTAGACAGATCACTGTGGTGGTCCGACCTGTGGAAGACCCCGCACGCCAGGCTCAGCTCTCTGATTGGAGCGACCTACGACACTCAGCCGTGCCTCCGTGACCTCCACCAGTGGTTTGGCAGTGAAGAGTCTCCTGTGCGATGCCACCGACAGTGTTTACCTCGAGCAGCAGCTGCAGTTTACTGGGGAAAGTTGTTGAGACACCACTCTGACCCGTCGTCGTGATGTGGTCTGCAGCCAGGACAACTGTGCTGCTGGTTGAGCTCACAGCGGCTGGAGGCTGATCATAAGAGGAAACAAGGAAAATACTCCGACCTGGCTGTGGGGTGCGGGGAAGCTGGCTGGAGGTTTGGCATGGGGCTTTGTTGGCTCCTCGACCCTTCGGCTGCTCCGTGGCTTCGCAGGGCCACGGGGGAACTGGCAGAAGAGGCAGAAAGAGGCAGCTTCTGGTTATGGGTGAGGAGGAAGGTCGAGGAGTCGGGGGTCGGACGGTACCTAGGGCATCAGCAGGAGGGAGAGATCCCTGCCATCGCTCCGCCACCAGGAGATGTTCTGTTGTTCAAGGAGTGAAACGTCTGTGATTGCGCGGTACTAAGGGCGTACTGCCTAGAGCAGCACCGGGGAGGTGCGCCAGGCAGACCACCAACCCGTATTGCAGATCTGCAGCATGTAAACCACTGCTGCTGTGACTCAGGTTCATAAACCACCCAACTGGAATATGTTTGCTGATCAACTACTTTTGCATCTGCACCAAAATCAATCAAATCAATGTACATGTATGACAACATGTATGACTGCACTCATGTTCCTAGACCTCAAAAGAGCAACTGTGAGAAACAGTGAATTTAAAATGATGGATTCAATGCTAAATATCTCATTTTTGAAGAATATTAACAAAAGCCATGACATATTCAGTAGGGATGGGACGAAATATCGTTTGGCGAAATTTCGCGATACAAAATGTGACGAAATGCATCGTGCTGCAAAAAAACGTATCGCGAAATAAACACAGGCACGCCGCGGCATAATAATTGGCACGCTGGCACCTCCACCGCTAAATTTCTCACTGCCACCAGCTCACGAGTCACTGTTTTGTTTTCCGGGCTTTCTGCGCTCTTATTTTGAAAGGACAGCTGGAGAGAAGGAGGAGGGAGAGAGAGAGAGAGATGATTTCATTTGACACGCAGCAAAGGCGGAACCCAGGGTCGCTGCACACCCCGACACTCGCGGCTCAATTCTGAGATCAAGTGACGGTGAGCGGCCTGACGCTGCGTCATTATTACCGCCGTGGCCCAGGGCAGACGCACGGTCACCGGGGATCTCCGCGGGTCCGTCAGCGCAGCCGAACGGCCGTGCCGTGGTTTAGCTCCGTCCTCTGCCCGGCGTCGACAACGTCGAGCTAACGTGTCCTTTTTCACTCTCCACTCTTTCAGCCCCATGTTCTCACATCCTCACGTCCTCACAGCAGCTTCTGTTATTATGAATTAACCTGGCGATGATGTTGTAACCCACCTACACAGCTGTTAAATGATTGGCTGTCTGTCTGGCTGTTTGTCTGTCGGGTCTTTGAGATGTTGTGACTGTTACATTCTGATATGATTTTTTTTCTGGATGCACTGAAATCTGTTTTGGCATTTTCCTCCCAGTGCAATATGTTTTACATGTAGGCTAAGTTTCTGATAGGATCCAGGTTCCTGTTGTAAAAAATGGGGAAATATCTTCAAAACTGGATGTGGCTATATGGATAGATTAAAATCCCAGATGTTGTATGTCACATTGCTTTATTGTAGTAGCACCCTCAATGACAAGAAAATTTCAAACTGGCACTTGCACTGCTATTTTTTATTTTTAAGAAAAACTCCTAGGCCAGGCTAACCTAGAGAGGGAGGCTGATATAGAAATAGGAAAGCAGTGTGTGTGTAAAAATAATTATTGATTATTTTAGAGAAATTAACAACCTAGAGACTAAACACAGAGAAAAGGTCTGAAATAGAAACAGAAAGCAGTTTCCCTGTTTGTGTGCAACTGGAGCAAAATAAATAAGTTATAATTTATTATATAATTTATTTTTCATCCTTTTTTTTATATCGTATCGTGGCATATCGTATCGTGACCCTGGCATATCGAAGTGCATCGTTTCGTGAGTTTAGGTGTATCGTCCCATCCCTAATATTCAGTGTAAACCAGTTTAGTTCTGACTCTCCTCTGTTTGTTCCACAGACACAGTACAAGGAGCAGATCGATCAAACCAAGAACGGCAGAAGAGTCAGTGACTTGACCCCCGTCACCGTCAACCAGTCTGAACCTCCAGCACCAGTAAGAACCAGGACCAGTCGTCTTTATCACTGATCATGTGTCATATACAAAGTTCACATTCAGATAGATCTAAGTTTGAGGACCTCCGATAACTGTTTCCCGTTTCCTGTTCTGTTGCAGCTCGCCAAAGAGTTTCACCCTCACTCCTCAGCCCAGGCGTCACACATCAGCCCCCCGACCCTCCCCAAACCTGCAGCGGCGCCACAGCTGCAGCACAAACCTCCGCCCAGCTCCGGCCCCTGGGGGGAGATGGCAGCAGCTGAGCCACAGCTGCATAACAAACCCAGGAACTCGTGCTGGGCCGAGCCCGGGCTTGAGCCCAAGTTCCTCCGCAGCACCGTGTTCAACAGCGCCATGGAGCGGCTGTCGGCCATTTTCCCTGACTACTCGAGGTAACACTGGAGAACTGGTGTCAAGTTCGACTATTGACTGTATAAAGGTCATTTTTTCACTATTCTATCAGTCTTTATTTCCATCTAGTAGAGCAAGATGGACAAATATGAGCTTCAGTGGCTGAATAGCAAGACACTTCAGCACAGAAATATTAAACTAGATGTGAGATCAGTGTCAAGATTTCACATGTTTAGCTCAGTGTGAAAGTTAGATCAAATTCTTAAAATTCAAATCTAAAGAACATTTTTGTTTTTATACCTAAAAATAATCCTATTGGCAGATTATTAGACAAGATTTAAACCCCAAATTTTGGTGCAAACGTCCACTCACTGGTATTAAAATCAGTTTACTGTGTGTGTTCAGGTCGGACCTGATGATGCTTGTTCAGGAGTTGCGTTCGTCCACCGGTGGAAGCCTCAGCAGCATGGGGCTGCGGGACGTTGTTGAAGGAGTGACCCAGATGATCCTGGATCAGCAGGTAGGCGTCGTCTTGTTGAGTAATCAAAATAGTGACGTAGTGAGCAGAGACACATCTGGACCACATGTGTGGTTTTGGCCTTTACATTGATAAGTCTCTTTCCTGGAGAAAGACTCGTCTCTCTGGCTCTGAGCTCCTCACCGACGACCTGCAGTGATGTTGTCAGTTCAGGGTGGCGAGACAATGATGGTGATGGGTGTTTGGTTTTTTTTCTTCCTCTCAGGAGAAGATGAATTCAGTCAGATCCAACATGGTGGGGCGCGAGAGTCCGGCTCAGTGTGCTACTCATTCTCTGGTAAACCCAGTCCCGGTCTGGCAGCCAGTGGTGGCGCAGAGAACCACACATCCCAACGCAGTAAGTCCAGACTGGTCCAACAGTCCAACACACTGACACTATTCAAACGGGTTTGACGTGAAGACGTGGATGGAAACATGACTCTGGAGAAGAAATAAACATTTTAACTCTAATCTAACTGTATATCAGGGATCAGGATTACCAGGATTATATACAAAAATTTACATAAAATGTAAAAAAATCCAAATAGATAAACCAAGAATCAAAATAAACATTTCTTTTTATTGAAGTCAAGTTTTATTTATAGAGTACAGTACTGTACAATAACAGTTTGATTAAAATAAGAGATGAAAGGCAAAATAACAAGACACATGGTTTTGCCAGTATTTTACTGATAGGCACGAAAGTACAGCTGAGGCTGATGGGAATGTTTTTAGCTCTGCATGTTGTTAATAATGGTAATAATTCAAAGAAGTGGACACATAAAACAAATACCAAGTAGTTTTCACTCTTCAGGAACGTCTGCACAGGCTGTTTCAACCTCATTTTACTGTCATCCATAAGGAGGGAAATACAACTTGATTAATGAAGTACTGGACAGTAATGTCAGGTGTCTAGTGTCCAGTTTGGATCTGACTGTGTGTGTGTGCTTCAGATTAACATGGAGGATCCCTGCATCATCTGTCACGATGACATGAGTCCAGACGACATGTGTGTGCTGGAGTGTCGACACAGCTTCCATAAAGAGGCGAGCAGCATCATTATTAACTCCTAACAACTACTGTCACTAGGAACATACAGACAGGATTTGATTAATTGTTCTTAAATCACTCTTGAAGATAAAAGTGAAATGAGTCAGAAAAGGTTAATTTTCTCTGACTTGTCCTTAAGTTCTTAAAAATATATTTAACATGACTTGACCTTCAGACCAAACCGGATCTTCTTTTTTTTTTTTACTGAAGTGTTACATTTAGTCAAGTTGAAACCTAGCCTATATATACATGATAGCAGAGTGTGTGTATGTGTATATCGACTGGTTCTGATGTGCTGCCCCTGTTGTGTTTGTGCTCAGTGTATAAAGTCGTGGCTGAAGGAGCAGAGCACCTGTCCCACCTGCAGAGACCACGCCTTGCTGCCGGACGACTTCCCCGCGCTGGGCCGGAGACGCCAGCTCCCTTAATGTCTTAAAGCTGCATGCCTTGATGTTTGTTACCTGAATGTTTGCTTTTATGTTAATCATTTCATTTTATTACGCTATTAATTTTTTTTTTGTATTATTGAATTGTTGATGTCGAGCAAGATATCAATTTATATTATGAAGAAATAAAACATTTCGTCAGATCACCTGGTCTGGTCTGTCTCATTTCAGAGGGAACTCTGCTCCGTTGGTAGCATCAGGTTCACAGGTGTGAGGCACTGAGTCGTGCTTTTTCATTAACTACAGTACCAGCCTGAAAGTCACGGTCTGCAACATGTGATGTTTATTAAACTGAAAATCACAAGGATTTTCACTATTTATCACCAGTGGTCAAGTGTATTTACTCATGAAGGGAAATGTTAAGTCAAAGTCACATCATTCATCAGTGGAGTCTCTCCAGAGTCGTCTTCTTTTTCACTTCAGAGCTGATTCAGGTTCATGTCCTGTCGTGTATGACAGGTCTCAGTTACCCGAGTGCTGGTGTGAGGTTCAGACTCTGCAGAGCTTCAGGGGGAAGTTCTCTGTGATCAGATGATCGTCATGTAGCACGATGACCACGTTGACTTCAAACTCTGAAGGACAGAAACAAACATGTCACATCACAACAACCAGCGTCGGTGTTTTCTTTGTTTTTGTGACCAACACTGGTGTAGCTGTGAGCAGCAGCAAGCTAGAGCTGCAACAATGTTGATTACTTGATTGACAGAAAATTAATTGAAACAGACAATCCAATAATATTCATGGTTGATTGTTCAAAAGCTTCAGTGTTTTGCTTCTTTTCCTTGTCACATCAGACTAAAATAAGCTTTGATATATTATAACTGGCACCTTTTCTGGCCATTTCTTATAAATCAAGAATACACACTACACGTTGCAGCCCAGGGAGGGATTGCTCTTAAAATACATTTTCTACATAAAAAGCTGAAAACATGATAATGAGAGTGATTTGGAGGCGTTTACTGACCAACTTTGAAGTTGGTGGTCTCCAGCGTGGGGCTGGTGAAGAGCCGGGGGAACACCATGTAGATGGGGATGGAGAGGCTGTGACAGACGTCGCCTTCAGCGATCTGGATGTTCTGGATCTCTGTGGCGTCTCTGGCGTAACCTTCAGCACAACCTGCACACACAGCAGAGGATGTTTAAAAAAAAATAGATCCTGCATCCCTCGTTCAGTCCAATCCTGTGGCAGCGTGAACTCACCACAGGTCTCTACTCGCACAAGCTGCAGTTCAATGCTCTTGATGGGGACGTCCGAGTTCTCCACCACCACCTCTCCGGTCAGCGGCTGGCTGATCACACAGTTGGTGGCGTCTAAATGGCCTCTGATCAGAAACTTTGGCAGTGAAGTTCTCTGCAGACAGAAGGGAAGCGTTTCCTCTTAGTACAGATTTAAATCAAACCAAAAGTATTATATAATATGAGTGGTCTCTTCACCTCGCGGATGTTCTGCAGGGTGTCTGGAGTGATGGTGAAATTGACCGGGGTGGGAATGACCTTCGCTTTCTGTGGCTAAAAATACAAGAAATGGATTTAACACAACTCATCTGAGAGCAACAGTGACGACAAAACTGAAGGTGCGGATCTGATTCACACAAAAATGTTTGATCCCGAATGTGTTACTCTTGGAAATCTCAATGAGACTAGACAAAGACTGACCACAGACATATCCAGACAGCAACATATTTTACTAAGAACATTTTAAGTATTGAACAAAATATTGGTGTAGGTATTAAACAGAGCTCATTCTGACTTGACTGCACTGAACCCTGTGCTGGTTCGGTTTGAGCCTTGTTGAGAGCTGAATTTCCTTTTATTGTCATTGGGTAATAAAGCACAACAAAATTTAGGTGCATCTGTCCCTTATAATTTAAAAAAGATAAAAACAAATATACAAAGAGTAATTTAAGATTTTTTTTTTTTTTAAGTAGGTAGAATGCAAATATATAGGTATGTACTGTATATCTACAAATATACAACAGATGTTACTAGTGCAAATTCACATACACATTGTGCAGGTTTTCTCTGTGGGGTGTTGGAATGAAACTGAGTCTTGAGGTTTGAGGCTCCGTAGCGTTTACCAGACGCCAGCAGTTCAAAGTGTCTATGGAGTGGGTGTGTGGGGTCTTCACAGCTTTACATCATTACAGTAGTTAATTTAAAAGACTTACCTGACAGTGCACGATGAACTCACAGTTCCTGCTCAGGTCTTTGGCCAGCAGGGAGCGCTTCATGTCACAGCGGAGGGAGTACTGAGGGGAGGTGGAGCAAAAACAGGATGGTTTTAACAGAAAAACTTGCAGTAAAGCAAATGACGACATCTGAATGACGTTTGAAAATTAACTTTATGTTATGTCCTTTCTAATTAGTAGATTTTTAAATGATCTTCTGCACAGCCTCCTGTTAACTTCAGACTAATTTCTATCTGAATATGTGTAGCTAAGTGTTTTTTTTTCACCCAGATGTGAGACTGAAAAGCATGAAAAAGGTTGTGGTGCTCACACAGTAACTGTTCTCCCATAATATTACAGCGCAAAATGCCTCTTTTGTCCCATTTCTGTAATTATTTATGATGCACAAAGTTGAGTTACAGTCTCAATTCTTAGGGCTCAAAACTCTTCACCCCCTCACTGACCTGGATGTTGACAAAGACGCCGTGATACGTCTCGTACAGAACTTTGTTTCCTTTAGCGAGCAGAGGGAACTCAAACGGGATCTCAGTCTTCCCTCCTGGGATCTTTCCGGCCTTGGCCACCTCGATGTTACTGCTGATCAGCTGGATAGGCTGTAACGTGTGACAGGAGGGTGTGACTGATGTGAGCTACACAGTGTAAAGACATCTTGAATATCAATATTGTGTTGTTAGGTTGACTGGGAGATCTCGTCCCACGAACATTAAATTGATCAGTAATAAAACTGAGGCATAAAATGTTCATCAGTGGCTGCAGGCCCGACTTCGGACCTCCTGACTGACAGCTGAAACTCAACTCCAGTTCACTGGCTTCACCTTGACAGAGTTGTAGAAAGCCTCGAAGACGCCCACACTCTTGGAGCTCAGCTGCAGGTTCACCAGTCCCTCCATGCTCAGAGAGATGCCGTGGTGCTGCAGCGGCTCCTTACACATCAGCACGATGACACCGGCCACCACTTCCTGTACACACACAAACACACACACAGCTGAGATCCTGTCCGGTGATGCCCAAGTTCTACAATCATCATTTCAAACAACAAAACACTGATGTTAAACCTCATTAGATCAATGCGTCCTTTCCAACTCTGTTTTTTTCAGGCCACTATTGCAGCAACTCAGACATAATTTGTTTGTACCAGAGTTGCACTGTATTCTGTGACCTGATTGGGAATTTAGTTTTTATTACCACTAAATAACACCCATATGCACCAGACAGCAGGAATAAACCTGGCCCTATACTTACTCTGATATCAACTCTTTTTGAGTAGATTGTGTGTTTTGATAATGAGTGTATAATTAGAGTTTATAATTCCTGATCTAGACTGATATGATCTGGGTCGTGATATTTTTTCTCTGTTTAACTTACATATCTGAGCTTCCCATTCACATCAACGGGAGGTGCTAAAGGCGGAAGCTACAGATTATAGCTCATCAGCTGCTGGTCATGTGCTAACAGGACGCCACCGCCTCCTAAATTACTAGACGGTTGGTTCTTTATTAATTTATTTAGTTAATTAGTTAGCTACACTGTTTTGTTTTAACTAAGTTCACATTTCACCGCAGAAAAGTCACGTTAGCTAAACAGGCTACAGAGGCTGTTACGTACTTACCCCCTCATGATAAACTTTGTTCGCTCTTTTCAGTCTTATATCCAAAGTGACACTCATGTCTGGTCGTGGCTCGTCAGACAGACATTCAAAGAACTGGTTTGAGGCTCCTTTTTTTTGTTACCGCAACAAAAATAACAGCGTTATTCTGTTTATGTCAAACAAACCGTCTCGTTTCTTCCGCCCGGCAGCAGCGTCAACACAACTTCCGGTCCGGTGCCTTCACAATAAAAGTATCATCAGCTCTCAGCCCGTGTTCCTCGAAAACGTTTCCGGCTTAAATTCTTCAAAGTAAAGGCAGATTTTACAAATCTAAAACAACTAAAATGTGCTAAATAATCAATGTTCCGTAAAATATATTAGATATAATCCTCTCACTCTATGGAAATGTCTGAATTCTGTGTAACCAGGTTTTATAGATTATTTAACAGAATTAAATTTATGTTGTGTTCAAAGCATTCAAGAATGACACTACTACTTTAGATCTACATGTCTAATGAGGACTCCAGACTTGAGATGCTTTGAGATAATAGTTTTACCCTGTCTCTGAAAGTAAAAGATCAGCTCAGCTTTGGATTGAGGGATTGTTTTGACCAGATACAGTCAGACAGCTTAAGCATTAGTGTTGCCATAACAAGAGCTGACAGTCAACAGACAGTTGAGCTGTAGGCTGTGAATGCGTCGTCCTTCAAATGGCTTCATTCATTCATCTTTAGATCCATCTCACCACAGTCCTGTTTTCACACCTGACTTCAATAAATATGATCATCGACATACTTCAAAGCATATCTGATGTAGGCTAAGATGCCTTCTAACATTAACTGTGACATATCTCAGCATGCACTGACTTCACAAAAATGAACACAACACTGAATAAAGAAACATTTATTTACAACAAAAAGTGATTATTTGTATTAGCCTCATTTTTATATTACCCCATGTTTCCTCATTATACCATCATAAACTTTGTCTACCCTATTTGAGCAACATATAACATCTGTCCTCTGAGATTAATCTCCCATAGAAAGCATGAGCCAAACAAATTCAGTAACAGTGAAGCACCTGTTGATGTGTAACAAGCATTAACTTATTCTCATGATTCATATTTATTTTATCCAGGTAGGTGCTTTTTGTTAAAAAATGAATAACCCGTCTAAAAGACTGTGACTGTTATATAAAAAGTGGTGCCAATCTCATCTACCCCAAAACAAAACAAAACAAATGAATTTAAGGGAATAATGTACCTTAAAAAAAAAAAAAAAAAGAATGAATGAAAAAAGCCTAAAGCATAATTTTACTAACCCAAAACCATGTAGGCCTATACTGAATTTTCCTTGGGGTCAAGGGTCAACCTTGTCAACCAATTCTACCAATAATTAAGGACAATTCTGACACAGCTACCTTCCTAGATAAAAGCAAATGTTGAATATAAAAAAAGACTTCAGTGGGCCTATGATGATTAAATTAAATAATTAATTGAATAAATACAATGTTCAGTATTTCATGTCAGGTTTTCCAGTCTGTCATAATGTTGTCACAAGATTAGAATAATCAGTTCGGTTCTTACATGTAGCTACTTTTACAATAATCAAATCCAACAAGTCCTCCAATCTAAACAGGCATAGGTCGTTTTTCTTTGACCTCTCTCTTTTGTACCACCCATATGAGCGTTACAGTTGTCATGGTAACCATAAAAAAAGGGACAGTAGGCTACCTGGACAGTACCGATCTTCGCCAATAAGGTTTAGCCTACTACAATAACGGTAATGGCTTCTTTCGTTTTAGGTACAAAAACTACTTCATTAGGTTTAGACATTGAGGTACATAACAACATGATTTCGGTTTAACATTTCTTTATGACTCATCACTTTCCCGCCTGAAAGTCCAGCTGTGTTTGATGGACCCATATCCGACCAACGGAGCCCCGGACTTTTCACTTTTTTTCACTTTTCTCACTCTGTTTCTGTGATAATCAGACACTTCGGCCACCAGATGTCGCCGAAAACGTCAGTAAACGTAAGTATGGGTCATAATAAACAGCTGAACAAACGACCTATGGGCTCGACCTAGCCTACTTGTTGATGTGTGTTTAAATAGGCTTTATGCACAGCAGCACAGCTCCACTACTTCCTGAACTTAAACAAGCTCCTTTATTTCCTGTCTTACATTATTGGACAAACTAATTAATCCAGGTGTGTCTGACCATTGTTGTGACTACTGAGGTCAGAGTCAGACACACCTGGATTAATCCGTTTGTCCAATAATGTAAAGCAGGAAATAAAGGAGGTTGTTTAAGTTCAGGAAGTAGTGGAGCTGTGCATAAAGCCTATTAGAGATTGACTGACTGGCGCAACACAGTATACAACAACATTATCCTTTATTCCTTTTTATAGTCCTCTTCAATCTTTAGCTTCTCTGCGTTCTCCTTGAGGAGCGCTGCATCGTTGGTGACTTGTACCTTGTCGAAAAAGTTGAAATCTGCCACATAGCGGCCTCCTGTGGTGCTGAACAGCACCGGCTTGAACTCGTAGCCCCACTGGATCTCCTGAGGGATGTAGGAGGTGCGGCTCTGACACGTGGCCGCCGTCGACTCCATCGTGGCGTTGAGGGTGACGAGCAGCTCAAACTCTCGAGTGTGGAGGTTTTCTGCGCTCAGGCCTGCCAGCGGGCTGTGCTCGTCCAGGACGTGGTAGAAGGTGAGCGGGAGGATGAGGAAAGGGCACTCCCCACTGGAGTCCATGTGGAAGTCAACGGAGGTCTGGTGGACTTGGGTCTTCTCGCCCTCCTGCGTCACATGTGAGTGGAGGAGCTTCCCCGTGAGCTGGCACTGGATCAGGAGGCTCTTCCTCATGTTGGCCACTCTCACCATCAGACACAGCTTCCCCTGGCGCCAGCAGACCACCGCCAGCTGGCTGAACTTGATGGTCTCCGCTCGCTTCTTGGGTCGAGCCAGTTTGGCGAGAAAGGCGCCGGTGACGAAGATCTCAGCCAGGCCGGTGATGACGAGCTGAGCCACCAGGGTGAAGATGGCCAGAGGACATTCCTCCGAGATGTAACGAAAACCATAGCCAATGGTGGTCTGTGACTCCAGAGAGAAGAGGAAGGCTCCGGTGAGCGTCTCCACGTTCATCACACAGGGAGTGTGGTTCGAATTCGGTCCAACCTCAAAGTCTCCGTTGCCCATGCTGATGAAGTAAAAGAAAACCCCAAAGAGGAACCAAGTCATGACGAATGTAGAAGCAAACAGAGTGAGCTTGTAGCGCCATTTCATGTCCACCACAGTGGTCCAGATGTCATGCAGGTACAGCTTGACCATGCCCTCTACGTTGTCGATCCGGACATTGTTGTGTCCGTCCTTGGACACAATCCTCCGCTGGGCCTGGGCCTTCTTGTTGGTCATGTTGCTCTGGGTCAATTAAAACTGACAGCGTCTTCTTACTTTTGCGTCGCCAGGGGGGGGACTGACAAAAAATAAACAGACAAGTTATGATTATTATCTAACTTCACATCCTGCATCCCAATAATGTGTCTTTCTACAACTCTCTGCCTATACCTCAGTACAATGGTGGATGAAATTGAATATGTGGTGCTCAACTTGTCTTTCTGGTTGCACTGTCATAGTTACTGTGGTAATCCACAGACCACATTGTGACCAGTTTTAGCCAATTCACTAAAATAGTGAGCAGTAAACTTAAAATATAGCTCTACATTTTGGGAAATACACTGATTCCCTCCCTTGCTGAGAGTTAGATGAGAGGATTGATAATAATACGAGGCTATCGTAGCTTAGTGTAATGACTAGAAACAGGACAACAGGTAGCTGGGCTCCGTCCAGAGGTACCAAGGTCCATCTACTGCCACCTGTACAGCTCACTAATTAATATGCTACCTCTTGTTATTTACCTTTGGACAGAGCTAACCGACTGCTTTCCTCTTCCCTCTGGCTTTTCATGAAATATTTACATGGAACTGGTAAAACTATGCAAAAATAGTCTCCGTACTTCCTGTTTTTATTGCGCAATTAGACATCCTTTGAGGACGTGATGTTTTATAACTGTGTACTTGAAATTAAAAACCCTGTTAGAGTCACAAATATACTTTATGATCAATTAAACACAACACAAAAAGCATCTTTCCTAACAGTTATGATGCACTGAAATTATTCAGATGTTTTTAGGGTCCCCAAAAAAGCAAAGAAAAAGATATTCATTTGGGACATGGAAAACTACCAACTTTTCTGACTCCACCTGCCCCCTGTATAACTTTTGTACGTTAGTCATCATTATCATCAAATCACGAAGTAGCCTCCTGAGTATAAATGTGAGCTGTTAAAACATGAAAATACTGTGATATAATCAGATTTGTCCTCTTAAGACAACGGCAGAGAGTTTCAACAACACACCAACGTTAAATGTCGCGCTCCTCCAACAATAAAGAATGACAGAATATAAACTAAAAACTCACAAAATTCAATAGGCCTATATGACAAAATCAAACACTGTCTGCATAACATAGCGCTGTTATGTCTCAGAGTTAATACAATGCCATAGTTGAAAGTTAATCCTGTAGTAAGCCATTACAGGATCTTGAGGACACTTTAAATAATGATTGATCGGTTGATAAATCTGACGTGTATTATACTCACATCCCGTTGTGCCGTTTCAGACTTTTCTGTTTCGTTGTCTCGGGATCACACACAATCTGTAAGATGAAGCTGCCAGAGAACATCTAGTTCAGTGTCTTCTTTCTCCTATTGTCCCGGTTTGTGAGCGCTGAACTTTGGCACAGCGTATTCAGGTGAGAGCAGAGATGAGAGACAAAGCCGACCTGTAAACTCTGATCTAAATGTGGGTTGGCTTTCTTTCCCCCGCCTCCTCTACCTGGACACAGGTGCACACAGCAATCCTGAACACTTAAAGTTTGTTGTGCTGCTTTTATGGTTGTTGTCGCATTACACACACCCAGATTTACTGTTTCCAGCGCCTCGCAGTTCTCTGAAGGGCACTCTGACACTTTTGGTGTCACTACAAATAAATGGTCAGGGCTTTTGAAATGTCTGTGGTGGAGGTGAAACACTGAAAGAAGTTGTGGAAGGAAAAGAAGGAGGTGCTGAAAGTTAAAGTGCTGATTGGCATTTAAGTATTCAATTAAATAATTAAATTGAAGAAAGAATTAATTAAAGAACAGAATTTAAGTCGCACTACAGAGTACACTACCTTAAGTTTTGACCACTGGTTGTTCAGCTTTTATGACCTTGAGTCACACGCCTTAGCTTTGTTATTAACTTCATTATTACCCTCCTTCCCGGAGGTTAGATGTGTGTGTATGTGTGTGGGGATCACCTGTTGATTATCTTGTTTTTACCATCTAAGAATTGGAGAGAGAAACTGAGAGACAGAAGGAAAACAAACTTTACACAACTGTTATGTCTGCAGCAGTAATATAAAACTTCAAAAGTCACAAACCTTCACAAGGCCAAAGCTTTAGCAAGATGCTTCTCCCTTCTCTAGAAATATAAGGCACTGCATAATACCTGACAGAGAACAACAATAGACCACAAAGAAATCAATGAAGCTGCCATCTGGTCTGAGACATTAACATACAATATCAATAATATTGATCAGCAGAGGTTCAATATGCTCATAACGTCGTCATTTTGTGTCCTCTAATACTGACCGATCCAAGGAAGTTGAGAAAAGAGTGTAATATAAACTCTAATGATCAATTATTATTTAAAGTATAAGCAGATTTTAGTTTAGTTTTTTCTTTATTGCCCGCATTAGTGGCAATTTGTCTTCGGCTTCCCCCACATTAAATTACGTTACAAACAAAAAGATAAATCACAAAAGACTTCCCACCACACAATGCAAAAAACTTAAAGGGCAATCTCCCTAAAAAACTAGACATATGGTATGTAAAACTTTTTAAATTACTTTAAAAGACTTTGGATTCAATCTTAATTTTGAGTTTTTCTTTCTTTTTCTAATTGTTATACACTGCTCTGAGTTGTTCATGCGTTTAAGCTTCTCTCTCAGGAAATCTCTTTGTTGGGAAAATCTGGTTTAACTAGTCTTAGTTTTTAAAGGGTAATTTGTCTCAAAAAAGGGGATGATGAGCTGGTTTATCCAAAGCGCAAGAACTCAACTCCACCTAGTGAACAAAATGGAAAATACAAGCCACATTTCTGACTTCATGATCATACAGTATGAGTGGTTTCATTATCTTATCACTGTTAATGATAATGCCAATGATTTATAAATTGTAGTTTGCTCACATTAGTATTAACCTCCACATAAGTGAGCAGATATCACTCAAAATGTGGATAAAACAGAAATTCAAAAAAAAGTTTGACCAATAGTTATTTTTTATTTACAAAAAAAATCAACATCTTCCAGTCTGGAAGCAATAATCCATGTTGTAGTGATTAGAGTCTTGGAGATGTGTGTGTTGTGGCTCTATTCAGATCCTGGAGACAGTAGAAAGTACACACATCCAAAAACTAAACTGTGCAGGTGCTGAGCTAAAGAAATATAAAGTAGTAGTGAAGAGAAGCTTGTACAGTGCAAATTAATTTAATTAATTAATTCGAGCCACCGCTCTTCATCAGGTCGTGGTCATCTAACCCTAACCCTTGACCTGATGAAGATCGGTGGCTCGAAATTGAATAAATTGCACTGTATATACAGTATAGGAGTCTTTGCAGTGTGCGAGCTTCTCTTCACCTTTTCTACTCTATTCAGATCCTGCACATGAAACTGAACACACTTCTGTTCGGCCTCATTACTGACACTTCACCTCAGCTTCTGCTTCGATGACGCCTGAGCTCACTGCTCATCTTTGTGAATCAGCCTCCAACCCTAGAAAGTGGAAGTCGTGTGACACCAGATACAAGACTTGATGTTCCAGCACCAATTTATTTTACACACACATGAATGACTCAAGTTAAACTCAGGCTGGACTAGTGAAATTATCGCATTTATGAGATGGACATAATTGTTCCCAAGTGCCGCGAGTGGACTCCTCCTCTGGGAACAGGAAATTGTTCGGTAAACCTGTTTGAGTTGTGCTCTAAAGGTCATAAGGTCGTCAAAATCAATGGGAAAAAAACTCTCTGGAGATCACAACCAACCTCAGCTCCTTTAATGAGAATCCAGAAATGAGTTTCTGAGACCCTGAGGGAGGATTTGACCTCAGGCTGGAGCCAGAGAAGAGATCTGATCTGGAGGGAAAGTCACTGACTGATGCTGCCGTGTGCTCAGTCTGTATGAGGAGCTGTCACTGTCACTGTGGTGGAGGGTTGGCGGTGGTGGCCTTCAGGATGCCTCGCAGCACCTTGTAGTTGTTGAGGGGCTGGTTTTCTTTGGGAGGGTAACAGGGGCCTCGATCCGTTGCGTAGGAATAAGGGAAGCGCAGCACCCAAAAGCCGTCGGCGGGCAACACGAGATCAGTCTGCTCTGGGTGGAAAACTGGGCAGGGAGGTGGACCAGGCTGCACCTGAAAACACAACAGTGAAAGGATTAATATAATGCTTTTATTAAACACATGACGGTGCCTGTCTAACCTCAACAAAGAAACACAACTTTTCTTTTTTTTACTCTCTGTCTGTTAGAGTCAGGACAGCTTCATTCAGCTGACATGGTGTTTATATTTATAACCTATTGATCCAAGGACTAAAGCCTTAACGCTAGAGACAATCAAAGAAACACGTCACTGTAGCAGAGGGATCCAAATAACCAAGATAATCTGCACTGGCTACATTAAGATACAGTATGACACGATAGAGAAAGAATGAGATTCATTGGTTACAGCTATAATTTTAGCAACTAGTGTGTTTCTTCTATAGATGTGTTTAAGTGATCAGGGCCCAGATTCACAAAGCGTTTTATCCTACCACTAAGCCTGTCCTACATAGCTCGAAAAGTTTCTAACTACAAAACTTTCCTCCTTCAAAAGGCTGCTGAGACAAATCATAGTGAGGAAAAGTGAAACTCCTGAGCTAAGTGTCAGATTTTGTGAGTTCACCTGCATGATAACCCTACAGCAGCTGGTACAGGAGGGGACAACGTTTGGATGAAGTGAGGTCGAGTCAATGCAGCCGTTACCTGAGGGTTGAGCGTAACCTCCAACGGAGCGTCAGGCACCACGATAAAAAGGCGAGCCAGCTGGGCGTAGTGAGGCTTCAGGCCGCGGCCCTGGGAGGGGGAGGGGATGTACAGCGGCATGTCTGTGTTTAGCACCCTGGTGGCGGGGTCTTTGGCGCCCCCCGGCCCCAGCACCTTCACTATCTTATCCGGCCCGGAGCTGATGAAGCGTCTTCCCCTGCTGTCTTCGTACTCGAACCCCACGAAGGCGCGAGCCATGTCGTCCCTCCTGCGGCTCCTGCCCAGCCCTCCGGTGCTCCCTCGCTTCCCCACCAGGGTCTTGTTGGGGGCCGGCCACGAGGACGTGCCTCCGTCCAGAGGCTCCGTCAGGCCGGCGTCCTCCTCCGAGCGGGAGCGGATCACCAGGTCCCACGGCAGGAGGAAGGAGGAGCTGGGGAGGAAGCCCGGCTGCTCCAGGCCGGTGTGGCAGTTGTACGACTTCGCCGGTCCCAGTTTGACCAGCGACCAGTTGGAGAACTTGGGCAGCAGGCCTTTGGCGCAGCCGGAGTGCATCATGCCAGGGAGGTACTCCACGGTGGACGGCTGGCGGTCTACGAGGCTCGGCCTCTTCGGCTGGACTTGGGTGTCGGCCCCGTCTCCATCGCCGTAGGGACCCAGACTGTCTGTGGACTGGCCCAGACTGAGCGCCAGGCTGAGGCTGGTGTCTCCAGGCGTGTGGCTCTGAGCGGTGCTCGGCTCCTTTAGCCTCTCCGTCTCACCGGAGCCCGAGGCCTCGCTGGGGAGTCGCTGAGCCTGGTTGCAGGCCGGGGCTGGGTCAGGAGTGCTGGGCTGGAACACCGGAAACTCAATCCTCTCCAGCTTCCCACAGCATTTCTCCTCCAGCATCTATTCAGGGAGAGCAGAGATTTAAAAAAAGAACATGTGTAATAGGTAAAAGACAAGAAAAAAAAGGGGGCAGAGGCAGTGAGAGTGAAAGATGTCAACCTGCCCTTCAATGTCTCACGTTGAGGGTAGTGTTGCAAATCAATGAGAAGGAACTTCCTTTATAGCAAATATTGAATTGAGTTGCATATGTGATAGTTGGCGTCTGGTTGGGAGAGCCTTCTTTGCTGTTGTCATCAGACAGAGCGTAAGTGTGAATCCTAACCTGGTAAAAGTCATAATTTGCAGCCTGGGTGTCGAAGGGGTCTTCCCGGGGAGCCTGCTTCCTGCCACAGTTGCAGGAGCTTGTGGAGCGCCCCCTGCTGTTGTGGTTCAGGATGGGTGGGTTGCGATCCATGTCGGGCTTCTCTCCTGCGATATCAAGCGTCACATTTCATGAGTTTACTTAGATTCAAGATTCCTTTATTATCATCGTACCGGTGAAACAATATATCGAGATTTTGTTTGGAAACAATCTAAATAAATCAGAGCGATGGTGATGACTTTATACTTTGCTTTTTTCTTATTACTTTGAAATGTTTACAATATACACACATGGAAACATACATGCAGTGTGACTTAAATAACTTATAAAGCCCATATATAATCGTCACCTGGCTGAGGCAGTAGGTGGAACTTGTGGACGCAGTGCTGGTCCGTCAGGCTTCGCTCCTCACACAGCTGGTGACCGTTGCTCCAGAACTTGTAGCAGTCCTCGTGCAGCTGCAGTGCGTAGCGCTGGAAAGCCACGCCCCGAGCGTGCTGGCTGTACACGCGCAGAGCCTGGGCCAGCTGGTTTTTGTGCACCGTGGTGGTGTAGTTGTGGGGGAGGTTGGACTGGTAGGCGCTGTGGGCCAGCGGCAGAGCTTTCTGACACCTGTTCTCCGAGAACTTGGTGTCGGCGTCGAGAAAACCCTCCAAGACCTTCAGCTGGCCCTGCACCTTCGAGGCCAGCTCGGCTATCTCTTCATCCGTGTCGCTTATCAGGACCTGGTGGAGTCTGGAGGCGACCTGGACCCACTTGATGTAGGTCGGCAACTCGAAGTGCGAAGGTTGCGGGTTGCGACCGACGCTGTCGTCGAAGCCTTTCTTGGTCAGC
Organism: Trachurus trachurus; assembly: GCF_905171665.1. Taxonomy (NCBI): domain Eukaryota; kingdom Metazoa; phylum Chordata; class Actinopteri; order Carangiformes; family Carangidae; genus Trachurus; species Trachurus trachurus. Next base: position 17,578,238 of record NC_139903.1, on the reverse strand, counting down.
ACCAGCTCCACGTGCTGCCAGAGGAACTCCTTCAGGCTGCAGTCCACCAGCTGACCGCCCAATGTCATGCTGACCGAATCCCCGAAGCTGGACTGACGAGCCGCGCGCCTCATCTGCTGGTAACGCCTCGGCCCCGTCACCGTCACCGTCGGTGTGGCGTCTTGGTCCAACAGGATGCAGTTGGACCGCAGCTGGCCGAGCAGGGCGCCCACGGGGTCCTCGTCCGCGGTCGGTATCACGTACACGAAGGCCTGGTTGGCGGGGACGGTGAACAAGCAGTTGCTGCTCTGGTTGGTCAGGACTCGGCTTTTACGGAAGATGCGGTAGATCTGGTCCTCCAGCGCGTGCTGCAGCCTCCTCCTGGGAGAGTGCTTCTTGGGTTTGTCTGGGTTTCCTCCTGAATCGGAGCCGTTTCCAGAAACCTGCAGAATAACAAAGAAAATAGGTTTAATTTAAGTTCATATGGACTCAGAGAGCCTGAGAACCAGTGGAGCAATCCTTCAGTAATTAGATTGATTTGTTATAACTGTCAATTTCCCCCATTATGAGATTTGGAGAATCTGATGGTGCTGACTACAATCACACAGAAAGGACCACACAGCCTCCTGAGCACTCAAAAACTATTTTATTACTTCTGTTTAATCATTATGAAGACTTCTTTAGGCTTTTGGAGGAAACACGACCTGTAGATCAACTCATGAGTGAAAAAGGTGAAAAGCAGAACCTTTGCCTAAAATAAATGAAACTAATTACTTTCAGCTGTAAGTTACTGGGTGACATAACAACGTTCCCTTTGTTTGGTATTGAACACATGCATGTTCTTTGCTGTGTTTTAGTGTTGGTTGTGCATTTCTGGTAGGTTTTCAGATTTATGTTGGTTTTTCAGGGCTCCAGACTAACATGTTTTACTAGCAGCACAGTGGCTCCCTAACTAAACATTTTAGGAGCACAAGAAGAAAATGTAGGGGTGCACACTTTTAATTCACGATCCTCACACACATTGGTCTGACATCTGTAATGACAGATTCTTTGAGTCGCCCCTTCAACGTTTCACCAGTGTTAAAAAATACAGCAAATGTATTGGCTTCACATGTGCAAGTAGATGAATAATTTACTTGCACTGTCTCAAATGTTATGGGCAGTCTGGAGCCCTGTTTGTCAAGTTGTATTTGCTTTAATTTGTCTGACTGACTTTATAATCAGGGGACCCAAGGTGTTCAATAATGGGACACCAGGAGTGACCAGAGTATTTACAGTGTAGGAGCTGAACACTATGAATCTGTAGGCTGAGGAATAAATAGCCCTCAAGTTTTTTTGTTTTTGTTTTTTACAGACATTCCTGTTAGAAAAAAAACACAATAAATCTGTGTCAACACAACCAAAGAGAGAGGACCTTCAGGGTGCCGGTCATCTGGAAGACGAAGAGCAGGCGCGGAGGGCAGGGCCGGCAGTTCACCTTCCACTCCTTGGACACCGGACAGTCTTTGATGGCGGCTCGGATCAGCGGCAGCGCCTTCTGCCGCAGCGCGTCCAGGGCCCTGAAGAGCCGGTCGTAGGTCACGTCGAAGGTCTGGTTGGGATGGACGAGCAGCAGGACGTGGCACACGGAGAACATGTAGAGCAGGTGGAGGCAGTGCTGCCGGTCCAGGCCTTTCCAGAAGTCGTGGGCGTCGGAGTGTCCGGCGCCGGCGCTCAGGGCCCGGCAGGCCCGCAGCAGCTGGCGGCTGTCGCAGACGGAGGAGAGCAGCAGGTAGAGCACCCGGCTCTCCGGGCTGTACAGAGCCTGGATGTGGCTGTCCGCCGCGGTGCCGCCGCCGCCGTCCAGCGGGGAGGAGTCGAACAGGGAGAAGATGTGCTTGTCGGCCAGCGTGTTGATGAGCGACTCCTTCAGCGGGCCCGGCTGCGTGCTGCTCTTACCGAAGATACCGACCACACACAGGCCGTCGTCCCGGTGGGCCGCGTCCTCCAGCAGCTCCGACTGGAGCAGAGCCGCGATGCCCACCGGGGCCGACATACCTCCTGCTTCCTTCATCTTGGTGAAACCGGGGGAAGAAAAACAACGACGCACTCACTTCCGGATTCGCGGCGATAAAAGGTCCGACTAGTTACAACATTTTTTTTGTTTCTGACGTTCCTCTGGTTTCTGCCGGTATTTTCTAATCGATCGGATCGCGCAGTGTTTTTTACTTAAGCAAAATTAAGAGAAACATACACACCAACACGAAAAAAATATTACAACAATAAAGTTCGCGGGTTTTAGCTACAGTGGCCCCCACAGCTCAAAATAACGCATGAAAGAGACAGGTGTATTAAATTCACAACTTCCCAGATGGTTTTCAAAAACTCTTAACAAGGCTGTGAGCATGGCTGTGAGTCGTTTAGAGTCAAATGAACTTCTCTTTTTTAGAAGTGAATGAAATGTTCTTATTTTGACGCCTATTCTTATTACTGATGCATTCATGGAGCCTGATCTGTGTTAGAAAGGCTTTATTCTTTAAGAATAGCCATTATCATTACCATTATTATAGTTCATCATATGTTTTACACACATATGAAGAGAAATGTATCTTTACTGCTGACATGAATTTGTTTGTTACCAAATTATCAAATTCACAATCAGTTGCAAACTGATTTAATCTGGATATTAGATTTCCCCAGTAAAATGAAGATAACTTTTTATCCTTACATTCAGTAGCTATAGGTGAACTTATCTTCCTGTTCACTTTAATGACGTGTGCGCTGCAGTTTTGCTTTATAGCCTGAAAGAAACTTTCTCAGTCTTCCTAATGGACGATACCGTCGACAATAAGGTCTCCTACGTCAGACGACGACAGGATGCTGCGTGCGCGCTCCTGAGCTAAATGTAAACCGTTGCGTCCTCTCTGACGTCACCGCCCTCTGATCACCCGAAATCCCCGATAACGCGGCGCGCGCTCCCGCTCGGCTCTGAATGGGGACTCGGTCCAGCCCGTGACAGCTCCTCCGGTAGTATAACCGTAGACGCCGCGGTCCGCTCAGCCACAGTCAGACCCGCCGCCGCCGCCTGCAGACACAACACCACCACCGGTTACCGTCCACGGCGCCGCTCCTCCGGTAGCTACTACATCCTACTAGTTACACACAGCCTGCTTCAAGTCAATCTGTTTCCCGCACTGACAGCACAGTCCAATTAGTTCGGCTTGTGCACTGACTCTTCTCTCCTCAGCCCGGCAAGTTAAAAAGAGTACTGACGGGCGGAGCTGTCTCTGTCTGTCCAGGAATGAGAAATGATGGCCGGCTCTGCAGCAGAGGAGAAAACCTTCCGACGGTTCCTGGAGCTCTTTCTCCGGGAGATGAGGATGCCTCTGCAGGAGAACGACCCTCCGCCGATGCGCCCCTTGACGGACCTGGTGTCTGAGGACGAGGTGGAGGGGGAAGTCCTGGACCTGTGTCTCCAGCACCTCTACAAATAGTTAAGTGTCCACTCTTGTTGTGTCGTGGCATGAGCGTTGTGGTGTATAACTACCTGCGTCTAACCTCTCTAATCACCTTAAATAAGTCGTGTCTTGAGCATTAGTGTTTATTATTATTATGGGTTATTATAGGGTTTGTGTGGAGGTGAGCGGGGCTGCGACCCCTTCTGGGTCCACACACTGGATGATGAAGCCGGGGCGCCCGGTGCTCTGCTACCTGCTTCATACCACGCAGGGTGTGTCCAACATCAAGTTTAGACAAGTGTGTGTATGTGTGTGTGTGTGTGTGTGTGTGTGTGTGTGTGTGTGTGTGTGTGTGTGTGTGCTGTGGGGAATAACAGCAGAAGCAGAAGTAAAAAAAAAAAAAAAAAAAAAAGGACACTGCATCGCCTCGACCAGGGCTGAGTTGTGTTGTGTTGAGCCGGTGACTCTGTGTGACAAATAACACGCCCGTGAATCGCCTCTTATTTCGCTTCGTGCCACAAATTGACGCCAGCAGTGACAGAGCTGGAGGTCCACAAAAGGTGAACCCCTGGTTTTGCGTAACAGCACGACGTCATCATGGTGTAGGAGGAGGAGGAGGAGGAGGAGGAGGAGAGGGAGGAGGGAGGGGAGGAAGAGCCATCGCCATCACTGCTGAGCGCATCTTCATGCAGGCTAAAAATAACCTCACCGGTTACGTTATTAGTCTCGATCGTTATACGGCTCTAAAAAGAAAAAAAAAAGGCAAGACTCAGACTCAATTGTTAGAGATTGAGGTGTTGAAATTATTTGTATTCCACAGAGTGGAACGTGACATTTAGCAGTTTTTTTTTTCAGCTCTAAGGTGAAACACATTTCCATCCACGCCAACCACAGATTTCACACACTTAACTCTGCGTACAGTATGCACAGTTTTAAATGTGACAACCTCTGAATTAAAATCTGATGCAGGCGGTGTTTAAGACGTGGACAAACTTGGCAGAAACAGTAAAAAAAAAAAAAGGGAAAAAAAGGAGAGAGAGATAGAAGAGAGTAGCTGCTGAGAGAGCTCTGCCCTGAGCTCTGCTGCCTGGCCTGGTTTTGAATCCAAAATAGGTGCAGAAACTGTGCTGGGAAGAACAGGATGGAAGGACTCATCTAGGGCACGGAGTGGCAAGGGGACTGCTGCTGCTGCTGCTGCTCGCATGTACAGTATCTAGCCTGTGTCTGAAAATGAGAACCGGGCGGTCAGTTCGCTCACACACCCTGTGTTTGCTCCGAAGGTCAAGATGCACTCCAGCAGTGATGGGGAGCATGTGTTAGTGGCAGGATGCATCACATGCAGCAGCACTGTGGTGTATAGTGTTGTCATGTGTTCGGCTGATGTACAGGACGTTTGACCTGTCGGAGCAGCTGCGTCCAGGTCACATCACACATTCCTGTGGTCGTCAGGTTTGATTAGCTGCTGGATGAAAGGTCGCTCCTGTTATAGACCTCGCTCTGTCTGGTTCTCGCTGGAAGAAATTAGAGCAGAGCTTGAAGTTTTGTATTGAAACCTGGTTGTTTCATGGTCTTTACAAAATGAGGAGGTCAAAGAGGTTTTTCTGAGTTTTAGAGGGTTAGTGTTTGAAGGTCATGGATGTTATAAAGGAATAGTCGAACATTATAAAAACAATTGCCGTCTATTCCAAGAAGAGAAGATCAATACCACTCTCCTGTTAAGTATCTGGAGCCTGCAGCTTTAGAGCTGAAGTGATTAATCACCCAGACAATCAACAGAGAAGTAATCATTTGAGTCATATTTTATGCAAAACTTTTCAATTTCCTGACACTTGATCAAAGATTGAGCATTTGAGATTGAGAACCAGTAACAGTCTGGTTTATTTGTAAAAACTGTAGATAGATAGATAGATAGATAGATAGATAGATAGATAGATAGATAGATAGATAGATAGATAGATAGATAGATAGATAGATAGATAGATAGATAGAAACACAGTTCCTTATCATAAAACCTCCAGAAAAGCAAGAAGTCCAATCACTGCATATATTCAGGTGCATATGTGAACACCGATTTTCTAGAAGAATCTCATATTTCCCTTGTGTACCATGGATCACTCTGTATTTGAGTCATATGGTTTTAGTTAAACAGACCTTTCCCTGTGCCTATTATCTTAATTTATGGCCATGAAATGGCTTCGTCCATTGTGTCAGAGTCTTGTGCAGAGAGAGAAGTGTTAGTTTCAGAGCTGAACAACATGAGCTTGATGAAAGCACCAGTGGTGGATTGTAATTTTGTGATAGTAGGCTACTTAAAAGTAAAAATAATAGGTGTTTTAACAACTCCCTGGGCTTCCTGACAACTACACGCCTCCTGGTACTGAACAGAGCTCAGACAAAGTGTTGTTGTGTGCACGTCTCTCTCTCTCTCTCTCTCTCTCTCTCTCTCTCTCTGTCTCTGTCTCTGTCTCTCTGTCTCTCTCTCTCTCTCTCTCTCTGTCTGTCTCTGTCTCTGTCTCTCTGTCTCTCTCTCTCTCTCTCTCTCTGTCTGTCTCTGTCTCTGTCTCTCTGTCTCTCTCTCTCCCTCCAAAGCTCAGGAGAACAAGTCAGATCAGTGTGTGTGATTCCTAATGTCTGTGTTACTACTACAGCTCCTGACCAGGTTTGGCTGAAAGCTGAAGGTGCCTCAGTCATTTAAAGTCCATCCAATCTGGCTTTGTGAAACGGCCATTAGCCAAACTCACCAAAATAACTGCAGCTCACCGCCTAAGCTCGCTTTGTAACATCCCACTGTCTCTGTTTTCTGGCTGAGCTCGTGTCTTATACATTTGGCTTGTTGGATGAATCACTGGCTGCTGGTTCATTTTCCACGGAGCAGTTTATCTTAGGAGACGCCACCAGGAGCTGCTTCTTCCAACTGCTCGCACAAGGTCACGAGGGACGTTCGGTTGTGTTTTATGTGCGCAGCTTGAGTGTTGGAGCTGGTAAATATTGAATACTTCGACCGTACATGAACTTACCAGAATTGTGTTTTACCCACAAATGGACAAAGACTCGTGTTTATGTTCATGTGACAGAGCTACTGTTTGTCAGTTGGTGGCCTTTACAGTTTCGACAATAAATGTCCCAAACCTGAAAAGAGTGTTTATCACTGTTTGACCAGTGCTCAGCTTTGCATATAAAACACTGCTCTGTTGGGCCATCAGTAGTTCATTTCAATTACTGGCTATCATAAATAAAGGAAGTATTTATATTAAAATCAAATGATAACTTTTAAATCCAATCAAAGTTATCCTGGGGCACCATCCTGAAACAGGAAAAGGAGAATGAGTTTGGTACCATCGCTTAATTAGTATTTTTAATAAGGGACTCTGATTAATAATTTCGTTAATAACTATAACCGAAATAACCACATTTATACACTAAGTCAGAGTTGAAGGATTAACGTAGGCTAGATGCTACATGTTCACACCTGTGCAATATTAAACACATCAGAAGGTATATTTAAAGACATAATTCACAACGCAGTAAAGTAAAAACATAATATAGCCTACTAAATTACAACAGGTGTGCATGTGCAGGCGACACAAACAGAGGCAAAAAGACTGATTCAAAATGGCCGATGCAACCACACGACGAACAGGAAAACCCTGGAACAAAATGGCAGTAAACAATACAGAAAACTCAAGATGGCCGCCATTTAGGATATTCAGTTTGACAAATGACAGAAATGTAACATCATCACCAGATTTAGTTCTCAGGTGAGGTTACGGTTTTTGTGAAAGGCATACTGACCGACAAACTTGTTAGCCTACTGAATTGCGATAAATTGTGAGAACGTCAGACAGGTGTATCGTGTAACGCACTCACACACACCTGCCTTCGTCTGCGAGAAGAGCAGGAGAATGGGAGTAAACAACAATAACAGATTCATGAATATTTCTAACATCGCGCTGATTCTCTGAAATAAGTCGGTATTGTTACTCCTCCTCGTCTGTCCGTGTGTTGTAGCGCACAGCCGCGTCCTTCAACATATTATAGCCTATACCGTAAAATGGCGTTGCTGCTGTTAGAGATGTGTGTGTGCTGCACCATTAATCACACTAGGCTTTAATTGAAATTAGCAATTGCAATTAGTTAAGTGTATTATCCAAATAGTAAAGAGCTGCAATTTTTTTATTTCGATTTCAAGATGTCTCTATTTGGTACAAGACCAACAAACATCACATTAATTTAATAATTTTATATTTTGTAAGTCAAAATGAAAGGTAAAAATCACTGGAGGCGTTTACCACTTGGCTTTAACTAAGCTAATAGGTAATAATTACTGCATGGATGATTATGTTTCAGCTGGCAACAACTTATTTAACCCAACTGATGCAGTCTCATTTCTTAAACAACCATGTCGGAAGACACATCCTGTTGTCGTGGAAAAGATGTTAATCTGTTTCAGAAGGGTCAAATTGTTGGCCTGCATCAAGCAAATAAAACATCTAAGGAGATTGCCGAGACTGCTAAAACTGGGTTAAGAACTGTGTCCAGCACATTATTAAAAACTGGAAGGAGAGTGGGGAACCATCATCTTCAAGGGAGAAACGTGGTCCAATGTGACCACAGAGTCCAGACCTAAACCCCGTTGAGAATCCTTGAAAAATTAATGCAACTCTGGATGGAAATAAATGTTGTGACGTTGCAGAAACTTATTGAAACGATGCCACAGCAAATGCGTGCCGTGATCAAAGCTAAAGGCGGTCGTGGTCCAACGAAATATAGTACTATTAGAGTGTTTGACTTTTTTTGGGGACGGGCAGTGTATCTGCCCACATAATCAAATATGATGTTTTTTTTTGCAAATGGTGCTTCTCTCCAGTTCAGATGCCACTGGTTCACTGTGAGATTCAGAAAATGCTAGTGTGATCTAACGATGTGATACTGAAGAAGATGGACCTCAGACCAGTTTCAACTTCTCACTGACTTTCTCCTTTTTCATTTTCGTCTGACAGCTTTATCTATCGAACACAGTAACTATATTGATCCCTGCTTGCATATGTAGTGTAATGTCCAAAACCAAAAAAAGTAATTGTGACTGAAGTGTGGTCACAGTCTGGAGCTCTGACTTTTACCCCAGTCACTGGAGCAGAGGAAATTGTTGACGTCCTCTGCTGCTGGTTAGCCGTTGGCTGCTGCACGCTATCTGTGCTTTGTAGCCCCCGGTCCTTTGAAAATCATCCAGCAGACGTTGTGTCATAGCCGCTGATGCTGATGGAAACTTGTTCCCTCTTAGTTAATCCTCAGCAGGAGAGCTGCGGGGAGCTGAGCTGTGGTGCCAGGTAGCAGCAGAGTTGTTCACCTGGAGCTTTTACTTACAGCAGATAGAATTCAGTATCTTAATATTAGTGTATGAAATGACAACGTGAAGACAGTGTGGGGGGGCCGATCATGTGATAAACCTTCAGAGACTTATCACGTCTTTCTGTAGCCTACATTGTCTCAATCAGTCCGCGCGGCGTCCTATTTGAACGATTATTTGTATTGATTAGTGATCTCACAGATTTCACTGCTGTCTGGGCTCAAGTGTTATCTTGTGTAAAACGAGCTGCTACAGTTTGTTTGTAGTCAAACCTGCAGACTGGTTTCCTGGTGGAGGAGTTTAGAGCAGCTCAGATCAGGTGTCCGCTCTCATTCAGAGCTGTTACTCGATCTAATGTATCACTTATTCCTCCATTAACTCCGCCTGCTGCCGTGGTCTCGCCGGCGTGCACGGGAGAAAATGTACATGCGACAAGGTCCGACGTGTGCGTTTGTTTGACACTTCCCTTTCATTGTGTACATCCGTCGGCATGGTTACGTCACATTCATCCTCGCACCGAGTGATAATGGTGCTCTGCGGCCTGTCTGAACACATACAGCTGGAAGCAGCAGCGGCAGCAGCCATGTCTCTGTCAGACCTCTTTATGTCTGTGCTTAGATAACAACAGAGATTATTTACGCCCAATAAAGTTGGAGCACATGAGAATAAATACTGAGAGATTATTGAAATCAGAGGTTTCACACCCCGGCTCATCTCAGGACAGTGTGAATGTAGACGATCTATACCTCACTGTCCTCCTGGCCTGGGCCGACGACGGAGATCATTTTTTATCTGAGGTAACATGAGAGCAGGTAATTCAGACGGCTGCTGTGACATAGGTGCATCGAGCTGAAACAGTGAAGCTGAAAGTGGTTAAAAAGCTTGAGGGTGACCACAGAGTCTCTGTGGCCTTCACTTGTCCATATAAAAGCATTGATCTGTGATGTTTTCAATCTGTATTAATCAGTTAAAAGAACAAGGTAACAAGATTGTAAAGTAGAGGTCAAGTAAAGGTCGATATAATAACAAACGTTTGGAAAAGGAAAAAGGCACATTAGATGTAGACAGCTCAGTCAGAGTCAGCAGGTGAGTGAGGCAACACATGTTTTAATCACAACAATAAGCCCTTTTTGTCCCCTCCTGTTTCCCATAGAAAAGACCACGTCGGTGCAGCAGCTCAGCTGTAGAAAGCTCCAGCTCTGCGATACAGGAAGCATGTTATGTTGTTTAGTTATCAATGGTCAGCTTTAATATGGAGCTCTGTTTAAATATGAATTATCTTAACTTTTATATTACCTTACGTTACCTTATGTGAGGGAATCTGGTGCAGTAACATGGTACAGCCTGACCTCGCCCTCAAATGTCCTAGCTCTAGTTGGTACCCAACCAGCACTAAGGTGAAATACCCAGCCCAAATAAAACATGACAGTAGGTATAATGATTAAAAAAAAAAAAGAATACTCTGGAAGTCAGATTGAAGTTTATTGTTTATTATTTGAATCAGGTTTTGTGTGTGTGCAGTGAAAACCTGCAGACACGTGGGCCTGACTGGTTCACGGACGGGAACTTTTGCTGCAGTTCTTGAGGCAGACTGATGGTATGTGTGTGCGTGCGTGTGTCTGTGCGGTGGCCAGCATCCTACATGGCTGTCTACTGTAGCTGTGCTGTGAGTGTAATGATAGTCGGAGGCAGCAGCTCTGGTGATTCATCCCAACGTGTCATTAGTTTGTCTCTGGGTTGAAAAGCTAATAATAGACTTCTGCAAGAAGAGAGATCCCCTCTGTGTGTGAGTGTGTGTTAATAGGGGGTGGATGAAGCACTTGGTGTGCTAGAACGAGTCTGGGGGTGTGGACAGAGTGTGTGTGTGTGTGTGTGTGTGTTAAAATGACGGCAGTTAGGTTTTAATCCATTTTCCTCCAGGCAGCTGGGAATCACATCTGAAAAAAAGAGGACACAATCTCCTCACCCTAAGCACGGTGTGTGTGAGGTGAGTGTGTGTCTGTGACTGTGTCATGTTGCTGCTGTGTGAATAAAACAAACACACACATACATGAAGTAGCATAAGTAGACGAGCCGCCTTCACCGCAGTGGCAGCTCATTTATAAACCTGTGTATATCGCACGGTGGAAATAATCTGCCCAGGTTGGACTGGTTTATATGTGGAAAATCCTATTTAAATAAAAAATGACACAACCTAATGGAGCGTAGGAAACCTTTTGGAAACCTAACTCTTTAACTTCTGTTAAAGCTCCATGAAATGAATGTTACTCATTCACCAAAATATCATTATTATTAAAACATTTGCCAACAGAGTTCACCAGTGATTGGTCCACACAGAGCTGATCATGATGACGTGTCTCTTATGAACTTTTCTGCTCAATGTGTTTCCTTATTCCTCATTAAATGAATCACTCCTTCTGATTTTCAAAATGACAATGTTTTGATCATTTAAATCATAATCTATCTAATTCCTGCTGCGTTTAATTAGCTCCTCCACACACAGCACCGTCCCATTCAACCCCTGTGTGTTAGTAATTTAACTGATATCAGATCAGTTCTTGGAGAATGAATAACTCTCGTACTCACACAGACTGAACTTTCATCAGTTCACCAGTTCACCAGTTCATTAGATGTTATTATGGAAAGAATTTAAGACAGTAAAGAAGATATAATGGCCCGTGACGATTCACAGACTTCTGACCTTATTGCTGTATTCATATTGATTAGAATGATGTTCACATCAACCTCTGACTTGTAATTCAGTCAAAATTACAAAGAATTTATGAAATTTAGTTGGAAACTATATATCAACAAAGTGTGGACAGAAAAACTACAAAGATGGTGTCATTAGTTCAAAAGTATCAAAATAAAGTAGGCTACACCAGCACTGTTAGCTTGTATCACTAGAATAAAATCAGAAGTGTAGAAGTGCATCAGAAATGCAACGATTCGAATAGGTAAAACAACCAAAGAAGCAAATTTCACTCTTATGCTCCGTTCAAAACAACTCGGAGGTCGGAATTCCCAACTCGGAAATTTCCGACTTCCGACATCATTGCGTTCACGCTGCAGGAACTCGGAAGAGAAAAAACATGGATACCCGAAGGAAGTTTGGCATATTGTGGCTCATGGCTGAATACGAAAAATATATGCAGCAGTAAATTATGTTTATTTTGGAGGCAAATGAAGAGGAGAGGTGACGCCGCAGATGAGTGCACATATAACGTTATAGCCTTGATAACAGTTAAACGTTATTTCCGTTACATAGGAGGACCACAATTTCACACAATACAACAATCGCAGCTTAATATAAACGTATTTCATATACTGCAATAATACACAAAAAATATGCATTAAAATCTCAACAAACAACTTCAAATTTCTAAATTCTAACCGTTGAAGACGAGGGCTGCCATGTTTCGATGTTGTCGTGACGTCAAGTCGGAAAGTTTCCAACCTGTAATTTCCGAGTTCCACGCTGTTCAATTCATTTATTACAACTCGGAGCTCGTTTTTTTCCGACTTCCGAGTTGTTTTGAACGCAGCATTAATGATGCTGTTAAATGGACGTTATCAATGAGGCAACACAACAAGCTAACGATGAGCTAGCATAGACAACGCAGTCTTATTGCAGGATTATATTTTGGATGGAACTTGTGACATCGTCGAATCAGATTTTGCGATGCCGTCTCTTGCTGTGCTGCTTTTTCGTACAGTTTTGTGACCAGTGCCTCGACGTCAGAGCTCAGTATTTGGGCTGAGTTACTATTTTAGGGGCCAGACGTGCAGCTGCAACTGCGACCTCGTCTCTTGTCAGGTATGTTTTTAGTTTAGTTGCGTTAAAGGCACCTTGTGGAGTTTGTGACTGCATGGTCGTAGCAAAACAGGGCCACATTTTTATGTTTTGATGAGTGGATCCCAGTTTGTGTTTCACATCCTGCCACAGTTTTTTATGCTTTTTATAGAACAAAATAGTTTTGTGGCTGTAAAGTGCAAACAACCATAGAAACACAGCAAAGCCAACACGGACATAAACAATGTGCGGTTTACAAGTGTTTTATGGAAACGGAAGAACATCCAGTGAGAAATACTGAGTTTATTAAATAAGATGTTGGTTGTTTTACACGAGCTGCACAGTTTGATCTTCATTAGATTTACCCTAAATGACAGATCAGCCAGAATGAGGAGGGAGGGGGGAAAATAAAACAAACTTAGCAGTTGTCTGATATCACTGTGTGTTTGCACCGACTGCTGATGAATTGATGATGACTTGAAGAGGAGTAAGAGGGGGAGTTAAATGACCCTCCACACACACACTGAGAGCTGATAGATAGTAATTGAGGGGAGAGCCTCTCTAGACCTCATTAAACAGAGATGTCTCCCACAGCTGTAAAGAACCAGGGGGTAGATCCGGCTTCCTCCAGCACGCATGACGCACACAAGTATTTACGCACACACACACCACACACACAATTAGAGGAGTAGGTGGTGTTAGAGGAGCTGCTGATGACAGGTCTATTACGGGATAAACCACAGACTAAAACTGCGACATCACCCATGATTGTGTTGTCAGGGATATGCACAGTGTGACATCATTATATTATCAATATCAATCAATGTAATTATATTTTATATATTATAAGTTATTGATTATCCAGTCGACAGACATTTAAATGAGAAATAATCTCCTGTTGCTGCTTTTTTTCTTATATAAATGAAATATTTGCCAAAATGATTCAAATCAGGCAGTGCTGTATCATTGAGACGGGATTATTTATGTTATGTTGCGAAAGCTGTTCAACGTGTTGTTTTTCGTTTGCTGCACTTGACTTAACTGACGAGGAAACATTTTCAGGCGTCTTTTTGTTTTGTTTTTTGGTCAGAGATCATTAAATTCACAGACTGGACCGTTAAAATCTCCAAATGTCTACAGCAGATTTGATCTCCCGGAGCCAATGAATGACTGACTGAATGACTGAATGTAAATTAGCCAAAGATTAAAATTCAGACTGGGCTGTTGTCTTGTGACGTCGGCCCGTCTGTTTTCTGTCGACTGTCCCAACGGGATAATTTTTTAGAGGAGTCGACTTCAGGTTTAGCCTGCAGATGACGTTTTGGCAGCACATGGGTAAAAACTAAGTGATGTGACTTTGAATTAATGCATTGAATGTATTTTCTGTTTTCAATCAAAAATAATTGATTTGTTCATTTTGTGGCAGAACGGCACAGCCATTTTAAACACGATGTCCATGGATACTCGTGAATTTTAGACAAAATAATCTGCAGATTTGAAAACACAGATGATAGCTAGCTACACTGAATGAAAAGATAGACACTAAAAAAGAGATTAAAGGAAGAAATAGACTTTTTTCAGCACATTTTTTTGTGGCTGAAAACACAAACAACTCTACAGCACTCGTATCGATGGAGAAATTGAGAAAATCGAGCTGAAACTGAGTTTTTTTATTCAGGTAAAGTTGGTGAAACGTGAGTGTGTCCTGGTGTCCTCCTCCTACTGTCACTACAGTAACTGTTTACACGCGGCGCCCAGGTGTCGAGTGCAGTTTACAGATGTTAACTCACATCAGGCCACGTTCACACCACGTTGACTCAGCTGGAAACATGAGCTTTCAACTGGAAGAAAGTGAGTCATGTCACCAGGCCTGTGTGTGAAAATAGAAGTGTGACATGGGAATTTAGCTTTTTCACAAAATGTGGAAACAGAGCCAACATGGCAGTTGTTTCAGCACACACACACACACACACACACACACACTCACACAAAAAACCCCACTAGTAAACCCACTGGTTATATTGAATTAAGTCAGAGAGGGAAAAACTTTGGATGAAGGAAAATGTTGGGTCCGAAAATGTAGAGGAAAGAGCTGCTATGACAAGAAGATATTGTTCACACAACCTGTTTTAAAACAGGTTTATTAATCCGAGTCTACTGCAGTTACAACACTCTGACCACCTCACACAACCCCACATCAAATAACCTGAACTGTCATTTAATGTTGGATTACACTGACCATCGTCACCAACTTTATTTTGCTACATTTTTTTAACATTTCCAAAACATTTTAACACATGGGCTACATATTTCTCCCAAAATATATGGGAATTTATACTTTTATCAGTAAGTGAAAGTTTGTCTGATCATTTAGTAGCCTACATACTGATGGAGATATGTGACTGTAAAACCAGCTCAGGTTTCATTCATCAGCGTCACCAATCAGTGACTGACGTACTGCTGCTTCTGGCTTGGCGAACCTCCACCATTATTAGTCTTGTGTCCTCTGGTTCAAGGACGAACTCGCTTTGTTTAGACCAATCAAACCCCTCCAGGGCTTCAGTAATGAGGACTTTCCTCAGGCCATCAGGCAGAAGTAGGATGCTGCACAGGAGAGAGGAGACATATTGGCAATACGGCCGTGAACAGCAGCATTATAACGTCCACCTGCCCACTCACACTCTTCTCACTCCCACTCTGCGTTCACACCGAACTGCTGCAGCTCCAACTTAGTGACCTTTTCAGCTCGGGTAAACTGGGGCAATCTGTAAAGAACAAAGGCAGATTAATCAATTAATGAGCAATAAATATGTTTGGAGCGGTAAAAAAGCATTAAGTCTGGAAACAGTCTCTTGTGGTGCAGATTAATGATGAAATGAACAGTAATTAATGAAAAAGGAACTGAATAGTGATAAAAGGTTCATTTCCCAGTGTTTATATTTTCTGATATGTCTGATTTTGGTCCTTATACTCTCTAATTACAGCACATATTTATTGGGGCAGGTGCATCTTTGTTTCCTGTGAATTTCCTCTGTGCAGATGAGCGGAGTGACAGATTGAACACACACTAGTCCTGATGACAGTGTTTTATCACTCACGTCTTCCTGGAATAACAATCTCATTCGATATCTTGAAGTTGTCGTTATTTATGACTCTGTTGTGACCAAGGAACAAGAACACAGGTATTCACAAATCATCTCGTCCTCTAAGAGCAGCTGCCAATATGGAGGGTGACATTCAGAAAGTGACACCTTCTGCGTCCAGAGCTACTAGATCAACTACTTCCTACTTAAACCAGGCAGAAATGAAAGAAATTTGACCACAGGTTTACCAAATAATTGGCGCCTATACGACATTTCAGAAACAATCATTAATGCAAAAGTTAATCTCTGATAGTGGTCACCAGGGTAACACCTCTATTTCTTAGAGGACGTCATCCATAAACCAGATGATAAAATGTCCCATCAGTGAGCAGTGTCCTCCAACTTGTAGACTCTGTTATTTTTTATTTATAAATGCATTTAGTTGTTTAGTCAGTTCAAATAAAATCTAAGATTATTCATTTAGAACAACATCTTTTTTTGTTTTCCGTCCCCTATTGGCCAATTGATCGGCTGTCGACTTTTTCCTGCTCCAAACTCCCGATCGTTATTCTATTGGCTATCAGTCGACCTCTATACCAAAGTGCATTTAGACCAGATCCAAATTGGTGATCACCAATAGACCTTAATAACAGCAGCAACACAATAACAAACAGAAGTTATTACAGCGAACACAGAAAATTATAATAATAATACAATATAAAATATAACAGTGAAAGATAAAGTAAACGATTAATGCTCCACCTGAAGCATCAGTCAGTTTGTGGTCGTGTCCCGCAGTGCGGCGTCCGTAACATCGGCTTATTTTATTCCACTGTCTAAAAACTGTGACTGACACAGGCACAGAGGATTTCTAAAAAACGATTTGGTTTGCAGCGCCGAGCTCTGCCTCATCTCCCTGATGGAGGCAGCTCACACTGAGGATGGAGACAGAGGATTGTCTCGACCTGTTTACGTTCACACTGGTTGGAGAGAGACTGAAGAGTATAATGAATCTTGGCTTTGACAGAGGATTTTTTACCACAGTTAGTAACAAATGTGTTCAATTACATGAGCACATGTCTATAAATAACAAGAGTTGATCAAGGTTAAATATTCAGTCACTCATAACAGAAAATTAATGACTTTTTTGCTTAAAATGGCTTTAACAATCAAAACAGCTGCTCATTAATCTTCTTTCAATTGTCTAAATGATTGGTTGCTTATGCAGACACCAAATGGTCCGAGGGTCTGAGTTTTTTTTTTATACTTGTTCATGAAGCCTTATGAGACATTTCACCAGTAGAAACATAAAGGACAAGATGGAGGACAAGAACAACAACAACAGTCCTTGACATGGTGTTTCACACTCGGGCGCCTTGAGCTTTTCATTCTGGTCAAAGAGGTTCGATTGGCGTGGACGAGCAGGATGGAGCTGTGTTCACAGAGCAGCCTCTCGAGCGTGTTTGACAATATGTTCCTCTCTTTGCTTTAATTAGAACATCAAAGGTCGGAGCCACAGCAGACGCTTCAATAGCCAGGTGCTGTTATGTCATGCAGGAATGTACTGAGAGTTTTTTAACACTGCACTGATCCAGACTGAAGCTGCTGCTGCAGCTCAGAGCTGGAAGTGGATTTTTTTTTTTTTTCATCTGCAGCGAGCAAACGTTCGACGATTTTTTTTGTCACTTTTGCGCAGACGAATCAGACCATCCGCTTGAAGTCCCACATGCACCGTCTCAGAATGAAGTGACCTCCTTTTGGGCTGAACTAGTTTCAAACAGGATGGATCCACGGCTCTTATTGCATTCATTAAAACGTATAGGAAGGAAACAGCATCGGATGAGTCCTGTTGTTCTGTCATCGTCGCCGCCTCTCCCCAAGTAGACGTGTCAATCGCGATCGCGAGCAGGCCGAGCTCTAATTGAAAGTCGACGTGCAGAGAAAAAGTGCGTTTGTATAGAATCTTTTGAAAGCCCTAGTTTTTCACGCTACCATCTGTCTGTCCACACGCTTTTCACTGTTTAATCAGAGCAATATGAAGCCAGGAGATTTGATCCCCCTGGAGATATACATCCTCCGAGGCTTCTGGGAAGTCACTGAGTGGCTTTCTAGAGCGCCTCGGAAAGTCGTGTCAGCCCGGTTTCTCAATAAAAGGGGAGTTTTCTGTCACTTTTGAGGCATTTTGTCTTAGAAAAACAGGCCCCTGTAAGACTACGACATTATTTAAGTGCTCATCCTCTATGTGGTTCGGGCGTCTCACATCCATACATCCGTCCGTCCTCATCCATAGGGAAGCAGTTTTTCCTCAGCCCAGTCATCCATACAACTTCCTCTCTCCTCTGCTTCCTTGTTCTTGTCCGGCCTGTCCCTTTGAAATTAGTTGCAGGAGTAATCCTTTAATCAGAGTGTCTCGCTGGGATTACCACAGAGGGCAGCCTCAGTTACTGCCCTCCACCACCACTGGCAATTGTTGAGCCTGCTGTACACTAATGTGACCTTTCCCTCTCCAACAACACGGTGTTTTGTGCCAGGAAACCATTAGACAGGAACTAATTTCTTTTTTGTAAAACGAGCCTCTTAATGTCAGGTGATTAGGATGACGGATGGATGATGAATGTAACTGACTCTGAACGCACCACGTAACATTTAGACACATTAAATTAGTTCACAGAAGATAAAACTCTAACCTTAGTATCAAGTGTCGAGCTGTAATTTAATTAGTCTGTCAACAGGAAATGGATCAGCAGCTATTTTTTTTATAATCAAGAAATAGTTACCTGTTCAATAGTCACTTTTCCAATAAACATCATCAAACTTTCACTGGTCCCAGGTCAGGATTAAAAAAAAAAAAAAATGCTTTTCTTTGTCATATGTCTCATATAAACCTTCTCAGTTTCTTTCATAGACTCTATCACTCTAATCAAAACAATATAATAATTAGCTGCAGCCCTAATTAATCTTATAAATCATATATAGAAACTCTATTGAATCTGCAGGTGAACTGTTGGTGATCGAGTTGAATTGTGGGTAATCTAGGAGCCAGAAAAACAAAAACAAACGATTACTGTGATGCTGCTGCATTAATATTGATTGATATTGATCCTTGAGTCTCACAGTGTCACCGTGGTCGGGTGCATTGATTAACTGGTGGATATTTCCCTCACTGCTTTATTTGCATTATTTAGTCTGATTTTTGCTCTGATTTGCTATTTGCCCTTCTTCTACACGTTGTTGTGTTCAGAGTTGATCACCAGATGTTTTAGCCTCGTTAGCGGTTCCTGACTCAGTGGACGACGATGTTAATAACATGGTCAGTTGCTCCGATCTGAAATAGCTCAATTAGATGCACTGCTGTTTCAGTAAATTTCTCAGTGTTTTATCTAGTCAGCGCCACCATAATATTTACATTTTTAGAGATGTTGATACATCCAAAGGAATAACCCATAAAAATTTGGAGCAGACCTTTATGTCTCCATCAGGATGAAGTTTTGTCCTATGATCTTTTATAACACACCATCATCAGGTCGAAATTTTAATCTTGATATAATCATTGTGAATATATTCAGTATCTAGGTTTACTTAGCTTCACATTAAACCTCTCTGTGCTGCTGTCAAAGCTGCTCACTTCCCCAGCAGCAGCAGCAGGGAGCTCACAGGGAAACACTGAGGACGGTCCGTCACTGTACTCACATAAACTCAGTCATGAGTGTTTTAGAGTCTCCTGTTCAGCCGCGCTGTGGGAGGAAGGCAGAGCACCCAGAGGGAAACCATGCAAATACAAAGAGAATATGCAAAACTTTACACAGATACGACCACGACTTAAAACTACAGACCTGCCAGTGCTGCTATAACACACCACTACACAACCTCAATAAGGCGGACATGGTATGATTTATATGTACAGATCTGATCCAGGTCTAGATTTTATTTATGAGCGTCACAAAACGTCAGTGTGATTTTCATTAAATTATTTTTGAAGGTTTGATATCAGCTGTTATAAAGCAGCAGACAGTAAAGACGGGACATGTGTGTCACATATAAACTCTTCTGTTCAGGAATCGTCAGGTGGCTCGTCTCTCCGTTACAAAGCCTCAAACTCTGGACTGTAAAGAAAAAGGAGAATCACCGTCTTTCCAGCAGTGGCTCACATTGAAGTCTCTAAAAACAGGCGCCTTAATTAATTTCAACTCTGGAGAGGCCCCATTTTTGGAAGTGCAGTGACCTTCAAAAAAGTGTGCAGTGTCCTCCTTTTTTCCTCTCAGCGCATTATGGATATAGACACTTCTGCAGAAAACCTTTACCAGTCTGCCAATGCTGCCAAGCACCGGGGCGTGTTTGTTCACACAAGGTGCCCATAATTCAAATGATGAGTCATATGATTGTGGCAGATGAACTCAATGCAAAGCAGTTCAGATCATCACAGTATAGTCCAGAATCCCAACCTGTAAGCGCAGCGACAGGATCGTTAACGTCCACTATATATAATGTCCACTATAGAGCTGCAGCTAATGATCGTCCATGTTTAGGATTAATCTGCTGAACGATGAAAAATCCTTTACGCGCAGAAAGTGTTTTGCGTTACAGTTGAAGGTTTGTGGCCTCAAGGTGGAACGGGAGGAAACTGTGTGTGTCCGAGAGGGACAAGGGTCCGTCCTCTGTTCGTTTAATTGGCGTCTGTGTCTCACAGTTTAATGATGTCATGGAATGTCACCACGTTAGATGTAGGTTGATTCTCCGTGGACAACTAACATCCACCGCTAAGATTAGACAAACTGCTCAGTGTGATGTATGAAGGACAAAAAAATGAGAAGTTAAAATTAATATAATGCAAAATAAATTCATTTTGCAGATAAAAAAAATGATATTTCTGTTTTACTTACTTCCACGTTTCTGCTTTCATTCATTTATGTCTTTCTGTGTCCGTATGCTAATTAGGCGGTCTGAACATCAGTCTAATTCCTGATTCCCAATGAACTGATTCATCATTTGGGCAAAAAAGGCAAGCCCATCACAGTAGTAACACTTGTAGAATAGAACTAAATTATTCAGTTCACCAAAAAAAAAAAAAAAAAACCTAATTATTGCTTGTCTAGTGTGATGAACCTAAAAATATAATAAAAGATCAAAGGTAACATCATCATCATCATCACTTGGTGGTGTGTAAAGGCAACATCTCATAGATTTGATTAAACAAGAATAAAGTGGCTTTTTAGGTACATGAAACTACATTTTAGTTATGAACAAAAGACACAAATGTGAATAAAACTAATAAAACAAGGTCAAAGAAGACTAAAACTGAACTGCTGCTGGAAAACACAAAAAATATTAGCATACTGGCAGATTTCTATTATTGTTATTACTTAGTATAAGGATTTGAAACTTAATTCAAGTTTGTTAAGTATTACAGGGTTGAGGTTTTTTATTTATTGAGCCGAGGTTTCACAACAGCTGTTTTCTGTGCTAGTAACACAGGGAGTGGTTCACAATCAGCAGCGTTTCATCCTCTAAGCACTTTAATACTCTGTTAAAACAGATGGTCAGGAGATCAGGGCAGCACGTCCAGGCTCGTCCCTTTTGACAGTCTTGAAAGAAATCTTTGACTTCAACAAGCTGGAAAAACACGACAGAACATCGAGTAACGATGAAGGAGTTTGAAGATGACGAGCAGGACGGTAGACGTTTTCTAAACTGATGACGTTATAGATTTATTTTATTGCTGACAAATCACAAGAAACACCAACAAACAATGAAATGATCCTACAAACACATAGAAATGTAAATGCAACATCCTATATATCCATATAAACTACATTGACTTTTAAACCCACAGTTTATAATATCAACATATGTTGACACATGTATTATGTAACATGTTTACAATATAACCATGAACAAAGGCCTACATAATCATAATTTTCATAGTGCTGCATATTGTATGTCATTATATAGATTTCTAATAGGACCCATTAACATATTTTATACATATAGAAATGTGACATGCCTACTGTATATTCTGCTGTGCACCACACCCATGACAGAAAATAATTTCCAACAGAAACATTTACTTTGGGCGATAGAGTTGAGACTACGGTGGCCTGTCAGGTCCAAATAGTACCTGTGACACTTTGTGACCTCTCCTTTCAGGGCGACAGTGCCAGAGGCTCATGGGTATTTAGGTACGTCGATTTGTCCGTCATGATTTCTGTGAAACAAAGTTTAAATAATTTTTAAAATGTAGAGGCCGTGACCTGAACCTGTTTCATGTGAGATGCTGTTTCAATAAAGTTTTGAGATGGGACAAAATCATCTGGTGTCATCCAGAAGAACAGGATTTCTATTCACAGACAAACATCTGTTCATTTGTATGTTGTGTAGTTTGAATAGGGAGTTGGTTCTGTGTTGCTGCAGCTCTATTGTCTCATCACACGCACACACCAACACACAGATAAACAGTGTTGTTTATGAGGAACTGACGGAGCTCGTAGAGTCTGTGGTTCAGGTCAGGACTTGATGTGTTGTTCCTATAGGCTCGCACCGATCCACCACTGATCCAGCTGGTACGTTACATAACTCTGCCTGGAGGCCGTTGTGCCGAGCTGCACAGGGTCTGCTCAAAAAACCTCAGGAGGGTGTTACATGCTAGTTCTTCTGTGGAGGCTGAGTGAAGGCTGGAGGCTTCTCTGGAAACTCTCCACACTCCAACAACAACAAAAACAGATATTCAGACAAAGCTCCACGCTGCACATGTGTCACCTCCGAGTCTCCGGCTGCTGTTGCGTCGTGCCGTTGTAGCAGCAGAGCAAAGCAGCCGTCAGTCAGTCAGTCAGTCCTGTATCTACTGTATAGGCTGCTCTAGGAGTTGTGCGTCTGTGGAGGGTTTTCTAATTTTATGACAGATTAGACACGCCTCTGTGCAGCCGACAGTGTGCACTTCATCGTAAGTGGAACACGGCGTTTGCAAATGCATACAGCCGCAGCAGCAGCAGCACTCTGTGACGTGAGCAGTCACAGTCGCTCCATCATTTCCACGCCGTTTGATGTGCACAGTGTTACATCAGCAGCAGAGCTCAGAAAACATCCCGGGGTGCACTTAAGGTGGAATTTGCTGAGAGGGCAAAAACACCACACCACTTTATTGTTTGTTTGTTTGTTTGTTGGTTTGCATCTGCCGGTTTTCAGCTGGTGGCCAGTCAGGCTGCACAGATTGGACCGTTAACCGTCAGTGAGACGACAGTTACAGAACCATTGTTATTATCACACAAAGCCGTGCGCTACAACACGCGCTCTGGTTCTGCTTCATTTGATGCTCGAATACAGTGTTTACATGAAAACAGTCATTTTGTCTGCAGTTGATACTGGAAACATCTCGGGCTGCGTCGCTGTGAAAGAAAGTCTTGTGATAAGATCAATGCTCTATTTTTTTTAATTCTGCCAACAAACCCAATGAAAAGAACAAAACCAACAATGAATCGATGCCACTAACGAGTATTGTGTGATTCCTCTGAGCCATCGAGCTCCATTGTTGTACAGAAACACATCAGTGAGCCGCTGATGTTGCACTGGATCGTTCTCCATCGTCATCACAAACACACTGTAGTTTATTTTGAATCAGTCCCACGTTCAGCTGCAAGATGCACAAAACTCGATGCACGCTCAAAGACAGAACATATTTCTGGACGCTGTTGTCGTGACGATTTTAACGCCGTGTGAGTGTTTGTAGAGCAACAGAGTCCTCAAACCTACAACAACCACAGAGGTCGTTCTCTGACGACCCATATGAGTGTTTCCTGAAATACTACGCCCACATCGCTGCACACAATGGACCTGATGGTTACCATAATAAACAAAATGACTGCACCGGCATATCGATCATCACTATGGTTACGCCGGGCACAAAAACTACTTGGACAAGGGTCATGATTTCAGCTGACAATGTCCAGCGTTTGATCGACTCATTCAACAACCACATCCTCCTCTTAATGTGGATTTTCCCACTTTTTATGCTATTTCACCGCACTTCTCCCTCTGTTGATGTCACCGTAAAAACTATGACATCATAATAAGCTGCTGAACAATCGACCAATGGGCTCGTCTTTTACTGAAGGATATGGTTCAGTTTCACAAATCTGAACTGTCAGTCATGCGACACCATCCCTTTTGAAGTATTAATCTCACCAGAGGCAGAAATGCAGCAAAGTAGCTACAACTTGCAAAACGTGTACGATGTCAAGAGTAGCGTTTATGTACAACTGACAGCCGTAAACATCAGTCTCTTCTGATGCAAAGCAATCAACACGTTGGACTTCAACAAAGGAGACGGGTGTTTATTTCCTGTTTCACACTGTCAACGTCAGTTTCTTTGAACCATAATTGCTTCCTAACTGTGGCCTTAAGATTTCCCTTTTTGTAACCATGACAACGAGGCTCCGTAAGTCAACAACATTTCATATAACCGAACCTTTACCATGAAATGTCGGAGCAGAAAACAGATGTGTTCTCACATCGACCTTGAGAGACGCTGGCATCCAAGTCCTGCCTCAGAAAACACCTTCACATCAGATTGATCCATCCATCAATTGAATATTGGAGATTTTACTGCACCTTTTGTATTGATTGGTGTTTTACAGATGAGTGACAAGCTGTAAAATATAAACTGCAAAGCAAAACAAGATTAAGGCACATTAGGAATAAAAAATTAGAATGCAAAACAAAACCAATGAATACATTTTAATAACAATGATACAAATGAAACAGAATAGATCATTTAAAAACATGAATATTGTAGAATAGATAATGGCCATAAAACATTCAAATACCCAGGATTAAAGATGTGGGTTTTAAGTCTCTGTTCAAACATATCAGCTGTTCTCAGATCAGGCAGACTGCTACACGCTCGGGGGATAAATATGTGTACGCTGGTCTGACACTCACACACTCTTTCCACACATTTTAGTTTTTTTTTAAATACCACTTTGCGTGTGGGAAACAGTGGCGTGAATAGATCTGGTCTCTGCTGCTCTGCTGTTCCTTAATCCTCGGCTTGAAATACCCCACCACCATAAATACAGCATTTACTCTGGTTTGACTAACATTTGCTATAAAAACTAGAGCGGCTAGCTGTTTTAGAAAAGAAGGAAGCGTTTTTTAGTGATTTGCATTTTTAACAGGAAGGAGAAATGTCTTCAAACAGATACAAATCAGTTATTGCAGTTGTAATCTTTGATACTTTGTCTGTTTCCATCCACAGGTTTTTTTTATTTTTTTATTTTTTAACTTTCATTCTGAAATCTAGCTTGAAATAAAAAAAAAAGAAAGTTTTATCCTTGGTTTAATTGTAAAAGATCTAATAAAGGCTTATTTAGATGCAGCATCAGTGGATTCCTGCCACTCACCATTAGATGCCAGGAAGCCCGGCAACAGACTAAAGCACCACATGGTGTGTGTGGACTGAGGAGACAAATTAATTCATCAAAGTCATTTGAAAGCCATCTTAAGGGAGCAGCAGCAGCAGCAGCAGCAGCATCGGCTCGCCATGATTTAAGGGTAATGGGCTCTCATCGTGTTATGTAATCCTGCTCTGCCCTCTTGAGAAATACAGCGTTCACATAACAGTGGATGGTGGAAACACACTAAATCAAAAAAAATGTTGAGTTAATGTGAGTCTGGAAATAGCCAGGAGGATTTTCTCTGTGTTTCCAGAAAAGGCTCATGCATGCACGTCTTCCAGGTTTTTTTTTTTTTTTTTTGGTTGTTTTTTCTGATAGTGCGGGATTGCCCAGTGCTGGGGACGGTGCCCATAGTGGATCCACACTTTCACCTCCACTTGGCTCAGGAAAGCCTCAATATTTAGAAAAAAAAAAAGAAAAAAAAAAACCAAAGAGGGAGCTCGTTCTGTGGGTTTGGCAACAGGACGACTGACACCATTGACTGTCAGTCACTTGCCTTCTGCGTTGCTATGGAAACAACCTTGTTGCTCGACTCCGGGGCTAATTCTGCAGAAAAGAAAAAGGAAAAAAAAAAAAAAAAGATTGTAGAAAGCAATGGTGGAAAGAAAAAATAGAAATAAATAAATAAATAAAAACATGGCTGCATGCATGAGTCATCTGCTAACACATACACTCAGAGTGCGAGCAGCCTGTCAAAGCTCCCTGTGCGATTGTAGCTAAACACAGAGACCACACGAGAGAACAAAAGCAGCAGCAGACGGAGTTCAGGCCGACGGGAGGAGGCAGAAATCACCACTGACTCAAACACATCCACATATTCAGCTCCAAACTTTATATCAGCAGCACTGCAGGTACATTTATAACCGAGGTCCACCACCACCATCAGCAGCAGCAGCAGGAGTGGAGGTGAAATATCACACTGACAGTTTTATATCAGAGCAGCATCATCTTCTTCTTCTGGTTTTTGGGCTGAAACAATTTGAAGGCGTCATCTCAGACTCAGGGGAGCAGGGATTTTAAAAAATAAAGATAAATAAAAAACGTGTCTCTGCTGTGTTTTTTTTTTTCCACCACATTTTCACACATGAGAGTGGGAGTATACTACAAACACCTCCACTGATGAGTAGCTACTGCCTCAGTTCGTACGTGACTAAAGCTTCTTTTTTTTTTTTTTTCCTTTTTTTTTTATCTGCACTGCTCGGTAGCTTAGTGTGTTTTCTGTCATTAGGAGTAGTTTAGGTCACGCTTACAAGGGGAAATACAAATCAATGGAGAAAGACCGAAAATGGTAAATAATAATGAAAATAAACAGTTAACTATAAAAAAAATCTAAAGGGTAAATAAATAAAACAATGATAAGTAAATGGAAGGTGTATGTGAGATTCATCAAGATTTGTTTAAGTGACTTCTTCCAAGAAAAACAGAAACAGGATGTGAACAACTTCATGGCCGACCGTCTCCTTTTAGATGCAATAAACTCTTTCAGGATGTTGTTTGTTTCATCCTGTGAAAACATCCCGGGCCCCTTTAACCAGAGGAGAAAACAGCAGAGTAGTAGTAGACTTATTTCCTTTGGACAAATCAAATCTTCTCAACAGTCTGGGCAAAACACATTTCATTCATTTACAGGTTTAAAATGATGTGAAGTATTCACATCACAAAACAAAGTGATAAAGAAAAGAGCATTTTTATCAGTCGATACCTGCAGACTGGTGTTGCTATAAATAAATACAGTAGCACATATTTGTCCTTTACCAAATGTTAAGGTCACCAGTGTGCGTTTCAGCCTACAGGGGAGAGACACAATAAGAGGAGAACAAGACGATTCAAAGCCGAAGTCATGTCAGACATTTTACCTTAGAAACTGGACATTGATCAGTTTTGTTTTATTATCTGAGCTGTGTACCTGAGTGTACCCTGTGTATGTTATTAACAGACATCTCTCTGTTCATTTAAATTAAGAGACGGGCATAATAAAAAGCCTCAGAAGACAAATAAAGACCGTGGTGTATGAAAGGAACATCTCTTCTGCTGGTTATCTTGATAACCAGTCTAACCAGAACTGGACCAGTGCGGGTCATTTGGTCCAGTGAGTTGTGTTGTTGCAGTGTGTGATGGTGTGAAGTGAGATTAAGCTTTCCTTTAATCCTCCTCCGCTCCACATGACCTCACTGTGATTCACGAGCCACCAGGAGCCGTCATTGGTGCTCGGTGCTTCTCCAGTGTGACCTGCAGCCAATCAGAGCTCCTCGGCTCAGCATCCACCCCCACCAGGCTGCTGGTGGTGGAGCGAGAGAGAGAGAGAGAGAGAGAGAGAGAGAGAGAGGGGGGTGTGTGTGTGTTTGTGTGTGTGTGTGTGTGTGTGTGTGTGTGTGTGTGTGTGTGTGTGTGTGTGTGTGTGTGTGTGTGTGTGTGTGTGTGTGTGTGTGTGTGTGCAAGCAGGGTTTCTATGAATGGAAAAACTGGTGATGAGCAAACCCAAATACTGACAGTTAGACCCTCCCCACCCCTCAGCTCTCATCTCCATCTTCTTCCCTCATCATGTTCTGTTCTGTTCTATTTCTGTTCTGTTCTATTCTGTTCTGTTCTGTTCTGTTCTGTTCTGTTCTGTTCTATTCTATTCTATTCTATTCTGTTCTGTATTCTGCTCTTTAACCTTCATTTTAACCCAGGAACACACTGAGTTAAAGGCCTCGTTTAGCCGAGCAAACAAAGAAGTTAAAAGGTCCTTGACACAAAAAAAGCATTGAGTTGTTAAGTTAAAGTGTCTGGAGGGGCGGTGTTTAGCTCAGTTGGCAAAGCACCCGCCCCATGTGTTGAGGCTACAATCCTCACTGCAGGCGGTCCCGGTTCGAATCCCACGTCAAGAGGCCCTATCCTGCGTGTCATCTCCCCCCTCTCTGCCTCCCATTTCCTCTCTCTCTCTCAACTGTCCTGTCCATTAAAGGCGAAAAAGCCCCAAAAATATACTTAAATAATAAATAAATAAAAGTGTCTGGAAACACAAACAGAATAAAATCAGAAAGGTGACAAGAAATGTAATAGATATAAACCAGGGGTCTCCAACATGTGGCTCACGAGTTACCAGTAGCTCGCAGCCCCTTTTCCCATACATTCATACATAAATTTGAAAACTTGATCCAGGATTTTCCCTGCCTATGGCGCCACCTTGGTTGAAGCGTGTGTATGTGCATGTATCATCAGAACAGACATGTCTTGTGATTTATTATATATTTAATAGAGGAGGGACAATACCTGAAAGTAATAATTTCAGTTATCAGTATGGTAGAAGCTAAAAACATACTATTTCCATGAAGAGTGGAAAACACAGTTTTGTTTTACTAATGTAAAGAATTTATGTTACGTCATAAACATGAGTAGCTCTTGGCCATTGTCATTTTGTAAAAGTAGCTCTCAGAGGAAAAAAGGTTGGAGGCCCCTGATATAAACATTATAGAATAAATAAAAATCCTAACAATGTGACAGTGTGACGTTATTAAAGATTTAAAGAGCCCTGAGGATAAATGTGAGAAGAGTAAAGTAAATCTACTCCAGTATTGTACCCTGAGAGGGATTTTTTATCTATTTATCGGACATGAAATACTTTGCGGAATAATTTGCAGGTATGAACAAATTCTATAAACAGATTAAACAGGAAATGGAAATTACAATCTGAATAATCTGTCACAGGTCAAACTAAACACGATCCAGTGGGAAACTGGAAACATTTGTTTTCAATTTGAATTTTGTTTTGAGTCCTGATTAAAATGAACTGAGAGTTTTCTGGGGGGTTTCTCCTGCTGCTCCATGTTTGGTTTTAACGTCACAACGCTTCATGACAGGAGATCAGAGACAAACTTTGGTCCTAAACCTATAACGTCTAAATTAAATCAGTGCTGTCGAAACAGTTTGTCTGTTCAAAGTGACTGAAGAAATCCCTTCCTAATGCCACTCCAGGGTAGGAAACTAATATATAGCTTTATTCTACATTCAGATCGACGTCTGAAGAAAATGCCGCCCTTTGATTCGGGGTCGTTCTGTGATGTGACAGTTCGGTTCATGCACAGTTGTTACATAATTTGTCTTGACAGAGCCCTTTTAAGAAGTAGAACAAGATATTTCTCCGATACAGCTGCCACATTTTCTCAAGGAGACGTTTACACAGGAGGTTACTATGGTTACTGCTTTATGGGGGCATGCTTTAACTACTCTGTTCCCAATGCATGTAGCCCTTGACCCAGTTCGAGGACAAAATCAAGGACCTGATGGCAAAAAAGTAGTTTGTAAAGGAGGGAGAGGAGATCCACAGAAAAACTCTGAATGAAAAGCAGCAGAGAGCGTCGCTCTGAGCTGCTGCTGGAAGACACAAGCAGAGGTTTTTCAGACATGCACTTAAATCAAAAAACCAAAATCCCCCCAAAAAATCCCATTTCACAAAAGCAGTTTTCATGCAAGAGTCTGTTTTATTTTTATTTTTAGAAATGATTGCCATTTACAAGTTGTATATGTTTTATAGCGCTCTTGTAGATTTGGTTTGATTCATGAAACATGAACCAAAAACAGAAATTATCTAATTTTGCAAATTACTAGTTGCATGTTGCAGATTTTTGTAAAAAAAAAAATGATGGCCACTGAGGCACAGTCCAGTCGTCTTCAGTTTCCCTCCTACCCCCTTCTTCTTTGGACCTGCGTGGTCCACGACTAAAGTCCACAACCATCTCCTCGTCCTTGTCCACATTTAAGAGCAGGTTGTTGTCACGCTGCTCGGCCCTTCAACCATGGAGTCGTCTGAAAATCTCTGCAGGCGTCAGGACTCAAACTTCAGCCAGTCTGTGTCAGGTTGTCAGTAATAACGTCTCGTCTACCTGCGTCTTCTGGAGCTTCTGTCTCAGCAGGATGAGTTCAACTGTGTGAAAGGCCTTAGAGAAACCAGAGACAATGACTGATCCTTGAGCTTCCTACTCTGTCCAGGTGAGACAGGTCTTGTTGAAGCGACATCCTCTATAGGAGAGGAGTCACCTGAAGTCTGAAGACTTTTCCTACTTCAGTTTGCCTCTTTAAAAAGACATCAGGCAGCACTTACATGTGTTTGTGTGGAGCTGTTAGTTTATTTGTTATTTGGACCAAATTTTATATTCATGCACAAAATAGTTAAGAAACAACGACAAGCCAAACCTGAGCTGCACCAGCTCCACCTGTACTGACACAATCAGCATATACGCTTATTGATATAAAAAATAGAAACCCACCTAAATGTCATTAAATAGATTGCATATTAATACTAGTAGATTGGGTCTTAGTGCATCACTGACTCACTCTGTATTGTTGAATTTTGCAGAGATTAGTTTTGACATGACGTGGAGAAACTGCGTCAAATTGTCTGCATATACGCAGAGTCAGGATGGAAATGAGTAATTTGTTTAACTATTTCTGTGGAGACGATCGTCAGTAAAGTTATTTGTAGTTTCTGTTGTTGCCATGGAGAGAGGAAAAGGTCCACTGTGTTTTAATTTTATTTCCAACACTGAGAGAAGAAGAAGAAAAGAGCCAAATTATAACTATAGATATGAGAAGTGAACAATTCAGTTGTTTGTTCACATTAGTAAAAGTAGGTTGATTTACATAGCAGGTTTCACTTTAAAGGAAGTGTTGCGTTGTCAGTGTGTACACATGGTTTAAGAAATGGGACTTCAAATGCAATAAATACAACAAAAGTATTATATAATAAGGCCAGGAAAAAATAATATTCTTACTTGTGTTTTCTTGAAAAAGACCTTTATTTTGAAATGCTAGACTTTTCTAAAAACAGGGATTTTTTTGTGTTTTGACATAAAGTTTCATAATTGTTTTATTTTATAAACTTTACACTCAGCACAGTGGCTCTGTGCCTTTTTTTTTGCTTTCTGTATTTTAACTCTGGGAACAGAAACAGATCATTTGCACTTCCTCTGCAGTTGCACTTAAGTTAATGCACACCTCCTCTCGCCCATTACACAACACAGGGAACGAATGGTTACATCCAAAAACCCCAAAACTGTTTCACCAACTTTTTTTTAATCTTAAATCCTGTGAATCCTTGAAAATAACCAACATGTTGTCTTTGTGTTGATTAAAGTCATGCCATTTAAAGTAAAAGCCTCAGAGCTGCCGTCTCAGTGTTAAACTGTCCCAGTCTCGTACTCAACCACCCTCAGTTCACTCATCTGGTTAAATTAAACAGTTTCCAGTTTCCAGTTTGCAATTTGCGGCGTCTTATTGTTGCTCTGGATGTTTTACAGTGTGTCACTGAGGATTCAGCTGCCTCACAGCTACGTTTTAAATTAATTAGCAGGGTTTCTATGTGTGGTTGCATGAATTTAAATATTAAGACGAAACAGAAAGACCAGTGAATCAGAAAGACAGTGGTGTTCAGAGGGCGAATCTTTTACTGCTGGATTTTGTGTAACGAATAAAGGATTTGGACTCGGATCACTTTTGTCCAGGACAGACAGGAATAAATAATTTGATTGATTTTTGATTTTGATTGAAAGCGAGCTCCGGCCCTCACCTCGGCACTAAGAAGCCATTACGTCAACGTCAGCTCAGTCCAGGCTTAACTTAATTTGATTGTGATGGAGAGCATCCAGAAGTTGGGTTGCCATGGTTACCTGCATCTGGAGGTGGCCTAGTTATCTCAGTGACTCATGTACAGCAGGACTTCAGTCCTTCAAACGACCCCTTCTTCCTCCTCCTCCTCCTCCTCCTCCTCCTCCTCCTCCTCCTCCTCCTCCTCCTCCTCCTCCTCCTTCTCCTCCTCCTCCTCCCCCTCCTCCTCCTCCTCCTCCTCCTGCTTCCCACTGCACCCTAACCTGAAGAGGAGAAGGAGAGACACACAGCTATGGCCAGATGTGGTGAAGTTGAGCTCGTCTGAGACAGCTCTACAACTATTGGATGGATTTTCTCTGAGATTTTTTAATTCAGTACCAGCAGAGGGTCTCAGAGGTCATGGTTCCCCTGACGACGCATCCTGATGACTCTGCTTCTCATTTGTAGTTTTTGTATGAAACGTGTTGACAGCTACTTGATGGATGAGTGTGAATTTCAACATCCATGTTGATGCCTCCCCCAGGGATAACTGTAATAACGTAACGGTGACCCCGCTGACTTTTCATCCGCTGACCAATAACGATTTGTCTACGCATCGAAAACACAGTTGATCTCCACAGCAGATTGTTGTGCCATGATTTTTCATTCATTCATTCATAACCGTGTCGTGTGGTGTCTCCTCTCCTCTCCTCTCCTCTCCTCTCCTCTCCTCTCCTCTCCTCTCCTCTCCTCTCCTCTCCACAGTAACTGTCCCTGCTCCCTGGCCGCAGCTTTGGCCCGAGCCACAGCGGACAACGTCGTCCAGAGCGACCTCGTCATCCACCACCTTGTTAAGGCGGTAGAAGATGGAGCTGACCCACAACCACGTGAGTCCTCAGAGTGGGCTCAGGAGACTGTGCTCACACACACACACAGACACACACACACACCAAGAGGCGCAGACAAATTAGGTCTCTCTCTCACTTCATCCAACACACACACACAAACACACGTGCACACACACACACATACACACACAGGCATGTAGCCACCAGGGCTTTGTCCCAGTTCTCCCCCGCAGAGCTGCATTAAGTGGTATTTGACCACTAGAGGGCAGAAAGCCTGCTCACATCTACAGGGCAGTCTCATTAAAATGGTGATCAGACTCTGTGTAATCACATTTTTATTACAGTGATAGTGTGCTATAAGAATTAACAACGTTTTCTTAATGTGTTTAATATAAAAACATATAGATTGATTAGATAATGTCGACTTGGTAGCAGTTATTATAGAAAATACAGCGTGCACAGATACATGATTATATTCAGTAGTCGTCTTTTAAAGCTGCACTAATCTGTATTTTTATTTTAACAATTGATCAAAGGATTATGTGTAATCTGTGAGAGGTCACTCATAGTGATGAACTATGCTTTATTTTAACTTCACACCACATGTTGGAAATATCCACAGCACCAAATGTGTATTAATCCACAGCTGAAAATAGTTCCCAACAAAGGCTCAGTTTGAGGTACATTTGCCATTACATTTACTTTTTCCCCCTTTGTACAAATACTTTTGGCACCTGTCTATAAAGTTTTATGTCTTCAGTTGTGATCAATGGGCTTTGGGCTGAGCGCCACAGGAAGTCGGGGAGTATTGACGGACTAATTCATTGTTGGCTTTGGTCTTTTCATTGGATTTACAACAGTAACAAAAACAAAGAACAGTGCCAGGCAGCCTTGTCCTGTTCAGTCAAATTTAGAGGATATGAAATCTACATAGAGAATTATAGATCATAACTTAACCTTCACTTTCAGCACAAGTCTGGTTGTGTCAATGTCACTGATTATAACACTAGGGCCTATGTGAAAATGACCTTCAAGCCTTCAGGGATAATCACTCTAAATATTCTTACAGATCAGGTCATGGTGGTAAAAAAAAAAAGGCTTTACTATTTACACAAATACAGAAGAGAAATAAAACTTTAATACAGAGGTGACATCATCTTGTCCCAACATGTTTTTGTGGCAATTTCACTGAGAACTAGTGCATGTCTGTGAATTAATGAACATTTTCAAAAAAGGTTAAAGAAATAATCAGGCTGCACTTGAAAATAAGAATTTTGTTCTTAATTTGCTTGCCTGGGTAAATAAAGGTTAAATAAAAATAATAATTTCTTTTTTTTAATCCATTTCAATCAGCTTGATTAAAATTACAGGTAGTCACCTTAAATAAAAAATGGTCAGTGGGTTCACAGACTCTAGAGGGTTTTAACTGACACCTGGGCATCATCATTATACCTCAAAATTCTACAACCAAAAACTGGTTAAATCCTTAAAATTAAACTGATACATTTTTGTGATAACACACTTTTACATTACACTGTGTTTATACACTGTTTCACACAGGTTTTCCAGTGGCTGTGTGACAGGATTTATCTTAAATCACCTTGTGAAGCTCAAACTGTTCCTCACTGTTTGCCTTCTCGAACTCAGAGCTACTTGTGTTGTGTAACAGCTGATCACATCTCGTTTGATGCTGCCTCGCTGCACCCGGCTGATTTTTTTTCACTTCCTTCAGCTGTTTGCAAGGTGTTATGGGTAACCCTCGATGTCAGAGGCAGTGCTGAAATATCTCCGTTGGGATGGTGGAGCAGGGAGGGGCTGAACATCCAGTTCACGTAGAGAAGTTCAGCTGTGGGCCAGTGTTTGACGTGTATGTACTTTCAGAAGGTGGAGGGGTTGAGAGTGAGGCGAGGAAATAGGACACTAAAGCTCCATGTGTTTCTCACCCTCTCTCCCTCGATACCTCGGTTGGGAGAGAGCGGTGAGAGACAAGACAACGGCAAAGACAGGACAGACAGTTACACCTGCAGCTAACATTAGTAGGTCAAGCCCATGCGCTCACAGTCTGCGCCTTGGTTAAAACCGAGAGCTGCAGCTTTGATGGCGCCTCTGGGCTCGGCTCTGCTCCACTCACTTCTCCAACCCGGTGCAATATCTCAATGAGGGTTTCTTTCATCTGCCTTTCTGGAAAAGTATAACACCTCCTTGGGGCTTTTACGATCCACAACGCCATGATTTCCACTGGGGGACGGGGGACGTTTCACAGTTTGATTTTTGACACAGCAGAAAAATTAAACCAAAACTTTTGCAGTTGTTTCGTTGGCACACTTATCTGACTGTCCTGTAGAGAAATGTATATTGTATGAATTGTGTTTTCATCTAGTTTTGGAATAGAGATGGAGATGTTGTTTCAATACAGCTGATCAAATGTTACATAAAGCAGTAACGTCAGCGTTGTATCATAGACAGAGCAGATGGCCACAGTCCCTGAACAGCCCAGAGAGAGATTATACTGCAACAAGTTCCTATGGCTGTTCTGATCTCTCTTGCTCTTTTTGCTGTTAACTCTGGGTCACCATTGATATTCACTGTCACTGCTCTGCATCTAAACAAACAGACCACACAGATCATTAATCCTGAACAAATTGAGGAGGTTGGAAAGTTTTCAGAGCTGCACAAGGAGTGGTTTGATGTTGAAAGGACAACAGTGGCGAAGTTGTAAACTCTGAAAAACTCAGAGAAGGCGAGTCAACCTCTGTTCAATAAAAGAAGCAGTGTCTGATTGATTTGGTGTGTTTGTTTGTTAGAGATGGAGGCTGTGAAGCTGGCCCGGGTGGTGTTTAACAGGCTGTTTGAGATGTGCTGCCTCTGGATGAAGGAGTTTCCCTTCCGCCGCCGCCCACAGCCGTACTACGAAACCTCTATCCATGCCATCAAGAACATGAGGCGTAAGATGGAGGACAAGCATGTCATCATCCCGGACTTCAACTCACTCTTCAACGTTCAGGTAAAAACATGATTTCCCTACATGCCATGCCATGCAAAAGCAGGTTATATGTTACAGTAGCTATTTGTACCT
The DNA here is from genome assembly GCF_905171665.1 of Trachurus trachurus. Classification (NCBI taxonomy): domain Eukaryota; kingdom Metazoa; phylum Chordata; class Actinopteri; order Carangiformes; family Carangidae; genus Trachurus; species Trachurus trachurus. Next base: position 17,542,665 of record NC_139903.1, on the reverse strand, counting down.
GTTGAAACATAAATCTCATTGTATGTGGGTAAACCTAAAGGACAGGGGGATCCGTATGACCTCTTCACCGTTTATTGTCTCTCAGGATCAAGAAGAACAGGCTTTCTTTGCCGTGTTTGATGGTCATGGCGGAGTGGACGCTGCCATTTACGCTGCCAACCACCTCCACGTGAACTTAGTTCGTCAGGAATCCTTCAGACAGGACCCCTCTGATGCTCTGTGCAGGGCCTTCAAAGTGACCGACGAACGCTTCGTGAAGAAGGCCTCACGAGAGGTAACCACATTTGATTTGATTTTATTTTATTTTATTTGGATCCCCATTAGCTGATGTAGTTTACATCAACTATTCTTCCTGGGGTCCGATCAGTGTAACAATAAAAATGAAAAAAATAAAAAATAAAAATACAATTCAGAAATACACAATCAAAACATAACAAGAGATTTACATAGACAACATACAGTATGTAAAAGTAACAGCATATAGCCAATAATCTAAACATCTAATCAGATATAGAGACACATGTGATTTTGTGGGGAATCATCACACATATACAGTGTCAAAACACACACTCCGATACAGCGACACACACAGGGAATAAATCATTTATGGGTACACTACAACCTTTTGTGAGCAGTCATTAGGTGTTTATTCACCTGTTTTTTTAAACTGACCTTGCTCTGGGTTCTAGAGATGTGACCCGGAAGGGAATTCCATTCGACAATGGCTCTGTAGAGCACATTGACAAAGAGCCAAACCCTGTAATATTATAAAGAAATAGCACTGACCCAGTGCGATCCAACTACTACCACTGCTACTGCATGTACTACCACATCCATCTATCTGCTTATTTGCAGTCAGATTATTGTGTCAATAGGTTAAGTGAAGTAATCCAGATATGGCTAGCAACATTTTCCTGCCATGCCTGGGAGGTCGCGAGGTGTAAGCCTGACACTAACCCAGAGCAGATGAGCTGTATAATCTCTGCAGCATGTTTCTGAGGTCTTCCATCAGTTGGACCTGCTCATCTGAGTTGCTTCCACTGTCTCTAAGGATGAGTCCAGCCTTGTCCTGCTTGTGTCGGCCAGGGTTACAAGGTGATTGGCTGGTAAATCAGAAGCTGTGCCTTCTGGCCAGTACAGTTCAGTGTGATGTATTTCTTACTGCTGACACTGCAGCAATCTGCCTGTCAATCTAATGCTCCATTTCACCCTCAGTCATGAATAGCACTCTGAGATCTTAAACTCCTCCGGGGCAGCACTTGGGGCAGCTACTCACTGCTAACCCTAAGGGAGTAATGTACAGTTTTCTGGCAGAGAACCGTGGCCTCAGACTTGGAAGTGCCGATTATCATCCACCCCAGAGCATGCCAGAGGTCACAGCCTGACAAAAAAAAAACAAAAAAAAAACACATTGTCTATAAGAAGCAGCCCTTGGTTGTGCATTAAAATCCTATCTGTAATAACCTCTGATATGTGACGAGGGAAAACCCTGGAAGAGGCCAACACCAACTAGAAACCTGTTTGAAAATGGACATAACTCTCTTATCTGTTATATAAGGGCTGTATAGCTCAGGGACCCCAGAGAGGGTTGGTGTCTGTGTTGCTTCTGCCGGACAAAGGTTTAACAGTTTTTTGGAGCCTCCTTTCCTGACCTAAGCTTTGTGTGGAAGCCCGAGAACAGTGATACTCTGATAATTAGAGCACACCCTCCAGTTCCACTTTTTAAATATGGAAACCACCACCTTGGTCTGTGAGTCCAAAGGTACTGTCCCTGACCTTCATGCAACATTGAAGAAGTGTGTCAGCCAACACTGGCCGACGATGTTGAGAGCCCACAGCAGCATTTCAGGGCCGATCTGAGCTTTTTAACTGTGGGTTTTCTACACAACCACGGTTTGAGGACTTGGGAGAAGACATGTTGGTCAGACTCAGGAGTTCATCAGTTCTCCATCCCTGTTGAAGGCACGCTCAATCACTGCTGTCTCTTCCAAGGTCATTTGATAAATTGCCAAAATTTTCCTTGAGGTCAAGTCCTACTTGAATGCTTCTCCAAACTCCCCAGGCCAAGGTTTGCTTCAGGAGACCTCTTTGCCAACAAAGCCGGAAGACATTCTTCTTCAGCTTGATGGCTTTCCTCCCTCATTGTTCTCAGGTCCAATAATGCTCTTCTGGAGGTGATGGTCAAAGATCTTCCAGTTTGGGGCCTCAGCCAGGTCCCACTTCAACCTTATGACACATTTGGGTGCCTCAGGGGTTACACGCAAACTAATCCAATTCACCAGCGGATGGTGATCAGTTTATAACTCTGGTTCTTTCAACTGAGAGTCTGAGACCTGATGATACGACCACAGAGTTAGAGCTAAGGTGTTCTGGTACCAAATTCGTATAGACCACCTTAGCTTTAACATGGTGTTTGTTATGGCACAGAGATACAGAAACAAGGCGACACTTCGTTTCAGTTCCGACCGGTCTTCCTCCCAATCATCCTGGTTTCTCCAGCATGTAGCATAGTCACACAATCAAGCATTCAGTTGTAAGTTGAATGAATAACTCAAATCCATGTTTGACAAAGCCACGATACATTTTTTGCTTGACTTTTAGGAAACTGATGACCCTGGCGAAGTAGAGGTGGTGCAGTTGTTCTTACTTGATATTATAATATGCATCTGTTTTTGGCAGAACCTGCGTTGTGGCACAACAGGTGTGGTGACGTTCCTGAGGGGCCAGACATTGCATGTGGCCTGGCTGGGAGACTCCCAGGTCATCCTGGTCAGGAGAGGACAGGTCGTGGAGCTGATGAAACCACATAAACCAGACAGAGAGGTAACCGTTTACAAATCCTCATTCAGCATCGGACTCAAATCTACACAATTTATTAAAATGAAGACGGAAGTTGTGAATCTCAAGCAATGACCATTTGTCATGTACTCAACATTTGTGAACGTTTGATTTCTAATAATATAAGTTGTAAAAAATTTTATGCTGTTAAAGTTGAAGTTCAACATTTTGGCGATATAATACTTATTCAGTTTTTGCCCCAAGAGTCAGATGAAAGGATTGATACCAGTCTCATATCTGTCTTGTGTGATATGAAGCCACAGCCAGCAGCCAGTTGGCTACAACACTGGAAACCGAGGCAAACAGCTAGTGTGACATGAGGTCGGTGTCTGTATCAATCCTCTTATCTGACTCTGCAGACACGCCAGAGAGCAAGTAGCATTTTTCCTGAAATGTTGAACTATCCCATGAAAGTGTGCAGATATCAGTTTCCATTAGGGTACACAAACCAATTAATACACCAAACTCCTTGAGAAATGTTTCCTGTTTAGTAATTATGGTCTTCAAAACATTTTGTCCTGGCACGTCTCCAATGTTTTGAGCATTTGATAAACATTTTCAGTAAAAAGTATTTGATGCAGGTAACATTTGCACCATGTTACAGTCATCATCATTGTGACCAAGCTCTGAAACCAGTTGTGCTTCGTGTCTCTCCACAGGATGAGAAGCAGAGGATTGAGGCTCTGGGAGGTTGTGTGATCTGGTTTGGCACATGGAGGGTCAATGGGAGTCTATCTGTATCCAGAGCAATAGGTAACGGACACTCTGTATACTTCACTGAATCTACCTTTGTTCACCTAACAACTTACAGTTTCACTTGTTTCACCCGACCATTTGCAAAGTGCAGACTTAACTTGGTGGTGCTAACAGACCGACCTGTCGCCCGTCTTCACAGGGGACTCGGAGCACAAACCCTACATCTGTGGTGATGCAGACCACGGTATCTTCCAACTGGACGGCTCAGAAGACTACCTGATCCTGGCCTGCGATGGCTTCTGGGACACAGTGAGTCCAGACGAGGCGGTGCGGGTGGTCCGGGACCACCTCCAGGAGAACGCTGGAGACACCACCATGGTGGCCCACAAGCTAGTGGCCTCGGCCCGCGATGCCGGCTCTAGTGATAACATCACTGTGATAGTGGTCTTCTTGCGGGATCCTCGCTCCCCGCAACCCACCAGCACAGAGGAGGAAGAGGAAGGTGCGGCGGAGGGAGCGGTAGAGGAGGAGGAGGCGGCGGAGGTGGAGGAGGAGGAACAGGAAGAGGAGGAGGAGGAAGACGAGGCAGTTCGGGCAGAGCGCGACGGAGGAGAGGGAGGCAGCACTGCGGACATCGGGGGGAAGGGTCGCGGAGGCTGGCCCCTGCAGCAGTGCTCGGCCCCCGCCGACCTCGGCTACGAAGACCGAACGGACTCGTTCACGGACAGAACTAGCCTCGGCTTGCTGGGGCCGTCGCTGGAGGGCCGCATCTCCCTGACCCAGCGCTCGCGGCAGCCCTGCTCCGACTTCTTTAGTCCAGATCTCTTCACAGCCTCCCACGTCTACAAAGAAGAACGCCCGCTGAGGCGCAGGTCCCGTATCCCCTTTCAGGAGTCCAGCATCTCTAGCTTCACGGACCCACTCTGGCCCCAGACAGCCACGCTGCTGGGCCAGGCGGTGAGGCGCAGCCGCAGGCATGGTCACGGTAGTCGCTTATATGGTCGGAGCAGATGGTCAGGCAGATCCAGGGAGCCGTTAGGCCTGTCATCATCTGGCCTCTCGCTGCCCCTCATGCAGCGCAACTTCAACCAGAAGCCTGGAGTGGCAGTGCCTCATCTGCCCTATGATGCCGCCATCTGAAGAGGTGACCCAAACCAAACCATCTCCATTTACTCAGCCCTGGCCCCTGCCCCTAAGCCCACTCGCCCACCCACCCACCCACCCCACTCACCCACCCACCCACCTCTGCCTTCAACAACACGTCTTTCTTTGATAGTAGGTAGTTGTGGCTCCTGCAGTTGTTACGTGATTATTGAGTCTCCGTCAGAAGAGTGGTGCTCTCTGTCCTAAACTGAATAATTTCCAAATGGAAGCCGGCCCACTGAGCACACACCCTCCTTCTAAATGCTGTAGGTGAGGCATTGAACTGCAGCCTCTCCATCATGACCAGTGACCAGTCAATATGAAGCCAGAGCTGGAGATGCAGATGAAGTTCAGACAGAATCTAAAGTAGCATCATTGCTCACTAAGTTCATGGAAACAACAACTGGGGGCAAATTAAGACTGAGAAATGTCTGAACAGAAAATGTTGAGTCTATTTTGAGTTGTGTGATCTTGAATGAGGATAAATAAGAAAGTTTAGAGGCAAACAACAGGACCATCCAGGTAAATTTCAAAATCAATGACCTGGACTCCTTGACTAAAGTAGACAAAGGTTTAATTGCATCAAATTTAAATCAAGTCTGAACACTTAAAGTTCAAGTTTAATTTAAATGCTTGGTCGCCCCACACTCTTGGCAGTGTCTTTAGACAGAAATTATGTATTTAGAAGAGGAAGGAAAAGTGTTGTAGGACAAATTTGTTCCACTCTGGTACAAGCAGAAAGAAAAATGTAACGTCTCACAGCTTGCTTGCAGAAGTAAAACTAAATTGTACTTGGCCAAAACAATGTGGAGACCTGAACTTCACAACTGTCAAAGTCACTCAAAGTGCATCAGCTGACCAGTACTGGATCAATCACAGGTCCTTTTTTAGAAACATAAAGTAATAATACATCCTGCAGTTTTTGCTTTGTCATATGCATTTCTTAAAATAAAGATTTTTGAACCTTTGAAGGACCTTAAAGCCATATCAGCAAAGTGGAAGAGGTTGATCACTCAACTTTAGTTCTCTTTCCTTCTATTTCATATCACCCAGATGTAGGCCTAAATGCAGAGTGAGGTGACACAAACCTTTTCTTCTTTCTTTTTTTTCAAGACAGCTGTCAAGAATGTCAAGCGACTGAGCGTTACATTAAGCTCTAATGGCCCAGCTTGCCTCTTTGTTCTCTCAGAAATGCTTTGGTGGCAGATGAATAAAGTTCATAGATGAGGCCAGAACAATTGTTGCCCCTGGTTTCTGGTACTGGAGGCACATGATGTTCTGCCCCCTCACGTAAAGTCAATGACCCAGCCATTATCCAGCAACAATTTGTCTACAGATAAAAGCACTTAACAACGGCTTATAAAAGATTAGCAGTCACTTACATGAAATAAATGCTTCATGTAGTCCAGTATTCCAGATGGGGATATTCTCCTGGGATAATGGGTTTCTTGGGGAGGAGTTTTAACAAATATATTTTGTTATAGTTGCTGTTGGGCCACATAGTTCTTGCAAGTGTTTCAAATGTATTTTCCTTTACACAAAACCATTTGAACAGAGGTGTTTTCCAACAGGCCTGTTAAACGGACCAGGGTAGTTTAACGCTGCAGAACAGGTGCCTTCCATACATGTAAGCCTACTCCCCTTACACACTTCACTAACCATTACAATTATACACTAATATCACCATTAAGGACAAATCTTGTGCTCTTAAAGGAAAGTTTTAACATTTTGGGAAATATGTTTATTCACTTTCTAGCTAATTTATGCCAAACTATACCAATATGCTAATATTAATTTGCCCATAAAGAAAGTAGATAAGCACATTTCTCCTTTGAATCCTTTAAGATTCACAGTCCTTTACCTCATAGCCTGAGGTAGGAGAGCAGCGTTTTCTATCTGTAAATACAGTTGTGGTGTTCACAGCTGCACAGCAACAATACTACACAGCAAACACTCCAGTCATCAACAACTCTGAGATGGCTCCTACTGTCACAATAATCCACTGAGGCTGGCTCCCATGGCCCCACAGCACCTTTATAATTGGATCTTTCTCTGATGTGATCTAGATTCAACAATGGAGTGCCCCCTCTCTGTGGTCTACCACACTGCTGACAGTGCTGCACTTCACATGCTAGCAAGTCATAGCAAACTCAGTCTCTGCACTCACCTACAACACCTGACTAAGACATAAGAAACATTTCTCTACTGATTTCCATTGGTTTTAATATATCTAACACCAAATATGGTAGGTAGACAGTCTAATTCATAATCATAATCATCAAACAACTATGTGTAATCATCAAATAATAACTCTAATACTGATTTATATCATGATACCATAATGAAAAGTTTGATATAAGATCCATTTGCTGATGGAACCCATATAGGCTACATAGTTCTCTTGGTGAAACTGATCTATGAAAATGTGTAGCTTTCTCTTAAATACACAGTATAGTATTATTGTATCTAACCATCCTCTGTAAACTAACTGTTCCACAAATTACCATGAAAACTGAACCTTGAACTCCTCTTAATGATTTATTTTTCATGTGTTGTTGGAGCAATTGATGTTTGCTAAGTCACAACCCTTTGTTACCTACACCTGTCCGACTTTTTATTCTACCACCTCAAATTCTTAATATTCAAAAACAATAGATCCTTGATTACACACAGGCATTGACAAAAGCAGCTTCTCATTTCTGGCTAACAATTGTTTTTTCGAAGCTGAAATAATGCGTTTAGCTCACATTTGTTACCCAGTTGCTGTAAACACAATGCTGCAGAACATAACAATGATATTAAAGGTCGTATTTATCTATTTAGATATCACACGAAAAGACTAACTCTTTAAGCAAAAAAAATTAACAGCAGTCATCCAACAAAAGCTCTGGCAGCTGAAATGATAAATTTAGCTAGCTAGCTAATATTTATTATATTCACAAGTTGGCTTTGAACCATTTTCAAAAAAGATTGCTGTTCTGGTCATAAATGATCTGTTTACATGATATCATGCTAAAAACTGAGGCTAAAGCTTTAAGTCGTAAGCAAAAAATTAGCATCCTCACCGGCCAACTGGGCACTATTAGTTTGGCAGCTGAAATGATCCATTTAGCTGGCTAATATTTGTTATCTGCACGAGTTGGTTGGAAAACCATTATGAGTTCTGGTCATATGATGTACTTACATGATATCATGCAAAAAGACTGAGGCCAAAGCTCCAGCAAAAAGTTATAATGGAGCAGCACACTGAGGGTTGTGCTGACTGACAAATGTAAAGCTATCTCAGGTAAAGCTGGGGTCGTTGGAGTTATTAACGTTACATTCTACATATATTGAACATTTACAGCTCAAGCGAGAGCAGACAAACATACACTTAATTCATTACCTTAAACTATTTTCTTGTGCAGGGTTTGGACCTATATGTCCGATACGCCATGCTCTGCTGCGCTATGATTGGACAGTCACTGTTCAGGGGTGGGGTTTACTGAACTTTCATTAATTATTCCCCAACATTCCCTTAACATCATCATCTTCCATTCTTTCTTTGGTTGATGCAGTGGATTTCCAAATGTCAGGATAGAAGTGATAACCAGGCTCTTTGAGTCAGGCCTCTGTTTTCCTGGCCCAGTCATTGGCTGATGATGAGACGCCCATATCAAAACAGGTGATCTATCCGCCAGCCGGCCGCCATCACCACGTCTTTCAGTCTTGCCAATAGACGAGGACTCGTGTAGGAGTCTCCTGTCTCCTGTGGACTGACAAGTGAAGAGCATCAGACTGTCAGGGGAGCAGAATGTACCTCATGAACCCCCAGAGCGTCCTCAGAGACTCACTGAAGTAGGTCAACATGAGGTGGTTTTATTTCTTTTTTTGTTTTTTGGGGGGGGTGAGGGTGGGAGTGGGGGGTGGGTTGTTGTTTTCGGGGGCACCTAGCTATGAGGAATGTACTGTCAAGACACTCAGCTCAAACTAAAGCCACTGGATCCCTTTGTGGAAGTATATCACTGCAGTCGTTGTCTCTGGAAGCATTGGTTGATCTCCAAAGAAGAAGACGGGAGAAGAATAAGAAAATAATGGAAATCACGGTCATTTTACCTTTTCACTTGGGCATGGATGTGTATGTGTTATATGAGTACTAATTGTGAGTTGAGTGAGTGCTGGAGGAGTGTACATATAATAATTCTGTCTTGTAAAATCAATGGTTTTAATCCATGCTCCACGAGGCCCGACCATTGGCTCAGATATCGACTTTAAACAGTCAGATGTTGGACGGTCACAATCTCCGACCACCAGATAGATCAGAGGTGGAGCTGAGAATGTGACGTTGTTGAATCAGTCTGTAAACTCAGCCTCTGCCTTTAAGAGCTGCTTAAATATATAAAGGTGTTGAACCAGTCTGGCTTTCACTGGAGAGTTGTAGTGTCCTATCGTGGCCTAGCTGCTGTTTCACCCTGCTCTTTTACCCTGACCTGAATAAAAATCTCGGGAAAACATACATAAAGATGTTAATAATCGGCTTAAAATACTATATCTCCAATCTGCAGCTTTGAGTTCTTTTTTTTTTTTTTTTATCAGTATCAGCCTTAAAAACATCTTGCCAATCAGATTATAGCCTATCAGTAGTTTGTAGGTTTTTATTCCAACTCTGCAGGTGTTAGATGATTAGTAAGGGTTGATTAGAGGTGAGGAACACGTGAGTAAACTGCACTGCTGTGGAGTTTGGGCCTCACTTAGAGCTACAGTTTAGATGTTGGACACGGATCACACAGGGCAGTAAACCTTAGAGATGCAGAGGTGCCACCACCATTAGATAGAAAGTTATGTCAGGATCTTGTTATAATGACAGAGATTTGTATTTCAGCTATCTGCTGAGTGTTTATATCTTAAAGAAATGCTAAAATACTTTCATCACATCTACAAGTTAAATCAAAGATGTTCTGATGAATTCAAAAGTGTCATTCAGATGCTTTTTTGTGAATATTGACTGTCGTCTCGAATAAAAAAAAAAGACTCAAGTAGTAAGACATTTTTTCAGCGCCATAATACCTCACAGAGAGCTGGAGGTGGACGGTTTAGAGACCACCACCCTCTACCAACAGTTTGACTAACAAACATCACATTATCATGTTTAGTTTGGACTTAAAGCTCTGTATCAAGTTCAGGGGATCACTCTGTGAATAGTTGGGGTTCATTCATTTCAACAAACAAATGAGAAAAAGGTTAATAATTTAGTACTAGCATATTCTGATTAAATGGTTGTTTTCTGTATAAAAGCACAGCGGTCATACAGTAACAGTTCTCCATGTCTGGCTATTGTGTTTCTAGAACAACAAAATGTTGTCGTCCTAGTATCGGGCCTTCTAACATCTGGAAACATGGTGATAAAATCCCAGTTTTTGTTTTCTCTTCATAATGACAAAAATACAAATTATCTTTACAATTACAGTGGTGCAATGTTGCAACATGCTCACGTTGACAATACTAACAAACTGATGTTCAGTGAGTTAGCATGCTAACACTGAACGCTGAATTTCTGCACCAAATTTCATGGCATCCACCCGATGTTTGTCAGAAAATTGAATACCAAAAATTGTAAACATCAGACTTCACAGTGCTGCACAGAAAAGATGATGAGCTACAGTACTTTAGTGAAGACCAAAGTCTTGCACAGACCGACCAACATTTTGAGCGCTTTATACAAAACATCTCTTATTATAACAAGATTCAATTCTTCTTACAATGAGATGCTTTGTTATGATAACGTTTGGTCCATTGTCATTATTACAAGATCTTTTTTTGGTTGTTGTTGTTGTGACAATGAGACGATGTCAATATAGCAAAACACATTCATGATTTGTTGTATCTTATGTAAATGGTGGCATTTCTGTGCCGCCATGGAGAACTGCTCTGTATGGGCCGATACACTGGGGCACGTTGTACTCGTGGCCGCGTTTCAGAGCAACTGTGCAGTGCAGCAGTAGTCGTTTTCTGGCCACTGCCATTTTTACATTTAAAATCACTGATATGGTTTCATAGCAGCTCCTAAGTGTCACTATGTTTCTCAGTGCTGCAGTTTTTTTTGCACTCCTTGATGTGAGATCTACCACAACAGTGCTCAGTGACGAGGATCCATGGGTTACATTCACTGAAAACCTTCACCCTTTGTGAATCAGTAAAAACACAGTTTGTCATCTTATTGGAAACGGCCAGAAGTTGTCCCTGTATGAGCAATAAAAAACATTCACCATCGTCCCTTGTGGTAAATCCTCTATAAGCTCGAGAATCCCTCACTCGCTCACGCTCTGCTGCCTGCACTTAAAGGTTCCTCTGAGTTGGATGTTTCCCCGATGACGAAAGCCAGCAGAAGCTCAGCTCTGCTCTCCCATAATCGCTGTCTAACTTTAGGGCCCTCCATGAATCTGCACTGTGTGTCTATGTACACAAAAAAAGCTTTTTCTTTCTCTCTGTAAGCAATAATGACGTTGCATTAAAAGGCTCTCTGAGGGTTTGTCTTCTGCTGAAGGGTGCAACAAAATGTAGTTCTGTCAGCCATACTCGAAAGGTCACAGAGCATAAACGCTGAGTTTGTGAAGTCGATTTCCCATTCATTTTTCCTATAGAGAATTAGGATTATGAATCATAAAACACTGCCTGTGTTAATTAAGGTTCATTTAATTCACTCCTACACTTCCCATAAAGGAGTCAAATCACCTTCTCCCGCTGAGAAATGATACTTTTCTAGATCAGGTCACCAAGTCTGTGACCGTGTTTTAAAAACACATAATCTGCACAACTATGGAAAAAATGAATGTGAGACTTTGCCGTGATACATGAGGCAGGACATTTCAGTTGCATTGGCATTCCTCAGCACTTTGGACATCTGTGTACATTTGAAAAGACTGCGGGAGCTTGGACTTCCTGGACCTGAGAGGAGTTCAGACCTGCTCTATGCACTCTGTTCAAATGTAGGCCAGTGGCCAACACGGATGAGGGGGATATCGAACACCGAGGCAGCAGCTCTCTGCTTCTTGTCCTCTGGGCTTGAAGACAAACCCCATGATTGGCTCTTATTCAACATGCAGGATAGGTTTAAAAAATAAAAAAAAAACAGTAAAACACACATTGAGTACCTGTATTATCTGTGTTCCTGTAGTATATATTAATATGTGTATTGTAACTGGTGACTAATTATCATGTATATAAAGATTAGACCAAGTCTTTGGCTGAAGCTTTTTCTTTCCTTTGTCTTAATTATCATCATCATCATCATCATCGTCCTCCACAGGGACAGATTAGAGCTGTTTGAAGGAGGGAGGTGGTGGCTAATTTTAAATAAGAGAGCATATTTGCAAAGTGAGTAAAGATATATGAGCCTACAGCTGGTTCCCCCTCAGCTCTGTACATACAGTCCAGACTGTCAGTATGTGCACAGTGACACACTCTTTCTTCCTCATGCTGCACTTCAGTACATTCAGAAATAAATTAATGGATGCTACAGTGTTTTAATTTTGATTTGATTTACAGCAGTACGGAAGAAATTTATTTTATGAGAATTTATTTATGCTATGCAATTGTATACTTTTGTCGCCACTACATTTATCTGACAATTTTAGTTACCCAATACTGCACATAATAAAATACAAAACACAAAACCTTCCTTCTGTCAGGTTTCAGAACTTGATGTTTTCATCTAAATACAAAAACATTTAAGACCCAAAGAGGTTAAAGCATCCAAGATTAAGAGATATCAAATAAGAAACAGAAGAAAATATGCATATGCATATGCATACGTTTTTACAGTATTAAATCCATGCATTTTATTAGTTTTTGTGACAAAACCAACATTTCCCCCCTTTAATCATTCCCAACAGCCCATGATAATCACAGCTGGACATACAGGCTCCAGGGTTACAACACACAGTATATATATATAGTTTTTTTTTAGTAGTGAAGGTGAATAATAGGAAACCTGAACAAATTGTTTTCATGTAGCAGAGTGAAATGCCAGGAGCCACAGTGTGAGGAGCGATGTGGTGCTGTAACAGGGCTTTCATGTGGAACAGTGCTGTCGGCTGTTACATAAACAGCTTTACAAAAAGTGAGCAGTCCTCCACATTCCTTCTATAAAAAGACTCATCATTTCACCCCACTCGTAATCTGGCTTTACTCTCTCATTCCTGCAGTTTGGGCTTTGAGGGAAACAGGGTGATGAAATTCACAGGGGGGGAAACGGCGAGAGGGTTTTCATTTAAGAACAGAAAACAAGTTTGTTTCTGCTGACTCCTACAGCCGTTTGACCTAGACGGCTGTAGGCCACTATAGACCAACAAATAGCGATGACATGATTGACCTTTGTGTCATTTTTCATGTTGTTTTGAGTCCATTTGTGGTTATTTTGTTAAATTGTAGTCATTTTGAGTCTTGACCTCTATCTCTCTACCTCTGATGGGAATGTACATTACATTTATTGCTTTAAAAAAAAAGCATTTATCAGACTTATTCATGTCTCATTTCACTATTGCACAAGTGTAAGACACTGAGACCGACGGACGACCTGCTGCTTCCTGATTGGTGCATGTTGGTTAACATCCGGTCCCCACTGACTCCATTTAATTTTATATCATTTTTACTTTTGGCACAATATGTATTTTTACACTAACACATATCCTCAGGTTTGCCAGACTTATTTTTTAAGGGGAGAAGAGATACTGTCGTCTGTTATCACAGACCTCCTGCTTGAATAAGGTTACTTCATCTTTTGTACAAATCAAAATGATAACTTCTTTATATCCAACTGTGATCCAGATGAAATGCGAGACACAAGGACACAAGGAAAAGGTCATTTTCTGGATCGTAAAACATTTTATTTATTACACAAAAAAGGAAATGTACACACCAAATAATGCCAAGTGCAGTCTGTGAACATTAAAACCAAAAAGCAGCTTTTGACACAACCAGCACAAAGAAGAGAGAAGGTTAATAATAAACAGTGTTTCTCAACGCCGCGCCATCGTGTACATGAACTTGTGAAGCGACAGTAACAGAGGGTTTGAGGTTAACAGAGGAAAGGTCAACGTGATCAACTGGACAAGAACTGTGAACACCAGTTTCACTTTGAGCTCACATATCTAAGTGTGAACGGGACTCTCCTTCCTTCTTTTAATCCATTAATCCAGCCAATAAAGCCATGCACTTCCAGGCACAAGTACAGCAAGCTTAAAAGCCAAGATATTTACAATGTAAACTAATGACTGTAGAAGAGTACAACGTGTAATTTTGTTGATCTAAATTATTAATGGACTTTCAAATTAAGATACGTCTCCATGAGTAAATCAACAGTCTTACAAAGTGCAGAAAGTTCAGGCTGTTGAGCAACTTCTCATCTCATCATCAGCTCTCACACAGGAAGTCAGTGTGATGTCATCTTCTCACAGCGGGCGCCAGCAGCTTGTTACTGGGCTGACTGCGAGGACTGAGGTAACAGAACCAGGAAAGGACCACGGTAGAGGTTTGATGCATCACAGCAGCGACAGCTCAGGTGTTAGTAAAACTTTAACTCAAGCTGAACGCTGGTTACCTGCTGTAGTGTCAGGGCCCTGGGTCTAGTCATGCTGGCTGTCAAGACTTCTGTGTAAGAGAGACATGGTTCGCTCTGTGTCAGTGAGAGCTGACGGAGAAATAGTGCTGTGACGTCACTGAGTCGTAATCTAAAGGTTTCCACCTTCAGCGTTTAGTGTGAATGTACCTTCTTGTCACCATGGTAACATCTGATGAAGCTTTCGTTTCCTTCGGTTTCCAGTCTTTGTGCTAAGCTAAGCTACGCTCACCGGCTAGAGCTTTACATTTAGTGTACAAATACCTATATTTCCCAAAGTGCTGAACTCTTTCTTAAACTTAACATTAAAATAATAATAATTATAATAATGAATAATTAGCATCATGTCCAAGCAGATGTCAAAGCAAAACCAGCGACGTGGACACTGTTATGGCCCCCGAGTGGCGGCATGCTTCAAAGTTTTAGCCCACAGAGCAGCAGCTGTTTTATAATCCACGTGATTTCATGATTATTTTTGCCTTTTCAAATGTCAAATGAAGACAGAATTTGCAGTTGTTGCTCTGACTGTCATTAAGAGTGAAGACATTTAACGTAAATATCCACAAAAGCTACTTGAGAAAAAAGGAAGCACTGAGTTTCAGCAGCCGACCAGCTGCAGTGTCTCTAAAACTGAGTGTTGGCTGAAGCCAAAACAGACCAAACTTAACAACAGGACGCAGTTATAAAACACTAAGCTCTTATAGACAGGTTACCAGTTATTATCAACAGTTTATCCTCAGACTCTTGCAAATATTTTAAAGACTTTGTCAAATTTACAAAAAGCATTTATACACTGAAGGTAACAGGTTTGTGTTGAAAGTTGATTGAAGTGACTAAATGCCCTGTAGTCAAGGTAAAGTGTGTTCAGTCAGGTTTACAAAATAAAAGCAACAGTTTTTATGCCCTCAATATTTTTTGGAGTTTCAGTCGTTGCGCTATTGGCCGTGGTAATCGTGTTTACTTCTGATGTGTTCAGTGAACTGACCGTGAAAGTGAGCGCATCCCTAAATGCCGATGACCAAGAAATAAAACATCAAACTTCTGAGGTCAACGCTGAGGAGTTGAACCGGGAGTGGAGACAGAAATAAAACTGAAGTTTAGTTTTAAAGTGGTTGGTAAAACAGCAGAGGGGGTTAAAGGGCTGTTTCACTCTATTTACACCCCATTAATGACTCTAATGTTACTCTGTTAATGAACTGACCCGTCATTTCACCAAAAGAAGCGTTTCTGTTTCTAGGCAAACCTATGGCCGATGTGGATGTTGAAGTTTCTTCATTTTGACTTCATGCAAA
This sequence comes from Trachurus trachurus, assembly GCF_905171665.1. Lineage (NCBI taxonomy): Eukaryota > Metazoa > Chordata > Actinopteri > Carangiformes > Carangidae > Trachurus > Trachurus trachurus. The sequence continues at coordinate 17,527,101 of NC_139903.1, read as the reverse complement.
ACAAGCACCTTCTACTCTACAGATCTGTGTAACTAGCGTGTGTGTGTTATTGCGTTGCGGTGTGGCCACTGAGGAAGAAGCAGCGGGTTGCCAGGTCTGACAGGCTCAGAGGGAATCACCTGTCAGCAGGTAGACTCATGTCATCAGACAGAAGCTGCTCTCCTGGAAGAGAGAGAAGGAGAAATTACCTACAATTAAACTGTATAAACAGCTGATTTCCTGTTGACACAAGCTGCTATCATCACTATTTTTAAATTAAACATAGATCACATGACATAAAAGGCGGCGACCGTAGTGACTTATCCACAGCTTCTAGACAGAACTGTGTGGAAAGAAGTCAACAGATCACTATGAGCTTTTGACCCTCGGCCAAGATGGAGAAAATTATCAAAATAAGACAGCGGAATCTCAGCTATAAACACTCGCAAGATAATCTCTAAAAACATCTGTAAATAAATACCAACTGTCTGGTAACAGCTGGTGAACATACAGGTGCTACAGAGTCCTGAGGAGTTGGTGGAGAACAAAACCAGAGCAAATACTGGGCTTCAAATGGAAAGAAACACAAATTCAGATAAACTGAAATGTTGCTATTTAACTTATGGATGTAAATAATTAATACATAATGTAAATAATCAACTCTTGTGATGATATGTCAGTGTTGAGATCAAAACTTGTTTCTGCTGCGCTAATTTGGCCAATCTCTTTTTCTCACATAACCAGTGGACATACAGTACAGTGTACAGAGTGTGACATGATGTTTCACTATAAAACGAGGGTTTAAAGAAATGTGTGAAATCCCACCGGTGCCTCAGCAGATGTGTTCTCTGTAATGACGCCTATACACTGAAATAACAACAATTTCACAAGTTCACTGCCCCATGTGTGAGATGTGTCTGATATAAAGACTTGGCCACCGTCTTTGACAGGTAGAACCGTGTGTGTGTAGGAACAATAAATAAATACAGATGCTAACAGAGAAATATAATCATCAATGGCACCGTTCACGTTTTCAGGAAATTATAAACATTAGACGGGCACTTTTATAATCAACATCATATCTACTTAAAAGAAGAGGAGGAGAGAAGATGAAATAGATTCTTCTTTTTTTGTCTTTATGTTATTTAACTTGTGTTTTGCTTTATACACCAGGTCAAATTCCTTGTTCGTGTTGTCACAACCTCTCGGCCATAAACCCGTTCTGATTCTGACCTTTGACAGTTGACCGAGGATTTAATCAAAAGCCAGAATAATAAGGATTATCATGAGTGTGTTTGTGTGTGTGTGTGTATGTTATCATGGAAATGGTGTGTGTTGTTACCTGTGCAGGGAGGGGTCTGGTTGTCGTAGCGAGAGTTGTTGCTCTGCAGCGCCTCGTCCTCGGTGTCGCTGTCGCTGCTCGTTGCTGCCACCAGGACGGAGGGCGACGGATCTACAGACGGTAAGAGACAGGATGAGACAACTGGAACCAGTTCAGACTCTCACTATGCAATTTTAGTTGTGTTTTTTTTTATTTCTATTTTGTCCTACAAACAGATTTACATCTAAAATGTGTTATAAAATGACCATGACCATGTGGTGGGTAAATAAAAGCAGGACATAAGTTATAACAAACTAAATGTTATTTTAAAGTCGTTGTATCTGAGGTTTGTAACGTAGTCTGTGGCTCAGTACTCCCATCAGGAGGAAAGTGGAAAAGAAACATTTCTATAATTTATTTAACAGCTGTTTCTCTTAAAATGAATTCTAGGAACAATATCCTGCTGGTTTTTCCTCGCCGTGTCCTTATTCCTGCACACGCTGCACTTCCAGAGAAAAAACATGAACCGACCTTCATTTGACTGCGACTGTGTGGAGACTCCCTCCAGCAAGGACTGATGGGAGTTCCCTGAGCTTTCAGATTCACAGTCCAACATGGCGGCCCTGTGGCGCGAGGAAACAGAGGAGCTTGTTGAGACTGTGAGAGTGTTTTCTCTGTTACAGTTTGAGTGAAACAGAGTTTCTTAGACGCACCCCAGGCTCCTGCTGCCACAGCTCTTGCTGCCGGTCATGTAGCTCAGGGAGAAGATGTCGTCCTTTGACCCCGAGGCCCCGTACAGCTGCTGCTCCACCGAGTACTGATGCTTAGAGGAGGAGGCCTGCTCCGATGACGACGAGCTGCCGAGGGACACGAGGGGCCCCTGGCTGCTGTCAGACTTCAGGACTCCTGGAGGAGAGACAGGAGCAAAGTCACACAACTGAATCTGCTGTTTTGCTGGCACATTTTTAAGTGATATTAAAGCCCCTGTACGGAGCTTTTAACTGGATACGCAAAAGTCTCTGGTTTCTGCTGATGTGTCTCTGTTACCCACAACAGCAAATGAGCCCATCAGTGTGAAGATACGCTAGTAGTCTAATTCTATACCTCTGGAAGGCATGGTTGGGTCGGACCACTGACGAAACGATACGAATCAATACATTACGCTGCTAAAAAAAAAAAAAAAAGCAAGGCCCATCTTCTTTCCGACGTTTCCAAAACAAATCAACACGCGCCGGCCAGACAAAGTCTTCACGACAGTGGGAAATGCAGTCTTCGTTCCGGCAAAGCACCACCACTTTCGTCCACAGGGGCCGCCAAAATCAACACTAAATGAAAAGTCTGTACAGGGGCTTTAAATACATTTCGTATTTCTAGCTTTTTCTGCTCACTGCAAATGGCAAAAAAAAGAAAACTGACCCTCAGCCCCTCCCAGCCCCTCCTTAGGGTGCAGGCTAAGCTCTGGAGATGCCTCTGCTCCTCTCAGCTCCTTCTCCAGCTCCTCAGGACTCCTCCTCTTCACCACCAGAGAGCCACCGCCGCTGTCCAGGACGGGGGAGAGAGATTTTCTCGCTGCACGCAGTAAAAAAAGAAAGAAACAGAAACACACATCTCATCTCTTATGACCCAATAATCGTTCACTGGTATGAAATTAAAAACAGAGACTCCTGCTACCATGAGACTGTGAGCCTCGTCTTCTACAGTCTGGTCCAAATATCACCTGCATTGGCTTAGTATCTTATACAAAAACCAAAATACGAGCCATAATTACAGTTCAGTCATATTGATTTTGACTTAATTTTGACAAGACACAGCTCAGAATGTTTGTTTTTTATTCCTGCGACCAATCGACCAATGAAATTTTGGTTGGCTATTTGGGGGCAGCCCTACCACAATTCATTCATTTTTTTGGTGACCTGGCATTGTTACTGGGAACAGAAATTGATAACAATGTTTAAATATGATTTAACCATTTAACCGCCTAAACGTCATACATGTACATGGGTCTGATGTTTGAGGAGAACGAGTCGAAGTGGAGCACAAACGCAGCCCCTTCTGTTTTTTTTGTTTGTTTTTGATGCATCTCCACAGTTTCACAGTGATAAACAGGCAGCGGCGGTTGTGGTGTTTATTCTCCTGTGGTACGACGTTGAGCTGCGACTGCTGCAGCAGCAGCATCTGTGACTGGAAAACCTCTGTTGAATCTGTTCCCTGTTATTCAGAGCCAGACTGGCTGACAGACCTGATGATAAATATTATATGAATTCACTGTTCAATGTTTAAATGGGGATGAAATAAAAGGTATAAAAACAATCGAGGTGACAGTGAAATACGAAGAATATGACTGTTCAGTGTGACAGTGCTTCTTTTAAAAAATAATGTTTGTTAAGCTCCTTGTAACGTTAATAAATGATCATATGTTCTCAGTGTGTAGAGCTGCTACAGGGATGATATATAAGGCCTGAAATAGTTAAACAGGTCATTTTAATGTGCTTGATGATACCGTTTTTGTTATTATTGTTATTATTAGATAGATAAACAAGCTCAGTAGTGAAATTTCATTATTTTAAGATGGTTGTGTTTCTTTTTCTTCTGCCAATATTCTTCTGTCTGGAGGTCGATGGATGTCAGTGGTAAAGTGAAGTTTTACAGATAATTTGTGTCAGCCTGGTCTCAGCTGTTAATGATTTTTACACCAGGAGACACTGTCGTGGAAATCAGGGGCAGTTTTTTTGATATTGATATTTTTGTCATCTTTTTGAAACTCAAAACAAACACACATTCAGTTCACCTCTTCAAAAAGAGAGACTGTGAGCAGTTAGATGATGAGAGGGATTTGCTGATTTGAGGAAAATCTTCCTGTTTGTGAAATAACACAGTGACACTAAAGCACTACAACAGCAGCAGGGGCTTAGCGTCATCAGCATCAGCAGCATCAGCATCAGCAGCGTGACAGTCGAGTCCTCACCGGGGCGACAGGGCCGGGACCGCGCCGCAGCTGCTCTCCCCAGGAGGTCCAGCTCACTGGGCTTACGACACACCGACAGCTCTGGGTCGGCGTGGTGAGAGGGGACGTCCTCCACGCCGAAGGCCCCCGAAGGGCCGGGCCTGAGCTCCGTGGGCCCCCGGGCCTCCAAAACTTGACTCTTGACATCAGACATCTTGCTGCGGACCTCCGCCATCTGAGCCTTGAGGCGGATCAGGACCCCCGAGTCTGGGGCCGATCGCCGTACCACCTGGGGCCGGCGCTCGCGCTCCTTCCTGGAGTGAGAGTGAGCTGGAAGAGACAGGGACAGGGACAGGGACGTCTCTGCTTTGCTCGAGGAGTAAAATCAGCTCTGTTTATCATCATCGTCATCATCATCATCATCATCATCATCATCATCATCATCATCATGATGTCAAAAAATCGAGAATCAAACCGCCAGCATTTCTCTAACCCTAACATTATGCTGCCAACCAGCCACGACAGACACACACCTTCATTTTAATAAGTCACAAATCTAGCATTAAGCTGCGAATCATACTTTTTTTCTTCTATTTGCATATTCTACTAAACAATTTACTCCATCATACTACCGTATGTGTAAATATATATAACATATATAACCACTGATTTGCACAGCAGCTTCATGTCAGACGTTGATGACAGTGTATACTTCATACAGTGACATGCAAAAGTTTGGGCACCCTTAATGTGAACAGTTAAGCGAATGGGAGATGAAATGATCTCCAAAAGTTAAAAATGAAATACTCTTTTGCAATATTTTAAGCAATATCAGTGTATTATTTTTGCTTTCTACAATTTTAGAGTGAAGAAGGGAAACAAAGCAGCGCCCTGGAAAACAATGTGAAACCCAGGAGACTTGAGCTCTCGGGTAACTTTGACCAAGGTGTCAGACAAGATATTTACACGCTGTGATGGTTTTCACTACGCACGGTGCCCAAACCTTTTCCTTTTCTGTCATTTTGAAAATTGTAATAATTATAATTATAATGAATTATATTGTTGAAAATGTAAAGGGAATGTGTTATCTGTAACTTTATGCCTTTTGGAGATCATTTCATCTTCCACATCCTTAACTGTTCAGATTAGCAGAAGTTTTGACCAGGATTGCCCAAACCAACATCAACACACTGTTCATCCCTGAGGCTGCTTCAGGGTACAATGATATGATTTCATGTTGTTATGAGAGAAATTAAATGCAGAAATGCATGAGTATTTCCTGAAACGTGCAGGGCAGAGTGAAAGCAGCGATGTCAGTGTGTCCCTTTTAAAGATGAGCCTGACATAGTTGTTGTAGAAGCTCCGGAGGGATTTCATTGTGTGGGATCTGGAGTATTGATTCTCAGTTTAGCTGCAATGATTTGTTGTTAGCTGTGTTTACGGACCTTGGCTGTGCAGCAGAGACACGGGAGGCCGAGGCTGAAGCCCCCACAGAGACTCCACGCTGCTGCGCTCCTTCAGATCCAGAAGCTGGATCAGGATCACCGGGTCGATCTCCAGGAGGCTGTTGCTGCCCGGCCCAACGGCACCGCAGGCAGTGGAGCCGCTACCGTTACTACTGCTGCTGGTGCTACGGCCGGCAGCGGCGCTGCGGTGTAGGGAACGCACACTGGAGCTGGATCCTCCTGCAGACAAGGAAAAAGAATGGAGATGGAGCAGCAGGTTATGGCTTAGAGACTGGGTTCAAACTCACACTGACCTCTAAAACGTGATTATGACCTTGTGAACGTCTTCACAACTGTTTGCTTATATTTACAGACAAACTGGTGCATCACTCTCTTTTTGTGTGATGTCATGAAATTAAAGGTTTATTCAAGTTTGTTTTGTCCTCATCCACTACTATTACTATGTAAATCTCATCCTCAGTACTTTCATGCTAATTTTTCAGAAGTTAATAACTGGCCAGTTGTTATTTTGATTTCACACGCTGCTGTTTTGTAGTGGTAAAATATATAGAGTCAATATGACTACGTGATATAAAGTGAGGATTAATTATGAGTTATGATTTTGCTTCAACTGTTTTTGACAGATCAGCTTTTTGTGACTTGTAACCATGAGCTCTTTATTAGCTGAATCTAAAATAAGAAAATGTAAGAGGATAATTAAGCAGGACAGAAATATTATATTTAATCTATATTGTACACACAACATATTTATAAATATATATATGTAGTGATGATTGTTTTATTCATTCCCATACAGTGAAGCTCTATGAACATTTGCATACAAACACTTTCAGTTTTTCAAGTGACAGATTTTGTTACTTTCATTTTTAGCTGCATTAAAATCTGTATCAAAACATACGAACAGATCTTGACTTGGCTGAATTAGCATCAGGAAAACTGAAATGTAAATACTCTCTACACTGTAGGAACTGAAAAATGACTCTCCTCTCTAACAGAGTGAACACACACACACACACACACACACACACACACACACACACACACACACACCCCTCCCCTCCACACATGTACACATGCAGACACCGAGTGTTTCTATATCAGCACGCCGCGAGGGGTCCAGTGCACCAACAGTGACTCATCCTCTTCATGCCTTTCAACACCAACACAGTCAAACACAGTGAAGGAGCTGCTCTGAGCCTCGTCCTCCTATCACTGTGCTCTGGCTCTGCAGTTGTCAGACGACACAAATAGATTTGATTCTGTTCATTTAGCCGAGGCTTTTATTTGCCTCTAATGAAGACAGAACAGGGTTTTTATCTGCAGCCAAATATTCAGTATCTGATGGTTCCAGTTTTATAAATATATACTGTCTGTATATATTAAAAAAAGGTGAAGATTTGTTATTTCCCCTCTCCTCTGTGTCTTTGGGTATTTTGGTTGGATGAAATAAACAATTTACAGTGATGTCACAATTTTCTGTTTCTGGGAAACCGCTATGCATTTAATAATTAAAATAATAATTTATTGATGCTTGGTGTTGTTCACTGTTAATAGAAACTCTAACTAAAACACTTGGAGCAGGATCCTGTCAAACTCCCACTGACAGACTTTATTTTTGATTCAGGAAACAGAAATATTAATTTTCCTCATGCGACAGCTCAGCACGGAAAAATATGTAAATCATTACTGGCTGTTTTCACACTAAGATCTCCTCACTTTGTCTTGATCTCTTGGACGCATTAAAAATATTTCTACTCTCATGTGTCGCTTTTCAAAAAATTCATGAGCCAAAACGAGGATCTGTCTCAACACATGGCAACGTAGCGGCAGTGGGGGAAAGAAAACAAACAAACTTTGCAGTTCTGTTAATTTGACACCGGGTGGATGAGTGTGTGCAGTCACAACGGGGTCATAAATACATTTTGGGCTGCATGCGATGTTGAGAGAGAGACTGTACAGACCCTGGAAGACACGGGCAGGTTATAAAATTTATGTCACATTAATGTCACACGAGCCCTTGAGGTTATGCGGATGTGGAAAATTTCATTTGGACTTTATTTCCACCCAGTGTCGTTGAACTCTGCCGACACAAGTGAGACACAGAATGTGCTAATGAACAGAGAGACAGATCTTCTCCGCACAAGATCGAATCTCTTCCTGCACAAGAGGGGAAACAACCCTCGACGATGGGATGGATATCATGTGAATAGCGTAATAAATCACCAGGAATAACTTAATATTGTTGTATGAATCGCACCTGTGGCTCCAGCCAAGTCATCGGGAAGCTCTCCTTCCTCCGTCTCCAGGTTCCCAATGAAGTCCACATCATTTTCTCCCGACCTGTTCAAACACACGCAGACACGCAAAGTCTTCAGTAATTATACAACTGCTAATTCTAATTGATTAACATTAATTAAAGGAAAAATAAGAATGTAAAACCGCAGATGAATAAAGAAACTAAAGCTGTGTGTTCTCGTCATCAACCATGGTGGATTTTCTGGAACATCGACATAATTTCACATTTAGAGAAAAAGTGAGAAGTTCGACTCACATCGTCTCCTCATCGATGTCGTTCTCCTCGGTGTTGCTGGTGGCCGTGGAGCTGCCTGAGGTGCTGCTGCCGTCCAGAGGGTTCACCTCCTCCTCCGTCAGACAGTCCACCTCCAAGTCTCCGTCCGACAGCTCCTGAACAACACAGTCACGTTTTGTCATTCAGAGATATGACAGATTCTGAAACAATGACTTCCTTTCAACTTCTCTCAGTGGAGCTATGTTTTTCTCCCTCTTAAAATCTATGAAAAACATTTATTTGATTTTTTTCAACAATTAATTTTGACAACAATGTCCCCAGTCGATCCACATGCGGAGGGGTCAGCAGCCTCTCAGTTTCAGCCAAAAGTGAACAAATCATTTCAAGCTAGTGACCAGTCCCACAAGAGCATCTCTTTCCACTCAATGAAAAAACAACTTCTACATCTACTGAGCTGCAGAACAACAAGAGGAAATAAACGTCTGTTTCAGTTTACCAACAGAACTGAACTGGACTCATTAAAACAAACTGAAAGAAGTTCTCTCATCAAGATAAAGTTAGAGAGAGAGATGCTGCTCCCTCCTGGCACCATTGAGTTTAAATGTGTGCTAAATAATAAAAACCTAAACCTAAAAACTTTCAGGACACTGGTTTTGTGTATTTCCCTGTGAGGTTTGCAAAAGCATGTGCCAACCTCACACAATAGATCCACCTCTCTCTGGTTATTCAATAACGCACCATGAGACCCCTTAGTTTTTATAAATCACCAATAAATCCTATGAAACCTCTTGATCTGGCTCTACGAGCGGCCTGTACAGATGCAGTGAGCTATACAGTACTAGTGCACTTTACTCAATCCTTACATTAGAGTCATCCTGCTGCGTCCTCTCTTCGTCTTCTGCTTTTTTAGTGTTGGTCAAAGTGGCCTGGATGTCGTCGTCGCTGCTCTTCACTGAGCGAGGGTCCCTCTCAGAGGCCGTGGTGCCTGCGGCGAGCCGGAGGTCTGGAGGCGAGGAGCTGCGCGACGTCTGACGGCGAAACAGCTCGATGGCCAGCCTCTGAAAAACAGAAACATGAATGAGTCAACAGATCGGTCACAGCTAAAGGTTGTATAGATCAAACCATTAATATATTAATCAAGAGACTAATTATCAAAACAGTTGTTTCCTGCAGCCCCGTGTGACTTCCTCTTTCAGTTTATCCTCTTTTATCTTTTCAAGTATCTTAACATTCATCTCATCTCGCCGTGTCTGACAGAATCATTTACATTCTGTTTCATTTTCTCCCAGCTATTCAGTAAAGGTTCGCACTGAATGAAATATTCAAACACTGCGTTTTTATGTTCGCCCCCTTCACATCAAATGGAATTAACCTGTGTGTCTGTGCATTTCTGACACATCTGGTATCTGGAAAATCTCCCCAGGGATCTAAAGTACGCTGCGGCAACGTGAGTTTGTGGAGACGGAGGCACCTGCAGCTCGGTGAGAGGCTGTGGGCTTGAAATGTGATGATAAAAAAAACACAGGTGATTTCTAACGAGGGTACAAGCACAAGAACACACACACACACACACACACACACACACAGACACACAGACACACACCTCTTTGAGGTTGTTGATCTGCTGTATGTAGCCACTCTGGGCCGACTCCAACTGGCTGATGTACCAGTACTGATCTCTGCACTTCTGGAAGAACGTGGGCGAGCGAACCTGGTAGCTGCACACAACACATGGAAACCAGTGACACAGTGTTACCCAGTGAAAACAGACCTGTTGTTTTTTAATAGGTGAGCCTAAGCGGAAGCAGGAAATAACGTCGCCATGGGACCTCAGTTCGGAAAAAGTCTCCATGTCAGTGAACGGGAGTCAAAGTTTTATTTCGTGATCCGATTAAATTGTGCCATGAGAAAGAAATATGACCTCTACCTGTTTAAAACATCGCGTTTCATGCCGAGAAATCAGCAGTTTATCGTAAAACAGCAATTTTGTGTGAAAACCGTTCGACGGACTATAGATCTGGTGTCCCACAAAAAATACGTCACCAACTGACACGGGAAAGGGCGGCATTTGGAGTGAGATGTCACCTACGCGACTTGTAGTCTTTCTGGTTACGGATTCTTCAGAATTTTATTCTACAATAGTTTTACAACAAACTGCTGATTTCTCGGCCTGAAACGTGATGTTTTAAACAGGTAGAAGTCATATTTTTTCTCATGGCACAAATCAATCGGATCACGAAATAAAACTTTGACTCCCGTTCACTTAACATGGAGACTTTTTCCGAATTGAGGTCCCATGGCGACCGTTACTTCCTACTTCCGCTTAGGCTCTCTATAGGTGAGCCTGCACTACATGGTGTGTGTGTGTGTGTGTGTGTGTGTGTGTGAGCCCACCAGAGGACCAGTGTGTCGGTCTGCATGTTCAGGTATCCCTCGCTGGCCAGCAGGTCCAGTCTGAAGAAGCGGTTGTAGCCCCAACATTCACCGACCTCGAAGTCTGAGGCGAACTCACGGATGATGTTCTTGGTGGGGTCACTGGAGGCCTGATGGACCATCTCCACGCGGTACTCGTACCTGCACACAGACACCATGACATCAGGAAAACACACAACAGGGTGTGAGGAGAAGGAATCAGATGTTTGTCAAGGTGTTAAAGGACTTTAGAGCTTCTGCTCTGTACGTGTTGATTTTAATCTGAGCAGATTCAGATTTTGGTGTTGAGAGTATTTGGCCCAAAATGATTAAATTGTCCGTGTGTGTCCTGACGTTAAGAAAACAGTGAGAATGTGTTTCCTGCTTTTTGAGTAAAAACAAAGCAAAATAATCGGTGATGTGGTAAATCTGCCCTGAAGAACTTGTGTTCAGACTGTAACTCCATTTAAAAGGCTGTTGACATCCAATGATGAGAATTGCATCTTTTATGAGAGAATTACTTATGAGTTTTATGGTGCACTGTGGACATTATGACTGTAAATGTTACTATCTTAAATAAAAAGGAGAAATATAGAGAAAATTTGGTTGAGAAATGTGTGGTCTGACAGAAAGAGACAAATATAAGTCAAGACGAGTTTTACTGAGAGAGAAGTCTGTAGAGACAAAAAATGAGATTTATTGTGAGAAAATAAAATGATCATACTTGGATGTTTCGGGGAGTCCAGCAGAAAGCTCCAAGAACACAGACAGGTAGTTTCCACGGACCACACCGTTTCCATCCTGAGGAAACACATTTTGAGCGTTACTAAGACAGAGACATGTGCACTGTGCAATGAAAACATGAAACATAAAATCTCATTATAATGTGGAAAAACTGTGTGGTAGAGCGTGTGTACATGGTTCAAAACACAGTTCATTAATTATTCTCTATTAATGAGAAACAGAGCGAGCTTATGTGTAAACTCATGTTTTAATTATCATCATATAACATGTAACACATTTATAGTTTACCTTTGTAGCATCAGATTAGATTTGTTTTTCTATAAACCATTAATCATAAATACAAGATTATTTCCTTCACATTTAAACCTGGATGCAGACTTTTTTTGTACTCCTCAATATGTGAAACTGTTCATGTGCTCAGATTATTTACCATTATTAGCAACATCACACTGAATTTAATTGATTGTTGACTGATTTACCTCAGGTAATGTGACAGACTACAGAAAGTTACTCAAGTAACAGTTACTCTGTTCCCGTCTTTCCGCCCAGCCAACAGGCTGCTGACTGGGGCCTTATTTTAAATGGACATATATACAGTAAGAGTGGTATTGATCTTTACTGTACATCTGAAATCTCCACTTCAAGACGAATATGTTTATTTATTTATATTGAGTGGGGTTTGACATTTGGGGAATACGCTTTTCTGAATATGTATATGGGAAAGATACTGAAGAGAGGAAACCGTGTACTCACTGGGTAGACTTTAAGTCTCCAGCAGAGCCCAGATATCTGCAGAGGGGGGCTGTAGACTGGGTCAGCCCGCTGCCTCAGGGTGCTACACACACACACACACGCACACAAAAACACACTCACATATCAGACTTTTCAATAACCGGGCAGCTCTAACAACATTATGCTTCCTATCTGAAGCTCTCAGTCACTTTCAAATACGTGATGGCAGCAACTTTCTTTTCCTCCTTTCCTGTTTTTTTTATGTTTTATCTTTTTGGGTCACTGCTGTGGCCCTGAACAACTTTAAAAAAGCTGCAGTGGTGGGTGGATCTGCTTCAATGTGCTGCTCATCCCCTCTGCCAACAACCATCAGACCCACTGTCTCCATCATTTGTGTTGTAATGACGGCCGACGCTCTCTCTCTCTCTTTCACTGCTCTACAGCAGGTTCATGCTACAACATGATTTTATGAGAGTTATACATTGTGGTTTATTGAAATCTAATATTAAACATATGATTTATAAAACAAGTGTTCATAACCCTGAAGGTGGGGTATGGTCAAACCCAAATGGTTTGTATGAGTCCAACTTTATTTTATGGAAAAAGAGTTTGTATTTGTTCTGAACAGCCGCACTAAGGTAAAAAGCGAAAGTTCGCTCAGCATCTGTTCACAAACACTGCAGGCTCATGAATTAAAGGCCTCGTCAGACCAAAGATTCATGACGAGAAGGTCCGAACTGGGAACTACTTAAAAAGCTGCCACTTCACACTGATGCAACTAGGCGAGGCGGTGAATTGTTTCCATAGCAGCTGCTCTAACGGCAGATTCTCAGGGGTTTTTTTACACCTGGATACTTAACATGTAAAACACGAGTAGTTCAGTCAGACAACTCACGATTCAAAATGTTAATTGCAGCTTCAGTGTACATTTGGAGTTCATCGCTCCCTGAATAGGATTTCATTAGATATACACAGAAGTGATGAGGACATAATGTTAAGCAGGTGGATGCTGGGGCGGAGGTGGCGCGTAAACAATAGGCAGTAGGGCAATAGGACGCGGAGCAGCAGTGTCACTGGCAGCAAAGAGGAAGAAGGGGAAATTTTGCAGTTTAAATAGCGCGCCACATTGAGAGGGCATGTATGATTGTGTGAAGCTTGTCACGTGAGTCGAGCGAAGCAGCTGGAGTTTTCTAGCTCGCAGGCTTTGTTCCGTTATAATAATAGTGAGCTATTTGCTACAGTTGCAGCCGCAGCACTGATCACAAAACAAGAGGGTTGTGAATTTGTTGTGCACTGTGTAACAACTTGGCTGTTTAATTCAGCTCAATTCAATTCAGACAACTTTATTGACACCAATGGGTAATTCTGTTTTAGCAATCCACCAAGTTTTTCTTTGTCATTTCAACCATTGGAGACTTCGTTCTGAGCTGACTGGATGTGGAAACAGACGACGTTCCTTCTGTTCTGAAACCAGCTGCTGGCGACTGAACAGACCGAGACGTGGGCGACGACGAGTTGACGTTTCCGTGCGTCAGTCTAAAACTGTTTTGTCCCGTCATGACTGTTTGGTCTAAACTGGACTTCAAGATGTTGTTTAAAGATTGAAGGGGCTGTCTGAGTCTGTGACCACAACAGAAAACCCCACTTTTAATTATTCACTAAGACACACACACAGCTGCCAAAACAGTCAAATCCGGACTGAAGCCATTTTTTATTTATATGGGGCTAAATAAAATGTAAGAGAGTGAATTTACCTGAAGTTGACCAGAACAAAAGTACTGGAGTCATAGGCAGGAACCAGCTCGCTGAAATCACACAGAGGAAGGATGGTTACACACAACACGCTCCGGGTAACGCTGTAGCATGTACGCTGTAACAATGATCAACTGATGAATAGTGAGAATATTCATTAACTTAAGTCTTTTCCTACATGTGAGCAGAATACCTGGTGAAGTCTGGAGGGACCGGCGTGGTGACGAAGGACTGCATGGGTTTACGATGGACCTGCTGGAACATGAGCAGGATCTCTGGGCTTTTAGAGATGAGCTCACTTTTACTGCAGGAGTGAAGCTGTTGGACACAAACACACAGAAAAAATTGTGATGTTGTCGCCGCCGCCGACACACGAGTACAAACATCACGGATAGTCTGACACATGACACTTCAGTCTCCGTGGATTTAACAGTGTTGTTATTGAGGATCAGAGGTGCTAGAGATGTTTGGACAGAGCCAGATGAGCTGTTCCCCTCGTTTACACCCTCTAGATTCGTACTAACAGCACAAACGTAAGAGTAGGGTTGCAAAGGGGTGGAAAATTTCCAGTAAATTTAAGTTAAATTTCCAGAAACTTTCCATGGGAAGTTAAAGCAGAAGTGAGTGATCCGGTCGTTTTCGCTAATGCTGCGTTCCAGGCAGGCTTTTGAAATCGTAAATTACAGCTTCAAGTCACAACTTACGACTTTGTAGCGTTCCAGGCAACCCACTCGTGTTTTTCCGACCTGTTTTACCGGTGAAAGTCACTATAACGGCCACTCGTAACTTCCGACCGGTGAACTCGTACCTGATCGAACTGGTACCACTTCACGGTCGGAAAAATACGAGTTTCCTTGAACGCACCATAACAGTCCTCGTCGCTACGTCACCACATTCACGGCGTTCCTTGGCTGCACACACAGCCCTGCATGCCGTTCTCTCTCCTCATTGGATAAAAACTGTAGGATACGATAAATGTTTTCTCTTCGGCTCAGAGCAGAGCAGAGGGACTGAGAGACCCGTGTTTCAGTCCAAACACTCTATGTAAGTGATTGCTGTCGGAAGATATAACTATTTAAGACTTATATTAACACAAATATATCACTCACTTCTGCTTTAAGCTGGGGAATTTTGGAAATATTCAAAATTGGAAACTTTCCATGGGAATTATGGGAATTTATGGGAATTAACTGGAAATTGGGGGTAATTTAAACAAACTGTATCATATCCAAAAATAAATGTAAATATTTTGTTTTGTCATAAGCAGACATCCATGCAAAATAATACAATTAAAAAACATGACATTTCAACTAGGGCTGAAAAATCTAAGCTTCCTTCGTTGCCATGGAAATCAATCATGAAGTACGTGATCGTTTTTTTTTTTGTTTGTTTTTTCCCTTTTCGACACCGGTTCTCATTATTGAAATGAGTCGGCTACTTGGCATCCTGGAAACCTGCCTGATAAGTTTTGGAGACATGCAGTGTTTGTTTGCCATACATTCATTATGTCTACCACGACCACAAATTTTGTAAATTTCAGATTTATTCCCATTTATTCCCATACATTCCTGTTAACTCCCACGGAGAGTTTCCAACTTTGAAAATTCCCGGAATTTTGCAACCCTACGTAAGAGTAAATGTCCCAAAATGTCTTTAATTTACAAAACAAACAGAACAACGATGTGCGGTGCAGGCGCTGCAGATGACCAACCTGATGCTCCACCTCCTGCAGCAGAGACTCCAGCAGCTCCGTCTCCTGGGTCAAGGACGTCTTCTGGCCTGGTGGGGAGGAACACATTTCTATTTTCAGTGTACTTGTGCCGAACGTCAGCCCTGATGGAGGCTGGTGAGTGTGAGTGTGTGTGTGTGTGTGTGTGTGTGTGTGTGTGTGGGCGCTGAGTGCATGCTTCCACTCAGTCCAGATTAATATTTCATATGTACATTACCCGTTGCTATAAAAAGGCGTCTCTCACTGCTTTCAACGGTGGAGTCTGAATATTTTGTGAGGTTCAGGTCTCGACCTTCAGACACATTCTCAGTCCCAGTGTCTTAAGCCAACAAGAGCTCTTTTTTTTCCTCCAGACATGAACCATACAACATTGATGAGCTCATCTATCTGTTAAAGTGTCTTACAGCTCCAGCGTCTCTCAGGTTACATCCAGACATTACATGACATTTACATAACCAGCCACATGCTTGCGTAATATTTGGCACCTTTGAAAAATGTTATTATTCTTAACATTCATTTAAAATTATAATTTATCACAGGTGCCACACTGTGATGAATTAATTCCCTCCTTAATTCCTTTCTAACTCACATGCTGCATCTAAAGCGCTTTGCTGCGTATTCATTTATTCGCCCATGCAGCCGGGAGAAGGACAGCTGGTCCCATTATTACTGTGGAGAGACAAGGTGTTTGTATTTTTTTTTTTAATTACCTCCTTCACTACAGATGCACCGGCAGAAGAAAAGTGATTTTTAGCCTAATTTGACATCTGCCAGATTACATAAAATTACTTAAGATAATTAAATATTTCAGGAAAAAAATAAAATCTAGTAGTAGAGCAGTTTGAGCTGCTCATCGCTACATGCGGTGTGCTTTTGTCTCGTAAACACAGGTGAGTTGTGACAGTGACTCGTACCCATCAGGGTGATCAGTTTGTTCTTGAGCTGGTTGTCCAGGCGAGCGATCATCATCTCCACGGCGTTTCGGATCTCTCGCACCCTCTCGTCCTTCGCTCCCCTGACGGCCTCAACGTTCCTCTCCTGACACACACACACACAGAAAACACACAGGAGAAGGAGTGTTCAAGCTTGTGCGGCTGAAACATAAACATGTTATTGCCACCTAGTGGATGGAAACGAAACAACAGCCATGCCTCCATTTAAAAAGGTTTTGTCTGACTACCGCTTGAAACACTCAAATGAACAAATCTCAGAAAATATGAGGAAAGATTTCAAGTTCCTAGCAGAGTGAATGAACCCAGAAAATGTTACGGCCATTGGTCTTTTAAGATTTTGGCTGTCTCTTGTTTCAAAGCAACTGGCAACACGTCGGGTCCTCACCACTTCCTGCACCAGACTGATAAGCTCCATGAGGCGGCGGCGCAGTTTGGCAACCTCCTCCTTCACCTTGGTGACGTGCTGCTCGTAGATCTCCACCAGAGGCTTGAAGGTGTGGCCGCCGTGCTGCACAAGAGAAAAACATCTTTCACTTTCTGCTCCCAGATTCAATGTGAACATTTCTTGTTGTCTTGTATCACTGGTCATCGAATAATTTGTTAGAGAGCGAGTTAAAATTCAGCAGACTAATCAGTAGAAAATAGAAAATTCAGCCCCATCCTTGTTCGTAAGTGTTAATAGTAAGTTATTACTGTGGTTATTGCCTTGATCTAGAAAAACAACAGATGTGAGACGTTACCATGCCTCCCCACAGAGCACACTGGTGACAGATGCATTTCTTACAGGTCCAGCAGAAAACACTCAGCTTCTCATGATGGTTCTCACACCTGTGGGAATCGAACAACGGGATCGTCAGACACAAGGAAACAGTTTTAGGAAACTTTTTATAATCCTTATAGTGGTATTAAAATGTATTCAGGCTCTGGCTTTTCTTTGCATCTCAGCAGAGAGATGGATTCATTAACACCACAGGGAGCGTGAGGCAAATATTGTGTCATTTTCATATTTTGCTTTTTTTCCTCTTTCACTATAATGTTGAGGTTGGAGCCGTGGGAGTTGCTCACTTGTCTTTGTCATTGTCCTCGTGCTTGGTGAGGCTGCAGAGCTGCAGGGTGTCCAACTGCTGAGTGACCTCCTCTGCCCAGCGACAGTTGACCAGCTCCCGCAGCTGGAGCGGAGCCCTGTGTGGAGAAAAACACACACACACACACACACACACACACACATGTTCTAACACCTTACAAGAACAAATGAGGTTAATTTAAAATGTCTAAATATTGTTTAAATTTCCCAAGGATGTTACATAATAATAATAGTCCGTACGGCTGCAACTTATGATTTATTTTCTTTAAGTTACAAGAAAACCAGTGACCAGTCAGAGAGGTTGTGTCACACAGTGTGCGTGCTGCAGGTGTGTGTTATCTTACCGACAGTGAGGACACTGGGCTCTCTGCTCCGTCAACCATCGCTGTCAAACAGAAAAAATTCAGGTGGTTAATAAAAATAATATCTTGACACAATCAGTGTGAACGAAGGTGCTGTCACTGTTGTTCTGAGTCTGATATCACATTTCATGGTATCATGTTGGATGCAGCGGATAAAAAATATTGTTATTGCTTGTAATAAAATTATACCGTATTATACTGTATTTCTATATTTCATCTTTAGTTGCTGCCAAGTTCATTTTGTACCTTTTGAGTTGCACCTGTACAAACACACAAATAGAATAAATGTTGAGATAAAACGTTTAGTTTTCGATTAATACCCACGTAGTGTCTAGGTCAACGATCAGAGCTCACATCCTTTTGCAGCTGCTACAGAACTGATTTTTTTGAATATGTACTCTTATTCTGCGTTAACATTCAGAAATATGTCAAACTCAACTGTGGAGAAATAGGAGGGTCAAGGCTTTTCTTCGCTTGTTGCCATGGTGAATCATGTTATTGCTGTTCCACTGATGAGGGCTTTTCAGCTCCTTGTGCACGAGCTGAACTCAGGGTCAAATTAACTTAGAGTTGATTGAACAAACTGTTCTGAAACCCAAAACTCTGAGTTTGACAGACTAGGTCAGGGTGAGTCAACACAGAGTCCAGGTTTTAGCCCAATAATTATGTCGCCCATTATACATGCAAGACTGAGAAATGTGGGTTATCGAATGATGTGCACGACTAACAAACTTTACTAATGTCAAAAAGCAGAGAGCGGTGATGTGAGAGGAGCCTCTTGTACTCTCTGCCTGGTGTGAACAGACTCACTCTGATGCAGCTGAAGCAGCAGAGTTTGGAGCAGTGTGGGCAGAGACGAGCGTCCCTCAGCTTCTCCATGCAGATGAAGCAGCGAAACACCTCAGCGATGCTCTGAGCAGAGAAACAAGATCAGATGAAAACAACAATCAACATCACTTACAAAGAGTGTCACTAAAACGTAAACTATGTATGTTTCAAAACAATTTGTAGGTTTATTCTATTGATGTTTTACTAGATTATAGTGGGTTGTTGTGTTGTACTTTATTAGCACAGTGCAAAGCTCACATCCTTACTTTAAAACCTCATGTGAAATAACGGAAACAAACAAACATGGGTTTCTGGTCTTATTATTATTTTCTTTTTTTCCAACTACAAGTTGGAATAATTTTGTTTGCAGACATATTCCTGATTTTTTTTTCTATTATAAAGGTTTATCGTGGTTTTCTTTTCACAGTGAGATTCAAAGAGATTGATCAATAAAGTTTTGAGAAAATATATACACTTTATCTATCAAGAATAAATCACATAGTCACAATCATTTCATGAGAAGAGATAAAATATATATATTTTTTCACTCCTACACTAGAGACTCATATAGGTGTAGCCATGGTGACATCAAGAGGAGAGCTACACCTCATCACCTGTATCACCCCCGCCAAGGAGGTTATGTCTGTTTGTCTGTCTGTGGGATTATGCAAAAACGATTGAACTGATGTGCACTGGATGGAAGGACGACACGAAGGTCGGAGAAGAACCCATTAACTTTTGAGGCAGATCTGGATCATTGACTATTAATTTGAATGTTTTCCTCTGAAGTCTGATGTGTGTTGTTTGACTTTGTCGTCACGTTTCTGATGCAAAAAAAGACCTTGATATCATTAGATAATGTTTTTAAAAACAGATAAAAATCATGCTGCATTTCTTAATGCCTTGTGTCACTGTGGTGGTTCTTACCCAAAGTCTGAAGGTATATATTTCACCCAGAAAAGCCTCTTTCAAATTTGGATTCAATAAGAAGATCATATATTCCTGTTTAGTTTCAGAGTGTATCAGATGTTGTTATGTTCCCCCTTTATCGTGAATGACAGTACAAGCAGAGGGCTTCAGTTTCTGTCTGTGCACTGAGCAGATGTATCAAAGTCCGGCAAATTTACATACATTTACATTCATACACCAGCACAGGACGGTTGCAACACACCACACATATAATAATAATAATGCGACTTTGAAGGAGGAGTTTCTGAGCCTGGATGTGCTCACTCGCCTTTGAACTTCAGAGGATCTGATATCATGGCTGAAAGGGTTAAAATACACACTAAATATTTTCTATAAATGGCTAAAGGTTCATGAGGCTCCAGGAGTTGTCCTCATCGATTGACTCTCTCCTGCCTTCAGACAAACATTCAGAAGTGAACATTTAGCTTCCCCGGACGCCTGGCCCTGTGTGGGCTACATGTACATACCTCAACACTTTGTTCATCCATGTCAGCCAGTTTGAAGCTGTTGATCTCAAAGAGACGAATCAAAAGAAGTTGCAGCTGATGGTCTGTGAAGAAAAGGGAGAGAAAATTATTTATGTGTTTTAAGCTTCATAATGCGTTTTTAAAATCTTAATACTTTGATTTCAACTTTTTGCCGATTTGTATCAGACTGCTAGAAAAATGTGAGAAATGTAGGCCAACATGTAAAAACTATCAGAAGCCCAACAATGATGTGTGCAGCTGTCTTGTTTTGTTTGACAAACCACAGAAATCCTCACAACTCAAAGCTGGAATGATTAGTCAATTATCAAAACAGTCACTGATTACCTTACAAATAATGATTTCTACAATGGACATATGAGATCTTAAAAAATATGACATTTTGACATAAATTAAACTCTGATTAAACAATCAGTTTATTAATTTTGTTATTAACTGAAATAAATGTACTAGGGATAATTTTTGAAAATTGCTTTAAGTCATTTTTCATATCAATATTTAATGGTTTCAACTTCTGAATTGAAAGCATTTGCTGCTTTGCTTGTAAACACCTATCCCCTCCCTAACACAGTCTCCATTTGTTTTTGATGATTTTGAGTTATGAAACAATAAAAAAGGACAAAATGAGGTTTGTGAAGGTGTTACTTCAAAAACAAAAACAAGACAATAACAATTCAGTCATAAACATGATCTGCTCCATCTCAAGTAACCACAACAGTAAAATCTTGCTTTTCTATTGTTGACCTATCAATGTTGAAAACTAAAGTCACATTGTAGTGTTTTATGGGTTGTGCCTTTACTTAATTTTATGTATTTTTAATATTTGAAGAACATTATCCTGATTATATGCATATACTTGTTTTTTCATGCCACATTAAAATCAGCACAGTGGGAATTTCCACAGTCAAGTCACGTGAAGTAGACATAGCTCGGTGTAAAAACAGACACACCACTATCACAATATCTGTATTGTCCTTTGAGAAAAACACGTGTAAAGCTCCATAAGTGTGTGATATGACAGAGATGAACCAGTCTCCCCCGGCCAGGAGCGGCTGTCATCCCGCTAGCTTGTGTAGTGGAGACAGAGGCCCAGCATCACACACACACTGACAGCTACGCTCACCAGCAGCCACCACAACAGCTTTAACTGTGTGTTTCGCCTCTTATGATGAGTCGGTGTCTCCAGAAAATAGAAAATAAAGATAAAAACCAGGGATATAAAAGCGTGATGCTAGCTGGCGTGCAGCAAGGCGTTAGCAGGAAAGCTGGCTCACCTCCGTGTCTGTCTGTCTCACCTGATCAGCAACACGAACCGGAGGAAGCAGCGCTACATTATTAAACTCAGCAGCAGAGGTCGTTTCCGCTGCTTTTTTTTAGTTTTTTTTTTTTTTTTAGCTACATTCAAAGATTAAAACAAAGCTCGGTTCGGCTCCGTGAAGGCAGAAGAGACGGTGTGGTTCAGAGGGGATGAAACCCGCTGGTGTTGTCGCCCTGAGTTGAAGATGTAGCGGCGGCTGCTCCGAAGCTTCTGTCCCCTAGCGATAACCAATCAGAGGCCGCCGCCGCTTCTTCTGCCGCTGTTATTGTGTCGCGGCTGTCTGACAGCTGGAGGACCACTACCGCCACCGCGTGGAGGAGAGGAAACCGGCACCGGCTCCATCTGTGAAATGACAGCAGACGATTGGTAGCCTATACAATTCATTTGTAAAAAGTTAAATAGAAAAAAAAATCTATTTCTCACATTTTTAAACAATAGAAAATGCTGTATATTCTGTCCGATAAAGCAGGGCATGCGTATGTTAACGTAAGCTTTAGGGCAGTGTTTTTCAACCTTGGGGTCGGGACCCCACGTGGGGTCACCTGGAATTCAAATGGGGTCACCTGAAATCTCTAGTAATTGATAATAAATTACTGATATATTTTTTTAACCAATTACTATTCTTTTTAAAATTATGATTAAACACACCACACCCAATCTTTAAAAAAAAACGGTATTCCATACTTTCACTTTCTTTAATATAAATCGAGTTCAAATAAAATGCAGAATATAAAAATATCTGAGCTGGCCCATCTTGATTGGGGTCGCCAGAAATTTGTGATGTCAAAATGGGGTCACGAGCCAAAAAAAAGGTTGGGTACCACTGCTTTAGGGGATAATCAGTCAATTTACTAAATAAAAGAACTGGCACATGCATTATAAATTAGTAATGGAGTAATAGGAACTTTTGTATTTACTACACACAGCTCAACTTTATATCATATTTCATATAAACATGTGGCCCAATGTGCTTATCATAGCAAGACAATAAAAAGAAAAGGGGAAAACAAGAAAAGAAATAAGAAACTCCAGAACAAAGGCGTTAAATGTGAACAATCCAGACTTTAAACTAGAATTCGTCTCAGAGAAATTAAGTGGTACCACATTTCTAAAAGCTTCTTGATGAGACAAACAGTGCTAAATAGTGTGGAGTAAAACCTGGAGTTACAGTTGGGAATCAAACCTTGGTCCAAGGAACATAGAAAATGTATAAATAATCAAATAAAAAAATGGCTCAGGATTAATTTAGGGGGCAGGCCTAAAGAATGCATCAAAATAACAACAGGTTAACCTGTTTGTAGGAAGTTTCTTGTTCTTTTCTTGATAACTCTCATTTTATGACATTCGAAAATAACACACTACAGTTTTGGTTTTCTTTGTCAATACTGTGAAATAGGAAAATGGTCTCAGACTTTTGGAAACACTGTACCCGTGAAATTTTATTCAATTTCATAATTTTTACTTCCTTTGTCGAAAAAACACAAGTTCTCAAAATGACCAAGTTCTATTGACCAATATTGAGTTTTATCAGTTGCAAAGAATAATATAAATGTTTTCTTGTTATTCAAACTACTTTGAAGAAGACTCATCCTTTCAGCATGGACACACACACACACACTGTAAATTTGCAGTACCCCATTGTTGTTTTATGCAAACAGTCTGAAGCTGGATAGGACGCACAGAGTCATATGCAAATCAGCCTATCAGCCAGTGTGGGGTGAACTGCAGAGGTGAATGTTTCTCCACTTAGGAAAATGCCGATGGGCAGCTGTGGATTTCCAAAAGTTTTTATCCTGACACCAACTTCTTTGTGAATAATCAGGGAGAGCGACAGGAGCTGCAGCAGCACAGACTGTTTACCTGAGGTGAGTCACTCCTCCAACTCAGACTTCTTACTGGTGTCACTCTTTCATGTCAGGCTGAGTTTTAATAGGAGCTGCTCATGTGTTGCACCTGACAGAGGCGACTGTGCTGGAGCTTTATGGGACTATCTGCTTCAGCTTATGAATATTACAACTAGGGATTGGGCAGGAGTGTGTATCCAGTTTGTGTGGTGGTGTGTGAAGGGGAGGGCGCATTAGAATAAACTCAAGATCATTTTCCTGGGTGGCCTGAGTGCTTCATTGTCCCGCTAAAGTTACAATCCAGTAGGAAAATCAGCTATATTTATCATTACAGATATTAAGATGAGCGCAGACACGGTGGAACAGTCGGAGGCTCCAGCTGAACAGGCAGGTAAGGATGATCCACCTTCGCTACGATGCACCTTAACGCCGCTGAATAATCTGAACAAGCAGATAAAGTTCAGTGGATGTGAGTCAGGAAAAGTGTCTGTGTTTATTCTGCTGTGTTGATTCTGTCGCTGCCACCGATGCCACAGTTTCACAGAGAGTTTGTTGACGTCTTTAAAATCGGAAAAAGGAAGAAGAGTTACATTTCTTAGTTTTTATTTGATTAATTGCTTTCTTTATAGAGTCATAACTTATCACTTTTAACATTAAGGATAACATAGGAAACTTACATGTGTGTCAGTTTATAAAGGATGTTTAGAAAAGTCTGAATTATATTTTATAGTCTGGATTATCAGAGGATATTTGTTGATATTTGATGCAAGTAGTGAAATGACTTAAGGCAATTTTGACAAATTAACACAGACTGAATTTATAGCCACAGATCATATGAGTTTTCATTGATCTTTATTGTTGTTGTTCACATCAGGGTTTAGAAACATTTTCCACTTTATTCAAATGCAACGTTACACAGATGCTCCATGCAGCATGACTCAGACATTATTCACATTCATCACAGTGAGGCCTGGTGATGTGGTGCAAACTAAAGATAAAACAGCAGCAGTTCAACTTGCTCCTGCTTCATACAGCCATATGTGTGAGTGTGTGTGTAGAAACTCTGGCAGTTGGCTGCTATACCAGGATGCACCTGAGGCTGTTTGCCTGCTGCCCGGGGGCTGAGGACGCAACCAGCAACAAAACAAAACCAGGAACCAGCAACAGAAAATGTGGAACTTTTATTGAGACAATGTGTGAGTGAGAGAAGTGAGCGGCTCCGTTGCATGGAAGTGCTGAATGTCAGTTTTTTGTCAACACGATCGTCAAAAGTTGTTTTGTTAGTTACGTTACACGATCAGGTGGACTGGTACCTGCCACAGGTGCTTTTTGCCCGCCATGTATCTTATCATCTTATCATCAACAGTCATGGCATAACCAAGTCTCAGGAGGCCTGTCTGTGTTATTTTAAAGGGTTGAGTCACTCAAATTAAACATATTATTACATGTTTTACCTTACATCTGCAGGTTCAGTTTTATTCTCCCTGTTTGCCACAGACTAATGTAATGGGATATAAACTGTGACATCCCCAAGAATGAAGAATAACATTAAAAGCAATGAATTAATGAAATTCAGCTCCAGAGTCGCAGGTAGAAATCTGCATGGAGCAAAAATCATTAATGGGAACTGATCCTTTAAAAACACGTTGAAATCAGCAGGGGAAATACTTTCTCTGTCACTGTGTGATAGTTATTGTTCTGAACATGCCTCATATTACACACAGCTGTGCTCCAGTGTAGACGATCTCAAAATGATTGATTTACGTTTTGGAGGTTAAACTCGAATCTATCTTCATTGCGCTCAGTGGTGACTCTTTATATTTCTGTCTCACCACATGGACGTCGCTCAGACACGAGGTGGATGATGGACTGTGACTGTGAACAGAGCAGGACAGTCTGAGTCCTGAGTGTGGACAGATTGAGACAACAGAAGCACCAGGGAGGGAAGGTTCCTGGTTAAAATTTACACATAATAATAACAATGATAATATTAATTGTGCTTTAAGTCACTTTTCACCTTTTCGGTATTAAATCAAGAAACCATAAACAAGCTGATGCATGTTAAAGTTGGGGGGAACATTTTGCAGATACATCCATTTTTTAAAATGTTTCCTGACCACGTTGATAAAAACCGTCATGCAGATTAAATTCTCATTTAAATCTGCTATTTGCTGTTGCAAATTAGTCTGATTTAAATATAATTTCTAGGAGGCAGAGTTGGTTTGGAAAGATTCAACTCAGACAACAAATCATTAATATTCATATTCAGGTTAAAACCTGTCACATTTTAAATCATCAGCGAAAAAACAAACAACAAATAGACCAGAGTGGCAGAGTAAATGATCATTACAGACTAAACTGAACTGAACAATGTAAATGGTTCTGTTCTTGTGATGTGTTCAGACTTGAATATATGGACAAAATTAACTACACTCTGATTTAAAGTTGCTGTTAATGTTCACTAGTGCACGAAGGAAACAAGAGCAGCACATGAAACAGATCATACAGAATCAGATCTCAGAAAACAAAACAAAACAAAAGTATTAAACCTTTACAGAGACTTTGTTTGTTTGTAATAGTCTGTTCACTTCACCTGAAAAGACCAAAACCCACACTGTATTGATCCAACTGATAGTTTATTCCTCTGAGCCACACAACATTAAAAACACATACAGTGGTTTATTTTTTATTCAAGTGTCATCTCCACCTTGTATTGATCCCCTTCTCTTTAGGAAATGACCAAGTCTTTTTGTTTTTAACGAAACAAACATTTCTAACTCAATGTTAAAGCTTATTCTTCACTTGGATCTAATGAGCTGATGCCACAGATGTAAATTAAGTCAGAAGTTAACACATTCTTTACTGAAAATAACAATTTACAGTGATTTTTTTTATAGCATAACTTCAAAAATAGTAGGCTAATTTTAATAATAGTACAGAATTGGAAAACAGTGTCAGTGGAGAAATGTCACATTGAGCCCTGAAGAAGACAAACTAAGGTCGTAAAGAGATGATTGACTCAGAGCGATGATGTCACTCAGTGCACTTTACTTGTATTTTGTTCACTTATAGAAAATCTACAGACAGCGTGCATGATGAAATCACTGGTTTGAGAATTTGAATGAAATGCTGTAAACGACTTTTCTTTTTGTGTGTGTGTGTGTTTGCTTGTGTATGGCCGTCATTTCCAGTACATGTGCGTGTCAGTGTGTGAGTGTGTTTGCAGCCAGAGCTCTAACACCGGCTTCCTGCACTCTGAGCTGATTTGCATGACTTGGTCATTTCCATACTGGAAGTTTTGGCTGTGAAGCTGGTTGTACTGGGAGAGAAGTACCACAGTGTTGTGGTGGTGGTGATGAGCAGTGTGTGTGTGTGTGTGTGTGTGTGTGTGTGTGTGTGTCCAGGTGGGGGTGGGAATGAGGTGGAGTGTGTGGAGGTTATAGGTATATTTGCATTGTGTGTCTCCAGCAGCTCGCTGCCTCTCTCTCATACACACTCTGTCCAAAAAGCCCAATTTGACATTCAAATGATGTGAGCTTTATCCAGCTTTATGAGCTCTCCTCCTCCTCCTCCTCCTCCTCCGTCCTCTGTCCTCCACACACCCCGCACCGATACTGTGTCCTGCATTTCAGAGGAAAAACGTCCCCTCTTAAAAAGATGATTGCACACCTTTCTGTGTGTGAACAAGCTGCTGTGCACGATGAAAACTCCTACACTACATATGTTAAAGTTGTTCATGCAGATAAACAGCCAGCCTGACTATCATATAGGCCAATCATCAGATCATTATAACGAATGCATTAATATGTAATACACATTTTACTGTTGGTATTGAGGTTCAACCAGTTTTATTTCATTCATGTTTGTAGTTAATGGCTGTTTTCATTTGGTTATTAAGTCGATTTTCTTTCTGTAATTTTAATTCAACTTTATTGCCACAAGACAAGTTAACATCTTCAAATAGCTAGTTTTTTGTCTGATGTCTTAACTTGAGATAAATTAGGCATAAATGCACTTACTGTTATCATTTGCCTGGTGCGTTTTGTGAATTTATATAAATAAAGCAAATCAAATGAAGAACATACTGCACATTCAAATAATTTTCAAATGAAGTTAAATGACAATCCACTGATTTCATTGCAGCTTAACCAACACACATGTAGCGAACAGCTGATGCAAACTGACTGAATGTGATCTTTGGATAATTTTCTGAATCTCTTCCTCTTTTTCCACATTTAGACCAAAACGGAATCGACTTCAATCGACAAGTGAGTAACAGAGTTCATTATAACTTCCTTCACTTCCTGTGTTCAAATTCCTGTGAACGAGACTTTCCATGAACAGGAGGTTTTCTGTCATCAGCAGGATTTGGATCTCTCTGTGTAGCAAGTACTGATCTTTTCCTGTTATAGTTACCGCCACATGTGTCTCAGGTGACTGTTTGAGATCAGACCTCATTTTCCCGCTTCAAATGCAAATGAAAGCGTGTTGTGCACATAAAAAGCATGTTGTGCATCATGTCTGTTTGGAAAAACAGAAATAAAAAGAACAAGAAGCAACATAATCAAATTTTGATTAATCTCATTGGGCTTTTAAGTTTCAGCCAAGTTAGTGAGTACGAATCAGATCACACAAGATTAATGTCAGATGTGAACAGGACCTTAGACATAATGGATGTCAGGTTCATTTAAATACATTAGATAATAATTAAACCCATGGTGATGTTGCATCGTCTGCCTCACTCAGTTCTTGCATATTTGGCTTTTATTCAATATAAGAAAGACTCAGTCACTTATTCCAACAGCTGGATCCTGCTGTTTTTTTTAGGACATTTTAATAGTGTCAGTGGCAGATCCATACTGTATATATTTGGTGTTTTAGTGTAGCGTTTTCCAAGCCTTTGTTTCATTCTCAGCCAGTTCAACCAAAGGGAGGTATTAATAATGTGTCGGATTTATTCACTTTTACTAAGCGCTAAAATTGTGCAAGAAATTCATTTTGAAAAACATTTAGGCTCATTGAAACTGTTTCACTTGGCTCATGGGATTTTGTTTCCTCGTGGGATTTATTGAAGATAAGAAAAATGTTGACTATCATGAGACGTTAAGTCTATATTCTTTGGACTTAATAACGAGGCTCAGTTGGAGTATAAACAGCCCAGAGCCATTTGAATGATACTAAACGTACCTTCACCCGAGACGTGAGGTTCAACCGACTTCAGATAACTAACATCCTGAGGATAAACTACCTGCTCGCCCCACAGACTGTCAATAACGACTGCCATCTCTTAACTTAATGAACACCTCAAATAGTTTGCAGCTATTTGGATTCTTCTCCAAACATTGTTCCTGCACCTTTTTCTCTCTTCCAGGAAGTGCCCTGGCTGTCGGGGGCTGGGGTGGTGGTGGGAGGGGCGGGAGGGGCAGGGGGAGCGGCAGTGAGGGGGTTGAGTGGGATTTGCATACCGGCTTGCCCAAGGGGAGGGAAGGAGTCATCTCTCTTTGTCGCTCTTTGTATAATGTTTAGTGACCAAACTGGTCCTGGAGCTACTGCATGAGTGTGTGTGTGTGTGTGTGTGTGTGTGCGCGTGTGTGTGGGAGGGTGGGGGTGGCGGGGTCACAGGATGAGACATGATTTATTGCTAAAAGTTGAACATGAATGTGTATTTGTGTGAGTTTAGTACAAATCAACCACACACACACTGAACTCTATTGTTTATTGTTTTGATCACTTCCACATGTTATGTTGTTTTATTCTAAGTATGTTTGTGTAATTTTCCATCAGGTTGTCATACAGTACTATTATAATGATTTAGAAAAGTACTAAACTACACTCGAGGCCTGTGTGGTTTTATTGAAGCCTGCACGGTGTTGTTATCAAGTGATTTAATGAAGGTGAATATAGTGAACCGGACTGTGTGTAATGGCAACTTTTTAAAGAGATATGTGTATTTAGCAAAAGTACAAAGTACCAGAAACATTTTGAAGCTAAAAGCCAAAAAAAAAAAAAAAAAAATCACAGAGGTTACGATACACAAATGTCCCATTAAAACACATTAGGTTTGTACAGTTTCTCTTCCATAAGAAGGAGTTAATGCAGCTGGTTGACTGTGCTCTCGATGTCTTAGATAAAGACCGAGGACATCAACGATTCACCTCACACAGCTTCCTCACTGAAGACATGTCACCTGACACAGAGTGCGCAGGTCCACGGTCAGCTGACTGGGGTAAGACTCACTTAACTCTGGGTGTTTGACATCTGAACACAGGAGGGACACAGTCTGAAAGTTGATTATTTTTTACATTTAAAAAATAAATCTGTCTCTTTTAATCCCTGAAACTTTTTGTGGACATTCAGGACAAAATCTGAAACAAAGACACATGAACACATTATCGGTCATTTGGACGCCATTGTTTCCCTATCCAATAAGATTTAATAATGTGCAAGACATTTGTTGAAATTGTTAAGTATCCTGTATGTGATCTGCTTAACGCAGCATGGCCCTTTCCTTATGTATTGTATATATATTAGATCATAAAGTTGTTATTATTACAGATACATCTTTGTCATCTGTGGTAAAGTTTGATCACTTCACCTCTGCTCCACCCTGAGTCTTCATCTCCCTGTGCAGGTGAGTTGAGACTAAATGTTGTGTTGCTGTGTGTTGTGTTTCTGCTGCAGGAGCTCACCTCTCTACACACCATGCAGCAGCTGGTCCTGATGCCTCCGTCTCACCTGTCCTCCCCCTCCTCCTTCCTGCTCTCACAGACCCCCACCAGTCACCAAGGTGGGCTCCTTAAAACAACTGTGTGGATGATTGATCTGTGCAGATATAAAGATAATCTTCTGTTGCTTGTTTTCTCACAGCGCTGGCATCAGGAGGTTGTTAACTAAGCTTAGCATAAAGACTGGACCCATAAAGAAATAGCTTATAATTGTCTAAAGTTAAAGGGATAGTCCAGCCCCCTTGAGACTGTTGAGCAGGTGGGTGAGAGGAGAATGCTGCACAAACTGACAGCCATCATGGGCAACCCCTCTCACCCTCTGCATGGGACGGTGAGCGGCCTGAAAAGCTCCTGTAGCAACAGGCTGAGACACCCTCAGTGCAAAACAGAGCGTTTTCGCAGGTCTTTTATCCCCATGTCAGTTAGACTTTTTAACAGTTCTATTTAATTTGTAATGTCTGTCGCACTTCTTTTTTGAAATCTCCCGTGCACTTTAAATTGCACTTTAAATTGTTTTTTAGTCTACCAGCAAGCACTTTTTTTAATCTGTTACTTTGCCCAGCAGGTAGAGAGCACCGTGGCACTTTCTCCTTTTGTCTTCTTCTTCTTAAAGTATTTTTATGAATTGTGTATTTTATTATTTGTCTTGTTTTTATTTCCTTGTTAAATGCTGCTGTCACGAACGAATTTCCCCTCGGGGATGAAATAAAGTATAATCTAATCTAATAGTTCAACATTTTGGCAAATTCTCCTATTACCATAATCCCTATGGGAAGGTTCATTACCTTTAATTGTCAGTGCATGTTGTTTTGAGAGGTGAATGGTACAGGGTCCCCTGTCCCTCAAAACTCATCAAATATACAATCCAACAACTCCAAAACGCTCTTGTGGACAAGTTGCACTTTCACCACGCTATGAAATAATAATGTAACATTATGAGACAGAGTTGTTTTCAAGGCAAATGCAGCTTGTGTCTCTTCCCCACGGATCTCAAAACAACATGCAAACCAAATGACCTTGCTCCTATGACTAGGAGATTATGGCAATAGGCGAATTTGCCAAAATCTTGAACTATCCCTTTAAAAATTAAACCTCCACTGACTCTAAACAAAGCTCTGTGTTTTTCATGCTGTATCTCATTAATTGAATCAATGCAGTCATGAAAACTTTGATGATGCGTCTAAAAAAACAACAACAGGTAACTGATCTGAAACCTGCTGTTTTTCCCTTGGCAGCTCTTCTGCAGCAGAACCTACTGTCTCTTCCCAGCCAGAGCCAAACTAGTCTCCTTCAGCATCAACCTGGCCTCGCTCTCACTCCACAGGTATTGATATTGATTATTGATTATTGACATTATCTGATGTGTCTCTGGCACCTCACCACCAAACAGCAGAATAAAACTCAGTGTTTCTTGTGTTTCCTCTGTGATGTTTGTCCGATCCAGGCCATGAGTCGCTCTGGTCTGGCGGGACCGTCCATGGAGAACCACATGGACATGTCTCATCTGCAGATGCCCAAACACATGTCGGTACCACCGCAGGAGGAACCCAGTGATCTGGAGGAACTGGAACAATTTGCAAAAGCGTTCAAACAAAGACGCATCAAACTGGGCTTCACTCAGGTAATGAGGAGAAAAAAAAAACTCATCTGGTTTTTCTTTTAAAGACTAGTCTGAATACAATCAGCTTTTTAGTGAATGATGTTTTGTGTTTGTGTTCTCAAATTGGTTTGAGATAGACAGAGCTCAGTGGGGAAATGATGACGTCCATACAGCGATCAGGAAGTGAACATTTAAAGACAGTCGTGTGGTTTCTGTCTGACGTTGAGAGTGCTGCTAATAAAATATGATCAGACTTCATCCACACAGTCCTCATGAAGTAGATGTATGTTCAGACCTTTTATTATCCATACAGTGTGTCCATGGTGGTTCCCTCAGGTTTCAATAAGACCTGGTTTTCTTTACTGAAGAAAGGAAAAAAAGACAATTTAAGAACACAGAGAATCCTGTAAAATTAAAAAACATTTTTACATTTTTAAAGATTTTCTTTGTAAAATTAGGCTACATTATATTTATCAATAAACAGCTTAATCTTGTAAATGATTATTCTGTCAGCTTCAGATACAAGGTAAAAATGGTAAATCAACTGTAAAAAGCAAACAAAACAAAACAAACAGTGTATGGCCTATTACATAGGCTACTGCCAGATTCTTCTCAATTTGTAGTTTTTACATTGCACCACCACAGTATGAATTATTAAAAAAGGTATACTTACAGCATTCATTAACTTTAAACTCTGCCAGATGTCAGACTGATGTTAATCAGGTTTTATAATATACTAAATACTTGTTACCTACATGTGTTTTAAGGATCGACCCCTTTACTCCCCAAAGAGAGAATCAACTGATAAGATAAATGGGGGTCATAAAACGCTTCACTTTATTTATTGCTTTGCTCTTATTTTCATATTTGCCATCATGTGTGAGCCGCGTGCAGATGGTGGTTGCGTTCATGAACACAAGACCATTCCAAAGAAAAATGGCTCAAATTACATGGAAAAAATCAAAATGACTTCATGTTTGCATGAGATTTTAGGATCTATTTAGGGTTTAATTTTTATTCACAAATTTTTGACTGAGTTCAGTCTTGACTCCATCCACAAATGATTGGGAGATGTGGTTATGCTTGTAAATTAACTTTGACTTAATCATTTTATATATTTTTATCGGATTGATCAAATAGGCTTCATTTTGTGATAAGAGGATGATGATGATGGTAAACGTGTGTGTGTGTGTGTGTGTGTGTCCCCCACCACAGGGAGACGTCGGCCTGGCGATGGGAAAACTCTATGGGAATGATTTCAGTCAGACCACGATCTCTCGCTTCGAGGCTCTGAACCTCAGCTTCAAAAACATGTGCAAGCTCAAACCTCTGCTGGAGAAGTGGCTGAGTGACGCAGGTGCATTTTTACTTACTACTTACTAACCCTCTTCAGGTGAAATGACCTCCTTATCTAAATGAGAACATATGCAAACCTCTCACTGATTTTCAGCGTTATCAATCAGAATGAGGGCATATTATTAGATGTTATTTGATAAAACAGGTCTGGGACAATTTAATTTCTGTCCACACTATTAAAAATGTGTCTGTTAAAAGTAAGTAGTAAAAAGTATTTGTTATTGCCATCTGGTAAAATGATTTATTCGATGGATTGTGAAGGAATCAATATGATAGAGAGCCAAAACAACACACATCATAACTGGACCTATAAATGTCAGATTAATGAAATGAATGGACAGAAAAACAACTTGACACAGATCCTGAGTTAAAGCTGCAACAACAAAGACACTAACTGTGCAGAACAAAAATGATTGCAGTTGAAAACCGATGGTTAACATCTGTGTCACATTTATTTCTGCATTAGAGAACTCACCTTCTGACGCCATGACCAACCCCACCACTCTGCCGCCGCTGTTGGAGGGCTACGGCCGCAAACGGAAAAAGAGGACGAGCATCGAAACGAACATCAAACTGACTCTGGAGAAACGTTTCCTCGACGTGAGTTCAAGATGTTTAACAGTGATGCTGCTCTTTTCTTTATAAAATTTAATGGACACTAATGATGAAAAACTAGCTGTGTATGTAAATAAATGGAATATCATTAATATCACACAACCACACCTGAAAAACCTTGTTCATAACTAACAAAAAACTTACTGAAACCACTGAATGTGGACTTGTAACATTATAAAGAATATGTTTTATTCTGTAAAATGGTGAGAAATTATGATTTACTATCAGACTGTTATTAAAATAAAGACTACAAATTTAAAATAAATGCAAACATATATTTTATATTATTACAACTATGTTTTACCAGATTGTAATTCAATATCTGTTTACATATCAGCCCCCTCTTAAGTGTGTCCTTATATGACAAATGAATCAACAATTACATCTTATTGATGCAACTTAAAGATGTATTTGAAACCATTTTTACAATGTTTATACACTGTAAATTCTTAATAGAAGGAAATAGAGCACCAAAATGTTAGAAAATTTTAGATTACAGTACTAGTGTTGTCAGCATCTTATTCATGTGTCCATGTCCAAACATAAAGAGGGCTGAGTCGTGAACGTTGTTGTTTTTCCAGAACCCCAAACCCAACTCTGAGGAGATAACGCTGATCTCAGAGCAGCTGGCCATGGAGAAGGAAGTAGTTCGAGTCTGGTTCTGTAATCGACGTCAGAAAGAGAAGAGGATCTACTGTCCTGTGGCCAGTTTACCTGTCAAATCACACAGCTACAACTCCAGAATGGTTCGTTTATCCGACACAGACGCCTCATTCACACAAACTCACAAACACTCAGCACCGTTGTTCGACTGTGGCAGGTGTGTGAGCAACATAATGTCACATTCATGCATCACTTTGTGTAATTTTACTAATATGCTAATATAAAACTGTATACAGTGACCGAAAGAGAGATGATGAAAAACAACGATATGGAAGAATCAATCCACCACTGAGCTGACATTATGAACATGAAAATTGTTGGTTATCAAGCTTAATTATGTTTTGAAGTTTAATTTAATCTCATGTATTTTCACACTGTTTCAGGCCTCAGCATCCAGATCTTACAGTCCCCTGGCTTCAGGCGGAGGTTAGTTCTTTTTCCTGTATTGATTATGATCCTTTAATTATAAGCTGATCAACTTGATTCAATTAACTTCTCTGTGACAGGTACTGGGAGTAACGTATGTGATGAAATGCTTCTCTATATTGAAACAACTTATTTTTACCCTTCAGGGTCAATTTGCACATTAATCCAAATGCATTCGAAAAGTAACTCAGTGTGCTTCACAGCAGAAATATTACGTAAATCAACACAAATATATCATAAAACAAACAACACATAGTAACAAACTAAGCAGATGAATGTATCTGTACATTAATACATGATGCTGAATGCAGCTACACCTGTTTTGGATATAAATATGTTCTGTTTGTGTGCATATTCAGTAATTTTTTTTTTAACCTTTTCCTTCCAGTTTCTTCAAATTCCTCTCCAAACAGTGTCAGCCGTGAAGCTTCCCCCAACAACCTGTCCTCAGCCGCCGCCTCCTTAACGTCTCAGGCCAACGCGGCTTCCTACAGCACGTCAGGGTAAGAAACGTTCAATCAACTACATCAATCCTCTCTCTTACTGTCAGCAGATTTACCACAGCATGGAGTCTCTCAACTCACTGCAACTTAAATGTGTTTCATTTCTGAAGGAATAGTTCAATATCGTTGCTAAATTCATTTCTGTTAGTTGGTAAAAGCAGTATTGATCTGGTGATCACCTTTTTTTTTAGGTTTCAGTTAACACACGTGAGGTTTCCTGAGCAGATGTGATCCTCTGAAGCAAAACCTACAGTGGAGGACAAAATAGTAAAAATAAAATAGAGTGACCACAATAGAGTCAGTGAGTGAAGCATTAAAACAGGACACAGGCCCAGTTAGAACAGTTGCAGGCAGACAGATTGACATTGCAGGTAATTTCAAAGCATCGCTGCACTAAACAATAATGATAAATTATTTGGTATAGCAAAAAAATTCAAAAATTGCCTCACAACAATTAGTCAAGATCCTCATCATTGGCCACAAGATGAAATTGTGGAAAGACCACTACAACATTTGTCCATTAGTCTTCACAATGGTGATGACTAATGGCACAATACACAATAAACACAGACAAGACATAATCCACTAATGGAAAAATAGAAAGAGACCCTTAAAACAAATGCCAAATGAATAAATGAGTCTTCAATTGCTTTTTAAAAGCTTGTAGGGAGACTGCAGACCGTAGATATAAAGGAAGAGAGCTCCAGAGAGTTGGAGCCACTACCTCAAATACATGTACAGTGCAATACAGATACATTATGTATGGTAAATACATTCAGCAGCTAGTTATCTTAGCTCTTAGCAGATCTGAAGACTGGAAAAACATCGACCTGGGTGCAAAAACACCTGATGCAACAGTTTTCATTCATGTTGAAAGAAAAGTGTGGAAATGAGCCAATTAGTGGTTTTGTGGGAGCTTAGTGCCAAACCACATTAGCACATTAGTTTCCAAAAATGTTGCAGTGCTACTTAAGGCCATTTTATCAGATGTTGACTTTTCTCTCTTTATTATTTTTACTGGGTAAATAATCTGTGACACTCCCTTTTCAGCTCCTGGTACCGCACATGGAATCCTGCAGCGTATCACTGATATAAAAACATGAACTGTATCATATGAAGCTTGTCAAGATTGTTTTTTGTTTGTTTGTTTGTTTTTCTTTTTGAGAAGGATGTACACTAAAGATGTGACAGAGTAACACAATGTCCCTGTTAAGAACGGGGGAGAGGAGGTGGGGAGGGGGGGTACGACCTACGACCACAGGCTCAAACCTTAAATGGACCCGTGAGACAAACCAGGAGCACGAGCAGAGGACGACAACACACCACAAATCTGTCAACAGTGAAGCTCTCACAAAACCTGACGGCCTCGAGCTGTTTGATTTACGTCCATGTGACTCGGCTGCAAAGATGAAGAGCACACAGAGGGGCCGCGGCGCAGTGACAGATAACAGAAACACTGGTGGGTGGGAGGTCTCCCGTTCACGCCCGTTTGCTCCTGGCTTCGGTTTTTAACTGTCGAGACTCAAATAATCTGTTTGAATGTTGAAGGATCCAGGTCCCAGATCTGCAGTGATCTCTGTTGTTGCTGTTATGATGTGTTTTTATTGTTCATATTATAGTGTTGTGTTAGAAGTTTAACTCGATGTAATCCTACGCTGCGAACTGCGAAGCCTGTCTAAATAAATCTGCAGTTAAAAACAAAAGGGAGTAAACTGAACTTTCATCCGTATGTTGTTGATGGTGCAAAAAGGTCTTTTATTTAATTTACCACTGGAGTGCACCATCAGTGACCAGATTTGATCATTTTTTTGTTCTTTAAATGATAATTCTAGCTTGTTGCAACATTTTAATAAGACATACGAACCACAGTTCGAAGTAACACTGAAATACTGAACACTGAAATCTGAGGTGCAACAACAAAATGCACTGTAGGCTTTAGCTACATCTTAAAGTCAAATCAGGTGCATGCTGTATGTTCCCAGATCTCACTGAAGACATCTTAACACTGCAAAAACTCAAAATCTTTCCAAGAATATTCTTTCTTGTCAAAATGTCTCATTATTAGTCAAAAATAATCTCTTTCCACTTAAAATAAGACTCATCACCTAAAAATGTACTTGTTTTTAGATAATTTTCAGTTGTTTCAAACAAATTTTCTCTTGGATAAGTATAAAAATTTGCCATTGAAAGTAAGTTTTTTGTGCTTGTAATAAGGAAGAAAAACTATCCACTATCAGATTTTTCTATACTTATTTTAAGTGAAAATATGCTTGAAAGAAGTAAAACGCGTCTGAAAACAAGCTGCTTTTTAATGTGATGAGTCTTATTTTAAGTATAATTAGATTTGTTTTGACTAGAAATTACATTTTGATTAGAAATAAGACAAATATTCTTGGTAAGATATCATTCTTAGAAAATGAGGGATATTGCAGAGATATGGAGCTGTTTTGGGCAACATTTGAATCAAAACGCAATGACGGTTGTGGGGTTGTTTTCTCTCATTCAAATGTGACCAAACCACACCCACAGCAGTCGTCAAGTCAACATCAACTTGCCCTCCAAACTTTAAATTTGTTCATGTCTGTTTTTGTCGAGTCCAAATTGTTTATAAACTCAAAGCCTGATGTCACGGCCTCCGTTTGGCTTTCTGATCTCTTGGTTGATCATGACTCACTGTTTTGTCTCACTCCTCGAAAGTAATCTCGCACTGATTTGTACACACCTGCTGATTGACAGATGTTCATGTCCCATTCACGCATTCAACTGGAAACACAAAAGGCTGTCTGTTGTCGTGTTACACAGGTCCAACCTTAAAGTTCAAACTGAGACAAGTTCAAATTTGTGTCATGTGCTGAAGCATCAACCCGCAAACCAACAATCCACCATGCTTGTTCTGCTTTCTGTTTGAATTGTTTATTCAATCCCTGTTTTCGCACCTTGTAAAACCTGCTGAATTGATGCATTAAGTAAAAAAAATGGTTCTTCAGTTCCACTTCTGTCACAGAGGAAGTTTCAGCCTCTGATCAACAAACATTTCAAATGAAACACTAAAGACGAAGACTTTTAGCCTAATTCTGCCACTCCAGCAGCGTGGCTCTAAGGAATCACCAGCCTTTTCAGTTTCCTGGTTAAAGGATAAAACTGGAAACATTCTGTACTTTTATTATTGACAAAACGACGGATGTTTTAATGGCCCCTGCTGACTTTAGTAAACAAAACATTTTTTAAACAGGAGGAACCTGTGTATTTGTTGGGAGGAATAGTTTCAGTTATATTGTTATGAGTATTTCATGCAAATCAGTGTCGGATTGGTTCAAAACAAACAGCTATGGTCATATTAGTGTTAATGAATGAACATGCACAACTCATGGGCTCCTTCTTTGTAACGTTTTGGACAAAAATGGCTAAGTGGGAGACGATATATCTGGCTTTTATGAAGAATATCTTTGACAATCTTCAGATGTTTCCTTCAATCTGGATGTGAGGATGTGAGTAAAGTCTTTTTTTTTTTTACTGTTGAGCTCTCCTGCAGCCGAAGTCTCGGTTTGTCTTTTATTCTGTGTTTGTTGTTGCTGTTTAATACAGATGCTCATAAAA
This sequence comes from Trachurus trachurus, assembly GCF_905171665.1. Taxonomy (NCBI): domain Eukaryota; kingdom Metazoa; phylum Chordata; class Actinopteri; order Carangiformes; family Carangidae; genus Trachurus; species Trachurus trachurus. The sequence goes on along the minus strand of NC_139903.1, from coordinate 17,488,164 downwards.
CTGCCTTTCAGAGCTCAGGTCAAGATCAGACTGCTCCTGTTTGTTTAGTTGTTTAGTTGCCTTTGTTCAATAAATGTCTGTTTTGAGTGTCTTTTACTTTATTTTAGAGAAATGTTTTGCAGTGGAACTCCAGACTCCGTCCATCAAATGACTCCAGTTGTAATTGTAATGTTATAATTTAATGTTACGGAAGGTACTTTTTTAAAGCAGAGTAAAGTTTTTACTGATGTAGCTATCTGAAGTTACCATGGTAACAGTTTAAAGTGGGTACAGTGCCATGACTCTGGGAACCAGTTGTTTTCACCTCAAACTCCCGGGACTTTTAATAGGTTGTATTTACCGTCATTAAACAAAATGTGTTTGTCCTGAGTTTTACTTTTTTCCCTTGTACCTAAACCAAGGAGATGTTTCATGTTTGTTTGTTTGGTGGCAGGATTGCGCAAAAAAAACACCTACAAAACCAAGAACCAGCCATTAATGGGAGAAAGGTGTGGATCCAGAAAATGTTTAATCTCTTTTTTGAAAATTGTCTGATTCATTGTTTGAGACAAGAGACATGTTTGTGGTGTTTGGATCTATGACTGTACAGTTTGGTGCAGATTCAGATCCAGATCCGACAGATCTGCGGGATTGTTTGGTGAGGATTTCAAAACAAGGATGTTTCCTCTGTAACTATACAGTGAAAAGCTGTTGTATAACTGGGTTAGAGGACTGCGCTCAGCCACTGTAGCCAAACATGTCTAAAAATAATTGTTTTACTAAATAAAACAGTGAGAGGAGAATAGACTTACGTAGTAAAATATTTCCTGAGACGATGAGTGTTGTGAAGATGCAGGTAAGATAGAAGAAGACAAAGTTAAGAAAAGGCACAGAATATACATTTTAATGATAAAAGAATAATAAAAGTCAGTGATCAGATTGTTCATAAAAAAATCTTTGTCTCTATAAAGACACATTTCTCGCTGTATTACAATAAGAAGTTTGTCCGGAAGCTTCAGTCGTTTGTTCAGTGACTTGAATCTTCCACTGATGGTCCGATGTCCATTCAGACACAATGGAGACACGTCGTCCACTGTATGAGGTCAGTTTGAGCATTGTTTCCCTCTTTCATGTGTTTGTTGCTCAGTTTGAGTGAGTAATTCAGATTTCTTTGTACCTGCAATGAAACGTTGAATTAATAAGAAGTTTTTATTGGTTTTAGTAGGACTGATACAATATCACTGCTTCAAATCTTCAGTTTGTGTTTGGATGGCCAGATGGTTTGAGATATTAAGTTAATAAACTTCCCTTTTTCCTCCTTTGAGGAATAATTTGACATTTTAGGGACTTCACTCATTTCTTTTTTAAGTTGTTGAACACAAATAAATCAGATTTCAGGTAAATAAAATCCTGCAAGTCTGGACAGTTGGTCCAGGTGGCCGGTCCCTTTCCAAAGGAAAAATGAGTGTTTATAATCACACAAATAAAAAATACATTTCTTAACTTGGGTTTTTATTGTATTGTTAAAACCCTCATCAGCTATTTTTAAACATTTGATAAATATGCAGTAAATAAATATGCAGTTTTTATCATGATTTTTTATGCCCGGCCAGGAAGTAGTTTGAGGGATTCCCTGAAATTAACGTAAGAAAAGTAAACTTTGAAAAAACACACAAAGGCCATTGTTGTGATTAAAACCTTTGGTGATACTCACCCTCTGACTCGACTAGCACGTCCACACCAACCCTGAGCTTCCTTGTAAACAAGCCTGGACAAAAACTGAAGAAAAGCAAACAACAGGTGTCATTACACAACTACAGGAAGTGGTTTTTGTGTTTAAAGTTTTGTAAATAAAGTTTTATTTCTTACCAGGCAGGCCAAGACGTCAGCGGAGATGAGCATGTAGAAGACGTTGTTCCAGCCAGAGGGAGAAATGACACCAGCTAACAGAGGACCCAGTGCAGCTCCTGCAGAGATTCATATATTTTCATTTAATTAATAAACTGAATCCTGTCTATTCAGTGTTTGAACATAACATCAAAAACCTAGATACATTACATACCCACTGAACCAGTCCCATCAATAATCGCCGTTACCGTCGACAGCGCCCTGGAGTTTCCTCTCAGACTCTCATGTGTTCCCTGTTACAACAAACACATCATGTAAGTAGAAGCATGGCTGTTTACAGTTTACATGTCTATCCACTACATGTGAGTAGGATTACAGAGAAAATACTTGTTGTGTATGTTGGAGGTTTCTTTAAAGCTTAACAGACTGAAAGGACATAAAACAAACTATTTCCCATGATGCCTACCAGGTCAGCAGATACAGCAGTAGTGATGAGGGCGTACGGTCCGTTCACGAGGCCTCCACATACCAGCAGCATAGCTACACATGGACAAACACCTCTAGGTTAAAAAGCTTTAACATTCACCACACATTTTTACCTTTTTTAATAAATGTCTTTCCATGTTATCTGGAAATAAACCAACTTTCATTTTAATCCTGAATTTAATCCTTGATTTGCTGTTTTTCCCTGTAAATTAATGATTCATATTTATCTTTTTTAATGGTAACAGTCTTTCTTTGTATCTGGCGGTGAGTAATACAATGTGAGAAGCCATTAACATCAAAAGGTAGATACACTCACCAATTGTTGTACCAAGACTCCTCTGTCCAATGTAATTATAGAGGAAAAGCTAGAACACGAAAAGAACAATCAGCAGACATCACACAGCACTGAGAATCTGTGTTTCTTTGTTGATGATCATTGTCGCTATTTATTCTGAGGTGAGGCTCACCATGGGGGCCGCGAAAAGCAGCATGATGCAGCAGGTTGTCGCTCTCCCACCGGTGTAGTCGGACACAACGCCTGCCAAAATGCCTCCTGTATGCACAACACGTAGCCAGTTACAGAATATCTTCACACAGCATCATGATTATGATAAATTGAAATTAAAAATAAACACAAGACTATGAGATTAATTTTAAATAGAGCTGCGGTTAATGAGAGATTTTGATCATCTTGCTGTCAGAGTCTGATTGGGTTCATTTGGGTAAGAGATGAGACACCATATCATCCTCCTGGCTGCTGATGAGAGATTTACTGCAGATGTGATGGGAATCCTACAGACAACTATAAAAGTTGTGTTGGGACATTTAATTAATTAATAATTTAACTGATTTCAATATTTTATTTTCAAACTGTCAGTTTCCGTGTTCAGTCATGTCAAGATTGCTGAAATTGGACTGGTGAAATTCAGACACCTGCTGTCAAGATGGAAATGTATAACGGGTGAGCATTCAGGCATGAAGGGAACCAATCTGTCCAAGTCCTGTCCTGTCAGTCAAACCAAGTAACAGACAGATGGCCGTGTAAGTAACTTATTTCAATGTTTGAATGTAAAACTTACCCATAATTCCTCCGACATCAAACAGTGTCGACATGTCTCCTGCTTCTTTTGCCTCAAAATGTGCTGAAAATGAAAATAAAGACATAAACATCTTGAAAAAATACTCAAAATAATGTGAATGAAAGTGTATTGTAATGTAAAGTAATTATTGTAAATGCTCATTTGGGATAAGAATAAAGTCTGTGAGTGAACACTGACCAACATTTGAGATGTAGAGAGGCAGCCAGTAGAGGAAGGTGTAGCTGACCAGCTTGGCAAACAGCAGACAGAGAGAGAACTCCATCACTCCCTGTGAGACACGAAGCAGCACGAATCCTCATCTCAACATGTTTTCATTGTTACCATGCAACAATTCTCAGTGAGACAAACAGGGAAGAAAGTAACCTCATGGTTTCACACGGCGTCACTAAAGCTGAGTATCATATGTGACATTCTGAACCCAAGTGAAAATTTGAATCCTGGATCTTCTTCACCGATACCTAATCAATACTTTTTTACATGACCTCTCACTCAGAAGTATGGGAATGATTTTTTTTTTGTTTGTAAGTATATTTTGGGTTTGGGTTTTTGCCTTTATTTGATAGGATAATTGAGAAAGACAGGAAATGGGGAGGCAGAGAGAGGGGGTGCAGTATGACATGCAGTAAAGGGCCACCCGATGCGGGATTCGAACTGGGGTTGACTGCAGCGAGGACTGTAGCCTCTGCACATGGGGTGCCTGTTCAACCCACGGCACCCCTTAATGAGTTTTTTAAAGATATATTTTTACTCAGTTTAATTTACAATCCTGACATTACAGTGTTGTTCCTGATGACACCACCAGAGGGCGCCATAGTAAAGCAGTTTTAAAAAAAGTTTATCTTTCAACCTGTTTGAACAGTACAAATTCTGAACATTTTTTATCGATTCAATATTAACTGATGAATTCTAATAAATCAGTAATCACCAGTGGTGACAGGGTTAAAGCAGTTGTTTCTACTCACAGGTATACTGAGAGCGCCACAGAAGCTGATGGCCTCCGTGTGGTCCTCCACAATCGCCGGAGGTTCAGTCAGGATGCTGCCGTTGACACCTTGGTCGACACGATCGACAGTCTCTTCAGTCTTTTCCTGTTCACTCTTATGCACAAACACACAGATATGAGTCCAGGCAGTGTTGTTAAGGGTCAATGAGAGCGATGGGTGTTTTTGGTGCAACTCACATGGTGCTGAGGAGTGGTACAGTTAACGTCTTCAGGTTCTGAATAACACAGAGAAAAAGACGGGATCAGAAACGTTTTTCTAGAGCAACTGAGGACTCAAACATACTGTTTAGGTTTAACAGGAAATGAATGACATACAGTGCTGTAGTTATAATGTTGACTGATCTTAACAGATATACACAAATCAGCCACAACAACAAAAACAGTTATATGTTTTAAAGTTTGGCTTGTCAGTGAAAATATGACACATTTTTAATCTCCCAGCTTCTCCAGTGCTGTAAGTAAAGTGTGTATCTAGAAAAAAGTCCTGCCTCCACTGTGTGGACAGACAGAGCTGAAGACAGCTGAGTTTAAACAATTTCAATCAAAGGTCAAGCAAGACCCTGCAGCGAGTGTGTTGTGTCTATGATTTGCCCCAGTGGAGTTTGGTGTGTGGGTTAGAAACTAACTCTCAACGAGGAAGAAGAAGCAGAGGATGCCGGTGCAGGCGATGATGATCCCCGGGACAATGAAGGACATTCCCCACGCCGAGGAGACGAAGGCCCCCGCGATGAGCGAGCCCAAGATGTTCCCAACAGAGGTGTGAGAGTTCCACACACCCATGATGAACCCACGTCTGTTGATCAAAAGACAGGCACTTAAAGAAGGTGAAGGAGGAGACAGACATGGCTTCAGAAATATGTGTTTGGTTTCAAAAAGCCATTTAATGGACTTTTCCCCCTTGTTTTAATGAAGGGCAAGTGCCTGTTTGAATACAGCAAATGTTTATGATGATGATTAATGAAGTGGTTTGAACACAAACTTCCCCAAACCTCAAACTGGCTGTTTTGTTTGTATATGGATTAAACAAATGAGATGTTTTAATTATAAGGCTTTGGAGGTGCAGATAGATGTATTTGTGATTGTGATTTCAAAACGTTGAACAAGTCTTTGAACGATCAATACCTGACAATTTGAAACTTAAAGATATGAATGAAAACAAAAAGCCATACACAGGGTAAAGCTGCAACGCAAAATCTGACCTTTGGACTGAGCAGCTTGACGTAAACAAAGACATTATAGTAACTAGGTTATTGCAGTGCAAGTAAACATGTTGTGTGATTTCTCTGAGTAGCCTGGTTTCTTCTGTGCATGTAAACACAGCTGTTGACCAGCCAGAAACAGGGTGGGGCCCGTTCAGACAGGCATGGGAAGTCAAGTGTCTGTGTTTGTACTGTTGTTGTACTTTGTAAAGAACCAGTTTAACCAGCTGTTGAGCTCCCTGGTGCTTATTAAGTAGCAGTTTAGATTCTGGGTCTGGATCTGGAGTGAATGGGCTGAGTTCAGTCAAACTTGATTTCACTGTGCTTTCAAAATGTGACAAATGTGCACATGTGTCTGTCACTGAGCAACAGAAAAGGCGTCTAATACTGCACAGTCAGCAGGACTATGCTCCAGTACTTACTTCCCCTTTCCAAACCAGTTGCCGACACAAGCCACCACCGCCGGCCAACCAGTGGTCTGCACCAGGCCGTTCAGGACCTGCAGAGTGAAGCCGACAGAGGGAGAAACCAGACTGTGTTAATCTATGGATGAAGGTGGACAACCTCATTAATGGTAAATGTCAAAGCCCTGAGACAAATTCAACATGTAAAGGAGGATGGGAGGAGACCAGTGGTGCAGTGCTTGTTCACATTCCCTCACCAGACTCCTATATAAGCCCAGACTGCATGCCTGCAGTCATATGAGGCTGTGGTGAGTCATGTGATATCTGAGTAAAACCTGACTAAGTCCCTGTGAGATCTCTAGACGTTTAAAAGGCAAAAGATGACAAATGAGGTCCGTACTAACCACAAGGCTGAGAGTGATCACACCTGTAATTGGGCAAAAAGATTATTAACAGATACATTAGATAAATGATAGCTAAGGTGCTTCAGTCTTAGAAGCATTTTTCTTTAAAAACTTTCCAATGACAGCTCTTACCGGTGTAAGTTTGAGTACATATTATATGTAGAATGACTAAAATTTATAATTATAGTTTCTCTGGGAATATTTTACCATATTTTGACATTTTTTCGACTAAATGAGTAAAACAGGAAAATTGTCATTAGTTATAACCTTACTACATAAGATGTGAAAGTAGCCTGTGCCAAATAAATTCCTAACTCTTCTAACTTCCCCCTGAGCTCTTCCACGACTGAAATATGACTGTGAGCTTGATTCCCACCATAAAGTAATAATACACAACAACAGTGCACTCTGTTACTCAGTGCACAGATGGGGGGGGTTTATTGGTCGAACAGAAATTTAAAAAAAACTGAAGTGAAACAACAACACTCATCTGATAGCGCCTGAAGCACTGAGTGTGTAAGCACACAAAGGGAGAAATGGTCATTTCCTCAACATTTGGTGTTGAGTTAGCAATTAACAGCCAAGCTGATCTCTGTGCTTCCTCTGTCTGTGCTAATGGGATGTTTGGTGCCTGCCAAATGGACGAGGTCAAATCATCTGAATTCTGCACATGGTTAAAAAGGGATAATGCCTTTCTAAACGTAAACATATTGGATAATCCAACTGTCACTTACAAACTTACACTAGTCAAAGATGCAATTTACATAATCAAAAAGAAGCTTTGACATTTTTACATAAAATTAGATTGGATTTTTAAATGGTGCTGTGAGTATTTGATTTCATACAAAAGTTTATCCATCCATTTTGTGCAGAGTCTCGGTGCCGTTCTTTGCTTACAGATTAAACAGCAAGTCAATTAATGAGATTGCAAGGTGTTAACAGGTTGTTTTTGAAATTCAGATCAGCTGGATAAAGTTTGCTCACACATCAGAGTTTGTGAATACATACGTTTTTCAGATCTTTACACACACAGTGTATTTTTCTCTACTTGCTACAGTCATATTGGTCGTGACCTGAACAGAGCAGCCAATCAACAGCTGATGTCGTTGTGTTTACCTGGATGACAGCATAGTACCCCAATGAGTGGATGTTCCAGTAGAAGCCGAGGCCAAACAGACATGTGAACAGTCCACTCGACAGCATCCCAAAACTCAAGTAGTATCGTAGAGGCAGGCGCTCTCCAAATATCCCACTGTGAACGCCACGAGAAAATGATTATGAATCAATGTAGCACATGTACGCAGACAAATATGTGGTAAGTTTTGCCAGCAACACAAATACACAAACCTGAAAAACATGCCGATGGCATATGCGACCAGGAAGCAGTTATCCAAGACCCCGAACAGCGTCTGGTAGTTGTCTTGGTCTAGAGAGGTGACAGAGATTAACTCATTGAGTGCCACTGACGTATATATACGTCAATCAAAATACAACGCTTGGGTGCCATTGACATATACGTCAAACACTGTTTTCTGTCGGCTGTCGGCACACTGTGAGTAATTTTGGGGCTTCTGGGATGCGTAGAACGAAGAAGACTGTAGATCAGAGCAAGAAATGAAGAAGAAGAAGACGAGTGCGATTGGTACGGAGATAAAAAAAATTGGAAAAAGTTTCTATTTCTAGAGAAAAACGACAGGCAGAGCCTGGAACAAGTGATCGGAGGAGGCAGGAAAGGTAAACTGATCTAGATGATCAGTACCAAAATGCCGAAGTGAAAGCGGATCGCAGAGTCGAGGGGTCAGTTTCACCAGCACACACTGGAAGAAATGTTAAACTTCTGGTAGGAGAGGGTGAGGGGGCAGCAACTGCAGGGAAGTAGGAGAGCAGGCATCACTCTGCAGAGTAGGACTCCTACTTGTTGTATTTTAGTTGTTTTTTTCATTGTACAATGAAAAAACGTGTGAAATGAAATTTTCAGATGTCTTACATGTTTTTGAAGCCAAAATTTAAACGTTTCTTGAGAGACTCTCTTTCACATAAATGCATTTTTCTCAGCTTTCTAGAAAAAAAGTGGTCTTTTTGGTGCAACCAGGCTCTATTCAGATAAGATAAATCAAGAATGGAACATGGTAAAAAACAAATGGTTTTTTCCCTAATCAAATAGAGAGTCTTCTCTTTCCTTTGAGCTATTTTGTATTTTCAGAGTCATAGTGCAAAATATTCTGTGGGTCTTGAAATATTACTCAAAATGCCCCGAAACGCTGGCACAAGTCACTGACCATTTTATAAAAGGGCTGGCACTCAATGAGTTAAAGTATCATCTTTACTCCTGGCGAATAAGTGTACAAGACTCTTTTATCATCAAAGTTGTAGTTGTCAAGAACAAGAACTGGACATACCGAACGGCGCCCAGTCACACCAGGTAGCATTGTTGGTGATGTTGAGGTCAGCTGGTCGAATGACGTTGGAACAGTTTCTGTGCAGCTCACCCTGAGTATCAGAGAGAAAAACATTAAAGAAACCAGATGAAACAATGTAAACAAAACAATGAGAGACGGGTGTCAGACACATAGTGGACAAGCGTCATGTTTTGTTGTGAAAAGTCAGTGGTTGAAGATGTTCAAAATACAAATGATTGCTTTAATTTGAGTGTTAATGGTTTTATTTTTCTATTAAGGTGAAAATATCTGAGTGCCTCTGAGTGTCATGCTGAGCTAAGAACAAAGGAGCAACAAAAGGACAAGACAGACATTTTGGCCTTTTTTCATGATTTCCAAAAGGCAGTGTTTGACCCACACTTCATGCTCCCACAGAAATCCAGTGAAAACTGTAGATAAAAAGGAATTGAATTGTCCCAGTTACCTTCACAATGCTGATAGGTTTCCGTGACAGATGGTAGGCTGTGTAGAAGAGGAAGGTGAGTAGAAGAATGAAGCCACGATACCTGCAAAAGAGAGGGAGGAGATGTGACTGTAGAAATCATCATACTCTTTTTTATGATTGTACATTGTAAGAACAAAATAAAGAATAAGGACTGTAAATACAAAAAAAGAAAACTACTACCGATACTACTACTTAAATTTGCTTATTAAGCGTTCAAAAAAAAAACATGATAGTTTGAAAACATACAAAAAGAAAACGCTATATAAAAAAACTGACTACTTAATTTTTTGCAACACAAAAATCAGAAGCTTCATATTTTCATAACTTCCCATTGATGTAGAAAACATGAATGACTCAGAAGACATCAACACAAACATAAGGAACCAGCTGCACGTCATGGATCATAGTTGGTATTAAGAGGGAGTCAATAACTTATAATAATAGTCATGTACTGGTGGAGTTCACAGTACAGACTCATTAAATACTGGAGAAATGTTCATGCCTAAATCATACACATTACATATGCAGCACAGGGTGACACATAAGTAATGACACCTTTCTAATAGCACTGCACTATTACAGAGTGGTGACACTTCTCAGTATCACACAACAGAGTTTAGTCAACGTATAGGCCTAATAATAATAATCTTCATGTATTGGTGGAGTTCATAGTATACTTATTAAATACCGGTGAAATGTTCACACCTAAAAGGGAGACTGCACTATTACAGTGGTGACACTTCTCAGTATCAGAGTTTACTCAACTCATCTCTGACACCAGAAAGTAATTAACACACTATAGCCTACTTAAATCTAGTTTGAAGGAAGTTAAGTATTCACATTTTATTTTAGGTTTACACTTATACTACATTAATTTAAGATGGAAATTATTGTACCTTTGACAGCTATAATTACATTCTAAAATAAATATTAAAAACATATAGCCTAATGAGCCATCAAATGTCCAGAGGTTTCAGTCCTTACAATAGATGTCAAATTTGCGCCTTTGGCGTTTATTATGTGTTTTCAATTCCACTTTATTTAACCTCGGAGTCTGAACTTCCCCAAAAGTTTCAAAAAAGTTAACTGTTTAAGACCGAAAAAGAAAAAGAACATCTTAAAAATCACAGGAGAGAAAAGTCCACAACGAATTAGGCTACATAAGTGTGACAGTACTTTGTGACCATAGAGTCATTGAAACTAGCTCCAGAGAACTGAATATACAATATTATCACAGATATGACTTCCTCAAAAACTGTTTTAGGTTGCATTAGATTACAGGGAGTTCAGAGTTGATGGCACATCTTGGTGTAATGACTTGACACTGTCAGCTTTCCATTATGTTTTTTATCACACAGCCTCAAAACATGACTTGGCATGTGAGAAGGAGTTTCACTTGGATAAACGAAACCCATTTCATTCGTTAGACAGATAGGAAAATGCTTTTCAACACATAGACTGCTGCATTAGGCTACCAACCACAGAATATTTTGGTAACACTTTATTTTAAGGGGTCCTTGTTCCTGTGTATCTACCTAATTAATTACAGTGTAATTACCTATGTAACCGTATGTAATAACATGTACTTACATTGTAAATACATAGTGTATTTTGGTGTACTTACAGGTCCTTGTTACACTTGTAATAAGAAATGCTTGTGCAAAGAGAGAGGCCACTTTGGCATTTCTTATTACAACTGTAACAAGGACCTGTAAGTACACCAAAATACACTATGTATTTACAATGTAAGTACATGTTATTACATACGGTTACATAGGTAATTACACTGTAATTAATTAGGTAGATACACAGGAACAAGGACCCCTTAAAATAAAGTGTTACCAATATTTTTTATAGAAATCACAGGTGTATAATGAGTAACTGAGGATTAATTTAACCGATTAATTTAGAAAATGTGACAAAGCATAGCTAGAATTTACTTGGAATTAATCAAACAATCATTAATAATCCAAATTAAAGATATTGTGAGTTATTTTATCAAATTTCTAATTAATCTGTTTACCAGATTGTGACTGACTTATTCCCTCAGTGTCTGCTGCTCCGCCTATTGCTACTTAACAGAGCTCATTAAAATGAAGTGCCCCGTGTCTCTCCAAATTCCTTAAATGCTGCATTTGTCGATGACCCTATCGACTGGTTGAAGATAAAATCTGAGTCGATAAAGGAGGAAGCTCTGAAATGACACATTTTTAAAAGGGCAGTTTGGTGTGGCCGTAACAGCTGAGCCGCGTGCAAACAACCCAGCTAAAACTAACGAGATCGAACCTGTAATAAAATAATAATAAATTAGGCTTTAACACATATAGTAACAATATAATTAACCTAGTCCGCAGAATGTGTGTTTATCGATGTGTTTCTGACAATCATTCACAGAGGGGAGATAAGTTAACAGACAAACACACACACAGCCCGACTGCTCCCTCTCAACTCCAACTGCTGTAACGACGGTTCCATTAACGAGCCGATGGAACGGTCGGGGAACAATGGGAGCGTTCGGTTCGGTCATTCATGGAAACTCACCAACTGTCCCGAGAAAAGGACGTGATGACCCGTATGCCGGGGGCCAGGGCCGATTTCATCTTCTGCTTCTTCGTTGTTGTCGTCGTCGTCTGTTGTTAAACTTGATCCAGGAGAGCTCACAGTTTGTTCCCAGCCGGCATGTCCTCCGAGTTATCGAGGAGTAAAGGCACTGCTGTGGTGGTTTTGTTATCTTCTTTCCAGCGAACTAACTAACCGAAGGCAGCGAACCGGCCGCGTGTGTGTTACTAACGGCTGATAAGTGCAGAAACCGGACTAACCTGATAAAATAACACAGCCACAGCCACAGCCGACGCTATGTGCTGGAGGAGTAAAGCAGCCGCCGTTTAGCTTCGTGGTGAGAGATGCAGTTCGTAAACATCCAGCAGTCCTCCATACTGTGAGCGCTGTGTCAGTTTATATGTACCGCCGCGCGCAGGAGAGCCAGCCTACCTCCTCCAACAGCCGCGACACGCGCCCGGCCCAAAAAGGTGCCCGTTATGAATGGAAAACAATAATTATTATTAGACCAACTCCGCTTATTCCATAGATATTTTTCCAGACGCAGCCTCCCGGTGGACATGTGACCCGCCCCCTGCGTAACGTAACGCCGAACCCGGAAACAGCTGGAGCACCGGCTGTAAAGGTGTTTGCGTTTGGGACGGACCTGGCTGCGGACAGCTGCAGCCGGTGGTCAGTGTGTGGACATGGCAACCACAGCTCACCTTCCCACAGTTAGGGACCATCTGCAAATTACTGTCAACTTTAGGGACTGAAATAGATAAGAGTTAATGTGAAAAATCATGTAAATTTAGTTCCGACTGTTAAACTTTTGACCTTAGTAGATTCGAAGTGTAATACTTGTGTTTTTCATAAATTACTATTTTTCAACTGTGAGTGACCTATTGACCTATTGGTTCAAACAAAGTCCATTCTGGGGTGTGTGACCACAAACATGGCCAACATATGGCTCAGCTTCTTCTGTTGAATATTACTAATTTGCTTGTTCATTAATTACATCTTAATGTGGTGCAATATTCTATTTGTATTTAATTTCCATGGACTTTTAATATTTAGGTCACATTCTTGCAAATAAAATCATACATAATTTAATGTATGATCATTTTGGAGGCTGTAGTCAATGATGCTGTCATTTCCATCTATGAAGTCTGACTTCACTTACATAAGTGAGAAACATCCTATGTATGATGTATAAAAACACAGCACTGTAACTTCACAGCACTGATACAATTTCACAAAGCATATTTTCGTATTTCTGGATTCTTTTTTTTCTTTTTTTAAATACCCAAGTATTCAGTATTCAGTATATAACTTTCATAATTGTTCTTATTAAGAATAGATTAATAACTTAATTAAAGAGCGAGAGAGTTGAGTTTATTTTTTAGACTACTATGACCATGACAGGTTATTTTCACACAATGACCAGCAAATCCTCTTATACAAAAAAAAAGAACATTCTCAAGTTTACACATGTACACATACTTACTCCCTGATACTTTACTAATCATGTAAACTTGACTTCACTGAGTAAATGTAAGAAGTATCCTCACAATCACATCCCTTTATTATCAATGAATAAACTAAAAGTGAATTCATTTGATGTAGCATAAAACAGATTATATTAAATAACTAAAATCACCCGTGCTAGTGGCTCTGTGAGGTTGTACATGAGAACAGTGATGAGTCTTTCTCTTCCAGCAAATTTGCAATTCGTAATTTCCTTTAACGTAAATCCAAACTCTGCATTGTTGAATGTAATGCCTGGACGTATGCTGTGGAAGAGACAAATGTGACTTCAGTTTTTTTTTTTTTTTATGTTTTCATGTATAGTTCAAATAAAGCAGAGAGTGAGGAGTGTGTGCAGTACCTTTGGGATTGTTGTAGAAGACACAGTTGTTAGCACAGGTGTTGGGGTGGGAGTCCCAGAATGAGGAGCCACAGCAGCAGAGAGGAGGAAGCTCCAGTTTCTCCTGAGACAGTCGCTCTTTCATCTGAGCTCTCAGAGCCTCAATGAACCTGCCCGGAGTTAAAATCATCCTGTTTATCAGGGCAACTTTTGCTTCAGGAGCCATTGCACTTATTTTAGTGTGAATCTGTAGTTTGGGCTATTTGGTGTTTGGCAAGAAAAAAATGAAGCACCTTTATATTTTAGCTCTGGTGTGGTTTGTGTTCATACTGATGTTAAAAAATTACATGTACATGTGACTGGTCTGTAATTGTAAACAAGTGCAACATGAGCCCTAATGATGCAAAATGGTCCAAAGCTGACCAAGATGTAGTGATAACCATTATTATTCTGTAAGACCACAATGTGGTTTAATATATCATATGGTTAATAAATATTTACAAGTGTAAAGGATAGTTACTTAATATGTCATAAGCTATATTCCAATTAAAATTTCAAATCATTCCAATTACTTTTTATTGAGGATCTACTGAAATCCAAGCAGTGGACAATTCACTGCATCATATTTTGATACTACAGTATAAAGAGTTCTTCCTTCTTACTTTCACTCTCATCTTATTTTTCACAGAGAAACTTGCAGTAGCGACACATTCAAGCTTTGCCAAATGAACCTCCTGTAATTACCTCGTAGTCACTTTCCCTTTCTCCTCCTTTTTTCTCCTCTGCAGCTCCGCAGCTCTCTCCTCCTCCTCCAGCTTCAGACGCTCCAGAATTAGCAGCTCTCTCTCCTCCAGCCTCTGTCTGGCCTCCGCCAGCTGCCGAACTGCCTCCAACTTTCTCTCTTCCTCCAGACGAATCTGTTCTTTCTCTGCTTTGATCCTTCAGTGAGGACAGGAACATTTGGGAGGAGACTTTCACTGAGGCCAAGTGCTCACATGCAATTTTAGTTTGCAGTCTGCTTTTTAAGCATACAGTACTGGGCCATATTTTAGCAAAAATAATAACAAAGCAACACTCATCACCACTGTTGTATGTTAGAAATGATCAAAAGTGAGCCTGTATTCACACATTTGGGCCATAAAAACATTATAACACATAAGAAGAAGTGATACAGATAAAATTGCTGTGGTCACCTTGCTGTTTTCTTCAGGTGTTTCCTGTGCTGCTTGTTCTCCTTCACCAACTCTCTCTCTATGTTCATGAAGTGACGCCGATGCATCAGGAACTGAGACTGACGCTGCGGAAAAGAGCACACAGCATCTGTAACATCTGGTTTGACAGAGTTTGAAGTCAAAGCACCATGTAGTCGTCTCATAAGTACCTGTCTTTTCAATTCCTCTTGGTCGGTAAGAGGCCACAGGACGTGGGGCTCGCCAAGGTTGGACTTCAAACCAGGACCAGGGTGTGAGTTGTACGTCTCCCACGGTGCATACTCACTCACCTGAAACATACATACAACCAGAACAGAGTCAGGAGATTTGGACTAAGTGTTGTGAATACACCTAGCTGCTAACCTGAGTTAGAATATCAGCAGCCTTTCCCTTTATCTTTAATTTAATGATCAAATTGTTTGATGCTTTAAAACACATCAAAATCACATTTGGGTTTGACTCAACTCAACATTCATAACCAGTCAGCATCCAAGTTAAAGTGTAGCTAAATGAAGCCAGGAATAAACTGCACTGTTTATCGTTTTGGTTCCCTTTGACCTAGATCTGTGAATCACAAGATGTTAGAAGGAAAACGGAAGATGCACTTAGCATTAACCTTGAATACTTCCATGATGTCATAACTCACAACTATGTACAATAAACTAAACAATAATAAAACTTGCCCTGGTTTTATATTTCTATTTAGACTCTGTCAGCTGTTTAAGGGCAATATCATAATCATCATCATAACTGTAATGTTTTTAACAATTGGGGTTTATGGGCCCAGTGAACCCAGTTGGAGAATATCTGAGCTTTTCAGCTCTGTTGAGGCCAAAGTTATTAATTGTCCATATTAAATGCCATCTTTGGTAAAGAGAGACACCACATGGGCAAAAACACAGCACAGAACTTTTATCTTTTAAGACATTCCTTCACTTTAAGCTTGAGCAGATTTCCCACTGACTATCGTGTCACACTTCAGTGAGCCTTGGGAATTTTCTCACTGAAAGACATCAACAGGGAGTGAACCATGATAAGAAAAAAGTGCCACAGCTGCATCCTGCATATTTATCAACCTTCTGCTGAACGAGGGGACATTCATGTTCACTGGTGAGGAAATTATCATCTCCCTCTTCCCCCTCTTCCTCCTCTTCCTCCCCCTGAGTGTCCTCTTCTTCCAGCTCCTGCTCTGCTCGCAGCATGTGAGATGTAGCCGTCTGTTGAGTGCAGATCCAGTGATTTTTTATTATACATTGAATGTGCAACAACATCTACACACACAATTATTAGACTTATAAATTGTAAAAAAAAAAAAAAAAAAAAAAAAAGAGGAACTAGTGTGAGACACAGAAGCTCACATGACTGGTTGAAGAGATGTTCCGTTTGCCTGCAGGAAGGTCTGACGTCATTTCCCCATGTGGGATGGTGCGACAGGCGGCCAGCCGGAGTCTGACCTGCCTCATGCCTTCAGTAGTCTGGACAAGGATGGAAATAAATAACTCTCCAGATTAATCACTGTCACATTATTTTATCACTCACACATGGAAAGAATGGGATCATTCTCATGGCAAAAAAAACAAAAAACACAACACACACTGCAGAGATTTAAAAGGACCACATAAGGCTGACTGTACATCACAAGGGCACAATAGAGGACGTGTGGGACTGCAGCATGATCCTCAGCAGCCTCGCTCAGTCCCTAGGGAGCATTTAATCAATCACATGAAAGAGGCAAGAGACGAGTACTACAAAATTGCTATGTTTAAGTTATAGAAGACCTGATGATGTATTTTGATTAAGTGCCAAGACATGTACCGCACTCTCTGGTGGATATATTATGCAAAGGTGACACTGTTTTTAATTAACCGTCCTGAGATGCTACTTCAGGTCATCTATCTGCTGTACATTACAACTTCTGTCAACAGAATAGCTAAATACAACTTTCTAAAACCACAGCCATTCATTTCCTGCTGTAGCACCTTTCACTTTTGTGGTTTCAGACTTTCGTCTACACTTTTAAACCCTGCTGCAACGATTTGTTCCTATTCAGACACCAAAGCACTAGCAAGGTCAGAGAGTGATGTTGGGTGATAAAGTCTGGTTGACAGTTGGCGTTCCAACTCATCCCAGAGGTGTCGAGTGGGGCTGAGGTCAGAGCTTTGTGCTGGCAAGTCAGCTTCTTTCACATCAAGAAGAGAAAACCATTTCTTTCTTTCTGACTTTGTGCACAGGTTCACTGTCATGTTAACAAAGGAAGTGGCTTCCTCAAACTGTAGCCACATAAAAAAACAAGACAACCAGTCGCTATGATTATTTTCATGTATCACTTTTTGTAGCGCTGCTGCTCTGTCCTAGTCACCAACAGCAGTGGACACAGAAGCAGGTGAAATAAAGGTAACTGAAGTTTAAGGGAGCTAAAGACAGCTGTTACTGAACTTAAATCAAAACAGTAAATAAAACATTATGTTATAATGCCACAGCTTCGTTTTTCCAACTGTGCTCCAGAGTGAAAAACTGCCTCACCTCCTGGGAGCTCCCCTCCATCATCCTCTGTCGTGAAGGCATCACCCTCTCACCGACAGACACAGGGTGGGTCTGGAAATGATACTGTGGTTGTGGGGTTCTCCTGTCAGATTTGACCTGGACAAAGGTAAACACAGTGAAATAGGGTCAACAGCAACATGGACAACTTAAAACACTGTCATTTTAAATGTATTTTACATCAATGTAAACTAAATCTTTACATTTTGGATTGTTGGTTAGACAAAACAATTTTAAGGAATAGATATGAGAAACTTTATAGACTAAACGTTTCATAAGTTAATCGAAATCAGTCCAAATAATGTTTTCCCCTTACCATTGTCTCTGTCTGAGGCTGCTGTCTCTTCTTGAAGACTTGGGTTCGCTGTGCCACACGGTGGCGCACTTCATCTTGAAATCGCCGCAGGCTCTCTTCAGTCTCCCTCCTCCTTTCTG
Source organism: Trachurus trachurus (assembly GCF_905171665.1). Classification (NCBI taxonomy): domain Eukaryota; kingdom Metazoa; phylum Chordata; class Actinopteri; order Carangiformes; family Carangidae; genus Trachurus; species Trachurus trachurus. The sequence goes on along the minus strand of NC_139903.1, from coordinate 17,470,266 downwards.
CCTGGAGCTCCTCCGTTAACAGAGCAAGAGCCTAAACCCAAGACAGGGGAAAACTGTCTTTGTTACTTAGAAATCAACCAGCGGTCTAAATTAATGTGACTTTGTAGAGTTAGCTCCTTCAACCTGCCCCAATCCTCTGCCGACAGTGATTAGAAGAGACAAACAGTGCAACATGTTTCAACTGGCTGTGTAGATAGATACAAGGGGTGTAACACTAATCCTAATTAATACGATATTAATACGACAATGACAGGGGCTACTGTTGTTCTGTCCTGTACTGACTATTTCACTTCCACTATGGTAAAGATATTTGTCTGATAATATACCTTTGAATTCAAGGACATATCTGAATAACAGTCCTTCTAGATCATTTGAGCTCCAATAATTACTCAACTGGCTGACAATTTACTAGGTAATCATTTTGGTATTCTTATTTCTATGTTATTATTTTTGAGACATAAAAACAACCCAAACCATAAAATCTTGAAAAAACAATGATAAAATTCTATATGTTCATTGTGAAAATGAAAAAATGCTATATTTGTTTTGTCTTAGTATCTAAAACCAGTCCTTCCCAGCCAAGTCTGAACATGTGGTTAGACTAGGGGGATGTTAAAATATCGTGTGACCTGACATGGTAAGTGTTGAAGTAATCTATCTACATAAAAGCAGAGGTGGTGTTTGCAGTAGTGCCTTCAGAAAGTATTGAATGTCTATTGAAAAACCTGCACTTAATTGTGTTGTATAATTTTAAGTGGATAAAATTGTCACTGTTACCTACCAATCTAAATAAATAAAAAAAAAACATGATGTCAAACTGAACACTTGGCAATTTCTTCAGTAAAATGTCATTAAATATAATAGATAAAATCTCCCAATTTGAAAAGTATTGATATCTCCCCCTTTGAGGAAGGTCCTCCTGGGTCACTCAATACAAGCTCTGCACACCTGGACTTGGACAGTAGTTTCCAGTCATATTTTTTAAACATCTGTCAAATTAGATTGAATAACACTGATTATATGCCCCCATTAGGTCAATTTACTGTCAACAAAATAGTTTTAACAGTTAGTTAAACTGAAAACACACTGACAAATCTTCCTAATCTGATCATCTCCAGTGTTAACGTAACCGTCTCTGCGGCGCCTGGCAACAACACGACACAAACCAGCTGGTGATTAGCCTTTAAATCCCAAACTTACCGCCGGATGCTCCAGGAAGTCTCGACCGTCCTCCACCCAGGCTCCCACCGCCACCACCGCCTGGTTCCTCCCGGCCAGCACCTTGTTAGCTCCTCCGGGGGCTCGGTGCTCCCTGCTCCGGGGAACCGAGGTTTTGTTTCTGCCGTTTGTCGACGCTAACACCCGGCTAGCGCTCATAGCTCGCCTCGCTAACCACCAGGCTGACGTAAAGTACCGGGTTAAAACGTCTCCTCGCTCCGCTTCTTCCACCGTGTTGTTCACGCTACTCGCTGACTATTTAAATGGAGAAGAAACGGACAATAAAAGTCAAATCCGTGCCAAGTTTGTTCATGTAAACATAAACACCAACAGGTCTGTTTTTTGAGTTTCGCTCATTTCGTCTTCTTTTACTTTCTGGCGTTTGACAAACGGCTCAGTGGCTCGATACCGCCCCCACGAGGACAGGAGGCGACACTGCGATAAACCATTAAAGGGATAGTTCACCCAAAATTCAAATTTCACTCATTATCTACTCACTCATGTCGACTAAGTGCTGGGAGAATTTTCAGAGTCCTCCGTGCCTTCTCTGAGTTACCGGGGATCCGCGCAGCAGTATTTGTCCATATAATGGTTGTGAATGGTGCTCACTTTTCTTCGTCCAAAAAGACACACCAAAAAACATCCAGATACCTCCATACTGCTCGTCTGTAATGTCCCTCTTGTATTGAAGCCCCGACATGAGAAATTGTTCCGCCTGTCAGTGCAAATATTTGCACTGACACAGGACGAGCAGTGAACTGAGACACTGGGAGCTGTAATAAATCTGTAATAATGTCCCTCTTGTATTGCAGCCCCGACATGAGAAATTGTTCAGAAAAAAAGTCTATATTTTAAAGGTGTACAGAAAAGAAAACTGAATTTGAGCCCACTCTGGATCATAAAATTAATGTAATAACTCATTTTTCAGACAATGTAGGCCAAACTTTGTGCAAAATTCTATTTTTGAGTAAATCCGGGATGAAAGTGTGTATTTTTTTTCCCGCATTGGATAATGCAGGCGCACGGATTATACGTCAGCCTGTACACGATTCATCAGCCACTGATATTGGATCCGTCATCCGTCATTCAAACGTCTGAGACACGCACACACACGCGGAGCTCGGGCTCGCCCCAAGCTTTGAATATCCCGCCCGCTCGATAACGACCAATCAAATTTGTTTTCCTTACTCGGGTAAACTCGTGTTGCAGCTCGTGACAACTCGGCGCGACAAACAGGACAAACGGCCATTTCTGTACAGCTTTAAGCTTGTTTTGTAGCGGAAGCTCCCAGTGTCTCAGTTCACTGCTCGTCCTGTGTCAGTGCAAATATTTGCACTGACGGGCGGAACAATTTCTCATGTCGGGGCTTCAATACAAGAGGGACATTACAGACGAGCAGTATGGAGGTATTTGGATGTTTTTTGGTGTGTCTTTTTGGACGAAGAAAAGTGAGCACCATTCACAACCATTATATGGACAAATACTGCTGCGCGGACCCCCCCGTAACTCAGAGAAGGCACGGAGGACTCTGAAAATTCTCCCAGCACTTAGTCGACATGAGTGAGTAGATAATGAGTGAAATTTGAATTTTGGGTGAACTATCCCTTTAAACACAATGGGTCTCATTCATGAAACGTGAGCAGCACGGATTTTTGTGTAAACCCTGAGCAGCGCAAATTTACGTGGATTTCCGCATTCATCAATCTTTTAGTAGTGCTGATTTTTTCGTAGCTACTCACAAAATCTACACCTGCTCCGGACTGTGTGTAGCGCTTGTGTAAATGTAGGAATGCAAATAAATACTGCTTGTCACTGTTGAAAATTACAATTTTAATCCGTATTACTCTCTCTCATGTTCAAAATACGCCGACGCCTTTGAAACACGTAATTTAAACATGACAAACAATTAGAAATATTTGGAGAGAGAGACGTTTTAGGGATCGGACACGCACAAACACGTCAAGGCTCCATCTAATGATGATAATAATCTGATATAAAACCGGAAAAAAACTTTTTTGTGTTGCTACACGCTCGGTGGGCGCACACTTCACCCTGCGCAGCAGCGCAGTTGGCACCGGTTTGGATGGAGCTGTGACAGACGGCTGGTGCTTCTGTAAGAATATAACCTGCCTATATAACTTCATGTGTTGATACAACCATGCTCCTCTACAGCTGAGGCTGTGAAGAGCCTCCTCCTCCCGTCGCTGCTGTAGCGCTGGAGTTGTGTGTATTTTTTTTTTTTTTTTTCATGTTTCATATCGAACTATTCTGGCTTTACTTCTTAAACGGTTATTTAATCAACCAAGGATACTTAATTCACTAAATCTGTTTCTTCCCTCCACGCCTTTGACCTGTCCCAGTCACACCACTACTAACAGAAGATAATTAAATATTTTTTCTGGACTCCACTTCACCCAAAATGACTTCGATCCGCGATCTCTCTCTCTTTTTTCTCTCTCTCCCTCTTTCCTTGTTTGCGTCATGGCCGCAGGTGAACAGGATGCACCTACCTCCTAATATGGTGGCAGGATCTCCTTATATGGCTATTCATGTATGGAGATCTATGCTAATTGCTGATCACCGGGGGCGTGTTGTTAGTTTAGATGGGTTGGCATTCATGAAGTTACACACGTGTTTACGATCAAATCTGAGTTTCCCGCACCGTTCATGAATCCGGAGTAGAATTTTAGTAGAGTGAGCTTTTATGTGCAAATCTACACACAGATTTACTCACGTTTCATGAATGAGACCCAATAAGAGTCAATTTTATTGGCCAAGTATGATTGTGAATACAGGAAATTTGACTCTAGTGGCTCTAAATGTACTTCAACAGACCACAGAGCAAAGATAATTGAACACAAACATATGACTATGATTTACAGGTCAGTAAAAAATCACTATAATATGAACAAAGCTGAAATATTACAGTGGGTCCGCCTGCTGAAAAAATGCTTTGGATTCTTATGCTGAATTGGTTCTTGAATATCAGTGATGATAACCAAACACACAATTTAAATGTTATATCAGAGGAAGCAACTTCTAAATAAGCTTCATTCTAAAAAGCATAAGGCTTGTTTGATATTCTGTATTTTCGTTTTAGGAAGGCCATTTGAAAAATAAAAGGCAATATAGTATTTTTCTAAAATGGCCGTACACTCGATATCAGCAGGCATGACTCAAACAGGAGTGAGTGGTGCACTTGGTGGGGATAGGACTACTTTCAGGTGAAGATGGATACAGATTTTATGCTCTAGTAAGTTTATAGGAGAGAGATGGAGTTTGCAGGGTTGAATGTGCTGAAGCATGTCGCACAATTTAATGGTCTGTCTCAGAGACAGTTTGTGGACAACAATGAAGCTCTAAAACAGAAAGCAATGACAAATATGGCATTAGACATCTGTTAATCTGTTGACAGTGAGAATATTAAAAAACTGAAAGATTAAGAGCCTAGGAAGGTTGTAGGTTTTGCAGATATTTGATGTTAAACCAAAGTTTTGGGTGGTAACAGTACATACTCTTACTGATGGAAGGACAGCAGTATACATTACATAAACCATTAAGTCACTTTCACTTGAAACAACTTTTGTTTTCTTAATTTCTTTATTAAAAAATGACAGTATTTTTACTACAGGAAAATAGAAGGAAATTGCATCACTCAGTGTGCAAACTGGACATTTTCAGATATAAAGATTACTCTGGATGTCAGTGGTTTTGACAAACTTCCGGAGGACTTCTGTGCTTGGAGACGAGCCCAACTGTGGAGAGAAAGAAAAGCACAAGCTTAAAATATTGAACATCCTGTTTAATGTGATAACAATTCAGGTGTGTAATATGAAATCTCAAGTGCACTTCCAAGAGATCTGGTGAACTATGATGTACGGTACATACACCTGTGTATGCTGTGTATTTTAAGAGCGTACATTAGGTAAGTATCACCCACAGTGTTTGATGTTTAAATGATTAATTTGGTGATTACTGAGGACACTGAGGAACTCATCCAGTACATATTTCATCATTTGCTTAAAAAAACACCTCCTCTTGTGATGTGACAGTAAAAGTTGATGAATGAATGGTCGTTTTTATCCCAAATAATTAACGGAGCAGTTGGAGAGACTGATTTATTGGACTCAGATTTAACAGGAAAAAGCTCCTCACCTGTATGGACTTCCCAAGCTTAGCCAGTGCGGGCTTGTAGGTCTCCATGGTGACAGAGTCAGGGCCGATGACATCACTGTAACACTGGTAAACAACAGCGGCGATCCGGAGGACCTGGCAGTGGTTCAGTACTGATGAAACAGCACGAAGTGGAAGAAAACAGGGTTATGTGACGACGGAGAGAAGAGCAGGCGGTTTGACATGAGGTGTGTGACCTGTCAGTCGTCGGCGTCCAAGGCTCAGGGTCTTTATCCTGACCATACATCCATTTAATTGGACTGTCAATGTCTTTAAGTGCACCAGCATGAAAATGACCAAATCAGGATGCAAGACTATGTGTTGTCGGTGAGTGGTGAGGAGCCTAATGGTGCTGCACTTCATTTAGTTGGCAGACGCTTTTGTACAAAGCCACTTACAGTTTTCCCCCGCACACTCACACCGGGAGCAATCTGAGGTTCAAGGACACTTCAGCAGGAGGAGGAGAGAACCTGGCTGAAGCTGGATTTCTAGCCTGCCTTACTTTGGTTCATTAATTCATAAAAAAGGCGAGACCACAGCGAGAAGAGGGTCTGAAGTGTAATGTCTTCTACAAAGAATTAACAAGATCCACTGATCCAACATTTTTTAATTGGTTGTTGAGGTTAAAACCTTGAAGCACAACACAATGTTGTTTTAGGCATCCCACCTTAAAAGCTCTGAACTGAGACTTCCAGGACTCAAAACTGTGACTTGGTCCTGTTGTGAAGATAATGTTACCTTAAACAGCCACAGGGAGGGTCTGTCTCTGACTTGTCAAAAATGTGTCGCTATTAAGATCATTTGTTGATTATGTAGCTGCTAATCAGTGGATTGAAAGACTAGTGAGTAATGTCAGGTTTGCACTTGATTTTGTTAAATATGAGTTAATTATATTTGTCTGTTCAAGACCCAAAACAAAAAGTATTATTTTCTTATTGTTCACTTGAATTCATTTAGAAACAAGTTAAAATTGTGGGACAAACATTTGTTGTTTCAAGGGTACAACTGTAAACACTGCAACTTCACATTTAACATTTAAAAAGCAGCACCAGCAAAGTGTCTGTCATGTCTTAATGTGGGTTTTCAAGTGTGATAAAGTAAAGTAAAAGTAAAAACCTGGCCAGGTAATGTGGGCTTGAGAAGTTGAGACATCAGAATTCATGAGAGCGAAAGTGTGTAATATTAGTACCTGCAGCTGGAAGTCCAGTAATTATGTTGGGTTGCTCCAGCGCCCTGCAGACGGGTTGACCACTGAAAGTACCAGTATGCAGAGAGCGCAGGAAGGGAGCAGAGCTGGTGCACAGATAGTCTGCCGTCTTGTAATCAGCCACAGAGCTGTCTGACAACACTGTCACATTCAGCTCTCTGTGCTGCAGGCAGCTAAACACCTACAAGACACACATAAACACACGGTTACATTACAGGACAATGATGTAACTATGGTCAGGTCTAAATGTCTCTATTTCTTCTCATGACATCATTTAATCAGTGTGTGCCATTTATTTTGCTGTATAAACTCACCTTGTCTGTCCACTGAAACTGCTGGTCCTCCGCTACGTAGCAGGTCACTTGGCATATCAAAACCTACAGGGGAAACAACGCAAGAGACGCTAAATTCAACATTTGTGGATCAGAGGCTGGTGTCTGTCTGCGTGGTGTAAGTCGGAGACAGGAAGCTCCATTTTCATGGAGGTCACGAACTGCACTTTGTTTTTTTCCCCCCCTGAGCTTGACATTCGCTTTGCCTGTCTGTGTGCTGTTTTCATGTTGTGAAGTGCAGCAGCACCCAAAGCTCAGGAGAAGGTGAGAGTTTTATTCAAATATGACAGCTCAGAGGAAGTTGTTGGATTTTGGTGAAAACTGCTCCAGACAGAGTCATTCAGCTGGCGACCTGGTGAGTCTGTCAGCCGTGGAAAAATGAACACGCTACAGTGGAACAATGTCTTTACATATAACCTCAATAAAACATTTAAAAAATATGTTATAAATATATAAAACCAAATTATCACTCTCTAATTGTGAGGCCTAATTTGCTTGGCTGCACACCATACTTGAGATGCAACGAATAGTTTATTTTTCAATTAGTTTCTTTGTGAATTAAAGCAGATATCAGTGGAATGTTTTTGTTAATATAAGTCCTAAATAGTCCTATTTTCCGTCAGCAATCACTTACATGAAGTATTTCAGCCTAAACACGAGTCTCTCCGTCACTCTGCTCTGCTGTAACGCGAGGAGAAAATTTTCTTTGTGGGATACAAGTGTTATCCAATGAGGAGAGAGAACGGCATGAAGGGCTGTGTGTGCAGCCAAGGGATGCGCGTGAATGTGGTGATGTAGCACGAGGACCAATTGATGCCTGACAAGGGCGGGGGCTGCTAACTCATGGTGCGTTCAAAGAAACTCGTACTTTGTGTTTTTCCTTCCTGTGAAGTCATACCAGTTCGATCTGGTACGAGTTCACGGGTCGGAAGTTACGAGTGGCCGTTATAGGGAACTTTCACAGACAACAGGATGGTAAAAACACGAGCTACGGGTTACCTGGAACGCTACCAAGTCGTAGTTGTGACTTGAAGCTGTAACTTACGGTTTCAAAAGCCTGCCTTGAACGCAGCATTAGCCGAAACGGCCGTGAAGCTGATATCTGCTTTAATTGTTTATTTAACGAATTACAGAAAAAGCAAAAAAAATGCCCATTGCTATGGTTGCAACCAACAATCCCCAACAAGACTAAGATATTAAATCATTATATTATAAGACACAAACACACACTAACCTATCGTGCCATGCATTTAAATCAGTCTTAAAAATGGAGATTATGATGAGAGGAATTTCAGCAAATCGGTAATTCATCTGTGAAAGAATGTGTGACTGTCACAGTATCTGCTGCTCAGAGCGGCTCTAGTCTGTATGAAAGTCTTCTCCTTCAGCTCATTAAATCTCTGCAACTGCAGGCAACAGGAGAAGGAATGTGTGATAAATGCGAAGCTTCCTCTGCAGCACGGTGCAATCACACACAGCTGTTCACCGTGTTGATTAAACCACATGCAAATGACACTGGGCTGATAGAAAACAAGCACATACACCTCTCTGCGCGCATCACACCGGTCAGTTATAACTCTGTATTCTGACAGTTTATCAGAGAAACGCTGAGACGGCGGATTAGCATGGCTCATTAATCCTGCGTGTCATGGCCTACTTTCCAACTTTTAGAGCTGAAGTGGGGTTTCATGTTTTATTCCTGAAATACATCACTGTGCAAACGCTTCTCTATCAAATCGGTTACACTCTGTGACCATTTATAAAATGAGATACAACAGACCTGAGACTGGAATAGTGTTGATGGATGTTATCATATAAATGGCTTCAGTGAATGTGTTGCTTCTGTCTGCATTCCTTACGTTTCTCCATGGATATTGGCTGACTTTTCCACTGATCTGCTGCATGTATGCAGTATGACAATTAGCTTTTTTTTAAGTGAGAATAACGGTTTTAATGTGTTAAGGAGCAAACACATTAGACTGAATGATAATTGAGTCTACAACAAGCTGGTGCTTCATGTGGGATTACTAACAGACAGATTTTAGTGCGATGTACTCAGGTATTATGCTCAGTGTGTTACTCACTGATGGGTTTTCCTTGTGTCTGTAGAAAAGACACGCCGACTCCTCGCTGGTTGATCCAGACACAGCCCGGCTCCTCTCGTTCCACACAGATGCGTGTCCCACTGAATCCCAGTTTCCAGAGGCGAGAACGTACACCGACAGAAACCCTATGAAGACAAAGCCAAACAGCGGATTTGTGATTTTTTTTTCTTTACTTATTAGGCATGGAGACATTATTCCACTTTCAGTTTTAAGGATTGATTGTGTACAAACATGTTATCGCATCTGAACTCACAGGGAGACCTGCATTAAAGTAACAGACCCTATCACACCTAGACAATAAACAATATATAACAATAAATTAGTTAATCAACACAAAATCTGTAGGAAATTATCAAAGTCATTCATATTCTATAAAAAAGCTAATTCATTCATTCATTATTGTCAGCCTTATAAACTACATTCTTCAGCTTTTTTCTGCCATTTGTTTTAGTGAAGAGAACATGTTTGGTTTTGGGAGTGTTACCTTAAGTAATGTCTCATCAATTAACTGAGAAAAGAATCAGCGAATGAATCCAATATGTAAATAATTGATAGTTGCATCCCTCGTCTGGCTGCATTACATTTACAGCGTGTGTGGTGCTCCAGGCCCACATCCTGCTGGTTTACTGACAAACCAGATGGGATGGAGTCATCATCAGTATTCAAAATCACAGCTGTGCTTTTCCTGCTGTGAGACGGCGCTGTAATAACTGCATATCAACAAACACAACCTGAACATAAGCAGTAACAGTGCATATTATCATATGAGAAAAAAAAGGGCAAATAAATATTCTGACTCATTCACAGTCCAAATCCAACAATATTCAGTTTATTATCATGTGTGAAAAGCAATGTATCAAATTCTCTAGAATAAGCATTTATTCCATAATCACAACAGTTGCCAATCAACCTTCTTTCAACTAATTAATCAATGAGCAGCTTTATAGTATATCAATCTCATGTCTATGTGTTAAGTGAGAAGTTGGAGACAGGACATGTTTTGCCTAGCTTAGCCTAACACTCAAAATATGTTCTCCATCTACAATAATATAGTTTCATTGTCTTATATACTTTACTTTCTGCTTCTGAGCAAATTAAACAAATAATATACATGGCTTTATCTTAATTAGCTAGTTGCCAGCTTCATCATCATCTTCTGTTGAGCAGGTACCGTACATTGGGTTTATGTGCAGTGTGCGCTTCAGTGTGTGCTTTTGAAAACAGCAACCTTAAGCTTGGAAAAGAGGCGGATGAACCAAAGCATAAAAGCTGCAGGCCATAAAATGTAGATGTAAGCAAACTATAAGGTACAAAAATGCTTTTGTGTGGGCTTGTCATAAAGAGCAACAGCCTTCACATTACACACGTTCCAATTATTGCATTTTTGATGCCATCTAGGAATTTAAATTTCACCGTTTCACTCCACTGACCTCCAGGGGCACAACTCTACCACCTGCATCCCCATTAAAACAAAAAGTCTGTATTTAAAAAACAAATTAACAATCCAACCTTAAAGCAGAAGTGAGTGATATATTTGTGTTAATATAAGTCTTAAATAGTTATATCTTCCGACAGCAATCACTTACATAGAGTGTTTGGACTGAAACAGGGGTCTCTCAGTCCCTCTGCTCTGCTCTGAGCCGAAGAGAAAACATTTATCGTATCCTACAGTTTTTATCCAATGAGGAGAGAGAACGGCATGCAGGGCTGTGTGTGCAGCCAAGGAACGCCGTGAATGTGGTGACGTAGCGACGAGGACTGTTATGGTGCGTTCAAGGAAACTCGTATTTTTCCGACCGTGAAGTGGTACCAGTTCGATCTGGTACGAGTTCACCGGTCGGAAGTTACGAGTGGCCGTTATAGTGACTTTCACCGGTAAAACAGGTCGGAAAAACACGAGTGGGTTGCCTGGAACGCTACAAAGTCGTAAGTTGTGACTTGAAGCTGTAATTTACGATTTCAAAAGCCTGCCTGGAACGCAGCATTAGCGAAAACGACCGGATCACTCACTTCTGCTTTAAGGAAAAAACTACTCAATGATATGTCTTGAGGACAAGTAAATAAAAAAGGAGGGACAGGTAATCTTTCAGTGTTGTGGGCTTTAACAAGCATCATTTACCACAGGCCCTCTGCTTTGTAAAACCTTCATGAATGTTTTTTAAATGTTAGACATAGAGGATAAATGCTATAATCAAAAGCTGTAGCAGAAGGGGGTTATTTTCTGTAGAAGCACGTTTCTTTTTTTCAGAAACACTGATTAAATAAACACTCACAGAGAGAAAGGGCAAATCCACTGCCATCTAAACCATAAATGTTGAAGATGTAAAATCTAAATATTTATCCATTACTTACTGGCAGCGTTGTGTCCAGCAGCGAGGATGAAATCTGTACACTGCAACTTGTTTCCAGACTTTAGTGCTTCAGAGACTTCAGAGCTCCAGTGCAGACGAACCTCCCTGATGAATAGTCATGTGGGTTAGAGTGGAGGAAAAGATTCAGAAAACATTGTGCAAATAAAATTTCAAGCGTTTTATTGAAGCTTGAGACATTAAGTAACTGCAGTAACTGGGAGGATGGAGGAGCAGCAGGACGGTGGTACAAAATAAACTATACAGGGGACCAAGCAATCAGTTTGTCTCCTACATCACATACTTCAATGCAGGTCTCTCTGCTGCATTTTTCTGCATATTTCTCTATTTATTTGTATCAAAATCATTAGAGATGCTCCCGTGAGAAAAACAGCTAACATTTTAAATCAAACTTGCATTCATTTTGTATTTGTAATAAAACAGATAATTAGAAATTCCTCTTCAATCCATATGGCCACAAAAACTAGATCCTACCATAACAAGAGGCATAGGCTACAGTTATTTATACTGGACTTTAATTGGCATATTACACTCGATTGTGTTTCCTTTTTTCACTTTAGCTACTTACTGAACTTTTTTGCTCTTTAATTTTATATAACAACTACAGTCAACCGTAGATTACCCACTGTATCGTTTGTTTTACATTGACAGCATCAGTTGCCATGATAACGATGTAAAATGTCATGTGTCATGATGGCTGGCAAGAGCCGACACGTCTATAATGGTGAGACGTGTGGTACAAACCCGTTTTTTTTTATCGAAAGGTGTGTGCTGCCTCCAATTTCACCACTTAAAGATAAGTTACAGTTCATTTCCCTTTAAGTTTCAGTGATTTATCTCCTATACGCTCCCATGCTTTCTGACGCATCGCTTCCTGGTGCTACATGCTAGCTGGCTAGTGCTATTTACCTCTTTTCCTCCAGCTCTCTGCGGATTTGTTCATCTTCTTCGTTTTCGTCGAGGTCCTCGTCGTCTTCTTCCACGGCCCGAGAATACGTCGACAAAACTTCACCGAAAAACGTCGCCATGAGCACTGTCTTTGCAGACAAAACCGAAAGTTTGGCCAAGGATTCAGAGGGGACTAACAGCCGTGACGTACATCCGTCACTTCCGCCGTTGGTGGCAACACGCCTTCAGAATAAAAGCCCGACCCCAACCCAGGAATCCTTCAGTATAAATGCGTACACAAGCCTGAACCAGTGCACGAATTTATTGATCACCAAGGTGCATGGAGGAACAAGAGAAAGACCGAGAGGTAAGGCAAGTAATTACCTGAATGGTACAGATTAGAAAAAATAAATAATTTTGCACATTTTTAATGATCTTTGGGGTGCACCTTGTTAACATCCCTTAGCTAACTCAACAGAATAAGATGATTTATGGCCTAATCACAATTCATGAAGGGGTATGTTCAAGTCTGTGTTAAAACAATATTCACATGCACATTTGAGACCAAGAATAGCTGTTGATTGTTGATAGTTATTAAAAATAATCATAGTATACCCATAGGTGCACTAGTGTATCATAGTAAATAGCAGCAAATAGGCACACAACAACAAAAATTATAATATGACGAAGTGCTGTTGTGGCTCCAAAGTCAGAGATATTCAAATAGTCAGAGTCCATTTAAGCCAATTTATAGACTTTGAGATTCCCTTTTTGTGTTTCACATTTCAGCAAGGAACTACAGTCCAGGGAGACAAGTAGAGAGTTTTGTACTAAAAAGATTGTAAGTTGAGAAATTCAGAAGACAGAAGTTTTCATTAGCTAAGATTGCCTCTCATTATACCTTCTGCTGAGCTATAAAAAGCATCTTTACACAAAAGGAGGACTCCGCTCTTAGAGTGAAATCCTAATAAGATGGGATCTGTTCAGGGCTGCGATACATGATGAATTTGAAAGGACGTGAACTTGTCCTTTAAGCATAATTTTCAGCATTATGAAAATAAAAAATAGATCTGACTAAATATTTCAAATGCACAGAACTACCTTCAGCTGAGCAGCTCAAACACACTGTCCATGCATACAGAGAGGTGCAAACACCAGTCGCTTCACACGGTGCCGGTGGGAGGCTCAAAGCCCAGGGCTGCATGCATGAGTACTGCCTGCCTGACATATCTCAGCCTGAGATGTTCACTTAAATCAATGAATGATTCAAGGCCGGGGCTCTCCAGTGGATTCACATTGTGCGTGGTTATACAATGCATAGGAGCTGGAATATGACTAACAATTATAGCGTAGGACTTCTTGAGGAGATATTTTTGGGCCGCTGTGCCAATCAAGGGTAAACGTGACACCCCACACAACTCCACCAGCTTCTTGCTGATAATACATAATTAATATGAGTGGCAAAATAGGGAAAACATCATTTCTAAAGGATGCTGGCAGATCATCTTCAGTTGTAAAGCCAGCTAGAAACACAAGCCAAGTCATGTTAGGGCAAATTGGCCTCAAGTTGACTGCAGAACATCCATCCCTTCCATTGTGTTGTATAATTCATTTTCCGGTAAGCTGTGCCCTGGGAGATGAGGGACAAACAGAAATGTGATGACATCAGCACGGCCATAAACATTCTTCATTGTCACCAGAAAATGCCTAGTGTTGGAAAGACAAATTGGATTGCAGGGCAAAGCCTGGAGTAGAATAGAGAGTAAGCTCTATTACCAGTGCAGAGCAATAATGTAGCAGGAGGCCATAAAGTAACAGCAGAAAGGCTTCCTGTCACAAAATGGAGCAACATGCTAGGAGGAAGCTTCGGGCTGCTGTTAACATAATTGATAGTAGAGAGAAGGGGAGAGGGAGGACGAGTGTGGGTGGAAAACCTCCAGGCTCAGGACAACAAGAGAGGAATGTCAACAACCGGACAAACAGGGAATGTCGTCACAACACTGACCATTAAAAAGGGGCTCGGGATGAAACTGTCAGAGGACAAAAAGCATCTACAAAGAGCCCGTCTTCTCGTAAACCCAATAACAGTGAAGTCTGAAGATTGTGACAGCCCCTTCGCTCCATCTGTCCGTCTGTCCTACACTTTGGTCGGGAGCAGCAGATCCCTCCTACGGGCCAGACTGCCATGCCGGTTGGGACGTGCACAGACATTTTAATAGCCAGTGTTTCAATTACAAAAAGGGCTGCTTGCTTCTCCCCAACCCTCACCCCCCCCTCTCCGTCCTCCTCCTCTCATATGATTGATACCGACAGATCACAACCCATCAGTTAAATCATGTGCACAAATTAAGTCGTCCAAGGGCACAATTAGTAATTTGTGCACGACGTTTTGGGAATCTGAAAGCAAATCGAGAAGAATGGATTTTGCAATGACACCTGCCATGTTCTGCAGAGAAGGGATTTTTATATACAATACATATTTTGTATTTGCTGCACAAAACATATATTACAGCACACAGAGATATGCAGTAATAGTCAAGCCTGCCTCTAACCTCTCTCCTTTCACAGAGGTCATCCAGGAATGAAAGGAGGTGCTCAGTGAAAAACAGATTAATCTCTGTTTTTATCTTTTAGAAATACAGTGTTAGGTAACAGAACATCCCTACTGTGGGATGTGAAATGCACTCTGTGTAGATATACTCATTAACAAAAGGTTACAGAGGTGTGTGTGTGGCACGAAAGGAGCTTAATTTACACCCACACTATTTATTATCATGTCACCTACCTCAGTGTATGATTTGAATCGAGCTGTACATGTGGTTTTCTCCCCTGTAATAACTAACACACATAAGGACAAGTTTTAAAAAATATTTTACCAAAATGATGTAGCTTTGTTTCTCCTCCTTTTCCTCTACAATGTTGCCAGCTACCATGTTTTTATCAACTGCACCTACAGAGGAACCAAAGAAGAGAAAACGGGCAGTTGATCAAAAGTTAAAGCGAGAAGATGAGTTCCAAGTTTCAGCAGTAGAGAAGCTTTGATTACTGTGGAGTGCATTTGACACTATCGCCTCTATGGGACTGTAGATGTTTTTAAGGAATAACATTTCTTAAACAAACCTGGACGACACTTATATGGCATTGGAAAGAAAGGAGGGAGCATGCATCCTGTTAATCTCCAATATACAGATACATGAAAATCAGGATTGTTATTTTTAAAAAAGCATCATGAGACTTTTGAGGCGTCGATCGCTCCAGCGTTTCTGTCCACATTCGAAGTCGTCACAGATAGATGGAGCATTTCCACGCACACCTTTAGCTATTCACCCATTGTGTCAGACCACCCACCAACACTCACATTCACACAGAGGGGCAATTTAAAATGTGCACTCCAGCTCGGCTGCGTGTCAGTGGATTGTGGGAGGAAAGTGGAGCGCCTGGAGGAATCACAGACACGCAGAGAACATGCAAACCCCACACACGGAGAGGATCAGTTGCTTAGGAACAGAATTGTTCATCAACTGTGGGTGTGATCACTTCTGAGCAAGGTGTGGGTTTTTTATTCATATTGGAGTTGTGTTTAACGGGAAGCGGGGCTCTGATGAAGCTTCATGGTGCCTCGAGGTGGGTGGAAAAGGTGAACTGATGTTGATGTGCCCTGCACCAGCTGAAGAAAAGATCGATATCACATAAGTGAGCAAACAGCAAAGAGAAGGATGCTTATAGATATTGTGTGTTATCAAATCAATATAAATGCATTACTATTTATATAGCACCTTTCTTTACATAGTTAGATGCTTGTACAGCTATAAAAAAAAAATGAAGATACATTAAAGCAGCTGTATATAACTGTAGGCCTACATAACATAATTTTTTCTATATTTGGTCACTGCTCACCACTGGACTGATATATTCTGTATATTTTTCTTTCCTTTTTACTTTATTATTATTTGTGCTCTGCATTCCTTTGGCTGCTGCAACATTCTAAATTTGCCCAGCGTGGGGCGCATAAAGGAAAATCTGATCTTATCTTATCTTGACAAAAAAGAAAACCGTGACAAACAAACAGCACAACCAAAACCAAAAATAAAATAAGAGTAAAATCCTGTGATGGTATTTAAAACACAAACACAAAAAAATTCATGCATCTGATTAAATAATTCAACAATTAATAATCAAAACATTGATTGATCATATAGCACATTCCTCACAGTAAATGAATCGGTTCATTTGAAACATAAAAAAAAAACACACTGTGGAAGCTGCATCCAAAACAGACAATAACAAAAAAAAGTACAACAATACGATAATCTAATAATTGTGCTCCATGTGATTCATGACATTCTTGTCATTATATTTTGCTTTAAACCTGCAATCACTGTTTTTGTTTGCTTGTGTGTTTTGGCCTTTTAGATGCAGCAGAAACACACGTGTAAACACAATTATGTACTTTTACAGTCATGTGCTTAACTTCTTTGTGTGTTTTTTTAAATCCAGAAACACCCTCAGTCATGTTTCCAATCACCTGGCCAGTCTAAATTCAATGTTGAGCGTGTGTTTTCAGTTTCCATTCACTTCTTTATAATATTTGCTCCACTGTGCTGATCTTCTTGTTGCTCACAGCGTCTGTCTGCCGTTCGGTGCTGAGCAGGTGTTTTACAGTGAGGTTTGCTGTCACTAAACAGCAGCCTGCTGTGGCCAATAACAACACTGTGGGAGCCAGCGAGGGGGAAGTAAAACAGGAAATTTATGGAGTGGACAGCTAAAAACTGAGCCGGGAGCTGCTGATTCAGGTGGTAATTGACTGGTTCTTCACTATGAGTGACTCCTTTCATTATGTCACGGTGTAAATTTCATACGTCCTCATCGTTATAAAAATACCAACTGTTTCTGCTTTTTTCTGATTTGAATAAAACACCTTTTTTGACAACTGCTGGGATTTCTGTAGGTGCATAGTAAAACGGCTTGATATGACAATGAATCGTGTGACTCATGTTGGAGCTCAGCAGGATGAGTGGATACTGTCACATGTGTGAAAAACCTGGTTGCATGACTATATCAATTGTTTATTAAGAGAACTGTGTAGAGAAGTGTTGAAGAAGTGAATCCAGGATTGAGAAATGTGTGTAAATATTTAACTGGAGAAACGTTAAATATCAAGTGTAGGTTTGCATAATGAGACATCGTCCTATGTGAGTGAACTCGGACTCAGGTTAAATAATCGGTCAGTTATCAGTATCAGACCGGAGGCAGTTGTAGTAGGTAGTAAACTAAACAGCTGCTACTGTGATTTAAAATGTCCTCACATTATTAAATTGAACTAATGCACCAATGGAACAGCAGCAATTTTATTGCAGCTGTGGTCAATCTACTGAAGATCAACATGTCATTTCCTGAAGGTTCCACCATTTGGCCTACTTCTGTGTGTGTTTTATTTAAGGGATTTAAGGGATAGTTCAACATTTGGCAAATTGGCCCATTGCCATAATCCCTATAGTCATAGCAATAGGTTTGTTAACATGTAGACGCTACAGTCCTCAACGCAGGCGTCCCCGGTTCGAATCCCACATCGGGCAGACCTTTCCTGCATGTCATTCCCCCTCTCTCTGCCTCCCCCTTTCATGTCTATCTCACCATGTACTGTCAAATAAAGGAAAAACGCCAAAAAATATACAAAAAATAAAATAAAAATTGTCGGTGCAAGCTATTTTTAGAACAGCGGAGCAGAGCCGCGAGCTGCTCAGAGCTACGCTACAGAGGCTAATGGGATTTCTTGGTTTCCCTCATCAAACTCATCAAATACACAATCCAACAACTCCAAAACGCTCTGGTGGACAAGTTGTGACCTGCACATTCACCACGCTATGAGATAGTAAGGGAACATTATGAGTCCGTAACTCTGAGCAGCTTGCGGCTTGGCCCTGCCGTTCTAAAAATAGCTTGCACTGACAATTTAAGGTAACAAACCTACTCCTAAAACTATAGGGATTATGGCAATGGGCCAATTTTCTAAAATGTTGAACTATCCCTTTAAGTGTGAACACAGATAGAAGAAAACTATTTAACAACATTAAACATTTCTCTTTATTTTGGAGGATCTTGTGTCCTAACCAATGTGGAGACCAAACCTATACGCCCTGACTCGATACTGAATTCAATCACCACGTCTCAGACACACACACACTTTGGCAAAATCCCAGTAATGTAGAGAAATCCAATTTAGGTTAATGTAAGAATCTGGATCATATGCAGTGACCACTACATGAATTTGGAGGTTTTCTTTTTAAAGGACAGCTTGTAGTGTTGTGATCAGAACCTGTCCAGTCCAGATTTAATCATATATGGGGTCATAGTTTGAAATATGTGGGCGACTACATCTCCAGAGTCTGGGGTATTTTGTGCAGCGACAGTTGACAGACGGTCTATATTAAAAGACTTCTCACATGCCTGTAAATATGTAGGGAAACATCCCTCCTGTCCACACTGGCTGTAAAGAGATCCAGTGTGAGAAGTGTGTGGCAAAAACTTAAACCTTGGTTTGGGAACAACTTAACATTCCCTCTGTACGTTTCCTATTTTCTCTCACCACTGCTGCTCTCATTACTGTCCAGTAAAAGCCAAAATAAATCTAGAAAACTAAATGGTCAACATCAATTTCTGTCAAGTAACTGACCCTCATTTCCAAGAGGGGCCATCCAGGGAGCTTGTGTGTCTTCATTTAGAATGCAAAAATGTAAAAATCCTCATAATAAATGCACACAGTTCATCAAACAGTACTGCTTGGGGACAGGGTAATCATTAAGAATAAAGAAAAATCAATTTATGGAAGACATTTCCTCTTGTCGTGCACAAGAGCCTCATTCAATCTTTCCTAAAGCCATTTCTGTTGTGCACAAAAGGAAAGTTGGTCTGTGTCTGTTTGTGTGTGCGTGTATGTGAGTATGTGTGTGTGTGCATGCATGAGTGCATGCATGGTAAACCGGCTTTTGTGCAATTCATTAGAAATTCTGCTGACAGAGACTTGCAGAGAAAGCAGTGGTGTGTGTGTGTGTGGAAGGAATATTAAGAGGATTGCTTCTGCCTGGAGATGGCCTGCAGCTTTAAAGATATCGGCTCCTTCATAAGACGCATAACGTCACAAACACACACACACACACACACACTGAGTGGACAGCAGTGTGTACATCAATATATGTTTAGCATTTGGGCCCACAAACCTTTCTCATTACAGTTAATAACCCTGATTAACACCAGCTGCAGTCAGAGCAGCCTGGCACTGGGAGAGAGGCTCAATAATAGTCAGACACATAATGTACAATGTCATTCAGAGAGAGAATGTGGTTTGGTTTTACAATGACGCTGTTAATCATCCAAACTTGAGGGATTTACAAACTTTTTTTCTAATTTAAAGAATCCTGTGGAGATCCATAAGAAGTGCTACAATCAATATTTTTATATTATCAATCGATCAAATCACTGAGTAATGTGAAAATAGATGCTCGTAGTGGTAAAGCCACAGAGAATTACGACTCAACTCCGCAGCGCTCCAGAGTGTTTTAGCATCTTTCAACTCATTGTTTTGGTTTTATGGTCCACAGCCTTACTGTTGGGCGGGTTCACTCTTTCATCAACCTTACTTCCTGCCCCAGCAGGCAGTGAAAAAAGCGCTGATAAACCAACTGCTGTTTGGCGCTGGGCGGGTAGTGTACAGTGTGCAGAGGTGTGAAATTGGACGAGGTTTAAACTTCTCCTCTCAAGCTGTTTTTCCCCTCTTTTCTTCACACGACTACTGCATCACTTTTTTTTGCAAGTGTTAACACCATGAAAAAGCCTTAAAGGAGAGACTCTCGGAGTGTGTGCATCATTATCTCCATTTGTACGATTCATCACGTTGAGACTGAAATGATGCACAAAAGACACTGAGTTCTTTGAAGCCGCAAATCCCGACTTTCCCTCCAACTACCTCCAAGTCAGCAGACATAAATACTTTTATCTCTAGATGTGCCTGCATTACTACACTACATGCATTTTCAGAGGCCTTGGACTCTGTCTGTGCTTCTACGCCGATGATCTCCGCCACAGCTGCAAACTAAAACTCACCAGAAAATGAATCAACTTGTTTTCTGTATCTTTTTTTCCCCTCTTTAAATCTCTTTTTGAGCTCATTTGCCCTCAAGGCTCAAGAAAATGGCTTTGGTTTGAAAAATTCATATAAAAATGATTTCATTTATTTGTAGCTTATGAAAATGAATACCAGTGGCTCCTTGGTGTTCAGCCTGCAATCTAATACGGGTCCGTTTGACCAGGGCAACCGAGTGGACGTGTATGAATATTAAAATAAGTGCTATAATCACTCTCCATTTAACAGCCCTCAAACACATGCCCCGCTTTAAACTGTGCATGAATAGTTGTATAAATCTTTCAGTATGCACTCATCTACAGTGAGTTCATCATCCAGGGACCCTCATTCCCTCTAAGGCTATTCATTTTTCATGGAGGCCCGCTGGTGATGGAGCATGTCCACAAGTAGGACTGGGAAATTACTGTGAGAATCTCAGATGCTTTTTGGTGCGGATGTAAAACAGCACAGAGACCTTTATCTGATTAAATGTTCCTCTTTGCTCTTGTCTGTTATTACTTCTCACCTCCATAAATATGCAGAGTATTTTAGACAGCATGCTGCATTGTAATCGGCTCTGATTGAGGCTCGACGTGGCCAAATCTTTTCAATCTGGAGATCACTCTGGTAAAAAATCTGAACTTTTTAAGATTTAGGGCTAAATCTTTGAGTAATGTTTCAGTTTTTTGCTGAGCTGCACTGCAGGCAGCTCCAGACTGTTACAAAGAGTGTTGGATTCTGATTAAAAAATGATTTGATTTCTTATATTTAATATGTAAATTAAGATAATTACTGAGATTGATATAATAACTTGTTTTTTTATACACAAGAAATTAAAAAATCATACATGAATATATTAGAAAATGTCTCATTTATCAAACTTAACATGGTTTAACAATGCATATTCAGTGAATATAATTTCAGCAGGAGGCTATATTCAGAGTTATGAGCAGGTTTGTCGAGTGGTGTGGGATGAATCACCCGCTGCTCAAGATCTCTCAGACTAAGTAGCCGGCGGTCGACTCCTCTGTTCCCTGTCTGATGCAGAAGTGGTTCGACAACTGCAAATGCCTGAAGTCCACCTGGACAACAGATTGGACTGGAGCTGGTTTATAAGAACAACAAAGCCCTCAAACACTTCACTTCACGTTGGAGAACACAGCTGATACCATCAGGCTCAGGACGACCTGCTCTGTCCACAGGATGAGGCGTTCAGGTGCTACAATATCTCTCACCTTGGATGGACACAGGAGGAGGAGGAGAGCGACAGACGATCCTTCTGGACAGAGCTGGTCACCAACGTTAGAAGACTTTAAGACTTTGTAGAGATAGTAATTGTCCCCAGAGGATCACACTATCCCATTGTCCTGCAGCGAAACAATGGAAGAGGTTGTGTCAATGGGACCGTGTTGCTTCAGGGTTTCAAGACATTCAGATGTCAAAACAATAAAACAAGAGGAAAGAGGCTCAGGAGGCAACATAACAACAATATAACAATAGAGAGCAGGACAGTGACGCCAGAGAGACGCAGCACAGACAAAATATGAGCTTACAGAGAAAAAAGACAAAACAATATTCTTCAATAAAGTGTAAACCAAGTGGTTTTTAGATCATGAAAAACAGAAATAATAAAAAAAAAACAATAAACAGACTTTTCAATTTTGTAGCTTTCCACAAATGTTTTGAATGGTTTGGAAAGTCGTCGCAGCATAAATCATTTTATCCATCAGTGTGGAAATCACAATAAAGATTGTGTAATGATTTTGCATTGCACTGCAGCAAAAGTATAACATTTTATTGAACATTGTTGGCAGCTCAATACAAAAAAAATCAAGTGTATTTTTTTAGTATGGCCTTTTTTAACTATTACTCTTTGTGCATAAACACACTATACACCAGCACGGCGACTGGAATAACACTGAGACACTCAGCTGCTGCAGACATCATCAATCATAAACGGTGAAATGGAAAAGTATTTCTAGCTAAGTGGCACCAGTGCTTTGAAAGCCTCAGTAGGTCAAGGTGTGGCCTCATTGTAGAAACGTCTCCTTCACCCACACTTCTATATTTGGACTCCATGTCACGCTGCCTGCAGTTATCTTCCAGAGAGGGAGGAGCTGCTCTCAGTTTAGTGCTGATCTAAATTACTGGTTTTCAACATTATTTCAAGTGATGTTTTTTTTGTTGTTGGCAAAAAAAGATTTAATGTCTTCAGACTAAAGTAAAAGAGAGGGTGTGAGTGTGAGTGGTTTTAGTGTGAAAACCAAGTTTATATCATAGAACATTTTATTGATCCCATACTAATTTCATGACTGTTGAAAAAGACAAAACAAATTCTGATCTGATCTGGTAGAAGGTTTATTGTTGGAGAGGGGGTGTCAAAATATAAAGAAGCTTTTTCAGACTCTATAGAGGAACTGAGACTGTTTGAATGAAGTTTAAGGCTGAGATTTTGTGGCTGCTTCAGGTTGACAAAAGTTGGCCTGCTCTGACAAATAATGGTAAATTATTTTTGGAATCTGGTGCTTTCGGGGGAATAATGGTCGATTTAAAAGTTTAAGCAATGTTCAGCTGCAAATTTGTGATAAATTTACCCCGATTTATCCCATCCTTTGATTATCTGATTCTTGGGTAAATGCTAATAATTAACACTTAGATGTTTATTTTTCGTGTAGCCTAATCATGTAGGTTTGCAGCATCTGACTGACCACACCCACAGGAATGCCAGTGGTTACCGATCAGGGTGCAATACTGAAAGTAATTTACCAGTAGATAATCGATTTAAGTAGAAACGGATAAGCTTCTATGAAGGCAGCCATTAAAGGGAGGTATAGGCAGGCTGCTCTGGTGTGTGAGTGACACACAGACTAGGCTACATCTGAAGAAAGAAAGAAAAAAAAACACAGCCCTGCCAGCTGACTGGTATACGGGACCTTTAATGCAGCTACAGCTCTTCATTCAGATGCTGAGTGGAGCAGCGGTGACCGGAGGAGACGGAGCGTTTCTAGGAAAACCAGAACACAGCTCTGCTCTAATCGCCCTTTCTCTTTCCTTTTCTTTTTTGGAAAACCCACTTTGGCACACACTGGGGGATTTTCCTTCCCATTCGCTTCCAGCATCCACCTGAGAAAGTGCTGTTTCGGATGCAGACTGAGCGGATTGCGGCATTCAAAGCGTCCTGGATGATCGGAGCTCAGCAGCAGCAGCAGCAGCAGCAGCATCAGCAGCATCACATTGTATGAAAGACGTCACCGCGATCCAGTTTTCCCATTTACACTTATCGTCTCTGCACTCGCGGACTGTTCCCCGTGCTGACTATTTCATCAGGTAAGAATTCATGATTTTCCTACATTTATTCAGCTCTTTAGTCTGTTTGGGCTGGAGATGTAAGAAACGCAGCCATTATCCTCTGCGTAAAGCTCACATTATCATCCCAAACGCTGCTGCGTGGAGAGTAGCAAAGAATGGCTTCTGTTAGGTTAAATTTTGAAGGCCTACGCATTAGGCTATAATAGATGGTGAAGCCTATTGTCTTTTTTATTTAGAGCCCATCTTACATTCGTAGCAACGTCCGTTTTTAAGCTGATCCAGAGGATGAGGTTTGTAACGTTGTGTGATTTAGTGTCAGATGGCGCGTATTTCTTCCCTAATTGTTTCAGATTAGTCTTATGGAAGTGGCCTGGACCAGTTAATGAGACACTGTGGGCGGGTTTCTGCTGGTTCTGGTGGGCAGCCTCCTCTGGAGCTGGACGAGCGGCTCTCATGTGTCTTCTTTTGGGTGCAGGTAACCACATGCGCGGGCCGGTGTCACCGCGCTGAGCCCGGAGAGCACAAAGGGTACTGGGGTCAGAGTGACAGACGTGGACCGGGGAAGGTGGACCGGATGACAGCCAGAACCGCTGAGGCCGCGGGACTGTCGGTGCCTCCGCCGCACCGCTGTAACGGGGCTCTCCAGGCCAACAACGGCACCTGCGCGGAGCAGCTCAGCCTCTTTCCGCCCTTCTCCTCCACCCTCGCGCTCCTCGTGCTGGTGGCCGTGCTCGTGGGGATCATCCTCGTTTCCCTGGCAACGTTCCACTTCCACAAGAGGAAGCTCCGGAACAGGAAGATCCAGCGCGCGCAGGAGGAATACGAGCGCGACCGTCGCAGCCCCGTGCGCGCCGGGGCGAGCGGGGAGCCCGCGAGGCCGTGCGTCATCGTCCGACCGGTGAGATGTGAGGAGAAGCTCTCGAGCCAGAGCACGGACAGCAGCGGGGACGGGGACGTCACCGCAGCGGCGGCGGAGGAGGACAAACAGGCGCTGCACGAGACGGTTCCTCTGGACTGTTAACTATTAGTGCAACTTCAGGGAATGAGACTGTGGAATAAACAGGAAAAGCAATAAGGCACAAAGAACTCCCACACCCATCTCTGCTGCTTGTAGACTTAGAAACAGCAGGAAAAAAAATAGATGCAGAACAGTAGGTCTAGAGGTAACACTAGTACTACAGTGGCACATACAAACAGACGGGTGACAAACTAAAGGAAAAACCTGAACAAATGATTGGAGACACAAATAAGAAACGCAGATGCTTCCACAAAGGTGCACTTCATGGTACAAGTCACTAACTAACATCTGATCCAGCTCTGTGGCAGGTGCAGAACGTCAGTCAGGGTGGACGTCAATAAACAGGGTTGGAAACTGTGGTCGACAGCGCACGTTAGAGGAACGTGATGCTCGTGCTTTAGTGCAGCATGTGAGGAAAAACAGAAGAGCAACTCTTCCTCAGGTGACTGAGATTTTCAATGCAGGACGTGGTCGGACTGTGTCAGCAAGAAGAGTCTGTCGACAGCTATGTAGAGAGGGAAACAGCAAGGTTGCAGTGCATAAACCCCTCATTACCAAGACGAATGCACATCTGAGAGTTCAGTGGTGCAAAAACCATCAGCACTGGTCGACAGAGATGTGGAAAAAAGAGATATGGTTAGATGAGTCATCCTTCACCACGTTGTCCCCAAGTGGACGAGTGAATGAGTGGCAATCACCAAGAGAGAGGTACAGGACAGAGCTCCTGGTGCCCACTGAGGGGGGCTCTGTTATCAAGTGGGGGGCATTTTTCTGGCACGGTTTGGATCCACTCGTCACCTTAGAGGGTGCAGTCACTGAAAATCAACACAGAGTTGTTCTGAACGACCACCTTTGTCCTCTGATGAAACATTTCTACCCTGATGGGAGAGGTCTCCTGCAGGTTGACGATGCCACTCATAGGACACAGGGGGTCATGATAGAACGGCTCGATTGGCACGAAAAAGACGTGAATCACATGCTCTGGCCTCCACAGTCACCAGATCTCAACCCAACTGAACAGCTTTTGGAGATTTTGGAGCGACTTGTAAGACGGCGCTCTCCACCGCCATCATCCCAACACCAAACGAGGGACCATATTTTGGAATAAAGACCTCCAGAGACTTATTGAATCAATGCCGAGGCGCATTGAGGCTGTTCTGGCTGCACATGGAGGCCCAACAACTTACTGAGACACTCTGAGTTGGTTTTTCCTCTTCTTTGTCACCCGTCTGTAGGTTAGCTATGTGGTCACACTCCTTCCTCTTACACTATATTTAGCCAACCGATAACTCCTTATGGGACTGTATAAAGTATTTGCCTGCTTCGACTTTTGGACCTCTTCTTCCTTCCAAGCCTAAAACGTTGTTTAAACCTCAAAGATGTTCAAACTTTAAATCCTCCCTGGGATGTGACACACAGTTGTGTTAAATAATTAAGAGCTGATGACACAATACAGACCATAATGGCTCGCTGATCTGCCTTGGCATGTCCTCTGACACACTACCAGTATGTAGTTAGACTATAATGGATGTTGTGGTGCTGTTAGGCAGTGCAAAGCTGCATATAGGCTATAGAAATAGCTTATTTGTTTGCATAGTATTTTTTCCTTCAATTAAGTGACTTAGCATATTTGCATAAAGTACTGTCCTCCAATGTCAGTTAGACATCTGTAGGTAGCTCTAGTTAGCCTGACAGGATGCAAGACTTTTTTGCTGTAGTTATGCACATAACATTTTTTTCCTTAACGTGTCAGATAGTACGTTTTTTGCGCTAATACAGTATTTTCATTTTTGAGTATTTTTAATGTATTCTCTGAAAATGTAATAAATTGAGAATCCTTCCAACAGAGGGCTTCAGTTCAAGCCAATCTTTTTATTTCTATTATGATGATCCTTCATATTGCATCATAGTGGGCCTAATAGAAAATCAATGTCATTAATAATATGAGTTCACTGTAAATGTATGCCATTATGAGAGCTGGAATGTTTTACAGTAACATCATCTTTCTGGAGTTCATATAATCTGCCTTATCAAAGGAAAATATGTAATATTCAAAGTTTATAAATAAATACTTACATTATGTTAATCCTTTGATTGTGTCAGTAGCCTGCTCTTAAACACTCGTCACCTCTGGACCATTAACCAATAAATCAGAACACTACCACTCAGGTAAATGTGCAGCTGAAGTGACTGCTATGTTTTGGATGGAAGCTAATTTCACCACCAACCACCTAATAGACAAGTACAAATGATCTTCCCATTGGAAACACATAGAAATAGTCTCTAAATACCCTGAAGCTACAAAACAATCACATCAGTGCATAATTTGTATGACATATAGGGCCACATGAACAACATGTACTGTAGGAAGTATGATCTAGTCCACTGCATATATAACAAGGTTCAGTGTGCCATCAATATCAATCTTCCTGCGACTTACTGACATGAAGGTTATCTGTAGAAATACCATATTTAATCCCTACAGCCTCAGCATGTGATGGCGCCACAGCATGTCTTATTGGAGGTCAGTGGAAGTGAATCAGCATCAGTCAGTGTGTTGGCCAGGTACCAGGACACCATGTTCCTAATTGTCCCCAGCAAAAAGGCCTGGGAATATGAAGTAGTCTTTGGCAAATCTCCAGCTCTGGAAGATGCACTGACAGACTGCCTGTCTATCTTATCTCATTGGCATAAGTGCAGCGGAATGAAACCATTTATTTTCGCAGCGAAATTGGAAGTAAGTCAATGAAAGTTGACTAATGCATTCTCCATTTAAACATATGTTTCCTCCAGGACAATTTATAGATCAGGATACACCGCATCATACGTGTTGAGCATGAAAAAGAAGCAGTATGGTGTAGTCACGACCAGATAAAATCACGATGTTTCTGCTGTAGCCATCTTATGAAAATGCAGATCTTTTTGTTTGCCCTGGTTGTGAGGGTTTATGGTTTATTTGTCTGGGAGATGAAACACTGCTGCCTCTTCATGGTAAAGTGGGATGAGGGATGGAGCGAGCTGACTGTCAGAGGTAAGCAAGGGATGAGAGAGAGAGAGACTAGGGATGGGCGGAGGTTAAGAGTAAATACCTGAGTATTGGCATTTAGAGATGGATGGATGGAGGTCAGTAGTTAGGAATGGCTGGAGGTCAGTAGTTAGGAAAGGATAAAGGTCAATGGCTGGGATTGGATTAAAGTGGGTGACCAGGGATGGATGGAGGTTAGTAGGTAGGAATGGGTGGAGGGCAGTGGATAGGGTTGGATTAATGTAATTAGAGGGATGGATAAACATTAATGGAGGGATGGATGATGGTCAGTAGAAGGACAGAAGGAGGTCAGTTGCTGGGGATGGACGAAGGCTAATAGAGGGATGGAGGAAGGTCAGTAAAGGGATTGATGATGGTCAGTAGAAGAATGGATAGACATCTGTAGGGGTGGAGGAAGGTTAGTTAATAGGGGATGAAGAAGAGTCAGTAGAGGGATGGATGAAGGTTTACATAGGAATCAAAGAAGATCAATATGTATGGATGAACATACGTAAATAGAGGGATTGAAGAAGGTCAGTTGAGGAACTGACAGAAGTCTGTAGAGGGGTGGATGAAGTTCAGTAAAGGGATGGGTGAACATTAATAGAGGGATGGACGAAGAATGGATGGAAGACTGTAGGGGTTGAGGAAGGTCAGTAGAAGGATGGAGGAAGGTCAGTAGAAGAGTGGTCAGTAAAGGGATGGATGAACATAGAGGGATGGATAGAGGGATCGATGGAGGTCAGTAGAAGAATGGATGGACGTCTGTAGGAGCAGAGGAAGGTCAGTTACTGGGGATTGATGAAGGTCAGTAGAGGGATGAAGGTACCAGTGGCTGGAGTGGATGAAGGAATGAATGGAACTCAGTAGCACGGGATGGGCAGAAAATAAGGATGGATGAAGGTAAATAGTGCCAGAAATTGATGGCGGTAATTGGCCAGGAGAGGATGGAGGCCTGGATGTGCAGTAGTTAGCACCATGACTTCATGTGCCATGGGGTTTTTCTATGTAGAGTTGGTACACCAACTCTGGGAGCTCTGGCTTCCTCCAACCGTCAAAGGACATACAGGTCAGGTTCACTGGTGATTCTTAAGTGCCCATAAGGGTGAATGTACGCATTATTCCCCACCCTTACCTATTGTCCGCTGGGTTTAACACCAGGTAGGTGGGTGAAGGTGGCTTTGAGACATTGGAGGTCAGTGGTTAAGAATAAATTCAGAGATATATGAATTAGGTACTGCTGTTATTTATTGCCACACTTAAAGAGTTGTGTTACAGAGAGACACTGCAGAAGACACTTGTGTGTGATTTAAGTTTGCTCAGGGAATAGCCTAGTTATTGTATATAGCCTCATTTAGAATTAATGAGGCCAGTTTTCAGGGTTTTGTTGTCCCGAGAGGTTTTTCTCTTCTGTGCTGCAGATAGACTTTGTAAGAGGTGTTGGCTGGCCAGCGAATGGATTAGGTCCTCTGAGGGTTTTTTTTTATTACAGCATTATTATGGTTGTGTATAGTGAATGTGTCACCTCAGGCTGTTGGCCTTCAGTTAGAAGAACTTAAAAACATTTAGGTGACCACATAATAGGAACTTTTGTTGGTAAATCTTATGAAACCACCAAAAGAAATCATTAATTTGGAGAAAGTGCTATATATTAATAGGTTATTGATTTAATCCCATGTCCTTTTTACTAGTGGCATGAAAAAGACAAAGTTTCCAATTTTAGCCCCTCACCATCCTGTCTAGTAAGTGCAGCCACTAACAGGTTGGGCTTTTAGAGAAGCTTTGTGGGTTTTAGATTTTATCCGAGCGTGCTCTCCTCTTCTTGTTATTGAAGTGTTTGGAGTAACCTTGGCTTCTGAGACATGGCTTGGACTGTCTCAGTAAATCATTTTTTAATCTAATCTGTTGGGCACGAACAGAATTCGTTGCTTCTTACCTCCAGTTTGAGCGTGTTTCCAGACAATCATTGATTTCCTTTCACTTCTGCAAAGTATGAAGATCAACTCGCAGACACTGGAGACTCGCTCGAGTTGGCAGTCGTTGGTTTGGTTCACCACCAAGTGCCAGACGGCCTCTTTGTTGAACACAGACTTGCACTCCTTGCTTGCTTTGGAGAAGGTCAGCATTATTATAAATTATACAGCTTGAGCTTTGTAGATAGTGACAAGGAACATGGAAGAAAATGGGTATGCTCCTTTAAATTATTACTGCAGGAACAGAAATATTTCAGCACAGCAGTATTTAACAGGAGAAACAGACTGTGTGATGCATCCTGATTTGGTCCTCTTCCAAGCAGCAGGACAACTCTGGTTGTTCCTACAACGACTGGCAACTAAACTAGTGGGTGCACTAATTAATAGGTTTCCGGTTGCACTCAATATAAAACCAACACCCTGCCAGCATGCCTGTCACGCTTCCTGCTGTGGAGCATCAGCCTCCGAAGACCTACACTTTAACTAAGGCAACAATGGCGGAGACAAAAAAAAAACTGGAATGATAAACTCTCCACACTCTGCTGCGTTATAGATTGGGAAAAATCCAGTCCACATTTTACAGCACGACTCCATAGGAACTAAAATATTTCATGAGGCAACGGGGGCGAATCAGGCCTGCATTCATTTACAGCTTCCACATATTTATGAGGCTTTGCCCTCGACTTTACAGCTCACTCTGATTATTCTGCTGAGCTGTATTAGCAGATTGGCTCTGCACTCTATAGCTCAGCTCCCAGTGATGACAAGTGACAGTTCGCTGTCAGAGAGAGAGGACACCACCGCTCCTGTTCTCACCCCTGCCGTCACGGTTCGAGGTAGATGATTTGTCACCACCGGTGTCTGTTTAAATGCTTCATTGCTGCAGGTTCAAGCTGTGGCTGTGAGGTTACCAAGCACTCAGACAAGTGCCTCCTCTGCTCTGTGGGCCAAAGACGGAGTATCAAATCACACTTTTTCAAAGGCTGCAGCATTTCTCTGTGGGGAGGGCTTTACTTCTAAACTTCCTGTCGGAGCTTTAGGAGCTCTATCAACTGAAACAGACACAGTTGTTTGACTCCACTCTCCTGCCATGACACCATGTTACTGTACTGATGCCAATACAAATCATGATTTAAATGGACCTGAAATGTACCAGAAATATTGCTTTATATTCCACAGTGTGGGTCTATCTATGGCAATGCTTGTTATGTTAAGTTCTTATAATGTTCTTTATATTGGTCCACCACTTTGCTCCAGAATGAAACATCTGGATGACAGACAGAGATGACTTGAGCAGTTTTTGCTGCCAAATGTAAATTCTACTCCTCTGACCTTTTCAAATGCTTCTTGCACAAAAATTACTTTTTGGTCCATGTTGCTCATGAGATTACAAAGTCTGACTCTTTTTCGCTAGAGGAATCTTAACCCCCTTGAAAGGATGCAGAGACACCAAAGACCTGTGAAATTATCTTTGCCTTTCACACGGGAAACTTAACCATTCATTTGTTTCATGTCTACGGAAACTCCATGAATTTAAGACCAGTATTCAGTTTCTTACCAACTCTTTGGGGAAATCAGGCTGCTAAATTCTCCTCTGTGTTAACTTATAGTTTCTAATATTGTCTGCTGGTGCTGACAAGAAGGAAAAAAACTTTGCAGGTTATACGATGGATATTCAAACTTCGATATTAGCACAAACTGACCACTGTGCAGGTCATCTTAACTGACGCGTAAATACTCACTGCACCTCCCACCTCCTCTGTGCTGCGTCTTGGATGCAAGATGGCTGTTACTTCCCACCAATGAAGGTTCCTGCAGTGAAGAGGGGCTTTAAGATGAGATTACTGATGGATGGGTCTGCTGCCCCGCTTGACACTCCTGTAGATTTATGGCTGCACGGCTTCATGTCCTGTATAGTAATCCATTTGTGGGACACTACATCATTTTTCTGACAGGTGAAT
Organism: Trachurus trachurus; assembly: GCF_905171665.1. Lineage (NCBI taxonomy): Eukaryota > Metazoa > Chordata > Actinopteri > Carangiformes > Carangidae > Trachurus > Trachurus trachurus. The sequence continues at coordinate 17,438,569 of NC_139903.1, read as the reverse complement.
TAGAGTTCTGCGTGACCGCTCATCTTAGTTTACAGCACAAAGCCTCGCAACATCAACTCCAACGAAGGGGCTTGTGATATTTTTTCCTAATGACAATGTTGTGTAATGAAGCTGAATTTGTGTCAGTCCATAAACTTGACACAGAAAAGTGAAATCTGACACAGTTTCTCCCAGATGTGTCAGTGACGACTCTTCAGCCAAGTTTAACAATGAGTAAACTTCTATATAAATCTATATTTAGCATGTATACAATATAAATTAAGTTTATATTATATTTTATGATTATGAGCTGAGCCATTAATACCATACTGTCTGATGTTTGTTATTCCTCTGTGCCATCAAGCTACATTGCTCCGTTGTCCAAAAACTAATAAAAATACATCAGAGAGTATCTGATAGATAGTGACACCATCGATGGGATCAGTGTAGTCAGTCAAACTCAGTGTCCTGCTGGTGGAAAAATATTCTCTAGACCGAATGTGTAGCTGAAAACATCCCAGACAAACGCTCCATTTCCTCCTGTTTGAGTAATGTTTGCTAAAAACTACACCGAGGAGCAGTTTAGAGAAACAACTGAGCCTCTTTATGAACCTAAAACTGTATTTGTGCCCCTTCTACTGAAGATTGTTCTCAGTATTAACCGGTTGTGTTGGAGCTGTGACACAGATAAACACACTGTTGGTTTTGTTTTTTCAACAAAAACATAGAACAACTAAACTGAGAACACTGAGGTTTTGTCCTTGGCGTTTTCCATGGGAATCAAATTCTTCTTTTACTTTTAGAGCTGCACATAAGTTTTAGACACTTTAGATTGGGTTCATTTCCCAAACTCGTTTACCACAAAAAAACAAAACAGCTAGCGTCATCAAGAACCATCTTCAGTGACAAGAACAACAAGGAGTCCTGTGACAGATGGTCGAAGCCCCACAGAGTCCTGGTCTCAGCGTGTCCTGGAGTCGATCTGGATTCACATGAAGAGACAGAAGAACTGTAGAAGTTTCTCCAAGACATTCGGACCAAGCTTCCTGCCAAGGGCCTTGAAAAACTGTGCGTATTTTAGAAAATCTAAGACCATTGCACAATATTGTATATGAAATTTCTAATGCTATATTTAGATTTTCAAAATAAAAGCATCATCTCATCATTTTCACCAGAGATATCAGATGATCTTAAAGGGATAGTTCACCCTAGAATGATATTTCGCTCATTATCTACTCACCCTCATGTTGACTAAGGGCTGGAAGAATTATCAGAGTCCACCGTCCCTTCTCTGAGTTACAGGGGGTCTCGGCGTGATTCGCAGTAACCGCACTGACGCCGGCGCAAATCACGCGAGATTTGGACGGACCAGGAAGAGGAGCTTCGAGAAGCTTCAGCTACAAACAAGCTTAAAATATAGACTTAATTTTTTTCGGGACAATTACGCAATTTGGGGCTTCAGCACAAGACGGACATTACATACGAGCATCATGGAGGTATTTGGATGTTTTTTTGTGTGTTTTTTTACGAAGAGCTCCGGTGTCCCTTTGCAACCGTTGCATTGAAATGCACTGCTACGCCAAGACCCCCTGTAACTCAGAGAAGGGACGGTGGACTCTGATAATTCTTCCAGCCCTTAGTCAACATGAGGGTGAGTAGATAATGAGAAATATCATTCTAGGGTGAACTATCCCTTTAAGAGGTGATGAAAGGCAGACTTTTCATCTTATATTAAGGTTTTCTATTTTGTCTGAGTGTTTTAAAGTCCAAAGGGACTGTGACTGGGCAATGGTATAATTAAGATTTCACTAATGTTTCTCATTAGTGCTGCATAGCAACACTAACTGAACTGTTATGAACTTTAATGATGGGATCAGGGTTGTGATGGGTGTTTGGGAGGAGAAATGAATTTATTGTTGTAGATATATATATCTTTTTATCAAGTCTCACATTAGAAAAATAATGTGTCTTAATTAACCTTACACACATCATGGAATCATCTCACATGGAAACACACCAACACTTTGCCAGGACCTGCAGCCGGATGAGCTGCACACACAGTAGAAAAACAAAGGGACAAAAACACAGCCTCCGAATTAACAGACGAGAGAACGCAGCCTCTCCAGAAGGAAATGAACAAAAACTTCTCTGTGTCCATTTAAAAAAAGAAGAAGCAGCATCTGCTTTACATTTCACCTCCTTGCTGTTTCTTCTGTTTGGGTTTCTTCTTCTTGTTCTTCTTCCCCGGTGCGTTCTCAGTCTGTGTCTTACTCTTCTTGGCAGGGCTGGGCTGAGACGCCGCCGCCGCGCCGTCGGCCGCTCGTTTCTGCTTTGTTTTCTTGTCATGTTTCTTTTTGGCTTGTCCTTTGTCTGCTGCTGGTTTGCCTGTGGGAGTGGAGCTGACTGCCGCCGCCGCCGCCGCCGGCTCTAAAACGGGCTTCGTTCGCATTTTACGCTTTTTTGTGTCTGGTAGAAATCCTTTCTTCTTCTTCTTGGAGACCGTCTGCTGGTCGTCCTCCTTGACAGGCTTTGTCTTTTCCACTTTGGGCTTCCTGCGAATGTGAACAGGAACGAAATTCAAGGTCAACGCGGCGGCTTCAGTGCACAAAAAGAAAAGAAGAAACCTTTTCACCGAGGCTCCTGACTGAAGCTCATTCATTTATCATCATGTAAAAAGAATCAATGAAATTCATAAAAAAAAAAAAAAAAAAACTGATGTGGTTTTAATCAAACAGCCAATGCTGGTGCTGAAGCCCTCACTCCACTTACACATTGAGTGGGGTTACTTCTATTTATTGGTTATATTACTTTCTAAATTTACTAAACTGAAGTGAACTATAAAGAAGTCAAGTGGAGAAGGAAAGAAAAACGCTGCAACCGTCTCGAATCATCAAAAAACTGAAGCATGGATCGAAACCCACTCTCTGCTGACGACCCTGAACTTCAGCGCGCCGCGTTAAAAAGAAGATAAAACCTCTGAGTGTCTTTCACTCGGCGCTGAAGAGGTTCTGCTTCTCTTTGTCAGCGGCTGTCAGATCTTTTCCAGCTGTAACACTTAACGTTTAAATCTCAGAGTCGCCGCTTTTCCCTTTTTAAAGCTTCGACTACAACTTCTGACCCTCAGTTCCTTGTCTCATTCATCACTTTTCTGCGGAGACGACCCCCCCCCCCTCCTGACCCCACTTAGAAACAAACAGGCAAGGCAAATAAAGAAGCCACCAGAAAGAATGGATAGGAGTCAGACAGACGCTTGAACTGCATGAAAATGAGACGGAGTCCTCATTCACTTCAATGGGACGAGACAAACAGGTGCACGCCAACGTTTCTGGTCAATATATCTGAATGCACTGGGAACATTGTGCTTATTCTGCTGTTTACCTGGTGGAGACAACAGTTACTGCTGCACCTGTGGCTTTAGCATTGTTATTTTTTATTTGAATTTCCCTCCAGGGGATGAATAAAGTATTCTTTTTTTTTCCTCTTATCAACTGTACTTTGCTGCTGCTAAATGAAGAAACATCCAGATTGTCTACTGTTGTTTACTGTCAGCGATGCTCTAACCCGCTTCCAGGGAACTTTACGAAACGTTGATTTCCTGCCCGTGTGTCCACGTAACCTGATTCCCCATCGGCTTTTTACATGTGAGCCTGTGCAGGAACAGAGAAACCATCACAGCGGTTGAACGAAAACAGAGATCAATACACGTAGCGATGCATCCTCATACTCAATGAACAATTTCATTGCAAGTCAGCCTCCAGCTGCACACTGTCCCCGTCCTGCTGGTCCAGTCGGTTTGACACACGGATCAAGAAAAATATTGAATTTCCAATTTGTTATGAACCGTTTCAGAAAAAAAACAACACACAAACTCACGTCACTCCGAAGTGTTTCATCACGGCCCAGTAGGTGTCCTCCATCTTGCCGGTCTTATTGAAGGTGAGGACGCTCGTCAAGGACAGCAGGACCGTGTGAAGCGGCTCCAGGTCCACAGACAGTTTCTACACAGAGAGAGAGGGGGGGGGGCACAGGAAAAGAGTGAAGGTCTGGACTGAAACCGCACCGACGGCTTCCCATCATGATCCGGTCTTCACTCACCTGCTGGTGAACGTGTTTGACCAGGAACTGACAGAGCTCCAGGACCTTCAGCACCTTCTCCTTCACCACTTTGCTGTCAGTCTGAGCGACCTGCTGGAGACTCTGAGGAAACACCACACACACCGGTTAGACTGACGTTCCTGTTCCTCTGACCGTCAATATGATTATTAGATTTCCTGTATACTATAATACAAATAAAGGGATGTTTGGTGTAATTGGTACTGGCTATTGTTGCCACTTAAAACACGGTCATATTTATATTTTTCAACTCTTTGTAATGCATGGATTTCTTCTGTTTTAGTTTGCAGAGCTGATGTTAAACTAAATAAAGTAGAATGCTGGCTATTTATTTTGATATCATAGCCCCTAGATTTGTTGTTGTTAAAAAAATATAACACATAGAACTTTTTAACAATTGGCATAGATGCCCTTATTTATATATTGCTAATCTTTGTGTCTTGATATTGTTCTCTTAAATAATGTCTTTATAACTATAGTATATTTTTAAATTTTCTTACTCATCATGTTATACTTTATGATGTGTACATGTGTTAATTGAAAGTTGTCGCCCCCCAACAGGTGAAGCTCATCACAAGTTGAGCCCCCCAGTCCCCTGATTGGTCAGTCCCACCGGGAATATATGTATATATTTGAATCATGTTTGAGATGTTTTCCATATGCCTGATGAAGGTCATATTCCTGACCGAAACGTTGCTTTAAAAAAATAATTGAGAGTGAGACAGTGTGCGGGAGCTTCTTCTGAATAAACTAAATAAACTAAAACTTGTTACATGTGTTTCTTAACGAATCCATTTGAAAGCATCAGACAGTTTTTGCCTTTAGTTCATATAAAATAAAAGATGTAACAGGAGACGAGGGTAAAAAGAGAGAGAAAGGGGAAATGTGCATCAAAGGTGTGGAGCTGGACTCGGAGCTGGGATGTTGTGATCAAATGAGCAGCATCTTCAAGGCCGACAGGACGCCATCAGTAAGAAGGATTTTAATGTGAAGGTCGTGTTTGGCCTTTACTTTGAAGGGCTGGTTAGTAAATGGCCTTGATCATGTTTTTTCTGTAGCTGGTGACGCTTCAAGTCCTCCATGTAACAAATGGTTTATTAAGTGCAGTTGTAGGCAGCAACATGTACAATATGTGTCTGTGAAGATGCATTTTATATTAGTACAACTGTGTTTTACTATATTGTCATTGATTATGTTTGTAAACCAGCCTGCACTCCTGTTAAAGTGGCTCCAAGGTACAGCAACAAACACTTAAATCTTATAAAGGTTGAACATGGGAGTAAAAGGGAAGGACATACTGCATTAAAGAAAGAACTGTCTTTATCACATGTTGAAGAAAATATGCAACTGTTTTTGTCACGACTGAAAACGACGGTGCGACACAGAAGTGAAGTGGTTTGGCGAAGAATTGCAGCAGCGTGTAATTATGCTCGTCTTTTACTCTCTGCTGTCTCAAGGACACGCAGAGGACGGCGAGCGCTGTATTGGCTCTAATTATCATTTATCACAGCACGATGCAATCCCATTAACTTTGAGAACAATATAATTAAAATCTGTATAAGCCTAAAGGAGGCTGGTGATTGGGAGTCTGTCGTCGTGGTGAAGAAGCGACGCGTGGTTACGGCCTCGTGCCTGCATCGCTTTTACACACACACGACTTTCAAACAGCTCCGTGCAGATGTTACAGATGTGTTCTGTTACTGGAGAGACGTGATGTCGCTACAGCGTCGTCGACTCACCGTCGCCAGCTGACCCGTGACCTTCGCGCACAGCTCGGCCCACGGAGCGCCGCTCATCACCTGTTGAACCTCCCGGCTCTGCATCGCACGCAGCACCAGCACACACGCCTGGCCCTACACACACACACACACAGGATATATCAGGATATACATGGATGTTGAATTGATGTTAATTCTTTACAAACAATGATCGATATGTGGTCAATGACGTTGCACAGCTGGGTTTAAAACAACAGCTGGACGTTGGTTATAGTTGTGGTCACTTTTGTGCATAACGATGACGACCGAGAGATTCATCCTGTAGCTATTTTTTCTCTAATTGTCCAGAAGTGGGCAGTGACGTCAGGCTCCGTCCATTACACAGTGACCTAATGTAATAAGAGCAGCGGTAAAGGGAAGAGACTGTGTGTTTAATCTGAGGCTGAAAGAGAAGGAACTCTGCCTGTTTACTCTGGTAAAAGGGATTTTATTAAAATACTGGGGCTAGACTTATATTTGTTGTTTATATTTGTTTTTGCCATGTTTATTCTTTAGTCGAAAAATCAATTAATATTGGTTGTTAAAGCCATGACGGTGATATTCAATATTTTTCTTATTATGAACAAATCTCCTTTATAAGACCAAAACCAACAGTGAATAAATCCTGTTTATATATGAGCCAGTTGGAGCTTATTCCTCTGTCAATAAAAATTAAATATCAGACTGTGTTGATCCGCTGAGGAAAATAGTCCCCAACAAATCAACTATTCCCTCCACTTTGTGCATCATTTGCTAAAAATCTACAGTGGTCAGATGTTTAAATAAAACGTTTGTGACAAATCACCACACTCTTGAGGGAGGAACTCCAGGTTGCTTTGTTTTGGTATTTTTAAGAATAAATACTGAACTGTTCGAAACATTCCCACAAACAATTTTGACAAATTGTCGACATAAACTGAAGCTTTGCAGCCGTGTGTTTCTGCGTGTTTTGAAAAATCAGTGGACCCAACACGGGATCCAAAACTACAACAACAAAGCTGAAAAACACAGCTTCTCTTGAGACTCTAGACCACTACTCTGAGTTAAAATTGTTTAATTTACTCTCTGGGGAAAGTTCAGCTGCCTTTGTACAAAGTAGAAATAAATACATTTATAATTGTGTATTTTCATCACTCTTCAAGTTCTCGCTATGTGTCTGCCTGCAACAAATCTACCAAAGCAACTTCTCCTGCAGCAGAAAAGAGTCACGGTCTTCACCTGTTGATGTTCTCTGACCCCAGATCTGATGTGCTGCACGAGCGTGTCCAACAGGTTCACACACAAAACCTGCAAAACAACCACATCAGCTGCATTAGTCGGTGCCAGCAGAGACGTGTCCTCTGTCCTGAACTCACGTCCGTCTCATGAGCGAGCGACACGCGTCTCCGTACTCACGGGGAATCTGTTGAACAGGTCTGTGAACATCTGAGCGGTCAGCGGACTCTTCCTCCGGCTCATGAAGGACGTCAGAGCCTCTCTGAAGATCCCCGAGACTCGGTCCACGTCCACGTTGCCCATGAAGCTCAACTGCAAAAAAATAACACACACAAACATCACAAAAGATGAGTGGAGGTGTGAATGTAAAAGAGGAAAAGCAGACGTGGTGACATGTCACAGCAGGAAAAGCAGCGGTGTAAATGATGAAATGAACGACGACTCGATTCCATTTAGACTTCAAGAAGCTGAAATGTCATAAATAGGATTTAATGTTTAAAGTTGGAGTGTTGACAAAAGCTGCTTTTCCTACGGTGACGACTCAGAGGCATTTTGATCCCAGTAATACTTTCCATTAAATACAAACATAAAAGATGATGAATAACATCATTTTTTCCATTCACCTCCACTGAACCTGTGTGGAGGCAGAAACCTCAGAGAGACGACAAAACCGGGAGATACAACCAAACCTGTCTGTGTGGTTCGATTCCACATGTGTTTTTTTGTTCTGTTTTTTGACGTCATTATGATCTCAGTCCTTTTTATCATTCCTTAAATCAAGCTCTACTCATGACAAATCAAACAAGAGCATCTGGCTGCTGCTCCTGACACATCTGTATGTTTTGTTGCTGTCGACCAATTGTGGAAATATTTCCCTCACACAGAGAATCTACATGAACAGAAACATTAAAGGGATAGTTCAACATTTTGGCAAATTAGCCTATTGCCATAATCCCTATAGTCACAGCAGTAGGTTTGTTACCTTTAATTGTCGGTGCAAGCTATTTTTAGAACGGCGGAGCAGAGCCGCGCTATGGAGGCTAATGGGATTTCTTGGTTTCCCTCATCAAACTCATCAAATACACAACCCAACAACTCCAAAACGCTCTGGTGGACAAGTTGTGACCTGCACATTCACCACGCTATGACAAACCTACTGCTATGACTATAGGGATTATGGCAATGGCCCAATTTGCCAAAATGTTGAACTATCCCTTTATAGCTGTAACTAACATCTGGTTTTGATTAAAAACATATTTTCTCAAGTAAGAAAAACATCTTAATTTCCCACTGCCCTGTTATTTTATGCACAGTCCAAAATTTAAAGATGCTCAGATTATAATCACTGATGATAAAGGAAAAAACAAACAAACACTCATATTTAAGGAGCTTATCAACTGATTCATTAGTGAACTAATCATTTAAACCCCAATAAAACGGAAGGAAAGAAAAAAGGATGACAAGAAATCTGTGAGAAAGAGATTTGAGCAGAAAGAAGCCTGAGTTCTCCGGCTCTGACCCACTTCCTGACCCAGTAAAGTCCAGGACCTGACCTGGAGTCTATTTGGTGCAAAGCTGGACATAATATGAAGGATGAGACTGGAACAGGAATAACTGTATTCTATGAAAAGATTTAATTTCCACTTTGTGGTCTGAAATAAAAGAAAAGCTTGGCCTGTGTGTAACGTTTGCGAAGCCTACCTGTAGTTTAAACTACACTGATGTGATGTGGCAGATAAAACTCACAGACTCTACGACAAACTGATCAATTTGCTGCTGATTTTACTTCCTCCTGATTCTGGGGGCTGGACGGAAAAAATTGTGACACTGTACATGATATGAAATCAGTTTGTGATGAACGTACGTCGTTTGTCGCCGCTTTCTCGGCCGCCTGCTCTTCTTTGCTCTCGGCGGCGGCTCCTCGCAGAACTTTGACCACGTACAGAGACGCACTGCGATGACAGCACAACATCAGCAAGATACAAAAAAAAAAAAACAGCACAGGTGGATGTTTCAGGGGAAAAAGAAGTTTAAACTTAATCTTCTTGTACCTGAAGTAGTAGAGGCAGACGGAGGACTCGGACAGTTTCTGGGTTTTGGTCATCAGTTTGTCCAACAGGTCGTGGAGCTCCCCCTGGCGGTCACCAACGGTCCTGCAGTAAACCTTGGACCTGCACAACTGGTTCCTGAAGAAAATACACAAAATAAAGAGTCAGTAAAAGTTTTTCTGTTTCAGGTTCAGTTTGATTCACACCAGCTTCAGCTAAGACACAGATCTACACGGATCATTTAATTTAATTTCTTTAGGGTTTTTGTTTTGTCATTGTCTGTCATTGATCCTGCATGGTGCACTGTGTACAAAGGGAAAGAAGAAAGGAAGACAAAGAGAAAGAAAAAAGGAATGAAGGAAAGAGGGAAAGAAGGAAGAAAAGTAGGACAAAGAGAAAGAAGGAAGGAAGGAGAAAGGGAAAGAAGGAAGGAAGGAATCAAGGAGAAAGGGAAAGAAGGAAGGAAGGAAGGACAAAGGGAAAGATGGGAGGAAAGAAGGAAGGAAAGATAGAGGCATGGAGGGAGGGAACAGATTGGGTCAAAAAGGAAGGAAGGAAGGAAGGAAGGAGGGGAGGGAGGGAAAATGGATTGTGGAAAGAAGGACGGAAAGATGGAGGGAGGGAGGGAACAGAGTCGTTCAAGGAAGGAAGAAGGGAAAGAAGGGAGAAAAGAAGGAAGGGAAAAAGGAAGGAAAGAAAGATGGAGGGTCAATTGGATCAAAAGAGGAAGGAAGAAGAAGTAAGGACGAAGGGAAGGAAGGAAGGAATGGAAAAAGGATTGTGGAAAGAAGGAAGAGAGAAAGGAAGGAAAGAAGGAAGGATGGAGGAAGGGGACAGATTGGGTCAATTTGACCCAGAAGGACAACAGGAGGGTTAAGACAACAGGAGAGAGATGTGGTGTGGTTTGTTGTTTAAATCTCAGATAACTGCTTTTAATTGGAAATGTCACAGTATATAAAAACACATAAAACATCAAACTGTGTAGAACAAACACGACAACGACAGACTGAGTCACTGACAGACGCAGATGCTGCGATCCGCCTCGGCGCTCGGCTGGAGCTCGTTACCTGAATATGTCGGCGGCTCGACGGAGGAAATCCTGCTCCTGCTGGTCGCTGTCGCCGCTCATCCCTCTGTCGATGATGTTGAGCAGCGGCTCCACCAGACCCATGACCAGCGGACTGCCGGCCTGCCGCGCCACGAACACCTCGATCAGGTCCAGCACCTGCAGCAGCAGCCGCATAGAGGAGGAGGAGGAGGAGGAGGAGGAGGAGGAGGAGGAGGAGGAGGAGGAGGAGAATCAGAGGTCAGAGCGGATTTGTTTTATCTGTTTGTTAGGATCCCCATTAGCTGCGCTCTAGAACGCCGCTAGTCTTCCTGGGGTCCACAGTTAAAACCAGTACATTTAAAACATAAATCTGCAATCACAACACGAAAGACAAGTCAACAAAATCTTACATTAAATCTGTACCATCAGATTGTCATCCACATCAAAGAACATGTGTAAGATAACTCCGATGTACAGCAGTTAGAAAATAAAATAAAATAAAAAGAATAACATAAGAGGGTTTCTCTCAGACCGAGGATGATGATCATGACGACGACGATGACGTACCTTGATCTTAAAGTCTCGGACCAGACTCTTCTCTTTCTGGAGTTTGGCCTTCTCGTCCTTCTTGGCCTGCGTCTTCTTCTTCTGCTGGGAGAAGAGCGCCGCCAGGCTCTTGTCCAGCTCCATCATGGCGTCGTCGTCCATATCGTCGTCGCTGCTGGCGTCCTCCTCTGTGGCCTGAACAGAGGACACCAGCTTATAACAACTAGCTGGACCAAACTGGAGTAAGATTTTTCTGAGCTCATAAATTGTTGTTCCAATAAAGTTATGTTTAAACGGTCAAAGTGAGGAGCGTGGACACCAACCAGAGTGTTCTGCTGCTGCAACACCTTCATCAACTCCAGACGGAAGTTTTGGTCCACCTCCCCTTTCTCTTCCTCCTCCTCCTCTTCCTCTTCCTCCTCTTCCTCCTCTTCCTCCTCCTCCATTGCTTCGTCACCCTCATCTTCTTCCTCTGACGTGTCGTCCTGGCAACATGTTTCACATCATCAGTATCGGGTGGTTCAGATGTTATTGACTGTGACTGTGTAAGAAAAGAACCCACCTCCATTTCTTCGTCCTGTTCGTCATCATCATCATCATCATCATCCTCTTCGCCCTTGGATTTCTTCTTCTGGGCGCCGTCGTCGGTGACGACCACAGCGCTGTCCTCCTCGTCGTTATTATCCGTGTCCAAAACCTGCACAAAGTCCAAAAGCACCACTGTTACGACAACGTTGCAATCACTTACAAAAGCCGCCGGTCAACAAACACGACTCATCAGACGTCGTTCATGTGCAGTTAGAAAACGGGAAACTTGTGCATGTGTTGATTCACTGGTGCTAATCTAGTCGGTGTCACCGCTCAGTGACACGCAGCCAGTGTTGATGCTGCTGCTCCACACGTCACTTCAATAAATAAATAAATAAATAAATAAAGGTTGAATTTGTTTTTCTCTTCTCAAAATATCCACTTTAAACGTCGGGATTTCAACAATGTGACTGTCAAAGCCTGACAGGTGTTTGTTTTTCCTCTGAGCCATAGAGCTCCATTGTTGTCCAACACAGCAGTGAGTGACTCACACTCCTGGAGCTGTTTCTGACTTAAATCCCACACACACACTGTAAATACACACAGGGGGAGCAAAAGAGAAAAAAAAGTGCATTATTTATTCTATACTTATTCTATACAACTGAACCATCTCTATGACAACTGAGCTAAAACCTCCAGATAAAGATCACGAGATGAAGCTGAACAAAAAAAAAGGCTTCAAATTAAACACGACCGCTCTAAAGACTCCACTTCTTCTCCGTCGCCTTGTAAAAAAAAAAACATTTTCTGACAGTCGCTGTTGACGTTGATTCGCCTCGACCTCGCTCTGTGTTACTCACGTCCAAGATGGCGGTGAGGGCTCCCGCGGTGACGTGGGGGCAGATGGAGGAGAAGACCGTCTTGCAGACCTGCCTGATGTGTCGGCTCGGCTGAGACAGCAGAGACAACAGGATGTCCACCATCACCTCCACCCAGTCGGGTTCCTCCTCCTCCTGCTCTGTGGCTGCAACATGGGGAAAACACACACACACACACACGTCCATACGCTTGAGTTTCTTGGTGTGAATCAGGGAAAAAAAATTAATGTGTAAGAAGAAATGAAGGTGGGAATATCTACCTTTCTTTTTTTTCTTCTTTGATTTCTTCTCCTGAGCTTTGTCCATGCAGCTCTGCAGGTCTTTCATGGTGTCCAGCAGCTCCTCGGGCGCCTTCGCAGGAAAACACATTTACCAGAGCATTTAGAGTCAAGAGGATGATTCATGATAACATTTATATTTTGTCTTTAAAAACTCAATAATCCACAAACAGCGGTTCTCCCGTCTCAATGCTCTGAGCTGCACGTTGTACCTTGAACAGGTGCATGCCGACCAGCAGGAAGAGCTGCTGGAAGGCGCTGTTCTCCGCTGTCGGGCCTTTCTTTGCCTTCTTCTTCAGATTTGCCACCGACTCCAACATGCTGGAAGAGGACGTGCAGAGACGGAATCAAACATGTTCCTCTCCAAAAGTGCGGTCATTAACATCACTTAACCCTCCTGTTGTCCTTCTGGGTCAAATTGACCCAATATGTTCCCTTCCCCCATCCTTCCTTCCTCCCTTCCTTCCTTCATCCATCCATGATCCTTCTGCTTCCTTCCTTGACCTAATCTGTTCCTTCCCTCCATTTTTCTTTCCTTGCTTTTTCCCTTCCTTCAGTCCTTCCTTCGTTCCCTTCGTCCATTCTTCTTCGTCCTTCCTCATTTGATCCAATTGACCCAATCTGTTCCCTCCTTCCATTTTCTTTCCTTCCTTTTCTCTTCCTTCTTTCCACATTCCTTTTTTCCTTCCTTCGTCCTTACTTCTTTCTTCCTTTTTGACCCAATTGACCCAATCCCTCCATCTATCGTACCTTCCTTTTTCCCTTCCTTCTTTCCTCCCATCTCTCCCTTCGTCCTTCCTTCCTTCCTTCCTTGACCCAGGAGGACAACAGGAGGGTTTAAACTGTCTCACTGAAACTGTAATACTGTTTCATAAACCCATACGTGAACAAAACTGTGAGTAGAGTAGAGAAGAGGGAGAGTAACTAGGCTGTATTAAGTTGTCGGCAGTTTGAGGTTTTCTGGTCCCACCTGTCCCAGGCCTGTCTCTGCTCGGGGGTGAGGGGCCGGCTGCTCTGGACACATTTTGGCTGGTTAAGCAGGACTTGGGCGTACTGGACCAGGTGGTAGATCCACATGGTGCCGTCGGCCGTCACACCCAGAGCACGCTTCTGGTTGACAGGCGCGCCCTCGGCCGAGTCCTCGCTGAGGGGCAGGTGGTGCATGGACATGAGGAGGCTGGACGGAGGACAGACAGAAAACAGTCATGCACAAGGTCACCAGGCGCAAAACAGGTTCGGCTCCGGCTGCGATGTTACAGGTTTTTTTTTGTTGGGATGGTAAGATGTGTTATTTTAGCTCATAATTAATGTGCATATTTTTGTAAAACATCAGGTAACGACTGTAACATTTTTGCGGCTCGGCATGTGAGTCCGTCAGGGCTGTTAAAACTGAGGAGTGTTGCATGATGTCATGAAATTAAAGAGTCTTTTTTAACAGCTGCTTTTGCAAGAAAGTCACTTCAACAGGAACTACAGCACAAATAACAAACAACAATGTATTATTTCTCGTGGTCTAGACTCTGACATGTTGAATAAGACTCCAACAGCTGGTTGTGGAGCTTCTTATAGCTGCTGCTTGATGATATTAGAGGAAGTGTCTTATAGATAGTCACAGACCTTTGACTCAAAACTTCTCTCATCCATCTTTGTTGAAAAGAGATTTATTTTACTGAGATTCATTTTTGTCATTATTTTGAACTCTTGTATATTAAAGGGATAGTTCAACATTTTGGCAAATTGGCCCATTGCCATAATCCCTATAGTCATAGCAGTAGGTTTGTTACCTTTATTTGTTGGTGCAAGCTGTTTTTAGAATGGCGGAGCAGAGCCGTGAGCTGCTCAGAGCTACGCTACAGAGGCTAATGGGATTTCTTGAAATACACAATCCAAAACGCTCTCATGGACAAGTTGTGACCTGCACATTCACAACACTATGAGATAATAATGGAACGTTCACTCTTCTTCGATCTAAAAACAGCATGCACCGACAATTAAAGGTAACGACCTTACTGCTATGACTATAGGGATTACGGCAATGGGCCAATTTGCCAAAATGTTGAACTATCCCTTTAAACAGTAGCTACTTGGACTGTAACAGAAGATTTTCCTCTTCCCTTTAACAACACTCTCCTTTCTGGGGTGGTGTTTAGCTCAGTTGGTAGAGCGCCCACCCAATGTGTTGAGGCTATAGTCCTCACTGCAGGCGGTCCCGGTTCGAATCCCGCGCCGAGCGGCCCTATCCTGCATGTCATTCCCCCCCTCTCTGCCTCCCATTTCCTGTCTCTCTCTGAACTATCCTGTCCATTAAAGGCAAAAAGCCCCTTAAAAATATCTATAAAAAAATAAATAACACTCTCCTTTCTACACTGGTTATGATCGATTGGCCACGGAGAAGATTCTGTGTCTCACCCAAAGAAAGAAGAGACGAGCGCTCCTCTGGTGTTGTCGTCCAGCGGGGCGGAGAGCTTTCCCTTCGTCTCTGCGATGTCGGCCGAGGCCTTTTTGGTGCTGAAGAACGCGTGGAAAAACACAAACCTGGGGGAAACAAACAACACAGGGACAAATGAAGGCCTCATATTAAAAAAACAAAACACAAAGGCCTTCAGTTGCTCGCCCAGCGGAGTCTCACCTGGCCACGTCCATGATGAGGTCCTCCTGCTTCTTCACCTGGTGGTTGTCGATGATGGAGGTGAGTCGAGCGACGATCCACTTCCTCAGGCGGAAAATGGAGTTCTCCCTCCTGAGGAAGGAAAAATCAGCTGTTAACGTCCCGTTATAATGTGCGTGTGACCGGACCGGACGGGTCACAGCTCAGACTCTCGGACAGAAACTTGATTCACTCACTGCTGGCGTCCTTCCTGGCTGCCTTTCTGCTTGCGAGTGCTGAAGTCCAGCAGCTGGTCCAGCTGAGGCTGCAGGAACATGCTCTTCAGCCAGTCCACGTAGCCGAGCAGCGCGGCGGGCCGGAGGTGCTGCACCACCCGCCACACCGACGGCACCACGGGGTTCCCCTGGTTGGTGAGCGAGGAGAAGCCCACCATCGCCGCCAGCTGCCTGTCCGCGTCCTCGCAGCCCTGCAGGAAGTCCGACACGTAGACGTCCATCTCCGGAGCCAGCTTGAAGCGGTCCGGTTTCTGAGAGAGGATGGTGACGGAGGAGATGAGTCTGTGGTTTATCCCCATGACGACTGGTTTAAACACTAAAGAGTCACTTCTCTGTTGACTATAACACTGACCAATCAGGGAAGTGACAATAATATAACTGTGCATCTCAATCAATTACATCACTGTTAAACTTACTGTAATACCAGCGCTTTCACATAACAATGCTAAAAATAGAAACCAAACATAATGGTCAATAATAATTATTAGACATCACAAATTGGACCCAGCTGTGAACACACAGTCACTTTTTTCAACAACTTATAGGCTAAAAAAACAGGCTACAGATTGTTGACCAAATATATACGATACATTTTTTTCATTATCTGGCAAAAGTTTGATTATGATCAGTAAATTCAGTTTTCTATTATTTCAACATAAAATCTATTATCTATTAAGACCAACATCAAAATCGTCAGCCTTATTTAAAGGCTGAATCAGCAGAAGGTGATTTCGGATCGGCAAAATAAACATAAATATTCAAATTGTTTGGACATTAAACTCAATTATGCAACTAAAACTCTACTAAGTTTGTATTAAAACTCTACTAAGTTTGTGTCAGAGTGTGAATAAGTGAGCCACTGACCTGAGCAGCCACCACATGTTCCCCGTAGTGCATCATCACCTCTCCAGACAACACGTCCTTCAGCTGGGACAGGGACAGGTGGGGCAGCGCGGCGCCCAGCAGGCGGTAGCTCAGGTAACTGGACACAAACAGGACGAGACCGGGGCGGGGAGCGAGGTTAGACGAGTGGAAGTGATGTAGATTGGATTTTGGAGCAAAGTGTCATACGGTGATTTAATACCATCATCATCATCACTGACCTAAATTTGAGCATTACAATCTGGGTCGCTGGATTTATTGATCAGTGAAACTGCCTCCTGAATATAAATGTTCTTTCTGAGCCTTTCTTCTTTCTTCCTGAGTGTGACGTACGTGTGTGTGTGTGTGTGTGTGTGCATGTGCGTGACTCACTGCGTCGGCCCAGGCTGCTCCTTCAACATGCCGTCGATGATGGCTTTATTCCAGAAGAGCTGGAAGCTGTCCTCCTTCAGCGAGAGCTTCAGGAGGTCCAGGACCACAGGGGGGAGGACGCACTCCTTCTTCACGGAGCGGGCCGCCGTCTTCAACACCTCCATCAACCTGTCGCAGAACATCACACACTCAGCTTACACATAGCAGCTGTTAATCACAGCTACTAATTAACACCATGCGTTTTACAGCTAATATTAGAACATTATGCCAAAAGGAAAAGCTGAACAGAGGAAGAGAAAGACAGTGACAGACAGTGAACATGTGTGTGTGAGACGGAGGGACAGTGTCTTTACTTTGGGATGTTTTCAGAGTTGATGATGGTGGACGAGCCCAGCAGCTTCTTGAGTTTCTTGGGTTTGAGAGTCTGTGGGAAACGCTGCAGCGCCACCAGCAGCAGCTGCAGCTGCTCGGGAGTGTTGAAGGCTGATGCCAGGTCAGTTTGCAGAGCGCTCAGCAGGACCTCCTCAAACACGTCCTCTGAGATCTGACAGACAACATTAGCTTTAAGATCTTAAGATGAGATGAAAACTCCTTGTGCGTCATGTACGTCATGTCAGTGTGTTACGGCGGCGGTGACAGAGCTCCAGTGTGATAAGGCGGTCACTCACCTCATTGAGGATGTCCGTCATGGTCTTAGAGGGAAGGTCCTTCACGTGCTGTCTGTGCTGACTGAGGCTCTGGAGGAGCTTCACACAGCCGAGCACCACCTGAGGCTCCTGCAGGGACACAGGGCAGAGCTCAGACTACAACACACCCAACCCAATGTCAAGTGGTGTAACCGGTATTTTTTCATCAAAATCTGACTGTATACAGGAAAATAAGTCTGGACTCAATATAATGTAATTCACTTTTTCAATGCAACACTATGTTTCTTGACAAATTTGACATAATTTACGAATATGAATACAAATGGCTTTATTATTCCCCAAAGGGAAATTAATTTGTCTGTCAGCTCATCTACCATTTGCAGAATAATTAAAAAGTTATATATAAATATTACTTGTCATATTATTTAGAAGAAAATCAATGAGTTAGAATATGTCCTGCCCAGTGTTGCTAAAATGCATTGAAATTCAAATATAGAAATACAGAAAAAAAATCTATTTCAATGTAATGTTATAAGAAAGTATATTCTTTACAAGTACACTTAAATCCACTGTAGGTGGTTCAAATATTTAGTATTTATCATTCTTTTGTGGTAACATTCAGGGCACACAACCTTTGCACAGAGTGTTAGACTGCAGCTGTAGTCTACATGGACAGATGTTGGACTGCACCATCAGTACAGACTAGAGGTGTATTAACCATCTGTTGGCCCCTCACCTCTGATTATGGTGCTTATTTATATGATCATACATCATTTTAATAAGGGTTCCCAAAACATTAACAGTGGGAATTTGTGTGATTTGAAAAGAAAAAGTAACACCCACTTCACACATTTGTTAAAATGGAAGCACATCTGTTGTGTGTGAGATGAGCGACAGACAATCTGACACCGGTTAATAAAAAGATTTCATCCACTCAGCACGGTATCTCTATCACACTGTCAAAATGACAATGAGCAGTCGCCTTATAAAAAGACATCATCTCTTTATTCCACATATTGACCAAGCCTGACATCTGCGTTACCAACAATAAAACTCTGACAACGTGTTTATCATTATTTTTACCACACTGTTGCCCATACAGTTGGAATAATTTGGTTTTCAGACACATTCCTCTTTTTATTCCTATTGATACACATCAGTAATCCCCTTTGACCAGGTGCAGCGATTACATACTGAGTCCCAGTTATCAGTTTTGAGATGATATACACACTTAATCTATCACGAATAAATCACACTGTCACAATCATTCATTGAGAAGTAAATAATAAGTAGTAAGTAAGTAATAAATAAATAAAAAGTATTCAAACTTAATGGGCAACAGTGTATCTGCGTCTGTGTCTGTTCTTTCCTGATAGGAAAATAAAGTTGTGACACAGGGTTTTCATTCATGTTTGGGGTCAGACACAATCTTGTTCCCCGTTCATCCAGTCAAACAAACAGAGATGAACCTTTCCTTTCAAGGTGATGAGCTGTTTGCGAGGCAACTTACTTTAGAGAGGCGGCCGGACTGTTGGAGGGCGAGGACGCCAAACAGGTTCCCAAACAGAGCATTTCTGACAAGTTTCTGAAAAACACGAGGAGAACTTCAGAGCTACAGATCTCATTCATAAAAGACTTTCTCTGCTGATAAAAAAAAAAACACACCAAACACTCACCTTCTTCACCGTCTGCAAATTGTGCTTTTCTTTGATTCTGTCAAATATGCTCTGCAGCGTGACGTCCTCAAAGGCGCTCAGGACCTGAAGAACAAAAACTCAGGTCAAGCTAAAGCCGACATGTTGATCATTTGCTGCTTGGCTCGGTAATCTTGGCGAAGTCACTGCGATCACTGATCACCTGTGGTTTGTAGCTCGACATCCTCTGACAAAGCCAAAACTCCTCAGTGCTCATCTAAGAAAACTATCCCTGCCAATTAAACATAACCTACAGAATCCCTCAATGGGTCAATGACGTGATGCAACCCAATGTCAAGTGGTGTAACCGGTATTTTTTCATAAGAATCTGACTATATACAGGAAATTATATCTGGACTCAATAAATGTAATTCACTTTTCTCAATGCAGCACTATTTTTCTTGACAATTAAATAACTTGTCATATTATTATTAAAAAAACAGTGTGTTATAGATATGTGGCTAAAATGCATTAAAATTCAAATATTGAAATACAGCAATGTCATTTCAAATGACATAAAACCAACACGAATATAGAATAGACATTTTAATAAATCTGATGCTTTTAAAACTATTTTGTAAGACAGTTCTTAATTGCTCATCTTGCCAACCCTTATTTGTCACTGACCCCAGTGTGTGATTGGACAAATGTGGATATAAATATGTTTTTCTATACTGCAAGTCAATGTTATCATCAATGACATCAGTGTATGAAGGACGTGCTGAGCTTCAGCTACATGACTGCAGGACTGTAACCATGGACACAGAGGTTCATTCAGCGGGGCGGTCGTCTCCACTCACCTGCCCCAGAGCCAAACTGAACCCAGGTCTGGCAGCCTCGCGTGTGTGAGCCAGTCCATCCACCAGCCTCTTGAAGGTGTACTCCAACTCATCTGCCTGTTGCACAAACACACACACCAGCACCATATGACACACAGCACACACCATCAGGTAAAAACTGCTCAACTGGGAAAAGGAAAATGTTCACATTTAAGAATCTGGTAAAAGTGATTTTTGTTTCTTATTTTTTACTTTTTTCAATCAGCTAATTACAGGTCAGGTTCTGGTTGGTTAGCAGGTAACTGAGCAGACAATCAAACTACCATGTGTAAAGTAGGGCCACAACAAACCTGCCATGTCTGAGGGAAACACTGTACTTTATATTCCAGGATAATTATCTCACAGCTCCCGTTATTAATTTATTTACATGGATTAAACTACATGGGAAACATATGATGGGCCAATAGAAATAAAACATTGTAATATATTAGAAAATCAAGCAGTTAAAAAACAGCCAACATCAATGTTTCAGTAATATAGTAAAACACTGACAGGGACCACTGTGATCAATACTTATCATTTAATTTCTAACATTATCACTGCAGGTAGCAACAGTGCTGTACCAGAGCCACGCTGTGAGCTGTGAGCTGTGATCTATCTGCCTCACCTTGTTGTTAGTTTTCAGGTACTGGATCAGGTTTTCCACCGCCTTCAGCCGGACCTCCTGATCCGGTTTGGCCAAGTCCCAGAAGAAGTCGAGGAAGACGCGGTTCTGCTGCAGGACCGCGGCCGGCCGGACCGGCCCCGAGGCTTTGACCGAGAGCTCCACCATCTCCACGGACATCTCCTCTCAGCGCCGCCGTGAACTGTCCATGCTGCTGCGACAGGAGGAAAACGTGCCTCACGGCTGAGAGACTGCTTCCGGGTCAACGCCATAACCACGCCCCCCCCGTCCTCACTGTCACAACTTTATTGAAAAAACAAAACAAACACAGACAGAGCGAGATTTTTTAGACTGGAAACAAGAAGCCGGAGTTTGTGGTATTTGTAAAAGTCGCGTGTAGTTTTTCATTCATGAAAATGTTATTTCCTGAAAGGAACAAGCTTTATACACGGACTAGCTTCTCTGTTGTCAATGTGCAGATAAAGACAGGACGGAGGAGATTAATCCGGGCTGTAGTGATCTCATCCATTCATTAACAGAAAAATAATGAGCATGTTAATAGCTAAGGTGATTTGACTGTTCTTTTTTTTTTTTTTTAATTGTCTCTAGATTCTCTTTTTCAGCTTCTCAAATGTGAATATTATTAAGATTTCCATGACGGTAAACTCAACATCTTTGGGTTTTGAGTCTCTTGTAGGACAAAAACAACATTTCTGCATAAGCTACCTTCATTTTGCATAGATTGTGTAATTCAGGAATGAGATAGGCTACACTAAATTTACATCTTTACTGACAACTTGCATTTCACATCAGCTGAGAAAAAATGTATCTTTTCAAAAAATTCAGATGACATTGATAAGTTATAGGAAAGACACCCAAGTCTCGACTCCTGCTTCACTAAAAAGTGTCAACATTCAGCTTGTAGTATATTTGTCTCATACTGAACCTCTGTTGGCTTTCAAACTAGATGTTGCTCTCGGTTTCATAAATTGATTTTTTAATGCAAGACTTGTGAGTTTTGGGAGCAGCAGAGGGCACATTTACTGTACAACAACCATCAAGACATTACTGTGCAGAGAAAAATATTAACTCAAAGCATTTTATTTTCCCATAAAAATGTTCTCTTTATTAAAACTGCATGCAAATTCCACTTCCCCCGACCAGATCACTTAGTGAGTGACAGAAGGAGAGTTGAGGTTACAAAAATCATCAGTCAGCGTCTGACATGATCACAATCACAGTGTGGTTTCTTATGGATCCTTCACTCGGCGGGAGCAGCCAACACAGTGTCCAGTGCACTCTGAGCCTCCTTTATCTGCTGCTGCAGCCTCTGCTTCATGCCTTCGTTCTGGGCTTTCTTCAGCATGTCCTGCATGTCTCTGATGGCCGCCCGGTAGCCCGGGGCATTGTGAAACACTCGGATGGCCTTGTCGCCGCTGCACACCAAGAGGCGCCCGGTAACATCAAATCTGAGGTCATTGATCTCCTCGCTGTGGACGCCGTGCATTTCTTCCTCCAGCTTGCCACTGTTGCCGTTGTACATGGCCAAGTTGGAGCCGTCACTGACGGCCACCACCCGGCCGTCTGGAGACAAGGCCACGCGGCTCCCGTCAGACGAGGAACAGGGGACGGTCTTCAGGAGGTAGGGGTCCTGCTGCTTTTTGTACTCCACGTCTGTGTTCCACAGCTTCCATGTCCCGTCTTTGGACACAGTCACCATCCTGAGAGAAGGTCAAGGTCACGTTTATTAATGTAGCATCTACTAAACAACCTAGGTTGACCCATGTGCTTCACATAAAATAAATAGCAATAAAATACTAGGATACGTTTCAAAAATACAATTCAGCAAAGACAGAGATGAATACAAATACACTCAGCACTCAAACACGGGGTGTCCGATTAACAGATATGCAGTGGTAAGCTGAGAACATATTTACACCACAGAGTTATTGTGTCAGGGCGAGCCACTTCTTCAGCTACGTACTGAATTCAGAAAAGCCCGAGTTACCTGTGAGAGTCGTTGGAAAAGGCAAATGCGTGAACTCCTGCAGAGTGACCCTTCAGGTCAAAGGCTCGCACCACCTCTCTGAACTCTCCTCCCTTCCCGAAGCAAACCTCCCACACCTTCACGTCGGGGGTGAAGCCACACGACGCTACAAACCTGAGCAGAGACAAACAGCACACACACAATTACACCTCCAAGTAAGTCACAAGTCTTCTGCAGTAACATTTGATTTTACCTTGAACTAGTCAGTGGAATTGAAAATGGCTCAGTTTAGTTGTTTCAGAAGAGGAGATGACCAGATAGTACGGCTATAACCAACACTGATCACATAAAGAGATAACTTTCACTGTAGGATTATAAACTGGGTCTAATACTTTATAGATGTTTAAACAACTGCTGTACAATCACTCTCTTTCTCCATTTGACACCAATTTTCCTTGAGCATTAATCATGCAACTGATTTTGAAAGTATCAGGAATTATAGATGTGCAGAATAAATTATCTAAGAGAGAGCACTTGTTTGGCAAATTATGAATGAGAAGTGCAGCATTTGGAGGCGCATTTAGTAACACTGTGGAGGAGGGGTAGTGAGAATTAAAACTGAAATATGTTCACTTTCCAAACAAAATCAGCCCAAGTGATCAACTATGATGTCTTTACTCGATGTAAATTAATTTCTGGATGATACACAAAGAGGAAAAACCTACAGCGCCTTAAAAATGCATCCCTTTGCTGAGAGAGTCTGTAGATCAGTGTCAAAAACCCAGATGAACACCACTTTGATTAATCCAAATAAAACAAAATCCTTCGAGGGGGTGAATATCTTTTATCTTTTCCAGGCAGTAAATCCAAGATAGATCGCCGTTTGATCTTTCAGTTGGACAGTATGTAGTGATGGAGGAGTGGGACTGACCTGCCACACGGCGAGATAGAAGCATAAGAATTGGTCATCTGGTTAGTGTTGATGGAGGCCAGTACCTCTCCTTTCAAGTCCCAGATGTGGATGCTAGTGTCAGTGGAGGCGCTCATGATGAACTTGCCTGCAGAGGAAACACAGAATCAGCACGACATGTTTTTAGACTGGTGACAAACTAGAAGACCAGTGAAATGTAAGAGAAGGAATCTGAAGGTATCTTTGATGACACAAAGTTATTTCAAAGATTTACAGTTACAGAGAACTAAATCCTGACTCTGTACTGGTGTTTTGTTGTTGCTTCTTAAAGGGACATTGTGTAGGAATTACTCCCATCTAGTGGTGTAGTTGTATATCGCAAGCAACTCAATCGTATTCTTTATGCTGCATTCACGTGGAATCGGGCAGACGGACGACAGCCGCTGCACGTAACGGGATGAACAAGCGTCTATGTAAACAGGTGGTCTGTCAGCACGAGGCAAAACAATACATGATGGGCAAAACAATACACGATGTCGTACAGTATTGTTTACCTGACCCACGTTTTACCGGCTTTCTCTCTACGACTAAAATGACATCCGGTTTCCGACTGCCGTCTGCCTGACTCCACGTGAACGCAGCATCAGCGTGACCCTCCATCCTTCCTCACACTACACCACGGTGATGGTTTTCACAGACGCCACCTCAATCGTTTCTCCCCAAGCCGACCGCTCCAGTGTCTCTAGTGAGTTTCCGTGGTTATCTATGGTCACGCTGCCACTGAACGTAAAAGGACGGCGGCACAACATGGCAGCCAGCACCGAGCTGACCCGCTCTATGTATATACGAATGATATGAACAGCAAATTCAAAGCTTACCAGAACAGATCAGTTTGTTGATGGGGGTAATTATTGATTAATGAAACGCATACTTTTGAACGAATTGGATTTTCGTGAATAGACAACGAAAGAAGCTACACAATGTCCCTTTAAACAAAGCTGCTGCATTTCTCTGATCTTCACAGATACTCAGATGCAGCAGAAACACAAACAAGGGAGTTCATTTTTCATGAGAAGTAGGCGAGGTTGTGAACATCACCTGTCTCAGCGATGCCGATGTTGAGGATGGGGGCCTTGTGCTTCTGTGGAAAGTCCTCAGGAGCAGCTTTGAAGCTTAAAGTCCCATCATCCTTCTTGCTCATTTTGAAGATTCGAATGGCATCCCCATTGGCCAACCAGGTGATAAACGCCCTGCAGTGAAAAGGTGAGAGTGTGCATTGTTTTAAGTTACATTTTAGATCTTGGTTGTGCTTTAGGCTTGTGGGACAGATCGGGGATGCTTCATGTAAATTAGTATGAATAGTAAAGAGAGAGGAAGAGACCTGGAGTCAGGGCTGAAGCGAACCAGTGTAGCATGATCCAGCTCCACATTGGCTCGAAGACACTTGTGTTCCCGGTCCAGGAAGTCTTTGGTGCTCCAGATGCGGACTGTGCGGTCGTCAGCGCAGGACGCCAGGTATTTTCCATTACTGCTGAAATCAATGCACGTCACGTTCGCACTGTGGCCCTGTGACACAAAAACACACATGCTCAAACTGTTCCAGACAGATATTATTTTTTGCCCACCTCATTTAGACGAACAGGAATTAGTTTCATGCCCAATAGTGTGTTTTTCTTTGTGGGTGTGAGCTCCAGTTTACCTTCAGCGAGGCTGCCAGCAGCGGATGGCTGAAACTGTGCTGTGCTGCTTTGTCCTTTCGGCTGCGCTGCTTCTCCTGCTTCTGTTTCTTGGGTGCAGCGCCCTTCACAACATTGCCTTCAGCTGAGAGACACAAACAGGAGCACACTGAGGAACATTTTCACTCCTGACACTACACAGCTCCAGATCTACTTCTTACTGCTTGTCCCGATGCTGCAAACTTTCTCCATTGGATGCAGCAGCACATGGTTTCTTCTGTGGAGGTGTTGGTGTCACCATCTATCATACGTAGGTTGTTTTTCATTGGGAAAGCTCTGAAGCATCCTCTTTGTTATTTAATGGTCATCCTAAATGTTAAATTATCAATATATCTATGAGGCTCACTGACCTAAAAACATGTTACTGAATAGTGATAGTTAGTGGCCAGAGAGACAGACATCCACGCATGGCCTGGGAAATGACGAAACTGTATTGTCATTTTTAAAGTGGTCAAAGTCTGGAGCCCTGTATCACATCACTGCATGGCCCCTGAAACATAAATATATACATCTATCTACATATAGATATATATATATATATATATATAGAAATTCATCTCGTCTCAAAATCTATTTCAACACTGACCTCTCTATAGGTCTGCCATGTTTCTTTGAGTGATAAGAGACGCACATGTATGCAGTGTTTCACATTCAAATGCAACTTTAAGATGAACCATTGCATTTTTAATTGAATCACTTGTCGCGTTTAAATAATTAATAGGAAATGAGTGACACACAGCGGCTCCTGCCATTGGTCTGTCAGTGTGACATCCGAGGACTGACCAACGACAGGTGACAGTGAGTCGCTCAAAAGTTGCTGAATGAGTCTGTGTGTCGCTGTGTGAACGACTATCAAATATCTCACACACTAACACTCATTGTGCACACTAGTTGTGAATGACTGAACCTGCAGAAACGTGCGGACAGACCAGCGGAGACAGAGTCGGTGACTCACCGCTTCAGGGGCTAGCTGCTTCACTTCACGTTAGCTACAGAGGTAACTTACCGGCAAACTCCGCTGCCTGCTCCGTTTCCTCTCTGATTTCTTCCTTCCGTTTGCCCACCGCTATTGCGACCAGAATAACCAGTGCGCCCAGTATTAAAGTTAAGGCGACCAGAGCAGAAATCTCCATATCTAGAGTTTTCTGCCACGTACCTCGCACCGCTAACGGCTACTACCACTCGTATGACACACTGCGCATGCGTAGTTGTGTCAAACCCTTCTTCGTCTCTATTGTAGTGTCGCTTGAAACAAAACGGGATGAGCGCCCCCGACGGATGACAGCGGAACTGCCACAGCAGCGCATAATATCCATGCATCATATCCATCATATCCATCCTATGAACATGAACCCCATATAACTCAGTGGTTCCCAACCTTTTTTGGCCTGTGACCCCATTTTGACATCACAAATTTCTGGAGACCCCGTCCATCAAGATGCACCAGCTCAGATATTTTTATGTGCTGCATTTTATTTGAACATGATTTTATATTTGAGAAAGTGGAAGTATAGAATACAGTTGTTTGAGATTGTGTGTGATGGTTTTAATCATAATTTAAAAAAGAATAATAATTAGTTTAAACATATTTTTATCAGTAATTTTTTTATAAATTCCTAGACATTTCAGACGACCCCATTTGAATTTCAGGCGTCTCCACATGGGGTCCCAACCCCATGGTTGAAAAACACTGCCATAACTTTTTGGTGTTGTAAATGTTATATTCAGTTATGATATAATTAGAATATTTAGATTGATAAATCATTTATTTGGACATACGAATGTGTAACGTGAACACTAAAAACGTATTAACCGATAAACTATTTTTTTACTGAAAGTACTGAATGCGATTAAAGCTTACTTTAAAAAAAAGTTATTTGATAAAGTTTCCATATTCACATTGTAATTCTCATTTCTATAAGTATCTTGCATTTCCATTGGGTATAGTTCACATTAATCAGTCTAACCAAATTTACATTCACCAACATCTACTTAAATAAAACAATAAGTAAAAAACATAGTTGGGCACAATGTAGAGTAAAATGATATTCTAAAGATTTCTTTTTTTGACAGATGTCCAGTAAATAAATAATACTAAATTACATCAACAAGTAAGAATCATGAATTGTGTTTGCGTTTGTCTTATTCAGTGGCACTGGAAATAATGTATTTGATATCAAAAGTAGAGACAAACTGTCACTTGGTCTCATAGCTGCAAACCAAAAGAACGGGGCCTTGAATAGCTGGATGTGTCCTTGTCCATGTCCAAAATTAAGTTTTTATTCATTCAAATTCAACAATCAAAAATGCATCAGATACTGCTCACTTGTCACATGAAGAGGTGATAATTACTCGGAACAGAAATAATTATGATAAAATGACCTTTGACTGCTGACATCAGTGGATTTACTATCATGTTTGAAATGAAAGACAAGAGAAATCCCTGCATCATAGTGACAGTTTCTGGCAGGTAAGGGTTTCCAAATCGACAGATTGCATTTCTATTAAATCTCATGTTACGTTAATGTGGTGTCATCGATAATAATAACAGTGATATTTCAAAAATGGGAATAATGTGGTGCTGTGCGGATGTTTATTAAGGTGTATCTGTAACAACAGTAGTCGAAGTTAAAATCTTTGATCTGGTCAATGTTGCCAGGTTTGTTATTCTTCAGTGAACTAACAAGGATTCAGTGCCTGGGAGTAAAGAGAGGTAGTCTGGCACAAACAAACACATCTCAGGATTTTAAGATGAGATAAAAGATCACAGATTCTTTTCACAGGCATGAAGATGAAGAATTGGCTTTGGTTTGACAACACAAGTCAATAGTAGTCATCCTAATCACATACTGATCTACTAATTACATCAGTGTTGGCAATCACTTAATTAAAAAAGGCTGTCCACAGGGGGACTCTGGGAATGCTTGCAATGACACAGAGTCTGAAACAAGAACAAAAGGATCCTCACTAACTACATTAAGACATTTACTAAGTCGCCCTTAAGTGCAGAAACAAAATCACTCATATACAGGGTCAGAGAGCCAATTAAAAAAATAATTTAAAATGAAAACGACTCATAACTTTACATTTACACTGCAGCGTCGTGTACCTTATCTGAATCAACTGTGCACTTCACTCTACGCAGACTCATTCAGAGAATGTACTCAAATATTCCGTAACATACAAACCAGAGAGCGCGTTACGTAAAAAAATAAATGTTTGAGCCGAGGCTCCATGTCTTTGTCGGACTCGACTTTCTCCTTAAGACGAAACCAATGGGAGTGTCCACATACTGAAAAAGGAAAAAAGAACTTTGGATATGCTTTTGTTCAGAATCAACTAATCGATCGTCTTTTCTCTCTTCAAGTATTGTACATTCTGGATTCTGTCTCCTCACTGCTACGATCCCTCGCCGAGCCATGTGATCATCCAGGCAGCATGAACTCAGCGAGCTGGTGTGCTCTTTCTAACTCCTCTGCAAACACAACGTTTTCGGGCCAGCGCAACCCACTGGAGGAGGGGGAGGGAAGCAGAGGGCATGGTGGCGGCCTGGTTGGGGGATGTTAGGCTTAGAACAGAGCAATGTTAGCCAGATTAGCCATAGCAGCAACAGCTGGAGTCCTCTGAAAGCAGTGTCGACACATGTGGCGGGTTACTTCTTCCTGTTGTGTTGCCTTCGCGCCTGCAGCCTCTGGCGGGCTCCGGATGGTTTCGATCCGGCTCCGATAGAGAAGGAGGGAGTCCCCGGAGACCCTGGTGAAAAAAAGCACACAAAGACAGGGACACGTTAGGTCACATAAGTTGCATTAATATTTCTTTATACTCTTTCTACTTCTAATTGTGTCACAGAGAAATGTCTGTTGAACACAGAGTAACAGTGCACGCTCACTACCCTGCTCTAGTTTCTGCATTTCCTTTGCAGATTAAGGTAAGGAGTCTTTAAGATAATCTTTCAGATAAGACTAGTACTTTGTAGTCATGCTTTCATGTTTCGATTTAACATGAGGTACAAATGAAAGCTGGATGCCGTCCACCACTGTAAACCTGTGGCAGTGACCTTCCCCTGTTCTCGTGTGTCTTCTATAGATACACGGATGTGGTTTTACATGAGAGAGAGAGAGCTTCCTTCTTCAGTTCTCAGTATTTCAGTAGACTTGTTACCCATGTTCCAGATTGAGATCAACCTCATTTTAATGTTTACAGATTCTCCTCTGACTTACTGCTGTTACATAAACAAAAACCAGCAGGGTTTGATTAAAGCAGAAGTAAGCGATCCGGTCGTTTTGGCTAATGCTGCGTTCCAGGCAGGCTTTTGAAACCGTAAATTACAGCTTCAAGTCACAACTTACGACTTTGTAGCGTTCCAGGCAACCCACTCGTGTTTCTCCGACCTGTTTTACCTGTGAAAGTCACTATAACGGCCACTCGTAACTTCCGACCCGTGAACTCGTACCAGATCGAACTGGTACGACTTCACAGGTCGGAAAAACACGAGTTACGGGCTGCCTTGAACGCACCATAACAGTCCTCGTCCCTACGTCACCACATTCACGCGCATCCCTTGGCTGCACACACAGCCCTGCATGCCGTTCTCTCTCCTCATTGGATAAAAACTGTAGGATACGAGAAAAGTTTTCTCCTCGGCTCAGAGCAGAGCAGAGTGACTGACAGACCCGTGATTCAGACCAAACACTCTATGTAAGTGATTGCTGTCGGAAGATAGAACTATTTAAGACTTATATTAACACAAATATATCGCTTACTTCTGCTTTAACTATTGCAGGAACAAACAGTGATGTTAAGTGCAGCACTTCATCCACTGCTCCTCATTAACACCAGCATGGGTCGACTAGCTGTGGTTGCTAAGGGCTCACAGGGGGCACAACTACAACCACTCCTGTCAAACAACGGCACTTATAGAAACACATACCAAAGGGAGCAGCTTGGAAGCCTGGGACTGGAGTTGCAGGGCTCCCAAAGCCGATGGGGCCGGCAGCAGCGCTCTGGCCGAAGGATGGGGTTGAAGTCCCTGCAGAGAAAGAAGCACGTAACTTTAACCAACCAACCACACACCCACTGAACCAAACAGGGACAGAAACAAATGTAGAACAGGCTAAACATGCTTATAGGAGGAACTAAATGTTACGGTGGATTTAAAATAAATAATTAAAACAGAGCTCGTCTTTGTTTCTTACCAAAAGCTGGTTTGTCAGTAGCACCCCCAAAATTGAAGTTTCCCATAACCGGTGCAGGGTTATTGGCGACTGGTGTTCCAAACTGGGGGCAAGGCATACTGGCGCCAAAGTTGAATCCGCTGGGCGCTGGCTGGGCGGGGCCCGTGGGCGCCGGCTGAGGAGCGCCGCTGCCGAATGTGAAGGCGGCCGAGGAGGCGTTCTGAGTCTGGGTCGCTGCGCCGAAGCTGGGTGCAGCTGGGGGCGCGGCGGGGGAGGCGGTGGAGCCGCCGAAAGCAAAACCAGCGGTGCTGCCTCCAAACGCCGGTTTAGCAGGGGTCCCGAACGTGGTCGCCGTGGTGGCAGCAGGGGCCCCGAACGTGGTCGCCGTGGTAGCAGCAGCTGCCCCGAACGTGGTCGCCGTGGTGGCAGCAGCTGCTCCGAACGTGGTTGCCGTGGTGGCAGCAGGTGCGCCGAACGTGGTGGCAGCAGGTGCCCCGAACGTGGTCGCCGTGGTGGCAGCAGCTCCCCCGAAAGAGAAAGGAGCCGGGGCGGGGGCGGGGTTTGGGTTGGGGGCGGCGGCAGAAGACGTAACAGCGCTTCCAAAGTTGAATCCTTTTGGCGCCGCTGCCGTGGAGCCGAAGGTCGACGCCGGTGCTGCCGGTGGCGCTTCAAAAGACGGCTTCCCGAAGCTGAAGGTGGACTGGGTGGTGGCGGGGGCGGCCGTGGAGACGGTGTTGGCGATGCCGAAGCCTCCGAACGAAGCGGTGGTCGTGTTCTGACTCGGCGCCGCTTGGCCAAAAGCAAACACCTTCTGGTTGGCGGCGGCTTGCGGGTCTGGCGGCGCGGCACCGAACGAGAAGGCGCCGTTGCTCGCGGTCGTGGTGGCGGCGGCCGGAGTGGCAGCCGGAGCAGCGGCGGTGGTGGTGGCAGCTCCAAACTGAAACGTGCTCCCTGCGTTCGGAGGCGGCGCCATGGCCGAGCTGGTGCCCGTCGGCGCCGGCGTGGACCAGTTTCCAAAGAGAGACTTGACGCCTGCAGGCTGCGTGCTGGCGTTGGAGCCAGCGGCCGTCGTTCCAGCGGGGGTGTTGGTCAAGCCCGGGAAAACAGACGACGCGGCCGTGGCGCTGCTCGTCGATGCGCCAAATATCGAGGATGTACTAGTCGAAGAAAGCGTAGACGCCGGGTTGGTGGTCGCGAGAGACGCAGACTGTCCGAAGCCAGAATCTGTAGTGACGGCTCCGAAGATGGGCTTGAAACTTTGGACAGAGGGTTTGCTCTCTGGAGCCGAGGAGGAGGAGGTGGTGGCGGTGACAGCGAAGATGGGCTTGAACCCTGAAGACAGCAGAGGGTTGGTGTTACCGAGTGACTCGGGTTTGCTGGCGGCGGCGGCGGCAGCGGCAGCGGTGATGGTGTTGGAGGCTGTGGATGCAGACGGGGCGCTGCTCTGGCCCGCCAGTCCAAACAGGCCGGCTCCCGCGACGGGTGGCGTGGCGCCGCCGCTGCTGGAAGCCTTGAAGACCTGACCCAGGACCTGAGTAAAGGCAGACGGCTGCTGCTGCTGCTCCACGCCGGCGGTGGAGGACTGAGCCTGGGAGGCCGGGGGGGGCAGCTGTGGGGAATCCACCGCGGTCATCGTCTTCAGGCTCAAGCTGCTGGGTTGCACTGGTGTAGCTGATGCAGACGCTGCAGACAGAACAATTTAATCATGGTGTGAAAAACATGTTTAATTAAAAACCAGGTGAATATCAGACAATGAGATTGTTAAAGAGGAACTATGCAGGATTTTGAAGCTTTACTATGCTACATTTTCGCCTTAAATAAACAGTTTAGAAGTAATTGTGATGGTTTAATAAATGACTTGTCGCTATACTGTCACTGATACTGTATCAGGAGGATGGATATTTTTGTTGTCTTCTGTGCTGAATTATTGTAAAATGTAAAAAAAAAAAAAAAAAAAAAAAAAAGACTTGTTATGAGGGAGAGTGGAGGCTCTCTGCCTTCGACGTAGCGTCTCTTGGCTAAAAATCAACTTTGCAGGATCCTTGACCCGGTGTCCCAGCTCTCGTCTCTGTGCAGCACAACACAAACATGCCCCGTAACCCGTGACCTCTTGTTTATGACCGAGTAAACTACACAAATATAAACATCGTAACATTGTATATGATATATAACGTTATCTACCGCTCCACTGATTGATTTCTCGCCGACTTCGTTGTCAACAAATGCACATGGCCGGGAGGAGGGTTAACAAAACAGCAGAAAAGCGACCAGACTCACATAGTTCCTCTTAAATACAAAAACACACGGGAGCACAGATGAAACCGCCTCGGCTCAGTGATCGTACCTGTGGTTGTAACTGTGCTAGCAGCAGACGTGAAGCTTGCAGGAGAGCTAGTCTTCATTTTCAGAGCCTCCAGGAGCGGGTTGGAGGCTGCGGCTGCGGCGCCGACACTGCTGCCGGGGCTGGGGTCGAGGTTGATGACTGGGATGGCGGCGCTGGAGGCTGTGGGAAGAGGAGCTGCGAGGAGGCTGCTCAGGGTGGTGGTGGTGGTAGAGATGGTCGAGGAGGCGGGCTGGCTGGAGGTGGTGGCTGGGGTCGAGGCGGACTTCTCCGGCTCTGGAGCTAAATGAGGACAAATCGACAGGATGGTCAGAGGTCAAGCTGGGGGCTCATCCAATCAAAAGCCAAAAACTGAGGCCTAATAGTTGCAGGAGGCGGCAGCAGGATACTTCAAGGCTCGGTTAATAAATGGCAGCCTGTCGTTCCACCAGCGCTGAAGTAGACAAGTGTGAATGGAGGCGAGCCAAACATGGCAGACATTAAACAGTCGAGTGTTTTACTCACCGGGCGTCTCCAGGACTTTCTGGATCTTGCTGATTGCAGCCTTCTTCTCTTCATCGAGGTCTTTCACGGTGATGGTGTAGCCAAGCTCGGGAGGTGGGGGCTGCCAATCAACAAGCATGGAGAATGAAACACACGTAGGCAACTCTGACACGTGAACTATATACAGACAGATTTCTGGATGCGAGAACGTGGCAGTTCTTCGTACCAGAGAGATGTGATCGTCCCGTTGGCTGGACACCAGCTGGATCTTCCTTTTCCGCTTCCCACCACCACTGCCAGTAGAGTCTGTCGAGGTAGTGACGGGGACCTTGGGGACTGGAGTCAGTTTGGCTGCAACAACATTATGTCATAATTACTCTATATCCTACATCACAAATCAGTGTTGACGTCTGCTCAGTGGTTGTTATACGTGACTTACAAGTAACAGGTGCCTTGTCTGACGCTGTGTGGTCTGACCTCACCGAGGAGGCAGAGCTGGGAGACTGTCCATCGTCCTCTCTGGGAACAAAACCACAAGTTTGACAAGAGTAGGTCAAAACATCGTATGTGGCTGGACCACCTGTGGTAAGATCTTGAATGTAAAAGTGCAACATCTGACAAAAACCACTACACACGAATGACAAAGAGTGAGCTGTGATTTCAGTCATATTAACTTCATCACAATGGATCTACTCCAGCACTTTTATTTATTCATTCATTTACTTTGATTTGTTTTTGTTTTTTTTCCCCCCCATTTTGTCATCTTTGCTTGGATCTTGTCTCGCTCCTGTATTTATGTTGAGTTGTAATTTCTATTGCGCAATGAGGCGTTACGACCAAAATAAACTAAAAAAAAAAAAAAAAACGAATCGTGATCAGATGAGCCAGTCAGCAGCATCTGATCTTAACAAAACAAAACAAAAAAATCATAATAAGAGATTAAATGTGGACGACTGGAGCAGATACATACCTGGGTCTTTTGGCGGCCGTCTCTGGAGTCTGAGAGCGAGATGAGCCGGGGCTGGACAGAGGGGAGCTGGGAGCAGACGGTTTCTTCCACTGTGAAGGTAAACACGGAGATCAGGCTCAACAAGTCCGCTTCATCACTGTGGGGTCGAATGCATTCACTGTTATCCAACAGGTAGGTGTTACCTGGCAGAGGCCGACTGAGGAGCTGTAGGAGCTGTGGATGGGGTTTCGCCGGGTGCCTGGCGTTCCCCTCGGCGCGTGAGCCCCGCTGCCGGAGCTGATGGAGGACGTGCGGGACCTCTTCATGATGGACTCCTCTGCCAGCGAGGTCATCCCTCTTTTCAGGCTCCCTGGCCTGGAGGAGAGGAGGGAAAGCATTTCCACCAACATTTAGCCAGCGACATTATACTTCATGTGGTGCAATGACCTTCAGTAGCGGTGTAAGACTGAAAAAAAAGGGAGATTTCATTTCACTCACTTAGGGACCAGTTGTGACAGTGTTCCATTGGGCAAAAGAGGCTCAAAAGCAGAGTGAGCACTTCCACCGCTGTCGTTACGCCTTGGGAAATAAATATGGATTACAAAACACGCTTAATATTTCAATTCAGTAAATATATGACCCCTCACTGCCACAGCTACAGAACTATGTTAACACAAAATTCAATCAAATCGTTCAACACCTAAACGATGCGAATTTCAAAACCTGTTTAAACCTCAATATATTTTTTAATCCTGGCTCTGTGGTTTGTGGCTCTGTAGTTTCAGTGACCTTAAATTCAAGTGACAACATTTCAGCTTCAGTACTAAATTCATGCTTCCAATTAAATCTACCTTGTATTATATTTTATCAGTGTGTGGTTAGGTTTTCCCAGGTTGAGTAGAGCCATTAGGGGACAAGGAGCCAATGCTCAAGACAAAACACCATTTGGCAAATGCATCAATATTTCTTCCTCACCCAGAAACAGCAACAGGGTGAAAGAGAGTCTGTCTAAATCCTGCCACATCATGTTCAAGGTAACAGAAACCTGTCCTAACCTGTACGTGCTCCGACAGTGAACATTTCAGAGAGACGCCAAGACAAACTGACCAGCGAAGGATTGAGTGACTTATTTGGCCCCTGCATGCTTTGTTTAATATCTGCTTTAAAGGGAACATCTGTAAGATTTGCTATGGCTACATGACCGGAATCAGCAGTAACAGATGTTTCATTCCTTTACTTGTAAATAACCGTCTCCAGTGGTTCTAGTTATTTTTATATTATTGCCTCAGGCTTTTTGGGTTGCTGTCTTTGTTGCTTTTTCCTTGCACCTCCCACATTGATGCTGGGATGCTGAGAATTTCCCCTCTGTGACATAAATGAAAGGCATATCTTATCTTAGTTCGAAAGCAAAACCAACAGTTACACTCTGATCTATTTTCTTCTATTTCTTCTACACTATCACTTTCACTCAGATTAGCATGCTAACCAGCTGCCCCCAGTCCATCTCATCACTCTCCCATCCTACAAGCAGTCCTGCTCAGAGGGATTATCATGCCACCTCTTGTCTTGTAAATGCAACAGTCTGTGAAGCTCTAGGCGAGATTTGCAAACAGCTGTTAATGCTAATGACGGCTACACACAGTGTTCACAATACTTACAAAGCCCATTTAAGCAAATAGAGCTCAGACTCTGTTTTAGCTTGGTACCTTCGTTTACTTTTCTGCTCTGTCGTGAAGCTCCTGTCTTCATCCTCCACTTCCCTCTTACGACTTTCCTTTAACACCTTGAGGACACTTTCTCTGGAGCAGGGATCTGCAGGAGCCCTGATGAGCCCTGAACAACTCAGATGGTCCAAACTATAAGAGGAGAGAAACACAGCAAACAGTGCAACTCTGGTCAGTAAAGCCACAAATCTTGGTTTTACTAAACTACAAAATATTAGAAACATAATGCAGTTTACTTAAGACAAAACCACATCAACAATCATATAAGTTGCAACCAAATTTTGCTGCTCAGAACCAGGAAATATTTTGCTAATTTGCTAAACAAATAACTTCAAAGATCATGTTTCAGTTCCGTCTATAAAACTAAAACAGTGATATGTGCAGGTTGATGTTGAGAAGTCTCCATTGCATTACCTCAAAACAATGATACAAGTGTGACAAAGATTCAGTGAGGCAAAATAGATGACCCAAATTTTTTAAATGGGACACAGTAATGAAATGTAAACCTTACACAGATTATTCCAAGATAATGAAAAAAATATATAAAATAACACAGAACACACAATGATGACAGACTGTGAGAGTGTGTTAAAATAGAAACCTGGGGGTGTTGTGGTTGGGCCTGGCGATCTTGACGGTGACGGGACTGAGGGCAGCTGGGGAGTTACGTGGGCTGAGGACATTTTTCTTCCTGAAACCGTCCCACTTGACAGGAGGTAGGACTCCCACAGACGAGGCGCCCGGCTGCTGCAGCGGGTAATGACGCTGCGGGGTGATGGTGAACCGGCTCACGGCGCCCAGCGGCTCTCTGCAGGAGAGAAGACAAGAGCAAAATAATGCATGTTACCAATCTGCATCAAGTGAGATGTACACATTTATAAACAAAACTCCTACATCATACAGAGCCCATGCTGCAGTGCTGTGATCAACAGTGTATTGGCACCACAGTTGTTTTTTATTTTGATAATACACTCCTGCAATGTGTGATGCGTTGTCCTCCAATAACAGCAGCCTCTACAGTCCATGGAGAATATATACTACTACAAAGTTATCTAATAGTAATGATCTTCAGTCTTTGATACTTTATTATATCTGCCTTTTGAAAGAACGAAGATTACATGATAACATTTGCTGTTTTTCTTGTAATTTCATTCGCAATCTCACTGAATAACCGGCTGCCATGGTAAAGATTGGAACAGTTTTAACACCTGCGACAACAGATCCTTTGTCTTTATTGTTCTTGCCCTGACGAGTAAATATATTGGTGCCCATCTTAGGGTCTGTGTAACTCAACTCACACACAGGCGTTATAAACATATTATGCACCCAATGCCATACATTTAGTATACAGTACAGTTTCAGGTCTATTTCCAGTCTATGTAATCTATCTGTAATTCACATTTTATTCTATCTATGCGATTTCCATTTGAGAATAATAAGGTATTGAATTATAAAGTTGTCATGAACCAAAGCTAACGTTATACATAATGAAAAATGTATATTGATGTTAGCGTGTTTTAAAAATGATCACAATTGTTTATAGTAAGTTTATAGTTTCATCCTCCTAATAGTTCAAAAATGTATGTTATTTATACATGTGTCCAGTGTTAGAGTAAATCTCAGAGGGCGCAAATAGGAGGTAAAACAGTGAAATCAGCTCTGTGCAGCTGACCGGGTCAAAGAGTGAAGACATCAAACCCGCCAAGATGTTGAACCTTTGACTTGAGGATTCATCCTCTCCAACGCTGCTGCCTCCTAACGGCGGCCGGCGCACGTTGTTGTTATGACGGGATTTGATTATAAACACAAACATACCCAGCAAACGACAGCCTCCTGTTGGGGGTGCACACGGCGTGGTTGGGTCTGCACAGCTTCTCTCGCAGCTGCTCCCGGGGGTTTCTCCCGGCTCTCGGCCTCCCGGGGTCGGCGGCCGGGCTGTCGGGCTTCCCGATGTAACTCCCCATGAGGAAATCCCGGGGACTGAAAAGAAACGAGTCACTCGCTAAAGCTTCCCTCCGATAAATCCCTGTTTCCCCGAGCGGTTGTCTGAAGTGTCCCTCCGGTTCCCGGTGCCCGGCGGCGGCTCTGTTGCTGCTGCTCCTCGGTTTCCCCCGGTTGGCCGCCGACACGCCGGTCGGCCCCCAGCCCCACAACCAGCGCCTCAACGCGGCCGGCGCGGTCAGGCCAGCCCGCGGATTGAGGCCTAGCCTGGCGGGAAGCGGTGCTCCGCTGTGATAATAACACACAATGCAACAAACTCCGAGAATTAAAGTCGCGTAAAGAAAAGTAGGAATATAATAAAGAGCAAGACTAACTACGCATAAAACAGAGAGAAGCGCTAAATGTTTCTCTCTAGGTGACATGGCGGCAACGCGCCGCCGGAGGACTCTCATATCCCATCATGCTGTTCTTCTAGCAATGGTTCTTCTTCTCTGGATTTAAGAACTGCAGCAGCGCCACCTGCCGGGCTGGAGGAGGATGGAGGAGGCTGGAGGATGGACAGCATGATGGACAGACAGACACATGGGATGGAGGTTGGTTTCTACATCGAGGAGGAGTTTAGGAAAAGTTGTTTAAAAACAGAATCCAACGTTTTCCAGAGTTTAGGGTTTAACCAGAGTAGTTCTCGGGTTGAATAAAGGTGCCTGTACACTGGTGCAAACTTCTGCAATGAAACTCTCAACAAGGTAAAAGAATAAAAGTGTTCTCAGCGAAATGTGAGTAAAAATATCCAAGTAAATGTTTTTCTTTAGTCAGAAACAAGTCCCTTTACATATTCCTTTATATGGCACAACAATAAAGAAGCCCATGGTATTTTAGTGCTGTGGCTGCTTTCTTGACTCAATACATTTAATGCAGTGCAGTGGTTCCCAAATGGGATGTCTGGTAAATTTCTAATGCTGAGACTTGGTTATTTGTCTTAGAAGACGTTTCAACTCTCATCCAAGAGGCTTCATCAGTTCATGCTCGCTTCTGACCTGGCTGGGACTGGCTGGGACCAGAGGTGAAAGAGGTGAAGAGGTGAAACGTCTTCTAAAGACAAATAACCAAGTCCAGTTGCGTTCGATTGAAATTTCCTTGAGATAACTGTGACCTGGATGTATGAGAATTTTCACAGCACCATAGACAATAAGTTTCAGCAGGATGTTTATTTTATGAAAATCACACATCAGAAAACATCTCATAAGATTTAATGGAATATAGTAATAAAAACATAGAGCAAATCTTTATATAGACACAAATGGAAAAAAATGAAATTATGTCTACCCTGAGATTAATATTCATGAACTATTAGTTTTAGTGTTTACCCGGCAATATCATTAGGCTATATTATATCATTATTAATGTGCAAAAACAATAACTTTTTGTTTAGTCAACATTTTCTTGTTCCTTTGCTGAGCTCCTGTGTTTTGCACTGAGTAGGGACATTTGAACTTCGAAGATTTTGTCAAATGCACTGTAGTCGACACGAAATGCCCCTTTCTCCAAGGAAATGCAAGACTCAAATCTGTGGCCCCACAGGACCTCGTCCTCTGTGTAGGAAGTCCTCGCCTGGCATGTCATACCTGCAACACAAGTCATCAGAGAATGTCGTAAGTGTCACTTTATTGAAAAAAAAAACTGACATGAATTCAGAATAGTATTTTTATCAGGACATATTTAATTAGAGATCAAATCAGAAGCTCCATCCATCTCACGAAGCTCTCTAAAATCTTCTTCAAAGTAGAAAAAGATCTGAATTATCTTAGTTGCAGGACAGAAACAGACTTAAAAAAAAACATTTCCACAAACCTGATGCCTCCACTATGCCCTCCAGAATGACAATGATCTCAAAGGTTTCCCTCTTCAGACGCTCAGCCCCCACCTCCCAGAAGGGGCTGTTTTCATTGATGACGTGGGTAATGGTCTGGGGTTCCACCAGCAGCAGCCTGTCTCCCCCGGTGTCGTAGCCCAGATTGATCTCCGACTGCTCCAGCGGGATGAACTCCCCCTCCTTCGTCTGCCTCGACTTGATCAGCTTGGCGCGGATCTTGGCGTCCACCATGTGGCTCGCTCTCAGATCCCCGATGCGGAAGAGCATGCACAGCTTCTCGTCGCGCTCACATATGACACAGTGTTTGCTGAAGATCAACGTCTGGGCTCTCTGCTGCGGTCGAGAGATTTTAACAAACATGCAGCCCACCATGAGAGCGTCGATGATGGAGCCGAGGATGGACTGGACCATGAGGAGCACCGTCCCCTCGGGGCAGTGAGCCGTCACCATCCTGGAGCCGTAGCCGATGGTCCTCTGGCTCTCTAGTGACAGCAGCAGAGCAGAGAGGAAGCTGTCCACATTTTGGTAGCACGCCTTCCATTGTGGGTCGTCGACGTGTGCAATGTCGTCACGCAACCAAGCACCTAAAAAGTAGATCACACCAAAGGCCACCCATGTGAGAATGTAGCACATGGTGAAGACGAGGAGGAACCAGCGACACTTGAGGTCGACTAATGTGGTGAAGATATCTGAGATGAAGCGACTCTTGTCTTCAATAGGCCCCAGATTGACCCTGCACTTGCCATCCTTGGTGACGTAGCGCTGGCGTTGGTGGCTGGCAACGACGTGCAACGAGGGCTCATCGTCACCCAGCAGCTTGCATCTCTTCTTGTGGCTCCTCGCACCGTTTTGCTTCTCTATCGCAGAACTGGCTGGTGGGACACTGATGCTGCCGGCGGAGCCCCTCGATTGCCATTTGGAGCTGAAACGCTTGAGGTGTCTCCTGCGATGCGAACGCTGAGGCTTTGACGCCTCCTCCTCTATTGGTTCGAGAGCAGCTGCCTGGGCGGTGGTAGGCTGCTGGGGGGCTTCCTGTTTAGCCAGAGTCAGAGCCTGAGAAGACTGACTCCAGGAACTCTGGGAACTCTGGGAGGGAGACAGAGACACTTCCTGCAGCGGTGGGAGTGAGGAGCAGTTGACATGGTTCAAGTTGTGGATGAGAGAGGCTCGTTTCGTGATCATCATGGTAGCAACAGTGGATTTAGCTACACCCTGAAATGACAGACAACAATATATAATATTTACACAATGTACAAAACCACAAGTAACCACTTAATCCACAGGTGAAAACAGTCCTCAGTCAATACACAATTTCCTCAGGTTTGAGTAACATTTACTTAAAACTACAGAACCCATCTGTTTCAGGAAATATTAGTATTTTTTTTGTAAATATTTAGTAAATATTTTAAAAAGACAAAACTATACATCTGTTACCAATTTTATCACAGATTTACATCTTTTTGTGACAACACATGAAGGCTACTTGCGGATGAGAACCTCAGAGTATACTCATGGTTGGTTTTGATCTTTTCATGACATTTACTGGCAATTATCCTTTAAATACAGACAACAGATGAGTAGTTTACCTACAGGAATGAATGAGTGAATGAATGAATAAATTACATTATTTATTTCAAACATGTAAAATAGAGTAAGTTAACAAAGAAAAGAAAACAATGAAAGCAAGTTACTGCACAACTTTTGTTCACATGTCTGAAAAGGAGAGGGCTGAAGTTCAAAACTTTTACCGTCTCCTTCAATCTATCTACCAGCTAAGCTTCCTTTACATGCTCTGCCGTTAATTAAATATAACTACAATGTATCAATAGGCTACTGTTATCAAATCCACAAATTCTTTCAAATGTAAATTTTAGCAAAAATTAGATAGTAAGTAGTACCGACTACATAAATACTCAGTAACTAAATAAATGAATAAATAAATAAATAAATAAATAAATAAATAAGAGCTGAGCTTAGGTACCCAGTAAACAGCCTGATATGGTTGAACACCTGCTTCCCTCCTTGTGAAAATCACATTTTTGTACATTCTCTTAACGTGC
This sequence comes from Trachurus trachurus, assembly GCF_905171665.1. Classification (NCBI taxonomy): domain Eukaryota; kingdom Metazoa; phylum Chordata; class Actinopteri; order Carangiformes; family Carangidae; genus Trachurus; species Trachurus trachurus. The sequence continues at coordinate 17,397,080 of NC_139903.1, read as the reverse complement.
TTCATGTTTGTACATCCCTCCCACTGTTTCACTCCACAAACTGCAACAACTTTTCATAGTAGGAATGATAAATACTGAATGATATTTACAGAGTTGTTTTTACATCCAGTAATGAGTCTTTTTTCTTCCTGTCAGGCCTCACATGAAATGGGATGAGAAGTGCTGAGTTTGTAGGTACCTTGAAAGTGTAGGGGCTGTAGCGTACGGCCTCTGGCTGTGGTCTGGGCAGGTAGGCCAGCAGATGTTTAGCGGTGAGGGTCTGGGTCGGGGGGATGGAGTTCCTGCGAGGCTCGGTCCTGATCGGGCTCCTGATGTGACTGTTGCACTGAACGTTTCGAAGCGTCTCTCTGCTGCACATCACTGTGGTGCTCATTGCTGAGGCTGATCACACTTCAGGGGTTTTTCTCTGTTTGGGCAACAACATTAAATTAAATTGGAAAATTGGACCAAACATGACAGTTCTCATAAACAGCACAACCAAACGTCTTCAATAAATACCTCTGAGTGAAGAAATGTGTTTTCCATTGACGAGCGTTTGAAAAAGTCACTCATTGCAACAATTTGTTTTATATTGTGTTGCTCCTCCAAGAAGAAAATCTTTGAGGTCCCTCAGATTCGTCTGTAGATCAGCTCAAGCTGTGATGGTGTGTATGATGCTTTACTTCCTCATCAGCATAACATGTGGTTTCATCTGTCTGAAGTGGGTTGATCAGTGTCCCAGCTCGGCTGCAGTTTTATTACACGAGGAGATTTTCACTAATCCTCGAAATTAATCTGAGAAACACCAAGGAACATGATGGATTTGTAAAGATTACTGTCTGTATTTACCAGAAGGCTTAGTAACAGTATTGTCCAGACATGGCCAAAGAACTGTAGTAGATTTACTCCTCTCTTGTTGAAATGTTAAATCCACGTTATGTTTATGGTGTCGCACACAAAACATGAAAATTTTTTCTGAACTGTGACCAAGAGGCAATCAGGCTGATAACAAGTTACTCTGAGAGGATCCATCTGAACAGGCAATACACATTAAATAGAGACATTCTTGTTGTTTAAATAATTAGAAAGGGGAGCTAAAGAGTGAGCTACATCTCTTCTATTTCTATTCTTAATTGGTGCTGCTGTGCTATTTCTAGTTCAAGTGGACACGTCTCAATCAACTGATTGTCTAATTAGGACCAGATTAATTTTCTATTCTGTGGTTTCTGCTTCTCCACTGTGAGTTTGTTGCTTTTACTATGTTTTATATTCTAGTGAACAGAATATGTCTTAATTTTGTGTTTTTTGTCAGATTTAAGACATTTAAAGGCATCTCTGTGGACAGTTATGATTATTTAAAAAACGTCCTGTCAATTTTACAAATGCTGTATACAAAACAGCAAATAACTCATCACTACCACTGGTTATATTACTGTATATACACTGAAAGGGTTGTGACAAAAAAGGGGAAAAATAATCACATACCTGATACCTCTGTGAAGCATCCCTTATGATAACACAGCTGCTGCCAGAGTTTTTTGAAGTCACCAGGTTTGATCAGATGGAGAAAGACACGGACTGAGAGGAGCTGCTGTACAACTGTCCAGCTGTTTGTCTCCTCCCTCTGCATCATCCAGTGTTAATACCAACAACTTTCAACCCATCACAGTGGTCACGGCTGTGACAGCTGTCAGCGGACGACCCGTAGTTCAATTTAAACATCACTTTAGTTTCTTCTGACAGATAAGAAGCCTCAAATTATTGTCATATATAATCTTATACATAAAGCATGACACTAGAGCAAGGACGATCTCCATCCTAAACAATTAACTGCTCGATAATTTAGCTAACAGCATGGAAAGAATTCAGCACTGGAGCCAAGTTCATTATCAGCATATTCACAAAAAACAAACAGTTTAGAAAAGTCTTTTGGTTTATTTGGACAAATAAATACAGTATGGAAGAGATTTAAATTCTTAACAAGAGAAGCAAGGTCCGGTGTGTCTTAGTCAGAACTATATTTGTTTAGAGTCATTGAGGCTTGAGCAAAAATCACTGGACAAACCTTCTCCTCTGAAATGACATCAGTACAGAAAAATGGAGATGAGTGTGAAATGAGCCACGGATGAAGTTTAACCAACAAGTTAAAGCAAAGTTAACCCTGGGGATGACATCACGTGTCAACAGATGGCGAGCCGCTGGTTACACAACTTCATTTGGCTTTGTCATAGTAAACCCCCAAAGCTATATGCCTGAGTGTGCAGGATGCTGATGTTAAGAAGCCTTCATGTAATCACAGTAGAAATAATTGCAGTCCGAATGTTTAGAAGGAACAAACCGGCTTATACGCCCAGAGAGAACATTTCTCTCTCGTTCAGTCTACGTATATGTGAGTTTATATATTTAAGAGACAAGACAGAAAACGGAAATGAAGGAAGATGTTAATTGTATTTTCCACAGAGGAAAGGTGCTGTTGTATCTCCTTGGTGGCCTGTGGCTCCAAGTGTCTATTTGATTTTGGTCAGAGCTACAGCTCTCCTCTCTGTGTTCTGAAACAAGGCCCGGATCAGGTTCTTCACCTCCGAGGGGGAGAACTCCAGCGCCAACGGACCTTTACCGTCAGCCCACCTGAGGAGGAGAAAAACAGTATGTTACAGGAACACATCAAATTTATGTATAAAGGCCAGTTTATCAGGAGAAGAGCTGAGCATGTGGGGAAAAAAAACGTATTATCTCCTGTGGTTAAATCAATAAGCTCTGATTAGTCTGACAAATAAGTTAGGACAATGTAACTTAGCTTAGACCAGTGGTTCTCAATCTTTTTTCAGTGAAGTACCCCCTGTGAAATATTTTTTCAGCCAAGTACCCCCTACCCAGCGCAAAGCATTTTTGGACCAAAAGACGTAAAACACAGCAATGTGTCATCAGTGTCTGCTTTATTTTACTTTTACTGTGTAAAACATTGGTTATAGTGGCCTCTTTTGAACTATTTGGAAATAAAAATATATAGAAATACAGACTAAAAAATAATCAACTTGATTATAAAGACTTTTGCACATGAGAATAATCATCAGTCTAAAATGCTATCTAATAAATATCTGTTCTCAAAATGAATTCATGATATCAATTATAGATACACGTTTCTTCACACACACAATAAAAGTCCAGACAGTAGGGCTACTGCTTTGCAAGTCAGTTGTCCTGCAACACGGTGGCATGGGGGGACTGTGCTCAATCAGAGGTGTGGTTTCAGATCATAACAACAGGTTGAGAGCCAGAGGACTTCTCTCTGTCTGTGTTAACTGAGGCAGTGAAACACACCTGCATTAGTGGCCTTGACTTTATGAAGTTGATCGCTTTGATGCTGTCGTTTAAAATCTCATGTAACACCAACCTGAATTCATAAAGTTTCCTCATGAAGCAGTCAGGAGGCTCACCGACATGACGTGCATGTTTTGTGTTGAGATGCGTCTGGAGATGAGCCAGCTTCATGCCACTGTTAGCTAACTTCTCCCCAAAAACAAAACATGATGCCTAGAGTGGGCTGCAACTCGTGGACGTAATTCCCTTCACCACAAATTCTTCTGAACACTGTCGGGATTTTACCGGCGCTGGTTTCGACTTTTTTATCACTTATCCCTCCGTGTTTCAGCAGCGCTGCTGCTACGTCAACCCCGACTCCGTTGTTTGATTGACAGGCGATGCCGTGCGGCAAATGTCAGGTTGGGTTAAACCATCTGGTGGGGGGGGGGCTCTGTTTTTTTTTTAGGATAATTAATTAAGTAGCCCACTGAATATAAGATTTAGTTTATGAATTTAGACATGTATTTTATTGAAATATCCGTTATATAATTATTTAAATGGATTTTGGAATTTATATATTTTTTAATATTTCAAATCTCACGTACCCCCTGGAGTGCCTTCACGTACCCCTAGGGGTACGCGTACCCCCATTTGAGAAACACTGGCTTAGACTATACATTTATAGAAACCTGAGCTAAAAATTTAAGGTGTCGAGTTTGAAAGTGAGTTTCTCATAAAAGAGGCTATTGACTGGTATTATGGGAACTTTAGGATCCAGTGTTACAATACAATGCAAACTTTATTGTCCCTGCAGGGAAATTTGTCATGGACAATCATGTGCCACAAGTAACTGCATTACATAAGTACACATAACAGATAAAAAGCCAGTACATTTGACATTCCTCGCACAGTTCTCACATACACACAATTCTCCCATTCACACAGTAAAATATGTAGTAAAATAAACACCAGGGGGGAACTAATTAAAGAAAACAACTAACTACACTTCCTGGATGTAAAAACTACACTGAAGATGTTCCAAGTTATTTGTGAAACTGTTTTATTTACTGTTTCTCTTACCTATCGACGATCTCCTGCAGATTGGCCCGCAGCACGATGACCAGCTCCTTGAAGGTGCTCCACTTCTTCACATAGAGAGGCACTTCCTCCTGATACTTCTTGTTCTTCTTCTCCTCGGCCAGAGGGATGAAGACCAGTGGCCCTTCCTCGATGATGGTCTGGCACAGAGTGTGTAGATGCTCTCCATCCTCAGAGGAAATATCCTGGAGACAGCGAAAAATAAAATCCTTGTTGACCAACAGTAATGTAATAATGCATACGTCAGCAGATCGTCTCCATAGCTTATCCAGACAACTATACAATATTGGTTATTGTATCTCACTGACACTTCTTCATTCGTCTGTGACGGGTACAAAAAAACACTGTGATGTAAGAAACAAACCTCTAGCATCATGATTTTGGAAATGATCTCCGAGATGGCAGTGTTGAGGAGGCTGCCCATGGCTTTACAATAGATGCTCACTGGTAGGACGTCCTGCCAGACTGTACCCAACTGTTTCAACTGATGAATGACCTGCAGACAAACGGATGAAAAGTGTATGCTTTAAAAGCAGCACATGAATGAAACAATGGGTAATAAAGCATTGGTGAAGCTTATGATAGCTTTAAAGGGATAGTTAAACATTTTGGCAAATTGGTCATTTGTCGGTGCAAGCTATTTTTAGAACGGCCGAGGCGCGAGCTGCTCAGAGCTACGCTACAGAGGCTCATGGGATTTCATGGTTTCCCTTATCAAACTCATCAAATACACAATTCAACAACTCCAAAACGCTCTGGTGGACAAGTTGTGACCTGCACATTCACCACGCTATGAGATAATAACAGGACATTACAAGAGGGAGTTGTTTTCGAGGTAAATTCATGCAAAACCGCTGATGCGCGTTCCCGTTGGGGGCAGTTTTTGGCAAGCAGTCTCTGTATTTACCTCTAAAACAGCTCTGTCTCGTAACATTCCGTTATTATCTCATAGCGTGGTGAATGTGCAGGTCACAACTTGTCCACCAGAGCGTTTTGGAGTTGTTGGATTGTGTATTTGATGAGTTTGATGAGGGAAACCAAAAAATCCCATTAGCCTCCGTAGAATAGCTCTGAGCAGCTCGCGGCTCTGCTCCGCTGTTCTAAAAATAGCTTGCACCGACAAATAAAGGTAACACAAGTCATTTCCTCTCTCTACCTGTCTCACTGCTTTGCTCGCTGCAATGTAATTATCTTCATCATCCAGGTTGCAGAAGTTGTGAGCAGTGGAGAGTCTCTCCAGCAGTTCATCCGTCTGAACATTGAGCTGTGCCAAGAAGCACTGGACACCTAAAGGAGAACGCGCAAAACCATTAATGTCCACAGAAAAAACCAAACAAACAAACAAAAAAAAAAAAAAAGAACCATTCAAAACCAAAGTTCACATGGCCAGTAGTTGTAGCAATTCTTGCTTACCCAGTTTCCTGAATCCAGGCACCATGTCAACAAACGTTGCAACACCATCACTGAGGGGCGGCGGCAGGTGGGCCCTGAAGTGGTGGCCCAGGGTGAGCAGGTGGTGGGCCAGGTACATGCAGTTGTTGTGCTGAATGGCAGCGAGGTGCGGGAACTTGAGCAGGTTCTCCCTGGAGGGAGGAGGAGCGGAGGAACAAGAGCCAATGTTTCAGATTTTCAGGTGTAAAAATGTTGTGGTTAAGTTTGTCACGTGATGGAAACTTACTTGTGATACGTTGGTACGACATCGTAGAACAACTGGAAAATGTTTCTCACAGTGAAGAAGAGTTGTGATGCACTGAAAACAGAGGAAAAGGTTTTTTTTATAACACTTGGGCAGCAAGGAGCATCAAGATGTACATGTTGGGTGCAAATTTCAGGATGTGATGAAGCTTGGCTCCGTCAATCAATCAATCAATCTGATAGATTTTTAATTTTTTAAATTGTATAATAAAAAACATCTTTGAGGAGGAGCAGTTTTTTTTAATCCATCACCCTCCTGGCAATGTTTTGTAATGATGTTAACAGTGCTGGGAATAAAATGCTCTTATTAGATTAAATGATCATAAATCCTGTTATTTCATTAGAGTCAAGGCCATAGAGTCTTTGTTGTTCCACTGAGCTATTCCACTGCACTGGCACATCGAACTCGCATGTGAGTCAGGGACAGAGGACAATAAGCCCATTGAGCTCTGTAACGTACCACTGTGAGGAGCTTCCGACGGCCTCACACAGGGTGTTGAGTGTGAGCTCCATCAGCTGCTGCACTGACTCACTGATGCGACAGGCTGGCAGGCACAGACTCCACGCAGACAGCTGCTTCGTGTTCTCCATTATCGTCTCGGTTGAGGCTTCTTGCTTCACCTTCAACTCTGAACTTGGAGCGGGCAGCCTGGGGAGAGGCAGCTTAGACTCCGATGTGATCTAAGAGGAGGAGATCAAACAAAAATTAACATCTGAAAAGACACATCATGTAAAAACTATACTGTGCTATAATGGACATATTTCTTACATAAATCTATTCTATAGGATATAAGATTTAAAGAACTTCTGTACGATGAACCTGGTCTCTCTCAGGTCATGGCACAAGTTCACACGTACCTTTACAGTGTTGTGCATCTTGGAGGTCATGAGTTTGCGGGCTGCTACGATGACGTCCTTGCACTTCTTGCTGGCAAAGTGACAGTTGACATCCCTGGCATATTTGAGCAGGTCTGTGGAATCGCCCTGTAGATACTCCATCTCCTTCAGAGACTTCTCAAACTCTGCAGTTTCCTTGATCACCTTAGATTTAAGTACAAGACACAATCTTTGTAGATAGAGGTCTAAGGACAGAGGATGTTGTTACGATGCCATGTAAAGCCCTTTGAGACAAACTGTTTGTATAAACGGGCTATACAAATAAAATTGCCTTGCCTTGCCTAGATACGTTAAAGCAGATATCAGTGGAATGTTTTTGTTAATATAAGTCCTAAATAGTCCTATTTTCCGTCAGCAATCACTTACATGAAGTATTTCAGCCTAAACACGAGTCTCTCCGTCACTCTGCTCTGCTGTAACCCGAGGAGAAAATTTTCCTTGTGGGATACAAGTGTTATCCAATGAGGAGAGAGAACGGCATGAAGGGCTGTGTGTGCAGCCAAGGGATGCGCGTGAATGTGGTGACGTAGCACGAGGACCAATTGATGCCTGACAAGGGCGGGGGCTGCTAACTCATGGTGCGTTCAAAGAAACTCGTACTTTGTGTTTTTCCTTCCTGTGAAGTCATACCAGTTCGATCTGGTACGAGTTCACGGGTCGGAAGTTACGAGTGGCCGTTATAGGGAACTTTCACAGACAACAGGATGGTAAAAACACGAGCTACGGGTTACCTGGAACGCTACCAAGTCGTAGTTGTGACTTGAAGCTGTAACTTACGGTTTCAAAAGCCTGCCTTGAACGCAGCATTAGCCGAAACGGCCGTGAAGCTGATATCTGCTTTAACTTTATCACCTGCTCACCTGAGTAAAAAAAAGGAACACAAAGTATCTCTACTGTATATAATATCCTGATACACAACAACAACAACAACCGGTTCGGTCCTTACAGTGTCAAACTTCTCCAGCTGACTGCTGTTGGTGGGGATGGAGTAGAGCAGACACTCGTGGATGATGCACTGGGAAATCTCCTCCCAGATCAGCTCTCCCAAGATAGCAGCGAGCTTCTTATCACCAATGGACACGTCTGAAAAATAAAAGAGACAAACGAGGATCTGAGGTGAACATGGGCAATACATGTGATGAAGGCTGTCTACATCAAATCCCACTCATGTTACCAGTTTGAATGTGATACCAGAAACGTAACCACAAGAAACCTTGAAGCATCATACATCGTTTTAGTGGGACTGTACCTAGCAGGTGTGAGTGCAGCGTCTTGAGCACCAGCAGCAGTTTGCTGTAGACCTGTGAGGGAGTGGATCGCTCCTCGTGGCTCTCCTCCAAACACTCCAGTGCCAGGACGGTGCCCTCCCCCTGCTGCTCCGTCACCCTCACCGACAGCGACGGGTACATCACCAACGGCTTCAGCATGTTCTTCAACAGCAGTTGACCTGAGCGACACAAATAACACAATACATTGAGCAGGTTTTGACCTCGGATACACAGAGCTTTAAGATAAACATACAGATTAATTAGCTTCCTAAATCAGATGACATTAGGTTATTCCAGACATGTCAATATCAATTAGGGATGTCACGATTACTTGTTTTCACATTAATTGTGGTATTAAACAACACAATTAATTCATCGTAAACATTCCTAAATACCGTCACTTCCCAAAAAAGATTATGTCGGAACCATATCTGCAGATTAGTGCCAAAATAAAGGTAAATGCTCAGATACTGGTCCATTTAACTAATGTAACATTGAATTGGTAGGAATTTAAATGTTAGCGTGTTATTTGTATTTAAAAAACAAAAAACGATAACGACATTTGGTATAGATGATCATTTATGACCTGAATATGTCAAACACTTCCCCTGGGGGATTAATAATTGGTCATAATAGATACTTCAAATAATTTGTGTCAACAATGAGTAATGTAATTATTATTTTACTATTTGATTTTACACATTCATAGTGTTGGGAAATTAATTAATACATAATAATCGTGATAATCGTAACACTGTGATTATTTCTGACAATAATCGTACCAAGAAAATTTATAATCGTGACATCCCTAGTATCAATGTAAAAATCACTTGATAGAATTGAGGAAGTTTCAGTGTAAAAAAGCCACGATTATGCTACGAAACTGTGTCTCCATGACCTCATCTAGTTTATTTTTCCAACTGTAAAATGTGTAAGCTGTCATACATGATGAATAAATGAAATACTGAATATTTAACAGCCATCAGTGTTGCTTGTTCTTACTGAAGAGTTTGATCTTGTGTTGGAGGCCTCCCTGGATGGCCAGCGCTTGCAGGAGGCAGCACATCAGAGCAGGTGGGTTGGGTTCACCGTCCTTACTGCACGGATGGCTCAGGTTCAGCTCCACCGTCAGGAAGGACTTCACACCTGCAGGCTCTGGTGGGACAAATCCAAAAAAACGACTGCTAATGAAACTCATTCAGATACATTAGCTGTGATTTTCTTTATTTCAAGATGATTTTGGAAGTCAAAAGACCACCACGAAATCTATTTTATACACGTTAGGTGATAACATTCAATGATCAGGTGTTCAATGTGAAATGGGAGAGCAGTGAGTATTGGGTTGCAGTCATTCATAAGGTGAGTATCACATGCGTTGCCCATATAGGTATTCCTGGCATACATAATGAAAACTCTCAACATTTTTTTCCTGAAGGAGTCTTACCCTTTGAAGATGGTAGTCTCCAGATGACAAGGCGCTTCCATTCTTCTCCCAGTTGATAAATTAAATTTTCTCTCTGCACCGTCAGCTCAGTGTTGAGAGAGCTGAGCAGAAGCAGCTGGGAAGTCTTCCAGCCCTTCAGTGAATTCACGCTGACTTTTGCCTGAAGATATATTACCCATCAATCAGTATGTTGACGTGCACTTAAAACACTATGTGACTGTAAAGAGGCATACATGTAAGAATGTCCATCATTACATTTCTCCTCAGTTCTCAAACACACCTCAGAAGTCAGGATGCTAATACTGTATATGTGTTTGATCACACAGGGGCGACTCAGCGTTGTCCGGCTGACACTCTTTTCTATCTTTTAGCCCAGGTCATGAGAGATTAAATGCCCCATCTTAGTTCAGAGTAGAGGTTAGGTTGTGTGGACAAGACGTCAGCAGCTCTTACCTTTTCCAGCTGGTTGGCTGCATCAACATATTTCTTCTCTGACAGAGCTTTCTTGAACTCCTCCATAGCATTGTGAAACTGGGCCACACAGAAACATTCAAACATTAATGATGGATGCACCAACTAGACTTTTATTTAATGTATGGCTAACACAAATCCCTGCAAACTGCTTTACAGATGGTACATTTTAATATGACTTACAAAAAAATAAAAACATTACAAAATCACACTTGACAATATTTACAAATGACCATTTATGACATCAAATCTGACTTAATAAATATTGTGTACCTCCTTTAGGTGTCCCAGCATTGTTATGATGATGTTATTTTTCTCCAGCTGCTGCTTCAGCTTTGCATACTCAGCCACAGCCACGTGGATATTCTGCTGAACCTGTGTGCACATACACAAAAACAGACTTGAACCCAGTCTGTTCTTCTTGGGTTAAGCTTTTTTTTAATGTTTTCATACATACCTCATTCCTAATGCAGTTATTAAGGACATCCATTTCTTTAGAGACATCATCAACCTGCACCATCAGCTCCTCAGACCCTTGAAGACTTGGTAGGAACTCACAATACTTCTTGTTTATCATGTCACATACTTCCTCCTAGAAAAAGCATGAAAGAGTTAATATATATAAAGTTTTATGCTGATTAACTTTATGGAAGAACTCTGTTTACATGGTGAACACAACTGTTGAATCATTGCTTTGAGAGATGCATGCATAGTTACAATCAAACTTTGCAGATATCCTTACATTTATCATGATGTTTCTCATTTTTTGCTTATGGCGGACAATTGATAGAGGGTTATTAGTGTGTCCTGGTGTTGTCACATGTATTATGTTTGTGCTGGATGCAGCGTAGCCACGTAGCTGCTAAGGTAGCACCACAGAGAGAAACAGTCCTGCTGGCGAAAATACGCCAAAATCAGCTTGAAACTGGCTTGACCGTTCGCCTCATTATATCTAATCGTATCGCTCATGTTACCTGTAGCTGAGTGTTATTTCCCTGTAAAAACCAACCCACCGTTGGTCAAAGACGAGTCAAGTTTCTCTGTCAGTGGCAGCGCTAACAACAGCTAACAGCTAACAGCTAACAGCTAGTTCAAACTTTACAGCCGCTGCTATGCTAACGTTAGCGCTAGCGGGCGGATTTACCTTCGTGTCCTCCACCTTGCGCGACATTTTGCTGATTTTCCCGGACAGGTCCTCTTTCTCCAGTTTGCCAGAGCTGGCGAGAACTTCAGTCACAAACGATGCCATACTTTAGCTGCTGTTTTAATTTTGTTTTCTTCAAAACTGTGACAGATCAGCACAACAACTCCAGGACCCGCCAGGGAGTGTGATTGGCTCCTCTGCCCCTTTTTCTGCTTCGTCGGTTTTTATGGGATGGATGGGATGAGATCACTGCCGCCGCCAACTGTCGGGAGAGTTTATAACCTGTCAAAAAAAAAAAAAAGAGTTTATAACCTGTCTGCAGAAAACTGGGTCTTGCACTTTCTGTAACATTTGTGCACCCAGAGGCTGTCTTCCACTTATTCTGGACTTGTGAACACACAATCTATGGCAGCCAGGCATCTCTCGGTTTGTATTGGAGTATATGCTTTTTTATTTTGTTTGGATAATGTATTATTTGGTTTTTACAAACTATGACAAAAAATTAGATGGGATTTTTTTTTCTTTCTAATCTCATCATATTGCTGGTCAGGTTTTATATTCATAAATGTAAGGTGTTAAAAAATGAGACCCTGATTTTGCACCTTTAAAAGGACTTCTTGCAACAGAAAAGCTGTGAAAATGTGCTCCAAATTTGAAGTGTTTTTAGAATAATTTTTATGCACCATTTGTGTTTTGTCTCCAATAACCCCTGGCATTGTATATTTGCACAATTTTATTTACATTTTTCATTTGTTTGTTTGTGTTACTCTTTCTAATATGATCTCATCACATTAGTCATATCAGCACATATTTGTGTATATCATGTGCAACAAATAAAGCTTTAAAGAATAAACAAACAAAACAATGAAGCTGGGAGATGCTGAAAGACATCAAATTATTTTATCATGTATTATTTTTCACATGATTTATTATTAAATTTGGAATATTTTTTATTTTCTATCATAGGCTATAGATAGAGGTATCAAACTGGTGAGAAGCTGGAGCCATTTGATGTTTGCAATGTTTTCTTGGAAATTGACTGAAAAGCATAATTGCAATTGTTATTATTAGTAGTACAAGTAATAGTAGGGGTAGCAGTAGTAATATGTAGTAGTTTAGCAGCAGCAGCAGCAGCAGCAGCAGTATTTGAGTAGTAGTAGTGTGTGGCAGTAGGTGGCGGTAAAGCGCCTAAAAACCAAAGCCTGAAAAACCAAAGAAGAACCACCATTATCTCTATGGTAACGACAACTATCCATTTGCCGTCCTCTTTCTAAGCCTGTTAGCTTCTTGTTGTTGCTTTCACCCATAACCAACAACATTAACATTAACTTTTCGCTGACATTTTTGCCAACTACAGGGTTGCAAACGCCATGGACTAACAAACTGCAAGTCGTTGCGAAGACAAACTCAACGAGGCCAGCTGAGAACCAGCTCTAGCTGACCTCAAACCCAAAGCGTCGTGTGTTTTTACGCGTTAAGTCTCAATAATGGCAGACAGTTTTAACACAGACACCGGCGAGGCTGTGTATCGTTCCCGGGATGCTGTCAAAAACTTGAGAATAAAGTAAGTATTTAGATTTAGCCCAGCTACAGTCCTCCAGCGTGCTAGCAGTGGTCCAGACCAGGTCCAGACTAGAGGACGGGCTGTGAACACATTATTATTTCAACGCGGTGTCTATGTTTTCCTCACTGCAGGGTGCGGATAGAGAGGGTGACCTCCACCGCAGCCCTCTCTCAGCACCTCCAGCAGGAAGTCCTGTCCCAGCAAGACAGAGGAGAAATAGAAATGGAAACCCTCACCTCTCGAGGCCACACAGGTGATATTACCTTTACTGCTTCTACTATGGGGAAGTCTCACGCTTTGGGTTTCACTTGGCTATAATCAGTAAAGTCTATTGTAAATGTACTGCCCTCATGTGTTTCTGCACCAGAATGGCTACAATAATGTAACAGGTGTGCTTGACTTGTGTCTATGGATGCACACGTGTTGGGGTGGATGTTGACAGAATATTTTTATCAACTTGACATTTGTGTCTCTGTGTCAACAGGTGATTATGAGGAGGAACTGGAGGTGGGCTGGCAGGAGAAACTCTTCAGCCAGGTAGAAATCTGAGCTTTAAGTTTCCTTTGCCCACAGTGAATTAAAATCTCCTCAAGTGATTTAGATTAAAAAAGAAAATGCAATTTTTTTCCTCTTGTAGTTTCCTTTTCCATTATAAAATCTGAAATTATGTTTGTATATTTATGAACCACAATTCCTTCACCTCAATGCCATCATGTCTTTTTTTTTCTGTGTGTCTAGTATGAGATGGAGCTTTTCCAGAATGAGGCAGCATGTCAGACCCCACTGGACCGGCAGTATCACACAGAGGTCAAGGCCCTGACCAGGGCAAAGGGCCAACGAAATCGCAGGATTTTCACATACACTGATCATGACCGCTACACCAACTGTCTTCCATTACACCAACTGGTAGGTTGTGATACGGCCTACATTACACCAACACTCAATAATTCACACAGCATTAAAGTTGTTGTTTTTCCACTGGAGACATAACAATTAAGAGTGATCCACAATTACCTGCCTCCTCTTTGTAAAAATTAGAGACATTTACTGACGGAACTGACAAACAGATTAGACCTGTTCTGTTGAGTGTTGCCAATGTTGCAATATTTGACAGCTCTAGTATTTATATGGTAAGTTTACCTCCTCTGACACCTTATTGTTATGCATTTACCAGACTACTCTCCACATTTCCAGTGTAAGTGCTGTAACTGCAAGACTACAAGTTTTTCTCTTATTGCATTGCACTAATGCCAACATAATCACAATGTGAAAACGAATGTGAGCCCACAAATTCTGTAAATATTGTCTACAGCTGTGTTTGTGACTAGCTTTTTGTTTTTGATCCTGAAAGCAGCACTCCTCTGACTTATTGACCATAACCAAATCTGGCCCCACCTTCCTAGCAGAGAGGATGGCTAGTATAAGACACAGGCGGCAGGACAGACGCACTGTGTAAGTAAAACACCAGCTCACAAACTGATAACTTCCTCTGTCTTCCAACTTCCGCTGTATTCTGTTTACTCAAAATCCATGTAATTACTCTCCCAAATTTCTGGTTTGTAATCTTAAACAATTGTATTGGATGATCTGGTATATTTTCAGAGACTCTAGTATCCCAAAGGCCAAAATCATCAACTGGGAGCCCACAGAGGACTTTGTGAGAAGCAGTCATGTTGTAAATAATGCTATGCAGACCATGCACATCATGGCAGACATGGGCTCTCCTGGAAGGTAAGATAATAACCACAAAAGCCCAGTTCATATTCAGTTCAGTTTATTTTATAGATTACTTCCCTACATGGGAAATTTGGTTTGCAGAACGGCAAAAACAGACTCATTGGTTTCTCTTTATTCAAATGTGATCTGTATTTTGATCTTACCACAGGACTTTACACCTGGTATTGATGAACATTGTTATCTTGGTGTTGTGTGTGTCAGTTGCCATTTTCTCTAAATGAGTTTGCTCTCTCAGGCTGGGCCAGAGGGAAAATGAATGTTTGCTGGTAACCATAAAATCAGATGGAGGTGGAACAGTTGTCATAAAACCTGACTTCAACAAAGGCAAGGAGGCTTACAGGCAAGTTCAAAACATGCAACATTATTGGCTTTTAATGTGTCAACTTAACATGTTTTAAAACAGTAAGACCTGTATGAACTTGTCAAATGTGTATCACTAGACTGAAACATATCAACCAATGCTGTCTGAATGATGTGCAAACAAAGAAAACAGAACTATTACATATATTGCATTTTGTTAATCAAAAACAAACCAATGTGGTGTTTGCTGTGGCGCAGGATTGTAACAGAGGGGGAAAAGAGAGAGGTGTGGCGTCTCACCGTAGAGAACGTATCGACATCCATGAAAACAGAGGAAAAGGAGAGGGAGGGGAACATGTACAAAGATGTAAGTCCATCTTCATCAGCTTTTCTTAAGGACCAGGCAAGAATCCTATACAGTATAGTTTTAAATGATGAAATGAACTTTTCTCTGTATTTAGCTGTACGTGAGGCATAAGGAGTACCTCAACAGCCTTGTTGGACAAGACTTTGAAATGGTAAGTCATTTAAAAGGGAAAATGTTTGGTGCTTTTGTATGGCTAATCAAGTATGAGTGCTATATTAATAACTGGCTTTGAAAGGCTTTTGTACTGACCAGGTGTCTCTCCTCTAGCCTCCTGCAGGTATTCTGCGTTACCTGATGAATGGAGAGATAGGTGAGTAGAAAGGCTGTTCTCACAGTCAACCTTTCTAAGTTTGCAGTTTGGGGCAATTAAATCCTCTTTTTCTTCCTGCCCAGTCTCAGCTAAAGGGTTCGAGTATGATAACTTATACATCCACTTCTTCATGGAGCTGCCAAACAGTGAGTCACATCCAGCATATTGCACTATTCACATTGTGATGCCTTTTAAATCAGCTCAGCTAAATTCAGTTTCCATTATTCTCATGTCAGACTGGTCCAGCTTGCCATTCCAGTCTCACTCAGGAGTTACCCAGACCTGCCGGACCAAAACATTAGGGAAGGTGGGTATAACGTAAACAATAATGATGAACAATTTCAGAGGACTTCCACAGAGTTTGGTCAAATACTCAACATGCTCTCTGCCAACAGGAAAACATAGCTTTCTTCAGTTTTCCCTTCAGCTTTGAGGCTTTCTACATGTGTGAAAAGGAAAGTGAGGGTGAGTATCAACTATTGAACGCTGGTGTTTAGATTATGTGTTTCATCGATGCAAGTGTAGTGTTTGTTTGAAAGATTAGACTGATCCATGACTTTTCCACTTGTTTCAGAGTCAGTTCTCCAGTGGCCGGTGCTTTACTTCAAGGTTCTCTCACTGGACACCTGGCAGCGCTATCGCACTGAAGGCTATGGCTATCTGCTTTTTCCTGCCACACCTGGTATGTTGTGTATATTGAAAAGGTGTGGGATTAAAAAATAAAAATTCTAGAAAAGAATGAAAAAAAGATAACTTCTAAAATCACATGATTACATATTCAAATTGCTTGTTTTGTCTAACCGAGTGTTCAGAAGTCAGTTAACTGTAATGTACTGTGCCACATAGAATTTGGTGTTTTTGCTTAAAAAGGTTGATCAGTTATCTAAGCAGCTTAATTTCAAGGTATCTGTTGGCATTAGAAATGTAGATGCTTAACGTACCACTTATTCTCTCTGTATATTTTGTTTGTATCAGGTAAACATATAATAACATGTAACACATGGAGACCACTTCAGACAGGAACAGTCTCTGCACTGAGACGCTTCTTTATTGGAGGTTCTCCAGAGCTGGAAGACCACAGCTACGTCCGAATACCAGGGACATTCATGGTAGGCTCTTTTTTTTTCAATTGGCACAGAACTTTTAACCTGGGTTTTATGTAAAAAAAAAAAATAAAAAAAATATAGAAAGTAAAGTACATTTCCCTCCTGTACTATTAATGTACATGTTATGTCAGACAGTTTATTTAAAAAAATGTTTTATTACTCCACATATATCTAGGGAGACAGACTGAGTCGCTTTGGCTTTTGCACTGAAACCACAGGAAGTGTCACCTTCAATCTGCACTGCATCCAGCAAGCCAGGTAAGCAGTGTTCAAGTTAACCCAAGACACTGAAACACTGAAATGGGTTTGCATGTAGATGTATTGTTGAGTCCTACAGCCTATTGCACATGTATATCACTTTCACTGGAAGAGTTGATCTACGATACAAGTCTCAGTGAATTATTACAGGAGCAACTTTGTTCACCGTCAGCAATAACCAAACTTACACAACCAGAACAACACACCAAACACAATGGTGCAAGATGTGAACTTCAGAAGCTAAATTCAGGTCATTAAGACTTTCACACAATCAGGTCGAAGTCCTCTTTTGAATCAAAACTCTCGAATTACTCAGCTTTTAGCTGAAGCTTAATGTACGGTATGGTATGTGTGGTTTTATTTTGTCAATGTTGTGTATGTTTCAGGTCCTTTGTGGATGCCAACATGTTGAAGAAAAGGAGGCAGAAAGTGTTTGAGCAGTTAGGAGGATTCAGTCAGCAAGGAGCTGTCTGCACCATCCTGGGTAAAGACATTCACTGAGAATTGTCCAGCGAGAGTGGGAGATCAGCTTTTATTGAGTATGCATTGTTCAACAATCAGTTACATCACTCTTTTTTTTCTCTCTGGCAGAGGCCTTCCAGAGGGCGAGGAGAAAGATGCAAGAGGCCAGAGAAAGTCTTCCCAGAGATCTAATCAACACCACGTCCCAACACCAAATCGAATCCTCTGCATAGGTGTAAAAACAATGTAGGACCTGTCAATCTGTCAAATGTTTTAAGTGCCTGAATAGTGTAGATATAGTAGTTTTAGGTTTATCTCTGGTAAGTCAGAGACAAGAAAATAGTCTCTGATTGTTGTTTTTTTGTAAAGACAACAGACATGTCAGGAGGATTAAATATAAATTCATGTGGTAATGATATGATAAATTAGAAAAGTATTGTTTTTTTTCACACACTGCATTCAATGTACAGTCTCTGGTCGTCTCAGCCTATGAAATAGTCTCATTTTTATAGAATAGATAGAATTTTCCTAAAAACTAATGTAGTAGACAGTGAAATAGTTTTTTTTTCTTTAAATATGAACTGTATATTTTTCATAGTTTTTCACATTTCTTGTAATATAAACATTTTATATCAACTATAAGCTCTGTTATTGTGTTTTTTCCCCTTTGTCGTTACAGTTATATAAGTTGTGTATGATACCTGGACTTTACACAGTCCTCAATTATTGTGATATAAAAGTGACATGGATCCCAGCTGACTCAACCCAGGGCATCACTTCCCAACCTAACCTTTACTCTCGTGCTACATTCACTGCTATGGGAAATTGCAGTACCATAGCCAGTCACGCCCGAGATCCACTGTACAGTTCATATATTTAAATCTTAATTAAGATACAGTGGTTGTACTGGATGATATAACGTGTGAATCTAAATCACAGTGGAGCATAATGATGTGCCCACCGCAACTCTCTGCCGCTGGTTTTGGGTGGTGTCACTGCCCCTGTTGTAACTCGCTGTGTGGCATGTCCAATTTTTTGCGCACATAGCCTACACAAAAAGTTCCTGTCCACTATCCGCCGATTAAAACGGTATAATATCTAACAGTCGCCCGTAAAAGCGCGGATTCAATCGAAGCTGTACGTGGCACTACATACCACCCAATATACACTACTTCCTAGAAAGATCAACTCAGGCGAGAAGCTGTCCAGTTTCCGGTGACCGTGAACGCACCATCACAATCCAGATTCTCCATCTTTCTCCCACCAAGCGAAAGGGACCAACCTGCGTCTTTCATCCACTGTAACTTAACATTTTCCCGCTGCCATACACTCAACCAGGTATATGAAATATTCTACACTTCATATTTACTGCGAGGTTATTGGCATTTGTGTGTGTTTTTTCGTGTCGATCACTTCGCTGGACAGGTTTTCCACCTAACGTTAATGTGAACATAGTTCCTGTCAGCGGCAGCAATGGAAACTGAACTGGGCCGCTGGTCACCTCTGTTATGATGTCCCCGATTTAATGCTGTAACGATACTCGCCACACCCGATCAGAAAAAGCCTGCTGATGTTTATTTATCCTGTACTCTGTAGGGTCTGTCTGCAGCATGTCGTCAGTAGTTATCAGTTCGCATTGCTAGTCTTTGGCAGTGATCAGTAAACTGATGCATTTAGCATGCAGCAAGCTAGCTACCGTTAGCAAAGTTAAACTGCTGTGGCACTAGTGAAATGTAAACTTGGCGTTACACACAAGTCAAACGTTGTCACAACCAGAAATATTTTGTTGTAAACACTACGTCCAATCAGGGTTATTGATTGTTTATGGTGGGAATTGATGATACATTACTAACAAGTAACTGCTGCGGTTACGTTAATAGTTAACGTTAACGCCATTAACCGGTAACGTTATGTTAGCAACGTAATGAAAAGCTTGCTTACGTTTCTAATGAAGGCGTTAACGCTGAAATACGGAGCCAAATACTCTGCAGACAACGTCAACTGTTAAAGGTCGTTTGTGTGTTTAAGTTAGCGCTTCATATGGTAATGTAGCATCCTGCACACAGCCACACAACCACAGAGCTATGAGAAAAACGTCACCATGCCAGTTTGTGTTGATTATATCGCTTAGTGTTTTAGTAAATTGTGTGGTACATTGGTATATAATGTATCAGGGCTCCAGGCTGCCCCTAAAATTTGAGACAGTGCAAGTAAAATTTTCATCTACTTGCACATGCGCAACCAGTAAATTTGCAGTATTTTTTTTTCAACACTGGTGAAACTTGAAAGAGACGACTCAAAGAATCTGGTATCTGTCAAATGTGTGTGATGATCATGAATGTAAAGGAAATGTGAATATTTACTTTGCAAGTAGATTTACAATGTGCGGCCCTAGATTTTCTGATTGCACTCCTAAAGCTTTAGGTTTGGGGCCACTGTGCTCCTTGTAAAAAAAAAAAAAAAAAAAAGTTAGTTTGGAGCCCTGTATGGATGTTGGGTGGCACCGAGGTCAAAGCTCTTGTCTCTGTTTTAAGTTCTTCCACAACAAAATTAGAAAACTATTTCTTTATCAATATTTTAATTACTGTCAGATGTGGTAGTAACATTGGCTAAGGAAGCAACACTGCATTGATAAAGAGTGAAAAACAACCCAATGTACCTTTACTGTTACTATAATAACCATGGATGTATTATATTAGATCCATGATAATAACACTGCCACATTGCTTACTAGCTAAGTGCAGGGCATTAAACAATAAGTCAAAGTCAAAGACGACTTTATTACCCCCAAGGGGTAGTTTGTTATACAGCCTTCAGTCTCACTTCAGTTAACGTGACTGCTTAAGTGTCGTAAAGCTCCTCTGTGATCCATACCATGCCTTGCTACTGTGAATTAAGTGTTTTCCTGCACCTTCTCTGTGCTCATCCATGAAGCCAGTCACCTACACCTGGTGGTCCCAGCCTGTGGCTATGGCGACAGATGGGGCTGCTGCTACACTCATGTCTAAAATATGAGCTCAGTCCCAGACCACAATTCCTCCTTAACCAAACTGCATTCAGCTGGGTAGGGTAAACCTAGAAAACCTCCAAGCCTTATTCGTACGTTCAGACAACACATCACCACCAACCAAATGTCACATGGTGGCCGGGCTTGCTTTACTCTACTTCATGCAGTATTTGAGTATTGTGCATGTAGATCTTAGGTTCTTGTGCATTTCCTCCACTGTAGAAACTACGAGGCTGTTATTGAACAGCGTCGGCAATGCTCCCTGAGGCTGTTTGGGATTTGTAGCGAGTGTTGTATTCAAGCATTAGAAATGAGTCACCGTGCACGTCAGCGCTTGGCGGCCCCATCTTGTGAGCTTGTATGTCTACCGGTTCATGGGAAGAAATGTTGTTGCTCCTTCATGTTTCCACTTCACAATAATGGCACTTACGACACGTCTCCTGCAGACCTGAAATCAGATTAAGTGTCATATGGGAAAGATTGTTTCCCTTTGATAGTGCCACACTGAAAAAAACGCTGAGTACAACCAGATGGAGTCAACACAGATAAAGGGGATATTGGGAAGAGCTCAAGGCAATCTAATTCAATTGTTGTTGATAAGACTTGTGTATTTCTTCTGTACAGACTTAAAGGACCACAATCATGACGGACTCCAAATATTTCACAACTAACAAAAAAGGTCAGTAAAGCCACTGGCCGAAAAATAAATGTATGGTGTTTTGTTTTTCACTCTGTCTGATTTAGAGTAGCTTTAATTTATACAACATTCAGTTTTCTTTTACTTCCACTGCAGATAGCTGTAAGGTTAAAAAATAAAATCTATTTGGCACTATCTGACAGCGAGCTCAAACTGTGTTGCAGCCATCACTCTCTCAACACTTTTCCTCTTTCAGGGGAGATCTTTGAACTAAAGGCAGAGCTGAACAATGAGAAGAAGGAGAAGAGAAAAGAGGCAGTGAAGAAGGTCATCGCAGCCATGACGGTTGGCAAGGATGTCAGGTACGGTATACAATTTCAACTCTGACGGTTACCAGACACAAAAATAAACTCTTCGAAGTAGTTTAACTTTGGAAAATTACAAAAATTAGGGCACTTATCAGAGGGACGAGCTTTTGTCTCTCAAGCAGTACTTTTAAGGGTGTATTTTGGCCTTGAGGATGAGGATGTATTCATCACATTGCTCTTGATGTAAACAGAAGCTTTGAAGCCTCACGCTGACCTCTGACTAAGTCATTTTGCTTTGCTGTCAGTTCTTTGTTCCCAGATGTGGTGAACTGCATGCAGACAGACAACCTGGAGCTGAAGAAGCTGGTTTACCTCTACTTAATGAACTACGCCAAGAGCCAGCCGGATATGGCCATCATGGCCGTCAACAGCTTTGTCAAGGCAAGAATTTTTTTTTTTTTAACATTGATTCAAATGCAAACAAATAGCTAATAAATTATGTTTTCCCATCCTTTTGCAAATGAGAAAAGATGCATTCTTAAATGTAACCTTTGGTATAGTGCGGAAGCAAAGGTTTACATAGTTTTTTCGTGAAGCATTGAATTTCACAACGCCTTAGAAAAACCAAAACTGGCCTGCGTGTCTCGCTCTCTAGGACTGTGAGGATCCCAACCCCCTCATCCGTGCTCTGGCCGTCCGCACCATGGGCTGCATCCGAGTGGACAAGATCACCGAGTACCTGTGTGAGCCGCTGAGGAAGTGCTTGAAGGACGAGGACCCGTACGTTAGGAAGACGGCGGCCGTCTGCGTGGCCAAACTTCATGACATCAACGCCCAGATGGTGGAGGACCAGGGCTTCCTGGATTCTCTGCGAGATCTCATCGCTGATTCAAATCCCATGGTAGGTGTCGTGTCACACTGACAATGATGGGTCATGTTTTTTGTTTTGTTTTTTTCAATCGAGGTTTTATTTGCATAGGTTTTCATAAATTGTTGGCACAGGACGTAGTGTGTCGGTGATGTATTGCTCATCGCAAACCGTCTCCGTCTTTTAGGTCGTAGCCAACGCAGTCGCCGCCCTGTCGGAGATCAGCGAGTCTCATCCCAACAGCAACCTGCTGGACCTCAATCCTCAGAACATCAATAAGCTGCTGACGGCCCTCAACGAGTGCACCGAGTGGGGGCAGATCTTCATCCTGGACTGCCTGTCCAACTATAACCCCAAGGATGAGCGCGAGGCCCAAAGGTAGCCGCCATGTCAGCAGAATAAGATCATTTTAATTATAACAAATTAATTTTCCCTTACTGACCATCATCTCCTGTTGTTTTTTTTGTTTTTTTGAAGCATCTGTGAGCGTGTCACCCCTCGACTGTCTCATGCCAACTCAGCCGTGGTGCTGTCAGCTGTCAAGGTGCTGATGAAGTTCTTGGAGCTGCTGCCCAAGGACTCCGACTACTACAACACCTTGCTGAAGAAGCTCTCCCCACCGCTGGTCACCTTGCTCTCCGGAGAGCCGGAGGTCCAGTATGTGGCTCTGAGGAACATCAACCTGATCGTCCAGAAAAGGTGTGTGATCACACCTGACACGGCAGCCACGATGGGTTTCATATTGCTACTACCCCGTTTATATTGTATTGGCCTGAATTTAAAGGGATAGTTCAACATTTTTTGGCAAATTGGCCTATTGCCATAATCCCATAATAAAGTCGTTTTCGAGGTAAATTCATGCAAAACCGCTGATGCACGTTCCCGTCGGGGGCAGTTTTTCGGCAAGCAGTCTCTGCATTTGCCTCGAAAACAACTCAGTCTAGTAACGTTCCATTATTATGTCATAGCGCGGTGAATGTGCAGGTCACAACTTGTCCACCAGAGCGTTTTGGAGTTGTTGGATTGTGTATTTGATGAGGGAAACCAAGAAATCCCATTAGCATCCGTAGCGTAGCTCTGAGCAGCTCACGGTTCTGCTCCGCCGTTCTAAAAATAGCTTGCTCTGACAATTAAAGGTAACGAACCTACTGCTATGACTATAGGGATTATGGCAATGGGCCAATTTGCCAAAATGTATTTAGGTCACAGCCAGAATCCTCAGTTTTCCCACACAGTCTAATAATGTGTAACATGTTCATGTGCACAGGCCTGAGATCCTGAAGCAGGAGATCAAAGTCTTCTTTGTCAAGTACAACGACCCCATCTACGTGAAACTGGAGAAACTGGACATCATGATCCGCCTGGCCTCTCAGGCCAACATTGCCCAGGTACCCGACATGAAACACAACTGTGTGGAGACTTTGTATAGATGATACAAAGGATTTGCTTTCTTTACAAATGATGGTTTATCTGTCTATCTAGGTGTCTGGGTAGAGGGTGTATTTTGCATGTGAACATCTCTGCAAAGAGAAACCTTTATTGAATTTCAGAATGGTATTGGGTCTAAAAAGAACCACTTTGTGATTTCAGCATGGTACCTTATGTGTGTATACAGTACTACTATATGCAGTGTAGTCAAATTCAGTGAAATTGAAGCACAACAAAACACAATAGTAAAATGGTTCAATATACTGCAAGTGTGTGTTGATGTTAATATGTAATATGAACAGTATATTTCTTTGTTGCTGTCTTTTTCAGGTGCTGGCTGAGCTGAAGGAATACGCTACAGAGGTGGACGTTGACTTTGTGCGCAAAGCTGTGCGAGCCATTGGACGCTGTGCCATCAAAGTGGAGGTAAGAAATGCAACCATCCCAGAATCTCACACGTATGCACCATTGAGGAACAATAATCTTAATTCTCTTTCGTCTTGTAAAGTGGGGTGTTGTGGTTGTAGAAATATCATAATATCGAATTTCTATATTAAATAAATTCCTCTCTGCTCGCCAGTGCAGACAAAGTGAAACATATTGTTATATTATCATGTATAATTGCCTGAACCCTGAATGATCTGTCCTGTTCATCTGCAGCAATCTGCTGAGCGCTGTGTGAGCACCCTGCTGGACCTGATCCAGACTAAGGTCAACTACGTGGTCCAGGAGGCTATTGTGGTCATCAGGGACATCTTCCGCAAGTACCCCAACAAGTACGTCTCATTTCAATGCAGGTTTTCTTTTCAGACGAGGAGCTTGTTTTGTTTTCTTTTTGACCTCTGCGATATTGCTGCTCTTCAGGTATGAAAGCATCATCGCCACCTTGTGTGAGAATCTGGACTCTCTGGACGAGCCTGACGCTCGCGCTGCCATGATCTGGATTGTTGGCGAGTACGCAGAGAGGATTGACAACGCCGACGAGTTGCTGGAGAGCTTCCTCGAGGGCTTCCACGATGAGAGCACCCAGGTGGGTTTACTGTAAAAGCATGAGAGGGTTTTAAAGAGGAACTATGCAGGATTTTTAGCTTAACTCTTCAATTTTTTAAATAAATGACATGTAACATGCTATGAGGTGCCCCGTAACCTGTAATCTTTTGTTTATGACAGATAAGACTACACAAATATACACGTCGTATATGATAAATAACGTTATGTATCGCTTTATCGATTGATTTCTCATCGGCTTCATTAAAAACAAATGCACATGGCCAGGAGGAGGGTTAGCAAAACAGTGGAAAAGGAAAAGCGAATAGAGGTGTACTGACGGTAAAGAAAGTAGGTCAAAGTTAAATGTGACTTTTACTTTTTAAACCAGACCCTGATAAATGATCAGAGATAACAGATTTATTCCGTTTTATCTTCCTGTTGAGAACACAGTCGAGCATGTCCAGTGGTTTTCCTGTTTGCATTGTAAATATTATTATCTGCTCAGCTCCACTGCTGAACACGTCTCCACGTAGAACCGCCCTGTTCGGCTTTTTCCACTTGTTTGGAAACCACAGTGAGAGCCGCAGGGTGGCAGGCAGTCATCGCACACTTCAAACTGACCATGAAACAACACTGTGTGTGCACTTTGAACCACAGGTGCAGCTCACTCTGCTGACCGCCATCGTCAAGCTGTTCCTCAAGAAGCCGTCGGAGACTCAGGAGCTGGTGCAGCAGGTCCTCAGTCTGGCCACTCAGGTTGGTTATGATTTCCATCCAGGTCAACGTACGTTTGAAGATTTATTTATTCACGACTGGGTAACGGTGCATGAACTTCTCCTCCTCCTTTTCCTCTTCCTCTGCAGGACTCTGACAACCCTGACCTGCGTGACAGGGGCTACATTTACTGGCGTCTTTTGTCCACCGACCCCGTGACGGCCAAGGAGGTGGTGCTGTCAGAGAAGCCCCTGATCTCCGAGGAGACGGACCTGATCGAGCCCACCCTGCTGGATGAGCTCATCTGCCACATCGGCTCTCTGGCCTCCGTCTATCACAAACCCCCCAGCGCCTTCGTGGAGGGCAGCCACGGCATCCACAGGAAACACCTTCCTGTCCAGCACAGCAGGTCAGACTCACAAACACTGTGCACGCTATCACAAACACATTTCGACCTGGGCAGTTGTGCACCTTTTTAATCACTCACAGGCTTCGACTGCCTTTGACCGTAGCCACAGTCTGGCTATGTGGCAGCTTTGTCTTTTCTGTGAAATATTCAGCATCTATTCATTTAAATGATTTCAAAGTTTGTGTCAAATTAAATACACATAAAAGCAGAAATTACAAGCAAACCTCCCATCATAATGCAAATCCACTCTGGCAGTATAATAATAATAATAATATATGACATTTTGTTAACATCTACCATTGTGTCATTTATTATGAATTTTTTTAAGCGGTTATTATGGTGTAAAATGTGGCATCAATTTAGGAATGGGTAACATGTATCAACACAGATTTCATAGCACATTTCATGTCAGATCAGCATTGCCCAACCCCCTGAAGGAATTTGACCATGTCTCAATGATTTCTTAAAGGGCAGAAATGTTTTATGAAAGAGGATTCAGTGTTGCTTATGAATTGAAAATTGTGTATTAGAGGTTTCACTTGGTCATAAAATGTCCAGTCAAAGCAAACTTAAATAACTGCACAGCAATATAGCATGAGGTGATATAATGTACAGTGGAGAAAATAAGTGTTTGATCCCCTGCTGGTTTTGTAACTTTGCTCCCCCACAAAGAAATAGGTGGTCTATAGTTTTTATGGTAAGTTTATTTTAACAGAAAAAGGCAAAAATATCAACAAAACATCCAGAAATATAATATCATCGTATAAAGGTTATACATTAATTTACATTTGATCAAATGAAATAAGGGTAAAAATCAGCAGGGAATCAAATACTTGTTTCCCCCCCCTAAGTGAATAGGACTTTAAAATCAACTTTTGATTGACAATATCTTCACAAAATATAATTCAATGTTCATCGTTTCAGATGTGTGCGTAATGCTGACATGAAATTTCCATGCAGACCAACTCACCTTGGTAAAAAGGTCACGATCAGTAGTGCAGAGGGCAGCACTAAGATCAAATGAGGACAGATATGTTTCCAGCATCTTCACTCAAATGGAGTCTGCATGCAATAAACCAATCTGTTTGAGGATGTTAAGAAGACAAAGTTTATTTATAAACTTTTATAATAAAGAAAAAAGAAAAGAAAAAAGCTGACTCCATCTTGTCTCACTGTTCTCATCCTTTATAAAAAAATAAAAAAAAGAAGAAGTTTAATTTTAGCAGCTTTGAAATAACCCTCGACTTCTAGCCCCTGTGCTAAAGACAAACTGGTGTGACTGACCAGCTAAATGCCTGTCCTTTACCAGTCTGTTGTGTCTGTCCCCTAGCAGCATTGACACAGGTGAGAGCCCAGTGAGCAGCGGACCGGCCGCCGCCATCGACCAGCCACACGTGATCCCCAGCCAGGGCGACCTGCTGGGCGACCTGCTCAACCTGGACCTGGGCCCTCCGGTCAACGTGCCCCAGGTCTCCTCCATGCAGATGGGAGCAGTGGACCTGCTGGGAGGAGGCCTGGACAGCTTGGTGAGCATGATAGTCTTCTCTCTCTCACACACTCACACACACATACACAGATTCATTTTGCTGTAGAGGGGAAGCCTGACTACTTGTCGCGCATTTTTTATTTTTACTTGAATTTTTCTCAGCACAATTTTCTGAGCCGATGAACATGAGGTTGTGGTCATAACAAGCCGACAGTATTATTTGAGGGTGTGGCAACACAACACACCATGGAAGTGTGGCCCTGAGGAGACAGTTTTGCAGTTTAACAATTTTCAAAAAAAAAAAAAAAAATCAGTACATCAGCATTTTGGCAACATTTCTTCACAGAGGAAAGTGGTTTATACTGAAACATTGACTGGTTTCTACTCTGGTCTTTCCTCTTTTTCTTACTGCTGAATATAAAAATTGTGACTCATTGAGCATGAAGGGAAGAATTGCTCAAGACTTTGCATCAGCACTAAATTTCTTCTTTAAAATGGCATTTTCTCTTAGAGTTATAAAGTGAATTTCTTTTTGTAATGTGATTGGTTTTCTACTTTAGCTGTATCTATTGTTCTGTGGAACATAACACAGACATTCTGGCTGTGAAACTACAGATGTTCGGCGCAGATGTTCTGAATGAATGATTTAACTACAGTAATATGTAAAATGAACTCGAGTATTTTTCCAACCATGTTGTATTTTCACCCTGTTAATTGTCATTTTTTTTCCCACTTCCTCAAGTTCCTGGAATAGCTGGACTTATCTTAATGTCTTTTATGCCATGTGGAGTCACAACTTTTCCCAGAAATGAGAGCTCCTCCTGATGGGCTGCGGTTGCTAAGAAACTCTCTATCTCTGTCTGTGTTTGTGCGTTTGGTCTGTCTGTGATGTTTGGATGCTGTCTTTGGGGTTCCCGTCTTCTCTCCTGTAGCTGGGGGGAGACCTGGGCGGAGGTGTTGGGGGAAGTCCAGCAGTAAGTCAAGCCCTTCTGTTTGACAGCCTGCCTGTCTGCATGCTGCATGCTTCCTGAATTTAACCCACCACACTTTTTCAAATTCAAAGAGTTTTCATGGAGCTTTTCAAACCCGGCTTCGCTGTCGCGCACTCACATAACTTCATCAGTTCTTCTTTTTCATAAGGATTTCTGGCTAATCCCCACAAACCTGATCTGATTAAACATTTGTTTTTTTTTCTTGTAATCACTGAAAGGTTTTACTAATTATTTCTATCTCTGGCATGATTTAACATTTCCATTGTTTTTTCTTGTTGTAGATTGGCAAGTTACTAGTAATACTTACTAAAAGTCAGACTACTTATACTGCTCGTTTTGTGTGTGTGTGTTTGCTGTGATTGCTTTAGGTGGGACAGAACTTCATTCCCTCATCTGTCCCCAGTACTTTTGCTCCGTCGCCCACACCGGCGCCTCCTGCTGTCAGCAGTGGCCTCAACGACTTGTTTGAGCTTTCCACAGGCATGGCCAACACCACTGGAGGCTACATACCCACGAAAGCAGTGAGTTTACTACTTGAATAATTGGGAACAACAGATGGATTACTCACAGTAAGGCAGTAGTGGAATGGAGAAACTGAAGCTTGGTCTTTTGTAATTAGTTTCCTTTGCAGACATGACAAGAAAGCTTAGATATTATTTTCTCTAATCTCAAGTCACATCACATACTACCAAGACCAGTCATTGGCTGTATATTAAAGTTGCTAGGGCTCTAATACTATTAGTGTTCTTATTTGCTTTTCAGAAATTCCAAATAATCAAGTAATTATTAATCATTTTTTAGCTGTCTTTTTTAAATCCAAGCTTGTTGAGAATGTTCTTTTCATCATCCAAATTCTGTGGACCAGACTTCATTCTGTCAGTCACAAGCAGGGTTTGAAATTAACTTTTTGATCTTCTAGCCAAGTGGCTAGTAGATGAAAAAAGTGCCAGATCCTTTTTTTTTACTAGCCAAAACCATCAAGTTGCTTCACTATTGTATTTCGACATCACTAGTTACAATAGCAGTCATCGTAGTACCATATTCTTCTTCTCAATCAATTGTGCTGTGTAGACGATGACCTGAATAACAGTATAAATTCCTATGCAGCAATAAGCAGACACATGGAGCAGATTAGATTAAAATATATAAACTATGTATTAAATACATGTCAGGAGGGCATGTTAGGGTTATATATATATACAAGTTTGGTTGGCAGTGCACTGATTTTGATTAGAAATGAGAAAATATGATCAAATAATACAAACATGTACAAAATACTTAAGACATACAGAGCGGCTGCAGCCAAGAGGCGAGACAGCTCAAAATCTGTCTGAATCTGGGTCGCAAATGGCGAGTGGCGACTGCTACTTTCAGGCCCTGGTCACAAGTCTGGTGATGTAAGTGACTAACGTGATGTTCAGACTGAAAATAGCACCATTGAAAACACATCTGTTTTGATGTGGCCGTGTTGCTCCGGTACCAGTGTGAGAATAAAACACAGTCCAGATGTGATAATGACCGAGCAATGAATCCAGTGAGTTTTAAGATTGATCGAAAGCCAAAACACTGCACTTTGTATCTGAGTCCAAGTGATTCAATAATGACTGTGTTTATGTAGCAACCAATTCAGTTTTCAGGTTTCTCCCCCTCTGTGGAGGAACCACACTGGGTCTCATTAAAATGAATGAGGCGACTGCATCTTTTCACCCTGTGCTTGTGCCTTTGAATGACCAAGTCAATCATGAATCTGCTTTTGTAGAAATGTGAGATATAATAGGTTTTAAGGGATAGACAGCCTCTCTATCCCTCTACCGTCTGTCTGACCGACCACACGGGTCCTCTGTAACCAGGTGTGGCTGCCTGCAGTGAAAGCCAAGGGACTGGAGATCTCGGGAACCTTTTCTCGTCGCCAGGGCCACATGTACATGGACATGACCTTCACCAACAAGGCCCTGCAGCACATGACCGACTTCGCCGTCCAGTTCAACAAGAACAGGTTGGTGAGATGATGTTCAGCGACACTTCCCTGCAGCTGTTAAATCGGCTGCTTCACTCTCAGCTTGTGCTTCCCCATAAATTGTTTTTTTTAAAGCTGTATACAGGTGCTGAAAATCCTCAGTTTTGTTGGTTGATTTGTTTGTTTCCCACATGTAGTTTTGGGATGATCCCCACCAGCCCTCTGCCCGTTCACACTCCTCTGATGCCCAGCCAGAGTATCGAGCTCTCTTTGCCTCTCAACACCATCGGGCCAGTCATGAAGATGGACCCGCTCAATAATCTTCAGGTACAGAAGAACTCAACCTGAAACAGGCTCAACATTATTTATTTTACAAGAGACACACAGGATAAAATACTGTCCACAAGCACTTGGCCACAAAATCCAAATACCAATCTGTTTATCACACTGAGTGACTGAATGAATAGGTCTGGGTAGTAATTTTGCAAAGCAGTAGGTACAAATAGGAGAGAAGGTGCTGATATCAAACAAAATCATTTTTGTTGTTACATGAAGTAATGATGGTTTGAACCACAGCAAACCATGAGCACAAGGATGAATTCATATGATGTGTTTAATTATTGAAAGTTGCTTGTTAAACCCAAGGCTTATGAAACTCGTCTTCTTTTTTATTAATTTGTACACAGGTGGCTGTGAAGAATAGCATCGACGTCTTCTACTTCAGCGTCCTCATCCCCCTCAATATATTCTTCGTGGAGGATGGGAAAATGGGTATGAATGTGTTACGCACCACTTCATAAAACAACTTCACATCATGCTGTTGCTATGACATGACATAGACAGTGAAGAAAAGTCAAATCTAATGTGGAAAAATTGGGAGTCCAGAGAGTTGAGCCACATCTGCGGATGCAAATCATTGTCCTAATGATTTAAAAACTGAATATTCCATTCACGGAAATGGTATTACGATGACAACATTTAATTGTCACACCTGAACAGAGTGGGCCTGTCATGTATTGTAAAAGAAGAAATCTGTAAAAAAAAATCCTGAAATGTGTAATTGATGTCATCATCCCCAACATGCTGAAAGACTGACCAATTATTGATTCCTTGCTTCCACATAATTGATGTTAAGTCTGTTTCTTTGTTTTCCTCCTCAGAGCGACAGGTTTTCCTGGCTACCTGGAAAGACATACCAAATGAGAACGAGCTGCAGTATCAGATTAAAGAGTGTCACCTAAATGCAGGTAAAGTCTGACACGACTGCCCTCATTCATGTAGTTTCATATTGGCTCAAATTGCTGTGTATATTTGCATATTAATGAGGTTTCTTAATGATAAACTATTAGTACTGGGAGGACACGTGTTTAGATGATTTCCAACTCACCTCCAAGAACCATCATATTTACAACTATCATCGCCTGCGTTCATTTTCTCCATCTGATCCGTCTCGATTAGCTCAGTTCAAGAGACAGAACTATAAAACATGACACCAGGTTTCCAGTTTAGTGCACTACAGCTGCAGGTCAGCACAAAGATGGGAAGCTAATGACAAGATTTGATAAAATTTGCTCACAATGGAAATAATTTGTTGAAGTTTATGCTGTATATATGATGGATAAAGCACACAAACAGAAAGAATAACATTAGAGTCTCTATCAAACCTACAGATGAGTGGACCACAAAAAATAATTTTCATGCAAGCAGTTGCTCTCTCTTGATCCCTCAGTGGGATGTGCACATTCATCCACCACGTGTCACTTTAAAACTTCATTAATGTCTCTCACTCATTCAAACTCATCCTAAGACCTCACACCTCTCTCTTGTGTTTTCTCTCTCCACTCACATGCCTGTCTTGGGATGCTTCATCATTTTCTCTTCTTTGTACCTTAAGGAGTCCTTCACCTCTTTGCATTTATAAGCTGCCAGTGTTTGTTCCGTTACTACCTGACAGCAACGCGGCAAACAACTCATCTTTCTTCGAGCCCAGTGTTGTAGTGCATCTGCTCAGGTTTTCTGAACTCTGAAGATTCCTTGTCACGATTCATTAAACTCTTCCTAGAGCTAAAATACGTTTGATTCCCTGATAAAACTACTTCCAGTTGTAGAGTTAGCATTAGATGATACATATTAGTTTTAGTTCCCATAGTGATTACAGCCTCTTGTGTGTTTATTTTTCACGTGGCGCAGTACGTAGTTGGTAGCACCGGGTGAGGTGTGTTCACCGCCTTCACTAACCTTGGTTCTGTTCCTTCAGACACGGTGTCAGGGAAGCTGCAGAACAACAACATCTACACTATTGCCAAGAGGAACGTAGAAGGCCAGGACATGTTGTACCAGTCCCTTAAACTGACCAACGGCATCTGGATCCTGGCTGAGCTCCGCATTCAGCCCGGAAACCCCAACTACACGGTAGAGCATTCAGTCGTTTGTAATCAGTTTTTGCTTTGTGCTCTATGGCTGTTGCATATCCAAAGATTTGTACATAGTCTTCTGAAAAAGTCGGTAGCAAACCATCCACATGACCAAGTCAGTCTTTACACTGCACAGTTCAAGCGACCCAATTCTGGCGTTTTCCTCTCAAGTGGCACGGATTGGGTCTGTAACATGAAAGTGTAACTGGGAAAAAATCTGATTCTGTCAGATTGGATTCAGGCCTCCTTCATTTGTGGAAGCAAATCAGATGGGAATCCGATATCTGCCAATACGTCTGTAATCAAAAAAGACAGATCGGATATTTCCTGGCATCATCAATATTTCGACGATAGCGCATTTTGATGATAGCATAGATAATCGATGTAGCAGCGATCACTGCTGCGTGCACCCAGGCCTTAATAGGGGCTCTCTTCTTTCTCCTCCGCCTTAAAATGCGTCCAATATTCTGTGTACCTCCTAAAATGCTTTGGAAAAAAAAATATTGCCTGATATATTATGTCCATTTCATCAGCATCCATGTTGTTTACCTGCGTAGTTCAGTTCGGATTATTTCCTCTTCTGTGTTGTTAGCGAAACTGCATCTGCAGGTTGTTTAACACAAGCAAAGCAGGTGTCAATTCAGACATCAGATATGGGTCACTTCCAATAGAACATGTAAACAGACAGTCATGATAAATTGGATATACTGTAGGCAACAAATTGGAAATTGGGCATCAAGACCTGTAGTGTAAAGACAGACAGGCTTATCATATTAGTTTTCCTAAGTATCTAAAAGGGTTGCATTTTACCATCATTTTTTCTTCCGAATGAATGAATATAAAATGTGTCATCTCATGAAATCTTAAATTGTCCAACAGCCCGTAGGTTGGCTTTCCGAAACCGCTCGGTATAAGCAGCAGTATAAAAACAGATTGGTTCTTAAAATAGACAGCAGGGTTTATCCCTTGTTGTAACCATCCTGTTGTGTTTTTTTTTGTACAGCTTTCTCTCAAGTGTCGGGCTCCCGAGGTCTCTCAGTACGTCTACCAGATGTACGACTCTGTGCTGAAGAACTGAGCTGCTCTCACTCTGAGGCACTCCGCTCCCTGACAACAAACAGCAGTGTTTTATCATTTCCTGTCACCTGCAGCTTACTGCCAAAACAAGGGATTAAATTTGGGACATTGGATAATTTTTCCTCTGAGGGTACCAACAAGGCAAATATACCGAGGTGAACTGTCGATGTTTCCTTTTTTTTGGCAGTTGTAAGCATCATTGAATTCTCTTCTCCAGCTTCCCATTTTGATTCTTACCTCCCAATGAAAAATGTGTCTACCATTCCATCCTTAACTTAGTGTCTTAATGTTGTAAAGCTGTGACTGATGGTGAAACTGTCCCGAGTGGAAAAAAAAAATCTCCCCACTTTCCATTAAGCCATTGTTGTTGTTTTTTTTTGTATGGTGCGGCTTCTTTTGGTAATGATTTATTTTTGATACTGGCTTTGCTTCTGTTGCACTCACAATAAGACTAGTGTTATGTTAATATTTTCTCCTTTTGCCATTAATGTGCTAAGAGTCAAAACCAGTAATGTGATTGTTCTTCAGCAGGTTAGAGTCCTAGAGGTCGTATGCTTGAACATCAAACATTATAAATCACTTTTAGCGACAGGTTTTCCTGTTTTTCTTCTCTTTTTTTGCAGTAGTCAAACGTTACTTACCAACCTGAAACATTGAACTAGAACTGAGAAACTTTAAGTGAAAAAAATTCAAGAATTTGGAAAAAGAAAATCCAGACCAGAGACCCAGCATCTCTAATGTAACTACTAAACCCCAGCATTGTATTGCTGCTTCCCAAAAATAAAATAGATCTAGTTTTCACATCATTTAAAGTTGATTGACATGACAGTGTGTAGTACATGTGGGTTTAAATTCCCAGAGAAAATGTGAGGTTGCTGTTATATCTTATCTTTGCCTATTAGCGCAGAACCACTACACACCCCGACCACAGCATCTATTTCTATGTTCTCATACACCAGTGCTACTCCATTTTAAGAATGATACTTGCTGATTAATTTAAAATGTATTACTATTGTAATAGCCCCGTTTACTGCAACCACATAGATGTAAACGGCTTTATACCCCTTCTCTGTCATTCATATTTATTGTGAATCTACCTCTGCGTTGCAGTAGCTTCGATTCTGTAATGTGCTTTAAATGTTTCACCTTTTCTTTTGATGCCAGTATTGTTTTTTTTTTTGTAATCCTCATGCCATTGTTGTCAAGCCAGTCGAAATTTGTGGCAAGTCAGCCGAACCAGTCTCACAGGACCAAGCATTCATGCAAATTAAATGCCAAGTTTTATGTTTTAACACCCTTGTGTCAATATAACCTAATGTTGGCGTTGTGTGTGCTATAGAGCATTGGAGTGCGTACACACTGAGACCCAGAGTTTCCCTAGTAAAGTGTAGTCCAGTAATGTTGTAGTTAGTGTAGCAAATGAATTAAAATGTTTTGGTATAGCCCTGAAAATAATGATATGAAGCCTTGCTTCTATCTGTTCATCAGAAAAGGCTTTTTTTCAGTTGTGTTGATGACACTATTTTCATACACAATAACATAAAAATACATTTATGTGCCTGCATGAGCTCACCATCCATTTGACCCTTCCTCGTTCAGACTGTGGATTTGCATTTAAAAACTAATCTCCCAACTCCATGCCTCTATTGTAGATCTCTTGATTTGTTTTTTTGTTTTTGTTTTTTAGCAGCAATGAGCATTGAGCACTCCCACATATAGAAGTATATCTACAACTGTTGCCAGCAATCCAGAATGTATGGAGAGAGCTATAATAGCATCTTATGACATGGAGTATTTTGAGCGTCATTGCTGTAACCCTGTTGTAAATGATTTGTTCTTGTCACAGTACCACATCTTATGCCAATAAATTGTGAAACTCAGAATGCCATTGTGATTTCAGAAAGATTTACCACACAAGCACATTGTGGAATTTGTGGGAAGGGCAGCTATCATGATTTATCTTAACTCAAATTCTTTCAACAGATACATGTGTGCTTAATTTGTCCATGTGTAGGTCCCGGAACACTGAGAGGGTGCTGTTCCGGAGGGGGGGGGGGGACAGAGGGGAGGAGCGCACAGGAGGCGACACGTGCGGCGTGCGTAACGGCGCTTAAATGACTTTTAACACACCTGAAAAATGACCCCGATGCGGTGAAATTCAGAGGTATAAGAGCTCACGTCGCTATGGCTTTTATCTGAGTTCATCATCTTCCTCATGTGCTGTTCCCCTGGCTGCGCTGTCCGACCTGGGTCTCTGTGTCCGTTGCGCCATAGCGCTTCAGCACCATTCAAGTCATCCCGAACGGGTTCCGGACACGGAGACCCAGATCCGACAGTGCAATTTGTCCCACCGGCAGGCAGAGGATGAGGTCGGCTTCACTCCCGTCAGTCTTCACAGACAGTCCACAAAGTTGGAAGAGTTTTGTTTGTTTGTTTGTTTGTTTTGACCCGGCCGGCTTTTAATTGTTCGTATAGATAACTGAATACCGGCTATTAGGCTATTTAAGGAAAAATAACTTATTTTTTGAAGAAGTTGAAATGAGCAACCATGTTTTTGTTAAAATGCATTTAATCTTCAGTGTGAACTATTGAATAAAACAAAAAGACAATAGACTAAAAAGGCAACCCTATAAAAATGCAATAAACTGTTGCTTATATAGAATAAAGACGTGAACAAAGATTATAAAAATGCAATACACCTTTGGTATATAAAATAAAGACTTGAACAAAGATTATAAAAATGCAAGGTAACACTTTATTTTAAGGGGTCCTTGTTCCTGTGTATCTACCTAATTAATTATTACCTATGTAACCGTAGGCTATGTAATAACATGTACTTACATTGTAAATACATAGTGTATTTTGGTGTACTTACAGGTCCTTGTTACACTTGTAATAAGAAATGCCAAAGTGGCCTCTCTCTTTGCACACTAATCGCTCCTAATTAATAATACGGCAGGAAATATCAATAACAACGTAGGCTTACCTTTGAAAACGGCCCGCAAACTATCAATAGACCCTCGTTTTCCTTCTCCCAGTATTATTCCTTTTCTCTTAGTGTTTGTTTTTCCTGCTTTTCTCCTGACGTGCGCCCAGTTGCGTAACCTGATGATTGACGTCTGTCAATCACTTTCCTCCTCTTTCCTTTTTTTCCTCGGGTTAAAATGCCTCCAAACAGGCGATCTATGAGTACGTCCCAACTTCACAGAGAAATAAAACACAGCGAGAGCACAACTAAAATGTGATATTATTGGCAGCTTATTTACAGATTGTAATAATGGAGGAGACAGCTGTCTGTCTGCTGCTCCAGCAGCGCAGCACCGACAGGATCAGCACCTGTAGACGTCTGTCTGTCCGCAAGTCTCGTCCTTTCCTTGTCCGTGGTGCTGAAATAACGCGGAGCACTTTGCTCTCATTACTTTTGTTGCCAATTTAAATTCAGAATATTGTTAAAGCCTGTAGTTTGTCTGAAAATGTAGGCTACATAATGATTTTGCTTTTTGATGAAAACCAACTTCAGTCCTCGTTTTTTCTGCGAAGTCCTGGTTTCTTGCCCTGATAGTGATTTTAACACTTAATGTGTTGCGCGTACCTGGGATGCATGGATAGTGCGTTACTGCGTCCTTTCAGGGTTTAAAGCATCAGCGACACATGGGCACATAGCTGGCAAATAATTTTGTTTAACAGGGTAGGGCCTCATATGAAATATTGAAACGGGCCCCCAGATGTCTAAGGCCGCCACTGCACGTAGGCCTATTTGATTGACAGAGGAGGTCCCGGATCCACTCGGCGAGGTGCCGGATCTTGTTCCGGCAGGATCCGGCACAAATTAAGCCCTGCATGTAGTCAAAGCCAACATTAATATGTATAATTTGTCTGTGTCACTGTTGTCCAAGAACTACGATAAACATCAATAAGCCACTCTGTTGTACGTTGTGACATACTGTATTTATTCATCACCATGAAGACACACACACTAGTTTATTTTTGAGTCAGTGGCATGTTCTTCGTCCTGCTGCCAAATACTAGAACACTAAATGTGCACTTGAGTATTTACTTTTTGTTGCTTCACAAAGGGTAGAGGATGGGAGGTGGTCCATAGTGGGGGCTACAGTCAGTCAGTTAATGTGGTCATTAACCCTTTACAATGAAGTGACAAGTAACAGCAACACTTTATAATAAGGACACACTATTAAGCATTAGTTAAGCACTGAATTCATCATTTATAACACATGGATACACATAAGTATGTAGTTTATGAACACAGTTATAAATGTTTTACTCATCATTGATAAACGCTAACTGTATTTATAAACCACATACTAATGAGTAGGCCTATGTGTTATAAATGAATCAATAAGCATTAGTTAAGCATTAATAAATACTGAATTCTTCATTTATAATGCATGAATACTCATTAGTATGTGGTTTATAAATACAGTTAGTGCTTATCAATGATGAGTAAAACATTAATAACTGTGTTCATAAACTACATACTTATGTGTATCCATGTGTTATAAATGAAGAATTCAGTATTTATTCATGCTTAACTAATGCTTAATAGTGTGTACTTATTATAAAGTGTTACCCAAGTAACATCAAAGTGCCATATATTCACAGTTGCTTTCTTTTTTGAGTTGAGAGTCTTCATACCCCTCCCCACCCCCAAGAGCAGCCTGGGGCTCGGCCCACGTGTGCAGGCCTTCACACCGGCCCCATCCAGAGCCTCTCATTCAAGTCAACAGCTTTACCCACAGACTGAGCTGGCCCAAGACAACCCACTGAGCTATTCAGCTGAAAGTGTTGATCAGAGATTTCTCTGACTCTCACTCATACTTTGCACAGACAGGTTGACAACTCTTTCATGTCAGTGGTCAGAGTGAGATGATAATGTGACTGTTTAGTTCTGAAACAGATTTACAGCCACGAGGAATCTGCCTAGGTGTTTAGTGGCAGGTAAGGTATATGATATATGGTAACACAAGACAGTGATACTATGTAATATATTATACGCATGTTGAATAATTAAGTCAGAAAGATTAGACTACTGGGGGGTTTTGTGGGCCCTAGTGGGCTGTGGGCCCCTAGAATTGTCATCACCTTTCTCCCTTACGGCCCTGTGAGTCAGCATTGTGGTTGCCCGTCATCAGAAGCTCTACATTCATACACTTTTCTCTTGTTTTAAGCCACATCTTTCAGTTTGAATCATTGATCTATTTGAGAGGACTGATAATAGTAAATTCAGCTGATGGTAACAACTCGCTCAGCATCTGGTTCAAAAGTTAGTTTTGAAAACATCAAAACAATGGTCAGAGGCAGCCACAGTTCCTAAGCATCATCAAAACACTTCACACATATACTTTAAATGTGAAACTGCTTTATTCGATGGTTTTAACATTTCCTTAATGAATGACACTAAAGGAAAACAAACCAAGAGAAACACCAACACCATTTTGTTACTGCCTTGATGGAGAAAGTCCAAGCAGTAGAAGTTACATACTGTACCTTTAAATCATCTAGTAGAGCTGAAATAGTAATCACCAAATTTATTAAAAAGTATTCATTGGATTTCATTGAACTTAACAGAAAATATCACAATATACTATAACAGAGTAGCATTGTGGATGTTTTTTTTTTCTTTTCTTTTTCCTTTTACAAAATGTGTCATTTATTTTCCACATGTCACCTTTATGAACAAACAAACAAAAAAAATCCATCTTGTGTGGTGATGAATTTGAAATAAGTGACACTCAGGAGTGTTTGCCATTTAGTTGACATTCTCTCCATTACACAGCAGTTTGACGATTACATCTTACCAGCACCGCTCAGGCTTCATGAAGACCACATGCCATTCTCTCAAATTTCAGGTTTTGTAGGTCCTGTGGTGGACCTGGATAAAGACTTCAATGCCATTTAAAAACATGTCACTTTCTCTACAGGCTATGTTTCTAACCTTAAAAGCAACTGCTATTTGAGTCTCGGTTTACTTGGATATGATCAACAGGCAGTAATGACATTGTAAAGCCCAAGAAAATGGTTTTGAGATGACTCCCAAACTCCAGGCAGGAAGTTGCCACCAGAAGAGGTATACAGTAGGACAGTATGACCTCCCACTTGCTTCATCGAGGAGTTTAAATTGATGGGCTTTCAGGTGAACCTGTGGTTGGAGCAGGTAGGGGACTTAGGGGACGGGGTAAGAGAAGCGGTGTATTTAGGGTAACCAGTGTAGCACGGTGGGTTGTCCAGTTCAGATGATGGAGATCCAATACTGTTGCTGGACGAGTCATCCATGGAGGGATCCTGCAAAACAAAAAATACCCTTAGCCAATATACATCCTCCGCTATACAAAGTTCATTAACAGTATCTAAAGATTCCTATATTCCCTGACATAAACTTTCATCAGCCTCTCATAATCTCAGTAGTCATTTACCTGCAACAACATGCTAGGTTGACACTCATGTCGAATATTAAGAAACTTGTTGTTCTTAAGAATCTAATAAAATTAGAGCGGTGATGAGAGAGAGTTACCTTTTGCTGCAGGATGTAAAGCGAAGTTACCGCATGTACTCCATTATGTTCTTTCGTTTTTGGATGAACATCATCTGTGGCAAAGAACAAAACATTGGACAATCTATCAAACAAATCGTCTGATTTCTTGACGTTAGATCACGTATTAGATGAAGTTTAACAATACCATACCTCTGGTACTGATTGGTGAGTGATGAGAGTGGTCTTTAAACCTGGATAGTGGCTTTCTTGGTGGATGTCTTGACCTAACAAAGACTAAACGTTATCAACGCATTTCTAAAATGACCTTTGTTAAACCCGTCTTTTACAACAATAGTTATTCTTACTTTTTGGTGGGTGTCCAGCAGGCACATATTGTTACCAACGTGATGAGGAGGAAGATACCGCCAGTGGAAAGAATGATATAAAGGGAACTTCTTCCTGGTAGGATTCAAGGTTACACATAGCAAGTCAATATCAACAATGGACAGAACAACATGGAACCATAAAGTAGTAAAGTTAAACATTCACAACATTGGTTCACATAATGTCTCTATGCCTACTACTGAATGGGTGACATTTTGTGCATATTCATGCATGTGGTTTGGCATTATTCAAGTGATCGTCAGATGGTAGTCCTTTGTCCATGTAAGTAACATGAAAACTGAAATTTGATATTAAATATTTAGACATGTGGTTTAGGTGTAGAAACACTTCTGTATGGATTAGGCTACTTCTGTGGTGAACTGTAGTTAAAGTGTCTAGCATGATGGGTTTAGTTGAATCACATACTGTAGACTGTCAGTCTGATCGGTAGGCTCGACATGTTGCCCACAGGATTCTCCACTGCGCAGCTGTAGATGTCATCGTCTACCATCAGCACCCGTGTGATGGTCAACAACTTCTGGTCCGGTGACAGCACGAATCTCGTTTCATTGGTCTGAGGCTTCCCGCCTTTAAACCACCTGTATGAAGTCCTGGTTCCGTTGTCGTGGGAACAGTTGAGGACGACGTTTTCACTAAGCTCCAGTACAGATGTTGACTCCATGTCGATGTAGGGCCTGGATATAGGCTCTGGGTGTAGGTAACAGTAAATACAACAGTTTTCAGACACAAATAGACAAGAAAAAAAAGGTACAATTTCCATTCTGTTATCTGTGTGTTTGCTACGGTGATCTCTAAGTCTAGTTTACAACAAACCAACAAAAATCATTTCAGAAGAAAACATTTCACAAATGATTCGGTGCAGCAGAAACAAGCTGGTACTTCTTACTAATATTATTACAGATACACAGCAGCATTTGTGAACTGAGTTATGTTCCTGTGCACCTGAGGTGTCTTAGCCTACCTATCGCTCCTCAAGAATTCAATAAAATTGTTAAGTTATTAATAACTAGGCCTATACAGAGGTAATACTCTTTGGGAAATGTGTGATATTTGTATGAGGGAGACATGGATACATTAATTCCTACAGTAGGCAGAGGGCCTTTTTTAACAGGGGTTTGTTTCTCTGCAGTTTAGCGGGAAGAAAGCTCTCTTTAACACAGACTGGCTCCTGTGGCATGTTATTTCCCCCTCCTACTCCTCGCCAGGATACAGGTGACCTTCTCTTAGGCTGCTATGTGGGTGATACCATTCTTACACTATGACATACACAGCTGAAGGGGGTGTTTTCTACTAACCCACTTTGATTGCAACTGGCAGTAAAAGATTTCTCTCTCATGGAGAGGTTGGAGATTAGCATGAGCCACAAGAGGTTATGTGGTTTTGGTGTCTAGAGGCTGGTTAACATGGTCAACTGTGTGGGCATTACAAATGCAAAACAAAGCTCCACAAGACATTTGCCACCATCCCAGGTCCCTCATGAGCAGTGTGGTCTTCATTAACTGGATTGCCTTGTTCTAACATCTACATAACAAGCAAATAAGATTTGGAGGAATTAACTAGTTTTAATTTTTAT
This sequence comes from Trachurus trachurus, assembly GCF_905171665.1. Classification (NCBI taxonomy): domain Eukaryota; kingdom Metazoa; phylum Chordata; class Actinopteri; order Carangiformes; family Carangidae; genus Trachurus; species Trachurus trachurus. Next base: position 17,354,922 of record NC_139903.1, on the reverse strand, counting down.
TTAGTTTTAGTCTTAGTCTCTCTTTCCTCCTAATAACTGAAAAACAAAAACTGAGCCTCTGAGTGCAGCCAGCTCCTTCCTGCTCCCCACTGACTCCAATGCAGAGATTCTCTGAGAGAAGCAGGAGGCACCCCTGTTTTCAACTCGCAAGTGTTTCCAAAATATTTACTCTCGAGATACCAAATCATATCAAGGCTTTTGGGAAGTCCTCTGGATGCTCGCGGTCTGCTTCTTTCTCTGATAGGAGCTTTTGTCACAACAAGCCCAAAGCAGCAAATCGCCCTCTTTCTTGACATTTCTGTCTGCCTCGGCCGTTTATTATCGTGGCAAACCCCCCCAAATGGCTGTGGCAATCTCTGAGCCTCAGGCCAGAGCCACTGCTGTGGTCAATTCGTTAATTATGGACTCCTCTGATCTGCAGTTAATCAACTCCTGAACCCTATCTCCCATACATTTATATGAAGTCTCTGTGAAAGACAACCACACACAAGTTTGAGTTACGTTTTACATTTCTGTCACTGTCTTAGTCTTACTATAATAACCTTGCTGCCAAAAGAGTAATGGGTTCTCAGGGAGCCACAGGAGCCAGACTTTGCAATTTCAACAGCCCATTAGTGAAGAGAACATGTTTCACCTCTGGAGTCAAGTCAACAATCATCACACTTGGGGTTTGAGTTGGACTTAATCCTAATGTGATCATACCCTGAGATACAATACAACTTGTCCTCCTACCATCCACAGTGAGTGTGATGCTGCCCTCTCCTGTGAAGGTATCGTCTGTGATGGAGATCTCCACGTCATAAGTTCCTTCATCAGAGAATCTGAGGTTGTGGAGAAGCAGAGTCCCATTCTCGAACACCAGGATTCGGTCACGATACTCGGGCCTCAGGGTGCCAATGATGTCAGTTCCTATCGACTGGACGACGGTGACGGCCTTTTCCCTCTGGAGCTGCCACTTGATGACCGGCAGGTCGAGGCTGAAACTAGTGTAGCTGACCGAAAGAAGGGCCTCTCCTCCTACTATACCTTTGATCAAAGTGTTGGGGATGGTCATATTCACTGCTAACACCTCACCTGGAGAGAAACATGGCAGATTTTCTTTCCTCATATCAACACAATTGCAACATAACTCCTACAAATTAAATAACACCACGTAGTATTTCCTCATCAAGTATTTCCTCATCCTCATCAAGTATTTCCTCATCAACCTCCTGCATCACTCCTTCAAAGGCAGAACAATAACTTAGGAATCAGGATTAAAAAAATACAGCAATTGTGCAACATGTCATTCCTCTATGAATGTTCAGTCCATGTGAAAACTATTTTATTATGTTGGTGGATTCATTTGTGTTGCTATTGGCACTGTATTGCATTGTGCAGTGTAATGTAATGTAATGTAATACAAGTCAGCAGGCCCGATAGGGACAGTACTCTGTCTAATGCAATAACCATATAAACAATAATTATTGAAATTCCTTCCACATGCAGGCCAGATGTAAATAGTCCACATTCTCTTTCACATTTACAGTGAGTGTTTTTCTTTGTTTACAATGACAGTGAATGATACAGTGGTTTACTGAAGGCTAGTGTGGGCATCACACCCCATCACAGCTGTGTACTGGAGCCAGTTTGCATGGCAGATCCACATTGCTATGGTAACAGCTGTCAGTCCTTGGGATGGGCGAGCATGAGCCAACAAAAGTGAGGATTGTTTGTTCAAATTTCCTTCTTGGCAGTTCATGAAAAGAGCACTGGGAGCAATTCAGATGCCATGCTAGCCTTGCAGAAACAGAGCAGCTCAGTGCCTCTGGTGCTAGCCACAACAATGGCAGGACAGGGATGAGACACAGCCACAGTTGAAAATAACTCAACATCTGAAAACACCCGTTCTTGTAGGCACAATTACTGTATTACTTACAAAGGGTGGACTCAAGACTGTAAGCACCCACATAGTCTGATGCAATCAAATACCCCAACAACAAATACTACCTTTGTGATGCCTCTAATGCTCTGCACAGCACTGTCAATGTTTGCTCTGATGCTGTAATTGAGGGTAACATTGAATATGTAACAGTGTCATGCGAAACAATGCAGTTACAGCAAACATCTGGTCATATCACATTATTTCGAAGCCTGTGCTTTATGATGTAAATAACTTTTAGATTACCTGCCAACTGACTCTGATGTTGGCAATGTCTTGCACGGCTATGATCATAGAGGATGAACTGTCCCACAATACTGTATTTATAGCCAACATGTAGTTAATTCCGAAATTATAGCTGCAAGTTATTTTTTTATTATTATTCCCAGAAACAAAAATACAAATTTAACAGTAAAGATTTATCCTTAATCTGTGGTTAAATATATGTCACATTGCTATTTGTATTCTTACACAAACCTCCAGAGACATTTCATTAACATTCAAGTGAACCATCAAACCGTTCTGAGTCAAACTCTGTGCTCTAACATCAGATGGATAAACATCCATACAAATCCATAGGCCTTCCCTATAAAAGCTGTAAACCTTAATGTAATTCTAAATTTGAAAACTTGACCTACCTGAATTGAAGAAACCAAGAGAGGTAAACAAAAAAATCTGGGAAACTATTTTGGCTTTAGAAGCACCTTCTTTCTCTGCCTTCATCTTGGGTCTCAAGCTTTGTTTTCCTCCCAGACAACCAGCATAGTCTGTGTCTCTGGGCAGGACGGGGCACACAGTTCGTCATTCAGTCTCTGTAGGGACTGAGTACATGCTGTTCTCGAAAGCTGCTGCAGAAACCGGACAAAAGTGCATGTGTCTCTGGATGTCCGATTGTATGTTTACGCATGCTTTATGTGTTTACTGCAATGGTTTTTAATATTTTAATAAACAATACAACTATGAGCTGCAGTGATGGTAATTTAAATACAACTTGTTTGTCGTATCTAGTGGAGATAAACAAGCTTTGATATTTTGTATGCACAAATTGCTATCTTTGCCCACTCTTTTTGTTGTCCAGAATGTGGTGAAGATGTAAGTCCCATGCTGAAGAAAAGGTACATTGAAATAGAATAGTGTGATCACACTCTTGGCACAACATTTGACCATGTTGGCATTTTTATTTGTCAAGGTCAAAGTATGGTATCTAAAATACATTTTTTCTAGGCATTATGAATTTCTGTCATTTCCTAAAAGCCAAAAATGTCAATCTGCTGCTAGCAGTAGGTTTCATCCTCTGGGGAGCATCAATGTTTGTAAAAACCTGTCATGTTAATCCTAATTTCAAGTCTATAAACATACACATAAACATAGACCAAATAATTTAAAGAATAGGAAACAAAATGAATGTATTTGTCAACAACTATAACTATGACTTGCAAGCATTCATCCATGAATTCTGCTGCACAATGAATCACAGTATTAAAAAAAAAAGAGATAAACAGCTTAGTTCTGCTACAATGTTTGTCTGACTGAAATCAAGACTCCAAAGTTGGTTCCATCATATGTTCATATATTGAAATATGTTAAGAACGGTAATTTATGTTTTTAAACATCACATAGGCCTACATCACTGCAGCATGCATCTTTATATCTTAACATTATGCTAAACTTCTACAAAGCGGAAATGGAATTTGTTTTCTCCTCTGAGTGACGCCTCCTCACCAGTATAGACGATCTTTGTTACAAACATGGCTGCGCGCAGCGACCATTGGCTCTAATCATGACAGCGACGCTGAAGTCAGCTTCCCATTCGACATTTAAGGGGAAACTTAAGGGAAACGTAACTTGCAGCTGAGCGACTGATCATTTCTGATGCTCCACATTTTTTACAAAAGTAAGCTTTAATATTTGGCCAGCACCTATGATAGCTAATTAGCCAGTGGCAACTGTATTTGCAATATGCGGCAAATTTCAATGTAAACAGAGACAGCAAAAAAAAAAAAAAAAAGCATTATTCAAGCTTATCAATAATGATGTTTTACACGCCATGTGTGATGTGTGAATGTGGAGGGAACTATAAAAAGGACATACACTTAAAGTTGTGATGATCACTGCAGTATTTTACTAGCCTATGGATGTGGAAAGGTATTAAACTGTTGCAAAAAACAATATATTTTTTCATTATTAATTTTTCCAATCTTACAAATTGTGTCAAAGTTTCTCAAATGTACACAACACTCCTCCACAGCTGAGGTGCACTTTTAAGTTTCCCTTAACTTCCCCTTTAACCTTGCCTTAACGGAAGCTACGAATCGGAAGCGAACTTCGTGGATGTCAGTGAACATGTGAATGTCACACTGTTTTAATCCACCACCTGAATCTGTCCATTCCTGATATTGATCATTGATTATTGGAAGGAGCCATCCACACTGCATGTAGCGGGGCTGTGGCTTCACTCAGGCCGGACAGATCAGAGCTGAGGCTCGGACTCAGAGGTTTAATTCATCAGCTGCTCCCGTCTCATGTTAGCATTTTAGCTTCAGCCTGAATCACGATGGATCCAGACGGACAGCTGAGAAACGTGAGTGAGATTATCAATAACACACAGAGACACGTTAATGGGAAATATAAGTGAATATAACTTTGTGTGAACGTGTCTCTTGCAGCTGCGGGATTTCCTCATGGTTTACAACCGCATGACTGAGATCTGCTTCCAGCGATGCACCAGCAACTTCAACTACAGAAACCTCACCATGGACGAGGTAAAGTCAGCTGTACATGTGGACTCGGTTTATATGTGTAGACAGCTGCAGCTTTGATTGTAATGGTCTTATCCTGTTGTGTCTGAGTGACCACCTTTAATTAACCTGCTCCATTTCTCCTGATACCGGTATGTTACATGGCCAAAAGTATATGGACACTCTTGACTGTTTACCTATATAGGAAACTAGGGCTGTGTTTTGGCAGTACAATCCTGTTATGATATATTGATATACTGGGATACTGTTACCCATTCTTACAAAACTCTCAAAGTTTAAAGAACATACAGTGTTATATGCTTATATGCACAGACAAATACAGTTTATTTTTATGCATTCAGACTCAACATTTGCACCTGTATTTGTATTTCACAGTTCCTATAGCATCTTACATCATTGCAAATACCATGTCAATATCATGTATTGATCAAATATTGATGCAGGGCTTCAAATAATCGATATTGTATGATGTTTATATTGTATCAAGATCTCCTTAAACTCCTCTAAGAGAATCATGAAGATGTCTCTCCAAAACATTTTGCATGTTTATGCTGCTCAGTCCCTGCTTTTCTGGAAAGATTTCCCTAAAGAGTTTGGGACCTGTTTGCAGGGGTTTTATCCTGTTCAGCCATGAGAACATTAGCGAGGTCAGGCACTGGTATTAGGTGATGACACCGCTCAAAGGTGTTGGATGTGTTTGAGGTATGCTGCAGCATTGTGCATGGAGAGGAATATTTCCCTGATTGCAATAAAGGCTCCAAACCTCAGAATAAAAACGCCGACCATATATTACCATCATACGTCTACGTCCTTTTATAAACAGCATATGACGAACACATGATGTAGTAGTTCCTGCCTCATCACCTCTGATCTCTGGTGCCTGTTCAGGATCGCTGTGTGGACAGCTGTGCAGGGAAACTGATCCGGTCCAATCACCGCCTGATGGGCACCTATGTGCAGCTGATGCCCCGCATGGTGCAGCGCCGGATGGAGGAGATGGAGAGCAAGGCCAAGGCAGCAGAGGCAGCTGCTTCTGCATCTACAGAGGCGGCTCCAGGCCCCATCACCACCACCTCTGCATCCCCACAGCTGCTGACCCCTGTAGCGACTGATGTGGGACCAGAGGCTCACAGCTCAGTCTTACAACCGGCAGGATTAGATATTCCAGTTGGAATAGACGCGGCTGCCACAGGCGTCCACTTATCGGCAGCTACGCCACTCACACCTGCAACTGAAACGCTAAATGCTCCAGTTCTTAATAAAGCTGGCGATGGACCGTCTTTTTCATCAGGCTTTGTACAGCCACCTGAGTCAGGGAGCTCAGCGCCTGTGTTTGCGCCGTCCAATCCAACCTCTTTATCAGAAGATGCGCTGGTGTCAACAGCAGCTGCAGCTACGGTGTCGGGGAGCCTGTCAGGCCAAGGTAGAGCCCCAGAGGTTCCCCCTGTATCAGGCCAGTAGTGAGGCCCGGTCTGGGTCTGTCTCAGCTGGACGGACTGTTGTGAGTCCCAAACATAATGATGAAATGAATAGTTGACTAATAGATTGACATACATGATGAAGTTGTCGCATGACCTACAGGCTGTTTTCATTGTGTAATTAAAAATCTTTTAGTTTTTTTTTAATTTGTTTGACACAAAATAACATCATGAAGACCTCACTTTAACCTGTGATGAGCAAAAACCGACATCTCTGTTGTTTTGTGATGAGTGGCTGTAACAAGAATGAATTTGTAATTTTGTCTACGTGTGTCTGTCCAGTGGTGTTAATGCTGACAGCTCTACAGTGACCAGTCTACAGTTTGCACCCTTGGATTGAGGAGACTTAACACATTTGGACTTTCAAAGCCTGGACGGCTCAGTCTGATGATTGTTGGTGATAATCATCAATAAACAAGGAAGTGTCCAATACTTTTGTTATGTTTTCTTAATTGTAAATGCTCCAGTGACGAAATGCTTTACTTATTATTTGCAGAGATCTCATGCCATCCTGCTGCCGGATGCCCTAACGCAGCAGTGGACTGGGGCGTGTGCCACAAGCTCTCACTGCTGTGGGTGTAAATCCAGTTCATGACCTTTGTCACATATCATCACCTCTCTCCTCCCATCATTTCCTGTCTACATGTTATGTTCTCCAGTCCAGCAGCAGAGCCATGCAAAGAGATCAGTGTTCCCAGTCGCTTTATTCCTCGACCACAGGCTTTGAGATGTGACAGCTCTGTGCTGTAGAAGAAATTTAGTCTCATTTGGATAAAACACGACCATGGATAGTTAAATTCATTTGGATGATATGGTCACGCTATAGTTGAGATATTTAGCCAGCCTGTTGTTGTAGAGTCACGGCCAATGAGATACAAGTTTAAGAATCACTGGTATTTAGTGAAATGTAAAGAAAACCATTCATAACAATCTTATATAAAACCAGTTATACTTTAATGTACAGAAACGGCAAATAACTTTAGAGGTCGTAAATTCTCCTGATACCATGGTCACATTGCTTAACTGCAAGGGATCTTTCAACAAAGATGTTTTTGTTATGTATTTGTGTTGTATAAATATCTTATTTTACTCTCAAACCATCAGTATCAGGCTGAAAAATGTAGTATCAGCCAGACTCTGATTAAAATGATCAAGACCTTTACCACAGTGTTATTAACAACGTCACTACTGGCTCAGTTTAATCAACATTCAGTAACATCCTCTGGAGGGAAAAGGCTCTGTAATCAACACTGGTAAACATGCAGAGTGACCAATAAAAAAAAATCCTTGTTTTATTTTTCAGCTCCTAAAAGCTGCCAATCAGCACACACAGGTGATATTTACAGAAGGCATTTGGTAACCAGGCAGCAGGAAATACACAGGTGTAAATAATCACAACAATGAAGGAAAGACACCTAAAGAACACAGGTGTCGTTAATGTTATAAGCAGCACCTGTGCTTTTCTAACTATTGAAACCCAGCACGTTCAATAATTCTTAGTTTTATTAGTCAAACTAAATTTATGTAAATGTAAAAGGAGAAAATAAAGAAGGAAAATGCTATGTGATTCACTGGATTTTTATATTGGCATTTTAATATCAGAATCAGAATACTTTACAATTAAAAATAAAATTATACTAATGATATAATCCCCATATTCAAAATATCAAAAAAAGAAAAGAAAAAAGAAACACACCGTCGATAATAAATAATATCTTCATATTCAAGTATTCAAACATTTACATGCCTTACTAGTCAGTTCAATACGAGTAATTAGTAAAAGCAATAACCCAGAGCCACCTCACCTGTCCCACCTTTGTTTTCCTCGGCTCCATATTTCCACCCTCGGGTGTAGCAGCGCTGCATTTCCTCCAGCAGGCGGCGCCGCCCCGCCGCAGCCCCAGAGCCAGTAGCGGCTCCTCCGACGTTTCTCACCAGTAGCTGCCGACATCAGCGCCGAGGAGCGGGGCGTGGACTCGGACTCGACCATTCCCTGCCCTTAAAATTTGAGTAGACGGTCGATTTTCAGGGGGGAAAAGGGAAGAAAAAAGAAACTTGACAAGAACCCGATCGATTCGCACCAGGTAAGAGCTTTGATCAAGATTGTGTTTGTTGAATAGTTTGGTTTCTCTTGTGCCGGTGGAGGGTTTGAGGTGGATGTCCAACTTCACTTTGACTTTTTAACAATAGATCTCAAAGTGATCCAACAGGCCAGCCCATCCGATCCCACGGAGGAAGATAGAGCCTCGGGAAATGAAAAACAACAACAACATACAGCTGTTTAAATACTTGGATTCAGCTAAATTCACTGTGGAAACTAATCAGTCTAAAACCCAAAAGACTGGACTAAAGGGAGAATGAGTGTTTAGGAATATAGTCTTTAAATGTACAGACAGGGTTGGATAGTGGATAGTGCTCTTTTCACTACACATTCATTTCACTTTAACTTAATACAAGTCAACCAGACAGTAAAGTCTGTTTACCTGCTTGTATCAGATGTGGGTATCACATACACTTTAATAGGAGTTTTCTGTTGAACACCTTTTGCAGGCTTCATGCTTGAGAGAGACTGAAAGAGCAAAGCGTCAAGAGACAAAGTTATGGATGACATCTTCACACAGTGTCGGGAAGGCAACTCTGTGGCTGTTCGCCTGTGGTTGGACAACACAGAGAATGACCTCAACCTGGGGTAAGAGGATATATCTGCACACAAACACACAAAACTTGGAAGATGACGGCATCACAAATGACCATAATGTGCAATAATAACACAACAAGAACAGTGTCTTATGATTGGAGCAGACTTTAAAAAGCAGACGTACCACATTTGGTATGGTAGGTGAGTGATTCTGTGTGTGTGTGTGTGTGTGTGTGTGTGCATACAAAGCAATCCTTGGCACATTAGAGGTGGTCAAATAGTTTCCATATTGTGCTCTCCCTGCTACTCCACATACTGCTGAACATCACCCAGCTTTAGTAATTCCAGTCCAGTTTGTACTTTTTCCCATTTTCTCTTGGATTTCTTCCCTCATGATGTCATCTCTAAAAAAGTGTGTGTGCGTGTGTATTGTGGGAGGTTGTGCCATGACGTAAAAGACTCAGACAACAGAATACGATCTAAAACGCATCCCACACTGGATTGAAAAGCACAGTCAACCTTTAAATTAAAGCGCTGAAACCATTTGTTAGATTGACAAAAAACTAATCAATAGCACATCTGAGAGTCGGATGATTGTTTTTAATTGAATAACTGGGGTTTCATATAGAAAAAAAAACAACCACTTTCAAGATATCACTGTTTTCTGGGAACACCAGAAGAGATTTTTACACAATTTGTGACATATTATACAATAAAAAACAAAGCAAGAAGCAATTATGTGAATTCTTAATGGCCACGAGTTGCATTCCTATTAGATATACAGAGCACTTCTGCCTGTTTACACAATTTCCTTGCTAGAGAGAAGCTAGAAGACCTCACTGCTAAAGACCTTTGTTATCTCATTCTTGGGCCAGGCCATATATGTGCAGTTTGTTGACGTTGACTTTGAGGGCTGCAGTGCTGTGAGCCAACCACGCAACAGCCAAGGCCATTTCCTCTCTTCAACTCCATACAGGGCCAGGCCCTCGCTGACAGAGCTTCTCAGGCAGCTCGCTGCAGTCCCACATAAACATCTGAGAGAGCGCTCATTATGCTGGAGGCCCCGCTCTGGCTGTTACTCTGAGGAGGCTGGAGTGTGTGTGTGTGTGTGTGTATGAAGAAGCAGCCTTCAGTGTGTTATGTGTTGAGTGTTGCACATTTGGAAAGTATGTTGCTAACTAGGAATTAACATTTCAGATCTCTCCTGGGAGAAAGTGACACAGGAAGACGGTTGAAGAAAAAAAGAGGAGGAGAGGGAATGTGTGGCTGAGGATTCCTCTGTGTATTTTCTACTCTGTCATTCCTGAGTTTTTTTTTTTCCCCTGTTACTTTTTATAGCACACAGGGTTGCTCAGACTATGAACTATCTGTCGTCAGCTCTGGATCAGAATTGACAGAGAATGTGACTTACTGCTGTTTCACTTCGGTGTGAGTCAATGCTGCAGCTATTTCCTACAGCCTGCTTGGGTTTGATTGTTAAATGTAGTGTAACAGTTTGTGGCTTTGCAGGGAGTTGTGAGAAGGACTCAATTGGGTGAAGCTGGTCAGTCACATGTAGGTGATAGTTTGGCTCCTCGCCGCGGTGCTGTGTTCACTGTCTGTCAGTGTGTGTCCATCTCTGAATATGTTAGCAGGCATTCCAGCGTGCACAGACGTATTTACCGCTGGGCCGGGCATCAGAGGGGTAAAAGGCTGCAGGCAGGGCAGAGGAAGCATGTGCTTAAGTCTAAATAAAGATTTGTAGGTTGTGGATGTGAGAACCGGTGTGACTGTGTGTCAGAGAAAGAACGGGACACAGATAGTATTTTGTCAGCTGATATATGCTCAGGGTTGTTACGGGAGCCCACCAGAGCCCACACACACACACACACACACACACACACACACACACACACACGTAAAAGCAGCAAAGTATGCCCTTCCTTCTAAATATTGCTGTTTTACTAAGACAAACTGGACTTTAAAGTCAAGCCTTAAAGGGATAGTTCAACATTTTGGCAGATTGGCCCATTGCCATAATCCCTATAGTCATAGCAGTAGGTTTGTTACCTTTAATTGTCGGTGCAAGCTATTTTTAGAACGGCCGAGCAGAGCCGTGAGCTGCTCAGAGCTAAGCTACGGAGGCTCATGGGATTTCTTGGTTTCCCTCATCAAACTCATCAAATACACAATCCAAACACTCCAAAACACTCTGGTGGACAAGTTGTGACCTGCACATTCACCACGCTATGAGATAATAATAGAACGTTACCAGACAGTTGTTTTAGAGGTAAATACAGAGACTGCTTGCTGAAAAACTGTCCCTGAAGGCAACGCGCATCAGCAGTTTTGCATGAATTTACCTCTAAAACAGCTCTGTCTGGTAACGTTCTGTTATTATCTCATAGCGTGGTGAATGTGCAGGTCACAGCTTGTCCACCAGAGCGTTTTGGAGTTGTTGGGTTGTGTATTTGATGAGTTTGATGAGGGAAACCAAGAAATCCCATTAGCTTCCGTAGCGTAGCTCTGAGCAGCTCGTCGCTCTGCTCCGCCGTTCTAAAAATAGCTTGCACCGACAATTAAAGGTAACAAACCTACTGCTATGACTATAGGGATTATGGCAATGGGCCAATTTGACAAAATGTTGAACTATCCCTTTAACATTCCCTGAGCTAATTATTTAAAGCGTTCTCCGTCTTTCCTCTTCTCCCTCTGTATCTTCTGTTGTAGTGACGACCACGGCTTCAGCCCCCTCCACTGGGCATGCAGGGAAGGGAGGAGCGGCGTCGTTGACATGCTCATCATGAGAGGCGCTCGCATCAACGTGATGAACCGTGGAGACGACACCCCATTACATCTCGCCTCCAGTCATGGACACAGAGACATCGTTGCTAAGGTAAACACAGGCATACGTACATACATATAAGGGCCTTTGACTGTGGCTTAGATATAACAAATAGACAGACTTCTTCCATCTTACGCTGGGCTGTGATTAAGATCAATTCTGGGGAAGTTTTTTTCAAATAAAAAAATGGCCAAATGAAGAATCACATAAAACCTGAACTGAGCTGTGTTTACCCAAACAAAAACATTTGTCTTCACTCACTTATATGGACGTTGTATTTTGAAAACTCAACAAGAGTGTGACAGGAAAAAGAAAAATCGCTGCAGTCTCTTTATAACAATGTTAGAAAACCACAAATTATCCTGTTTTTTGTTGTTGGATGTTACTGGTGCAGGTGGTGTCACTGATTATGATGTCACCATGACATTGGTCTTAGATCTGAGTTACCCAGGGCACAACATGTCTTATGTTCTTGGCTTAAAACTAGTCAAACTTTAGTTCTGATGAACCAAAAACACTCCAGCCAAGTCTGAGATATCTTTATCTAAACCTTTTATCTAAGCTTTTATTTAAAACTGGACTGTGCGTGTATTGTTCATGGATAGCTGCTTTGTTGTTCAGTTTTCTGACTGCATTAACTTGCGAATTGCAGCTGATTCAGTGCAAAGCAGACCCCAATACAGTCAACGAGCATGGAAACACACCGCTCCACTACGCCTGCTTCTGGGGTCAAGACGAAGTGGCAGAGGTGCGTTCAAATACTCAAACAGAAACAGAAACTCTACCTTCTTTTTGCCCAGCCCCTCTTGTGGAGCTAAAGCAGCGACTACAGTGCTTTTGATTAACGCCTGTTTTTTTTTAGGACCTGGTGGCCAGTGGTGCCCAGGTGTGTATGTGTAACAGGTATGGACAGACACCTCTGGATAAGGCCAAGCCTCACCTAAGACAAATCCTTCAAGGTCAGAGGTCATTCGTAGGCACTTTAACACATTAGGAGGTTATTACTATGAAAGAAGAAAATCGTTTTCACTGCACTGATGCTTCTTTTTCGATATGTTTTAGAAAAGGCAGAGAAAATGGGTCAGAGTATGACCAAAGTTCCCTATAAGGAAACTTTCTGGAAGGGCACCATGCGAACACGACCTCGTGAGTAGCAGCTATTCAATAACAAATATAACAAAATAAATCAGCATCACAAAATTTTTTACATTTTTTTTCATGTTTTTGCTCTTACAGGTAATGGGACCCTCAACAAGCAGGCTGGTATTGATTACAAGCAGCTTTCACTCCTGGCAAAGATCAATGAAAACCAGTCTGGAGAGGTCAGTTGTTGCTGTCTTTGTTTCCTGCTTGGTGAACACTCAGCTGCCCTGTTGTTTACCAGACAGTGACCGTGTGCTCTGTCCACAGTTATGGCAGGGTCGGTGGCAGGGGGATGAGATCGTTGTGAAGGTGTTGCAGGTGAGAGACTGGACCACCAGGAAGAGCAGAGACTTCAACGAAGAGCATCCAAAACTAAGGTTGGTTAAAGCCGTGATATGAGGAATCAATTCGGGAGCATCACTCCGTCACATGCTGTCAATCTGCTCATTTGCATAAACTGAAGCTGATGACATCTGGCTCTGCTGCTCCTCACTCTTCACATCTGGGTAAACAATGCTAATGTGAGGCTGGGTGTGATTGATTGGTGGTGAATGAGGTCAGTGGTTTACACAGGACTTCGGATCTTGTGCAATGAGCAGAGGATTTCTTTTTATCGTTAGAGGTCGGAGGAACGGAGGGGGGGTGGTTGGTGCTGCAGTGAAGTATTTGTTGGCCTTCCTTCCTGTGTCATGTGTTCGGCTCTACAGTGTGAAAAAAAAACGACTCCCACAAGCCTCCTTCTGTTTGTAAACACAAAGTCCGCTATGGCATGAAATTAAGTTAAAAAAAGAGCCTTAGTTTAAATCCTGTGTGTCGTTACTGCATCGGCCCGTGGTGATGTTCTTGCGTCAGTTTGTGTGTTGAGTTTTCACTGGTAAAATATTTTCCCAAAAGGCAAAGAGTTGCACCTTTTCCATTGTTGACACATGCACAGACAATTGCAAGAGAGGATTGTTGGTGAGCTCACACCAACATGTTTGAACAGGTTTAGCAGAACCCGAAGAAGGAGCGCTTCCGGATCCTTATTGATATAATTACAGCTGTGTGATGTACATGGATCACAGGCGTCAACGGAGAAGTAGCCAACTGTATTAGCTTATTACCGAGTCTGACCAAGCTTTAACAGGTCACGTGCCTCAAACCCTTATAGAGTGAGAAGAAAACTCAAAACATAACCTTAAATAGATCAGGAATGAGAGAAACTTCTGAGATGGCCAAGTCAAGAAAAAAAAAAGATCCCCCACCAGGAAGGCTGAGTGTGCAATAGTGAGGACTTGGCAGTGTGATTCTGTGTTGGCTTCAGTTCTTGCCCTCTTATGGGAATTGATGCCAACACTGAAGTACTAAAAAATTCAGAGGCAACATAAAATCTGACATGGTTGGCAAAAATGAAAAACAAAGTACTGCTCATCTTCAGTTTCAATGGATGCAGATGATCCAAACGTGGTGTAAAAACAATGCAGATCCGCTAAGAGTTTATTTATATAATTTATATATGCAATTGCAGAGAAGGACATTTCTTATCTTAAGGTTTTTTTTGCTTCCTCAGAGCTCTGGACTGGTCTATCCCTTATCAGCTGAGAAACACTTGTGTTCTTGCTCTGTGTGTCATGTCTCTGTCATGTCTCTGTGTGTCTCTGCAGGATCTTTTCTCATCCAAATATTCTGCCTGTCCTCGGAGCCTGTCAGTCGCCTCCATCCCCTCACCCCATCATCATCACCCACTACATGCCCTATGGATCCCTCTACAACATCCTCCACCAGGGCACCAGTAAGTTATTAAAAGCAGCATGGCTGTAAAGATTGCTACTGTAGATGGAGGTAGTGTTGTGGTCAAGACCACCCAACCCAGGCCAAGACTGAGTCAAGACCAAAACCAGAGCATACGAAGACCAGGACAAGACCAAGACTTTGTGGGGGTCCAGACCGAGTCAAGACCAAGACCTGGGGGAGGGGAGGAGACCAAGTCCAACACCTAGACCAAACCAATGCAGGACCATTACTGTATTCAGTACCAGTACATTATTCCTCAGCTAAAAAGAAAAGACAATTTAACATATACTATCTATACTATATTTAATTGAAACAAAGTTTAGTTTGAACAGAATAACACTCCCACTTTTGACCCTGGTGCAACCAAGTTTTTCCAGATGGTTACACAAGTTTATACTTTTGTAGAACAATTTTAATTATCTTAAGCTGATTGAATTACATTACATTACATAAACCAAAATGAGCAAGTGACGGAGAGAGAGACATTTGCGGTTAAAAGAATAAAGAAGTCACTGCAGCTGTGGTCTTGACTGGTCTTGAGAAAAAAAAATCCCGAGTCCAGCTCAACCGACAAGACAGAGTGAAAATGTAGTCGATTCTGAGACAAGACCAAGACCAAGACCTTGAAAATGTGGTCCCCAAGACCGGTCTGGAGTACCACAACACTAGATGGAAGACATCATGCAACTATCTTATCTTTTGTCTTCCTCTGTCTTCCTCAGCCCTGGTGGTCGACCAGAACCAAGCAGTGAAGTTTGCATTGGACATCGCCAGCGGCATGGCGTTCCTCCACACCTTAGAGCCAATGGTTTCACGGCTTTCCCTCAACAGTAAACACGTCATGGTGAGTACCGTCTCTGACCACCTAAAGATCTTACTCTGTTACCCCCTCTGTGATGGCACACTATTAAGCCAATGTGCTGGATTTGCAGATTGATGAGGACATGACAGCCAGAATAAGTATGGCAGATGCAAAGTTCTCCTTCCAGTGTCCTGGTCGTATGTACTCTCCAGCATGGATGGCCCCGGAAGGTAGTTATTCCTTTTTCTTTCTTTTTTTTCCCCATTTTTCTCTCCTCGTTCCCACCTCCGTCCTGCTCCCATAATTCCTTATTAAACCTCATGAGTCATACTGCACTGTATAATTTAGTTGCTCTTCAGTGGTAGTCGTGCTGTTCATCTGGTGCGTTGCCCCAAGTTACCGAATAAAAACAAACCCTGTGAGTTATTCCGTTATATTTTATGGTTGTCTCCTTGTTTTTGAAGCTCTTCAGAAGAGGCCTGAAGACATCAACAGGAGGTCTGCTGACATGTGGAGCTTTGCTGTGTTGCTATGGGAGCTGGTTACCAGGGAGGTCCCATTCGCTGACCTCTCGCACATGGAGATTGGCATGAAGGTAAGTGAAGCGTTCATGCAACCACAGGATTTTGCTCCATGTATTTCCTTGGGGGAAAAAAAAAAAGCTTAAAAAAGAAATTTTAAAGACGATCCTGGATATTAACTGTGACTTTGCTTCTCTCCTCCCACCTCCTCCTGTTTCCCAGGTGGCTCTCGAGGGTCTCCGGCCCACCATCCCTCCAGGGATTTCACCTCATATCTGTAAGCTAATGAGGCTCTGCATGAACGAAGACCCGGCCAAGAGACCCAAGTTTGACATGATCGTCCCAATCCTGGAGAAAATGCAAGACAAGTGAATGCATCGGCAACAACTTGTACACTCCTGTTGTTCTGTTGTTTTTTTTTTTAAATCATCAAACCACTTATTATTTTCACTTCAATCATGTATCTGCTAAGCTGCTGTAAATAATGTCAGAGACCACTTTTAGCCACACGATCCAAACAATAAGTATTATATTGCGTTTCTTGTATAATTTAAATTTGAGGTATAAATGTTCCTTAGCCTTTGCTGCTCTTTTATTATAGCTTAACCGAAATACTGGCAATGTTTTCAGTCCAGTGTGGATTATATTCAGTGATGAGTTGCTCAGAAACTGATCCAAAGAAATGTGTATAGAAACACTGCTTTTATACACATGAAAAATGCAAATGCAATAAATGTTTTATATTTATGACAAAACTTTGTCCTCTTTTATTTTAATTTTATTTTAAGACATGTTGTTTGTAATTTTAAGAAAACCACAGCCAGCTCATTGGAAAGTTCTGGCTTTCTTCAGTGGATGCAGTTTGCAGCTGAGTAAACTCTTTCCTCTGATGAAGGCCACAAGATGGGGCTGAAAGCTCCAGCTGGTTGACCATGTGATGATTATTTCAGCCTACTGTTCAACACTGTTTCCATGGTCAATAATAGACCTTAAGGTTTAGCTTTTACATGCAGGGAGCTGTGAATGACGGTAGATGAGATCTCTGATGGTTTCTCCACCAGTTTAATACTTATACTGGATAAGAGGTAACTTGGAGTTATGATTGTTTTTGCACCGGCTGCAGTTTGACATGATCCAACGGTAAAAAAGGGAAACCGAGTATAAAAATAAGCACGCTGGTCAAAATGCGGCCCCCGGCCCCCAACCCCCTCTGAAAATTAATCAAGTGATCGATCAGCTGCGGTTCACGTCACAAATTTGCTCGGACGATAAGAGGGGAGTAAACAAAATGTGACCACGTGACCAGTCAGCTGACTCCGTGTGCCTTTCACAAGACCGCGCGCACAGACGCTGGGATCATAACAAGCCGTGTCCTGCAGCTGCGTGACGGCTCACACACCTCTCCCCCCCGGTCCCTGTGGAGGTGGAAACAGGACCGACCTGACTCTCCTGGCCTACCCGTGTCTGTCGCTCCGAGCCCGGGGAGATAACGACGACGACCCCACCGGTCGGAACTTTATTTTGAAGGAGCACTGCAGTGAGTGGTGGTGGCTAACTAGCTCCGCTGTTACCAGGCTGTTTTACAGCGGAAAAAAGTTTGCGTCTGCGGGTGAGCGTGAGTCATGTGCTTCAGTCTGAAGTGTTAAATTCAACCACTGTGTTACTTCCTTGACGCCCCGTTCGTCTTTGTGTCTGTCTCTGCCTTTGTCCTCCTCCTTCAGACACCTGCAGCCCGAAACAATGCGGCTTCCTGCACCGCCGCCCTCTGCAGGGCTCATTGCCTGCACCTTGGTTTTCATGTTGCCGCTGTTGGTGTCGTGTCACCCGGTACTGACCTCCGGACAGCACAGCCTGGTCTTCATGGAGCAGCTCAGCGGCCCACACGTCGGCTTCAACTGGAGAAATATCAGCTGCCCTCTGTGCAAAGCTGTCTTCACCATCCTGGACATCGCCCTCCTGGTAATGGCCTTTACACAATACAAAATACACAATATCACTTAAAATGAACTTAAATTAAACTAAACTGAGAGAAGCCACAGACAGGAACATCGCTGAACTGTTAACCCAAAAGTTAAACCAACCATGTTGGGTCCAGGAAGACAGAAATGTTAAAATGTCCAACAGCAGAATAAAAGTAGCCTAGTCTATAGGCAGTGGGCAAACAGAGGAAAGATAATATGAACCACTAAAAAGAAAAAATACATCAGCCATCTGTCATTAGAAAAAAATTGATAACGTATCTGCTTTACATGTTAGACTAAGATAAAATAATACTCTTAAATACAACAGCCTGCTTTCCTCATGAAGTTTGTCTTTCAGTCAGTGGTGCAACTGTGAAGAGAAATGACATGTTGTAAAGAAGAGAAGTGTTTATTGAGCGGTTAAGTTTCGATAGTGTCAGATAATTTTTTTGTCAATTCTACCACAAACTGCAACCCTCAAAATAAAGTTGAGTTGAAAGTTAAAGACTTCATGGTGTTTGCAGTCCAAAACATGACATACTGTTCTTTACCCTGATAAAGACTGATGTGAACATCATCGTTTGTTATTTTCTTGTTATTCCACTTCTTTATTGTTCTGTTAGTTAAAGGTTTCTAAATTATTGCTTCAACTTACGTTGATGTGATAGTTTGAAAATTATGAAATTCAAGATAATTTCTTCATTTAATTGTGATTTTTGGGGCAATGAGGCAAGTAATTCAGGTCCTGTTGCTAAATGTGCTTTGTTAGCACACTAGATATAGGTCAACACAAGTTTTTGTTTGTTCTACACTTTAGGTTTACTCAAGTTTACAAGCAAATGCTGCAAGTGACACTAAAGGGCTCTGAATGCAGAAGGACCACTTCTTGTTCTGTTGATGTCATCACTTTTTCAGATCCTCCAGTGATTCCAGCTAATCTAGCTCTAAAGTCTGTTTGAGACATTTCATCATAGGGTCTCTTTGTTGACCTCGACCTGTTGATCTCTGTTGAAACAGAACTGGACAGAATTAGCTTTTGTGTTCATATTCAAAGTCTGTCTTTGTGACTGAGATGCTGCACCGGCTCAAGAGAGCCACTTCTGCATGATATCAAGCATCATATTGTGGTTAGGGAAGTGGGAAGTTGGAAGTTTGCATGTGATTGAAGCTAATTTCAGTTGCCTGTTCCTTCAGGAAGTTCGAGGTTTTTGATTTGACACTGTGAAGCAATATTTCTTTTTTGCTCTGCCTCTTTGTTACCTCTCCTAGAGTGACGTTAACGAAGAGCGAGTGGCACGCGCAGTAGGCGAGGCGTGTATCCGTCTCCATCTGGCCGATGAGACGGTATGTCGGCAAATAACAGAGCTGTTCAGGGACGACTTCATCCGGGCCCTGCAGGAGTCCCTGCTGTGGCCCAGTGAAGCGTGCGCCCTGCTGGTGGGGCCTTCCTGTGGCAAATTTGACATCTACGCACCCTGGAACATCACCTTGCCCAAGGTCCCCAAGCCGCCTGTTACGCCGCCGTCTCCTCCGAAGCCTGGCTCTCCGCAGAACAGGGTCCTGTTTTTAACTGACATCCACTGGGACCAGGTGAGAGACCAGTCAAACAACTGGATTGAAATATTAATAGCAAGTGCTGGTAGACAAATCTTAAGTTCACAAATGCAGTGTCATATTGACAGTGATGATCACTGCTAAGTCAAAGACCACAAGGTTGCATTACATCCAGAAGGTTAAAGTTATTGATTTACTTGAAAGGATATTGGCATTCTCCCAGGAAATCTGATCTAAACTGAAAATGAGGGCATGATTTTGATCACCTGATTTTTAAGTCCTGCTGAAAAACAACCATGTCCCCCTGACAGGAGTATGTGGCCGGCAGCGCTGCAGACTGCAAGGACCCTCTGTGTTGTCGTAAGGACTCGGGCTCTCCCAGCTGGAGGCGGAGAGAGGCCGGGTACTGGGGAACCTACAGTAAGTGCGACCTGCCTCTGCGTACAGTGGAGAACCTGCTGGAAAACACTGCCAGGACCGGACCCTGGGACTGGGTCTACTGGACCGGGGACATACCAGCTCACAATGTTTGGTCCCAGACCAGGAAGCAGCAGCTGTCAGAGCTCACGGTCATCTCCAGGCTCATCCACAAGTAACTCTTCTTTCAGAGCTTTTTGACACAATGAACATCACTGCTTTCTTCACACATAACATACAGCTCTGGGAAAAAATTAAGAGACCGCTCCAATTTTTTTCTTAATAAATCAGCATCTCTACATGTATGGCAGCCGTACCACTCCAGTGTTTATTGGATTCAAGCACACCTCATTCTACTTAACGAGGCACTGAGGAGGTGACCACCTGAACCAAATCATATTTAATGAGGACAAGTATAAACACCTGCTGTGATTAAATATTCAGGGTTATTCCACCAATGTTGATTTATGAACTCTTCCTAAGTTAAAAACTTAGTGTCATGATGTTTAAAAATGAATATGAAGTATTTAAGTCTGAAAACAATGCATCTTTTTTATTATTTTGACCAGATGTCATTTTCTGCAAATAAATGCTCTAAATGATCATTTTTATTTGGAATTTGGGAGAAATGTTGTCAGTAGTTTATAGAATAAAACAAAAGTGTTCATTTTACTCAAACACATAACTATAAATAGTAAAACCAGAGAAACTGGTCATTTTGGTCTCTTCATTTTCTCCCAGAGCTGTATGGGCACATGTGAAATCTACTGCGGATATCTTCACCAGCGACTGACGTCTAACTGATTAAATACAGTGTTGAAATATCAGACCTGTCAGTCTTGTTACTGGTGATCGACGACTGCTATTGGGTTGTCTTGATAACACAGTCGCTCTAATTTAACCTTTTACCTAGCTGTTTGTCATGTGCTACCTGGAGTTCACCCAAACTGGTTATTTACTCTTCCTCATATCTTATGTGCAGGCACCTGGGACCGAATGTGACGGTTTACCCTGCTGTAGGGAACCATGAGAGCACACCCGTCAACAGCTTCCCGCCACCCTTTGTTCATGGTAACAGATCCTCGGCCTGGCTCTACGACACGATGGCGGAGGAGTGGTCAGTGTGGCTCCCAGAGCAAGCTTTGAAGACTTTAAGGTTCACAATATTCATGTTTTTATTTTAAATGTAAAACTTCTTTTATCTGGGCGCTTGTTGACATTGTCGTGCACCTTGCAGATAAGAGATAAATGTTGTTTCTAGATAGAAAAAGAGTAAAGGCAAGCAGAAAATAAAGAAGTCTCAGATTATTGTTCCTTTACAAAGAGTTTGGAGATTTGTCCTTCAAATATATTGGTATGTTCAATTTCAGATATGGAGGATTTTACACAGTGGTGATTCAGCCCGGTCTCAGGGTGGTGTCCCTCAACATGAACTTTTGTGCCCGAGAGAATTTCTGGCTGATGGTGAACTCTACCGACCCTGCCAACCAGCTGCAGTGGCTGGTTCATATACTCCAGGCCAGTGAGGACAAGGGAGAGAAGGTGAGTAGAGCTGCAAAGACGAACGCTGACAAAAACAAAGCAGCCTATGGATGGGTTTAAAGCAGAAGTAAGTGATATATTTGTGTTAATATAAGTCTTAAATAGTTATATCTTCCAACAGCAATCACTTACATAGAGTGTTTGGACCGAAACACGGGTCTGTCAGTCACTCTGCTCTGAGCCGAGGAGAAAACATTTATCGTATCCTACAGTTTTTATCCAATGAGGAGAGAGAACGGCATGCAGGGCTGTGTGTGCAGCCAAGGGACGCCGTGAATGTGGTGACGTAGGGACGAGGACTGTTATGGTGCGTTCAAGGAAACTCGTAACTCGTGTTTTTCCGACCTGTGAGTCATACCAGTTCGATCTGGTACGAGTTCACGGGTCGGAAGTTACGAGTGGCCGTTATAGTGACTTTCACAGGTAAAACAGGTCGGAAAAACACGAGTGGGTTGCCTGGAACGCTACAAAATCGTAAGTTGTGACTTGAAGCTGTAATTTACGGTTTCAAAAGCCTGCCTGGAACGCAGCATTAGCCAAAACGACCGAATCGCTTACTTCTGCTTTAATATACAAACTGAAAAGAGGAGTTAAGAGTAGATTATCCACTTAACTTTATGAAAGCATATATCTTACTCCAGATCTAGGTAATGACTTCTGGGTTTCACTTTACTGCCCTCTAGCAATAAAATATATAAAAAATATATTCTTTTATTAGTACAGTAATCGTCCTTTCGTTTTCTCCTTCATTCAGGTGCACATTATTGGTCACATCCCACCTGGTCTGTGTCTTGGCAGCTGGAGCTGGAACTACTATCACATCGTTAACAGGTAGCTACGTTGATCATATAGAGATGCAGAGTCCCAGAACTGAAGGTTTAGTGCTGTAAAGACATCCACAGTGACGGCACATCATTGTGCTCTGTGTTTACTCGTTATCACTGAGGGAAGGAGCGTTTGTCCTGTGCACTCAGCAGTTTGTTCTTGTTCATGTTGCATGTGATTTTTAGAAGAAGCTTCAGACCAGGTTGTTTCATTTCTGCAATAAATACTAGCTGCATTAGGTTTAGGGTAATCCATCCAGATTATATGTAAACTGGGATAATTTTACAATGTGATTTAAATGTGGTTGACTTATTACCAGCAACGCTTGTTTCACTTCCCGTTGTTGTATTTGCATGGAAGTCGTGTCCTGTCGTTTGGGTCTGTTTTAGTAAGCAGGACGGGAAGTTTCATTGAATTTAATTTTTTTTATTAACGGTCAGAGTCCCACCATAGTTAAATTTGCTGCTTGTGACAACCTGTTTTTGACCTGTCAGGTGAGCTGGGTTGTACTGTAAAGTTATCACTGTTTCTTTCTTTTTTTAAATATATTTTTGGGGGCTTTTCCCCTTTAATTGATTGGACAGCTGTAGAGAAACAGGATGCAGCAAAGGGCCACTGCCACCTGCTCCACCCACTGAGCTAAACAATATCCCAAATTTTCACTTTTTCTTGTTCAACATACTGTATTTTTTTTTCAATCCAGATATGAAAACACCATTACTGGACAATTTTTTGGACATACACATGTGGATGAGTTCCAGATGTTTTACGATGAGATGACCCTTACTCGTCCAGTGGGAGTGGCATTCATCGCTCCGAGTGTCACTACTTATATGAATCTCAACCCAGGTGAGTTGTGAGCTGGTCGAGTCTTGTCTGAACATTTCAAAGGAAACAAACAACACAACCGAACAAAAAAAACTGTTTTTCTCTTCCCAGGATACCGTGTCTACTATGTCGATGGGAATTACAAAGGGAGCTCTCATCTTGTGCTCGACCACGAAACCTACATCCTCAACCTCACCGAGGCGAACCACAGTCCGAAGGCGCCGTCTACCAAACCCGATCCGAACCCGAAATGGACTCTGCTGTACCGCGCCACCGAGGCCTACGGTCTCTCCACGCTGTTTCCCTCAGATTTCAACGGGCTGATGCAGGACTTTATCAAAGATGACCGGGTTTTTCAAAAGTTCTGGTACTTCAACCATAAAGGACACGTGTCGGAGCCCTGCAAGGAGACCTGCAAAACCACAGTGCTGTGCTACCTGCGGAGCGGCCGCTACGATGAGCTGGAGCAGTGCGACCTCTTGAATGGATTTGGAGGAAACTTAGTTAAAGCTGCCAGAACAACTCTGTGTTGATCTGAGGAAGTTTGGACTGAATGGTTGGGCAGGGGGAAAAGCAAAAGGACCAAAAATGAAATTGAGCCAAAAAAAGTTAATTTTGTTCCTGTTGCTGGTGCGTCAACGAGGAACAATTGTGTTTGTCTTTTACTCCTGCACCAGTTTATGTAGATAAAACCTGACACTGAGTGTGAAGAGTTCTCAGTTCTGCCTTGTGTTGTCAGCGATGTTTTCACAATAACATTTCACCGATTGTGTTTGGAAACAGGGCTCAGTGTTGGTGTCCGTTGCTGTTTCGTAAGGCCAGTTTGTGTCGAGGCTCCTCGAGAGTGTGTAGAGCAATGTTTCTGCCTGAAATGCACAGAGTGGCAGGTGAAGTGCTTTTCTTCAAAGTTGTCATGATGATTTTGTGTTTGGTGCCTTGCGTGAGGGGAAAAAAAACCCATCCTTAACAATGACCTCAATTTTTAAAGATGCTTAAATGCATAATACTACATTTAAAATGAGGTTGGATTTCATACACTTTAGGAATTAGGATTAGACTGTCTCCACAGGAAATTTCATCAGGTGGTTTTGTTTAAACTGGGACATAGTTATCATGCTTAAAGCAATCCCTCTTTCTGACAATTAATATTTGATTTGAGGATGTGTAAAATAACTCAGACCGCCTATTTAATTGAATCTGGTGAATTTAAGAGCCTGATTATGTGAGATTTCCCTCCTTCATATCTACCTTAGATAAGCGTGACAACACCTGCCTCAGCAAAGACTTGAGCATCAGTATTTCTCAGCGAGGTTTACTTCTGTCTGCACTTTAATTCTTTTGTTGCCTGGTTGACTTGTAGGTTGAATAGAGGACAAATTTTGATTGACCCTGAGTGTGACGAGCTTAGGAAAAATCTCATCTTGATCTGTGTGACCTGTGGTGAAACATGAGCATGTCAAGGAATGCAACTTGTAAAATGAGCAATAATTTAAAGAGACTATGTGAATTGTGAATAAAAGATGATCTGATACTCCTGCCCTTTTTTCTGGTTGTGAGAGGAAGAATACTGATTACAATTTTTAAACAATTATTTATTTTTCAGCTATACATGGGTGAGATCTTTCAAAAGTAAATGCAGCATGTACTTTTCCACTATATGACAAGCACGAATGCACAACAGCTTGCCAGTAACTCTTAGTGTCAATACAAATGTGCCCCGTTTCTCACAGATAAAGATAGATGTCTTCAGTTCCTGCTGCCTCCACACGTTAGAGCTCAAGGTGGAGCTGTGTCACATCTACTCTACAATATGAGAACACTCACATGTACTCTTGTATCTCATGTGTCATCCTGTCCTCTGGTAAACTGCTCTGTGGTTTCCACTGCTGCATCACAGCACAGATGCCCCTCACTAAGATCAACCACTCGGTACATATAGGTGTAGTCAGATGTGGGATGTTACAAAATAGCTAGTTTCACATTGACTGGAGGGGATAACCTGCACCAGCGTTGTTAATTCAATAGGTGCAAATCTTTTTCCGATTCTTTTAAGAAGACACAAGAGAGTCACAAAATATACACACAGATATCAATCGATTCACTTCAACACGTTACAAAATGTTTCATGCTACTTCATCACATATTGTCTAACTGTACACTGATTTGACTTGGAGGTAACGTCTGTCAACGAGTACTTTTCTGCCTATTTTTTGATTTAAGCACCGAGCTCGTTAAATTTCTTGAATTGGAGCTGCTCGTCATCCATCATTAAATGTAACAAGCCGTTTCTCCTCTATATCTTTCTGTAAGGCTTTTATTAAGGTTCTGAGAAAGACATGGTGACACCAAAGTCGTTCTTGTACAAGTCCCAGGTCTTGGGTTTGTGTGGGTTGTCCAGCTCCTCTCGGGGGAGAAACAGCCTGTGGAGAGTTAGGAGAGAGTTCAGAGACGGAAACTTCAACAGAAAGATTCATATCAAGCGGCAGAAACTTACTTGTTCTCCTCTACGAAGGAGGTGTTGAACCAGAAGTAGAAAGGAACATCTTCATATCCTTTAGGAATACCCTGAAGGTGAATGAGAGGCCCGTTAGACTAAATGTGAGGCTTCCTTACAGATGTTTTTATAAAAGGGTGTGAAGTGAAGAACTCACAGCGCTCGATTCAAACATGACCTTCACGTCTCCATCGACCACAGGCCCGTCCTGTAGGCTGATGACTACGGCGTTACTGCCCACGTCGGGAAATACCTGCAAACAGCAGTGATGCATAAACCCCCCCAGTCTCCCCAAGTCTACAGATGAATCAATGTGAACCCAATGAGTGTGTGTGTTTGTGTGTGTCTTACTGTGCAGTTCTCCTGTTTGGCACACACACATTGAAACACCAGCTCTTTCCTCACAATTATCTTCACCTTGAGGTCACTGCCATCACCTTTACCCACACCTGGGACAGAACACACACACACACACAAAAGCAGGTATTAACACAGACACGTTTAAAAGGATGAAGTTACATGTTGGAGAGCCCTGCTGGTTGCCACGGTTTCACCTGCTATGGAGTGGATGCGGATGCTCTTGACCTTGAGGCTTTTGGGTGGAGGCAGCTGTCTGCCGAACCTGTTCTTCATGACCTCGTAGTAGCCCACGTACCTGCTCTGTAGTCCACACAGACACAACACAGATACATAATCATCACTGATTGCCTGTGGTTAAGGTTTTATGAGGAAATTTCTCATTACTGCTAGACTCACACTTTATTATTATTATTATTTTTTAAATATATTTTTGGGGCTTTTTGCCTTTAATTGATAGGACAGTTGAGAAGCCCCAACTCACACATTATTTAGAAATAAATAAATTACTATTTAGTCTGCCAATATGTATTATTATGGTAGCATAGATGTTGTGAGTAGAAAAATATAATTTGAATGAAAATTTGTCCTATGCTCCATCCGCTGTTCATCTTTTATACCACATGGGGGCACTAGTCAGAATTACGGTATCTAAAATGTACACAGTGGCTTTGAGTGTGTCCAAAAATGACTTACACTATAGTAGATACAATAAGTACGGCCCCTGATCACCTCGTTCTTACCTGAGAGGGAGTCTCCACCCCCTGAAACTTGGAGCTCCGACTCTTGTCCGTCCTCCTCTCACCAAAATACTCCAGACTGTCCTGGTGGACAATCAGAAATGTATGTAGTAGTGATGTAGTCTGCAGTCACCGATTCAATAGACAAGTCTCAAACTTCAAGACACGTACCTGTGCATTCTCAAACTGGTCACTGTCAATAAGCCAGGTGCACACCATCGTACCTGTGCGTCCTGTCAAACAGAGCAGAGTCACGGTCAAAGTCAAATATTCTCTAAATGACAATGAAATAATTTGTGATCAATGTCATCACCTTTCCCTCCTTTACAGTGAATTGCGATTATGTTTTGGGGATCAGCAGACATCCACTCCCTCACATTGGCTGTGTATTTCAGCATGTCCCTGAGACAAACAGTACAACACACACTGATAAAGACAAGCTGATAAAGTGATACCGGTTTGTGATACATCCAAATGTGGTGAGGGGAGGATTTTCTTCATGCTCATATCAATGACATACAGTGAGAAAAAACGCTGTAAATAAAGAAATGACACATCATAACATCAAGAAAATGTTACTCACTCTAAGGAGGGGACGTTGTGGTCATCGACGAAAATCCGCTCAACTTTGTAATGGAAGAACTGAGGGTCGTAACCTTTCTCACCTGGAAAGAAAAAAAGATGATACATGGGTTTTGTAGCTTCATAGAAAGAAAGAAAGAAAGAAAGAGAGAGAGAGAGAGAGAGAGAGAAGGCATTTCATGTGATAAGAGGAGGTGCCAACTTACTGCACAGGTTGTAAACTTTATAGTGGCCTTCATGTTTAGTGTCCAGGAACCGAGCGACCTCCTGTGCAGAAAGAAAGAGAGGAGGAGTCATTCTTCGAGGGCTCAGTTAATGTTGCATGTGGATTTCATATATGAAAAGTGAAGTAGGTGAACTCGAGCCATGTTGAGAGATTTTACCCTAATTGGATTCCTGTAGAAGGACTGTTTCCCAGAGGAGGGGAAAGACATGGCGATGACACGGTCTAGGGAAGCAAACAAATGTTCAACTTCTTCAAGTATGCCTTTTTTTTTTGTGTGATCCCTTTGTTTTATTTACGCAGTATATGTAACACCTACCCGTGACATAGGTGAGGTCAAGGTCAAATCCGTCCTTCTGGTAACGTCGCTTGTTCTCAGAAACCTGACAACAATAGTAACGAGTCAAGAATCAGGAGGTAGCAAATGTCTACAGTCTCATTGCCACACCAGATGCTACACAGCTGCAAATCTCCACAAGACTTTAAACTCGTCAGACATTCAGAGATTTCTGTGTGACCTCACCATCCTCCTGGTGACCTTCTCCAGCTCTTTCTTCTGAGCTGCCAGTCTGAAAACCCTCACCAGGATTAATATCCTCAGGAAACGAAGGAACGTCACCACCCTGAAAAAAAAACAAAAAACACTCGTGGACATTAACAAACATAAGCATCATGTCATCACCATAATACAAATACACAGTTTAAAGTTTATACAACAGTGGAGATGATGTGCTACAAATAATGTAAGGTTAAATAAAACAGAATATTCTGAAATGAATAAAACAGCCAATATAAAAGTTGCTGTAGTCCAAATGAAAGGAAATAAAAGCACATGATGGTCTGTAGATCTATAGAGGTATAAGCAATGTGTTAGGGCCAACAGTTATTACTTCACTCTTATCAATATTAAGTGGGAGGTAAAGGTGGACCGTGCTGAATTTGAGGTTAATAACAGAGTCATCGAGCGTATTCATTTCACAATATCTGCATAGCAATAAAAGCTCACATTAAGCTTGCAGGTGACATGTTTAAAATCCAGCGACAGCCCCCTGAGGTCATCTTCACAGAGGACCACCACAGTGTTTTGCCAGTGGCCACATAAGGAAATCTATCTTGTTAATAATAAAGTCACTTTAATAATGAACTACAGAAGCCAACCCATGGAGACATCACAAAACCCACTAAAGCTTTATCTTACTAGAACTCCTACAGCTACAAGACCCTCCATCTCCAGTAGTTTTTAAAGGCCCTGCACATACAGTGGGGGAAATAAGTATTTGACCCCCTGCTGATTTTAGCCCTTATTTCACTTGATATATAAAATAATACCTTTCTATGATGATTTTATTTTTGGATTGTTTTGTTGATATTCTGTCTCTCTCTCTTTCGTAAGCAAACTCACAAAATCAGCAGGGGATCAAGTACCTACTTTCTCAACTGTACATGTTTTCAACCACTCAATCAAAATGAAACCGAGGTGGTCTGTGCTGAGAATCACCGGACATCACCAAACTGCAGGTGAATAAGCCCAACATGAGAGTGAAGGAGATATCAGTTCATCGTAGTTTCACGCAGTCCTGAGCAGAAGTGAATAAGTAATGTAGCTGTTTAGCTCTTTAAAACAGCAGAAGATTAATGTGAGAAGATAAATCTTATTATTTAACATGTCAATTCAAATCTTCCAACAGATCTCTCCGAGCTGCCATGTACTTATATTATTCTTTATTCACTATGAAGAAATCAAGTGTCTAAAGAACTGTATGAGCCACGTCACAGTAAGATTTCATGCGAATGTACCTGGGGATGAGACTAACACCTGTCAGGTCAGTGAAGGCATAGATCATGGTGACCACCAGGGTGACGACCACAACACAGGCATCTACGATGTTCAGCTTGGAGCTGAAATACACTTTAAACCTAAAAAAGGGGGGGAACAAGACAATTAAAAACACCAACATCACACTGCAAGAAATATAAACTGACTTGGTTTCAGGATGACCTGGATCTTTTCAGTGACACTGTGTTAGGGCTCTTAGTCATTATGTTTCATGAAGTCTAGCCCAGTACATGCCAAACATTTCCTGCTCAACTTCCCCTTCATAACGTCCTGTTTAACAGATAATCACACATGGTTTCTGCTGACGCTGGACTCTGGGAATGTTTGCATCACTCAATAGCTCTTGCTCTCACTTTCCCAAGTAAAGCAGTTGTAGCATAGAAGCAGGGCCGCTTACAATACGCTGCATGAACCGGTGCATGAGGGAACCCACTTCTAACACAGTGTCAGCAAATAATTAACATTCCCACATCAGATTTACTGCAAGAGTGCAGGTGTTGGTACTGTATCTATCCACAAAGTTAACAAAGAATGAGGAAGGAGGTGTTGAGATCATAAAAAAAAATAGTTTTCATCGTGCTTGACTTCGTAATCATAACAAGGTGCTGACTATCATAAAACGTCCTGTCCCTACTCACCCTTCCACATAAACCCGCAGGAGAACGTCAGCGAGAAAGAAGAAGGAGATGGTGAGGGACACGGCCTCTAAGGCGTCTCCAACCTCTCTGCTCTTGGTTGGCAGGGAAAGGTCCACAATCACCAGCACAATGTCCACAACGATCAACACCATACCAAATACGCTGCAGAAGAAGACACAGTACCGTCAAAATCATCATCTTCATCAAGGAAAGAAAACAGTGCAAGCAGCTTTCACTCTGCATCTCTCCATCCAATAGACACTCACCGAAATCCAAAGGACATAACAAAAGGTGTAATCTTCTGACGGATGTTGCTGCAAAGGAGAAAAAAGGTTGTCAGTGAAAGCTGAACGTGCTTCTGAATAAAAAGTTTGTGGGCAAAACTTACTGGTACATAGTGTCTGGCACCACAGTCTCATCCTTTCCGTCATCAATCTCCACTTTAGCATCCTCCATCTTTGCAACGTTTCTAAAAGGATGGACAGATAAAAGTCAAGACTGACACCTTCACAAGTAAACCAACAGCTGCAGTTCAGGCATTTACATGCTGCTGCACACACCCACACACACATAGCCTACACACAGATTAAAGGTTAACAATTCCCATGAAAATTTACCCATTTACACCAGAATCCGAGCCTGGGTTGAAATGGACAGTGGACATGATGTGTGCGTCCTACTCTGAACGTGTTGTCTCTGCAGTTTGAGAAACAAAAGAAACTGTGATTACAGATCAAAACTCTGGCTGCAGAGTTACAATGTGAAACAGACAGGGGAGGACGAGGACAAAGACTCTGTGTCCTCTCCTAAAACACAGTATCAGCTGACACCAGATTAAAAGAAGAAACAGTTTTATCATTCAATTTCTACAGAGCCTGCAGGAGCTCATCCTTTAACAAATGACGCAGAGCGACGCTTTGATTTACTGTCAAGGAAAAATCAAACAAACTACAAACAAGATATTTAAGCAACTTGTGCCAGGATGTTTTTACCTTTAGGGAAAATGCAAACACAAATCAAACAGCTTCCCTCAGTCCTCTGCTCTTCCTCCCTGGAGCGTTTCTTACTAAATTAATCCCCCTACAGAAACTTAACTGCTGCCTTCTTACCGTTTGGACTGTCATTCGTGAATTATACGACGGGTTGTCTTGTGACTTCATGTGAAGAGAAAAGGAAGACGGTTCAAAGGTTAACCGGGCACAGTTTTTTCTATCCATCCACTTTCCTCATCGTTTTTTGCAAACGTAGCGGTTTGAAACTTCCTGGACTCTCTGGTAAAAGACGCTCGGCCCTTTTTTCTTCTCTCGCGCTCTCTCTCTCCAACCCCTTCAGTTACTCTTCACTCATCTTTCCTCCTCACCCACTCTCACACCAGCGCTGACAGAGTCTGACCATAACCTTCCTGTGCGGCTATTTTAGCTGGTTTTTAAGTGAACAACTAGGCCAACAGTCTGTCCGCTGAGCTCCCACCTCCCACCTCCCTCCCTCCTTCCCTCCTGTCTCTCACATCTGCTTTTAATTCACTGTGCATTCCCAAGCGCCAAAGACTCCGAAGGGCAACAACTGCCTGGTTTCTTTCTTCTTCTTTTTTTTTATTCCCCTGCAAAATGTACAGCTACATAATAATAACAATACTTGCAGAAACCGGTAACATTGTTTAAAAAAAAAAAAAAATCCATATACAGTCAAAAATGCAAAGGGGGTGTGAATCAAAGTTGAGGGGCGCAAACCTGCAAATCCTGCATTACACCAGTAGTGGGCAGATATGTTACTGTATGATATATGATCTCAAACAAGTGCGTAAAAAGCTCACATCCGTATAGCAGTTTGGAATTATATCTAAAACCTATTACTTAATAAAAACGTGGCCTAGA
This sequence comes from Trachurus trachurus, assembly GCF_905171665.1. Lineage (NCBI taxonomy): Eukaryota > Metazoa > Chordata > Actinopteri > Carangiformes > Carangidae > Trachurus > Trachurus trachurus. The sequence continues at coordinate 17,323,191 of NC_139903.1, read as the reverse complement.
CTCATAAAAAGTTTGCAATATGTCAATATAAAAAATATGTTTGTTCATCGACGATAGTGCAGTATCCAACAGAAGCCACTAGATGGAGCCCGTCAACACCACACAGGCCTCCCATGAAAAGAACAGTCTGCTTCTTTTTTCTGTTTTGTACCAAAATGAATTAGGTGTTTTATTTGGTCTTTTGGCTGTAAGTTAGACAAGAGAAACAATTTCAAAACATCTCCAGACTCTGAAACTTGTGACTGGCAGTTTATCAAGAACTCTGGTGTTTTGTAACCAAATAATCTGTTTCAGCCCATCCAGACCATCTCTGTCTATCAGAGATCTATTTACCTTGTTCTGACAATTGTTTGTTTTCTGATTTGACTGTAACTTTTTTGAACAGGTTTCTGGCACTTGTGAACCAATCAGCACATTATTACTTTAATATTTAATCATTTTAATTCAATATAAAACTGTGCAATCTTCTAATGTTTACATGTTGTCATTTTAAGAGACTGTTCATGAGGACGGACTTAATTTCAGTTTATAAGGTTACAACTAACACATTGTAGCATAACAGAAACCAACAGTTGGAATTAAAATAGGTGCTTTATTTAGATTTTATTTTACAATTTAAAAAATAAAGGAAAAAAAATACTATTGACAGCACATCTGGTATGTCAGGAATGAGGGAGTCCTCTTAGCACGTTCTGTCCATGAGGCCATTTGCAGGTCTGGGATCAGCTACACTTTCTGAACACGTGAATGCTTGATAACAGCAGACTGGCTTGAGTTCAGCGTTTGGCAAGGTTGGTCAAATCTGGATCCCCTAATGTGGACCATGCAGAACTGGCCCAGCCTATAAATAATACTGACAAATTTAAGAGGAAAAGAACATTGAACCTGGAGAAAACGAGGGGAAGCGCTGTGAAATGAAGGTAGGCTTGTGATGCAGAGAGTCTGAGGAATTTCGTGTCTGTTTTTCAATTTCTAACATATAGATTGTATTTAAAATTTCAGACTGATACAACAGCAGGTTACTCTTTCCTTAAAGTCATGCCAGTGTTGCTGTTGTTGGCTCTGGTGTGCTCCATGGCGTCTACACAATCGTCAGTAAGTAGATTTTCCTACTTTTGAAGGGCTGCTGGATTTGTTTCTCTCTTTGTTTTTATGTTAACACTGAAAACTGATCATTTATATGTCAAAATAGTGGTATTGTTTAAGAACTGCCATTCCTAGAAAGAGCAGACATAAAAAAGTGTTTTACAGATCCCTGTAGGGGCCGAATTGTTGTCCCCTCTCTATATACTGCTATAGTATTAATAAAAACATATGAAGGTAGAAATGTCACAAATAACTTGAAACTGATTTTCCTTATTTGAAGGACGTAGAGACGTGTGGGCCAGAGATTGCAATGCTGAGGCGCAGCATAAAGAAACTGGAGAACAAAGTCTTGATCAAAACTTGGCATGTTCAGCATTTGCAGATGCACAAATACTTTCGTCCATTTCAACATGCTGTGTCTGACACTGAGGCAGCTTCTGATGAAAACCACAACAGCAGCACTGATACGACGCTGATGAAACCACTTCCACCTGCAGGCAGTTTAATTGTGCACGACAAAGGTGAAGTAGGCCACAGTAGCCTATATTAAAAGTTACAGTGTTAATGGTGATAATCAGCAGTCTCCTGGTTGTTATTATTATTATTTTTTTAACAATGCTGTTTTCCTAGATTGTTCTGAGTTGTTTGAGAGACTGAGACCAGCAAGTGGTTTCTACCGCATCAGACCTAAATTACACCAGGAGCCATTTTTGGTTTACTGTGACATGGATGATGGAGGGGGATGGACGGTGTTTCAGAGACGTCGGCATGGAAAAGTTGACTTCAACAGGTATTAGAGCAGAGAAGGTATCCCACTGTGGGAACATTTTAAGTCGGCATCAGATTACAATGTAGGCGTTGAAAGAGTTTATACAGCTGTTTCATTAAATATAAAACATCTGCCAAACTCTTATTTCAGAGACTGGGTCGACTACAGAGACGGCTTTGGTGACTTTAAACTGTGGAACGATGAGTTTTGGTTGGGAAACGAGCACATTCATTCTCTGCTTTCAGAAGGTCAGTCATGACAATAAAACCCAGATATAAGTTCCTGCTTCACATAAACATTATTGTATTGTATTTTAATTTTAAATATTCTTATATGTTCTGCCTGATTAACCACTCATCTGTAATTCTTAACCCTAAAGGTCAGAATCTGGTGAAGATAGATCTAATGGACTGGGATGGACAGAGGACTCATGCTTTTTATGAGAACTTCAGGATCACTGACGAGGCTGTAAGAACAATTATCTGGCGGTTGCTCTGAGTTCAAGTGTATTTCCCCTCATACATTACTTGTTTTAAATGTCCATTCCAGGATAAGTATCGTCTCCAGTATGAACAGTACAGTGGCAAAGCTGGGGATGCTTTGACTGGTGGCGCTGGGATGGTGGAGCAGTGGTCTGGTTGCCTCAGTGGCATGCAGTTCAGCACCAGGGATCAGGTGAGTCATCCATTCCCAGTTCAAGATGGTATTTCTATGGCACAAACAGAGCTATTTGCACCATAAAAATACCATCTCAGTATCTTGGTCCCTTCTCAAGAATCTTGCAGCTCTGCAAGATTCTCGATCATAGAGAGATTGACGATTGCGATAATGCTTCTGATGGTATTTGACAGGACAATGACCGCTACCTTCACGGCAGCTGTGCCCAGGAGAATAAGGCAGGATGGTGGTTCAACAGGTGAGACCTTTAAATCAAGCCAAGTGAGAATTACTCTTACTCTTTCCATCCAACTTCCGTCTGTTTGACTGTTGCACAAACATTACCACCTGAACTGTGACATCTTCTCTGAGCACACACACACACACACACACACACACACACACACACACACACACACACACACACACACACACACACACACACACACACACACACACACACACAAGCTTTAGAATAAATACAGGTTGAATTATCATAATCATTTCGTTCTTAACCTCTATTCACAGATGTCATGCAGCCAACCTGAATGGGAAGTTCTACCGCAATGGGAAGTACGAGGGTCAGTATGACAATGGTGTGGTGTGGGGGACCTGGAAAGGCCTTTGGTATTCCCTGCGACACACCGCCATGAAGGTGCGGCCTCTGGTTTTCTTGGACGACGTGGGCAGCGGCGCAGGGGATATTTAAAAACACCAGGCTTCACAGACCCTTCTGTGATACAGAACGAAGTTGAAAAATAAGGGCAAAGACTGATGTCAAGTTTGAACTCTGTATTGTTTTAATTTCTCCCTTTGCTTCATTATTTGAAACTATCAAAAATCTATAACACAGTATTATCTGTTCTTCTTTTCTGTGGAGTGTATGAAATTACTCAAACAATAAAAACAAGCAGCATCTCAGCTGAACTGCCTCGCTGATGTTCGTATTGACTGTCCTCAAACATACACAACCGGACACTGTTACTGTAACTTGTGAACTTATTAGGAAACTTATGAAAAAAAACATAACATTGCCTATACCACACATTCAAAATGTCCCTTAAAAGTAAAACACGTCATAGTGAGGAGCACAGCATGACTTCACAGCATAATACAGACAGCACATTCACCAGTGTAGAACAATGAGACTTCTTCTCTGCTGTTTTGAATAATAATGACATTGGAGCTTGTGTTTAACACAGATGTAGGTAGAAGGTCATTTCAAATTTGACTTACAGTATTAAACTGCACCAGTAGCTGATCCACAATGAGAACTTCTGAACATATGTTGAAATATGTTTAACTATAAAGCCAATCAGAATTTAAAATAATTAAGTAATTATATAAAAAAAAATGCAATAGGACACATTGTTTTAAGTAAAATAAAAGTTGTAGTTTTTGTTCCCAAAATCTCTTAATTTAAGCTATAATACAATCTTCGCCGATAAGTGTGCCTATGCAGATAATATTAGGGTCAAGTCACAGTTGTTGCAGGAGCAATTTATGCACAGGTGTAGTGCTACAAACCTGCATGGTCTACTCCTCCTCCCCTACATATGATGAGGACAGATCGAGGTCCAACATCCTCTGTTCTGCCTCACTCAGTCTGTAGGGGGAGCCGCAGCCGCTGCTGTAGTCTCCGGACATCGGCAGAGAGCGGCAGCGACCTTTCCTCTGGTCTGAGGACGAGACGCTGAAGGTGGAGCTTCGCTGGCGCCCCCTGGCCCCGGAGGAGGACTGAGCCTCCTTTAGCTTCCTGGCCAGGATGTTCCTTTGGATCGGTGATGGGCCACGGCGGTTCCAGTTCTGCTCTGCCCGCTCTGCCCGATCTATACTCAGCTGGTTGACTCCAGGAGGACCGGTGGGACCTCCGATCCCTGAGATCCCCTGTCTACATGCGCCTCCAGGCTCACCGCTCCTCTGCCTTTCCACTGTGCCGATGATGTCTGCTTTAGCTTGTTTGTCTGATGCTGAAATGTTGTTTGTGTTGGTTCCTGTGTGCCTGAGTTCACTATTGTGAGAGGGAACCGCTGTCTCTGTCCAGGGCTTCCTCTGATCATTTCTCTGCGGTCTGAATTTAGCCCACTCCGAGACCCCATGCTCTGGAATAGGGTAAGCGTGGTATGGCCGCCTCTCCCATCCTCCTTTGGTCCAACAACTTCCTTCAGGAAGGGTCCGAGATCCCACCTGAAAAGAACAAGGTATAAAGAGGCTTAAGCAGACCTACAAGATACACTGTACATAAATATAATCAAAACTGGATAGGTGACCTGAGTCATGCTCCGTTCTCTGAACTGTCTGGACTGTGCAGAGGTTGGGAGCTGTGGTTTGGTGTCATTGAAGCTGGAGGTCCGGCGGAAATTTGGATTCTTGTGGTTGGAGTTTCCCATCAGTGCGTCTCCTCCTCCTCTGTGACCCGCTAACCCGCTCCTCTCGACCATCTCCACCCAGTCGGCTGTGCGGTCGCGCCATTTCGAGCTGCCTCCACCTCCGGAGACGGCGGGGCCTAGGATCAGCTCCACTCTGGGACTCAGTCTGTCCGGCGGCGTGGCCCTCGCAGTCTGCGACGGCGGCTCAGAGAAGGTGGTCGCAACGTGAAAATGGTCGTGGTTTGCGCTGTCCTGGCGGCTCAAGGAGACGGCGGACTGAGCAAATGCAGTTGGTGTAGGAATCGGGGAGGTGTTGGCTGAAGCAGACGTCTCCACCAAGGTGTCATGGACTGGGCTCGAAGAGACGTGGTACAGCTGCGTCGCCTCCCTTAACCCCTTCTTTTTCATTTCCTTCAACTGCTGCTGAGCCAATCGGTAACTACGGAACAATATTTTATTTTCTGAGACTGGGAATACGTTTAAGCATATTATATAATGTGTGATAAAAGTAAACAATGTCATGAACATACCCAAATATTGGTGGAAACATCTTCTGTCCGGAGGGAGACAGCCTTTCCGGGTCCTGTGGAAGAGGGATCACCAGGGTCTGAGACAGAGGCTGGCTGCCTGGGGAGGGAATGTCTTTCTGGGCTACAGTTGCACCCACGCCCCCCGGTGCACCATGGCCGTCAGACAGGCTGGGTCTCTGAAGGCTGTGTCCACAGATTGAGGCCTCGTCGGAGAGCTTACGCCCCCCAGGGGAATGCATGGAGCCTCTGCGGACAGAGCTGCACTGAGGGGACTGGCAAAACTTTCTCCACAAGGCCACCACAATAGTAGCCAGAATCACAGCCAGGCAAAGAGAGATACCAGCCACCACGACCATGTTACCGCCAAAGGCGGCAAATCCGACAGGGGCAGGGGGGTTAGATGGAGAAGGCGCTGGCACCACTGAGGAGGGAAGGGAGAAAATTGAATTAATATGTGAAGTACGTATGCTCCACAAAGTTTCTTGATTAGAAATTCTACAAAAAAAATCAATGGACAGGAGGCTATACAATGGAGATAAGGGGTGAAATGACTGACCAGCGCAGTCCTCCAGCGAGCAGAGGGACTGTTCCTTCACCATGCCGGTGCACTGCTTCCCTCCCACACTTGAGGGCAGCAAACACTCACGCACCCGCTCCCTCACCCCTTCTCCACAGCTCACACTGCACACACTCCATGGCTGCCAGGGACCCCATGACTCTGCAGAGATGACAATAAAAAAATAAAAAAAAGCGCATAAATACCTTGATTTAAATGATTTAAAGCATGGATTATGTGCCTTGCTACTTTGCCAAGTTTCCTAGATAATCACACATATTGAGGCTCCTATACCATAATATGAACAATTAATGTTGCTGGGCTTCTAAAGCAGGATTGCAGGGTGTTGCAGTGGTTAGCACTGTCACCTAGTCTGGGGCCTTTATGTGTGGAGTTTGAATGTTTTTTCTCCAGGTTCTCTGGCTTCCTCCCACAACCCAAACTCAACATGCACATATGGGTGAATATGATTGTGTTTGTCTCTACTGCTAATCACCTGTCCTTGCATAGTAAATTGATAAATAAAGTAAAGAGCCTCTTTCCCTCCCTCCTGTAAAATCAAATTTTTCATTAGCTACCCCATACAACCCTGCTCTAAATGACATAGGGTACAGTGTGATTGTGGCAGTTACCATACATGAAAGTGTCAATCCACCAGATCTCACCTGCACTCCTGTGAACCAACAAACAGATTTGAGCTGGACTGGGAGAGCGACTGAAGTTGAAAACAAAGCGAAAGCAGTACTTATTTCTTCCTGTGTAAAACACAGAACAGTTGAATTCTGTCTCATTCTCGCCCTGAGTCAGCCAGTTAAAGGCCAGCGGGGAAGAGGAGGGCTCCTCCGGACTAAACCCCATCAGGGCTGTTCCACCTGCTCCAATCCCAGCCGCTATGGCGCCTGCTCCTCCATCGCCTGCATCCTTATACAGCAACACCTTCCCATTGATGTGAGCACATGGCGGGGTTATCAGTCTAACAGTCATAGTCCCTTCACAACCACTCTTGTAAGAGTTGGCGTTTTCCACCAGTAGTTTATAGGAGAAGATACGGGACAGGTAGAGAGGTCCAGAGCTCTTTACTTCCTGTGATACATGTGGAGACCGCAGGGCCACTTGTATGAAGTCTCTCTCCGTGAATGGGAATGCGCAGGACAGCTCGATGGTCTGAGAACGGAGGAGTTTGACCGGGTGTCGTGTGCGGGCTCGGACCTTGTCGATGCTGTTTCTCCCAATCTGGTTGTACTCTATGTAGCTGACTTCTAGGAAGAGGGCAGAGTCAAGGATGCTGGAACAAGCCTGAAAGTATTCGTTAGTGGATATCCCAACCTGGTGAGAGACAGAGGGTGAAATAAATGATTCTGCATCAATTTATCAAGTATCACTTTGTAAAGTCTGAGATCTTTTTGGTCTTGCCTGAAAAGATCCTGAGTGGTTTCCAGCCCTCTCCACGGCGATGTGAAAGGTGGGCCACTGCACCTGCAGCTCTGAACTCCACCACGAGGTGGTGCTCTCAGAGCTTCTCACATCAGTGCCGTTGGCATAAGACACAGCAGTGGTGGTCTGCCTCAGCAGGAACCTGAACGTTCCTGCATACAGGAAGCTGGAGCAGTCAAACTCCACCTTACCGCTCGATTGGTTGTTGGGCAGCGTCCTGGTCAGAAGGGTGGTGTTGGTTTCCATGTTGACCAGAGAGAGGCTTATGTTGCGGATGGTGCTGATGTTGGATTTTGTGCTGAAGTCTACAAATACACTGGCGTTGCTAAGGGCAACGTGTAAGGAGGGCCAAATACTGAGCCCTGCAAAAGCTACAGGAGAGGATGCACAGGAGGGAGACAGGACAGAGATAAAGAACATTTTACCCACTGTTCATACATGTTGCACAAAAACATCTGAATACCTCGTCTATTGTAAAAAATCAGTACCGCTGAATAAGAAGTTCAATATTAACACATTCTGGATAGATAAACAGTAGTAGCAAAAACATGAGTGTGTCAGTTTTTTAATCTGTGACTTGTAAAATAGGATTTGTGCACCCGTAATTAAGAATCTATGAAGGTGTAACTGTTGTGTTGTGTTTGTGGGAGAAAAAAAAATCTACAAGTACACAACTCATGGAGCTCTGTGACCTCAAATGCACTGATACACATATGCAACTATTGTATAAAACTAAAACTTCCACTGTTACAGGTGCTCAAGAGTTTTGCACCAAAAATACCTTCATACAACTGTTATACATTAACAGTAGTAAGCTACAGATTTTGAACACAAAATAAAACAGTTAACAGCTCCTGTGAGTATATTAGTGCACAATCAGTACCAAAAAATGTAAAAGTTGTAGTAAATTATTCTTAGAACAGTTGTGCTTTGTTGTGTGTAAAACCTATTGTGCAAACAAAACAATGAGGGTGCGTGAAGAGGAAGAGGCCGGATCTCCATTACCCCCTTCACTCTTCTGCCTTTTCCTTCAGCTCAACTTCCCTTTCCAATTTAAATGAGGACACATAGGGTACAGGGCAGTGCGGCCCATTTAAATTAACGTAATAAAATGAATTAAAAATCAATGATCCTGTCATCCTTTTCCAATATTTACTTGTTGTATGTTATTAAGATGGTTATGTGACCCTCACCATAACCCATGAGCGCCAGCAGGAAGGGCAGCAGCGAGACAGCCTGTGGCATTACGAAGTCTGTGCCTCTGTTTTCTGCTACACCGCATGACCGTCCTCCTCCACCATCCCTGCTTTCTTCTGCCAAACCAAAAAGGTGAATCACAAAATGAACAAACGACCCATAAGAAGGCAGCTCACAACAACTCGTACCGTTCCTGTGGGTGCCATCAGACAGGAGAAGACATGGAAGAAGTGGTCCACATATCTGAGGAATGAAAAACAGGAAGGCTAGAACATGACCGTGGGTTTTCTGGATTTACAGTGGCGTCTTCCTCTTCCTTCCATCTTCACAATGGGTACAGAGAGCTGCCGTCATCACACAAGTGCAGCAGCCACAGGAGGACTTTGTCCACAACAAATACTTATGGGACTGAGCCAAATACTTGTTTGGCTGCCTGCAGACATTTTCTCTCTGATTGTTCATATTCTCTTGAGTTTTGTCTTTTGTTTCTTTGCAAACACAATAAACTTCTGACTTTTTTGTTTCAGAAATAAACACATATTGAAGGATGCTGGGAATTTTTGGGCCAGAAACAGTTGATACCTCAACAAAGGCACAATCACATGTGGGTTGCATGTAGTGAATTTAATACAAACATATCAATAAGTTAGTTTATTGATGTAAAGACTTCAATAGTGTTGCCTGAAGATTTTTTTTCCCAACTGATAATTAAATACATAGGCTAGGTTTATGAGTTTAAGAGAATGAAAATGAAAAATAAAGAGACTAGAAATTTATTTTCAATTCCCTCAGCATGTGTAGTAGGGTCTGTGTATATACTATACTGTAGTTAACTAAACGTGTCTTTAGGACGCAGAGCTCTTAACCATCGTTGTTTTGTGTTGGAAAATAAAGTTTTTACTCACGTCACGCGCTGGCTCGGCGCAGCATTATAACTCCTCTCCACTCCTCCGACACAGAAACAGAAGAAGCAGCTCCTCCATGTGCAGGTAACGCAGTCATTCACACGTATAAATGTCAGTTTTTAAGAGCCACACGGACGCTCAGCGGGACGAACGGAGGGGGGCGCGCGCTGTTGCTTACTAGAGCGCGTGAGAGGCAGATCCGCGGCACAGTCACCTCTCGGTCACCGAGAGGGCGTGTTGAGTGTTATGTGCAACTCGCGGGGCTTTATTTTGTGTGAGTGCCAAAAGATAGAGGTGCAGCAAACACAATGTGCTCAACTTGGAGTAACAAGAGGAATTAAATGTGTAAAAAAAAAAAAAAAAAATAAGAGTACTATAAAATAACTCGATTTTAATAGATTTGTATTTCCTGCCTTGGAGTTATGCAAAATGAGGCAGAACTATTTGCTGGTTTTGGAAGATGCTCTGTGGGTTCTGTGTTATAATTGAGAGACGTTCATATCAAGTGGTTTTCGTGACCATGTGCTGCCTTCACCAGTTTAAGATGAAGTTTAGCTACAGGTAAAGTGCATAATAGGAAACTAAAGATTTTTTCTTCTCCTGGAAGTTTAACCATTGTATTTCCAATCGCTCACTGTCAATCACCAGCACTGGTGCCTGAGGAAAGTGACTACATGTGAAAATATGTGGGATGCAACAGATGGATCCATAATTCACTTCTCAAGCTGCCAGTCCCATGTAAAGCTTTTTTTTTTTTTTTTTTCTATGAATGGTTGGTGTTAAAAGGAATTGATATTAAAAAGAAACGTCAGGCATTTATATGGAAATGTGTCCATAATAGCACAATATGTCCTAAGTGGCTGTCAGGAGGACAAAACATACAAAGAAAATAACATATTCTAATCTAATGCAATTCAGTCATGGTAGTAAACTGCGGAACTATTCACCCCGTGCAATCAAATTAACTTCCTCCCACATAAAATTATCCTGAGTCATTCTGATATAATCTATTGGTGGAAAAAAACTGAACTTATTGAGATTTAAACAGATGACACTCAACAAGTCAGGATATAGATTAATTAAGAAAACACCACTGAGCAAATTAAGTCCATCAAAGCTTGCAAGCACTGGCTCCAATTCATATTTATAAAAAAGAAAAAAAAACACCAACTAAATGTTCAATGCCGTGCATGAATCCTTGTTATTATAATCAGAGCTGCCCGAGTTCAGCTCTCATGATTTCCTGAACCAATTAAGTTACTATCAATAAGTGAACCACATGGCATGGTAATCTAATCAACTGTATTGCTCTCCAGACCTTCATTTTTCTTTCAGAGAGAGGGTCAGCAGCACAAAACAGGAAGCTGCTCAGATCAAACACTTTTACTACTCTGCCCTGTTCACAGTGGGAACAAGTAACTTTTCTATCCCGTGTGAAAAAATCCTACAGAGGCGGATAGAAATTAAAAATATATACACAGTGGCACCACTCCCTGCAGGTATAACATTTAGACATGTTTTTCCTTAGACCTATTATACTCATATTTCACATATTCATTACTACTGTACTTATAGAGTTACTTTTAATATGATATAAATGGTAAAGTGATTTGGTAACACTTATTTTGAAAGCTTCACTGTGCCAATAAACAGAGCACTCACCTTTCAGTTGAGTTTCAAAACAGTCACAACTGGAATTTCTATAACACAACCTCAGCTCTGAGGGGATTTATTACCTGAAGACTGACATTTGGCAATGTGCCCAAAATTTTATGACCTGTGAAGCAAACTTTTTGCAGATCCGGTATTTTATGTCTATCACAGTCAAATGTTATAAGATGAAGAAGGAGGGATATTAGATTGAAATACAAATATTAACCATGTTTTGATGGAAAGAGACCAAAACACGATTTAGATCATTTAGACACGTGGACCCGTTCTTCAAGAGACAGCAGGAACGAGTTTTATTCATCTATTATGTACATTTTACTTTGGAAATAAGTGGCAGAAACATGTCTTGTAAAAAGCATTTTGAAATTAAAGCAGCGAGGAAAAACTATACTGTATATCCCATTAGGTGGATTTTCCCAAACCCATTAATCACTGAGGACACTCTAAGCTGGGCAAATCTGGCAACACTTTGCTGCAGGTACAGTATTTGCAGTATGCAGATACATTTGGACAGAAAATAGCTGGTGGTACATACAGAGGATGAAAGAAGACCGTCACCAGAACACCAACCAATCAATAAATGACCGGATAGCACAAAGTACAGCAGGAACCTTTCTGCTGAAAACAGAATGTAGAGGTCAGAGGATTATTTAAATGCATCAGTCTCTTGGTAGGACAGTGCAGGCCAGGTGAAGTTGTTTCCCTACATCTCGAGAATAATGAGTGTAAACAGGTCAGAAGAGGTTTGGGTAGAATCTCAAACCCTCGACAGAGTCATCTCTGCACAGGTGGCCCATCTTCTCCGCCAGCAACAACCTGGAGATCAGGAAGGAACAGAGAAGAAGACACTAAGACAAGAAGATGGAGAAACTGGCCCGCCAAATACAAAAACTTCACAGAATGAGAAACAAAAGCAAAACTTTGTAGATTCACATCATGGGCCAGTGCGATAACTTACCGCTCTTTAGACAGAAGAACAGAGAGACCAAGGAGCTTGGCAAACTCCTCTGCTGTCAAGGAGCCTTTCTCTGACACCTGCAGAAGAGGAAGAGGAGGAAGAAAAAGGGTTTAAACTGCTGTGATCAACCTAAGGTGTGACCATGTCGGTGTCAGTATAACATCTGTAACAGTGTGAGCTCACGTTGTCCAGTGCTGAGGCTATCATTTCCTCTTCGCTGTGAGACTGCAGCTGGACCACCATCACACCACTGTCAAACACACGCAGCCTATGGACAAGAAAGACAGATGAAGGAAAAGCTGTGTGTGTGTGTGCGTGAGACAAAGAGGAAGAAAGGAAAAGGGAGGGGGAGGAATAAAGAGCAGGTCGACTGCTCAAAGCACAGGTGATCTTTTATTAAACCAAAATGCAACCACTTTGGGGGGCACTGGGAGCAGGACAGCAGGGAAACCAGTCAGTGTTTCTTTTTAAAAAAAAACCTAGGAAGTGACAGGAAATGACAGCTGCAAAGGGCTGGACACCACCTCCAACAACAGGAAGCCAGGCAGGAAGAGCCTGGCCTCTGTGAAGCAGGCGCTACCCTGCCCTATATTCCTTTGATAAACACACAGCCTTGTCTATAGAGAAAAAGAAATGCATGCACGGATAGTTTAAACAATGCAATACAAAGACAAACACAACTCAAACTCACCTCAGTGGAAGCTTCAAGGACTCAAACATCTTGCATGCGTTTACTAAATCTTCTGGAGATAGAAGCTGTGGTGTGGAGAGGGGAAAAGTAACTTAAAAGACATTTGTGTGTAGCTGTCGTAAGAGCATATCCACTCAAGTATGATGTATAAAATAATTAATTTGTTCACTTGTGTGTTCATGTGAGCTTTACCTCCATCCCTCTGGCGCGGTTGACCAGACAGTACACCTCGGTCAGAGCCATCATACCCCCACGCTCCTGTGAAATGAAGAGTCAGAGGGTGAGGAGATGATGCAGAGTGGAGCAAGATCTCAATAAGCCTGTGGAGATGTAAGTGGCAAGACAACAAAAACAGTCCACATCTACCTCGAGAGGGGCCTGGAGCATATCTCCCAGCTGCTTAGCCAGCTGCAGGTGGTAGTGTGTGCCTGATCCGTGTGTTTCCCTGGTAACTGGGTTAGCAATACCCATGCTCAGTAGGTAGGACTTAAACCGGATCGTCTGTAAGGCAGAACAAAACCGTTGGAGAAGCAAAGTGTTTGAAAACTCAATGATTATACAGGTCGAGCTCATCTTACCTCATCTTCTGTTATATCTCCCTGCTTGTCTTTGATCTTATTGGCTATAGATCTGGACAGCTCCACCATCTCTTTGGCCTGTTTGACAAATAAGACACTAAGTTAGTTTCTTAACAAATCACCAACTAGGAGAAAGTGTGAGAATTGCGCAAAAGGAAAGCATTCTTTACCTTCACCATCAGTTTACTGAGGTCCTCAAAGGCCTGAAAAAAAAGAGTAATAGCTCTAAAGCATGTCCACAATAAACCACTAAACTTCATGGCCACAGACAAAAATTTAAATAGCACCCCCTCCCATTCCCAGAGTAGTGATAGAATTAAACACTCAAAAGATCCTCAAGACCCATGTGATTCAATGTTGCACCTTTCATGAAGCTCAATAATATGTGTAGTTTAATTGTTTTACATTTACACAGTGTCCAGCAGCTGGTGTATGAGTCACAGCGGCTGTGGTCGGTTTGACTTAACTTCACTCACAATTAATTCTGATGGTGACACGTTTTTAAATGACAGAATAAAAACAGATCTAAACATTCATAGGATTTCTAAAGCAAACCCGCTCTGTACATGTATACTCAGTATATTCAGTCAAAATACAGTTGATATAAAACTGTAGCACTGAGCTGTGAAGAAGGACATGGGACTTTACTCAACTTCTTTCTGTTCAAAACTCAACACACATCTGTCATTATTTCAGCACTTCATATCACCTCTGAAATATTTTTGTCCGTTTCTTTCCTCTTCTCCTCGATCTTTCTCTCGATGCCAACGATCCCCACAGCACGTGTCTTTCCTGCCTGTATGACCGTGAAGGAAAGAAAAACAAATGTCGTGAACACACATACAGTATAACTGAAATGTCGGGGAAAAAAAGCCAGATGAGGACAAGACAAGGGAAGAGATATATACAGTCTACGATCGCAGGAAACGTTTATTACAGCACTTAATTCAAATTCAGTGACTGTAAGTTCATAGCATCAATAAAAAAAGATTAATACAATTTCATTTGGAGACACATGACCCAATTCAAGTGAACTGACAGAGTGTAACAGCCCTAAAAAGACCTGAATGTACTCAACTCTCATGGTAAGCTAAATAAACCTAGTTTGATTATAATTTGATGTACAATAATATAAAATATTTTTGAAAAGTCCTTAAAAATAAAAATAAAAATAATCCAAGACAGACCCACATTTAAAATAAAATAATAAGAGTAAAGTGACAACACTGCCATCCTGTGGACTATAATTCAAACTGACAGGACAGTTATTCCCACGTACAGAATGATACAGCCCCCAGGTGTGAAAATTATGCAATTTCAGGAATATAAACCAGTGGAAAAGAGAAGATTTAAGTCAGATGAAGAGGTGAGTCTGTTCGGCCTCCACCAACCTGAGAGCCAGTTCCTGTGGGGATGGGCTGTGAAACAGGCGTACTCTCCCATCTCTTCTGAGTCATCTCTTCTGTTAATCTCCTGTAAAACTGCAGGGAAAATGGCAACATGTTGTCAGTCGCCTGTGAGGAGGAACTCATACAAAATATATATAAACAAAAAACATATTTTGCCACTGAAAGACTACCTCGATCTGCCCATGCTCTTTGAAGGACAGCTTAATGTAGGAGTACTTGCTGTGTTGGTAGGGACCTGGCTCCTTGTTGGCAGGTGTCGGATGGAGGTGAACAACTATTTTTGCACTGCGGAATAATAAGTAATGATTGTTTATTCATCATTTACTTCATATACACTGTCGTACATGAGATATCATGCTTCATCTTTCATTAAAAACATCTTAACTTAGAGTTCACCTATTAGCATTTCTAGAGGTTTTAACCACATTTACCTCTCCCCAGTCCCCACATACAACCAGCAATTATCAAAGCTCCAGTTACATGTAGTATGCAGTTGTACTGGGCAGCCTATGTTGCCTATGGTGAAAACACTGGGTATTTCTGCAATGACTTAGACAGAAGACACTTTATAACTTTATAGGAAAATAAACAATCTATTAACATTTGAGTTAAGGCTCAGTGGCAATGTATTTTCACTGCAGGGCCTGTGTTTGCTGCTTTTCATTTCAGATGTCAACAAAAATGAGTAAGTTATGGCCAAAGATTTGCATTCAATTATCCTAAATGTAATTACATACAGTTTGAGTGAACTACACTGATGAAGACATTGATTTAATAGGTTTAAATTCTCCCACAGAAAGTTAGTGAGGGGATGGATTGCATTTCAAACTACAGAAAGTATGTTGTGACACTGACCTCTTTCCTATTCCTGCAGCCTGCTCCTCAAAGAAGATGATCTGTGACAGGGGCATGGCTATGCAGGACTCCTGCGAGAAACACACAGCTCAGAGTGAGGACAAAACCACTCAAACAGTCAGTGTAGTCACTAGTCACTAAGTCGTGCTTTGTGCTGCTGTCTTAACTTACATGATTTTTAATGTCCCTCCAGATCAACCGATGGGTGCTCAACAAAGCAACTCCAACATCCAGCTTCGCCTGGTTTCAGTGAATGGCAGAAAACGAAATACTATTACTTACTACTATGTACTAACGCACCACACAGTCAGCCACTTTAAACAACAACGATGGAGTTGAATTGTATCAATGCTGTCACTGTTGCGGTACCAATAACCAATTTGAACATTGTTGTTTAAGGAACTTAAACGAGCTGCAGTGTTTTATTATCAGGCCACAAACTTGGCTATGAAACATAAAAACTGTACCTTATCATCGCCGTCATACAGTTTCACACCCCGTTGCTGGATCACCAAAGTTTCATTTATTTCTAAAAGCCCATTCGACCATGAAAAACGGTCCATTTTTACTTTAATAAGAACAATTTACTGCCGATTTCACTGCGCCGCCGAGACTCATTTCATGTTTTCTTCCGGTGCACTCTCCAAAGCTGCCCTGACTCCGCCTGCGTAGAAACATTAAACAGAGCATACAAATATATGTGACTTAAAATTAATTGAATGAATTATTTTTACGAACTTAAAATCACATTTTTGCCCTGTAAAGTATCACCCAAGGCCATTTGAGTGCTTTTATCGTCGCATAAATTGTAACACAGTGATTTTCCTGTCAGGCTCCTCGAGGGTCCTTCTCCGTGTTGACGTTACTAGCGCCAGCTGTCAGTGGAAGCTAGCTACAGTGCTAGCTTTCCTTCACTTATTTGAATGAATTTCTTTATTTTCCGCGTGGCACTGTGTTCATCGATAGAATCAGACTCGAACTAAGCTGGAATGAAAATATATGCGGATATTTTAGTTGCACTTTCTCGCTTGGTTTCGTTGAGCTGAGCTCAGCAATGCGGTAGCTGTAGCTTGTTGTTAGCTTGTTGTTAGCTGCGGGCAGATCTGCTGAAGGTTTGTCATTGTTCACTGGAGAAAAGTTGGATCACAAGGGACTGTGGAGATCATGCAGTTGTATTGTGGAACTAATCGTTTTTGGCGAATATTTTTAGTTTTTGATCGTGCTTTCAGTGCGTTATGAATGAATCAGTGACGCTGGATCAATAACTAAGTATTCAGGGTTAAAGTCATCCGAATGCATTTTGTCGTGAATTACTTTATCTGTTGTGGTGTATTTACCAAGTACTTGGTATAAAAAGTGTTCATTGTCAAAGAGGCCATCGTTTATAAAAGTCAACAAACATGGATAAAAAGTCTTTTGACATCGTCTTGGACGAGATAAGAAAGGTAGAAAAAATCTCTGAAGATAAACTGTCCCGTGTAGTGGTTTGAAGTCGTTTTATCTCCGGGGTTTGTTAATCCTCCATCCTGTGTTTCAGTGCGTCCTGACCGATCAGCGCATCAAAGCCATAGAGCAGGTGCATGGGTATTTCTCCAGTGAGCAGGTAAAGGCCCGAACGACAACACTGTCATTTATTATTCATCCGTGTTTTAACACGAACATGCATGTCATGTAGTTGCTTGGAAAATGCTTACTGTGGATACATTTGAAGTTGTTTTCACATTAGTTATAACCTACAAAGGAAATCACTTTAGTTGATGACAATATACCCCTATACTTAAATACATCTTTACCACTACGTGTGATTGTAAATTGTAACACTGTCTTGCAAATTGCAGGTGATGGAGATACTGAAGTATTTTTCATGGGCAGAACCACAGATTAAAGCTGTGAAGGCCCTGCAACATGTAAGTGACTGGGTTACCAAAATGCAGGATTTTATTACAATACATGTTAAAAGTAAAACTAATTATGTTTTGCTAAGAATAAATATGAGGTGGTTGAAATTGTGTGAGCTGATTTTTTTTCTCCTTTTTTGCTTTTAGAAAATGGTTGCAATCCCTACAACCAAAGTTGCAAATATCCTGAATTGCTTCACTTTCTCAAAGGACAGACTCATTGTACTGGAACTGATAGCTTTGTGAGTATTTTGAAAAAGAAAAAAAAATGTATACACAGTCAAATTTGTGTCGGCCTGTTCGGTTCATTCAGTAGTAAATCCGACTAAATGTTGTATCTTTGTTCTTGTACAGGAACATTTCAGATGCCCAAAATTACCGGCCTGTTGAGGATCTGTTCCGCATTCACTTGTCAGAAAAGAAACGCGCTCGCAGGATATTGGAGCAGGTAGGTTAAATTAATTTCCATAATCTTTTTCTTTCTAGGTAGCTTTGTAAGGAAGCTCTGTTTATTTATCTCATGTATGAGTCTTTGTATTGAAGTACCTTGTGGGTTTCTTTGATAGCCATGAAGTCCCAAAAAACAACAGTTATCTAGCAAATATGGCCTACTGAAATCAATGACTGACCTTAGACATCCATAATAATTATTGATGGAACATGATTTATAAAATGATTTTACTTCTGTTTCATTAGGTGTATAAGGTCGGCTGCAAGGCTCCTGTAGCCATGATCTCCTCCTGTGGTATGATACCGGGGAACCCGTACCCGAAAGGCAGACCCAGTCTGGTCACTGGCACATTCCCTGTAAGTATGTGCAGGGCTGTATGCTGAAGACATCCTCGTCCTGAGTGATAGGGTTTTACATACCGTGTGCTTTACACAAGCTCACCACTGCTACGTGACAGCAGATAAGAGACTGTCAGTTTTATTATGTCTTTGATATGTATGTAAGTATACAGTTCAACCTGTCCTACTCTCACGTCTCAGGATTAGTGAGCAGAACAAGCTGACCTTCTGCACTGCTAGGGAACTTGCAAGAGCACTCTTCATAAAATGTTGATATTTGACTTTGAAGCTGTATAGCATTGCTTTGTTGTAAGAGTCTGAATGTTAAAAAAAAAAAAGACAACATTGTTTTATTTTTTCATAACTTGTGCAGCCTGGCCATTACAATGATATATTTTGTTTACAATCACAGGGAATCCCTCCAATAAAAAAAGAAGGAGAGAAGAAAGACGATAGCTCCAACAATAAGGAGGGAAATGGAATTGCTTCTCGGATTACTGGACCGTTCAAACCTGTAAGTGCTGGAAAGGAAATCAGTGACTGTGATGACATAACAGATGCCTCACATGACTCATTATGTGCATTATAAAGACCTAAATCTGTGTGTCAAACCTTGTAAAATAGGCCAGTGATACAGTAGGTCACAGTAAGTGTGGCAGAAAGGCTTGATAAAGGCTTTTATGAGAGGTTGTAAGCAGAACAATGGAAACACTCGCATAGATAAATATATGAGTAATGAGGAAGAGGATGACATTAATGACCCTACATATCTGCATATAAGACACCTGCCCTGTATATGTTTATGGAGGATGTTTTATTTTTAATTTTCATTCAAATCTTCCATAAATATTCTCTGCACTTGGAAAATGGGAACATTTTAGATAACTATACACAACTCATGTTTGACCTCTGTGTTATCACAGCGTTAGGTCATATTTAAAAAGTCACACATACTGGGGCGGTGCGTGGTGCAGTGGTTAAGGCGGCCGCCCCGTGTAGAGGCTACAGCCTTCAACGGTTCGGTTCCCGCGTCGGGCGGACCTTTTCCGCGTGTCATTCCCCCTCTCTCTGCCTCCCCCTTTCCTGTCTATCTATACTGTGTGCTATCAAATAAAGGCAAAAACGCCAAAAAAATATACTTTGGAAAAAAAAAAAAAAGTCGCATATACAAGTGGTGAAAGTCAGAAATCTGAATTCTTTTCACATCCCATACAGAAAGTCAAGAGCATATTTATGTGAATTTTTTTATTTGATAGCCATAGTAGAGATAGACAGGAAAGGCACCGCCCCGAATTTTTTTTTTTTAAATAAACCAGAAACTTGAACCTTTTTAATTTGGATAGAGCTGGTTGATCAGTAAATTGAGTCTTTTATGTCTGTTGTTGTCACTTTGTTTTTAGTTTCCCTCAAGCTACAACCCACACCGGCCTGTGCCCTACCCCATACCACCGTGCCGACCTCATGCCACCATCGCACCAAGTAAGAAATAACCCTCCTCTACACACACACCACTTCCTTTCCCCTGCTCTGTGCAGTAATACAAGACTGTAAGCAAAGCACCCTGTTAATAGTAGAAAATAAAAGATAGTGAGCTGTAGGGTGACGGAGGATGGCGATGCTGCTTGTTTGGATCTAGCTTGTAGTTAGATATGTTTTATTACTTCCATCTGGGGCTGGGGTGAAGTTTGGTTGGTTGTGGATTCAGTTGTGTGTGTGATTCAACACTTTCTGTGTGTGTATTATCTGCATGAGTGTGTGGTGGACACTGTTAATATTTGCAACTGCTACTCAGGTGCATACAACAACGCAGGCCTTGTTTCTGTGGGAGGGGTTATAACAGCCAGCGTGCCCCCTCCCCCCTACAACTCCACCCACAAAGTAGCAGGTATGATTCGATGGAAGCGAGTGTGTGCGCGCACGTGCGTGTGACAGCAAAATAGGTCACTCCCCGAAGCTTGCCGCCTAACTTCCTGGCATGCTGCTTACCTGCGCTTCTCCAGTTTCCTGCCTTTTTATCAGGTGAAGGATGCGCTTCTCACTTCTGCTCACTGTTCACTGAGTGACCAGAAAAATGCAGGCCCCCATTCATTTCAATGCATTCCACTACAACAGCTGTGTATTGGATGTTGATTTAATTTTGTGGTCATTTATTTATTTTTATTTTTTTTTTGGGGGGGGGGGGGCGTTTTTATTGGATTAGGCTGGATTATGTTCAAATTCAGTTTATTTTTATTTCTCATTCATAAAGCTCAGGTGGGATAACAGGAAAATTGTGTTGAAATACCATTCAGTATAACACAACCACAAATTACGAGAGTCAGTCAACACATAAATGTTTCCAATTGGAGTTTTAGCAACAGCAAAACTATATCGTTTCCCCCCTCAAGGCTGTTGTATTGTTTTGCTCTACATCTCGCAGAGATTCCTCCTTTCTGGTCAGTCAGTGCAGTCAAATGTTTTGGTGATTTGTGAGGAACACAGGTCTGGGATTAATCTCAAACTAATGTCATTAATGTTTTTCTTTCTGGCATCATGCTGTGGGCTGACATTTAACATGCAACGCTTGGGATAACTTTTTTTTTTTTTTTTTGAAGCCAGGGTTTTATCAGTTTTCACAATTGAAATAAATCTTTTAGGGCCTTTGGGGACACATCTGGTCATCAATGATGAAGATGACTGGTTTTATTAAATTGAAAATTTGCTCAGATGGTCACAGTCCACTGGAAGGTAATTTGAGGTTGCCTGGCCAAATAAATGATTTAAACTCTCCCCCAAAGGTAAAAAAGAAGAAATATTCCAATCTTGAAAATTGTTGGATTTTCCATGTAGGAAGCTGCACGCAGGGACGCTCTCTGTCTCTTCCTCTCTGCTCTGTTTCCTCTCTCATTTGTTTCTATATGAGTGGATTGCTTCTTTTACAATAGTTTGTTGGGCTTTAACCTGGTCTGCCTTGTCCTGCAATGAGATGTGTTTTTCACAATAACACTACTGATCAGAAGGAAACAGATTTAATCATTTATTTGAGCCATTTTGCACTATTTGAATGTACAGAATGGATGTTTTCGTTACGCCAGACAATGGTCACGACTTCTTGGTTGTTTTGTTGTTTTTTTTCCCGACCTTTTACCACCTCTGATCTCGTTCTTCTTCCAGGTTACGCTAAACCAGGCAACCCCCAGCACACCACACCTGGAGTCAACAGCGGACCCCTCCTCATCCCTCACGGGTCCACGCCCTCGACCCCCGTCCCGCCCCAGGCCTCTCCCGCGACTCCCATCACCCCCGTTTTCCCCGGCATGGTGCCCTCTCACAACCCCAACGCCCCCTCCCTCTCCCCTGCTCCGTCTCCATCTGTCATCAAGGCCGGACCGCAGACCCCCGGCGGTCACGTCACACCTACGCCCTCATCTGTCATCAAAGCCCATACCCCCTCAGGCACCCCCTGCGGAACGCCGGTCCCTGGCAGCGGCGGCTTCCCGTCTTCCCCCTTTCACGTCATTTCCCGACCAGGTACCCCCGCTAACTCCCGCAGCGGCCCGGACCTCCATTCTCAGACGAACTCCATGGGCTCGGCTCAGCAGAAGGTTTTTTCTCAGTCCACAGACGCCTTCCCTGGCATGCACCCACAAGCAGGTGGGTCGGTGATACGGAGCTACACCCCCTCCGGACCGCAGTCTCTCACCCCCAGATCATCCACTCCAGTGATTCCGAACTGTTCCACCCCAGGGCCCAGTCCCAAACCCTCTCCGGCTCACTCTGCTCACTCTGCTCACTCTGCTCACTCTGCTCACTCTGCTCAGGCTCAGGCTCAGGCTCAGGCTCAGGCTCAGGCTCAGGCTCAGGCTCAGGCTCAGGCTCAGGCTCAGGCTCAGGCCGCCATCGCCGCGGCCAGCGTCCTGAGCAGACACCCCGGGGGCGGCAGCAGCGGCAGTAACAGCCCCGTCCACTCCGCTTTCAAGGGCACCTCTCGTTCTTGCACGCCGTCTGTCAGCTCTCTGGTGGTTCAAGGTTCTGCGCAGGCGGCCCTGGCGCGTTCCCTGGGTCTGTCGCACCCCTCAGGTTCCCCTCAGGTGTCTCTCCCCAGTCCCGTCGCCATCACCGGCCTCCAAGCTCTGTCCTCCAGCCCCGGTCCTGCTCACTATCCCGGCCTGTCCCCTTTCTCCTCCCTTTCCTCCTCTCTCCCTCCATCCACGATTCCTACATCAATGTCTGGCATGCCGCCCACCAGCAACATGTCTAGCCACCCACCGACCTCCATCTACTCAGGCTTAACAACCAACGCCGCCCCCTGTGCGGCCTCCCCTTTCGGCCTCGGCCTCACCTCTGCCGCTTCTATATTCCCAGGCCTTCCGCCCGGCCCCGGCCCCGCTGGCTTCCCGCTAGGTGTGTCGGGGGGGCACGGTGCCGGGAGCCCTGTGTTGTCTTCATTCATGGGTCTGCCAGGTGCCACTCCGTCCTCAGTGGCGTCGGTGGCGCCACTGCAGGCGGCGGCGGCAGCAGCGGCAGCAGCAGCAGCCGGGGTTCCATCATCGTCACCAGTGTTACCGGGCTTTGCATCCGCCTTCAGCTCCAATTTCCAACCTGGGTACGTCAGACAAGTTTGATTTCATATTGATTTCCTGCTTAAAGGGATAGTTCAACATTTTGGCAAATTGGCCCATTGCCATAATCCCTATAGTCATAGCAGTAGGTTCGTTACCTTTAATTGTCGGTGCAAGCTATTTTTAGAACGGCGGAGCAGAGCCGAGAGCTGCTCAGAGCTACGCTACAGAGGCTAATGGGATTTCTTGGTTTCCCTCATCAAACTCATCAAATACACAATCCAACAACTCCAAAACGCTCTCATGGACAAGTTGTGACCTGCACATTCACCACACTATGAGATAATAACAGAACGTTACCAGACAGAGCTGTTTTAGAGGTAAATACAGAGACTGCTTGCTGAAAAACTGTCCCGGAACGCAACGCGCATCAGCGGTTTTGCATGACCTGCATACCTCTAAAACAACTCTGTCTCGTATTATCTCATAGCGTGGTGAATGTGCAGGTCACAACTTGTCCACCAGAGTGTTTTGGAGTTGTTGGATTGTGTATTTGATGAGTTTGATGAGGGAAACCAAGAAATCCCATTAGCCTCCGTAGCTTAGCTCTGAGCAGCTCAGGGCTCTGCTCCGCCGTTCTAAAAATAGCTTGCACCGACAATTAAAGGTAACGAACCTACTGCTATGACTATAGTGATTATGGCAGTGGGCCGATTTGTTAAAATGTTGAACTATCCCTTTAATTTAGTTTCAGGTATGACCATGGCAACTGGCCACTCAGTGATGTAGCTGTTACCAGTGATGGGAATAACGGCGCTACTTTTTCAGTAACGAGTAATCCAAAAGGTTACCGTTTCCCCTGTTATAATGCCATTACCGTTACTGACAATAAAATGCAGCGTTACTTGACTCAATAAGTGCCGTTACAAAATAATACAAAATAATAACGAAAAAAAAAACAACCAACAACTCAGTATTCCTGCGTTAGATCCAGATAAACGGGATGTTGGGGGGCAAGTCCAAGTAATTTGACATAAGCGCAATAGTAACTTTTCCTGGTAATTAGTCACTTTTATACTGTAGTAATTAATTTACTAACTTGGTTACTTTTTTGGGAAAGTAACTAACTACAACTAATTACTTGTTACAGAGGGCTCCTTCTTTTGTGGTTAATAGTTAAAATAGACTCTGAGTTAGAAGTTGAAAACACTGTTGATATTTCGACACAGAACCAATAAACCTCCCTTCAGAAGCTCTGTCCACCAAAGTAACGTATGTGCAAATCCAAAACAACAGTGTTGTGTTTGCTGTTTCTCAGCCACCTATACAACATTGTTATGTTGAGGGGTAAATGTCTAACTGCATCAATTGGTAGATTAATTGATTTTGTTAGAAAGTGTTGCTGGCACAACCTTTGACAAAAAGTGTGTTTGATTACAATCGCTGACTGCACCTTCATTTATTTCCACTTGTGGGTGATATTGTGGAAAAACGGACGTCATAAATTGTTATAAGTTTCCATCTCAGGCTGTGTTTGTTAAGTGGAAACACTCACTGTATACAAAGTGCATGTGCAAAGTTCACTCACACCGCTGGTGGCGATTAGACTTTGGTTTATGTTGTCTTGAAGAGTCCTCTGCCTGCTCTTTGGCAGGATTACTGTCAGTCATACATTAATCATGTTATCTTGGTAATGAACACGTGATGGGGGAAGTAAGCTGCACCTACTCTTTGTTAAGAGACGGGTGGGAACTAATAAATGAGCCGGCCATTAGTATACTTTACAATAAGACACTCCCTGTGCATAAACGTTAAAGTATTGGTATATCACAAACACATACACACTGATATAAGATAATCATTTGGACAGTAATTGAGATGTATCATATGTTAATTGGTGAGATTTACAGATGCTGGTATGCTAAGCTTACGAGTATTTATTTATTTATGCAAAAGATCCAACAATAGTTTTGTTTAGTGTTTTATGGTGTGACAATAATGATGTGTAAATATTCCAGGTTGAGCAGCGGACTCCAGCCTCCAGGAAGCAGCGGGTTCCCAGGTCTGCTGTCCTTCCCTGGGGTACCGGGCTTCTCTCCCTCTGCCTCCCCTGCTGCCCTCGGTGGCCTCCACAATCCAACCATGCAGTCTGCCCTTCTACAGGTACACACACACACACACACACACACACACACACACACACACACACACACACACACACACACACACACACACACACACACACACACACACACACACAGAAAGTACAAGTATTTGAATATGGGTTTGATAAGGCCACACTGCTGTGTATATATACGTATATTCACTACCTTTCTTTGTCTTGCTCCAGGCTCATTCCACATCTGCTCTGGAAGGTTTCCCGCAGCCCAACAGCTTCACCAACTACCCCCCCGGCCCAGGAAACACCTTCCCCCTCCAGCCGGGCCTGCACCCTCAGCTGGGCTGGCAGTGAAATCGGCACTGGTGAAACATTATTGAAACATTGATTAGACTTCCATGTTGACCCCTGTCCTCGCAGCCTAACCTGTTTTATGTTTTGGCCTTGAACCCTGCAGATGGACAACAAATACATGTTTCCATACTGTGTATGTTACATCCAGAATGACTCATTATCTTGAGGAACACTACTGTGGAAAGCAGTTGAGATAGCGTATAGGGGAGAAGGCATATTTCCTATATAATTATAATTGATAGTGAACGGTTGTAAATATCAGTTGTTTTAGGTTTTACAAATAGACTGTGACTTGTTTTAATGTTAGCTGGAATTTCCTGTTTTTAATGAAGATTATCAACATTTATTAGTGAATAATGAATTATAGAAGAATTGAAAAATGTACATGATATCATGTAACGACCTGACATTATCCTCATGTAGTATCTCATGTCCGATCTCAGTAGGATGAACTATGATACTGACAGAGTGTCCTGAATTGAATATTGTATTAGGACATGAATTTTTTTTTTTTTTTTTTGGTTGACCTATGGTTTCCTCAGTCGCATTTTAAAGTGAACAAACCATGAATATTTGAAATCCTTGTTTTGTGTCTGGGGGCGTGGTATACAAAAGTTACATTTGGCAGCTCAGCTCACGTTTGTGTTATTTTTACTGGACACACACACACACTTGTGGCTGTCAGCAGTTTACTGTGATTCACATTTTGTATGTTTACAAAACCTCTTTCTGACAGATAGGACTGTGCTGATATGACTATTACAGCACATGCCCACACACACACACACACTGTATGCAAATATTTCTGAGGACATTTTCAAGCATTTGTCGACTAACGTGGGCTTCAGATGCCTGACTGTATTCTGCAGCAATGCTCTGCAACATATTGGAAACTGTAAATTTTCCACATGTACTTTTCACCTCAGTTAAGACTCTGACTGAGAGAGTTTATTGTTTGAGGGTAAATGACATTTTGTTTGTTACACTGTGTTGTTCTTATTTGTTTTGCTTTTTTTTGTATTGCACCTGTTTTCTTATTTTGTCAGTAAACTGCTGCTTGCTGGAACCGATGCCGTCTCTCTCTTTATAGTGTCATGATCGTCTTGCGGGCCCTTGAGGAATATTACTCAAAGTGGAAACAGTAATGAAAACAAATAATAGAAAAAAGCTTTAATGTAACTTACGCATTATAACAAAACAGACCAGGCTGCAAATTGTGCCAAGAACAAAAGAAACAGGTCAAGAATTGCTATTTTGAACTTTGAGTGTAAGGTATTAAATTTCATGTGTAAATGATGACAAATATGTTCGACTGACTGCAATGAAAAGTAAAAGTCTTGACTGTGGTTTCATCTATGTGGAAGAGGCTACAAGAGCATCACATGGCTGCTGAACCAGACACCTGCGGCAGTGGTTAGGACGTAAAAGAGGAAACATAGACCCGTAGCCTATTATCCTCGACATTGCATAAAATCAAATCAGGTTAGCTTGATTTGAAACTACTTCACATTTTAGTGACACTGAGCAGGGATTTAGTTTTGTTTGTTGTATGCATGATGTTAATTTATTTAATATTTATTTTCACTTTATCATGTCCTGTGTAAAACAACCTCCTTTCAGAGTTTCCATAACATTGCTCAACGCCCTTGTGAGGCAATCAGTCATGAGACCATTAGTCATGAGCCATGGGATCTTACCGTAATCACTTTTCACATTTTCTATTACAAATACTTACATTTTTAATGAAGAATCATTTTTATCAGATTCATAAATTCTGTTTAATTATGAGAACATTGTATTATACCCATGAAAAGAAATCTTAAAATATGATTTATGTAATGTCAGGGTACAGCTGATCTGACTTCATACAACCCTTTTTAAGAATTTATTCATTTCTTTAGCAGCAATTGGACAATACAAAGAGCACAAATGTGATTTTATTTACATAATTACCTTAACATTATGTTAATTATTAATTCATAAATGAATCAGTTAATTAAACCCACCACATTGCTTTTTATTCTAAAGAACACTAGAATATTAAAATGTAACAATTTAATGTGAAAACTTAGGTGTAGAGGTTGTTTTGTTCAGTTTTGGTTAATAAATTATTGTCTCTTTGAGGCCAATGATTTAAAAGATACTGAATTTCCTTTCCCAGTTCTTCCTTTTCTTTATTCATTTTCTTTCCCTCCATTTTCCCCATGCTCTTATAAATTGTAATGTAAAACACAAATAAATGAAACATAATCCATTTCCAGCTGTGTCAAACATTGTCAGAACAGAAGTCGGGCCTTTAGTTCCTCATTCTAGTGGGAAGTAAAAGTAAAACACTGGATATTGAATTTCTTTCGTTATTTTGTAAAGTTTGATTGGGTTGGAACTGGAAGGGTTTTTTTTTAACTCATAATATGTGATATCTAATATTATGATATTATTATGATATTTCATAATGTCATACAGTATCTATACTGTGTAAACATCTTAGGTCACTTCCTTAATTTATTAGCAGCTAAATTATAATGTTTCCAATTTTTCTATGACAGATTTTTACAAACTCTGAGATTATCTGCAACCATGTTGGCATCATAATGACACTTAGTTGATGATCAACCCGGGCTAGGAGCCACACCTGTGTGACCCCTGAATCACATGATGTTGCAGCGTTGTGTTGCCTCTTTAAAAGGCTGGACGACTCCCTCCTGAGTAGGTGAACATTTACCAACTCACTCAACACACTTCCCCCCTCAGTTTTGCGCAGTAGTACATGGAAATGGACCAAATGGAGAGCCAGAAGAGAAGAGGAGTGAGCAAAGATGAGTTAATATGTGAGTTAAATCTTGTTTTCTTTTCTTTTTTCTCATGAACTTTGATGTTAGAGAACTGGCAGTGTGTTAAAAAGTGAAATATTTCTGACACCAGGCCTTTAAAGTTTTAGATCAACATGTGAGTTCTTTACTGCTCCTCGAACAATCAGCTCCATGTCCTTTGCTGTTAAGCTCTGTGTATATTTACTTAAACCATCTCTGTGAGCTGGAGTGTGTATTATCTATGTAGAGCTCACCTGGTGAACCAGGAGCTATAAAGGCTGTGGCAAAGTGTAACTCCATCGTCATGGAGACATAAATCACATGTCACCAAGATAAGGAGTCCCAAAAGCATGTGACTCAGTGTTTGTGTGTCTCTCTTTATTTGTGGGATGTGAGGAGGAAGAAGAGACGTGTTATGTTACACAGATGGTTTTGAATTGTGTTTTAAATGTTCCTTAATTTGGTTGCCGATAAGAGCTCTTTATCATATCAGAGCTTTTTATTTAGCATAATAGTTTTCCAGGTCTTGGTTATGACAGACCTGTTGGGCAGGATCCTGTAACACTGTGTACACAACATTTGCATTCATGCACTGTTTATCATCTCTTTGTTGGTGTGTGTACAGATTGTGAAGATGAAAGATAAAATGTTTACAATCCCTGGGATTTCTTTCTTCTTCTTTTTACCCATTGAAAATAAACACACAAATATCACAAAGATTATCACAGTGTAAATTATGATTATTTTACAACAGGTTTCATAAACTCATGTCAAACACACACATAAACCTCCCAAATAACTGTCACTGATCATGTGACCCAATGGAAAGTTTTGCATTGTGCAAAACAAAAAAAAAGCTCCCTGAGAGTGAAGTGTAACTGTGTGTTTGGAAACATCATCAACAGGAAACAAACCTGTGGTTTGACCTATAGACGAGAAAATCTGCAGTTTGTAAAAACCAGGACGAAGGAAATGCCAACCACAGCTGTACACAGGAAATGAAGTGGGGTGTGTGAAAATGTCATTATTATCTGACAAATGTATTATTACTGCTGGGTGCTCAGGTATCAGTCATTAAGTCGGTGCCTGTGTGCAGCGATAAAGACTGAACTGCAGCTTTCTGAGCCGGACATCATACAACAAACAGAGCCTTCCCTCTCTTTTTCTCTTATTACCAGTGTGTTGCTCCAGGGATTGAATACTGGATGAGTAAACATCTCACTGTTTGCAATGGGAGTGAAAGAGAACTGTAGTACAATCCATCCGTTAATCCAACAATAATTAACTGATAAACGAGTTATAAGTAATGATCTCTTATGAGGCCAAAATTAATCACTGTCACTAATCACAAAACCTTCATTTTAAATGGGCGTGTGCAGTATGCTCTGCTTTGTATCCCAGTGTATGGTCCAATGGGATCAAACCAGTTTCTGATCATTGACCCGGTGAATACTCAAATACATCTCTCTCTCTCTCTCTCTCTCTCTCTCTCTCTCTCTCTCTCTCTCTCTCTCTCTCTCTCTCTCTCTCTCTCTCCAGCTGACAGGACAGGGTCTTTGGGCTGCGTCGGCTGGTTCATAGTCATCCTCTCCGGTCTCCTCACAGTTCTCCTCAGCCCCTTTACCGTCTGGTTTTGCCTGAAGGTGAGTGAACTCACTAATTAGTCGAAGGGCAGAAATCGTTGTTCACTATTCATGAAACATGAACGTGAACTGAGCTTCTGTTGTGTTGTGTTCTTTCCTGTCCATACTGTAGATTGTTCAAGAGTACGAGCGTGCTGTCATCTTCAGGCTGGGCCGCATCACAGACAAGAGGGCCAAAGGACCAGGTAAAAAAAACAACTAACAATTCTTTACTTTTTCGGATGATAATAGTTGTTTATAATAAAAAGTAATATCACACTGTTAAGTAATAGTTATTCTTACTGACGATTTGTTCCCTGTTTTGTTTTCCACAGGAATCTTCTTCGTTTTGCCATGCACTGATTCCTTTGTGAAAGTGGATATGCGAACAATTTCATTTGACATCCCACCACAAGAGGTAGATCTTATGCAAACAAACAGCACAAAACCACACAGAGGAATTAAAAAAAAAAAAAAAAAGAAACTCAAACTGTACCTCTCTCCTAGATCCTGACCAAGGACTCAGTTACAGTCTCTGTGGACGGAGTGGTGTACTTCCGGGTCAGTGACCCCATCGCCTCCGTGGCTAATGTGTCAAACGCTGACCACGCCACCCGTCTGCTGGCACAAACCACCCTCAGAAATGTTCTGGGCACCAAGAACCTGGCTGAGGTCTTGTCTGACCGTGAGGGCATCGCTCACAGCATGCAGGTACAGAACCCAAAGCCCATTTAAAGCTGGAAAGCCTC
The DNA here is from genome assembly GCF_905171665.1 of Trachurus trachurus. Lineage (NCBI taxonomy): Eukaryota > Metazoa > Chordata > Actinopteri > Carangiformes > Carangidae > Trachurus > Trachurus trachurus. The sequence continues at coordinate 17,292,644 of NC_139903.1, read as the reverse complement.
GGAAACTAGAAGCAGAGAACAGCTGTTAAGATCAATATTGGGCAACTTGGTAAAGGCTATTTGTTGTTTCAAAAGTATTTCCCTTTAGATAATTAGCATTTACTGCAGAATCTGACTCTGGAGGAAAATATATGTTTTTTAAAATATGGACAGAGATTTTCTTTGGTTTAGGAGTGAAATTCCTATTGCTATTCCTACTGTTTCACTATTTCCTACCAAATGCAGCATGAAGCTTGTATTACACACTACACTGTAAAACATAGTGTAAGCTTGTTCTCTTTTTTCCAGTCTAACCTGGATGAGGCCACAGACGACTGGGGCATCAAGGTGGAGCGTGTGGAGATTAAAGATGTGAAGCTGCCAGTCCAGCTGCAGAGAGCTATGGCTGCAGAGGCAGAGGCTGCGCGAGAGGCCAGAGCCAAGGTCAGGACTTGTGACCTTACATAACATGACACAGTAACATGCATGTGCGTAGATGTGCTGGCCTAATCTCTCTGTCTTGCTCTGCACACAGGTGATCGCAGCAGAAGGTGAGATGAACGCATCTCGTGCCCTCAAGGAGGCGTCGCTCGTGATCGCAGAGTCTCCATCAGCCCTGCAGCTTCGCTACCTGCAGACCCTCAACACCATCGCAGCAGAGAAGAACTCCACCATCATCTTCCCTCTGCCCATGGACGTCATATCTCACTTTATGCGGAAGTGATGCCTCTGTGACATCTCAATTTTCTGGTCCTATGAAATCGCTGTTAAATGAAACATAAGCGTGAGTTGGAGTACATTTCTGCAGTTGGCTATGTGTAAAATGACAGGACACAAGATAATAAGATGGTGTTGAATGCTTAATATGTTTTTCAAATGTGCTTTCCTGTGACCAGGCCTGAGCTGCCAACCAATGGGATTTGGATGAAATATACAATAATCAGCATAGTTTACACATGTTTCACAAGTTATGTCATGAAACTGGTATCATATGTCATGAAAATGATAATAAATATTATATTGTATGGTGTAATTTTTATCACCTTTAATACATTAAAATGTCTGATGGTTTTGTAAAAGAATGAAAATGTATAAGTACAAGTATAAAAGTATAATATGTATATACATATATATAAAGTAAAAGTTATTGACTTGAGGTTGAATGTTGAAGCAAAAGAAAAAAGAGAAAGATGGATGGATGAATAAAGGATATCTGAAAATATACTTTGAGTCTTGAATTGACCATGTTGCACTTAATTTGTGTCCTGAACACATGTTGGTATCGACACCTGAACATGAGAAGGATCGATCTTAATGAACCATGAACACTCATGACTTTTCTTTAACATTTTTAATACTGTGTTTTCCCCCGAAAAGTACAAATAAAATCGTCAACATACTGCGTATACATTACATGTTGAAGTATCTCATTCCTTGTCCTCTAGGCCTCCTATCATACGCTACAGTTACATTTTGACCATCACAAATGCAGAGAGGTAAAAGAAGAGAAAGAGAGAGCGAGAAACAGCAAAGACAGGAAAAAACATGCTTCTATCACTTCGTTGGTTGCACTAAGACACAGCTCATGTCGTAAATATATTTACATTCAAACATACAATCAGTGCCTGAACAAATTCAGTAAACTTTGTCTCCACAAGGGGGTAACTGTATAGCTTACCTCCACAAATCCAAATCCTATAGTGCTGAAAGTTGACAAGCCATGAAAACATTTGCTACAACAGCATTTCAATATCAACATGGACGTTTGAATGTCTAATGAATTACCCATTTTTCTTGAGGGGAGGCTCAACCAAGTGCTACATATTCAATGGCTGCTACATAGTGGTCAACACAAGAGGCCCTTCTTCTATATTGACCAAAACCACACCAATGACTCGTATAAAATGCAGTCATTACAATTCTGACATTCAGCGCATAGTGAGACACAGATGTCCACAGGACACATCGAGGGGTCATAACAATACCAGATCGTCGTTTTTGAAATCAAAGGTGAGATATTCATTTAAGATGAAATCTATAACTTTATGCTGTCATTTGTAAACATTCATTTTGTTGCATCCTTGTAGACTGTATTTTTTTTGCCTTTATGAGGACCCTGAAGAATCATTCATGACGTATACGTGAACTGCAATCCTAAACATGTGAAAACACAGTGACTTTCTGACTGGTATACATATATGTATATGTGTGTATATATATATATATATATATATATATATATATATATATATATATATATATATATATATATATATATATATATATATACACATATATATATATATATATTTTTTTTTTTTACAATTGCTTGTGAAGACATTCTCAAAATCGACAGCATCGGTATAAAATTGTCGAGAACTGAGATACATTTCTCAAATCCTTTGCTGTTCTTGACATTCTTTTGTTTTAAGAGCGTTTAACCCTGTGTGTGTTTCGTACAAAAAATTGAGGATCCATGAAAAGAATCTTTTTTTTTTTTTTTTTTTTCAATTTTTTCATGACCATCGAAAAAGTGCTGGTATAGCAATTACAGCTCTAGTTAAAAGTCTGTTATTGAAAAACTCGCAACCCAGAAATATCATCCTTTACACCAGGGACGCTGCAAGGAGGCCTCAATGCTGCCCCCCCACCACACATCCACCACCCCTCCCCCTCCCAATAACAATTAGTTGCCACCCCCTAACCCTCATCCCTTCTCTCAGGGCATGTTTATTTACAGCAGCTCATTTTAAGACTGAACAGCTTTAGCTTAGTGTGAATAAATCACCGAATAATGCTGTTGTGTTTAACGCTGTTGTTTTCAGTGTTGACTTATTCAAAGCCAGGTGAAAGTTTCGGGCCCTGAGGGTAAGTTAACCAGTTGTGTACAGTACAGGAGGCAGCTTTGACGTACTATACTGTATGCTATAAAATAACTCTCATATTTTTTACACCAAAGGTTGGTTTCTATATCGTAGGATTTATAGAAGTGGAAAATCATCTTGGGAAATATCTTGTGTATCATGTTCTGTAAAGAAGCTATACAAAATAAAACTGAGAGAATTTCTAATCTAAATTTAGAAAATAATTCCCTGAATAATATAGTCTTGCACACTGAATATTCAGTGAAGTTTGCAAAAGTTTGGAACATAATCAAAGAATAAAAAAGTGTCATTCAGAAAAACAATCCAGAGGGGGTTAACCACAGGTTATGAAGAGGTTCGCACAGGTTCATAGAGGGCTACACTAATCTAATACATCACAAAGAGGTAAACAGAGAGTTAACCTGTACTTTTTTTTTTCAATCTACATAGCTTATAGACTCATATTATATCATACCACTGTCCCAAGTTCATTAAAATCTGCACTTCCTATATCTCATCACATCTTCCACTTGTGTCCTATAGGTGATATCTTCAAAGTTTCCACCATTCGTTCCTTCACACCTCAAGCTTAATAAATAGACAAAACCACAGCAATAATAAGTTTCACGTTAAGACCGGAAGACTTTCATAGTACATGCTTGCTTAAGTAGCAAAACACATGTAACAAATAAATTAGATATAAACATCACATTAAAAAGAAATCTACAACAATCTTTAAAACAGTGACTCCTGTGCTAGGTTCCCCCTTAGCTCTGCGCTCCCTGGTTACTGTGTGTTTTTGTTGTTGTTGTTGTTGTTATTGTGACTGCACATTCCCGCTGAGGTAAATATAAAATGGCAGGCGTAGTTTTTGCAAGTTGACCTGAGGGATCCCGAAAGTGAAGAGCTCATGTGGCGAGAAGCTGTAGGAAGACCTGGCAAGGTTTTTTTTTTTGTTAAAGACTCGGAGTATAAAGTCCTGTGTATTTCACAGGTAAAATGGCTGGGGTTCCAGGGAGGGCTGTCTCACACACAAGTACAATGTCAGCAATGCAAACTAATTACAAAACGTTAAATACACCTCGAAGAGGCTGAGAGACGTGATTCGCTCTGAATTTACAAACCAATTCTTTATGCAAAGTCCCTTTATGGAATAAAATGCTGGTCGTTCTCTGCTGGTGAGACGGCAGGACCAAGTATAAGGCGCTTTGTTGGGGAAAATTTCCAGATGCAAAAAAACATAACAAAACCATTTCAGCTGAAAAACTGGTTCAGTTCAATTGCAGTTCATCGTTTCACAACAGAACTGACAATGAGAAAACTAATCCCAATGAGAGAGAATATAGATTTTTTTTGTTTTTACCAAGGACGGTTATTGTGTTGTGGTGACAAGAGTGTGCTACTTTCTGCCTGTTTTTCTGACTATGTGGGGCTAGTGACTACCCATGCAGGGGAGGTTAAACTACTATCTGTGCCACTATCATACAATATATACAGTCTACATCTCAATACTTGCATTGATACCGGTTGGAACAGAGAACTGAGCTGCAGACATCAGCATCAGTATTTACTGTGTTCATGAAGATGCATGATGGACACCAGCTGCTGTAGAGACTGTGTAGCTTTAGTGCTCTGACGCTGTCTGTCCAGTTTATCCTGTGATGAATGGGAATTTTCTCCAACATGAACTACAACTGCATTCACATTCAAAAACACGGAGGAGAACTAAGGAAATGAAAGAGAATGAAACTGGAAAGAAACTGTAGAGAGAAAGATGCGAGTTTATCTCTGTAGAGAGTTGAGACTGGAGCTTGAGTTACAGCGATTGGCTGATACTCTGTGAGTGGGCGTGGCCGGGCCGGGGGAGTAATTCTGATTGCTCGCTGCCCTGTGGGTAGGTGTGGCCGGGCCGGGGGAGTAATTGTAATTGCTCGCTGCCCTGTGGGTGGGCGTGGCCGGGCCGGGGGAGTAATTGTAATTGCTCGCTGCCCTGTGGGTGGGCGTGGCCGGGCCGGGGGACAGGTTTTGATTGGTCGGGGCTCTGTGGGAGGGGGAGGAGTACTGACCCTGCTGGGGACAGCCATGGCAGTGGGTGGGGGATTCGCATCCTGTTACGGGTGAGGAGGAGAGGAATGGGGATGAGGGGACGGGGGAGGTGGAGAAGGAGCGGTGCAAGGGGGAGGAGGCGGGGGACATCAGGGGGCTGGTCTGGAGACGCCACAGCAGCTCCTCGTTGTTCCGGCTCAGACGCTTCTTCTCAGTGTTCTCCTTCTCCACGGACTCCTGGAGATTGGCGTTTTCCTCCGACAGTTGCCTGCAGGGAGAAGACCAGCACAGAGGAAGCTGATTAGTTAGTCTACACTACAGATGACAAGGAGAACAGCAGTGATGATAATGATAAGGATGATGGTGTGTCTTACCTGGACAGGGCCAGGTTCATGTCAATACGACTCTTCAGATCTTCATTCTGCTGCTGCAGAACCTGGACCCTCTCCTCCAGGAAGACGTTCTTTTGGGCCTGCTCAAAAGTGCAACACAAACACAGTGTAATCTTTCATTCACCATTTACATCAACAACATGATAGGGGTTTGGATGGCTAATTTTGAGCATACCACTTTCTCCAGGTCGGAGATCTTCTTCTCTTGCTGATGTATCTGCTGGTTCTTCATTTCTACAACCTCCTTCAAGCTCTTCAGATCCTGCTCAATGTGTTGGTATGGAGCCAAAGCATCCTGGTACAGAACAAAACATTTACAGTGTCACCACTGTAGATGGAATTCCCATTTGGGCCCTTGATTATAAAAGTACGTACAGATCTCTACATAAAATGAATGCGACTCACAACTATCTGTTCGTCTGTACTCCTCCTCAAAGCTTCTTCGAAACGTTTGGCTTTGTCCCTCAGACTCTGATTTTGAAATGTGAGAGTGTCGACTTGATCCTGGGCATCACACACAAACAAAGACACACACATACATGGAGATGACAGATTAGGGTGCATTGACAGAAAAAATATAACATAGATTTTTTTTTATGAAGTCTTACCTGTAGAGAAAGTCTGAGTTTCTCAAAATCCTCCTCCAGAAGCATCTTCTGTTGCTCATGAGCTTTCCTTAAGTCTACACAGATTCACAAACACAATAAACAACAAGAGAGAGGCTGGTTTGTTAGTGGTTGCACTGGTGTCATATTATGTGATTTCAATGGGATCTAAAATCAAACCTCTCATGGTACGGGCGTGCTCCTCATGCAGTGTTGCCATGGTAATGTTATGCATGTCCCGGAGCTCCTGAATGGCTGCCTGGTGGTGGACTGTCATCTCCTCCACCTGACACACACACACACAAACACACACACACCTTTTAATGCCTGACCATATTTCATGTGAAAGCTCCAATCTCATCACAGAGAACATAAAACAGACACATCTCCCACGGTGCCTTTATTTCTCACCTGCTCCTGCTGCTGAGCCCGCAGCTCCTCCATCTCTGACTGATGCTCCACCCTCAGGTGCTCTGTCTCCGCTGAGTGACACTTTCTAAGCCCCTCCTCCACGGCAGCCAGCTCCGCCTCTTGCTGCAGCTGCAGCTCCTGTAGCTCTCGCTCAAACGCCACCTCCAGCGACGTCTTTTCCCGCTGGAGTCTCTCCCATCTCACCGAATTAGACACTGCAGATGAAGAGGAGTGTGTAGCTGATGATGATGATACTGCCACAGTTAATTCACTGTCATTTTAGATGGATAAAATAAAAACAATTCATATAATCATACATACAAACGTCTCTAGTAAGCAAAGCAGATATTTTGATCATAGGAAGAAAATCTCAGAATGACTGATGGCTGAATCCCATTTAGCTGCTTCGCTTTCTATTGTGCGTGCTGTCGCTGTCACGCTGTCACTAGGACACTTGAATAGAGCCGTGCCATCGTTAATGTTATTAGCAACACCTGTGTTTTTCCTGTGATGCCAATCAAAGTGTCAGCAGTGAATAAACTCTGTCTGCTGCTGGAGCGGCTCAGCATCACTCACCCATCTCCTCTCTGATCTGCTGCATTTCCACGGACAATCTCCTTTGATTTTCTCCTGCATTTTTATTCTGGAAAAAAAAAGGAAAGTAAACAGCTTTTTTAACAACAAGATTCCAATACAATCCAGACCCAGGCGTGTCAAACTCATTTTAGTTCAGGGGTCACAAACAGTGCAGTTTGCTCTAAAGTCGGCCGGACCAGTAAAATAATAGCATGATAACCTAAATAAAAATATTTTTTCCCTTTGTATTAGGACATTATTAAGATGTTTACAGTTAATGAACTATCCTTTTTCAAAACATATTATGAACAACCTGAAATTTCTTGATTAGAAATATGTGCAATTTTATGCCTCTTTTCACACTTGGCAGATTCATCCTGATGGCCAGATTGGTTTTACAAAAACTTTTACAAAAAACAACTTATATAAAGGTTAAACAGAAGATAAATAAATGTGTCATATGTAAATAAATAAAAACACTCAATGTACAAAAATACATATAAAAAAACCCAAATGCATATATTAAAAAAAAAAAAAGTATATTCAAAAATACAAAAACAGTATTTGCATTGACTGTGCGTTTTGGCCGGTTTTGGCCCATGGGCCGCATGTTTGACACCCCTGATCTAAACAATTCATTTTGAAATATGGATGAAAATCCTAAAACGGTTGGTTGTTCTGTAAAAGACACCAACTGGGGACATATCAGCTAAAAAAACAAAAAAATTTCCCCATTTCATCCCTAGTCATTCAAAAACTAGTCACTCCTAGTTTTATAGAGACTATATGAAAACATAAATAAGAAACAGGAGGATTATAATACATATTAAATAGTCAAGATCTATAAATTCTGTTGTTAAACTGAATTTTAGACACATGGACTGACAGGATGATGTTGTTGTCCACCTGCTGCTGTGTGTGACTCCTGCAGTCAGCAGGGGGAGCTCAAACCTATTCAAACAGACCGACACAACCACTTCCCTCCCTCCCTCTCCCTCACCTCCCTCTCTGCACTGTGGGTCAGTGATTGCAGCACTCAGACGGTGACCGTAAAGAAGTCAGACAGTCCCTCGGCCGTCTGGGAGCAGTATAACAGCTTAGAGCAGCTAAGAGGCTAAATGGGCAAAACCATCTCAGTGACACATGAGGAGCCAACACACACTCACAGTTTCTCGTCCTCATCAAGCTTCTTATTGTGAACCTCCTTTCATTGTGTTTAATACTTTATGTGGTTTTTGGTTCATGTGTGTGCGCTGCTTATGTGCCACATAATCTAAGCGCAGAGAGGAAACGTTTGTAATGTAAATCTACATGAGACCACAGATGAACCTCTGGATGTGATTGCAGTTGTTGATACCTTGAGGCAGTAATGCTGAGTGGTGATGATGAAGGCTTCTAGACCTAGGGAGGTCTTCCTCAGTTCGTCTCTCAGAGCCCTCAGCTGCCTCTCCTGCTGCTCACAGCGCCCCTGCAGCCTCTGAACCTGGACGACCAAGAAAGACAGTAAAAACGAAAGCAATGAACAGAAAAGAAAAGAGGAAACTCCACATGGGAGCTGCAGAATTTCTATTTCTCCACCTCGACCCACCTCCTCCCTTTGCTCCTCCTCCTTTTCTCTCTCCTCTGCTTCCCTTTCCCTTTCTTTCTGTTGAGCCTCCTCTTTTTCTCTCTGCAGACTTTCCTGCTGCTCCTGCTGCAGCCTCAGGGGGGCCACGCGGCGAGGGGACCCCGGGGGAGCCGACCCCCTCACCGCCACCGCGGGACGCTGCACAGACTGGACTGTGGAGAGAGAAAAAACAAACACAGACGATTAAATTACCACTGACAAAATTAACCTGCATGAGCATGTTTACAAAAAACCAAACACTATCGATACACATGATATTCTGCTATCTTCCAAATGTCCTTAATTAGTCATGTTCTAACTCTGAAATCTATCCGTCTATCTAGAACAATGAAATTGATGAGTATTAAATCAGAGGAGATCTAACCTGACCTATGGCTAATGGCCATGTTCACATGATAAATGATTGTAAGTTAATTGAATCTTTTCTACAGAGGAAGCCCCGGGGTAATTCCCAGGCTGCTGGTCCTCATGACGGACCGTCTAATCACTTGATGAATGTGATCATGTCAAGTAATGATTGAGCTGCATCACACAATAAGATGTAGCATTTGTATATACTATGTATAAATACTATTTGACTTGTGTTTCTGTAAAAGCATTAAGGTACGTTATTTAAAAAAAAGCCAGACAAACGAGAAGAACATGTGAAGGCCATGAGGCCATTTTTCCTTGGAGGAGGTACAGCTGCAGTTGACATACAGACAGGCCTATTAACCTCTGTGTGAGTCACCTTCTCGCGCAGCGCGAGCATGCACCAGCGTGTGGAGTGCTCAGCACCTCTCGGACCGACGGGACATCTTTTAAATTCTATCGCCTTTGTGTTCACGCGCACAGACAAATGGGCAAGTGTGAGTGTGAGTCCGATTGTCTTCTTCACACACAATAAAGGAACCACTGCGGCTCCACATCACCTGCCTCGCACAACCATCTCATTCAGGGTTACTGAGGCACGGGGAATGGTTTCCATGACAACGGGAGGCTGGGCTTGGGGTGCAGGGTCCCAGGTAATGAGAGAGAGAGAGATCGGTTAGAGGGAGATGGTGGTGTGAGGGGGGGTGGATAAAATGAGGGGAATGCTCAGATAAACGAAAGGAGAGAGTGGAGAGAGTCTGTAAGAAGGTGTGTGTGGAGGTAACTGAGCAGGTTCAGTACACACAGGGTATGTGTAAGTGTGCAAATAAAACCTCAAACACGGGGAAGTCCTCTCTGTACTGAGAGATAAATGAAAGAACCAAACATCAACAGAGAAACGATGTTTCTAAAAATACAGCACGTAAAACTGCAAAGTGCAAATGTTTCATTGTTTCATCTTCATCACTGTCGAAGCCTTGGAGGCACATTAGGATTCCCCGTCTTTGAAAATGGCTTCCAAATGTTCTGCAAATGATATCTAGCTCTTCTGTGGGCATACACACATAGGCACACGCACACATACACACACACACCTGAGAAGTTAGAGAGAGAGAGAGAGAGAATCATGAATACTAAACGTGGCTGAGTGTGAAGGCAGCATGCTGATGATGACACAAGGGTTGATGAAAGTGGAATAATGATGCGAGAAACAATGAGAAAAGGTGACGGCAGCCTGTGTGGGCCACGCAGATAAGCGTGTGTTTTATGGGGTGTGGTTAAAGGTTTTCAGGCTGGGTTATTCATGAGATGAATTTCAGTTTCATTTCAACACACTGACATTTTGCTGACACACTGTCCAGACTGGCTTCAGGTCAGAGCAACACCAGACTCTGTCAATATCTGTAAATCACAGCAAACAATGGAGAAGCCTCAATATTGAGACTAAAGGAGAGAAGAGAAAATGTTTTTATTTTACGACTACGTGGGAGGAGACGAGGTCTCGCAAAAGAGCAAGTAAGATGCCATAAAGAGGAAGGATGAGCAGCTACAGCAGTGAGTAATGTGAGCAAAGACAGAGGTGTAGCCTGAGGAGATGTGGGTCAGCTCTGAGAGGAAAGATGGGGAGGCCTTCTGCAATCCTGCGAGAGAAAATGATTTTACCACAGCAGAGCCTAGAGGAAGGAAAGTTCAGATTGCATAGTTCGGAGGAAGTGCTAACTTTGAAGTTGTGTTTGACCAGCGCTGTATATTTCTGAAAAGGATGCCAGCAGCTTCTGGGGGCGGGTACACTGAGAACCGGTCATAAATAAAAAGGACTATTTTTTTTCAAGAAGGCAGTTGATCAGGTGGAGTGGAACAGGAGATATACTGTAGGACTCACATGGTGAGGACCAGAGCTAATAAAATGATCCTTTCACTCATGACTGTCATGACTGGCATAAATGTGCAAATACAATACAATCACTGGTAAAAAAAAATCAAATCCAACATTAATACAATCGGTTCATCCTGTTCAATGGGGCTGTGCATTTGATTTTTTGAGGTGAACGTGGCATTGGAAAAACAATTGATTTTCTTGCCTTGAAGCATGTGCACAGGTGTTAGGAGCAGTGTGGTCATCACTTGGCTCTGCAGGTGGGATAAATTTATAGTGGCTGCTTCTGTTAGGGTTCAGTTTTAGGTAGACAGCAGACATCCACATTAAAGTGTCAATTTTCTGTGTTTAAATAATGAAATATATCGAATAAAAATGTCTGTCATTATCTGTAACTTTGCGTATGTTACTAAAAGGGCCAGCTGCTCGCAGGAACCCTTTATGTGGTTTTTTAAGGCCACAATCGCTAGGGGGGGGGGGGGGGGGGGCACATGATCAGAAAGGTACAAACTGGGGTTCAATTCAATTAATTTAACACATAAACATGTCTGTGTGTGTTTGTTCATTCAGTTGTGAGCAGTGTGTGTGATGTGATGGGTGTTTGCGCTTGGAGTGTTTTGGGGTCCACAAACAAAATCTTGTTTAGGGCCACCAAAATCCTAGGGCCAGCCCTTGTTACTGACGGTACAGTATAGTGGACTCACCTGGGGACTGAGGTTTGGGAGGAACCACCGCCAGCCTCTTCGGGGAGGACGGGAGGGAACGTGTGACCTCTGAACTCCGCTGAAACTCCTTCCTGCCAACTGTCAATCAATAGGACACAACCAATCAGTGTGTGTTATGTAAGAAACAGTCACATTTGGCTGATATGTAACAATAGACATGCAGCAGTAGCATGTTCAAAATCATATCGTAGCTTTATATAACATTATGTCAGTCAAGTTTCCTCACACAAGAATCAAACAAACATCCCTCCCCTCTCTACGTTTTTTCTCCATCTTTTCCATTTCAGGGCAGATTTTCTGTTCTCCTAACTTTTTTTTTTCTAGTTTTCTGTTACGCTCCTGCTTTCATCTCCAGCTATCTCCACCCCTGCTGTGTAGTATAACTATGTCCCAGGGGGCTCTGGGTCAAAGAGAAGCAGAGCAACACTGGAGGAGATGTGCCCATCACCTTCTCGCTCTCTGTGACACACTTTGCAGCCAAGGCAGACAAGAATCAGAAACTCCAAGTACTTTTTTAAAAAAAATATTGTCTCTGAGCTCACGTGTCTTCCCTCGAGTGTCACAATAAATCTGTCGCAGAGCTGGTGAGGTGTGTGGGTGTAAAGAAAATAGCTGGATTTGAAACAAGAAATGTGAGATGTGTTACACAGGAGCCAAGAGTGATGAAAAGTGGGGAGGACAGATAGTGTTGGAGAAAAAAAAAACAGATGATAGTGAATAAAGAAGTAGGTTTTGTGAGGTTAGCAGGGAATCTGTTATGAAGCAGAGTGGAGAGGAGGAGAGAGGCCTTGAAAAGAAACTAATTAGACCTGTAATGGGAGCGAAGCCTCTGATCCTGAACAAATCCCCATATAACCCAGGAGAGATAGTTCAGGCCTGCAGAGACACTGTGTGTGTGTTTTTTCCTGTGTGTCTGCATGTGTGTGTCTGTGTGTGTGCATTCACTATGCAAGTGTTGGTGTGGTGATGTAAACTTGGCTCTATTGCCAAAAAACACACGCAAACAAAACAAGACTATTTTTTCGTACAGATGTGAAACAGCTAGTTGGTTCTGGATAATGTAATGAGACTATGTGTCTGGGCAAATAATATACTAAAATGTCGGCATGCTCACAGTGTCATAATATTAAAAGGCTATAAATGTTTACCATCTTAGCATGCTAACATTTTCTAATTAGCACTAGCAGCTAATCTACACATGAAGTACAAACAAAGCTGGCGAGAATGTCATGTACAAAACTGATGGCAACAGAATAGATGTTAAAGCACGTCAGCAAAAAACACCAAAAGAATGAGTCAGTCACTAGTCAAAGTCCAATAAAACACTGACCATGGATTTATGCTGGGAGCATGACTAAAAACACCATTAGACTCTCCTCCTAGAGGTCAGCGTGCTTACAGTCAAAACCTGAACTTACATGAACTCTGTGGCTGCTGGAGAAACAGTCAATGGGCACCGCTCTCACTTATGATAGTGCAGCTGTATTCCAGTTCATGGAGTATTAATAAGTTGAGTTTTTATGAGGTTGGCTGGAGTCATTTAATCTGCGGAGTGGTTCACATTTCTTTGGACATGTGGTCCTTGAATTATTCCTGATAATCAATGCAGGACTTTTTTTATGTAGAAAGTCAAAACACAGTCACTGATTATTCTCTGTTTGATCAACAGAATTGATTGCTTTTGTGCTCAGTTAATGAAAAAGCAAAACAATTATTATGATTGTAATAATGCTATAGCCTCAGTGTTATGCCACTGTGCGATGTGTGTGTGCTGTGAGCTTGTCTGGGGCTCAGCAGGACAGATGTGTCTGTGTGTGTGTTAAATAAAATGTGTGAGTCTGTACTGTCTGCGCTGTGATAGAGAGACAAAAACATAATATACAGTACAGATAAGAAGTAGTGTCGGTGCATGACTTGCAGGCTGACAGGGACTCCTCTGGTATTTCTTCATCAATAATTTACAGCGCATTTAAAATCAGCTCAGGCCTACAGAAACACAGAATGAGAGATATTTTCTCACAGTCGCTACACTGTCTGCATCCTCAACACCCAGACCTGACTGTCGGCCCGCTCTACAATGTTCTGCTGTTTAAATATGTTTCACCTTTGTAAGTTGTGTTGTTTTTAGAGCAAAGAAGCAGCAATAGCTCACACAATCTCAGTAAAGACACGATGTATGTGAGTGAAGTCTGACACTACACAGCCTGTGGTGTTTATATATCCATGTGTGAAAATACAAGCATGTGTGAAAACCACCACTGCTGCTGCAACTTCCTCTCCTCTGCGCTAACAGTATTGGCACTGTCAACCAGGACCAGGTGTGACCCTGGAAGTTCATCAACATTTATTAGCAGCAGACTGTGGCCAACGTGATAAATGTGATTTATGGTAATTCACCATTTACTGTAGCTTTAAGTGCTAAACTGCTATTTTTAGGAGTAGGGTGGAGTAATAAATGGCCAAACTGAGCCTCTGTAATGCGATTCAATATATTTAATCAGTCAGATTTAGTCTAGTAGCCTCATATTGTTCCAGGACTAAGCACTGTGCTTCCTCTACAGTACCATGGATGTCTTGCTCGGTTATTTTACATTTGTGTAAAATACTTGACAAGTACTGAAACTGCTGTCAAGCACATAGTGTGGTACAATCAGCTGTTGGCGGACAAATGCATCTCTTGAAGCTCAAATGTGCGATGACTGTTGTTCACAGAGTCTTGTGGATCTAAACGTTTCACTTTGAAGGTTTTTATTGAATTTCATTGAGCCAAATTAGATAAGATTTTCCACATCTGACTATTTCTAACATCATTTCTGTGGCTGTTGCTGACCTCCAGGGGAGCTTCTCGGCTGCGGGGGCAGGTAGCGGCGGGGCAGGGCCGGGGTGCTGGGCGGCTGGAGGCTGATGCTGCGGCACGGTGCAGCTCTCTGGTCTGTTGATGGAGGGCTGGTGGTGACTCTGTGAAGAGGAGGCTCCTCACTCACACTCAGACCTGAAATACACAGAAATAGATCAAAATAAGGTTTAAGGGTTTTTAGGGTTTTTTTTTTTTTTTTTTTTTTTAAATGTGATGAATGTTATGAAAAAATGTTAATTTACAGTAGATATGTGAGGATTTATCTTCTGACATCCATCTCAGATTCATTTCTCCCTCTCATGATTACATATTGGTTTTCCTACAGTCTGACTGTGGTGTGTCTGAATTTAGCTCCACTGGACTGAGAAATGGTTTGTAACCTCTGGGTCTCTGCTGCTGCTCTCAATTTTCCTTTTGTTAACCTGGAGCAGTGCACTGGTCCTGCTACTCACACACACACACACACACACACACACACACACACACACACACACACACACACACACACACACACACACACACACACACACACACACACACACACACACACACACACACACAAGCACACACACACACACACACACACACACACACAAATCTAAACACAAAGTTTACAAAGAAACACTTCAATGCTTTCACATGAGCACGTACACATGAGGAAGTACGACGCATGCTCATACAGCAGCGCCTCATCACAAGCACATCATCGCTCATCCTGGCTTATAGCGAAGCTCAAATCTATCAAATGAGTCGTGGATAGTTTACACACTCACACACAGGCCGTGTATATCCCTCCCTGCTCATCTCCCCATCCTCGATCAATAATGACACAAGAGATTGCCTGCACTTCTCCAACTCCATCATGCAGTGAAACAGGAATCTAAAGCCTTGAGACGGTGATTAAGCTTCGTAGCACAACTTGTACGTCCCTTGAAATTTTAGATTTTGTTTGCCATGTTTTATGTCGGCGCAGAGTCCCTCAGGGACGGTGCACTGCAGGCACACATTGTTTCAGAGGAGCAGCTTCGGTGTGGATTGTTTCAGAGAAGCACATAAGGCTTCCATACCACATAATGAATTCATTTTATTTAGTTAAGCTCAAACTATTTGTCTTGCTTTCAATATTTTGCTAATGTACATTTTTTAATATTGGCAGATGGACTTCATTCAATTCACTCTTTATCAAAGCAGCTTTACAGTTTCTCTCCCATTCACACCAGTGGTAAGTGATCTGACTCTGATGAGCAAATTAGGTTCAGTGTTTTGCCCAAAGACACATCTGTCCACAGCCTTGATAGACCGCAACGACAGCCATGTATAAGTCATACCTCGCACTGTATGCACGAACACAGAATATATTAGTAAATGGTCAGAGATATCAGGAAATATGACATGACAGGAAACATCACAGACATTTCTCAATGGTTCAATCTCTTCACCAATATTTGTTGCTTTTCAATCCTGTTTATAATATTAGACCTTAGATCCACTTTGCAACCCTACAGTTGAGTTGCTTAATCAGTATGAAACTATTTACTCAGATGGTGAAAATTGAAATCTACACTCAGATAAACATGCTACCTATTGAGACCTCTGCCTGTGATCCCTCAGTGCTGTGCTTGCTCGCGTTTCTAAGTCACCATACAAGTGATGCACGACATGTTCCAAAAGCTTCATTAGAGTTCCTCTAGGAGCTGAGTGGTGAGGCTATTTACACTGTTTCCTCCTCATTAACCAGTCAAGCACACGGGCAGCATGTCCAGACTAGATTTGATCCTGGATCCACTGCACTGCTGCTCCTGAGCTCTGCTGTCAACTTCCTATAGAATAATTTTATTTCAGTGAAAGAAATTTAAATATCTGGTCCTAACATCACTCGTCTGATTGACATAAGACAATTGACTGGACAGAGATTTGCTCATTAGTTATAGGTCAAGTATGTGAGAGCAAATTCCCAGAGCTTCAAAGAGCAGAGTGAGGACGAGTTAATGGTGACATGGACTTGTCAGAGATACAAAACTGATGAATGCAAATGATGGTGACAGAAGATGAGATAAAAGAAGAGAGAACGCGATTCTGGGGCTTAGAGAAAGAGAGAAAGAGAGATGTATTTCATTAACGGTAAAGGCAAACTGATATGCATCGCTGATTGGCAAAATGCCAGCCGAGGATGGATGACAGAGCGTGAAGAGGATAAGAAGAAGGAAGGAAGAGGCTGGCTGTATGGGATCAAGAAGAGGCAAACAAGGCGGCATGAAAAGAGAGGAAGAGGAGCAAATCGAAGGCACTGCAATGGAGCTGTCAGCAGTCTCAGAATATGAAGATGGATTGAAAATACCAAAGATATTAAAAAGGGACCAAGAGGAAACAGCTGAGAACAAAAAGAAGCAGATTTCTCCAGCTCAGTGGGAGGCCGTGTTATTGGAGCAGCTTGTTCATCAAAGCAAAACTATAATGCTTGTAGAATAACACTTTGTCTTCTACCTCAGCCCTCATACACAGACTGAAGAGGGAACAGATTTTATTGAAGAGTCAAGATGAAATTGAGCTTTGTGCCTTCTTAGACTTTTCCCTTGGCAAAATAAAAATGTGGTTTCACGCAGCCTGCATGTACGCCAGCTGTGGCAGCAAAATCTGATTGCAAAAACTGCAAAATGTACCTTCGAGGTGTTTCCTTTGGCTGAAGCAGAGCTGAACATGGTGCAGTGTGTATAAAGCACAAGCAGCACACATGTACACACATACACACAGTGCTGAAGTGGACCCACTACACAGTGTGCAGTGCTGACACACCAACGAAATAGCTGTTATGCTTCAAAAACATATGGCCCCTGAGAAATATGTGAATATTTTAAATTGTGTTGTGTACTGGGAAGAGGGGGGTAGTTGATAAACTGGATGGAGGTTCTGATGTGGAGACATGGTGAAGTTATAAAGTTCCTAACACAGTAACACAGTTATTTTATTCATGTTTTATGAGCATTTCCATAAAAAAATACTTCCTCTGCAGAATGGGAGAATGGGCTCTTTCACAGCTATAATATTACACATACACACAATATTGTTTGATTGTTCTTACTAGCGCATTGTGAAACAGGATAATAAGCTTTTAGCTGTGGAGCTTATTTCAACTATATTTTACATAGATGTGTAAATGTAAAAGGGAACAAAAATAGCTCTAAAAGTTAGGGTGTAAAAAAGTTCAGTGTGGTTTTGTCCTGTAAATGACACACAGCAAAAAACAATAAAGATTATTGAAATACAACAATACACAAAAAAAAGATCAGCCTCAATCATAGACTGTATATAAAAGAGGCCTCAACTGGTTATTTGAAATGACCTATTTGTTTTCTGTGTTGTGTTTTAACATGTTGCTTGAATCAATGTCCCTTTAATGAGTCCTATACATTGAAGTTTTATTCTACATCAAACAGAAGTTTACATGAAATACTGTATGTTCACATACAAGTAGAGACTGAGAAACCAACTCAATACAGTTGTATATAACTACAATATTTCTGCCAAATGAACAATATTGGTTATATATTGATTGATACTGATTATCATTTCAGCTGTTAGTCTAAACTTAGTTGTGTTTAATTAGCTGCACATTCCCACAGACAGATGTCAGCTTCATTTAGCGCTGTTCACGACAGAAGTGTGTAATTAAGCCTGAAGACTGTATTCATCAGAGTCAGTAATTTGTTCTGCGTATTAACTGTTGTTTCCTGTCATTTATTTAAAGCTGCTTTAAATGTCTCTGACCCTTCGTCTCCCAGTTGTAAAAGCACAGGCCACTGTTTTCCCAAATGATCACTACCCTTCTTAACAACATTCATTCACTATGTTCATGGTCATTGGTCACGTCATGTTGTCTGCTTTATGTTTCATCCTGTCACAAGACAAATGTGAAAATCTCAGTAGCAGCTTAAATCAACATGCTGGTGCAACAGATGAGACCTGGAATAAACAGTGGAAACAAGCTGCGTCACTTGCTCTGATTTAATGAAATTTAGATTTGACACTAGAGGTTGAATGCGGATTGCTGGAGTCAGAATGACCTTTAGTGTTAGTGAGATGACAAAACGTGTGCAACAAGTAACTTACATCCTCACATAATACATACAGAACTTCACAACAGCTGTCAACCTGTGAATAACGGTGTGCTTTGAGCCGAGAAAAAAAAAGTGCAAATGCAAAGTAACTCAACTGTGCATCTGCAACCAAGTGTGTGAAAGTCAAGGTTAGAGCTGCATACATAATAAAACACAAAACAAATGGCCCCTGCAGAGGCGAGGCCTGGGTGTGCGGACAGAGAGATAGATTAGATGATAACCCTGGAGCTGACAGCGGCAGCCCGGGCCTCCTGTCCTCTGTCATAGCCCAGATGTCAGGAGATGAAAGGTTCAGTCCAGCCAGAAGGACGTGGAGTTATTTCTCCTCTTATGGTCAACAAGAGAGGGACACTCCTCAGCCAAGTTGTTGTCAGACTATAGTAGTCACATAGTATCACTTATAAGGGAAGGATGGGACAAGAGGATGGAGCCAGGTGACAAAAAGGACTGAATCAGAGGTGTCTGAACTCTTTTATACGGCCCTGAATCTCACCGAGGCAACAGTTTACTAAACAAGGAGTGAGTACTACAGGTTTTCGGCCTTTGTCTGCCATCGCCCAGATTTCTGTATTGAACCGAGGGTGAATCAAAGGCTCTGTCTTTCTTCCTGTGCGAGTCTGAAGGAGCAGCAGCAGCAGCAGCAGCCTTTTACAAACGGGAACATTTTCACACAAACACGATCCTTGCAAAAACTGGGTGAAGGTTACTGTAGAGCAGAGCAGACTGCAAAATCACCAAAGCTTTTGGCAGAACATTTAATTTGAAACATAGCCTATGGACGCGTCCGCAAAGTAGAATAAAATATAAACGTTCACTTTAAACTCACACTTGGTGTTTTATAGCCACGGGCTGGATGGTATCTCCATTTGAAGCATTTGCATTTCACAAGGTTAGTATGACATTCTAAGTTGTTTTTTTTTTTTTTTTTTTGGGGGGGGGGGGTTATTAAAGAAGGTATAAAAATATTTAAAAAACTGCAGTGCTAATGCTCGTTCCCTGCAGGTGGCACACGTGTTAAAAAATCTGCATAAAATAATGACAGCTTTTACTTTCTTTGCCCGTAAGTGAGAAAAGTGTCATGTTTACATCAGCACATTTATATTGCTGCTGCTGTTTCTGTTCTTCAATACAGGCCAAGACTGACCTGATGGAAATTAGTTTTTTTTAAAGTTATTTTTTCAGTTTAGATTTTGTCGGTCCAGGTCAGTGACCTGCGTGGAAGTGGAATCTTAAGAACGTTTTTAATGACGCAGACACACTAATAGTGAGCTACTGTTCAACACATACAGATACATACAAGGTGCCAAATATCTTGTACTGTATCAATGAGTTTTGCATTCCTCCAAATGTTTCTGCAGAGTGTTACTGGGGAGGCTCTTGTGCGATTCTCCCATTAAAAGAACATTTATTGACTTGTTTTGAAGGAAACAGCAGAGCACTGAACTGAATCTAATTAGAAAATAAATAAAAACTGAGAAATAATAAAGCTAAATGTCAACAGGATGTAATCATTTGGTAAGGAAAACAGCAGACTGAGTGTTAGGTAGAAGCTCGGGTGTAAAGCCTGTACATGCTGTGGAACAGAGATTGGCAGCGCAGACAGAAGCGAGGGCTGCTCAGTAGGACAGAGGATGAGGAACAGGGACTCTGTTGGTAAGTTATTATAAATAGATGACCAGGACTCTCTTTATGAGTCGCACGTTAAGATTTCTCTGTTTACCTGAGTCTAAAGCTGCTGTTCGTCCACATTCTCTGTGTTTGTGTCAGTCAGGAGCATCGGTTAAGCTCATAAAGAGTGATTAACACGGCGCTGGATGAAATACGGTGGGAGTTTATCAGTTAATGAACAGGCCCATTGAGCTCGTCCTCACTGTCACAGCTCTGCAGCTTCACTATAAGGCGCTGCCATGTTAGTTTTTCTCTCCTCAGCTGCAGAGTGGCCATATTTAATTGGCCCATCTAATTTGCTTCTCTGCTAGTATGTGTGTGCGTGCGCGTGTATCTGTGTGCGCACATGCACCATAGAAACCATCTGTTCACAGTGAGCTAGCATGAGTCACAGACCAGATCTGAGCCATGGCATCTGGGGTATGGCATCCACTCTCCTCCCTGTGCCAGCCTCTCCGTTGCTTCTCTTTCCGCTCGTTTTTCTTTCACATTCTCCGCTCCCTCTCTTTCCGCTCTGCTCATTTTGACTGAATTGAATTTACTTTTATTACTGCGGCTGCCTTCAGCTCTTCTTCTCCGCTCAGCTGTCTGCTCTCTTCTCTCTATCTCTCTCTCTAGCTATTATTTCATTAATACCTGAAGAGAAGATGGGTAGAGAGGTGATAATACTCTGTTTGTTTTGGCGATTGAGTTTCCATCAGGGAGTCAGCGCGGCTCAAAGGCACAGGCTTCATCAGCTTCCTCCTGCTGGATTCTCCTTTCATCGATGCAATAGTCTGTCAATCACAGAGGAATTAACAAGACGTCCCCTATGAATCTTACATGCATGCATGCTCTCTTTTCAACGTACACACGCATACACAAACACAAGTGCAAGACCTTAGGGGATGTCAATGACTGGGCTAAAGGGAGGATTGAGCTAATAGCTAATCAATGTTATATAGAGTAACCTATAGCCCACAGATGCTAGTCAAACACACACATACTTCAGTGCATACTTAGATGTAAACAGGCGATGTGAATCAATCAAGCCCACACCAGCCAGGCTCAATGTCACCTTGTCTTTCCATTTCAAAGGTTTGGTGTTTTAACTCGACCTCTTGTGGCGTCTAGCCATGTTGATTTTATTCAGCGGTCAGTGTCTTAGATTGTACAGATCTACCTCTATGAATGGTTTGTGGTGTTGAGAGCAGTGAAAATCAACAGAATGAGTTTATCTTGTGGAAATGTTCAATGTGTGTTTGTTGGAATATCCGTGAAGGAACTGGGACATTGTATCTGGAAAGAGATGCTGAATTTTTAAAATGCTTTTTTTTCACTGCTTTGAGCAGCAGAAACCAAATTCTGTCCAATTCTTCTTAGCTGCTTGAAAAATCTTTGAGAATAAAACCAAATGTGTGTACATGTGTGTGTGTAGTTTGGGTGAAGCAGCACTTTGCCATCATTAAGATGAACCGATGCCTGTGCAAATTATGTCCCATTTTCTCAGGCCAACATCCTTTAGCTCTGCTTCTTCCGTCTCATCTTTACAGTCAAACAAGCCACATTTACACATATCATGTGGAAGCTATTGACAAGCTACAACAGCAGGGAGTCTTAACTCCAGGGATCTTCCTCTAACCCACTTTACTTGAGCCCTGCAATCCTTTTCCCTCCCCGGTGCTCTATTCCTTAATGATTTCTCCTGTTGGTATCATCCGCAGCCCTAATGGAGTCCGTTTTACTTGCTGATCAATGGGGGAAAACAAGCGACTGAGCCTGGCTTTTCTTCTCCTTGTTACAGAGGGAGATACAGTACTGAGCTGCTGCTGCTGCTCCCCGATATCCTTGATGGAGGGATGTGTGAGAACCCATCTGTCCGTCTTTCTGTTCTTTGATCTCAGTTGGAGTGCGGAGAGGGGAGACAAGGATCCCTGAGTGGACGGGGAAATCAAGTGTTGCAAACGTAATTTCTGCATTTGCATGTGCACATGCACACATTTTCTGTCCTCATCTGACCACAAATCACAACATCATCTAAAAATGGGTTTGTGCAGTCAGTCACACAACAATATTTCACATGTTGCAGGAAGAAATCTTTAACAGTCATAACCAGGCCTATAAGATAAGACTTCGAAAATGTTCCCAATCTCCCACAGAAAGGTTAGACCAAAACACACGAGGTGACCTTCTGGTTTAAAACTCAACATGTTCTCACACAGAGCGGGATCTACAGTCGAGCCTGTTTTAGTCTGGAGGGTTCAAACAGAGTGGGGAGTTCAGACGCCTCACAGCTAAAGGTCACAAGCACCACACAGAGTCAAAAGTGGAAGTTAAAGTTCCTGTGCTCCCGTCCTGCCGTTCTCACTGTGTCACACACACACACACTCACACACACACACACACACACACACACACACACACACACACACACACACAGAAATGAACATCAAAGGCTCCTTAATCTTTTGCCTCTCATGTCAATCAGCCCTGACACCATCTCGGCCTCGCCGTGCTCTGAGCAGCAGCAGGAAGAGGAACACTCTGCTGCAGGCAACACTTTTAAAAATGTCTACTCTTTCATGCTCTGCTGGCAGGTGCTCTGTGCTTTGTGAGTATGAGAGAGAGAGAGAGAGAGGGAGAGAGAGAGAGAGAGAGAGAGAGAGAGAGAGAGAGAGAGAGAGAGAGAGAGAGAGAGAGAGAGAGAGATAGATAGTGTGTGTGTGTGTGTGTGTGTGTTTGTTTACAGGTGGATTTATTGTATAAAATGGTAAAAATGCCTATGGAGTTTTGCGCAACAGATGATAAATGACTACCGAGGCCCTGAGGGCTCAAGGCAATGTGACTTCCATTGTCAAATAGATGAAGATGTTTTTATATGTATTTGAATGTGTTTTCGTCATTTGCAGTGTATTGAGCTCTCAGGGCCACCGTAGATTACTGTGTAAAATTGCACATTATACTGGAAACTGCATAAACAAAAGATTAGGTCACCTGGCTGTTATATTGTGTATGTTTATTTAGTGGATGCACATGTTACTGTCAGTAACAAGCTATATTAAGTCTGATGTACAGAGCTGAAAATGAACTAGTGATCTTTGGTCAGGGTGGAGCAACAGACTCTCTCTTGCTTGATTCATGTTTGCATTGTAATTCATTTGGAAAAGTGCTTTAAAAATGAAGCTGTTGCTGCCGCAGAGGGAATGGTAAATCAAATTCTGTTTTTGTCTATGTTTTATTTCCAGAAAATGTGGCCGCAAAATTCAGTGTGGTGTAAAAACGATGTGCAACTGATTCAGTTCATTTGTGAAAATATAAGGAAAAAATAGTGTGTTAAGCTGCACACTAATACTGCAACAAAGAATTATTCTTCATTTTGGGCTAATCTGCTGATTCGTTTCTTAATTACATGATTAGGCCTAGTCGTTTTGTCAGGAAAATGCCCATCATGGTCTCCCAAAGCTCAAGATTGTAGTTTTCTTTGTCTGATCATTATTTCAGAGCCCAACGATTTTCAGTTTAATATCCAAGTAAACAAATTAGAAGCTGGAGCTGGTGAATGTTTGGCATCGCTGCTTTAAAATAACTTAAATGATAAATATATTAGCAAACTAGCCTACTGATTAATTCTCTTAAATTAAACAGTTAATTAAACTGATTTAGCTATTGCACAACCATGCACATACTTGCACAATTAGTTTAAGCCACTAATTAATGCGGAGATGCTATTTGCAAGTTTTGCTAGAGCTACATAGCTAGAGTCAGCATTAGCATCTCCCTACATACCAGTCTAGAAGAAAAACTGCAAATTCAAACTCACTCGCGACGAGTAAAGAGATTCCAGAGGTGGGAAAACAATCCAGATGTTAACCCTTGGATGCATGAGCTACCAATACCTACACTCTTACATGAGTGGGGTCAAAAATGACCCCAATTAGAATCAATGCGTTTTTGCAATAAATGTCTTTAATTTTGGTTAAAGATGATGATTTTCATTATATTTTGGTCAACAAAAGAGTGATTTCATTTTTGACTTGTCCATTTATCACTTTTTATTCACATTTGATCACAAAACATTCAATCAAGTATCAAAAATGTCAAAATCCATTGTTTGTGTGTCCGTCTGTCTGTTTGACTATGGAGGACAAAAAGAGAACATTCAGTAGATCTGGGGACCATAACACTGTCGATACATATGTAAACACACAAACATCTTCTCTCTTCTCAGTGTGCGGCAGGATCACTTGTCAGGCAAGGTCCTCAGGAATCCTAGCTGGCCTCCTGTAGCAGCCATGCTACATTAGATGAGAAAACATAAAAAGGACAATGTTTGAATGGCACATAAAACTACTGTATAAATGAATACATAGCTATGTAAGTCAATTTCTGGGCATTTATATGTAAGTAAATACACAGACATGCATACACACACACACACACACACACACACACACACACACACAGACACACCATATACATCACATCAACACACCATACATACATCACATCCATAATCATATAACGGGTTAGCTTTTATTATAGGGAAGTTATAGGTATATTAAGAGTCTCACTCTCTACACAACAAATGCAGTAATGTTAGCTACCTTACTATACTAGCTAACATCAAAGTACTAACATTACTTTGCAATTAGCTAAATTGTGCCTACTTTGTAACAACAAAGTAGGCTAATTTGATGACAATAATACTAACCTCATACTCTATCACAGAAAACTCATGGATGTGGAAAATAAGTTCATAAATGAAGATAATACTTACATGTATGTTGCTGTGTAAAAATGACCTCCTGGGTGGTGAGACTGCTGACATTAGATGTTTAAGTGGGACAGTAACAGTATACCGACAGTCAGTGTTGATGAGAATCAAAGGTTCCTTGGAAATTCCATAGGAAATGCTTGGGGTCATTTTTGACCCCGCTTATGGAAGAGTGGGGTAGTGATACAAAAACTGCAATTTCTTAAAAGTAATGAAATATTTTTAAAAAATACAAATGGCCTCATGTCACAAACATGTTTTATGAGGAATACCTGGAATATGAAATTATAATTACTTTTAATTTCAAAGATTTTGAAGAATAACAACGCATGGGGTCATTTTTGACCCCACTTATGCATCTAAGGGTTAAAGCAGAAGTAAGTGATATATTTGTGTTAATATAAGTCTTAAATAGTTATATCTTCCGACAGCAATCACTTACATAGAGTGTTTGGTCTGAAACACGGGTCTGTCAGTCACTCTGCTCTGCTCTGAGCCGAGGAGAAAACATTTATCGTATCCTACAGTTTTTATCCAATGAGGAGAGAGAACGGCATGCAGGGCTGTGTGTGCAGCCAAGGGACGCCGTGAATGTGGTGACGTAGGGACGAGGACTGTTATGGTGCGTTCAAGGAAACTCGTAACTCCTGTTTTTCCGACCTGTGAAGTCGTACCAGTTCGATCTGGTACGAGTTCACGGGTCGGAAGTTACGAGTGGCAGTTATAGTGACTTTCACAGGTAAAACAGGTCGGAAAAACACGAGTGGGTTGCCTGGAACGCTACAAAATCGTAAGTTGTGACTTGAAGCTGTAATTTACGGTTTCAAAAGCCTGCCTGGAACGCAGCATTAGCCGAAACGACCGGATCGCTTACTTCTGCTTTAACTCTACCCTAAAGATGGAGCGAATAAAGCTCTTCTAGTGTAAAGACAAAAGTGGCTGAAGTTTCCCAATCATGTCCACCCACTAAGAAACAGCCCCTTTAAAGAGATAGTTCAACATTTTGGCAAATTCGCCCATTGCCATAATCCATATAGTCATAGGGGTAGGTTCATTACCTTTATCAGTGCATGTTGTTTTGAGATCCGCGGGGCAGAGACGTGAGCTGCTCAGCAAACACAATGGGGGTGAATGGTACAGGTCCCCTGTCCCTCATCAAACTCATAAAATACACAATCTAACAACTTCAAAACACTCTCATGGAGAGGTTGTGACCTGCTATGAGATAATCATGTATAATTATGTAACATTACACATGACAGTCGTGTCTGGAATGTAGTTCCGGCTGCATTTGCCTCGAAAACAACTCCGTCTCTTAATGTTAAATTGTTATTTCATAGCCTGGTGAATGTGCAGGTCACTTGTCCACGAGAGCGTTTTGGAGTTGTTGGATTGTGTATTTGATGAGTTTGATGAGGGACAGTGGACTACTTGCTGTTACCTGAGCAGCTCACATCTCTGCCCCGCGGATAACAACACGCACCAACAATTACAGTAAAGGTAATGATCATATGACTATTAGATTATGGCAATGGGCAGATTTGCCAGAATGTTGAACTATCCCTTTAAGGCCTTTCTTCTATTCCCTTTATAATGTTTATCACCAAACACAGAGAAAGCCCTGATGAAAAGAACAGAATAAACTCAATACCAGTGCCTTCATGAAATATGACAAGCTTCTGAAAAAAATGTCAACCCCCTCATCTATGCCTGTGGGATTCCTCTTTTCCCTGCTCCACTGTAGCTGAAAAGGAGCCTCCTCCACATTGCCACACAGTTTGTATGATTTTCAACCAGCTAGAGAGAGAAGAAGGGTGTGGAAAAAAGAATGAGCACAAGAGAGAGAGAGAGGAGGGGGTGTTGGGGGGTAATGAGGAAAGGAAAAGGAGTGATGACATAACAGGGGGCCTGGCGTGCGTGAGAGTGCAGGTGCATACGTCATCTGTAACTGGGAGAGGGAGAGCGAGCATCCTTTATGTAGGTCACATTAAAAACACATGCAGCAACCAGAAATTCAGCCAGCTAACCAACCAACCAACCTGACAAGCAGCAGTGAAACCACCACTGTACGTTCACTCTCCTCAGCTCGCTCTGTGACTGTGGAAATGGAAATTATTCCCACAGTTGAGTCAGTAAACTGTTATCTCTGCTACTGCTGCTCTGTGAAGCTGCAGCACAGACCTCGTTACCAGCCCGCTCAGTTTCTAATGAGTCTGGGGAATTACATCATTTGCTCTGTTATTTTTACATAGGTTTAAGATTTTTTTTTTTTTTTTAAAGAAAAAACTGTCATGTGGCAGCATTTCATGACTTTATGTGTCTTGTTCTGAAGTCAACACACAGCAGCTTTTCACCATGTCACCACCCTGAATTGTCTTGGAGCAAATTAATTGGTACCAATGTCACAACGGCCTCCAGTCTTAATGCAAAATACTTTAATTTACTAATAACAGTGCCCCTGACTGGGCCAGTCATGTGTGACAAATTCACAAACAACTCAAAGAGCACACAGTAAATAAATGCAATACAAGTTGTCAGATCACAGACAGTTCTATTGGCAATATATGGAAATGGCTGGAAAAACACATTATATTGTGTTCTTCTGCATGTGTTATTTAAAAAGCTTCATAAAACTGCAGCTCTTAATCATGTGGAGCTTGTGTATAGAAATACAGGTAGAAGAATACATTTTAAATGGGGGTGGAGCTCAGAAAGAGAAAGCAAACTACAACATAATGATGGTGGGAGGGGGATATTTATGCAAACTATATTCATGAGGGGAACACATAGAAGAAAGCAGTTAAAAAAACTGTAATGTGATGATAATAGTATGCTCATGATGTAAGTGGGTTAGCTGGGAAATATCAGTATGTTGTCAAAAAAAAAAAGCTTCAAAATGAAATGTTGGGTCAGAGTCAGATTTGAAAGAAGTGGACTCACGGTGAGCTGTCCTGCAGGAGGGGTCACTCTGGGTGCTGTCGGCAGAGTGGGCCGAGGAGACCGAGGACACGCTGGAGCTCCTGACGAAGCCGAACGCTGCCAGGCGGCCGGCGGGGTGGCGGCTGGAGCTGAAGCCTGGGGGGCGCAGGCCCGACTGGCTGGCTTTGGGCAGCATGGACCTGGAGGCTGCGGCCTGGGGCTGGGGCTGGGCCGCTGCTGTCGCTGGAGCAGGAGGAGGAGGGGCTGCAGCATGTTGGGTGAAAACCTGGTCATCTGTTAGAAAAAACATAAATATATTTTGAAAACAGAACTCTAGATGGTTTGTCCTCAGTTGAACTGACAGACAGCGGAAAACAATACAACTCATCATTGTGCGAATTTCATCTTATCTGGTAATTAGCTGCATGTACAGTTAGTATGCTCCTTTTGTTTCAGCTGCAGCATGTGTGTGCTGAATGGATCGTGGCACAAGTACAGGCAATCATATTATATGTGTGTGTTTGAGTGACTGTGCTGTAAACTCATTAACCACCACTCACATAGCAGCAAAAATAAATCCAGGAGATTAATCATAAGTATGTTTATTTCCCTTGTGAGTCATTCATCATCATGTGTTGACTAAGCTCTCAGTGGGCACCAGGAAGTTGTCTGTGTTATGTCTGTGACTGCTGCAGCAAATATAATAACCATACACACCCAACAACCTGCTAACAGCCACCTCTGGCTCGGCCCAGGCTGGGCCGCAGGCCAGCAGCTTCTCTAATGCCAACGTTGCTATGACATGTGATGTGACACCCACAATTCAGGACAATGGTCATATATCTTTTCTATGCATATGCTATGTTTCTAGTTTGCCTGCATTTACATTACATTACATTCACAGTAATTGGTTGTTAGTATGGGTATTACAGTGATTTTGACTGCAGTAACCCAAACTATGTAAAAGCTGTGGCCCTGCAGGTTTCCAGACTTAAAACCAGAAGAGAAAGCTACAATGGAAGTTGGATTAAAAGAAAAGAAGAAAGAAGAAGAAGAAAAAGAAAAGAAAGCAAATCAAAGACAGAAAGGGAGGATAAAAAAAGTAATCATAGCTCGACAGTGGCAGCTTTTGTTGGTGAGCAATGGGGAGAAATCCTCCTTCTTGGTAATCTATGATTTCCAACAGCAAAACAGATGAAATGTGCAGGCATGAACAACCAAGGCTACACACACACACACACACACACACACACACACACACACACACACACAGTGGGCAGTGGGCAAATCCCCAGGCCTTGGATAGAAGCCCCATTTTGGCTACCTCAGCCTGCAGTAAAGGGTCTAGATCCTGGGCAGAAGAAGAGCATTATCCCCTGCTGGCTGCAGAGATAAGGCAGGCAGTCCTCCTTTCCTCTCCATTGGTCACAGCTGTATGTTACAGCGCGTGCAGAGTTGGTGGAGAGGGACAAAAGGGGACAAAAAGATGAAGAAAAGTCTCCGATGTGACTCCCTCCCAGCATCATCAGTGCCTCTGTTCACACTTATCACCTCTCTCTCTCTCTCCTCTTTCCTCAATATCTGCCTGTGCACCACGCGCTCTGTTTATTAGATCGGTGCTCGCTCCTCTTGAGTGAGAAGGTCAGGATCATTAAAGATAAATGTCCTCATCCTCCGCCCCCACTGCTCCATTCATGCCCTCTGAGAGACGAGGGAAGGGAGCCTGACTGACAAATATCCACTTAGGCCTAGATATTACGGACCAAGGCTCCGGCTAAATGAACCCACACATAATTCGTAATAACCTTATAGAAAACTGGAAACAGATAAAATTCACGAGATAACTTTGAATGTCCTTTGCTCTCTCTGTATTTTCTCTCTCTTTTATTCTCTCCATTTGCAAGAGCCCTTTTGTTGTCTCTCTTGCGGCACAAATACAAAATACTCTACCTGACTCTAAAGTGGAATGTATGCAAGTGTGAATTTGGGGAATGCACTATAAATCATAAAAGCTTTTGTGTTTTTGTGTTTCTCTCTTCAGCCATATGAAAGATTTGAATAAAACCACTTCACTTTGCCCTCAGGTCAGAAACACAACCGAACTAGTTTCTCAAAAGCCCCTTGGAGAAGAAAAACAAATTCATCTGCTGGCTTTCACTGAAAGAAAGACCACCCTATAACTTAAGATGAAGTATGTAAATATGGCTCCAAAAAGTCATTGGGACAGGCAGCTGGGAAAAGCAATATAATGACCGAACAGTTTTAATTACAGCCCAAGGTGAGCTTCAACAACCTGCATGGATTTCCTCCACAAAGCGTTAAATTGCATGTTATTAAATGTGATACTTGAGTGCGTCGCAATCTCTGCAGCGCTGCTGGAGCGAAAGCACAGGCCACCATTGTTGTTAAGAGAGGACGACAGCCTCAACATGCAGAGGTTACAGTAGCTTCAACACAAATGTCCTGTCATGTCAGTGGACGAGCCTCATTTCCATAACAATACCCAGTTCAAAGCCTACACATTAATTATGAGAATAGTTGCAGTAATTTGACAGCTACACAATAGCTATACCGTGTAGGTACTATATTATGCAAGATGGAAAGATTTGCTTTCACAAAAGGCTAAAAAGTTGTAGTTCACAGTGATGAAGAGAACAAAAGAACAATGAAGTGGTTGTTTGTTTTTTGTTTTTTTTTAAAGGTAATGGTTCTGCTTTCTCCACACATGGATGAGAAAACAACAAAAATCAACAGGAAATCCCTCAGTTACACAGCCTTTATACACAAAGACAGACGCTGATACACACAATGCTGAGCAATGTATATGTTTATACACTGTATTTGCACTGGTATTTATCCATGCAGTGTGTGCAGGGCAGGGTACAGCAGGGATGGGAGATGATTCGGGCAGGAAGATACTGACGTTACTTAAGTGTTAATTGCTTTGCACTTCAAAGCCTGTGGTTCCCAGAGGGCCGAGCAGCACCGAGACACCATACATATGTATTAATAGGGATTATGATAAGGAAGCCTGGCACATCATAACACTATGCTGATCAGTTCTGTATGTGCAGTTTTAAGATTGTGTGTGTGTGTGTGTGTGTGTGTGTGTGTTTGTGTGATAGTACAGATCCACATGCATGTCTCTCTCCGTATTTTTGGTGTGTGTCCCAGTTATCACACTCTGGGAGAGAGCAGATCAAATATGCATGGAAGTGATAAATGCCACAGGCCCTCCAGCAGAGTGAAGGGTGATGAGCAAATTTCATACTTCAATATTCCTGCGACAGTCGAGCGGTAACGTAAATCTGACTTCAGCAGTCAGAGGTGGTATCTGAATCATCTGAATTAGACATTTGCTGTGTGCAAGGAGGAAGAGGAAGAGTAAGCGAAGCTTCTATTTATTAATTTATTTATTTTGTTTTGTAGATGGCAGCCTTTTGGAGCAGAGAGAGTCCCCGCAGAGTATTTCTTAAAGCCCTCCAATCACATCAGCCAAAATTAATCTCAGAGAATGCATAATGAGCTGCCTTCATCTCAAGCCAATTTGAGGGGAGAAACAGTCCCACAACTGCTCGTTGCTGCAGAGGAGAAAAAGAGAAGAAGAGATATTCGCTCTCGAGTGTCTCAAATTTTTGGGTTGCTGAAATAAAATCTGACACATACTGAGGCTGAGAAGAGACTGTCTCCACCTGCATGTTATATTTACCTGTGTTGTCTTGGCTTTTCTGACTGGTCGCTGGGCTGACAGGTTGGACTGGCTGGCTGAAGACCAGCGTTGACCTCTGACCTGGACCAGGCCCTCTGCCCTTGGTTGAGCCCGTAGTCGTCCTGGCGACAGCTCCCAGGCCCAGACGCAGACCTCTGCCTGAGCGCAGGAGGCTGCCGCTCCCGCTGGCCTGAGCGGCGGTCCGAGGCTGCAGCGCGTCCTCTGCAGTACCACCTTTAAAACCAGCAGTCCTTCCCACCTGGAAATCAACATACTGCTGTAATCCATAAAAGAAACGTGTCACATGTCATATTGTGTCATATAAAGACTTTGTTTTCCTATTGGAATTTCCTGCTGGCATTCGCTAACACGCTCACTTACATGTGTTTGCTGATCAAAGTTTCATTGCCAAGACGTGTTTACTTTTGTGTATTATGCCTGTAATACTGTGAACACGCTGTAAAACAAGGCACTTAATGCACCATGCAATCTAATAGCTGACACCAAATTATATTCTACATTTGTAAATGCAGCCGCCTAGACTTAAATGCCTTTGTCATCAAACTTTCAGTATGAAGAAAACAGATGATTAGAATATGATATGACTGATAATCATACACAATATATATCTGTAGAAAATACAAAAATGTCCTTATATTACAGTTTTGGTCGAGATATGTCAAGAGGAAACAGCCAGACCATGTAAAGATATTCTTGATATGGCTTGGAGTGTATTGCATTTACACTTCGCCTACCTACCTATACCTGGCTGTTTGTCTTGTTTTGTTTTACCTGTTTTCAGAACCTTTTTTGATTATTTGAATGAAATATAATTTTTTTTTAAAGATTTACAAACAAATTCCTTATATTGGTTGCATAACTGCAGCGTGTTATTGTGTGTTGTTGCAGCAAAAGCCTGCAGGGAAGCACTGCTGATTGCCATGTCATCTCTTGAAAGCATTACTCTATGTATGGGACAAAATGTTAACATACAGTGTACATGTGAAGCTTTGAGAGTTGTCTCATCCCCGTGGGCTTTGTACTTCAGCCTGAATTAACTATTCATTTCCACATGTTGGTGCTTGATGCTGCCAAATGAAGCTATTTAATCAGAATCAATAAGGACTGATTTTAAAGCAATAACGAGCAGCACTCTGGTGAGAGTGCAAACGCAGAAGATCTGTGATCAATTATACATGGTTTATGGAGCAGCTGGATGTTATGGATACCAGCGAAGGGGATTAATATGCAGAGTCAAAATAATGAACAGAGGACGTTTGTCTTTGTATTTAATGCACATAATGCACTGTATATCATACAGTTATTCTCTGTTGCTAATTGCGATACCATCATAATTAAAATCTATCTCTGTCTTCGTTTCACTTTTAATGTGTCTGTGGATGGAAAATCCATGACTGAATGAGAACGAGCTTATTAGCAAACTATGACAGAAATCAACAGAATACAAGCTTCATTCTCCCTAAGGAAGATCTATTGAAGTTAGAACTTATTATAAATAACAAGATACTCACTTCTGCCTGCGCCCCATAGAAGTTGTCTGCTTTGCTGCCCAGTTTGGGTGGTGCTGTATGGCTGTGTGTGTGCGCAGGGGGGACGGTGTTTGTGTGCCCGGGGGGCCTGATGCTCCGGCCCAGCACACCTGAGGGGAAGACGTTTGTCTGCATCTCCTGTCGGTACTTGTCGTAGAGCGGATTGGAGGCTACGAGCACTGGGGCTCCTCTGGTCTCTGCCTCAGGCTTGGAGGGGTCTTTACAGGCGCCTTTGAAGGAGGTCGGCGCTTGGCCATGTGAGTACGCAGAGAGCCTGGATGGTAGAGAGGACACCTGATAAGGTCCGTCGGCAGCTTGGGGCTTAAACTGAGGATTCTTTCGGACGTAGGTGATGATTTTCGGGCGAACACCTTTAGGTTTAAGTTTGGGCGACGGGGAGCTCTCTTTGGGGCTGGAGCTGTGGTTGGAGAGGGGGGAGCTCTGCTGGCTGTTTAGAGGCGCTTTGGGGATTCCACTTGTGCTTATATTAGTTTTGACTGGTGCTCTCAAGCAACTGTTGCCATAGCCCTGAGCTGACGATGTGACGGCAGGGTTGCATCCCGACGGGATGTGTTTAACCACTCCGGAGACATTCCTGGAGACGAGGTACATGGAGGGTTGCCTGCGTGGTGAGCTCTGGGGTGTCCTGAGAGGGGAGTGTGGAGGGGTAGATGACCTGGAATCAACCCCGGTCCTGTTGGGACTGGAGCAGTTCCTTCTGTATGTGAGCTGCGTCTGGGGTCTCCTCTCTAAGGGGGGAGGGACGGAGGGACTGGAGCTGGGCTGTGGGGCTGAAGCTGGCTGCGTTTCCACAGGTGGAGCCTCCCTCTGGGCTGCCTGGTTGGGCTGTCTGGGCTGGGAGACCCCATATGTGTACAGGTGGGAGAAATCTGATGGTTCGCGTAAGGATGTTTTTGTAAACTTTTTGTTGGAGCCGTTACTGTATGGATCTGGAGAGCGGTTTGGGGAAGCCGGTTGCCCCATCTCTGCTTGATGAGCGCTGGGCTCCGTTAAGCACCTCGTCCTTCCCACCTCCGTCTGACAGAGGGGTCTGACGAGCTGCTGCCGCCTCGGTGGCAGAACCCGCTCCTCAAATCCAGCCTTCCTCCTTTGGCCAAACCCGACATCAGCGGACAATCCGTTTCTATGATGGCTTCCATCCCTCTGTCTCTGATCCTGGCTGCAGAACTGGGGATGCTCATGTTTCTCCTGAGGATGTGACGATGCAGAGTTCTGGTTGGCATCTACAGAGATCGCCCTTCTCCTGGTCTGGGCTGAGGTAGTGTTGTTAGCATTTGGATAAGGATTGGTCTTGGAGTCGGACAGATGGATTGAAGACTGCGCTTCTCCGCCGCCGTCCAGAGCACTCGACAAGCTCCCGCTGAGGGAAACAGCTGACAAACTGGAGACAAACACATTTGTCTCCGACTTGGACTCCTTCAGACCTCCCTTCCGCCTCTCCCTGCCTGACCTGGTGTCCCTCTTCTCTATTGAGCCTGTCACACATGTGTCAAGCTCCTCAGTGCTACGACAGGCGATCCTATTCTGCACCTCTTTGCGTCTGCTGTCCACTTTGTTGCTGTCGTTGTCGTTTCTCCTCATGCCGATTGAAGCAGAGCTGGCAGTCGAGCTGGAGGATATGGACATGGCACCCTCGTCCTTTCCATCCCTCATGCTCCCTCCATCGTCGTCCTCCTCCTGATCCCTGTCTCCTAAGAACGCATGTATCTCCTGACACTCCAGAAACTCCCTGAGCTCAGGCTCCATGCACTGCTGCTCCGATCCCCAGAACACTAACCTATCAGGTGAGTCCGTCTGAGAGACCAAAGGAGGAACGGGACTTGTGCCGTACCCTGGGCCCTCTATCAGTCCTCTTCCTTCCTGAGCACCAATTGACGATAACCGATTGGCATTATCATCCCCACTCCGCGGGAACTGGATCTGGGTTTTGTTTCCAATCCTTTCCCCTCGGTCAACATTAACCCTCGGCCCCTGGAAACTGGTCGGGATGCTCATGTTGGACCGATCGGAGTTAGAAGTATCTCTTTCCTCCCTGTCTCTCCTCTTGAGGGTCTGTGTGACGATGGCCCTTCAGTTGAGTATTCCAGGGACGAAATGTCATCTCACGAAATCTTTTTCACTTGCATTAACAAAGCTGTGTGTAATAGCTTTTCAGGGATGCGGTCTGATCTGAAATAAATGACAACAAAGAAACGCGTTAGAAAGAGCAACAAATATGCATGAAATACCGTCACCTCTGCTCACCCTCCATTCAACCCCTTAAGCTGTTTTATGCAGAGTCTGGTGGCAGCAGCAATTCCCTGAAATCAGCTGTGCATAATTTACATAGCTTTGTTTGGCTCGTGTCAAGAGATGGTCATTTGAAACAAAACAGAAGTGGCAGCTCATGAGACAAAAAGACACGTGAGGGATGACAGAGAGTGACAGGCTTGGATCCAGCTTGTTTCTATAATAGATGCATTCTCTCTTTTCATTTTTTGACAAGCAGCTGCTGAATAAAAACATGCGTGACATATAAGACGATAGGTGGATAAATATACACTCACACCGGAGTGATACTGTCCATACAGTAAACAGCCAGAGCAGTGAAACATTAATAATAGAAATGCTATTATCAAATGATGATGCATGTGTACTGTAGGACAGGAAAAAAAAGATAAGTGAAGACAGAAGAGGGAGATCGCTCAGAGAACAGGCTGTTTGTATGTAAGCGAAGGAATCGCCGTGGGAATGACTGATGAAGACAGGGGAGAGAGGAAGAAGAAAGTGAAGGGTGTTAAGTGTTTTGTAATGAGCTTTTTTCCTCAAGAGACACTGAAAATAGGATGTAGGATGGGGAGAGGGCGAAAAAACATCTGCAATGTGAAAGAATGTTCCAGTCATTTTGGTTTTACAGAAAATACAACATGAACACACTGCGTCTTTAAAAGGCTCAAATGCAAACAGGTCTCTTACATGAAAAGCATCAAAATGAAGTGTGACTGTTGTTTTAGAGGAGGAGGAGAAGGAAAACCAGCTCAGTGGGGATAAATCCATACTGTATGTCTGATCACTACGGGAGAGATAACACTACAGTACAACAGGCCATATGGCTGATTAAGCCAATGGCCCCCAAACGTGCACGACAGCATGCACTGCTTCATTTAGCCAGCAACATGTAGGACTGTACAGCAGGATGTACAGAAAACTGAGATTAAAATAGCTGCGTCACTCTGGGTAAACGATACTACTTCAAAGTGAGCAGCTGTATGTGGCGCTGCTGAAACATGTACAGACCACAGACAGACGGCCAGATGGCAGGGAGGACGAAGATCTGAGAGGTTTTGTCACCGTGTCAGGGCAGGATGGTTTAATCACATATAAAACAAAATGTCTTCTCTTTTTTTCTCTCAGAGGACTGATCAGGTGTCTCTTTATATTCCAGTCATAACTATGCAAGAGCTCGAAGAGGAAACTGATTTCAAACCAAATAGTATTAATGGAGTCATTTTCATTTGCCCAATAAGGAGAGTGTTATGTTTTGTTTCCTTGTTGGTAAAACACAGCTCGTTTTCTTTATAGAGAAAGAACTATTTTTTCAGCTTCTCAGGTAAATATGGTGTTTATCTGTATAGGCAGTGAACATTTAGACTGAGATGGTCATTACGTTGTCAAATATGTGTCTTGGAAGCATCACACTGAATATCTGATTAGTTTCCACAGTTCAAATAGCACTCGCACCCTCTAATTATATGTGCAGCGGGGGAGTCGGCTCTCATTAGCAGGTGCCTGCTCCATGTGTCCCTCTGGCAGTGATGAGTGAACTCAGAGAAGAACTAAGACACATCTGATGCTGCTGTAGAGCTACGTTTTGTCCAAATGCACTGAGAGGGGAAACATTCATGTGGCTGCTAATCCTGAAGGTCATCCTAAAATAATTTGCAGATATTATCATAGTTTCCTAAAGTGTCTGTTACAAGAACACACACACACTTTTGAGAAGAAGAAAAAAAGCCGTAATCTTATTCAAGCATTGCAATTATGAAAGCCAAATATCAAAAAAACATATTCAGATACTGGTTTAATGAGATTTTTCCTACAGGGGTAAAATTTGTTTGGGAGAGAAATCCATTGTGGTAGACAAACAGGCAAACATCAGGAAGGATAATCCACACACTGCCTCCTGCTGTTGTTGTGTGCACTGCTAATATTTACCATTAACTGGCGCACACAATCAAATAATTAGCTAATTAGAAGACTCGCAGACACATTTCAAAGAGGAGGAGAAGGAGATTGATGGGAGGCGGACGGAGAGAGACAGAGAGCGTGCATGAGAGAGTGAGAGAATTCTCCGAGAGGGCATGGTGGCAGATCGATTACGGCACTGATGTAGCGCCGGAGCTTTTGCTGATGGCAGCAGTCTTGGTCTCAGTGGCTGAACCAGAATAAGCTGCGCACACACTCACAGAGAAGCAGACAAAACCAACCTGGTAAAATCCTACACACAATAAGACACAATAAAAGTGAAGAAAAAAAAACTGTAAAAAGACTTGTGATAATAAAAAAGCATTGAAATTAGGTCCATCCTGCTGTTGCACTGCTTTATGATGGTGCATTGCTACTCAGATGTATAATGTCAAAATTAAAGAGGTTAGAATGGGAGAGAGGAGTTGATGTAACCTTTGACTAGAATATGAATTATGCAGTTATAGGTGTAAAAAAGGTGGAAAATATCTTTGATCATCAAGGCCCTGAAGTACAAAGGGATCATGGTTTGTGGATGCAATGTCATCAATGGGGCTTCAAGCAAAAACAGTGGTTCATTTCCATGATTTCTGTGTTTCTTTCTGTCGGAGCTGCAGCAGGACCACCGCTCAACCTGGATCAGTCTCTGTTAAGGTGCTGGAAACATAAGAGTCCAAAAGGAAAGAAAGGATTTCCGCACACTTAAATCTGTGCAATATTTCACTTTAATGTGAGCTTTCGGTCTACAAAACCTTCATCAGAGTATACCATGTTGTTGAACCATATGCTCTGATGAAAGCTCACATTAAAGTGAAGTATTGCACATTAAGTGTGCGGAAATCCTTCCTTTCCTTTTGGACTTCTGTTGGAGCTAAAAATGTTTAATAGTGGGACTATTTTTTGAATTGCATTGAGAGGATAGACCACACAGGACAAGAGCAATATTAGTAAAAACCTGGGACAAAAATTGAATGGGCCTGCTTCTGTTGTCATGGCAATCACACATCCCTTGGAAAGGAGGAATATACGTCTCGACCTCTCCATCTTCCATCAGGGAAAAAGGTCAGCGATGGAGAGAGACAGCATGGTTGTGAAGGTCAGCTATGCTTTTACACTCGCAGCTCATGCATGCATTCTGCTGTGCATCGCTTTCATGTGTGAACTCACACTCAGCCATGAGTAAAGATAAATGTAACCACTACTACACTATAGTGCACACAAAATACACACAGTGCACTAGAATAGCTAAGTAAAAGCCCAGTTTTTTTCCCCACCAGCTCCACACTACTCTCCCAAGAGCAATCACATCCCTGCAAGTGGGCAGATAGACACCACACATGAACAGATGAAAGCATGGGGCAGGACAAGATCTCAGCAGTGATCAAATTCAGTCAAGGACCTGGATTTGTGGTTTTCACTGGGCTGCTAACCTATCAACCGCTGCATTTAACCACCAGAAGCTCTTCTCAGAAGGTGGGAAATGATGAGCTAAGAACATGACATGAGGAAGGACTCACTGAAGGGGGAAAAAAATCTTAAGTGTAGTAAAACTGAAAAAGCAACAGGCCTTCTTCACTCTCCCCCTTTTTTTTCTCTTGATGTGAGCAGGAGTCAGTCTGTGTGGGTGAAAGACTGAGACACACATGAGGTGGGAGAGATGAGACATGATGCAGATGGATGCAGAAAGCGAGAGAGAAAAAAAGAGTGGATGCAGGACGACTGACGGTCTCTAATCAAGCCGAAGGAAGGGAAAACACCATGTGGACCTCTGAAGTGTCTTACTGATATGAGCCTAAGAGAATAGAAAGAAGTAATTATTGAAAATCCTTTTCCATATATAATGCTAATGTGGGCTAAATTGCTCGCACAGGGGAAACTGGGAACATATATTTCCATAAGAGTTATCCTTGTTTCTCTCATAGGAACCGTATGGAAATTAGTAGGGGAGGAGATGGGGTCAAATACATGGTGGGGGGGGGGGGTATTTTCTAAGTTTAAGTTCATAATATTTATGATGCTGGCAAAAGGTCTTGCTTTTAAGAAAATGAAATATATAATATGAAGATTCCCCTCCACTCCCAGCCTCAATAAATTTTATACGGTCCCTTAGGTATTAATGATGGAGCAGCAGAATATGAGAGGGGGTCATCGTTGTCGAGATGGGGTGTGGGAAGGCTGTGAATCTTATTTCCAGTCAGTGGATCAAATTCTGTGCTCCGCAGAATTTTTTCTAAGAGAAAGACTATTTCTAATTCAAAAGAGAGATAATGTTCGTTTATCTTATACGTTTTCAGAGCAGTGTTGGTTTGTGTGTGGTTTTTTTTTTTAGAAAGACATGCTCAACTGTGACAGCAGAGAGACACTCATCTGCACAGACACGGACATTAACACATGCACACACACCTTCCCTCGGCGTCTTTGTTGTCGATCCAGCAGCACATGTGGCTATAACAGAAGCTATTTGTCTCTGGCACTTTGGCTTTATTCCTCTCCTCCCCCACTAGAGAGCAGACAGGTTTTATAGCATGTGGTCCCAGGGGAACCCCAACGACACACATTCACACACATACACACACACACACCTCCATATATACATACATATTTCTGCACAGAATTCCAGCACATTGAGGTGGAGTGAAATGGACAGAGCGACAACATGCGTGTAACCATAATTGATGACTCCTGAGTGTTACCACCCACCAAAATTAGATTTAGTGCAGAATTTACATTAAAAAGAGGCGAAGCAGTTATCCTTTAAGATGAAAATCCATTCCTCTAATACACTACATACTCTGTCTTTGCATGTAATTAATCTCTTATGACACCATCCTTGCATGTCCTTGTACTTTCCCAAGGCTAGATTTTGGTGGAAATGTGCATGTGTGTGTGTGGGTTGGTGTTTCACCGTGAACCTGCGAACATCTACCCTCTACAGTCATATGAATATATTTAATACACAAAACCTGCAAATGCTGGGCACACAAAAACAATCTTCATCTTGTCCATTTTGGGAAAAAAACCTCTCTTGTTACTTTTTATTCTGTTCGCATTCAGCGATCCAGCAGGATAAAGCTTAGTGGGAAAGTCTATTCACAAGTAAGCTAAGCTTTTAGTCATCCATCCCTTCTCCTCCCATCCCATGTCAGCAACACAACACAGACAGAAATAGCAGTGAAATAAGCTAAACGCTCCATTTTCACAGAGGACACAATAGACACCCTGTAGACAGAATTTCACAAGTGATGATTCACTACGTCTTTGTGTTGTGTGGAAACCAAGCAGCAGCTCACTATGCACAGTGAGGAGGTTGCCATCACACAGAGAAGTGCAGAAGAAAAAGGGGGGAAAATATCCAGAAATAGCATCCTCCAGTTACTTGGTTGTTGTTTTACACTGGTTTCCTGTGTAGATGCGCATCACAACACAACAACAACAAACCAGCTCCTTATTAACAATCTTTGCCTCTTTTTGCAGCCCAAATTGCTCACAATTGCCCCTTCAGTGATTTTCCCCATCTCCTTTCCATGCCTGTCTCTTTCTCTTTCTCTTCTCCCTTCCTCCATTTCTCCTATCACCTTAATAATATGGAGTTAATGAGGGCCGGGTGAGGTGATCAATCCCATTTTCATCCATATAGACGACACCAGCAGACTACATCTGCCCAAATAATCTCCTCTTCTCTCCCCCCTTCTTCTGCCTCTCTCTCTACCCCTCCGCTCCCACACACACACAGTCAGATGCCTCTTTGTACCCAAGGGGGTGTCACTCTATATCGCAGGGGAAACTGTAACAGGATTTCTGCAGGATGTTGGGTCAGAGTGGGCGGTCATAGCTAACTGAATGAGGAGAATGAGAAAATCAGATAATCTGCAATAAAAGCTGATTTATTTCCTTATTGCACGCAGACAAGGCAGTGGCTGCGATGAAATTTTTTGGAAAAAAAAAAAAAAATCGCAATATGCCCATAACAGGATTTATTAGTCGAAGCAAAATGAAAAATGGCCAAACACATGCGCACATCTTCCCTCGACACATGTCCACACACATGGTTTGTTTCTTTGTTATCCAACACAAATTAAAATGAGGAAACGGGTGGTCGCCAAAAAACAAAAAAACAAATCACAATCACGACAAGTGCTACTCTCCAAATATAATGTGAGCTGTAACCGTGCACTTACACACACATGTGCATGCAAAGTTACATGCTGAGAAACATGAGTACCACCTACACACACTCAGGCAACGACTTTCACTGCAGCGGGAGCACAGACAAAGACACAGCTTCTCGAAAAGGGGGAAATGTGGCTTAAAAAATACAGCTCTGTTCATTTACCATCTCCTTTATTGTTTTTTCTCTCCCTTTTTGTCTCTGAGTCTCCACTAAATCAGACATGGTCCTGCTCCACTGTCTGGTTTCTGCTGTAGTGTGCAGTCTGTGAAGATGGATTGTGGTAGAGATGGATAAAGGGAGGACAAATGTGCAGGAAATGAAAAGAGAAATGAGACGATAATGAGATAAGTTGGCGACAAAAAAACAAAAAAACAAAGAGGAACTGGTAGAGAGATTAACATGATGGGAAATAAACTGAGTGCTACAGTCTGGAGGAGAGAGACAGAAGAAAAGGAGAAGACGTGAGACTTGTGTTCATTGGTTGAATGTGCCCTGCAGCTGAAACACAGACTAACAGAGATCCAGACAGGGGTGGCATGGAGGAGAGGAGAGAGAGAGAGAGAGAGGGTGTCTGTCCATGCTGGTTGCTGGTAGCACCGCATTGTTATTAGCAAAGCCCCTCCGCCCACTACCCTCACTCGTGTCGCAGAGAAAAATGTTAACTCTTGCATGTCTGGTGGGAGAAACTGCTTGAGGGGGACAAAGAGGTGAGGAAAGAGCAGTGTTCATCTCAGATGCAAAGCTGTTGCAGACAAAGAAAGAAATGATAGTGGAATCCTCTGTGGGACGGTAAAGGAAGTTACCCACATGCTCTCTCACACACACACACACACACACATACTGTACACACAAACACACACATGCAGAGTCAGACATAAAGCAAGGTAAAGTGGGAGACAGAACCAGACAAAAGAAGGCAGAGTGCAACTTAGACCATGCTGAGTCACTTTTGTTTATTTCAGGAAAATATGATAATAGAAGCAAATGATGCTGCAGAGAGGGGAGAGGGGAGAGGGGGCGGTGGAAAGGAACAGTGATGTGGAGGGGGTGGAGGGGGGGGTCTGGTTTGTATTGAAATGTGCGAGTGTGTGTATGAATGTGTAATGTGCAAGTGGCAAACCCCAGGGGTGTGGGGGAGGGAGAACTGGCAAAGGATCAGTGAGAGGTGAGCAAAGAATAGCGTGAGCCGG
Source organism: Trachurus trachurus (assembly GCF_905171665.1). Taxonomy (NCBI): domain Eukaryota; kingdom Metazoa; phylum Chordata; class Actinopteri; order Carangiformes; family Carangidae; genus Trachurus; species Trachurus trachurus. The sequence goes on along the minus strand of NC_139903.1, from coordinate 17,250,015 downwards.
GGTCTTGGGGTGGTGATGATGTGCAAAAAAAAAAAAAGATTTGAATTGGCTGTAAAAAAAAAAAAAAAAGAGGGTAAGAGGGGACAGGATGGGGAAGAGTGCTCATAGCTCAGGTTGAATTCACATGCTGCTGCTGACGTTTGAGTTTATTTCTGGGAACGTGAATAAGCCTCACAAAGAATATACATATACAGTGAGGAGATGTATCATAAAAAATGAATGATGTCGACTCATTTAATGTTTCTGTGGCTTTTTACGGTCAAGTTAACAACTCTTACAGCTAAAGAAAACTAAACAAAAAACACAGCTGCTCACACTGACCTGCTTTAAGCTCATTCATAGTGTTGCATTCATTTGCTTAATAATAAGATGGAGCTTGCTGACTAATATCACTAAAATAACCTTGTCAACAAAAATATCTGCACCCTGTCTCTGAAACTGACTGCACAAATTCAGCAAATGGATGCACACACATACACACAAGTGGGTGACAAAGGATTTTTGTGTGTGTGCCGACCTGTGTGTGTGTGTTGCTGGTGGAGGCGTGCCTTTCCGTTCACCCTCTGATGTCCTGCCTGTGACTGCAGGGGAGGAGCTACCACAACAAGCTCATTGCCACCTTCCAGGCAGACAAAGACAGTGTGAATTTGAGAGTGTGTGTTTCGCCTGTGTTGACACTTCATTCACGCCGAATCTACACACACACACACACACACACACACACACACACACACACACACACACACACACACACACACACACACACACACACACACACACACACACACACACACGTACATACACACAGAACAACACAAAAAGCCTCCACATCCTCGTATTGAGCAGACTGGAGCCTCCTAATTGCTTAATTATGAGCAATCACAACAGTTATTATCGAAGAGCTATTATCCAAATAACTGCGACCTCTTTCTCCTTCTTTATTTAACTGTGTTTATTTACATTTACTCCTTTTCAACGTTCATACATATTAATATTCTGTAAAATAAAAAAAATCTATAAAAATGAAAAACCATGGGAATAAAACACATAGTTAAGAGGCATACTGACATACTTTTCCTCCCTCCCTCCTCCTTCTTCTCCTCTGTTCTGTCCTATAAAATGACCTTGAAGGTCGCACCGGTGCGCTATCCACTTACAGGCTGTGTGACAAAGTGTCTTACCTGCAGAAACACACACATGCACCTGAGCCAGAGCACTTGAAAACAACACACACACACATTCACACACATGCATGCACTGCTGAGAGTGGCTTTCCTGGCAGAGATCTGCTGAATTGATCGGTGTTCAGACATTGCAGAGGTCAGATGTAATGAATCAATCACACATGCATCAGCATCTAGAATAGCAGCTACAGCAGCAGCTACAGCAGACAGCGTAGAGTTACAAGGCCACAGGCGCTGCTGCCCTGCTTTGATGCAGTGTCAACCTCCACATTCACATGACTGGGGGGGGGGATTGACAAGATTTAGCAAAATGGACTGGAATATCCATAAATGTGGGAAGTCTCTGATACCAGGATCAATATTGGCAGCAGGCAATCCCAGTAAAACCACACTTCCCAAATATGTAATATGCACAAGCTCTCAATAGAATCCAGTTGAGTACATGTGTTTGGGCCGTGCAACCAAAATGCTAAAGCGACTAAACTCTGGCAGAGTTGCAAAACTCGACATAACAATTGAGTCTGTAAATAAAAGAACCACTTCACTCTAACAAAGACAGGAAAACTGAGCCAACCGCAGCCTCAAGGACGACTTGATCATTGGATACCAATCAATCAGGACACGAGACAGCTGAATGTGAAAGACGTGCCCTCAGAGGGCTCACCTTTATTTGATCCACGTTTTCCTTGTCATTCTTCACCTCACTCTGCTCTAAGGAGCCTAAAGGTGATGGTGAGGACATGAGAGATGGAGCAGAAGAAGCTTGGGCAAGGAAAAGTATCACTAACATGTGCTTACATTCAAGTAGACAGGAGATAGTGAAGAAGTGAGGTCTTTCATAAGTGCAGCTGCAAGAAATTCTCCTTCATGAAGAGAGGAAACTAAACTGAAGCATCCTACAGAAATGAACCACAGCCATGTGGTTAAGAGTGAAAGTGATCACAGGATGTTTTTATTTCAACTTCACATCCCTCCTGGACTTTCATACCACTGTCATTAAAAACATTTTGATGCGAAAGAGGATTACTGCACTCATAATCTGACAAGATACTGCACAAAAATAGAGCAACTGAAACAGAGGGAGTGAAATAAATGAAGTCTAAATAAATAAATAAATAGTATTACAAAATGAATATCAATACAGATTCATTTTAACTCCTGACCTCTCAGGACAGTGGATCATAGCTGGAGTCGGGTCCTCAGCCTACACAATCCATACCTGATCATCAGCCTTACCACAGAGACCTGACCCGCACCATCCATCACACCAACCTGCTCTTCCCTGTCTGACCTCACTCTCTCCCTCTACTCCACTGCTCCACTTACACACATGTCTGCACGGGTCAACTTCCACATTGCACTGTTTTTTTTCCTCCCGCAGAGAGCAGCTGAGAGATTTCAAACATTCCCTCACAAAGTGCTGCTGCGCCGCATCGACCTGCGAAAACAACGCGCAGCCGGATCCCAGTGAAAAACGCTGAGCTGAACCGAGTCAGAGGCAAAAAACCCAGATTATACAGGCGACGGTTTTATATGAAACCCGATGCATCGTTACAAAAGATTTAAAAAATAAAATATAAACAAAAAATAAAAACACCCGCACTGTGTTTTCACCTGCTCGACTCACCTGCAGCTTTCTCTGGTGTGGATTCATTGGAGAATGTCGGTCAGATGCAGGAGTTGCAAAACAAAACACAAGCGTGTCTTTGCACTTCCTCCCCTCTCTCTCTCTCTGTTTCTCTTTCTCTGAGTGGCAGAAACAGCGCAAGGAGAGAGAGAGAGAGATGCTGCGGACAGGAGGAGGAGGTGGTGGAGGAGGAGGAGGAGGAGGAGCGGTGCTGATGCTGCAGCCGACACCTCTCAGGGCATCCTCCTTCTCATGCTCATGCTGAGGCGCCAGATCCTTTTCCTCTTTCAACACGTTTGCGCTCTCTGCTGGATCATGAGAGAAGTATGGATGATGAAAAATCTGTCCACGCAATACAATGACTGGATTACACCATGCATTTACATTTGTTTTTACAATGTTTTATTAATGTACACGGTCCCTTTTCCAAATTTAAATAATAATAATAAAATAATAAAATAAAGAGCTACTAGACGGATTTTTGAAAAGGCTGATTTTATTTACAGGAGTTATTTACTTACAGACTTTAACAAAAAGGAACAGAAAAGGGGAACAAGCTGAAACAACACAGGGAATTTTAATGTATAGGATTCATGTGGATTATTTAGACCTGCACACTGACACTGGTGCTGAAGCTCCTATTTTTTTTTTTTTTTTTGAAGGACTGGACAGAAGTTCTTGTTGATGATTCTTGTTTCATGATAATCCACCAACAACTGCTGTCAGCTCAGTCTCCCTGGGTCCTGGCACAAGGCAACAGCAGATGGCACCAGAGTAAAGGTGTAATAAAGCCCATAGTCTTGAGTCCTCTGTCTTTTTGTCAGACAGTCATATACCATGTCCAAAGAGAGACCTGGTAGCCATTTTGTTCTGGCCCATTAATAAACTGCGGGTGTGCATCTGAAAATAAACAACATCATGGTGCATCTTGACAACCCGACAACAAACTAATAAACATAACTCAAGCTTTTCTGCAGGTTTCTGGTGCATCTTCCTAAGCAGATAGTTCATTCAGCCATCAACAGTGAGTATGAATACACTGAAAACCCAACAAAGCCGAGGAAGACTGTGAGGTTGAAGCGAAAGCTCAGTGAGGTGAAAACACAGAGGGGGGAAAAAAAAACCTGAACCACAGCGACGAATAACAAGTGACAAAATATGTTTTGTGCTTTTTCAACACAGTGTACACAAATCCAAACACACTGGAAGCCGAAATGACTGATCCAAAGAGCGCAACAAAAAGAAAAAGTTTGAGAAAGTGATGTAACCACAGCAAAAGGACATAAACATGAAGCAGCTGGTCATCAACACGGGTGGATCTGAAACATCAAAAGCCTAAAAAAGTGACATGTTGTGAAAGGAGAAAGCGAAGGTCAGGAGAGTTTTAAAGCAGCATCAAAGGAGAGAGAAACAAGCTCCTTCTTTCATCCATGTATAAAAGTCTGTGTGTGTGTACATCATATTTTCGTCAGAGATAAACACAGAGGTTTGGCAACGACATGTAGGAACCAGAGGATACACATGAATACCTTTGCATCGACTCAACAGAAAATCAAATGTACCATAAATGATATGCACAAAAAAACAAGTAAATACGACTGTAGATATTCACAGCTCCCAATGCAACTGAGCTAAAACATTAATCAGTCGAGTATAAGTGAGAATTGTTTTGTCGTAACAAGTGGGACTGTTAAAAGTTTGATGTCTCTGAAACAGACACAACAAGTATGTAAAATGGGATTTCTCATGTGCTTTGACTGTTTGTTTTTTGTAAAGAAAGAATTCCCAGGGAAATACTGATGAAATTCAACAACGTCTTATTGTGTGAAGTCCACAACCAAAACCTCAGGAGTGGTTAGTTGTAATGTGATCATGTCACAGATCATTATTACACTTGTACTGTGAAATGCTGCATTACAGGTGACCCACTACGACCCCAGAGCACAGCCAGGCCGATACAGTCCATGTTTGTATAGTTGTGTAACGGCACTGTGGCGTTTACGTCAGCCACAGGGCAACAGAAAAGTGACTGAGCGATTTTGCCAATCCTGACAATTCTCATTTTCACTTGCACTGACACAATGTTGAGCACAAACAGAGCAACGAAGCCAGAGAACCTAGAGACAGACGCTTCTATGCACACTCAAAAGTCACGAGGCTTTTGAAATAACAAAACACCTTTTCTCCAATTTACAAATAATTTACTGCAAGAAATATACACGGCATTTTATATACACCATTACACTGATTACACATGTACTTTGTTGTAAGGGACTCCCAAAACCACAGTGAATGCACATCAGGGTTAAAACTAATGAAAAAGATGTGATTGTAATGAGAGGGTAGATAATAATCAGTGAATATATCTACATATAAAAGATGAATTAAACTTTTATTAAACTCTAAAGTATGGGGGTGCACTACAGCACAGGAGTTACTAAAGCATTTTGTGGAAGTCAGTGACTTTACCAGACCTCTCTGCATGAGGTAATGTAGAAATCAGTGAGGTATTCTTTTAGGCTCATGAAAAGAGAAAAGATACCTACAAGCATGAGATGTTTTAATAATAACAAACGAAAAAAAAATGTTGGAAATAAATGTACAAGTGTGGTGAAATTCAAACTGATTGTATCTTTATCTTTACAGGATCTTATTTAATCGTAAATATTACGCTGTAACAGATTACACTGGAGATGAACACGTTTTAGGAAGCGTGTATTAAAAATATATTACGGCATTAAACTTGAATGAATACAATAATCCAAATTGAAGTGAAAAAAAAAAAAAGTCGGCCTGTTGTGTGTTTTTTTTTTTTTTAGAGAAACTAAATGTAACAAGCTACAGATGCAAAAGTCCACAGCAGCCAGCACTGTGAAAATCCACTATCATCTAATGTTACATGACATTAAATGGCACTCGGCAACTGCCAGTGCCATCGCCTGATGTTCAACATGTGTCAGGATTCAAGAAACCAGATTCCAATATTTTTTGGTTTACCCAAATAAGAGAAAAATATTTTAACAACTGTTGTAATTCCTGTGAAGAGTATGTAAAATCATAGCCACAAGACCTGCCAATATAAAATGTTCATATTAGGCTTCAGACATTTCCTCTGGATCTGATTCGCAGTGTTCAGCAGGATAATATGTCCCTTAGACAAGACTTCCTGCATCATAATGTGCAGCCAGATCCATGACATCTGATTGGTCACGACTATTTCTGGCTGAGACATATCTTTTCCTTCTGTGAGTAAAAGCCTGAGACCTCAGACGACGTCAACGCAATCCTTTAAACTTTACATGGGTCGGGTAAGTTACAGCTTCCTGCTGGCCCACCGGCCTGCCCTGCCTCTCCTGCTGGAGCACAAATGTAACTACATCAGCGACAAGCCGAGTCGCTGCTGCAGTGTGTGTGTTGTGCAAGCACCAACTTGTCAGTGAGAGCTGCATTTCAACATCAGTTACATAAGAGTTTATCAAGTTTCAGACAACGCAGCTATTGGTAATACTGTTTTCTCATTGGCACAATCATGTTGATATATACAGTAGTTTTTATGGTTTAACAAAAAAAAAAAAAAAAAAGACAACAAATGTTTTACTGTAGAGCTTCCTGGCACCAGACGAGAGCTGCTACCATATGTGCGCACAGTACTACTGTCAGCAATGTAACCCAGACACTCCAAAGACGTAACTATGACCCAACGTGAAGAGAGACAAATATTATGGTTTCGAGGTATTTCTGAACCTCCCTAAAACACGGCCATGTTTCATGTCTCCAACATGAACCCCCCCTCCTCCAGACAGCCAAGCGATAAGGAGCAGCTGATCCTCAGGGTCAAACACAAGGGGAAACAAGCTTATATCATAATACTCAAATAATAGAACATGTCAAATGTGACTGTGGAAGTTCTGTTTTTGCACGAGTATTATCACCAGTTATCGGCGGTGCTGAACCCAGCAGTGGACGGGGAACGTCACAGGTCTGTGTATTCTATGTCAAAGTTTTTTTGTCGTTACTGTCCGGAAAGACCAGTGAGGGGCCGGGAGCTGTCCTGTCAGAAATACTCTTCCACAGACTGGCGTCAAGGCCGGTTGAAATGTACGCAGCGCCTTCTATTGCTTCCTACAAATCCAAGCCATCGTCGTCTTCCATGGCACTGATCCCGTTGTGGAGGAAGGCCTCCTTCTCCGGCTGCCTGGCCGCCGAGTCGTGGTTGAGCTTGAAGCCGATCATCTCCGTGTCTGGAGATGAGCGGGCCGTGGAGGCCTCGTTGCTGTGATGAATACCGTAGCAGAAGTAGATCACGAAACCTGGAGAAGCAGCACATGAAATATCAGTCATGTGCGATGTCGGAACTGAAAAACGGAATCATTTTTTCAGGCTGTTGTTGATCCGACTGGAGCCAGCAAACGTAAAATAAACTCTTGTTAGCACAGACCGTTTTCAACATCTCAGGAGAGATGAACATTTTCCTTTCGATGTAAATTCCAGCAAAGTCCAACATCTCAGATTTGAATCAGTTTTTAAAGCAGAAAAAAACTATTGGCAGCATTTTAAAGTATAAAAAATGAACAATATCATCCATGTCACATCTTGGAAGTCAATATATAAAACATCTGCAATAAGCCTCACTGTGAAGATGTGCCTATTTCAAACTATAAAATTACAGCTGTGTGCAATTAGTCTGAAAACATCTACAGTGAATGATAAAAACAACTGAGACTCAAGTAGGAGGTGACTGTTGGGGTGAGTCAAGTTTCTACAAATAGCATGTCAGAGTGTAACTACCTATCGCCATCCAGACTGAAAATCGTATCCAGGTGCCTCTGTCCAGCTGCATCATCAGGTAGACATTGACGAACATGCTGATCACAGGAATGAATGGCAGCATTGGAACCTGAAGAGGCAAAGAAACGAAACTTAAGACACCAGATATAAACACCAGAGACAGTGACGAAGAACAAAACGGACCCAAAAAAATCCACACAATCCTTTACAGAGTGAGTCTCTGGCATCGAACCTTGAAAGAGAGTTTCGTCTTGCTTTCAGGCTGTCTCCAGATGATGAAGGTGAGGAGGAGACAGGCCATGAAGATGACAGTGAGGAGTATGATGTTCCACGTAGCGAAGCCTCCCTGCACTGCCATGATACTAAACACCAGGATCAACGTTCCTGCAGGGGGACATTCATCTTTATCATCATTTCATACAGGTGCCATGAAAAGGTATGTAAGTCTTTTTTTTTTTTTTTTGCATTTCATCACTGCATGAAGTCTGGGTCAGGTACCCATGAGCGAGGCGCAGATGTTGACGGTGTAGCCTGACAATGAGGACGGCTCGGGGATGTCTGGGAAAAGCAGGGTCTTGAAGCTGAACCTCTCCTCCACTCCGGGCAGGATGCCCATACTGGGGACGCTGATGCCGTCACTCAGCTCCGCTTCCTCCTGACTACTGGCCATCTGATATATTGAACAGGTCTGCTCCGGCTGGTACCTGACACACACACACAATATATATATTTATCTATCATTGCACTTCCGCCACCACTAATAATAACAAAATAACGATAGAGACAGAATGATATATTTATCGAAAATGGGCCCATTAGCAAGTGTGGGTAGCGGAGATTCATCCACATTAACGTGAGACTTTTTTATAACCGAATAGAAACTCCTCGTTGTCCCTTTAACTTCAAGTTTAAGTCAGTCGTAACATGTCTAGTGATGGTACAATATTTAACTGAGCTTCAAAGACAGACATAAACATACTGTATATGGCAGCAGGAATGAAGCTGGACCAATGTCAACATGAAAATGACTCTCCCAGTGTCTCATATACTTAATGTATCGTCACTCACCTGAGCACCAAGACGCACGCAGCCACTAATGTGTAGGCCAGCAGCGTCCCTATGGACATCAGGTCCACCAGGTCCTTCAGGTCAAACAGAAATGCCATAATAGCTTCAAACAAGAGGAAGAGAAGAGAGGAAGATGAAAATATGTGTTTGACTTTTACAAGCTTTGATTCAAATTGATTGATTAACAGAAAGAAATGTTCATCTTTTCATTTGTGTCCTTAATCAGCAGCCACGATTCCTCATTTACGCTTGATTTTTTAAATTCAAATTCAACTTTTACACCATCTTATATCTCCTATCCTCTAGTTTCTCGCTCTTTCTCAGCTTTCCTCATCCCTCCCTGCTCCACAATCCTTATCCCTCTTACCGGACATCACCCCGGCGGCCATAGTGGACGTTATTGGGGATTTCCTCTCACTGACGTGGGCCAGGAAGGAGAAGAGCAGGCCGTCCCGAGCCATGGCAAAGATGATACGGGGTAGGGGGAACATGGAGCCCAACAGACTGGGGTGGGGCGGGGAGGAAAACATCAGATTGGGATAGCAGTCGTAGGTGTAGGGTGGAGGAGCGAGAGGAAAGGAAGGATTGAAAGAGGTCAGTGAGGGAGAAAGGGGGGAAGAATTAGAGGACGGAGATGCGTATGGCTGGTGAGATAGCCAGGGGTTATGGGATTTGGGAAGGGAGAGCGTGGAATGGGATATCAGGCTGGCTGCACTGTAGAGCAGCAGGGACATGATGTTGGTCCAAGGACATTCTCGTGCCAGCATGCAAAACTTCTCTCCCTTAAATAGCAAAGATGGTGCTCCATGCTGTTACTCTCCAGTCCAGTGCAAAATCTTTGGTTACTTCACCATGCAGTATAGTTTGGTGAGATATTCTTCCTCATATCAATATGATGCAAAATGAAAATATTTTGCATCATATTGGGTGCAAAATATCACGTCTCCTAAGGTTCATTAGAAATAATATATATATAGTCACTGACCCATGCTGAATGAATGACAAAGTAGAGATACAATAACCTGGACTAGCTCAGCTGACTAAAAACAGACCTGCAGTTAGTGGTGACCTTTTCATGCTCGAGTGCTGATTTCTGGCAGGTTTCTTCAATACGCTCGTCGTAGGAGTGTATCGCAGCCTTGCAGCATGAAAAGAAAGCCTTAGCGCAACGTGGGTGCTGTTTGAAAACATGCGTGTTAGTGTCTCACCTGCGCCTATGCCAGAGGTGAGGGTTGCAGTTAGCGGGGTTTTGGTGCGGGGGCTGATCCCGGCCATGAACTTGAAAAGCAGCCCATCCTCAGCCATGGCCCAGATCACGCGGGGCATAGGGAACATAGCACCCAGCAGGCTACCGTGGGGAGGGGGGGAAGACCAGCATATATAGTATCCACACTTACACCCACGAGAATGCGGTGAAACATACATGAACAAAGACACCAGCTCACATATACAAACACAACATAATAAATACTGTTAATGACAAATGATGTATGAATAATAGTGACATGCAGGAACATAATTAATATCAAGGCAAAATCTGATCACAGCCTCTGACATACCATGCACATATTTTTACATTAAGAATGTATATAATCCATGATCATGAAACTATTAAAATTACATTAAAACCACCATTATAAAGTACTAAAAATCTGACTTGTAGCCTTTGGTGACATGTTACATAATCACATATAGACCATGATGGTACAATATACTCTGGGCAGTGCTCTTTATTTTTAGTTAAGGGATCAAATGCCATCTGAGGTTAAATATACTCTCAAGTAGCACGCACACACACACTGAGATGTCTAAGTGTGTATGTGTGTGTGTGTGCGTGTTTTTCTAGGAGACAGAGAACTAGAGTGCATGAGCATGCATTCGAAAGCTAATGCATGCAAGCTAGTGCAGGAGTGCGTGAGTGCTTACCTCGTGGACAGAGCACAAAGGGAGCCAACAGCAACAGCGTATTTCGCTCCTCCCCAGCCGACATATTTAAAGGCTACAGGCAGAGGGCTGTTGCTGTCCAGCATGTAGTACGGCATCATGAGGGTGAGGGCAGCGGAAACACCAAAGTACGCTACGAAGCAGATGAGCAGCGAAGACACGATGCCGATGGGGATGGCTCTCTGGGGGTTCTTCACCTCTTCACCTGAAAAGAGACACAGTTAAAGGAGCAAAGGCTTCTAAACTTGTTTTTTTTTTTTTTTAGCTTACAGTGGATTTGGGAAGAAAAAAGGTCCTGTCTGTTGAAACTGCAGCAACATCATTGGTTTAATCTCTCTATTACATGTGTGTAATGACAGTTAGTCCTGAGATCAATACCACCATCACAAACAGTTTCTAGCATCACAGGTTAGCAAATCTAATTTGGTTATACTGATAATAACATTTCTTTAATGAATAGTTTGAATGGGTTAGGTCATTTATTTTGGACGAGGCTGATTTACAACTGCACAAAGGCTGCTATATCAGCCTATTGTCCCTCCATTGGCTGCTATGCAACTGGTAACTGACTATCATCACATTGACGCAGGGACTGAGCAGGATTGTACCCAGCATTCACTGCTCTGTTGCTGCCCTGGCAGACGTCCAGCAGACGTGGAAACCTGAGCAAACAGATGTATTTAAGAAACATTCCGCACGGTATTTTGCAACAAATCGAACAAGGAGCTTATTTTTCCCGCGCACCCACAAGACTGAAACACCCGACTATTCGGCTGCAAGCGATTACGCAACAGGCAGAACATTCAGGTCTTGTTCTGCAGTGAAATCACACAGCGATGATGGAGTGTGTTTAACCCCGTCTGGATCCTCTCCTTCACCGCTGTTCATGACGGGTGACTGCTACTGATTGGCCCGGCTGGTTGGAAGATTCAGGGGTCACAAGCGCAACAGTGGTCACAGTTGTGTGTGTGTGTGTGTGTGTGTGTGTCGGGGGGGGGGGGGGTATTATACAAGGAAGGGGATAATGGCTTCATGACAGCTTGACTGTAGGTAGCCAGAACACACACAAACGTGTGTGTGTGTGTGTGTGTGTCAGCAACATGCTCACACAGGCAATCGTTCAGGGATTCAGCCAATCAAAATTCAGGAAAAAGAGGGGTGGGAGACGCTGAGGCCAGGGAGGCTGGAAGTAATTTGTAAACGCTCTCTCTTTTACAACCTAGAGTTCCTGAAGCAACCGCAGCACCTGCATGAAGACACATTACTATTTACAGGTGTAGATCTGAATTTAAAAAAAAAACTCCCATCATATTTTGATTCACTCCCCACTCACCCACGTCACAGTACTTGGCATTCTGCCGAGAGCAAAAGTGGGCCAAACGTACAAAAACTACATCTTTTCTCTCTGCTCTGGCCCTTCTTATGTAATACTCCTGGCTGTTTAGACAAGCATAGGATTGAAATGGTCCCAACGCCAGATCCAGTTACACACCAACCCCCCCTGGAACTGGAACGTACCCGTGAGGCAGTGGAAAGGATTTGAGAAGTGGAACAAGAGGAGAACGGGGCCAGCAGAGTGAGCGCTTTCTGGTTTAATCTGGCACTAACCTGTGGTGGCGATGCAGTCAAATCCGACAAATGCGTAGAAGCAGGTAGCAGCTCCTGACAGGACGCCTGTGAATCCAAATGGCATGAAGCCGCCCGCTCCTAAACTTTCTCTGGATGGCAGGGTCACTGTCACACTGCACAGCAGAAGGAAAAAGTAAATAAAACCAACAGAAGACAACCATTATTGGAAAAAAATGTTGATTTAAAGTCAGTTCACCAAAATCCTAAAAAAACACACAGGAAACCAAAACACTGAAAAATAGCATAGTAGGTTTCCAACATGTTATAAAGTGTATACATCTACATTCTTACTTGTTGCTGGAGTTACTGGTATGATTGGCATTCAGGATCTCTTCAGGGTCCAGCTGCCAGTTCTTCAAAGTACCCTTGACCAGCCCAGAGACTACCATGAACAACAAGACCAGGACGTTGATGCATGTAAAAACTTTGTTCACCATCGCCGACTCTTTGACCCCAAATGCCAGCAGACCTTTTAAAAAAAAAAACACACACACAGAAGGGATGAAAAACTGTGAAAAAAGACAATACTTGGGGGTAGAGACACAGTGACACAGGACCCCCAGTGAATATATTCAACTTGTCACACAGGTTCTGCAACTAAGTATTTACAGTGATTATCCCCCCCTGCAGCAATGTTAACTGCTCCAAGTGTTGAAAGCTTCAGGGTGAGACAATGCTTACAAGCAAAGTTAAATTTGCTTTTGTGAAGCAAACGAGACAAAACAACACAAGAGCCAGAGACAAGAGAGTTTTTCTACCTGTGAGGGTGATTATGATGAGAACAGCAAACATGTCAGGATACTCCGCCAACACACCCGGCGCATCCATAGCCATGTACTTCCTGCAGAAGTGCTCTATGTGCTTCCCTACCAATTCATCAAAGGTGGCGCTCCATGCACGAGCCACACTGGAGGTACCTGAGACGGAGAGAGAGAGAGAGAGAGAGCAGGGGAGAGGCATCGTTTAGTGTCTGTTCCCTGCTTTGAGCTACTGTACAGTGCTTCAAGTTCTTCAAGTAAGCAATAAATCTAAGACAAGAAATTGCCTGTGACTAGAAAACAACAAAAAAGGAGGCAACAAAGTAGAAATGCTGTAGTATTTACCGATAATATAGGAGAGGATGAGGTTCCATCCAGTGATGAAGGCCCAGAGCTCGCCCACAGTCACATAGGAGTAAAGATAAGCTGATCCTGTTTTAGGAACACGGGCTCCAAACTCAGCATAGCACAAACCAGCCAGCACGGAGGCTAGCGCTGCTATCAGGAAGGACAGCACGATAGCAGGGCCTGGAGGGGAGGCAGAGGGATTTAAACGATTAGAAGATTTGTCTCAAGAAGATTTGATTGATCATGTTTCATATACACGTCGTAAACCTACCGGAGTTCTCTCTTGCAACAGCGCCAGCTAGCACGTAGACGCCAGCGCCCAGGGTGCTGCCCACGCCCAGGGCCACCAGGTCAAAAGTGTTGAGACATCGAGACAGACGGGAGTCCTCTGTGTTACAGTCCACCACCTTCACCCTCAGCAGCTGCTTCCCAAAACCCAGAAGCTTGTCCAGCGCCATGGATCAAGAGTGTGGCCACAAGGGAGGAAGGGAAGGAGGGAGAGAGGAAGGGGAGGGGGAGGGACGGTCGATCCGAGTTTCAGAGGTCACAAGGGAGAGGGCGAGGGGTCACATACACTCTAGAGGAGGGGGGCAAAGGACAGAACAGATGAAGGAGAGTCATTAAACAAAGTAAGGTTCACAGACTTGTAGCTCAGTTTCACTGAAACACGGCATTTCCTGTTTGTTAAATTAAACCTGTGTGATCGGCCGGTTCACATCATGTGTTTCTGTGAAAGCTCCAAGTATAAACACCGGTGGCACAGTGGTCAAGTGGTACAGTTCGGGTAAAGGGGTTCACTTGTGCTCGACAAACTTGATTTAAGTAGAACACTTTCTTGGTGTGTTACATAACCCAACCCAAATCCACAATGTGTGACTGCTAGCCAAAAAACTGGGGGCCTATAGGGATAATCCATCTTATTGCTGGATACGTTGCTGACATACTGTTGCGTAACACAACACAACTCACAGGAGAGGAGGCAAAACCCCCTGAACCGACTGTTCAACAAAGAAGAAACGTTAGTCATGAAACACTGTTCTTGAATCATCACACATGACGACTCCTACACAAAGCAAAAGGAACAAAAACCTACCAAAACTCCTACTGGCTTTTGTTTGTTAAACAGAACAAACAAGGATGCAGCACTATTTACTGTGCTCACAGTAAACAGAATTTAACAAAAAAAGGCAAATACTTGGAGAAAGAAAGTAGACAAAAGGAGCATCTTAACTGTGACAAACACTTGTGTACTCAAATATTTTTCTGCAGTCATTAAAATGAGGATGGGGGGGGAGTCGTTTAGCTCTGTGGGTAGAGCAGGCTTTCTTCATGCAGAGACTACATGTAGTCCTTGCCGCAGCGGCCCACGGTTCGATTCCACCAACGGCCCTTTGCTGCGTGTCATTCCCCTATTCTCTGTCCCTCCATTTCCTCTCTCTCTACAGCTGTCCAATCAATCAAAGGCATAAAAGCCCCCCCCCAAAAAAGAAAGGGGAAAAGGTGAGGATTGGATTAAAATCTTGAAACTGAAAAATTACATTTTTAACAATGTATGCTCAGAATTAAAGCAACAGATGCAGAGACTTCTTGATTTTTGCCACAAAAAAGTACTTGCACTATGAATTAGATCCTTTCTGCGCCCCTCTTTTAGACCCCTCACCTCACACAGGCTTTCTGTTGAAATATTTATGTCTCAAACCAAAGCTGAACTAAACCCCCGATGGTGTTGGGTTGTTTTCTCAAACATTAGAAAGTTTCTTTGGTGCCATACAAGACACAATAAAGCTTTTTGCATAGGCCAAGTCCTTTTCATAACGCATAAAAACTGGATTTCATGTGTCACTCAACCTTTATATCAAAGACTCCCAGCTGTTACTGTTTGACTTAGCTACACACATAAACAAGCTCATATTAAAATGTGATGGTCTGTCATCATATGAAAACATTAAGAAATGTGAAGGGATGGGCTGCCAACCCAGACTGTCGACTCCCTGGACGCGAAACGCAGCTGTAAGACTTCTTTCCAAAGTGGGTTCTCTGGGTCAGTAGTCTGTCCAACATCTTATGCACATTCCTCAGTGCTGAGCTCACACACTGAGGGGTAATACTTGATATTTGGAAGGAGAAAAAAAAATATGAGGGGCAGATTGGGGGAATGGAAAGCAGGGGGTTGGGGGGTGTAAACATTGTAAGTTACGTTGTGGCGGTCTGGCAGAAGTCGTGTGGTATGTCCTAGGGAAGAAAGACTAGGAATTGAATGAGTGACATGCAGCAACATAACGCAGCCACATTTCTAGATAATGGCTTCTCTCCAGAGCTCATTGACACGAGGACACAAACCTGGAAAGGTCGTGCGGAGAGGGCAACAGTCATGTCACACCTGATGGAAACTTCCACATGAGGAGAAGCCAAGGTGACAACCTTATTTTTATTTCCAGAAAACATTCAGGCTCAAATATCATACAAGTTTCCAGCCTGTTCTATTACATTTATCTCTGATTGACTTTTCCATGTTGAGGAATAACCAATTAATATTATCATTAATGCAAAAAAAAACAAAAAAACAAAAACGTTTAATTTGCAGAGGGCTATGTTTGCCAAGAAGTCATCACACACAGTGACTTAGAACACTGTTGAGTCAATTAATTGAATAGTCATTTTTGGTATTTAAATGAGCATTTTAGTAATTTTTTGGCTGGAGCCCAACAGTAAACTGTCTGACTCAGTGCTGACACCTTTACCACGACTTCTGCTGCTCAGTGGGGTGCTGCTGAGCCACAGTCTACCAAACCACTCTGGTTTCCTCGCTGCTCAGGAACTACATGAAAACATTTACCGCCATGATGGTAAATTAACTACTTTCATTATGTGTATCATTATTACTGGAGGAGGCAGAGGAATAACTGCACATGATGCACCAAGGACAGAGGACTCACCCACAAGGGAGTTCATCATAAACACCTGCCTCTAATAAAAGTCTGAGATGTTCAGGAGTTGGAGTGAATAAAATGACTAATCACTAATGAAGCAAACTGAAATTGTAGTATTAGTGTGTAAAAGGATAAAAATATGATTATAAATTATACCCCTGGGTGTGTACATATATATACATACATAAATATATATGATGCATGTATACATGGTGTATCTTACTGTCATAGGGGACTAATTAAAAAAAAATGATTATGAAGTGCAGACATATGCAAAAACCATTGCCTGAGGAAAAAAATGAATAAGCGCATTTCATCTTTTCACAAAAAAAAAACAAATAAAGACTACAACTCCTCAAACAATCTATGAAACTAAAATAATAAGCAGCTGATTATTACAACAGTTTGGACGCCACATCACTGTAAATAAAAGCTGAAGGTGAGAATGCCATGGCTAATCCTAAAGCGGTTACAGGAGTGAAGACACACATGCACATTGCACACACATAAACACAGGAGAAAAGTCTTCACTGTGAGCCACATGACCCCTCCCTGACCTGGACACACAGGCTATGCAACTGCTGAGTCAAACTCTCCCCTCTTAATACAATTAAACACCTTAAAAGGCAGGAAATCTGACAATCCGATGCTACTGTGTATGAAAGCATGCTGAAAGGTTAACATTGCATGCAATGACAATGCTGCAGGTCAATGTCAAAATGTCAATAACTTCTTCCCACGTGGTGGGCTGAAAAAAAAATAAACGAAGTACTTACTTTGGAGCCACCTACAGATTCAATATGCCTGTTAATCTGAGCGTAAAGTTTAAAAGACTGATGACAGGTACAGGGATTATTTGTTAACTATCCTTCAAGCTGCTGTGAAGAGTGAGAGCATTCGACGGCCACCGTTCTGAAATAGAGTCTGGAGGAATCACATGGCTTGGCTATTCCAAGCAGCACACACACACACACACACATTACGCACACGCACACACAAGCACGGACAAACTCTAGCAGTAGTTGAATAGTTGCAAAAAAAACTTGATGCATATTTTTATGGTAAAAACTCTGGATGAACTCTTATGTCATCACTGCTCCACAGCTGCACAATAACCAGGATTGTGTGAAAGTGACAGCTTTTTGCAACAGAAATAAATCATAGCAAGCTCTGACAAGTGGTGGTAACTGATGGCTGCATCCTCACAAGCCTCTGTTTTAGTGCCACTCACACACACAAGCACACACATGCATGCTTTATTTGAATTTGCATTCATGAACCGATTATTTGCACAAAGAGACCACAGGAATAACTACCGAGAACTGAAGTCACAAAACCTTTTGGCCTTTAGAAAAACACGTTCTCCTTCTATCTGAGTGTATGCACGGTGAGACACGTACGGGACCGTGACGGTTTAAAAGAGACTTGGCCGGGTACAGTATAGTTGAGATGTGGAGAAAGAGGAGGCAGTGACCATCAATGGGAGGGAGTGGGTGAACAGGAAAAGGGGGTGTGGGCCTTCAGCACCAATGAACGTGGACCATAAATATATGACACTGCCTGACATTTCAACGAGGAGTCCTTCTCAGCACTACAACACAATAACCACATTTATAGGCCAGTAATTTGCTTAAAGTGCATCACCTACTAAGTAGAACAAACAGTAGCAGGTAACCAATACAGCATTTAAACAAACTTAAACAAGCAAACACCCTTTCCTGTGGCCTCTAGTATCTTTCCCTTGAACATTTGTTCTTAACATACCTGATGGCAACCAAAGATGTGCTGTTTTCTGTATGTTATGTGATCTTGTCAGGTGTTCTTTTTTCTATGTCTTTTTGAAAATCAATAAACATATAAAAAAAATTAAAAAATAAACCTGATGGCAAAGCCACACTAGAGAAGAAGACAGAGGGTTTTTTTTTTTACTACACGGACACAACAACGTGATCTCACACTGCTTTACTAGCAATGCTCCAAGTTGATATAAACCTGCACAATATTTTCAGACGCACGTAAAGCAGCTTTTGTGTCTGCATTGCACAGTGTAATGTTCAGGAAATAAAAATATATAATGCACGCCATTCTATTTTTTTGTGTGTCGGTGGACTCTTTTCTACTATTTTGGAGTCATTCAGTTCAACTGCCCACATGCACACACTCACTGTGGGTGTTTAGCTTATTGAGTTAGCAGGTGTGTTCACCGAGGAGAAAGAACGGCATGCAACAGTGGCGTGTTGACTGCTGCTTGTTGACATTCCCCATCTGTTCCCAACCCACACATCTTTGTCCACACGTGACACCATCCAGCTTCAGCAAGGTGGACCTCACCCCACGGTATAGAAGGATGATCTGATTACTGCTGGATTACTAAAGTCACCTTGAGCTTGTACTAGTACGTGTAGGTTTCAGTAAAGTGTGTCAGTCAGTCAGTTGGTCAGTCAGTCTGTGGGAGGGAGACACGGTCATAAGGTGGCACCACCTCTCATCCAATGACCAAAGGCCTTTCACGTGTTTGGATAAACAACAGAGCTTCTCTTTTATCTTCCTCTGTGACGCAGAACAGAGAAATAATCACATATTTTAGGAAACAGAAGATTTACCCTTTACCTCCATTCAGTTCAAATACAGAGGTGGTTTACTTTGATTTTTTTTTTGGTTAATAGAAAATAGAGACCACCAAGCGTATGGCAGATGCCAAAATTCACTGATATCTCTGCTTCACACTAGACTCTCTTTGCTGATTATTTGTTGATAATTTGGGTGGACTAACGGTCAGCACTTCATCCAGGATATTCAAAACAAACTGTGTTTACAGTTTTTCTCCATAGCTGATAGTTGTAACTGAATATTCACATTTTTCTGGCAATACAATAGAACAAAAACTAATAAAACTGTATATTATAGCGGTTTCTCAGATTAAAGGCTGAATACAAAGTTCACTCTCAGAATTTAAAGCCGTTTCCATTCCACCAACTAATCACTTCAGTAATGGTGAATACGCAATTGCGTGTGTGTGTGTATTACTATTACCCAACATTGTAATAAGTCGCTGATCCAAGTTTTGTACTCACTGTTTCTGTTTACTCCAGCAACAGTCATTTACATTTTGCACTCTGCTTTGATAAGTTAAAGTCAGAAACCACCACTGGCAACTTATTTTAAAACTTTAGTTTGAGCACAAACAAAAGCTGCAGACTCTTCAGGGATAGAAGACAGGTTCACAGGGATGTGACTGAGCCTATAGCGAACAAGGCATTTGGCCTGGAATATGAAGCCCAAGAATGCAGAAGCAGTCCCCAGAACCTCAGTGAACCTGGAAAGCTACCATACGCACAGCCCTCCTCCTCCGTATAGGCTACATACAACACTGCACTCAGCAACTCGCCACTGACCCACTTTCAGACCAGCTAAAGTTAGACCAACTAGTCTGAACTGTTGCCATGAGGATCTAAAAGGTCATCTCTTTTCACTGAGTCACTCATGACTGACCGTCTAATTTGTACAGATAACGCTCTTTAATTAGTTAGCATTTTTAAAATCTCTTAATCGTGAAATATTTTTTAACAAAATGTATATGTACATTGTATGTGAGTCATTTCCAGCTGTTTTTAAATGCCAAATTCTGAGAGAGTCGCTGACAGGTTGAGTCAGACCTCCATCCAACCGTGCATCACTGTTACTGGATCAGTGTATTGGTTTTTATAATGTTCTGCTCTGCTGCTATTGACTTTTTTTCTGTCTTTTTTTTAAATTCCTGCAGTCACAGCATGAAGGTTCTGGGTTCAATCCCCCACCCTGGAGCCTTTCTATGAGGAGTTTCTCCCCATGCCTGTGTGGGCTCTCTCCAGGTTCTCCAGCTTCCTCCCACAGTTGAGTGTGTGAGCACTGTTTGTCTCTGTGATAGACCGTCAACCTGACCCGTCTCCTGCTAATGGATGGATGGGTGGACACTCTTATAGGTTTACATATCAGATCATTGATCGTGCAGTGAGTGGGACTCTTCTCTTTTTACTTGTTTGGTGATTTCAAGCCTGTCAGTATCTTGCTGCTCTCACTCCAGATCACACTGCCCCATCAAAAACCATGTTGTTAAATCATGAACTAACTGTGATAAACCTAAAAAAATTTTAAGCTGACATCAATTTCACTGTCCACACCCAGGCCTGATCACTGCCAGACCTGTTGAATAAAGAAACCACTTCAATAGAACCTGTTTGAGTGAAGTGAAGGAAGCTGAGAGACTCCAGTGAACCACAGTAAGAGCCTCTATGAAAATGCAGAAAGCTTGGAACAGTGGTGAAACCTTCCCAAAATGGCCACCCTACCAAAATACTCCAAAAGTGCAGCAGCAACTCATCCAGGAGGTCACAAAAAACCTCAGAACAACTTTTAAAGACCTGCAGGCCTCACTTGGCTCAGTTAAGGTCATTGTTAATGATTGGGTCTTTGAAGAGGAGGAGAGCGCAAACCGGCGTTGATGAGGTGCTCATAGACAGAGGAAAAAGGATGTGGCACTTTGATGCAGGAGAATTTATTAATAAAGTTGTGTTAAAAAACCAACGTTCCGACCATGATGGTCTTCGTCAGGGTATGAATTGTTAATGTTTAGACATTAAGAAAGAGACAAGGCAAAGACTGCATCCATGGGAGGGTTCAAGGGTGAAAACCACTGCTGAACAAAAGGATCAGAAAGGCTCGTCTTTTTTGGCTTGGCTTTTGCAAACAAAAACAAAAAAAAAACAAACAAAAAACTTCTTGATGATGGTGTGCATCCTGTTACATCTGGTGTAAAAGTAATACAGCATTTCATAAAAAGAGCATCATACCAAAAGTGAATGAAGGTGGTAGGATGATGGTCTGGGGCTGCTCTGCTGCTTCAGGACCTGGACAACTTGCAGTAATTGATGGAACCATGAACTCTGCTCTCTACCAGAAAAAACTGAAGGAGAACATCCGGCCATCAGTTCGTGACCTCAAGGTCAAACGCTTGGATAAAGGCTCTCACTGTTTTTCACTGGAGTCCCAAAGCTTTAGAAATGTCTCTGTAAGACTTTCCTGACTGATAGGTGTCAATGATCTTTTCTTAAATTTCTTAAGATTGCAGCATGATGATTTGGTTCTTGAGATCTTTTAGCCTCTTTCACTTCATGCAAAAACGTTCTAGTGATTTCTTGATTCAATAGGTCTGTGAAAGTGATCAGTGAAATTGATGTCACCTTTTTAAAAAAAATAGGTTTATCACGTTAGTTCATGATTTAACAAGGGGGCAATTACTTTTTCACATAGGGTCACACATTTGTTTGATGATCTTAAACATTTAAGTGTGAAAAATATGCAGCAAAAGTAAGAAATACAGAAGGGGCAAATACTTTTTCATGGCACTGTACATCAGCGTACCTGCTGAGACAGACTTCACTGCTGCTTCTCACACAGGTAAAGTCAGAATGAACACACTGCAGGAATCACCCCTCTCACATTACATGATCGTGATTAGAGAAAATGCAGCCCCTTAAACGTGGTTGTAAGACGTAAGAAAGGGAAATTATGTAATGCTCAGATGTGGCTCTTATGCACCGCTACGCTGCTGGCAAACGACAGCACTGGCTGTAAATCGGTTAAAATGGGGTCTGAGCGAAACGAGCATGTGGTTTACAGCATGGACGCGTTTAGTTACAGTGTGTTTTCAGCCATGCACTCAACTTTACGCACGGAAACGCGTTCCTCAAGCGGCTCTCCAGCTGATGTGTGCAACCCAACAACCATCCAACCAGAGCTACTAACATTGTGAAGTTACTTATCACACACCGCTTCAACATGTGCACGAGCGTGGCTTTGTAAAGATTCTTTTTTCTACTTTCTTTTTTACCTTGTAAAGCTGTGGGAGCGCATGAAGCAGTGATCCAAGACAGCGGGCGTCCCTCTGAGGTTTAGAAGCTGCAAAGTAAAAAAAAACAAAAAACAAAACTGCGTCCACACACACACGCCGTGGTTCGACAAAGTTAAAGAGTTGTTTCTTTGCAGGTGGTAAGAGGAATTTAACATTCCGTGTTTGTTAAGCACAGTGAAATGGAGGAGGGGATACGGACTGAGGCAAACAAGCGGCCCCGCCCGCTCATTACTATTACAGTTGTGCAATAGCCTGAAGCTGCATGTAGTGACTGACCAACTGCCACAAGTGGCTTCTGGCATAAGTCAATAACAACGTAGTCATGATGGCCGTTTCAGATTGACAGCATTTTGATCAGCTGGCAGAAAGAGTTGTTTTGTAGCTGCAGGATTGATACTTCCTCTGTGGTGAAAAACCAGAAGATCAGAGATAGTGATTCTGTTACAGACAATAGAGAAGTAATAGAAAACTGTAACTGAGCCACATTGAAAAAAACAATTGATTTGGGTGTTTAAAAAATATATATCATTAGTAGTTCTGATATAAAATGTAAATCAAAACTTAACTCAAACTTTTCAAATGAATATTTTATTCACAGGCAAACACTAAAACAAAAGTCTTACAAATCTGATAATGGAGCCCTCGGGTGGAGGAGTATTGTAGGATGAAGTGGGGATCAAAGAATGACCATCAAGTCATCTGTCACTCTTTGTGTGCAATTTCTACCACCAGGAGTTTTTATTTTTTGGCACATACGGAAAAGAGTATGTGGGTGGAGCTGTTTCTGCTCTTTTCACTTCTTTTTATTATCGATACCCGGTTGAATAGTGTCAATGGCTAACAGTGATCCATGTTGACGAATGTTTACTCCTAATAAATTATGCATTTAAAATCGTCAGCGTGAAGCATAACTGAGTAGTTGTTTTGAGCTGACAATACAAGGCCTCATTTCAGCATGAGTCATGTGTCGCTAGGTGTGTGAACACCTCTCTATACATTATTCACAATATTTACAAGTTGTTTTTTTACCTTCTGTTTTCAAGGTCAATGTAACAAGTGTTGAGTTTTATATCAAATTCATTTAGATGCACTTTTCTTTCCCAAGAATCCAACTGTGTGATCCCGCCGTGAGCTGAATATAACAGAAGATAAATGAAAAGCTGCTTCTACGACTTGGCTTCCAGGAGTGGTTTGATGTCTTTGATGCCATGTTCTGCTGCCAAACGAATGATGTGGTCCAGGGCATTCATATTACCCAACATCCTCACCACCTCCTTGATTTGATCCCTGTTGGCAGATAGAGGTTATATTAGAGGAATGTGAGGACAGACCCAAAGCATCCCAACACATTTATCATCCCACAAATGCAACCCCAAATAATGTTACAACATATGAAGCTATAAATCTGAAGAACTAGAGCCTCTTACTTGGCGCTGCGGCGTTCCACGTCCGTAGCGCCGACAGTGCCGCGGTGCAACGAGTTTGCCAGGTGGGTGAGGTAGCGACAGAAAGGCTCCAACTGAGGGAACGTCTGCTGGCCCTTCAGCCCAGAGAACCACTGCGTAGGTAAGCACTCCACCACCTGAAGAGGAAAAATGGTACAAGAAGAGGTTAACGCTGACTCTGCTCTCACCCTGGTCAGTGAGTCACAAACAGACAAAGCTGACCGGCTCAGCAGGTGTGTTTGTCATGTTGAGGCTGCCAGATGTAAAAAAAAAAAAAAAAAAAAAAAAAAAAAAGGCAGAGGGTAGTTGGAGGGAAGCAAATAACAGAGATCAAGGCGGAGAGGATTTTATTTTAAAATACAAGCACCTCTCATCAAACTGTCAGTTCCAGGAGAGCAGCCAGTTTCCATTACTCAGGTGACAACAAAAAAAGTCTATTTTTAGACATGGCAGGGACATCATGTTCTATTAAACAGCGTGTGAGGCCTCTGGAGTCATTGTGAATCTATGATAAAATAAAATGTAAAAGTAGTTTTGGGTTTCTGAAAAGTAAAGTTATGGTGCGTTCCAGGCAACCCGTAACTCGTGTTTTTCTGACCTGTTCCTATGGTTACCCATTGGAACGTACAGTCAAACTCACAACTTCCCACCTGTGAACTCGTACTAGATCGATCTACTCCCAGTTCCCACTTGTAACTCGTAACTTGCCTGGAACGCTACAAAGTCCTAACTGGTGACTTGAAGTCGTGACTTACGGGTTCAAAAGCCTGCACCGTTAATTTCATATTCTCAGAATTCTGACGACTAAGAATTCCAACTTTAATCTCAGAATTCTGACTTTTATCTCAGAATTCTGACTTTAATTCAGAATTCTGACTTTTTTTCCTCAGAATTCTGACATTTGAAAAAGCGGCCCTAATCCTCTTCAGTACTATTCACTGCACTAGTAATGTGTATGCTGAAATACGGTCAGGCATCCGATGAGTTAAATGTTTTTTTTGTTTTTTTTACAAAAACAGCAATGAATGAAACTGTTGACTAACTTTGGTATCAAATACTTAAGTGTTAAGTGTAGGGTGGTTTATTTCAAATTAAATCTATTTAAAACAGCATTTAGAGTCCCTCTCCAGTGAAGAAGGAGAGTTATTGCTAAAAATTCATAGTTTTGGTACAACACAGATGAGAACCCAAGTTCAAGTTCCAAGTTCCTCTGAATAATATGTGTAGTGCATTGTTGACATTGTGACATGGCACAAAGCATGTCATGGCTTCTTCTTTTCTTTTTACATGGCTTGTGAGAAAAAAAACAGGGTGTCAAGTTTTATGATGTAACGTATGATGTGGTTCTGTTTTAGGTTTCTTCCTGTTAAACGGTTGTTTTTCCTCCCCTCTATCACTAAATGTTAATTGTAGGAATGACTGGGCTTCCCTCTCTAATGTTGTCTTGAGCTTAGCCGCTGAAGGGCCTTGAGAGATGTTTTTTGTTATTGTTTGGTGCTATACAATTAAAAAGTAAATTGAAAATCAACCCATCCTTTTCAAAACAGACCAAGTCGTTTCACTCATATCCAAAGATGAAAGTTAAGTTCATAAATGAGAACTTGTATGTGTTGACTTCTTGCACTAAAATTAACTCTTCCTTTGCCCACAATATTTGCCCTGTGAACTTATCTTACAACACAAAACAAGCTAAAACCTGTTAGACCTGTATCAATTCACTTTACAGTGATTAATGTCTATTAATTTAAAACAAATTAATCCAAAATGAGCTGCTAGTTATGCAAGGACGTATGTGTGTGTTTACACCTGATAAATGACACTGAAACAAAACAGTGTGTGTCTCCTACCTTCTGGCACTTGGGTACATTGTCCTCTGCTGTATCTGTGGTCTGAAGAGCAGAGAGGATGTATCTGTTCAGGGTACTGTCCAGAGCCAGGTCCCTCAGACAGGTACCGGACAAGACGCCGTCCCACTGCAGGATGTTGCCCAGCAGCTGTGCAAAGAGAGAATGAGAGCGACATCAATATTAAACAGTCTAATTTGATGTCACAGCTGTAAATACTGCTACCACCACTGGTTACAACACAAACGGTGTGAAGTACATGAACAAACACACACCATCATATTTAATATAAACGCAATGCATTTGTTTTTGCTCCCATTTTTCATGAGATGAACTCATAGATCTAAAACATTTTCTATATACAGTAATGGTACACAAAAGAACTATTTCTCTCAAATATTGTTCACAAATCTGTCTAGATCTGTGTTAGTGAGCTGAGATAATCCATCCACCTCACAGGTGTGGCATATCAAGATGCTGATTAGACAGCATGAATATTACACAGGTGTTCCTTAGGCTGGCCACAATAAAAGGCCACTCTAAAATGTGCAGTTTTACTGTACTCATATGCCACATTGAGGATACCATTGCGGCAGACGGCAAAAGTTAAAATATTTGAACTCGGGACGGCATTGCCGTTTGCCGTTTCCGTGCACGGTATTTTTTGCCGGCCTCCCCCAAGTTTTACCGTCGTTCTCTCGTCCACTAACATGGAGTCCAGCATGCCATCTGCCGTTTACTGAACTCCATGTGAATGCAGCATAAGGAACACCTGTGCAATATTCATGCTGTCTAATCAGCATCTTGATATGCCACACCTGTGAGGTGGATGGATTATCTCTGCAAAGGAGAAGTGCTCACTAACACAGATTTAGCCAGATTTGTGAACAATATTTGAGAAAAATAGGTCTTACTTTAGTTCAGCTCATAAAAAATGGGAGCAAAAACAAAAGTGTTACATATTTTTGTTCCGTGTAGTTTGAATCCCAAGTCAACAGAGGAGTGGCAACAACTTCCCTCCACTTTATCTCCTACATCTCAACAGATACACTTCCATTCAACACTTTGCTGAAACTCATTATGCAAAACACTTTGCCTCATCCTTTAATCAGATTACATTCAGGGGAGAACTGTGAGCATGCGCCTACCTTCACACAGGACCAAAACTGCCTCTGGTAGAATAAGTAGGGACCGCTGTTCTTGTTCTCCAACACACTGATCAGAGGCAAAACACACTTTTGGATAAGTTATCCTACAGATAGAAAGAAATTAACAGACTCTTATGTTGATAAATGTGTGGGACATACTTTTTGGGGTAAAGTGGAAGGAAGACATCTTCATCCAGAGTCCGTCTGGTTCTGAAGACAATAGTTCTCAAAAGCTCCTGATAGAAAGAAAAAAAGTAATTAAGATGACAACAAAACGACCACAAGAACCAAAACAGACTTATTTTATTTTAAGAAATACATCCTGTGTATGCAGGTAGCTGAGAGACTGGGCAGTACCTGCGTGTATCGGTTGTCCCCATGCAGCACGGTGGGGTAGCCTTTCATTAGTCTGTGAATGAAGCCCACTAGCTTGGCTGTTTGACTGCTTGACAGCGGGTCCCACATTTGCTCTGTCAACACTGACACAAACACAGCAACCAATTCATAAATACACATGACTTATTATGCACTGGCCAAGGTTGTTTTTCCGTGTGTGCTAGGTGCTGCTGTGCGGGTTTGTCTACCTGTCAATTTGGCGAGGATGACCTTCTCCACAATCGCTGGCAGCAAACTGACGTCCCCGTCTCCGTGCTGCAACGTGCTGTGCTCCTCGAAGCCGTAAAACAACAGCGACTCAAACCAGAGCATGTACTCAAAATTTGCACACTGTGGCTGCACAGAGAGGGAAAAAAAGAAAGGACAAAGCAGATTCAGAATATTTGCATCCCATTTTTAAAAAATGTTACATCGAAGCCACGACTGTGTGCTGTACCTCGAGTGGGTTCCATGAAATCAGCTGTAGGCGGACCAAAGGGTTAAAGAGCTTGGGCAGACAGAGGCCGATGTAAGCGTCTCTGTAGCAGTCGGCGTAGTCTCTCCTCCACACCTCGAAATGCGATTTGATGCAGTCAAGAGAATGAAAGTCCTCGACCACGTCTTCAAAGATTTTTTTACATTCCCTCATGATACGATCTGGAGAGGATAAAGCACAGGAGCATTTGTTAAGCTATAATGTTTTGACGTGAATAACAGTTTATCTACGTAAGTCACCTTAAGTGTTGCAAAAACTGTAATATTTGCAGGAATTAAATGATGAACCTCTCTCCATGTTGAAGCTGGTAATGTCAGTGGACGTTTCCTCGTCGTCCGATGATAAACCTTCATTGTGTTCAGCCCTCTTGCCGTTCTGCTCCCGAGCTTGTCGCCGCCGAGTTCTGCACAAACACAGTCACAAGGTTATTTATTTATTTATTTCGGACATGTTAATTGAATAGACTTCATCACACACAATTTCAGTTACACAATAGAAGCAACATGACCGAAAGGGAAACGGGAAAAGCATAAAGCTTATCAGGTCCCGCCCCGATTACCATTCAGAATACATTAATTTCATCACAATTCGCATACGTGATACAACAGCAGAGCTGCAGTCTGGACTCCAGACAGCCAGTCCAGAATAACGTTAAACCTCTTTCTCTGGGTTTAAATCAATTCATAATTGTCTAGAATAGAGTTTTGTATTTCTTTTTTAAAAGCCCACAAGTTTCTTGATTTTTTAACCTCATCGTCTAGTTTGTTCCACTATTTGACACCAGTGACTGAGATAGTTCTCACTCTCCTCTGCCTAAATAACATATTTCCTCCCAGATTGTGTCACTTCTTAGCC
The DNA here is from genome assembly GCF_905171665.1 of Trachurus trachurus. Classification (NCBI taxonomy): domain Eukaryota; kingdom Metazoa; phylum Chordata; class Actinopteri; order Carangiformes; family Carangidae; genus Trachurus; species Trachurus trachurus. The sequence continues at coordinate 17,221,686 of NC_139903.1, read as the reverse complement.
TGACAAGCCAGACTATATCATTAAAATGTCTAGTCTGGCAACGACCGGTAGACCTCGGCTCAAGCCAGGGGGCGGGATGAAGGCTGTCTTTCAAACTGCCTCTGCACGCAATAGGGCAGCGCTAGGTAGCGCTACGACTAATCAGAGCAAAGAGCAGGATGACGTTAGCCTGACAAGCCAATTAAAATGTATGTCGTTATCGCGTTAAGCCCGCCCAACGACTCTCTAAACAGATAGAGCGCTGTGATTGGTGAACACAAACGGAGCAAATATATTTGCTGCCGCTAGGGTGCGTCTAGATTTCTAGGCTAGTCACTTCTCTGTCTATGAAAAAACCTTGTAAGTTATGCGGAAGGTCTCTGTACATAAGTTTTGTAGTTGGTTAAGTTGTGTAGTTTGAGGATTTTTGCATTGATGAACAACTAAAAACAAGGGCAACTGTTCTGTGAGTAAAAACAGAAGAGACCTTTCTGTCATTTCATGGGCTTAGACAATCACAAACATAGAACCAATACCTTGACTGGAAACGAGTCACAAAAACATCCAGCTGACAAATCCTACAATGATGTCTTTAGAGAACAAATGAGCTTCATACCGTCGTGCTTCTCTTTCTGCTATCCTCCTCTGACGACTGTTCTCTTGGTACGCTGCACGGTCTCGACCAAATGAGTCTAGATTAGGAGCCATGACAGCTTTATCTGTAAGAGACAGGAGCCAGTTTAGAGCCAGTAATGAAAAGCAGAGACAACCCATAACCTATTTCTTATTCTGGGCACTCAACATCTCTGAGTTCTCGACATAAAAGGGTTTCCAAATTCTGAATAAATCAAATGATTACATATAAATTGGACTAGATAGGTAAGTAGTAAAGGACTGTTGTCAGCCAATGAAACCTTATCTACTGCATTAGGAACCACCAGAAAAAAGAAATCATATTTGCTGCAAATATTTTTTTGTATGGCTCGTTGTTTAGTCACCTACCTGTCTGCACCTTCCTACATGTTACAGTGAAAATGACAGATGACAAGTCACTCGTGTTTCTGTCATCTTTACTTAGTGACTCATTGCTTGCACTGAGTTAGACCCAGTTGACTGAGACTCAGCCAGTACAGACTAGAGCGGACAACAGAGCCCCTCTAATAAAACATCTCCCATGTACATACATGTTCTTGCACTCAAAATCACACCTCAATTAGCTGAAATCAGACTGATGAGGGAAACAAAACAGCGGTAGTGGGGAAACAAGAATGATACGTGCACGCGCATACATACACACGCACACGCACACACACACACACACACACAGACACACACACACAGACATACAGAGAACTAACGAGGCCGTTCAAATAAATCATAAAAACCTTCAAGATGGACTGACTTGAAAGGCTTGCAAACTCCGACGATTCATCTTTAATATCATCCTGTCTTCTCTGGACAAGTCGTAAGGCCCGTTGCCTTAGTAACTGGTGCATGGCAGCCTCCAGCTCCAGGACAGCAGACACCTGAAAGATATGATGCTTTCTGTGACCTCTGACCCAGACAAAAGTGGGGCTCCGAGTCACAGGGACGTCTTGCTGCAGGATCATGGACACAAAAAAACAAACACTGGAACCAAAATGTCACCAGTGTCAGGTGAAAACCTTGTATCTCTAAAATGTAATTTTTCATAAAGTGTCACCAGGCAGGACTCATGACCGGCTAAAAACTATGTTTAGGTCCTGGATAAACACTTTGAGAGGTTAATCTTGAAATCTCAAAAGCAAATTTAAAAAGGCTTTTACCCAACACTGACAATTTACAGTTCCAGTCATGGTGTTTACGCTGTAATAATGCGCTCCAGACTAAGTCATAGTGATAATGCTTGGTTAGTGTCCCGTTTCCATCACAATGTCCTGTGCACTGAGTCACCCTAATAGGATTAAAAAGGACATTAGTGTTGGCCGAGGAAACACATGTTCGCTGCTGGCGGGCCAGATGTCTCGTCATTCATCCCATGTAGCTGCTGTTCTGCTGCTGCAGGATCAAGACCGAGTTATTCTGTTTGGACATGCGTTTAAGACGGAGCTACAGGAGTATAAAAACATAATTTAACAAAGTGGACTCATCCTTTTTTACAAGCATGTGTATATTCTTAGCTACAACACTATTATGGGTTCACTTAAAGCACCAACTCATTTGTCTTTGTTTATTTAATGTAGCAGTGTGTATAAACTGAGTATTTCTAAGAAACTTACTGCATTAAACAACCTGATTTATTGTGAGTAACGTATTTTTCTTCCACATGAGCATCTTGCTGTGATGGTAAATTGTTATTTCTGAGCAGTTGTCAAGCAACTGGGAAATACAGCGAGTGTGTTCTAAGTAACCTAATTGCAGTCACACTGATTTCTCAGCAGTGTTAAAGAGTGACAACAATAGTTCCTAATCAATTCACTACTTAACAATATAATTAAACTTTCTATGATTCTCAGGTAATACAGATTTCTATTAGAGATTCTATTGCTTCAGAATCCACACGAAGTGGTCAGAGATCACACAAACACAAAACAGAAAACAGCTAATCAGACAGCAGACAAATTCTCCCTTACCTTTTCACTGAAACACTCAAGCAAGTCTCCAACATACCCTCGCATCTCTTGCAAGAATTTATATTGATCTGCATTGTCATTGGACGAGCCCTCCAGCTGCTCTATGGTGCTCTCAGACGCAGCTAGGTCTCCTTCGATCTGTTTGAAGCGTTTGGCGTTTGCGTTGTGGCCTGCGTGCATTTGGCTGAGTCTACGGACACATGACATACAAGGACAGGCGGTGAGAAAGGATGACTTAGAAAACAAAGCTACGTTAATATTAATGACTGACAGCTCGTACAGAGATAATACTTGTTTTAGCGTGCATCCATCAAATCAACACATCGTGAGAACTGAATAACGGGAGACAAGGAGCTAAACTCGTGTCTTCAGAGCTGAGCAGGGGTCGTGATTATGAGGACTTATGTCAGACTCCCTCACTCCCTCTCTGGACAGCTTTCAGGACCACAGCACACAAGATGACAGCAGTTGAGTTGAAGACTGATATTAGATGATTGCTGCAGTCTTCCACTGAACCTACCTATCCTGCAGGCGTTTCTTTACCAAATCAATGGATACCGGGGTTAGATCACTAACGGGGGCCCCAAAGTGAACAGAGCCGTTGTCTGCTCGGCCAGGTGGCTTGCCGGTCTGTGGGGTCACAGTACTGTAGGTGAAAGGCATGCTGTAGGAAGAGCCATAGGGCTGCGTCTCGTAGCTGTTCTGGTAGTAGACAGCGTTGTCCTCGGGCTGGTTGCTCTGGACCTGGTCATTATAAACAGCAGAGGAATAATACTTTTACTATGATAACTCGTAGATTTGCTGTTGGTTACATAACCTGTCATAGCAGACCTAATAGCCAAACTTTAAAAATGATGTCAAGTTGACATAACAAGGACATCTCAAACAATGTCAACTTTGCATTAAAAGTGACATAACTTACCGAATGACACTTAACCACAGCTGTCATAAGTATTCATTGATGTTTATGACAGGTGTCATGTCTTATGAACACGTATTCAAGTAAAGTGTTACTGAATATTCTTACTGCTCACCTGTGGTATGCTGATTCCTTTCCTGATCTGCTCCTGCTCCCAACGGCTCACCTCCTCATCCTGCTGACCCGTATCCAGGGCCTCGTCATCGCTGCCCTCGATGCCTGTAAGTGTGAACCATGTCTTAGAGACAACTGTACTAATCAATCAATCAGTAGTCAGTGCACCATAATCATTGCATACCGATCTCCTCAGCTATCTTTTGTCTCTGGCTTTTGTTCTTGACTCCACTGAAGCGGATCCTCTTCTCTTCCTCATCCTCGTCGTCGCTGACGTCTTGGTCTTCGCGTGCGAGACGTTTCTTGGGAGTCTCGGTCTCCACCAGCGGAGCTTCGCCTCCCAGTTCTCGAGCCATTTGCCGCCGCTTCCTTGCAGCATGGATGAACGCTGCATCTGGGATTTCCCCTAGAATTAAACAGAAGCAGGTCTTGAAATCACTCCTCGTGCAGTTGTGCACAAAAATAACACGTCTCTCAGTAGATTCCTAAAATCAGTAGCAGGCTACAGGTTTAATAATACCTGGTCTTAAGCTGCTCAGGGAGGAAAGCGTGTTGAAACTTGTTCCGGCGTCTTTGCTCTTGGACGCCTGACCATGTGCCTGGACACCTTGGCTCTTGGCCTCTTCCTCATGCTCATCAGCACTGTCCACCTCCATTTCTTCCTCCCCCTGCTCACTACCTGCTCTGCTAGTGACTTCCTCTTTGATGGCCACTGGAGGCTGATGAGGTGCATCTACGAAAAGCAGAAACAAAGACAGAGGTGAGTCGAGGCAGCAACACATGAGTAAATCCCAAGGTTGAATTCAAGCACACACAATATGAATAATACTGCATGCTGTGGCTCAGGAGGTAGAGCGGGTCATTCACTAACCTGAATGTTGGTGGTTTAAATTGATTATTCTACCATTAATATTGAATAATTGTTTCCATTGATGTACATATTTTAAGCCTCAAAAAACAAAATTAATGATGTTGGTTTACTTGGGAAAAAGAAAAAGATAATTCTTCAAGATGACATTCCTATAAAAGTGAAAATTGTATACATTTGCTACAGAAATTAACTTAAATTAATATTAAATAATCACCTGCAACTTATGGGACAAAAACAAAAGTCATTTGATGCAGCACATTGTCACAATTTGAAATATTATAGCAAAATCTCTGTGTGATATGTGGTTATGGTGCTGTCATATTGGCTGATAATGTGACAGCAGAGATGACACTTGATGTATCATGAACACTGGGCTGATTCCCACCTGATTTGACTTCCTGTTTGACACATCCCGACCTCTCCAGATCCTCCTTGTATTCTTTCTTCAGCTGCTTCACAATCTTCTTGCTGTGATTGGACTTCTTCACTCTGAACACCTCGGATCCCTCTGTTTACAAAACACATCATGAAAGCGTGAAAGTGAGTGGAGAGTCCTAGAGTGTCTAACCATGCACATGGTTAAGTGACTGTGTCGGCTACAGAAAGGCTTTATCTGCGATACTTTCTGCAGCTGTGAACGTGTATTTCTTCTCAGCAGAGATGAACACGGTAAGATTAATGCTAAACCCTGACAGGACAACACGTTTCCTTCAGCTACGATTAGTTAGCTAGCCGACTTAGCACCGTGTGTTACCTTCGTCGTCGTTGAAACTCAGGCAACTGGCTTTCGTGGGTCCTCCTGGCACGGGAATGATCTCTTTGCTTTTCTTTTCCCTCTTGACAGCTTTTACACTGTTGAAGTTGGCCTGAAAGCCGTTGCTGTGGTAGCTGTCCGTGCTGCTCGGTGCACTGGTAACGCTGTTGCTGGACGTCTCCATGAACGGGATTTCCTCCACCACAGGCCCGAACGACGTCGGCGCCAGCGGGGGCAGCAGCTGGCCGTCCTGCTGCTCCTCCTCGTCGGACTCATTCCTCCGTCTGAAGTTCGCTCTCTTCGCCTTTTTAAACATTGTGATGCCGAGTTAAAAAATGCACCTGTTCTGTGGTCAATCGCAGGACGTCTTAACACCGCAGTTGGAGGCAAAATAAATCATCCTCACATTGCAGGGCAGCCATTTTCTGTCTGATGCGGTGTTTCTTCTTCGTTTTCACAATTGTGAGTACAAGGCAAGTAGTCAGTGGCGCGTTACTGCCCCCAACCGGTCAAAACTAGTATAGACGCGCATTGCCATCACTCTGGCATCATTTATGTGAGAATATTCAAACCAGCATTAAATGAAAGGTTAAGGTCTCAGCTTTAACTAAACACATTTCAATGTCAACAGTTATATTCTAAAATCAATATATGAATAAAATCATACTGTGCTCTTGTGCACACTTCATGGGGTTGGTTGGCACAATGTAAAAATGAATGGATGAAGCAACCAATAAAAAATAAAGAGAAATATTCAAATTTAAGAAGATTGCATGTACTATGCATACATATATTTGCATGTATAACACTAAAACAGGGCATTTAAGGCCACGAACAAGATAAAAACGTACACAGAACATCATACAGTAAATGATTTTAGAATCATTTACTTTAGAATCATTTACTTTAGAATTTATTCTTAAATAGGCCTACTTTAGGGTAAGCCAAGCCTACATATTAGAAAATATTACAAACTGATAGAAACATCAATTTATGTTCATGTTATTCTAAATAACAGTTGCCTGTAGTACAAATTACATGTTTTCTGTGTGATTACGATTATTATTTTGGTTCTTTATGCCTATACTGTATAGGCTATTGGCTTGTCCTTGCTGCAGCAGCCCCGGTTCGATTCCACTGGTGGCCCTTTGCTGCATGTTGCTCCCCCACTCTCTGTCTCCTCATTTCCTGTCTCTCTACTGTCAATTAAAGGCCTAAAAGCCTTGTATGTTTGTGAGAGTATTTGCCAACTTTTATTGTTCCTTGATGAAACCAATGAAGGACGACTTGATTATATCAAGTCGTCCTTCATTTAAGATTATAGAAAGGAAGGAATTTGAGTCCTGTCTACATGACATATCATCTGTGGTGTGTTTGCCTTATTCGCACTTCCTTAAAAATGCAACAATTCCAGCATATCTGCAACCATTGCAACCAGATAATGCAACCATTGTGACAATCAGAGGTGGCAAAAGTACTCATATTCTGTACGTAAGTAGAAGTACAGATACATGTGTAAAAAATTACTCTGGTAAAAGTAGAAGTACTGATTCAACTCCTTTACTTAAGTAAAAGTAAGAAAGTACAGGCTCTGAAGTGTACTTTCAAAGTAAAAGTAAAAAGTAAAAATGAATTTTTGCCGTTAATGAAACCTACATCATTTGATAATTTTGTTAAACAAAAAAAGTTCAGACAGAATAATCAAGATTGAACTGACCAGAGGCAGTGTTTCCCAACGTTTGGGCCGCCACAGACTCTCACAAAATAATAATAAGAATTTTTAAACAGCGTTTCATCACCTCTCATCTCTGCCCATCAGTCCACCTGCCGTCTCTCTCGCGTGCCGCACGTACACGCACGCGCGCGCGCGCTCACACACACAGACACGGGCACATGGACAGGTTGAGCTTTGCCGCTCGTAAACGGTAAATGCGCTGATTGTACATTGTTCAACCCCCCTGTCGGATAGTCCGACCACCATCGCTTCCTTCCTCCATGCTGCTGCCTCCATGTTGCAGTATACAAGTTGGTAACTCGGTTCTCTGTCTACCGCCACCCCTCCCTCTTCTTCTCCCTCTTCCCCTCTCTAGTTCGTCACGTCTTTTACCGGTGCTTTTACGTCATGTCAAAAAAAAAAAGTAACGAGCCTGTTTTTACAATGTAAGGAGTAGAAAGTACATATTTTTGCGTATAAATGTAGGGAGTAAAAGTAAAAAGTCGTCAGAAAAATAAATACTCAAGTAAAGTACAGATACCTGAAAAATCTACTTAAGTACAGTAACGAAGTATTTGTACTTCGTTACTTGCCACCTCTGGTGACAATTCATTATACTGCCACTCTATATCTGTGCACCTCCATAAGTAGAAAAGGTTGAGAGAAGTATTAATGATTCTGATCGTCATAACATGGGGCTGACGTTGACTGTAAAAGCATTTGAACTGTGATGCATTCATCCACATGTTTTATATGTGTTTGTTCATCAAAGCTACACATGTCTGTCCTGTTGTTTAATATCAGTTTGCCAGATAGGTATCTCTAGGGCCATAGCAACTTTGTACTGAAGCCAAGCTATCAACTGAAAGATAAAACATCAATGAAAACCCTTAGATATTTGCCATGGTGTTACTGTAACAAGACTGTCTAGTTTTTCTGATTGGCACTGTTTGTAGTTTGTAGAATAAAGGAGTGACTGTATCAACCAATGAGATCAAAGGTTACATGCATAATGTGTGGCACCAGCCATTTTGACATATTGCAGCAAAGGTGTAAATGATCAAATGCAGAGTCCCTGTATTGTTCACACTGTCATAACTTACAGGGAATACAACAGGGACATATTTTTTTTTAAAGATCTTTTCCTATAATGATTGAACATCAAAATCTCTCTGTTGTGAAAAAGGCTTAGTGTGCACAACTCAAAGGAATCTAAATGATGACGTATTAGTTAGTGGCCTGATGTTCAGTATTTACATAAAAGATAATGTTACACAGGTTAAAAAAAAAGTAAAAGATTTAGAATTAGGCTACAGATACATTATCATGTAGGCTACCTTCCCTCTTTTCTCACTAAGTCTCTTCCCTCAAAAATTATCTCTTTTCATTGTAGCCTACCTCACCTTTATTCATCGCTCATTATATCTGGGCTTCCATATACCTACTTTCCTGATAGCAGCTTTTAGAAAAATATTCCACAGAAGATGAATGAACCATATGCATACCTTTGAAATTGCATTTTAATGTTTGCATGCTAAACACATAATGGGAAATTGAGGAGTTAAAGGGAGCATCTGTCTCCACTAATAAGAACAGAGAATATGTATTCTGGACTTCCACCATGCTCTGTGTTCCTTTAATGAATGCCTGACATGTGAGCTGCAGTTAGTAAGGGTCATTACAGAGCCATTACTTGACAGTGTAGTCGACGCTGTGGTAGTGATAATAACTGCTGAAATTAAAGTGTCACCACAGATGAAGCTGGAGTGATATGTTGTGATTAATTAACGTCAAGATGACCCTTTGCCATTAAAGCGATAATTGGAGATAAATATCTTCCCATTAACGGCAGAGTTTCGGATTTAAAGTCCCAGAGCCACTTTCCCCATAACAATATACATTAATTATAAGGAGGAGTAGAGTTAGTGGAGCAGAAACTTATTCTTATCCCACTGTGATGCAGTGATGTATCTGGAACCTATCAATTGCTCATGATTAAACTATGTTTGACTGATCATGTATCATGATTAATAAATAATTATGTAAAAAATATTTTTGTATATTTTATATTTTTGTTTGATACTTTGTTTGCAAATCTGTGTATTCATGCCTCTTCCACCTGCAATTGGAGTAAAATAATAACTTAAAAAGACAAAAGTGACAAAAACTGCTGGACACTGAACAATTAGCTTGTTGCAGCTTGTTTGTTTGGTCAGCATTTTTGCAGAGCTTGTTTTGTAAAGTGGAGGGAAAATATCTGTCTTTTGACCTCTTCGGGCCACCATACTTAAGCCCCGCCTACCCCCGCGGCTCGCGCCAGGTGTAAACGGCAGAGTCGGTTCGAGCAGTGTGTTTTGATCCTGATAACAGGTGCAAGAAGTCATATCGGAGTGGAGAAGATGGGAATGGAAAGACACATTGTTGGGATTCAGCCAAATGTTTGAGCCACAGATACAGATACAGGAGTTTTTTTTTTTTTAGGAGTGAGGGTTCCCGCCAAGTTTCAACCAAGAATCAAGATCGGCGAGGAGGAGTTATATCTAAACGGTAAGACCGCTAGTGCTGGTGGCTAATGGCTATGTTAATACAATCACTGACTCTGTATGCACTGACAAGGTTTTGGGTTTGGCTATTTTGTCCATAATTTTGTCTGGCTCTGTGTTGCTGAAAGTTGATGGGCTTGGTTGTGTGTGAAACCCCGGTTGTCTCAATCTGTTTTTATGTGACTGATATTGAGTCATTGCATTTCCAAGGCCTAAAACGTCTTATTTTCCTCATGATATGTCTTGTGCTGTAAGGTTGAATATTCATTTCATATATCAGAGGCTGTCTTTAAGTTGGGGTGTTACAGTAAACATTTGGATGACAATGGCCTATGTGTTGTTCTACTCTTATTGAAAACGGCTCGGCTCTGACTGGCATCTGGGCTGCTCTGTTGACTTGATGGTGTTTGTAGTGCTGGGTGGGCAGTCATATGGCCTGGTTACCTCATCAGCTGAATACAATGACTGATACCAGCTCGTGGAGTGAATAGTATTGTCTTCTTGGTACCACAGGGTATTTCTCAAGAGTTAAAATGAGACTCAAAGATGGATCGATTGTTCTTTAGTACTTTAATCAAGAAGCTTGAAATTCACCTCAAAGCCACTTGATGGCACTGTAACCCCTTGTAAGTGAGAAGCTACCTTATTTGTGGCCAAGGTGCGCTCATAGTTCACTCATGTATAAATGCTAATGAAATACAATGACATTTCCTGATCCAGTGAATGTATCTGAAACAAGCCAGCATGAATATAGATGACATCAATACTGCTACGCAAAGGTTCATAAGGCTCATCAAATCACTGCTCCATCACTAAGAGGAAGCTGTTGCCGTGTGAGATCATTTCAGGCGATTTATTTGTATAAGAAAAGCAATCTAATTTGTGTGAGAGATATCATTATTTGTTTTAGTTGTTTATGTGCATGGGACCCTGGAAAAGGGGAGCAGAGTGTGTCATTATTGTGCAACAGGAGTGCTGCCACTTAAAATGGCTCCTTCAGGATACAGTCACTATAAAAGCAAAAAGTTATAGAAGCTAAGGTTTCATTTGCACTGACGGAACAAACACCAGGGTTGAATAACCCAGCTTATTAAATACACAGTGTGCGTGTCAAGAGATAATGAAGATGGAATGAGAATAAAAAAAAAAGGAACTGCAGTAATAGAAGGATGGGGGCGGGACTAGATAAGCTTTTGCTTCTCCCGCTTTCCCTTTCGGCCATGTGTATTGTATTACTCGAATTAAGATGAAGTGTGATGATGATGATTTTGACATGCCCGAAATAAACAAATTGATTGATTGATTGATAAGGACAAGAGGAGCTACACCCTCCACCTCTTACTAACGACTTCCATTAATGCAGGTCTATGTATATTAATTTAGATAAGATTAAAATGTCAAAATGCCTATGTTTTAAAAGTAAACATTTCATCCCTTAAAGCACATCTCTATAAGAATCATAAAACCATGTGCTTTTCCTTTCATGAATGCAATCATGTTTTATAATAGAGCGAGTCAGTTTTATCTAAAGATGGATGTCTAATTTTGGAGCTCTTCATAGGTCCCAGTGCTCTCAGGTAATAGGATCCTTTGAAGACAGAAGATTAATGTTGTGATACAAGCATACATGTACAAGGCTGCAAAACATTACTACTGTGGATAACTAATTATACTTATCTGTAACAGGGGATCAGGATTCACCGAGGTCTGTTTAGACTCTGTGTGCTTTGTGCTCACAGAGAACATTATTTCTCCTCTGGCATAGAAGGAATAACAAGCACACGGACCAGGGTATGGCGGCCATTCACCATCAATTGCTAAGATGAAATCAAGTAACTAACTGCTGTTACCATGGGACACCAGCTATTTGAACACAAATGGACCCAAAATCTCAGACAAACAAGAAGCACATGCGAGGACTTTCTGTTTCCAGTTATTTATAGAGAGATGGGTGGGAAAAAAGGTGTTTTGATCAGAGAATAGGACCATCCATCCATTCTTTCTGCTACTGGTTAATGTGTGTGCTGTGTGCAAGATGATTAATTTCAGTGGGAATATGTGCATCTTTCTCCTCTGGCTTCCCGTGTCATAGAGCAGGGCTTGTGGCGACAGTCTGAGTTGATTACGACGCAGGTATGTGTTTATCTCAGGCGTTATCATGCGCATGTGAATACTGCAGTGACCTCCATCTACCTCCTTCATGCATTAGAAATAAATTTGACATTACCTCCTTCTCAACTCCCTTCCACCACTCGCTTCGCCTGCCTCCCCCGTTTTTCAGTTTATACTCTTCCCATCTTCTAAGCAAAGCAGTTGTTTTTTCTCTCTCTTTGTGCCGAGTTTTAGGAGTGTAGATCGAAAAGTGACAAAGTTTTTTTTTCTTTTTGAGGAAAAAGAAAGTATGAGAAATAAGTTGTCTGAAACTACTGTGTCAGCAACATCACCTTTCCTCTCCTCCAAACCACCCCCTCCTCCTCCTCCTCCTCCTCCTCCTCCTCCTCCTCCTCCTCTCATCTATCACTCAAGGTAACATCAAAGCCTAATCACTGGGAGACTTCGCCATGGTTACACATCCTGTCCAAGCAGAGGAACTCCATCAGGACTCTAGCCCACGTGTACCTTAAAACATACAGACGGTTATGTCTGTGACCTTGGGGGATATTACATTGGCTTACATTCATTGTCTGGAGACTTACCATAACCATAAGTAGAGCCAGTGGTGGACAGTAACAGAGTAAATTTACTTGAGTACTGTACTTAATTACATATCCAGAGGATTTGTACTTTACTTTAGATTTCTTTGGTACTTATTACTCTTACTTGAATACATTTCCAAGACAAATATTTTTTACTTTTACTCGAGTTAATTCCTAGGAAGGCTGAGAAGTACTTGTTACTTTAAGGTCTGCTCTTTTTTCTAAAATACTATCGAACACTAGCTGTGTTTGTCAAAGAAGGAAACCCTAACCCCTAAAAGCAAACACATCAGTGCAGGTGGTTTCAAAGAGTTAATTCTGAGAAACAAGAGTTAAAAGGTCCTTAAAGCAGAAGTAATCGATCCGGTCGTTTTCGCTAATGCTGCGTTCCAGGCAGGCTTTTGAAATCGTAAATTACAGCTTCAAGTCACAACTTACAACTTTGTAGCGTTCCAGGCAACCCACTCGTGTTTTTCCGACCTGTTTTACCTGTGAAAGTCACTATAACTGCCACTCGTAACTTCCGACCTGTGAACTCGTACCAGATCAAACTGATACAACTTCACAGGACGGAAAAACACGAGTCTACGAGTTTCCTTGAACACACCATAACAGTCCTCGTCCCTACGTCGCCACATTCACGGCGTCCCTTGGCTGCACACACAGCCCTTCATGCCGTTCTCTCTCCTCATTGGATAAAAACTGTAGGATACGATAAATGTTTTCTCTTCGGCTCAGAGCAGAGCAGAGGGACTGAGAGACCCGTGTTTCAGACCAAACACTCTATGTAAGTGATTGCTGTCGGAAGATATAACTATTTAAGACTTATATTAACACAAATATATCACTTACTTCTGCTTTAAATTCATTTAGAAAAAATTATAGTAATTCATTGATGTGAAAAATAAGACATTTACTCTTACCCTTACTCTTATTTTGACTTAAAGTAAATTTAAAAGCATGTACTTTTGGATACTTAAGTACCTTTAAAAGCAAGTACTTTTTTACTCTTACTCGAGTAACATGTCGACTGAGCTACTTTACTTGTAACGGAGTAAATTTTGACCAGTAGTATTTGTACTCAAGTACTGGGGTCGAGTACTCTGTCCATCTCTGAGTAGAGCTACTAGTTTCCAAATCATAAAACATGTCTTCGCCTCACAATTGAATGATTTACGTCCCAGCAAGTCATTTTAAAGGGACTGAGGTCCACACAACGTGAATAATCAAGGCTTTGGACTTGAATTGAGGATTTAGAAAAACTAACACACCCTGACATGCAACCCCCAACAGGTGAGAAACGGAAACATCATTTCAGAGACTCAGCAGTGAGAACTTCCCCGTGAGCACCTGCGAGCGAAGCAGATGGAAGCTAAAGCCGGGGAAAGGGATGAAGGAGACGATGTGCCTGATTAAAGAGAACACAGAGAGAAAATGATGATGTTTAAAACCACTTTGAAGCTTCAAACTGGTAAATAATTGATGTGCTCAAGAAGACTCAAGGAATGGCTCCAGCTCCTACACCTGCGGCTCAGTGCTTAAATATTCATTTCCTGCCATAGTCACACACACTTGAGCGTGCGTATAGTTCATAAGAGTGAGCGCATGCGTGTGTTAAAGATGCACATTGAATGAGAGAAATGTGTAAGAGATACTCCCCACAAACTGTCTTCAAGTGCAAGTGGAGGAGAAGCGATGAGGGAGATAAAAGAATTCAGGATTTATTTCCTCCTTAATGATCAACTCAAACATCCTCAAAACTCCCTCATCAGCGGACAACACAGCCGAGAAGAAGCGAAAGCCCTCCCTGCTTTTCATCCGCTCCTTTACTATTCTTTCATCCTTGCAATGCTCATAATGGTCCTGAGATTAGTGCTGGATGTGTTAACTAAACTTCTCATTTGGCAGAGAGGGAGGGCGAGTTTGTGAGAATTACTGCAGGAAAAGGAAAAAAAAAATATGAAAAGAGAGAATTTTCAATGCGGATGTTTAGAAGATGAAAGGGAAGCTAATTCCGAGAGGAATTTCAACAGCGTTTTAATTTTAACTAAACTAATAAGTATGTCATAGTACACAATTGAAAACATTCAGAAACAGACGCACTTTGATAAACACGTGTTCCAGCTCCACCCCGGCCAAACCGGTACTCTAAGGTTTCAACAATATACTGTAAAATCAGTTCATTGTTGAGTGACTGGCGGCCTACAGTGTCTGAAATGGCTCAAATCACCCTGACGTTTTAAGTGACCGGTTCCTGGCAGCGTACACACACTCTTTCTCTAAACTTCTCCTTTTACTTTCTTCATCAGCCTGCTGATTAATCATTGTATCTGACTGCTCATTAGACCATCTCTTTTAAAACTGCTTGACCTTTTATTGACTCCCCCCCCCCCCCTCCCCTCTCCTCACATCTCTTCATTTCACATTTCTGTCCCTGATTCGCCTCTCCTCTCCATATCTCCATTTCCTCGGCAGTGTATGTTTCAGACAGTCCTTCAGGGGCCGTTCTCTCCGGTCAGCCTGAGCACAGATCTTTCAGCACCTTGATTTCAGAGTAATTACACAGGGATAAATGATGACTCTCCCTGAATGCATTTCTCCCCTCTCTCTGTCAACCCATCAGGAACAGGACCCGGGGCATAGCAATCACTCACTACTGCTCTGCAGGAGGGAGTTTGAGTCTCCCAAAAGTTTACGGGTAAAGACAAAAAGATTTTTTTTTCCCACCTTGATTTCAGAGTAATTACATAAGGATAACTCTCCCTGAGTGCATTCCCCCTTCTTTCTGTCAGGCTGACAGGAACAGGACCCAGGGCACAGCAATCACTCGCTGGCGCTCTGCAGGAGTGACTTAGAATCTTTCAGAAGTTTGCATGTTATACAGTCTTTTCTTTTTTTCTTCGGTGTTAAACTTTTTGAATCTTTATTTATATAGAAGCTTTGGTTAAGCATGCATGCTATTTTTCAGCACCATACTGTGTCACATTCATACAGCTATATAGATTCCCACCAGGGAGTTGCCACGGGCAACTGCATTCTGCTGTTTGCCACTGAGCAGCTTCTCTGGAACAACTGGGGATTGTTCATAGGAACCTCAGTAATAGCTATAGAGGAACAGGTCATTTATAGTTGGACCAGATTTTCTCATCTGCTCCTCACTTGCAGAGGATCTCCATAAAATGAGGTTAAACTCTCTTAAACAGATCTAGTCTCTCTGTGTGTGTGTACATCCAGTGAATATTAACTGAAGGGTTTTCATGCCGGTCCTACTTGAGATTGCCTTTTTGTGATTCCTGTCACCTTTACAGAGTGCCTTTGTTCTTGAAGGCCAAGGGCTATGTGAGGTATATCAGTGAAGAGCAGCAAAATCCAACCTGATCTTATGTTTGATACCCAGCAGGTTAACAATAACAACTTGAGATTCTGGGCAGGTCTAGGGCATCTGAGTGATACATTTGGTCTATGCCAGGAGAAAAAAAAAAGAGTCCTGTGAGAGTCTGCAGTATGAATTCAAAAAAGCAAACAAAAACAAATAACAAGCTTTGACTTTGTAACATCTCCTTTTAAGGGACACATCCAAGCTCACCGGGGTAGAGGCCCACTGCTGCCCCAGCAGAAGGCCTCGCACCAGGGCCTTGATTTAATCACTGCCCGGCAAGGGGAGAGGCCAAGCAGGCAACAAAGCTGCCCTCCAGCCTTCTATCCTCCTGCCATCAATGCTCCCTGTAGGTTGACCCAGGAGAGGCCATCCCTCACCCTCCACCCTCCACCCTCCACCCTCCCACCCGGGTTGTTTGAAGATGAGAGGAACTGAGTGTGAGGGGAGGGACGGCCAAGAGGAGGAGAGGCAGATGAAACCCCGGTTGTTCTCTTTGAACTGCTAATCACGGCGTTTAAAGCTGACCTCGCTTCCTGTCTCTCTTTCTGTGTTTGGCTCATTAAAATATGTACCACGATAAAGGATCCAGATGGGAGTTCACCACGAACAATGATTCCCACCTGAATTCCAGTCAAAGCTGAACACCTCAAAGACAAAATAATAAACAAACAGGTGAGAACTGCACATGAGCGGAGCAGGAGATGTTTAATAATCCACACCTATGCTACTTTACCGTTTTATCAATGCTCTATAAATAAGGAGGAAATCCTACATGTGCAGCTGTTTTTCCCCGGTTGACAGTAAGTCCTGGGGTTTTAAAATGGCCCTGTAGGCACCTGGCAATAAAGTCTGTCTTGGATGATGTCAAATGGCTGTAAAAGTAAACTGTATTGTTGGTGCTCTGGGACCATTGCACCTCATCAATAGTCAAGGTGACCGGGGGCATTTGTGACCACATGTCAATGAAGTTTGCAGAGTGTATGAAAACTGCAGAATTTCTCAAATCAAAACTAGTATTTAAGTTGCCTTTGCAAAGATCTGCATCTTCAAGGATGAACTGCTTAGACTTTGTTCAATAGTCAAGGTCGCAGTGACCTCAAACCTTTTTTTCCCTTTTATTTCCAAAACTCAAGTTTCAAGAAAGAAAGATGGTAATAATATATCATTTTCTTACTTTTTTATTTTTCGCAAGTTTTCCCGCATTGTACTTAGGCTTGAAGCTGTATTCAACCAGTTTGGAGTTTGCTGTTGAATAAGTCAATATGAGGTGGAAAAATGTGTTTTCAGGTTTAGCTGGCTCAGTGTGGATGGATGTGGTCTGAGATGCACGTGAGGTGTGAACTGCAGAGCGTGTTTATTGGATCTTGATCCAGTTTGGATGCATTTCCACAGACGACACTATGTCTGGAGGAAAAAAAAAACCCCACAGAGGCTGCATGGACAAGGAAGGTGGAGCATGGAGGGTGGACATGATGAGACGGAGGAGAGTAGGGTAGCAGGGGAACAATCAATCATTACTCCTGTTGGTTTATATTGACTCTGCAGTCCCACTGGGCTACCACGGTCAATGTGCTTTCAGGCATTTTGTGTGGGTCGATGAAGGAGCGTGCCTGGCTTAACACACACCTTTTATAGCGATACGTGCATGTTTATTTGTGTAATATATTAGATGTTTTTATACAGTGGTTATTGGCAGGTTTTTATAAATGTATATCATGGGGAAAGCCGTGGTCATTTGTGTCGGGTATGTGAATACACATTTAAGAAACACAGCTCATACATGTCAAGTATCAATATTATCATGAAGCATCCGACTTTGCCATCTGCTGAGTATTGGGCTCTTTTTAAAATTAGTTGACCTTGGTACCAAACTGCACTGTGCCCAGTGGCAGCCTCCCAACAACCAACACTATCAATTGGCTTTGGCCCATCAACAGTGCTTGGCATTCATTGTATCATATAAATGGCTGATGAAAAACTGTCTACAACACAAATATCTGTGTAACCTGTTGTCTTACACTGACGTTAATCCATAACAATGGCTCAGTTAGTTTGCACTACAACTACTGCAGAAATTAAAATAAGGACTTATTGTTTAAAATGTCATGAATTGGATGTCAGAGGAATTAATAGCCTCTCATATTTTTGACAGTGTCTGCCAACACTTTTCTTTAATGAATCAACAATTGATATTGTGTTTTTAGTAAAGAATCAATTAACATGTATGCAGCCAACAAGGTTGTACTGTATTGTGAAATTTTGCTTTAAAAAAAAAGCTTTTTTAAAACAATTTTATAAAACTTGAGCCGATTATAAATGAAGCTTTGCGCAAATTCATGCAGGACACGGAAGTCATGAGCCCCAGCTGTAGTCAGCTGACAGCCACCCGATTAGTCTCCATCCAATCACATTCATTCACAAACAATAGGCGGTCTATTTAAATCTACGCTGTCACACTGATCTCCCCTTCAACACCGCTGCATTCATGAAACTGCTGCTGTCAAAGCTTGCCTCCACCACCCCAGTCCAAATGACTCCCATGTCTACTCAGTGCTTCGATTCCACTCCACGGGGGTTAGGCTATTTATTGCGCTCTCTGGAGTGACATAGCATACGCTTGTCAAATCCAGGGGGCCAGCGGAGTGGAGCCCTCAGTGCCAAGTCTAACTGTATACGATTTGTAGCAATAAATGGTTTTAATCATCAATGAGAGTGTTCCTGAATGAATTGCAACCGGCGTGTTTATTTCCATGTTGCAATGAAGGAGACTCTTGTATGGAGCTTGAGTTCCTGTCCAACAGAGGGAGCAAGGTAAACAGGAAATCACGGAGAGAACGCATTGAATAGATTTGAAATTGCAGAAAGAGGAGCACTTGAGTTTTGAGAGTAATGTAAAAAGAGGGAGGACACAGTCTGATTAAATGGGGAGAGAGCGGGACTGAAGCTTAGCATTTTTGTTGACCGTCTCTCTGCTTGGGAGAACATTTTGCCTGTGTTTACTGATTAAAAACGAACCCCCCGTCTGCAGCTTATTTTGTTCTCATCCTACCACATCCTTCTGTAAATGATAAAACAACTGTTGATACACAGGTTTAATTAATGAGTCATTGTGTCTCAGTGGTGTGTAATAGCAGGATATGTCTACAGTGGCTTATTTCCATGCACAAGTGTGTATGTGTGGAAATCTGCAGTATTTGTTAGAAATAGATTGTAAGACTACTCTTTTTTTAAAATATATTTTCTTTAACCCAACTGGTCATCAATCATCGAAATGATCTCATGCCACGAGCGTACCGACAGGCTCTGAGTGATGGATGTTTGACAAGTGATGATTACCTGAGCTGAGGGGTGTTTCTGGTCCCCAGGGTAACCCTCTCTGGGGCTTTTACCTTGTTGACTCAGATTGCAAGATGACTAGACAGACTAAGAGGAATATAAATTTACACTAAATGAATGAAAATCAACTGTCAAAAAGAAATCAACTGTGGGAAACGAGTTAACAGTTATGACTTTATGAGCTTGCAGCATGTACCACATGATATTAAAGGGCCCACTCTGGAAAAAACAAATGCATTAGAAAAGGATATGAGCAGCAATAGTTTTTTGTAGCTTAAATAACTCTGACTATTATGATATACAGAATTTGTAAAACTTTAACCTAAATTGATATAGTATTTTCTAGGTATGTCCCGATCGCATGTTTTTGCCTCAGAGTGCGAGTCTGAGTCATTTCATTTTGAATACCGAGTCCCAATCCGATACTTTGTCAATGCAGGTGTGTAAAAAAAAAAAGAAAAAAGAAAAGAACACATCCAAGTTGTCCCTTTCCTAGCCTACCAGCGACCAGCTCACGGCTCAGCTCACTGCCACTCACGTTGCCTGAACGGTACGCCCACTCAGAAATATACATTACTAGAAGCCTCGTCGCCTACTTGTTGACATTGAAAATGCGCCATAGAGCCGCTGCGACTAGCGCTAGTCAACTGTATATTTCTATGCGCCCACTCTCCGCTTTCCGCAAATGTGTAGTGTTATCATGGATGTATGGACAACATAACGTTACATTTTTGATATCCGGATCTTTTCCACCCGATACCGATCCTTTGAAAATCACGTGATCGACCCCGATTTCCGATCACGTGATCAGATTGGGGACATCCCTAGTATTTTCACATGTGTTTTACCCATACACTATTGTTGTTTTACTCAAACTGAAAATGTTTTATGTGGTTAAATTAAAACCACTGATTAATACCACAATTTAATTTTGACATGAGTGTGGGTTGTGTAAGTAGATTGATGAAAAGTCTTTCAAACATATCAAGCGTATGAATTCTTATAGTTGAGTCATGTTTTCAGCCTCTGGACCTTTTTACAGCTTTGATTTACTATAAATACTGTCAGTCCTTTAAGAGCTCAGACAATCCGTTTTTAAAAGGACCAAATATCTCCAGTTGACAGAATCAAAAGCCAGCCGTGCAGTAAATGTCGCTCGGAAGTGGCACTCCTGAGAGAGGCAGAGGAAAGGTTTGGTTTTACAGGAGTAACTTCAAATTCTTCTTTGTTATTTTATTTATTTTATTTTTTTATTGGTGAAATTAAGTGACAGACAAGGTGACATGAGGGTGTATGTACTGTGGTGTGTGTGTGTGTGTGTGTGTGTGTGTGTGGATGAGAGGCAGATGGTATATGGTATACAGTAGATCAGGGGTTTTCAAAGTGTAAGAGAGTGAGCCCCCCCTAAAGAAAAAGATATTTGTGTGACATGCAGTCAGTGTAGTACTCTGATCCCAAACTGATTTTGAGTCAATTGATCACATGACCTGGAAGCTATTGAGCTAAAATGCTAATTTACATAGAAAAATAAAGAATTATGGACAGATCTTGGACAGTGTTGGATCATGTTACTCCACTGGCTTCATGAGATACACCTCTTGTTTTTACATTTGAAATCTTGAAATATTTTTTAATTAACTTTTATATGTTAATATTAGCATTTTAGCTCAATAGCTTCAATAGCTTTAAACATGGAATCTCTGCTTTAAATATCCCACTTGCTGCTGTAGCTGTCTTCTCCGTGTGTTTACTGTAAAGCCTGCAGTACGGGTGCAAATGAAATGTTGGAGTGGCTTGCGAATGTCTGTTGAATATCCAACTTAAAACCAACTTCACTGCAGTTGGCGTTGTTGCCTTTTCTTTTCACCGACTGCTCTGCTCTCCCTTGTTTGCATCATGACATAACTAGAGCTTATTCGCAGCCTGTGTGTTACAAAATCGTTTTTACTGTCTCATATTGCAGTATAATTGCAAATGCAATTAATCATTCAGTCCTATGTGCAAGTGGCATTTAATTTTTTTTTTTGAATGTTTACAGTTTTTCTTTTTCTCATGTCGTGTCCCCCCCCTCAAAAACTCTGGCGCCCCAGACAGTTTGAAAAACACTGGTATAGATGATATGATAAAAATAAGGAGTAACTTCATATTCTGTTACATCATGTGCTTTTTTCTACAACCCAATCTGCTGAGCACCTTTGACAGCGGGGCCATTCCTTTATGAAGAGTCTGAGCTGCATATGAGCGGATGGTGTTTTCTTTTGAGCTGAGAGACCCACTCAATAAAGTCAAGGTAATAAAACGAATTTGAGAGAGAGGCTGAAAACAAGGAGAGAGACAGATTGAGTTGAGTTGAGCAGCAGTGGGTGGACGGACCAAAAAGTGAAAAGGCTTTCTATCTGACAGGTTATTGATTGGCTCAAACTTCCCAAAAGGACCCTGGAAGACTTTTGAAGGTATCAACGGGCGCTACTTGCTCAAGCAAACCTTCCTTTACTCTTCGTCCAGCTTCCCTCCTATGCAACAACTTGACTTTGTTTGAAATGTTCATGGCATTTGAGATAGTCGGAAATGTGCAGATCAATGAAATGGACGCAAATGAAGAAACTGCACTAGAATGACAGCACAGTTCTGTATGTTAGGACAAAATCAAAAGGCTTTATAACCTCTCATGTGCCACACCAGTGCATGACACCGGAAACAATGACAGGACTGATGTCCCTTGTAAAGTGCAGCGAACCACGGCACAAATTTTCTTCTTGATGTTACTTTTAATTTTAGAACCGTTCATGTAGTTCTTTTTTTTTTTTTTTTTTTGACACAATCCCTGAATGTGCCTGAAAGCATTTTCATGTAGATTACATTTCTTTACAAAATACGATTCAATCCACTTTAAAGCCATGTAACGATGTGAAAGGAATGACCTTTCAGGATGTTACCTTTTGAAAAGACACTTTATTTCCCAAGAAGGATGTTGAGGATTTTTAACTGTCACAAGCTATGGTTTGTCTTGGCAGAGATTACTTAATATAGTCAAAATTGTGTGTGTGTGTGTGTGTGTGTGTCAAAGTTGTGTGTGTGTGTGTGTGTGTGAAGGGAAGATGGGAACATCCATTAGATCATTACAGTTCACTGGCATATTTTTAGTAGGAAAGGTTGAAAGGTTAAGATACAGCACTGAAATAAAGCCTGGAGATGGATGGCGTCTGTTTGAATGTTCAGTGCTGACATGCACTGAAATTCTATTACTACCTTTCCTGCAGCCTCCACTCACTTCTTACAAATCCATTTTCCTTGTGGCATCTTTCAATTAATCTGTGTGTGTGTGTGTGTGTGTGTGTGCATACCAGGATATGTGTTTTAAAAAAATAAATAAAACCAAGATATCAAGTTGTGAAACTGAAAACATTTTCCAGTTTCTAAAATCAGAATAAGGAAATGTCCGTTTTATGAAGCTCACTCACTTTTAATGAAATGATGACCTCGACCTTAAATCTGAAAATCTTCCACCTTGTTTTATGAATTTCTAATTTCAAATAAGACACAAGCAAGGATGGTTCAGTGAGGGCCTCTTTATAGAAGTAAATTGAAGTTCAGTTGTCTACTGTTTAACAGTATGCACTACAGAACGTCTCAGTTTTTCCAGCTCTTCTTTAAATTCACATTTTGTCAAGGCTAGGGAAGGCACAGAACAAATAAACAGCCAAAGTTTTTTAACACAAGGCATCATGTTGGAAAAAAAAAATAATCTAAACTTTGGACTCGGAGCAGATGAACACACTCATGGTGTTTTTTCTATCTGTCCCAACACTGTTGCAGATATTTGCACTTGTCGCTTGCTTTGCCTTCACCTTCTGTCCAGCTCATCCCAAACCAGCTGGATGGGTTTAAGTGTGGAGACTGGTCCTCTGTCGTGTGAAGCCACCGTCTGCTGATTTTCTTCTAAAGTTTTCGGTAATCATCTTGCCGTAGGATGAACCCCTGACCAACCAGTCTGTCTTCCCCCTGCTACTTCCCACCTGCCTTTTTCTCACCATACTGATAGTGATATACAATATTGTCCCAGTAATGCATCAGATGGTGCAGTAACACACTTTCCTCACTGCCAGACCATTGGTAAGTCATCACCTGTAGTGTTTGCATAAACTTTCAAAGCTTCACTTACTTCCACTGCTGCTGGAAAGCTGCATGTTTATTTTTTAACATTTATTTTTACCTTGAGGTTTTCTAGTATCCCTAGAGATAAGGAGAAGTAGAAAATATTAGTTCATACTCTGACAATTATTACTTTTTTATCATCATGTGCCAGAACTGTGACAAACAGGAAGAGTACTAATGGTATTAATGACAAGAAAATATAATAGAAGAGGCCTGAGTATAGATTATATACGGTCAACCAGCGTAGAGTAGACTGAGCGGTTTACTGGGGCGAATCACAGACCATGCAGGAAGTTTCAATGTTGAGATCTAAGCTCTTGTTTATTATTGTGCTACAGTGGATGATTGAATGTTCAATTTCTGATCCAACTCGAGTTGTCAAGTTGACCTCGTCATTTCAGAAAGGTCATTCCTGTCTTTTAACTGATGATTAACGATGCAGTTTGTGTCGTGAACAGCTAACAGGACTAACAGGAAGTGCAAGTTTGCAATTATGTTGCATGAAGTATAAGCGTATAGCGGCTATAGTCGTATAATGTTGCGAGTGTTAAATATAAGCATTTATAGAAATAGCATCAAAGACGGTTGTGTGTCTGTTAATGAAATGCTTGCAGTAGTAAATGTGGTTGCATCAGCATACTAGTACCCTCTTTGATCGCTCATGAAGGAAGAAAAAAAAAAAAAAAAACGGTGCCAAAACATCAGCCATCTCCTCTGATTAGAGCTTTGTGTGGCAGATGTGCGTTCAAGACATGTGTGCACACAAACACACACATGAATATACACTCGCACACATAGACAGGCGGTTCGTTCCACCACACAGAAACATGTCCTAACTCAACTTATCTCACAATTCATCCATAATCAAAACTGACACTCCTTGCTCCTCCACCCCCCTACCCCCACCCTCCCTACCCCACCTACCCACCTTCTGCTCTCACATCTCAAAATACCAGGCTGCGGAACACTAGACTCTCCCTGTAAGCCCCAGGCCAATTAGTGTGGTGTTTCAGCATTGTTATCTGCCTGTCATGGTGGGTTTCTCCTGCCCGCTCTCTGTTTGTGGCAACACAAACTGCTGCTGCTGCTGGGCCACAGGCAGCTCGAGAGGCGGAGAGGAGATGGATGAGGAGGAGAGGATGAAAAGGAAGGGTGTGAGAGGAGTGGGGAGAATCATCCTATTTAAGAAGGGGTGACTCTGAAAAATGAGTCAAAGTTTTTGACAAACATTATGCACAAGTCATGCTTTCTGTCCCCGTTACCGTAGCCTACACATAATGAGAAACGCTTAATGAGAACATTCACACACACACACACACACACACACACACACACACACACACACACACACACACACACACACACACACACACACACACACACACACACACACACACACACACACACACACACACACACACACACACACACACACACACATAATGGGAAAACACAGCACGGAAGGGAAGAGAAAGGTTGCTTCGCCCGTCGAGATGCTGAAAACAAACAGCATGCAGGCCTTTAAAATACTATTTTTCTTTCTATCATCATCGCATTATTAAGGATAGATGATCATCCTGCTATGGGATGGAAACTGAGGGAAAGGAGGATATGGTCGTGGGTGTAAGGGCATTTACATCGTACTACACCCCCTCTGTGCTCCTGTAGCTACTAAAACAAATACATCAGATATTTGATTCATTGCTTAAAGCAATCATACGCAACATCATTTCTTATGCAGCTTCAAAAGTTTGCTTTCAAGAGAAACTTCGTAAGTCCTGCTGCTCTTCCGCTGCTTTGCTAACCCTCATCCTGGCCATGTGCATTTGTTTACAACAAAGCCGGCCAGGAATCAATGAATAGAGCAGTAGATAACGTTATATATGTTACGACGTGTATATTTGTGTTGTTTAATCCGCCATAAACAAGAGACTACAGTTTAAGGGGCGCGTTTGTGTCGCGGTGCACAGCGATGATCTAGCAAAGTTGTTTTTCAGCAAAGAGATGACACATGTGGAAGGCAGAGAGCGCTTCATTCTCCGTCCTAACAAGTTAAGCCGTTTATCTAACCATCACAAGTACTCCAGAGCTGTTTGATTAAGGTAAAAATGTGGCATAGTTAAGTTACAAATCCTGCATAGTTCTTCTTTAACTGGAAAAAATCCATCCTGCAGTGTGCACACATACACATGCACAAACTATTAAACTGCCATACACTGCAGGTGTTGCCAACTATTCCCTGCCTTGACCAGAAAGGAAACAAGAGTTTGTGGCTATGGCAGCAGAGCCAAGTGAAAATAAAAATCTCTCCCCAGCTCAGCCTCATGGCTTCAAGCCAGTCGTTAGCTCCAGCAACTAATGTTAGTGACGTGGCCGCCACTTGCGTGTGAGCTGATGATGCTCACACATTCGGAGACGAGCAGAACATTGTGAAACAAGGAGAGCATGCCACATTGTGGTGCCAGGTTTGTCTCCTCATGGTAAGATGCTGACAACATAACTTTGCTGGAAGTTTGAGAAATAGAGATTCTTTCTTTTCTTCACATTAAGACACAGGCCAGATGCTTTCTAAGTATGTCTGAGTTGCTTTATGTCAAAAGTTTCATAAAATCTAGTATACATGTAATTCCTGCTCCTTTGAGATCAATAACCTGTCAGGCAGGGAGTAAAAGAATGATCCAAACATGCATGAAATTGATTTGTAGCTCACAAACGAGCAGCATTAATGCACACACGACCAGTTGAGACCTCGTTCTAGGCTCTGGGCACAAGTCCTCCCCTGTGCAGCGTATAACACAAATTCTAACTGAAAAGATTTGACAATGCATCAGCGATATGTGGTGATTTTCTAGAGAAATATATAAAAAAAAAAAAAAAACTGGGACAAGTTATTCCAGAGCACACAGCTCGTAGCAGCTCATTCGGAAGAGCTGTAAAAAATGAGAACATGAATTGATCTATAATTAATGCATGTTTACATCCTGTGTATATCATGGAAGCTATGGATTCACTCTCAGCCGACTTTTACTCCTCGGCTCTGCAATAAATGTCACCATGTGTGGGATTCAAACAGAAGGCAGGGCTGTTCACTTGGATACCAATAATTCATTGGGTTGTGGGTTTGTGTCCCACTACAGTGGCCACGGTCGCTGAAAGATTTTTTTTTTTTATTATTAATGGGACTTCCTGGTAAAATAAAGTTTTTGTTTTTCATTAAATCTGTACTTTTCAGTTGCCTATGGAAAAAAATAAGATTCTCAAACGAAGGGTTAATAACATGAATAAAAAGCCCATTCAGTCAGAAAAAAAAGCACTCCCCAGCTCTCTCTTGAACTTTACTTGGCCGGGAGACATTTATGCTGCTTAAATTTCACATCCAGGCATTTTTGCAACATGTGCACAGAGCAGAGAAGAAGAATACCAATGACAATTTGCCAGGGCACAGGATCTGATGAAACTATCCGTTACTGTTTGGAGATGGGATGAGGGTTGATGAATGAGACTGGGACTTGCTGCTGTCATTGGTCTTGTCAAGTGAGCCCCTCCCACTGACTTACTTTCATCTTCGGTATTTTTTTTCTTCTTTTTTTTCTCCAAGCGTATAACCCACGCATATTTCAAGAGACTTTGTCAAAACGAGCCCTTCTTCTCAACATCCACCATCTGATCAGACTTCTACAATAGAGGAGGACTTTAAATGCAAATCCTACAGGAACGATCAGATTGCCGTGGGGCTGGAGTGATACTGTCTCGTGTGGTTTTGGATTTGGATGAGACGAGGCTTAGTTTGAGCCTGTGGGAGGTGGCGTTATTGTTGTAGGAGAACATTTACATTTGCATGCAATTAGTGTGTGAAATATTTTGCTGTATCTCTGACAGTTGCGTTACGTGCTGTTATACGCAGCACATGGTTAGAATGCACGATTTGTATCCAGAAACATGGACCCTGTGTCTAGACTAGTGCGATACGTTCCACTTGATTATTATGATTTTCTTCATCCATGTTGCAACACTCTCATGTTACATGACACTTGAAAAAAGCAAATTATAGCTTTAATATGTCTATAAATGGACAACTATAGTGCATGTAAATGCGTTAGTCTGACTCTCCAGATCCGACTACAATGCTCATACTATAATGCGATTGGAAACCGATTTTCTTCTGCATGTATACATCTTTATCTGACTGCAACTGGACAATGCACAACAGTACACACATACACACGTAGAAGCTGGCCTGAACCCGCCCAAAAAAAAAGAGGTTGCGTCAGTGCCGATCATAGACTGTATATGGTGCCGATTCAGCGCATTTCACAATAAACACACAGTACAACCAGCAAGAACATGTGTTTTTTATGTATTTAAAAAAAGGGAAGCCCAATGCCCGGCCTGTTGAGAACTCTCAGTTGTTTACACAAACTGAATAGGTTAACCAGAAAGGGGTCCAACCACTAAACCAACGGCATATCACCACCTGTGTTGAGGAGGTGGACATGTTTCCATGAACTATTTGATTTTCCCTGTTGCATGTAAACCCGATAAGACGCCAAACATAGCTGGAGTTAGCTGTGCATGTAAACGCACTGACTGAGTGGACATGATATGGAGACCAAGCGGATGTCTACCTGCCACTCTGTTGCCATAACTTCAGCATCACAGCTCTCTGTCACAACCTTCAGTATGTTCTAGTTTTGAAGCTGAATTTTCATATTCTTGACTCTGACTTCTATTTCCTCTTGTCAGCCAGAGTCACCGGTTGCCCTTTCTGGGCCTGGCCCACAAATCTCTCAACTAATATACATGTGGCTTTCAAATCCACAAAGGGTACGCTGCCCTCATCTCCCATTCCTCTCGTAGCGGGGTGAGTTCTGGCGAGTAAACAGACAGGCTGAGCGTCGGACTGTAATTCAGATTCAGTCCTCAGACTGCTCGCTGACAATCTCTGGTGGGACTGCAAGTTGCTTTCATTTGTCTGCTTGAATCCTCCAGTCCCTTTTCTCCCTCAGCTGTCTACATGCACCTCCTGAATAATAAATTCCTCCCGAGTTCAGCAGAAGTTTCAACTCCTACGACTGCTTCCTGCTTCACACTGTCCACTGTCATGACTCACTGCAGTGATGCCTGTTGGGCGGCTGAACATGGAGAGCAGGATGCGGGTTGGTGTCTTCCACTATGGGACCTTAAGTTGTGATGGATGTGGTGCCCACTGTCGAGGCTGTTATCTGGGCATTGTTTATATATTTTTATGTGCTGTGTTCCTATGCATTGTCTTTTTATATTATATTTTTTTATGCTCCATATGTGCTCTCTTTTTACTTCTTGTCAATTTATGTGCCACCCTGATGCACTTGAAATAATCCTCCAGGGCAAAACTGAATGTGAGCCAACAGCAACTTGTTCGTATTGTTCTTCAAGATGGAAAACGCTTTTAGCTAAAGTTCAATTATCATTCTAATTTCCTCATCACGCATGGTCTCCACCTCTTAATCATCTCCCGGTCCACTAAGTGGGTTATGTGCACAAGCTTCTCTGTCGACCAATAATCTTTACAAGCTGAAGGATGCTTGTGCTAGTTTAAATGTCAGTGTCTCGGAGCTGTCATGGTGATATCGCCACCTCCAGCAAATGCCTGAATGTTTTGGCATGAAGGTAACCCACAGTCCACTAACGAATCAACTGAGCTTGTTCAGGTGATACTATCTTCCACTCGACACTTTCCCTCTTCATATTATTGGACC
The DNA here is from genome assembly GCF_905171665.1 of Trachurus trachurus. NCBI lineage: Eukaryota > Metazoa > Chordata > Actinopteri > Carangiformes > Carangidae > Trachurus > Trachurus trachurus. The sequence goes on along the minus strand of NC_139903.1, from coordinate 17,192,876 downwards.
TGTGTAACTTGGGGATCTTCTTTTGCTGTTGCTTCCCTCAGGTAATGTATCTCTTCTGCTATTTCTTTAAGGGGGTTGTTTCTGCTCCACACAGACATGCTTGTGTTTGCTGGTGTTGTTTGCTTTCGGCCCCCGACAACATCACTGTTTGATGAACTGTTCCTTTAGGGCTCATTGTGCCTTGGAAGGAGTGCTAAATTGCAGCTCAGTCCTGTTTGATTTTGTGCTAAAGGAATTCTTTGAGTAAGGTTGAGCAAAACTCAACAAAAAACTTTCCTCCGCTGTATGTGTGTGAGAAAATGGAGGAGCGTTGAACTTTTTTCTTAAGCGGAGGAGTAAGAGACCCATGAATAGTAGTAAGCCTCATTACTTTGGTAAATGGGTAAATGCCCCATGGCCTGTACCACCTACAGTGTGCCAGCTGCAGGAGCAAATTGGTCTCCAGGGATTCATAGACAGCTGTGTGTGTGTGTGCGTGCGTGTGTGTGTGTGCGTGTCAGCAAAACTGTGAGAACGAGAGAAATAACGATTGACAGAGAGTCAACTCCCCAGTCACACAAATAAACACATTTATTAACTTGGTAACAACAAAGCAAAAGGAGATGGCTGCTTAGTGACTGGTTTCATTCTCTGGCCCAATTCAACATGAGCACAGAATAAAAATGTCAACATTGAAATTGAAAGAACATATTTTAGAAAAGTTCATGTCTACAATGGACATTTTCAAAGCCAATCTTAAATTGATGCCCAATTAGAATATACTAGGTTATAGGATTAAGTTAATATTTGAGGGCTTTATTAGATAGTATCATTTGAAATGGACAGGGAATGACATTTTAGCCCATGTGGTCTACACCCTAATGACTCCATTATAGCCTATTACCCAGTTTCAATATAGGCTTCTCTCAGAGGTGCAGATCCGATGTCAGGATTGGGGGGGACACAAAACTGATTTTTTTTTTTTTGTATATGCAACTCATATTGCCACCATAAATCACAACTTCATAGAGGCTCACCATATCACTCAAAAAGTACTGCATAGGGAATCATTTATTGTGCTTACCTTTCTTGTTTATTTGTCCTAAACAGCCAACTTCACTGCTTACTCAACTGTTATATTAGTAAATCATAATTTTAAGGGTCTCAGGCATGTAATGTCTACTCACGTTCTTATTTTTCGCCTCCCCCTTCCCAGATCCCCAATTCTTCTCCCCATCTTCCTTTTCTCCCAGTGTATGGGACTACTTTATGCATGATTAATTGATATGGATGAATATCAATAAATGAAGCCCTAAGATTGAGGGGGTTGTTTCTTTAAAGTCTGCTGATTTCATCGGCATCTGTGTAAGAAACTATTGCATTGTAGTGGAGGAGACCAGAGATGGGATGTGGAGTCTGAAATATATTTGTCAAACATTGTTCCACCATTTCAATCATTTATTTTTAGATGTGAATATGAAATGTGAAATCTGAAAATACATTTGATCATTTTTTTAATAATTTAGGGTATTTTTATTGGGGGGGACAATTCATGTTTTTCAGAAATTGGAGGGGACATGTCCCCCCCGTCCCCCCCGGGATCTGCACCCATGGCTTCTCTCTTATGGAGTTATCAGTGTTCATTGCAGATGTGTGTGTTTTTGACTGAGGAGGATGATTTGTCATTTAGAAAGCTAATGATGACACAAATTGCCACCAGTGTTTTTTTCTACAAGGACAAAGATGGAGCACTATTTTCTAGCAAATTTGGCAACTTTTTTTCTAAATAACTTTTTCGAAATGGTTTAGCCCTCAGTCTTATGGAATTTTAAATTAAAAGCTCACTGTAGGAATAAAATGGCTTTCATTTGTCCTTGTCTTGTCCGGGTTGGATTCATTTTAAATCCTTTGCTCCTCTCTCAAGGAGAGCTGGCATGGTGCTTCTATACAGTATGGCAATGTCTCACCAACTATCAAATGGACACAGTGTAAAACTGTAGAGTTTTCATCCATAGTGAAACAGATTTCTTCACTTTTTCTTATTAGATGTGTGCAGCTCAGTATTCAGCTGCTTTTGGCCATTTTTCCACGGCCACCTCTAATTCTGAATGTGTGCCGGGGAGTACGCCGCCAAGGTCGTGAAGTACAGTCAGACCAAACAGATATTTACAGAGAGCAACAAAAGGGATTCGAGAGAGAGACGGAAGAGAAAAAATAAAGGGAGGGAGAGCTTGAGTTGTGAATTGAATCGGTATTGTGTGTTTAAGAAGACCTCGGTACAGACTACATTCCCAAAAAAAGCCTTTTCAGTCCTGTGAGGCAGACAGATCAGACACACAAATACAAAGCAGAACCACCCAAACAGACGCACTAAGTCACTGCTTTTGTAAGCTATGAAAGGTGGAAGTAGTCACATGAGAAAAAGCACAAATAAATACTTCCCACAAGGCCCTAGACATAAAACAGACAGGCACACACACGCACACACACACATTATGATGCTCATATTAAAGAAAAGCTCTGGGATCCCTCCCCTCCCCCTCATGTTTTGCACATTTAGTGTAAATGATTGACAGGCACAAAGATCTTTGAATTATTATCGCACTAGTGAACAAGAACAGTATGTGGAGCCACTAAACAGCTGTTGCCATGTAATCAAATGGTGCATTTGTCCGCACCAAAGTACGTCCACTTAAAGTGCTATTTTTTATTGCCTGCAGAGTCAGATGGTTATTGTGACTTTCAGTGTTGGGAGTATTCAGGTCCATTTTTATTTTAGTAAAAAGTACCAGAACACAAACTGATGAAGGCAAAGTCTAAGCTCTTTGAACAGTGAAATATAACGAAATGTATATGTAAAATAGTCTTTAATTAAAATGTCCTATCCATAATATTGTCATGTTGTGGGAAATAGGCCCATAGTGTGACTGATGAATGGAAACATCTTGCAAACCTGAAGGCCTCAGTCAGTGGCAGGAAGGGAAGTGAAATCATTTCTTTCTCTGCCATTAAAGGTTGTAAATGAAAAATGTACTATTGTTGGCTACAATATTTTTGTCACTGACCTATAAGTAATTCCTTTGTTTAAAGCTATAGTGCGTAACTTCTACGTGTCTGTATATATCCGTTTCACCCAAGCCACTACAAGAGGAGATGATACAATGCTGATTAAGCCGTTCGGCTCCTAACACCTCGCGGTATTTTTCAGTATTGTTCTTTTTGTATTTGATGACGTTGGCAACATTCCCGTGCTGGCGCACAGGAAATAATGGTGCGTTCCAGGCAACCCGTAACTCGTGTTTTTCCGACCTGTGAACTCGTACCAGTTCGATCTGGTACGAGTTCACGTGTCGAACGTTACGAGTGGCCGTTAGAGTGCACTTTCACGGGTAACAGGTTGGAAAAACACGAGTTAGGGGTTGCCTGGAACACTACAAAGTCGTAAGTCGTGACTTGAAGCCGTAATTTACGGTTTCAAAAGCCTGCCTGGAACGCAACATAATGCGCTGTACTCGGTTTTAGTTGACAACGAGAAGGGAGGGGGGAGGAGAGCACTGCTAGAAGCAACATGGCGGAGAACCCGAAGAAGCAACCAAGAGGTTCAGAAGTGGATCCTACTAAAAAGAAAAAGCCTTCCCATTTGGCAGAGGGTCTGTTGGCGAAGAGAGTGACAGACGGTAGCAGTGGGGAGTGGAGGGGCGGGTTACACCGGGCCATACGGCATATTGAGGTGCCGGCCGTATCGTTGTAATAACGCAGAAATCCTTTAGGGGGCGATAGAAGTTACGCACTATTAAATACTAATTAGATCTTTGAATAGATGATTGAAATATATTGGAAACTAACTATACTGTTTGATGGATAAGAATTAATGTTGGATTCATATGAAGCAATTATATGGTTAATTAGAGGGCAACATCTTATTAAGTGAGAATTTCTGATGTTTATCTTTAAAAAAAAAAAATTATATAAAATCTTGTGAGTTAATTATGATGATTATGTGTCTAAAATGCTCAGCAATCTTCCTGTAATGCTCCACAGTTCATCACGAGTACTGCCGATTTATATAATGAGGAATTTTATTATCAGGGTCATTATTTCCTTCAGTGGTGATTACGTCTATCAGCAGTGGAGCAGAACAAATAAATCACATGTTTATTAAGTATTGCTGATGAATGTGTACTCCTAATGAGAATACTTTATTGAATACACCTTTTTCAATATAAGCATTACTGAGGATCCAAGCGTGTGCTAAAGATATCTGGTTCCATGTAAACAGCAGCTCAAAACGGGTGCTTTCAGAACAGCCAGTCGATGTCCACGGGACTGATTCATTTGATTCATATCAAATGAATATGTTGCATTCCTTAAGTGTGTTCAGAGCTAGTCTGCTGATACACTGCATGATCTAAGAGGTGGAGAGTAATTGCAAGTAATTGTAGTTGTGCTATTCTTTTTCTTTTCTTCTGAAAGAAAGTAACACACAAATAAAATGTCCAAAACATCAATGTGTGAAGGGATTGTGGTGTCAGTTGTGAGTTTGACTTGCGGGGGAGAGGTGAGCTGTCATGCCAAGGTAGAGGCAACTTTTCATTTTGTGCAGCTTGTGTGAACTCAAAGTTTGTGTTGCTCTGTAGTTAGTTTGATGTGACGTGCAAACGGGGAGCATTTCTGTATCGGGAGCTATGAAGGTGCAAGATTTCCCCGAGCAGTAAACTCAGCCCAAATCTAAAGCTAATGCAGAAGGTACAACTGCCCCTCTTGTTTAATTCACTCCGACAATCAGTTGTTTTTTCACTGGCCTGTCTGTCATCTGTGGGCTGAGTGAATTCAACCTTTGAATTTACATCCAATACATATATTACTGCCGTTTTTGAAAGTACAGTTGATTATATTAGTGTGATTATAACTGATAATTTTAATTTGTATTACCTTGGACTGCTGACAGTGGGTTTGTTGCAGTGTTTGCCAGCTGACAAGCTTTTTGCAATTTGTAATGCCAAGTGGGAGATATCAGAGCCAACGAAAATTCCCACACATCCTGCTTGTAATTAGTACTAGGAGGCTGACATGCCCATTTTTCCCAGTTGGCTGCTCGTATTTATGGTAAATTCGATATGACTTGAACACGATATTAACATCAGAGTGAAGATGTCAGCAGAGAAGCAAGTCTTATGCCAGCTCCCTTCAATTCAAGTCAGTTCAGTTCTTAATGGGATTTTTAGGCTGTAATCAGCTTCTGAATTCTTGAGCACTGACATACCTCTTTCAGTTATGGATCCCATTTATGTCCGCTCCCGGGGTTACAAAAAAAAAAAGGAAAGAAAGAAGAAATCCCTCCTTGCATCATAATGTGCAAATGAGAAACAGTAATATGATATATATTTAAATGGAGCCTGCATTCAAATTTTGTCAATACCTTTTAAATTTACCTATGATGTGAGAAAAAATGTTGTAATTATTTTAAATTAGTTTGACAGTGTGCAGTATTTTTCCTCACAGAGGTGAGGATCCATGCACCTGTCCAGGGTCAGCCTTAGACAAAATTACAATTTGGTTTCCCGCAATTGCACCACCACCAGTATCATAGTACCAGTATTACAGAGATGTCCATCGCCTCTATGATGTCATAGGTCTCTGAGGAGCGGCTTTGAAGCCGAGTGTGTTAGACCATCCTGCCAGTACCTGACACACCTGAACCCCTGGGTAATACAGAAATGTGCAAAGATGTGCATGTGTCAGGCATACGCTCACCTCACCCACCTGTAACTCAAAGCCCCATGCCCTCAATTGTGCAGTACATTAAGCCACAAGCGAGTTATATAAAACTCAACCCCGGTACAGTTGTAATGAAGGAGGAAATTAGCCAACGACGCCAAAAGGCTGTAAAACGTGTTTATTCCTGCTGTAAATTTGGTCATCTGAACATGGGAGTCTATGGGAACTGATGCACTTTTGGCTCCAGACCCAAGCGGTTGCAGCTTGGTATTAGACCTTCATTATCACCATCCATTCATTCCACGCACAGTGATACAATGGCTTCAACATTGGTCAGTAGTCATGTTTCCATTCACCTTTTATAATGCGCATTTTAAAATTTGCAATTCCAAAAACCTGAGCGAAAACGGCAAAAATGGGCAAGGAGGTGGTGGAAAATTTGCTGTATCGATACATAAATGCGCGTTAGTGCTGTGGAAAGTAGTGAACTAGTTGTGCGCGCAAGTGATGACATGGGTGGCGTTTGCCTTCTAAGACATCTCTGAACTGCTCCTAACCAAGTAGGCAGACATGGCTGTTATTATCACTCTTCCCAGACCACATCTCTGGAATATCATTTCTTTCAAGGTTTCCATTATCTTCTCTTTTTCCTTTCGCCACTGGATTTCCTGTTTGTTTACCTTTTTGTCATTGAACGTGCTGTCTTCTTTCTCCTGCAGATTGGCAGCTGACTCAAGAATCAGCGCTTAACTGTAGTGGATGAAAACACGTAAGTTCATTTCCTTTTACTGCATTATAAAAAAATTCTTATGATTTGCACTACAAATTGGATGGAAACATGACGCCTCAGCTCAGTGCCTCATGTCCTAAGAAGGAGCGGTCATCCACAGCTACTTGACTACTGAGCTGTACAGTTTGGAGGTATACGTCTCCATTTTATGCTTGTTTGTATTTGCTCTGGGAAATAGTGAATTTTCCACTAGATTTATTTGGCAGCTTTAGTTACTTTTAAGATGAAGATCTTACACAATAGATAATAGAATGAGCATTTCATATAAAGCCTTAAAGATTCAACCGGTGGTTTACAACCTCTTTGGCATCTGAAATCTTACGAAAAGCAGCGTGTGGTCAGGGTCATGATGTCTCTCTGCAGTTAACAGCTCCAACAAAGTGATTTTTCCCTTTTTTAAATTATAACGTGTTTTCATTTTAGAAAATATCTATAACTCAGCAAAATCAAAGGTTGAAGAAAAAGAAATCTGAAAGTTGTGTTTTGACCATAATCATCTCAGGGCCCCTGTGATTTATCTGCTGTCTCTAAACTGTATAAAGCAGTCTAAATTAGCTCCAGCAGCAGAAACTAATGCTGCTTGTAAACGCACTGACACCTCAATATTAGTCATCTCTAATAATCTCTCATATATAATAATTTTTCAGTTGGAGGAAGCAAATCAGTCCTTCTACTGAGATACTGTAGCAACACTTACACTAACCTGTTGGCTTCTTTTACTGAAGTAGATTTTTATGTAGGACTCTTAAGAGTCAAGTCTGTGCTGTAGTGATACTTTTACCTTAGTGAAGGATCTGAATACTGGCTTGCTATTCAGATTTATTCAATCTCTATCTGAGAGCAGCAGCCATCATTATCCTGCATTAGCTTTATTGCTACCTACTTAACTACAAATTGAATGTATGCACTCAAAATATTACATTAGATGGCATGGTTTGTCTATTGGACTTTATTTTCCGCCACTATTCTCCGTTTTTGTCCTTGTTCAGTTGAAGACCTGGACCTTGTCCTTCTGGAATAGGCTAATTAAGTCCCCTCAGCTAATCCAATCTAGCATTTGCCATCAGTCAATTAGCGTTATGTCCGTTTGTTGATCCTCTGGCGCTGACCGTTTGACCCATGATCTGGGTGTAGATTACTCCAACGTGCTAAAAGCAGGTCTGTCTGTGAGGGAAGGGGTCGTCTGCCTCCTTGTCCCATCAGTTTGATAGTGTGATGATGGGAAGAGTGCGCAAGTGTCAATTTTGGATTCATAACTCTGCATGTCCCTACCATGAACCTCCGTAATGCCTTCCGACTGATTCCAGACCAGGTATCTCCGCTACATGGACTATAGGGCTGAGTGATGCACAATTGGGCATCAAATGGTTCCCATCATCCTCCGTTTTCGGTGCACACACTGCAAGCGCAGTGCATGGCAAATTAAAAATAATGAGGAGCAGTGGTGTTTATTCCATTATACTGTCAACTTGTGACTGACAGTTCAGGGGGGCAGTGTTTATTATTGTAATTAAAAGGCTGTTTCGCTGATAACGGTGAGAATACGCAAATTGTAAAGCAATTTATTTCAATATATACTTCAATGAGCATAACCAATAGTCCAGTGAAGCTATTTAGAGGGCAAATATTTGACAAATCTAGTCAAGCAGCTGGAACAGAGTAATGGTGGCATGTCTCTGCCCACCTCTGCAAATGATGCATTTCAGTGTTTATGAGTATTCAGCTGGATGATTTAACAAGAGCAGCCTTTGTTACAGGGCACAGTGGCCTCTCCCTCTTTCTCTTCCCCCCTCTCTCACACAATCTCACAAACACACACAAGCTCTCTCTCATACACACACACACACCTTCACCGACACACTTTACTAGCTAGTTGTCCTTGGTGTGTCTCATAAAGACAGGCTGAGGAGGCCAGGATAGTTTAAGGCAGTAAAAGCAGACTGTGAAATCGCATCACATGTGAAGTCACAACAGATGGCTACTACTGCTACGTCCTCGCTGAATCTGACACGGGAAAGGACACAATGAGCATGAGCAGCACATTCTGCAGCAGCCGCATGCACTCCCCCTGAACGAGGACATGAAATCATGTTCAAGACAAGGTTGTTTATTGAAAGCTGCACTTAACACCAGATTATTGTGCTGCAAAGTGATGAATTTGAATAACATTAAAATAAAAAATAACAAAAGAGCAAAAAAACTAGACCCAGTAGGGGGCAGGATTAGTCCAGGAAAAGGGAGGATGCATGAGGAAGAAGAAAGGGATTGGGTGCAAAAACAATGAAGCTGCCGACATAACAAGGTGCTATTAAGCAAGGCAGGGTATTCGCTACACACAACACACTGTCATGACCAGGGGACATATAGACACTATAGATGCAGCTCTTGCAGCATTTATCTCCATGGTAACCTCATAAGTTTTTCCTCAGACCTTCAAAAAGTAACTAAAACATAAATTTCTCCTAATGAAGGGGTAGAGAGGGGAGGGGGCGGACGCTGTCTGTGTTGTTCAATGGATCACCGGCCTAATTGTTCCTCTGGAGGCTCATGCCAAAACGAAGTGAGGGAGGGGGGGAAAAAAAGAAAAGAAGTGCAGGGATGGAGAAGACAAGGGATGGCTGAAATGACACAACAAACCCACTTCACTTAATTATCTTAAGTGAATTAGCCTAGTCATCGCTATTCTGCAGCTGAATATGCATCACGCAAATAATGGTCGTGGAGACGATGAAAGCACCTTAATGGCCCTGTCTGTTTTCAAGTGCAAGTGCCTTTCAACAGTCTCTACATGGCCACAGACGGAGAACAGCACTTAAGCCCTTCGACTAAATAGGCATGTTGAGCAGACATTTTCAGGCAAAACAAAGAGGCCACTCCACCTCTTGTGTATATGCAAATCTCGCAAAATCATATCTTCAGATTTCAGGAGATGAAATGCAGGAAACAGACACAGATTTCTGAAAATTCGTTTTCAAACGTGGTCGGTGTCATTTTGTGATGTTCAGTATTCCTAAAGGGAACGTTTCAACGCAGCTAAACACAACTTTGTTTTGCTAAGGGAGGCAGTCATCTTCTGATTTAGCTGTTTATTCTCATACACACACACACACACGCTGCACGCACGCATGCACACACACAGTAGTGGTAGTCGAAATCCGTTCCTCCACCCTTGATGAGCTTACACAGTTCTGGCGTGTCAATCAAAAAAAACTGAGAGCGAGAGAGTGGGGGAGAAAAAAAATCTAAATCAAATCAAAGACGGAGACAAAAATAGTGGAATAATTTCCGTATTGGTATATCTTTCCAGTCTCCTCCACCTAAGCACAACACAAACTCTGAATAACACAAAGGTGAAGGAGGTGATATAAGAATTAGACGAAATGTCAGGCTCAGAGTAGAGAGGGGAAAGCGCACTGGACCCGACCTTGGAGAGAAAAAATAGCTGTAATGGCTGAGATTATGTCTTCCTCTAGAGAGGCTGAGGGAAAAAAAGGTGCCGATCTTTTTCGAGTCGAGGGTGTTGAGAGGCTGAGAAAGGGAACTTTTGGGGATAAATGAGAAAAGCAGGGGGACTTTGCAGACATTCCTCCGCTGCTACAAGACCGTAATTACCCATTATTACTTGCATTTGATTACCACCTCTCTCTCTTTATCCTGCTTCTCTCCTCTCGGCTCAGTAACTCTCAGGGAGAAGGGTACGGGGAGCTGTGGACACTACAGTTGTTATTTCCTGTGAGATATCAACTTCGTAGTGTGTCTGCCTGCTTGTGTAAATTTTGGGACTTGATAAAATATCTAAAGCAGACAGAGGCTAATTACATTTACATTTATTAAGCAGCCACGAGCCATTTGGTGAGCTCCAAACGTACAGCTGGGAGACTGAAACAAAGGACACAGGCAATAGGGAACCTGAGAGCGGTACACTAGCTTTAATGACATGTTTATACTCCAAATTCATATCTTCTGTGTTTCTTTATTGCTCTCAAGGTCTGGAGCATAATACCATCTCCATTCCTATGGTTCCCTTCCTTTTCTCTCTAGACGCCCTGCACTTCTGTAGCTCAGATGTATGAGAAATGGTTGTACTCCACTGTATCTTGGTTGCACCAATGCCAACATGGTGATACAGTGCGGAGGTGACCCTTTCAAATCTGAAGCCATTGAAGCGATATCGATGCTTAAACACCAGTGCATGTTTGATGGCGGGAGATGGAATAAAAAGCAATGGGAGGACACAAAGGGAAAAAAAAAAGGTGTCACTTTGTCCTTTGTCACAAAGCATCCATGGAAGTGACCTTGAGGTAGGCTATCCCTCAACAACAACCAAAAGGTGTTTGTTCTCTATACAACAAGTGAAACTCTATAATGTTATGCACCCTCCAGAGGGGCAAAGAAGTAACCAATAAACTTAACTTGTCGGCTTTCTTAATGGACAGTTGCCATATGATAATTTTATAAAGATTAGATGTTCAGTGGAGCACATCAATGCTGTCTTCAGATTTGATACAGATGTTAAGTTTATATTTAACTCTTCTTTTTTCTTTTTTAATGAAAAGTCAGAATCACAAAGAGCATTTTTATGCAGTTTTTATTCAGTTCATTTTAAGGGTTTGGCCCGGGAGGCAGCTTTCATTGCGCTGTCTGATTAGCAGTGAGCTGTAATACATCGACAAATGGCTGAGTTGATGGCAGGATGGCACAAAACACAATGCTGTGTTCACACTGTGTCATTTGACCAGTTCTCATTTACCTCTGCTGGCTAGTGGTCTCCATTTAGAAAATTGGAGGACATGACTTTGCCTTTATGATATTATACACTCTGAAGTTTTGGCATCATTTCCAAGCATATTAAATGAATTCATGTGATTCTAGAAATCGGAGTTGTTGAACGCTGCTCGTTGCATTTAATTCATGTATGCTAATCACAATGAATTAACATTTTTACACTGCTTAATTCAATGTAGATAAAATCGGGAATAGTAGCGAGACGCAGTGAGACGTAACTTGGGGAAGAATATTAATTTCAATCTAATACGCCCTCTCTGTACGGAGAGCCGATCACACTACACTGCTGCTCCGGCTCTGTCACTCTTGAAGTTGTGAAGCCATGTAAACCCCAAAAGACGAGTGTATGCGCGAGTGAGTGACATGACAGTTTTGCTGCCTTGGGGCAAAGTGTCTTCAAGTTCTTCTTGTTTACAAAACCTTTTTATGAGAGAAACATCTTTCAACCAGATAAGGATATTACACTACAGCTACAAGACAAACAGTGACACGCATGCCCACAGACACATGCATATACAGGCTCTCTCTCTCATAAGCAAGTGCATTGTGCGCACACGCACACATATGCATGCACACGCAGAGACCAAAGGCTGGCTTCATAGTCTTGTTTCTGCCTGTTGGGATTCAATTACAGAAACTTAAATGATAGTGGGATGACTACTTCATAGCCTAATGGCCTGAGCTTCACACATCTCCCCTTCTTTCCTATTATATTTCATTAATAAGACATTGCTTTTAGAGGGGGAATGGAGTGGCAACAAGGGAAAGATAGACGGAGACAGAAAATGTTGTGTGTGTATAGGGGATGGTGGTAGTGGGGGCAGTATGACAAGCTCATAAGCAAAAACAAAAACACTTAAATTAAGCAACTGACTCTTGGTTTCATCATGAGCAGCTATGGAGGCAAATGAAGCAAAAATACAAGGTTTAAAAAAAAAGACAAATGTGTTTTTTAATACAAAGACACATGAAACGGCTCCCGCCATCACACTGTAAAACTGTATGTCCTCGAGGTGATGTTATTAAGGATGTAACAATCACTTTCGGCCAGCATTAGCATATCTTTCTGGCCAGATGAACGACCAATAAGATTCTGAGCCAGGAAAGGATTCAAGAAAAATATTAATCACATTTGTGCATCAACCCGACATCGCTGTGTTCCTGCAAATTCCATTATTTGAAAGCAGTGAACTGAGATTTCTGTTATTGTGGTACCCCAGAGAAGGTGAGTGTCTGATCATTTAATGCCAGACTATCTCTCTATTAGTGAAGGACAAGAGCGCGGAGATGAGATGAAGGCATAAAAGGAAGACAGCTTTATAACAACACTGCTGCTTATCTCTCCCATCTCTCTTCCACCCCCCCACCCCCCCCTCCCTTTTCTCTCAGCCTCCTTGGATTCCCTTCGTTGCTTTGTTATGAAGTTATCCCACAGCAGAGTTGTTCTCAGCTCAAGCTGTCTTAAGACAGAGGAGGGATGGAGGGAGCCACAGAATCACAGAGAGGAGGAAGTATCAAAGGCAGCAACCAGAGAAAAGCCTGGGAAGAAGTGAAGGGGATGGGGAATAAGGGGGGAAGACAGTGATGGAAGTAGAGATGTGACACAGTGAGGGAATCTGAAAGATGCACTCGCGCTGAATGTAATCACGGCAACATATTCGACAAATCAGAGTTATATCATTAACTAATGCTAATCAGCTCATTACCTAGAAATGCACTTTTCGCATGATAATTGGTATTTATTTGAACATGTTTTCACAGTAGCGTGGAAATGTGTGCAATAGCACACTTGCAAATTTGATCGCGTCATTTCCTCTTCAGTGGATCTGTGTTTCCACGTCACAGCAGTGTCTCGTACAGACATGCAACAAATTTTAGAGCAGCAGTGTGAGGTTGAATAAATGACGCCGAGTGTGATGAATAGACGTGATGGATGGAACAATAATGAGAGGATGATGTATTGCATGGAGGATGTCGAAGAGTGTTGTTGCATTTTTCTCAGCAGCAATGATTTGCCCTAGCGCTCCCTGAAACCCCCTCTGTTTAATTTCAACTTGTTTTCACGGTTTGAATTTGCACCATTGTCAGCTAGTAGTTCTCCACCATTTGTGCTGTTTGTAGACCATATATTAATGTGCACAGGCCAAAATGTCAAACTGTCATCACAGAAAGGGGGAAAATGTAAATTAGATATATTCGGAGGAACCTTGCTTCATTTCCTAAAACACGGTGTAACGCTTTCATATGCGGGGACAGGTGACACGAGCAGCGGTGTATAATTTATTTTGCTCTTTGGAACAAGTCGATCAAAAAAACCAAGGACATACATACTTTGTTAGATCACAATGTGACAGCACTTTCAGAGGTAATCATGAAGTCTGTCAGTCACTGGGAAACAGACAAATGCGTTTAAGGAAGTGAAGAGTAGCATAAGTGAGGCCATGAAAGACAAATATGTATAATCAGGCCTGAGGTAATTACTCCAGACTTGACTGTGGCTCTTAGTCGTTACCTTCATATGCTACTAATTTGCTCTCCCAATTACATTGTGGTGGCATTTGTAATTGCCGGTCGGATTATGCTCATGGTGGAGGTGAGGGTTTCTCAGGACACAAATGCAGATTCTCGCTGGTTTAGTAAGAAGTAGAGCTGCACGATTCTGGGAAAAATGTGATTCACGATGTTTTTGCTTAGAATTGAGATCACGATTCTCTGGCCCAATTTTGTTTTTGAAATGTTTGTTATTTGTTTGTTAAGTCCAGTGGCAAGCGTGTTTTTTGTAATTGGGGGCTGACACAGCATGGCAGGGCCCTATAGGTAACAGATTAATGAATGGAGTAGATAGATTTTTGAAGGTGTGATTCCATACCGCCTTGGATTAGATCAAAGCTAAAGGTTGACTTGAAATGTGAGAATATGACTAATCATGTTTGCACTAAAAATGTATGTAAAATTCTTACAGCAAGTGAATCAAGGGTGTTTTCACACAAGCAGTTTCCTTTGTGACATGTCCCATTCTGCCCGACGAAGTTGTGACGTGAAATCATGACAGTTGTTGTGTTTTATCTTTCGCTCCTTCAACGCTGTTGTCTCTTTCGAAAACGCCCTCAACTAGCGGCTTCCTCCTCCACTGAATCACATGATGTTAAGGCGCTTTGTCATAGGTTGAGGGAGACGGCAACGACACTCTGGAGACACTTGAGAAACTTGTAGATGAAAATATGAGCGTTTGTTTGTGATGCAACTCGTGAAATAAAACACAGAAGAATCGTTGCCATTCAGAAATGAGATTGTATATAGGTGTGAATTAAAGCTGAACTTAAAGACCAGTTCATGGCAGCAGGAAATCCAAAATCCAAATACATAAGTGGAAAAACCCTGAAACATGAAAGGATAACAGAAACATGAAGGACAACTGGAGAGGAGTAACTGAGGAAGCTGAAAAGAGACACAACAGACAAACTGACGGAGGGAACGTCGAGTCCTGAACACAAAGGAGGCAGGTGATGATTGGTTATAGGTGAAACATCACGGTGGGAAACCAGGCAGGCAAAGACGGGGAGTAAAGCAAAAGATGGATATGGAAGGGAAGATGTTTCAGTATATAAAAAAAATCCATTATTTTTTATTTTATTTTTCCCTACCACCTTATACCAGAAGGTTTGATGTTTTTATTACAGGAACAAGCTGCTAAACTGATCTTGATCGTTGCGTCTTTGGCGACACCAGATGCTCCTTTACACTTTCTGCTGGAGCAGTGAGTCAGGATGTTTCTACCTCTCGGCAGCCGTGGGCGAAAACCTTTGCTCCAAGCCAATCGCTATGGTGATTGACTGGTTGGGGTGCCGGCTAACAGGCAGGGAGCCCAAATGCACAGATGGAAGCAACCTCCTAGGCGGTGTTAGCAGGGTGACAGGCGTACGGGCACCCAAGGGCTGCTTGGACTTCACATCTTGTCTCAGCATGATGCTATCTGTCCGAGGACTGCTGCTCCTTCTTCCTTCACTCCAAAGTTTTTTTTTTTTTTGCCCTGGTGGCTTTAAGAGGCCGCTCAGAAAAACCCTCAGGAGAGACCGACTGATACAAGTAACCAAGTTTGTCCCTGTGCAGTATTGTACCGCCACTGTGTGTACCCCTGCTGAGGGAGGATGCTGCACAGCGTGGCGTGTGTGGAAAATGTAATCAGCAGTGAACCTGACCTTGTTGAGTATTGAAGTCAAGGGACTCTCCAGGGGAATCTAGACCCCAGGGTTTTACCATCTCTTGAAATGTGCAAGAATTTTGGTTGTGTGAGAACACTTCTGCTTATCTACTGCACTTCATGGGCAAAGTTTTGGTTGTCTTTACATGAAACACTGGAGAAGCTGGGGAAGGGAGAAATGAGCTCAAAAAAGAGGTTTCTTATTTTCATTTTAATGAAGATGCTTCCTCCCTCTTTGTTGCTTACATGTAGTAGGCTACTGGCTAAAAAGGTCTCAGGACAAAGGAGTTGCATGGATGCAACACAGATTCTTCGTCACATTTAATGGTTATTGGCTGCATAAATAAAATGTGTCTTGACCCTAACAATCTAATCTAGAGTTATTCAAATTCCGATACCAGTATCCGAAATTCCTCTGATACCGACCATAATGCTATAGCATCAGTTTCGGCGATACCACGTGTATGAAACAGGAATCTGTTTACCAGTTTGCTCTGTTAGCGCAGCTACAGTCGAACTCTGGAGCAATAAATTTATGAAACAAAGTAACAAGCGCTACAAAAAACCTGCGTACTTGTGTACTGTGTACGTGTGTCTCCATTGTTGAAGTTTAGCCTTTGTCTAGAATATATATATACAGTAATATTCTTTTTCAGTTGTGTCTGACTGTCAAACTAGACAATAAAAGAAAATGAAATGCCTTTCCTTTCCTTTCCTTTCCTTTCCTTTCCTTTCCTGTTCATGTTTTACAAAGGGTTTAACGTGAACCAGGCCAACAATAATAATCATATCATGTCCATGTATAGAAGTGTCTCATGGATCTTCATCTTTACTGATCTCGTGTTTGTCCTAGAGACAGCACAAGCATGTCTTCTCTCTTTTCTCTGAGATGCTGAGGTTTAAGTGACCACTCCACTAAACTCGTACTCATCACGGTGCATTCCCAGGCTCAGTGAACAAGATAGTTTTTCCCCTACGTGTGCATTTACACCTACACCTGCCTGCCTGTTTGTCTGTTCTTAGCTCCTCCATGGCTGTGCTCCTACCATCAGCCATGACAGCTCTGTGGAACAATACAATTACTGGTTATGCAGTTTTGTAGCCAACAATAAAAAACAACACCTTCTATCAATAAGAAACCTTAGAGAACAAAACCAAAGTTGGCAGCTCACCCACGAACTGACGACTTCTTGGCAAAAACAATTTGAAGTGAAATGGAAAGGCAAAACTTGAAGTCAAAACTAAAGGAAAAGAATTCAAAAGGTGGAAGCAACAGCAAACTTAATTTAAAACGCTGTCTGGCCACCTACGTCTGTGGGCGACCAAAATTCACCAACACTGAGGTTAATTTGACTGCTATGGTCTGCTAAACGCAACAATGTCAGTTAGCCAACGTGGGCTTTTGACACGAACGATTTTCATTTTTAAATAAAATCAAAGATCTGTCTCGCATGAGAGTTGTTGGAGTTCAACATCAACATCATCCTGTGATTACACCGATGTCTGGTGCTTTGCTTGGGTCTATTTCCTCCCGCCGTCGCCACGACAGAGAAGACAGAAATGATGTGTTAACCTGTGAGAGATGGCGTAGATGGAGAGGTGAGAGGGGGAAACTGATAGACAGAATCAGCGTGGCTCTTTTCTCTCTTTCTCTCTCTCTCTCTCTCTGTGGCAGTATTTTAGAAAAGCCCCAAGGCTGTGAAAGCCTCAAGGTTGCTGCGGCGATGCTACAATGGGTGGTGATTGATCGAAACGACTGCTGTAAATTGTATAATGAGTGTGAGGTGATGGGATCATGATCATAGTAAAGTGACCAGACAGCGCTTGATTTTCCACTCTGGGAGCTTATAACTTCAAGTCATATCATCTTCTACAGCGACTGTGAGAGGCAGCGTGCGAGAGAGAGAAAGACAGAGAGCCACTGCAATCATAGTGAACTTTAATACGCAACAGTTCCCCTATTGCACAAAGTCTTAAACAATATCATTCACCCTCTACATCCTGCTATTTCTGCAAGTGTGAGTTTGAATAGACAGTGAAAGAAACAAGAAGGGATGGGGATGGAGCCCGAGCACGGAGAAGGAGTGAGCGAATGAGAGATTAAAAAGGATTCTGAGCGAATGATTGTGAAATGAAAATGGACGGAAAAAACAGAAAACAGCCAGGGATCGAAATTGAGAGTGAGTGCGTGGACAAGCCGAGGCTCAACAGACTGGGGATGGAGGTTTACAATGCAAAGAGAGGACGCAAAGGAAGATAGAGGGAGAGAGCATGAGACGAATGGGAGAGAGAACGATAACGACAGACTTCTGTGAGCGTGCGAGGGGAGAAACGGAGAGAGGGAGAGAGAAAGAAAGAGGAAACGGGAGAGGCAGCGAATGCATGAGCGAGGCGCCCTCCCTCCCTCTGTCGGGTGAGAGGACCAGTGTAAATGAGACCGACTCATTTCCAACACATATACACAACCACCCACCCCCATCTGTCTTTGACAAACAGGCCCTCATACACACACACGCAACACTTACACAGACACACACACAAACACACATGCACCAGCAACAGCAGCCAGAGATGAAAGGAATCAATAGATTATAAGCAGACATCTGAAGAGTCCAGTCTACTCCCGGGAGGATCAACCGTAATTGGTCCAGACAAACAGCCAAAGGACAACAACAATAACAAAGCCTCCACGCACACCGAATGCAGCAATTAATAAATCAGAACAGGAATAGCAAATTAAATCTATGAACAAATATCGACAGGGCTTTGAACACATCTCCATTATTCGCGGCCCATTGTTGCGGTCTACCCGTTTCAGGCACCATGTCTGCAGCAACATTTGCATATCTAAATGAATGGCCGTGTTGGATCTACATGTGTGCCAGGAAAGGTTTTGGTATTTGGGGGCTCATTTAGCTTTCATTGGTTTGAAGCTTGTTAGTTGTAAGTTGATAAACAAAACCAGGGTTTAGGTTTGATGTCAGGCTGGAGGGAGGTGATCGAATGAAAAACCACAGGACTCTAAAATCACAAGAGAATACAGAAACAAACATGGGATTTTAACTCCCCCACGATCTCCTGTTATTCATGTTGGACTTCGTATGTCTGCGTGTGTGTGTGTGTGTGTGTGTTTGCTCTTATTTGTGCCTGCGTGTGTGCTGTATGTGTCACCTGTGGCAGATGAAGAGATCGAAGCCCCGCTGTGCCCCTGTGGATCCAAGGTGGAAGAAAGAAGCATCTGGTCCATCTAATTGATTTTAGTCCATTAGAGTCTTACTGGAGGCGTGACTGAAGACCACATCCAACAGCACCGTGATCTTTTAAGGTTGGCCGGCTCAATCAGACTCTTTAGATCCTCATGAGTGTAGAAATTACTGAATTAAGACGTGGGAGGGGAAATCAGAGGTCGCTGGCGTGTGTGTGTGTGTGTGTGTGTGTGTGTGAGAGAGAGATTCAAAGTTGTTCAGTTTCAACAACAACCATTAAAGGGATAGTTCAGGTTCTTTGACGTCGGCCTGTGCAAGATTGTCATACATAATCAATACATCATTACTTGCTGTAGATTCTTCCTGACTGGGCTGACTGGGAGCACTGGCAGAGTTGTGTTCCTGTGCACAGGACCACCAGCAAACAAGTTTTAGGCAACACAATCTAATATCAGTTTAAAGCTATAGTGCGTAACTTCTACGTGTCTGTAAATATCTGTTTCACCCCAAGCTCCACTACAAGAGGAGATGATACAACGCTGATTCAGCCGTTCGGCTCCTCTTAACGCCTCACGGTATTTTTCAGTATTTGTTCTTTTTGTATTTGGTGTAGTTGGCGACATTCCCACGCTGGCTCACAGGAAACGACCGAAATGATGCGTTTTACTCAGTTTTACCTGACAACAAGAAGGGAGGAGGGAGGAGAGCGCTCCGCTGCTGCTAGAAGCAACACCTGTTAGCAGCTGGTGTTAGCCACATCGTTAGCCTAACGAGCAGTAAGTTACAAGGTGTGTAGCCCGTGTTGCTGTGTGTAACTTGCTGCGGGGAGTCTGTGTGCTGTGACGAGCAGTGTGCGGTGAGTCGCGAGTGTTATAGTCCGTGAACCGTGGTCCTTGACCAGCAGCATGTGGTGTGTTGCGAGTTTTACTCCGTGTAATGTGACGAGTAGTACACATTTTGTAGCCAGTGTTACTTTGTCGAACAGTGAGTGTTACTGTGTGTGATGTGCATTACCGGTACCATGGAGAGCTACTGGGGCGGGGAGAGGAGGGGCAGGGAGAGGAGGGGTGGGTTACACCGGGCCATAGGTGCCGGCCGTATAGTTGTAATAACGCAGAAATCCTCTAGGGGGCGATAGAAGTTACGCACTATAGCTTTATAGGTAGGTTTTTTTTTTCTGCTAAATTGTTTGAAATCCTCTTCACACTACGATTGCAACCAATTAATTAAATGCTTTTTCACAAAAATGAAAAAAGTCAGTCACCTGTGGGATGGACAATCCTGTAAAAACAGCAAGTCAATTGGATTGTGATGTGTCAATCAAGCTGCCGTCTCTGCGCGTACCGCTGTCCATGCACTAATAGCGTGCAAGATCAGAGTCTTTAACGAGTTACGACCTTTTTATACGGTCTATGGTTACGACGCAGAAAAGACATCAACAGTAATCCAGTGTACCACACTCCAGTCTGGTAGGTGGCAATGTAGCCCTAAGCTGGATGGTTTATTATGATGTCAGGTGTTTTCTTTCACGTGAATGAACCATGAGAAAAAACAGGCGGAAAGTTAGCGATGCTGTGCAGTGACACGCATTGCTCGTATTGGGATTACATTGCAACACTGAACAAGCATTGCATGTTCCCGTGCTCTGGAGGTGTGGCTTCAGAGAGAAGTCTGAGGAAAGGGCCTTGGACTTTTGACATGTGTATTTTCAAAATGTGGCCTGCTAGAATCGTTTTTCCAGGATCTCCAACCCTACCTTTAAATGTGTGCTGTGCTGCTCTGAGATTCACTCAGCTGATCTGAAGCTGTGGTGTAACGCAGGACTCAGTGGTAGAAAAATGTAGTACTGAAGGAAAGTGCTCATCGGTGTTCACGGGGAGACAAATTGCTGAAAATATTCTACATGAAGTGAAGATTATTATGGTTTCTTCTATGTGTGGTATAACACAGCAGTCAGTGTGTGAGATGGTTGGATGGAGCCAGGAAAAGATATGTTGTGTATCTTGTAGGGATGCACGATATTGGCCTGACATTGGCCACCTTATTTTCATCCAGGAAAAACCCTGTTATTGTTTTAAATCAACTTAGGGGCCAAAAACACTGACTTGTGAGCTGCTGGTGGTGAGAAATTTAGCAGTGGCGGCCGCCACCAAATTCTCTATGCAGGATAAACCCTGAATAATAAACATGGTTTTTGAGTCATATTGTGTTAAGTCAAAGTCAGAGCCATAATGTTGAATTCATCCCTTTCTTAACCTCAGGTGGGTATATAAACTATTAAAAATGTTATCGGTTATCAGCATCGGTTGTGAGAAGCACAAAGTTATTGGTATCGGTGGGAAACAGTTATTGTGCATACTTAGTATCTTGTGATGTTTATCATGGCTACCATAGTGACAGCACAGATGAAGAGAGAGGGGGTCATTAGGCATGTGCACATTCAAAACAATGCTGGAAAGAAAACAAAAAAAGTGTGTGTACTTTTGCATTGAACATCATAAACCTGCAAAAATGTGTGAACGTTATATTACCATGTTTTTGAAAATTGGTCAGTTTCACTGGTTAATTCAGAGGTTACAAGTTATAAATGAAATTATAAACAGAATTTAGTGTTATTATGAGGAAGTGAACGAGAAACCGAGTGCAGAGACAATCTAAGAAAATCAAAAGGCTTACAGTAGAGTAAAGTTTAGCCAAGCATAGTGCGTGTCCACAAAGTCAGTGCTTCATTCATTTTCAAAGCAGCTGCTCAAGGCTGTACTTTGATATGACATTACAGATTAGACTCTTCTGTTTTTGGCCCTATTTCTGCCTTTGTGAAAGAGCTGTTCACATTCACGAATAACTTACTGAAATGTCTGAAGTTCACGGAATGACTCACAGTGAACCCTGCAGCTATTTGACTACTGACAGTGACATGACTAATTCTCCCAAAGAGATGGTCAGTCGTACTCACCCAGCTCGCTCCGTCCCAGCGCCGCATCCCAACAGGATCATCTGAATTTCCTATGAAATGTCTATCTTGAAATTGCTCAATCTTTCTATTGAAGCTGCAGACAGAGATAAGTTACCTCTGCTGTAGTTTACTTGCATTGATTTACCCAGGCAGACTGCTGCCAAAAGCAAATATAAGCTTTCATGAAGATCCACAGCACTACACTGAAGATGTTGTAAACAGAACTTTGTTTGTAGGTAGATAACATAAATAAGTCTGAATATTTATTATTACATTTCAAAAAAAGATGCAATTTCAATCCATAATGTAAACTGAGGTGTGGGTGTGATCTCATAAGAAAAACTTGCATCAGCAGAAAAGGGACAATATAAATATATTGCAAAATGTGTATGTGTTTTATTTCACGGACTGATATCCATTGACTCCCAGCAGCAGTGCAGTATTCAGAGCAACAGAGATGAAAACACATATTGAGGTAATGCACATAACACACAAGGGCAAGATGCCACTGACAGAAAAGTGGCAGTATGAAATATAAGACCAGATGGAAGTTCAGTTTCAGAAGGAGAAATAAAGTGACAGAGCGAGTGCAGCGGCGTGTGCCACGCAGGAGCAGGGTATTACTGACAGCAGTGTAATTAGGAGCGACAGCGAGATCCTGACAGATTATAAAGTCTACTGAAACGTCTTCATTCAGTGCGACTGGTGATTGATTACTTGAAGGTGATTGTAATTAAGTCCACTTTGACTCAATCATAGAAAAACAACAGAAGGGTGCTCATGAAGAAATCAAAATCTTAACATATGCACTTACATCTTCTCATTACAGTCCATTCAACAGGGTCCGATGAAGGTCATGTGAGGCAACTGAAAGCTCCAGAACAGCTTCTAAATGGACCTTGTTTGAAGATTTAGTTTTCTCAACAAACACATTTGATTTTATAACTGAAAATTGGATAAAATCCCGATTGTGATCTCGCAGCATGTTTTGCGATGGAAATATCAACTCTGTTTTTCCTCCCACGGCTGTAATATGAAATTATTTATTAAATGTGTGATGCAGAGTTGTTTCACAGCTGGTGAGAATTTCCTCTAAAGGGTTCATTACGGGCAGTTTGCATGTACATCACCATAAACACAGTGAATGTATATGAAAGTGAGACAAGAGGGCAAACTGGTACAAAGTCAGGTCTGTTCCTTATTACTTATGGAAATATATATGCATATTAAGTGATTAGAGTTGAAAACACTTATGTATCTTGGATGTTAAATGAAATATTCTCCTTTAGCTTACTACCCTTTGGAAACTGTTTTTTTCAATTATTTTTTATTCATCGTTCCAAAGCTGTTACAAGGTATAAACTATCTTAACTGAGTGAGAAAAGTGAAGAAATAACTCAGTAAAAACAGAAGTTTCGCACTTTTGAGGTTGTCTTTCTTTTGAGAGTGCTGTGCCCTCTTTGTATATTAGAGATAAAATCCATAAATAAACATGAAACTGATAAAACAGACGTTCGTGTCTACATTTGGTGCAATTATACTGGAAACCTTTGAGCTACTGTATGTCCCTGGACAAGGACATAATTGATGTAACTGTTGCGTTTAAAATTATATTTGTAGATGGCAATAAATGAGCAACTGGATAAGAGATAAATGATCTCCACATTTATAATGATGCAATACCAAAACCATTTCACTTCAGAAATGGCAGCAGTTCATGGCGAAAAATAAATATTTTGGGTTGGTGTTAAATACAAGTAGCTTGTTTTTCACCGCAGATCATGTTGCAGAGATAAAACCAGGAAGCCATGAAGAAATGGCTTTGGCCACTTGACCATTGCTGCCATACTGGACCAGACAAGATTGACTATTAACAATATAAAAATAAAGTTTTGTCTCAGATGGATAGAATCATGATAAGTGTATGTTGTGATCATTTTTAACATCAACATTAGGATGAAACAAAGTACTAATGAAGTGGTGGAACTTCTATTGTGGAAGGTGTCATGTTTCTGTAATGATGTGAAGGGACCAACGGGTTGTAACTGCTGTATAACAGTTGACATGGCTGTGGATCCCTTGCCCATCAACCCATCAATCAGTCAATCATATGTATTACATCCGGTTTGCGTGTTCACCTGCTGGCTTTAATCAACATCCCTTGCTCTTTTTTTTGTTTTTTAGTATGTTTTTATTTGAACTTATTATGAGTATTGAGTGAGTATTGAGTATTATGAGTATTTTAAACTATTTATTGCACTCTCCGCACTTTCTCTTTTTCTCTTTTCTTTCTTGGATATGTGTGCCATTGGTACTACTGTAGTGCATGTATTGTGTATGTATGTATTACAAGTACAAAGCAGCTGATACGACACCAATTGCCCAAGACAAATTTCCCTTCCGGGACAAATAAAGTTTATTTGATTTGATTTTGATTTGATTTGAATTGGCAGGGTAGCTGTTATTAAGCTAAAAATAAAGACTCTGTAGTGGAGTGAACTGTACACAATTAATCTATCCAACAAAACATTACTGTAAAAATAATTGAGAAAGTAAGACGTTGTGCACTGACTATAGTGCAGCTTGAGGCCTGATGCGTGTCTGTGCAACTACTGCTGTATATTGTCTCTGTGCATATTGTAGCTAAAGGTAAAACAAAATGTACAACAAGTCTGTGAGCTTTTGTTTAATTAACGTGCCAGTGGGGATTTGTTGTCATTAAACAGAACACCAGGACACTCTCCTCGGACCTAGTGAGGAGGAAATATCTTCCGCCAGCTACAACTACAGGCTGAACTGTGGCCGTCAGCTCAAGCACCTCGTTGGACTGTTGCAGCCTGAAATCCACTCACAGCTCTTCCCAGCCCATTACCCACCTTTCCCCTGGTGACATTCTATGGACTTGTGAGTACAAACTAACAACGCATGGGCATTTTATTTTGGTAGATCGCACTAACAAGTGAAGCGATTGTTTTTGGGCACAGTGCTCCAAAGCAACAACACCAAGCCCTGCAGCGCTTTCTTATTTTTAAAGGAGTTGCAGAGTGAGTTTGACTGAGTGTGTCATCATCTGTGTGGGGCCTTATTTGACAACTGAAATTTAAGACTAAGGCCCTGACTTATTTTTCATGCGAGTAATTTGCACATCAATATATTTTTTTTTCAACTCTGAGTCCTTTCACACAGACAGTGAATGTTACTTAGCGAAAATGCCACATTCATTTTTTTCAGTTAGATTTTTCTGAGCTTTTGCCCGGCAGATTAACACAGCAAACCAATCATGTTGCATGGAAAGGAGGTACGTCACAACCCAACACAACACCATGACAACAATGTCAACAACCTGTGTTTCTCACCACCAGGGACACAAACATTACAAATAAAATAACATTTAGGACAATGTGTGGCGAAGCATCGCCGAACAGCTGGGCTGTCAGTCAGGATGGTGATCAGATAATAGTGAGTTGCTGTTTTGGATGTAGTAGAGTTGGTAACAAGACGACAGTAGTATAGCAGGTTTGGTTAATGTAAACAAACCGGTGTTGAATACGTGAGGGATAATCAACAAGCAGGCGTGCATTTTACGATTTTTAAAGAGGAACTATGCAAGGTTTTTACCTTTTTACCATAATTAAACAGCTACAGCAGTGGTTCCCAACCGTTTTTGGCTCGTGACCCCATTTTGACATCACAAATTTCTGGCGACCCCGTCAATCAAGATGCGCCAGCTCAGATATTTTTATATGCTGCATTTAATCATACATTTAAAAAGAATAATAATTAGTTAAAAGAATATTTTTATCAGTACATTTTTTTAATCAATTACTAGACATTTCAGGCGACCCAATTTGAATTCCAGGCGACCCCAAGGTTAAAAAACACAGAGCTACAGAGTAATTGTGATGGTTAAATAAATGACTTGTAACTTGTCACCGGGAGAATGGCGTTGCAAGGTTCATTATGTAATTTTAAACAGTTATTCCTGAAATAACACACAAGACCATCAGCCAGACATGATGCAAATGTCACTTTCAAGTACAAAATAACGCATATTGCTTTACACTTCCATATTTTTTTGGACTTGCAATCAACCACATGTGCTGGTGTCATGGAGGACATGAATAGTAATTGTTTCGCTGAGTTTTTTACTGTGTGGTTGAAGAAAGGCTCCAACACAACGTAACCTTTGCTTTGATTTGGCCTACACTCGAGCTGAAGGTCGGGGAGGTCGTTCACAGAAGCTGAGACCCACTTAAGTGATCCAGAAATATTACTTTGATGCCTTGTGAATACAGGGTTATACACCTTGTCATTACAGCCATGATATTTTCCATGATTCGTCCAGTCAGGATAACGGTAAATGCAACGGAACGGAGACGTTAATGGAGAGGAGACGTTAGCTATAAAACCACTGATCCTTTTAACCTTTCCTATTGCTGGCAAATGACATTGATCAAAGGAAAAGACCGTGTGCTTATGCATTTAAAAGAAACAGGTTGAGAAAAATGAATATGGACAGAGCTATTTACTCATTACCCCCCCAGTGCTAAGACCCTACGAGCCATTTTCATAATACAACTGCCCCATAATGCCTCCTTTTCCCTGTCCACTCCAATTCTCCACCTTCCCTAGCTTACTTGCTCAATCGCCCGCTTCCCCGTCCCGCTCACCACCCTTCCCTCTATTCACTCGTTTCTCTGGGAGGCATTTTAAAGGACTCCTCTGAAATACTAAGCAGTCGACTTGAAAGAGAAACATTTTCGCACGTTTACCATTATGTTCCTTATTGGGCCTCATACTTTAAGATTCCCTGCAGTGAATATCAAATATTCCACTTTGTTAAAATGTCCTTATGTTTTTTTTTTTTTAACTATTAACATATATCATGAATAAAATAATCACTCGCCACCATGTCTCGGTATTTCCTCTTGCAGCTTTGATGATTATAATTAATACTGTTATTATCGACCTGACCTGACACTGATGACATCTTGTGAGGCAGTCCACAACTTTGGCAGGAGTGGGATAATAAATGAAACGCACGTGTCTACAGGAAGTAGCTATTGACACCGTCATCTGATTCCAGTCACATTTGTTCATGGAAGTCAAACTGCTGAAAACAAATCTCATCATAAAACACAGCTGAGCTCCACATAGCCACAGTGACATTAGTGCTAAAGCTAAACTTTAAAAACGGACCCAGACAGACAGTCCCAGGTCATCAGTTATGTCGGAACCTGCTGTTCTCCTTGCGGCAATTGATAGGCCATAGTGTGAAATGATACGGGCCTAACGTTGGGTTCTCAAGAGATAAGACAGAGTCATACTCTCCTCTCCTCTCCTCTCCTCTCTTGGGGAAGATTGTTATCCATTTACATACTAAAGTGCATTTTTTTCTGTCCCACAGTTTTTGCTCAATTGTCACACAATCTGCTGTACTGCATCTTCAGACTGTCCTCCACAAAAATCACCAACATTTCCATGCTGTCAAGCTGCAATTTATATATGATCAGATATTTGTATTGATAAAAGAATTTTTGATATTTTACAATTATTGAAATCTGCTATGACAGCTGCTGCCTGGCTGGTGATTGCCTGATTTGTGGAGCCACTCACCAAGCCTCACTTCCAGCCAATTAGCTCAATGAGTTAGAAGCAGGTTCTTGGTGTCAGAGATTGTGAGTTCAAGTCCCAGCTAGGACAGAATGGACATTGTAAAGTTGATATTCTTGTTGTGTGCCTGTTTTGTCTCTTGTTATTCAAAATTGCCGAAATTTGTCCAAGATTGCCTGGCCCCGACCATTGCTGCGAAGCAGCTTTAATTCATCTTAGAATTTTCTCTATTAAAGGTTCAATAAAATGTGGATTTGGGTTTGCCATTCTAGGTGGAACTGTCATTGATTTATATGGTCATGGTTGCACTTTTGCTAACAACTCTACATCAGGCTACTGGATAACTAGGGGGTGGTATGGGTTCAGACAACCAAACAAATGGTGCCGGTGCGTGTACAGTATTTGCGAGCAAAATGTTTGGGTTATTTTGAATTAAACTGAACATTCATGCTCTCACCTCAAGCTCTCTGCCTCTCCAGAGATGAATTTGTTGTTGTTTTTTTTCTTCCCATTACTATTATGTATTTTCTAAGGGCCTTTTTTGTTTCAGGATTAACTGCAAATGTGTTTACAGTTAGATTAGCTATCCTGTCACATTTGCTCTGTGTGATTTAGTGGCTTACTCTGTGTTTGTGTGTGTGTGTGTGTGTTTGTGTGTGTTTGTGTGTGTGTGTGTGTGTGTGTGTGTGTGTGTGTGTGTGTGTGTGTGTGTGTGTGTGTGTGTGTGTGTGTGTGTGTGTGTGTGTGTGTGTGTGTGTGTGTGTGTGTGTTTGTTCTTGGGAGAGGGTTAAGGTGATTTAGTGGCAGTCGAGCAGAATGCAGACCAGCGAGAGCAGCGAGCAGGACCTCAGACAATTCTGCAGGGGTGACACGAAACGATAACCATTTAGTTATTGTCATGTCGCTTGCTATTGCACGGCTTTTCAAAAAGAAATACAACAAATTAAACACTGCATTGGTTTGGGTCTGAAGGCGCAACAGCAGGAGTAAAGCTCCCTCTCTTCCTGGAGGAAGGAGTAGGGGGCACATCTTGGAGGCTGGTGCGATTGAGAGATAACAGCAGTGACCCTGAGTTAATTGGCAATTAGGGAGCTGCCAGCATTATTGTTAGAGGCTATAATTAGGATTTTCTCACATAAAAGTATGTGTGTGTGTGTGTGTATGTGTTGGCTTGTGCCAGGTCTGTGTCAATGACATGTTCATATATAGGTTGGTTTTCAGTGTCTTACGTGACCTGTTTGTTTTTCTGTCATCTGTGTTTCCCAGCTGGTTTTCACTCGCATCTCTCTCTGTCATGGCAACAGCACAGAAACTTAAGTAAAGCACTCGTTTTTTTCTCTCTCTCTCTTTTCTTTGGAGCTCATCAGCTATAAATAAATGTGTTGTGGTAGCGAAATGTTGTGTTTGCTCACATTTCCTGTGTGTGTTTTACCTGGTTGATGTGATTGCAGGATCAGACGTTCAGGCACTGACGGCTGATTAATCAGTTACAGTTTTGCCCTGGATGGAAAGAAGGGTTTGTGAAAACAACAGGTGTACGTGTGTGCATGTAAAGGTGGCTTTTTTCTTTTCGTAATTGCAGTTGGTAATTTTACCTTGCAGTGCTGAGAGAGGGATGAAGAAAGAGGGGGAGATAAGGAAAGGATAGGTAGAGAGAGCAAGGTGCCTCCACTTTGAAATCCATCTTTCCAAGGATGGATTCCCTACTGAGAGCCTCGGGCTTTGTCCTCCTTTCAGCCCCTTTTGTGGGTTTGTGTGTGTATGTGTGTGTGTCAGGTAGAGAGAGAGAGAGAGAGAGAGAGAGGGAGAGGTTTTAGTCCTGCTATCAGCCCCTGGTGTCAGTCTAGTCAGCTATCAACCCCCCGCCCACCACCACCATCAACCCCACTTCCTCTACTCCCCACGTGCTGTCAGAAAGCCCCTCAGGACAGTCCATGAACCTCTCAGCGCTGTGTTTTGGTGAAGCGAGCTGGAGGACATGGCTTAGCCGGTTCCCGAAAATGAGCATGGTGCAAAACATAAAAGCACAGCTGCCACGTGCCATTTAGAAGCTCGAATCCACGAGTGCAGTGGGACACAGAAATGCACAGTTCAGACGTGGAATCTGTGAATATCCTGCTGTATCCGGCTCTGCTTTTTTTGTTCACAAAAGATGGAAAGTTAGAGACACACAGTGCTATTTCATATTAGTTTCTAAATTGTAAAATCTGATTAATGTAATTGTAGCCATTCTTGCTTGTCTTATGTGTTTCTTTTTCCTCCTCTATTATAGAACAAATCCTGATGTGTTAAATTGTTTTGACCAACACCATCAACAGTGTGTGGAGATAAATGCTGTAACACACTCCTTATTCTGACTATATCTGGTATGACTTAGAGTCGAAACAGCAATATTCTTAGGGAGTCATCACCTGCAACACACACACACACACACACACACACACACACACACACACACACACACACACACACACACACACACACACACACACACACACACACACACACACACACACACACACACACACACACATATGCTGTAAAGTATAATTTCACACTCCTGTTTCTGAGTGTTTGCTTTAATGGGTTTGGTTCTTTTGTATGTTTTTTCCCATGGTCTTTTGTACCTAACCCTTTCTTTTTTTTCTTTTTTCTTTTTTTTCTTTTTTTTTTACACATGCACACACCCTCTCAAACATTATGCAAAGGCATGCCATTAGCACAATTATGAGTAAGTCTATCTATAATCTGTTTTTGCATTGTTGATGTGAAGAAGGACAGAGAAATGTCTTTTCCCACTTCTAAAGACTCAATTGCAGGGTGCACTTTCCTTAGCCACATATATTTATATATTTATATATAAAGTATAGAAATTTGGAAGTGCAGGGAAATCTGTCATGTTCTGCAAACTTTAAGATCCTTTGATGCTGTTGACAATCAGTAGAGAAGTCCAGACCTCTGCTGTTTTACCTTCAGGAAACTATTCTCTACCTTCACTCACCCCGTCTTTACCGCAGAGTATTTTGTCAGCTCATTTGAACAGAAGGTTGACGACATTGCAAGCACTTATTCCCAGCCATGATCCTCTCCCACTCTCCCACAAACTTTTGTGACCTTGCTGATTGTACTCCTCTCTCTTCTGTTACTTCAGGCGAGGTTTTGAACCTGGCGTCCTCCAGCTAACCTCGCCGGAGACATGATTGCACTCGGCACAGCTTCTAGTTCAAATCCGTGTCTCTTTTCAGCTTTACTGCAGTGTGTTACGGTCGCGTCGGCTCCCCCGATTCTCTATTCTCCCGTTGTATCCGATCGAGAATCTTCCAGTAGTGTCCAACTTCTGCTGCTATACCTACATGTACAGGCTCCTTGAAAGTTGTCCACATTCAATACAATGTGAAGACAAGGTGATACTTTATTGATCTTTCGGAGAACACAAAGAGGTCAGAGCACAGCAGGACAAAGAATACAAAGCCGGAGGGGATTTCATATATTTGTAAAGGACTCTTGAGTGAAATGGAACCTGGTTTTCATGGCAGGGCAGACTTGCCCTCTATGCCATTGCTGTTGCCCCAAATCTTTAAGACTTGTCCTACAAGTTCTAAAAACAACTTCAGAGCCCCAAAAGATCCCACTTCATCGAGCCCATACTTGTGCAGTCTCATCCACGTTATCTAAATATTATATAAAGTGAGATTCTGTCTCTGTACAATATGTTACTGTTGCTTGTTAAGAGAAAAGAGAACACAGCTTTGTGAACTTGTTAACACCTGTCAGCAGCATGACACTTATTTAAAAGTTCTTGTGAACAAAATGAAAACCTCTACTTTTCAATTTTTAATTTAATAATCTACCTTTTATGTATATTTCATTGTTTTTTATATTTAGTAGCTGTGGAACTAATAGTCATTACTTTACAACTTTTTCTCAAGTCAGTTTAATGGCTGCAGTACAGTTAAAGTGTTTTGTAGTAGTAGTTAACTTTTCCAGTTCGCACAGCTTGACATTGATAAATCCCGTTTACACTAATGCATCCAACGAACCTTCTGCCTGAAAATAATGAGTCACTTGCTTCACTCTGGAGCAAAATCTGTACAAGAGAGAAGCCTTAAGGTAGACGAGGCTATGTACAGTATCTTTTCTCCAATCCCTTTGAATCTTATGCCTTTGCCTAGATGTGAAAGTGTGTTGTCAGCGTTTTCTGTGCCATAGTTGCTTGCACAGCTCTCGCTGGGTTTGTTTTTGCAAGATACAGTTTTCCGTTGGGTATCAGTTTACAAGAAAAATCAATTAAAGCACAGTATTAGAACCACTGCCAGTGGCTCCAAAACATTACTACAATGACAGAATAACTATTGCCACAGTGTTCTTGTCTGCGCTACATGATAGGATCCCTGTGTGTTTGTGTTTTATTTCTGGTACAGATTTAAGATTTCAAACATAAAGAATGACAGAGCTAAAGCAGCGTTGTAATAAATAATTCTCTTATACTGTATGTCCGTTTACCAGCAGTGGCCACACAGCTGGTAAACACTAATTAGTTGTAGCCAAATAATGAGTTGTGGGAACAAAATAAAACTCGAACCATCATTCCCAAACTTTCTCTTTTTCCCCGTAAGGCCACAAAAGTACATGAATGCCACCGTCCCACTGCACACAACTTTACTTATAGGCACGGTGAGTCTCTGTCTTTCCTGTCACTCTTCACTTAATTATATTCAGTCAAAAAGAGATGCCAAGAGCATAATCTCTGCTCCCCTCCCACCTCCCTCAATATGTACACAGACAACTGCTCACCCACATTGTAGGTGGCAATCTTTGCCGCAGAATAGGTGATAGGCCAATGTGGGCCTCTGAGAGAAGAGAAGAATATATACTGTATATATACTGTATATATATAAGGAAAGGCTAAGTTACAGTAACAGTGAGGGCAGAGAGGTGGAAAGTTTCCTTGACTAAACCAACGTACAACTGAGCTGGACAGTCTGGATGTATAAGCGCACAAAACCCTCTGGAAAACAAATGGTAACACTGTCTGCGGTTCGGTTTGTTTGTCTTACTCAACCCTCTCCAAGGACGACGACTGTTACACACCTGCAGCATTCTTACATCATCCCAACAGCATCATCTGGAGAGAAAACAGCGAGACAAGAAAGTATTATGTAGCTGCAAGACAGAGAATGTAAAGCAGGGGTGAAGTTAGGTTAGAGTGTGGAGAAAATTAGGCGCAAGGGAGACAACGAGGTTTGCTCGAGGATAAAAAAAGAAGAGCTTGAGGGGTAAAAGTTAAAGTTAAAATGGAAAGAGACACAAGAGAAACGAAAGGAGAGATGGAAGAAAGTGGGAGCGGTTGGCTTTACTAAAGTTGTGTGTGCCTTCGGTCATGACAGACTGCTCTGAGCTGCACTGATATATTATATATTATATATTACTCAGGAGTTACATTTTGCAAAAGCTCAGTATCTTTTAAGATCTTACACTTGCGGTAGATTTATAATGAACAAACATGCAAACTTTGCTATCCAAAATGATGAAACCATCAGATAACGATATATATCTTACAAAAGCAAAAAAAAAAAGTTTAAAAATTCAGTTTCTGCACTTTTAAACTGTACATCAAAACTAGGAGCTTTAGCTTTTTACATCATCCAGACTTTGATTGAGGAAGAACGAAACGGAAAGAGGCAGTTTGAGTCATCGGTTTCTGTCATTTTCATCAACCGGCATTTAGTCTGATCAGATGAGTCATGTCCGTCTGTGCCCACGCATCTGCCCCTGAGAGAAACAGCGATGCGTGCACGTCTGTGTGCAGAGACAATAGTTGGAGAGAGAGAAAGATAAGAAACGAAACACAGAAAACGTGTGAGCGTGAGTGACAACGGAGCCTCTTGTTATTATGGCCCAGTGAGGGAAAAAAAAACGCTCTGGAGACACATTTAACAAGGGAAAAACAAAGGTCTGGCAGCCGTCTCCTCTCTGCCACCTGCAAGCTCAGGCGATCATATACAGTACATACGCAGCCAAGCGTTGGACAGAGACCAAGAACGGTTTGGAGAACGTCCCAGAGTGCTGGAGTCCGGTGCCTTGTTAACATATTTGGCCTCGGTAGAGAAACAGAGCAGCTCTTCCCTCTCTGTGGTCAGCATGGGAGAGACACAGTAAATTGTTTCAGGACAAAGCATCAAATCAATCAGTGAAAGGCACGTCCTTCTATATTGGGGCAAGTAGCCTATTCAACACACTGGTCGACATGGAGCATGTACACACGAGAGGCATACTTAAATGTTCAGGATGCACTTGCATGTTCAGTACATATTGCATAGTGTCTATGCAGAGATACAGATACAAAAGAAATGTGTAATGGATGGCACTGGGCAGCAAAATGTTGTTACACAAATTCAAGTTGAAAGTTTTGTGTTTCTTTTTGGTAAATCTAGTATAGAATTGCCCCCTATCCTTCTGCAGAAAAGTATTTTCTCTCTGTAATCAACGGCGCCATAAAAGAAATTATGTATAAATAAATAATGGAGGGGGAATTCATTACGTTGGTTAGGTCCATCTCTATTTGTCTTTCAAATGCATTAATTGAACCGTATGATGGGCTATCATCTACTGGCTTTACTTACATATGCAGTGATGCTAGCTGGGAATGTGGGCACTGAGTGGGTGCCAGAGGTTTATGGTCACGTCTGGCGCTTTTGAAAATTAGCTTGCTGAATCTGTATCTGAATAAGTATTTTTCAAGCAGCATGGAAATGATCCATCCATCCATCCTTTTTTTTTTTTTACCCACG
This sequence comes from Trachurus trachurus, assembly GCF_905171665.1. NCBI lineage: Eukaryota > Metazoa > Chordata > Actinopteri > Carangiformes > Carangidae > Trachurus > Trachurus trachurus. The sequence continues at coordinate 17,158,837 of NC_139903.1, read as the reverse complement.
GCTTCCACTACAAAAGAAATGGCTTTTTTTTTTATTCTCTTCATGATTTGAAGTGACAGTCATCACCATGTCCCTTCAGCAGGGCTCTCTGAATCCTTGGTGAACTCTGAGGTGACTGCCCGTCTGATTGGTTGGGCAGAGCATCGAGGAGAGTGGGCCAGTGGCAGAGCAGGGAGGCACTGATAACGGACTTATCGCCAGGTGAGAAACACTCAGACCAGGAGCTTTTTTTTCCTCCACACACTGGATAAATCGGCTGCTTATTTACTGAACGTCTGCACCATTTACAACCATTAACACTGTATGACTTAAAACATTTTAATTTATATTCCCTCTATGATAATTACTCTGACCTGAATTCTATTCAGTCTAAATCATTATTTACATGTTCTGAAAACGTCCCACATTTTCAAGGCTTTGGATTGTTATAGAAGCGTAATTCCTCATAAAATTTGGCCGTTAGTTTAATCAGGGGAGTTTCAGGTGCTTAGCTGTACATAATAGATAAACATGCGACTCACAGTTTTTCATATAAATAGACTAAACATGCCTGTGCTCTTTTCTAATCCCGGCGGAGACCACTGCTGTTGAGGCATTATTGGAAATGAGGAAGCCACACGAGCACTAAGTCCTAAAAACTGCTCACATAGACAGAATTATTTAGGAAAACTGTGTTTTTTTCTGTAATGTATGCAATATGCTAAACTGTATGCTAAAACAAATTAAACTGACTCGGTGGAGCCTTTGTGTCTGCACGATGTCAAAAGTGATACTTGCCATTCTGTCAAGAAGACGGTGCATTAGCCAAGATCCTTTGTTGAGCCTTTACAAGGAAAAAGAGGGTGTTATGGTTTTTGAAATTGGGCTCCATAAAGGTCAATACATTAAAACCTCTGTTCTGAAATCCCAGTGAAATCCTACTTCCATTTATAGACAACATACTCAGAAGTGCACTACGCTTGACACCAACATTGTCTGTAACAGAAAAGGCATCACTGCTGCTCCTCTTTATCTTGATCTTTGTAAACACTTTCCAGGCATTTTTAAAAGCCAGTGTGTCCATAATGAAGGTCTGCGATGGGAGCTGGGATTACATACCTATAGCTACTGACATTCACAAAGGTCAGCACTTCATCCATCAACCTCTCTATACACCTACCTATCAGCCTAGCTGTCCCTCCCTGTATCATTCAATCCATCTGCCTTCCCAGCCCCATTTCGCACGTTTGTTCCTCAACTGCTGCCATGAACACGGTCGTACAGATTACTCTCAAAGATGTGTATAACAACAACCTGCTCAAAACACACTGACAAAACAATCCCAAAAGCCTAAAACTAACTAAAATAACTGGAACTCACCAGTGGTTATAATAAAACAGTCAGATATATCTGCGGGTGTGATTTCCCAAGCCACTTTTCTTTTTTTTTTTTTTCTTTTTTTTTTTTTTTACAATTTCTTTGAACTTTTCATTAATAACTTAAGAAATTAATCCTGCACATACCAGTAATAACATTGCATTCTGGAAACAAAAGCTCTGCATTAATAAGAGAAAGTGCTGGCAGAATACTTTATGCAGATACAGTTTTTTCCTCTTAGAGCAAATCTCTTTTTGTTTGTTTAGCAAGAATCAAATAGTAATATATTGTAATGTTGCTACAGTATAGGTGAATAGTCATCACCTGTAGGTTTATACTGTAAATGGATGTCTGGATACTAACAGGGTGTATATTATTATAGTCAGTTTCTTCTATGAGTTGTGTTGAAATCTCGTTTCTGATGTCCCTGAGTTCCCGTCGCTATTTATTCTTCAACTTTGTGTTTCCCAGAATTACTTATGAAAGCCTGAATAAAGAGAGTGTCCTTGGTGCTTTCATTCAAAGCTTATGTGCACTCAAGCTAACTAGTGTGCGAACAGTACACTTTTTTTTCATTTATTTTATACTGAAAATGTAACATGTCCTTTGCCTACGTTTCATTATACTCGTGTCTGTCTCCTCTTTAATGGATCTCTCCTTCTCTGATTGTTGCACATCCGTGCATTGTGACAAGTCTAGATGATGTTCTGCTTCATCTGCTCGGTCTGTTTCCTTGAATAAAAATCTGATTTTTAATACCAGTCGGCAAAACCTGACCAGTGAGTTACCAGTTAGATTTGATTTAGCATTGCATGTGTGTTTGAAATCTTTTGATGGCTGGCATTCTTGTTTTGACTTATTCTCTGATTCACACGGAAATTACATTCCTCTGTCATAAATTTCAAACACTAAAACGGAAACCTTTCAAGACCTGGCTGCTTTGGTGTAATAAATTTATAACCACAATTTAGAGATTCAACAAATTCACAGTAAAAACTTTCTCTGAAGACCGTCAAATCATTTTTGTGAGTTCAAAAGATTTTTAAGGGGTGGTACATGCGATATTGAATTAAAGACAAGGAGCCTTGCAACTTCAAATCTTTATAAGGATCTGAGATTCTTAACAAGAGGAGCTTTCTACTACCTGCAACCAAGCTGAACAGGTTACACACAGACAGCATGTCTTCAGTATTCACACAGTATGCAGTAAAACAGTCGCTGGCAACAGTTTTTGTTTCAAATCTTACTATTGCTGAATTCAAATCGAGAATCTCCCCTCACTAGGAGAATGGTTATTGCATTTTTAACCATTTAAGACTGATTGACAAACACAGTCGTGCACTGTCTGTTGGGCAACGACTGGTGCTAAAACAGATATCCACCGTGGCGACAAAGGACAGCACAGAGGGCGTGCGTAGTACAGTACAGTACAGAGATCCGTGGGAGAAGCAGCAAATATTACTATGATGATGCTACACAGCTCTGTGCATGCAGTACACCAGGCAGTGAGTGACACAGTGCCACATTCAGCACAGTACGTGAACCTGAATCACGTCTGCAGCAGCAGTTCTCTGGTGCAGGTTCGCGAATCACCAGTGAGTGAGTAACAGCTTCCCCAGCGGCAGTTCTCTGTGTGTGCAGTAGGTTCGCGAATCATGAGTGAGTGAGTGGCAGCGCGAACCTGAATCACGTCCTCAGCAGCAGTTCTCTGTGTGCGCAGTAGGTTCGTGAGTGAGTGGCAGCTCGAACCTGAATCACCGTGTCAGTACGTTTGCGAACGACACAGAGTGAATGGGCGGCCTCAGCCCCCAGTACATGCAGTGAACCACGCGCGCAGTGAGTGAACTGGAGCCCTCAGCCCCGACTGTCAGTGAACCACGCTCACAGTGAGTGAACTGGAGCCCTCAGGCCCGACTGTAAGTGAACGCATCACTGAACATGCACCGTACCCTCGCAACGAGAGTCTCCGCCACCAGATTCGCAGGTCATTCAGTGATTCACAGACCACACAGCAGTTCTACTGTCGGCCTGCACGCTCGCTGCTGAGCTCAAACTGAACTGAGAAAGGAACGAATCAGGTCAGGAAGTGATTCTAGTCAGTACGTTCACTTAAATAATTCGTTCCTTCGAACGAATCACTCGCGAACAACACAACACTACATCAGTGTCACCAGAGTCCTGGTTCCAGCAGTTCAGTCCAAGGCTGTGCAGGAGGCATGCTAACATTAGCTAACTTGCTGCTACCAATACAATGGATTTGTTTGGCATAGGTTGCTATTGCCAGCTGGTTTACTGCCAGCACTGGCATGGAGCATATCACAATAATGCCAGCATGGGCTAATGGTAGTGGCTGGATTGATTTTCGTTGGCTCTACTAGCCTACACCGGGTAACTTTAAACAATGGGCTTTTTGGTGAGAAAGTGAAGGGATGGAGGAGTTCTGACTGAGGGCGGTCTCAAAGTATTTGTTTTGCTATGGGATGTTAGTGGTCTGGTGCAACATCTAGTGGTGATGATCAGTTACAGAGCCTTCAAGCTACCTGTAGAAATAAACTGCTTGATGCATAACGGATGACCCGCTTGAAGTTCTGACGTTGGACGGCTCTACATATTGATGCAGATCTCGCCTGCTGAGAGGCCTGATGTAATCTGGAACAGGGAGGCTGTCAGATGAAGCCCAGGTAGGCAGCCAAATAGGGATTCACTTCCCCTCTTTTGACAGCACTGTAAGAAAAATTGAAGACTGTGAGCCAAAAAGGGGAGTGATGGACAACATCTTGGGATGATGTGTTTTTCCACAAAACATTTAATAATTTACCCCACCCGACCCAATACCTGGCATCCAGTGTGGGCTGTGGTAGTTTCTTTGGACAATGCAACACGGTGATATTGCCTTCCTTTGCAATGCTTAAAGTCCAGGGGGAGTTACCCGATGAGGATGAGCACACCATTTTCACCCATGTCCTCAGCATTTGCCCACTGTTGTCAAGTCAGTCTGCGACATTATCTCGAGGGTCAGTGCGGATGAAACAACCAGGATGACACGCAGAGTTAATTGACCCTTCGCGTAAGCCCCGCCCCCTTGGTTACTGTTGCTACGCCGGGCAAGCTTTCACTCCCAGCCATGCTCCTGGCAATATTTGGTATTGATTTCAAAGGAAATATCAGCAAATTTCTGGATAAACTGTTCTGAGATAATAGAGAGAAGAAGTCACAGAGATCATTAAGAGTTTTCAGTGACGTGACTCGCGCAGGAGGATAAAACATCTGTTCAACGACACGACTGGACAATGTACAGAGCAGCAGTAAGGGCTGGTAATTTTACCGTCTATCAACCCACGAAGACTTAGGTCATCTCACCGGTTGTCAAACTGCAAGTTTTTGGGCGATTGTGAACCACATACAGCTTTCGCTGCTGTTTTTTTTCTCCCACCGCTGTATCAGTCAGTGAAAGCAGTCCCTGCCTGGAGGATCCCTCGCCTAAAAGCCCAGGTAAAAGCCGTAAAAGTACAGCTGTCATTTCGGAGGTGAACATATGGTTATCCCCATATTTACACTTGCTCAAGTCGAAAAAAAAGTCCGCTCGTATCTGAACATCTCTATATTGCTGCTGCCGCCGTAGTAGCAGCGGCAGCAGCAGCAGCAACAACAACATCCTTCTCTACAAACAAATGTTTTTCGTCCTCGTCTCAAAATGTGTCCACAAAAGCAAACGTAATGACTCAACTGCCGAAACCTTGCCAGGCCTATAGTTACGGTTGCTAACGTAGGATTGGACAATAGCCGTTTGTGGGAGGAGTTGGCGAAGGGTCAATTATAGAGAGATCAGATGAAAGTGTGTAATATTAAGGCTAACAGCAGAGAAGGCGATCTGGCGTTTAGACGGCATTAATGCGATGCATAGATCAATGCCGCTGTTGGTGGAGTAAATCTCGCAGGTGGGAGATTGAACTACTGTACTCGGTTGATACACCTGGATCTTCCCGAGGGACAATGTGGTGGCAGGATCTATAATCATAGATTGGAAGGGCTGCTTCAGAAGTGAGTTATGTTAACAGATTTCCATATTGTCGTTGTTGACCAGATGATGATGTTGGAAAGCTGGTAATCCTAATAGATAGGGAAAACAAACCTTTCCTCAGCAGGACGATCTCAGTACCTTCTAAAACCATCACACAGTTCTAAAGAACCATTTTTTGACCTCATACAGGTGAGTAGGGTCATTAGGAGAACAAACAGCAGTCGCCTGTGTTCAGTTCTGCCACCCAAGCATCCACCTGTAGAATAATTTCCCCAGCAGGAAATTTGCTTTCTGTGCATTCTCTCCATTTTCGTAATAATAATAATAATAATAATAATAATAATAATACATTTCTTATCAGTTGGGTGACTGCTTCTATTACCTTAACTAGCTTAGCTGTGTGCCATTGTTTGCTTTTGTTTATATCACAGTCTGCATTGTACGAGACATTGATCAGTGTGATTGATTGTCCCGGTCCATTGTGACACCCCCTTCCTGTGAGTAAATGTGAAGATTACACTCCCTCAAATGGTGTTTGTTTCACTGTGCACTTGTTTAAAGCTGTGTAGCTATATTTAAACACACAACAGAAATACAGACAGTCCACACGGACATGCATAAAACAGAAGCACATGCTGGACAGATAATTCAGATGAATTATGCAACTCAGTGCTCACCTGGCTGCAGCCACCTGGATGATCTGTGGACACTCCATGCTGGTGCTTGGCATCATTGTGTACTCTATTGATGAATAATCAGAGTCATATCAAGCAACAGTGTCCCATCCACTGCAGTCTCACCAAAACAGTTTGAAGCTGACTGGATGTTAGTTTACTCTGGCCACTCACTTTGTCACCTTTTCTTCTCCTTGACATTCCCTGAGAATCTTTGTCATTAAACTTACAGGCTCTAACTTAAAGGTCTGTGAGTGTGCGTGTGTGTTTGTGTATTTAATCTAAAATCTTATTGTATTTCTTTTGCCTTTGCCAGTCTTTCATGTGCTGTCATCAAGAAACTGTCGCCCATCTTTACTGGAGCATAGGCATGCGTGCAGTCTGCAAATCTACATTGTATAACTCGACGAGAGTCAGGGAAAAGAGGAAGGAGATTGTAATAAACAGTTGTGGAGAGGAGTCATAAAAAGGAGGTAGAGCCGACGAGTAAAAAGGAATCGCAATCGTAATCAGAGACGATGGACCTGCAATTAAGATTAACATCAAACACAGCTGGGTGCTGAAATCACACTCTCCTTATCTGTTTTCCTTTGCAGCAACTAAAAGAATACTGCAAAATCTAATTTACTGTGAGACCTCGGCGTGCACACACAGGGCAACTGCTGAGGATGATGTTCTTTTGCAGAGAGACGATAGAAAAAGAAGAGTCTATATCAGACTCTGGCACAGTCACAATTCCTTGGAGCCTTGGTGCTTGTGAGCTGACAGTTCCACGTTAGCAGCTGCATGTTGTCTGGGTCTCCTGGCGCCCTTACACTCCACTACAGCTTGAGCCAGACACACTATCACCTTCACATGCCTCTTATTAATTATTAACTTGTGAATCTATTGCATTTTGAGGCTTACTTGAGGTTCAGGGATGGAGGATGTAAAGTCAAATCTACTGTGCGCAAATTTCCATATCAGTGACTGCACACACACACACTGTACAGTCTGAGCAAAACAGTGTAAGGCAGTGTTGTAGAAGTCATGTATTTATTCAGCTAATAAATGTTTTAGCGCAAATGTGCCTTTGTGTATGCATCTGCGAGCACATTCATTTACCCATCATTCAGGATGTGTACATTGACATCCAATTATACCGGGAAAATATCCTGGGATCAACAAACTCACCATGCCTGTCAGACAGTTTTACATTTCTCCTTCTCATTGTTCCTATCTCCATCTCATTTACTCTAATTCCCCTTCCCTCAGTTATTTCCCCTGTCTTATGCTCACACATGCAGACAAACACACATACACGTACTCTCTGTGGTCACACCTGTGCTTGATGCACTCTCCTCAGAACATTTCTCTCCCTCGGCCTGATTTGCACAGTCCCTCAATAAGGCACACTACAATAATTTATGGGAAATGTAAAAACGGAGTTTGTGAAAACACGTGGGCACCTGAGGCAGAGCACAGAGCAAAGTGGGCTAAGTTGCATCAGGTTATCTGACACACTGTGCTACCATTTGGGTGCATTCATGTTTCCAGAACAGCCTCAGGCTAAAGGATTCCCATATTGACACTGTCTCCTGCCGGCTCCTTTGGTATCAAACCAGTTCAAATTTCTTCCTTTCATCTAGCCATATAAAGATTCCCTGCTTGATCATTGTAAAGCATGTGTTCTCTCTTTGCTGCTCAGAACACAATATAGCTCAACATGTGATACAAATAGAAGAGCACATATCGCCGCCAAGGCCAAACATTTTCACCACTCATATTATCACTTTATTGTTGTCTGGATCTGCACCAAACTGCATTGAGTCATGGATTTCACTAATTAGCCAGCTACTTCCTGGGAAACTGACGAAAGTGTTGAAAAATGCTGAAAAATGCCCTCTCTCCAAATATTAATAAAAAGTGATATATAAACAATTCTGCGCCTTTTGCTGGATCCGCACCAAAAATTAATGGGTTCTTCTCTGGCCCATGTCCCACCGCTCCGCCATGTTTGATGCAAATTTGTTCAGTACTTTTTGAAGGTATTTAAAAGAGAGCTGCATAAACTGTTAAAAAAAAGAACAAGTGAAATTGAAAAAAAAACTCAGGCAAACTGAGCAGCTTGGTCACAACTGTAATTAGAGCTTTTCTGGTCTTTTCGCAAAATTTGATGAAAATGGACACTTTAATAGTCGGCTTTGAATTCTTATTACCCACTATGGGGCCATTTGGTTAATAGACTGTTAAACCCAGAAATACAAACTGTGACTAGCTGTTCTCCTCCCCAAAAAATCTGTGGCTGTTGCAGCAAATGCAAAAATGACAAAAAAATCAGCACGCACATCCAAAAACCCATGTCGGATGGGAGCTGGACCAACACAACTCGAAACGTCATGGGTATTTAATACATTTTTTGCACTGGAGCCATATGGTGTTGCGGACCCCTTTATTTTGTTTTCATGTTGCAGCAAATGCACCATGTCTGACCTTCTCACAGCTGGAAAATATACCCACAAACCCCCTGACAAGTCCTTGTGGGGGCATTCACTATCACCTTTACCAAAAAACAAAAAACAAAAAAAACTAATAGATAAACTTGTGTCGCTATCAAAATGTAAAATCTGAAGCTCTTCCACAGAGAATAGATTGGGAAAGCTGCCAGTTCATTCTCTTTGGAGCAGCCTGATTTATTTACTGGCTCAAGTTTTAGTACTGTTTGTTCTGGCTTTAGGAGAGAGTGTTTCATCCTCACAAACACTGACAGATCTGTGCTTTAATAAATCATAAAAGAAGGCTTAATTATTAGCATTAACTAGCCACTATAAATTCTATTATATTAAAATTGTACACGTTGTTATTATTATGTCCTGTTAGAGGTTCCATTCTGTTTTGCTGCTATTGCACCATGTCACAGTTGAAAAAGAGATTTCAGACTTAACAGGCCAAGTAAATAAAGGTTAAATAAAAAATAAAGTCCGTCTGTACTTGTCCTTGTGAAGTGTTTCTGTAAGCTACTGAGACACATTTCACACCATTCCAGATTTTTGTCACACTGTCCCATTGACACAGCCTTTAATCATCTTTAGTCTTTATCCATGAAACCTTATTTCTACCACCCTGAAGCAGCAGATAGTCTGCTAGTCTGGACACAAGAGCTGTGTGGAGAATCAAAGGGGATTTTACTCTTATCCTGTCTGGACACCAAGGTGTGAAGAAAGAGTCTTTTCTGGGAAAATCCAACACAACAGAATGCATGAAATCCAATCACAACTAAAGATGCTGGCTTCATGTTGCATACCAAAGTCCTGGAACTCTCGTGGATCTACAAGGGATCTGTGCGCCACGGGGATGTTACCGGGAGAAACACAGTTGTTGGAAGCAATAGCCTCTAGTCTGAGGAGGGTAAACAAATGATTATTATCATCACTAAGCTTTGTTTGGAAACTTTAGGACATAAAATCCAGGATACTGGCTTTGTACAGTATAATTCCCTCAGTGATGTGTAATCAAAGGGTCTCTTCCGCAAGCAGCATAGGTCAAATATTATAGACACTTATAAATAACCCTTAGCACTTGTAATGTTGGTTGGCAGCATTTATTGAGTAGCAAAGATACCACCACAGCCTTATAACAATTTCCCCACCAAAAGTAGTAGGTAAAAGCATTAAAAAAAAAAAAAAAATTGGATAAAGCTGGGACCGAGGACACACAACTGCAAGGAGCGATGTCATTGCATGCACTTACAGAGCACACACACTGTGAAGCAGTGGAGAGAGAGTGAGCTGCTAGCTGCTGTGCAAACTGGTAAAACAGATCTGTCACATCTCATCCCTGGGCCGGTGCTCCTCTAAAAGTGTCGGAGCCGCCGTGTGTGACACTTGGATTTTTATTCCAAAGCTGAGCTCGCTCTTTCATCCTCATGCGCTGGGTGTTTCTGGTGTAACAGGGCCGTCGCTGGACAGGTGACAGACCTGACCACGGTGTCTGTGCCCTGGAAGACGCTCCAGCAGAACAGGGCTGAAAATTAGTGGGTTCATTCAGGCATTGTGTTTACATCAAGGCTAAATGGAGCCAATTGGAGAAGCCCTGAGCCAGAGCCAGTTTATACTGACAAACACTGACTAATCATTTGACCCAGGTGTGAATGCCAATTGTACCCTTTTCTGTTGGCTAAGGCTAGATGTGAGCAGGTCTTCATGGGTTAGGGTTAGGGTTAGTATTTTTTATTGCCATTCCATTTATTTCATTTTCATTTATCTGTTTATTTGTATGGGACCCTAACATACAATAAAATTGTCATAAATATGCCAGATTTAGTTTGGCAGTTCGATATATATATACCATAACCATACCACACCAACTTTATTTAAAAACCCAGTGGACCAAAGTGCTGTATCAAACATGAAGGAGAACAAACAATCAATATACCTGACAAAGGACAATCAACACAAATACATTCCAAACATCAATTGCAATACAAATACAGTACAAACAGTAGTTGCAATAGAATGAACACAACGATTGGTACATTTCTAAAGTGCATTACATGGTAGTATCTGTCATAAAGTGCTTTTATTAAAGTGCATAATGTAAAGTGCCTATAAAACTTCCCTTAATGATCACAATTCTTACTGAACCATATTTCAAGCTGTCTCTTAAATGAAATGGATGTTGTTCTGTCTTTATACTTCTTATTATTATTTATGTATATCCGCCGGTAAGGTATTCCATGTTGTACAACCATAAATAGATCGAACTTTCTGTGCAAATGTAGATTTACAGCCCATTATACCGTTTAGACATGACAATATATCTCATTATTCCTAAAGAGTCTAACAAAGGGTCCAGGAAGCTAAATGTGCTCAACTCGACACTGCACTTTAATATAAGATGAATCAATTGACCCAAAGTGAACGTACACATTGACGTACAGTCTCACGACTGTGCTGATGACACTGGGCTGTAGATGTTCTATAAGAGCTCATCCTCTGGGAGCCCTGGTTTGGTCACTAATGAGCTCCATCAAAAACATAACTAAATGGACGTTTTGTAATTTTACACAGCTCAATAATGATAAAACAGATTCTTGTTGTTGGTGCTCAGCCTTGGGCGAGAAATACTACCTATTAAAATTTTCTATTATGTTATCTCCAAGGAGCAACTTGAGTGTGATTCGTGATGCTCTCGGAGTCATGTCTCAACCCCAGCAGGTTTTTTTTTTTTTACTTAAAAATCCTCTCTAATGCAAGAGTCTTTATGTCACAAGTTAATACTCTGAGCACAGTAAACACTTTTAAGTTCGACGACACTGCTCTTCTCTCTTTTGCCTTAATTATGAGTTTGTTGCTCTTTTTTCCCCTCATATTTTTGTGCATATTATGGAATAAATTAAGCTCTTTTGATGCATTGATTCTGCAACCGTGCAAAGCATAAAGCTATCTGATGTCACTGACAACTACTTTTCACTTGTACATTTTCCAATTTAAATTCAGCATACAAACCCAACATGAACCGCTCTCATAAAACGCAACAAATTAATGGGAGACCAACCTGAACAGACAGAATTATTCTCATCTGCTCAGGTGAATCTTTTCAGTATCAACAAGAAATAGGCTTTAGGTAGGGTCTGTGAACTATCCAGTTACTGTTAAAGACTTGGTAAGCTTGTGACGGATTAGTATATTCTACGGTTTGTATAAAATTACAGATATTTACCCCTTGGAAAAAAAAGAAGGTTAGGAGAGGACACTTTCAGGGGAGATTAAAGGGAGTTGGAAAAAGCAGAGCGGGTTAAGGATTAAGCTACTTAGCTGCAGTTTAAGGTCAGCTGCAGGGCTGGATGTTCAGGTCAGCCTGTATTGTCTATGGAAACGCTTCCTCCACATACTATACGTGTCGTTTATTTAATATGTGTGGCAGGCCATGCAAACCTTCCTCTAATGTTGCTTCCACTCCCCCACACTTGACTCTAACTTTTACAATCCATATGTCGATAACCCTGCCACAACAACGTGGTGGAGAGGTATATTGCTTTTTAATCGGTGTTTCCAAGAACACTTCTGAGGGCTCCATGTGAAAATGTCTCTTTTTGGCTGGTTGATATAGGAATACAGAAACTTATTCTGAGATATAACCTGCCCCAGCAGTGATATTGTGTGGCTGTGTGCCAACGGAGACTGAGTAAATCCTGCCAGCAGAGGTGTCCATCGAGGTGGAAACTAAACTGTGCCATTTTTGGCATGGGTGGCTGTGGCGGCCCCCTAAGGACGGAGCACAAACTTTAAGCGAAACGCACTCCAAATCCTGAAATGTTGTGCGTTGTCATTCCAGAGAGAACAGTCTTATCTGGGTGAGCCCTGTGGTAATTTACCACTGGCTCTGTTGCCCACAGCATTTTGAAAAATGTTATATTTCATTTTGAAAAAGCCTCAGAGTTTAAATATATTTATTGCGGCCAATTTGTCTGAAGGTAAAGCTGAATACTATTAAAGAGAAATGAACAGGGATTCTTGCTTTGTTTTGTGAGATATTTTACAAACTAACAGGTGTATTGTTCTCTGCTGTAATTATTTTACCTGGAAAACTCTCATTAGATAAAACAATTTGGTGCAGCACTTCTTTTTTGGAATGCATTTCTCTCTGTTTGTATTTGCAAATGCATTTTTGCATTTCTGCATTTGGAGTTCATTAGTCTTCGTACTTCCACTTTGATCGGACTGCAGAAAGTTATACAGTATAGGAACATTTAACCATTGTTTTGTATTGTAATTTATGTTTATTTATAATCCTTTTTTCTTTTTCAATTTCTTTCATAACTTTATAGAGTTGAGTATATTTTGTGAGCACATGGTTGATTTTCTTTTCTTTCTTTTTTTGAAATACTGATTTATATATAGTTTTATGCTCTCTCTTGATCTTTTCTTTTCGTGCATATTGTTGTGTGAAGTGAACTAAAGCTACTTTCTCTCTACAGTTGGCCTGTTTTGCTTTTTATCTTTGACTTTAAATGGGATTTTATAAATAATAACTTTTTATGAGATCAATGACTTCCCTTACACAGTATATTCAGCGTAATTACAAACTGTACACTGTCTACCTACAGACCTTTCAGCTTAGTCTCTGTATCTTATACTTTTTATTCACTGAACTGTAAATAAATCAGGTATTGAACCTGGAACCACATCTCAACTTACCTGTGTGATCGACTTGTTGTCTTTCAGAGACAAGGTTAAAGGTGGCATATGTAAAAGTGTGAGAGGAGAGAGAGAGAGAGAGAGAAATCTATCTATTTGTGTCAACAGTGTAATTGCTCCTGTCACTAGGGTTCCTTTGTCTTTCTAAGCTTGGATATTTGGTCTCACATGTCCATGTCTCTTTACCTCCCTGTGTCTTGTTCTCAGCTGCTCACTTCGGGTCAGCAGTGATTAACAGAGTGCAGGGAAGGTAGGACAAAAAAAGGCAAGGAGGGAGGTTTGTAAGCTGGATTTTGTCGTCGCTGAAGTGACCACTGGAGGGAAAACAGATTGAGCAGCGAAGAGGTGTGTACACAGCAAGACAAAGTAGCAGATCAGGAGAAGGTTAGAGTGAGAGTGAAAGACAGACAGGTGAAGAGGTAGATAAGTGAGGGAGGCATAGCGAGTTCTAGTAAGAGGTTAAGCACACACACTTACACCTGCAGTTAAAGCCTTCACCCTGCCATATTATCCCTGGCCTTACTCCCCCCATGGTCACGGATGCCAAAAAATCCGATTTGCCAACTTTGGGAAGCTGTGTGTGACAGCCAATTACTGGTGAGAGGACTCCCAGTGGAGTCACCTCCTCACCTCACAGCCCAAACATCTGCCTGTCAGACAGTCAAGGGAGGCAACTACGGAGCAGCACATAGAGCGAGTCTGGTCAAAAACTGATCCAGTTCATCTGCTTATCATGTTTTTGATAATGTGCTGCAAATAATCTGAAGTCATTAATCATAAATTTACAGTTAATTTAGCTAATTTAGCAAAGCATATGCTTTGGAAGCAGGAATCATTTGCATGGGGTTATGTTAAAAGTTGCTTATGCCAACATTGCTGCACTCTAGGCTCCCAGTGACACAGAATAAACCTGATTTGCATACATCCCAGTGGTGATCATGCAAAACACAGTTTTTTTCTAATCATAAAAGTGCACTGTACACTTTGTTCAGAAATCAATGTATTTACATTTATTTTCACCTAGGAGATCACCATGGGGCATCATTAAACAACAAACAAACAAACACAACACAAACAGCTTGTGCTCATCTTGTTTAAATGCCAACAGTGTTTGGGTGAAAACACTCTGCAGTAACAGTGCATCTCTGCATGGATACAATCTGACTATTAAGATCCATTATAATGTTGTAGGAGTGATTTCATGCACGCGGCTGCCAAATGCAGCGGAAGCACAGCTTTTAAAGTTGATGTTTTGTACACACACTTCTGACGCTGCAGCAGATCAGTCTGACCTTAGAGGAGATGAGTTTGCAATAAAATGTCTCCTCTGATCTTGGCTTTGGTTGATGAAGCTATAGGATTTAGTTCAGGGCTTTTATTTTGCCTCCCTCCAAAACCTCAAATAATCCAAATTCAAATGAAGTCCTGGAAAAGTGTAGTTGTTAAGCAATTTGCTCAGTATATACACTACTCAAAAGTTTGGGATATTTGACTTTCGGGTGACATTTATGGAAAATGTAAAAAGGTTCATGCTACAGTGATAATATACAGTATCATGAAAGTAGGGCATTTAAGTACAAGTATGGAATGGTCATTTCTTCATCTCAAACTATTTACTGACACAAAAAGTGTCTCAGTAAGTTGTCATGTGGCCAAAGGACGTCCACTTCTCTGCCTTTCTGTGACTCTTCTCTATGTGTGTCTGTTTCTGTCTCTGCAAACTGCTGATGACACTCTGTAACACTCTGTGACACTCTGATCTCAGTGGCAACTTCCTTTTGAGAACATCCCATCTGAAGCCTCGACATGGCCAAGTGCTGTTGATGGACTGTTAGGTGTCGTCTTGGTCTTGTGATACTAGAATGTGAACAGCATGATAAGTAGGACTGTTTCAATACAAACCATCACTGAAGCAGAACATGTAGCCTACAGTAGTGGTCGATCCATGGGTCTGACACTAGTTGTGATTTTTGCAGTTAATCGCCTTGTTTTATTTAACCTTTATTTACCCAGGCAAGCAAATTAAGAACAACATTCTTATTTTCAAGTGCAGCCAAGAGCTAGAAGCTCTTTAAGGGGTAGGGGGAAGGGAGTGCTAAAAGTGAAAACAAGGTTATATAAAATACACTTAGAAAAAAACAATACAATACAATACAATACAATGCAATGCAATGCAATACAATACAATACAATACAATACAATACAATACAATACAACAGTTAATCAGTAGAGCATGACAAGAAGGCATATTTAGCAAGTGCAGGAGTCGACTGTGATTTGTAGCAGATTTTGTTTGAAGACAGAGAGAGGGGTGAAGACAGAGTTTAAGTGTGTTTTGTAGGGTGTTCCAGTCAAAGGCTGCAGCGAACCGGAAGGCACTGCGTCCGAAGACGGTGTGGACTTTGGGGATGGAGAGGTTGATGAATGCACTGGACCTTAGATTGCGGGCAGGGTGGGAGAGGTGCAGAAGGGAAGAGAGGTAGAGAGGTGTAATGCCAAGAATGGTTTTGTAGATGAGCAGAAACCAGTGATGGAGCCGTCTGGTGTGGAGAGAAGTCCAGTCTACCAGGTAATATACTGTAGGTCGCAGTGGTGAGTGGTGAATGGAGCCCCAGTGGCAAAACGTATGGTGGAATGGTGGAGTGGTGGAGTGGGTCCAGTTTGCTGAGAGTGGAGTGAGATGCCATTCTGTAGATGGAGTTGCCATAGTCGAATATGGGTAGGATGGTCATTTTGATGAGTGTATGTTTGGCTGCATGGGTGAAGGAGGCCTTATTCCGATAAAGGAAGCTTGTTTGACTTGAAACATTAAACAGTTGTGCATTCAAAAGTTTAGAGAAGGCCAAATTAAGTTCACCTGTAAAGGTCATAGTGTGTTTTAGGTGCATTCTGAAATTTGATCCAAAAGCCAAATATCCCTAACTTTTTGTGAACAGTGTATGGTGCAGCACATGATGTAGTAGGTCAAGGCATCTGGGACAGCAGCACGTCACACTACTGACACAGAATGCATCAATACAATACACTACGATCTCAATGATTGTGACACTTCAGACTGCACTAACAATGGAAACAGTCTTTAGCTGAAGAATTAAAGGGACAACGAGGAGTTTTGGAAAAGCGAAGCGTTTTCACACTACATTTATGAGCCTCCGCGCGCACCGTAAAATTCTTTTGACCGGCGCAAGACGGACTCATGTTTTCATTCATCAAGAATTAAAGTCAGAGGTTCAAAGAGGTTCACATACTGTCGTAGTTCCGACCATAAACGGCGATTCAGCTGCGTTATTCTCATGACTCGTTGCGAAACCGAAAGTAAAAAACGCTGGTCGGCTCGACCAGCATCTCCGCCACCACTAATAATAACAAAATAACGATAGAGACAGAACGATATATTTATCGAAAATGGGCCCATTAACAAGTGTGGGTAGCGGAGATTCATCCACATTAACGTGAGACTTTTTTATAACCGAATAGAAACTCCTCGTTGTCCCTTTAATTAAAAAAAAGAAGAAGCAATTTCTTGCTTAATTTCTCAAGCTCACTCCAGTTGAGTCCGGCTAATCAAGGCAAATGACAGGTTTCTCATTCATGGTTTAACACTGGCTATTTTGTGTTAAGAGCTTCTGCCATACAGATGCTTTAAAAGGAGAAAGAGTAGATCTGCTTTTTGCTGGAGGGAAATAATAAATGTGAGTGCACATGTACTTCCCACACTGGGGAAAACCAAATGATCAATACCTAGTAAATTCATTTGGAGCTCGGGCCAGTGCGACGGCAAGCTTAAGTTTAACTTGGAAAATGAGATTGCTTGACCCTTTTCTCAGCGGCTACGCGCTGCAACATCGGTTAGTCATGAATAATCTCTCACTGTCTCCCTGTCCCCAGCTTTTCCCTCTCCTCTCCCTTTATGCTGTTGTAGCTCACTTCTGTTGTACAGAGGTCAGTCAATAAGTTAATAATAAAAATGAGGGAATTGGAAGGCATAGTGCAATCTGTCCTGCCACAATGCCTTCCCACCTGCAACACATTATGACAGGAAGATAAGGAAGAAGGGTGAGAGGAGGAGGAGGAGGAGATGCAGGGAGAAAGAAAGACCCACATTCCTCGCCGAGCGGTAAAATTGAAGGGGAAATAATATGAGGTGTGTCAAAATGCAATATCACCCCGTTTACCCTGATGTTTAAGCCCTTTCCTGACTCCGGTGCTTCCCAAGAGGAGCGGAGAATTAAAAGGGGAGAGCGATACATAGTGAAAGAGGAAGACATATGAAAGCAGGCAGTGGATGGAGAGACGAAAATGAATATGAGGTAGAGGGAGAGGCAGAGAAAGTGAGAGAGCAGCTGGTAATAGGGGATATAAAGAGTGTAATCTCTGGCTCGAGCAATAACATTTAGGTATGGAACAGTGTGTGGAGGGCACACACACACACACACACACACACACACACACACACACAGACACACACACACACACACACACACACACACACACACACACACACACACACACACACACACACACACACAGTCAAGTAAATAGTTCTGACCTGAACAATTTCACAGCCTTCACTGCAGGCTAGTGGAGAATACACACTCACACACACATAGATGGATGTGCACACATGTACATTCTTCCTCGAGCCGATTCACTTTTAGTTGCTCTGCAAACTTGTTAACATAGCTCGAGGGCGCTAGAATGGGTTTGATGTGCCAGCAGCAGTCTGGCACACAATGGGCACATCGCTGAAATACTTCTTAAAATGATATACAAATCTAAGCAAACTCTGAAGTGAGGTCGGGAGGAAAAAAAATTAAGTATTTCCTACCTGATAAGGACAATCGCATGCAGAGGGCAGAGACATGGCTATTTCCTGAGAATACTTTGTTTGTGTAACCACAACCACACATTTCTTTATCCATGTCTTCCTTCCTTCCTTCCTTCCTTCCTTCCTTCCTTCCTTCCTTCCTTCCTTCCTTCCTTCCTTCCTTCCTTCCTTCCTTCCTTCCTTCCTTCCTTCCTTCCTTCCTTCCTCCCTCCCTCCCTCCCTTCCTTCCTTCCTTCCTTCCTTCCTTCCTTCCTTCCTTCCTTCCTTCCTTCCTTTCCCGTTGCCTGCATATAGCATGTTGCATTGTGTGTATCCTAGACATGAAATGACACACAATTGCTACCATGTGCAACTACACATGTGCACAGATTTACACACATACAAACACATCCAGTCCCCTGGCTGCACTGGGAGACAGTAAAGGTCTTCCTGTGGCCCGAGGCATCAGGATTGCTGCTTAATAACTCGCCCTGGGCAACAACCTGACAACACTAGGTACTAAACACACAGATGTGCATACACACATACAGAGTTAAGTGCTGTTTGTGTGTCTGACCGTCATTCCCCTCCTTTCTCTCTCTCTCTCTCTGCCTGTCTCTCTCTCTCTCTCTCTCTCTCTCTCTCTCTCTCTCTCTCTCTCATCTCCAGCAGGAGATTCCTTTGTTCTCTAGGGAGGAGCTAAGAAATGTTCTAACAGAGACGAGTTCAGGCGTTGATCAAAACAATTAAATATTAATGAGGTCCACCTTGAAAGAGAATTCATGTTATTTCAGGGTTCATGGTCCCATTGGCCAAAACGCCTTCATAACAACTGCCTTATAGAGCTGATACAATGAGGAGGAAGCTCTAACACTCAGGCCAGAGACTTGTATTTCTCACACACAGTTGGAGCATCCAACTAACTTGTGTTAAGCCAAACTTGGCTTTGGAGCACAAAAACAACAGACATTATTTTCACCACGAGTGTCCAACAAACTATAGCGAAATGAAACATAATTTTTCACGCTCGTCTTTCTCCTTATTTTTCGCAACAGTCTGTCACAAAGTGTTAGACTAACTCATTAGGTCTTTGTCATGGCTGCTTGTCAAACAAGCATGCAAATACTAAAATGTCTTTTTGCTGTCACGTATATGTAAAAACTTTCTACCCATCCAAAATATGACAGAGTGCTGGATCACAATTTACCACTCCACCGTCATGTGCAGGAGCAGCGTCACACTCTTTATTTTTCAAGGACTATGGTGGACTTAAAAGCACAACTTTATCCACTGTTGACCTGCTGGCACTGTACTATATCATCCAAGGTCCAGTCTCTCACGTTAAATGTCAAATTTATCCTTTGGCCCACTTCCTCTCTCTTCTCTCTTCATCGTTCAGCCACTGTCCAGTAACCCAGACCACAGCCTCGTCCTGACTCCGGTCTTCTCTGACCTCTGAGTTTTTGACTTTCCCTTGAGAGGAGACGATGAACCCTTCCATGACTCTTCAGGGGTGAAACGATCTACTTGCATCGATATGAAAAGTGTAACGCGACCATCTAGCATTGCTCGTATCAATCTAAAGTTGTAGTGCGATGCAAATAATCTATTTTGTCGATAAGAGGAATTGCACACTTGTATGACAAATGTTGGTTATATGAATGTAATTTCGTGCATTTAATGAGACAAAGTTTATTTTTTTTACTGTACCAATGATGGATGGATATCATGCTCAACACGGGGGCATGTAACAGTTACAGTACACACATCACATCAATCCTGACTGGAATATGATAAGCTTTGTCTGAAGCTCGTACTGGTAAAAAACATTGGTGTGTTACTGTGTAACGCCCAGGACATCCTACAGGTGATGCCAGGAATATGATGGTTGCTGGTGAAGTGCAGTCAAGTCAACACGTTATGTGCTTTAAGCCAAACGCTTCCTGTGCACTAGTGTGCCAGCAGAGCAAGTTTTTAGTTCTGCTGGTGATAGTGAATGCAAAGAGAAGTGTTCTTCAGGCAGATCATGTGGACAAGGTGATATTTTTGAAATCTTATCTCCAGCCTTGATTTTTTTTTTTGCACCTTGAAGCAAACTGAAGCAGGTGCTTAATCAAACTGGAGTTGCACTTTTTTTTTTATTAATTAATAAATATTGATCTATTTTATATCCATAATTAGTTTATCCCCTTGCAAGAAAAACTTGCAAAGAATCCTGACCTGCACCATTCAGTTTTCAGCTCACAGATTAAAAATTTTGGCTAAAAGAAAGTTGCCATAACGATCTCTAGTAATTGAATCGTATCATATTGTATTGAGACAATATCATCTTTGTATCTTATCGCCAAACATGTATCATTGTTATTATTATCAAATTAAAACGTATTGTTACACCTCTAAAGTCCTACTTAAAGTTACTTAAAGCTACCTAAAGCTTTGTATAAAATGTCTTACTCGAACACAAAATACTGATATTACAGAATGTTCAGCGAAAGGCAATTATATCTGATCTTTTGAATGGACTTAAGGTTGACATTTTTCGAAAAAGTCAAGATAACCATAAATTTCTAGCTTTCATTATAAGTCATTTTTATTGTCCTTCATTATATGTCATTAGTTCTGGCATATAGATACTATATATACACTGCTTCTGTGAGCCACAATCATATTCCAGAAAGTGCTCAAAAGGTAGATGTGTTTCTATAGCAACTATATATTTCTCATACTCGTCTTGATGAGGAAATGGATAGTTGTGTGTGGTGTGTGGTATGCCAGTATTGGTCAGCTCTCAGTGTGTGTGTGTGTTTCTGTTGAAGTCACAGGCTTTTAGATGATGACCACTAGTGGCCTAACAGTGTTTCTGAAAGTGGATCTGAGGACTTGTCAGAGGGAGTAAGGAGGGCTTTCCAGTAAACAGAGGAATTAGAAACAATTTCTGCAATGAAATAACCGAAAGCAAAAAATCCTCATGGGGTCCAGGTTTTACATTAGAAAGGTTTGAGGAGCACTGACATTGAAGCTCTGCACCTGCTCAGATCTGCAGCCTCCTTCACCAATTCTTACTCAAACATGCAGTGCAAGTACAGATTTACAGAGAGAGAGACACAGGGAGAAGCAGAAATTGACCATTTTTTTTATTACACAAATGAGCCATCAAAATGAGTTAATCTCCTCAATGGGAGAGACCACCAGTCATATTATTGTCAAAATCCTTCAGTTCAAAATGAGCAATAAGGTCTCCATCTGCCAGGCTGTTCAGGAGTTCAATTCAGTGCTCTCCATTAAGCCATTCATGGCTGATCAAACTGAACCAAATTATACCTAAATAGAGAACAATACTAGGCAAATAATGAAATTCCACAGTTAATGGTAAACACATCTGGTCCTAATGAAAATTGTGAAAATCCCTGAAAAAAATAAATTGATAGAAAAATGAACGAATAAACAAATAAATAAATGAAAATCATCACGTAAATAATAATGGACCATCTTGCTTGAAATTCTTCATGTGTCACTCACCGGTTCCCATTAAGGTTTAAAAAATACTGCAGCAACTTACTGTGATGTGCATTTTGAGAGTAGGACGCTACTTTGTCATTATCTTAGATTAGGAAATCTGTGTTGCTGTAAAGGTGAAGGAGAAATTACAGGTCAGAAGTAACGCACTGGAAAGCAGATGACAAAAGTAAATTTATATACATGTATTTCTACCATAGCTAGTGATCGTATGACATCGAGCTGACACACATTGTGCCAATCAGAGGTCACTAAGATTGATTTAGTGTCGGTACAGTACATATATACATTTGTGAATGGCAAAAGTCCAGCACCCTTGTTTTCTCTGGGCCTCTGCTTAATCTTACCAGTCCGACCTTCTTCCATCTGCACAACATAAGGAAAATGAGAAATCTCAAAAGGATGCTGAAAACGAGTTCAATTATTTGTTACCCCTGGACTGGACAACTGGGATTCTGTATTATCAGGATGTCCTGGGTACTCAGTGAAAAGCCTCCAGCTGGTTTAAAATGCTGCAGTGCAAGTACTGACAGGAACAAGAAAAAGAGATCACATCCCTCCTGTGTTAGCTTCCCTGCACTGGCTTCTTGTAAAAATCCACAGTAGAATTTAAAGTCGTCCTCCCCTACTTTCAAAAGCCATTACTGGTCAGACACCATCGTATCTTAGAAAGCTCATAGTTCCCATCATCATAACAGAGCACCGCTCTCAAAATGCAGGGCTGGCTGGTTCCTAAGAGTGTAATGAAAGGCAGAGGCTTCAGCCTGTAAAGTGCCTTGATATAATGTTCATAATCATTTGGTGCTATACAAACAAAACTTAATTAAATGAGCTAATATCACTATTATTAGAATCATATCAAAAATGTCAATAGACTTATTACAGTTTCAATATGTGATAATAATAATATTCTGTAGATAGGGAAAATATCCATGTTCTGGGTGGTGGGAAGAAAGAGGTGTGTGTAGGAAATCCCAGAGGGAAAACTTCATCCAGCATTTATTGTGCTTCATATAACATCAAAATTTAAGTTGATGGTGTGGTCCCTGAAAATCCCATGCACACACACACACACACACACACACACACACACACACACACACACACACACACACACACACACACACACACACACACACACACACACACACACACACACACACACACACACATACATCCACCTATAGCACAACAGTTGGGACACAGGCCGCAGGAGGTTTTGCAAGCGGAGAGAGATGGAGATGATGAGGGTGCTTGAAAAGTACAAAAAGGCTTGCACAGACAATCCCATGATACTTTGAGAAAAACCTAAGTCCATGCTTGCTTTCATTTCAGATACAAGACAGAGACAGAAGAAGAAAAAAAGTTGAGCAAACTTTGCTAAAAGCCTTAGGCAAAAGACGAAAAGCTACACTGCATCAGCCGCAGCAAGTGAACTTTTCACATGAGGATAGGATTGAAAATTGTGCGTCTTCTCGATGCTGTGGCACGACTAAATGAAATACCAATTTATTTGTACAGTGTGTGCGTGTGCTTTGAAAAGTGGTGCATGTGCCGGAACTATAACTTCTTGAGTCGATGTAAGCATCTTATAATGAAGCGAGTGTTGGCCAATGATGCTGATTTAAATCATGCATAATATCAATAATGCTCAGATTCAAAGACCTTCATCTGTCTCTCTAGATAACACTTCCTCCCCCACATAATCTGCAGATGTAAAGAAAAATCAGTAGAGACCCAAGTGTATGTGTAGGCATCCAACATAAAAAAAAAAATCTATTTTTCTATTCTCTATCTGTAAGTGACTCAGGATTTTACTAACACATGATGGATTCCCTGAGTGTAAAATCACCTCTCAACCACAAATCTCCATCTGTCTGAAGCACTGGGCTCTCTTCACACTCTGCCCCGGTGTCTGGGACTGAAAAATAAGGCAGCGCTGCTGTAAAGGAAGTATTTGAGCTGGGACCAACTGGGGTTTAGCAAAGTCATTTTTTGCTTGCATAACTCTTTGCATATAAAGGTAGCGGAGTGGTGAAAGGAGAGGCGGTGTGCTACGAGCATGATGTCCATAACCGGTGAATGTGACTGGTGGCCTGTGTATGAGAATATGACAAAAAAAAAAAAAAAAACTCTCCACCAGGTTGGACCCACCTTCTGCCAAATGAAAGAATTTCTCTGAGGATTTTCAGGGTAGTTAAGCTGAGGGCTAAAAAAAAAAGAAGAAGTAAAAAAAGCTGTTTGATTTCAAAGTAAAATATATTTTTTCAATCCACAAAAGATGCAGATGTTGAAACATAAATTGAGATATGGGAACCATTTTATTTTAAATAAAATTACACTGCTGTTCACATAGATATACAGTATCACTTAATTTGCTATGATTTAAACTTTGCTGTATTTGATTTGCCATTTATTAAAAAACAAATTCACCTGCTTTTGTGGATGGGCAATGTGAAATGGACCGAATGTGACTGAGCCAAAGTCTCATGTCTTAGTCACACACCAGTGACTCAACTGTGTTTTTAAAAAGTTGTTTAAAAGTTGTGACAAAAAATATTTCCTTTCTCATTTACAGCCCCTCATTTTTATGTGCTGCAGTCCTTATAGACTTTAGCAGAATTAATTAATCCTCAGTGAAGACGTGCTGACAGGAGCTCAGCCTTCCCTTACACTCTAATTGTTCCGGCGAGACTGAGACTCAAAATGATACTCATCTTGAAGGGTGTGTCAGTTTGTGTTAGTAGGTTGGTCTCCCTTGATGGCCATTTTCTCATCTCATTCTTGCCGTTTTTTTTTTTTTTTTTTGCATATTCAGCAACAACCACCACGTGTTGTATGTCAGTATATCGTACGCTTCTTCTTCTTATCATTATTCTTGTTTTGTTCTTTACCCAGTAATATGTGGTGTCAGGTTACGTGTCCTGATTGGCTTGGTACTGTCACTGGTAATGTGGATGGGGGAAGATGACAGATGTCTGTGTCTGAGCTCATGCACTGGAGACACCAGCTTCCCTCTGTTCTCCTCACTTTTCCAAAGAAACCTCTTTGATCCCACTTATTTCCACACGTCTCAGGTTCCTAATGACCTGCTATGAGCTCCCGCAACAACTACGCTATATGACAATAATGCAGCTGGCAACTTTGACACATCACGGTGACGTACAATCATACAGAACAAAGATAACCCTCATAAACTTTGATTTTGATTGATCGATTTTTTATTTTTTTTGTATTCACAGTGTCGTTGCTGCCTGTATATCATGGACTCACGCACGTATCACTACAGAGTATATGGAAAATAATTCGTCCCTTTTTTTCCCCCCACACACCTACACCTTCAACTGTGAATGTGATGACTGTCAGATCTTTCTGCTGAACCCCACTGTCAGCATTAAATCCATTAGACAAAGCCCCATTGCACTGTGCACTGTCGTACTACAGCTCCCACCTGCACATCCAAACCCACACTGAAGTCACCTTAGAGATGTACACGATCACACACACACACACACACACTCACACACACACAGTGAACATATTCAGGAGTGGCAGTTTTAAAAACCCATTTTCCCCTTGGTTAAGCAAGCAGCAACAACACTTGACTAATGGAAAACCCTGCTCCTAAATGAGGTCAGAGAAATTCTATCTTACACACACTGGTTGTTGTGAATCCTAATAAAGTTGCGTTTCCATCTCCTGTAGGCTCAATTCCTACACTGCCGACTTTTCTGGCCAACAAGGCTGTATGGGCCAGACCTGCGAATTGATCATATTTATCAGAGAGGGTTTCCCTGACTGACAGCAATGTAGGAATGAGAATCCTTCAGTCAGAAACCAAACAGATGTTGGAGACTTGTTAGTTTCTCCAGAAACCATAATAGCCAGAATTCATGCAATTTCAAACAATTTCTATCAAATATTTTTTCAAATATTTCCAAAAGCATAAAGTTTTGTTTGTTACTGACAATTTCCTGAAACTGTAGCAATAAGCCCACGTGACCGTTTACCATTATGTGATTCGCTGAAGAATCATCAGGACAATGAGTTGCCACGCTGAAACATTTCCCTCAAGTTTATCTGACAGGATACACCACTGGTGTTTTAGACACATGGTTGTCCCCTAAAAATCCCTAACCGTAATAACGCAAGTGTGCACTTTCTATCCCCACTGATCTGCTTCTGCTCTACAACATGAACTGGAAGTCTCCAGACAATCAATAAGTTGTGAAAAGGATGCGAGCTGTTGTCACATTAAAAAAAAGAAGAAGAAAGAAGTAGGCAAGCAAAGCATAAAAACTGATTCCATCAACTGGGGGTTCTTCACTCTGTAAGAGACGATGCAAGCGATCCTTTGTTAGGGAGCACATCCTCCCCCACCAGTGTCCCTGGTGGAGGAATGTACTTTGCAGCAGAATTGTGAAATACTTTCTGTAACATTTTTTTTCTGATCTTTATCTGACAACAATCCCCATAAAGCTGGAGATAGAAGATGTGCAAAATGTGTGTCTTCCCCATGCCTGTATGCTCCCTGCACTCCGAGGCAGGGCTTTTGGTCCCAGCGTGTGTGTCTTGTTGGGACCGCAAGGTGTCTGCTGGGTCTTACCCGTGACACCGCTCAGTGGTTGTAAGAGTTATGTCTTTGTCAAGCTTGTCAACATCAAACAGCTGCTGTGTTGACCTGACACTGACCTGAGCGTGGTCTTATTTTTTAAAGACGCACATGCTGAAGATGCACTTTGCACAATGCTTTGCTTGTTTTACTTTCTTGCCTTTCTCTGGTAAGTCCTGAATGTGTTCTTTCTACACTTGTAATCCCAAAATGTTAAAGCTTTAAAAATCTGTCTGCTCTGTTCTGCTGTTGAGCCATGTATGCTCTTTGACTGTTTCCTTCAGTGACTTAAAGCAGTGCCCAAAACCGTTTGTGTCAAAACTGATAAAATTTGCCATACACTGTAGCACAGAGGTTCAGCATAGATACCAATTTATGGTCCTGGCAACACAAGTGTAACACAAGATCTGGTGTTGAGGAATAACTCACTGTGCTCTGTGCATACAGTACATGAGAGAGCAGATACTGTGCATTAATCACTCCCTGATAACGGAGAGAGGGCGATAAGAGCTTGGCTGAAATAAAAGCACTTCACCACTTTACAACTTAAAGACTGCATATCTTCACTTTGATTTATATAGCCGTGATTGAAATATTATTTTACAGCACTTTGTTACTTTGATATTTTTAAAGAATTGATTGAGGTCCTCAGTGTTCGCTGTAATATTAGTTTTCAGTTTTCTAATGCTCTCATGCTGAGAAGCAAATGAATAGGATCCCTTTGCTGAAGCCTGTAAGCAGTCATTTGTTTCCCCTAAATAACCCTCATTATAGTGTCATTATGTCACATAAATTGAGTTTTCAACACAAGCAGTATTTATAAACAGAGATACATATAGCTATGTTGTAAAATCATGTTGTGTTCCCTTTCGGCCATGTGTATTGTATTACTCGAACTAAGATGAAGTGTGATGATGATGATTTAAATTGACATGCCCGAAATAAACAAATTGATTGATTGGTGTTAGAAATTTAAATGTGCTGATCTGAACTCTATACATCATGTGCTACATGTACCAAGAATATGTACATTTACTCTATTGACCTTCTTAGAAGTGAGTTGTTACATGTGTCTGAGCTCAGGTCACAAAAGGTCCTTTTACACTTCTATAAATCACTCTCAGTAGCTTATTATCTCTGTTCTTCACAGTCGTCTTGTTAATGTCCTCAATAAAGACAGTACATATACAATGTACTCTACAACCCGTAATTAACTCTATAGGTTAATTTGGTCAAAGCAGTTTGTAGCCTCAGTAAAAGTGAGTTGGAGTCATTTCTTGAAATGAACTGCAACACTCGCAGGTGCTGCTAGGCAGATTTCTTATCTTTACACAAAGCTGTCTGACATCAACATGATGTCAATTTTATATTTCCCAAAAGTATCAAACCTGATACAACCCTTTGATGATTGTTTGTTTTCATAGAGAATACTAATTGTATTTATGGAGAAATCTAATGCCTAATAACACAACTTACATTTTATTTCTGCTTTCTTTTCTTCATTGTTGAACATAAAGAGTATTTTACCCTCAGTTATTTATTATGCATTGCAAATACTGCTAACAGGTGAGAAAACATGATCTTTCCCTATAACCCCAACCTTAACATGATAGGTACTAATAATACAGTATGTTCACAAGGTCATTTCGCCAATGAATGTAAATGCAGCCAGTTAAACACTTGTCTCTTGGGTCTCATTTCTTCTGCAGTATTTAGTTTCTATCTAGCAAGTTTCGTATTGTTACATAACAATGACGCCTGGTTTCCTGCAGAACCTACTGGCCATCGTGCTCCGACTTCAATTCTGTGACAGTTTCTTTGTCTGCTTCTATAGTTGAAGAATTTCCTCCGTTGTTTTGTGTCATTAGACTCTTTTTTCCTTTGACTTCCTGCTGGCTCCTGTTACACATCAGTGGACAAATTAAGACTTTTTTCATTTTTAATAGACGTTATAGATCAGATCTGAATTTTAAACAGGCAATGTCAGAGAATATGTGATCTTGGGATCAATGTCAAATTGCTGCAGTTTGTTTTGTAATGATGTTCTAAGGTAAAAAGCATTCTTTGGTAAAGTGCTTTGTGAGCTCTGAGTCATGTAGTAAATGACTGAACCTTTTTATAACCTCTCACACAAAAGTTTTGCATGATTGTATCGTTCATGCATTTGCTCCTGGTCCAGGAGAAGAAAAAAAAACAACAACTCACAAACACACAGTCACCTTTATATTTTCCATACTGTATAGTCCATTTAATGCAATATTAAGCAAGTGCAAAAGCAACTCTCAAATGACTAAGCAGCTGGGCAAGTTGAGCAACAGGGACGAGGGGAAGGAGAGGGAAAAAAAATCTTTTGACAGCTAACTCATTATGTATGTCGTTATCCTCCAGTAGCCAGCTCTTTCCCCCTCTCCCTCTTTTTGTCTCTCTCTATCTGTCAGTGGAGGGATAAAATCCCTCTCTCCTGAAGGCTTAGCCGAGATTATCCCGGTGTCCCAGGGGAGGGTGGAAGGGGTGCTGAGATGCCACATTACAGATGTAGCAAACGTTAAAGTGAATTTAATGGGTCTGAGGTTGAGCATGAGGGGCAGGAAAAGGAGAGAAGCCAACAGCGGGCATGAAGATCATACCTCTCTTTCATCCCCATCTTTCTATTCAGTCACCCCTTCCTGTTTGTCACTGTGCTGTCGTCATGCTTTCAATTTCTCTCTTTAAACACCAACCTGCCTCTCTCTGTGTCGCTGCCATTTGGCGTTTGCCACTCATCCTGAACTTTGTCTCTTTGTAGAATAAATCCAGGATGTCATGATTGGAATAAACACAAGTGACCAACCTGGAGTCATTCTCAGATGGATTAGTCTCCTGTTCTGTTCCTTCTTTCCTACATTAACTCTTGTCACCGATACCCTCCTTTTATTTCATTAGGCACACCAAGTTGAGCGCTGCGCTGCTGCCCTACTCTACTCCCTCTGCTGAATATGTAACAGCTGAAAATGAGAATGACATCCACCCACACCTCCATCTCTCACCTGGTTCCTCTTTGGTGAGCCACATCCTGTCTTCCCCACTTCTCTTGTTTGACACTAATAAGCTGGAGGCTTTGCTGGTTAAAGTAGCCAGAGGCGACACAAGTGACCCGCCCTCACACACACACACACACACACACACACACACACACACACACACACACACACACACACACACACACACACACACACACACACACACACACACACACACACACACACACACACACACACACACACACACACACACACTGTACACACATACAGTACTGACATGCACAATACCTCAGCTGCGGATGTACACTTGTTTGGTTACTGTTGCTGAGTGACTTAAAAACACCACTAACTACAAAGGGATTTCTAATAATAATAATAATAATGGCTTGGATTTATATCACTTTTCACTTCACAGCACTTTTCATGCAAGCGCTTTACGCAAACCATTACTCATTCATACCACATGGTGGTTAACTGTGTCTGTAGCCACAGCTGCTCCTGGGGCGGACTGACAGTGTGTGGTAAATGCCCTTCCACCACCAAACATTCATACGCATTCATGGAGTGGGATTCAGACTGTGCCACTGTCGCCCCCACTCTTCATGACATAATTGCTGGATGGATCTGAGAATATGTGACTAAATATGTGAGAATATGTGACTAAAAGTTAAAGTGGAGAGACACATGTTGAGAGTTTCCACTTATTACCACTGGGAGTGATAGATGATAGACAACACTGTCTCCTACAGGTTTATACTAATTTGCACAGTATGTAGATATGGAGAGAATGCAGTGACACAGAAACTGTATTTTCCTTCAACATAGTACATAATAACCTGTAGTTCAATGTTTACTGATTGTTTTGTATTTGTATATTAAATATATATATTTTTGCCTCAAGTTGAGAGACATTCTCTGACAATATTTTCTCATGGCATCTCCATCACTACAGCACATTTTTCATGGTTATGTTCACAACTTTTGGTTTCTTTCAGTCGGCCCACCCGTAATATTTTTTCTGGGTGCATCTTGAGCTGGCAGATTTTTTTTTTCCAGAGAAGCCACAGCTCCATATTCAGGCACTTTGCAGCAGTAAGCTAACATTTAGCACATGCCACTGGGCTGAAGTGCAACAGTTTGTCTGCCACTCCAGCTGGAGGTAACAACGTCTCCATCTTGGATTCACACACGCTGATTTCACTCACAAGCTTTTAGTCTGTGTCAGAATTGTTATGCCCAGCTCGTAAGCAAGCATTACCAAAGAGGGAGGACCACACAGCGGCCAGGTAAAGTAATCATAAATGTATTAAAGGTGAAGCAAAAGACCAACTTTGACTGTACATCAGTGATCAGTGGTGAGGTGTGGGGCCAAAACCAAACAAAGCCATGTTGGATACTGGAAAAGCACTAGAGCACTAAAAGCACCGGCCGTCTAGAGAGGCTGCCATTTTGGATTCACTAAGCCTATATAGGTGGGCAGCAGGTGGAGTGAATCCCCAAATGAGGTGGGAGGAGCTGGCCCAGAAGCACCTGAAAGGGAGGATAACAGGCAAAGCAAAACAGCAATAAACAAAAGTGCCCAAGGGCCATCACAGAATGACTACATGATTGATTTAAAAAATATGTAATGGAAACATCATTTTCGAAAATCATCCTGTGACTCTTGAAGATAGTCTTGGACATAACCCTATGCTTATATAACCATCAACTTTCTAAGGCTTTGTTGTTGGCAAATGAAAATGATTCTTAATTAAATTTAAACTACTGTATGTCCATGCCTGTGAAAATAATCCAGGTTTACTTCTGGCACCACAACATCACCGGGAAAACAAACTGGTAGCATATAAATGTAATTTCTATGACACAGAGTTGAAATGATAATAAACGAATTAACACTTAAAGCTTAAGACATTAAATGTTCTTTAGAAGTAGGCTACCGAGCACTTAACATTAGTTATAGTCATAAACTTAGAATGGACGCAGTAAAGAGCAGCTTAGTCATCCTCTGATACACACTGTACTGAAAACAGATCTCACGACTACAACAGGCCTTTTACCTTCTAATCGGCAGGCAGCTTCAGTAGCCCCACAGCTGATTGACAGGCTGATGTATTTTAAGCTTTAAATGAAAAGTGAACAAGAAAGACTTACAACATTTTTCTTTCTTCATTTCCTTTTTACATTCAGTCAGAGCCACTTATGCATGCCTACTGAGACACAGCACATCTTTAATTGGCTTGTTCCATCTTATTTAAATTCATATTCTAAATATCATTACGTTGTTTTTTCCCCTCCAACCCATTAAAGTTGCGTGTTGAAACAAGCCCCTGAGACAGGACCCCTGAATGGCAATGTACCTTATCAAAAACACAGACTAAGGAGGGGAATACTAAAGAGGAGAAGAAGCAAGCCTGTTGTAAAGGCACCGTGAATCATGTTTACTGTATCTTGCACAAGTTATTATTTTTCAATGATGTACTGTACTGATTTTTTTTTTAATATTCATTTTTTCCTCCCTCCCTTTAATCTTTATAGACACCGAACTGTGGAAAACTGAAATTAATCTAGACAGACTTTAGTGATGCATTTAAAGCAGTGGGAGCCAACCTCTTACAGTGGGTCAATTTAATAATAGGAGAGTCACAGGTGAACCGTGCATGACATAAAATGCTGCAGTCAGTGCTATAAATAATCACGGAGATCGTCGAAAAGACAAGAAAAGTAATTTTTTGAAATGACAACAACAAAAAGCCGTGCTGCATGAACTCTTTCATTTTTAATTTTCAGAACTGTGCGTGAGCAGCAGTGGATGAGGTGTGATGCATGCTCTGCTGCCAGCTTTCACACTCATCAAGACAAAGAGTAGATTGTGAAGAGGTAACCTATTGCAGTAACATCTGCGTCTTCTTTATTTACTGCCAATATGTGCCGGGTGGCAGCGGCCACAGATGGCCACCAGGAAACAGAGGGGGAGCACAAAATCAAACACATTAAGAAAAAAAGAAATAATAAAACATACATGCACATAAACACATATATTTGTGCCCCAGCTTCCCAGAATGATAAAAAAAAGAAATAAAATAAGGATTGGTGTGATTAAATGGGGCAAAACTTTAATCCAAGGATTCTGAGCACCCACCAGAATTTGTATCAGGACGTGCTTCACCGGGTGTGTAGAAGGTGAAAAGAGAAATAAATTGAGGCCAGCGGTGTAGTCTACTTTCTGCGGAGTCTGCCCTGTTTCTATTATTTTGTCCACCTCGTTTGAGAGGCACAATAACAGAAACATCCCCGTATAATGTCATACAGCTCAGCACACCACAATCAACAACTTTTCTTTTTTTAATGAATTGAACATTTTCACCTTCATGTGGGAGGATCTATTGCAGGACTAGTTTATTAGTCTACATCACTTTCAGCTAGATGTTCCCTTTAAATTGCCCACTCAGTGTATTAGTAATTATTAGTTGCATGCACAAGCTGCAAAGTGACTGGAATTAATTGGTTGTTTTTGCTGCTGCGCTGATACACGTGGGAGCCTAATGATGCTCTTTAATTTTATTTAAACTTAATCATATTTTATCTCATAATTACCACGTGTAAGATATTTTATTTTCTATACCTCTTCTTATTTATTAAGATATAACATGTTAACTTACTTTCCTTGTATTTCTATCTGAGAACATTTTGGTCCATTCAGAACGTAATTTCCAGCATTTAGCTTTCCCAGTTTCGGCATTTGTTGTGCCACTTCATCATGTCCAACTCCAAGAACACTCTTTCCACTTCGGTTGCCTTTGTTCACTGTGCCTGGAAGAACGAAGCAGGAGGATTAACAAAGTTTCACAAATGAAATTAATGGCAGTAAATTGCACCGCATCTCGCTCCCTCAATACAAAACTTTGAAAGGTGCAAAATGGCGTCGAGGCACCAGCGTAGTTATGGTGTGGAGTAGGGCTGTTCGATTTTGCCCAAAAATAATATCTAGATTTTCTTCTCTCAAAACCCGATTTCTGATTACAATGACGATTTTCTTGTAATATTCCTTCCACTGATTGGTCAGAGCGCAACGTCCAATACGAGAATCAAATCTGCTAATTTTAAAAACACACCAGCTGTACTGAGACTCTTATTATTCTAAAATTCTAAAAAAAATTCTAAAATCACACTGTGGTCCATAATCGAGGTGCAGACGAGTGAGTTTGGAGCTGAGAGAGCAAGACGCGGCCGTAGCTGCCGTGCTATGAGGAGGAACGCTGAGGAGAAACTATAAGGAACATAAAAAAAGAAAAGGACCTACATTGAGTCGAGTCAAGCCGAGTAGAGATGTAGCTGTGTAGTGGAAAAGGGCTGTTGGTCTTTTTGGCAACGAAATCCTCACCTCATGCCTTACCGAACGCCGACATGTTTGGGGAGAGCACGATGGGAGGTAGGAGGCGGAAGTCACTACGGCAATACAGTGCAGCCCAGATAGATATGAACGGGGGCTGTACCGTAATTACCTTGTTTTTACGATTTACACACTTTTAACATCGTCCTAACTAAATAATCCGATTATGATTTAAAAACGATTAATCAAACAGGCCTAGTGTAGAGTTGACGCAGAAGCATAAACCAGGCTTTAGTCTGAGTGTTTTGTACTATGTGCCTATTTGTGACCGTCAACAACCCGCTCTGGAAATTAGCATATCAAACTGTATTGAGAAGAGTTTTCTATGTAAGCCAGAGGCGGCCGTGCTCTTAGATCAACAAATTAGATAATCTGGTTTTTGTAACATCAGTGCCTGGCATTGTGATGTTTGTTGGTGTCTCTGACACCACTCTTCTGGAGCTGCTCCAGCCTGTGACTGTCTGCGTAGCCTTCAGCATTGATATGCTATTGTGTGTGTGGATTGTGCTGTGTGGGTGAGCAACTTCTGTCACAAAACAGTAGAAGCTGTGTGTCCCCATGATTAGACTGTCTAATTTTGAATGTCAAATGCAGACTTTTTTTCCCTGGGCAACTAAGGATCCTAAGGATTTTTGTAAAAGTAACATGTTGTAGGGTTGCTAGGCAGCAGGAACAGAACAGCACAACAGTAAGGGAGGGGGGGGGGGGGGGGGGGCAGATGATTGACACCCAGCGAAAATCTTCTGTTGACTAGACTGCTTCATTTGGGTTTGTCTTACGTGGCGTACAACAGCTACAAAGGGACACAAGACCAAGACCGCCAAATTCTGAATCTGAATTGAGACACACCTCATGCTGTGTTTCCTTGCGCATTTTGAAGTGGTTACATGGAAATTATAGAGCTTCCTTGGTGGTTGTACAGCATATACTTGGGTTTTGAGTAGACTCCATTGGTTGAGGCTGAATTGGATGTGTGACTGCTGTGGGGTAAAGGTGGAAGAGAAATGATCACAGTGTCTGGGACCAACTGCTTCTGCAATCATCCAGCACCATCCTACAGTACACCGTGGCCGTGTAACTGCACTGCAGCCCATGTTTGTGCTGCCATTTGCCTCCATATGGCTTTCTGGTTTGCATTCTGCTGCAGAGATCGTCTTACTAACACCAACCATGCACTTGCAGTGAATTCACCGCTTTACACATCAGAGGAAATCATATTCTAATTTGAAATAACATGCATTTTCCATATAACCACATCACTTGCTAAAAGGCATTTAGAATCCCTTACAATCAGTTCCGCCACTGGGTGCTCAGTCCCTGCCTAGAAATTACCTGCTGTTTGTCGTTAAGATTGACATGTTGCTAAGATACCTTGACAGGGTTGTTAAGGCATGGGACAGGAGAACAGTGAGAAGACATGATTCCTGCCACCAATGAGACGCATGGCGAAAGATTGTGTCAGAGTGGAAATGTCATGCTCTCGGTAATGTCTCCATCAATAGCAATAAATCACAAGGTGTGAACGTGGCTCTGTTTTTCACGAGCTGAGGAAAAACATCAGACACTTATCCTCATCATGTGTTTCATCCGTTAATAGTTGGTTGTTATTTTTTTGTCACATCTGTTAACACTCAGAATTTAGAGGAAGGCAATGCAGATGTAAAATATTCAAAATATATTTTAAGAAGGAGATGGAGTGTGGCAGGAGAGTGTGCGTGCACGTGTGCTTATGTGAAAGTACTGTAATAAAATGAAGGCACGAGAGACGGCACAATCAAAGCATTGGATTTAAATGAGCTTAAAGGCATAAATATTTTACTCCCCTTTATTTTTAAATAGTTTATGTGACTTATGAGCAGCTGTACTGTATGTGACTTGTTTGACTGTGGAGAACTTTCTTTAAAAGTTAGAAATGCATAAATTTCAAATTCATGAGGGACCACGTTAGTTGCAGAAAAGCATAGCATAGCATCATCTCCCCGATGGCAGGTAGCACAGACTTGTGCTGACAAGGCATGACTAAAGTACACAAGCCCACTCACGCCGCCTCTCCTCTCGCTAGCTTGTCACAGGAAGACTGGAGGTGAGAGATGCTGACTCTTAACAAACTTGAAATAACATGTATGTAAACCAAATAAATAAAACAATAAAATGACCAAATATGGATGTGGTCATTTGCACAAAACACAACTGGGAAATGTGTAACAACAAAACTCAGAAATTAGTTGCAAAACAGCAGCAGTTTCCGAGGAACATTAAAACTGATGAAGATGCCTGTTATATCTTGTATCCCCTAGAAATTTGTATTTGATTATGCTCTCCAGTATTTAGTTGTATTTTTTTCACTTTGAAAGGTTTGGATTTTTTCCCCCCATATTAGAAAATAGAGAGAACTTTGTTGGAGATTTCGCCCTTTTTAAACACAGCAGCCAAAAGTGTGAGTGTTCAAAGGTAATTGGACAGAGAGCTACATCTTCCCAGTTGATTCACTTTCAGACTTCATTGCAGCCACCCCTCCTCCAGCTCCTGCCTGTTGTTGGCTCTCAAGTGCAGCTCAGGCCTAGTCCACACGTACCCGGGTATTGTTGCAAACTGAGTTTTTATTTCTTCCATTAAAAAAAAAATGCATCCACATCAGCAGGTATCAAAATCAAAAAATCTCTGTCCATATGTCAATGTAAAAACGCAATAAAATGCTGTGCATTGCATGCCACACCAGCAGGTGGCAATACAATTTTAACTTGCATTAACCAATCACGGCATAGTACAGAAGTGTCAAAGTGTACTTCTGAGCGTATCTTTGTTTACTATACCCATGACTAATGTCATATTTGTGTTAGCATCTATTGCGCACACAGATCCATTACTATCAATGTAGACATGCCTCAGGCGCACTCAAAACCCAAAGCGACACCATAGCAGCGCACATTGTTTGCGACATGCATGCAGCAGCGCACCGCATGCATGGATCTATTATATATCTTATAGATCGATGTCTGCATGTCATGTGAAAAGAATGAACCAATTAGCTCTGCCGACCTGCTCCTCCAGCACCGACATGCTACCCGGCGCCCAGAGCTTGCAGTGTCTTGGCAGGCAGCAGCTTATATCCAGCCTCCCTGTGAAACCAAAAACTCAGTTTTCCTTCTCCCCCCCTAAACGTGAAAAAGGCATTTTGAAAAGTCTATCAGTTTTTTAGGGACCAAAAATGGCATTTAGGTATGGATGATAGGCCCAAATGCATAGAAAAGTATCCGGTTTTGGTTGTCAGTGTTTACATGTGGACATGGTCTGAGTCAGACTGAGAGGATGTGACTGACTCAGCCAGTTGAGGATCTTCCCTGAAATACTCTTTGGTTGTTTGTATGATTGTCTTACTGGATGATGATCATTTTTGATGCATTTTGAACAATCAAGACTTGTGCATACATCCTGCTGCTCCTGTCAGCTATAAATTTGTCGATAACTGCCAGTGATACAGCTGCATTACCAACATAAGCCTAAGTCACAAGAGAAACACCAGATTTTTCACCGATGTTGATTTTTGTTTCATGACTCCATAGCATTTTGTTCCAGCACTCTGCTTGTTTTCGTTTGGAGGTTTTTATGAACTGCTGGGTGACCTTTCTTTCTTTTTGAGGTTTACCAGGGGTTTGCATCTGGTGGCATGACTTCTGAGGTTATGAAACGCTCTCTTCTTTGCTGATGGGGAAACATACACGCCTACATCCTTCAGAGCATTGTTGACTTGTTGTGCGGTCCAAAGGTGTTTTTCTTCACCATACAAACAATTTGTGGTCGTTTATAAGACTTATGATCCTCGGTCTGCCAGCTCTTCTGACATTTTTTTTTTTTTTTCTAAAGTTTTCCTGTGTTCACCAGATTTTTGAGAATCCAGTTATTGATTTTTGGCAAAGCAACTTCCTTTTGACATTTCTCTGATAGATTTTTCTTGAGCCTCATTATTTATCGTCTTCCCTGGCTTGGTCACCTCCTTCCTTATACAACAAGTCCACCTCAAGTAAACGTTCAACTCATGTTTAAGCCTGGGGAGCAAAGATTGTGTAACTATACCAGTATATATGCATGAGAACAGCACAATACCTAATTTACTCAGCACAAAGGCAGAGGGGATTATTATCATATAATCTGTATCAAAGCAGTGAAATAGAATCTGGTGATATGTGGCCTGGCCTAAATTACCACCTCCTATTAATAATCAGCCATGACATGAAGATATTAGGGCTGTGACAAGACCATTTATGTCAAAACCTTTGTATAACCCCAATTACAAGCCACATTATCATTCATTTGCTTCAATCAAAATGTTCCCATATGAGGAGGATATTTCTTTTTAGATAAAGAACCCTCCTTTCAAAATCTACATATTTTTCTGGCATTATGGGTTGTGTTCCATGTCGATGTTCCTCAAATCACATTTTCTACAGACATTATACCTGAAGCAGCCTCCCTGCTTTAAATTTTAGTGATGAAAATTGAATGGTCTCTTCAATGAGCCACAGTGTTTTTTTTATTCCTTCCCTCCCTTTTCATGCTCAAAGACAACCAGACTAGGTCAAAACCTATATGGCTGGGCTGCATTGTATTTGCATTCTGCCTAGTGTCAGCCAGTTTCAGCCCTTTATCTGTTTCTCTCTCTGCTCTCATATGCAGTATTTTAATACAGCTGACACCCTGTTTCCATTTACATACGGTACATGTTGTTTTTTCTGTTTCTGTTGTCCGAATAAGTTTGAAATGGTGATGGAAATATGGCTATTAAGTTATATTATGTTACCCGGCAGAGAGGTGTTCATGTTGAGGGAAAGTCTGACTTACAATTCTCCTCTGTGGAAAGTAACTATGGATGGTCTGATTTTTCACTGTGTCTGAAAACTCAGTAAAGCAACAAAGGTGTGAAGTTTGTGTCACAACTTTTTTTTTTTGCACCAAATCACTGAAAGAGCAACAATGAGTAAATGGCAACACTTAGCCAAACAACTAATCATGTGACCTTATCACTCAGTCACATTCAGCAGACAGATTCTGTAACTTTGTCACTCAGTCAGTCATTCAATGACGTTCAGTTGCAACTGAACCAAAAGCTACAGTATACAAGGCAGTTAACAGTATAACCAGACATTTCATCACACAGCATAGCAGAAAGTGGAGAGACATGGAGAAAGACAGAAAGAGGGCAACATGAAGGCCACATTATGTTATATAAAGTCTTCTGGTGGCAAAATCAGTCTTGAATCATCACTTTCAGTCTCAACTTCTCACCAACTTTCTAACTAGATCCCAGAGGAGCTCCGTTTCAGTTGCATTGTTTTATGTTGGTTGTCTTCAATCTTTAGTTCACAACTTAGATCCTTCATTTTGGTCCAAATTAATTAAGCTGATCGCTATTTCAGAGGCCTGTCATGCCTGCTAGAGACCAGACAAATCATGAAGCTGGACAGATTCTGCAGTGACAAGATCTACAGTACTGCAACAACTATATGGGGTATATTTAGTGACAATGGTCTGTGAATGATGGTCTTTTTCTACTTGATGCCCTTTTGTGACTGGTGAATTGAGTTTTATTGTTCATTAGCATGGGGAAAAAAACAGCTCATTTTTAGGCATTTTCACAAGTTAATATATATTAAATCTCAGCTCTGCTACTTTGCAACAGGTTAATGTGCAACAAAATTCCAGATAACACCCACCCAACATTACAGCTGCTTCAAACAAGAGGTACTTGAGCCGCCAAATGTCACACAGTGCCTCCTCATGAACATGGAAATTTATGCAGCTAGGTACTCCAAAAGCTAATCTACTCTTTAAGTGTATACCTTCCGTGTAAGTGCTTTTATAATGGCTGAATTATGACATTTAGAAGAATGAAACAACAAACAAAAAATGCACTTAATAACATGGCATAAAAATATAGAAAATGTTGCTAATTATATATGCTTATGCATACAGATGGCTAGAAATACTGGTATTAAATTGGTAAAAATAAAGAAAGAAATAAAGTTGATATACAGTATATTTGATACCAAATAAATTAAATTGGACCTTTTTAAGTTTCTATAACCCCCCCCCCCCCCCCCCCCCCCATCACTCATCACTGGATGAGTAAATGGTATTTGTTAAATAGGCCACTATGTACATAAAATACTTTAATGAGCCAATATCTGTCAAAGACTCATATCGTTACTTTTTTAGACGACACCAGATCCCAGTGTTTCCTGGGTTTTATAGGCTAGAAGTGGCGTGCTGGGGGCTGCTGGATCTTAACAAGGCTGAACTGTAAATTTGACTGTATCTGTGTGTTTATGTCACAGTCTTATAACTTACATATGATGAAGCCCATCGAACACCCACAGAGGTAATTATCTGTCCAATGGAGCCGGTTGCACAGTTTCTCCTGCAGTGTCTCAGACTTGTAAACCAGCTTTTATATCTGCATACACTCACTCACAGACGCACACACAACGTGTTGTGCATGTAGAGCAGGTCTGAAGCTACGGACCTCCTGCTGTGACTGAATGGGAGTGCTGCCTTTACAAACACTACACACACACACACACACACACACACACACACACACACACACACACACACACACACACACACACACACACACACACACACACACACACACACACACACACACACACACACACACACACACACACACTGTACATGTATGCACAACCTTCCCCCACCTACCCACAATACGCTGCATATAGGCCAGTCAGTATTAAATATATGCATCTACTGGGATGTCGTTTGGCTCGATGGAGCGGGCGCCCCATGTGCAGGGGCTGTGGTCCTCGCTGCAGCCAGCCCCGTGTCGAGTCCCGACCTGGGTGGCCCTTTGCTGCGTGTCGTTCCCCCTCTCTCTGCCTCCCGTTTCGACTGTACTATCAAATGAAGGCATAAAGGCCAAAATATACTTTAAGAAGAAATATATGCATCTACAATCCGTGGCCTACAGCGGTGTGTGTGTGTGTGTGTGTGTGTGCATGCATGCATGTGTGCTTTAGTCTGTGGAATAAAGAACAGTTCTTGAGAGTTAGAACATTTCATTTGGTCAGCAATGGTCATGGTGATTGAGTCAAAGTGTGTGTGTGTGTGTGTGTGTGTGCACAGAGAGATGGAGAGAAATCTCCCTCGACACATGCTGTATTGCCAAAAGGAACACCCCACTGATGAGTGCACATGTGAGAAGGAGAGCTGGATGGAGTTGGCCCCTAAAGTAAAGTATAAAGTGGGCTCTTTGTGTCATACCTTCTGATTGCTATGATACTGCAGGGATGGCAGAAAAGGCATTAGCTGGGGAGAAGGGAAACTACACTTCAACTCAGAGGCAGGGAAACTGCTAGAAATTCTAGGCCTCCTGACAAAAAACTACCCAGTGCCTTGAATCCAGAATTATCTATAATCTCTGGCATGTCCTACGACTCGTGTCTCGCTCTGAGCTCACCGAGTCTTTCAGAGACGCTGCAACCTGTTTTCCTGGTTATCACGTATACAGGCAAAACAGCAGAGAGAGAGAGAGAGAGCTGGGAGCTGCCTGCAGAGAGCAGTAAATTACCAACTCATATAGGATTAGATGCCCTCATTAAAGGCAGCATTTGAGTTT
Source organism: Trachurus trachurus (assembly GCF_905171665.1). Classification (NCBI taxonomy): domain Eukaryota; kingdom Metazoa; phylum Chordata; class Actinopteri; order Carangiformes; family Carangidae; genus Trachurus; species Trachurus trachurus. The sequence goes on along the minus strand of NC_139903.1, from coordinate 17,117,626 downwards.
TCTTCTCTCTGTTCAAAAGCATCTGTTGATGTCACTGTTGATGTTGTGGTTTAAGTCCTATTAAAAAGATGATAATGAACCTTGAAGAATCAGTGATGAAAGAGAAGCTGGATTTTACTCACAAAGAGAAGCACTTCCATTGCACACACTTTATTATCCAAAACTAGTGAATAGAGGCGTTTCCACTGCAGGAACATGGGGGTAATCTTACAGGGTTGGGGACGTTGGTGCATGTCTCCACTGAACCTCCCTACTTTTACGGGGGTTAAATGACTGCCCTGCCTCTCGGTAGGCATTCGGAGCGGCCCTGAAAAACTCCCAGATGGGGCTTGAGGATTATTGGGCATACCCAAAATGGGATGTGACGCCAAGAGAAAGCCCCGAAACAAGCGGCATGTTTAAAACCCAGAATTATTCAAAAAAGAGTCTACATGGCCAGAAAAAAGAGAACATGTCTGTAAAAGACGTACTGTATGATAAGTGGACAGACAACTACGCGATTACGCAACGATTGAAATGGCATTTTTAAAACCCAGCATTGCCAGAAAAACAGCAACAGTAAGAGCAGTAAAAAAAACAAAGCAAAAAAACAAAACAAAACTGCAGCACAATGATTGCTCGATGATCAAAACTATTGCACCTGCCTCAAGAGTCTGGCCGGTTTTGCTCTGCAGTGGAGACATGGCAGCTGAGAGGGCTGGTATATACTCATTATATAATGTTGTGGGTGCCAGTGATGTAATGTATTTCACAGAAAATACTAAACGGAAAAGAAAAGCATATATGAATTGAAAAAAAATGCTATAGCTGAGTTAGCCTTGTTTAACCAACGGTATAGGTATAGGGATTGCTGAGTACCAAGGCTCCAAGCTCTGTCTTTTTCATAAAGATTGTGCCACCAATGAAAGACTGGTAGGGTGTATTTGAAAGGCTCCCAAAAAGACCACTATGAATGACTGTTAAAGGTAAAGGGGACCATGTTTAGCTTCTTAAGTGCGTCACACTCCATCAGCCCCCATCTGGCCCTAGAAAATTGTAAGGACTTAGCTTCTTCCTTTTCAGTGGCTTCCTTAAAGTCAGGCCATGATTTAGTTCAACTGTCACTGCAGATTTAATGGGATATTATTCATGCAGCAAGACAGGGTCAAGGGCAATAAAAATCGCTTGGCTTTGAAAGGCTCTGTGTGAAAAAGTGGTGACATGTTTGAAGAAGAAATGAGAAAAGGAAGGAAATGAGAAATAAGACAGATATATTCACATTTGTTTTTTCCCCTCTAAGTTACAGTGTAGTGCACTGATTTCAATGTAAATTAGAAGTGACAGGCTTACCTGTTTCACCCACTGAACAAGCAGCAGCTGCAGACTGAGAGGACATCTAATCACCTTTGGGTTGTTCAGATTGGGTTTTAGAATATTAATTTCAAATGAGGGTCTTTCACTCAACATATGCAACATTATGCATTAGCCTTTGCACACCGTTCTATGCATAGCTATGTCCTATTGAGAAAAAAAAGAGAGAGAGAGGGGAGAAAAAAAACTCCTCTTGGAAAATCACAAAGCCACTGCTCCAGAGCAGTCACTTTCAGCAGCGCATGCTTTGAATGTGCAATGAAACCTAGTTTCATCACGGTGACCTTTGGTCTGTCATCCTCTGTCTGTACTGGGATACAGGGTGGCTGTCCCAAGGTTTTTCATCATAGCAGCTCCCAAGAAATGCTGCTCTAATTCATGGTCCTGCAAGACAGACTATGCAGCTGTAGGTGAAATTGAAAGGTCACATGTGTCTACAAAACTGCACATTTGACGGTATCAAGATTCTGGGATTACACAGCATTCAAGGCTCAAGCAGCACTCAACTGAAAGCTACACCTATAGCCCCATGCTTTAGCTGCATTTTTCCTTGTCACTCTCTGTTATAGTATGTGTAAGTATGTGTACAACAGTGCAATTTAAGTGTTGTTTTTGAAAAGACATAGCACTGCTGTGTTGAGTCTTATAAATGTAAAATTCAAATGGTCTGACCTAAGCCAAGAAAAACAAACAAAAACAAGATCCAGCGGCATGCGTGGGTGATTTGGGTGAACTGACCCTTTAGTGAAAACCCCAAACTAAAAGCCAAGAGTGCATCAGTGTTTCTCTGCCGCAGAAACAACTGATCAAAAGATATTGCCAAAATAGTATTAAATATTAATTATTTTTTTTATAACTTAACACTCAATATACTTCAGAGAAAATGCATGTTACGAAAAGCCCTGCTGCTCAGTATTCATTCAGCGTTACACAACTTCTCATCCAGTGTGGAAAGGTCAAGAGTAAGCTGCGTCTGAGTCAACAGCCAACTCCTAAGTCTCTTCCACTGGCTTGTCAAGCACTTTGTTTATTGTCTCCATACATTGGTCAGACTCTCACCATCCTGTTTTTTTTTATTGGAGAATACTATAAACCAAAAGTGTATTACTGTATTGAGTATAGCTTATATTAACACAATTAGATATTTGTTACTGTAAAGTCTGCCTCTGCAGGTTTGTGTATGAAATTTATACAATTAAACTCAATTAAACTCCATGATATGGACAGGGACAACATTTTGGCATTTATGCTTCTCCAACTGTTTATATGAATTCAGTGATCCTGTGACTTTTCATCTAGAGCCATGCAGCACTTTAATGTGTTTGTTTGTGTGAAATATCTTGCCTACTGGAAGGGTTGTTATGGAATCTGGTACAGACATCCGTCTTCCCCTCAAAATGAATTGTGATGACTTTTCATGAAGCATCATCATCAGGTTTAAAATCAAAAAATCAATTCACATTCAGGCAATGTTAGCAGGCACCTCATTGTCATTCAAATGACAAACATCACCGGTGGGAGATATTAACAGTTGTAAAATATAGATGAACCGAGGAGTGTCCTTGCTGGCAGCTCGCCGGTGTGGTATTGATGCCACACCCCGACATTAGTCTTCATGAATCAACAGTGGAGAGCTGGGATGTGAGGCAGGAGTGTCATTTTCCATGGCTGTTTTATCTGAAATATACAAAATGTAGACAGCTGTCATTTCTTTGTACACTGAGCTGAAGATGATGAATGACTGGGGCAATTTAAGAAATGTTTCCATTCAACCACATTGTATCATGGTGATAACAAAAAAAATCTCAATGACAAAATAATGTATAGCTTTTGTGATTCAGATGAAGTGACCGTTTAAGTGACATAAAAATTACAATAAAGGAAAAACACGAATGCACAGAGAGTCTGCACCGATGTTTAGCCTGCCTGCCAGGGCAGTAGGGGTTTCCTCTGCTTTACAATGCTGGATGTTATGTTGTATCTTTGTGCAGTTGGTTCTGCACAAGCAAATAGCTGCAGTTATCACTAATCACTTCACATATGTGCTTATTACACAATTTTTCAACTGAGAAAAGGTGTTGTCGTACATAAAAGCACCTATTTTTCCTTACCATTCTGTTTCACATTGATTCAGCCGCATAAATCAAAGCAAGACACTGTTGAGTACAGCTATATTTTTCTGCCTTTTCACAACGGCAGAGGGATTGGTACAGTGTACTGTACTTATATATAATGGCCAGTAAAAGTCTTTTTTCTGTATTGGTGCGGAACATTTTTGAAAGTTTTTTTCTGATGAGGAACAGGAAATTTTTCAGTTTTCAGTTCAAGTTGTCCTTGTCAACTTCAAAGTTATGGGTCATTTAAACTAAAATCAGTGCCTTCTGTAGACTTTGGTTAAAAATAGTGCTTCATTAGTAGTCCAGAGGAGAAGACTTATCTGCTTGGAAATAGAAAAGGAAAAGCACCAGACCAATGGCTAAAGTATTCAGAGGAGAATTACCTGTGGAGTGAGGAAGGACCCACAATTTATATAAGTGGGGAATTTCCCATGTAAATCTTCAGTACATTGAGCATGTAGCACAGTGAGATATTACTGCATCAGTACCTACAACACAGGAACATGTGCTGCTCTTTGGGTCTTGTCTGTGGAGAATCTGCTCTTTGTTTCTTTTGTCATTCATATAATTGTCATCGAGCCAAGGCACAGCTTTTGAAAGATGATTGATTTAAATTATGTAATGCCAATAGCATCTGTAATATACAGAGCAAAAGATCATTGCTCTTTATATATCACTTTCCCGTTTTTACCTTGTTGATTTATTCTTCCTCCCGTTGACTGTTGCGCTGCTTTATTCACACGACCCTCTTCTTTCAGCCTAATTGTTTTATTTTTGATTTTGCCTTTGTGACACTCATCAAAAATTCATCCTGATAGAGCCCAATGAATTGAGATCAATTTTGGATTAAAGTCTCACAACCGTAAGATTTTAACTTGTAATTCGAAAACACAACGGAACAAAAATTTAGAAATGGACACGATCGGCTGCAAATCATTTTCCCTGATTAGTACATGACTGCTGTGGTGCCTTAAAATGCAATCCGTCGTACCTGCTTTTGCAGATAATGTGCCCATGTTGCACTACTCACATATAGTACATATCTGTCATGTTCGACTGAAAACAGTTTTCTTCTGGTGTTTACATATTATCAGAGATATCCTCGATTTAACCTGTGGTTGTATTGTTGTATTGTCGTATGCACCAGCTATGCTCTGTTTTGCTTATAGCCAGCATGACTGAATGCATTTGAGACGTGACAGGTGTGTGTGTGTCTGTATGTAAAAGAGTGTGTGCAAATGGATGGCAAGCAAAACATGGAGGCAATTGGTCTGGAGGCTCATGCCACACACTGGTGATTTGCTCCTTCCTTGCAAGGGCTAATGACAGGAGACTTTATAGGGAGCAAAGATGGTTTTCAACCTGCATGCATCAGTAGCTCTCCTCCCTCTCTTCCCCAACACTGCCCAGTTTGTATGTTTGTGTGTATTTGGAGTTTGAAGGTGTGTGCTGACACCTGTGCCCAGCCTTTTCCCCCCTCCTTTTTTATTGGTGCAGTTTTTGTAGCCTGAAAACAAGCTATAAAGTAGCACCCTGCCTTTTAGGTTAATAAGCTTAATCTTACCGTCACCTGCTCACACATCTATCAGACATGCAGCAACACTAATGTCGCATTCCAGGCAGGCTTTTGAACCCGTAGGTCACGAATTCAAGTCATGATTTACGACTTTGTAGCGTTCTAGGCAACCCGTAACTCGTGTTTTTCTGACCTGTCACCCGTAAGGTGCACTGAAACGGCATTCAACCCTGTTACCAGATTGATCTGGTACGAGTTCACGGGTTGGAAAAACGTGAGTTACGGGTTGTCTGGAACGCACCATAACATTCATATGGGCTTGAAGGTCTTGATTTCCAATACACACTACTTTAGCTTTTCGAAATATCTGGCTCTTAAAAGATTTTGATATGGCTACATAGACAGCTTTGAAACGTAAATAATTGTTCTTTGAAACGTAAATTGAGTGAGGCTATTACTGTATACAACCTGTCTCAAATTGTGAACTCACCCACCAGAATCCACATAAATCGTGAGGGTCTGTGTTCATCCACATGTATTGATCATTTTTTAACAAATGTTCCTGATAAATGTTCCAAAGCCATTTCTGTATCTGTGGGTATTAGTGATCATAATTTGATAGCTACAACTTGGAAAGCAAAGGTACCCAAAACAGGGCCTAAGATTATTTATAAAAGAATGTATAAAACATTTTCAGAGGATAAAATTGTTTATGATTTGAAAGTTGCAAATTGGAAATTGGTTTTGGATAGAAGAGACACAGAAGATGCACTATCAACTTTCACAACATTATTTTCAAATATTTGTGATAAACATGCCCCCAAAAAAAGGATCACTGTTAGAAAAATCAAAGCTCCTTGGCTTGATGAGGAGCTGAAAAAGTGTATAAAAGAAAGAGCTTTACTGAAGGAGTTGGCTGTTGCAGTTGGTTGTCCTGATGCCTGGCAGAAGTATCGGATTCTTAGGAATAAAATAACAAAAATGAATAGACAAAAGAAAAAACAGTATTATCAAAGTAAAGTAATGGAATGTAAAAATGACAGCAAGAAACTATGGAGAACACTAAATGAAGTTACGGGTAGAGATTCAAAGAATAAAGTTCCCTCATTCATAGAAGCTGAAGGAGTGTTTATAACTAAACCTCTTGATATTGCAAATTATTTTAATAACTTCTTCATTAATAAAGTTAATTCAATTAGAAATCAGATGACTCTTGTTAGTGGTGGGCTTTCAGACTCCATTATAAAAAATAAAATTATGAAGGACAAGGTGTGTGAGTTTAGATTTACGAGGGTGGGAGTAGAGGAAGTGGAGAAGTTGTTATCTTCAATTCAAAGTGATAAACCAAGTGGAGTTGATCATTTGGATGGTAGGTTGCTGTGTCTAGCAGCCAAGTTCATTGCTGAGCCTGTTAGTCATATTTTCAATTTATGTCTTGATAATGGTGTTTTCCCACAGATGTGGAAGATTGCAAAGGTACTAAATAATACTAAAAAACAGTCGAGAGACCTTCACTGGTCCAAATAGTAGGCCTGTGAGTATTCTACTGTACCTATATTAAGTAAACTGATGGAGAAAGTAATGTGTAAGCAGATTCAACACTACCTCGAAGTAAATAACATCAACACGGAGTCCCAACATGCATACAGAGCTGGCTATTCCACGAGCACGGCTCTAACATCGATGATTGACAACTGTTTAAAATATAGGTTAGGTTAGGTTAGGTTAGGTTAGTTTATTAGTCTCCACCAGGGAGAAATTTGTCGTGGAGACAGGGAACATGTTGCATACATAAAAACACATATAGTACAAAAAGAACATCAAGTTAAAAGACTGGTGGAGTAAAAACAGACCACTGGACAATCCTGCACATGCAGCAAGCCGACGTGAACATCATTCACATGCATCCACACCGCTACTCTAACTGGAATCATAAATATACATTCATATCAGCATCACATAACCTCAAGCATACATTAATCCATTCACTCACATATGTCCATAGTTTGACTCATAATACATTCATTTCCATATACACATAGCCTATGTTCGTATACATATGAGACATCGCAATCATTTCCTGCTGTTGAGCAGCTTGGTTGATACAGGCACAAAGGAATGTTTGTATCGATTGTGCCTGCACAAGGGAAGCCTATATCTCTTTCCAGAGTTCAGGAGAGTATATTCACTATTCAGCACATGAGAACTATCTGTTAAAATGGCATTTGCCTGTCTGATCGTCGCCTGCTCAAAAAGGTCCTGTGGATTTAGGGGGGGTGTTATACCCATAATCTTGCCAGCATTTTTGACAAGGCTTGAGATTTCAGCTCTCGATTTAACAGTTAGATTACCAAACCAGCTGGTGATACCATAGCGGAGTATTGACTCAATTGCTGCTCTATAAAAAATTAGCATAATATTTTTGCAAACTCCAAATACTCTGAGCCTACGTAGGAAATGGAGACGTTGGTGAATTTTGGCACAAACATTGGCCACCTGTGTGCCCCAGCTCAAATCGCTGTCAACATGGACACCAAGGTACCTGAATGTTTTGACCTGCACAATGTCCTGGCCATGGACGGCCACAGGGCTCTGGTCTCCCATTGATCTAGGATCCAACAACATCTCAACAGTTTTAGTTGTATTAATGAGCAGCGAGTGGGCATCACACCAGTTGACAAACTTGTCAACCGCAAGTTGATGAACACTCGAATTAGTATGTTTGGTGAGCAGGCTAAGTATGACAGTGTCATCAGAAAATTTTATTGTGAATTGATTTGGCTCAGAACTGACACAGTCGTTGGTATACAACGTGAACAGAAAAGGTGAACTAACACACCCCTGGGGGGCACCAGTGCTGCATACAGCCAGGTCAGACAGAACTGAGTTAAACTTAACCTGCTGTGGCCTATTCGATAAAAAAGAATAGTACCACCGAATTAAGAAAGGATTGACATTTAGCTGAACTAATTTCTTCAAAAGAATGGGTGGTTGAATGAGATTAAAAGCGGAACTAAAATCAACAAAAAGAAGTCTAACATATCCAGCTGGATTTTCTAGGTGCTTCAGAACAAGATGCATTACAGTCGCTATGGCATCACTTGTGCTGCGGTTTTTGGTGTAGGCAAATTGATATTTATCAAGCGCTGGTTGCACAGCTGTTCGAAGCTTCTCTAACATGATCTTCTCTAATGATTTAAAAACATTTGAGGTGATGGCCACCGGCCGGTAATCATTGTCCTCCTGGGGACTGACCTTTTTAGGTATGGGTAGTATAATAGATTTTTTCCATAGTCTTGGCACTGTATAAGTGTCCATGGAAAACTGGAATAGTTTCACCCAGACCGGGGACAGTTCCTCAGCAAAAGATTTCAAAATAAAAGCTGACAGGCCGTCTGGACCTGTTGCCTTTTTAGTCTGAATAGTTTTAAAAGTTTTAATGACTGTTTCCAGATCAATTTCAATTCTATCCACATTTAAATCACAAATCACAGATTCTAAAACATCAGCACAATCTGCACTGTTATCAACATTAAAACGCATATAAAAATTGTTCAGTTCATTTGCCCTGGTAATTTCGTTATGAGCAAACAGAGGTTTCTTTTTCGCGTCCATGTTCGTCATATGTCTAATTGAGTCCCAAAGTTTCTTAGTATTGCATTCCGCCAGGTTTTGCTCTGCCCGTTCTTTATGTTGATGGCGCGCTGCTGTTATCTTCAGATTTAGGTCATTTTGGGCCGCTCGGACTGCCGCTTTATCCCCCAACTATCCCCCCTATATCGATAGGAAGTTAATGGTTGGTGCCGTGCTCCTGGATTTTAGTGCAGCATTTGATATCTTGGACCACAAACTATTAATAAAGAAGCTATCGGCATATAAATTTGAGTTTAGTGCTATTAAGTTAATGGAAAGCTATTTGTGTAACAGGCAACAATGTGTGCAATTTAATGGGTCTATTTCAGACATGGTGACTGTGCAATGTGGTGTCCCCCAGGGGAGTTGCCTTGGCCCATTACTGTACTCAATTTATGTTAATGATTTACCTCATGTACTTACAACAGCAGCCATGGAAATCTATGCCGATGACACTACATTGTATGTCCCAGGAGAAAATGTTGTGTCTGTGAACAAACTACTGCAAGAGGAGGTACTACTAGTATCTAATTGGGTCAGTGAGAATAGACTTAAACTGAATGTTACTAAAACTAAGAGTATAATGTTTGGGTCAAGATATATGTTAAGATCCAATCCGGAACTCCATCTATTTATACAGGGTAATAGTATTGAACAGGTTAGAGAGGCCAAATTATTGGTAGTGATAATTGATGAAACATTTTCTTGGTCGACACATATTAATGGAGTTGTATCTAAAATGAGCAAAACCATTTCAATGATAAGGAGGGCTGCTCATCTTTTGTCAGGTTCAGCAGTTAAACTGGTATTGCAATCTTTAGTATTGTCATGTCTTGACTACTGCCCAATAATATGGTCTAGCGCCTCAAAACAAGACTTACAAAAACTCCAAATCACACAGAATAGAGCAGCACGACTCACTCTCCGTTGCTCGGGGAGGAGTAGGGTAGAGGGGATGCATCAAACGCTGTCTTGGATAACAGTAGAACAAAGATTTGCTTATAGTTTGGTCACATTTTTGTTTAATATTTATCATGTGGGAAAACCTAATAATTTGGTGTTACAGCTACAAACTACTAAGGAAAGGCATGGCTATGCAACAAGGCATGCATTGAGTGCTCATTTCACCCTGCCTCTACCAAGAACTGAGGCACTTAGGAGAACTGTAATGTACAGAGCAGTGACATATTGGAATAGGCTCCCACCAAACATGACCAACATTGAAAATAAATGGAGATTCAAAAAGAAAATAAAAGAGGCCATTATTAGTAAAGAACTTACATTTTTTTAAGGTTTTGAAAAGTCATAGTGGTTTGTATTTGTAAAATATTTTTATTCTTATTATTTTGTTTTATTTTGTTGTTTGTCATTTATCTAATTCTGTAAGTTATTGTATTATGTTTTGATTGTCGTATATGAGTGTCTGGACCCCAGGGAGAATAGTCCTTACCAAGGTGAGGACTAATGGGGATCCATAATAAAAACAAAACAAAAACAAACAGCATTAGCTTCAGCCATCACTGAGTTTAATGGGTTTAACATGTCATTTCAGCCCTATTTCTTTAGGGCACGCTGGATGCTACAGTGACTCGGTGTTGAAAAGTAACGCTATGGTCTGGCAGGTTAGCATGTTAATAGAGACAGAAGTAAAAAAAAAAAGACTTAATGCTGGATTTTCTTTCCGATGGAGAAAGTTCTTGGCAAGTAAGAGGATGAAGTTTGTAAAAGATTTCTCATGTTTCTTGTAGACCAGTTTTCTTGTGGGTTAACATCTGTTAATGCAAACGTTGGCTATGTACTAAAACTTGGAAATAGTTCCCTTAAGCTCCTTAAGGATCCACAATGTTCACCAGTGCCGTTTCTGCCTTCTGTTTGGTGTTGAGTAAAGATTATTGATTTTTTATCTTTGCTGCCAAAAATGACAATGACAAGGAACTAGAATAGTTCAGCTGCAGATGGGAAACCCAATACAAAAGTAGAAAAAAATGTGAAAAAGCTCCCTGGATAATTATATGTGGATACATCTCTGTGAGCACCAATTCTATTGATACAGCCCATTATTTCTTTTTTGATCAAGGTCTTTTTTATTTTTCAAATATAACAAATACAAGAAATACAATTCACACATGGAACAAACAAGATTAGTTCCTGTACAAACAAACAAACTTCCCGTGCCCCCCACCCACTTGTACTGGAACCCAAGAAAATTTCAATACATCCAGATTGACACATACACAGACTAGGTGAATAAAAAAGAAGACTATAACGAAGTGAAAATGAAGAAGAAGAAAAAAAAAAAAAATAATAAAAAAAAAAAACAGAAAAAAAAAAAACCAACAAAGAGCAGAAGGCCATCATACCTAGGTGGTTCCCAGAAAAAGCGGCACCCACCGGAGCCACACCAAATAGTGAAATCAAAGGAGATGGGTGCACTGTTTTCCCACATATTCTGGAAAATGCCTCAAAGATAGAATGCCAAAAACTGTATAACATAGGGCATGACCAAAACATGTGCAGTAGTGTAGCAGGAGCTTGTCTGCAACGATCACATGTAGGGTCAAAACCTGCCTTAATCCTAGACAATCTATCTTTGGTCCAATGAAGACGGTGGACTATTTTGAATTGAACCACAGTGTGTCTGAGGCATATAGAGGAAGAGTAAATTCGCTGAATAATTTTTTGCCATGTTTCCTCTGAAATCGTTTGATCTAAGTCGGTTTCCCACTTTATTCTAAGGCCGTCCAGACTGTTCATGTTATGTGTATTGAGTAATGTATAAATTCTGCCTATTATTTTTTTTATGTTGACTTTAGATTTCAAAATTGTTTCAAGCAGAGATTCAGGAGGGCTCAGTGGGAAACAGTCAGAGTTGGAAGACACAAAACCTCTAAGCTGCAAATACCTGTAGAAGTGTGATTTGTTAAGGCCATATTTCTGTTGCAGCTGTGCAAAAGAAGCAAAATTATTTTCAATGTAAAGATCAGACAATGTACATAATCCACTTCTTGCCCAGACATTAAAAGCTTCATCCATCATTGACGGGACAAACATATGATTTTTTATCAATGGTGTAGCAAGTGAAAGATCAGTGAGGTTAAAGGTCCTTCTAAACTGGTTCCAGGTTTTAATTGAATGAATAACAACTGGATTAGTAGTGAATGCTGAGATAGGCTGATCCAAAGGTAATTTGGAACATAATAGAGCTGCTGGGGAGGAAGAACCAATGGATGCCCTCTCCAGCCCTGTCCATTCAGTACTATTAACATCCAGGCCATCATCTCTCAACCAGTATAGCAAAGCTCTTATATTGGCAGCCCAGTGATAATACATAAAATTTGGAAGTGCCATACCTCCCATTGTGCGAGGCCTCTGTAATATATTTTTATTAATCCTGGGCTGCTTTTTATGCCAAATAAATGATGAAATATGACTGTTTAATTTGGAAAAAAAAGATTTTGTTAGAAAAATAGGGAGACATTGAAATAAATATAAAAACTTAGGGAGAACGTTCATCTTAATCGTGTTGATCCTTCCCCCTAAGGAGAGAGGCAGAGGGTCCCAACGCTCCAGGTCTTGTTTAAGATTACATAATAGGGGATGATAATTAGCCTTATAGAGATCCTTGTGATTACGTGTGACCCAAATACCTAAATATTTTATTTTGTTGGGACTAAATTTAAAGGGGGTCGTCCCAAGGTATGATCTGTCTACAGAAGAGATAGGCATAAGTTCACTTTTCTCAAAGTTGACCTTATAGCCAGATAGTTTTCCGAACTTTGTGAGTAAAGTCGATAATTCAGGAAGGCTTGAGAGGGGGTCCGATATAAATAATAACATGTCATCGGCATAAAGTGAGACTTTATGCTCCAAACCTGCCCGGTGTATCCCTTTGATGGTGGGGCACTGCCTCAGGGCTAATGCAAGCGGCTCAAGTGCAACAGCAAACAAAAGTGGTGACAGAGGGCACCCCTGTCTTGTGCCCCGCTTCAGCTCAAAATAGGTGGATAAATTATTATTGGTGCGAACTGCAGCCATCGGGAGCGTGTATAGGATTCTAATCCAGGAGATGAATTTAGGGCCGAAATTAAATGTTTCCAGAGTCTTGAAAAGATAGTCCCACTCCACCCGATCAAACGCTTTTTCAGCATCGAGTGAAAGCATCGCCTCAATGTTCCCAGGATCGGGTGGAGTGGGACAATAAAGGATATTAAATAAACGCCTGATATTAAAAAATGAATAGCGATTTTTTATAAATCCTGTCTGGTCAGATGAGATTATACTGGGTACAATGTTTTCAAGACGACGCGCCAAAATTTTTGCAAGAATCTTTGCGTCTGTATTCAGCAGCGAGACAGGACGATATGAACTGCAATTGAGGGGGTTTTTATCCTTTTTAAGTAATAAAGAGATGACTGCTTGACGCATAGTTAGGGGCAAGGAATTAGTGACTAAGGATTCTTCGAACACTAACAATAACAAGGGAGATAACTGGTTGGAAAACTTTTTGAAAAATTCGGTTGGGAAACCATCTGGCCCAGGAGATTTGCCGCTTTGCATGGCACCGATTGCCGACATTATCTCCATAACTGAGAAATCCCTTTCCAGTTCAGCCGAGAGTTCTACACTTACAGAAGGCATTTTCAGGGATTTAAAAAAGTCCTCTAGGACAGAGGGATTGGTGGGCACTTCTGAAGTATATAATAATTGGTAGAAATTTTTGAAACAGGAATTGATTTTGTCATTGTCAGTGCATTTTGTACCACATACATCATTAACTTCAGGGATGGTTTGCTTAGCAGTTCTTTGGCGCAGCTGGTGAGCCAGTGCTCGGCCAGATTTTTCCCCGTGCTCATAATAACCATGTCTTGATTTGGAAATCAGGTATTCTGCCTGTCTGGTGGACAGGAGATCAAACTCTGTCTGTAATGACAAGCGTCTTTTGAGTATGTCTGCCGATGGGGAATGGCTATGAAGCCTGTCCAATTCTAATATCTCATCCATTAATTTTCTAATACGCTCAGTGCTAGTTCTTTTCTTATTTGCACAGTACGAAATAATTTGACCTCTTAAATATGCCTTTAGTGACTCCCATACAATAGATGATGACATCCCTGGGGTTTGATTGATGTCAAGAAACATTTTGATTTCAGATGACATAAATTTAGTGAACTCATCATCTGACAGAAGCAAGGGGTTAAACCGCCATGGACGATATGATGATTGTGTATCGGGAATGTATATTTTCATGATTAAGGGACTATGATCCGAAATAACCATAGCCCCGTAGTCACATTCTTTTGTAAGATGCAGAATTCTTTTATCCAAGAAAAAGTAATCGATGCGTGAATACGTCTTGTGGACCGGGGAGTAGTAAGAGTATGACCTGGAGGTGGGGTTGCGAAACCGCCACACATCTGCTACACCGTAGGACTTCAGAAAGAGCTGAATAGATTTGGCTGACTTCGACAAGGATGCCCTCTTAGAAACACTCCTATCTAAGAGAGGAGAAAGTGCACAGTTAATGTCACCGCCAAATATAAGATAATGTGAAGTCATATCTGGTAAGTGAGAAAAAAAATTTGTAAAGAATGTAGGGTCATCCCAGTTCGGTGCATAAACACAGGCTAAAATAACTGGGAGTGAAAATAATTTTCCGACCACGATGACATATCGCCCTGCAGTGTCAGTCTGTACGTGAGATGCCGTGAACTGTACATTCTTACCTATCATAATTGCAACACCCCGAGCCTTTGAGCAGAAGTTGGATTGATACACCTGACCAGCCCATCCCCTAACAAGACGAGAACTATCACAAGAACGTATATGGGTCTCTTGTAGGAATGCAATATCTACTCTGAGCTGTTTTAAGTGTGAGAATATATTTTTTAAATTTCACTGGGTGATTGAGTGATTTAACATTCCAACTTATGAAATTAGCAGGGCTACCATCATGACCTCTGGTGTTGTTTATATTGGCCATATTGTGTACACAGAGAAATGAGTACCATATATGAAACCCAAGGACACAAAAACACAAAAACAAACATAACTAAAAATAAAAGTCTGGTGGAGTAAGTTCAGTTCGTACATAGGCCCAGTAGTTACCCACCCCTTATCACCCACCCGAACAAGGTGATAACAACAACCCCGGGAAAAAAAATCCACACAGTAAGTGCTTATGATTGGGCGAAAAGCTAAAAGAAAAGCTAAACGCTGCGGCTCCCGTCGAGCCTCAAACATAAAGAAAATAAGAAATGGTAAAGTGCAAAGTAGTACTTTTTTTTTTTTTTAAGCTATGCAAAGTAAACTTAGATTATGATTCTTGTGAGAGAAAGTATATGGCTAATCATGTGGTTTAGCAAGGTTATACAACCTTACTTCCACTAACACTGTGCCATCCATGTAAACAAACCACTGTGGTCGACCAAATTTACCCATAATAGTAATCAGGAACTGAAATAACATGTCTTTCATTTTAATTATGCTAAAGCATCAAACCAGAACCATTAGTAACACTAAGCCGAGCATGAAATAATATGTCGGCCTATGAACCCACAGTTCAAGCTGTCGAACAATATGTAGAAAATGTAAACACTGTGTTATAACTATATTTGTACCTGATAATTTCTGGCACTGCGGTACACGTGTTCAACATGTCCGTATGTCAACAGAGGCATGTGTAATCAGCCGAGAAGTTCAGTCTCACGGTCATTCACCAGCCTCCGCAGGTGGAAGGATGCTTCTCTTGACGTAAGCCATAGCTTTGTCCGGGTCAGTAAACTCCCTGTCGTCTCCTCTGAACGTGATTCGGAGTCGCGCTGGAAACAGAATCCCGTACCGGACTCCCTCTTGGTCGCGAAGTAGCTTCCTCACCTCTGTAAATGCAGCTCGAGCTTTAGCCACAGTTGCCGTGTAGTCCGGGAAGATGGTAATCGGATCCCCGTTGAAGCTGAGTGGGCCCTGGCTGCGGGCGCGCCGCAGTATCTGGACACACTCTTGGTAGTAATGTAGCTTAGCAACAATGGCTCGAGGTTTTCCGCCCGTCTTCTTCTGCCCAAGGCTCCGGTGCGATCGATCGATCAGTGGCTCTTTATCCAGCTGTAGCACCTCAGTTAGCAGCTTTGATACAGAGGTTGTTGTGCTTGAGTCGGGTGTCTCGGGTACGCCGATGATTCTTATGTTGCATCTCCTCGACCGCCCCTCCATATCCTCACACTTCGCTTTCAGCCCTGCGATTTCTGTCTTCATCTCGTTCACAGTTTCTTGCAAATTAACCACTTCATCCGACCATGCAGATAGCCCCCCCTCCACATCTTTGATGCTAACTTTAGCCTGGTCGATCTCGTGCTTCAGCGCCGCGGTGTTGTTCATTATCTCCGTTTTCACCGCCTTCAGCTCGCTCCTGAGGTTTTCAAAATCATCAGCGAGGGCATTCTTCAGTTCTGACTTTAACACCGTTGAAATATCCGCTTTCAAAGAAAGAAGGATTTCTGACTTCAAACTTTCAACGTTCATCTTTCCGGAGGCAGGTGGGGGTGCAGGTGAGGGCGCAGGCGAGGGCGGAGTCACTTTAGCCGGGGTTTTGGCAGTACTCTGGTTCCAGGAGGTGTTGGGCCTTGTGTTGGAGGGTCCAGCACGGACGTAATTTTAGGGGGGGACGCAGGGGACATGTCCCCCCCACTTTTTCAAAACGCCGTTTTTGTCCCCCGCTGTTTTTACCGTCCACAAACAATGTTACACTGTATTAACACTAGCACCGCCATTGCACACTATATACCTATAACCGCCATGAGTCGTTCATTGGACGAACTGTAATAAAGCGTTAATTAGAGCTGTATAGGTGTTACATTTGTCGTAGTCTTTTAACAGCTACTCTGGGCCATGAAGTAGGCTGCACCCCGCAGCCTCCGCGAGGCAGGGGGGGCGGGGGGGGCATACCGTAGGAACCCCGCCCCCGCCTGTAAAGCCAGGTTTCCACCGTATAAACGACCTTTTTTTTCTCTCTCTCTCTTTTACGGCAACATCCATAGTCCTTAGTGATCTTTGTTTGATATGTCAGGTGGAGCTGCCCATCATACCGACGCAGGATTGCCCCCCCCCCGCATGCGCTCATGTCGGCGCTTTACATGAAGAGCACAGCGACTCTGTTTTTACACTAGTTTGCTCCTAAATACTGGCTTTATAAAACGAATTTCGTTTTCTTTTGATATCATATTGATATTTCCCCCCTGAATGTGGCTACACCTCTTCTACAACTAGTCTGGAAAATAATTTCTGCACCGTGCGTGTGTGAAGTGTGGACGTGAGTGTGCATCTGCGCAGCCTGCGCACGTGTACACACAGAGATACACATTAACACGCACGCACGCACACACACACACAATCACACACACACACACACACACACAGAGAGAGAGAGAGAGAGAGGGGGAGAGAGAGCGCATAAGCCCAATAATGCCGGCGCAAATCGGTGAAAACTGTAAGAAACTGAAAGAGTTTGGGTTTTATTAAAATATGTCCCCCCCACTTCTAAAATCAAAATTGCGTCCATGGGGTCCAGTATACTTGTATTTATTCAGCCTCGTTTCCATCTGGACGTCGCCGTGGATTTGTTACACCGTCCGACTGAGTTTAGGAGTAGTTTACTGTAGCATGAAACGAATTACACTGTACTTTTTTCGGTTAAAATAGAGGTTTAACGGGAGCTCGCGTCGAACACAGCCTACTCCATAGCGGTCAAGCCACGCCTCCTCAATACAGCCCATTATTTCTAAAGAAATACTGTATTGATGATGAGGCTGCTTTAAGATGGAACGTATATTTTTTTCTCTACCTCCTTAGTTACATTTGTTTTGTTTGTTGTGTTGGCGTGGTCCACTCTGAAGTTATTTCCACCACCATCTTTTGTTTCACTACCACTCTAAATAATCACAGTAGTTGCTGTATTTAAGAAAACTGTCTGTGGTTGTTAGTGACTCGGGGAAGATGGCCTCATATCATCTTGTGTTACAACAGATCATAGACACCTAACAGTTCTCTCACTGTCCTTTCAATTGTAACAATGGCTCGACTACACTACCTATAATGTGTAGCATGTGCCTGTTTTTCCATGTTGAATGCTATAATGGTAAATGGACTGTATTTACAGTATATACCGTTTTTCTTGCCTTTAAAACCACTCAATGTGCTTTACACCGCAGCTCTCATTCTCAGAGGTCTTGTTCTATACAGAGTGCTTCATCAGGGAAAATATAGAGTTCATTGTCTTGCCCATGGACACTTGTCATGTGGACTGGAGAAGCTGGAGATTGAACCACTGACCCTCTTGTCCTGAGCCACAGCTGGAGAAAAATGCTGCGGAGTTACAACAAAAGGTTTTATAAACATAGGTGTTCGATCACATCAGAGCAGGTATCCAACAGGATCCAACATTTTCCATCCTATCTTGGAAATAATTAAATAGAAAAATGTCAATAAATAGATTATGAAGACTTGATATTTGCATTGTATAGTGCATTGATATTATAGATATTACATTACTGGGTTTTCACTATATATTTTCATCTCGGTAGCTACAGAGTGGTAAATTAAACATAATGTGGCATAAATCACGCTCTTTATAGTGTGCCAGAGAACCAAGTGTGGGGGAGGAAGGGGAAACGGACAGGCAGCTTTAGATAATGGATCACACGTTGTCATACATATTTGCATGGATAAACATTGAAATTTCAAAGAAAAAGAAGGTGGCTTTGTGATTTTTTTTTTTTGCAAGAGGGCGAAAAATGTGGATAAAGTTTGGGACACATTACAATATTAGTTGTTATAAATCACAATTTGATGAGGAAACCAAACCTTATCTTAGTTTCCCACTTGCGCCCACAATTATTTGTGGGGATACTCAGCTAACTGGCAAGTGCCTCTTTGTTCCAGTCCAAATTACAATTTAGCAATTATTATGCCATACCAGTACATGGAGTAGGGAGCAGACCAGTAAACTTCATATTGTCAGTTTTGCATAAATGGTTCCCCAACAATGCCATATAGACTGAGAGCAAATGCACATTCAAAGTTTGATGTTAAAGTTGCACAAGTTCATAACTTCATCTTGACAAAATGCAATATATTATAAGACTTAAAGGGACAACGAGGAGTTTCTATTCGGTTATAAAAAAGTCTCACGTTAATGTGGATGAATCTCCGCTACCCACACTTGTTAATGGGCCCATTTTCGATAAATATATCGTTCTGTCTCTATCGTTATTTTGTTATTATTAGTGGTGGCGGAGATGCTGGTCGAGCCGACCAGCGTTTTTTCCTTTGGTTTCGCAACGAGTCATGCGAATAACGCAGCTGAATCGCCATTTATGGTCGGAACTACGACGGTATGTGAACCTCTTTGAACGTCTGACTTTAATTCTTGATGAATGAAAACATGAGTCCGTCTTGCGCCGGTCGAAAGAATTTTACGGTGCGCGCGGAGGCTCATAAATGTAGTGTGAAAACGCTTCGCTTTTCCAAAACTCCTTGTTGTCCCTTTTAAAAGCTTGATCACACAAGTTTTCCTCCAAAATTGTGTATTATCAAGACAAGTATGGGAAATTATGAGTATAGGGTCAATTTCCTGGGGTTGTGGTGACACCTACCATCTGTTAAAATGCTTTAAAAGCAAGTTTTATTGTGTAGCTTTCTTCCACGAATGACACTTATGAATTTGCAACAACAAAAGGATTTATGTAAATGTTATTCTGCTGTTAAAATTGTTTCAGCGTGGGTGCTAAATGCAGCTAGATGATGTAACCTTTATGTTTCCACATCTCTGCGAATGCTGTATCACAACCAGAGCTTTCAGTAACTAGGTCAGATCTGCTGGTAACAGGGATTGGATCTAAAACCCTGGTTAGTGGGCAGGCTGACCGACAATTACAGTCGGTACCATAAAATCAATAAAGAATTGATCGCGTCTGCTCGTCTGCGTTGTCTCTGACTCAGCTTTACCGAGTCGAGTGTTGAAATGATAGCAAAAAGCTGATGTCTGTTTAAATATAATGGCTATGAATGCATCAAAGTTGTTATTGCACAGAGTCTGAACAATACATGAGATGTATGTGTCTGCACTGAATGATGCCTTATAACTCCAAGAAGAAATGGGACTCTGTAGAGTATCTACCTCAGCCTCCAACTATTGTGGTATTTATTGCAATTGTCACTAGAAGTAACAGTGGTGTCATGCTGATACATTTTCACCTCCTGTCACTTCAGTTGGAGTTTTGAGCTACAGGTCTTCTCCCATAATTAGGTTGCTGCTTCAATGGTGGTGGAATATCACTTGTATGTTGAAGTGAGAAACCACAACGTGCATGGTACCAAAACACAGCTGCTGCTCCAACACCATTTGTGATTTAATATATATAATAATAAATAAACACACACACACACACACACACACACACACACACACACACACACACACACACACACACACACACACACACACACACACACACACACACACACACACACACACACACACACACACACAAACACAATGGCCGTCATTGTTCCCTATATATACAATAAGAGGTGTGTTTTCAATGTGAATAATCTCTGGTAAGAATATCGCTACTCACAAAATGTGTTTGTTTGGACAAATAGAAGTTTCTGGAGATTTGCTTTTGGCCAGTTTTATTTTTTAATTGCCTTTTTTTTCTTTGGTATTTGTGTCACTGAACTATTAAGTAGCTTCCAGTTTTCAAGGGAACCTAACTCTGAACCTGCGAATCTGCACATTTAAGATGTTTATTACTGACAGCCCGATGATGTTGCCTGCTGCAGTCATTGTTGTTAACTGTATACTGCGAGTCTGCACTAATTGAATTTCATGAAGGTTATTTATCTAATTAGTGTATAATAAAGGGAAAATAATGTGACTGTGTTTTTATATTGTCAAGTTTGTATGTATTTTCCTACCACGCAACACAGTAAGATATATATGAAGTGATATGAGGTGAGGTGATGGATGGATGGGTGGATGGAAGGTGACTGTAATATTCCACCCAAGTGTTAGGGAATGATAATAGGTCTGGGTTAAACCCCTGCAGTTATATCCTTCATTCAGGACGACGCTTTCAAACGCTTGCACACACACACACACATACACACACTATGAAGAGGCTGTTGAAATGGCAGAGGTGAAGGAGAGACATGATGATAATATTCATATGATAAAATACAGGGGGCTTTAAAAATGTCTTGAATAACAGTTACCATTAAGATAGTTGTTATCATACAATCTTGGCCTGTGAAGTGTTGTTCAGGAAGAGTGGAGGGATTGGATATCATGCAGACCTCTTAAGCTCAATGTGAAGAGCAGCATTTCCACATAATTAGTCTCCCCTGTTATGTACGCTAAACACACATTCATCATCACACATGCACAAACACCTGCAATCACACGTGCGTCCACATGTCTCCATGCCCCACTCCTCTTGGCACACATTTACACACAAAAAAAGAGAGTAATACTGACAGAAGAACAAAGTGTGCAAAGAACCTGAGCCGCCCCACTGGTTAAAAGAGCCTAAATGCCCTGTTAAATATTTATTAACCCCTTCTGGCTCACCAGCATTCATTCACACAGCTCAAAGGAGGTGGTGCTCTTCACATAATGTAACCTTTTCCAGTTTATAGAGGTGAGCGCAATTGTGCATGCTGTTGTGGTGGCAGACAGGACGTTGTCTTGAAGGATGCACACTGTTATGTATAAGTAGATCAATGTGTGCAAAACCCAGCCTGAAAAATGAAATACAACCATTCTTTTTTGCTGCACTGATTTGCCAACCAATAAGGCCATGTTGTGATTTAATGCTACAGCGAAGACAGTGAAACACATGGTTGGTCAAGCTTTAGGATTTTCATGAATTAGAAAACAGAGACCAAATAGAGTAGTATTGCTGGTGCATGTGGTTAATTTTGTGCTCCCAAACCTTGAAATGAGGGCATAATGAGAATCGCTGTGGCCATGGTCTGATCCCCCTTATCTACCCTGAGTCCCTCATGAATAACTATGAATGTTATGTTGTCTTTGCAGTAGAGGTTTACACTGTTATTCTGAGTTCCCCTAATAATTTCTTATGTGCTCGACTGTAGCATCTTGGTCAGGGACAGGGCAGTTGGTGTGTGGGTGGGTGGGTCTGATGGGTTCAAGGACCACTTCAAATTTGAATGCAAATCTGAGAAAAGACAGTGTTTATTTTATGGTATTTCTAAAAAAAAAGAAAGAAAGAAAGCATAATGTCCGAAAAATAACAAATAACTGAAAAAAACAAACAAGGAATTTTGTTTTCCCCAGAGCCCCACAAAAATCTGCCAACTTTATATTCAATATGTGTACAGCAATATTTCACAAGACTGCATTTTGACAAAGGACTCAAAAACTTGCTTTTGCTGCTCCATTAGTTTCATATTTAATATGAATATTACTGGAAATCTATTTACACAGTGACACCCACAACATGTTGATGAACACAGTCTTATTGAGTGTACAGTAAACAGCACAGACTTCTGCTGGAGTTTATTACGTTTCCCATAGATATTTTGAAAACTTAGAATAAAGAAACTTGGCCAGGAAATCATTGACTTGCTGGAAGTAACTTATCGTTCGTCCTTAAACCAGCATTGATGACTTCAACAGTCCTGTCCCTTTCTGTCTTTTCTCGTCTGTCTTCTGAGGTTTCACAACATCAGCAGGTATTGGTGCAGTATAATAGCCTCTGTTCATTTCACCACTATGTTAAAATGTTGCAGGTTATACAAGCTCTTCTGGGCACTATGTAGTTGGAAGTTTGTGGCTGGTTAAAAAGAAAAAAGCAGTGCTTAAGTTAGAGGAGTACTTGGACCGTACAATGATGTTTTCAGTTTGTCTGGACTAGCTATAGAGCAATCTGCTTTCTATGCATGTATACTTGTGGAAAGGCATACAGTAAGAGCCTCAGGCTTTGAAAACAATAAGCATCTTTTGTGTCCTTTGGATTGTTGGTACATATTATATACCTTGTGTGAGTAACTTTTAATAGCGACTGATGTAGCCTTGAGAACATCACCTCTAACTGTTCAGCCCACATCCTGAAGACAGACAGATCTCCACAGAAGTACACTTTCACACAATGCACTCGCAATGTGTCGCAGGCGCATATCCACCGTAAACATATAAAGTAGTATCTGATGGGTTGAGTTGTAAATTGAACTGATCTAAATGTACAGTTACTAAACACAGTTTGAAGACTGTTTTACGACTTCAGATGTGCATGGAAAAATCAGTCACCCACTACCACCAGCTCCTGTTACGTCTTGGTGTCCTTTGCCTCACACATAAAGCTGGTCTGAAGGACAGCTTCCCTTTCCTGGTAAAATATTGTAAGATATAGAAACAAAAGGATGCTCAAAACTAGACTGGACTTCAGGATTCCCCAGTAACTCTGAAAACACCTCCAGTGGATCCAAAATGACAGGTTCTAGAAAAGGGTCAGACAGCCAGAGACAAGTTTAACAACCAGCTCGATTCATTCAAGAGACATAATCCGTAGCCGATAGTGACAGTTTACTAGGGCTGGGACGATATGCTTTTCTCCCGATTCGATTCTTCTGCGAATTTTTGGATGGCGATTCGATTTAAATTGCGATTCTACGATATTGCCGATCACCGAAAACACATCCTCTTAACCTCACTGCACTGTTATGAGCTTTCTGCCTTTTAACATGTACTCTTAAACACATTTTAATCCATTTTTTTAACCCATGAACACATATTTTTAATACCTTAAATGAATTATGAGTTTTTAACCCTTTTTAATATCATTCTAACATGTCAAATAATTGTAATGAACTGTTTTACCTCTTTTTAATCCTATCTCACTAACATATTTATTAGTATTTATTTATTCTATCTTTTAACCACACAATCAATCACACATGAATTCACACTATCACACACACAAACACTGTAGGAGCCTATAAATTGACATACTCCATTATAAAGTGAACTTAAACCCTTTTCAAAGCCTGTACTCTCTGTATGTAAAAGAGGCTAACAAATACACATTGCACAATATTAAAAAAATAAAAATAAAAAAAAAATAATCGATTTAAAAATCGTCAAGAAAGATATCATGATGTCTATGTGAATCGATTTTTTCTCCCACCCCTACAGTTTACCATCAGATCAAGCTGCCCTCTATACAGTGAGAGCAGCTGTGTTCTTCATGTGTCTTCTTAATGTCACACTTAAATTGATTCTAAAAACTATGAAGTTTAACTAAGATAAGTTCCCTAGAACCCCAGCCAGTGATCCTATAGCATGAGAGATCTTGAGAACCCCTTGACACTTGTGTTTGTGTGTAACATTCATAGGAAATAAAGCATGCTCTCAACTTAGGACTCCTTGCGTTGCAATGCAACACTAAAATGTATTAATACATTACATTTTTGAACTGCCACTAAAACAAGATATGTGTGTAAGATTAAACATGGTTGATAATTCATTTCCACTGGACACACAACAAATCTACTTAAAAAACAAAAAGAAGACCCTCATCCTTTCTGTCTGTCTCACCTACACACACACACACACACACACACACACACACACACACACACACACAACAAATCAAAATGGCCACTTGTTTAGAAGCCAAAAACGATATTCAGCCTTTGCTTATCCTTTTCCATCTTGTAATTTAGTGACGTGAAGTCTTAGGCTGCTGTTTGCAGAGCGAGGATTGTATCCAGCTAACCTTATAGCCAGTAAACAATCATTTTGTGTCAGTGAGGGCGGGTTTCCATTGAGAAGGCCATTTAGCTCCTTTCACAACCAAATGATTCATTTACATAAACTCAAGATAAAAATCCTTTTCATTGGAAATGGTAATTACACTCGTTATTGCTACAAAAATAACCATATCATCTGAGTGAGTGGGCCCATAAATTATTGTATTTAAACCATCAAGCCTCTTTCTCTCCTCAGGCAATTGATAATCTTTTTGGCATTTTGCTTGTATGGAATGATGACCTGCATAAGTATATCCACAGACATAATGACACTGGGCCGGATCTACAGTACTAAGGTCCCAGATAAGGGGCGCAAAATTGTGTGGCCCTAGTAAAATTTTGCGTGTTTGGTTAGCGCACGCAAAATAGGTGATCTAGTAATCGTAATAGATCTAGTAGTGATTTAGTAACCCGCTAAATGACAGTACACAATATTTAAATGAGCGTTTTGCGCGTGGTGATCGTTTCTGCCATGGAGCATGTGGACAGAGAGCTGGATGGCCGCAAACATAGAATGAAAATTGTATTCGATGGATTAATAGAGGGGCAAATAAACATAATGTCGAGCTGCAGCAGGAAGAAACGTGGGAGATTATCTTTGAGAAAGTAAATGTGGTTGGTAAAACAAGAAGAGAACAGATAAAGTGAAGAGAAGATGAGGAGATATGCCTATAAGGCAAAGAACAAAAGAAAATTTGGATTATCATAAAACCTTGGCAAACAAGGAAGAGCTGCTCTGATCAGTGTTGGGCAGCAGGTGCAGCTTACTGTCTTAGCTGAGCAGGTAACTGGGATACCTGCTGTCATTCATTGAGCTGGAGGGAGGAGAGGAGAGGGGCGCACCGGAGGAGAGAGGTGTGACGTGCGTAACGACGCTTAAAGGACTTTTAAAACACCTGAAAAACTGCTACAGTTTGCTGGAATGACCCAGACGCGAGGAGATGCAGAGATATAAGAACTTTTGCCCTGGTAGGTATTATTTCAATAACTGCAGCCATTTGTGCGCAAAACTGTGCCAGTTAAGACTTGCCTTTCAAACATGCTAAATATAGACGCAAAAACTGCCACCGCCAGCTCTTTCAGGTTTGGTAAATCACATTGAGTGCGCTAAATGAATCTGTTTGCAGCAACCACTCCCAATATTTTGCATGTTCTGGAAGAAACGGATCTAGTATGTTAGCGGATTTAGCATGTTTACCTTAATGAATACGCAAATATGGGTATTTGCATAACCATTAAGGCAAACATGCTAAATGGATTGCACTTGCAATTTTGCCCATTTGAGTGACGCAATCCGCCCGGTTAGTAGATCAGCTTCAGCATCTGTTTACGCGTGCAATCAAATTTGCACACATTTTTATATATGCAAACCTTTAGTACTGTAGATCCAGCCCACTATCATATAGCCATCGTTACAATGCAGGCGTTTGAATGACAGAAAAGATTTGCACTGGCACAAAATATTAAGTTAGATAACTTGCGTAATACATATTGCATGATTAAATTAAAGCCACAAATAAACAACAAATATTGAATTAACATAATCTTAAACAAGAAGTTTATTCTGCCTCAGAGTTTTGAGGAACAGACACTTCCCTCTCGGTGCATGATATTGGGGTTCCACAGGGTTGTATTCTAGGTTTTCTGCTTTTTTCTGTTTCATACAGTTGGAACACAATTTGTATTTCCTGTTGTTCCTCAGTGTTGAGTAGTTACACACAAGGCCAACTTACAGTACAACTTGTTTTCAGTAACGATTAGTGACAAGAATGACCTTATCTGACAGTTTTTCATCTTGCTGTCCTGTGTTGTTGATTACAGTTTAACCTTTGCTCAGTACATAGCCAGTGGGTGGTTTGATGTGGCAACTAGTTTTGTAAGCAAAGATGAAGAAAAGTTGAATTTCCTCTTAACTCCACAGTTGTCTTATTTAGATGTTGTTTTTTCTTGCTGATAAGCCCGCGATGGGGAATGAGATATTATTTCTGAGGCCGTGGGAAACAGTAAGCAATACAGATTTGACTGCAGAGTTAAACAGTTGTGTTGTGTGTGTATGTCTTAATTGAGTCTTTTGGAATTTCTGTTTGCTATTTTTACACACACACGCACACACGCACACACAGCACACACACACAAAGACACATTGCTTATACTGTCTGTGTAAATATTCCAAATGATTTTCAGTTTAATATACAATTCAAGAGCCATGAGGAAAACAAGTCAAATACATTATCTCCTTGTCTAGCAACATGGTCGCATTGACATGGGCTGTGTGTGTTTGAGTGAACGCAGGTTGTTTCAGCACATGTGCATCTGTGCGTATAGGAAGCAACCGTTGAGAGTTTCCGTCTGTTTTCCGCCATCACACTGTGAATGTCTGAACCGCAATTCCACAGGTCATCTCTTACAGATGGCTCCCCAGCTCACAAGCCCTTTGTCTGGGGAAAGGACCCCAGTGCCCCCCCCCCCCCCTCTCCCCGGTGCCTGGTTTGGAGCTGCTCCGTGCCCAGATGGTAGACCGAGAATGGCATTGACGCTCATAAGCAGCCATCCGCACACCGAGACACATGCACTCACACAGAGACGCCAACAGTCACATCCCCTGAGCTAGCTGTCCCCTAGTTTTCCTGCCCTACTGCCTACAATGTTAAGACCTCATTTTGTCCTCTCTTCCACCTATCCACCTTCTGTTGTCTCATGTCTAGCACAGGTCGACACCGTGGGACTTCTCTCTATCCAAGGTGTGAGTTTGGATAGGATAATCTGCTGCTCAGTGTACTGTCAGATGTCCCCAGTGTTTAGTCACATGCCAAACTGGAGACTGACCTTAGGACTTAAATAGCTGACAAATAAGAACGCAGACGGAGTTGTTTTATTTTTTTCATTTATTTATGTTTTTGTATCCTCGCGGTCACCACAACCTTTTGCCACTTGGTTTAGATCAGACATGTTGCCCCTCATCATATTCACTCCGTCAGCCTTTAATGCCGGTGCACAAATACTAAATATCCTTGAGAGACAAAGGCAACTCCTTTTCAGTGTGATACTTATCCTTGCTGAGGGAAAGAATAGAGGGGAATATTGACTCATACAGAAAAGCTATGCATAGAGCCGACTTCATCCAAGGACTGCTCTTCTATTATTCAACGAACGGCTCACCAGTGAATTGCAGCACAGGTATGAGAATGGTGAGCTCACTGTGCTGTCTGAAAGACTCAGAGCCCAGATTTTTCTCTTCAAGGAGGTGTTCATCTCTCTCAGTTTTAAAATCTATAACAGTATAACACCACATCACAAACAGTTCAAGCTCAGTTGGATTATAACCGTACGGAAAGCACCACGACTCAAAGGGTCTTTGAAAGGTTGAGGCTGCTGCTTATATCATTAGAAGGAATCTGCAAGGTTGGATAGTTCAGCTTCAAAGAAGAATGCCTCACTTGCCTAGCAAGTAATTAATAATTCACCAGGCAAACAAACAAACATTGATCTCAGGGAGTACACCTTTAAAGCCGAAAAAAAACAAGAAAATAAAACAAAAAAACAACACCACACGTCACACGCTGACAGTTTGCGTGCTCGTGCATTGTGACAAACACATGCACAATAAGCAAATGGTGTTAAAGATACCCTGATAAGTTTGCTTTTGGTTATAATAGAATCTCATATTAATGCAAATCTACATTACCCACACTTGTTAATGTGTCCATTTTCGATAAATATATCGTTTTATCTTCATAGTTATTTTGATATTATTATTTAGTGGTCAACTCGCCCAGCATTTCTTGGTTTCCCGGACGCTGCCCAAGGGTGATGGGAATGACACCGCCGGATCGCTAGTTGGCATCATTTATGGTCGGAACTACGACGGTATCTGATCGTCTTCGAACCTCCTACTTTCATTCTTGATTAATGAAAACATTCTTGGCAAAAGCTTTCGCTTTCCTCCGTCTTGCGCCAGTCCAAGAATTTCACAGTGGCGCGGAGGCTCATGGGAAATGTAGTGTGAAAACACATCCGCTTTCCGAAAGTCCTCGTAGTCACTTTAAAATAGCTCCTACTAATCAGGAGAAGTGCCACATGCGCGCACACGCACGCACACACACACACACACACACACACACACACACACACACACACACACACACACACACACACACACACACACACACACACACACACACACACACACACACACACACACACACACACACACACACACACACACACACACACAGTACTCTTCTTCTTGCCCTTTCAGACAGACACTACAAAGGTGCCTTCCAATACAAATCAATTAAATGCTTCTCGTGAGAGAGCTGCGACATTTGCAGTTAGTGGCTCTTTCCACCAGGCAGGGAGAGGCAAAGACAACGCACCCTGTCAGCTCTGCCAGGTTTCTATTTCTATGGAAAGGAGGTCTTTCTAAACCCTGTCTGGGAAGGAGAGTGGTGCAGACATACAGATTGGATCAGAAATTAAATAACATATCTAGTTTAGTTTATTGGAATTTCTAAGTTAAAACTAAAACGTGAGCATTCGAATCAATGCAGTGAAATTAAATGAAGCTGTTTTCTAATGTTTTACATTTAAAATAGTCTGTTTTCTGTGACACACACTGTATCTGGGCACAAAAGGCTTTTCTTTCTTGACTGTCAACTGGAAGGAAGCCACCTCATGTATACAGTACCAGCTGTTGTGGGGTAATGTTGGAGCTGAAAGAAGAGGGGAGTGGGTTTCAGCCAACAACAGGCTACGGGGAAAGGAAATAGATGATCCTGGGTATCCTGGGCTGGTATAAAGGAAATCTTACCACTTGTGTGTTCACATGTTCAAGTGGAGTTTTGGGGAATATTCATTTTTTAAATGTTTAAATGGTTTCCTTTCTAAAATCAGGCTTTGCATTGTTAACAGGTGTTAACGGGTGACAGTATCTGCTGATGTTTACTGGTTTGAAACACATACACCCAACAACAGTTCTTTGTTATGCCAGCACCAACTCCCTGGAAAAGCTAATGAATGCTTTCAGCTTTCCAGTTCTCCACCACCACTCACTAGTAACAACCCCTCCCTTCCTTCCTCCTCCTTGTCTCTCGCGCATCCATCACACTCTAGACTCCGACATCAGCCAGCACTCCTTCTTTCCACCTCCCTTATGCTTACAGTAGCTGTGTGTGTGTGTTTGTATATGCCCACTTTGACACATGTATACAAGCCAATCACTTTTGGCAGCAATCACAAATCATTAGTAGATGAAGAGGTGCATTCACATAGGCCTGACTCTGCAGGCACAGCTGCTTATCTCTTAAAACGAGCGCGTGTACATGCCTAGATAATCAAGGCGAGGCTCTTCAAGCCTATCGGCCCTGCCCCTATTAGAGCTCAGTGATCACCCTCTTCATGATACACTTTTTTTTTTTAGAAAGCGTGGAGGACAATGCAGCTATTTTCACTTCTCCGACTCAATTTTGCTTGCTGCCGAGTCGCAGTCGTGAGCCGGTAGAGCCCACTGGACTACGGCAAGTTGAACTGAGCAGCAGTCAAACTGTTTTCACACTCCACTCACATGGAACTTCATAACCTCCCATGGATGTTATGAGTCTGCCAAGCGCCGACCTTCAGCCCTTCAGATGCACGTCTCTCCAACATTGGACGAGTCAGTTCTGCATGCATAAGGAGGTCTAGTCTCCTGTCTCCAGTGGTGTGTGTGTGAGAGAGAGAGAGAGAGAGAGAGTGAGAAGGGATGTTATGTGCCCCATATGTCAGCATCCACCTGTTCCCTCATGGCACTCTCTCCACCGTAGATTAATTAACTTTACCAAAGTTTGCCGAAGCAGAGTAGTCAGATGTGAAACAAAGACCCTTATCAACTTTTTGGATATTTACCTCCCGAGCCTTCACTAAACTAGGCCAATATTATTAGGGATAGAGCGTGGACCAGGGAAGAGCCCATTAGATTTTGGTGCAGGTCCTGTTTCACTGATTTGTTAGTTTTTTTGTCTTGTATTTCTTTCCTAAACATGGCATTTTTCAACACATTTTTCTATATTTCTCCAGAAATTACATACAGGACTTGATGTCATCACACATATTGATATCTAGCTCTGGGTTTGAACCCTGAGCCTGGGGCCTTTCAGCATGGAGTTTTCATGTTATCCTTGTGCATGTGTTGGGTTCAATCCAGCTATTCTAGCTTCCTTCCACAGTCCAGGCAGTGGCATACACATTAGGTTAACTGGTGACTTTGTGCCCACAGTTGTTAATATGAGTGTGGCTGTATGTCTGGTTAAGTGGTATAGCCTATGGATAGATGGGTGGGATCTAACAGCTACAACTGTTTTGCCCTGGAGGAGGTATGTGGCTTAGTGCCCTTAATATATTTAATGAAGTATTGTCTCTTCAATATCATTCAGCAAAAGTGATGTATTTTCGACTAGGGTTTTCACAATGTACTTCTTTAATTTTTAATTACCTTGTAGGCTTGTATCACTCTTGTCAATATAGTGTTAGCCTATTGTTGTACGTTGGTTGTGTTAAAAAAAAAAAAAACAAACCTTGTGAAGATTCATCTGGGACCAAAATATTTTCCATTTAAACAGTTGTGGTTAAAAGTCAATATATTATTATAAAACTGCCCCTACCTTGGAACCAAACTGAATTAAATCTTACATTTTCTGCTGAAATCCTTCAGTTCATGCAATTTCAAGGACGTGATGACAGACCCTTGCTGAGACAGCGGCAGACTTTTGTTTGCATGTTGTTTATTTGCTCATGTCTGTGTTTATAGGATTGAGATGGGACATTATAGGTACAGACAATGACCCACAGTAGGATTCACGGAGAAACAGAGAATCAGAAAGGCAGAGGGGGGGAAAAAAACACTGACGGATTGACAGACATCAGGAGACAGATGTGGAGTGATTGGCATGGGGAGAACCAGTGATTGATGGGCATAAAAAATGTAACTGATAGCTATGACAGCTTGGTGGTGGTGGAGATGGTGTGTGTGGGGAGGTAGGTAGTCACTTGACAATACGTCAGAAGTACAGCATGACTGTCTATTCACTCACTTCCCTGCTGACCCATACGCAATTCTCAGACAAACAAAACATATATATATATAAAAGAAAACATGTCTGTCTCTCTCCACTAGCCCTCACTCTCTGCTGCCTGTACCCTCCTTAGCCAATTACACTCGTCCAGATCCTCCTTTGTGTCTGGATATAAGCAGCGGCTTTTCTTCTAAAATCAGTGGCAACACTTACACCAATTAGCCAAGCCTAAGGAAAGAGTCAGGAGCTGCAGAGGAGTGCGCTCAAATGCCATGAAGAGTTCAAATGGTCAAAGATTTACACCAGCAAGTGAAATAATAACTGCAATAATAATTTCTTTGAAGAGTACTTGTGAGCGTTTCCATTTATATTAGCTGTTGATTTGCGCTCATCTGACACTCTTGCCCAAAATAGGTCCAAGAGAAAGACTTGCGGTGTTGTAAATAGGATTAGGCAGATACAAATCTCTGTTTCCTGAATCACAATTACAGGAAATTTATCTCCATGGGAGGAGAGGTGGGGACTTATTTTGGGAAAAAGGTGCATCACTACAGCACAACAGAGAGCAAAAAGGGTGTGCATTTCATGCGCATGTGTAAGTGTGAATATTTCTGTCAGAATTCTTCTCCATCTCAGTAAACCTCTGTAATTACATCCTAACAGAGGGAGGAATTAAACCCAGTTTCATCTATTGGGATGATGAATATGACAGCGTACTGTTATATAGACTTCATATCTGCAGACAAACACACATAAATCTCCGCCTGTGATGGTGCTGCACTGAAGGCTGCGTAATTAAACATTGTTATATGAGAAAGTGAATTAATCTATAGTCTGTGAATGTGCCATCAGGATACGGTTGATGGCAGCCTGTGTGAGAGAGAGGATGATTTAGCTGACGAGGATGGTCATATAAAACCTAGGGGACTCGGTTGACGGTGAGCAGAAATGGAGTATAATTTGCAAGGTTCCTAAATGATGCCACTTTATTCATTTTTCAGGGATGACTGTCACTTTGATGGAACAATGAAAGTCACAAAGAACATGATGGAACAAAGAAAGTCATAGAGAGGAGAGAAAACAAAGACTCATGGCCAGAGGCATTTCAGAGTCTCAGCTTTTATGTACTGACTCATGAATCTGCGGAGTAATGTCATTTAGAGAAGTTGCTGCCACGCAGGGTAATTTCCTGTCACAATTTATGATAATCCCTTAAGGTAACAGAACCAGGGTGGAAGTGATTAACACTGTTGTCTCCTGGTGCTGCATGAGGCTTGGGCCCGTTGGAGGCTGTACTGTACATTTACGTAACATAGTAGGTGATGGACCTGTCCAGCTGTTGACCCACATGTGTCAACTGTGACAAAAAAAACCCACTTATGTTATTTCTGTGTAGTGACCTTTGTGGGAGCAACAGGCAAAAAAAGTCAACTCATAAAATATCAAAAGACCACTGTTGCACCATGTGTGTGTGGTGTACCCATGCAGGTAAAATAAACTTAATGTCCATCCCATCATTAGTTTCAACAAAAAGGGAGTTTATTTACCCAACAACAAGCAATCAACAAAGGGCAAAGGAATTCTTTCGTGCCTGTCCTGCTCTGGTAAACAACCATCAGTCCACCCAGGTGCATTCTGGTCCCTTAGTGCCCTACATACTGTAAACCTTTGGTGCCCACAATGTGCCCAAACGAAATAAACACACAAATAATAAACAAGAAAACAACAAAACTAAACAAATAAACAGAACAGAATACTATCAAAATAAGCATGATGAAATCAAAAAAATCAAATTCAGAATAATCAAATCTAAATACTAACTTATCTAAATACTAAACTAAACAATACTATATACTAAGAATAGCTGTATGTTTAAATACAGAATAATGAAACAAAACAACACAGTTTAGAGGGTATTTCCTAATGCTCTGCCCTTTTCATAGCTGCATCATAACTACATTGTTTCTCAGTACTTTGAGATAGTGTCACACATTTTCAAGTTCATTGAATTGATTCATTTTCACTCCTCTTTTTCACACTAGAGAGATCCCCTCCAGAGCTGATTCCCAATTGAGTGATGGGAAACAAAATTTTGAAGTTACAATTTTAAGTACAAAAACACCTTCTTTTTTCCCCTCAGTGTTTACTTGCGGATTTATAATGGAGGGATAGAAACACAAAAAGCAAATTGTGTTCTCTAAGGACTAAGGGTGCAAAACACTGTGGTGCACTGGTGCTTTTCTTGTCAGGAGAGGAGAGGCGAATATTGTTGCAGAATATTGTACACTGCAGTCTTGGTGCAGAGAATGAGTCACTATACTGTACTTTTGTTTCATAGGAAATCACTGATCACTTTATTTAGGGGAAAACACTCATAAAAGCTCAACCCACTATGATTTTTGGATATGGGTGTTTTGGGTGTTTTTTTGGTCATCTTTACTTTTTTTCAAGTCAACTCACATGATCAAGTGATTCTTATCAGCTTCTCAGTCGTTGTCTGAATGCTGAAGGCCTTCTCTTCACTCTGAAGGCAGTGAGCATCTGTTCTGGACGCACATTGTATCACTAGTTCAATTTTATCCATATCAACACACAAACCTCTGTGTACATCAAATGGACATCACACAAATGTGAAATGTTTTTAGAATTAAACCTTTTCCCTTTCCACTAAAATCATTTCCTCAGAGTCATTCATTCCCTTCTCCATCAACAGCGTCTCAATCAAAACCACATGGTAACTGTAGCACTTCATCTTGTTTTCAATGCATCCGGCCAAAGTAACACCTGGAGCTCTACAGTACGTGTCTGATCACAATACAGGCATAAACATGGTCATGGCCAGCAACACATACTCATATGGGTGGCATTTTATAATTCTGTTTTCAAAAACAAGAGAGTTAATATTAAACTCGATATTGAGTCATGGTCAATGTAACACTGTGGAGATTATATACTGCTTTGTGAATATTAACCTAACAACTGTTTCATTATGAAATTGTCATGATTTTTGTAAACACGCAATTATAGATTGAATTTGACATTGAAATTCTTAAAGGTGTACAGAAATTTGATTTTAACACAGAAGCGCTATGTAAGAAGGGCCAGCAGCGCCTGTTTTGTTTAAGAAAATTAGCTGCATTTCAAGTCGATAAGACCTTAATGACTCTGTTCTACAGATCCTTTATCGAATCTGTCATTTCTTTTTCTATTATTTGCTGGTATGGCAACCTTGGAATTAAACATAAAAATGCCCTACAGGGTATTGTGAAGGTTGCTAGCAAGATTGTGGGGACTCAGTTTGTTGATGTGAATTGTTTATTTAAAAAGCAAGTACTGAGGAAAGCTAGGAGTATCTGTTTAGACGGTAGCCATCCTCTTAGCTCTGAGTATGTCTGGCTACCATCTGGTGTGCGACTATGTGCCCCTAGGGTGAAAAAGAACAGGTACAGACATTCGTTCATCCCCACTTCCATTAGGGAGCTCAACCTGGTTGAACGATGATGGTGACAATGAGTTTGATATTGATGACGATGATGATGTTGTTGATGCTGATGTTGGGGATCTATGTGGTTGGCACTTAACCTGAAATTTGCCTTTTGTTGAATTACTGTGTTTGTTTTTAGATATCTATTGAGGTGTCGTATGTATGTGTTGGAATGTATGTTTTTATGTTTTTAACACCTAGACTGCAACCAAATTGCCCAAGTTGGGACAAATAAACTACTTGACTTGAAAAGAAAATTGAATTTGAGCCCACTGTGGGTCCTAACATTAGTGTAATAATTCATCTATCCCAAACCTTGTGCAAAATTCTATGTTCGAGTAAATCCGGGATGAAAGTGTGTTTTTTTTTTCCCGCATGTGATAATGCAGGCGCACA
This sequence comes from Trachurus trachurus, assembly GCF_905171665.1. Classification (NCBI taxonomy): domain Eukaryota; kingdom Metazoa; phylum Chordata; class Actinopteri; order Carangiformes; family Carangidae; genus Trachurus; species Trachurus trachurus. The sequence goes on along the minus strand of NC_139903.1, from coordinate 17,082,259 downwards.
AATTATACGTCAGCCTGCTCACAATTCATCAGCCACTGATATTGAATCCATCATCCGTCAATCAAACGTCTGAGACAACACACACACACCGAGCTCGGTCTCTCCCTAATATCCCGCCCGCTCGAGAACGACCAATCCAATTCGTTTTGCTTACTCTGGTAAACTCGTGCAAAAGCTCGTTGAAACTCTGCACGACAAACTGGACAAACGGCCATTTCTGTACACCTTTAAAGAAATATGATAAGCAATAGCACATGGATTGCTAGACTGCATTTTAAATTCTCTTTTCACTTTATATTTCAAAAAGACTTGAAAAATATGAATTTATCGCTTAAGGTAAAGGTCAACGTAAATAATATAACACAGTCAGATTAAGCTTAATTTGCCTAATTCCTTCACAGTGACAGACCCTGTAGGGAATCATGTGGGCTAGGCTGCATTTCCTTTCTTTATCACTGGGATAGTGTGAAGTTGTCAGCAGGAATGTGAAATGTGAGGCACCACTTTGGCTTCTGGCTTTTTATATCACCACTAATAAAAGCATATTGTGTCCTTCAAAATAGTAGTAATGGTAGTTTCACAAAGAAAGTTTGTACATGTGTGTTCTCCTGCGCCTGTTGTTCGAGCTAGATGATCCAAACATTATTTTCTAGCATCACTAGTGGTCAGAAGCTCCTCAGGGCACCGTTTCCAACACACGGCTCCTCTGGCTGTCTCCTTCACACAGTAGCCTTCACAAACCTTCAAAACAAGGCCAACCCACCCATGGCCACACATGGTAATTTCAGAAATACTGTTGCATGCTGGATACCTGGCAGGAAGCTAATTATACAGGGCGGTCTGTCACAGAGATACATGACTGTAGCCCACAAAGAAGCAAAGCAATTGTAGATCGTGTTGTGCTCAACCTAATGATCATGTTTTTAAATAAAAAGTGTTGCCTGAAGGAAACTTAAAGTTAATGAGCTTCCAGTGTTAATATTTAACATAGTTGGAAACAGACGCTTGACAAATACACTCTTAAGTCTAAAACTTTCATCGCTCACATGAAATAATATTTTTTCTTAGATTTGATCATCTTTTAATAAAATCAGTACTGTAAATGTGTGCGCATGTGTTTATGTGCATGTGCGTGCACATTCTTTTTTTTTTTTTTTATTCACAGGCTCCAGACCTGTGGGAGCCAATTAGAGTGTAATATTGGAGATGACAAAAGAGACTCACTTTGGTCCAGCCCACCCGTCTCTGTCTTGTACCCCCCTAGCTTGATAGCCAAACAGAGGTTTAATAAGAGCGGTGTCTGGCACTCTCATCTCCTCTCAGACACACAGGAAGCCCAGCGGTCACAGAGTTTGGGTTTAGATGAGGTCACTGCCCCTGTGGGCTCAGCTGGAAGAAAGGAGACAGTGAAATAAATGGACAAGAGACTGGAGAGCAGAAGAACCAGTTACCGAGCTGAAGCTTGGTGTGTCTCCGAGATATTATATAACAGAATACGGGATGAGATTGCAGATCAAATGTGTCCTACATAACTGGAAGTCAGAGCCATCTCTCCTGTGGGGAAATGTGATAGAACAGGTTCACCTTTCTACCTCCACTTCACAAACTTATTTCAGTGGGTATTTTGATGATTCAGGAAGAGGACCACCAGTTAGTAAAATACACACACAACGTGGATGTGGATGCAATTTTAATATTGTGTGGCTGTGCTGAAAGGATTTGCTAAAACATGTAACCCTTTCCGACTCAGACAGACTTATCACACCGACATTCCTAAGATTATCTTGTTCTTGTTTGCCATAAATGTTTGGTATATTCTTTGATAACCATAATAATCAGACATTCTTGAAAGACCTTATCAGGAATGCCCTCATCTCTTCCTATAGGATTGCGCCAAACCCCGAGCAGCTACAATTACAAGGTGATGATGATAACTTCCCTCCAGGGAAGTTAAAATCAGAGCCTACACTAAGTGGGGGCTGTGCAGCAGCAGGTAGTTTAAATCCAACCAAAGCTTTGAGCACCAGTGACACCACCCTAATACAGAGGGTGCATTGCGGTTACTAGAGTATGTCATGTGAGAGTAGCAGCAACCTCACATTGTGTGTGAACCATCCCACTGCTTCACTCTGTGTTTGTCATTTCCTCATTAGTGAAGGGAAACATCCAGACACGCTCATTTATCACGTTTCCTGATGCACCAGTGAAAAAGTATATTAAAGAAAATGTGTTTTTAAAGCCGTAAACATGAGGTCTGATGTGTCATTCCCACAGACTGGGAGGCTGTGGAGTAGGAACAGTTACTAATTCATTATCTGGACTGACAGCAGCCTCATTTCCACTTGGAATTGGGGATGGTACTGAAAACAAAAATGCCCATCCTGTCTTGATCTTTATCGTTGTTTTCACATGTTGAGAAGCAAAAAAATCATTTAACTTTTTTAATAACATAGTGCCTTATCAACAAACTGCATAGCAAAAAGTAATGTTTTATTGAGTGCTTAAGGCACATTGGATGTTATGTATTAAGTGGAATACTAAACTACACTGGTAGGGTTTGATAGGGATCACATTTATTCTTCAATTTGTGGCTGCTTATAATTTCCTGTCTGTTCATAAATCTGTATCGAAATATTTTTTTCACTTCCACCATTTAGCCTTAAGTTGTAGATGGTACTGTGAGAACACAATCTTTCCTCTGATATAAGGCTCTGCAATGTCCATCAGTACATGATATGTTATATTCTGTATGTTACAGACACTTGATCATTTTGTATCAAGTGTGGTTTTATTTATTTATTTTTTTCCGATTTTCGGGATCATCCCATTTAGTCTCTGTAACTACACCATCTCAGAACTGAGTGAACATTTTCCCTTAGACGTCTCTCCACACGCCTCTGTTCTTCAGATGGCAGAGTGAAGGTCCTCTGTAGCAGAGATAGTTGGGAATCATCCAAAGTCTTTCTATCACTTGGTGGGTAACCACAGGTTCCCGCTGCGTCTCACTGGGCTCCATCAACGTGGATCTTCCTCTGCTCCTTTCAGGTTGTCTCACACACAGTGTGCACTGAGAGGCTTTTTGTACGTCTGACAGCACATGTTGGGATGTTGCGATTGTCTCTCGGGTCCTTGAGACCGTGAAGTGTAATATAGTCAAAGTTTCATCTCAAGGTAACCCCTCTCAAGGATAATAAAAGCAGCCACATACAGTACAGAGAAACTGAACAGCTGATGATCAGTTCAGACCTCCAGGTACATTTGTCACGCAAAAAAACAATAAAAAGACGATGAATAAATACATTTTAGCGGCATCTCTAACAACAAATGTTACGAGGAAAAATAAAAAATCTCAGCATTTACAGGGAATTACCCATACATCTGTCTTTATTTCCAAAAAATAAGTAGCCAACCTTTTTAATTAATTTGTCCTTGAGTGGAAAATTACTATGAGAGACTGTTCCCACATTTATCCTGTTCCAAAATCCTGTGGCTGACGTATCAACACATTCTCAGATCCTGCTTCACACAAGGTTTGTGATGGGGACAAGCAGTGAATTCTTTACACAATTCTCAGCCTTAATGCACAGCAGAAATGATGAGCGTGCGGCTGCTGAACTGAATGTCAAGAGGTGGGATCCACCCTGCACGCGTTCCGATCAATCATGCGCCGACAGCAGATAAAGTCAGCAGACCTGCGCACGCACATCTGAATTTATCAATGACAGCACGTTGGGTTTTAATTTGATTTTATGAATTTCATGTTGTCATTTGTCGAAGCAGTAGCCTACTTAGAAATGTTAACAGTTATGAAGCGCTTTTTGTCTTTCAAGACGACCATAAATTTGAAATTTTGCCACATGCATGGTGGGAGCTCAGGTGTGTTTTGGGAGAGCTAGCTAACGGCGCCCTCGGCTCCTTCATTATGTGAACGCTTTATGGTAGCATGCTCATGTCCTAACAGGATGGCGAACATGGTAAATGTAACACCTGCTTAACACCAGTGCTGTGAGCATGTTCACGGCCGTTAGTGTTTAGCACAAAGCACGCTGTGTCCATGTGCAGTGTCCCAGAGCTGCTGTTGATGCTTCGTCTTGTTAGATGCAATTAGGTAACAAGTGCTGCTGTTGTGATAATGTATGTGTTATATACCACACAGCATTAATCAGCAATGTACTACTGTGCCTGACTATGTTTTCTGTCATAGCTCTGTTTTTTGTCAGTCATGGTCTGTATATTTCTTTTGAAAGTTTCATCCATGACTTCCTGCACAGTGTGACTATACCATATCTGGTCACTGGCCATCTGAAAAGGGTTGGAAAAGGACCAGATGCAACCAATAATCTAAAACACACAACATGCAGAAAGAATATTGAATTTTAATAAATTGCGCTCCCTGCATTCTGCTCTGTAGATGGATTCGCTCTTGTAATATTTTCCCCAGTGTTTTACCTGAGCACTCTGCAGGAAATGCATTGGGCTTTTACACAAACACACACATAAACAAGCTCACCAGGTCTCCCCTGGTCCATCAGTAAATCACCATTACTTTACTGTGGGGTTTTTAAGGCATTTCAGCACACAGCATGAACCGGGCTAAACAGTAAATTAGCCTAATTCCATCCATCTCACCTGCCACGTCTTTCCCCCAAAACATACTGAACCCGATGGTGAGGAGATTTTTTAGCGGTTAGCCTTTCTCGTCCTATGCTTCCCAAACTATTTCCATTATCTTAAGGTCAGAGGCTGGCTCTGCCTGCCGGCTGCAATATTTATCAATCAAACAGGTCTGAGACAACAGAGAAAAGTGGAGTGGCACAGCAAAAGAGCACTTAGCCTGGATAAACAGGCAGATAGTACCATGGATCACTGCACTGCTAAGTCTGTCACTGGGAGAGGGGCTAGAGGGAGACAGAGGAGGGAGAAACTCTGGACACTGTGTGTGTGTGTGTGTGTGTGTGCGCGTGTAGCTTAGAGTGAGGCTTTGGGGAGAAACACAGGCCTGGTCAAAATGTCATCAGCGTGCCAGCTTATAGCAGCTTGAAAGGCTTAGAGTTGTGATATTTATCCTGTGGGCTTTGGCAGGGAGGTGGACTGGGAGAGAAAATATCTGTAATTTCATGGTGTCTTCAGGGGAAATTTGATTTCAGATGGCTGGCAGTCTGATAAATAGGAACTGCTGCCTGCAATCCTTTCCTAAAGGGAAAGAAGAAAGGGTACAAGTCTCCCTCACGTCTGTGTCAGTATGAGTGAGAATGTGTGTTTGTGTGTGTACTCGTACAGAGATGTCGTGCACGCCCGGCGATAAGATTACACTGATCTTTTATGCATGTCCCGGCGCTTGTCTTTGCACAGCGCAAGAGTAGTGCTTTAAAGTGAACTTCTATTGATTGACTGGATTAGTTTTGATTAACCCCCCCTCCCCCCTTCCTGCACTGCATTGGTTTTTATTTCAATTGTCCCTTGAGAGCACTTGTTCAAGAGTTAAATGTTATGTGACTGTATTTCATCCTGTCCCTCCGTGCCTCCCCCTGCCCGGGCTGTCGGTTCTCTCAGAATTAAAACCAACATCCTCACAATCTCATCATGAATTTTTAACAACGAAATCATACCCTATTAATTCAATAGAGACCTCTAAAATTCAATATGGTGTCTAAACAATTAGATTTCTCTGCCCATCATTTCTCTCTATTTATATTTAATGTGACTCTTCACACAGCTGAGGGGGAGGGATATGGAGATACATAATGGGCGGGACACGAGAGGAGAGAGTAGTTAAGACGATGCGAAAAGAGAAAGAATGAGAAAATCCTCATTTGGTTTGCCTGCACACTTCATTACAGTGGATCAGGCTTGTACACACATAGCTAAGCACTGATAAACAGCACTTGCTTGATTAGTCCTCATTCGTTTTCCTTTTTGTTTCACAACTCTCTCACAGCGGTGCACATGTTTTGTTTTTTGTTCACTCTATACATGACAAGTGCTACATGCCGCTCCAGCCCTCGACACACTGTTAAACACGCTGCAACATCAGTGATTTCACCAGAGGTGAAATGTTTCTGAGGCACTCACGTGCCTCCAATTAGATCAGGTGTTGTGAAAACAGTGAACATCAAGCCTGGAAGAGATTCAAAAAGACCATGACCTTATTTCCAGTGAAAGAGGAAGTGGGAAGCAGAGAGGATAGATTTAGCAGCTCTCAGGTGGAAACAGCTGAGTCTGACTCTGGTGCCCAAAAAACAGGTTCCTTCTCCTCACATGCCAACAGCTCCAAATGTTTCTGACAACGCTGCTGATGTTTGTGAGGAATCGAGCCCATGGCTCTCTTCAGCAGTGACTCACTCCCTCTCTCTCAGTATATATATTCACCTGGTGTGTTCGCGCCACTGGAGCGAGGATGGGCCTCAAGCAATCCCCTATAGCATTCCCTGTAGTGCCGCCATCATGTTTGGATAGCATGAAGAAAGTGAGAGGCTGTGGTTAGAGAAGTTATCAGTTGCAGTGGTGGGTGTGTAACTGAATGATTAAAACAGATTAAACTGCAAACATGCTGCACATAAAACTAAAACGAAGCCGAGGACAATCCTCACAATCCTGTGGCGTTTGAACGTACCTCCAAGACGAAAAAAGCAACTGTGTAGATACTTCTTTTAAAAGGTTTATTTTCCAAAGCAGTCAAAAAAACAATGACAAACTTGGTTCCATATAATACATTCCAAAAATTGACCCATTAACAAGTGTGGGTAACGTAGATTCATCCACATAAATATGAGACTCTTTTATAACCAAAAGCAAACTCCTCGGGGGCTTTTTAAATGTTTCTACAAAACTAAATTACCAAGTCAACACATAACTGATGGCACTCAGATGTGAATCAATCCCTTAATTGCACTACTACACTGGAAAAACACAACAATCCTGATTCACATTATGTATCATTACAAGTCCTGCTGAAGCTAAAACCAGACATGTCAAACTTTGACATGTGATGCTGCTGGTCACTTCCTTTTTCATGCAGATAGAAATATATATATATAAGAAGACTAGATGACTCACCCAACGCTGCTGCCCAATGACACGGCATTGCCACACGGCCGCCATCTTGCGTCAGTCAACTCTAATAGATATTTACAGTCCAAATTTCACCAAGTTATGAATAGTTTTTTAGTGCAGATGACTGGACCACCGTCCCCCTCAGGGGATGCTTATGCATCATTTTGGAGTGTCCTTATCTGTGCATAATGTTTGATATGCGTGATGAGTCTTTATTCAGCAGATACCAACCGAGTGTTAAAACCTTGGAACTTGAACGCCATTCCAATTAAATGCGTTTGAAGGTTACATGTTCAGTTACCATGTGCAACACACGGTCCGATCGAATTCGGTGTCTAATCAATTCAGATTTCATATGGTAATAAGGATTAATCAGAATTGCAACGTAGTTTAAATTATCTGTACAAATACAACATCCAGCAACCAGGTAATCACATAGAGACAGAGGCCCTGACAATGCAGGTGTTCACTTTACAGAGGAAAACCAAATACTTTTTTTTGATTTGGTGGACACACGCATAACTCATACTTTCACCTCTATTATCATTGGCTTCATACAATTCTAGCATATAATTTTCTTTGCAGTAATCTCTAGGTCAATCACGTACAAAGACTTGAGTGTGAATTTGCAAAGAGACACACACAGACACACACACACATTATGGGGCTTTGATGTAAGCCATCCCCGTAATGATCAGGGCTTTGCTCATCTCATCTCCTTGATTGAAGCTGTACAGCAGCATAAATAATTTATTCTCATGTATATTGCAGTGTTTCAAAACATGTTTTTGGATTTCAGTTTGATGAGTCAAATCAGAACACATGTACACCTTTGCCAAGCTGTCTGTCCTTACTGTAATTTTATTTTAGATGGATGCCTCTGTAAGAAAAGTGATGCTGTCCGAACATCTGCCTCCAAAGGATCAGATACCAAACTGCTGTGTGTGACAGAGCTATGACTGACATTGTTATTGTTTTATGGCCATTGTACTTTTGTACAGTGTTCCCTCCTGTTTCAAAAGAAACTGAGATCTGAGTTTCAAACGGCAGACATTTAAAGACTCACCAAAATTATATTTACAGCAACACAATCACAAAGGGTGAAATTCAAAGTTTTTATTCATTTACACAAACAGGAAGGCAATTAACCAATTACAGCTTCTCAGTAACTGTGTGCTGAGAATAACTAATGTGTACAGTTCATCATTTTTGCATCACAGAGGTGAGTTTATCAAAGCATGGAGAAGATCCACCGGTACTCTGTCTTGTTAACTGTTAGCTCCATTCACTTATTCAATGTGACAGTAATTGGTGACCTTGATTCTGGCTCAGGTGTAGTGATGCAACATCAAAGCTTTTGATTTTAAACATGAAATGTTGTATAAAGCTTTTATTTATTCATTAAAGGTGAAGCATCTTCAGCCCTTTTCTTATGTATTTGTGGAATTGGAAACTTGATAGTTTTTTCCAATGATTACTGACTTACTCATTAAAAAAACCTTTAAAATAAAATCCGGGGCACTCTGCACGTCGCCCCCTCTCTATCCTACAGTATAACTTTATTTTTTTCAATACCCACTCCAATTAAGGACAGGGCGCCCCCTCAAACTTTCCCACAGCATTTTGCCTCATCTGTTGCATGAAACATTGACAAGAGGTTAAAAAACACATGTCAAAGCATGTTGGCAGTCTGACCCTTTGCAAAAACACAGCTATACAACGTAGAGGGACTTAGGTGTTTCAGGCTACATGTGTAACAGGGTTCACTGGAACAAGGCTTGTTTGTTTGGTTGGCTGGAATGCTGTCAATTAGACAAACAAGATTCATGCTGCTTTTCTGCAGGGAAGCGCTGGGTTTCTGCAGAGCTTCTGGTCTGTGTCCCTCTATGTGTGTGGTTCTACATGGCTCTGCTCAAGTTGTAGGGGGCAGAGTGGTCATTCTGTCACCACAGATGGACAGGAAAAGCCCGGGGGGCATCTGAAAAGCCACAGGCAATGTAGTTTGCATACTGTGTGTGTGTATGTGTACTGTACATGTGTTTGTGTTTGGGATTTTCATTTTTTGTATGGTATTCTAGTGTGTGTGTGTGTGTGTGTGTGTGTGTGTGTGTGTGTGTGTGTGTGTGTGTGTGTGTGTGCGCGCCACAGCAGTGTAGCTGACAGAAGCAGTACAGCCCCCCTCTCATGCAACAAATGCCATCCCTGTCTGCTTGGGTTGCCCTCCAAATCATCAGATCAGTCACACGCTAACACACATGTCCGCATACAAGCCCACACACATGCAGTCTCTCGCACACAATATGGCCACACAGAAACAAATATCTCTGGGACCAGATTATATTCGGAGAGGCCAGTTTAGCATCACTTGATCCAATAGCTTATGTATTTCCCTGGGTGGTAAAACTGTGCTGCCCTTCACAACTGAAAAGATAAAATATGCCTTGGGAAAAATGTAAGGGTTGGGGACTCCGTGTGGGTTATTGTCAAACAAGAAAGTAGGTACAAAACAAATTTATCCACTGTCATATTTACTAAAGTGTAAAACCGACAGTCTTTGTCCCATCCATACTTCACATGGCAGACAGATTTGAATGCAAGTGAGTGCATTTGCCAAGCTTTGCCTTTTTAATGCCCCAGTATCCACTGCAATTACAATATGCCTATAAATGACAATAATATAGATGAAACCAGCGTAATGCATATCAGATGTTTGACAGTGCAGTGTTGTCTATAAGGCTAATATCAGTGATATGATCAAAACCATTACTGACTCAAGCCCTTCAAAGGGATATAAGTATTATGCTAAACACTCACCTCTCATCTGTCTTTCATCTAATCTCATATTACTGTAGCTTAGATGGAACTCACGTGGTCAGAGAAGTGGAGAGAGATAATATATAGATAATAGATAATATGTGAACAATATAGCCACTATTTTCTGATAAGAATCTGGCCCAATGACATCTTGTGCACAGAGAACCCTCTGAAGTGTGTTCTGGCTTTAAAGAAACTGAACTCATGCAGCTTTGGAGCATCCACAGGAATGGAACATTTTTTTAAGTGACTTTTAAAATAGTGCAATATATGTTTCAATTCAGCATCAACCTTGAAGCACTCTAGAGCTCTTTACTTTGTGTGATGGCTCACCTTGCTAAGAGGCACGCTATTGACATGGAAATTACCATCGCTCTGGAAAAAAAGGCTCATGAATTTTGTCTTTCTTTTCTTCTTTTTTTTTAGTTTTGGTTCAAAGTTTTACTTGATGTGGTTAGAATACTAACATATATTCCTGTGCATTTGATGACAATAACTTAAGAAAATAAAACTATACTGTACATAGGCCTACCTGTACAGTGTATTTTAGTTGTATAGATTATGTTACGTAAAGCTGACCATACATGCTGCTTTAATTATTTTTCTTTTCTTTTCTTTTTTATTTATTTATTAATAAATGAATTGTATCATTGTATGGAGAAGGTTACGCTGATTTAAAAGACATATGTATGCATGCATATCTATTCTATAACTGTAAGGCCTAAGGAGGCTATGGAACTGTGAAGAATAATGATTTTATTCAGAAGCTTATGCTTAAATTAATCTAAACATATAACAGATAAGATTTTTATGTCTTTATTTATTTTTTGTTATCAAAATTTATGTTTCTGTTTGTGAGCCACCACCTCACCTTGTGGCTGTTTAGGTCAAATAGTGCTGGAGGGCTGCAGTTGCCTCGGGCAGCTGAAGGTTGCCTGACTCATCCCCATCATTTTATGTCAAACATGCAGCAACTACTGTCTAATTCTGTGTAATTGTCAAAGGTCAGAGCAACACTGACACAAGAGGGCAGAGTGGGTCCAAATAATTAAATGCACAAAGATAGCAGGTGACTTAATGGATGAGTATTACTATGAGCGTAGGAGTAAAATTAAAGTATCTGCAATAAAATAATTACATGATATTAGCAATAAAAATAATAGAATTAGCCAGTCCTTCCCATAAGTCCAGTCCAGGTCCCAATATTTAGAGCTAAGATGCCTTGCCTTGCCTTGCCTCAAACTGACTTCAAACTCAGTCCAGTCCAGTTTTGTATTTTGTATTTTACTGTTGTGTGTGTTTTTTATTTTTTCTGGACACTCCAGTCTCCGTCGGCCCAAAGCAAAGGTTGTTGAAAACAAGCAGAAGCAAACAAGCATCATTGGTGGACAAGCAGCGAGTCCTCCAAACAAAACAACCAAATAGGTCACTGTACTGTACCAGTGCACAGCACCGTGGTTACTAGAATAGTTCCTCAACAGTTGTTGTCACGGTTACTATGGTAATGGCTTGACATGATTTACTTGAGTCTATAAAATAATCATAGGAATGATATGAACAAACAATTTCTTAGAAATAATTTAAACAATCCTATAATGGTAAATGCTGTCATCTCTGGGTGACCTCCCTAAAACAGAGCCTTATACTGGTCGATCACATTCATTCCCAGAATCCCTCTCTCTGTCCCTGGACACTCATCCTTAACAATTACAACCCCTTAATACTCTTACAATATACAGTACATCTCAACTCAAGGTCAGAATAAACCATAACAAAACCAGTGTAAAGGATCTCCACTCCACTTAGCATCAATCAGTCAAGCCGTCATGTAGGCTAAATGCAACTTTCGGTGGTCATATTGAACAATTTACTCGATAATATTTTCCTCCTTCAAGCTCTTCGTATATTGCAGAAGACTGCCTGTAAATGTGTTCATGAATTAGTGAAGCATTGCAAACCTTGGGGTTATGAATAGCATATAAGGAATATGATGATATCAGTGTAGGCTACAGTGTCCAATAGTTTAGGGCTGAGGTATTTGGAAATTTTGTTCAGGGAGTCAAAAGGCCATTTCCTGGAGGAATTAAAGACCTGGTTTGACATTGCCAGAGTTTTCCTAGAACAAAACTTTCTCTTATCTTATGCCAATTCTCAACGGGTCAACTCGCTCTGACTCTTATTGGAGAGGTATGCTGCAGTATTCAGGGTGAATATCAGGCCAAAATAGTATGATAATATTTATTATTGCTTGCATAATTGCTAGTAATTAAATGGTTTGCCACTTTGTTGTTTGCACATTACAAGATAAAATGCTTACTGTCAGTTTTTTTTATTAAGAATATGCAAAATAGCTATGTATATGTAATTCAGTTATTTCTCTTTCCAGCTAATGACGCACCAGCTTCTTTATTTCTTTTGACTCTGGTTTAGCAGGATGATGCAAAACTCTGCTGTGATGTAATGTGGCTTTAACATTTGTTGGTTCATATTTATTTATAATCAACAACCCACGACGAGCGACTAAAAGAAAAAAAAAAAAAAGCAAAGTGATCTAATGGACATAATTAAAAAATTCTGCTGAGCAGAGCAGCAGGAGATAAATTCACCAGTGTGTTTAACATGTTTGTATCCTTATTACCATAGTTAGTGTACAGTAGTTACTTATAATTAGATGTTATATAACACAATTCCAGTTACAAATGCACTTTTAAAAAAATCACATAGTGGTTTTAAAATGTTTTAATTTTGGTGGTTCTGGTGAATGAGTCATGTTTGTGTCAGCATGTTGTCTTACCTGTTTGTCAAATCCTCAGTTTAAGTTGAGATGGTTGCTGTTTTTTATCCACTATGATGCTGATGGAGCTTCTTTTTTTTTTAAAGAGTCAGGATTCTTGCTGATAAATGAAGTCCTTTTGCCTTTTATGCTCAATAATAACCCGCAATTTCCTCACATTTGTTAATCCTGAATGATAGCAATCTGCGCAAATTCCATCTGAGTCAATTTGTCTTAATGTCAGCCGTGTAGAAGGCCAATTATCATTACCACATTACTTGAACAAAAAACTACTCTCCTCTGCCAAACACTTTTGTCACACAGGATAGATATTCTGCTTTACAACCCGCACTGAGCCTGAGTTGGAGCAGATGGAACAGTATGTTTTCAGTCAAGAAACCTCCCTGTTCTTTTAACGTCCGTCAGAGGAATCAACTGCACTGTGGTTTTCAGGCTTACTGTGACAAGGGGTCACATACAGTACTCACACAGCTTGCATGGTAATGAAAAGATTTGAGGATGTTTGTAAAGGAAGAAGCAGGAGATAGTTTAAGTGGTAAACATTTTATAATTTTATAATTGTTCAAACCTACGATATCTGGAAAATGTATTTTAGTGAATAGATTGGATTCATCTCATCTCAAGTAACAAGTTGGTCAACATTTCTACCTGATTCTACCTGGCTGAATGTACTGTACTATATATACACTCGACTCACAACCCTGACTGAACCTATAGCAAATAACAGCTACTATTGACAACCAGTGACAAAGGAAACACTGTCCAGAGCTATACTCCATATGCATATATACAACCTTGGATCTGTTTTCTTACCAACACATTCGATTACACTCATATACATCCTCTGTGCTTCAGTACAGTCCTGATGACAGTGGAATAAAGAAAACAGATGTAGCGCTAGGCTTGAAGGACAGACAGGAAACACAACAGCTTTACAGAGATACCGGTAATGTGTGAAAAACTATGACCATGACTTTAAACCATTTTATTCTGAATTCTGAAATTGTAGCACGGTGGTTCACATGCTGTCCATTTATTGTAATGATCAGCAGGTATGTTTATTATGCACGCCGTCTAGCTTATAGTGCGTTAGCATGGGAATTTGATACTGTAAGCGCTTAACACAAAGAGTTGAGGTTGATAGGAAATCTATTTGATTTACAAATATTTGGTCATAAACTGAGTTATTATTGTTAGGTATACGTATCAGTACTGTAATGCTGTTTTTCTGTGAAGCATGAATTCTGCCAATCTATATTGAGATATGCTGATATGCTGATGACATCACCAACATCAAAAACTAGAAAAAAAAAAAAAACTAGAAACCGTCATGTAATGGGGTCACAACTTCTGTCACCCTCATCACCAACTCATCCCAACTATGCGCACCTATGTGTACACTACTACAGTACATCACTGTATGAGTACCCCCGGATGAAGCGGAAGAAGATGGATGGATGGTTGAGTACTCAGTACTCATAAGGCAGCATTTTGATCTGAACTACACACACTTCCATAGTTGTGATGCTATCATGTTGATAAAAATCTGTCCAGACAGACAGACCAATATCCCTACTCAAAACCTCCTGTGTTATTTCTCACTTTGTCTAGTCTACAAGACCACATTATGTCTTGATGACACACACTCTCACAAGTGGGAAACAACAAACATATTTACCCGCCGTGCTGTTGTGACTGGTAAATACTGTTTCCTGAATCGACAAAGACTTGAGTGCATGATGCTGTAACATATGGACAGCCATAGTGTAATGCATTTCTGTGATAAAGCCTTCCCTTTATCTCCTTGAGACTGACAGTGGAACACTTCTGCCATCTCTCTGCTTTTTTTTTCTGCAGGACCCTGAACAACAGAAAAGTCACCTGATCCCCAGAGAGCATTTCTCACTGCTTTGCAAACACAACTCCGTTTTGATGTGTCGGTTTTTTGATGATGCAGTACGTTTCGGTGATCAAGGGCAGTTCAGAGGAGGACAGTAAAGGTGAGCGGGTAAGCACACACACATACACCCACTTTGAGTTGTTTGCCAGAACACCTGTGCGTCTGAAAAAAGGGAGCAACACAAAGCATCTCTCTTTTTTTTTATTCTGCAGCCATGAGGTGACACACCATTGTTTTTCCGTGTATACCTCCCCTGTGCATTTTGATTCCCGCCAGAGACGGGCTGCGCCTATTCAAGTACTATATGAGAGAGGCCATTAGATACTGAGGCGGCCATCACTCTGCTATGAAAGGCATTCTACTGATGTACTGCCCTTCATGCAAGTAAACTTTAACAGATTCATTTTGTGCCCAGATCCAGGCAATGGTTATCCAGACACATAAATTAGCCCCTTAACGCCAAGACCTCTATATCATCAGTGTCATTCTTTTTCTTTAAAAAAATCTTATAAAAAAAATTGAATTCATAAATTGTGAGGAAATACATTTAAAAAATGCTGGATATTAGGGGTGTAACGGTATATGTATTCGTCCCGTGCCGTCACGGTACGGGGGTCACAGTTCGCTGCACACAGTCACACGACAAATACGTCTGAATGAATAAAAAAAGAAAAGTCGAGTCCTCACTCCAATCTAGGTGGCGGTAATGAGCCTCGAAGCTGCCTGCAACTGTCATAACAGATGAAGAAGAGAAGTGATGAGAGTGTGAAGTTACTGTGCGTTCACACCAAAAGCTTCCAAAGCGTCAAAACGCCGGAAGTCAATTCAATTTCAATGAAAGCCCGGCGGCACTGAGCGTCCAAAGCGTCAACAGGCGTCGCCGCGCTTCCAAAGCGTCCAAGGCGTCACCAGACGAGAAGTTGAACCCTGGTTAACATTAGGGTAATTAGCTATGACGTGGTTAAGCGGCAACCGGCGGCAACCTGTCAGAATAGAGATGTCCGTTGGCTGCCTTTTTTTTTCTTCTTTTTTTTGTATTTCGGCTCCCCAATGACCAGCGCGATCGAACTTTGACGTCAGTCACGTGACGAGCGCCCAAAGCGGCTGAAAATATTTGCCGTTTTGGAAGCTCTCTTGTCTGACGCCCAGCCTCGAGCGTTTTTGACGCTTTGGAAGCTTTTGGTGTGAACGTACAGTTAGAGGAGCTGCCTGCTTCATTTATGTCACCGTGTGGCTTCTCAATGAAACACAACGGCGACGGCGACAGCTCGCGACCATAGAAAGCAGCTCGCGACTGGTCGACCGGTCAAAGTCCGTCGGCGATGTTTCACGGATGCGCTTGCTAGAAACTAGGGATGTGCACGGTTACCCGGGTACTCGAGTACTCGAGTAGCAATCTGCTACTCGGTTATGAATTTATTATTCGGGTACCCGAGGATTAAAAAAAACGGCACGTCAGAGCGCAATCTAGTGTCGGATCAGACTACATTATCATGCCCTGGTTCGGCTTTTTGTAGTGTTAAACAGTTTCGGATCAAGCAACGTGATTTTCTGCTGTGTAAAAGCGTTTTTGGATCGAGCCTCGGACTTTCAAACCTTTTACAATAATTCTCCCTCCCTCCCTCGGCGACGTACGCCGTCGGGAGGGAGACGACAGGTCTGAAGTCTGGTAGAAAATATACTTTCACTTTACAAACACTCTGAAACCTTCCCTGTTATTTCCTGAAACGATGCGAGGCAGAGAGGACCGAAGGCACCAACATGTGTAGTGTGGACTAATAAATAAGCACCGCTAATGATTTAAAAAAGAAAAGAAAAAAAAAGTTTTCTCCTCCGTGGCAGCCGCGGCATAAATGCGCTGCACTCAGCGCTGCACTCAGCGCTCAGAGCGCATGCAGCGCATTTATTCCCCGGCATAAAGATGCACATCTGCCTCGTATGTGCATCTTAAAGGGATAGTTCACCCTAGAATGATATTTCGCTCATTATCTACTCACCCTCATGTTGACTAAGGGCTGGAAGAAGTTTCGGAGCCCACCGTCCCTTCTCTGAGTTACAGGGGGTCTTAGCGTAGCAGTGCATTTCAATGCCACGGTAGCAAAGGGACACCAGAGCTCTTCGTAAAAAAACACACACAAAAAAACATCCAAATACCTCCATGATGCTCGTATGTAATGTCCGTCTTGTGCTGAAGCCCCAAATTGCGGAATTGTCCCGAAAAAAATTAAATAAGTCCACATTCCAAGCATGTTTGTAGCATTAGCTCCCAGTGTTGTTGTCCGGTCTTCCGCTGCCAGCGCGCATGCGCAAGAGCACATGAGAGCACTGAGACCGACTCGAGTCTCAGTGCGAACATTGCGCATGCGCGCTGGCAGCGGAAGACCGGACAACAACACTGGGAGCTAATGCTACAAACATGCTTGGAATGTGGACTTATTTAATTTTTTTCGGGACAATTCCGCAATTTGGGGCTTCAGCACAAGACGGACATTACATACGAGCATCATGGAGGTATTTGGATGTTTTTTTGTGTGTGTTTTTTTTACGAAGAGCTCTGGTGTCCCTTTGCTACCATGGCATTGAAATGCACTGCTACGCTAAGACCCCCTGTAACTCAGAGAAGGGACGGTGGGCTCCGAAACTTCTTCCAGCCCTTAGTCAACATGAGGGTGAGTAGATAATGAGCGAAATATCATTCTAGGGTGAACTATCCCTTTAAACTCCAGTCTCTACTCTTATTATCCACCTGACATTGTGTGTGACGACGCTGTGTGTCAGTAATGCGGACTGTCTGACGGACAGAGCGCATTTATGCACCGGCTGCGCTCTGTCCGTCAGACATGACGTCATTTTATTTTTTATTACAGTACTCGATTACCCGATTAGTACCAGCTTCGGTTACACGATTAGTAAATTAGTCGAAATGCCCATCCCTACTAGAAACGCATTAAACACGTAGCGCATGTTCACCCGCCTCCCCTCCGTCCCTCCTCCCTCATGTCAATCACTGGTGCAAGGAAAAAGACAACTTGTGTGCAACAACTTATCCCGCTGCTTTTAAGCCTCTTGATATGAACACAGACACCAGAAACATCACCAAAGCAACTGGCATCTACTCTAAATTAACTGTGTAAACCAACATTGATGTTAGTTTCTTGGTTTGTTTTGTTTGTAATAGTTGTCAGTTGTCAAGTGAATTTTTTTTTCCCTTTAGAATTAATGAATGGCATGATAACACTCCTAATGCACTTGTTTAATTTTATATTCATTTTTTTTTTTTTACTTTTATAACACAAGACAGATTTTAGTTTTACATTGAATAGTGATGTTGTACCGAAACCGTACCGAACCGTGACCCCTGAACCGAGGTACGTACCGAACCGTGACTTTTGTCACCTACTGGATATATCAAGTATTAAAAATATGCCAGTTGCTATTTTGTTGCTTTTTTTCCCCCATTGTTTGTCGGAAGGTCCTGTAAAGACTCCAGTTTCAATGAATTTGAATTTTCTGTCAAAGATTTGATCATTTAGGCTTCGACAGGTTAATATCTTTTTCCATCTTTTCTTTTTGTACTTCTAATTCCTTTAAAAAAATAAGTATAGTTGCATGAAACAGTGAATTGTGTCATATTTCACAGAATTCAATGTTTTCTGCTATCACATTAAATGATTTTTATCAGATGAGACCTATGTGACCATGACACCGTCAACAAATTAGTCTTCACCTCATTAAAAAAATACTCCTCATGATTAAATGTTAATGGCAAATATGTCCCAAAGGAAAAATCGGCTTTTGATTATAGGTGTTTATTTTGTAACATACACCTATTCTTATTGTTAGAATTCATCAAGATTATGGGTCTAGGTTACAAAATTAACACCTATAATCAAAAGGCGATTTATCCACCTGAGTCTAACCTTCCTGAAGAATTGTGCAAACAGCAGGGATGTGAAAAACTACAACTACAATGTACGTACTCTTGAAGGAAACATAACCTAGAAACTTAAGTTAATAGTTTAGTCAGCTGTCTTGTGTAGAAAAAATATTTATAAAATGAAATCAGATTCAGTTACTGACATGTAAACTCTGATTTTGTCACTTCTCTGAAACTCAGCACAGTGGGGATCGAGCGTTAAAATCATCAGGATCATCTGCTGCGTGATCACCAGCTGAGCTCCAACCTGCTTCTACAAAAATCATTAGTTAATAGTAATTAAGTCATTTTTTTGCTTGCGCATTACATCATAAAACATTAGAACATGTAAACCCTGTCCTCCTAGGAAAGAGATAAGTCAAAAGTGTGTGTGTGGTTACATGTACATATGTACAGGTGCAGATCCATCAGTGTAAACATATTGACCTGTCAGTGGGGGGGCTGGTTCATCGTGTTAACCTGCCATAGTCGGTTCCAAATTAATCACACATGATGAGATGATTAATCTGGTTTACCTCCCTCTATCAGTCCACTGTTCTTGTCCACCTGCACCACCACGTCTCCGCCTAAGACCGTGGACCAGGCTACTGTCTCAGCTGGTTATATACACCAACAGAAAGGCCTAGAAAGAGTTGAACAATGTCTGTATAAGTCATATCTCTAACAGCTCAGTGCTTCAAAATTGCAAGTTTTAACTGACATCTCAGGATGCACAAAAGAGATCATATTGTTGAAAGTGCTGCAGAGAAATGTATAAAAAAATAGAGGGATACAAAGGAAGACTGGGAAAAAGATAAAGTAGTAAAGTAGTATAACCACAAGAAACTTGACCAAACTGAATTATACAGTCTTTTAGGAATCAAAACTTGTATTAAATGTGAAACTTGGCCTACTTACTACTTACGCCTGTCACCCCTTGCTGGGGTATAGGCCATTGAAACTTGGCCTGACTGTTGAATATTATGGTGGAGATAAAATGGTAAAAATCATACAGACCAACAGCAACAGTTGTGTCTCTCTCCAAGGTGCTGAACTGTTCGAACACAGTTGTCTCACAACAGTGTGTAGCTCTCTCTCTCTCTCTCTCTCTCTCTCTCTCTCTCTCTCTCTCTCTCTCTCTCTCTCTCTCTCCCTCTCTCTCTCGCTCTCCCCCTCATATTATGGAGCTAGAACAGTCTCATAATGAATAAATGCACACAGAAATTAATACATTGGACAAAAGAAGATTTGCACACACAAATATGTTTCATTCTATATATAAGTAAAACAAAATATTCACATATAAAAAATAAGATTCATGAACATATTTCCGATGCACACACAAATAGAAAAAAAAATCACAAATATATACATATATATATAGGTATTTGCAATCTTCATCAAATACATATTTGGAGCTTGTTACATTCATATAGAGAGCCTAAGCAGAAGCAGGGAGTAACGTGTGCCATGGACCTCAATTTGGAAAAAATCTCCATGCAAGTGAATGGGACTCAAAATTTTATTTTGTGAACCAATTGAATTGTGGCATGAGAAAAAATATGACCTCTACCTATTTGTGAATCTTCTTTTGTGCATTTATTAATTTATCTGTGCATTTATTCATTATGAGACTGTTCTAGCTCCATATACCTAGGTTTGTCCTCTGTCATTTTGGTGCCCCGCACTACATGGATGTGACACTGTACATTAAAATTGATCTACACAGAATTTCATCAGAGCACCATATCCACTACTTTAGTCACATCCAAGCTCTGGGTTATTAGAGCTACACCACAGTACTCTAGTGTAAATCCATGTTTAAAAGAAATTTGAATGAGTCGGTGTGAGTCATCCAACCCTCTCCTAACTTGCTTTAATGGATTTATTGTCAGTGGGGGTCGAACATTGTTCAGTTATAAAACTCACTTCAGTATGAAAGAGTGATTACTGTTCCTCTAACAATAAGAGGGATTACTCTGCATTTACCATCACATCGTTTCATGGTACCCCAGAGTCGCCCGTCTTTGAAGCTCGCCCCTTAAACCCAGCAGATCTGTGGGTGGTGGTGTAGTGGTCAGGGATTTCTCCCCGCTCCGCCTGCAGCTGCACAATCTCCCTTCTTCCACTTGGTCCTCTTTCATCTTTGTTTTTGAACGCTGTTTACACACATTTCATATCAACATGCTTCTTTTACAAACAAACCACAACAACTGAATTCCATGTTTTAGACAGAGGACAGACAAAACATACTGAAACCCAAGTATTTTAGCTTTTGAAATTGCACAAAATATACGATACAATATACAACCTTGAAATCAATTCAAATAATCTAGTCGAGTCTAGAAATTTTCTTTAATGAAATACAGTATGTATAAATATGAGATGATTTCAGGTGTCGAAATAATGCTGACAATGTCTGACAATGTCTGACAATTGTCTGACAATGCTAGACAAATAACTCCAGTTGCTTTCGATTTAACCTCCTTTGAAATACTATGACCTGGGCAAATGAGAATATGCACCGGCTTCCTGCTGATAGAGGCAAAAATACATTCTTGCAATGCTTGATTTTAACAGTATTAGGTTCCTATAATAACTTGAGATGAACATGAGAGTCTTCCCCAGACATACACGTAACAATGTACATGGCATTTACTGAGTTGTCAGGCTCCTCTTCTCAACACTGCAGCCCTCTTTACTGTAGATTGCTTTCATACAAGACCTCAAGTGTGTGCACGGGAATATTGGACCATTCTTCAAGGGCAGTCAGTTATTGAAAAGGTGAAGTGTGAGTCAAGATGATATATAACCAAGTTGCTTCCAAGCTTCAAGTTTTGGAATCCTCACCAATGCCTCTGTAGCTTTATAGATGTATTTCTGAATGACAGATTTGTTACAGTATAAAATCTAAGCAAAGATATTCAATAAATGGAAAGATACTCCATGAGCGGCTGCTCCAATGATATGAAATGGTATACACTTCCTGTCTCTCTAAATGGGCGTGGCCAACCGTCACCACCTCGTCTGTGAACGTGTGTGTGGATTTATAAAATTTTTAGGTAGATGAAAGTGAGATATAACATTAAATATTTGCACTACTAACAGTAATATTTAGCATGCCAAAAATAATTTAAATCATTTTCACGGGAGTTCGCGGCCGTTTGTCTGACGTTGCCTAGGAGATCGGTGCCAAATCTCGCGAGAGTGTGTCGTAGAGACAGAGACAGGTCTGGAACAAAGTGGATTTTCTCCAGATCTCTCCGTCTGAAAATTACCATTTTGGTGTCAAACTGTTCAGAAGAGATGTGGCTTGTGAAAAATGAGTCCAAAATTTGCTTCAGTGACCATGGGGAGAAAGACCCGACCATAATCGGTGTTCACATTAAATTGTCCCATAGGAATCAATACACTCCAAGCTGCCTCTGGTCTCTCTAAAGGGGCGTGGCCGTGCAGAAGCCCACGTGACATGCATACAGGAAGCTGACTCGTCATGAAAGGTCTTGGTTTATAAACCGTCTTTGATCTAAGTATCACAAAAGTAACGTGTTGTTGGTTGGACCACAACAGCAGGGCCACACCTGTAATCCTCAGCGTCCCCGACTGACTGAGTAATGGCAGTTTCTGGTTATGCTTGGGAACTCCTTGTAGGTGGAAGAGTGCCTCCAGTGCACATATGGAGAAAGCTGAAGCTACAGTATATAATAATATATGTATATAATCATTAGTTGTTTTGTTTCATTTGGAGGAAGAATGGGGGAAACGCTTTGCAAGCAGCAGAGCAAATAGCTGTCAATCATTGCACAAATATCCAATATTACAGGAGAGACAGACATTATCAATGTTGCTGTAACAGTCAGTGATAACACAACACATAGCACGCTGCACACACAATATTCCAGTGTGTCATCAGTTTATCGCACCACCCACTTACAGGCTTTAAGTCTTGTGACAGGTTGAGGGAGGTTATCATCGCTGCTTCCTTTGTGTTCTCACTCTTTGTGCTCGTCTTTACATTTCATGCCTGTAGGTCACAGCCTACAGTCTCTGCACTTACATACAACATACAAATATACACATATGCAAATGATCATATGCGGTCTAATCAAAACTGCACCTCGTGTTTTACCAAAGCTTAACAAGCAATTCATGATTGTACAACTGTATTGTACAACAGTGTCAAAATAACTGACTGTGAAAATCAAGACAAAGCAATTAAGTGTGTCTGGTATCAGGGGACTGGAACACACTCCTCTAACCTTTTATTATATCGCTTCTGTCAAAGTACATACATTAACATGAATGCCTCTAATGTAATTAACTTTTCTATTAGCACACTGGCCTCAGAGGCAGCCAATGCCACATTTTAAAAAGGAGTTGTTCATTCAGAGTGTGCAGTTTCAGATGACTCATTAATGATCCTGTCCTAATTAAAATGCAGAAAGACTTTATTGGCATACTGATCTTTTCCCAAATTCTAATGCCTTTACCCTTGTGGGGCAGTCTTCTCATTTTTTTGTTAAGTAAAAAGATGTAGTAGTTAATTAATAACAAGAAGTATGTCAAAATTAGAACATATTAATATCATCCAAATGCTGAGCTGAGTCTGTGTCATCATCAACACTGCAATGCATCCAGCATATTAAATCTGAAATTTTGGACGGATCCTCTGACTTTGTTCAAAATCCGGCACACAACTACTAAGTTTGAACTAATTCATATCATAAATTAATGTCAATTATGATATAATTATCTATGTTTTAGATATGTGCCCTCAGTTTTAATCCCCTTAGAAACATCAAACATTAATAAAATGGCTGGAAAAATAAATGAATAGTTTCTTTCTGTAATGTTTGCACAACTTTGGGAGCCTCTGTCTTCCTAAAATCTGTCGATGTGATATGTATAATAATGCTCCTAATACTAATCTTGTTAATTTCACAGCCTTAGCAACCAGCTTAGCACATTACATGATAAAGATTTAAGAAGACTTTGCAAACTCTGAAGTAGACATTAAAACGGGGAGCCGCAGACACAGAGAAAATGATGCCCATGCAAAGATTCTATTTTAATAATGTAAGAATAGAGGATTGGACGTTTTGTCTCCTCAGATTTAACATCCTACAGAAGAGTCACACGCTGACTTTTCTCAGCAAATGCACATGAAGACGACTCCAGATTTGTCGGCCAAAAAAACAGCAGCGTAACTGAACAGAGTGGGAAGTTGCATCATCTGGCTGAGAATAAACTGAAATCAAGTCAGTGCTGTACTGTAAATTAGGAACCACAACACCAACAGTCTACTGAAGCACAGGGAGAATCAGGTAAAGAGGTGGCCAACACCTGGTGACACTGCCTCAAGGGAGACGCAAGGAGGGTTACATTACAGGCCAAATGAAGAGAGTAATGGAGAATGTCAAGTCAACACCAGGCATCAGAGGGGCTAAGTAAATAAGCCGGTGGATGAAGAAATTGAGCACATAAATACACACACATACAAAGGTGCAAACACACTGCTGCTACTGACATTCACACAGAATCGCAGTCTGATTGCAGTCTGTGCAAACCCCCTTTAAAGGAGCTTGATCTATTCACATATCATCTTTAACTGTCTGGCGGGATGCCTATTTGCGGAGCTGGTTGTCAGACGTTACGTCAGAATTTTTTTATTTGTCCCCCCACACCAAATCAAACCTGCACAAACCCACTGGACATCACAGGCTGCATGCTTACATTTTTAGTACAGAGCGGGTTTTAATTGCATCAGTGATTTTCAAATGAAAAATCAATATTTTATTATTTCGACTGCAAATCTTAAAGGGCATTTTTTATTAAGCGAGTGTAAAAGACAACAAAAAGGGAAGATCTTTTCTCTTGGAAATGTCACCTCACCCAGCACTAACATGTGCAGTATAGACTTTATTTCATACAATTATGAAAAAATATTATGGAAAAAAGCAAAAAGCAAAAAACTAAACAATGTTATTGTTAACTATTATAATTAATTATTATTATTAACCATTTTACACTCATTTAACCTAATTTGTTAGATTTCCAAAGTGGTTGTTAACGTTTGTCACTATACGACTATTGTGGTGCATTCATGTGCTGGTGGTTTGGTCTTGGAAAATCAAGCGCTAAAGACACTCAACACAAACATGAACTTCTTTAAGAGGCTGATGCTTTGCAGGCTGTTTGTATCTTTTATAGAAAAAAGCTTTTTGAAGTTTGATATAAACCAAAATAATGAGTATAGTTCTAGTAAAGTAAAGCTGAAGTATGTAGACGTAATGTGGTGACTTAAAAATCACAAATAAACAAGATTCCAATTACAGTTCATGCTTCTGCTTGTCCATCTTGGGTTGTGTGTGTGGGTTAGGGTGTGAATAAGGATTTGTCTTATTTGTATTAATATTGACACTTCTTTTCCCACACACATGAACTCGACCACAAACCTTCATCTCACTGACGCCTACTCAGTGGCACCAAGACAAGTCTGCATTTATTTGTAATTTGTTCCTCTCGCAAAATAAAATCCATATCTCTTATTGTCGATACCATCACAGTCCAAACCCGTCCCCCATCCATCTTCCTTTGTCAATTTCATCCTCATCACTTGTCTTCCTCCACTTCCTTCTTTCCCCTCTATGGTGTTGGTAATCCTGCCATTGTTGTTGCGATCATGTTTGTATTTCCAACATAATTGGATGAAGTGCCGCTGTCTAGACGGGATTGGCACATCAATTGTTAGCCATCAGTCTCTTTTACAGATGACTTTACTGTGCCAGATGACTTTCTGTCTATGTAAAGAAAGAGAAGAAAAGAGAGGGGAGCTTTGGAGAGAGGGATGAATCATCTACATTTTAAAGCCACAGAGGAGATTCGAAAACAACAGGCAGATATTCTTGTTGGTGCCTGTTGCTTGTATGCTGGTGTGTGTGTGTAAATGCATACACGTGCACATTGAAGAGTTTGCATTATATGACAGATTGAACATGCTCAGCAAGTGTTCACAGCTGCTTCTGTGGTTTTTAAGTTTGTTAAGTGAAGAAAACTGAAGCTATGAAGAAATAATCCAACGATCCTATGTGTTTTTCAGAAAGAGAGAACCCTCTTTGAATGTCAAGTTTTTCAAAAAAGTCAGGGTGCAGCGGGGAAGGCAATTTATTAAGCGTATGCAGATGAACTCAGCTAATGGAAACAACATCACAGGACCTAAAATCACAGTGATTCACTGGGAGAAATGTCAGGGTTTAAAAGACACTGCAGTGGCTTAAAAGCTGAGCTGAATGTAAATGAGGAATTTACTGGATTGTCAGAATAATCTAGAGGGTTTTTTTTTTTTTTAAGTGATTTTTTTTTTCTTTATCGTCTTTTTTTTTTAGTATGAGAGTTGTTTACTCGACAGAAAAAACAGTGATCACAGAGCGGAGATAGATAACGAGGCTGCTTCATGCTGTAGGCCCGAGGCCACTCTGAGCCACTGGGTGGTGCAGTGCTAATAACAACCCATTAGCTGCTAAAAGAATGACCCAATGTTAAACAAAAAAAAAAGGTCCAGCTGATCCAGCTCATGATGATGAAAACAACATTTGTTGACATTAACACAAACATCACTGGTCTCACTCACATGCTGTTTTTCATCTTTTGTCTTTCATCTTCTGTGACTTTATCTAATTAAAGTTTTTGTTCATGGCATAAACAAAAAACACAGATGTATCACTGGCTTGTGCTTCATCTAAAAGCCACTAGATTATTAATATTTCCTCCTTATCCACTCCACATTAATAGGATGACCTGGCAACAAGCTACCATAAAAAGTTCTACTCTGTCTTACAACAAGAAAGTGTGTGTGTGACATTACACACTATAGAAGTAAAACAAAACCATCAGAAACATAAGTCTGTATCTACTGTAAGTGCTTCAATCTTCATCCTATATGCATGAAGACAACCCCCAGAGATTATTTGCTGCCATACATAATGTCATCTACTTTTTTTTTTTCTCAGCAATTACAGTTCCCATGGTCCCCGTCAGCATAATGAAGTTAATTAGTCCACAGACTTGCAACCAGAGTCATGTCTCAAATCACCAGTCAATCCTGCTTATAACTGGTTAACCCATCTTCTCCTGTTCGTCTCACTTGTTTCAATCTGCCTTTCTCAATTTACCTTCCCGCCTCACCCTCTCTCTGTCCATTTCCATTCTTCCTCTCTCCTCTCGTCTCCTCCGGTGCATACCACTCCCACCTCTGCTTTTATCCTCCCCTGTTGCATCTGTCCTGGGCCAACCTATTAACTCTCCAACTTCCTCCTCCTACACTACACTTCATCCCATCATCAGAGTGGAGCCATTGAACAAAACAGCCAATACTGTTGTTTGTTTGTTTTTCCCTCAGAGGACATGACTGAACATTTCCTGTTACCAAGGTCACACTGCAATGTTTGGAAAAGCAACACAAACACACATTTTCTTTCAAATATATTCCAGTCCTTTTTGCATATTCTTTTATTACTTTTTGCAGTGGCCTTGTTTTACTGTGGGGGTCATTAAATTTCCAGCTGATCTATTTGAACCCAAACTAAGAAAGAATAGGTTAGACTTGAGGATTTATTGAGTGGCATTTGAAATGTCACCTCACGGCACACAAAAAGGCTCTTCATCTATAGTAATTAGATGAATATTTAACAAGCACATTATCTGTTCCTGACAGCCAAAAACAGCCTAAAAAGATGGGCTCATTGTATTTATCATGGACACAATGAACCATCAATGGTATTGTTTCTTGCTCGCCGCTAAAGGTGACACTCCTTCTCCCTCTGTCATTTACTCACTATTGATGAAACAATATGTGGTCATTTTGCTTCCCACGTTAATGGAACACAGACAATAACAACAGCTATACATTTTAAATGCCATCCCCCTCTATGATGCTCTCTTTCTCATCTATACTTCCCCTGTCTCTCTGTCGCTCTCTGCCATGAATATAATGACCCTCCCTTCACACTGTAATTGTGTCTGACTCTGTGTTGAGAGGGAGGAAAGGCTTTAAGGTCTCCCGATATTTTTGGTGACTTCCCACATGCACATTAACAGCATATTTAACTTCTTTTCTCCCCAACTACTGTTGGATAACACATGTGCTTTGTGTGTGAGAGAAGGGAATAAGCATTGCTTGTTGTTGCGCACTGTCCAGTTTATGAGGTACAGATAGCTAACAGGCATGTAACAAAGCTGACCTTTGTAGCTGATTCTCTGTGAGGGTCTGAGATGTGTTGATTCGTCTCTGTGGTATGTTCAGAGGATGTGGTTGTTTGTGGTGCTGTGCAGTGTACTGTATTGTCGACAATTGCGTTGCTAATATTTTGTTTCTCAGTTTTTGTACATTTGTGCTCATTAGTGGTCACTATAGGCACCATACAGTGCCCCACAATGGTGCACAGACACCTAGACACAAACTCACAACCAGATACCATAATGATACGCAAGTTCGTAGACTTTGCCTCTTTGTTGTTTGTTTTAAGTAAACATGAATATTAGCGATTCTATAAATTGTGCTATTGCTGCATATTGTTAGCATTAAAAGTTTAGCCACTCAGTCTAGAGCAACCATGATAATCAATGTAGTGTCCAGTCCACAGACAATAGTCCTGCTCAGAGGGCATATTGTAGGCTTAATCATTTGTCTTGTAAATGAAACAATGGCCTGAAGCTCTTGGCTAGACCGGTAAGTAAACAGCTGCTCATGCTAATGTTAGCTAAGAGGCAAGCGCAACCCTTACAAATGGCTTCTTTAAATTAAGAAATAATTTTAATTCTCACTGAAAAATACAATAATAATGTAATCTGTGTGGACTTGAGATTGTTTATCTATGAAGTAATTTGATACTGATCCATTAACCCAGCCAGTCAAGAACAATATACGATCAAGTTCTTGCCATATGTCTGTTGTCTAAAATTTCGAAGTACATATTTATCATATATTCACATATCGTATCATATTTACTGAGATCTTTTTTTAAATGTTATGTCTAGCTTATTTAAGAAGCATGACAGTCATCATCTACATCCTTTGTAGAAGTGAACATTTTGGCCTTTCATTGAAATACAGTTGTGGCTGAGAGATTGCAATTGTTAAACTGTCTTCATTTTGCCCTTATTTCAAAAGGCAAGCTGATTAGCAGCTGATTCTGATCACGCAGAGCTGACAAAACATGGGCCTTGCTCATGTAACTGCTGCACGGTTAACACACCATGTTGTTAACACCCCATCTCGTAAGGGAATAAAAACACAGTACGGGGAGGATAACCAATCAGTTGATGAGATCTGTTACCGTACAATGAGATGAGTGTTCATCTTTCCCTGCTGCGTGTCTCTCTATCTCTGCCACTCCGTAATTCCAAGTGGGGTAAAAAAAAAAAGAAATGGTTGTGAGTGTGGGTCAGCCTCTAACAATGTTTTACATACCCCATGATGAGACACTGGCACCAGTGTATGAGTGCTCAGCCCGGGGTGGCAGCTGCATGTGATGGCTATCAGCTTTGCTTATTCACACATGTGTGCATATGCAAAAAAAAACACACACATCGCAGCAGGATCAGACACAGGCGTGTATGGTTTTGATCCTGATCCCTCTCATTTGTATGCAGCACTGTGTGATGGTCTGTTTTAGTCATTCAGAAAAAGCACAAACACAATCAGGGAGGAATGTTTTTTATTTATTCCTTTTTTCTTTTGGGATACCTCTTCTGCTGTACGAGAGCTGTGGTTGAACTTTTTCCTTTCTCGTGTACATACAGCTTTTCTTTGACTTCATAATTAGTCACTTCACCTTTACCAATCTGTCTAACTGGGTAACCAGGAGCTGGAAACAACATTCAAGGGGGCAAAAAGCAAACTCTGTCAAACCGACATCTGTTCCAATTACCTTTGTTCTATTCGAGTTTACCTCTCCATGCTTTGTTGTCCTCTGTTATGCAGTTCGCTACACACTGTGGCTCATGTCTCATGGTTTCATGTCTCAAAGTGTTTAATAAAGACTGAAAAAAAATAGAAATAAAAGCTCCCTGCTGTTAATTCCTAAGCCTGTGCATAACCTCAGTCCCCGCCTGAGTCCCAAACCATCGCCCCTGGAATTGGCATTAATTGCTTGAGAGAGGAAAGTAATTATCTCAGGTAATTATTACTCTGGGTAGAGTGAGAAACTAGACAAGCCTCCTCTGTCAGTTCCCTGCGGAGAGAAGTAAAGAGAATTCTGCCTTTAACAGGTTTTAATTGGAGGGGCTGGGCCCTCAAAGCTATAAGCTCTCATGGCTCAAGGGTTTATTGCACACACATGCACCCATGAGGACACACACACAGCAACACATACACCTTCATCTTCGCCTTCACATCCATACAGTTTGCACTCAGACTATTAGGCTCCGAAATTTGCTTTGATTTATACGTTTAGAATTTAATGGAGAAAAACACATAGGTTTTCATGCATAATTATTATTTTTCTTGTTAGAAAACCTAATCGCTGTTCACAATGTCATTAAAAATGTGTCTCTGCAGGTCCTCTTGAGACACTCAGGCGAGCAAGGTTGTGTGATGACGCCTCTGGAGACGTGCCCAAGCTACCTGCTGCGCAACAAACATGCCAGTCAAGCCACAGGTGGTCAGTGCCTGGCTAAGCCTTCACATCACATCTGTAAACACACACACACACACACACTACTAAATAGTAGTGAAAGACAAGCACAAAGTTGACAGAGAGGACGGTCCAGACAGCCTGGTAGATGTCCCTGTCCTCCAGACTTCTTTGTTGTGTCTCAGGAAACTACACAAGTGGGTCCGGGTTTGGTGACCATTTGCCACAGTGGTAACAGGCTATACAGGCTTCCTCTGTGTCAAATCTAGTTTTAAAACAAACAAACCCAAAGAGACTCGTCTCAAGGTTAGAGCTGACTAAAAGTGAGAGAAGATGAAAATGAACAGCTATGTTACTAAACCCACCCATGATATCAAGCACATTTAGAAAACACTTTATTTCTACACTGCAAATTATCAAAAATCTAGAGAGAGCTAAAGTAGCTACCAACACAGATTTATGCTAGCCTGGCTCCGCTCTGCCCACCTACATAGCCTACCTCCGCTTAATTTTCATTTCTCCTCAGTGGGCTACTCCGCCTGGGATTGAAATGTTTTTCTACCGGCCAATCAGCAAATAGAGAGGCTGAGAAGAATGATGTTGAGGTTATGAGGTTATAAGTTTGAAGTTATTGGCAGAGACAGGTGTTTGCGAAGCCATTTTCTTCCGTTGTGGCAACGCTGCCTAACATCCAAGAATTAAAGCTGGAGCAAGAGCATGTTCACAAAGTTTTGTCCCATGTATTCTTAAATACATGGGACAAAAAACCTGCAGCTGTCGTTGAGGGACACACTTTCTTTGCTCTGCTTATTGCAATGGGGGGAGGTTGTTGTTTACAGCAGCAGCAGCTTCATTGTGTTCCATCCGTCCGGCCAGTCTCTTTGCACACTCGTTAGGACCAGGCTACATTTATGCATCATGTCCACACAAATGAAGCCACAGCATTTTTTTTTTCACAGACTGTTTATTAGCCACAACCCGTGGATGTGACAAGATGGACTGACTGACAGCTGGAGAAATGACAACAAGCACAGGCTTGAGTGTGTGTTGTCTCCATGTACAGCTCAAAATACTGTATATTGAACCTGCTGACTCTTTGGCCTCTGTGTCAATTCTCCTGCTGAAGTGTGCACTCTCAAATATAATTATGATGATAATATATTCTTAGAGAAAGTGCATTAGTTGACATTAGTAGCTATAAGTTGTTTGCGATTTCAAATTTGAAAAAAAAAGGTCAAAATTTAAATTGCAAATCATGTAAAGAATTCTCCTGACATGGATTTTTAATGCAACGTGAAAGACAGCTGTGTGTTCAGTGGCCTGATCCCGCTTTATGAAATTATTTCAGAAATGCCCTCAAGATTTGTTTTTCGTCTTGTTTTGTTTTTTGAGAAAATTAAAAATCCACTTCTCACTTTTCTTTATTAAAATTTTACAATCACATTTGGTTTGTAACCAAATCACATGAGATTGTGTTAATCACAATGTGAATCACTGTAGTTAATCAGTTCACACCATTCCAGCTGTCAGAAATACTTAAGTCATACAAGTACAACATGAAAAAATTGTTATGCTAATGTGCTGCTTAATTATTCAGCATGCGACTGATACCAAATTTACACTTAATGGCAGAAACACTTTACCAACAATTGCTTTTGGCTTTATAGGAACCTGCACAATGTACCATGTCTTGTGTAAACGCTGATATTAAGGAGTTTAACACACACAGCAGCTCTGGCTGATTACTCTTTAAAGGTACCGGTGAAGATGAGGACTCTTGCCCTTAGAGCTCCTCTTTTTCTACATTATACCATCAGCTCTCTCTTAATGCTCACTGTACAGGCAAGAGAGATAAAAAGAGCAGCACTGCAAAAGATGATATGTCTTGCACAACTAATACAACTGGGAATCAAAGTGAGTCGGTGTGAGGATCTGTGACATACGTGTGTTTGTTTGTTTGCATGAGCCCGTCAGATTGCAAAAGGTAGAGCTTCACTCTTTCAGGTGGGGTTTGCATGAGGACCTGCAAAAACAGTCAGCAGGGTCTGAGATGAATACATGCATTTACATTTTTTTCCTCTTAGATTCATTAATCAGAGCAATGGCTATAACCTACATTTTAAATAGGGCGATTCATTCCATCATTTTGAGAAACAGAAAGAGCCATTTGTCCAATTCATGCCTGCAAATGAGTGAGATAAAAATAAACCGATCTATATTCTGGTTGGGCTGATTAACCGTTTCAGCTACCCTACTTCAAAATAATCTTCCTGTAACACATACATACAAGAATGTCATTGTAGCCTACTAAGAAAGTCCTTGGGCATAATTTAAATATATGGTCCCTCATTGTTGGGGTACAAGCAAAATTGCAAACAGCTTGAAATATACAATATGTATTCATGCAACAAACACTGTCTTATCAGTTGTGCACTTTTTTTCCCCTATGGGCTTTGATCCTTCAATACTGTATGTGCCAAATTACACACTCAATTTATTTTTAGATGTACTGTCTACAGTGTTTTCAAATTAGTCTTCACGGTGGAATTAAAGGCTGTATTTTAATGTGTGTCTCTCTCACACAGATTCCCTGTATCTCCACCTTTGCCGCTGAACATCAAATTCCAATCAGGTAAGCGTCTGCTTAGAATTCACTAAACAACCCTTCATATTTACGCTGGAAAAAATTAAAGCTTTCGAGGATATTGCTCATTTTCTCCTTCTGCTGTTTGGGATAAGAGCTATGATTTATTCATTTCTAACCATTTTGGGCTCTAGATGGTATTCAGGACCAGTTTTCCCCTTTAATCAATGTTGAGATAAGCAGGAGTTGCATTTTGTAATTTATAGCACCTTACCTGCCTGACTCTATCTAATGTGCTGATTTTTTTGTGTGCGTGCGTGCGTGTGTGTGTGAGTGTCGACGAGAGGTACAGTAAGACGTAAACAATGTGTCCACATATCTGTTCCTTTGTTCATACAGTATATTTCTATTTCTGCCTTTGCTTGTTGACACATGCATAAACAAGTGTCCCACACACTCACATGCAGGTCTCTTGCTGTTAATATGTGTGTATTAAACTTGATGCTATATCAAACAATGGCAAAAGCACTGAAGTTGATTCTTTGCCAGAATAGTTTATAGATGAGACATTGTAATGTTTGCCCGAGGGTGTGAAGAATCATTAAACTAATGTAAAAAAATATATAAATATATATAAATATAAAAATAGAAAGCTACCTGTGAGTAGAGGCCTGTGCACACATACATTCACACAGACTAGACTAGACTAGAGTAAAATAACCTCAGAATAAAGAGCAATAGGAGAATAACAATAAAAGAAAATAATATTAAAGAAAAACTTTCATCATTCAACAGTTATCATGACTTATTATTAGATGCTACTTTCTGACTTAGGGTGGAGTTGTTGTTTTTTTAAATGCCTATATATGCGTTTTTGTTTTCCCCAGCCTGACCCCATCCTCAGAGCATTATTACTCTTAAGATGAAAGTAATAAAACAGACAAAATTTTAATGTATCAGTGTACTCAGCTTTT
Organism: Trachurus trachurus; assembly: GCF_905171665.1. Taxonomy (NCBI): domain Eukaryota; kingdom Metazoa; phylum Chordata; class Actinopteri; order Carangiformes; family Carangidae; genus Trachurus; species Trachurus trachurus. The sequence goes on along the minus strand of NC_139903.1, from coordinate 17,048,591 downwards.
TGCACTCATTTCTGCATTTGTGAAGCAGGGTAAAGGAGCTCAAGGAAAGTTGATGCTAGGGCCAGTGATTTTCAGTGATCTATCGATCCAACTGGCTGGATCTGGTGTGTGTCAGAGGGAGGTTATTTTATTGTTAATTGTTGTTTTATTGTTCCAGTGCTGCATGTTGAGCTGAACTTTGTCAAATTTCTGTCGAACTCGTCACTTTTACACAGATATTTCATATTAGGCAGCAGCTTGTGTTGTTATTCTGCACCTTAGGATAGCTGTATGTTCAGTGGCCCATGGAGAGTTCCCTATTGTATCCTCAATTAAACCAAAGGCAGGATGTTGCTCTCTGGACCTTGCAAAGTAGACTTAATCCACTAACCCAAAAATGTGTTTTATTAACCACTAAAACAAAGGGTGTGTGTCTCCAGCTTTCTTCCCTTTGAATTTAATTTTTAAAGAAACAACAAGAAAAGGGGCTTCTCCATCGTGGGCACTTTGGTGTGGAGAATAATTAAACTGATATTCTTGATCAAATAAAGGTTGACGCAACACACACACACACACACGCACACGCACACACGCACGTGTGCACACAAAGCTACAGTATCACACTGAACAGAGACTGGCACATAAGTGTAAAGTTGATAGGATGATTGACTGTGTAGGAAAGCTGGAACAAAATTTTCTTGATATTTTATTTAAAGGGGATGAAAAGTAATCAGGACTATTACCTATAACCTTTTCACTCTTGGTACAAAATGATGCTCAGGCAAGATCGTTTTCTGTCTCTCCAGACTCCCTTGTGTGGAAATAGGCTTGTCTTATCCCTATTGTATCTATTACCAGAGCAGAAACTGTGAGTCTTGGCCTGAAAACAGTATCACTCACATTGGAACATTTGTTTTATGGATGAAATTTTTATGTCCTTCCAGAAACTAAGCAGAAATATCAACTGGCAGAGTGACAAATTTTCTTTTGAAATACTTAACTTCATCATTGATAACCTCCATGGTCAGCAACTCCAGATTTCACCCACTGAACTTCTATTTCAGGATGATAAGAACTATATTCAAGGATTCTCTCTCTCTTTTTTTGTTGGTCTTTTTAGTTAAAATTGTGGGAATTTAGATATGGAGATGAAGCCAAACTGTGGCAGGACAATGGTGTTAGATGTGCGCTAAAATTCAAGTTATAGGTTAATTCAATTCATTCTTTTACATCAGATTTATTTTGCCCTTTCCCAATCTCTCTTACTCTCTCTTAACCCCAATCTCTCATCCCTTGTTTTAGATGTGGTCTAGCAGAGGGCACTTTCATTCATTCCACTTGGCAGCTTAGTATACTACTCAGTTTTTGGCAGAGGATCCGTGATGCTTTATCAATGGATCCACAGATATGCCTTTTGGGCAACCTCTCAAAATCTAATCTTACACATAGTCATTCTATCAAGCTTTCAGAGATCCTGCTGGCCATTGCCAAAAAAATGTACTGCAGTGAAATGGAAGTCAGATTTCCCCTTGCCAGTTGGAATTTGCTCCCAAAAGTGAACAATAGCACATCACTGAAGAAGATAACTTATTCACATAATTGCATGTCCATAAAATATAGCAACCTAGATCATCTCCCATCCCACATATGACCGTCAGGACGGTCAATGATGTAATTTCACTGATGTTGTAAAAGACTGTTGTATTGTGGTTAAAGCTAATCTGTCTCTTGGTCTTGCCAGTGGGACATACAGTATGGCCCTTCCCCACTGCTGCTTGGCTTGACTTCACTCTACTCTTCTTTTTGTTTTTTTCCACTATAGGGGTAGTCCCTGGTAGCCTGTCTGGTACTTTTTTGGGTAACACAATAGTGGGGTAGAGCACGCACATCCAAACGTGTTACAGGTGCAGGACTAACAAACAAAATTGACTTTAAAAAAAAGGAGTGAAGTCCACACACTGTATAAAGCTCCTCAAGTGTTTATTGTAGATCAACGTTTCGATCACAGTCTTCGTCAGGATCATAGGTCAGGATAAGAGACAAAGGAAATATTTAGTTCATGTAGGCAATTGGTCCCACCCCCCCAAATCAAGCCCGGGATGCAACTCAGGTGAGGCAACCCAAAGACATACACATCAGTAAATTACAATATAATCTGAGGCTGTTAAGGCGAGATGAGCCGATAAATAGAAAACAATAAACACACAAATACAAATATATAGATAAATAACAAGTATTTGACAAATATTCAACAAATGTTACCAAGATAAGTATCTTAAAAAGTATTTTGAATTTTCAGAGAAAGACACAATAACAATAGATGGCAAATATGCACATCAGTTAAATCCAGTCAATCTAAGTACACAAAAACAATATACCAGATAAACTGGTATAGGGGGTGTACATGTAGAGGCACTAGAAGCCCCAGAAGAGACCACACACTTATCAAATTACGGGTCCATAACAATATGAACATGACAAATACAGATAATATATACATATACAATATAAGGCACCCATGGGGGCAATACTAAGAAAATGTAAATAAGGAAAAAAAAATCTTATAAGAAAGATATTGGGGGGAAAAATATATACTGTATATATGGAAACCGTTACGGGAGATATATAGTATATGGAAACTTACGGGAGACAAACTCCAGAGCAGAGACTCCAGGGGAAAGGGGGAAGCATGGGGGTAAGGGGCCTCATCCTGGGCACTCTGTAAACACATAAAAATAGGATGACATAAACAGGGAAACACTAAAGAAACGGTCTAATATCAAAAGCTTTGTTTAAGCCTCTAGTCACAGTATCAAGTGTGGAGATCCAGAATGCTTCCCTCAGAAGTAATAGAGCATTGATATCACCACCTCTGGGTGGCAACTGAACACGTTCAATCCCAATATATTTTAACAATGAGATACAATGTTTTGCCTCAAAATAGTGTAAAGCAACAGGATTTATAAAGTCTGTTGTCCGAATGTCACTCCTGTGTTCTGATATCCTGGTGTTTAAAGGTCTAGATGAAACACTTGAGGAGCTTTACAGTGTGCGGACTTCACTTTTTTGGGTAACGCCTCAGCCGAGGTTCCAAGTGCCCCGAGCCAATACTAAAATGTGACGTGATTCCACTGATCTGTGCTGTTACTGCTGTTATTCTTTCATGTGAGTAAAATTGCTGGTTTGTGGAAATCCACACCATGGTCAGTCGACGAGGTGCAGATGAGTGTGTTTGGTAGCTGACAGGGAAATGTCTACTATGAAGTACTCGGTTATAATGGACAATGACCTAATCCGAGTCAAGTAGAGTCGAGTCGAGCCGAGCGGAGCTGTAACTGTGGGGAAAAGGGCCAATAATTTCCTAAAACTGAAGAGGACTGGAGGTATTTTGTTTTGTTCCATGTGGTAGATAAATAAATAAATCTGTCCTTTCTACAGTAATACAGGGCTTCCAATATAGTGGTCATCCTCAAGGTCCCTGGAGGATGACCACCAGATGACAAGACCCTGTCTGTAAACCTGAACTGTTCCCAAACCCTCAAGGAGGGAGATGAAATTCTTTGTGGGGTCATTTCTCTACTTAAACTGTTTTTCTCTCTGTCCCTCACCCCTTGGGGTTTGTCTGTCAGTCATTTCTTTCACCTCCTCAGCCGACATGCAGCCCCAACCCATGATGGACACTTGCTGACCAGCCACTCCAGGAATATATAGTTATTGAAAATTAAGGAAAAAATAAAATAAGCAAATGGGTGAGAGTGTGTGCATGTTTTTTCCCCCATTTTCTTTTTCACCATCTTTTCCCCTCCCTCCGCATCCTTTCCAAAACATACACACACTCACAAACACCCACAAAGCAGTGTCTATCTGTGGGGACATCAATTTCTGTTCCCACAGTGGCATGAGTCCCCATGGGTTACAGTGTATTGGAGTCCACACACACACACAAATAAATACATTGTACAGAGGAGTGATTCCCTTTTGTTGCCATGATGTGAATAGACAGAGGAGTTGTGCCAAACTTCATGAATGTACATGGTGGCTGGTGGTGACTCATTGCATCTATTTCTTTTTTTTTTTTTTTTTTTTTTTTTTTATTTATTTATTTAGCACAAACAATATCATATAAATAAACAACATGAACAATCAGCATTACTGGGATGTGCAAAGGGGAGGTATGAAACCCAAGAGGGCTTATATGAAAACCTCACCCAACATATTCAAATATCAAATTTGTTACAGTTTAAAAACAACATAGGAAAATAATTGAACAATAATGAGAAATAAGTAGAAAAGTGTAGAGATTGAACAGTAAAATATAAGGGAAAAAAAAATAAGAATACGTACATAAATGAATAATACAATACAAAAATAATGAATAAGCTCATAAGGAGAGAGAGAGAGAGAGAGAGAGAGAGAGAGAGAGAGAGAGAGAGAGAGAGAGAGAGAGAGAGAGAGAGAGAGAGAGAGAGAGAGAGAGAGAGAGAGAGAGAGAGAGAGAGAGAGAGAGAGAGAGAGAGAGAGAGAGAGGAAAAACACAACAATAATTGTCTTAAAACACAACAATAATTGTCTTATGTTTGATGATACATGGTTTGACTGATGAGGTACTTTTTGAGAGCCTTTTTAAATGATGTTAAGTTAATAATTTTTTTCAGATAGTCAGGTAGTTGATTCCAGAGACGTGGACCTTGATAACGAATTGAAAATTGACCAAGAGCAGTTCTAAAGAAGGCAGTGTGGAGGTTGGAAGAGTTTCGTGTCTGGTAGCTATGGATTTGGTTGTTGGACATAAATATGTGAGAGAAACTACAAGGTAAAATATTCATTCTATGCTGAAACACAAATAAACAAATCTGATACACATTGATATCATAAACATTCATGAAATTAAGTTCTTGAAACAGTGGACCTGAACTTGCAAGTGGCTCAGAGTATGTAACCATTCTAACAAATCGTTTCTGTAAAGTAACAAGGTGTTTGAGGTTTGTTTTGTAAGTGCTTGCCCATACAAGATTACAATAAGTGAGAAAAGGATATATTAAAGTATAATAAAGTGATATAAGGATTTTTCTGGGTAAAACATGTCTTATCCTGCTGATGACACCAATGTTCTTAGCAACTTTGTTACAAATGAATGATACATGTTTTTTCCAATTTAATTTTTCATCAATATAAATACCCAGAAACTTGGCATATTGCACTCTAATAAGAGAATGATTGAATATGTAGACATCTTTATCATAAGGAATCTTTTTCTTATTTTTTGGTACGACTAACATGTATGAAGTTTTTTTAATATTTAGAGATAATTTATTTTTTTGGAACCAAAGATTAACTTTTGTAAGTTCAACATTTGTTTGAGTAATTAGGTCTTCATAACTTCGATTCGACATAAACATATTCGTATCATCAGCAAAATTGACAAAAAACATGCTTTTTGAGACCAGATATAAATCATTTACATAAATAATAAAAAGCAAAGGACCAAGAATGGATCCTTGCGGCAAACCACATGTTAACTTCCTATAGCTAGAATCAAAACCATTCCAAGAAACAAACTGTTTACGGTTGTTCAGATAGTCACAAAACCATTGAAGCTCAATTTCCCCAATACCATACATCTGCAATTTTTTAACCAGAAGACAATGATCAACGGTATCGAAGGCTTTAGACAGGTCTATAAAAACCCCAATAGTAAATTCATTATTATCCAATGCCGTTGAAAATCTATCAATTAGTTGAACCAGAGCCATCGCAGTGGAGTGTTTTTCTCTAAATCCATATTGATGAGAATAGAGGAGATTGGATTCATTTAAATACTCTGTTAGTCTATTGTACACAATTCTTTCAAGTACTTTGGCCAAACAAGGCAAAATGGATATTGGTCTATAATTTGAGTACTTACACTTTTCATCAGATTTGTGTACTGGGATGACTCTGGCCCATTTGAACTGGTCAGGACAACGACCTGTAGCAAGTGAGCAATTCAATATGTGAAGAAGAGGTTTTGTAATGGCAGGCAAGCATTTCTTGAGAAGACTAGGCTTCAGTCCATCATGACCAGCTCCTTTAGGTTTGAGTTTGGTCACAATGTCCTCAAGCTCAGCCTTCCCAATCATCCTGAACCTGAAAGGTTTAGGAGGAGCCTGTATTTCAGGAAGTGTCATAGAACTATGAGGTATACTGGCAGCAAGTAAGGGTCCAATGTTAACAAAAAAATCATTAAATCCATCAGCAATTTCTACAGGGTCAGTTACTAACTTACTTTCCAGTCCCACTTGAAATTCATCACATGATATTTTATTGGGAGGAGTCTTTTTCATGATCTCATTGATAATTGACCAAGTTGACTTCATATTATTACCAGACTCAGTAAATTTAGTCTCATAATGCTGTCTCTTAGCAATTCGGAGGAGATGATGAAGTTTGTTCCTATAAGAGGAATAAGACTTAAAATTCAGTGGAGATGGGCTGGTTAGGTATGTTTTATAAAGTTTATGTTTTTTTCTTATTGATTTCTTTAGACCCTTGGTGAGCCAAGATTTAGATTTTTGGGGGCACCTTTTTGTATTCTGGTAGGGGAAAGCAATATCAAATAATTTAGAAAATAATTTAAAAAATATATCATATGCTTTCTGGGCATCGTCTTCCATCTCCACCGAATGCCATGAATTTTCATAGAGGGACAGAATGAACTTAGCTATGTTAGCCTGACAGAAGTTTCTATGAGAGGTTGCTGGCTTGCCTTTTTTGAAAGGAGCAACAGTGTGTGTTAAGTGGAACAGGGGGAGATGGTCAGAGAGATCAGCAAGCAGAACACCGGATATCCCCGGGCCCTCAACTGAATTAGTTAGTATGTTATCAATAAGAGTTCTATTTGTAGCTGTAATTCTTGTAGGTTTGGTAATGAGAGGATAAAAAGCAGAGGTATTCAAATGGTCAACAAAAGTACAGGATTGGGGTTGCATCAGATTTATATTAAAATCACCCAACAAATAACATAATTTCTTCTCTGATAATATTTTACTCAACGAAACAGTTAAACAATGAATAAATGAATTATGGTTGGAATCTGGGGGCCTATAAATGCAGCCAATAATAACCTTGGTCTTGTGCACAGTAAGTTCAATAAATATGGCTTCAGCTTCCTTTTCAAAGGGAGTTGTAAGGTCAGGGCGAAGAGAGAATTTAAGTTCCTCCTGCAGAAACAAAGATACACCACCACCAATCCTGTCCTGTCTGTGACAAGGAATATGATTATAGCCCTGTATGTTAAACTGGGATACTTTCTCTTTTGTCAACCAAGTTTCTGTTAAGGCGATTATCTTAAACTGAATTGAAAATAAAGAAAAATAATCAATAAGGTCATCAAAATGTTTTGGTAAACTCCTTATATTTAGATGGAAAAATGACAAGGAATCTTCAACACTGATGTCCTTTTCAGTAACAAGAGTATTGAAGGATTCCGTAGTAAAATATCTACAGGCAGACTTACTGGAACCAATACTGAGATTTATATCTGAGTCAGCATTATCATAAGATGAAAGATGTTGATTGGAAAAAGTAATAAAATCAGGTTCCTCATCAGATAAATATGAAGCATTCAACATTTCATCAGTAGAAGACATAATTTTAAAAGTAAAAAATGATGTTTAGACAAATAAGAACAAGTTAAAAATTTAAGCAGTGGATGGCAGTCATTCAGGGGATTCATTGGAAAATTTACGGGGAGGGTGCACTATGAGCTGGTCATACTTAAGAAAGGCAAAGTTCCCTTGCTTCCGTGCTTCTCTGAGCTGTGGCAACAGTTCTTTCCTTCTCTGGCGGACTCTCTCTGAGAAGTCCTCATTTATGAAGAAATTAGTTCCCTTCAATTTCTTTGCCTGTTTGAGGATTTCTTCCTTGTCCTTGTAGCGCAATAGCTTTCCACCAGGCGTTGTGGCGACTGTGCTGTTCCTGCAGTAATTCTGTCTCACATTTGGTTCTGTCCTAATTCTGGCCATGGTTAGTTGTGACTTTGGGTCAATTTGAATAAATATTGTAGTTAATTTGCCAGGAGGTGGTGGACAAAGTTGGGTACTTCTCAGTGACCTTTTGCATTTTACAGTGTTATGAGCGAGATTCTGGGTAATTTGCTTTTCCTGTAAAATTGAGTATTTAATGAGCCGAGCGCTTTGAGCCAGTTGCCGGTGAGTTTGGTGGAAAACATCAGAAACACATAATTAATCTGATCTGATTTGCCTAGTGAAAGTGAGTTGTATACAGTATTAGTATGTATTGTTGTATGTGTATAGGCCACAGGACAGTTTAGGTGAAATATAAATGCTTAAATGTTTCATGTTATCATCTTGAGATAGGAGAATTTAATCTTGGGTTGTATAATCCCAAGCATCTAACGACAGTGGTGGATTGGTTGATTTAGTTGAAGTGGTTAATGAGGGTTCCCGATGTGAAACAAAAGGGTTCTGTAAGTATAATGTCATCAGCATAAAACCGAATATCAGAATGTGAACTGGCATCCTGAATTCCTTCAATTTTGTTGTTCTGTTTTATAATTTCTGATAAAAGTGGCAAATTTCTTTGGTGCGTTGTGAAGCATTGTGGGATGACCCTGTCTGTGACTGTTCTTATCCAACGGATTAACAATTCTCCAAAACCAAGTTTGCACAGGGTGCTAATTAGAAAAAAGTCCAGTTTATTTCATCAAGCACTCTCATAGCTTCTAATGATACAATTATGGTTGTGTTTTGTTTTTGTTGTGATAAATTAATTGATTTAAAACAATGCATCTATTTTTTGGTAACTGTCTAGTCTGGTTGCAAGGTCTTTAGTAATAATTTCTAAGTTAGTGTTAATTAGTGAGAGATGACAGTAGCTGGAAGGGTAGGTTGTGTCTTCATTGTGTTTTAATAGAGGTGTCTTGACAGCAGTGTTAATGTGCATATGCATGGTGAAGGCAGCAGTTTCTACTGTTCCCCTATAAAGCAGTGATGTAGAATTTCAGGTGGAAGTCCATCTGGTTTAGGTGATTTATTATTTGGCATTTTATACAGGTCTTTATTGAGTTCTTCGGAGGTTAAGGCTGCATCTAAAGTGTTTGTTTGTTCTCTGGGTAGTGTTGGTAAGGCCAGGCTGTTTAGGAAGGCATCCCTGAGTTAAGCTTGCTGTATGGGCAGGATAACGGCTTTCTCTTTATTTTGTTTCAGCAGATTTTCCAGATTTACCTGCTTTAATATCGAAAATTTTCACATTTAAATGGTTGGATAAGGTTTTTTGTTATGTTTTTTCACTTTGATGTTTAAGTTCTCTCAGTTCATTTTGTACTCTTATTTATTAGTAAATTGGCTTGTTAGATGTTGTTAGATTGCCTTTTTGTTGTGTGAAAATATACTTTTTACTTTCATTTCTGCCTTACCCGTTTCCCAGAACAGTGATGAATTAATTTGTCTATAGGTGGGACGCTCAGTCTCTTTGTAATTGAAATTAAGATTTTCTTAGAGTGCTGATTTGAAGTGCATCTTGAGTGATTGGATGTTTATCGTAAGGAAAAAAGGGGAGGTTTGATTGCTGATAACGATTTAATAAATTGTGTTTTCCGGTTTAGTGTGTGTATTGCTTACAGGAAAAAGGTACGTTCTGGAGGGAGATTGATGGAGGGAGGGGAAATATGAACATCCTCTTTCTCATCCTCCTACTGCCAAGTCCAATATCATTTACAGTATATACTGTTTTATTATTTCAGTGGAGTGCCAGTTTCTTGAGCCACTGGAGGTACTTGAGCCATCAGTTGTGGGGGTTAATGATGGCACTAAGTCTCTAGCCATTATGAAAGTTGTTGAGTCACATAGTACAGAAAAAAAAGTTGTGGGCAATGGATGGGCCATGTTGGGACAGTAAATATTGGCTTTGTGGTTAATATGTGCATTAATGATGATAGACGTTCCATCTGGATCAATATGTAATGTGGACAAATGGAATGTTTTCATCCATTAAAATTGAAACACCTTCATGTTCACCGTGGCATATTGATAAAAATTCAAATCAAACTGATTAAATTTGAGATGCTGTGCTTCTGAGTTTGTCTCTTGAATCTGCCTTTAATTTGCCGAGATGATTGATGGTTTTAATCCTTTTAGACTGAGTGCAGATGCCACGTACATTCCATGTTACTGAGCCAAGTGTTTGCATGGTTGCATATTAAGTATGTCTTGTTCCGGATGAAGGAAGTGGGTGGGGGGCGTCCGTCTGAAGTGTGAGTTGAACCTATATGAAGATGTGGTAAACAGGGAAGAGGGCGGAGGAGATGTAGATTGGAGAAAGACTGGATGGAAGAACAATATATGAACAAAGACAGTGAGGAACATTGGTAGGTGCATTAGCAGACTGTAGAGTTTGAAAAGAGCTATGCCAGGTTGAGACTGTGATTATTATGGTCATATTAAGCAGGATATTTTAGCTTTGCAGTTCATTTTGAGGAACCAGTCCATCTGTCTACTGCAAGTGATGGTTGGGTATATTTCCTGTTTTCCTTGAAAACTGGGTGCAGGGTTTTCAGCTCCTCTCCGTTTCTTGAATATCAAGTGATGATAGGCAGGGGTCCTTTGTCTGATTGTTTGCAGATGTGGTGAACTATGTGGAACATGTTGTGTTTGGTTGTGTCCAATTGGTATAGATGCAAATTAGCTGTCATGAATCCTTGGGTAATCAGATGATTTTTTCAGTGCCTCCTAATAATCCCTGTAATTCCTGGTTTGATTCTCGCAGTAATCCATGTTAATAACATGTGACTTTTCAGTTGGTTGTCGCATCTGCAAATTTCTGAGTCGCGAATTGGTTCCCCTGGAGGTGGTAATCAATCATGCTGGGGATTAGAAATTTAGATTTTTATCAGGGTAAACCCACGTGGGTACAACCAGAGCTATTCAGGACCTAGTGCTTTGTGGCTAAGAATCTGTAATTGGGAAGGGACAATCCTGCCTGGGTTGAATTCAATTTGAGCACAATGCCCTCTGCTTTGGCATCATTACAAACGTTTCACACTGAATAATGAAGCAGAGTGCAATGATAATTCAGGATGAGAGTCAGACTAACAATACTCATCCTAAGAGAAAATTTCCATGTTATCATTAATTATGAAACAAGAGCTCTTAGGTACAATGAGGGGGTAAAAAGTCTGGGATCTGAGAGACGATGCCAGAGTGCACTCAGACATTAAATAGCAGACCTCACTTTTCTTAGAGTGTTGCCATCTGGGACTCTGTGATGTTTTGTTACCAGAAGGTGAGGGGACAGAATTAATTTCAAAGAAGTTGGAAATGCCTGCTAAACATTGTAACCTTGCACTGATATCCACATCTAGACCATGCTTTACTTAGTCACTTTACTTACCCAAGTTCCTGCAGCAGGTTTATGTATCCATCAAGAAAATGTGCTCATTTCAAGTCATTTAATGCATAAGTTGAAGGAATTAAGTCAACCTGCAGGTGAATGGATCACTTGGGTTAGATTTCCATTTTCATTTTTTTTTTATTAACTGTCAGTATTGTGTAATTATGTAACAGCAGACGTCCATACCTTGTGTAATTAAAACCTGGTTAGTGTTATTAATAGACTGTGCTGGCAGATAGTTTCCTCTCTTAGCTTGATCTGTGGAGTGAAGACTAGATTTTGAGCTTTTGTGATTCCAGGCAGTTAAAATACATCATGAGGCTCTCAGATCTGATCTACTGCTTTATCTCCATTGACCTCTACAGATGTGTGTGTGGACTTTTGTGTTTGTGTGTGTGTAGTACACAGAGAAATAAAAATTGTATTTAATGTGTCTGCTCTGTTTTAGATTATATGGGCTTACACTGGCAGAAAGGTTAACTGTAAAGTAAAGAATGTAGCTGAAACGGCTTGAAATAGAGTTAATTGGATTTTATGAAATCAAAAATTCCATTTGGTTTACTAAGCATTGCTCCGATAAATTGACATTCAGGAACATTCGAGTATGATACTTCATTATGGCTAAGTAAAAGAAAAAAAAACACCGACAACCATGCAGGATAAATCTGCAACATTAAAACACTCTTTAATTATGAACCATCACTCATTTAAGACACATCAAATATTACAGAGAAGAAGAAAAAGCTCCCCAAACCAATCGTGCTCCAAATTCTGCAACGTCTCCGGTCTCCTTTCACTCCTTTGACATCAAAAGATCTAACATGTCAACAAGGATCCATTGCCTCAACCCGAAAAAGCAATTTAGGGGAAGTATATTCAGCCAAGAGGAGGTAGGAAAGCAAAGTTATGAGAGCAGATTTCAAACCTCAGACTCTGAGCCAAATAGATTTAATATCGTGTGCTCAGAAACATTGGGTTGTGTATTTACCAATCACTGTGCTGCTTGTTTTGTTGAATGTGCTGTCAGAATCCACAAGCTTTGATTGAGCAGAGCCTAATGATCTTCAGCAGTCCCAGTTCGTTTTGGTTTGAAGTGATACATGGAAATTATTGCAAAGTTTACTTGTACAAATTTAGTAAACCTCCCTTCCGCTCTCCTATCAATTTACACCACGCCAGCTTAGCTCAGGCTACCTCAAGCATGGCCGGGAAAGTAGCGCACAGTGGAGTGAACCCGGCTCGAGAAGAGAGCTGGGGACTGCTGTGCGCACACACACATGTACACACACACACTTACTGAATATAAATGCCTCTTTTTTTAAACATGTCAAGTTGCTATATTGGCATACATTTATTTTATAGACTCACTGGTAATTACTGCTCCTCACCATTACATCCTGAGCCTTAATACCGACCTTATAATCAAATTAATCTAATTGAAATTACCTTGTCTGACTTGTCAGTTGGTTACTTTTTTTTTTTTTTTTACATTTACTTTCTTTTAAACTTTTTTTCTGTTTGATATAATTGCATTGATTTATGCAAGTCATATGAACACACTACATAATGTTACCTGTACATTGATGGACAAAATAATATTAACTCCTCTAGTCAGTTATTTACACATACTAATGGAACAATTATTTTAGCCATTGATGGCAGTCGTTATTCTGGAGTTGAGGAGGTAATTGATTATGTCCAGATCCTTTTCCTTTATCCAGATGACGTTCAGTTTGCAGGGTTGCTCAACACTGTCCTGCTATAGACTCAATAATATCCATTCCTGATCTGATCCTGCACTTATTCTTATTCATACCATTGTCTGATGAAGCAGCCCACTTTTAAGTTGGAAAAGAAATTCCTTTTTGTTTTAATTTACAGAGGGGCTGCACTAAAGTGACAATAAGATAGTGATTCTAATAGATTGTGCCTGTCTATTCATTTTGATTTACCCAATCAGTGATTCCAATTATCTGCAGGGTCCAAACGTGTGCAGATTAAAGATGGCTGGTTGTGAGAGTGGCAAAAAAAAAAAAAAGAGGGGTTCTGCTCAGCTTCTGTCACAAGCTGTGCAGCAGTGGGGTAGGGGGTCTGTCTCAGCGAGAATCTCCAGAAAACAGGGTGTAGAAGTCACTGGGGGACTGATTGTGTTACCTTGCTGTGTGTTCCTAGTAATTTGATTGTGGTGGGTCTTTGGTAGTACCTCTAACAGGCTGGGACGGCAGCCAGGTGTGTGAAGTGATGAGCTGCCAGCCACGGCTCTGGTGACTCCTTCCATTTGTGTGCTGCACTCTTCTTTATTTGTGTGCACACCTTCCGCCGAGCCGTGATGGTGCAGTTCAGAGATTTCTTGTTGTTGGTTTTGGTTGTTCAAGTTTCAGTTTTACCTTTGTTCTTAACCAGTTTGTTCATTAAAAAAGTTTGTTTGTAATTATAATTAACAGGTTACTTTAGTGTTTTACCCTCTTTTTTCTTCTTTATTTGTTTGTTTGTCTTTTTACATACAGATGTTACTGGTTCAAATTTGCGGGGTTTGTCCTGCACTGCAGGATCGCGTGATCGCGTGACTTTTCACCACAACTGTTTTCCTCTAGGTGGCAGCACCGTACTAAATACTGCTCAGACGTTTTGGGGACAATGCTGACAGCCTGATAGCCGCGATTAGGAGTGGCGCTGTTCATGATACAGAATACAAGAGGATGAAAGGAGAACTAGCTGCAGACAGTAAATAATATAGTAGCCTCGTTTTTCAATGACAAAATGTAACGACGGCAGCTACAGTAGACTATAGCCCACGTCTCACTCTCTTTTTTCGGTCATCTGTCTCGTCATCTCCAAAATGTGTTTTTAAAATGAGCCAACTACAGTACTGTGCAGTAGTGCCGCAGATTTCTCACTCCGCACCTTGTTTGAGAGTGCAGCTGGATGATTTCTTGTGAATGAACGGGTCTGTGTCACTTTGGGGCTGGGCGATAAAACATAGGATAAATAACTTTCCCTCGATAGAAGACGCGGCCGATACAAAGTGACACCGTCAGCCATGCAGCCGGCCTGGACTTTTTATTTTTAATTATGAAGGATCATCTACGCAAGGCAAAGATGATAGCATCAACAAAACACGGCGTAACACACGCGGCTGTATGGGACAGGCTTTTATTTAATTCAGAACAAACCGCTTAGCAAAAATGGAAAATATAGTCTATAATAATTAATTGATCTGTTGTTTGGCCACTGTTTGAAAATAACCCGAATTATGAGCAAATAATCTGATCCAGAACAGCAGTCATAATCAGACTTCTTCTAAATAAACCTAAACATTAAATAACTGGGTCAGGTCGGACCATGGGGTTATTTTTTCTCTTCTTCTTCACAGGAGAAGAGGAGGCTATGTGCAAAGTACCACATTAACATCTCTATTCATATAACGCCCATCGAAACAGCTGATTTACATGTCGGCCGTTAAGGCAAGGCAAGGCAAGGCAATTTTATTTGTATAGCCCGTTTTTACAAACAGTTTGTCTCAAAGGGCTTCACATGGCATCGTAGCAACATCCTCTGTCCTTAGACCCTCACATCGACTGAGGAAAAACTCCATGGAAACCCTTTTAACAGGGAAAAACAGGAGAAACCTCAGGGTGAGCAACAGAGGAGGGATCCCTCACCCAGGACGGACAGACGTGCAATAGATGTTGTTACAGACAAGAAAACAGTTTACAGTTTGTCACAGAATGTGCGGAATATGGAAATGTTAACACATGGCGATTGGCCATTCACGCGGCTTTGTTCTTGGTTTCGGCCAATCAGCTTATAAGCACATGGCTAATTATCAGCTTTCAACCAATCGCACTGTTTTAATGTGTGTGTGTGAAAGTTATTTTCTTTAGTTCATTTTCGTTTCTTTTGGATTTTTTTTACAACAATGTATCAATATAATATTGTTTTCGTTTCATTTCGTTATAAAAATAAATCCCTTTTCTTTGAAACAATGAGATTGAGCAGCTAAAACTCAATAAACTCAACCATGGCTTGTCTTATTGTTAATCTGAACGCACATGTATAAAGGGCAGAGTCAAGGCAGCAGATAAATCACAAAACATCAACGCGTCCGTGAGCGCAGCGCACCTCCTCTTCTCCTGTGAAGAAGAAGAGAAAAAATAACCCCATGGTCCGACCTGACCCAGTTATTTAATGTTTAGGTTTATTTAGAAGAAGTCTGATTATGACTGCTGTTCTGGATCAGATTATTTGCTCATAATTCGGGTTATTTTCAAACAGTGGCCAAACAACAGATCAATTAATTATTATAGACTATATTTTCCATTTTTGCTAAGCGGTTTGTTCTGAATTAAATAAAAGCCTGTCCCATACAGCCGCGTGTGTTACGCCGTGTTTTGTTGATGCTATCATCTTTGCCTTGCGCAGATGATCCTTCATAATTAAAAATAAAAAGTCCAGGCCGGCTGCATGGCTGACGGTGTCACTTTGTATCGGCCGCGTCTTCTATCGAGGGAAAGTTATTTATCCTATGTTTTATCGCCCAGCCCCAAAGTGACACAGACCCGTTCATTCACAAGAAATCATCCAGCTGCACTCTCAAACAAGGTGCGGAGTGAGAAATCTGCGGCACTACTGCACAGTACTGTAGTTGGCTCATTTTAAAAACACATTTTGGAGATGACGAGACAGATGACCGAAAAAAGAGAGTGAGACGTGGGCTATAGTCTACTGTAGCTGCCGTCGTTACATTTTGTCATTGAAAAACTAGGCTACTATATTATTTACTGTCTGCAGCTAGTTCTCCTTTCATCCTCTTGTATTCTGTATCATGAACAGCGCCACTCCTAATCGCGGCGATATGTGATACATAATCATCAAGTCATAAAGCAAGACAGGCTTTATCATATTACAATAGTTTCTGTGATTTAGGCAGTGTATTAGTTAGTTCTAGTTTAATAGCCTAGAGTTTAAGCTGTGGATTACTGCACAGATCACTGAGTCATCCGCCTGTCGTCCTCCGTTCTCACAGATGCCACCTGGCGGTTGTTTTGGCACATTGAGGCTTTTCATTAAAACCTCTTGTCTCGCCAAAGAAAAAAAATGCATGAGTCTTGTGCCGTCTCGCGTGGACCACGCGTGAAGTCCGCAAATTTGAACCAGTAACATCTGTACAGACCTCAGCAGTACCGGTTCATTATTCTCATTCCCAGACTCATCATTAAAAGTATGCTTAGTCGAACCACACATTGCATGTCTGTATTTTACAGACTTTCTTGCTGACAGGCTTCTTGATCTGTGGGTGGCTGATGACAAGTGGGCTGGAATATTGTGTTTATTGTTTTATTCATGGCACCGGGGAGCTTCAATTAGTGGGTATCAGCTTCACCTGTAAGCTGCTTAAGTTCCATGAAACCGCAGTTGGACCAAGGTTAGATCAGTTATGTAAATGTGACTCCTGATGCAAGAGATCAATGCTGTTGAGCCCTCTCTTTCTGCAGCAGAATGAGGGAGCTCCATGTAACATAGATGTATCTTACAGTGTCTTTCTAAGTAAGGGATAATTGTTTGTTCGGAGGTTGTTATGGAGAAATAAACCCCGACAGGTTGTATGAAACCATACAACCTGTCGGGGGTTATGAAATTATTTCTCCATAACAACCGACCAACTATACATTATCCCGCTTAGAACACGGCCTACAACTAAATCATTCAATAATGTAACACAAAATAATGATAAAAAAAAGATTTTTTTTTTTCTTGTGCCGGGTTTTTTTTTTTTTTGCCTGACTTTTTTTTATTTCTTGTGCCGGGTTTTTTTTTTTTTTTACCTGACATTTTTTTCTTTTTCTTGTGCCGGATTTTTTTTTTTTGCTTACTTTTTCCCCTTGCGCTGGATTTTTTTTTTTTTTTGGCTGGCCCTAATACTCCTTCATAGAATCAAGTATTCAAGAGAGCCGTGTTCTAATGTGCTATAAACATTCCTTCTAACGTGAAGGTGGATAAGAATCGACAGACAATGGGAATTCAATGTGCTTGCTGTATTTTTCACCCATAAGCATTAGGTCTGGTTTTTGACCTGACTAAAGCATTACTAGCCCAATTAGTATATAGATAATCTAAGTTTATAATAGATGTTGACTTAAGTTCTTTTAGCCTTTAAAAAGTTTTCTGTTCTATTTAATCCTCAAAGTATTTTAGTGTGAGCAATTGTTGCATTTTGTGCACAAAAGCTGGCAAATAGTGCATGACACAAATGTGGTACAAATGGACTAGATGAGTGTTGACTGTTGAGCGTGTTCTGTATCACACTTTGAACAAAGATGCTTTGTGTACTTAAGAAAAATCCAGGCCATGCTATACTATTGACTGTGAAATAAAAGTTTGCACATTGAATATAATGATATTTGTGTCTGTGGGTCTGAATAACAGTCACACAGATGTTACAAGGCAGTTAGATCATTATGTGATATAAGATGTTATGACCAGGAAGACAGGCTTCATCTCATGACAACTGTGGAGCAGCTTCTTGTGGTCATGTGAAGAAGTAAAAGAGATCATCAAAGTCAGCGTAGGGAAGAGGGCAGGGTGGATTATTAATGTAACCACGACAACAGATGTCCTCCAATCATAAACATAATCTTTCCCTAAACATAGGGCCTATCAGAAGTTGTTTTTGTGGTTAAACCGAACAAAACATTCACCATGCTTTTTTCTCTCTCTCTCTCTTGGATGGAATCTATTTCATTTCTGTTGTGTCTCCTTTTACCTCATCTTTATTGTCAACAGTGCAGTGCAGACAAACAAATGCATGTTCAAATCTGAACCGTTCAGACTTTAATTCAGCCGCTGCCTTCTCACCACCTGCCTCTGCAATTTCTATCGTAATAACTGTAAAGGTTTATGAGGCAGTCTGAGCGTGTGTGTGCGTGCATGAGTGCTTGTGTGCGTGTGCGTGTTTACTCCCAGATGACCACTAAAGAAAACAGAGCGGGAGGAAAAAAGTCAAAAGATTTACCGCCGAGGCATGAGCTTTCAAGAGAATCAAATGTTGCGTCTGGGTTTGTCTGACTTTGTGCATGTGGGTGCATGTATGCCTGCATCTGTCCTCGCAAAGCATGACAGCGAGCATTCACACGCATGTGCGTGTACGTGTGTGTACGTGTCCCTTAATAGGGATGTCATCCTCTTTTTCTTATTTTACTGTAATATGGGTTCCCGGCTGGCTCACAGCCTCTTGTCAAAAGCCTGTGACCACAGCAGTGACAGCGTTGTTCTGATCTGTTTTGCTCAACCCAAGGATGAGCAGCTTTAGCAGCACGCTGGAGAATGAATAAAAGGACAAAAAGGGGTGAAGATAGTGAGGAGACGGGTGATCGATGAGGGAGACTTGATTTAGGAGGGGGTGGGGACAGGTGTTCGCTCAGAGCCGACGAGAGAAATGGGGCAAAGGGGGTAAGAATAGGTGAGGGGAGACGAATGGATGAATGTCATAAGGGTGGACTGGGTGGATATTGATAATAAACTGCATGAGATGTAAGTGTGCCGGTGAAGAAAATATGGATAACAAAGTGGACTGAGGAGATGTGAGGAAGGATCAAACCTCCCTGCAAAGGACAACACTGATATATGAATACACCATTATATTATTAGAACCTCCTCATCGCTCTCCTCTGTCTCTGTCCCTTCCCCTTTGTCTCAATACTCATTGCAGACCATTATAGATTACTATATCTTCCAGTTATTTCTCTTCTTCCTTCCCTTTCTCCTGAGTTTTCTATCAGTCCGTTTCCATCAGTCGAACAGTATATCGCAGGGCAGTGTATTATGGCTGCCATTATCTGTGTTACAGTAACTGCCTGTCCACTGATAACAGTAATCAATTACATCTCTGTTCTTTTTGCCATTAAGTACCGAAGCAGACTTACTCCAGTCTCTGCACATTTCTGGTCTGCGGTTCAAACCTCCCTGCCACCTCATTATTCTCTTTGAATCTCATTTCTTTGTTTCTTTCAGCCATCCCAGGGTATGATGATGATCTGATCTATTTTTGGATTCTGGTCCCCAAAGCTCGACCACGTAACAAACAGCATGCAGGATGATTTGGACCATGAGATTTTTATTCTGTTATTTTACAGCATATTACCCTTTCTGGATCTTTTGCTTTAGGTGCAGCTGTAAGAGCAGTGCTAGAAAAAAAATCAGCTCTAATACTGTAAGTGCTTACATCTTTGTTTTCAATGGGTTGCCGCTATTAAGAATGGTGCCACTATAGCCCATAGCTTTTAGTGAGAAGTCACAAATGGAGAAAAGTAATGACTCCCTTTTTTTTCCCCGAGAGAAGACGTACAACATTTACCCACAGTCTGCCTAACACTATCTTCCAACCGCAGGTACTCAAGCTCAAACAAACACAGCAACACATCGCTGAGATGACTGACGGGCTAAGCTGCCCGAGGACATGTTAACTGACATCACTGTTATGGGGCTTTACAGTGACTGAGAAGAGTTGTGAATCCCCTGCAATGAAACGGATGGGTTTTCCTAGACCTCCCGACAGCCACTGGGTTCCCTGTTGCAGTGGAACTTGTGGCCCACACTGAGCTATTTTAATTTTTTTTTAGCTTTGCACCCTGCAACAAAATAACAATTCAGCAGCCTCACTGCAGGATTGTTCTATTAAAATGTATATTACTGTAATTATCTCCTCAATAGTTCATTGTTTTAAATGGACCAACATGTGTCACAGTCAAAAAGAATTACAACCACTCTCACAAAAAAAGGCTACAATAATATGTGGTTATTCTGCCTGCTTGCAGAATGCTAGGATATTTCTTTGCAATTACCATTAGGCACTTGGAGGTAAATGAGCATAACAAGACATCAATTGTTGCAAAATGAGATGCTAGATTTAGAATCAGAGGCTTTCCAGCTATGCTACACGTTGTGTGAAGACAAGTAAAGGTACAGCAACCTCTAATTTCATGCCAATTCGTAATGACCCGTGCCTTGATTTGCCCTTGCATGCTGGGTCCAACACTGCAAACCTCATTAATGACGGCAAGGAAGGCAAATGACTGAGCAGTCATGAATAAGCTAGCGGCTTGTGGTTTGTTAATAAAACTCCTGGGTGTTACAGTAGGACTGCCTAGAAGCGGTAAAACTCATGACAGCTAGTACCCAGAAAAAAAAAACCTGGAAAATCATGATGCATGCTGCTTAGAATCAACTTATGCATATCAACCTCAGAAGAAATCATGAATAATTTCTCAGCATTGTATAGAAAAATGAAAAATGTCCTTTCACCTAAACTCTGAGTTGTATGTTCTGGTGGAGTTTGGAGGGCACTTCATCTGCTCCAAAGCTTTTTCTATTCACTGCAGCAAAACTTTTTTGTTCTGTTAAAGCAGCAGCTGGTCTTCACTAAACACATATTGGTGTTTTCCCAACTCTGTGCTTGTGTGCACAATATGGAGTGTGTGTGAGTGTGTGTGTGTTAATAGTACAGGGTGGGCCTGTAAAGTCAGCGAGCCTGATGACCAGAAAGTTTGTCAGCACCCAGGAACCCTTCAAGCCCATCATCATCTGGACCTCTGTCATAAACCCAAGGTTTATTGTATAATTTGGGTCCTGACATGCTCACCAGCACCTCAGTCTTAAAAAAAAATAATAGAAGCGTTTTGATGGGACAATAAAGTTGAAGGATCCAGCGAGGAGATTACTTGTGCATCAAAGGTTGCAGCCTTAAAGCTGTGTAGTGTGTGCACCAACATGTTGGGGAGAGTTGTAGCTACAGCTTCTGGATTCCTCGTTTGACGATTGACTGTCAGAATGTGCAAGATCACACAAGTTTACACAATGTTTTGCAGCAACCAACCCTCCTATTCATCTCATAACCACCTCATAACCTTTTTCTAAAAAAGACCCATTGTTCTTTTAAAACCTCACACGATCTATAAATAAATAAATAAATAAAGTTCAATTTAAAAGAAATAGATTTGACAGAGTTGATTTTGGATCTGCATCAGACAGCTAAACCCCAAATTCATTATCATGGTCAGAGGGGAAACATAAAATTCATGCCTTTGTGTGTGGCTGACAGTCTTTTGTGGTCTTGTTTTGCAGTATGTACTCAGAAGATCGGCATTATGAAATATGCAACTGAGAGAAACAAAGAATTAAACCCCCTGTAAGCACTTAGCAACACCGGAAGAAAAAAAGTGGAGATGTGAGCTGCAGAATATAAGTACCATATTTGTTTCATCAGTGCGGTGAAAAACGTGCAAAGTGTGTCGCCACTCACAAATAACGGTGTGTTGTGCTTGGACAGACGCATTTACTAGATACTTGTTGGCTCAGTTCTAATTGTAACACACACACCCCTGCCAGCTTCCTGCAGTGTTAATGTATTTCACACTGAATTCAGGCTCCTTTGCACTGTTTTTGTGCTTTGTGTCTCCTGGAACCAACCTGTTTGTGTTGCTTACAATGCACAGCATGTGTCAACGTTTCTTTACCTTTTCAAACTCGCAGTCTCTGTCTATATCTACAACACATTTACGTATCATTTGACATATCTCACAGAAGTTATAATTCTGTGTTTAATTATGTCCAAACCTTTTTGCAAATCGTCTTTACATCTTCTCCCAAGAAATTAAACTGATATACTGTACAGTATACTAATTGTGAATGTAATGTGTGTTCTATTTTAACTTATTGAATATATGTGAATATATATAGTATATTTAAACGTTTAATTTTAGCCAAATATATCTCATCTTAAACATCATGATTTTTAATGGTTATGGCTATGGACCTGCAGCGCTCAGTTAATGTTAAGAAATGACATCTGCTCCTGGCCTAAGGCTACTAGGTAGCTGAAGAAGGCGCCCACAAGTGTACTGTATGTAAATAGAAATAGTTTAGAAAATATCATGGTCTTGGTTATTTTCAGTACGAGTACCAACATTAACTTCAACATTTAATCTCCAATCTTCCTTGAATGCATGTGGCTGGCAACTTGTGTTGTTATGTTGAACTGTAGTTAAATGTAGGTTGAAAAATGAAGCCATGGCTATTACTAACATTGTGCAAAGATTTTGGTTAAAGACTATTATGGTACCATCCAAATTGTTTGAAAGAATTAATGGAGTTAAAAAAAATATACTAGGAGAGCAAGATTAGTGACGAGAAGATCATTTGGGGAGATGAGTGTATAAGAAATGCCTCTGGCTATGTAATGACAGTTACAGTATAATGATGTTGATGCTAGCAAAGCATAAACTATACAGTGGACAAAGAAAAGAAAAGGACTGAAAAGATTGTGGCTTATTAGATCATTAAAATACATAAACGCCGCAGACAAAATTAGAAATGGACATCTCAGAATAAGTAAACAACGTTGCCTTCAGTGAACCAAAAGCTACTGAAAATAAGTATTTTATTATCATCAGATTGATAAATGATCCAAGAGCAGCCCCAGGTAAGTGCTCTTAATGTTTGAACTGTCACAACACCCCTGCAGCTCCCCCAGATGTTCAAAGCTACTGCTTCTATATTTTGTCATGAATGCAGCTCAGGAATTTGTCTTTTCTTTGTGGTTAGGTTCTTTAAAAACAGTGCCACCGGGGATCCAGTGGAGCAAGGCTACTGCACAAATAATGACCTCCCATCCAAACACTGGTACAGTGCAATGTGGCACAGCTGAGTGGATGCACTGACTGTTCCTGGGAAGGTTAACACCTACTCCTGACAGGTGATCAGTCTTAAAGTTCATGATGGGAAAACGGGGAAGGCGCTGCCTACAAACAGCTCCTCTTGCTTGTTTGTCTGGACTTCAG
This sequence comes from Trachurus trachurus, assembly GCF_905171665.1. NCBI lineage: Eukaryota > Metazoa > Chordata > Actinopteri > Carangiformes > Carangidae > Trachurus > Trachurus trachurus. The sequence goes on along the minus strand of NC_139903.1, from coordinate 17,025,390 downwards.
GTGACTCAAATTTTGAGGCAGCCATAAGTCGAGGGCGTAATGGAGGACCAGAGTGACGGAAAATGGAGAATCAATCACAGACTTTTAGAAAGTGCACGAACAAAGCCAGTATAAGGAAACAAAATGTGTTCAAGGTTTGCCTATAATTTCTCAGAATCTGGTGCTTTTACTCATATCAGTGTTTTTTTTTTCTCCCCCCTTGAGATAACCACATCAGAATCATTGGTCTTTGTGTAAAGAAAACAGCCACACCACTCAAGTGTCCTTGCCAAAGACAAAAACTGAGCACTGTATCACACTGGACCTCACGTAGCCAGATGCACACGGGCGTTCAGACCTTCCTGTGGCTGGATCTGAGGGATTAGAACAGCTATAATATTCTTGCTTTTTCAAGTGGTCACGTCCAATCATGTGTTGGTGTTCACGGTTGATGTAATGACACCTAATGAAAGCTCAAAGGCATATTTCAGTGTCCTGCAACTAACCCCACTTCTCCACCTGCTGCATGGCACTGATCAAACACACTAATCCACACGAGATCGTCATCAGCTCAACAGCCATCATCAGTATCAGAGATGCACTCCTGAGTGCACTCGACGGGGAAAGTGCACTCAAAGATTAAGTTGAAATCTGTCATTGATTTTGAATCCTCGTGTCATTTTCAAGATTGGAGGACTGTAACTTTACATTTTGGATGAGATGAGGGTGAAGGTTGGGGGAATTCACTGGGTTTTACAGCGTCGTGATAAAAGTGCATTTTGTCTTTTGTTTTGTTTTTTTCGCCTTTGTTGCCCTTTGTGTGGTGACTACACTACCTGCTGGCACTGGATTAGTTTACCTTTAGTTCTCCCCTCAAAGCAACTTCAGACACTTTTGTCTAACAGATGGTGTTCGAGACACAGCCAGCATCACAATTTCTTCCCAGTGTTTGGATAACATACAGTGACTATTAAAACGTTTTTTGTGCTTTCCTGCACAACATAGGAGAAAACCGCTGAATACAAAACAAAACAGAGTTCATCGGATGTAACTCACAGATGTAGATAAAAGATGTATATTTTTTCCATAGTTTCTTAATAAATCAAAATGGTCTGTAAAGAATGATCTCTTTTAGAGGGGTATGACCGTGCAGAAAATAACAGTATTGCTCCCTGATGAGGGAAAGGCTTTTTTCAGGATTTCTAGGGTGTTTGAAACCTCCAGACATCCAAAAATCCCAGGTATCATTCTTATCAAGCGTGATGAGCTAGCTGTCAGTTCCACCTTAGGGAGCTAACTTTGGAACAATACCTGTGATTTAGGTTAGCCATCACTCCCTCTCTCTCTTTCTCTCTCTCCGTCCCCCTCTCTCTCTCTTCATCGCACAAACACACACTCATGCGAGAGCTGTGGCCCATGGGGATATTTTTCTTTTGGCTGAGGGATCAGAAGGATGCAGAGCTGTGAATGCTTCAGTCCCGCTCTCCTCTGGTGTGCGCTCTCGCTCACACTGTGTTGGGAATTAATGACTTCTCTCTGGCCCATCAACAGCACAAAACACGTGGGGAGAAAACATAAGAGATGGAGTGCAGGGGGAGCGACTGGGGGAGCAGAAAATAACAGATAAACCTGGGACCTTATGTTGAATTCCTTGGCCATGCACCGTACTGCGGCAGATGAGGACTTAAGGATAATACTAAAAGGCAACTAGAGAGCAATAGGAACGAAGAGAAAAGAACAATAAGTTGGTGCTGAGTCAGATTGGTGATATTGCAGGAGGAGGTAATTTCATTTTGGCTTCCCACCAGAGACCAGAGAGAAGAAAGTGAAGTTTAACACTTCATGCCCTTTCCTTTCACCTTCTCACATTCAAGTTGAGACACATTCACATTCATTTCAGCTGTTTTCCTTAGCATCACAGACAGATATTGCATGTTGATGCATGTACCAGAGATTAAAGAGAAATGAAGTTATTAAAGGAATGAAATAGTGATGAAAACAGGTTGGGGAGAGGAATGTTTTAATTCATGGTGCACCATAAGAGCTTTCAACCGTTATCTCATTTACCAATAAGCACTATTATTAGATTACATTCAGTAGCATATATTAACATAAAAACATGGACACCTTTCATTTTGCTTTAACTTCCCACCCATTACATCACATTACATCCACAAGTTGAAGGGACAAAAGCAATACTGTGGTTTAAAGGTTATACAGTCCTTGTCAAAGGGGGATCTTGAAGGTTTTAGGGAAACTTTGAGAGCGGAATGAATTTTCTCAGGTTTTCTAGGCCACGGTGTAAAAACCTCTTGGTTTCAAGCGATAGCGAGTGAAGAGGACATCTCTAAAGGCAACCTTATACATAACCTATTCAATCAGTTTCATCTCACAGGGAATTTTTACCACTGTCCTGCCCAGCTCAGTGTCCACAGTGATCATATTGGATTATTATGCGCAGACTATTTACATCTAATACAAGTCTACAGTGTAAACCTGTGGGGTACTGCTACAGAAAGGTGTAGTGGTTAGGGTTGTAGGTGAAGTTACAAGAATCCGTGTAACCACAATGTTTGTCTGTTTGTTTTCTGCTGCTTTTTTGTGTTACGTCCCTAGTTCCCTCTTCATTATGGCTCAAATTCCCAATTCAATATAGTAGGTGAGGAGACAGCACAGTGACTAAAAAAGGTGCTGACAGTTTGTAAGGTCTCAGCAGGCAATCCTAGGCAAGGCAACTCCCCTGAGTTACTAGAGCTCACCTAAGCATTTTTTTAAAGAAAAATCCTATTTCAAGACTCTGTAGACCTGTACAAGCCAGCTGAACTGTCCCCTGACGCCCATTCAATCATAACCATCCCCTTCCTCTTTTTACCTCCTTTCTCCATTTTATCCTGCAGCCTCCTAATCAATTCAAGCTCTACAGACTTAGCTTTCCTGTTGTTGTTTTCTATACTTAAATGCATCTGTTCACAAGCTCTTACTTTTACTTCAGCCTGCATCACCTACAGTAATGTGACTCATTTCAGCCATTTTGTGACATACAGGATGACAGTGTAATCTCACAAAGATTTGGAGTAGGAACTTGTTCAGAAAAAAACTGCCCCCACTACTACCACACTGCCATTAAAAAAAAAAAAAAAAACGAGTGAGAAAATCATAGAAAAGTAAGATTTTCAGAAAATCAAGTCAAGTCAAATTTATTTATAGAGCAGGAAGGGTAACAACATATAAAATGTGCCTCATGAAACAATAATTAAGTGTTTTGAATATTTATTCTATGTTGCACAGAGATCAGATTCAAATTGTGCTCCCAATGCTGCTTTGGTGAAAGAAGGATTTGTAGTCATAAAGCTGCGACTAGCAGGGCTTCTGCTAATTATTGAACCCGCTGCACTTGCTGGTGTGGCTTTACACAAGTCAGACGAGTAGGCTATGGGATAACAAAGCTTTAGCCAGAAGTACCAGCTGTTCCAAAATGCCAGCTGTATACTTCCTGTGCCTGAATGAATAAATGCATGAACACATTCATCCAGCTCGCAAACTTCATAACCTCGAACAGAATATAGATTTCCTGTGTTTTGTCAAATCGTCAGCATTGACATCATAATTTGTTCTTTAACAATCATTAGACACTCCCCTGCATGATGCAGTTATTTCTGGATGCATCTTACGTGGTCAAATCATGCGGCTCCAATTCACTGAGGTGGTGGACAGAGTGGATGTTGTTGCTGCGCTAACATCTCAGGCAGCTGGTAGAGGCAACCAGCAACACCGATTTAGAGACATATAGGACACATATAGAATGTGAACATGTTGTGTTAAAGTATTTACAGTGTTGGAGCTAGTTTGATACAAAACTGAGACTATCAAAAATATACAGAATTTTCTAGTGCTGAATATTTAGGTGTACTATATAGTAAGACTGGTTACATGGCCAGCAAACAAATCATTAATAGTTAAGGTAGAAGGCAAAAACAAATACTCACTTTGAGGAAACCAAAGATTATTATTCATTCAAGGCTGTTGAGCATTATCAGGAGACAAGGACACCGGCACATTTGAATCCATAATAAGACAAACAATAAAAAAGAGCAAATGCCACTATACATCAAAGGCAGTGGTGGAATAAAATATAACAAAGGACACATAAAGAGAAGAAAAGAGGAAAAGGATGACAGTATAAATATAAACATTGTGTGTGTGGTTGCGTTAATGTGTTTGCGCATGTGGGTTGATGATGTTTTGTTGTACACACACAAACCTCAGCTCTTACAGGTTTTTGGAGGTTTCCCTTGAGTAGCAAGAATTTCTTAGCTGCCATGTTTTAGGATGACGAGCACTGAAAGATCACCAGAGATCAAAGCTGGTTCAGGTGCTGGGCGCTGTCACAGACATCAGCTCACATAGTTTTGCTCTATTGTGTGTTGAAAAACTGGGAAAACGGCAAATCCTGCACAGGAATATATACCTGAACCCTGTATGATGCAGAAGAGGTCGTTCAGCATAACTACATGACCTTTATCTTTACTCAATAAGTGGTTTCCTGACATTAATCTGTATTTTGACAGCGGAGTAGTGAACTGAAAGTGGGTTTTAAAGAAAAATAATCAAACTGATAGAATTGGCATTGTGCTCACAAGTAAAAGCCAAACAACTGTACACACAAAACTACTGACTACAATGGAGAAGGATCACTACTCAGTGAAACGATATCATGCAAAAAAAACAAAGTAGCAGAGAATTAAACCTAATGAGACGGATTCAAAATATCATTAATCATAGGTACGGTGGCCTAGCCTCGTAAACCAGCCTCTCGCGGAAGTGCATTTCATTTCATTTCATTTCGACGGAAAGTCTGGCCTCATCCCCCCTGTAAGCGTTTGGCCTGAAACCCTCAGAAGGCCGAGCCAATCAGCGTCACCGCTGTGATTGACACAGCACGTTGGCCAATCAGGGACCGACTGGTGCAAAGCCCCGTCACTACACCAACTTGCTGATTGGCTGAATGGGGTTGTCTGTCAACGCTACTACTCCCGCCCTGCTCCCGCCCACCCCAAACGCTTACAGGGGGAATGAGGCCAGACTCTCCGTCAAAATGAAATGAAATGCATTTCCGCGAGAGGCTGGTTTACGAGGCTAACGGTGGCCCTGAGAGGTCATTAAACCTTAAAGGAGAATTCCATCATTTTCTAAGTAACGCTCTACAGCTCTAGGTCCCCGAGTGCGAGAAATCCGAGAAAAATATGTGTAGACCGGACCTAGCTCTCCTCCTGCTAGCTGCGCTACACTGTAGTTAAACAGCGAAGTAATGGGGGCCGTTCTTCTAACTGCGACTTTGGCCTCTATATGCTTCAAAATATCAAATGCTTTGCAACATCCACCAGTTCCTTACCACACAACACTGAGTGTGCATAACTCTGTTAATATTCGAGAGCAGTGTTAACGTGTGTTTTCATCACGTACCTCTGTTTACTCTAGCTTCCTGGGTAGACCTTACTAGTCGACTGTCGAGCTTGGGACGGTTTCCATATCAACACAGACAAAAACGTGAGGAAAACATGGATTTAGGAGGTAAAAAAAGATTTTGTTTGATGCTTTTTTACCCCCATCCAAAATCTTTTTTATCCTCCCAAATCCATGTCCCGTATTACATATTACATAGTCCCATACATATTTTTCTCAGATTTTTTTCTATGGTCGCACTCAGGGACCTAGAGCTGTAGAGCAATTACTTAGAAAATGACCAGAATTCTCCTTTAACAAACACATGCAAATAGACAAACCACAAGCACATTCAGAAAACATCATCAGTCAAATTCAACGTGCTGCAAATACTCACAAAACAATTAATACTCATATTACATCTATGTACATAAAGCATTGAACACATGCATTCCAGCCCAATTCATCACTTTGTTTAGTGACCTCTAGAAACATTTCTGTGCAATTTGCAGCATGCTTCTCTATTTTGTTTTGTTTCGTCTATTTAAATGTCCTCCTAAGCTGCAGTGTGTTAATCTCGTGGGGCCATATTAGGAAGGATACGTGACAGCCAGAAAGCCTAGAAAGAATTTATACATTGGCCTTCAATTGTAACAAGCTTGCTGAGTGAGAACATTTACCCTTACAGTAACTTGACAAAAAAATAAAGAAAAAAATCATTGAATCTGTAAATCCAAATTGAGTAAGACCCTTTTATAGCAGCAACATTTTTCAACTAGTCTGAGTTAAGTCCAACGAGTCCAGCACAACAAAAATTAAACATCTTTTGGGACACGAGAACTGCCAACTACGATCTCCAGTGAGTGTACCATCACTGAAGACATCTCTGGCTGATTTGGGTGAGATGAACAACTCTGAGTCTACATTTTCTCTTCCTCTTCTCCAGCTCCACCATCTTGAGTTGGATTGATTGTAGAATTGACGTGCGATTGCCTTAAGTACCGGAATTAAACTAGAATGCTGACTTTCACTTGCTCACCTGAGAATTTATGACACCGACACTCGAGGGCCAGTGAAGCATCTTTATTCACCTTGAAAAGCCTTTAGGTCTGTGTCAGACCTTTTCTCCGACCGCTAGAACTGACAGAGCCGTAGTTTGAAGTAGCCACATTTCTTTCCAGTGTAGCCGACAATAGCTTCAAAGTCAGAATAAGTTTCCCTTCCAGAGGAGGAAGAAGATGAACAGGCTCTTACTGGATGTTACTGCATGGGCTTATATTTGTCTCATTAATACCTGTAAACGCACAGATTATTTGGTTTGCACACGTGTTTTGCTATCCACAAATACAAATTTCAAATTTGTAACTTGTATTTTGGTTATTACAAATACATGTGTAAATATTATGTATGTCAATATATAATTTTCCATTTGTAAAAACCAAAAAACAATTTGTAAAACTGAAAATTCTGTTTGTGAAGTGTGATTCAGCATTTGTGGATCGACAATCACACACAAGCATCTCTTTCCTCAGTGACGTATTTTTGAGACTTTCTTGTCGAGATCGACACAGATCCACAAACAAACAGCTGGTGATTCCCAAATGGCCCGCCCTCCTCACCAGTAGGGGAATTAGCTGGTAAGTAGCTGAATTGACAACAAACAAAGAAGATTATCCCGAGAAGTTATTTTAATTCCCACAATGAAATACATCACTTTATTAAGTTTTAATTAATATTTTTTCATGCAAGTAAGTAACCGTTTATTACCCAAATATGCGGTTAGTTTATCCAAATGACACCTGTTCCTCTGTGCGTTTACAGGTATTAATGAGACAAATGTAAGCCCACATTATTGCATCTGATAGAAATCACAGAATTGTTTCTTTTTTAAAGAAAGTTTGATTATTCATCTTGTACAAGTGATCATGTGATTCACCTTGATTTTACTTTGAAAACAGTAACCACTATTAAACTGATTTAAATGAAAGGCTCTTTAAGGGATTGTTTTACTTATTGTGGAAAAGACAAAAGGAAAAGATGGATTCTAATTACATCGGATTATGTAATGGATATAATTAATCAAGCAGTTAATTATGCAATTAATCGGCTGTGATATACATGCATCATTACATTTTACAATAGCAGTACAAATGGGAGTTTTGATCACCAAACAAGCAGTGACAAAATATTTAATGTGTTCATTAATGATCTGGCCCCACAGACTGCACTGGTGATACAATGCAAATGCAGCTTTGTGGGTAAGTAAAATTTGGTACTGAAGTGCTGAAAGGCTTTGCCAAGCATTGACTTCACTGCCATCAAACAGTAATATTAAAGCTGCTTTTGTTGAAGAAGATGAGTCCGAGCACAGCAGGCCACAGATCAGCGCCGCACTCGCTCTAAATGGGTGATGACACCCACACAGAAAAGCACTAGCGTCTTTAAGTGACATCTCATGCTGTCTGTTTTAGCACTTACTGGTCTGGAGAAAGGTCACTGGCTCAGTTTTGGATGGACCTGGCTCCTTCAGCCGTCTGTGTAGGCAGCCAGGTTGGCTTGGACTAGCTGGCTCAAGTTCACACACACACGAACTGAGATCAGTTCAGTTAAACTTCCACTCAACGGCAAACGAGGAGTTTTAATGAATTAATGAATAGAAGGAAGGGTAGCATAAAAACTGTGAATTTTAAAGGTACTTTGGCGTTAGCAGCTGAACTTTTTGGGAGTACAACTCATTTCTTGAAGCCATAAAAATAAAATAGGATAAAATGCCAGATAAATGAAGACACCATCACTTACACTTTACTCCTTTGTTTATATATGAAATTACCAAAAGATTGGTCAGTGTTTTTTTTACCAACACTTTGCTCACTTTGAACTCACACACAGTTGGATGCAAACCACCTGAACTGTCAGCATGTTCTCTTTTTCTTGTCAAATGCTCACTCACATGCCTCTTTCCTGAATCGCTAGTATCCATCGTACATGTTTGACTTACATCTCACCTAACCTCTGATTTTAACAAATTCTCTTCTTTTCAAACTTTCCTTTGATTTCCTTCATTTCGCACACGACTATTTGACAAAGTGAAAGCAAACTAGCTCATGTCACATGAAGCTGTCATGCAGTCATGTTTTAAAACTGAAAGGTGAGAGCACATGTCAACACCTTAAGATACGGTGAGGCAGATTTTTCAATTGACTTCTTTTTATCACCGGAACATCGACACATAAGTTTGCTGATTGACGAGTGACAGATTCAGTGTACCTAATTATTTCTAAAATGAAAACAAACGCTAGATCCTGAGCGGATGTCAGTGCTAGAGCTTCCTTCTGTAACCGATGATTTAACCAAACATGACACCATTGCACTTGCTACTGCTAATTTAGCAACTTCCATCAATATGAATAGGGCTGCTGCTGTATTTAGATCTACATTGTGCCCTATAATGCCTGTCACCTGAATATTAACATTGCACTGCGACATCTTTACTCACTGAGTTATGTTTTGTTTAGTTTAAATAAAAAACTAAAACTCCTCCCACACCAGTACACCTTCCCCAGAATGAGGGAATAAATTAGCTCCATAAAATGCTTCTTTATAAAAGAAAAATAGATATTTATATAACTTAATCGTGTTTGTAGCTTTTCCAACCCAAACCTTCTGACTGATGACTTGCCATTTAGCCCTTGTTCATATTGCCCACTGATCTGTCAAATATATTATCATATGGCAGAAATACAGCTAATATTGCAGGTAAGCATTTATTAATGTCATATTGTGACCAGATTTAAAACAGTTGCTTACTAGTTAAATGGTAATATGCAGATCTAGTTTAAAACTGCTGCCTTGTACTCTGGCTGGTATCTGTTACTGTTCCTGCTGATCATATCCTCATTAGATAAGGATACTGCTAATTATGATTCAGTGGCCACTTATTGACATTTATTGCAAGCTGAAATACATCCTTCACAGTCTTCACCAGTGAGGATTGCCAGGGGCCAAGTAATCACAGAGAAAGATGAGGCCACAGAGAGTTGGCGAGTCAACGTTGTGCCTTAGCCATGTTTGTGAGAGGTTGACAAATGCAGATCTTAAAAGCTCTTTCTTTGCCCATTAATGTGGACATACCTCAAAGCTTGTTCCAAAATGTAAAAACTACTCCTAATGTGGTCAGAAATGCCAGCTGGGTGTGGATGGAAAGCCAATACAGAGACAAAAAACGTGTTTTTAAATCCATCCAGTCTGAATATAAACAAAGACTCTGTAGTCTCTTAAAGAATTTAAAACCTAGCTGCACAGAGAGCTGTTTACGTATAGCAATAATATTTTAAAATGTGACACACAGTAAACTGCAGAAAGATGCAGTCAAGCAGGTACAAGCAGAACAAAACATCTGGATCAGTGGTGGCAAAGTTCTCCAGCAGCCTCCAGCAGTGATGATAAGCACATGTACACACACATCTGTGCACCTGTAAAAGCCACATATTGAATTTTTTTTTTTTTTTTTTTTTTACATTGAACTTCCTTTTGGCGCATGGAGGGTAAGATGGTGACAGTGGGGTATAAGAGGAGGTGATTTAGACAAGATTGTACATGTAGCCAGAATTAAGCAGATTGTGCACCGCGCTTTGCCCCCACAAGCTGAAAAATCAAACTGTGCCTGTATTTTTTGTCCTGTGCGATGAGATGTTGTGGGGCTAGATGAGTTGCCAAATTGCCCATTTTCCTGCACTTACCTCTGTAGCCGTGAGATCAAATGAATTAAGACAAGAAAATGGTGGAAAAGTGCTGAGAGTGAGGTTTGGAAAATGGTATCTGCTAATTAGCCACACACACCCCATGGGCTTTTAAACTCTTTGAGGATTTGTGTGCGACTGCGACCAGGTTTCGGATTGTGAACTTTTCACAGTTTACTGTCTGTTTTTTAGTGTTGTTTGAAAGTAAAATACTTTGTAACTTTGTCAGTTTTCATCTGGAGAAGATGAGGAACAGGTGCGCTTGTCAAACAAAACTAATTCCAATTCATTTCTTTTAAAGAGAGAAAGATCTGCTACGTTTCCTTTTTGTCCACGTTACAGCTTCTTTTATGTGAGTGGCTGATAAATTCTCACTTTCAGCCTTTTATTTTCCTCTTCCTCCTTTCTAAATGTCAGTGCCGCCAGATCACTGTGCCGTCGTTCCACCCCTGAACACTCAAACGGAATTGAGGGGAGCCAAGAGGAACCGGAACAATTTGGCCTGATAGCACACCCTCTGCTCAACATTGCTAAGCGACCACCGTGAACTCAATTTCTTGAGCCTTCCCTTAGCTAGAGGCTAGAGCTTGCGAGTGAGAGAGAAAAACGTGTGTGTGTGTGTGTGTGTGTGTGTGTGTGTGTGTGTGTGTTTGGAGTGCACGTGTGTATGTGTGTGTGTGTGTTCTGAAGCCTACCTCTCCAGTGAATCATCTCAAAATCTGTGCAAGTTCTGGTCTGTTGAGTTTTGGTCTACACTCGGGCCCAGTGTATGTTCATGTGTGTATAGTGCTTGTGTGCATGTTTGCGTGCACATGGCATTTGTGTGGTTCTGCATGAGTGAGAGGTCTCTGGCCCAACTAGATACCTCAGCTGTGGACAGTCACACTCATATTACAAATAAATGACAAATAATGGCTCATATTACTGTGTGTGTGTGTGTGTGGTTGCCAGCCTCTAACATAAAACACAGGAAAGAATTAGTTATGTTTATGCTGTAATTTTTATTTCACAATAATTTTATTTATTCTCTTTTATTTCTTTTTAATGTTTTATAATTTTAAATAAAGTCCTCAAATTGCATCATTAAAAAAACACTCACAAGTGTTGTCATATCATTCATTTCAATTACATGTAGAATTTTTGAATGAGACTCCATAATAATGCACATTTCTACTTTGAAAATTGTCTACTCCTTTTTTCCTTCATAGATAATGCACCAAAGAGCTATTTGTATTCATTTATTTCATATAAATACTGTTACTATTGATCATATTACATTCAGAATTTCCTCTCTCCGCTGCCTTAATCAGGTTTATTCTGCCATCATCACAGTGTGGTTGGGAAATGGAAGCATCAGGAGCCTCTTTTTAGCACTTGATCTTAGCTTTACTCCCACTGATTTGGCATCTCTGGCACCACTTAGCTGAATATTGTAATCAAACATGGAAATGTAACTTAAATGGACTGGCTAATAATTTATCCCTGGCTGCCAGGAGTTGGTGTATTTAGCTCTGGCTACTTCCCACCAGACCAGTGCTGGATCTGACAGTAGGAGATGAAGTATTGTGTCCAAGGCAAGCACACAGACAGACAGATAGACAGACAGGCAGGCAGGCAGGCTGAAAAATAACAAATTAAAGGACAGACAGGAGCTGAAATAAAAACAAGAGCACCGGCTAGACTCCAGAGCTGTCTAATAGACATGTCAGGTTTTGCCCTTCAGTGTTCATTCTGTGTAAACAAATGAAACTCAGTCTCACTCTTCCTTTACTCACAGAAAAGGAACAAAGATGTTTGTGAAAGGTCTCACCTATTTTAGATGTTCAGTAATAACAAGATGAAAGAGCACAGCGAAGCAGTCCAGTCTTTATTTATAACTGCACACCAGACAGCCATCTTTAAAACATACTTTGATTTGCTATAACTACATCAGGTAGGCTACGTTATATTTGCATTTGCCCGGTCGCTTGGAACAGGTTCGCCAACACACTTCGAAACACCTCCCTCACTGTCTGCTATTCAGTTTGAATATGTAAATGTTGGCATGGAGAAAAGAAACTGGACAAACGACAGGTGCTGGTACAGGTGTTGTTGTCTCTGAAATTACTGTGGCTTGCCTGTGGCACGCAAGACATCAAGACATAATGTGACATTTCACAGGTAACAAAAAAAAAATACAGGAAGAGTATTCTGACCTTTTAAAGTTCAAATGTATCACTCACACACACACACACACACACACACACACACACACACACACACACACACACACACACACACACACACACACACACAGAGACAAAACTTCTTTTGGGCCACAAGGCACATGGTCATTATTTTGACTGAGCAAGACCATGATTCTGAAATTTGAACTGTCACATTAGTTTTAATTGACTGGATTTGCTGCACATTTAAAAATAATTTGCATCGGCCTCAGTATATCCCTTGGAATGAAATCGAGACACAACAATGGTGAGTATGAGAAATAATGATATTTGTAATGAGAGAGAACAAATGTATGTGTGCAGATGAGGCTGAAAATGTAAGGGAAAATAATGAGTGTATATTATATGAAGGAGGGGAGTAGTGAGTGTGAGAAAAGATAATAGCATACGTGACAGATCATAATTATGAATGTGAGACAGAATGAGAGTGGGTGATAGGACTAATGTTTAAATAAAGGAAGATCATTTCATACAGCAGGAAAATAGTTTATATTGTCATGCTGCTGATTTGCTCACAGGCACAGTGATACACAGGCTAGGGGCTACACTTACAAACATAGAAAAGGTTTTAAAAAAAAGAAAAGAAAAAAGGTTAATGTCCTGAAGAGTTTTATGAAGCATTAATCAAGAGATTATCATGCTATTAATATGTGCATTGCATGAACTGTTAGTCTGATCTGCTATGTGTGCTTTGATCTATAACTGGCATGGCTGTCAGCCAATTACATAATTAAATTGGCCATATTAAATGAATTTCAGTCATTTTCTTTGATTCTCTTAAACACAGTGCAAATATGTATTTTTTTTCTTTGCTTGTATGAAGGCTGTCTGAATAGCATTTAGCAGCTAGGCAAAGCAAGGCAAGGCAATTTTATTTGTATAGCCCATTTTTTACAAACAGTTTGTCTCAAAGGGCTTTACATAGCATCATAATAACATCCCCTGCCCTTAAACCCTCACATTGACTGAGGAAAAACTCCTGAGAAAACCCTTTTAACAGGGAAAAATTTTGAGAAACCTCAGGGTGAGCAACAGAGGAGGGATCCCTCACCCCGGACGGGCAGACGTACAATAGATGTGGTATACAGACAAGAAAGCAGTTCATAACGCAGAATATGCAAAAACATGGAACATGGTTAGTGTTGTTGAGATGCTGTATAAATGTAACAAAATGAACTCAATGACTGCACTATGTGTGTGTGGCTGCTGCATCTTGCACAACTGCACGATCACGCTGGCTGCATGTCTGCTGCATCGCTGCTACTGACAACTTTATCTTCCCACACAGATTTCACAAGCTAGTCTCTTAGAGCTGCGCCCTTTTAAAACCTAGTTTGAACACATATTCATAAGTGAATGTTAAGACTGTTAACAAAAGTACTTCATGGCTAAAATTGATTTATGAGGTATCATTTGAAATGTAACACCTTCATTTCTTTTTATTTTCTGAGCTCAGAGATGGACTTTTTTTTGTATTTGTCAGTCCTTGCTTGAAAAATAAAGTCATATTGGATAGCTACCAGTAGGCTATACTTTATACAAGAACAATGAAAAACTCTACAAGAATAATGAATAACCCTAACCTTGTCAAAAACTTCTTTGTGAAGCTTCAAGGCTTCTAGGCCTAATATTTCTCACTGGTGCCTATTACAAACCTCTCTAAAAGGAAACCTGGGATAAATGTGCTTTAACTCTTATCAATATGAAATAATAGAAAACACGCTGAAATATTTTGATGTCTAAGAAACCTTTTGAAACTATTCACAACAGAGCTGATGCTTGTCTGATTTATAGTCCTCAGCCACCAGCCTGTCAGCTCTTTCCACAGCTCTCACAGCCTCTTGTTTATGCTTTGAAGGGCCCTCCACCCTCGTTTGCGCTGATTGGACATTGGAGACATTCAGTACTGGCCCTGACCAATTTGATGCCCTAGGCAAGATTTTAGCTGGCAATCTCCCTGCATATATGAAAATTTTATATATAGCTGTGTTTAAATTTTTTTTATTATTATGTGTGTTTAGAACTTTTTATGAAAGGTTGGACAGAAAATTTGGAGATTTCACCTAGAAATGCCTCTACTAATATCTCTCATTTTGCTCTGCTTCACTGCATATCAATTTGAAGACATGTTATGTTTAGATGTTGTAGTATAGAATATCAGAGGTTTTGGGCCAGTCCTGCATAAGTGCAACAGGATATTCACAGCTAAAAGTGAGTTTTTGTTTGGCAAAAATAAAAGCGTGCTATCTTCATTTACCCAGTAACATTTAGGCTGATCTTCGGGTTTTCATTGCAGTTTAGTAGCTCCATTTGTCTATGTCTATTTTATGAACCAAATATCATAAAAATGTACGACACAGCCAGCAGGTGAAAATTATTTTTCTAACATTTATTGATTAGAAAACCACATTGCTACTCTCCAAAAGTAAGCTAGCAAGTTGGACACACGTGCTCCAACAATGTTAACAATAGACTATTCATTTCATCGTCATGTTAATAAGTATAGTGACTCCCACCTTCCCCAGAGAGCAGGTAAAGTCTAATACTGTAAGCCAGGGAGGGGAGTGGCAGAAAACCCAGAAATAAATAACTCAACAGGCTTTGGTGTATGTAATTATATTGTTGTGTTGGCTTATGTAATAGTAGCGTATAAATAAATAATAAAAGTTAAACAATTACATTTTCCCCCCACTAGTGGTGCCCCCTATAGATAACAGTGCACCCAGCAGGCTGGCATTGGAGACATCTATCTATCACTAGAAGAGTCATTTCTGACTTGTCATATACAGTATCTGCCTTGTTTTTAACTAAAGATGTCACTCAAATATAACTGTCTCCACATGTTGCTGCCAAACTGTGTGATATGTGTCACTTTTCTGTAATGTTGCTGGTATACTGTCAATTTGACAATCGGCAGGTTCTTCCTTACTAGTTTTGTGCATCATACATATAGCCAAAACAGCTGATATCTGGACAGACGAGGAGACAGCTGTGAGGCAGGAGGCTGAGCAGCATCTAGTGTGTTTCCAGCCTAAGGTGTAGCTCTAGTGTGTCTCATTTAAGTTGTGTTGTCTGTGTCCGTCTGTTTGGAGTCTTTGTGCACTTTGAGAGGTGTCACGGAAAAGAGGTGAAAACTACTGAGGGTGTGTCACGTTTACGTCGCTGCAGATCGGAGCTGGAGCCGATAAATAACCATGACTACTGCAGGGACATTTGTCATGGGAATGAATAGACATTGAGCCCTTTCACACTGGCAACAAAGGCCAGATGTGAGCAGGTGGTAAGCAAGGTTTTTTTTTTCCAGCGTGAGAGCGTCTTTGGTTTCACCATAGAGTACGCAGGCGTGTGTTAGTATAATCCAGAACAGCGGCGTATGTGTGATGTTGAGTACAACTGTGCTTGTATGAAGGCATACAGTAGTGTGTGTGGGAGTGTGTAGTAGTGAGCTCTATGTTTATGACTGTGTGTGAATGAGTAAGACTCATGGCCTAAAAATAGCCTCATACTGGTGTTGAGCTCACTTGAGCTCAAAACAGATAAAGTCTTACTACAGATATTATCACTCTCTTAAGGTGCACTAACCGAGTTAACACCTAAGACACCACTGTGTGAGCACATGGTAGAAAAGTATTAACAGTTTTGGTCCATGGGCGTAAAAGACACAAAACCACCATGGCCTTTTAAAGCTTCAGTTGGTAACAATTATTCAGTCATATTTGCTGGAACAGTCACTATATTCTGATAGTAGTACATGAAACGATTAGCTACCATAATTTAGGACAAAATCCAACTCCTCTGGCTCCACCCACAGCCTGTAATCCACTGCGCCCGGAGATTTTCCACCAGTCAGGTAGAGGGGGGCAGGAGTAGCAACCAATCACGGCTCGTACACCCACGTCCACCGTTTACAGTGAAAGCAAGTAAGAGGAAGACTGTTCTTGTTAGTTAGCTAACTTTGTATTTTTCATGCTGAGAGAGACGTGAGATCGTTTTGGAGTCTAATAATAATAATAATGGATTTATATAGCGCTTTTCTATCGTAACACGATACCCAAAGTGCGTACAGTAACCATTATTATTCATTCATACCACATTCACACCAGTGGTGGTAAACTATACGTGTGTAGCCACAGCTGCCCTGGTTGCTATGGATACGGTATGCCTTCTGTGCGTGTGTGCTATGGTTACTTTGTCTGTGTGTGTGTGTGCGTGTGTGTGGAGGGAGGAGGTGGGGGAGGCATTCTTGGAAGAAGTTCAGAGGGACCTGACGGCGTATCATCGTGAATTTTCCGACCAAGTCGCGGACTCATTTCACTTTCGTAAACTTATCAACTGTAGCTTTAAAGCCTGCTGCCAAACAGCACACAACCTGAATATGCCCGGATATGAACTTGACCTTAGTTACCAAGCAACACAATCAAGCACACCCTTTATTTCCTGTCTCTGTGCATGGTATCAAGTACACATCAAACTGATACTGGGGGGAAATATATGCAAATAAAAATGCATGTATTTTTTTTTTTTTTTTTTGAAGGTTTCAAGTGTGAGAATGAAAACTACCCAGACGGTGCATCTCTACACTCTTTTACACCTCTGAATGGATGTGGAATGGTGCCGTACTCATTAACAAAAAGGGCATTCAGAGTTTGGTCTAGGAACACTTTCCGATTGAGTGGTACTGAGACAATTGGTGTGCCACTCTAATCTCGACACTGCTGCTGAGATTTGGATGTGGTCGTATTTGGCTGACTGTCTCCCCTTTTGGTGTGGCTTGCCTGCGATGGCTCTGGTCTCCGTAGCGCTGCGTGGTTGCCAAAATTGGAGGGAAAGGTCATTTATACTGCAGACACAGTGGGAGACGAACACTCAGGTGTCTGGGAGAGAAGCCGCTTGTGTCATACTGAAGTTATATATTTTGCATAGCTGCTGCTGCTGGGCTGTGAAGCCTTTCTCAGTCACCGGTGTGTTGTATTAGCTCCTGCACACCATTTCCTTCCTCACAGCTCTGTCTCTGTCAGGACTACTCCATGTCTTATTTTCTAGTTTTGACATGTATAGTGACTCTGCAGTATGCGTGTTGACATGTATTCTATGCTGAAGTGCCAACAGTTGGATACACTTAGCTAAAAGCAGTGCTATCACACATAGCAGTCCTTAAACAGCAGTGATTTGAAACTAGTTAGTAATTTTGTGTTTGCAAGCTGTTCCAGATCACTGTTAACTCATCTACCAGGTGATGTTTTTTTTCTTTTGCTTGGAGCGGGCAGTCAAAGGCAGGCAGCAGGAAAATGAAAAATGGATGGCAGGAGAATGCTGCAGAAAAAGAGAGCAATCCAACCCACCCACCCACCACCCACCCCTCAAACCCTGGCAAACAACACCCACACACTTCCAGATATCACACCACAAATTTCTGAACTGTATGTTATTAACAGATGTCATGAGTCCAAGAAAAAGTGTGAAGGAGACATAATGTGTAATTTTCAAAAGAGGTTTTTCTTTCCAGTTTCATCTCCATATTGTAACCACATCCTTCAGTTTGATGTGGCGGTGTCACTGGTCCCTGCCGTTACAAATGTGAATCTGCGTTCATCATTCATCTTTACATTTTCAGGAACAGATAGTACATTAGACAGAAACTAAATACAAATAAATATCATAGTTTCCCTTTTTGTTATACTGTACAAATAGGAAATAATGAATTTGAAACAAACATCGGTGACAGGCCTGCATGAGCCTGTCTCTGACTTTCATTTTTTCTTTTCAAATTTAGTTATTATCTATTTTTTTTTCACATTTTGTAATTGTGAATGGCTTTTGTACAGAATTGACAAAGTAGGCCATTCAATTGAAAACACACACACACACACATACTGTAGAAAGACATGCATGAAAGAAAGTTTCAAAAGAAAAGGTGAGGTGATTTTTGTCGTGCCCCTCCTCGTTCCATCCGAGCCAAAGTGCTCGGCCCTCAGCTTGGCAACATGTGTCAGCCTACATTAGATGGACCAGTGAACAATGGTTTCAGCCAGGAGCAGGTGGTGGTTACTTGAAACTCTGAGATGAGGGTGTGCATTAGAAGCAGTATTTATGTGTGTGTGTGTGTGTCAGGACAGGGGGGGGGGGGGGGGGGGGGGGGGTTGCTGGTCTATCTGCCATCTGGAGCACCCGGACAATCCCAGGTGAGGCGGAAACTTGAATGTGCCATTTTATTCCGTCCACTGACTGGCCTCTCTCCTGGATCCGAGTGCTTTTTTAGAGAAGACCCCGTGGTTTCTTGCTATGCCTCTAGTGATGGCACACACCAATTTTGAGAGTGTGAAATGAGCCATTACGAGGTGTGCAGCACCCCCTCTTAAAGTGGATTGACCCAAAATGAGATCAGCAGGCCAAGTCAAGTCGAGTCAAGTTTATTTATAGAACATTGTCGACAAACAGATTAAAATCTTTTACCGAAAACAAAGGACACCACGATGTGCCCTTGTCTTTGTGTGTGTGTGTGTGTGTGTGTGTGTGTGTGTGTGTGTGTGTGTGTGTGTGTGACTTTACATCATAAAACAGTGTGTAAAGGGGAGGAGAGGAAGAAAATGAAAGGCGGCCTCCAGCTGAGAGTTAATGCATGTTGTTAGTGTTTTTGAATAAAATAAACAAAATGAAAATTTTCAAATCAGCACAAATATGAGTCACAGTTGTGCACTCTGTCAGTCCCTAAATGACCCCAAAAAGTGAAAAAGAAAATGATGGGACCTGCAGTGTATGTTTTCATTATGAGGACCTGCATACCAGCTGAAATGAAGTTGAGTTGTTATTCTTTGAGATTGTGTACAAAGGCCTTCAAGCCAAACGTTCATATGCACAAAATGTGTCAGACTTGACTTGCTCTGTATAATCTGCCTTTTCTTTTTATGTTTGCATGGCGTCGCAAAAAAAAAAAAAAAAGCGGTTTGTTGCTTCTTCTCTCTTATCTCATAACCAGAATTCCCCAAATTAATTTTCAGGAACAAATTGGATCTTTGTGATGAACAATCTCTGTTTAAATCTGTGACACTATTGTTGACAAGTGGTGACAATGCACTGTCATCTAATTTTAGTTTTTCCTCAGCTCTCCTCGGTTTCTGAACCTACGTACAGAGCAGCTGCAGGCAGAATAAACATCTGAATAACCGAGGCAAACACAGCCGTGGACCGTGCACGTCTCTGCCCACACTGCTGCCTCATCAACAGCTTGTATTGTGCAACCTGCTCCTTCTCTCTCTCTTTCACTCTTCACAGCTTTTTTCCCCCTCAGAATGGCTTTAGACCACTGCCGCCCCCTCATCCCCCTTACCTACACCTACACCTACACACACCCCTGGTCCCATCACATTCCACATCACCTTTCCACCCCTCTGATTGACCTCTGCTAGACAATCTTCAAAGCTTATTGGCAGTTGTCAACCTTGATAGTTAACGGCCCTCTAACTAGAATCAGCACTGTGAAGAGAGCAGCAAGCAATGAAACATATGACTTACCCGGTTCATGTGGATGGACAGCTCACGCCCAGGAGCAGGTCTGCTTGTCATTTGTCTGATTTGAATTCTGAGCCCATTCCACGTGTAGGCCCACGCTGCAAGAAATGACCAGCTCCTCTCCTCCCTCAAACCGGACACGGGTCTGACTCACAGTATATTTATAGCTTGTTTGAGTCAAAGCCACATCCTGAAAGCAATGATATTTCACACCATATTTTATACACTCAGATCAATCACAGTGGAAAAAGCAGTGGCTGATTTCCTCCTCACTGCCCCTCCCAGCAGGGATTTCTGCTTTTACATTTAGATCCTTTGAATTGATCTGATGCGTTTTCTTTTGTTGCAGCAACCCCATCTCCCCACGGGTTTTTACTCTTGGTCGCCACTATGTGCACGCATGAGCTTTAGGCCTACTAGTATTTTATCAGTCAGGGAAATTCAAAAAAAGAAAAGAAAGGAAAAGAAAAAAAAAAAGCTTGAAATGAATATTTTTTGCAGTGTGTCTCATACGGCGACCCCACCCCCCTTCTCCCCCACTTCGCTTAGCCTCTGGTCTTCGTGATTGGTTCACCTGCCGTGTCCGTCAACGCTGTGTGGGCGGGACTCAAACAATCCACTCGTGTTCGCTGCACTGTGAACTGTGCGCCACAGCAGACCAAGAGCGGGGCAGACAGTAGTTGAGCAGCGGCAGATCCACTCTGTTACCAGAGGACGACTGTTCACAGTGTATGAGCCTGACTGCTGGTGTTCAGTCCCGTCCAAACCTGACCCTGTACCTCACCGCTGGTGCATCTCTGAGAAAGAAATATCCAGACTATTGTTTTGTTTTTTTTTGTTGGTTTTTTTTTGGGAGGAGCGAGATCATTTCCGTTTTCCCAAAGCATCACAGTCTTGCGGGGTCGTGAAGTCGGTTTGTTGTTATCCACCCCCGTTTTCCCAAGGAAGCACAAAAGACGCACTCCCAAGTCCACCTGGATAGCTGGCAGAGCCGCCCGGTCCCGTTCGAGGTTCAGTGGGGAGAGACGGTGAGGAGGAGAAATACGCGCGGAAGCAAAAGGAGCAGAGACGCGGAGAAGACAGGATGAATCTGAAGAGTCATTTGGTTTTCACCCTCTACACTATTTATGGGATTCTTCTGAAAGGTGAGCCACGGGACTGGGTGTTGGTGCGTACATGCACGTGTGTTTGTGTGTGTGCGTTAGCTGCGTGTATGCCTGTGTGTGTGTGTGTGTGTGTGTGTACACGCGCATGTTGCAGGCTAGCAGCAGGGCAGGACGACCAAAGGGGCAGACCGCGCGGTCACACGCGGGTCCTGGCAAAGAGATGCAGAGCTCCCCCCCCCCCCCCCTCTCTCTGACACACACACACACACACACACACACACATACACGCACAGTGTTTCTCATCCTCGTGCTCATTTGTGCCTGCATGCGCAAGTCTGTACGTGCGCTGAATGTGCGTGCATTTGTCTGCAAACGTGCGTGATGTGAGGCAGCTCAATAGAGGAGGGGAGAGCGGTCCTGTATCATTCGGGGATCACTCGGATGTTAATGTTGAGGAATGAGGGGGAATCCTGTCTCCTCAATGCTGTGCTCGGGACACGACCCGAGCACCACTGTGAAGCCATATGCAGCGCGGTGCATTCCCCTGCATCCACACGCACTTGTGTCCTGTGCGTGAGTGTCAATGAGAAGGGGGGGGGAACACGCCCGCTGGGAAGACACACCTCAGCGTGAAATAACCAGCCTCGCGGTTGTTTTTTGACTTGCAGCACTTGGCTGAGTCATAGAGACACTGGACGCGTTTTACGCACCGAACTGTTCGATGCAGCCGATTAGGGCAACTTCGGGGGCTCGTGCACTCACGCAGAGCATTTCGACTCCCGTATATTTCCCTGTTTTCCGTTGACTCGTTATTCCTCTGTACAGGTGTGGTGTGTGTGGTTCGTGGTCCAGCTCCAGTGTTTTGTTTGCCCGCATGGGGTTTAACGAAGGAACAGGTGCACAGGCCTGATGAGAACGACAGGCTTCTCCTTTCCCAGAAGTTTATTTTCTGCTATTTGATATCTGTTGACATTAAAGTCGCTCTTCCACTCAGATGAAACCTCCTTAAGCCAATATTTACACCACTGTGCTGAGCGACTGGTTTGTGTGATAACCGTCCAGTTATGACATGCAACTCAATTTGGATACAGGTGAAGTCCACAATATGTCAACATTACTGTGATCTTCTGTCTCTGTGTGGTAATTATGACTCTGAGGTCTTTAGACAACAGAGGACTGGCTGTAGTAAGGTGACTTTGAGGGTCAAGGTCACAGTGAAATAGCTTCTTTGTGTTTCATTGACTACTTAGGAGATAAATAACAGTGAAATGTTCAAATGAAATGGGGAAAAAAAACTATTTTGCCCTTTACACTTCTTTGAGGTTTATTTTATTTTTCATCTATAACTGTATTAAATAGATAAATGTCAAAGTAACAGCAGAGGAGAGGCTGCTGCAGGTCAATATGGAAAATACCAGTGAACTCTGTGTCTACAGTCATTTGATCGCTCTGAACGGAGAATCGGAGTCTGAGTTTTTGTAGCTCAAATTGGAATTTGACTCGCATCAAAAGACTGTTGAGTTCAGCTCAGGCTCCTGTTTTTTGAGGACACAAACTGCACTTGGTCCAGAAGCTTCTTTAGCACTGTTCACATTTTTTCCCCTCCCAGACGACTTCCACTTTTAACTAGTCTGACACAGAACAACCCAGCCATATTTTTCCGTGGTAATTTCTCAATATGCTTTAAATGCACCGTAGAAGTCTGGATACGTCTGAGCAAAAAAAATTTTGTAGCAGTATATGTGAGGAGTTAAATAGGAGACATATTTTCATGAGTTTCTGGACTGATACATTCACACTGTTTAACAGTGGCAGGAGGGTGATGGATTTACTCCGAAACAACTGTCAGTCTAACAGCAGGGCCACAAATGCCACACTGAGCTGCAGGTTGTGTGATATTAAGTCCACTTCATCCCTCTCAGATCATATCAAGGTGTATTTAAAGCATTGGATAACACTTTATTTATTTATTTTTTTACATGAAAGACAAAATTAGCATCATCTTGACTTTAACTGCTGTTTCTCCCACAAGCAAATGAAAAACCCCAAATGAGAGATCATTTGTGCTTGATTCCCTTGATCATTTGTTGTCGTCCCTTTTGATGTGCATCTGTGTGGTCACATGAGAGGGACGACAAGAGTGAAAGCAGTCCGTCCTTAATAACCAGACATGATTAAGGCCATTCTTGACTTAATGAATTGGTATGTAATGAGGTATCTCTGGGTATCTGGTCTATCTGACAGCTTGTATTGCAGCGTTTATTGACGTTCCAGAGCCTTTCTTTTCCTCTTTATTCTCCTGAGGGCGGCACACTCATTATGTGCTAGTCTGTGTGTGTGTGTGGGTTTGCGTTACTTTCTGCAAATGTATGACCTGTTTATATAGTTTATGAAGAGGCCCCCCGATGCACGTCACATTTCATGTGTGGCTCACCACACACACATCAATCTGGCTCTCTCTCTCTCTCTCTCTCTCTTCCACTCTCTCCCTCCACCCTGAAGAGGATAATGCTAGGCTGCTTGATTTGAACAGTCATCTCTTGGTGCAAGACCTATTATTGTATAGGTTCCACACAGCAGGCAGGTCAGCCTCCACCTGAATGAAGTCTGTCTAGCTCGAGCCACGTCCGCACGCTCTGTAAATGACAGCTGTTTCAGCCCCTTTGGCCCCGCGCCAGCTGGACTCCCATCCACATCACTGTCACCGAGTAGACCTGCGCAATAGTGCGACTGAAGTGTTGTGATGGAGGTTGTTGTTTACCAACAGGCTGAGTTGTTAACATATTATCCACTGTGTCTCATGTGCCCATGCCGGAGCCAGAGAAAACAGCCTGTTATGCAAATGGGCCTCTTACGTAAGAGCTTGTAGCCGAGCGGCAGGCGGCGAGGGGCGAGCGAGGCAGAGAGCGACAGAGAAAGAGGGAGATGTGCTAGAATAGAGGAGTTGATGTAAGAGTAATGTGGGAGGAGTGGTGTGGAGGAGGAATGCGCGGTCTTCTTCTCAACTAAAGTGTGTGATATGTGCACTGGTTGTTGTTGTTGTTGTTTGCTGTTTGGATGTCTGTTTATCTCTGCTGCTCTGTCTGTTTCCTGTCGCTCTGCCTGCCTGCTAGTCTGTCTGTTTCGAACTCTGATCTTGCTAGCCTAAATACAAACCCCTGCCGAGGGATGTGTTTATCCCCGCAGTGAGTCTAAGCTGCTGAAGGCTGACCCTCCATCTCTCTGTACTTCCGTCCATTCCTCCCTCACTTTATCCTCCCATCCTGGTGTGGAGCTTTGTACCACGGCAGCGTGGGAAAGCTTCTGATAACAAGCGGCCTTGTGTGTGTGTTTGCAGAGCCACTGATTACATGGGAGAAACAAGATGTTCTCTCTTTCTTGCTCACTTGCACTTGCCCCCCCTCCCACCACCACCACCACTTGTGTGTGTTTGTAATGTAGTCATTTCCATGGCTGAGCTTTGATAGGTAGAACATGTGAGGTGCTCTGTACCTTATACCAAAGCCATGAGGCTTCAATGGTGAGAATCCTCAGTAGAGCAGCACTTGGTCAGTGTGCATCACACAAGCATCCACACATACAAACACACACACGCACGCACGCACACCGAGCTCCGCTGTGGATTCATTGCTGCTCTGCCAAGGGATTTCCCGTGATCAAAGCCAGTCTTTTGTTAGTCCAGGTGTTTTAAAAAAAAAAGTAAGAACAGAAAGGAGGAGGAGGCCAGAGGGGAACGTGGTAGATTTGGAGCTTTAAAACTCTCATGGCAGAGTAGAAATGCTCCAGAAACAGTGATCCTGCCACCTGTCCTGACTCTTCTCTCATATCAGTAAACCTGCACATTCGGGACAGGTTTTGCTCGGGCAGGAGCGTGCTTTCAGACACTCTGGTGGCGTGTGTTCAGGCACAGGGATAAAATGAGGAAGGAAGATGGAGTTGGCCAGCCATTGTTGAGCTTAATAAACAAAATCGCAGATGGCAGAGACTCAAAAACACACCTAGCCCCTAAAAGTTTTAAGCTGTATGCAAATGTCCTCTGAAGTGCAGAGTGCCAACCAATAGCTCAGCTCCCAAACCAGCTTGTAGAAATCTCCTCGGCTATTATGAGCTTCCAGAATAGGATGCGCCCACAGTGAATGCCACAGCACAGACTGCAACGCCAGTCATTCCCTTCAAAAACTAGCAGTAAATAAACAAATTTTTCAAGCACCAGTGTAACATTATATACAGACATGCTCTATGTTTGTAATAATGGCAAGCAACTTCAGAAACATCCCACACACACACACACACACACACACACACACACACACACACACACACACACACACACACACACACACACACACACACACACACACACACACACACACACACACACACACACACACACACGCACACACACACACACACATACACAAAACACCAGAGAAAACATCTGCCAAATAGCCCAATGTTTAAATATCTGTATTTACTCAACGCTAAATATCCAAGAAGGCTACAGATGTAATGAGAGGCAAGCTCCAATCAGCGTGTATGTCTGAATGCAACGACATGGAGACTGTGTCTCCTGAGAATATGGCTTTACAACATGCCAGCTGCCGAGGCTTCTTACAGTAGATAACTTCCAGGTTTCCAGCTCGCTGCATTGTGTGGGCAGTGACATCACCTGAGCTTTAAAGCAGTCATTCAGCTGAATGAAATCTATTGTATAAGGCTTTACTGGTCCTGGCAAATGTCTCCTGAAAATAGCTACTCTAAAGTAATTGGCTGTGTGAGGGAAATGATGCACCATCACTGCACATTTCAAGCTTACAAATCAAAAAACACTCACAATTATGTTGTCAGGGCTGAAGTTCAAGAACATGTCACATTTCATACAAGATAGTGAGATTGTAATTTGATTTTAATAAACAGTATGTTACTTTAGCCAAAGTGATTATCTAATAGAGTCATATGTTGATGATGAGCAAATGGCTTTCTAGCTACAAAAACAGAACATGTCAACCATGTCTCTAACTCCCCCTCCCTCTTTTTTGCTGAGAATGAATGCGGAATAAATGGAGATTTTTTTATTTTGGCATCAAGGCTGTGTTTCATAACTCTGGCAAAGTGTAATTTAAAGCCAGCCTAAAGCGAGAGAAGGGAGAGATCAAATGCAGCCTCCCATGGAGAACGATGAGACTACAAACCCACAGGTGGATTTGGCTGCAGCAGCAGCAGCAGCAGCAGCAGCAGCAGACAGTGGGTTTACACCCTAAATAGACCTCACAGTAGGGGAATGAAGTATATGCAAGCTCAGCTAACCTATCAGCTGATGGGGCTTTTCTTCAAAGTTAACACAGAGCTATTTATGTGCACGAGTCAGAATATTAGTTACTATGCATTTGGTGATGTGATAAGAAACTGTGATTCTTCACTTGTAAAAAAAAATACAAGTGAAGAAATGAATAAAAAGCTCTTAATGCTGGAAACTGCACATGGTGTTCATTTTTCTGATGAGCTCCAATGATCAGATTTCTCTGCTCTATGAACTATATCATTGGTTCAATATGATACATCATTCTCCTAAAGATCAGAGGGATTTTTAGGATTACCGCTCAAGTCAATTTATCTGGTGGGTCTTGATTGACAAGCAAACTTCTGGGATGTTTGGCTTCTTTTGTTTGCAATAGACTTTAGCGATTAGATATAATCTACCCATACAAATCAGCCACAAGCACACTATTGGGAAAAAAGCAGCCTGTTTATTGGGAGCGAGCGTGTCTGCCTGTGTGTACGCGTGCATGCATATGTGATGTCTGTATTAGCATTGAATTCCAAAGGATTAGCAAGTGGCTAATCTGAAGCTCCAGTCTTTGACAAGCCATGTGTCACTAATCTCAGACACTCCAGAATAAAGTGACACAGACACAATCACCTTTTTGGATTAAAACTCTCCACACAGTCGGGGTTGTAATCTTTCACTCAAACCGGGGAAAAGTAAAAGGTATTTTCAAACGGAAGAACAAGAGAAAATAAAGAACAAATAAGGCAATGACATTATTCTCTTCCTCGCTCCCTCCCTCTCTGCCTCTCTCTGACACACACACATACACACATAGCCTGTGTGCTTGCAAATAAACAAACAAATTAAGAAGGCTGATTTAAGATGCACTTTGAGTTGAACCCAACATGCTCCACAGGTTCATGTATCGCCCCCTCTCTCTTAATAACTCTTAGCCTAGATAATGTTCGTTCTATGTTATGTGCCCTTTCATCTGACAGCTCCTTTTCATACAATTCCCTGCGGGCCAGAGTCTGGAGACTTGGTAGTACATGTTACAGTAATCATTTTCTTCAACAGAGATAAAGATATGGACAGCCGTGACTCTGCCTACTCCCTCAGCTCTCCTACCCCAACTCTGATATTGTTTGGGGACTCTGTGTCTGTTCTTGACAGAAATGAATTCATCCAAAGCAGTATCCCATATTGTGTACAGAGATATTCTTACCCACACAGCCATATTGTATGTGTACACCAAAAATATATACACACACATCCTCACGCAAGTACATATGCACATTTGTGCACACGGGAGCCTGGCAGTATAAAGACGGAGCGGTGAGGAAACAGCAGACAAATGTTTTCACGGACCGTGTTTGATCTGATAGTATGGACTAAAGAGGGACTGAGGCTTTTTTCCCACATTGTACTCTGCTATTTTTTTATGACCAAGATTCAGAGATAACTTCCTCTGTCCACGTACACAGGCATGTTTTTCCAGTCAAATTAGGTTTGACAGGAAGAATAGGTTACCGGCAATAGGTTGAAAGTTGAAAAAATGCAGAACTGGGGAAAGGAGAGAAAGAAGACACAACTGCAATTTCCAGTCTCTCCTGCAGAAATGAACCCACATGAATAAATCCCACAGGTGTTCCTCAAGTCACTGTTCATATTTCCGAATGACTGCTGCTACGCCATAATCCCCAAAATGAGTTGCATTCCTTTTCTAATGACAGTGTTCATTTCCCTCTAATGTCTATTCCACATATCTGGTGGGTATTGATACTTGTTAAGTTGCATTGCTACAATATTGTTTTGGATCAGCTGTGTATGTACTGCAACACTATGGTTTTTAAAATGTCATGCAAAACTTTGATGTAGTGCTTAATTTCTTAGCTTGTACTTATACAACAACAGTATGGAATTATGGCATGATACTAATTGAAAAGCAGGAATTACTGCATTCACAAGTACACATCTATGCACTTGTTTTAGCATTATGGTCTCAGAGGGAGCCTAGAAGTAGCTAAAGCTAATTGAAATATAATTCCCCGAAGACACATGTTCATGTTAATTGACTTTCTGTGTGTGCTTGTGTTTGTGTGTGTGTGAGAAAGTGTGTTTTTGTATTCATATTATCGCCAGAAGTCACTTTCTAGTCCCTTGTCTAATCATCAGCTTGAGCGTCCCCCCACATCTTAATTCGGTCTTTGAAAGCTATTAGACACTCTTTTGCATGAGCACCATTTCTAAACACATCTAATGCAGTGAAATTATGCAGGTAGAATCCACTGATGTTGTCTGAAACTCAAATTGAATCGCTCCCTCCACTGTGGCTGCTGCACACTGTAAATCGAAACTGTTTTTAGATTGGGAGCAATAGGAGGATTACGCAGTTTCTTCGGAGGGTGGAGAGTATGCAGTTTTTTTTGTATTTGTGTGTGTGTGTGTGTGTGTGTGTGTAAAAGAGAGAGAGAGAGAGACAGAAACTCAAGAGAACATGAATTATATATAAAGGCTGTAATTAGGTGATTACGTTTGAAAAATGCAGGTATTAAATTTCATCCAGCTAAAGAGGTTTCACACCATGAACCCATACACCTGTTAAAAGACACACACACACACACACACACGCCCACACACTCACACACCCAAACCAGCTGTTTGCTTGGCTCTGCCGCTCCATTCCTTCACATGCGCGGTCTGTGTCCCTTTCTTTGTGGCACTGTTGTCATGATGTCTCCCCTCCAATTAGGCTCAGTGTCATCTACATTAAACATGGATCCTGTTTTGTGAGTCCTCCAAACCCTACATGTATATTGGTTCTAAGTTTGGAGTCTGGCCGCTGCCTGTGTAAAGATTGCTCCAGGCCTGTTGTAGAGGGGAGGGAAGATGGAGTCAAGTGAGACAATTTATAACAGTTAAAAACCAAATGAACTGAGACCCTTGGCTTGGGTGAGCGAGCGGCAGCATACATAATGCGCCTTAGGGATTTCTTCTTCACACACACACACACACACACACACACACACACACACACACACACACACACACACACACACACACACACACACACACTGCACAGCACAATGTGTCCAAGCTAGCAAACACATAGCACACAGAAAAACACAGCCCCCATCACCATCTGTCTCAGTTTGCCACATTGCAAATCCATTCTATGCTACACAACATTATTCCCCCCATCCTAAGTGACACACACCCCTAAGCTTACTTCCCCTATCCTACTCAGTGGAACGGTAACAATTTGCTACTGCATACACATCTTTGTTGAAGATGCTGTGGCATGTTTCCAGCTGGATTTTAATACATATTTTCATGCTCCATTTGAATTTTTTTGTAAGTTGGTGTTTAGCATTGATGCTCGGAGATTTTACAAGCCTGTTTGCTTGTTCTCGGTGCTTAATGTGGGAATGTGTGTGTGATAAGATTTCTTTTTTTTTTTCTTTTTTTCCCCCTAACCGGTCCCTGTTGAACTGACACTGGACTTTTAATAATCCTTCCTCTTCCAGAATTATTAATTTGTGCATTTTGGCAGAAAGATTTAACATTTGCACTTGCACACTGTGTGAATCTGGTGAGGGTTTGGCTCAGTGGTTTTATAGCTATCTCATCTGCAGTCCTAATCAAAAAGCTTCCCCCGTCCTGAACCCCCTGCTGAGGAAACAAAGAAGTTATTATGTTTTTAAATGGTC
The DNA here is from genome assembly GCF_905171665.1 of Trachurus trachurus. Classification (NCBI taxonomy): domain Eukaryota; kingdom Metazoa; phylum Chordata; class Actinopteri; order Carangiformes; family Carangidae; genus Trachurus; species Trachurus trachurus. Next base: position 16,995,411 of record NC_139903.1, on the reverse strand, counting down.
TCCAATTACGGGTAATTTCACCGTCTATCTTAAAGCTATTTGCTTTTCTCCCACTTTGCTCTGGTTGGGAAGAGCAAGCATTGTGCTTTGCAAAAACAACTAGACAAGTTAGACATACAGCAGATGCATTCTTTTGGAAAGCAGAGAGGTCTTCCTTTCTTTGCACATCCTCTCTGTCTGTCTTCATCTCTTATCATTACAAATGGGAACATGGTTAACTCAATTCCTCCTTTATCTTCCTCATTAGTGTTTGTCTCACAGTGCACTCAATTACTCAGCCCATCACTCTCCTATACCCACAAGTCAAAAGCTTCCACTGGCTGAACTGAGTCAAAATTCTCATAGTTTGACTCATTAGTGAGAAGTAAGTGAGGTCAAAATAATGCATTTGTATCCTTAAAATAAAAAATCTTCCATCCATGATGCGGGGCATCACAGCAGCCGCTTGTGCGTTTTGAAACTATTTGTTTAAAAATTGTAGCCAAGTCGTTTGGCAGCCTAATGGTTCAGTTTGATGCTTACATAACTTTCTCACTGCTTGTCAGTGCCTTGCTACCATGGCATTTTCAATTTTTAAATGTTAATCTCTGGCTCACCTGGGAGGTGAATTTAGCACAGCTGGATTAGTTTTGATGGATTGGATTTCAGTTGTAACCTTGGCTGTATGTTCTGGCTTTTGGCAGCAGTCATTTATTTTTGGATTGTATGACATTTCATTAATAACACTTGTTATTTTCAGCAGGAAATTTGTCAACATTATTGTTTTAGAAAATTGTTATTGCTCCTGGTAGCATTCTTGTACAAGCTCATGTCATCCTGCAATTTCATAAGAGGAGTAAAAGACTTGGAAAATATTATGCATAGAATATAATATAGAAAAAAAAACATAGAAAGCAAAGGTCAAACAATTACAGTCACGAATCATAAGCAAATCCCAAGCTCCCAAGCTTTGGGAGTCTCTCTCACTCACTGCTTCCTTATCTCCCATTGCAAATTCTTACGATGGCTGCAACTCAACACCAGTTTGCCAACATGCTAATGCTGCTGTATGTCTTTCCAGTTCAAATGGACCAGCTAATGCTAATCTGTGCTAATCCTTTGAGAAGCACCCTGAGAGCAACATTATCATTCTACTCTGTAGTTGAGATGGGGAGTGGAGGAGAGTGGACAAGAAAATGGTGAATGGAGACACTGGCATAGCGAATATTAAATCCTAAGAGCTGACGTGCACAAATCCTCACACCAGTGGTCACCTCCCAATGCCCATCTCTCCATACACACACATATGCGTATATGTTCACACATACACACATGGAGTTGCAGACAGAAGCTTTTACTGAAGATACAGACCCAAAATCTGCAGGCACGACAGTAGTAGTGAGGCAATGTTAGCCGCAGTTGCACTGAGCTGGTAAATGGTAGCCTATTCTCCAGGACTAAGCGCTGACCCTAAGCCCTTGTTGTAATACGCTTGTCACCCTAATCCTGACCTTATTAAAAGTGAGCCTCTAACCAAAAAGAAGCCATATCCTTAAACTGTAGTAGTTCCTCATTACAGCCGGTCCTAGTCCTGCCTCTTTGACGAGAGGTGACCTTCACACTTTGTAATCCCCGGGCCACCTTTCACCTCCATAGACATATGAGCGCTTCAGAGTTACATTTAAATTTCCTCTGAAAATGATGCACTTTGTTTAGAAAGAACAACAAGGCAGAATCCATAAATAGTAAGCAAAGGCAATATGAGATTTTCCTGTTAGATACGGATCATTTCTATGCTCATCTATCGCAGTGCAATGTGATTCCCAGCGTTATGGAAAGTATTGCTCCGGATCATATTGCACATGGCAGCAAGAAATAATTTGCATGTAATATGAAATAATACATTTTCCGTCAGCAGCAGATTTACACTATTCCAAGCATGCATGTATCCTCTTATGGCAAACATACTGGATCATGATGACAGTGTTTTTCTTATCAGAGATCAAGGTGGAGTTTTGAAATATGTCCCTGACATCAAGGCCTGTGCTAGCATCGAGGTCCATTTAAAGGGACAACGAGAAGTTTTGGAAAAGCGAAGCGTTTTCACACTACATTTATGAGCCTCCGCGTGCACCATAAAATTCTTTGACCGGCGCAAGACAGACTCATGTTTTCATTCATCAATAATTAAAGTCAGAGGTTCAAAGAGGTTCACATACCGTCGTAGTTCCGACCATAAACGGCGATTCGGCTGCGTTATTCTCATGACTCGTTGCGAAACCGAAAGTAAGGAAACGCTGGTCGGCTCGACCAGCATTTCCGCCACCACTAATAATAACAAAATAACGATAGAGACAAAACGATATATTTATCGAAAATGGGCCCATTAACAAGTGTGGGTAGCGGAGATTCATCCACATTAACGTGATACTTTTTTATAACCAAGTAGAAACTCCTCGTTGTCCCTTTAAGTACCACAACAGGTAGTTCTACTTGAAACTAATCAGTGGCGTGATAATCAGGAAAGTGACACTCTTACCTGTCTTATTCTCACATGGCTCTGTCGTGCTGATATATTGATTCCAGGCATTTTTTTCTCATACCTTTGCATTTGTCATGTTCACAGGGAGGCATTGCTGCATGTCTTACCCATAGACAGAACACATTTACATCAGAGACATCATGCACAGTAAAGGTGATGTTTCAAACAGAAATGTAATTCTGTCATCTTTTAATGAGGGATAAAGCCTGAGACTACTCCTGAATGTACTTGTGAAGCAAGTAAGTAGACATTTATTTTCTAATTTGTATCAAATTAAGTCTTTTTAAACTACAACGCTATACCAAGCAGACGTACGTCTTGAACCGCTTGCTGTGCTTTCATCTCTTTCCAGCTTGATTAGCAAAATTAATAGCATAATCCCCAAAGTCTCAGCAGTTCTCCTGTTATCCAGTGCATGCTTGTCATTCAAAGGAGACCACTTTTGATGGAAAGGATAACACAGAAGAGAAAGGTGGGAGGAAAAAAGTGCATGGGCAGACAAAGACAGCTGAAAATACACCAGAGGAAGGTGATTGGTTGTTTTGAGATGTTATGCGAGTATATGTTGTGCCTGTGGCTCGGCTCGGATCTTGAGTGACATGTTACTGGCCACTGCTGTGCCGAAGTTCTCTTAAAGCCTCACGGTGATAAGATGAGATGAGACAGGGATGAGGGTAACAGCAAAACAGTGAGAGTGTGTGCATGTGTGTGTGTATGTGTGTCATAAATGGGTTGAGGGGGATGAGAGAATTAGAGGGATGTCGGGGTAACAGGATGGATGTGGCAGAATAGAGGAAATCCACATCTGCTCCTTCTGCACCATATACAGACAGGAATTTGGAGCAGAGACAGATTAACACAGAGAGTTTAAAAAAAAGAAAGGTAATAACAATGAATGAAACAAATGAAAGACCGTACAGAGGGAAAAAAAGCAGATGCCAAAAAAAGAACAGCAACCATGCATGAGATATTCAGGAAATGAGCCTTGACACGGCTTCAATCTTGTGCTCAAACACATCAACACACACTCCATTTCACAAATGCAAATAGCATACACAAGCTGAGTTTGAACCCTTTATTATGTATGTAGATACAATCGCGAGAGATAAACAACAATGACGAGGTGATGTTTCAGAAGGTCTGTTTCATCTTGCTTTTTGAAAAAAAAAATCATCCCGATATCAATAAAACATTTGTTTTTGTTCCCAATGAACATTTATTTTTCTAGAGAATTTCAGGAGATGCGTGATAGTACACATATAGCATGAAAATAAGCTTTTGATACTGACGTTTTACATTTCATTTTTGAAAAATGTGCTGCCTGCCAAATGTCAAGGAGATTGGATTGTCCTCCTGATAGCGATGTAAGTGGCCCAGTCGAAGTAGTGTCTTTATCTGCATTTCTTCAGTCTGAAAAGGAAGCAGGGTTTTCATTTCCTACTTGCTTCTCACTTTTCTCGCAACATGTTTGTATATCATCCCCCTTATGTGTCTCCCTCCACACCTTCATGCTCTTTCCTTCCTCTGGATGTTTCATTTCTCTCTCTTACCCACAACGTCTCTCTCTCTCTCCAGTGTCACCCGGGGCTTTTATCTTGGCAGGGTGTTTCCTTTATGAGGCTACTCCAATGGGCAGACAAGCGCCCTTGTCAGACACTATTCATTGCACTTGCATAGATATGAAAAGTGTTTTAACAAGCACCACTGCGTTTTGTGGTGTGGCAGAAACTGCATACCAATGGCAATGTATATTCTGTGACTGAATTAAAAAAGTTTGTAGATAGTTATGTTGATGTCCTTGTAAAAAAAAAAATTCTAATTAATCGCAGCAGCCCCCAGGGTGAGTAACGTACTGTATAGATTGCTTTTCTGTGGAGAATTTCTTTATGGATGAAGCAGCTGAGAAGTTAAGTGAACCACATACTTTGTCAGATTCATACTTTAATTTTGCAAATTATATATAGTGAAGAAGGTAAACTTTAATCTTGGCAGTTTCGACAATAACTTCAATCTTGGCTGACTTTTCTTCCTCTATGAAACTCGCACAGAGCCAGAACAGACCAGGGGCCGTATTCCTAAAGATTCTTAGTGCAAAGAGTTGCTCCTAGTGGCCAAATTCTAAGAAAATTCTTAGAATCATGATGTTTTCTTAGAATTTCTCCTAAAAGTTAAGAGTAGATCCTAGTAAAGATAAAAGCCTATTCCTAAAGAATCCTAGCTCTTAAGAGAGCTCCTAAGGTGGGATCTGTTAAGAGTAGGGAAGAGGACTTTTAAGTGGCTTAGGAGTTCCCTAAGCAGAGGACAAATTGGTGGACAGAAGAGGCAGGAGAGATATTCTCCAAACACTGGATGACAGTGAATTAATGAAACGCTACAGATTGTTCCTGTTCCAGTTGGGTTTCCTTGTTCTTTTCTTCTCCATAGCTGTTCACTGGTTTGTGGTAGATTTCAAAGCCAAAATCAAAAACAGGAAAGGACTCGCAACACTGTATAAGCTCCCCAAAGTACAAAAATTTATTAGAGGACTAAAAATGACTTTCAGATTTCAAAGCCAACCAACACTGCTTCTTATAGGCCGGTCAGCAAACACAGACACTGAAAGCTGAGCAATTTTACCCTCGTTAATACCAAATTGAGTTGAAATGTTGAAAGTTGAAAGTGCAAAAATTACTAGCATGGTAATTAATATAAGCAAATAAATATAAATTTCACTATGTGAATACTGTGCAAGTTTTCACACATTTTGTGGGATAATTTTAAAGTATAGCTTACTATTCATTTAACAGATATTTTGTTTTATGTGAAATATTTTTTACAATTACACAGTCTTCATAAGATTGGATTCTATGGTTAAATTTATCGATTTGAGGGTCCATCCTTTGCACATTATCACCAAAAGTATATTTTTTAATCTAGCTTTTTTTTAAGTAGGTTTTTTGGGCGTTTTGGTCTTTAATTGACAGAACAATTGAGAGAGAGAGAGGAAGCAGAAAGAGAGGGAATGACATGATAGGACTGCTCGACACAGGATTCAAACCGGGTCACCTGCAGCGAGGACTATAGCCTCAACACATGGGGCGGCTGCTCTACCAACTGAGCTAAACACCGCCCCTTTATCTAACTTTATGGATCAACCAATCACAGCGTTTGAAATGATGACTCATACCTAGCAACGGGGGTCAACCACACCTCCTCACTAAGATAGGAGTTTCTGTCCACTCCTTGCTCAGAGTTCTCTGAGAGTGTTCTGGAATCACTCCTAAGCTAAGACTCCTTGCTAGGAATTTTTAGGTTAAGTTAGGAGCTCTCTGAGAGGATTCTTAGAATCTTTAGGAATACGGGCCCAGGAGAGCAAGGCACAGAGGCCATTTATCCATCAGGTGAATGGCTGTTAGATGTGACAACTTGATGATGTCCCATGCAAAGCAAGCGCCTTCCATAAGGTCCATTTAGGAGGATTTATGCCTTTTCAGATATATATTGCTGGATACAGAGGAGATTGTTCTTCTGGTTGGTGAGGTTGGAATGAGGAAGTACTGAAAGAGATGTTTTGCCTGGGAGGGATGGGAAAAAAATACATACAACTAATCAGAAGTAAAGGTGTAATAGAATATCATAGCACATGGCGGTACCTGGTAGAATTGATTACCTTCCCCCATGCTGCTTGACCCTTTATTCTGCGGTTGTTATAAATTCTGAACGCCTCTTATGTTCCTGATCTGAAATCAATGTCACTCAGATCAACTGTAACAAATCTGCAAAGGGATGGGCAATCTGATGATGTTATAAGACACAAGACCGCTTATTCATCCCACACATGGGACATTTGGTTGTTACAGTAGCATGTAGCATACAAGGTAAAGAAAAGTAGAACAATATGCAAATATAAAATGATATAAAAAAACATATAAAACAGCAACAAACATATATAATCATTTCATATTTAATGTTGAAAGATAATCCATCATTCATGTATTTGTATTCCCTGTGATCCTTAGTGATCACAGGGAATGATCACTAGGAAGTGATCCTGACTGACTAGTCCTTCTTTTTTCCATGCTTTTGCACCAGTCATATGTCTCCAAAATATCAAATGTGCACAAGTGAGGCAAAAATGCCACTTGACCGGCGTAAAGGTTCTGCCATATCATTATGTTGCTCCACTTCTATTTTAGCTCTCTGCCTGGGTCAAAATATGTGAAAGGAATTTGGGAAACTCTACCCTTTAAAGCAGCTCCATCTACTGCAGGCAGCTACAGCCGAGAAACTAAATGGCTTAAAATGAGGTGATGTCATCATAACAGAGTGTTGTACATCCACTGTATAATGATATAAGCCACAAGGATACCGTCTCTGAAAATATATAAAGTGCTTGCTTTATAGAGCATGACATATAATTTCCTCTCTTCAGAATGATTCGCACAGTGCTCTGTTTCCCTCAGAATACACCCAGGCTGTACTGATGAAACTGTTACACTACAAAGCCACATTCTTTCTGTTCCTTTCTGTGTCCTTTTTCTCTCTCTCTCTCTTTCTCCCTCTCTCTCTCCCCATCTGCGGTTGAAGTGAGACCTCGGTTTCATATCAGCACTACGGAAATTCAGCTGCATAAAGGTTATGTGCATCCAAATGACAGTTAATGTGCAGTGTCTGTGAGAGGGCTCAGATCATTTCTGACCCTATGCATTTCCGAGTCTTGTCCTGTATAATATGTAGTGTATAGCACGTAAATTCCCCTAATGGAGTCAAGACCATGATCTAAGCTCATCTTTCAATCATAATCTTAGATCCCGAGACACAGATCTGCTGTCTGTCCCTGGTGCATGCACACAGATGGGGAAGAAAACTCATTTTCCTGCTCCAGTCATTGAAATAGTGTGAATTGAATGAAATAACTCTGTATTGCAGACTGAACTCAAGGCCAATGTAAACTCTGGTAATTAATTCCTGACTTGTTTTTCTCATCTAATTGTATACCTTAATATTCATAATTGCTTGTAAATGTCTTTATTCTCGTCTTAGTTGACCCTATTACACTGTTACCTGTATTTGTCATTGTATGTGAGCTTGATCAGACTGGCATTGTACTACCTGAAGCTTGTAATGCTGCAGCCCAGGAAATGTTGAGAGGCTGCTAAATCCAGTTGGAAAAGTGGTTGAATATCGTTAGATGACTCATTTGCATGTTTATGTGTCAGACAACAGGTTAAATGGGGACTGATCCGCAGCCCATTTAGACTACATGTTAACTTCTGAGCAATTTTCAAGCTGCTGCTCTGTGCTGCTGAAATCCTGATTTTATAACTGTATACGAGCAAAGACAAAGACTGTGATTTCAGCTAAATTTGCTTGTAAAATGGTCACTCAGTGTGAAAGTCAAAAGCTCATTCATGTCTACGTCAGCTGATGTGCGATTTACAGCATGGAGCTAAGGTTTGTGCAGGAAGCCTCCACATTTGTTGCCAGTTGCCAGAAGTCTAAAAAAGTCAGTATATTTAGACTTTTTTAGACTTCTGGCAACCTCTAAAGACACTACAGCCCTGCTTATGGAATCAAAAGTGTTTACCACCAATACATTTGAAAAGGAAATGGCCAATGAGGAAATTCCAATACCAACTGATGGTGGCATCGACTCTGAACGCAGCCTGCTGTAGAATGCATCTTCATTTGAGGAGTTAATGGATTTGACTTGGACTTCCTGGACCTATAGCTACATCCCTTATCTGGAGGAAACCTGTGGATGAGTACAGCAGTTGGTGATCGTCGTATTTGGTTGTCCTTGGTGGGTGTCACGGCCACACAGTTCTGACATCAGCAAGGTGATTGGTGAAGAGCAGGCATGGAGAAAACAAATTGGTTGTGTTTGAACACCAAAGGCATCTGACACTATGGAACATCTATGAATACAGTCTCTGTGGTTGAACTTTTGCTACCCTTTGCCTTCTCATGAAAAGCTGTAGCTATTTATAGACAATCACTTGCATCAATTTAAGATTGATTTTATGCTCAGGTCAAAACTCGTGTGCTATTTTAAATTCTGAATGCTGTAGTAGGAAACCAAAGGCCTCCTCGTGGTTGAAAAGCACATTATACAGGGGAGGACACTGCACATATAAACAAAATGAACCAACTCTTAACAGCCATGTTAATTTGAATTTTAACAAGGCCTGGTCACAGGTCTGTGGAAGTTTTTTTTTTTTTTTCCTGTTGGTGTTAATTAAATCTGCAGGATGTGCGAGCCAGAACATAAGTTTGAGGCAAAGAGGGAGAAAAAAAAATAGATGTCAGTATTTTCAGCTCTCAGTTGCATGAGGATGAAAACGCTGACAATATTTCAACTGGAGGCACTCAGCAGGGTTACCGTCGAACCTCCCTGGACTCCAAGTTACAGGTGACACTGACACTGACACAAGTTAATGCAATGAGACTGCATCGCATGAAACCTTCATGACTCACAATGGAAAGATTGTAAACAAACAGACACAAGTAATCACAAATCCTTCTGACTCTCCTCTCTCCCTCTTGCTCTGTTTGCCTTTTGCTCTCTCCTGGGGGGAAACATGACTTGTTTACAGTGTCTGTAGTGACAACTAAATGAAATCACATTTCCCATCAGTCAGTGGGCTAATTGAGGCTAGCTCTTCCATTAGTTGTCTGCTCACATCTTCTTTGTAGGGAGCCAGACTGATCAATGCTCAGCCAGAGTAGGATACTTGGGTGCACACACACACACACACACACACACACACACACACACACACACACACACACACACACACACACACACACACACACACAAGCTCTTTACTCAAACACGCTTACACTCCTTCTCACACACATTTGTGCACATTCAAATTGAGTGTGACTTGGAGGTGCGGTAATTTTTGCATCATTTTCTTTGTTCCGTACTGAAAACTCAGCTTCATCTTACCCCAGAGTTTTTTCTTTACTTCAACCAAACTTCTTTTTTCTTCATGCATGAATGTTTGCTCGCGATCCAAGTGGAAAAAATGCTTTCGCTGTTGCATCGGGCTCAGAGAGAGAGGTGGTGATACAATAAAGGATAATACTTTCTGTGCTCTGAATGTATGTATTAGAGAGTGAGTGCGAGAGTTGAGCTGCTCTTCCTCCATCTTTTGTGCTACAAGGAGGAATCTGGCTGTTCCCACAGTCTTGGCAAATCTTGCCTTCCCCAATCCTTTTCTCGGTAATTCTGTTGTCCTGCCAACGGTGAGTGAAAGCGCAGAAGTGCATTATGGACCGGTCATGCATGAGTAACAAGGGGCCCCACTGAATCTCTCTCTCTCTTTCTCTCTATCTCTCTCTCCCTCTCTCTGTATTTTTTTTCTGCCCTGTAGAATAGAAGCCTAGTTTTTATACAGTGGCCCTAAGTGGCCTTTTGCTCTCCAGTTATCGCACATGCATACTCACACCTACTCACCAGTGAACGGGAAAAAAAAGAAACAAAACAAACAAAAAATACTTTAGAATTCATTAAAAACTTGTCTGTGCAGTTCAGTGTAATGAATATACTCACTCGTCCCCGCCTCCAAACTTCCACCTATGAATTAATCTCTAGCACAGTACAGCGAGGCAATAACAGTACTGTGTTCATATGCAAACAGGCTCATTTCACTATGAACAAACCAAGTCGAGCCAAGACACACCTGAAACGGTGCGACAATTCCCCCGCACGCCAGATAGAGATCATTTTGCTGTTGGATGAGGCAGCAGTTCCGATTCAGTGTTGCGAGGATTATGGTGATACATTAGTCCAATCTGTGTTGATCTAGGAAAGCAGGAGATGAGCAGCCCGTATGTCAGATTGTCATTTGGATTGGTTTGGGTTTTTATCACGTCTGCTTTGGTCCAGTGTGTGCTGGCGCAGCATTGAAAAGCGGCACTGTGTGTTTGGTTTTCAATGCGCCACTTGTGCTGTTGCGTGCAACTGTCATTAGCCTGATTCAGTCGCATATATTTATTTTTATAACTGAGAACTAATATATTTTTAATGGCATATTCATGTCATGACACTGTGTCCCACATGCACTGTCAGCCCCCAGTGTCTTTACTGATCTCAGTCCATGTCAGCGTCTCAGTCACATGCAGGTCAGATCTAATCAATGTAAGTCTCTCTCCCTCTCTCTCTCCCACACACACACGCACACACACCTTTAACCAAGTCATGTGTAACTTGTTGGGCATGGGGTTATGGGGCATTTGCTGATGTTGCATCCCCCCCGCCCCATTCCACCACCCCCACCCTGCCTTCCCTTGCTCTCATGGTTTGTTTCATGCAGGGTTATTGTGCATATGCATATGCATGTGTGTGCTGTGTGCATGTGTGTAAGCACTCAGCACTCAGACGTGCTGTCATTTTCCCTTGCTACAGGCACAGTTGCGGTTTGGAGGCTTGTATTGTTTGGCTTTCTTTTAGTCACATTCTATTTTCGTTGTGCCTCAAATGCAGCATGACTCCTAGCCTACGGCACAGTATAGTGCAAAGTAACAGAATGCCAGCGTGCAGGATTTGTGTAATGTCTTTGTTTATATTTGTTTGTGCGTCTGTGTCTCAAATCAATGAAAACCTACTGTTGCACATGATGTGTAAATGAATGATTCAGTACCAGTAGAAATCTATTGGATCTATCTTGGCTCCTGTCTCTGTCTGTGTGTGCAGGAGTGTTTACTTATGTGTCCTGATGATGAGAAAACTGCCAGTGAATGGTTAAATAATGACCAGTAGTGACAGAGACAGAAGCTTTGGGGCTCTAGATTTGCTTTTTTCCCCCTCCCTCGTTTTTCTCAGCCTCTCAGCACGCAGCCAGCCAAAGCTGAAATGGCTCTGCAGGGTCAGCTTTGGCCCTCTGACAGGCAGACGAAGCGAGCGCTGTCTGTCAGGGGCCAGGCCTATTAAATGATCAGAGACTGCGGTCCCCTGACGCCGCTCTGGCTGAGAGGCCTTGACTCCCTCCTGGAGGCTGGCCCAGAGGTGTGTGTTTGTGTGCACACATGCATGAAAAATGTATGTTTTTGAGCATGTTTAATTTTTCGGGTTGCTGTTTTGAAGCGCTTGAAGTGCTGGTATCTGTATGTGTACAAGATCTAAAGACCCCCGATTCATTTTGGTAATTTAGTAAATCGAATGATATCAAACACCATCTTCCATGCATACTTATTCTAAATGTGTGGAAGAGAGAAAAGCGGCTAGAGCAGACACATCAGAGTGTGTGTGTGTGTGTGTGTGTGGGCTTAGCCTACAGGGTGTTGTGCTGTATCTAGTGCAAAAGCCCAGGAGCTAGATTTATACCTACAGAGCCATTTCAAGCAGGCACATGTGCAAATTTGTTTGAATGCTGGGTGTAGCTGAGAGAAACAATGAATTCAGAGCCACAAATACTCTGCTTCTGTCAATGCTGGTCATTATCTGACCGTTTGCCAACTCCTTCCTATCAGCCGCTATGAAGGCATGTAGATACACAGACACAGCCGAACATAAAGATGAACACTCAGATGCATACAAGTCGCTGTTGCTGGGGTGTGTGAGCCCTTGTTATGTGGGAGAAAGCTCTCATACCGTTCCTTCTTTACAGTGCTTTAATGACAGAACTTGAATTAATGCTGTATGGATGACCGCATGGTTCTGAGTATATTTTTTCTGGGAGTTTCTTTTTATGGCTAAGGGTCTCTAAATAAATGTTCACCATGCTCGTATATCAAGGTTTCCAAAGCTTATGGTTCTCACATTCAGCCACCCTTTGAGATGTGTTATTTCAATCTGTAGCTTTCTATGATGGTGTCATGGTGTGGGAAACCAAAAGAGGCCACAAGTCAGTAATTTTCACATTTTTATTGATTGAAACCTCTCCCTTTCTGTCTTTGTTTTGTTTTCACCCACTCTTGTGTCTTTGTGGTTGGAAACCATGAGCTCCATATGGCAAATAGACAGCACCAGATTTCATTAAAAAACCACCTCTTAGGCAACTCCTCTTTATGTCTTCTCAGTCCATTTGTGTTGGTTTGGAATGGAGCTTGTTTGTGTACTTGCGTTCTCTATCTCTATCACTCTGTTTTTGTGCATTTAGTGTGCATTTTAAATAATGCATTAACTGCATGTTTTCCTCTATCACCTGTGGTCCTGTGGAAGCAGAGCAGGTCATCCATTAATCACATAGTTGGTGGTTTGATCCAGGAGCCCAGGTTCAACACTGAATCCTAGATTTTTTTTGCTATGGCGAGGCAGGCACGGTGTATGGTATGTTAGATAAAAGTGTTGTATAAATGCAGTCTAATTACCATTAATTTAATGAAGGACATTTTCAGAGATAAAACGTAACAATATTTGCATGTATTACATATTTACATTACATGACAATACAGAAAGTACACCCAATTACTTTTGCAATTAGAAAAATTGGAAAATGAAAAAGATTGTTTTATGAAAGTAAATCACTTACACTTTGTGTGTGTGTGTGTGTGTGCGTGTGTGTGTGTGTGTGTGTGTACATTCATTGTGCGTGCTCATGCTTTAGAGTGTCATTAATCAAGTGGAGTATTATTGTTTTCAGCATCTTGCCCAAGTCTACACATTACCATTTTAATGACATTACTCTCCTATTAATCTGCTTACCACACAGCCACTGGTGCAACTTATAAAACTATCAAAGAACTACTTTGTGGAAAAAAAGGCCATAAAGAGAGGGAACAGTAATTAAAAAGCCACCCTAATGAAAGAAAACTCATAAACAAGAAATAGGGGTAAAATAATGGAAAAAGTGCATATGCTGGAGTCTTGAATTAGATATGTGACAAATAAATTGATGCTCTATACAGCACAGAAACACTCTGTGTGGCGATACAAAGTCATACCCACTGCCTCCAGCTATGCCTGCTATAATTGTATAATTGTAACTTTGTGCATTCCCTAGAGCTTAATCAGATAACTAAATTAAAGCCGCAATTAACATCTCACAGTCTAGATTCAGGAGCTTGGGAAATGGATTTTAATGTCTGTTTAAAAGTGGGCAATATTTTCCCTGCTTTTTCAAGCATCAGAGGGCAAAGAGAAGTTGAAGTCACTCATCACTTGGACGCTCTCTAAGATTTTTCTTCGCCAAATGATGAGCTGATTAACCTTGGTCGCAAGGTCTAATGAATCTGTGAAATTCATTTACATGGGGCTGTAGGAGAAGGACTTGCAGGCATCTACAGTTATGAAGGGCAAGTAAGGCCCATGGGCTGCTCTTGGCCTCTGCTCCTCCTTAAATCGGGCCCTTTATCTCAACATACACACACAAAGGTTTTTGCTATTTGAACATAAAAATAAAAATTAGTCATTACTTTTTACATTTTGCATCATTTTTTACAAATATGCATTGTCTTTATTCATGCATGCTGTGGTCATACAATTAAATGTATAACCACAGGGCCTCAGTCTAGTCAACTAGAAATGACGTGAAGAGGTGTTGCAAGAGGGGACTGCAAAAAAGGCTGCCTAGGGGTAAAAGACAGTCACCCACTCTCAATCTAAAGGTGTGTATGTGTCTATGGACACGTGTGTGTGTGTGTGTGTGTGTGTGTGTGTGTGTGTGTGTGTGTGTGTGTGTGTGTGTGTGTGTGTGTGTGTGTGTGTGTGTGTGTAGAATACAAAGATAGCTGGCTGAATGTTTCCCTGCTTGTACACAGCTCAAAGGGAGACAGTGTGACTCCAAGCAATTCATGAGTTGGGTTTGGAAAACAAAGACATGAGCTTAACCAATCATAGTTCTGTTAAAAGGCTTTAAAAGATACTGAGGAGACTTGAATATTAATTCTGTTTGGCAACAGCATACATGACGGACAGACGTGTTGTAGTGTGTCACATTTACAGACTGAAAAAAACAGTAATGCACTGGGATACAGACGTAAGCCAATGCTGTATATGGTCTTCTTATGTGAACAGCACAAGCTCACTATTGTTAAATATTTTGCACCTTAGCACTATCAGACTTTACATTCACTAGTGTGCTCACAGGTTGTGTATTCATCTCGGGCCAAACGCTGCGCCGCATGCAGTTCGAATAATGATGTTTCACTGTTTTGTGTTGGTGATTTGCATGCATGTGTTGGGCTTCATTTATTTTTATCTCCTGTCGCTCTCATTACCTCTTATTGTGCCACTTTCTTCTCCTCACTTCCCTCCCAGGAACATTGTGTCACAGTGTCTCTTTGCATCAGGCCTGTAACCGTTTGCCTGTATAGTCAATCACTTACTCTGCTGTTTTTTCTAAGTTGCTCCGGAGTGTGGATGTTCAGGTCAGATGATCAGGTTATTAATCATTGATAGATTATTGATTTAATGTAGGGATGCATGGCAACTACGGATAATTATCGGCCAAAATACACAGATAAGTCTGATAATGACATTAGGGCCAATTATAATGAGCAAACATTGCCTTATTTTGCTAATTTTCAGTCTGTTTGTCCTCTAAGTTGATTTCTACAATAAGAATTTTTGATTTTTGAAGAGTCATAACTGTTCATTATTGTAATTACAGTAGTGATTTCGGTTATATTATTTTCATAAGTCAGAGGCAGAACTATCATGTTAAATTCATCCTTATTCATCTTGGCCTTTCATAACCTTAGGTGTGTAAACTATAAAAAAATGTATTTGTATGAGGAGCAGGCAGTTAACAGTTATCGGTATTGGTGAAAAAAAGAGAGTTATCGTGCATCCCTAATTTAACGTCCCAAAAAATCTTCAATCCAGAGCTGATGTGGTTTTTAAACATTTTAACCAAAACCTTTTGTATTAGAAGTCCTTTTCAAGTCACCACATTTTTTATTATGTGTAAGAAAGGTTACCCGATAGGTTCCATAATTTATCACATATTACTAAAGTCCCCAGTGCAACTTATAGTGAAGGACAAGTCAAAACACCATGGAGGAGAGTGTTTGTCCTCGCTATAACTAGGCATCGCTGCCTCTAGGCTACTGTAGCAAGAGATGAGTGGTTCTCAAACTTTTTACACCAAGTACCACCCCAGAAAATACTTGGCTCCCCAAGTACCACCATAATGACCAACATTAAAATACAGTAGCGTAGTAGGCCCAAATAAAAATATTCATAAAAAACAAGGCGGACTCTGAAGCAGCGGCGGCATTAATGAAGCAGCGACCGCTCTTAATTTGTAGACCCTAACTCCTTTCATTTTGATGCTACCGGTTGATAAGATATTTATATTCATTTGTTTGATTGCATTTCTTGTGTTAAATGTGTTAGGGATGCACTGAAATGAATTTTTTTTAGCTGGAAACCTGTGAAAGAAGCACATTGAAATTCTTCATTTGGTCTCTCAACAGTGCAAATAAGTTCTTGAAGTTTTCCTGATTTTTCATTGGCTTATTCTTTTCTCTTTTTTTTTTTAAGTATATTTTTTGGCCTTTTTGCCTTTATTGGATAGCACATAGGGAGATAGACAGGAAAGGGGGAGGCAGAGAGAGGGGGAATGACATGCAGGAAAGGTCTGCCCGACGTGGGATTCGAACTGGGGACGCCTGCATTTGAGGACTGTAGCCTCTACATGGGGCGGCCGCTTTAACCACTGTACCACGCACCGGCCTGGCTTATTCTTTTTGACGACTGGCTCTGGCGTTTGACGTCAGGCGTACTGTGAGCAGCGCGGACACCTTGTGCACTGTCCGTGGACGTTTGAGGTTTCAGAGTCGAGCATACAGTGTGTCACATTTACGTAAAACAGCAGTCTATCGTATGACACCGAGTATGCGTAGTCCGCGCGGTCGTAAAAATTGAGCTTTACGCGGACAGGTCCCGCGGACGTCCACTTTGGGTCTGCATCGAGTACGCGTGGACGTCCGCGGAGTCGAGTACTGCATTGGCTGCATTGCATTGCACAGTACATGCTTTGAAAAGTTCCAGTTCGATGTGTTACTTTGTTGTGGTGGCCTGTTGTATGCTGGTGCGGTAGAGTGAACGTGTGGGAGGTTGGACCATTCACTGCACACCACACAGTCTCAGCTACAGACAACAGAGTATTGACTAAAGGTGACTACTCTAAGGTGACTGGTGAGAATACACATCACACATGAATGCCTGACATAGGTTCAGAAAGATAGATATGGTGATGTCGGGCTATTATGAGAGTGCATGCTTTCTGTTTGCTGTGGCTGACTTCAACAGAAACACCAAGAGGAAGCTGCAGGACCTGCTGTCGTGCCTTCTCAATCCGAGTCGTCAGATACGTGCTGCAACACACATCCACCCGTTCAGCTCCTCCCTTCTGTTTCCACCGTCTCCCTCTCTCATTCTGTCCCACCACTCTTTCACTTTGTCTTTCTATTTTCCCAGTGAATTTTTGCACGTGTCAGTTTTGATATACAGTATATGCATTGATGCTCTGGCTGGACGAGGATTCTTGTAAGTTGCATCCTGGCAGCCCAAATATGCTGTCCAAGAAAAGGTCTTATTGGCTTATCGTGTGCTGAGAAGACCCATTCACATAATCCTTAAGCAGCTAGAATCCAGAACATCCATCCCTGTCAGCTATTGTTCTGTTCAGGAAAACCGATAGTGTGTGTAAGTGTGTGTATGTGTTTCGCTGAAAGCATGGCACATGCATATAAATGATGTTGCTTACCCGTCCATTCTTTCATGTATCACTGTTTATTGCAAACTCTTCTGTCTGACTGTGCTGTAAATGTGTCTTTATGTGTATGCGTGTATGTGTATGTGTGTGTGTGTGTCTCTGTGCGCGTGTGTCTACGTCACAAAGAAAAGAATAGTTGTTCTTTGAAACAGGAAAACATGTCTTTATTTAGGTGGTAGCAAGAGGAAGAGATGCTTAATGTACTGGAGTTCTCCATCATTCTATTGTAGAAATTAACCAAAAGAGGACTAAAGCCATTGTTGTCAGTAATCCAACTATTTCCATTTCAAAAGCAGAGCTAAGTGGCTGTGATGGACACAAAAGCAGCCCATTACCACTGTCATTTTGTGCCTGGTGGATCACAGGACCATGTTCGCCATGGGATGTTTGTGTAGTCAAGGGGCAAACTTCACATGGCATGCTAGATAAAGTTGTGAACCCTTAATTGGGAATTAGTGCAGCACATCACACAACTGACCAACATTGTTGTAGTTGGGGTATAAAAGTGTGTGCAGTTTCGGGCCTCAGTTTGTGTGTCTTTGTGTGTGGGAGTTTGGTTGTTGGGGGAGGGAAGGCGGCGGTGACGGTGGTGGTGGTGGTTGCAACGGGAGGGGGGGGTGTTCCCCTGGCAACCTGACCAGGGTCAGCATGTCACGCTGTTTCACTGGCTGAGTGTGCTGCCATATGCAAATGAGGCCTGTGCCAGCCTTCCAACATTAGCATTAATGAGCATTTGCATAATATCAACTTTTTGCTGGTGGAAAAATAGGGCATGAGAGGGAACGGGCAAAAAGAAAGACTTTGACTTAAAAAAAGAAAAAAGAAAAAGTAAGAGTAAGTGGCAGCCTCTCTGTCTTTCCTGTCGACACATTAGCAGACAAACGGTCAGTCAGACAAAAGAAATATGTTTGTGGTCTATGGCAGGGCTCACACTGCTCTCTGTCCTAATGATGTGGATACATGCTGAATGGCTGACATGATGGATTATGAGTCACGTTATGTTTCCTCTGTCAGGTACATAGACATGTTATTAATAAAGGCATCCAGCCATACATGTCTTTTGTGTGTGTGTGTGTGTTCTTGGGTGTGCTGTGTATAACATGGAACCAGCCTTCCACAATCTAAGCCATTCTCCAGAGATCAAAGAGTCTTCTTCTAACTAGTTTGCTGGTGGATCAGGTGTTGCAATTCCAGTGTGCACCTCTCTATCTGTGGATTGCGCTCTCCCTGTCTCAGCCCCCGCCCCGCCCCACCTCTCTCTCTCTCTCTCTCTCTCTCTCTCTCTCTCTCTCTCTCTCTCTCTCTCTCTCTGTCTGTCTGCGTTGCACTGTTGCAGCCTGTTTTTGTTTCGACTGCTTCGAGGGGCAAAGCGGACGGTCGGCTGAAAGCAAAAGTAATGTCAGATAAACAAACGACATTTTCTGCTTTTGCTCATTAATTCCTCTTTATCTCTGCATTTATGAGTCCACTGACTGTGAGTTGTGGTAAACAGAAAAATAAAAGCGCGCTTAAAAAAATAGGCTTATTATAAAATGATTTTTTTTTGTAGAAGTGAAATGTATTGCAGCGAAGCAGCACCTCATACTTTGCAAAACCAGATGGGACTATCAATATATATGTGTGTGTGTGTGTGTGTGTGTGTGTGTGTGTGTGTGTGTGTACAAGCCAACTCTGAGGAAGCCTGTTAGGCACAGATAAATGTGAAGCTCTCTGGGGTTTGCTTTTAGTTTGCAGAGTGTAGTTTTTCACAGTGATTGGATATCGACAGAGGCATCATGCTCTGGGCCATAAGGAGGCCATATAAACATTCACAATCACACGCATGGACATATGTACACACACATACACACACACGTGCAAAGAAAATAGATAGCATATTTAAAGATGAGGACTACAAAGCTGTTGAGGTTACGGTAAAAAAAGGTGAAGCTTAAAAAAAAATCTTTTTCACAAATGTACCAAAAAGAAATCCGAATGATAATCTTCATCTGTTCACACTTGGCTGCCTCACTTTTCCTCCTCTCCTCACCCGCTCACTCACTATTTTGTACGCTGAGGGGGCGGGTGCTTGTCCATATGCAGCACTTTTGATTTTAAAGCCCCGTTTTGTTGCCTGTGGCTAAAAGCTCTTCCCCTGAAGGTGCCACAGGGAGGAACCAACAACAAGCAACAACCATCTTTTCCTTCCACTTACAGTACAGACTACTTCACCTCCCATTTCATTGTCTTCCTGCTGCTTCCTCTGCTTCTCCTCCTCCTTGCTCCGCTCATCCTTTTCCGTTCACTTCCCTATCTTCCCATTGCGCGTTGAACAGCCGCCTGCTGTGAATGCTTATGCAACACTCCCAGCACGTGCGCACGCACGCACGCACGCACACACACACACACACACACACACACACACACACACACACACACACATGCACTTACTGTAGAAAGCACACACAATCACATACACACACTCATTTCCTTTATTTTTTTAAAGTGAGAAAGAGCTCACAATCTAGAAGAAAAAGAGATGAGGTGGTTTTTCTTTTACCCTAACAGGCAATATTTGTGTTTTGAACTAACATCAGAGCATTGAAACAAAGTTTATTGAGCAGCTGTTCTCGGGATACATTTAGTGATTTAATTTAAGAATATTTTTTTTATGTTCTGTGACCTAACGTGAACTGGACATTTGATTAGCTGAAAACAAATGTCAGGCAATTTCTCCTGGGAAAAAGATTTTACATCCTCTGTTTCCATGTTGTTCTGTTTATTTTTACAATCTGCCCCTACTGTAAAAAAGAAAAAGAAAAAAAGTGTTTATTTAAAAATAGAAATAGCCTAGTTCAACATTTAAGTCCTGGGAAAAATAATATCGTCTATACCGTATAAGGCTTTATGTGTCTCTGTGGGCACACTGGGCTTGGCTCTAACGTGGCTACTGTGAAGCAAAATGACTGTGATTCTTTTGTTTGGAGAGCAAATGGAAGTTTTTTTTTTTAATTAATGGGGAAACAGTTTTTGGCTGAGTTTTAATCAGTGAAGCCAGTTAATAAGACAGGAAGGGTTGTGTAAAGGTGGATAAGATAAAGTTTGACAAAGACATTTCTTCCCCCGTGGTTTGATAGTTGACACTTCTGTCTAGAGTCCATTATGAATCGACCAGTGGTTTCTCTATATATTTCTTAGTGATATTGCAGTGATTTTTGTTTGTCTGGTCTGCTCTGATTTCCCTGATGGAAACTTAAAGCATCCCCATCGATTTCCCTTAAAACCCCTCTTTGTGCCCACAAACACACAACTGGAGGCTGGATTTACTTTACTTTTTTTTTTTTTTCCAATTAATCCATCTTCAAAATATTCAGGAGTGGTTTTGTGTTTTTAAGAGAACTTTCCCACTGAATTGCTCTGCTCTATATTTGGATTATATATTTAGATCAGTAAGTGTCTCTAGCATAGGCTGTAAAGTTTAGGGAGGGTGGTGGCCCCCTGATTCATTTAAAGCCTCTTTTGTTGCAGTGTGGCAGTATTCACTTTTATTATGGCCTCTTAAATCCATGGGTTTAAACCTCTCAAGACTCTAAAACAGTGTGATTTTTCCAATGCATGCAACTGATCCAGTGTCTTGACAACCAGTACAAATGTTCTTCTTGCCGTCTCATATTAATAGCATTGTGTAGGCACTCAGCTGCTGCACATCTACTTCCAGATGTGCACACAGCCAGATCTGAAGCTAAACCTTCAGATCACACAAGCCTTCAGGTTGCACAAAGATGACTTGCTCTCACAGTCTGAGTCCAAGACTGAGGTATTCTTCATGCAAATGTAGTTCAAAGAACATCGTTGTACTGTACTGTATGTGTGCGTGTGTGTGTCAGTGTGTTGACTGTACGTGGGTGTATGTGTTACCGAGAATCCTTTAATCCCATATGGCGTGCCACATATTGTGACAGGGGCTGTCCCCGCCCACTGGTTTGATTTTGTGAGAGAAAAGATAATTATTTCACCTTTCGCTTAAAATTCATTATCAGAGGGAGAGAGAGACAGGTAAATGACAGGTAATTGCTTTTCAGAGTCAACACCATTCTTTCTCCAATATACTAGTGCAGGCAGCGAGGAGGAGGAGGGGAGGTGGTGGGGTAGTTGGGGGGTTGAAGAATAGAAAAGGAGAAGGTGAGAGAAGCGAGACAGAGACAGAGTGGGAGGAATGGGAAGGAAGGGCTAATTTCCATAATGAAAAGGTAATAATTTGCGGTGTTAGTGTTAGTTTCAGTCTAGTGTCTATGGCATGTCAGCTCCTTGCTCGAGGTCATTGTGTGGTACCAGCGATGCATACTAATTCATTAACCAAACCTCGCCCACATGGCCTGCCCCGTCTTAAGAATGTCAGTTTCACCTTCCCTCTTTTTCCTCTCATCTTTCCAATCCCATCACACCCTACTCCCCTCCTGCCCCACTCTCCACAACCGGCTTCGTCTCCTTTTTTCTGCCACACATTTCTTTATCTTTCTTCTTGCTCCATCCAAGGGACCCATATGGTAATAAGGAGGAATATACAAATGAATGAATTATATCCACTCATGGGATCCCACAAAGGCTATGGCATACTATCTCAGCCAATGCACCCTCTCACTTGTTCTATTCTTACATTGTAACATCAATAGAGGCCTCGCCTTTCTCTTCTCATGCACAAAAACACACACACACACACACACACACACACACACACACACACACACACACACACACACACACACACACACACACATGCACTCAATCCCTTCCACCAAGCTACATGAATGATTTAGGAGCATGCACATTGACTATCTGCCACCTGCCTTGGGCTCTGCTTGGGCCCACCTAGCGGCTACTGGCCCTGCATGTTAATGCCTACTGGATAGGGACTTGCATGTTAACATGGAGTGGGACACTAGGGTAGCTGACAGAGTGACAAGGAGCTGACACTGTGCACCTCCACTGCTGGTTAAAGGGCAGATATAGGATATCAAGGAAGCTCTGCTTTTAAGTCCTTTTCACTTAAGGCGTTGCGTGTCTTCAGCTGAATTAAATGATGTAATGATTGAACCATTGGGTACAAGCCGGACTTGTTAAGTGCATCCGCTGAATCTTAAAAGAAAATGCAAAAGATCTTGATTTTAGGCCAGAGCTGTTGCAGAATGGTACAGAAATGTCAAGTGAAAGCAAAACGTAGATGGCGTTCTAGCCAAAAGCAGAGCAGTTTTGACCTTTTTTCACAGCTGTAACCCCCCATTTTGTTTTAATGCTTTTGGGAAGCTTTGGCAATGGTAGCTGCCGTTGCTATGTGACTAATGGAAACACGTTTGAAGTGCACTTTCTTTTTGTGAGCTAAAAGTTTGACTATTTTTGTGCTCCCGGCACTGTGAGCCTTAATCACATGCTAAGCTCCCGGTGCTGTTGGGATTGTGCAGCAGCAGTGTGTCTCGTTTGTTGTAAACAGCGAAGAGACGCTTTCTGTGTTGGGTCACACGCGGCAACAGTGAATCACAGAACAAGAATGCACAGCACAGACCCATGTCTATGTGCATGGCACATAGACATGGGTCTGTGCTGTGCTGTGACTTGTACAATGTTAAAAGGAAGTGGAAAGAATTAAGTATGTTAGGGTGCTGATAATGATAGTCATGAAGCTGGCCTTGATGACACATCCAGTGGAAAAACCAGTGCTCTGTAAGCAGGTTGTTCACATTACAACTTCTGTGTGTAAAAAATGGAGCAAAGAGTGCTTTAAGCTGAATTTTAAATCAGCTTATGATGCTTGTTACTATATTTAATTATAAATTGTGAGTTAGGATCTAATGTGATTATGAGAGTTGTGGGTTTATAATGAATTTAAATCTCGTTTAATCTTTCATCACACTCTTTCCAGCATATATTTTTAGCCTCCTATGTAAATATGGTTTTGCAGCTGAATTGTTGGTTTCCCAAACCCAGACTGTGCAGAGCTGGTGTCTGAGCTTAGACAGCAAAGGAAAGTAATTGAAATTCATTGTATGTGTATGGTCACTTTCTCCCCATTAATTTTTGTTTCCAACTCACTTGCTTTTCTAAATAGACTTCATTCTTTTTCAATATAAAAACATGTGCTTGAAGAATATTAATGTCTAACTTGCAGCCCATTTTAAGAGGGTTGAATACATCACAGGTTTGGAGAAGACTGTTTCTGAATTTTAATTGGCATTTTTATTAATCAAGCAGACAGAGATTTAAGGAGATTGATGCGATTGTTTCTGAATCAGTCATTCTCAGTAATAAATCGCACACGCCACCCTCTGTTTTTGTTGTAGCTAACTACATAACATGGCAACCAATCTAACTGGGGGAAGAAAAAAAAGTTGCTTTGCTAGAAATATTATGTATGGAAAAATTAAACGTACCTGTAATTCAGTCATTTTAAAACTGCTTCACTATTTAAGGTGTTGCTGTTTGATTTATGCATGTATGTGTTCTCTAGGTGAGATTGTGGTCTGTGCATAACTGTGTAACAGGATTAACCCAGCTGGGTTGCATATCTCTTTCCACTATCTCCCACTGGCAATGCAGAGTGTGTCAAGCTGAGGAGGCTGTCAGTGGGTGGGCGACATATTCTCCACAAGTAGAGGGGGGATTTTATAGAGTCTGGCAACCGCTACAAATAGGACACAGGCAGGCAGCTCCCCTTTCTCTATCCACCTCCCTCCGCCGTCTGGGCTTGTCACTACTAAAAGGGGAACAAAGGCGAGAGCAGCTAAGGGATTTGATTGTTCTTGTTTGGAGGAGAAATGTGTTGTTAGTATGATGCTAGCATTTTTAACAGGTTGTTCTGTAACATCCTCAACACGGGTTTATGCTAAAGGTGTGCAGGAAGCTGGCTCCTCAAAACGAGCACTTGTTCCCCATCTCCCCCCGAGAGAGAGAAAGAGTCGACTCTTGAATATTCGCAGTTGCAAATGCCAGTGAGAAATATGCTGCCTCAGTGATGACATGTCCCACGTCCCTTAAAGCAGACGGGCATGACTGCCAGTTCAAGCATAGAAGCAACTGTATAAACACTTTGTTTCTATCTCTATCTGATGTCTACGATGGTGTTTGACAACACAGTGAGAACACAGCCAGCGGGACAAAAACATAATGACGTGATGCAACTGTAAATGTCCATTTTCACATACGGGATTCAAATAGTCTCCTTCAGTGTGGTGCTATTGACGCATATAAACAGCTGGCTTCACCTGCATAAATGTGATGATGTCTTTGTAAAGTTTATATTTGTGCACATACACATACAAATTGATTTATGGGAATAATGAACAGATTAATTAATAATGAAAAGAAGAAACCACTACATGTAGCACAGTTACAATGTGCTGTAAGCTTGTAGTACAGAAATGGAGAAACAGAATTCCAAACACACACCCACAGAAGCCGCCACGTACGCAAACACATGCAGACGGTTCAAGTGTTGTTGATTGTGCTCATTAGCACTCATAATCCTGGATCCTGTCAACAAGTGAAGCAGTAATTGTTTTGTTTTTTTGTTTTTTTCCCCTTCTCCTTTTGCATTTGAGGCTGTTGATAAGAAAGATTTCATGAAACAGAAAACTTAATTGTGTCTCTCAAAAGCGCTTACCTCTCAATTAACACAGGCATGCGTTCAACCTCTTAGAGGAGCGTTTGATATGCTGTGGCACACAGGGCCAGTATCTCGTTTACTTACTTGTTTTTTGTTTTGTTTTGTTTTACTTTAAGTGGACACTGGACAGTCCTATTATTTATTTATTTATCTATTTATTCATTTACATAACTTGCTCGCAAGCCTGCACACATCAGAGTGAGATAGCGAGGGAGTGAGGAAAGAGAGGGAGAGACAATGACTTCCAGTGTTTTCTTGCTGGGCACTGAGGCATGGATAAATATTCTACTTGTAACAATAAGTGGAAGAGACAGAGGTTGTCTGAGCCTCTCTCCTCTCCTCTCCTCTCCTCTCCTCTCCTCTCCTCTCCTCTCCTCTCCTCTCCTCTCCTCTCCTCTCCTCTCCTCTCCTCTCCTCCTCGTTTGCAGAAGTAATGTCTAGAGTCTGCATGATTCTTCCATAGAAAAGACCTTGAGATCTTTTGCCACATCTAAAACGTGTGTAGTGTGCACTGATTAATTTTGATGTTCACTTGAGATGCCCCTCCAACCAACCAGCACCTGATCGCTAATGTTGACTGTGCACAAGCAATTTTGTTCACAGCATTTCCTTTGTTTAGACACCACAGAATGCCATAATTGGAGTGGGTATCCCGACATTTCACGTGAACATTTCATGCAGTTGCCAGCTTACCTTTACAGTAATGCGCTTTTTATACTTTCTATGTTTAATCCAGTCTATGTGTGAGCATAGTGAACGTGCCCCCTCCCCCATTGCACACCCGGACTCTTGAATATTCAGTCGCAGCATGAGCTGCTCAGCTGCTTTTCTGCTTCCTCCAGCCAATATAGTCCTGTTGACAGTTCTGTTGCAGGTTTCACAAGTTTCTTGCTGTGGAGCAAACACAGACACAGATAATTCCTTTCAAAAATGTAAAACTCGGTACATGTGGCCACGCTGGAGTCACCGGGTCTGTTCGTCTATAGCTGCAAATGAATGGCTGTGAGCAGTGTGTAGGCAGAGAGAGTGACTCTTGTTGGATATGGGGATTTGAAAAGCCAGCATGTTGTCTCCAGTGGTGGATGTATTCAAAGCTCGATGGCTGCAGGCTTTATCTCTCCACAGGGAACTTACGGCAGAAATACACAGAAATACACTACTAAAGACTTTTGAACAAACATTTATTGCACTGTACAATACACACCAGTCACTCTCATACACTAAATTATATATATTTTAATGGTTGCATGCTGAGGACCTCCACAAATTAAGACCCAGAGAGTGTTTCTCCTCCAGTTTACATGTTCAACAATTTGATCATGTGAATGTTATTTTCAAATTGACCACACAGTGGTAGAGAGGGTTTTTCAAAGACACATGTTCCACATATACAATCACTTTTAATCACCACCAGTAATCTACTCTTAAATTGTGGATTATTGTGTCATATAATATTGGAGTGATTGTCAAGGGGGGTTTGGGGGACGGGGTGTGTGTGTGGGCTGTGGTTGTGTGTATGATTGGGCTGGGCAATTGCTGCGCCAGTTGGTGGACAGACAGACTGCCGTGCAGGGCAGCAGATTGTCGTGCAGCAGACACTTTGCCTCCCCTGGGTCAGTGATGAGGGACAGAGGACACCACAGGGAGCCAACTGACACCTGGGTCACTCTGAAAGAGTCTGCACCTCATCTGGCTCTTTTGTTTCACTTTTCAACTCTAATGGTATCACTAGACAGTTGTATAATGCTGTTTCTACATTAGCAAAGGATATCTTATTGATGTTTTTCACATTGCAGAATGGTTGGGAATGCTCAGACCAAGGCTGTAAAAAACAAACAAACCAACAAAAAAACAGCATGGTTTTGGGTCAGGGAAGTTAATTATACTGCACATGTGAACTACTGTATGCAGCAGTTCAAAATTGTGCATTAAATGATATTTGCATCAGGTATGTTTGTGCACATGATCTCGGGTAACGTCTAATCTCCTCCATTGTACTTGACAATTAAAGGCTTTTGTTTGTCAGGATGATGCTGGTTGTTGTGATCCTTGGTGCGCTATGATGATTATGTTTTTGTGTAACAGAGCTGCATACATCCTGCAGTAATCAAGATTTGCATCTGCTGTAACTACGCATATGCTCCACTTTGTGAAATAGGCCCCGAGTACACGACAGTTGTGTTCTCACAGCTGATCTTGGGAGACGCTGATGGGGCATCATCGCAAATAACAGCTTCCTTCATTTTCAGGTGTGGAACTTCCAACACATCGCTGCCCCGAGCCTCTGTTTCTTGTGTTAAGCAGGGATGAAACATTGATGCTAAAAGGAGGTGCAGCCTTGATGGAGCAGATGTGACATGTTCGTCAAATGACCTACTTCTGTCCTTATTATGAATTAAAATTGTATGATGGGGACTGGGGCGACTAATGAATGATACATGGTGGGGGTGGGGCAGAGTGGGTGGAGGGGGAAAACAAAGGTTACATGGAAGAAAAAAAAAACCTGTGCGTGTTTGTTTTGGTGAGCGTATGCTGCTGCTGTGTTTGAGTGTGTGTGTGTGGATAGATTCATAAATTACAAATTTGCATTTGTGCACCATGAAAAAAAATTGCAGTAATCTAGACAACAAGCGTAAATAGATACGAGCAAACTGACCCACACGCCACCCACCAAGCTTGAACGGTAATGGCTCTTAAATTGGTTGAGTGTTTGCACGGAGGTAGCTGTAGACAGATGTTATCTGGCCCGGCTCTCTGTAGGAGGTGAGAGTGGGGCTCTAATGGTCTGTGCATATGGAGCCGGGACTTGGGCCTCGGGTGGAGACTCAGCCTGCTGATCTGGCCCCTTTGGCTACTTAGCTGCTGAATTAGTTAGCGTGGGAAGAAAGTTGACTGAAGGAAGATTAATGTCCACATTTTGTAGCAGATCCTATTGTGCCAACATCAGCAAAACTGCATGTCCACTGCTTGTGGTTACAGTGCTCCTGCCCTTATGGACAAACACAGGCTCTGAGTGGGATGCTGTTTTTTTGATAAATGGACATTGGCTTCTCTGAAGAAAAGTTGTCTGTCTGTCTTGCCCCCCGCCCTCATTCCTCTTTCTTAGTGACTCCTTCATTCGCTCACCCCTCCCTCTCTCTGTCTCCCTTCCCTCTCTCCATCTAGTCCGCTCCCTCTGGCTCAGCGAGGCACAACTGTGTGTCGTGAGAGATCATATCCTGTTGACCTTGCTCCAGGAGTTCTGATATATTTCATCTCTCATCGATTTCCTATCCTCTGCTATTTTTTTTATCGCCCACTCCCTCCCCTTCCATCGCCATCTTTCTTCCTCACAGAATCAGTTTCATCTCTCATCCCATACAAACATACTAACAGAATTTCTATTAGTCAGGGAAAAAAAGAGAAGGGTGAGAGCAAGAAAGTAAGGGGACGGGACAAGATTGCATTTTCCATCAGAGTGAATTCTGAGAAAATGTCCACAAACAAATAGAAAAATACAGGTATGCTAGCCAAGTAAGATGAGAAAAGAGGTGGAGAGAAAAATCAATACACTTGTGCGTACACATGTGCACACACAATAAAGTGCGCGTTTTATAGATGGGCCCTACTTACAAAGTAGCCATTTACCTCTCTACAATAACAGCAACACTTCACACTGAGGTCTGTCTAAACATTTTGGTGTCACCACCCGTGAAAGGAAAGACATAAAACAGCTTCTTCCACCAGGTGACTTTTTGACCTTGATGCTCCCGCTAATGTATTGTGACTAACACAGTCTGCCCCATTAGCGGCAGTGCTGTCGAGGCCACAAGGTCACCCACCGTATGGTGTCACGGTCAGGGTTCAGGGTTATTGTTACACAGGCGGCATAGGCATCGTGTTTTCTGTCCATGGAGGTGACTTGGCTCATGACCCGCTGCCCCGCTGCATCTGGGTCCTTCCCCCGGTGGAACAGCTCTGTCGCTTTGTGCCTCCGACCTCAGCTGTCACTCCGATCCTTTCATCACCTCTCATTGGTGTGCTTCATGGCTTGTTAGAGATGAGTAGTGAGAATAAACACAGAATGAAAGATGGCAAAACAAGAGACATCTCACAGAGGAATACAATGGCCAGACGTTTCCTTGTCATTTCATTTCAGCATTTTCCCTCATGTCTTCATTGACAGACACAGACACACCAACACCCACAGACACACCCACACCCACACCCACACACACACACAGACATGCGCCTCCCTACAGTGAGCAGCTCTCCGAGAGCACTTCCTTCCCCTGGTCAACAACATGAGTGAGTCAACATTTCAGCGGGAGGAACAGCAACAACAGGCTCCCTATTGATTTATCAGCTTGATTCAAAACAGGGTTATGTAATATCTTCCTTCATCTTCCTCATCATTCAACTAATTATTCTCTTAATTTGGCCATCAACACAAATTTGGCATGTGTGCATGCACATGTAAGTGCTTATGTAATCAGATGAATTCATGCACTGACTGATATATTTATTATTAGGGAGAGATGCAGATATGTACTGTTATCTTTCCACGGAGCAGAAATGAAAATTAGGTGCTTACATAATTCTCTGTCTCATTGTTTTCAGTAATCCTTTTCAATTTGTCCTTCTTTTTTTATCCTTTTTTTCCTGATGTCTGCTGCTTTGTTTGTTTTTTGTCTATAATAAGAGGAGACAGTGGGACCAGTCCAACCTCAATCCACAATGCATTTTTAAGCAGTCGCCATTTTTAAGTATGTTTATACCCAAACATAAACAGCTAGGTCATCTCCTCTCGTTGTTTCCCTGTATTCTCTGCTGTCTGTCAGCATCTATGCTGTGTGTGTGTGTGTGTGTGTGTGTGCGCACATGCTCTGTCTCTGCGTCCCTTTTGCATGACTGTCTAGCCCGCTAAATAAAGAAAGGTTAGAGCACTGGCACTTTCCAGCCTTCTCCCCTAATTGGCATTTGTAGAGAGACTGAGATAAATAAGTAAACAAAACAGGAGTTCAGCAGACATCAGATCACACCAGGCCCTCGGCTTTTCTTCTGATTATATATTGGGCCGACAGAAATTATATTCAGTGATGTGCAAGGTAAATTTTAATAACAAGCTGACAAGCTGCTGGTAGACCGGGCATTTGACCACTCCCACGAGAGCTGCGGCTGCCGTCTCCCTCAACTACAGCTCACTTTGGCATTTCACTAATTAAAACTCCAGCTTGCTTTTGTATCGTTATGTCTCTGCGCCGTGTCTTCTGTCTGTCTGTCCTGTTCTTGTGACGGCGATATCTCAGAAACGTCTTCGGGGATTTTCTTCAAATTGGTGATAGCTTCAAAATGCATTTGCTATATAGTTGGTTGATAGTTCATGTCTAATAGGTGGAAATAATAATGTGATGATATTCTTATCCAAAGGGTCAAAGGTTAGCATCACTGTAACATGATAATGTTCTGCGAATACGGTTGATTCTTCACCTAATATATCATATAACTGTGAACAGACATAGATCTTAGTTGCAATTTGATTGGTTGCCAGAGGTGGTAAGTCTTGAGGCAGCAATTACAGTTTTCTTTGTTGGCCTCACATTTTCTTACATCTTTAATGACATTACTGTGTGTTGCAATTCAGACTTGGCTAAATGGTTTCATTTCCACTCTATTGTCACAAAGACAATGTGATACAAATTGACTGAAATTCTATCCTAGCTGAGGAGGGAAAGAAGCTTTTTTTGGGTGCCGATGATCCCCCTTCTGCATTCAGTCAGCCCCAAATCAATGAGTTGTGAATCTCTATTTAAATAAGAAGAGACAACAGATGGAGAGAAAAGAGTTTTTTTTTCCTTTTAAGATAAGAGAGAGAGAAAATTTTGACTGCAGGCAAGATACCATTGTCAGGGAAAAGAGGTGAGAGATGGCACATTGGGGGATCAGATTTAGGCACAGACACAGTCTCACAGTGTCTCAACAGTAGTGATATAAAAAGTAAGAAATGTTACTGGAGTCACGATAAATACTTCTACATTATGCCTCGTTTGATACACATCTACAGCTGCAGTCCAGTAAGGACAGTTTTCACTTGATGTCTACATCCATTTAGCTGTAGCTGAAGGCAGAACTTACTTAATGTCTGCTCACCAAGTCGACTGTATTCATTAGGCCAGACTAAGGTAACCGAGGAGATGTAGACAAACAGCGGCTTTCTAAATTAGATTTTGTTCCATCATAACATAATAAATCAACTAGATCCAAGCTGCTCTTAATAGTCTGTGTGTTTGTAGTAGAAAATATTACAAAACAAAATGAGTTAATCATATGTGTATATATTTCGCCAGCATGTTTCAGTTATTTGATTCTAATATGTTCAACAGCTGCCTGCGGAAATTAAATTTGCGGTATTTAAATAAACATCTCGCCTCCAAAACAGGTTGTGTGCGCGAACACAGCTGGACTAATACCTTCAGTAATACCTGCAGTGAGTTACGGTGGCTATGTTGACTGTTTTTTCTAACAGAATTAAATGAAAAGTTCGAATGAAATAAGTCTTTATTGTATGTTGTGCCAGGATAAGCTTTAAACCTTTTAAATCAAGCAGGGTTTCCAATCGAAGCATCAATCACTGCTGAGACTCCCTCATCTAAAGATGTGTCGGCCAGACAAATGTATTCAGATCCTCTGTTTATTTTAATGGTCGTTTCACTGAGTTCACAAGCCATTCACACTTATCCCATTAAACCAGGCAATAGACAAGGGACAGTTAATGTATTGCTACAGTAGGCTGGGAGGATTTCTTGGTTTTAATTGGTAGTTTGAACATGTTTTATTAGTTTTCTTTTGAGGAATGAGCTGCTCGCTTGAGTTTTTACTGTACAGAACTGTGTGAATAACAAATGCTCAACTGAGGTCAAGCTGCTGATGACCAGTTTTGTAGCTCACTGTCTCAGAGCGCTAACAGTTTTTAAATTCAGGAATTCAGAGCAAAATGTCACTCATTTAAGTGCAACCGAGTGCAACCTTTTTTCATATTCCGTTACTCATCAACTCGTATCATGCAGACATGCTTTAAATTACTGAAATGTGATTTTTACTCTTTGCCACACACCACTGAAGTCCAGAGCCTTTACAAAATGTCAACACCCAGTCCCCCCCCCCCATTTTTTTTTTTTTTCTTCCTGAAAGTTGCTATGGAAATTCCTTTTCATGGATCACTTTCTCTGTATCCGGTCTGTGGCCCAACCTAACCCTGTCCGTGTCATCAGAGAGTGGAGGACATGGTGGGAAGCTTGACCTCTGTGTATTTTCATGGTTGACTGGCAAAAACCTGAGTCTACCTGTCCCTGTGGAGAAGGAGAGGATTGTAGAGTGCAGGCCATGACAATCTATTCCCTGAGTGCTCATGGTTGGCCTCTCGTGGACAGCCAGTTCCACAGCTGACATTTACACACAGCTCACTCAGCTCCCGGGAAGAAAGACAGACAAAAGTGAGCGAATGAGATGAGAAAAAAAAACCCAGACTTGCATCAACTTAGATCTCAAGTTCAAGCTAAAATCTAAATGTCCTCTGGCCTGTGATAGCACATAAAGGTTTTCTCTTGGAAAGTCCTCAGTTTCACTGTGCACAAGCAAGAGAGATTTGGACCCAGCTCCATACGAGGGAAACTGCTGAGATATTTATCAACTCTTAAAATATCAGTTTTTATTTTCAGACCTAGTTTTTACAGAAAACAAACTGAGTGATCTTTAGTTCAGCTCATTTGCTAAAATTGCTACGTCCAACTTTCATCACAGTCCCGGTTCTTTTCCAGCCGACAATTAACGTGGAGGAGTTTTTGTCATGAGAACAGGCTTGAATTTTATGCGTGCATTTGTTAACTGGCTCACAAGAAACAATCTATAAATACAAATGTTAATGATGTCTGTGTTTGTGGTTTTTACCCTTGTTACCTATTAACAGGTGTTGCTGAAATGTGTGTTCGCAGGGAGCAGCAGTTCATTGTAACAACATTTCACACTGTTTAAGTGTTTTTGATACTTGACTTTTTACACACACCTCATGTGCTGTGAAACTGTTTAACAAACTTTTCTCTCTTTCTTGTCCTTTTCTTTTTTGTCTCATAGGTGAGTACCTGGATCCTGGGTGTGAGTGTGCGTGCCATGGTTGTGAGAAGTGTCGGTCATCACAGTAGGGACTTTATCTCATTTTATATTCAGTTTTGTCTCCACTTCTTAGATTCACTTAAGACAATTTACTGTGATTCCTGAGGGCGTCTACACTTAACGTCTATGAGTAATGACTGATTATAGTTGTGGGAGCTACAATAGATAATCATTAGCCATATGCACTGTGTGCTGGCATTGCTCAAGATTTAGAGTGCTGTCCGTGGTGCTGAAAACAAATCTATCGCTGCCAATACATTTGCGCTCAGTTGTGTAATAGGTCTATTGTGTGTGCAAGAATCTGTGGGAGCATGTGCCAGTGTGTAGCCGTTCATCTCTGCAGCATGTGTGTGTATGTATCGGTGTGTGTGTGTGTGTGTAGCTCCATTATCTTTGAGTCTGAACAGTTTTCCCGTCCCATGCATCATCCACCCCCGTCTGTCTCCATGTCAGGCCTGATAACAGCTCCTATTGCCCACAGAGATGACTAATCAATAACACACAACCATGGGAACAACAGCTTGCTGTCTGCGCACACACTCTCTCTCTCACACACACACACACATTTTCACACGCGCACACACAAGGCGGAAATATTGGCTCACTGTCCTGCAAACATTGCAGTGGCTGCTGTAGGCTGACAAAGAATCTGTTGTTTTCTGATTCCAGGATATCTGGGAAACTCACACTTCCACAACACCACCCCTCCCACAGCGACACCACACCTTCACATAAGAAATGTAAAAATGCATGTGCATAGGCACAACCACACACACGCAAACACACACATACCAATACCAGTCTGCCAATAGACCCCACTATCAGTCAGGCTTTATCAGCCTGACGGCATCAGTGTGTGCTGCTGAGGATGTTTCTTTTTCACAAAGAATTTCCAGTTTCTTTCTCCTTGCATCACGCTCACCATTTGTTCTGTGGCCTTCTTATCTATTCATGTTCTTCACTTTAATACTCTCCTAGTATGAGGCCTGTCGACTTCTGTGGAAGCTAAATCAGCGTCTCCGCTGAGAAGGAGCGCTTACTGATTTCAATTGATTCAATGCCCCTCACCTTCAATCAGTATCTCAGTCGGCCTCTGTGGAATAACCAAGGATAGATGACAATAAATGCATAAAAGGCCTTAGAAGGTACTGACAAAGCACTTTACCTTCTTCCCCTTTCTTTTTTAGTCGCTTCCACTTCCACCTCTCAGTGAGGTGTAATTCCCAGAGACAGACTGGCCTGTATAAAAGCTTGTCTGCTGTCCTGATTTTCCCCCTCAGGTGCCATTCTGACCCAATAACTCCTTCATTCCTCCCTCATGCTTCATTCACTCCTCTTTCTGCCTCCTTCCCTCCCTTTTATTCTCCTCTCACTCTCTCT
This sequence comes from Trachurus trachurus, assembly GCF_905171665.1. Lineage (NCBI taxonomy): Eukaryota > Metazoa > Chordata > Actinopteri > Carangiformes > Carangidae > Trachurus > Trachurus trachurus. The sequence continues at coordinate 16,961,078 of NC_139903.1, read as the reverse complement.
GTTGCTTGCTCTCTCTCCCTCCGGTGGCCAGAATGCTGTAATTGAGTTTTTTATTCAAGTCAATTAAAAGTGCAGGCCCAGCTAGAGACAAAACAAGTCCGCATAGTCCCTTTTTTTTTCCTCAGGGTGCCTCGTTATTTATTCAATCCACTCTTTATATCACTCAGTAGCTAAGAAAGCACAGAGTGTGTACTTTCATTTCATATGTGTCATTAAACTGTTTTGACATTGTTTACAATGTAATTTATCTTTCTCTATGACGCCTCCCCTTCCCCCAAAAGAAATCCTATTTAAATGGTAATTCAAACTTCCATTAAGTTAGAGCCTTTGTGAATGCCATGCAGAAGTTGCTCCATCCCTCCCTTCTGCCTCAGCAGCCATCTGAGGCGTGATTGTTTACTCCCAAAAAGCCAAATATTCATCAGACTGAAACACTGACTGTGTAGTCCTCAGTTGATAATGCTTTCCTATTCTCATTAAACATCATATTTTGTTAGCTGCTGAAGTGATGAATGATACTGCTAAGTTCATATGGATTAACCGAGATGATAGATCATCATAACTATCTGCTGTGTGCATAATAACTTTGTAATCAGAGGGAAGGTTCACGGAGGTTTTGAATGAGCTCGTCCACTTCGGACTGCGAGCTGAGTCTCGGGTTCAAATTGATATGCAGATGTTGACACAAACTGCGCTACACATCACTACTTAAATGTTTTCGCTCCCTCATTTTACTGAATTGCAATTGAGTTTGTGCAATGCAGAGATAGTGAAAAGTGAAGGTGATGCTTTTCATATGCAAATGAGAAATGGAATGTGAGATTTGCAGCATTCATTAAAGAAAAGCAGGGAGATTTATGGCGACTGTGAGGCTAATTTTCTTTAAATGCCTTAATCAGCAAACTGTCTTCAAGGCACAGTTCTGAAATGGAGTTTGGCCTCTTCACACAAAGACACACACACACACACACATACATTTGCACTACTTAACAGTGTATTCCTAGCAAAGAGAAGTAGGTTGCAGCATTGAATTAAAAGGATGATGTATTCCTATCTGTTTTCCAGGTCAATTGTTCGTCGGTTTCTAATTCAAGAGCGGTTTTGTGCCGCACAAGTTCGCCCGCTGAGAAACTAGATCCAGTGTTTGTCAGCCTTTCTTAAAGCAACTTTAGTTGGCAAATTATTCATAACAATTATTATTATTAATAGTAGCCTATTATGTAATATTTGAGTAGACGTCTTGTTAAAAGCCAGAGCCTTCATAACGCTTTTGCACGCTCAAAGATGACAAACAGAATAGTGGAGTCTTGATGATTCAAGCCTTCATGTCCTCGTTCCCAAACGGCTGACCTTCTCAAACCTGCACTTGTGCTCTTAACGTTTCCTTTTACAGCAAATGGCCTTGAGTAATTATGATGGGGATCTAGCATGAGCCCAGCCGCAGGTGTGAGAGAAAAGTAACATGATAGCTGTGAGACTCTTTGCCATCTCACTGGGCTATGTGACTCATGTCAGGTGCCATTTTGTTAGTCCAGTGTATGTGTAATCTCTTCACAACAAACGGAAGAGAACCTAACATTTGAAAGCATGGATTTATATCTTTTGCCATGGTCAATAGCATCAATACAGGTTCAGTGTTTACAGTGTCATTGCATTGGGCTGGCTCTTTATGATTTCACAAGGACACTGATAATTATAGTAATTTCTAAATGAAGTCTGCATCATGTGTATATGCAACACGCACTTAACTATACACTTAACTGAATGTGTGGGAAAGTAAACACTAATTACCAATTGATCGCTACACCTCCAATAATCTAAACAATGGCGGATGATTTACAGGAGACAAACGCTGCAGCTAACCTTGAATGGTGAATATTTACAGAGTATGTTATCTTTGGTTATATCCTGTGTGAAAGCCCAAGCTCATTATTTGCTGGAATTTTGAATGAGAGCATCAGAAATGCCATAAATAACTGAGAGGAAGATAATTGATGTTGCCTGGAGAGGATGTGTCCAGTCAATCAATAGACTGTATCAATACCAGCTAAAACGATTCAACTGTAAGCAAAGGGGTTAATAACATGCAGTTTAGAGGTAATAGTATAGATGGGGCTGGTTGGAAGATCGTTTTTGAGCTAACAAAAAATATGTCTGGCACACATTTTGACTAGTGTTTGTCAGACAGTTTTTTTCCTCCTCCTCAGTCAGATTATTCACCTCCCTTTTATTCATGCTTGATGAGTTGGAAGCTTCATGTTCACAGCTTGAAAAGATTGCAAACCACTGCATTAGATCATTTGATGTTTGTAAGCAAAGCAGCAATGATTCCGGGCAAGAGGGCAGCTGGGCATGATGCAAATAATTTTCTGTCTCTAGAAGATCAGAGACTCTAATAAAAGTCTCTTTGAATAAGACGCCAAACCCAATTCTCTCTTTCTGTCACACACACTGGCACTCACACATTTAGTTCAGGTAGCTGGTTTTCTCTGACTGACGCCCCGACGCTCTATGTTTTATCGGTAATCATTTGCAGGGAGGTACATCATTGTTCTCAAAAGCCAAATGAGGTTTCTGATTGGAAGCTCAGTGCAGGTTATGGCACAAAAGATTGTTATATTACATCCTGTTTACTGGTAAATATCACTGCACTCATTTTAATTGCAGTGGATGGGAACACTGACAAAATAACTCAAATGTAAATGGAGGCAGTGTTGCTTCTGACAAACAGAAAACAAAAAACATTGAAAAGGAAGGTGAACAGGTGGGTAGTGTGAGGAATTTTTAATAAGCTACTTTAACCTGGCACACCAGCAAGAACAAAATTACAAAATGAATAAATAAAAGCAAAAAGTTTTTAGATGATTGTAAAGCATGACGACAGATTGATGCACAGCATCTCTTCCCATCTGTGCACATTGTCTGTGGACCGTTAAATGAGTTAAGAAGAAAGGGCTGATTCAGTTTATCTGACAACTGACAGACAACTGAAGAAATCTTATAAAGATGCAATATTAATTTAGATGTTGTATGTGTCCAGTATTTTCGATATCTTTAAATGTGACTTCTCAATCACTAGTAAGTGTTTCTTGTAAAATGCAGATACAGATGCCACTGAGAGGGGATGGCATTTTACGTAAAGGCCAAGTCAAAAGCCTGCTGCTGTCAAACCCACATATTATTATTTCATCATTGAAACTGTTTATCTGGCCTGGATTAACACTGAAGTGAATCACTATCAGTAGTTGACATTTTAGAGTCCATAGCTACTAAAAGTTTTTTTTTTGTTGTGCACATTTCCTGAGCAGTGGTCAAAAGGTTTCCATGTGATGCAAAGAGAGTGTTAATAATGCTGTGTGTGTGTGTGTGTGTGTGTGTGTGTGTGTGTGTGTGTGTGTGTGTGTGTGTGTGTGTGTACAATATTACAGTCATTTGCTCCATCAGTCCGTCTTTCCATGTATAAGAGTTAAGTTTTCCCGGTTCACGCACCTTTCTTCTTTAAAATCTCTGTTTCCATGGTTACTGAAGACTGTAAAAGGCAGGTAGAAGTTGAATCTACACACTGTGAGTACATACTGTTTGAATTCACCACTGAGCAGCGTGAGACTTAAAAATCCTTGACTGCATTGTCCTCATTTAAATGATCTTAATGGGTCTGGGTAGGGGTGTAATGCATTTTCCCTGTCATGATGAGAACACAGTCAGGTCTGGTGCTCTTCTAACTCTCATTTGTACTGATTCTATGCCCTGATTTTTTGTCCAGCCTGGTTGTTTTGTGTGTCACACCGAAATAATAAAAAACAGGTTTCTCCTTACAAGCACAGCAGCAGTATCAGATTAGTATGGCCACTTTGTGTTCACAGGGCATTCACAACCTGTCAGAGCAACAACTACTGCAAACAAGATTTGCATGAGTGTGCTGGTTAGTATTGTAGGTATATCAAAATGTACATGGTCTCTCAGGCTGGATTCTCTTCTTTTTTTATATTTAAGATATTCTGCACTGAGAAAAGAGCTTAACAAAACTTTCCTCACAGATGAGACCACTGATAATGAAAATAGATGGACTGGATTAAATTACTGTGTACATAGTCATAGTCATAGTCATAGAAAATTTATTGCCATGTCAACCAGTGACAAGGAATTTGTCTTGGTTTGCTCACCAGTACATACAACACGACACGACCCCACATACATACTGTATACTATGTTTTTTTTCTTTCTTTTTTTGTTTTGCATTGACATATTCGCTGGTTTATCATTTCCTTGTGGAACGCTTAATATTACTCTTAATGTTATCTATATTGTTTTAATTAAAATCCTTTAAAGCTCTGAAGGGGTGTTGTGGAGACTGCGAGAGGGCACAAGAAATGATAGGAAGTTCGGAAAATGCTGAGAAGATAATGCCAAATCCTCTTCCCTCACCTTTTCAGACTATGTATTTGTTATTTGTTGTGTCACTTATCTTCACTTATTATCACTTCTTCCACAGCTGTTGTTATTATCAGATGGGAGTCTCGGAGTCTGAACCTCTGGCAGAAAGATCCCCGTCTTTGCACAACACGAGCTGCTGAGGATACTCAATAGGCTCTTTTCTTTAGCTGTGATTAAGTTTGTGTCTGAAGTATTAGATTTGAGCTTGATTCAGTGGTTTCCAGCCAGAAGGTTCTTGTTATTGGCGAGCATCCTGTGATTTGACAGGACATCGGTGCGGTATTGGAAAAAAGCTCTCCTTCAGTCAACCACTGAAATATGATTTGCTACATCACAGAGCGCCTGCTGATATGATGTTTTGACAGATTGGATGGAGGTTTATACAACAGTTTTTTTTCCAGAGAGGTGACTGAAAAGCTTTGCATTGTTACTATATCTCTTCAGTGGTTAACTGTATTTTTCTGTTGATACAATAATGTGCAATATTGGCAGTTTTGATCACGTCTTATTTGATAGAAAAATAAATTTCTTAGCAATTATTTGTACTATGATCTACTGTAATTAGCATGAGCTGCCACTTGTTTTTTTCTGTCTTCACTAACACAGACAGTCCCTGTTTGTGCATTTGAAAGCTTTAAACAGTTTTCTTCCTTGGAAGCTTTTTCTTTCTCAGTAATTGTTTTTTTCCCTCTTGGATCTCCCTTTAATGTTATGACTCATATCTTCGTCTTTAGTTTATGTGTGTTTGTTCCAGCTTTGTGCCTGCTTCAAAATGCACTCTGTTTGTTTTGCCTCTTTTTTATGGTAGATAAGAGTTTTACTCTTCAAGTGGATAGTCAAGGTAGATGAACTCATCAAATCATCTCAAGTTAATTTTGTTTGCAGGGCTCGATTTTAAGGAATAAAAAAAAACGGGCTCACATTCGAAACAACAGCAGAGTCCACTTGGAGATACAGACAAGACATTCACAATTAGATTATAAGCAAGGAGAAGCCTGTTACCAAATGAATAATTCACTGTAGCGTCCCCGTAGAATCCTCTCATGCCCTTCACGAACACACAAACACATTCCCCTCGTTTCAAATCCATGCACATCGAGTCCTGGCACAGCGCAGGGGAGTATGGGTACCGACAGACCAGATACCTTTGTCAACTCACCTCAGCAGGATGTAATGATATTGATGACAGGAAGTCATCATGGAGGACATGTATCACAGCAGGAAATGTCTCCGGTGAAACATGTCCCCTCTCTACTCATCAATTCTTTAGCAACCTGCTGTCACCTCACTCCTCTGGGTACAGCAACATATCTCCTACCCTTGCGCCTTTTGCAGCCGCACTCCTCGTCTCTCACTCACTCATTCATTCACTCACACAGACACACAATGGAGGAGGACTTGTAGACAAAAACATGCTTCATTCACATCTGTGCCTTGGATGACATTATCGCAGAGCGACTACATTTCAAGGGGACAGTAAGGAAACAGGATAAGATATGGGGGAAAAAAATCTTGTAACACTGAGCCATGAGACACAATGCAGACCAGTAGTACAGATGTGAAGTATTTGCAAAAAAAATAAGAAAGAATGCAAACCAGCAATTACTGCAACTGGAAAATGCTAAAGGCTGCGAACCTTTTGGAGAAAGAAATACATTCATTGCACGCCAAACAAGTGACAAGTATTGAGGAGGCATCAGCTAAGCAGGATCCACAGAACGACTCAAGGCTGAAAAGTTTATTCTAACTGTGAACAGGCCAGACAGGCGCAGGAAGCTCAAGCTGCATGGTTCACCCCTGGTTATATGATCTGTGCTTTGGATAGGGCAAAGAAGAAAATGTACATTAAAGCAAATTGTACTGCCTGTGCACTGTAATGTGAATGTGATCGCCTCCAGATGAAGTGCGGCTTAAGTTGCGAGTGGATGTCAACCAGGTGCAAGGTGCAGCCCTCCACAGTGTGTATACACAGCTGTGGCAAGAAGCGCTCGCAGGGTTGAGACATTATATGACACACACGCACGTAACCCTCCACACAGCTTTACTTAAGTAGCGCCGTGTGATCTCTTCCACACCTGTAAGCACTCTCCACGCTCGTTGACAGTGAAGAGCTCTCCGTCCCTCTAAAGGCTGGAAACACTTGGCGGCCAGACCAACTTGTTGTGGTATCTGATGCATCCTAAGAAGCAGCCATTAAAGTTATGTTTTCCACTCATTTCAGCTGAAGAATAAATACAGGCTGAAAGTGCACCTGCTGTATGCTTTTATTGACTGCTGCGCCACCTCTCCACCTGCTCCGACGCTTTGCATAGTTCGCATGAAAAATGACTTTGCATCATAAAAAGGATACCTATAAAAGCTATGTGTAAATGCACAAAGTGAAATGGTATGTGGCCCCTCATAAGATGGATCTTTTTTTATTATCACAGTGGAGGATCAGATCATATTTTAAAATCAGATGAAACTGTGCCTGAGAAGTGTTTTGTGTGTGCTGCTACGCTGCATGTGCTCGTTGACTAAAGATCGTGTTTGTGTCGTGTGGTGCCGCTCAGCAGGTAATGCTGGTCATGTTGTTCAAGTACACCTTAGTACAAATCGCTTTTTCTAATTATTGTTTTATTATATCTATTACTGTCATACAGGTAAAAACCCAGTTTCTCTCTCCCCCCCCTCTCTCTCTCTCCCTGTGTGTCCGTGTCTCCTGCTGAGCTGAAGAGAGTCTAGCTCTTCGGCTGAATCTACTAGTAAATTAGCACCTCTACAGCCTGGCAGGTGCCTCATTAGAAATATATTAGAGCTGTTATCAGTACCCCAACACTCCCTGTGTAAATGTCTACAGCTTTGTGTGTGTTTGTGTGCACGAGAGACAGTAGAAGGAAAGAGTGTTCTTTTTATGTGTGTGGTTTAAGAATATCTTAACTCAGTTTGAAAAAAAATGGAGATCATAGATATAATGACAGATTCAGACAGTTTTTAATATTTTATTGGCAGAAAAACACAAGATACAGGACATGCACGTGATGGTAGATCTTAGAGACACTTGAATAAAGATATGTAGACTGCATCCAGATGACAGTCATGGCTTTTGAATAAGACTTGACTTTTTCGGTGTGAATTGAAAAACAAGTTTAATTGTTGGTATAGACACATCCAGTTGGTGATGTCCCTCTTCAGCTCCCTCTCATTGGCTCATGTGGGTTCCTGTTAAATACGCCATTGCTGCTACTTTTGCCCCCGCAGGATTTTAAAGATTTGAAATCAGAGAGACTGTGATCCAGCGGGAAACACTAGGATTATGTCTGAACACTCCTCACACTACAGGATCATTTGGGCAGATGATCCGTCTCAAATTGGGAACGCCCCCGTGACTGTCGGAAGGTGCCAGAATCTGCCCTTTTATCCTCTAGTGTGGGGCCGGTGTGTGACTTAATTCAGCACAGCAGTGAGTTAGACCTCAGATTTAAAGCAGCGGTGTGATTGTGAGGACAGGTTCCTCCAAGTGAGACTGGAAGTTTAAGTGAGCCATGACTTCAACTTGACAGCAAACATCAACCTGCCTGCAGGTTTACTTTATACAGTTTCAGTCTGATTTGCAAACAATGATAATAGTATCATGGTTTTATACGCTTTGGCCTGGGCTGTAAAAGTCACAGACAGAAGTGGTATCTACTGTGACACTGCAGTACAGAATAGTTCCCTTTTTTCAATATGCTGATAGCAGCCTGAAGATGGTTTTTTTTTTTTACGCAAAAGCAGATCACACAGTGAGCGGGGGATTATCTGTACTCTGTGTGTGGCTATATGCATGGGGGCTGAAGATGTCAACAATACTTCTCCGGAGGGAGACTAGATGAGCTCATTTTCAAGCCAATGCCACGCAGTATTTTTCCTCAGAGACATAAAGGAGATAAATACTTACTGTAGAGAGGTAGAAGGTCTGACTTAGATTACCATTCAGATCGGCTCTTCCCCCACTGTTGATACACTTGATTATTACCATTACTTACATTTTGTGTAAATGGAAACTGGCTTAGACATGTCAGCAAGTGCTGTTCAATTTCCTGCTCATAGTGTGTAGGCTTTTTGTGTTTTGTGCTTTTAAACCTGCTAAATAAAGGTGAGAATAAAGGAGCAGTGGTTGGAGGTTCATGGCAGAGTTACAGTAGGGCTGTTAATCATACCTGTAATTCCACCTTTGAATTTGACATTTGAGCTCCAAGTACAACCCAATAAAAAAAGGAAACATATTGGCTTATGAATATGTTTATCATCTTAACATGTCTTCAGCCTTGGTTTTTCAATATCCTCTACAGCCTTGTAGATAATGCTGGTAAGATACATAAATAAAACAGTTTTAGTACAACAACAACAAAAACAAGAGAGGAAATTAAGATAGAAATTAACAAACTGCGTGTCAAGGCTTTAAGGTGCTTTGTGCTGCTTGACGCTGCAGCTTTTCACTATGTGGTATTTAATACAAGCCAACCAGTTTGAAAAAAATGCAGTTTTCTCTTTGCTTTTATTAGCAGAACGTTTGACAAGGAAACTAAATTGAAAGAAACCCAGAACATTTACTTCCAACAAGGTTTCAGTTGTTTCACAGCGTTTGTGTGTGTGCGTGTGTGTGTGCATAATATATGGGTAAAAAGGGATGAGGTTTTTTTCTTTCTTTTTTTTTGTGAAGAGCAGAGAAAAACTCAGTGAACTAAAAAGTGTGGAAATTGACAGAGTTTAGTCTTTGACTGCTGACAGAGTTGATTGGAGTTGAGTCGAGGTTTCTGGGCTGCTTCCACAAGACAGTGAGATCTAAATTAACCAAGACTTTCAGACACAGTGCAACATATTGCTGGGCACTTTACCCAGTTTCTATGCACATGAGTAAACATACAGTATGTGGGTGTGTGCAGACACAGGCGCACACACTGATGAGGGAAAAAAAAAGCACTGCTTGGAAGTTGAAATAGAAAATCCACAGCAGAATGTAAATTGAAAACAATCATAATCTTGTTTGTTTGGCTCAAGATGTATCTTTGGAAAAAACATGAGAAAAATATATAACTGTATATGAGAGTAAAGACAATGTTTAACTTCCTGTTTTGAGCAATACACAGGCAGCGTGTTTGTATCATTTATTATAATATGAATCACAAACACTGAATGTTGATTTTTGTGACTGTGTGACTGTGTCCATCGCCACTTTATCAGCTTACCCACAAATAAGGAAACGAGGAAATGTGGGTAATGATGGACTTTGACATTTAACATAATGGAATAGTGAATGTCTCCAGGAGTAACAGGAGTCTCGGTTAAGAGATTAGAAATAGCAGGCTATATATTGAGTTTTTCCAATATTGATCACTTGAACAAACTCTAATGGTCATAAAATCTTTAACCAAGGGCTCCTGTGTAGTTAGATGTTGTGAGTTTTGTCATGGTTCTGTCACAAGTCCAGAATTACTTCCTGTTTTTGAAAAAGGGCACCTTCAGTTTCTGTCTGACACACAGCCAAAACCCTTCCACATCCCTTTGCAATTTAAGTCTTCTGGAAAGCCACCAGTTACCTCATACATGCAACAAGTCCCCTGTTTTAAAGCTGACCGTTAAAATTTAGCATCTGTTGGGATATCGGGCTTGATAGCAATGACTCAATAGTTTCTTTGCCAAGTGCTGAATTTTAATGGCGTTAGGAAACATTTTGATCTCAATGCAAAGCAGGGAGAGTGTTTTTTTATGACATACATTTGGCATGATGTGTGTTCTGCTTAATCATTGTTTACTGTCCACATTTTAATGCTCTACTGATGCGCGTCATTTACAGTGAATATTGAAAACCATTGGTTGTTCGGAGCTGGTGGGAGAAGCTACACATCATGAGTCCCCATAGATGCTGCTTTTGATAATACAATACATATGAGATTATTGGAGAACATAATATACAATAATCCTCTGTTGTAAGGATTTTTTGAATGGCAAGCCTATTGTAAATTTGCAGAGATTCTGGATCAAAATGCAAAACACTGAAGCCAGAAGAACAGTTAAGGGATTTATTGCACGAAGATGGATAATGAGAGATGTGGGTTTTCGGATGCTGTGGCGGTTGGCAGAGGGGCAAAGGGATCCTGAGGAGGGTGTGAGGGGAGTCCAGGGGCACCAGGGAGGGACAGAGCCGAGGTGAGCGGCCAGAAGTGTAGCTAATCCGGTGAGTTCCTGAGGCAGAGGGGAGAAGGCAGGGTGAGTACATGGCAAGGAATATGAAAATACAATGAAAAGTCACTAGGAGCACAAGAAAATCACTGGAGAAAGGAGTCCTAATGTGCGTATACCACGAGGGTGACTGGACAATCTGACGAGGAGAGACTGCAGAGACGGAGCTTAAGTACTGCGGTTGATGAATGATTAGGTAGGTGTGTCACCGGCTGCAGGTGCTCACTGGATCTACCCCAAGGAGAGAGAGAGAGAGACACAGACACACACACACACTGGGGAGGAGACGAAGGCAGGATCACGACAAAGCCTTTCAGCCGTAGATACAGTACCAGAAATAATTTGTATAATTCAATAAACACAGAGTCAGAGATGTCAAAACTGGTCTCCAGTTCGTCCACACTGCTTCAAACAAGGTCTATTTTTACTGAGAGTCAGTCGAGTCTGGCTACAAGGATGTTTTAAGCAACATTGACCTCCTCCCAAAACCGTGTCGATAGTCATTTAAGCTCGTCCACTGTACAGCACATGACATCAGAGGCGTGACAGCAGACCACAGTACTTTTGTCTCAGTTTTCAGAGAGAAGAAGAGTCAGTCCTCGGCAGAGCTCATAATATCAGATCATAAAGTCTAAAAATTGCTATTCTGTTTTTCATTTATGAAAGAACACATTTCCCCTCCCCTTCAGGCTTCTTTTGACTTCTCACCTTACTGCATTGATGTACAGATGTTCTCACTACATCCATTAGTGTTGCTGATTGTGGTCAGAGGTGAAACATGTCGGCTAATTTTAGCCGGAGAAGGTAATACCACACAGCTCTTCAGCCTGGTGTCAAATTACACTTTTTTTGTGTATTACTCATGATTTTTCGAAACCAGGAATGCACTTATCATCCAACATTTTTTCCTGGAAAAATAATTGTATTACTTTAAATGTAGCATAATAACATACAACAGAAATAGAAAGAGAAAATTGCCAAATTAATGATTATAATTTGACAGCTTCTGCAAACTTACAGTTTAGATTGCTTAAAAAGAAAAGCAACTGAATATGAAGCTTTCGTACTACACAACATTAGTGGAGACCTTAAGTAAAGGGCAAATGCAATGTGGATATCTTTTGAAATAGAATGAATAATGACACCTGTACCTGCCCACAACTTTTCAGAAATTGTATGAGGACATGTCTGGGAAGATTTGAATATATTTTAATATGCACATTTGTCCTCACCAGTAGTGGTGAGGACAAATGTGACTTTTTGCAGAAAGATACTGTCCATTCATGAAACATTGGGGGAAAAATTACATAGATATAATTATTATGCTGAAATTAATTTAAAATATGTTATGTTTTACTGAAGCAGTTCATATTGTACATGTTGCCTTAATTGTATAACTGGGATAATGCAGAATGATAGAGACACTGGGTACGTACCATGTGGCATCCCAGATCAATCGGTTACCAAGGGGAAGAGTTTAATTTTTCCAACATGTTATATTGTAGTCTGTAGTATCTCTTCTGCTCTTTTTCTTCCACTCTGTTTCCAGCAGCTTTTATTCACTGGGGAGTCAAGAGGAGAACAATAGACTGACAAAGCAAGTCCACAATTTCACAGTTGAAAAAAAAAGTAATGATTTGAAGAAGGGTGTACAGTTACCTTCACATCATGAACTTTCCAAATCCCTGAACTCCACCAGTCTCTGACTTGTCATTGGCCTTTACTTTACTGTATCTGGATGTGGAAGACAAACAGGACCCCGGTAATATGCAGTACATAATACTTATTTAGACTTGTAAGCAAAAATTATAAATAGTTAAACAGGTGCAAATTTCTGAGGAGCACACACACACGCACACATCTTTTTCTCCCTTTGCTGTAATCATCTGGAGGGATTTACCGCTAGTCATAGGCTGCTCTGAGGTTGTGCTCAGACAAAAATACAACTTCAGATATTTTTGTCTGTGTTGAGTGGATGAAGCCAGTGTGTTTGATAATAGCGATGTACTCAGCTATCATTCCTGCCCAAACTTTTCACACAAAGTTAATCGAGGAGGATGCAGACCTCACGCTGAGACTGTCCTATTAGTGACAGCAGCGGATGGTGCCAGCTGTCGCAATTCACAAACATTAACAGTAACATTTCCGGACATTAATATTTTGGCAACATTTTGTTAATATAAAGTTTGCATTTTAAACTTGCCCTGAGCTGCTTAGATCATTTTTAGCCCCTGTTTTCATTTGTCATTCTGTGGAAATGCTTGCATACTATAACCTGTGGCTGCTGCACTACATACAAAATATCTCTACAGTATACATCAATAATGCACTGTGTTTTACAAGTTGACATGAACCTGTAAATGCACTTGCACTTGCTGCTGTCATGTTGTTGTTATTGTTTACTGTACATGCCTTCTCTCTGAGTTTATATCAGACTGGGACAAGTAGTTTTATTATGCTCTTGTCAATCTTGAAAGACTCGCACCTACCTACTTTTTCACTTTGCTGCCCATGCTTCTATAGAAAAACAGCACCTACTGTAATAGCGTCAGAGTAGAGTGTAGTAGTGCAAACATGGAGAATCAGAGTTTTGATTTTGCATGTGTGTATCTTGTAAAAATGTTCTATATTTAGCATAAACAGTAACAATTCTACTTTGAATATTTAAGATTCATGGGTCCTTACTCTGATCCACTGACATACATTTGCACTCTCTGGCTGCTATGCCTGCAGCACAGCCTCACATGTGATAACCACATGTGTTGACACATAAGAGCCGGGTGTATTTGATCACGCACCACCCCCCACCCCCTCACCCAGACACATGCATGCACAGACATGCTGACTTCTACCTTGTCAGCACTTGCTCCAGATGCATCTTGATGGGTAAAGCATCCATTAACACATTAGCGTGTCTTTATCCATGTCAGTGCAGCTGCACACCTCCTCCACGCACACAGCTCAGCCTCCTGCAGCAGGTTGAGCCGAGCCGTGTTGTTGTGCTTCGGCGATGCCAGCAGAGCGAGCTGTGTTTGCTCGTGATCACGTTAAGTGAGTTCACGGAGGCATTAATGGATTTACTGAGGAAAAGTAACTATTTTCCACCTGCTAAAGATCACTTTGTGCACTGAGGTGAGTTTGACTGTCTAATGTTAGGTTTTATGTCAATGACCCATGCTAATGTGCAAGCCACCAGTTGGCACAAAAGCTATAGTGAGGTTTCTTAAAGATTCTTTTTCGTGCCTCATTAGCTTTGCTATCGTCTGATTGGAGGAGATGAGCCTCTACTTTGCTTTTGACTTCAGCCCAGGGCTCATTACCCTCTGCTCTCACTCTCTGTCCATGCTTACAACCCCCCCACTCACCAACCCCCAACCTCTGTCTCATCCTTCTTTCAAACACTATACACGCAAGCCATTCATGTAGCAAGTGGAACTGGGCTTTCAAGAAATGTCACTAATGGATTTATTAGACTTGTCATTTACATGTTTACAATCCGTCATCAATGGACGCAAAGACAGTACAGTTGAACACAATGAGAAAAAAGAAGAAAAGAAAAGAAAAAAAAAACGAAACAGGAAACACAACCTCCTTCATAATCTGGAGCTGCCGATGATTACTGACACTCCAGCACATCTCTCTACATTTCACAAGATGCCAAGATCTCATCCGCCCACTTGCACTCCTTGCACACATCGTTGGAAACACGTATACAGAAATATACACACATGCACCCTTTCTTTCCTAATAAGCACACTTTCCACCCCCTCTATAATCTCTATCAGCCACTCAGCAGGAAAAGACGGATTGTCTCTCCTCTGATCCTCCTTCACTGTTTACTCTCCATTATGAGGGGAAGAAGACCTGATTTCTGTGTGCGAGTGTGAATGCATTTATTGATGCCTCTCTTTTTGCACGCTTCATTACGTGCACATACAGTAATTTTCAATGTTAAATACAGTTTCACCTTATATTACATTTGTACTACTTCAAACAGCAGTGGTTATTCCTTTGGGGGGATGCAGTGTGTGAAATGATATAGAATTTGTTGCTTTAAGGTGATAACTCTTGTTTTTCCTCTCTTCTCTCTATCTCTGTCTCTCCAGGTGAGTCAATAATGCACGGTGAAACCTTCTGCTCTGGGCTGCTACGGATCAGTGAGTGATTATTTGTGCAGTAATGGCAGACGCACATCGAGCTAGTTTAGGAAACTTTGTGAATACACCATTAAATCTAAACTTTTTCCGAGAACCTCTAAGATAATTTGTGCTGCAAAAATGTAAGCGGAGCAAGTTCATCTTTTTTTTTGGCTCCCATGAAAAATAAACCTTCAACCAGGTCTGTCCAACTGTTACCAGGAAGTATATCTATTTTTTTTTTTCCATTTGTTTATTTAAAAAAATTTTTTTAGCAGTTCTGGCAGATTTTCTAGCTGAGAGCCATCACAGATATTTTCAGTAGAAATGATGTAGTCCACTTCAGTTCTTTGAACATGGGTTAACCAGGGGAGATCACCAAGCAATATTTTACAGCGCGCAATTTGACATCTCAGCAGCAAATAAACCCTTGTAAACCCCAAGAGGCTCTTCCTGCATTTCTCTTACTGCCAATATTATCTGCCCAACAGCAAGGAATAAGCAGCGCGCTGTTCCCATCCTTTTTTTTGTGTGTGTTTCCAAGAATCCATTTGCCTGCTGTTGGAGCTAAACTTCTGCTATATAGGCTCTTGCCAGGGGAGTTATGGTGTAAATCAAAATTATTCCCTTCAAGATGCACATGTGAAAGACGTCCAGGGGTTTTCAGTTTGCACCCACTTGAGGCTATGTTTTAAATTTAATATAATAACACATGGTTTGAAGGTAACAATTACATGTGCCAGGTGGCAGCCACTGAGCAGTACCAGGCTTTCCAGGTCAGACACGCCGTCCTTATCAGCTCTTGGAACAAGTGAAAATACACTGATTATTTCTGCCAAAAGACATTTGTGAACAATTTGTTTCAGAAGCTTTTCAGTAGTGAGCTTTACTATTCACTGTTGCGGCTTCGGCTGTGGTCTGTTAACTTAAACAGGAAGTGGACTACAGGCCACAGCTTAAAAAGGTCATCAAAGCACCTGCAGTTGTTGATATCTGAATAGAAACATGAACAATTATGGGTTAGCAGGCCTTGCTTTATATCTTCACTCCATGCTGTACGCCATTACAAGTCTCTGCTATCTATTTTCTGATATCAGCTTGCAATCATTACAGTACTATTCATTTCTGCTTCATTTTTTCTCTCTCGCAATTTTAGCTGGAGGCGTCGTGTAAAAACTCATTAAACTTTGAATCAGGACAATGATATAATCAGACACAAATTTAAGGCGCCACTAATTCAGTTACATTTGTAAAGAGTGCCATCTGCCAACCTGAGCACACATGCATGACCTTTAGCATGCTCAGTATTTTTCATTAGTAGGACTCAGTAATGACGATGACCAAAATTATTTCTCAGCATTATCTTAACCGTTTTTCAATGTTTATTTGTTTTAGTAATGACTTTTAATTATCAGCTATTCTCCTGTGGCTTCTCCGGGGCTTGTTGAGTGTGGCTGGTACAGTTGGGAATCGCAGTCTATACCCTCTTTCCCTTTGCTTTCTATTGCTTTGAGACTGTTGACTGTTGGGGAGCCTCAGGTATTTAAATTGGAAAATTGTGCCTGGCTTCATTTGCATCCATGTACTTAATAAATTAGATGCTAAACTACATACGCCTCCACCTGGCATGCCTTTGCAAACGGCAATTATTAATTAGTAAATAAGGCTCCATGTTTATAAAACTCCACATTGAATCATGTGGATCTTCCTCACTCTGGGGGATGGAAAGACTTGAATGCATCAGTGTTCCTAACAAATCTATGCCTCCTTAAAGTAAATAGCTTATAATACTTTGTTTTCTAAATGGCTTTCTCACATGCACATGATGACACACCTGCAAGAAAAGAACAAGTGTGTTGCACCAGGCTCTCTCAATGCACTCCCAGTATTACCGTTTGTAGCTATGACCCTAAACCTACGAATCGTGATGCAAAAAGGAGTCATTAATCTCTTAATCCAAACTGTCTCTCTTTCCTGTCCTTTGACTTTCTCCAAATTAATCCCTGTAGAATTAATGTGGACCAGTTTGAGCCATTGTTTTCACATTGTTTCATGAGCCCATTGCTGCATTGGGCATTGCAAGATTTTGCACTTGAAGCCGCTATGGTCAAAATTACTTTCTTTTTCTTTTTTCTTATTTTAACCCGTCAACAGATTACAGGTGTCCAGGAGGCTTAAACATTGAGTGTGTTTGAGTTACTTGGCTACTGGTCTAACTTAAAAACAAGTGTGCATTTTATTTTCGCAATTAGGAGCACAAAATCATGAGATGACATTGAACACTGATGAATCTTTTTCAGCTGACACTTATTCCGGGCTAGGCAGCTTTATTTTTACAGTGCATTTCATACACAAGAAAAACTGAATGTGCTTTACAGTACATAAAAACTAAATTGGAAGCATTAAAACATACAGTTCAATCAAATAGAACAAAGCCAAATTAGAAGAGAAAAAAAAAATCAAGTTCTCAATCTAAACTGAACTTTTTCTGAAACTCGCTGGATGACTCAGATAATGTCTATGCCACACAGTGAATATCTTCTTACTGACACATTAGAATCATTTGATAGGAGTTTGTTTTTCAGCTGCAAGCTGTGAAAATAAAAACTTACTTTTTTTTATTTGCTTATGGGCCACTCACAGTGTCGTACCCTCAAGGTTGTCAATGACATGTGCAGTATTTCACTTAATACTGTTCCTTTTTTCTTTGTTTAAAATCATGTCAGCAGCAAATCTATGGCACCGCTGCTTGGCTGTCCTCCTCACCTACCGGCAGTGACTCTACCCCCCTCTGAGCTCACAGTAGCTCTTGTTTATTCACTTCCTGTGGATACTTGAACATTGCATGAATTACAATCAGCAGCTTTTGAAGGCTTCGATGCATCTCATAGTCATATTACACCCTTTTTTCTACATGAACACAACTTAAGGTTTTGCACATTCATGTTCTGCTTGTTAACGAGTAGCACGTCTTGAACTCAACTGCTGCCTGATGGCATGCCCTCGATGCTGGGGCACATCTTCAACGGAACAGCACACAAAAGCTCACAGACTGTGAAAAAAGAAAGAAAGAAAAAAGAATTATTAACATATGAAGAATAAAACAGTTCAGCGAATTTAACTTCAGAGTGAAAACAGAGAGCAGACAGATGCCAGTAGGAAAAGGTGACAGCACTTTCACTTCACTTTCACTCTTTCTCTGTTAGACAGAGGTAATTATAGGAAGGAGATTAAAATAGATCCGAGCCTTCACTTATTACCCCATACCATACACATGCATGTTGAGTTGTTAGTTCTTGTTGCATGTTTTTCTTCTTCTGCACTTTTATTTGCACTTCGTGTCTTTCCTGCTCCTAAATCCAATTTAATGAAGCTGCCGAACTGAACTCAGCCAACCCTCTATAACCTCATTCTACCCTTTCATTCCCCACCAGCACATTAACAGTGCAGCCTCTCCCAATGTCCTCTGCCTTCTTTTTATACAGACACACAAGCACTGTCACAAATAGGGAACATTTAGATTGCGTGCACGCACACACACACACACACACACACACACACACACACACACACATAGAGAGAGTTGAGTTGGGCAGATACATGCACAGACACTCTCCCAGCTGTCTCTGGTAAAACATTAAGCACCCAGACTTTTGATCATGCAGAGTAAGTTTGACTACAGAAATAGTAACAAATGAACCTCTCGGCAAAAGAGAAAACTGATGCCCCGTCTCAGTGTGTTTTGATTGGATCATACAGCAGGCAAACCCACTATCCACTAAACGGCTGTGGTGTAGTGAAACCATGCTGTAGCAAAAACACATGCATCTGGTCTCCATTAGTGCAGTGTTACTCATCTGGGCTCCACATCTTGTCCCTGCAGCGGAGACCACCCCTCTGTTTTGACTTTTTAAGTGGTCACAGGAGTCATGAACTACTGGTTTGGCTCATCATAAAGTAAACTAAGAGTTATTGTCAGCTACACACAAATATTAACAACAAGTGTGGTAAAGTATGTGAGTATTTTTATAGAAATGGGCTGATTGAGTATTTGTTGCAGTATATAATTTTAGCCTATCCCTCTTGCTAAACCCTTTTGCGGTTTTGACAGTGCTTAAAGAGACAGCGTATAGAGTAAATAGCATTAATGTGTGCTTGTGCGTCCCTTCAGGCTGTAGAGTTTCTAGTTTCAGACTGTTCTTTGCATTTATAGATACCCTGCCTACTGTCCTGATTTACACAGGCCAGTGAACAAATACTGCGCTCAAAAGTCAATGAGAGACTCAAGACCACAGTTGCACATTTCTTTTGTTTCTATGAACACAAAATGTAACCACACAAACAAAGAACACACTTGAAAGCTGTCAGATCTCATCGCCCTCCGTGCCAGTTTCCTTCCTTTCCTTCCTTTCTCGTCTGATGTGTCACATTTTGGGGCGTAAACAACGTTACAATGGCTCAGGACTAGCCTGGCCTCCCTTTGCAGACACCACGAGCTGTCACATCCCTTTAGATGCCACATTAGATCAGGAACACAAACACACACACACACACACACACATGCAGGCAAACACTTCCCAAACACACACAACCCTCAGGTTATTGGAAAAGACCTAAGCCAGTCGAGCATTTGGCTCGTTGAGGCTCCACCAAATCACCAAGAAACACATCAAATAGACCCAAATCTGTGACTGGGTGGACAAACACCAAGGCGCCAGTTGCAATAAAGAAAATTGTGGTAAATAAGCGTTGTAATTTGGCCTTTGCTGTTTCAGAGCTGTTGGAAAAAGACATAAATTCAAGTCATATGTAGCCCAAGCTCAAAAAGTGACTAATATACTGGAATTCACTCAGCTTTAATGAAATGTAAATTTTGTTTAATAGTTGAGTAAGCTCATATGTCAATGTGCAAATTAAAATCAGCTCATTAAGTGTAGTGGGCTACACTTAAATCAGTATGTAAATCATGAGGGATTGTGATACTTCACACTTTCTAAACACACATATTGCAGCCCCATTCTTTCTCTCACATGCCTCCGTGAGCATGTACACTCTGTGATTGAATGCTTGTTTCCTTGGGCCAATTGGTATGTAGCTGTAGCCACCCTGGTCTCTGCAGCGTTGGAGTGTGAGGTGTGTGTAGATAGGAAGACTGTGCACGTGACTGTGTGTTGGTGTGTGCATGCAGCTACGGGAAGATATAGCTAAAGAGAAGAGTGATTGAAAAGCTGACAGAAAGGAGGAGAAAAGTGTGTGTAGTGTGTATGAACATTGACATGTTTCTGTTTTTGTATCGCTGAGGTTAACCTCAAGCTATGGGAAAGAGCCAGCACTAACAGATCGCAGAAACCCCCACGTTACATCGCTCGCTGGTCTAACAGCCAACACAAACGTGAGCATTACCGGTGTCTGGGAGCACTATAGGGCAAACGTTTGAGTCATGACACATGGAAGGATGGCGGAGCAGTTAGAGTGACTTTCCTGTTTCCAGAAGGTCATAGTTTTGAACCCCACAGCAGTCAGTCATCCATTAACACACTGCCTATACACCAAGCCTTGCAAGTTACTATTTCAGATTGATTCAGTTTACCTGAGCTCATATGTTTGAACTGGTTGCAAACCAGTTACATCAAAGCACTCTAGCACATAATGCATGCATAACATTTGCATACATGTCCATCATAAAGATATACCGTCAAGTGGAAAATAAAAATAAATGGAATTGATTTAAATCTTGATGAGTTGCAAATTGATGGAGTTAAAATGCAAACCTTTCAGAAACACAAAGGAATGCATGCTCCATCTTCATTAGGCTCTACTCTATCATTATGTACTGATTGCAAATTTTGAGGTAGGGGTTGAATTATCATGAAAATGTTTCAGTCATTTTACCACAAATAATAAGTTCAGGTATGTGGAGGGGGCAGTCACCACATGAGACACCGCTGCAGATTGGTAGCTTATCTATCACTAATCAAAGATTTGAAGGAAACATCTGCATCAGTTTGATAAGTGCTGATTCAAGACAATAGATATTTGGTACATCAAAAAAACATGTTAAATTACATCTTTAAAGAAAATCATTGCAAGTCAGGTTTTCTGTATTTTATTGTGGTGAATTTTGTCTTCATTTGAAGCACGTAGCAGTGTTGTGTAAGGTAGATTTAGCTTCTATTTTTATTCTGCAGCTTGTTATGAAAAGCAAGCAGCCGATTCATTTTGTCTGGATATAAGATCATTGCAATTTCATATCTTTGGATATGAAATAAATGTGTATCAGAGATTGAGAGGGAGGGGGAACGGAGCCGCCTATTTTATTTTATTTTTTTCCACTTGTTTATTTTTCCAGTGCGGTCCCCATGTGTGTCCCAGATGAATTTCTGGAGATAAAAGTAGAGCCTTTTTGTGGATGTAAAATGGAGTTAGATTGAGTGGGAGGGAACTGTGGTCTGGGGTCTTGGCTTTGTTGCAGTTAAATATAGGCTTGAGAAACACCACAAATTGAAAGCCCAGCCTCTATATTAGATCACTATGGGGCTCACTGGCACAAAAACACATTAATGAGAAACACACAGTCGTGTACACACCAAGAGAAACACATGATATTGTAGACTCTTTTGCTTTTGCTCCTGCTTTCTGCTGCACATGCATTAAGAAGATATTTCAAAACTCTTGGAAGACTGGAGGAGCTCTTACAATGCACCAAACAAGAGAATTGGCTGAGCTTTGTGGTAGCAGCAAGAGTGTCCTCTCATCTGGCTTCACTTGGTATTTTCATGTGGTGTTTGTTTCTGATGTCCCATAAAACTCAGAGCCACCCAAATGTGGTCTCAATTACCTCTTGTGCTACTTTTGAATTCAGTTTTGTTTCAGTGTTACTAACATTACCTATGAAGTGTTCTGATATCAGTATCACCCCACGGGCAGAACTGGTTTCTTTTGTGCAGACCTGAGATCAAACACGACACTGATATGAGTTTGACCTGAAGTGGGCAGGAGGGACTCTCATGGGAGGATTTACTGTGGACCAAGTGAGAGTCAATAAACACTCCACTCAAACAGAGTGATGACACCGAACAGCCAGATACTATTTGTGCATGTGCTTGCGTGTGTGTTTGGGACTGCGCCACGTGTGCTCCCATCTCCCTGGGTCCAAAGGATCCTGTGACATTTCCAAGATCAGAGGACCCAGAAATTGGCTCTTGTGAGCACCGTTTACAAGGCTTTGATGTTAAAAAAAAAAAAAAAAGGCAAGCAGTCTGATGGGGTTAGAGATAGGTTGAGGAGAAAGCATATAATAGTGGAGGTTAAGGAAAGTGTTACGGGTGGGAAAAATGATCGAAAGTTGAACAATTTTCCTTAACTATTAAGAGCACAGGGGTGCGTGGCCATGCACACGGTTTGTGTTATTGATTTTTATCTTTGTGCGTCCTCATGAATTGTTAAGGGGGAATGTTACTGTCCTCTGCCCCATCAGGGCCCACGTCGCCCCACAAGGAGAATGGAGGTTTGGGATTGAGGCGAAAAGGTTGATTGCATTAGTGACTTTTATCAGGATTCATTTGAAGACTGGTTTAGAAACAAAGTGATGGTTTTTGAACTCTGACGCTGACCTTGACATTTGGCTGTCCAAGCAATCTTATCCACTGGGATGGTGTGTGTGTGTGTGTATTTGTTGGCTGCAGTAGATTCACAAGGGCATATACAGTAACAACCGTCATGTAGAGAAAAGCTTCTTGTGTGTGTGAGTGCTTCTTTTTCTCCCCTTTCTGCCTACAACAGTCATTAATTAATGATGTGTGAAAGCAAGTCAAAATGGCGCAACAGATTTTGGGAAATTGTTTTTTTTGTTTTTTTTGTAAGATATAATCAGACAAACGGATCATGAGGATATGCAGGCTAAGATGAAATTCATACCTGGGTTAGTTTCAAAGACACATGGAGGAGGAAATTAGATCAAGTAGAACAGGGGTCAAGAAAACACACACACACACACGCATATAGATACACATGATTGCACACACACGCACACACACACACGCAAAAGGATGCATGCACACCCCTGTGGCACATGCATGACTGTACTCACTGTGAAATAGAGCGTAGGTAGCCATGCCAGTAACATACATACTACAGTAATGGGAGTGGAAGTGAAGGAACAAATGATCTAGGGGGAAGACTATGATGAAAACATGAAAAATAACTGCATAATTCTTCTATATTTATCGCAACCGTGGAAAGAATCACACAATTTTTCACAGTCAGTACTTTATTCCTAATTTTCCTTCTTGTATTTTGTCAAATTTTAATGAGACATCTGTCCAATTTCTGATCTGCTCCTGTTTGAATTTGCGGTTTACACACTTCCTCCGTGTTTATTTCCACAGTATTAATTACATGACAGCACCCACTTCTCCCTTGTAAATCTAATAAATCAATTAATACATATTTTGACTTTCTATTTATTTCACTCCATTTTCAGCTTCAAAGGTGCTCATAATATAGATAGAAACTCACGTAGATTATATTTTCTTTGTTTTCTAAGTGCTTTGAAAGGTCAGCTACAAACCATAGTTGAAATAAATACCCAAATAAATATTTCAGCCAGCATAAGTCAGTTCCAGCAGTGTGCACTTGCCTTTGCAATTCCCCGGGATTCTTTTTTTTTTTAGGTCTCCAGTTTCAAGTATTATATAAAGTGAAGTAGAAATAAAGAGGAGAGCTTGTCCTGGGAATCGTGACCTACATGGCAGTATACAGTAAAACGCTTTTCAGTCTGCATCCATCCCTGCTCGTTACGTCACTGTCTTCTCCAGAAGGAATAGCAAAGGCAGAGACAGACTGGTTTGTAACCTTCGGCTTTGTCCTTCACAAAACAATAGCTCTAATAATCTCTTTCCCCCTCCCCCGAGGTCAGTGGTAGCAAACACACTCCGACACGCGCGCGCACACTCATGTATTTTGCACATGTATGCAAACACAGTTCAGTGAGAACACGGATCAAACGGAGAGTAGAACGAGGGGGCAGAAAGCCACTGTTCACTCGTAGGTAGATGTTGTTTAGATGCATTGTTCTCACCTCTATTCTTGTCTACCTTCCCCTCCTTCCTCTCATCTCATCTCCTCTCCTCTACATTTCCTTGTACGTGCGTGTGATGGATGGGCTGCTCTATCATATGAATAATACTAATATAGGCCTGTCTGCGTGCACTGGATCTAGCCCTTGTAAATTGAATTTGTCAGAGGCTCCTTTTTTCTGCCTCTACTTTCTCCCTCTCTCTCTCATTCTCTCTCTCACCTTTTTATCTGTGTATGTCTAAGGGTGTGTGACTAAGCTGGGTAGTTTTTGCATAATCTAAAAACATTCTTGTGCTTCTCCCGCAGGAACATGTGTAGACCATTTGAACGAACCATTCTGTACTCAGATGACCTTGTATCGACCCAGATCATGTTAGCCCTATCAGGAGGGAAAAGACTCAGCAACTGAATCCACTGCCTTTTCCTTTTATAGCCACTCTTCACTCTTTAATTCTGTCAAGTCGCTGCGCCTATTCTCTTTATTTTTCTCATTTTCAAACCATCCTTTTTTTTCATGATATCTAGTTCCAAAAGGGTCTGTGCTTTTACCACACTGCTGCAGAACACTTACCCCTTCGAAGCAGCAATTTTTTAAAAAGTAAGCCCTTCTTCTTCCCCCCCCGACTATGTCTGTGTCTGATTCCCATACTAAGTGAGCCACTGTCTCCTGCTAACTGGGGGATGAAAGATGGATAGAGACGAGTTGTACTCTGCTTGCTCGCCCCCTCCCTCCCTCCCCCCTTCTTTTGCCCCTCTCTCTGTTTTCCATTCTCGCTTTCCTGCTATCCTGCACACTGAGCTGTAATCCGACAGATGTTGAATACACAAATTTGTTAATGTTTCTCCTCATCTTTGTGTGTGCGTGCATCTGTGTGTCCGTGTGCCCAGTAGCAGCGTCCACTTGCGTGTGCATGCTTTGGCCTGCATGCAGTATGTGCTTGTGCATACACCTGCTGCATTTACACTTTGTTTGTCTCTCTCAGCCATCAATATGCTGCTGAGGTGAAAGCAGTGTGTGATGATCCTGCCATGACTGGCCAGCTGGCTCTTGCCTAGCTGCTTGTTTGGATGGATAACACATTAACACTTGGGGAACAACATAGACATCCAAGGTTCTTCCCTCCTGTGTGACTTTTTATTGGAGCAGTGGAGCTGAACCCACCATATCCGACCTGTAAAAAGCTCAATTTTTACAGCCTTCAGATTTTTAATGGGTCATATACACGTATTGTTGGCGACTTGTTTCCTGATATCTACAGTATCTCTTTATCACCCTCTCTCAATCACCCTGTCTATTTCTGTTTGTCTTTGCTGTTACCAATTACAGTACTCCTCTTGCCCAAGCTTATCCCAATTCCCCCTTTTCACTCTTCCCTTCCTCATCATCTCATCTCCTTCTTCACATTTACTCCAATCCCATCAACACCAGCCATTCTTTCCCTTCAATGTGTTTTCTCACCTCTTCTTCACAACCCCATCTATCAGTTTTCCTCCTCTATTCACTCATCTCTCTGCCATCAACGTACAACCTTCCCCTCTCTCCTTTTGAGCCTATCATTAGGGACCATTAAGGCTTCAGCTGTTCCACGGAGATTGACGGAGTCACTCTGACACCTTCAGTGGAAAAATGAGGTGGGAGGTATGATGGAAGGGAGCAGATACAGTATGAGATGAAAATGAAGAGGGGTAGTGAATTAAAATATGAAAAATATATCAAAATCTATTCCGGCTAATGTCAAGACCCAACTAGAGACATGCCAGTGATGAATGAGTGCGTGGCAAAGGTATGACATCAGATTGCAGAAGATGATGATGAACTGGGTAATTAAAGACAAGATGAAAACAATTTACAAACAATAGGAATCATGGTAGTTTGTTAGTGCCGCCCACTTTTGTGCCGCAAACTGCTCTTCTCATTCAAAGTAGCGTTTGTGGTGTCAGTCGCCCCTGAGTCAGTCATGCAGATGTTGATTTCAATAACCTCTGGCTCATTGCCCCCTACCTCCGCTTCAGTGATTGACCAGCTTTCAGCTAAATGACACTAAGTAGAACAAGAACAGTGACAAAAAGGACTTTTACCTTACATGATAAATCACATATAAACTGTCTTGAACTGAGACTTGGCTCAAGCCTGGTGAGAACAGCTGGTGTCCTGGAGGATATTTTTGTCTCAGATCAGAAGGGAATTATTATAATTAAAGGTGTTAACACCAGGCACATCCGGCATTCCCGTATTCTCACTGCTGATTCTGCTGCTTAGGTTTTCTTCAGCCTTCAATTCCATGAATCCTAACCTTTCTCACATTACGGTGGTTGAGGGCTTTTTGGATGGTGACTTACACTTTGCTATGTCAGTCAGGTTTAAATTTCTTTGTTTTTCAGATAAATGGAAAAAACAGCTGCAGGGTGAGGCTGTTTCTAAATCTGTGGCTGTTGAAACCATGGTGTTATTTATCCCTCACAAATCTCTCTCAAGACTTTAATCGAGAGTGTGTTGCATTTGTATTATTCTTCCAGTCCTGTGATTACATTTCTGCCAACTTCTGGTTACTGTTGACCCACAGACACTGAACATAGTCAATGCAACCCTCATCCCCTGTTATGTCCCCAATTACCACAAGATGGCAAGTGCTCAGCACATTCTTTAAAAAAAGAAAAAGAAAAAGTGACCTGGATCTGAATTTGTGCATTAATTCATATTTCAAAATGACCTTTTATCTCAAACATTTTATGATAAGTAGTTGCCAAGCAGTTAAATAAAAAATTAATGGCCAATAAGACAACACAGTTTTGAGGGAATAGCGTGGAGGCTGTTCTCCTGAAGATGCAGGCTCACATGGGAGACATTTAAATTTTAATTCTGTTGGATCTTAGCTCAGCCTTTGATATAGTTGATCATGATATCCTTACTGACAGAGTAAGGCGGTGGGTTGGCATGTCTGAGTCTACTCTTTGATGGTTCAGATCCTATCTAACAGGCAATTTTCAGTAACAGTTGGCACTGATTCGTCTGACTTTGCTGCTTTGGACTATGGTGAGCCTCAGGGGCTTGGTCTAGGACCTATTTCACTTTCTCTATACATGTTTTTATAAGGTTTTTCAATCATTATTTTTTGAATAGGCTATTATTTTATGCAGATGCAATTTCATTTTGTTTGTCAGAGAGGATCATTGGGTCATGTGTGTCTGGACTATCATTTCCTACAATATGCAGTGCAGTCGGCAGGTTATAAGATATAATTTATGTAGGGATGCACCGATATGAAAATTTTGGCCGATACCGATATCCGATATGAATTTTTCTGCTATGGCCGATAACCGATATTTACCGATATCGATATGTGTTTTGTTTTTTTTACGTTTCTGAGATGATAAAATTTTGTACATTTTGTAAATCATGCAAACTGAATTTTTGAATGTCTTCCTTTATTTTCAGAATGTATTTTACTTCCAAATAACAAGGTTACAGGCTACCATAAAACATAAGTAACCAACTTTTACCACTTATCAAACATGCCAGTATTCATGGCAACGTGTTTTCAGCTCTGTGCACTAGACAGGCTAAATCAAAAATATCAAAAACATGTCCTGACTGTGAGTGCACATTTTTTCAACTTGCACTGAAATTTTCAAGTAAATGTCCAAACATTGAAACAATGTTTCTACCAAGCAAACATAAAAAAACAAGTCAATTTCAAAACCCATCTATAAAAATGTTCATCAAAATATGAGAACTGTGACATAACTGTAATTCAAAAGACATGGTGGTCTTTGTACATTTTCCAACTTAAAGCAGCCACAATGTACTCAAAGTAAATGTCCCCAAACACTGAAACAGTGTTCCGCCTAACACTGTACACTAAGTTATAGTCCAGGTCTACTTCATCAGCAAAGGCAGGTTTTTTTATTCAAATTAAATTCAAATTTGTGAAAAAGGCTAAATCAAAATATCCAAAACATGTCCTGAGTGTTAGTGCACATTTTTTCAACTTGCACTGTAATTTTCAAGTAAATGTCCAAACACTGAAACAATGTTTCTACCAAGTAAACATAAAAAACAAGTCAATTTCAAGACCCATCTATAAAAATGTTCAATCAAAATATGAGAACTGTGACATAACTGTAATTCAACAGACATGGTGGTCTTTGTACATTTTCCAACTTAAAGCAGCCACAATGTAGCCTACTCAGTAAATGTCCCAAACACTGAAACTGTTTCCACCTAACACTGTACAGTAAGTTATAGTCCAGGTCTACTTCATCAGCAAAGGCAGGTTTTTTTTGACAAAGAGAAGCATTTCTGCTTTCTCACACTGGATTCTGTTTCTCTTTTCATCAACAATATGTGATGCAGCAGAGAAGAGACGTTCGCTGTCCACACTTGTACATGGAGCCGAAAGGAACTTGCATGCTGCTTTGGCCAGGGCAGGAAAGCGAGACATATTGCTTTTCCAATACTGCAGTGGGCTCTCATTTCTGGGGATGAGGGGCTCACTCAGATAGCCATGCACCTACAGGAATGTAGACAAGTGTATTACTATGCATGTCTGATAAATTACCAGCAGTCTAGACATTACAACATTGTCCTCCTCCCCTTAAGAGCTTTGATGAACTTTGCTCTGAGGAGATGACCAGTGCTTAAGGTCAACCTCAAGGGGGCAGAGAAGCATTATTAAATATTTTTATAACAATTAGCATTTTCATTTAAGTAAATCTATTATTTTAGTAACTCTATAGAATTCAGAGCACATTAATTTAAAAAAAATCACTACACAAAGGACTTCGTTATTTTTTATAAAAGACTGGGTCTGATAATATTATACCTGCACACTTGTGTGGCTTGTCAGGCCTGCCTGCTGCTCCATGGTCAAGTTTTCCTCCAGAATTTCGTCATGCATGTCAAGCAGCGACTTTCCACCCTCATCACTTGTTCTTATCTTCTTCTCTTGCGGTTCCTCTGTGTCCGGTGTCTCCGTAGCGCTGTCGCTGTGCGTCATTTTGTCCACTTGCTTCTGGAGCATATTTACCGCCGCTTGCTTGGTGACTGTGTCAAAATAACGGTCTTTGTACCGGGGGTCAAGGATCGTTGCCAAGTAGTAAAGCGGCTCAGAGAAAGCGCTTCCAAATCGCGCGTTCACAGCTTCCAGTAGAGTGTGCTTTGCGGTGCGGACCCCACTGTCTGTGTCAGCTGCCTTGCTCAGCAAACGTTTCAGTGCCACAACAGACGGAATCACGTCCGCAGTAGTAGCCAGATGTGAGCTGATATCCCTCGTTAATTGTTCAAATGGAGTGAGAAGCGTGGTCATGTTTTCAACGAGGCCCCACTGATATGCACTTAAACACGCAGGCAGCTCATGATCTGCTCCATACACACCAAGTGCACGCTTCTGATCCAGTAGACTTTTCATCATATAAAAAGTACTGTTCCATCTGGTCGCCACATCTTGTTGTAGCATCATGGTTTTCATACCTAACTCTTGCTGTATGTCTCTCAGCCGAGAAGTAGCGAGTTGAGAATGGCGAAAATGTCCGACTATTTTCCTCCCGATCGCCACACAGTCAGAAATGCTCCGCTGGCTTAACACTCCATCATGCACTGCTAGCTGCAGCGTGTGAGCCATGCAGCCCAGGCTTTTAACGCCACACTCCTCCATTGCCTTCTGCATATTCCGCGCATTGTCGCGGAGCACAACATGCACATTGTCTTTTTTAATTTTCCACTTAGCAAACATGCAGTCAAATGCGCCGGCGATGGCGACTCCCGTGTGCGATCCTGCAAACTCTTGCGCATGTAAAACAGCTCTCTTCATTTCAAAGTTGTCATTAATCCACTGAGCAGTAAGGCTCAACATACTCATCTGACTTACGTCCGAGCTCCATATATCCGTAGTGAAGCTAATGTCAGTCACATTGTCCAACAATTTGTGGATATGCGTGGCCACGACTTCATACAAAGCAGGGAGGGAGACGTCGGAAAAGTAGCGCCGACTTGGCAGGGTGTAGCGGGGTTCAATATGCTCTATCAACCGCCGAAATCCTCGGTCCTCCACGATGGAAAATGGTTGGTCGTCAAGAGCAATCATTTCCATTACCTTGTCGGTTATTGTCCTGGCCTTTGCGCTGTCCTTGGCAAATTTCTTGGTCTGGTCGAGTACCTGCTGTATTGGACTCCCAGCTGCAGCTGCTTTCGTTTTTGCCTGCTGGCTAATGTTAGCAGCATTTTTTTCCTGCAGTTGTTTTTGTAGCTCTGGGTGGCGGTTTTTCAAATGGCATATTAAATTTGTGGTGTTGAATGACTTGACGCGGCATCCTCCTCGCATTACCTCGACTTTGCAGGTGTTGCATACTGCTTTTCGAGTGTCTTCGTTTGACACAGTGAAAAACGCCCACACCGCTGACATTTTTTCTCCTCTTCCGTTTAACATCCCACAATCCTGTGCTGCCTTTGCGTCACTGACGTGCCCAAACAAATACACATGGCCAAATCCCCCTCCCCCTCCCCCTCCCCTCCTTCTCCCTCTCCCTCTCCTTCACCCGACACAGCAACTAGAGGGATATACATCGGTTGTGCATATCGGCCCAATTTTACTCATCGGACCGATGCCGATAGGTTAAAAAATGATGAACATCGGCCGATAACGATATTAATGCCGATATATCGTGCATCCCTAAATTTATGACTTTGGTTATTGAACCATTTTGTTTTTCTCAGCCAGTTCCAGTTCGATACACCAGCAATGTTGGTAACTGCATTGGAGTTATATGCACATAAGTAAATAAATAAACAGAGAAATACAAATGTACTGTTATACAGTATTATGTGCTACAACTGTTTGTCAGGTTACATGTATATGAGTGAGTCAGTGCCGTATGTGTCTGCAAGAGAGAGAGTGAGGGAAAGAGATCTATCAAAATGACACTTAAAGGCTTGTAGACTCGTGAGCTACTCAGCCAAAGTGGAGTAGAAGTCCCTTAGCTCATGCCTGGTACTCACACATCTATTTTAATTCCGCTGCTCACTGTCAGTCTTGCCTGACTAACATGTGATCAATATAGGCAGACATCCATGTAATTATGATAGATTGGATTTCTCTGAGCATGAAACTGGTGATGTGGGGCAGGGGGATTGTGACATGTTTAGCGGGACGGTAGGACTGTTCTCATTAGACAGCGTCTGCAGTTCTGAATGTTTTCTTACAGCTGAAATTCACATCATTCATGCTGGTCGATCTGAATAGCCTCCAGTCCGTACTGAACACAGTGAATACTACGGTGGCCGAGACCCGCCATTGCTGCAAATGAAAAGAAACGCTGCGATGCAAATCAAAAAACGCTGCAAATAAAAAGAAACACAGCGATGCAAATTTTAAAAAAGCAATGACGCAAAAAAAAAAAAAAAGCAACAATGCGAATAAAAAAGCTACAACGGAAGTGAATTACTGGGGACTGTTATTGCCGATGCACAGGTGTTTATGTGAGAGAAGAAAGAAGAAGACAACGAAGATGGAGAGAGAGCACGCTCAATTTGTGGCAGCGGCAACTAGCAGCAGCATCTCTGGTGGCACCCCAGATATCAGAGATAATTATCTTTTGTCTATAAAATACAATCTTGTATTATTTATGCAGGCCCGTGTGGTCCCCAGTGGTCGCGACCAGCTTGTTTCTGGCACAAACCAATTGTCACAAACATACTGGTCCCGACCAGCTCCTCAGTGATCTATCCTGTGGTCCTTGTGGTCTTTGAAGTGGCTTTAGTATTTTCTCCCTTTTCTTTAAAGTATATTTTTTTGGCGTTTTTGCCTTTATTTGATAGCACACAGTATAGATAGACAGGAAAGGGGGAGGCAGAGAGAGGGGGAATGACATGCAGGAAAGGTCTTCCTGACGCAGGATTCGAACCGGGGACGCCTGCATTGAGGACTGTAGCCTCTACATGGGGCGGCCGCCTTAACTACTGTGCCACGCACCGCCCCATTTTCCCCCTTTTCTGGTTGGTTTGGCAGCACTGTTAGCTGGATAAATATCAGAGATCATAATCTTTTGTCTATAAAATAGACTACGCTATGTCATAATTATGGATTATCATGGATATTATTATTGATTATGCAGATCCATGTGGTCACGACCAGCAGTCCTTGTGGTCTGCATTAGTGTGTGGTCTGTGAAGTCGTTTTGGCTCAGGAGGTAGCGCAGGTCGTTCTCTAACCAGGAGGTTGGAGGTTCAATTCCAGGATCCTCCAGTCAAAGTGTCCTTACCTTTTGCCATATACTATTGTAATTTTAATAGATCTCCTCCTTTTTCTGGTCGCAGCACTGTTAGATGAATAAATGGACCCGATGAAACTTTTTTTTTTTTAATAAAGGCGTAGCTACTGCGGCTATAGACTGTGGGCTCCATCTCTTTCCTTGGGTCAGTAGGAGTTCACAAGGTGTCGTGCCAAGGTGCTTATGCCTGATAGGAAGTGTTCCTAAATAAAGGAAACTACCCACATTTACATTGTTTGATTCATCGTTCGAGGACCACAGGACAGATCACAGATGAGCTGGTCTGGACCATTGTCTCTAGCGCCCCTAATTTGTCGTCTTCTTCTTCACGTAAAAAAACACCTGTGCATCGGCAATAACAGTCCCCGTTAATTCACTTCCGTTGTGGCTTTTTTGTTTGCGTCGTTGCTCACCGTCGTTTGCATCGCAGCGTTTGTTTTTATTTGCAGCTGCATATTTGTTTTTTTTTAAGCAGTGATGGTGGGTCTCGGCCACCGTAGATTACCACTTCATGAAGATTTTATATGCATCTATTTAAGTCCTTGCTGTCTTCATATACCGTGAAGCTCTTAGTGATATGTGTGCTCATTCAGACAAAAAAAAGGACTGCAGTCAAGGTAGGAAACTAATTAGGATTAATTTGCTCTTCTCTTGATGTTGTCATTTTCTCTGTCTGTCACATCCCACACAACATGTGTTTAACATTTTATGCACTTAAAGTCAGTTGCTACTAGTCGACTCTAACTCAGATGTTTGGTTCATGCAATCTTTTTTTGTAGAATTGCATCCTCTATTGATATGAATATGTTCCACACGTTCAAGAACCAACATTGTTCCTCTAATGGATCAAGCGACAGATGCTTTGAGTAATAGGCTAGTACACTCTGTTTATGATGGAAACTTTTTCAATAGGGGAAATTTTGTGAAATAAATAAATGGATACATAAAGAGCTTTTTTTTTAAAAAATTATTAACGGCAGCCTGTAATTGTGCACTTCTACATCAAGCCGCATGTGGAAAGCATTACCTTTCTGCCCAATAGCCAGACAGCAGGTCAAGTTGTCAAAATAAGACAGATGTGAGTGTGAGTAAGGTGTGAGACCCTTGATATGAGAATAAAGGCGTCACTTCCACTTTGGGTTCAGATGCAGTGGTCTGCGAGTAATTTTTTTTTATGACAGTTTGGATCATGTGGTGTGCACTTTTGTCAATAGAAATGTCGGAGGAGTGTAGCAGGAAGCAGGAGATGACATCACTGGTAAGAAGGGGGAAGGGAAAGTTAGAAAAAAGACCCACCTGAAAGCTGTGGTGGAGGGAAACTCAAACAAAGGATAAGGAGGTCTGATCGACAGGAGTGAAGTGAGAAAGAAAAAAGAAAGGAGGAAAGGACTTAAAGGGATAGTTCAACATTTTGGCAAATTGGCCAATGGCCATATCCCTATAGTCATAGCAGTACTGTAGGTTCGTTACCTTTAATTCTCGGTGCAAGCTATTTTTAGAATGGCAGAGCAGAGCCGCGAGCTGCTCAGAGCTAGGCTACGGAGGCTCATGGGATTTCTTGGTTTCTCTCATCAAACTCATGGACCCAGGACTCTTGAGAGGAGAATTGAATTCCTGGAGCAGGCGGACCTGCCTGCTTGGACTCTGTGGTTGCTCTCTCTCCGCGTCGGAGGACACCTTTCCCCTGTCTGACCTGAAGATATTCCTGCTCTTTATTTCTTAACATCTTGAAGATATCATACTCATGCTGCAGGTAACAGGAAGGTGTAAGCTTTGCTACAAACGGTCTGATAGAACTCATTCTGGTTCATGGTTTCCATTAAAGTTACCAGAGAAGATGATTGTGCAACTTCAGAAGTTACACAAGTTAAAAGTTGGTCTTCAAACTTTCGATTGCGAGGCCACTCCTGATGTTTGGAGGGGAGGCTCTTTCACAGTTGAGGTGACACAACAGCGATGGCACAATCCCCCTTGTGTATCACTTAAGACTGCGGAGCAGCCAACAGCTTTTGGTCAGATGACCTAAGAGACCTGGAGGAGACTTAAGGGATTTAAGATTTGAGATGTATGGA
Source organism: Trachurus trachurus (assembly GCF_905171665.1). Lineage (NCBI taxonomy): Eukaryota > Metazoa > Chordata > Actinopteri > Carangiformes > Carangidae > Trachurus > Trachurus trachurus. The sequence goes on along the minus strand of NC_139903.1, from coordinate 16,926,889 downwards.
CAGAGCCATTTCATTATGTGCCATAATAACAAACAATAAGATGTTAAAATCAATTGTTTTCCACACTAGAGGCCAGTAAAGAGAAGCCAGAGGGAACAGTGAGAGGGAGAAACCCAACAGCAGCATTTTGAACAAGCTGCAGACATGACTGAGGAGACGGTATAATATTCACATGTCGTCTAGGTGAGAGAAAATATTGGTGTTAATAATTTTCCGCAGATCATGAGGCAGTAATGAATACAATTAATCATCCTTTAGAAAATAAGGCCCATGTTGAATAGAGTTAAAATTAACACTTTATCATATCCAGGACATAAATGTACCATTACACAGAATTTATACACCTCGATAAGAGTGTGTTATGAAGTGGAAGCACAGCCTGAGCTGTGGGGAATTTTCTGCAGCAGTGCACCTCCACAAAGCTAGGTTGTTTTTGTTGTGTTGAGTTTGGTAATACAACAAAAAATGCAACATTTCCTATGCTGACAAGCAAACATCACTGAATAACTCAAGCAAAGCATTTGCCAATCAACACACAGTAGCGCCAGTAAAAACATGCAGATTATTTCCTCTGTTTGAGTGGACTCCAGCAGGCACTTTTGATGCTGCGTTGGCACTGTGTGCATTTATCCAGTGAATAACAAGCAAGTCACACTTGCCTAGTTTATAAGAAGTGCAAATCACATTTCATATGTCAATCACAAGCGCCCAGTGAAAACAATGTTTACTACTCAAATCTATTTTTCAAAGCGTACTAATTGTCATGTGTCGATTTATTATCATCGTCAGTGATAGCCCAAAATAACTTGACACCTGACCCATTACATGCACCTGTGTGAGTTTGTGATTCGTGAATTGAATTGTAATATTGTAATGTGGTCTCACACCAAGAAAAAAAGAAAATATAAAGGGTAGGGTTATCAAACATGCAAATTGCCTCCATATTTTTATGTTCTCAGCAGTAGTATATTGTATACAGTGGGTAATTGTTATTATATGAATATTCATGACAGGAGAGAAGCTGGAGAGCTACAGTAGAGACAGTTTAACAGAAAGTCAGTTGTTTCAGCCAAGATCAATTTGGCCTCCTCAGATTTTCCCCCTCACACAAGAATTATTGAAATTATGTTAAATAAAATTTTTTTTTTTCAGTTTTTCAGTAGTCAATTGTATGATACAAGATGCTTATACAATAAATCTCTTTATTGCGTCAGGGTTTGTGAGTGGAAGCAGTTAGTATTTTTAGCTAGAATGCAGTAGTGATGTATGTCAATGTCTGGACCGACTGGCCGAGAGAGTGATAGAGTTGAGTGCTCAAGTTACATCATTGGCCAGTCAGCCTGACCAGTGGATTCTTCAAAATGAATTGGCATATACAGTCTCTAGTTGTGGATGTTTACAGCCAACAGTTAATGAATTAGCCTGTTCGTTTTTTAATAACAAGTTGACTAACTTATTTGGACTAATCAAAAGAAAGATACGCTGTCACCTCTAACCTTCTCTCTGAGTGATTATTTTACAAGCAAATATAAATCACTTGATGTTATAAAATCAGGATTTTAGTAGTGCAGAATCAGGTTTACTTAACACTGCATAAGTGAGCACAGAGATCAGGAGAGAAGCAAACACATAAAAGGCTGAGATCTGATGACACTCGCCAGAATCTAAATATGGCATGATGACGTCCGTTGTTTCAACTCTTTTTCTCACAATGACCTGACACGTACCAGTCATATTCTGGGTTTTGACCTAGTCTTGTTATCAAGTCATTCTTCAAGTGTCACTTGCTGTTCTATTGCCCTATTGCAGAGTAAAGTCATTGTGCACTGCATATTTTAACATTTCCCTTGTCTTTGCTAAGCTGTTATTGTTTCTGAAGTGATAGGTTATGGTTAAGGGTGGCAGAAATTCAAATACTCATTAAGGGAAGAGCTGAGCAGAAGCGATGTGTCAGCCAGGCTGCCAGACAGTGAAGGTTCACCTCAGCACCCCACTAAGAGGGTGCTGGGCACGGGTAGAGGGGCTCGCTGTTCCCCTGTCTGACTCTGTCACAGCCTCCCTATGGGAGTCCACCATGTGTCAGCAACCTTAATTACTACACCTCATCTCCTCAAAGATTAATGATGCCTCCATTCTCCCAGTGTTTAGCATCTTATCTACTCTATCTACATTCTGCGGTGCACGTACTGTATATGTGTGTGTGTGTGCAGGTGTTTGTGCACGTGTGCAGCAGCCGTGGTGATAAGCTTACCCTCTGTGTTATTTCTTTTTAGTTTATTTGTGATTCTCACTTGTTTGCATATTGACTAAAATGAAGTGAAATGCCGTGAAAGTGCAGCATGCTGTTAAACTCATTTGTTTTCTTAATTACCTGCCGTGCGCAAAGCTCCTGCTTGCCTCAGTGCCGAGGTCTGCCGGGTGAGGCTTTGTTTTGGCTTTTGTTGGTACCAGTTCATGTTTGAGTCCTATTGTTTTGTGCGACTTGATGTGTGTGTTTATGTGTGAAATCTGTCTCTTTGTCAGTGCCCATTTTCACCCGTTGTGTGACTGAATGTGTAGGTTTGAAGTCGCCTTCATGTGGAGCTGTGTGTGTCATCGAAAATAGTTTGGGTTATTAGCACTAAAGCTCAGCTACAAATAATGATGCCTCATCTTAACTTGTTTCTGATAATCTCAGTGTAGCAGCTCAAACCACAGCTGACTTACACTATGTTTAGCTGTAGACCAAGAAAAAGGAGACATGATGTATAAGGTCAGGAGGGGTTGTGGCTCTATCATCTCCTGTTCCCTTTATTTAATATTTATGTTGCATCGTCCTTAGTCTTTGCCCTCTGATCTGCCCACCATGACCCTGCAGCCTGATCACTCATCTGGTTCAAATGCCAGTAAACTACAGCTCAGTTGAAGGAGAATGTCCTACCATGTAATTGTTCATTTTAATTGGGATCAAGAGTCAAGCTTCCTTCAATTGGCTACCTTCATATGCCTGTCTGAATGTGTGGCATGTCAGTGAATCCATTCTGTGTCAATCCCCCAGTGATACATATTCATTTAAATCATTGTTCAGATGTGAATTGCTGTGAAAATTAGCCCTGATTATCATGCATAACTGCAATTTTATCCTTGAATCCCCTTTTCTCTTCATGTCAGCAAGTGTTCATTTTTCCGAATGATGTCGCAAATATAAACAAAATGTGGAAATAGCTGGGCAAGATGCTGCCAGACAAATCATAGTTATTAGTATCAATTTATCCCTAACCTCTCGTCTTTCCTACAGTTTCTGCATAATCAAGCTGTCATCAGGCAGAAATGTAGAGATATCGGGGAAGAGGGGTATAAACGGAAAGAGAAAAAGAGAGATAAAGATAGTTGAAACCTCAGGGAAATGTATTTCCCTTCAAATTCCACTGCACTGTTAGTGAGCATGACACTGCAAGTCTGTCAGGAGTTGGAAAATTGTCTATGCTAGTGTGTGTGTGTGTGTGTGTGTGTGTGCTGGAGGAAGCACTCATTAAAACAGGCAAACAATAAGTTTTAAGTATAGTGTGCTATAACAATTACAGGCACATAGTCAGACAGAAAGTTTAAGGACATGTATATTTGATAATATTGAGAAAAGCATGAAATCCAGCAGGGACAATACATTTCAATGTCCCTGCTGTCATCAGTTGTGTATTGCGCTTTTTAATAATTCTTATTATCTCTCATTATCTAAGGCACTAACTGAGTAGGATCAGTGTGTTAATTGATTGAAGAGTCGTTAATTTACATGATAATGTGGAAGGAAAAAATACAACCCTGTGTGACAGATGACGGATGATGATAGGCAACTTAATTGCCGGGTAATGAATGCAAGTGACAGCATCTTCCGAGATGTAGCTGTTGGATTTCCAAGGTTTAACTCACAATTACATTTTAGGATGTGCTTATGCTCATATTATGATTTTTAAAGTTAGTCCATGCTCTTTTGACCTCTGGACGTGAAGTGTAGTGACGTCCGTTAACACAGTACAAGAGACAGGGATTTCATGTTTGTAGCATGTACAGTGAAATAGTGCAGTTTCTCACCAATAGTTACAAGGCTTATTGTACCATGAATGCTGAAGATGTCCTGCGAAACACATTAGCAACATATGGAGATCCTTATGAACTTGTCAGGTTTAAAAATTGTATTGGCAAGAAAACACAGTGTACAGGTGGTTCACAGAAAACAGATTTTTAAGTGTGATAATTGAGCAATGATCATCTCTGGCATTCAACGGTACTATATTGGCCCATATGTTTTATTCTGGTAGTTACACTTACACACACAAACAAAAAAAACCCAAACAAAACACTTTACTTTCAAGGACTACACATTTACATATTACCAGCAGAGTGCGTAGTTGGAATGGAGTGAGTGCAGGTCATGGATGAACACATTATGAGCTGGATACCATGTTCCAAGATGGCAACCCATTCATTACAATGACAGTGAGTTCACAGGTGCATGCACTGAAAACATGATTCATTAATGTGCATAAGAGTTATTTAATGACAAGAGAGTGTGCAAGTGCTTGAATCGCAGTCGTTATGCTCCTCTCAGAACAATTTGAACAGATCAACGAAAGGTGAGATTTCTGCCTTACTCTACAAATTAAAACCTGCTATTCTTATATTCTTACTGTGTAAACTAATCTGTCAGACACAGGGTCAAACTGAATCCCCATTCTTGTCATACACATGGTCCAAGGCCAGTTATTGGAAACTATATGTGCTTAGCCACAATGTATGGGTCTGTAACTGAAGCTATAGCAATTAACCTTGTGACTATTACACAACACAGAGAACACATTAGAAAAAAATTAAATTGTGAAATTCATTCATTCCGGTTGCTTAACTGAAGCTGTTTCAAAGTCACAACAGATATGGTATCATAAAAGTGTGAAAACTAGATATTAGACATATACCTCATCAAGACAGAGATAGGCGCCTCTTCAAACTGACTGCCGTTGCATAACTCCTCTAAATGTCTGACTACTTATTTATTCAGCCTTAAGCTGATGAGATTTGCACTATTGTGCCATGGTGCATTATGGGTCCAATATTCTTATGGAATCACACAGGATATTTTCAACTAACCTTGGGCAGAGAAATAGCTGAGGACCGAGAAGCAGTGGCAAATAGGGGTATTAATCACAAGACAACCTCACCAACACTCCCTACTCCCATCACATCCCACACACACACACACACACACACACACACACACACACAATCTAACGGGGCTGCAGCCACATACATGGGACTCCCTGGCAAACAGAACCAATCATTCTCTGTGAGGCAATGAGATCCCTGATGAGCAGCATCAATAGTAATCATAGAATTTGCCATGACGGTGATGGATTTTTATGCCTTTTTGCCCTCATTACAGGCCAGTCTGATAGCTTGGCTAAAGTTATATTTACTTTACCCATAAATAGTAACATATGCATATTTATCGATAAACTGACATTATTCATATACATTTTTTTTTTAAACTTGCTGAAACATTGATGTCATTTCACAGATTTCTATTGTGTTATTTTAATGACTTATTCATCCATGAAGAGCATGAAATTTCAAGTTTAGCCCTCCTACAGTGCTAATGTTGGGCTAATATTACAGTGTACAGTTTCAGCTTGCTTGAGGTAAAGCTATCTTTAAAACAGCTCATTATGTCATTACTGTAATATAAGATGCTGTAACAAGAGTCCCTACTGTACACGTCAGCTTGTTCGGTGTCATAATGTTTTTATGTTTTTTTTCCTATTGAAGCATGAAACGGATACAAACACTGACGGTCAGAGAACTTAATGAATCATGATTTCACTCAGCAGTAGAATGTTATGAATAAATCACTGAATATACCAATATGCCCTTTGTGATGATGTATTTATCTTTAGCGATATTCAATTAATTTCTTCTTTATTTTTAGAGCGTATTACACGAAGCAGTCATGACATGAGATGAGATGAGATGAGATGGTTGGGGTTTGTGAGAGTGTAGAGGACGGATAGAGAGATGGTGCAAGGGAGACTGTTACCAGGTCATGCAAGACCGGAGAGTTTACAGTATCTGAAGGTTAAAAGCTAAACTGTTGGGTAAACAAACACAACCCTGCAACGCAGGCAACGCTGTATAAGTGTTGCTGTGTATGTGTGTGTGTGTGTGTCAAGGGTATTGTAACCTTTGTTATTGCAGCATGCAAATAAGAGCATTAGGGTGCAAGCATTACCCTAATTGGTCATTTGGTTCCATTTTTTTCCCAGGTTATTTGCACAGATTAAATTTACCCAGCTATGAAGCACATGGGAGCATGCTTAGCTCAGCCCTTGCTGTGTGGGAGTACGTGCGCCTACGAGCTTACTCTCCCATGAACACATATGATATTAATACATCTCATGTACAGTATAGAAACCCAACTGTGATGACCCTGTACTTTCGGTCCCATTCTCTTCCCTATCTATTAACCCAGGGCATTTGAAAACATGTAATATAACCTAATATCTCTATTTTGGGTGATTTTGGTCATTTAATTTTAGTGCTTTAATGGTTTGCCTCCTTGAGAATTCAACTCGGTAAATAATTAACCTGTAAAGTGCAATTCAAAGTATGTACTAATGGAAACTGGCAGTTGGAGTTGGCCGATATTATGCACTCGTGGTGAGCGTGTTAACCAAAACCTTTGGGTCAGACAGGTTTGAGTAAGCTAACAGTAGAAAATATCATGGGTTCAGGTGGGTCAGATCAGAAAGTGACAAAGCAGCGTTTTGACTATAACTTGTAGAAAGATTTTGTGCAATAGGCCCCATTTTACCTGTGCTTCCCCTCAGATGACCCCACAGACTGTGCATGGATCGTAGCTTGTCTACCTGACATATTCGCATTAAGGATGAAGGAACACCGCCTTCAACTTAACCTCTCTAAGACCCAACTCTTAGTCATCCTGTCCAAGCAGTTGCTACTGAATGCTATGAGAGCAGGGGCGTCTCTTTCGATCTTCAAGGATCTCTTGAAGACTCGTCTCTGCTGAGAGCACCTCCTAACACCTTTGACACCGTAACATACAGTACCTTAACTAGCTCTTATGCACTTTGTTGCACTTCTTCTCTACCTGATCTTCTTGCAGTTATTGGATAGATGTAGTATTCACACAAAGTTCTTGTAGTGCTCCGAAGCCATAGTCCTGTCCTTCACTCACAAACAGTATTAAGCTGCGTTTCCACTACATGGTACCGGCTCGACTCGACTCGACTCGGCTCTGGTACCAGGTATTATCCATTACAGGATAGTACCGCCTTTAGAGTAGCCGGTTGTCATAGCGACCAGCGGCGCTTAACAAAATAAAATGAAACTATAAACCGGATTTTCCCCGTGGTTATGCCACATTTTTACCTTAATTAAAAAGCTCCGGAGTAATTTGATAGTTAACTACATGACTTGTGACTTGTGACGAGTGAGAGCGGAGGCTCTCTGCCTTCACCTGGCCTCTCACGGCTGAAAACCAACCTGGCAACATCCGTTACCTGGCCACAGCCCCCCGGTGTCCCAGCTCTCCTCTCTGCTGCACCGCCACACAAACGAGCTCCGTAACAGCCTTTGTTTTTGACAGTTAAAGCAGAATTGAGTGATATATTTGTGTTAATATAAGTCTTAAATAGTTATATCTTCCGACAGCAATCACTTACATAGGGTGTTTGGTCTGAAACACGGGTCTGTCAGTCACTCTGCTCTGCTCTGAGTCGAGGAGAAAACATTTATCGTATCCTACAGTTTTTATCCAATGAGGAGAGAGAACGGCATGCAGGGCTGTGTGTGCAGCCAAGGAACGCCGTGAATGTGGTGACGTAGCGACGAGGACTGTTATGGTGCGTTCAAGGAAACTCGTTTTTTTCCAACCTGTGACGTAGTACCAGTTCGATCTGGTACATAGACTGTACAAAAAGACGTACTGGTACGATTTCACGGGTCGGAAGTTACGAGTGGCCGTTATAGTGACTTTCACCGGTAAAACAGGTCGGAAAAACACGAGTGGGTTGCCTGGAACGCTACAAAGTCGTAAGTTGTGACTTGAAGCTGTAATTTATGATTTCAAAAGCCTGCCTGGAACGCAGCATTAGCGAAAACGACCGGATCACTCACTTCTGCTTTAAGACTACACATATCGTAACATCCTGTGTTATATAAAGTTATCCACCGCTCCGTATTGATTTTTCGCCAGCTTTGTTGTCAACAAACCCACATGGCCAGACGGGGAGGGGGGGCGACAGCGGAAAAGCGACCAGACTTGCATAGTTTGTTCATTTTAAAACATTTATCTATTGAAATGTGGTGATATCTGATGACCCGCGGCCACCGGTGACGACTCTCTGACCAATCAGTGGTCCGCAATGTTTACATGTCACATTTTAGTACCGCTTCACCCATTTTGGAACCGCGGCCGAGCAGGTACTAAAGAAATAGTACCGGGTACCAGATTCCACTACATAGTGGAAACGCAAAAAGGCCACGTCGAGTCGAGTCGAGCTGGTACCATGTAGTGGAAACGCGGCTTTAGTAAGTATTTGCCAAATGAGTACATTTAATGTACAGTATTACTTACAGTATAATTACTAGTCCACCTTCTCTTCCTCACTGGGAGATGTCCTGTTATGCTCTGGTTGTTAATAAGCGATGTTACCAAGGTATCAAGTGTCTCCCTCTTGCCTTAATTTGTAAAGTGGAAAATAAAATGGTTAACTAATGCATGAACTGTAGCATTCAGAAAAACAAAGGTGTACTTATTCCACACAGGGGGGTAGATTAGTGAAAGATTTGTCTTTATTAGCAATTAAGTGTAGAAAGTCCACTGTTATTACTAGATTAAACAGCATCCCTCCCTCTCTTCTCTCCACTCAACATGGTGTTGAAAGATACATGACAGCAACTGCAGCTACAAGAGAAGGAGCTAAAAGTTAGTGGGTTGGCAGGTTTGCATATTTGTTTGGACTAGCAGTTAGGCTAGCGTGATGGGTTGGGTGGGTGCAAGTATTAAAAACTCCAGAGCCACCCGTCATTATGATGCAAGTGAGTGTATAAATAATAGTTTAGCTCTTCATGGTTGCTCTTGGATGAATTAGTGCAGAAAAGCAACGTCAATTATGTCTTATATATGTATATTGCAGTGATTCACGAGCACATTGCAGGGGGTACGTGGAAACATTTATTCATTTTTTTCCCCAAGATGATGAGTAAATATTCCCAGTCATTTCATAAACCTTACTAAAATGGTATATGTGTGCCACAACGATAACAATAACCTGTGGCACAACTCTGCATGTGAAGACACATGCCCAGGCCACGCCAAACATTGATAAATGTCTCAAACGTCCAGTTACTGTTGCTCCTGACTCAGGAGAGGGTTCAGGGAAGCACGTTATGAATGTTATAAGAGTTTAATAGAACAAAAGCAGGTTGATTATTATTTATTTTTATTTGCTATTTGTTTTAGTTGGAAGGCAGATGGAAATTAAAATATTTTTTATTAAATAATCAGTTGTGTTATGTTTTATATGACCACTTTTGGCTTATCATCAACACATTGAGGAGGTACTTATGGCTCAGGGTTGGGAACCACTGTCCTGTTTGACAACTCCATCAAAACCTGGTCATTTATTGTATTATTAAATGTACTTTGTTCACTTGGAAGCTGCAAGTGGAGCCATCCTTCATCTGATGTCCTCAGAGACTTTTTCATGTAACGCAGGACAGTTGTTTGGCCTGTCTGTACGGCATGTTGCTTATCAAAGATCTCAAGGTGACATATTGTATTTCACTGAGGAAGACTAGTGAATGAAAAACAGAATAGATATGATGAATACTGTATGAATATATCAACAATTGCTGGTTGGTGGGCTAATGATGGCCGGTCGACAAGATTTGAGCGTGTCACTCGGCCTTGCTTTCTACTTTACTGTGGTTTATCTCTCTCTTCATTCTCCCTCCTCTTCAGAGGTCATGCGTACATACATGGTACCACACACTTCTTGTCATGCACAGCAGAAATAGACGCATCCGCTGTGTTTGCCTCGGTGGAGTCATTAGTGATAAACATGAGGTAATCATTACTAGTGGACATATTTTTAGACTCTAATTAAATGCTGGTCCTGCTGAGAGAGCACACTATGTCACACACACACACCACTCCATGAGTGAGATACGTGACTCTTGTGCTCTGTAATTATTTTGTTCTCTGCTTGTTTATTACTTTTTTTTAAAAACCAGATTCACCTTTATACTGTTGGACAAAGATGTATGGCATGTTACGTATGCCACAGATACAAATTTGCTAACTTTGGCTTAGCTTTTGTTGGTATCAGAATTTTTGGGAATTTGTGTTTTGCATGAGTGAGTCCACTGGGAAGAGACCTCAAATAGCATTTGCTCTTCCTTTTTAAGCTCAGGATCATTTTCTGGTAAAGTTCAAGCCTTTTTAATGGTGGAATTTCTAGAAGCAGAGTATTGAGAGTGAAACTTGCTTTCTCTCAGCTGAAAGATAAAGGCGTATCAACATAAAAGGGATAAGTGAAAAACAGTTAGACAAAAGAAATTGACAGAGAAAAGATTTAAAGAAATAAGAGCCAGAGTTAGGGAGAGAGTTTATCAGGCGGGTTGTTATAGACTGTCTTGCTGTTGTTTCCAAGGAAACAGCTATGCCGTGTGTGGAGGTTGCTGTAACCCTTGAATTCTCAGGCATTACTTTTAGCTATGGGCTGAAATTGGCTGGGATATAACAGGATAACATCTAATCTCTTCAATTAGATCCACCAGAGGGCTTCCCAATGTGTGAGTCTGTGTGCATTAGCTTGCATGCTTTTGTGTCCGTGTGTGTGCGTGTGTCTGAGCGAGTGTGTGCATGTGCACGTATACATGTGTGGGACAATCTGCAATGGGATAAAGAGCAGTTTTGTCACAGGCAAAGAATTCCTGTTATGGTGTGATGAAAAACATGGTCTTTACATTAATGAGTCTCTCTATGTCTGGAATGTAAGCTTTTAATGTCCTTTTCTTCCACTCCTCAATAGCCATCTAAGAGCACACTCAATACTCTTTACATTAAAATACATAATGTATAATTATCTATGCTCAGCACTCCTCAAAGTGCTTCACTTCAACCAATTTTCAGGTATATTCTCCACTATCCTCTTTCACATCTGTCCTTGGGGCGCAAAATGTGTTCCTCTCATCTCTCGTGAGTCATAATTCTCTCTTTCACACTCTCCATCTCCCACTCTCTCTGCCTCCTGCGCCCTTTTCCAGCAGCACTTTGCACATGTTTTAAGCAAATGCTTCTAAACCACTGTATAGCCCACAGTCTTCCAACCTAAGTGACCATACGGTCGCTTGTCCCTACCAGTAAAAAGTGCACTTACATTGTCATGGTAACGACAAACACAATGTTGAGGTTGCAAAACCGTGCCCCCCCCCCCGCTGGTCCGCACTTATATTATATATATATTACATTACCCCAAGCCCAAGTACACTCAAGCACAGTTGCCTCCGACACATAGGCTATGTCATCACATTGATATACGACATACACTTGAGACAATGTTATCATGAATGACTGTTGCTTATAGCATAGCACCTGAAAACATGACTCACGTACGTAACAATGCTTGTTTGCATCCGTGCTCAAGCACACCTCTTCTAACCGTACCCGGCCAGCAAAGTGTACCGTACTCAAGCACGGTACACTTAGGCCCAATTCCGATTCTATTTTTTCATCCCTACCCCTACCCCTAGCCCTTAACCCTTGCCCTTGAAACGGAGCTACAAGGAGTAGGGTTGAAAGTCAACCCCTACGAATTGGGACACCACTTCAACAATCACATACGTCATCAGTCGTCTCTGCTGGCTTTCACATAAGCAGACGTGACGAGCTTTTGCCACAAATCCTCTATTCAGAACCACGTTAACTTAATAAAATAAAATACAATTTAATGAAGAATGATCGGTTCATTGTAAAACATTTATTTATTGATGTAAATGTGGTGATTTCTGTATCCCCAGGCAGTGCTGCTTCTGTGTCCAAAACACATGAAGCTTCACTTTTAATTCAAACAAATTAATGCGACAATTGTTACATTTCATCAATGAGACGAGCATTTATCTCCTGAAAAGAATGTAACTACGCGGCGGTAAACCTTTAAAACCCTGCGGGTAAGTTAATTAGCGTCCGTCTTTTCTACCGGGACGAGGTCGGGTGGTTGGCCGGCTGACGAGCTCTCCTGACGGGGTGGTGTCTCCGTGACGAGCCGCTGATCTGCTCCACAGGTGGAGGCTCCACCGTGGAGCTTCACTTCTCCGAAAAACATCGGAGCAAACGTTAAAACGGATAAACCGACCGCACATTGGGGATCTAAACAGCTACTTTCTCGCATGAAAAAATATTAAAACTTAACAAAATGACGTAATAACAGCGCTACAGTGAGAAATAAATCAGCTGCCGGTTGCCGCAAGATGCATTCTGGGAAACTTGCCATAGCCCTCGGTCCGTAGTGTGCCCCTGAAAAATCTCCGTTTCGAGGGCGAGATAGCCCTACCACTTCCCCCTAACCCTCGTCTGAACCAGAATTGGGACGGCCCTACCACTTCACGTGAACGCGCAAAACGAAGGGTTAGGGCCAAGGGCTAGGGCTAAGGGGAGAATCGGAATTCGGCCTTTCACTCACACTAGTCAAATAATCCGGACTTTGGAGCGCAAATGTGCTTGGGCACGGTATTGCCTTGTGTGAGTGTGCCCTTAAAGCATAAGTAAGTGATCCGGTCGTTTTGGCTAACTTTTTGTCAGCCGATGGAGTTAGCAGTCCCCGTCCTCGTCCCTACGTCACCACATTCACGCGCATCCCTTGGCTGCACACACAGCCCTTCATGCCGTTCTCTCTCCTCATTGGATAAAGGTTGTAGGATACAAGGAAGTATACAAGACGTTTTCTCCTCGGCTTACAGCAGAGCAGAGTGACTGACAGACCCGTGTTTCAGACCAAACACTCTATGTAAGTGATTGCTGTTGGAAGATATAACTATTTAAGACTTATATTAACACAAATATTCTGCTTACTTCTGCTTTAAAGGTAAAATGGCCTTTGCCATCTTGGTTACAATTATGTGGTTGACGTTATGGAACAATTGTGAGTAAAAGAAAACTGACCTCTTTATTTGATTTCATTATTATTATCACTGTTGCAGGTCACTGACAGCAGTGTCAGTTCTGTACAATTACAAACAACTAAGTTACTGAACTCATAATGTCAACCACTGTGAAATCTCCAGTAGTAATTGTGCACTACTATTAACGTTGTCTAGCAATTCTTTACTTGGCTTTAGGAGCAATAGTATTTCACGATTGCTTGATGCAAGCAATGGAGAATGAAAACTAATGCCTGTTGTTTTAGCTGAATATAATTTTAGCCCGGTGAGAACTGGACACTGTCTGTTAAGCATGATATGATGGCACTTGAGTGACTTTAATGAGACTTGCAAGGATGATGGTTTCAACATTGTGACATTGAAAGATGCACAGTAATTGAGCAGATGGAGGTGGTGGAGCTTTTTTCTCAGTTTGAAAATCCCTAATTATACCAACATGCATTCTTACAATTATCCTAGAAATGTTTTTCTCACTATCAAATATTGGATCTGTTCAAAGTATATTACAAACAAGTCCTTTCCACAGATATTAAATAAGCTTTTTTCATGTAACTTACCAGTCCAGTATAATACACATTATCCAGGTCGAACATAAAGTCTGAAATGTGCTTGGTATATCGTGAAATACCTGCTCATCAAAACACTGCTTTGCTGTGTGTCGTCAGCAGAGGTCAAAAACATCTCAGGGCACCACTAAGTTAAAATCAATATGCTAATTTTCAGAAGAAGGTGGGATTAGGGTAAAGATTAAAAGCTTGAGAAGGGAAGAGAATAGAAACCAGAATTAGTCATAGAGGGAGAATGTCTAAATTTCACACAGCCTTTGTCAACAGGCTCTAAAGGCTTGCCCCGTCACTACCGCAGTACAGCGTGATAAAAAATTGCATGTATGCACAATGTATGTATCACGCTGTTCTGCTGAACATGAATGGCCTGCAGTATAAACGCCTACCTGAACTGGACATAAACCCTATAGTTTTCAACTGTAAGAAAGAGATAATTTTGCCATGGGCTAGTAGCACCTCAGGATAGACATTGTTGCCCCCTGCCTCACTGTACCGGTGGCAACAGATTCTCATTTTGTTTATTTTGTCCGTCTCAAAAAGAAGCAGGGATTCGCATCACTGTTGAAAACTACGGGGAACCTGTGAAACTGGGGCCTTGAAAACGCTTTGCTCTCCAGCTTATAAAACACACACACTGGTACTGAAGTTTTGCCCAGAGGCAGGTCTGACCTGATTCTCATTGGGAGAAGTGTGAAGATACTACTCCAACTCTAACGCTTTATTTGTCATTCAACTGAAAACACCATGATCTCACCTTCCAATGCAGAAGTCACCTGGTAATGCAGCCACATTGGTCAGCCTTTCTCTCAGGTGAGCAGTGTAATGTGTTGTTGCAGGGGGACCTTCCCATGGTGTTTCCATAAGCCATGTCCTGCAAAAAGATTTCCTTCTGTACACTCAGGGTTTACCATGGTAAAGCAGGTTATGATATACAGTGTTGGACATTTGAATTTGTTTTCTTGGCTCATGTATGAGTTGTTTGGATGCTCCCTCTCCACAAATGCTTTCTTCTTACTTATGCATCTGCTGGCCTTCTACATATGTATTTGTCCTTTTGTTTGCATCTGGTATAGAAAGACATTTCTGGATAATTCTCCAGGCCCTTATAGTCAGTCTACTGCATATTACTGTACATTGTCAGTCACAGATGGGTTTGTAGTGAGCGATGCAGTCCCGAAGAAAGAAAGAAAAAGAAAACATTTGTTCCTAATCAGTGAAGACACAACACTCGCGTACATCATTTCACCATGTTCTAAGAACATATCTCTTTTTCAGTGACAGTGTCATTTAAACAGCTACTATATCTGAAGTATGTTATCAGCGGTGAAACACCCATGAACAGCTTTATTTGTCAGTTATACTCTCAACTCAATAGATGTCCTCTGCTTTGTCTCTGATGTTGCTGTATTCATTATTTTTCCACAAAGCAGTCTATATGAAACAAATTCAAACAAAAAAATCATTTCATGTATTTCATATACTTTTTTCCAGCATTCAGAGGGTTCAAAAACACACTGTGTGTGTGTGTGTGTGTGTGTGTGTGTGTGTGTGTGTGTGTGTGTGTGTGTGTTATTGGATTGATTCGCTTTTATTGAAACGCTGCACATAAAGGCTGCTTTTGCCACATAAGTCGAGCCTAACATAAAACAATAATATTCTTCACCTTTGAAAAGTGTCAGACGCCTATGTGTGTGAGTGATCTCGTGGAAATATTACCTGCAGGAAGCCAGGTGTTTCCAAGACATGTGCCACCAGGCAGTGGTCGTGACTCGCTTTCATTTAAATCACTGAACACTTGCCATTGTAAGGCAGTGTATGTCTGTTGTTTTTCTACTATAGGTAGTTCTACATTATTGAGAGGAGCATGCATCCTGAGGGAATGTACTAATGTACTGATCTGATGCTATTATTGAGGAAAGGCTGAATTGGTTTGGATCTATCATTTTAAAGTCTGATTCAAGGAAATGTCATCGAAAGAGCTGTGACGACACTGTGATGGATTCTTCATCCAGGTGCAGTTTTTTAAAAAATAGGTGGGCTTTATATGAAAATCTCATATCAGAATAAGCTTGAACCAGTTGAGCATGTTGATTATTTGTTTGATGAGAAAAAAAGATCCCAAATTGGAATGATGGCAGAAGGAGGGAAAAAAAAATCTGAGCAGCCAGGCATGGGAAGAAATTTGTCGGCAGCTGTCAGGGATGCTTAAAGATGCAGTTATTAAAAAAAAAAAAAAAAAACAGCCCATGGAGGAAAATCCTAAATAATTAGCAAACTGAATTCCCTCGCCCAAGGAATTTTTTTTAATGAATCGGCCAACGTAACAGAATGACAGACTAAGCTGTCCACATTATCAGTCCAAGCAGCCAATTTGATGGAGCAGCCATTGGTTTTTTTTTTAGCAAGTCAGATCTTCTTAAGTTTATCTGACAGTTTTCTCTATACGTACCATGAGTGAGAACTTTGTGTGTGTGTGTCTGCTGCTCTGTAATCATAAAAGAGACATGAATGCACCACAGTCTAATGAGAGTAGATGGTTTATACCTTTTTGGATTATTGCCTTTGGTTTTTCAAGCACATTCTCCTTACTGACATTCAGACGCTAAAGAGAAAAATACTGTGGGCCCCATATTCCCAGTGTCCAGTGATTCTTCCCCCCCAAGGAATTGTTCCTCTTTCCTGTAAAGCTGTGTGACCTTTAAGTGTGGGCTAATCTCAGTTTGCCCATCTGGCTGCTTGGACCATAATCCACTGACTCTCTTTATTCTTTATTCAGTCTCTTTATTCAACACTTAGAGACCCACACTAATCTTTATCCAACAAATGTTACATACCCTGCCCACTTTCTCTCACTTTCTCTGAGGACCCACACACATGCAAACATCTACCACTTTTTATTCTCAACAAATTGATTTCTCCTCCAGTATTTTTGTTTTCATATTGCCAGACCTCTAATAGTTAAGATTACCCTGTTTCTTTGTAATGTCAGCACAACATGAATAGTAATAAAGCATGTATGAGCTATAATGAGGTGGAAGCAGCGTGTAGAGATTTATTATTGTATGACTGGGGATACAGTATGCTGTAGCTGTGTGTGGGAGCAAAAGACAATTTAAATAAATAACCCTGGTCATACAAAGAATAAATGCCTCCTTTACAGTGACATGATATGCTGATTGAATATCTACAGTTTACTCATGTGATAGCAGCGATAAGTGGGCAGGCTTCTGGATCGACATGCTGCAGCATGCAGATGCTCGCACACTGGGACAGCCAGGACGAGGTTAGGAGGACTGTTGGCTCAGTGGGTCTGTTGCATTGGTACTGTAGAACAAATAGCTGTCCTAGGCCTGTGTGTGTGTCTGTGTGTGTGTATGTGTGTGTTGTGAGAGCAGGTGGGTGAGCAGAGTTTTCTGTGAGTGCTGGGCTGTGAAACAGCTGTCTGAGACAATGTCTCTGACGAAGATGGATGAGATGGCTCCACAATGTGCTGTCCACTATCCAGGGTACACACTGCCCTTAACCATGAAGACAACACATACACATACACATACATATAATACACACACATCCATTGTCTCTCCCTCTTTTCTTCCATCTTACATGCAGTATAAGACTCTTTTGCATGCATTGAAGATGCAGTGTGTCTCAGAAGGAGGCTCTGAAGCTCCACTGTGTCGCTGTATTGCTGAACTGGCAACTAGAAAGAATGGCTGCTCTGAGATTAGCTAAATCTGAAAATCCTAATGCCATGCTCGTCTGAGCCAGCTGACACAGGACCAGACTCTCACTGACACAAACACCTTGTGTTTACACAGACACACACAAACGCACACGTACACACAGCAACACACAGCAACACACACACACACAGACTGAGCCTGTGAGACTGTGCCTACATGTTGTATTTCCTGACAGATAACATATTGGATTTCCATCCATTCTTTGTCAAAATCCAGTGGTCATCCCTCAGACAGTTTCTCCGACATTACACACACAATCATACGGATTCACCAGTGACATACTAGCTTATACCCGAAGTTTAAGATCTGTGTTATGTCTTTCGATGGATGCAGTTATCAAGAGTGAAAGAATGAGGACTTGTGGGCGTTACTTGTTCGTCTGCACCATTTCACTTTAGGTTTTTTTTTTTTTTGTCTTTTGTTTTTTGGAGGAGGATGTTGGGATGTTGCTAGACAGGTAGACAGATAAAAGGAGGCAGAAACAGAGATGGAGAGAGCAAAAGTGAGAATAAGGCCAGGAGTACTCACACACACAGCCTTCCGCAGACACACACTCACTCACCTACACACACACACACAAACACGAAGAGAGAGAGAGAGAGAGGAACTGTCGCTTGTCACTGCCAGTCAGTTAGTCACAGAGGCGTGGACAGCCACCTTGTATGGAGTGCGTTTATATACAGAGAGAAGACAAGGACAGAGAAGCAGTGCAAGGGTGGATGGGGCAGAGAGACAGGAGGTTAGAGAGTAAAACACATGGCAGGAATGAAAATATATACAGTATATACTACGAGGAACAAAAGAATGTACAGAAACAAACACAACAGGCAAACTTTTTACAAAGACTAGTAAGATCAATACAGTTCAATATGACTTCCCTTGCACTGTTCTCAAAGTACCCTGCACTGTTCTCTTTCTTCTTTATTAGACATACATTTGAAAAACAAGTCTAACAGTTCAACTCCATGTCTACTGTCAGGGGTGTGTTACTTACTCAATACATTCAATATCATTTATATTGTTACCAACAATTTCCCAAAGCGCGACATAAGATATGTGATGTGTGCCCTGCCTTTAAGGCTGGTAAATACAGAGAAGAGTAGTGCATGCACATCCAATCTACTGTATGTGCCCAGCTGCAAAAAGCAGAGTAAGCAAAAAAGAAAAAAAGTGTTAGCTTCCCATAATTTAATGTATAGTGAACGTTTCGATCTTCTTCAGGACAAAAAAAACAGGACCCCGCCCTGAGTCCACCAAGTGACTACTGTACACCTGATTTAGTCAGTGCCAGCCAATCAGATGCATGGTGTGATATTTTAAAAGTACATGCGCACTTCCTGTTTGTTTAGTCCTTAAGAAGATCTCTAAAGATAGAAACGTTGACTATTCAGACAATCACAGATCCCCCTGACATAAGGAGGAGGATTGTGATGATGCCAATAAAGAACGTACTACTTCTTATGGTCTCAGACTCGGACCTCAGCCTGTCGCTGCTCTGACTGCCACACCATAACAATCACACTTAACTGGACTAACCGTTTCCCTAGTTTGTTCATTTTCATGTCAGGTCTTGTGCACTGTTCATGGTGTAAAAACTGTGGGAGGTGTTGAAAGCTGAAAATAATAGCAGATCAGTTTATAATGGGATGAAACAACGGTACTTAAGTAAACAGATAACACAAAAAGTGTATATATTATTTCTAATAACATGAAGCATGTCAAGAGACTTGTTCGGCCGGCCAAAGGTTAGCCAGCAAATTAAAAAAAATATATCTCATTCAGTTTTGTGTTGTCCACTCTTTTAAACTCTCCTTGCCCCGTGCTGTGTTTCTCTGCTTAAACACGACAAAATAACTTGTGTTTTTGACATATCGGTATTGTTTTTGTGTTGCGTTGTGTTGTTAAGTCTCCGCTGCCTGTGAACTCGTTAGCTCTCTTGTATTGTTACTATCCTCCTCTGTTACATTCACCAGCTGATGTGAGGCAAGGCCGCCTTGTAGTGCCTGCTGTCTATTTACTCCCATTCAGGGGATTCACTTGAGAGGCCACAGCACAAATAAATTCACTCAACAGCCACTGCTCAGTAGGGACCTCTCTCTCTCTCTTCCCCACTTGCTTGCTCGTTCTCTCTCCGCCTCTGTCTCGCCTCCTCTCCCTCCCCCTCAATTCTTTCTCTGCATCTTTTTTCTGTCTTTGCTCATTTCTGTTTCTTTCCCTACATTCCTGTCTCCCGGACTTAGTGTCATTCCGTCTATCATGGCTCTGTAGCTGTTCTGTTTTTCTCTTCGAGCTTATGTAGCGACACTCTGGTTTAACACCAGGGTCTGCTGAGTTGTTTAAAAACAAGTATTACTTAAAAGCAAATCATTTGATGCAGATGATTGGGGTTATACTGTGTCAAGGTGTTTGTATGGCACAGGTGGAGATGAGTGGCAGGGTTACAAATTTTGTTCATGGACACTGAAACGCGCATCTATTGCAGAATCCACATTTTTTTTCCTCCTTCAAAGCTTTTGACTATTGATCATTCAGTACATTTTCAAAAGCAGGATGTATTCCTCTGGTGGTGCAGGCAGTTTTATTTTTAAAGAAATGGCACATGTGCGTGAACACACACATAGGCCTATGCACATAGGCTCAAAAAATGTACACAAGCGTGTGCACACAGCCGCACCTGATCTTGTGTTTCTCCTTTCCAGAAGGAGCATGAATAAAACAGGAGTGCAGAGACTCAGTGAGAAGCAGAGAGAGACGTGGGGTATACTGGCAGATCTCTGCAGCAGTGGCAGTGTGTTCGTGCTACAATCTCCATGTCTGGACTTACAGGATTAGCTCTCTCTTGGACGCTGTCTGCTCGGAGAATACACACTTCTCTTAACCTGTCTGTACAAACATGCACTCACACGAATAGACAGACACCCACGTGCACATAAATGTACTATATCCTTCACTGTCACTGCCGACACAATCCAAACGGCAGATATCCGCTTATTAAGACACTTTATAAACATTGTAGTGTAATTTATCATTTTTCATTAACTCAGAAAATCAAATGTTATCTTGTGATGTTATATATATAAAAAAAAAACACTTTCCTATTTTCTTCTCATGTGACTTATCATTTTGAAATGAATCTCTCACAGTTTAGGCTTTACACCACATTTAAGAATATGTATGACTTGGTGCATGGTTTAGAAGATCACATTCATAGAAATATCCCAAACATATGACTGTATGTGTGGTCTTTGACAACTATGTTTTAAACAAAAATTAGCTGAAACTAAGACCACAATGCAGATGTGAACCGTGCAACTTCAATCAAAAAGACAGTCCACACTGTATCATATGTAAATCACAGAATTATTATTCCAACCAATTATATAATAATAAACAGTGAAAACACATCAAAAGTAGAGATGTCAATCTTTTCTGTAAATAGCAGAGACTCAGTTCATGTGTCGTTCCTCCTAAAAAATATTGACATCAGTGGTAGACTGTATGTGTTTATGTGTGTGTATTTGTGTGTGTATCTACTTCTCTCTTAGCTGGTCTCCAAATCAATACTTGAAAATCTCCAGGGTTTCTTTTCCCTGCTAGTGAAGCAGTAATGAATTCTGAAGACTCAGCTGACTGAACCTCTGACCCTGAAAAACGCCCACTGAAAAGAAATGAATGCAGCCACTCTGTTATTCCAGTCTCTGTATAAACAAATGAAATGTGGAACGTGAAAAAATGCAGCGCCTTTCAGTGCTTTTAATATTTGATTCTTCTGAACGACCTCATTTCTCAGAGGGGACTGAAAATAAAAGAGTCTCATTCCAAAACGAGATATCCACTATAGAGTGACACCTATGCTGAGAGAGTCTGAGTGATGGCAAAAGGTAAAAATAAACTGTCACATTTGTTTGGTGGCTGAAGACCTTGACTGAAGAGGGCTTTCACAGATCATACTGTGATGTTAAAAAGGGAAATTGAATATTAAATAATAATTGAGAGCCAAGCGGACTAGATTAGAAAGACAAACAACTCTCAGTTGGCTCTCAACAGGTGTTTCCCAGATGCATTGTTGATGTCAATGAAAGTGAATGATCTGACCTAAGACTCAAGCATCCTGTAGAATGGGAAACGCCATTAATGAATCTATAATCAGTTCTAACAGTGTCCTAGATGACATTGCTTTTTATAGAGAAGCTGGAGCTGTATTTTCTCCATCATCTTAGTCCTTTTTTGGAGAAGCCCAGATAATCAGCAGGAATAAATCAGTTTCATGTTATTCCTCAAGTATCCTCACAGATGGGTTGTCAATGTATATTTTGAAGAACACAAACATGTCTTCAGAATTCAGAAATACTATATATATATATATATATATATATATATATATATATATATATATATATATATATATATATATATATATATATATATATATATATATATATATATATATATATATATATATATATATATTTATAAAACGGAAAGGTGAAATCCGGCGATCTGATTGGTTGTTAACCGTGGTATATTGAGCATATACCACGGCTACTATTCTAAAACCTTATCACAGCGCAGGCTATCACTCCGCGTCAGGCACGTATGACTGGTATGAATGGAAGTTGTTGTCATGTATCCATGACAACGGACTGTTGCCGTCCGTAGCAAAAGACAGCTGATGTTTTTACGATGTTAAAAAACGGACTAAAGTAGTTGAATTCACATGTTTAAGGTGAAGTTTCACCTCCGGGGAGGGTTAACAATGGTAGAGGGGACTGAGCAGTGACTTTCACCTGAAAAAATGCGGAGGAAAAGACGAGCTGCAGAGCTAACTTGGAGCTAACGTCTGGAGAGCTGGGACTATTTTTTCACAGTGAGGCTATTTTATTGGATAATATGTATTTCTGGTTGAATAAAACTACATGAAATTGATTGCGTATCCCTCTTTTATATTGCCTTTATTCGTAACCGTTTTATAAAAGCAATATATCACTCCAGTCCGTGGTATATGCTCATTATACCACTCCAAGGGGGTTGTCGTCCCTCCGCTTCGCGTCGGGCCGAACAACGCCCCTTAGCCGTGGTATAATGAGCATATACCACGGCCTGTCGTGATATATTGCTTAAATATATATATATGTATATATATATATAAATAAAATGCACAGAATCTAAGTTGAAGTGCTTTACATACTGTAGCCTACCTTGCCCTATTTAGGCTGTTTACTTGTACCCTACTGTTAAAATCATAAAAATACCTTAATCCATTGTGCACATATACTGTATGTGTGCATGTGCATGTTTGTTTCTCCTCGCGAGTGTGTGCGTGCAGCTTGGATCACTAGTTTTCCAGATAAAAGGAGCAGTGGGAAACCTATGAAAACTTAATGTGCAGCTTCATGTTTTAAAGGAAGTGCATTAGGCACTCTGCGCTCCCATCAGTCCTCTCACAGCATCCCTTTCCCGCCGGCAGCCCGGCTGAATTCCCTCTAAAAAACCAGCAACCCCGGCTCACTCCACCTCTGTCACAGCAATGGAATGCATTCCTGAATGAATGATTGCGCATTTAGTTGGAAATTTTTTCTCAATAGCCCAGTTCAAGTTAGCAAATGCATCACAAGTGAGCCAATATCTTGCCGACAGTGAACACAGGATTTGGCAGACAATCATTTTTATTTGAATGTCGGTTGATATGACTTTGGAATTGGATTGGAAGATCGAAATCATAAAACCGTGTCAAATTAAATAAAGCTAATAAAGCTCTTGAATGAGGATTTGCAGTTCTTTGCTTAAAGTGACAGGATGTGACTTTTGGAGAACATTCATTACTGTGCATGAGCGTGAGAGTACAGGGCAAAGATAAATGTTAAAACATAATGTAAAAGTGGAAGAAAGGGAAGCAGTTAAACAACAAAAACATACACGACTCAATGTCATTTATACCAAAACCCAAATCACGCCAAATAATCCTTGTTCCAACAAAAGGCTTCTTATCTACTGACAATAAATAGGAGCATGATGGGTAATAATGGCCAGCTCTTACCTGATCTAACTGCTGATTGGTTTAGGGGTTTAAATTGGGGTGTTTCATTTGTTTTTTCTTTATGCTATTAGGCAGCTTCTACTCTAGGAGGATTTATTCAGAATAAATGTTATGAGGTTGATGGTAAGACAAAATAAAAACTGCTTATAACAGGTAGTTCACATAAGAATTTTTTTTCTCCATCCTTCAAGATAGTGGCTGATGCCGATAAGACATTTTCAGCTTTTTCGTGCTTTCTGCACTATTCGTATTATTCCGACTTTTAAATATTGCTCAACCTTTAATTCTGACCGTCCATACTACCAATATCATCATAGGGTCATGTAGAGGCTGGAGACAATCAGCTGACATTAAAGCAGAAGTAAGCGGAATATTTATGTTAATATAAGTCTTAAAGCAGAAGTGAGTGATATATTTGTGTTAATATAAGTCTTAAATAGTTATATCTTCCGACAGCAATCACTTACATAGAGTGTTTGGACTGAAACACGGGTCTCTCAGTCCCTCTGCTCTGCTCTGAGCCGAAGAGAAAACATTTATCGTATCCTACAGTTTTTATCCAATGAGGAGAGAGAACGGCATGCAGGGCTGTGTGTGCAGCCAAGGAACGCCGTGAATGTGGTGACGTAGCGACGAGGACTGTTATGGTGCGTTCATGGAAACTCGTATTTTTCCGACCGTGAAGTGGTACCAGTTCGATCTGGTACGAGTTCACCGGTCGGAAGTTACGAGTGGCCGTTATAGTGACTTTCACAGGTAAAACAGGTCGGAAAAACACGAGTGGGTTGCCTGGAATGCTACAAAGTCGTAAGTTGTGACTTGAAGCTGTAATTTACGATTTCAAAAGCCTGCCTGGAACGCAGCATTAGCCAAAACGACCGGATCACTCACTTCTGCTTTAAATAGTTATATCTTCCGACAGCAATCACTTATATAGAGTAGTGGAGACAAGTCACTCTGCTCTGCTGTAAGCCAAAGAGAAAACTTTCCTTGTATCCTACAACCTTTATCCAATGAGGAGAGAGAGCGGCATAAAGGGGCGGTCCTCTCTGTGTGTGCGGCCAAGGGATGCACGTGAATGTGGTGACGTAGGGACAAGGGTGGGGACCGCTAACTCCATCGGCTGACAAGAAGTTAGCCAAAACGACCGGATCACTTACTTCTGCTTTAAGCAAGGACAGGATACAAGAAGTTAATTCTTTAATTATTTAGTGACACAAAACCTTCTGTGTAATGGATGTGAGGATTATTAAGAAACGTTGTGCAGAGTTCTCACAGTTGAAATATGTATATTTTCCTAATACCATAATATTATATTATAATATAAAGTCAGTGTACAAGTATGCTGACTATTGAAATTTGTTTCATATAATCTGTTAAAGCATAAACATTTTAACAGCCAATCAGAAGACTATGATGAAAACAACTGCAGACTGAGTGAGAAGTGAACAGTGCTGCTGTGCTCTCATCTCTGCACACTTTATGAAATCAGTATTGGCTCTAACAAGATGTCTCTGTTCCTGTCGATACTGTCAACGCTGTTGGAAACTGTCTGTCTTGACTGGAGCTTTTTTTTTTTCATTGAACCCCCGCCGTCTCCGCCGCCTGCTCTCGTCCACTCGCTAAACAAGGCACAGCTCATCTCGCCTGGGACCAGCAGCCACCGGACTCTATTTTCCACTGCGTGTGAAGATGAAATCTATCTTAATGTCAGTGGAACATATTTACATGTTTGGTAAATCACTGACCGCCAGCTGCCATGGGTGGAGTTGTTACCCCTGCTGAGGGAAGACCCTCCCCTGCTGCTAGCCACTCTGTCAGTTTGAAGCTACCTCCTAGCGACTATATCTATGCACACAGCTGCTGTGGGTTCAGATGTTTTCTATCTTTTTGCCTCACCTTGAGGCACGTTTCCCTTCCTCTCAATTTCCAGTACCCTTTACCACTCGAACTCAGAGCGCAACAGAATTTAATGCACCAGCGTCCTGTTGTTGGTACTTGTCGTGTGGATGCTGTTGCCATACATATTCCCACATTAAGGTCAAAGAGAGTTTTCATCTGGACTGAATCTTTGATCTTGAATCATCTTGTCAAACACACTCCAGTCCCTCTTAAGCTGGTTTCACTTTTTCTTCAATGCTGTCTGAGGTCTTATATTTCTCAGAAATCCCTTTGCTAATACTCTCAAATTTTGCCTGACGTTGTTGCATTCATCATAGATGGACAGAGCAACAATCAAGGTGATTGTGTAGTAATAGCGGGAGACTATTTCTCCTGTGGAGGAACAGCAAGAGATTTTATGCTAGCATTGAATTGTTGCAGAAGCTTTTAAGCAGCTAGAGAAATTTCTGTCTCTACCTTCTCTATGCCAGATTTATCCCTATTTAAATGTTGAATCAGAAAAAAGTGTCAAGTCAAGAAGCCCTTTTTTGAGGGATCAGCACTAAAACCAGATGTTTGCTTATGCCGCTGAGATTGTTTGAGTACCTTTTCTCTTTTCTGTGCGTTAAGACTCACAAGCGCTATTACTGAGATACACATTCGGTGACAGTGTTGTACTCAGCGGATGCATAGTGTTTGAATCCCTTCTCTGTCTTTGGTGAGAGCTCTTTTAGTTTAATGTACTATGTATGGCCTCTTTAACATTCCTTTCAAACCATCGATTATTTCTTTCTTGTTCCCATTTCCATCTTATCTTGTTCTTGGAAGAGATCTTAGTCTTGCAGATGCTGCAGTGTTGACTTGAGTGGCTGGTGTTTCTATGCTGTACAGATTAAGGCATTTAAGGAGATGTGAAGTGTCACTAATAGAAAAAAAACATATATTGAAGGGTATCAGTGTACCAGGATTTTTATGATATGAAATGCTTTTGATATCCATTACTGCAGAAAGCAGGAAGCATCATAACATGTTTATCCCTTAATGTTTTCTACAGTGGGACTACCATGGATGGCAACAGTCAATCGTAACACCCTTGCTATAGAGGATGACAGAATAGCCTCGTATCATGTTGTGATCCATTTTCCCTGTTGGTCCTCTGTTTGTTTTGGGCATTGTTGTTCTTTTCATAGAAGCCCCGTCAGGGTAACAGCAGGACTCCAAAGCCTGTTTGATGTGACTCTGTTCCCTGGCGTTTGGCCCTTTTTGTAGAGACGCTGTCCACCCCGGAGGTGTAAGACCCAGATTACTCTCAGTTTTTGTTCCAGTGGACAGTGGAGTCCTAAAAGGTTGCACTAGTTTGTATTCGGTTTGGTTTTCTGTACAACTTGATGGCAGGTCTACGTTGTTCTTTTAGGGCATTTTCTCCACAGGTCAGAAAGGTCAGATTCTCGTTCTTGTCTTTCTGATGCAATCTGAGACAATCGCTCAGTCATTCAACCAAAGAACCTCAGTATGGTGTATAAGTGTAGTAAATACATTATGGAGTGTCAGGCAGCAAGGCCCTGGTGCAGCATAGAAGAGTAAACACAATTGGTCAAGAATGAGTTTACACAGTTACACTAAAGAGACTGAATGCATCAAATGGGAGGAACCCTTACTTTACACAAGTGTGGAGCTGCCACATCACTTATCTTGGCAGCTCTTGGACAGCTTAAGCTGGTGGACATTACATTATAACACGAGTGACCATCAGAGGTCCAGCTGGGATTCCCCACCACTCGGTATGACTGATGGCTGTCATATGAGTGGTTCTCAAACATTTTAAAACTCTAAACAGGAAAGCACTCAGTTTTATTTTAAGATAGATATGGTCTAACAAACTTCCTTCACAGTGATCCCACTTTTTTTTTTTTTTTTTTTTGCTTAATCTATGGCATCTTGATAGTGTATCTGTATGTGCATGTTTGTTTGGTCATTGTTTATTTGCACCCATAAGCTAAAAATCACAAATGATACTTAAATAAGTGCAGTTAATGTGACACACACTTTGCTCCAGCCATATTAAATTAACAATGCAATCAAACAAGTATGAAACATTAAAAAGTTAATTTATAGAAACATTGTTAATAAGTAAATGTACTTGTAAGTGGTCCAGGTCTTTCATCGCTCAACTGTTTTGCTAATATAAATTAATCATTGTTACACATTTTCATAATTAGGAAATGTGCTTGTGATTTAGCTTGTGAGATGTACTTCCAGGGAAAAATTCTGAGAGGTGCTTTTTACAATGCTGCCATGTAACTGATGTAATTGAAGCATTCATCAAAAATCTAATTGAATCAAAGCGAATCAATTCTGGGCCTTGAAATCAAATCAGACTGGGAGATCTACACTGATGTCCACAGTCCCAGTTACTTTACTGTAATATGTCTTCCTGCCTTCACATAGTAATGCTTAGAAATTACCCTTTTCACCAACTACAGCATTTAAAAAGTGAATTCTCTGAGGAAGTTCGAGGGAAACGAGACAAAGAATGTGAATTCTCTCTCTCTCTCTCTCTCTCTCTCTGTTATGCACAGTATTAGCCTCACACTCATCACTTCCCTCGTCCTGCATCATAGTCTCCCAATTACTCAGAGTCAGTGTGGTTCAGTGCAGAACAAAGGCTAATTTGAGGCATGTCACTCGCTAATTTGTGACATGTGGCTAGCTCTTTGAAATCATATCACACATGGACTACTGGGTGTCATGAATGAATCAAGCTGGGAGGAAACTGCTCTCCACTTTGATCTCATTAGCAGCCTTTGCTCCACTTTGCATCCCATTGCACGTTTGGAGTTGGACTCTCTGTTTATCAGTGCTACAGAAGAGGTAATTTAAGACGGGAGGATGCTAAGCCACCGATCACTCTGATTTTCCATGCTAGTGATAAGTATCTTAATGATTCCCATGTAGTGGTCATGACTGTTATTTACATCAACCGAGGAGATAACCAGGCCTTGAAATCAAACAGGGCTGTTATAGGAGATTTGCCTTGTAATTGTCTTCACATTACAAGTGCTTTATCAAACATTAGCACAGCTGACACTTTTACATCAGCTTGTAAAGTATAAAGTCCCAAATAAGAGCCCAGCTTTGGAATGCATTGTCAGTGTGTGCATTCAGCTTTTACAGTAACCAAAGCCGGCACCATTGCAGCATCAGCTCAATGTGTATTTTGCACACTCCATTTACACTCCACCCTCACACTGACCCTGACATCATAACAGAGTGCAAACATACTCAAGTAAAATAACATGAGTTTATTTCTTGATTAATGGACCACTTGAGTTACTCTTCAACAAATGTGAAAAACATCATGGGTCTCTCTGAAGTGCTGTGGGCTTCGCAAACTTTTCTAATCAGAGCTCAACTGCACACTTGATGTGTTTCTTCTTCTGTTTTCCCCTTTGTTAAGTGTCGATGGCTTAGAAATGTCTTTAGCCAGACAAGACAGGTTTTGTTCTTCCTTCTCGTTTATCTCAATAGGCTCAGTAATTAGTTGGCAGAGAGTGTCTGGGCAAGAGAAGAGCACAAAGGCCTTGGTGCCCAGACGTGACCATGAAAAGTATTTTCTTGTTGGGCTCCAAACAGTAATTGATGTTGTCTCCCGGTGGCCAGGTGACATATCGCGTCCTATCCAACGGTTCTTTGCCTTATTGAATCATCATGAAGCTTTGATTTTTCATAATTTCTCAGTGCAGAGAGGAGGGAGGATTGTTGTTGGCTGCTATAAAGAATTACTGTTTTGTCTGTTTTCACTTTTTGAAAGCCTGTTATTTCAGATTGAGACACAGAAACAGTATTAGGAACACTTAAATATTCCATTACATGGCAAATGTACACACGCATTATAGCCCTTGTTTTTCGCTAACTAAAATGAAATCAATTCCAGAACCCAAAGGGTTTTATTTATTTTATTCTCTTTTGTAAAATAGAAAGTTAACAACTGAGATAATGATTTCTTATCATGCCTGGTGACAAATACTGCTTTGTTAAATTTCCCCCCCTGTGAAGAATTATGCACAGTATGTTTTTATCTTAACTATGGTGAATTCATTTAAAAATTGCGTGTAGTTAAGTTTAAAATGAGAATATGCCAAACCACAATACTGCCAATGAGCAGTTCATTTACTTAGATTATCTACATTAAATTTGCTTCGTTCAAGTTGTCCATTTAGGTGGTGCAGTGTCGCCTCACGGCAAGAATGCTCTGTGGGTCCATATGTGTGAATGTGAGCATGTGAGATTGGACGCCTCTCTACTGTATGTCATCCCCGTGGTTGACTTGAAACCTGTTGAGGCGGTACCCCACTTTAGCCCCATGTTGGTGAACAGATACAAGTTATAGCTACTTGATGGATGGAAGTTTTGTATCTCAGAGACTGGAAGGCAAACCTTTTGGGTCACTGCTCTGTACTAATGCTGATTTGCAGGGACAGAATGTCTAAGTTAAAATTTGAAACGAGTTAAAATCACATTAAATACAGGAATAAAAAAAAGTGATGTACAAAGCAAAGATAAAATTAATTTGCCAAACACTGAATGAAAGGCCACTCAGACGGTAGATAATCCCTAAGAAGGTGAAGATCATCCGTCTCCCCCGCTGTGTATTTTCTTCCCTCTACCTGTCTCTCTTTTCAAAGTTGTCTGATGAATCTGTTACGAAGGATTTTCACTCCTCCGACCCTGCAGCTCTCCTAGCTCCACATACACAGAGCGAAAACGTGATCTATCACATTTGACTAGCTGCTTTGTGCTTTCTTCATTGTTTTGATAAACTTTGTGTCATCCTCTGGGAATTGCAAATCAACCACCCCTCAAAGCCTCCAGGTTAGTGTTCACTGCGCCATTGTAGCTATGGTAACAAATGTGAGAAGTTCACAGAATGAAATAAAGTCGCTATTCCTTTGACTGAAAAGTGCCATACAGTAAGTGTTTCCAATTACTGGGAATGTCTGTGTCTGCCTGACCCGGAACACCCAAACGCTGATAATTCCCAACTAGCAGGCGCTGAAGCTATACTTTCAAATAATGAACTAATATTCCCCCACACTGGATACCAATTAGCAATAATACAGAGGGAATTGAAACTATTGGAAGCTTATCGTTTTTATGTTTTGAATAGGAGTGGGGCTGTGTTTACACACATTGAGACAGCCTTCCCTGTTGGGCTAATTGTGATGTTGTTTTGCTTTGACCTCTGACTACTGTGACACAAAACACATACTGTACACACAGCACCCCCGACACCACAGTGGTTGTCTTTCCTTACTTACCGGCTCTCCCAGCTGTGACCCCTTGACCCCTCTGCTCTCCAGATACTGTATTGTACGGTGCCTCTCAGTTGTGAGTGAGTCACGGCAGGTGTCCCAGGCACGGTAAATAAAACATCCTCCCACCAGTGGTGAAATATTGAACTGACAAGGCACTGAGATGCTTGTCTTGTCTGAGATAGGTGGGGGTTGGGGGCAGAGGGGCTGTGGATACAGAAAATTGAGAGGAAAAAGCACTATGGTTAGGGTGAAACAGAGTGAAGATATGGGTGAAAGCACATCACCACAGAGAATCCAGTTGGAAGAAATGCTACTAAAAGACAAGACTGATGGGAAGGAAATGGAACCTGATAATGGACTGCAGGCACAGTTGCTCTATCATCCTCTTTATTTTTCCTTTTCTGTCTCTCACACTCAACAATTCATACACAAACTCAAAACCAACGAACGCATGCAGGTCACATTGGCTTTTAGGCTTCGGTCGTGTATCCGTTTCTTCTTTCGTTCATTAAGCCCTTGCTGAGTCATCCTCCAGAAGCTGCACACGGCTTCACACCATCTCAGATCCATTGTCACATCAACAACGCCACATGCCTGGGAGGCTGCAGCAGCAGTAAAGCACAGTACACAGTGCTCTTTTTGTGTCTGTCTGTCACACATGCAAAAGAAAAGGGAGGGGGGCTGTTACTCCTGCTGTAAACACAGGGCGCTTCCAGTCACTTTCTTGTGCAGCTGTGCATTTCATCATTCAGAAAATGTGTTTGTTGGGCTAGGAGGCAGAGGTGGCAGGCAGACAATGAGACATTTTCTTTTCCATAGATCACGCAGATTCTCCCAAGTCATGAATAGATCCTGGAAATTTTTTTGTCATGACTTCTTATAGAAAGTGTAAAAGTGTGATTTTTTTGAGCCTGATAAGATAGTGAATGGAAATGAGAGAGGATGAAGTGAATGACAGAGAAAGACAGTCCCCGATGCCTGTGTGTCACAGAGACAGAAAAAATCCCATCAGGCCTCCAAAACCAGTCCAGCCCTCACCAGGAAACAGTAAATCTTGCATAATTCTCCGGATAATATATGCACTTTTCTGTTGCATGTTTACATAATATGTGTTTAAGTGCACACTTAAAGTGATGACAAACAATTTGTCACCAAGGTTCTTTGCGCCTCAGCGACAAACACTTTGCTGTGGCCTCTCTTTGCTGTTTTCAACTTTTCAAAACCAGCTAAACTTGCACTATATAGGTACGTCAGTGGCTACAAGTCTGAAATGAAAATATAGCTGCAACACGCACAATAACACAAACAAGGTCTCACTTCGAGGGAACAAACAGAAAGAAAATGTAATGTGCTGGGATTCCCTGCTGTGTCTAAATATGTAATTTAGCCAACCCCTCTCTGTGTACCACGACGGAAACTCAGACACAAATTACTACTTTTCAGCTCAGAATCACAAAAGAAAGTAGCACCTATAACAAACCTTAAATCAAATGCTGTCATTATTTTTGATTGGCATTCGTATAGCGCAAATGGGTATGGTAAAACATTTCCTCATTATGTCTTTGAGGTATTTTTAAGTTGTCAGTCAGAGTTCCATGCAGACCCAGTAGATGTAAAAGGAATAAAAGAAGTCAAATTAAATGGGTGTACATACCTCTGTGTATGTGTGTGCATATTTACTGTATGTCGCTGTCTGAAGGCACAAGTCAGTTCTATATTCAGAGGAAAGTGCACCTGAATGGGGTGTGCCTGCTGAGATAAATACAGGTCATAGACTGGAAAAATCGATTACCATCCAACCTACAGGCAGGTGGTGTGTAGTGCTGGTGTGTGTGCGCTTGGACTCTTGTGTGTATGCAGAGCAGAACTCCACACAAATTGCTCTTCAGTGATCACAGTGAAAGAATCAGTTCAAACCAAAATGACAAAACAAACACTTACCCTTGTTGTTTACGTCCAGCGTTAACCAATTCTTCCAGAGCTGTGGACAGTCTCCATCTGGTGCGAGGGGAAGCTTTGACTACGGGCAACAAGGAGGAGTTGTCACATTAGTGAAACAAGCGAAATGTGGGATTTTTTGCTTCATAAATAAATCACTACTTGTGTTGTGAGTTAAAACAGTTAGTTGTTAACTACTGATTATCATTTCAGCACGAGGTGTAACCCTTCACACTCTCACAAGCCCAGCAATAATCTGTTTCATTGTCTATGTGTTTTCTTACATTTCTCACAAAGCAGAATAATTCCCTCACAACAGACATTCAACAGAAATGTACAGCACTAAAAAATGGAGGTAGAATGAGAAGAACATCTTAGATTGACATAGTTTTGCGTTGCTTTCGTATTACAGTATATCTTTTTTTTTCTTCCTTGCTTTTATATTAAATCTAACTGGTAATAGGGCATGCGATCAGAATAAAAAGAGGAAAGCAGAGCAAGTCTCGTGGGCAATATAACCCAAGTCAAAGAGCTACGGTGAAAGATTTTCACAGATGGAAATCAATAATGATGACTCTTTAAAAAAGTTTTTCCTCACAGTACTCATAAAATACTAATGAGGAGTCATTTCTCACCGAGTCTCAGTGAGCAAAACTTCCTGTATTGTACGATTCTTCTGAAGGTTTGATTTACTGTATATGCTCTGCTGAAAAGATTCGGTTGGAGGATGATCAGCAAAGCAAGGTGGAAAGTCCTGAAATACAAAAAGCTAAAGTCATCCTTTAGCTGTCCTGCTGAAACTTATAAGGTCACACGAGACTGGAGCAAGCCCCAGCTGATAATGGGTGAGGGTGGGGGGTTCACACTTACATTCACACCTGTGTGCATTTTATAGTCACTAATTAACCTGCTGTGCATGTCTGTGGACTGTGGGGGGAAGACAGAGAATCTGGAGGGAACCCACATAATCAAGATCCACACAGAAAAGACCCCAAACCCTCATGCTGAGGCTGAGGCTAACCACTGTTCCACTGTGGCACTCATTTTTGTCAATTTACAAATACCACTTTTCCGTACATTAACCTTGAATGACTTTGAAAGTTCCAGCAAGCATTCTTCATCTCTGCAAATCATGTTTCCCCACACCTCCATTAGATCTAGTCTTTTAGGATTGTAATTACATAAACTCTTAATGTGATTAGATAGCTGCTGTATACCAGCTACTAATGTCAGCATTGGCTGTAATGGGAGGTAATGATGCTAGATTTGATGCTGCCCGACAGAAGGACATGAATCAGAGTATTAATGGACTCATTCGAGCCATTAACCATTAGGAGTAGTTAACTGAGGTGACTCAGTGCATACAGCCGCCGGATGAAACAAAAGGACAGTGCAGATGATAAAAATCAACGCTGAAACTGGTTTTGAGATGTTAAAATCACGTGTTGTGTGTTTGTCAGTTTTCGCTAAACTGTGTTTTGCATGCAGACCTGGTTTGGAGGAAAGTGGAATATAGAAGGCACCACAGTCCAAATGTAGAACAACAAATCTTCAATTTAATTGATTCTCTTTTGCTGGGCTCAGATATTGGCAGGTTACTCTCCTGAAAGTCACTGCAAGTAAGAATGAGAAATCCAACAGGCGGACCATCTGTACACCAAACTCCAATCCAAGAATGTAAAAGTGCTCATAAAATCTTTGTTGGTTCTCATTTTGTCGGCCGATACAGCTTCCCACACACTAAGGTACCATTTTCCTGAGATGAAAAGAAACCGGTGGGACTGATTGGTTGATTTGTGTGTAAACAGTTCCTGTCACTCTACCTCTGCAGTGATTTTCAGAGACACGTAGCCCTGCCATGGTAATATTTATTATTACTGGCTGATTCCCAAACATTTGAATAGTGAGATTAAAGCTGCTGTCATCACTGGCAATTTGTGTCTGTGCCACAAAACTGTTTTTCTTTCGGAAATACATAGAGAACAGCTTTGTTTCAGAAACACACGATACAGATCCCTGTGGTACACTTTCACAACACTATGTCACCACAGATCTTCACCTTTCATGTTCAGTCCATTCCATATGTTACAGTACATTATTTCTGCATTTGGATAATTTACCACTTCATTTTTAGGCTCTTTTGGAAACATCTAACTGTGTGTGTGGGGGGTGGGGGGGACTGTCTGTCTAAAACCCTTTTATATAAAACTGCTGATTTGTGTCTCATTTAGTCAAACCAAGGCATCTGGATATGGAGACTTTAATTTGTTTTTATTCCCATAGCTGTCATTACCTCTGTGTTGCACTTTTTTTTAATACCTGGAGGAGACATTGTCTGATCTGGCAGATTCTTTTGTCATTATGGCCTGAAGGATATCAACAAATACTTAGCTACATTCTGAATTATTGGCCAATATATTGCTCACCACTTGTGCACAGAGAGGCAGTTTCACCCTGAATCGAGACATGAAACAGAGATATGAGTCAGATAATTAGACGACAATTAAGACAACAGTTGCCAATTGCGTCTCTGCTGCATTCATGTTCACGGAGAGCAATGAATAGATATTTTGAAACCTTGAATATTCCGCCTCAGTGAATTGATAAAAAAGCACTTGCTATTATACATTATAAAAGCACTGTGCTTAGTTGGTCACTGCATAACTGACTTTGAAAGTGAGCAAAAGAAATATTTGTGCCAATATTTATCTTATTTACAACACTTTTATTTCCCCATCTGCTCAACAACATAACATGAAAAACAATGGACTTGAGGCAGTGTTTGCCTCTGGACAGAGCAGTCTGTTTATTATTATTATTACCTGTGATAATGTCTACCTGTAGTTTAGACTCGGGCTAAATTACTTTAAAGCAACACACCAACGATCGAAAAACACAGAAAACATTACATTGCCTAATGCACACAGAGATGCTCACACAAATATATGCACACACACACACAAACACAGACAAGGAGAAAAGCATCTGGTGGTTATATTGTATTTGGCTTTTAAGTGACTAACAGCTGTCCCCTGGCTGATTTCTAATTAGAAAGCTATTGATTACACTCAATACCAAACTTCCACTTTAGGCCTGATGGGCAAACACAACAGATGTTTCAATACATCAATATGGGAGTCATTATTTAATGAATGTCATATTTTCACTTTATTTTAGCACCCCTATGTCTGAACATAAGTATCAACACTTTCCATTATTAATGAGCTGCAGATGCCGCCACGAATCATGATGTGAGAGCAGCGTTGTGGGTTTAGATGATTTGTCTTTATCAAATAAAGATTATTTAACACCATTATTTGACTTTATTCAAATAGTGATATTAATCTGTAAAATGTACTTTTTTAAACAATTATTTGATTAATCACGGATCATTTGGGGAACAAGGGTATAATCACTGAAGATGCACATGCACTTGTTCAGCGTTGGCTAAATTAATTTCAGACAAAAAACTAAATCCCAACGAAGCAAAAGTTAAGTCTAACACAAAAGGTTGTGTGAGACCAAGTGTTGCTTCTTTCTGTTTTTTTTTTTTTACCAGGGGGACCGTGGTGTGGGCTGAAGTAAGCAGTGGTGCAAGAGGCGGCTTTTGATGTTTAATGTTGATTTACAAGTTTTGACGGCTATTAAACAAGCCCCAGGTTCAAAGTCATGTTTCAGGCAAGGGTGCTCTAGTCACGTCCGAGCCCGTGCACTTCATCCTCCAGAGTATCCCTAATGAGAGCTCCTTTTTTCTGCTGTGTCTGTGTGTCAGCTCTTCTTCCCCAGTGAAGAACACTAAGACACAGAGAGAGACCGACGTGGCCTCAGACGTGAACCGCTAGGAAGGTTTTCTGTCCTGTTTCGCTGCTGTTGTTATTGTTGTTGTGGAAGTCATCTCCAGTCATTTGCAGCTTGAGTTGATTAGTCCAGGCCTGTAAATAGCCAGTCAGGCCTCCTTCCTGTCAGCTGATTGTGACAACTGGTGTATTGATTGACTGTACCTGACATGTGCATATGCTGCACACTCTTTGTCACTCACACACACACACACACACACACACAAACCATACCACCTTGTGCCCTGAGACTGGTAGTGAGTCACGCCGGTTTCAAAGCCACACACTGAGATGTTATTGTAACAAGGAACATTGAGATCTCCTCACGAAATTGCCTGTGACCGCTCAGGCTTTCAATAGTCCTGTGAGACACAAGGAAATGACATTATCTGTTAAGCTGGACTATTTCTCTCCAGAGGAAATAGAGTTGAGGTGCGCTGCCAAGAAGGTTGCTGATGGCCGTTCTCTGGAGTAATCAGCATGGATACAGTTACTTGTTAGTAGGAATCTTTTGTTGTTTACAAGAATTAAACATAAAAATGTGTTTGTTAATTGGTTTCACCTGCAGTGAAACCTGCCGGAAAAACCACGTTTTCACAAACTCATTTATTTCCTTTATTCTTTAATTACACCAACATTATCACTCATTCTCTTCTGTGACGTGTGTGCGTGCATGTTGTTGTATTCACACGTGCACTGTGCCCATGCGTGTGTATGTGACATAACACACAGCAACCCATCACTAAACCCTCTTATCCTTCCTCTGGGGGCACAGCTTAGTGTAAACAAAGGGAGCGAGAGTGAAGAAAGGGAGAGGCGGAGTGGATTATCATCCCTCTCCTCTTGAATCCGGGGGAGATCAGCGAGTCATTTACACAACATAATTCATTTAAGATGTATTATTCCCCAAAAACTAATGGACTTAAACATAACAGCTGTTGCCAGCTTATGACACACTCCAGTCAGTTAAAGCTACCAATCAAGGCTTGTGTGTCGTGTCCCAGTATTTCAGTGTTTCCCCATGGCACCCTGGGAAATATGATGTGTGTGTGTGTGTGTGTGTTTGCTTTTTCTTCTTCTTTCTTGTTCACACTGGGCTCCAGTTCTGTGCTTCACTTAATGTTGTTCTAATGAAAGACATGTGGGATTTGTACACTGTACTGTACAGAGTTCTTCTACACACACACACACACGGCAGGTTTGTCCCTTAAGAGCCGTGTCCCTCACTGTGTGCAGCATATGTACATCCGCCGTTACCTTGGTGACTAATTTGTTGCAGAGCCAAGAAACAGACAGACAGACACACACACAAACACACACACACACACACAGCTTCACTCAGCATTGTTGTGTGACAGTGGAGCGAGCACTGTTATCTTACACAAAAGCGGCATAAGTAGAGTGAATGAACTTTCATAAATGTGGTTACCCTGCTGCAATGATCCTTTAATTTTGCAAAACACACAATTTCATTACTCTTGACATGTTTTGTGAATAATGCGTTCTCATCTTCTCTCTTTTTTCTCATTTTGTCTTTCATTTCCTCTTCCTGCTGGCCCGACTATTACCTGACCACTGCTGTTTCATCAACAGGTAAGCGCACAATTTCCTGTACTCTGAAACAAGTTTGTTATCTGGCTTGGTTCCACCCCCTTGAACACATCCATTTGTCCCCGACTTGATCAAAGCGTGTTTGTCTGACAGGTACTGAGGCATCAGTGATGCTGCTGATATTACATTCAGTGCTCACAACTGAAAATTGAGACAAAATTTATATTTTTCAACAGTTTTTCTGTCGAGTTACGGAGTTTGTCTTTTCTTCTAAAAAGACCCCTAAAAAATGAGATATGATGAGTTTTACTACTTTCTCATACATATTTCCCTGCCAGAAATACTAACTGTAGGCCTACCTATTTTTACTAATTTGTTTTAAATGTTACACCTGTTGTCATCATTCCCCAGTTATCCCTTATAGATTTCCACACAGTCATGATGTCATGAGGTGCAGGGTCAAGCATCGCGTCACTGAGTTGTGCATTTGTGACATTCTTTTACAGAATCATATTTGAGAAGCAGAATAATTACTTTCCAAACTCTGCCTGTTGACGCTGTCATGGACAGAGCCTTTGACACACCCATCTGCAGCACAATGAAACTTACCTAGATTCCCACAGTGTTGCATATCCTGAACATTTTGCCTGTTGAACTTTGTTAAACTGACCTAGACACCCTTTAACCCCGTCCTCTGAGGAAGTTTAGGTTAGGAGCCACTGTGGGTCACTGATATCATTGCAAAAATGAAATTAGGAAATCTGAACACAAAAGCTGTTTGCTCATTATATCAGGCCTATTTAAGCTACATAAATCGTGTACAAATGCCAAAAGGCGGCACCCACTGGCATGAAAATGACCGAGGAAACAAATTACCATGAATGTTTCTGTTAGAGCTGAAAACTAAGTCTGTGAGTGTGCTCAGAGTGTCAAACACAAGCAATTAAAACAGTAGACCTTTAAGCAAAAAAGTATCATTTTTCTAGTTCTGTGTGACTATTCTCAAAGGAGAAGCCGAAGCCCCGAGCAACAGTGGCCCCCTGTATAGACAGGGGGCCTTATTTAGTTAGGAGTTAGAGGTTAGCAGGAAGCTTTCAGGGGTCAAGCCACTGATGGTGGCTGCAGTAAATATCTGTAATGGCCAATAATAAACAGAGAACATATAAGGTCCCTGCTATTGTCAGCAGAAAGCTCAGTACTATATCATTCTAATGGCATCCCAAATGGACAATGTCTGCCACTGTCTCTAAGCACCCAAGGCAGAAACAGCCACCACCCCTTTATCTCTTTAACTACCTAAGGCCTAGAGAAATACACCTTGTGGTACCTCATAAGAGCTTACCATCCACCACTATAAAATTCAGCTCCATGAAAAGGTCTAATATTAGTTCTGTTCTGCCACTTTAACTGGCTTGCTGTAGTTTTGGATCGCAATAAATCTTTCATACTCTGGGGCAGGTACCAACCTGCACTTATCCCCCCTATGCAGGCCCGGATTCAAATCATTAAGGTAGTAATATTATCTCCTTCATACTCACACACACACACACACACACACACACACACACACACACACACACACACACACACACACACACACACACACACACACACTGTACCAGAACCAAAAATGGTTATACAAATGAAATAAACTGGAATAACATGAATAATGTAAAACCATTTAATGTGATCAAATGTAAAAGTCTAAGTTTTTGTGTCATTCATTTAAGCTTGTGGCAACCCTGCGTTAGCATAACACACGAGGTTGTGAACTAATGTGCTCATTTGAGTGTATGCATTCACACACATGCGTGCTCACACAGCATGAGTCACCCAGTGTCATCTTATTATAGTGTGGAGCACAGACCAGCAGTCAATAATGTTAATATCCACTGTCTTCTCTTACGTGTATATGTGTGTACTATGCTGATGTCGACCAAAAATCCTGCTGCACACACTGCCAAATGGTGTTCTTTGTACTTGGCTCCTCTGTATCCCACTGTCCCACCGAGGATACTGAACATCTACAGGAGCATTCAGCTAAAAGAGAATCCCTCATACCCAAGAGCAAGGTTTAAGCTTAAAGGGCTTTGTGTAGGTTTATGCTGCTATCCCTGTGAATGCCTATCCAACCACCACTGGAGGTGTACATGTAAAATGAAGCTATGAATTTTACATACTTCACTTGGATAGACATTAAAGGTAGAGTCAGCTGGGCCCCTCCTCTCAGGCTCGATGGCGCATGCCCCCCTGCCCCTGAGAGCAGTTGTCAGGACAGACCCATGTTCAACCGCTGTTCACATGGAACGCTTCTCCAATTCAGCCTTATTACAAGTTCTTGTTTGAATATTTGCTGCTATACCACCAAGATAGCGACTGGACGCCGTCAAGCTTGGAGAAATGGTGGACACACACTTTGCAGCAAAGAAAAGGGAATACAGTCCGAGTAAAGCGCTGGACCGTTGGGCCCGTAATGTGTTTTTTAAGAAAATCCTACAGACTCTACCTTTAGAGTTTTCAACTGATAAAACATGTTGTGAATGATTGAACAGAGAATGTGAAATGGTGTGTTGTGTTCAATTTTTCAAAATTGCGCAACAAATGCTACACTCAAACTGCACAAGTGAAGTTCACAGAATCAGCGTAATGTAATGCAAACAGAGCTGACAGTGGGGATCAATCATGGACAGTGGCTTAAAGAAAACACAAAAAAAACCAAACTCGGTTTATCTGTTGTTTTCATGGAATTGACGATGTAAAAAATTGGGAGGATCAAACAGACGAGGTAAATCTGTGCAGCGGGTACAGTCTGCATCGCCTCAGCAGCACTGTCACAGCCATTGTGCTTCAAAGTAATTCACACAGTCATAAGTACTGGAGCTTATTGTACGGATTCAGTTTTGAATAAGAAGTGATTGCCATTCCCCTCACAGAATATGCTGCAAAGAAACAAGCAGTATAAAAAACATTTTTGTTTGAATAATGTGATGTTGATTAACCATTCATATAATACGGCAATGTGACATGCGACAGATGATTCTCTCTTTTTTTTCTTCTTTTCTTTTTTTTTGGGATGGTCCAAATTTTATCATATTGACATTGTCACATTAAAAGAATAGCATATTGAAAGCATATAGCACAGTTAGCACACAAGTAGATGCTGTTTAATTCAGCATCTAACCATCGGCTGCCAGCAACGGGTCCCTCATTACCCATCAGCCCATTTGCCAGCTGCCTCATCATTACCCATCTCCCCTGGCGGCCCCTGTCACTCAAATGCCTGGGAAGAGCTGGAAAGTCAATTAATGTGTGTTGTATGCAAGTATGTCTGTCGGCCTGTCTGCTCGCCTGGACGTGTGTGTGTATGTATGTGTGAGACAGAGAGGTACAGCAAGAGGACAGGTGTGTGTAGAGTAAATAGAGTCCAGTTGTGTGTATTCAGAACTGTTGGTGAATGATTTTTAGTCCTTTGGGCCCTTTTCTGAAGCTACATTGTGGTTCCTAGTTCATCACCAAGAGCTGTATCATGTGCTGCAGTTCAGCAGCATTTTAAACATGCTCACTGTTTCCTTATGCATAATGGTTGAGTGGAGTGAAATATGTTTTATTATATAGTATCTTTATCCTTTCAGCCAGTCACATCACTACTCTCTTACCTGTCAAACAACTGTGACAGTCAAAGAATCAGATTAAGCCATTAGCTGCATAAAGTAGTTCCCCACAATAGTACCCACATTACTTTACAGACAACTCATCAATATACTGTAATGTTTAACCAGCTACGTATTTGTGTTGTAACCCACTAAAGATTAATCTTTGTCTACCTGTATTTAGATTTAGACAACCACTCATCCAATCAACTCTGCAGGTTGAATTGAGCTGTTACCCAGATTTTTTTCCATCAATTTTCAACCCAAGATTAATCCATCATTTAAAAGGTAAGGGTCCATATCATCTGGTTCCCTGTCATACCCCCCTTTGCAAACACGTCAGCTTTGTGGTTGTCTAACAAAAGTGGTGAATCTTTTTTTTTTTCATCCACTCTGATGCCACTTTTTTGTGTGGGTCATAGTCGCTTTTAACTGTATTTTAACCAGAAGAAAGAATTTAGTCATCGCATGACTGGATTTTAAGTTGTCAGAGAAAAAAGCAGAGGAAATATAAGAGGCAGCACAACTCCCAGCCCCTCGCTCCTGTCATGTGTCTGCCGAATAGCATTGGAAAAACATATTTTTCTAACATGAATTGGCTTCGTTCAGTGTTTTTGTTTCTAACCACCTGGTCCATTTGTCTTCGAGAAGAGGCTCCCACAAAAACATCCCGGATGATTGACACTGAAGAAATCCTAAACTTAATAGAAGCTGATGCACTGACTGACGCAATGATGATAGAGATGGTGAATATAACAAGTCAGAGAATCCACTCACACCCCTATGGTTTTATCTTCAATAAACTGGAGGAATTCTAACTTCTGACCAACAGGACTGATTGAGCTTAAATTTATTGCACTTTTTTCATAGCTTATTAGTTTTGTTTGTGAAAGATTTCAACAAATGCACTGTAATCCCAGTGTGTCAGCATGTTTAATGATGCATTGCGTTACAGCAAAGCATCGAAAAGGAAAGTCTTCATACTGCCTTGAGGCACTTTGAGTTTAGCTACTGAAAAGAATAACCAATCTTTAGAGCATATCTTTATTAGCAATCTTTCTATGGTCACATTGAACTTGCAGTTTTATGTTAATCTGGGTATTTCTATTTAGGGGAAATGTAACATTAATACGTTGGTTTACAGTAGTATTGTATTGGACTTAGTGAGTTAGTTTGTTGTACATTTTACTTTATGTGTGCATGAAAGGTTGCTCACAAAACAGCTTCCCAGATACTTGTTTTTGATTGAATTATGCCAGGAATATTCGATACAGTGGTGTGAAAAGCAAATTCCCAAGCAACAGTACAGTACATTTAAGCAACACATATTTCATAACCAGATGTTTTTGCCAATTGGCTCCATTTGTAAGTAGCCAGTGTACCGATTTCAAATTCAGTGGGAGGTGTAGCTCGAATTTTCTCAGGTCTAAAGTGTTGGGCTAGGATGAAGTGCGTGTGGGTAGTCAAGTGTTTACATCATCTCAGAATGTCAAAATGGATGATACCGAAGTGGAAGCAAATGAACAGATGATGAGAAGAGTAGCGGGTGAGAAAGGAAGGAGGAAAGAGGGAAAGAGAAAGTTTTCTCAATGCCAGATGGAAGAGCAGTTGGCACCTCTCTCATTACTGCGGGGATGGATTTTCCTGTATCGCACCAACACTCATGCACGTGCAATCACACAAACAAGCACACACATGCAGAGCTACCTCCTGTCACTCCACACCACCTGCCCAGCACCTGGTCATCAAAGCAAGACCAAGGAGGGCTCTCATCTTTAGAGAGAGAATGAATTACAGCACTAGACGGAGGAGTGGAAGGGCACTGATGTCATATGATTTCACCCTTTGGTCGCCGCAGCTCTACGTTGATGCCGGTTCCTTCTCTGTGTTAATCACCATTTCTCTTGAATCAGCTTTTCTGTCATCTTCTGCCATACTACATCTTTGTCTTCCTCCGCGCTGTGTGTCTGTTCGTGTGTGGGCAGACGTGGATCCGTGTTGCGCCCTCGCCATCAAGGCAAGCGGGGCCTGTCATTCCCTGCGATAAATTAAATGTGACACAGATGGGTGGAGTAGCTTCCCCCTTTGATCCAAGCAGTGCGACAGAAGGAGAGACCCTGACCAACACATGTCAGACAAAACTGTTGGGCACCACCGAAGGTAGCTTTATGGTCCCACTGGATGTGAGCCAGGGTCTGATACTAAGGAGGGAGTGGAAGTCACAGGAAATGGGAACGTCAGCAATTATTGAATATTGCCACTGTATAATGAAAACCACGTATCTCCACTTTTGATGATTTTGACTTTTACTATAGATGGA
Organism: Trachurus trachurus; assembly: GCF_905171665.1. Lineage (NCBI taxonomy): Eukaryota > Metazoa > Chordata > Actinopteri > Carangiformes > Carangidae > Trachurus > Trachurus trachurus. Next base: position 16,882,840 of record NC_139903.1, on the reverse strand, counting down.
CCTTGCTTATTAGCCCGTTTGCTGTCAACAGCGTTTATCTTAGTGATTAGTGAAAGGATGTTTTATCTAGTCCACAACTATCTCCATTGGATGGATGCTATAGTGTCTATCAAAACCATGTACATCCTGTATTCCTACCCCCACACACCCCTTTGTTTGGCCCTGCCCAACATCATACCACCTTCACCTTCACATTTTTCGAGACATTCATTCACAATTGTATGAGTTAGTGCTTTAATATTATTATCACATTATAAAATGAATTCACTAAGATTTATACAGACTCTGGACTCATGTTTCAAGAGCCATACAGTACAATACCCTGTCTGTATGCAATGTTTTTAAGTAGGATAAACATGTTTTTCTCCTTCAATGAGCCTTTTTCATTTGTCAGCAATAAATACAGTTGGGCACTTGAAGAAAGGTCGAGGGTCGGCCGGATCAATGGACGCAAACTCAGCAATACTTAAGTAACTCAACATTGAATCCTCTGTTTTTAGTGTTTTCCTCTTTATCTTATCACAACGTACTTGAAAAAGACCGTTGGTTGTCTCGAATGTTCTCTGCATTGATCTGAAAATCAAAGTAGGTAGGAATTATTTTATGTGTATATGCTTAAAAGACCGTAACGGAGTAAAAATGATAACAGCACTAGACTCTCTGGAGCACACAGAACAGAGTCTATCGTATGTTTGTATTGTTGTGAAGGCATGAATTGCAACTGGTTTTCTTTTGTTTGCATTCAGCCACACATACGATGTCCCTCACACACATAAACACAGCAACACATCCATTGACAGAATGTTTTTCCTTTGGTTTTCTTTTCATCAGAAGGAGTAGAGAATAACTACTCAGGTGGTCAGGCTCCTTGGGGAAGGCAGAGGTAGAGGGCAAGTCCAGAGACCTGGAAGGTAAATGTCCATAAGGGGAGGAGGATGAATTGCCAGCCCTTTCTTGGGATGAGTAAAAACAAGCTGGTGTTAAAAGAGGCAAGACAAATGTGGAGGCGATGCCGGTCTGCAGCAAAAAGTTCAGGAAACTACACTGCAATGAAAGATGAATCAAAGAGGGAGAAGATCTATAAGTACTTTTGGAGGAAATTGGACTGGAAATAGAGAATCATTTTGTGCATTTGTGTGCCTGTGTGACAGCAGACAGCCGCAGACAAATCCAGAAGTTGTCGTGGCCAGTACAGGGAGCCAAGCATGCCGACGCATGTTCCTGTCAACCCTTGGCATTAAGCAATGGTGTTTTTCAAAGTGGGTTGGAAAAAGAGACAAAACAGTCCTGACAATATGGAGAGAGTGAGAATAGGAAAAAGACTTCCTTCACTCTGGACCTTCAAAAAGTTCCTTTGCACAACCATAGATCCTTTTTGTACCTGAAGCCTGTGTTCAAGTCCATCAGTCAGCAGACATCCAGCCTCTGACAAGACAAGTGATTTCCCCCATTTTCATTGGCTTTAATCTCTTTTTCCGCCAAAGAAAGACCAGTGTGAGACATGCAGTGCAGTCAAGACTGGGTGGGAACATGGAAGCTGCCATGTAGTTCGTGGCACTGCATTTAAAAAAAGACACAAGCCAAAAGTTAAACACAAAAGTTAAACATTAAAGCAAAGACAGGTATGAGGTGGCATGTGTGGATCCACAGGAGCCTCGGATCTGCCTAAAGCTACAAGTATCCACCCTCTATTATAAGACCATCCTCAGTGTCCAACAAGTCCACCATCATCTTTAACATAGCATCACAAATGTGGATGAGCTGGTCTCTCTGCCTGTGGTGCATCGTGGCCTCTATCCTCAAACCCATATGAACCTGTTGAGTGATGGATATGGCTACCAGGACTGAATCCTTCTTTTAAGTAATACGCCTCTGAAAACCAGAAGCCAGTGACACAGGTGTCTTGAAAGAGGTCATACTGAAAGTGAGTATGATTCTGTGCACTGTGTGTAGAAGACGGTAGAGGGAACGAGGAAGCACTAAATATAATTTATTGTTGGCAGTTGTATAAACTGTTCATTATGTGGATGTGTTCATTTCAAGATGAACTACGTGTTATTTATATAAACTAAATTATTATTCATTTCTTAGTTACATGATTGTTATTTATTGTTGGCTGGCCATTTTTAAATGTATAAAATAAATACACAGTGTCTGTCTTCTGTTCTGAACAGTCTTGCATTTGGACATGGCCTTGCTGTATTGTAGCTGGCAGCACTTCAGCCTTCAGTATCTTTTCATTAAGCTTTTATAACAACATGTTTTGGCTTCATCAATTTAACAAAAAGCTGAGCGCACACAGCCACAGACACAATTCAACTTTATACTCTGTAAATTGATTATAACTACAATGCACTGATACTGTCATTCTAATCAATGTTGAACAAAACAACAACAACCAACAACAACAACAACAACAAAACAGTTTAGCATTGGGTTCATTTCTGGTAAGACAGGTGCAGCTATAAAACATAATCCACCATGGAAAATATACTGTTTGAAGACACTTTTTGTCATTTCAAACATACATGGTTTTCATTCATATTTACAGTCACAAATTCCACACTGTGAAGAGAAATATGTGATAAAGTGTATGATGGTGGTAAAAACACCACCTTGCTGAGTGCTACTTACACAGCAAGTTTTGAATAAATCATTTGTACATGTGTGAACTTGTGTGTCTGAACTCCTGTCAAGCTGGATCTCGTCTGCAGATGGAGCTGGAAGGTTGACAGTCTGAGTTAGAGCTGAACAATGTGCTCCAATCAAAACGCACACAGCCTCATTGTTTGGCAGATATGTCAGTCAAACAAGAGCAGACAGCAGCGTTATGTTGTTAAGCCTTCTAAATTATCTGATGTAACACAACATAGTGAGCATGATAATCAATGCTCAAATTGCGTGGCGCTCCTTATCAACATTAGCCGGGGTTTTTTCTGGGACAGAGTTTTGGTAAAATTAGTTACATTTACTACATCACTCTCCTATTGTGGACAAGACGAGTCAATGCAAATGTAAAACATACACTTATAAACACTTATAGAACCAACACAAAATGCAAAAAACTGCACCATTGTGCTTCTGTATTGTACTGACCCATCTGGGCCTCCATAGTCTCCCATAGTCACTATCTTTGTTTTAAAAAGCCTGATGCAATTTAAATTTTTACGTATAAAATTAAGTTTAAATCTGTTGGACTGATGATAAGACATATTATATACTTACTATATATAATCATCTGCAACCAATAAGAAATATTGATAGGGTGTAAAAAAAAATTAAAAAATAAAAAGACAAGAAGGGGATTTGTATTTTTAGACTACTGGTTCTAATGATGAGAATGGGGATAGAAGGATGTATATATCCTACACAGAGGCCTAATATTTGCACAGTTGTACTTAGTATATTGATTGAAGTTGGGACCAATCTCTGAATCCTATCTCTATGTAAATACAGTAACTATTTTTGGGAAAACAGTTATATTGGATCTCATGGTTTTGTATTTGACAGAAAAGAAAAATAATAGTTTATTATTTATTAGCTGTAGGCTAGGTGTGATGATGGGCAGCATTATAATGCAACAGAAAATGCAAAAGAACATCTTACAGTAGTGGGCAATTTAAACAAAGGGTTCAGATTTTATTGAAATGTATTGCATTAAGTTGCACAGGTGTTAATGATATTGTGTGTCCAGTGTCAGTGTGCAGAGATGCCACCAACAGGGTGGTTACAAGAGGAAACCCTCAGGGGGTCCTTAGCAAAAGGTCTGTGTGCAGGTGAGGTGATATTTGACTAAACAGGACACATCAATGTAACACAGCTCTTATTGTCAGAAGGGCCCAGGATACGTCACACCTGCTGCTTTGTTAATATTAGGAACTCATTGTCATTTAAATTTGTATTGATAATTGTGTCCATGTTATGAATTAATTCACACTTGCACTTATTGCATGTATTAACACCATGACATTATGCAAACTTGTTTCTAGACTTACAGGAGACAGCTCATCTATGAACTAGTCTATTGATATTAAAATGGCTGTTTTGATCGTAATGTGATACGTGTGTCTAAAATACATGTGGCTTAATGGCATACACGTGGCTATTTTTAATGCTATAGACTTGAAATATAATAGTCACTATGAGATATAATACCGCTGCTGCTTCCAAATTGGGTGGAGGGTGAAGGAAAATCATTTTGCTCCCGCCCTAATGTCTTTGGATATAATAGCCTATTAGATTCCTGCTTTATAGCATGATTACTGCACTACTTACACCAAACTGTCTCCAACCAGCCTAGGTTATTCAGGCTTAGAAACCTAATGAGAACAATGACCTTGTGTTCCATTTGGATGGGTGGATAGTCTGTCTGTCTCTCGGCTCCCCCCCCCCCCACCGCCTCCACCCCCATCACCACCCGTTCCGTCTCCGGACATCCATTTTTAAGAATTTCCTCCATTCTTCATTCTTTTTCTTTTTTATTCTCCCCGTCATGTTTAGTCATCCTCTGACTCTTCCTCTACTCTCTTTGTCTCTCTCGCTCCCTCTCTTTTATGGTGTATTCCACTGGGCTCTGCACAGGCATCCTAAATACAATTACAGTCCACAGCTGAATGGAGAGGAAAGGTCCTCTGGGATCCTTAGAAACAGGAAATGGTCAGGAGGGTTGGACTGAGGAGGGAACGGCAAATCCCTAATTCAATTGGCTGAACCTTGGCAACAAGCCCCCGGCGACTCTTACTGTGGAATCAGTGGAATCAAACAATGCAGCTCAAACCGCAAGAGAGATTTTCATCCACGCTAGCAAACACACACACAAATTGACTCAAATGCATCTCATTTTCTCTTTCCCTTCCATTAGATTTCTCTCTGTTCTTTGTGCTCTCCCGTACCCCTTAGTTTATACAGTAGGTTTCAAAGTGCTTTATAGCTTTAAGTGATCGCCTGCAATAGTGATTCAGCTTAAGATTCTCAGCGAGTCTCTGTAGCGCTTCGCGTTGTTCTGAACTGTTATAGATAACTGGAAAGACAATCAATAACTGCTCTATGTGTTAGCAATGATGACCCCCAACCCAGGGTTTAAGGGTTGCACTTGATTACTGAGAAGCTGCATGGCACCTCTGTACTCTCTCTCTCTCTCTCTGTCACACACACACTCATACATACACACACAGGAGTTTTTGTGTAGAAAGGGAATAAGAAAATCAATCAGTAACAACACAAAATCTTTTAATCCACACTGTGGGTGGGCAACCTGGAGGAAAGGTCAGTCAGCGTGCGTACATGCACATAAGCATTAACAACTAATGTCTCGTGGCAAGAGCATGAAAATGATTTTAAGAAATCTCAGTTGTTATTTTGTAATTAATGTGAGGCCGACTTAGTGCAGGGCTTTGAGCACTGTAACCTCTAAACAAACACAGCGGTAGAACTTTGAAAGCCACCAATTATAACTCTTACTACAAAAGCTGCAATCATGCAATCATAACCCCAGCCCTTTGTTAATTTATTGTTATGTGGCTGTAGCCAATGGCGTGAAGAGCAAGAACTGAAGTCATCAGTCATTCTTAGGGGCGTTATAAATGTATTGGGGCATTCCTGTCTTTACTCTGGTTAATGGATACATTTAGTTGCAGCTGACTTATTTGGAAATAATTTCTTTTTTTATATACTGTGAGTGACTGAAACTAAGCAACAGATCTGGGATGTGACTAATGCTTTGGATATAAAAGCCAGGAACATTTCCTCCAATCTTACAAAAAGATGTGGGGAAACTCAAGTTAAATGTATTTATTGCATCATATTGCGCCCCCACCCCCCCTCGTCCTCAAGTCTGCATCCTCTGCCTCCTCTCCATCTGTCTCCCCCCTGCTCCCACTAAGCCTCTATTCTCAGATGCAGTTGCCTCTGTTGCTCTAATGTTTGTGTGAATAGCAGTATTAGGCCCCATACCCTTACTGATAATTGGAACAAAGTGGGGGATCGATACAAAGGGCACACACACATGCGCGCGCAACAATAAAAACAATCACATTTCCACACAAACAGCAGTGCTGTCGTGTGCTCACGGTGGACTGGAGCACTGCAATCGATACAACTCAGAGGCAGGATTTTCCTCTGCATTTACAATACACACTCAAGACCCTTTGTGCAACAGATACGAAAAGACTGAACTGTTTGCAGCTGTTTGCGTGGTTACTCTTTTTCTGCGTTTGTGTCTATAGCGCATTTGTACAGTCTCATGTCAGCCACGTCTTTGCCTGCAGGATTTCTCAGGCAAGGCACTAACCACTGCAGCTTATAGAAACTGCAGCAAAGAAATACAGGCTAAATACTGACAGCTGTTTGTTCCTGCTCGGTGGCATGACTAAGACGTCTTGAGCATTGTACATGATTTTCCTTAATCATCTAATACCAACATTTTTGTCTTGTGATAGGGCGGTGAAAAATTATTCTCACTAATCTTACCCATCTGGATGACAAAGCTTTTTCTGACATTACGATTTATGTCTTCCTTTTATGATCAGTAGCACAGGACACTCATTTAACTCTGTCATATTATTACACAATAATTAACATTAGTCTTTAACGACACTGCTCTCGCTCAGACAGAAATGGATTCAGGGGTCACGAGTCTCTGTCTCTCCAAGTATACCTGTCTGTCTTCATCCGTGTGTGTGTGTGTGTGTGTGTACATTTGGTATGCATGAGTGCACATGCATGTGTGTATTCCTCTAAATAAATGTCTCGTGTTTTACGGAGTTTCTCCTCGGGGAGGAAAGAGCAGCCAAGTGAGACTAACAGGCGGGGCTAAGTGGAAGTGTGCTGATGGGTCTAAGTGGAAGTGTGCTGATGTAAGAGGTTACTACATCCCATTAAAACAGGAAAGATATTTGATCATGGCCTCCAGTTGTCCTCCTTTCAGGACAACAGCAGTATAAATGTCAGTGCAGACAGTCAGTGTTTGTCTCTCCACAGGTAGCCCATTTGTCTGTTCACTGGTGGAGAACCACAAGAGTTCTGTTGACTTTTGTTCTCTCTGAAAGTCGGCAGAAATTAAATTGCTTTAATGTCTTGAACTGAGTGCAGTCTAATGACATTTCTGCTTTTTTGTATATAATTACCATATCTCAAAGGTCAACTTTGTTGGTGCTTTTTTTTGCCATAGTTTAGAATGCATTATAAGGTAGCTGTTCAAGTGTTTTATTTGTTTTATCGCAGATACCTCTGAGAATGTACAGTTTATACTCACACTCATTGTCTAAATGTAACCTTACATTTTACAGTTATTAGCATTTAATGTTTACCTTTGAGTAGACATCCAATTAGCTGTTATGGGCACTTGGAGTTAAATCGGTAGTTAAGGTCATTTGACGGTGCGTTGTGTGAGATAGTCCTGGATAGTCAGTGTGATTCATAGGATCAGCATGCTGAGATGAGAGCACAGAGCACAGAGGCAGAGTGATGAGCTACTGTGCATGGTGCCATCAGGAAAAACGTGCTTTAGACACTATTAAATGATGACAGCCGAATCGATCCAATATCAACTTAAATGCACATTTAATTGTGAGGAAAAGTGAAATTTAGCTCTTTCTGATTTACTTAGCTGACCTGCATCTGCAGTGTAACATTGTGTGCACTGTACTGTAGGAGCACTCGAGCATACAGGAAGGGTTTGGCTGTTTTTGCAGGAAGCTTTAAAAAAATATTCAACATGAGGATCCAATATTTAAACAGATACTGGATTGTTTCAGTGGTCGTCTTTTAAAATTGTCTGAAGCACTTTTTTTGTGCTGGCCCCGTGCACAGAAGCACATCGCTCTGCTGGTGTCCCATGTTCTCTGTTGCCTGGCAGCATCTACTGACTCTGCATGACTAACTCGCACAACCCCACGTCAAATAACTCGAACTATCCCTTTAAGGAAGCAAAACAAACTTGAGCCCCATGCGGTTAGTTGTCTGGATATTTTGATTGGCTGTCAGACCTGTCCCAGGCGCTGTAGAGGAAAGAGAAAGAGGCAGAAAGAAGAAAGGCAAACAAAGACATTATCTGTTGGTAATTGATTTTTCTGAAGTTGATTTTCAAGATTTTCAAGTTGATACTCCTAGGGAGGAAATATTATCTTATCAATTAACAGTTAAAACAAATTGTCGACTGCTGGCAAAATATAACTGAATTAAGAGACTTTTACCGGCATGGAGATTCTTCTTTTATTACTCATTACATTTTTATATAGGTTTAAAAAATAAAACCAGAGCAGGATCCAGCTGAGAAATGGAGGTGTCATGTTTTCAACTTAGGCATTAGTGATCTTAATTATGTAACTTGAGAGTATTTTTCTCTGAATTATTGTGGCAGCTGAAGTTTTCTTAGCCGCCATGCACATGTCAAAAATAAACAGAATTTAAAAAAAATCAGCAAAATATCAAAATACTTGTTTTGTTTTGTTTTTTTCGTACAAAGAAATTTAATTATGCCTCTGCCAGCTATTTAATAATATTATTTTGGTGTTTGTTAACCATTTCAATAAATTGATTTATTCAACTATGTATTGTGAAAATACACATTCAGTATTATTTTTATAGTTTCACTTTTATCACCTTAGGCACCGTCTTTCACCTTTTTAAAAAAGCCTACAAGGTGCAATTTGAAGTCATACGTCTGTGTTTGACTCCTGAATATCCAACATAAGCCTCCAGCTCTTCATGTTTTGCACCAGGGAGAAAAAAAACCCCGTCAAAAACTGTTATGCATCTTTCTACCCATGGTGTTATGAAGTTGTCTGGCTATTCAAAAGACTTTATAGAAGAGTGCATCAAACTTAAGATCAGTTTAAGTTCAGTCCAAGTTCACCTCCCTCAGGTTAGATGATATATAGCCACCTGAGTTCAGCTGTGAGTATCAACAGCAGCATACAGTACATGTCAATTATGAGATAAGACACTAAATATTTTGTTTTTGTTTTATTAAAACACAAAACCCTGCAATTTTGTGCGATTGCATTCACAGCAGTTGTATGTGCATGCATGAGGAGGAAACAGTATACCTGAGTAGGTACTGTATGTAATGGCGTTTGTGTACGTATGCACATATGCATGTCTGTTTGTGTCAGCTCCCCATCACAGATAATTGAAACCGACGTCCATTATTTATAGCTGTAATCAAAATTTTCCTCCCTTTCGCCCACAATTACTCTTTATTTTATGACACCACAGGCATCAAAGGTGTCTAAACTTATCTGCCCAATCTACATGTCTGCACAAGGCTTTGTTCATTCCATCACACACACACACACACACACACACACACACACACACACACACACACACACACACACACACACACACACACACACACACACAGACTATGCATATTAAATTTGGCCACATAACTCATTTTCAGCCACTTGAAGCCTTCAAAATGTAGCATGTTCTTTTAAGATATACTGAATATAAAATGGTAATAGAAATGTTACATCAATCTTGTGTCTGCATTGTTGATCATTTTTCTTTCCTTATAGCTCAACGGAGCAATCCAACTGTTTTTATATGGTTTTAAGTTCATGCATTTGGAAGAAGGAGGCTGATTCCTTGCCTTCAGCAGGAAGGGCGTTATTATCCAATCATTTTAAAATTCAGAAAGACTTGAAAGTTCCCCAAGTTAGAAAAAAGCCTGCAAGCCAGAATCATTTCTTATTGACCTGAAATAATGGGAATTAAAGGGATAGAACTAAAAATAAAAATAAAAAGAGAGAGATGGAGAGAGAGCGAGAACAGGGGAAATTACTCTAACAGTTGGAGTGAGATTGTGTTGGAGCACTTCAGTTTGAACAGGATACCAAAACTCTTAAAATATAAAAAGCCTTGAGAAGTTGATGGATGATAAGAGAGTGTTTTTTGTATGTGATTACATGCTGAGGTTTTCCTTCCTGGTTTCAATTGTTCTTTATTAATCTGTGATCTTTAGAGACATTAGATTAATTTTCTGAAATTCTCCTGATAATTCAAAACTATATCTTTTTGCAACCATAAATAATGTTGGGATGAGATTTTATTAACATCAGTTTTGTTTTCTAGATATAATTTATCCTATGAAAAATATCTAGATTACACTTCAAGTAAGTTGGTTTTCAAGAGACAAAAAGTGCTGGTGTATACTGTAATATATAAAAACAAAATATCGGTTTACATTATCAATATGACAATGACAAGCAAAAGCGCAAGAGAAATCACTGCATAATAACAAACACTGAAAACTGACATTTCCAGGCTAAATCTAGAAATATGAGGAAGAAGAGAACATGATTCAATGGTGACAGTGAGGCATATTTCTCAGAGACATTTTATTTTTACGATGAGAGACAGGAATTGCTTTGGTGGTACCGTTGGAGCTGAACACATTACTGCAAGACCCTAGAATGAAGGAAGCTGCACTATTACCGGGGCAGTTAGTGTCCCCACTGTGATTGTGTGTCAGTGGACATTGTAGAGGGCACAACAAAAGTTGTTTGTGGAGTTGACGGGATTTATGGAGGTTTGGGTTGGAGTCAGTGCGACTGGATTGTGTTTGCCAGTGAAAAAGTGCTGCTCAGCCTTGTTAAAGTTGAGCTTCAGGTGGACACCAGAAATGTCGGCTTGATATCAGCAGAGACAGGTAAGACTGCAACTTGAGTGTCTGAAGACGGAGAATTTAGTGTAGTTGAATTGAGTGTTGTTTTAGAGAGGGGATGATACAGCTGATCAGTTTAATGTGATAAAGTATGGGGCTCATGACACAGTTGGGGAACCTCACAGAGGAGACAGTCGAGGGGGAGGGGATGGGGGGTACTTTATCAATGTATCCAAACAGCCCCTCCTCCAAGTACCACCAGAGTTCAGACCCAGTGCTCTCCAAGTGGGTGATTGACAGTTTCTAAGACGCCAACAAGACGATGGGAAACTCCTGATAGAAGTGATTTAGTGTTTGCAGTGATTGTAGCATTTTCAAGTGAAGGAGGAGCCAAATCAACTCAGCGTAAATGTTTAAGTGGCTCTAATTACTTTGAATTTAACCTACTAACAGAAACAGTTCAACTTCCTTAAATTCTCATTACCCACTTTGAACAATGCGCCGCTCTACTGTATAATGCGTCCTTTCCTTTTTCAAAGCGATGTGGATTTCAGAGGTCATCTTGTTTGTGGTCTGTGGTGTCCTTGCCAGCATGGCCAGAGTAACTCACTTTATTTATTTTCAGGTAATTGAAAGATTGTGGAGATTATCTCACAAACCAAACTCCTACTGTTGGAAAAACAAAGCCCATTTTTCTTCTTTTCCATCTTTGGTCAATCAAAACCCATGTCAGCTGTTTAAATAAAGCTCATGTAGCCATTCAAATGATGCCCTTTTTTCGGTTGTCAGATGACCCCTTTCACTGCTTTCTTCTTTTTTCTATTTTAAGAAGCTATTAAAGGTCTAATCTTGATTTCCCAACAATAAACAACAAAAATATAATAATGCAAAGAGGACTTGTGTGGGAGGTATGAAAATTTAGCTGGTAGGCTAGGGTGTGAAGCTTCCTGCTTAAAGTCTTGCAGCGACAGAGCTGAAGTCTTAACTTTTATTAGATAGTGCAAACAGTGGTGAGGTTTGACAGCCTCACACCTGACTGAGCAATCTGAATGTGTCTCTTGATGACCGCGGCGCTTCAGCGATAGCCTCCTCATTTCCATAAGTGCTGATTTGCCAGAGTTGACAGGTGTGATTGTACCAACTGAATACTCGCCTCACAGGACGAAAACATATTCATTCATTAAATCTCTGCGGGCCGTTCCTCTTGAGCTTTATATATGCAGTGGCCTTTTTCCTGAGTTACCAACTGACAATCACTGGTTACCACCCATCTGTGAGAGCATGGCTATGTGTCAGGTAACTGACATTTGAATGGCCTCCTCACTCACTCTGTGGTGTTGAGGTGTCAACACCTTTGTCTGGTCCTGACAGAAAGTCAGCTCTGATGGATATGACATTGCAGCTCCTTGACATTATTGCTCCCATTGAGAGGTCTGTGGAGAGTCCACACCTACAGGATACAGAATGTCTCTGTCTCTCTGGTTCTCTCTCTCTCTCTCTCTCTCTCTCTCTCTCTCTCTCTCTCTCTCTCTCTCTCTCTCTCTCTCTCTCTCTCTCTCTCACACACACACACATATGCACACACATGCACATGAACACACACACGCATCAAGTGAGCACAAAGGCATGAAGCCAAATGGCATAATCCTTCAATGATCCATCAAGTGTTTGAGGAGCCATTGTGTCCTGACCATTAACTAGGCGAGGAGAGCATCTTTGAGATGGTAATATTGCTGCTCTCATTTAGCACGTAGCCAAGACAAAATGCCAACTGCTAATCAGCTGTGTGTGTCTGTGTGCGTGCACGAGCGTGCCTCCATGTTTGTGTGTGTGCGTGTGAGAGAGAAAGAGACCATTAGGGCTTTTCAGAAATTCACATAGACAATCACCCTCATTATTTGTGTGGATAAGCCAGCCAATAATTGGGTTTTTGTTGGGAATCTTAGGGAATGCAGTTCATGCTCTGTATTTATATGAAAACTTCTACGAGGAATGAACAATACCAGCCATTAGACAAGAAGTGGAGCACAATTAGTAGCTATATGGTGACTGGTTTACCAGGTTCCAGCCAAAAGGTGCCACTACAAAGGAAGTTGGTGTGTATCTACAAAGTCTTTAACCACAGTACAGTGTTTATCCTTTCCCCAACATACTGTAGGTCAACAGGCCGAAATTTATTACTCAACAATACATGAGCCCTACATGGTGTCACTTGCTGATAAAATACAAACAAAGTTATTTTGTTGTACTGCAGCAACTGTTTTTGTGTGGGAGGTTTCCACTTCTTGGATATTTTGTTGTATACAAGTGGTTTACTGTAATTCTGTTGTAATACATGCTGCTACAAACATCTACATCTAACGTTACTGGACGTCCAAAATTTACAAATTGAAGTGCGTCCCACACAGCTGCTAGAACGACCAGAATACATTTGTGAAACAAGCTGAGCGCAGTACCTGCACTCAGCGTATTCAGGGAAGAGAAGTCACCACCTAAACCCAAAGCAACATGTGCATTGCCCACACAAATGTGCAGCATGGTGCATTGGGATGTTTGGGCACATTGTGTGGTGCACTGTGATGTTGGGGGCGGACATTTAACAGATGGCGCCAGCTACCTCCCAGGATAGTAATGTTCAATTATCTGTGTCCAATTTACACCTTTGTAATGGGTGAGAAAGACAGGGAGACAGAAAAGTGAAAGAGAGTTGGTATGAACGAATGCTAGGATAGATAGGTAACATTGTAGATAGTGAAACAGTTCCAGGAGAGTGAAGGTTTTATTAGGGTTTTTTTCCAATAATAAGCAGGGTTATGTGCATTGTCTCCTGGAAACTGCATCACAGTTTAGCACCACTGTATCCACCTCCCCCTCTCCTTAAATAGCTCCCATGGGCTTGTGCCTGTGGATAGTGATAATAGGAGCATGTTAAGGTCAAATGTAATTTGATGGTGAAAAAAAAAGAGGCAAACTTATATTTAGTTCAATTGTACACACGGAAGGAATTAGTTCCAGTTCAATTTGTTCAAAATGACCCAGATGAGTTCAAATTTGTCTTTGGTTACTGAAACAAAGCATTTCTTTTGTTCTGTAAATATAAGATGGGGGCATGAAATGGGATTTATTCATGTTTCCCACCCTTGGGTACAAGGTAATGGCTGAAGCATGGAGTATCAGTGATTTCCTTTTCACTTTATTTCATCTGTTTTGTCAAGAAAAGTAAATCAGTCTTTATTGTTCCTCCATGTACATGTAATATTTCTATACCGGACTTAATGAGACAAGAGCCTCATTCCATTTCTTATATCTGTTCATGCATATATTGTATCAGCATCAGCATGCATTCAGTAATCATATACAGTACAGTATAGTATCAGGCCAATTTAGAGTAAGTATAATAACATATTATAAAATGATTGAAAGAGGTTTAAGTCAAAATCAAAACAGTTTTCCTTCTACAGGAAAAAAAAAAAGTAAAACATGTGTACGCCTGATTGGTTGGTTGGGTGGTTGAAAACAAAAGCAACATTTAACCAGGCGGGTCATTAACAAACAAATTCTTATTACAAGGATGACCTGGCAGGACTCTTGCCAGACCAGGCTGGTAGGAGGCAAACACACCCACATGATCACACAAAATATGAAAGGGAAAACAGATGGACAGAATTAGGTGGGAGGAGAGCCGGAAAAGAAAACATCACAAAACACCTCAGTTATGCAAATCAATAGGCAATAGAAGAGAAGCTGTAGAATAAGAAGATGTGCAGCATGGACAGTAATATAATTTTTATTTTACTGGGTGCAGCATTTCCTGCTTTCAGTCTGAATGCATCATAAATTACACTGGAAACTGTGCTTGTACAGGAATGTGTGCCCTTTTGGCTAAAGTGTGTCTATTCAGGGTGCAGAATAGCTTCAGCAGGAATCAGCCTTATATTCAGTCATTGTTCCATACGTCACGACTTCACCCACTCTGCAGTAAGAGAGTGAGTAACCATGCATCCTTCAGCCTTCTCCTGTAGATTAACTGATTCACAAGTGAGTGTAATTACAGATAAACAGTGTTGGGTAGTAACGCGTTATTAGTAACGCCGTTACGTAACGCCGTTACTTTTTTCAGTAACTAATAACGTAACGCGTTGTTTTTTTTAAATCAGTAACTCCGTTCCCGTTACCAAACGCTGCGTTACTCCGTTCCTTTCCGTTCCTTTGGGTGAGGTTTTACAGCGGCACACACAATTCCTATAACATTTCAGCAAGTTTCATTGAATTGAAAGAAAGACAGAGCACAGACACTAAGCACTAGTTGGTGGCCGCCCTCTAGCGTCCCACACGTAATCAAACACACTACATGAAGAGGACTGGGCAGGTCAGAGCGATTCTCTGAGCAGGGCATGACGGCGAGCTAAGGCAGAGACGTTCTAATATGAGCTTTGGCTAAGGTAACTTTGCTAACGCAGCATCCGAGACCGAAGCTGTGTCTCAGTTCAGGCTGCAGCCCCTGAACTGGGACACAGCTTGAGTCACAGCGCGCACACACCAGCACCCACTCCACCCGAGCAGCAGCGGTTAGAGTCCGACAGACGGACTCGAATTATGACGCCTGAAACGCTAAACAGCTGATCGCTCTGGGTAAACACAGCTGATCGATCGATAAAAAAATACCGCTGGAGTGAATTTACTTCCGTCACTGAAAACAGTCTTAAACGTAACTGCTGACATCATGCAGCAATGCAGCATGATGATGATGGTAAAATTTTACAGATAAAAACCATAGACTGTAAAAAGAAGATAAAAACACGTGTTTCTTCATCAGCATCAGTAGGCTACAGAACTGAAATGAGGCTAGAGGGGAATTCAATCAACCTTTATTTAATGGGAGCATTGGGAAAAAAAACCTTTTAAAGTAACGAAAAAGTTACTTTCTCAGTAACGCATTACTTTTTGGTTTAAGTAACTGAGTTACTAACTGAGTTACTTTTTTATGAAGTAACTAGTAACTGTAACTAGTTACTATTTTTCAGTAACTAGCACAACACTGCAGATAAATAACATGTTTCCCCGGAGAGTATATCCGGCACCAATCCATGTTATATATGTTCATTCTCTCTCCGTTAGAGGCAACATACAGAGGGAAGGAGTGTAAGCTCACTGTGCAGATGATATTAAGCTTGTTTGGTTATTAGTAAGCATTTGTCTTCGTGGGGAAGCAGGAGCTGGAGACTTCAGAGAAGAGGATGCTTGCAGGAGGCCTGACTGACCTGGTTAGCTGGAGTCAGTTGAATCCCCATGGGGAACCTGTGTGTGTTGGAGCACTACTTATTTCTCCACAGTAGCTTCATTAGAAGCTCCACTGCACCTCTCTCCCCACTGCGTGTGTTAGGATATTTTCTGTATTTATTTACGTGAATCCATATCAACCACACACTTGTGGAGAAAATAAATAAATAAAAACACTACAAAAGCCATTGAATAAGAACGCTGTGGATGTAGGGATGAAAAGGAGGAGAATGCAAGACAAAAGAGCGAAAGCTATAGTCATGGACTTGAAAGCTGGATAAATCCATGCATGTCTTGGAGCCCTTTCTTCTTCTACTTATCCTTTATAGCTGCAGTCTCCAGTGAGCTGCTGCCCGCTGAGAGAGGCTGCGATCCTGATGCCCTAGAGATTGCCTATTGCCATCATTACAGCGGACCCCTGGCACTGCACACACTAACACACACTAACACACACACACATCACTACATGTTAATGTGCAAGAGGATGCACGAAACCTTAACACACATCCACACACACATGCAACATTCATTAGGAGTGCACAGCCCCACAGGTCTCGAGCTTTCAGTCGCTCCTGTCGGACGTCTATTCTCCTCTCGACCTGCTGGAAAGCCACAAAAACGCAATGCCCTGAATAAGGGGGGAAAAAAGGATATAAAGGTGATGGTTTGAAAATATGAGGTAACAGCCTGGCGATGAGTGAAGCAGTAACAATCACAGGGAGCTTGCACTGTTTGATGCCAAATGGTCCCCTGAGGGCGAGGCTCACTGGTCAGCTCCCCACAGAGACACAGTGAACACTTTGCCAATTTACCATCATTCTAGCCATTGTAATGCAACACAGCACAAACATGCCTTTGTTCGCTGACCTTTGAATAATTCAGCTCGAGCAAAATGCTATGACACATTTTTGATCAAAGTCTCACTATCAAGGGGAGGAGGCATTTTCCAGACGCTATGTGTTCCTCTCCACTGAGGATAAAAGCCTCACTCCTCAGCACGATCTCTGACTAACAGTAAGGATAAAACCACAAAAGAGAAAATCCCTCAGAAATATATGGCAA
This sequence comes from Trachurus trachurus, assembly GCF_905171665.1. Classification (NCBI taxonomy): domain Eukaryota; kingdom Metazoa; phylum Chordata; class Actinopteri; order Carangiformes; family Carangidae; genus Trachurus; species Trachurus trachurus. Next base: position 16,865,889 of record NC_139903.1, on the reverse strand, counting down.
TCCGTATATTTGAATTAAAGAGAGCACCTGATGCTGAATAAGGCATTACCGCCACATAACTCTTTATCCTGTAGGGATTTGACCTCTGCACGGGGTAAAAAATGAAGCTTGTATTATCTGAAAGTTTTCCAAGGAAATCTGCTGTCCCTTCACCCTGTGACGAATGGCTGGAGATTACAGGTTGGTGACCAGGCATACACATCCACTTCAAAGCTTTGTCTGCAGGAAGCCATTTGTTACCCCCGAGGCATCTATCACAATATAACTTCACCTTCTAAACTATTCATTTGAAGAAGCAGTGGAAACAAAAAGCATCTGCTGAGTTATAGGCTGTACCTGGACTGTCCATCATGGAATGGCAGTACCGGTTTGACAGCATGCAGTGTGTGTGTGTATTGTGCATTACTGTATTGTGTGTATGCATTTGGGTGTGTCCATCATTCTATAGCAATTCCTGTTTGACTTTTCTTGTTGGGGAGATTCATGGTTTTGATATCCCCCAGGTGTTTTGTGGAAATTGAAATGTGCCTCCTGAACCCTGAGGGAATTTCTTTAAGGCTTTTAAATGGCAAAATGTTATGAGCTGTGTGTGTGCGTGTGCGTGTGCGTGTGTGGCTGTGCGCGTGTGCGTGTGTGTGTTTTTATAAGATGACCATCGTCAAACCTGTACTTGTCTTTTTTCTTCTCTCCTCTAGTCTGATCCTCTTTCTTCTTCTCCCTTCTCTTTTACACCATCCACTGGACTATGATGAATAGAAACATTGCATACTATGTTACCCACAGTAACATGATAAGAGTGGATTGGAGATTTCTGTGATAGGGTGCTACCATAGCTACAGTCCAGTGAGTGTCTCAGAGCTATTAATGGATTAGTGGAGCTCCAGTTTTTAGACAAGAACATATCAAGAATTTATCAAGTGGCAAATGGAAGTAAAGTGATAAATATTAGCTGATTGGTTTGAAAAAAGTTTAAAATGTAAAATGTATGGGCTTTATGCACAGCTCCACAACTTCCTGAAAAAAGCCAGCTCCAGGAAACAGGAAATAAAGGAGCTGGCTTATTTCAGGAAGTTGTGGAGCTGTGTATAAAGCCAATTCTGTGAAGGATTAGGGTCTGGTTGCTTGTGCCTGTAACATGAGAAAATCTCATAGTGTATGTTTTCCTACATGGTCTCTCTGTTGCCTAAAGGTGGCTCCTGCTGCAGATAATACCTGCCAGTAGGAAGAGCTACAAATTGCTAAAGAGCCATCAAGCATACAACATGAGCTTGTAGGTGCTAATATGAAAGAACATAGATGGTGCCACTGAGAATGCAATCATAAAAATAAAATGTTTTTTTCTGTCATGATGATTGAAAAAATTGCTCTGCAAACAGTTCCCATGCAAAGAGGGCAATTAGGTGACTGGCTGCAAATGATGGTTATAAATAAGTCACAGTACAAATGAGGTTGATGCACAAAGTCTTTGTTGCCATCTACTGTATACTTATGTCTTATGAAAGGCATCTGCAGTCCTCTGCAAGTGCAGTCAGTGTAAAATCTCATGTCAGTGTGAAAGAAGAGATGAGGAGAAAATCATAGAGCGAGTCATTTCATAGTCACAGTAATAATGATTACTCATTATTGACTGGCACCACAGTTATTACTGACATAGGGTACAAAATACAACTTGCCGTTTAAGTTGTGCTTCAAAGCCTCCGGTTTGACAGCTGCACTTTTATGGTGTTAAATATTTAAGAAAACTTTGCTATGTTGGATGTCAAATCTTTGATGTTTAATATCTCAGAACTGTGCGTGGTCCAGATAAAACCTGATAGCTGCAAGCTTACTATTTGTCTAGCAGTGTCCCAGTTAATTAACAAGATATATGAAACTGCTGTAACCACGGGGAGAAGATCAGGACAGGATTGCTGTGCTGTACATATCCGCCCAGTGTCACTCGTCTCTGATGAAGCCTGCTGCGTGCGTGGGACAGCTTGGTGTGACAGCGTGGGTGTGCATTGTGTGAATAAAACCTGTGAGGGTTCATAATACAGTACTTTTTTTTTTTTTTGGTAGAATTACAGGTTTTGTTATATGTTATGTCCGAGTTGAAGCGTAGTCAAGGCTGTGTACTGTACACGTCATGTTTTTTTGTAGCTGCTGTGACCTTTCTTATGTATAGAACAGCTGTGAAGTCAAGTGACACAGGAGCTGTAAACTAAAATGTCTTGACATTAAAAAACCACCAGGCCACTGTCACCGATCCCTTATACTCATACACGTACTGTTTTAAAAGACACAACGACCCTGTAAAAACTGTGTTTCTCAATAGGGAACCAGAGCCAAGATTAATGCAAGAATTAAGTGGAGCACAGATGTCTTTTATTACATATCTAATTAATCTATAAGTTCCAGGTGTTTTAATTTCCATGCCAAAAACTTGCTGTATGTTTGTATTGGTTGACTTAATAAGAACATCTGTCGTAACATGCCACAGACTAAACCGGCTTCTGATTGTGAGGCAGATGTCCAAACCAAATCTTAATCACAGATGATGCAAATCTGTGGCCAACATTTGAATCCCGACTCCAAATATATACTCACGGTTGGTTAATAAATGTGAAAATAAGAATGACATCAATGAACTTAAGGCTACATCAGTGCATTCAAATCTCTAGGTGGTTCAGCTGATTAATGGACTTAAGTCAGTGTGTGATAATGTCTTTTCTATTGTTTTCAGCTGGACATGATTTATCACCGACTGGACATTTTCCATCACTTCTACCTCAGAAACATTGAGATATTAGAAAGTCATTACGCACATTACCCGAATGGAGCAAGAAAATCATTAACACTAGTTGGTGGTCTCTAAAATTAAAGCATAAGTTTATTACTGGACATTAACATTGTGCTGCACCACCTACCCTGCGGTGAACGCGCTTGCAAATAAGTTTCCATTTCGCTGGGTCAGCTTTGCTTTACTTGATCTACACCAACATATAAACAGTCACCAAAGTGGTGGTGATCCATCACGTGCCCCTTTGTGTTGCCTGTGTGTTTGGCTGTAGGCCATCAGCAATCAGCAGTAAACTGCCGGTCCCTTGAGGCATGATCTTTGCATATCGCCTCCAGTCCATGTCTGCACAGTCACCTCATCACAGCAGGTGTTAGAAAGAGGCAAATATCACGATTGTGCAAGATCAAGTTGAACATTCTTTTTTCATATTCTCAGTTCTTGACCTCCATCAGAGTAAAGCAATCTGCTCAAAATTCCTATATCCCTATTGGATAACATTTAATTAACAACAGGCTGCTCCCGTACAATTATAGCATCTTGTCAATGGTATTTTAACTCTTTCTTTTCCTTTTTACTACTGTGAATATATAGTGTATATCATTAGTCCATCACTATGCAGCCTGGGATGGGCCAGATTGCCATTCTGGTGCCATTCACGCCTTGTCTGGTGATGATGACTCACCAGATTTGGTTATTTTCAGCATGACAGAAAAATCTGAAAGGCTTTTCCTGTGCAAACCATAAACAGCTCTCGACCATGTGTACGGAGGATGAAACAAATGTTACAAAGTGTGTGCAAGTGTGTACACGGGCTCATGCATGCGTGCTTTGTGGTTGTCAACGCATTATGAGTAGATGATTCTACCACGGACAGGGAGTGTATGTATAATTGTGTTAAGGAAGTGGAATCAAATATGGTAGATTAAATGACAAAACCAACAGATGTGTGCCTCCCTGTAATGTGAGAAAACAAGGACGTGGTAGACAGATCTAATAAAGCAGGCAGTATGGTGGCAATAAGCTGAGTTAAGTAAGCTTGATTCCATCTATTAACACTGTTTACTATCTCCTTTATTACCCTGAGATGAATTGCAGCCCTTAGCAAAAGCTGCGCTAAATCAAATAAGATTTAAATACATTTGCTGCTAAATCAAATAAGATTTAAATACATTTGCTTGTGTTCATTCAGAGCTATTTTCACGCCGTCGATTGTCTTGAAATCGAAATAGTCACAAATGCGTGTCACATTTACGCAGAAGGTTTTAATGCCCGTGTGTGTATGTGTGGATTGATGGCTCCATGTACAGCCAAGTCATAAGGTGACAAAGAGTGTGTTAAGGTTTTACAGCAATCTGCTCACCGGTGGAATATTGGTGTGATTCCAAAGGCCCGGAGTACATCTAACATACGGCAAAACAGCTGCTGCTGTACGAAAGATAAGCTAAACTCTCCATCATACCGTATGACAGCTCAGAGCGCCACGCTGCACACATCGATCTCCATAGGCTTTTCACTGCATGTCATAGCTGAATATATCTACCACTGTGAAAGAGACTAGCCCGAAGGAGGAGGGGCACAGAGAAAGAGATGGAAAGGGTTAAGACGGAGGGAACGTGAATAGGAAAAGGCAGGTGAGACTAACTCCTGAATGAAGTTGAAAAGGAAAAAGAACAGAGAGGCAAACGAAGAGGAAAACAGGAAGGATGTCGCAATCCGACGTGCATCATCTCTGGAGACGTATACCCCCAGAGGGAGTGTGTGTCACAGTAGGCAGGGTGTGTATGAACTATCACAGTTTATTTATGACGGCTCCCCGCTGTTGGCTACAGAGAAGGAGAACAACCTGCTCACAACTCAGAGCTTTTCTCCTCAACCACTGTACACTCACTCACTCACTCCCTCCCTCACTTTTCATTCTCCTTCTGAAACTTAATGTGTTTACACAAGACTCAAACCAATAGTTTCAAGTTTTCAATAGATACATGAAAAAAAGTTGATGATTACTCCTTTATTTTGAACATACAGGACACACTTCATTCAGTGGACTCTGCATGATCTCCTGTAAAAGCCAGTGGGCTTCCACCTTCACATCACAGCAGGTTGTTCTTCAAGTCAAAGAACTCCATAACCATTTCTATATGCACACTCAAGATGCCATGAAATGAAGTTAAAGCTGCATGAAGTGGTGTTTGACCACTAGGAGGCACACAATTTCCAGCACAGAGTAATCAATTTCTTCTTTCATACTTCAACTTACTCATATGGCCAACAGCAACAGAACAGGTTTTCAATAAACAGTTTATAATTTTAGTGTATTCTGACAAATCGGGAGTGTTGTTAGAGGTGGCCACTGGGTGATGAGAGTTATTACTTCTCCCTCTCGCTCCCATCTCTCCCTATATGGTTGTAAAAACATACATGTTTTTTCATCTTTTCGTGTCCAGGATCTGTTTTTCTTCTTCCCTTTTTTTTTTGTCCATGGGTTTTGACTGAGAGAGATCACAGAGTCACAGTTGTGACAGGAAACTCATACCTTGACAGCGGGGATGAAAGGCAGGAATAGAGCAGGGTCAGACTTTGCTTAGGGAATATTTCACAAAGCCATCAGTCTTGTGTAGAAAGCAGTGTTGGCAGAGATGTGACACTCGGTGCCCTGTTTTTTTTTCTTTCTTTTTTTCTTTCTGCCGGTCGCTCTCCCTCATAACCAGTGACACAGCAGCAAGGTGTGAAATTTCCACCGGCTGCCTGTATGTGCACATTTGTGCGCATGTTAGGGAGGAATTTGGTGCATCGTCTGTCTCTCATGATCATATTTGCTTTTTTTCCCTTGACTATACAAATCACAAGAAATTATCACTTTCTTTCTTTCTTTCTTTCTTTCTTTCTTTCTTTCTTTCTTTCTTTCTTTCTTGCACCTTGTCACATAATCATCTCCATCAGCCACTGCAAATTGCAAATCAGGTTTTAATGGCACTCAAATATAAACACACTCTAGTCTGTACAGTATGCAAGAGCAGAAGCAGTGGACACACCGTTTGGTAGCTGGCTTCTACCTTGTCATGTTTTCAGGATAGCTTAACCTGACAATGACTTGAAATCCATTTACAGCTTGTGTAGGCTACAGCAGTGGGGAGTGATTGATAATCTCGAATTGAAAACAAAAACTTTTTCTTTTTTTCTTCTGCACCTGCAGTTAGATTCTCTTTGTTCTTCTTCTCTCATTTCAGGCTCACTAGAGGCATTCCAATAGATCCATCAATTTGGCAAAGCAGTGTGTGTGAAGCATGAGAGTCATTCCCTCGGGATACACACGCAAATACACAGACACACGCACACACTAATAGACATCTGTGTTTTTTTGTTTTGTTTTGTTTTTTACTCGGCTCGGCTGTTGTTGGTCAGGGCCTCTGTGTTGTGGTTCTCCCTTGGTTTTCTTACATGGCTACATATAAATATATGCATATAAATATCTATATATATTTTTGGCCTATATGGTTTTCAGCAAGCTGCTAACTGAAACCGCCCATATCAGAGCATATTCTCTGCTAGACGACACTCCTGTCTGTACGTCTCCTTGCTGATTACAGTGCTGTCATTCACAGCCTAATATGATAGTGTGCCAGTGTTTGCATGCATGACTGTAGTCTCTCCTGAGCACACACACACACACGCACAAATCATCACTTCCTGTACGCCCACATAAAACGGGCTCGGTATAGGCACCAACTACTGTAGTCTTGTCATTTCCAACAGGAAATCAAATGAAGCACAGCATTCGCTAATCAAGCACATGATATCTACAGTATGTCCATATCCTTATGGGTCTTGCAAGCTCATTAGAAAGAAACGAGCTTCCTTGCCTGATCCAGATGATGTGACGTGACTAATTAAAAGGTGCAACGCTGTGAGGTCTCAATTTGCTGATGAGCCAAATCGGGACAATCTCTTTCAGGGTTGAACGATCGAGGTGTTTGAGCACCCCCGTGATTGACATTCAAGATAAAGACTATACTGCTCCTCCATACGTACAGCACACACAGGCACACTGTTCTCTCTACGCTTATCTAATGAGCTACTCTGTCTTCTGTCTTTGTCCTCTCTTCTCTCTGTTTTTTCTGGCTTCTGCCTCTCTTGCTGTCCATCCAACCCCTCCTGTCTACTTTGGGGATTCCAGTGGTGGCTTCAAAAGGCAAAGTTCGAGGTGAGTTGTGGCTGCGTTTGTCTCCTGCTTTGCCTCAGCCTTACAACATCTACTATAGTATGAGAGAGACAAAAAAACAAACAAACAGATTTGGCTGCTGCTTTGCTTTATTTGCTTCTACAGTATGCCCTTTTTCTGTTGCTGTTTGCATTTCTCCCAAATTGTTACACTGTTGTAAAAGGTCAGGAATTTTATTTCATTTTTTTCCTTAAGGTTTTGTCATACAGTCCGAATTTCATTTAGCTTTCAAACCTGCTGCTTTGCTTAAATAGCATTTTATTGCATTTTTTTTTTAGAAACACTGCACTGCACTACGCACTGTTTATTTGTCATTACGGTCGTAAACATGGCTCTGCATGGGATTAGAAAGCTTTTTCTGCTTTTGAAATGGTAGCAATACCAAACCATGAAGCTCATCTGAGTGTCAATATCTGTGGTTGTTTTTTCTTTTTTTTTCTATTTGCTATTGAATTATTAAAACTCATAAACACTGAAGAGAACAGTCCAAGGTCATGAGATTAATAAGCGGGTATTTAATTGCGTTATATTGCCCTTTCCCATTGGCAGACACTGGAAAGATGGCAGTGAATTACAGTGATCACAATCTTCTCCATCACTCTCTGTGTCGGCAAGATGGCAGTGTGTAACTGGAGGATGGATTATGGATCAGAGAGTGTCAGAGAGGAGAGGCAGAGTGTTTATTTGAGAGGAGATAACCTGATTATATTCAGCTGTGTGCTTCAGTAAATATGCCTCTCAAAACTAAGAATTTAGTCAACGGCTATAATCTCCTTCTGTTTAGTTACCATCTTTGGATAATGATTCCAGAGGCACAGGTCTCAAATACAGTCACTTCCTGAGCAGTGATGTGATAATAAGGGAAATGAGAGTATAAGCGGCAGCTCAAGGGGGGGCACACAAAAGAAACAAGCCATATGTGCAAATCAAATTGCATTAAGGAATATTTGGCTGATTGTAATTACTGTATGTCACAGTATTTCTTGAATACAATTGTACAATAACAATACATGCTGAAATGTAAATGCAAATCAAGCCCATCTAGGAAAAAAAAGAAAAGCTATTTCCAGTTAATTCTGTTCAGAAAACCTTTCAGCACATGCTCATGCAGGAGAGTCAAAAGACATCCCGCGTTCTTTCATTGTTTGTTGCTTATGAGCTCTCTTTCTCTCTCTCTCTCTCTCTCTCACTCCAGTACTTCTCCATGTGGTGCATCTTTTTCAGCGGACCTTATTTAAAAATAGTGACATTTACCATGGGGATTAGTGGGTAGCAATGGTCTGTTGTGATAAAACAGTTTCTTTTGTACAAACACACAACAGCAAAGCGAACATACTGCATTTTCAACAGCTTGAAGCAAGGTTTGTCATTTCCATAGGCTGCCTGTTGTAGGGTGATAGATTTGGTATGTTGCTCATGTCAAAGCCCTGTCCTCTCCTCACAATACTGCCTCCATTTCCCTCCTCCTCCCCCCTTCCTATTAAATCAGGTTATTATTAAATCAAGGGTATTTTTAGAAAATGTGACAATGTAATGGCGTCACTGTCGGGGATGCAAATGAGCATGAAGAAGGACCTCGTTAAAACACAACACACAGATGCACAGTGTGTGTGTGGGTGGGTGGGGGTGTGCGTGCGTGTGTGTGTGTGTGTGTGTGTGCTGAACACAGATTGTAGCTAGCCTACCTTTACTGTAACCTATGTCTTCGAAATCACTATCAAATTTAATCCTCTTTAGTTATTAATCAATTAGATTTGAGTGTTGTGTTGCACTATGTATGTGCTGTGGCTGAAGTACCTGGTATATTGTATACTACTTGTACAGTATAGCCTATTGCAAATAGCACTTTGAATAAGGGGCTCTCACACCCTGTTAAGAGACTGTGGGACTTTGCATAGAAGCAAAATCATGTTCACATCGTATAGGAAGAGATAGGAAAGATCTTCCCATAGTGTTGTGATCATTTATATTAACCATGTCATCTGCATCAAACCAGAATGGGGAAACCCTTTATGGGATGTAAACAGGAAGTACTGTATAATGTTGGCATTGCTTCTGTGAAGGCTTTATTTAGCTGTTTATTATTTGTTTACATTCTGGCAGTACCAGTCTTCCCGAGTGCAGCCTACTCTTGAATGTACAGTTATAACTCAGTCACTTCACTGGTATTCTTACAAGAGAATTCATGATAATGTTGTTCGCATTGTACACTGGAGACTGTGATATCATCAAAAGCGTTAGAGACTCTAAATCTAAAAAAAAAAAAAAAAAGGTTTATTATGTCTGTCTTTGACTGCAATATGAGTCAGAGATGGTGTGAGGAAAAATATAATATAGAAATGCGTGTCATGGTTCACCTCAAATGTCTCAGTGAGCTGTGTGTCACACCAAGAAACAATGGCCAACCTCTTGTAGTTTGCAGAACATTGACATGCACTTTCACCTCATGCAGTATCTTTACCTCATATCTTTCACAGCTCTGCTTCAAGAGATTAGCCTACTGTCTACTGTATTCATCTATTTTTAACCATAGTCTCTCTCTGGAACTGGTAGAGTGGGAAAAAAGCAAGAATAAAGGGATGCCATTTGAAAATATACAGTCCACGACTTTTTGTTCCACAAGTTTTGTACTCAGATGTGCTCTGTGGGTTAGACCAGTCTGAGCTTAGCTTTGTGACGAGATCTTCAGTGTCAAACCTGCCACTGTGGGCCCTGACTGGAAGCTGTGGTAAAAGAGCATCGCGGCACAGTAAGTCTGACACACGAGCCAAATGATAAAAGCCGTTTTTTTTTTTAAACTAGCACTTTCTGCTCATTGAATCTTGCAGATCCCCCTGGGGGCAAGAAGCATTTCCCCAGATGACTCCTAAATGAACAGTATCTGTCAACACATCACCACACATTAGAAAATCACACTATGTCATGTTGATTCTGGGAATTTGGGAGTTTTTGGTGGCAGCACTGATTAGTCTGATTTCCCTTGTGAATGCCACCCTTGCCTGAGATCATCCCTCTTTCACCCCGTATGAAAGCAGAAGAAATGAATAGATTTCTGTGATGAAAAGAGGAAACAGTCACGCACACTTCTCCTCATCATTTTGACAAACTTTGAGAATTTCAGTTGCCACAATAAATCTGATCTCCCTGCTCTTAAGATTTTATGACATTTACTTTACATAACTTGCTAAGCCAGCAAGTGCGGGAATGACTGCTAATAATGCTTTGCAATTGGCTTGTCTTCACATTTAAAGGGAAGCAACCAGATTTTTTTGCTATTTCTGAGGATGAACTGAAAATAATACAGTGCACATTGCACTTCTACTTGGTAAAACACACAACGCATACGCAAACACACACACAATCTGCACTTGCACAAAGCAGATGCACAAGTAATTATGTACAAAGAAGTAAACACACACACACACACACACACATACACAGATGCTTACTTTTTATGCATAAATCAGGGCTGCTTCTCACATATCTCCTCAACATCTGCAACTATGTGAGAAACAAGACCTCTTTGGTGAGATGGAATGTGTCTGAGACATAGTTATATTGTTTATGCACTTTCCTTAGTTGTTTACTCCACTCCCTCTTCCCTCTTGCTTTCACTTATCTGTCAAAATGTGTTCTTCTGTCCTTACCTAACTCAACTTTGCTCTCAGCTTCTTCTGCTTGCTTTTGCCAGCTGGAAGAAAACAGTGCATGAAGTATTTATGAAGGCCAGGTTTACCTCTGTCATAAAACCATGAGATGTCTGCCCTTGGCTCAGAAAGGATAGTGAGATCCGTGGTCATTTTGGACCGGGCGAGCGTGAACTCAGACAGCTTACACACAGAGAATGGGCAGAGGTTTATATCTCTGCCCTTTAAATTGATGTGGCTGAATCAAGGGCAGGAATACTGCACAAATGATAATGGTGTCTGGGAGCATGTCTGGTCACCAATTTGAAATTAGTGTGTGGGTTTATATAAGCGATGATATATAGAATTGGTTTTTGAAAAGAAACATTGAGCAGAAGTTCAACTATGGCAGTTTTTCCTCAGCAATAAAAAAAGAAAGAAAGAAAGCGAGTGAGAAAGTCTTTTTCCTGTAGAGCTTTGTACACCCAAGAAGGTGCTACAGTACGAAAGGAGAAATTATTTTCTTGATATTTTGTCAGTACCTTTAACAACACCTCTTAACACCTTTCACACCCCACATGCTACTGGAAACATCTTCCCCAATCTCAAAAACATGCCAGAAAGACTTCACTGTCCCCCCTGACAGCTTGTGGTTCCTACCAAACTGTCCTTCGTTGGTCACTCCACACCACACTTAAACAACTCCTCATAGCACTGCAGAGAAAGTAGGTGATATTTTGTTGATCTGACTCCTGGGGTTGCGTTGGACGTCAAATTTGTGATGGCAGCACCAACAGCTGCCCAGTCTAATTACTGTATGTAAATGACAACAGCACTGCCATAGACAGCTTCTCTGGTGCCGGTTAATTAATTTCATATCTCCAGATCAGAAATGACTGTCCTGAGGTGGTTGTACACGAGCACTGAATACAAAGGTATCTCCACCCTCTGCTGGGGTTGCATTCAATTTGCTCACAGCAGGAATCTTATCACTGTCAGAAGAGCGAGTTTAGATTGGAAGTGTGCCTGCATACACACACGCATGCACGCACATGCAGGCACTCACGCACACACAAGCGTGGAAATTAACATACAGTTCACTCACAAGCTCAAATGGAACAAAGCAGACAAATAGAACATTTCATTACTTCTGTTATAAGAACCAGAACTGACTCACAAAGCATAACAGAGTTTATGACCATTTGCATAGTAATAATGTGATTCATATAAATATTTCTGACTCCGAGAGTTCAGTTTATTAAAGATTAGTAAACTTAAAAAGTTCCATTACGCATTATTGCCAGTTCTGCAAGGATGATGTCTGTGAATGGAATAAATTACACTGTGCATTTTTTCATTGTATACCTTGATTGGGTAGCAATTAGTTGCTTATATGTTGATTTGACTAAACTACCTTGTTCCCTGGATGGAAGATGCCTTGTCCGAGGTTACCAGACAACACAGTTTGATCAGGGCTCAACCCTGATGTCACAAACTGTGCTGAAGACACCTCATACCTTTGCTTATTACCCAAGATTCTTTCTGATCTCTCTTTTTTAAGAGTTAAACGCATGCCCTTCAGCTGTATCTGCAGACAAAATCTAGTAAAAATCCCTCAGAGATCACTCCCTCCTATCTGCTTAAGAAATAGCTGCACGCTGATGGGCTGTTGAGTATTATATCAGTAATTAATAGCCCCCCAGTCAAGTACTGTGTCCTATCTTTCTTTAAAATGCTGTCATGCACCCTGTGATCACAAAAGGCTAACCTAGATCCATCTGTTTCCAGCAGTAACCTGCTGGTTTCAAATATCTGGTTTTTATCCAAGATTCTTGAGAAAATCATTTTCTCTCAGCTCATCTCCTTCTCAAGCAATTTCAGCATCCTGGACAAAATTCTCGTCCGGTTTCAGGACGCACCATTGGGCACAGTCTGCTCTCCTGAGGGTGACAACTGAATAGTTGGAAAATCACAGGAAATCACACGATTTTAATTATTTTAGATCTCTCCACTGCCTTCGACACAGTAGTTGGCCTCCTGCCTTGAAGACCGATCAGGCTCTGTTAGAATAGATAATGTGCCCTCTTCCTCTGCATCCATCTCCTGTGGAGCACCACAAAGCTCCAAATTAGACCTTCTTTTATATCCCTTTTATGTCATTCCTTTATTTTTAGAATCCTAGCATTTTTACACAGACAACACCCAGCTGTTCTGGGCTGCCCTCAGCTGAACCAGAGCAAAAGTGAAGTTGTACTCCTCAGCCTCACTTGGCCCTCTGTCATCAAATGTTAACTTCCATGAAGAGGAAGATGAAAACTTTTTGTCAACTTTTATTCTAGTATGTAACAAACAAATCATAGATTTCTTGCGAAACAAAAGTCATTGTTGTGTGTTGACAATTTTTAGACAGTTCATGTCTTTATTTCTTCCCCTCTGAATTATTGCCATTCTCCCATGGGAGGAATTAGCCCTTATCTCACCCACAGCTGGTTCAAAATGCAGCAGTGAGACTTAACACTGGTACCAAGCAGAGAGACCGTATCTGCCTCGTAGCGGCCTGCTGGTCACCCGATATTTAGATTATTGTATTTGTTTTGAAAGCACCCTGTGAACTGGCACCAGGTTACATCTATGGACCAGTTAAAATCCAGCAGTGCTAAGGTATTACTGTTGTTGGTCCTAAACTGTGGAATGGTTTGCCCCTCCTCCGATGTATTTTAACCCCATAAAGACCCATAACCTTTTTCATTAGCACATGACTGTTTACATTCAGTTTTTTTATTTGTTTGTTTTTACTTGTTCTCTACTGTAGAGCTGCTGAATCATCTGAATTTTATCTAGATGATCCAGATGCTTTTGTTAATTCTCTTTGGTCTTCCTCTCACATATCTTTTTGTTTTCATTTGATTGTAATCATCAATCAAATGATCCCGTAACGTCATCTCTCTGCAAAGCACTTTCGTCAGCTTTTGTTGTTTACAAATGTGCTCTATAAATAAATTGCCTTGACTTGACAGTAATGAGAAAAGCACAAGAGAATAACAATGCATGACAGACGGAGAGTGACTTGATTACTGAATGTTGTAGTTACCCTATAGGAAGCCCCGCGTGATGTTTGTGAAGTCGATTTCTCCTCGTGGCTCCTGATGAGGGCAAAAGCCAAAATGTTGGTTTTTGATTCGGCATCATGCTGCTTGAATAAACAAGTGGATCAGATCAAGCCTATCTGTGATCCTCCTCCCTCATATTGTGAACAGTTGCAGTGCCACCAGCAGCAACACTAATCTCACAGGACTGAGCTGCTTCTTCACTTGATGAGCATGCACTGATGAGAAACCTTAGAAACACTGCAGAAAATGATGCATACAAAAGAAGACAACAGTTCCTTTTTTTTAAGAAAAAATAAAATCTACATTACAGTCTGATATCCAGATAGTATCTCCATTTAGTTTTTAATAAGCAAATTCATTGGGAAGCTTTTGTGGCTGCATGAAGGCAACAGAGCATTTACTGTAGCTCCATCTTTGTCCATCACTACAACATTTTCAGACTTACAGGTGACTAACGGATCTATGACAGCTGCAAATATCTGGGTATTGCTGTTGCCATGTGTCAAGCCAGACTTCACTTTCTTATCTGCTTTTAAGAGGTTTAAAAGATAAATTACATACAAGGCTGTAACTCCCCCAGCGCTTTCTCGTTTAAAGAGACAGATATATAGTTTTGTCACACCGCCGATTACTATTTTTCACAGGAACATGCAATTTAATTTCAATGTGAATACCGGAGGCTCATTTTTCACGCCAGGTGTAATAGCGTTATGAAATGTTGATAAATCACATTTGAGATGCAACGTGGATTCAGGACGCATGTCGGTAGAACGTGTGAAAAAGGTCATAGGGAAAGAGAGAAGAAACATGACTGTGTTTGTGACATGTTCCTGAGAAAAAGGAAGGAGCTTGTGTGAAAATTGTCACAGTGGGAAGACGAGTCCCAGAGGGAGGGCAGGGGAGTGATGATGCACTTGTCTGATGCGTTAGCTTTTGTTCCAGGAAGTTACTAACAACATTTTGTCTTCCATATTATCAGATAAAATTGGTTCTTGCCCAGAAAAAGAGAGAAAATCCCCCTGCCTGCTGGAAGTTACAGTATATTTGTATTTTCAACAGTTTGCTGTAAAGGAGGTCAGGGATATATTTTGTCGCTGAAGGACGGCGTGACAGGATACATGGCTGCTTGATGAATTCATAGCGGCTCTTGAGACGATCAAACTCTTGACCTTGTACAGTCTCTCCAATCACTAGACCACCCTGAGAATCACTCCGCCTGAGAAGCTCGAGTACCCAGCTGTGTGGCCACCTGTGTAACCTTATGGACACTAACTGGCCAAGACAATAGTGTCACATGTCATAGATAGATAGATAGATAGATAGATAGATAGATAGATAGATAGATAGATAGATAGATAGATAGATAGATAGATAGATAGATAGATAGATAGATACTGTAGATAGATAGATAGATAGATAGATACATACATACATACATACATACATACATACATACATACATACATACATACATACATACATACATACATACATACATACATACATACATACATACATACATACATACATAGGCTACATACATACATACATACATACAGTACATACATACATAG
This sequence comes from Trachurus trachurus, assembly GCF_905171665.1. Taxonomy (NCBI): domain Eukaryota; kingdom Metazoa; phylum Chordata; class Actinopteri; order Carangiformes; family Carangidae; genus Trachurus; species Trachurus trachurus. Next base: position 16,850,581 of record NC_139903.1, on the reverse strand, counting down.
ATACATACATACATAGATACATGCATAGATACATAGATACATTGATTGATTGATTGATTGATTGATTGATTGATTGATTTTGATGTTCGGCCAGCTTATAAGGTGACTCGGCTAATCAAAACTGCCGACTGCCCCCTATCCATTTTGTAATCCTGTATTCCCAGCCATACATCATAAATCAGTGGCGCTCCACTCCCGGTATAAAGGTCAGTAGCTCCAGGCTGTCCGTCTGTCTCCCTGCATCTCTCTTTTTGCTCTTCTTCTTGAATGCCTAAATAAGAAAGGTTAGTAGACTCAGCTGCTCTTGCTTGAAAGGTCATGTCAGAGAGCAGACAGGAAGCATTCAGGATCCTCTTATCAGCATTATTTGTCCAGTAGTTTGCTCTGGCAACATGTACCGTGTGTCCGGATGTGACTTTACGTCCTGTGAATATCTCCACTGGCTGCATGGGCATTCGCTTTTTGGGAAAAGCATCAGTTTAGTGTGTTGAGAAACAATTGGATGCAGTGCTTTGTGCAGCGAGGAGGCACAAGTCCAAATGTGCGGCCAGCCTTGATTAGCAGCCAGCGCTTGTACAGCAGGAGGGAGGGAACTGAGTGGTCCCATTAAAACTTAAGATTCAGCTCATCTGGGGGAGGGGGGCAGCTGTGTGGAGGGTTAAAGCGTGAAAATGTGATCTGGTTTGGTGTCTCCAGAGGAAATAATGATTTGCTATTTGTTAAGAGGCAGCTGCAACCTGCACCACAATAGTTGTCTTGAATTACTCTATAGCATATGCCATTTATGGTGACATACATTATCCAATTCAAGCCAAATAAAGCAAAGCTAATTTCATTAAGTCATTATTTCGTAATGCCATACAGACGAGGACGTTGTTGACCTGGCTTACCCCTGGCATGTCAGTCAAAGTGGAGGGCAATTAAACTGACCCTGCTCTCAATGAGAGATTGAGCACAACTGAGCACAAGAAAGGAGGTAGGATCAAGATAAATTTGAAAGAGCGGGGAGCATCGGGAGACAGAGAGAATATGAAAATGAGAGACAAAGAAAAGTGAAAATGCCACCCTTCAGGGATCAACTAGAGGAGGAAACGTGACAGAGAGAGAGGAACAGAGAGAGAGAGAGAGAGGAGAGTTGAGTGGAATGGATGTGAACTGGAAAAGATCGAGCAAGAAACTGAAAGTAGGAGAAAGAGTAGAGCTGGAGTGAGGGAAGGACCTAAATTTAGACATGGAAATCAGTAGAGAACAGCTGCCTCCTTTCCCCAGGAGATACATTTAAATCAGGTCTGGGTGGCCAGAGGGGGGAAAGGAAGAACCTACTCCACCGGCCAATTAGGCGCACAGATCACTGCATTGTTCTAATATAACCATCATTGTGGCTCCTTTGGCCCTTAAAGTCCCACTGGATGTGTAGCACCAGACACTGACGCAGGCTGAGGCAAGGGTCGGGATCCCCAGACTATTGTTACTTTGTTTAGACAGTGGGAGCACTGGAGATGAGAGGAGGCAAGAAACAGGAAATAGGGGCAAAAAGAAACTTTAATGTTTCTGTTTTTTGTATTTCGAGGATGTTTTTATTTTGTTTTTTTGTTAGGTCTTCATAACTTACAGCAACAGATGGATGCAGGGTCTCAGGTGTGCCACCTGTAGTGCATAGAGCTTTGACTGTTGGAAGAAAATCTTTACAGCAGCAGAACAGATTTTCCTCCAGAGCGCTCGTTCTGTCTGTTTTACCCCATCTGAAACAGTGCAGAAATATTGCTCAAAACATATCAAATGCTGCTGTAATGTGTTGTGTTCTTGTTTCATTGTCTTCAGTGGAGAATCTGGATAAATAAAACATATTCTGGAAGCTCCCGCTTTGCCTAGAGGCATGTGCAGCACTTTGGTATAACCATTAAATCACTCAAATCTAATGTTTCCTTGTTTCTCAAAAGCAGATCATTTGCAGAACAATCTAGCAGGTTCTTATTTGCCGGGATGAGCAATGACTTGACAATACAACAAGTGGATCCCCGAGAGTGTCTCCTTTGTCAACGGCATTTTGCAGCGACACAGCCATGTCGCCAAACCAAAATTATACACCGAGTCATATGGTGCAGAACCTCGCTCAAAGAAATGCTCAGTGCTAACATTCGGTACAGTGGTAAAGCATTACCTTTCCTTTGTGGCCAGTACAAAAGAAATAAAATGTATCACACTGGGCTATATGTCGCCCAACTGTGTGAGTGAGAAAAATGAGAAAAAGTAAGTGATTTAAAGAGAGGAAGTAATAAAGAGAGCAAGGGCAGGCGCGGGAGAATGGTAAATCGTTGGCAGATCATGCCTCATGCAAAACTTTCATGAATAAAACATATTCCTAGCCTCCCATAGCGCAGATCCATTTTTCCTCCGTTTCCCTCCTCTTCCCTCTCTATCTCTCACATGCATGATTAACCTCGGGAGGCCTTAATCAACACTGGAAATGACCCGTGCTCCTTGACTTGCCTCTCTCTGACTCTCCTTCCCTCCTTCACCTCATCTTCTCTCCTCTCAACATGTCCTTCACCTCAGGTGTCTGTGTGATGGGGTTTGCGTCAGCTGCTAACCCTGCAGAGAGCTGTTTGGGCGGGGGCAGGTTTATTTGTCTTCCCTGTGCAAACATTAACACAACAAAAAACCCAAATAGACAGACGTGGCTGATGATGATTGCAGTATTGCGTTTGATTGATATATTAATAGAGATGCAGATACAGAGGCATCAGGATGAATCACACAGAAATTGAAGCTGTAGCTTTTAAAAAGCTCCTCATTTCTGAATATTCTTATTCCCATTTTTACTCTTATATATGTTATTCTTTTTTTTCCAGTCTTTATGATCCTCTCCTGCGGGGTTGTTGGTTTAAGACGGGAGAGTTAGCTGGGGATGAATAATCTTTCTTACCTAAGACTTTATTCACACAGTCTTTAAAACCTGTCCTCTGGGGATGAGGACAGAAATAGATTTATGGTTATTATTATTTACTTGCTTTACTTGCTTCCTCAGCCTCCCTCTTTCATACGCACACACATTCATACATTCATACAACAGTGGGAGCTGTCCGTGGTTCTGAAAACTGCCAGGCAGCTCATGATGATTCAGAGGGGGGGAAATGAACTGTCCATGGTGCTGAAAAGGAGCTCTACACAGTTTTAGGTCTCACAGAATCACAGTAGCTGTTTGTCCCTCTCTTTCTCTCGCTCGATGCAGGAATTACACACACACTGCATCCACACATGCACACCAGTCCATGGAGAGCAGTTTTTAATTGCTCTTCCCTGTGTAGCTGAGGTTTTAGGGTTGGTACTGAAGGCTAAATGCACCCTGTTTCTTCAATGTCCGGGTCCAATTTAGCACACAGTAGTGACTGGCCATCCTGCACGAATGTTTGCTTTGTAATTAGGGTGTTAGGCTTTTCTCAAAGACATAAACCAGATTCTTTCTCTTTGTCCTGCAGAGTGAGGGGTCTGATTTACTCCTTCAGTGACAGAGAAGTATTTTCTTGATTTTTATTGTACGTCTTTATGAACCAGCCGTGCGAAAATCCCATTACTTTACAGTATGCCTTCATTGCTTTAGTTCTATAGGATCGTTGTTGTGCTGAATTTAAATTTATTAAGGAAATTTAATTAACAAAGCAACCTTACAAATCAAGCTATAAAGACATACCATCTGTCTCACTCTGTCTAGCTCTGCATCCGCCTCTCTGTCCCAATGCATCCACATCTCTTCTTACTCTTTCCTCTCATGTGTTTGTGTTGCAGGCATCAGCGGTCAGTACCCTCTGGTTCAGAATGTGACCGTGACAGAGGGTGGGACAGCAAACATGACCTGCCGTGTGGAGTATAATGACAACACCTCCCTCCAGTGGTCAAACCCGGCACAGCAGACCCTCTTTTTCGGGGACAAGAAAGGTGAGTTGGAGATTGATAGACAGTGGCATCCATTGGTCAGATGCAGTTGAATATTCGTTGTGTTAAGTTAGTTGTGTGTGTGGCACAACACACAGTAAACGGGTTTTTATTGGTTTTCTTCTTTGTTTTTTTTTTAAGTTGGAGAGCAGCCTGAGAAAGAACTCTTCATTTTTCTGTGTCTGTCAATTGAATATGCAGCGTTCTTTGTTGTGTCATAGCGTCTGTCCCACATTTTACATGTCTGTGTTTTCCTGCACAGGATGTGTATTCACAGCACAGGCACACACACACACACACACACACACACACACACACACACACACACACACACACACACACACACACACACACACACACACACACACACACACACACACACACACACACACACACACACACACACACACACACACACTGTTTTAATGCAGTCTCTAAAACGTTTGTCTGGGGATAAATGGTCTGTGGCTATCATCATTTTTTTACTCCCTTACATTTCTAAACTTAACACACAAACCCTTCCGCTGGGGTGGTGGGATAGGTATGGTCAGTTTCCTTCCGACTTGTTTTGTCTAAAACAAGATGCACAATGGAGGGCATCCCCTTCAATGAGCAATTCAGACTCTAATGTCTATATTTGTGTGCAGTTAATTTTATGTCATTGTCAGAATTGTTTGTTGTGCATATTTGGACAGTTATACAGTAGAGATTGATGTTATTCTATCAGATTTCAAAATCAGTGGTGGTACAAGGACCTGGCTAGTGTAAATAGCTGCGGTAGTTTTTGCAACTGTTGCCATCGTTTTATATTTCAAATGCAAAAATGAGCAGTGCAAACCCTGGAGCGGGTTGAATCTTCCCATGGAAATTGAGTTATGGCTGTTGTTTTTTTTTCCTGTGCTGTTCTATCTGAGTCAAAAGATGCAAATCAAGGTAGAACATCAAAAACAGCCCACACACTCTCAAAGTCAACCCTGCACCCTGCTGCGCAAGTGCCCTTCACAGCGGTCCTCCTGTACAGTACTTCGCTGGAACTGCCTCCAGCTCATCTAGTGCAGTACAAATTAAATTTCAGGTAAAAGAACAATCCCAGTCACGTGAGTGTGGGATCCTTCACTATTATGGCCTTGTGTAAGAGCATTAAGTTCGTTACTAATAACACAATTGCCATTTACAGTCTTTTTTTAGTACAACACAGTCATTAGCTATGAACTCTCCCTTGCTTTGCGTAGCTTGGTGGTGATGTATTTTGTCAAGGTAGCCTAGTGCAAGGTTACTGAACGAAATGAAACAAATGAAACATGAAGGCTGGATTGTTTATACAGCCACAATATTAAACAATGACTCCACTCGACAACATTTGAAGCAAATGAATGGAAATTATCGAGAGTACGGTAAACCTTTCCTGTGGGAAGGATTTCACTTGTGTTTTAGAAAGGATAATGACTCCAAATTAGTCCACTTGTTAAAACACTTTTCCTTAAAAAACAAATATTTCAAACATGTAACTTTAGGTATATTTTACAATAAATGCAACATAAAACAAGCCAAAATTGTCTTTATTACGTAAACTAAACAGGGGGAAAAAACAGTTTTGTTATATGGGATTTTAACAACCTCATCAATCTCCCACCAGACTATCTGTGAGGAAATAGCCAGAAAATAATGCAATCTGCAGAAAAGACTGTTCTAATAAGCTCTGTATAATAAACACTTTATATACTTGAGATTTCCATGGTCCCGCAGAGAAATTCCCTCGGATGCAAACCCCGGCTATTTTTGCACATGTGCCCAGACTGAGTGACGCACATACACACACAAACACACACACAAATTCCCACATGAAAATCATGGGTGTGGCACAAAGCCACCAATGTTTAATGGCTAATAAGTACAAAGAGTTTATTCCTGACCTTTCACACCCTCTTCACTGCTGTCCTCATAAATAGGATTCATGGGTGTCATTTTTTTTCTGTACTTAGTTCATGCCTGCTGAAATGATTGCACCCTGTGCGTCTCTCAGCTGTATTAGTCAAATGTAATAGTGTATGAATCACACTCTCTTGTAAGTGTCTGGATTAAGCACATATGGGATTTACACACTCTTCCTCCATTATCCCTCTTCCCACTGGGCTGCCTTGTCCGTTTGTGTGTCCGCACACAGTACTCAAGCTTGTACTTGTGTGTCTGTTTGCATGTTGTTTTTGTTTTGTTTTTGTTTTTTTTTGTTGTCTTTTTTCCCACATAGTAAGTGAATGCATGCATGTGCAAAGCATTCCAATTGTCAACCATTCACATTTCCACTTACCTACCTTTTTCGGAAATAGTAGCAGTAAAAACCTGCATTGAACATCAAATTCAACAGCTGAGATTCTCTGCAGGTTATTCCATATCACACCAGGGGTCGGGCTTGGGGGTCTATTTCATGGCATTTTCAGTGCAGAGCTCGGAGATTGGAAATGAAAAAGCAGCCAAGGACTCTTTTATTATCAGAAAAGCAAAGGGATACTACTAAGGCCCTGGAATTGCATTGCTGTTTTGGGTTTGGGTGTGTGCGTGCATTTGTGTGTTTGTCTGTTTTGGGAGTTGCCGTGCTGAATGTGGCAAATTCAGATGCACATGCTGATGGGAGCGCTGAGTTGGTGAGTGTTTCCAAAGTGCCACTGGCAGTGCGAGAAAGGAAAGATGTCTCAGCTGCAAACGCCTTTGAGCACAGTAGGTTTCAGATTAATTTTCCTTGCTGCCTGTTGGGAAGAAAAAGATGAGGATTAGGGCAAAGCGAACAGTTGCTCAAAAATACAACCCCAACCTGCCAACTTTTTGCACACTTTTCTTTGTTAAAATGAGCTGGAGAAGTATCTGTTTCTGTGCTTCATGCCAACAAACAAGAAGTTATTTTAACACCTACATTCTTTAAGGTTATTGACTGACTCCTACACCACAGTATTAATAAATACAATTAACTTACTGAAATGTAAGGGTTTTTCTGTTTGATTTTTATTTGGAAGCACTAAATGAGAAAATGGGCATAAATATAAATCTTTAATCTTTGGATAATTTCTCCTGGAGTAAGAGGCAAGAACATTTTAAATCATCATACATATTCCATTAATATTAAAGATTGTATACGCAGGCCAATCATCTAGGCCTAGGAATTGTTGAAATAATGTTTGCTGTCTAATTCAACAGAATCTCATCTGTGTGCACGTGTCCTATCGCAAAGAGTGTCATTTACATCCGCTATTAAAGTCGGCCACCCAGCATTAGCATAAACATATTGCTTACAAAGACAAATGCAGCCAGTGACTCCATTACGGTCCTTTGAGTGGTGCCGGTTTCACGGCTGTTGTTGTTTAATGTCAAGGCTGAGTCTCGCCTCGAAGGCGTTTAGTTGGATGAAAGAGACTCCTCTTGTCTCCCGTCCTCTCAAAGGTGCTGCGATGGCTGTGAAGAGTTGTTTGAATTTCAAATAAGTCATTGTCCTGAAAATAGCCAATTTTGTCCTTTCCATCACTTACTACTGAGGGACTTAAACTGTGCTTCGACAGCAAGAGAGAGATGAGCACTGAGCAAGAGGGATTCTCTCCTTTATAAGATTCAAAAGAGGCTAATATCTCTTTACAAATTGCTCTTTTGGTTTCATGTAATTCAAGACTTGATAATAGCTTTATTTCCTGGATGAAGAAATTTTGCAGTGAGGTATAATTACAATTTATCCGTTATTCCCATACTAGAAAGAACCTATGTATAATTACTTTCCAGGCTAAATTTTCCAGGCCTATTTAGTGGACTCATCATGTGTGAGCACTGGCTAAGGTGTGACATTTAAATCATTTATTCAACACGCTTGCTGTAATTTGCTAAACCTTTTTCATCCATTTCCTTTTTTCAACGCCCACATCTGTATTTTCATTTTCAACCTACAGCGCTCCCTTGATCCCTTCCTCTTCTCTTTAATTATCTGCGTTCCAGAGTATGGCAGGATCATGGTTTACCCGTTCTTAGAAGCATCATAAAGTCTTTGCCTCCAGCACACGTTCAGTGCACCTGGATATTTTACAGCTTTGCTCAAAATCTGACCAATGAAGCAGGTATAGGTATAGGTATCGGCAGCTGGGTGTATTTCTTGGGTTGGATCAATCAGGATCAGTAACTGGCACTTTGACTTTAGGGTGCAGGCCATTTTATTTTTGCTCACTTTCAAGCATCAGCTTAAATGTTTTGAAAACTGGTGACGCTTGTGCACATATTGTGTTCATGCATGATCTAATAAGCGTTTATATGTTGTTGTTTTGCTTTCATTGTCTTATTTAGGCTACTGTCACCAGAGGAATAAAAATGTTGATTTAGGACAAAAAAATGCAGGCTGCAATGTTGCTGAATTAAATAAGCTATTTGCTATTGCTACATAGCCAACATTAGCATGAACAGCTGCTAACTTTCAAGTCCGGAAGAAACTTGACTTTAGAATTAAATTTAATTCCTTCACCGACCAAAAGTTGTCCCCAGAAGTGGAATACAGCGCTCTTGTTTTGCTTTGATTTCCATCACTTCTTTCTTTCTAGTAAAGCTGACATGCTCACAAATTAGTGTCTGTCTGCCCACCCCATGTTGTCACTGCCTGACCTCCTAGTCACTGCATCATCCTCTTCTTGAATCATAAATGCAACAATGGCTGAAGCTCTCAGCAAGTCTGACCTCATGTTAGTACCAAAATGTATTTTGTATCAGCTATTTTAATATTTTCTTGTATAGCCATTAGCCTACAGCCATTGTGACAGTTTGGCAAAGATTTATCCGAGCACAATTGATATACATCATTGATGAAATTACTTGGTTGATATCTCAAAGTGTTGCCTAGTTAATGCATAACATTTATGATCCTTAGTCAGATTGGTCTTGGCTCAAATAATTGCAGGTTCATGGAAAAGACACACTGACCCTTAAAAGGTCACAGTGACTCACTCCCCCCTTAGTTTAATAATAATAAAATATTTAATAATAAATATTAATATATATGAATATTAATGAACATTGGTATAAAAAATACTATATGCCAGCCGAGCCGCTAATTTACGTCTGTAGTCCCTAATAAATAAATAAAATACAAAAGTACACCACAAGGAATAAAAACAATACAATAAATACAATATAAATGGAGATACACATGACGATACACAAACAAGAAAGGCAAATATTGGACACGGTACAGTACTCTGACAGGACATGACAATAATACAACATCCAAACAGCACAACAAGTAAACAATGAACAGTCAGTCAAGTCACCAAATCCAGTGAGTCACCAAATGTAAGAGTTTCTTTACATTTTTGCTGTATGAGCAATTATATGTTGATGCTGTTTGCAAAATTACCAAAGTTGCTGCTGCACCTGAGGTGGACATCACCGTCTACACTGTGCCATCTGTGGATTGATTGAATCTGTTTAAGCATTAAGATTAGTGTTCTGGGTGAACAGCTAAGGGCCAACTGCTCGTTCTGAGACCCCTGAGCTGCTGAATATGAAACTATTCAGGTCCTCAGATGTCAAATATTCAGCTGTCTGAATCAATTTGCTGGCTGTTTGTGGTTGTGCTAGTGCTTGTGTGTATGTGTAGGCTTGTAAGTGCACACATATACGTGTGTGCTTGTGGAATGTCAAGCGTTCCACCTCCCTAGTATGCAGTCATGAAAGCTTTGATGCATTCAGAGTATCTGTGCCTGAGCAATTTAGAGGATAGGCTTTTAAAAGTTTTCCAAAGCAAATAACAAAATAAGAAATGCCTGAAAGACTTTTTATTAAACAGATAGAAGAACTTCCTCTCAAAACTTAATCTTCGCAGGAAAGTTAAACTTCGGAGACAGCTGTCTTTTTTTTATTTCCTGGAAGAGCGCCTCTATGAAACATCCTTTCATATCGGCCTGAAGATTGGTACGGTGTTCTCTCTGATAGAAAAAAACTTGACTGTAAATCTCCAAAGATCCCTAACAAGTCCCCCCTCTCCAAGACAAGGACCATAAAACATGAGAGGAAGAAAAAGAGGAAAAAGGAGACGAATGTAGGCCTTGGTGGGATAAAGGAGAGGAATTAAGGAGGCATTTTATTAGAGCTCTCAGACACAGTTATCACCTCTGAAAGACACGAGCAAACTTTTTCTTTGACCTTGAGCGTTCGGCGTCTTCTCTGCTAGTCACGTCTCTTTCTTTGCATGTGTTTAAAGGGCTTTCTTTCCCCTCTGCTTACTTGTGTTTTTGCGAGGTATTTAAAGGTGCAAAGTATAGTGTGATTAAAAGCTTAGATCTGAATAGCTGTCATCGATTGTGTGTGTTGCCTGTGAATAAGAGAAACTGTATCAGCTGTGTTTCCTTTGCTTTAAAGCAGGTAAGGTTGAGAAAGAGACTGCACTGTCAAACGAAGCAATAGATCCAGTTATTACTGCCTTTATTAGTAGAGCCATTTATCATTTGTGAGGTGCAGAGAGAAATACCTCAGGCAAATGGGAATAATTAGCTCACACTTAGTGACAGGCTTATTCTTTCTCTCTTCCGGGAGAAAGTTCTTGAACACAGCTGGAAAAAGAAACCATATTTTATAAGTGAATGGAAAATCAAGAATAGTTCTGCAAGAGATTTCTTTTAGGATGTGGTCCTCCACTTTCTTTCAAAAGCCCTTCAAAGTCATTTTGAAGGATAGCTGCAGATTTTACCCTGGAAAAACATGTACCCACTTACAGACCAAGGTTCCTGTTCCCCTACTCTCAGGGTTTGAATGGGGGAAATTGCATCCCTGTACAAAATACAATAAGGTTTATATTCAACAGATGTCTCCTCCCCGACCTGCTTCTCGCAAAAAAAATTAATGAAGCAGGGCTGGTGGAGGTGTCCTACTGAACTTAGCATGGCAGGTAGTATCCAATGAAAGAAAATCATTTCTGTCACAGGGAAAATCTCAACAAGCCAATTATTGGAGAGAGTTTGGCACATTTTACATTTAAAGGAAGCCAGTGTGAGATACAGAATATACATTAAGCTATTCAATAAACATTGCATTCCGTTTGCTTTTCTCTCTCCGTCTTTCCCTCCCTATCCCTCTCTCTTTTTCTCTTTATCATCCCTTACACACACACACACACACACACACACACACACACACACACACACACACACACACACACACACACACACACACACACACACACACATAGATACACACACACACAGACAAACTCAAGTCCCAAGATGGGTTGTTGACAAGGAAAAGAGAACAGTCACATCCAGACAGAGGGAGCTGAATGTATATTCTGAAATTTGCACTTTTCTCATTATAAAACTGTGTCACTTGAATGAGCAAACACCTGCCAAGGTTCTATACTAATACATAGTGTCCCTAGGTAGATGAAGTGGTAGGAAGGGGGGAAGGGGAGGGCAGTGGAAACATGGGGGAGGGAAAGGGCAGATGGGAGAAGAGAGATGGGGAAGAAATGGACAAAAGCAAATGTGCAGACATGATAGGCCTAAAGTGAGTGAGGTTAGATATATATAACTTTATATCATGCCCTGTGACTCCTGTCCTATTAGCACAAACATTGTGTTTACTCACCGGCTGCCTTTACTGATGGAGAAGTGCAGACATCGCAAAGTGATAGATGTGCTGCTGTATTGCACACAGCCTGGCACATTAATTGCATATACATAAACCTATGGATATACATGTAGCTAGTGTGCAGTGTTGTCTGCTCAGTGAGTATGTCGCAATCACTGGGGCTCTGGAAACATACAGATGAATCACAAAGTTGTGTGTGAATGGAGTTGAGCTAGGAAAACGTTTTTTGGATTCTAAAGTGAAGTTTTATTCCCAGTGTGTGAATTAAAAAAAAAAGATGAATTGTTGGGTAATTGTGATCAAAATGAAACTTGGGCAATCAATGAGTAATTGTGTTTTGAAGAAAACACTGTGACTGTGTTTTACTTCTGGTTTGTGTGTGAAAAGTCGAATAGCCTAAGCCCTACTAGATGCAATACTGCATGTTGACATGGATGTTGAGGAAAGGCACAGTAATGCAAAGCAGGAAGCATCTGGGGAAAAGCAGTTTGCCGCTGCTGAGCCTGAGGTCCAGCTGAGGTTCTGACAGAAACATGAACGCACCGCGGAACGCCAGCCGTCATCAGCAAAACAGTCACAGTGCAGAAAGAGAGAGCGAGAGCGAGAGAGAGTGCGGCTCGCAGCAGGCTTTTTAAAATCAAAAGCAGCTAAAGCAAACGTCGGATGAAACATGCAAATGCACCGATATCGCTGTTTGTTTTTGTTTGTTTGTTTGTTTTGCAGTATAGATACACACTGTGTCTGAACAAGCGAGACTGAGGAAGAGGAAACCAGCAGCTTACTGCTCTGTAGCCAAATGCTTTTCACAAGGCAGATGCTTTAATTAAGTCACTGCACCATATTCATGTCATCCTGTGGCTTCTAACTTCTCTACTCCTATTGACAGCTTATAGTGAATACCAACATTGAACAACTATATATTACTACTGCAATCTGCGTATTTATGATGTTGTTTATTATATTCTACCCTGCCTGTTGAGTTGTATGCTTGCCCGTAGACGAAGATTTACATTTTGGTATGTTCATCCCACCTGCTGTGAACTGACTCACAGACTCTACAGTAGGTTATGTTAGCAATTAATTCAGTTAATTAATTGGAAGCGAACCATTTGAACAGTGTCTGTATTTGTCCTATAATTAGTACTAAATTACATAGTTCTTTCTACGAGACATTTTAGAAATTATTAGGAAATTATGGACCAATAAAATCAAACGTTGCTGCCGTGGACCCACATCCAAGCACATGCATAAATTGATAACCTTACCACATGATGTGTTTGTGGATGTTGAAATGCATTTTCTGGCTGCACATGCTTTGTTTATATTGACCTGTTGCTCATTAATGGGTCAAAGATTAACCCTGAATATGAACGTCAAACAAAGCATGCGTTTTCAAAGCATGAGTTTTAAGAAGATGGTTTCATCACCATAAGGCCAAACGTTTTTCCTTCAGAACAAAAATGTCACTTTTAATTTAAAAGTAACGAGGTGTCTTTGACCTTCTCTCTGTACAGCTTCCCTCTGTCCCTCAGTTTTCCTTTTCAAAGTCGTGCCGCACCCTCTAGAGATTTGTTTTAAGAAAAGGATGGCTGACACTCCGCTCTCTTTTCTGTCCTTTTCTGAACACACTGTTTGGGAACAGAGAATATTGTGGCTTTGGTGTTATGGCTATTTAGTCTCTGTTATCTGATCGGTCATGGCTGAAGTCAAGGGAATCTCAACACGGATGCTCACTAGTACTTACAGTTAGAAATAAAAAGTCTTCCCTGAGTTTCAAACTGCATCTGTTTGGGCAAAATAATAAAATTGTCAGGTCTCAAGGTACTCTGTGTTCGCTCTGCTGAGATTAAGGCAATCAGATGCATAAAAGACTATCTATCTCCCTCACTGTCTGTGCTTCACACACATACACACACACACACACAAACTATAAACAAACAAGAAGCAAAATAGGCAGAGGTGTATTGCCCATTTGTTGCAAAAACAAATCAAACTTTGATGCTGACAAGTGCAGCTTTGCTTTCTGTCTCCGTTTCCATATTCACAGCGAGACGCAGGCTGAGGCTAAATGAGCAAAAAATGGTTGCACATTCAGTAAGTACTAGTAGTTACTGTGGAATACAAAATCACTGCTACCCTTTGATGTCGACAACAACGCCATCCTCCATGAACACATCCAGGAGGACTGTCTGCACAAATGGTCTCTAATGCATGTCGGGCAGCCGCAGCACCTCTGCAGACAAATAGTGGAGGATCCTCATCCTCACCTTCTCCTCTGTCGATATCCAGCCTTTCACTGGACAGAGAGAGAGAGAATATAGGTTGCTCTGCCTGGGAGGAAAAAAATGGAAAACTGGAGGTGGACTGAACTGTTTTGCGTTTAATAGAAAAATTCTGAAAAGTATGAGTCATATGTATGTGTCATAACGTCCAAGTGTGTGTGTGTGTGTGTGTGTGTGTGTGTGTGTGTGTGTGTGTGTCTGTGTGTGTGTGTGTGTGTGTGTGTGTTAGCTCCAGTATCATCTGTGAGATCATAATCTGCAGTGTTAAAAGTGTACATTGCCATCCGCGATTTTCATGTTTTACTGTAAATAAATTAAGTTTATTTGTATACAAGTTTTGATTTTCATTCAGTTTGACAAGATATTCAAACATAGTAGCTCTGAAACAAAGAAAACAGTCAAAGTCTGAATGAAGAAAATATACAAAACTAAATGTTGTAAACACTTGTCATCCTGTCCAGCTGGTCGAGACGCTGATATGAGACTTGAGTTCATTTAAAGCTGAATTTTTGCTCAGTATTCTTTACTGTATTATAGGATCCTTACCATTTATGTTCTGATTTCATGCATATATATAACACCTTTCATGTTTCTAAATCCGGTCTGAATCCACCCTTCCAGGGGGATCAGGATGATCCTGCTTCTTGGCACCTAAACTATCCCGATATCCGCCCGTGAGCACTGGAAAAATGTGCATACACCACTTTAAGGAAGACTGTGCAACTGAATCCAGATTCTAATCTGAATGATCAAAGTCTTCACATCAGATAAAACGGTACATTGAAGCCCAATCCATCCATGACGCAAAATTTTACAGTAAAATCCACACTACATGTTAAGAACATGTTCAAGAAGTCATCACTTGTCAGTTTCAGGTAATTGTTTTGCACTAATATTGCCAACCAAGTAACAACACATATTAAAAAATATAATCATATTAATATGAAAAGTATATTGATAGTATTCCTTTGTTTATCTTGTGAAAATTTACTAGAAAAATAATTAATTTGCTACATCAAAGGTATATTTTCTAAGCTCAAAGGATAAAAACTGCTTTGACATGTCTCCAAGTTCTTCAGTGGGATATTGACAACAGGGGAAGAAGAAAGCAGAGTCCCATCATCACCACAGTTCATGAGCCAGCAACAGTAAATATATTTTTTTGACATTTGCCTGCTCATACTTCCTTGCCCAGAGCAAATAAGACAACAGTTGAATTGAAGCATTGTTTGACTTGTACACTCTCACAGGTTAGTGTGGAGCTGCCTGAGTCGACAGAATGAGGTCTGGGTGGGAGGAAGGAGAGAAACTGAAAGACTGAAAGAGAGAAAAAGCAAACGATGTGCAGAAGCAAAAATTAATCTGTTCTTTGTCTAAAATCAGTGCAAATAGTCTCCTCTTTGTCTTTTATTCTTTGGTGAGGCGTTTGTGTTTATACATAACAACTATCTTTTCAGGACAGGTCTCACCATTAGCTGAACTGGCAGTGCATTAGACGAAAACTAATTTGATGGTCTTGCATTGGTGGCCATGTGTACTCAAACACACACACACACATATGCACATAGAAAAGGAATGTTCTGTCACCGGTGCCAAGCTTAAAGATATGTCATGTGCTCATATCAACATGTCACGCCTGCTCAGGCTCAGTACACAGCATGAAGGGATAACCGGTGTTGTGAAGGACGGGAAGGGACAGAACAAATGCAATAATAAATGGGAGAGAGCAGCTGTCGTTTAGCCAAACTGATTACGACTCAACCCGCCAGTTACTGTAGGTGTTTAGCCTGAAACCAGCAAAGCAAAGCGATCCATCCCTTGGCAAACCAAATGACATGAGATAGTGCGCTCGCTGACATTTCTCTACATTTGTCAGCTCTGTGATCATCGCGGCATACACAGGCGCTGTAAAGAGAATGCAGCCCCTTGTGCTCCAGAGCCAGACGTTCACCAGTGACTGACAAATTGCAGCCATGAGCGAGTCAAAACACGGCTAATACCGTGGCAGTTGGCATTGATTTCATCAGTCAAATACAAGACTGAGAATCTGGCAAAACACGTTACATTTTAAACAGCGTTAATGTCTGTACCAGCTTCTGAAAAGCTCTTTCCAAAGCTAATTGACTGTTGGTAAATAACACATCTTATATTTTTGTCATACTCAGTCAGGGGAGGTTAAGGTATTTAGGAGGGAAAACATGGCTCTTTTTTTTTAATGACGGCTTAAAGCTTTAGGCTGTTGAAACACAGTTTCAGTACTTTAGATACCTTGGGTATCATTTCTCACCAGACAGCCACTCTTTAAAGTACTCTACAAACAGACTGTCTAATGGCCTTTACTCTTCAAATTTGTAGAGAGGTTACAAAGGCAGGGCGCTCTACTTTTTGTATGATTTGTCACAATTACCGTAAGACAAGAATTTTTCTTTCATGTGCGGGCACATGAAAGAAAAATACCTGTACACAAACAGTCGTGCCTCTTTTCTGCCGAATCCCATCACGCACATTCTCATATGTGAACACATACACGCTCACTGTATTCCAGCGAGGTGTGCTCAAAGTCACTTTGATGGAGAGTGAAAGCAAAGTAGCCTTGGCTGCTCATATTAAATAAGGTTTTGCAGGAAGGCGTTGTACTTGCAAGAAGAAGGATTGAATAAATCTGTTGAGCAGCCAAGGCCACAGAAACAGGAAGAAATAGGGTTTTTTACACACTCAACAATCCTCATGTTCTGTTCTCAAAGCACAAACCAGACTTTTGTATAATGCAATGCACCTCTTGTACAAAACAGATGTGAATCATGTCGTTTTCATGGTGTCACCACAATCTGAAGCCTCGGTGCATGCTCCCACTGTATCATAGATATTAAGTACAAAGTGCAGTTTGAAGACCGTGGAGTGTCTTTCGACTGGCCGTCCAATTTCAGCAAATCCATTTCAAGTCTCACATCTAGCCAAACTCTCATTTGGCCTCTTTCTCAACCTGTTATTACATTATTGATTTCCATTCCTGTTATGTCTTTTGGAAGATTACATTTTCATATAAGTAAAGTGTCTATGAGGGCTTCCAGCAGGGGGGAAGGCTGCATATGCCAAACTGTAGATGTGCAGTGGTGAATTTGTTTTCAGATTCAACTGAAAGTTTAGTTTTGAGACCATTTTTATCTTGTGATTTTTCCATTGTTTATACATTTAAATTTGCCTCAATGTACATTATTAACACTGTGCTTGGTTTTTATAAGCACAAGTACTCTTTTATTTGAAAGTATAAAACAATAAAAAATAAGCCATTGGCAAGAACTACACTTTACCACCACCTTTAGCATTTTAACTTAATTGAAAATACCCATATCCCTTGTGTACCAATTTGTGTTGTATTAGAAGTTAAATAAGAGCATTTGTTAATCATGCCAAAAGCCTGAATTGCCTATTTTTGGAGGCATTACTTTTTCATTTTTTTTGTGGCATGTTTGAACTGATACTTTTGGATAATAATATGTGTGGACAATATGTACATGTTAAGCCTCACATAACAGGGGGACTGCAAAGTATTACCACACCACTGATCTGTCTTTCACTTTGATGTTTCATACTGCTGTGATCTCACATTTGTAAAACTCTTTCTCTCTAAGGTTTTCTGTGTTTAAGATGAATTATCAATAGACTAGAAATATTTACCAGTCTTATCAAGCTTACTGTGTTCCAAATTAATGCTTATGTTGTAGGAGCAGAGGAGTGTCACTGCTGAAGTCCTCATCACTTTTAGTTTGCTGACGATCCATTTACCAACTGTCTCTGTCTGTCTTTGTCCAGCTTTGAGAGACAACCGGATTGAGCTGGTGCGTGCGTCGTGGTCGGAGCTGACCATCAGCATCAGTGATGTCTCGCTGTCTGATGAAGGCATGTACACCTGTTCTCTCTTCACCATGCCTGTGAGAACAGCTAAAGCCTACCTGACTGTTCTAGGTAAGTCCACTTACATTACATCAGTGTGTCTGCTTAATCATAGCTGTCCAGATAAATTTTGCAGTGAGGTAGACATGTTTGTGGAGCAAGTCACAGTAACGGTTAGTTAATAGAAGAAGTCACATACTGTGCACCTCAGATGTACTGAACACTCAGAGGAAACACTCTTGTCCTGTGTCTTAGAGGATAACCCATTTGGAAGTTTTTGATTTTCAGATACATTATCATCATCAAAATGATTATTATATTAATTGTATTATTCATTGTAATAACATTTAATATCAAAACCTATCACTAAGAGCTTTTATGTTGTTGCCAATATAGTACCATATTGAATACTTGTCTATCACAATGGATAACTGTTTAGCAACAGGAAGAATCAAAGGTAAAGAGTCAAGAGTCACCAAGCAAGAAAAGAAAAGAAAAAAAACCACTGAGCTTCCCAGCTCTCAGTTCAGTCCTAAATGTTTAATCATTTTTATTAAAATAAAAACTACTGACCAGCTGCCAACATTTTCAAGTGGGCCGTGAGCTGGAAAAGGTTTGGGAACCATTGTGTTACTGTAATAGATTTCAGTAAAACTGAAGTCAGATCAATGGTCAAGTGAAGAGTTAGTAGTTTTTGTGTTTGGGTCAATTTCAGAATATTACGATTATTATTATTATTATTATTATTATTATAATGAAAACTCTAGACAATTGTGCGGCCTTGGTGGAGCCTGTTGCTCATGCCTGCATGTGCAGACAAATGAAAACCACTGCTTGTCTCTCTCTCTTTCTCTCTCTCTTTAGTAATGTTTGTGTTGTGATCATATAGCTTCACGGAAAACATTGTCTCATTTCCTGCCACAGGCCTTATCATCTTGCCAATTAGTTTTTGCTAATGTTAATAGATGTGCTTGTGCACTCCAGGACCATTAACTGGCTCTCTGTGTTAACAAGCATTCTGAGAATTAGAGACATTAAAGGCTACTGCTCAATAAGGATATGGAGAAAATTATTTTTTGCAATACTGAACAATAGTTAATGGTGCAAGCCAGGAAACAGAGGGAGATTTAATAAACACACAAAACAGCCAGGGAATGGCCTGTTTAAGGACACTCAGTGCTGCGAATGAAAATATTAAAAATCATTTAGACAAAATACCAAACTCTAAAATCAACATACAATTATATTAACTGGTGAATAAATATGGACATTAACAAATTGCAGCAAACTTTATGACATTATGATGACATTTTTGAAACATGCCGTCTAGTGTGTATTCATAGTGTTTGTGAATACATTATCATCATAATTTTATAAACATCAACAAGAAAATGAAAAGAATTACGTTTTGATGCAAGCCAACTTAAGAGGTTGGCTGGGTCACCAAAATGTCATCGACAGTTCATCCTGGGGGCAATGTGGACGTGCGTCACAGATTTCATGGCAACTCATTCATTAGTTGTCGAGACCAAAGTGGTGGATCGACCGACAGGCTGACATTGCTATCTCTACGCCCCAAGCTCAGCTGAGAGTGCACCGCACAAAAAGTCCAGTCAATAGTAAATGACTTTGATATTAGCCCTGAATAAATTCACACAATAACGACAGGAATTATCAGTCCTGAGATCCAGTTCTCTTTTCTTTTCATTTTCTTTCACCAAGCATCAGAAATCTAGCTCTCATTTCTTTTTCATGTCTTGAAAGCGCTTTTGGTCATGCTTAAACAGCCGTGCACACACAAACACACCGAAATCCTTGTTGCACGAATGAGAGGAGAAACACTTACACACAAACACACAGGGTTGTACGCTGGCAAAAACACACACACATGCACACAAAAACAGAGAGACGGATTAAAGCTTTGCAGCCTCTAGCCACCCAAGAGGAACTTAACTGTATAAGATGAACATTGTATTTGATCTGCTCTCTTTCAGTCTGGGGAGAAATGCATCATACACTTTTCTCACTCAAGCCACACTCACTTATTCATAGTCTTCTACATGCAACACAATAGTTAGCAAGATATTGTGAACTTGCACTTTAAATACTTGAGTATAGTGAGCTGGAAAAAAAAGATGCAGACAAAAAATGACACATAGAGCATTTAGTTCAGCAAGGAGGAGTAGACTTCACTCTGTACTGGATGTACCAAGCACTGGTTTGCTCCTACAAAAGGATGAAAAACAGAAAATAGGAGGAACCTTTAACACTGGTACTGTAATAAACCTTGCAGGAGGCGGTGAGACAGACAAGGCCAGAGTCAGTCAATGTCATTGACTGACAGACCTTTCAGTCACTCCGCCTGAGGCCGACTTATTGCTCACTGACATTAGAAAGGCACACGCTACACACTTAAAACGCTCATTAGGAGTGACCTGCAACATTTTCTGCACAACCGTGTAGCTCCCAGTGTCATAACCCTTTGCTCACCAACATGCACGTACACATGCGCATGTTCTTTGTTATTCACGTGAACCAAACCACAAAGAAGGGGGACGGCCCAGTGGTGTGATAGACCACCCAAAACATGAATAACCCCCCCCCCCCCCCCCCCCCCCCTGATGTGTTCCTGAACATGACACTGCTTAGGAATGCAGCTCTGCAGTCTGCTCCCCAGTCTCGCTGCAGGAGGCCAAGCTGCAGGGAGAATTTCCAGTACAGCATAATAATATTTTTGCTGCATAATGACAAACCGCCAATTAGTTCCATCTCTGTGATTTTCACTCCATCCAATAGGTGTACCAGAGAAGCCAGAGATCAATGGCTTGACGAAGCCTGCCTTGGAGGGCGACCACATTACCCTGACCTGCATCACTCAGGGCAGCAAGCCCGCCGCTGACCTGCGCTGGTTTAGGAATGAAAAGGAGGTCAAAGGTATGCAACATCTGTTTCTGCATTTACATACGTGTGATTATTTCATACGTTCATTATGTGAAAGGTTTCAGAATGAGAGCTATGGTTAAAAAAAAAAATGTTATGAAATTATCAGTTTTACCAAAGCCAGGAGGGAGAGTTCTTGCTTCTCTTCTCTGAAAATGAGCTGATTGTCAAGTTTCCAATGAAACAATTACGTTTTACTTTTCAAAACTAAATCTTAATCATTTATGCTGTTGGAGCAACTATCTGCTGATTTCCTAATATCTTGTATCAAGCTAGCTTCCATTTGTAACAAACGACTCAATTAGGCTCCTCCCTATCTCCCTGTGTTGTCAGATACCAAACAATATTGGTTATCATACTTCAGCATGGCTCTCACAACCTCCCTGTGCTTTGTAATGGAGCACAAATATGCCCAAGTTGTTTCTAATAAAGCAGATTCAGCCTGTGTCCTCTGGCCTGAGACCGATACATTAACCTCCCTTGTTATCAGAGGACCGTTCTAAATCACACTGACTGGACTCCGCACCTCATTTCCACCCTGCTCCTGCTCTGGTCTACTTGATGAGCCGTCAACTTTGTAATTGTTTGAAAAGGATAAGGAAGAGAGAGACTGGCAGACAGGATGTGAGAGAATATTGAAGAAAGTAGAGCCGGAGACACGAATGATGAAATTATGTTTTTTTAGGAGGAGAGAAACAGATGCAGTTCTGTATCAAATGAAACGCGGAACCCAGTGGGATAGGACTGTCACAGATCTTTAGCACAGTTGCACAGTTGCAGAACTTTTACTAAGGTTTCTGTGTTGTTTCACAAAGCAGATTAAAGTCAGATATAAAAATGCAAATTACCCTTTTCTAATTTGATGACTGCGAGTGTAAAAAAAGAGATAGGGCTGAAAATCATAGATTTACGTTTTTTTTGTTTTTTTTTTGCCCAAGAAAAGGAAAAACAATGCAAGTGATTGGAAAGAAACTGTCAAGATCTCAAAATTTTTGTATAACCCAACAGATCAGTGAAACTCAGTAATGAGTAAAACAAGCAGCCAGGTGTTGCACATCCTAAATGCCCAATTAAATATAGTACAATTGTCTTCATGAGAGGCGTTTGAGGAGCGTAGAACACAGACACTTCACATACTTCATTTCCCTGCTTATAAGAAGCATTAATAAAGCACAAAAATTATTTTTGCCAAAGCATGCGTGATTTCTGCTTTGTAACTTTGCATATTAATGTTTTCTGTCTGCTGTCACTTTTTTTCTTTCTTGGTTTCTCTGGAATCACTGACAACAGGCACGATTTCTTCTTTGTTATTTCTATTCTTAAATTCCTGCACTTTGTGCTTTACTACATATAAAGTGCATTAGAGAACTATTACAGCTACAATTCACTGAGTCAATTAACTGCTAACTGAGAAGTTTAGTTTGTTTTTGTTTGTTTGTTTTTTTTTTGGGGGGGGGGGTTCCAAACAGCGTGAGTCAGTGTATTAACTAGAGTCTTCCAGGCCTTCTGTTTGTTAACACAGAGAAATCCTCACCTTTTTTTGCTTGGATTTATTATGATGAGACAGAACTTGTTCCACTCAATCTCTGACACCATGACGACATATTTATGTCCTGTAAACAACAATCCTAGGACTTGTTAAATGCTGATTTCATTAGCAGATCTCCGAGTCCATTATTGTTTTTTTTCTACAACTAATCAACACAATTTTATAATGTATAATAGTAGATTCTCACTGCACTTATTTTTTTCTGAAGAATGTCTGAGGAACATGAGGCGCGTAGAAACAGAATATACACTAATTAGCAGAGTATTTTTCCCTTACAGGCTCACGGTGTCTCTACGGGTGATTATTGCGTCTCCCAGTGGCCCACGACTGCGCAAAAAGCTTCCTGTAAGGCAAATGGAAGCTTAGCCAGGACATTATGTTCTTTTAATTTACCACAGAGAGTGAACAGGTAGTCAGAGATATCCTTGGTGGCTTGAAGTGGAGGTAGTCTCAAGAGGATATGCTTTCTCATTAAGGTCAGATGCTATAATTCTCTCCACAACTTGGCACACGACTATCTTTAATTTGGGCCTTGTACAATTTTATATCAGTATATTATTCACCGAGACAAGGTTGTAGTTCTTAACCTAGAAAGGCTTGTTCAGGTCTGCCCTTCTGTGAAACTGTATTCAGCAGTGCATACGTCTTACAATACTTGACATTGTTGAAACTAATAATTTAGCTGAAGGTTTCTGTGGAACGATTTATTCAAAGAAAGGAAAAGCATCGGTATTATGTAGCCATTTTTCTCTTTGTAGAAGAGGTCTTGGGAACGTTGTCCCAGAACAGAAAGCCAAAGCTTGAGACTTTATACAAATGTCAGATAAGAAGATTCTTGTCAGATCTGTGATTTGACTCGTCAAGAATGTCAATCGGAGCTGATGTTTCAGGCCTCACTGAATTCACTGAAAAGCTCTCTTGGCGTCTGCCATTACACCCTCTCTACGCGATCTTAAGCCCAGACAGCTCAGCCTGCTATCTCACATTAAGGGTTTCCCAGGGTCCAAGATAAGCAAGCAGATAAGCCCAAATCAGTGGTGGTTTTCCACACAGTTATAAGCAGATATCATGGTTATCTTTCCATTTAATTAACAGTAGCTGGGAGATGATATTGAATCTATGTCATCATATTTATTCAGACTTCCTCAGAACATCCTGTGCAATAGAAAAAGTTATGTTAATCTCCCATACTGACATATTCCAAATCTGATTTTTAATGCCACAAAAGGTTGCATCTAATCAACCGAGTCCACAACAACACATTTTTCCCCCCCGGGCTGTCTGCGTCATCACTGTCTTTCACTGTATCCATAGAAATCCCACGATAAAATACAGTAGAAATGACTGAAAGGTTGTTGGTGCCAAAGGTGAAGAAAACACTGATCCCTTGATTAATACCTTGTCTTTTCTGACAAGTAGGTGTCTGTTTTTAATTAGCAGTTTGCTGCTCAGTGTGATTCTTTTGTCAGGCATTATTCATGTGGAGTTCAGGAAAAAGTCAGTGCTCAAGCTTATGATTGACGCACACAATTTCACACATTTACTTCTACATTGTCACACCATAAATGCGTCCCTGCCACTAATTGGTCCACTTTCCTTAGGTAATAAGAAGGCGTGAAACCTTGTGTGGATAGTCAGTCTGGTCCGTTACATGTGATGGAGATGGAGAGTTTGTGTTTGGGTGTCGCATTTAAATGGGGGAAAACAAAATCTACCCACCAAGCCACTCACAGGCAGTCAGACTCACTCTCCACATTTAAAACTGACTAAATAAATAAACAGAGAGGCAACCAAACACAAAGGGCAACACATGTTAATACACAACGTGTATATATGCATGTGAAGGTGAATGTGAGCACACTCAAAGTGTTCATCATCCTGACAGGATCAGGGTGTGTTCAATGTAAAAAGCCATCTGATTGTGGGCAACCATGCTGGGAATAAATGACAATTGTGACATATTGGTGTGGGATCTGGGGGAATAGAGAAGATTATATTACCGGCAGAGCCACTGGAGCAGTCCATCACCCATACGCATGCAGCTAACAGACACCCTATGCTAAGTGTGTGCATGTGTGTGTGTGTCTGTATATATGTTTGCGTGTGAGCAAAACAGACAGATGGAGCAGACAGCCTGCACGTAAGGACATAAGCTTGTGTGTGTGGAACGGAATCCAATATTCTTATTTCTCAGTCTCTTTGTCCCTCAGATCCCCTCAGTCCCCACCCAGTAATGATATATTTCTATCTCAGTTACACACCATAACCCAGAGAGACCTCTGCCAATATCACCACATGTAGCACTTGTTTACACACCACTGAACCAGAGGGAGCTGTGTGGAGACCAAGCAAGGCAGAGATGAAATGAATATTTATTTCAAATAAGGGTGGGGATGTTCGCTATCGGACTAGTATTATCATACTGTCTGACCTAAACTGTAGAGGTTATTGCTTCATCATGTTATGCGATAGCTCTATTCCAAAGAGGCTTTAGTTTAAAAAAAAAAACATATTTGATTCAGATTTGCTTGCTGTCACATCCCTGTATTGTCAAACATGTTAGTCAAGGACAAGGAACTATTACTGCGAACGTACCTGGCACTATTTTAGGTCGCTCTCTGCTGACTTTTCAATACGCTATAACTCAAGTCCCATTCACTGAAGAGTTTAACAGTGACTGAACAACCTTTTTGAAATAGTGCTGACTAATTCTTCATTCACGGGTAATTGTCCTTGACTACTGCGAGTGTGAACAGAGTGAGGTGGCCATCATTATTCCAAGGTTTTGTCTGGAAGGAGCCATTGAGGAAAAGCGAAGAGGCAATAGCTCCTGGAGTTTATTTCTAAGACGGTGATGGCGATGACACTGCTGGTGGCACTGTGACACTAAAACAACGATTAGGTTCGGGAATGTAAAGCAGTTTTCTAGTTAAAAGAAAAATACATTCTCAGTCATTTTGGCTGCATGACACAACCTTGCACACTACTTAGAGTCTGTGTTGGGACTACAGTTATACAATCCACCTCCCTGGGATGGAGTGGATCAATGGCCATTAAAGATGTAATTTCAAGATGGCTCCTGCAAGTCATAGTGGCATGAATAAAAGATGCTCAAGGCACACAGGCACACACACGCACTCTCACTCACACACACACACACACACACACACACACACACACACACACACACACACACACACACACAGACATGTTCACTGTATCCTGTATAAAGGAGAAGCACCGATGTAAAAGTACTTTAATGCATGCAAGGTATGGTATGGTATGGTTACATTCAAAAAGATGAATAAAGAGCAGCAATATCTTCAGCCAAAATATTTCATGCACCACCTTTCTTTCTTTCTTTTTTACTTTCTTTCTTTCTTATACAGAGATATATTTGAGTCATCCTTGGCCTAGCGTAAGAGTGTGTGATCAGGTTAAAAGACTTCGACTTGAGCACTGTGGTGGGAAAAAAAGAGGAGATCAGATTGCTACACCCACTGTCTATGCCCATTAAGAGCAACATCCTAGAGGTGGAGCACCTGTCTAGTTTTAAATGCCAAGGCACGGAGACGGAGCAGACCTCTCTTTTTGGAGTGGAAAACCGTCTTCATGAATCCACAATAGACACTTTTCAGCCGTGAATGCTCCAAGAGTTTCATGTCAGAAAGGACATGATGATACGTGTCTGCCAGGCGCTGATAGAAAGTCTCCTAACATTTAAAAATTAGTTCCCTGGTCATAGTCACCCGTCAGTCAAGCACAGAGACCAGACGGGTCAGAAAAGTTAGGATGCCTACGGGCTGAGAGCAGGCCCAGCTCCCTGAGCACTGCACAGTGGCCAGAACAAGTGAAAAGTTAGTGGAGGGCACAATATATCATCTCCACACCTCACTGGGGCTGCAGCCTGCTGTGTATTACTGTTCTTGTTTTAAAGTTTTAGTCAAACCTATCGCTATGCAGCTCATCTGACAGGCAAAGGAAAGCATGCAGGTCAGGTACTCATCAGGCAACACTTTTTTTTTCTGTTTGCATCATGAATTTTATTGTATTTAAATGAGTGTTTGTGCCGCTATATATTTTGATTATCCTCGCCCTAGCCCACAGGCGAATTTGCATTGTTCTTGACTGAGTAAATTGTTTTAAATCTCAGATGGGATGCAGTTCAGGGGATGTTGAGTCAGCCCTCGGACCCCTGCTGCCAGGATTAGTCAGCTCTGTTGCTGTTGTTGATGCTTCCTTCCCCACCCCAGCAGTCCTCCTCTGTCTCTCCTGTCGATCCCTCCATCTTCTTTTCTTGGGTTGTCCCTCTCCCCTGTGAAATGGCATAAAAGGGTCAGATTCTCACATTTTTCACGCCTGTCATTTCCATTTCTAATCCTCCGAGGCTCTGTCTTGGCTCGCACCAATGATGCAGAGCCCTGAGCACCCACCCACAGAACAGTGTGCTACAGTCACAGCCAAATACTGGCAGGGCTTTTGTTAAGGAGAGGCACCACAGGTGAATGTGGCAGGATGGTGTTCCACTTTCAAAGAGCCAAAAACTGTTTAAATTGCAGAGCGTGTCAGAGAACGTTTTTGCATATGTTGAATTTCCCAGCAATTATTAAATGAATAACAATAAACTTTATTTATATTATTTATAAGTCACATTGGTGAGTAGAATGCAAATAGATGCACAGAATTATGCCCTGTTAAATCTGCAAAATGTCACTTTTTGTTAGTTGTTTGGCCTTTTCAAGTAAGAAAAAAAAAAAAAAAAACAGCTACTCTGAAATGCCACAATTTTTTCTAAAATGTATTATAATATAAAACATGACTTCTAACAATGAAGAGTGGTCCAACAGTCAGACAGCAAAATTAATCATTGTAGCAGAGTCAAGAGATGCACTTTCTTATTTTTTATAGCACGACCTTCATGAAGAAGGTTGTTTTGTTTTTTTTGCTTACTAGTTCAACAGCAAGACCAACACTAGGGTTTATGTAGAATTTTGTTGCTCTTATATAGAAACCTTAATTGGTGAATAATTCACTGTGCATTTTTTTTATTAACCTTTTTTCAAAATAATATTTGACAGTT
This sequence comes from Trachurus trachurus, assembly GCF_905171665.1. Lineage (NCBI taxonomy): Eukaryota > Metazoa > Chordata > Actinopteri > Carangiformes > Carangidae > Trachurus > Trachurus trachurus. The sequence goes on along the minus strand of NC_139903.1, from coordinate 16,823,301 downwards.
TCACATGAGTGCCCTGACAGTCAAGCAATGAAAAAAAAATTTGATTTAGACAGAAAAACTTAATTATTACTATTATATATTGTTGTTGTTTTAATCCTTTTTAGATATGCGTGGTGGTTCACCTCAGCCTGCTGTGGCCAAAATGAATTTTACAGACACCAACCATTTTTTTTCTTTTCATTTTCTCTCAGGGCTTCCATAGAGATTTGTTAGAAATACTAGAAGTTGGCAGTGAAGGTTGAATCTTCTCACCAACTTTGCTCATTCATTCATTCATTCAACATTTAATTTACTTACAATCAAATAACTGGATCTCAAGGCTTCATGCAGCCCTGCAGTAATCCCATTGGTTATTTTTGCTAACATGAAAAAGCCACTCTGTATGCCTCCACACATGTACACTACATGTGGTGTGACATTGACCAGATGAGTTTTTTGATTGACAAGTCTGAGCCTTAATGGCAGTTTGATATCAACCGCTGAGCTTAACGTGTGATGAGATATTGATAGACATATTATACCTACTCTCACACACTAGCACGGACACACATTCTTGTACACACACACAGCACAGAAGGCATTAACAGTGGGGTATTACCATCTGTTATTATGTTCTCAAAGTGGATCTATGAAGACTTTAGTCTGAATAAAGATATTAATGAACTCAAACTTTGTATGAGCACGTCAGCTACTGTAGTGCTCTTATCCTGAATCACACAGAGGCAATCAGAGTCCATTCAAATCGCCATGAGACGAGAATCTGAATCGACACTTAACTCACATAGCAAAATTATATAGAAGGTGAGTTTCTTGTTCCCTGCAGTACAGTTGTTTCAGTGTGGAGCACATTTTCAATCAGGAACCTCTGAGACAGAAATATGAGGTATTCTATTTTTTATTAATTTATATTTTTATTGTTTTCATTTTATTTCATTTTATTTTATTGTTAAAAGACAACCAACAATTACAAATACATTTTTAATGCACAGTACATTACGTTTTTTAATTAAGGGCCATCTATTACATTTACAGTCCTTTAGATTCTGATCTTGAACAAAGTCTTCTTTACTGTAGATAATGATGATGAAAAATAATATAACATAAGAAAACTTCTATGTCTAATTTTATTTTATCTATTCATTAGTTAAACTGTCAAATAAATGCATAAATCCAGTGACAGAAATATGAAGAGAAGAGAGAAAACAGACTAAAAGCATGATAAAGAGAGACAAGGTAAAAGTGACTTTAAAAAACAATGCATACATGAAAGGAACTGTGTATGTGGCTGCAAATAAAATGAGAACATTTGACTGTTGGAGCCACAAAGAGACAGGGAGGAGAGGCTGTCTATGCTGACCTGGTATAACTAATAGAGATGGTAGTAGTAACCACTAAAGCAGGCCATAATATTAGAAATTCAATGTCCTCTCCCTGCAGTTCTCCACTCTATTCCACTCTGCTTTGTCTCCTGCAATTTCTCTTTTTTGTGCAGAAATGCAGCCAAATTTGCTCTCTACTGTTCTGTGGATGGCTGTTACTAAGGCTGCACACCTGTCACTCACTCACCTCTGGGAGGGGGGGCGGGCTCATTGCCTCAGTTGCAGGGAAAGTGACTGAGCGGAATAGTTGATTGGCAGAATGGAGAGGGAGAGGAGACAGTGGGGTGAGATGCTTAGAAAGTGGAGCAGATGAGCACAGAGGAGAGAAGGATATAGAGCGTAAACAATCTCTTTAAAAAAATACAAAACAAGGCCGTCCGGCATGATACAGAGATAGCACACACACCGATACTTCTCTGAAATTTCAGCGATGAGGAAAAAGAATAAGAGAGACATGGTTTTACAAAGCAGGGCAACACCTGACTGCAGAGATAAGCCCGGACAGCTGAATACAGTGTACGAGTGATTTCTTTTCTCTTTTGAAAAAAAGAAAACCTTGTGGGAGTGTGGATGAACGGGCTTGATGTGATTTAAAATACTTGCTGCTGGCATGATGTTAGCCGACCAGCCACCCCCAAACGACCGGTTGAACAGATGTGATTGAGGAGAAGAATATGTTAAAAATACCTGCTCGGAGGCGGGTGTGTATAACCAGTTAAGTTGTAAAACAGCCAGTGGGTAAAAGCAAAACTGGCAGTGGTGAGTTGTGCAGGACAGTTGGCTTGGATTTGAGCGCCTGGCCCTGTAAGAGGATGGTCATTTGGATTGCACGGTGAATACATAACAGCCTCAGAGTTTTGGAGAACATTTATGTTGCATGTGTAGGTTGAGGTTTCATCAGAAACTGGCAAATGTGTCATCGGTAACCTTAACTCAGCCAGAGCTCTGAAAGTATTTAGAAATGAAATTGTGCACAATCACTAACAAGGACATTTTAAGTTTCACAGGTTTCTTCTTTCTTCTTTAACTACAAGGAACTTGAGGAAAAGCAAGAACTCATAACGTATCAGCAGGATGTTCTTAGGTATGCAGTTCAGGACTGCACTCTCATTCTGTATTGTGATGAAACATTGGTCATCTGGATGGTGCAGAGGGCAGGTCTGACCACGTACAGAGTGTTGTGCTCATGGACAGTTTGACAGGGACACAAGAAGTCACTGGTGCAGGACTCGACTTTGTGACCTTCCTCTTAAGCCGTTTTCCCACTAAAATTAGCGGGTCGACGCGGGTTTTTTAAACGCGGGTCGACCCGCTAACAATCGGCATTTGGCCCCTTTCCCATTGACCAAAATGAGCCGAGTCTGACCCCCCGCTGAGGGATCAGACAGAGCATAAACCAGTCGCCCCGCTCTCATCCGCGGTGCAAGAGACACACAGTCATGCCACAGCCGCCCGCCGCGGAGTGTCCGTCCGCCGAGGCAGACTCTCTGTCTGGCTGACCTGGAGCACCAGGACCGCGGAGGACAGAGAGTCTGCTGCGGCCGGATGACGGACGTCCGCGGCACAACACGTCAGTTAAACAGACTGTCGCTTCTTTTCTTTTCTTTTTTTCTATCGTTTTTGGTCAGTGTTCTCTGATCTTTTGATCCCAGTCTCGGATGAGAGCAGAGCGGAGCAGAACTTTGTTTTGGTACGTGATATGAGACGCGACCGGCGCGATGACGTAGCGTCACGTAACGTTCAGTGTCATCACGTAAATTAGCGGGTTGACGCGGGTCTGGCGTTCCCACTGCAAGCCGTTCGGAGCCGAGCCGATTAAAGGCGATTTTAACCCGCGTCGCTTGCCGAGTCGTTTGACCCGCGTTGACGCGGGTCGACGCGGCTCGGTGCGCCTTTCCCACTGCCACCAAAAGCCGATTGTTAGCGGGTTTAAACGGGTTTTTTGGCCAGTGGGAAAGGGGTATTAGATGGGCCTCTCTTCCTTAAAGGGATCACTACTTGCAGATATGAAGATTTATAAAACACACTAATGTTGTGTCATGAGGGCTGGTCATGACACCTTTATCAAACACAGTTTGTTATCTAAGGTCTGAATCATTGGTGAAACATGAAACCAAAAGTGAAATGAAGTGTTTGAGGAGTTTGCCAAAACCTGGTTGCAGGAGTTCTCAGCTGCTTTGGCAGTGATCAGGGTGTTGATGGGCACAGGGAGGCGGATCAGCTGTTTGGTTTGGATTACAGGGCAGGTGTTCCAGGGATAGCCCTGAGAGCAGATTGTACAGATGGAGATGACTGTGCATAATGATACTTTGCTACAAGGCTGATTAAAGTTACTGCCAAATGTGTGATTGGCCCTTGTAATGTTTTTGTCCCAGCGAGGCTGGAACTGGTTGTCAGATAGGAGGGTTGGAGGCAGAACTGAAGTGCAGGAAAGTGTTTGGTGATATTTAGACATTGTGGGAGCAGAGCAGTGAAGCCCATGAAGCCACAGGCATACATGGTAGGTGGTTAAGAAGACTCACAGTGTAAATATACACATTACATTCAAAGAGTCCAAACCAGGGGGCTCTGACCGGCAATGGCCATGTAGAGCAGCACCCAGGGAATATAAGTATTCATGCTGAGGTGATTCCATAAAGCATTAATAGTGGGAGAGACACCGGCTGAAGATGGATATTGATAGTAAATGATCCCCTTGAATTATTGCAGTTCTTTCACCTGTTGCATTCACAGTTGGATTTTTGTACTGTTGGATTTTTGATGTTGAAGTGGTTGTAATTGGAGGGCAGTAAGTCAGACTTGTACAGGTGTGGTTGCAGCCTGTCTTGATGCTTAGTAAGAGCAGGGCATCAATACTCCACCATGGTATTTTTCAGAGGTGTGCATTATGATGGAGATAAAACCAGCATCAGTGAAAAGATACTGTGAAATTTCCATTTAGGTGCTTGTTGCGTCGCATTATAGGCTCTTTTCTATATGCATAGAGGGCTCTGGTGGAGTGTGGCTGCCACTGTAAACCAGGGCTTCAGCAATGTTGAACTCAGGAGCATCATGTTGATGTGTGGCCATCATAGCTCACAAAGACAAATGCGCTGCATCTGTGACACTGACAGTATGCAACTCTCTCCAAAGGTGCCAAAGAGGTGAATGCAAGCGGGAAGACATTTACAGTACGGAGCTCTCTGCAGCTGTACGTGGACAGAAACGATGATGGAGTGGCCTACACCTGCAGAGTGGACCATGTGGCGCTCGCTCAGACACCACAGCAGGCCACTGAAGTGCTGGAGGTGCACTGTGAGTGTACACACAAAGACATGCACACTCACACACACACACGGAGTGCACACGTGGACACAATCTAAGAGAAAAGGAAAAAATACATGAAAGAGGAAGTACCTCGAGCAGTCTGCCGGATCCTGTTATCTGCCAGTCACCCTAATAAGACCCACGTTAGTAGCTGCGGCTACATTTTTACATGACATTTTCATCAGACAGTATCAAGCTGATCTGGATGGAAATTTAATAATGTATCATCCATGAAAATCTATGGCATGTGCTGTGTTTAAATTGTGATAAGGATCTTATAATTACATATCATTAATCACAGCTTTCATCATGTATTTTTTCACATGCTGATAATCTCTGAAATTATTAGTTTCATCATTTTTTTCCAGAAACAACTACCTCAAATGTTTTGTCTTCTACCTTTTTTATTTTGAATATTAAGTAAATCATTATATCATAGCACGTCAATACTGAGATAATCATGGGTTGATTATCTCACAATTGTCCACCCTCACTGTAAGCCTCCTGTGTTTGTCCTAGATGCTCCTCGTGTGGAGATCATCCACTCCCTTGCTGTTCCTCTGGAGGGTCAGTACTTAAAGCTGGAGTGTGTGTCCCAAGGAAACCCTTCGTGAGTCCTTCAAATTTCCTATCAGTCGATGTCAGGCTTTTATATAATGCCTCAGAGAGGTAAATGTTTCTCTTTCATATCCTCTTACCTCCCAGGCCAGATCCTGTGATGTGGACAAAGGACGGGGGTGATCTTCCTGACCTGGACAGGATGATTGTCGAGGGGAGGGAGCTCACCTTTACTTCACTCAACAAGACAGACAATGGCACCTACCGCTGTGAAGCCACCAACCACCTAGGGACCAGCAGTGCTGAATATGTACTCCATGTCTATGGTGAGTTCACAGGGAAGGCTGATATGTGGGTAATCATGTTTCAAAAAGTAAAGGAACAGAGAGAGCTCTTCATCGTCAGACGTTGCCTCGGCTGCAGTAATCCTACATTAAAAAAATAGTGGAAAATATGAAGGGCACATGCACAAGCACCAACAACTCCATTGCAAAAAGCAGAATCATAATACGTCCTGATCTGCATCCTATATCAGCGCTAAGAGTGATTAGTGGTGCCATCTCTCACAGGGAGAATATGGGCCTCAGGTGACAAAAATGCCACCAACGCCTTTCCTTAAATAAACCAGCGTCCCAGATCCTCCTCACACACACACACACACACACACACACACACACACACACACACACACACATGCACACACACTAGGAGGGAAATGTGTGAGGGAGGCAGAATTTAGTGCTGCGTTGTCAGGAATATCACGAGGAAGGATAAGTAATTCCTAGTAACGCCAGAGGAGGTGGAGGATAAAGGGACTCAGTGTCAGGGAAAACAGATAGCTCTTCCTCTCTTCCGTTTCTCCACTGCCATTTGTCTCTTGGCATTAAGTAATAATGCTTTTTTTAAAAAAAGGGGGCAGAGCAGTGGCACATCTCTATTCGCTCTGTTTTAGGAGCTTAGCTGTGTGTGACAAAGGACAAAAAAGGCAGGTAGTTGTTGGCTGGAGAGACCACAAAATCTGAGGCAAGAGGGAATTTCCCTGGGTGGATCAATAAAATATAACATCAGTATTATTATTACATGCACCTTGAGGGTGTGTTTCATTTACTGTCTTATTTAAAAGTGGACCTAATTTGATGAAAAACATGAGAGAATAATCCTCTCATGTGCCGACAGCTACAGTATTTTTTGCCACAGCGAGAATGATTTAAAAAATATTCTTGAATTGTCCTCAATGGGGTCACAATAACTATCAGTAGGATCATAAAGAGTCCACTGAATCTCAATAACGCCTTCATGGAATGTCTTAGAAATTGTCCGCAAACATTTAGGTGGATTCAACAAAGTGCTGATGAGACTTGGGTGGTCAGAGGTCAAAGGTCAAACATTTCACACAACTGGATATATGACTCTGGATCAACAGGGATGTATCTTTAAATTTGTCTGAGTGGCAACCAGACAATTACCATGAGGTGGTAATTCTACTTAATTTTTTTCCCAAGGGAAATGAAAATATGTAAAAAAAAAAAAAAAAAAATTCCAGCTGAAATAATGACTAATCGCAATCACAATATCTACTAAAGTAATCCCAATTATTATTATTTTTGTTCGCATATGGTCAAGCCCTAACATTGACTCTTGCGGCCAGTGTACTGATGTAACTAATGTATCAGACAATTTCAGTATTATTTCCATTACTAAACTGATATTTAGGTAAATTATCGTGTTGCAGGTATTTGCATTCATAGCCACAAATCAGTTTGGAGAAACTTAAATCTATGTGAAGTTTATGCAGTTCACAAACAGAGTTCAAATACAGATGTTAGTGTTCCCTACCTATATCTGAATCTAATCTCAAGGCTGGTTTTATGGCATAGCAGCTTATTGATTAGGATAGCTTCAGTCAATTACTGCTCCACTCAAAAATGCCTTTAATTAATTAATCCCTAAAAATTTCATCACGTGGTGTATCTCTGAGATTTTGCACTTCCTATCCAGTCCCCAGCCAACCCCTAACCTAATTGTGATGCATTGTTTGCGAAGATTTAATTTCTGTGCTTGTCGCACATGCCATGGTGTCTGTGTGCGCCTAACAGTTCCTTCAAATGCCAGCTCAGTGTAGCAACAAGAATAACCGATGCACATACTGACAGTGATGTTATTAAACTGACAAATTCTGTGCCACAAAAAAAGGCAATTGGGTGTGGGAGGGTCAAAGATTCCCATCCAGATTCATTACTTGTTCTTTTGAAATGGCACCCAGTCTGTTCCTAGCCTTCATTAGTGATTAGCACACCTTTTAGCCTTTCACAAGTGCTGCCATAATTCTTGGAAAATACCTTTTTAATGGTTCCCCTCCAAAGAGGAGACATTTCCCTCTCTCCCGAAGACATGCACTTACCTGCTTAGTGATTCACAGTGAGGCTGAAATGTCACGGAGACGAGCAGGACAGTCGGCCCTGAGAAGAAGTACCTCAGCCAATTAAAAGCCTCTAGCTCGCTGTAAAAAGCAGAGTGACATAAACATAAAAGCCAAGGTGGTAGTGTAACCTCATTAACTTTGTCGCACAGTGTTTCAGTGAAAAACACTTCCTTGCTTAAAGCTCTTTTACCATAATCCTTTAGTGAGAAGTCAAAACCAGAGCATGGCAATGATGGCTTGGTTAACTTTTCCTCAAATGACTCTTGCAAACACGGGTAATTGGCAACAGATCATTTGTCAAATTACTGTCATCATTTGGTGTAATCCAACCTCCCTCCTTTAATACGTTTGAGAGGTTCCCAGAGCAGAATCTGTCTTCATCAGCCAACACTTAAAAGTACAAATGTCGTCATCCTTTTTCAGATCTTGGACTTTGTGAGTAGCCTGTTGGCACGTCATAGGCACTCCTATCTGAATAAGACACTGTATTATTAAAGCCTCACTCTATACACATTTTATACCTGATGTCAGCAAATAAGTTTAGCCTACTGTACTTTTTTCTGTTCCAATCTATGGCAGGCCAGAACATTATCAAAGACTGGTTTAAGAAACTGATTCATACAGGTTCATAAACTAACACACCAGAATAATTCATTCTAAGATATAAATGTACATTAAAGTCCACAATATTTTCCTGAATGAATGAGAAAAGTTGTGTTTTTTATTTATTTCCCATCATCACTATATAATGTTTTGTCTTGACGAGTTTTTGCTCTAACTGGCCCATGTGAATTCATGTTATTTTGTTGTTGTATTATTGCATTATTTGTGTGTATACTGTATGTGTCTGTCTATATGCCCTCCACCAGAAACCCCCACCACCCTGCCTCCATCCACCACTCCCCCCCTACATCACATTCCTCCAGATCCTACTGCACTATTAGGCACCCACGCCTCAGACCCCACAGTCACTGGCGACAGAGGTACAGTACGACCCCTCGCGCCTCCACATCCTCCTCAGCATGCCACTGTGTATTCCCATTTCCCTCTTACCTTCATGTCTCTGTCTTAGCTTGTCAAGCTCTCTCTCTCAGCTTCTTCACTGTCTCAACTGTCTCATGTGGACTCTGAGGCACGGAGACATTGACAGCTGGAAAAAACATCCAGTACTGAATGTACTTTCCTTTTTTCTGATATTGTTTGTGTTTTACCCCTTCAGGATTGTAAATGTGTACAGCACGTCATTTTAGTGGAGATTGGAATTCATTTGTTTTGTGTTGCATCAAGGATATTATTTATATTTGACTTTAAGGCACACTCTAGGTCGTTGTATTCAAAAGGAGTCTTATATCTGTCCAAATGCCCCATCCTCTCTCCCTTTGGCATTTCAAATACTTCAGTACTTTTGTGGCCTGAAACCTCAAAGAAGCAAATGTCATGTCCAACTGAAAATGTCTGGCCACTGGAGTTATCTCATCATGACTGCTAATGCTATGTTAAATCTTAAAGAATCCTGACTTAAAAGGAGTGTTATCGTAGTGTGAACCGCTGGACATTTTACTGGTAAGAGTAAGTATTTCATGTTTTTAGCAACCCTGTTTCTGATTAGTATGAATGCTGTTGTTATAATCTATTCAGTGTTATAGTATGAAATTTGAATAATGCAATGTCATCTATAATGAGGCTGAAAATTAAGTGGAAAAGCATATTTAGTTCCTGCAGAGCCCTGATGAAATACCAGCAATCATGGCCATGGGTTTAAGCTTTACTGTACTGAAAATCAAATTGGCGCCATTGTCCTGCAGCACAATTGTCCTCCACACAAAGCCTGTTTTCCGGGTATCAAAAACGAGCCATAGTGTCAATGTATCACTAAGTCAGGGACATGTTGTCTCTTGTGTGCACCTTACCCCTCCCTCTGATGTAGGTCACTGAGTGGTCAGAGCACCCTGCAGTCATAAGGCACCAGATGGACAGGATCAACCCTGACATGGTGAAATTTCTCAACGTCGTTTGATTATCTTGGTTGACACATTCACAGCACCCATGGGCCTACGGATGTGGGTGGTCAGGGAGTGTTTACTGGGATATATCCTTCCTAGTAAAACTCATTTTAAAATGAGGACTCCAGATTGTTGCCAAAGCTCAGATTCAGGAGGAACGTGTAGATTCTGTCTTGGGTGTTAAACAGTGCACTTTTCTAGTAAGGCCTACTGCAGGTTCATGGGAGATTGCACCTCCAGTCATGCATGGAAATAGGGCCACTTTAAAAAGGCTTATGCCCATGTCTCCCATGGTGTCTTGCTGGGTGCATTATGGGAATACATGTGCTACAGTCATTGTTCTGAGCCATCCAAGCACACTGGGGAAGAGAAGTAGTCAGCTCAAAAGTTAGCTTGTCACTCGTTCTGTTTGATTTAGTGTACAGTGTCCAGTTTGATGACCTCAGGATAACACATCTTTATACCAATAATATATATTATGTATGATGCTTTGACATACTCTTTGTCCCAGCCACCCCCCACAGTCTCTAGCTCTATTGTGTCCAAAAGGTCAAATGGCAAACATGACTATCATGATCGGTCAGTTGGACTGGTTTTAGAATCTGATGGAGATGCCTTCCTAAATATTTCAGCATATCCAATTCAGCTGTCTGCTCTCTGCATTTAAAGGAACCAGTTTCCATTAAAATAGAGAAGCCAAGGTGCAAACGTGGATGTCTCTCTATGGAGACTTTTTGGCACATCGAACTGGGTGGAGCTCTTTGGGGTAGACTCAGACCATGCAGGTTGGATTACATACTGTATAGAGTTAGACTTGTTGTTGTTTGTTGTTTGATTATGAGTTTTCTTAGCTGGGCAGGAGGGGATAAAATACATGTTACTTGTGTTTCTTTCAAGGAATTTCAGAGGCCTTTTTGTAAAGTAGTGGTACAGTTAAGACAAAGGTTGGACAGGTGGACAATGCAACTTTAGAAAAATGTTGTTTGTTTGAATTTCAATTAGGCTGTATTAGGCAATATTGCTGACATGGCTCTATGTCTGCTACAGCAGAGTGATACGTCAATCAAAGTCTGTCAGTGTAAAACAAATGTGCCGCGATCTGCAAACAAGCTCTCTCATATATTATCTGGATCATGGTTTATAAAGTGCATGTCCATTCATTTTATACATATTGCAGACTTTACCTTCAGTCTCTGCTTTTTTTTCCTCCCCTCTCCACTCAACTTCAGGGTGATCCACAGTCCCATTCATCCAGAATAATTTCCTCTCATCACAGCTGTTTTCTCTAAATTACCATCTTTAAAGTCCTTCAGGAGCTTTAAATCCCCTTCTAGCTTTCTTTAGTTTTACTTTCACTTCAAGCATTTGTTTCAATCTTTCCTCACCCGCTTTGTCTCTCCTAACCTCACATCTCTCTGTTTGATAACAGGCTTCCACACATTGTTGGATATTCCTCATCAGCATATGTCTCAGTTCTTCTCTGATGCCTGTTTGTGTAGTGCAGAGACACACGAGGAGCTGAGTCTCTCAGTGTATCTTCAGGGAATCTGAATATCAGACTCCTTCACTGCGTCCCCAGTCACAGGATACTACACTATCTGCTTTCATGTGTCTACTTGATTTATTACCAGGTCTTTTCACAGGCTCTGGATGAAAGCAAACAACTGTGGAGCTGTACTGGCACAGTGACGTTTTGTCTTTTTAATAAAGTTGTCTTGAAGGAGGAAATACACGCTGTAGGTAGACTGTATGCAGGTAATTTGCATATTATGTGCCCGATGATCTTTCAGGTGCATCCCACGCTGTTCTGCTGTGTTCTTGCATCTCACCTCTCTCAGAGGTTGATGCATCTTCCAATAAGAAAAAGAGGGAAGAAAATATATAAGTGTTGATGGTAAAGATAAAATGTATGATTTCTATTTCCCATAATTACATAGGGAATAGTAATAATCATATTATAATTGTGGCTTTATGTAGCTTGTGGCTTTAGAGTACACATTCACATACTGTAGTTTCCTTTAACATTGAAAATAGGTTGTTGGTTGGTTATTAAAGCAGAAGTGAGTGATATATTTGTGTTAATATAAGTCTTAAATAGTTATATCTTCCGACAGCAATCACTTACATAGAGTGTTTGGACTGAAACACGGGTCTCTCAGTCCCTCTGCTCTGCTCTGAGCCGAAGAGAAAACATTTATCGTATCCTACAGTTTTTATCCAATGAGGAGAGAGAACGGCATGCAGGGCTGTGTGTGCAGCCAAGGAACGCCGTGAATGTGGTGACGTAGCGACGAGGACTGTTATGGTGCGTTCAAGGAAACTCGTATTTTTCCGACCGTGAAGTGGTACCAGTTCGATCTGGTACGAGTTCACCGGTCGGAAGTTACGAGTGGCCGTTATAGTGACTTTCACCGGTAAAACAGGTCGGAAAAACACGAGTGGGTTGCCTGGAACGCTACAAAGTCGTAAGTTGTGACTTGAAACTGTAATTTACGATTTCAAAAGCCTGCCTGGAACGCAGCATTAGCGAAAACGACCGGATCACTCACTTCTGCTTTAACCTATTTTTTATGGACTGAGTTTTGGTAACTGTGAATGTACTAAGTTGTGCAGTTATTTTTACTTTACCGGCTGAGTTTAGAGAAAATTGAGGCCCATATACAAAAAGTGTTGTTTTCTATGCTTTTTGGTTCATTTGTTTTCAGGCATGTTTTTAAAAAAAAATCAACTCTAATGCAGCGACGAGATAACATCCCACACCATCCAAGACACTGACTCTGTAAATAGCGACGAGTCACTTGTCTTCAGTAGTTGAAAGACTTGATATTCTCTATTTACAAAGTATTTTTTTATAAGAAAGTATTTGTTTCATAAGATATAAAATGTGAAGATATTTGATTATTTTACAATAATAGTGTGCTACGTCTGATTTTGCTGGCAGTAAATTTAAGTGGACAGTATGGGAAATGTAAGCATTTATTCACCCTTGTAGGAATAAATATTTCATATTGTAGACTCAATGGGTCTAATGGGACCTGTAAATCTGACATCATCCCATCCTTTCAATTCTAACTGTTGCTGACCTTTCCAATGTAGATGGTGCAAAGTTATGCACAAGATTCCTCTGTTTTTCATCGGTACTGTATAACGCCAGGAGTGATGTACAACTGCAGTCTGTGATTCACTTTATTAATGAAGTGCTGGCAGGTATAGCTCAACACACACACACACTGCTTCAGTAGCCCAGCCAGCCTTAATGGCTGTAATAACTCTTTAGCTAAGTATCAGAGGTCCATGCAATGTCATCAAACACCACCACTTCTACGCACACACGCATACACGCACACACATTCTCCTCCTCCACCTCCACTGATTTCCCTCAAATTTTGCCAAAATGTTTTTTTATGGCTCGCTGATTAGCTTTGACCTTGTGAAGCTGAAAGGTTGAATCACGAACAAGGGTTTTCTTTGGGGTTTAAAATATTTACTATTCACTTTTCATAATCAGCATTTGTGCGGCCAATCCCAGCGCCTGTAGCCTGATCTCGCCGTCGAAAAAGGACTCACTGGCAAGAACAGCAATTATTCATGCCTAGCCTACTGTCTCTGCCTGTGAAGAAGACAGAAAAACTTTAAAAAAAAGAAAAAAGAAAAAGAAATATCCATCTATCCTGAAGATAAAAGTAACGAAATTCACCAACAACCTTCAGACTCTTAATAAGAGTGTACAGTACTGGAAGATATCACTAAATTGTCTTAAATTGATACCAGGAGGATGGTTGGTACCTGAGGCTTTAAATGTCAGTGGGGAACAGTAGCAACAGTTACCATGGTAACCCATAAACATAATGGTTGTAGGGGAGACCGGGGTTGGTTGTCACACTTTTTACTCATGTACGAATTGCTCATCTTCAAAAAAACTTTGAACATTAATTCTTACATTAAATGAAAGCTTAAGGTCTTGGCTTGAAACTGGTACCCTTTTTGTCTTTAGAACATATTACAACAAGAAGTAATTCACCATGAAAGACACTCTGACACAATGTGACAACCAACCCCATCACGGGGTTGGTTGTCACAGGGTATGGGGTTGGTTGTCCCTATGGAGGTTCAATAGGGTTTCAGTGATATATTAGGATTTTAAAAGAAGATGTGTAACTTTCTTGTTTTTTAAGCTAGACACACCAAATAACTTTTGAAATGAATACCACCTCTATAATAATCACCAGTGCCCCGAGAACGATCAAATTATCAAATCATTATGAATAAGTTACCTCATTTGGCAACAACAAACAGCGTACCAAGAACAGGTAGCCTACATGTCCAATATTATAATAAGACTGAGGCAGGTGATCAGTTCTCTGAATTATCTAATGAGAAGTAAAATGGAAGAATTTGCAGTGCTATAAAATTATTTCATTGTGAAAGCCATTGTCACATATGTGACAACCAACCCCCAGAGCAGTGTGACAACCAACCCCAACTGACCATTTAACAAACATGTTAAGCTAACTACCGCATAGCTTTAGCTTGCTGGCTAAAAGATGACTACAACAAAAACTACCACTTTTGTTTTGTTAATGAGTGTTTTATTGTGAAATGACTAGTAACGTGTAAGCTGTTATTACAAAAATAACACAAACATGAAAAATTACTCTGACCCATAAAAATGATAAAAATTATCCTCACCTCAATGTTTAGTGTGCATTCAACAAAATGACTATTGCAAAATGAACAGGAGGTCAGGGCTCAAATTTAATATCAACATCATGTCACAGCGCCCTGTAGTGTGGCTGTAATAAGCACTGTGACAACCAACCCGTGAGACAACCAACCCCGGTCTCCCCTACTCTTCTGGTTAGTACTCCAAAGGAAAAAATACAAAAGGATCTTTCCTCTCCTCTTGAAGTTGATAGCAGTGACGACACACTCGAGGAGAACTGAAGAGCAGAGTCGAAGGATTGGTCAGGGTTCAAAAGTTGGGATTAGTCAGAGCTTTCTCCTTTTTCAAGTGAGAATTGGCCAAAAAGCTGCATACTGTATGAATAGTAGCCTAACATTAAAACTGGTCTGCTTTCACCTCTGAGCCAGCAAAAATGTCAAATATAGACTCACCGACATCGGCTCACTAGTTTGCACCAGTAACCACAAACCTGAGGAAATCAAACTTATTAACAGCAACATGCAAAACCTTTTTTTTTTTTCTTACTTTGCCTCTGAAGATAATTTAAAAGATCTCAGAGTTGTGAGAAAAAGAGGGGGGGAACACTTGCTTTTGGTAAAATGCTGTTGTCTCTGTAAAAATTACAATAGGTCAGAGTCAGAGGCTGTAGATTAGTCTCTGTCAGAGTTTCAGTCTAAATTTCAGTTATTCGACAGGATGAAAGTGTTGCGAATCATAGTGACAAGTGTTCAGTGCTTCAGCTGCAACAGAGGTAAACAAGAGAAAAATGTGCATCAGATAATAAATGAGTTAAAGGTTGTATCACAGCTAGACATAGTTGAGACTGATCACTCAATCTTTTTAATTTTATGCTTTTAAAAATACGGTAGCCTGTTGAAATACCAATAATTCAATTTAAAGCAACATTTGGAAGTAAAGGGCACAGCACATGTCTTTAACCCCACGTTCACCTGTTAAAGCTGCTTTAGGTCGAGGACAAGCCTTTTGTGAAAACTCAATAAATGAAGGGACGATTTTCATTCCTTGGAGGGATTCATAACTGCTTTATCCCATTGCTATTGATCTTGGTTAAAGTGGAGGTTGGGGAGTTGAGCCATGTGACGAGCAAAAGACACATTTTCTGGAGGGCAAGGTGTCCAGGGCGGTTGGCTGGTTGGTTACTGTGTTTAAAGCAGGCGATGGTCAGGTTGCAGCATCCCCCCAGGGGGGTGGAGAATGGTTAAATATTGAACAGTACTGACTCTCCATTTTCCTTTCCTCTCTCCCACTCTTTACACCATAAAGCTGAGCAGCACAGGAGAAATTAAAACATAATGCAAAGGTCTTTCCACTTATTGCAGGCTAAGCTTATTGATGACCTGTCACATTAACTCGCTTTGGGGAAGAATTATGGCAACAATTTGGAATAAAGTGTAGAACAGAAAAAGAGAAATCATTACATCCTGGGGCAAGTGTTATGAATTACATGTAATAGCCCCTCTATTCATTAAATCTCAATGGCAGAGGATACTTTCAGCAATCTTGAAGAGACACACTCATACACACACACGCGCATGTACAAGCACACAATGCAGTCTAATTTTCACTTGTTGACATGAAGTTTTATTCAATCCTTTATTCATTTTTCTCTGCATGTCTCCCTCTGGGGATTATTGTGGTGGCAACCTGCCTCCTCCAGCATCACTACTCTCTGCTGCTCTTGTTCTGCAGTTGGTGCGCACAATTCAGTTCTCCCCAAGCTAACCAGCAGTATAATGTGGGTTATGACAAAAAAGATATGTGAGAAGCCACAGCGACACAGCCTTGATTAAGTCACCACAGGTGTAGAGATGATGTTATCTCCCTGCTTCGTCTTTTGTTGTATTTTATTGCTGTTTTGAAGTGGTTGTGGATTTTACTGAACATAGCGCCGTCTTTGATAGACTGATTCTTGCATGTGACTTAATGAATTCATACACTATGATTAATTATCTTGCTTTGCTTATAACTTCATGCTGTTACCCTGCTGACCACAATTTTCATTCTAGGAAGAGAGAGGAGCTGGTTGAATATTCAAGATAGCGTCAAAGTCTACGTGTGGGCTTTATTGAATGATTAGCAGAAATAATTTGTTTTCAGAATCTAATTAATCCACTCTGACCCAGCAAGCAATAATGTGCAAAGCAACACACACATGTACACACAAATACACACATAGGCCTACACAAACACACACACACACACACACACACACACATGTGCCTTGGTAACTTCTCTGCTTTTTATGTCTTTCTAAATCTCACATGCATGGGTGCATGTACTTGGAAGTCTACGCACATGTGTCTTTCTGCCCCTTTGCTACAGCCTCCAGGGAGTCTCTCTCGTCTTGGCAGTAGTGCGAGCATTAGATGCAGATTGGTGACTTTCCAGTCTCAGCCAAAAAGTGTAATTGACTCATCGAACGAGTCTTCAGGCGCTTCTCTCAGTCTCTCTCTCTCTTTGCAGGTGCTGTACTTTTGTGTCTAGAATTAACAACACTGCAGTGGAATAAATGCAGAGTCTTTATGTTTTAGATTTAATGCTAATGTGTTTTTGTAAGAATACATAACATTACAGATTACAAACAGAGTTTTTCTTCTTGTTTTAGAGAGGGCTTTTGTTATGTTTTATTGTGTTATTTCTCAG
Organism: Trachurus trachurus; assembly: GCF_905171665.1. Classification (NCBI taxonomy): domain Eukaryota; kingdom Metazoa; phylum Chordata; class Actinopteri; order Carangiformes; family Carangidae; genus Trachurus; species Trachurus trachurus. The sequence goes on along the minus strand of NC_139903.1, from coordinate 16,806,285 downwards.
GCATAATTTTATGAAATTCATAGTAGCTGCTAAAAATCTGTAGAACATTGCCCCTAACTTTCCATGGCTTCCAAAGAGACTTTCAGCTTTTCTGAACCATGTTAAAAAATCAGTGTTCATGTGAACTGAAGCTAATATTGTCTATTGAAGAGTAATGAGTGTCTCTCTCATGCACACACACACACACACACACACACACATAGACTCAAAGATTCCCTGACCCACAGCACAGACACAAGGACACTGCAGCGCTATAAACCCATGCTTTAAGCTAGCTGCTGCTTTATTGATCTGAGCAACTGGAACCATTGCTTCACAGAGCAATATCTGAGATTGAGAGAGGAAAAAGCATAATCCAAGAGAAGAAGAAAAAAAATGCCTGTAGGGCACGAATTTTAATATTAAAAAATGTAATACCAAGAGGGTAAGAGCAAGAGAGGCAGGAGTGTATGTTGAGCTACAGAATGTAAATACAATTTGACTAGCATGGTGATATGATTCAAGGACACTGCGTCTCATCAGTTGAAATTGTTAATTTAAAAGATGGCTGCAGATGAAAGGCAGTGCAGAGGATGGTGCAGTCAGGCCCAAGAGTTGCTGTTACAATACTTCACAGGATAAGAAACTTCTCCTCTGAAGTTCTTCAGACACGGAGAGAGGAAATATGGCATTAGAGGAGCGAGATAAGGGCACACATTAAATACAGACATCCACTAAGTTGCACATTTAACGAGCAACTAAACAAGCCAAACCATGTCAGTTCAGAGATTTCACATTCATATTTATGCAGAAATGAAAAAAATAAAAAAAGATTTTGCAGGAATTAAAGTCAGATGAGGCCGTGTGATCTCCAAATCTGTGCACCAGCTTTGTGGGACCTATCAAGGACTAACGACTTTACTTTAATCATATTTCAGTCATTCACTCGAGGGGTTAAAATACACCGTCGCCATCATACATCACACTTTTCTTTTAACATACAGTGTACAGTACTTGGCATTTTTTCCAGAATATCTTTTGATCTAGTCTTTTCATTTTGAGCTTGTGCACATCCTTGAGAATCCACACTGTATCACCGTCACATAACCTGACGGTAACCTGATATGGAGCCAGATGAGGAGTTAGTGGGGCAGTGTGAGAGTTGAATACTTTCGGTTCAGTCCGGCCAAGCAGTGGCTCACCAGGAGCCCTGGACCCCTTTAACTTATTAAACAAGCCCAATTCGCAAAGCCAGGCGACAAGGAGTGTTATAAATATTAAAGGAGGAGTTTGCTCTGCGACGCTCTCATATTAAATCACACAGAGGAGAATGTATGGGCCCTTATTAAAAGATAATGTGTTCTGGAGCCATAAAAATGTATAACCCTACACTCTATATCCCTCTCTTCTTTGTCGTCTTTTCTTTTCCGTCTTGCCCCAACAAAAGTTTCAGCCTTTTCCTGTCCATTAATCTCTATTTTTTCCATTTCCCTTCTCTATGTGTCTTTGTACACACTCGCTGTATCTTTTTCCCTCCTTGAGTTGCTGTGGACTAGAACAGATTGCATATGAACACAAGACATAAACCATGTTTTGCACCTGAAGGCCAAGCCGTATTTATTGTATTCGTGGGTTGTAAATTATGATGATTTTATGTCACATACTCCTGTTGCTTCACGACTGACATCACTTGAGAGGATTTATCCGATTCGGAGCCTAAAGCTTTTTTCTGTAGCTGCAAAGGACTGAATACAACTTTTTTAACAAATGCAGTATATTCTGTCCCTAAGACCGATACTCAGAGAAGTTAGATCGGTACAGTTCCCCATTAAATTGTTAAGATGACTTGCTGTTGTCAGCCTGAATTCACAGTAGCTACAAAACATCAAAACATCTCAAACTACTACTACAGCATAATCAGCTTCCTTGCTATTGATCTGCGAGCTCAGTTTGTGACAAACTGTTGCCACTTTTCCTGTAAATCAGTGGATATATGGTGTAGATTTGGAGCCATGAGAAAATAATAATAACATATACTGTTGTGGACAGCCTGCGGGCAAGTCCTGATTTGAAGTAAAAAAAAATCACCAGTCAGATAAAAGATAAAGACTGAGCTTTGACTTCAGCTATATTTACTTATAAAATAATCACTCAGAAAGAGAGACAGACTGTCTTTCTTGTTTAAAGTTTCACCTTTATTTCAGTCATAGTGAGAGATATGAATTTGGGTGTGTGTGTGTGTGGGGGGGGGGGGGGGGGTACACAGCTTCCATCAACCATGTGTTTAGTTATTCCTGTTTCCTTTTAGTCTACTTGCCAACAATGAGTACCCGGAAATGTTGAGTACCCCAAAGTTTTATGTTAGAAATAGATGGGTCCCCAGTATTCAGAAACTGCCGGATGCTAACTTATATATATTGGGCAATTAGCATAATGGACATAATTAGCATAAATTAGCATAATTGCCTATATGGGCAATATCTCAACAAAATTGAATTGGCTGATCTAGGCAATATTGGAGTGGTTTAGGGGTTATTGATGATGCTGAATCCATTTCTGACATTTTCAAAATTCAAAATGGCTGTCTAAACCGGAAGTGACCAGATTTTAACTCCCAGTGGGCCGATTTTGATGGATTTTAAGCCAAATCTTAAGTTTTAGAGGATGCTGGTTGGACATATAACTCATGTATTTGAAGTAGGCTAATATATAGTATGGGTCCCCAGCATTCAGAAACTGCCGGATGCTAACTTGTATATAGTGAACAATTAGCATAATTGACATAATTAGCACACATTAGCATAATTGCTATGGGCAATATTTCAACAAAATTCAAAATGGCTGTCTAAACCGGAATCTGGTCACTTCCGGTTTAGACAGCCATTTTGAATTTTGAAATATTGGGCAATTATGCTAATTTATGCTAATTATGTATGTTATGCTAATTGCCCAATATATATAAGTTAGCATCCGGCAGTTTCTGAATACTGGGGACCCATACTATATATTTCTAACATAAAACTTTGGGGTACTCAACATTTCCGGGTTCACAATGGGGCCCTATGGGCTAGCAAGTAGACTATTTAGTAATACTGATACTTGTAATTAAAGTGGTCCATACAGTATGTCTTAATGGAGGCTCAGTGTATTGGAAGCAGTCCTCTACTTTTACTACTCTGTAGTTTCTGACCAACAGGGAAACTCTCGTCTCTGCTAACCAGTGCTGGAAATGTCATCACTCAGTCAGCCAACCAGCCAATCAACAACATTCATGATTATAGAGCTGGTCCTGTTGTTGTGGTGCAGATACATAGGTACATACATAGGTTTCTGGTACCTGTACAGGTGCCATGAACAGGATCATGCAATAAGATGCGTTTGTACTTTTTACATATTTTACCGTTATAATCTAAACAAACTGACAGGGATCTTCTACAGTATTAAGCTGTATTCCTCTCACCTCTATTCAGATTCTCAGCACAGTGTTTCTTTAAGGTCAACAGCGATGCACTGGGATCAGACAACATGTTCTAGAGGTGTCAAGGGGTTCGGCTCACAGCCTGACCACTTGGACATGACACCACCGGCATATTGCATGGCCAAATTTCGTAGCCCTCAACAGGCCGACATATGACTGTATGGTCATGGCTTGTTTGTGCCTGCACTGGGTTGTAACAACTGAACTGAAGTGCAGCAGTCAGAGAGTGAGTGTGTGTGATGGTGAAAACCACTCACTATCCTGACAGACAGGGGTGAAGAGACACAGCCATGTGTGTAACTAAACGTCTGAGTCCTTGCCCTGCTGGGCCGCGCCGGGGGAACATTCCTCTACTCTCTGCTCCACTGACCAAGCAGAACCGCGGTGCAGTGAAACCACGCTCCGCACGTCGGTGTGTGTGTGTGTATGTGTGTGTGTGTGTGTGTGTGTGTGAGCTTGTGTTGGACTGAGTGTGTATTTGTCCACTTGGAGGCAGTGAAGTGTGACGGCCTGGTCACTCAGACCGTGGAGAGTTATGGGGCGAGAGCAAGCCAGCTGTTCAATTTGGCCACATGGGCGGACTCTGAAAGAAAAGGAGAATACTGAAGAGAAAACACGTCAATATGCGACGTGTGCTGTGTGTCTAAACCGGCCCTCTATCACCGCTCACCCTGCTCTGACATTGCCATATTTAAGCTATCATGAGCCCACATACACACACACACAAAGTGACAGGGTTGTATATGGCATGCCTTGGCACTCAGAGGAGGATAATGAGATGAGTGCTAATTTCTCAGGTGTCATGGACTGATATGAATAATACAGGCTATTCCGTTGCCCATCTTCCCTATTGCTGTCACTGTCAACTTTCTTTTTCTTTTTTTTTTAGATTCACCCACACCCACAGTGAGTTGGTGCAGTGTCACTTCCTCACTCAGTCTTACCTGTAAGAGCCTGGAAGTCTGACTTTGTGGAATAAAAAGGAAGTGGAGAAGGCGAATAAAGGAGAAAGGCTATTGTTGAAAGAAAGGGAGATCTTGTAGAGGTTATTGCATCAGGCATGGACAAGCTGCCTTTTCTACTTCTTTTTCCAACAGTTAGGGACCTGTACCAAATCTCTTACACCTAATTCATTTTCCCTAACAATGGTTCTTCCTCGCCAAGAAACAGAAAAAGATTGATCTTCGCTTTTTTTTTTTCTTTTTTTTTGGTTTGATGATTTATTTACTGTGTACTACTCCTCTTCTTCTGCTGCTGCCCTGGTTTGCATGTTGGGAACTCCTGCGGCACAGTGGGGGGAGGAGTATGGGGTGATCCTGAATTATTCACTTCTTCTTTTTCTGAGTCCTTCTTTCATTCTCTCTTTTTCCTTCATTTTGCAGGGTGAATGTGTCTCTGCCTGTATCGCTGCTCTTTGTTTCAGTGTGTTATCTGTCTCCTCCTCTCCCTCCCCCTCTCTCCATTTTATTATTCTCAGAGAGCCAAGCAGCTCTGCTCTGACTGCATGATGTGAGAGGAGGCAGGAATGACAGCAGCTCAGAACAATCATTAGATCAGGAACGAGCTGGGAATAATCTTCTCTTTCCGTCTTGCTCTGTTTTGTATTGTCTGCCTCTCGCTGTGACTCTGCCCCCGCTCCTTCACCTCACCAGCCTATGCCATCATCCGCTCCTTTTTTCTTTCTCTCTCTGTCTCCTCTTCAGATCCGAACGCTGTGGGGCCGCACGGCACTGACCATGCCTTGATCGGAGGAGTGGTGGCCGTAGTGGTCTTTGTCACCCTGTGTTTAATCATTGTCCTGGGAAGATACCTGGCCAGGCATAAAGGTAAAACCACAGTGGACCAGACCTGAGTCTCTCAAGGCTCATGGAGCTAGTGGAGCATGTCGTGCTTGTCCCATTAGACATCAGAGTCCTTCCCCAATTCCCATGTCACAAAGTATGACACACCTGCAGAGGAGAAAGAGCCTGAGTCCTGCACACACACACACACACAAAAGCACTGATGGACATGTGTTGTGTGACACAGTATGGTGCCACTAGTTGAGACAAAGCACAGATTAAGTTATTGTTTCTAATAGTAATATTATCTAACTGTAGTGATTGTTGCACTTTGGCTCCAGAAATGCAAGAGTCATAACTCATGCATACCTGAACACACAGGCATGACTCATCATTTTTTTTTTAGATTCAGTGGAACCTGAACTTTTCTGAAACATGTGAGGATGTTATTTTTGTCTTTTCCACTATAATTAAATGTCCACATCTACATACAGAAAGAGGTGCAACTTGCTACTGAGAATCAACAAGTTGTCTGCAAGCTGATCCATGGTGATATTAAACTGTATTCACCCTTAAAGATCCAAAATCGAACATGAAGTGCATCTTTTCCATCTAAAAGTATAAACTTATACTCATTGAATCAATCTGGTGTTTTCTTGTGTGTGTGTTTTTTTGTTGTTGTTTTTTTTACATTTCTAAGTCCCAGAAACATCCATCAGAATTGTATTGCGCAACTCTCATTCATATTAATTTGATTTGATTTCATTTGTTGGCACGTCAGAGCAGCCCAGCTTGTTTTCAGAGTAACAATATATGGCATATATAGTCCAAACATTCTGCTGAAGAAAGAGAGACGAGAGGGAGATGTGAGCAGAAAAGAGCCTGGGGGTTCAACGTTAATGGTCAGTTTCCAGCACTGATGCTACAAAATTGATTTCTTATACTGAGAGCTGCATCATATTATTTTGAGGCTCAATTTGCCACCACTGAGAACACTAAAGGTGTTTGTTGATGCATGGTCGTACTCACCTACTCTCTGCTGTATTTACATATCCTGCACTATCCTGACTCCTCATCACTCTGTATATGAATAATGTAGCATTACTGATGTTGTCTTCAGATGTGTTTTTCGCCTCAAGCAGCAAACACCATGCAGGGCTGCTCAGTATTTGTTTTCCCTGATATGGATTTGTTTTTCGCATTTCCTCAGGAACATACTTGACAAACGAAGCCAAAGGAGCGGACGATGCACCCGACGCCGACACAGCCATCATCAATGCCGAGGGCAACCATGCACACGCAGAGGAAAAGAAAGAATACTTCATTTAGACTGCAGGGGGAGCTGTGCAGCTCTCTCCGTCCCCCTATTTCCCCCCTCTTTCAGTCTCTGTATCTCTTTTTCTCTCTTGCTGTCTCCCCCTTTTCGTCTCCACCTCCGACCACTGCCCCCATCGTGACCACCAGGAACCCGCAGGCAGTCCACAGACAGAGAAGTTCCCCCCAAGTGTTTTTCCTGTTATTGCCTTTCGTTGAACCAATTTCTACCATTTACATCTTGTCCTTTATTAGTTGTATTGCTTTTTCTTTTTCTTTTTGGCAGCCAGTATTTCTGAGGCAGCTTTGCCGTTGCTGCTGAATTGGTAACCTTTGTCATACTTTTCCTTCCTCATCTTTGACATGAATCCTTGGAAATCTGTGTATCTGCCATGACTGCTTCTTACATGACCCCTTGTCCGTCTTCTCTCCTGTTTCCCTCCTTCAAGCAGACACCCAAACGCATACTATATCCCCTTTGTTCACACACATCCACAAACACATATCATATTTCACATCAACACGGTGCCTAAAAATACAGACGCCATTGAACTTTTGTCAATGCCTTCATGTATCGTCTGTCAGTAGCAATGTAAATGCTTTGTAGATGGTTACCTGGGCCATCATTTCATTGCTTAGCTCACAGCTTTTTATTATGCATTGCATCTTTTTTTCTTCTTCTTTTTTTACTATTATTTGAACGAAGATCTGTGCTGTTTACGCCTTATACATGTCTGTCACACTGAATATGGTACTTTTAGATGCTCCACCACCCCGACTCCATCCCCTCTAAATAGACTTGTAATTAAAAAGTTGACCCTTGTAAGATAAGAAGAAGGTTTTGTGTAACACTGTAGCAAGGTATGTCAGATAAGTGTATAATATGATTTTCATTCTTAGGGTAGGGGTAATAAAGGATAATGTGGTATTGTTTAGAGCAGAGAATACACACCAAAAATATATGAAAGATGCTAGATGAAGCATTCCATCAAATGAACGCAATCAGTTATATGAAACCATTTGCTAAATCTGCTGTCCCTATGTACTTTCGTCTGTATATTCCTGCACTGTCCAGGCTGCAGTTTAGCAAAACACCACCAACTTCAGTGTCCTCTTGACAGCTTACAGTAGTTTGTTCTTCACATGAAGGGTTCAGGTGTACAGAAAGAGTCAAGCTCCTCTCTTGAAAAGCTGTATAAATTGTACTGAAGTGAGTTTAGCTTTTTCTCTTTGAGAATTTTGTTTATGTTAATGTCACATTGAAATCATTTTAAGGCTGAAGGACCCTGTGAAATGTAAAATAAACCATTTCAGGCTATAAAAACAACAACAACAATATGTACAGGAATGTTAGTGTTAAATTAATTTTGCTGACTTTTGACTGATGCCTCTTGTAAGCTTGAGGTCCAGGCAGCTTTCCATCGAGTTCTGTTCATTTACAACAGCAACCAACTACAGTATATTATTACTCAGTGCATACAGTGGTAACCTCAGTTTCAGTTTGTATACTCACATTTGTTTCCCTTTGTACGGCCACCTCTAAATTTGTGTTGAACTTGTTTCAGATAAAGTGTAGAAATCACCAACACACCACCAACAGCCACCTCTCAAACTGTAGACCTGCTTTTCTCATTTCACTTTTATCAGACTTGTTCTCCATGAACTGCATTTTAATTTTTCATTTCATGGGGTCTTCAAGCTAAAAAAAAAAAAAAAGAAAACAAAAAAAGGAAAAAAAAGAAGAAAAAAAAAGGAAAAAAGGTTAAAAGGAAAAAAAAAAGGGAATAGTGTATGAGTGCTGGCTGGGTCATAGATCTGCAGGGGCCTCCTTTCCAAAACTAAAAAAAAAACAGAAGACAATAGAGAAGCACAAAAAAATGTCTGAATGAATAACTGTGTTCCTTTGCCAACAACAAGTTCACCCTGGGAATGGTTCTTCTATTCAAATGGGTGGTGGAAAGACAAGGACAAGGTTGTCTTTGATTTCATTCTGGAAGAAAAATACAGTGCATCTTTTTGAAAATGTAAACTAAATCATGTTTTTTATTGGAAAAAAAAAATGTTTCTAATATTTTTGGTTTAAATGGTTCTAAGCTCCCTGCTGTATATTGTGTCTGCTAAAATGTGGTTAATTGTGAAAATTGCTGTTAAATTCTGGATTCCCGTACACCTTCAAATTTGTATATTAGACACCTTATCTATTTACTTTTTAGCATTTTTTCATTGCATAATCCTTATTGGAAATCTTTTAAACAGATGTATTTTTGTTTTTGGCACAAGGCATGTATATAATGTGTGAGAACTAAACTTTGGTAATACACATTAGCATGTTTTTGTTTGGTTCTTTATCATGATTCATTTATCTGAACTGAAGTTATTCAAGAGAGAACCACAATGAAAGCTTATTTGTAACTGTGGAGAGCAGTGGCTTCTTGTGTTTGTGGCATGCTATTTGGTGCTACACATCCAAAGGATTTGGTGTCGTAGAATAAAAAAAACACAAAATCCAATGAAACAAACATGGGGGAAAATATTGTGTAACATCCAGTTGCCTTTTGCTCAGAGGAAATTTGCAGCTGTATTCACCAAATTCTCAAAATTGAAATTGAAATAGATTCAAAGAAACATGACCTTTATGTAGGAGGCAAAGAAAGTTTCACACACACCATGAGACAACGTAAAATATCCCAGTAAACAACTTCTGTTTCCTTTGTCCCAGCTCTTCGCCTTTCATCATTTTGCAGGAATTTGGCTGATTTACTCTCCTGTGAAGGAGTAATAACCGCTGTGGCCTCTGAAATGAAAGACTTAAAGGCAAAGGCACTAATCTGCTAAATGGGAGCAAAATATTACCAAGGGCAATAAAATAGTGGGCCCAGCTGTCTGCAATTCAGTGGCCAATTTACAACATTATGCAAATGAGGTCAGCAAGTAAGGTCTTTCTCCATGTGTTATGACTCAAGCAGTGCTGGAGTGAATCACAAGTTGGGAATCATTTGATCGATGCCTGTCACCACTGATGTAGGGTTTTGGATTTTTTTTTTTTTTTTTTTTTGGTCGCATTTAATTTTTGCTTTATACTTTTTTCGGCACTTCAGTCTATACATCATTTACAGATGTAACTTCAGCCTCACCACAAACCTTCAGTAGATCCAGACTAAAGTGTTCTAGACTGGCTCTGGTCTTAAGAAACCCTCTATTTATCACTAAAATGCAATGTATTTTTTGTTTGTTTGTTTTTTTTATCTACTACTTTTCACTGTGTCTTAAATTCACATTTTCTGTTACTGTGTACATTTGTGTGTCCATCTTAGAGTGGTCCAATGGATTTGTTGATTCTGGGGTCAGAGTAACAGGCTGTATTATACTAATCAACACTCATAAATTGCCAGGTCTGCAGAGATAAGTTGGTGTTTGCATTAGAAATGAAACAGATGCCATTAACTCAGTTATGCACTCTGACTAATTTGGTGGATATTTTTTAGTAAGTGGTGTTTTTTTTTTGTTTTTTGTTTTTTATCTCTGGAAGCAAATGGCTTTTTATAATAGTTAGACCAAATCTGAATCTTATATTAATTTGTTATTTTAACAGCCTGGCTCATACCATCATGCACTATTTTACTGTGAGAATCAACTGTAGCTCTGAAACATCTTGGGGTCATGTACAAGACGCCTCTCTTTGTTGTTGTTGGTTGAAACTAAGCTTTAAACTTGTTGCCTCCTTTGCTTTCATATACATATTCAGTCAATATTCACAGCATCATGGGCCTCTAATTTCATCCTGGTGGCAGGACAATGATGGCACCAACATAGTCATATTGGCATCATTGTCGTTCTGGAGACTTGGTCATTTCCTGTCTCTAAATGAAGCCACTTTCTTAGACCGAAGGAGGGAGGGATGCCGCTGAGGTTATGTGCTCCAGCAGATGAGGCAGTGCACGCTGGCTGTAATTTTGGCATAAAATTGCATATCATTCTGTGGAACATTTCCACATGGTTAAGGCAGATGCAGACTTTTACAAAACCACAAAGTTACAAAACCAGTTGTGCCCTTTTTTTTAACAGACATTTTGTTTCTAATACAAATTTAATACACATAAAGCTCATATCTTAATGCAATTAAAGCAGTTTGTAACATGTTAGTTTAATTAGTGATGTATACTAGTACTGGTGCAGGAAGGAATGTAGGATCATTGTGTTTTAGCTGATGCTGCTGTCATCACACAGTAGTAGGGATCATATGTGTGCCCCAGGCAACAGACACCAATATTAAAGAATACAAATTTTACGACACTTCAAGCTACTGTCAGTCTTGATTGAGTGCACTGACGACATAATCTATTAAATAATGATTTTTTTTTTTTTTAACAAAGAGGACATCAGAACACCCACAGATGTTTTACACGGGGAGCTGTTTAATTGTGCCTTGCACCTCCAGCTTGCTCCTGCCTGTTTGTCTCTCTGCTGCTTTCAAAAAGGGATGCAGACAAGCTTATGTGATTGGTGACTACTGAAGCTTGTCCAAACTCCACTTGGCCGATGCAGCATCATGTATTCATCCTGCTACAGACATTTCACTACACTGCACACATCTGGTCATAAAACACTGCAGTCAGGACAAAGCCACATACACATGCATCTGTGCAAAGTCTCAGGAAATTAGAGGCCCATAGCAACTAAAAGTACCAACTCTGAACCCCTGATTGTAAAGGGGTGAATATGAAAGCAATGGCCACTCTGAGTCATAACATATCTAAAAAAAAAAATGTTTTCTTGTGTTGGTTTACATTTGGTTTTAACACATGCTTTTGTTTACTGCAGCAGTGATGATATCTTGACATGGTCCAGTCCAGTCCAGTCTCCTCTGACCCTTCATGTCTTTGCTGTACAGTTTGGCTTTAGCGCACGACTGTGTTCCTCTGCAATATTGACACTAGAATCAATCAGCCCAATCTCCATGCTGTCGCAGCAATGACAACAACATGTGACACAATCGCATAGAATGATGTGTTTTCTTCCTTTCTTTTTTTTTCTTTTTTTTACATTATATCTCTTTCTTTTGTTTTGCATCTCAGGAATATTTTTCATTCAGAGATTTTTTTTATTTCGTTGGTTTGTTTGTTTTCCGTCTCAAAAGGGGGACCTGTGAGCACTCACTCTGCTAGCCCCTGTATGCCGACACCGTGTATTTGTTGAGTTTAAGATTATCACAATGTCACAATGTTAATAAAACTATCCAGCGATTCTTCAGTAATTATGTCATCTCGCTGTCATTGGGATATTAGTCTTAAGAAGCTGTTTTTTGATATGATCACTGACTTGAAATACAGAGATTTAGAAATATGCTGCAAATAATCATGAGTTTCAATAATGATAGAAGTTGTGTTTCTACACAATGTTATCTAATTTTAGCTTATGGTATGTAAGCAGTTCAATGCTTTTTGTCCTCTTGTTTTCTTGTAGCAACACACATCTTTATGTATATCATGTCTGTAGATGGAAGGAGTTGTGACGCACTATCACTCACCGAATACAAGATATCCACAGTAAAGATCAGGATTAGAGCTAGACACGTTAGTTCAGCTTCTGATGTACCTTGGTGACATAGGGGGTTTCATATCAAGCTGTACTGAGAGGGCTTGATTCAATATATAGCACCATAATGGAGGTGTTTTTCTCCCATTATCTGTGGGGTTTATTATATTTAATTTAGAGGTTCGTTCTCATGTATGAAATGGAAATTGTTGAATAAATAGTTGCCAAAACATCTGTATAAGCCTGATTATTTCTATTATTGGATTCATTTTTTTCTTCCTTACTGAGCACTAAGCATTGGTAATACACTGTAAATACTGCAGCTTTAAAAAATCTCAGAATTCACCTGCACGCACACTGAACACACTCATAAAAACACAAGCAAACACATGCACAGACACATGTTCATGAATTTTTATTAACAAGAATAATTCATGTTGTGTCTCAGCTCCCCTATCTGCACTCTGCGGTGGCTGTGCTACGATGCCATTCAATTTATCACATGGGGCCTTTCAGCTGTCTGAGCTGTGTTTCTTTCTGTATTAGTTGCCGGCCCATACAAGGCTGTAATACTGAGCCACAAACAGCTGCAATAAAGAGTATGAGTCTCAGTAAATCAGGACAAAGTGAAAGAAAGAAAAAACAGTAAGGTATAGGTTCTTCCATGGGGGAAAAGTTGGAGGTGACTTCTTAAAGTTTGTGAGTCATTTCTTCAATGACACTGATCTACCCAAACCGATTCCAAAAAGCCACAATAATACAGTCCTATAATAAGTATAGTATATAAGTAGCGTACCTTTTCTTACAGCTTTAGGTTTTGAGATGTATCACAGTAAATCCCTAAAAGTGAAACACTTGAGCATGCATTGTATTATGGTGTAATAACAAGATCTGTATGTATTCACTTGTAAAAGCCTCTAGTTCCTGTGGTAAGATTTAGGGTATTGGCTCAGGCTGGTGGTGGTAAAGTGAAAATCCTTTAAATCTTGACTGTGTGACTTCCATCATTTTCTGTTCCAACAGCATCAGGAGAGAGAAGAATGTGCATAAATTGAGGAAAAGATGGAGCACCTAAAGAAAAGAAAAGGGAGAGAGCGTGTGTGTGTGTGGATGCAGCTGAGCCTGACAGACATGAGCGAAAGGTATCCGCCCTTTTCAGAGAGTCAGAAGATGATGACTGAGGAGTGTGTGTGTGTGTGTGTGTGTGTGTGTGTGTGTGTGTGTGTGTGTGTGTGTGTGTGTGTGGGAGGGGGGGGGGGGGGGGGATTAAGTAATGGCAATAAGACGTCATGTTAGACTGAAGAAAGCAGCAGCAATCAGCCCACCTGTCAGGAGTAAACACAGCCGGGAGAGGGTTGAGTTTCTGCAGCTGAGGTGTGATTCTTCTCCTGATGATAAGTGAGGGGTCAGTGGAAAAAGAAGTCTATTACCACTGAATCAGTAAGAGCAGGTTTGTGAACTTGGACGTGGAGGTCAAAGACAAGTAGACCAGACAGAGATAGCTTTTTCACGTGAGGTATTGTTTTGCATGTGTGTGTGTGTGTGTTTTCCTTCCTTACTGCCGAGCAGATTTCGCAGCCAACCATTTCCAAAGTGTTTGCCTTCTGTGGGGAAAAGAACTTTGTCAAATTTCGCTCAAAGTTTTCCTTTTTTATTGTTCCTGTTTCGTTGGAAGAATAACGGGACAGCTGGAAGAGACAGGTGGGATGACAGGCAACGATGAATTTCAAGCCATGCGATGAATGAATAGCATGCGACGCAATGAACTAAGCTGTCACATGAAACAAACCCACCGCTGTGTTTCTGTGCATCTATTTTCAGCAACCTTGTCAATATGATGTTTCATGGCTAATCACACCCTAAATGTAATGTTTAACTGAAACTTACAGCTCTGTCCCACAACTATATCACCCATAAACACATTCATCTCCTCAGAAAGGCAGCAATAAAATACTCAAACTCATTACTGAGAAAACCAAAAGCCTCACAGCTCGAGTTTGGAGCTCCCACAAATACAAGCTCTCTTAAACTTATTCTTCTTCTCTTGCTCTCAGTTATTTTACTTCTTGTAATAAATATTGGATTAGTCAATATGTTCCTTAGTGAAAGGAGGACGAGGAGGTTCTATTAAAACTTTCCATATCGTTATTCTGTGTTGTTCTTGCAAAAGGAAACAACCTGTGATTTTGGCTCCACATTCACATATATAAAGAATGACCTGGAATTCAGCTTATTACAAAGTGATTTGCTAATAAGGAAAAAAAAAATAAAAACTTGACTGTCATTCAAATGGCCCCAAAGCAAGACGAAAATGGGGGGGAATACAGAAATGTTTTATTAAATTGAAGAAGGATGATAAAATACATTTCCGTTATCTCACCAATTGGCACTGCCTGTGTAAAATTTGCTGCTTTGTCACCACCTCTGAAATGACAAGGGTATAAAGCCTGATGGGAAGCAAGGAGGGAATATTGATTGATGCATTCATTTAGGTTTGTCAGTGCAAGACAGTTTCAGAATGAAGAATAGCCCGCCTCTTGGCCCAGCAACAAAGTGACAAGTTAAACATCTTCACCGACGACGCTTGTAGATCCAGACAGTAATTAAATAAGTCCTAAAATCAGTCATCAGCACAGACATACAGTACACCTCACGATTTCTTATAATGTAATTGCATGAATGTTTGCAGGTTAGTCAATAAAGCACCTTTCCTGCCCCTCAGTTTTAACTTTGGGAAGAGAAAGAAGATGAAACTGCGGCAATTAGAAAGGAGGGATGCAGATGGATGTTGGGAGAGAGCTGATACAGTACATCTTGACTTTTGAAGGCAGGTGCACAAAGGGCTGTTCAAGATGAATGGTGCCCCCTCCACACACACACACACACACACACACTCAGGCACACACACAAAACTCTTCCTAAGTGTCACTGTCTGAATGTGCCACGGCGCTGAGCCTCACACCTGCCCGGTGCTGTCACTCCGCCAGCTGTGAGAGCTGGAGCTGTCTCGACAGTATCAGCCGCTCCATATGCAAATACCTTCCTCTTTCTTTATGATGTGGGATTCACTTGCCCACATCTCTGGTCGCCTCTTTTCAGTCCTTTTTCGTCTGAGCCGCTTCTTCCCGTGCCCCTATCACTCCTAATCTTTCCCTCTGCCAGTTTTTTTTCTCTCCTGTATATCACCTGCCTCCACCACAGGCCTCCTCAACTCGTCTTCATTTTCCTCTTCATCCCTCGTTCTCTCCTTCCTTCCTCTGCGGTATCCTGTGCAGCCAGATCTCCATTTACCTTGCAGGATGATTCAGTTTTGAGGGATCGACCAGGGACAGCAGAGCATGTTAGTGGTCTTTGATGTTCAATAATTGTGCTGACCACGCGTAGACACAACCACTCACACACAACCACTCACACACACACACACACACACAGACTGAGGCCACATACACTCACACACTGACACAACATGACCTGTTTCCTGTGCTTCAAGATGCCATCAGAGAGAATTTGTACAGAAAAAGACTTTGATGTCTACAAGCTTTACTTTGAGGGAATTTTCCCCACATGAGACCAGGAACACATTGAGATCTTCCAGCAGCACCTCTTTGACTTTTCTGAAGTTCAGGCCAAAGGTGATCAGACTGGTGACCTCCAGTTTAGATGTTTTTTCTACAGGCACAGTCGCCTCATGTCAGGGAGACACGCAGCGAAGCATCTCATCTCTGCAAGCAGGTGCGCTGTCACATGTCACTGTGGTTCAAACACTTGGGCTCAAGGGAGGATGTACAACTTTGGTCCATTTATTATACCTGTCAGAGAGTCTGTACACAATAACACCGGGGTGCCGGCGATGACAACAACATTAGGTCTGAATTCACAGTCGAGTGTTCTTGTCACCACTGTGAGCTACCGCATTCATAACAATACAAAACAAAACAAGACAAAACAACTCAATTACTAAAAACAACTAAATTGAATTAAACTAAACTAAACACTCATCAAACCAAACAAAGAACAACTTTGATTGTTGATATCATAAAATCCATAAAAGTTTTTTTAATTTTAAATATCTCAACCTAAATTCTAAAATGCTCTGGCTAAAATTATGACATTTGTGGTGTTAGGGTCAATTTTGACCCGGTTATAACGATAAGAACAATAATGAGAGTTCAAACTGAAATCATAAGTGCAAAACCAACCATTTAATGGATAAGGAAGCTTTTACCAATGTAACCAAGAAATGAGAAACAAATGGGATGATAAATAATTGTTTTAGTGTGTTTTACAGCTGATTTAAGACTCGGGTCAAAACTGACCCTAACACCATAGATGGTAGCGGAAAGCTGACAAGAGGAAGGTTCAATTGAAGCCAAGGGGTATACTGACAAAAAAAGGCCCAGGGGCCCACACCAAAGATATTAAAACCAATATTTTCATGGATAGGAAGCCTAACAATGTAACCAAGAGAAGAAAAACAAATTGGATGAAAAAAAGTGTATTTTACAGCTGATTTAAAACACGGGTCAAAACTGACCCGAACACCATAGATGGCAGTAGAAAGCTAACACAAGACGAAGGTTAAGCCAAATACACAACTTACAGCGTACTGTATAGATCAAAATCTGTGCTTCATTTCAGGCCGAGAGACACAGCTGCAGCAGCATTTGTGTCAACTTGAAGCTTCATTGTTAACAAAGCTGCCTTTTAAAAATAGTCACAAAACAGGAACATCATCATTATTACATTTGATCATTTGATCATTATACCATGATAATCTGCTCTTGGTGCAGCAGCATCGAGTAAAGTTCAAACAACAAAATGTGTCAGAAGTTCTCCAACTGCTCATTTCATGTGGGACAACATATCCATTAAAGCTGACAGTCTGGACATGAAACTAATAACGGCTTTGCTGTTTCACATCTAAAGTAATAACAGCACAGAACCAAAACATCAGCGTTTGTCTGTCCAGATGCCTGTGAAGCTCACTTTATGTGACACACCAGTGTATCACGTTGGAATGTGGGGACAGCAAAACATTAGTCGCCCTTTGGCCGGATTGTGTCATGGTTGCAGTGAGGCTGCTAATTTATATCTGCTGCACTACTAATGGAGGATATAAAAGGCCTCAGGTCTGTCCATTTCAGACTGAGAATTTTAGGGCACAACTCCAAATGATGAGAAAGCCCGGTCTTAAATGAGAGTTTTGTGGCAGTTGTGCGAGAGCTCTGGTGGCCTGTGCCTCATTAAAGAGCTGCAGAGTTATCATAGTTAATTAGAACAGATTACTCTTTCTCTTTGCATTTTTTGTCTGTATTCCATGCACACATGTACTGTGCAGATAAACACACACAGCCACTGCTCACTGACAGCTTGTGTTATGTACTGTAATTGCTGCAAGTTCAAACCCAAAAGTATTGTGTCTTTTCTTCTGACAGAAGCAATTATTCCCTTTCCCTGTTTGTCCCCTCTGTTTGATTTGGACAAACAAGAGCCGTTCTCACTGAACTTTGCATCATGAAATTTACTTTGCCTTAGATTCTGCTGAAAGATGTCACGAGTAAGGTTTTAATGTCCATTAAAGACAAGGTCACATCTTTGTGTAGTAACAAACCATCTTTCACTCTGATGCCAGCATAACTTAATTGTACAGCAGAGTCAAGAGTTCATCTTTAACTCTTAATTGGGACAATTTTATTCTATGAAAGCATTTCTCAAATTGTTCTCAATACTTTCATTTCATTTTAGGACTTTAATGGATTTTTTATATAGCTTCTTCTCTACCACTCAAAGTGCTTAACATTAACTTACAGCACCTCTGTATAGTTATATTGCATTGTGTGTCTAAGTATTCACATTCACACACTGATGAGCCATCAGGGGTCGTTTGGGATTCAGTATCTTGCCCAAGGACACTGTGACTTGTTTTTATCATTGAAACTTTTGCACAAACTTTGGAGTTGGCCGTGATCCTGTGCTGCCTGTGCGTTAGTTGCATTGTGATCAGACCTCCCTCTTTAAATTCTGAACACAAGGCAAAAAAGATGAAACTGTAGAAAATCTTTGGTGCACAGATTTTAATTATACAAGCTATAGTATGCCCATTTATGTGTCGGAGAAATACAGATACATGACCTCATATAATCTGACTTTTTAAATGTGCGTTCTTTAAAAACTTCCCAGAAGTACGGGGAAGTTGTGTCAGTAGCAGGTCTTTATAAAGTCATTACACGGCTCCCAAAACTCATTATATTGTAACAATAATTTCACCTTGCACGGAGACCTGGCACACAGACAGACACTGCAAAGCTGTAACAATGAAAATTCGCAACTCCATCAGAGGCTGGGGGCAAAAGGGTCACGATGAACCAGATGTTTATCACTGAGCTCCGATTTCACCTGCTTCTCAATTCACACAAGTCACACACGCTGGTTTGGCCAGAGGTAATGATCTATGTCGAGAGAAAGGTACGACTTTACACCAAGGTACTACACGGGGGTCAGGGTCACCTTTAAACAGATGTTATGGCAGAGGCTGTCGCCAGTGCATCGGGACATGGGTCAGTATTAAGCAGATGTTGCAGACCAGGAGGGATTAGCATGTCATATCCTCTTTGAGCTGACTAAATGATGCTGTCTCTGTCAAGAGACCCCCCGCCTGCAAGCAAGATAGCGGGAGTCCAGCTTTTAAGCTGTTGCCATGGTGTAGCTAAGAAATCATTGCTAATGTTACATATATTGAGGAAAGCATCGTCAAACTCAGAAATGAGCCCTCTTGGCTCACCGCTGTCATGTCGTGGCATTTGGCGACTGTCAACCAATCTCCCTGTCAGTGATCCTGACCCCATAAAAAATTGATTGATCTGTTTGTGTTATTTGGAAAAGTACTGTATGTGATTGCAATTTAGATCCTGCAAAAAATAAGATGAATCAAATGTCCGCTCATTTAACAGGGAAAGAAGTGCATTTCCACACTGAATGTTAAAATATAGAATTGCTGCAATCTTCATGCAATAGTGGCAAGGACAGCTAATTAAACTGATACTGCATTTCTTCCAGTGCGTGTTCCCTATAAGATGCAGAGCTCACTAAATTCATGGATTCAGATTGGTTTAAGTCCTGAATGTTGATGATGGCAACTGACATTCATACAACTCATCACTAACCTCCTGCTCTAGAAATAATAAATTCCTAAGCAGAATTATCTGGCAGTAAGGTCAGAAAACAACAGTTATCACTGAGTGTGTGTAAACCAGAGGATTGATAGCACATTGATGACCTGCCTCGTTGCCTGTAGCAACATAAATATGTGCTCTGAAGAAACATGTTTCCAATTCTCCTCATTGTAGGAGTAATAAGCAGATTCCTCCCCAACATTATCTTTGACTTGTGCGGAAGCAGAAGAGTTGGAAACATAAGTATTAGGAAAAAAATCATACCGTGTTTTGACTTTTAAATCAAACAGTAAATTATATCCCAACTACGATGTATTCGCCTTCCCACATACATTACGTGCACATTGCATTCATCCCTGTCCTTTCTCACAGACTTGTTGATTCTTGATAACAATGGGCACTTTAATAAATAATAGGCTTCCCTCTCTTGAGACTGAGGTCTTAAAGTGTCTGTATAAATTATAATGCATTGTGTGCCGACCACGTCACCTTTAACCACCAGTGCTGCTTGAAGTCATCTGTGCATTGTATCATGAATATTCAAAACATTTTTGCTCTGCATATTTCCAACAAAGCCTTTGTTTAAGGCGAAGCAAGGAAAACATGGCAAGGAAATCACATTTGTTCACTTTATTTACTGTACTTAATGTTATACCAACTATACAATTACCCAGGCACAAGAAAAATCTGTTGATTTTTATTTATTGCCGTTCCCCATAAACACAACACTCCTATATAAACACAACACTTATTATAGGTCATAGGAAGTGTTAGCAAGGAATTGCATATTTACACATTCAGCAGGGAGCATTCATCATGAGTTGTCTAAGTGTCTAAATGATGAAGGCCAACAACTGCAATAGCTGTGGTCTGTTCTCCATCGAACCCTGAGGGAAGTATCTGGCTCTCTAAATGCTCCTCTGTGTTCCCCTGTTAGACACCAACTGTGTCTATGTGTTGTTTAATCCAAAGGTTTACTCAGGATGTTTCCTATTCCACTGTTAAGCCATGTTGCATATTGGACTCTGACCATGTTGTGAAATGGATACGTAAAACAGACAATGAAAACTGTTAAATTGACTACAATGTTTAGTGAATTTGTTGTTTGGCTATTTGGCAGGTGTTTTCTCAGGTTGCAGTGTATTGTGCTCTTTGGGCCTCTGTAGGTATCAGAAAAGAGAAAGTTTTCCCCCTTGGGCAGATTAATGTGAAAGCAGTTTTCTGTAAATGAGTGGGGATGGGGGTCTGTGCAAGCATATGAATGAATGCATGATGCCTGGAAACCTATAATGAAACAAATAAAGTAAAACAAAAACTACTCAAAGAAGGCCAAGTCGTCAGTCATGGAGTTTCTCCATTGTTGACTGTTCTTTAAGTGGTAAGTACACTTTTTGCTCGAGGCTGAATTTGTTCAGAGTTTGACTTTCTCCCTTTACCTTGCAGTGTGCAGCTCAATGCTTTCTATCTGTGGGAACAATTGCAAATTAAGCGTTTCATCATTTTTGTTCTCGCTGTTCCTTCTAAGTTGCACAAGAAAGTCGACGCTCTCAGTTCACAATGTTCACAATTTCAAATTAAAGATGTGTCGATGTTTTTAATCCACTAAGACAAGACACAAATCCAATTATACATATTAATTGTTTCACTATAAATATCAAAAGCAAAAACTATTTCCTTCTCACTTTTTCCTGTGTTGTGTGTTTCTTTCAGACAAACACATGCACACTGTTACTATGATATGATTTAGCTCAGCAGTATGCTGTTTATTAAAAAATGGGCAGACTGCTGAGCTCGACACCTCCCCACTGTTTCTGAATAATAAGTATTAACATAGTGCTATCTCCTCAATGAAAAATGTTGCAGTAGAACAGTGGTAGCTACTATTTTGTGTGTGTGTGTTAGTTTGCATGTGCGTGTGTGTGTGACTGCTTGCAAACAAATGCAACTGAGTTATGACCTTATTTGGATTAACCGGAAGGCTTTGTTGTATAGCAAGAGCTTTATTAATTCATGAAACTATCATGCTGTCACTCTCCCACCCCGAGGTGATTAATATATCTGTGACATGGAAGAGAAGTGAATTCCCTCTGGAAAAATATGGACTGTGAATCCTGTCTATCATTTATCTATACTACCGTATATTTGTATTGCATGATAAATCAATTTCAATTATACCTCTGGTCACGCCAAGCTGTACTTTGAATACTATGCATGGCCTCCCATATCAATGCACACAGGACCCATGGTATACCTGTGCACATTCAATTATCACAGAGTTGTTTGCAAGTGAGACACAGAATCAGTTCAGTTTCAAGTTAATATGAATAAGATAGACTCAGTTGGTTGATTGAGAAATGTTTGATTTTTAAAAGGAGTATCGTGTGTTTGGTTTCCTCTCTACAGCCTCTTTATTTTGTCCTTTCTCAGCTACTGTAAAAATAGGGTGGTCAGTGTTGCACAAAAATGAATGGGGTATGTCTTTTTAAAAAAAAAACACAAACATGGTGCATTTACTGATTCTGCTGAATGTGATTTACCACTTGAAAAATGTTGTTCCTGGTCCAAATAAATTCAAAATACATATTTTTATGCATATTATTATGACTGTAATCCACATGCTGTATTACACAGAAGTGAAAAGTGCAGTGATGGTAAACAATATTTTTTTCTGTATAATATATTTTGAGCTGAATTATATTTGTACACAGCTGCCCTGCTTTATGAACCTATAATGTGCTTGTGCTTCTATGCAGTTCACAGTAACTTGTTTAGTTTGGGAAGTGGTACTGATTGGGAGTTGGAGATGAAGGTAAAAGGAGAAACTGATGGCAGCTCGCTGATAAAAACAACACTAATGGCGGTTCATGGCGCGGTATGAAGGGCTCATTACAAGCTAACAGAAACACAACTATTCTTAGTTTCAGGTGATTACACCCTAACGAAAACATAATAAGGAATATTTTATTCCATTTCTGCCAATGGTTCCCTTTAGTCATTCAGGATGAAAGTGGTAAATCTTTCCTCCTTTCAGCCTATCAAAGAAGGTGCTTATGTCCTTTATGTTCTACCCAGCGCTGCTATCTCGCTAAGATATGACAGACAGCGCTTTAAAATAACCCTGTGTGAGAACTAAATAGATGCTCATCCAAAATATAGAGGGCAAGGGCAGGATTGAATAAGTGAGAGGGAGATAAAGAGATGAGATGAATGAACAAGGTGAAGGACTGAGAAGTTTTTCACTTTTCACTAATGCCCCTCTTAACCCTGAATCTGTCACTGCGCGCACACACACACACACACACACAGGCAGAGCCATTCGTTTCCCTGAGCCATCTGGTTGCAGATTTTAAAGTTTAGTGGGACAGGGAGCAGAGAGAGGAGGGAGCAAGGTTAACGTGGGGACAAGTCTGCTAACCTGACAAAGAGAGAGACAAAGAAGAGCCATAATGACTATCTGGTCACCTTGTCATTAACATCACTGCTCCTTATTACAGGAATATTTTTTGACATATTACAGAAATACACCTCATGTTTCTATGTTGAGTCGGATGAAGGGAGAGCAGACCACTCTCATGTTGGTGATTATGAGGATACCACTGGCAGCAGGTTTGCTTAACTTTATCGTGTGAATTCAAAACATGAAAAAGTGAGATAATATGTTAATTAGTGAGCTAAACAAGGTCAATTATCTTATTTTTTTTGTTAAAGCCTGACAAGCTACCACCCTTGCCTTCCAAGTTGAGCTAACAGCTAACAGTAGCTTCATATAAACAAGTCCTCAAACCTAAACTACCATGTTGTTTTTGTTGTAGTTTTGTTTTGTTTTAGTTTTTTTAACCCCTCATATCCATATAAGACTACAGTGGCAGTGACAGTGGCACATGTAACACACCTTGTGGTGGTGGTACCTTCACTGTCATGGTTTAATTAGTCTTAAGCACTAAATCTACTTGATTAGGGTTTGGAAAATATTGTGATAGATTGGTTAAATTAAGTAGGCTACTCCCTCAGCATTATTGCTTACTAGCAATAATCATAATAATAACATGAATTACTCTGTTTAACACGATCCTGAGTCTAAGACCTGTTCTTTATTGACTCATCCATCCACCTCGGCCTCCACCATATGTGGACTTTGGCTTTTACTTCTTACTAATTACTTATTACTAATACATCCACTGAATGTTGACTAACAAAAGAAAGTAACAGGTCATAATAACCTGCTGAGCAAATGGCCTATTGGCTGTTTTTTATTTGACTTTAAGGAACAAGGTAATTATGCCTATTTCCCAGAATGTCAAACTTTAATTTAACTCTTTAACTTGACCGCTCTCATTTAGAAGCTTCCGAGAATCTTGTGAATAACCTCAAGACAAGCGCTGAGGGTCTGTGTGTGTGTGTGCGTTTGAGTGTGTGTGTGTGTGTGTGTGTGTGTGCGTGTGTGGTGGTGGTGGTGGGGGTTGTTCAATTTTTAAAGTGCAGCTATAATGGTCAGACTAATATCTATGCCAGCCTGCCCATAGATAAGACAAAGAATGAAATGGTGCGTTTTGAATTGACGTAAAAGAATTATCGATTACCGTGCTGTGTACCGTTCGAGAAATACACCCAAATGAGCAGCTTTATCACGAGGCCGTTCAGGGCATGTCCAATTTCCCCTCACTAGTCATTGATAAGCGCTCTCCATGCCTGTCACTCAGGACTTAGACTGATTTCCTCTCAGTCCACGAGCCCAATTTAGTCTCCACAAGAATCTATCACGCCGCGATGTTATCTGCAAGTAACCCAATCTCCCCCTCGCCCCTCCATCTATCTTTCCTTCTACGTCTCTCTCTCTCCCCTCCACTTCATCTTTCTCTTTCTCTGTTTCTATCTACTCCCCCGATTATTCCACTTGTACCTTTGTCTGTTTTTTCTATCCTCTGTCTTTCATCCCCCTGCTCTCCTTTTGGAAGACCTCACAAACTAATCAAGTGTGGGGTGAATCCAACTCTGCATATAGATCACATCCCCCGTTGACAAGGAGGTAGAGAAGAAAAATGTTCTACATCGCTTACATATGAAGCCCTTCAGTAATGTGATTGATGAGTTGCATTTAGCTTCAGCAAACTTTTAAGACATTCCACTGATATGACTTGATTAATGGCCGAGCTGAAGACGTCCACTACAAGAGAGAATCTACTGAGGAGGGAAATTCTCCTCAGAAGATCTCAGATAAAACACTAAACGCCCGGGTCCGTCAATCAGCTCGCTCATACCCATGTCAAAGCACACCAGGTGGATTTATGTGTGTTCTTCTGAACAGTGACGCGACAACCAGTATATCTCTGTGTGGGAATTACAAGTAACGTGTTTTTAAGAAAAAGATGTAAACAGCAGAAGGAGGGACAAAATGGTAAGGATCAAAAATGGTAATTGGCTGGTGGCCCATAGACTCATGTGGTTTTGGTAATGGATGGCAGTGATAAGGGAAATAATAGAGGAGATAAACAACAACTCAAGGGAGAGAGCCGAGGAGAACCTAGAGACTCTGAACCTCAAGAAGCTTGCATCACCTGTCAGCACTAAACTGTAGACAGGATATTAAAATCCTCAATTATGAAAATTAGGTTTTATTTAAGCCTGGATGTTGTGGAGCAAAGACCTTAATTAATCCATCTCTAATGGTCAAATGTCTTCTTAGCATCAAGGGAGAGAATATCCCCGAGGGTTTGTGACCTGCGAGTGCATATTATAATATGAAGCAGATGTTAAACATAATCAGAGTTGCACCTTAATTTTAATGAATCCTGCAGGGTCGTAATAGGTGTCATTAAATACCACACGGCATCTGAACGTCTCAAAGACGGTGTCAGACGCTGTGTCTGATTATGCAAAATAAAAAAAACTGAATGCATGAAATAAATGAGCGTACCGAGAGGGTTGTTTACTGCAAGGGGGCAGATGTTTTGTTTCAGCCAATCAGACGCCCCAAAAGCGGGGGTCTTTCTGGACGCATTTTGCCAATGTAATCCACATCTCTTACTATTATGTTGATCAGAGGTTTCCAGATGTTGATGTACAACATGTGTTAAAGTCTGCAGTGGGTACATTTCAGAAACGAAAAATAATTAAAATGCAACTAAAAAAAGGAAAATGACACAGCTGAGGGAATCTATTTATAGCAAGTGCAGGCGTGACACTTATGCACAGTACTACCTTTTTTTCTTTTCTAATAAGAGCAAAGTGTACTGAGTCAGGGCTGCTGATGGAAGGCAGGCGGGAGAGGTAAAGTCTGCACCTCGCACATCATTAAAGTTACACTCGGCTCAGCTCTGCACATTTAGTGTCTCATTAAAGTTGTGCTTTGACATGGGGTTTGGTGTGTTGCTGCAGTTACGATCCCGTATGTGGAAAAGCTGCTGCATCAACAAAGCTTTGGTTTGACAGTGACGTCCACACCAACCTCGTGCAAAAGACACCGTGTCCACAGCAGCTCTGAGAAAATGTTTTTAAAGAGTAAGAGGCTGTGAAAGACGTCACCTCTGGAATTAATGATGTCACACACAGAGATATGTGCTAACCATGAATAGCTTGCATTGACTTACATACATTTCCTGGAGAGTTATTTCGGTTCCACTCCAACTCCTACCTGAAATTGACCTGAAAGAAATCTTATCTTCACTATTTAGTGGTTTTACTTGTGGGAACCAGTGTTTTGTCAGCACAATATGGCTGTGTGAAAAATATTTTTGTTTCAGCAATAAAGAGTAGACCACAGTGTTATTAACAAATGAAAAATAAATAAGGGATGTTAGAGAGTTTGAAATTCAAACTTAAAGTTGCCTAATTTAAAAGTATAAAAAGCTTTTGGACGGCAGGCCCGAAATTTGAAATGACTTGGAATTGATTTTCTCACTGATCTATCAAAATGATTTGTTTCAAAAACATGTTTGGTAGTTATGTTACCACTGAAGAAGAATGCTGATGTTACCTAACCAAAATTCCCAAAATTATAAAAACACAATTGTATGAACTTTATTTTTCAAATTAGATTCATCAGGTTTCTTCATTTTTTATTTCAAATGGAGTGATATCATTTTGCTGCCCGCATTGTTGATTTGCATTTCCAATCTTCTTTGCTATTATTTGTTCTCACTTTGTATTGAAATACCAAAAACTCCCGAGTCTGACTTTAAAAGATTTTTGGATGCTATACATGCAACTTTGCAAAGAGGTTGCATGACTTTTCTGTCATGATTGGGATATTATAGCCTCAAACTTGTACCGCTTCATACAAATGTCATCTTCTTCCTTGTCAGCTCTACATTTTAGGGTTCTGTTGAGGTATAATTCAGCAGAGATGGTCTGCCCCCTCATGCTTACAGGCAGCAAATTGGATTTGAAATGAAACGGACTGAGGGATTAAAGTGCTGAGTCTCAGATTCAACTTAAGGTTGTTAACATCCACACCAGATGGACCATGTAGGAAGTGTCAATTGAAAGTATGAATTGTGTTTTAAAGCTATATTTTACCATAAATTCCTAACTGCTAATTCATTGTAGGGCCTAATTTTTGCTTTATAATAATAAAATATGCACATCCCAAAAAGAAGTGTATAGGATTCAATGGCCCTCTGCTTATGTGTCTTTGGACTTCAGGTTAGGAAGTCTTCTTCCACTTTGGCAAAAAAAAAAACAGTAGAGCAACACAGTTAAGCAAAACCAGTTAGTGAATTAATGATGAATGGGCTTTGCATTGGCACTCAACATTTTGCAAAATCAATGTTTGTTTCCTTTTCTACAAAACTATTAAACCAATAATTAGTTCAGCCAGGTCAGATTCATGACAACGATCTGACACTGTAGATAATTAACAACATTTGTCACATCTAAGCTGAATGATATTAATTGATATCCACATACCATATGGAACAGTCCTTGGATTGCCCTCAGGGTTTGACTTCCAACGTATAACAGATGTCTATCAAACATGTCCTTGCCAAAGTCATCTGTTGGCCTGCCATCACCAAACAAATGACCGCCTTGTCTCCGTTCCCACACCTATCTTTCTTTTCTAACTTCTACATAGATCTCTGTCACCATGGGGATAAAGCCATCCTTGCATGTCATGTTTTTTAATATCCCCCAGTGGCCCCTATAAATATTTATTAAAGATGTGCCATTAAGATTGGCCAAAAAGGACCCTTTGCTAGGCTGTAAGCAAACACCTTTTGTTTAACTTCTGTAATACACTTCTAGTTTAGAAGCCAAACAGCAAATGCTCTAAGAGAACAGACATGCTCCGGCATCATGTAAGGATATTTGTAACCTTTAAAGAGGAAGGAATGTTTTTGATTTACCAATTCAAAACTCAAAGTTTAGTAAGATTTACAGGTTAGAAAGAGATATACTGACATAGTTGTGCATGATATATAGAGTCATTTAAATATGAAATATGTATTTTTTATATTCAAACAGGAGACTTATCTTGACATAAGACATAACTATGTCTTTAAACAAATTAGATGAATAAATGCATACAGGCAGCTCAGCGATGAGATTATACTCTGTAAATGCGTTCATCTGAAAAGAAGGAAATGAGAAAGAAACTTTTGAAGTAGATGTGTATTCAAGCCAAAGGGGCTACATAAACTTTGTGCTCTTTCTCTCCTCTCTCACGTCTCTCACTCCTTTTCCCTATTTCTTCCCTTTACCCCGTCATACCCTGTGGCCCCTCCACCTCTCCATATGACTGCTGCACTTTCTGTACCGCTCCGTTTTCCCTCCAAGGCGCTGCCTGGCCCAGTTTAGATCAGTTGCCGAAAAATGAAACTATGCTTCAGCGCTTCAGTGTGGCTTTTCACCTTTTTCTCTACGTTTGTGTGTGTATCTATTGTGTACAGTATGCATTTGTCAGCTGTGATGTTTATCTCTGCCCTGATTAGGTTATACTAGTTATATTTATGTTAGTAATTCATACTTTAATACCCAAAGAGCGGGAATGTGAGATGAATCACTAAAAAATAAATTTACAGTACAGTTTTTTTTGTTTGGGAGTTCAAAAGTGCAAATAGGATGTCAGCGTGTCAGGCAGATGATTTACATCTAATCCACACATCAATATGCATAATTATGCACAGTGCAGGGGAGGTATCAAAATGCAAAATGTGTCAGTTTAACCACAGATTTAAAGTTAAATGTAAACTAAAAGCATGGAGCATTGCTTAAAATCAATAAGATCACAAGGGCAAAGTGTCAGTTTAAAATACTGTACAAGGTCTAAGACTGCATGTAAATTAGGAACAAATATAGTATAAATAATACATGCAACATCTCCTGTCTTCTGCTTGTTTAAGTCTGTGACGCACCAGGTTTTAACTGCCATATGGTTGAATTAGTTTGGAGTTTGGCTCCCTGTTTTGCTTCTTGCAGAAAGCTCACTGGCATTGTACCAACAAATGAGCGAAATGCATCAAAGTGAGCTTGATTTTTTGTGCAAGCCGGTAATTACCTAATCAACACATTGTCTGCTTTTGTCAGCTTTGGGGATCGACACCATCATATCATATTTAGCAATGAGAATAAATCTTAATTTGTGCTGTGAACACAATTTACAAACAAACAGAATAGAGTGAAATGGGCACGTCTCTGGGACTTAGATAAGTTTCATTCTTTCTTAAATCCCATGATTCCCTTGAAAAACACCCGAAATCAGACAGTCATAGTGGAGGCCAACTGGAGCTCCATATTTCAGCACGTTAGACAACAGCACTGACAACAATTTTACTGTGTCTCGCAAAACTTAAGATAAATGTAATGCAAGTTAATCTAACATCTGTAAAAACACAGACCTTCATTTACACCTTAGTCATCCACGCTGCATACAGTGGAATATGAATCTGATCTAAAATTTCATATCCACAGACTTGTTCAGGGAGCGTTCTTCAGATTTAAGTGTATATTTGGATTGCAACCGAGCAGAAATATTATTTAAAGAAGAAGAATCCACAGTGGCAGAACAAGCAAACGACTGAAAAATCAGCTTGAACATGTTTTTACTCTTTAGACGTCTGAAGCAATGCAGAAGCACCTTGATGAAGCATCCTCACTGTTCACAAAACAAATTATCCATCTAGTTTTTGGGAAATGGCATCCTGATGTTCAGAAACACTGATTATAACAATATCACAACTATTTGAATATTTTCAGGCATCTTGAACACAGTCTGTTGTGAATAATTGTAGTAATTAATGATCAGTTAAATTTGTTTCCGTGCAGACATTTTTTCTGAAAATAATCAAATATTTCATTTAGAAGAGCTCAGGTTTTTTTTAATGGCCACCGAATGAATCAGGTGTTGGAGCAGGTGTTGCTAAACTTAACCCTCAGGCGCTCTGTCTTTCTTATTTTGGGTTGTTTTTTCCTTCCTTTTTATATATAAAAGCCTCAGAGGTAATTTTATTGTCCTGTCTAAACTAGTTCAAATTTTGAATACTAATGACAAGACTGCAGGCAAGTCTTAGGTGTGTTTTACAGCTCTCCTGATGCCTGTTAAAGTTGATGAAGATACAAATTATTACCCCATCTGTCTCAGGGACATGCAAATTAGACAAGGTCAGAGAGGGGTCACATGAAGGTGTTGGAAATATTGGACAAAAATGAAAACTCCATCATCGGCTCAATAAAAAAGTTTATTAGTCGAGTAAAAATTGTCATCACAGCCAACACTGCTTTATTTTTAGGTCTGTGGATAAAAAGTAAATGATTAAATGATGGACTGTTTGTTAAGTAGTGTGAGTAAGGTCAAAAAGAAAGCTGACAAGAGATGTCAGTGGGGTAATTATGTTGCAACAGCACAGTGACTGGTCAATTGATTTTAAATTGATATAAACACAGAGAAAGAGTAACTGTGTTTGACTGGAGTGAGACACAAAAGAGCCATTAGATTTGGTTATTGCAGGACCATGGACAGAGACAAACCCACTGACAGACTAACAGTATTTAAGACTTAATGCCCTGCCCACTTGTGTTACGACTTCCCCTAATCGCAAGTGCACAGCATGGATCCAACAAACTCATCCAAGAAAGTCAGGGTGGGAATGGGAAGTAAATCTAGCAACCCAACCAAAACATTTTTCATTACCACCAAAGAACAAAAGTTTTCCTTTTCATAGTCTGTAATAAAAGTGCACGACTGTAGGTAACAATAACAACGACAGAAGAAGGCCATGTGTAAATCACAATAAGCGTGAAATAACAAATGAAGCCATGATTTGTGCCTCAAACACGAATAAAAAATAAAACACAAAAACAAGATGCCAGTGCAACAATAACAAGAGTATACCACTCAACCAAAAATGAATAGCACACTGTTTACTGAGTGTGGATAACCCATTACAGTTTGGGTCACACAGTGCAACAAAAAGCACATGTCTTCGTATATGATGTAATGTCACTGTATAAGTTGCTGCAACAAGGGGAAAATGACATCTACCCGTGCACACAAGCCTAAACAACAAGTTTTATTTATCTATTTAATTCCTAAAGGAACATATAATTACATATAGGCGCTGTATCCTCACTGTAAAAGTATCTTCACCCACCACTGGACAAAGCTGGAAAACCTGCCCACAGTTGGACCAAAACCTCCAGGCTGGTAGGCGTGAGTATCTCAGCACCATGGAGAGAGACACAAACAAACCCTGGTAGGTTTGATTGTTTGCAGCACAATGGGCCGAGACCAATCAGAAAGTAGCTGAATGCCAATTCAGGGGCAGGATCCTCCAGTGCCTTCATTTCTAGACCAAATGTTATTTAAGAACAACAAACACAAACATTTATTGGGCTCTGATCAATTCAAGGCCTGTTGCTATGACAAAACTAGAATGAGCAAAGAAAGCAGGCTTGAAGTTTAGACAGGTTTGCCAATAATCAAACAGTACGTAAGAGTGAACAAAGGGTTAGTTACAGTGATAAATGTCGCCATCCAGTCTCTCTTTAAAGACATTTCATTACAGCTACCTGTTTTGATTAAAAACCTCAGGCAAGATGGTTGATGGTGTAGCTCACCATCTACATGTGGCCAGAAGGTAAAAAGATAATAATTATAAGGGACGTGTAACAATATTTTATAACCATATGCTGGGAGTTTCTGCTTCAGGGACAAAATGTGAAAGGGGAACAGATTGTCGCGAGCTCAGAGAGAAGCTGGAAATATTAACTTCATAGATAAAATAACACCAATTTGCATCCTGTATTTAAAGACCCACATTATCTTTCAGGCAGTGTCCTGTAAAAGAATCGCCATGTGACCTTTGAGGAACAGCACAGACAACGAGAAAATTCAACTTCACCCTTTTCTAAATAAAGCACTTTTCCAATCTCGCAGCATCGAGTCACCTCTCAGTCTTAACACTGCAACACGGATCAATGAACTATTGGCTGTGATGTCTGTGTACCTGTGATCGCTCTTCAGTTTTTACAACATCAGCAACACCAAACACGTTCTTCTTTTGAAAGTGGGACTTTCTCTAACAGGGCAAGCTACTGATCATTATTCATTACCGGACGGGATGTCTGAAAGCAGACGTGTCCTAATGAACATTTGGTCCAACTGAGTTGTGCATTGATCCATCTGTGGTTTTGCTTTCATGCACTTAGATATAATTCCACTCTTCAATATTAAACTCTTATATATATATATTCTTATATATAGATATTTATTTAATTGACATATGTACAAGTTCATTACTTTTTGTGTTTGCTCTTGTATTCATAGCTACCGATGGAAGTATGTACATTTATAGTCCATTATGGGGGCTACCTTTGAATGTAGCTTTGTTGCATTTCTGAAAGCTGTGTGTGGCAGAAACTGACTATGATATTTCTGATCATGTTTTCATGAGTGTATGATATCTACATTGGGTCGTCTTCCACGATGCTCCTCATGTTGCACCAATAGTAGCCTGGAAGTGAATAACCAAACACGGGCCTGTTTTGTTAGCTAACAATTACCGTAGGTAAGAATGGGACAGGTGGGGGGATGGGTAATTAAATATTTGCAATCTGAAGCCTCACCACTAGGCGCTACTAGAAGCTACACACTGGTCCTTTAAAAACGATCACATTCATATTCATTCATGATCAGACAACTATTGATCATGAATGAATTTAGTTTCCCATGGGTCTCTTTCCATGTTATTTCACAGCAGAGAATCAGTCTTCCTGACTTAACATGGTTACATATGTATTCACAGCACATGCATTGAACCCTGTGGATTTATATCAGAAAGGCTGTCAGTCATTCTTTGCGATGTAATCTGATTGACGTGTCACACACAAGGTCACAGAAACCCTCTAAAACAAAAAAAAGGTAGTGTATTTTGTTCTCTGCACAATCTGTAAATATCATAAAAGAATATACTGTTTAGTATGTTACCACCTCTATAATAATACAGTAATAGTACACCAATTTCATAAAACACTGCTCTTACTGTAGGTGTCCTTATTTAACTTTCCCAGACAGAGATGCACTTTTCCCCCATAAAAAATATCTCCCGCAATAAATCAGATGGGGAGGATGGAGACATTAACAACAAACTTGCTTTTTATTGCCTCACTAAGTGCATGCTGACTGGACAAGATGAAGTACCTGAAAAGGAGAAATGTGGGACTATATGCATTAAAGCACTCTATTAACAGATTTAACTCTGACAAAACAAAAAGTAAAACATTTATACAGCCGCGGTTTAAATACTTGTCTCTGTGATCACTCTCTGAATGGACTGTAATAAAATTCACGGTCACATTATCGCAGATGCTGGTTCATATTCAGGCCTATAGAAATAACCTGACAATGGCAGCAAAGTGTTGGTTGATGTTGGAAGACTGGATGGTGTGCAGTGAGTGCGTAGGGGGAAAACAGAAAGAGGGAAACACAATGAAAGGAGGGGGAGTATCGGCTTGTGGTTCGACCAGTATTCATGCATTCATGTGTGCAGCGTGTGTGAGTGTGTGTATGTGCGTTCTTACATGGGAATTTGATTATGTACATCTCTGTGTCTTCTGCATGGAAATCAACAATAACATTATAACCCAAGGGAGCTTATTAAAGAGTAGGTGTGTGTGTGTGTGTGTGTGTGTGTGTGTGTGTGTGTGTGTGTGTGTGTGTGTGTGTGTGTGTGTGTGTGTGTGTGTGTGTGTGTGTGTGTGTGTGTGTGTGTGTGTGTGTGCGTGCGTGTGTGTGCGTGTGCGTGTGCGTGTGCGTGTGTGTGTGTGTGTGTGTAAAAATAGGATCCCTGTGTTAGAGTGATGGGTGAACTTCCTCAGCTTACTCAGGGGGAATCAATTAAAATGAGAACCTTTTTTTTTATTTTATTTTTTTATTCTATTGCACTTCCTTCCCGTGCAGTACAAGGACTCAGGTGCAGGCCTCAAGCAAGGTGTGCAGGCTTGTGTGTGCTTGTGGTGAAATCTCCAGCAAAAGGACTGAATTGGTTTGCTCAATGCCAATAACTCAACATTCCTGGATATAAAAGGTGTTATTGATCCTAAAAAAACCATCTATGCATCACACAATGGTGCCTCGCTTCGTAACAACCCTTTAAATCCTTTTTGGTCAATTTAACCGTTGTTGTCTACACTGTAGATACTCCTATACATTTTCTGCACTAAAAGTAAATGTTTCTAATCCTTCAGAAGACAAAAAGAGCGCAGCTTGAATGAGTCAATGACAGACTCGTTTTTGAAAAGAAGCTCTCTAAATCCTTATGAAATGAAATGCGACATCTGGAAAGCAATGAGTGAAGGAGCCATTCCCAACAATGGTGGAATCCAAGGCACAGTCAGCCACCTTCATAACATGCCATCCTACATGTTTCATTGGTGGTACTATGATCTTTTAATAGAGTGTGGTGTGCTATCACAGCGGGACAGCTGCGCAGCCATGTCGCTGAAGCATACTACCACAGTGACACCATGCTAATTCGACTGTCAGCATGTTCATTATAATACAAGAGAGAACGGGACAGAAGGACAGAAACACATTCTGTCCTGGTAAAATCCACCAAAGATGTCTGGGGTAGTCGCATGGTGCTCAAACACAGCACATCACAGTAATGACAGGGTCTCTTATCTTCAATATTGCATGCAGAAACCGCACAAGATTACTGACAGTCAAACAGAGAGGGATACATCTGAATGAGTGCAGATCAATTTACTGTTTTGCGTGTTTTTGTGAGCACCTGATTGCGAGTGTGTGTGTGGGCTTGAGAGTGTTTTGTTTAAACACTTTCTTGCAAGTATTTTATGTTCTCCTGAGAGAGTCGAACCAAACATGATCAGACGTGACGTAATGATACCGGAACATAACTTTTTTGTGTGTGAAAGTCAATTGAAGTGTGTCACCGCCGGCTTTCTGAAACCCACTGTAACCTCAAAACAAGATGTCCTATTCATGAGCTCTTAGTCTGTAATGGCTGATAATCTCTATCACAATGCAGCATCTTTATCTTTAGTTAGTAAAAATAAACTCTAAACTTTATCTCTGTTGCTACTGATAAAGCCTTAATTAAACCTTTGCACAGTGTCCTATTGTCACTGACAGAAAACCTATCATCTGATAATGATTGTCTGTTTGTAGCCAATGGTCCACCTATTTCAATAAATGCACAAAAAACACAAAAGAACAAATTTTGCACACACATTTCCTTCTTCTACTTCTTTTTTTATTTTTTCTATAGATGCCTGATAAAAGCCTGTGTTAGGGCCACAGAGTTACTCCAGCAGCAAGCAGATTCTGAGTTCAGACAGTGTTTCATTTTAACTTTAAAAGTTCTGCATATTCACACCTTAACTCTGTTTGTAATGAATTAAAATGGCAGTGAGATGAATTGACAAACAGGTGAGGGAACTGGGGTGATTGTTTACTTGGGTTTCAGTAATCATGAATCGGATTTGCATATTCAGCAAAAAAAAACACACACACATTGAGATGGTTGCTTACTAAGCTCGTCAGTGTCAATATGATTTAACAAAAGTGCAAACGCAGCAGACAGCGGCCTAAGTATGAACCGTAAAAAATACTTCGATAAAAGTGAAATGTAGAAAATGCCGCTTCAGCACAAATTATGTGAACAATGTTCTGCCATCAGAATTTGTAATTTATTGTTCCTCTCTTTACCAAAGCCTGCATGTGTAGAAACTGTTTGAATTAAGTTGTGCCATAAACTGTATAATACGTGACATAACACTGTTTGGCTCCCTAGTCCCTATACCTGTTGCAAATTTATCTTTCCCTGCTAAAAGGCTGAAATAAAAATGAGAAACGTGACAATTACCAAAATTCAACCAAAGCTTGGCTTCTGTAACTCACTGTGTCTTGTGTAAAATTGAGAGTTTTTTCTTGCTTTGTCATTCATTACTCCACTACATTGTGATTATATATTCCTCACGTACTGTATATTGTGATTATATAGTCATTGGCGACTTTTAATTCTCACTCAGGGCACTAAGGAACTTTTACATCTGCACAATAGATAGTGTTCTGAGTGGGAGCATAACTAACTGGATGAGAAACGCCACAAAGAGAGACCAGCTGGCTCTCAGGAGGGTGGTTTGCTCTGCTGAGAGGACCATCAGGACCACCCTCCCAAACCTGCGGGACATCTATTCAAACCTCTGCAGAGCCAGAAAGATCACCAGCGACCCCAGCCACCCAAAAAACAGACTGTCCCTGCTGCCTTCAGGGAGATGCTACCCACAGCTGAAGGGCCGGCCAATACGAAGAGGATGAGGAGGAGCTTTTCCCTCAGGCCATCATACTGCTGAAGACCTCATGGCAACATACACACACCTGTATGCAGCACTACTGCAGTTGGACCTTGGACTTTTTAATAAACAATCATCTCTGCCATGTATCCATGACAATCATCTATTCATATATACTGTGTAGGCTATATGCACTGTCAATTTACATTTAAATGGTTACCATCACACTATCAATATCAATAATACAAATGTATTACATTACTGGATGCCATTTATTTCTGTTTCTCTTAGTTATTTGCACTTACTTTATTGTATTTTATAAAACAAATTCCACTACTTCTATTGATAGCTTTCACTGACGTCACGTCCCAGGGCCCTGGCGGTCAAAAAGCAACATTCCAAAGTGGCCCCGCAATGGACTTTCTATGGACAAACAACCGAGTAATGACTTAAATCATCTGTCAGCGGCCGAGAAAGAAAGATATAAAAACAACTTTGAAGTTTTGGGCACTTGTGACCCATATTCAACACCAGCTGCTGTATACGAGCTGTTTAAAATGACCAGTTCCCTGCCGAAGCTCCAGTTGGGCGATGTATTACCTGGTGGAGAGTCATCATCCTCCACCGCTTGCAACCAATACCTCCGGTGTT
The DNA here is from genome assembly GCF_905171665.1 of Trachurus trachurus. Taxonomy (NCBI): domain Eukaryota; kingdom Metazoa; phylum Chordata; class Actinopteri; order Carangiformes; family Carangidae; genus Trachurus; species Trachurus trachurus. The sequence goes on along the minus strand of NC_139903.1, from coordinate 16,769,626 downwards.
ATGGCTCAACTGGTTTCTGATTAAAAGCCCCATTTTGTAGTTTTTTTTTTAATCTTAAAATAATGTTTCTGAACTCATTGAAGTGGTAGAAATGTACCTGTAACTTTCCTGTACGGGAACACCGTCCTGGTACCGCAGCTCCGCTGAGCTCCACAGCTGAGCTCCAGCCCACTGAGCCCAGGCTCCCTGCTCCTCTCACCCACAAACCAGAGCCCTTAGCTGGGCTGCACGGTGACCAGCTGCCCCCCTCCTTCCCCCCGGAGCTTTGCTACGCACCGCTACCGACGGCAACGATGACGGCGGTCCGATAGCAGCAGGACCGGCGGCGGCGGCGGCGATGGTAACCCGGCGGGACCGCCGCCACCGGACACGGCAACAGCACCGCCCGCGGCATCAGCGACACGGTAACGAGGGTCGGGACCGACCGCGACGCGGCGAGGACGATGACCGGTGTTGTTTAGCGTATTTTCAGAGTGTTTTCCATTAGTTCGTAACTTTAACATGACAGGCTTTGTCATAGTGTGCAGTGTTGTGCAGACTAGTGAGAGTAGTGTGGCGCTGATGTCTGTAGGTTGGCGGAACAGGTTCACTCACAGACGCATATTGGCTGCAGTAACATGTGAACTGCGGCTTTATTTGTGAATTTGTGACAAATCTGCGGACGGAAGTGCAGCACAGCTGTTGTTCGGTACGGTAACCAGTTAAATCAGACACCAGTTGGGCCATAACACCGGTATTTTTGAAGCAGCAGGGAGCAGTGTGTGTTTTTCTGCCTTGTCCTAATCCGCGGACAGCGGGGAAGTGGATTGTTTTGACCGCCAGGGGGGCGTTCCATACGGGCCGTGACGTCACATGAAAGCTATCAATTGCTTTTAAATATTTTATTTATATATATTTTTGTAGGTACTATTAAGCTACGGCCAAAGAATTTCACTGTAATTACTCGTAATTATATGTGACAAATAAACTTGGATTTGAATTTGATTTGATTTGATATGTGTAGGCTATATATACATACAGGAGTTGTCATTGTTATCACATTGTAACATTGCCCTTTAAATCAGGCTGAAAAATACAGAAAAGCTCATATAAGTGAATGGCACCTGAAACAAACTACATCTCAGCACTGGTATTTTTCTTGGGTTTGGAGGGTTTGGAGGTCCTGCTGTGTTGTTTCCATCAGCTGTTTATCTGCGCACAGTAAGCAAACTATGTAATGCACTTTTCTGTGAGATGCCAAAGCAATTTTTGCTTTACTTCCTCCTCAGCAAACCAAAGCACATAGCAATGCAGAGATACGATCTTCATTTTTATGAAGATTCTATCAAAAGAGATTTAACTACACCGTGTTGGCTTAGAGAAAGTATCTCAATCCACTGGAATCTGTATCCCTGCAAACAACTTTCTTATTTATGCTGCTGATGCAGTCGGGTGCATTATGCTGTTAATTTGGAGATGGAAGCTTACAGCAACCAGCGGGACTCCACTTCACAGCTCTCACACTTGAGCCTCAAATGGCATTACTAACTCTGTAATCTAATCACTGGCCAGTGTAGTAATGCGGTCCACAGCACAAGCCCCAGGAAACTCCTGGGCATACAAGCAATTAATTAACTTAATTGCATGGTTAACTTAATTGATTACCTTGTTATTTTGCTAGCCTTGATATGGCTCCATTGCACAGTGAGATAATGTAGACGTAATGTGAGTATTAGCCCATAGGCAGCATTGGCTTCAGATATTTACCTCCCCTCCCTGTCTCCTCCTGATTCATCCACTGAAATACCAAAGTGTCCTAGTTGTGCAGTGAATGAGTAATTGATGTCAAATTATCATCCCATTGCCATAAGCTTAATTAGTTTTATTTATTAGCCATTAGCTGAATACATCCAACCCAACACAAAAATGATAAGCGGGGCATACGAGGGCAAATGTGCGTGAGTGATGCTGACTGGTGTCAGCATGACTGAGTCGTGTCGCAAAGATAAAGGTGTAAGTGGTATAAATTATGTCTCGGATCCGTCGCTACCAGTCTCCTCTTATGGGGAATGTACAGTAGAGTGATCGCTCAGATTCAGCTGATCTAAAACTAAAGTGTTACAAGAGAGTTGTTCTCTCAGATAGAGAAAAGGAGAGATAGAGTATTGTGCATGTATCCCTCAGTGTGAAGGTTGGTAAAGCCAGAGGCATTTATCATTGGAATGAGTTGGCCTCAGATGTGGCCTCAGACAACTGTCATATCAACACTGCTTTAGGGTAGGGCAGCCATCTCTCCACTCTTCATTCCCCACTCCCTGCTCCAGTTCTCCATTATCTCATTGCCTCTCCTCTCTGTCTTCCCTGTCTAACTTGTCCTAATCTCCCCTTCTCCCCGTCTGCTCACTCATCTCCATTCTTTTCCTCGGTCTCACACTGTTCCTCCTTCTTCTCTCTCCTCCAGTTTTCCATCTGCTGTGTGTATGAGGGATGACTCTTCCTCCTGGCCTGAGTATATTAGCTCCCCGGCCTCACTCTTTCCTGACAGCTCCGACCTTGTTATAACTGGAGAGTGAAGACGTCCACTTTTACAGCAGTGAAAAGCTGCAAGGGCGGCTGGATGACTTTTTTTTTTTTTTTTTACCTTTTAGTTTTACCCTTGAAGATGGATGTACATAAACACATCATCATCAGGGGATGATCATTAAGAAGAGGGCTGCCAGCACCAAAACATCTCACTTCAAAACTCCATGTGCGTCTATTTTTATCTGAAGGACTACAACTGGGATTTTGAGATTCTCTCCTAAACTTCATTTGTAGAAAACTTTCCTTTAACGCCAAGTAATGGCTTGGTGAATAAGTGGCACCACCCACCTCACGAGCACACCTTGATTTTTACTCTTCTTATAAAAACCAATTACCATACTCTATCATGCTCCATGGCACCATTAAATGAGCTCATTAAGTACCTTTAGGATTACAAATCAAAGTAATTGGCAATTAGGATTTACCTAATTGTGTGAAACTTCAAAGATCTGATGTTTTCTCTCTTAGTTTATGGCACTGCACAGGGCCATATTACACTGTATACTTGTTTAGCAGCTATGCCATTCTGATGATTGATGTGGACGAACAGAGCCAACCTGGATCATATTTTGATATACTCACCACAGTAAATACTACAGCTGAGGCGGCAGAGGGGGCAGGTAGCCCAGTAACTAAATAAGTTAACTTACACCTGTATCTCTCTGAGTAATGGGAGTAAAGATATCAGGGCAACCTTGATGTCAAACTGAGAAAATGACAAATTATGTTTTGTTTTGTTTTCTTTAAAGTGATACCTCACAAAAAAAACAAATAACTTTTGAGATAAAATGATTTTACAGCCATGCTAGCATGCACTTATGTGAACCAAGTAGATATGCTAGGTTGGCCATGTTCACTATTACTGTGTTAGCATGCAAACTTTCGGGAACTGAAAAAGGCACTCAAGAGTGCAAGAGAGCACATGTCAGAGAAGATACACAAGATTCACAGGGGGAAAAAAAATCACAGTAAACCTGATCTGGATCTGCCTCAAAATTGACTGTGTTCTTCCCTGTCAGATGCTTCATCTTGCGACTAAGTGTTGTACAAATTGGCTCAGTAATTATTGCATCATCCTGCAGAGAAATAAACAGACACTAAACACACAAGGCCAATATGAATACAGTATGGTATCACTTTTCGAGCAAGTACATGGTCATCAATTAAAGTTGTGGACAAAGAAGAATTGACCTGACAAGACCACCGAGTGAAAAAGTTAAAAATCATAAATGCCTGCACCATATTTCATGTCAGTTCATCAAGTTGTCGCTGAGACATTTCATTCGATACTAACTATAAATGTCAAACTGGTGGCGGTACCAGAGGAAAAGTCAGGGGATCAGGAAAGTCATTAGGACTCATCCTGCCCCGGGGACTATACAGTCAACGTCTATAAAAGATTTCATGCTAATCAATCCAATTATTGGTGAGGTTTCTCTAAAGCTTTCTCTAACATTTCTGTTCCCACATCCATCCCGCTATAACATGGCTGAAAACAAACAAGCTTCTGTGGTCATGGGAGAAAGCTGTAAGAGAGAAGAAAAAAAAAGTTTGTTTGGGCAAGTTTTAATGATGGGAAAGATAATCAAAGCAGGAGCAACATGCTGAAATATGGTGATGAAGAAGATTTTGGGAGTGGTGCTGGCCCCTCCTTTGGTGTTCCGCCCTTGCTGCATGTTAAATGTCTGGTTACTTTACAGTGTGATATATCGAAACACCCGTGGGCTTTGCTATGGAAACACCAACCTCTCTGAAACCGGGTGGCCATTTAAATAGAACAGTAAATCAAATTTTGCCACGGGGAATAGAAGTCCATTTTCTTTGCCTCCATCACTATATATAGAGCAATTGTACAATATATGGACACGCCTGTGGGTCTCTCTAAATTTAGGGAAGGGGCCGTGATAGAGGTCTGTGTTATGTGAACTCTCACTGCCTAATTGCTACCTCTACACTCTTGAGTCATATAAAGAGTGCACCCTGATACTTTATACAAGAGCAACACTGCAATGTGAAGCCTCACTGTCCCTGTTCCCTGCCTCTGTTTAACTCATGTGCAGGAGTGAACACACACAACCTAAAATATTCAGGAAGTAACACTTGTGTGTTTGTCCTAGTTGCATCTGAGAGGATTTGGTCATGCTCAGATTCCTTTTACAGTCCTTGTGTTCTGTTATTTCCATGTTGACTTGGAGAGAAATGGGGGGCACTTTGGTTGACTGAAGCTACATGCAGAGAGGACTTGGTGGAACAGAGAAAAAGTGCACAGCCAGTGTTATTTGTAGGCAGACCTTGGCTGCTGATGCATGACTGTGAACTTAAGCAGTGCTTCAGAATTCTTAAATAGTCCTCTGTCATGCGTTGCCCTTGGACTGATAAGTTTCATCATGGGAAGGACGGAGGTCAATTGGGCTCAAAATGCACTTTGAGAGAGTATTTAGCAATGGTTGTATGACATTGGACAGCGTGGCCTACTTGCAGTTTTTCTAATAAAATATTCTTCTTTTGTGAGTGTATATTTTGTGTAATAGTCACATAAATACAACCTGGACATTTTTACACCCGTTACTGACAACTGAAACCACTTAAAACAAATTATATTCCTGTTACCCCACTCACTGTGATAAAATAATATTTGGTGCATGTTCTATTGTTTATTGACTTCCCCTTAAAATATAGATTTTTCTCTTTAAATCTCCTCATTGTAGTTTTGAATCAGAGCCAGAGTCATTTGAAAACAGCACACTCAGCCACCTGGTCTTCGGTGTCCTCCATTGCTGCTATAACATGGCAGCAGTAATAGAAAACCATAAAAGGCTTGTATGTGATGACAGAGTAATAACAGTAGATTTAAACTGTGGCCGACCAGGCAGCCCCCCTCAGCCATAATGACTAATACAAATGCATAGGAGCCAATAGATTGAGGTCAATAATCATTGTTTATCACCTTCATTATACGTAAACAGCAAATGTTAATAAAATGGATCATTTTGCTACTGAGTTTGAGAGCAGTTGAGGAAACAGCCCTGACAGAATTGAACTGTAAAGTTCCCTGCTTTGCTTCAGGATAAATGAACCCAATAAATTCACAGGATTACATTCAAATTCAGGTATTGATTGTGTGCTGGGTGTAATTCTATACAGCGTGCTATATGATGGGAAACATGGGAGGGAGAGATGGAGGAGGTAAGGGAGACTGGTTACATAGAAAGAAATAAAATGACTGCAGGATTCATTTCAATGGAACCAATATCAGCAGAGTCAAACTGACAGGCACATGTAGACACGTGCACACACACGCGCACGCACACACACAAATTCAAAGCCATTTCCAGAGCTGAGCAGTTGCCTGCAGTGTTGAGGAGTGGTGCAACTGGGATGGGACCAGCCGCCTACAAATGGCTCAGAATGCTAATAGGCTCACAAATGGGTCAGGGAGAGCTAAATGAGAGCTAACTAGGCTTAGCTAATTATGAAGTAGCCAAGCCTCCACCAATCAGGTTGGAGGGCCAGAAAGGCCAGTGAACTGAGTGGTTGTAGACAGGTTGGCTTCTAATTAGCTTCTGCTCGTACAGCAGTTTCATGCAAGTGGGTCAGTGTGAAGAGGATGGTTAATAGATGGATAGCATCGCAAGCATTTTGAGTATAAAAGAGAGAGACACAAAGAGTGTGTGATCTGTGCTGCGTTTTTTTTTTTTCTGCAAAAGTAAGTCAAAGCTTCACCACCTGATCAACGCCGATTCTGCAGCAAACAGAAACCATTTGATGTCTGATCCTTTGGTTAGAATCCATTATTAAACTAATTTAATTTTTGTAATAGCAAAGTGAAGTTTTTTGAGAGCTTTCAAAATCTGCATGCTTGTGTAAAAAAAAAGAAAAAAAGGATGATGACTTTTGACCAAAATGGCTGAAGTCAGTGATTCGATTTCCATCTTGACTGGCACCCCTGGCCTGAAAACTATTCACATCCTCCCAACCTGGGTCTACTACTGTTGTTTTCAGATAGGTTCCAGCATGCTGGCCAAATGTATTCATCAAATTCATCAGTAATTAAAGATGGCACATTAATAACCCCTGTGGGATCCTTTCTTAATTCCTGTTTTAAAATTGCATGTTAATTATTTGGATGAAATGAAAAACAATTTGTCTGAAAAGCCACGAGACAGAAAATTTAACAACAAAAATTTGATCTTTGTAGGTAATTTAATCCCTCTCTAGAGAGTCAGAAACACTAATCCGTTTTTTTCCCCCTCCTAGTTAATATGTAGTGAGTCTCCTCAAATAGTGGTTTTATTTCTCCAAGCGGTGTCTTGGGATAATGCTGCCATCTTCTGGCACGGACTGACCCAGATTACAAAAAGGAACAGGCTGCACACAAGACTATACTGTAGTTCATAACATTTGCACCACTGCTTAATCAAGCAGATAATGAGCAGTAATATTTGAGGCTGTGGGCATGTGTGTGTGTGTGCTCGTGACAGACAGGAATTTCAGTATAAATATTTATGCCTGGCAAACAGATCAATGGTTATTAAAAAGGTCAAGGGCAGATAATGATGGATGCTGGCTGTACGTATTGATAAATTATGACCACGTTAATGAATTACAAATGCGCACATGCTCGCACACACACGCACACACACATCGAAGGCAGACCAAATGATGGGGATTAATTCATTGATCAAGCTTAATCTGTCATAATTAATTCCATAGGAACAACAGTGATGAGAGCAAGCCTCCATTAAAACAGATAAATTATTCAACATGAGGAGGAGGTGGATCAGAGATAAATGAGCGTAGGAGACTGGTGCCAGCAGTCACAGGCTGAGGTTAATTACAGTCTTTTCTTGGAAACTAACACAGGTTAACTTACTGTAGCAGTAATATGGAAAAACACCATGACTGTAATTGGAGGCTGAGATCAACGCAACAATTCATGGAAGCACTTGGGTTTCATTGCAGCCGACTTTGAATCAAGTCGTGTAAGATTCAGTGACAGTGTAATATCACGTGTCTGTTGTTTGCTGTTAGCAGAGGAGAACAGGTCTCTACAGATTTATCCCCTCACCAAGTACAACTTTCACTGGATTGTTTCCTTTGTATTCATTAAGACATTAGCCTAACAAAATGTAACACCTGGAAACTGCGACAGCTTAGATAATGATTGTCATTAACATATAAAAGAGGCTAGCTTTAGCAAATGTATTACTTATTAAAGAGGTATTACGTGTATAACACTACACCTGGGGCAAAATGTGTAAAACGTTGTGGAACTGAGAGTAAAGGTCTGTGTGTGCGAGTAGAAATATTCACAAGCAGCCTAGTGCTGGATTTATACATCTGTGCGTGTGCATTGTTCTGTATTACACAACTCAGCCATTGGAAAAATGTAGGCACTGTACTTTATTCTGTAACATCCTGTAAAGCTGCTAAGCCATTACAGGCTATTGGTGATGCATACACATGCCTATAAAGCTTTTGCATTACATAACTATAAATAGTTGTCTTTGTTTGCAAGGCATTCATGAAGGTACAAATTCCAATAACTTATTATTATTCAGATAAATATCAGTCTCTGTTTGGAACGTGGCTTCCTTTTTTTTCTGTTTTCTGTGTGTCCTTTGTTTGACCCGTGCTGCAAGCGCTGAATCCAAAACGAGCTGCATCAATTAATTATATTCATCCAGTTGTACATTTATTTCCCAACATTTACAGCTGTACGCAGGCACAGGGGAACAGGGGGACACATTTCATTAGGTTTGTCTCTGAACAATGTGGTTTTGAAATGATAAACCAACCTAAAGAAATTCTCCTCTCTGCTTCTCATAGGTGATCTCACCATGTCACAATGGAATAAGGCATGTCACTAATCAGACATAATCTTTTTTAACACTCCTAAATATTAGGAAATAGTTGTGAAACCTCTTGGGAATTGAATACATTACACACAGAGCATCCTTTTCCTCCTTAATTTGTAAAATGACTTATTTCTGGCTGGCTTTGGTTTTCCCAGCTTTGTGATTCAGCCTCTTTAAACACCTGCACATTTCAAAAGATAAAAAATTCAAAACTCTTCAAAAAAAAAAGAAAAAAGAAAGATAAAAACTTGTTAATAACAGAAAAAAAATATCAGCAGGGAGCTGTTGATGCTGCATATATATATGCTGCATATATATATATATATATATATATATATATATATATATATATATATATATATATACACAGCACAACAAAGCACTGGTATAAACAAACTGTTGACAACCTTTTAACCCACACTAATGAATATGGACATCACTAGATTTTACTTTGTACTTGCTGACAAGAACCAAACAGCGCCCGGCCTCTCAGTCAGGAAAGGTTTAGAGAGAGGGCGTCGACTCATATTGTGATGTAATAAATATCTTAACAGCCTTCTGCATGTAATCGCGATCGATCCTGTCGTGGCTGATAGAAGAACCGTCAGCAGAATGAATGGTCAACAAACTGTGTGTTAGAAGAAGGTCTCTCTGCACAGTGGACAGGTGGACTTGTTGCTGGAAGTGAACCATTTGTACTGTGTAGAGATGAGAAAAACGATATCAGGAAAAGCAATGTCCACTTCAAATTATATGCCCTCAGGCATTTAATGCTCTTTGTGAGATGTAAGATGAAAAATGTATTTGACAGAACCAGAGGTGGGCGGCGAGTCTATAAATTATACGTTCAATTAGATCCAAGCAGGAGGAAAACTCCGCATGAAACATCTTAATTACATTACTTTATTATTATTATATTAGACTGCAACATTTCTACATGTTATTAAAATGTGCATATATACAGCTTAAGTTCATCAGTATAAATAGATCCTCTCCCATCTGAAGAAAAGGCACTAAAGATATAGAAAGCCCACCACTGGAGGTAACATGACGACATGTGCACACAACTCACCAAGCATGCTGAGTGGAATTTTTTCTTGCAGGTGCGGCAACCTTTCTTGGGCAGGGAATAGTTGGAGCCGTGGATAACGGAGAAGCAAATCATACAATCCTCAATTCCCTCGAAGCGTTTATCCACGTTGTTCTTCCACAGAGCCAGGCCCTCCATTATACTGCCGTTCTGCACGCACAAACACAATTGTTTTTGGAATAGTTACAGCCCCTCTGGCCTAAATTGCACTATACGAAAGTACAGCAACTTACTAACTTCTTTCATTTCTACCAATTGTGTACTTGCGTCTACCTGATGTGTGAGGTAGGTGCTCAGCTGCAGCATCCAGTTCCTCCACTGCTGCACGGCTACGCCAACGCGCCTCCCACTCTCCACAGTGATGGAGCCCAGAGGGTAGTTCTGCGGTAGCTGAATCACCAACTCGATGAAGATGTCATCCACAGAATAGGTAGCAATCACCTCCCGCGCTGCGGAGCGGGCCTTCACCTGGGGCAAGAGGATAAATAGATAAATAAATAAATACACTGTATGCTTGTGCCACTGGGAGCCGCTCAGTCAAATAATCGCACACCTGCTTCACTATCCCAACGCCAAGATCACACTTGATGATTTCAAATTAACAGCATCTATTGTTGCTTCATCATTATACTGCAAATGAGATGCAGGTACTGCGCCAGAGGATTTGTTCAATTTAAATGATTATCACGCCTATCAACTTCTGTGTAATTTCTTGGAGATCCGATATGCTGGGGTTTGGCAAAGTTAGACAATTTTAAGACAGTCACAGCACATCAGAGGAGAAATAGGAACTTTTTTTTTTTTAAATGAACAAAAAGACCCAACAACCTCCGTTGCTGCATGAAAAATTTCTCTGCTTTCATTAAATCTGACATTTTAAGAAACTTTTAACGAGTACAAGCTGTAGTTATAGACACACACAAAGGAAAGGCAGCTGGTGACTTACAGTCATGCTGTCAAACATCTGAGTGCTGGAGTGGACAGATGAGATCTCCTGAGCTGAGAGAACGGGGCTGACGTATTTAATTGTGAACTTCTCCACGACCGCGCTCACTCTCTTCTCCTGGCTGTTCCACCACAGCCGCACCATGGCAGGCAGGTCCTGCACTGTGCTGTAGTAAACACTGCAAGCCAGGTGAGGGAGTTCCCACTCACTTTCTGCAGACAAGAAACACAGGAGGAGTAAATCTAAGCCTACTTTTCACAGTCATGTACAGAAACTGCAATGTGGAGAGTGTGTGTGTGTGTGTGATGTGCTTACTGTTTACAGCCAGAGACAGGCTCTCTGTAAAGAAGGTCTTGGTTTCCTTTGTCTCTGGCGTCTGGTCTGGGTAGACGGGGTTCTCAGGCATCAGTTTGAAGAGGTGAAGGAGGAGCTTGTTAAGGGAGCAGCTTCTCTTCAGATACTGGGCATAATGAGCGCGCAGCTAGAGATACATCAGAGGAGCAGTCAATACTGTGACAATACTTTGATATAAACACAGCAGACATCAAAGCACACTCTCAGCATGAAACGTATAATTCCGCCTCTATATACGCTTCCATATACTCAAACCTTAAGTCAGAACCAGTAAAGAAAAAAAGCATCTGTATTGTTTTGAAGCACGACTCACATGGGAGGGCGAGGATTTAAAAAAAGTGAGGAGCAGCTTCCAGGCCAGCAGGTAGCCCAGGATGCAGGAGTACTCCACACTGAAAGGCTGAACCACTGCAAACTCTCCTATCTGGACTCCGGCCAGGATGTTATCGCACAGCTCCTCGCAGGTCGACAGGATCGCCATCAGAGCAGCTGGAGGAGAACTGGGCACAAAACTAAACTGTGAGAAAGAGGAAAGAGAATATAACCTATGCTAAAAAATAAAGGGGTGTCCCTCCTTTGACTCACAGACATGGCTCATCTCCATCATCATCAGATTTGCTGTTGTCTCCGTCTTTGTCGCACTCAGGCAGCTGAGGCATGACCCTGTGTTAACAGCAAGCAAATGTTCATTTTCTTAGTTTTAAATCCTGTGGTAAGCATGACTAAACCTCCTGCAGGGCTTTGAAGATCTCAGGATAGCTGCGACTTTAATTTCAGCACAGTAGGAAAGCACTTTGTAGAAGACATTGGAGATTTTTCTGTTAATTTAAGGAAACCCTGATGTGTGCACTCTTAAACAAAATCCTTACTTTTCTAAAAGGTGGTAGACAGTGATCTGCAGAGGTCTGGCTTTAAAAAGCAGCAGAGGACAGAAAGTGTTGAGGAGCGTCTGAAGGGGTTCTGGCAGGTTCGTCTTCTGATCTGCTATGAACTGTGGTGGCAGGGAGTTTTGATTTAACTGCTGCACAGGCACATATAAGAGAGCCTTGCCGGCTGACTCCAGAACCGCCAACGGGAACACGGGATCATCTGGTTCAGTGAAGGTATCTGCATTTAGACAGCACACAGAAAAGGAACTGTGACCTACTAAGTCAAGACTGACTGTGCTTGGAAGAAAGCCAAATACATCAAGACACTGATCGTTTCATAATGACCTTATTAACAAGCATAAGCACATTATACATATTTTGGTGCTTCCCTTTAAAGGGATAGTTCAACATTTTGGCAAATTCGCCTATTGCCATAATCCCTATAGTCATAGGAGTAGGTTCATTACCTTTAATTATCGGTGCATGTTGTTTTGAGATCCACGGGGCAGAGACGTGAGCTGCTCAGCAAACACAATGGAGGTGAACGGTACAGGTCCCCCTGTCCCTCATCAAACTCATCAAATACACAATGCAACAACTCCAAAACACTATTGTGGAGAAGCTGTGACCAGCACATTCACCACGCTATGAAATAATCATGTATAATTATGTAACATTACAACACATGAAGCAAATACTTGTGCTTTTGAAATCACTCCGCCCAGCAGCCGTGTCTGGAATGTAGTTCCAGCTATGCATTTGCCTTGAAAACAACTCTGTCTCGTAATGTATCATTATTATTTCATAGCCTGGTAAATGTGCAAGTCACAACTTCTCCACGAGAGCATTTCGGAGTTGTTGGATTGTGTATTTGATGAGTTTTGAGGGACAGGGGGCCAGTACCTTTCACCTCCATTGTGTTCGCTGAGCAGCTCACGTCTCTGCCCTGCCGATCTCAAAACAACATGCACCGATAATTAAAGGTAAACTGAGTCAAAAACCCCTACAATATATAAAATCTACACACCTGTAATACTGACAGGAAGAGGCAACAGCAGGTTGTAGATTCCCTCTACAAAGAAGTCTGTCCATTCACTGGTCAATTCTGACGGCAGTTTCTGTAGAACTTCGGGCGAAGACGACGCAAAGAACTCGTTCAAATTCACAATCAGAGCAGCATTTTCACACACAAACAGCTGCACCCATGGGTTCCACAGGCTGCTCACGTTCTCACTGGAAGTCTGAGAAAGGACGGAGGAAGCAAAGTCAACTATAAGATGAGAGACTGCAAATAAAGAGTTGTTGAAAATGTGCAATCAGAATAAAAATGATTTGACTATCATGCTTTATATGATGCAGGAGAATAGCATCATCTACTCAAATGTCTTGGAAGCTCAATCTGTTCCAGCTGTTGGAGGGAGTACTCTGCAGCTGACCCCTGACCTTTAAGTCACAAAACAGAACAATATGCATCACCCCCATCTCACCTCCAACCAGGCTAACATAGAGCAGAGCAAAAAGTCCCACTGGCTGCTGCCAAGAACTGTCGAACATTGAGCCACCAGCCAGGACAGGAAACGCATCATCTCCACAGCGAGGTTCAACTGCTCTGCAGTTGCTTTGGAAAGGTCACTGAAAAACAGGTGGCAAATGTGGGTATATCAGTAGAGCAGTGTTTGAAGGATATAACGGGCATTATAAAAGCATTTTGTGTGATTTTTGACTTTAGCATTACCTGCCGAAGAGGAACCAGTCTTCTTTGCTGTTCCTCCACTCCATCACCGTGGCTAGGATAGCCTGCACAACCTCCTCCTCTATTTCAGTGTTGGCTTCTAGGCAGCACAGCAGCACCACCAGACATCCATACACATCTGTGACACAGCGCAGAGTTATTAACGGCTTGGTTAAAGTAAAAAAAAGATATCAAATATAAATACAATACAATACAATACATATACAAAAAAATATCAAATATCATATATTTATATGTGTGTTCTCTCACTGTTGTCCTCTTGCCAGTTGATTATCCCAGCAGTAGCCAGGGATATGAGAGTCTCCCTATCTTTTATGGTCATAGTGGGACACAGCATCTGGAGCGTGCTCAGTTTGCTTTGAGTCACTGGGAAGAAACTGGACAAACACAGAACATTTTTCAACCCATGGTAAGAATGTGAAATGTAAACCATTTACATTAACCTACAAATATAAATGACTGACCTTTCTACGTTGCCATAGAGCTTCCTCACACTTGCACTGCCAGTGGCTCCCAAGTTATTGGTGTGGATGTAGTTTTGTAGAGTCAGAGACCATAGTCCGCCGTCCTCCACTGACCTACAGGGTGAAAATGCAACACAAAGAATATTTAGTGGATATTGTTCAAATTATCAGATTATTGCCTGGGGCAAAAAAAATCAGTGTTGATGATTTCTTTCTTTAAAAGTAGATGCGTTCAAGTTGTTTTTTGTAATTAGCTATTTTTCATTGATTACCAGATCCCCTGTGGTGCAGGTGAGAGTTATTCATAAACTGTCTTAAATGTAAAGACATTTTCAATTACGTAGTGCAGGTGTGTTTGCGCTTATTCTGTCAAGTGCTCTTTCGATCTAATCTTTGCTGAAACTCTGCTGCTGAACCTCACCTTGAGTAGAGAGTCTCCAGCAGGTGTTTCACTGAAACTTGCTTGGCGAGTCCCTCTGACAGCCCCCAGTCCGTCAGCAGGCTGTGATAGGCAGACACTGTGGTGGGACTGTACTCTACCTCCTTACACCACTGCAGTGCATACAGCAGTTCTGATGCTGTCAAAAGAAAATATAACACAAACACAAACAGATTAAACTGGATCATATATTCACATACACATGAAAATGTGTAAACGAATCCAGGTTACAGAAATGTCACCTCTATGAGTACCTGTGCATTTAAGGTCTGGCAGGTGTGAAGGACACTGGGTCTCCTCTTGGTTATGAGGTACAGCTGCAACAGTGCTGCCCACCCTCCCTAACAGGGCACAGGCACACAGGTGGGCTGGCAGCCCGTTTGGCACCTTAGACTTCCAGATGTCCATGGATGGATTTTCACAAACTCCTCTGTGACGGCTGGACAATAAAGGTGTTTTGATCCACTACAGAAAGAAAGAAAAGGGGGAAATAACACCACATAAATATCAAGTGTTTTGCCTGCAGAATCTACTGAATGCTGATTCTCCTTATATGGATTGGCTGTCTCACCTGAGGAGGTAAGGCCTGTCTGATTCTGGCCCACTCTGTTTGGCTAGGTGTCAGTAGGGTGAAGAACTGGACGAGGAGTGAGGAGTCTTGATCACACTGAGAGATGATGGTCTCCACTAAGCTCTGTGCAGCCGCAACCAGAACCTGTAAACTAAAACATAACAGAAAGAATTGTTGGGGCATATTCTCATGATACCACAGCACCGACTCACACACAGTGAAGTGTTTCAGATAATGGTTTTGTTACCTTTTAATGTCCAGAGAGACGGTGAGTAGTTGGTTTTTCACCCAAATGGCTGCGCTGTGCAGGAAACCGCTTTCTTTGACTTCATATTCAGAGTGTTGGACCAATGACCGGACCCCGGCAACACACACTTTCCTCAGCTTATCTAAAAGTGAATCTTTGAGAGCAACATTGACACAAAATTACTCTGCATTCCTGACGGGTTCAGTAGACATGTTTGCAGCACTGTGTGACCATCTACCTGACAGGAGAGTGTGTGTTTGGTCTTGGGCGGTGAGTTGGAAAACACTGAGCAAGAGTTCCTCAGCGGAGAGTAGCAGAAGACAGTCTTGTACAGAGGAGAAGAACGTGGAGGCCACATCGCAGATGAAGGAGACGAGTGGCTCCATGTTGCCTGCATCTGACAGACTCTTGGTTTCAGACAAAGTTGAATGGAGCTTCTCCAAGATCTTCTCCATGTACACCTCCCCTATCAGAGGCTCTGTGTGGGTAAAACAGATCAAAAAGATGTTTATTTAGAGTCCGGATAGGTAGGTTTCGAGTCAAAATAATATTTGCTGGTGTGAGTAACATCAACATGTTCACCATTGTTGTGGTGTTGAGAGAGGACCAGGCTGATGAGCATCCAGCTGTGGCTGCTACTAGAGGAGGTAGAGCTGGGAGAGCAGCGGTCCACCTTGCACAGCTCCTCAGTGAGTCCCAGGAGCTGCTCGCCCAGGATTGAACCTTTCAGCCAATCACTGTAGCTCGTGAGAGTCTGAGGATCTGCACATGCCTAACAAGACAGACAAGCACGGACATTCATTTTTGTAAACAGTGTAAATCTGATGTAGAGGTGGGAAATACACCGACATCTGCATCAACACATACCCTCTGTATAATTTGCAGGATTATTCCCCACTGTAGATCCATCTAGAGAGCAGATTGAAGAGTGTGAGTTAAAGTTGGATCCGTGACAAAAAAGAGCCATCATTACGCTCCACATAAGAGATGTCATTTTCATGTTACCATGGTGATGTGGTTGAGTATGCGAGTGGTCTCCTGCGGGCTGCAGCAGACGAGTGAGCTGAAGACCATCTCCACCAGGTGCTCGGTGTCTCTGCGCCCCTTCTCAGCCAGCCACGCCACCACCCGCTCCAGCAGGAACTCCACTGCTGGGTTTTTCATACTCTCTTCATCTTTCTGCTCACTGTCCTTTGTTATTCTGTCGTCCGATTCTACCAGTGTCTAAGACAAACATAGATCAGGGAAGAGGCGATTTACATTTCATAATTTCGTCGAAAAGGGCTGTATCAGTATTTTAACATGTGCTGTAAGTGCTAATGCAAATATTTTAAATTACTGCCAACCACTTCCACAGAATACCACAAGCTTTTAAACTGAATGCATCCATTTCCATATACAATCTTTTCAACAGATTTGGCCTTATTACAAACACAAACTGCTGATGTTTACGAACCCTGTAGGATAACACTGAAACACACTTCTATTGGTAATTGACAACTATGACTTACACTGAAGACCCTCTGTGTGTGGAAGGACCGTAGGAGGAGGGAGAGGAAGACCAGATGTCTCTCTGAGTTTCTCTCATTCACATGCACCAGGCAGAGTTGTGCCAGCTGACAAACTGCATCCTCAAAACGCTGGGTCTTTAGGGACCCACATGCCTTCTCTTTCACAAGCTCTGATGCTGTCTGCACAGGCTTCTCTACATCATCTCCCTCAACTCCATTTTTTTCATTGTCTTCTGGCTTAGAGAAACAGATCTTGACAGATTTCTTCTTCTGGACGTGCCTTCTGTTTACTCTCTCAGGGTAACGCATCACCTGGAGACAAAAGAGAAAGTGAGAATAGATTTAGGGATTGTGTTTTCTGTTTCACCTTAAGACATGAATGGATGTGACAGCTATATTGATTTGCTGTATCCTTACTGTCAACATGGAGATTTCAGTGGGGAAATTGTCTGAACCAGAAATTCTGCAATACTAAACTCACCTGCAGCAAGGTGGCTACCCCTTCCAAAGCCTGGGGGTCTGCTTCTTCACTGTCAACATAATGCACAAAGAGAAGACCAAGCTTGTCCCAGAAGTCTGCCAGAATCCCTTGAAAGACTTCCATGCTGTCTTTTGTTTCGCCATCGCCGTGTAAACCCGCTCTCTTCTCCCAGGAAATAAGCATTTCAGTGACTAAAAGGAAAAGAGGTCCATTCTGAAGGGAGGGATTTCCAAGAGCCTTTTCTAGTAATGGCAAGAGCTACAAAAACACAAACAACATAATGCAAGAGATTTAGCATCTTCAGTAGATTTGACAGGATGGGGAAAAGTTTGTGTGACTATGTGATCCCACCTGCTGTGAAATAAGCATGGTCCTAATTTTTTTCTGGTCCTCCTCTTTTTCTGTGTTGCGCAGTATGCAGTACCTCAAGCACTCAACGACAGAAGACACTATAACTGCACTCTCCGATGGACTTACTGCTGCACGCTCACTGGAAAGGCTTAGACAGAAATACAGATAGTTTAATGCAGGAATTCTGATATGGTTGAAATTAGCAAATTGTTTGCTCAGAATCAAGAATCATGTTTTTTTTTGCAGTTTTCCTGTTCTACCTCAGCAACTGGGCAAATGAACAAGCAAATAGCTGTCCACTGCATTATCTATAAATGTGTCTTGACAGATAAATGCAAAATCAATAAAAAATAAATAAGACATTCATGCAGAAAAACTAATTTTCATAATGTAGTACCCTTGAAATTTGAGAAACAATAATATTGAATGATCTCAGACACATGCACATTAACACAGAAATTACCCTTGTGTGAGGGAAGTGAAGAAAGTGGTGTAGAAGTCCAAGGTCGGATCAGTGACCTGTTGGGGCAGTTTGTTGAGGAGCAGCATCAGATGAGGGTGGAGGGCTTTAGCCATGCCTTTGCCCCCCTCTCTGAGCAGAGCCCAAAGTTTAGGTAAGACGCCTTTCTTGGTATTCACATGTGTCCAGCAATCCTGGAACAGAAACAACATTATTAAAAGATAAACTTGTCCACACATCTCTGACTCTACACTCCTTCTTGCACTACTGTAAGTCTATAGAGGGTAGACAACACAGCAAAACACCTGACAAGATATGATGGCATGAGCATGAACGCGAATCTGAGGTCATCCTTTGAACACAAGCTTACAGGGATCGTAGACACAACGTGAAGAACAGCTTCCCACACAGGAGGCAGCACTACGGGATCTGTGTCATCAATGCTGAGGAGAACGGTGGGGCAGAGTCGAGCTGCTTCAGCCTGAGCAAGTGCAGGAGTGAACTGACAGAGAGAGCACACCATCTCGAAAAACGCCCCTCGCACCTGTGGAGCAAAATGTGACAGTATTAAAGAAACATCCTGGTGGTCACAACATATTGCATGTACAGGAGTTGGCATGTGGCCGAACAAACAAATGGAAATTTGATTTCTCACATACGGTAGTTTCATTGTGTGTTACAGTCAATTGAGGTGTAGTAGAGGGATGGAGCGGGTATCAACACATTAACCTCACAGAATAAGACATTCCTACATGATGTGTTTGTGCAAGAAGCTTTTCTCCTTCACATTTAGCCTTTATAAGTATGTGTATGTATATATACACCAGCATATGTATGTATATGTGTATGTGTGTGTGTATAAGCATAGCCAATGTAATAACAGCACCAAAGACAAATGGCAAACCACATACAAAAGTCACTTGGAATAAGTGTCGAACCTGAATGCCTCACAGTGAAGTTATCATCTATTATACCTCAAAATCTTTGCAAACTAGAGCCCATTATCAATTTGCTGCATGATGCATATATGAGAAGAAACACAGAGTTCTTGCTGTAGTTTCAGTATGTGCGTGCCAGTTGGAGGAGTTCATGATTTAGTTGTACACATTCTGTCATCTGTTATAAGCTCTGCAGTCCAATTTGATGCCAGTACCTGTGGCATCTTGTGCTTGCTGTACTTCCAGAACTTTGCAGAGTTTACAAGATGTGCTAGTCTTTGCTCCAGGGCCTCCCTGTCACTCTGGAGGAGCAGGGAGAGGAGCCTCTTCACCCCGAGCAGAGAACTGGTCAGCATGCGCACATATTTGGCTTCCCTCTCCTCCTCTGTCACACTTCTAGAGAAGAGGAGAAAGTGACAGTGACTCAGCAACGATTTTGACAGTATACATTTAAGTTATGCACATATAGAAAGGGAGACTATTATGAACTAAACTGGTAACTTACTGTGGATCGCTCAGTGTTTCTGCTGTTTCTTTTAACAAAATATCTTGAAGTACCTGCAAAATAGAAATTGTACTGCTTAATTCAGTCAAATTCACCATCCTTAAATTTAAGTGCAAATCCCCTTGTCGCCACTCCATCATCACTACTACTCACATTCAGGATCTCATCCTTGCAGAAGCTGAGAGCCTCAGGCTGTTTCGTGGGTGAGAAAGCAGCCTGGAAGGCCTGGCATGCAGCAGAGGCTGCAGGTGTGTATGTATCACACTGGGACAGGATCCAGTGGCCCATCAGGCTCTTCAGAAAGGGGGCCAAGCTGCGCCGCACTTTCAGCACCAGCTGCTCAAAAGCCTGCTGGGTAGCTTCCCTGATGCGGCGATCATGATCCTGATGGACATATTGATGGAGACAAAACTATCCTAATGTGCACACAACAAAACCTGCAGATCCTTTTATTCTTTTAATTTGAATGTAATGATGAGATAGTTCAGGATCAGTGATGAGGTAACTTTTAATGCTAGTAAGTATAAAATAAGTGCTATTTCCAGAATGTCATGATTAACAATAATGTTTAAAAAAAATAAGTAATTTCATGAATGTCTGCTCAGCTTACCACAGCTATCTTGCAATAAATCCTTGGCCAATATGGCAAGACGCCTTTCACCTCCTCAGCATCCCGCTCCTGACACATGGACCCAAAGTCCTGCACAGCCTGAGAAGAGTGCACATTGTCAACACACAGGTCTGAACCAATTACTCAGTAAAACAGACTAAGCTGTCCTTTATTTTAAATAAACTATCAGGTTGTGGGATAGTGAGATGTGTACTTTTGCATGAAATAGGCTATGTTGGATTCAGCATAGATTCTGAGTGATGTTGTGTGTCTGACAGCAAGTAAAACTTCACTCAGAAGACAGTTACTGTAGGCTAAGTTGAAGTGTGATCTTACTTTCAGTCTGGTGACAACATCCCTCTTCGAGAGTTTCCTGAGCACCAGGCGGAAGTCAGCATCCACCAGGTTGTCTATCTCCTCCGCGCCGTGGACCGCGGGGACGTAGCTCAGCTCCGAAGTGACCGTGGTGTCGAAGCCCACAAACCCCGGGATGACGCCTCCCTCCCGGGTCAGGGCCTCAGCTGCCCGGCCGCTACTGGAAGGCTAGGAGCGGGAGAGAGGAATAATAGAAAATCCCAGTGGTAGTAACAGTGGCAGAGAGACGGAAACGTAAAGGTTGTAAACCAGCTGGGACGGCATTGCCACATGTAGCTGGTTAGCTGTTAACGTTAAGTTTACATTAGCTTGTGCTAATGCTATAGTTGTCCTACTTCAAGTGTGGACACGAATTTACAGAAACAGGCACTTACCCGAACATTTCCTTTAGTTCGCTGTTTATTCTTACCCCCCATGGATACGTCTTACTCTCAAAAGTGTCAGTTTCTTATTGTAACTTAGTTGTTATTTGCATTGGCAGTGTGTTACATGACCGAAGTACACACAGCTGAACGCTACTGGTCATACGGAAGAGACAACTTCCGGTTTATGGCTTTCAAAATAAGACGCTATCTTCACGAATTAAGAAAAAATACTTGGGGCACTTGAAAGTGAAGCATACAAACCATTGCCTGTACAAACCACAGTGTACATTGAACACACATGCCAGCTCCCAATGAAAATTGTATACACCGATAATAACAAGACAAGATAAAAACGGCCGTGACCAAAAGTTTCAGTTCCCCATTCAAATCCTATGACAGCTTGAATAAAAATGTAGCCTAAATAAATCTATTAATCATAAAATAAATTACAGACAAAAATTCCACAAAACACAAAATACGACTAATTGAAATTGGAAATAATGATTTGTTTGAGTGAGTATTTTCCCTGTCCATGAATCAAGTCACAAACTTTATTTTGAACAGGAAATTACAAAAGGAAAGTGCTGATGTTTGCATTTCACATAGCCTACTTCCGTTATGTATCTCTTCCTCGCGTACATTTGGAGTGAACTCAAAGCACTGTGCACTCAGCATTGCCCTCCATAAACACAAAGCAGACAGTGCAGCCCTCCAAATCATAAACATGAGTCTTTGACAGGTGAAGAATAGTTCATTTTGATGATGAAGGAGCGTTTGTGTTGTGTGCTGTAGTTAACATAAATTTAGTCAGTGATTTTTATAACTTTTGTTGCCCTTCAGATTGTTTGTGTACAACTATGACCATTGGCCTGATGGTGCCACTAGAGGAAAGGTCAGGAGAGTTAATAACAACAGGACTTCACTGCTGTTGACCCTAGTGCAAAGTCCGCAGACATATACAGTCCACCAGCTCTGCACACCTTGTGTAAAAAGCTGACATGAGGAAAAGAATAATGCACAAACACTGTGGAACCCATAAATATATTATAAAATGACACTGGGTTAGGGTTGTTGGGTTTGGTTTTATTGTTATTTTTTACATAAACCCTGATAGCCTAACAAATTCCAAATATTCTGATTATTCTGGTACAGGATTTGGCTGCAGATCTATAGCAGAGCAGCACACTCTTCAGCCTCTGCTATACCTGTATCTGTACTAACTAAAAGTTGTTGTTTTTTTCACTGTCAAATTACATTATCAGGTGAACATTTAATCATTTTTACAAACAGAAAATGGCATGGGCTAACAGCTGGGTACCTCTGCCCTGAATTAAGATCAAATATCAGAATTGCCCTTTCATAATGATCTTTCCTGAATATCTTAAAAATAATTGAGATCAAGATGTGCATAAGCAAACACGTCAGGCACATGGAATCAAAAAAAACTTTTTTTTAATATGCTCCCCTTTCACATAAACCAAATACTGTACATGTGCAGAGAGTTGTAATATAGTTCTATATAGGAGATTTTGTTAATTTATCACTTCTACTTAAATCTAAACATTAGATTTGCACAAGAATCCTTTACAATCATGGCTTCTGGTATGGAGGTCAGATGCGTCTAAAGCTGGGCTGAACAACTTGAAGTAAACAAACTGTCAGTTCATAAAACTGTCAGAAATACGTACAAGAACAACAAGTAACATATTAGCTAATTATACTAAATAATTTTACATCTGGAATGAAGTCGTCACGATTGGTCCACATGAGAAACTGAAGATGCCATAGTGACTCTTGCATCAAGCACTGAAATATTATTACATGAAGCACAGAAATACCCACTGTGCCCATCTGTCACATTTTCCAGAAAACATAAAATGCTAAAAAAAAAAAAATCTCATATCATCTTTTAATGAGACATCATTTGAAAAAAAAAATCAGATTCAGATCAAGCTGAGTGCTTTTTATTCACAGAAACAGTTTTTGCTTATAACCTTCAGGCAAATATTTCAAAGTGGCACCGCAGCAGACAATGTTTCAATGAATATTGATGTTAAATAACAGGGTTCACCATATAATTGCCAAAAGCATTAATTAAAACAATATTTTGTTTAACCTGTGTCTGTTATTGATCTGCATTGTAATTAATTTCTAAAATAAACACCTCCATCGAATAAATTGAAAAGATGGGCTCAGGTTGAATAAAGCTTTGACTTTAGGTGGACAATACATTTTGTGCTTCAGTGCATTTAATGACCATTTGCAATTTAGACTTTGAATTCAATGGATTTGTACATTTTGTTATGTTTTTTGAACTATGATTTAGTTCATGCCATATATTTGTAAACTTGGGGACATATTATCTTAGTACATGAGTATTTTACTGTAAAACAGAGGTGGAAGAGACACGTCAAGTCTAAATGGGTAAGAAATAATCTCTTCAGGCCGTGGCCGTAAATCTGACTATATTTACTATATAACATTTTAATGTATTTAGAATAAGTCCATCTCCTTTTGAAAATATGGTTTGCAAAATGTGATAACTGGACCCCGCATGACTTCTAGTGTAGAAGAATATCATTTTGTGAGTGAATTCCGTGAATGAGTTGTGACAACAGTAAATAAAGTTTCAAAAAAACAATTTTGTCAACTAAATTAACTCTAAAATTTGGCACAGTGGCGCAGTCCTTCATGCTTTTCTTTTACCCCACTGAGTGTCTTTAAAAATGAGTCACTCAGTCAAAATTACAACTGTCAAATGCAGTTAAAAAAACTCATGTGAGTGAAGGCAGAGATTTAAAAAAAAACAAAAAAAACACACACCATAAAAAAAATCAATCAAACCAAATCAATTAAGTCATACATGGTAACTTTCCACCTGTGTTTGACATCATAGAATACATTCTGAGTTCACCAACTGTCTGCTACAAAGACAAATATATGATAAGTTTGCATAATTATATTTCTCATCAGTTTCACCCATGGTCTCAAGAACCAGACTCAAAGATTCAACAAAAATCATTTATCGCTGTTTCCGCTCCCAAAAGATTAACAAGTTTCATCCTCTGATGTGAGAGTCTCCATCAAAATAAAACTAACTCAGTACCGACAAACAGGTAACTTGTAAAATAAACCATTAAAGGATCAAAGCAGTGCTGTTGCACCCTACTGTTGTAAGTGAAGTCATTTTTTATTTTCCAGTAAACTGATTTTGGGGTGTAGAACAAGTTAATGTGATCCTGCCAAATGCAAACTGACAACTTGACAAAATATAAACGAGACATTTAGGTGCCCTTCTTATTCTCAATATTATTTGTCTTTCATTCGGACTTAAAAATATGAAAGTTCTTGTCAATTTGAATTTTGATATCGTTCAACCAAGTGATTTCATTTCTTTAACCAGTTACCTGTGTACAAACATCAGTAGGTGCTTGTGACTCTCCACATTTAATTCTCATGAGACCCTGCTTTGGACAGATCTCTGACTTTAACATATTTCAAAGCATATCCCATCTTTAAAAACAACATTACCACCTCTGAGTTGTTTTAAAAAATCCTTTAGTTACTCAGAGAAAACAGGCGATGTGTGGTTTTCCTGTTTCGTAACCCTACAGTCCCTCTCAGAGACTACTCCCAAGTCATCCGAGTTGGATGTCGGCTCCTGATGGAAGCACCGATGTGAACCGAGGGTCCAGTTTGGGCACAAAGCCTTTAAAGTCCCTGGAGGCCTGAGTCCCAAACACATCTAGCAACTGTCGGTTCATCAGAGCAAACCTAGGAGACAAGAGAGAAGAATATCTCTTGATACAAATGATCTCTAAAAATACAACTATGGTTACAGGTTACAATAACAAATGGTGCGTTGGTATTGCAAATTGTGTTGTGTCACTGATTTTACTCATCTTGTCATCT
Organism: Trachurus trachurus; assembly: GCF_905171665.1. Classification (NCBI taxonomy): domain Eukaryota; kingdom Metazoa; phylum Chordata; class Actinopteri; order Carangiformes; family Carangidae; genus Trachurus; species Trachurus trachurus. Next base: position 16,744,965 of record NC_139903.1, on the reverse strand, counting down.
TTAGTAAGCAGCAATTAGCCTCTAATATGGATATTCAAATATAAAAACTATATAGATATATTATATAAAACTCTAAGTAAGATGCATAATGTTTGAATTGTCACTAATTCTCAAACAACTGCCAAATTCCACACCATACATTCATACCTGCCCTTGGTTAAACGCAACAGGAACTTCCAGTACGAAGGCCTGAGGTTCTGCATTTCCATCACAGCCTGCATCACAGTAATGAGTCATGCATTACATTCTTACTCAGCAAAAACAAAAATGTGGACAATGCATATTTACACATGAGGGCATGCATGGTTGAGTGTGTGTTACTCACAGCTTGGAAACAGATAGCAGTAGAGATGGCGTATATGACTGTGTCTGCATGAGGAAAGTATGGGAACCGTCCAGCCTCGATGCCTTTGAAGTACATGGTCTAAAGACAGAGATAAAAAAAAAACTGTTATCGATGAACAAGCCAAGTGAGATAAGCCAGCACATGCAGCAGCATGTCCCATCATTTACGTGACCACCACACACAGTGCTCACATCACGCCTTTTTAGATTTCTTGAGTAACCTGAAATCTGTTGCCAGTTTTTTGAATGCATTTAAACAAAACTGTTCATGTTTCATATGCAAAGAGATTTTCTTTTACCTCCACCAGCTTTGAGAAGAGATACATGGATATTGATGTGCTTTTGTAGAAGAACATGGACATGCCAGCCAGGAAGCCTTCAAAAAAAAAAAAAAAAGAGAGAGTTAACCAACCGAGACCTGACCAAGTCCAGCGGAGGATTACTTTACACGGATTTCATTTGACATTTCACACATTTCTGACTTACCAGCTATCAGTGCGTGGAGTTCATCATCAATGTTACGCACCCAGCGCAGCAAGCAGCTTGTTCCCTGAGTGAAAGAGACAGGCATTTGGAGTAAATTAATAATATAATGCTCACATCGTATACCAAGAAATATCAAGATAGGACACAACAGGACATATTTGTGAACATTATTCCAGATGTGTGAGGAAAAATCAAAGAGATGACAAGTTAAGCATGACTTTAAAGAAAAGCGAGACACAGGAATATTATATATGTGTTTTTGTAATTTACTTTGTATATGGTTTTGTAAATATAAAATGGAAAAAAACATAAATAAAACAACAATAAATACAGTGTAAAATATCATAAGATAAAACCACACCTTGTAGATACTGACGAAGGATCCTAGAAATGCCCCCAACTGGAAGTTCTCCTTGTTGTAGAAGAGGGAGGGGAGCCGTGAGGGTTTTGAGAACATCTGCCTGAACGTGGAGGGCACTTTAAGACAACACTGAATCAGGTAGCCAACACTGAACATCCTGACAAAACCCTGGAAAATGGGAAGAAAACACAGTATTGGTATTATTAGTATTAATATGAAGCACTATTATCATATAATAAAGAGTATGAGTATTATAAATCCAGTGAGAACCATCAGACAAAGAGTAGTTGCTTGCTTAAAAAAGTGTCTTACTTTAACACAGTACGAAATGCAGTTGTCTTGGTGATGTTTACAACATCTGTGTCTTGGACCCCGTTTGCATCTGGATGATAAAAAAAATACAAAAAAAAAAGTCAGTACTGGCCGCAACTCTGCATAACCCATCAGTGTCTGTATACAGTAAAGGATTGTATTCTCTCACATTGACTCTATCAGCTCCCTGGCGTAGGCGATCAGAGTTTTCCTCCTGGAGCTGGGCCTCTGTGCTGACACCTGTAAATCTTCAGTCTCGATAGCAGCTGTCCTCTCGTGGGGCCGCGCGCTGACGCTTTCCGCCGTACCAGGGTGAGTCGGAATCTCTTCTTTCCCAATGATGAACCTGTGACAGTAAATGCACAACAACTGTGTGAGCTTTAACCAGAAAACTGCCAGAGCCTTGAATCAAGGCATCAGCGGGAACAAGGGTGACTTACTTTAATGCAGAGAATGCAAATCCCTTGAGACCATCTTTACTCCTGCAGTATGAAAACACAAACTTCAAACACTTGCACTTGTGAAGGATATTTTATGACAAAGCAATGTTACATATTTCTCAGTGATTTGTCCACTGTGCTGCTCTGACCTGAAGAAGAACATGTAGAGTGATGCAGTTATGCAAAACAGCAGCACCTGATGGCAAACAGAGATGACAGGAGGAAATCAGGGCAGCTCACTTTGACATTCAAACGGTACGTTATGGATTACAAATTGATGCTGAAGCTGTATGTTGATGTAAGCTGCCTGCAGGTATGGTGGCATATGGGATGCAAACTGTTACTTTTATTTACACAAGTCTGACTCGTTTCATATGTGGCAGTTCATTTAAAAAAAAGAAATACACTCTTACAGTTTCTGATATTATTCCACAGCTGCTCATACAGTCCTGATGAAGTGTGGTTGCCTCTTACCTCGCCATGTTTGATGGGTTTGATGATGCCCCGTGTCACGCCCATACGGAACAAAGTCTCAGTGGCCTGACAAAAAGAATACATGATTACAAATAGGTCAGAGTAGATCTGTCTCTTTATATATATAAAATATACAAATAATGTTTGAATGAACAAAGAAATACTTACAAGGTTTGTCATGTATATAGTCAGCAGCCCTCTCCTGGCAGGGGGAGGCGAGAAAAGATGAGATATTAATTTAGCAGTAAACACAGAGAGCAGGTGCCTGTTGTTGTGCAGTGTTGTACCTCTGAAATGTTTTCTTTCAGTTCAAGAAACAAGAAAATACTTTCAAAGCATATGAGAGGCAAGCATGTATGGTGAAAATAAACAGGCATAATCCTCACCGGCTTTTGCGCTCCAAGAGGATGGCAATGTAAGAGGCAGGCAGTGCAGAGCCAAACCCAGCAGACCAGGAGTAAAAACCTCCCAACAATTTCCTGAAGTAGGAAACATACTGTGTTATTCCACTGTGTTTTCAATTCATTATACCTTTATCGCTTTTTTCCTTTTGATTCAAATTGAATATTGTCTAAAAGGCACATTTAAAATGATTGTACAGTATCTATAAATGGACTATATATGAAATTACGTTTAATTATGTCTAGATCTATGTGGTTATAGGTATCGTGGGGAGTCAAATAAGATGGAGAGGTTTTTTATATTCATCTTATACATATCACACATATCATCAGTGCTGTGTACACATTCCTACCAGTGTTTTCATACTATCCACTGAGATATGCAATGTGCGAGCAAAGACAATGTGGGCTGAAGAAGACTGTCACAGGCGTAAATAAGCAGGTTTTTAAATATTTTAAAATCAGATTTACATATGCAGTCAGGACAGAAAGGCACACAGACCTCAGGGGCATATACAAAGAATTTCAGTGAGTAACAATGACAAGACTATGTTACTTTAGAAGCTGGCTTATTTAATTTGATATTATGAAAAATGGCATCGTTAGTTTCAGTGACAAACATTTACAGTGATCCACACATGCACTTTTATTGGATCTACTGACCTGAGGATGCAGAAGAAAACAATGTAGAGACCTCCATTGGCAGTGAGGAAAGAGGTAGACCATAGGATCTCGGGGAGAAGCCTTTTTAAATAGTAGTCCTTCTTCCTTCTCCTTAAAATTGCTGCTATCTGCAATGCATAAAGTTTGGAGCTGGTGTTTACATTTTGTTGGCTGAAGAGGACAACTTGAAAAACACGCGTTACGATTTATTAAACCTGCTGAAAGAGTTTTAAAAAACGATAACAGAGCATCTGCAGCTGCGACGTACACAGGACAAACAGGTGAGACAAGTTAATGCTAACCTGGTTTGCTTAACTTGAAGTGATGTGTTTAGCTCGCCGCTGTTAATCAGCGGGGTCAAACGTGAGTGTGCGTTGTTAGGTTTCTCAAGGGCAACTTTGTCAGTGCAAAGTCTGTGCTAGTGCTCGAACGTGAACTTAGTCCCTGGATGAAAGCTAACGACCTGTCAGCTAATCTTTACGGCGATTTCTCAGAACTACTTTGGCAGCACTTGGCTAGCTAGCTACCTTTAGCCTCCGACTCTGCGCGTCCCAAAGGACAAACGTACCAGGTAGAGAGGGGCGTATATTTTGAAGGAGACCTCCAGAGCACTCCTGGTTACATCCACGGCGGACTGTGCACACGACGGACTCCATGTGTGGCCGATTTCGTAGCAGTTGTGTGGTAATTTACTCAGGGCAGCCATGTCTGTGCTCCTCTGACAGGCAGCGGGTGCAGCGACGCGCGCTCGTTCGCGTTCACTGCTGCGAGGGAACCGCGGTCACGCGACATCGCTGTGAACGCGCACAGCTGCGACTGGGCCATGCTACTTCATAATAAACCCGAGAGTTTAGCTACTTAAAGAAAGAATTCAAAATACAAAAAACTTAAAAGTACGAACCAGCAGGGGCTTAGGGAAACAGTGAAACTACACACTTCCCAATGAAAGGTGTGTTGTTATCTGCAATTATTTTAAAATGACTCATAGCCTAGCATTATATCAAGTAAAGTGAAGTATGCTAGACCCTTCTTTCTAAAACAAGAATTTCTGCACTTCTCCACCCCCTACCCCAACCCCCCTCTGATGGGTGCTTATGGTTTAGTCGACTCCTGCAGTAGTGAAGTCTGAACTTGGCTTTCATTCGGCAATACATCAGGGAAGAGGCCAGAATATAACCAAGAAAGGACACAGAGAGGCCACAATGTTTGCTGTCCTAAAAACCTCAGAGTAGAAGCTTTACGCAATAGTTTGTAAATGCGTACACATGCAGATTATATTTAAACCCTTATAAACCTTAACTTTTATAAATCATCGTGTGTTTTGGATGTAAGAGCAAAGTAACAACATATGGATCATTAGTTAAGTTGAAATGATGAATAAATATTGCATTAGAGAATGCTGTGTGTGTGTGTGTGTGTGTGTGTGTGTGTGTGTGTGTGTGTGTGTGTGTGTGTGTGTGTGTGTGTGTGTGTGTAAACATTTATAAATAGCCTAATCATTGCTTAATATCAGTTTCTGATATTGACTTTCAAAGTAATCCTTGAATTTACTTTGAAACATTCAGCCTTTAAAATGCTTTTGCTCCTCCACTATCAGCCAAGTATTCATTAAAACAAGAATTAGCAGGATTAAAAGAGATGGGACACTGTGACAAGATCTAAGAGATTTGTTCTTAATGCTATAATGCCAAAAACATCTGAGGGTACAGAGATAAAGCTATTCTGATAAACCTGCCTGAATTTTCAACTAAATGCCTTAATCTGAAAATAGATTAGTCTTACTCTGACACACGTTAACCATCACCACCAACTGTGCAAATGTGTGCTAGGTCCTTCCTTTACATGTTTGGACATCAAATGTTGCAGATTTTACCTATAAATTAAAGCAAGTGAACAAAATGGCAGAACCATACAACAATGTGAGAATAACACTTGAATCTGATAGTTTAAGTAGAAGCTGATATTAATATCATTCATATAATGTTAAACGTAAAACATAGAAATCATCCAGCAGACATCAAGTTGGATTTCTATAGGTTTCCATTCACCATTTAGTACCGTGCTGGTGCATGACTAACAATAAATTAGAGCAGGTGCAACTGTGGTATATTGATGTGTTGATGAAAAGAAGGGATCACCGCCGACACGTCTTCACTTGCATTCAAAAAGTAGTTTATTAACAACAAGAAGAGCAGTGCACAAAAAATGTCGAATCTTGGAGCATCTCATGGTGCCAATGTGAGATCTCTCTCTATGGCTCAAAACCACACTCTTTATATACTTTCTAACTCCAAAACTCCACCTTCTCCCAACATAAGGATATAGCTTACCATATTAGGCATTAACTGTTCAACATTAATGGAAGCATTCTGTAAATCCAAACAATAGCTGTATCTGTCTAACATACACAGTTCATGTATTGTGTTCATAAACACAAGACAGGATCTAACCTATATATAATTTTACGACTTTGAGTTCATGCTTCAGACAAGGCTGAACATCAGCTTAAGGCTCTGAACAACAAAAACACATTCTCTTAAGGTGCATCTCACAAGGGTCACTCATGTCTAATCTATTACTGTTACTAAACACTTTCCTTCAGTTCCAAGAAGAACATAAGAACATAATACATGATGTTAAAGCAATAAGTTCAGGTGGATAATACACTACACAACAGTGCGTTCTTTCTGTCAACTTGGATGCAGAGGGTACGATGGTGCTTCAAGAAAAAGGAGAACACAAGGGTTCCTGAGCTCAGGTACTTGACCTGTGTGGTATATTATCCTCATTATCCTCAACTCAGTTCATTTCAGTTCAATCGAAATTTGAAGAACGTTAGGAACTGCATTTGTGAAGAGCGACAGTTTATCATCTTACAGAATAAATATAAATAAATACAAATGTTACAAGAGAGAAAGGCATGCACATACATTTACAAGCATAAGGATGTTAGATTATTGCTTAGTAGTCTAATAGGTGACTGATTTAAAGTCTTGTTTCCTTTGTTTTGTGGACTGTGCCTTGAGAAATGTGTTCCTTGATATTCTCCTTTTTCCTGCCCTTTGTTTTTTCCTTAGCCTAAAGGTCAGAGGTTACAGTATATGGAACATCTGGATAGTGGTGCCTCTTTGTTTGGTGAAGGTAGAGTGTTGGGGAAAGCCAAGAAGGGATTTGGGTTAAGACAGGAGAGAGATCTCACATTGGCACCAGAGGCTCTCCAGGATTCGGCATTTTCTTGACATTGTCTACTACAGTAGACGTGTCAGCACTAGTGATCACTTCTTCTCATCAACACATCAGTACACAACACATACAAGGCCTGATGATACCAAATCAAAGAACCCTATTGTCAGCCCTGTTGTTATTTCTGGTAAACCCACCACACATTTGTTTTGGCACCACATCACTAAGCTTGGGGCGCAGATTGTACAGAGAGATTTGTGGGGATTATGAGAAATGGGAGGCTGAAGGATCACACCCTACTGAGTGAGGGTGAGTGTTTTATTTGCTCTATTAAAGTGGAATCCTTCATTCAACCATGCAGCAGTCACTATACAGTTGTGGTGCTCACAGTTGGTCAGCAGGTGTCAGCTTCACTCCTTTGTGAGGAGCTGTATTGAGAGCAACGTGCATTGACGTGAGCTGTCTTTAAATATCTCAGAGTAGTTGTACAGCATTTTTGTAATTGAGGGAATACTTGAGCAACTCTTAATGTGCTGCCAATATTTCATTGCATCGATTTTTTCTCTGTGAATGTTTTTAAACTCAAATGAATTATCTCTTTTAGGTCCACTCAGATTAATCAGACAAGATAATTAAGATAACATGGAGAAAATATAGGAAGACAAATGTTAATATTGTCCAAGATGATTTTCAGCATGGTTTTAATCTAGTCATTGGGTTGCCAGGTTGCATAAACTTCCAAAATAATCTGAAACAAAATGCATTTGACTTGCTAAGCGTTTAATTATCAATGGATTGCAAACTAATCATCTCTTATAACTGATATTACTCTTATCAAACACTTATATATCCACTATATGGTTGTGTAGGATCTCCCCACAAAGTTGCATGTCAGCTTCGGATCAAATTAACTCATAATTGTTCTGTACAGAGAGCACAAAGTTAAGTAACGTGCCTGTTCATCACATGTGGGAAATGTGACAGCCAGCTGAGACGACCCGCGGTGCTTGACTCTGCATTTTAGAATAAATAGATCGATTTACTTTAATTTCCCAGTGGACGATTTCAGTAACAACCTAAGAACAATTAACGCGAGATCGTTGAGCGGTTATTACCTCCTCTGATAGACAGGAGGCGGTTCAACCGCTGCTTTCTCACTCAATAGGGCAACTGTTTGTGCAGTCAGACTTTCATAAGTAGCAGGCTACGCACACCGGCACTACATGCAGGAGGTGGCAGGACTTCAACACGTTGAACCAAAAACTCCCTAAAACTCAGCCGAAGCGGTCTCCCTGAACATGGCACGAACTTCAGTGCTGCTTGCTCGGACTTGTTTATTGTTTTTTCTCGCCTCCTTCGCAGAGGGAAGTGGCGGTAAAGAGAGAGTCTACTACGTGGGGATTGTTGAGGACTCGTGGGATTACGCACCAAGTGGAAGAAATCTGCTGAACGGGAAAAATATCGAAGATGATGAGTGAGTTTTGATACACGGTGAAGTTATTTGGAAGTTCTGTGCGCACATACAGTAGGGAGGAAAACGAAAGGACTTCTGTCATTCATTTGATCACACGGATCATATCATATTAACAGATAAAGTGAATATAGGAAATATGACTGATACTATGTTATCAAAGTTGTGTAGTGTGTCATCCTGTCGGGGTGTGACAGTGTCTAGACTGAGGGGGTTGTTGTGTGCTGTTCGTCTGGCGAATAACATCTTTCCGATTAGAGGCTTCCTGTAACAGCCCAGGCAGCTGCCTGTCAGTGTCATCGTAGGACCTCATTTTATATTTCAGAGGTTTAATAGTAAGAATAAACAGAAAGATGTGAGAATGTAAGGAGAACACCCAAGTCTGAGACGTTTCTCTATTTGTTCATACTGTGATTATGACAGTTTAATGTCATGTTTTTTTAATTGCTGTCAAATTTGTATATAGGCTACAAACAGATAGATAGATAGACAGATAGCCTGTCACCTAATACCATTAGGCTACTGTAACTGGTTGGATTCACCTGAGCTGTATATCACATAAACCCTGTGTTAGACTTTTAAGTCAGCGCTCCGATTGCTGAGGTGTGATTTGTGTTACCTGTATGCTTTCATGCATACCTCAAGATCAATCAGTCAGTCAATCAAATTTTATTTGTATAGCCCCTTACAATAGCCAGAAGGTACCCAAAGTGTTTTACATCAAAGGGATAAAATAATACATAAAAACACAAGAAAGTGATACAGTACTGCAAGAAAACACAAGAAAGTGCTACAGTGCTGCAGGGTGTTAAAGGCCTTCTATCTAAAAGTGCAGATGACAGAATCCGTTGGTCACCGCCCTGATGTATGTGGAAGATGGGAAGATGTCCAAGTGTGTGTGTGTGTGTGTGAGGGGGGGGGTCCTCTGACCTGACTTTCTCTGTCAGGGAGCCAGATTACGTAATCAGCCTGTGTTGTATCCAATGTGTCATGCATGATCATTGCGTTAAACAGGATAGAACTGATGAGACCAGTTCTAAATTGCTTTGCCGAATGTTCAACAATATCCCCTTTTATAAAGTTTATTACTTCATTAATATTATTTTATTAGACTGACAGCAAAGTAAGTGCGATCCAACTGTTGCTGTGATTGTGACCTTGAACTGTAGACACCAGCAGAACTGCATTTGCCACAGCTCCACTAACGGGTTATTTGGCCACAAAAACATGTAATCATAATAATGACGAGTCGACTTGTTATAGAGCTGCAACGAGATCTAGTTTGTTCTGCAGCTTCACATCCAGAGTTAATGGCCTCACGATGAGCTCATGCAGTCTGAAATTAAATCAAGTTACTTACTGACAATGAGATCGAAGTATTTCAAAGATGAATTAGTGCCTTTTGTGAGATCATATTAGAGTGCAACACTGCTCTGACACTGACAACCCCTTATATCAGGATAAATAGCTGCCTCTTCCTTCTCTACCTCCCACACACTCTCCTCCCTAGTGTAACATCTGCTTTGCCTGTCTTCTGTCCTCTGTCTCAGGCATGCTTCTATATTCTTGCAAAGAGGACCCGACCGTATTGGCCGTGTGTATAAGAAGGCCATGTTTCGACAGTACACAGATGCCACGTACAGCGTGCAGGCTCCTCGACCTAATTGGTTGGGATTTCTGGGGCCCATACTGCGAGCAGAGGTTGATGATGTCATCGTGGTCCACCTGAAGAACTTTGCGAGCAGGAACTATACAATGCATCCCCATGGCGTTTTCTATGAGAAGGATGCAGAAGGTACAATGTTACATAATACATATATGTGTATCTATCAGGAAAATGGGAAAATCAGTTAGATTTGAAATTATACATTGCATTTGCGGTCACAATGATAGTAAGAATATGAATAAATATTACAATGTCTTAGATGGACACTGTCTTCCCACTGAAATTTGAAACCAGTTTGGCAGTTTGATATTTAGTTATTGCGAATATATTATTAGATTAATTCTCACAAGTAGGAATAACAATACCAACATCTGAAGAAATTAATATTGATTGAGAAGGATTTATTCAACAAATTACACTGAACATTTTATTCTAGTTATGTCTTGTTTCTTATGCAAAAAAAAAACACATAGCATAGTTTTTTCTAATATAATGCAGAGCATGAACCACTGTCAAGAGATTTGCCACAACAGTCTGACTCCACAGGCTCAGTGGTATTATCAAAATAGATATGATCTCTGATATCTGATACACAAAACCACAGTTTTGTGTAATGCTTGGAAATAATGGCATTGTTGCAAGTTTGTTCCTCTGCCTAGGCGCCAGGACTTTCTCTGATTACAAGATACTTACAGGCTGAAAAGCAAAAATTTGGTAGGAAGTGAAAGTGAATTCAGGCCTGTGTAGGGGCGCAAAGAGTGACACAGCACCCTTTCAGTAATTGGGCGAAGGCTCTGGAAAACACTGACTCATAAATATGCCCTCCTGTTCATCAGCTCTTTGTAAAGCAACGAATCCCCACCCCCACTCATTTGTGGGGACGAGGACTCAGGAATTCTCAGAGGCTTACCAGAACAGAAAGTGAAACCAAAACTTGACTGACGTCCTGCTCTATTATAGGGGTTATATCAGGAGTCAGATAACTAGAAATAGTAGTAGCAGCTGTTAATTTGACTAGTTTTTATAAACAGCTCCTCAGGCAAGAAGGGAGGGTGATGTTAAAAATAGAGGAGGAGGAATGAAAAGTGGGAAGTGGTGTTAAGACATAGAAATGATTAAACGGCAAATTATGTCTTGTGACTAGTAATGGCTGATACAGAGGTCAGTCTACCCGTGACATCTGTGACTAACGCTCAGGACATTTATGTGTTAAAGGTCAGACACCTACACCAATGAAGAATCATTTGCAGTGCTCATTTTCCACTTTTAAAACAGTTAAACAAAAATGGAGCTTATTCATAAATGTTAAGACCATATCGCTGTTTTCCACTGACAAAAAGTGAAATCATACCCATAATCATGCTAAACAGAAGTATTTGCCCACCAGGAGCACTATATCCAGATGGGACATCAGGCCGGTTGAAGAAGGATGACTCTGTTCCTCCGGAAGGTAGCTACACTTACCGCTGGGAGGTCAGGCCAGAATTTGCCCCCACAGATGATGATGCCAATTGCCTGACATGGGTCTACCACTCCCACTTGGATGCTCCCAAGGACATTGCCTCAGGACTGATCGGGGCTCTGCTCACCTGCAAGAAAGGTATGAGAATACATACATGCTACAGTATTTAACCTTTGTCCTAATGTGTGCATTATTTGCATATCAAATCACATTTATTCTGAAGTCTCTTTTACCTTTTGACTATAATGCAGGTCTCAGTGCTACATTATCAAAGCCTCAGTCCACAGAGAAATGTGCACACCTGGACTCAGAAGCTGTGTCTTAAAACAAGCTGTGCAGGATCTGGTTTCTCTGAGTCTTTACCTGAAATCTGCCATACTTTTATTTGATCACTGAGAAATCAGTAAGGCCAAAAAGCTCTCCCCTGATTGGCTGACAATGATCTGTTGAGAAGCCTGAGAGAGGAGATGTAGAACTATACTGAGTTGGCTTTCGCTACTTAAAAGTACAAATTCTCATGAATATCGATACTTGATAAACAATAAAAAGTGTAAAATGTCATGGTTTCACTGAGGGCTTCTATAAACCATTTTTAAACAAAGATTGTGGTCAGTTTGAGGCTTTTGAGGCTGCATTGTTCTACATCTGTGTTCTTGTATGTGTGCAGGAATCTTGAAGGACACTAAAGAACCAGTTCAGATGAAGCCAGGGTCTGTCAGAGACTCAGCACGCCATGATGTGGACCAGGATGTCTTCATGATGTTCAACGTGGTGGATGAGAACCTGAGCTGGTACCTGGACGACAACATTGCTAACCTCCCTAACCCAGCAGAAGTGAACCAAGAAGACCCAGACTTTGAAGAGTCAAACATGATGCATGGTGAGAGATGTTCAAAAACTAAAATGTCTACCTCACACTGAACACAATTTAAATGTTTTCTCTTATCTTAAGTCAAAAGAAAGCTTAAATTTGCTCCCTTTGTCAACTCCTCTAATGTTTGTTTTTCTTTCTCTCTGTGTGACAGCTATTAATGGGTACATGTTTGGTAACCTGCCGGGGATCGAGCTGTGCCAGAGCCGTGCAGTATCCTGGCATTTGTTTGGCATGGGTAATGAGGTGGACATTCATTCTGCCTTTTTCCACGGGAATACCCTGCTAGACCGTGGCCACCGCACCGACGTCCTCAGCCTGTTCCCAGCCACGTTTGCTACCGCTAAGATGATCCCGCAAGCAAGCGGGAAGTGGCTGCTGAGCTGCCAGGTTAATGACCACCTGCAGGGTAGGTCAGCCGACCTTTAACCCACGTGTTGCATTTTACCTCTTTGCTCTGAGACTGAACTGGCTGTGCAGACTTGCTGGCGGGGGCAAAGACATTTTTGTGAGGTTCACCACAGTCGCTCTGTCAGTGGATGGTGTTGTGAGCATTCCTACAGGAGAGCTTGTATTTCTATTGTAAACATGCCAAGTCTTGTATGTTAAGTGTGTCCAAAGTCCATTGATCATTGACCTGAATGAGTCAAGCTTTCTTAAGATTCTATGAATAACGCTGGCACATGTTAAATACACTTTCTTTGGACTTTTCATAATGGTCTATTCTACTTTGTGTATCTTTTGTAGAGAAGTGACATTAAAGCAGATATCAGTGGAATGTTTTTGTTAATATAAGTCCTAAATAGTCCTATTTTCCGTCAGCAATCACTTACATGAAGTGTTTCAGCCTAAACACGAGTCTCTCCGTCACTCTGCTCTGCTGTAACCCGAGGAGAAAATTTTCCTTGTGGGATACAAGTGTTATCCAATGAGGAGAGAGAACGGCATGAAGGGCTGTGTGTGCAGCCAAGGGATGCGCGTGAATGTGGTGACGTAGCACGAGGACCAATTGATGCCTGACAAGGGCGGGGGCTGCTAACTCATGGTGCGTTCAAAGAAACTCGTACTTTGTGTTTTTCCTTCCTGTGAAGTCATACCAGTTCGATCTGGTACGAGTTCACGGGTCGGAAGTTACGAGTGGCCGTTATAGGGAACTTTCACAGACAACAGGATGGTAAAAACACGAGCTACGGGTTACCTGGAACGCTACCAAGTCGTAGTTGTGACTTGAAGCTGTAACTTACGGTTTCAAAAGCCTGCCTTGAACGCAGCATTAGCCGAAACGGCCGTGAAGCTGATATCTGCTTTAAGTTACTTATCTTAGTACCACACCTTTGATAGTTTTACACAATGGCCTCTCCTCAATCTGTCACCTGCTGAAAGATCCCTAATTTTTATTTATGGACCTTTATTAGTAAGATTGATTTTGAGCTCTTGCTCTGAAGGTAAACGTTCACCACCAGCCTCTGTGTAACATTTTTGTGCATGTGTCTCTTCATCTCTTCCAGCTGGGATGCAGGCCTTTTATGAAGTGAAGTCATGTGGCAGTGAGGCTGAAGCCGCAGTGCTCACAGGTGTTGTAAGGAATTACTATGTGGCAGCAGAGAAAGTCCTGTGGGACTACGCGCCCTCCGGAAAGGATCTGATCAACAATGTGTCCCTCACTGAGGCTGGCAGGTAGGCCGACGCGACAGGTGTACAACCCACTGTAATCAACTGGAGTAGAAAAACCAACTGCAAAACAAAGGTTGAAGCATAATTTAGCCTTGTGAATTACACAGTGAGACAGACCACCGTGTTTCCATGGCAGCTTTCTCACACTTAGTGAGACAGGGAAGTGATTGCTGGGCATCGTTTTATCATCTGGCCTCATCTGGTCAGTCAGTCTATTAGATGCAGAACTAGCTTTAACAGCTGTCATAAACTCTAATAATATATCAATTGAATTCCCAGGAAGCTGCACAGTGGCACCCAAAGTCTAATATTTATCAGATGGACATTTTAGCCTCAGTATCCTGCACAAGGAAGTACAGCAGTGACTACGCAACTGTTGCATTAAGTGGTGACCTTCTTCCTTCCTTCTATCCTTTTTAAGGCCCCACAAAACCTCTGAACAAAGTTGCAGTCTGTCCGTGGATGGCCTCGTGTTAGGGCCGATTACACACGAGCTGGTCATTCCTGTGGAGAGGCAGTTTTGTGGCATGTAGAGTAAACAGTGTAGACAGTGACAAAGTTGTTATTGTGTCTTTGTTATCGTTGCCTGACCTGACGCAGAAGTGAAACCCCTCCGCCTGGCCTTTATTTTGTTCATGTTCACTTTCAAGTGCATTTCCATCTTACTTCCTGTTTGCCTTCTTTACAGTTAATAATAACACATAATAACCCCCTCCCTTTCCTTTTCTAGTCCATCAGAGGTGTTTTTTGGCAAAGATGGAGGAAGGATCGGAGGTCAATACATGAAAGCCTTATACAAAGAGTACACAGACGATACCTTCAGTGTCGCGACGCCAGGTGTTCCCGAACATTTAGGAATCTTAGGTAAGGTGTCCCTTTTTTTTTGGCAAACATCCCACTCTCTGTTGTATTTTATTCACTGCTACCGTGGGGCCTTATCTTTCACCCAAGGTCTCTCTCTCTCTTAGTAACTTTTGTCTGGATACACTGGTCTTCTGTATTTATCCAGGTCCAGTCCTGAGGGCGGAGGAAGGAGACACTCTCAAAGTGACATTCATGAACAAGGCTGATAGGAACTGCAGTATCCAGCCTCACGGCCTGCACTATGACAAACTGTCCCAAGGAAGTAGCTATGAGGATGGTGAGGGAGCGGCTAGAGCAGATACTTCACAAACTATGGAAGATTGTAACTGTTAAATTTAGGACAGTTCAGTGATAACAAGGGGAGAGGACTGATTTTAATCAATAAACAGAAGCTGCAGCTACAATTTAGACTGACAGACATACATTTACATTAATAATGTTTCAATGCTGAAGAAAACATCTGGGCAGAATAATTTTATGAATCAAGCTGCTGCTGTTGTTTTAGACTGATATTTTGCACACTTCATATCTGTGGATTCTTAAGCAGCAGAACTATGAAAACTACACACAGGATATATAAAATCTGAGAATCACAGAACTTTGTGTGTGCAATACTGCAGGTGTCAACAAGCCCGGCTCCCACGTTGGTCCAGGTGAGCGCTTCGTCTACACCTGGCAGGTCCTAGAAGGTCCGTCTCCATCCGATCCCCCCTGTATCCCCTACCTCTACTACTCAGCCACTGATCCTGCCTCGGACACCAACTCTGGATTAGTGGGACCTCTGCTTGTGTGCAAGAAAGGAACGCTGGGAGAGGACAAAACCCAGGTGCTGCTTCGTCATCCATAAACAAACACTCAGAGAGATGATCTGTTTAAATATTGTTTAGGTTCTTGCTGTTACCTGAACTGTGTTTGTCTGT
This sequence comes from Trachurus trachurus, assembly GCF_905171665.1. NCBI lineage: Eukaryota > Metazoa > Chordata > Actinopteri > Carangiformes > Carangidae > Trachurus > Trachurus trachurus. Next base: position 16,729,372 of record NC_139903.1, on the reverse strand, counting down.
GTGCTGTTAAACAGAAAGGAGTGGATAAGGAGTTCTTCCTTCTTTTTTCTGTCATGGATGAAAACACGAGCTGGTATAAAGAGGAGAATGTCGAGATGTTTCAGGCAGATCCAGAAAATGAGGACTTCGAGGAGAGCAATTTGATGCATGGTAAATAGTAGTTTTACTAAACTGCCTTACTGAGGGACAAACTGTTTCACTTAATTATTTAATGACACATTGTCAATCACATATCAGTAGTGTCCTATTTTGAGTAATATTTCTCATGCTTCTTTAGTATTTTCTTCCCCATCACTCTATTTTTCTGTTTTCAGCTGTAAATGGACGCATGTATGGGAACCTCGCTGGCTTGGAGATGTGCGCCGGGGACACAGTTTGGTGGTACACCTATGGGCTTGGGAACGAGGTTGACATCCATGGTGTTTACTTTGAGGGGAACACCTTCAAGAAGCAGAGCACAACACGTGACACAGTCAGCCTGTTCCCTCACACCACAGCTACTGTCAACATGCAGCCAAAGACTCCTGGTTAGTCACTTTGAGAAACGCAAAATGAACCACATCCTTTTTGCTCATTTGCTCACACCCACTCATACATCCTCACTATCAAGGTAACCTTATATGTCACTTACTGACTACTCCCAACCCACAATGACAGGAATCAGCACTGTACAAACAGGAAACTACAAATCTAGTATACAATAATATTGTTGTCATTTTATTTACAGTGTCCAAAAATATATATGGTTGTTGATTCGAACAGTTTCCAAAAACCATTAACATCAGATTTTACAGGAATTCGTGTGAGACATTAAGAGAAAATATAGTCAAGTGGTATTTTAATTTAATATAATTATTATAATAATTATAATATAATTTAATTTTTTAATAGCAGATGTGCATAAAGGATCGATGCCCTAAAGACCCCATGTTAAATCTGAGAGTAGTCTCCTATACACATTGAAAAATTTTCTGCTTTGAATAATAATTTGTGTCTAATATTTTTTCTCCCAAAAATTAACCAGTTTTTGAATCACATGTACTTCACCTTCAGCCCCAGCGAATATCTTCCATGTAAATTCTGCATATGCAAGTGATATAACAATATGCAAAAACATTTTCAAGAAAAAGGACACCAGTTTTTTCAATTAGCACAAATCATACTTCAGATGCATAGACTAAGCGTCCCTAAGCTAACCTGATAACGTGATATTTCCCACACACTGCAAACCACAAGGTCACAACATGCTTTGTATAGCTACCGGCAGTGACACAGTTAAAAATAGTGTAAACTAGACGTCTAGTTTGGTCTGAGAATTTCATTCATTTGGCAGAAACTTTTATCACAAGCAACTTACAGACAAACAGACACATTTCAAAATCAACAGGAACACACTCATAAGAGGTGCCATTATAACTGAACTACCAATGTGGTGTAGAGCTACAAACACATTCATTTGTGCAGCCAAATTCCTAAAACCTTTCCTCATGCTCCTGACAGGTAAATATGAGGTGAGCTGCAGAGTAACAGACCACTACTCAGCTGGCATGAGGCAGAAGTACGAAGTGAAGAACTGCCCACAGCGCAAAGTGAAGGACACACGCATAGAGCCGACCAAGATTGTGGAGTATTTCATAAGTGCTGAAGAAATCGAGTGGGACTACTCACCAGACAGAGCCTGGGAGCTGGAGATACTTCACGCCACATTAGAGGACAGGTGTGTGAGTAGGATAATTGTACAGTAGGATGATGAGCATAAGTGTTGGAGTTGGAGCCTGTGATTAGTGGCACAACTTATTACTGTTTGCTAATGGAAGCAAATTGGTACATGTGTCCCAGCCCAGGCAATATGTTTTTGGAGAGTGGGAAGAACAGAATCGGCTCACGCTACAAGAAGGTGGTGTACAGAGAGTACACTGACGACACCTTTACGGTTCAGAGGAAACGGAACCCCAATGAAGAACACCTGGGAATTGTGGGTAAGTTAAACTGCTCTTAAGGTTTGTTTTTTTGGTTTGTTTTTTTTTTAACCAAGAAAACACTGAAGACAACAGGAGGTCTCTTGTCCCCCCCGTAGGACCAATAATCAAAGCAGAGGTGGGGGAGCAGATCGCGATCACCTTCAAGAACAAAGCCAGCCGACCGTACTCCATTAGTGCACATGGAGTCCGGGCCAGTGGTTCGCACATTCATGTCCAACCTGGTGAGAATCAAATTTGAGGAAGTGAGTAAAATACATGTTGCTGGTGTTTTCTACTAAAAGAACTTGACATATATGTTTGTTCTACATTCTCTTGCCTTCAGGTCGCATACTCGAGTTGACCTGGGATGTTCCTGAAACCTCCGGTCCGGGAGTTTCAGATCCTAACTGCATCTCTTTCGCCTACTACTCCAGTGTTGACTTCATCAAAGTACATGATCTCTGTATACAGCCACAGCCACATGGGAGCACACAATTAAGTGGTGCTGTCAAAAGGATGTGTTTTGATTAACTTCCATGTGTCTCGTGTTGTTTGTGTTAAGGATCTGTACAGTGGTCTTTTGGGACCGCTGGTGATTTGCAGACGTGGGACTCTGCGCGGCGCGGAGCCCGACAGACAGAGGAGCGACGTGGAAAAGGAGTTCGCTCTGCTCTTCATGGTGCATGACGAAAACCAGTCATGGTATTTGGATGACAACATCAGAAAATACCTGGGTGTCGATCCTGATACTTTCAGACCAGATCCAGACTTTGAAGAGAGTAACCTGATGCACGGTGAGAGATAAGAAGGGGGGAGTAAACTGAAAGAATTAACGTCAAGGGCTCTTGGTTCTCATGAGAAAACACAACAGCAGAGAGGATTGCACTGGCCTCATAAACATCTTCAGCCTAGTTTGACAGATGTTGAACCGCTTCAGCTGTCTCCAAAAATAGAGACCCCTACAAGCTTGTACTCCTCCACAATATCCAGACTTTCCCCGCAGATAGAAACAGGAAGTGACCGGAGCCCTTGTCGTTCTCATGTCCACCAGGAGTCCCTCTGACTTTGTCGCTTTAACCCGCAGATGTTTCTGCTCACACCAAGTGACAGGGTTGTCCACCACAGCCCAGCACTCAGCCTCATCTGTGGTGTTGTGTTGTGTTGGAGGCGCGTTCAAGGGGCCATCACAGGCAGGAGGGGCAGAGAGAGAGAGAGAGAGAGAGAGAGAGAGAGAGAGAGAGAGAGAGAGAGAGAGAGAGAGGAGTAGTTTCTAGTTGCAGGCAGGAAGCAGAAGGGCCTGTGGGGGGTGAGCCGGGGTCACAGTGTTCTCTGTTTAAAAAAACACATGCTCGCCTCGCCTGCCTTCAACTCCTCTGCCTCTCCTGTCCTGACCTCTGACCTCTGCTTTCAGTTTACTTTGGATTGCACCTTTTCCTTATTCCTCGCGGTTTGTTTTGATTTGGTTAACAATACACAGTCCTTATTTGGGTAGATTGGTGTAACGCACCGGTTGATGTGGTCGGTGATACACTCACATTGCAGATCACCGAGTGTCTGTCAGTCTGTCACTTCCATGCAGCCCTGCAGTGTCTCATTGGCTTCCTCTGAAACTCTCCTTATGGTCTTTGTGGTCACAGGCTGGTTGTTCATCAAAGACTCATCACGGGGGGTTGAGGTGAACCATGTTGATGTCTGAGCTGATCTTCATGGGCTATGGGAGGGGAGGAGAGGGGAGTGTTTGCATACAACAGGTCTTTGGTTCTCTCCTCATTTGTGAGACAGCTCATATACTTGGTGGAAATGGGATTTTTTTTTTATATGTATATATATATATATATATATATATATATATATATATATATATATATATATATATATTTTTTTTTTTTTTTTTTTTGATTTTTTTTTTTTTTTTTTCTAATTGTTTAATCTGGAGTTTTTCCTATATTTTTATTCTTAACTTTTATTTTCCAGGTATTCAGCCAGATGAAATATTGATCACAGAGAGATTAAATCACACAAAACTGCTTATTCATGATTGAGCTAGTAATGTGCATAAAATTGCGCAGACATCAAACATTTGAGCATGGTGCCAGAGAGCTGACCAGCTGGAGACTGGTCTGATAAATGAGGCTTTCTGCTGAGGCAGGCAGATGCAGATGGAGGGGTCAGACTTTGGTGTCAGCAGCATGAATACATGGACTCAACCTGCCTTGTGTCAACAGGCCAGGCTGGTGGTCATGGTGCGTTGGTGTGCAGAGTGTATTCTTGCCGCACTTTGGGCCCCTAATTTGTGCACCACGGCCTATCTGAGTGTTGGTTTTGACCACGTCGCATCCCTCTGTGTCTGACAATTTATCAACTTCTAATGGCAACTTACAGGATGATAGCGTGCCACATCACAGAGCAACTGTGATACACAAGCTCAACATTTAAATCCTACATCTAATTATGATGCAAACCATTGTTTAACATACTTTCCTCCTCAGCACATTCAAAATCCATTTAAATCCTATTGATCCAATTGAATTTCCTGAGTGTTTCACAGATCTTTAAAGTTTTTTTAAACAAGTCTGTATAATGGTTTTCTCATTGACCTTGTGAGTGAGTTTTATGTGACAATGTGAATCTCTGTGTGTATCTACTGAAGGGATCAATGGTAAGCTGTACGGTAACCTCCATGGACTAGAGATGACGCGGGGCCAGAAAGTTGACTGGTATCTACTGGGGATGGGCAATGAAGTGGACATGCACACGGTTCACTTCCACGCAGAGACGTTTACCTACAAGGTGACCGCCACCAACACAAAAAAAGATGATTATTTTTGGTCTGTCATCATCATTTTTATTCATGCATTAATTCATGGTGTTAAACAGGAAACAGAAAATGTGTCATCAGTGTCACCACAGGAAGTTTCTAAAAGGCTGTTTCTATACTTAATGTTTATTTCTTCTTTTTACTTCTCCTGTTGTGTGTGTGTGTGTGTGTCAGACGGACCGTGTGCATCGCGCTGATGTCTTTGACCTCTTCCCCGGGACTTTCCAGACTGTAGAGATGGTAGCTGGTAACCCAGGTACTTGGTTGCTCCACTGTCACGTGACTGACCACATCCACGCTGGCATGGAAACCACTTTCACTATCAAAGGTGTGTGTGTGTGTGTGCATGTGGGTTAAAAATATTTAATTGCAAATTGATATGAACAGCTCTTAAGAGGATTTGTCTAACATCTCACTTTCTGTCTTCTTCATTTCCAGAAATGTCCTCACATGGTAAGCAGCTACACATTACATTCAATATAATACATACATTTGATGTAACAACCCCCTCCAAACTTTATTAAGAATATATACACTTTTGCCCATAAAGTTGGAATACTTCTTCTACCGCCTCATATGAAATGATTGTGACAATGTGATTTATTCTTGACAGATAAAGAGAGTGAAAGTGTGTATCTTCTCAAAACTTTATTGATCAATCTCTTCCAAACATATCACTGTGAAATTTAAACCACAATTAACCTTTGTAATATGAATAAAAAGAGCAGTGTCTGAAAACAAAATTATTCCAACTTTAAGGGCAATAGTGCATAATGATAATTTACTTTTTATTGTTGAATTTTAACACTTTTAGGTTCTGAGCGGCAACACATATTTTCCTTGTATGCCTACAATGACAAATAACAATTCTAGCATGTTTTAAGAGTATGCTAAAAGATTTATATATCACAAAGAAAACAGCAAATATTCAAGTTTTGATAGCATTAACTCTGGTTAGTTATGTGCTTTGAAGTAAATAGGGTAAACACATGCATACCACCACTGGGACAGCCCTTTAATACCATCAATAGTTTTATCTGATATGGTCACAGCTATAGCATACCATTCATTTTTTGTCGAGTTCAAAACACTTCAAAAGTAGGACAGCAAGTATCGAGCCCTCTCTCTGTCAGCGCTCTTACGTAATGCATGTGGAATTTTTTTGGTCAAATGTTATCTGTTGCTGCTGAGTTAGTGCTGAATAAAAATATCTAGGGCAGGTTTTGGTGTTTTTACCGTTAATCTGACATGTCGCCACAGTAACAATGCAAATAACCATATCAGTGTTTACAAAATAGGTCCCCAGACTGTTCACACAGTGATGGATTTACATATTGATTCCAGTGTTAGTATAAAGCAAAGAAAATGGAAAATCATTTGTCTCCAGGTTGAAAAACACCTTTTTCACTATTGACTCTTCCATTGGTAATTTGTTGTATAATGACCTAACCCATAGCACCATAGGGGCGGTTGTGCGTTGAGCAGCTGTTTGTCCACTGATTTATAGGAACAACTAGGGAGGTCCTGGTTGTAAAATGCTTCATCATTTACTTTAATGGCGATGTCTCAGCCGGCTCCTTATCTTATCATCTTTCCTGTCTCAGCACCAGGAAGTGGCGGCTCCATGAAGACACTACTGCTCTCGCTTGCACTTGGTCTCATGGCCGTCGGTGGACTGCACTCATGACAGAGCTCTGGCACTGGACTGTATATGTGCAACCACAATTATGCACTTAAAAATTCCAGGGACAAAATCACTATTGAATATGCGTTTGTTTGACGTTACGTTTGTAAATATTAAGCAATGATCAGGCCTGAATAAATGTATCAGTGAGTGTACAATCATGTAAAAAGATCATTTTGTTTAGTAAGAAAAGAGGCATTTTTTACTCGTGAATTGTTTCTTTGTTGTGCTGTTTTTTTGTACATTGCACTGTGTTTGATGTAGTTAATTTTGTGGATTTTTTCAAAGCACTGCCATACCAAATATTTGATTTCCAGTTATGAATGTGCAATAAAAAAGCTTGTAATACTTGTATATCACTGGTCATTTTACTGTAACTACAAGGCCTTTTTTCTCTGATGTGCAAATATAATCTGACACCACAAGGTGGCGTCAGTTTGATTTCAGTGCCAAAAGACTAACAGAAAGTCAAAAGTCAACAGGAAAAACTAGAAACATCTCAGGAACTCAGAGCACAAACATCAACTTCAACACCAACAGCAACGATCAATTTCACCGTAAAACATCTAGATGAAATTTAATTCTTCACTGACTCTCCACCAACTTTGGTGCAAATCAGTTAATGCTTTTTGCATTATTCTACTGACAAGTGTACAATCATTAAAACAATCATGTTTGTAATGAGTCTGTAAATAACTGTTACATAGACACATCCACACATCCAAAGGCGTGAGATCAGTTAATCATTTAATGTCTGATTAGCTAATCTTGATAGATTAAAGGCCCCACATCAACATGTAAATGAGAGATTGTTAAAGATAGGTTCACTGTTCACTCAGGGTTGGATTTGCATATTGATTACAGTTTCAGGATACAAACCAGCAAAAGGAAAATCTGAGTTTCACTATCAGTTTCCTTAACTATCAAAAATAAAAAATGATAAGACAGTAAATTTATTCAGAGTTGAACAAAAAATTGGATACCACTTTTTTTTCTCTCCAGGATTTATAGTTAATAGTTTTATCAATGGTTAATGGTTTATCATTAGAGAATCATATATCGATTTACAGAGAATCTGAATGAAAGCCATTGATGAGCATAATTTTTAGCTTTCCAGGTTGTCGGAAATGTTGAAGTGTGACACTTTAAATGACCTGAAAGGCTGAAGAACATCTGATCCAAAATCCACTTAGAGACAAACAAACTTAGAGTAAATAACTAGAGTCTGTCCAGCTTTCCGCCAAATAAACAGTCATTTAAATGTGGAGAGAACAAATGTTTAATGTTTTGGTATGACATTTTCTGACTTCCAGGCAGCTGCTTCCACTTACAGGGAAAGTCCTGTTTTAACATCTCTACATTTATAGGAACAGTGCAGTGTGGGAGCAGAGATGGAACTATGTAGTTTCACTTCACAACTTCTTGGCTCGCTAGACTTCTAGTCTGCTTTCACAGCTACACTTTGTTATTCAACAGGCCTGTTTCAGCTTGTCAGCAGGGGGAACATGTGCATTACTGATGATATCAAGAATGGCCTAAACATGTCAGAAGGCTGAGTGTGGCCCGTCCACGCCACAGTAAGGCTGAGGACGACTGACTGAGGGTCATAAAGATTATCATATAGTCCGAATACATAAATGTACATCCATGGTTCAGATGTTTGATGAAAAATCTCAATTAAAACTCAACTTCTCCTCGATTAGAGTAGCCTACCTGTTGCATAAATTTCTACTTGCAGTCAGGAGGATTATTGATCATGCAAATCTGGTGCAAGTGAACCCAGCAATGGAATCTGCATTGAAAAACAATGACTCATTAGTTGTTCAAGTATCTGGTCTAATGGACTCTGTGGAGGCTCAGATCAGCCCACTGCTGCGCCTCCATCTCAGCAGATCACACTCTGGTAAAATATTAAACACAACACAGTAAACAACATCAGTAAACAGTTTATGCAACAACAGAGGAGCCAGTAGTCCCTCCAGTCTGCCTCCTGCTCTCTATCAGTGCGTGTTATTGATCCAGACAGCTGGTGATAGCCACCATGCATCCTTATCTTCAGAAATCCATTATGTTTTCAACCAGACCTTGTTTTGCTTGATTAATCCTTTCCACTTACTGAGTTAAAGCACTTTTAGACTTCCCATTGCTGTTCTCAACACTGGCTGATAAAATCAAACCGTCATTCTTATTTACACAGACCTTGTTGTCTGCTCCCCTGTCCCTTTATAACTACTGTACAAATTATATCAAAATATAATGTGCTTGCATCATTACTGAAGCATTAAAGAGGTGGGTATGTATTTTGATCAGTGTTGATTGGCTGAGGTGGCAGCCATCAGACAGTCCATGGTCAATAGGGGGCGCCACGTGAAGGCAGGCCGAGTATATAAACCTGTCTTTTCACAGGCGATTGCTCATTTAAAGCTGAGGGGAAATACATCTGGAAGTTTGAAGCTGGATGTTGCTGCTTACAGGCTGAAGAGGTAAAGATGTGTGTAGTTTGTCAGTGCAAGTTGTGTTGCTCATTGTGTATTGTGTATTTTTCTTTTTTGTGGCAGGAAACTGATTGATAAGTGAGAATTGGTTTGTTCTTAATTAACTGAGAGAACATACAGAAACAGGATGCCTTCAATTTTAATATGTTCACTTGCTTGTTTATTTTCCATTAGAGCTGCAGCAAACTCTGCAACCACTTTCATCAAACTGGTTGAACAGATTGTGTGCGAGTTGTGCGCGTGTGCATGCGCGTGTGTATGAATGAGTAAGAGAGAGAGAGAGAGAGAGAGAGAGAGAGAGAGAGAGAGAGAGAGAGAGAGAGAGAGAGAGAGAGAGAGAGAGATGATTTGTTAATTATTTGTCTGGCAGCTCATTTATGCTTTGGATGCACCACAGTAATTGCAGAGGAAAGTTGCGGTTGGATGAGTCTGAGAGGACATTTAGGGGTTGTGTAGGGAAAGAAGAGGTGGAGGAGGGTGGGTTGGGGAGGGGGCAGTGAGGGAGTCCCACTTTTCCAGTTTGGACCAGTTTGCCTTTTCCAGTAAACAGCAGAATCTGAGAGATGCCACCATAGATGCTCCTTCAGTTATTAGTGCCTCTAATGTGATGTAAGATCTTTGTCCCAGTAGCTGAGGGATGTCATGATCTTTGTCCCAGCAGGAGAGTTAATCATTTGCCATACATTGTTACTATTAGTTAGTTTAAGTTTCTTCTGCAACACATGCAGAGGGGGTGGGCAATGACCCTGTGTCTAATTAGTGGGGAATCAATCAAAAGACAGAGCACGTGTTTGATTATTCACAGTTACCGCAGATTTTTTTTCCTCTACACTTTTTTTCATTCAGAACCAGTTATCTCCAGTTGGGTTCAAAGTGAAGTAATTTTATCTCATGATCTAATAAAAAAACTTAACCTGCCTGTCCCACAGTAACTTCAGTGATAGGCTCACTATAAAACCTCCCCTTTGCTTCTGTGCCTTCCTCTTCACAGATAAGTGATCAGTGATCCTTCATCCCGAGTGTCAGTCAGGGAGGATCGCTCTGCGCTTCCAGCTTGTTCTTCTCTCTCTCTCTCTCTTTCTCCATCTGTGTCCCACTGGTTCTTCTCTCTTCTCTGCCTTTGAATTTCTTTCGCTGCACCATGCCTCCGACCCTGGCCTCAGCGTTCGCCAGGCGCTGGTTTATGGCCGTGACGTCCATCATTGAGAATCTGCTCTTCTCTGCTGTGCTGTTGGGATGGGGATCGCTCCTCATCATGCTCAAGTCAGAAGGCTTCTACTCTTACATGTGCAACGAGGAGGGTGAGTCCTTACTTTTCTTTCACCTGTACCATTATACACATCTTTGCCTACTGTAAAGCAAATGTCTCTAAGTAAATAGTCTTGAACATCTGTCTTCATAAACTTAATGTAAGGATTGGTGGAGAGGGAGACAGTGACAGTAAGTGTCACCTTGATTTAGTGTGAGGGAGGGAGCAAGCTTTTATACAAGAGATGTAACTCAACACGGCTCCTCTCTTCCTTCTTCTATTCTCTGGGAAGAATCAGTGTTTTCTTTGAAGGGACATGAGCTGTTTTTTTAAAAGGGACCCAGGAGATTAAACCTGATAAGTTCAATTAAAGACAGCACAAGGTTACAAGTAAGTAGGTAAAAAGACTTTAAGGCTTCACTGTCTCATACACTTAAGAGAGTATCTCATTCTACTCCCCCAACTCCAGTCTAAGTAGCAGCTGATAAACCCATGATGGACTTGCTCAGCCGTCCCAAATCTCTTCTTTTGTCCCAAATCTTCTTCTCATTTTCTCCTCCTCGAGTGCTAAGTGTTTTTAAGGACAAAGGTGGGACTGATGCAGACAGTAGCCCCAGTCACGTTGGTTTAGAAGAGAGTAATCACAAAAGGGGAGAAAGAGAGAGAGAGGAATCAGGCCAGACTTATTCTTTGGACCTGAGGTGACAACTGTGTTGTCCCCAACAATCTGGACTTTTGGTTGGGTTCAGTCATTCTTCCTCGCTGGTTGCCAGTCTGTCTTTTAGGGAGTTTACTCAATTGATCAACCTGGCTGGTGATTTGTTGGGAGATAAATTTCATACCAAAGGCTAATTACCCAAAGCGTTTAACAGTACGGCATTTTATGGATTATAGGAGGATATGAAATGATGATGATGCTGGCAGCACTCCCAGCACTTAAGTAACCAGCTGAGCATCCACCACGACTGCGGTACAGTAGGTAACTTCCTGGAGATCTGCCACAGTCGTCTTATCTCGTGCTGATGATGTAAGAGAGAGGACGGCAGTACAGTACCAGCTCAGCTCTTTTCAGGCATGTGACATGTGACATGTGAGACTGAGAGATCCACCGCAGGGAGTTTTATTACTGGCAATATGGAGGGTTTAAAGTCCACTGATAAAGGTCAAGGAGGAGACTGATAGCAAAGTGATGAACAGTAGAAATCAGACGACTGGGGGTGGCTGAGGTAGAAGGGGGTTGACGGTAAAAAAAAAAAAAAAAGAATGGATAACAACGGTTTGTGCACATGCAGCAGAGATATGAGATTAATGGTTAAAGCTCAACTGTATGTGGGCACTGCCTCCCTTTAGATAAGATGCTCAAATGGCTGCGATAGAAGTTTTTTTTAACACTTGTTGCACATTTTTACACGTGTGATTTTTAGGTATTAAACACAGAATTTTTTTTCTGTTTACACATTAACTGAACTTAACTACACTTGACTCAGTTCACCTTCACCATCTCACCAGCCACAGTCTATTGATCATCCTGGCTGTTGTGTATCAGTCACAGATTGCTGCAGGGCCAGTAAGGAACATAATGCAAAGCTGAGGGATTTATGTTTCTTTTAGTCTGCTGTTTTAAATCTTAGAGTATTTTTTTATTTGAAAGCTCCATTCTCCCACAGAGCCACAGACACCCACACACTTCTCTGCTCCTTAACAACAGTGCATTTGGAGATAATGTGGCCGTTAAGCTTTCTGCCACTCGTTAAATGCCAGTCTTTATTTTGTCTGCAGCTGAGGATGAGAAAACATAATGTGTGTTTTCTTTGAGCAGTCAAGCTCTTCAGTTTGCATTAAATCTTCCTGCAACACAACACCAAACATTAAGTGCATGTTCGGAAAGCACCACAGAAGTAGGTGTAAGCAAGTGTGATCTAAAAAATATCAGTTATCAGTTCACACTTGACCAAAAAGTTCTCAAACTGCAGCGTCCCTCTCTTCCTCACTGGACTTAACCTGACCTTTTGTACTTTTTCCCATTATCTTAGAGATGAGGATTTTATTGCTAGTGCCAGCTTATCACGTTTTATCCCTGGCATTCCAATGTACTGATAAAGTCTGAACAGTATCTCAGTAAAAGTTGGCACATTTCACATTTTTTGCCGTGTCTGGCCTCAAAAGGTGAGGTTTGGTTATATATTTATAGTTTAGGTTTTTCGTACACCTGATTCTACATGTGATCAGTGAACATTTGGCCACTATGTGTTGATGTATCAGGATTCTGTGAATAAGCAGAACAAGACGCCGCAACAACCTTGACCTCTTACACACTCATATGTCTGTCTTTGTGCATGGTTGTGGTTTGTGTAACTTACTCACTTCCATCACCTTCTTTAGGAAACAGCTCCAGCTTTAACTTGTCCCAAACTGAGGTGACGCCGATCCCAGATGACTACGTTGAGTACTATGAAGGTGAAGACGCCGTGGTTGGTCTGGGAGACGGAGTGGAGATGAAACCCCTTGTCCCTCCGGACGCGCCCCTGAGGATGAACGGCTGGCTGGTCTGTAAAGAACAGGACGAGATGCTGAACCTGGCCTTCACTGTGGGCTCCTTCCTGCTCTCAGCCATCACGCTGCCACTGGGGATCGTCATGGATAAATATGGGCCACGCAAGCTACGTCTGCTGGGAAGGTAAACAAGGAAGAGAAGAAGTTATCCACACTAATATTTTCTGTAAAGACCTGTGTAAAAAAAAATCTAAATTTCCATTGTACTGTGTCTATGCAAAACACTTATTGAAGTCCTTTTAGAGGTGTTTGACCTGACATTCATGTATTTTCAGCACATGCTTTGGATTTTCCTGTCTGCTCATTGCTTATGGAGCCTACAAACCAAATGGTAAGTCTGCCTGGTTACTGCATGTGTAGCTTTTTTTTAAGTACATCTGTACAGTAGAGTGGCTCTTGACAAACGCAACACCTGCTCTGTGTCATTTGCAGAACTCTCCGTCCTTATCTTCATCGCCCTGACTTTCAACGGCTTTGGGGGCATGTGCATGACCTTCACCTCTCTCACAGTAAGTGTGTACTTTGAGCCTTTGCATCTGTCGCACAGTGTTTGTGCGGATGAATATTTTCTAACTTCAGTTAGAAAATATTAATTCAGTGTCTTTGTGTCAGCGTTCATGCTGTTAGAACAGTTTGCTGGCTCCCTGACCACTCGCCCTCTTCCTCCCCTCATGTCTGGCACTCCACCTCGTCTCCTGTTGCGCTCTGTTATGTTGTGTGTGTGTCATCGGACAATCAGGCTCAGCTTTGGACAACAGGAGCCAGAGACTGATAATAAAGAGAGAGAGAGAGAGAGAGAGAGAGAGAGAGAGAGAGAGAGAGAGAGAGAGAGAGAGAGAGAGAGAGAGAGAGAGAGAGAGAGAGAGAGAGAGAGAGAGAGAGAGAGAGAGAGAGAGTGGGAAAGTAACACACCAGTTCATTATCACTTTCCACTTTGTTTGTCACTGTGCTTCTTCAGCACAATATTTTTTTGTAATAAATGAACCAGTGAACCAGTCAGGGAGCAGAGTGCAGCTCCTGCTCTGATTTACAGTTTTTCATTGTGTAGCACATTAAAAGAAAAAGAAAGAATAGCCGTCTTCCATTCATCTTGAGAAATAATAAACTGGTGCCTGCATTACCCACAATGCAATAGCAGCTCAGTCAGAGCTTAGGTGTTTCACTAGCTCGTTACTTTCACAAATGTTTTAAACAGAAGACTTTAGCAACTGCTGGTTACACTTTATTAGGGTCCATCATTCACAGTGTCATTTTCACTGCATGAATCATCAGCTTCCAATCTAATACTTGTTTTACTTGTTTCCTGCAAATAGCTACTTAAATGTAGACGAAAAACAAGACAGTAATAATTGGACATTTGTCAGAAAACTACATACTGTTGACTGTACTGGAACTGAATCTCCTGTCATTGTCTTGTTCTCCTACTATGTATATTTCATATGTTAATAAATTTGCTCTGTTACTGCCGGCCCCCTTAGACGTGGAAACAGAGTTTGATGTGTAAAAATTGGTGAGATTCCCCTTTAAGATGGAGCAGACCCACAAATAAACAGGAACAGAAAAACAAGTGGGAATTCACAGAGTTCACAGGGTCAATCCTCCACCGTTCCTTTGCATTTTTTCCCCTTCCGTTCCTCATCCTCCTGCTCCCTCCCCTCGCCATCATTTCAGCTTGCAGTGACACACATAGTAGTCCGCTGTTGTGCTATGGTGACGCTTTTCAAAAGAGAGGGGCTCTACTCCAGTAAATCTCCCAGTAAAACACTCTATTTCTATACCACCACAGGCTTCTATGTGGTATTCGTTGTGTCCACCTGAATTCCTTATTAGTCGCTGTTACATGGCCTGAATGTCAGTGATGTAGTAAAACCATGATTTAGGGTTTTGTTTGCTCTTTTTCCTGCAGGCTTCAGCCCACAGGAAGCCTCTGGGATCTGTGCATGAAGCCATGTTTCCCCCCTTTCACAACCTGACACGCTGTACTTGAAAGCTTCAGTGTTGGGTTAATAATTAGACGGTGCATTGCTCCTTGACTCCTTGATTATGGCTCCACATCAGACCTACAGGCACTCATTCTCAGCTGAGGGGTGTTGGGTAACACTCAGCTGCCCTCAGCAGCCACCTCTGGCTCCCTGCCAGTATCAGCTGTTTCTTCACCTTTCCAGTGATGTTTAAAAATCCATTGGAGCAGACGTCTCCTGATAAATCTGCTGGTAGATACTGTAACCAGGACGCAAACTTTCTCCGTTTAACAGACACAAACACATAGCTCTCCCTCGGCTTCCTCCCTCTTATGTAATTGAATTCGCTTGTTGTTGTTCAGTCTCTTGAAAACAGAACAGCTTGTGAATGCTTTTGTATTCGGGTGTTTTGTCACCCGCTGTCTCCTGGTCTCTGTTGTATCTCCCAGCTCTGTCGCCTCTTCCCTCAAAGTGTGCAAAAGACAGAGAGAGAGCTGCTCATCTCTTGTCATCTCTTGTCATCTTCTGTCATCGGTGCATCCCTTTTGTCCTCAAATGTCACCTCAACTCGGCCTCCCCCTCTGTGATTGTTTCAGCTGTATAGAAATCATCGGCGCTGCGTCCGTCCACCGTGTCCTGCACTGGACAGCTGTGTGTGTTATGTGATGGTGTTTTATATTACAAAGTGTTCCGTGTCACTTTGTTGTGTTATTGTTAGCTCCGATGTTCCTTCTGTACAGCCGTGTCTGCATGCTAATTGGTTCCCACTGTCCCCTCTGACCTCAGTGTCACTAGGCACCATCCTCACAATGTCCCAAATCTGTCCTCCGGCCTCCAGTTTAGAGCAGCGACAGTGTAGCTGAGACCACAGTGATCTTCGAAGCAGACGGCTTAACCTTTATTCTTCATATTTACAATGAAACGTGTCTTTATTTGCTCGTTAAAACGCAGGTTTACACCAAAACCTGAACCATTGTTGTGTCGATGATGTGATAATCTGGAGTTTTAATCTTTGTCTTGTCCTCTCTCCCGCTCCGCAGCTGCCCACCATGTTTGGAGACCTTCGCTCCACCTTCATCGCCTTGATGATCGGCTCCTATGCGTCATCTGCTGTCACCTTCCCTGGTGTCAAGGTAACAACCACTGAATCAATCTGCACACACCTGCGCTGATACAATATGTCAATATATGTTTTTCACCTATGCTTTAAATGTTATACAGCCCTCGCCAAATTTATAGCAGTATTTTTTTTCTCTTTCCATACACACACATTGTATAGTAAATAGCTGGAATTAAGGTGGTCATAATTTCAGATTTTCACTACATGATTATTGTGGCCAAAATAACACATGATATTGATATTATTGCAATGTGTACAGAAGGTTTAAATAATAATACAATCATATAAATAATAATGCTTGTCAGTTGGCAACATGATGATTCAAAAAGGGGTAGGGGTATATAAGCTTTTGGCTTCAACCTACACCCTTTCGGTTATATAAGCTTGATACCGAAATAAATAAATAAATTCATTCATTCATTCAAAATGGCCACTGACGAGCAGCAGATTTAAAACGCTGAAATGCTTTCTTCATTGGTCGCCTTTCCATGTGTGCAGGTGATCTACGACCTTGGAATACCTTTCATCACTATCCTGGTGGTGTGGGCCGCTTGTGCCGGAGTGGTCTTCCTGAACTGCTTCTTAAACTGGCCACTTGAACCATTCCCAGGACCAGAGGACATGGACTACACGTCTGTACCCCATATAAACACTAATATGTAGTTGCTGTCTTGTTTTGTCTGTCGTGTCTAATCCATGTTCTATCCTGTAACTCAAAGTCCTTAATAGATTCACATGTGACAGTTTGGATTGCATGGATAGTGATTATTGATGAGATAGTTGTTTTTTTTTGGACTATTAGTCATCACGTGCATGTTCCAAAGTGTAAAAGTAGAGCGTAAAGGTGCATCGTAATGTGACCAGGTCAAAGTCTGTCTGCTGATGACCACACTAACGACGAGCTTGCTCAGCAGAACACTTTCCCAGTAGATTGAATAATGTCATTACTTATCACCGATTCTTTTGAATCTTTTCGTTTTATCCATTGTCCTTTACTTGCATTGTATTTGAATAGGTGTTTCATCCATCTTACCTTCTCCTCCTCTCTCTCAGTGTGAAGATCAAGTTCAGCTGGCTGGGCTTCGACCACAAAATCACAGGGAAGCAGTTCTACAGCCAAGTGACCACCGTGGGCCGTCGTCTCAGTGTGGGCAACAGCCTGAAGCAGAAGGAGCTGGCTACAAAGGACGGCCACAAACTCTGCCTCTCCACCATGGATCTGGAAATGGACTGCAAGCCACAAGAAGAGTGTAAGAAATGTGCAAAAACTCCTTGTGTGTGAATTTAGTAAAAGTTGACTGTCTTTTTGTGCTAATGTCCGTCGTCTACTGTTTCTCTCTGCAGCCCAGTCATTCATGAAAACCATCACCACCCCGATCTTTCTGCTCAGCCTGGTCACCATGTCCGTCACTCAGCTACGTCTCTTGTTCTACATGGGAGCCATGAACAGCGTCCTGGAGTCTCTAAGTGGTGGAGACCTCAACACAGGTCTGTTTCCCATCTTTAATTATGTGTCAGAGTGTGTAGTGTAGTCAAATATATTATATATATAAATATATATTTTCCTTTATGACTCTTCAACAAGTAACTGTGAACACGCTGAACTTACTTGGTTTTAATTGAATTTTCAGTGGAGAGAATGGAGCTTGGTAAGACTAAAAGCCTGTAGTTACATCAGTAGTTTACTGAGCTGGTAGAAAAAAAACCATGAAGATAATTTAAAAAAAATAGAATTAACCTCTAGTCCGGCACAGGTCTATCATCACAATCTAATAAACCACTTAACTGTTAAACTGTTGTAGCTAGTTGTGTTATGTCATCTTTCGACCTTCACGTTACCACATGAATGACCCAGTCCTTCAGGTGACATTCAGTTTTAATCTGAAACCACCAGGTACCATTTGGTGTACTCATTAACTAACTTTGTGCCGATCATATGAGTGCTTCCCATTTATTATTAGTCCCTGGATCATAAATCCTCTCCATAATAGCATCATGTTGACTTTCGAAAAGCCATTTCACTCTAGAGACTAATAATTAACTGTACTATCATAGTCATTAACCCGGTAGAAAACAGTCCTGAAGCCTGTTAGACCTTCTCTCTCTCTTCCTTTTTCCTTATTTTTCCAGGAATTTCTAATATTCATCACACTCTCTATTTTTGTTTCTCACAACCTTTTCACTCTCTCTCTCAGTGAGTCTATACACCTCCATCTTTGGCGTGCTGCAGTTCCTCTGCCTGATGACCACCCCTGTGATTGGTCAGATCATGGACTGGAAGATGAAGGAATGTGATGATGGAGACGAGGAGAAGGAACCCTGCAGCAAGTGAGTCAAGTCTGAGTAATCTCTCACAGGGAAGGGTAAACCCTCAGCCGTAACCTCTTTCCATTTATAGACCCAGGCATTAATATTTACACTATTTCCCAGTGCGGTGAAAAGAAATTAACCTCTGGTGTCAAACAGAGATGTGATTATCACTGCTAATCTGACCTCTCTTCCTTCACAAGGGGGGAGCTGAAGAAAAAGCCCAGAGACAAGAAGATCCAGAAGGTGACCAATGCCTTGCGAGCTTTCGTTCTTACAAACGTCCTCCTCGTAGGATTTGGGATCACCTGCCTAGTGCCCAATCTCCCACTGCAGGTGAGTGCTGCACCTCAGAGATGCACTGACGCATGCAAAGACACCAGTGGCCTTTGGAGTTTCTCTTTAAAGTAGTTACTGATTAGCCTCTTTTTACAGGCTTGACTGCAGACGCAGCCAGTTATGTAAAAGGCAACATGGTCGACAGCATCGCCGAGTGTAATGACGTATAATGTGTGATAATGTGTAACTTTAGCAGTGCTGGAAGGACAGAGCCAGGCTAGCCGTTTCCAAAACCCACCTCCGGTTTCATTTTAATGGACAGTGATATTCATCTTCTTCTCATCTAAGTCTCTGCAAGAAAGCCAAAAGGCATCCATCCCAAAACGTTGAACACTTCTTTGAAGGCTCTTGACTAAATAATTATGAATTATATTAATTCTCATTGATTTCCTCTCTAACTTCTATTTTTTATTTCAGATTGTGTCATTCGTCTTACACACTATTGTGAGAGGATTCATTCACTCTGCCGTTGGTGGCCTCTACGCTGCTGTGTAAGTTTCGGAGTACCATTAACCTCACACACACACACACATTTATATAATGGTCTTCATCATCTTGGTCTTCACTGTCCCCCTCCTCTCTCTCCAGGTATCCCTCCTCCCAGTTTGGCAGTCTAACAGGCATGCAGTCACTGGTCAGTGCTGTGTTTTCTCTGCTGCAGCAACCCCTATTTCTGGCCGTGATGGGACCCCTGGGGGGAGACCCACTCTGGGTATATACACTCACACACACTGAAACACACTCACACACAAATGAAACCCTTGGGCATGGCTAATTCTAGTCTTGTCCTCTGTCCTCCAGGTCGACGTTGGACTCCTTGGTGTCAGTATGCTGGGCTTCCTGCTGCCTCTCTACCTGATCTGCTACAGACGGACGCTCTTCAAAGAGCAAGAGGGGAAGATGAACGACGCCAAGATCTACATCAAAATTAACGGCTCTGACATCCCAGAGGCCTTCGTCTAGAGAAAATTAAAAGTGAAGAAGATTTCTCACCGAGGAGCTTTGGAAATCCAGTGATACATGCACACATACACAAATAAAACTGAATTAAGATTACAGACACACACACACACAAAGACAGCCACCGCCATTTTTCTCAAAATTCCTCAAAGATAAAACTGATGCTGCGGTTGTCATGGAAACAAGTCCATTGAAGAGCTGCTGAGGAGAAAAGTGAAACGTGGAGAGGAAAACAAAGAACAAGGAAGAGGAAAGACTGTGAAAGGAAAGAGGCATCAGCCCTCTGCACTCCCCCCAAAATCCTCTGACTTCTCTTTTTATTCCCTCCTCTCTGACCGGCACGTTAGTGCAGCTCCACTCCACATAAGACTGCTTTCACAGTACCTATACGAGCAGAAGGAGGAAAAAGCAAAAGCCTGTTTAGCCCACAAATTTCCACCTGTGAAACCAGCAACGACAGCACAAACGTCACCGACATTATTAGTGAGTCACTCCATTGTTTGTTTTTTCTTTTGTGTTTAATGTGCTGACTCTAAATCATTCTGATTGTAAAATCCCACAACACGGTGCTACCTATCTATTATTCAGCTGGACAGATGGTGAAAGGTAAGTTTGGACTAAATTACATAAATGAGTGACAGGGAGGAGAGATGAGCCTTATTGCTGATGATGAGCGAGAAGAAAAGAGAACCACGACTTATTAAATGTGAAAGTTTTTTTTTTCTTTATATGGCTGTATTTTGTAAGAGGGACGTCAAACAAACTGCGGTATATTTTGCTAGAAGGAAAATGTCATATATGTTTAGATTATTTATTTTATTTCCTGCGTTCTTTCTCTTTTCCTTTTTATACTTGAAGTTTGCCCGAGGTTCCTTTTGAATATACCTTCATATAAATGTAAGAGATGATTCATTCATTGAGCAGCATCTTCTACTGGACTGTACACACACACTGCTATCACAGAAAATGGTTCTCCCATTCACGGTAATGAAACTAACAAATGTACATGTTGTGCATGTACTCTGTGTATCTAGCTGCCTTTAGATGAATGTCAGTATTTCATTCAGTTTGTTTACCTACTGTTAAGAAAGATGCAGCACTTTATTCCCTGTTAAACCTTTTGAAGATCCCACACATCAGCTCATTTCAGCACTTCTCTCCTGATGCCTCACTTTTAGTCCCACTGTGTTTCCCATGTGTATTTATTTTTATTTTACACTCACTCCCCCATCTTAAATTTCGCTGTGCTGGCAACTACACACACACACACGTTGTACACTGCATTGTTCACATAGAGCTCTTTCTTCTGTCATTGAGCATAATGTAAAGATGTTAGTTATACAGGTGTTCCAGCTTAATGTGGAGGAATTTGCGCCAGTTAATAAAAATGTGTTGATCTCTTTTAATGTTTGTACTTTTTTTTTAATGCTCACCAGGTTACAATACGTATGTATCATTTTACAAAAGGTGCTTAGAAAAATGTAAGTTGTTCTGCAGCCACCCAGCAGAGGTCAGTATTAGCAGCACATGTCTGAGAGGCTCGGCCATCCCACTGGATAAAGAAGTCAGCAGGGTACAATCTGGTCATGATCATAATCATTCAATCATTTTGGACCTAACTGCATTATCTTTATTCTGCTGAACTTTCAATAAACAAACATCAAGGACGAATAACATAGATGCATTTCCCAAACATTTAACTTAAACCTGCAGCATTAGAAAATGCTTCCTGAGACTGATTTGTATTTCCACACAGTTCTGTATAAGTACTATAGTATAAGTTTGTAAAATACTAATCTGCTCCAAAGAAGTGATTGTTTCCTCACTCCAGGAAGCTTGTTCGGGGTGAGATTAAGACTAATTCTGAACAGTGTTTTAACACCAGATGTTCCCGCCACACATTCTCGCTCACATGTTTGGTTTCAGCAGGTCTGTCAGTGCGCTGCTCTGCCATCTGATACTACACCCCAGCAGATGGTTATCACTTGACACCTCGGCCTCGTTCATCACCTGAGAAGAGATCTGACTGAGGCAACGTCACTCACATCAGGGCTCGGCGGCTCCCGGAGCTCTACTGGCCCCGGTGCTGCAAGTGCAACTGTTTATCGACTGGCTGGACCTCCAGTGGTTTGTCCAGGGACACCGTTCACAGATGCAATATGAGACCACACTGCATCTTTGAGTTGCTGCTAAACTCAATATAAAGTAAAGTGTGACTCAGTCGCATCACGTTCTCTCTTGACCATTTGACCATAGATCTCTAAATCATGAGCCACAGCTGTTGCTTTATGAGATCTTACAAATCAAAATATCAACATTAAAAGCATGCAAATTGTTATCTTATTAAAATATAACACATAACAGCCTTTCTTTCTTTTTTTTGTAATTATTCCTATTAACATTTTGGCTAAATTCTTTCTAAATTTCAAAGATAGATAGATAGATAGATAGATAGATAGATAGATAGATAGATAGATAGATAGATAGATAGATAGATAGATAGATAGATAGATAGATAGATAGATTTCACTTATTACACAGTAGGTGCCTATATTTCCTATTGGACGCACTATGAGCGGCCCCTCCGATGAGAAGACAGAGGGATGATAAGCGGATGTTGGCAGACAGATACAGTTGCGCTATAAATACAGCAGCAGTGCGCCGTTACATAATTTTAGACTCACACACACAACACACGCGCGCAATCACATCCCGCGGTCCTCGGGACGTGGGACTGGATTAGGGACCTGTGACGCCTTGTCACCGCATCACGCGCCAGCAGCATCCTATAGACCCGACCCGTGCATGGTGGGCCACAGTGGGGCCTGGGTTCCTCCAGGGGTCTCAGAGAGGGTGACACATCTGGCAGCGAGGATGACTGTATACAAGCTCACCTCCACGATTTAAAAAAAAAAAATTTAATCTCACTAACGTTGTAGGAAACGTTTTTGAAAAGTGGCTGTGATGCAAAATAAAGCGATGGCATGTCAGTCACCGGTGACAGACAGGTATCTGATGGCTGCAGTCTCTGCATGCGGATAATCACGTTAGATGCGGGGACTTTGTTTAAAGGGCTTAGAGAGCTGACGCACCGTGCGTGTGTGCCATCACTGGTGGTCCCCGTGCCATGCTGATGGTGAATAACCACGTTTCTACGTCACCGTGACTGCGTGTGATGACGCAGAGGGTGTAGCACACTCACAAGAAAAACGGTTCATTTGGCCTGGATCACGACAGAGGGCTTCTAACTACCTGATATAAATGTAGCGATTGATGTAGACCTAATGTTTTTTTTTCTTAAATCCATTGCTTGTTGTTATAGAGAAGCCTGTTATATCAGTCTTATTATCCTTATGATCAATGACTGTCTTCAAGCTGTGATGAATCCAATTAATCATTTCTGGTTGAATAAAGTTAGTGTAAATAAACTATCACTTATTTCTAGGATATTTGTTTCAACTTCTGAAAGCTATTAGTGGCCTATTAGCTGCTATAAATGTAGTTTACACAAACTGAACAATGTTAATTAAATTTATTTGAATATATTTATTCATTCATTTTATTCTGCAGCTATATTTATTGATATGTGTATTTATTTGTGTTGTTGTTTTTTTTTCCTATTTTACTTTATCCTTGCTGTTTTAGTCAGGGTCATCAGCACATCAAAGCAATTTTGCATAAGTTCAAATTCTTGAAGCCTATTTATTGGTTTATTATTATTATTATTATTATTATTATTATTATTATTATTATTATTATTATTAATAATAATTTATTTTTACAATGCACATGTCCTTTAGTCATCATGTCTCAGCACAAACAGAGACCTCTCACAGCTCTCCCAGTGAACCATCCTTTTCTGAGAGTCTGCTCTGCACAGGCCTCGGTGCTCTGCGCGCAACAGCAACGCCGCGCCGCGGCCCCGATCAGGAAGTGAATTTGAAGAAAATAAGCGACTGTGGAGGTAGAATGACATAGAGGGGGAGAGGTGGGAGAGAAGCGAGCGGAGAAAAGAAGACTAACGGAGGGAGGGATCGACCCTGTTTCTGGACCTGTTCTGAGCTGCTCCCCTCTGAGAAACACCGCACCGCCAAAAAATGCTCATAAAGGAATTGTAAGTAGCTGTGCGTGCATGTGTAAGAGAGAGTGTGTGTGTATATGTGTGTATGTGTGTGAGGCAGTGAGAGGGGAGAATGTGTGCGCGTCTATCCGTCTGGTTTCGCAGCGCTGACATTGTGGCCAGTCGCCCGAGAGGGAGATTGCAGGAGTGCGGTCAGGGTGATGTCGACATCCCGCTGTCTGCTTCGGCTCTGCGTCCGTCACCGTTTCTCATGCACACAGCTCCACATCACCCGAAAGAAATGACTCAATAAACCCAGATGATGCTGTGGCTTTAGTTGCATCAGCAGGCATGGCTGTGCCCTTCACAATTTTTGCATCACAAGCCTGCAAGTGAAATCGGGAGTTTTTTTTTGTTTTTTTTTCTCCTCCACTGTGGAGAATCGTGTAATTCTCCTCGCTCTGCTGCTAAAATGACGGATGCTCGATAGGAGTAGATGGTGCTGAGGGAGGACAGGGGCTGGTGGAAAGCCGCGCCGCGCCACCGTCCATCCACATAAGCCGCTGTGTGGCCATGTTATTGATTCGCTGTGAAGGTGAAACGACTGATGGAGCATTCCGGCATTTGCCTCTGGAGGAATGGGGGGTATATAGCGAGGTGTGTAGGGAGAAGGGGTGGGAGTGGACAGGTATGGGAGGTACGAGTAAAGCTTTGCCAAAAAAGAATGAAAGAAAGGGAGAAAAAAAAGAGGCAAATGTCGAGGTTTTGACGCACCAGTCAGGCATTTCTGAGAATCTGACAACTGGGACGCGAAGGTAGATACAGTGGGATCTCGCGTGCCAAAGGGAGAGACATGGGGATTTTTTTTTTTTTTGACACATTGCTTGAACACAGTGCTTCAGCAGGCCGCGGTGTGCTGTAGGGATAACTGACTGAGGCCTGCACACAACCAGCTGCTGGTTAGAATAAGGCAAAGGCCGATGTGTTGCAGATGACTCTGGGATGATATTTGGCCTGATCAGACATTAGACATGGTTGTCGACTCCACACAGGATGGTGGCTCCCTCATTTGCATGCTCTTTACTGGTGTCAGTGCAGACTAGGCTCATTTGGCCTCAAGGAGCTGCTGACCCACCTGTAGAAATAATCATCTCAGTCTGCCTAATTTAACTCACATTACAACTGCTGCTTTATAATTTATGATGATGATTATTGAATGTATTCATGAATGTATTTTCGTGGTTTACATTGTAGTGTGAGGTCAGAGCCACTGCAAATTTGCACATAATTGCAATTTCCGCCTAAAAATAACACAATCAGATCTTGATAAATGCATTGGTCAAAGTCTGGCTTAAATAACTACACATTCATCAGCATTGATTATTGTCTTGGTTTCTCACCACTTGTATTCAATCAATAAATGGCCCAGCACAAAAAAAGCTCTGGTTTAGAGTGATGGCATTGGCTAAAGATCTGAAGTGATTAGGGAGAGTCTGGGCCTCAGCAGTCTGCCTGGAAATTAATTAAATCGGTCACGATTAAATGCTGAATGCACTTACACACTGTCAACACAGGGGCACACGGACAGGCTTGTACATGCGCACCAACACACACATACACACCAAGATACCATCATGGGGGTCAAGAGACAGCGAATTGATCCTTGTCCTACTGTAGTGCAGACAGGGTTTTTTTTTTGTTTTTTTTTACTCAGCGGTGCTCACCTGAACCACTGACCCAAATAACTGCTGATCCACTTCTTTTCATGCACTTTCATGAGCTTTGGCAGGTGTGCAGCGATACACAGTGCAATATATGGCATGATGGAGAGAATGACTGGCAGCGAAAGAGGAAGATAGAGGGAAAACATTGAGAGGAGGAGAAGGCAGCAAAGAGGAGCGAGGCAGGGCAGAGAAGAGGGGAGCTTGTTTTCTGAAGCAACAGAGAGACACCTGATATTCCCGCAAGGCCTTTAGACCGAGGAGATTCACAGAGCCAGAGCCTTAAGGTGACTTTACGTTTTCTCTGTTTACCTCATGCTAACCTACATGAAAGACTTTGCGGGATATTGGCGCTGTTAAAGGGTGTGCAATAATACAATAGGCCTAGATAGGCTAACATTTTAGTCAGCTGACATCACAGAGTACTTCTTCTCACTTCCTTCCTGACTTCCTTGCAGCATCTAATGTCTGGCTGGGACTCAGACATTGATTACTTACAAATTCATTACAAAACAATCACCACAGTGTTACTGGTTATGTGCATTATGTGGTACGGAAAAAAGGGAAAGACTCCAAGATCTGTGAAGAGCTCAGAAATGTTGGATGTGCAGTGCATGTGTGTATAAAATAAGTGTTGTATTTCCATAAACATGAACCTGTTCCTGAGCTCTCAGTCACCATTAATATTTCTTAAAATAAAGTTGTGCACAAATGTTTTAAATATTTAAGTTGTTTTCCTTTCCTATTTGTCATATCTATAAATATATTTCTACAGTAGTACTTATATTAAAGTTGAATCAACACATCATTTTCGATTTGCTTCTCGTTACCTTAAAAGTCAGAGAGTGATGATCAGATAATTAACAGGTTAGTCTGATTTCACAGCAACTTAATGTGGGTGTGAACATGAGCACATGATCCACCAAATGCTATTTGTACATGAATGCTCTCATTGGTGAGTTTTGTATCTGAAAGAAGTAGACTGTGACGATGTAGGTGCAGTTTAGGTTAGGTAAGTGTGCCAGTGTTCACCTGACCTGAGCAAACGTTCAAGCACATTTTTGTAACTATAGAGACTTTTGAAGAATTAAATAATATCAAGAATGAAAACTATAGAATAACAAATTGTCAACGCTATTGAGCACAGAGCTCAGTTTAAGTCTGAAAAGCTCAGCATGAATAGTTATTAAATTAATAGTCTTATTAATGGTAACAAAAAATAATCTTCATTCATATTTGCATTTAATGATCTTGTTTCCTGCTCCATTAAGGCATATTCTCATCTTCTCCTTAGAATTGAAAAGAATAGATCATCTGTTCTCTCCGATGACTCAGTGTCACAGTGTCAAAGTGAATTTCGAACATAATGGGGTTTTTCTTTGTCCATGTTGGAATCCATGTTTTATTTTTGTTTTTATAATTATTGTTGATAAAAAAAGATAATATCAGGAAAATGTATCACGCCAAAGGACAGAAAAGTAGCCTTGTCATTTACGTCACAAAGACACAAAGGGTTTACTCTTTGCTCTGCAGGTGAAGTCGCTCTTAAACAAAAAACATGTCACGTGTGTGAAGTGTGGATTCAGATCTGCTGTGGAGTTTCCTTAAACAGCTTCATGTTCGTCAGATAATTAGTGTCCAGATCTGTGGTGGAGCTGAACGGTTCAAGATGTCGCCTCATGTTGTCAGTGCGTCACTCACAGGATTTCTCCAGGCTAATCCAGTTCACAGCAAAAAATCCATTATTACCAAACTGTAGCATGATGAGTGTCACTTCTAACACTGATAATGAATACAGTTACACGGTTATTAAGGGTTTTTAGGTCAGTCACTGTGCTGTACGTACAACCTCAAATAGAACAAACATACTCTAAAGATGAAAATAATGATCCTTAAGGCAAAGAAACCACATCTGGATGTGGATGTTATGTATTCTTCAATGTGTTTGGTATGAATTACTGTTGGTCTAGCTGTTGTTTAACATCACCAACATCAGGAAAATGTAGCTTGATCGATTAACTTTGAGCTTCAAAGCATAACCTGATAAGATTTAAATTAAAATCAGCCGAATTCAAGTTTTAGTCTGATTGTTGCTTTCTGATTTATTGGAGTAACTTGCTTTTTTCTTCTCTTCCAGTCGAGTGATCCTTCCTATCTCTGTTGAAGAGGTAAGTTTCAATTGAGTATATTTCAGTGTGTGAGATTGTGTGTGTTTGTGTGTGCACATGTTGTGTGTGTGACATGTTCGCCAAGATGGCTTCAGGCTCAACTTTTGTTATCTGATTCCTTGGTTCACATTATTTGAGGAAGTGAAAGCACAAGTGCCTGCCATCACTAAAGCTGTTCTTTTTTTGGATCCCGTTTGGACTATTATATGTGTTGTTTCTTGGAGTGAGATATCACACAAACATTGCACAGGAAGAAAAAAAAAAAACGCAGCTGCGTTCACTTTGTTTTCTTGATATTTCACTGCTGTGATGAGCGCCCCTCATGTTTAAGAAGGTTACAATCAGACTGTTGAATCAACACAGTCAGCCCTGTCTTTCAACATCCCCGTCCTCCCTCTGCCCCCTGTTACCCTCATTTCCATTGCAGTTTGCTGTTCTATTCAGGCTTGCATTGCAAATGAGTCACCTGAAACTACTTCCATGACATCGTGTGCACCCCACTCGTCCTCTGGTTTATGTTTATGGATTATTTGCACCTACAGGAGTGTAATCTACTTTTGGAGCAGACATTTCACTCATGCCGTTTACTTATCACAAGATAAATATTTGACACACTTAATCTGCTCTTACGCACACTAAACATTTTCAAGTATGAGTGTAAAACACCAGTAAGTGCTCGAGGACGGGATAACCTGTTTGTGTAGATTATAATGGCATATCTTCTATACATAAAGGGAAATACACTGAATGTCAATGGTAATATTTGGCAAATCTCAGTTGAAAACATCCTCTGGTGTTGCGGATTTTCATTTTCATTCTACCTGAAAACCACGAGGCCGTGGGCAGAGCAGCACATCTTAGAGATTTCTTCCGCTGGCTTTTCCTTTGGCATATGGAGGCTTTAGATGTTCTTCTCATTAACTGCAGTTATCTTAGTCATATCTCCACATAATGAGGCAGATTTTCTCCCCAGCAAGAGGCCTGAAAACTGTGCCTCGTGCAGTCGGCGTGCTGTGTCACGATTAGATGCTGGAGGAAAAAAAATGCTAAAAGAGAATTATTTGACTAAAATGTGATGTGCAGAGCCCCGAGGACAGCTGAGTAACAGCTCCCGTCTCTCCCCCTCTGCCCTTCACGTCACATTCCTCCAGAGCCTCCTCTTCCCTGTCTCCCTCTGTGATGTCTGAAGCAGCACTCCTCAGCTGTTTGCCACCAAAGACCAGATATAGAGGTTTGCAATCAGCCCCAAACACCTTAAGGTTGAAATGATTCAATCCATCCGTCCATTTGACTGGATTTAGTTCATTTATGTTTGGCCCGCTATTCAATTTCATTCTCACAAAAAGCTCAGCAATTGTATTTAGATTCCTTTAAACAGTGTTTTTTCCCCTGCTGTTCAAACCCCTAGAGAATTTCCTAAATTGATTTTCCACTCTGCTAACTGGACATGGAGTCACCCCTCACAGCAAGGATGAATTGTATTTGTCCACCACTGTTACCTGGAGGCTTTCCTCACCCTCTATCTATCCCATTTATTTACAGTAGGCAGCAGTGCAGGTAATGTGCAGACTGATTTCAGAGAATCAGTCTCCGCTTTAAATCCGACTCTCCAGCGTCCAATAAGTGACTCCACCCCAGAGACCGTCACTGCCTCGCTTATTCCTTCTCTCCAAAACATCAGTGTCCACATTATGCGAAGGTCATTTAAGCCTGTTTGGCACAGTTCAGTTCATCTGGGTGCGTTTTGTCTTTTATTGCCATTCATGCAGAGGAGCAACCTTTTAAATGCACACATTAGGTCAAAAGGTCAAGGTTAAAAGGAGCAAACTTTTCTGTTCCATTCTTGCTTTGGACACATTCCCAACGTCTGACGTAGCTAAAGGGTAAATCCATCATCAGAAGTGAATGCTGTGTTCATGCAACATTTATTGTGCTTCTTGTAAACCTAGGATTAAAGGAGGTATTCTAAGTGTTGCTTCTGCTACATAGCCAATGTTAGCACTTGATTCCTTCGCTCAACCAAAACTGCTGATCTCATCAACATCAACTCCAATCTCATGTCAGTATTACAGTACGTCTTTCACCGAAGTTAGCATGCTAGCCAGTTAGCCTGTCGTACCACTGCACGGACAGCAAATTATAACCTACTGTCTTGTAAACACATCAGTGGTTGAACTCTAGTGAAGCAACAATCCCCAGCAACTCTGTGCTCATCTTTAGAAACCACATGTGATCTGTTTTTTGAATCTTCAGTTCCCATATTTGTCAGTTTAAAACACTCCTGAGGTCATGAAGTGATATTCATTATAGATTCTGTAGGGTAGGGTCAAGTTAATATACAAAAATCAATAACCACATTTTTACACAATGACAGATAAGTTTTAAACAGATCAAACACTAAAATATCAGATCCACACTAGCTCCTATGTTGTTGGTTTTGTGTACCAGTTGACAACAGGCGGATACTGCTGTTGAACATACATTATTCTCATTGTTTGATTTTAAAGAATGATCTTTTCCATTAACAGAGAATGGAAAATACAGAATAACTAATCTCTAATCTGTGAAAATAATTGAGTAATAGTGTTACTACATTGCCCTGCTCCATGTTTGTGTTTGTGTTGTACGTGTGTCTGTGCTCCGGTCCAGCTTTGTGCAGAGGTTATATGGTGGATTAGAGGTGATTAAGAAATGAAAGGAACCATTGTCCTATGTTTAAACACTCACATGCACACTCAGGATCAGGATCAGGAAGATGGGGGATGAGAGGAAGAGAGGGATGAGAGCGGAAGAAAGTGCAGAGGATGTGAAAGAGGAAACAAACTGGGCACAAGGTAAAAGTATATGGGACAAGAGGAAAAGAAGGACAAACGAGAGAGTGTGTGAGAGATTATCAGGATTGGAAGTGAAGCGATCAGGGATCAGAAGGAAAAGTAATCCATCATTCAGGATTGAGATAACGCACATGAGAAAAATAAATGCATATCTGAATGAGACAGTGGAAGCTGACATATCATCAGGATGACACGTAGCAAGTATCAATTAAGGGAGGCTTGAGTGAGACGGCTCATTATTTATCCTTTTAAACAGACTTTCTCTTTCTTTCCCCTCAGTACCAGGTTGGCCAACTGTACTCTGTGGCTGAGGCCAGTAAGAATGAGACGGGCGGAGGAGAAGGAGTGGAGGTGCTAAAAAACGAGCCCTACGAGAAAGATGGAGAGAAGGGACAGTACACACACAAAATCTACCATTTGCAGAGGTAAGCAGTTTTCAGACAAGCAAAACGCTCACTGAAAGATAACCCACTCAGACTTCTTTAGTTATTTATCCATTGGCCTCTATTCATACGTACATGTGTCTGCTTCAGTGTGTTATTCCCTTATTTTAAAGTCTTCTTCCCCGTTTACTTCTGACACCCAGTGTATAATCATTTTTTAAGGAATAGCCAATAGTTTTCTTTAGTGAAATGTACGTATTTGCATAGAAAAATAAAGTTACACATTACGGTTGTTACCACTATTCCAAGTCAAGATATGCTACCGACATTTTCAAGTAAATCAAACCAAATGTTGCTCATTAAACTTAGATAGATAGTCAATATACTAAATATCAAAACTCCATATAAGTAGAACTTATAAGGTATAAGGTATAATAAAGCCATCACCAGCGGCCAGGTCTGCTCAGCTCAGCATAAAGTCTGGATGCAGGGGTAAACCTTGCTCTGTCCAAAGTTTAATTAGCACTGAGCCACGCTAGCTGCCTGCTGTGTCAGGCTGCACTTAGTGTTGCTTTTAACTAAAAGCACGCTAAAATAACCACAACGATGATGTTGGGATGACAATGCTGAGCAGCAGGTATGTTGTACTGCTGCATCAAAATGATTATATTAAGGTCTAAAGATGGTTAATTATACAGGAAATATGCACATAGTTATGATTAGTTTAAGGGGTCAGGTAAAGGTCTGCTGTGATTTATGTTATGGAAGAATCTGGGCATGACTCTCAGCTTTGATCCATAAGAACGTAAACATCAAGAAGCCTTATCCCTATAATCACACAGCACACAGTAAAAATGTAATTTTGTGAGCCGGTGCACATTATATTTCTAATTATTTTCTTCACCTCCCTGTTCTGCAGTAAAGTGCCATCGTTCGTCAGAATGTTGGCTCCGGCTTCAGCTCTCAACATCCATGAGAAAGCCTGGAACGCATACCCTTACTGTCGCACAGGTGGCCCTCACACACAAAAACACGCACACACCTTGCACTGCACAAAAAAAAATCAGTTAAAAGCAGTTATGATGTTGATGTTGTATGACACGTATCTGAAGCTGTTTGGAATTTTATTTTCATCATTTTCATATTATGGCAACTCAAAATTAAGACTCAGATGTCTTTAGCGATGCACTAAAAATAACAGTTATTGTTGACATTCAAGTGTGCTACTGCAAGACATAATGTAGGCAGTAAAAGGTTTTTTTTTTTTAAGTAAAAAATATCCATACATGATAAAATGAAGTGAGAATTCACAGGAACTCACAACACATTTACCCAGTCTTTCAAAGCTATTTTCCAATGGCTCAAAATTATTCTGGAAGCTGCAATTGCACCCTCTTGATAACTGAAAATACACACATCTGAGACGTGGTATCTGAGGTCTGCCTGTAAAACTGTTAACATCAAACAGGGTCCAAGAACCCAGGACTTCCACAACTGTTGTGAACAATAATGCTAAACATAAATTTGCACTTCAACCCACCTGAAATAGTGTTTATGCAATTAACTAAATTCCCTTAGAGGTCACTGAGATGCTGATTTATGTAAGTAGTTAATATTGGGTGCCCCTCTCTCTACAGTACATACATACATATATACATGTATTTATAGATACCCCCACCCCTCCCTCTCTCTCTCTCTCTCTGTCACCTTGAAGGAGTAGTTGAATAATTTACTGTGAGAAGAGCCATGCAATCACTTGAGCCAGGCTGTGATCATCACACACATCCACACAGCACACACAACTAGCTGCCTGACAGCCATCTGTGACACAAACACAGGATAGTCAAAGACACAATCTAAACCCACCCCCCCACACACACACACACACAATACTCACTGATAACAAATACTGTTCAACTATTCGCCTTGACCTCTGTCCGCTATCCAACATTGTGAAAGTTATTACATTTCTCACTACATGTTTCCTAACTGCATTTTTTGTTTCTCTCTGTTTGCTCTTATGCATTCCTCCATCTGGCTCTGCAGTTATCACTGTAAGTATTTTATTTCTCTAGCGCTCATTCATCTCTCTTACGTCGACACGAAGGCCACACCAGACTTCAATGGCCGTGGAGGCAACAAATTAACCTGAAAGTTGAGAAAGAAATTTGATCTCGTTCAGTGACACAGCACCAGCAGGGATAGGCAGACACCATTACTGTGTGCGCGCGCGTGTGTGTGTGTGTGTGTGTGTGTGTGTGTGTGTGTGTGTGTGTGTGTGTGTGTGTGTGTGTGTGCATGTAGCAGGTTGACAAATTGTATTTTCTCTTTTCTCTGCAGAACGAGTATATGAAAGATAACTTCCTGATCAAGATTGAGACATGGCACAAACCTGACTTGGGACACCAAGAAAATGTAATTACAGAGACTAATTAACCCAGGAGGTGTATGCACTGCACTGCATGTGTGTGTGAGCATCACTATACCAGGAACCTGGCAGAGAAGTGCTTGTGCTTTACACCGCTGATGTTTGATTTTAAATCATAGTGATTCTCGGGGAGCATACTTACGTCAGTCCGACTGCCCAAAAGTCTGACCACTCATTTCTCCGACTACCCATTAATGGCAAGGCAAGGCAAGGCAATTTTATTTGTATAGCCCGTTTTTACAAACAGTTTGTCTCAAAGGGCTTTACATGGCATCACAACAACATCCTCTGCCCTTAGACCCTCACATCGACTGAGGAACAGACATGCAATAGATGTTGTTACAGACAAGAAAGCAGTTTATAGTTTATGACAATCTGAGTTATTCTACAGTGTTACGTTTAGGTTTAGGGTTAGGGTTACTTAAGTTGGAGAAATGGGAGGTCGGACTAATGGACGCAAAAATAAAGAAATGTATGATCGGCGAAATGGGAAGTCGGACAGATGTCATGCGCCCGTGATTCTCACACTTGGTTTGAGTCGATTTTGTTCATTTCTCATTCCATGTACTGTTATTTACTACGTTTCTACCAGAGGTACTTCTGGATAGTGCTCCTATATATAAATGAATACGAGCAGAATTATTAAATGAACCACCAGCACACAAAAAATAGCTCTACTAGTTACAAAGGAATTTATTGATCAAGTATAATTTTCCACGTTTTCACTTGGCTTTCATGTTTACCCTGAGCCTTGTGTTCTCGTCTCTGTCGTACTGTATGTGTGCTGCCTGCAGAGACTTGTCTGTTTCTAGCTGTGCTCTGTGGTTCTGCTGCAGGTACATGGTTTGGATGCAGAGACCTGGAAAAAGGTGGATGTAGTCTATATTGATATTGCGGACAGAACCCAAGTGGACACGAAGGTGAATATATTTACTCTAACATCCATATTGAGATGATGTCTTGGATTCCTTGTCATCTTATCGTTGTCGTTCATTCTGTTTTTTCTTGTGTCTCTCCAGGACTATAAGTCCGAGGAGGACCCATGCAGGTTCAAGTCAGCAAAGACGGGACGAGGTCCTCTAGGACCAGACTGGAGGGTACAGAGACAGAAAGCCACTCAAACACATGAATGAAATGAAATGAAGAAGAACTCCAACTACATTGCTGTTAATTATTGATTTTGCAAAAAAAAAAATTGAAAAGGAAAAAGTTCACTTGCACCAATACTTGTTGCCTAGCAACTGTCATATTTTGTGAGCTTTGAAGTACAAAGGGTTTTTTTCATGTTTTAACTCTGTATATTTAAATTTCACTGTTATACATCTACTTACAAATACATTTGTATTTCAGTGTTTTTCCACCAGTGTAAATCACCAGTAGTGTGGAGGAAGCGTTACAGTTAAAGCGCATGTAAGCCGCTGTGTTGAGAAATTAAATTTACAGACAATTAACCCTGAATCCAGATATGAAAATGTAAATTAATTTAAATGTTTCACAAATTTGTAGTCAAACCTGGGGAACAGAGGTTTATGCAAGACCTCAGTATTTCTAAAATACACGCACGACTAT
Organism: Trachurus trachurus; assembly: GCF_905171665.1. NCBI lineage: Eukaryota > Metazoa > Chordata > Actinopteri > Carangiformes > Carangidae > Trachurus > Trachurus trachurus. The sequence goes on along the minus strand of NC_139903.1, from coordinate 16,694,762 downwards.
ACTTAATGTAATTGATTCCAGATAAGGATCCTAATGGATGGATATAAAAGATCATTTTGAGCCTATATATATTTTATAGCCCATTAACATTTGTCAACAATTCTAACATCCCAGTGTTTACACTTGTGCACTTGCAGAAGGAGCTTCCTAACAAGAAAGACTGCCCACACATGTGTGCCTACAAACTGGTAACTGTCAAATTCAAGTGGTGGGGCCTGCAAAATAAAGTGGAGAGCTTCATTCAGAAGGTTTGTTTACACTGAGGTACACAGTTTATGACTTTATGTTCATCATGACACAATGGTAATCACAGGTCAGTGACTGAGCAGGGATAATTAATAATTAACTCTTGAACATGATAGCAAATATTTGCCTTATTTCTCTTCCTAGACAGTAGTATTAAAGGAACAACGAGGAGTTTGTATTTGGTTATAAAAAAGTCTCACATTAATGTGGATGAATCTACACACTTGTTAATGGCTCCATTTTCGATAAATATATTGTTTTGTCTCTATTGTTATTTTAATTAATGGTGGAAATGCTGGGCGAGCCGACCAGCGTTTCCTTACTTTCGGTTTCGTTGACGCTGCCCGGCGGGTCATGGGAATAACGCAGCCGAATCACCGTTTATGGTCGGAACTACAACTCTGACTTCAATTCTTGATGAATGAAAACATTCTTGGCAAGACGTCCGTCTTGCGCCGGTTCAAGAATTTCACTGTGTGCGCGGAGGCTCATGGTAAATGTAGTATGAAAACACTTCACTTTCCAAAACTCCTTGTTGTCCCTTTAAGTGCATGCATCCTGTATATTGTCCCACATCCTGTCTGCTTGAATTAACAGTAGACAAGTATCACTCACTATCATGCGATGCATATGTATGTACTGTGCCAGCCTTTAGGTACGGTTAAAGCAGAAGGGAATTAAAAAATAACTGATAATCAAACTGTTTCATTTTGCACTAAAAATCCCATACCTCCAAACCAGTTGGACTTTATCTTCCCTTTGTTTTTCCCCACAGCAAGAAAAGCGTTTGTTCACCAATTTCCATCGTCAGCTGTTCTGCTGGATCGACAAGTGGATTGAATTGAACATGGAAGACATTCGTCGCATGGAGGAGGAGACACGCAAGGAGCTAGACGAAGTATGCAAAAATAAACTAGGGAGTAAAGACTGAAGATGATTTCTTCTAATAAAAACGTATCGAGACATTAGAAAAACTAAAGCCACGTCCACTCACGTCTATATATTGTCTTGTGTGTGTCAGATGAGAGTCAAGGACCCAGTGAAAGGGATGGTGGCTCTAGAGGACTGAGGTTGTGTCAGACCGTGAATGCTGCTGTTCATCAGGTGAGTGTTTTGTGCGTCACAGCATTGAACCTTATTCATTTGTCTGTGTGTGGGCAGACTCTTGAATATCTATCGATTTAATAGATATTCAGTATATATAGTTAGAACAAAAACTGTACAGTACATTTTTTATGATTTTCTCACATTGGAGAAGCCTGGACCTCATTTTTTGGTACTTTTACTCGATAATTATTTTAAAGATTAGATAAAAGAGTCTCATATTAATGTGGATGAATCTACGTTACCCGCACTTGTTAATGGGTCCATTTTCGATAAATATATCATTTTGTCTTTATAGTTATGTTGATATTATTATTTAGTGGTCAACTCGCCCAGCATTTCCTAGTTTCGGTTTCCCGGACGCTGCCCTAGGGTCATGGGAATAACGCCGCCGGATCACTAGTTGGCATCGTTGATGGTCGGAACTACGACGGTATCTGATCATCTTCGAACCTCCGACTTTCGTTCTTGATTAATGAAAACATTCTTGGCAAATGTTTTCGCTTTCGTCCGTCTTGCGCCACTCCAACAATTTCACAGTGCACGCGGAGGCTCATGGGATATGTAGTGTGAAAACACTTAGCTTTCCGAAAGTCCTCGTAGTCCCTTTAATTAATAGTCAACAACTGAAATTGCTGTCATTTTTTAATCATAACTGATATGATCAATTTTCGCTCATCACAAAAATGTCAATATCATAAACTGTGTGGTCAATAATCAACAAGAATGTGAAAGATGTTTGCCATCATTGTTCATCTGTAATTTGTCTGTTCATCTGTAATTTGCACATATCTTGGTTCCAGTGTTTGTTAAAACCAAATCCAAACATCAGGCAGATGATGTTCATACATCCAGTTTTCACTCTCAGTTCTAGTTTTCACCCAGCGCTGAGAGGAATAAATGCCTCTTTAGCTGCTAAACGCTTCATCATACAGTCATTATCTGTCAACTGCTCAGCGTTTGGCAGGAGAGTTACACTTGATCTTTAGAGCTGCTGCAGCTAAGAACAGGGTTGATGAGAAACACAACAGTAAAGTAACAACCAAAACAATGAGCCTAAAGATGCTGAAAAAGCTCTGTAGAAGTGACTGCACAGTAATTACAAGCAACACCTCTAACATGAACAATCATTTGATCTGTTGTATATGTAACGGTATTGATTACTGTCGCTTTAAGAGATGTCAACACTCTGGGTCTAAATCTAAGTGCGTTTTAGAAAAGTATGCCGGCAGTGAATAAACTCACTGGACTTGTGCCTCTGTCGGTCTCTTTCAGACCAGAATACCCAGACACCAGCGGATTCACATCCTCCTTCTGTTCCAACTGATACGACACCTGACCGGCCGGTCCGAAGTCCTCCTCCTTCCCCACCCTGGTACAATCTGAATCTGGATTTCAGGGACCTGGACCCAGTAAACTCCCAGTTTTCCAGCTGATCTCCTCCACCCCATCCCACCTCCCTTGAGTCCCATCCGTCTGCATTTGTTTTTTCCATCCAGTGTCCCCGTCTTATTAACTGCTCTGAGGCCTCCAGTAGCAATTCTATAGATCTTGTCAGTCAGTCCTCTCTTTCTCTCTCTCAGTCTCTAAACCGTTCTAAACTACAGAGAATAGTGTCATTTATCTCTGTAATTTAGGATTTATTTCTATTTAAGAAATCCCAATGTGTATATATACAGTATAGAGTATATTGGGGAGCTGAATAATTGTACTGAAATATATATATATATATATAAATATAAATATAAATATATATAAACAGGGTTTTTAAAATGACTTTGTCCGTAAGTTTGTCTGTGGATGTTTATTTTTCCAGACCAAGCTGTATCTGCTCAGTGTTGCGTTTTGATCCTGTGTTTTTATTATAATTTCTTTTCTTTTCTTTTTTGGGGGATTTGTATCCCACTCTCTCCATTTGTGTCATACTTTATGCAGTGTTTTCCTTTTGTTGTTCAAAACAATTTGCAAATCTACAAATCGCAGCTGCGAGGTCAGGATTGTGCTACGAGTGTTATGTTGTCTCTACTATTCTCCTGACCGATCAGACAGGATTCTTCTCCCTCTATCACCTCAAGTATTGTTGAGGCATTCATTTGCTTTTTCTGCTGCTCGGTGAGTTTGTGTGTGCACGCTTCTGTTTGTGCGTGTACGTGTGTGTTTGTGTGTGTGTGTGTGTGTGTGTGTGTGTGGTATCTCAAGCCATACTTTTCTGTTTTCCTTCATCAAATCATTTATAGCTCCTCAGTTTCATCAGGCTGTTCAAACAGACTGCTTCAAAGTGCAGTGATTGAAGACCAGCTCTCTATACAACTATACAGTAACGCACACACACACATACGCAGAGATGAAGATAGTCTACAAAGATAGAAAATAAAAACCGAAAATGCACAGTAGACACCTGGAATAGCCATACGGGAGTGTGGGCAGTCTCTTTTCTCTTGTCTGACAGTCTTTGTGTACAGACAAAACACCTTATAATGACAGTGATTTATACATCAACAGCCATCAAGGATCTAAAGCCCCGCCCACTCGCAGTGGATAGATAAATTGCTCTTTCAAAATAAAACTGAATGGGGTCTACATTAATTTTTGCCCCGTCACTCATTCTGTCATTCTTTCAGTGGATAAATGGTATTATCCAGCGATAGCAATAACTACCATGACACGTTGGTCTCTCCTCCATCATTGAAAATGTATCTTAGTCTACAGTTTGTTCCTACTGTGACGGCAGTTTTAGTGAAGCAGAGTCCAAGCTGAAAGTCAAGGATGGTTAAGTTGTTAGTTTATTATTTATTAATAATGGTTTTATTGTGTCTGTCTTTGGACAAAGTGGGGTTTCCTCCTGCTGGAATCTGAAGCCTGTTCTTTGTAACAGTGTGGTTTTTCAGTATATGCATGAGTGATGTACAGTAGCGTGTCTTTAAAGAGATCTGATGCTGGCTGGGTCAAGAGGGGAGGGGAGGACCAAATAGAGCTAGAGGAGTAATAACAACAACAGACACGATCCCTCCTTCTCCTACTGATGTGTGTTTGGCCTCCTTCATCCTCAGTTAACTTTATTTTCCTCTTTCCCATCCGTTGTATACTTCACATCCTCCACATGTTCTAACAGTGTGGAAACTTTAAAGAGCAAGCAACAGATACCATCAATAGGCCACTCTTATAATACTGACACAGGTCAGTCACTGAACAACTGGATGATTATAAGCACTTAAAGTACAGAGTTTGACTAGTTTTATTCCCAGCACACGTTTTGCATGAATGACTTAATATTAGTTCATGTTAAATCTGATGATTTGTATTGGATTCATCATGAAATTGAAAATAATTTATTACTTTTGATTTCAAAAGTGTAACAACTCATGTACACAATGTAAGTATAATCATATACACTTGTGTGGAATCTGAGGCAGTGTTTAACAGTATTATTATCAGTTCCACTGAAGGGCTTTCCATTGGCAAGTATTTAACAAAAACTTTGTAATAAAAAGTATATATTAGCCTAATATTTAAGCAGTTTTATTTTGTTATAAATAAATATATAGTTCAACTTAAAAAAAAAAAATTGGTCAGTCTGAGGAAGAATCTAAATGAGGAAACACTACATTACACAAAAAGGATATTCTATTAGTGACTTTATATATTTATTTAATTACTTATTTGTCATTATTGACCACCTTAGTTGCTCAAAGAATTGTTGAGGATGCAGTGACATTATCTCTTCCAGGGCCGGTTGGATTATGTATTCGAGCAGATTTCCTATTATTTGTATTAATCTGGTCTGTTTTAGCGCATTATTTCAATTTGCCCAGACTTTCGCATAACAAGTCTGCTTAGACTCAGTCTTTTTGGTTTGTTTCACGTCGAAACAAAGATTTAATGGAGTGCATCATTTGATGAGATAATATTTGTGCAGTCCCTATCCTCTGCATTTATGTCGTGTGTTGAAGCTGAAGCGCATGAGGCCAAAAAATCCAAAGTAACATTTGTTTTTAAAAAAAAAAGGCATCAAAAACTGCTGTGGGAGTTACTGGCAAGTATTCAAGCATAACAGCTCAGCCTTGCCTTCGTGAAACTCTGCAATATTGAAATTCCTCTCATCTTGTGACGCCTTGGTCGTGTCTTTGCAAATCTGTCAGACTGAGTCTCTGAACCCGTCTTTTCTTTTCGAGCACTTTCCGTTGCCTCCTCTTTAGAGAAAACACACTGGCCCTGGATGGCCAACCGCCAACCCCCCACCCCCACCCCCCACCACCACCACCACCACCCCCCTAACCTCCCTCTGTGTCCATCAAGCATCTCACTCACTGTCTGTGATGGGGCTACCAACTGAAGATTGGTGGATGTACTGTATGTATCGACTTTGTAAATAGTAAATAAATTAATGTAGATGAACACATATATATAAGACCAGACTGTCCTGCCAGACCTACAGCACACCCTCTTGACACTTGATCCTCTTACTCCATTGCTAAATCTTCAGCATTACACAGACCACAGTGACTGAGTTGCTCTCACAGAGGTATTATGAGGATATCTAGAATTATAGTTGCTGAAAATATAGTGCTGATAAGACATTTTGAGGAGTATTGTCAGGTATAGACACACTAAACGCAATTCTTACATATTATTAGTGAAGATTTTGCTGCAGGTTTTAGGATGCTTCGGCAAAGCGACGGAGAGCTGAGCTGCCGCATGGTTTGTGTTTCTGGTTGGGAGGGGGAAAAAATAAAATAAAGTAAAGGAAAAATCCTGCTCACTATACTTCCTCTCCTTCTCACGTTATTCCCTCACAGGGACCACGTCTCATTGGCAGGACAGTGTATAAATATATATTTTTGTTCTGAATGTTGTTGTACCTCTGTTGTCAGTCTCTGAACTACACTCGCCTCTCTCTGAAAAGGAACATACAACGGCAGCTTGGGTCACCTCATTGATCCACATAATTAGTTGATGGTGTCGGCCCTCAGTGGAGTTAGATTTTGCCCTCTTGTGGTTGCCGATGACGCGTGGTCGAGGGGAAACGATTCTACATTTCCACCGGGTGCTGGAGGGTTGGAGTTTGCAGCTACACAGGGGAAAAAAAAAGAAAAAAAAAGCTTGTTTGAAAACAGACACTGACAGTAGACCCATTTTAAGAGCCTGAAGACACCATACAAACTTGTGAGAGAATATGGTTTAACAGAGACAATCTCATAGATATCTGTTGTTAGATTCCTCCATTTATAATCAGAGTATGAAACCAAATGATTCCACAGTCCCAAACTGTTTTTAAATCGTTAAATCTCTCTCTCTCTCTCTCTCTTACTCTCTTTCTCTCTCACTCCTGTTAACTTGTCTCCTGTTTTTCTTTCTTTTATTGTGAATTTGTGCCTTTTTGTCATCTTATCTTCCAATAACACTACTGTACATTGGAGACGTAAAGAAATGAATAAAAAGAAGCAAACCAACTGTACATACGTTTTGATCTTAAATTATTTTTAAGACTGTTACACATGAGAGCAGTGATCTCCTCACTTAATTAACATGCAGCGAGATATTTTTGCAGTTTTTTTTTCTTTTTTAGGTGTCCATATCTAACTCATAATCATGTTTCTAGAAAAGCTTTGAGAAGCTCTGACACTACATCAGAATGGTAAATTAAAAATACATTCATTGGTAGATTTGGGGAAAACAGGAAGAGTTGACTATACATTTCTGGCATGGCAACAGGTAGTTTTAGATTTCCAGTTTTTGTGTTGACTTATTTGGACAAAAAATGTCACTGCAATAGAAAAGGCTTCGACAGATATGGACTTTCAATATTACTGCACTGCATTGCACTATGACTGTTAATATTTCCATTTCATGCTGTAGTTTGGTATAGACAGTTTATCTATACTATAGGTAAACTGTTGTAGGGACTTGACTTAGTAAACAAGCAAATAATTCATTCATAAAGGGAGATTTAAAAAGGTTTCACTGATATACATTCACTAAAGTGTTTAAATATATATTGGATAGAGCAAGGATTGATTGACAAAATTATAGGTTACATTATATTGATATATCTCTCTCTATATAGATCCAAATAAAAAAGGATTAGCAATGTCACAACCACTTAGAATTTGAATATTTGTCATTGGCGCCCCCTGTAGCAGAATCAAACCAGAGACTGCAGCAGGCAGCAGCCAGCAGCCGACAAACTCCCTCATACACAAGCACTGTAGGCAGGGTAAAATTAATCAGGCTTTGGATGGCAAAGATTACTTTAAATCCTGATTATGAGGCAGAAGAGGAGCCAGAACAGAGCGGCTTCACATTTTGTGAGATGTTGATGAGACTCTAGGACTCTACACAGTTTGTGGGTGTCTGACAGGAAATCATTATGAACAATGAAGCCAATACATCTCATGAGTAGAAACAATTCTGACTGAACTTTAAAGATGCTCTGATTAACTAAACATGTAGGACTCAAAAACAGGTAGTGTAAGTGTGTTCCTTTGAAAAAAGTATTTTTTATTAATATGCCACGAAGGACAGCACACTAACTTTGATTATTTTGATAACAAGCTACCAACTGACAGAACATAACACTGAAGGACTGTTCTAACTGTCTAAAAAATCATGCACACAACTTATCTTTTCTCATTAAGTTAACACCACTATACATTTTGTTCATTTTAAGTTAACCTTTCCTTGTTGAATTGTTATATTACTGTTTTAACCATTTCAAAATTTGACATTTTCTGACTTGATGTATGTATTTCATAATAAAAAGAGCCATGTGAGACACAATGAAGGTTAATATTAAATTCAGCCCCCACACGTATAATGTGACAAAGTCATTAAAGGGATATTTCAACATTTTGGCAAATTCGCCGTAATCCCTGTAGTTTTAGGAGTAGGTTCATTACCTTTAATTGTCGGTGCGAGCTGTTTTGAGATTGGCAGGGCAGAGATGTGAGCTACTCAGCTATCGCAACGGAGGCTCATGGTATTTCTATGTTTCTCTCATCAAACTAAATAAATACACAATCCAACAACTCCAAAATGTTCTCGTGGACAAGTTGTGAAATAATAATGTCTAATTATGTTACATTACGACACTGTCGACACATGAAGCAAATACTCAGAACTATTTTCACTTTTGACTCACTTTGTCACTCTGCCGAGCAGCCGTGTTGGGAATGTAGTTCCAGTTACGTATTTACCTCGAAAACACGAAAACAATTCCGTCTCATAATGTAGTTCCATTATTGTTTCATAGCATGATGAATGTGCAGGTCACAACTTGTCCATGAGAGCGTTTTGAAGTTGTTGGATTTTGTATTTCATGAGTTTGATGAGGGAAAGCCCAGAAATACAGTGCGCCGTGCAGAGATCACGTCTGCCCAGCCGATCTCAAAACAGCTTGCACTGACAATTAAAGGTATAACCTACCCCTAAGACTATAGGGATTATGGCAAAAGGCAAATTTGCCAAAATGTGGGAAAATGTCAATGAAAAGCTAATGTGTCTGAAAGCAGTAAGTCATTTATAATGTTACGTTACACAGAGGAGTACACATCAGTGTAATAATTTGGGAAATAAGCATATTTGCTTTCCTGCTTGATGAGAAGATTGACTGAATACAGAGGTAGCAGCTGGTTTAGCTTCACATGGAGAAACTTTTAAAGCCCATTTAACATACCGTGCCATATTGTTAAATATGAACTTTTGATTCAATAATATGCAATTACCATTGACACTTCAGTGCACCAGAGAGGTTATTCTCTACAATGGCATTGTCCAATTATAGATGCATTGTAACATATGGAGCAGAGTAAAGCAGAGCACCTTACACATTCCATACCATTAAGAAAGTGAGGGATTATTTATGAACATACAAAGAGGGCTTTAACGCAACAAATAGCATGCGTCATGCTGACATTCAATAAACAGACATGTCCATTCATGAATAAGATAATACTTTCTCCCAGGACTGTTAGCCAACCTGGGATAATAGCTTGATCCGATGTTACGCTTAAAGTCCAGAGCAGGTTGTGTGTGGGACCTTGCGCCGAGAACAGCTGAGAACAAAGTTCAGTCACCAAAAAGAGAAGAAACAGACAACGGGACTCACAGTGGGAAAACAGATCCAGTCTCTCGACTCCCCTTTGGAGACCTTTGTCATCTGTGCGCAGGGGGTCTGCAGCTTTTTCCGGACGCCACAGGAAAAACACACAGAAAAAGGTAAGATGTTTAATAAATGACAGTGTGGTTTTTTTCATTGGAAAATCTGTCTCATAAGAGATGGACTATTATTATTAGAGAAATGTTCTTCTTGACCCACAGACTAAATTATTTCATACAAAAGGTGCAGATATGTCTTGCTAGATATAATTTATTATCACATCATTTCTGCAGCAAATTTCAGTCTTTCTGGCTGGACCTCTGAATTATTCTCAAAACCATACCACACAGGAAAGTACTTTTTGGGAAAGTCCAATAGGAATACTTTCTTAACTGTTATTGCTAGTGTGGTAATATAACAACAAATCAAGCCTTTTAGTTTTTGTGTAGCTGAATGTATGTTTACTTGTGTTAGTGAAATTGTGTTGACAGTTCACATTGACAAAGTCACATTTAGGGAACAGGTTCAGGTACAGTATCCCCTACTAATTGGTCCCCCATAGGATAGGTTTTCTAGGGAACAATTTAGCACTAAGGTTCAATGTGTTTGAAGTTTTAGCTTAAAACTTAAATACAGCGTTTTAAACAGTGGATCTGTTTACTATCTTACCCTCATATCTATTTGGCCTGTCAGCCCAAGTGTTTTTAGCCCTATAAACCAATCGTATGCTAGTCTACTTGTTTAGAATAACACAAACAAGACAAAATCTGCAACTGGTTGGCTACTAAACAGTGCAGCATTTAAAGCCACGGATTTACTTCAGGTGATAGTGGAGAAGGTGAGTTGACTTTCAGACTTACATTTTTCTGGGAAAGCAGAAACGTACACAGCTCATTCATGCTAACGCTGAAACACGGGAGAGCAAACTGCGCACTTCAATTCATTTCCGGTAGCTATGCCTGCATCGTAGATTTGCGCGCTGTTCACTTCAACTCTCGCGAGATCTCGCAACAAGCCTCTTCTCTTCGTTAGCCGAGGCCACCATGGATGTATTGCTGCAGTTCTGCCACCGTCGCCTTTCAACCGCAAATGTAATTTAGAGATACAACTTTTGTTTGTTTCTTTTATGGAGACAAAATTGAAATTTTAGTTGGACTGTTAGGATCTTGCAAGCCAGCAAAATTGGGCTCAAATTCATTGTATTGTGTTGTGGTAATGCTTTGACATAGCCTAAACAAGCTATTTCACAACACATCATAGTGTGTCATAGGTTTAGTTTGCAGACATTATTTAACCATGTGTTTGAAGCTTGATGCATCTTGGCTAAATAAGTAAATGCATGGAGACCTATGTCAAATGGCCTCTGGCACTGTGCCTAGAAATAATAGTCTGTCAAAGAGTCTGTATGGTGCAAAGGCCTCAGAATGTTGCTTCTCTACTTCAATGAATATTTGGGCTCTATTCAACATTGTTCATATCATAGTGTAGCCTATAGTTTTCTTGGCTCATCACTGTGACCAATACATGACCATAAAGTCTATAAGAATCTAACCACTTTTATACACCAGGAACCCTTTGCCTGCCTTTTACAAAATCTGTTGTTAAAAAAATGTCTCTCATGTAACTGTTTCTGTTTTTACATATGACCTTCAGGGTACTGTCACTTTAACATGGATGAAGCTAACCGTGATTAGACATGATTACAAAGCCATTTCAGAAATGACTTTCAGGCATCCCTGTCAGGTTTGTCTTTGCTTTATCGGGCTCCAGTCTGGTTGTGCTTGGTATGTGTGTTTCCTTTTTGTTTATAGTTTTTTGGTTTAGGCATGTGTGTGTTTGTGTTCCTACAGGGGAGAAAATGAGCACTGGAAGATTTCGAAGTGGTGGGAAAGACAAGTGCAGGTAAGATTAGTATCCTGCCACCTTTCTCTTCCATGCAGGCAGGTTTTTCTTCATCTTCTTCCTCCTCTTCTTTTTTGTCCAGGAGCAAGTCAGACAACAATAGTGATGAAAGTAATTGTGAAAGAAACCACAGACTTCAGGCAGAAAAAGAGTGTATGTAGGGCCAGAGTGAATGCAGAAACAGAGTTTGCATCTCTCGTGTAGGAGTCTGAATCATATAACTTTAATAGGTTTCAGCCGAGCTTTGTAGCTGCTGGTTCTGAGTCTTTTCAGGTCTCTGTGATAAAACTCAATCTCCTATTCATCATATTCTCGCTGGACCAGTACACCCACGTCTGTTATCCACTTAACACCTCTGCTTGCTAAAGAATGGGCCCTAAGTCTCTGCATGTGACACTGTTACATGATGTGGCAGGGAGATCTGGGGCACCAAGATTAACATTTTTTATTTAAAGGGCAGTTTATTCTTGTAGTTAAGTACTTAAAGCTTATTTCCAGCTCTCTTTTTTCTCCTATAAAGTTGTATAATTCATTTGATTAATTCTTATTACTTTCCTGATGCCATGAGTCCCTATGAGTCATTACAATTGCTATGTGATTCGGTCAATAGTCTCTGAATATGATACATTAAAATGTAATTTGCGAGTTTGCCAGAGAAAAAGTATTAAGGGGCTTAAATAGCCATAGTGCTGAAAATAATTTTACCGTAATGACTATAGACCAGGCTCTCTAAATGATAAATGCCAGTTTGTAAGAGAGTCGACAGCTGTAGTTAACATTTTATTGTTCTTATGATCTCCGATCCAAGTTGTTCACAGCGAAATACATGTTCCAATACTGGCTACTTACCTTTGTCTAAAGCTGAACATATTATTTCACCATGTCTGTGTTTTTCTTTATTCTTAAAACCATCTCAGTGTGACGCTTAATGTTTTGGAGTTGCTGATTGCTTGACGTATTAAGTACCTTCAAATCTATTATGTAATTTGTCCACTAGCCTATTAACTGTGCTGTAAGAGAACAATAGAATTATACAATAATATACAACTATTTGAGCTTTTGTAATGTAAAAATAGAACAACCAACATGTGTACTAGGGATTACAAAACTCCATTTAACCCCCATCCACTACTCTCTGTGTTTACAACGATAACCTTTCACCTATATGAGGAGAGACTGGATTGAGGCCAAAAGAAGCTAATGCTATTGTGTGCCGTTGTCCCCTCACTAATGCATGGCTTTAATTGTGGGGTTATATGTATTGTTCAGTGTACTCAGCTGATGGAGAAATGCTGGTAGTAAACCTCTTACACGTCTCAATGATTGCCCAAGTCTTACAACAATACTCACAAAGACGGGAGGATCAGCCTCTGGTCCTCCTCTTCCACTCCCGGTGACTGTGCACACTCAAAGACAAACACGCACACTTTCACATGCCAGCGATTATAGCCCAAATCGGACTCATTCTTGCCCACATTCCTGAGTCGACCCCACGGCTTTGTCAGTTGTTGCTCCATCGCTGCATGACCACACTGGACTCTGCCACGGAAAGGACCACAACAATACAGACGGATCTCTCTCTGGGCTTTGGTTTTTTTTTTTCGTTCTGGTCAGTTTAAAGGACCTAAAAGAGAAGCTGCCTGAAAGACACGCAGAGAGATTTGACTAACAAGCCTCCTGTTGCTCACACTGGCCTGAGCAGTGAAGGCCTCTCGCATCAAATGGCTGCAATCAAACCAACCAGAAAAGTCTGAGGGGGAATCAAGCAAAACCATTCTGTGCATTGGATTCTTCTCAACAGTCCCTGCAATATAGCATCTTTTTTATTTTATTTGAATAGTCTTGAATAACCTCACCAACACACAGAAGAAGAAAGCAACAAAGCTTACACCCGGAGACCTTTTTCCAAAGATGGACCCCTTGACAGACAGTCCACGTGTGCGCTCAGACAGCATGAGCAGCTCAGCTTCTCAAGGCTCAAGGTCCAAGATGCTCCTCCGCCAGCGTTTGTCCCAGCTGCTGACCTGCATAGAGGACATGAGCTCTGACGATGAAGCCAGCGAAGAAGTGTCGCGCACGCTGGACGAAGCGTTTCAGCTCTGCGGACGCTACATGCCCACAGATGCATTCAGGTTGACAACATGCACATTGGTAGCCATGCACACACAGGAGGGCACAGACACAACACACACACACATGCAGGGAGTGTTTGAGCTCTCTGGGAAAAATGTAATACTTATTTTCGCTGACTTGATTTTCAGCATCAGAAGAATTAGACATTTTTCATGCCGTCTGTGTTTCTGTAGTCTCTAGCCATGTCATCTAATTTAAATGTACTGTCATTGACCGGAAAAACATTCACTGACAGGCTCCACATGGTGACCTGGAATGTGGCCACAGCAGAGCCTCCTGAAGACGTCACCTCTCTGCTGCAACTAGACATCCAGCCCCCGACAGACCTCTATGTGATTGGGTGAGGAGCAAAAACATATGGAGACTGCAGTTTGATTTGCCACAGGATTACAAGCTGGCATGTGTTCCGGTATTTGTCATGCATTGGTGTTGGTGTGTGTGTGTGTGTCAGACTGCAGGAGGTGAACGCCACCCCTGTGAGGTTCATCTCTGACCTGTTAGCAGAGGACTCCTGGAGCCACCTCTTCATGGACACACTGGCACCCAGAGGATTCGTCAAGGTGGGAGCAGCGGAGGGAAACAGTACTATGTGTAGAGTGGTGTAAATAACATTGTGAGGAAACCTGTGAAGTTAAACTAATAAAAATATCGTCATCCTGAAGGCTTCTGAAAACTGCTCATATTTGGTTATATCTGTAATGCAATATACGTATCTTGTTTTGTCTGTCTGTTAACATATTGTCATAAAGTAAAAGACGACAGATTATGATCTACAGCAGTGGTTTTCCATTTACAGTAATATAACATATTAAAACCTTATTTGCCATCAAGCTCATCTTTCTAATTGCTTGCCAGTTAAAATATCATTCATGACATCATAAACTGTGTTGACCTGGCAGTTTGTGCCTGACATCAAGCCTCAATCTCAGTGGGTTTGCAAAATGGGTCCCCGGACAGAAGCTAATGCTATTCGGGGGGCCTTGGCATGGAAAATTTTGGGAATCCCTACACTACAGTATACAAAATCCATACGAGGATAAACTAACACTACCTCCCTCTGTTTAGGTCTCATCAGTGAGGATGCAGGGTTTGCTGCTGCTGGTTTTTGCCAAACAAATTCACCTCCCCTACATCAGAGACATCCAGACCACCTACATTCGCACCGGCATCTTTGGATACTGGGTAAGAAATCACAACGGCAGCTCTGCTCAGCCACCGAACCTCGCAGACAACAACAACACACACCCTCCAACTCTTGCCAAGCAGGAATCCCACTGGCAGCAGTTTGTTGTGGAGTTTAAATGCAATGTGAAAGACCTGTTGTGTTTGTTTAGTGGAACGTGCAACAGCTTTGACTGAATGGACTCACAAACAAAGAATGCTCAATGACAAAACTGGTACACTGGGGTAAACACTTGAAAGACAAAATGGTGTAATCCAAAATCCAAGGAAAAGGAAAAACATCATCAGATTGAAGACAACATTTCTTAAATTTAACATCCACTATATTCCTCCTCCGTCTGTTTGTCTGTGTCAGGGTAATAAAGGAGGAGTGGCCGTGCGTTTTTCCTTCTATGGCCACATGGTGTGTTTCCTCAACTGCCACCTAGCTGCCCACATGAACTACGCCCTGCAGCGTGTTGATGAGATGGAGTACATCCTGGAGGCGCAAGACTTTGACATCACTGACACCCCACATATCCTGGACCACAAGTCAGCATACACACACACACACACACACACATAGGCTGCACATTTACACTGTGAAATTGTTGTGCAGCAGGTGAACTGCGGATCCATCCCTCCTCTCACAGGGTGGTGTTCTGCTTTGGCGACCTGAACTTCCGCATTGCAGACCACGGCTTACACTTCCTCCGCTCGTCCATTAACAGCGGACGCCTGAATTTGCTGTGGAGCAAAGACCAGGTGATGTGAGGACATGAGCAGTGCATGCACACACACACACACACACTATCATGCACACCTGCTAACTTGTTTCATTTTTTGCAGCTCCTCATGATGAAGAAGAAGGAGCCGTTTCTGCAGGAATTTGAGGAGGGGCCATTAAATTTTAAACCCAGCTACAAGTTTGACCGCAACTCCGACACCTATGATACCAGGTAACATGAGCTCCAAACAAGTATATTACTCACTGACATGGACACTCACTTCCCAAACTTCACCTGTGGTCTTCTTCCCCTCTGAATTTTGAACAGCTCTCCAAAGACATGGTTTGGTTTTAAGTAAGACACATCACTTCTTTTATGTCGCATGCCCCACATTCCTTTATGTCTCAGTCTCTGCACCATCTGTCCTCCCAAAGCTTCTGCCACCATATTGTTAATTGAAAGAAAACCCCCGAGACACAGTTAATAGAAAACCAAAGCAGCCAAAGCTGTAAAACCCTGTGTATAGATGAAACTGGGAGCAGCTGTCTCTGTGAGTCATACCTGTCCCTGACATTAGCACCGTGTTATGTGTCTCTCTCAGAAAGAGCACTGTGGCGCTGCCCCTAACCATGTACAGACCCAGGCCCCTGCAGCGCTGCAGCACCACCCTCCTCTTCCTCCTCACCTCCCTCACCTGGGGGCTGCTCTCTGTCTGGCTGGGGGCCTGGTACAGGGAGCTAGACCCGCCAAGGTGGGTGTCTCCATAGATACTGCCCTGTAAAGCTGTACATAGGTTAGGTTATATCAGTGGCGTGCACAGGGGGGGGCAGGGGTGGCAGTCGCCCCCCCTCGTGGCCCAATTGTTGAAAAACGCGTGCAAGTGCCCCCTGGGAGCCAAAATGCGTGTTAAAGGACCCTCTTCGAAGCCAAAACACGTGCTAAAGTGCCCTCATGGGGGCCAAAACGTGTGCTTAAGTGCCCTCTAGGAGCCAAAACGTGTGCTTAAGTGCCCTCTAGGAGCCAAAACGCTTGCTAAAGTGCCCCCTGGGAGCCAAAATGCGCGTTAAAGGACCCTCTTCGAAGCCAAAACACGTGCTAAAGTGCCCTCATGGGGACCAAAACGTGTGCTGAAGTGCCCTCTTCAGTGGCGAGGACGTGCTATATGTGCCCTTTTTTTTCCTTTCCGCCCCTGCCCTTCAAAAATCTGTGCACGCCACTGGGTTATATCCTTAAAACTTACAATCACAAAATAACTGGAGACACTGATATAAATGAAAGGGGTTTAGTTAATATAATAACCTTGATGAATTTCAGATATCATCTGCAAATTCATGAGACAGCTCCCTCCTGCACCAGCACCCCACTGTTGGCCCCTGCATAATGTATGTGTTGCTTTTTATAGTCAATGTGTAGATGTTAATGCTGTAATATTAAATTAGATGGTGTTGCTCACTCCTAATAAGCATCATTTCTCCACAGCATGCTACACTGTATGCATAACACTGCATCCGCGTGTGTGGTTTGTGTTGTTGTTTAACAGCATCATTTCATTGTTTCCGTCTCAAGAATAAGAATTACTAGTCTGGTTGAGATGGTTACACACAAACAGATGTGTGATGTATCAGGTAAGCATTACTGTAGAAACAGGGAGGTCAACTCATCTCCAGCCTGCTGTATCAACACTTGACTTCACTTTGCCCAGCGGCAAGAAGAGGAAACCAGCCTGGACAGATCGGATCCTCTGGCGCATCAAACCCAAAACCCTGCCGTTTGAGGATGATGATGATGATGAGAAGGCTTCCACCTCCACTGATGATGGACAGGATGAGTATCCAATCCTTGTCTCCCAGGATAAATACACCAGTGATATGAGCTACGGAGTCAGTGACCACAAGCCTGTCATTGGAACCTTCAGCCTGGAGGTGAGAGCAGCAGACTAACTGTTGAAAAAACTGTAGGTCCAATATATAGAGGCTCCCCACTGTTATTCTAATACCTTGACTAAGTGAAGTTTACTTTTTACCACAGTTGAGAAAATACTTCGACACACCACTGGTGCACATCTCTCCTGTTGGTGTATGGAGCGCTGATCAGGATGCACTTCTTACTTACACCATCCAAGAGGACTTCATGTCCTCCACATGGGATTGGATTGGTCTGTACAAGGTAATAGGACTGACAACAACAACAACAACAACACAACAGTATAATACAATACAGATGTTAACTGACAGGTTTGATGTCCTGCAGGTGGGATTCAAGAGTCCGTCTGACTATGAAACCTTTGCGTGGGTCAGAGAGAAGGAGCTGCCAGAGACAAATGAAGTCATACAGGTAAAGTGAAAGTGGGGCCTTTCTATCGTTTAAATGAAGTATGAGTGCAGACTTGATTAAGAGAGATACCGTATGTGTGCTTTGGTTGCAGATATCTGTGGATAAGGATGAGATCCCTCTGCTCAGTGGACAGTACATTTTGGGTTACTACAGTACAAACATGCAAAGCATTGTGGGCCTCAGTGCTAACTTCCAGGTGAGTGTGTGGTTGCCACATTACTGTATATTTTTAACCTCATCATCTTTCAGCGCCTTATTATCGTTGCTTCACTTCAAGGTGAATGTGTTATCTTTTTAAGACACTTCAGTCAGTCCTCATTAACAGTCTGTATTTGGATAATGCCTGAAATAGAAGAAGACTCAGCTTAGACTGAAAACTGTCAAAAAAGTTTCTGTTGGTGATTGAAGCAAACTCCAGGTAAAACATTGGTATGTTAAATCTAGACATGGGAACACATGTGCTGTCTTCAGCATAATTTATGTGAGGGTGGAACAAAACAACATCTCTCAGTTTAATGTGGTCCAGTACACCACCATTAACCACAACCTCAGTGACAAACATGTAATTAAATGTTCACATTTCCATGAAAAACTTTGTGAACATAGAATTGGTGGCAGAGTACCTGCATTGCGTATATTTTCAGAAGGCAGTAGGTTCTCATTAGTTTAACGACACCATCTTTGTTTTGATCTTGCAGATCCTGGAGTCAAAGCGTGCCGTGATGGAAGGCCTCGCTCCTGACAACATCAACGGCCTCAACAAATGAGAACAAATTCACTGCAGCACCACGTTGTCTTCTTCTCCCCTCCAAATTCACACAGAACTTCTTCAGGTTTCCAAATGCCTGAAGATCAACTCCATCATCTACTGGATACACTGACTCAGTCGTTAAATAATGGCCCACCACACTGTCCCATCACATGGACTGGAAACTTTAATTTGTTGTTGCCGATTTTTGCCTTTAAGGAATCCACCTTAAGTCAGATTCAATCTTGCTGCAGCAGTTTCTCCACACAAAAAAATGTATCGCTGTAGTCGGGCACCACAGACCTTTTTGACAGAGCAGAAAATACAGGGATAAATATGCCAAATTACCAAGTAGCTTTAACAACAAAATACGTGCATCAATTTGTTTTTTTGACAGTAGTGCAGGTAAATAAGTTGCTGCTGGTCAAGTCATATGTGAAAATACATTTTTATGTTTTGGTTTTGTCCCATTAGTGCCAACGCAGAGAGCAGTGCAATACATATAAGAAAAATCAGTCATGGGGAACTGTTGTGTTGAAGATTTTATGTTGTGCTAAATACTCTCTGTCAGTTATTTGCACCAGCCCAGTTGGACCCAAGTGTCTTAAGGTGAAATGATGAAGATGGAAGAAAGATTTTAAATATAAAGAACACATGAATCCCTCCAAGAATATTTAATGTCAGATGTGGGTGCTAATGTGAACTTGTACACAGAGTCATTGCTTTATAACAAACGTGTAATGTAATGTATATGCAGTGATATAAGTCTAATGTGTATCATGACAGACCCGGAGACAGTGAACCGAATCATAGTACGATTATATTTTGAATTTAACCTGGATGTTAAAAGATTTCAATGAATTATTTATCTATCTGACTCTCAACTTCTTGACTGTAATTTCACGTTTGAACAATACATGATGTATTTTCTCTTTCAATGCAAAAATTATGATTGTGGTCAAAGAAAAGAACAAGTGTCAAAATATTCTGATGTGTGGGTGTTTTTTTTTGTGGAGTTATGTAGGTATTTGATTTATAAATTAATATAGTGAATTATATCACAGCAGTAAC
Source organism: Trachurus trachurus (assembly GCF_905171665.1). Taxonomy (NCBI): domain Eukaryota; kingdom Metazoa; phylum Chordata; class Actinopteri; order Carangiformes; family Carangidae; genus Trachurus; species Trachurus trachurus. The sequence continues at coordinate 16,675,240 of NC_139903.1, read as the reverse complement.
AATACACAATCAACATGTTTATTGGGATTAAGCCATTGGTTTTATTGTGGTAATGGGAAAGTGCTGGAGATGCCCTTCACATTTATCTGCCATGGTGGTCACTTTTTAAAACATGATAGCAGAGTTTTACTCTTGATAACAAGATTTAGCCCCTCTCATGAAAATCAGTATTAGCCCTTTGTCTGTTTTGGAGATTGTAGATAACGTTATGGTCCCATTTTCTCCATATAAACTACATACATTTGAGATACCAAAAACTCTATTAGCTAATCTTAACAGTTTTCAACAATATTCTGTCACATTTCATTTTGCAGGGGAGCAAGGCATGAGGGGGGAAATTATGACTCAGTCTGTTAAATAACCAAAGGGATCAGCTTGCTTGAAAATCACCATAATTTTTTCTTCAGTATCAAAGTTATTCATCAATATTTGTTGCACATCTAATGGGACATGCTGAAAAAAAAAAGTACAGGAAACATAATTTTTCCTGTTCCATCCATCAGTTTAGGGGGTGTTTGATGTCTGTAATTCAAATAGATTGAAAGAATTCGTTTATAACTTATAATTTACCGAAATATTACAAAAATGAAGATGAGTAAAACAATCCAGCGAGAAACTGTTTCACTCCACTCTCCCATAATGCATTTCGACAACTTCAGCTTCCTGGTTTATCTTTCCATTTAAAGACTCTCTGGCTGTTCCACACGTGGAGGAGTTCAACACATCGTTACCCCACTGAAGGTAAAGTTTTAACATGTATATGTGTCAGTATTGTGTCATATAAAACTGGACAGAGGTGGATAAACATCTGTTTGTTGTCTCGTTGTCCCGCGATCGCTGCTAAAAAGAAATGGGTGTTCAGAGCGCTAGTTAAACAGCAGGCTAGCCGAGTTAGCTCTATTGGTTCACAGGACTGACTGGTTAAACTAGCAGGCTAACTGAGTGTAAACTGCTCAACAGCTAATTTTAGGTTGGTGCGATTTGGTCCAGATCGTAACAATAACACGTCTCTGCTGTGTGCTGCTCCATGTCCTGTTTTAAACATTAATAGTGAGTCAACCAAGGGGGCAGTTGTCGGTCTGAGAAGTGAAGCTCACTTCCGCGTTCAAAAAGCTGCAATCCCCCCGGCTGTCGCTGGGGGCTGGCTCCAGAAGGGAGCAACTCCAATTGAGCCCCATGTTAAAATAGCCGATTTTACAGCTTAAAAAAACATATTTACAGCCTGGTACATTTTATTTTTTTGGTCTCAATCGATAGTTTCTACCCCCGCACACACTCTGAGGGGGGTGAATTTTTTTTAAACTCTACCGTTTTACTGTTATTAGGTTTAAAGTTCTGGCCAATCAGGGCGCAGAACCGTTGAGTGACAGGTCCGGCGACCGCTGCTACGAGGCCAGTGGGCGGGCTCTCGGCCGGCCAACGGCCGCACCGCTCCAAATATGGCAAGTAGAATCCAACATGGCGCGGCTCAAACCCCCGTAGTAGCGGCACAAAACAGACTCCTCCAAACCAATGGGTGACGTCACGGACGCTACGTCCATTCTTTTTACAGTCTATGGAGTCAACGGACTGCATCGGGTAACGTAAAGTTTAGCTAGCCATAATGCTGCCTTCAAGACAACTGAGAAATGACAGCACCTCGCTGGATACACACATAAACTGCAAGTAAAAATCATCGGGCCCACTTGTGTGTATATGCTCCAGCAGAAATAACGTTATAATGTGCATTTCTCCAACACTATGGAAAACAAAACGTTATTTACCCAATGTAAATAATGTGCGCACCACATGTTTATAACTACATTTATGTAAAGTTTCTTCTTTGTTAGATTTAGATCCAAACCACACAGAAGATGAGTGAGGACGTGGAGCGGCTCCTGATCCAGTTTCAGGATGAGGAAGGGGAGGTTCTGGGGTCACCCTTTGATGTGCCCCTGGACATCACTCCAGACAAACTACAGCTGGTCTGCAATGCACTGCTGCAAAAGGTAATCAGCTGACATTACAGAACAAACATGTAGCCTAGAATTCAAGCTGTGACATGGATCTTTTCCTTTAAATTCATCCAGTTGTTTCACACTTTTGCAGGTAATAATCTGTAGACACTATGCAATGTATACTACCATGACAATACCACTTAGTGTAGTCTTTCAATTTATGTATTTAAGAAATGGGACAGTAGCCTACATGTTAATGGGCATTTACAATGTAAATATGAATGAGGTTATAGCCATATGGCTGGGAATTAGAGAGGTGATGTCTCTGTAGGATATATATAGACCATTGATTTCTCTCTGTTTTAACTCTTGGTCATTGTAGACACATCAACTTGTCATATAAAGCTGAAATTTAAAGTCTAGTGAATATATCTCAGTTTTGTTTTTTATTCACTGCAGGAAGAGCCAATACCACTGGCTTTTTTTGTGCGTGGAGAGGCTGAGGTGGTGTCTAGTCTGGGGTCTTGTGTGAAGGCTCTCGGGGTCGAGACAGAGCAGGTCCTGCCAGTTGTGTACCAGCCTCAGGCTGTGTTCAGGGTTCGGGCTGTGGCCCGCTGCACCAGCACACTACAGGGACACACAGAAGCCGTCATCTCAACCGCCTTCAGCCCCACGGGCAAGTGAGTAACTTTTATACATGCTTTCTTTTGCTCTGATTTATTAGTGAGCCATTATGATAAAACAGCGTTAAGGATGAACTGGACATTGTGCTTTAAGAAAACATCCAATGGTAGTTAAAAAAAAATGTGGAAAACAGCTGCACAACTCCAAAAGATTAATATCAACAGGTCTGGATGCATGGTAAAAAATATAACACAAAAAATGTATAGAAACCAGCACTCACGTCTGAAATGTATTCGCCAAATACAATTTGCATACGTTTTCAGACTTGAGTGCCGGTTTCTATTATTGGTAGCTTTAGACATACATTTAAATAATTTGTCCTTGTTTTCTTTAGATATCTGGCCAGTGGTTCAGGTGATACCACAGTGCGATTTTGGGACTTGACAACTGAGACGCCCCACCACACTGCCAGAGGTACGAAGTCCTGCTGTGGAAAGACAAATGATAATGGTTTGATGGTTTTAGACACAGTTGCGCTGACCTGTGTTCTGTTTTATTGAAGGACACACACACTGGGTACTGAGCATCGCCTGGTCACCCGATGGCAAGAAACTAGCTTCAGGATGTAAAAACAGTCAGGTACGTCTCCATCATACACGCGTCTGATCTGTGTTTTTCACATGAATCTAATAAACATTGTGGTATTCTTTGTGGTGATGTTCCTATAGATCTGTCTTTGGGATCCAGTGACGGGTGCGCAGATTGGGAAGACATTGACAGGACACAGCAAGTGGATCACGTGGCTCTGCTGGGAACCTCTACATCTGTGAGTCATCGCTGTCTCATTGTAAATGTTATCAGCAGCACCTGTGTGATCGGTCATTAATGAGCTAATGAATTTTATGGTTATTGGCAAAAGACTATGCACTGAGTTACAGATCAAGTTAGGACCCACCTACATGTGATGTAATGACTTTTGTTTGTATTCTTATTTTAATCATTGTGTCTTGATTTCCTGTGTCTCTGATTGGCCCGTCCCTCTCTCTTTCAGTAACTCAGAGTGTCGGTACTTAGCCAGCAGCTCTAAGGACGCCTCGATACGTATCTGGGACACAGTGTTGGGACGCTGTGAGAAGATCCTGACTGGACACACTCAGTCAGTCACCTGTGTGAAGTGGGGAGGAGATGGACTTCTGTACACGTCCTCTCAGGACAGAACGGTCAAAGTCTGGAGAGCCAAAGATGTAAGTGTGTGTGTGTGTGTGTGTGTGTGTGTATATGTGTACGAGATGGAGGAGACATTTCTGTGACAAAGCGCGTCTTAATATGTGTTTGCGTCCATCTGTGGATACAGGGCGTCCAGTGCAGGACTCTGCAGGGTCACGCCCACTGGGTGAACACCCTGGCTCTCAGCACAGACTACGTCCTGCGCACCGGCGCTTTTGAACCGGCAACTGCCACCGTCAACCTGCAGGACCTCAGCGGATCATGTAAGTCTTGTTCTCATCTGGTCAATTAGGGTCTGATAAACAAACCATCTGAGAAACACGTTTGGTTTTCATCTTATTTTACCTCTAACTGCTCCTGCTTTTAACTACACTTGTGTTTCAATTTACCCTTGTCACCTTTAACTTAACTATGTTAATTTAGTTTAGTTTAATTTATTTGACAAGGGACAATGTACATTAATAAAACATTGTAAAAAAACAAATGTAAATGCACCCGAGTTAGCTAAAAAAAAAGAAGCTAGTTTTCATCGCCAGTCCCTCTGCCTGATTGTAAAGGGCAACCTTTAAAAAGAGCAACAATGAAGTAAAATACCAAAGACACATCCGGTACACATTAATAAATATACATTTGTAAGACAATAACACACATTTGCGATGACACAAGGTAGTTAGTGCTCATGATATAGTCAGTTCTTAGTGCTCACATCATAGGGCATCAGCAATACATAGTATTAAGGAACAGGATTCATTAAACAAATCACTATAACTGTCTGGCTACTATGTAATAACTATCTGGTTACTACATATAGGAAAATACATGACAGAATACTCAATGCCTATACTACATATGCAGTAACTATCTGGTTACTACACGTAGGTTATGCTTTTGTATGTTTCAAATGTCTTGTCTTCTGTCCTTATATGTTTTGTGTTTCATCTCGGCTATATTGTAAATGAGGTTACTCCTTAATATATCTCCGAGTTTAAATAAAGGTTATGAAATGAAATGAAATGTAACAACACTTTTTTTAACCCCTCAGTGGAAGAGATAAAGGAGAACGCCCTGCAGAGATATAATAAAGTCAGGGTAAGTAATGTTATATTGGCAGGTAGTGATGTGTTTGAGTCTATTTCCTCCTTGTATATGGCCTTACTCCTGCTCTTCTGCTGCAGGGTTCGGCTCCAGAGCGTTTGGTGTCTGGCTCAGATGATTTCACCCTGTTCATGTGGAACCCTGCAGAAGAGAAGAAGCCTGTGGCCAGGATGACCGGCCACAGCGCTCTGGTCAACGAAGTGCTCTTCTCCCCGGACACCAGGCTCCTCGCTTCGGCCTCGTTTGACAAGTCCATCAAAATCTGGGACGGACGCACCGGAAAGTAAGTGAAACTGTAAACAACAATGTCCACTATTACACAAGCTGTTATGTATACCGTAATATGTGTGTAGTACTGCTGTTGTCCACGTGATGGTGCTGTGAGCCTGAAATGTTTCTCTGTCAACCTACCCACAGGTACTTGTTGTCTCTGCGAGGCCATGTGGCGTCTGTGTATCAGGTGGCCTGGTCAGCAGACAGCAGGCTGCTGGTCAGCGGCAGCAGCGACAGCACGTTGAAAGTTTGGGACATTAAGACCGGAAAGCTTAACATGGACCTGCCTGGTCACGCTGATGAGGTGAAGTGAAGGAAAAAAGGACACAAGATTCACTACATGATATAGAAAATGTTGTTTTCCTTCCCTAATCGCTTTGTTTGTGTGTTGCGCGTGTAGGTTTTTGCAGTGGACTGGAGTCCTGATGGACAAAGAGTGGCCAGTGGTGGGAAAGACAAATGCCTCAGAATGTGAGTGACGCCAAGAGGCCTTTTTTATCCATTTACCAGCTACTATATACTTGTGTTTCCTCACAACTAACCCCCTTGGCTTTGTTTGTCCATTTCCAGATGGAGGAGATAACCACACCTCTGCTCTCCGTCCTAACGTTGGCAGACGATTCACATCTTCTACTGTCAAGAACCACGAGTGGCCAGACTGCTCCCAATCCCCCATTTGGCTTTATCACACTGTCTGTCATAAGTGGCATTGTGTCAAAGAACCAGTCTGGTCATGATGCAGAAGCCCTGGTAATGATAATGACTGTAAAGGTGTCAAGCTCAATGGAAATGTAAACAGGATACTTTTATAAATTCATGCCAAACTCCAAATCGAGGCTGTGCTGTACTGTAACATGTATTTCAGTGTTAGCACCTCAAATTATGAGCTATGAAAGGGTTTCCAGTTGTGTACATACTGTTTTGTACACATCATGGGAGCTGACATGTAAAGATTGTACTCCCAGATGCAGAAACCATAAACAAGGTTGTCTATTTAAATATTAATACATGACCGAATTCTTCCATATATGAATTTAGTGTATATTCTACGTTCTCGTGCGGCAGGAAAACAAACACATTTCTCAATGTGGCGTTTGTCCCCTTCTTCACCTGAAGCCACAGTAGGTGAACTATATCCTGTAGGTGACAGGTGGACTGGGGAGGCAACAGGTGGGCGCTAATACTTCCCTCTGTGATGTTAATGCCGACGGAGCTCGCCCTGCTCCTTCAGCCTTTAATCTCCTCTGTCCTGCATTCAGCAAAGCAGCAGCCTGCTGACTTTGTCTCTGTCTGCCTGTGCAGTGAAGCCAAAGTGTCACCAGCCCTGAACTATGTGACTCACCTGGAAACAACCAGGTTGGTCAATCCAATAAAGTTAAAATGTTGTTCTCTATTCAGCTGGCTTTGTCAATACTTAATCAAGATAAATATTTACATCAGTTTTTACTCCACTTCCGATTAATTGACAGCTTCTGTGTAGAAAATTATAAGGAAATAAATAGCAGCACTAAAAGGGGACATGAGTATTTTCACTTTAGTGTTCTCATCCACATCAACACAAACATACATCCCATTACAGTATCTACAGCCCATCACACAAGTCATCTTTTTTAAGCTCAAGTTTATTGAGATCAGTAGTTACATTTCATAAGAGGTTTCCACATCTGAGCATGTAAATTATACTGAGCACTGATGTTTTTTAACAAGATTTTGTTCTCATACCAACGAATGTCAGTTTTCCCTCAGCACAAAATGATTCCTTCAGTCTGATATGAAAAGAGAAGCCTCTGAAATGTGAACGGTTGCTCCAAGCTGGATCTGCTGTACCATGGGATGCAGATGCTGCGTGCATGTTAGTGAAAAAACAGAAAACATAGAAAGATAGATAGATCTAAATGATGGGAATGTGCGCTTGTGAATGAAAGAAAAAGAAAAAATCTAAACAAAAAATTAAACAGTGTTCTGATGCTCTTGGTGCAATATTTAATAAAGATTGTTTTATCAGGGATATCAGATTGGAGATAGTAGATAGATAGAAGTAGTTTGGCAAAGAGGAGTCAAAGGCCTCTGTAACTGGTTAGATCCAAACCAAGCCTTGTTTAACTACTTGTTTTGTTATCGAGCCTCTGACATATCTGCTTTCCCCTTCTAAGTCTTTATAAAAACTACATTAGAGATGACTGCCTTCCAATACGGTTAATTAACAACAACTTCATCAGTTAGTGCACAAATAGCTCGCAAAGCTGGTTAGTTTGAGGTAAAGAATAATAAAGTGACATAATATCTGACTAGAACAAAGTCTGCTTTACGGGTGCATCAGTAAATGCAAGAAAAACCACTCAAGTGCATTGAAGTCATATGGCTTACACAGTTGGACATGAGAGGAAGTGAATTCAGCAGCTATTCTGAAATGACTGGGGATGTGAACCAAGGATTACAGGTCACATATTCCCAAACAAAGCCTTCTAATGCTGCTGCAGAGAAGTCAGACACCTTTTCCCTGTGAATCATGTAGAAAATGTTGTAGTTTCCTTAGAATGGCAACAATGAGCTCACAACCCCCCCCCCCCCACTACCAAACTGACTCATATCTCCTACTCTTAAGACTGCACGTGAAGTTTTGTGCTACATATGAGTTTGTCTCCTACAATATGTGCTTAATGGTTACTTGTGTCGGGTTAAAAACTTCCAGCAGGAGAGGTACTGACCCCAGACCAGTCTGTGTGGCCTCGACAAACCTGCCAGCCACTGTCAGCAGCAGCAGCAGCAGCAGCATGGTGCAACAGGACAGATGCCAATTCAAGAATCATGCAGGCGTACTCGGCAGCAGCCGTAAAATGCACAATGAACAGTATCTGTCTATCACGAGCACAGTCAAGGAAGCAAATACAACACCACAATGTGTTGAAGTACTGCACAGACATTTTAAAGTACTGCAGCTGTTTGCGTCCAGTAACATCTCCATTCTTCCCTCAGGATAGTAAGTACTTAGTGAATCAGAAGACACATTTATGGTTTCGGTACAAAGTGTTCACTCTACAACGTGTACAGTAACAATAGTCATAGAAACCTAAGACATACATATCTCTTTTTTAACCTACACAAGTTTTTTTTTTTTATTGTTTCGTTTTCATTCCCTTTCTAATTTAAGCCTTTGGTTATTAATACCTGTCTGTGCTTCTTCTACAAATACTGTATGATTATGTTTCTGGTAATAAGACTCAAGAGGCTGAGTCTAAAAGTCGGGCCAGGTGCACAGGACAACACAGCACTACTACTTCATTTCACTTTTGTATTTTTCCTGTCCTTCAAAATAAAATGATCCCCCTTTATTTCTAAGTCTGACAACTACAGAAGAGAAAGCTGAGAGATGCAAAACTGAGCTGTTTTCTGCAACTAGCCACTCTCCCTTCGTTTTATCACTGTGTTTAGACAAGGCCTGCAAATCAATTTATTTGATGAGTGGAAACTGGTCAAGATGAAGTGTCATCTGCTCCGGGCTGACGCACAGAGCTAGAATGAGCTAGAATAGAGGTGTTGAGTTGTGCGTAGCATGAGGCACTGGTCTGTGCTTCCCTCTGGACCTCTGCCATCGTGCAGGGTCCTACTGCTGGGTCTTCCACACATTGTTGAGTAGTTTGAACACCTCCTCATAGATGACAAAGACAATGGCCACGTCCAAGCAGACACGGCCCAGCCTGGGAACTGTCCCTTTGTAGAAGCTGCAGGGGAGAGGGATGAGGTTCGATTGGTTTATCTGCAGCAGTGGAAACCAAAGCAGAACAAAGCGAGGATCGAGGTTTACTCACGCCTGTGGCCCTTCATGCTTCAGGATCTGGAAGGCACAGTCCACTGTGTTTTTGTAGCGGTGGGCCTCCAACCCCTAAAAGTCAAGTAAAGTCAAAGTGCTTAACAATAACAAATAAATACAATTGAAAAGGATAAATACATTTGATAAAGAAGCAATAAAATATACATTAATCTAGAAACAATAAGAACCATGATGATAAAAACAATCAACTGTTAAAAGCCAAGGAGAAGAGGTAAGTTTTTAGCAGGGATTTAAAATTGTCTAATGTTGGAGCTGTTCTAACACACAATGGCAAATTGTTCCAAAGTTTTGGAGCTGTCACCGCAAAGGCTCGACCACCTCTTGTTTTTAGCCTAGAGTTTGGTATATCGAAAAAAAAACATCTTAATGTCAGATGAGAGGGTCAGCTTCCTACCTGCATCCTGGTCTTCACCACATCAAGAGGCGTGTTTCCAAAAACACTGGCAGCACCGGCCGTCGCCCCGAACATCGCTGTGACAATTGGGTGCATCTCTCGTCTGGGATCGTCCCCTGTGAGGCCGAATCCATAAATTACATTCACGGAGAGTGGAAGAGATAAGAGGAAAATGCATCAGTCACAGGACAGGGAAAGGACAGCAACATCGGATTGTTTTGCAGTACACAGACTTTCTCACCTTTGTACCAATTGCGCAGCAGGTTCATCACGTAGAATCGAATCGCCTGATTGGTCCCTTGTTTCAACACAGTCGCTGTCAGACCTTGATACGTCCCCCTCACACCTGAATGAGACAATCGTGTTAGGTTTCACACACATTCTGATTGGAAATGTAAATATGAGTCCTCTCAGATCACATTAGTTCATCCTGGACTCTTACCCTGCTCTCTGATGATCTCACTGACTCCATGAAAGAAGCCTCTGTAACGGGGTCGGAGGGAACACTGGTCATGGATCAGTTTGACCTGGAGGAGAAGGGAGGGACCATTTTTTACGATGTTGATGTAACAGACATAGAAACGACTTCCTACAGTAAAAGGTGCAAGAAGCAAGAACACTGAGCTTCACCGACCTTGAGCGTCTCCATGGGACAAACAACGACCACGGCCTCTGCTATCCCTGCCCCTAACCCACACAGGAGACTCCGTGTGTTATCTAGTCGACCTGTAGCATCTCGCATTGGGTTACTGAGCATCTCAAACGTGCCAAACCTGAAGGTGACAGTCAAGAATAATGATGGTCAAAATAATAATAATACTATTTTACCAGGCAAAACATTAGGAACAAAATTCTTATTTACAGTGTTGGCCTGGCAAAACACTTGCAGGGGAAGAGGAAGAAAACAAAACAAACTTTAAAACACATTAAGCAGCAACGTCTCATCTCAGTAGTAGTGATATGGCTGACAAATTTGTTAGTTGACTGAGAGAAGATGAATCAGCACCAGCAAACATTTGATGGCTCCAATTCCGCAAATTTGCTGAGGGATCTCTGGACACTGTACCACATTTGATGAGATCAGCTTGAGTTCTAGGAATTTGATGTCATGACCATTTTTTCACTGAGTGATTATTCAATAGTAGAATATAATTAGTAACAATAATCCTTAGTTGCAGCACTACACATTTCTCTGCCTTTAACTGAAGCACCTTGAAATGCTGAGTCACTGCTTTGACATCAGTCAAATGCTATGAACCAAAACAATGTGTTTTTCTGCTGCAGCTCTATTATGTTTTGTTGTGTTTTTTGGGTTTTTTTTTTTTTTTTACATGTAATCATGATCATACATGTGTTTTTTTTTTTTTTACATTAAATAAATACAACTGTATGTAACATGTGCATCTTCACCTCACTGCAGACTTGGGTATCGATCCATAGAGCAGGGAGCTGAGACCTCGATACAACCCTCTGAGCCCGTGATCCTGCACGGTTAACTTCACACAGTCGCCTGCACACACAGAGCATCCAGGTGTGAGTAACCCAGCAGAGGACTAGCACACAAATCTGCAGCCATGTCAGCAGTCACACAAGTCCCAGTGACCTACCGATCCCTCTGTATCGAGGAGGGTTGGCCCTCTCGTCCAGCTGCAGCTGGGTCTTGACATACTCTGTGGGGAAGGTGATGAGGATCTCGATCCCTCCGGCTATCCCTCCTGAATGGGAGGAGAAACACCGCTGTCAGGATTTGTTGACTCACTGTGCTGAATTGTTCTTGAATATTCTGAGAGCAGGATGACAACTTGCCACATTTTCTATTTCAGCATGAAAAAAAAGATTAAATGCATTATTTGCAGTGATGCTGATGCTGGATCTCTGCTGGCTCACAGGATCTTTATTTTTGATTAAATGCTGTTGTGATGTGATCATACAGCAGTACCTGTGATGAACTGAAAGAATGGCTGATGGCTGCACCACCCTACATTCAGTGCACAGCTTAAACCTTCAAGCTTCCTTATAGATAATTTAGATTAATCCAAATAAATAGTTCTCAGGCCTAGTGAACCATAAATACAGAAGAGACATGCCACTACATGCACGAGCTATAGCATCGCTGACGGCTGGATGCGTTTTGACCCAGTTCTGCATGGGCAGCTTTAATGTGCGACAGACTGAGATTAGGCTGTGCAGAAAGCAATGGGCGGCTATGATGGAGGGAAATATTTGCGTTGCAAAAAAAAAAAAACAGAAAAAGAAAAAGAAAAAGAAAAGAAAAATCAACCTGCGAGGATAGCCTTCCCAGGATGCGTCATTTTCCTCCCTCCGATTGCAGCAGCCGCCAGGTTCCTCCTCGCCGTGTACGAGAGCTGATGGGCCGGCAGAGCGCCCAGCCCCGCCGCGGCGCTCAGGCGCTGGAGCGGAGGCTGCTGGTGTGCAGGCGAGCTCGCGCATCCTCTCCTGACTCCGCTGCTCTCGCACGGACCCTCACACACCGAAAACGGCTTCAGCAGGGAGGACATTTTCCGGGAGTCGTCCGGGCCGGGTTAGATAATTCTTTTTTACCAACCGTGGGTGGCGATTTCCCCACGCAGACAATGTCAGACACAACAAACACAGGAAGGCGCACCAATGTGGCGGCAGAGGGAGCATCAGTATTCAAATAGCGGTCAGGTGATGGGGCAGGCCATTGGCTCAGCATGCTGCCTAATACCATTATTCACTCACGTGACCATGCACGACTTTTGGCGACCAATGGCGTGGAGGATGCTGTTGTATTGATGTGTCGAGGCTAATTCTCACTGTCAACTACTATGATGACAACCCTGACAGAAATTAGCCAATATTATATAATCATACTCAGATCCAATGTTATATAATTACACTTTTCACGAAATCTAATTAAACCATACCTAATTATTCTATGTACAATGAACACTAATCTGTAAAGATAGATAGATAGATAGATAGATAGATAGATAGATAGATAGATAGATAGATAGATAGATAGATAGATAGATAGATAGATAGATAGATAGATAGATAGATACTCCTTGCTAAAAACACTTCCTGCTGTTTTTTCCTTGATTTTTTTTATCCACATATGAAGCACAAGTACCAGTAGAGGGATAGTGCGGTAGATTTACACTAGTTTTTCTATTCTCAGAGACAAAACTTTGAAATAAAAGGAATAACATTAAAATCATACACTGACTTTGTTTCCTTGGCAGTGTCATGAGCCATGCAATCAAGAATTTGGTGTTTTGCTGTTGCCTCTTAATCCCTGTTGCTTTAAATAGTCCTCTCAACATGCCAGTCTACACACACGCAAACACACGCACACACACTGCCTCCCCCAGTCACCCTTTACAATGAAAGTAGGTCAGTGTTTCCACATGCACACCCACAACCCCCACCCCTCTGAGATAAACAGTGACGGACACAGGGAGAGTCGGTCAGTCACACTGACAGACTGAAATGACCAGGTAGCCTATTAGTCAGCTGATTTGAAAAAAACCAAAAAAAAAACAGGTGGATTTTGCTTTGTTCATTATTTTATTTGTCTGGGGTTTGGTCAGTGATCATACAAAGGGGTAGACAATGGCAAGGAACTCCAATTGTTGGGGGAGCTGAGGGAAGGACAAAAGTATTTCCTCCAGCTGGTCTTCCTGGGCTTCGATGTGGTCGTCTACTGAGTAGATTCTGATCTGGAAGATGATTGACATGGGTATTATCAGGCATGCATATTCAGATTCAGATTCAGATATTTTATTCATGTACTAGGCAAGAAAATGTCTTATAGATGAGCAGTTGCATATACATCAGTATGTGTGTGTGTGTGTGTGAGTGTGCATGGGGCAGTATTGATCATCATTTCTCACTCTGATCTTGTTGAGTAAGATCCTTTGTGTCAGTCTGATTTGTAGCAGTTTCTGCACAGTCCTGATTTCCAAGAAAGCCCAGACTCTCAGCTGTTCCAGACGCTCACAAATCCGAACCAGCTCCAGCAGCTCCTCATCCACTGATTCATTGCAGTTGCTTAGGTCCAGGGTCAGATACTACAACACATTCACGTTGTTTTAATTCAAATATAAATTCCTCAAAATGTAAGATATAGAAAAACTCTCTTAACTACACATTTTTTTAATGTAAACTCTTTATAAATACGTTTTTTTTTTTAATCTAATGCATAAATAAGAAAAAAGTGATCATATAATCCAGACCCATACAGTATTTATGGTTGTCCCCAATTGTTGGCTGTAGCATTACATAGAGGTGAATTTAATAGCTTTGACCTGAGCTTTAAACCATATCACAGCTTAACTATTTCTTTTTTTGCAGTCAGTGATATTCAGTTTGGTGCGATTGAACATTGAAATTGTGAATGAGTGTCATGAAGATCCATTCAACAGTTCATTTGACCACCAATGTGAATCTCATAGTGATACCTTTTCATCATCAAATTGCTGTTGAAATATATCAGTCTACATCAAAGTGGAGGACTGACAGTACAGTGCAAATGCATATATTTCACATACTGTGTTTCTAGGTTGAACATTTAATACCACCCCCCTACACTCTTGGACTCTGACCTGCAGGCTGCGTCTGTACTGGGGCAGCATGTTAGTTAGGAGGGATCCTGCGCTCCAGTCTTCATCGGGAGAGTAGAAAGCTGTCATGTTAAATTCTACCAGGGGAACCTCGCGATGCAGTATTCTTCCAAGACGGACTGCATTGATCACTTGGTCCACTGTAAGCTTGACTTTCAGGTCCGGGCAGCTCGACACCAAAGCTACCCATGATTCACCACTCACCACCTTGAGGGAGATGATGAAGCAGAGAGATCAAATGATCAAAGTTTTATTCTTTTCTTTACCATTTACAATTTGAACACGTGCTCACATTGAGCACCTTAATCCCAAAGCACCTAAACTACAAGTGTGCCAGGATGCATGTGGATAAGTTAGATGTCCAGACTGTGCAGGTGATTGTTTTTACACTGAGATTTAAAGCTTATATTGTCAGTCTCACCACACCACAGCTTTCTATAATGTCTTGAATTTTAAACTGGGGAAAGTCCACTGTACCAAAGGATGCAACATCTCTCTTAGCAGTTTAGCAAGTAATGTCAGTCTTGATATTTCCCTCTGACCTGTCGGTGGGATTCATTCGAACTGCAGTGCAGTGACAACATTTGCAAGTGGCCTCCTTCTCTGGAGTTCCGCCTCTGTCCTCTGTGTCTTGGCTGGAGAGCCAACAGCAGCTCATCAGACAGACAGGAGTAACTGAGGCTCAGGTTGGTGAGGCCGTGCAGGTTACACAGGGCAGTGGGCACATTGAAGTGGTGGGAAGCGTGCAGAGAACCAGAAAAGAATCCCACCAATTCCAAGGAGGAAACATAACATCTGGGGTACGAGTGTCTCTGAGACTGTGATAGAGCAAAGAGGATATCCAGGCCCTAACGTTGAAGGATGAGGAATCAGAGGGAAAGAAAACAATTGTATCATCTTTCTCCCTGCATTTAGAAAGGAATTTAAAAATATATACAATTATTTATTTAGTTTAATGATCTATTTTTGTATTATGAAATTCATCATGTATGAAAAGGTGAGGGCATAGTAGCCTATTGTATCACCTGTTTGATTCAAAGCCTATTTCTTCAGTTCACTTATATTTTTACCTAACATCTGTAATCACTGACTATGTAGTTTGTTCCTTTGATTTTTAAGCCATCTGCCCTGTTACATCACTGACTGACTTTAGTTCAGTTTTCAATGTGTTTGCCGAATCAAGCTGTTTGCAGCATTTATGGCACAGAAACAGCCCATCGACAGCAGAGCTGATACATCTCAGTTGTTCTGTGGATTTTTATGCCTTTCGATAAAAGAAATTCCCCAGAATTTAACACAGTGCCACAAATATACGTGATCAATGCTGTCTGTCACCTATGGAGGGAACTCAAATGCAAAAAGGGAATTCAGTCGGTGACAATGATGAACAATACAGTCAATTTAACTTGAGTATTCAGTGATGAAGATTCATTCAGCACTTATACTGTAGTACCAGTGAGTTCAGATTTTACTTTTTACTTTTAATTTAACCTGTCAGCGATATCTTGGTGTTAGTGGTGTTCACCTGCTGCATGTTGTTTCTCATCCCATTCAGACAGACAGAGGTGAGCTTTGAGGCCCCTCTGCAGAAGAATTCAACCATGCAAAGAGTCAAAGAGTTTCGAAGGCCTAAGGTCCAGGATGACCGGTCCAGCTCCAGCCTTACAATAGAGAGAGACCGCAGTGGGGCCCTCACTCTGCAGAGACAAAATCATTGGTATTTGATTTGTAACCCAGATCTGGTCTGGACAGTTTTTCAGCAAACACATTCATTTACCTGGTAAGCTCTGTAAACAGTCCGTTGATGGTTTGTGCCAGTCGCTCGGCTGCCATGGACCTGCGTGGAGGGCACACACACACCTCCAGCCTCTCCAGGTAGGCTCCCAGATAACGGGCATAGGTCACAGCAGAGCAATACTCAGACTGCCTGAATTTGGACAGTCGGCCACTGAAGTGGAAGAAGCGGTAGCGCCACAGAGAGGGAGAGTGCATGACTTTGTGCCAGTGATGACAAACGACGTTTGCATTCCTGCGGTCATTATCAGGAAGAAAGCTGAACACGAGCCGCAGACACACATGAGGAAGTGATGCCCAGCAGTTAACGTCCAACCAGCCACTGTGACAACCTTCATCACTGACATCTGAGGCATCGTCCTCAATTTCCCCGTCTTCAAAATCAAAACCTCCCATCTGAGTGCTTTCTTCTGTCAGCACGGGAAACTCTTTATCCATTTTCTCATCACAGGGTCACACCTAAAAAGAATAATTAGCAGTGTAAGTGCAATTTTTCAAGGTCAGAAGCTAATGACACTTAAGATTTAGGCGAAAGACACAAAAATCAGATCAATGTCAAAATAAAAACATCACTCTGAGGGGTTACTGTACCTGAAGCTACTAGCAGCCCAACAGTGGATAGAAGCAGCTCTTCACAGAATGTTTATGTTCTACTGTGACATCACAAAGACTCTGTTCTCTGCTGAATTCTCCATTCAGTTCATTCCAAAACATCACTGCCTGTATCACTGGATTCTATTTTCTTTGCTACAACATTATATTAGTTTTGTTTTTTTGTTTATATACGTATGAGTGTATATATGGGTTCTATAGTTTCTATTGTAGTTTACGTTATATCTTATTTTAAACGTATTAGTCATCCTTTTCTAAATATATATATACACGAAGGCTATCAAGGCTTTTAAATGTTTAATTTGTTATTTTCAGTTTGTATGTGAACAGAAGTGAGCTAAACTAAGCACCATTGTGTCTGTAACCAAATACATATGCACTAAGTCATACTGACGCAGTATAAATAAGTGATAAGTCACATTATACTTTCATTTATTTTTATATTTATTTTATTTTAAAACTCCAGGATTATTCAGTGCAAAAATGAAAAAGTAAAAAAAAAAAAAAAATGAATTAATTAATTAATACTGTTTGGATTCTTGAGACAGTATTCTCACAATTATTATTTTTTTCTTTAAGTGATTTTTTCAATTTTTTTTTATTGGATAGGATAATGAAGCTATGACAGGAAATGGGAAGAGACAGAATATGGGAACAGACATGCAGAAAATGACCTTCCCAGTCAGGAGTTAACTGTTGATCTCCTGCATAAGGGACAGAGCCCATATGGGACGTGCTCCATAACCACTCACCCACCAGAGAACCCCTGACTCTGAATTTGATATTGACATGCAGTTTATTTGTACTAAAAATATCACAGAAATTAATCATGTACTCAAAATGAAACGAAGAATGAACATGGTTACACGTGTGTAAATAGACAGTTGTTCCCAGGTATTGCACATAACATTTAGGCGACAAGAATTTCCTGAGAGCCTTTTTACAGAAAGTAAAGAGTGAGTATTTTTTCAAAAGCACATGCAGTATTTTCTCTGATGATGACTCCTTTTATTTGTTCGAGTTCCTCAGCCCTTCAAACAGCAAACACTTGGCCTGTGAAGAGAGAGAGAGAGAAAACAGTCAGGCTCTGTAGTAAATAGAGTCACACAAGCTTTGGTATGTTTGGTTGAGACTTTGGGCTAGTGTGTCTCTATTTATGTCTGTGTGCGTTTATAACCTCGTGCCACCGCAGTGTGTCAGGGGGCAAGCCCAGATGGCAGTGAGGGCAGGTGTGCATCTGATTGGGCACTTCCTGGTTTCTTTGCCCCCAGCAAGGTCCCTCGCTGCCCCACAGAGGGCGACATGTGGAGTGAAAGGACCAAGCTACACCAAAGTGAGGTCGAGGATCTGTCTGGTAGTTCACTTTCTGACCACTAGAGGGCAGTGGTGACAAAGGATCGGAGACTTCCTGCAACACAAGAGAAAGCTGTGTGACCAGAGAGACCCAAGAGGGAAAACTTGCCCTACAGTAGAGTCCTACTATAATTCAAAGAAGACAAAAGTAGCTTAACATGAAATACTAATCAAATTATATAATATCAGAGGTGGGTTGGCGACCGATCCAGGGTTTACAATGTCAGCTGGGATTAGCTCCAGCCCCCCTGCAGCCCTAAGTGGTCTGGCTAATGGATGAACAGATGATATAATATCAGAGTGATGGGTCACTGTGCTGCACTTTCATAACCTGTTAGGTCAAAGGAAATGATCAATTATGTCACAGGATGTTATGAATTCCCTTTAAGGTCCAGATGTTGTTTTGTTACCAGGTCCATGAAATTGATCAATTTCCTGGCACCATGTGTTATTATTTTCTATTACACAAAGGTTCAGTTTGTGAAATCAAGACAATTCTCAATGTGTCTCATCAGCGTTGTCTTGGTGAAATAATGCATTCAGTCAAAAATGTTGAAACCTCTTTAGCAGTTTCAGGACGATACTCTTCATCAAGAGACCTCAGACAATACCAGCAGGGTTCAGATGTGTGATCTGTGGAGACACACCGAGATTTAGCACAACATATCTCTCCTAGCTGCACATAAGCTTGTGATTGCACAGATCTCATATTACTGTAGTGAGCTGTGTGTATTTGACTCACTCTGTGTGTTGGAGAGATGAGATGACACTGAGGGGTGGGTCAGCTCTTCCTCACTTGGCAGGGGGGTTGATGGGAGGCTGTCAGCATCGTCCTGTGTGTTTGTGTCAGTCACAGTCTCCTGTGGTAAGGTCTCTGTGTCACTCATACATAGCTACATCCTCCTCATCATCAAGGATATCAACTGAGAAACTTGCCAAACCGGATGGAGGTAAGATAAAAGTTTGTAATATAAATGAAAGTCAGGTTAAGTCTGACCTGACTGGGCTCTACCACACCAGGACATGCATCACTGTCTGCCAGGACGTCCCGCTCTGGCTCCTGGAGGTTTTGGGGCTCATCGCCATGTTCTCTGTAGTCCTGAGCCTCCGTGTCAACCTGGGTAGAAGTCGTCCCACTGAGGTTTGAGAGAGAAGCAGCAGCATTTACAGACATGTCCCTTCTAAGCGTCTGACTAGAAGGTTATCAGCCAATCAATCTTCAGCTGATTACACCGCCTCTACGGTTACACTCAAGACGAGCACCTGATTAGCCATGAACATTCAGACTCTTCTTGTCTTACCTTTCGGTGCTTTCTTCCCATTCCTCCATCGCTTCCTCCATCCCTGCTCATGTGTCTCCCTCCCAGGGTGCCTGGTGTGTTATTTTCTCTTAATCCCACCGTTCTTTGACTTTTATCCCCTCTTCCCCAGCCCCTGTGTGTCCTCTCCGTCGGCCTGTCTGCTCTCTCCCCTCCCTCTCTGCGTGTGTGAAACGGAAACTCCAGGTTTTCAATATTTGATGTGTCTGAATAGCTCACAAGGAGGTTTTCTGTAAAGAGTAATCAGGTGAGGGCTCTGGTGTCCCACAGGGGGACAGAGACATAAACAAGCCTGTGAATACCTACACTGGATATAGAAAATAACATGAGGCACATTGACTTTATTCATAGATAGATAGATAGATAGATAGATAGATAGATAGATAGATAGATAGATAGATAGATAGATAGATAGATAGATAGATAGATAGATAGATAGATAGATAGATAGATAGATAGATAGATAGATAGATAGATATGTGCATTTGTTTATTTACATGTTTTGCAGTGCATTGAGCCCTCAGGGCCAGAGGGACTAGTTGTGAACTTATAGCAAAACTCGCTCTAAATTAAAAAGAGAAGATACACTTGTAAAGTGTGTAGCCCGGGGCAGAGCGATAACCAAACTTTATTCAGGGGAGTCTGTCACGTTTTTAAATAGTAAGTTGACAAACTGTTTCTTTTATCAGTGAACAACTGTGTGGGAACATAGGCATGGACCCCTGACGGCTAGCTTCTCTAGTTGTAGAAACGTTAGCAAGTCTATTTTCTCCACGCGCAAACCGCGATCCAAAAGTCACTCATAGCCACAAATAATGCTCAGAACAGCAAGCTGCACCAACAGTGCAAACAGGGTCCCAGCACATAACAGGGGGCATCAAACATCTGTTAGTTTAGCCTGGTTTCTATTGAAAAGAGACGAAAACAACTCACCCACTCTTCATCCAGTTATACGTTATGCAGCTCAACTTTCCGCGTCCAGGCAGTGACCACACTGACCACTTCCCCAGCATTTAGACTCCACCGCATCTCTCCCTCTTTTCACTTTTGTCCTCCATTTCCTTCAGCTTGTCTTCAGTAAACTCGGTCTCAAACTAATCGAAATGAAACCAGTAGTCATTGTTCTCAAACTGCATAAACTCAGTAGTGTTGTCCTTCTGTGGTGTCTGCTTGTTACTGCCATGGTTACACAGTCCGCTGGCGTGGAGGCGATTACCTAGTGAAGTAAAGTCCCGCAGCTCAAGAATGAAAATGTGGGATTATTAGCCTACTCCATGATGCAATGCAGTCAAAGTTCCTATGTATCTTGCCTATCAGTTTATAAAAGTTATTATTGAGTGTTCACAGGGAAATGAACGGAATCACGCATTTCTAACTTTTTATAAATTTGCGGGAGAAAATCACGTAAACAAGCGCGAGATTAGACGCGATGTCACACGCGAGGACGACGTTTGTTGCCGGAAGAGACTGGCTGTAACGTGAAGCAGGCATCACAGAAGAGACATCAGGGCTTAGTTTATGCAGTTTGAGAACAAAGACGACTGGTTTCATTTCGATGGGCGCCCCTGTCAGTTTGAGACCGAGTTTACCGAACACGAGCTGAAGGAAATGGAGGAGAAAAGTTAAAGAGGGAGAGATGAGGTGGAGTAGCCTGACAAGCCTAGGGTGCGTCTAGATTTCTAGGCTAGCGGTGGAGTCTAAATGCTGGGATGTTTGTGCTGCCAGTCGGCCTCGGACATGTTGTCTGGACGCAATGCTGGACGCGGAAAGTTGCTGCATAAAGTATAACTGGATGAGAGTGGGTGAGTTGTTTTCGTCTCTTTTCAATAGAAACCAGGCTAAGCTAACATATGTTTGATGCCTTGTATTATGTGCTGGGACCCTGTTTGTAGCCTACTGTTGGTGCAGTTTGGTGCTGTTCTGAGCATTATTTGTGGCTATGTGTGACTTTTTGATCTAGGTGTGGAGAAAATAGACTTGCTAAAGTTGCTACAAGAAGCTAGCGGTCAGCAGACTTAATCTCTCGAGGGGGTCTAACTCGGTGTCACCTTGCGTTGAACTTGGACCATATAGGTTAAATTTACGCCGGAATTTAATGAGCAGTCCTGTGTTGGTTGATTGAAAACCTAATTTTATCACTTAAAATATATAAAAGTATAAAATATTATGCATCATCATTTGTTTTGTTTTTTTACTTTCTGTGTCAGCTTCATTTGAGAAAAGTGGTTTAGATTAGACTGGATGGTGGATGTGTCATTCTGTACATTGTGTTCATTCAGGACTGCCATCTTGTGCTCACAGCAGCATCATGACTGACTGCATTGTAAGTGACTAATTCTTCCAGCAGATGGAGGGAGAGCTTTTCTTTTGTGAATCATTAACTGCAGATGGTCAAATTAGACCAACTCTCACTCTCTTCTTCCCTCTCTTTTGTCCATTTTGTCCTCCTGGCATTTCATCTCTTGCATGTAGCTCTCTATTTAGCTCTCTATCCCTGTGTGTTAACTTCCTCCCTGGCATGAGTGTGTGCCTTCCCAAACTCTGAATAATCCCATCAGACATGACATCCAACACACATCAGCGAATGCCATTTTCAGCCACAATTATCAGCTAAATTATGTGACTTGGGTTTTAATTTCAGGGTCGTTTTGGAGAGCTGTGGAATGTGTGTGTACATTATCGCGTGTCACTAAATGGTTTCTGTGTGCGTGTTATGTGCCGGCGCACTCACTGGTGTGTGTGTGTCTGTGTGTGTGTGTGTCTGTACGTGTCATCCTGTAAGTGCACGGCAGGTAGGGAGTAATTTGAGTGTTTTTCCTGTATATGTGTGTTTTTTGTGGGAGGAGGGAGACAGGAACATAAGTGGCGATGACTCACCAGTCTTTTGTGACAGTGGCGCAGAGAGAGTGCTTTTCACCCATTTCCCTCCCTTGGGGCTTGCATACAAAACGAGAAATGGAGAGAGGATAAAGAAGAAAAGGAGAAGAAGATTGTGTGTTAGGGAGCATTAGGGAGGGGGGGGCATGGATAATTGGAGGAGAAAAAAAGAGAGAAGATGGAATGAGGGGAGAGTGGGATAAAGAAAGAGGAAGAAGAGATGAAAGGAGGGAGCAAAAAGACAAGGGTTGCAGAGATCATAAACAAAGGATGCAGTTCCAAGGGAGAGGCCTTTGCAGCTCTGCCTCTGTTGTCCTAATGGCTGGTAAAAGCAAGGCTGATGAGGCTTATTATGGGCCAATGATTACGTTCAACAATGGTAGTTTAACAGACGGCACAATTAACAAACATGAGGAGGATGGAGCCGCAATGACGAGGTTCAGATTCAATTTAATCGTATGGGGAAAGTTCAAACATCTTGAGCAGCTTTCATACTGGCAGATGTCTGAAGAGGATGTCTAATGGCCACAGAGAATCTACTGGATAAACAACTGTGTCGTTCACCGGATGCAAGGCATAAAATTTGCTTGTGTACACTAATCCTATACGTATGCCCAGGGCTACCTGTTTTATATGTCATATTTTTGTTTACATAGCATTTTACTCTCCAGTACTTGTCAACATGGTGGACTATAGAGTTCACTGGGTCAGGAAAGGCATGATGTGCTGTTTCTTGGTGGTTTTCACATATGCGGTGATGAAGACAGGTCATGTGTGAGGATAAATATCTATCAGCAACATTTCTCATGTGGAAATCAGCCCATGTGAATTTTTCAAAGTAAGAAAGATCAAACAGGACCAAGTCATCTTGTGAGTCATGTAGAATCACATTAAGTTTTGGCAAACACCTGGATAAAATGCTACAGTCATGCACGGTAGAAGTGCAAGAAGCTTTCTTTCTTTGTTTTTTTTTATTAATCCCAGTTTAATTCAGTTTGAATCATCAAATCAAACTTTTTTTTTTAATGAGTAAGTTTCATGAGTAACTACGGCGTAACAAACCCACAGAACCCAATAGAAACAGAAAAAAATGGGAATCAGATGAAAGGAAAACCCATCAACTAGCCTACCATTTACTGAACAACAACAACAACAAAACATAAACAAGATACTGCTAGTTGCCATGCAACCTAATATGACCCATTTTGTATCAGTGTTTGCTGTGGTAATTTGGTCCTATTTCAGGTGGTGTGGTTTTTTTGTTTTGTTTGTTGGAAGTCATGTCTAAACAAATAAGCTGCACTCTTGCAGAACCAAATCTTTTGTTGGTCATTTTGCATTTCGCATGCAGAAATGTATTGCATATAGTTGAGTAAAGTCGTCTGAGCTAACATCATGCTGACATTTAAATTCAAAGGTTAAACTAAAAACTCTGCTGCTTTAGAAATGCATGGTGATTATCTAAATATATTGTGAAGATCTTGTAGCTGTTTTAAGTCAATATCCATATTGTAATGGCTGTTTGCTTTATGTTTCTGTGACTGTAAATGCATGGGCTTGTTGGGGCCTTTACTGATGAATTGTTGTCCTGTCAGACTCTTTTGTGCTAGGTGCTGGACGTATACCAGATATTGTGCCTTTGAGAGTTCGAGGCTTTTGAAAAAAATCTAATTGCATTTTAATTATAGCACACCCACCAGGCAACAAAAAAAGATTACTATAAGGACGTAATGTGATCTAAAGCTTCACACACAATCATCCCATTGTACTGGACATTTTTTTAAATCTCAATTGTGTAGTGTGTCGCAGAAAAATGAATGTGGGAATGTAAATAGCAGTGCAGCAACAATGCTCCTTTGTCCACAGCTTGGCAACAAGGTGTAAAAGGAGACTTTATGAAAGGCTTGTATTTAAAAGCAACAGTCTGTGAGATTTCACTGCATTATATCACATGATATTTGTCCCAGGCTTTATGCTAGTGTTTAAATGACTGTTCAAAAGTCCTATATGTAGCCTACATGCATGTAACCGTCAATAAATCAGAAACCCATTCTTTTCGAGATGCCAATAGGACAGAGGGTGTATTATTCAAATATATGATGTAGTCTCACTTATGCACCAGAGTGTTATGTTTAACTCGATATCGGCAAAGTCCTCTGATAGCGGTATCATTTAGAGACACAAAAAGTCCCAATGTAATTTAATACATCTTATTAAATGAATATAATTTAATATAGTATATGATATGAAATATTTACTGAAGTGAAAAATGATATTAAATGAAATTATTGTAAATGTCATTTATTCTATTTTGATTAGAACTTACAACAAGTTTGTAAAACTTTATTATGCAGAGCTACTTTGAAAATTAGCACTTGCTCTTACAGCCCCCGGATTTTATAATCTTGCTGTGAGCAGGTTGCAACACCCCTGAAGGAGAGCAGAGGTGTCTCCAGAGGCAGGAACGGCAGATGAAGTCGATAGACGGTGGCGACACCTATATGTGGATAAAAGTGAGTTATGATGATGGACACAGTATTCAGGGCAACCTGTCATCCCAACACCAGTGGGCTCTGAGCTGATTGGACAGCCTGAATGGTGTTACACATGTAACCTTCAGTGGCCACAGTGCATCAAACTTTAGGCTGCCACACCTTTAAAAAATAATTTTAGATACAAGTGGAGATCCCCACAGAGAATTTCCACCTGACACCTGACTCTAAAGTTTCTCTCAACTCTACTCAGCTTACTGTTTATGGAAGATGATGCACAACAGTAATGTAAATAATATACTATAAGATGACTGACCTTTGACATTATTGGACTTGTGATGGGGATGATCAAAATCAATGCAGCAGGCCTAGAGATATTGTATTCATCTTCAGTGTTAAAACCTGCTGAAGCTGAGATTGGCAGTATGAGTCATAGATTCAGATGTGTGGTGCTGGTAGCAGCTAATATCGCCTGCAGCTGGTAGCCTGAAGCAGAGATGAGGAGCACGATAACAGTGCCGCACTTCTTTTTTACTTTTAATCTTAAATGTTCAAAGCTGTGGTCTTCACATTCAACCAATGCTGTCTCAGGTTTACTTATTTATTTAATTATTATGTTAAATTAAGATATTTTGTCACTGACACTAAAGGTGAACCAGGCAAGTACTTGCAAAGAAAATTTTAATCCTTCCCATAAAGACACTATAGTCACAAATGTAGCCCCACCTACTTGACTCACCTCTGGTTTAAATGATTGTGTTGTGACTTATGCTAATTGCCAACAAAGTCCTACCACCAACCCTGGGGTGTCAACATATTGCACTGCTGTTGACCTTAATGATGTGTGGTGTGCCTATTGTGTTACATCAAAGTCTCTGGTTACATTCAGGGACTATCTGTAAATTGCAGCCTGCATGTGAGGTGTTTAGGGAACATCTGTGAATTTTAATGTAAAAGTCTGCATGTTGTTATGCACGTATGTTTCTCTGCAAATGTCCAGAAGGCTATGTTTCATGTTATTTCACTATAAATGTTACAGTCAAGGGTGACTTACTCAGCTGTCAGCTGCTCTGGTCATCCTACTGATACTAGTTACATCTTTGTGTTTGTCTCAGTACAGCCAGCTGATGGCTATTGGCAGCTGCGGCCACACAATTCATCTTTACAGTCAGTCAATGAATATCCAGCTAGCTTGGATATCTGCAGAGGGTACGAGCCGTAATTAAAAATCATAACGTGGTGTCCAAGAATCGCTTCCTTCAATCAGCCAAGATAAAGCCATGAACGACACCATTCCAATCAACTAGTGAGCAAGCTGGCGAGATAACATGCGATTAGACCATATTGACAGGCTCCTAATCACTGTCAGTATTTGTACCACTGACGGCACACATGGTTTGTTCTGATGCCAGACGAGCAGCAGCCAGAGGCACTTCAAGGAAATTATAGCAGAAGGGCATACTGCCCGTATGAGGAGAGAGTGAGGAGGAGGTGTGGAAACCAGATATGGCAAAATCTATCTACCAAACACCTTTCCACCGGCCGATTGGCTGGCTTCAGGCAGGAGCGAACATGACTCAATCTTTATCTTGAATGCCAGCAGCTAAATTACTATACAGCTCAAAGAGAATGTGTGTGTATATGTGTGTCTGTCTGTATGTGTGTGTGTGAGCGTGTGGTCCTGCGCAGTAAAGTGTACAGATGGATGACTCATCCACCAATCATGTGACTCATCAATCACTGCAGTTACCATTTCCCTCCCTCCTTCAGAATTTTTCCTTTCTTCACTTATTCCTCCCTTTCAGTCCCATTCTTGCTGTTTTTCTCATGTTCATTATAATCATTTTTGAACATAATAAACTCCCTCTGTTTTTTCCCCTTGATTTTTCTCCATATTGGCGCAACTGTGACAATATATATGTTTTTTTTCTGTCACAAGGCTGCGACTGATTGTTTTCCTCTTGTGAGTATTTTGATTTATTTCGATCCTCAAGAATCAAGTGTTCTTGCTACAAGTACAACATAGCACTCTCCAAAAAGCCATTAAAAAACTGAACTTTAATAAAATAATTGCTTTTATTTTTTATCATATAGCAAAACTAGTAATCATCATGCTGTTATTTACACATTGCACGGGCATATTTATTTCACACTGTACATCTTACAATGCTAAAGGTGACATCAACAACAACACTCTCCTTTTACAAGACAGATGGCTTCACTGTGGACACAGTGGCCCTCTTTCCTTTTTGAGATTTCTTTTTTTTTATGTTCACAGTTTATTCAGAGAAAACAACCATCTTGAATTCTCCATACTGTTTTCTTTTTTCTTTTTTTTTGTTCTTTTTTTTTTGTTCATTTTTTAAGATGCAAGTAGAAAGACGTGCATTTAACGGTTTAAGCACAATCCCTGACTCCCCGGCCTGAAACTTTTCAATGAATTTCTTCTGAAAATGAATAAAATGTTTGTAGCCTCTTGGTGGAGATCTGTTTAAAAGGCTGCAGAACAGATAGTGTGATTTCAAGTACTTTTTTGTGGAAAGAAAGGGAAATTAGGTGATGGATATGATACAAGCAAAATGGCAAAAGAACAGTATGTGAAGACACGAAAGATATGTGAGTAAAGATGTGAACTGGATATGACGAATGAGAGAAAATTAAAAGAATATATACAGATATATATACACATATGTGTATTTAGAACCCAATATATATGTATATGAAGGACTCCTACAAGATCAAGGAGTACTGTGTGGTGGTGATAGTGGCTCTGCTATAAATATGTTGACACAACAACTTCTGGATCCCAAAATGATTGAAAACCCTTAGTCCACCAGGTTGGAAGTGTTTAGTGTTTAAGTTTGTGCTTTTGGAGTCCACAGGGTTTCTACATTGGGACCGGCAGTGATGATAATATTATGCATTATGATATTTCCCTTATAGAACCATGGTGCTTGTAAGGCAAAAATCTGAAATCGTGAGTTTGAAAAACTGAAATGTGTGTATTTGGCACCTTGCAAATTGCAGCTGTTAAAGTTGATCCAATCAGGAATAAGAAAGGCAACTACGCTACCGGTCAAAGGTTTGAGGACACGTCAGTTTGTCCTGTTGTTACTGAAGTGTATGTAGTGAACTGTTGACACAATGTCTCAGTGTTTCTGAAAGAAAAGCAGACGACAATTAAACTGTAGCAATGTGCAGTAGCCTGCCACCTCCTGCAGTGCACTGTTGTCCTAATAATGCATCAGAGGATGTAGTAACACAATTTGTACAGACAGAGGGCTCATGAGTCATCAGCCTTGAGGAAGTGTTTACATTAATTTGCTTAATGCTTGATTTAGTTTTAGGATTTCAATAAAAACTGATACAGTGGGGGCGTTCTTAAACTTTTGACCAGTAGTCTACACACATCAAATACAACAAAAATGTACTGTCAACATTTGACAATCGCAATGTTCAGTTTTTTTTTCTTCATATTTCTGTAGATAAGAAGTCATTGAACTACTTTAGTTTTGTAATATGGCATACAGAATATAAAACGAAATACAAAGTGATGCTGTAAACATGGTTCTCTTACAATGGGCACATCTGCTTGTGAATGTGTCAAAAATGTGATAATACTGTATGTAGGCGTGTTGATGTATGTGCGTCCCTGTGTGTGTGTGTGTATGTGTGTGTGTCAGTGTGTGCGTGAGAGGGTGTGGGTGTGCCTGTGTGTGTGTGTGTCCTCTAGAAATCTCTGTATAATGCAAGAGCATCAGAGGTTGACCTGAATGGAGGCAGACATACACCATGGTATGTTCTGTTTCAAAATGTAAACTGAGCAAGAGGCTGAACATGGTAACAGGGAGCTCGAACTGGGACCCCTCCATCCTCTCCCTGACCGAGAAAATCAACAAAAAATACAGTGATTAAAACAACAGAAATCTAACTCTTTTTTCCCACCTTTTTTTTTTTTTTAAACATCTGGACCCTTCAATTTCCATCAGGCTCAAAACACACATCTCCTCTGTCTTTTTTTCACCTCTTTTAGCTTTTCTCCAGCTACTGTATATCTATCCCACCTCTGTCAGTCCCTCTGATCTAAAAAATGTCCAAAAAGTCTCTCAGTACATTCTGCGCTTCATGTAGATCCTCTCAATAAAGTTTTCCAGCTCCTCCTCACTGTCCAGCTGAGGCACCAGCCCATCTTCCTCATAGTCATCACCCGGTGTGATCTGGGGATAGTAGAACGGGGGTCGCCTGCCTCTCCTGGGTGGGGTTATTGGTTTTGGGGGAGGTAGGGGTTGGTAGGTCCGTGGGTGAGGAAGGATATAGTTAGAGATATAAGGAGTGAGAGGCAGTCGAGGCGCTGGTTGCTGCCTCCAGCCCTGCCCACGGTTCTTACCCCCAGCCCTGTGCCTGCGCCTCGGGGGCTGGAGGTCAAGTTCTTGGGGGCCGAACGGCTGGTCTCTGGAGGGGGGGGGCTTGCCATAATATTGTTGTTTGGGATATGGGAAATAAACAGGGTAGTATGCTCGATATGGCTTCTGGTAGTATGGATAGGAGGGGAAGGCTAAGAACTGTTTTTGGGGTTTATACCAGTAGTCGAGCTGCTTCTGAGGCTTGTACCAATATTCCTGCTTATATGACTTGACTTTGTCCTTGTGCCATTTCTTGTTGGACTTGTTGTACTTATAAGGGTTTTTCTTGGGGTTTTTTGAGGCTGTGTAGTGGTAGATAGGCGGAGCGGCCAGAGGAGGAGGCACCAGAGGCCTGAAGCGTGGGATCACGGGGTTGCTGTTGATCGGCTGCTGTTGCAGCTCTTTCCTTTTCTTCTTCTTCTCCTCCACATCACTAATAATCTCAATCACGTCGTCGGCAGGCAGGTGCAGCTTGCTGCTGATCTCGATGAGCCTGTCAATCATCTGCTGGTCCATGTCGTCTTCGTCGGGGAGGATCTCCTCGGAGCGCTTGTCCTCGGCGGTGTTGCCCGCGGCTCCCATGCTGCTTTTCTGCCTGGGCTTCATGTAGGACTGCTGCTTCCTCCCCATGTACTGCAGCAACATGTCAGAGGCGATGTCAGCCAGCCTCTGCTCCTCCTCTCTGGCACGCTCCGCCTCCTCCTGCTGCCGGAGCACCTCCTGTTTCTCTGCGCGAGCTCTCGCCTCCTCTTCCATGTGGGAAAGGCTTTCCTCCTCTTCCTCAACCTCCTCCTCCAGCTCCTCCCCTTCATCCTCAAAGTCATCCATGAAGTTGCCCCCCTTGGCGGGTTGGTTGCGGGACTGGTTCTCCTGCCAGTGCTGCTTCTTCCCTGCTCGCGCTAGCTGGGTGTTGTACGCCTTGTAGCCCTTCAGCGGAGGCAAGATCTCATTATCTTGGAGACCCAAGTCAATATTTTGGAAGTAGCCTCTTATTTTGCGCTGCAGAGAGAGATCATCCCCCTGTGAGGTGGTACTTAGCCTGGCCTTGTCTAATAAACTTTCCAGTTCCTTGCCCACCTCCTGCCCCTCTTCTCCTTCTCCTCCTTTCCTTTCCTCCTCACCTCCACTATCAGGGCCAACAGGCCTCCCTGGATTCTCTTCTGACCTTGTATTTTCATCCTCCTCCTCCTCTCTTTCCTTTAAATCATCAGCCTGAGCAGCTGTCAAATGGCCCACAATTAGCTGTTCAATAGCCTTATCAGCCCTCCGCCCCTCCCCGTCCTCCTCCGCCCCCCTGTCTCCCTCCGTCTGCCCCGTCCTTATCTCACCACCCGCCAACCTCTCAGTGGAGGGCAGCTCCCGACTCTGATCCTCTCCCCAGTCTCTGTTTCTGCTCCCGCTCTCCCCCGGGTGGTCCAGGGCCTCCAAAAGCACGGCGAGCACCTGCGCAGGGTCTGTCGCTTTATCTGGTTGGTTATCTCGACCCGTGCCGCGGCCCCGGTCTAAAGACACGTCGTCAGGGTCAGGGAGACTCTGGGGAGGGGGCGAGAGAAAGGGGGCGAGGCTGTCCTCTTTCTGGTCTGTCCGGGTGTGCCCCTCCACCCCTCCCTCCCCTCCCTCACCCCACAGAGGGGTGGTGCCAGCCAGCTGCGGAGTGACAATGAGCAGGACCAATAGGATGAGGTGGGCTGTGGAAGGGGCGTGATGACAGGTCATGACCATGCAGAACCGGCAGGAGGGAGGTTAAGCACCTGAAGAAGAAGAACAGGAGGAGAAGGAAGGGAAGAGGGAAGAGGGAGAGGGACAAAAAAAAACATGAGGGATTATCTGAATATCATTTGTTGTAGTTTCCCCCCTGGAGCAATGAATTTCAATCTGGCAACATGAGCCTGTCTGGATCATTGAACTGTGCTGCCTTTTTTTTTTTTCCTTTTGTGAAAAATACAGAAATAGTTGAGTGACTTTAGGATTAGAGCACAATCAGCCTTTAAAAAAAAATAAAGAATATAATTTTCAAACAATATATGTTGCCACCACACAAAAGCAGTTGTCACTGAGCACGTTTGAGGACAAAGCACGCGCCCAAACGCAGTCTAATGAACCATGGCAAACGCAACAAAGAAAGTAGAAGGTTTCTCTCTTTCTCCTGACATAACTTCATATTTTTTGTTTTTAGTCTATGTGTTGTAACGGAAAATAAAATTCTAGTTTTTAATATTTCTCCTAATGTCCATTTTGGTCCATTGCTGTGTAACCTCAGTCCATGTGGAAACACAGATCAAGCTCTGATCTGACCATATAAATCATCTTTGGATGTTTGCCGCGTGAGCTGCCCGTGTCTTTCGGGAGGAATATCATCATTTGCATACAGATATTGCGCCCTGGACCCAAACACGATTGCAGTCGTGCGTTAACCTGGTCATTATCTTCCCAGCGCGAGGATGAATCGATTGAGAATAACGCACAGTGGTGTTTTTTTTGTCTTGTTCGGAGATTTAACGGATGAAACTGTAAAATAGCCAAGAAATGCACGTTGAGGAAATTAATTTTGAGTCTAACTAAAAAAAAAAACTAAACAAAAATAATAACTCTCACCTCGTCCTCCAAGTCAACCCAACCACAATGCGCGCACCTGCCATTTTAAGCGCCTCGATCTGTTCTACAGGGATAACAGGGAAAATACAAATTGATCCGAGGTTTGTCTCTGTGTCAGCTGTGATTTTGGTGTTCCGTGCATCACAGCGATGTGACCAGGAGACTGGTCTCGAGACGGCACGCACGGGGAAGTCATGCGTAAAGCTGGTGGCTGTGGTTGAGCTATTTAACCCTACGGTCCCTGCGCAGTCCGGTCAAATTGTAAATACGCGGCTTGATAATTTTTTTTTAGCAGATAAACCCTTTTTTGCACAAGGGACGATGGGGGGCAGCGTGTAAGAAACGCGGCTTTGTCCTTGTGTGGTGGGAGCATGTTTCTCCTCGGTGGCAGTGGTGGAATGCAGACAAGCGCAAATTTGGGCAGCACCGCACAGCGCAGCGTGCAGCACGCAATTCTAACTATTTTTTTTATTTTTTTTTTTTAATAAACTGCACCAGTAAGGCGGGAAGCGAAAGAAACCCTCTTAATAAAGTATCTGGCCCGCAGTATATGGTCCAGACTTTAATTCAATCCGAAATTAATAACTAAAAATCGAAATTCAGCCCTTTCTGCTGCTCTTATAGCTCACAAATTATTATTTTTTTGTTACATTCCAGTCTGAAAAATCGCAACAAAATTTTTGCTGGAGCCCCTGATTAGCAGTTGCACACAGAGATAGACATTAATATAATATATAATAAAATTATCCGCAAAGTGCAGTGGGTTTATTTCTCTATCATCCCCCCCAAAAAAGAGAATGAATAGAAAATTAAGGATATATTTGTTTCTTCTTATTGCACGTATTAAGTAGCCTATTACTAGCCTATATCAAACATATTTATGCTTTTATAAAATGCTTTCTTTTTAAATGATGTTAAATTTTAAAAGATATTCAAGAAATGAAATCATGAGAAAATGTTATAAGAATATTGCTCAGTTACCTATGTAACACAATATATTCCGTTTTCCTCATTAAAAAAAAGTCACAAACAGTTGACGTGTACTTCACAGTTAGACATCAAACAGCTGCAACAAAAAGATCGATTCTACTGATAAAGTTTAAAGAATTTTAAAGCAAATTCTTCCACACTTAACAATCCTAACGAGTCACACTCCTCTGCTGTGGGGAAAAAATGCATTTTAACAATAACTGATTGTTCAACACTTTGAAAACGTCCTAATCGATCTGAATGGTATGGCTGGTGAATGATGGAGGTTTGGTTCCACTTACCTGGAGTCCCACTTGGGGGGTGGGGAAGTGGTGAAACTCACAACGCGGGTAAAGCCAAGATTATTTCATGAATAGTGGATCACCTGAGAGAATGTCTTTGTCTTTTTTCTCCTCTCTCTCTCTCTCTCTCTCTCTCTCTTCAGCCTGTGACCAACATCAAGAAGAAGAAGAAGAAAAAACAAACTGGCGGTTCTTTATTTAGTTGTGTGGTGTGTTTGTATGGCAGCAGCAACGGTTCTAATGTACAATTGAGTGAATGTTTTCAGCACCACGATCAGCGCAACTTTATTGTATATACCCTCGGCAGACCACGTGACCGCCCCCCTCCCCTCCCCTCCCCTCTCCAGCCCCCACCGACACCACCACCCCCCCTCAGCTGCAGGCAGTGCTGACGTCACTTCCATTGATAAGAATGTTGGTGTGGAGATGGCACTGCGAGTCTAGGCTGGCCCCAGCTGATGAATGAACGGAAACGGCATGAATGAAATAGTACTTTTCCTCAATGAAAGGAGAAAATTGTAGAGATAGAGCTGGTGCGCAGCCATTTTCCTTCTCACATATTAAAGGTTAGTGTGCTGCTTCTTCCCTCCTTCCTTCCTCTGCTCAGAGCTTGTTTCAGATTCAGGAGCAGAGGTGGTGGTGATGGTGGTGATGGTGGTGGTGGTGAGGGGGGGGGGGGGGGGGGGGGGTTTAGTGACCTCCTTCACAGCCTATCAATTAGGGTCATTTGGTGACGTGCTTCAACGAAATCAATGACTTGCATCTGCAGCTTCAGACAGAAAAAAGTGGTGTGTGCACTCCAGAGGCCGATTTCTCTCTGCATCCCCGGCTGTTGTCTGAGGTGGCCCTGCTCCTCTGTGGCTTCATGGCTCACGGGCCACGAGAGCAGCCGTGCTTTGCTGCTCAATTTCTGCTCAATTTCCAGGGAGTGCGCAATTTTCCACCCGCTGTCTCACATCATTTCTTGCTGCTCTCCATCTGTCAGCAGCACATTGTGCTCTTAACATGGCCCCCCTCATCACAATTCATTTTCACATCACAGGCACAACACAAGGCTTTTACACATACATCTGTAAAAACACACACGTGCAGGTAACGCTGGATGAATTAATGAACATGAACACAAACTCCTGATATTGTATGAGTTTATGTGATTAGTTCATGTTTAATGGATGTTTAATTAATGAGTATTAACTCACAGTTTGTTTATACATTAATTCATGTGGCAGCAAATTTGCTTAAATACAATTACAGCCACATAAAGCCCATGCATTAGACAGTGAACCTGTATCTTCTCTATGGTAAAAATAAGAGCCTGTGACAACCACAATAATAATCTTTGTTTATGTCACATCTAATTGAGGTCATAAGATAAGATGTACTTTATTGTCCCCTTCAGGGAAATCTGACTTGGACGTGAATTACATGGTACATAGGTACATACATTAAAACCACAGGACTGGCAACAACATGACAGTCACAGACACTTGAATACAGCAGCAAGAAACAGCATGTTGTCATGCAACAACATGTAGAAGTTGCATGTTTGTTTCTCCGAGAATTAGTGATAAATGACTCATGATCAAATGCATCTGGGTCTGAAATGAACTTTTTTTAATGGATCCCAGCTAATCTGGTGGCACATTCACTGACTGACTGGTGATTAATGCGGCATCAACTAATCACATGAACTCATGAAAGTGACACAGGAATTTCACGCTACATCGTGAATTAGTCATGCCTTACCTACGCATGTGTTTTTGAACCCTTATCATAACGTCTCTCCGACACGTGCACCCATACTACATGTGATACTGTACTGCGAGCGAAACCCTGCTTTTCTCAATGATTAGCTTCATGCTCGGTGGCTCTAATTCTGATCATTATCAATACCAACTCGGGGAAGAAAAAAAAATTCAGTAGGTTTTTTGCAGTGTGAAATTGAAATAAGTCTGCCCGAAGGTTTTAACTCTCACTGCCTGATACATGAGGATAAGAATCAAAGGTTTTTCTGTAGTAAACAACTCTGGGTTGCAGAGGGATGCTTTGATTTCATGACCCACTCATGTGCATTCATCTGTGCTCTTTTTTCAACTTACTTTCCCCTCCATTTATTATTATTTTATATTATTACATATAAATAAAACAGCTTCCACTGTCAACCAGTTGTTCCCAAGGTCTGCTGTAATGGAGCATTTTGTACATTTTGGTTCAAGGGCAAATAAATACACATGTGTACATATTACTGGTGTTCATGTGCCAGCTAATGTGGAAACAAGTTGATTCACAATGTTAAAGCCGAGCTCATTTCCATACACTTCATTTGTCGGTGCCAGGCCTATACTCTGGCCTTGTGTGCCACTAAATTCACCGTGTGTGTGTCGCCTATGTGTGGTTTAAGGTTGTGTTTTCTTTGTGCGTTAGCAATTGCACTGTACATCCAGTTAACCAGAGACAAGGATTCTATATTATCAGGGATGTTCTAAGGTTAATTGGATATTAGCTGCAGGCGTCGGAGTCGCGTGGGGCCAACTTTATGAAGTGATTATTGTGTGGCCAATCCAAAATGTCATGCTCTGCAAATGTGAATGTTAGATTCTTGATATTTCTTCCCTGATCAGAGAAACCTAACAGGCCGACAAACAGAAATATCTTCCAAAGTCTTTGAAGTCTCATTTTAAAGGGAGTTTACGCTTATCAAAGACGTGAAAATAAACATGCAACAACTCGTAGTTTCCCCCCGCGGCAATGATACAGTCCTCTGCTTCTGAGAGGTGGAAGACTCCGACAGTCAGAGGAACATGCTCAGTCTCTGACTAAAATGGCGCTTTGTGTGTCTGCGTTGAGGCGACGTTTGTCTTGGTCTGTGTGTGTGTGTGCAAATATGTGTTTTGTATTAGCGGACGAGATATGCACACATCAAATGAAGTTGTAATTTGTTACGATGGCTCCAGGCACCGCATAACCTCTGTTTGATTAGATTTTGTGCAAGGGACTGTCTGCAGCAGAATGCAGAGTGTTTGCAAGGCATTCGTGTTATTGTGTATGTGTATGTGTGTGTATCTGTGTTGAAATGCTTGATGGCAGCAGCAGGCTCTGAGAGGTAAGCATGGAGCCGGAGGGCAGATGCTGATATAACGGTCTGGCATTATCATCTGCCACTCAGCATTAGTTGGCCCTTTACCCTCACTCCATGTCCGCACCCCCGCACTGACTCACACTCTGCCGCCTGCTTGGCCACTCACATAGATTAACACTGCTTGCATTTAATGGAATACACACACTGAAGAAGATACACACACCTCACTGCAATAGTTCCATTTCTCCCTCTGTGTGCTCCATCTCTCTCTTTCTCTCTCTCTCTCTCTCTCTCTCTCTCTCTCTCTCTCTCTCTCTCTCTCACACACACACACACAAAGGCAAACACACTT
This sequence comes from Trachurus trachurus, assembly GCF_905171665.1. Taxonomy (NCBI): domain Eukaryota; kingdom Metazoa; phylum Chordata; class Actinopteri; order Carangiformes; family Carangidae; genus Trachurus; species Trachurus trachurus. The sequence continues at coordinate 16,639,104 of NC_139903.1, read as the reverse complement.
CCCCTCTCTTACTGTAATGTACATTACAGACAAATGAACCTGTGGAGAAGGCTGGGGCGTGCTGCCACTGATGGTTCCCCCGTACAAACTGCTAAGACAAGAGGCAGTGAGTATATGTGGATGGTCTTTTGTTCCATTTAATTAACTTCCTCTTACTCAGTGTTGGTGTTGGGCTGAGGAGGGCTGTAGGTTTGTCGGGCAGAGCCGAAAAAATCGACGTCCTTCAAACAAAGAGAGATAGTGAATGATGAATTTCCCTTTTTGTTATTTTTTTTTTTGCTGACATTTTGGCCACAATTATGGTAATGCAGGCTGGGGGGATCTTTCTGTAAGCGTGCTAATGCAGCTCCCTTGCACAGCAGAGGGTTCCTACCTAGGAGTGATAAAATAGAGCTCATGATTAACAGAAGCTTTTCCGCCCACGCCACTTTGTCAAGGGAGGGAAGGACAAGTAATTGCACCGTAAGGTTCCTACAACACAATGCATAGCTGGGACTTGATGATGTGTGCAGGACCCTAGCACCCACACTATAATCTACAGTTTCATCTGGAGGTTTTTTTTTTATTTCTCTAACATATGCTTTTGAAAAGTTTGCTCCAAGCTATATTAATCTACACAATTTTCTGGCATGCATGTTGAGAATTTTTTTTAAAGGTGCAAATATTAAAGCTGCATGAGTATGACTCCACCAGTAATTAATACATCTGTTACATGTATGCACCCATCAGGCCTGTTGTTGCTGTTGAGATAAAAGTTGTCAGTTCTTGACAAGTGCAATTTCTACCCTGGAGCTCTCTCTCTCTCTCTCTCTCTCTCTAAAACGTTTGTTCATGTCAGGGGGTGAAACGCAGTGTTACACGACAGCATCTGTTCTACTCTGCGAGACTTGTTTGCTGGTGTTACGTTGCGCTGTTATTGTGTGTTTTTATGGTGAAGCAGCTGTGTTTACATCTGGAAACTGATGTGTTAGAACAGGATGACGGCAATGAGGACGTTAGTATCTCGTTAGTAGCCATCAAAGGCCTCCACATCCACATCTCTCTCTCTCTCTGACTGACAAGTGATACCACTGCAATCCAACCTGACTTTTTACACAGAGAATGAGCAGTAAATCACACCTATGCCTGGTCTTCTTACTGTTACACAGCAGGTGCGATGTCACCGTATTAAAATGAGGGATATCTCTTTGAGAGTGTTTTGCCATTAATAACTATGATGTTGAAATGCTCGTCTTCACTATGGTAATTAATCAAGGTGACGTTAGGAACATACTAGAATATTAAAGCGGGAAAACAGAATATGTGATGTGGGCAGGGACTGTAATAAGTACAAGCAGCTTTGACACCAACAATATGTCAGTGTCTTGATTATGTATGTGTGGACTATGCACTATTATGTATGTATTTCCTTTCTAAAAAGGACACAGCAGCCAGTATAAAGTATGTTTTGTCTCCTTGTGAAGCGTTAGTATTAGCTCGTGCTAATGCATGCTGGGAAAAGCTCAACCTAATGTAAACAGAAAGTAGAATATTTATGTAAAGTCACGCATGCGCTCCGTGCTGTGTATTAAAATATTAAAATAGAGCGTGAACCCATAGCACAAAACTATCAGTCAATAAAAGTCAAAGATGTTTGCGGCTTACAGGAAAAGGAAAAGGAATGACAGAGATTAATGTTCCCAATTTTTGTGCTGCCTCCGCCCTCTCCGCCCCCTTTAAATTCTTTACCAGCTCTGCAAATAAAAATGTCGTCCGGTTCACGTTGTGCGGCGCTGTGAATGAACGCCATCGCTTCATAAATAATCTGTGATGGGTTAACATTTCCACCTTGATGTATATGGTGTTAAAAGTAATATTTGGATCTATGAGCCAATATAAATGATGTGAGAGAATAAGCTCTGAACGGCCACTGAATGCCAAAAGTCTATGGCATAAATTAGGCCTGTAAGAAGAGTTATGGTGGGAGTCAATGGACCCCTGGGGAAGTGGATCCTGTGTGAATAATGCGTGCGCATGGTGGTGATTGTTGTCCTACTCCCTCATTGTCTGTTACTCAGAAATTATTTACCCCCTTGAATATTAGCTGTAAAATGCGCATTGCAACCTTTGAGAAACTGGTGGCACCGGTGACGGATGGTGGCTTGAAGCAGGCAATGAATTTGAAGTTGATGAGGCGACTCATATCAGAGCGTGCGACATCAGCGCTCACCATCAATCTCTTCCCCTCTCCCCCGTAGACATCTGGCACATGCATCAGCAAACACACTATTGAAAATGAATGGAACCAAACCCTGACAACACACACACACACACACACACACACACACGGTTTCAGAGGCAGTGCTGCACATTCAAGGCCTCATGACAAGACACTCGGCCTGCAGCCAGCTGCCTCTAATGTACTACAGTAGAACCTAGCATGAGACTTTATTAGAATAATAGCTTGCATCCACACCACTTGTAGTCAGTGCACCAGAGAGCACAGATGGCAGAGCCACAGACTGCAGATCTATTGGCAGGGAAACCCACACATTTGCAGACCTTCTCTATGAAGAGCCAAATTTCAAAATCCATGCATCAATATGTGCATTGATGTGGTGTGGTCACGTTAATTACCTCATGATTGGACTTGTGTGATCTTGTTGCAGTGAAGCTCTATAATGGCAACTAGAGTGTATGAGTTTACTTGTTATGTGATTTTATTTCTCAGTAGAGTATATTCTTAAAGGAATGGTTCACCAAAAAATGAAATTCAGTTATTAGTGACTCACCCTCATGCTGATCAATACTCCAGAGTAGTTTTTTATTCCTCAAAGTGCATCTACCCGGGAGGCCGGTTCGTAGTCCAATGAAAACTTTATATGAGATTAATAGGGCCCGACACAAAAACGTCCATAAAACTACACAAAAACTATTTTATTCCTCCGCACTGCTCTTCCACTGCAATCCAAGTGTCCTGAAGGGATATAGTCCAGAGTTTACTTAAAACGACGTCATTTAGGACATTTTTACAGCCTAAACAGTCCTGTATTGAATTTCGCGTTCACGTGATGCACACGGACGACCGGACTTGCCTAAATGATGTTGTTTTGGGTAAACTCTGGACTATATCCCTTCAGCATACTTGGTGTTGTGCTCTACCAAAATATTAATAATTACTATAAAAATTATTAATGGGATTTAATTTTATTAAATCCACCTCGGGGCACCAGACAGCCAATGTACCAAAGTCAGTCTCATAAGGGTGTGCTAACTATTAATATAGAACCTTGTTTAATGATTAAGTTAATAATTATAAACAAAATAACTAGGGCTGGGACTTTAACGCATTAATTGCGATTAATTAACTACACAAAAATTAACGCGTTAAAATTTTTTTACGCATTTTAATCGCACTTATTAATTTTTTTTTTTTTTTTTTTTTCTCACGTGTGTCTACGTGCGGTGCGCCCGCACGCGAGAGAGGCGGCAGTTTGAGAGGCTGACTGGCAGAGATGAGAGCTGGTGAAACGCTAGCACACCATCTCTGATCTCTGCCTGCACATACAGTAGATACACAGACACGGGCGCACGCTAAATGCGCTATATAGCGCTAATTGCTCAGCTGCAGCGCTATATCTATGACCTGTCACTGTCACAGGTGCATCTCATCTCATTATGATAGGACTTCACCCTCAGAGCTGTCTGTCTTCAGACTGTCCTGACCTGTCCCTGAACATCACACAGGGACAACATGGAGCTGCCTGTGTGATTGGTTACTGAGTTTTATTAATGTTTGCATCAGGCTGAGTTCAACAAATCAGTTTATGCTACTGTGATTTAAGTAGCCTAGTTAAATACTACAGTAATCATCATAGTGTATTGGAAGGAAAGACCATTTAATCTGTATGTATCAAATATCGATTAATGAATTAATCGATAATTTGCATCCCTAGTCTGTTGGTCTTGGTTAAGTACCACCTTGCATGCTTAAGCTTATGTATTCAGTCATTCAATGGTATACTAAAATCCATGTGAAAAAAAAATGCTTCTCACTGTTCTCAGGTCAAATATTTATATGCGATTAAAATGTGATTAATTGCGATTAATTAATTACAAAGCCTCTGATTAATTCAATTTTTTTTTTTAATCGAGTCCCCGCCCTAAAAATAACATTATCAATTAGGGGTGCACCGAAAGGCATTTTTTTGGCCGAAGCCGAATACCGAATTAAATCAAAACGCTTGGCCGAATAACCGAATAATACCGAATACTGAAAGTGGTTATAAAGTTTTTAAATAAAATATTTTTTTAAACTTAATTTTCAAAGAAAGTAAATGTTTATTGACTATTCTGACAGTTTTTGAATATTCCAGTTGCCGTTGCTCATCAAAAAAGCACAAGAAGTTAAGTGTCTTTTCAAACAGTGGTTCCTAACCTTTCTTGGTCAGATTTTTTTTAATTCATCAATTAGGCTGCTAGACATTTCAGGCGACCTCATTTGAATTTCAGGCGACCCCACGTGGGGTCCAGACCCCAAGGTTGGGAAACACTGTTTTAAATAGACGTCGGCCACGGACGGAGTTGGCGACATGCTGGGACGAGGAGCTTTCGTTTTAACTGCTGCAGCCGTCTCTCCCTCTCGTAGCCTACTCAGCATGTTGTTGTTTGGTTTTTAAATGATTAATTAAAAGGCGCGTTGCTACGGGAACGGTCCCCTCACTCAGTCCTCTCAGTGGCCGTGTCTCCGCCGCAGACAGGACGCACCGGCACCGGGCTCTTGGAGCGACGTGCAACGGTGCGCGCGGTCGCTGTGCAGCTCCCCCCCCCCACACTGCTCTTGTTGCTGTTGTTTTTCTAACAGTAGGAGTCACCTACTAATAAAGCTCCATGAGGTTTAAACTGCCGTTTCCATCGTCGCGCGATCGCGTATTTATCAGACTTTACTTTTTTTTTTTTTTTTTAATATTCGGCCTTGCTTTGCGCTCATTCCACCGAAGGCCGAATGTTGCTTTTTTTGCAATTTTCGGCCGAATATATTCGGTTACCGAATAATCGGTGCACCCCTATTATCAATAGCTGCAAAGTTGAAGGATTTAGAAGTTCTACTGCGTAGAGGTTGGCATACTCACTATTGTACAACATTAACAGGCCCCGTCCAGACGAATCCGTTTTTTTCGAATCCGGATAAATACTTTATCGGATCGGCCTCGCGTCCACACGGATCCGGCGTTTTCAGGGGGTGAAAACGGTATTTTTTGAAAACGGGTCCCAGAGTGGGAAAATTTGAAAACGCCGCCCCAGCGTTTTCGTCTGGACGGCCAATACGTTTTTTTTCTGAAACGATGATGTCATGCCCCCCGCCGCTCTACCTGTAACCTGAGACACACACACACACACACACACACACACACACACACACACACACACACACACACACACACCGCTGCAGCAGCTGCACACTGACAGTCTATGGACGTAACAACAACGGCCGACTAACGTCGCGTCGCTCAGACGCTGCAGCTGAATCACGTCTGTTTAATCATCACTGATCGTAATATTTACTCTGACACGACGCCCTGTCAACATTTAATCCCATGTTTGAGTTTTAATACAGCGGGGGACTTCTTCTATTGAATTACAGCGGGGACTCCCGTCTTCTTCTCTGTAGTGTTTGTGTGTGGCAGCGCTACAGCGCCACACGCTCCACCCGCTCCACACACGCCTGGAGGATGTACTACAGCGTTTTGGGTCGTTTTCACTGGATCCATGTGGACGCAGATATTTCTGAAAACGATGCCGTGTTTAAGGAGATTTTTTTCAAAACGATTAAGAAAAAGATCGGATTCGGTGAAGCCGCGTATTCGTCTGGACGGGGCCTAAACATACAGCTTAAGTGAAGATCAGGCTCTAACTGACAACAACAACAACAACAACAACAACGAAGCTCAAGTATTTAAACTGATTTCAATCAATACATACATTGGCAAGGTTGAGGTATTCTATGCTTAGTCAAGGTGCAAGGTAATCCTAACTAGGCCCAGTTACGTTACCAAATCACGTGAGGGTGAGAAGTCCCGGTGCTGGTGGGGATTCCTGCGGTTGCAGGTTTTTTTGCCGGTCCTGTTGTGGCAGTCAAGTCCAGTGATTGTGTCCTTGTCCGGTGGACTACAGCCGTCCTGGCTGTGTAGTTTGAGTTCCGTTGAGGAGAGTCCTTGGTTGCTTGCTTTCTTTTGTGGCTCCGTAGCTCAACTAGCAGACCTTGCGTCGTGCTAGCTGGTTCCCTTTCTCAGAGGTGTATAAAGTACTAGAAAAAAATAACTAAGTAAAAGTAGAATTACCATAACAAAAAACGACTTTGGTAAAAGTAAAAGTCACGCATAAGAAAATTACTTGAGTAAAAGTCTTAAAGTAGCTCACATTAAATGTACTTAAGTATCAAAAGTATCTTGTGAAAAAATATACTCAAGTATCAAAAGTACAAGTACAAGTACAAAGTATTTAGCATAAAAAGAAGTAAAACAACCACTTGTTTTGCTTGTGTGTTGTTTTATTTCACTTTCAGGTGAATAGATGTGGAATGATAAAACCAAAAAACACCTGAGCAAACATGTAGAGTGAGTGAATCAAGGGTCTGGTGACTGCCTGAGAACAAAACTATAAAGCAAGCGTCTGTCTGTGTGTACCGTATATGATCATTAGTGGCCCAGGTGTTTAATATGCTCAATCACCTTGCAGCCCAGGCGTTTAACCAGGCCTGTATTTGCAACAGGCACGCATGCAGTGGTGCGAGGTAAAAACGAAACTTATCAATCGGCGCATGAGAGTGATCGATCCTGTTACGCATAGAGGATCTTTGGAGCCGTCTGCGGCCACAGCAGCTCTCCGCAGCAGCAGCAGCGGGTCGTGGTGACAGAGACTGTGTGAATGCTTCACTATCGCAGATTCAAATAATAGCCTAGTAATCGCCCGGGCATTTAATTGAACGGGCTTATACTGAATGAGGTCGGACCCCCGACGGCTTTTAGAGCACAGGCGCATATTTGCACGCAGGCGATTATTTGGTCATATAGCCTACAGGTAAATATTTCTATTTGAATTTGTAACGAGTAACGAGGTGGCAAACGTAAATGTAACGGAGTAAAAGTATATGTTTTAACTTTTAAATGTAGTGAAGTAAAAGTAAAAGTCCTGATTAAAAAAAAGAACTCCAGTAAAGTACAAATCCTCAAAAAAACTACTTAAGTAGTGTAACGAAGTACATCTACTTCGTTACTATACACCTCTGCCCTTTCTTGAGTCCGTTGGTAGGCACTTGCGGCGCTACCAGTGGAGGCGCCTGCCTTGTGCAGGCCTCATGGAGGTTGGAGAGCGGTAGCAGTAGCTCCAGGTGAGGAGCTGAGAGGAGCGGCAGCTCCTTCTGAGAATCGCCAAGAATAGAGAGCGAAGAGAGAGAGAGGAGAAGCGAACTTCTCCTTTTTATATGGCCTGTGACCTCACAGGTCCTGGGGCCATACCTGACCAATGGGGGGTCAGTAGTGGAGGTTCCACATAGGTGTGAAAAGGTGAAGGACGCTGGGAGGCTGAGTTAAATGGTTTTCCTTTGTCTGGGAGACAAAGAAGCCATGCAGTCTTGTCCTCCATTTTGACTGGGCTGAGTCCCAACACTTGGATTGCTGCAGACGAGCGGTGTGGAGGAATATTTCAAGGTTTTTGTGTAGTTTTATGGACGTTTTTGTGTCGGGCCCTATTAATCTAATAAGTTTTTGTTGGACTACGAACCGGCCTCCCGGGTCTCCAGATGCACTTTGAGGAATAAAAAACTACTCCGCAGTATTCATCAGCGAATTTCATTTTTTGGTGAACTATTCCTTTAATTCCCTCTCATTTCTATAACCTTGGTCACCATATTTTTTCCAAAATATACTGACCAAACTAAAGGTCTGTAAAGGATGGATATGGGCAGTAGAAAGCAAAGCCCACATTGATAGGTGAAAATCTGCTGCTCCACTGGGTTGAGTGGGGTATTAAGTAGCTATCCAGTTTGGAATACATGTTGTCCTTCAAAAAGACATTTAAATCAAAGCTGTATCCCAGTAGAGAAACCTCAGCAAACTGCTGCTTTTATTTACAGCTTGTGTTTCCTTAAGTTGCAAAGTCTTATCCACTTCGGCAACTTTTTATGCTCCAAATTAGGGGATGTTTTTTTTTATTGTTCATTCAATACAGAGTACTCTCAATGCATCACAGATACCTAAAAAATCATTTCAATTTCCTTGGATGAAGACAGACTTGAAGTGGGGGTGGGGGTGGGGGGTGCTGATACTCATACATCAGTCAATACAAGCCATCATTATCTTAAACTCCAACGTTTTACAGTATCTGAAAGGCACAAAGATATAATAAAAATTAATTTTCTAACATTTTGAAAGAGAGACAGAGACAGAGTGAGACTTATCAAGCATCAGATCTGCAGTGGAGTTACTTTACTATCAATCACAGGTCATGTTATCGTGTCTTGATATCAAACTGTATCCATGGTCCCTATGGACACACTGTGGTTAATTAATCTATGGACTCAGAGAACTTCAAATAAGCACAGACATACTCAACCTGACCGGTCAAGTGGTGAACAGGTGAGTGATTTACAAAATGTATGCATGATCTCGATTCCCTTGAATGACCACCTAATGATTTACCAGGGGTTAACAATCATTTCAGGGATTATTCTGGGGCATTTTTCCTTTTTCCTAATGAGACAGGGGCAGTGAGAGAGAGACAGGAAAGCTGTGAGAGATACATGCAGACCTCAATTAATTGACAAGCAGTCGACATAATTACTAGCTTTGGGGGTGTCCCTTGTTAATTTCAGGTTTTCCTTTTTTTTTTTCCATGTATGATCTGCCACACTTCTCAATTTCATTTTTCTGTATATGCAGCATATTTAATTTGTCAAAGAGGCGAAAATGTTTCTTTCATGTGTTTTTATTTTATTTTAATGTGAGCAAAATTAACATTGGAGTGTTTATATCTAAAACATTGGTGCCTCTAGATAAGTAGGTTTATGATAACCATTGTCAGTTTAAGTGAGATTTAATAATCTTTACCACATAGTAGTAGTAGCGGATTTATAAATACGTTTTCAGCAGGAACACCAGGGACTGTTTGATCTTTTGCTGATTTTCCTCAACCCTCCACTTGTGTATCTACAGTGTTGACCTCCATGCTTCATGTGATATATACTGTAAACCTAATGCAAACAAGCACAGGTTACACACGGTTTTATACCTTGAATTAGACAAACAGATGGAAAGATGAGTCCTCCAGAACTCCTTGTTGAAATGAAAACTGTTATCGGTGATCAGCACACCAACCGACTGGAAGGGAAGTAATTTGAAAGCTGTTTGAAACACGGTAATTTGCGTGTGTGACTCATCACCAACACCTACAGCGACAAAACCTCTGATCCTCCAGAAGAAGAATAGGGTCACATAAGTGTGTGTGTGTGTGTGTGCAATGCAACAGACCAACAAACTGGTATAAGGAGGCTATCGGATATTGAGCTCACACAAAAAGGGGCAATATTTTCCATCAAGTTTTATTTACTAGCTGTTTTGGACATATTTCATCTTTCATGTATTGACATGTATATAAACATGAGCTACAACATCTGACAGTGAAGTGGATCACAGCTTCTTTTATTGTTCAGCCAGTCGACATCTGTTTCTATCGATAGATGTCTTGATAAGTGTCCTCTGCAGACTTATTGGCATTCCATAATAATAAAAAAAAAGGTTTGCTGTGGGTCAAAAAAGGATATCAGAAATCTGACATGGGAAATAAACGGAGCATGTTTTCATATCAGACAGGAAGTTGGGCTCCAGATAATACAATCTCAATGACAACCTGATGATATTGCAGCAAAATAGGACATGCTCACTTGAGGTGTCAGGGTGAGGGAAATTATCATGATTAATGCAGGGTTATGACTAAGCAGGAATGTAATCAGTCTCTCACTTGTTAATCATTATCTCTTCCTGATTAATTTTGGCTCAAGATTTAAAATAAGATATCAAGCTTCATTGTGTTGGGCAAAGACCTTAAGACTTTTCATGGATCCAGTTTAATAACGATTCATCAAATGGCAAGCTTTAATTCTGTGAGGTAGACACTGTGAGACTGTGAGTTAGTAACTCAGACTAAACTGCACATTAATAAAAAAAAAAAATTATATTACTTGTATTCACAGAATTAATATATAAGTGTTTAACAGGATTGAAATGGGACTTCACAGTAAGATTAAAAACGAGCAGACGCTCTAACTCTTCATTAATCTAATCACACTACATGCAAAGACAAAATGTACAACTCCTATGTTCATTCTGCATGGATCAATCAACTGGATGTTACACACATGCTCACACTTCACACACAATCACAGAAAACCTCATTGGTTTTGCTTTTTATGTTCCTGGAAATGGTTTGTTCGCTCTGCGGCAAAGTTCAGTTTTATTTATGTCAAAGCAAAGTCTAAGTCAAGACAGAAACCAGATGTAAAATAACATAAAATCACTAAGATGCACTACAAATGCAGAAAAAGCATTAACACCTCAATGTTGCTTTGTTAAACCGACTGAAAAACAACCTCAGGCGATTGTTCAAGTCCATAATTATTTTGTTTTCCCGCAATTTCCAATAGTTATTTAAAAAAAAACCATCTTCCGATTCTCAAAAGTCCACGATACTCGAACTGTTTTCAAAGGTGTGTGGTGTTATTTGTTGCAACATGAGGATGCATTATGTTGTAGTTTTAGGGGTTCAATGTTTTTAATGCGTGACATCCGCAAATCAAAATCTTCACCTGGAATGTGCATAAGCTTATACAGTTCACAAACATGTGGGAGTTGGTGTTAAATTATTTAAATAAATCATATCAAATAATAACATGCTCATGAAATCCTAAAATTGGCATTAAATGTCAACAAATGATTGAGTGCAAATTGGTTGTGTACGTTTAAAGATGCCTTCCTGACACTTAATCACATTGAAGTGTGTAGGATAATCCTCATATCCTACACCTTTGTTTGTTTACAAATCACAGAATTAGGCAGTTTGACACCTTCAGCGTGGTTTTAGACATGTCAGGAATGTGACCTTGTTCCGCCTTGTACCGTATGTATTCATGAAACACACTTATTTATTTACTGGAGTAGATGAGCCATTGCAGTAGTGTGGGGAAGAAGAAAAAATCAGGACCCTCAGTCAGCAGGCAGTCCAGTGGTGCAGTGGGTCTGCATCAAAAACAACACAGCATCGCCCCAGCAAAAAGACTAAAGCTGGTTCAACAATGTATTTAGTAAGACGCTGCACTGGCAGATTACTGTCTATGTCATGCAGACGTTGTTATGAAAGATGAAATAACTCGCTGTAATTTTGTCTCTGTCTCACCTCAAACATTAACAGCCACAAAGTAAAGCTTTAAAACATCACATGTCATACACTTTGTGTAGAATCAATACAAGTCAATGACAATATTCTGAAAATGTGACATGGTCCTTTTACCGGAGATGCAGACGTTACCGCAGATGTCAAAGGTCCAACAGGTGTGATTCTACCAGGACTGATGAAAGCAGTACAATAACACCATAAGTGTTGCCGTCTGACATTAAACTCCAGACAAAAAGATGAAGTTCAGTGCACAATTTCAGTGGATGATAACAACTACACAATGACAGTGGCAACAAAAACACACAGCACAGAAAAGTTCAAGACAGCCAGAGTGACGTCAACTAAACAAACAGGAAGAAAGGGAGAGAGTACACACAAATTGCGTTAAATGTAGTTGTATGAATTATGACACAAGAACAAATAAAAACAAGACTGTTTCCAATACAGTGAACTCAACCAGATTAATTACACATCACATATTTGCGGGTCAGTTGAATCTAATTGAAAGCCAATGACCTTGTAACGGGCCATTAGTGGCAAAGACATGGCTCCAGTGCAATCAGGAGGGGAAAAGGATAAGAGCCATAATATTGTTTCTGCTGCATCATGAAGAAAGTCCACTCTGTAGCCAGTAGGTACAAACCTCCACCTGTAAATGTAAAAGGATTCAGGCGGTAAACAGTGAATAAATGCTTATTTCCAGCCAATTCAGTATTCACAAAATCCATTTTCCAGATAGCGCCATGCAATGTAATTTCCCATTTCTTTATCTGTCACTTCTGCTAATCCAGACACTGATCTCCCTGAAACAAAGCTGTGTTTTCTATATGTAAGTGAATGTTATAAACACTTCTCTCATCTCCCCTATCATTTCAACTCATCAGCTCCTCTATTATGGCAGCACACCTTCATTACTTTCAGTTTCCCCTCTTTTCTCTATCTCTCCTGTATGTTTTATTTCCAGGCGTGAGGATGCTTATCTGTTTGATTGTGTGCTTTAGAAAGAACAACAAAAAGCAAATGAGAAAAAGAAGACTGCCTAAGTGTATATGGAAGAATTTATAGGCTTTATTTATGTTATTAACAAAACAACACACACATAATATTAATAACACATTGATTAACTTTTTTTTTTAATCATTATTAGTATAGGCTTTGTCATAACTCAACACAACACTTGGAGAATCTCCACTGTTAAATAATAAACCAGGGCTGTCGGTCAGTTAAAATATTTGATCACAAAAAAATCTCACAATTTTCATTTGTTATTTTTTCAATTGTTAAATAAAGTCTAGACGTACTCGGGGGGGGTAACTGGTTTCACATCGCCAGTGACTGCAAATGGTTGTGTTTACTTTGACAGCCCTAAAAATAAACTACAGCACTATGGAGAGGACGCAAGCCAAAACATAGCAGAATATGAAAGCCCGTGTTGTCATCAGGGACAAAGCAAATTGTACCCAATTGTATGGATATTGTGTACTGCACATACATCCTCCAGCCTTTGTTTCTCTAATACACTGTGGAAATATAGTTACATAACATTGAAAATGGGTTGTTGGGAAAGGGGGAAAATGCATGACAAATGTGGAATTCATGGTGACATTCACGAAGCACAAAAGAAATGTTACATGTTAAATATAAAGAAGATGCACAACCGTAGCTCAGAAATTCAACTTTTTTTCTGCTCTGTTTCTTTTAAAGGCATAAATATGCTGGACTGGGTGTGAAATGTGTTACAGATTATAAATTTGTTTGGGACTTGGCGTGAAAAGGTCTTTGGTCAGCTGTCTTGGTCACATACTTGATGCCCTCAGGCACCTCAGTGATGTATTTAGTGTTGCATTCACACTGAGAGGGAATCCGATAGTGTTGTAATTGAAACATTTTATCTTGTGCCTGTCCCTCAGATCTGGGCAGATGCTGATAAACTGGGACACTTGAGATTCTTTTTCTGACCCTGATGGGCAGAACCAGTGCAAAACACTGCTGGGATGCCATTATCAGAGGATAGTATCACAATACTTCCTATTTGCACATGTCAAGATTTTAAGTTTTCTTATGAGAAAAAAAAAATCCAATTTAACCAAAATATAAACATGTCAAAATAATCTGCATGAGTTTAGATTACTTGAGGCCACATGAAGAAAACCACAAATAAAGAAAAATTAAATCTTGTCTCATGATGGTGTTTGATTAAAAGCCAGAGAAGCTCAGGAAGTCTGTAGCCTACTGTCTGTACTTTGGTTTTCCATGCAAGCTGCAGCATAAATGAGCAAGACTGACTTTTTATGGCTTGTCGAGTTGCACATTGAGTTTAGTCTTTGCCACAGCAGAGGCCCTTTTTGCAGTATGTCATTGTCTTTTTCTCTCACTGTGACTAAAAGAAAGGCAAAAATTTAAACAAAATGACTTGCGAAAAATAAAAAGAGCTTGTCTCTCCCAACTTCTTTTTTGAGTGATTATAACTAAATTCAGTTGAACTCATAACTCAGTCTTTGTCTTTCACTTTCATCTGTTCAATGATTTTGTCAGACGATGTCAACAGTTAGTATACACAGTATACACAGTGTACACATACACAGTGAGAGTTGTTGATGTATGTCTGTGATTCGGTGGCTCTTTATTTGAGAGGTCATTTCCTAATAATTACATGAACGTTTCTTGGAAGGAAACGGGAAAATTGGCACCAACTACAGGGAAAAAAAGAGACAGATTTCTGAGACAGTTAGGCTACTGAAGACGGTTCAGTTTTGTTGAGTTTGTGAGCGACGGATTCAGTGTCAATGTTCTGCCTCATATTTACATAACTTCCTGTTCTTCCTGTCTTCAGCACCAAATTGGTTAATTACAAGAAACCTTATTGGGAATTTCCAGATCCATGAAATCAACTATGTATTGTCCACTAGTAGACTACTTTCATACAGGACTGTCACATTTCTGTTTACCTTTGGTGTTGTTGTTGCTCTGCTATTATTATTCATCAAACAATCAAACCACTGTAATTATTTTCAGTACTTGAATATGCAGCATCTTACAGGGAAAGACAATAGTGTCTGCTGGACTTGCACCAACCATGTACAGAATAATACTGACACTGTCATTAAGTTGGTGCTAGGTTTTAGTTAAATTTTTCCTTTAACATGTTTCATAATGTTTTGTATTTTTGAGTTGACTGCTGTGGCATTGCTGTCTATCAACATAAAAGAAATTACTCACTCACTTATATTCTTAGTCACCATTGACGCTACTGTACCTACGCCTTGGAGTATGCAGAACAGTCTTATCATAAGTTTTAATCATACACGATACGTACGTCATCCTAAACATTCACGTAAGATGAAAAACAACATACTGACACACATCTGACGCCTTAATATGAAATCTTGAAATGTTGCCACCAAGCGGAAATGACCATGACAATGACGACATGACTCACTTACAAAGTGAGAGAGACAGTGTATTGAAATGTATTTTACATGGAGTTTCCCAACACTGAGGCTGTCCTCACAGAAACGCTGCAGGCTGAGCTCCACCAACGTGGCTAATGTGGTTTTCACTATCGACTTTGATTGCTACTCTCACGTCTCCAAAACTGATATGAACAAAATGAAACATTACTTTAGCTCACCTAGTCAGCTCTGTCAGCGTGTGGCCTGTTTTCACGCTCTACCTGGTTTTATTCAGTAGGTCTATATTGGTTCGGCGTGTTTGTAGCCTTTTTTTCCCGCACCAAGACAGTGTAGTTCAATGGTGACATGTTGAGTAACTCCTTAGATTATAGACAGAAACTTAAACTAAAAGAAAATAATGGAAACTGAAGTTAAAGAGGTTTTAATACAGTTACTCGAAATTGAGGGATGCGGTGAGCAGATACTGAACGGAAAAATGTAGGTCTTTTTTAATTATACGGATGAAACTATAGAGGTTACTGTCAGGACACAACTGGTGTTTTTAGGGGACATCAAACACTGGAGATCTTTTTATGTCTGCTTCTGTACTATTTAAATACAATGAATGAGTGAACATTATATTTCCGTTTACATTTATGCAGAGTGTGTTTCTACCTTGTGCGTTACTGTAGTTGGGTGACAAGTGGCTGGCCTGTGGTCATCTGCAGTATGGACTGAGTTACGCAGACGATTTAGTAATATCTCCATCTTGATAAGCGCTAAGTATTTTACTTTTCTTACCCACTTGTTACAAATCATTTTAAGATATAAAAAAATTTGATTATAAATCAATCACGCTGTCTCAATAAGCTGCCAACGAGGTTAAAGAGCACCACTGTTGGGGACTTCTGGAGAGTTTTTCTGTAACGTATGTTGCAAACACTCACTGATTTACCGATCGATTTCTCTCTTTGACTCAAATTTGCACATTATTGCTAACAATGAAGATAGAAACGGACAAAAAAAAGCAGCAGCAATTCAGCAATTTGTTGTAGAAACAGCGAGAAAGGAAGAAAACAAACCATTTCTACCAAATACAGGTTATTTTTCTTTATTTACAGGTTGCTGTTTGAAAAGGATTCACAAGGGAGTCACACAGAAAATTCACTACAACACTGCCAACCTCAGACTACGAAAGAAAACAACGAATCCTCAATGGAAGAAAGTTGTCACACGCAGGGACAAAGTAAAATAAGTTACCACAACATCTTTGGATTATTATACGTATGTATCTGGCACCAGTAAACCATGACAACTCACCTCATGTTGCTGTCTGTTGTTGAAGGTCAACAGAGGATTGTAAAGCTCGTAGGGACATCAGCAGCCACCATGAACAGCGGCTACCACCAGAGGCGAGGAGGCAGGAAGAGTCAAGGACACAGATCACTGCCCAGCTGCAGCCATGATGTGGGATGAAAGGAGGTAGGGGAGGCATTATTACACCAGGCAAACATGCATCAGCGTGAAGAACAGGTGCACTCTGACCAGGTTAAACAGGCTGAAAATGTCCATCGGCGGGAACCTGAGCTGGTCGGGGGTGTAAAACTGCATTTCATGACATTCAGAGATTTTTGCTTTTCTTATCTCAGCATGGAAACTGTGTAAAAAAAAAAAATCTTTAACACAATTAGGATGGTTGTCTGCAGATTTAACTTTGACTGCAGGTAGAAAAGTGGTCATCATCATCATGGAATCCAAGGATGCTCAGGAATATGTGGAGCACGGTGAAATCCACAGTGAAAGCCGGTGTTTTAGTTTCAAATTTGGGAAGATGTTTTTGCAAGAGCTCGAGGAAACATGGCTGTATTTATCATATGTTTCCTTGGTCTCTCACTGTTAATATAGGTTGGATCTTCAGCAGAAGTAGTTTGAGTGCTCACTTTGATACTCCCGTCAAACATAAGAGCAGGAATTAAACCAATCTGATCGTTTTAATGTTATATTCAAGCTTTTTTTCTTTTTGCTGCGTCAATCAACAGCAGATAGCACAGACAGACGAGAAACATCAAGAGACGGGCGACACGACACATAGCAAAGGTCCTGAGTTGAAATCAAGATGGAGATATTACTAATGTCTCTTAATCACCACACTTCCAAAACTCCTCTGGCTGCACTTAAACGTGACCCGAGGGCAACAATAACAGGCTGTCATACAATACCTGAGCCCACGTCCACCGATAACACACAGGAAAATAGACTCGATTTAGTCTCACTGAACACATGTAGCTGGAGACAGAGCACACCTCATTTGAAGATATGTTCTTATACTAAGATTGGGGGAAGAGATAAAAAGTTAAAGAGACTCATCCACAGGGATCCTTAACAGATTCCCAAACAGAAGCAATGAAAGACTACATTTCTCTGATAATCTTCTTATTATAGACTCTAATCTGCTTTCATATCTGTGTAGATTAATACTTTTTTCCACACATGCATTCGAGGTATATCACTGTTTGTGTAGCTACTTCAACAAGCTTAGGCAGAGAGAGATATTCAGAAATTAGGCTACGTAGGCTCGAGGCAATCATTTAAATCCCACACTCACTGATATTATCGCCAACTGACAGTGTTGCGCGAGGCATAATGTTTTTTGTGAGCTTGACTCTTGTGGGCTATTAAAAGTCTCTATTCTTCAAAGTCTGCTTCAGGCAACAAAATTCAAGCCCATAAATATTTCAGATGTTTGAAATAAATGTGGGGTACTCCAGTGGAGTAGTATCTAGTGCTGTAACGTTGAGTCATTCGCCCACTGCATGGCTTGGATTTTTGGATTATCATCGCCGGAGCAAGAGCTGTGGTTGTTTGTTCCCTGCATATGTATGCAACCAGTGTCCCTGTTGTTAATCACCAAGTTTGAAATCGACATTCAAATGTTCTGCGTTGATTTTCCGAAGCTGCAGAGTGAGTAGGTGGCACACGACTTGAGTTGTGTCAGAGCTTTGTTGTCTTGAAGTAAACTGCTGCAGAACTTATACATATGAGCTGTAGATGTTTCCTCATATACATTTTTTTAAACAGATAAAGCCTATATTCTAAATAAAGATATGTTTATACATATAGATAGATCATTCTGGGGTTCATTCACATGGCGACAAAGACGGATGGCTTTATCAGGAATGTCCAGGATGTATGATTAATGTGCACATGTTGGAGCAAGATAATCAAAAATACACTTTGGGGAGCCGGTGTACATTTAGGCCACGTGGCTTTTGTTAATGAACACAGAGCTTACAGCATCTGTTAGCAGAATACCTTGAATTATCACTGTCAGCTCAGAGGATAATAGTGCATGATCCCCTCTGTCAAACTGAAACAACTAAAGCCGTGTACAAAAACTATTGCACTCAAAATGTAATATTTCATCAGACAGCTTTGCTACATATTCGTGAAGGCTCTCCTGGGGATAAAACATCTATCAGGAACAGAAGCACATTGGCATACATCCGCTTAGCCACATGTTTTGTGTAACTAATTGGATAACCACACCAAGTAAAGCACGAAATTGCCTTTTTTTTTTTCTTTTTTTTTATCCCTCCTGCAGCAGTGGATGCAACCCTCTCTGCAGGGTGTTGGTGGGGCACAGAGGCACACACATTTATGAGTCATACATTTAATATGCTCTCCCTTCCTACTCATATCATAAACACTCAGAGAGATGGAAATGAAACATCCCCTTTTTTCCTCTTCAGCCACGTCGGCGACTTCGTCAGACAGTCAAGAGAGATTCTCTCCTCTCCGTCCTTTGAGTGTTTCTCATCCTTACTCTCCACTGCCCCCTGACTCGTCTTCTCTTACGTTGTCTGATACTCAAAATGCTGCTTGTGCCCCCCCCCCCTTTTCTTTAAATGTTAGTTGTGTGTGTGCGTGTGTGTGTGTGTGTGTGTGTATTTGGCTGAGAAGATAAGAGATTAGAATGAGTCAGATAATGATTCAGGACGCCAGGTGGCAAATGCCTCAAATCATGCTCTCCCTCTCCCGCTCTCTTTCTCTCTTGTTTCCTCTCACTTGTTCAAAGCCGTCTCTGCTCTTCACTCTGCACACTCAATTCTGCTCTTTCGCTCTCCACTCTCCCTCTTTTTCCTCACGACGTCAACTTCTGTTCCCCCTCTCTCTCTCTCTCTGCCTGCAACTGTGGCAAACTTCATAACCCACCGGTTCACGGGTGGGCGTGGAGAGGTTAACAGGGGAGATGAATTTAAAAAGAAAGAAAGGGTAAAGACGGATCGAGTGAAGAGGGAAGGTTGGTGGGGGTGTAGCAGAGAGAGAGAGCGATGGCCAGATGTGGAGAGATAAACGGGAGCGTGTCAGATCGAGGTGGAAATTGAGCACGAATCTCGAGGAGTGTATGGGGGGGGGGGAAGTGGCTGCTCGGATCGTGCGCGTGCCGGAGGGGGAAGAGAGGGATGGTGGGTAATTTAGAAAGAGTGGGACATAGGAATGTGTAGTGAGAGGCAGAGAGGGTTATAGAGAGCTGTGTAGAGGTGGATGGAGGCAGGGATAGAGAGATAGAAGGAGGGGTGGTGATCCTGGGGGCCTGATGACTCATGGCTGTGCTGCGGTTTGTGCGTCACTGGCGCTGGCTGGAGGAGGAGATAGTGGAGAGGTCTACGCATTTAATTACAGCCTTCCAATTTAGACACACTGTACACACACACACCTACACACACACACACACACACACTCAACGCACAAAATAATATCACAAATAATAGTCTTACAAGTACACTAATTTGTAACACACACGGACACAAGTATGTAGACACGCGGAGACGGAGGTACGCGCCGTGGGCTCAAAGACGTTTGCAGCGTCTTCAGACACTTTCAAAATTGAATCTAAATGTTCCTGCTCTTTTTTTTTTATCCATCACGGGTATCAAAGCTAAGATGATTGTGGTCATGAGCATGTTGACCATGCTCGTTCTTTGTGTGCAGCCATCCCATCCCAGGCAGACCTTGAGGCATGAAACTGATCAGACCCCACACCACCATCACCCCCCAACCCAAAACACACACACACACACACACACCAAAAAAAAAAAAAATCCAAAATACCAAACTCATACCATTTTGAGCAGTTGCACCACCCGGCTTGTGACTGGAATATGAAATAGAGACACAGACATAACGGGGGACGTGCAGGACTCGCTTTGATGACGCAGTAAAGCAAACTCTTTTCTCAGATAATACTGCACGCTTCATAGTTTTCACAGTACAATATGTGCCACGTGATGCACACGAGTCATCCCGCTGGTTAAAGGTCACCCTTGTAAGAGCAGAGTTTCTGCATCACCTGCCATGTTTTTGGTTGATTATTTATGGCGCTACGGTTTTGAATGAGACATGCAAGGCATGTGACTTTAAAATACCACACCTGAGTGATTTTGTGTGTGTGTGTGTGTGTGGGTGGGTGGGTAGGGGGGTGGGGCTGCGGGGCTTAGACTGTGAAAGTTTTTGTCAAATTATCCTTGTGTTATGACATCCTTTACATTAAGCTTGCCATTTTTTCTGTCACTTTAGAAAATCGCTTCACCTCCAGTCGAGTCAAGTTTATTTTAAAAGCTCTTTCAGCACCTGCTTCCCGTCAAAGTGCCTTCTCCAAGTGTTTGTCGGAAAACAAAAGGACGCGTGCAGATAGAAATGAGCCAAAGAAACAGAATAAGAACATCATGAATGCCAGGAAATGATGGCAGAGTTCGCTCTTGAGAACAGGAACAAAAGAAAGTGAGACAGCCGTATAACGTGGTGTTGGCTGCATGTATTTTGGGCAAAAGGAAGAAAATGCACAGATTTATATTCATTTTGCAACATCAAGAAGTGCTAATTGCATTCCAGCTTCACAGACATCAAACATACCAGACTATGTTTTAGATGTATTCTAAAAAAGATTAGGTAAGTTTCAGTTTCAGTTTGTGATAGTTTTATCATTCATGTAATTTAATTAAATGCTGTGAAATACCTACATGAATATGTATATAATGTTGTTGCCAAAACATCCATTTAGATGGACATCTTCTTCTCACATTTTCTCACATGCATTTAGTAGTTTTATTCAGTTTTAGTGATTATTTTTTGCTTCTTCCTTGAAATAGACAGAAATATACCAATTTATATAAATATATACAATATATATATAATACAGAAAAGACTCCTCAATTTCCAAACCATACATCTACGCGTGTTTTTTTGTTTTGCAGTATCCAATATGATATTACTCGGGCTATCCACGACTATTATCTGTTTTTTATTGAAGTACAGTTTGATTTGTTTGCAGTCATTGATTTCAAGGGAACAATGAAATCACTCTATATTATGTTTTATTTTTGGAAACTGCAGGTCTCTTTCGCCTTTGAACAGACATAAAGAGCTCCAGGCTACAGCACATATAACAACTATCTGTGTATATCAAAGAAAATCAAACACATGACTTGAATATGTACACAAGCTTGATTTTATAACATGTTTGCTCCACTTATTTGTGTTTAATTTCAAATGTTTAAATTCATCTGATCCACAGCATCCTCTCTTTGAGCCCCCTCGCCACCTTTATTTAAATTTTTCTTTCTTTGACTTCCCTTTCCCATCCAAACACATTACCCTTCTTGTCTGCCAATTATCCTGTAAGAGGCTGCAAGCCTCACTCTTAAACAATAGGAGCAATCAGTTGCCCTCTCTCCATCTCCCCCCCTGTGTGCCCCTTTACTCCACTCTCTTTTCCTGTGGAGAGAGTGCAAAGGGAGTATAATTTTTTCCAAACAACAGCATTGGAAGGAAAATGGCAGAGGCAGGAGAAAGGAGAGGCAGAGAGAAATAAAGAAAGAGAGAGAGGGGACAGGCTGATTGGCCAGGTCACGTCAGTTCAAAGAGTCCAGAGCCACATCTGACAACACAACACAACACAACATGCAGATGTTTGCTGTCTTAAGCCGAGACAGGCACATGCACAGCTGCTCTATAACCCCTGACACAGATCCTCCAAACCCTAAAACACACAACAACAACGGGACCTGCATGCCGCATGTGACACTCGACTCTGCTGAAGTGATCCTGCAACAAAGAAACTGATGGAGACCTGCTTTTTTTTTTTTTTAAGGGGTGGGGGTGGGGGGGTTAATTGCAGAATACAAAACACACTCAGACATACAGGTGTACATCATACAAAGACTGAAGCAAGGCCCAATTGTATTTATGTCTAATGTCAGAGATGTGTGAACTAACAGGGTTAAACTAGTTCATAAATGCTTAAGGCTGATTCTTCTTGTTGTCATTTAAATAAGATGTGTGAATTATTTGTTCATCACAGTGTAGCCTAATTCTATTAACCTTCAAAATAAAAGAATCACAGTTTTTGATTAAAAGTTAATAAGACAAGACAACAGTAATCATTTGTGTAGATTTGTGGAATAAAGAGGCAATAGCCTAAGATTTTATAGCAAATAATTTTAGCACATTTTCTTGTGTCTTGATTTTTTTTTTTTTTTTTTTTTAATTAATTCAGGGGTGGGTTTTTTCAGCAGCTTTCCAAATCTTTCAATTTAACGCCTATTTCCCCTCTCATTCATGTTGGCCATCATGAGTCATCAGTGGCCTCGTCCCTGGGGAGGGAAATCCCAGCTGTCACTAAATAACTTTTCAGATCACACCAATAAAGCTAATGTCCACGGACACTAAAGGCCATGGAGTCCATTTAACAGCCAGTTAACGCATGAACACACAAGTGACACGCACACCCACACACACACATATGCATGTGCGAACGCACACACACAGAGTGTTGTGGATTACTCTAACCAAGCTAATGATCTCCTCAATGGGACAACTGGGACTCTTCTGAGACCGTCTCCAGCCCGGGGCCCCACAGGGACTTGGAGAGAGGCTCAGGGGTAATTACAATGTAAATACTGCAGGTCTGTGTGTGAGTGTGTGTGCTTATGCCTCCATGTGCATGTCCAAGATTAGGTTAATCTACAATCTTAAATTTTTAGAATTAAAAAAAAAGAGTAAATATGTGTTTGTAGTTTTTTTTATTTTTATATATATATACTGTATATATATATAGTATATAGCCTACCGTAGAATATTATCATTTTGTTATATGTTAACATATATCACCCTGTTTGTTGTCCTGCTTTAAATGCTCTTGTGTTAAAAACTCTTTATCACTATTTTATCCTGGTATCAGGGCCGTTGAATTCTGGCCCCCCTGAAAGAATACTAAAGTGGGCCCCTGCCCCCTGACTTTTCCACTTTTTTTCATAGACAACATATGTATTATCATTTCTTACTTTGTTCTGATGCTAATGCAGCATTACTATGAGTATCAGTCGGGGTCTTATGCAGAATAATTCAGTCATTAGACTACTGGGGTTTTTTGTGGGCCCTACTGGGCGCTGGGCCCCTAGAATTATCATCACCTTTCTCCCCTATACAACGGCCCTGCCTGGTATAAAGTGAAGTGCATGCAAAGATGTTGAAATGAATAACTGCATTTTGTATTTCAGCTCATTTAAGTAAACATATGACTAAGAAAAAAGTAAAGGACAAAATGGAAAAGCAGCACTAATATTGAATACAGTAGAATAGTTTAATTTCATTTCAGTCCTTTCAGCTTTATTCTACTGGGCAGCACAGTCTGCCCATTTTAGCAAAGCTGAAGTTCACAGTAAAATTGTGTTTGTGCGTTTGTTAGTGTGTCTTAAAAAAAGACATTGTGCAAATTAAGGTTCAGCTCCACCTCAAAGAGACAGGGCTCACGTTTGAAATGATGCTAAAAATGAAAACTCGGTGACACTGGATGCAGATGACGGGAAAGCAGAGGACAAGAAACGGAGGGGAGAGTGTAATTGAGAGGGAGAGAGAGGGACGGGGTAAATGGCTGTATGATTGATGTGAGTTTGACGCTGGCAGAGAGAGGTGAGGGGGGAGAGGGGAAGCAGAAAATGAGGTGGCAGGCACAAATTGATCCTCACCTTTTTTTTTATACTGCCTTTGTTTCGCCTCATAGCCCCTCATCATCATCACCATCATTATTCCCCCCCTCTCTCTCTTCCACTCTCTTTTTCTTTCTCTCTCTCCCCTCTTCCCACCCATATCTGCCAATCAGATTGTAACGTGACATTATGGCTCATTATACCTTGGATGAGGCATCTGCTGCTGGTGACCAAAGCCTCCTCAGGTTGATGCACCGCACAAAACATAAAACACAAATACATGTATGACATGTTCTGGAAATGAACATGCTGTTTCTTTGTCTCATTTCTGTGGCGTGCAGACACAGCTGGATTAAACAGGACATTATGTAACCTGAGGAAAGAAAGCAGTGATGGAAGAAGGGATAGCAAGAAAAAGGGGAGAAATGAAAGAAAAGAAGGGAGTGAGGAATGAGCACCATAAGGAGAGGGAAAGGTAGAAAGAGAGCCATGAACGCTCAAGCAGCAGAAAAACATTGTGGTCATCTGCAGTGCGATGAGTCACCTGTAGGCAACACACACACACACACACACACACACACACACACACACACACACACACACACACGTACGTACGTATACGCACAAACCCAAAAGAGACAGGCTTTGCAATCACAGCCCACAGCTGTGTAGTTACAATGCCATATTGTTTCATAAACTGGATTCAGTTTAACTTTGCATTGTCAGATCTGAAACACAATCTTGATCTGTAAGTGAAAAGCGAAAAAAGAAAATAAATTTAAAAATGTTTTAATGATCTAAAGAAACAAAAAAAATGTTCAACCTTTAACAGCCTCTCTGGTTAAAAATCAAGATATCTACATGATGATTAACCCAAACTATCGCAGTAAATGTTAATGAAAGAGAGAAATTAGTCTTAAGATGGTAAACTGGCAGCATGATGTTGCTGCTTTTGTAATTATTTCAAATGCAGTCTGTGGTTTAACTCAACCATCTGCATGGTGTATACATATTTCCTTCTGTTACCCGTCTGCTCTCCCTCTGCTGGGTTTGAAGAGGCTATCAACATGACTAAGTCATTGACGGGTTTTTTTGACACGCAACCAAACAACACACAGTGTACTACAGAACATATTTAGTACTACAACTGACGTCTATGTTCATTATTGGTTAGTTTGCTTATTATTTTCTTAATAATCCATCATTGGTTTGGTCTGGATCAGTGGAAAACGTCGACGACCTTCTGCTGCACATGGTGACATCATCAAAGATCCAGTTTTTTTCTAACCAATTCTCAAAAACACCCCAAATGTAATAATAATGTATGAAGGCACTTTAATACAATAAGAAGTATCATCTACACATATGAGATTTTATTTATGAATGGCATCAAACACAAACTCAAGGCTCAAACAAACTGGAATGAAACTGTAAACAGGTCACAATAGTGAGGGCCAGTAAATTTGATGTAAATCACATTAGCATCACTGTTTAGTGCTGGACCTCTGTACAAATAACATCAATTCACATGCTTCTGCAGGATCAAAAGTTGTATGAAATTGCCATTTGCATGAATCACCATGTCATTACTGTTACACCAAACAGATGTAATATCTTGTTATCTTATTAGAGAAACCAAAACAGAACAAACACACCTCAAACTTTTGATTTAGCTTGGTATTGAATGTGTTTATCAATCACAGAAGCTTCTGACTATGTGGCAAAGCTACATTTTGAACTGACTCATTATTCAGCGGCTGTCAGATAAGACAAGGTTACTGTAAAACAAAAACAAGGTGTTTACGTATGCTGCAGCGTGACAGGAGATCAGGTGAGCCTTCAACAGCAGCATCACTTAATAGTGACATTATTTCACCACTTTCAATGTCTCCATGCAGACTAACACCATGCTTCTTTTTCCATCTTTATTCATAAAAATGTTAAAGTGAGGATGGGGGTAAAAAAAAAAAAAAAAAGGGGGGATGTAAGAGCAGATCTTGTCATTCTTTCTAATTCTCTCTGCATTTAACTCATGCTCTCCAGCCCCCCACCCCTTTGCCCTCCCCTTCCCTTCCCTCCCCTCCCAGCTTCACGCACACACGTGCACACACTGCCTCACCACCTCCCTCCCCTTCCCCAATTTCCTCCATCCACTTTCATGTTCCTGAACAAGAGATTAATTCAGTCCATTTGTATTAGTAGTAGCTGGTTGTGCTGCTTCATGTTGCCTTAACAGCAAAAAAAGACACTCAAAACGTCTGTCTGGAGGAGGAGCTGCTTCTCATCGACCATCTTCACACACACTGTTTAACCTCGCTGGTGTGTTGTGAGCATGTGCACAACCCCCCCCCCTCCACCGTGTGTGCGCACGATACAAATTATTTCAGAGGCACTCTCATATTCATGGACGTGTGCATCTTTTTTAAAGCATTTCATTTTGGGAACATTTTAGTTAAGTGGTTTATGCAACTTTCAGGAGACTGGAAACATTCAGGTGTGAAAGAACAGAGTAGCTATTAGCTTTTTTTTTCACGGTGTTGCCATGGCAACAATGTCAATGAGAGACAGTTTGATTATTAATATTTCGCCACCACCACGTACTGAGTCGGAAAGTTTTATGTTCTTGAGAAGGGAGGGGAGTGCAACGCGTCTCTCGGTGGTTGTGACCTTTAGCTGGTGTGGGACGACATATTTGGCCAAACTGTTCAAACACAGTGAGTAACACATGGACAAACAGACACACTGGGTCCAAATCCTGCCCTGGCACCTGCTGAAAAGATTCATTAGCCTCCCTCTCTCACATTTGGTCCAAACCTGTATAGAAAAAAGAAAGAAAGAGCATCATCCTGCTGTATGTTTGTTTATCTGTGGTCCCGCCTCCAATGTCATTGTGTGGGAGCAAAAGAAAAAAAAAAAGGTTAAAACAATATGAATTATCTCTGTGGCTTCTTGGTGCATCAGACTGTTTCATAATGGATCTGATTACATCTTAGGTTTGAAATTCAAGGCAAAATATGCAAGTATTTATCAGGAACTATTGTTGCAGGTCACAGAGAAAGAAGAAATGGACCAGGAGGTGTGTAAAGAAAGAAGGAAAACAGATTTGCATCTTTGTGCGTCCACACTTTTCAGATGAGAAACTTTCTACAAATTGGACCAGGTACAAAACAACAGGCAGATGTTTTACTCTAAAGTCACGAACAACCCTGGACCTGAGGTGTTTTGTTGTTTCTGCATAGGTTTTTAATGGTTTTGTTGATGCTTTTAAATCTACATTTTTTTTATATTTGATTGAGCCCGTTAAATGATGTTTGATGTAAGTGATTAATCTTAACACACTACGTGTCTGAGAGTAAATCCTGCCTCACGGCAGCTGACATTGACTCACTTCAGTGCAGTATATGAATCATAAAGGCCAGGGAGCTATTCATCAGTTTTATTTTGTGTGTGCGGAGTTGTTGTTGTTTTTTTGTTTTTTTTTCTTCAGCATCATTATTTATGTATTTTTAAAATGCTGCAGGACTTAGACATAGTAAATACGCCTCATTATTTACTCCAGTGTGTCAGAGTTTGTAGAAATGTTTGTGTCAAATATATTTAAAACTATTTTTATGTTGGTTCTAAATCTGTAAATCGATAAGTAATCGATAATCTTAATATCAGTCATGGATTTGATCTCCCTGCTATGAGGAGAGTTTATAGAGTTTATATAGAGAGAGGTTCAATGTAATGTGCAAGAAGGTCTGTCATGAAATTATTACACGTTCACTGTATGTGTGAAGCATGTACACTGAGCAAACACAACACATTCTCTATTTCACTCAATTTCTGAAACAAGATATGGTGTGTTCTCAACCCTCTTGCAGCAGCTTGTCCTAGCCTGTAAGGATTGACTGTTTTGTTTTTTTATAGACCTGGGAGCCTTTCAAAGTGTCACAAGCTGCTGGTGTGTGTTAGGCGTGATGCTCTGCAGGTGAGGACAGGTCCTCTGCTCTCCTCCTGTGACTCTCGTGTCAGATTGTACATCTCCCGCTTCACTTCCTCACACAGGAAAGAGAGAAAAAACAACAATGTAAAAAAAAAAAAGCTCCCGAGGGTGAAACTGCAAGTGAAAGAAACAGGTTGCCTTCTCTCCAAGGTCAACCAGCTGCCAGAGCAATGAGTCTCTTCACTCTGAGTCAACAAAGCACAGCATCAGTTCCAGGCATGAATTTGTCATGTGTAATGCAGCAGCCCTATGACCCCAGCCAGTCGCATATAATAACAACATGAGTGTAAATGGGAGGCTTTTCACTGAGTCATACAACATGTCCTCAGAGATTGTGTTTAGTTATGAAATTTTCCTCTCCTCCTTTTTTCCCCCACCTGCTTTTGTCTTTGCAGGTGCGAGTGGTCCCCTGTGACACCCTTGGGTGCTGTCTGTTTGTGTTTACCCCTGTGGACAAACCCACAGCTTCATCAAGAGTGCAATGGAAAGGACAGTGTGTCATGAGGGACCGAGCAGCACGGTGCCGCATTGTTTTAGAGACTGGATGAGTCACAGAAGACAAATCAGGGTTGGTGGCATTTGAGAAGTCTGGTCCTTTGCATCAGGGACGACACTGTTAAATCAGCGGCGGAGTTACCACGTGATGCCGGTTCTAGCAGGTCAGACGAGGAATTCATTCATGAAGGCTCAATCTGACCCCGGGTACCTGACAGAAACCAACAGTTACACGCCATGGCTGTAATTTGTAGTCAGAGGAGAGGATCTGTCTTCCCTCCCTCGCTCCCTTCGCTCTCTCGCCGTCGACCTTCCTTCCTCACGAGAACGATGGAAGTTAAAATTCCCAAAACATATTTATAGCACCTCGTACACAATGTGAGTGCAGCGTCGCTCCGACTATTTCAAGTCATTTCTATGACTCACCAATGAAAATTCAAAAGCTCATACATCATCAAAAGAGACAGACAGCAAATTTTCTTCTGCTTTAGTCATGGCTGAATTACTTTTCATCTATATCGTCGATTTTTTTTTTTTTTTTTTGGGGGGGGGGGGGGGGGGGGTGAGATGAGTCTAAGCTTCAATTATTTGTTCCTTTCACAAAGTCTGAAATTTAAATGAGGAGCTTTGACATTTCTGTAGATTTAAAACTAAAATTGTAGTTAAAAAAAAAAATGTTCACGCCCTCTCATCCCCACCCCCCACCGCTTCACTTCCCCCCACTATCTCATTCAGGTTTTTAGCACATTTCAAAATAATGCCCCTCAGTGAGGGTTCAGCTTTCTCTGAGTGGCTGCCTTTGATTTTTTTCTTTGCTCTGCAGTGATAAACACACAAGATTACCCACATACAACTGGGAGGGGAGGAGGGGGGGCTTTAAATCCATTCATTTTTGTGTTGTTTTTTTTACACTTTCAGCACAACCATCATGCATTCACCCCTCATGCGAATGTATGAAGTGCATCCAGGTGACAGACTCTGAGCCCGTCATTCATTTTCCTCTCTGTTACCCCTCTTTTTCCCCCCCTCTTCCTCTTTCCCCCCTCTGTCTCTCTTTGTGTCTCGCCCCTGACCACCCTCACACACACTGCCAACGTGAGCTAGCCGTGTCTGTGTGTCCAGTGCAGTGTGTCATGTGTGATAATCTATGACGTACGCGTCACGTGCCAGCGGTTTTTAGGGTTCCACACGAAGCTACCTATTATTGTTATCATTTTCAGGCATCATCATTATCAGCTGGAGCAGACGCGACGGGTCCCTCTGCGTCATTGTTCCCTCCAAAAAAAAAAAAAACCCTAAAGCGCTCGCCGCCAAAGCTACCCACATGGTAACCAACAAAGGAGGGAAGAGAACAACATCGGAAATCACTCTGGCACTCCTTCAGCATCTCTTCCTCCATCCATCCTTTCACCCCACCACCACTACCACTACCACTACCTTTTCTTTTTTTTTTTTTTTACCTCTCCATCAAATATTGAGTTCTTTTGTCTCGTCCACTCTTTCTTGTTCCATCGCACTCTATCTTTCAGTGTGACACGCTCTGCCCTCATCTGCTCTCTCTGGCCGCCATTATCTAAACCACCCATCTCCTCATCTTTCTCTCAGTCCTCCCTCTCTCATAGTCAGAGAAAAATTTCACAACCTACACACACACACACACACCAATGAACGCACTCCCCCAACACACACGCACACAGTGACACTGAGAGTGCAAATACTCTCACCCCTCCCAAAACCTCCCTCCATGCACACCATACCCCCCCCCCACGCCCGCACGCCCACCCCCGCCACCATCACTACCTTCTACTCTCTCCAAACCCCCCCACCTCCACCCTAATCCTAATCACACCACCACCACCGTCATCAGCCCTTATCTCACTCCACCAAATCTGCTGTGACTCAAAACAATTTCCTCTCATTTGCGATTTTACTACCCGCCCCCTTCAAATACACACACACACACACATACCCACCCACCCACCCACCCCCTGCCTCCTCCTACACCTCCATCAACCCACCTACCCCCCTCCAATAAACCCTCTCCACCTCCTCAATACCCCATCGCTATACCCATCCAGCACAAACCCCACCCAAACGCACATGCACACAAACACAAACACGTCGTATACAAATGCACTCACGTCGTACACACACTCTGAGCAGTCGCCATTAAGAATGACGGCTCGTCATGTGTGAGCAGTGACTTGCCACTGTCATCCAGTGGAGCCCGAGAAGAACTGCAGTGTGACGTCACGGCGGACGCCGACCCCGCTGGTTGGTGGAACATATTTACGTGTGTGTGATTCTGCTGCGTGTGGTTGGGATGGGGGAGCTGGAGGAATACAATTTGGTGGGTGGGTGGACCCGGTGGGCCTTGCTGCATCACTGAACCAGGAAAATGAATGAGAGCCTACAAGAGGTGTCACCCCCTTCCTCTCTCCCATTGGCCTCCGCTAGTTTCCCTTTCTCCTTTTTCTGTTCTTTTCTCCTTTTGACCCCCGGGACAATGAAAACACGTGAAATTTCGACAATGAACCGGGTGTTTGACTGTGACGGTGTGTTTCGAGGTGATGTTTCAGGGTCGCTCGGCCGTGTTTAATGACTTGAATCGGCTTAAGGAGAGACAAATGTTGATAACATTTGATTAACTGATTAGAAATCCATTCAAAGTTCAGTGAAGCAGCCTGATGTGCCAGAGAATTTCGAGCGTTTGAGTTTCAACAGGAGCAAAACAGTGCCACCCGATGGGAGGTTCTCATAGCCACAGCCGGAGAGAGAAGCACCTCACTGAGAGGTGTTACTATGGCAGGAAGAATAAAACATCCGCCATGAAGAGGTGACAGGGATACGAGCATGTGTGTTGTTTTAAAGTGACAGACTCAAGGGTTTAGGCCTCAGTGACGGGAAGTATCAGACATATAACACCAGTTCTCGCTGTTTCCCTGCAGCCATGAAATGTTTATCAGAGGTCTGTTTATTTATTTTCTCCAGGCCGTCAGTGTGAAGCTTGTACTGATGATATGAATTAAAAATATCACAATTGGCCATTAGAGTCCATTCAGATAAAATCAGAGGCAGAGCCACGTTTAATACTCTGAAGGTTGTCTGTCGATGAGTCAGCCATGACGACGTCTTCCAGCTGCTAACGCTGGCTTTAAACCTCGGCGTGAGAGGAGTAGACCAGAAGATGTGCTGATTGACAGCCGAGAGCTCCTTCTCCGATTGGTTCACAAGGGGCGAGGCACACGCAGAAAAACTTTGGAGAGGAATATCACTGCACTGCAGCCGTTCAACATCTTCCATTCAGCTGATTGTGTTTTTATGGCCCACAATAAAATTCTGGCAACATTAATATTTCGCTTTTAGGCACGAAAGACTAAACCAAAGTGGCTACATATGCAGAGCGATTATAGAGAGAAAGAGAAAACAAATCCACAGCAGGAAAGAATAATTTAACCCCTCATTACGTTTACAGTAGCGGAGCCAGTGTGTCGTTTATCTTTACTGTTTAAGCCAAGGGGTAAAAAGTAAGAAACATTATATTTGGACATTAAACACAAACACATTTCCTCACACACACACACACAAACACACACACACACACACACACACACACACACACACACACACACACACACACACACACACACACACACACACACATCTCATTAAAAGCTAAACAAAATAGAACTGTCCTCAGTTTATTATCAAAGCAGGACAGTGTTGGTGCAAACCAAACATCACCTGGCAGCTGCTTGATGCTTTCAGAGCATAAACACAACATTTTCTCTCACTTGATTTTGAATGAGCCTTTTAGATTTGGAGAGGAAGGCTGTTCTGGGACCTGAGGGATCTCCCTGTTTGATAAAGTGGGAGGATGTCAGCTACATATTCAGGGTCCAGGCCATTTAGTGCTTTATAGACCAGAGGCCAAACTGTTAGCACAGTTTTTGCAAACCACACTTTGATAGCTCAAAGAAGCTTTTTCAACTTTATGCTCTGCAGTAATAAACTGTCGGCGTCATAACTTCCACCTCCCATCAGCGCTCTATTAAATTCTGGGTGAAAACACTGTTGCTCATGCGGTATTTTTAACTACAGGCTTGCATATTCATACTTTGACATAAAGAAAAACTTAACCCCCTTGAACTGTGGTGAAAGAGCGAGGATCTGCGACTCTGCAGCAGCTGAAAGAAAAACAACCAGCTTTATTTTGGCAGCACTTTACAGTTCACAGCTTATTGGTGTGTCAGGGGTGGAGATATGTGACAAGACCCAGTGTACTGTATCTGCCCACTCTCACAGACACACAGCTAAGGTAGGCAGACATTGCCTTGGTTATTGACTATCGTCTAGGTAATTGGTTATTGATTACTCCCAGCCTTCTTGTCTTGTCTGTGTCGGAAGGGAATTGTACTGTATGAACATCATTCAGTCGTGGGTGCTGTTTTCTACCAAAATCTCATCTCAGTATGGAAGATTTAGCTCCAAAAAACACATGTAAGGGAGTAAATGGACAGCCCAAAACAGACGAATCATCGTCTGCGGCTGCTCGCAGTGTTGACTCATGCTGCAGATCCTGCCTGAAAAGTCTGAAGCTCTGGATACCTGTGGACTACAAGAATGAAGCCACTCAGTTTTTGAAACTGGCAGGACCTGTGGTAAGACTGTGTTTATAGCTGAGTCATTTTCACATCTTTCGGTACTTTGTCTGCAGCATTTTTCAAAGTGATTGAAAGTGATTTATAACAAATGCAGGTTGTTAGGACTGTATATTTTTAAAGCTAAAAAAAATAGAGTAGTTTTCGATTTCTGCCTTTTAATCCAAATTTAATTTTAAGAGGCTACTTTTTGTTCAACATGAGAATTGTCAATAATTATTTTCAATTTACCACCTGCTTTGTTGTAACACTAATCAAGAGATTATTAACTCCAAAACGAGTGGGACTAATTAGAAAAATAATTGATTCAACTGTGGTCATGACATGTAACAATAAAAATAATGATGCCTTAGATGTGTCAATAGTACAAGAATTAGACCAATACAGTTTGATGTTGGGTGTTAGTCTGAGTTTTGTGGTGCTTGATAAGCATTTGAATGTTTTAGAAGAAGCTCAACAATGAACCTTAACTGCAACCAAATCAATTAAAGCAACCCCCAAAGGATTTGTTTCCCCCTCTATTCAATAAACTTAGATGTATTTGCAAGATGAGAAACACTTAAGCACGTTGGAGAACCCAGCCTGTGTCCACCTTTCACTGACTTACTGCAGGAAGCCAGAGCGTGATAGACGAGGACATTTTGTTTCCTTTTGTGCGAACCTTTTGATGCCAAAGAAGGCTTGTCAAAAACCTACACGAACAATCACTACAACTATTCTATGAAGAAGTAGAAAGGACGTTAAGAAATATGAAATAGCTGCAGCAAAAAAAAAAAAAAAGACAAAAGCATAACACGTCAGCTGCCAGGGCAAATCTGAAGTTTGCTGTTTATGAAAAACAACTGAATGCAGTGTAAAAGTTTTACTCATGTTTGTTGATGTTCATTTATGATGGAAAAAAAACTGGGAGCATGATTTTGTTTTTCAGTTCATTTCACAGCTGATGAGCTTCCTGATCGGCTTCGTCAGCATGGTGTTCTGTGGTCACCTGGGGAAAACAGAGCTGGCAGGGGTGGCGTTGGCAATAGCAGTGAGTGATCTCGCTTTTCTGCTTTTATTGGCGCTCTGCTCTCAAGGATCACATCAACTCCTTCTCGCTCACAGCTTTGCTTTTGAATTTAACCATTTATTTTTGTCCAGACATTTTATTCCAGTGCATCCGTGTTTTACTTTGTTTATATGCTCTTGTTTTCTCATATTTAATTTCAATATAGGTAATAAATGTCACAGGTATTTCCATTGGCTGCGGTTTGGCGTCAGCATGTGATACTCTCATATCTCAGGTACTCACTCCATTCATCTTGTTTGTACAACCAGGTCAGACCTGCTGTGTTAGGGTGGTGCTGTTCCTCATTTGTTTTCCCTGTGTCGGTTTTTCTTTGCACATCAACATGTTGTTATATTTTCCTGTTTTTT
Source organism: Trachurus trachurus (assembly GCF_905171665.1). Classification (NCBI taxonomy): domain Eukaryota; kingdom Metazoa; phylum Chordata; class Actinopteri; order Carangiformes; family Carangidae; genus Trachurus; species Trachurus trachurus. Next base: position 16,604,738 of record NC_139903.1, on the reverse strand, counting down.
CTCACCCCTTCCTCGCAGACTTATGGGAGTGGTAACCTGAAGCATGTTGGGGTGATACTCCAGCAGGGAGTTTTGATTCTGCTCTTAGCCTGTTTCCCCTGTTGGGCCGTCCTCATTAACACTCAGCCCATCTTGCTGGCTGTCAGGCAGAGTGCAGAGGTCGCCAGGTGAACCCTCCCAACTTCCTCATCAGTCCATCACAGCCAAATAATCACATTCGATGAGACAGATTTCTACAAATTCACTTATTCATAATAAATCAAGTGAATCAGTTATTCTTAATTCCCCCTCTTTTCCTGTCTTCCATTAAGACTCTCCCAGCTGTATGTGAAGATCTTTATGCCGGCTCTGCCAGTGAGTTCAGCTTTTTTTTTTCTCTTTTTTTCTTTTTATTTATATCTGCATCCCTATAGACTGTATTGAAGGGCTGTTGTGTTGCATTATAGATCTAATTAACCCCATTCATTGGCTCATGTTGTTGGCTTCTGCAGGCTGCCTTCATGTACCAGCTGCAGGGGAGGTATCTTCAGAATCAGGTGCATGTAATGACTGAAGGACCACCGGTGTGAAACCAAATGATGACTCAAAGTTGGTTGGTGATGATATCGTTTTGTGGGTGTGTTAAAGGAACATGTACTGTGAGACAGGAACAAACAGCAGGTGCACCAGAGTGTGTGTGTGTGTGTGTGTTTTTTTTTTAAACAGTGTGCTTTATTGGTTCACAGGGCATCATGTGGCCACAAGTGATATCTGGAGCCGTGGGGAATGTTTTAAATGCAATAATCAACTACATCTTCCTCATAGTCCTCGAGCTCGGGGTTGCGTGAGTATATCCCCATAATATTATGATAATATAACGTAATAACCTGCTTTTAAAGGTAGATTAAAATGTTGATCCATCTTAACTATCATCTGGAGGATTTACCAGAGGACATCTTTGTGTGATTTTCTGCTTTTCTTCTATTTATTTATACCTCTCGACAAAACTAAAGTGGATCTGCAGCTGCCAACACCATCTCCCAGTACATCTTAGCCGTGTTCTTGTTTGTTTACATCTACGCCAGGGGACTACACAAAGCTACATGGGATGGTAAGTTCACTGTAGGGATAATATTTTATTTGCCTTTTATTTCAAATGATTCCTTGTAAGATTTTGAATTTGGTGCTAATTAAAAGACCAATAGAGACAAAGGTATTTTAGTTAATTGTTTTTGAAATGAATGAGGATGCTAAATGCTAAATCCACCATGTAATCAGTGTGCCATTTCACAGAGCCAAATGTAGTGGAAGTGAAAATTATTATACTGTATATAGTGGATTCAGGATATCCCACAATGCATTGTCAAAGTAGGGTAAAATCAATAGTCACTTACCAAGCAAAATACCATCATGCCTTGAAAATAGTGTCTAAAAAATGTTCATCCGTTTTACTGATAAGCTCATTAAATAATCCTGAAGTCTTGGTGTTTCTATTATTTTGTCCACCTCATTTAAAGACTTAACAACAGCATCTGTAAAATAAAGCATTTGGACATAATTCATATTTATATTTTCTGTGCTCTATCACTGAAATGTCAGTGTAGCCATTCACATATACATACATTTCACTGAACTCTCCCAGGTTGGTCCAGAGACTGTCTGCAGCAGTGGGGTTCGTTCCTGCGCCTAGCCATCCCCAGCATGCTGATGCACTGCCTGGAGTGGTGGCTGTATGAGATTGCAGGCTTCCTGGCAGGTGTCATCAGTGAGGTCGAGTTAGGAGCGCAGTCTATAGTGTATGAGCTGGCTGCTATCGCTTATATGGTAACTCCTTTTACTGGTTTTGCAGTAGTTAGTATTTCTCCCCCTCACTCTTATATAAAAACCCTTTTCCTGCTCTGCATTGCCTTGAACACGATGTTAGAGTAAGATTTTTTGTGTGTGCAGGGTTTGACCTTTGGGACTGTTCTCAAAGAATCTTTGTGATTGCCTATATTTAGCTCCGAAGTGATTGTTTTCCTTTTCTTCATCTTCCACCACAGTTTCCGATGGGTTTCTCTGTCGCTGCCAGTGTTCGAGTTGGAAATGCTCTCGGCGCTGGGAACACTGAACAAGCCAAATTGTCCAGCAAGGTCTCCCTCATCTGTGCATGTATGAGTCAAACATGTAGCCTGACATACCTGCAGCAGCAGCCACGTGGAGTTATATAACAGAGGAGCATCTTTCTTCTGATTTTCAAACCTTTGGACATAATTGTCTCTCTGTCACTTGCTAATTAAAAATACCAGCTAAATTCTGCTATATATAAATACTATGTTGTGTTTCTTTTCACCCACACCAGCTATCGTCTCATGTGTCATCGGTGCCTGTCTCGGTGTGTCCAAGGATGTGATCGGTTACATTTTCACTACAGAGAAGTATGAGCAGATGTTAACACGTGTTGTAGGTTTGTGTATTCTGAGCATAAAAACAGTAACCAACAGGCTTAGGACTGTGTAACTCATCATGTATTAACTAGCACAGCGATTTTGGATTTGTGTCGCCATTACCTCAGGCCTTGGTGGATGCAGTTATATCAGGTCATCTCTCACCTGACCTTGTTGGAAGTGCTTTTTTTTTTTTGCATTTTACTTTTTAGAGACATTGTTCAGAGGGTGGCTGATGTCATGAAGATGTACGGTTTCATCCATGTCGCCGAGGCCTTTGCGGTGAGAACCCTCTGCTGCACAAGTCACTTACTGAGCAAAATAAGCAGGTTTTTAGTTTAGTTTCTTGTTTGACCTTCACAGGGTGTGACAGGAGGGATCGTCAGAGGAGCGGGGAAGCAGACGATCGGCGCTGTGTTAAACCTGGTGGGTTACTATCTCATCGGGTTCCCCATTGGAGTGTCCCTGATGTTTCCTGTCAAAATGGGCATAATAGGTGAGGACAAATCATATATTTATGGTATGAGTGAGAGTTTAGTTGTAAATCCACTTGAGTTAATAAACTGCCCTCTTTCCATGCATGTTGCAGGGCTGTGGACAGGATTTTTACTTTGTGTTTTGATACAGTCCACGGTCTTTCTAGTTTTTCTATGCAAATTAAACTGGAAGAAAGCCACTGAGGAGGTGAGTAAGTCAATGAAATGAAACCGATTCAATGATATTTTGATGATACTGCTATTGTAGATGATACTGCAGTCATTCTTCTTCTCAGTAAACACTCCAAAAAATATCTTTACAGGCGCTGGTGAGAGCAGGAGTCCACACTAAAGAGAAGAACAATATCTTCTGGGTAGAAAATAAAGGTGAACACATAATGCTTCATGCCTTTCTACTAGCTATTACACATCAAACATAAACTAATAATCATGTATTAAATCTCCCTCAGTTCATAGTTCTTTGAGTCTAGCGGAGGAGAATCTGGAGGCGCTCAATGACGGTCAGCAGAACACGGCTCTGTCTGTCCGGCAGCTGGTGATACGACGTGGCCTTGCTGTGCTGCTCATGTTCGTCGTCCTTGCTGCAGGAATCTTCATGAGCGAGATGCTCACCAGACTGCTCCAGTTAGATGAGTGACCATCGATTTTCAGAGCTCTGTGAGTCAACAGGTCTTCTACGTCCATGTTCAGCAGTAATAACCAGTTTAAATGTAGTGACACAAACAAACCACAACACATCCCTCAGGTCTGGATGTTACAAGATTAACAAAAACAGCACATTTTACAAAAGCTGCATCACAATGACACGTGTTACTCAAGCAAAAAATATTCTGTAATTTCATTAAATAAGTGGAGTCTCTGCTCAGCTCTGAAAAGTCGTTGGGGTGAATTCATTCAGATCCATTTTGATTATTCTTTTATTTCCTGTTCTTGCTTCACACAGAAGGGATTGTCTTTGAAGTAAGATTTTCCTGATAGCAGATTCAGTGTGTCATGTCAATTTTCTGGCACTTTCTTCCTCTAATCTATTTAACTGTTCAAGCCCATTCACTTCTTTTTGCAGTTGTTAAATTAGTCATGTTTTGGAAAATCTAAGAGGAAGCGGGGCTTAAATGAGGCAGCCAATGACAAGCTGAACTGAGAGGAATACTGTATAGGCATGTCTCCTTTATATAGAAACATGCTGCGTAAGAAGGGCTCCACTCAAGGCACTAAAAATATATGTTTTCATCCTGCAGTATATATCAGTCTGAATAGATGCCACAATTAGAAATAGGATGATTAAATGCTATATTTAGGGTACAGCGCATCTGTGGATGTGTGCTTTCATCATCAAAGACAGAAAAGCTGCTCTTTTTCTTTGGTTTATTTCTCTTTCCTTTGATCTGTGTCGCCAAATTTGATGGTAATGAAAGGTCTGTGCACTCACACTGCAACGTGCTGCTGGATGAAGACATGTCAAACTGAGCAAATCAGCCACCTGTATCCTCAGTGCAGGAGCAGATAACTAGCTAGCCCTGGCTTCACAGTTACAACGTGCTCATGAATAATGAATGAGCCCTGGTTAACAGCAAACAAAATGATTTTCTGAACGGTGTTTGTCTGCAGATCCTTTAGAATTATTATTTAATCCTGTCATATTTTCATCCAGGCCACAGCTAGTCAGGCTCTCCTGAAGGTTTTTTTTTACCTGCTATGCATATTCTCATTTATTGATTTCACTAGGTGCTAACTTCAAACGAGTCTCTGCCCTGGTCTGTATGAGGCCAGTGCACCCACTGCAGCCACATGTTCTCTGCAACCTGACACCAGCTCTGGATTTTCAACAGACTGATGTTTGCACACATAAAATACACATAACGAACTTGCATATTAATTTATCATTATTCAACATGCAAATCAGCCTTGATTCATACGTGGTTACACCGTTCGTCTGAGCTTCGGTCTCGCTCATCAGCGGAGACATTGCCACAGGCGCCTCACAGAGACTGTAATCTTGGCGCGCTCACCTCCAGAGACTGCAATCAGTAACATGCTGTGGCATCATTAACAAGTGACTGTGTAAAGATTTGCTGTCAGTATCATTCAACTAGAACTTGTGATACAGTAGCTTAGGGCATCTGATATTAACTCCTGGGCTGTGTTGCCATGGCTTACCTGGAACTTAAAAAAATATGGCTGCAGTTCATAATATTGCATATTACTGAGATTCAGACACAGCATATGCACATGTATTAATATGTGAGGTTGTTGTGGCCTGGAGGTGGAAAGTAGGCTACCAACAACAATACTGAGCAATGACAGTGCTTTCTGAACCCAGGTGGTACAAATACTCCTTCTCATGTTAATTCAATAACTTTTTTTTTTTTTTTTTATAAAATTATCTTTGGGAATATAGTTTGTATTCCCTCGACTGTACTGTATTTACCAGAGTGTAGAAAATAAGAGCTCATAACGACTTTATGCAAATTTCTTGGGGTAATAATGTGATTTCCATATTAGTTGATCATCCCAGTAATTTTATTGTCACACATGTTTAAAGTCATTTTTAGCAATTAGGTTCTACCACAGTACATCATATTATTGACTCAAGATATTTCAGTAAAAAAAAACAACAACAACAACCAGCTTATTATTTATCAATCACTTCTGTCCTGAACATATCAGGACAATGATTAAGGAAGATAATGAAGTACAATAATACTGTATATTAAAGCCTACTCATATAGTGCAATACATATTTACATGTGTACATGTAAATTGTACCTCAGATATTTACAGGCATTTTTATACTTGAAGTTAAAACACCAGAACATGATTAAAGGTCAGTAAGAAAGATATGTCACAGTGCAACATGTAAATCAAGAATAGGTTCAAAAATCAAAAGCTATCAGTGGAAAAACATCTGTTCCTTTGTGCCCACGTGTTCTCTTAGTGAGGGATTTGTAATGTGTAAAGCCTGAGCAGGTTAAAACATTATCTTTTTAACAAGACCTTTGTTCATCCAGCTTGTCTCAGGCTCTTTTGATACTCTGTGGATTTGCTCAGCAGTGCAGCACTGAGACATCATTCTCTCTCCATGCAAGACAGAGGCAGTCGTCCATGTCAGGCTGTACTTTTACAAAATGACAACCCAGGCTCATGAGAACGAATTCAACACTTTTCTCTTCGGGACGACTGTGTCCAGCCACTAGGTGTCCACATTCAGAGGTCAACGACAGCTCACAGGTTTGGGGTCAGGGCCAGAGGAGCTGAGGGTGTAGGAGTGGAGGCGTTGGCCCAGTTCAGGGTAAAGTTGGCCGTGCTCTGAGCAGAGGGCTCCGGTGGAGGGAAAACAAAGTGGCAGACAACACCTATGGCCAGAAAAAGAACTGCAGCCAAGAAGGTGAGTCCCCGACGCAAGATCAGCTGAGTGACAGAAAGCAGCGCTGGATGTTTGGTGCTTGCATTATTTTTGCTCTGCTCAGCATCAACATCAGCACCTCCTGCATTATTGTTGTTGCCCTCAGCTTCAAAAGCTGCCTTCACCTCCTGATCCTGGGTGTTGACGGGACTGTAGCCATCTGCTTTAGGAACCTCCTCGCTGTTCGACTGGGCCTTCAGGGTGCAAGGACGCTGCTGTTAACCAGTGTATGAACTAACACAAAGTGAGGACAGGTTGTTTAACTTATTTTCCATAATGCACTTACTGTGTTAGGATCAGTGACGTCAGGCACCATCGCTTCACTCAGCATTGTACTAATGGGACGTTTTGGTAACACGACCGGTTTCTTTCCAGCACGAAGCTGAGCCTGAAAAAGAATTAGATGCAATACAGATTCATGAAATAGTTCATAATAAACTAACATCTTTTTATTCATGTAGAAAATAAACCTGGATGAAATTTCAGCTTCTACAACAGATGTAAACATGACAGAACCAAACTGGACTTTGTGATTAGCATGAATGTTGTAACTCTGTTCAATATTCAGCTGGTATGGGGGGAGAAGAGGCCACAATTTATCTATTGGAGCTCCACCAGAGCAGAAGTAGGAAGTTTCATTTGATAATATTGTTTACATTCATGATTCATACTGTACTGGAGGATGAGAGGATCCTACCTTATGTTTGGCTTTCTTCCAGTTGAGTTTGAAGATTAGAACAAGGAAGAATCCCACCTCAAAGAAAACACATATGAAGAGACCCAGCCACAGGCCTAACAGGTGAGACACAAACACACACACTTAAAAGATTAACGGTGTACTCACTTCATATACGCTAGTAAAAACAAGATAAAATAAATAATATTAAGTTGGAAAAGTCCCCGGCAGTGAGGCTGTACAGGAGTGTTGACTTACTGACATCGGCATTGTCATAATGACATAATTAACAGGCGTGGAATATTTAGCATGTTCACCATCTTATTTAGTTTTGTTAGCATGCTGACACGTTGCCAAGTAGCATTTTAATACAAAGCACTGCTGAGGTTGATGGGGTAGGGGAGAGTGGGGTAAGTTGAGCATAGGGGCAAGCTGAGCCACCCCATGTTGCTACGAAACTACAAGAAAACTTTAGCATGTGACCAAATATTTAGGAGGAAGGCATCATTTCATGGAGTCTGTAAAAGTAAGAACCACATTAGTGAGTGATTAGACATTTATGTCCCCAAAAACATTTTTCAATTTAGTCAATCATAAGTTTCATCAGAATTGTGTTTAGACCAAAAGAGATCATTATAAATGTATTTTATACATCAGTTATAGTATCTACAGTACGAGCTACAACATGAGGTAGTAAACCCAGCATGAAAGTGCACCATATTAGCTGTGGGGACTAATACATTAAATGTATTAGTCCCCACAGCTAAATTTTATTAATATGGTAGCTGTGGGGTAAGTCTGTATATGTCCTAATTATTCAATCATGATTGTCTTGATGTAGGGATCCTGAATATGAAAAGTGGCTCATCTTACCCCACTCTCCCCTAGTATTTATTTTGGGCCTATGTAGGATTATTTTGACTTGATGACATATCATGATCACAATCATAAAAGTCCAAATCTGATGAAAATCCATAAGGCAGTTGCTGAGATATTTCAGTCTGGACTGACAAACTGGACTGTGCCACACTTACACTATCATAAAACTCTGAGCTAGTCCAGAGTTTGTATCTCAACTGTTACCATCAGAAACTGGAGTTATTCAGTCTAAAAAAAAAAAGAGCTACATCAAAATTAGGTTTCTTGTCGCAAAGTTCCTCATGGAGTGAGCGCAGAGACACACACCGCACAAGGTCAGAGCGTCAGTGGACATCGGGTGAATGTGTGTGTGCAAGAATGCATGCACATTTATCAATACATGGACACTGGACAGCAAAGAGCACCACTCTGGTAGGTGGTAAATGACAGGCTGCAGGGAAGGAAATTAGTCAATGGCTGGTGCAGCAGGACGCAGTGGGTTTGTAGGCTTAACTAATGAACCGGGATTTAAATATAGAGACGCTACCTTCAGTGCTGCTTCTGCTGCTCATTGGACTACACAAGAAAGTCCCCAGTGTCATAAAAGCAAATGGACACAACTGACAGATTACTGACAGCTGAATTTATGAAGAAAATAATGTTAGTGTGAAATGTACTGAATCATAGCCTTGTGGTTTATGCCTTCAGTCAGCTGATCCTCCAGATGAAGACATTTGTACCAAATTTGAGGGTCTTACAAAGGTCTTGTGTCCACAAGTCCAGAACCATTGTGAGGTCACCACAAGCTCATTTGATCTATGACCTTTAATCACCAAAATTTAATTTGTTCATTCTTGAGACCTAGTGAAAGTTGGCGCCAAATTTGAAGATGCTTGGTCGAGGCGTTGCCAAGATGTTGTGTCCCCACAAATGAGACATATACACAGGCTGCCCAAAAGCAATATGCTGACCTTAGGAGGGTTAACACCATGCTGCTCTGTCTGGATATATTTACACTCATTCTGTTTGTTTGTAAGGATGCATAAAGACTCAATGTGTCTTTCATCCCTAGTGCTATTGATTTTCTCAATACTAATCTAATTGTTTCCTCTCACTTATCCTGGCCTATTTGCACTTATTGCACTTACACACATTGCACTTTGTGTATTTACATTTAGTATGTATTATTGACTTGTACTCCCTTCCCTGGTTTTATTGAAATCCATATTTGTAACGAATATCCAATAAAAATAAGGTGTTGAAGACCAGCTACTGTAGAGATAGAGTGGGATGAACAGTGTTACCTAATACTCTGAGCTCGGTATAAAACATCAGACCAACTGCCATTGGCAGAGCGAAGAAGTAGTAACACACAAGATTGGACAGGGCAGCAATTTTCTGCATCCCACATCCTACAAGAATCCCTGAGCAGACGCACTGGAAACACACACACATTGAAACAAAGAGAAAGGACATTTAGTCAACAACAATTGAATATTTAACACAAGAGCAAAATAATTTGTTCTGTTGTGTTGCAACATACCAGCAGTGCATCAAAGAATTGAGCAAATGTGTAGACTTTGAGGGTCTCTGAGACAATCCCCACAATGGTCCTGCAGACAGTGGGAGAAGATCATCAGACATGTCTTTACAAAGCACAGGAATTAATGGTTGCTGGTGTGAAACTCACTCATCAGAGGTAAATATGTAGCCGACAACGGACCTACAGCCAGCAATGGCGATACCCTGGAACACGGCAAGCACACCTATAGCGAAGACATAACATAAGGGATAAGACCTGCTTTTCAGTCATGCAAAAAAAGAATTACACACATTTGAAAATAAGATTGCATTGTTCTGCATTCGTAATCCTCATCTACACCTACAGTACATCAGAGATGTCTGTTGTACTATTAGACATTAACACAGCTGGCCAGTATAAATTGCATTGATCATTCATGTTAAGTGTTGTCATACCTGCCAGAACCAGGGTGACTTTACAGGTGAGTATGGCCCTGGAAATGTTTCCAGCCCCCAGAGCATTGCCCACGCGTACACAAGCAGCTGCATGGACACCTAGAGGGAACTGCAGGGACCCAGTGTTACTGTGTGGCATCAGACACATTCAGTTAACATTTTAGGAAATGTGTTTATTCCATGTACTTCATATACATTAATGTGTGGTCTAATATCTTCTTATCTGAAGTGAATTAATAATGCATTTCCTAAAATTCTGAACTATTAATTATGTAAATCTTCATGTTAAAAAAAATGCACACACCATGAATGTTATGGCTGATACTTCCATCATTACATGCTGGGCAGCAAGATCCTTTTCACCAAGTACACCTGATAGGATAAAGGTCAGAGATTTTCAAAAGGATATTCTTTTATGGCTAAAAGCTGCATAAAAGAAACACAGTAAGGAAACTGAGGGATTTTTTAAATGAAACACATGTGGCACATGTAGACTATTCTCTTGTTTTCCAACTGATATCGTACTGCTAGAGAAGAAGTGTGGCCATTACTAACCTGCAAGAAAACCACCAATCTCCAAGATCCACCATTCAAAGCAGACCATGAACAAACTGGGAATAGCCAGTTTCATATACAAGCCCCATTCTTGTAGACAGTCAGTGGACCAGCCTGCAGAAAGTTTGACAAACAACTGAGTACTGAAGATGGTCCACAGGGGACGATAGATTACCAAGGGCAGTGCTGCTTACATGCATTGTTTGCCTTTTGGCCCGAGGTGAGAAGAGGAATTTCAGATGTGGTTATTTAGTATTTGATTTTCATATTTGTGTTTATAACTCACCTCCCCATGTCTGCACATGGAGCTTCTTCCATCTGATGTAGCCAAACAACAGCAGGCAGATGGTGATCTGAGAGAGGCTGTTAGCGATTGCTGACCCGCTGTAACAAAAAAACCACGGGACAATTAGAGTCTGCTTCAGCCCTCCCTCCATCCCTCCCTCTCTCTCTGCAAAGACAAGTGTGTGTCTGTGTCTGTGTGTGTGGGGGGGGGGGGGGGGCTTTACACTGAGGAGTCCGTAAGTATGTCAGCATCAGTGGTTTGAACACACTTGACGTTTATGGGCCTGACCCCAGGAAACTAGCAGGAATCCACGGTTGACATGAGAGAGGAGGGACAGTCGAGTCCATGTTGTATCAAATGTTTGTGCAGCTGGACTGGGATCAACTCCTGTCAGAGCTCTCCTTTCTTTCTTTACCCTACTCTGCCTTGCTCTCTAAATAAAGTACAAAGACAATAAACATCTGTGTTCGACTGACTCTATTTTAACAGAAAAACAAAATTCTTCTCAGATAGATGCCTAACGATCCTCTGTCCCCTTCCTCCTCACAGACTCCTGGCCATTCATCAGACCCAGGCATCTCCTGTCGGACACGAGTGGCACAAGGTCCATAAAAAATAAAAAGGTAAAGAGAAGCAACATGTCACACTTACACAACACCCCAATCGAGCCTGATGATCAGGACATAGTTGTACCCCAAGTTGAAAATATTTGCAGCTGCTGCTGTGTACATCTGCGGCAGAATGATCTCCTGCCAAACAAGAAGAAACAGTCACAGTAAACATATCTGCAGAATTAGTATTCAATCACAAACAATTTAAACTAAGATAAACTTCATTTCATTTTCATTTTTTCCCTCCATGGAAAACGCCTACATTCAAGCTCGCAGCTTGGTGAGGCTACACACATGCATGTGTTTAGCATGTTAGCATGCTATATATTTTCTAATAAGCACTAGTCATTGCAGCTGAGGCTGATGGGGATATCATAAGATTTGCAGGTAATTTGCCATAAACCAAAGTACAGGACAAGTTCATATTGAACTGCACTGATGGCACTCAAGCTAATAGTCAGGAAATTTCACCCTGAGCCAAAAAATCTAAACATCATTGTAACGCTGGGGCGTAAAGTAAAATCAGATGATCATCAGAGCCATTAGGAAACAAATATGACTTTCTGTACAAGTTATGTGCCAATAGCCTTTAGTGTGGCTTTAAAAAAACGAATGAAAATGGAAAATTTTATTTACAACTAATGGACTGGTAATACATATTGTTTTTGCGTCGTACACTCTTTAATGAAACACAAATTAAAGGTCATGAGGTGCTCATTTCAACATTTTTTCCCCACAGGAGTGTCACCATTGTCTGAATTTGTTCAGGGGAGAAAAACACATTGCAGTGAACCTTTGGAGACAAGGAGGAAGTGCTGCTGTTTAACTCACTTGGTTTTGGAGGTAGGCAACCTGCAGCTGGTGCAGGAACATGGCCTGTGGCAGGGAAACACAAAGGGGCCAGTGAACACAACACAGCTGGAGCACTTCTCAGGTATCAGCCAGGGCTCTCACACAGAACTTTAATTTGTGATGACAAACATAATTACTCCTGTATAAAGTGCCCCTGTGCTGCCCCAGATGTTGATATATTGGGGTTAAACAGCAGTATCTCAGCCAAGAGAAGCATGCATGTGAGCATGACAGGCTGGACAGAGATGGATTACTTACCATTTACACTATTGATTTCTGATTCATTATGATTGTATTGTAAAAGTATTTTAAATTCAGGTTAATGCCGAATGTAAATGCTTAAGAAAGTAATTTATACACTCACTGGAACAGCTGGTAGATATGCCATCACGTAGAGTTGGGCAATTCTAAGGAAAACAGAGTGATATTAATTTAATACAGAAAACACGCTGGTAATGAATTACTTTATGCTCAGACATGCACCTGTTTTATTTTAAAACATTGACTTTCTGCTTTGTTGTTTTCTTCCTCTGAAATAAAATAAATAAAATGAAACAAGATACTTAAAATGCATCTGTACATAGAATAACACAAGACGTCTGTAATGCTGCTGACAAAAATAATAGCGACGACACAGGAGAAGATTAATGTCTTGTTTTTTTTTTCCTTCAACAAGCAAACCAATATTTTGTCTTCAGTAAAAATGTAAAGCCTAAATATGTCTTATGAACTGTGGTTGTACCTTGCCACCTCACCCTCTTGGTACATGAGGAGTAATAGGTTTTCAACGTTGAGGAGAAGACCCCAACAGGGCAGGCAGAAGAGCAGCAGGATCAGTAAACCCCTCTGGAGAATGACTCCCACACGTTTCATGTTCTTGCTGCCATATGTCTACAAAATACAAACGAGAAAAATGAGAATCAAATCTGATCACATAATAATAACAAGAAGGAGCAGACGATGTGGTTCGCTCACCTGAGAAATCAGCGTGTCACAGGCCAGAGCCAGGCCTATGCTTGTTGCAGTAGTGGTTAAATTAATGGTCTAAGGGGCAGAAAAACAAATATGAAGGAAACGAAAAAACATCTTAAAGTTATTCTTTATGTTCATAACTTTGGGTGAGCTAAATCCATATTTCTGCCAACATTGGTTTTACCTACTATATTATGTTGTGCACATACAGGTTTTCCTCTTGGCTGTAACTGTATTGGTATTTTCTTGACTCAATATAAATCTTGTGACAGTGAATGGACACACAGGGCGTTCTGACTGGCTTATTCACTCCAGTGTCATTGTGTCCTCCCTCAGTGTGTTGTGATCATCTTACACGGTCACTCAGGAAGACACTATTTCTGTTGTCTAAACTCAAGACAGAGGACTTTGCTGATCCTGGACCTCGGCCCCTGCAGTGCAGGCAGGACAGCTGAGGAGGTTACAGGAGGTGGTTGTTTATTGTCTATGTGGTCTCTGGGTATTGGACACTTACGTCACATGCTCCTGGGGTAGTATAAAAAAACACTTCTGTCTCTTTGGGTTATTTATGGCTGAATCCAGAGAGTTCCAGAGTTTCACTCAGCCCAATTTATCCAGCACCAAACCATTGGAGAGTTTACAGAGTGTTGGAAGTAAATGGCACTCCATGATGTCAGCAAGAGCTGTAATTTGGACTCAGTCACTCAAATCTCTTGCATTTGGCCATGTCTGTCAGAAACCAGTCAAACTACTGTTGTGGGAATCATTCTGATAGCACCTAAGAGCAAATCAGAACTCTGTGCTTCACAAGCGTAGTGTTAGGTGCTTTGTTCGGTCTGTGACCACCAGAGAGTGACGAGCTGTCTGCAGATGTTGTGCACCACTCCAATGCCATTCACCATTTGCAGCTATGAAGATGAACGACAAAATAATCAGACAAGGTTTGGAGACCTGTGGTGCCATCAATTACAAAATCCCAGATTCAAGTCCAGTATGAAGGATCTAGGACATTACATGTCCCCTCCTTCTTTCATGTCAGGACTAGAAATAGATCGTTGAGCACATCCCATGTTGGCATTGCCCAAAGCAACGATCCCCAGTTTGACTCCAAGACCAAGAAAATCTTTACCACATTTTGTCCCGCCCGCCAGCATAAAAATTAAGTCATAAGTTTGACATGTGGTGGAAAATTTGCTGCCATTGGTATTCTCCTTGTAATAAGTGGTAGGATAGTAGTCTTTGTAGAGGTTGTAGTAAAATCATGTAGCAATCCTGTTAAAGCAGAAGCAAGCGGAATGTTTGTGTTACTATAAGTCTTAAATAGTTATATCTTCCGACGGCAATCACTTAGAGTGTTTGGTCTGAAACACGGGTCTGTCAGTCACTCTGCTCTGCTGTAAGCCTACAGCCTACATCCTACAACCTTTATCCAATGAGGAGAGAGAACGGCATTAAGGGGCGGTCCTCTCTGTGTGTGCAGCCAAGGGATGCGCGTGAATGTGGTGACGTAGGGACGAGGGCGGGGACTGCTAACTCCATCGGCTGGCAAGAATTTAGCCAAAACGACCGGATCGCATACTTCTGCTTTAACTCCATTAGTGGAGACATTTGAGTACTGACTACAATAAACAATAAACCCATGTACAACCTTGTTTACTAACTGATCTAGGTTGTAAATTCCTATAGGTACAACAACAACTGGGGTAGCCATTCATTGAGTAACACATCTGTTGACTCTGGGAAGGCTAGAAGTGCTTGTAGTAATGAAGTAACCAGAGTCATAAAGTGGGGTATAAGAAGGGACTGCAACCTCTGTTCTTGGGGCACTACTCTGAACTGCTACCTGCCATGTAATTCTGTGTTCTGTCCCCTTCTCCCCTTCTCTGTGGAGAATGGAGAATAAACATGGGTGCATGCTACCTCTCCTGTCTTGTTCTTTGACTCGCCACCGGCAGAACCAAAAATTTCCATGACAGACATTATTCACATGATGCAAACGTCCTCTTGCATTTTACATTAAATGCCACTGAGTATTAACACATTTCCTGAGTCAAAACACCCCCCAAAGATTACTTGGTAACCCATTAAATATGGCGGTTCCTGTGTAACTCTTACAAAGGATTTGTTTGTTTTGGGTTAGAAGTCTGGTTGTTTAGTGAGCTTCACCATATGCTTGTTTCATCACCAGTGTCTTATTCAGCAGACTTAGTACAAGTCTTTGGTAACCCTTTAGGCCGTTAATTACGTGGTAATGTCAAGAAATAGCCAAGAAATAACAATTAATTGTCAAGTACTGTCAAGAAATAGCCTAGAAATAATAGTCAATTTCACCGTAATGTTGTGTCTTTCATACAGGCAAAAGATTACACATGGGAAAGGCCAGAATTTTTCTCCACCAAGTCCTGGCAATTGACCGTTATTTTCAATCAATCATTATTTCTTGGCTAATGTAGACATTATGATGCAATTAATTGTTATTTCTTGGCTATTTCTTGACATTACCACGTAATTAACGGCCTGTAAATTAAAGGGTTACCCAATCTTTTTGCAGACCTGCTCAGCCAGAACTGGACGGTAGACTGTGGGCATGAGAAGCGTTAAGCTCTGTCAAATTCTTGACATTAACACTGAATTAATTTTGCACTGGTAATGTGAAAGGATTGATAGACTCAATCCCACTGAGGATCAACATCCCAGAGTGCAGCTTGGTGCAGCTTTCAGCCAATTTCACCTCACTGATTTCCATACACTGTGTTCATGATGAACTGTGGGGACCCACTCCCAACACACTCACACATGCAAACTTAATGCTGTCTGCCTGGTGCCAAATGGCAGAGAGCCAAACTTAATGAGTATCTGGTGAAAGGACCCCGACATGTAGCTCGCCAAATACAGCGCAGACCAACATGGCCGACCAAACTGGGGCCGATGATGTGCTAACGTGTCTGTTGTTCTGCTGCTGATCTTGTGTCACGCAAAAGGGACTTTCATCTTAATGAAACAATTAATGAAATTCAGTTAAAAGGTTTGTCAATATTTGAGAAGCAGATCTAATCAGTGCTTTGTCTGCAGGGTGTATGATCAGCAACTGTTTTACAGCAGTTTAGCCAAAGGCACAAAACCACTGTAGTAGAGGGTTTAGGAAAGTATCTCAGGAATGTGTAATATCAATATAATGTCACTCTATGTTGCTTCTCTTTAGCTTGTTATCTGCTTGTACAATACAACTGCTCATCCCCGTTTTATCAGGGTTTTCAGTGTTTTTACTGCACGTGACATAGATATCAGTGTCGCTAAGTGTGTTTGCAAACAGATGCCATATCACAGCAGTTACTGAAAAAACCTGCACCATTCAGACAAAACACAGAACACACCAACACACCATCTGGGTCACCAAAGATAATGGTAAACGTCCGCTGCCCTCCCAGCATACTCAAGTTACTCATTATATTCGTACTATGAGCACAAGAAGCAGCGGTATAGGTATAGTAATAACTGCTGTAGTAGTAACAGTACAAGAACCAAGAGTGGTGGGGGTACACTACATTCATAATTACTTGTATCTGATAACCATAATGGGTGAGTATGCCACAAAGGGGTATAAACTGTACCGCTGAGGCCAGTGCGTATCCAGCAAGTTCTGCATTGCCAATGTGACCACAGAATATGGTGATAACAAACGGCAGGAGGAAGTCCAGAATCCGAAACAGCAGCTGTAGAAACAAACAGAAAAAAAGATGGGATTTGTTTCCAAACAACCTCATCGTTGATCAGGTGAAGCCTGTGCAGCAATTTATTGCAACAAACTGAGCTCAGACAGCTTATCTGGACTCAGAGAAGCAGTCTGAAGTTAGGGAGCAGTGTTGTGAAATCACCAAAGACTGGTTTGCACAAGCATGAAGTGCAGAGATAATTTTTTCCCCCTTTTGCATGTGGCTGATTGCACTGTGCACCATAATTCTACAACAAACAAACACATGCATTACAGTTGTAGTCCTTTATGAATTACATACCAACCCCACCACTAACTCTACTACCAGCAAAAACCCTTCAACTTTCCCCTACTCACCAGTGGGCCTGCGAGCAGCAAGACATGGTAGAGTTCCTCTCTGTAGGCCAGTGGTATCCAGCGTCTCACGCACGCACACCGAAACAGTTTGGAGCTGACCGCTGCCACCTCCTCGTCTCCCTCAGCCCCTGACGCCTTGGCAACAGAAACCCCAGCAACGGGCTCTGCACCCGACAAGGGCTGTGCAGGTTCCGGGGAACCCAGCTTCTCCATTCAAACAGTAAAATAAGAGAGATGGGAGCGAGTAGGGAGAAAAGCTACAGGGACAAGGGAGAGAGGGAGGGAGGGAGAGAGAGGGAGGGAGAGAGGGTGAGAGGGTGAGAGTGTGGAGGAGGAGTGCAAGGGTAAGAGGGGCAGTTGGTCTATCCAGGTTTAGAAACACACTTATTTAAAGTTATTGATTATAATGTAAGAGAATGGATGCAGATGAAAGGAAAAGAAAACACAAGAAGAGACTGTTGTAAAGGGCCAAAGCAGAGTGGACAAATGTGTCTTGATAGTGAGGAAGGAAATACAATATCAATGTATTTAACTGTGTGTGCAGTTAGTGAATGAGTGAGTGTGTTGCACAGCTCAGTAGTAATCTGATGAGGAATGCCTGTTTGCACCGCGTACACAAGGACTTCTAACGGCATAAACACTGCAGGCTATGATTAATTACCTGCAAGTTTAACAGATTCTACATGTTTGTGTTTCTGTGTGTGTCTGTGTGCTTATGTTACACTACTGATCTTATCTGAAGAAGCGTTGTACTTTGAACGCTGACTTTATCCCTGTGGTCGCCCTCCTAATGCGGTTAACACATAAACAAACAGTTTCACGTGCTTTCTAACCTGCACCTCTATTTTCTCCTGGAAGAGCTCGGTAACTTATTCAATCAGCATCCAACCTTTAAGATGCTTAGCTTCTCAGGAAAAGACAGAAGACAGGAGAAGCACAGTTAATGTGTATCAATGGTAACGGCAGCAGCAACATGGCCTGATTTCAACATCAGTCAATTTCTGTCTCAAAGGCTAAACGATCAACGACATATTGACCTTTCGTATGAGAGAAGTCATAAGGACAACAAACAGCTTACACAGTAACAATCAAGACACTTCAGGTGTGTGTGAATATAGTATATGGGTTACGCCCTTCTTTATACAGTCTATGGTTATGCCTGGTCAGTTAAGTGGTCACATAAAGAGCACATTCTTCCTTCCAATTACATACTGCAATAGCTACTAACCTTTGATCTTTGAGAGCAGGTAAGACTGAACATTATTCACTGATTAAGTGAATTTTATTGCCAGTAATGCATTACAATTCATTTTGTCAAATGCAAATACATGAACAAAGAGGAACGGAGTTTGAAGGAGGCATTACTAATACAACTTGCACTTTCTATGCCCGGTCAAAAGCACATAAGGGATTATTTTTGAGAGTAAGTATAAGAAGCTGTCAAAGACTGAAAGCAGGCCTAGTAGATACAGGCCTACCATTTTAAGAGGCTTAAATAATGTGAGCTCTGGTTGAGACGGGACGGAGAGAAATCAAAATCTGATTGAATAAAAAAGTAATAACTGCAACAATGAAAAGGAGATATGATACAGTAGCCTAATGTCTACAGCCTTCAAATTATTATCTTTTGTTACAAAATGGTCGACAAAAAGTATATCCATGATATCAACTGGAAATGAGACTGTGAAGAAGTAAAAAGTTTTAGGCGATACCCACTATTCACAGACACTGCAGCACAGAGATAGGCCTACTATTGTAACCCTGGTTTCTGGATGGGTAGCGTGCCAGGACCGTGGGTATTGCGGGTTACAAGGGTGAAAATACTTCTTTAATAAAAAGGCACCGTTACAGCAGGACAGGAAGACTTTATTTACTTCACTTACAGGTGAGGTTCAACCTTTTTTTTTTTTTTTTTTTTACAGTCTATGGGTTCAACGACGAGGCAACGCACACGAGGGCAGAGCTAGAACTCTCTCTGGAGCGTCTGTATAACCGGTCCCCACCAAAACAAGGGCAAGCGGAACCAACATACTCATACTTTCTCTCTATCTTCAAAACATCTCTGAAGGGAAATACTGAGAGTGATAATAAAATATTATAGACTAAATTAAATAATTAATTAAATTAATAATACCTCATAATTTAAACACAAAATAAAACCAATGACATGACGTGATATAATACAAATAATGTTAAGGGTAATAACATAAACTTGTATAATAATTAAAATAATAAACACATAATAATCTACACGGTTACACTATCATAAGCACATAAAATAATAGGATGATGCGCTTAAAATGGTCTATTAGTCTTTTAAACATTCAATAGCAATGTGATTTTACCCTGGCATCATGTTTTAGTTAGAAAACATCTGAAATAAAAATTACAGAAAATTTGTTATGATACCAGTGCACAAATAATGCAGCAAGTGGGTCTAAAGAAATTACTCAAAAAAGAAAATCATTGACGAAATGTAGTTGCAGAAACATTTTCCAGTTGGACAATGCCTCTCTCTGGTGGGAAAGAAAGGGAGGGCCCACACACACACACACACACACACACATGCGCACACCAATGATGATTAAACAAATCTACCTGTGTGTGAGTGAGTGTAAGAAGGCTCACCTGCTCGCTGTGCAGAAAAGCATTCAGGTGCATAAGGCTGTGGAAGAGCCAAGTCTGAAGATTCAAATACTTAATGAAGAAACTACTGATGTGCCACAGGAGTGAATAGCGCAGAGCCCGCCTCTCAGTTTGGAGTGAACATGCACTTGGTCAGAGTGAGGCAGTGTCTCACAACTTTTCAAGTCCTCAGGCAGCGCTGTGGTCTCACCTAACAGGTGTGTAACTCAAACGCAAGGGTTAGGGTGGGGCACAGCTCTGGGGGCTGCTCTCATTGTTTTCAGTCACAGCAGGCAACATCATATCAGTGGTGTAAATATTTTCTTATTATCATATGAAATCCATTAAATAGCTACACATTTTAGTTTAAAGCCACATCCCAAACCCATCCCTCAGTCCTGTGCCCCTGAAACTCCGCCTCCCCTCTGAAAAGGTAGGTCATTCCTCAGGTCACATGCTCAGCAGGAAATGTCAGGCAGTGGATGTTGTGAACATCATGGGAAGAAGGACAGTAAGTTTTCTCATTTGACTTTTTGTGTATTTGATGATACTATGTTGCTGAGACGGAGAGTGTCAGTCTCAACCTATTGTCCATACTGAAAGAATCATTTTGTGCTCAGTGAGTGAGTTCATGTTGTGCATGCATGTGTTTGGTAACTATGCTAAAAACTCAGTCCTGTTGCTGTCAGTCACTCATTAACAGTAACGGGAGCAGAGGTGAGCAGCAGTTCATTGAAGTGGACTAAGTGCACAACCAAACCCAATCATGGGTCCTCCAGATGGCCATATAGCAGGGATGACTGTTATGGCCATATTTCTCTCCTCTGTTGCTATGGTAACCAGGGTCCTATAGAAAGGTAGGAGGAAAGCATAGACTTGGGAGAATGTTTGGCAAGCCCATAGTTATTGTCAAGGGTGAGCTACACACAGGTGGGGACTTTGTAATATTAACGTGAGGTGATAATACAGAGTTTTGTGACCATTAGCATTTGCACATAGTATTGTTTAGAATACAAATTTAAGGAGAAAATTAATTCCACGAAGACTAAAAGCTCTGCTTCAGAGTAATGAGTTCTTTATTATGGTGGCCCCCCTGAGGGTTCAATGCACTGCAACTTAGCAAAAATACACACAAAGACTCAAACACACTGCAAATTCAGAAAACAACAAGGTGTAAATAATATGTATGGATTTGATCATCATTACTAATCTACTGCACATTCTTTCTATGTTTTACATCAAATAGAATAAAATATAAGCCCTGAGAGAAACATGCTTATGTTGGCTATACTGAGTATAGAGGCCAATAAACTGTTGAAGCTTTTGTTTGCTATACTTCACATTCACATTACATCTCTTGGTGTAAAAATGTAATCAAATTAAAATAACTTGAAATAAGTTTCATTTTCCAAAAACAACCAGCAGGTAGAAAGTTATGACTTTGACTCTAATGTGACAATTATAAGTCTTTAAAACCAGTTCTTTCCTCAACACATCTTTAGGCCTATTTTGACAAATATGTTAGTAAGTTGAATTATCCGTGCATTTAAAACCTTTAACCACTAAAAGCCAATGAAAAAAAAGTATTTTAATCCCAACACCCACACCCAAGACATTTTAGTACCACTGTAATGACTAGTCAATAAAAACACATAGGTGTACAACAATAAAAGAGAGAGAAATGGGTGGGAAGACTGAATGCACATTGACAGGAACAGGCAACTGGGATGATGAGAAAGCCATTTAGAAACACACATGGGAGGTTATAAACGTGTCCTCATCTACATGAGAGGCTGCATATAAGAGCGGCTGAAGATTCAAACAGTCCTTCACATCCTCATCTTCACACAGAGAACATCAGGAATAAAACGCAGATGAGAGATAATCAATACCAGGTAAGTCTCTCTGATGCAAAACCTTTATGTGTGATTACTAAAAGGTATGAGCAATCAACTTTTCATGCATTAACATGTACTTTTACAGTTTATTTTACATGTATGAACAGAGAGAGCATTTGTATAGTGTGACTGTATAACTTGCTGGGAGCTGACATTAATTTGTTGTTGTCTTCAAGTAACAAGAACTCTAGTAAACAATTACTTTTAATGCTTTAATATCTTATATTAAGATATCCTAAATGTACTTTGATGTACAGGCTTATAGGAACTGCACCAAATGCGATGTGAGTCGCATTTGGTGCAGGAGATCTCGATTCTGTTCATCATATAACAGATGTCAAATTTTTATTGTGTTTTACTTAAAATGTCTCATTGAACTATAACTCAAGATTACTACAAATATTGAAATGGCACACATTGACAAGTAATTTGCTGCCTCATGTAGCCTACTATGATTTAAGTGTTTTTAACTACTGCCTCGTCATTTTGCCTCATTTATAACTTATTTTGCTCTAAAGTCGGTTATAAGTTATAAGTTTTGGGAATAAGACACGGGAGAAAGGTTTGATTAGCAAAGAAATCTCTTATCAACAGAAATAGACAGAAACTGGAAATTTAAGAATAGTGGGGATTTAATTCAGACAAGTGTTAGCTTACTCACTGATTGTGAGTTAAAATAATTATCTTGACGAGTGCTGAACTTTTGGGGAAAGATCAGATGAGAGTTTTACAGAAGCACAATGATCTTTCTGATGACCTTTCCCTTCATTCCAGGTTTATACCAGGAAGAGTACAATGAAGACAATGTTCAGATCCTCTCTTTTACATCTGCTGTTCTGCTGTGTAACCCAGACATTAGGTAAGCATGTGTGGTTTTCAGTTCAGGTCACATACAGTAGGTTACAGTTTATCAGACTTTCAGTTAAATAAGTCCAGTTTTTTTGTGTGTTCTAAGTTTTCACTGCTTCACTTAGCGACCCCTTAAAGTTTCAACTCTCTCAAGGTGTCAGTATCCAGTCAGTCCCAGAGGTCAGCAATGAGGGGATTATACAGACAGAGCTGAAGAGGTCGGTCACTCTGCTCTGCCTCCATGACGGCGGCTCTGAGACTCAGGCTGAGGAAGAGCTGGTGTGGTTGAGGAACGGTGCCGTGGTCAGTCTGAAGGAAGAAAACAAGAAGGGTCGCAGCAGCGTGTGCGTCACACCTGTCCTCCACGAGGACAATGGTGCCACGTTCACCTGCCACCTGAGCAGAAATGCCACAATTAGGGCCTCAATCACCTTGAATGTCACATGTGAGTTTCTACAAATGAATGAATTAGTAGAAAATGGATTATTCATGATTATCAGAGTTATGATTCCCTCTGATGTTTCACCACAGATGAGCCACAGCTCTCTGGATCAGAGGAAGTTACAGTAGAAGCTGAATCCGAACTCGTCCTGCGGTGTGATATCTGGGCCAATCCACCAGTCTCATCCGTGTTGTGGACACTAAATGGACGTGCAGTGGATCTATTAGCGGGTGGTTTCACAGTGACCAATGACGGCTTTACGAGCCAGCTGACTGCCCACAGCGTAGACAGAAGCCTGCATGAGGGCTCGTATCAGTGCACAGCTCACTCTCCTCTCTATGGAGATTACAGCAAGAGCTTCCCCGTCATGGTGACAGGTCAGTTCACACACAGGGAGGCACATTTCTACCAAAGCTACGCTACATCTCAGAGTTGTTGAACAGTCCCATTTGATATTAATCAGTACATGAAATGATGAAACATGGGCTGATCACCTTCTTCCTCATCTGCAGAAAAAACCATGAAGTTCCCACTGATGCCCATGATAGCAGGGGTGGTGGTTGTGAGCCTCACTGCACTTCTTGCTGTGGTTGCACGGTGGGACAAAATCACAAAGGTACAACACACACAAAATACAAGTAGCCTATGACTCATGGATTCACTCTGACTCATTACAAACCAAACCCACTGATGTTTTATGTCTCTTTCGACAGTGCTGCAAGTAAATTGTGTGGAAAATAACTGGTCTTCGACACATGAGGCCATGAGGACATCGCCTTTCTCTATTGAGTGCAAGAGACTGTGATTTTGTGACATTTTACATAGACCAGGTTTTAATTTTATATTATATTTGATATTTAAAGAAAAGGAAAAGTTCAATATTTTGGGGAAATGCACCTTTCTTGCTTTACACAGAGTGTAAGTACAAGTTGTACTTACTACAATTACTCTTAGCTATATAAACATGAAGCTTCAGCAGCTGGTTGTCTTAGCTTAGCTTAGCCTTGCTGTGTCTATGTACACTTTGATAAAACTGTGTTTTTAAACAGAGGAGATATAATAATAATATGATATCTCCTCTGTTTAAAAAACACATATTATATCAAATCAAATCAAATCAAATCAAATCAACTTTATTTGTCCCGCAGGGGAAATTCGTCTTGGGCAAGTTCAGATAGATTGGGCTCAGATAGATTAGAATAGGCTACAGAGTTCAAATAAAACATACTAAAAACTAAAAGCAGGGAACATCAACAAGGCCTATAGTGGTCGCGTGTACCATGACGCAATAGCAATGACCAGGCCAACAGAGCATAGGTAGACCTGGGTGCAATATTAATCAGTAAGCTTTAAAAGTAGGCTACTGGTAGGTGTGTTTTGTTTGCACTGGGCAGAGTTAATACCTAGGCTAGTTCTTCCGTTTCCAGTGTTTGTGCTATGCTAAGCTAACTGGCCACTGCTGGTCGAACATCTTGTTTACCATTAGAGACATAAGTGTTACCAATTTAACTCTAAACAATAAAACAAATTGAGCATTTTTTGTTAATATGTCCTTTGCCTACCTACTGTAGTCTACTAGTTGTCTGTCATTTATTTAACTATTGATTAGCTACTGGATTGTTGCAGCAGGATCTGTGAAGTTTGCAACAAGACCTTGAGATGATGCTTAAACTTTTTATTTAACTGTGTGATGCATCCTGATCCTTTGATGCAAAAGTGGGTTGTCAGTTTCACCTGTTTCTCTGTGTCGTTATGTATCTTTTCAATTAAAGTGCCATAAGATCACCTGCCCCTTTGAGAGTCATGGTTTGATGGCAGTGAATTAATGTTGTCAGTGATTGAGCTCCTCTATTCAACAAATGGGAGAAATTTGCATAAAACATGCTAATATCATAACTCATTTCCGTAGGTTTCTCATACATAGGCTATTACATATTATCCTATATGCTCTTGTCAAATCATAAATGATAGCCTACAATTAAGGGTTAGGGTTAGCTGACAAAAAATAGCATCTTTTATAAAGAACAACAGAATAAACAGGCACGTTTAGTAACTGTTTATCTAAAGACTGAGAGCTGAAATCCTTGTTTTCACATTTGCAATGAACTTTAACTCCTGACTCCTGACAATATAATCCAGGCTTGTTAAAATCATGTTATACATTTACTCTTAACGAGACAAAAGGATCGGAACTTGCCGTGTCATTAGGGTCAAGGTCTAGAGCTTTGTGTTCTTACCAATAAAGAGACACTTAACAGGTTCACATAAAACAGCGCAATACCAATCAAGGACAAGAGCACGTTTGACAAGAATGCGCAGGTTTGATATCAACTTCAAGAGGTGATCAAATATACAATACGAGGACATGTTAATTGTCTGACTCATCGGTTTTATCGGAAAAGAGGCTGCTGGGTTGTTCCCAGCGCTTTGCAACACCACTGAACATTTTTCTGTCTCAGACTTCACCATTTAGTCCAGTCAGTGATGATAAAAAATGGAAATGTCTAATTTGTGTCTATTGGGATATCCTCAGCTACTAAACATTTGTTTGAAAAGACATCTCATTGTGTTTTTCAAAGTCAGACTCCTACACTGAGACAAAAGAAACATCTGGGGCCTCCACATTGACTTCCCAATCATGGAGAAACGGCCCCTTTGTATCTTCTCATTGTCCCTAAACTATTACAATGATCTCTGCTTTGTTTCACACCAGGGTGCTGCTGTCAAGCTGGAACCCATTTTATCCAGATTTAATTCCCCAAACCTCTTTGGCAGTACACAGGTTCACCACAAACTGTTTAATGAGACAAAATAACAGGTAGATTAAATATTTAGAAAAGTGGAAACACTGGTTTGTTAATGACTTTATAATCACCCCTGACAAAAACATAATAGATGGCCAAAAAGACAAAGATTTCAAAGCACTGGTGCCTGGAAGCATTTTACATGCAGGTGAACGGTGACACCTGCTGGACACTTTGAAGCCCCTCCTGTGTATTGTAATTACATTTTATGTGAACGTGCTAAGACAGAGAATAATATTCATGGGAAAAAATGAAAAGTTTTATTGAGTTTAGCAAGGAACAAATCTATTCATTGACCTTTTTGTACCCACTCTGTTCTGTTGGTGTCAATCCAAGAGACAGACAGACTTGTGTATTTATTATATTAAAGTAGTTATTAATTTTCTTTCAGCAGCCATTTACACTGAGATGTATATAGGGTTGGACAATATTATGGAAGATTTAGTCTTCATCATAAATGGGGCAGAAAGAAATTACAAACATTTCTCAATATGTAACAATCCAATGACACGGCCTGAAAACTTGCCAAGTTGAATCAACATCTGTCTCATGCCAAGGCAATAAAAATGGGACATTGTAAGCTCACAAAGATAAGCTTATCTTTGTTATTGACAGACTATTGCATTAGACTGAAGCATAAAAACTGTGTGTGACACCTGTACATAGTCTGTGCTCTGCTCATTTGTATTTGATTTCTTCCGTTGTGTATTTAACTGTGCTTAGAAAAACCTGAAAGTATATATTGCAGAGAGGTATGAAGAAGAAGATAAAGTGTATACGGTGAATCTGCAAAGAGTCGACATGACAAAATAAACTATTTACGTTCTAAGTAGAGGTCGACCAACTGTGGATTTTTAAAAGCCAATACAACAATAGTTGGAACAGGCAAAAGCCAGTAGCTGATTAATCTGTCTATGCAAAAAAATAAAAAAAAAGAGCACATTGTGAGTTAGTGGTCCAGACAGCTTGGTCAGAGTCAGAACAAAGAGTGACGGAACACATTTTAATCACAATAACCTCTTTTGTTCCCTGCCACCTCCTGCTGATATAGGCCATGACAACTCAGGCAGCTCAGCTTCAGGCCTAAAAGGCACTGCCACCATCCCAGGAGACATTTTATTTTGTAGGTGTAGTGGGCAAGTGTTAAAGTCAGGGCCTGTTTAGTACAAATTATCTCAGTTTACCAAATGGTGTTTGTTACCTTCAGTGAGGGAATCTGGTGCAATTTATGCACATCTGTGAAGGGTGCACAGCCATCAGACACATTGGAGCTGATACTTCTCCTGATTGTTGAGCTTACAGTAACCTCTAGTTCTAAGGACACTGAAGCTACAATTTCATGAACAGCTAATATTAATTCTATATAGCTACATAAGTTCTGTAAAAATGTAATTCATAGACTTACAATAGCCTAATAAAAAAGAAAGAAAGAAAGAAAATCACTGACTTGCCTTCCAAAATAAATATAGAACTGATACATGAAGTGTACTGACATTAAATCAAACACGATTTTCCAACAGTCAAAACTCTTTCAAATTATTAAACATTACAGAAAATACATAGACTGTAAAAAGAAAATACCATAAGAAGAATCTCTACAACGACGTAGCCATGGACGTACGTATTACGTCATTTGGGGTCCCTTACGTGGGGGGCGTGGTCTGTGCCGTGTGTGCGTTGGTTCTGTGGTCGCCGCCAAATTCAAACCGAGAAAGAAAGAAACCGCAGCAGCCGCTGCCGCAGTGAGCTGAAGCACAGAGGACACAGTCTCCGTTTGCAGGTAAACTAGCGGCTCATGATACAAGTGGATAACAGATTTTTTTTAGTATGTGTTGTTTTAATGAGGCAGACTATTTAACGAAGATTTAGCTCGGTGTTAACGTTAATGGGCTACCGAAGATAAGCTAACGGTGTGTTCACGGGCACATGAGGTTTTTGTTTGTTTGTTTGTTTGTTTATGTGTGAAAGACATAACGTTAAACACACCTCTGTTGATAATAGCGAAAACATGTGATTAACGTTGATATCTCTGACCTAAATGATATCCTCAGATCGCTATTGTTGCCTCCTCTGGTAGTGTTTTTGAATGAACCCATCCTCCATTGATTTTCTAGAAAGGGTAGGGCAGTCTGCCAAGAAAGAAATCCTGGCCAGACAATAGACAATAGCCTTGGACTTTTTTACTAACACAACTGCTCGATTGTATGGGCTCCTAAGGGTTATTTTCTCTTTCATATTTCATTTTATTCAATCTAAAAAAAAAACACAATGCTGTCGACCCTTTACAATCTTATCATATTCTAAATGCATATTTCATTTTTTATTTACTTATACTTCACAATGCATTACTTGATTCTTCAAAAGTTAGGCTGTACTGAAATAGAAGAAAATGTTAAACAGACTAACTTTTTTTTTTACTAGGAGCCCAGTGACCTCTAACTTAAAATTTTAGAAGTGCAAGTAGAAAATTTAGGGGGTGCACACTGCACATGGACTTTCAAAGCAAATATTCACAATTCCCTTTCATTCATGATCCTACATTGCATGTGCCTGACACCTGCAATGACAGATTACAGATTCTTTGAGTACCCCCAACCACATTTCAACGAAAAATAGCAAATTTACTGTTTTCACAGGCGCAAGTAGATGAAAAATTTACTTGCACAGTCTCAAATTTTAGGGGCAGTCTGGAGCCCTGTTGGATATTTATTTTAGGCCCCCCAAACCTTTGACTGCAATTGTATATTGTAGTTTTCTGCTTTTAACTATCAATAATTTTTCATCACTGGTATTGGTGAATCATGTTTTGTTTTGTTTTTGTAATAGAAAGAAACTGGCAATAATTTCCAAATGATTGTTCCAGGGCTTTATCTTTATGTTCTGATAATCTGTGTGAAGCACTTAAATTTCAACATGTGTTTTATTGTTATTGTAAAATATTCTCTGCTGTTTTGCTGTCTTATTTCAGCTCAGTCAACATGGCGTCTTCAGTGATGGATGGAGTTGGTAAAGCTGTGGTGGGAGTCTGGCGGGCTCACACAGTCCTGGATGAGTCCGACGGTGCAGAGAGCTCCCCCGAGGCTCCAGACCGTTTCCGCAAGCTTCGGTCCTCATCTTCACTTAACTCCCTGCGAATGTCTTTGCGTAAGCGGCTCCCGCTGCGATCCGTCCAAACCAACTCCCTCCCTGAAAATCCGACCTGGGAAACCGTGAAGGAAGAACCAAAACCCAGCACGGTCCGCAGACTTACCCGCACTGCTCGCAACTCCATCACTGGAGTGTATCAGGTAGATGAGTCTGTCTGGTTTTACTTGGTTTTACTTGAGTTGGACATGGAGGTGCCAGTCTACTCCAAATCAAGTGTTTTTCTTTTCATTTTTAAAGCTATATGCATCTATTAGTCAGTTGCCCCTCCGACTCATCTTTGTGTCAATTCCTCTTTCTCCCAGAAGCTGCAGAGGAACAGGGAGTTTTCACGCGAGGAGTGTTTGGTAGCCACCCCAGGACGGACGTGTGATGGGGAGGAAGCTAGTGCATCAACTTCTCGCACCCCAAGACGCACACCTGGCCGGGCTGTGACACCGAGACGCACCCCCAGAGCAGCGGGCACGCCCGGGCGGACGCCAGGCTCCAGGGGGAGGAAAACCCCCGAGGCCCGCGTACGGGGGGTGAAAACAGGAGGAGGCAGGAGGCAGCTGGTCCGCATGGCTGCATTACGAAGTCCCTTTGCCTCACCCAACACAGAGAACCAGAGGCTGTGAGTCTTGTTGTGTGATTTACCAACTGCGAAGTTGCTGTTCACGTTTTGCTTTTAATTCTGTTTCTGAGTTTTTTTTGTGTTCTCTTCTGTAACAGAAAGTTTGACCGTGACCTGGATTCAGTCTCCAGTGGACTCAGGAGGCTCAAACATCTGTCCAAAGCCTTTGACGATATAATTGGCAGAGATGACAGGTAAAATAAAATCTTCATTTTGTGTTAAATGTGTTTTGTTTTTTGTTGTTGTTGTGGGTGAATGAATGTAAAGGCAGTTAAAGTACTGTTTATCTGTCTCTGTATGTGTTGTTCATATCTGAGGAAACCACAGGCCCACTTCCTTTTGTTCATACATGGTCTGTATAGAGGAGACACAGGAATGACACTGTCTCCCTGTGCTTCCTCACCCTCCCACCCAAAGAATCCCAGTCCACCGCGGCAGCTTGTTGGTCCCCCCCCCCGACCTCCCTCCCTCCCCCCGACCCACCCACATTCTTCCCGCTTCAGTTTGAATCTGGGTCTGTGCTCTTGGTATTCGGATGAGGAGGGAGTGAGGGGTGGGGAACAGCGGGAGGAGAAGGGTTATGGCTGTGGGAACTGGGGCCAGATGAAATGACAAAAATGTGCTTGAGAGAGTCTGGAGTATGTTTGCATCACTTCCTGTGTTGACTTTCAAAATGTTAAAGCAGCCAGAAACAATTTGATACACTGTGGAAAGCTGAGAGGCTCCTGCACGGTGACCTTGTCCGTTACCAGTGTGAATTACATGCAGCCACATGTTTTCCTTGCTGTATGTATGTACAGCTGGTGGGAATTTAAACACAAATTTGCTTTCCTTTCCTACGACAGGCAGTTCGACTATTCCCTTATTATGGAGTAGGGAAGAAGGTAAATCCAAACAAACGTGCTACTAAAACCAGAGGAGTTTTTGTGATACGAAAGTGCATGACATTCGATGCATGAGCTTCTGCGTCTGAAATTGCAACTTTCTTTGAAGAGCTGCTCTTTTGTGGCTGATGAATTACTCACATTGTCCAAGCACAGGATGCTCATCTTCTCTATCGGACTCAAGCTTCCTTCCTCCTTTGCACCCTTTTGCTTTACAGATCGATTTGTTCTGTGTCGCCTTATCAGTTCCTTACCAGTATGTGTGCAAGCCTAAGAAAAGCCTTAAAGGGATAATTCAACATTTTTGCAAATTGGGCCATTGCCATAATCCCTAAAATTTTAGGAGTAGGTGTGTTACCTTTAATTGTCGGTGCAAGCTATTTTTAGAACAGCGGGGGGAGTTGTTTTCGAGGCAAATTCGTGCAAAACCGCTGATGCGCGTTCCCGTCTGGGGCAGTTTTTCGGCAAGTAGTCTCGAAAAAAACACAGTCTGGTAACGTTCCGTTATTATCTCATAGCGTGGTGAATGTGCAGGTCACAACTTGTCCATGAGAGCGTTTTGGAGTTGTTGGATTGTGTATTTGATTAATGTTAATAGTTTGATGAGGGAAACCAAGAAATCCTATGAGCCTCCGTAGCGTAGCTCTGAGCAGCTCGCGGCTCTGCTCGGTGGTTCTAGAAATATCTCGCACCGACAATTAAAAGTATTGAACCTACTTCTAAAACTATATGGATTATGGCAATGGGCCAATTTGCCAAAATGTTGAACTATCCCTTTAAGAAACTATATATTTTTTGTCCAAATTATAGACGTTAATTAAAACATTTGGAAAGTCATATTTCTAAATGTACATTGTGTTCTGATCATTTGCCTTTATTTTGTTAATTAAGAAGATGATATCGATAAGAAAAAGATAATTCATATGGCAACTGTTAGTACACAAAATTAAGTTAATCTACATTTATAACACTAACCAATAACAAAAGAAGGAGAATAGACAATTTCCTGTGGTAATCGTTGTTCTTTTTCTCTGCAGAACCAAAACAGAGGGACGTCCTGGAGGATCAGTGATGAGGAAGTTGGACCCCAGCGGGAAACTCAGCCGCTCGAACCTCACACGTCGAGCCACGAACCTCTCAAACACACTTGGAGGTTGGGCCCACACAGCTGTGAACACTGTTTACAAGCCCAACTGAATTATATAAGTGTGTGCGCATTTAAAAACACGGGACCTTTTGTAGCTGTGATTCACATTATTATTGGAGCATTTACGTGTAGTATTGTCATTGTATTGGGAGACTATTACGTGGCAGCTTGTTTTTTTTTATATATATATCTGTGTTGTGTGTCATTCTTGTGTTTACTTTTCTCAGGTTAGCTAGTTGTGTAGCTACCAAAGGGATTTCTGTGCTGTTTGTACTTGTCATAGCTGCTACAACCAAATGTCTTAGTTACATTTCCAGAATACTAACATATCGTATGTATTTACTCTACATAGAAAGTTTCTGATAGTTCACGAAATCAAGTTTAAAAGAGATGCTGCATGAGACCAAAATATCTGCAGGACTAACTCTGAATTTACTGACGGAGGGAGTGTTTCTTCCTCTACTTTGTATGTATGCAATGATGTTACTAACATTTGTTACACCTTTTTTTTAAATGTCATTTGATTATGCCAAATTGTAAAGTGTATTTTCTATGAAAGGGTTTTTTTTATATAGTATTTGAATGGGATTTAATAGGTCAGCACTTTTGATGGCCTGTGGGTGATTCATGCGCCAATATTGTACACACATCATCTGATTATGTGATGGGAAAGATGGGATGGCTCGTTACCCGACGACAAAGATGATGCTATAAAGCCATATTCACCAGGTCATGCATTTAGCGACTGTCAAGCAAACAGTGTCAAATAAAGCAAAATGTCTCTCATCTGCCAAAGTGAGATATTGCGTCCAAATGTGAAAAAAAAAATACACATAATAAAACATATTCTTCAAGTAATCTGAGTTTATATTGTGTACATAATTGATGGTGTTACTCTTAACGTTAAAATTTCTACAGAATAATGATATGAGCTTCATATTTTTCCCATTCATATTTTATCAAATACAATGTATTGTTATAAATTGCACTGGCACACTTATTTAGAGAAAATTCATATTAGTAGTTTTTTCTTTTTTCTAACATTAAAAACTAAACAAGAAGTCGCTTCTCAAAAAAAATAACTGTTGTGCATTGTTTTACAAATACTCATTGGTTGCAGCTTCACAGTTCTCAAATAGCACTGCTTTTCCTGCTATTTCTGTGTTTGTCTTTTGTAGCAATTTGATAAAACACCCCTTTGTAACAAATGAGCACTAAATTGTTGGTCAAAACAGGTGCCCTTTGACAGATATCTTAGATTTAAGTTCTGCCATGGAGTAAACATTCCTCCTGGTGTATTTTTGGATATGAACCATTTGGTCAACAGTGCACCCTAGTGGTGCTTCGGGGTCACTGCAGGCAGAATAAACCGCGAGTCGCTCCGTTTGACCCTCGCCGCTCCCCGTCGCCAGCCCCACGCCTCGCTGAAGTCGCCCCTCCCTCGGTCTCTCCGGCTTTGTACCCAGAGCTGAACCCACGCCGCGGCTACCATCTCCAGGATCGCCGGGCAGCTAAACATCCGAAAAAATGGCCCTTCACGTCCCCAAAGCTCCGGGCTTTGCCCAAATGTTGAAGGATGGCGCCAAGGTGAGTCTAAATCCTCACGTTACGGCACTTTCTCTCGCTTTGGATGAATTATTCTGAGCTAGCATGCTAGTTAGCGTTAGCCCCTGAGTTAGCGCGTCATGTGCGGAGAGTTTTCTAGAAAGGAGCCGGGCCTCGCTGGGCTGCTAGCATGGACTGGGGGCTGCTTTCTGCGTCTATAACAGTCCCCTCAAGCACTTGAACATATTTGAGTGTGTAAAGCGGTGGATGCAGACTGTCAGACAGCAGTCACACCCAGACAGCGTTTATCTGACTGTCAGGGATGACTAGAGGCTTTGATTGTCACCTCATCTCTCAGATGCTGATGCTTCCTGTTTTGGGTCAGCCCGATCTTCATTACGTCTTAGATTTCCCCCCTGCTAAGTGTTTATCTAGTGAAATCGGTATAATGCAGAATACCATTAATTACTCCTGTGACTTTAAGACCATTGAAATGTGATTTTTGAGATGTTTTGTGGTCTGATTCAGCACTATTCAGGGCTTGAAGAGGCAGTCTTCCGTAACATCAGAGCCTGTAAGGAGCTTTCTCAGACCACACGCTCCGCCTATGGCCCCAATGGTAAGCACTCACCTCCGGCAACATGACATATAATTGAATGAAGTCTTTGTTTTTGTTTTGTTTTTTAACTTGATAAAGACATCAAAGTCAGTGAAGACTAAACTGTAATGTTTTTCAGGTATGAACAAAATGGTCATCAACCACTTGGAGAAGCTGTTTGTCACCAATGACGCTGCAACAATTCTCAGAGAGCTTGAAGTGAGCTGAGTGAACTATTTTGTGCAACACACTCCATACTGTATACATTTTATTAAATATGATTTAACTGATTTCCTCTGTGTGTGTTGTTTTATAGGTGCAGCATCCAGCAGCCAAAATGATTGTAATGGCATCCCACATGCAAGAACAGGAAGTCGGAGACGGTACAAATTTTGTTCTGGTCTTTGCTGGAGCTCTGCTGGAGCAGGCTGAAGAGCTGCTCAGGATGGGTCTGTCTGTGTCTGAGGTAAATAGATGCTGACACTGGTCGTCATCATCACGACAAACCATACTGCTCAGAATATGTTGTCATAGACCAGCTAGGGTTAAAATGTTGGCATTAAATAGCAGGATTCAGTCATGCTTTTGCAGCTGATGCCTAAATGTCACTGTTACCTTTACACAGGTGATTGAGGGCTATGAGATGGCGTGCAAGAAGACTCTAGAGATCCTTCCAGACTGCACATGTTCCTCAGCCAAGAACCTGCACGATGTTAAAGAGGCTACATCTCTGATCCGTACAGCAGTCATGAGCAAACAGTATGGCAATGAGGACTTCCTTGCTGACCTCATCGCACAGGCCTGTGGTGAGTCAGCAGATCAGACTACCTAAACTAATCTGGGGTTGTGACCATTATCATTTGACAAAAATAACTTGGTGGCAGTATAAACCTTGTTTTCCCTGACGGTCATCGTGTCTGTGTTGGTTTTGCGCTGCAGTGTCCATCTTCCCAGAGTCCGGCAGTTTCAATGTTGATAGCGTCAGAGTGTGCAAGATTTTGGTAAGTGATCTCATCTGTTGAATATAGTGTAATATGTGTGTTGTGTGATGTTTCTGTAAGTTAATGTCTGTGGTGTCTTCAGGGTTGTGGCGTGACGGCGTCCTCCATGCTTCATGGCATGGTGTTTAAAAAGGAGGCAGAGGGAGACGTCACATCTGTTAAGGAAGCAAAGATCGCAGTCTTCTCCTGCCCCTTCGACAGCATGGTGACAGAGACCAAGGTAATGGAAACTATAATGATTATGTCTCTTTTTGATTCTTTATGGAAATCTGAGAGTGGTAGTCCAGTTGCGACTGCGAGTGAGCTACTTTTTAGGGTTCAGAGGAAAAGAGAAGAAATCACGATTTTTATTATGTTACTAATTGTGGTCTTCACTATTTTCAAAGGGCACAGTGCTGATAAACAATGCACAGGAGCTCATGGACTTCAGTAAGGGAGAGGAGGACATGATGGAGGCCCAGGTGAAGGCCATCAAGGAGGCCGGCGCCACCGTGGTAGTAACAGGAGGGAAAGTGGCCGACATGGCGCTGCATTACGCCAACAAGTACAAGCTCATGGTGGTGAGGTAAGACCAGCAGGACCTGTGATGAAACCCAGTTTGTGTAAAACATTTAACCCTTTTTAAAAGTCTTTAACCTATACTACATAATTTGTATTAGTTAGCAACCCTCCACCCTGAGTTTGTATGCAAAAAAAAAGTCGTCAAAAAAAGTATTTTTGAGTTAAATGGCTCTGGAACATTCTGGGACAAGCAGATATTTTAATCACCATGTGTGGTTCTCCTTGCATCAGTCTGTAACTTCATGGCATCTGAGAAAAAAGTCCACATTATTGATGATTACCATGTTTTTAATATAGTTGCACCTTGTACTTCTGAGCCTTAAATCCTCCTCTTCTTCCTCAGGCTTAACTCCAAGTGGGACCTCAGGAGGTTGTGTAAGACTGTGGGAGCTGTGGCACTGCCCAGGATGGTGAGTCATTCAGGTCAGATGTCTGAACCATAATGAATCGAACCATTATATCAACTAAAATCACACTTTTGCACTCTCAGACGGCTCCAACTCCAGATGAGATGGGTCGCTGTGACAGCGTGTACCTGACAGAGCTGGGCGACACTCAGGTGGTCGTCTTCAAACATGGTAAACTTTTGCTCTTTGCTCCAGTCTGGTCAAGCTTCATATTGAACCTTTTTTTTTTTTGTTCTAGACCTAACGTGTTTGGTTTTGATTATTTCAGAGAAAGAGGACTGCGCCATCTCAACGGTGGTGATCAGAGGCTCCACTGACAACCTGTTGGACGACATTGAGAGGGCTGTAGATGATGGAGTCAACACCTTCAAGGTTCTGGTCAGGGTAAGTCGGCACAATGGATCATTGTTTGATTTTGTAATACCTCTGTTAAGTAGTTTAAATAAAGGTTATGTGCAGAAAATTAAGAAGAGATTAAAGTTATTTCACTGTTGATACTTTATTGGTACTAATGTTTTTTTTACTGCAACTCAATAGGACGTAGTACAGTGCACACACACCATCCATCCCCCGTCTCTGTTTAGACTGACACTGCCCACACAAATCTTTGGTCTGTGCCTTAAGCAGGCCTGTTAATACTTCCCCTTTTTAAGCATGGCGGTTCGGTCTTTGTTTATGTGGGCTATACACAGTTATAACATGACCACATCTTGAAAGTATTCCAACCATTTTGTAGTGCACTAGATTCATTCATAATTAAAACAGTATTATTCTTGATAGTGTCATTTTTCAATTTGAGCTTTGAAATAATTGAAAATAATTCAAATGTTTGAGACAAAGTTGATTATTCATTCATTTAATCCACAACTTTATTAGTTTACAGCAGCTTCACTTTGTGTTTTTAACTGTCTCTAGGACAAGCGCCTGGTACCCGGAGCAGGAGCCACTGAGATTGAGCTGGCCAAACAGATCACCTCATATGGAGAGGTATGAAGATATTAAAGTGAAACAGGCCGTTCTTTTAGCCCTGTTTGTTTGTTTGTTTGTTTGGCTGATACATTGCAGTGTGACTGTTTTCCCCCCTGTGTAGTCCTGCCCTGGTCTGGAGCAGTACTCCATCAAGAAGTTTGCTGAAGCCTTCGAGGCGCTGCCACGTGCTCTGGCTGAGAACTCTGGTGTGAAGGCGAGCGAGCTCATCTCTAAGCTGTACGCTGCTCATCACGAGGGAAACAAAAACATGGGCTTTGACATTGAGGTGCGTGAACACAGGAACACTTTAATGACTTCATTACAAACTGATTGAACAATGTATTGTATGGAAAGTCCAGCTCATATTAGACCATCTTATCAGTTTAAATAATGTCAATCAGCCTAATAGAAAATAAGTAAAACTAGCCAAAAGAAGGCTTCTTGTTCACAACCAATATTGGCTCTTTGCTGTAAGAGAAAAAAAGAGGATTTTTTGTAGGGTATCTTGAGTTGCCTGTTTGTGTGTTTTATCTGACGACTGATGAGACGGATGTCATGTTTAGGGAGAAGGCCCCGCGGTGAAGGACATGCTCGAAGCTGGTATCCTGGAGCCGTACATGGTCAAACACTGGGGCATCAAAATGGCCACCAATGCTGCCATCACAGTACTGAGAGTCGACCAGGTGTGTGTACAAATACTCACTGCACACATAATGATCATAACATAACATGTACCTTGAATTCTTGGGTTAGGAAGTTTAACTCGGCTTAACTCGGGTTTCCTGGTAAAAATGATGCTAGGTCATATTTAATTGGGTAGACCATGGTAACATAACTTCAGAGGGTCAGTTCAGCATCCTGATCGATATCACTCACTATAATAAGCTCACTGGGGGAAAAATGAATAATCTTTTCTACAGTATCCTGACCGGGACAAAAGAGTTCACAGCATAATGATGAATAACAAACACTATAGATATTTTGATGGATCAAATTATTTTAATGATTTTATATAGTAACCCCTACACTGACTGAGAACATAAAACCTCTTTCTTTCTATTGAAAATGATCTCTATTCCTATAAATACGTATGTTAAAGGTTAGAGTCAGTGATGTGATTATATTCTTAACATAATAACTTTTGCCACAGAATATTCCTACAGTTTAATCACTTTTTCATCTGGTATCATATCCAGTTCTTAACTTATACTTATGATATTTCACATGTCAATAGCCATCAGCTTTGTGCTACAGGTTTGTACAGGAACACTGTTAGACTGATCATTTCAGTCATATAAATGGTTTATATTCAATTTTTTTCTTTGTATTTGTGAATGTGATTCAAAACTAATGTTCTTTTATATGCAAGTCAGTAGCTCCTGGTAGTTAATGTCAGTATGTGTGTACATATGCACAACCCAGATCATCATGGCTAAGCCTGCAGGAGGACCCAAAACTCCTAAGCAGAGAGGCCACTGGGACAAGGACAGTTGGGACGAGGAGCCCGATCATTTTGATACTCATCATTAGAGGGTGCACACACACGCCCTCTTGTCAGTAGGTCCTGGAATGTGTGTGGCTTTTTCTTTTGTTGTTTTTTTGGACTCGCACGGATCTGCTCAGTCACTCACAGGCCATGGAGAGACGTGTGTATTTTTGCCTGTCACCGCTAATAACACCGGGTGTGATACCGAGCTCGATGCAGAGATGTTTTACGAAGTTGATTAGATTGAACCACTTCACAGGTGTTTCTGATAACCCCAGGTGTGTCACTCACAGCAGACTAAACTTGCACTGAAAAGATACAGTGTGGTGTGTTGGCATGCTGCATGCACTCATGAACTCTTTTCCTCACAGTCGACGTTCCCGGGTTGCATGTAACGTGTTTTAATATGAAGGGAGCATGTAAATGAGATGAATTGCTGGAGGCTGCTGTGGCTTTGTTATATGAAGGGCATTTTCTTCATAAGATGTAGCACAATCACCGAGGCCTCATCAGACATCTGCACTTTTCTACAGTTGCCCGTGTAGTCTGAGATTATTAGATCAGTGCTTTTCTTGTGTTTTCACTCTTATCAGAGCTTCCATTGCCTCACCTGCCTTTTTACCAAGTCTTATTCTAAGATTTGTATTTTTGTGTTGTAAATATTCCAGCACTGAAAATACATGGATGTATTTTATCTGTTTTTAATGTAATTTGTGTCTTAAAAGCATTCATGGTATATGCTACATAATTTCTCCTCATTTCAAACACCGTTGTATGACAGTGTAGTATCTTCATGTGTGCTCATGAATATGTTATCACCAGAAATGGCCATATATGGCATATGTAAGGATTTAAATCTCCCCTATAACTATTGAAAGTGTTCAATAGTGCATGGATTTGAGCAGAGAATTTTAAGGCAAAGCCATGGCAGCCATTTCAGAATCTGCAATTTTTGCTAAACCGAGATGTTTACAAAGCTGGATAATGCTGTTTTCAGATTTTTTATTTCTCCCTGTGCCAGCTGCTGTCCAACATGTTTGTTTTACAGTCAGAGTTTGCAACCTGGTGCCCTGCCTCAGAGCCCACAGCCTGCCGTTTGGATCCCAGAGCTTAGCGAGCAGGGATTAAATAACTGCTGTCTTGTCTTCTTTCAGATCATCATGGCTAAACCAGCAGGGGGACCCAAACCTCCCCAGGGCAGGAAGGACTTCGACGAGGATGACTGAGCATGATGCCGCCTCGCTGATGTGCCTCTAACCCTGAACGCTCCCACATGGATTCACAAAACCCTTTTCTACTTGTTTATTTAAAGCTCAACAGTTTGGTTTATTTTGTAGAATTTACCATGCAGTGGTAAACAAAGTAATATGTGAAAGTAAAATGTCCAGATCGCACTGTTTGCTTTTTATGTTCTTCGTCCCGAATAAAAAGCACTTTGGGCTGTCATGTCATTGTTTGGATTGTGTTTTTTTTTTTACTTTATTGTGCGTTGTGTGTGCAGCAGGAAACAGTACTGCGTATACTCATGGCCATTGTTTGAGCATAGATTTTAATTAATTTATACTAACCTGTTTTCAGCTTTTTGCTATAATTCAAAAAAGGAAAACTAGGATGAAAGCTGGAACCATTATGACCCAGAACCACTGTTCATTTTCCATCTGACTCTGACTCAGTTTAAAGCTGCATCTTCCCTTGAAGCTCATGGTTGATACCACATACATGCATGAATTTACTTTTCATGTTGCCCTGTGGGTTTTGACATGCCATGGCAGCAGAAATTATGCATGCACTCGTTTATTTTTAGACTTGGTGAACTGAAGAATTGCTGGCGAGGTTGATTGAAGATGCATCATTTTGCACTGATCCTACTTTTTATTTCTAAATAATATCTGCCTGTATTTGTTCTCTGCAAACTATGAGACCCATCACACAAGAAAATATATGCAGAAGATAATGGCAAGAAAATTGCATTGTATTTTTTGCACAATTACTGCACGCAGGTCTGGCCACAGAGAGCAGCAGGGGGAGCTGAACTCCATCGGGTTGCTGTCTCATTGGACGGCAAAGATGTGGGCGGATTTGCTCTGACGTTGCCCATAGTCGGGATTAACTTGTTTTTTATGTCGCCATATCTATCACATTTTCCCCAGGATACCCCGATCACCTGCAGGTCGTTGATTCAGGGTGGTAGTTATCTCTCTGTTAGTCGTAGCCTACATTAGTGTGTCAGTGGTGCATGTGACAGCAGACAGGCTGGAGAGCGCACTACAATGTGAGCGGCTGGATGAGGAGCAGCCGTCGCACTGAGGCTACAGGGTCGATGTCCTGGCTCACTGATGGGGGCCGACGGCAGCAAAAACAGGAAGGTGAGTTCACTCAGATTCCTGGTTGCTAAGGTGTGACGCAGACAGGGAGGCTTCCTTGTTTCCATGGCGATGCTTTGCTGCCCAAAAACCACAGGGAAGAGCCGCGGTGCCAACATGGTGCCGAGTAGGCTAACTATTTTTACTCTTTTCTTTTTTTTTGAACAACATGTCACATTTCTGTTGTTAAATTGTAAGTATATTACGTTATACTTGATCATTTTTAGGTATTATAACACATTATCATCTTTTCTATTAGTTTTCTGTATTTTTTGTGCCCTTATTTTGAAGACCTTTGTCACGCTTCCGTTATTGACCTACACAAATCCATAAGCAATTGAACAGCTTTCATCAATCAGAATTAAACCCCGAGATAGGCCATCCTCTGGTCAGATGTCAGGCAGTGTCCCATTGATGTCAGTTATTTCAGCTGAGTGACTATGGATGAGTCCATGTGTCCCTTAATTTTGATAATAACATCCTGTACGGTTGATTACACACATCTTGCTCCACAGAGCATCAGATCTGTTGTTGCAGCTCAAGGCCCCGGGAGGAATAGGGTTCGTGTGACTGAGTGACTGCAGCATTAGAGTACTCTCTGTGCATATTTTCTTTCTTGTTGAATCACAAAAAAGAAGAGTCCACTTCAATGGAAATTTGAGCACCACATATCCATTGTTTTCCCCAAGATTTTGCATCATTCACAAATTTACTGCAGGCTACAAGTCAGCAACACATAGGGCCGTATTTCCATTTTCTATCAAACTACTTGATTGACCAGTGCTGGAAAAATTCCCCCCATGAATGAACCTAATTGCAGATCCTTGCTGTATAAATACATAGGCTATGCCCAATTGTTTAAGTGGAGCTACAGAGTCAATTCAACAGCAGAAGAACTGTGTTTGCACTCGGAGCTCCCCACTCTGTGAATATGAAGCAATGATTAGGAAACTTTCCCTGGTTAAATAGTGGGAAAATAAACCTAATTTTACCAACTCTGTTTGCTCATGAGTTTCTATTCTACATACTCACAAAAGGTCCAGTATAAAAACATTGCTTTTGCATAATAGTGACCCAACGCTGTCAAATGAAGTCTCTGGATTAACAAAGTCTGAGTTTCTGGAACTTTTAAGACTTTTATTATATTTTTTAATATTGTCCCAGACGACAGTGACATAATCCACAATGCTATAAAATACTCTTTGTTGTAACACCTGCAGCACCATTTGCTTACCAGTGCCATCACTGTTTCTTGGTGCATTCTTCCTTGTTGACCCCCCCCCCCCCCACATCCCTTACAGCGGCCCACTGAGGGCCAGGAGGACTTCCCATCAGGATGGCGAGGCCTCTTCTCGAGTATAGGACTGTCTATCCCAGCAGGCCTCTGTCGTCTAGCCCCTCCTGCCCTGCGTCTGGGCCAGCGTCGAATGCTCCAAGGAAAGTCCGCTGAGATACCAGAACACGTCCTGAGGTTGGCAGGAGTCGGCCCAGACAAGCTGAGAGCAGAATGGTGTCTGCCGGGGTTTATTACCATGTTCCTGCCTGAATTCCCCCACAGAACTGTGCCTGGACATGAACACTTTCAGGTAGACCTCAATCCCAACATAGATGCCACTAAGGTTTGATATGGCTGAATAATACATGACTTGGGTTTTTCACTCCACCAGGTGTTGGGTTACATCGCCAAAGGTTCCTTTGGACCCATTCTGAAAGTGAAGGACAAGGCCAAACAGAAAACTTATGCTGTCAAAGTAAGTCTCTCTTTTAAATATGTTTATTTGAGTCATTAAAGCCATGAATGGGCTGCCAGTTGCACAAACACAGTAATATACAATGTGATTATTTGTAGACCTGAGGAACATAAAGTTACTTGTATACAGTTTTGTGCTGTTGAAATGCTGAGTAAGATTACATCTGTAAAACTAAGCAGAAATTTACCTTTAATGATCCTATTACCATAAAGTCAACATAAAGACTTTTTGAAGTTAAAGCAGAAGTAAGTGGTCCGGTCGTTTTCGCTAATGCTGCGTTCCAGGCAGGATTTTGAAATCGTAAATTACAGCTTCAAGTCACAACTTACGACTTTGTAGCGTTCCAGGCAACCCACTCGTGTTTTTCCGACCTGTTTTACCTGTGAAAGTCACTATAACAGCCACTCGTAACTTCCGACCGGTGAACTCGTACCAGATCGAACTGGTACGACTTCACGGTCGGAAAAATACGAGTTTCCTTGAACGCACCATAACAGTCCTCGTCCCTACGTCGCCACATTCACGGCGTTCCTTGGCTGCACACACAGCCCTGCATGCCGTTCTCTCTCCTCATTGGATAAAAACTGTAGGATACGATAAATGATTTCTCCTCGGCTCAGAGCAGAGCAGAGGGACTGACAGACCCGTGCTTCAGACCAAACACTCTATGTAAGTGATTGCTGTCGGAAGATATAACTATTTAAGACTTAT
Organism: Trachurus trachurus; assembly: GCF_905171665.1. Taxonomy (NCBI): domain Eukaryota; kingdom Metazoa; phylum Chordata; class Actinopteri; order Carangiformes; family Carangidae; genus Trachurus; species Trachurus trachurus. The sequence continues at coordinate 16,561,779 of NC_139903.1, read as the reverse complement.
ATTAACACAAATATATCACTTACTTCTGCTTTAACTATAATTGTGGAGATATCTTTGTGCACATTATATTAGTGCTGGGTCATTCTATGAAAATGGTAGCTTTTTGAACAGCAATTTCATGTTTCATTTGTATTATTTTTTTAACAACTTAAACATGGTCACATAACAGTTAACCACTTGCCATTATAAATCAACATAAATTACAGCTTAATGTATTTTAATATTTCTATTATATTATATTTTTAAAAAATGCTAATGGTGGTTGGTGTTAATGATCATCACTGGTGTTACCCACTGGTCACTGGTGTTACTAACGAAAACTGGTGTTACTAACTAGAACAGTAACACCAGTGACAGTAACACCAGTGACAAATGAACAGAAAAGATGGCCTATTCAAGATGGTGGACATTGCAGGCAAAACCACACTTCTTAACTTGTAAATATATCAGCTTATCATACAATTTGATCAATTATTTTAATAAAATTTCCTTTCCCCTTACTATAAACTCTATAACACCAGTGACGCATCTTAAGTCCTCACATGAAATTACTCGTTAAATCTTAACATTGTCAACATATGAAGAGAAGGTGCTGACTAACCATGTGCTCTTCAAAATGGACACACCTCCAATTAACTCTTGACCCCAGAAGATGTTTGCAGAGATGAAGTAGTTTTTCAAAATAAAGGGTTTTACAAATAGTAACACCAGTGACATGAAATCAAGGGACAGCAATTTTTTGTAAATTATTTAAATTATTTATTGATATTTTCATTATTTTAAGTATTATACTAAATAGCTATAACACTTTCCTTTGTATTATAATCTTTAAAACAGGAGAAAAACATTTATTTAAATTCAAAATATGTCACTGAACCATGACTCCTTACCCGAGGGACAAGCCAAATTCATGTCACTAACAAGATTTTCAAGATATATTTTAAAATAAATGTGCATTATAACTGTCCTATGCATGGTTTAATAACAAGAAAACACTTTAATTACAAAAAAACATGTATATTTTGTGTCATTGTTGAACACTTTTGAGCGCTTTTCCTGGTGAATAATGTAGGGACAGGAAAGTGACCATTTCTATAGAATGACCCTGCTGTGTGTACGTCCTGTGTAGTGTTATTTCAGGTCAGTATTTCTGTCGGTCAACAGGTTATACCTAAATCAGAGATTCTGAGACTCGGGGTCTTGGAGCAGTCAAAAGAAGAAGTTATAGTCCAGGTAAGTACCTAGAACAGAGCCAGGAAACTATAGAGAATACGTTTCTTGAATGTTTAAGACATTAATGCGTTTCATTTCTAAGGTGTCTAATGTAAAAGTAGTTGGACTTGAAACTCAATTATTCATACAAGATACAAAATAATGCATCGTTTATCACTTTTATTAATTGTGTTTTTGAATCTAGACGAATGACTCATCTTTTTAGCTACACTTTTAAACTGAAGGATATAAAAGGTATAAAAATGAGCAAAAAAGCCCACAAAAATGTGTCTTTATGCAAATGATGTTCTTATAAATCTCTGAATACATTTTCTAAATCTTGGTAGAATGATTCAGTTTAGTACACACTGAGTAAGACTGAAGCTTACGCTGTGAATAGAGTCACACCGCCACAGATGTTGAGTATAGTCGTGGGAGGTCATTTTTTCGCCTTTTCCACTGTAACGATGCATCTGTGTCTCATTCAAAGCATCTTTATGTCAGATTTACTAAATTTGTGAGAGAGACATATATCTCATTTGGACCCAGTGAAGAAAAAAAATATGGACTTCTATCTGATCGATGGACATAAGTGAGATTTTCCAGGTTGACCTTTGACCTTTGCTCACAGCGTCAGGTCCGCCACCCATTTGTCCATGACCTCCAGGACTGCTGGCAGACACAGCGCCACCTCTACATTAGTGAGTCAGCCAGAGTCCAGTGATCCAATCCAACCCAGATCCACTATCCAATTCCCCCCCGGTTCCATTTTATTTTCACCTCAACACTGGTAGTCTTGTCCAGGGTCTACCCACAATCCTCAACCCAACACCTAGAACAAAATACAAAGAGCCCTTCCTGTAAAGTCTTTGAATTCCCTGTGTTTTGTTTTGTTTTGTTTTGTACAGCACCTTGAAACACAAACTTTATCAAAACCCTACAACCCCACAACCCCAAACAACCACTGCCTGCATCCTGTAGCTGCTTTGCCCCCTTTCGTCTCCATCAGAGAATTTACCCTTTTTTTTTTCCAGATCAGTCAGTGACTCAGAAAGTGTGACCCAGTTTGTTTGCTTCCCCACCCCCTGTGAAAAGAGCGTTAGCCCGGGGACCAGATGTTGAACACTGCTGCAGCTCAGCAAGAATACATGTGTCACATTTAAAAGAAAGGACACCCCTGCTCGCTTAAATGGTGAATCACCACTGAATCACATCTCTATAATCATAAAAATGAACATGGAGTGTGAGCCTAGATAAACATTTTCTGTTCTTCTTCATGTGTAACAGCAATCCAAAATGTAATTTTCTTCAATTAGAGAAGGGTGATCCATTTCTCCAGACACACACGCCTGTACACTTCTGCACCCCGAGCCCACTTCGTATCAGTAAAGAGGGATATTGTTTTATACCGTCCTCACTTCCAGATTGTACTTCTTTCTCCTAATTCTTTTCACCAGTGTGTGTTCCACATCCCGCTGACTTCCACTACCCCTCTTCAACTCACGTCACAGGACAGAGGCATCTTTTAACACTGTGTCTGTTCCCACAGTGTGCGACTACTGCAGCACAGGAGACCTGTACACCTACTGGCAGATGATTGGTCAGTTCTCGGAGGACACAGTACGAGTGTTCGCGGCTGAGTTGGGAAGTGCGCTCGGTGAGTACGGTCAAAGGACTTGAGTAGAAATGATTCAACCTGCTCACTTAGAGAAAAAGTAAGTCAATTGTTATTGTATGAATATTATTTCTAACACACACATCAATGTATTAATTTTATCCATATTGGAAATATCATTCAAACATTGACAGTTTAGGCTGGAAAAGTAAGTGAAGCCCTCAGCTAATGACATTAACAAAAGCTAATTGGAGTCAGTGAAACAAGACTGAAGGTGTGGGTCGCAGCTGCTTTGATTTATGAAACACTGCAACATTTTGAGTTTGCTTTTTGGAAGAGAGATCTCAGACGACTTGTGATGGAAAACTGTTGATGTACATAAAGCTGCAGGGCCACAGACTCACTCATCTCCTGTCAGACAAACTGTCTATTAATAGAGATGATTTAGTTCTGTGTCGCTCCCTCTCATCGTGGGCATCCAGCTAAGATGACTCCAAAGGCATAATGCAGAATGATCGAACCATGCTATCGCTCTTTAAAAAATACATGGCTGCACCACTGAAGTTTGCCATGGAGAAAATATTCCATGGACTGATGAAACTCAGGTTGAATTGTTTGGAAAGAACACGTAGGTGTGCGGAATTAAGCTTCATTTCAGTAAAGAAAACATCATCCTAAAGGCAAAGCAGCATGGAGGGAGCATCAAAGGTCCACTTTTTCACCAACAATGTGAATGTTAGGTGTTTTGCTCTTGGAACTTAGTTAAAAGATCTTATCACATTTAATGCAGTAATCCAGGTAATTCCAAAGAGTTCAAATCATTTTTCTAGCCACGTACTGTATGATACCCTTCACCATTTTTACTACAGAAAGAATTAGATCAAATTTGCCCTAATCAAATTTCCCACAGTTGTTTAATTGTAAGTAATTATAAAAGAACACCTAATTAAAATGGGATGAGCTCTCAAAGGATATTCCACAAGTAAGGGCAGGGCCAGTAGTAGGAAGACAGAGCCGATTTTGTAACATGTTTACATTTATATTTACATTTATATTTTTGTCCTGACAGGCTTTCTGCATGATTTTGGGATCATCCACAGAGATGTGAAGGTGAGACATGGACACAGGGACCAAATTGAAACAGAACCCACTCTGGTTAATGGACTGACTAAATATTGAATACTCTGTATGGTTCTTAGGAAAAACTTTCACAGACAGAATATGATTTATGGAGTTTAATCAATGATCTTAAGTTTGTGAATTTTGAACCAGTACAGAGTTTATTTTCATTCACATTAATATTTTCTTATCTGTCACATTGTAAATTCAAATTTTTTGAGTCAGTTCATTGATAAAGTAAAAATCCTCTCTTTTGTTTATAATTCTTGTAGTAGAATTGTATCTCAGTACAGTTAAAGTGCAGTAAATTACATGTGTTTCCTGATTAGCTATTAGCTTTTGCTTCTGAAAGTTTTCTCTTTCAAGAAACAGGTGATTCTCTATGACTTTTGTACTATTAAAACTGTTCAAATTTGATAATAGGAAGAACAAAAACCAAGGCAAATGTATTTTTATTGTCAAGTTCATGGGGTAATAATTAGTTCTAGGTGTCTAATTCAGTGTTTTTGGCTCTTTTGTGTAGATGGAGAATATCCTGCTGACAGAAAACGGTGAGTAAAGGCTTGTGCCCAGCAGAGAGCAGCATAGCTCTGGTGTCTAACAGAAGCTCAGAAGCTTCCAGAGAACATCCTGACTGTGCACAGATGACAGTCAATACACATTAATGCAAACAGTACATGTGTCAACACTGAGAACAGGGAACAGCGTGTGCATCCAATTACATACACTAAGGAGATCAGATTATGTCGGGCATTGTATATATAAATAAATATTTCACTGCATCAGTGAGGATGTGTCATGTGTCGTGAGTTTATAATGATGCAGAGGAAATGGTCTCTTCTAGGACACCTCCGCCTAGCTGACTTTGGTTTGTCCCGTCGCCTGGAGAGAGGAGGACGAGCCTTTACTATCTGTGGAACAATCCAATATATGGGTGAGAGACGCACAGTGAATCCACCTCAGTAGCTAATTTCTGCCAGAGCTGCAGATGCTGGAACGCATTAAGAGAGAAGCACTTGCTGCATTTTTACTATATTGTATTAAAAATCAAATATATTAATGTACAAATGTGCAGTACATCCAGTGCTGTGAACATGCTCTGTCTGTCTGCAGCCCCAGAGGTGCTGAGTGGTGGACCCTACAACCACGCAGCTGATTGGTGGTCGCTAGGAATCCTGCTTTTCTCATTGGTTACTGGGAAGGTGAGCTCTTGTTGCCAGCAGCCTCAGAGCGTCTTGCGTGACAAGCTGATGATGTTACTCACGATTACTCCTCCAGTGACACAGCTGAGCGTGAATTTTTGCTGTAAACAGAAAACAGAGGAAACCTTACATTCAATAGTGATAAACCTTTATTTTAAATTCAATTATTTAAACATAAAAGGCTCAGGTGGATTTTCTATTGTTATGTTTTGTCATGTAAAAGTGTAAAAACAGTCATAACTGTTCTTCCTCATGTACCTGAAACTCTCCTCAGTTCCCTGTGCCTCCAGAACCAGACCACTGCAGCATGCTGAGGAAAGTGAGGGGGTTTCCCTATGAAATGCCCCTTAGCTTCAGCCCCCCATTCGCCTTGCTAATAACCGAGGTAATGACCACATTCACCAGGATTTAGGTTTGTTTTGTTGTGTTTATTATTTCGACTTATACCTGTTTGTCTCCGCAGCTTTTGTGCAAGACTCCCGCCCGCCGTCTGAGGACCCTTGAGCGTTTCAAACGCCAAACCTTCTTCTATGGAACAACTTTTGACCTCGCCCTGCTGCAGCGCCAGCCTGTGGAGGTAACTCATGTCTGTCTGGATGTAGTCGACTCAAACACAAGACTGTATGCAAGAAAAGTGCATTGATTATTTTTTTTATTTTTTTTTTATCTCATCATCACTGTCCAGGTGATCCTGGAGCTGAGAGAGAGACCGGACCGAGCCGCCAAAGCTCGAAGAGGTCTCACTTTGTCTCTGCAGCCTCTCAAAGGCTTCGACTATGACTCACTGCTCAGCCCTCCAGCCACGCCGGACACACAGTTGGACGCCGACACACAAACTCACACAGTTGTACCGCTGCCAGGCCCGATGCAGCCACTGCAGCCTGCTCAGGAAAAAGGTCCACGCAGAGAAGTGTTTGTGTGACATTGAGTTTACAGTACGATTACTAACGCAGGAAAGGTAAAGGCCTACAGTAATGTACTTCTGCACACTTATTCACCCTTACACACAGGTGTGGTGCGCCTTGTTGAACGTCTTTTTTTTTTAGCAAAAGCCAAAATAGCTGGTGAGGATTTTTATCAGATCTATAGTTTATTATTTAGTCGAGTAAAAACAACACCTCCCCACACATATCGGTGAGTTTTATCTTTCTTTTTCTTGTGATGTGCTGAGCACTATTCATTTTTCTTATTTTGACTTGTTTGCCTTGCTCCGATGAGCACTTTTTCTAGCCTACTGTATTTACTCAATAGTTGTGCAAGCGAGATTGCACTATTGTCCATCTACTTCAGTTTTCCAGAGACTGGCCGTGGTGGGAACATGATGTACAACTGCTATCAGACTCACCCCACATGGAAAAGTCAAGCTGGTTGAAGACAACGCACCAAATTCCTCTTTTCTTTATCAACAAGTTCAATGTAGTTAAGTAGACGTCCAGACAGAACCACAAAGTGAGTGTATTTCTGAGCTTCTGCCTTCGTTTCCATGGTCGACAGAAGAAACTAATTTCTTGATTCTGTTGAAGGAGGCAAGAAGATAATGCTTTGATTTTTATTTTGAAATCTATAATCTATCTTTGTTCATACTGTGACTCAACCTTCCCCAGACTGACTAAACTCTGTTGGAGCAGGAACATCTCTCCTCCTCTATCATGTAAAAATCATGCAGACATCACAACATCACATCAAGAAGTCTTCACCTTCAACATCTACTTTATCATTTATAACCTATGACTCAGGGGAGCATTAGCTGGTTTTCCCATGTCAGCCTTGATGTTCACTCCAGGACACATCTGGGCTGGGAACAAAAGTGTTGTTTGTCTCCAGTTAACATTTTAATCGATACAGGGCTTTTTCTATTGTCCAAGGCTTAATCGCCTCTAATTACACCTTCATGCACTTTCCTGATCATCAGATTATATTATGATTTTGTAAAATATGCCCCGATATTAACCCAGAATGCCTCACACATGTGATCCTGAGCTTGTTTTTGTTTTCCTCACAAAAATGCTAATTTATAAATTCCTCTTTACAAAGTTTATATAAATATTTTGGATGCTATTTGATGTTATATGTTGTGTGTTACAATGTATTTTTGTAATTAACATGTAGCACAGATGGGATATTAAACTCTTAATGCACAGTGACCTGCTGATTTCCTCTGCATTGATTTGATTGCCTGAACAAAGGGAGAGGGAGAACTGAAATGGTTTTCAACATATCATTCAGTGATATGTTGCAAAACACTTCACTGCTTCACTTCTCATAGCACGACTGTATTCAGTTAAGAAATCCCCTTTTGCAACATATCCAGAAGTTGCATACAGTTCAGTTTGTATTGGGAATAGTACATCAAGCAAATCACTTACACTTTCAGGTATTTCTCCTGAGAAGAAAACAACTCAACTATCAATAAACATCACACATACTCACTCCCCAAATGAGACTGAGCATCTATACGCTTGTTTGTTTTTTAGTGATTTTATAAAGCTTCAGTTTGAGAAAACAAAAGTTTAAATCTCAGTTGTTCTTCAGATAGAATTCAAATGAACGTGAATATCTATTTAACACAATAAGCTACAAAAGCAAACTATGAAATGAGAGACAGAATACGAATGGAAAATTACAAAATGAGTGGGCTTTTGCTTTTATGAATAAATGATTTTGCAAATAAATGTAAATAATAACAACAATCATGATAAATAATAACACTAAATGATAGCTGTAACAGTGAATACATTCTTCACCATAATAACCACTAAAAGAACAACTTACATCCACATATTTGATTTTAAACAGAACCAAAAAGTTTACTTCTTTCAAATATATATATATATATATTTTTTTTTTTACTTTGTTTCATGTTGATGCCATTAAAACTAAAGGCCAGTGGTCCTTCCACCATGCCATGATGGAAAAGTTGCACAATCATGCTGCATTCACGCTCTTTTCCATGCACACGCTGTGTGACGTTGTCCGGCGCATGTGCGACGGCACGTCAGCGTCGTGTGGTCACATGTCGCGGTGACGCGGCGGCGCGAGCTCCGCCCAGTCTCCAGACTTGTGTAAAGGGTCACGTTGCGCTGCAGCACTGACACAGGAGACTGTTCCGCATCCTCCTCAAACGGTTCACCTGTTCTCTGCGCTTCCAGACTCATCAGCAGGTAAGAGCAAACCTTCACCTGATCGATAGGACATCTACACACTCCCCATCAGTTATTGATCATATATAGATGGTGATTATAATTTTAAGGATGATGATGCTCTGCACCACTAAACTCAACTTCATCTTCTTCATCTTATCACTCGTGAAATAATATCTACTCTAACTGTGTGTGGCTACAAATGTCGTCGTTTCCTTTGATTAAAATATTATTCTAAGTCTTTATCTTTGTTAAAATGTTGCGCATCTCATCACATCATCGAAATACGCAACAGGAAGAGAAAAAACAATGACCTTCAGAGGAGAGCCTGTTGCGTCCTCTCTCGGCTTAAACATACGACGAAGCTCCAAGATTTCTATCTTTGCACTGAAGGATAGCTACATCAGTTGTTGGTTATTGACCAGCAGGGCAGCAGCAGTGGTGAGGATGAGGAGGGAGGGCGGAGGAGAGGAAGAGGAGGAGGTGTGAGTGTGTATGAGAGCCAGAGCACGTAGACCTGCTCCTTCATGGGAGGAGGATACACTCTCTTCCCATCATCAATGGTCTCACACTTTTTACCTCAGTGTGTGTGTGTGTGGCATCCATTCAGAGAATATGTGGTTCTGCAGCACAGTTTAGTTTACACTGAGGAGCTGAAATGATTTTTTCATTTTCATTAATCAATAATTTAATTCATAAACTCTGATTCGTCATTTCATATTGAAACTATTTATGCAAAAAAGGCCACCTTCTGCATCTCATGTTTCATGATTTATTAATATCAATGAAAAACGGAATATGAATTCAAGAAAACATGATGTTACCTGATATTTTATAGACTAAACAGTTTAAAAATACATTTGTAGAAATATCTACATAAGAATCAATGAAACATGAGGATTATAGTTAGCCCCACACCCAGAATCAGAGCTGTAACAAGTGACTGACATTGAAGCTAAGCATCTTGTTGATGCACTGATAAGTGGAAATTGTTTCAATCCCAGATATATTCAGTTTTCCATTCACATCTGAACTGAAAATCAATATCTATAACATTTTCTGTTGATCAACTAATCTAGTTATTGCTGTACAGTATATGTACAGTGTAATGTAAATCAATAATATAGCTGAAGGGCGTCATATCTACAATATAAGATGCAACACAAATACAGCAGCACTGGAATCTAGACACAGAATATATTTTGATTTATCATAATAATAGTTTTAAACAAATATAGTTTAGTTTAAGGTGTTTGGGAGGGAAACATCTGCACACTCTGACCAGTGTCACCCTCTCTCTGAATGCACAACGCACACAGCTGTGACGTCTTCCATCGGCTCTTATATCAGAGAGCTGCATGGGAAACAGCGCTCCTGCTAGCGCTGCTGGACCAAGGCCCGAAGATAGAAACAGCCCAAACACATCGACGTGCAACGTTGCCAAGTCCAACGGCCCGTCTGGTAACAAAACGCAGCAAAGCAAGCAGCAGCTTCCAACTTTTGACTAGTAGTGCTGCCCCTCGCAGGCGCCATTTCACCTCCTTAAAGCTCATGCAGCTTGCAATGTAGAGAAAAGAAGGTGGGTAAACTTGGAGGTGGTGATAATCATGCAGACGTGGCAACAAGAACATGATCCCGTTTTCCCCTCAAACGCTCCTATCCTCTCTCCCTACATGCTTATTCTATTATATAATATTAAATATGTTATGCAAATGCCAGCCTGAGTCCCTGCCTGCAGATACTACGCAGCGTAGTACGTGAGCTTCAGACATCTCGTAGTTTAATGCCTGCACCAATGCTTCGAAGACGACAAGCTGCAGCACGATTGCTTGAGATGTAGACGTCCAGTCTGGGCTGTGACTGATGTTTATGTATCTGTGGTCTCTCTCTGATCTTCCTCCTGGGTTGGTAAGTGAGTCTCAGGTGAAACCTTAAAGTAGACCGCAGCATCATCAACATACATGATGGCTGAGTGGAAGGAAGCTGGCATTGCATTATGTATTTACCGCTCCGATATAGCTAGGATCTAATTAAACTTATTTCCCTTGAGTGCATGTCGGCTCTGGTCTCCAGTGTGAGCACCGCTGGCTGCGTTTGATTGATGATTCGTGACATCATGACAGTGGTCACAAGTAGCTCTGCATGACGCCACAGTAGGGAGTTGGCTGTTGCATCTTGATGTCGCAGTGCAGAAGCTGTGTTTGTCGAGTTGAGGTCGACCACTGTGTGCAACAGGCTGGGATGAAAATAACAGACACAATGGAGAGAAGGCAAAGATAATCTCAGCTGTCTCTCCATCACATAGCTTTTGTAATGATCAAATTTGATGTGAATATTAATGTAAATTCATAGATTTCTTTCTTTTTTTTAAACAACGAAAATGCCTGGCGTGAAGCATTTCAAAGCTGTACTTGTTGTACAGTGAATGATGCAGTGATGCTCGTCATCACCGGGTAACCCCCTGTACACTGTGCAACAGTGTGCCTGTGCATCAGAAGGTTATTATCTCAAATCATGTCAGAGTGACATTTTTGCAGCAGGATGCATTTTTGTTGATAAGGAAGATGAAACACCCATATTCCCTCATAGAAAACACAAGATTAGTGAGCTACCAGAACAAGGCTGAAGGTTGTTAATCATTTCCAGGATCTGCTGGTGTGTTACAGTAATAATAGGATTAACATTAGTCCATTCAAAATTAAAACAATGATGTAATCAGAACTACATTTAATCAACATTTCTATAATTTTTTACCAACCCAATATGCACCTAATTAGTGGCACTAGTAATGAATGGACCTCAACATGGAATCAACTTGACTCCAGAGTTTCCCTTCAGACAGATGGTGAACAGATGATGTGTTAAGTCCTGCTGTAGCATCACACCTCTAATGTACAGTAGTCAGTCACCACAGGATCGTTTGAACCAGTCGCCTTACACTGCTCAATTTTAACTTGAACCAAACATTATGTTTTCTCAAATAAATTCACAGCTGTTAACACAATATTTATCTATGAAACCAATGAAACTCTTAACTCCCTTACATGAAAAATCAAGTGTCATTAATTCTTGTATTTATGTCAATAATATTATCTAAATGACTCAGATATGCGGCCAGTAATGATTTCAGACACTGTAAAAAACACTAGCCTTTCATCTGGGCTTTCAATCGATCAAGGGAAATCAAACTCTATGATGAGACTGGATGAACAATGAACGTTTCAGTGCTGAGTGTTTTCCATCCATTATTATTCAATTAAAACCAACAATATTCACAGTGACCAGACAATTTCAATGTCCGGCCATTTGTTAAATCTCTGAAACATCTTCTTTTAACTGCTTAAACAAACAAGTGTAGACGGACAAATAGGAACAACCTCACTCTTCTCTTGATTGAAACTCCTGTTTGTTCTACCAACAAACGCAGCCTTGTGTCGAAACTTCTCTTATTTTAGTTCTGGAGGCAGAAGCAGGTGATAATCATTCAGTCTGCAGCGTTACCTGGAGCTTCATGTAGTTTTGGAGAAACTCCCCTGGAGACACATCAGGTGCAAACACCAAAATAGAAAGCACTGACGTGAGTGTCTCTTGGGTTTTTGGGAAAACTTGTGACCAGACAGTTTGTCCTCCAGCACAGCTGTTTGAAAAATCACAGCTGCAGTAACAGTGCTACTGACTTCAAAAGCTATAAATCCAGTCTCATTCTTCAAACAAACCACGTTCAGAGTCCCGTCTCGTCCCATCAACCTGAGATTAAATATAAAACAACGGTGAACATCAGACAAATATAATATTTCCTCCACCTGCACAGTGCTGTTGCCTGGAGAGTCACAGGTGATGCTGATCCCATGTGACCATTGGTGTTTTAAATAGCTTGTTCATAATAGCATCCACCATGACAACACAGTTTTAGCTCTGTGATCTTCTTTGGCTGTTTATCGCACACCCACAAGATGACAGTAGTTCAGAGGTTTAAAGGTGTATTGCCTGAGTATGTTGTTGTTTTTTAACAACCAACCCGCTCCACATTGTGTTTGCAGCAAACCGGCTGCAGGCTGATCATATGTCAGAGGCAGGTCACATGTGCACAGTTTGTCCTTCAGGCTCCATAATTCATGGGCCCAGACAATAAAAAATTGTGTTGTTGTTTGACTCAAAATTCAGCAAGGACATTTTAGTTGTAGAAACATTTGTGTTTGACTCAACATTGTATAAAATGTAGACTTTACATTGTCTTGCAAATTATTTTGCAATGTTTTCCCAACAGCAAGCCATTGACGAAGCACACAGGTGCTTTACAAAAGATAACAGATATTTGCTGAGCATGAGCCGAGTCTAGCTAACGGTGGAGCATGCACGGCTATGCACATGCAAACATACTCAAATCCTGTGCATAATGCTAGCACGCTTGGCGCGGCCTTTTATCAAGTGTAAATACTGAGTTTTATTCACCAGAGACGTCTGCACACAGTTTATACTCCTGGTCAGACTTCTCCCCCTCAGGGGAGGTTTGTCCCCCCCCCCCGTGGGCCGGGCCTCTTTAATTTCACCTGCATGTTGAATTTAACCATCAGCAGTGAGCCGTGCTCGACGCTCGTGTTGTCATAACTGCACACTGCTTTCACGGAGAGGCCTTTTGTGCGTGTGCGTGCGCTCCAAGGTTGTTATCTCATAGCTTTAAGCTGAGGATTAACACAGAGGATACCGGGTATGTCAGGCACTGTCCTCCCATAACAAACCAGCCACAGTGGGGAATTAAGCAGTCGTATGACACAAGAATGTCAGTGTTAGTATCTGAATTAGTCTACACACATATTCTGCTTCTCTTTTGTGTGATGCTCGTGAAAATTGACATTGGTTGGGTTAATAAGCAACAAAACCAGACAAAGATTTTTACCCTAAAACATGAGTTCAGTTTTAATCTGGACTGAATGAGTTAACTGCATCCACCATGGTTGGACCTTTATGTGACATGTGGCTGTTCGTGTCCCGTTTTCTTTCACTATGGGTGGCAAATGCAAGGGCATCGAATTCCTCCACACACAGCTGACTGGAGGTAACCTCTGCATTTGTCACTAAAGGATCGGCCTCCATCCATCAAATAGAGTCATCTATAGCGGATCCAATACTGTGGCATGTGCTTCAGTTGTGATGCCGAACAAAGCTGCGACAGTGTGGCTGTGAGCTGGGGGGGCGGCCTGGCAACCCGGTGTAGTCAACCAGAAAGAGAAGTCACAGCTTGTTCCCTGGCACAGTCTGCTGCACTAGTGGGAGTGGTGCTTTTAAGTGATGTGAGAACATGGAAATTTACAAATCCCACATATGATGTCGCTGTAGTCAGACAGTAGCAACAGAGGTTTTAAAGGAAACCGAATGGGGCCAAAAACACGGAAGCGAATCATGTATGAATCAGAGCTAAAGGACTAAAGAGCAGGTGTACGTGCACTGCACATAGAGGGGCGTAATGACATTGGTAGAAACCAGGAGAAGGCCGAGTGTTGCTGAGGAGAGGGAAACACGCCGTGCTGCATCCAGTCCTGCAGCTATAATGAGGACTGGCAGCAGAGTATATAGGAGCGTGGTTACATAATCTCTCCCTCTCTCTTCTGCGCATCGGAAGGGGGTTGGGGAGGGGAGGGGTTACGTAACGGCTTATTTACGGCAGAGTGAAGATGGGAACAGGGAACAGCATAATCTGGTCGGTAGTGCGGATGCGCACGTTGGCACGTCGTGACGCCACCGACAGGGTTTCTGTATGACTGAGGAGAAGACGGAGCACATCAAAGATAATTTTTTATAAAACAGTCACATTCAACCTCTGGTGCCAATGAGAAAGGTTTAGCAGGAGTCTAGTAGATAACAGCTACATCTTTGTGCCATTCATTTCCCTCTGCTCACAGTCGTTTATCACATTTCACACACACGGTTTAGTGGTTTTCACCCGCCCTCCCTCCCTCCGCTCTGCAGCGAGGTAGCCATGTTGTGGACAATAGAGGGACACTAAATGAGGCCCCGTGCTGGGCAGTCATCCAGGTCGACAAAGCAAGAAACAGTATGACCTCTCTGTGCCTCTCTCTCTCTCTCTTTCAGCCACCATGACTCACCAGTATCCCGCACTGACTCCTGAGCAGAAGAAGGAGCTGCAGGAAATCGCCCAGAGGATAGTAGCTCCAGGAAAAGGCATCCTTGCAGCCGATGAGTCCACCGGTATGCACTTACATGTCTGTGTGTGTGGATGCACATGCTAAAAATCAAAATGATTAATCTGTGCTGTGATCAGATACAGCAGGATCATGTGTCATTATGAATCTTATTGCACCAAACCTTCTACAAAATACTCACAAAACAAGATATGACAGTCACCTGGATGCTTTTAAAGACATTGAAATTGTATTTTATGGTTTCAGTCATTATACACAACACAGAAACATCTTTGAAAATTCCCTCAAATATTATAAAACAAAAATTATAACGTGTCAAATGAATTCATGAATTAACTGCGCAGTCATGCGTGTTTGTGAATAATTCTGTTTACTGTGTGCTGTTTACAGGCAGCATGGCGAAGCGCCTGAACCCCATCGGGGTTGAGAACACGGAGGAGAACAGGCGCCGCTATCGCCAGCTGCTCTTCACAGCCGACCAGCGCATCGACAGCTGCATCGGAGGAGTCATCTTCTTCCACGAAACCCTGTACCAGAACACAGACGACGGCACCAACTTCTCCAAGCTCATCAAAGACCGCGGCATCGTTGTTGGCATCAAGGTAAACAATTCTTAATCACATTTAATAGCATACAGTAGCACACACTTGTGATTTTTGCCTTTATTTCACTCGATCAAATGTACATTCATTTATAACCTTTCTTATGATGATATTATTTCTGGATTTTATGTTGATATTTTGTCTCTCTGTGTTAAAATAAACACTATAAAAACTACTGACCATCTATTTCTTTGTGGGGGAGCAAACTTACAAAATCAGCAGGGGATCAAATACTTATTTCCCTCACTATAACGCCTCAGAGTATAGTTCTTCAGATGAGATACAGCAGCTTCCCAGTCCTTCACATCATCTACAACATTTTAATTGCTACTGGCGAAACATTACTTTTTGAGTCTTAGATTTTCTGCCTTATTTGGTGGCTGTTTGCTCCCCACTTCCTCTGTGTTGATATTATGTTACGGCCAAGTTTTTCTAGCTCTGTTGGCAAAGAGACAGTGCTCATGTGTTTGGCAGGTGAAACTAAAAGGCTCCCACACTGTGTATGAAAACACAGAGTCACTGTCAGCATGTTTAGACACACACACAGACACACCCACAGCAGAGGGTCAGGTTGTGAGAACAAACTGGGTGAAAGAGCTTCCAGGTGCTGAAAACAATTTCTGTTTCTGTCCGTACAGGTGGACAAAGGTGTTGTGCCCCTCGCTGGAACAAACGGAGAGACCACCACTCAGGGTAGGAAAGCATTAGGAACACACTCTCAACAATGCAAACCTCCGCTGCTGTGTTTCTCCAACCCCTTTAGTTCGGTTCAGGCTCAGCAGGTTGAAGATAACACACTTCCACTTCTTTCAGCTTCATTAAACACAGTAACACAGTGGTTGGTGGTAACGCATATCAGACACAGCTCCTGCCCCTATACATTGAAATAAAATGCAATAAACACACCTAAATACACTTAAACTACACCCAAATGGTTGATGTTTACATTAACAGCTGACCGTTAGAGCAGTTAAAGGTTATAAGCAGTAATAAACACAGCTTCACTCAGCTAAAACACATGCTATTACAGATGACAGCACTTACAAAACATGACAAAATAACTCATGAAACTTTACATGCATTTCAATTTGACTGAAGTTAATCTTGTAATGTGATTTGGGGCAAAAAAAATAAATAACACAATGAAGCCTTAATAATGAAAATAAAAGCCAGCAAAATAACCTGCTGACTAAATAATCTGAATCTGAATGAATGGATAAATTAATTTTGACGAACTTCAATCAGTTATTGATCAGTTACCCTGTTACATTTCTAATCAGTGTCTCTGTGCGATGTGATGTGTGTTGTTGACTGCAGGTCTGGACGGGCTGTCCGAGCGCTGCGCGCAGTACAAGAAGGACGGTGCAGACTTCGCCAAGTGGCGCTGTGTGCTGAAGATCAGCGACACCACGCCGTCTGACCTGGCCATCTTTGAGAATGCTAATGTGCTGGCACGATATGCCAGCATCTGCCAGCAGGTTGGTGTGAGATTGCATACCATTCAGGGGGGGGGATCTCTAAGAATATAAGAGTTTTATTTTAAATCTATACTTTGTAATGTCTCCTAGAATGGTATTGTTCCTATTGTGGAGCCTGAGATCCTTCCTGATGGAGACCATGACCTGAAGCGTTGCCAGTACGTCACTGAGAAGGTAAATTTCAGGAGAATATACTGTATACAACACAAACCACTGTTGAAGTCCTGTTTATTGTGAGACACGTTGACTGTCTCTGTCCTCTGACCTTCGTGTGTGCTTTCTGCTGCCAGGTGCTAGCTGCATGTTACAAGGCTCTGTCAGACCACCACGTGTACCTGGAGGGGACACTGCTCAAACCCAACATGGTCACAGCCGGACACTCCTGCCCCACCAAGTACAGCAACGAGGAAATCGCCATGGCCACCGTCACTGCCCTGCGCCGCACCGTGCCCCCCGCTGTCCCAGGTCAGAGAAACTGTGTATTAAATGTGAACAACAACTTATAGACAACTGAGATTCAAATGTTTAATCATTTCTATTGGTTCTCAGGAGTCTGAACCTGATGTAAATGTACCCATGAAATACAGCATTATCCATTAATTTCCACATTATTTATTTGTTTTTAGCGTTGAAAGGCTTAAATGTCCAATGAAACCTGGTCTGACCAGTTCTCTGTCTTGTTTCTGTCTCTCCCCAGGAGTGACCTTCTTGTCCGGAGGCCAGTCAGAAGAGGAGGCCAGTGTGAACCTTAACGCTATGAACAACTGCCCACTCGCCCGACCCTGGGCCCTGACCTTCTCCTACGGCCGCGCCCTGCAGGCCTCCGCCCTGAACGCATGGAAAGGAGAGCTGGCCAACGAGAAGGCAGCGACTGAGGAGTTCATCAAACGTGCTGAGGTCAGACAACGACAGATACGGTCACGTCTTTGCAGAGTAAAATGAATCATAAGCTTAAACTGTTTTTTTTTTTCTTGTTCCTCTTCAGGCAAACAGTCAGGCTGCGCTCGGCAAGTACGAGTCTTCTGGAACTGCCGGCGCCACAGGAAAATCCCTCTACGTGGCGAACCACGCCTACTAAACATCGAACCACCACATACTGTTGTGGCCTAGTTATTATAGTCTTATATCTGCTCTGCTATTTCCCCCCTCACACATCCGTCAATCACAGGCCTGCGCTGTCTACTGTACTTTAGAGTTGTCAGAGTTATTTAAAATGATATAATTAGATACATGTATTTAAAAACATAACACAAAATACTAAAGGGAACAGGCTGTTTATTTTTTATTTTTTGTCTATTTGGTCAAACACTTTTGAGACAATTTAGGGCTGAAGTGGACAACTCTTTTATTTCATGTCAAGCTGTCTGTCACTGTAACAGTAACTGGGCTCAGAGATGAAGTAAATCAAGATAATCAGTCAGTATTCAATTCACGCCTCCTCGTAAATGCGCCCTATGTTTTCTCCATTCCCCCCCCCCACATGACCAATCTCGAGCAGTGCAGATCAGCTTGTGTGTATCTGTTTCGCTTCTGTCAGAGCAAAAGTGTCGGCTCATCCTGAAAACACCCTCCGTTGACAGTGGGACCAACCCATCATTTAGTGGCATCAGTACACGGGACAAGACGAAAAGACAAACAGTGTGAAGACTTTTCAAGCTGAGTTGATCTCTCGTTGAGCGACTGTCCTTGAGCGTAGAGTGCTGGTTGTACTTTCAGACAGCTGTAGCTCCAGCAGAGGTCAGTCACACTTTAATGAACCGTTACACACCAGGATTCATCCTAACCTTTCTGTTCTCGCGCTTCTAATCACCACTAATCAGAGGACGTCTCGTCGTGTCATCTTGTCTCTTCTAAGTATAACATTAGCTTTAAATTACATACAGTAATTAATGTATTCAGTTGTGTGAAGGTGTCGATATTATGTGATGCTTGTGTGTCATCATCGCCCACTCCTGACTTCCCCCGGCCCACCCCACGGACAGACAAGACGATTTCCATTGACGTACCCAAGAAGTGGACCAATTCGTGGGGTTAGCAGTGGGGAAACAGTCACTGCTGTGTTGGAAAACTGTGACGTTTGTGATGTTAATATTGTTCTTGAAGCACTTGGTGTGTCAAATAGTGGAGAAAAATAAACTAAAATAAACATTAAAAACCAGCAGCCTTGTCTTTGTGTGATGATGCTCTACCTCCTACTCCGACGGTGGACTGTTTTACACTGTCAGGAACATTTTATACAGTGATGTAAGGCAAGCCAAGGTATATGTACAGTCAGTGGTGGGAAATAACAGATTGAAGTATAAATTCAGTTTTGGAATATTTCCATTTTCTCCACCGTATGTCAGCTATGGAATAGGCTACAGTGTTTTTTTTTTTTTTTTTTTTAAAGTGATATCTGTTTTCTAAACTGTCTGGTTTGACATCCAAATTACAGATTGGTCTCAAAGTGTCTGTTTGTCAGCTTTCAAATGTCTATGAGCTGTTAGGATTTCAACACGAAAGACATATTTCCCTCAAAAACATCTGTCAGATAAGACTTGTCTTTGTTTATAAAGAAAGTGAAGACTATAAGATAGAAATAAATTCATCTAAATTTCTTTCCCAGTAGATACATGATGGATCAGCATTTACAGTTTGATGATGTCGTGTACATCTGCCACAAGGATAAATGCTCCGTCAAATGTGCATAGCTACTGCAAAATGTGCCTGTGTATTTCAGTCAGACTTTAGATGCAGGGATTTTAGCTAAAATGGGCTTAATACACTGCCACTTAATGCTCAGGAGCTGCCAGGAAGCTGCATAGAGCATCAAGTGCACTTAATACTTAATAATAGTAATGAAGGGTTAGGGTTAGGGTTAGGGAAACATGATAACACTTACCAGGGCCTTTCTGCACAGGGAGTACTTGTACTATTTCTAAGCACATTAGTCTGGTAATATATCAAAACTTTTGCTTAAATACAATTTAAAAAGCAGGAGTTTTATTTTGACACCTGAATAATAGTGTTATCAATAACATGTGCTCTTCCTTTTATGACAACAGACATGCACTCTGTTGTACGATCTTGTAACATTTTTGTCCTCCAACATTTGCAAACAAGGTGAACAAAATAATGAAAACACTCCTCTCATTTACATGCCAGCTAAACCACACCACTAAACCTCATGTATGTACATAGTCTCACTCTCAACAAGGTCACACTGTGTAAGTCACTCTTTGTATTTTTATATTCATTATTATTTCCATGAAGTATGATGGACAAAGAAGTACATGCATATAAATAAATACAATGAATAATAGAATTTCCAAATTCTAAATTAACATAAATTAATTTTAGTGATGAAAATGCTTTTCTATTTATTTATTCTTATGTAATTTTTAACTCCACAGCTCAATGGAAATCATGTTAATTTCTCCAGCGCAATGACTGAGGCCACCACAAGGGGCGCTGGTTGAGAAAATAGCTCACATGGTGTTGTGCGTTTAATATGCTCATCGTGTGAGTGGGGTGGGCGGTGATTGTCCTTGAGTCTGTCTCTTAATCGTTTAATTCGCTCATACTCTCAAACCCTCTCAGAGCGTTTCATAATAATGTTAATCTTATTGTTTAAATAGTGAGAGATTTGTTTCTGTGTTTGTTTTTTTGTATAAATGTAGATCATGTGACTGTGACTGACTGTGCTGCATCAACAAACGCACCGCAGCCCCTTCACCAACTGAAATGGCTACCACGGAAGTAGGTGAGTAATTGTACAGCTCACTCTTGTACATATGGGCTTTCCCTTATTCAAATGGGACATGTCAACAGTATTCACACCAGTTCACCGCGGTTTATCGGAGCGTTTCGGCCAGTTCAACAGCCGTAGACAGGGTGGTTTGAGGCGGCTGTTTTCTCCATGTTATCGCCCTCTGGAGCTAAATGCTAACTAGCCACACCGGCGGCTGCTGCAGTGATGCACTGACCCTGTCACACTGCTGCAAGCGAACCTGCAGCTGTTTCCCACTTTGGGTCCTTTGTATTCATTTTACTCCACAATCAACCATACATTTAGAGGTAAAAAATTAACCCGCAACCACATTGAAACACACAGTTTCTCCGTGTGTTTTGTTTGTTTGTAGATCTACAACCAAACCAACCAGTCTTACAGCCAGGTTGACAAATGAATGTTTTCTCCTTAAGATCTTACATGTTTGCAACTTAATACTTGAATAAAATCGTATGGGTTGCATCTAGCTCAGTCTAAACATCATTAGTATCAGTATTATTGGTATGCTAACAGTCGTGTCCATTGAGGGACAATCGCGTAAATGTATTGATGTAGATGTAACGATTAATACAGACTATACAGATTGTACAGACATCACGTGACAGAATTTGTATTTTCCTTGTGGATCTATTGACAAATCCATGTATATGTGACATTAATGCAAAGAACATTTACATTGATTGATTGTTTTATTTAAGTGCCATGCACATTCTTTTTGTGCCCAGCCCACACGGGCTTATAGGACACTAAACATTTAAATGCATACATTCAAGAGTGGCTATAGTGTGTCTCTTAAAGGAAAAGAAAGGATAATAAAAAAAACAGAGCACACTAAATCAGAAACAGACAGGCTTCCAGGATACAGAACAACAAGCAGCAAACCACGATTTTATTTGGGATATATAATCCTTCCTGTCTCAATTTCCAAGCTCCTCTAGCTAGAGCATAGATCTCCTCTTTAACAAACCAACACAACATATCATGTTCAGACATCCAGAATAGGTCTGGGTTCTTCATCTCATACAGGGAATGTCTCAGTTTATCATACAGAGGACAATGAAACAAAATGCAACTCATCTTTAACAGTGGCAACTAGCAAGGTCGCTCTTCTGGTATACCCTTGTACCTCCCTACTTCAATTGTTAAAGGCAACGTGCTATTTTATGTATTGCACTGCTGCTTAATGAATAATACAGAATGTTTTTATTGATCACTGATGAAAATAAAAATTAAATGAAATCCTGTTGACATTATTCTCCATATTTGTGTGTCTCTCAGAGCGCAGACGAGGCCAGCTGGCTGCTTTGTCCATAGCAGCAGTGGTCATCATCGTGGGAGTCCCTCTGTGGTGGCGGACAACTGAAACGTACCGTGCGTGGCTGCCTGTCAGTCAGATACAGGAGTTGGCCAAGCTGCAGGTTTGTTTTAATGACTCCACCATCTTCTGGCCCAGTATCTTCCACATATAATACACCTGTACCTTTTTAAAAACCTCTCCTTCTTTTTGCAGCTGCATTTAAGTGCTGATGTGGAGGTTGTGTTTGCTCGTGGGACAGTGACCCCAGAGCAGCAGAAGAAGTTCCCACTGACCCAGACACAGGATGAGAAGCACGGAATAGATGGTGATTTCTTAATGTTGTCTCTCGCTCTTATATGAAGATATAATGTGCAGACTACATGTTCATTCTTGTCTCCAATGACTGTGTTTCCAGAGGACACAAGTTTGAAGTACAGTTATGAAACAAAGTACCGCACGGCAACAGTCATGGAGGAGGACGCCCTGGACCAGCCCTCCGCTGCAGGTGAGCAGCTGTTTGAGATCAGTTCACATGCAAACATTATAAACACATGTAGTGATGTTTCTCTGCCTCTTCTTGTTGTCCGTCTACAGAGGCAGATCTGTCTCTACATACACTCAGCGAGAGTCCATGTGGTTCTTTGGTTGTGTACGTGATCCCAGAGTCTTCTTCTCTGTTGCCTCAGGTATTTTCTTATTTCCTATATTTCTGTAATGAGCATTGTTTGGTTAGTTGACCATCCTGTTCTTTATTTCCTGTGTTATATTATTAATTATTATCTTTTGAACCAAGTATTTATTGGCATCCATATGTATATACACATATATTTTGGTTTACATCAGATTTATTCAAGTTATTCAAGCGATGTGTAAACTGAACAGTCGAACCAATAACAGTTTGGCAAACAACTTAGGCTGGATTGTTTCTGACATTCTTCTGCATAAATCACAAATACACTTGGACAGTTCTCCTGAGACAGCATAGTTTGACAGCATTTCACATTGGTAGATTTAAGTATTTGCTTACTGGAGCCCATCTTGTTCTGAAAATGTCCATCTTAAGATGAAGGTGTGCTGTTATCTTCTCCATTACATATACAGTATCTTCTCCACTCTCTCCTGCCACTGGTGTAGTAGGAGGGAGCGGTTTTAACCACAAGAGAGTTTATTAATTATTATCTGAATGCAGTGCCTTCTGTAAAGTTTGGGATAATACCTCACTGAATACCTACTTGTACCTTCACACCTCTCAGGATGTGGATGTTTATATCGGTCAGAGACGCACGGCATTGCTTCGTATTGGTGCCCAGATGAGAGTGGGCAAGACTCTGGACCAGCTGCTGGCTCACCTGGAGCCTCGGATTAAGCAGGTGCTGCAGGTGATGTCTTTCAGCCACACTGACATCAATGCTGCCCTGAGCGACAGAGTCCGTCTCAGCCCCGGCAGCAAGGAGAGCATCGCTGACAGCATGAGGGCCTTCAAATCCAGCCCAGGTTGGTGTTTGTTTCAGGACAGCCATAAAGCTTTTGTTCAGGTCAGAAAACACTTCATCAGTGTGAACACTCTCCGCTCTCTGCTGATTCTCCTCTTTAGGTTATGAGATGACGTTCAGCCTGTTGAATCCAGACCCAAAGTCCCACCGGCTGCACTGGGACATAGAAGGTGCCGTTCACACCTACATCCGACCATTGCTTACAAAACTCTCCCCTATAGCCAACTTCAGCATTGACTCTCAGGTATGTGTGTGTGTGTGTGTGTGTAGCGGCCCTGTCACTGTGACAACACGCTCAGCTGTGTGTTGATGTGTACATTCTCCTTGCAGACATTATACTACGCCGTGCTCGGTGTCAACCCTCGCTTCGACAGCAGCCGCAGCTCCTACACACTCAACGCTGACAGCCTCGCTCACGTCATCAACCCTGTGGAGGCGAGACTTGGTAAAAGAAAATGGGCACAGAATGATGATTAATCCCTATTTGTCTAATTTTTACTGCATTCATATTAATAACTGTTTTGTTTTTTCTTTTGTTTTTTTTTTCATTTCCAGGCTCCAACGCAGCATCCTCCAACCCGGTGTTGAATTTCCTCCTGTATGTGCCAGATGCCCACCATACACCTCTTTACATCCACGACCACAGGAAACAGGAAGTTCCTTCTAATGCGTTTCACTCTCCTCGCTGGGGTGGGATTATGGTGAGACGTTATTAAAGACAGTATTGGGTGATAGTTGTTTAAATACAATGAATGTTTATAGCTCATTAAGCAACACTATGTAGTTTCTGAACATGGATAGCCTAAATATCGGACCAGTGTTGTAGAATTTTCCAACTAGATTCATCCAGTTGGAATAGAGTTTTTCTACCACTATGAGTTTAGAAACATTGTTTCTCATGAGCTGTATGTAAGAATGTGGCCAAAACTTTGCTGCAGTCAAATTCAAAACAAAGCAGCACGTTGTTTCCCCTCCCTTACCCCCAAGACTCGAGGTTGCCAGATAGCGACGTGAACCTCTGCTCTGCTCACTCACACAGTCAGTCCCAAAGTAAAGATGATCATGCCTCTCTAAAACATGTTAGACTGCATTAGTTAGCTACTACCTGCATTCAAAGGGATGAAGCAGGAGTACATCTATATCTGCCTACCATTTCCTATGTGTTTGCGTTTCTGTAGTTTCTGTAGTCACTGTTTTATTGCTCTGACTCACAGTAACTACGAGCGGAGTTCACGTCACTGTGACCTGCAAGTTGTGCACTCAATTAATTGACTTGATTTCTGAGTTAACAATGATGTCTTTCTGTAGGTTTATAATGTAAATGACTTCTATGGATCGGAAGCGGTGTTCCCCGTTGACATCAACATCAACATGGCTAAAGTTATGGGAGTCTTCCTCGCACAGCTTCGGTAAATGAGCATCTATTATCTATCGCGTATTGAGGTTTTCCTTTGTTCTGATGACAAGCGGTAACTGTGCTGTTTCCTGTCAGACTCCTGCTGGGTGTGCAGTCGTCCTCCCCTCCTCCTGGCTTTCTGATGGCGCCGTGTGGCAGCGCAGGACTGGCCGACTGGGAGCTGGATCGCCTCATGTGGAGTCGGAGTGTGGAAAATGTTGCCACGGCAACCACGACCATCACCTCACTGGCGCAGCTGCTGGACCAGATCGGTAATATTGTCATCAATGACAACATTGCTGAACAGGTAAGTTGCACACACACACACAGCTGCATGTAATTTGTGTGTATACTTGGAGAAGATTTTGGTGTACAGACGTGAACTACTTTTGTGTACCTTTAATCTGGTGTTTTTTTAATGGGTTTGCAGTCACACACACACACGCACACTGAAGCACCTCGTGTTGGCTTAATACCTGGCTTCATTTCCCACATTCATTAATCAGTGTGACAAACCTCATGTTGACTCATGCAGCTTCCGTCTCGTCCGCAAATAAAGTCAAAGGGAAGGATGTGCATGCTGCTGAATGTGAATTATTATATTTTTTTCTATTTAATCTTATTTTATTCTGTATAATCTGTTTTTTTATTTTAGTAATGATATTTTCTATCTCACTTTGTGTTGATTTCTGAAAAATTTCCCTCTGAGGATAAATAAAGTAATTCTGAATATGAATATGAATCTGAATTAGGAAAATAAAAATGAACTCTTAAGCCTAAATTAAGCTATTGTAACAATTAACTTCCTAGGCTGCGCATACATACACAGAAATAACAGCTTGTCCTTTTTTTTTTCCTTGAATGCAATGCAATGACGGTCAACTCCGTGTGATATATCGCATTGGCTTATTTGTTATTTAAATGAACAGCAGGTGTATCTAACTTGTGACTGTCTTTGCTACTGTCTCTCAGGTGTCCAGCGCTGTCACGTCTCTGCAGCTGGCTGTGGCCGAGCTGGAGGCCGGGAACCTCGGCTTCGCCCTGCAGTACAGCAAAGAGGCCATCTTGGCTTCGGAGAGAGCGTTCTTCGACCCTTCACTGCTTCACCTCCTCTACTTCCCTGACGACCAGAAATTTGCCATCTACATACCACTCTTCCTGCCCATGTGTGTGCCTATTCTACTGTCACTGCTCAAAATCGTGTCAGAGGCGAGACAGAAACGCAGAGAAAAACAAGCAAAGAAAGACTAAGAAACACTTGAGGAGAAGAAGATGTGATGAACAAAATGTTTTGTGTGTGGCCTTGACATTTAGGTACAAAGGAAGCATGAAGACGGGCTCATTTGCAGAATTCAAGTATGGGGGTTTACAAATCAGTTTTTATTGTTTTGTCTGAGGAATTGTGTTTAAGATTTTAATGTAAGAATGCTGCGGGTGTCGGGACACTGTACTACTGAAAGCTTGACTTGTTGTAAATAAGTAAAAGTTTTATATATGAATTCCACTTTCTATCCTAAGTTATTAATAAATAAAGACCAAGTTGAAACAATGTTTTGCCTCTTGTCTTTGCTTCCTAACTGGCATTAATGTGCAGTTTTATCTCAAAGTTTTTACAAATATATACAGTATATCAACACAGGGTACACTTACCTGCCTTTCCAAGAGCTTTCAATAGCAGCTCATTCTAACCGGTCTATGGTGTTGTCTGACTGATGTAATAGGCTTTATGCACAACTCCACTACTTCCTGAACTTTAACAAGCTCCTTTATTTCCTGTCTTACATTATTGGACAAACTGATTAATCCAGGTGTATCTGGCCATTGTGACTACTCAGACACACTTGGATTAATCAGTTTGTCCAATGATGTAAGACAGGAAGCACTAAGTTCAGGAAGTAGTGGAGCTGTGCATAGAGCCCATTGAAATCAAATTGTTATTAAATAATCATGGAGAAATACAGTTAATGTAATGCAACCGGGATGCATTTGCCTTTAAAGTAGTTTCATGAAAACAGTTCTTAGCTATGTTGCCACATTATCTTTGGAATTATGTAAAGTAAGTATAAAAAGGTGCCATAAAACCCACTTTTCCACATCATTTGCTGCAAGTTTCTTCAGTCGTTTTGTAAATGTTTGACTTGACATTAACTGATTGAGATCATTTGCTCGATCGAAAGCTCCACATGGACCTTGGTGCGAGACTCTTTTTATGTTCAGTCTATGGTCTGGATGATGTGACCCGGAGCTCCAGCAGGCGGCGTTGTGAGCATTTTAAAGCGGGCTGAGCAACTCTTATTACAGCGGCGAAGAAGGACAAGAACAAGGCGTTGATGGTGGAGTTCGTGGAGACGCAGCTTTCAACTTTTCGCTGTAGTTTATGTGATTTTTTCGATATCTACCTGGAGATATTTCAGTTTCCATTTAGACGGAACTGCAACTAAATAATTATCGTCTCCGTTTTTATGCTCGGTTGATAACCTAAGCGTCGTTTTTTATCGTTTATCCGTGAGGAGGGAAACCTGCTACTCTGCTTGCTAACTTCCTTTGACTGTTGACGCTAACAGTTACCCAGCTTTGTGTGCTAGGCTAGCCAGCATGTCCGGAGGTGTTGTTAGAGGACCCGCCGGGACAAACGACTGTCGTATCTACGTGGGGAATCTCCCACCAGATATCCGCTCAAAAGACGTCGAAGACTTGTTTTACAAATACGGAGCAATCCGCGATATTGATCTGAAGAACCGGAGAGGAGGACCGCCGTTTGCCTTCGTGCAGTTCGAGGACCCGAGGTGAGCTGCAGCCATCTCTCTCTCTCACCCCCCTCAGTCTCACCCTAATCTCACCCCTAGTAGTTCATTTGTTTAGAAAAGATACTACCACACACACACACTCAGTAGTTTATTCAATGATCTGCAGTTATACAGTGCCCCCTTCCTGATTGATTTCATACTTTTTTTTTTTTTTTGCATATTTGTCGCATCTAAATGTTTAAGATCATCAAACAAATTTTAATATCAGACAAAGATAACCTAAGTAGATATAAAATGCATTTTTCAAATGATGATTTCATTTAGCCTATTAAGGCAAAAAGAAAGGGGGGGAAAAAAGCTAATCAAACCTACCTGGCCCTGTGTGGGAAAAGTATTTGCCCCCTCCCCCCTCCTTGTTCGATCATGAACTAATTGTGATAAGCCACTTCCAGACCTGTTGAATCAAGAAATCACGTAAAAAGAAGCCGTTTGAGTGAAGTGAAGGACACTAAAAGATCTCCAAAAGCAACACAATGCTGCGATCTCAATAAATTCAAAATTAAATCATTGTGAACATTTGCTGCCTGTATGTTGTGGCATTTGAGTGATGGATGATTAAACACTCCTCAAGAAAGACTAATTTATTAAAACAGACAATTTCTTAGTTATTCAAGACCAAGGTTAGTGTGAGCCTTATAAACACATTAAAACACTAGCATTCAGAGTGACATTCATTAACTAGTATTGATAGATTAATCTAAGAATCTACAATAAAATGTTGTGCAGTGCTTTCATAGCGGCCATTCCTTGTCCTTTTGTGTTCAGGTCTTTAAGTGCATAATGTGTATTCATTGATCACGTTGACCTCTCTCTTCTGTTTCTTTCTTCATGAATAAACCAGGATGATTAATTAGATTAGTAGTGACATTACCAAGCTTACGTTCACTTCGGCGAATAATTGCAAGTTGTAAAACATGAGATTGATGTTTGATGAGTGGAAACTGTTTGAATCCACAGGGATGCTGAGGATGCTGTTTACGGCCGTGATGGTTATGACTACGATGGATACCGCCTGCGTGTCGAGTTTCCTAGAAGTGGAAGGGGAGGCGGCGGCGGCGGAGGTGGAGGGGACAGAGGTGGCGGCGGTGGTGGTGGTGGGGCAATGGGACCCCCGAGGGGAAGGTACGGCCCCCCATCCCGCCGCTCTGAATACAGAGTTGTTGTGTCAGGTGGGTGCTGTGTTCCTTCTCGTTTTTTGTTCGTTTGTTTTACACTTTTCTCAAAGTGTAGAGATGACAATGAGTCTTACGCTACCTTCTTCCTGTCAGGTCTTCCCCCCAGTGGAAGCTGGCAGGACCTGAAGGATCACATGCGAGAGGCAGGTGATGTTTGCTACGCTGATGTGTTCCGTGACGGCACCGGAGTCGTGGAGTTTGTACGCAAAGAAGACATGACCTACGCCGTTCGTAAACTGGACAACACCAAGTTTCGCTCTCATGAGGTATGTAAAGACTGAAAACCTCAGAGTAACTTGAATTTTTTTTGCACAAATCTGCACATTACAAATCTGTAATGTGCAGATTTGTGCAAAAAAAAAAAAATCATCTGTAATTACAGATTTTTCAACTTGCTCCTTACTTAAAGGGATTTCAACATTTTTGGAAAATTGGCCCATTGCCATAATCCTTATGGTTTTAGGAGTACGTTTGTTACCTTTAATTGTCGGTATTTTTAGAACGGCGGAGCAGAGCCACGAGCTGCTCAGAGCTACGCTACATTGGCTAATGGAATTTCTTGGTTTCCTTCATCAAACTCATCAAATACACAATCCAACAACTCCAAAACGCTCCGGTGGACAAGTTGTGACCTGCACATTCACCACGCTATGAGATAATAACAGAATGTAACGCTATGTGCTGGTCACAACTTGTCCACGAGAGCGTTTGAGTTGTTGGATTGTGTATTTGATGAGGGAAACCAAGAAATCCCATTAGCCTACACTGCGTAGCGTAGCTCGCAGCTCTGCCGTTCTAAAAATAGCTTGCACCGACAATTAAAGGTAACGAACCTACTCCTAAAACTGTAGGGATTATGGCAATGGGCCATTTTGCCAAAACGTTGAACTATCCCTTTAAATGACTGCTGACTCATGTTGTGTACACGTGTGTTCAGGGAGAGACGGCCTACATCCGGGTGAAGACGGACGGACCTCGCAGCCCCAGCTACGGTCGCTCTCGCTCTCGTAGCCGCAGTCGCAGCCGGAGCAAGAGCGGGTCTCGCAGCTACTCACCTCGTCGCGGCGGCAGAGCATCTCCACGTTACTCACCGCGGCGTTCCCGTTCCCGGTCCCGCTCCCGTTCTCGCACCTAAATCCACCGGACCTCACCTGAAGCAGTGGAGTACCTCTTGAGCTGGAGAAGAAATCTTCACATCACAGAACAAGTCATGTACAATGACCATGGATCATCCCCTGTGCTCCCTGTTTGTACTGTCATGTTGTGTGTCCCCTTTCCCCCCTTGTAGTTTTTTTTGTTTTTTGTTTTGTTTTTTGGGCAGTTTTGTTTGTGGTTCTCAGTTTTGCAGACCAGATGTACACAAACCACTTGTCTGGCTTTTGTACATTGTCCCATTTTGCTCTTGATCTGCCATGCTTCCCTTGTTCCATTCTCACAAACATGAGTTTCTGCTTTTTTTTTCTGCTTCTCTATACTTTTTCCTCAGCTTGTCCCCGCTTTATGTTTTGTTTCATTTTAAAAGATTTTGCTTCTAAGTACATACTGCTGTCCTTTGACCTTCTTGTGTGTCTCTCTGTAGAGTTCAGAGGAACAGGATAGGATGGAAACAGAGGAAACAGTTCATATTAAGATAAACAGGAGGAGGAGAGGAGGAGGAGGATTCAAATGTGGCACCAATGGTATGATGTCTGTGCCTTGTCGACTGTGAAATTTACATTATAAGCCTGTTCAGCTTTTTGTTTTCATACACTTGACAATAGACCGTTATGGAATGTTTTCAGTACTAACAAGTTCTGTACAACAATTTGTATTCCCAAGGTTCGAAGCTCGTGTTTCTGCTTGTGCTCATTTTGTAGTTTTCAAAGTAAACCATAGTTTTTTGGGGGGATTGATCATAGAAGGCGTCCCTTGCTTTTTCTCATCGTAAACTTCCTCATAGATGCATTTATTGATATTTTCAATAATTTGTGAAGGTGTGATTCTAACTTGCCTCCTTCTCTTTGGTTCTGCTGGTATTCTGAAGGTTTGGACTGGGCTCATTGTCTCCCCAATCCGGAGCCGGATCAGGATTCAGGATCAGATCAGGATTAGGATTAGGCTTCAGGATGGATACATGGAGCATGGGAGCATTTTACTGGGAGAGGATCCCGACCCCTGGCCCTGTCCACATAACCCCGACAAACCGGAAACATTGTAGTGGAAATTCAAACTAAATTCGGCTTTCGAACGATCTAAATTACTTTTTCCAATTACGGCGGGACCTCAGAGATGCAGTTACTGGCGGCAACAAGATGAGCAATTTATTTTTCAGATTTTGTTTTTTTAATTTATCGTAAATGAGAAGAGCAAAGCTGGGAACAAGTCCAGGAGGAGGGCTGGGAGGTGCAGGATGGATCCCCACACGAAAGGAGAGTGGTAAATAGTGGGCAACCATTAACAGGAGGAAGGGGAAGAGGGCGGACTGGGAGATGACAAGGGAATGTGACCTTAATGTGGTTTGTATCTTCTTTTTTTTTTTCCTTTTTTTTTTGTTATGTTAGTTTTTTCCAGAGGAGGAGGATTTCTGATTTTCAAAGCTTTATTCTCTTTTAATAAAATTTCAAAAACATGAATTCATACCTGTGTATTTTCTTTTATCAGTGATTATATTCCAAGTGCAAATACTGTGAGATTTGTCCTTCAGTACACAACAGTTCCTCGATTACGGACCACAGCGTGGTTTTCCACACAGCAGTCATTTAACTCGGGTGAAAGAATAACAACAGTCTCGGTACATATCAGTGGTCGCTGTTGCCACTATGGCTGTTGCATGGATGTATTAGGGCTGTTGCCGGCTGTGTTTTTGAAATGTCCGGGTTTACGCTCTGCCCAATCAGTGGAAGGCAGTCGGCTGACGTCACGTTTTAGTTTTAGCGCCGTCAGAGGAGCCAGTCCGTGCCGTACCGCGCTAGTAGAAAAGAAGAACCGGAGAGGAGGACCACCGTTTGCCTTCGTGGAGTTTGAAGACCCGAGGTGAGCAGCCGTGTCTCTGCTTCACCTTGTTTCATTGGTCCTATTGAAATGTAATAAAATAGTGAAAAGTTGGGATATGTTACATTAAGTGCATAGCCTATACCTATATATTTAGCTTGTTATTTTGTAGCCTGTATTTGTGTGTCGTAATCAGCTGTTTCCCCCTGCCTGTGGTTGGTTCAGTGAGTGTGGTAGTGGTGATTGTTTGTGGTTGTCATGGGGATGAGGCCTGTGACCCTGATTAACATTTAAGATAACTCATCTTTCAGACGATGTAGGCCAAACTTTGTGCAAAATTCTATTTTTGAGTAAATCCGGGATGAAAGTGTGTATTTTTTTTTTCGCATTGGATAATGCAGGCGCACGGATTATACGTCAGCCTGTACACGATTCATCAACCGCTGATATTGGATCCGTAATCCGTCATTCAAACGTCTGAGACACGCACACACACACGGAGCTCGGGCTCGCCCCAAGCTTTGAATATCCCGCCCGCTCGTTAACGACCAATCAAATTCGTTTTCCTTACTGTTGCAGCTCGTGACAACTCGGCGCGACAAACAGGACAAACGGCCATTTCTGTACATCCCAGCAAATTATCAAAGAAACAAAACACAACAAAAAAGCCTTCTTAGGTTAACTGAATGTTGGCTAAGTGCCTCAAAAATGTTTGGGCGGGTGTACTTGAATTAAAGTATCTCTCACATAAGACAAAAGCAACTGAGCATTTCAGTCTAAACTTGAATTAATTTGTTGTATAAATAGTAGGACATTGCTAGGTGACAATCAGGTTGACAGATTGTTTTGTTGTGGTCTATGTCGTTGTAAAGTCTTTGCTGTGGTGTCCCGGGTGTATCAGGAGGATCTGGGAAGTTGACCGTCTCCTAAGTTGCTGGTTGTTTCTTAGACCAATATGACAATACATCAGTGGATACAGTCTATTACAGTATGAGGGCAGATGTCACCAGAACTGTACGATATGAAAATATTATATTGCGACACACTCTGTGTGTCATTTTAGTTTTAATTCTCACTTAGCTATATTTGATGTTGGTTGGATGTTTTACCAAACAAACATGTTGCTTTACATTTTGAGAATATGATGTGTATGTATGTATGATGTGGCCTGAGTGTATCTGTTGCAACATGACACTTGTGGCGTTAACAATACACATTTACCATTGGGACACATTTTACCTTTATCCAACAAATGCAGCCCCTGTGATTGCGATTTCATTACATTAGTTGTGCAGCTCTATGTATCAGTAAAGAAATATTAAAAATATATTTTAGGGACTTGAATAACAGTACCTCCCATTAGATAATGTTGCAGTGTAATACTTCAGAAAATGATATAGATGGTGTTATATGTGTATATGCTTTGATTGAATTTGACTGAGCCGAGAAAGAACGTGTTTGATTTTTCAGCACCATGGACAGAGACACTGAGGCTGCATGGGTTTGAATCCTGTTTTTTTACAGTCTATGGTTTGAATCAGGTTTGAATAGTTCAACCTAAACTGGATCATCTGTGTCTAAAAATGAGCTGTTTGCTGTACGCCATTTAATGAATGGCCAAGCTTGAAGTGTAAGAATTTTTAACCATGTAGTGCACCCAACAAAATTATTGTACCCTCTATAATGTAGTGTGTAACTCACTGCCATCCTGCAGGGATGCAGAGGATGCACTTTATGGACATGATGGTTATGACTATATGGCTACCGTCTACGTGTTGAGTTACCTCGAAGTGGACGAGGAGGTGGTGGTGGAGCTCTGGGAACCACGGGGTCCTCCATCATGCCGCTCCGAGTACAGAGTCATTGTCTCAGGTATGGTGATTTTCCCATCATGGATGATCTTGTTTCCTTGAACTGTTTGAGATTATTATCACCTTCCTTTCTTCCTGTCAGGTCTTCCCCCCAGTGGAAGCTGGCAGGACCTGATGGATCACATGCAAGAGGCAGGTCTTTTTCAGATAAACTTGTTTTTCTCTAGTGGAGCAAAGCTGAGAACAAATCCAGGAGAAGGGCTTGGATGTGCAGGATGGATCAACGCATGTAAGGAGAGTGGTGGAGAGTGGTAAATAGTGGGGAAAAATTACCAGGAGGAGGGAGGGAAGAAGGAAGTGAAAAGGGACTGTTACTTTGCTGTTTTTTTCTCTGTCTTAGGTCAGATTTTTGCTGCAATAGATGACTGGAGTGTTGTTCTCTTCAATAAAAGTTCAATTCATAATTTCATGTGTCATGTTTCTCTCTTTTCTTTTGGTCGTAAAAAAGATTCTAGTGAACTGAAAAAGCACTGATGAGCTGACAAGTGCAAATTGCTTTATAGTTGCATTATGCGACTAGCCTCAATGGTTTTAATTGATTGTTTTGATACTATGTCCTTTCATTGGGCCTTTGTTAATCTAATACCAATTCATTTATACTCAGAAATGAAATGCTCTAACTGCACCGAACAGCTCACTGACAGTCAGTGGTTGCTGTCAGTTGCATCTGTACATGTGAGGACATAATAGCTAATGGGAAGAATACTTCTGTAGCTAGTAATTATCCTCCTGGATAAAATAAACAGGAAGTCAGAGATGGATGTGCATTACATCACCATCTGCACTGGAGATTGTAAAAAGTTTCATAAATAGGTCACTGAGGACAACTGTGTGGTAAAACTGCCTGCACATTCACTTACGAGGGTCAGATTGCCTTTTCTTCAGTGGATAATGAAGCAGCTCTTGGCTTCAAATGAGAAAAAACTCACACCTCATTTATAAGAAATGATCTTTTTCATTTTAACATTCTCTTCAGTATTATACTCTTTTTTTCCCCAGCCAGCGTGAACGCAGTAGTCTTATCACTGCTGCATCTTCCAGGTGTGCATTATTGCCCCCTTTGTTTGAGTCCAATATGATGTTTTGCAAGTGATGCTGATCAATATTATCGATCAATCCGATCGCCGGATCAATGACGCCCACTGAAATGAAAGGGGGGAGGAGGAGGAGGTGTTGAAAATGGTGCATTCTGGGTGGATATAAGATGCGGACACTGCCTGCAAGTAGAAATTGCCGTCGATAGGGTGGAGCTCTCGCACCAGCCAATCGGGTTGCGGGTCGGATGCGGTGGGCGGGGCTTAGACGAACATTTCCCGTGCATAAATGAACGAAACATTGTACAGCTGCGCGCAACGCACACGTCTGAACGTCATAACTTCGCGGATACACGGTAAGACCGAGTTGCATGTCTGCTGGGCCGAGTGGCGCTTTGTCTGTGTGGTGAGGTGACCTGTGCACTGGTGTGAGCAGGTGAGGGAAAACACGCAGCCCTCTGCTGCTGCTGTACACGCTAACCTCGGCCCAGTCTATTGAATCTATCCTGGGAAGCTGTGAGTCCTGCTGCCACTCAATTAGCATTGTTTGCAGACCCAACCTCACACCTTTGAGTCACGGTTTAGACTAGAGCTACTAACATACTGAGTCATATAAGCAGAAACTTGTTGAATTTTGTGCAGATTTAGTGAAGCAGCAGCTACAATGCTACCACTCGCACACTGTAGGTGCATCTGATTCATGATTGCATTGTGTTTGTCATGTCAGGGCCACTCTTGTTATTGCTTACCGTGACAGGTCTTCAGCCCAGAACAATTGCACTACGTTTTATTCAGCTGTCTGGGTTGGGTGGTCCAGGTTTCCCCCCCTGGATGTGTTGGTTATCCTGCTTTATGAGGCTTCCTGTCTTGTTATGGTTCCAGGTGTCAGTCATGCCTCTTCTCTTACAGCTCTCTGTGGTAAATGATGTAAATCATCAGCTCTACATGCAAATAAGTCGGTACATATTTAAAGCCGGGGCCATGGAAAGTCTCATTAGCTGAAACTAGTAAAAAACTTTGATGAAAATGTCACTGATTATGACTTGTCTCCCTCTCACACAGTTAAAAAGAGCCAACATGTCTGACAAGAAGGCAGTGATAAAGAACGCTGACATGTCTGATGAAATGCAGCAGGACGCAGTGGACTGTGCCATGCAAGCTATGGAAAAGTACAACATTGAGAAGGATATTGCTGCTTATGTCAAGAAGGTATGTTGAATAAATACTGAATAATTTCCACAGAAGTCATGACTTTAAATGGCCTATTTTCTAAACTTCATCTCCCCTGCAGGAGTTTGACAAGAAGTACAATCCCACATGGCATTGCATCGTTGGCAGAAACTTTGGCAGCTATGTGACGCACGAGACGAAGCATTTCATCTACTTCTACCTGGGCCAGGTGGCCCTGCTGCTGTTCAAGTCGGGCTGAAATCCTAAAACTACTTTTAATGCCGCCGTTCTACTTCTGTGCCACGCTGTATATCTGCTCTCACCTCTCTGCAGACATGCCTACCTCCAGGTTTCCTACTTGCTTTAATCTGTTACTGTTTCCCACCCACACCTACTACTACCATCACTGGATGGTGCTTCAGTCATGTCTGGACTGGTAATGTGCTGATCATAGAAAAGCGCATTGTAACACTACTATCATGCCACTGTCAGTCAGCTGTTGCACGTATGACATTCACTAGAAATCATGATTTCTTGATATTATTTCTGCTGTGCGTTGATGCACGGACCTTGTACATTATTTCATGAATGTTGTAAAAATAACTTATTTTTCAAGAAATTAAAATGAGCAACAGAGTTTTCGTTGAAATGCCTTTAATTTTCAGTGTTAACTGAGATTGAATTAAAAAAAATTGCCAAGACTGTTGCTTACATTGAATAAAAAGACTATTACATGCTAACAGGTTCGAGGTTTTGTACATGCTTGGAACATTCCTGTTTTCACTTCTGCCGTGAATGTGAATATTTACAATGTCACTGCTGTGTATCTCTGAAATACAATTTAGTGTGCACTGTGGTATTGTGGTATTTTCAACATGTAGAGTCCAAAAAAACTGTCAGACAGTAAATAGTTTCAAACCGTGCAGTGTGTGTGTTCTTATTCTTCCATGTAGTTTCAGTGTCTTCACTTCTTGGACAGTGTATTGCCTTCTATATATTTGATCATAATGTACAAGCAAGGTGCATACTGTTTGTTCTCCCATGCTACAAACAGTTTGAGATTTTGGGTGGTGTTATTTCAAGATGTTTTATTGGGGAGCCATGATCCACCTGAAAATAATATTAATGCTACTATCATGTATGTTTTTTGTTCTCTATACCCGTGCATGCACCTATGGTTATAAAACAGCTAGATGCCATGCAAAAATTGTAATATCACTTAATAAATTGAATATGCATCTATACAATAGTCTTGCTTGACCCCTGCAACAGTAAATTAACACTTAATACATCAATATTTTAGTGTACAGCACTAATATCATAGCTGGTTTATAATGCCTCTGCACCTTTGTATGAAAACAACTTAAAAGTTAAAAAAAAAAATAGATTAAATAATTAAACGCTTTCATCTAATGAGTGAAATGTAACATGTGTAAGCCTTAAAGCAGAAGTAAGCGGAATATTTGTGTTAATATAAGTCTTAAATAGTTGTATCTTCCGACAGCAATCACTTCTATAGAGTGTTTGGTCTGAAACACGGGTCTGTCAGTCACTCTGCTCTGCTCTGAGCCGAGGAGAAAACTTTCCTTGTATCCTACAACCATTATCCAATGAGGAGAGAGAACGGCATAAAGGGGCGGTCCTCTCTGTGTGTGTAGCCAAGGGATGCGCGTGAATGTGGTGACGTAGGGACGAGGGCGGGGACTGCTAACTCCATCTGCTGACGGGAAGTTAGACAAAACCACCGGATCGCTTACTTCTGCTTTAAGGTAAGGTCAAAGTTTGTCCACTGTTTGCCAGTGTTCCTCAGACCTACAAACTCTGGAGTAGTGAAAAAGGTGACGACATACAAAACTAAAACCCTCTTTCTTCATTCAGTTCAACCAGAGCGATAGATATAGGTTGACATAAAAAAAGGTGACTGTAGCCAAAAGGTGACCAGTTTGCAGGTAAGTTATGGTTCCTGGATCAGCCTGCAGGTGGCAGTAACGAACCGGACACTCGGGTAAAAGAAGTAAGGAAGTAAAATACTTCCGAGGGTATCAAACATGGCGGCTCAAACCGGGTTGTCAGCACCGGTTCTTGGGCGTGGAGGAGTACCTGTTTACCCCCCGATGGCTCTGACAGAGGAGGCTCCCTTCACCCCCATGGGCACCGATGGCTGGCAGCTGTCTTCGCCGTCGGACGCCGAGAAGACGTTTTCCCGCTGCGCCGCGAAGC
The DNA here is from genome assembly GCF_905171665.1 of Trachurus trachurus. NCBI lineage: Eukaryota > Metazoa > Chordata > Actinopteri > Carangiformes > Carangidae > Trachurus > Trachurus trachurus. The sequence goes on along the minus strand of NC_139903.1, from coordinate 16,524,048 downwards.
TCCGAGCTCTGCGGGCAGACTCCTGCCAGCTCCGAGAGGAGCTCAACCTGCTGTTTGACCAACTGCTGTCCGAAAACTACAACAAAACCTTCTACCCCAACATCAACGTCCAACCAGAGGTAACAGGTGCTCCCTATCCTCGACTAACTTAACTTGTGATATTGAAAAAAACTCACACAAACAGAGCCTGAAGTATCTAGGCTAGTTCAGGTAAGTTCAGGTTTCCATGGTGCCAGCGTTTCCATGGTGTCATGATGTCACTGTAGGCTCGCGGACACGAAACGGAGACAAAAAACTGCAACAACAGACAAATATTCATAACATGTCTGTAACTTGAAATATCAAAGAGAGATTGTTAGCTGCAACCCTACACTTCGCTTCTCCTATTACCGGAGGTACGCTCAATTTGAATGATATTATCTCGTGATTTTGCTTTGGGCCCTATCTGTCTCTTCTGAGTACTACATACTGTACATGCAAAAGTTTGGACACCCGTGGTCAAGATGTGGACAGTTAAGCAAGTGGAAGAAGAAATGATCTCCAAAAGGCATACAGTTACAGATAACACATTCTCTTTATATTTTAAACAATATCTTCTTTTTTTTTTCATCCTTAACATTTTCAAAATTGCAGAAAAGATAAAGGTCCGGCCGCAGCAAAGGTTTTGGCCCCCTGCATAGTTAGTACCTAATAGTAGCCCCCACCTTTGGAAACTATTATCACAGCTTGTAAATAGCTTGTTTGATACCTGATATTGCTTAAAATATTGCAAAAGAGTGTTTCATTTTTAACGTTATGCCTTTTGGAGATCATTTAATCTTCAACTTTCTTTAATACTGTTCACATTAACAGAAAATTTGACCAGGGATGCCCAAACTTTTGCATGCCACTGCATGTAATAATGTGGTAGTAAATTGTCAGCCCTTACAGTTTGGGTCTTGTATTTCTGTTCCAGGATGTTTGCGCTTTGCTGAAACATGCCAGCTGTCTTGTGCCGCTGAGTCAAGAACATTTAGTCATCAAACTCTGCCAGCTGATTCACCATCTACTCAATCAGCTGAAGGTAACAACAGCAATCCTTCAGTGAGCAGTAGAGCTCAGTCTACACACCCGCTGACATACAGACTATGAGTTGCGAAGCTTTTCTAATTCTGTTTTCACATTTGTTTTTAAGGTCATTATGGACGAGCTGACACTGGACGTATTGGTGAACTACACAGTCGGTGGTTTGAAAATGTGCAGTACATGGACACACTCAGATGTCCTCCTGGCACTCTCCACAGTAGTGTATGGGAATGGACCTCAGTGCCACCAGGTGGGTGTTTTTACACACTTGCTGAGAGTACGTTTTATTGATATCAGTTGAAACTTTACATGTTTTTTTTTCTCATTTGCAGCACCTCAGTGGCTTACTGGGTGAAGATGGAGTGCTGCTGCTGTATGGTGCTCCTTCTCAGTCCAATATGGAATTACGCCGCGTTGCTCTTACCTGTATGGCCAACATCTGTCTCAGGTAGGCTTCAGCATCCTTATGAATTTACCCAGTAGACATATTGTGCAGTGTTGCTGACAGCCAGAGCCGGTTCAGACCTCCATGGGGCCCTAGGCAAAATTCTGTTAAGGGGCCCTCCGAACTGAACTCCAAAAAGGTGGGGCTGAGGTGAAAGAATCATAAAATAATGGGGATTTGTATTTACTTTGCATATAGAGAAATTAAGGATTTTAAGTAACAGGAAGTAGGAATCTTTGTGCTATATTTAATCTAAAAAGTGAACTTTATCAAACTATATATAAACCCTCAGGGGAAACCTCTCAAAATTGCTACTGCAATATAAGCCATGCTTCCTTTTTGACTCAGATAGGAATGTGTTTCAAAGAAAGTTATTATTTGGTTCTCAAACACTTACATTTCATGTTCTCAACACAGCCCTATTTCTAGTACTAATCATATAAATCAATATTATGTCCAAAATCTATTCGATAAAGATTTTAATTTGTATTCTTGGCTTCTTTATTGTAACATTTTCTGACTGGATGCTTCTTCATCTTAGTGTTTACATTCTTGGTTGTAATTGCTTCTGTGTTTGGCTCATTTCTTTTCAGGATTCCTGGTCAGCCACCTCTGGATGATCAATACAGAGGTGTATGTTTCAGAGTCTTCCTGGAAACACTGCAGTTGCCCAAACCTCCTAACACAGACGAGCTCTTCTACTGCATGGTATGGACCAGTTTGTGTTTGTGGTGACAAACGTTTCCATGAGGAATAATGTGTATAAAGAAGATAGCTAACCCATCCCTGCTCCTGTCTCCTCTGTGCAGGTGATCCAGGCAGCTCTGAAGGGACTTCAGTGTTGTCTCTCAGGTGGAAAGTGGAAATTTGGAGGAGGGGAGGAGCTTGGATCTGTACTGGCCACACTTAAGGTGCCTTCTTTTTAGAACATGTTATGATTGTTATCCTTTTTCGGTCACAGACACCACTTGATAGTTTATGTTTTGGTTATAAGCTGTAAATTCCTCTGATGTATCCACAGAGGCTCATGTTCCAGGGAGCTCCAGGTGTGAGTGTTGTGTGGCCGGCTGTGCTCTACCCAGCTCCTCTTCCCCAGTATGAGGGTCCCACAGCACCAAAACCTGCCGAACCAACAAAACCCACAGACCCACCAAAGGATGCTGCTGCACCGGGCAAAGCCTCGGGGGTAAGATGAGCCTTCATATTTGTCGGATTCAGTTATTGTAAGAACCACATTAAAATCAGTTTCCTCTCACCTAAGAATAAGAAGAGGAAATCCAGGGGAAAGGGGAAGAAGACGACTGCTGAGGAGAGCAAAGGGAATGACGGAGAGGAGGATGAGGCAGACACAGTGTCTGCACTTCAGAGAAGAGGTGGAAGAGAGGGAGAGTCCTTGTGTAAACCGCCTGCCACATCTCTCTATCCATCCTGGAAGCGAAACAGCTCTGACTCTGAGTTTTCCGACACAGAGGGCAACGCACAGAGCAAACTAAGGTACAGAAATAAGATTCCACTTTGATTTGATTTTATGTATCTGATCATCTTTTATTAATGTTATTACATTATTTTTATTTTATTTATTGATTTATTTACTTTTTCACCTCACCTGCTTTTTGCTTTTTTATACCCATGTGTTGAATATCTATTCCATAATATTTTTATGCAATCTTTTATGATATCAGATGCAACAGTGCTTGTCATTATCATTTGATTTGTCATTGCTTTAAAAGGAAACAATAAAAAAAAAAGTATGAATTGAAGAAAAAAAAAAAGAAATAGGATGTTCTTGTTCATCTATCCACACATGTTTCTTTCAGCTACTTTTTTGTGCTTAAAAACCCTCCTGAATGAGCGAGAGAGCTTAGACCGGCAGTCTTTTTCTTTTTTTAGACTTTACCACGGACGTGTGCGTCAGGGAACTCTGCACTGTTTGCTAGCGGTGGTGAAAGGTGTAGAAAAGCGGACTCTGTACGGCTACTGGTCCTCATTCATCCCTGAGTCTCCTGTTGGGGGACCACCGCCTCTCACTCTGGTCTCTATCATACTGAAGGACCAGTCGCCAAAGGTACAACATAACCTCATTTGTGTTATAATACAGTATGCCTCCACACTGTCACTGTGACATCTATCCCCCCTCTCTCTCTCTCTCTCTCTCTCTCTCTCTCAGGTACGAGCGTGTGCGCTCCAGGTGTTGTCGGCCATGCTGGACGGCTCTCGTCAGTTCCTCGCTGTGGCCGAAGACACAGCTTCTCCTCGTACATCTTACACCCCTTTCTCCTTCTCGCTGGCCACTGCCGTCAGAGAGCTGCACCGTGCTCTCAGCCTGGCTCTGCTCGCTGAGACCGCACCTCAAACACTCACACAGGTCATAAAGGTGAGACAACATAACATTTGTCTGGTGTTTTAATCAGGATCAACAGGTGGACCGAGGCAAAGATGTCACCACATATTAATGCCACTCTTCGGATTTCAGATTTCAATGCTTTATTGGCATGTCGGCCAAGTTGATTGGAATTTGTTTCACTGGGGCCCACGATGCCAAAACACTCCAATAAGATCAGATTCAGACAATAAATGTAGATAAATAGCACAATACTGACCAATAAAATAAAATCCAACTATAAAAAGAGATATGAAGAGAAAAAGAAGATAATAAGATAAGATAAATAGCAAAAATATCAATAAATAGCACCAATACCAATTCACCTGCTGAGGGAGGAGCAGCCTCATCAAAAAAAAGTGCACAATGCTTATGAAAGTGCACAGTGGCAATCATTACAATTAAAAAGTCGTTAAAACGTTAAAAGTGCACAATAGACAATTATTAATTATTAGAAACTTGGAGGTCCGTGCTGTTCTTAAATCTGGTTGTTCTTGCTTTGATGCTTCTCCGATACTAGACAGATACTATAAAATAAACCTAAACCCAGTGGTTCTGATGGTGTGTCCACAGGTTTATTGTCCTAACGGTGTATCACCTTTCCTGTGTGTTAGTGTCTGGCCTATCTGGTGGCCAACGCTCCCTACCACCGTCTCAGACCCGGCCTGCTCAGCCCGCTCTGGAAGCAGATGCGTCCTTATGTTCGTCACAGAGGTCTGTATTTGTCAGCACTCTTAACTACAGTAACAGGCCAGTAAGTTGTGGTTCTTTTTAAAAAACACCTGTTCCTTGTCTTTAGACGTGAACGTACGCGTGTCGGTTCTGACACTTTACGGGGCTCTGGTGACGACTCAGGCTCCTCTCCCTGAGGTGCAGCTCCTCCTCCGACAGCCCGACACTGGGAGCGGCGGCGGCGGCAGCGGCAGCGGCTGCTTCACCCCGCAGGACTCGTCCCTCAGCTGGAGACAAAGGGACGGAGTGCCCTCGCCCTTCCGCACGCCAGCCACACCCTCCAAGTGCAGCTCGCGCTCCCCTCATGTTATACACACACCTGGGGAGGAGGACAGCTCGCCGCTGTGGCTGCTGCAGCTCTGTGTGTCGCTGGTCACTCAGCCCAGAGAGGACCAATCAGACAGCGAGGGAGCGGGAGCAGGAGGAGGAGGAGGGGCCGTTTTGGAGCCCTCCCCTGTCCGACTAGAAGCTCTACAGGTTAGAGACAGAGGGCGAGATGGAAAACCACTGAACACATCCCCAGAGAGACACTTCAGAAATCTAAAAAGTGTGTCCTGTATCGTTGTGTTTCAGGTCCTGTCCCACCTGGTCCGAGGCTACTTCTCTCTCACCCAGGCATGTCTGTGTGAGATCGGGCAGGTGAGCGCACGCTGCCTCGGAGAGACAGACCCCTCCATACAGCTGCACGGAGCAAAGGTAGAGCCCTCTAGATCCTAACATGAAATGACATAAGTAACAACCAGAAGGTCCAGATCTGGGCAGTGAAATCAACTTTGTCAATGTCATCAACTTTTATCCAGTTACTAGAGGAGCTGGGGACAGGAATAATCCAGCAGTACAGAGCAGAGAACAACGTGCCTGAGAGTGCGAGAGTCCCCATGAGCCAAGTACGTACACTCTGTCTCTCAACTGTACATCAGACTAAAACTGTTTCATTTAGTTCAAACACAATTAGTTCCCTGTTGTTTGTTTCTGTTTTATTGTATGTAAATAATAAAAATTCATTCATTCATTAAAAAAAAAAAAAGAAGAGATTTATGAGTCTGACATGAACCTTAGATGATAATATTGTTGATAGACAGTGATGGACCAGACCCAATAGTAGAGCGTCAGCCTGTGTTTACATCGCATCCCACTGAAGGCTCATTATGTGTTTTCCTCCCTTTTTTTTTAAACAACTCAGATAGGCTTATGTATCCAAACATATGTCAGAGGTAAAAACAAAAAAACAAGATTTAGAAAACACAAAATTTTTTAATTTAATATATTTATTTGGAAACAGTTTTGGTCAAATTAAAAAAATATTTACTTAAAAAGATACTTCACCCAGAATCAATAATTCACCAATTTTCTACTCACGTCATGCCAAGGAAGGGTTTGGAGATACTACTCATCAAAACGCTTTTCATATAATGGTGGCGGATAGAGTTCACTTTTGAATCGTCCAAAACACACACTACAGTGTTTCCCATACATTCATTTATTCGTGGCGGCCCGCCAAAAGCGTTTTGACAAATCCAAAAGTTCTCCAAACCCTTCCTTGGCATGACAGTGAGTAGAAAATTGGTGAATTTTTGATTTTAGGTGAAGTATCCCTTTAAGATGTGGCATTTTGTTAAGTCAGTTCGTCAGTAAACTATGAGATATTTTGTGGGTGTGCATGATGCAGGTGGTACAGTTCTGGTCCGAGGTGCTGAGTGGCCCTCTGAACGCAGCGCTGCAGAACGAACAACACCCGATGCTGCAGACGAGCGCCTGCGACACGCTCTCCTCCATCCTGCCGCAGGCCTTCGCGCAGCTGCCTGTGAGTTTCACCACAGTTGAGCTTTGCCTCTATTTCTACACTGGTTGCTGTCGTGTCGTGTCGTGACTCGTGCGTGTTGTGTGATGTTGTTTTCAGGAGAAGACCCAGCTGATGTGCATCACCGTGCTGCTGGGGCTGACCTACAGTGAAAACTACCTGGTGAAGACCGCAGCTGTCAGGGCGCTGGGTGTCTACATCCTGTTCCCCTGTCTGAGAGAGGTGAGCCGACTGAACAACAAGTGAAATGTTTTCGGTTCTGTCTAGAGATGTGGAAAAACCCACACAACGGCACTATAGAGAGCGTGTTTCCAATCTGCTCTGAGGTTGTGATGTCTTTTTTTTTTTTTTACAGGATGTGATGTTTGTGGCTGACACAGCAAACACCATCCTCGCCGCCCTTGATGACCGATCTCCAAACGTCCGAGCCAAGGCTGCATGGTCACTGGGCAATCTCACAGACACGCTTATTGTCAATATGTAAGAAATCACACTGAAATCACACTGTACTCTCCTTTGTAATAATACATTAAAGCAGAAGTAAGCGATCCCGTCGTTTTGGCTAACTTCCTGACAGCGGATGGAGTTAGCAGTCCCTGCCCTCGTCCCTACGTCACCACATGCACGCGTATCGTCCTCAGTCTATGCAACTGCCCCCTTGGCGTGCACACACAGAGAGGACCGCCCCTTTATGCCATTCTCTCTCCTCATTGGATAAAGGTTGTAGGATACAAGGAAAGTTTTCTCCTCAGCTTACAGCAGAGCAGAGTGACTGACAGACCCGTGTTTCGGACCAAACACTTTATATAAGTGATTGCTGTCGGAAGATATAACTATTTAAGACTTACATTAACACAAACATTCCACTTACTTCTGCTTTAACATAATCTAATATGGAGCATCACTCACAAAAAGCTGCATGATTCAGTATTCAACTCCTGTAATCTGTGATAATTAGAGGTGTGTGATCTATTTATTTTCTGTGTATTTTTTTATCAGGGAGAGTGTAGGTGTGGACTTCCAAGAAGAGTTGTCGGACATGTTGCTGCTCAAGATGTTGCAGGCAGCTACTAAAGCAGCGGCCGACAAAGACAGGGTGAGAACATGCAACACAAGAGCAAACGGATCGTTAAGTCTTAACGACACATTGATCGGCTCTCATCTCTGAACGTGTGTCCTCCTCTCCCAGGTCAAGTGTAACGCAGTGCGAGCACTCGGGAATCTACTTCATTTCCTGCGTCAGAGTCAGCTGACCAGGTCTGCTTTCCAACGCCCGCTGGAGGACGCCGTGCGTGCGCTGGTGAAAACTGTCCAATCAGAGGCCACGATGAAGGTCAGGTGGAACGCCTGCTACGCCTTGGGAAACGCCTTTAGAAACCCGGCCCTGCCACTCGGTGAGCCATGTGACCTTCAATATGTGTTTTTTCTCTTTCTTTTTTTTTCAGCACATCTCAACAGATTTTATTTCAGCTGTGCACCAGCTCGTGGATTTTTGAATGTCTGACCTCACTAGAGAAAAACAGTCACAGTCTTTAAATCGCACATAATTATAGGACATTTTTCCTCACACTAGCACAAAACCACATATTATGCCCTGAATTACAGTTGTTTTTGTTTTTTTCCACAAGGAAAATCCACACAGGAAACAAATGGATACAAACATACACACATTCACATTAACACATATAAACATATGCACATTGATATATACTGGGGCGCCGATCGAGAGATAAATAAACAAAAAATACAAAAAAGAATAAAACGAAAATATATATTGAATTGCAGTTTTTAAATAATCATAATAATATTTTTTTCCAATATTTGGGGGAAAGGAACTGTAATAAGTTTATTTGTTGATCAGATTATCTGGATAATAAACAACTGGTTAAGTCAATCCTCAATATTTTAACATTAAATTAGAATTTACAAGTTAATTTCTGTTTCTCTCTCCTCCTCAGACTCTGCTCTCTGGTCTGGTGATGCGTTTGCTGCCCTCTGCCATGTCGTTACTTCCTGTAAGAATTTCAAGGTGCGGATTAAATCGGCCGCTGCCCTGGCCGTCCCCACCCGCCGCGGTTGCTACGGGGACGCGGAACGTTTCAGCTGCGTGTGGCATTCGCTGGCCACAGCGCTGGAGAACAGCGAAGACACAAACGACTTCCTGGAGTACCGCTACAGTGCCAGCCTGAGACACACGCTCTCACAGGCTCTGCTGCACCTGCTCAGTGTCAGCCAGCCTCAGGACATGGCCGCCCTCAGGGCGTCGCTGGCCAGCGAGGACGGGAGGGGCATCAAGGAGCATCTCATCAAACATCTCAGAGCAGAGGAAGGAGGAGAGGGGGCAGAGGGAGAGAAGGACACAGGGGGGGACGGTTTCAACCCACAGCAGAGAATCAGCCGACTACAGCAGACTCTGATCAGACTGAAGGAGCTGAAGGCTGAAGAAGGAGGAGGAGAGGAGGAGAGAGGAAAAGAGGTTGTGGTCAGTTTTCTGGAGGATTTGTTAAAGACCTGTGAAGATCTGTAAAGAGTCACGTCTTCAGCTGCAACGCTCGGTCTCTCACACTAATGAAACTGATGAAGTGATGCAGTGACTGGATGCAAAGATTATGTAACTCACTTTGTCATAATGTGATCACATTCACAATGAACCACAAGACGGTTGAAAGAAACCTAAGGTCATGTAGCCTCTGCCAAATTCTTCTTAAAGCTGACAGTGGCTTTTATATCCATTTACTTATACTAATTTACTTAATTGCACTTGCACTCTTTAATGGGTTAACATCTGGTGTACAAAGCCGTGTAGTTAAATGACATTTTATGAACAAATGAACAGACAAATTTTTTAGTTTTAGACAAACATAAAGACAGGCATTAAAGCTGGGTGATGATGATTTATTGATTTTAACTATTATTTTAAGTGCCATTACATTGGAGTAATGAAATCATGTTGAGCTTTTATGTAACAAAACTTTGAGTTTGTTTACATGCTTTTTGTCTGTTCTGTAATGAATAACAGTGAAACAACAGTTTGACTTGATTTTTATTTGTCATTTTACATGAATTGCCATTGACAGACAAATATTATTAATTTCATTAAATTTATTTTAAATTGCCCTGCTATAATTCATGTCATGAGGTACACAACATTGTCTACAGTATGTTAACACAGTAACGGTGACATTGCACAGACTTGGACATAATGTACAGCAAATAAGATGTTAAGAACAATAAATACATTGATTTCCCACACAGTGGCTTGTGTTAGGAGGTCATTCTGAACAATTGGTATTTTGAGTTTAAACTAAATTTGTATTTTCAGTTATTTTCATAGTTTGAGAAAGAAGAGAGAAAAGAAAAAAGATGCCAACAAGCTGGTAAAGAAGGCCCAGTGATGGACAACACCACCCATCCCCTCCATAAAACACTGGACAGACTGAGAAAGCACAGTAACAGATACAGACTCCCCTGCTGTTCAGGAGAGCGCTACAAAATCATTCATACCGACTGCAATACAGCTGTACAATGCCTCTGATCATTCACCCATATGCACTCCGGACCCATATGTATGCACTTTTAACCTTTTTACACGTGCCCTTCCTTTACCCACATATTTATGGTGTTTGAAGTATTTTTTTTTTAGGTATTTCTGTGTCCTATCTATCTATCTATCTATCTATCTATCTATCTATCTATCTATCTATCTATCTATCTATCTATCCATCCATCCATCCATCCATCCATCCATCCATGGGGTAGACAATATAAGTTTGCTTTCTGTTTGTGTTTTCTGTGTCCTGTCCTGTCCTATCTATCTATCTATCTATCTATCTATCTATCTATCTAGTACTGTCATTGTTTTTTTTATGAGTTTTATTTTAGTTTTAGTTTTTATGCTCGATAAATGAATGAATAAACTAAACATCCATCCATCCATGTTACCAATCACCGCCGGTAGGTGGCAGCAGATCAGCGGTGGCTCTGGTTCGACTCGTGCTGCCTGGCTGAGGACGGACCAGACCGGACAGACCACGCTGCTGCTACGCTGCTGCTACGCTGCTGCTGGAGGAATGGACGCCTTCGAGTTGTTTCGGAAACTCGGAGCTGGAGCTAAATTTGACCTGAAGAGGTTTGGACAAGACGCCGCTCGGTTCAAGGTAACGCTAACGTGTGTAGCAGACGACACACTGGATGATAACTGCGTTTACCAGCAGCAGCTCAGACAGTGTGGTCCAATGTGTTACTAGCACGAGTTGTGATGCAATGTTTCCTTTACGAGTGTTTGTGGAGTTGCAGCGAGTTTTGGCGCCTCCATATGACAATGAATTAGATAAGTAAATGAACAGTGTTTGTATTTACACACACAATGTTCCGTTGCCTCGTTTTGTAGGCTGTTAAATCTCACGGAGGAGAAGCGTCGTCAGATCCTCTGACTGCGATCGACTACTTTGGCACAGGAGCAGCCAATGGAGCCCAGAGAAGGAGCACCGGAGAGGAGGAGGAGGAGGATGAAGAGGAAGGAGAGGAGGAAGGGAGTGAGAGTGAAGACTCTGATGCAGGAGGCAAAAGGAGGAGAAAAGATGAAGATGGAGATGTGGTGACAAAGAAGAAGAAAAAGATAAAAAGAAACCAGGCGCTGTTGGAAGGTAAATAATGAGGCTCTTTGCTTTTGACCAGATGTGAGTTGTTTTAATGCGAGTTTGTGTGAGTGCCACATTTGACCAAGCCATAAGTTGATTTACAAAAAAATAAAGAATTGGTTGATTATTCTGAAATGTAAAGTACCATTCGTTGCTGTCCTTTTGTAACCTGTCAAGTTGATCAGTTTCTTTGCAATGTGATATTATAACAATGGTCTTTTTTAAAATGAGCGTGATGTAGCCGTCCCACTGATGTTACCTGTGCTCTGTCTGACTGAAGCCGGTGGCACAGAGGGAAGCGGCATCACCTGGACATCCTCGCTGGACAGAAAGATCCAAAACCTTCCGAGTGGAGGGAAAGAGAAAAACTCTGAGAAGAGGATGAAGCATCTTCATCAGGAAAAGGTCTTAGACACAGACACACAACTTGCAGCACAAATACTGTATGAAAATGATGTCTGCCGCTAAAATGTTCCTTAAAATCCTTTATCCTCTGTAAAGTTTCTTGTCTTTGTAATTGATTTCAGATGAACCGTGTTCGCTCTCAACACCGGATCAACGTACACGGCAGCGACGTACCGGACCCTGTGTGTACGTTCGAGGAGCTGCAGTCGGAGTATCGCCTCAACCCACGCGTCCTTCAGAACCTCAAAGACGCAGGCCTGGACTCCCCGACGCCGATACAGATGCAGGCGATACCGCTCATGATGCACGTGAGTAGTGTACAGACGCCATCGATGTTGTTGTGTGAGTAGGAAAATCCCGACTGTGGGTTGGTGACTGTTTCTGTGTGGCTGGTTTTTATTCGTCAGAGTCGGGAGCTGCTGGCGTGCGCTCCCACAGGATCTGGAAAGACTTTGGCTTTCTGTCTCCCGCTGCTCGCCCACCTGCAACAACCGGCCAACCGGGGCTTCAGGGCGGTGGTCATCTCCCCGACCAGAGAGCTGGCCAGCCAGGTACACACACACACACACACACACACACACACACACACACACACACACACACACGCACGCACGCACACACACACAGGGGTTCAGTCTCTGTAGATATGCAGCTGTTTACCATATTAACCAAAGGGCATGATCATGTTTCTCAAAAACAGATGTTCACTGAAACACGTGAAGATCTCGTTTCCTGTTTAACTTTCTGTCATGAAGCAACCCTGTCCAGTTTTTCATATCATTACTATTCATCATAATTTTTTATTTCCAAGAAAGGGGATATGAATTTTGAGTGGATCCAATGTTAGTTGTTTGTAATTTGTTGTTGTGTTCAGACCTACAGAGAGCTGCTCCGTCTGTCAGAGGGAGTTGGATTTAGAGTTCACATCATAGACAAAGCTTCCCTGGCAGCAAAGAAGTACGGACCACAGTCAAATAAAAAATACGGTGAGGAATGACGGATGTGGTCACAGAGGAGGTAAATCTTGATCGTCCTTCCTTGTTATTCACGTCTTGTGTTTCTGTGCGCAGATATACTCGTCAGCACTCCAAACAGACTCATCTTCCTCCTCAACCAGGATCCTCCAGCTCTCGACCTCAGCAGGTAACACAGCGTGTGCTGCGTCATTCTTTCTTTACTTTTAGATTTTCTCTTCCCTCCACTGATCTCCGCTGTTTCTCACCTGAAAATGACACCACCACCAACCAACACATTTTCTTCTCGCGCAGTGTGGAGTGGCTGGTGGTGGATGAGTCCGATAAGCTGTTTGAAGGCGGTAAGACGGGTTTCAGGGAGCAGCTGGCCACCGTGTTTCTGGCCTGCTCGGGTTCGAAGGTGCGCAGGGCTTTCTTCAGCGCCACCTGCACGCAGGACGTGGAGCAGTGGTGTCGTCTGAACCTGGACAACCTGGTCTCCGTCAATATTGGACACAGGTGATGATCTACCTGTAACTGTCTGTACTGTGAGACTTGTATGAGATTTATGTTTTAAAGAACTGACTTTATCGTCCTCTCAGAAACACAGCTGTGGAGACGGTGGAACAGGAGCTGCTGTTTGTCGGGGAAGAAAACGGCAAACTGGTGGCCATGAGGGACATCATCAAAAAAGTACGGAGGTTACTTTTCATGTTTGTTAAAAACTTAGTTTGTGAACTATCCCACTGTCACAGGTTTGATATTTTTTCCGGCTAAACACACAAGATCTGACATGATAATAAACAATGAGACTTGGACTGAGAACAGCAGAAATGAGAGGATGTGCCTTTCTTTATTTCAGGGTTTCCTGCCTCCCATGCTCGTGTTTGTTCAGTCTATAGAACGAGCACGGGAGCTTTTCCACGAGCTGGTGTACGAAGGCATCAACGTAGACGTGATCCACGCAGATCGCACACAGCAACAGGTTCGCACAGTCACCTGAAATACACTATTGTCAGTTCTCTTTGTGTCACTGAAGTGTATTAATCCTCCTCCTCTGCATCTCCTCTAAATCAGAGGGACAACGTTGTCAACAGTTTCCGCTCCGGTAAGATTTGGGTGTTGATCTGCACGGCGCTGCTCGCCAGAGGAATCGACTTTAAAGGCGTCAATCTCGTACTCAACTACGACTTCCCCATCAGCGCTGTGGAGTACATCCACAGAATAGGTTAGTATTAGATTATTTATTGGTTTTATCAAAATGATTGACTGAATAATCGTATTATCAGTATTGGCTGTGATCTTTTGTCGTTGCCTTTTGATACATTTCTCCTCGTTTTTTCTCCCGTCTGCTCACATCAGGTCGAACTGGCAGAGCTGGACATCAGGGGAAGGCCATCACCTTCTTCACAGAAAATGACAAACCGTTGCTGCGCAGGTTTGTAGCTCCAGTGCAATAAATGTACACGAAGCACACAAACTTAGGTGTAGACTTGTTTTTATGAATGTAACCCTGGAGAATTAGTTTGCCCATTGTGTCCCACATACCTGCAGTTGGGTTTGACAACTCCTTTCTCCAAGTTAGTTTTTTTCAGTGAGTTTTACCATATTTACGCTGTCACTCTTGACTATGTTTCTCCTTCCAACAGCATTGCTAATGTCATTAAACAAGCTGGCTGTCCTGTCCCTGATTACATGGTCGGCTTTAAGAAGATAAATAGGTAAGGGAGATGATGGTCATGATGAAATGTCACAATCTTCAAAGCATTCAAAGCCCTTTTTATTTGCTGTGTAATTTATATTTTATGGTAATATGATTGTAATGGCCCATCTCTTTTTGTGTTCAGCAAAGCGAAACGCAGACTTGAGAAGAGACCTCCCAAGAGAAGCACCATCAGCACAACTCCTCGCTTCTTAATGAAGAAGAAACCCAAAGGTAAAGGACAGAAGGGACCGAAACAGGAAGCGGATGGAGAGCAGCAAGGAGAGAAGAAGATAAAAGAACGGGGACCGAAGAAGAGAAATAAAACACAGAAGGAAGAGGGAACAGAAAAACACAAGAAAGCGTCACAGAAGATGGGATCAAACTCCTCTGGAGCCAAGTTAAAAAAGTAAGATCGGTGCTTATTGTGCATTTAAATTCCAAAAGCTCTGATGTTTTCATCAAGAATTTGAAAAATGTCAGCAAACCAGAATCAGAAATGTTCCTTATTAAGTAAAATGCAGTAATGGTTTAACCACATCTGATGTATGCCATAAGAGCTTTTTTTTTATCAGGTTGATGTTCAAAAATAACCAGAGAGAAAATAATTTAAATTTTCTTCTTTTCTCTCCACCAGGAAAAGTGGGAAGAAAAATAAGCCACAGGAGGAATAGAGGAGCGGAAAGCAGAATGATGTGAAAATAAGATGTGGATTTTTTTTTTTTTTATATATATATATACATCTGAAAGTATGATTTACTGTTAATTTCCACATTTGTGCTTTGTATTATCAGAGTTTAAAATAAACAGTTTTGTATATAGTTGTATTGTTTCTGTTTCTGGTACACTTGCTCATCTGCAACCTGAGAAATAAATTTCAATAAAAGCAAAGTCAAATGATTTTCAAGTGATGAATGCTTATGTATAATAGAAATAATATAAAGACTATAACTCAACACAATTGTAAGATGTTGAGTATACAATTCTGTACAATTTGTAAGCTGAACAAGAAACAATCAGTAATAGACCCACTTTAATTGCTGATTAAGTACGGGATATAAATACAGCATCATACCGCTCAAGAAAAATGCAAACATCGGCAGCAAAATGGTTTTCGTAGTGTCACACATTTACACTTAATTTAGATGTGCAGAAAATGTTATCCCTGTTTTATCCTTAAAATTCAGTTCATTCTAATCATGATAATGAAATATAAAGTTTTAGGAAAGCTAACTGGGAGGGAGACAGCTGGTTGAAAACAAACAAAAAAATAGAAAATAATACATGATGTGCATGTGCAGCGCCATATCTAACACATGTAAGTTTTCATAGCCCTCCTGTTACAGTAGCGAAATGTGGTGCTTTGTTCTGCTATGACAATAATTTCCCAGTCTGGGACAAATAAAGTACATCTCTAAATCTTAATATTCAAGTGCTTTTTGGGAAAGTATTTAAAGTTTTTAGTCTAGAATACATCTGAAACAAATTAAACTCTTTATAAGAAAAACTTAAATCCCATAATCTAAAACAAAAGATCTCAAAACTGTAGGGATACATCAATGGTGAGTCTGGTCACCACTTGAATCAGTAGTTCCAATGTTTTAACTATCGCGATACATTTTCCATGAGATCTCGCCCATGCATTATACTGCAGGAAACCCCGTTCAGCCTTCCTTTCTCAACATGGCACCGAAGGTGAAGAAGGAAGGTTCGTCTATCTTATCATTTTCAGTTGATAAACTGTACAATTTTCACTAATAAAGTCACCAGCGTTCAGTAGACGTACCCGAAATGTGAACCTTAAACCTGGGTTGGCTTAAAACATCTCAGGGTTTGGTTGATAGATGCTAAAATACGTATAAAACGCAGACTCGACTCCGGCATGTATGCCTGAACGTGATGCTAAGCTAATTTTAGCACGTTAGCGTTGACAGTGCCGACTAAAACGCCCTCGCCTAAGTTAGTTACACGGCAAGATACAAATTATTCCGATACTCTGACTCGTTTTTATCTACACCACATCACCATATCATCGTAACGGTATCTATTTGAGAAACTTGTAAACACAAGTTACCCGGCATTGCTAGTAAGTTACTCGCTGCACCCTAGCGGTGTTTGAAACGTTGCGTTAGTCACACGTGAGATACCCAGTCCTTATGTTGTCAGAGGAAAACTAACCTAAGACTTTAAAATTAAGGTTATTCTTCTGAGCGAGTCTGTAATGAAATGAATGGATGTTGATGATGTAACCCCACGCAATTGTCCGTAAGAAGTGAGTGTAACGTTAGTCCAAAGCTATGCGCTAACGTTGTAGTAATATGCTTACATACTTGACGCTGGAGGCCTGCTATAGTTTCAAACGTCGATTTGTTTATCAATGCTCCATCAGTATGTCACATTAATGGCTTTAATAATTGAGACTACCCACATGTGTTGGCTGCATATGTCACGAGTTAAAAACTGACAGTGAAATTTCCTGGGGAATGTGCCTCAGTGGTGCAGCCATCCCTGCCATTTGTCAGGCATCATGCTAAAATGTAATGTTAATGCCTTAGCATGTTGATGAACATGTAGATTTTCCTGATCATACACTTTTCCTGATCATACACCTTTTCTAAGGACTCAATTACTACATGTCATGGTGGTGATGCTGTCAACAATCGTAACACATGGTATTTGTCTGATTTTAGCTGTCCCTGCCAAGACTGAGGCCAAGTCAAAGGCTCTGAAGGCCAAGAAGGCTGTGCTCAAGGGTGTACACAGCCAGAGGAAGAAGAAGGTCAGGACTTCTCCCACCTTCCGTCGCCCCAAAACCCTCCGTCTCCGCAGACAGCCCAAGTATCCTCGCAAGAGCGCTCCTCGCAGGAACAAGTAAGTTGCAGCGGCTGCATGCTACCAACAAATGTACATGGACTGAACATGGTGCACATGATGGTAATAAGCGATCAAAGTATGAAAAAGAATGATTCCAGCTTTATAAACTACTGATGCACCCAGCTGACATAATATTGATAGCTGTATTGGAGATACTGGTATACAGTAATGGATAATCATTGGGTTGTATTCTTAGAAATTTGTTTTGTGTCTATTTGTCCAGGCAAGGATGTGAGCTTTTGACTAAATATACATTGTCATTTTACATTTTTCCTGCAGGTTGGATCACTATGCCATCATCAAGTTCCCCTTGACAACAGAGTCCGCAATGAAGAAGATTGAGGACAACAACACACTTGTGTTCATCGTGGACGTCAAGGCAAACAAACATCAGATCAAGCACGCAGTCAAGAAGCTGTACGACATCGACGTCGCCAAAGTCAACACACTCATCAGGTACGGGCTGGATATCAATTCATTTTATCCTGTTGGAAGCTAAATTCATAGACTTTTTTTTTTATGTAACAATGGAACAGTGGTATATTGGCTTACAGAGCTACAGTCATTGTTACCTTTATTGGACTTTGCAGTTCACGGTCACAATGGTTGATTACAGGACTTGATACACCGTCCCGGGGGGTTAAATCTGTGGTCATGTCAGTTTGGACAGAGGACATTTGAGATTGGGATTTGATTCATAATGTGATCTATGCATCTTCCTGAAGAGCACATTGTTCTCATCTTGGTAATTCGATGTCATGAACCTTTCATTGCTTCACCTTGACCGTCTCTTTTTGTTCTGATCCGTATTCAGGCCTGACGGTGAGAAGAAGGCGTACGTCCGTCTCGCACCAGATTACGATGCGTTGGATGTTGCAAACAAGGTGAGATATCAGAAAATAAATAAAACGGTCTTGAAGTTCAACATAACATGTTTGTCTTGTCAATTCTGTGCAAGTGATGTAAACTTTTATTTGATCTGAATGTCTATGATGCATTCAAAGGAACCACTGATGCCAGATAATGCTGGTACAGGTCTGTTCTCCCTGTTGATGAACAGAGTGTAATATTTTGTCTCTCTCTCCACAGATTGGCATCATCTAAGCTGTGGCTGAAGAGACTTGTGGAAGAATAAATATTTGTATTAACAAAAACTTATTCAGAGTCTGTGTTGTCTTTCTGAAATACATTTTTGGGGGGAAACTTTGATTTGTCAGCTGTGTCAGTTTAAGTAATAGTTTGATTAGAGTTTTCAGTATGCAGGGGGTCTAACGTGTGATTTTCTCACAAAAAGCTCATACACAATTTCATCAAGTAGTGTAAACAAATATGAAGTATTGCATCTTCCTGTCGGTTTTATTCATTGAGGCCTGTAGCAGTTGGGAAATGATACGAAGGATGAAGGGGGGAAACTTGTACTTGGATGAAAAGCAGATGGTGTTTTTTTATGTTCAGTGTGAGTATGGATCACATAAGTGGGTGTTGTCGACCGTTTGTAGTGTGAGATTTAGACATGGATGTGTTTGTGTCATTTTTTACTGCACATGCAATATCAATATTTGTAACGGGTAGTGTCATGAAAAATCTGATTTGGTCATTCACAAGTCAGTTTAATATCATACACAGAAAAATAAAATATGCCATAGATTTACATTTCAAGAGTAAAGTTTTCTCCTCCTGAACTGATCAACAACTCCTACAGCCAGAAGAAACAGTATAATAAGGTAAAATTTCCCTCTAAGTGATATTAGAGTCCTGATCAATTACTACAAACTAGAATCATTATTACACTTATAGATTATAAAACTTATTCTACAATCCTCTTTAATGTAGTTGCTACTTGTTGACACTAAATGCTTTACATTGACCGTCTCAATAAAACCTCTGCAAATCGAAGATCCAAGCATTTTCACTGATGTTGACTGCAGGGCTGCGGTTTTAGACTCAAAACAATTTATTCTGGAAACAATATTGATGTTCAGATCAATAACAGTGGACCACACTGTCTTGAACAATGATTTGATTGTTTTATTTGATTTTCCCATGTGACTCTTGTACGGTAGTATAGTGATCTCGAACATTATCAACCAAAAAACATCAACCAGTCTTGATCTATTTGTTTTATTATATAAGATTATGTCTGTTAGATTTCGTTTTAGATTATACAGAGAGTTGGCAACATTTGAAATGTCTCTCAGGATTCATTCAGATGAGTGGGTGATTGACAAATTAGAAAACTTTTCCAATAAATATAAATTTATATCATATTGCTTACATTCAATCACATGAGGCTGAGATAACTCCACCTCCTGGTTACGAGAGGAAGGTCCGGACTGTGCCTTTGACCAGACCTCTGCAGATGGGGCACTTTCTGAGAGATGGCGCACACTCTTTGCACACCACCAGGTGGCCGCATGGGATGAAGACGATGTTGACTTCTTTGTCCATACACACCTTACAGGTCCGCTCCTCCTGCAGGCGTCGCAGCTGCTCCTCCATGGGAAGGTCTGCGGACAAAAGAAAGACAATTTTCACTTAAAATCCAACACGAGTTTGTAACATTTGAGCCTCAGGAATCTAATGTGTTGTGTCAAATGTAGGAGGTGTTTTACATCAAACGACTAACAGTGTCCGACTGTACATCATTGTTAATCTCAACGTTAAGTCTATAAATATTAACACAGTTGTTTTTTTTATCCATAAAGTAAACTCAATCGCCTCGTTGACAGAGTTCAACATTTACATTGAGGAGTTTCACATGGCTTTTTAAAATAGAAGAAACAAACGGATCCTCAATTAAAACGGGTGTGTCTTCATACCTGAAAGATCTTGGCTTGGTGATGCTGCTTCATTTGACTGGGCTGAAAATGTGAAAGACAACATATAATTAGTACAGACCATCATCTGCATGTCTAACTTGTACTTGATGTCGTCGTATTTTTTATTTTTTATTTTTTTTACTTTTGATCGTTGTACCAAACCTTTGCTGAGAACAATCAAATGCAGTGCGTTTCAGCTTGGACTTGTTTACACTGAGCTAAACCTTGATCACTGCATTCCCTTTTTTAATAATCCGGGTAAATGGTTTCTGTACCAGGCGTCCACACGCTGACTGAAGCCAAATATGTTTCGTACCCATGAGATCTCTGAGCAGGTGGACGTCATTCTTCTGGATCCAGTTGCGGAAGACCTCGGCAGCAGCGTTGCCCTTGGTGAGGATGAGCTCTATCAGCCTGGCTGTTTGCTGCTGGGCCGACGTCTGAGCCTGAAGACCGCTGAACTCCTCGGCAGCTGCAGGTGAACAGGGAAGAGTTGATTCCCAGTCAAGGTTCCTGACCTTTACATGCTACAGCTACAATTATAGAATCAAATTGTTCTGCGAAATACTGTTTGCAAAAACATTATGTTGTGAGTTGGTATCATATTTCAATGTGTCTGTATTATCTAATGATAAACCACTGAACGTAGGTAATTTAACTGAGGCGTTTCATGGAAAGGTGCTCTTCGACGCAAAAGCCAGCTTAGCAATAAGTATCATTATGAATTGAATAAAGTTTTGAGATTTGATTAGAAATATTTCAACTGTAGCCGTTACTAAACAGAAAATATCCGACACCAATGTATTGAACTCTGAGTCCCCCAAATCTCAAACTAAAGCAAACAAAAATGATGAACATACTTAAAACATTTTGCTCTCTTAAATGGTCCAACACTGGTTCAACACTCTTCAGACGCTGGATCAACGCTGCTTGGTGTCTCTTCACAAAGGTGAAACCATCTGAAACAAAAAGAGACAAAGAATTATTAATTAATTTACACTAAGAGGTTTTTTTTTTTTTTAAATATTCACAGGTCTGAGATCAGCTGGGAGTGCAACTAACACAGCGATTAATAGCTGACAGAGGAACAGCTGTACCTGATGCCATTGCCTCTGCCAGCATCTCTCGCTCCTCCTCCCTCTTCTGGTCCTCGGCACTCAGCAGGTCTGAGACCAGCTCCTGGACCGTCCTGTAGTTCTCACCGCTGGTCAGGATCTTGCTCTGGACCGTTTGCTTGACCAAACTCCTCTCAAAACCCATCTCCAAGGCTGACTTAATCACAGGGGTGTTCATCATGACGGCATCCTCGGACCGCTCCTCTCCTGGACCGAGGTGAACGACTGCGAGACAGAGAGAGCAGACATGATGAGTGATAAGACTTTTTAACTTCAACATTTTATCTCAAGTATGTTGATTTTACATGATTTCACACTCACCAGGTGGATCGACAAATTCTCGAGAGCTGGTGTCTCCGTTTGTTAAAAGCTATTTGATTGAAAATAGAAAAATGTGCATTTTTGAAACAACTCATTCTATACGATAAGTGTGAACTGAGAAAACCAGTGATGCTGCTCTCTACTAACCTGCTCAAACAGCCGAGGGAAACGAGCCTGGATCTGGTGAACAAACTCTTGTCCCTTCTCCTGGAGCAAATATTCACACCTGCAATTAACAAAAGACAAAAGAATATAAACACTGGTATAAAGAAGCCTCCTGAAAACTGTACACAAAGTACAGTTTAAAGTGATCTGAACAACACTGGAAAACCTGAAAACAGCAGCACTTACCGAGGAAACCATTTAGCATGTTCCACCCAAGGGTCATCTCCAGACTCCCAGCATCGCAGGCCGCCATCGCAGCAGAAACACTTGACATCATCATTACGACCTGGAGGGCAAACAAAAAGCTTTCAGTGTGACAAATGGTTTTGGGATTTTAAGGAAAGAAAAAAGAAAAGAAAGACCATTGTGATTTTTAGTCAAAGATGCTTGTTCAAAATCAATTTCAATACTTGTTTGTTTCTCATCTTTCATTTCCTCTTTCAATTGAAATATTTGTGATTTCATTGGCAACTTCACCAACATGTCATCGTGCTTAAACACCGAAGAGTTCCTAAGAAGTTTTTTTTCCCCAGGACTTTCCAGCTTAAATGAGACACTAAACAAAACGTGATATTAGTAAACACCTGTCTGCACTGGAACCCCCCTGAAACATGAGTTGGGAAAAACTCACTGGTATCAGAGGTCAGAGAGGTTGTTACTTTGTTTCAACCCTTCAATTTCAGAAGCTTTTTCATTGGAAACGTAAAGTTGATAAACATTAAATTAAGAGAATGATGTATTTAGTTTATAGCTTTCTCTGCCTATGGGGGGAGGGGAGTTTAACAAGCTGTATAAACACATTAAGACCATGTAAAGTTTAAAATGATTGAAAAGTTGTTTCTTTACACAGAGCAGACATGTCAGCAACATTAGCTTTCATTTTCATTCATGTTTATGATAACAACCTGATAGAAGTCCAACATTCACCTTTCTTATGGAGGTCACTGATCAACTTCCTTACCTACGTAGTAGAAGCCAGCTTTAGCCAGCTGCTCGGGGCGGACAGGTATACGAGACGGCCAGTGGACAAAGGTGAGCAGCCTCTCGTCGCTCTGCTGCATGTTGGGGTTGGATACGTTACTGAGAGCTGGGCCTCCTGCGGACGTCCCCGCTCCGGACGCAGCTCCCGCCGCCCCGGCCAGCGACACATTGTCGGCTCTGTCTCCCCGGACAAAACGACAGTTTGGATAATGTCTCTGGTGTTCGGACACTGCTCTGTCACCAGGCTCCCAGTTACTCAACTGCAGATAAAGAAAAAAAAAACTCTTGTCACTCTTTGTTTATATGGGACTTTTTCTTTTTAAAGGCAGAATTAATGTGTATGAATAACATATAATACTAGTCTAGTAGAATAGAAAAAAACAACACTTGGCCAAACTGGTCAGTGATGACACACACCTGTCCACCACAGCTGAAGCAGGCCACTCGGTCGCCCTGGCCTAAATAGTAGAATCCTGCTTTGGCGAGCTCTGCGGGGGTGATGATGGAGAGCGTCCAGCTGTGGAAAGAGTCGAGGCGGTCCTGCTCTCGGCGCATGCTGGGATTGTGGCATGTTGGTCTCTGGTGGGACATGTCTTCTACACCCCGAGAGCTCAACGGACTGGAGGGCGGAGGAGCAGAGAAACCCATGTTTAGGTAGCCGACCTGCTCATCGCCCTGGCTTACTGTTGCATTAGGAGCTGCTGGGCCTGGACCAGAAAGCTGGAAGAAAAAGAAAAGACTAAGAATATTGTCATGTAGCTAAATGAAAGCAGACGGTAGAGAGAGATAACTGAATTCAAAAACACAAACTGTCAAAGTCTTAACTATGATTTTCTTTGATATATGGGCAGTCTAAACATCTCTCATCTTCCTATTGCTGCTCACTTAATGTTACATTGCATTGTTACAACATTTTTCAACAATGGCAGAAAGAAAGCATATCTTTTATTTTGTAAAAAAAAACTTTGTGTGATCTTACTGGAATGGCTGGGGCGATGCGGAGCGGAGAAAAGGCAGAGTGGGAGGAGGAGAGCAGGTTGGCTGTAGACGGGAGGCTCTGGATGAAGGAGCAGGAAGGAGAGAGCTGCCTGTGTCTCTCTGTCGGACAGTCTCCGGCCTGCCAGCCCTCGGCCGTCACGTTGCACCTGAAACACTGCACACGGTCGCCCACGCCTGTGTAGAACCAACCGGCCCTCGCCAGGCTCCGCTCAGTGACTCCTGAAGCCGGGAAACGAGCAAAGGTGGAGATCCGGTAGAGTTCTGTGGATTAAAAAACAGCATCATATTAACATACATCCTCTACTTTGGAACATTAGATGGGGAAATAAAAATAAATCATGAATATATAATTGATAAAAACAAAAGCTTTGTACCTGAGGAGTTGTCATATTGTAGGTCAGGTGGAGGCCCGTTGCGACATAATCCCATTAAAAATTGGTTGTTTTTGAGTTGAACAAGAGTTTCCATTGTGAGGTTTAAATATAATGATATGAGGGAAAAGCGATGTCCTTCGAAGGGAGAGAGGTTTGAGAAAACCCAAGGTCTTACCCTCTGGCACAGACACACTCAGTCACACTGAAACTGAAAAACCGTAAAATTAACAGAAGGGGGGAAAGACGTGGGGAAACCTAAGGGCTCTTGTAGAGATAAAACAAAAGTAAAACCCCAGCAATCAGCATTACCACACAGCAGTGCATATCTCAGCCATTTATCTTCCTTCAACAACCCACTTATTGACTTAACAACAAGATCTAAGGGTAGATCACGTGTGCCCTGTAGGGAGTTAACATCTTAGAGCAAATAACTGCTGAACATGTCCAACAAACCACCTGTGCGGTTAAAAAAAAAAAAAGGATGGACTACCTTAAATTAAAAAGCATTCTCACACCAGGAATTAAGTCAACCAGGATCAGTGCATACATCATGATCATATTCATTTACTCCAAACATGTTTAAAACATTACCTAACCACTTAAACTTAAACATAATGTTATGTGATTATGTGCACTAACTAATAATTATTAAATAAACACCTCAAGCGCGCGCACACACATACACAGTGACCAAGGGTTATGTGTGTATCTCAAACCCCTCCCCCCATTCTGGACATCGCTTTTGTAGGTGTCTAACCCACCATACTTGAATAGTAAAAACCCAATAAGAAAATTATATTCTCCTTTGGTAGGGATAATGGGCTTCCCTCCTTAGTTGGATGATATCAGCACCTGAAGAAGTGAAGAAAACAGACACAATTTGTTTCATTCATTCACTTAAAATGCACAATTTCTAATTATAGAAAACAGGAGTTAGAAGCAGAAAAGCTTAAACAATTTCAAGCAGAAAATTTCACTCTAAAATTGGCCAAGAACTGACTAGGTTATTCAGTAGTAAAAAATAATATATTTCCATAAAGCCATTGAAGCAGTCATGAGAATTGAAGAGCAGAAGTCAGGATAAGTACATGTAGAGTGTTTTTAATGAAAATAATAGTTGATATTTAAATTCCTTGTTGGCTGCTTGCTTGTGGAAAAGCTAACTTACTCAAACCAAACTGTTTTATTTACTTGACACGTTAAAACTTTTGAGTTTTCTGTACAAATGTAGCAAATCTCACAGTGTAGACCTGTGTGACAGTGTCTGACTCTGCACGGCTGCTGTGTTTTTAATGGTAAACTGGTGGAATGTCCCTTTATCATAGCCGCCGAACAATCAATAATAATGGATCAACTAATCAATCATTCGGGTGCTTTCAGAATTACAGCTGATGATACTGAAACACACACATACAGTCAAATAAAACTACATGGTATTATACTGTTGTTGTCACTGTTTCCTCCTGGAGAACTAGGTACTTTCCTGAACACGACGCACTGTTAGTCAGCAGACCACGACCTGGTGATTCGGCTCTGCCCATGTTTCGGGCCCAATTCTGTCTTTGTAGCTCATGTTAGCTATGTCGTATTAATATTAAGGGATGTATTCGATAGATTTAAAAGTGGTTTCGGTGGAACAGTGTTTGTTAAAATGAGAAATATGCAGAGAGCTAACAACGCCCTACAGATATCATCAGTTCATGCTTAGCTAACTTAGCTAATGCTAACGGCTGCTAACGCTGACAACGGCTAACAAACTTTGCTCACGACGGTTAAATACATTTAAAACCAATTTAAACATGAGACACAGATGTTTCGTTTCTCCTCTCTTTCCATATGGGTAGATCACACACTCACCGCTGAGAAATCCCGGCCACTTCTCGGAAAGTCCCGGTGATGTCGATGTTATGTCAAACGGCGTCTGCCCCCAGCCTCGTCTGCTTCCGGTCAGCGCGAGAAGTGAAACACAGTGCATGTGACGTCAGTCTTCATTCAGGTGAGACCCTCAGGTGTCAGTAGTCTGCATTGTCATGGTCTACCATGTCCACATACATTAGGCTACATTACAGTAATACGCTACATAAATCACCATACAATACTAATACTTACTCTGGAAAACTAGTTTGTTAAAATGTTTTAGTACCAACACAGAGAAAATTAACATCAATACCGAGACTGTAATACTGTACCTCTAATTGATATACAGATATCCAATTATGTCCACACCGAGGACCCACTTTTTATACTCGAAGGTACATGTTCAATTAATATAAAGTGTCAGTAGTTACAATATGCATCTAACAATAATACATTTAGGATATAATGAGTATAGCCTACAGTAACACTGTTATTATAAACCAAATAAGACCATGCCGCCGGCAACAAATATTTGTTAAAAGTCAGATCTAGTCAAGTTTATCTAGTGTTATTTAAGTTAAGATATAAATGTGCATTCATTAATATCTTAAATATTCCTCTAAAATAAGATACTTACATGTTCAGGTCTTGGAGACTAGTCAGATGGTGAGAAACTCTGAGATGTAATTTCGATTGGTTTGTATTTCCACTGCTGCGACATTTAAATGCCATTTCCCCTCCCACAGAAACACCTCCTACAAAGCTAGGAGGAGTTCTATTGGTCCTTTCAATATTACAAATGAAATGAAAGCGGTATTTTGACCTAGGCTATGTAAAGTACCTGTCATTTTTACTTCAAGGGTGGTTTAGATAATTTTCCATCACTGACTACCGGTACTCAAAAAGTGATCAATTATAAATACCTCTTTCATTGTTATAGAGAAATCAACACATCCTGGAAATCCCTACAACCTCAAACGCTGTCTTTAAGAGCATGAATTTATTAATCTCTCCACAGATATTTACATGTCGTATTGCTACTCCACCTGTGAGATAAGCTTGTTCATGAGCCTGGAGAGAAGAATTTATACACCTCAGAAAAGCCACATGAGCAAACATGACAACCTGTGAGGTGTTTTTAAAAGTTTATTAAACAGAAACTCCTTTAAAATGATTACAGTGAGAGTAAGAAGAAATATATTTATATAAAGCACATGCATAAAAAGGTACAAAACAGGTCTGATTGCCTCCAAACTCTCTGTAAATAGGATAATAAACATCATTATATGTAACATACATAGCGAGTGTCATGCATGCTAAGATAAATAAAAGGCTAGGTAGTGTGTGTTGCGTTATGTGTGAGCCCACTGTGCTTTTATTTTGAAAAGATTACAAAAGGTGACTGGGCTCTTTTATTTTGGGGATGTTGTGAATAAAGTCTTTATAATCTATATACTGTGTGTATATATTTATAAAAAAAGGAAGCCGGTTAGAAGAAATGCTCTCACAATAATAAAAACAGCTCCAAATTCAGATAAAATATCACAGAAACAAACACACAGCAGAAACAACCCAGCAGATAAAAACAGAATATATACTTATTATATAGTTTAACTAAAGGTGGAGGATTAAAGAGCTCCTGTATTGATGATTGCCTTCTGTATTACAGCACCAGATAGCACCTGTAAATAAAACTAAATACAAGAACACAGCATCTGCAGTTAGTATTGTCCTTGACTCACACTACATTCTCCATACAGCCCTGAAGGCCACTTTTAAAGCACAATATTTTCCTCACTTCTTTAAGAGTGGAAAACTTGAGCCAAGGACAGATTTTGTAGTTTTGTATACATTGATAGCAATTTGTCAATCACATGAATGATATGAGAGCAGGTGAAACAACTTGATATACTGGAGAAAAGCTGTGCGACGTATTTTGATTGTGACGCATTGTTGTCAAAGTAAGAAAAAAATCATTAGCTTCCTTTCTTTCAGTGTTATATTATCCTCATTGTTCATTAATGCAGTGCTGCCTCAAATCAAGCTGCACTTTAATTGCACCACCACACCACAATAACATGTGACCGAAAGAATGATGCACACTTAAAGTTCATAGCTATTGATTACGCAATTCAATTTTCATGAGATTGGTAATTTCTGAAATTATGGAACATAATGGATGTCTGAACTGGTAAGAAAGACGTATCTGTGGTGTGTGCATCCAGACATGGTCAGCTAAGTCTAGCGCCTTGTGGGTTATTGTGTGGTTGTGAGGAAGAACTAAAAGTGAAACTGTTCCGGTCTTACGTCCGTCTACGGTTTAAAGATTCAATGATGCCACTGAATGAACAGATATTGTTAAAAATGTGAAAAAGAAAACGA
Source organism: Trachurus trachurus (assembly GCF_905171665.1). Lineage (NCBI taxonomy): Eukaryota > Metazoa > Chordata > Actinopteri > Carangiformes > Carangidae > Trachurus > Trachurus trachurus. Next base: position 16,496,038 of record NC_139903.1, on the reverse strand, counting down.
TTAGGAATGCATCACACCAAGAGTGGAAAAGGAATAAAACAGCTTAATCTCAAAGTTCGAGGGGCGCAGGCTGACTCCATTAATATTTATCACTCACTGAAGCATCCCAGCCCTGATGGTGATCATACGGCGTCACTTCTTAAACAAGGGGTGAACATATTATTAATACATCTGTACAATATAATGTAATCTCATAAAACAAATCTCCAATAAATACTACCTTTGTGAAGCTTATATTCAATGCTGGAGTAGACAAAATGACTGGACCTCTTTACAATAAAATGCAATCCAATACAACAACAACAAAAAACGGAAAACACAGCACTGACAAACCCTGAATATTAGTAACTTCAAAACAGGTGATTTTATAGAAAGTAGAAAGGCTGTTGCAGGATTTCCTAACATGTTTGAGAGCGAGAGTGGATGACGTTTTAAAAGAAAAAAAAAAAAAAAAGAACCCTGTTCATAAAAATAAAAAATGTAAGCTCAAGATAAGAAAGAGCAGAGGTGCTATTTCACACAGCAGAGGCCACGTACTGAGTCAAAGTTGAAGCCGTTATCTACTGACTAAATAGATCAAGAGACCAGATGCGTCAGGATTACAGTATCCTGAGGGAAACGCTGTAGTGTGTTGGATTGCATTATACTGACCGTATGTTCGTTTACTGTAGACTTTCTCCATTTTTTTGCAGTGGTCCTCACTGTAAAGAGATATCCCACCAACACACTTAACTGTTAGTGTAAGGGTAAAGTCAAGACTCCTCTACACAGGGGCCTTTTACTTCTATTAAGTGCTTTTGACAGGCTGTGATTTTTACTATGATAAAGTGTGTCCTTGTGAACTTATTTTTGAAAAACCTTGGAAGACATTACAATCTGGGTTCAGTGCAGCCCCACAGTCTCCAACACAGGCTTGTTCGTTGTTGTTTTTGGCTTGTGAGCATTTTAAACTGATCATTTCTTAAGTTTGAGAGTAAATGGGAGTTTGCTTCATTTTCTACCGACTCTTCTCCCTGATGTGTCTGCGTCGCAATGATGTTCATTAAGCAGGATTGTTTTTGGTTTTCTGGAACCATTGTTGTATTAATTGAGATAAATTATTTGAGTCATGGCAGAAAATTATGAATTACGAGCTATTTCGAGGTAGTAGAGCTACTGTAGATGATGCTGTTTTGTTCCATCGGCTTCACCAAGAAACGAAAATAAATGTGGATATGACATTATTTTGTTACCATTAATTACATTTTTGTTTTTTTTTTAGTTCATTTTGACCTGTCTCCTTTGTATTTATGTAACTGTTACATGAAGACTACTATGCCTAACTGTGTTTATTTAAAGATTGCTGTAACCAGTATTACCCAACTGGGGATAATAAAAAAAATCTGTACTCTAAAATTAACTCTGACGTACTTCACCAGAGACGTGGAGCACATCATCTGAGGTCGATGCCTAAAAATGAAAGGAGTGTCTAAAAAAACACAGATGCTCCGTCACGTGTCTCTGTAAGGCCAGGCCCAAAAAGGAGGAGAAACACCAGCAGCTTACCACCTTCTGTGAGAGTCAGGCTCTTTATATTCCTCAGGGTGTGAGTAGTGTTAGGTATCCATCACTCAATAGTAGCGTATTCTCTCAGTTATGATGTTCTGTACCACTTTTGAACCAAAGAAAAAAAAAAAAATCCTCGAAAATTCTCAGTCACGTCATGAAGATCTGATGTCAAACCATATTTAGGCGGCGGCTGGGTGTGTCTATAGCCAGGTGAGCAGGCTGTCTCTGTCCATATGCGATCCAGAGAGAACCGTCTCCATGTCCATCAGAAGGTCCGAACTGAGACCCTCGGGGATCCCGGGCATCAACTCATCGCCCTCGGACATGGGGAGCACGGGCATAGTCTCCTGTAAGGTCATCGAGGAGTTCTCACCGGAGTCACCTGAATGAGTCACAAACACAAATCAGAAAGTGCATTTTCCCCCTGCAGCAATGTGTGTATAAATTAATACACAGTTTAAAGGGATAGTTCAACATTTTGGCAAAATTAGCCCATTGCCATAATCCCTATAGTCATAGCAGTAGGTTTGTTACCTTTATTTGTCAGTGCAAGCTATTTTTAGAATGGCGGAGCAGAGCTGCGAGCTGCTCAGAGCTACGCTAAAGAGGCTAATGGGGTTTCTTGGTTTCCCTCATCAAACTCATCAAATACACAATCCAACAACTCCAAAACGCTTTCGTGGACAAGTTGTGACCTGCACATTCACCACGCTATGAGATAATAACGGAACGTTACGAGGCAGAGTTGTTTTAGATTTAAATATAGAGACTGCTTGCTGAAAAACTGTCCCTGAAGGCAACACGCATCAGCGGTTTTGCAATAATTTACCTCTAAAACAACTCTGTTTTGGAGTTGTTGAATTGTGTATTTGATGAGGGCAACCAAGAAATCCCATTAGCCTCCGTAGTGTAGTTCTGAGCAGCTCGCGGCTCTGCTCCGTCATTCTTGCACCGGAAAAAACAAACCTACTGCTATGACTATAGGGATTATGGCAATGGGCCAATTTGCCAAAATGTTGAACTATTCCTTTAATACACAATTCATAATTTCCATCTCCCTCTCCTACCTCTGTTTAATATGCAAAAATAAATCATACACAGTGCACAATACACTGCTGTTAGTCACGTGATGTAATTAGATAAATATGTGCACAAATGCTAATGTAAAGGAATTATCACAGTATCATGTGGACTCTACTTGAAATAACCCAGTGCATCTGCCAGGCCAAATCGTCTGTGTGTCCTTTATGGCTTTAGAAAGAAGAAATGTTTACAACTATTTTCCATAATTACCACAGTCTACAGCTTTAAAAGAGATCATCTGAGGTATTACAACTAAATAAGACGGTATAATGGCAGGAAATCACTGGCTAAACGCATGTGACACATTATAAAGTGCACCCAAAATAAACTGTTTCCCATTGGTTCTACTGTAGATTTAGACCAACAGATGCCAAATCACAACACTGTGTTCTTCATTACTTTGGTTTCAGCAAAAAAACAAAAAAACACATAATATTTAGTTTGGAGGAATGATTTTGAAAAAGGAAAAAAAAAAAAAAAAAATCAAAGCCTGCTTTTCCACTTCAGACACCACAGGTCTGTATTTCATGACTTTGTTTTTGGATGTTTGTGTGTGTGTGTGTGTGTGTGTGTGTGTGTGTGTGTGTGTGTGTGTGTGTGTGTGTGTGTGTGTGTGTGTGTGTGTGTGTGTGTGTGTGTGTGTGTGTGTGTGTGTGTGTGTGCGCCTGTGTTACCAGTGTCCATGTGATCCACAGAGCTCAGCATGTGGTCCGACGTGCGGGGTAAGCTACTGACACTCAGACCACTGTCAGTGCTCTCATTGCGAGAGTGAGCGCTGCACAAAAACACATGCACATTAATATTCCTTTACTCCTCTCATCGTCATCATCATCATCATCATCATCATCATCATCATCTCTTTTTAAAGACATATACAATCATTTTTCCTGGAACCGTGACACTATTTTCATCTTAACTAACTGAGAAATATTTTTTATACGAACTGCTGCCAGCAGGATTAATAGTTTATCCGGAGCGACTGGGACTTTGTCCCTGGAAAGAGTCGCTTCTGTTGAGTCTCTGAAATGTCATTTTTCAATGCCGTGAGCTGCATGAATGGAATTCCATTTATCCCTGATGTATGGAGGTATTTTTTCCACCTCTGTCACTTATCGACGCTACAGAAGCCGCAGCTACACGACAATAACATTGGACATGAACTCACCCATTAAGTGTTGGTTCGTGGTTCGAGGCTCTGATCCTGACATCCAGAGACGGAGCAAGTGTCGGTGCGTTCCTGTCATGGTCCATCCCACCGCTCATCTGGTTTCTTCCTCCTGCCTCCTACAACACACACAAACACACACACAAACACTTGTATAATATATATATAATATATGATCAAATAAAACCGAAACTGCTTTAAATGAAACACTTTAACTTTAACTCTTGAATCAGAACCAGATGACATGAGGAATAACTCGTGTGATTCAAAATGAAACCACTGAGTTTCTGGGTAGCTCATCCACACGTCCACCTACTGTTTTATTTGACCTCTGACCTGTGGTGTGAGTTGTGGAGGGAGGCCTTGTTTGCATCTGAGCCTCTCTTTTTCCTGCCTTTGCTGCATCGCCAAGCCGAGGATGCCTGGGTTCATCTTCTGCGCTGGAATCATAAAATTCATAGAGAGAGGACGTTTTGACTATAAAGTCGATATTAAAGAGGTAAAACATTTCAGTAATGACATAAATAAGGAAAAACTTGTCAAAACTTTGCGATCTTTCTTATTGTTGCTACTAAACAGCAACTTGTGATGGTGGACATTGGAACAAAATGTTTCTCATTGACAAACAATAATTGTCAATTCAGGAGACACAAATTTGATAGAGTGCTACCTAGACTCGGGTCGACCCATGAGGTGTTCTTATTTATGTGATCGATGTAGTACATCTCTCCATCTGCAGTCACAGCCTGCTCCCAGCCTTCAGGCAGTGGACCTGAACAGCAGTGAAAGTACACAGTGAGAAGGCAAATGGTGGATGGAGCGCATCGAGTGTTGAGAGTAAAAAGTAGAATTTGGCCCACGTCCTTTAAATGTCTGTGCAACTTCTAGTTTGTATAAGGTTTTTAGAACAGAAGTGAAGGTTAGTGGGGAAAACAGCTCCAGCATGTTCTGTAGAGGAACAATGGTCTGAAATCTGGCCTGAGTGCAGTGGATGGGAGATTTTGCAAATAAATATAAGATATTATCAGTACATTAAAGGGTCTCTTTAGCCGAATTACAACAAAACAGCAACTCCTATTAAAAAGAAACGCTGCCCTTATTATTGTGGATAAACTGGAAATGCTTTGTAACTTTTACTTCAACCTGCATCAGTTGATTCTTTCACCACTTGAGGGCAGTAGAAAATAAGCTGTCAACACAACACTGACATACCTCATGAGGTTGTTATAGCGAACCTGCCTTCTGTTTACAACTGCAGAGATTATGAATTAACATTATCATCCATACAGAGTTGAGTTTTAGCTCCGTTTTTGGTCTCCACCTCCTGCTGACAGAAGGCAGACCTGTGGATCTCTTCAGCTGCTAAATGTTTCATTATGAGCAGGTCGTGTTCAGTGGGTTTTTCTGAGCTGCCAAAAACAAGGCTGATAAGAGCAATCGAGCGTGAACCATAACACTACACTTGTGCCTTCAACGACCATAACAATGAGCTGTAAAGATGCAACAACGGTTTGTAAAGCTTCAGGGGAACTGCAGAGTAGAATAATAACTTTCTGGTGGTCCAGGTGTTTTTGTTTTTTTTTTGTTAAGAAAGATTAGAGCAATGTTTTCAATCTGATGAAACCACAAATAAAAATTATTTCTCCTCCACTGTGTAGACCAGACAACAGACATCTCCAGAAAGAAATATCTCAACACTTAGGCAAACAGAAACAACATTGTGGTGGAGAGGTTTAACACACACACAAGTCTGATTTAAAACTACACTCAGGTGCCCATGTGAACATTAAAATCATTTTTGCTTGCTTTAATCTTTTTCTTCAAAGGGAATTCATTTCAAACGTTCATCTGAAGTGAATTTCACCGTGTAATCTGTGTTTCACTGAACTGACTTTACTATTGAGCTGCAGAGTTATAAAGAGATATTAAAACAACTTTAACTATGGAAGATATCCACTTAATTTAAATATTCATAACTTGGCTTGGGGGACTATAGGAACAATTTCCAGTATGAACATGATTGATTACAGAAAGCAAAACCCGTCTCACTGTTCATATGGGCAGTGACTTCACAGATCTTTTCATCTGATCAGGAACTTGTGTGTTTGTCTTGGTTTTTCGGGTGAACCGTAACATATAGTCAAATATAGTTAAACACAACCTATTGGGTGAACGAGCTATAGAACTTGCATTTAAATAATAAAAACACTAAATTGAATAAACTGCTTGAGTTTGAATTTCTCACACTAATCCATCTTGTCATTAACGTTCACCCTGAATCTGTCAATGTGATTATTCCCAACAAAGTCACAGGAAACCACGGAAACAGACACCCAAAGGGAATCCCAAAGAAGCCACACCCTGCAAAGACCCCGGCCCGCTGGAGATGGAGTTGAACTGTGAGAGGCAGGTTTGTGCTTTAAGGAGAAACTGTGGTGAGAGGGGGGTGGGGAGCGGTGGGGTTATACCTGTCTCTGGATTGATGTTTTGTTGCGTGGTGGGTGCTGGGTTGCTGAGGGAGTGGGCGTGGACCGGAGCGCTGCCGATGGGATGCTGAGCCGCAGCCGACTGCAGCTGCGAGAGACGAGGGTCGTGCCAAGTGGTTGTCTTCTCCAGGTGACTGCGAAACACACACACACACACACACAACAGGTCTAAACTCATCTGTATCTGTTAAACCACTGTAACCTGCCGGATGAGAAGCGAGAGTGGACCTGCTTTACCTGTACTACAAGATGTGCGCGTACATCTACCGCTCACGCAGATAATTGACGCTGCTTGTGCCGTTGTAAACTGTAGTGGCCTCTGACTGACAGGAGTGTGAGCTGTCAGGCCATGTGCTCCCGTGAATGAAACCACACCGGCTGAAACCACACGGGTTGCAAAACTAGTTGGAGCGTTTTCTTTTTTTGTAACTGATTGAGGTCTTATATCTTTACAGTTGGATGTCTCTCCCAACTGCTGCCTTTTGTGTCATCTCTCACTCCCTCTATTTGCTGTGCTTTGATTATCTAGATACAATTTTTGATCATTTCATCTCAGCGTTTCAGGTCATTTATCAAGCAAAATGAAGAAATTCAGCTAATCCCAGTTTTTTAAATGTAAAAATTTAATTTGGAGTTTCTATGTTTCTAAATCCAAACTCAAACAGAGCAAGACTCATTTGGGCTTTTGGAAAATTGTATAAAATAACAGATAACGCAGAAATGTAAATATCAGGACAAGGTTAAGTGTGTGGGTCAAGTAACCTGCAGAGCAACAGATCAGACACAACGATAAAAAGAAGTTAGACCTCTTACTTGAGGAAGTATCGTTGGCCAGTAGGCGTTTTGGCCATTTCCCAACCGTGGGGGAGTGGCACGTCATCAGGTATGATCGGCGGCGGTGCTACATCTGTCGCTTGAGTGGAGAGGGAGTTGACTGGGAGGGAGGCAGGGGAGGAATGGGCGCGGACGTGATGAGGAGTGAGGGAACCGCACACACCTCCATCCGAACTGGCCTGACGAGAAAGATTCAGGTTGACAACTGCCACAGGTGACAAATCATAGACACAAACCAGCAGGAAGAAGAAAAAGGTGTTGGATGGAAACCAGAGTGAAAACACTTTTGTGTGTGAAAGTGGCCACTCAAACGTGTGGCTGCTTTACTTTACATAGCTGGTTTCAGTTTAAGATTGTTGGCAAAGTTTTCTAAAAAGCCTTCAGATGGTTTTATGAGCTCAATGAATATCAATATTTGAGTCACAGCTATAAATCTAACAGGTTATTTCAAGGTGTGTTTTGAGGTGAATAAAAAAATGAACAATGCTGAACATGAAACTGAAGTGATGCCAGTTTGTAAACACATCAAGATCCACTGGCGCTTCAACATCTCATCCAATTTAACTCTAATTTCATAAGTATCATCTCCAAAGAGTGGGTTCAAATAGCCTACCATTGAATGCATTCACCTTAAAATACTAATACAAAAATCCTTGTTAAAGTTCAAGGTGCCCAAAGATATTCAGTTAATTATGGTGTTTGGCATCACTTCACAAATCAATTAATCATCCAAACTAGAGGTGTAAATATTTATGTCAATTCACAAAAAACTGAGGTGACTAATTCACTTTTTCAAATAATTTCCCAACACATTTTCTGAATCCTGTTGTTGTTGTGCACGAGACACATTTGATCTCAGGGTGTTCAGTGTAAATGTAAAAGTAGGCCTACAGTAGGCTATAATGTAATAGGAACAATTATTTCACTAATCTGACATTTTATGAATCACATTTATTATCAATTATGTAACAAATGAAAGGACAGATTTATCAATGATGAACATTAATAATCAGAACAGCTGATCGTTTATACTAACTGGACTGGGTGTTTCTAATATCTTTATCCTGTATGTTATTTGAAGGTGGACAAAATATAAGGGGTACACACACACACCTTCCATACTGACTGACATATCAACATGTGGGGTATTTCAGTGACCACTGTGTGGTGTGTGTGTGTGAGTCTGTGGTGTCAGTACTTGTCTGGAGTGACCCCGGGGGTCCGGCTGCCTGAAGAACGAGTCCGGTAGTTTCCTCATCCTCATGGGCAGAGAGGCCGGCTGTCTGGCCGCCTTGCTGGGGTTCATCACGGCGCTGAACAGGGCCTCCAGCTCCGTCTGCGAGTCCCCGCGGACGTGCACGATCTGCTGCCCGGCCTGAGGCGCGCCGCCGACGCGGTGCGCGTCCATGTCGCCCAAAAAAGTTCGGTGGTGGTGTCGAAACAAAACTGTGTGAGTGGGGGTAAAAAAAAAGAAAAGTTCACAAATCACACACACACAAAACTGACACACAAACAAACACAAACAGGAGAGGACGACAACACAGCGGTTCCGTCACGACTGGATGCGTGTGAGCGCTGCGGTTCCGATCGGATTTGTTTACACTCTTTGCCCTCCAACTCCCCCTCCTCCTCCTCCTCCTCCGCCACCCACCCTCCCTGTCCTATCTGAACCGCGGTGTCGGTGTCTATTTCAGGCTGTAACACATCGGGAGTTAATCAGCTGCGGAGACAAATCCAACCCGAGGCCGGAGGAGTCGAAGCGGGGAAGTTTGGAGCGGCGCGTCGGTGTCTAAACGCAGTGCGAGCGCAGCGCAACACGTTACATGCCTCCCACATACCTTCAAGCAGCCAGACCGTTTTCCCCCTCTCTCTGTCTCTGTCTGTCTGTACTCCTGCAGGAGAAAAAAAAAACAAAAAACAAAAACTGGGGCTGGAGAAATCACAGCACGCACGTCCGCTCCGGTTTCAGGTGCAAACTCTCAACCAAAAAGCCTCCCGAAGTGGAAAAAAACACACGTGTGCGTGGAAGTAGTTGAGGAAAAGTGCTTTGAGCGAGTCCTCCAAACTTTTTTCAACATCCACTGTGGAGCCCAGATTCATGTGATAGTGCTGAGGGGCGGGGCTGCGGGGTTTAAAGCTGCCGCAGTTAACAGGGGAAATGTCTCAGTCCAGCTCCAGACAGCACAGCAAGTCGGTGATTAAAGAAGATCACAGCTTCAAATGGGCCGAAGAGCCGTGAAAATAAAAGATAACGAGTCTTTTTGTTGTGTTTTTATCTCCTCGGTGCTGTTTCCAGTTTGTCTGCGGCATGAGAGGGAGAGCGAGAGGCACCCACAGGAGGACAGACAGCCGAGGACCGAGACGGAGACATTCCCCCGGACTCTGGGCTCGGGGTCTGGCCAGGTTTTAGAGGGGGTGGGGTGGGGAAGGTTGGGAAGTTGCATTGGGAAAACATCCGCCCCTGATGAGGCCAACCCAGCCGGAGCCTGTTTGTCCGAGCGGGCTCAGCCACAGTGAAGTGCCCTCTGGTGGAAAACATGCACACATTGGACTGGTGCTAACTGTGCGCTCATTGATATATGGTATCATAAAATTATATAATGATGAATATTAATTTGAAATCACGAACAAACTTGACTAACAAAGTTTTAAAAGCACTTAACAAGCAGCAGTATACACAATTTATATAACCAGACATGAACAAACCCACAAAAATGTATTTTATTCTATTTTAGTCAAGTGGAAATGCCAACATTTCAAATGTCTGGAAAATCTTTCTGATGCATATCTAATAGGCTACATCCACATTATATCTGTGCAATATAAATCTAATAAGTAATCTTACAGAAACTATATCTATCTATCTATCTATCTATCTATCTATCTATCTATCTATCTATCTATCTATCTATCCATCCATCCATCCATCCATCCATCCATCCATCCATCCATCCATCTATCCATCTATCCATCCATCCATCCATCCATCCATCCATCCATCCATCCATCCATCTATCTATCTATCTATCTATCTATCTATCTATCTATCTATCTATCTATCTATCTATCTATCTATCTATCTATCTATCTTTGAGATAATAAAATATCATGTCATATTCTTCTGTGGACCAATCAGGATGCAGAGACAATATTGATTCAGATTACAGGGATTGGTTATTTGATCACTTTCAATCAAATCTAATCAAACACAAACAGTCCTAAAAAGACAGATACATTTTCTCATGACTTTACTAGATCAATTGATCATTGCCATCTGGTCTATCTAATTTATAACAGATTTCATGTTTGTGTCTTTGTGTGAGTTTTTTTTCTTTTGCAGTTGTGTTATTTTTAGAATAAAGTCTATTAAACATCTCTGATGCAATATGCATCTAATTTTCTTCTCACATGCACCACAGCAACTGACAAAAGGTCAACACCAGAGAAAAATGTAACGTATTGTCTGATGTTGGCCATTAGATGGCGCTGTCTCACCTCAACACCTGAGACAACTGGCTTTGACATTACTGCATTTGACAAAGTAGCTACAAAAACAGCCAACAACAACGCTGGTGGTGACTGATGTTTCATTTTCTTTTACAGCAGGTTTTCAGTTGTTTGCCTCATTTAGGTCATCTGTTTCTAATCAGTGTTGTTTCACAGTCAGATCAGAGGGAGTCATGACCGTCATGGTAACCTCCCAGGCCATGAGACATGCAGAGGGAAATAAAACTACACAGTTGACATGAAGAATCAGTCATAATCAAAGTTTAACCAACCCAAATCAAGCAGTAGGAAGAGTAGAAAAGAGCAGAGACCTCATGGAGTGAGAGACAGAGGATCGAGACCTGGAGCGAAACAAACCAGAAGCAGCAACAAGGACGAGAAGTTAGAGGTCAAAGCAGCAGGTCGTCATAGTAACAGTCACAGTTGACCTTTCACACCAGAAACCACACGACTACAACAAATGAGTGTCTCAATCATCACAACATATCATTTTATAAACAACAAAGTGACTAAAGTGACTGTTGTTGTGAAATACATTTTTATTTTTATTTTCAAGGAATAATTAATGCCATTCTACCTAATTTTATTTAATTTTTTATTCATTAATGAATGGGCAGTTTTTGTAGGCCTATTAAAGGACCACTGTGTAGGAATATAGTATGATATCAAAAGATATTTCACCACCATGTCTCCATACAAGCCTTGATAAGGTTCAGTTGCAGTTAAATTTTCAGTGTTTTTGAGTTTAGTTTCCACCTCTTTTACGGCTGATTTAGTTAATGATAGGCCTACTTTATCTTCTCTCATTTTTTGGCGTGAATAAAATACTTTTAAAATCCTAAAACCTGTGTCCTATGTTTTGTTTTTACGTAATGTATCACACCTTTACAAATCACACAGTCTTGTCTGAACATTGCCATCATGTGGCCTGGCAGATATAGCGTGTCATTCACATGCACAGGCGGCTTTACTAGAGCACGTAACATGGGACAGATGTGGGGGCCCCACGGCTTCGGCACCAGGCTTTTCACATTCCTCTCTCGCTGACCACGGCTGTAAACTCACACAGGTTCAGAACAACAGCGAATCTTTTCTTTGGCACTCGTAAGCAAAGTTTTCCAGGGAAGCGACAGGCCTCCAGCTGGACTGTGCGCTGTGTGCTGTGTGCTATAAATTGCTCTCCATCGTTTTTCACTTTACCTCACTAACTTAACTGCCCAGTTAACTAGAGTAATTGGTCTGACCCGGTGGGAGGCTCCTTTCAGATGTATGAGTCAGTGGTCAGAGAGGGGAGAGGGGAGTTACAGAGAGGAAATATGAGCCGAGGAGGCAGAGGCCTGACCTTCAGCTGCAGACACAAGCAGAGGGAGTGAGTTCTTACATTAAAACAAGCTGCTCATTTGCCCGTGCACATCTGTTTCTCATGCTGATGCCAGGATATAAGCTGTAAAACAACAGTCCCGGGTAATAGACACACCGAGGGGGAAGGTGAGCTCCACCACAAATCAGGAATCAGCACATTCAGCTGATGTGTCAGAAACACATCCAGCCTCTTTTTTCTTTTTCTTTTTTTCTTCTTTTATCAGCAGCCCATTTACCAATCTGACCTTCTCCCACATGCTGTGGATGTTGTCATGGGAGTTTACAAGAAGAGGTGGTGGGAGTGACTGACGGAGGTGGAGACGGGGAGGAGGAGAGTGAAGTGTGACAAGTTGAGGGGAAGGAGGAGACGGAGAAAAGACTTTGTAGATGAGGAGGGGAAGGAGGATGGACGTGTGAGTGGAAAAGAGCAGAGTCTGCGGAAAAAACGAGCCTCAATGAAGGAGTGTGAGCTGGTGACGGAGTGGACAGAGCTCAGCCCCTCGCTCCTGGAGGAAATCATCACAGTCAGACGAGACAGGCGCGATGTGGACGACAACCGTCCTCCTGCTGCTGTTGCCTCATCTGCTCTCCTCCACAGTAAGATGCATGTCATAGCCTACATGTTTTTGGTTTATGGTTATCAGGAGTTATGGGAAATTTACCACAAATTTCCACTGGAGATTCTGATGCAATCACAGATATTTAAAGGATAATATATTGGTGTGTGTATGTGTGGTGTACAGTAGCCTATAATACATTATACATAGCCTATTTATATGGTGATTGGTCAAATTTCAACAGATTTTAATTGTTTAATAAGGCGTTCATCTCCAAACTCACAACATTTAGGATAATTATTGGGTCTATTTTGTTGTTTAAGACAAAATAGCGTACTATTGTGAAAATCTTAAATTTATGGAATGTATAACACGTTATATTACAGGTTTAATATTCATACCCTGGCAAATATCTATTTTAGAAGAAAATAAAACTTGAAGGACTTCATTCCAGAATTAAATATTTTCATGAGAAGAACTGAATACATCACATTTTCTCAACATGTCTTAAGAATAAGTAAGTAGTGGGGCAGAAAGTACAATATAATATGTATGATATGATCAGTGAAGCAAAGAACATCAGAGCTGTGCTGGTTTTATTCCAGTGCCGTTTCCATATCATTTTGTAGGATTTAATCACAGGATATTAAAGTCTGTAGCCACCAGGTCTTGCTCTAAAACTTTGTTGATCCTATGATGAAATCCTCATCCCTCCTCAGTTTATATTAGAGGTCAGAGGTCAGAGGTCTGTGTCCTCTCAGCAACACTTCGGCCCAGCGTCTTGTTTGCTGACTCAGATGAAACAGTCCCGCTCCATCCAAAGTGCTGCTGAATGTTTTTCATATTCAGCACTGAACATCTTCACTGCAGACAGTCTGGCTAGTCGTCAGGAACATCACACATGTAGCTTGTTGTTGATGTTAAAGTGGCTGTTTTTCCATTTAGGTTTAGGATCCAGTTCAGGCTCCTGGTGCTGTACAAGCTGACCAGTCCAAACTCCAAAAAGATTGAAATATTCAGTTTTTAAACAGGAAAAGCAACAGTGTGTGGCCTTCGAGACACCATAAAATGTTTACACCATAAATAGTTTCCAGTTATTTTTTAAATGGTTGACTCATCTTTTTACTGTCTGGTTGGTTAAACATAACAAAACGTATATTTTCTTAGTGCATAATATATATATATATATATATATATACAGTTTATGCATATGTTTATAGTCATTTAAACAAATAGAAATATTTGAAACAAATAAAATGTAAAATAACAATAAAATAAAACAAAATTAAAAAAAATAATAATAATGCCATTGTGCATAATAATTGATAAGTAAGTAATATTCAAATCACTCAGTCTATACTCCTTTAAACGGTTAAAGCCACACATACTAAAACTTATAATTGCAGACAGTGGTTCACATTTTGACTGTCGCTTTCTCTTTATTCCCAGGACACAGGAGACAGCACTGATTTTAACCAATCAGAAATAGACAGTGAGGATTTCTCTGATGCTCCTGGAAAAGCCCAGAAACCTCTCGGAGGGGTCAAAGGTCGGGACACGTGCTCTATCCCGTGTGACGTCACCATCAAGCTGCTACGAGATGAGAAACATTCAATCTGTGGTAAAACCTCTCTGTCTTTCCTGGAGCTGTTGTGATGTCTAGCATCATGGTAGTTCAAAGTGTGTGTGTGTGTGTGTGTGTGTGTGTGTGTGTGTGTGTGTGTGTGTGTGTGTGTGTGTGTGTGTGTGTGTGTGTGTGTGTGTGTGTGTGTGTGTGTGTGTGTGTGTGTGTGTGTGTAGGTCAGTTGCAGCAGTCTCTGTTGGCGTTTGGACGCAGCAGCCGAAAGCTGATGAGGGATGTGATCGAGGAGCAGCAGAGAGCTCTGGACGTCCTCAGCAGTCAGGTGGAGTCACGTTTCTCTCTCCCTCAGTGACCGACAGAGTTTCTAAGCGTCTGATTGGTCGGCTGAATGAACAGCGTTGTCACCTTTACAGGTCACAGAGCTGATGACCAAAGTGCAGACGCTCAGCTCCGAGGTCCAGAGAAGCAACACAGAGATGTTCTCCATAAAACCAGTGCAGTCCCACGGTAACTCACAGTCAAGACAGTCGGGTCTTAATTCATTTTACATGAGAATATCAGTTTACTAGAGGTGGGATGTCACTATCAAGTGCAGCTTTTGGGTGTTTCGTTTTTTGTCTTTGCTGCTGCTTTGTAGGTTGCATGTAATCAATGACATTTCAGCCACAAATTTTGAATTTCTCCTCTTCATTGTCTAATATAGTTAGTTTTATTATGTATTATAATATACTGCACTTGGAGGCTATTTTTACTCCAGTCAAAAATTTAATAAGTAAGTGTATATAATCATCATATTCGGATATAATATCATGATCATAATACTATGACAATAATATGACTTTTAACACTGCGATATTGCAATCTTTACATGAAAGCTTAAATAAACAATTAAATAATAATTAAATTAGGAAGTAAAATACCAATCTTGTTCAGTATCAAGTTTGATGTTTATTATCCAGTGACATACAGTAATTAATGTGGTTCATGAGAAGTTTTTTTTTATTTTTTATTTCTCCTTCCTTGTTCTCAGTGAAATACAGAGGGATTATTATTGATCAGACTTGCAGAGGCCAATTACAGATGTGTTATCAGCGACTATGAAACAGCAGCTGCTTTGGTGAACTATAACTTTAACTCTGATGACAAAGAGAGCTGTTTGCTCTGAGCAGGACGAGACTGCAGCGACATCAAGGACAGCCTCATGTCAGTCGTCCCTAAGATCCCCAGTGGTATTTACATCGTCCACCCGGACAACACCGACTCTTCCTTCGAGGTACACGTCTCACTCGTCCCACCACTGTCTGTTCCTCACTCATCAGTAGATGCTCAAAACAAAACTCGTCCTGCAGGTTTTCTGTGAGATGGACTACATGGGAGGTGGATGGACGGTGATGCAGAGGAGGGCAGATGGACTGACCGACTTCAAACGACCCTGGGCTGATTATACTGATGGATTTGGAAATCTCGCAGGTTGAACATTGCAGCACGGTGACGCATGCAAAATATGAAAGAAACTGTCTCCTCAAAAGACTCATTCTGTCTTTTGTGTTGAAAACTTTGAAGTTTGAAGAACAAACACTTAAAAAACGTGCCAGAAGCAGTTATAATTTATTTGTTTGTTGTGTTTCAATAGGTCTGATTCTGTGTATCAGTCAACCAGCAAAGTTCAATTCAGGAACAAACCCAGTGGAGTGATGTGACTTTAACAATAACAATGTCAGCCTAGACTGGCTGTCTCCCCCGTTTCCCCTCTTTATGCTAGACAATGATTTAATGTTACTCAACAGTGACAACAGTAGCCTAATGGCACAATCTCTTCTTGTGTGTGTGTGTGTGTGTGTCTGTGTGTAGGAGAGCACTGGTTGGGCCTGAAGAAGGTGTTCCACATAGTGAACCAGAAAGATACTCGTTTCCAGCTTCATGTTGCTTTGGTCTCCCACGACGACGTCACCTCTTATGCATCGTATGATGATTTCCGTCTGGACAGTGAAACCCAGTTCTTCAGTATCCACCTGGGCCGATACGCAGGCAGTGCAGGTAGGACTGAATAAAGTCAAGACTTAAAAGAAGTTCACCCTTTAATTTCCATAGTGCAAACTCTAAAATCCCCTCATGTGCATTTTTGTGCAGGTGATGCATTTCGTGGGTACGAGCAGGAGCAGAACCAGGACACGGCTCCGTTCAGCGCCTCAGATGTGGACAACGACGGCTGCAATCCTTCCTGCTCCATTAATAACCAGACGGTGGAGAGCTGCAGCTCTCAGCACAACGACACAGGCTGGTGGTTCAACCAGTGCGGCCTGGCGAACCTCAACGGCTGCCCCGACGACCCGGAGCAGAACTGGGGCCGGAGGACGCAGATCCTGTGGGACACCTGGAGACAGAGCGGGGTCCCTCACTCCATCAAGTCTGTCTCGATGAAGATCAGGAGGATTCCAACCAATAACTGACAGAGAGAGAGAGAGAGAGTTAGAGCACAGAGTCAGTACTGTTTAAGCTGCACTATATATTTGAACAACCTTGGAACCAAGTTTTAATAAAATTAATAAGTTCTGTTGAAGTCTCATTTTCATTGTTTCACATCAGCTTCTATTGCAACAATATGACAAAAACAAAAAAGTTTCACTAATAGGCTAAGACAATGTAGCAGTGGTGATGGTGAACCTTTAATTCTTGAGATGATTTAATGATTTTACTTATGTATCATTTTTATCTTTTTGACTTTGTATACATTTATAGGTAAGGTAAAGGTATAGGTAAATAGCTAATAAAACACCGTCACCTGTACTGTTTTTCTTTCCACTGCTCCTTCAAGACAAAAAAATACACAGTTTTATTAAAATACTTTTTATTGAATAATAAATAATTCACTAATAGGCTACTTTATTGATCATACATGCCATTAATAAGATAACTTTTTGGTTGCTGAGTCATGTGGGTAACCTGTGAGTTATTGGCCGTACACACGTCCTTAAAATGTGCAAAGAGCGCCTTGGTGGAAGAAAAACATTTATTTATGTCTCTAACATTTAGGATTAGTCTGACTTGTAGTCCTTTGATGCACGCCATCCCTTCTAGCCTCTGGGAATTGTAAAATGCATTTTTTTTTGCAGTTTTTGCATTTCTGTGGCTGTATACCGGCCAAATTTGTTGAGTTTCTGACCATTATTTTATCTCGGTTCTGGGGAGAGTCTAAATATAGATCCAAATAAACCACTAATATCCATTTCATAAAACAATGTCAAACATGTAAAAAACAAACAAACAAACGAAAACATAGTTGTGCTTTTTTTCTTCGCTTTTTTGGAGGGTTGAACAAACTTCAGTCTATTGCCTCATTAACGCATCAATTAACACGGTGCAGTGTCTCTTCAGGTCCACAGGGAGGCAGCAGATCTGTTTGGTCACTCAACAACCTATATCCTTTTCCTCCTATTCCTCTACACACTCAAACACACCCCTGCACACACACACACACACACACACTCACACAGACACACACACTCACACAGACACATTGCCAGCTGAGTCTGCAGATGTGGAAGCTCTCACAGGCTTTCATACAGATTTGCTGCATGTGTGTGTGTCTTTGTGTTAGTTAAATATCAACATTACCAATTGAGGAAAAATCAAACCACAAGTTTTCAACAACTGGATGCTCATTTGTTTTCTTCTTCAACCAACTGCAACACACACACACACACACACACACACACACACACACACACACACACACACACACACACACACACACACACACACACACACACACACACACACACACACACAGCTTAATGTGTGTGTGACTCATTGGCACACAGCAGACCACACAAAGAGCCACGGCTCCTCCAGTTATCACCAGAATCAGTGACTAACACACACACACACACACACACACACACACACACACACACACACACACACACACACACACACACACACACACACACACACACACACACACACACACACACACACACACACACACACACACACACACACACACACAGGTGCTTGCCCACTCGGTGCCCTCTAACAGGACTGTGTATGTTTGAGCTGACAGTGTTTATGTCCAGATCTCAGGTCTGTTCTGTTCGGAGGAGGAAGTCTTAACAGAAACCTGCTCCGGTGACATTTGTCAGGCTTTACTCTGTTTCCCCTCGACCATCCTCCCTGTGAGATGTGACGCTGCTACACCATGAAAACCACTAAGTGACTTCGCCTCAGCAATCAGGCCCTTAAAAGGCAACTCTCATTGCTACAATCAGACATCAGAGACTCGGCTTTATCAGAGTTTTTTATGTTGGGATGTCGGTGTGATGTCATTGGGAGTTTTCTGTTAAATTTACAATGAAAGCAGACAAAGTGCGGTGAACTTGGCGGCCCATTGCAACAGTGATGCGGGTCACACTGTATTTAATAGGAGAAAGCTAAAAATATACCATGCGGGTGTGATGATGAGTGTATTCTTGACAATAAAAGTGACAAAAACTAGGTGGTGGTGGGACTCACCTTTGGCTTTAAATACACTTTATTATGAGTGTGGACACATCCAGTGTGTGTGTGTGCAGAGTGGGAAGTTGTTTTCCCACAGTGGACAAGGATCAGTGGAGAGTGGGAGCGCACAGGAAGCAAAGTCTTCTGGGAATTTAAACCCTGAGGAATCTCATCTGCTGTTCATCAGCCATCAGTCACTCCTGCACGCATGTACACGCACACGCACACACACACACACACACACACACACACACACACACACACACACACACACACACACACACACACACACACACACACACACACACACACACACACACACACACACACACACACACACACACTGACAAACCTCAACATGTACTCTGAACACTGCAGTTTAAAATAGCATTTTACAGCCTGAGTATTAAAACCATTGGCAAAGCACAATTTTTGTGTGTGAATATTCTGCTGCTGTCACTTAAATTTCACATTCAAAATGAATGCGCACAGTGATTTCAGAGAACAGTTTGTAGATTCAGCTGAAACCACTGAGACAAACATGTCCATAAACCACAATTAACCTTTAGTGTGTCCAGCCGTAACCTCCACATCTGTAAAGTTCAACGAGTCATGTAAATAAAAGTATAGTGGGACCCAGAAGGATGCATTCTTTCTCAAGGACACAGAATAAACAGAGGGGGAGGGATGGGGAGGGAGTCATGGCACAGGCACTTGATTACTCGTTCATATGAAGCAGGAGCAGACCCTCCATTGTCGACCACCTCCAGGATGAACCACAGACCGTTGGCGGTTCATCACAACAGCCAGACTGTGGGCTACGCCAACAGCCCGAGGGCCAGGAGCCGTGACAACCTGCTCACGTACGATGATTTTGGGGAGGAAAACTGTTTCCCCGGACGATGTCTCGGGTAAGTCTTTACATCCTCCGTTCAGCCAGATGTTCATGTAGCGGGGCAGGTGCGCTTTTGTGTCTAGTTTTCAGAATCAATAATCACTTGACTTTAATAACTGTCCAGCAGAATTTTGTCCTTTTTCAGTGTTTATACCGACACAGCATCACAGATCATTGTGTAGCCTACTTTATATAAAAACCCACAACATGAGGCAGTTAAGTGAAACAACATCCTCAGCATGTCTGCAGCTACTCATCATTTTCATAGCTACATTTTGTACAGTCATTTTCTAACTTGTTGTTTTGAACATACATATTAAATCTTTGAAATTCAGCTTATACGTATGTTAAATGTTAAGTCTCATACACATTGTTTTCTGTGTTGAAACAGCTGCTTCACGGTCTGAACTGTAAATGCTTTAACTTTGTACAATGAGCCTGTATCTGATGATTATAGGCTACAGAAGAAAAAACAAGTTTTTTTGTATAAATGTTACTAGGTTCAGCTTGCAGTTAATTGGAAAAAGAGAAAATACTTTCAGTGAATGAATGGTCCAATGACATTTATATTCAGAGCCCAGTAGAGGTTTTTGTGCACAAAAGTGACATGAGGGTTCAAGACAGATCATTTCTATTTACTCCTTTGTTTGTATACTTTATCTCTACTGGCGTCTATTCTTAGCCTTTTATCCAAACAACAGTGTACATTATATGCAAGTTAGGATTTCAGTTTCTGTAGACTCATGTTTAAAAATCAAAATAGTTTGTAAATTCCCAACTATTAAAAGTCCATGTTTAATTTTAACTGATGGATTGTTTGACTGCAGTGGCTGTCTGTGCAGTTTCCTATTTACTACAGCCAAATAGTTTCTTTGAGTCAGATATGAACTCAGTGTTAATCATATGTCTTTCAATATTACTGATCTACTTATTTGTTCAATTTGCTCTGCCACAACATAAACAGAATTTATGATTAAATTTAAATGTGAAACTTGAGAAGAAACAGGGAACCTGTTGTGTCTGCAGTGTGGTTTCTAAAAGAGTCTATGTGTGTGTGTGTGTATGAGTTACCGTGTGGACAGTATGTACTGTGTGTTTATGTCCCCTGACTCTCTGGCAGCCACAGCAGCTCAGAGAGACAGCTCATGGCTCGTCTCACCGCTGCTAAACGACGCCAGGCCGTTCGGGGTCCTGCCTACATGTTCTCTGCTCCCTCAGTCAGCCTGTCAGAGGTTGAGCAGCGTTTCCTGGAGGCTGCAGAGTACGGCAACATACCAGAGGTGCGACGTATGCTGCTCCATGTGCCCAACTTGAATGTCAATGCTGTGGACTACATGGGCCAAAATGCACTGCAGCTGGCTGTGGCCAACGAACATCTGGAGGTGACGGAGCTGCTGCTGGGGAGGACGGATTTGTCCAGAGTGGGTGACGCCCTCCTGTTAGCCATCAGTAAGATGTCTGCATGTGTGTATGTTTGCATACAAGTACAAATACATTCAAAGGGTTCATCACATGTGACAGAAGGTTGATGTTTGCTGAATATGTGTTAAGTTATCTACTTTATACCATAACACATTGATTTACAGGCTCCTCCATCATTACAGTAAACATATAGCCTGCTACTACAAGCAGGTAGGAAGAATTTCATACAGTCGTACAGTGCAGAGGTTGAGTAGGATGGGTATATGGTTTACTGACATTGCAGTTGGTGCTTAAATGTCTGATGAACAGATTCCCAGTACCTTTTCAAGAGAAACAGTGTCCTGCTCCAGCTGATCACTGAGCAGTGAGAGCTGGGAGAGCGAAGCTGAGACATGAAGTTGTCAAATCAAAACAACGAGCTGAAGGATGCTAAAATGCTCTGAAAAGCTGAAGGCAAACAGTGTTGAGTGATACTCCTACTATAATTGAATCTTTATCTGGGTTAATTCTTAAATGTACTCAACAGAGGCCGATGGCTCTGTTCAGGGCTGTTGTTAGTAATTCTGGGCCCCTTGAAAAAATACTGAAATGGGCCCCTGCCCCCTGACTTTTCATCACCACTTTTTTCATAGACTGAATTATAATTTTCTACTCATCTCAACCAGGGCAACGATGACGGCGAGTGACAATAACCGTCACCTTCCCTGTCAGTCTGATTACTTCTCCACTATGTCTCATGAAACCTTTGCTTTTCTTGTTTCTAATGTCATACCAGCCGTGTGAAAACGTAGTGTAACATTAGAGAAGGGATCCTGTATTGATTCAGTAAGGGACAGTGCATTTTATTTTTCAATACGGGATGATCCTGTATTATTATTATCAGTTTATTCATTATAATGTTTAGACAATTCCTGTGTAATTACTGTGTTATGTCTGTGTAATAACGCGCACGGCCAAGCCCAATGCCACACAGCCTCAGTGTTCTCAGAGGGAGATCGATGCAGCCTCTAAAAATGCAACGGCCCTGGCTCTATTGAGTGAGTTCAGATCAAGACACGTTAATTGGGAAGATATAGTTTCTTACTTTACAGTATAAGTAGGTAATGCTGTAACAAAAAACAGCTAGCCAAACATCTTAAAATAACACTACTACTGGAATGCAATGCACTCAAAAATAGGAGCCACTTTATTGAGATAAGGATGTCAAATTTACCAAACCACACTAACAGCTTTGCTCTTTGTCTCTGTGTGCATGTTGTAGGTAAAGGTTATGTTCGAATCACAGAGGCCCTGTTGGCTCACCCATCATTTAGAGATGCTCACCGTCTGACAGGGAGTCCTGCTCAAGCTGACATGTTGGATGACTTCTACGCTTACGATGAGGACGGGACAAGGTGAGATGTTCAGTAGGCAGAGACGTCAGCAAAACTCCCACTAACCTCTAACGTGACATGGCTGGTAAGGAGTGAATGGACCCAAGAGCACAACTCTGAGACAGTAGTGAGGGAGAAAAACATCTTTACTGAAAAAATGTTGGTTCACGGGTGATTAGTCCAGGGAGAAGCAAACGAATCCAAAAGGCAGAGCAGAGGTCAAACCAGAAATACCAAATACACACGAGGGAAAAAATGTCTGGAACGTAACTGAGGTACGAAGACGAACTGGCACAGGAGACAGGGGAGCACACAGACTAAACACACAAGGGAGGCATGGATGATAGGAAACAGGTGAAACAAATCAGGGTGGGGCAGATAATCATGAGTGCGTGAGGGAACCAGAAGACAGGAAGTGGAAATCTGTAATGACAAAAATAAAACAGGAAGTGGAACAAACATATGAAAGACTCAGGACGAGACACGACATAACCTCTAACCTCTAACCCATTCCCCTGACTGTTTAAAGGGTCATTGTTTGCTGCACCTAAAAGTTCTCAATCAGAAATGTCCTATAAATCTTTGAAGCCTTTGCTTGTTGTCAGACTGGCCCCTGTTTCATAAATAATTTGGTACAAAACATCTGGTAATTCATTGGTTTTAATCAGTGAAGTTTAGAGGTGCTTTTGTTAACCTTCGTTAAAATGCTTTCAGCAGAAAATGCTGAAAAGCATGTGTCTGTGTCCCTTTTAACAGACACATAAATTAGATTTTCATAAAGTCGACAATGCTTCACATTTAAGGAGGAGGATGCAGTCTTCGAGGGAGCTGTGACACGTATGAATGTTATAGGAAATTACTGATCAGCCTGTCAGACACACAAGAGTGATGGTGACATATGATTGATTAAAACGGCAGATGTTGATACCTGTAGGTGATGTGCAGTGAATGAATGTTGAGACAACCTGTGAGGCTGTAAAGTAAAAAAAAAAATACAGGTTATTCAGAACTGTAAAACCCTGATGGTGTTTATCTTGACCAGATGACTATGAGAAAATGTTTCTGTCATTATTCTGTCCTTCTTCGAGTACACTCGTCTCTTTCAGTTTACATTTCATGATGTGTTTAGATGTGAATCTGTCCTGCTGCTTTGTAAATGTGTATGATAAATATGTTTTTGTGTACAGGTTCTCTCATGATGTGACCCCGGTGATACTTGCAGCGCACTGCCAGGAATACGAGATAGTTCACACGCTGCTGAGTAAAGGCGCTCGCATCGATCCCCCTCACGACTACTTCTGTAGCTGTGACTCCTGTAACTATCAGCAGCAGTTTGATTCCTTCAGCCACTCACGATCCAGGATCAACGCCTACAAAGGCCTCGCCAGTCCAGCTTACCTCTCCCTGTCCAACGAGGACCCGGTGCTCGCAGCCCTGGAGCTCAGCAACGAACTGGCCATGCTGGCCAACATTGAGAAAGAGTTTAAGGTACAAACTGATGATGCAAACAGTCGTGCACTGTTGCTGCCACTGTGCACGTGGCCTAAAAACCAGCTCATCATCAAGTGCACAAAGTAAATCTGCCATGTCGCTGCCAACCAGCTGCAAGTAAACACAAGAACACTTTATGAGCTGTAAGAGAAGAAGCAGAAACAGATCAAAGTCTAGATACTGAAGTTACTGTTGACAAATTTGACCACCATAATTATCACTATAAACAATAAATAAATAATAACACAATTGGATTTTACTGGTAGGACATTATCAGATGGTTTGGATGAGTGAACAAGTACCAATTCACATCTCCTGTGATACAACACTTAACTTGCTGATGCACATTTTCCCTGTCCGTAGAACGACTACTGCCGCCTGTCGAGCCAGTGTAAGGACTATGTGGTGGGACTTTTAGATCTGTGTCGCAGCACACAGGAGGTGGAGGCCATACTGAACGGAGAAACCGACTCCGATGACAGCTACGATCCGCCCGGTCGACCCTCCCTCACCAGGCTTAAGTTAGCCATCAAATATGAGCTGAAGAAGGTGAGTATGCTGATGTATGCACAACTGACTGTTCCCTACACCGTCTCTTTGCCTCACTCATCTCATAATGACAGGATCAGATTAGGGTTTATGCAGCAGACTGTTGTTTTGGTTTGAACTGGTTTGAAGTTGTCATCTTAAAATTGGCGACAATCTTAAAATTGATCAGCAGAAGAAATTCTGTTGTAAAATGAGTTTATCAAAGGTTAAGCCCTTCCTTTCTTTGAATGATTTTGAGAGGGTTATCCATGCATTTGTCTCCACAAGACTGGACTATTGTAATGCCCTTGTTGGTGTCTCTTAGACTTCCCTGTCACGACTCCAATTAGTCCAGAAACAAGGCTAAAGTAGAGGGGTGACAGAGCCTTTGCCATTGCGGCCCCCAAACACCCTCACCTACAAGGCAAGGGAAAACAAATGGGTTTTTCCCGCGCCTTCCCAGTCTCTGTGTGATAGCGAGCTGCTTTGTGGTCTGAAATTTTGTGTTCTTAATCTGTGTTTTTATGCTTATTGTTGTACAGCACTTTGGTCAACGCTGTTGTTTTTAAATGTGCTTCATAAATACATTTGTATTGTATTGTATTGTATCTTGTATCTCTCACCACTCTCTTTGACTCTCCAGTTCGTGGCTCATCCTAACTGCCAGCAGCAGCTGCTCAGCATCTGGTACGAGAACCTGCCCGGCCTGAGGCAGCAGACCACTGCTGTCAAACTGCTGGTGGTGCTGGCGGTGGCCATCGGACTGCCGGGACTAGCTCTGGCTTACTGGATCACTCCGTGCAGCAGAGTATGACACTAACATTAACTCCCAAATGCAAAAACTGGACTTTAAATCACTGCTGTGCTCATGTCTACCATCCTCCTTTTTGCTCCATCTCTTTCCTTCTTTTCTTTCACTCAGGTGGGGAAAGTGATGCGAAGCCCCTTCATGAAGTTTGTGGCCCACGCTTCGTCCTTCACAATTTTCCTGGGTCTTCTCATCCTGAACGCTGCGGATCGTTTCGCAGGCACCACCCTGTTGGCGAACATGACCCACCATCATCACCCGGGTGGATACCAGTACTCTGACCCGCTGCTGCTGTACCGCATGACAACAACCCCCTTCACGTGGATGGAGATCCTCATCATTTCATGGGTCATGGGTGAGCATCAGATGATCGTGATGGATGAACTTCCTCATCAAAGACATATCGTGTCATCCTGTGTTTGACGTGTGCTGCTGCAGGTATGATCTGGGCTGAGGTGAAGGAGATCTGGAGTCAGGGGCCGGGGGAGTACCTGGTCGAACCGTGGAACTTCTTGGACTTTGGGATGCTGGCGATCTTCCTCGCCTCCTTCAGCTGCCGCTTCTCTGCTCTGAGACACGCTGACTTAGCCCAGACCTATGTACACACACACTTCACAACACTGGTTAATGTCACACTGCCCCCCGAGATACACTACTTTACACTGGGTGAGCATGCTCACACACCCCCACAGCCTCACTGACCACCACACTTTAGAAGATCAGTCGTCTTTGCCTGAATTCACCTGCTTTTAATGGAAAATTAAATAAAAACGAGAGATAAACAAGACCAAACTTTGACTAATCTAATTTAGAGAAGTAACAGTTGTTAAGTTTATTGCTTCCCAACACTCAGTCACAGATTTCACATGTGTATTTGATAATCATTGAAGGCCACAGGAGGTAAACCTATTGAGCATTTTACAAGAAAAGCAAAGTCTAGAGAAAGATTAATGTCCCAAAAATGCATACATGAAAGTCAAAGTTAATTTTTTGATCTATATTTGCACTGTTTTTGCAGCACGAATACACTGGTTGCCGTCCGACCCTCAGCTCGTATCCGAGGGCCTGTATGCTGTCGCCGTGGTGCTCAGCTTCTCTCGTATCGCTTACATCCTCCCGGCCAACGAGAGCTTCGGCCCACTGCAGATCTCTTTAGGGAGAACTGTCAAAGACATCTTCAAGTTCATGGTTATCTTCATCTTGGTCTTCCTGGCGTTTATGATCGGCATGTTTAACCTGTACTCCTACTACCTGGGGGCCAAGCAGAACGACGCTTTCACCACGTGAGAAGTTCTTTAGATGTTCTACTTTTCATCAGCTGTTCTTGTTATATAGGCTATAATCAAAGTTTTGTGCATTTTAATAGCCTATAGATTTTGTCGTCTTCACCAAGGTTGGGTAAAGTCACAAAATTAACCTTAGGATGGGTCATATATAGTTTATTTCTCAAATTTAAATATCTGTTTTGAGCTCCTGTGTCTACTATAACTATAACTATCTTGAAAGATAATCCAGCCACAGCATTAAATCCATTTTTATCATGATTAGCCTAAGTGACAGTGAACTGCAAAAATAAAAAACATAGATGTTGTAAAATAGTTAAGGGAAAATACAACATTTTTAATTACATGTACTGACAAAGGCATTTTAAGAGTGATTCCTAACATTTTCTGTTTTAAAATGAAATCATATCTACTTGGGAGTCCTTATCACTGGTTATGGTTTCAGTGCACAATCCAAAAACTGAATTTTCCTTCCCATATTATTTATTTTTGAATAATTTTAAAGGCTCAAAGACTCAAAGGTAGCCTAGTGTATAAATATAAAATAAAGTAAGAAAAACAAAAGGAAATTAAAATATATTTTCAAATATTTTATCCCTTTAATCATTGTGACCCATCAAATGTACCTACTTTTCACAGTTAATATGAAACACATGAAAATAAATCTGTCTCTTCTGATGATTAATGTTTGATTGAAAAGTATTTTCTCTTGTCTCTTCTCCTTCCAGCCTGGAGGAGAGCTTCAAGACCTTGTTCTGGGCTATATTTGGCCTGTCTGAGGTCAGATCTGTGGTGATTAACAACGGACACAAATTCATTGAGAACATCGGTTACGTGCTCTATGGAGTCTACAATGTCACCATGGTGATAGTGCTGCTCAACATGCTCATCGCCATGATTAACAGCTCCTTCCAGGAGATTGAGGTTCGTCAGTAAAATATCATCGACATGATGACACACATACATAAGAGGGTTATCTTCACATCTGACTCACACTCCTCCCACATACTATTATTTTTCAGTTTACTGCAGGAATAAAAAAAATATGATTAAACAATAGCAAAAATGTATGTAGGCTAAACCAAATTACTAAGTAATGTGTGACATTAGACTTAAGAATTTGGTTTGACTCATAAAAGCATAACATTTCTGACAAAATAAATTAACTTACAATAATTTTTGATTGTAATCGATAGAGGTAGTCAGTATGAATTGTGTACAGTTTTTTACATTTATGAACAAAATGTACGCCTACTTGCAAGTAGAGGAATTTTATCTATAAAAATACTGAATAATTTCATTTAAATGAGCTTTTTCAACATTTTGAGAGAGATTCTCATTCACTTTTTCACAAAAAGTAGATGAAAATGTGTCAAGCATGACGCTGTAACATGTAACATGTCACTAGCTTTTGCCCAGTCCACTGTTGTCAGTCTTTATGCTAAACTAAGATAATCTACTGCTGACTGCTGCTTCACTTTTAATAATGTGCAGAAATGAACTAATAAGAACATTTTTCTAAAACGTATATGAACTGGTGTCTCGAACTTAAAACAGACACTGTGTTTCTGAGAGTGTGATTTTATTTTACCTCTCCACTTGGTTTTGTTTTCCTCTTTTCTTCAGGATGATGCTGATGTTGAATGGAAGTTTGCTCGGGCCAAACTCTGGTTCTCCTACTTTGAGGAGGGAAGGACGCTCCCTGTGCCCTTCAACCTGGTCCCCAGTCCTAAGTCCATGCTGGGACTGGCCACGGCTATCAAGTCTCTGCTGCTGCATGTGACAGGACACAGCGAGGAGAAAACCGAGCTCAACCAGGTATCACACACATAATGTGCACACATGTACTGTATACTGCATGTATCCATCCTCTCAGGTACACAGAGCTTGGAGCAGAGAGTCTGAGCACCTCCCAGTGGTTTCTCTGCTGCACCACAGACTCCAGCTCAGAGCTCCAGACAATAACAAACTCAGTTGTGCTGAATTAAGTTAACTTTAGTTTTCTCTTCTAGCTCGGGGTTTGTGCTTCTACCAGCCCAACCAGATATCAGGTACATGTATGTATATCATAATTAAATCTATGGACATTTCTTTGTTACAAATATGACGGGGCAGTTTTTAGCTACTCTGGAAAATTGGTGATTTGTGATGCATTAGCAGTAAACCACAATGTTAATCATTTTCTTAAAACTTTGCTTTATATTAAAATTAGTAAATGGGACCATTCTTCTTCATCTATCGTTTTGCTGTTTTCATATTATTACATTGACTTTCCTTTCTCCATCATCGCTGTTTGTAGAAGATCATGAAGCGACTGATAAAGCGTTACATCATCAAAGCTCAAGCAGACAGAGAGAGTGACGAGATCACTGAAGGTAAAATCCACAGAATGACACAGAAACCGAACTGAACTTCATTTAATCGCTGAATCTATTTAGGAAATAAAGTGCAAATGACTTAAAGAATTTCTCTGATCTTTTCAGGTGAACTGAAGGAGATAAAGCAGGACATCTCCAGCCTGCGATATGAGCTGCTAGAGGAGAAATCGCAGAACATGGAGACACTGGATGGACTGTTGAAGAGGCTGGGAGAGATCAGCGTACCTTCATAGGAGAGCGACCACACAACTGTACAAGCCACTGACTTAAAGTGTCTGGTCTACATCATTAAAGTATGACACTATAGCATTAATATAATAAAATAAGTATGTATGGTATGTGAATCTAACATTAAAATGGGACATTATTATTATGGGGCATTATTATGTGTCTTTTATATACTATCCACAATGCAATTTTGGAATCCACAAACTTTAAAAGAACCATCTCTCACCAGAAATAGAGCTCATTACATTAGTAAAATACAAACATTATTACATAACTTTTCCTCTTATCTGCTGATTAAAGTAAAAAAAAATTGAACCTTGCCAAAGCAAACATATACTACCAATGATGATTATGAAATAAATCAGTAGTAGCATATTTTGACAGTGGCAGAATTGTATAATGGGTATCTGTGGTGAAAGCTACGGTTAAAACAGAAACCATAAATTAAGTATTCACTTTTTTGGGGGTGAATAGTTAATTCATAATAATCATACAACAGAAATACTAAATATTAATTGAATCTACAAATACAAAGTAGTGCTTATGAGAAAATTATTTGTCCTTTATTTAGGCAGCATGAAATGAATAGGAGGATTAGGATAAAAGTGTTATGACAGTTGAAAAACAGTTCATCCTGCACCAGTACAGAATAAACACTTAATCACTGGAGTCTAGACAGTTATAATATTAATATGATTATTTACAAATGCATAAATTACCAAGATTAATATAAAAATACTGCCCACATGTACCATGCAGACACTTCTCATGTAGCGTTCTCATTATTCTCTGTAAGACGGCTGAATACAAACACAGAGGACGAGCTGATAATGTTGATTAAGTGAAGACAACAAGTTAAATATTAACATTAAGTGTATTATAGGATGCTTAATAACACATTACATGGTTCAGTTATAGTAGTCAGATATACAGTACATATCCATCATTCACATCCAGCCACAGTAGTCTGACATACATACTGTTCAGTGATAAAGGTCACAGTTAAAAGATAAATACATTACAGCTCTGGTCAGTGGCGCAGAGTGTTTCCACTGTAGATCCCTAAAGTCTGAGCTAGATATCTGTGTTATTCAGTGATGTAGTGATGATCATCGGGCCTGTCAGATATAGGCGATGTAGTTCTCAGGTATGAGGCCGGTTCTGCCGTTGTACGTAGCCTGAAGCCAACCTGGCTCCACGGACGGGTACACTGCAGACACAAACAGCTCAGGTCAGCAAAAAGACATTCATATATAAAACAATGCAAACCACAGATTTTCAGCGAACTGTACATGACAAACCAAATAAAGCACATGATCAGTAATTGTACCTCTGCTGGGTCACTAATATGAAGATACTTTGAGTGGTTGAGACTCACAACAGACATGTGAACTTTCCAGATAAAAGACAATTTCACAATAAATTACTGTTAATGTGTTAAAATAGTCAAAAAGAATCCATGTCTGTGACATTTCTGACATTTCACTGGAATAGTAATTTAATGCGGCCACAAAGAATAAATGAAAAGACGTGTTGTATTGTTCTTGGGACAAATTGAAGAACATCTTCAGCTTAGATGTTTGAACATCCAGAGTGAGGAAATACAATGACATTAGATTACTAATAGAAATGAATAAAGGTTGTAAGAGGATAAGTGCTAAACTGGTCGATTAGATATATCATCTGAGAAAAAAAAGTCAACAGAGCAGCTCTAAAAATCAGAGACACTAATGTGGCAGCCTGAACACCAAGTACTTACTAAAATCTAACTAAATTAAATCTGGCATTGCATTCTGCATCTGGATATGTTATCTGAATTTAGAAAAACATCTGGAAGGGATTTTGGATTTCTCAAGAAAATCAGGGACTTGTTTCCTTACCATTTGAGAACAGCGCCCCCTGTGGAAAACTGAGCTCGTGGCTGTGTTCTGCCTCACACGAGTAAAGAGCCTTTGCTTCCCTGGAAAACAAACAAAGAAAAAACAGTAAAATTGGTGATCGGTGTGTTTTACTTTGCTTGAGTACACTTCAGGCTTCAATGGCAGCTTCAAGACTTCAAATATCTGTGCCACAAAAGAGCTAAAAAACAACGTACCTTCCTGAAGGACAAATGGATAATGCTGAGGAAAACACTGAGCTCTCACGTTGTGGCAGTCGGACTGATAATCTGTAACACACAAAAAACAAAGTTGTCAACTCCAGTAAATGTCACTAAACACAAAACATTTCTTGAGATAATTTCTACTTTTTAACTGAGAGAGCTGAAAACACATCAGCATCAAAAGACAGATCTTGTTCGAATAACTGAAATCAGAACAATGACATCTGAGATGTCACAGTAATATGTTGAAAACCAGACGACTGTTTCTTTAGTCACAGGATGTTGTTTTCTCCAACTGTCCATGAAATGAGTTGAGATCTAAAACTCTGTTCAGACTTGGTGTTAACACCCATCCCAAACTATGTAGTGCTTCCATACTGTCATAACTCACTTAAATAAACAGATAAAAGATGAATTCATTAGTGCACACTGGAGACGACTGTCTAAACGGGCGTCTATATGTCTTTCCCTCCTCTGAGAGCACAGATCAATGAATCAATGAGAGCAACACTCACAGTGATCCAGGCCTCTGGTAGCCGTTGCTGGACGTGGCTGCAGAGTGTCTCGCTGTCAGATCAGAACCACACCTGGTGTGCGAAGTTTTGTGTCTGAGCGGTGGGTCCAGCGACATAAGACTCTGTACTGATCCGTGACAGCTTTTATAATCTGGCATGAAACATAATAAATCAAAAACACAGCTTCATCGGCTTCACCTTTATATTTGTGCAACTACGAAACAAATGAACGCACCTTCAGAGATGTGTAGGGAGGTGAGAGAAGAAGATGTAGAAAGTCTGTAGGGAAACAGTGAAGAGGAGGAGGAAGAGGAGGAGGAGGCGGTCCTGTAGGCGGTCCTGTGTGGTCGCGCAGGACAGGTAGAGTCCGTCACTCTGTTCTCTGTGACGGTGGAGGAGCTGCTGCCGGTATTTCTTTGATCCGCCGAATGAACGCTCTTCAGGGAGGAGACGGACGACGCTCTCTGAACAGGCTGACCCTCCCTCAGAGAGGAGGTGCGCTCCACTGGGGCGTGTTGCGTGGAGGCCGTGGACGTGGAGGCTCTGGAGGGCGATCTGGACTCTTTAACGGACGACAAGGAGGCGGTGGAGTTTCCTCTGACGGACAAACTCCTCTCTGCAGAGAGCAAAGAGGATGTGGAGGAGGACACGGAGGAAGTCTTCTGGGCCGGAGTGAGCTGGGAGGAAGTCCAGGAGGATGAGGGAGGCGTGAGCTCGGGGGAGGCGACGCTGTCTGTCGGGCTTTTCTGATCTTTCCCATTTGAGGAGTTGTGGGAGGGGGAGCAGGCGGAAGCCGCAGGAGGAGGAGGAGGAGAGGCAGGAGCTGCGGAGGAGGAGGAGGAGGAGGCGGGCTCAGCAGCAGGAGAGGACGGAGGAGAGGTCGGAGACAGCCCGTTCTTCTCGGAGGAGTGCGAGGACAGGGACTCCTGGCTGCCCATCGGGGTCGTGCTGGGGCTGCTGCTGAAGGTGTCACCTGGAGGAAACGACAATGACGGCATCAAGGAACCCGCTGAGGAAACACTCGATAGTCTGAGGACCTTTGTACTAGTTAGTGTCAAACCGCTGTTAGTAGGACATAGGGGTGGGAGAAAAAAATCGATTCACATAAGTATCACAAAAATTTTTTTGACGATTTTTAAATCGATTTTTATTCAAAAATCGATTTTTTAAAAATATATTGTACAATATGCATACATTTGTTCGCCTTACCTACAGTATTTGTGTGCAGATAAATGTTAAAATGTAGCAGTTTACCTCAGTCTATATCTCATTTTGTCAGAAAGGTTTCAGAAGCCTGTTTTTTCTATACTCTTTCATTTTTGCCGCTTTTATGCAGTCCAGGCTTTTGAAAAGAGAGTAAACATATATTGCTGCTGAATAAATCTTAAAAACTGACTTAAATGTGATGTGTATTTTTTAGGGGAAATATGGTTCCTGGAATAGTCTGTAAACAATCATAATCATTCAACTGTTTCACCGGTCCTAAAAATGCAGACTAAAAATCAAGACAATTGGCAATATTGTAGAATCGCAATTTCAATCGAATCGGCCTCCAAAAAAATCGTAGAAGAATCGAATCAGGAGAAAAGCATATCGTCCCAGCCCTAGTAGGACACATGATGAGATGCAGAGAAACTCACTGTCGTTGTCGGCCAGGCAGAGAGCAGGAGGGTAGAGACGAGCTTTCCTCTTCCCAGACGACAGGCAGATGGCCTTGTTCCTCCGAGGGGTCGAGCGAGAGGACGGAGCCGGAGGTAACGGCAGAGAGAGGTCCGGAGCCTCGCCGAAGATCTGACAGGAATAAACAGTACGCATGTGTGTTAGGTGGCTTAGCAGCTGTGTATGTGTACATGTGTGCGACGTGTGTTTATGTATAACCTTGTCGTGGTTTTCGATGATAATCTCCACGACAATGTTCTGAAACTTGATGTTCATCATGGCGGCCACCGTCTCCTCCTGTGACCTCATCAACGTGGGGCCGAAGATCATTCCCAGGTTGGACACAGTCATCATGTTCTGGTCACTGTGAGAGGACACCCTACACACACACACACCACACACACACACACACACACAAACCATGAGCATGTATTTTTGTAACAGTTACTTGCAACATGCTGACTGTTAACAAGGCTGCAGTAACACAGAAATCAATACGTTTTTAAGAGGTGATTCTAACTCAAAGAACAAATCGATCAGCATATTTCAATGTTAATGTATTTTTAGTCATACTTTGTGCAGCAAAAGTAAATAAACATTTTGAAAAGGTGTAGAATTAATGAAAGTTTATCTGTTATCTGTAAAAGTATTCACGGCTTTGCAGTTAGTAATGAATTATCGAGTGTAACTGTAACTTATTAATGTTTTAATGTAGCTTTTTTTTCCGGCGTTAAACAATAAAAGCACAGGATGGGCTAATTAGTACATACTTGAGGAGGTGGTTTGTTAACAGGTCCAACATAACTTTATTTTTTTCTGGTAGTTTGTGGACAAGAGCGTGAATGGCTCTCACTCTGTACTTCTGGTCATCGTACTCTGTGAAATGAGAGGAGAAGATACGATTCAGAAGTGGTGACGGGTGGAGACACTCAAGATATGATATATAATTTAGGCTGTAAATTATGCTCTGTGTATGATCTGTTTTTGTTTATGTGTTTTCAGAGAAGCAGCTCTTACTCGCAGCCTTGATAAATTCTTTATGCAGTCTGTAGGTCAGCACTGGTTCTGCCAGACACCTGTACGCGCATCAGAGATAAGGAGTTAATGGTTCATGAGAGGTGATTATCACTTATCAGAAATAATGTTTTGTAATATCCAGTGTTGTTACCTGAAATAATTCTTTAGGCCACTGGTGATGGTCTTGTTGTCCCAGGCGTCTGCATCTAACTGCATGTCAGAGGGAGCTGTGGCCGCTACAGGAAATAAGAGAGATCATGATTTATCCGTCAGTAAAAAAAATTTTCTTCTGTTTGATTGTGTCTGATTGTGCTGGATCATAAACTTTACCAAACACGCTCGTCATCAGCCGCTGCACTTTGGAGTTGACTCCTCCGGTCCTGTACAGTCCCAGGGTGGTCAGGCCTTCACACACATGCAGACATCTTTAAACAAACTTGGTAAACCAACACCGTAGATACGGCACTTATCAGACTGTTTGATCATGATCATAAACATTTGCTGAATGAGGAATACCTTTTGTTTCCACCAGCTCAATACACTTCTTAACAAAGTTGAAACCTGCCTCATTGAGGAACGCTGTAAAACAAAAGACGAATACTTGGTGAATGACAAATGAAAGATGAAGTGTTGTGATCTTTTTAAGAATAAGTCAAGGGCACTTACTCTCCTCCTTTTTGCTGAGTAAAGAGGGAAGAGTGTAGATCTGAAGAATGACAATTAATGAAGAGATAATTAATTTAATTGTGTTTGATTAGTAAATGTATAATGTAAACCTGTGTTTGCATTATTGCGATGAACTTTGTTCTTTTGAAAAAGCTCCTTTCATTGACAACAATGAAAACTCTGATGCCACACTGCAGCGCAAGTGACAATGTTTCTACTTTATCATTGTTTGTCTTTAAAGGGATAGTTCAACATTTTGGCAAATTGGCCCATTGCCATAATTGCTATAGTCATAGCAGTAGGTTCGTTACCTTTAATTGTAGGTGTAAGCTATTTTTAGTACAGCGGAGCGCAGCAGCAGGCTGCTCAGAGCTACGCTATGGAGGCTAAGGGAATTTCTTGGTTTCCCTCATCAAACTCATCAAATACAAAATCCCAAAACTCCACAGCGCTTTTGTAGACAAGTTGTGAGCTGCACAACCACCACGCTATGAGATAATGACGGAACGATACGAAACGGAGCCGTTTTCGAGGTAAATACATACAAAACCGCTGATGCGCGTTGCGTTCAGGGACAGTTTTTCAGCAAGCAGTCTCCGTATTTACCCTGTATTTACCTCGAAAACGGCTCCGTTTCGTATCGTTCCGTCATTATCTCATAGCGTGGTGGTTGTGCAGGTCACAACTTGTCTACAAAAGCGCTGTGGAGTTTTGGGATGTTGAATTTGATGAGTTTAATGAGGGAAACCAAGAAATTCCATTAGCCTCCATAGCGTAGCTCTGAGCAGCCAGCTGCTGCGCTCCGCCGTACTGAAAATAGCTTACACCTACAATTAAAGGTAATGAACCTACTGCTATGACTATAACGATTATGGCAATGGGCCAATTTGCCAAAATGTTGAACTATCCCTTTAATGATGCAAAATTTCATACAGGTTCTTTTCCATCCATTGCCTCCATCCACAGCCGCCTGTTGGCCTCAGAGAGAGCCTGCAGAGTGATGACGCCATGTCTGTAGAGAGAGAGAAATCCTCTTAGCACAGTTCAACAGTGACCATCTCTCACTTTATTTATTCCAAAGACCGTCACCCTGACATCTTTGCCTCTCACCTCTCCACCACCTCGATGTCGAAGCAGAAGCGTTTGTCGATTGAATCCGTTTTCCTTCTGACACACGAGCGCAGCCGGAAAATCTCTGGTGAGCCGTTCACCACGCCATTCTGTGACCAGAGAAGTGTGTTTGCCAAATACCTTCGATATGTCTTTTTTGATACTTAAGTTAATAAACTTGATAAACTTAACTAGATACTTAAACCACACTAGTATTTTCCTACTTTTCAATTTGTGTCAAGATATTTCAAAAATTAAGTCAAAAAATTAATTACGGTAATCTCTTCTTGTCTTTGTCAAAGCTGCATTAATATCAAATTATAATACTTTAGTTGGGACTGTTATGTAGTCATGCTGTGTGCTGCCTGCTCACCTGTCTGCTGGCTGGTCTGGCCTCTGTGTTGCCCATGGTGAACGTCTTGGAGCTTTTTTCATAAGTACAGTAGTATCTGGTCCACACGCTGCCCAAGGGTCCTAATACATGACATATATTTCCAGACGTTTAGCTTGATTTTCGAGACAATACAAGTGATATTAGTTAAGAAGATGTTTTTTTGTATATCTCACGTTTCTCCTGAATGTACAGGTATCCCTCCATAGTAAAACAGCTGGGGGCTTTGAAGTCTTCTTCCGCTGATCGGATCCTCTTCATCAGCCGTTCAACCTCAGCACGTGTACTTTCAAAGTTATTGCGAGCCTGAACAACAAACAAAATATATTTGTGAGAAACTGCATTAAAATGAATATTATATATACATTTCTATGAAGAAATAAAATTACTTTTTTTAATCGACCAGTGAGTGGTTACTTTGTCTTGTTAGGTGAGTTTGAAAAACTATTTATAACGATCCTCATCTGAGCTCTTATTTTGTAAATCTATTATGCTCATTAGATTTTAAAATAGTACAACTTTCTTTCTTTTTTTCTCTAACATTTTTTTTTATGTTTTATTTTTTAATTTTCCATAAGTTGAAGAAGCAAAGGAAAGGCTGATTATGACAAAAAAGTAAACCACTAACGCAGTAAAATATGTGAGTCTGTGCAAGACTGAGCCTGTTTCAAGCTGTGGTTGAAGCACAGGTGTGTAAGGTTTCCGCTTCAGCACAGGTAATGCCAGATGCATCTGAAATTGACCTTGAAATATTTTCCCCTGAGGCTTCAGATGCAGAAAATATAATCCACACGTGACATCAGACCCGCATTTGGCGCAGAGGTTTTCAGTAAACACACACTTACGTTCTGCAGGTTGAACTGAAGCTGCTGTTTGTAGGGTCCGAACTCGCTGGCCAGCTCGTAGCCCTCATGGTAGAAGGTAAACAAACCCTGCAGGAAGGCTAATAGCTGAAAAGTAGAGGGAGAGATCCGCAGGAGAAATGTCAGAGGGGGGGCTTGGCAGGTTCAAGTGTAATAAGGGGATTACAGAAGAATGACTGTCAGTCGTCTGCTCAATCAATAAAAATAGCCTCTGTAGGAGGAAAACCCCCTCACTCTGTCTGTTTTTTGATTTTCTACCCTTGTTTACTTTACAACAAAGAGTTTCCCTCTCTGTCAGGCGGAAGAGATCTCCATGCAGGAAGTGCTGCTACAGCAACAGGAAGTCGGCCTTGCTGATATGTATCATTAAAACATTTTCATCACTGGCCAGACAGTGTGTGTCATGTGTTTTTCGGTATCTGGCTCAGATGGCTTTCCATGATCAAATTGACACAGGAGGCAGGAGGCTGATGCTGACAAAACCTTGTGTAATACCAAAACAAAAAAGTGCATCCTGGTATGAAAGTACACAACGTGGCCATGATGACGTGTGTACGTGAACTCACCGGCTCCACAAATTCAAACTTCTTTCTCTCCTGCACTTCTTGGATCTTGAAGACATACTGCAGTGACGCATCATAAAAAACCTGTCTGTCCTTACTCATTTGTGAATCAGCCTGCAACAGAAACAACAAAACACTTTGTGTTATCATAACACATGTGGGAGGTAGGTGTAGGTGTGTGTATTCTAGGAATCAAACTGTTTACCTCGTGTAGCTGTGACTCCTTCTTTTTGGAGGACAGGCTGAGGTGTTTCTCCAGAACAGAGTAGTACCTTTCTGTCTCCTTGTCAAACTGCTTCTTTCCCTCCTGGAGCAGACAGGGGGAGGACGTGAACACACTCATTATTACACTTGACTTCTAAACATCTCCTGTTCCTCAGCCTTTTACATCATTATTATTACTGGGACTGGGATAACCTTTCAATAACAGTGCTAATACACAATACGAATACGATACCATACAAATAACTTTATTAATCCCCAAAGGGAAATTCATTTGTCTGGCAGATCATCAACCATTTGCAGAATAATTAAAAAGCCTGATGGCTGTAGGTACAAAGGATCTTCTATATCTCTCTGTCCTTCATCGAAGAGAGAGGAGCCGTCCACCACCGCCTTCTTTTGGTCGTTCAGAATTGACTCTACCCTCGTCAGTGAATATGGAACCAGGGTGGCAATTTCAGGGTCACAATGACACATTTGATACTTTAATCTGAGGCATATTTGCCTTTTTTCATACATGCATACACAACTATAAATTAATAAATTTCCTGATTTCCATATTAATTCTGCTGTATATTTATTGCTATTATAATGAATACAGCCATCACTAAATCACTAAATATTCAACAACAAAAATCTAAACATCGGTTTTCAATACTTGGTAGTTTTGAGTCAGCACTTAAAAAGTATTGAGGTTTAATACACATTTCAACAGAAGAGAATAATATAAACAACAATATTAAGAGTTTACAAGTAGATGTAATGTTTACCATGTTTACCACCACGTTGTTTAATTTTTCCAAGTAGCTACAAACATGTTAATAAGTGCTAAATAATGTCAAATCAGGTTGACTTCAAGAACAAAACTAGATCACAGCCAGTGGCTCTTTGACACTTGCACTTACATGACAACATGCTCACAGTGACTTTGCTACCATGCTGTTGTTTTGTGTAGTTTTGTAGAATTGAAGCCTTGAGTGTTTGCTTTGGCCTGAAAATGCCAAAATGTAGCACAAAACTGTAGTGAGATTACAGCATCCTCCTCACAAATATCAGCCCAACATCCTGTGTCTGTTTTTTTTCCGAAGTGACAAAAGTGGAGTCAGATTTTGCCACGACCATTAATAATCTAAATGAAGAGACTCTGCCAAAATATTTTGGACAACAGCCCCTTTCCAAAACAGCTGCAGCTACAAAGCCCAGATGTCCAACCCTCTTTTCTTGCTCAACAGCACCAGTGTGAGGATGTACTGCTCACACACTCCTGACACATTCTGTAGGAGTGGCCTCAATAAACACAGAGGAAAGAGCTGTGATTTCACTTTCAGGATTAGTTACCAAAAAAAAAAAAAAGAGCTGTGACATGTTCTATTTTTTAAAACCTGCCTACCACATGACGCTGGCCTCTCTGCCTCGAGTTCTGTTTACAGAGAGAGCAAAGGGGGGGGGGGAAATGAGAAAATCTGAATTGTAAGACTTGAGACAGCTGCTGAAACCAGACACCAGACTCACTTTGTGTTTACACTGACTAAGTGAGTTCAACTATCTGTCTGTGACGCGCTCCCTGTCTTGCTTTCCAGCGTCCGTTCCCATGACCTCGCCACTGACACTGGACTCTGATCCGACATTTATTCGAGCAAATTGGATTCTCTGACCACTGACTGAGAGACCGACTGGGACCAGACCACAGCAGGATGATGTGACTGGTCAGCGCCCACAGTGTTAGATCACTAATGAACGCAGCAAGCTTAATGAACTGAGCTTCACATACTGGCCTGGTTAAAACCTCAGCAGAGACAGTGTGAGGTTTTTGAGCATCGCCTGTGCTTCATCAAAGCAAAAGTTCACCAGTTCGGCTAATTCATGTGTTAACAACCTGCTCAGCCTTCAAGTTACTTTAACTCCAACAACAGCAGCTTTTTAGCCTCGTAAGCCAGCCTCTCGCGGAACTGCATTTCATTTCGTTTCGAGGGAGAGTCTGGCCTCATTGCCACTGTAAGCGTTTGGCCTGAAACCCTCAGAAGGCCGAGCCAATCAGCATTGCTGCTGTGATTGACACAGCACGTTGGCCAATCAGGGACCGACTGGTGCAACGCCCCGTCACTACACCAACTTGCTGATTGGCTGAATGGGGTTGTCTGTCAACGCTACTACCAAAGATATTAAACCGTCTTTGCTACTACTCCCGCCCAGCTCCCGCCCACCCCAAACGCTTACAGGGGGGATGAGGCCAGACTCTCCCGAGAAATGAAATGAAATGCATTTCCGCGAGAGGCTGGTTTACGAGGCTAGCAGCTTTTACCTTGACAGCTCCAATCTGCTCCTTACGAAACCTCTCGAGTGGAGAGATCAGCACGTCATCAGCGTTCTGGATCTGAGAGACAGAAAAACAGTCAGCACAGTTTGTCACAGGAGTGAAACAAGAACCAGAAAAAAGAACAACTGCAGTGATGACTCTGGTGTTTTACTTAAATCTGTTTACTCAGCAGAATATTATTTATGATTTTGTCTTAAAGGGATACTTCACCCAAAATCGATAATTCACCAATTTTCTACTCACCGTCACGCCAAGGAAGGGTTTGGAGAACTTTTGGAGTTATCAAAACGCCGGGGGGACCGGCTGGCAATGGATTTTCATATAATGGCAGCGGATAGAGTTCACTTTTGAATCGTCCAAAACACACACTATGAAACATCCGAATACCTCCGTACTGCTCGTCCATGCTGACCCAAGTGTCCTGAAGCCGCCACATAAAAAAGTTATTCAGAACAATTTGATCTGTTTTTAGCCTTGTTGTAGTAGTAGCTCCCAGTGGCTTTGTTGATGTTTGTACGCATGCGCAAGATTTGCTGCGAGATGTTTGTTTGTCATTGTAAACCATTGGATGTATGATGTAAACACGGAAGAACATCTTGCAGCAAATCTCACGCATCTCGTGCAGCCACTGGGAGCTACTACTACAACAAGGCTAAAAACAGATCAAATCAATTTGTTCTGAACAACTTCTTCATGTGGCGGCTTCAGGACACTTGGGTCAGTACGGACGAGCAGTATGGATGTATTGGGATATTTCATAGTGTGTGTTTTGGATGATTCAAAAGTGTACTATATCAGCCGCCATTATATGAAAATCCGTTGCCAGCCGGACCCCCCCTGGAACTCCAAAAGCGTTTTGATAACTCTGAAAATTCTCCAAACCCTTCCTTGGCATGATGGTGAGTAGAAAATTGGTGAATTATCGATTTTGGGTGAAGTACCCCTTTAAAAAGACACATTTCTGGACAAGCTCCCTTCAGAATATTTCAAATGGAGACATTAACGTGATCTCAATCTATCAGCAACTTTACAAATGTGTTGTATATAAGTAAATCTACTTAATCGATGTCTATCTAATAACAAAATTATAACTGTGCTAACACCAGGCCAATCTAAAATATCTGGACTTGCCTTTGCCTTTGTTTCCCCTGACTGAGATTCTTCAGAAAAAAACATACGAACTGAGTCACGACAAGTCACCAGAAAAGCTCAGATGCTAAAATAAACATGGTGCCATTGTGGTGATATTTTTTGTAGTGGACTGTACAGTTGGTATGAGAAACGTTTGGTCGATGTTGAGCAGCGTAATCAGAGCTCTGGTGTTTATCTTTGGTCTCGGTCCTCTTTAGTCCTGAGTCTATATATCTCAAGTCTCGGTCACGTCTTGCTTTGTTCTGTCCAGTTGATTTAAGCATTAGACTCTAAATAACTTCCCAGCCCGGCATCATTAATTCACTTTCACTTCAGTTTAGTGCTGCACTAGTACCCAAAAACATGCTCTCCTTTCTTTGTATTTTCTCTCTTTTTTAGCACTTCACAATGAGAGGGGACGAAACTGAAAACTCAGAGAATGAGGGGCATTGTCAGATCTCCATAATAGTCCTTTCAGGTTGAACAGGTAGGTATTTCTGTGGAACCCATTTGCTGGAATTGCCCTTTAACTTAATAATGACGCTATTATCAGGAGTTCAGACCAATCGGCAGTGTTGCAGCGGTGCCACTCCAAGCAGAAAGGCATACAATTAACACACATACACACAGACAAAACACACACAGGACCCTTTTATGGACTTTCCCAGGCAGTCAGGGCTGCACTCGGTCTCACAGGGGAATTGGGAGAATAGGTTCCACATGGTTCCTCTGTAACTAGACCATGCACACAGCCACTAAGGCACTCACACACACACACACTCTCACTCACACACACACACACACACAGGGCTATACATAAGTTAGCATACTATACACATACTGTACATTTGCACATGCGCATACACCGTGCCAGACTCCAGTCACTCCCACACAAAGACTTCTGTTTGATGGAGAGTGTCTGAGTCAAAGACTTTTTTTTTCACTGCTACTGGCACAAAGTTTTCACAATGAATGTGTGAATCAGACTTCTGGGAAACCAGATAAAGCCAGTGAGATGCATGGAGTGACGGTTGGTTGGGTCAGCGTCCTGGAGCAGGGACAAAGAGACCGCAAAAAAGGAAACTGCTGGTTTCAACTATGGTGAAAACAAATTAGTAAAGGTGTTTTTGGTCTAAATGGCCTTCAGAAGTCTGAGGTCTCTAACCCTGACATAATATGAATCACAAACAAACATTATGTGCGTGTTTAAAGCAGATAAGGATGGTGGATAGGCAAAATGTTCAAAGTAATGCTCGAATGTACATTTAAAACTTCTGTTTTTAGAGTAGGAGTAAATATCTCAGGAAAGATCAACATTCACTATGTATGTTTATAATAATACTTTTTTAACTTGAATAACACAAACTATCATTATTTTATAGAATAATCAAATATAGTTTCATCTCTCTCTTGCTCTCTCATACAAAACAAATATTTTTATCTCACCAGTCGTTTTCTCTCCTCTTCCATGGTGCTCAAGAGCTGAGAAAACTCCTTTAAGGATTGGGCTGTAAAAGAAATCATGCACCATATAAACAAATGTGGAAAGACTGATCATATTTGAGATATTTTTCAATCTCAACTCCTAATGATTTAGACCATTATCTGCATTTTCACCTCACCTATATTGACCTCATCATCAGTCTCAGCATCTCCAATGCATTCAAACTGGAACTCCTGTAGCGACTGGGAGAAGCGCTGGACAGCAAGAGAAAGGCCTGACAGAAAAACAGGGAGTTTCATTAATTCATTTGAGGCGATTACAGCAATTATCTTATCAGCACCACATATTCATAACACACTTCTCATTGATAATGGAAAACAACATCACTGTTATATCACTGTTACTATTAATCACTGTAATAAACTTTTAATTCCAAAACTCTTGCACATCACCCGCTGCTGAGACATGAGGTGTCAAAGTCTGATGTACACAAACGTACCACACCCTGCAGCAAACTCCTCTCAGCCTTCCTCTCATAAAACTGTGTTTACGTGTCCAAACAGCACTTCAATAGCACGGTTTAATACCACATTTTACTCTTTAAAAGGTGCACAAACACTTGGCACAATGAGGAAGAGCTCTCACCCACATACCCATAACGCTGGTCTGTATACCAGCTGTTGTAAGGAACTATTTCAATCACACAAAGCCAGTAAAATGTCTTTTAGTCTCAGTTTATACCAGACTACATCTGGAGATCAGCAAAAAAAATTATTTGTGGTCAGATTTCAGAAGACAAAGGAGAGAAAAGCTTGCTTGAAGGCAAACACGTCAATCATTAATTTCAATATACCTGTCATTCTGTGGGGTCAAAATAATTCTCAGTATTTAATATCTGCTCAGAGCTCAAATATCTGTACAGCAGTCTACGTACCACACTGCGTATGTTTCTGTGAGGTGATGTTGGACTGTGTTTTTGTAGTTTGTAGTCAAATGTCTACAAAACTTTAATGGGTCTCACTTATATTTATTAGCGTTGTTCACTGCCGTTGAAAACCCAGTTTGCTCTACTAAAAAACAAGGACAAACTGAAAGCTCTTACTGGATTTTGAAAAAGGTTTTCCCATTTGAACAGAATTTCCAGTCAGTCAGTAAGGGCGGTAAATC
Source organism: Trachurus trachurus (assembly GCF_905171665.1). Lineage (NCBI taxonomy): Eukaryota > Metazoa > Chordata > Actinopteri > Carangiformes > Carangidae > Trachurus > Trachurus trachurus. The sequence goes on along the minus strand of NC_139903.1, from coordinate 16,451,845 downwards.
TTAACATATCAGTACTGTGTCATGGTGTTATCACATTTGGCTGGTGGTGCTGGTGATTGATTGAGCACAATCTCTACGTCCGTACGATCTGTTCATGTTGACACCGCTGTGATCCTGTGGTTTCAGTTGTCAAGAACAGCAGCTGGTGTTATTATTACACCGATGACTTCAGTCAGCAGGTGAGTCAAAGAAACCGCAGGGAGCTAAAAAGCGCAGGTGTGTCTGAAATTAAACCTCAGATGATCAGAAGTAGCTTGACGCAAATGGGAGGTATCTGTCCTGTATTAATCAAGTCCTCCTGAGTGTGCGAATGGGACAGTGACCATCAAACCAAACTACTATGTCACAGTTACACAGCCTGTCCTCCTGTCCTGCACATGCCTTCTCATTGTCATAAGAGAGTAACATAAATCTCTTTTTTGTGGTCACTTATCTTATTTTCTGATCATAAAAACACAGTAATGCCTAACCATTTCAGAACAATAACCCCATTCTAATATATTAGTTATTAAAACACAGTAATGCCTAATCATTTCAGAACAATAACCCCATTCTAATATATTAGTTATAAATGCAAGTCGACCAAAAGCGATTGTTGAATTATTGGTTTGATTAAACTGTACAATAGCAGATTTGATGCACTATTGCAGAACTCCATGTTAAGTGACTTATTAACAGTTCTTATTACTAGTGACTGATAACAAATTGGTAGAGACAAAGAAACACATAACCCTTTGTTAATGAACCTGACTACTTGAAAGCATCTATAAATGCATTGTAACTAAATAAGAAGCTAAGACATGACACAGTGAGACAAGGGGGTCTTTATCCAAACTTCATGTGACGTTATTCCCCTAAAAATATAATTGGCTGGGATGTCCTGCAGCCCAGCTATTGAAGAATCAAAAAAACATGCTTTCATGCTACAGGAAAAGACTGTCAACATGATTGATTCACTATGAATTATAGATTCAAAACCCCTTTAGAAATGTTTGCATTATCAGAAACTGGCACCAAACTGTCTGTTTCTGTATCATTATATCAACACAGTGGCCTATGCATAACACTGTGGCGGCCTATCTGTGCTGTAAATACCACCAAACACAGGTCAATGATGTAACTTAATAGACTGTAAACCAAGTAGCTCTGTGGCTCTGTCTGAACTGATGGCCTTGTGTTGCCCTCTGATATCAGGCAGCTGCTCTTTGTGTAGCCTAACTTGTACACTTTTGCCTTAAAAAACAAAACAAGTGATGAACCAAGGTGTACTCACTCCTGAGGGCTGATATGAGCATGTTTCCATCTTTGATGAGGTCTTTTATAAACCTGTTGGTGCGCTCCAGCTCTATCTCATGGCACTGCAGCCGCTCTCTGAACTCCGGACTGTCCAGGAAAGAGTCACTAAACTCCAACGTCGGCAGACCCATCGATAAATTAATACAACACACGGACACTTGAATGGAAGAATACGGCAAAAAGCGTCTTCTGCGCCCTCCGTGGTGGTTTTACGGGAGAAAACAGTGTTTCACCGTGTGCTCGGAGAAAATTGGTCAGAGGTTCCTTCCAGCTCTTTTTTTTTTCATGCCGTTCTCACTTTTCCCCCACAGAACTTCCGGACACTGAAACGGCAGCAGAGCCTCTGACAGACACGGTTTGTTCTCGGGCGCACGTCGAGCTCCACGCTGCTGCCCTTCGCTTCAAATCCGAAATATTACAATACAACCCCGCCGGGAAGTCTTACTAACAGATTAGTCGGCTGATAAAGTACCGTCCGTGGCTGAAAGAAAGCAGTTAAGAGCTCAGTTTTGGTCCCGACGGAGACTGTGGTGCTAACTCCGGCTGCATACGGCTCTGACTAAAGGCTTGTTACTATGGGAACGGGAGACTCCTGCTGGTGCGTTCAAAAATCAGTGCAAAAAAACAAAAAAAACAAACTGTAATGGTAAAAATAATAATTACACGGTCTAGACAGCAAATCCTGTGAATAATAAACCAAAACTAAGCAAGCACTAAAATCTCTACTCTCTAGTTTTAGCTTTAGCTTACAGTGAATGTCATTCAAACTAGAGTTCAGAGTCTTTTGGGTAAATAACCTATTTCTATGTTAGCTATGTCGTACACCAGAAAAGGCATACAATGTAAAAACATTAAGAAACAGATAATAAACCAGTGCAATTGATTAAAGGAAATAACATTAGAAATAGATCAAATATATTAGACAGTGAGGAATTAAAGACGTAGGCTATATAAGGATAAACTGAAGTGTTGGTTTAAGTTAATGACTGAACATTATTAAAAACATATGTAATATATTTTTTTAATATAAAAGTGTAAATCTGTTCAAGTATAATTTAGGAGTTAGTTGAAGCATTAACTTGAAATACTGTTTATGTCTACAGTAGGCCTATATGCGCTGACCACACCCTGGATTTATTCTATGGAGAGAAAAAAGTTGATCTGGGATTTACAGTGATTTCTTTTGTATAGATTTACACTACGACCTAAATTGTGAATGAGCTAATTACCTGTTGGGCAACTACAAGCTGTTGCTGTAGGACAGTAGGATAAAATTCAAAATAGCTGTCTCATACTCCTGTGAAAACATGCCCACACAAAAATGTACGTCATCCCAAAACAAACACAAACACAAACACAGACACAGACACAAACACAGACACACACACACACACACACACACACACACACACACACACACACACACACACACACACACACACACACACACACACACACACACACACACACTGTGACTTGCAAGTTTGCAGGAGCATTTTCACCACAGAAAACTTTAAAATTCGTAAGGTAAACCCATTCAGGTTCTTTCACTACTGCGAAGGTACAGGCCAAAACAGACCCTCTGATGAGAAACGAATATAGTTGGGATCGATGCCAGCTGAAAACTGGGAGGCACAGTGCATTGCTGAGAGAGGGCCAAATGCTCCGGGGCAACCACTGAACAGACAACATTTTCATTTGACAGTGTGGTGTGACTGTTACTACACACAACCACAGTTAAGATTTATTTTATTGAGTCACTGTTGCAAGATGTGACAATTTGGACATGTTACTGTGGGAAAATGTGCATGTTAGTTCATTGTTGTTGTTTTGTTTTTGCTCCCTAGTTTAATCAGCCCTGCTTCAAACTCTTAGTAGCCTATGTTCCCCTTTAAAACTGTCTCTGCAAGTACTAACCACTGTAAAGTGTCAGCTCTCCAGCTCTGTGTTGGTGGTCTGGCTGCTTTATTGTCTCAGCTGGTGACTACTGTATCTGCCAATCACTGCAGAAGAATAGGATGCCATGACTACTGCACTACACAAGCTTTAAGTAGCTGTGTATATTGCACACACACATACACAAAGTAGAGAGAAGTGTAGATGACATAGACAGACTGCAGAGGAGGCGCACCACAAACCTCTTCTGTTCGTTTCCCTGCAAGTAAGGTAAGCAACAAAGCAAACAGGAGAGATATCTTTAAGGTGTGTTGTGTTTTGCTTCACATTTCCAATACTTGTTATACCAGACACCAAGGAGTCACTGGTGATGCCAGTGAATCAACAGCACAGTCTGGAGGTGACGGACAAGATGTTCATTGAAAATGCAAACCGACAACACCCGCGCCGCCGCCATGAACTCTTCCTGCGCTCTCGACCCTACAGGGGAGAGCTGCCGACGGTGGCAGGTAAAGTTTTGTCTGGGACTTGTTAAATATGTTGTGGTTCAGGTGGGAAAAGACTCCTCCATCATGTATTTCTGAATAATGAAGTTGTCAGTGATAAGAAAGAACACATCTATTATAATAATAATAATAATATGGAAAATAAACTTTATATGGACAGGACCCCCAAATTCCCACTCATGACAAAAACTAAAATAATCAAACTAATCACTATTTCTGCTATTTAGCTTTAATGGGGAAAAAAAACATTATTAAATAAATTACGTTGTTATTACATTATTAGTTAGTTGTTATTAGTATTAGACTTGTCATTGCTTTTTGTTTTTATTTTTGGAATTGTTACAGTAAATGAGCCATGACCGTCATCATTCTTAAAACTCAAACGGGAGTATCTGACTGGTTTGGGGTTTTTCCCACTCAAAAATTCATGATTGGAAAGATTTCAAAAACTGTTGTTAGTCCTGCTGTGATGATGTGTTGACTGGAATTACTCCAAACTTGTGTGTTAAAAAGATATTTTGGGAAAAGCCGGAATCTAAACTGTCTTATTTTAACCGTGCACAATACTTCAACTGCAGGATGAACTGTACTTCCAAAACAGAAAACGATGTCTTCCTGTAATCAGTCTTCTTCTTCTTCTTTTTTTTTTTTTTTTTTTTTAACTCCCCAGGATTTCTACTCTACCCAGACACTCCTGCCAAGATGGAGACCACGTCACGGGAGGCCTTCTGCTTAAGGCCCTCCACACAACAAGACAGAGGCAAAGGTCTGCAGCCTTATCTCAGCCTGGAGAGTAAACTCCACTTATCATTTTTAAGATAACTTGTGTTTGTGTTTGTGTGGAGTGTTTCAGTGTTGACAGAGGACATGCCAGGCATTGCATGTTTAGGGCATGTATGGCTGTGTGTGTTTTGGAAAAGGTTTGTGCATGAGGGCAAATGATTAATGTGTTTTTTCCTTTCATTTAAGGGTTTAATCTGTCACTGCAAATTGGTCATAATATTACTGTAGTAATGCACTGTTATTCGTCAAATAATAACAACGCCTTAGGCAAAAGAAAAACGCCCATATAAGGTCAAATGTAAAAATGTTCTTGCACGTGTATCAAGAGGAAAATGAATATGCATTTTACTGACCTAATTATATATATTTTTTTGTCAGCCAGCTAAGTCTTTGATGAAATTGTTAATATAAAATTTCCACTAAGATATGATTTTATAGGTCCATTATTAAAACAATACAGCAGTTTCTCATTTAACAACAGCATTTATTCATCCATGATGCCACCTCCTTAGATGGAAAGATGAGATATTTAATAAAAAGAAACTCTTAACAAAGTTTATGATTACCTTTCAGGAAACCATTTCACCCACAGCACACAGCAGGAGTCCCAGTGTCCTCATCCAACATCCTCGAGACAAACAGGAAGCGGAAACGGCAGCAGCAGGGAACCAGGGGAGGACGAGCACGAGGGCAACTATGATCACACTAGGTCAAAGGCAGTTACAGTAGAGATGCAGTCTCAGTATCAGAAGGATTTCCCTCCTCCATCCTCCTCCTGCAGGAGGCGAACACCTGCCCTCCCGCAGCCCGACAACATCGGCATCAACCCTGCCTTCAGGTGAGAGCCAGTTGTATCCAACACAGTGGACTCCAGCTTCATGTAGAGAGCAGCTCATCAGCGTCTGTGTGTTCTCCTTGGTTCACAGGATCGAATTCAACACGGTCCAAAGAGAGACTTACCCTGGTTGGCCCATCGTGACCCACAGGTGTGCTGGAAGGCCGAGAGCCTCGCCCCAACAACCAAACACCACTTTTTAGAAATAGATTAGCTCACATGTGGATTTCCCAGCTAAAAGTGTTTGACATAACTTTCACCCCAGATCCTCTTGTGATGATGCTAAATCACAAAACACCCAGTAATAATAAACCAGTGATACCTGTCAGATTTGTGGGGTTTGTTTCTGTATCTTTGCATCAATCTCAACTTGATAACTCACAACTTGTGAAGGTTAGAGGTTTATGCAGTATGTTGGTGAGTTTGTGTCTCTCTGTCTCAATAAGAGCCGTCTCTTAGCACACAAGTCTAATTTGCTCTGATTTCTCAATGTTACTAAAGAATCAGTTCCTTTTAGCCCAAACTTTCTCCTCAGGTTTCAGTTCTTCTCTGGTGACAAGTGAATTTCCCACCAGTGAGCTCAGCCTGATGGACTCTTTCAGTGATGACTTCACATGTAGGCCTACATGATGTCATTTGGACAGAAAACATTGCACTTGGTGACTCATTCTGCCTCATTCTGCAACAGCAGCGCAACCCAGGGGAGAGGAGACTTCAGCAGCAGTCACTCTGTGACTCACAGAGGTTACATTCAAACACTGATATCCTATAGACCGTTTCAGAGAGTATAAACAAATACAGGTGTTACAAAGGATACTAATTAAGGCTCCATTCAATTTAGTGTACCAGAGCGTTTTCTAATGAGCCACACCTGTCTTTGTTTATACTCTCTGAAAGGGTCTATATGAGTTCATGCATTTTTTCATTATCATTGTTGACAACATTTAGAATAAGAAAATAAATCAGAAATAAAAAGTTGAAAATTGAAGAATTCAAATTGGAGGCTTTTGCATTTTGGTTCTGTATTTTTTACAAAACAAATACACATACATATAAAAAAGTAAAAAATAAAAAAAACAGAGCATAACTTTAGCCATAATAGAGGGAAATCTTTGCACCTTTTATCTACAATGAGCACACTGAATCAGGGCTGCAGAAACACTGTTGCCAGGTATGATGCTCCACACAGAGGAACTATATTGTTAATTCTCACCATAGGAAATCTTCATAACAAAACTGCAACAGATATAGTTGGGTTTAGGTACTTCATGGGTATATGATATAAATAATGGCACTTTAGTAACAGCTTTTGGGCTTCACCTGAATTGTCCAAAATTGTCTATTTAAAAAAGTACAGTGAATTCATTAAAAGTACTACTCAGTGCACACTGCAAAGCATGACGGGACATGAAGTCAGAGCTCCCTGAAAAATACTGAGGAGTAGGAACCAGCTGAAAATAACTGGTCTGGGCCGACATCCTGTATGGACATCCAGGTGACACCATGATGTCATAAGTCACTGTCACCTTTAAAGTTCACCCAGCTGCGTCCAATCACCTGAACCAGGTGACATCAGTGATGATAATCAACAGCAGGGCTTCACCTCCGGTCCCTGTGCCTGCTCCTGTCTCCGTGTCTGCGGTCATCCCTCTCTCTTCTGTCCCGGTCGTCCCTCCTCGGTCTTCCGCCCCACTCAGCCTCTCGGTGTCGGTCTCTCGGTTCCTCCCTGTCTCTGGCTCCTTGTCTGTCCCACTCTCTCCTCCCACCTCCTCCTCCTCCTCCTCCACCTCCTCCTCCTCGCTCAGGGACCAGGCCGACACCGAGGTTGATGGGCTTACGGAAAGGCCTGTCCCGGCCGCCGAACCGCAGCTGTCCGGACTCCTTCTTCCCCCCCAGGCCTCCGCCGAGCCGCCGGGGGACCCATCCCTTGAGGGTCCGCTCCTGCTCGAAGTCCACGAACAGCTCCTGCTGGTCCACCACCAGCTTGTTGGCGTCGCGCCGCGCTCGGACCACGGACCGCTCCTCCTTGTACTCCACGAAGGCGTACCTCTTGGAGAAGCCCGTGACGGTGTCCCGGACCAGCCGCAGCTGCCGGACGTCCCCGTACTTGGAGAAGACTTGGTGGAGCTTGTCCTCGGTCGTCAGCGGGTTCAGCCGGGACACGAACAGCGTGAGCAGCGGGTCTCCGACGACCCCCTTGTTGGGCTTGTAGCGGGCGCCCATCGCCCTCCACACCGCCCGGTCGTGCGGCTCCACGTCGGTCCCGTCGATGCTCCCGGCTTTCAGCGGGTCGTACAGCTTCGCTATCGGGCTCCAGTCGACCATCTCTGCCCCTTGACGAGACCGCGAGAGTCTCTTTTTATTGTACAAAAGTCTCAGATCTTTACTCACCTATCTATCTGTCCCACCGACGCAGCCGCCGGTAGTCGTACGTGCGTGCACAAAAACAGTCCGTAGAGAAACAAGCTCTCGTCTGTCACGCGTTGAAGGTTCCTACCTGGTGCGGACTCAATGTTTGTCCTTATTTTTAAAGTACACAAGGAAAGACAGATATATTTGTTTGAGTTTTTGTCGATAAGCAAAAAGAATTAGAGTAACAACAAATAAATCACTTTCACTACGACCAGTTAATCGAAAATCAGATCTTTGCTTGTATAAGTAGCCTACTCACTGTAATTACAGTGAGTAGGCTACTTATCTCATGATGTTGGCCAACATGGCAATCACTGCTCCTAAAAACTAAAATTTCCAAATTGAAAAATAATACTATTTGACATATTCACACAATGTTTTGAAATCCAGAATTATAATTTAATTCACTAATCAAAACTCAATGTCTGCTTACTAGTTTCTTCTGAGGCCTTTGATCATTGAACCCCTGTCCTCTTGGAGAAACAGTGTTTGTTGTCATGAAGATGAATCACCCGAGACCTGAATTCAGTGGCTGTTATAATTCAATCTGCAGCACGGTTATTAAAATGAAAACTGATTCTTTATTTGATCAAGGTCCAGTTAGATACGGTATCAGATGCACTTTCCAACATTATGAACTTAGTGTAATGTGTGATTTCCCTTGGATACTGGTTTTACATACCGGTAGTCTCATTGTGTTTCACTTATTCACTTATCTAAATTAATATTTAATATTTTAATATTGTCTTCTGTTCGCAATCCTGTTTTACTTCCAACTGCACACTATTTCCTGTGGGCCTAACAGCCTTTTTACAGCAGACAATCTTACTCATTGCAGGAAAATAACTGTATTATGAATAATGTAGATAATAGTTAAGTCCCAGCTCAAGAGACCTACGCACACTGCCTCACCAATAAATTCAGAGAATTAAATGGACTTCATCAATATTACATGTTAAAATGTGTGCTGTGAAAGATCTCTCTCATTCGACACAGCACAATTTCATCTGTGGCTTTAGACCTGATAGTTTGAGTGAACTGAAGACGCCGTTGGGTCAGGAGGCAAAACATTTGGCCTTTTCCTAGAGCTCGGTGACCTGGATGATTGAGAGTCTTCACTCATACCACTTTGATTAAACGTTTTTGAATTTGGTTATGTAATGATAATGTAACTTAACTGGAGACTCCCTAAGAATACTGTATGTGTGATCAGGACAGCACACTTAACAAAAATTTCATTTAATAAAACAGTGAAAAACACATCCCCACATTAAACCAGTGATTACAAAGTCATTAAGATGTCGTCCCTCGCTGCTCTGTACAGTTATCTTTGTTTTGTGGTTTATTTATTTGTAATTATGTGATATCTTTTTGTGTGGTACAAAACTGCTTTGGAAAGAAGAACAAAATCTTTCTCAGGCTGCTGCGACACGTCGGTTCTGCTGAGAAAATTAGTCTGATCTGCAGTTGTTTCAACAGCACAGAGAAGATACTCCAGCTCAGCTGATTCTCTGCGGTTCGGCTCTGCTCCAAATCCACCGACTGCCATTACATGTCCTCCACACTCCATTTATAAGCTGCCTCCTGAACAGCTTTTTTATCTGCCATCCGTGTGTAGCGTTTCTGTTCAAAACCATTTGACCTGCAAGACAAAAGCAAATTAGATTCTGTTTTTATTTCTACCCTCAAGAACAAATTTTCAAAAGGTTCCCTATGACATGTGATATATATAGTATGAAGTCTTCCCATTAATCTTATTACTAACACATCCCATATAGTCACTCTTTCACACACACACTACCTGTCAACTCCATCCCAGCGGTAGCCTGGTTGAATATTGAACCGGTTTGGAGGTGGTGCTGGGCCTTGATACCGAGGCTTGTCTGCAAGACATAAATAAGACAGTTTACAATAAGAAAACAATCATTTTGTATCAGCCTGCTCAAGGACTATGGTACATGTCTGTATCTTTTCACACCTTGTGCCTTTGCTTTAGCTTTTTTCCGTCGGAGCATCGCAGCCATGGGATCTCCCTCCCTTTCTTGTTCTCTCAACATACGGTCAAGATCTTCATCGTCATGGTGCCGTGCTAGCGGCTTTTGGGCCTCATGCAGTGCATCTTCAAGTCTCTGCTGATGCATCTCGCCCTGGGCCAACCTATAAAGAAACGCTGACTTTATAACATGGAAACAAGTTTGCACAAAGCTCATTTCAATCCTTTGTGTGGTCAATAGTCTTCTCTAATGTGTGAAGATTGTATGCAGACTCACCCTCGTCCCCACTGAGCATATTTCTCATCCTTTGCTGCTTTTTCTCCAGCCTTCTTCTTCTGTTCTTCTCTCTCCGTATCCAAATCCCTCCTTTTACCACTCTTATCTCGGAAAACCGTCTGGGCATTACGGGATTCATCTATTCAGAGCAGGAAAAAAGGTATAACATCATCTAAATGAGGACTGCAACACCCAGTTTTATGAGAATGAATCCCAACTGTGATGAAAGAAAATGGTAAATATTTGGGCATGGATCATGTAGATATGAAAGAGGAAGTCCTGTGAGCACTGGAATCAACAGCTGTGAAAGAAAAGCTGAACCAACCTTCTAGTGGCTTGTTGTGTTTTTCTCTCCGCCTGTTCTCCTCTTGTTCTTTCCTCAAAATGTCTACAGAAACCAGACCAGCCTTCCCGCCAGAAAGCATCCTGTCACCCTGATAAAAACAAACAAACAATGAAAACACAGCAAATGGGGACAAATAAAATTCTATATTAGTTTTCAAATGAACACAGTTTGTCTCACCTGTGACTGGCCAGGTTTACGAGGCGGTGACAGATCTTGGTCCGAGTCTTTTCCGCTCCGCGGCCGCCTCCTCGGTGGAGACTGGTCAGAATCAGAGCCTCGTCTTGTGTTTGGTTGCCTCCTCGGTGGAGATTGGTCGGAGTCGGACCCACCCCTCTTTGATGGCCTTTTTCGTGGAGGCGACTGGTCAGAGTCTGAATCGTGCCTCTTCTGAGATCTCTTTGTCAGTGGCGACCGATCAGGTGAACGCGTTTTTTTACTTGACAATGATGAACTGGGTTTTCTTCTGCTGGGGGATGAATCTGACAAAGAAATTAGTTGGTAATTGTTAATTAACAAAACACTTTAAGCAGAAGTACTTTTCTCATGTGCAAAGAGTTATTAAGCCAGTGGTATATGAGGGGAAAATGGTTAATTATTATTATATTGATTTGATATTAACCCCATTCCACTGTAAATTCAATATTATGTTTTTATACTGCACATGATACACAATATGTTCATCCAAAATCCAAAGACTCCAAAGCAATTCCCAAAATAAAGTTATAAACTTTTCATTCATTCATTCAGATAAAATTGACTGCTTCAGTTTGACATTCAATTACCAAGCAATCAGATGGGATGGGATTGTGATGTTTTTGTTTATGTATCACCTTGCCCCGTTTGAAAAGCAATAAGATTTAAAAAACAATAAAAAAATCTGAGTTTGTAAGTATTTTTGGGACTTTTTTGCCTTCAATTGATAGTAGTCGAGAGAGAGACAGGAAATGGGAGGCAGAAAGAGAGGAGGAACGACACGCAGCAAAGAGCCACCCGAGCGTGGACTTGACACAAGGCAGCGTGGACTACAGCCCCAGCACATGGGACGCCCGCTCCACCAACTGAGCCAAACGACGCCCCTGCAACCTCAGATATTGTATCTCAAAACTCACCTTTACTTTGTGCTTTCCCTGATTTGCTTGAATGTTGCCTTGGAGGTGACAAGTCTGGAGAGTCGTGGCGAACTCTTCTGGGAGGGGAGGTGTCTGGAGAGTCATGGCGGACTCTTCTGGGGGGGGAGGTGTCTGGAGAGTCGTGGCGGGTCCTTCTGGGAGGGGAGTCCTGCCTTGTTCCCTTTGGTGACAGCTCTGGCGAGTTATCGTGGCTCTGGTTTGTGTCTTCATCTTCATCAACTATTTAAGAGAGGATACTCTAAGTCAACACAACTCTTATTGACCAAAGAGGTCCAGATTTCCAAAAATCTCAATTACCTCCAATCACTTTCCATCTGTTGCTGGTTCTGAAGGCTTCCAGCTGTTTCACCTCCTCTGGTCTTTCATCAATCACCTCAGCAATCTGTGTTGGCAAACAAGACAGGAAGTTTTAAGAAAACATTAGGCAATATGACAGGCTAGTTAAGTTAGTTTACTATTCTATATATATATTCCACGATTCCACTACCTCTTTAACATCTTGCTTGCAATATAGACATGTTATGAATCAAAGTCCTTGTGATTTTTTCATCGCTGTGACAATAGGTCTTGAATCATAACTTCAGCTGTAATTATCAATCATTAGTAATTGAGAGGATAATATTTAACATAAATAATTACCATTAAATCTTCATGATAAAACATAAAATGTCACGGTGACAAAATAGTTTTCAATCATCAAAACATTCATATAATTAATTATATTTCCATGTAATTATTGCCAATTGTATAAAAGTGTTAATTTGCAGCTGATCGACTCCTCTTTGAAGAGCTAGTTTGCAGCCTCGATGTAGGCTACAAGTTTAGCCTACCACCTGTCCGACTGTAAACAGAGATACATTTTTGTAATTATGGCGTTTTTCTACATCTAAATTCAGGTTATCTCCTACATAGAATATTTGATTTAAAGTGTTTTACTAGCCGTGTAATACAGTACATCGACAACAAGAGGAAAACAACAGAAATAGAAGATGTATCCGATTAAAATGAATGGACTAAACAGCTAACAGTTGTTAGCTTTCACTTCTTACCACTGGAGCCTCCTCTTCGTCCTCTTCAACCTCCTGCTCCTCTTGGACCATGTGTTTCCAGTCTATGTCATCGTCCACTATTTTCAGTCTAAAATAAAAGACGCAAACGTGTGTTTGGTAACTTAACAAACACATTTCATTCAAAACATGGGAGTCTACGAATGTGAGCGGAGCGACCTCAGCTAGCTTAGCACAAACTGACACGATCTGCCCGGGAACAGCTGCGTTAAAATGTCCCCATCGACTCACCCTTTCCCGGGGACTTTACGTCGTTTCTTCTTGAGCTTCCCCTTTGCTTTCTTGGCATCTTCATCCGCAGATAAATAACGTTTTAAGTACTCAGCTTTGGACAACTCGGGCCCCTTACCAACACCAGCGGAGGCCGCCATCATGATATTGTCGCAAACTACGGAAAGCACCGAGGGTGAAAAAGGCGCTAATCAAGTTCCGTTTACTAGGAAGCGCTGCGCGTCCGTGCTAAAACACTGACTGTATTTCTTAAATAGTTTAACAATTAGTCCTTACGTCTCTGGTTTATCGCGACTTGGAGATCTGTAGAAAACCATGCAAATATCTATCTGAAATATCATCTACACTCCCTTGGTTTAATAATTTTGCACTTTGTTTGGGAGGGCAGCTCTTCCCCAAATGGATGGAATATCTTTTCTGATATAATTTCTAACAATGTAGGCTACTGATGACCTTTCTAGACCTGAAGACAGTTTACAATATTCCTAGTAGCCTACATACTTTTTTTTATTTACAACTTCGAGGTGCTATAGGTGCCTATGGGATTCCCTGGGGCGAAGAGTTGAAGATCCATCCAATTCACAAAATTTGTTCCAATAATAAATCCAAAGGTTTGGTGCCTTTATGTGCAAAGCAGCAGAATCTCCTCTGCATATTAAAACCAGCTGGAGACATGACCCTTTTGTCTCCCCCTCAGCAGTTGACTGGAACATGTTTTTTTTTTTTTATCAACAAATGATTCATTATAACTGTACACACATAGGCTACTGTAGCCTACTCCCCAAAAATGTTTTCCGATGAAACATGCTCCGCATCCTGACTGCCAACTCTGCTCCCCGGGTAGGCTATCATATTACAATTATCCTATTGGTGAATGATTTCTCTGGTTTGAACTTGCCCTTCAGACAACCGGTGCCTCCTGCTCGGCCTCACGGCCGCTATATTATATTTTATATAATATTTGGATGCCTGTATATATTGAATTTATTTTTTGTTTTGCTGCCCTTCTTATAATTGTAGTTTTTCTGTGTGTTTTTGTTGTTGTTTGTTTGATTTTCTCTGTTTTATGTCCTGTCATGTGTAAATTTAGTTATATCTCTGTTTTGTTGGTGATGGTGACACTGCAGTTATTATGGCTGATGAAATGAACAAAACTTATCACTTGGCTTGCTTTAACAGTGAAAATGAAAGGGATTCGATTACATTTTCATTTTACTGTTTCAAAGATTTCACTTGATTTTTCATTTCTTGATGTGTCTATACAATAATTAAACAAACTAATCAGATTAGGCAATAATACAATAACCAGACAGCATTCAGTCTGAGTGGATAGGCCTTTTGAAGTCCAGCCATATTGATTGGATTGAAATTTGCTCAGTCACCCCAGGACTGTTTAATATGACTTTTAAGTAATTTCTGCAGGTTGCCTGGATGACAGCATCTTTCTTTTCTTGCATAGTCATCCACCTCTTGAAGACAATCTGCTCTTGGCGGATTTACAGCTGTATCAGACTCTCTCCATTTCTTAAAATGATTTCTATACTAATTTTCCTGTGCACCCTTAGTACTTTCCTTCAAATTCCCTCAAGAGTGATCATCAGCCTACACCTTCATTCAACAATTTATTATTATTTATTGGGTATTTACCCACTTTACTTTTTTTTATTTGTTGCTCTGTTGGTGTTACCTTCAGTTTGTCTTTGTATGTCTTTCTATATGTATACGCCTATATATTAGAGAGATAAAGATTAGTGATAATATATTAGAATAAATCCATTTATGTAAAGCCTACGCCTATTAAAGAGATAAAGATTAGTGATAATATACTAGAATAAATCCAACTAGATAAACTTATAAATTAACTTATTGCTTAGATTATAATGACAAGGAAGCTTGATAGCTAATTTATGAGTAGGGGGTGGGAGTAAATAAGTTTTACTTCTTCCCACTCCTTTTCAGATATGAAAAAAGAAAAAAAATCAAATTATCTTCATTTTAAATTATTTTCATTTTTCTCATGTTTTGTCTTTGTAAAGTATTTATTTGTTATGTCTGTCCATTACTGTATTATTTCTTATTTCTTTTAACATGTCCGAAATAAACTGAGACAGAAAGAAAGAAAGAAAGAAAGAAAGAAAGAAAGAAAGAAAGAAAGAAAGAAAGAAAGAAAGAACAACAGCATTTTGGATGTTGTCCAAAAAGTGTGTCTTGCTGGAACCATCAGATGTAACGGAGCCATTTTTAATGTAATTACACTCTGCTGCTGAGACAAGTAAATTGTTGGTTTCATTTTCTTATTAAAGGTGTACAGAAAAGAAAATTGAATTTGAGCCCACTTTGGGTCATAAAATTAATGTGATAACTCATCTTTCAGACGTTGTAGGCCAAACTTTGTGCAAAATTCTATTTTTGAGTAAATCCGGGATGAAAGTGTGTATTTTTTTTTTCGCATTGGATAATGCAGGCGCACGGATTATACGTCAGCCTGTACACGATTCACCAGCCACTGATATTGGATCCGTCATCCGTCATTCAACGTCTGAGACACGCACACACACACGGAGCTCGGGCTCGCCCCAAGCTTTGAATATCCCGCCCGCTCGATAACGACCAATCAAATTCGTTTTCCTCACTCGGGTAAACTCGTGTTGCAGCTCGTGACAACTCGGCGCGACAAACAGGACAAACGGCCATTTCTGTACACCTTTAAAGACAGTAAATCCGTGTTTTTTCCCCAGTTTGGCATGATTTGTCTCAGTTGAAACATGTCATTTACTTTGATTCAGTGTAGTATGCCGGTCAAACATTTTGCATGAGATGCTTTTTATGTAGGCTACTATAGACCAACATGAGACCCCATGCTCACCACCTTTATCTGAATCAATGTGTCAGTGTGTGTGTGTGTGTGTGTGTGTGTGTGTGTGTGTGTGTGTGTATTACTAAAATTAGTGACATCTGTATCTATGTTACAAAGCTTATGTTCATTACTAAGCTTTAAAAAATATCAAATATACTGGTGGACTATGTTTTGTTTTTTTTCCATCTGGGCCCCAGCTCTGCCCCATGAACACTATATATTCACAACAAGTCAATGTCCGACTTTAAACAGCATCTCTTTATTGAAAACATACACTCCAGCCTCCAAAATAATATTTGTGTAAGTGTTACTGTAAGTGCATTTATACTCACACGATACAGCGTGTGTCTCTGCAGCAAAATGCACATTTCTAAACATTTCCCTTGACTCATGTTGGAGTTTTTCCCGATTCTCTGTCATCAAAGGAAGTTACCAAAACATTGAAACTCTACTCAGTGCTCATAAGAGGAAAGACAGCTGCAACGGCTTTTTAACACATGGTGCGGATGTCGGGATGTTTGTGGATGCAGACAGATGCATAGGTGTGGTTGGGTGTGTGAGTGAGTGAGTGAGTGAGTGTTTGAGCGAGCAAGCAAGCGAGTTAGTGAGTGAGTGAGTGTCTGAGTGTGTGTGTGTGTGTGTGCGTGTGTGTGTGCCGGCACAAGACTACATGTTTCTTTAGCTGTGTGTGTGATAGAGGGTGAGCAGCAGACAAACGATCCAGGACCAGGAGTTCTTCAGAAACAGGCTCACAGCTGAACACGGCTCAAGTTGATCTGCAGAAGAAGACAAATGGGGGTGAACAGTTGACAACAAACTCCTGAACCTGTCTTACATTTATTTATTCTCTCTCACACACACACCTGCCTCAATGGTGACTCTGGCAACCGTTCCGGTTATTTTGCACAAGTAAGTGGTGTTGCGTGGGAGATTGTCTGTGAAGCCAGACAGGGTCATCCTGTAGCCATGGGGTTCCAGCTCCTCCACGGTGCTTTTGTCCTTGAACTGGTTCTCGGCAGATGAACCGGACACATTGGTGTTAATGAGTGACTCTTTGTTGCCAGAGGACCAAGAAAACTCATAGCTGTTGATCTTATTCGACTTGTCCTCGATCATACAGTCCACTCTCAGGTCTCTGTCATCTTCAATACACACTGTGATCGGACTGGGATCGCACTGTGCTGGAATCAGCAGCACTAGGGCAAAACAAAGAAAGCCATGTCAAAACACAGACGGGATAAGAGTGTATTAGTAGTAGATTTTATTTAAGATATATTTTGTCACTAAAGTACAAGTCTTTAAATACTAAATATTTCTTAAAAATTGGTTCTCACCTCCCAGCACTCCGTACACAAACAGAGACGTAAGCATGATGCAGAAGCACCCATCCAACTGTGAAAAACAAGAGAGGAAATGTGATAAATGTTTCGCAAATGACATGGCTAATTGAGTTGTGATCCTTCTTCTGCCTCTCATCCAGCAGGCCGGCCCCTCGAGGCAGTGGTGAGGTAATTTCAGCTGAGGTCATTATAACATCCATCTGATCACAGAGACAAAAAAACAAATCTAAACAAAGAAACTCTACATGACTACTACACGACTTTGTTATTTAGATCTCAGGTCAAAGAGGTTCAGATGCTCTTATTTAGTTTGTAAATGTCAAATCCAAATGTCCGCAAATTGTTTCTAGAACTTGGCCGGAGCCACCTGTGGCCGAATCCAATGATGACTGGACACATTTCAAAATGACCAGACACTTATTTACAAATACGACAATTGTATTTTTCTTTTCCCTTCCATTGCCTATATGTTGTACAATTCCTCACATTCTCCCACTGCCCTTGACACAGTTTCACATGCGTCAATATCGTCTAATATTACATAATGTCAAGTTATATTGTAATGTTTACATATCTCTAAACACAAGCCTTCTCCCTATCATGCCTTGCATACCTACATGTTCTAGTACATCTTTCGACTTCCTAATGAGCCTCTATTCTCAAGTCTTTTCCCCAAGCATTGGCCATCTTTGAGGAGACTTACCTCTATTCAGGACTGGATGAAGTAGCAGCTCCTGCTTTCTAAGGTGGTGGGCAGCTGGTAGTAGTCTCCTCAGTGTGCAGCACTGCAGAGCATCTCACTTCTGAGAGGAGGCAGCAGCGACACAGCGAGAGGTGGAGCCAGAGTGGGAGGGATGAGGGTGGACCAGAGGATGCTGATTCGCCTTCCACCTCTGCAGTGTGTCTGACGGAGGAGACTGGGAAGGGGAAGCAGACAGACGGAGGACAGAAGTCGGTCAGCGTCATCGTTTTCATCAGCAGGGTGTGATGACCTTGTGTATTTTCCTCTCCGCTCCTCTGCTCAACTTTGTCTCATTTCCAGAACTCTCTCATCCTGGTTTGCCCTTCACATCACTGTGTCATATTCTCCTCATGCTTCTCCACTGTTCAAGCTGCTCTTTTAAATCATACATGACTCCCACAGACATCACAGTGTCCCTGTGAAGTTGTCAAGCCTACTATACTTAGTGACTGAAATCATCTTTTATGTACAACATTGAGATGTTATTGAAAAAATGCTTACACGGAGTGAATTTCTAACCACAGTTTGCACACACACACACACACACACACACACACACACACACACACACACACACACACACACACACACACACACACACACACACACACACACACACACACACACACACACACACACACACACACACCTACAAAATTCTTGCACTGTCATATTAAAATAACTCCTGTACCATTGCTCACTGTCTCCACCTGGGGGCCGACTAAAGAAACTTCACAGAATAAGTTGAGTGCAGGTTCACAGCTTGTATCACAAGGTGTCAGTGTTGGGCCGTGTGAAGTTTAGTGGTTGTTGTATAAGAGTGGATGTTAAATTTATAACATGAAATCCACCCGTTTTTATACTGGATGAGCAAATGGCCACAACAACATGGAAAAATTAAATTGATAATATAATGTTGGGTAATGTAATGTGGAACATGTTGCAGGTAAACTAATGAACACCTATTCAACTCTTTACCTCATGTCATGGTCACAGAGCTGTTCCCAGCATGCACTGCACAGCAAAATAGAACTATTACCGAAAGAAATTACTGATTAACGTCATAAATCTTGTTTGGCTTTCAGTAGCATTCAGTAAACCTTGCAGTACACCTCAACTTCACTGCATATAGATCATGGATTTATTTAGGCTACATATAGTGTTCATGACCAATAAACCTTTGAATCCTTCAAATCTATGCCACCATGAAAACATTTCACCGCCAGACAGATGTGTTGTGGTGCTTTAGCTTTAATCTTCAACTTCGGACACAGTCCCAGACTCTTTCTTCCTCTGGGTTCTGCAATTTTCCACTTTCAGTTTCAGTCATTTCTCAGTTACCAGCTCTGGATTCCTCCACTGAGCCTCCATCCTCTGTAAATCACCTCAGACACACAGGCGAGACCAAACCAGTTTTAGCAGCTATGTGTAGGCTACTTTCATTTCCCCTTTAGTAGAGCAGATGTGTGTTTCAGCTTATACCAAAGTTGTGATACACAACAGCTATGTTCACATAACCTTACAAGTATCACATTATAGTTACAGAGAAAAATGCGTATGCACAGGCAGTATAATGGCTTGATTTGATGCGTTCATAAGTCACGTAATGTCTGTTTTTTGTCGCTTTGGTTTGATCTTGAACTGATGAGTAGCCACATAGGTTGTGAATTAACAGACGTTAGGAAACTACAGAAAATTGTTTTGTGAAATGTGATGAAATTGGTATATAAAGACGTTGTTTTCTGGAGAAATTTGACATTTTAAAGGGGAACAATGCAAGTCTGGTCGCTTTTCCACTGTTAACCCTCCTCCTGGCCATGTGCATTTGAGAAAGCAATCCATGGAGGAGTGGATCATGTTATATATGATTATATATGATGTGTATATTTGTGTAGTCATGAGCAACAGATTATGGGTTACAGGGGGTGTTTGTGTCGCGGTGCCGCCATGATAAAGCTGGGACACCGGTCGGAGTCACTAATCTTGCAAGGTCGGTTTTTGGCCAAGAGACGGAAGGCAGAGAGCTTCCATTCTCCCTGTAAGAAGTTACAAGTCATTTATTTAACCATCACAATTACTCTGCAGCTGTTTAATTAAACTAAAAATGTAGCATATTTAAGGTAAAAAAATCTTGCATAAGGCGCGTTTCCACTGCAGGAGTTCCTGGTAAAGGGAGGGGGTAGGAACTTTTACAGGAACCGTCCTCTCACTCGGCCCTCTCGGCGGCCGTGTCTCCACTGACCAGGACCCACTGGGCTCAACAGTTTTGATCTTTCTTTTTTTTTACTGCTCTTGTTTTTTTAAATTTTTTATTACCCTCATATGTCTTTTAGTGACTTATTCTCTCTTTTTTCCAGGTGTGTAAGCGCTTTTTAAAAAATGCTGCTTATTTCGGGGCTTTCTCTTGGTGTCACATCTCACTTTGAGTCTGCCCAATCAGCAGAGTAAATCTCAAGCCCCACCAGAAGTTTTTCGGGCCGATCTGAGTACCTATCCCCAGGCAGGGACTCATTTCGGCCCTTCGGGGTGGTTCCTCCAGTGGAGACACCAACGGCTCCAGCCCCGTAAAATTACCCCGAAGCTCCTGCAGTGGAAACGCGCCTATAGTCCCTCTTTAACATCAAAATAAATGTTTTTCATTTTCATAGAAAACAAAATCGAGAATATAAAATTAAACTATTATAGGCATATATCACGTATTAATTGCATGAATGAGTTTGTGTTTTCCCCCCTCTGTGCTCCCACGGGCTCTATATCAATTTATTTAATATAGATCAGGTCAGGGTTCAAATGTCTCATCTCTCCTCATCAGCAGATGGAGGCAGGAGGGCCACCGCACAGCAGAGGGGGCCTCTAGTCACTGAGGGCTAATTCCTGCAGCTACGCCTCTGTCTGGGCCACTAATTGACTCTATTGAGTCTGCTTATTTAAAATAGCCTGACTGCGCCTTTTCTCTTATGTGCACAGCAGCAGCAGCAGGCGGCCGGTTTGCTCAGCTCAGCCCTCACACACACACACTCACACTCACACTGACATATAGTTGTCGCTCGGGACTGGGGGGTAGGCTATCTCGGAAATAATCTGCCCACGCGTTAAGCTGCTTTATCCCCGTCAAGCCTCAGCCGGACAGAGACTGCTGCAGCTCCGCTAGCGCTCGGAGGGGAGGTCGGAAGTAGGAGTGGGAGAAAGAAAAAGTGAGACGAGGTGCGGAGACAAGTTTGGAAAAGGTCTCTGAGTGAGTGTGGGGGGAGCGCGGTTTGCCGCAGAGGACATGGAGACCTGACGGGACCTCCGTCCTTGCACACACACAGACAGACAGGTCCTGAAGCTGAACCCACCGCTGCGTTCAGTCTGGAGGCGGGGGGGAGCAGGAGGCAGAAACCGAGTGCACACTGGGAATTTAACCACAGCGAGACACTGGCCACGGTGGTATGGACATGGAAAAGACTGGATTTTGGATATTCCTGATAACAACCTGTGTTGTTCCAGGTAGGCTGCTCTGCTGCTCTTTCACCTTAAGTCATGTTATCGGTCCAGGTGACAGGCTCTGATTTCCCTGTGTCCTCTATTTAATGAGGAGATACTGACATATAATAGGCTACAGGATGGAAGTTAAATTAGACAAAGCCATATTTCAGTGTTTTATTTCTTGTAAGTGGACAGTGAAGGTTACACTCACCTAAACTCAGTCTATTACCCCCTTTTCACCAACTTATTGTTCACATCAGAATCCTGTGTTAAGTGTAGAAGTTTAAACATGCTCTCTTCTTATTTCTTAAGTTTCAGCCTATTAATTTGATAAATGATTTAATGAACACATAGGCTATTAGTGTAGGCTACTTGATCTATTAAACAACCCATGAGTAATTATTTATTTAAACTCTAATTAGGCTAGTCAGTTTACTTAGTTACTATCCATACCTTCCTTATCACAATCTTCATCAAAGTATCAGTGAAACAACAGAAAAACTGGTCAACACTTTCTCATAAGTTAATGGTAGACTATACATTATATTTCTCACTGCTTAATTGATAGCAAATTAATACCTTACTGTGTGTTGTAAACCAGTAACAAATTGAGAGAAGGTACGAGTTTCCAGATTGTTAAAAATCATCATTAATCATTGTAATTTTTATGTCTTATAATATAACTAATGTTTTAAATAGTAATTACTGTAAATAACTTATTAATTTATACTGAGTGGATTTGTTACAACTTTTATTGGCATTTGATTTTTTCCACACACTTCAGGAAATGGTTTCATTGATTTTCTGCCTCTATTCACTAATGCTTGCTGCAGTTTGGGAGCACCACACTCTTTTCATGTTCATAATGCAAAAGATCTGAGCTCTGAAACTAAATGCCTTTACTCCTGATCAGTGCAGAAGAAGTCAGACCAGACCATTTCAGTGCGCCATTTGTTTACATTTCCAGACCCGACTGTGTCCATCTGAACGTGCCTGGTGTCAGCAGGTGCACTGCTGTAATCACACTGTGATGTGGCCGCTCCTGCAGATGGCATCCCTACATCTTACAGTGTGTGTGTGTGTGTGTGTGTGTGTGTGTGTGTGTGTGTGTGTGTGTGTGTGTGTGTGTGTGTGTGTGTGTGTGTGTGTGTGTGTGTGTGTGAATGAATGGACGAACTCTTGCCTCACTGTAACAGGTGCAGCTGTGTAATCACGCTAAGCTGGGGCCAAACGTAAAGCTGGCATCAGAGTTGGGGCAATGGTGGTATGGATAATACGTCATGACAAAAGCAATTGTGGCGACATACGCATGTGTTCAGCCCCTGTGACATCTGCTGTGATTGGTTTTTTCACTCAGTCAGTGATAAACCCGTCACCCACCCACCCGCCCGCCCCCTCCCCACCCCGCACCAGTTGAGCAGTAATTTGCTTGTGTGCACATGTGTGTATGTGTTATTATAGGGAGTGTGAGGCCGTGCCATGTGTGTAGGATTGTCATGTTGAAGGACAGAGCAGTGGATTAAAGCTGGACAGGGAGCAGCAAGGGTGTAACAACATGATCGCTGCCAAGTCCAACCCTGCTGACTGTTGCTGCTGCTGCAGTGTGGCTGTCTTCTCCTGACTGGTGCTGCAGACTCAGAGCACCTCAGCAGGTCTGTCATCTCCTGTAGGTGCCACAGAGTTGACGGATAGGCGCTGATATGTTTTCCCCACTCGCAGTAAAAAAAAAAAAAAAAAAAAAAGTTTGCAATCCTCCTCTGCAGAAAGACACAGAAAAGGCTGACTAAGGCTGACAGACAGACAGCCAGACAGACAGACAGACAGACAGAGAGACATCCTCACGAATTTTAGCATAATCCACTGTCCACAGCTGGAACACACAGACGCTACCCCACAGAAATAATCCAGCACAAACACACAGCCCTTCTGTCCTCTGCCTTTTCAACTTTCTCATATGTGCACCTCTCCCTAACCACTTCATCCCCCCTTCATTGTCTTTCCCTGAGTCGATCTTCCTCGGTGCTGCATATACAGTATCTTCTCCCTCCATCTCTTCTTCCTCTCGGGTTTATATTTTCCTGTCATGTCCCAAAACACAGATGCAGCAGCAACAGTCATCGTAATCCTGTGAGCTGCCCCCTGAACACCGGCCAAGCGCACACTCCGCGTTCCTGCAGTGCCACAGAGATTACACACCCACACAAACACGCACACATGTGCATGCATATATGCGTGTGTGTAGCCTACTGTGTATGTATGTGCACAGATACCAGTCAAAAACAATGAGGGATTATAATCGATTAAGGGGTTGGGGGTGGGGTGGGGTGAGAGGTGAAGAAGTCTTTCCTCCATTTCAATCAGGCCAAAATGGACAGGAGTTCACATTATTGGTAAAGTGGAGGTCCAGAAGTCAATTTCCATTGTTTGTGAAGTCTTTGCTGTCGGGCTCTGTTGAGAGCTGCTATGTCAAGACTTTGGTAGCGATCATGGCTTTAAATCCAACATCGTGTCTGTTGATGTGTGTGTCAGTTGGTCTTCATTCTGCTGAAGGTTTTCCTATATTGTAAGTCACAAGGCCAAAGACACAAACAGTGTAATCCTAGATCAATCACAGATTTGATGGCCTAAAGATTAAAAAGTTAATCTGCCCTCTCCTCTTTCTCTCTCTGTGTTTTTCATTTTCTCATACGTAGCATGAGGTCAGTTTTTCAGTTGGCTGTCTGTGGCCCTGTGGAAGCTGAGGTGGTTTGTCCAGGCCTGAAACGTCGCAGTTTCATGTGACGGACTGCGCCGCTGCAGACAATGATGTCACCCTCATATTTATGATCTCAGACACATGCTTGTAAATACCTGAAACACTGAATTTGTGCCAGTGTGGCAGAACAGATAGCGATTAGATCTTCTCTGCTTTTTCTCCTCCGGTTCTATTACATTTGGCTAAATACTGAGTGCATAAATAAACAGTTTTTAGATTTTAAAAGCATCTTACATCATCTTACACAAAAACTCAACTTTTTTTTTTTTTTTTACCTGGACAGCATTTTCAGATTAAAGTTAGCCTACCAAGTTTGAATCTATTCACAATAGATTAAAACTTAATTCTACCAAGTATCATCAGATTTATGTTTTGCATTATTTATTAATCTTAATGTCTCATTCCCATGAAGTTATGCTTTAGATTGGTTTTATCTATTTGGATGACAATATTAATCTCTATATAGATCCATACTTTTGAAATGGTTTCAAATTTGCAGCAAACTTCGCAAAACTAGCCATGCACATTTATTTCCTCCTCTTGATGACCTGTTATAACTTTAGTTGTCCCCTAGATTTCCAGGTCGAAACTTCAGTTTCTCCTGTACTTTGGTTAAGAACAAAATACTAACAAAGAAAACATAGTAAATAAATATCCCTTTACTGTCATGGTGAACATAGTAAACATAGCCTAACTTGGGATTCGATTCGATACAGATACAACGAAGACTATAACCTCTATACATGGGGCACCTCTACCAACTGAACTAAACAACACTGCATGTCATCAATTAGTTGAAAGCATAACTGTGTTTAGGTGCACGTTCACAGAGCTAGTAAGGCTATAAGCTCTTTGTTTAGGTTGTAGTTTTACATCTCTCTTCAGTTGTTTTAAAAGTGCTGCTATATGTGTGTTTTTGCTATCGGTAACTAGCCAGTGTAGCAGCAAAATGCAAACTTGAGTAGATAGAGTACAAGACATAATCAATGTTTTCTTTTCCAGTATGTTGACAATTTCTTCTTTTTAAAAAAAAACTAAAATACTGACCTTTGATTTGGGGATTAAATTAATTCATTATTATTGGTCATATCTGTTTCTAGCCTATCTGTTTCTGAAATTGTGGCTTAAAAAAAGTTTTATATTTGTCCTGTATTGTTTGTCTTTGACTGATTGTAATTGCAGCCAATCTTAGCCAGAAAAGTAAATCTCAGGGAGACTGAAACTTAAAAAAGTCATGGACTGTTTGCTTTTAGAGTTGTTGTTGTTGTAGTTAGATTTTTATCATTCACATACTAACCTTAAATCTTTCCTTTCCTGTCTTTATCATAATAATCTGCACCTGCCACCGAAACTCTCTTAAAAATAGATGCCCATATAATTATTATGTTTGGTGAAGAAAGAAGAAGGATGTCCATTCAGGATGTAAACAAAAAGCCCAGCAGCGTACTGCGATGCTCTGGCTGTTCTCACATGCTGCACATTCAAGTGTGAAACAATGTGGTCATTGTTTTTCTTGGGTTCCCATGGTCGTCTCTTGTTTGCTCACTATCTGGAGGACTGCTGACATAATTTCCTATAGTCTAAACAAAGGAAGAATGCAAATGGCCCCAGCTGTAAAAGAGGAAGGTGGGAGAGATATAACACAAATGAGATATACTGTAAATGTATCTGTGTGTGTAGTGTGTGTATGTGTCCTCACCTAAAGCCCCTAATCAGCTCAGCTACAGAGCTCAGCAGGGGGGGGGACTCTCTGTGGGATGTGTATGAGCCTTTGAAGGGGGGTAGTGTTTGACCAAAGTGAAAGGTATTTCATCTAGCGAAATTACAAACTGACTTGTT
This sequence comes from Trachurus trachurus, assembly GCF_905171665.1. Taxonomy (NCBI): domain Eukaryota; kingdom Metazoa; phylum Chordata; class Actinopteri; order Carangiformes; family Carangidae; genus Trachurus; species Trachurus trachurus. The sequence goes on along the minus strand of NC_139903.1, from coordinate 16,426,072 downwards.
AATGAGGCCTGTTTATGTTTACTGAGAGTATTTTGGCGTGTTTCCCATCAACCAAACATCCAGTGCATGTGGTGGAGGGCTACAGGTTGCAGAGGGGCCATTTCTGCACCAAAGACTTCCTTGAAAGCCTATTGTAAAGAAAGCCTATTGTTAACTGTTTGACACCTTGGGAAATATCCCTATTTGTTGAAATTTCCAAGCGTTAAATGAGAAAATTAATAACAATCTCATATCTTTAATGGGTACATCTTGTTAGCTTAGCTTAGCTTGGTCCAACAAAATCAGTCTACCAGCACCTATAAAATTCAACATAAAACAACTTTATAAGAAATAACTTTTTGTCATATGTGCCGACACTGTCACATTCCCAGGTTGTCGAATACCAACCTGTATTTCACACTTATGTGCCTGATAATCAGCTATCTTTCTCCAGAACTGCCTGCAGCATCTTTAATGTGTCACATCTTGTTTCTTTAATTAGATGTGAAGTGTGAACACTGAAGTCAAATTTTTGATGTATGAGGTGCTGGTAGACATATTTAGTTAATGTTAGACAGAGTCAGACAAGCTGTTTGCCTGTCTCTCCAGTCTTAATTAAGATAATGGCTGTTGGCTGTATCTTCATATTTATCATTATAGCTGTCAGTCCTCTGTGTATTTCTCAAACTCCTATAAGGCTCACACAATTCATCCTACAATTATCCTCTTGCAGATGTGCACTGCATCCTGAACATTGCCTTGTACAGATTTTAGTCACAGCGTTCAGTGTTATACACGTAATTTGAAAATGCATTCAATAGACTCTAGAGCATTTGTTTCATATGAATATTAGATATTTTGTATGTTTTTGAAGGATATTTCCAGATTATTCCTCCCATGAAACTGAGCCTCAAATTATCGGAAAACAGAAATTATTCTCTCAGTTTAGCATGAATGGCATTAACACAATAACTAAAGGTCATCTTCATATAGGTAATGGAGGCTTAATAGCACAAACAAACTGGTATAAGGACTGAATCCTTGATATTTCAGCGGAAACATTTTGCAATCGTGAACTGTCCATATGTGCTGCAGCAAACAGGCCATAAACTCTGTGATGCAGATGCACTTTAATATCCTAAATGCTGTAATCTACTCCCACTGCTGGCCTTCCTCCCTCCCAGTGACCCACACAAACACACACACACTGAGTTATAAAGTGGGCTTGCGTGGCAGTGGACTCCCAATGTAATACAACACAATTAAACATATTAACACAATAAAACACATATGGCCCAGGCTGCACTCATCATTATGTGATGATGTTGGTCGTATTTTTTTTATGATAGCTTCTGATAGCTCTGGAGAGGGCTGCTTGTATTGTTAACCATTTGTGTGCATGTGTTACACTGAACATGCACAGAGATACCAATTGTATAAAATTGAAATTATTTGATGTAGATTTAAAACAAAGCCGCACAATGTTTTCAAGTATCACCGACCTAATAACCTGCCTCATATCTGTGAATCTGTGCATCGTATGCCACAAAAATTTAAAGCTCAAGATGCAAACTGTTTTACAGCTCAATGTAACCTATAAAACCAATGAAGTCGCAGAGACAATTGTGTGTTGTGCAAAGTTTAGGTAGCAACAAAGCATCTACAGTCCTGTGAGGAGGTTGTTGTTTGTTATTTATCTCCTGAATTGTATGAATCCATCTGCCGGCTCAGCTTTTAGAGGCATTTGAGAACCTTAATTCTTCTCTGTATTTCAGCTGACTGGCTCTGTATTTGTCCACAGGCCTATTCTGTGAATGACCTTTATTTGGCTCATTGTTGACAGATTTTCCTCTGTCTTTTAGAAATATGATGCCATTTTCAACATTAGATCCCAAGATCCGACCTGCACTTCCCGGCAGGTCATGATCCACAGAGATCTGTATCCAAACAAACCCTTCCTGTAACACAAATACTTGACACTACATACATTTTTAGACTGATGTTGGTTTGTTGCTTCACTGTCCAACTTTGAAGATATTGTTCATTGTTGTTTGTTGACTTGGAATCATATGACTCCAAGTCTTGGTTCAGTTAAAAGTTGGACAATCCACCCTCCAGGTGATCCAGGTGTAGCCGTGGTTACGCTGTGATATAAAGCTGGTTTTTCATGACAGATTTGGGTTTGATTGAGGTTCTTGGTCTACAGTGTAGACCAAGAATTGAGCCCTGGGGCACACCACACATTGAGCGTCTTAGGACAGTTTTCATAGATAGTGACATAGAAGTTGATGGTGATGTCAGAGTTTCCTTTTAATTTTACAATAACAAATGAATAATAAAATACGTGGCAAAAAATGTTTTCTTGTTGGTTAGGGTTAGACTAAAGCCTGGTTTGTGCTCCTGCGTTAACTCCAGGCCGTAACCAAGCTGGTGCCTTGATGCAGCTTTCGAAGTTCTGCGTCGAAGGAATGCGTTGCTGTGCAATTCACTGCCATTCCGCTTGGCGTAGCGGACCAATCAAGGCCCCTGTGGTCTGTGTCGCCTCAACGTGTAGTTTTTGGAGGTGCACGTCAGGCGGCGGTCAAGGGGTTAGTGGAGCCACAGAGGGCTTTGCGAGGGTATGGCATTGACGCGGATGCATAAATCAGGCTTACGGTCATAGTTTGGGTACTTGACCAGGAGTCTGCTGTACCGCTTGAACGTAAACACACACCGTTGGCGAGAGTGCAGTGTCCACACTACAGAAGCAAGCGGAATGTTTGTGTTAATATAAGTCTTAAATTGTTATATCTTCTGACAGCAATCACTTATATAGAGTGTTTGGTCTGAAACACGGGTCTGTCAGTCACTCTGCTCTGCTGTAAGCCGAGGAGAAAACTTTCCTTGTATCCTACAACCTTTATCCAATGAGGAGAGAGAACGGCATAAAAGGGCGGTCCTCTCTGTGTGTGCAGCCAAGGGATGCGCGTGAATGTGGTGATGTAGGGACAAGGACGGGGACTGCTAACTCCATCGGCTGACAGGAAGTTAGCCAAAACGACCGGATCGCTTACTTCTGCTTTAAGCTGCACGGGCAAAAGAGGAACATTTGCATGTACTACTTCAGCTGTTCCTGTGTGTATCCATAATGGGAGTTAGTATATCATGATATATAGGTATTATAACAATAGCAGCTTTGTATGGCCTCTTCAAACGGCACAACAACACACTATTGTTCAGTTATTGCAGGAAATGTCATATTTAACATTTCTTCAGGAAGCTCCCACACAGCTACTGTTTAAAGGTAAAATCTCTATTTCATGGTCAACAACCTTGTCAGAGAGGTGAACAGATGTGATGCCTGTCCTGTCAGCCTCGGGCGTTTTCTGACCGGCTGTCTCTGTGGTGGAGACCAGACTAGGACACTGATGGAACGATCAATACTCCTCCATTAATAACATGGAAATATTGGACTGCATGATGAATATGGCACCTCATATTTCAAACGTGGAAACCACCCCTGGGTATGAGTTAACATTTGTACTGCGTAATTTAGCAACATAACATATAATAAAATTTCCAGTTGTCTGGCTTGTGCTGTAAAATGTCTAGGGAAATTTAACAGCTCTAGTAAAGTTTCTTGAGTAAAACGATGCTTTATCAAATTTAATTTTTGTGAAATTTATTGTCACAGACAGTTTACGTTTACTGCATTTTAGATACTTTTATTTATTTATTTTTGCAAATCTGTGTGTTTCATTTTCTGTTAAGAGACTCTGACAAGATGCATAATAACTACTTTTGCTGTGTTGCCCAAACATTAATGGGACAACCAAGATGCTCTTTGGGGTCATTTTATTTGTTTATTCAAGGGGGAAGCCAAAGTTTGAAAGCGTTTACTTTGGCATCACCAGTCAGTATTTACATTTCAATTAATTAAAGGAAAATTATGATTAAAATATGAAATTTTTCTCTATATAAATGGTAAACATTTAAGTAAAACTCTAACTAAATTCATCTCAAATACATATGGTGAGAAGGGCTGTATCTTAAAGAACATTCAGGTAAAGTTATTGATATTATTATAATGATAAAGCATCTGGAAGTGTTCCTCTCTCATCAGCACTTATATCTTATAATATTTGGCATGACAAAAGATGAAAAATATGAATAAGACTGGACGTTTTATTCAAAGATGAATGTCTGAGGTACAATGAACTCTTTATCTCTCTCTATGTGTGTCTGTACTTTGTGAGAACGAGATTAGCCATTGTTCTGAGCTGCTTTGTTTTGTCCTCTGTCCTGCATCATGAATAATAACCAATAACTAAGCTATAATAACACAACTTATAGAAAAATAACTAACTAATCACTTTATTCTTCATGAAGTTTCCACATTAAACATGATATTTGCTGAAGTTGAAGTCTTGACAATCACAAGTAAACACACGTGACTCACATACGGTCAGGAAGTGGGCGTGGCTCCGTGGTGGATTTGTTAAAGGGGATCAGTAAGTCAGTGGGAACAGTAACCAAACAAATCATGCTTATTTATAACTCACTCTAATCCACCACCTTTGACCTCAGCTCACCTCTCAAGCTGCTAAAGTGTATCACCTTTGACAGCTCAGCTCCCTTTAGAAGCCCGGCATGCTGTGCCGACTGTGAACAGCTTAGAGCATGCCAGTCTGACGCTGCCAACGTGTGTGTGTGTGTGCCCCGGCGTCTAGGTGAGAGTGTTTTCATGTCTTTAAGGCTTGTGTGTCTGTCTCCTCCAGGAATAAATGGCCAGAGGGTGGAAATGGATGATGGGAAGTCGGGATACGTCGGCTCAAAGGTGGATCTCCGCTGTCGGTTCATCAACAGCTCCCCTCCCGTCAAAATCTCCCAGGTAATCAGTCGACCATGTGGCTCGCACCACATGGTCACAGATCTCTCGTTATTTTCAGTTTTGGATCAATAAATTACAAAAAAGACAGTGAACACTGCTACATTTTTGCAGGCCAAACCCAATTTCTTGTACATCTTTATATTTTAAATGTGAAAATGACACCTTACACCCTTTCTAATTGCTTGATTTAGTCAACCAAATTCAGCCACACTGCAAATTCTTAAAGACGCCTAGAATACAGAAGATCCTCAGGAAAGAATGCAAAGAAATAATGCTGATTATTTATAGAGCACCTTTCAAAAAGTTACAAAGTGCTTATCAATAAATTTAATTAAAATACAAAACAATAAAATAACATTAAAATGGAGGAATACAGAATAAAAAACTAAAAGAGTCACAACAATAAGAAAACAGAATCAGTAAAAAAAAAGAAAAAAGAAAAAAGGCCAGACGAACAGTGAGTTTAAAAAAGTGAGATCTCCAGGCAGGGCATGATCCCACAGCCGAGGGGCTCGGGCAGCAAAGGTACGGCCCCCTTTAGTGACCAGGTGAGTTTCAGGTACCTCTAAAAGGGCCCAGCTGGAAGATCTCAGGCTGGGGTCAGACTCATAAGATTTTAGCATGTCACAGATACAGGCAGGAGCGTGACCGTTTAAGGCTTTAAAAATGAACAGGAAGATCTTTAAATCAATTCTAAAACACGTTGTTTTGTTGAGTACCAAACACTATCTCCTGGTGCTCATCTGAGTAACTCACTAAAAAAGTTATGTGCACCCCTGAATATAGCGATAAATAACATGTTTCTGAAGCAAATATTGATCTGGTTCTATCTTCCATTTTTAGTGCATTTTAGTCTGGAGAAGCATTTTAAAGTGGGTTTGATACTTTAAAAAGTTTCTAAAACTTGATTCAGTTTGTTTTGATGTAAAATAAAACCAGTGTCTCCAAGTAACTGAGCAACAACCACAAGTATCATTTGACATAACTGTATAACTTGACCTGATTTTAGGTTTCACAGTGTCATTATTCATCTTGTTTATTTATTATTAATATTAATATTATTATTGAAGTGTCAACACTGATGCACATTACACTTTACCAGTACAACACATTTACTCACCCAATCATTCACCTGCTTCCACTTCGTCTGTCCGTCTTTCTCCAGGTAACATGGCAGAAACTTGTGAATGGCAGCAAGCAGAACGTGGCGATCGCCAATCCGTCCCTGGGCGTGTCCGTGGCCCCGCCTTACAGGGACCGCGTCACCTTCAAGAATGCAGCGGTGAGGAGGCGAACTCCGAACATGGAAGACACCACCATCACCTTCTCCACGCTGCGCCTCTCTGACGAGTCCAGCTACATCTGTGAATACACCACGTTCCCCGCAGGGAACCGAGAGAACACCGTGAACCTCACCGTCTACGGTGAGAAAGGTTCAAGACACAGATGGACTGATGCTGCATATTTAGAGCACAGACAGAACTGTTGGCATAAAATAAATAAGCAGCAGTTGATATTTTAACAAGTTTAGGATTACAGTAAGATGACTAATTACAAGTTTAATATTGAACATTCACACACTTGAAAATACTGAATACTGTTATCGGTATGCAGATATATTGTGATTTTCATTAAAGAAAATATTTTTTCACATATATCTCTGTAGTTGTTTGTAATATAGCTGTAGATAACATATAATAACATCATATTTAAAAAAAACGTGACTATGCACTATTGTTACTACTTCTTCTTTTGAGAAAATGTCTTTTTTATGTGCAAACCTGTTTTGTAAAACATGATTTATCAATGAGGCAACTGCAGTTCACTGCAACTGTGGAGTCAAAGTTACATATATCATCATGGTGTAAAAACATTCCCATGTCAGATCAACTCGATGGCTCATTATGTTGTATATTTATATTTTTTTAAATTTTCCGTAGTTCGTCCAACAACTCAGATGAGTCTGTCCACACCGACACTAGTGGCTCGTTCGTCCAATGTGAAGACACCAGTGGCCACCTGCGTCTCTGCCAACGGAAAACCACCTGGAACCATCAGGTGTGTAACAGATGAGGAGTGTTTTACCTCAGTATGTGGTTTGATCTCCATTATTTGCGTTGATGTTAAATGGTACTAATAATACTACTTTTCCAATTTTAGTTTCATAAAACATTTCTACCTGTGTGTGTCGTCACACTGAGCAGGTGGGAGACAAAGGTACCAGGAGAAGTGACCACTCGAGAGTACAGAAACTCAGACGGGACGTTCACTGTTCAGAGCGACTACATCTTGGTGCCGAGCAAAGAAACGCACAAAGAGACGCTCACCTGTGTGACCTCTTACAACGAGGAGGTGTTCACTGACAGCGTCACGCTCGATATCCAGTGTAAGTCTCTCTCTCATACAACTATACAGTGCAAAATCAAGAAAGGAAGAAATAAAGAAAGAATCATTTTGTTTTTGCTGTCTGTCTGTGTGTGTGTGTGTGTGTGTGTGTGTGTGTGTGTGTGTGTGTGTGTGTGTGTGTGTGTGTGTGTGTGTGTGTGTGTGTGTGTGTGTGTGTGTGTGTGTGTGTGTGTGTGTGTGTGTGTGTGTGTGTGTGTGTGGAGCAGATGAGCCAGATGTTTCAGTGGACGGGTTTGATGGAAACTGGTATCTGAACCGAGAGAACGTCCAGCTGAGCTGCCAAGCCGATGCCAACCCAGCCGTCTCTCTCTACCAGTGGAGACAGTGAGTTCAACTACACACACACACACACACACACACACACACACACACACACACACACACACACACACACACACACACACACACACACACACACACACACACACACACACACACACACTCCAGTACACCGCTCTGAATTTACCAAATGGTTTTTAGCTTATATAACACAGATATCTTAATTTGCATACTATATATGTGGTTAGCACTGTTGCTTCCCAGCAATGAAGGGTCCCATTCTTATTTAAATTGTGTAAATAATGTACCGTAGTCTAATATATATACCTTTTTGTTGTACTGAAAACATCCCCACTGAGTGATGAGTAATCTTATGTTATATGAAGAGTTTTAGTGTCATAATTGTGTTTGCCTTTCATTTATGTTGTATTCTGTGTGTTCTGCAGGATTAATGGCACCATACCGAGCAACGCTGAGATCCGAGAGAACGTCCTGACCTTTAAAGGCCCACTCACGTACGACCTGCAGGGCATCTACGTGTGTGATGCCACCAACAGCATCGGGACACGATCGGGCTCTGTGGAGGTCAGCATTATAGGTACGTTTACCTGAGGTCAGGGGTCAATTTATCTGAATATTGATATCCCTGCTTATATTACTATTTCTGATCCTGCAGCTGCTTTGTGCTGCCTGACTCAAAGTTACCCTGAACGGTGCACGTGTTTGTTTGAATTTTATAAATGATGCATTCGTGTGTTTCCTCTGTAGAAAAGCCACTACCGCAGATCGCAACAGGCGACGTCATCAGTGTGATCGCATTGCTACTGGCTGCCGGAGTGCTCATGGGCATTACCATCACAGTCCTGGTGCTCAAAATAAGAAGTAGAAAAGACAACTCCTCGTACGTATATTTTTGGGGAATTTTTTTGCCTTGATTTGATAGAATAGTTGAGAGAATCAGGAAATAGGGACTTGTTTTCTCTCATGACAGTTTATTTTATATCATCCTCCTCCTCCTCATCTTTTATTCTCCTCTCCTCCTGGATCAGAAACGATTCCCCCTCCAGGAAACCGTCTCAGCCGATAAGGAAAAGACCAGGAGACGATATCCAGGTAAACAATTTACACATCACTTGTTCAAATGGTTTTCAATGGGCCAGAAAATTCTCCCCAGATTGTACTGAAAAAATAATTTATCCAGGTCCACATTAAAAGCTTTTCCTGAAAGTAAATTATAACCATAGAATAATTATAGCTTTATAAAGTTTATAGTTTGCAGAAGAATCAGTGATGTAATAGTGCAGTTATTGGCAGCTGATGTTAAATAATATAAAACTTCTTCAATCATCTCAGCTCATAGAGTGCACATTAAGTAAGGGATACTGCCCGACGAGGTGTCCATTAATTTCTGATAATCGGACACCTCGAAGGGCATTATCCTGCTTATACCATGGTCACTTACGAGATAAATACATGTTAAAGGTGCCGTATGTAAGAATGTGGCCAAAAACGGTTACTGCAGTCAAATTCAAAACACAGCGATCTGGTTTTTTCTCCCAGTTGTAGCGGCAGCTCAGTGGACCAGACCGGAGGCTGAAACGCCACTGACGCCGCCGTGACTGGGAGAGAGGGCTAGGTGGCGCAACATGTCAACACGTAAATTCAAAACATAAACATGATTTGCAGTCTGCAAAAAAAGATTTTTAATGCGAATACTTTGGCTGTACTATTGTTGTTGGTGAGTTCATCATGTTATATGAACATTATTCCTGAGTCTCTGTGTCATATTAGGAGGATTTTACGGCCAGTTGCTTTAGATTTCTTACATACTGTACCTTTAAATTAATTACTTATAATTTAATGTTGTTTTTACCGTTAAAATCATACGTCTTTAAGCGGCTGAGCGAACTATTTAATAACTCTCATCGGCGATAAAAGAAAAAAAAAAACAGTAATCACCTGCTAGGCCTATTATGAATAATAAAAATGTGATCTCAGTATAAATGGTGTTATTTGTAGAATTATTAATCACAGTAGGACGACTTGTACAATCAAGTGGATATTTTATGCCAGATACAACATCGTAACAGGTTAATATTTTAAATCACTTATGGTGTTTATGAAATTTTTTATTTTGCTCCCATGTACTGATGAATATTTCATTTCATACTCCGATGAGACCTATTCCTCCTCTCAGTGATTCTCTTTGTCTCTCACTGAAAACAAATTAAAAGTTTTGTGACTAGCTCTAAAAAGAAACCCAGATAGAAACCTCCAGTGCCACCACTAACATTTATATGAATTTAAACTCTCATTTTAAGTCTTAACATTTTGTAAATTAATTTGTCTAAATAAATGAAAACACCTATGTGGTGGTGCGCTATGGGAATGTAGATTCATTAACTTTTCTGTAGTTTTTTTCATTCTCATTAATTTGATGATCCACAGTGGGATCTCTGTGGTCTGAGGATACGCTTGTAGAAAGCTTCATGCATTAATTTCAATTTGCGGTGTTTACCATCTATAAACCATTTTGACAAGGCCGACCTTCAGGGAAGGAAGGAAGTTAAATTAGCTGAGCGTTGCTAAGACTTTTCTGACTGGTCTCTTTCCTCTTTGTCCTTCCTGTCCTAATGTTTCCATTTTTGTCACAAGCAAAAGGAGGCATTGCTCAAACTTCCGCTTATTACATGAGGATGACAGGATGAGGTCTCACTAGATAGCATCATGTGTCTCCTCGAGATCGAGATCGAATGCCGTCTTTTAAAGGGATAGTTCCCCCAAAATTCAAATTTCACTCATTATCTACTCACCCTCATGTTGACTAAGTGCTGGGAGAAGTTTCAGAGTCCTCCGTGGCTTCTCTGAGTTACAGCGGGGCTCAGCGCAGCACTGCATGTCCATATGACGGTTGAGAACAGGGCTCACTTTTCTTCATCCAAAAAGACATTAAAAAAAACATCAAAATACCTCCACAGTGCTCGTCTGTAATGTCCCTCTTGTATTGAAGCCCCAACATGAGAAATTGTTCCGAAAAAAATGAAATAAGTATAGGTTTTAAGCTTGTTTGTAGCGGAAGCTCCCAGTGTTGCTCTGCCGGAATCTTGTGCGATTTGCGGAGCCGTGAACTGGGTGTCAATGAAAATCGCGCGAGATTTGGACGGACCAGGAAGAGCAGTGCTGGGAGCTTCTGCTACAAACAAGCTTAAAACATAGACTTATTTAATTTTTTTTCTGAACAATTTCTCATGTTGGGGCTTCAATACAAGAGGGACATTACAGACGAGCACTATGGAGGTATTTGGATGTTTTTTGGTGTGTCTTTTTGGACGAAGAAAAGTGAACCCTGTTCTCAACCGTCATATGGACAATCAACACGTTTTTATTTACAATCTGCATTGTTTATCACTATGAAGTCAGAAACACTGGAGTAAATACTATCTGTACTGGTTGCTTGTGCAGTGTGTTGATGTGTCTCCTCTCTCCGCAGCATTCAGGACGGTTTTATGAGGAGCTTCCAAACACAGCGGACTACGTGAGCTACAGACTGGCCTGCAACAAGGAGGACTACCCAGAGCCCTACTCCCCTCCAATCAACCCCCCCCTGTCTTTTCTGCCCCAGCACCCATACCACTCCTCCCAGTCGACCACCGCCACCAGCAGCAGCACCACGGCCACGTCAAAAAACACCTTCTCTCCTCCGTCACATACCACCACGGCCATCTTTAAGTACCCCTCAGTACCGGGCCTGTCTTCTCCCCCGCCGGGAGTGGGCACGTACACTTTTCCCAAAGAGCAGTACGTCTGAACCGACAAACTCAAGCCTCTCCAGTGAGCTCAGATGAAATAACCCGACTCGAACCCAAACCTTGTCCCAAGAGGAGGTTGGAAAACACACGCTGATCTCTGGACCGAGAGGAGGCGTCACTGCTCTGCCTGCACCGTTGTGGATCAGAGGTGAAAGGACAAAGCAGCTTTTGTTGTTGCACTGGGAATTAAGTCCAATTTTCTCTCTCTGGTCCTTTTTATTTTACTGTGCTATTTATTATTTGAAAAGGGAACATTGTTTGTCGAACCATGTTTTTAAACGTTTGCCAGGAAGTTCAGGTTTTAGGTTCAGTAAGGTCAAGTAAAGACAATTTGACTTTATGGGAACAAGTATATGTTGTAATACATTTGATGGGAAAATACTTCAAACGGAACGGATGAGATTATCTCTTGATGTCCGATGTGGCTAACCCCCTACTTTATCCTCCATGCTATCATTTTGTAATAAAAAAAACAAAACAAAAACAAAAAACAAAACAAAAAAAAACAAATAAATAAATACCATTATCTCCTTGTCTCTGTGTTGTACACACTGATGATCCCTTTACAGAGGAGCAGCAGGTTTCGGTTTTACCCTCTGTCCTGATGTGATACTTTCACTGTGCTTGTATTTTCTATCATTCATGTTTTTCTTTGCAATGAAAAAACAACACGTTTTTATTTACTGAAGACATTTTGTCGATGTATGATATTGATGTATTTATTTGTGGTATCCGTGGATTTTAGTATTCATTGACACTGGTTGTTGGATGAACCTTGAATTTCTAGCATTTAAATAAAAATGATCATGTAAACTGGTCTCAGTGGTGTGTATCCGACCGAAAACTGTACGACTGTTTATCTCACGTGTGTTTATTTTTTCCTGGTAATTTTGCCAAAGCCATCTCTGTCAAGGGTGATTTCAACCACGTTAATGTCATTGATCAATGTCAGAAAAATAACTCAACACGGTTCACTTCACCTGAACTGGATGCACATTTTTTCCTGATGCTGCTCTGAAGCAGTATTCAGTATTATACAGTTCAGCATAATTATTATTATTAATGCCCAAATATTACAAAGTCAAGGACAGAACTCCTGCATATATCTATTCTTCTAAATGAGATTGATAAGATTAATTTTTGGGAGATGTCTGACGCTTTCATCATAAACATCAGACATGATATAATAAAAATAATAATAATTTCTTCACTGAAGTGGCTCCTACAAACAAAAGAACAAAAGTGATAGAAACAGATAAAAACATTTATAAAACAAAGACTATAAGTGAGGAACTAAACAAGGTTACATGAAAAGTGTGGCAAGGTGAAGAGGGCCCGGGCGGGGATTGAACCCACACCTCCCGGGTAAGAGTCATGTGCGCTTGCCAGTCACCCAAAGGGACATCCCCTTGGCCAAGTAGCCAGGGCACATGATCAATTGGAGGCATAGTGACAGGAACCTCAACTGTCACATCTCTCCCCCTCTTTTCACAAGCACGTCCTCGTGCTTCCGCGCAGGCTGCCACACATTAGGAATCCATGGACCCACCCCTAGTGCTACATGGATCCTGCCAACAACGCCAGAATGTGGCAAGGTGAAGAGGGCCCGGGCGGGGATTGAACCCACACCTCCCGGGTAAGAGTCATGTGCGCTTGCCAGTCACCCAAAGGGACATCCCCTTGGCCAAGTAGCCAGGGCACATGATCAATTGGAGGCATAGTGACAGGACCACCACTGTCACAAAAGCATAAGAACAAAAGAGTTGAGGATGTTAGGGAACAAATTAATTAAGTAATACAATCAAAAAAGAGAGAAAGACAATAAGAGAAGACAACATGACATGAAAACAAGTCTGTAAAAGTGTTTTGTCCCTTTCCTTTGATACTTGACAAAACCCATCAAAGTGGTATCGTGCTGCGGCTCTTTCAATGAAAGACCTAGATTTAGCGTTTTCATCAATTGTTTTGAGTAATTTGTTTAATTTGTTCTGAGCTGGATTTGTATTTGTACGAAAGGGCCGTAGGTCAGTGTTAATTACTCTGGGCGCGTGACGGTGATCAGAGGCAGTTGCGCGTTACAGTTACGCGCAGCGCATCGGGAGCGAGCACATGCGAGCCTGAAGACGGCAGAAAGGGCAGTGTGGAGAGAGAGAGAGCACGGAGGCTGCCAGTCAGAAGCTGCCAGAGACTAATTGGTTCACCATAATTGTGTGCGTGCGTCCGTGAGACCTGTAAGTCGTTTTATTTATGTTGCTATTTCACTATTCTTTTATTTTCAGAAGTTGATAATTATAGCCACCTAGCTTGGAGCTGATTGCTAATATAAAACATGTGGCTGTTAATTGGTTAGTTAGGAGTGGATGTGTAGCTACGTATTTTCCTGTATTAAGTTAGCAAGTGCACTGTTAATGCTAATTAGCTACACTGCATATACAGAAAGGTGTATATTTTTACAATATTAAAGGTGCAGTATGTCAATATATTTTGTGTATGTAATGTGGGCCAGATAATATGTTTCTTCCTTCTTTTCTGGACAGAACCACTCACACAAAGTTATGCCCATGTTCTGTACTGTTGCTTGAACGTAATTAAACAGTCAAACTAAGGAGAGTTGTCAGCATCTGTGTTCTGACCGACACACCTGGGGCGAAGTTGGGGATCAGGATCAGCAAACCAACCATTCATACAGTCCTTTATTATCCCTCACTAACATTGAGGTCCTTCGAGCCGGATCTCTGACCTTTACTCCAGGATAAGGATGCATCAGTACAGCAGTGGAGCCCGCCCTAAGAGGGATAGACATCCACCACGTCATCTAGATGATTACGAACTGGACTATCCAAGGGGTAGGCAACCACGAAATACACATTACTCAAGCACAGTACCAGACGAACATGGGCATGAAGAGGATGAGTATCATCACCTGGAGGGAGCAGCCAAGATGACCTCTCTCACTCCTCCTAACCACTCACCTTATCGCCCCCGAGGTAAGAGAGATCAAGAAGAGCAGTACAGCTCCTTCAGCTTCTATCAGGAGCTGGAGACCATAAGGGAGGAGAACACACGGCTTCGTGAAGCACAGTTAGCCATTCATAGGGATTTCGGGCAGCTTCACTCACTCAGGAAGGACATGAGGTCGCTCGTTGACTCAGTCCGCAGCCTCCAAGAAGCACAGGCAGCAACAGTAAGCCACGCCCCCCTAAGGCCCCTCGATCTACAGCCAGGTTCAGGTGAGTGGCCTGACTACATACCCCCACCTGTTCATGCTCTGCCCTCAGCAGGAGAACAATATGAAGAAGAGGACTGGCCAGAACCCCCACCACCATGGCCGGAGCCTGAAGAGCAGCCACAGAGGAATAAGGTGGCACACATCCTGGACCAGGTGATGCACGAGCTCCAGGAAATCAGATTCAATACCCCCTCTGCTACCACGACCCACAACAGACCAGCAGCGGTGAATGCTCTTCCTCCAGACAGGGCTCGCCCACACCAGGTGGGTCTGCTCCCTAAGCAGCTGGGTTATGGAGGTCCCCAGCAGTATCCTCCACAGTCCAGCTCCACCCCAATCCAGCGCCAGCCAGGCCTGCAGGCTGATACACCAGCAGCACAATGGGCCCCTCCTCAACCAGTGCTCCCTAGGCCAGGTGCACCTGCACCTCAGCTAAGGCCAGCAGAGCCTTCCCACAGACAGTCCTACAGTGACCCCCCTCGAGCAGAGTCATCTTACAGGGGACCCAGGCCCACTGTACCGGACTTCAGCCAGCGAGACCCAAGTCAGTTCGCTCGATTGAAGATTGCTCTAGAGAACCTGTTACCAGCTGATGCAACAGAGCTCTTTAAATATCAGATCTTAACAGACCACCTAAAGCTGGAAGAGGCGTGCCTAGTGGCAGATTCATACCTCCATTCTCCCACTCCTTATTCAGACACCATGGCTGCTCTGAACGAGAAGTTTGGGCAGCCGTACCAGGTCGCATTAAAGAGGATAGACAGTGTTATGACCTCACCTGATGTCTGTCGTGGTGACACCGCCGCCTTTGAGAGGTTCGCCTTACGGGTTCAGTCGCTGGTGGGAATGCTGAAGACTCTGGGTCCAGCAGGTGAGATTGAGCTGCGATGTGGATCACATGTAGCACGCCTGCTCAGTAAGCTGCCGCTGGAAATGAGGTCAGACTTTCGGCGCTGTATGTTTCGCAGTCCAGGAACCACATACACACTCCAGGACTTCGCAGACTGGCTCCAGTACGAGACATGGTGTCAAGACTTTGATGGCAATTCACCTAACAAAGGACAGAAAGGAAACCAGGGACGGAGGTCAGAGAGTCGTTATGTAAATCGTACGACGTCGGTCTTCCATGGGGCTAAGGACCCAGTGGGAAGGGGAATCACCCCCTCCATCCCTTCAGATAAGAGGAGGCCTAAAGCAAAGGCATATTGTCCTTATTGTGACAATGAAGCACATTACCTCAATCAGTGCTCAGCCATCCAGAAGCTCACCAAAACCCAGATCACTGAGTGGATACGGTCCAACAACAAATGCTGGCGCTGTGGAAGGTCCCATCAGGCCGCACAGTGTACCCTTAAGAAGCTCTGTGGCCTCTGCCAAGGCAAGCACTTGCAAGTACTCCATGAGGTTAACAGCAGAGCTCCTAAGGAGGAGTCAACAGAGACAAGTTGCCTTGTGAACACATCCACCGAGGTACTCTACCTGGATCGACCAACGGACTGCAACCGTGTGCTGCTGAAAGTGATTAAGGTGATCCTGCGTAACGGTAAGCGCGCCATGGACACTTACGCCATACTGGATGATGGGTCCGAGCGCACAATGCTCCTTTCCGCTGCTACAGAGAAGCTGGGTCTAGAGGGGACGCCAGAAGACCTCGCTCTTCGAACCATCCGTCAGGACGTCCAGATCCTCCGGGGGGCGGCTGTATCATTCAGTGTATCTCCCGCCTCACAGCCCAAGAAGAGATTCTGCATCAACAGAGCCTTTACAGCTGCTCACTTGGGATTGTCTGACCACTCCTATCCGGTAGCTAGTCTCCAGAAAAGGTACAGGCACCTAGCAGGTCTCTCCCTCCAGCAGTTTGAGAACGCTAGACCACTCATCCTCATTGGTGCGGATCACCCACATCTCATCACCCCCATCGAGCCAGTGAAGTTGGGTCCCCCGGGTGGACCAGTCGCCATCCGGACTAGACTGGGTTGGACGCTGCAGGGCCCGGCACGGCTAGTGGAGCAACAACTACGGCCGCAGCAGTGTCTCCTGACGTCCACAGTCCCTGCCAACACGGAGCACCTCCGAAATGTTGAGAAGCTGTGGCAGCTCGATATACTGCCCTATAGGAAGGAGAAAGTAGTAACCCGGTCTAGACAGGACCAAGAGGCGGTCAACCTACTTGAAACAAAGACCATTCGTGTGGATGTGAACGGAGTCCTGCGCTATGCCACACCACTTCTCCGTAAGAGGGACATGCCACACTTCCATGCCACCAAGGAGGCAGTCATGCCAAGCCTTCGGAGCACAGAGAGGAGGTTGGCCAAGGATCCAGAGAGGACCACAGATTACAAAGCTGAGATACAGAAGCTGGTCGATGCAGGCTCAGTCCTCAAACTGGAGCCTGATGCACTCAGCGGAGAGGGGGAATCGTGGTACATCCCGCACCACATGGTGACCCACAATGGGAAAAACCGCATTGTGTTTAACTGTTCGTACCAGTTTAAGGGCCTCAACCTGAACGAGTCTCTCCTGCCCGGACCGACACTGGGCGCATCACTCCTGGGCGTGCTGCTTCGTTTCAGGGAACATCCTGTGGCTATCAGCAGCGACATTAAAGGGATGTTCCACCAGGTCCGCCTCTTACCAGAAGATAGGCCTCTACTGCGGTTTTTGTGGCGTGACATGAGAAGAGACGACCCCCCAGACGTCTTTGAGTGGCAGGTACTACCATTCGGTACCACTTGTAGTCCGTGCTGCGCGATCTATGCTGTTCAGAAGCACGTTTTGGACCACAGTGAGCCTGGAGACAGCGTCCGGTCCTCAGTGGAACGATGTTTTTACGTGGACAACTGCCTCCAGAGCCTACCAACAACAGTGGAAGCCAGGGAGCTCGTGGACAGGCTGAGGACCCTCCTAGCCTCCGGTGGTTTTGAGCTGCGCCAGTGGGCCAGCAATAACCCCATCGTCGTTGGCCACCTGCCGAAGGAGGCCAGATCAGATAGCCTGGAGCTCTGGCTCACCCAGGATAGTGCAGAGGTCCCTGAATCGACGCTCGGGCTCAGTTGGCACTTCCAGTCAGACAGCCTAGGGTACAAGCAGCGGCCAGTGGAATGCGAGGTGCCGACCATGCGGAATGTGTATAAAGTCCTGGCAAGCCAGTACGACCCTCTTGGGTACATCTTGCCTTATACAACCAGAGCCAAGGTTCTGGTCCAGCGACTCTGGGACAAAAACAGAGAATGGGACGACCCCCTCCTCCCCCAAGAGCTTCTAGATGCCTGGAACGAGTGGGTAGAGGAACTACATGTCCTACCATCCATCAGCCTGCCAAGGTGCTACACCCCAGAAGCAGTGGACAGTGCCAGCGTCATGCGTGAAGTCCACATATTCTGTGACGCCTCCGAGAAGGCATATGGGGCTGTGGCATACCTGCGGACAGGGGACAACCAAGGCAATACCTACCTGGCGTTCCTCATGGCAAGATCAAGAGTGGCACCCAAACGTCTCCTGTCCATGCCAAGACTGGAACTGTGTGCAGCGGTGGTAGGAGCGCAGATAGCCACAGTGATTCAGCAGGAGCTCACCCTGAAGATCAGTGGGATCACTCTGTGGACCGATTCCACAACTGTGCTGATGTGGCTGCAGTCCGATTCCTGCCGCTTTAAAGTTTTTGTTGGAACAAGGGTGGCTGAAATTCAGGAGCTCACAGATCTCCGGACGTGGCGCTACGTGGATTCAGCAAGGAATCCCGCAGATGATATCACCAGAGGAAAGACCCTGAGAGATCTTGCAGTGCCCAATAGGTGGAGTCAGGGCCCACCATTCCTCCTCCAAGCCCGGGACGAGTGGCCAGGAAACCCTCCCCTTCCTGCTCAGGAAGAGGTATCGGAACTCAGGAAGTCGACCTTCTGCGGAGTCACATCTGCAGTGGGGGAGCCCCGAACCCAAGACGCAAGTAAGTGCAGCACATGGAGGGAGCTTGTAGAGATGACTGTGAAGGAGCTTCACGGGGCGGCAAATCACAGCGGTCCTACAGCCACAGATTACCAGGAAGCAGAGACCCTCATCGTCCAACGAGCCCAACAGGACAGCTTTCCAGATGAGATGCGCCTCTTGAGAGCCGGTAAGCCTGTTCTGTCTAGTAGCCGCTTACTTACCTTGTCCCCAGAGTTCGACGAGTCAGATAAGGTCATCCGGGTTGGTGGAAGATTACGGAGATCGGCGGAGCTAGACTACGCTACCCTGCATCCTATCGTTCTGGACCCCAGCCACCCTGCCGTCAAACTCCTGATACAGGATTATGACAGCCGTTTGCGTCACCCTGGGCCGGAGCGGGTGTTCGCCGAAATTCGGCGTACTCTGTGGATCCTCAGGGGGCGTGAAGCTATCCGTCGCCACCAGCACACGTGTGCCGAGTGTCATCGGTGGAAGTCCAGACCTGTGGTCCCCAAGATGGCTGACCTACCAGCCGCTCGCCTTCGCCTCTTCAAGCCAGCCTTCCACTCCACGGGTATGGACTGCTTTGGGCCGTTCCAGGTGAAGGTGGGCCGTCGACTTGAAAAGAGATGGGGGATAATCTTTAAGTGCCTCACCACGCAGGCCGTGCACTTAGATCTCCTCACCCACATTGATGCCGACTCCTTTTTGATGGCTCTGAGGAGGTTCGTTGCTCGCCGGGGGACCCCAGCAGAGCTATTCTCAGATCAAGGAACGAACTTCCGAGGCGGGGAGAAGGAGCTACGGGAGGCATTTGAAGCACTGTCGCCGGAACTACAACAGAGTCTCGCCAAGGAGAAGATAGCTTTCCATTTCAACCCGCCTGCGGCTCCTCACTTTGGAGGAGCGTGGGAGAGGGAAATACGCTCGGTCAAACAGGCACTCTACACGACCGTGGGGGCTCAGGCACAGGCTGAGGAGGTGCTTAGGACGGTGCTAATAGAAGTGGAGGGCCTTCTGAACTCTAAGCCGTTGGGATATGTATCGTCCAGTGTTGCCGATCCGGACCCTGTGACCCCAAGTCTCTTATTGATGGGGCGGCGAGACGGTTCTCTTCCGCAGGTGGTGTATCCA
This sequence comes from Trachurus trachurus, assembly GCF_905171665.1. Taxonomy (NCBI): domain Eukaryota; kingdom Metazoa; phylum Chordata; class Actinopteri; order Carangiformes; family Carangidae; genus Trachurus; species Trachurus trachurus. Next base: position 16,406,439 of record NC_139903.1, on the reverse strand, counting down.
GCTACTGAGCTCTTAAGCAGACGCAGATGGAGACACTCTCAGATCCTGACAGACCATTTCTGGTCAAGTTTCATCAGATACTACCTCCCTGGTATGCAAGCTCGCCAGAAGTGGCACGCCATCCGAGTCAACCTCGCTGAGGACAAGGTTGTCATGCTGGTAGACCCCCAGTTACCAAGGGCACTCTGGCCTATTGGACGGGTAACCAAGGTGCATACCAGTGCAGACGGTCATGTGAGGTCTGCTGACGTGAAGATAAAGGACAAGGTCTACACCAGGCCTGTCGCCCGCCTGGTCGTCCTCCCAGCCATACCAGATGATAAGGATCAACCCACACCTTCCCAGGATGATTAGCCTTTCGCTGGTGCAAACAGCTACCGCTGTTTGGGGGCGGCTGTACGAAAGGGCCGTAGGTCAGTGTTAATTACTCTGGGCGCGTGACGGTGATCAGAGGCAGTTGCGCGTTACAGTTACGCGCAGCGCATCGGGAGCGAGCACATGCGAGCCTGAAGACGGCAGAAAGGGCAGTGTGGAGAGAGAGAGAGCACGGAGGCTGCCAGTCAGAAGCTGCCAGAGACTAATTGGTTCACCATAATTGTGTGCGTGCGTCCGTGAGACCTGTAAGTCGTTTTATTTTTATTTTTTTTTACTATTCTTTTATTTTCAGAAGTTGATAATTATAGCCACCTAGCTTGGAGCTGATTGCTAATATAAAACATGTGGCTGTTAATTGGTTAGTTAGGAGTGGATGTGTAGCTACGTATTTTCCTGTATTAAGTTAGCAAGTGCACTGTTAATGCTAATTAGCTACACTGCATATACAGAAAGGTGTATATTTTTACAATATTAAAGGTGCAGTATGTCAATATATTTTGTGTATGTAATGTGGGCCAGATAATATGTTTCTTCCTTCTTTTCTGGACAGAACCACTCACACAAAGTTATGCCCATGTTCTGTACTGTTGCTTGAACGTAATTAAACAGTCAAACTAAGGAGAGTTGTCAGCATCTGTGTTCTGACCGACACACCTGGGGCGAAGTTGGGGATCAGGATCAGCAAACCAACCATTCATACAGTCCTTTATTATCCCTCACTAACAGTATTACCCAGTATTTGGTTTTACCCAGATACTGGAAATATATGGACACTGGGACCTGATGACCTCTGAGGTAAAACCCTCTCTGCAGCGCTGCACGGATCATCCTACACATTTGCCTAAACCTTTGCAGCTTTAGCCAATCATTTCTAAGTTCACTGCTGTCTCAACAACAACAGGATCACAAATCAGCTGATTACTGTCACAGTAAAAACAATGAGGACGTCTGAGCCCTGCTTCCCTGATCTTTAGCTTTGGAGGGAAACACACAGAATCTTGTAGACACTACTCATGTGTGGTGGTTACAGCTTACATGACAAGTAAAGCAAACTAGTGAAAGACAAAAACCTCAAATCCATTCAAGGCTGTTAATTGTTGCAGTTTTAATGAGCTTTACTTCTTATATAAGATATATCTTATTATATTTTTTAATTAAAGAAGAGCTATGCAAGATTTTTTAGCTTAAAGGAGCATTATCGCAAATACAGCAGTAATAGCATAAAACAAACTGAAATATGCAAAAGATGGGTCGGGGGGAGCCATAACTAAATTTACAAAAAAAATCACCAACAGTATAGTGTCCGTGGGGCAAATGCAGAATTTGTCTTTGTTATGATCCAAGCCGGCCCGGCGCTTGCTGCGTTCAATTGCACTCGGAACTGGCAAATCCGACCTCCGAACCAGAAAAATGCAACAGTAAATTGTAATGTAGCAGTGTTAGGCTGCTTACAGTCACTGAATCGTCCCACTGCGGTCTGCACGTCACACCAACGATCATACATTTGTAGGAGGAAGTTGCAGTTGCTGTTGTTGCCGTTGTTGTGGTTGTGCGCGAGTAGAGCTGCCGCTTCCACTAGCGAGTTTTCTTTTTCCTTTCCCGCGATTGCACGTTCATTCAGCCTGGTGAGGGAGGAGGAGGGGGGAGGGGGGAGGGGGGAGGAGGGAGGAGGAGGGGGAGAAGGGGAGGACTAAACGAGGCTCCTCTCTCTCTCTGACAGCTGCCCGCTTGTTTATATCTGATATGCTCCGCCTGGCTCCATCTAGTGGCCGAATTAAGAATTTGGATTTGCGATAATGCTCCTTTAACTATGCTACATTTTTACTTTAATTTAACAGCTTTGGAGTAATTGTGATGGTTAAATAAATGACTTGTTACGAGAGAGAATGGGGACTCTCTGCCTTCCACCTAGCGCCTCTTGGCCGAAAACCAACCTTGCAAGATCAGTGCATCCGACCCAGTGTCTCTGTGGCACAGCGACACAAACGCGCCCCGTTACCGTCATCTCATATGATAGATAAGACTACACAAATACACACGAGTATCAGAGTATAATAAATAACGTTATCCACCGATCCATGGGTTGCTTTCTCCAGCTTCATTAAAAACAAAAGCACATGGCCGGGAGAAGGGTTAGCAAAACAGCAGAAAAGTTACCAGACTTACATTCCCCTTTAAAGTAGCACTATCGCAAATTTCTTGTCACAATCGACAATTGCTTGTCTCATAACTCTGCATTTGCTCCACAGGCACTACAACCTTGGCTATATAGATAATATACTGTAGATAGTTACCGTGGACCTATTTATTACATATTTCAGTTTTTTTTTTTTAATTGCTATTACTGCTGTGTTTACGATAGTGCTACTTTAAGATTCAAAGCAGGGCCAGTTGCGAATGAGGATCTTCTTTATTTCCAACATTCAATGATACAAATAAAAGTATCCAAAAGTGTTCAAAAGGTCAGAAAAATACTCATTAGAGTGTCAATATAACTTAGAAAAGACGAAGTGAAGTTTGAGTGCATTAGAGTTTACCTGAGCCTGTTCTAATCCAGACTGAATTCTTATTTCTGTATCTTTGTTTTTATCTTCTTTTATCATCTATCTATTAATGCCCTACCTTCTTATTCAAAAGGGGGGTGTTGGCGACCCTTCTCCCCCCCAGTTTACTCATTGCGATTTGTCCAGATATAATGGTGTTATCTTACATCAACATAATCTCCGCCTTGATAAAGGGGGGCTGTATCACATTTCAACACGTGCTGAGTTTGTCAAGTTCAGTGTCTTTGGCACCACTCTATCTTGCAGGAGGCCGTTATCTATTTTACCCGACCTTGACTCCCCCTGCAAGCTGCTACACATACAAACTCTCTGCGTTTTCTCACGCTACTGCACACACACTCACCCCTCCCTTCTCACTCTCTCTACTTTCTCAGAGTTCAGTGCTTTTCCTTTTCTTTTCTTTTTTACCCAACAGTTGGTACTTCCCAAGGATGAAAGCCAAAACAGGAGTCTTCAATAACCTGACAAGCTACAAGTTAGTTCACTACATGTGGCACTTGTGGGGGTTTCACTGACTTCCTCAGCCTTGAGGTTCAGCTTCTGATAACGAGGTCAACAGAACTCCAACTGGTGTCATTTTACTTGAGACTGAGCCACAGCGCTCTACACACATAGTCCTGCTTTCCAGGCAGCCATTCATAAATGGCAATTGTGCAAGTGACATAGAGGCCAAACAGTTAACTATTCAGTGTAAATTAAATGTATATTGCATTTTTCAGATATTTACAATATGAATAAAAGGGTTAGAATAGTTAGTGGCAAACAGAGTAATTGCATTAATGTGTAATAAATCACTTGAGATACATATTTTTGACTACATCTTCATATTTGATGGTATCATTATAATTTTTCTTGATGTAATATCACTTGATGGTGGTGTGGTTTTTACATGGATACAGCTCAGTGACTGTGGCCTCAGTCTTTATCGCTGCCAAGTGAGGAAAACTGATCCCTGTCCTGCATTCATTTATGACAAACATCTCACATTACACACTCATGGTTCCAATCCACCGTCCCTCCTCCGCTCTTTCTCTTTTCTGTTTTATAATCACATTAACACAACCTCCTCACTCAGGTGACGAATATTTGAAAACACTGGATGAACGATGGCTCCAGAGGTCAGATGGTGTGCAAGTGCAGCGGCGGCATCTCGTTAACTGGACACTGTGCGGCTTTACGTCTTTACGCGGTGGCCTGCTGAGTGTCGAGGTCGCAGCATGTTGTGAGGAAACATTGAGCATCGCTGCGAGATGCCAGATTTCTAAATCTATTTTAATCCTAATCCCATCAGTAGAGTTTACTCTGCTCTCTGGTCCTCACATGACCCCTGAAATTAAAATCTAGAGCCTTTAACTTTATAACTCGCCCAGAATGAGTAGAAAACAGAGGGACATGCAGCCTGAAAACTAAATAAAACCTCATCACCTCCCTGTTGTTTAGCACTTTTTTTGTCCTGTAGATAACACTGAGACAACCAGCAAAATTTTGATGAAAGCAAAACATTTACAAGATGCTTAATTTGAAGATTCAGGTAGAGAAACGCTTAAAACAAAAGTCTTGTGTGGAGGAATGTGCATGTTAAGACCCTGGATATTGTGTTCGTGTGTGTGTGTGTGTGTGTGTGTGTGTGTGTGTGTGTGTGTGTGTGTGTGTGTGTGTGTGTGTGTGTGTGTGTGTGTGTGTGTGTGTGTGTGTGTGTGTGTGTGTGTGTGTGTGTGTGTGTGTGTGGAAAGCGAACCTGTCCACTCCTGCGTCTTGAAAAATGGATGAGGTCGGTATCTGCATGTTATTCTACCCCTGCACTAGAATGAAAGAGGGATAGAGGGACAGAGAGAGAGAGAGAGAGAGAAAACCATATGAATAATTCAGCCCAAATCAGTTTAGTGAGCGTCCGTCCCTTCCTACTCTCAGTCTAATGAAGTCAGTGCCTGAAAGTGGATTCTCTGAAAACCCTGTGGAGCAGAGAGAGGGAAACCAGTGTTTGGTTTGTCCAGAAGTTTCCTCCACCTCTCCATCAGTTCTTCTGTAATTTCTTGGAGTAAAGAGGTTGTTGGACTCGGGATCATCATGATACCATGGTGGCCCAACTGCTAGGGCTGGCCTTTCTATTTCTACACAGCAGTCTGACCACCTTCACAACCCATGGTAAGTGTTTTAGGTTGATCCAACCTTTCATGTGTGACAATTTAAAGCTGGTTTTCTTCTATCTAAGGACTTTCAATAGAAGCTGATGTAATACTTCTGTGTTAAACTTAGATTTGAGGTGTAGTTTGACAGATATTGAACTGTAGGTTTGTCACAATTTATCAATATTCTTTGTGCGCTTATTTGTGACCAGAATATTACTAAATATCAGTGAGGGGAAGGAATTCAGATGTGTCTTTGACATCCAGTCTGTAATTTCTGACAAACATGGATACCAGTATATCTGCACTTAGTTAAACAGATAAATCAGCCTGACCACTTTATGTTTGACTTGGCTCCATTCTCACCTAGTTATGGTTAAAAACTGATACTTGGGAAGTTGTGTCTGTTACATCACATTAGGGTCAATGAAACACAGTTCAGTACATAATTGTATATGATATTCATCGATTGAAATGATCAAAATTCTTAGATTCATTTCACCCAAACTGCTGTCAGTCCTCTGGTTTTAACAGAGAAAGAGAAGAAACTGGTTGATAAAAATGAAGGTCTATGGAAAGATAATTGGACTGATCCAGTCTCATGTTTTGGGATCCCTAAACTATTAGAGCGACTGACACAGTGTAATCAATCCTGTAATTGAATACTGCCAGGGCAAATGACACCCCTCATCTTCTTTTCCTTCACACACACACATTTGGCTGCATGTCTGTGTGTATCCTCTCCCTCCACCAGCGGTGCAGATCAATCACAACTGGGAGGTGGTGTACCAGGACAACGCTGTGAACGGGGTGGTGGGCAAAGCGGTGATCCTGAAGTGCGGCGCCACCTTACCTGACATGTACATATGGAGCTTCACCAAGCCCGGCACTGAAGCTATAAAGGCTGTGGTGTATGACTTGGGACGCGGGCCGAGGATCCAGAAACTGGCCGAGACGCTGGGGCAGCTCATGATCATCTCCAACAGTGCAGATGTGAGCATCGAGAAGCTGCCTCTGGCTGCACAGGGCCTGTTCACCTGCCAGGCCTTCTACGACATAGAGCGAGAGCCCAAAGTCTACTACTACTACGTACACCTGACGGTCCGAGGTAAGATTTCACCTCAGCAGGCAGGGGTGTTGGCAGGAAGGGGGAAATTTCTACTGGACATCTAAGGTCAACACACACATCCAAAAATATGAGAACAGCTGATACTGAAGTTATGACATAATCCTGTATTTGTCCCCTCCCCTCCCATACATCCATAACTTTATATAGGCTATGATATCTCCATTGTTAAATTGTATAAAAAATATTGACATGATGAATTTCTATATGGAATTATATTTAGCTTTCAGATATACAGTATTAACACTATATATTTCATGAATAAATGCAAATGTAATAAACCAACATGTAAATCAGATATGCTTATACATGTTTTTCTTTCTAATTTTAAACATACATGCCTGTCTTATATTTAGGTGTCAATGGTCTTTGGTATGGACATTTACATATCGTGAATGTGCACAATATAAGCATAAGCTTCATTAATTTATTTTATTGGTAAAATGTATGTGACACATATTAGTGACAGTCCATGTATGTCTTATTGATATATGATACATTTATGAAAATACATAAATGTCATATGTATAAATAGTTATATGCATGATATATAGGTTAAATTATGTATACATACATATAAATATGCTTTTTTACTTTTTATTTCCATATATATTTATGGAAATTCAGTGTATGTACATTTCTGTGTATGGGCTCTCTGGTGTGCAGGTGAACATGAGCTGTCTGAATACATACAGCAGTCCACTTGCACCAAACACTGTTGTTCATCTGCACTGGAGTCAGTAAACGCACTCCCATGTTCCCACAGTCCCGGTCAGTAAGCCGTACCTCCTGATGAGTGATGCTTCTCCGGTGGAGGGATCTACAATGTGGATGCGTTGCAATCTGGACAATGGCACTGGGCCGATCCAGTACGAGTGGCACCATGAAACCCGGAACGGCAACGTCACAGTGTTTGCACAGGGCAACTCCAGCGTGATCAACGTGACCCAAGTCAACCGCAACCTCACCGGCTGGTTCCGCTGTGTAGCCAGCAACCCCGTCAACAGGGAGAGCTCTAACCGGTTATGGCTGGACACCATCTGTGAGTATCACTGACTGGTTTGGACCATACGTTTTGTACAAAGTAAAGATTTCTTTAAGTGTTTATGGGTAATATTAAAAGATCACAGAGCATTTTCATAATAATATATCAAACACATAACATTAACATTGATAATGAACTGTTGCAGTGTGGAATGAATGAATGAATTTATATTTATTTAAGTGTCATGCACCAATTAAGGCGCCCAGCCTACAAGGGCTTACAAGACAACAAACAAAATCATCAGAGCACAGACAAAACAAAAACCACATGGAATTCACATAAATGATTCACTTTTTCTTATTGACCAGGCACTTTTTATGAAAGTAACTAGGCTACAGTAAAGACTTCTTTTCCAACTTTACCAACCCAAAACAACTCAAGGCTTCACATTTTGCATTTTCTGAAACAAAAACTGCCTGGCTTCGTCATATAACGGACAATGAAACACAAAATGCAGTTCATCCTCGATTACATTTAAATTACATAATGTGCATAGTCTTCCCTCCTCAGGTACTGAGTTAAACCTACCTACTTCTATTGCCAGAGGGAGAATCCCAGCCCTCAACTGGGCACATAAAGATCTCTTGGATCTATCCAAATGAATGAGGTTATGCACCTGTGTGTGTAACGCGTGCATCATAACTGGAGTGTGTTCGTGTCCTTTCTCTCCAGATGGTCCGGACATTCCTCAGATAGACGTGACCCCGTACAGCATGACGGAGCGGGGATATTCAGCCCTGGAGAGAGAGACTGTTTCTTTACTCTGTCAGGCCCAGTCCAACCCGGCCAGTCAGTACGTCTGGTTCTACAACAACTCGCAGGTCTACGCCGGGCCGCAGTTCACCATCACCAAGATCCTCCGCATGCACACTGGCGACTATGCCTGCTTGGCACAGAACACCTACCTCAACACCCGCTCCAAAAAAACCATCAGCCTGACTGTCTACTGTGAGTTTGACCTCTGACCTCGGACTATACCATCAGCCCTTCTCCTCTTGGCTGACCTCCGTCTCAACCCGTGTTCTTCTGCATTGGTTTCTGCAAATGCCAACGATGTCTGGTTAAATCATTCATTTTTGGCATTTGTACTACAAGACACAGAGAACACAAATCTTCTTATCTCATCTCTAGCCCTCAAACGCACCTCTCCTGTTTTCAGCATCACCCACAAAACTCCTTTGCCTCCTCTGTTTTTCTATTTTATACATTCCTCCTCCATTCAGTTTATTGATTCCCATACTCAAATTCACAAAAAACACTCAGAAAGATTGCAAATGCGCTCACACATCTACACACCACCAACACACAGCAGAGTGTGGAATTGCTGCAGACCTATTCTCCTGTTCGGGCCGTCTGGGAAGTTGATGGGACTCTCTGGCAGGTACCTCGCTGTGATGTCACAGCCATGGCAAGTGCTGGTTGGCTAGAAAGCCGGTACTTGTCATTTCCCCTCTCCTGTTTGGTTTTGGTGGGCAGTTCCTCAGGTCATGTATCTAGACTGTAAATCAACAAGTTTCACCATGATATGATATTGTATTGATTCAATGGACAACAATTCGATGTTTGTCGATATCACAAAGTCTGCTAGGATACGGTTGTGACTCAATCTGATTTAGGGATCAGTGATCAATATGACATACCCTCTGCTGATTTTGAACAATCACTTCCATTCATGTCAGATCACAAAAAGCAACTCAAATATTATCTGATACTCTTATTTCTGAGCTCAACCAGATATTCAACTGAAAATAACAATTGCCTTCCTGTTCAATATAAAGTGCACATTGTGATTTACTGAGCTTTACAATGTTCACATTTTACTAAAGAAAACTGAAAAACATTAAGTTTCTATACATCAAAGCAGGATTTTAATGTAAAGCAGCCTCCTGTTTAGAGTTTCAAACTGAATGGTTTTACATCTTAGTGATTAGTTACATTCACGTCTTTGAAAATGAGATATGAAATTGCAGCAGATGCTCAGTGGACAGAGGCGCCAAGGGAATTTCCAAATAAAGGGTCGTTTTTATGTTGGATTGATGCTGTTGACTTGTTGATCATTGAATCGATGTATTGATGAAGATCATTACATTTCTTATACAGAGCATTAATCTTTCACATTAAAAAACATCAGGCGTTGTAGTTCTACTTGCAGTTGTACCCAGTTCTATTATGATAAAAGTTGCATCTAAAAACATATTTAATGAAAAGTACATTACTCCTCTATAATTTTTTAGTAAGAAACAACCAAAATGCCTAAATACTAATCACATAGGCACTTTCTTTGGCCCTGATGACGTCATGTAACCCCCACCTTGCACGCCACTGCCTCGATACGCTGCATCTTATTCCCACAGACCCACCCGATGGCTCCCCCTCCTGCTCTGTGCAGCCGGCTCTGAACCACACCTCTCTGAAACTGCTCTGCTCCTGGCCCGGTGGATTCCCCTCCGCCTCCCTGCGCTGGACCGGAGACCTGAAACAAGCGACAAAGGATGAGGTCAACACAGGACAGCAAACAAATCCTCTGAGCAACACTGCCCTCTTGCTGCCGCCTGAAGATCTGGCGTCCAACAGCAGCAGTTTGTTCACATGCATGGGCTCACACCCTGCACTCAGACAGTCAACAGAGTGCACAACACGAACATGTGAGGATCAAAACAACTGAACAGACACAGGTTTGAGTTTTGTTCTGGTCTACACCTCTCACACTTCTCTTCTTCTCCACCAGATGTTCCTCCTGCACAGCCAGTGTGTTCTGCCTATGTGACTAACAACCAGCAGTATCTGATGCTGTCCTGCTCCTGGGACGGAGGGGCCCCAAAAGCTTTGGTGTGGTGGGAGGGGCCGGGGGGCCAGGGTAAAGTCGGCCAAGAAAACTCCAACATCCTGATCCTTCGCTACGGCACTGCCCGCAGCGGGAAACCCTACACATGTCACGCTAAACATCCGCTTCTGCTCCAAACCCAGACCTGCAGACTCACACTAGGTTAGTGCATATCATCAGGAACACCTCACAACAAACAGAAAATATGGTTTGTCAATTAATTCATACTTTCCACCTGTAGAAGCCCCTGTGTTGCTGACACAGCGCAGAGTTGTGTCTGTGTATGAGGGAAGTGACGTCCAACTCACCTGCAACCTGAGAGCCAACTATCTACCTGTCGGCGAGATCACCTGGTTCAACAATCAGGGTGCGGATGTCCGAGACACCTCCAAGTACAAGCTGCTGCGAACATCTGCGTGGGCCAACCTGACTGTGAGAGACACGGATGAGATTCGGGACAGTGGCGAGTACAGGTGCACCACCTCCAACGCAGTGGGGGGAACGGATATCAATGTCACCCTAGTGGTCAAGAGTAAGATGTGGTTTCCTGTTTTCAAATTTTTGTTGATATTTAAGCAGAGCTTTTCTTGGGTCTTTTTCGCCTTTAATGGCGGAGAGGGGGGGAATGACACGCAAGATAGGGCGGGATTCGAACCTGCAGTGAGGACTATAGCTTCAACACATGGGTTGGGTGCTCTATAGGCCTACCAACTGAGCTAAACACCACCCCTTTGAAAGAGTAGTTTGACAGTTCTCTACCGCTATTTGCAGGAAGTTGAAAAGACAGAGAATTAGCCTATGATAAATATGAAGCTTTAGACAACAGCTCATTATCTTAGCTTAGCATAAAGAGTACAAAATGAGAGACAAAAGGTAAAGTGGCATAAAAACCTCAATGGAAAAGTAAAAGGTTGTAGTTTACTAGTCGTAGTTTATAGATTAACCCTAACCAGGAAATAGTCGGAAACAGAAACCCATTAAAAGACACATTTGCACCAGGTTTATGAATTGAATATAAACCAGATGTTAATCAATCAGTCAACGAGCTCTAGAAATGCTGGTGTGTGTCACCTAAGGACAGATCCTGTTCACCCTGCCTCCTGTCTTTAGCCAACTTCAGCTTTTATGCTTCACAAACTTAAGAGCTGTTTAATCTTCTGGTCTAAATCTTTAAGACATTTTCAAAAAGCAAGTTTCCCCCCCAAAAGTAGTTTATCATGAACTAGTGGCATCTGTACTGTCAGGTTGAAAAAGAAGGAAAACTGACATGCGTGTTCGTTTATTCCAAGAGCGGACAAACAACGACGTTCCGGTTAACTATTTATTAAATTGGATCATCAAACGAATCACATACAAAAAACTCTCCTGTTCAAGAAATTGCAGTCTGCAAGCAGTTAGCTGCAATCACCATCCCAAGAGAGTGAGAATACTCTGTCATCTGCTCAAGACAAAAGCGTTACATTCAATTTTAATACTTCGCACTATGTGTGTGTAATTAATTCTTATTGGTCAAAAACAGGTGGGGAGTGGCTGTGGTTTAGACTTAGCCCTCCCTTTGTTGGTGCCCTCTGGCTGGCACAGGCTGGTCCCATCTTCCCAACACACGAACCTCCGGATCTGAAACACAACAAAACCCTCCCTGCACTGACATAAATTTTCCATCCCAGGTCTCTGAAAGTCCAAGGCCGTAATACAGATCATTAAGTCTTATTTACGATGCTTCATTCAGCAGGGCCTCACAGGCCTCTCATCCTCTCCTCCCTTCGGCCTTGGAGATGTTTTCTTTTCACTGTGGCTCTGTGTTCTCTCAATTTGCCTCCGAATGATCCAACTGGTTACTGGTATTCATTGCATTATGAATTAAGCTCAACACAAATCTATAGGGTTTGCTACAAGTTTCAGTTGTCTTTAAACTCAATGGGTTAGTCAAAAATGTAAGACACAATAGGTTAGTTAAAACATGAGACTAAACTTTACTACTACCTAAAGTGAAAGCATAAACAGGTACATAAATCTTTCTATATGTCCTGGTCCTTCTCTCTCCATGTGTTAACCCTTCGTTCCAAGGGCCAATGCTTGACTCCCTCACATTCTTCAACAGGACACGTCAGCTCTAATACAATTCAGAACAACTTACATAAAGACAAAAGTTTTACACCACTCAGGATTAACTTTTTTAAATGAGTAAAATGTGTAAGTGCTCAATCTACTAAAACAGTCATCAGTGAAATGTATTCAGTGTTGATTAGTAATGTCAAAGTGGAGAATATATGTTCAGTGTTAGTTCTGGTGATGAGATAACTGTGTGCAGCTTGGCAGTCTCCAGTGTAGAGACACAGGTTCAGCTTTATCTCATCAGTCAGTAAGACAATGATGGTGCTCTGTTTTATTTGTTAGTCAGTAGGCACAATATCAAACTCAGTTAGTAAAGGCAAATATTCAGTGTTAAGACAGTTTTCACCCTAACAGTACTTCAAGGTAAATGCAAACATAGCATGCTAAAAATGACGATGCAAACATGCTGGTGCAGTTCATCCATGTTAGTTTAACACTTACAACGTGCAACAGCCAAGAATGATGGGAATTTGGCAATGCAACAGTTACTGAAGTAGTGGTCCTAAAGAAATCAAACTTATCCTAAATTAAAATATCCAATTCCAGTATTTGTTGAGGTACACACAACAGTCCACAATGACCTGCGAAACAGAAGTCACGCAAAAGTGCATATTTGTATTTGGTTGTGTTTTATCTGTTTATCAGGGCACCCGATGCCACCCAATGCCACCCTGATCACAGTGACGTACAACAGCCGACAGCGTAACCAGGTGGAGCTGGAGTGGCAGGTGCAGAACGAGGAAGGAGGAGGCTGGACGGGTTTCATCCTGCAGCACAGGATGGTGACAGAGAAACCAGGAAGGAGGAGCAGCAGCAGCAGCAATGGTTCAAAAGAGGAGAAGGAGGAGAGGGAGGAGAGGATCGGCTCTCTGGTCTGGTACCATAACATCATCCAGGACCCAGACACCAGGAGTCACACAGTAGGGAGGCTGACACCGATCGCTACTTACCAGTTCCGCATCACAGCCATCAACCACCGCACCATCGGACACCCGTCTGCAGCGAAGACCCCAGGTACAGCATGTGAACACAGTGAGGACAGTGTGGTCAGATTTTCTGCAGAAAACTGAACAAAGGCAGGGACTTGAGTTAGGGATGTCTTAAACAAAGGTGGCTGGTGAGTTAGGTCATTACTCAAACATTATTGATCTTGCTCTGATTGCCGTTACAGTGACTTTGATGACAGTCTAACATTTTTGTTTTTCTTTTTGTGTTATCCACTTAGGTGAAAGACTCACACACAAGCAACAACAAACACATACAATAACACACATGTCACCGCTTCACACCTCCTAGTCACTTCCTCTTTACCTCCTTCCTTACCTTTCCTTGAACTGGCCCTGTGTGCTTCTTCTCGTCAGTCCTTTGTGTCCGTTGTGCCATGTGTAGTACGATTTGATCAAACCAAGCCAGGTGTACAGGGCAGAGAAAGGTCAGTAGGTCAGGTGTGAGGGCAGGGCAGTGGTTTTCAACCTATGTACTGTCCTTGGCTTACATTAAATAAAGTGTGTTTATGTAACTTTTTTTGGAGAGTAAAAGTGAAGGTTGTGGGTTAAAATGAGTGCCAAAACAGTGTTAAACATTAGGCACTATGATCTACTGGTTAGCTACATCAAAACCATGGAGTCTAGAAAACTGTGAATGAAGGAATACATTTTTTTCCTTCAAAAATAATTTTCTGCTAATGCCACATTTCCTTGTGTTGTGGTTCTCACAGAAACCACGTTACATGCAATAATTTCTGGCTTTGGAGCCACAAGAACGAGACAGACGTGGGTTGAGAACCACTTGATGGATAAAACATGATGTGTGTGTGATGTTGTGATGATGATGAGGTTGATGTATACTGTTTTGCAATGTGTAACTATGGTGTGTTGCAGCGGAGCCAAGCCACAACATGTACCCTGCTGTGGTTGGGGCAGCGATAGGCGGGATGCTCTTTGCAGCCATTCTCACGGTGCTGCTGCTCATGTACCTAATTCGCAACCGCAACAACAATCCACGTGAGTCTTTCTCACTGTTTATTTACCATGTTTAATCTTCTATGTTCATTTATTATCCAAGTTTCTTTATTTATGTTCTATATTTGTTCCCCACAGGACTACACGACATGCTGTTTGGCAGGTGAGTTTTCATTTATTGGCTTATTTGAAATGGGACTCTGCATATTCATAACATACAAAAACAACTATTTGCTGTAAATATGCCAGATTAAGATAGAGAGCTGATTTCCATACGTAGTTCAGTGTGTCAACAATGTAAATTTGCAGTTTGTAAAGATGTGGACGACTAATTATGGGAATAGGAATGACATTAAAAGTGTTTTGTCATGTCGCGTCCAGGCAGCACAGCCAGTCGAGGGAGAACATCAACTTCCCAGAGGACGAAGTGGTCGGAGGGTCGGAGGGAGGAATAGAGGAGATCGGTGGATCGTCCAGCCCAGGCAAGATGAATAAAATACTTATTTCCTGTGTTTTTTTTACTTGATTTGAAAACTAATATTACTTTTGTGGAAATCCTCCTCTAATAGACTATGTATATGAGGTGTTTACACAAACAGACACCAATACAGTTCTGGGTTTCTTCTGCTTTATTCCAAAACAACTGGGGATGAACAGCCCACAAACAACAGTTACACATGTACCGTATCTAAACTACACATGTACATCCTGAACGCCCAATTCGTCTTGGGGCACTCTGTTTTTTTTTTTTTAATTTTTGCTCAGTTTACTACGAACAGAGGGTGAGGTCAACACGACTCACATGAGCTTAGTGGTCATTGAACAGTCAGATAACAGTCACAAAGTCAAATTGAATATACTGGGGGCTTTTTCTCTCCTCAGTTTCTGAACAGACTCGGAGGTTCAACTCCTCTTTACACATTTTGCCAGCATGCTTGTACATGGACTTGATTACTGTCCACTGCAGAGAGCTGTCCTCCCTCCCTCCTCCTCTGTCTGCACAACAGCATGTAGAAGGTAAACACACCCAGACAGAGGAGAGCCACTACTAAAACCAAGATCAGCGGTAGGCCCAGAGATCCCAGGTTTTCTTTCAGCTGCCTGTCAGAATTAATGCCAGAATTTCGAGCCATTTCTTCACTCAACCTCGTCAGTCCATCTAGAGCTCTCTGTACTTCCCCATTGTTGAGTGGGAATGGGGTAACGCTGCATACATTGCCCCAGCACCATGATCCCATTCCTGGATTTGCCATTTTTTTCCACCACGGATGTCTGCTGTCTTTCTGGTCTCTGCGTGTCCTGCTCCTCGCTGCCTCCCTTCCTGCAGTGGCTCAGGTGAACCCAGGTTCAACAGCACCTGGAGGGGTCACAACTCAGACTCGTAAACTGTCACAGATACAGTGGGAACTCTGATGGCTGCGTCTTACATGCGGTTCTCAGCTTTTAACCCAAAATGGCATCCTTATTTAACCTCACCACTATGTTTGCTTAGTAGATTTAATTTACAGATTTACAAAAAAAGTAGATTTTTCAGATACAAAGTTTGAAATTATTTGTGTATACTATGTATTCAGGCTCTGTCGGTTCAATGGGACACAAGAACAAACTGAAACGTAGTACAACATAACACAAGTCATGTTTTTGGATGTAACACACCAAGCAAAATGAAGAAGAGACGCAAATGCTCAAGGCTCAACACTTTATGCCGTTATTCAGCTCAGGAAGTGGAGATTATGACCATGTTTCCTGCTTGGCAGAAACATAAAATGAAACTACCATTTACTTTTCACAAATCCCCAAAAGTGCACACATACACTCATTCTATTAAATATATTAGATCAGCATATGTTTCTTCTTTAATTAATCTCTCTAACAAGTACTAATTATATTAAATATATTAGATCATCATATGTTTCTTCTTTAAATAATCTCTTTATCAAGTATGTTAAAGGAATATGAATTTTCTAAGTTGATCATCTGTCAGGCAGAACACTAGAGTTGTTCAAGCTAAGTCTTACCACTCTTGTCAGTTCTGCTTCTTAAAGCCATCATTTTTAGCAAGTTATTTTCGTGAGAATCGTTCAGTTTGGGCACTCTCGAAGGTTAAAGGGTAACATCAGAATGTTGTTCATCAGTAGACCCATTCATTCTGCTCTCCCTCTTGTAACAGATTTATGATCATCCAACACGAGGAGATGATACAAACAGGGAGCAAGACGTAGGCAGGTGTCCTTGGGGGAGATAAGAAAGCAGGATGCTTATACCCACGAGAGGCCCAAAGCAGAGTAGGGAGGGTTCTTCTCTTTCAGGGCGCTGTCTCCAGAAGATTGGATGGTTCGTGTGCCAAGGGGCTGGGACCAGCCTGTGCACCAACGAAGGGAGAACTAAGTCTAAACCAAAGTTCCTCCCCATCAGTTTTAACCAATAGAAGTTAATTACACACACACATAGTGCGAAGTATATTAAGAGCATTGTAACGTTTTTTCGTCACTCTTCTCTGGGCGGGTGGTTGCAGCTAACTGTGTGTGTGTAATTAACTTCTATTGGTTAAAACTGATGGGGAGGAACTTTGGTTTAGACTTAGTTCTCCCTTCGTTGGTGCACAGGCTGGTCCCAGCCCCTTGGCACACGAACCATCCAATCTTCTGGAGACAGCGCCCTGAAAGAGAAGAACCCTCCCTACTCTGCTTTGGGCCTCTCGTGGGTATAAGCATCCTGCTTTCTTATCTCCCCCAAGGACACCTGCCTACGTCTTGCTCCCTGTTTGTATCATCTCCTCGTGTTGGATGATCATAAATCTGTTACAAGAGGGAGAGCAGAATGAATGGGTCTACTGATGAACAACATTCTGATGTTACCCTTTAACCTTCGAGAGTGCCCAAACTGAACGATTCTCACGAAAATAACTTGCTAAAAATGATGGCTTTAAGAAGCAGAACTGACAAGAGTGGTAAGACTTAGCTTGAACAACTCTAGTGTTCTGCCTGACAGATGATCAACTTAGAAAATTCATATTCCTTTAACATACTTGATAAAGAGATTATTTAAAGAAGAAACATATGATGATCTAATATATTTAATATAATTAGTACTTGTTAGAGAGATTAATTAAAGAAGAAACATATGCTGATCTAATATATTTAATAGAATGAGTGTATGTGTGCACTTTTAAACTCCTGGCCTTCTGACCTCCACTTGCTCCTTCCTTACTATGCCTTCCAGGAAGCTATACAGCTCAATCAATACATTCATTTAAGTTCCACAGTCAACAAAGGGTTAGTCTATAAAGAGGAATGCATGTGATATACGCTAAAGAGGGATACATTTGGTGTACAATCACTTCTGTGTTCACTTAGATCAGGGTTAAGTGTAGAGTAATCTCTGTGTTCTTCAATGCATTTCTAATTGTACGTGTTTCTTAATCAATGAGGTAGTATGTGTTTGTCAGAACAGCAAATAGATCAGAGGTATTGATTAATGTCTAAATTATATATCAGAGGTAATCATCAGTGTCTGAATGAGAGATAGATCAGAGGTAGAGGTAATCATCAGTGTCTAACTAGAGGATAGATCAGAGGTAGTAATCAATGTCTGGATTATACATGTATATCAGTGGTGATCATCAAGGTCTAAATTGAATTTATCCTAACAATAGCAATTTGAACACATTAGCTGTTCAATTTGCTATCCGTCCCACATCAGACCGACCGGGGCAAAGTCTGTACGGTTAATGGAAACACACAGGATTCAAATTTCTTTCAATGCTCATTTCCCAGTAATTCGAATCACTTTGGAGGTATAGGCTAATAAACCCTTTTTTGAATGCAAGAGAAGACGTGTCAGCGACTTCTTCTCATCAACACATCAATATACCACATTGTTGAAAAAAAACAAAACTGCTTTTTTTCTGGGAGAGACTGGCAGGCCGCCATCTCCTCCTTTAATTAATGGGAAACACTGAATCCATATGGAAGCATCAATATTGAATTTAAATACTGAATCGAATTTTGACCTAAATAATCGAAATCGAATCGAATCGTGAGGTTCTTAACAATACCAAGCCCTAGTTGAAACATATGCACGACTATTTCAATCTTTAGTGTTGTCTTCCTCACCTTGTTTTGAGATGTTTAACCCTTCGTGCTGCCGTATCCAGGGGACCGTGTCCGTCTCCGTCCTGTTACCATAAATCAGGGAGTTCTCGTGTTAGACACTCTTTTATAGCAGAGTGCATGACATTTCTATGGTTAGACAGCCCGGACAGAGAAGCCTCATCCTGGGGCTTTCTACAACAACAGGTCGCCAAACTCACCTTCACTGTCCGTGCCTCCCTCAGGTCTGACTCCAACAGTGAACTAACCCCCCCCGCTGCTGCTGCTGCGTCTCTGCCTCAAAGAGAAGTTGTAAAGTTACTGACAAGTAAATTTATTACCCCCATAAACGTAACGTCACATCCTGTTTTGGGCAAAATGCGGGATTTTTTTTGAGGTGATTTCGGTGGTGCAGACTAGAGCACTGGAATAAGACACGCATTGGTCCAATTGAAGCGCCCCCTGGTGGCGGAATATGGGTATTGGAAAGGTGCCCAAGAACTGACATCTCTGCATTGTTGGTGAATGAACAAGTGCGGTATTTTCAGTAATTTAAGGACATTTCTAGATCACCCACGTTAATAGCATCATCTTGGACCCCTTACAGATAAACATTAACATAAAAAAAATCAGTTGTCTACATTAATGTTTCAATCTACATGTTGTAATAAACAAATTGTAAGTGTAATTTGATATGACCAAGACACCTACGAACCACGGGACTCAATGGAAGTGTCGTTACTCTCTTATTATTATTATCCCTCTTATGCCAGTGGTCTAGTGCAGACTAAACAAGGAGCTCCAATCAGGCTGAGAGGGTCTTTGATACAGAATCATACTTTGAACTGTGATCACAATAAATAAATAAAACGAATTCAATTTGATCTGTGATGTTAAATATAAAATAAATTATTCATTTTAATCTGTGATAATTAAAAAAAAAAAAAAAAAAAACTTACTTGAATGTATGATTTCTATTAAAAAAAACAAACAAAAAACCTGACTTGTTACAATTGAAAATATAAGATAAATTCCCCGATTTCCAAAGTCCTCTAGACACATGATTCAGAAGTGTTTCAGCAGACATTAAACATGTTTTATTGATGCTCACCCTTGACGCTGATGCTGCTCTCTTCCAGGTCCAGCCATCTCTTTACCCCGGGCAGCTTCACCCCTCACCACCTCCCCGCTGAGTGCCACCACCCCCACCCCCACCAGCCAGGCCCCTCCGCCTGGGGATGACAACGAGCCCGTCAGTGTCACCATCACCGTCAAGGCTACAGGCTCATGATCCATTATCAGACCCCCCCCCCCCCCCCCCCCCCCACCACAGCTGTAATCACACTTTTGTAGACAGTAAAGTTTGCACAGTTGGTAGCACATGTAGCCTGTGATCTCCACTCAACTATAATAACAGTAGCCTCATGTATCCTTCAACACAAAACTCATCATGGGTTCAGTTCATTTCTACATTAAATAATATGTATGTAAATTGTTCAAGCAGCAGGAGTGTTTTTTAAACAAGAAAAACTTTTAACAGCGTTTCATTATTTTATGTTTCAATCATATTTGGATGAACTCTGGTGAAATCTGGGCTCATGTGTTTTGAAACACATCAGCCCATCAGCAGTCTTCCACAACGAGTGCATTTATCATAAGCCGACATGTTGGTCTTTTAATAATTTATTCAAGACTTTGGGCTGTATCATGTCAAACATAATCAGAACAACACACACACACAAACACACACGTATCCCTGTGTGCACAAACCTAACCCTCATGACTCCTTTGACACATGAGAACTGGCCAAAAGACGCCACTTCTCTTGACACTGAACATTTCACATCTTCTCACATGATAGAAGCAAATGAAAACATGCAGAAAACAACAGAACAGGTAGAAAATATCAGTAAAACAGATAAATATATACAGGATTTCTCCCCAACGTCCATGGTTGCGTTAGTGTTTGTAGACACCAGAAACTGTGAGGCCGAGGCTGCTCAAGTGATGGGGAGTAAAATCTTCTGAGTGTTGATGATGTCCCCAAGTTTCTGTTTTATCTTCACAAAAAGACGTTTAAACTCCAGACCGTCACCCTGGAAAGACACACACACACACACACAAACACGTCAGCATGCGTCAGACCAACTCTCTCCACAGTCTTAAAAGTTGTGGCCAACAAGAGCGATATAGTCTGCTCAGTAGTGGGTTAGGGTGGCAGTACAATATGCAGAATTTAACTGGTAGTGATGCTTGTACTTTGTTATTTATATTGCATAAATCCCTTCAGAAAACATGAAAACAACACTGAAACATATTACTGAGTGTGCTTACTGGCCAAAGCCTGAAACTGTGGACAAGATACAATGAAAACACATCAACAGCCTGTGTTACCATGGAGTCTATGGGTGTGCAACTTGGATGTATGCACAACCTTTGCATTACATTTTCCTCAGGAATCTCTGAGGTTATTACACAATTATCTCAACTTTAATGCTTTAATAGATTAATCAGGTTGGAAACATTAAAACACAAACTTTGAAATGACCAAACCCACCTTAGACAGCCTGAAGTCCAGAAGCACTCTATTATTCATCTCAAGCACATGGACTTTGAAGATGAGTTTGTTGTTGCGTTTGTCCAGTGTGCTCACCGTCACCTAAAGACCAGAGAGAGAGATTCATTATCAAGTGCATGATGATCTGCCGAGGCTGCAAGCAGCTTTGTGTGTCAGTGTATTTAACCATACACTGGAGCTCAGACGTACCTGTTTAGCACAGGTGAGCTTGAAGCCGAGGGCCATGCTGTTGCAGGCGTCTTTCAGGGCACATAACGATGCATCAGCATTCACAGCGGTGAAGAAACGGGTCATTCTCCGCACTAGTCTCTGCCATGGTGACTGCGCAAACAGAATAAGAAACAACAATGTTATTATTAACAATAATAACTTGGATTTTACGCCAAACGGGAGTACACAATCAAATGCAGAGGAAGCAAATTAATTTAAAAGCGTACATATACAGTACATTCAAAATTAAAAGAGAAAGGTTAAGAAGATAGAATACAATAAAACTGGTGAATGAATGAATGAAATGAATGAATGAAAGTGTGTTCTATTTTAAAATGTCATTAAAAAAGGTCATTCAACAGTTCATAAAAGCAGCTTCTCCACTTTGTAGTGAGTTTGGCATTGGGCAGTTAAAAGAGCAGCTTTGGAGGATCTCAGTGCTTTTACATAGTTGGTCTAAATCTTAGATCTAAAAAAAAAAGATCACATCTGTATGAAGGTTCTGCACCATTAAGAACATTATAGGTGATTAAATTAAATTAGCTTCTGGGCTTTGTGTTGTGTTAAAAATCATAGTACTTTGGCATCATTTTTTGGAAGAAGGAAAGCTGTCTGGGTCATTTTGCTCGTGTGTCAATCGTATGTCTAAGTTGGGAGATCATTACACATTGATCAGCTTTGTATAGATTTTTTACAAAGCTCTTTTAAATAAAGAGCAGAAGAAAACAACTGGAGAAAAGCAAGGTAGTAGGAAAACGAAGCACGAGCTGACGCTGAACATGTGGCTTACCTGACTGGCTCCCGGCGTGCCCAGGAGCTGACTTCCCAGCAGCATGTGCTCCGGCTTGGTCGGCTGGGAGAAGCTGACTTGACCGTCCGTCTGACTGATTAACAACATGGCTTCCCAGCCACCTGCTGTAAGGTCAGGCTGAGAACTGGAAAACTGCATCCTGTCGTCACTGCGGAGGGAGGAATGTGTGTTTCTTTTTGTGATGACAGGTATAAAAAGAAATATATATATATACAGTATATAGGGTGACATCAGGTAAATTGGGCCATCAGGTAAAATGAGCCAGTTAAGGTTTGAGCCTCCTGGCTTTTTAAGTTTTAACAGGCAATGGCTGTAAATGATTTCAAATTGTTGCTACAACTGTACTTGAAAAAAAACAATTGATTTGAGTGGTCTCTGGTTGCTGTTGTGGGTGGGACAATGCTTTATATCCAGCCTGCTGAGGAGAAGTGTGCGAAAAGTGGCCTGGCAAACAAATTTCACTTGAAACTGATAAGGTTGATAACTCCGTAAAAAAACAGATCTACAATAAAAAATGTGATTTATAATACACATTGTGATTCCCCCCATTGGATAGAATGCAAAATTCTTGCTAAGCTTACTTATTTTTAATTTAAATGCATTTTTTGTGGGTGGCCCAATTTACCTTAATGCATCATGGTAAATTGAGCCATGCATTTCAGCTAAAATGGGCCACATACAAAACACAGTCTTACACTGAAGTTACACAGAAATTGAGGGTGCAAAACATGTTCAAAGTTAGATATATATCCAAGGTTGGTCAGTGCCACTCATGGTGCCATTAGCACTGTGGGGGAAAAAATGGCATCTATAATGCCACACACACACATAAACACACAGTAAAAGAGCCTATAACATAGTCAGTTAACATAGAGCATAGCAACAACATGATCATGCAATTTTAAAATGCATTTTAAGATTAAAAAATGTCTTCAACCTCTTATGTATTCACTGTTAATGTTAAGTTTAGTGTTGTAGTTTAGTAGTAGTGTCAATTAATTATTAAAATTTAAATGATTTCTGCTAAAATTACTGTGTTGTTCTCTCTTGGCCCAATTTAACTGAACGGCTGGCCCATTTTACCTGAACCTTCATCGTACCTCGAGAGGGAATATCCCGATACTTTAACTCTCATAATTCCAAAATAATTATACTTTTTAATTTTTTTTTCACACAGAAACATTTAAGAGACCTATGTCGATTTTTAAAAATATCAATGGATTTCATGCATAGCGTTTTTGATGGTCTTATTTATCGTTTACCAAAAAGTGGCCCATTTTACCTGACTTCACCCTATGGCTGAAGTAAAAACAACAAAACAAAACAACTATGTAAATATGCCAGATTAAGATAGAGAGCTGATTTCCATCCGTAGTTCAGTGTGTCAACAATGTACATTTGCAATTTGTAAAGATGTGGACGACTAATAATGGGAATAGGAATGACATTAAAAGTGTTTTGTCATGTCGCGTCCAGGCAGCACAGCCAGTCGAGGGAGAACATCAACTTCCCAGAGGACGAAGTGGTCGGAGGGTCGGAGGGAGGAATAGAGATCGGTGGATCGTCCAGCCCAGGGGCCTCATTTATCAAAGAGGGTGTAAAACTGCTACTAAATATTTGCCTACTGCGAAAAGACGAAAATGGCGTACACCCTAAATATTTACACCTTTTTCAGATCAATCAAACTGTGCCTACGCACAACTCTCCGCAATAAATCACACAGGACTCAAGAATGGTGCACACGTGAACACACCTCTTACTCCGCCCCCGGAACGCCTATATACAACTATATATGGTCAGCACGTGCATATTTAATTAGCCATGTGCTCTCTGTGGCGCAGCAACTTTTGTGACAACAAAGTGACAACGGAGACAACGGGCGAGGACGGGGGAAAGAAGCGGAACTTCTCCGCTTCTCCGAAAGCAGATACACGGGCAATAAATCAGTCAGAAAAATGATCTTGCATTTTGATAAGCTACAATAAAAACAAAAACCTCCCAAATCTCAACAAAAGGGAGCAGAAAGAAGAAGAATCTTATGTAATCTGCCCCTTTATCCCAGAAAATCTTTTTTTTTTTTACCTAGATGTTAAAACAATAGGAAGCAGGACGATAGTTACCATTACTTTGCAGGCCTTCCCACTACACAGTTACAGCTCTAACTGGACTCGGTGTAGGTCATTTTCTTCACAGTTCCTCCTCAGGGCCGCGTTGTCTCACTCTTTATTCTCTCCTCTCGTCAGCTCCAAACACACGTGCACCTCGTTAACTCAGGTGACAGAATAATAACAGTCTCAGTAGCTGCAGATCACTGGGCGCTGCTGCCGATGTGTTTTTAAACTTGGATGGTTTGATCCTTGTCGGACGTCACACATAGCCTAATCAAAAAAGCAAAAGCCACAATCCGCTGTTTATCAATTAACATAAAGCCTAGTGTTATTATAGAGCGGGTTGGATTGCCAGCATCAACGGTCCACCACTACCACAATTACTTCAAAAAATCCTACTGTGCTCTTCTAAACGTACTCCGCTCCTCTCTCCCTCTCACACTGCAGTTCTCTGACTCAGCAACGGTGTCGCCAATTCCTCCTGTTCCTCAAAAAAGGCGTACGCCAGGGTCAAAATGGGTGTAAATGTCCGCACTTTTCCCCGTCAGGTTTTGGCTTGATAGATCCCAAATTTGGCGGAGAAAAGTGCATACGCACAAAACGAGGGGAAAATGGCGTAAAAAAAGGTGTATCCACAATGATAAATGAGGCCCCAGGCAAGATGAATAAAATACTTATTTCCTGTGTTTTTTTTACTTGATTTGAAAACTAATATTACTTTTGTGGAAATCCTCCTCTAATAGACTATGTATATGAGGTGTTTACACAAACAGACACCAATACAGTTCTGGGTTTCTTCTGCTTTATTCCAAAACAACTGGGGATGAACAGCCCACAAACAACAGTTACACATGTACCGTATCTAAACTACACATGTACATCCTGAACGCCCAATTCGTCTTGGGGCGCTCTGTTTTTTTTTTTTTTAAATTTTTGCTCAGTTTACTACGAACAGAGGGTGAGGTCAACACGACTCACATGAGCTTAGTGGTCATTGAACAGTCAGATAACAGTCACAAAGTCAAATTGAATATACTGGGGGCTTTTTCTCTCCTCAGTTTCTGAACAGACTCGGAGGTTCAACTCCTCTTTACACATTTTGCCAGCATGCTTGTACATGGACTTGATTACTGTCCACTGCAGAGAGCTGTCCTGCCTCCCTCCTCCTCTGTCTGCACAACAGCAGGTAGAAGGTAAACGCACCCAGACAGAGGAGAGCCACTACTAAAACCAGGATCAGTGGTAGGCCCAGAGATCCCAGGTTTTCTTTCAGCTGCCTGTCAGAATTAATGCCAGAATTTCGAGCCATTTTCTCATTCAACCCCCTCAGTCCATCTAGAGCTCTCTGTAGTTTCCCATTGTTGAGTGGGAATGGGGTAACGCTGCATACATTGCCCCAGCACCATGATCCCATTCCTGGATTTGCCATTTTTTTCCACCACGGATGTCTGCTGTCTTTCTGGTCTCTGCGTGTCCTGCTCCTCGCTGCCTCCCTTCCTGCAGTGGCTCAGGTGAACCCAGGTTCAACAGCACCTGGAGGGTCACAACTCAGACTCGTAAACTGTCACAGATACAGTGGGAACTCTGAGGGCTGCGTCTTACATGCGGTTCTCAGCTTTTAACCCAAAATGGCATCCTTATTTAACCTCACCACTATATTTGCTTAGTAGATTTAATTTACAGATTTACAAAAAAAGTAGATTTTTCAGATACAAAGTTTGAAATTATTTGTGAATACTATGTATTCAGGCTCTGTCGGTTCAATGGGACACAAGAACAAACCAAAACGTAGTACAACATAACATGTTTTTTGGATGTAACACACCAAGCCTGACACAATTTTGTGAGCTAGCCAAGTAAAATGAAGAAGAGACGCAAATGCTCAAGGCTCAACACTTTTTGCCGTTATTCAGCTCAGGAAGTGGAGATTATGACCATGTTTCCTGCTTGGCAGAAACATAAAATGAAACTACCATTTACTTTTCACAAATCCCCCCCCCCCCCCCAGTGTTTCACCAGATTCCTCATATTGAGTTTTTCTTTTTTTCAGTCCAACTGTTTACCATCTTGCCAGATATTTTGCTCTAACGCTGAGGGCAACTCAAAGAAACGAATAAAGAAAAAAATTAAACAGACAATTTTCAGTGGTCCAACTTCTAACTACTGGTGCTGGAAACTTTTACTGAATTTGCATTACTGTAGTAAATTAGCCTACACAAAAAACCCGGAGATAAAACCAAACTGATCAGATCAGATCATTTTTTAGATAATTAATCTTTCCTCCCTCTATGGGAGTAGGCTAGTTGTTAAATTTCCTAAATAAATGGTGTCTAATGTTCCTCAGTCACAAATGAGCTGAAGATTTCTCTTCTGTAGCCTATCACTTAGTTCCCTTCATAAACACAAATTGACATAAACAAAACTGCAGCATTCAGACCATTATATTCTGGTCTGCTACTTGGGCAGCCCCAGTCTAGCTGCAGCCAGGGCCGAGCCACAGACACTCCAAAACCATGCCCACATAACACTGACCCTAACCCTAACGGTAACTAATGGGGCGAGGTTTGGACGGGCATGTTTACGAGCGGCTTGTATTCTAATAGATGAGATAATGAGTCCCTCTTGTGGAATGTATTTCTAGGAAAATGTATCTCTTGGTATTCACCCTTTTTCCTGTGGGGTCCGGTTTTTGGGGATACCTGATACCTTTGTTTTGTTGTTGAGATTAGAGGTAGCCTAATGGAACATCTGGGACCTCTTTGCTTGGTGAGGTTGGAGTAGGGGTTATTGGGGTATAGAGGTGTCTTGGGGTAAGAGAGAGAGATCTCACATTGGCACCAGAGATGCTCCAAGATTCAACATTTTTGTGACATTGTTCTTCCTTTTTTTTTTGTAATAAACCCTTTTGAATGCAAGAAAAGACGCGTCAGCGGTGATCACTTCTTCTCACGTTTCCGTCAGCGTGTTTAGATGAGCATCTAGATGTAGCTATCGCATTGGAAAATTATGATGGAAACGCCTTAATTCGAACTAAAATCCCCTGATTCGCACAGAATGAAATACGCTCGCTATGGCCGGGTTTTGGTTGATAAAAGGGATGGAAACAGCTCTATTCTAGTATAATGGACCTGAGTCCGTAATAAAAGATTATCTATTCGAATTAAGTGTGACGTAGCTTCACCCCAACTGCTCCTGTGTTTGTTCACTCACAAGACAACAAACAGGGTTTTCGCTACATGTAGGCCTAATTGATTGTGATGCATCGCCAAAAGCACACCTTCATAATGATGTTTTTTTTTCTTTTATATGTTAAAACAATGTAAAGCAGGGTTATTTCCACCAACAGTTACCATTACTTTGCACCCCTTTCTGCAGTTCTTCCTCCTCAGTAAAAACGAAACTTACTATCAACCAGGGCATCCAGCGTTTCCAATGTAAAGTCTATGGCGGCCGCGGCTCTCTCTCACACGCACTTACACACATGGGCACAGTGTAGCAATTTGAACACATTAGCTGTTCAATTTGCTATCCGGCCTACATCAGACCGACCGGGGCAAAGTCTGTAGTTAATGGAAACACACAGGATTCAAATTTATTTTAATGCTCATTTCCCAGTAATTCGAATAACTTTGGATGGAAACATTTTGGTAGGCTAATAAACCCTTTTTTGAATGCAAGAGAAGACGTGTCAGCGACTTCTTCTCATCAACACACCAATATAGGCTACCACACTGTTGGAAAAAAAAAACTTTTTTCTGGGAGAGACTGGCAGGCCGCCATCTCCTCCTTTAATTAATGGGAAACACTGAATCCATATGGAAGCATCAATATTGAATTTAAATAGGCTACTGAATCGAATTTTGACCTAAATAATCGAAATCGAATCGAATCGTGAGGTTCTTAACAATACCAAGCCCTAGTTGAAACATTATGCACGACTATTTCAATCTTTAGTGTTGTCTTCCTCACCTTGTTTTGAGATGTTTAACCCTTCGTGCTGCCGTATCCAGGGGACCGTGTCCGACCGTGTCTGTCTCCGTCCTGTTACTATAAATCAGGGAGTTCTCGTGTTAGACACTCTTTTATAGCAGAGTGCATGACATTTCTATGGTTAGACAGCCCGGACAGAGAAGCCTCATCCTGGGGCTTTCTACAACAACAGGTCGCCAAACTCACCTTCACTGTCCGTGCCTCCCTCAGGTCTGACTCCAACAGTGAACTAACCCCCCCCGCTGCTGCTGCTGCGTCTCTGCCTCAAAGAGAAGTTGTAAAGTTACTGACAAGTAAAGTTATTACCCCCATAAACGTAACGTCACATCCTGTTTTGGGCAAAATGCGGGAATTTTTTTTAGGTGATTTCGGTGGTGCAGACCTTTTATATGGTGCAGACTAGAGCACTGGAATAAGACACGCATTGGTCCAATGGAAGCGCCCCCTGGTGGCGGAATATGGGTATTGGAAAGGTGCCCAAGAACGGACATCTCTTCTCTGCACTGTTGGTGAATGAGCAAGTGCGGTATTTTCAGTAATTTAAGGACATTTCTAGATCACCCACGTTAATAGCATCATCTTGGACCCCTTACAGATAAACATTAACATAAAAAAAATCAGTTGTCTACATTAATGTTTCAATCTACATGTTGTAATAAACAAATTGTAAGTGTAATTTGATATGACCAAGACACCTACAAACCACGGGACTCAATGGAAGTGTGGTTACTCTCTTATTATTATCCCTCTTATGCCAGTGGTCTAGTGCAGACTAAACAAGGAGCTCCAATCAGGCTGAGGGTCTTTGATACAGAATCATACTTTGAACTGTGATCACAATAAATAAATAAAACGAATTCAATTTGATCTGTGATGTTAAATATAAAATAAATTATTCATTTTAATCTGTGATAATTAAAAAAAAAAAAAAAAAAAACTTACTTGAATGTATGATTTCTATTAAAAAAACAAAACAAAAAACCTGACTCGTTACAATTGAAAATATAAGAGAAATTCCCCGATTTCCAAAGTCCTCTAGACACATGATTCAGAAGTGTTTCAGCAGACATTAAACATGTTTTATTGATGCTCACCCTTGACGCTGATGCTGCTCTCTTCCAGGTCCAGCCATCTCTTTACCCCGGGCAGCTTCACCCCTCACCACCTCCCCGCTGAGTGCCACCACCCCCACCCCCACCAGCCAGGCCCCTCCGCCTGGGGATGACAACGAGCCCGTCAGTGTCACCATCACCGTCAAGGCTACAGGCTCATGATCCATTATCAGACCCCCCCCCCCCCACAACTGTAATCACACTTTTGTAGACAGTTAGTTTGCACAGTTGGTAGCACATGTAGCCTGTGATCTCCACTCAACTATAATAACAGTAGCCTCATGTATCCTTCAACACAAAACTCATCATTTGAAGCATGGAAAAATGGGTTCAGTTCATTTCTACATTAAATAATATGTATGTAAATTGTTCAAGCAGCAGGAGTGTTTTTTAAACAAGAAAAACTTTTAACAGTGTTTCCTTATTTTATGTTTCAATCATATTTGGATGAACTCTGGTGAAATCTGGGCTCATGTGTTTTGAAACACATCAGCCCATCAGCAGTCTTCCACAACGAGTGCATTTATCATAAGGCGACATGTTGGTCTTTTAATAATTTATTCAAGACTTTGGGCTGTATCATGTCAAACATAATCAGAACAACACACACACACACAAACACACACGTATCCCTGTGTGCACAAACCTAACCCTCATGACTCCTTTGACACATGAGAACTGGCCAAAAGACACCACTTCTCTTGACACTGAACATTTCACATCTTCTCACATGATAGAAGCAAATGAAAACATGCAGAAAACAACAGAACAGGTAGAAAATATCAGTAAAACAGATAAATATATACAGGATTTCTCCCCAACGTCCATGGTTGCGTTAGTGTTTGTAGACACCAGAAACTGTGAGGCCGAGGCTGCTCAAGTGATGGGGAGTAAAATCTTCTGAGTGTTGATGATGTCCCCAAGTTTCTGTTTTATCTTCACAAAGAGACGTTTAAACTCCAGACCGTCACCCTGGAAAGTCACACACACAAACACGTCAGCATGCGTCAGACCAACTCTCTCCACAGTCTTAAAAGTTGTGGCCAACAAGAGCGATATAGTCTGCTCAGTAGTGGGTTAGGGTGGCAGTACAATATGCAGAATTGAACTGGTAGTGATGCTTGTACTTTGTTATTTATATTGCATAAATCCCCTCAAAACTGAAACATATTACTGACTGTGCTTACTGGCCAAAGCCTGAAACTGTGGACAAGATACAATGAAAACACATCAACAGCCTGTGTTACCATGGAGTCTTTGGGTGTGCAACTTGGATGTATGCACAACCTTTGCATTACATTTTCCTCAGGAATCTCTGAGGTAATTACACAATTATCTCAACTTTAATGCTTTAATAGATTAATCAGGTTGGAAAACATTAAAACACAAACTTTGAAATGACCAAACCCACCTTAGACAGCCTGAAGTCCAGAAGCACTCTATTATTCATCTCAAGCACATGGACTTTGAAGATGAGTTTGTTGTTGCGTTTGTCCAGTGTGCTCACCGTCACCTAAAGACCAGAGAGAGAGATTCATTATCAAGTGCATGATGATCTGCCGAGGCTGCAAGCAGCTTTGTGTGTGTCAGTGTATTTAACCATACACTGGAGCACAGACGTACCTGTTTAGCACAGGTGAGCTTGAAGCCGAGGGCCATGCTGTTGCAGGCGTCTTTCAGGGCACATAACGATGCATCAGCATTCACAGCGGTGAAGAAACGGGTCATTCTCCGCACTAGTCTCTGCCATGGTGACTGCGCAAACAGAATAAGAAACAACAATGTTATTATTAACAATAATAACTTGGATTTTACGCCAAACGGGAGTACACAAACAAATGCAGAGGAAGCAAATTAATTTAAAAGCGTACATATACAGTATATTCAAAATTAAAAGAGAAAAGTTAAGAAGATAGAAACAGGTTTAAAGACAAGGTTTAAATGCATTAACCAAAAGAAGTGTGTTTTTTAAAATGTCATTAAAAAAGGTCATTCAATAGTTCATAAAAGCAGCTTCTCCACTTTGTAGTGAGTTTGGCATTGGGCAGTTAAAAGAGCAGCTTTGGAGGATCTCAGTGCTTTTACATAGTTGGTCTAAATCTTAGATCTAAAAAAAAAAGATCACAGCTGTATGAAGGTTCTGCACCATTAAGAACATTATAGGTGATTAAATTAAATTAGCTTCTGGGCTTTGTGTTGTGTTAAAAATCATAGTACTTTGGCATCATTTTTTGGAAGAAGGAAAGCTGTCTGGGTCATTTTGCTCGTGTGTCAATCGTATGTCTAAGGTGGGAGATCATTACACATTGATCAGCTTTGTATAGATTTTTACAAAGCTCTTTTAAATAAAGAGCAGAAGAAAACAACTGGAGAAAAGCAAGGTAGTAGGAAAACGAAGCACGAGCTGACGCTGAACATGTGGCTTACCTGACTGGCTCCCGGCGTGCCCAGGAGCTGACTTCCCAGCAGCATGTGCTCCGGCTTGGTCGGCTGGGAGAAGCTGACTTGACCGTCCGTCTGACTGATTAACAACATGGCTTCCCAGCCACCTGCTGCAAGGTCAGGCTGAGAACTGGAAAACTGCATCCTGTCGTCACTGCGGAGGGAGGAATGTGTGTTTCTTTTTGTGATGACAGGTATAAAAAGAAATATATATATATACAGTAGTGTTGTCACGATACCAACATTTTGGTACCGGTATCGGTACCAACATGTTTTTCGATACTTTTCGGTACTTTTCGGTACTTTTCCACATAAAAAGAGAACACAAAAAATGTCATTATTGGCTTTATTTTAATAGAAAAATTTTGGACCATAAAACAGGAAATCAGTAAACAGTTACTGCTGCTGCAGGATTAACATTCCATCTATATTAATCTGAACTCTTCCTAAATTAAAAAATGTCTGTTTAAAAATGAACATCAACTTGTTTTCTTTGCATTATTTGAGGTCTGAAAACACTGCATCTTTTTTTGTTATTTAGACCAGTTGTAATTTTTGGGAGAAATTGTTATCAGTAGTTTATAGAATGAAACACAAACGTTCATGTTACTCAAACATACACCTATTGTTTCCCATATGTAGACCAAATTGATTCTGTTCCCCCCACCCCCATCAACGCAATATCGTTCCGTTAATTCATCTCTGCGTAGCGCTGCTTCGCCGTGCTCACTCACTCACAGAGAGAGAGAGAGAGAGACACAGAGAGAGCATGCAGCCAGTGGTGATCCGCGGTAAAAACAAAACTTATTAACGAGGCTGTGGCGGCCGTCTCTCTCTTGCGCGCGGCGCACACACACAGACACACACACAAACACAGGCACATGGACAGGTGGCGCTGTAACGGTAATGATAAAAAGCACCTTGCTTCGTTTGTGACTCGCTCTCTCGCTCCTCGCGGCTCAAATTACAATGCGGCAACTTCACACGGCGACGTCACCACTGCTGGCGGCGCAGAATGAAAGTACCGGTCCCATCTAAGCGCAGTATGGTACCGTTTTAAATGTGTTAGTACCCCGGTACCAATCTAGTACCGGTATACCGTGCAACCCTAATATACAGTATATATGGCTGAAGTAAAAACAAATCTCCTTGCACAGCCGCAGGTCGTCAGGTGCTGGTCGGCAGCAGCAGCATGTTAAATAAGCAATAAGCAACCACAGCACACTATTAGGACTTTACTGTTACTTATTTGTGGCGAAACGCATTGATTGCCACAGATAAATCACAGTAGAGTCCTAACAGTCTGCTGTGGTTGCTTCTTTGTCACCTATTTCATATATATTGAATTTCAAATAAGAAATACCTGTTGGCTCTGGACTTGAATCCAACATCTGACCGGAGATGTTTGTTTCCTCCTGAGCCAAGAGACTGTGGCTGTTTTGCACCTGCAGAGAGGAATCAGAGAAGAAATGAGCGAAGTGAACGTTAAAGTTAGACGGATGGATCCTGTTTATCTGAGACCCACCGTGAGTAAACCAGCGGTCTCTCTGTATGTCGGCGATGCTGATGCGTGCATCTGGGCTGGCCAGCAGTAACTTGGACAACAAACCTGAGCAGAGAAGTCACATAGGAAACATAGAAAGCTCAAATAAAGCACCAGGACAATTTTGGGTGAGGGGAAAAGGTTCAGTATCTCAGCTGTTAAAATGTGAAACGTACCGAGGGGCAACGGTTGTATTTTTTTCCACGGAGGTAGATAGGTTTTCTTCTGGATCCAATCTGAGTACTCCTGACAGGTCTCAGTGGGCTGGTCCCACGGCAGCTCTGACAAAAAAGCACCACAAAGTGACAGTGACAAAAAGTTTAAGCACATTTAGTGTAGACAAGAGAAGAGAGGGAACAGAGGTGAAGTACGAATCCTGTTCGGTGTACAACAACTGCTAACCCATTTCTCCATCATATGTTCTATTGTTATCCATTTTATTTTATTTGTACTTTAGCCCTCTCAACTTTAACTCTCTTTTAAGTTGCTACTTGTTATCTAAATATCCCTTGGGATCAATAAAGCTTCTCGATTTAACTTTACTCCTTAATGTCCTGTATGAGCCTCATGTCATAAACTCTGACTGTAACGCCTTTCACACACTCAAATATAAATAAAAGTACGGATTGTTTGACACTTTCCAATGTTACAGTCTATATGGCCTTCTGTGAATAATATAAAAAAATATTGTAAACTACAAGTGCCCACAAATTTCACACAGCTTTAAAAATGTCCAGAGTTTCTGACAATCTTGCAAAAACCAAAGCTACTTAATGGACAACAGAATGTAAACCATGTAAGCTCACCTCCAGCGAACATGGCAGTGAGGACTATCCCGCAGGCCCAGATATCAGCCGGCTGGGCTTTGTACTCTGTCTGGCTGAGAAGCTCCGGGGCCACGTATGGAAGCGTCCCACAGAGTCGATTCAGGAGACGCTCTCGTCCTTTGAAGCGGAACATGGTGGCCAGCCCGAAATCTGTCAGCTTCAGATTATCTGAGAGTAAAGAACAGTAAGAGACGAAGGTTTTAATAAATGTAAAACAAGAGGTTTTCCCTTTAACACATTAATACACAATGTATTTTCCCACCTTTGTCATCCAGTAAAATGTTCTCGGGCTTTATGTCTCTGTGGGTGATGCCAATACTGTGGAGGTACTCCTGCAAAGGCGTGAGTGAAAATTTCATGACAGTACAAACTGGTGCAGGTCGTCACACCAACAAAGAGGTTTGTTTCACTCACCACAGCTGCTATGAGCTGCTGGAAAAATCTATGAGCATCTTTCTCTGCCATCCCCACATCAGGCTCTACAATTAAATGAGAACATTTTAATAATGACGAATCACAATCCACACCAAGTTACAAATGTATACTCTACAAACACATTTCGGCAGCTGTTTTTCTTGCATAGCATGCAGTAGTTTTTTTAAACCATATATTGCATATCATAGGCTAGGGGAGTGAATAGACTTTTGGATTAAGCTAGAATTCACTAAAACCCAGAAAACCCACCAGTATCTACAGTAATGTTGACATCAAGACCGTGAAGAGTCACAAAGCTCCACACATAAATGAAGGCTGGTCTGTGCACAAACATTTAATAAACGTGTATAATCCACTTGCTTTTTGAAATGAAGAGAGAAAGCATAAGAGAGAAGGGAAGGCATTTGTCATAACGACCATCTACTTCCTCTGGTATAGCTACAATTCAATCAATATAAACTTTATTGTCCCCAGAGGGAAATTTGCCTTGGACAGTCAATGCCTCCAGCAGCTGCATATCATAAAAACACAAGACAGACATAACAGTACATTTAAATAACATCAAAACATTTTCCATTCACTCCTGAGTGGGTACAGTTCATAGACCAGAGGATATTGCACAGCCCTTGTTGCCTTGATTGCAACCAAGAAAGAAAAAAAAAGTAAAACCTACAATAAATATGGTAAATAAATAAGTACTGATAAGTATCTATAAAGTGCAGCGTGTCTTGGGGACTAAAAGATCCTAAAAACCAGTAGATAAATGATCTCCAAAAGAATAAAACGTACTTAAGATTTAGCTGGTGATTTGTTTAAGAGGTGGATGGATGTTGGGAGGAAAGAGAGAATGATGAGAATAAGTTATGTAGATCTATTTTGATTTGGAAACAAGATCACATCAGCGCTTGTGTTTTTTTTTTTTTTTTACCCATTTGTGAAGTCATTCAAAATTAAACTTATACAAAAATATCAGATTTGTTTTGTCACACCCTCCAAGACGGCAGCCTTGCTGTCTGACTCACCTATCCGGTCGAAGAGCTCTCCACCGGTGCAGTACTCCAGGAAGAGGTACATGGTCGGCCCTTCCTTCCGGTGGCCAAAAAAACGCACAATGTTGGGGTGATTAAGTATCTACAGTAGGAAACAATAAGAAGTAGATTCAATTAATCTGGTTAACACACATTATAGTTGACACACACTGACTGATGAATGACCAACCTTATGGACGCAGACCTCCTTCTTGACATTTTCAGCACACTCTTTAGCCTGAGAGGTATCGATCACCTTCACGGCGACCGCCTCCTCCGTCTGCCTGTTCACCAGCAGCCTCACCCTGACGCCACGGGCAAAACAGAGGTGACACGCATTCGACCGCAGAGGAAAACAAGAACAGGAGAAAATGATTAAAGACTGTGATGGAGAGTTGGTTTTTGTTTGTTTGTTTTTTTTAAACAATATTTGTATTCATTTTTTAACTCTTACAAGTAAAGAGTGAATACATAATGTGGTTCACACAGGAAGGAGAAGTAAAACAAGCAGACAAACAAACAAAAAAACAACAACAACCGTCAGCTCAGATCTAGTCATATAAATAACATTTGGGGTTACAGTAAAAAAAATAAAAATAAAATGCACGGTATGAGCAGTCAAGAAAAGCCCTGCTGCAACATTATATTAGAGACACTGGGCTCGACATAGTTCAAATAGGGCTCCCAGACTTTATAGAATTGGTCTGTTTTTAAATGTAATATGCATGTAAGATATTCTAATGGCACTAGATCAAACACTACTCTATAAGTAAGAATACAATACAGCCTCTTATTATGTTTTGATGTTAAACGTCGACTTGGGAGGCCCAAAATAAGAGACACTGGGTCCATCTCCAGTTTTATCTTCTCCATTTCAATAATACATTAGACCAATACATTTGCAGTTTTCGACATGACAATGAGTTAGGGTACCAGTTTCTATCTTGCATTTGAGTGAGTGAGTGAGTAGGATTGAAATGATGTCTGCGGTTGGGGGATATGTGCATTCTATGTATAATTTTTAACTGCACTGCTTGAGCACGATTGCAAACTGAAATTGATTTAGCATGTCTCCAGACATCCTTCCATTCTTCATCATCAATTATGATGTTTAGCTCCTTCTCCCATGTGCCTTTAACTGTGATGGAGAGTTAAAAGTCAAAAAGTGAAAACATGTTTGTCAGAGACTAAGTCAGTGGTGACATGTCACTTCCCTTCCCAAACAACGTGATTGAGTATCAGACCAAACAGTGAATTGTTTTACATCATTATTGATTACAAGGCTCAATGAGGATTTTATATTTCTCCCAATGAAGAAATGTATCTCACTGAACTCAGATTAGCGCCTCCCAGTTTGATGTATTCACACTGAAAGCAAGTCGTCTCTTATGGTTGATTTATTTATTTTTTAAATCAACTCTTTAACCTGGAGATGCACACTGCTAATACGTGTTGTTAGTGATTATGTTAAAGGAGGACTCATACTCTCCATAGGCTCCTTCTCCCAGCGTCTGAACCAAGTCCCAGTCCTGCACAAACGGCACCGCCATGCTAAAAACACAAACACACACAGATGTCCATACGTAACTAATATAGGCTATAATATATATAATAGAAATCCACTTAATGCCGATAAGCAGTGTCTGTTTATTTAATATTCACCGCTGTATCTGTCACACTATTGTCTTGTAATGAGGCAACGCTGTTTATTGTCATTAACTCACATGATGCGCTCAAGCAAAACAAAACTCGCAGGTATAAACAAAACCTCCGCGTTGTCGACTCTCTGGTCGTTAAATATCTCACCTGCACTCTTCTTCGGCCAGCTGCGATTTGTGAAGTCTCTGTTTCACGCCTCAATCTTTACTTTTTCATGAGTTTGAAGCAGCGGCTGCACCGACTGCTGCTGCGGCACAAATTTGGCGCGTTGTTGTTTTCGCTGGCGACAACTTCCGACATGTTCGTCACTTCCGACTCCGCTTCTTCTTCATCGTCTGGGTTTATGGCTCTGGCATGATGCTGCCCTCCACAGGACATGATGCTAATTACATTTTCTCATACAACCCACTGACTAACTACACTGCCCTCCCAATAGAATCAGATCCAAAAATAGTTTGTAAAGAAAACACAGACTCAAATCTGACAAATCCATGAACAACTATAGTTATAGTCTATAGTCTCCATGGGGCCCTAAGCAAAATCTTTATTTTGGTGCCCTCTATATTACTGCCAATAATAGGCTATTATTTAAAGCAGAAGTAAGCAATATTTTTGTGTTAATATAAGTCTTAAATAGTTATATCTTCCGACAGCAATCACTTACATAGAGTGTTTGGACCGAAACACGGGTCTGTCAGTCACTCTGCTCTGCTCTGAGCCGAGGAGAAAACATTTATCGTATCCTACAGTTTTTATCCAATGAGGAGAGAGAACGGCATGAAGGGCTGTGTGTGCAGCCAATAGTCCAGTCATTTTATGAGAAAAGGTTAAACAAATTGCAACAGAAGCAAACTCAACTGATTTTGTATCCTCAACATGTCCTGAGTGAGGGAAAAAAAGCCCCGAAGAATCCCATTAGGGGAAAGTTTTGAAAAACACCCAAACATATCCCATTTATACGCATATGAAAAAAAAATTTCACATGAGTAGGGTAAAATTTTTAACCTTTAGATATCTCCATGAAAATTACTGAGTTGATTATTTACATTAAGACAAACAAAAAATGTATTACAAGTTTTTTGAAATTCTTTGTTAACATGAGCAAATTTGCATAAATCTGCATACATTTGCATAAATCGCACCGTTTTGACGGCACATGTTAACAAAGAATTTCAAAAAACTTGTAATACATTTTTTGTTTGTCTTAATGTAAGTAATCAACTCAGTCATTTTCATGGAGATATCTAAAGGTTAAAAATTTTAACCTATTCATGTGAAAAAAATTTTTTATATGCGTATAAATGGGATATGTTTGGGTGTTTTTCAAAACTTTCCCCTAATGGGATTCTTCGGGGCTTTTTTTCCCTCACTCAGGACATGTTGAGGATACAAAATCAGTTGAGTTTGCTTCTGTTGCAATTTGTTTAACGTTGACCCCTTTTTTGGCCTAAAATTACTGGACTACAAGGGATGCGCGTGAATGTGGTGACGTAGGGACGAGGACCAATAGATTCATGACGAGGGTGGGGGCTGCTAACTCGGGAGCGTGCCTATGTTCCCACAGCCCTATGTTCCCTCAGCCCTATGTTCCCTCTGGACTCTCTCTACCTATCTGGACTCTGTCTATCTGGCCTGTCTAGCCTCTACCTGGTCTTTTTACTAAACTTAACCAACTCCTTTCTTCATTGCCTAAACCCAACCAATGGTGGGACCAAAGGGCTGAGGGAACATAGGGCCTAATTTTCAGTGACAACAAAAGTTAGAAATGAGGGAACATAGGGCTGAGGGAACATAGGGCTGTGGGAACATAGGAATGACCCCGCTAACTCCATCGGCTGACAAGACGTTATGGTGCGTTCAAGGCAACCCGTAACTCGTGTTTTTCCGACCTGTGAAGTGGTACCAGTTCGATCTGGTGCGAGTTCACGGGTCGGAAGTTACGAGTGGCCGTTATAGTGACTTTCACAGGTAAAACAGGTCGGAAAAACACGAGTGGGTTGCCTGGAACGCTACAAAATCATAAGTCGTGACTTGAAGCCGTAACTTACGGTTTCAAAAGCCTGCCTGGAACGCAGCATTAGCCAAAACGACCGGATCGCCTGCTTTAATATTTCTAATCTGTCATTATGAATCATCATATCCTGGCAGGTTTTTACCCATCTATGGTTTTTATTCTAAAATGGCAACAAATTCAGCTAAAAGTGCAGCCTGCGGTTGATTTACATAGGCTATTTAAATTGATAGGCATACTGAATGCCACCTAAAGGTCGACTAAAAGTAACAAAATAAACCAACAGACAATGCCTTTACTGTAAACACATCATCTGCTCTTTAAAAAGTGCAACAACAATTTGAAATGTAACAACAATTAAAGTTTTCTGTAATTAGGCTACGCAGAGTTTCTCCAAGGGTCGACAGAAGTTACGCACAACAATTTTAAAAAGTTACTTGCCCTTTGGGGGCCCCCCAATGGTCACGGGGCCCCAAGCAGGTGCTTAGTAGCCTATGCTTATGCCTTGGGCCAGCTCTGTGTCTATGACAAGAGTAGCCTACAAATTATACGAAAACAACACATGGATCACAATCTCTAATTCCCCACTCACACAAACCATTTAGCCTCTACACTTTGCCAGACAGCAATGCCCCAATCTCAGTCTAGTTAAAATAACATCATCTTTCGCCCGAACATACTCCTCCACCTTTTACTTTTTACAGATGGTTTGCAAAATGTTTTCAGAGTGTAACAACAACAATGTATCCAGAATTAGAATTAATTTTAATTTAGCCTACTAGAGTCAGGGCAAATACAGAGAAAGGCAAAGACAGGGAAGATGGACGAAAAAATAGTCAGGGAGGAAGAAAAGGAATGAGAGACACAATATGTGGAGTGAGGAAAGGATGAAGGGGGCCTACCATTGTTCATTCTTTCTTTTTACTATTTATATTGTATGATGTGTGATATGGACCTGTGTTGAAATATATCATTATTATTATTAAAATGATTTGTATTCACTGCAAAGAGGCCTGTTTTTTAAATCTAAGAATGACTGCCCCCTTTACCAAACAAACTGTCCCACATTACCTGAACATGGTGCCCGATTGAAAAAGGGTGTCATGTTATGTTTGAAGGTGTGTAGCTTCTTAAAAAAATTGTATTCCCATTTAATTCAAACATAAAATGTTAATAAGACCTAAAATGATTCAATGAAACATAATTGGAGCGGGTAACTAGGCCTAATGTGGGGCAGTTTTTGGTAGATGCTCCGGTAGACTCATATAAAAACTATTAAGACGCCTCACTTCTTGCAAACAGGCCCTATTATTACATGTCACAAACTGTTGGATGCATGGGTGCAGATCCCGGGGGGGACGGAGGGGACATGTCCCCCCCAATTTCTGAAAAACACGAATTGTCCCCCCTAATAAAAATACCCCAAATTATTCAAAATTTAACACATGTATTTTCAGACTTCACATTCTTCACATTTTAGATTCACATCTGAAAAGAAATGATTGAAATGGTGGAACATAATGTTTGACAAATATATTTCTGACTCCACATTCCATCTCCTCCATTATGATGCAAATGAAATGGGTAGTTTCTTACACAGACGCTGATGACATCAGCAGGCTTTAAAAAAAAAACAACCCCCTCAATCTTAGGGCTTCATATTTTGATATTCATTCTTATCAATGAATCGTGCATAAAGTAGTTCCATACACTGGGAGAATAGGAAGATGGTGAGAAGAATTTGGGATCTGGGAGGGTCGGTGGGAGGCGAAAGATAAGAATGTGAGTAGACAGTACATGTCCAAGACCCTTAAAATTATGATTTAGTAATATAAGAGTTAAGTAAGCAGTGATTCACGCTGTTGGCTGTTTAGGACAAATTTACAAGACAGGTAAGCACAATAAATGATTCCCTGTGCAGTACTTTTTGAATGATATGGCGAGCCTCTACAAAGTTATGATTTATGGTAGCATGGTATGAGTTGCATATGGGCAAAAAAAATAAAAATAAATCACTTTTGTGTCCCCCCCGATCCTGACATCGGGAAAAATACAGTTTTGCACGATGTGGTGAGGTTCTTCCAGCTGTTTGTACTAAGAGGCATTAAAATGTTCATGCAGCCATATTTCATACGAATCCGCCTCTCTATCTGCAGAGAGCAGATAAACGTTTAAATTGAAAAATATTACCCTTTACAAAGTCATTTTACTATACAGTAGCCTAGCAAAGACTAAAGATGTTCAGAACATGAACTGCAACAGACAAATCTTTAATGTCAAGTCCCTGTCTATCACCTGGAAGTTAACACTTATTCACATCAATGTTAACTTAATCACCACTGTAGTTGGACGAGGTCTGCGTCAATACTTTGGAAAATCCCTATTTACTAGATCAGATGCTCTGAGAAGAAACTGTGCAGACAAATAAAAAGCATGAAGAGGAGGAGTGAGATCTGAAGTTGAAAAGACATAGCCTACAGCAAACCAAACCAATCATAAAGAGATACAATTACAAAATTACACTGAAAACTAACAAGAACAAATAACTTTGAGAGATAATTGGACAAAGGTGATCAAACGGTCGTGGCAGTCAATAACTGAATCATCGTGTCAGTGAGGACATATCCAATGCTCCTCCCTATTTTGGGAAATGATGAAGCAAGTGTTTGTACTTTGCTCTGATTTCACATGTACATTTAGTTTGTTTTGCTGTTGTTTTTTTGTGACTGTGTGTGTACAAAGGGAGTGAACAGACTAGTTTAGGTCAAGAAAAAATAAAATAAAATAAATAAAACCTGAGTAATATTTGGACTACACGCAACGGCAACAAATGTATTTAAATGTTGTGGGCCTTTCAGGCTAAAATGTTAAGTTGCCTAATCAAATTTCTTTCCATTTTTACAGTTTTAATGTCTAAATGTTCCCACACTTATTGTAAAACAGTAAGTCCAACTTAAAAGTGCTGAGTTTATTTCTACATTGGACAAATTGGTTGAAGGTTAATTATTTTAATCTTGATTGAGGTCTTGTGCAGTGGTGAAATAGGAAATCTTTTTTTTTTCTGTCCCACACTATTGATCCCCTTTTATTTGTCATGAAGTTAATAAGTACCAGGATCACATTTATTTGTTCAGCCCCTCAATTTGAAATAGGCTAAAGGCTGCTAGGTCCTCTCTGTTTTTGTTCTCAATCGTATGGTTCACCATGGGATCTTCTGTCAACTGGTGCTGGTTTGCTGCTCTTTCATGTCTCCTCTGCATGGGCAAGTTTTCTTTTTTAACTTTTAAAATAGATAAAGTATTGTGAATTTCAATTTGATTTGTGCTAAACGGTCAAGTATTCATATTCACAGTATTCAGTAAGTGAAGCAGTGGTTCATTTGCATTTAAAGGGACAGGCACTGAAACAGGGCTGTTTTGAAAGGATGAAAAGAGCTGTGATGTTTGATCCTTGGGGTATTTTGACCAAAGCATGTCACAGATATGTCTTGAAGACACCTGGGAACTATTTTAATTTGTGGAAAGGGGGCATAATATGTCTCCTTTAAAGTATTTGATTATTCTAAATTTAGATTTAGAATTTAGAAGGGGGGGGGGGGGGGGGGGGGGCAGCCTGAACTAAATATCTTACAATACACATTTACAACTCAAGTGTTTTGTTAGTGGCACAAGAACTGTAAAAATAGTGCATTTTTGAGATTAATTTGCTGCAGCAGTTTTGGTTTTGACATTAAAAATTTCTGCGAAAAATATTATTCGATTGTTCTTCAATCAAAGAGTTCTCTTTCTGAAATCTGAATTTTTCAGATAAAGATGAGTTTAGTCTTTATATAATATCAAATCTGTCATCTCTGATTTCATACTAAATTTTTTTGATGCCAAAAAACTCTCTTTTCTTTTCAGGAGGTGAAGTTCGGTGTGATTGCACAGAGGAAGGTATGGAAATTGAAGATGGTAACTACACACTGACCAGGCAGCTAGAGACCGACAGCAAGTTGATCTACAAATGTGACAAGGGCTTTTTTCCATACCCTGAACTGATCCGCACATGCCAGTTTAATGGCAAATGGAGACCACCACCCAAAAGAAATTCACCTCAGACATGCAAATGTGAGTTATGTGATGATGATGATGATGATGATGATGATATTTCTCACTCTTCTCCAGGCTGCCTGCTCTATACTTGACAACTCAGGTGCTTTTGTTTTGTGTTGCAGTGATTGAATGCCCAGACCCAACCGTGATTGAAAATGGAGACGTCGACCCTCCTCAGACCAAGTACTATGTGGGGAATGAAACCACGTATGAGTGCTACTCTGGCTACAAACTGCAGGGCTCATACAGACGTGTTTGTTTACCAAATGCAAAATGGAGCGGCTACACTCCCATCTGCACCCGTGACAGTAAGTCTGTAACTGTGATCTGTTCCTCTCACGCTCCTATTTGTCTTTTAGGTTGGGGATACACCTTCATTTGTTTTGGCTGTATTAATTAGCTGTGTGTCTTTTTTTTTTGTTACCACAGCTGGAGCGCACTGTACTGATCCCGGTGTCCCACCTGGTGCCTCAAAATCAGGCAGTGGATATAGAATTGGTGACAAAATACAATACACCTGCAATGGCAAAATGTTTCTAATGGGGTCAAAGGAAAGAACATGTCTGGAGAACAGGCAGTGGACCGGCACAGAACCAGAATGTTACTGTAAGACTGATACC
The DNA here is from genome assembly GCF_905171665.1 of Trachurus trachurus. Lineage (NCBI taxonomy): Eukaryota > Metazoa > Chordata > Actinopteri > Carangiformes > Carangidae > Trachurus > Trachurus trachurus. The sequence goes on along the minus strand of NC_139903.1, from coordinate 16,362,744 downwards.
TACAGTGCGAAGTGTAGTCATGTTAAAGGGGATCCATGCAAGATTTTTACTTCAATTAAACAGCTTCTTGATGATGGTTAAACTTGTTAAGACTTGTTATGGGGGAGAGTGGAGGCTCTCTGCCCTTTACCTAGCGCCATTTGGCCAAATCCATAATCTCTTGTTAACATCACCCACCTCGTTAGACATCGCTCCATGAAAAACCCTGTTCACAATGACCAAATATATCAGCAGAAGTCCTTTGTCACAGCTGTTTACCATTGTATCTCATCTGTTTTTGGTTTTGCTTCTTGCAGATAAACACACCTATGACTCTGCACGGGAGGTTGCACAGGCATTTGGCAGTTCACTCAAATCAGACCTAGACACTTTAGCGTCCACCGGTAAGGAACTATGACTACTAAACTAATAAACTAATGATGTTCAGGATCATTTATGATTAAAAGCATTATTTAATAGCAATGCAAGATGATCATTTTTGTTATTACAGCAAGTTCTATTGAACCAATAATTTGATAATTTATCCTACTTTTTAGTCATAAGGACTTACTAATACTGATATATATATATATATATATATCAAAGAATCTACTCCATAATGAATGGAGAATCTACTCCATAATGAATAGGTTACTGTGTAACAATGCGGAAAATATTGTGTTTCCCCAGGGCGACAGGAAAAACTAATTATGGAAATATAAATTTTTCAAGCCTCTTTAACATATATTTGGGTGTTTGGCTTGCCTTCCAGCCCCCAAAATGTGAGAATTGACAAAAAAATCTGTAATTTGCAGGCTCCCGATCCACGTGGGTTTTTTTTACAAACTGAGATGATGCAATGATGCAACTAGGTTTGGAATTTGCATAATACCAACCCCACCTGGGACCATGGATGTATTATATTAACGCCTGGGACCAGTAGAAGGAGTAAGGTCTCGCTGCAGCCTGTAGGACACGGCCAGAGGGCCAGGTGCTGTCACGTGACAACGTAGCTGTCACGTGACGACGTAAAGATGGCGGACACGGTAGATTTAGGTGATTTAGATAATAGAGAGAGTAAGTAATGAATGAATGTATTAAGCTACTATTGAATATTTATTGAATGAACAATTATTTGAACTTTAGTAAACGTTCCGGTACATTTTGACGACGTAACTTGCCATCGTAATTCTTCGGGGGTGTTTTTTTTCGTAGGATAGGTCCAGGAAAGTCCCGCCTTCCCCCCTCTGATTGGCTAGTAAAGTAAAATACGAACAAACTGACAGCTTAAGTGTATATTGATCCCATGGCAAAGCGGTTTGCATTTTCGCCTGTGGTGTGGTCAATCCAAGTTCGATCCACGCTGGTTTCACATTCCGAAAAAATTTAGTTTTTAAATTTATATTCCAGGTTTCCTACCTGGACTCTCTCTACTTATCTGGCCTGTCTACACTCTACCTGATCTTTTTACTAAACTTAACCAACTCCTTTCTTCATTGCCTAAACCTAACCAATGGCACAATTACACTTCTCAATCAAACTCAAAATGTAAACTTGGAATATAAATTAAAAAACTAAATTTTTCGGAATGTGAAACCAGCAGGGATCGAACTCGGATTCACCACACCGCAGGCGAAGATGCAAACCGCGGGAGGGATAAGGTCACGTGACAGCACCTGGCCGTCTGGCCCTCTGGCCGTGTCCTACAGGCTGCAGCAAGACATTAGAAGGGGCAGGGCGGGGCAGGCAGTGGACCATTTACATTTAAAGGGACAGGCACTGAAACCGTCCGTTCTGAACAGGGCTGTTTTGAACGGATGAAAAAAGTGCTGTGATGTTTGATCCTTGGGGTATTTTGACCTAAGCATGTCACAGAAAAAACATGTGTTAAAGACATGACATGTCTTTAACACACAGACATGAAAGACATGACATGTCTTTAACACACCTGGGAACTGTTTTAATTTGTGGAAAATGAGCATAATATGTCTCTCTCTCTCTGAATTTTAAATAGGTGAAAGTATGACAGAGCAGTAGACATTTAAATAACTTGTTCGTTTTTTGACCTACTCCTATTCTTTCTCTATATGAAATTTTAGTAGTATATCGATAATTGACACAGAAGATGACAAATAATAATAAGAAGAAATGCACAGGATAACAAATGTGACTCTGTGGGTGAGTCCTCTGGCACAAAAAATTGAATATAATGTGTATGGCAAAATAACTGTGATTTGTTATTGATTATTCAGAGGTCATACAGGAGGGGAGAAAAGTGAAGATCACATCAAATGGCACCCTTAACATCTATATCGCTGTGGACATGTCTGGGAGCATAACCAAGGAAAATATCACTGCTGCAAAAAATGTGATCGAGAAATTAGTTTCAAAGGTAAGAAGAATACAGTTCTTAAAAATCACAGTGTTTTTCTTAAAAGACATAGCTACATAACTCTGCTAATGGATGTTGCCAATACATTTGCTGACTTAAAACATGTTAGACATAAAGCAGTTTGTGTGGCCAACTTTGACATTTAATCAATCACTTGATCTTAGAATAAAATAAAATTGAGTGACAGAAGGATACTTATGAGTCAGAAATATGGTAGATGGGGCGCCAAGTGGCGCAGGAGGTTAAGAAGGTGCCCCCTGTGTTAGTCCTCCCTGCAGGTGGCCTTGGTTCAAATCCTGCATGTCATTCCCCCTCTCTGCCTCCCCATTTCCTGTCTCTCTCAACTGCACTATCAATTAAAGGCATGAAAAGCCAAAGAAAACAAAATAGATAAGATTTTCAGCATTTCATATCTGGATGGATGTGATGTCACTGACATATGAAGCAACGTTGCACACATGTATAAAGACATTCCTGTCCCATTTGGTTGTCAGGACAAAAGCCCATTAGAATTAAAATTCATCATGAATTTTACATCATAGACTTGAGGCCTCTTGGCTTGTTGTCAGTGCACACTGTAGGTTACTCCTCTTGCTGATAAATTAATCAAGTGCTCAACAAAATAACCACCAGAAGTAAGCAGTTAGGGAGGTGTTGCATTAACGAAATGAGTCACAGCAGCTTCACAGTAGGCTATGTGTGTTTTGCAAAGTTAATGAGGCCAACTGCAGTTTGCTTTTCGTCTCCACAGATTGCTGTATTTTCTACATCTCCAAACTATGAAATCATATTTTTCTCATCGGAAATACATGAAATGGTCGACATTATTGAGTATCTAGGTGCTGGAGTCGATCCCATAACAGTCAAGACAAAGCTGGAAGAGTTTGACGTGGATGGTAAGTCAAACAGAGAGATGTTGTTGACAATGCTGTTTTAATTCATGGCTTGACGCTAAGAATTTGTTTTCTGTGTTTGGACTCAAAGAGCAAAACACTGCTGGGACTGATCTGACACGAGTCTTTGAGCACTTCTTGGGAAAAATGTCTTTCATAAAGTCACGAGTCGGAGCAGAAGAATTTAAGACACATCGTCACGTCATCATTCTTTTTACTGACGGTAATTTTAACTTACATCAAAGTCTGAATGTCAAATGGTGTAATTTAAAGCCTTTTGTTTTTTTTGTCTTTATGGTAATTTTAACACAATGGATTATTTAATTGCAGGTGCTTACAACTTGGGAGGTTTACCTACAGCATCTGTGCAACAAATTAAGAACATGGTATACATGGACCATGCAGTTGGAGATAATCATCCAAGGGCTGAATTTCTTGGTGGGTTTTTAGTTTAATATGATGAGCAGATTTCTGATGCCATACTGATTCTCATTATCTAGAAATACTGGCATTGTTTGGATTCCTCTTCACAGACACATGCTTTATTGTCAGTAAACAATATTCAGTTGTTTTCAGTAAAGTTGCGCAGTTTGAGCAACAAAACGTGTTTTAATGCAACAAAGAGACCACAATTAACTTCATTCTGTTCCAGACATTTACGTTTTCGGTACTGGAGTTGACATCTTTGATGAAGACCTGCAGCAACTCACAACAGGGACCGGTGGTAAACATTACTTCAGAATGGATAACATTTATGATTTACGTCAAGTCTTTGAAGAAATGATTGGTAAGACATCTATCTATCTATCTATCTATCTATCTATCTATCTATCTATCTATCTATCTATCTATCTATCTATCTATCTATCTATCTATCTATCTATCTATCTATCTATCTATCTATCTATCTATCTATCTATCTCTCTATCTCTCTATCTATCTATCTCTCTATCTCTCTGTCTGATATAGACATCTGTCTGTCTGTCTGTCTACTCTATCTATCTATCTATCTATCTATCTATCTATCTATCTATCTATCTATCTATCTATCTATCTATCTATCTATCTATCTATCTATCTATCTATCTATCTATCTAAAGTTGAATAGTTATTTGTAAACATAAACATTTTATCTATTTTGTCCACGCAGATGATGATGATGTTAAGGGTCTCTGTGGTCTTCACAAAGAGTTGGATGGGGACAGCTATGGCCTAATGAGGGATGTGTATCCATGGTGGGCATACATTGTAATTAAGGTATTTATTTCAAATGCCAAATGTTTGGGAAATTACTGTAACTGTTTATAATAATCTTGTTGATTAAGTGACACATTGGATTAAGAAGTAGGATTATGGTCCTAATTTGATGAGTAAGAACAGCAAATTCTCTTATCTATTAAATAGCAGTATTTGTTTGTTTATTTATTCATCATTAAAAACTTAAGAGAGATGGACCAACAACACACTGCCTTGGCTCTCTGGTGACTCCGAAGTTTGTCTTGACTGCTGCCCACTGCTTCCCGCCTGGTACCACTCATGAACAGATCACTGTTGAGATTGATGATGGAACCGGCAGAGGTATGCTTTCTTCAGCTGTATCTGAACATGGAGCCATAAAAAATGATATGTTACCAGTTTAGGTTTTCTCTTTTGTGATGGATATTTGTGTACTACAGTATCTAAAATAAGTAACATGTTCTTTCTCTTGTTCACAGTGAAAGACGTTCAACAGTATTTTCTACACCCAGACTATGATGTTTTTTCTAAAAGGGATCAGGGCGTGCCGGAGTTCTATGACTATGATGTGGCTCTTGTGCAACTCACAGAAGCTGTTCATATCTCTTATGAGTCCAGGTAGGAACTGGTGTCACATTTTTGATTGGATTCATTGATAAAGCAGTTCATACTATGAAGACAGTGTTACAAATTGTTTACTAGGGATATAGTCCACTTCATGTCATTGTTTTTCTCACTCAGACCTATTTGCTTACCTTGCACCGTGGAGACCAACGTTGCTTTAAGACTGCCTCCTGATGCTACCTGTGAACAACAAGGTATAGTAACTCCACCAAAATGCTGCAACATAGCTTGGTTAGCATTTATGCTAAAAGAAAATGTAGAGAATGATGACATTTTGTGTTTTCTTCATTGTTTTGGAAAATGGAAAGATATATGGAAAAATAAACATTGAATACAATACTCATACAATTCTAATTTTTCCTTCAATACACAAAAAAGACAACAAAAAGACATTCATATAAAATAAACCTTAACTAGATGTAATGTAATACATCATTAGCCTATAATGATTACAGATGCTTCATACAGATGGTTTGTAATTAATGACAATCACTGAACAATAAATGTAGGCTACTGTATTAATCTGACAGTGTGTTTTGTAATGTATTTTTCTGTTCTTTAAATACAGAGCAATTGCTTTTGAGGGATCGTACAGAATCAGTCAGTTTCCTGTCCAAGATAAAGGGCAATATAATAAATAAAGATACCTGGGTCCATCGCGGCAATAGTGTGAGTTTTAGATTTCTGAGATGTGTCATTCTTCACGTGTGTGTATACATTTGCCTACTATCTACATTTTTCACTCAAAAACTAAGAACTATTAGGCTATTACTATATCTGAACTATTTCCTCTTCCAATTCTCCCATGCAGAGACCTGCATGCATCAGTGGTGCAGAAAAGCCAAGTCAGATGACAGCACCTAACTGGAGAGATATTGCTGTGACGGAGAACTTCATGTGCAGTGCTCTTAAAGGTCGTCAACCAAATGGCGTCTCATGTAAAGGTATGTATTCTGTATTTCACATTGAAAAGGTACTTATAGTGGATAGGAGCTTTTTAAATAGAGATAAGCTAAGGAAAATTCACCAATATTCATTTGTTGTCTCATTGTGACAATGGAAAATGGCAATGACTTTTTAAATCTTTTTCAACCTCAGTTATCGAGTAACTTTTTCATTCTTTACATATAATGTAAAGTAGGTACTGTATGTTTTTCTTTCATAACATCTGAATTTAGTTGCATTTGGTTCACTAAAAATATGAAGAACAAGGGTGCAGGACAGGTCACAAAGTGAAACCTGTTATTTTGGGTGTGACCATGTGTGCCTGTATTTTTTGGGACAGGCGACTCTGGAGGTGCTGTTTTCAAGGACCATAATAGTCGCACAGTGCAGGTGAACAATCACTTTTTCTCCCATGCATTCAACATTACATCACAAATGAGAACCAAAAATTTCTCAAAATGTCAATAAAACATTTTTCTTAATGAGGCAATATAATTATACATTGTGAGTTGACTTTATGATTTCTTTCACAGGTTGCTGTGGTCAGCTGGGGAAACACAGAAAAGTGCATAAGACATGGTAAAAAAAACAAAGATAAAAAGAAGAGAGATTTTTTTATTAATATTTTCAAGATTATCCCTTTCCTCAAATCAATTCTTGGAAATGACAGTGATGAGTACACGTCAATTACATTTTTGTAAGAATGAATGTTACATCCTGTGATTTGTTTGCCATTTCAGTGTTATGATTTGTGTACTGTCTGCTTATTGCCAATTCATTCAACATTCAGTCAAACATCTTTGAATTGGTTTTGAATGAGTGAATCAGGTACATAGAAACATTGTATTAAAACGTTTTCTTGTATGTGTGTATGCATGTCCATCAACACTTACATAAAGGCATCATTAATAATAAAATAAAATAAGATCACCCTCATTCATTGTCAAAAAGTCACCAGTACATGCAGCTGGTTGACAGTTTCAGTCATCCAGCCTGCACATACATTTACCATTCAGCTTCAGCATTTGCAATATTACTGTATAATGGCGGCCATCTTGAAAATGGCCGCCATCTTTAATTTTTAGGTGGCTAATGGGTTTTATCAAAAGAGCAATCCCCAAGGAGTATGTGTGCCAATTTTGGTACTTGTTTCGGGAAGTGAACGATCCTCCTGTAATTTGCAGTCATCTGCCCCACTACCACAGAAACACTGACTCACGGAGAGAGACACCAGATCGGGGAGAAACGATCGAGGTAGCGTCTATTTGAAAACCATCACCGGTGTAGTGTGAGAAGGGATATGGAGGGTCGCACTTATTATGCTGCATTCACGTGGAATAACGCTGCCGAATCGCCGTTTATGGTCGGAACTACGACGGTATCTGATCGTCTTCAAACCTCCAACTTTCATTTTTGATCAATGAAAACATTCTTGGCAAATGTTTTCGCTTTCGTCCGTCTTGCGCCGGTCCAGCAGGGCTTTAGGCTCCCACTATGGGCTTTATGCACAGCTCCACTACTTCCTGAATTTAATGCTGCTCCTTTGTTTCCTGTCTTACATTATTGGACAAACTGATTAATCCAGGTGTGTCTGACCATTACTACTCAGACACACCTGGATTAATCAGTTTGTCCAATAATGTAAGACAGGAAACAAAGGAGCAGCATTAAGTTCAGGAAGTAGTGGAGCTGTGCATTGAGCCCATATATTGTTGTAGTGCAATAAATGACTACGCTTCAAGCTCAAAGGCACACTATGTATGAAGCACACCACCCTCTACTGGAGGCACTGCAACAACACACTTGTTTGACCACACAATTGCACTGCAAATGGACGTCACCACAAGAAGCAGAAGCCCCTCACTATCATGCGTAGGTGAGTCCAGTTACACGACCACCAGCCTACCTATTCTACACACACGTTAGAATATATAGAATCGATAATACAAAAAGTACTCAACTCTTCTGCTAAGCGAGGCAGCCTCCTCCCAGGTTGCCGTCCAACTCCCGGGGAAACTACAGCTTCACTACAGCCCGGCCCTGATGGAGGTATCTAACCTCCCCTCCCGACGCTGCAACAGCTAACTCCATGGCTAACCCCTTAGCCTACCCTGGCTGTCTTCGTCGCCGGCGGCCCTAACCAGTCACGGCTGACACCTTCTTCCCTCCAGAGTCCCAAGAGTGCTGAACTGCAAGACAGGTGCTCCAACAACAGCTGCCCACCACACACACACACTGGCGTGGCCTCGTTTGTCTAGTAGCCTACTGGAAACAGGTGTGCTTGATTGCACACTCACTCACCTGTTTCAATCAACTCCCGCCCGCAGTCACAACACACAACCTTTTAGTTCCTCTGAGGTTCATGTGTTCACTAGGCTACTTCACACTGAAAACAAGTGGCGTCTCATGGTTTATTTCTTTCTCTTTACAACTGCAAAATTCTAGGGTTTTTAAAAAAAAGATCAATCAATCAATCAATCAATCAATCAATCAATCAATCAATCAATCAATATAATAATAGAGCGGTATAACATGTAGTCTTTTGTCATAAACAATAGATTACGGTTACGGGGCTCGTGTCGTGGTGCGCAGAGACGAGAGATGGGACACCCGGGCGGCTTGCAAAGTTGTTTTTCAGCCAAGAGACAGCGAGTGGCACGCAAGTAGAGCCCTTCATTCTCCCTAGTAACAAGTTGAGCCATTTATTAAACCAACACAGTTACTTCAAAACTGTTTAATTTAGGTAAAAATGTAGCATAGTTGAGCTACAAATCCTACATAGTTCCTCTTTAATAGTTCTTACAAACAGGCCCTATTATTATTATTTTTACATGTCACAAACTGTTCGATGGGGAGAGAAAAATAAAAACTATGTGACGATCGAGGCTCTTCCAACTGGAGGCACTAGAGAAGAGGCCATGGGGTCAAATTGCTTGTACTGTAAGCATGAAAGTGTTCATGCGGTCTGTTTCATAGTAATCAGCCTCACTTGGGAAGAAAGCAGATACATGTTCAAAATGAAAACTATTTTCCTTCTGGAATGTAATTTCATTCAATCAATTTTGATTAAAAAAAAAGACTGATGTTCACAATATGAACTGCAACAGACAAATCTGTATAGCCAAGATATCCAGTCCCTGTCTATCACCTGGAAAGCCCCCAGTTAACACATGTAATTCGCAATGTTTACTTAAGCACCACTGTGTAGTTGGATGAGGTATTTGCATCAATATTGTGAAAAATCCCAATTTTCCAAATCAGCTGTGATGTAAGCGTTTTGAGAAGCTGAAGACGCTCTAGGAAATTATTTCCTGTATTTGCATTCATTTGAAAACACTGACGGACGTTTTGTATTTCAAGAAACTGTGCAGATAAATAAAAAGTAGCCTATGGGGATCTGAAAAGACATACAGATGCAAACCAATCATAAAGATTTATGAAATTTACACTAAAAAGAAACAAGAACAAATAACTTTGAGCGATAACTGGACAAAGTAGGGAGTTGATCAAATGTGGCACAGTCAATAGGCTAACTGAATCAACACCCACAGCTCCTCCCTATTTTGGGAAATGATGAAGCAAGTGTTTGTACTTTGCTCTAATTTCACAATTACTTTTTGCTTGTTTTGTTGTTGTTTTTTGTGCAGTATGTGACTGTGTGTGTGTACAAAGGGTGCGGATTCCTGGATGAAAACAGACTATAGTTTAGGTTAAGGAAAATAAATACATAAAATAAAGAAAACCTGATTAATATTTGGACTACACCAGTTAAACTCAACTGCTTTAAATGTATTTAAATGCGGTGGGCCTTTCAGGCTAAACGGCTAAGTAAGCAAATTTCTTTCCATTTTGACAGTTGTCTTAATGTTCTCACACTTATTGTAAAACAGTAAATCCAAATTAAAAGTGCTGAGTTTATTTCTACATTGGACAAATTGGTTGTAGGTTAATTATTTTAATCTTGATTGCGGTCTTGTGCAGTGGTGAAATAGGAAATCTTTATTTCTGTCCCACACTATTGATCCCCTTTTATTTGTCGTGAGGTTAATAAGTACCAGGACCACATTTGTTTGTTCAGCCCTCACTTTCCAATTTGAAATAAATGTAAGGCTGCTAGGTCTCTCTGTTTGTTCCTCATTGTATGATCGTACGGTTCACCATGGGATTTTATGTCGACTGGCGCTGGTTTGCTGCTCTTTCATGTCTCCTCTGCATGGGCAAGTTTCTTTCTTTCCTTTTTACTTCTAAAATACGTATGATAGTATTGTGGATTTCCATTTGTGCTAAACGGTCATGTAATCATATTCACACAGTAGTCAGTAAGTGAAGCTTTTTTTGTAGGATGTAACAGAATAGCCATAATGAACTAAATATTTTACACACATTCAAAACAAATATGTGTGTTTTGTCAGTAGCTCAAGAATTGAAGTAAAAATAATGCAGATTAGAAATATTAATTTGCTGCAGCATTTTTGGTTTTGACATTAAAATTTCGGCGAAAAATATTATTTGATTGTTATTCAATCAGAGTGTTTTCTTTCTGAAATCTGATTTTTACATATAAAGATGAGTTTAGTCATTATGTAGTAATATTAAATCTATAATTTATGATTATCATACTAAATCTTAGCCTGGATGCCAAAAAACTATTTTCTTTTCAGGAGGTGAAGTTCGGTGTGATTGCACAGAGGAAGGTATGGAAATTGAAAACGGTGCCTACACACTGACCAGGCAGCTAGAGACTGGCAGCATGTTGATCTACAAATGTGACAAGGGCTTTTTTCCATACCCTTATCTGATCCGCACATGCCAGCATAATGGCAAATGGAGACCACCACCCAAAAGAAATTCACCACAGAAATGCAAATGTGAGTTATGATGATGATGATGATGATTATGTTTCTCACTCTTCTCCAGGTTGCCTGCTCTATACTTGACAACTCAGGTGCTTTTGTTTTGTGTTGCAGTGATTGAATGCCCAGACCCAACCGTGCTGAAATATGGAGACGTCGACCCTCCTCAGATCAAGTACTATGTGGGGAATGAAACCACGTATGAGTGCTACTCTGGCTACAAACTGCAGGGCTCATACAGACGTGTTTGTTTACCAAATGCAAAATGGAGCGGCTACACTCCCATCTGCACCCGTGACAGTAAGTCTGTAACTGTGATCTGTTCCTCTCACTCTCCTATTTGTCTTTTAGGTTGGGGATACATCTTCATTTGTTTTTGCTGTATTAATTAGCCATGTGTCTTTTTTTAAATTTTTTTTACCACAGCTGGAGAGCACTGTACTGATCCGGGTGTCCCACCTGGTGCCTCAAGATTGGTCAGTGGATTTGGAATTGGTGACAAAATACGATACACCTGTGATGGGTTGGGGATGTTTCTAGTGGGGTCAAAAGAAAGAACGTGTCTGGAGAGCGGACAGTGGACCGGCGCAGAACCAGAATGTTACTGTAAGACTCATACCTATGAAGCAAAATTTATTCAGAACATTGTAAAAAGTTATTTTTAAACCATACCAATCTGTGTTTATACTTTATTATTATTTATTACTTAAAGTATTATCATTCTGACGAGTTTCGTACTCTTAGTTTTGCCGCTTGTCTAGTTTGGTGAGACCAGCAGATACATGATGATCAGCTGCCTCCTTTACGTAAACGCTGCCTGAAACTGCTGAGCCTGAACCCCTGTCCCATGGAAGAACTTTTGTTGGCTGTTAGGGCTGCACGATTATGGCCAAAATGATAATCACGATTATTTTTGTCGATATTGAAATCACGATTATTAATCACGATTATACATTATGTTAGATAAAACATGTTTTTATTGCACTTTCTATTTGAAACAAACAATAGGCTATGTGAACAAGGCTTTCAGTTCAAAATAAAAATAAATAATAGCCTAAAATAAAATTTACCCAAGACAAAGGGCTAGCGAAAAATAAATGCCATTGCAGAGTGCAGAGGTGTCATTCTGTACAGTAGCATACAGATATTTGTGTAAAAAACAAAAAATAAAAAATAAATCTGGTAGAAGTAGCTGCTGATTCAACTCCTTTACTCAAATAAAAGTAAGAAAGTACAGGCTCTGAAATGTAATTTCAAAGTAGGCTATAGGTAAAAATTTATTTTTGCCATCAATGATACACAGAGATATAGGGTTAGCATGGACCAAAGCACAGCACGGACGGTTCAGCAGCCATTTGGAACAAATTAAAAACATTTAATTACAGTTTTTCTCTGTTGGTTTGGCTCATTTCTTGAAACAGAAATTACATTCTTAAAACTATAAGACCATTTGGCCAAACAGTCTTACAGTTCTGCACAACATTACAGCTCACTAGCAAAAGCGCATATCTCTCCCAAAACTGTTCACACATGCTTCAAAACTAGATTCCTTTACCATGTAAAGTGTCAGTACCATCAAAATGGCAAAGATCTTTCTCAATTGCTTTTGGCTCATTTGCATTCACTTAGTGCTTTTACCAAAAATAAACTGGATGGTTCAGCATAACACCATGGATGAGCTGCAGAACCTCATATCTCTCCCAAAACAGTTTACTTATGTGTCAAAACCAAACTTCTTTCTCATGTAAGTAGTCAGTGCCCCCAAAATGCATCATCCCTGTGGCATTCTGTGAGCACTGCAAGTCAAAATGCTTAGATGTTTTGTCACTATGGCAGAGACGTATAAAACCTAAGAAAAGGACTTTACAGTAAGAGCAGCCTCCAAAGTTTGACATCACACACACTGCACTCATATTGCCAAGGAAATTGTAACCATTTTTATTCACATATAGCCTACATAAAGTAACTCAAGATTATGTACTGTAAAAACAAAATGTATAGGCCTACAGTTCTCTGTACATGTATGAAATATGAACACAAAAAAAACAGAAAAAATATACCAAGCCTATAGTGCAGTAAACACGCATCCGCACTCCTCCTCCTCTTCTTCTTCTTCCTCCTCTTCCTCTTCCTTGAGCAGGGAGTTGCTCATGATAATTTTCTTGGCCAGGTACCTCCATGTTTATACTGCAAAAGGTACAGGCCCTAGCCAAGCTCTATATATACGCGTTTGGCAGCATTCACAATCATAGACAGCACCAGTCAGGTAGCTAAACAGCTGATTGATTGGTCATCTGAGATGTAGGAACTCCTCCTTCGTTAGTCAAGTTCTAATTTCACCTGACTGTCAATTACTGTCATGAATTTATGAAATGCTGCAAGAAATTCATATGGTTTTCATGGTATTAGCCTACAGTATGTTGACTAATTTAGACAGTTGAACAGACTATTGTGCATATGATGATTTACACAGTGAAATCATGCTGACATGTTTTGGAGAGAGCAACCATTAGACTGAGAATCAACTAATCAGCTTAGATCAGCAAGATCTATTCATTTGGAAAATGTGCTAAATGTATACTCATTGTGCTAACTCTAGGGTACTTGTACATAACCATTTGCAAAGATGCACTAAGACACTTGAGACATGTACTAAGACATTTGCAATTTGATTAAATCAATGAGAAATGCCATTCTGTTGTGAACATTTGCAAGGTGGTTTGGAGATTTGTCCATGTTATTTTGAGAATGTAATTTCTGTTTCAAGAATTGAGCCAAACCAATAGAGAAAAACTGTAACAGACCAAGTGTTTTCACACAGGCAGCGTCCAGCAGGTCGGCCTAGCTCAACTGTGGTGCCACCAAAACAGTCACGGATCGCCATTACCGGCCGTTATGATCACGGTCGGAACGTTTTAATTGCACAACGTAATATGTAATTAACACCAAAACGGCCGCGTGGGGTGACGGGGTCTCGGTCCAGCTTCGAGACGAGACCACCCCGCAGCCCGATCTCGATCCGATCCAGAGAGAGACGGCGACAGTAGACAGCCTTTGGAGGTGCTGCAGACTGACCAGACACAGACACACGTCATGTCTACTGTCACCGTCTGCTCCCAACATACAGTCTAGGAGTGAGACGTAACACCGGGCGCAGAAGGTGACAGCACAGCAGCATTTGAAGGTGCCGACTGACCGGCCGGGACACACACTCTGGACTGTAAACATGTAAAGGGAGGATGCGCTCGCTTGTTAGTTAGGCAGCTTCATGGAGCCCTGACCTCTCGTTCGCCCCCTGGTGGTTGGCTGACTATTGGTTGAGAAAGCGCTTGATTTGATATGCAGCACAGCCCGTTTTTTTACATGTTAATAATCGTGACGATCATCTTAATTTAATCGTGGCAGCCAAAATCGTGATCGTGATTAAAATTCGATTAATTGTGCAGCCCTGCTGTTACCTTTGTACCTTGTCTCCTGTTTACCTCTCTGCCTTTACCTTTTTGCAATCATTTAAACTTCTCTTTCTGCCTCTGTTTTTTGTTTTGCTTCTTGCAGACAAACACACCTATGACTCTGCACGGGAGGTTGCACAGTCATTTGGTGGTTCAATCAAATCAAACCTAGACACTTTAGCACCCACCGGTAAGTAACTATGACTAATAAGCCTAATATGATGGATCCTAAATAAAATCATAATTTAATAGCAATCCAATATGATGATGTTTGTTATTACAAGAAGTCGTAAGATGCATCACATTCTGTTGAACTAAGAAGAAAACAATAGTAATTTGATAATTTATTTGATAATTTATCCTATTTCTTAGTTAACTTTGTAAAAACTAACCAATATTTATGAATATGTCAAAGAATCTACCTACATGAAAAACAATGCAGAAAATATTGTGTTGTGTATTATGTATCTTCCGTCATGATTTTCTTTTTTTAGAGGCAATAGAAAATAAACATGGGATATAATGTGTATCGCAAAATAACTGTGATTTGTTTTTGATTGTACAGAGGTCACACAGGAGGGGAGAATAGTGAAGATCACAGCAAATGGCACGCTTAACATCTATATCGGTGTGGACATGTCTGAGAGCATAACCAAGCAAAATATCACCGATGCAAAAAATGTGATCGAGAAATTAGTTTCAAAGGTAAGAAGAATACAGTTCTTAAAAATCACAGTGTTTTTCTTAAAAAACATAGCTACATAACTCAGTATGAAAGTATACAGACTACTGCTAATGGATGTTGCCAATACATTTGCTGACTGACTGATGCAAAAAATGTGATCGAGAAATTAGTTTCAAAAGTAAGAAGAAAACAGTTCTCCTCTTGATGAATAAAAACACATGTGAGAGAGTCTCAGATATATTTGACAGTGTTTTTTTCTTATAAGACATAGCTACATAACTCTCTAATTACAATATGCAGAATTTGTGATTTACAGCCAGTTACAATGTCAGGTGACTAGTTGGCTAGGTGACTGGTGGCTTATTTTTGCTTATTATGAGTTTTGTTTAAAATATGTACATGCTGGAAAGTACAGACTGCTGCTGGATGTTGGCAATACATTTGCTGAGCTGCAAAACATATTATCTAGACATAAAGCAGTTAGTGTGACCAATTTGGACATTTAATCAATCACTTGATCTTACAATAAAATAAAAGTCAGTCATGGGGGGTTACTTATGAGTCAGAAATGTCATGTAGATATTTAGAAACCTATACATCAAAGTTTACAACAGCGTTTTACATTTTTCACCATTTTATATCTGAATGGATGTGATGTCTGACTTATGGAGAACTTCATGTTGTTTGACACACTCTTAGAAACACATTTGGCACCATTACATACACAACATGAACAAACACAATCCCGTCCCATTTGGTTGTCAGGACAAAAGCCCATTAGAATTAAATTTCATCATGAATTTACATCATAGACTTGAGGCCTCTCGGCTCGTTGTCAGTGCACACTGTAGGTTACTCCTCTTGCTGATAAATGAATCAAGTGCTCAACAAAATAACAACTGTAAGCAGTTAGGGAGGTGTTGCATTAATGAAATGCATCACAGCAGCTCCACAAGTGTATGTGTGTTTTGCAAAGTTGTTCCTGGTTAAAGATTTGCTTTTCGTCTCCACAGATTGCTGTATTTTCTACATCTCCAAACTATGAAATCGTATTTTTCTCATCGGAAATACATGAAATGATCGACATTATTGAGTATCTAGGTGCTGGAGTCGATCCCATAACAGTCAAGACAAAGCTGGAAGAGTTTGACGTGGATGGTAAGTCAAACAGAGAGATGTTGTTGACAATGCTGTTTTAATTCATGGCTTGACGCTAAGAATTTGTTTTTCTGTGTTTGGACTCAAAGAGCAAAACACTGCTGGGACTGATCTGACAAAAGTCTTTGAGCACTTCTTGGGAAAAATGTCTTTCATAAAGGAACGAGTCGGAGCAGAAGAATTTAAGACACATCATCACGTCATCATTCTTTTTACTGACGGTAATTAGGGGCCAGTCAGCGTAAACTGCCGGCCTATTCTTCTTCTTCTTCCTAGATAATCCTACTTCCCCTACATGAAAAATCACCAGATTTTGCACAAAGGTCCAGTCCCATGCCAAACTACTCAACTCCAAGTACATTTCAATATTCCTCATGGGGCAGGGTGGGGAGGGGGTACTGTGAACATACTGTATACCAGCCAATTCTTGCCAAATACATTTTCAATCTTCCCGAAAAAAATTGACAATATTTTCTTTCTTTCTTTCTTTCTTTCTTTCTTTCTTTCTTTCTTTCTTTCTTTCTTTCTTTCTTTCTTTCTTTCTTTCTTTCTTGTCATTTTAACATGGTGGATTCTTTCATTGCAGGTGCTTATAACATGGGAGGTTCACCTGCAGCAGATGTACAAAAAATTAAGAACATGGTATACATGGACCATGCAGTTGGAGATAATCACCCAAGGGCTGAATTTCTTGGTGGGTTTTTAGTTTAATGATGAGCAGATTTCTGATGCCATACTGATTCTCATTATCTAGAAATACTGCCATTGTTTGGATTCCTCTTCACAGACACATGCTATATTGTCAGTAAACAATATTCAGTTGTTTTCAGTAAAGATCCGCAGTTTGAGCAACAAACGTGTTTTAATGCAGACCATAATTACCCTGATTTTATTACAGATATTTACGTTTTTGGCATTGGAGGTGAAATCTCTGATGAAGAGCTGCAGCAACTCACAACAGGGACCGGTGGTAGGCATTACTTCAGAATGGATAAAATTGAGAATTTACGTGAAGTCTTTCAAGAAATGATTGGTAAGACATCTATCTATCTATCTATCTATCTATCTATCTATCTATCTATCTATCTATCTATCTATCTATCTATCTATCTATCTATCTATCTATCTATCTATCTATCTATCTATCTATCTATCTATCTATCTATCTATCTATCTATCTATCTAGTAATATCTATCAAGAGTGAATACAGGTTATACGTTTTTATCTTTTTTGTCATGCAGATGATGATGATGTTAAGGGTCTCTGTGGTCTTCACAAAGAGTTGGATGAGGACAGCTATGGCCCAAAGAGGGATGTGTATCCATGGTGGGCATACATTACAATTAAGGTGAGCGCCTTGTCTTATTTCATTGACCCTTATCAAATAAACAATCCATCACTGACGAAGAAGATTACAGCCCTAATTTGATGAGAGCAGCAAATTGCTTTCTTCTTCTGAGTCTTATCTAACTAAAAAGCTGTATTTGTTTATTTATTCATCATTAAAAACTTAAGAGAGATGGATCAACAACATACTGCCTTGGCTCTCTGGTGAGTCCGAAGTTTGTCTTGACTGCTGCCCACTGCTTCCCGAATGGTACCTATCATGAACAGATCACTGTTGAGATTGATGATGGAACCGGCAGAGGTATGCTTTCTTCAGCTGTATCTGAACATGGAGCCATAAAAATTTAATGTTACAGTATACAGTTTAGCTTTTCTCTTTTGTAATGGATATTTGTGTACTACAGTACGTGACCATTTTACGAAATAAATAACACTTTCTCATTTTGTCTTTTTCAGTGAAAGACATTCAACAGTATTTTCTACACCCAGACTATGATGTTTTTTCTAAAAGGGATCAGGGCGTGCCGGAGTTCTATGACTATGATGTGGCTCTTGTGCAACTCACAGAAGCAGTTCATATCTCTTATGAGTCCAGGTAGGAACTGGTGTCGCATTTTTGATTGGATTTATTGATAAAGCAGTTCATACTATGAAGAAAGGGAAATCGTCCACTTCATGTCATTGTTTTTCTCACTCAGACCTATTTGCTTACCTTGCACCGTGGAGACCAACGTTGCTTTAAGACTGCCTCCTGAAGCTACCTGTGAACAACATGGTAACTCCACCAAAATGTTGCAACATAGCTTGGTTAGCATTTATGCTCAAAGAAAGAGAATGATGACATTTTGTGTTTTCTTCATTGATTAGGCTAATTTTTGTAAATGTAAAAGTTTTTTTTCACTATGACAGTCACAAATTAGTAACATGATGATTATGACTGATAGAGTCACCAGGTGGTGATTAGTTTACAGCTCAGCCATTGTCCAAGACATGTGACCGAAGGTCAGATGACAAGTCGATCATTGACCGCCGGCCTAGGGTGTCCTGGTGCCATGTGCACTGATGGACACCCTTATGCTTGAACTGTGACTAGCACAGAAGTCCAGCAACAAAACACCACTCCGGTTCAGATCAGAGAGGCCGTTCCTCCCAATCACGCCTCATGAACCCTCTCTCAGTGGTGGACCTACAGGAAGGTACTTCGCTCCTTATGGCTGTGCCCGACAAGGTCCCATGGGCAAAGACCTGACCACCAGGTGCACGCTTGTGAGCCCCAACCCCAGGCCTGGCTCCAGGGTGGGGCCCCGGTGATGCCAATCTGGGCAACATGAACATCCTTGTCATATTTCCCGTCATCTAGAGCTTTGGAACTGCTCTGACCCGTCACCTAGGACCTGTTTGCCTTGGGAGACCCTACCAGGGTCAATAAACCCTGGACATCATAGTTCCTAGGATCATTCGGGTGCTCAAGCCCCTCCATCACGATAAGGTGGCAGTTTGTAGATGGAAAGATATATGGAAAAATAAATATTGAAGTTTTCCTTCAATACATAAATACAACAAAAAGACATTCATATCAAATAAACCTTACTACTAGATTATATCATGTAATAAATCTTTATAATTTTTTTTACAGATGCTTCATACAGATGGTATAATTGATGACCATTTGACAATTAATGTATTAATGTTGTGTTTTGTAATGTATTTTTCTGTTCTCTAAATACAGAGCAACATCTTCTGAGAGATCGTACAGAATTAGTCAGTTTCCTGCGCAAGACATCGAGAGAAATAATAGATAAAGATACCTGGGTCCATCTTGGCAATAGTGTGAGTTTTAGATTTCTGAGCCGTGCCATTCGTGTGTGTGTGTGTGTGTGTGCTGCCATTGTGCTGCCTACTATCTATATTTTTCACTCAAAAACTAAAAAGTCGCTCTAAACTATTTTGTCTTCCAACTCTCCCATGCAGAGATCTGCATGCATCACTGGTGCAAAAACGCCAAATCATATAACAGCACCTAACTGGAGAGATATTGCTGTGACTGATAACTTCATGTGCAGTGCTCCTAAGGATGGTCATAGAAATGGCATCTCATGTAAAGGTATGTATTCTGTATTTCACGTACAAAAGGTACTTGCCTATAGGCTGTGCAGAGGAGCTTTTTCAGTGGAGCTCAGGATATTTCACCAACATTTGTATTTTTTCTTATTGTGACAATGGGAAATGGCATTCCTTTCGTCCATAACATCTACGTTTAGATGCATTTGGTACACTAAAAATATGAAGAACAAGGGTGTGACCATGTGTGTCTGTATTTTTTGGGACAGGCGACTCTGGAGGTGCTGTTTACAAGGACCATAATGGTCGCACAGTGCAGGTGAACAATCACTTTCCCCCCCATGCTTTCAACATTACATCACAGATGAGAACCAAAAATATTTATCAAAAGGTCGATAAAACCTTTTTCTTAATGAGGTAATATAATAATACTTTGTGAGTTGACTTTATGATTTTTTTCACAGGTTGCTGTGGTCAGCTGGGGAAACACAGAAAAGTGCAAAAAGGATGGTAGAGATAACACAAAAAAATCACAGGTAGATTTCTTTCTTGATATTTTCAAGGTTATCCCTTTCCTCAAATCAATACTTGGAAAAGACAGTGATGAGTACACGTCAATTCCATTTTTGTGAAAGTGAATGTTACATCCTGTGATTTGTTTTGACAATTCAGTTTTTTATTGTGTAGTGTGTGCTTATTGCAGTTGACTGAATTTGTCCAACATTCAGTCACCTATTTTTTTCAGACTGAGTTGAACAGGTACAAAAGAAACATTGTGTTCAAACTTTTTCTTCTCTATGTGTATATGTAAGTCCATCAACACTTAAATAAAAGCATCAATATAATAATAAAAAAGATCACCCTCATCCATTCTCAAAAAGTCACAAGTAGCCTACATGCAGTTGGTTGACTGTTATCCTTTTCATTTATTTAGCATTTACTGTAATTATCTATAAAGATATTAGATCAGCGTGGACCTATGTGGTGGAAATGATTCAGTTAATTAGCTCCGGAGTAGGTAATTGTGATTAACTACATAACTTGTGACTTGTTAGGAGTGAGAATGGAGGCGCTCTGCCTTCCACCTGGCGTCTCACCGCTGAAAACCAACTTTACAAAATCAGTGTAGTACCTGGCCTCCGCTCTGGCGTCCCAGCTTGATCGTCTCTGCGGCACCGTGACACAAATCTTTTGGTTATATTTACGTCATCTCCACCGCTATCTGGACTGATTTTTCGCGGGCTTCGTTGTAAACAAATGCACGTGGCCAGGCGGAGGGTTAGCAACACCGATGAACAGCGACCAGACTTGCATAGTTAAATGGGTGTATTATTTTCTGATGGTAGCCTACTTCGTGAGTCAAGTAACACTGATAACGGCGCATCTTATTGTCTGTAATGGTAAAGGCGTTGTAACGGGGGAAACAGTAATTTATAAATTTAGAAAATATGATGTAATATAATATGGTATAGTATGGTGATTGTATAGTAAAGTATGGTAATAATGTACAATACAATATAGTGTAACAATACAATAAAAATAGAATAGAATAATAAAATATATGTAGCCTATAATTATATAATTAATTATAGAAAGGTATTGTGACATAAAGCAATAGAAAACCAGATTATAATTCTGCAGATGTAGCATAATAACTATCCATCGCCTATATGCAATACATTTTTTAGTATATTAACACAAAAGATACTGTGGAGAAGAGTCAGTGAGAAAATCATAATAAAACAGAAGGGCTGTAGTGTAGTGTAGTGTAGTGTAGTGTAGTGTACTGTACCTGAGTGGTTAGTCCTCAGTTTAGTGGAGTGCCACAACCCCTGCTGAAGCTGCTCCAAGCATATTAATGATGTTTTAACAATAATAACTGGCTGTAGGAAGCAGATGTAGAAGCAGTGTTTGTTAATTTAACAGAAAAAAATATGCAGAGCATTTTGCAGGAGTTGAACACAGTTGGAGATTTAGAAAATAATCTGAAGAACAAATACCATCATAATTTACATGACACACATGCATTCATAATCACAGGTTATTAAACAGTTTCCCTCTCTCAGGCGGTTTCCCAACCAAAAAAGAGGAATGACTAAAAGAATTACTACAGCACTTACAAGGTTTCATCAAAACTCTTTTATGGCTGCTTAGCTCTGCTGATAGAGCCATCCAGCTCCCCCGTAGGTCACTGACTCAGGCTCACTTCCAGCTGTCTGTGCAGGCCTACGCAATGCGGACACTCAGTCTGGCAGCGTGCCAGCTCAGATCATTCAAACTGGATTTAATGGAAAGTTAAGTCCTTTTTTTGGTGCATAATTAAGTTTTTTTTTCTGTGTCTTTCTGGCTTTCAGATGGAAATGAAGTGAATTTGTTATTCATTGTCCTGTTTTTACAGCTGTCAAGCAAACAAGGCCATTGCATTACAAATGATTTGTTGTGGTCAAAGCCGGGTTATGGCTTCCAAATCATGTTATTCCATTGTGTAACCATGATCTGTTGACCATTATGCTGTCAGGCTTTGCTCAAGTGAAAATTTACATTCAGCAATTCTCTTTACTAATGCATATTGGTGAAATGTCCAACGTCAGAAGCACAGAGGTGGATTTCCAGCATCAATGTTAGGTTCCTCTTACTGTGTGTGTGTGTGTGTGTGTGTGTGTGTGTGTGTGTGTGTGTGTGTGTGTGTGTGTGTGTGTGTGTGTGTGTGTGTGTGTGTGTGTGTGTGTGTGTGTGTGTGTGTGTGTGTGTGTGTGTGTGTGTGTGTGTGTGGGTTGGGTCAGTGATGTACTGGCTTCCCATGGGAACATTCATTTGGTTTCTTTTGGCCCTTAACTAAATGGGAGAGAGGGAGGAGGTCAGTGGGATGAAGAAGGGAGGCAGAGGCAGAAGAAGACAGACTGTGAGAGGAGGGCAGATTGGAGAGGCTTAATTGAATGAAACTCTCTGGGAGGAAATTTAAAACAAGGCTCATTCCTTATTGAATCCCCCAGGAAGGCTCAGTGGCATGCCTGTCTTTTCTTTTATTATTTAGAACATCACCTGATAATACCAACGTCTTGTACCCCACCTTCAATTTAAACAAAGCGGAAATGGCTTTACTGAAATCAAGCTGCACCTAAACTGATTAGCAGTGGGTGGATAGAGCAGCATGCATGAGGACAGTATATTCATGAAGGCCTCCCTCCGCCCCCCCCCCACACACACACACTCCCTGTTCAACGGCAGCACACACAGCATATTCCTGATGAAGCAACCCACTGTTTAAACTCTGGCTGATCTGTCTCTCTGAAAGCCCTAAATCAACCTTATGGGCCATTTTAGAAATTACTACCATTAAGATCTGCACACATACACTTTTCCCCCGCATTTGTGCTCAGAAAAGCAGGTCACGCTCACATGCAACCGTGGTTTCTGCTGATCCTGACGTTTGAATATGAAATTATAGACGGCAGAGAAGAGCTCCCTTGTCACATGAGAACAAACTGGGGCCAGTCTTTTTTTTCTCCTGTTTATTTTCATTCACCAATCTTAAAAGAAAATATTATTTTTTTTCCCCACCTGGATTAGAAAAATGCAACAAGTTCTCCAACCTTAACCTTAGTTTTTAGTTTTTTTTAACTCACTCTTTCATACAACCCATGTGCCCGTTTGCTGAAAAACTGCACCTATATAACATACAATAATGGTCATGACTTGATAACATGTAGGCACAAAAAACTACATTGTTAGAGTTTTTGTTAGTTTGTTTCATTAAACATGATTTCAGGTAACATTCCTCCGTAAGAATCTGGTTGATCCACACAACCACTCCAACCTCTTGTAAATATCGACTGTTGTGCTCTTTATACTTCGTCATCGCACTTTTCTCTCTGCTCCTCATCATCATCACCACAGCCACAAGATGCTGCCTGGAGAAAAACGTAACTATGGGTCATAATAAGCAGCCAAACAAAACGACCTATGGGCTGGTATGAAGCTGGTTAATTTAGCAGAAGGAGTGAAAAGTGACTGGCTCTATTCAAAGGTAACAGAACCATTGTCTAGTAAATCTCACTGATACGTCCACTATAACACTGATTAAAGCCCTT
Source organism: Trachurus trachurus (assembly GCF_905171665.1). Classification (NCBI taxonomy): domain Eukaryota; kingdom Metazoa; phylum Chordata; class Actinopteri; order Carangiformes; family Carangidae; genus Trachurus; species Trachurus trachurus. Next base: position 16,339,027 of record NC_139903.1, on the reverse strand, counting down.
AAAAAGACAGCAAGTATATTATAGGAGCATTTCCCAAATTATCAAGCTAACACCATTCCTAACTCTAACAAATAATAAAATGCAAGTTGAAACTTGAACAAAAAGAAAAAATCTGCTGACAACTGACGATTGAATTATCCAAGAATTATCTGTTTTTGTCTTTGCTCGTTTCACCAATTGGAGCTGGGCACGCCTTTGATTGGTTCAAGGTGATGTCATGACAGTTGAGAGATTGTTTGCTTATGTTGCAAGGCCTCTGTCAAACAAATCTGATCGAACCACACCCACACAGCACTGATGAAGCAGTTTGGTCAAGTTTTAGATCGGTGCACATATCCATTTGTGAACTTAAATATCATCTAAGACACATTAAAGACCTGAAACCAAATATTTGATAGCTTTGATAATAAAGAAACAGTAGACATCAATCAGCTGTGTTGGCAATCTGTCTTGCTTTGTAGTGAAACACAGGAAGATAAAAACACAGCAAGAAATATTGGGTAATATCCCTGATTGAGTTAGAGGAGATCATTTTCATGTTACACTTTTGTAATGATAATACCCAAAGGCTAAGTAATATAGGAAGGAGTGAAATCTGCCTCTTGTCAGCGTTTACGATGAGAAGCACTTGCATGATTAGATGTCTTGCGATCGATGCAGCCTCTTCTCCCAATCATTAAGACTGCTCTTAACAGATTACAGCCCCCTCCCAAACACGCACAGCCTATTCTCCTCCTCTCCCTGCTCCTCCTTCTGTCTCACATACTCTCTCTTTCAGAGCTGGGGACTTGCCTCTTAAACACTTCTTTTAGCTTTCTCTCAGTTTTTCAGCCTTTTTTTTTTCAATTTTTCTGTTTTTTTGAGCATTTTCTCACACCAGAAACAACAGCTGCGAATCTTGAGGTAAAGTTTAAACAGACAGCGGCATGAAAAAGACCAAGAGGTGGTGGTGAATTTGTGACTGCACCTGGTAAAAAATGGATCTGCTAACAATCTTCTGTCACCTCCTGCTTTTATTTTTTGATCCTTGCACAGCCACGAGTCTCATCACAGGTAAACCTGCACACACACACACACACACAAAAACATTACATAGCACAAAAATATGAACTCTTGATTCACTTGTGGATCTGTCTTTGGTTTTGTGACTCCCTCTGCGCTGGATGTTTGGTTCTTGAAGCGGATATATTTGAAGCCAGAGGTAGGTGCCACCACTGTGTGTCTGTAGGAGCAGGTTATGTGAGGCTATTTCTTGTAAATCCAACAGATTATCATTATTATTATTATTATTATACACAAACTCCTGTGTGTGTGTGTGTATGTGTGTGTGTGTGCAGGTCAGCGTGTGTGCAAGGCAGGAAAAGGGCGGCCATGTTACAAGCTGGCCTATTTCTCCGAGTTGCGGCGAAAGCTGAACTTTGTGGAGGCAGAGCTCGCCTGCAGGCGGGATGGAGGGCAGCTGCTCAGCGTGGAGTCGGCATCTGAGCAAAAAATCATAGAGCAGCTCATCACAGAGCTCCGCCCGACTGATGGAGATTTCTGGATTGGTCTCCGACGTAACCATGGAGACGAGGAGAGCAGCTCAGACTGCTCCTCACAGTACTACTGGCTGGACGGGAGCAAGTCCACATTTAGGTGGATATAAAGGGCTAAAGATATATGTATTATATATATATATATATATTTATTAACGGTTTTGCACATTTAATTTTAGAGAATTTAAGAGCAAAAAAGTGAATTGCTTCCTGCGCTGGTTAATTTTCACTTCTTAATGGACTAATAATAGAAAGGAAACACAAAAACTGGTTACAAACATATTTTTCTTCACGACACCAGTTTTGAAATAAGATGGGAAATGTTGTCTGTATTTTTTAGACCTATATTAATTTTGAGTGCTTAAAAAATCTGACATAAGGAAGTTTACTGTCAAAATACAACAAAGTTTCAATTTGGTAGCCTAACCGCAAGACAAAAACTTGATAAAACAGCGGCATGAAACAAACCCCCAAACAATAAAGTAAATGAATAAAGAGACAATTTAGGACAAATAGTAGAATCCAACGCAGAAAGTGCATGGATAAAAGCTGTCTGAACTACTGTTAACATGTTTTAGCATTTCAGTACTGCAGGTTCTTATCACACGTTGGAAAACGTAGATGCAGGTATTTCTGCAATGAGCTAATATAGGCCGGCATGTCCAATATATGTCAGGATTAATGTCAGATTTGCTCTGATGTTGTCTAGAAGCAAGAATTCATCCAAAAATGTTGTCTAAATGAAACACTTGGAGTCTGTTTTAAATCATTTACCATCAATAAAATACAAAATCTGACCAGACGCCAGCAACTGTCAACACACAGTGCTACAGATATATTCTGGAAACTATTTGTCTAATCAGAACTGGACAGCATTTTTATTTATTCATTAACTGCATTTTATTAGTTTTTTTTTTTTTTAAATTACTATTATTGTTATGAATATATGGGAATATATTATGATTTTCTGTTTCTGCTTTGTCTGTGTGGTCTTCAACACACACTTCAGGAACTGGCACTGGGATGAGCCATCGTGTGGCTATGAGGTGTGTGTGGTGATGTATCACCAACCATCTGCACCTCCAGGTCTCGGGGGGCTCTACATGTTTCAGTGGAACGATGACAACTGTGAAACCAAGAACAACTTCATCTGCAAATACACTGCAGGTATACTGTTACACTGATTCTGTCTTTTCCTTTGCGTTGAAAAGACTCAAACATCGTTGACTGTGATTCATATTCTCCTCAGAGCTGGACCCTTCGCCGCCGCCCAACTCCACTCACACGGGTAAAATGTGCACGAGTGCTCAAACAATGAAGCAGTGCACAGTTCAGTTGGTATGATTTGATCAATATTGAGACAATCTCACAGTCATGATGTCTTTTATTACAGATGGCCTCCCGTCATCTGTGCTGCCCTGGACCCCAAGAGACAACAACAATGACACACATACAGGTTGACTGACTCAAGACTATAGTGCTGATAAACCTGTCACCATTTTCTGCAATGTAGCTACACAGTGCATTTCTGCTAGTGGTGCGCGGATCGATACATTCAGTACCAAAACCGTCTCTTTGAGGATTGGTTCTCACATCAAAAGATCGATATTTACAGTCCATAATATACATTGTGTTTTTTTCATCAAGGTAGAAAGGTCCTTCTCTGTTTACTGGGCATGTTCACAGTATTGAGAACTGCTGCTGTATAAATGCACCTGAATGCAACATACACACACAGTTCCACGTTGACGGCTGAGCACAAACACAGTCATGCGCGATTTTTTGACTGTATGTGAAATATGTCATGAGACTGTGAGTGTCTAATCACAGTGTAGAACAGATGAAGCTATTGCAGCAGCACAGTGGACAAAAACTTGGAATAACCAGGGTTTTGTTCACCCTTGTCAACACAAAAAGCTTGTGGCTAAGTATTGGTATCGTATTGGTTTCAGCAAGGCCACAATTTTACTTGGAGAAAACCAGTGGTATTATGGTCACTATCACTAATTTATTCTGTCTGTGTCCTTCTTGTAGCTCTGAATTTGGTTTACATCATAATCCCCACCATCCCCTTGATACTGCTGCTGCTGACAGTGACTGGAGTCTGCTGCTTCAAACTGCTTGTCAAACGGTGAGTATCTTCAGCTTCACATCTCAAAATGTCATTTTACACATGACATGTAGTGAACATTTCTGAACTTTAATTCAAATATCAACACAGTTCAGTTCAGATCATCACTGAACGCGCTGTACATGCTCCATGGCCCTTGACCCTAGACCTAACCCCCTAATCCCATAGTTCTACTTTAATTAATATATTCACTGTATAATGGTTAACAAACCAGTTCAGCACATTTTGATTTACAGCTACCAGTTTGTTCTGTACAAAAACAATAACAGTGTGTCCCTTATTGATAAAAATCAAGTCTTAACAATCAGTCAGCTCTTGTGAAATCACCAAAAGTAAAGTTTTATTACATCTTTCAGTACTTATTGACTTCCCCATCCAGTCTGAAGCGCCGTATTAATTTGTCCTTCTGAAAACAACATTTTCAAAATCACATCAAAATGTAATTTTTTAAAAAGCAACAAACTTTGGTAGGACAGTGGAGCACGGTGGTTTTTAGTGAACATAAACCGGAGTAAATAGTATATTTGTCAGGGATGCGTCTTTTAAACTGTGATAGACTGCAGCAGTTTATCATCCAGTGCAATGTTGTGTGTCTGTAACATGTTTGTGTCACCAAGAAGAAACGTGTCAGTCAGATCCGTTCACTCAGACATTCATGTTTTCTGAAACAGTATTATCAGCTCCTCAGTTCCAGTTTTCACTCTGTGTGTGTCAGTGTTTGAGTTGTTTTCTTAATTCTGTTTCTGTGTGTGTGACACAGACGGAGAAAACAGCAGAAATCGGAGGTTTGCCAGACGGAGCCGGGCCTCTGCCCCAGCCCGGCTCCAGCTGACGTCTACAATGTCATCCGCTCCCAGAAGGACGACGACCTGGTTTCAGCTCGGCCAAACACCAAAAACACCTCCTTCTTGTGCTCCTCGCCCGACACGCCGACCGGGGACTATGACAACCTGGGGGGTCGGGACACAGAGAGTGGCTTTGTGACGCTGGCCAGCACCGAGAGCTGCTTCCTCAACTTTGAGCTCAACGACCTCAGCCTCGGACGCCGCGCCACCCGCGACTTCTATGACACCAGCCTGGGCCGCTCAGGAAAGCGAGACCTGAACGACGGCAGTCTGGGCCGCAGCGGGCACAGGGAGTTTTATGACAGGAGTCTAGGTCGCCGCACAACGAAGAGTGAGCATTACGGCAGCAGTCTGTACGGGGATCATGGACTCTACGACAGCAGCATCAGAGGAGGCAGTGACCTCTATGACCCCAAACTGAGGCCTGGAAGTCACACAGTAAAGGCCGACCTCTATCAGACATACATCACCAACGGTAAGGACGACACCTTCCAAACCAGCCTGGGGACCCACGGAAACCGGAAATCCTACCAGTCCAATCTGGATTCCTACAGAATCGGCCTGAACCTTGACGGTGGAAGGAGATACTTCAACGAACAAGAGTGGATCCGCAGAGAAAACTACTGATCCTCAGCTCTAACAGCTCAGATGTTGTTGTGTTGTTGCGTGAAAAGAAAACAGAAAAACTGCATGTGCGTGGTCGTAATTGTTTCTACAGTATGTTTCTGAAACTTTGTAGGATGAAAATCGGGTGAAGAAAAGGTCAAATTATATTTTGTCAGAGCGCCGACAATTCACCATGTGACAATTAGTTTGTTGTATCATTTGAAATCAAACTGTAAGTTCATCTAAATTACAAAAAAAAAAAAGTTTTAACACCTGGAGTTATCTTACAATGTCACTAATGGTGTACAAAGATCAGGCTACAGCATTTGAAAATCAGATTTTAGGCATATAACAGCGACATATCTTTCTTTTAATGTCCATGTTACATTTGGAAATCCACAGACCTCTTTATGAACAGCTTGGCCGTGGAAAATGGCTGACAACAGAAACCTCAAAGTTTAATTTTTGTTTTTTTGTGCCTTCATTAGATAGTGCAGTTGAGAGAGACAGGAAGTGGGGAGGCAGAGAGAGGGGGGAATGACATGCAGGAAAGGGCCACCCGATGCGGGATTCGAACCGGGGCCGCCTGCGTTGAGGACTGTAGCCTATAGACATGGAGCGCCTGCTCAACCTACTCCGCCACTCGCCCCCCCTTGTGGTTTTAATATTTTAATATTTTAAAACCACAACAAATAACACAAGAATTGTCCTCATGTCAAGACAATGCACCACTATGAGCGCCATGGGCATGTTTTTTTTTTTTTCTTTGGGGGGGGTTGGATGATCCAGCACTTTAAAAGAGTCTTGATTGATTGGGGATAAGATCTTAAATAGAAATTCAGAGAGATTTTACACAGATTTTGGACACAGTGTCAGACCTTGTGTAGCTCCAGAGGGACGTACATGTGGCCGAAGTCTGAGTTGGTGTAGTTACCAACCTGTGTAGTATAGTCACCTCATCTCTGCTTGAGGCTCCAAGCAGAGCATGTCAAAATTCCCCACCAAAGTATAGGTGAGTGAGTTGCATTGTGGGTAAAGTATTGCCCAAGTTTTGTATAATAGGAAAGAGGATTATCGAGGGGAGGATATGTCCATCTCTCGCCCCAGTCTGTGCAGTTGATGTTGCGTTTATTTTTCATTTATAGAAACAAACAAATGCACACAGGGGAAACCTGGAGAAGTTTGGCCTTGGGCAGTGAAGACTCCCACTGAGCACAGTCAGTGCTCATTTCACGTGAAAACATGAACTAACTCCCTCAGATGTGACTGAGTGATTCTAAGTGACTTGGACAATACATATGTATGTATGTGTGCGTGTAGCAGCCTGTTTGCATGGCCTTGTCATGCTGCTCTTGCTTGGTAGGATAACGATGGAGGTCTTGGACCAATGCGTCTGCCGTGCCTGAAAATACTGTTTTATTCACACCCTAGTTTACCTGAAGTAAAGAGGCTACCTCGACCAGACTGAGACACAGTCAACTGATACAATGAAAATATATATATACGAATATAGATTATTTTTATGTACAGTAACTGTGTTGTGATATGGCCTTAATTTTTAAGATAGAGACCTTTAAGTGAGTTTAATAGATAGACTTGTTCCCTCGTTTATCAGTGTGTGTTGTGTCTCTGTTTGAGTAAAACAACACAGTGAATTCAGCTCGAGTGCCTGCAGCCTGACTACAGCAACGGCATGATGATATCAAAGACAATGAGAAAATATAGCATTATTGTTATTATTTATTCAGAATGTATAATGCCTTGACATCTCTCCTGTAAGCGAGAGGAGTTTGTATGTTTGTTACATAAGGAAATCTTCAAATAAAAAGAGATTACAATTATATCAATAAGCCTGTGAGATGCAGTGATTTTACCTTCCCAATAAAAAAGAGGATTGTATTCACAGTCAATCATGTTTTATTAACATTCCAACTTAAATTAATCAACACACTCTCGCTTTCATTCGTCTCCACCATGCACACACACAACAGAACACGCCATAGATACTGTTCGACTGCAGACGAGCAAACACTACAAGATTTTTTAAGATTATTTGTTCAGAAAAACTCCACATTTTCAAGTAAGAATAAAGAAACATCATATGTATGGAACGGCCTTTCCTGGGCTGAATGCACTGAAAAATCTTGTAGTGTGCCTCCACAGTAATACATTCAGTTAACACACATACACACACACTCACGCAAACAGCCAAAAGCAGTCCTTAAAGGGTCTGATATCTTCAAATGTTTCCAGAGACAAATACTTCAAAACACACACGTTCAACACTCACACACACAAACAAACAAACACCAGCTGTACTGACGGGAAGTGATTGATTTCTGCTGTCTGGACTTTGTAGATTTTGGGCCAGGCAGAGGTTCAACGGTCAGCCGTGGGTGCGTTTACGAGGCTGCTTTTGCCGCCGTGGTTTCAAGATGACGTAGCGCCTGTAGGTGGTGTGATGGTCTGAGATAAACGGGATGTAGAGCGCTCTGAAGAGAGGATGTGATCTGGGGGAGTAGAAGGTTTTATTAAAAAAAAGCGCATGACTTTTTTAAGTTTAAAATCTTTACAGTTTCTTGCTAATTCTTACACAATAGATTAATCTTTTTTCAATGTTAAGATCTGTAATCTGTATAGTCTGGCAACGACCGGTAGACCTCGGCTCAATCCAGGGGGGCGGGATGAAGGCTGTCTTTCAAACTGCCTCTGCACGCAATAGGGTAGCGCTACAACTAATCAGAACAAAGAGCAGGATGACGTAGATTAAACTTTTCCCATATCCCGTCGGCAAAACACCAAATACATCCTTCTTCGAAATGAATGACTTCGGTGCAGTTTCTTGCTCAAGTTGATGCCAACGGCGATTGAAACGATTCCTTTGCCAAAGCCATCTTGTCATGTTTTTCACCGTCGCAAGTATGTCGTCATCGCGTTAAGCCTGCCCAACGACTCTCTAAACAGATAGAGCGCTGTGATTGGTGAACACAAACGGCGTTCGAGACTCAAAAAGTTCCTATGGCACGTTTCTAGACGGACCTGCTGAGCAAATATATTTGCTGCCGCTAGGGTGCGTCTAGATTTCTAGGCTATGTAAATCTTGCATTTGGGGAAAAAAATACCTTGACGCCTGAAGGAAGGGCTTGTAGGCGATAATGGTCCACTCTTCTTTATTGGAGGAGTAACGTGGCTCGAGAGGCGCCTCTTCCTCTGTGTCCAGGTCTACTAAGTAGTGGCACTGCCGTAAATCAACCTGCACAAAGAAAATAGATAAATAACTATGCAATGCTATTGCTATCTACAGTCTCGGTAAACATGCCCATGCCAGAGTGACCTACATATCTGGTTGGCTCCTCCAGGTTCTGGTCGTTCATATTAGCTGGGATCATCTGTGTGGCCAGAGGACCGTCGGCGTACGGCTGAGGCAACTGCCCTTTAAACTCAGACTGAATGTAATGCAGTTGCCAGCTGGAGATTAGAAAAAGTAATTATCAGAAAGGGGCACAGCCTGAGTCACTCATTTGTATCTGGCATGACAAATGTAATCTTGGCTTGGAGATGTCTGAAAATCATTCTGATGTCGATTCATAAATAGAAGAGCAGCACTGGTGTTTGAGGTTTATACACAGATACTATGTCCTGTATACTGACTTGTGTGGTAGTAGGAAGCTACTGGGGAAGCGGTACCACTCTTTGCCCACACACACATTGACAGGTCTGCCTTCGGGGACCGAGTGAAGAGTTGGATCCTTGGCGATGCGGTGAAACTCTGGGTACAGATCCAGGGGGGCGTGGTAGCCTGTAGACGGAGGCAGAGAGAAAAAATACATAATTACATCCGTCTCAAAGAGTGGGTTTTGTTGCCCGACACCGGTGCTCTGGAGAGCAGAGTCTGTGTGCCCACATACCTCTAAAGAGGGCGACAGAACGCGACAGCGACAACACTGTAAAGACCACAACTGTGCTTAGAGCCAGCCAGTTGGAGGAGACCGTGTAGTGCTCCAGTCTGTATCGCTGGAACAGGAAGTGGTAGCATTTCTGCAAGACATAAAAAAATGAATCTGTAAAAACAAATTTTAGATGCACACGCATTACTAAAAAGTACCTGAAACAAATAAAGCCAACTATCAATGTCTACTGTTTTACCATAAAAGCATAAATAAAAGACACACCTGTAGAGAGGAGAGGGCTACTGCCCCACTGAGGCAGATGAGAGGGTAAATGGGAAAGAGGAAACGTTCTTCTTTATGAGGTCTGGTGAAGAAAACCAGCATCCACAAATACATGGGAGACAGAGTCAGCCAGTACGGACGCCCCAGGTTCTGCACTACAGAAAACACATGTGTGCAAATAACAATTTGATCGCAATAACCAAGACTCAGTCGGTGACCCAGAAGAACTTGTTGGTAAATGTAGACAGGAGAGCGGCAGCACAAGGGCAATTTTCAGTGCAGGTTTATGAAACAAACAGAGTCCTCACCATTGAACCTGTGTAACAAAGTCTCCATGAGAGCGGTGAGTGGCAGAGAAAACAACGCCAGAATAAACACCAGATTGAAGTTCAGGATCCCGTTGACAAAGTAGAAATGCCACGGCTCTGTACCTGAAAATTACAACAACAAAAAAAAACTTGTGATGTATTACAGCTCGTATACAGACCATCATCATAAAATCACTATAACTGTTCTGTTGGAAGATTTATGTGATGGGGGAAATCTGCAGATGGCAGCGTCACAACTTCGTTAGGTAAGATAAAACATTGAATATCGATGCCGGAGACAAAAGCCAGCAGGTCCTCTATATAAATATATACTGATACTGTCTGTGAATTAATATCTCAGGCAAGCATTTCTGACATCTTAATGGAGAGGAATAGAAACTTATTGGCACAGTTTCAAAGAGTTAGGTTTTAGCGTCGGTTATGGAGTGCCCTCTGGAGTCCAATAAACTGAGTGCAGCTTTAAATTTGATCAGTTCTGTCAATGAATTATACCATCAGCCTAACAGTGACTATACAATCCATATAATACCACAAACATGTAATCATCATTTGTAGTCCACTTGCCTTTAGACTGCACGGTAGAGTAATTTTTAAGAGAATAAAGTAATTACTTTTACTTGCAATAAAACCTCATTGCTATACGGCACAATTCAGTTGCTTATGCAGCCTCTTGTACTGCAGTCGCTGTAATGAATGCGGTGCATTATCACACAGAGGGATCCCAAAAATATATAGTTTTATGATGGAAAAGGGAGAGAGAAGATTCTGGAAAATGCTTCATGATAATGTTGTGTGCTCTTGTATATTTACCATACAGATCAGGTCCATGTGGTGTGAAGACGTTGTACAACAGAATATTGAGTGGAGCAACAACCAGTTTGCCATAAAAGAAAGAGTCCACTGCCACCAGAGGAACCTGAGATGGACACAGGATGAACAAAGAAGAAAGTGACAGACTGACCGCTTGAATACATTACTCTTTATCAGAATAAATGTAACTCTCGAAGAATCACAATTATATCTATATGCATGCATTTACCATGACAAGTGTAAAACGTTGTAATGTTATACTATATAAGATCAGGTCAGTGCACACACTGCAACTGTGACACTGTAAAGAAAAAAAAGATCTACCTACACATTTACCCCGTAACATACAAATTTAAAGCCTAAGTTTTACAATCATTAAAAAAACATCTTACCAGCAGCAGAAGCAGAGCAACAACTGCCCAGGTGATAAAACTTCTCCACTGCTTCTTCAACACCAGCAGGTCGAAAGCAATAGGACCCCTACAGAAAAAGAAAACAGACTAAAACTGTAAAAAAGAGAAACACATTGTGACAGGTCCGTCTGCTGACAACTTAGTATTTTTGTGTAGGTCCCTACCCAATCAGAGCAGAGAAGGGCCATCCTACGATGGCACCGGCTGCCACACCAACGATGGCTAGTGGTGTTGAGTCCTGAAACCACCCCGTCATGGCAACCAGCGTCGTATACATACAGAAAGAGGAAGGCAGGAAAGCTGAGGCGGAGGAACAAAGGAGAGGGATGATGAATCATAAAACGTGCAAATTCAAAACAGGAAACCCCTAATAGAAACACCATCATGTCTGCACACGGTGTCTGCAGAACAATGACTTCTTCTTACAACTTTCATTCTTCAATTACAGCATCCCAGAAATGTGTCAGATGTTAAAAAAAAAAAGAAAATGCACTTTTTAAAATGCTTTGCTCCACATATTGTCCTTTAAATGACAGGGCCAGACTGAGACTGGTCAGTCTCTGATGTTAAGGCCTGGGATGGAGACACAAGGGGGACAATAAAGAGATGGACGCAGAATCGACTCTCTGCTTTGATCTGACCAACCTGCGGACGAGCAGAACATTCCCGTGCTCAGGACGAGAAACGCCAACATCAGACGACCCACATGCAAGCCAAACTTCTTACAAACTGCCCTGTTCTCACACACACACACACACACACACACAAACACACAAAATCGTTAGCCTCTGTATCATGAAACACTGAATAAAATCACTACTTGTATTTGAGAGGAAGGGAAACTCACTTGTAGAAGTAGAGTTCGCAGACACAGCAGGAGAACGCTAAGACACATCGTACAAAGTAGAACACCAGGACCTGCAACACAATCAAAACACAACGCCCCAGTGTCATAATGATCATAATAACAATCATTATGTCAGATTTTCACTGACAGACACAAAGTGAATTTTTCTGATATGACATGACACCGTGTGTGTAATCGTTACCTTGTTTGTCTGTAGAACATGGGCATGCAAACAAGCAGGGAGAGCGTGTAACCACAGGTAAGCATAAGATCTGATGGCGTACAATGGGGAATATTCCCACGTCTGCATCCCTGTGCCGTAGAGCAGGTAGTGCATCTGTCAAAACAGTCGGACATGAAAAGTTGAAGAACAGGAAGTAGCAGATTGCTTGAACAATTAAAAAGATGCTAACTAGACTAACTAACAGTGGAGGGGTCAGAGATGCAGCAGGTCACAGGTTTGGATTATTGATATTAGTGAGTGGTACTCACAGGCTCCCAGTAGTTGAAGGTCTCATCACAGTCTGAGATGTTGCTGAGCAGAGCTGCACAGAAACGTGCCGAGAGCAGGCATTTGAACGCAGTAGAACCTTCTGGAGCCCAGACTTGCCCCCCACGACTTATTGACCTGTTACAGAAATACAAACGAACATTGCATGACTACTTGATATCTGCAATATTATCATAATTAATTTTAGAAATTTTTTGAAATATCAAAAATGTATCTTGCAATATACCTCAATGTACATAAATACTGTTGTACATGATGTTTGCTTTTAGAGAACTGTCTTGACTTTGAAGACGTCTAACAAATGTTTCCACTGGCTTTTTAACTTGTTTAACTTTTGTTTTACAATATACAGGCTCAGCTGGCTGATATTTCTAGTGCACATGCTTTAGAGAGAGCACTAAACAAGGCTGAGATTAGGGTCATGATTTCAGAGCTGACGAGTTAATATGCTGCTCATTACAAAGAGTAAATACCGGTAGTAAAATAGACAAGACCTAATTACATGGAGTTTTTAAAAACTGTTCTGCAGAGAAAGATCAATTAAACCATGTTGAGGTTTTGTCAATTCAGCATGGATTAGCTAATAGTTGATTAGACAGATTGTCTCTGTTTAGCTTATGAACCTGCCCTGTTTTAATTACCATGCAAAATAAATGTTTTTTCAGTTACATATTTGTCAATACAGATGTTCCTTTTTTATCAGCCTTGCCCTGTGTTTCTTTCTGACCTACACTATTACGATTACTGTATTTTTATTATTATTATTATCATTAGTAGTAGTAGTAGTAGTAGTAGTAGTAGTAATAGGGTGGCATAACTTGATTATTATCGGTTTATTTAGTTGTTTCATAATTTTTCTTCTTTTTTTTAACCTGTCATTGTATTTTTTTTTTTTTTTTTTATCCTTGGGTGTCCTGCCTGAAAAGTGATCAAAGGATAATTAATAATTGGACTGCAACTGACAGATATTTTGATTATCAATTGATCTGCAGTAAAAAGAAATGTCATCTTATTAAAGTGGCAATGTTTCACTATAGGCTATTTGCTAAATCAATTATCAAAATTGCAGCTGTTTTTTTTTTATCTTGATCAATTAATCAATAAATCAGCTCATTATTTCAGGCCATATCTAATTAGACATTTTTATATTGTAGTATGGTTTACTGTCAAGTTATAACAAATGTGTATTTTACATTTTTACATTCTGATTGCATGAATGTAAGTATGTAGTATTTACACCAGTCGACCACAACTTAAAATCTGTGGCCAGTTTTCTGATTTGAACCTTAGTAGTTTTGCTTACTTTTTTCACAGTTCCGTGGCTTGATTAAAAAAACAAACAAAAAACACAAACAAGTCAAACATTAATAAAACCAGGCACCTGTTTTATTTATTCCTCTATGTTTTTTCTACAAGACATGTTTGTGTACTCCGTGGGACAGATATCCCCTTAAATCCTTGAACCCTAAATCCATAAACACATCATTTCTAGTTCATTGTTATATTAGCGAGTACAGGTGTGGCCAGCTGTGCGCTTATTCGTATAGTGCTGCTGTACTACTAGTACAGTTTTGGAGTAATTTCATGTTTATTTGTAGGTAAAGTGGTTGTGATCCCCACCGCTCTGTGTTGCTGTTGGCTCCCATCATCAGATTAGTTAGTTAGTTAGATTAGTCGGCTCAGCTGCAGCCGCGTTGATCCTCAAGTTTACATGTCACTGTTTACGGTTATGACACGTCATCTAACAAACTGTCACCTCTTCTCTCCAGCACCACACCGACCCACCGGCCACTGTTACCCGAGCACCGGGGCTCAGCAGCCGGCTGACCCGGGGCAGCTGACCCCGGTAGTGGACCACAGGTGTGTGGGGAATCTGGAGATGAATGAAAGAAGCTCACCAGGTAACTTAGCTACGGTACGTTGCGTTGTTATTCAATCACAAACGATGCAACTACTGTAGTTGTTACTGTTGTTAATTTTTACGGCAAAAACCCAACCGACGAGCCGTCTAATGGTGAATCCATGTAAACACACAGCCTGCAGGTTGTTAGATTGACATTATCATTCATCATTATCGCGCTGTTTGCATCGAAACTTGCTCATCGTAGCTAGCTGCTGTAGCTAGCTGCTCCTGCCCGGGACTGTCACACTCACAGACCGGGGGATGGAGCTTGAAGCCCCGGCGAGGGGGAAACGTCGCTCCCCGCGGCTCGTACTCACTCTTGCCGAGTCTCTGTGACTTTGCTGTCGTCGCTGCCTTTCTCCTCTTTCGGTGGCCGGGCTTCAGCGGACACGTTGACGTTGTTTGCATCCTGTCTGCTGCCTCGCCTGGTTCGCTGCCGAAGCGCCTTGGCCGCCATGTTTACCGGAGCTGCTGCTCCCGAGTCCGCCGTCGTTCATTTCCGTCTCTGCCCGGTCACTGACGGCGCTCATCAAAGCATAGAGCGTGTCAGTTCATTAAATACACACTAATAATGGACACTTGGAGAGAGCTTCATAATATAATATAATATAATATAATATAATATAATATAATATAATATAATATAATATAATATAATATAATATAATTATAGTTTTATCAATACAGTATATAACAAAGGTTCACAAAGTGCTTGAAAAAACAACATACTGTATATGAGACATGTCACAAATTTGCATAGTGCATGACAAAACACATAAGAGACCAGTCACAAACAATTGCCATAAAACTATAAGAGATGGACTGCCCAAGCAATACAGCCACAATTTGCTCTTCAGCCATAAAATAAGTTTATATCCGCACAAACTACAGCATCCGCAATAAACACAGAGCTCGTAATGATTACAGATTTAGGATTCAAGGGCTTATTTGTCACAAACACCTGTTTTTTGCAGTAAAATACAGTGTGGTCTGCTCTTATCAATACACTGTTTGGAATTATAACAGGTGACTGGTTCCAATGTTGTGATTGATTTGTGTATCTTTCTTTCATTAAGTCTTGCCAAGGCAACTGCAACAACAAACTAAGCTTCAAATCAAATGACTAATTTGAGTGATTGCATTTACATTCATTTCTTTCCACTTATATAAACAAAAACATTTGGTGAATATATATTCAGAGAGACGCTTTAACTTTTTAAACTAAACCTACCAAGCAGTAAAATAGTTAGAATAAATCTAAATATTATACATTAGATTAACATATTACTTCATTAGTGTGTTCTTGGATCAGTATACAATTCAAAATATGTAGAATAAATTATACAGTCATAACAAAATTCATTATTACACTGTATGCAGTTCTTTCAAGAAGATTATACTGGATATAAACTGCTCACAAAGACCGTACAACTAAATGCAGTCCAAAATATGGCCTACAGGTCTCATAACTTAGTTACCACCAATTTTAATTTTTTTTCAAGGAAACTTTCTCAGAAACAACAAACTTGTAGTTCCCCAGAAGTCTTAGTATATTACATCAGACAAATAAATTGGTGAAAGCTTTCAGAGCTGTTGTATATCAGTATATTTACTTTTATGCTTTGCCACATCATGCACTAAATATGGCTATTTACAATGACTCTTGACAGACCACAAATTGATGTTAAATAGTTGGTTTATTGTAGGATACATAAAACACACAGAGACACAGACAATTCCAGTCACATTTTGAGGACACACTGTAAACGACGCCTCACCTATTGTAAACACAGTTCAACTAGATTTTAATTTGTTTAGCAGCCACAGACAGACTTAGACCAGTGGTTATAATCTGTCTGAAAATGAACTGAGATCGCTATACCTGCAGCAGCTACCTGATGTTGACGTGCAGCCGAGAGGAAAGCAACAACTCCAAGTGCTTGTGAAACTTGAGGGCTTGTGTGTGTGACAGAGCGTGTGTGTGCGAGTGGTATGTGAGTCTGTAACAGTAACTGGTCTGACTCAGGTCAGGATGGGAGAACGAATCAATGAGTTTAACTTGCTCCACGGTCCCACGACTGGCCTCTCGGACCATGGCGTGGAACTTCTTCTCTTCCCACGTCGGCCCCGTCCAGAAGCTGATGTCAAAGCTGAAGTGCTCAGGGAACAGGGAGAACGGCTGGAAGGCGGTCCCGGGTGACGGGCGGCACTCGAACTGTTTTAAAAACCGTGGGTCATGTGACCACAGCAGCCGCCTGTCGGGCAGGGAGAACAGGAGCGCGGCCAGAAGGTCCAGATTTAGGGACACGGTGATGCTAACGTGGCTGATGTCGTCGCCGGCGCTGCTTACAAGCACCTTTCCAACCAAACCCATCGGCTGTGCCGTCAGACGCAGACCTCCCTGCTCCGACACCAGAGAGACCCCATGCGGTGCGAGCAGCTCTTCCAGCCTCTGTCCGAGCGATGTGATTGGCTCACATTGTGAAGGGAAAACTCCTGTGAGGAGAAGCTCGTGAAAGGCCGGCAGGGACCAAATGTTGATAGCCACACTCTTAAACACCAGGCCACTGATGCCAAATAACAGGCTGGTTACGCCGTTACAGCCTCCGCAGGATTCCTCCGTCTCACTTCCCTCAACTTCAACACCTTCGTTACCCGCGTCCGTCGTCCGATGACCTACAAAGTCTTCCATATGAGGGAGCAGTGACGGACGCAGCACGTAGACACCGTTTTCCCCTTCGGGATCAACATCGAGAGAGCAATCAGACCTGAGGCTCTCTGCTCCTTTGCTTCTCATCCTGTCTGATTTATCTGAGGTGACACATGTGGCTGACGGAGCGTCTCCGTCTCGCGTGTCTCTTTGTTCCTGACAGTCCAGACACGTCGGCCGATCCTTTTCTTTGTCCGCAGAGGCGTGGACGTCAGAGCTGAGGTCTTTCTGCAGCAGGTGGATCCAGTAGCAGTCTGCGCTGTCCACGTCGTGGCAGCACATCTGCAGCTGTTTGGCAGTGAGGAGGAAGGGGATGGTGTCTGTCGTCACCATGGAGACTGGCCACTTTTCCTTCAGTCCTTCGAGAAGAAAATCATGCACCAGTCTGACAGGGTGAACAGAGCCTGAGCAGAGAAATCCCCTGATGGAAGAGAGGACACAATAAGCACGTGGTTATATAAGTTTTTTTTTTTTTTGCGTTGGCGGCTTCATACTCAAAGAGCAGAGGAGCCTGTGTGTAACTGTACCTGAATATATAATCACTGAGCTCAGCGGGCACGTTGTACTGGACCTTCTCCCCTTCAACAACCTCCTCCACCTTAGGCGTCAGCGCAGAGGTGTAGGGGAGGCTGCGAGAAAACACATGGAGCAAAGCTTTCTCCACATGGAAGCCCTTATCCTGGCTCCTGCACACAGCAACACAGTCATTAGAGCCAATATGCAAACACACATCAAACACACACACAGAGGGACACAAAGGGTTGTTTCTATTTGTACACCGCAACACTCACCTTTACTCCTTACCTGTATCCTGTGCACTTGTAGCTCTGGTATTTCTCACTTTCAAAAGAACAGATGTCACTAAGGATCAGGTGCGCCTCTGCTGCCATGGCAGCCACCTGCCAGCTGTTGTGCCACTCTCGCCTCGGCTGGTCCGCTGGCGTCCCGCCTTGGCCGTTGCACAGGGTGACGTGAACCTCCCCGTCTTTAGCCAGCAGTTGAACACAACTGGAAGAAAAATGAACACATGTATTCTGGATATTGTCTGAAAATTAGGTCAGTGTTGTTGTTTTTTTTCCAACTGATTTTGATGAAGTTTTCAGTTTTGAATGCTGGTGACAATAAACTGCCCATATATGTAAATACTGTATAATAAACATGAGTGTGAATGGTTGTATGTCTGTCTTTGTCTTACTATACTGTAAACTAGTCACCTATCCAGGGTGTATCCCACCTCTCCAGTGGTAATTTTGCAGAAAGACAGACCAGCATAGTTGACTGACAAAATGTGTATGCTGTATATATGAAAAATAAAAATGTATTCCTAAAAGCAGGCAGTTCACAAAGGCCAAATACCGTGTGAACACAAGCAGCAAAACAAGAATTGTGCTGAAATAATAACAGATTCTGTTTTAAATTGGAAACTGTCTCATCAAATGAGCACAGATTCTGAGAAAGCATTTTGGTGCAAAAATGGACGCATTTCAATTGGGGAAAGAAATAAAACATATACACAGTTATTATTATCATATACAATTTCTGGGTTAAACACTGATATAAAGTTAGATAAAACTGTGCTCATCGGGTTTAAATAAAGCATGGTATATTTGTTGACAAAAACAAACAGATATAAGTTGTAAATAAATCCAAATCGACCAAATTCCATCTGCAAGTAAAGTGACCTTGAGTATTTTTTTTTTTTTGAGAGAGAAAACATTCATTTGAAAATAAAATGGTATGATTTTATTTGACTCATACTATAAATGTTGTGATGGGTTTTAATCCTACAGTATGATAACTATACCTGAGGAAGAAGTTTTTGAGGAGCTCCCTGTTCTTTTTAACCCCACTCTTTCTACCACAGTGAGGGAAGTTGAACACCACAAGGTCAAAGAGATGGCCCTGCAGAGCGCCACAGTCCCCCAGCTTAGTGCAGTCCACTCCGTAAAGCACGGTCCCACCTGTATGACAAATATGGTTAATAATTAAACAAGAAGAAAAGAAGGAATAGCAAGAAAAACGCAACTGAGAACAAATATTAAAGTAAGTAGCCTACCCACAAAGACATGTAGCCTACCTGAGTCGGTGATGCTCTGGATGTTGGTGGCTGCACCTTCGTGCCGCAGTGCCTCGTCCTGATGCTGCAGACAAGTGGCCGTGATGCTCGTCTCCGTGTCCGCGTGTGTCTGGCTCATGGACGCAGAAAATGAGAAGTTCCCTTCTCCCACCAACAACACGGACCGTGAAGGAGACATGACCAGTTCAACCTAGAAATATGTCCAGGAAAAAATAAAATAAAAACAAAAACTTAACTCCCTGGAAGAAAAAAAAAATCTTCTCCCTCTTTGAAAACGCGAAGAATAAAGAGGCGACAGTGACAGTGACAACCTTCTTTCCTCTTCGCGGTCTAATATGATCCTTGTAAACTCATATTTTCTATCAAAAAACCTTATTTTCTTGTATCTGAGACTGTTTTCTGCTGTAAAACACAGATTAAATAGACTGTGAAGCCGTTGACCTTCCTCGTTAGCTCGGTGATACAGCACATGAAAGCTGAATAATATCTCATCTCACCTGTAGCTGCTGCTGCTTGCGTTGGACGCGGTGTCGCACAGACAATAGTCCGACCGGAAACAAAAACCTGCGGAACTTTGCCCGAGCTGTGAAAAACGCAGCGCCACAACAGAAAAAAAAATATATACAGATACGCCAGTTAGATAAATGAAAATATACAGTTGATATAATTATTAATAATTCAACTGAGTTGCTAATCGTTGGTTTGCGATATTTTTCAGACCACAGAACCTAGCTCGTGTTTTCAGGGGGGTGCTTTAGGGTGGCGCATCACATCTGGAGCAGGCAGCTATTTGCAGCATCAGTTTTATCCCAGCATCAGCTGCACTCGCACGTTAGGTCGCTTGTTAAAGGAAGGAAATCCAGCTGACAGTGTTTCCGATGTGCACCTCTCAGTGCCGTATGGGATTTTAAAGGTCTCTTGATCACACCGGACGTAGGTAGCAAAACAACAAGCGCGTACACGAGCATCTGTTTTTGCTGATGCTAAGGTCATGCTAGCTAACGGGAATTACTGCACCTGCACAGGAAAACAACAGACTACCTATCATGGTGCACATAGATGTGGTCGTCCCTTTAATTCAAGTATCAAACATAAACCAAGTTAGATATAGATACATAGCAAACGATATTTCAAAATATAAGTGTTTTTATTTTATTTTATTCATTTATTTGCATCTTTGAGCTGTCAATGAGAGTAGTCATTTTGCATTCTTGAATATTATTTTTTATCTCATTATTTTCACAGAGTCTGGCTTTAATAAAGTGCACATGCAGCAGTAAATAAATCAAATAATAATTGTCATGAATCTCTCCTTTGTCTCTTTGTGTCCTGTAGGAAGTGTTGTGCCCACATGGGCAGTGTCCTAGCTTTGTCCTCTGGTCCAGGCCATCAGAGCTGGCCTTTCTCCACGGACCCCTCTCCTTCTCGCTGGGACGCGCATCCTGCTCACTGGGACAGTCCCCCACGCTGGGAGAGGAGAGATGGCCGCTTACCAAACCCAGGCAGCTTTCACTCCCTTCACAGGAGCTGCAAAGGTATGTAATTGTGTGTATGTAACAGGTACATTGAAATAAGCCGTCACGCAATTGAATGCTGTTTAAACTTTTAAGAGGACGAGCTAACATTGAACATACTGTATGGAACATTGAATGTGTTTAAAGGTCAAATGCAGTTTTATTTACCTTAACAATTGTGTATAATGTTTATAAATGAGTGACAGGCACTCTTGATTTTCACAACGAGAAGATTAGAGTCAACTCATGACCACAGGGCCTGTAATTGTACCAAATGTGATATTTACGTTTCTGATATGACTGTCTTCTCTGTCTCCTCAGATGTTTTTCCTCAACAGATTGAGGGCGTTAAGATGATGATCAATAAAACTCTGAGCAGTTTCTTCAAGGTGACTCTTCCTTCCATACTGATTTACATTTGTTTACATTACGTTTGTGGCACGTAAATGCAATATGAATGGAGATATCTTGCTTCTTAAAATGTTATAATGCCCTGTACATGTGTTTTCTTCCAGGCCAGTCATACTTTGCATCTCAGTGCTGTCACTCCTTCGTACTACAGATTCCACGTGGAGCATCTGCAGTCGGACGATTACAGCAAAGACAAGGTCAAGAACGAGTCATCACATTAAAAACATGTTACCACTGCTTTATCATGAATTCTTTTAGCAGTTATGAAGGAAAACAGACAGAGATGCTGCCTTTTGAGTTGTCAGGTTGCATATTGATTCTTCCTCTCATTTTAGGATGCTCCGGCGTTGATCGGTGAAATGGACTCTTCTGGTAGTCTGAACGCTCACGCTCTGTTGCACCTCTCCGAGCGTGTACGAGCCAGAACGGTGTTTCAGGTGACGTCCCAACGCCCTTCTCTGTCCTTACATCCGTCCAGCCCGTGCTACATTCAGTCACTTTTTCTACAAAAGTCAGTTTTTGTACACAAAGTGCTGCAAACAACTCATTGAAATTTTCGATTGTGTTTCAGACTCAGCAGTCCCAGTTTGTAACGTGGCAGTTTGAGACGGAGTACAGAGGGAACGACTTCACTGCTGCCGTCACAGTAGCCAACCCAGACGTCCTCAGAGAGTCAGGTGATGAACGACAGGTGGAACGACTAGAGCCTCACTGGAACATCACATGAAGTGTTATTATGTGTTAAAGTTAATTGTGCAAAGACACAAACCTGTGTATCAGTGTAACGGGGAAATAATGTTATCACATATTGGTTTTAGCTTTTTAAAACCATGTCTTTAGTATCTGCCCTTATACTCAAATATGGTCCCACTTTGCCTTGTCTAATACACATATATGTGTGTTTCTGTGCGACAGTCATCCTTGTGGCACACTTCCTGCAGAGTGTGTCCTCTGGACTGGTTTTAGGAGGGGAGCTGGTCTACCATCGGGGGAGAGCAGAGGAAGGAGGAATTCTTACTTTAGCTGGACAGTACTCACGTGAGATTGTATTTGTGAATCTGCTTTTTAACATCTGATTTAACCTAGTTGTAATATTTCCTGATCTGGTTTGATTGATCCAGCAGCAGCATGTCCACTCTCTCCTCCTCATGCAGGACCAAACTGGGTGGCAACACTGAATGCTGGGAAAGGAGGTGCCCATGCCAGCTACTATCACAGAGCCAACAAACAGGTAAAACAAATATCACAATACTGTTCATACATACATATACTTAGCACATATTGCAAAAATACATGTGTTTGTGTGTTTTCCAGATCCAAGTTGGAGTGGAGTTTGAAGCCAGTACCAGGACTCAGGAGACCACGACCTCGTTTGGATATCAGATGGAGCTCCCAGAGGCCAACATGGTGTTTAGAGGTAAAATTCATTCTAATGTCGTGCTGGATAAAAATCATTCAGAAAACACACAGAGTTCTTTTTCTGTGTGTCTCCAGGTATGATAAACAGTCGGTGTATCATAGGAGGTGTGCTGGAGAAGCGCCTGACACCACTCCCCGCCACCCTGATTATGGGTGCCTTTGTAAATCACAGAGGCGACAAGCTGCAAGTGGGCCTAGGTGTCCATGTGGGATAATCTTCCACCAGCTCCCCGCTGCCATTACTACTCACTGTCAGGGCGACCGTCCAGCGACCTGTTTAAGAGGCTTCTGGTCCGTCAGTCTCAGTAAAACACTCTGAATATTGTTGATTTTTTTTTTTTGGGGTGTTGAAGCCCAAAATGTTTCATTTTATCAATGCATCTTATCTTGCAACCTACCTCTCTAAATGGAGGTGAAGTTTCCTGATTGGGTGACAAAAGGATTACACTGGAAGATTGGATTAACATTTTGAGGGGCTCAACATGTGTGAGATAAGTCCCTGTCTCCCGGAAACCAGACTGCACGTCACCTTCTGGACAATGGACACAGAAAGGATGAGTGTCATACTGTACTGTAAACTACTAATAAATTAAGGTTTTATACTGTAGGTACTCATGAAGAAACTTTATGTACATAGATTAAATTAAAAGATAGTACTTTTTTTCATTTTTAGTCCGTTAACTACAATTTATGTACACCTGACCTATCTGCCGACCATTTTCTACAGCACATTGTTGTTTGTAAAACTAGCCATCGGTTTACACGTGTACCCTTATGATTAGAAAATCAACTTTTACTAACATCAAAGCTCATGAGCGTGACACTTGTTTGCCATCTGTCTCCTAAATCCTGAATTTTGGAGCTTTTGATTGCTTGAATGCAACAATTTGATTGAAGCAGTTCCCCTCCCCCTCGCCCCAGCATTACCACATTACACAAACAGAAAAAAAATAAAGCTGATTAAATGTTCACTGATTAATTATCTCAGTCTAGTATCTATTAGATGATTTCCGCCGACTAATGCTTAGAGGATAAATCGAGTGCAGAAACGAAGTGGTCAGCAGCGATGTCAGCTCTGTGTGAGTTTCAGTGAATGGGTAGTGAAATACTGTAATGCTAAAACACCAGTGTGATCCCTGAAAACTTGTGTGTGTAGATGTGTGTGTGGTTGATTATCAGCTCTTTTGCCAGCCTATATAAGTGTGTGAGAGCCCCACCCAGGAATATCGAGCCCTTTGACACTCAAGCCAGAAAGGTGCTCCACCATATACACCTACTCCAGCTGAAGGATGAGTGAGCGGCTATGCACTAACAGGACTGTACTGTATTTATATAGATGAAAACATGTGGGAACACTGACCTGTATGCAACCTGCACTACTCACGCTGCCTCTGGGCATTTGTCCTGTTGAACATATGAAATGTTGCATATATTTATTTCTACATTATGTAATATAAGCATGGGGAGAGGTACTGTAGAAGGGAATGACTGTCTTTTTTGGACTTAATTTAATAAAGATGTTATTTCTATTATAGTTAAGCTATTTTTCAAGGTTTTCTTCACCTGTGTTTTCTTCATCCTGTTTTTAAGCTTCACTGTGAATGTTTTTATTATCAAGTATGGATCAGATTATATGTAACATGGAAAGGGGGTCACTTGAAACTAACCCTCAACACCAAGCTGCTTTTTTATGACTCCTATAGTTTATTTTCCTGTCGTTTGTCCTGTATCTAATTGAAAATCTGTTAAACTAGTGAGACAAATACTTAAGGGTTGGTTAAATAAAGCTAAAAGGAGTAGTTGCTATGTTTACCATAGCTAGGTCATGATACGTCAGAGTTTTGTTCAAGTTTATGTTTTTGAGCCTCAGGGTGAATTCAGAAATCAAAGCAAAACTATCCACTTATGTTTGGGGTTTTTTGTCCACAAAAACCCAATGTATTGACTGTGAAGCTATGCACACTCCTGTCTTCGCCCACCTGTGTGTTTGTGTTTGTAGTTGTTGCCCTGTGTCGCTCCCTTTTCCTGTTCGCTCTGTATGTTCATGAACCTGTTACATGAGGTCTAAGTTTGTTCTTGTCAGCTCACACCACTGTAAAGTTGAAACAACATTTACATCAACTTTGTATGCAGTTGCCTACAGTACGATACCCAACTCGCTCTGTCTGGACTTAGATAAAACACAGATACTCTTTAGAAGCTTTAACTTTAATACTGTATAAATTCCTATAAACTGACATCAGTGATATATTGATACTGTACATCCATATGTCTTATATACAAATATATTCAAATATGAGGTGTGTAAACATTTGACTCATTCACTCTGATAAACAGTACATCATCTGGCAAAGATACAGGCTGATACCGAGTCCGCTGCCAGTTCTCTGTTATTTGTCTCTGAAAAAAGAGAAGAAGCCTTTCCCTCCTTCTCCCTTCACTTTCAAAGACTTGCTCCTTTTAAGTCCCACTGCGTTTTCTTTCTCTTTCTGCTTCTCTGCTTTTCTCTCCTCCTCGCTCTGCATCACCTGCTTACTGATCACCAACCTCATGTCCTCCTGCAACGAGATCAAAGGTCCAAGGTGACATTTTAAATTGTGTTGCCAAGAGGGACATAATTTTTGAATTGTATACCCCTGTTGACAGTCAGACCACCCACCTGCCAGGCATCCAGCTCCTCAGACAGCGCCACCTTGTGTTGGATTGTGTTGAGAAGCTGCTGAGTCAGCGTGTCTTTCTCCTGACGCACTGTGGCCAGCTCGCTCTCTAAGAAGCTGGACGATGATTTGATGGTTAGCAAAACGTCACTTGTGGTTTCAAATGAGGTGACCTAAATTCAAATCACGTTGTGATGCTTTACCTGTAGCTCGGCTTGTCAGCGCTGCCTCTGAACATCTCGGTTTCTTTCCTCAAAGTCTCCAGCTCTTCTCGCTGAGATTGTAGCTGTAGAGTGTGAAAATAAAATCAAACATAAATAAATATATATATCTATAAATCATGAAACTCTTTGCTCCTGAGGTCCCCTTGATCACATTTGAGACACTAGGCACATTTCAAAGCTGAGTGTTTTAAGTAAAAAATATATTGTAGGCTATCATATAAGAAAATATTAGTTAAATAAATTCTTTAAATGACATCTACTTCTCTTCTATTGAAAAATACAGATTCTATACATAAGCAAATATATTTCTGAGGACTGGACACAAGATGTCACCCACTACATTGGAGTCTTTTATCATACTGGACCCTGAACTAGCCTAGATGTTATACAGCAGTGGTTCTCAAACTTTTTTACATCAAGGACCCCTAAATTGACACAAATTAGACCACGGACCCCCGTTGGACAAAATTTTGAAGCAAACACCAGAAATACACAAATATTTGTTTGAATTTGTACATTCAAATTCGGGCCAATGGCGTGAATTTTTGGAAATATTGTAGAGAAATTTCTGGAAAAAAGTGGTACAATTTCTCCAAAAATGTTCAACCCTGTGGTAAAAGTGGTAAAATTCTCAAAAAAAAAAAAAAAAATGTTGAGAACCACTGTTATACAGTATGTCTTAAAATCATATACATTCATGTCAGATTTTGTGCAGAGAAACTTTTATATATTGAGCAATGGTGGCTTGGTATTCACAAACCCATTTGATGACATCAGAAAATAGAATAAAATGCTTTAAAAATGTTAAGATTGTACTCGGTTACACAAGAAATAGGGTTATCATCTCTGTTTTTCATTTCTTTAATGAATTTAAGGGGACCCTATAGGAAGAGTAGCCGTTGTTCTAGTGCAGTAGCAAATGGGGATCCAACTAAATAAACTAATACACCCACTGAAATGGAAACCAGCATCAGCTGTACAGTTCCACTCACCTCCTCTTTGAGGGCCCGTATCTCGTCATCTCTTGCTTGCAGGACCGTGGAGTGAGCTAGAAGAGCGTCTTTAGCCTGGTTGGCAGGAGACAGCGCAACACAAAGAAAGATCAGTGAGGTGAGAAACACTCAGCAGCTGATGTGGCTTTGGGAATTTCAGAGTTCAGTTAGTATCAGACTAATGAAGCATGTGAGTACAGGCTCAGGAGTAGTGCACGCCAGCTAAAGTCAGACTGTGAAGTGACTGTGCACCTGTCAGCGCAGTGGCTGGTGATTTGTATGAGTCTCTGTGTGTACCTGTGATTGCTGAATTTCACTAAGCAGAGACAAAGGTTGTGTGTGAGCACTGTCCAGGATGCTCTCTTCTCCCAGGTTCAGAGCTTTTTGTTGCAGAGAGCGATTCAAGGTACGCAACTCAAACACCACTCCCTGCTCCTGCTCTATCTACACATATGCACACACAAACACACATGCAGTGAGAGACAGGCACAAGCACGCACACAGATTTCAAGAGCTTCAAACTAGTGGCATTAGTGACGTCTGTTAGTGATGACTAATGTCTCCTTCAGCTCGTGTCCTCCTCCTGTTTCCTCAGGATTCATCTGTCACTGCTACACTTCATCGGCCGGATGTTGTTCCTCACCTCTGCTTCTTTCTCTCTCAGTTTGGCCTGGAGCTCGGACACCCTCTCTCTCAGTCCCTCTCTCTCCATGCGGAGTCCATCACTCTCCTCCTGTGAAGCTTTCAGTTGTGCCTCTATGTGCGACAGCCGCTCCAGCAAAACTCTGTTCTGTTACGAAAGGATGAAAAGATGGAACAAACGTAAATGGTGCGCTGAGAGTGATAACTTCAGTTATTTGACTCTGTCTGTTGGATGATGCCTCTGGTGAACATTTAAATAAATGGTAATCATTTCAGAACCAGATTTGATGCTTTGAGGTGTGGAAACTTGTGCCTGAGTCTGTTAAATCTCAGTAATTGGAGAGAAAAATATCCTGCTTATACTTCCATCTCAGCAGCAGAGCTGTACACTCGAGACCTGGACATGAGTCAGATTCAAACCAGCCGAGCAGGACTTGAGATTTGATTTAACTTGATTTACATGAGACTTCACTCCCTTAAGACTTGACCCAAATTGAGACTTCAAAGTAAAAGTCTCAGTCTTTCAGCAGTTTTAAAGAGGCCTTTGATAGCACATCATGAATATTTAAACAGTATTCTCTGATAGGACTTGGTTTCATCACACTGTTTCAAAATCGGCTCGTTATTTTCACATCGTATTCAAATTTTATACTTTGGTCAAGTTTAAAATGTATATGATATGAATGGAATTGATGTGTTGAATCAGCTAGTAGCCTAATATCAGCTCCTATCGATCACTGATCCCTGAATCCAACTGAATCAAAATCGTGAATCATGATAGATTTTATGATATTGAAAGGCACTGAATCATTGCCCATTGAATCAATATAATATTAAATTGTGATGAAACCTGTGGATTGATTTACAGCCCAACTACGACCTCCTATCCAGTAGCATTCAAGCTGGTGTGATGTGTTCTTTACTGTTACTTTGGTATTGAGTTATTCAAAGTGTGAGTATACCTCTGCTTGAATACTCTGTATCTGTGTGAAGCTGATGTTTCGGCTAAAAGACGACTCGTCCATCTCTTCTCTGAGGGAACGGACCTCGGTCCTCAGGATGTGTTCCAGTGTCACCGCCTGGATGGGAAGGGGGAGGGAAAAGTTGAAGAAGGCGTCTGCTCATTATGCAACTAACATTGGACTCCCTAAACCTGCTAGTCTACATTGCTCCAGTCTATGTGACTGTGACACAACATCACACGCAGGCGCAGACAATTCCCACACACATGCATGCACACACACACACACACACACACACACACACACACACACACACACACACACACACACACACACACACATATACTGTTCATTCTAACAGCGTTCAAACATAGTCATGACTTCTTCTTCTTTGGGTTGGCGTCCTAACCTCTGCCAGCTGCTCCACCAGCCGTTGGTTGTGGTTGGCCAACTGAGTCAGCTGTTCACTCTCATCCTTTCTCTGGGCTCTGCCTTGGCTGTGATGTCGCTCCAGCTCGGACCTCAGAGCAGCTAAATCCGCAGCCAGCTCTGCCTCTCTCTGACCAGATGTCAGTTCATTCATGTCCAGCTTCCTCTGGAGGACATGTTTCTCCTGCTGTAAAGCCTGGAACATCAAACACAACATGAACTGGCTTTAAGATACATTGGGATTTCTGTTCTTGTGACTGCAAATGACATTACATCATACAGTATGTTGGTTTCTAGGCAACTTATCCATAACAGACATGTTTGTCCCAGTCTCTGTTATCCCAAAAGCCATTACAGTGTAACAACAGCTCCTTCACTCATATTATTACTTAGCCTACAGCCGTACTTTTCCTACTGTTACAAGTCATCGTGTCATAATGCTACTGGTCCAAAAATGTGTATTAACCCTTTAAAAATAACAATTTCTCAATTAACTTTATTCTGCACTTTTCCCATCACTACTTGCTGTCCTCTGCTGTGTTCTACTTGTTTTCTCAATGCCGATGTCTACTGTATGCAGAGATGAGGCAATGTAAAACTGTATCACTAGCAGTAAATTACATGCATATATTTGTCTTTGTATGTTTATAATTGTTTAAACTTGGATTAATTCAAGATAGATATAGATGGAGCTGGAATAAACTGAATGTAGGGCTACATTCACTCACTTGTTCATGGTTTTTAGCTTTCCTTTTGTTTCTACCCCATTATAGTTTTTACCAGTTTGAGAAAAAAACAGTTTGCTTCAAACTTCATCTTTACCTCCATCTCCCTCTCCCTCAGCTCCAGAGTAGCTGCCAGCTCCTCATTCTTCTCCAGTAAAGCGCGACCCAGCTCTGCAGCCAGTATCAAGTCCGTCTCGATCCCTCCTCCGCTGTCATTGCTGCCAGGACATGGGGAGGACGGAGGGAGAGTAAAGGAGAGAGACACTGAAGACGATGACGACAGTGGGAAGAAGGAGTCCTCCAGGCTCGGAGAGGGAAGACTGCTTTTTCTGGGGGTGAACATTGTTGTTGTGGGGTTTGTTTGTAGGAGTCAGCTGGAAAACATAATTCCAGGTGTTGTAATCCACACTCACACAGGCAGGTGGGCAGCCGTGAGCCCTTATTTTTCTTCCTGCCTTGTGAAATCAGGAATGGTTTTCTGTTTCTTGTTGGTCTGGTTTGGGCTGATCTGGTCTGCAACAGTTAAATGAGACCGTTCTGTAATCCAATATGTCCAATACAGTATGTGTTCCTCACTGTGGTTCTTGAGGTCCTGATGCTGGTTTCATTCAATCCTGCTCTTCTCCGCATATAATTCTGTGGCTGAGGAAAACATCTCCACTGACACAGATTCATTCACAGAAACAGTGGCATTCAGTAGGCTACATGTATGATGATGACATGTGAAAATCAGACAAGTTGTTTTCTAGTAACATAATCTCAGATGGCCCTTAAGGAGGTCTTTTGTCTGACTGACGCTTTTGTTAGTCTGACCGAAATACCAGCTCCACTGTCATCTTTGTTCTGCTCCCCTCCCTGAATTCCAAAGCCATTGTGCTCCATTATCGGCAACAAATATAACAAAGTCTTGCCTGTTCCTGATCCCTCGAGTCTAAAGAAATCAAGTTTTTGCTTGCCCACCTGTTGTAAAACAAGTCCATAAATAAATCTGGACAAGATTCTCATATCACATATCGTTATTCCCAGTCACATCAGTATCTTTTCTGTATGAATTCTGTTTATAAACTAGATCAATTTCCTCAGCCTCCTCTTCTGTCTTTAAGCCTGATGTCACCATCAGTTGTTTCACCTGTTACAGTGATACTGCTCCCTGTCACGAAACCATGCTGTCAACACATTTATAATAATCAAAATAATAAACTCAATCCAACCTGACCATTACTTGTTACTGTGATTATGAAAATCACTTTCAACAGTTTTAACTCAGGTTATACCTGACACTGAAGGAATAAAAATTAAGTTTTTCTTACCTGACAGCTCCCAGCCAACTCGCACCTAGCAGGTAAAGTGTTCCTGTTTGGTCACTGTGTGCGTGTGCATGTGTGTGTGTGTTGTGTGTTGTGTGTGTGTCAGGGTGTGTTTGCACAGGAGAGGCTCAGCTGGTTTCCTTGGCAGTGGAAACACACAGTATGTAAATACAGTCAGTGGCTCCACCTCCAAAGTTGAAAAGGTAAAGGAAGCAAACGGAGGGAGGAAGATAGCAACACTGGTGGTGTGTCTGATCTGCAGAGAGAGTCACTGCTCTGACATCTAGTGGCTGAATAAGGAAGGGAAAACATACAGTATATTAACTCGGAGGAATGTGTTGTTGCAAAGTCTCACAGTCTGCTGTTTTAGAGAGGGTGAGACGGGGTGATGGGGGAGAGGAGAACAAACCGGAGTCTGTCTAATCTGGGCCTGCTCCTCCTCCTCCTCCTCCTCCTCCTCCCCATTCCCCATCCTGTTTACCTGCATGAAGGATTTGAATGGAGCTCTGTGCGTGGGGGTTTGTGTGTGTGTGTGTGTCCCTGTGTGTTTACATGAGGCAGGGGGTACAGAGAGTAGAAAAGGGGACTGCTGACATTACACCTCCTCCTCAGAGACAGCAAACAGATAAAAAGGGGACAAGACACTCATCACCACGCTCAGAAATAAGACCTTTGGATCACATACAGACATGCCATGCACACTCTGGATCGCTCTCTCGGTGTGGCTTCTCCTGCCAACCTCTGAAGCTGGAAGGCAGATGCCTAAACTTGCTAACAAGAAACTCTGCGCTGACTCTGAATGCAGCCGTAAGTACTGTAGGACGCTCCTCAGCCTCACTCTACTGCTTAGGTCAGGAGTTGATAATCATGTTATACAACTGTAGGGAAATTCTGAGCTAATACTCATGCAAATTGTTGAAATTTGCATAGTTCTCCAATTTTCCACTACTCACATCCCTTTCCTTTATTTTCCCTCTCAGACCCCATCTTGATAGCTCGTGCAGTGCAGGACTACTACCCCGGAGACTGCAGGTTCATTCCCATCAGACAGGGGCAGCTCGTCTACGTCTACGCAATGCTAAAAGACAAGGGGAACCTCTTCTGGGCTGGCAGTGTGAGTAAAACAAACATGTTTATGGGATCATAAGTATCAATAGACACTGATGATAACCTATCAAAGGAGATGCTGTCAGCCATTTATGTCTGTATGTATCACCTGTTTTTCAGGTACAAGACTCGTATTACGGACAACAGGAGGCTCGCATTGGCCACTTCCCTAGCAGTGTTGTGGAGGAGACGCATCCTCTCATGCCAGCCAGCACTGAAGTCACAACTACTGTAGGTGAACACAAACACACACACACACACAAACATAAACACACACACACACACACACACACACACCTAATTTCTAATTCTATGTCTCTTTGCTTTCCAGAAATGGGACTTCTATTGTAACTGATGATGCCTTTACCGACAAAGAACAACCTTCTTGGAAACTACATTACAACATCACTCTCTGTTTGCTACCATATGATCTAACACTCATTGTCAACAGTATCTGAGTAAATCTGCACTGCTGGTAATCTGCAATTTAGGGAGATAAGTGCAGCCATTGTTGCTTAATGCTTTGTATGTGACTTCTTTCTGTCTGTTTGATGGATAGGAAATTCTCTGTAATACCCCATCATGCAGTTTATATCTATTTTTGCAGGTATTGAAAATCATTAAATAATATGTTTTAAAAAATAAAATTAATATGAATTGTGCATGTTTTTACTCCTTTATTATTACTTCTGCTTTTTCTTGTTGATTGAGAAAAACCTGTTGCAATAACTCCCTATCAAGGCATTATATCAAAAGAAATTAAGAATAATCCCAATGCACAGGCAGGATATAACAGTGTGTTTACAGAATAATAAAGAAATTATTAGTCTAGTCCTGACAACAAATAAAAACCTGTATGCATAACTTGGGACAGTTGTTGTTTAAAGCCACAGTCTCCCAAGATGTGAGCTACTCTATGTTGTCACGTGAAGTTCTTTGATAACACAAACAATGAATATGTTAAAGAAAAAAAAGAACACACTATGGATTTTGAGTTTCAACGTTTATTCTATTTGATGTTTTCTGTAAAGGGTTGTCGCCAATATGAAGGGATAATAGAACTGTAAATGTTGCCTCTACAAGCTCATACAGTATGCACTCTGTCATATACACACACAGGCACGCACGCACGCACGCACGCACGCACGCACGCACGCACGCACGCACACAGACACACTCACACACGCACACACACATTATCCTTAGCAGCTCAGAGGCCATGCTCCCCATGCAGCGTATGAGGAGCCCAGTCATAAAGTTATCTCTCTCTCTCAAAACATCAGTTCCTCCCTCATCTTCTACTTTCCCTCCCACTCATTCACCCCTTTTTCTTCCTCTCAACAGAGTTCACACCTGGTCCCAAGTCCTGTGGTGGCTTTTTTTTTTAGCGAACAAACTAAAAGTGACTGCCTATGCCTCCAGAGAACTCCTTCCTCCTCACACATACAGAAACCAACAAAGAATAACCAAAGCACAGTTGGCATCTTATTCATACCCACTCTGACAGAATGATGTAATGTAGACACAATCAAGTTGAACAGTTTTAAGTCTGTTGCTATCTGCGGTGGATATCTCTGAGAGGTCTTTACATTTCCACCCCAGATGAAGACAGGAAATACCTTGATGTGCCACTTACATGGTGGTATGAATACTTCTGGCACAGAGGTATGGTTTAATGAGTGATTTTAAGGCTTTTGATAGAAAACGTAACTCCCAGGAGTTCATTATTTTGAAATTCACCACAGTCTATCAATGAAAAACATCTGTCCTGTCACTATAGACTCTGTCACATGGGCTCAACATATTAGTCTTTGGTTTTAAGGCACCATTGTTTGCTTGCTGAGACATCAGGATAATAGGGAGTTAGGAGTTAAATACAGGTTTATTAGAAGGCACTTGCACTTATAAACATCTAGACATGTATGCCCCACCTATATGTGCGCTGAACTCCCAACAAAACTGTGACAGGTTAAATATAAATACAGACAGCACTTGGGGTTAGTAGCGCAACTGTGTCAGGAGTGTCAGGCTCTACTCTACATTTTCTGTTTCTGTGTTCCCTCTTCACAGGTGATGGGAATGTTGCGCTCCAGGCCAGGAGATGACCGAGGTGCTGTGATCGTCAGCACGCCGTCGGATGACAGGTTGGAGGTGACTTCGTTACTTGTGACACCGGCAGGAAGCCTGTACTTCCTCACAAACTCTCTTGACACAAAGCCGTGGTCATCCTGGAACACAAAGTCAATATCAGGAACGTGTCACCAAATCAAAGGATTTTAGTTTGTTTCTGTACGTGCAACTGTATGACCTCTGACCTGTCTGTCTTCATGTTTGGCGTGTATTGTGATGAACTCGTCACTGACACTGACAGACAGGTCTTCGGGGGAGAAGTGCTTCACATCCAGATAAATGACAAAGCGATCCTTTTCCATGCGCATCTGTATGCAGACAGTGCAGCCGTTAGGAGCAGCTGGACATTGAAACTCACATGTTTGTTATTGTCAGCTCATGATTTAATGATAAGTGGTGGTGACCTTCAGTGTTGATAATATATTTTCACATAGCAGTTATTTCGGTAACACTTTAGATTAGGGAACACATATTCACCATTAACTAGGTGCTTATTATATGCATATAAGTAGCTTACTATGCAGTAGTATCTCCTTATTAGTAATTATTAAGCACGTATTAACGCCTTATTCTACATAGCCTTATTCTACCTCTATTACACCATGAATTAAGATTTCTCCTGATATTAACTCCTAATTATCGCTTATTCATTGTAAATTAATGCATTAATGCTATACTAATTCAGAGTGATAAAGGAAGAATTACTGTTCTTGTGCTACTGCCCTTATTCACATCATTATTCAGAAACAACAATGCATTAATTTACAATGAATAAGCGATAATTGGGAGTTAATATCAGGAAAAATCTTAATTCATGGTGTAATAGAGGTGGAATAAGGTGTTAATGCGTGCTTAATAGTTACTAATAAGGAGCTAGTAAGCTACTTATATGCATATTAATAAGCACCTAGTTAATGGTGAATATGTGTTCCCTAATCAAACGTGTTACCGTCATTTCATAGAGGACAAACACGCAGGCAATGGGTGAATTTTACGTTACCTCACTGTGTCCATTTTCAGGCCAGTTGAGCCAGCGCATGAACGAAGGGCGTATCCAGGGGAAGGACCAGGAGAAGGGCCAGAGCAGCGGCCAGTCAGTGAGAGGTTCTGCCATGGGGAGGTCAGGGAGCCGGTGTGGATAGGCCCGACGGTACCAGGGATACTGGATGGGGATATCCATGACGAGGTCCCAGGAGAGATGGAGAAGAGAATCGATGGGTGTGAGGGAGATGAGTCTTGATTTGACTTGGTTGGAGATAGATGGGTGCTGCTGTGCTCTCCTCCACAGCATTTATAGGCCTTTCCCTCCCATCCCGCCCCGACCTCTGTCTCCGTTCACATCCTCTGCGTCCCCCTCCCCTCCAAAACCTCCCATGCACACTTGCATAGTGACTCTGCCAACAAGCTGATTTTTCTGGAACAATGATGTCAACTGTTTATCACTCCATCGCCCTCATTGTTTCATCTGTCTGACTGTGACTGGTTGTCTCTCTCTCCCTCTCTCTTTCTCTCTCTTTCTCTCTGTAACTCTGTGTCTCTGTCTCCCCCTTCTCCCGGTCATGAGGTGACACTGGCTCAGAGTACTGCTGATGCCCCCATACCCATTCCCCAGGAAATACCCCTGTCTGGTGTGTGTGTGTGTGTGTGTGTCTGTGTGTGATTTTGGGTGTGTTTGTTTGAGGAATAGCTGCCAGAGCATTAGCCTGCTGTGCTTCGAGTGCCAGAAGCTTTAGGTTTGCGAGCAGAGTGGAAGTGTGGTTGAATGGGAACTGATGAGTTTGTATGGGAGAGCATTAGGTGACACTCGAAGCATGTAGCCTATCTTTTTGCTGTGAGCTCAGATGAAAAATATGAAGTCCTTTCCAACTGTGCAACATTTGTGCCAACCAAATTTCTTTCGGTCTCTGCCACATCCTCCCTGCGTGTCATGGTGTCTCCAGAGTAGGGGAAATGTTGAATTTGGGTTATCTGCCAGCACCAAGACACTGAATAAATAATTAGGCTATGCAATTGCATTATCTGCTATAGTGACTAAATGTGCTATCTAATTACATGTAATATTTTTACTTTTTAATACTAAGCCAGACAACCATCCAATGAAGTCCAGTGTAAATGTAGCCTAATACTAAAATGTACAAAAGCCACATTGACAAACAATTTACAGGATAATGGTAAATGCTAACAGTAGCCTACAAGAGTCAATAAATCATGAATCTAACTGTGTCTTGTCGATTATTGATTAGTTTGTTGTAACATGAACAATGAGTTATATCCTGCTTTTGTTTAAAATAATTCAGACTGATAGTTGAATTTTGAGGCCGCTGTTATTTTAAACAGAGAGTGCTGAGTTCTTTTGTTGATTAACACTCAAACTCAGGGACAGGATCGAACAAGACTTCTGCTTCAGTATTCATCAGCAACCGGGGTTTATAGAGAGACACAATATGACAAACACCCATCAACTTTGGGAACATCCAAGAAAAGCCACCTACAGCCTACGTGGAGGCACAGGCTTCTTATAGTCTGTCTGATAAGACAAGTTACAGTTCAGTTCAGTAGGAGTCCTTGACTTATCTAGGCTGGTGTCCATGACTTCTTCAAACTAATTGTTTCAACAGGCCATCTTGTAGTTTCCACACATCATTTATTTTCCGCAACATAGTTTGAAAGTTAAGGCCTGTACACACTCCACAAGAACAGAGAAGTTTGTTTGTCTCTCTCCCAGAGATGCAAGAAAAGAGTAATTTTCTTGCAGCTTGTTCTTGACACATCATCATCTAACAGGAAAATTGAAGTTCTGCACTTGAGTTTCTCTTTTCTTTGAGTATAAAATGTCCTGGTCAGAACTAACTTTGTTCTTACCTTCAGAAAACAGAAAACACTCTGTTGTTGTGGAGTAGGCCATGGATGTATGATGCAGCCACAGGCCTTGAGCCCCCTCCCCTCTCCCTGTTTAGCGTCGTTACCATGGTGACGCCCGTTGCCTAGGTGGCGTTAATTGAGCCTTGAGTCTGTTGTTGGATGTAGCTGCTAACGGAGATAGTTTGGTGGGGTTAGAATTAAAAATGGACTTACCGGCTTCATATTACGGGAAACTGGACAAAAGAAACCCCGTCATTTCAGCGTTTGAACGGGACATTAACTCGTTCATGACACTGATGAGACGAGTGGTTTCCTCAACAAGCCGAGACAGCAGCAGCTCTTATGCTAAAGGGTGAGATACTGATACTGACAGCCAAGCTAACGTCAGCTAACGTCAGCTAACATAATGTAAACAACTTTACAGTACTAAACAATATTTTTATTTTAGCAAACTCACAGGGCCAGGCCCCACTCTCCTTTAACCAATAGCTACATATCTCAATCTGTTTTGACATTAACCTGTTTTTAATAAGATTGTCATTTTGAAGGATTCAAATCCTGGTGGAGATATGGAGAAAGTACAAACATCGACTGCCCTTAATGTTGTACCAGGAGCGTATGTTGCAAATTGCAGATTTTCTCTTTGGAATCAAGGTAATTTACAGTAGTCTGAGACTTGCTAATATGTAGTTTCGACAACTTTAGTTGTTCGCTTTTACAACTGTGTTTAATCAAAAACGTGGTCAACCCGTGTCAGATATTTGGCTGTGCATAGTAATGAGAGATCAGTCTAGCAGGTGAAGCTGTTTCTAAATCCTTCTGGTAATGATAATTGTCATTTTTATATCATGATCCATTGAAGCACTCTTGGAGAAGTCATGCTATTGTATGCATAAGCTATACAGTTATTCTGGTTGCTCTCTTTTTAATTAAGCTGTAGAGTACTGTACAGTTGCCAATACTGTAAATCATTCTTCCCTCTCCTCTTTGTCTGTAGCTGTACCAGCTGGCTCTCTGGCAGGGCTACGCTCTCCACCTACTGCAATTCACTACTGTGGAAATAACTGACATCACAGATGTGGACCATTTCATGGCCTGCTTCTTCCCTGAAGGTTTTGATACAGATGAAGATGCCTTCACCATGAAGGTACATTGTACTAAGCAAGTTCATGTGCAGCGTGTCTCTGTGGGATTTATTTGACTGCTGAGTGTGACTGAAGTGAAACAGGCTTACTCTGTTTGTTGATGTCATTTGGAAAGTTTGTGCATCAATACTGATATCTACTCTCTATATGTCAATGGTTAATGTGGGTTTGTGTGTGCGTGTGTGTGTGTGTGTGTGTGTGTGTGTGTGTGTGTGTGTGTGTGTGTGTGTGTGTGTGTGCGTGTGTGCGTGCGTAGGTACGTGCAATGCAGGGCTGTGCCCTGTGTATATTTGAGCTGGAGAAAAGGCACAGCATCCTCAACCAGAAGGGTCTTTGTAAACTGCTGCGTGTGCTGAACTTCATCAGGATCATGATGCAGGCTTTTCAGCAACATGAGCACCTCTGCTGGCAACTATATAATGGTATATTACTACAACATGTATAAATTTGTCCAATATTAGCTTTTTGTCTTGCCAGAAAGTTTAGGAAGAACCATGTGAACTGTTAAAGCATGAGACAGGAAAAGAGAAGAATTTGAACACGTGCCCACCAGAGAGGGTGTGTGGTGCTCCAGATGCAAGGATTGTGTCCACTAAGTTCACACTAGGCAAAAAGCTGATAGCTGATGTAGTCAGAGTAACAGGTTAATCTTCCAAGGGTACTGTACAATTCCTGGAAGTATGTAAGCACAACAAAAAATGTCACAGCCTGCTATTGTCTAAGACTAAGTAATGATGTAACTCATCTGTTATTCAAATATTCATATTTGTTATATTGCAGAACTAACCTCGTCTCTTTTTCTCTCACCTTTCCAGGTTCATTACACATCTACACCATCTGTCGGTATCTGATGTCCATGAATTGTAGTGCACAGGTATCCAGAGATAGACACATGAAACACTTGCTACTGTATGACTTGTTACCACTATCACAGACTTTTCCTCTTCCAAAAGATTGTTTATCACCATTTTTACCTGTGGGTTTCTCATAGATACACTCTAAAGGGAAATGTTGAATGGATGAGTAATAGTATGTGATGTATGGTTTTTGCAAATTATTCTAGAAAAAACTAATGATTCACTCTCTTCTGAACATTTGCTGGTGTCCTCCTTACCCTCCTTCTGGTGTGTAAGAAATATGATTAGGAAAGACAATATACAACTCCTAAAATTCCTATTTTTTACCTTACGGAGAATGTTATACACCCAGAAATGATTTTGAGTTATATTGTATTTATTATTGTCTGAGTGTACATACATAATACTGTATACCTCCATGTCTACTTTGATTCAGGCGCTGGAGTACCTCGTGTGGGCAAGCATCAGCTTAGAGCTGTCCATCCCACTGATGACTGCGAAGTATGTCCCGTGGATTGTCACACTGTACTGTGCAGTCTGTCACTGTTACTATGACAACCAGGCTGCAGTGCAGGCGGAGGTGAAAGACTCACGTACATTCAGACGCATAAAACACTCAACCATCATCATGTCAACAGACTATTCACAGGCTGATATAATACTGTAGTTAGAAATAACCTGAACTCCTACTCTCAATCTATCTGCATTTTCCTGTTAGCCAGCTATAAAGCAGTCTACCTTTTGTTAATGTGCTGAATTTAATTGTATAGTACTAATCACTAAGGACCATATTATACAATTCTGCTTTTACTGTTTCAAACACTTGTTGATTTATGCATTCCCCAAATATAATATATTGATTATGCATGGACATGTTGAATGACTATTGCAGTAACGAGTTCTCAAGTTGAATTTATGCATTTTTCTGAAAGTTCAAGTCCCTGTTTGTGTGGTTGTTTGTGTGTCTCCTAATACCTTCAGGAATTTTCCAGGAGAGCACTCAGCAAAATCAACGAGCTGGCAAAGCTGGAGGAGCAGAGTGAAGTTCCTGCCACCAGAGAGACTCAGAGAGCTTATAAAGAAGCCTCTATCAAGGCATGAGCCTCTTCTCATTAAAATACACTCTCACTACTGTTATCATCATAGAGTATAGAGTTTTACAGTTTTCACTGGCTGAGTTTCTGTCTGAGTCATAATGTGTCTCAATGAAAAACTCCCAGTTCATGTACTGTAAGAGTGTAACTACAGAAGTGTCACTAATTTGATGCTGTATGTATGACAGACACGTAGAGATTGTTGCCTTTTTGATGCCAAGTTTGCTGTTCATTACAGTTTCCCTTACAATATTGATGTTCTCTTCTATGGTTTCTCAAATTAAAAGTGATTGATCTTTTTTTTTTCTTCTCCAGCTTGGTGTCATGGTGTTCAAGCGTGCAGTGTATGAGGCCAGAAGGAGACCCAAAGCCATCTTCAGAGTCAAAGCCAAAAACTCCCTTAAAGACATACCTAATGTAATTAGAACCACATTTAATGGTGTATCATCATATACAGTGAAAAATATAATACTTTGCCCTTTAAAGGGTAGTGCACCATCCAAACACAGGCTAACTCCTGTTAAATTATTAGATTAACTGTTTACTTCGCCCTTACTATATTTATTATAATAGACTGATACACAGGTCATTTTCTTAGGTTGTGGGGTAACTTAATTCTTGCTTTGTTGCCTTAAATTGTATGCCTGACTGTATATACTGTAGGTGCCTTGGCCTCGTACTACAACAGAGCGCATGTTAATGGGACTGTTTGACAACAATGCAGCACAGTTCTTGGGCATCTCAGAAGCCATTTGGGACAGCAACAGACGCCCACTGCAAACGAGATTGCTAGATGAACCAGAGCTACAAGAAGTTGTCCTGGAACTCCTGTCTGCTGGCATCAGTATATTATCTGGTAAGTAATGCAAACACACAGCAGAAATAACCCTCTGCGGTGATAACCGTGAGTTTGTAAAGGTACAAATGCTTTGGAGAGTCTAAATGTGCGTGGGTGGGTATTTAAGGTTTGAAAGCTCACTTATTATGTATTGAGATTGTGCAATGTGTTTTCCTTCTGTATGTCAAGGAGTCACGACTACTAGTGAACACAGAGGTGATGACCAACCGCACATGTCTTTAAGTACACTGACACCAACCTCCACTCTAATGGATTTAGCCACTACAGGTATGTCTTCCTTGTCCTTTTTTCTCTCCATCGGCTTGTTACACTCAATGTTGTAGTACAAAGTGTTTGTATTGTTCAGTTGTTAAAAATTACAATGCTGTGATCTGTTGTGTTTCTAGGAGAAAACAAGGTATCCATCATGTCTGCAGTGAGGTTCATTAAACTGTTATATCAGTGCAAGGAGTCAGAGGCATTCACTGATCTTGCCAGAGAGATGCTGCAGGTTTTGTCTGTGAGTGGCACATGCACAATCTGCTATAATCTCATTATTTACTGAAGGGGGATACGTTCCATCTCTACCAGTTCTCACATGTGTGTTTCCAGTTTGAGTGTGTTCATGTGTGTTGTGTTTCTGAATGACTTTTTGAGTGATTATTTTTGTCTCTCTCTTTCAGGGTGTGGAGGGTCATTCATTCAGGAAGGCGGAGGCGGAGCTTGCTTTAATTGACAGTTTCAACAGTCTGGTGTCATCTCAGAGGAGCCGTCTTAAAGATGACAACATAACTGATGGTAGAAAAAGTGAAACCGTGCCACTAAACCTTATTTAGATGAATTGATTGCTCAATAGAAATTGGCTTTTGTCCACAACATCTTAATTGATTTTTTTTGCTGACATCCAGACTTCATTGATCTTGAGAAACATTTTTGCCTCTTTCCTTTATCTTACTGCCTGCTAAATTTTAGGTAACATACTTTTCGGGTTGTTTATCATCAGTATTGCTCGATGTCTGAATCTTAATGTTGGTTTTATGTTTCCAACAGACCGACACATGTCTTCATTCTCGATGAGTGATGAGTTCATTTGCGTGGTAGACACCCTGCACAAGTCTGTCTCTGGCTGCGCTCCTGTAAGTTTTCATATTACATGTACTGTATGTTTGTCTTGGTATTGATATGAATTAAGATAAAATTAATTCAGAGCTGGGCTTTTTACTGTGTGCATGTTTATGTGTGTGTTTGTGTAGGAGGTACAGCCAGACAGGGACCTGGTTTTGGATGTTGTGTTATTTCTCTGGGCTAAAGTGAAGGTGGTGATGCAGAGGGATCAGCTACAAAACCCAGAGTGTACACACTACCTTGAGAAGGTAGATAATTATGATAAGGTATGTATTGAAGTAAGCATTACTGACAGGGATAACCTTGTCTTCTACAGTGAGCATTGCTTTTCTTTTTATAAACACATCCTACTTCTTTCTGTTTATTTGTGTGTGGTGTTATTTTGTTAATGTACTTGCAGTGGCTGTGGTGTCTGTCTAAGCTGTGTGAAGTGGCCATTGCCTCTGACCTGGCAACTGTGGAGTGTATAATGTCAGCAGAGATGATCCACACACTGGTCATACTGCTAGAGAGAGCAGCTGAAGGCAGCAGTGAAACACAGTGTCCAGGTGAGGGTTAAGGTTCTACCACTTGTCCTGTCTCATGTGTTAAATCACCTCCAAAGTCTCTTTTCTCTCTCAGACATCTTTGCTATCAAAGCTCCCCGGCTTTGGAACGTCCTAATGTGCTCTTACTTTCTTAATTTGTACCCCATTCCATTTTTAGGATCCACTGCCCCTTCAATCTTGTCTTACTTTATATCACAGTTTTACTGAGATGCTCTTACCTGTTCTTAGAGTTTCACTTTTATGTCATCATTTGATTTGATTTGATTTGTATGTCTTCTTGTCTTATCTTATTTCATCTCATCTCCTTTTATCATGTACACCCCCTTCTATTCAATATTATCTGGGATCCTGTAACTGTAACTATAAC
Source organism: Trachurus trachurus (assembly GCF_905171665.1). Classification (NCBI taxonomy): domain Eukaryota; kingdom Metazoa; phylum Chordata; class Actinopteri; order Carangiformes; family Carangidae; genus Trachurus; species Trachurus trachurus. Next base: position 16,296,783 of record NC_139903.1, on the reverse strand, counting down.
TGGATCCTGTATTTTAATTTTTAATTTGGCTCGTCCTGGTCTAAATTTGTTGTTTGGTTCTTGTGTTGCCTGGATCACAGCCTCTATTGCTGTATTGCCTTGGTGGCTCATCTTACATGCTCTTATGGCACTGTTGTAATATGTCTTTTCATGGTTCATGTGTTTGTCAAGCACTTTGTTTGTGTGTTGTGTTTTTAAAGGTGCTACTGCTATATAAATAAAGTTATTATTATTATGTCTTAATATCTAGCAGCTCCTGAGGCAGACAGTGACAGTGTGAAACCAAGATCTTTCTCTCTTCTTGAGGTATGTGAGTGGTTGAACTGTCAATGCAGATATCATGTATTGTCAGGGGGAAAAAATGAAAAGAAAAGACAAACCTATGTGCAGTATTGTGTATTTCAACCATATTGCAAACTGTGTGTGTGTGCTTGCAGAGTTCAAGTACAGAGATACTCCAGAGGGTGTGTGAGTTGGTGAAGGAAGGTCTCAAAGCTTTGGCAACGGGTGTAGCTACACTGCTACCCCAAGACTCCTCAACCATCACTGACTCTGCTTTTATGCAGGTAGGCAGTTCAACACAGTGAAAGTTAAAGTGTGACATTTTTTCATTCTGCACAATCCTAGGATAGGCCAGGTGTTACCTTCATCTTTACACTGTATGAGATGGACACATCTACAGAGGACATCATAGATAATGAGAATACAGTATTTAAGTGCTGCTAACATCTTTTTTCTTCTTGTTTTGATAGAAATTCTGTCCCCTCCCTCCATCGACTCCCTCCATATCTTGCCCGGCACCATCAGAAGAGGGAAATGAAGAAGATAAAATAAGTAAGGCAGAGAAAGACGAAGAGGAAACTAAGGCAGATTCAGATGTGAATGTTTCTCAAGACACCCAGTCCACACGTGTGATCCTGCTGGCCACTGACCTTCATCTAGAGCTTTACATCATCCTCCACAGAGCTTCCCTCAAGTTGCTGCAGCTAAATGCAGGTAAGACTCCCATCACAGACAAATGTACCCATTATGGCCTGCACTGAGTTTATACTCAATTATAACTGATGGGAATGATGAAATTGCCTGCATTTTGATAATTACCAATGTGTAAATGTTTAAAAAAAGAATACCAATTTTAATGCCCAATAAATACAGTGGCTCATCCTGATATTTTCATTGTTGTTTCTAGTTGCAGAATCTGAACTGTTGGATCAGATCAAGAAGAACAAAGTGTCCAAAGCTCTTTTCCTGATCCAGAAAGCCTTGTTGGAGCATCACAGCACAGGGCCAAATAAGAGCAGCAAAACCAAGAGTCTGCTGGAGGTAACATGTCCTTAAACAATGCTTTGATAGACACGCCCACAAATACACGTGTGATTTACAGTAGTAACACTGACATAATTTAACGCAAGTTGCTGATATATTTCTACATAATGTAACAGAAAATTGTGAGTACCACTTAAGACAGAGCCTTACACTTCTGTGTCTGGTGGTGCCTCCAGGAACATATCTGACTGTAGTCAGTTTGTAGTGTAGTCAGGTTTGTACACCAAGGACCTCAATCATACATTTAATTTCAGTACATTATATGTGTAAGTATAGGGCCTCAGGCTGAGATGTAGTCACCTTTATTAAACTTTAAAGTGTAAATGAGTACTCAGCTGGTTCGTCTATGTGCTCTTACCAGGAGGCATCTATCCTGATAGAGAAAGCAGGAATAGAGGAGAGGAAACTGCATACCACCACCACCACCACCACCACCACCTCCAAGACATCTGCTGAAAAAAAAGACAAAGGACTCGGGGAGAAAGAGGAAAGCCCTCCACCTCCCCCCATCCTGCTCTCACGCACAGACCATTCCTTAACTTTTGCTCCAGCACCTTATAATTTAGAGGGACAGGTGAGAATTGCTTTTAATTGTTTTGGTGATCCAACACAATTTGTCCACTTTTTTTTATCTTTCCCTTTGTACTTTTGTTTTTTTAAAGGTGTGCTGGTACCAGCTTTGTGGCCGTGCAGCTAATGGCATTAACCAGAAGGTCCGGCTTGGAGACTGCAGTCTTTCAGGGACTGGGAATATGGTACAACTGATTGCTTTCACAAGAGATTTCCATGTGTATTATTGGGATGTGAACTAATGTGTGTTCATGGTATTAACCCTGACTTTGTCCTTTCCTAGGTTCCAGCGGTGTCTGGTGAGTGTGTGCTGAGAGTGGAGGGTCTGGATCCCAACCAGAAATACATGTTTGCTGTTGCAGCCTACAACAGCCAGGGCAAGCTACTGGGAAACACCATAGGGGCAACAACACTCCCACTGCTGGCATCCATGCCTGTGCAACTGCTTTCCACATGGGCACACTTCGCTCAGGTACACATCTGTCTCCTCGCTATAAGTTTGTCACGTCACTCACCACACGTGTCATTTGTGAGGTTCAGAAAAGGCAGCATAATGTACAGTATTATGGCCTTTTTGTCGCCTTCCTCAGGTGGCATTTCTAACAGAGCAGTATGCCTTAGCAAAGAGAGCCTGCAAAGAGCTGTGGAGCCACTTTACTATTCCTATTCCTGGCACCGAGTCCCACAGTACTCAGGATGGACTTGCTACCACAAGGTGAGGAGGGAACACATTTATACAGTTCAAGTGAACAACTCTATTTTTTATGCATTTTCTTATTTATATCCCCTTTCCATATATTTGCATCTTCTCTGTTCCTATTCACCACACTAAAGGCTGCACAAAGAGACCCTTCAGAGCTCCTCGGCTCATCTGTGTCAGTTATTCCTCACTTCCATCTTCATCGAGACAGAGATCAACGTTCAGCAGGGGTCACTATACTGTGACTCATTCAGTGACAATGGACCATTTATCTGGGAACAGGTAACAATTTGATCCGGATTGAGAGGCATATACAATTTTGTCAAATTGAATGGCAACAACATGTAGGACGTGAGCTCGATCAGTATGCTTGATGGTTATTGTTGTGATGAAAGGTGAACGTAAATAGTGTAAATGAATGATATATAATTTTGTGTGTATGCAGGAAGCCAGATTGGCAGAATGTGAACGAGTGCTGGTGGCCATGGACTTGGCAATGTACTTAAATGATGGTGTAGGTGCTGTGCAGGCTGTAGTAAGCTGTTATGGCCTCTTGGCACCTCTAATCTTTCAACAGATCTTATACAACCCAGCCATAGAGGTATGGAAAAAACACATTCAGTATTTTGTCTCACAAAGGAAAAATATATATAAATAATTCATAACAGTGCCTATGTTTGGTTGTGCCTGTGTCTGTGTTCTGATGTTTAGGTGCTGAAAAAGTGCTTGATCGTTTTAGAGGAGAATGCAGGTCTTCTTAAACAAAAGTGGACTGGAAACGTCTCTGAGTCTTTAATGCACATGATAGCCTGCATCGCCTACTACTTGTCAAAGGTCTGTCCACATCTGTCCGTTTATATATTCTTTTTATGTGTCCAAGCAATAAAAGTTCCAGTGGTGCCAGCCATACTTTGATTAACATTTTACATATTTAAATTTCTCTCTTAACCACAGTCACTTACAATTCTCAAAGTAAAAATTAACCAGGGACCTTGTGCAAAATAATTAATTTTTCTTCATCCTTCCTGACCAGACCTTACGTGCTCTCAGGGAGCATGAGATGGCATTTGCAGTTATGGACTGTAGTCGCAGGCTGCTCCAGGAGATCTATGATGCCCAACGGCACATCAAGAGACATGCCAATGAAGCTGTGGGTGTAGGGAGAAGTGCAAAAGTGATTATTTTTCATGATTTATTCTCTCACAATGATGATAGATCATGAAATTAATACAACTACCTGAAAGATTTTCTACATCTATATCTGTATCTATATATCTGCTATATCTTTAGGTGATGTTATGAAATTTTGAATACCCATCAACTGAAGAATATCTTGCTCCACAGTTCTAGTATGTCTGTGTGTTCATGTATCTGTGCAGTCTAAGACGGACCATGGTGCAAGGGGTAAGGGTGAAATGAAGATAAGTCTTCAACTGAAGGCACTGTGTGTGAAGAACAAGAAAGCAGCAAGTGGAGCAGCACTTACCACAGACAATGGTAATATTTTTTTTGTAGCAGCATGTATGTGATCATTTTAAGGCTATTTTCTTCCTATATACAACTGTCTTTATTTCTGTAGAGATTTCGCGGCCGCTGACCGGCAGTGAAGATCCCACCATGTTGTATGAAGTGATCTCCAGCAGCACTTTAAATGAAGCCTATCATGATGGTAAGTGGCACACACTCACATATTTCTTTAAATGAATAAGGAAGTGAAAATATAACAAAATGATAATAAAAATAAAGAATGAATCTGTTCTGTTAATTCATATCTGTTTTTTTTTGTGTGTCCTTCAAAGTGCTAAAGTTTAGACGCAATGCTTATTTCACTGAGTACGCAGCAGTACTACTCCAGAGAACCATGGAGGAAGGTCACCCAGACCTCGTTTTAAAATGGGGCCAAAGCATATTTGAATTCCTTTCCAGGTATATTACATTACATACACTATCCAGCTCCTTGCTGATTTTTGCAAAAAATTAGTTTTGGTATAGTCATCAATCTTAGTTCAGTGTTGTTACGTATTGGCTAATTATGGATGTTGGCTGTTCTATTTTGCCCACTCTGATGAAGACTTGACTGTATTTGAATGGTTCTCTGTCAGGCGTGACGAGGCGATGGGACTGTCCACAAAATGTTTGGATGGATACGGTGACAGAAAAAGAAGAAATAGTGTTCAAACCCCAAGAGGAAATGAACCACCACAGGTGAAAATACAGATATGTGCACAAACATGCAGGGTCACATTGTGTCCTTAACATCAGTGCTCTAGTTAAAATGCATGCATATTCTTTTCTTTTGTGTGTTTCACTTGATAACCAATGATCTACCAAGCAGCTGAGGGTGGTATATCTCCTATTTAAAGAGGAACTATGCAGGATTGGTAGCTTAACTATGTTACATGTTTACCTTAATTAAAGAGCTTCAGAGTAATGGTGAATCTGATGGTTTGATGAATGGCTTAACTTGTTACGAGGGAGAAAGGAGGCTCTCTGTCTTCCACGTGTGTGTCACTTACTTACTGAAAACCTACCCCTAACCCTAACCCTACCTTGCAAGATCAGAGCCTTCGACCCAGCTCTCGTCTCTGCGGCACCGCGACACAAACGTTCTCCATAACCTGTGATCTCTTGTTTATGGCAGATTAAACTACACAGATATAACAACATAATATATGATATATAATGTTATCTACAGCTGTATTGATTGATTTCTTACACAAATGCACATGGCCAGGAAGAGAGTTAGAAAAACAGCGGAAAAGTGACCGGACTTACATACTTCCTATTAGGTATTATTTAGTGATGATTATTTTACTTTGTCTTATTTTAAAATTTAAAAAAAACACATGAATACTTTTGCTTTTTTTAAGCAGAACAAGAACTCACCTTCTCATGATGATACAAGAAAGAAAATAAAGCAGAACATTCCACAAAGTATTCTTCAGAGTGTGAAAACTAACAGGTATAGTAAGTGTGCGTCAAGGATGTCTGTTTGTATGTGGAATTTCATCCGTATGTGTATGTGTGTGTGTGTTGTGTATGTGTGTCATGTATCTTCTTTTGTGCTGACCTTCTGTCCATATGTGTAGGGAGATGCATTTTGTGGAGAACATTATGTCGATGTTGTTGTCCTTCTTACAACGCCGCAAGAAGCAGCTTCAGCTGAGGAACGCCTGCCGTGACGAGAGAGTATGGAGGTCTCATCTTAACCACATCATGGCTCAGGCACATCTAACACTACTTCACCAGAGCCTGGACCAGATGCATGGAGGAGCCCAGCAGCACAGGTTCACACACAGGATACTAGTCACTTTACTTCACCTTAATGTCAGCTGTTGTTCACTTTCATTGGCTACATGAGCTGATCAAAACGGTTGCTACAATTACACATTAACACATAGAAACATATAACCATATAAAACATGAATTATTTTACATAATGTGTATTCATGTGTTTATGCTTGTAATATTAATATAATACTGTATGTGCTTTGCTCAGGTACAGCCAGTTAAATCCCTTGTGCTTCTCTCTGGCCTACTCTTGTGTCCTGGTGCGGAGGAATCCACAGAGGCAGAAGTCCTCTAAAGATGAGAGTGGCTCAGAGAAAGACTCCTCTCACTCTGGTCTCAGGAATTATGTGACCACACACATTAACAGGCACAAGAAGGAGGGTGAGGAACTTTGCAGACAAAAAAAAATGAAAATAAAACTTGTCTTAGTTAATCAGTTGTCCCCTTCTTTTTCCAGAAGTTAGAAATGATGACTCTGCATCAGAGGAGAGTGGTGAGGAGGAAGAGGATGCCCCTCAGCCTGTGGAACAGGAGATTGAAACACACAAGCGCACTGCTGCCTTGCTGCTGGATTCACTTAACAAAGCTGCTTTACATCTCAGAAGGGCCATGGTAGCATTCACACACACACATGGACAAACACTCAGACACAGCAGTGGATGGACTACACAACTTCATAACTTGAGTCAAAGTATAGATCCTCCTGGACAAATACAACTCCAGTTCAAGTGAAAGTTGTTCAGGCAGATGTTTGACTTGACATAAATAACTGGAGTATTTAAAAAAAATGTCAACTCATTTTTGTATTGTTCCACAGAGCACTTACAAAACAGAAACTCACCCACTGACTTACTGTAGCACATGTGAAGTAAATTGTCATAGAAATGCAACTGATTCAATCGGAGCCATTTCTATCTCCATATTTCTTTTGTTTCTGAAGTTTAGTCATGCAAACATTTAAAGTATCCACCACTGCTACCACAACAACTTACTGTGATCATATAGTGAAGATGAAGGCTTTATTTTATCTATAGTTGTGTGAAAGATCACATAGAGTATCTTTCACACAGTGTGTTCACCCTGTTCTGTGTGCAATCATTGTGCTTTTTTATTGTACTTCCATAATGTGCCTTTACTTGTATTTTATGCAGCAAATTTGAATCTTTTTCAGGTGTTGGCCCACCGTGGCAGCCATTGGACCACTTTGCAGTATGTGTGTCAGACAGTGTGGGACCAAAACTGCAGAATCGCTCTCATAGTACAGACAGCTGCTCAGTTTGAACCTCACTCCCCCATTATAGCAGAACAGCTGTCCACCGCCTTCACCCAGCTGTTGGTGCTGGCTACTGACCTAATCCTGGATATGCTGAACAGACTAGGGGTAAGTATCTCATGCAGCTATCTACAAACACCTACCTTTTTGTTTAATAACTAACACACAGTTCATTTAAGATTGAAAACTCCAGATTGCAAAGTCTGTCGTGATCTATAGGGGGCTAGTCATTACTATAGTCAGAACACCCTGCATCTCATGAAAATAACAGTTCTGTTTGTGACTTTCATCTTCATCTTGGTCCCTAGTTGTGGAGTTTGTATGACAGAGACTTGACTGAAGAGGAACTTGAGTCCAGTCTTCATTTCTCAGCCCCACTGGATGATGGCACCCTGGTGGACCTGCGCTGGGTCCGGTCCTTGGTGTTGCACACTCTGGAGCGGCTCCACGATAGTGGCAAATGGGAAACCCTGGCCCACTTTGCCTTACTTTTCAACTCATACACGCGGTGAATACAAGAGATGTTTTCTTTGTAAAACACAGATTATATTGAGGCCACAAATACACAAGTGCAGTAAATATTATAGCCAGGACGAGTGCTCATAGAGAGAGATGGTCACATGTCTGTTCGATTAGCCCTGTCTCTACAACGTGCGACTCCTGATTCAACTCCCGTGCTGAGTCAGAGTTCTCTCTCTCAAAATTTCTACAAGGAGGTTTTCGTCTTTATTATGCAGTCTTCCATTTGGAGGATGAAAACACCAAATTGAAACCTGCAGTCTATGTATTTTTATTTTTTTAGAACACAGATAAAATCTATCAACATTTTAGACTACCTCTCATTGGCAGCGGCAACATTAAAATTCTCCCACATTTGTTGTTTTGGGGTCTAGTCACCATAATGGTTTAGTGTGTGTGTGTTTGTGACTATAAATGAATCTGTTTACACAGTCTCTCTTTCTAAGTGGAAGAGTCAGGGTTAAGCAAGCATTGGTTATGGATGTGGTTCAGGTATTTCATGTGCTCTGAAGTGATGGAAACATGACTGTCTGTATGTATGTGTCTGTTTGTGTTTGTGCTCATCTTTACATCTGTCTCAGGGAACGTTACGTTCTGATCACGACCCCATTACTCATCCATGCTCAGAGGAAGCTGCTTGAAAGAATTAGTAGTTTTGGAGGACCTGCAGTCCCACAGCCACACCACATCAAGACAGAGAAGGCCACTGGCAGAGAGGTACCATTTACCCACACAGAGAACCATGCTCAAGCCTAGTATGAGACAGTGGAATATTTAATAATCTTGCAAGAAACAAAATGCAACATTTTTTGCAACAGTTTTTTTCCCCATACATGATTCAATGTTTCTCATCATTCTCCCACAGAAAGATAAACTTAATGAAGAAGAAAAGTTTTAAAATGTCTTGTTCAGTTATGTTCAGCCAACCAGAATAGAATCTGAAAACATACTACTTAGACAAGTAATGTTATTGTCCTGATATTTCCTTTTTTTTTTTTCTATATTTCAGGTTACTTACAGGAGCTATGCAGGCTGCCAGCTGCTCAGTGGGTGGACTCCTCACCATGCAAAGCCACTTTCCATTCACAAAAAAGCAACACTCACAAACTCCAGTCCTCAACATGCAGTTGAGCTTAAAGGTTTGAACAACCAGCTTGTTTGAAGTAAATGAAGACGGCTGTCCGGAGATTGAAATATTTTAATATTACAAAATAATACAGGAATGTTTTGTCTTGTCCTTTCCCCTACTTAGCTCATCCTTGACAATAGCTAGAATTTAACAATGTTTTTGAAGTCTGTGCTTTCCTTATACTCCCTTATCTATAAGGCCCTGGGTACCCTAGCTCTACATGATAGCAATGGCTTGAACTAGTGAGGTGTAGTGAGAAAAATGTGGAGTCAGACATATCTCTCCACACAGTATTGTGCAAAAAAAAAAAAAAAAAAAAACTGCATTTATAATGTTTTCAAACTTTTCATATATGTTCTGTGTCAAAGGTGCAGAAAAACAGCACTCCATGTCCCTTGTGTGCGTTCCTCTGGATGTAGAAGACACACTGAGCTGTTACCAACAAGCTCTTGAGAGAAGACCACATTGTCTTCAAGTCCTTCAGCATGGTCGCTCATTACTGTTGCTGCACCTGGCATACACACAGCCCTGTGAGTCGAGTACACACAATACAGTACACTCATACATTGATTTATTTACATTTATTTACAAACTCACAAAGTTTGCACTGCTTGTGTTTCTATCCAGGTTTTGCATCACAGTCGCGGCACTGTCAGAGCAGAAGTCTCAATTCTGCAAGTCTGGTTGATTTCAGTCACACAGTTGTGCCCACTCCAAACATCCAACCTTGCGACCTGACAGAAGAGGACTTCACGGGTCCAGATGCTCTCTACAGTCTCCCCATCAGCTCTGACCACATGAAGACAGTCACCGCTGCTCACTCCACCTCCATTAGTAAGAACACAAATCACTCTGAAAATACCCAACAAGACTTCTATAGTACACTTACTGTAACATAAAAAGGCAAGTGTTGACAAGTTGTCAAAGGGTGGGGTGGCTGAGTTAATGTTACGCAGCATACCAGCAGATTAAATGACAAGATGATAGCAATGAAATATAAGAACAAAGTATGTGTCAGGGTCATAAAAGTCTAAGTATAATTTCTGTACCAACCACCAGAGTACCTCCAGGCTAATAATCATGACTCCCTCAGAGTTTTGGCTCTGCATGATCTTGGAAACCTACATTTCTACAATGGAAACAAAAGGTTAGAAAAACAAGTTTAATCCCAACAATGTGCATGCATGTATGTTGAAGCAATCCTATAGCCCTTTGTCTATGCATTCATCTATAATAATACAGTAAAAATGTCTAAGTTGGGCTATTTGTGACGTTCCTTGCATTTTTATAATGCATTTAATTAATCTGTTTTATCTCCAGGGCTGCACACTCATACTGGAGTAAAGCTGTAGATTGTACCTTACACAGTCCAGGCGCGGTAGAGAAATGGGATGGCGTGTCACTTGGAAGTGCGTCCCTGCAAGACACCCTGAAACAGTCTGGCCTTTGGGGATGTCTACAGGCTGCGGGGCTCACAGCCAAGATTGCACAGTGAGTTTCAGTAAAGTTTATCATTGATTTGATGTGCTTTTAGTGGGGATTACAAACATACAGTATATCTTTAAAAAACCTACCTGGTCCTGAGGGATGTTTTCATCCACAGGTATAGTTTAACCTCTGATATCAGCCAGCGGACCAAGTGCTGTCTCTTCTCTGCCTACCTCTTTAAGGTAATACTCCCAGGGATATTCATCTCCCTTCTCATGTCTCTTCTTCTTTAGATGTTTTTGCTGTGTGTTTTATTGTACATTTATTCTGACATACATTTCCCTAGTGTGTGCTGTGCTGCTCCCTGGCTCAACCCCAAGTTGATCTCCGGTATGCCTCCCACAGCGTCGGAGATGAACTGCTCCCTGGAGTTGCCCTTTTCTCTGAGCCTCACAGGGTTCATCTCGGCACCACTATAACCAGCCTTCACTTTGTCTGCCACTGGCTTTACACCACAGGATACTACATCACAGTACGCACAAAATAATGACTTTACATTTTAAAACTGCAGTGCTCAACATAAATAAATTAACTTGATAATTAATTTCAGCTACAGCCCATGCTTGCTCTTTATCTACATTTTGTGGGGACTGTGTGCAGAGACGTGCAGCGCACTGTTGAGGGCAAAATTCTTAAGGTGAGCCTTTGTGTTGACTTTTTTACACATGTGTGGATGTTTTCTTCCTTTCTCAATGTTCTCAATGAATTTTTATTTTGCACTGGTGTGTTTTTTGCAGATATGTGCCCTGACTGAACTGTGTCTATTCACTGAAGCTGCAAGGGAGACAGTTCAGCTCATACAGGGAATAGGTGTCCTTCTGCCCAATGGACACTGCATCACCAAAGAAGAACAAGTATAAACATACACATAAGATCACACCTCTTTGCCTATTTTCTCTTGGCCTGTGACCATTAGTGAGATTGAAATGTGTTGCATCCCAGCATATACTGTTGTCACACCCTGTGCATTTTAATCACAGTTATGGCCTTGTGTTGTTCATACCGTAAATGAGTCTGATCTGAATCTCTACGGCATTGTGAGTTTATGGGCTGTTTGGCTGCCACCCTTTCTGCTGATTTAATTCCAACATTAGTGGGAGACAGACTGCCTCTGTACGGCATTACAAGTACAGTTTGTACATGCCATAATCTGAAAATAAAATAAAATAAACGTTGTTCTTATTGTGCAGCCTGTCCAGACGTTCCACAGCAACAAATCTCTCCTGGACAATGTTGAGGTACTTTCTATATTGGACTTAGCAAATATTCTTCCTACGGTAAATACATTTTTCCAAAAGATGATTCATAAATGTGATTACCATGTTGTTTTTTGTGTGAATGTACTCTGTATGTCTGTGGTGCTTGTGGTCAGGCTTTGGAAGAACTTGTGAACTGTGACTTTGCTCCAGAGGTCCAAAAATTATACGGATCCACGCTGTGCCTCCGACTGAATTTGGCTCGTGTTCAACTAGTCCTGGCACTCAGTAACAGCGTACACAGTGCTCCTGTACCAGGTTTGTCTGCCAGATTACTGTCTTCCCTCTGTGATTTATTTTGGTTTATGTTTGGATCATGTGACATTTCTCATCGGAACAGGACAGGAGGCATACTGTTAAACTGATCTGAAGATTTATTTTCAAAAATGTTTTTTTAGTGAATTAGATGAGAAGGGGGGGGTAATATTAGAGACAAACTATATTCCATGATTATCATAATTGGCATCCTATCTAAAATATATAATCTAATATATATAATAATTTTGGTCTCAAACATCCAACAAAGCGGTTATGTCTTTCAGATCCTGTTGAAGAAGAAAGGTGTTCAGAGAACTCAAAACATCATGACCAGGACAGATTAGACAGTGAGAGCTCCTGTCTAAAGGTGGAGGAGCCAAAACTGTTGGATCTTCATAAAGACAATCTCACTCTAGAAAGGATTAAGGTGAGACGAGGGATTTTCCATTGGATCTTCCCGTAATTGCTACATTGAGTTGTTTTATCTTGCCACTACTGTAAATACTGAGGAGTCGTCTCTTCAACTTGCCTGTATCTGTCCTCTCTTCTGTTATAGTTCCTCCTGCTGAAAGGAGCGTCCTCCTTGGTGCACTCTGTTTCACAGCCACTCACATCTGTTTGCTGCAGCAAAACGGAGAACCTAGAACTGACAATCGAGTCTAATCTCCAAAAGGCCAACCTCTATCTGCAGCAAAGAAATACTGCACTTAGGTACAGTGGTCTCTCGTGCATGTGTACTGTGTGTGTTTGCTTCGCCGTTTATATTTATTGACTATTTCATATCCTCCCTCAGTTCTGAAATGGCAGTTTCATCTTTGGTGCTGCTGCAGACCTCACCCGTGATCACGAGAGGATCTGAACTCCCACATCCCAGGACTGGAAGTGAATGGGTAGAATATTTATATGTATATTTGTTTGTTGAAAATTCAGGCATATGGAAGCTTTGTCTATTTACTGTCTTAAGAACATTGCAACAGAACTATGAGAAATGAAACTTCTGTGTCGTCATCTGAAATATCATATTGTCACCTCTTCCATGCAAGTATACAAATTACCACACAGTGGCAGTAGAAATCTGAATGGTTGTGTGTGTTTGTTCATGTCACTGTCCACAGGGCATAAAAGACCCCCTGCACGAAGACTGTCCAAGAGCAGTTGAGGCTGGTGAGAGAATTGGAGTCCACCTGTGGCTGCGTTGCCGTCTGGCTCTTGTCCGCAGCCTGGCTGCACGCATCCGTGACTCACCGGCCTTTTCTCCAGGTCTGGTCAGGTGTTTCGATGCTCTTTCATGTTTTTCTCTGAGCAGCGCATTGTGGAACTGCCCTCCTAAGTGGACTAGTACTGGATGTTCACTTGAGAGACACATGTAGGATTATTTAACTGTAAATTATATAACATAACAGTCTTAGTATAATATTCCCAGTATACTGCATAAAGGTTAGTGTGATAATTCCCCAGTATTAAAACCATGCATTTATAAAAGTGTCTTTTGAAGGTAAGAACATTAATGAGGAAGCAGCTCGGGTGATACAAGAGGGCATGGATGAATGTGACCTATGGGGTGACCTTGATATTCAAGCCCTTTTGATGGTCCAGGCTGCAGAATTGGAAGCACAGAGAGGCAAGAAGGATGACAGCATGGCAATGCTTCAGGTAGTAATCACTGCTCTTTTTGCTCTTTATTCAGAAATATCAGCAAACATTGATGTCCATTTTGTCCTTGTCCAAATCCAAGGTATGATGATCTTCCACTGCTGTTGTGTTCTGTATGTATCCATGTGTGTAGGAAGCAGTGAGTCTGCTGTCAGGACGGACATATATACCACCAGGGTCCAGTGTTACCCTGGCTCGGGCCACTTTGCTACTCAGTGACCTAAGAGGAGAACAGAGCACCAAACTCTTAAAACTGACACAGAAGCTACTGCAAAAGCAGGTACACAAAACACACATTCGTGCAGTGTACACACAGTGCCTGTCAGTATCGAAAACTTGGTAAAGCTTAAACTTTTACATCTAATCAACTGTCTTTATTTCTTTCAGCTCTCAATTTTTGGTGAGAACGTGGTGTTGGATGATGGAAAATTGTGTTTCCCTCCTCCTGGACCGAGCAACATCTACCTACCATACCTCAGGATACTGGATCAGACTACTAAGAGAATTGGTAAATTGGATCTGTTTTTGCCATATCTGTGGGAGCAACACAAACTCTCAACAGGCAGCAACAACATACATGACATGGTATCATGCTAACAGCTGTGTGAGGCTGTACCTGTACTAGTGTTAGCAAGATAAGATGTACACAATCTTACGTGTTCACCATCTGATTTTCAGGTGTTAATATTTGCTATGTACTGTTGCATGAAAGCAAAATACAACTTAGGGCAAGGAAGTTTTTTGTTTTTCCATATGTGTTGTTGTTCTTACAAGTTAACCAAACAACAGTACAGCGTCTTTTGTTGACCTGTTGATGGTGCTAGAGGAAAAACTGAACTGAACAATCAGTTGCATTATTCTGTCTCGCACTGTTTCTGCAGGTCATACCCAGGATCTGGAAATGTCCGTCTCTGCACAATCATTATAATCAAGATCCAAACAGCGATCACACCAGTCCAACCAGATTGAGAGACACCAGTTCCGTCTCTGAGCGACCCAAGCACCTCCTGTCTGTGAAGCCACCTGTGCCTGAACAGAATAAAATGACACCTATGAACTGTTTCAGTTGGCACTGCTCTCTTCTATTGCTGTGTCTCTGCTGAGGGACACACATGTTTCTGTGTTCCTGTTCCTTTTCCTGTGGAGCTTGTTTTGTGAAAAACAGCAAGAATGTTGAAATGGCAAATGATGTAATCAACTAAATATCTACAATGGATAGTGCAATGGATTTATGAAATGAAAGAGAACTTGCATGCAAATAATAACTGGGCCTGAAAACAGATGCTACATTTACAAGAATACATCTGGTTTGTTACAGATACTTTTGGTTAAAGGGTGGTATTACAGATGGGTTGAATGATATCTATTTCTGTGCAAAATGCTAATTTTAAACCTTTTTACCTTATTTAAAAAAGGTTCTGGGAGGAAGACGAATGTGAGAGGAAAGAATAAAACATCCTGAAATGCAAATCCTTATTTAGGTTTTGGACTTTTATTTTGTAGGGGGAGCATGATCAAGCAAATGACTAAAAAAAAAAGGAGGCTCATGGGAAATGTATTGTGAAAAAACTTCGCTTTCCAAAATGTTTTAAAACAAATCCTGCCTACCCCAGCTTTAATATGGTTATATGCCCCTATGTTTATAAAGCTGCTGAATGTGCAGCATAAGCTCATCAGTATCAACTCCGGAAACGCTCGTCCGCAGCACTTTTATTCTGAAAACTCCCACCGGAAACGCTGTGCATCCCCGTACGTCGGTAACTTGACGCCGGCTCCCGAGCCAGAGTAACGGTAGCTGTCGCTTCCGATCCCTCAATTGTTTCGGTTTGTTGACGTTTGCTGGAGGACAGCGATAGTAACGAGGGGGGCTATCTGCCCGTCGGTCCACCGGGGTTAGCCGTGTTAGAGGCAAGTGCAGCTAGCCGGCTTGCTAGTTTAAATGGGTTTTCGAGTTAAAAGATGATCGCCTCACTGTCGAGAGGAAGTTTGCTGGACGAGGTTCTTCACGGCAGCTCCAACGAGGTGATGTTTCCGCAGCGTTACGTTACTGATGTTCATGTTTATTAATTTGGGTTAGCTTAACCTGCACCGGACGGAGAAAGACTGTCAAATCTACTCACAACCAGACCAGCAAGGAACAAAGAGTTCAGTTTAATAAGGGGGGAAAAGCGAATAAGCTCTGTAGTTTGTCTCTTCGAGGTAACGGATGTTTGACAAGTTGCAAAAAAAAAAAAAAAGCAGTTTGGAGCAGAAAGATGAAATGTGACTGTGTGGTTTGGTGATACAGGCAGCGTGATGATACTTAATGGAAAGGTTGTTAACAATTTGCAACGAGTGTTCAGTGTGTCTTTACTGTAGCTTTACGCTTTAAAATACACCAAACATAATTTTGGGGTCGGTGTTAATAGATTTTTTTTTTGTTGTGGGCAAAATGGGGACTGTCCTTTGTGATGTATCCTGGACAACGGGGCTGTCACGTGACCAGACGGGACCGGTGAAGGTGGGGTGGGTGCGCGGTGTGAAACGTGCTGACCCACGTTAAGTTACCCACCCAGGGCTAAACTCTGGGCTAAACACGAGATAATATGACTGAACCTCCCAACAAAAGTAAAATTTTAATAGGCAGCAGGACAATAGGCTGACCCTGCCCCCTGCTCCTGGTCCCAGCATAATAAACAAAGGAGCTCATTTGTTATGCCATGGTCTCAGCCTTATTTGGCCCTCACTCTCTAAGCTGTGTGTTTTTGTATGTGTTTTTGGTCTGTGGTGTGTTGGATGTGTGTGTGTGTGTGTCTGTCTGATTGATGGATTACAGCAGCAGCTGGCGGCCTATGTTTCCTGGGTGAACTCTCAGCTCAAGAGGAGACCGGGCCTGAAACTCATCACAGACCTCAGACATGACCTGCAGGATGGGGTGGTGCTCACACAACTCATTGAGATAGTTGGTAAATACGCACGTCCACATTTACACACACAAATGTAGTACAGAGGAAGAATAGGGAAAGTTTGTGTTTTAATATTCTTAATTTAACCAGGAAAAAGCCTCTCTGCCAAGGGGGCGCATAAGAAGGTTTCAACACTAACAATGCAAACAGACAAATAATAAGTGTCAGTAGCAGTAGAGAAAACAAGGTATCCAAATGGTGTTAAATACAAGGTCAAAAACACGATTATGATACAGCTACATCGTTTGTTACCACTTTGTACTTGAGCAATTGTCTTCTAATGACATGATGCTCATTTACACACACACTATTATTACTCACTTAGTTCATTTCAGAGTGTTTATATGGTTTATTCTGTTGTAGTTGCTCATGCTTTGTTCTCCCCCCTCCCCTCTCTCTCACTCTTTCTCTCTCAAATTTTCATCATATTTGTAGCTGGGGAAGTCCTGGAGGGAGTGTATGTAACTCCACAAAACAAAGAAGAAAGCAGGAAGAATGTGGAGCAAGTCTTGCAGTTCATTTCCTCCAGACACATACGCATGCCACACATTTCCTCAAGGGGTAAATCTCTGAGAAATCTGTGTTATCTCCCTTTTCTTCTCTATCATGTTGAGAGCAGGTGTTGCATCCTTTTCATATTATTATGTTCGTTTTCTTTCTGCAGACATTGTCGATGGTAATCTGAAATCTGTTATGAGGATTATTCTGGCGCTGGCTGCCCATTTCAAACCCTCAGCCAATCACAGGGCTGCTAGTGGAAGTGGGAGGAGCTCCACAAGAGGCTATGCCACCCACAATCCTCTCTCCACCATTGCCTTGGCACAAGGTGCAGCCGCTGCACTGGCATCGGCACGATTTGATGCATCACAGCCCACACGTGTCACACGTATGCACAGGTAGGCTGCAGCAGTCAGAAACATGGAGACAAAACCCTTGTCTCCCATAAACTTCTGTTTGTGTCCTGCTGTAATACCGGTGGGAATCTTTTACTATCTCACTATCTCACGATTCGATTCGATTCTGATTTTTGGGGCTACGATTCGATTCAAAGTTGATTTTAGATTCAAAACGATTTGATTCCTAATGATTTCTGCTTCAGTCTATCGGTGTGCAAAGGATCCTCATGATCTACTGTACTCCAGTCTGCTTTGCAAGACCAAATGACTAAAGTGTCTTTTTCTATTGAGTTTTAAACATTTATCCATGCTTAGATGGAATTGTTGAAACTGTTGCATAAAAGCAATATCACATATTGCTTAAAGCAGAAGTAAGTGATATATTTGCGTTAATATAAGTCTTAAATAGTTATATCTTCCGACAGCAATCACTTACATAGAGTGTTTGGTCTGAAACACGGGTCTGTCAGTCCCTCTGCTCTGCTCTGAGTCGAGGAGAAAACATTTATCGTATCCTACAGTTTTTATCCAATGAGGAGAGAGAACGGCATGCAGGGCTGTGTGTGCAGCCAAGGGACGCCGTGAATGTGGCGACGTAGGGACGAGGACTGTTATGGTGCGTTCAAGGAAACTCGTTTTTTTCCGACCTGTGAAGTCGTACCAGTTCGATCTGGTACATAGACTGTACAAAAAGACGTACTGGTACGATTTCACGGGTCGGAAGTTACGAGTGGCCGTTATAGTGACTTTCACCGGTAAAACAGGTCGGAAAAACACGAGTGGGTTGCCTGGAACGCTACAAAGTCGTAAGTTGTGACTTGAAGCTGTAATTTATGATTTCAAAAGCCTGCCTGGAACGCAGCATTAGCGAAAACGACCGGATCACTCACTTCTGCTTTAAGTAACAAAATTAAAAGTGCCCCTTTATTTAAAAAAAATAGTGCAGTTACATGCTGCCTTTTAAATTCTAAGGAAATGGAGGCCGACAGCCAGCAGATTTGTTTCATTTTTTTATTTTTTAAAATCGATTTTGGGAAATTTTATATTGATTCTGAATCATATTAAATGAGAATTGCGATTCTTATGTGAATTGATTTTTTGGCACATCCCTAGTAATTTATTAGATATAAATGTCATCTTTACTGGCCTCTGGTGGACAAACACAGACCAGTGAGTTACCAACCTGGTACCAAGTGCTGAAATGTAGTTAGTCTCCACACCTCTGCTTTGTTTGCTGTCTTTCAGTG
This sequence comes from Trachurus trachurus, assembly GCF_905171665.1. Taxonomy (NCBI): domain Eukaryota; kingdom Metazoa; phylum Chordata; class Actinopteri; order Carangiformes; family Carangidae; genus Trachurus; species Trachurus trachurus. Next base: position 16,278,232 of record NC_139903.1, on the reverse strand, counting down.
GCTGGGGGTTGGATGTGGATAAGAGTGTGTGTGTTCGTGCACTTGTTGAGCAGTATGAAAAAGGAGCTCCAGATGAGCAGGAAACTCCTCAGCCGAGCAGGTAATCTGCTTTTACATGGGCTCAAGTTTCTCCTAATAAAAGAAACCCATCTCATCACTTTGAGAATTTAGTAGATAAAACAGCACGCGGCAAAACAGCACGAATACACACAGTACATACATCTGTTTTGTGTCTCTCTATGTGCCTACGTACAGTAAAGAGTTTATCCTCAGAAGAAAAGTAGATGACGAGCCTTGTGTTGCTTTTAAATGCAAAATGTCAAATTACAGTACAGCTCATGTGCTTAAGGACAAGGATAGCTGTAATTTCCTAACTCACATGTTCACTCCTAAGAAACAGCTGTAAAACTGCCGGTATCATTTACAGGCTGGAGCTACTTTCATATTTCATATACAGTCAGTATGACGTAGGTAATGCTGTGAGGCTGTGATAATAGTATAAAGTGTTAAAACTGAAACCTTATGAAAAAGCTTGTGGGCATAACTGGCCTAAATTTATCAAAGAGGTTACTGCTGTTTAATGGCCTCATGACAAGAGGATATAGTTATGTAATGAAACTTTTTAATTTGTACATTTTGGTACAAAAAAAACTGCGTTTTGCTCAGTGTATTATTACATCAGGCTGTACAACTTGTTGTTTGTGAGAAATACAAACTCCATATTATTACTATTTATACTTTAGAGTTGATGCAGATCCGTTTTTGCCTGCAGGTGATTTTATGCAAGTTCTCTGTTACGTCTCATCTTTAACACCTACTTCTCCACACTTTGGAAACAGAAGACATTCTGTGGTCTATATTTATTTATTTGTGTGTGTGTGTGTGTGTGTGTGTGTGTGTGTGTGTGTGTGTGTGTGTGTGTGTGTGTGTGTGTGTGTGTGTGTGTGTGTGTGTGTGTGTGTGTGTGTGTGTGTGTGTGTGTGTGTGTGTGTGTGTGTGTGTGTGTGTGTGTGTTACTGCCTGACTGAGCATATGATCTTGGTTTTAGCACTTCAAACTCCACTTTGTGTCTATGTGTGTGTGTATTTTAGCAGATGAGGCAGATGGTTTAAAAAAAAAAGAAGAAATAATCAGTCTTTATTTTCTCTTATCACATGTCTGGTTTGAAGCAATCGTCTGTGTGTGTGTGTGTTTTTATATGAATGAAGTGTGTGTGTGTGTGTGTGTGTGTTCAGTTTATTATGATAAAAGAGGCACATACATTGAATATTAGTAGGACGATGATGTGGTTTTGTTTGGAGAGACTGACATTCACCAGAGCTATGACGACCTGATGCTGCCGTCACGTAATGTAGCTTAATGAAGTGAACGGTGCGAAGCGCAGTGTTTGCAGAGTCAGTTGCCACGGTAACATTTGGTTAGCTGGAGGGCGAGAGGCGGGGACTCTCGGGGTGAAGAAAATCACAAACTGTCATGAGTTTGTTGAGATGCTGATGCCAGAGACCCACTGGCAGAGTGAGACCTGGGCTCCTCGGAGGTGTTATGCACCGTAGCTCACTATGGGGGGGACGCAGATTAAATGGTAAGACCAGACAGCGTGAGGCAGCGTAAGAGTTTGTGTGTGTGTGTGTGTGCATATGTGGGTTTATGCTCTTTTTATCAAACCAAAGTGAAAGTGGTGTCTGAATCAACTGCTCCTTTCTAAGTGCTATGAAGCGATTTGAGCTTTTTCTTGGCAAGTTAGGATTTTAGAAAAAATGTCTCGTTCTGATGTTTTGCTTTTTCCGTCTGTCCCCTTCCCTCTCCTTTTTGGCCGTGACTCTGTGTAAATATTTGTCACAATAGGATAATTAGTTGTAAGAGTTGTCATAGAGACTTTTTAAAGTTTCTCGTCATTCTTTGTGAAAGTACGATTGTCTTCTTTTCTATCAATACTGACACTGCTGATCAAGTTTATTGCTTTCTTTGTTGTTTCAGTAAGCATCCTATATGAATAATAATTGAATGAATATTTTTTATTTTCGTGTCATGTGTTTTTTATTTTCGTGTGTGGCCCATCCTATATGGGATTACAAGACACATTTACTAGAACATTTACTACACTTTACTAAGAACATAAAAAAACTAGACTGTCATTCCTGTTGGCAGATACATTAACAACTTAAGACTGCTACCAACATTCATCTGTATATAGCTCCTCTTCTCATTGCCTTTTCAAGATGTGAAGAAAATGCAAATATATCAAACTGAACAAGACGCTTTAGCTTCTTCATGTCGTCCACCAAACCACACAACCACACAAATTCATTTTTAGGGTCGAACTTACCAAACAGTCTTTGTCTGATAGAGTCATAGAATGGACAGTATAACACAAAATGCATTTCGTTCTCCACATCTTTGAGATCACACAAAGTACAAATTCTATCCTCTTGCGCTATGCCTCGATATGAAGACCAAGTATACTGGCTCTAATTTGAGCACACAGGGATCTTTTCTTTTTTGACAAATTATACAAAACATAACTTTATGGCCCAAATACTATATTACTTACGATCAATACATTGCAACAAATCATGCATCACCCAGCCATGTCAATTTAGCATGTGATGGTATAAAGGGTCCACTCTGTACATTGTCTTTTTGCTGCTACCTCCTTTTATGGGATAAATTGATTAATCAGTGTTTCGTCCTCCTCGAGCCTCAGCTCCGTCAGTCCGCTGTCATCTCCAAGAGCTCCGCCCAGCAGCAGCCACTCAGACAGGCAGCAGGAAGACCGCCAAGAGCAGCAGCAGAGCAGCGGTAAGCAGCACACCATCATCATCATCTGCATCTGCATCAGCGTCAGCACAACTTCATCCAAACTTCTCCCGGGACACGTGTAACACAGTGTGTGTGCGCATACTGTATATCTGTGTGTGTGTGTGTGTGTGTGTGTGTGTGTGCAGCTGAATCATCTCACGTTGTAGAGGAGACACCGTGGGAGGATCCTCTCAGTGAGACTTTGGAGAAGGAGGTGCAGGAGACACGTAAGATGGTGTCTGCTTTACAGGTACATTCATACAGAGCTCTGTTTTTAAGATTTCAGTGTTTTTTTTTTTAAAGGGAGCAACTGAGGGCACGATCAGGCCTACCAGCAACTTCAGCTGGTCAAAGCTTTTTTGAACACTGCAACTCCAAAGTACATACCAGTGTCACATGTTTGTGTTTCCAAGGCCCTGCTGCTGCACGGCTCACTGCCTGAGGACGAGCAGGACGCGCCTGTGACTTTGGACCCGTGCAACTCTGAGCAGCAGCTGGTACTGATAATTTCATCGTTTGTTTTTATTTTTCGGTCCCTTTTTTCAATCTTGATCTCATTTTCTGTCCTCTGTGTACTCTCTCTCTCTCTCTCTCTCTCTCTCTCTCTCTCTCTTTACTTTGTCACTCTTTTCTTTGCTCTACTACACAGGCTCTTTGTGTTCAGTGCGGATCACATTTCTGTGATGTGTTTTCTTAACTGTGTGTGTGTGTGTGTGTGTGTGTGTGTGTGTGTGTGTGTGTGTGTGTGTGTGTGTGTGTGTGTGTGTGTGTGTGTGTGTGTGTGTGTGTGTGTGTGTGTGTGTGTGTGTGTGTGTGAGATGGTGACACGGGGATCAGTTTCCCTTCTTTCTCAGTCCATTGTGGTTCCAACACACATCTCTTTTTTTTACTCTCTTTCCAGGTAGTCATTCGCAGTCGTTTGGATCAGAGTATGGAGGAGGCTCAGGAGCTCAAGGTAAATAATTATACAGTACTATTTCTTTTCAGACTCTCAATATGTGTTTTTTTTCCCTTCTTTTGTCAGACATAAAAGACTCAGTTGTCTTATAACTAAGAGAATGACCTTTTTGAAAACACACCATGATTAATGTTTAATTCAGAGTGTGCTGTTTGCTGTTTGCTGCAGAGGGAACTACTGCGCTGTAAACAGGAGATGAGAAACCTCCAGGCAGCCAAGGTAAGGCAGAGAATATAGTTTTAATTGTACGGTAGAAAAGCTGCTGGTTAATCGATTAACTTTCTGTTGGTTTGTAAATGTGCAGGACGCCCAGCAGCAGAGGTTGTGCACTCAGGAGGCTTCGATACTGCAGATGAAACAGGAGCTGCTCAGATCCAGTATGACGAAGGATGAACTCAACAACCAGAATGTACAAAATATAATAGTCACGGTTAATATACATGTAGAGCCTCACTGTCTTCAATACTGTGTCATAAATTGTTTCTACTAAAATGTGTCCTCTACCATGAAAATGTATTGCAGGCAGAGATACAGTGGAAGCTGGAGGAATGTAACAGACTGTGGGGAGAAGGCAAGGTGAGCAACACCTTCTGTTACATAACTATCTATGTTTCACACAGTATGTGTCTGTTATCTTTATGCTAAATAATGAACGCACCCTTTCTCTTTGGTTGGTGCAGAAAGAGTTGGGGCAGAAGGACAGACTACTGCAGCAACTCAAACACAAGCTGGAGGAAAGCCAAACGCAGCAGGTACATCAGACCAGCTGTTAACATGTGTCCTCGGTGATCCCATCGCAAATTGTTCACTCTAAGTACATCTGATCACACCTGCATCTCCACACGTGTTTCGATTGACCAGCAGCAATCAGATCTCGCTTCCCCACTTCATATTCAAAGACATAGGTCTGTGTTTTAGTCACTTGTGATCAAATAAATGAGGCTAATGTTGATACCAATGGGCCTTTCCACTCGCATCTTCTTTTCCACTAGGGACAGTACTTGGTACCTGGTACTATTTTGGTAATGTCTCAGTCAAGGTTCCAAGTGAACCTACATTAGTTTTCTAAACATATTTCCTCAATGGGGTCTCTAACCTGCAACCTGCTCTTTAAAATGAGGCAGCAGGAAGCAGTTGTGTATTTGATCAGCAAAGACCTGATCTGAAGTCAGTGTCACAGTGTTTCCCTCTTATTCTAAGGCCCATCATGACTGATCCTTCATTGTTTTTACCTTCATTAAATCACCTGAAAACAACACCAGGCTGAACTACAGTATGACCACACAAACCTCTATCACACTGGTTAGTGTGAACCACCAGACCTCTTTTACTGCGGCAGGAGCCCCAATATAAATGAGCTGTGCCCCTGTATAAATGTCATATAGGCGGTACACTTTAATGCTTAAAGAATAAGCAAAGTGTGAACAGAGCTTCAGCTACAGTGGATTCAAATTGTTCTGTCCACCTCAATACCTCAAGGTGTGAAAATCTCAGACCGACAGTTCTCCAGTAAACTGCTTTGATGCAGGAGGATTAAAATTTCAGTTTACTCTTTCATTTGATTAAAAACTTGACACATATATAATCTGAGAATTGGACAAGGCGTCTTTTAAGTTGTGTTTTAACCGCTAGTTTCAAGCATGTTTATAATTTTTTGATGTCTGATTCTGTGCCTACTTGACAGAGCGAGTTGCAAAGAGAGTTGGAGCATAAAAAGAGCATGCTGCAGGAGTTAATGAGTAGCAGTCCACAACAGGTAGTGTTTCTGCACTAAAATCACATAAAGAGTTTTAGGTTTCACATCTGCACCACACAATCACATATTACATTACACTGAGATATACATTACACAGCTGACAGTTTTTTTTTTTTTAAGATTTCCACCAGTACAGAACACAATGGCTATTCTTACTCTGGAGATCCAGCTCTCTCTGTGTCAGGCGTAAGTATTGTTTTAATAAGGCCGTTAAGTCAGTTGGCCTCTTCATATTTTTCCACATGCTAAGGTGCAAACAAAGCATCACACTGCAGCTGTACTTTTACATTGTGCTGTCTGGCCTCATTTAGTCTGCAGTTGAAACACCACAATCCCTGTTTTAACCTACGAGGACAGAAAGCTCATAGCACTGTTATGAGCTGTAAATGACATTGTTTTTAAAATATAGTGTCTTATAGGCCAAGTGTGGCACAGAGCTTCCTTATTATAGCAGTGTATGGCTTTAAATGAGCTTAAATGATAAAATTAGCATGTTGTGTTTGTGCTCAATTAGCAGGCAGAGGAGGTGCAGCTGCTCAGAGACGCACTGAGGAGCTTGAGGAACAACTTCAGAGACCACGACCCTCAGCACCATACACTGGACACCCTGGAACAGGGAATAGTATCACTCATCGACAGGCTCCATGTTCTACATACACACAGGGTACAAATGCAATGAAAGCATCAACACACCGATTCTTAGAAACCAATTTTGTTTTTCAGAAACTGAATAGAGTCATATGAACTGATGGTTGAAGCTGTTGTGTGAAATCAGAGTTTGGGCCATGACAATGACTGAATTGATAACTGCTGATGTGTTAGATAATGATTAATGAGAAATGAAAGAGCACACTACAAAATTGATTTTATACGATAAAATCATCTCTGATATGGTTTGATGTGAAAATAAGAAATCCTTTTAACATTTGTCCAATCACTGCAGGGAAGGGGGAAATCTCCAAGACGCAAAAGTCAACACACAGACAATGACTCCTGGTCTAGCACAAGTACGTTTTTCCGACATCTGCCCCCATTTCCTCGTGCACCCAAACACAGGATATTTAGGACTTTACTAACTATGCATCTGCTGTTGGTTACAGAGGTTTGTCAGTCCAACAGTGGTTCTCCTGCCTCTACAAAAATCCTGTATTTCACTGGAAAATCTCCAACACCTTCCATGATCAACATACCAAAGAGGTTAGTGTGTATGCGTTTGAGCATTTGTAGTGTTTTAATGCACCCAACCCGTACATTTAGGCTAGTAGGCTTAAGGTAGAGAACAGAATGACGATAACATGAAATGTGAGATGAGCAAGTCTCTTTGTAATTATCGTACAGGCTCGGTGAGGTGACTCTGAAGGACGTGAAGGCAGCTGTGGATCGACAGGGAAACTACAGGTACCACTTCAAGGCCCTGGACCCTGAGTTTGGCACTGTGAAGGAGGAGGTAAGAGGAGGCAGTAATAGTTAATGTGCTAATACACTAAGAAATCCCAGGTTAAAAAAAAAACAACTTCTAAGTCTTCCATTTCATTCAAAGCATGGATTATTTTAGTATGTTTATATTTTTTTCTTCACTGCTGTTTGCAGTACATTTATTGTGTCATGGTGATTGTACCCCTTTTCTGTATGTTGTAGTGAGCTGTTGTGTGATGTTATAGCTCTATAGTAACACGGGTTTGATTTTCATGGCACTATTATTATGCTATTATTCTCATTGTTCATTATGATTATGATTATTATACTTACGCCAAGCCATATCATCCAGGGGATTATTAGCTCATAATGGTCCTGTGTCAATTTTAATTAAACATTAGATTAATTATTTCATTAATTGATCTGCCCATTAGTTTTCCGCCACTTATCTAATTATTGGATTAATTGGATATTGCAAGAAATTCTTGTTATATACAGTTAGAGGTACTGACAAAATTAAGATATAGCTGTACCTGATTAATAATTAAAGCTTTATTCTTCCTTTTGGGTATATGTCATTCATTGACCTCATGATTGTGCGGTAAAAGGTTTTTAAAAAGTCTTGATCTTCTTGGTGCAGGTGTTCCTGGATGGAGCCATCGTTCCAGGCTGGGAAGGAAAAATAGTGGCCTGGGTAGAAGAGGACCGCGGTGATGAGAGGTAACGACACAGTCATCATTCTGCATGGCTCTCTTCATTGATTCCCTTGACTCTAAAAACAGTTCAATATCTTTTCTGTCTTAGGCCTCTGTAGGTTCAAGCTGAGGGGGTGGAGCCCTCACTGGTCACTCTGATCCCAGAGACACATCAAGCCAAGTTTCAAGGTTTGACCTATCAGCAACGTACTGTAAGACTTGTCAGCAAGAGATTTAGGTTCATCGGCTGGTGTTTGACCGTGCTGAGCTCAACTCGTTCTGGAGAAAGTGTTCATCTGTAAACGATATCAAGAACATCACAAAACTCAGTGCCTTGCAAAGGAAAGGTATTTTCATCATGTGCTTATTATTACTGAGCTGTAAGTGTAGTATCACAACTGAACTTAAGTAGAAATGTTCTTTAGAATTAACTTTTACTGAAACCACAGTAGTGTTGTTGTTGTTGTTGTTGTTTCACCCCTGGTTAAAGCCAGATATCTGTATGAGGAATTGGAAAAAATTAAGTTATTGTTCAGTATCACTTTATGTTCCTTGTGTAGCACTGTTATCAGAAACACCACCAGATTATATGTTAGTAATATCCTGTCTTCATTGTCAATGTGAAGTGAAATATACAGTATTATTTACCTTAAAAAGAAATGGGGGAAAAATAAAAAATAAAATGTGACCTTTTGTAATTTATAAACTATGGAAAAACCCAGGCAAACTGTCTAAACACAAGGTTGGTCTTAACACAGCAGCTATTGTTGCTAGTGTGATGTTTTTACATACATCACGCAACAGTTGGGTCATGGTCATGTGAAAATATCTTAAAAGAAAAAGAAAGGACTATTACATTAAGTGAATGTATCTCAAAGTAATTAGTTTAATTATTACTGTTTCAGTCTGTAACACACAGGCTGCATGCAAACAGAAGAGACATGTAGAAATGCAGATGAACGGCACTGTTGTTTTGTTTATTTTATGAAATGGTTTTGTATATATGTGTAAAATATTTCCACAATATCCTTAAATATTTGAGTTTTATGACAGTGAATATTTGTTTGAAGAGATTGTCGTGAGGTGAGAAACCCTGTTACGAAGATGCTGTGGATGTGAATTTGATATCGGAGGTTTAAAGGAGACTTTAATCCAGGAACAATGGACCATCCCACTATTTATGGTGTGTGTGTATGTGTGTGAGAGTGTGAGTGAGTGTGTGTGTGAGTGAGTGAGATTCTGTCTTAACTTCAGTGGTCACTGTGTTTGCTTTCACTAATAAGCCAAGTGAAATATGCATCTGTCTTTTTTTTTTAAACTAAAACCCATTTGAATGCCAAGACTGCCTGCTGTACTGCAAAATGTACAATTTGCTAATGAGATGGTTATTTAGTATTTAGCATTTGTTTGTTTACTGATATTTTTTACAAAGACATGGACACTGTCTGTTAACCAAGCCCTTTGTTGAATGTTAGAAAGACATATTTTGAAATAAAACCTGAGTTTTGTTTTAAGAAAAATAATATCGTTGTTCCTGTTTTTATGGTGGTTTAAGAAGTGGGATGAAAATAGTATGAATATTCATAGATGAGAACCTCCAGATGCTCATCAGTCTATTAATTAGGCATGAACAGCTACTGAAACCTCGGCAACCTGCCCCAAGTTTCAGTCAATGAACTCAGTTTAAAGCTACAAAACTGTATTTGAAATTCCACCTTATGTCAGAAGAAACTAAATCTGCAACTACTAAGATAACTGAATAATTGTTATGATAATTAAGGCAAATGCCAAACCTGCTCTTTCAAGGCGCACAAATGTGAAATGAGTAAATGTAATATATTTGGGTTTTATACTGTGGAACAGATTGAAATTAGAGACACTCACTCCACCGAGAGGCTTCAAAGCTTCATCTGATCTGTGACTGGTTGGGGGGATGGATGTTTTGCAATATAAGAACTAGTGTGTGTATATGTGCGGTAGAAGAGATATAATATTGTTGAAATATCACATATTTTTCTCAATAAATTTGAGATTTTTCATAATGTTTTGTAAAAGGATGGTTCATTTAACGTAAACATATTAGTAGTGTACTTGTACTTCTTTGCACTAAAACAAAGGGAAACATTTTGTGTTCTCAATGAACGTTTTTCAGGCTAAGGAGGACCCCCAAACTAATGGAGAGATGGAGCAGGGACCCCCTGTATAATATATAAAGCTGTATTGTATAATAAACTGGGCCCAGTGCCAGGTACACCTTGTTATTGTGCATTCAATACTAAGCTATTCAAATAATTCAAATAATACACAGGTTCATATTCATGTTTTTATTTTAAACATGTACAGGTACAGCGAGTAGGGGGCCATGCCACTGCCATACATAATAAACAGACCTGTTAACTGATACCAATGCCAATACCATCAGTGTTTGTCAATTGCATGATAATCATGCATACAAACGATACTTGACGTTTTTATAATAAACATAAATGTGGAAACTAAAAAACAAAACAAAAAAATTGGCGACCCCCTGCAGCACCCCTTGTTGAAGACCTCTGATTTATAGGTTAGTAGTAGTAGTTACTAATTTTAACTGGTTCGGCTCACTTGTGACGAAATTGAGCTGTATGTGGCCCCCATAGACTGTAAAAGGTGGCCCCTGAACTAAAATGTGTTTGACAGGCTATCCTGTCTGAAGCTGCAGTGACCCCATGCGTCCACTCTGAGGTTGTACTGCCATCGTGTGGTCGCTGGACTAACTGCAGTGACATATACATCTACTTTGCTCGATCAGACTTTGGTTACACGTCTGTTATCATTGTATTGCTTTATGTTTTGTTCTTATTTTTTAATTTTTAATTTTTTTTTGTCAGAGTGTTTGTGTGTATGTGTACATAGTGATTTAAATATTGAGTAGCCAGTATTTACGTCAGCTCTGTGTGAGATACGGCACGTCAGAGGGGAGAGCCGTAAAGCGCTGTGTTTTGGACTGGAGGAGGTCATTAGAAAGTGAGGAGGAACACCGGGACGGCTGCTGGGGCTCAGAGACTCTCGGTGCCAGCCTACTGTACCACTGATGCCGGTGTGAGAAAACGACACTGTTCAACAGCTCCACATAGTGTTTTAATCGCTGCAACATGCTTCGTCTGATCCTGCGGCTGAGGCCGTCCTCCGGGCTGCCCCGGCCCCGTGTCCTCCCGGCCGGGCCTGCTGCTGCGCTCGGCTCCCGCTCCGCGCCCGGAACCGGCTCCGTGCGGCGGCTGCACCGGGCGGCGGGGACCCGGGCCGCGTGCTGGGGCTCCGGCTTCAGCCACCGAGCGGCTCTGCTGCGGTGCAACCAGCCCACAGGCGCCAGGCAGACGACCCCGCGTTTCTACAGCCTGCCGCCGCACCAGAAGGTAACGTTACCGTACCGAGGCTCCGGTTGTTGCTATAGCACCGACGTTACGTTAACGCTACACCACGGTGACAGTTAGCATGACCTCCCCGGTTAGCAGCAGCAGACAGCGGCCGGCGCGGTGCACCGAGCTGCTGTGTCCCTGACTGACCGAGAGGTTTAATCCAGGCTGAGGTGGTTTTTACACGGTGAAGTGAACCCGATCAAACACGGTTTCTTTCCTTTAGCTGCAGGTCGTAGATGTCATTAACTTAGATGTCACTGTCCGTTGTCATTAGAGCCGCATTCACAGTTAAATCTGATTTACCTTAATTAAAGGTGATTATAGTGGGATAGAAAACGTGCCGGTGGAGCCACTGTGCCTGCTGTCACCCGAGTCCTCTGACTGTAAATCAGGCTAAATAAGAAAGTACAGCCTCGTGTGTCACTACATATATTACTCATCAGTTGTCACCCGGCTTGTACTGTGTCCCATGTCCCGTGTCCCGTGTCCATGCCCTGCAGCGATGGTCCTGTTCAGAGCTGGTATTAACATCACCAGCATCATAAAGTCTAAGCAGGTTCAGAGTGTGTCCTGTCATGTGTAGTGATACTTTAAGGTGGTACTTTAAGGTGTAAATAAAACTAGATAAATGTAGATAAACAAAATAAGTTAAATTCCCCTGTGTAGAAAAAAAAACCTCTGTCATGCTATAGTCGTGTACCTTCAATTTTACCTTGGTTAAATTGCAAATGTTCTGAAGTATTAAACGTTAAGTATTGAATATAGATTGGTGCTTTTTAAAATTAAGTTTAACATCATATCAAATAAAAGCTCATACATAAAAGTAAAGATACTGGTGACAGATAAATATCCCTGTGCAAAAAGTACTATGTGACAAGTAAAAGTCATGTTTGATTTTACTCTAGTCAAAGTAAGTACAAATATTTAACATATAAGACATTAATATGCAGATTGGCACAGTTTAAAAAACTTAATATTGTATTTTTTGATTAGTAATAGGCTATATGACAGTACTGTCATTGTCCTGTATACAGCTGTAGAGTTCCTTTGTTAAACCTAATAAAAATATCCTTAGCTGTGAGTGCTGAGATTTTCTCTCTAGGTAAATAAAGATCTGTCTGAGGTGACGTCCCCTCTCTCTTGGTCTGTGTCTGTCTCCCCACTCGTGTAACTCGCTGCCAGAGGTGACATGACATCGGATGGTTTCTTATATTGGCCCAGATGTGGTGTAACACAGCTGCATGTGGGTCACTGTATTGAGCAAGGCAATGAGGCGATGGTTGTGTAGCAACTGCGGTGACGCCACCTGAGTTTTGTTGTTGAGCCCGAGCCTGAGTGAGGACGATGTGATGCTACAGTGGCGGTCGTTTGGTTTCATTCTTTAACTCTTGTAATTTGTCTTTTGCTGAACAGGTGGAGCTTCCCGCTCTGTCGCCGACCATGCAGACCGGCACGATCGCTCGCTGGGAGAAAAAGGAGGGAGACAAAATCGGCGAGGGTGACCTTATAGCAGAGGTCAGGGGCCAGTGTGTGTTGGTGTTTGCACATTATTAAAAGGAAATTATCACTTCAAAACTTGAAATAACAGTTTCTGTCTCTGTAGGTGGAGACTGACAAGGCCACAGTAGGTTTTGAGATGGTGGAGGAGTGCTACCTGGCCAAGATCCTGGTTGCCGAGGGGACCAGAGACGTCAACGTTGGGGCTGTGATCTGCATCACTGTTGATAGGTAAGTGTTTAAATGTAATAAATCAAAGGTGTATCGGAACAGAAAGGTCTATATAGTGTAACAATGATGTCTCATTCAAATATCATCTTCTGGAAAATTACACTTTGTTGCTTTTATAGTGATTAAAAGTCAATTAAAGCTAAATAGTTGATCTGATCATTTAAAACCCCTCAATTAGGAGACTTACAAAAATATTGGACAGCTATTAATAGTTTATAATTTGCATAAGTCACACTGGGCTCTAAGAAATTATGGGGTCAAGCAGTTTCAACAGGTCCTGATGTGGTTGTGCGTTGTGTTAATTTGTGTCAAAAATCTGTGTGAAAACCTTCCCCTGCAGCCCTGATCTCATCTCAGCCTTTAAGGACGTAACGTTGGACTCACTTAAATCAGCCGGTGCCGCCGCTTCGCCGGCCGCCTCCGCTCCTCCTCCCCCTCCTTCTGCCGCCGCTCCTCCTGCAGCCCCTGGCAGCTCTTACCCCTCACACATGAAGGTAGGTGTGTGACTTCCATAAACAAAAACGCAGCCAGCGGAGTGTGGAGCAGCTGAGTTCGAGGTTATATAGAGTCTGTTTACAGCCACGGTGCCGTGCAGCTGCAGGCCTGGTTATATGAGGGTTGTGTGTGACGGCATCAGTGTGAGTCAGCTTCATGCTGGAGCAAATCAGCAGAACAGAGTGACACTGACATTTTCCGTTTTCTCTCTGATGGCCCAGCCTGGATGTGTCGTTGAATTAATTAATTTTGCTGGTGAAGTCCTAAAATTTTAATCGCATAAAATATCTGTTCCCTAATTGAATTTCTGTATTTCCACTTACTGAAGTCATGATGTCAGAGTCAGTCCTCATGCACGATCAACAGCCAGAGATTCACATTATGTTTGTAATAGTAATTCTTATGGTGAGTCGGACACCTGAGCAGTAAAAAGACAATTTGTGGCTCCCTGTTAAGAAAATGCGGAGAAAAAAAAGTGTTTCATTGTGTCTATCTATTATTGTTGACGATAAAAACTAAAAGGTATAAGTTGGAGCAGTTATTACATTTGGGCAGGAAATGTGAGAATCTTATTAGAGGCTGCTCTACTAAAGTAACGGAACCAGTGACACAGCAGCAACAGGGTTTAGGTCATTTTGAGTCACCCTTAAAACTAGTCTCCTGTACATGATCAGCCTGGGTGCTACAAAGATTGAATCTCTGCGTCATTATTGCTGAAGTCCATGTGTGTCTGTTGTGTTTGTGTCACAGATCACACTTCCCGCCCTCTCTCCCACCATGACGATGGGGACGGTGCAGCGCTGGGAGAAGAAGGTCGGAGAGAAGCTGAGTGAAGGAGATCTGTTGGCTGAGATCGAGACCGACAAGGCCACCATCGGTAACACCTCAGTCCTGATGTGTTTGCTCCGTGCAGAATATTACTGCTCTATTTAATATCTAGTGAATTCTTGTTTTTTATTTTTATAATGCCATGTGTGATTTTGGTGACTGAAACTGAACCATAAGACTAAGAAAAAAAAAAAAAAGCGTAAAGCTTTACAGCAGCAGTTCCCAAACTTTTTTCACTGTGTGCACCTCCTTCTACTTCTGACCTAGTTGATGCACACCCTATGCCCGACACATTAAAAAAAGGCATAGTCTATTTATCAAATGAATTTTGGGTAATAAAATGTTTTTAATTCAGGTTTACAAATGGTTTTCTTGAATTTTACTAGTTACTAGTTACACTGTGAAAACCCCATTTGAAATAATGTATGAGTTATTTATTTATTTATTAGTAAAACATAACACCATAGTGTTGTTATTACCCTTTTCATGTCACACACCCCCTGGCAGCAGCTTGCACACCACAGGGGGTGCATACACCACAGTTTGGGAATCCCTGCTGCGCTGTAAAGACTCAATGTGTCCCATTGATGTGTTGTTGGTGTTTAGGCTTCGAGGTGCAGGAGGAGGGATATTTGGCCAAAATCATGGTGGCAGAGGGAACTCGGGACGTCCCCCTGGGAGCGCCACTCTGCATCATTGTGGAGAAAGAAAGTGACATCGCAGCCTTCAAGGATTACGTAGAAACCGGAGTGGCAGAGGTTTCCACACCTCCTCCAGCTCCAGCCCCAGTGAGACACACTTTCAAATGCAACATTCAGTTTTAAGATCACTCTCTTACAGTTACAAGTTGTTGGTTTTTAACGCTTTGTCTTGTGTGTTTAGGTTGCAGCTCCGGTTGCTGCAGCACCCACTCCTGCTCCTGCAGCCGCCGCCCCTGCAGCATCGAGGAAGGGCCGCGTGTTTGCCAGCCCCCTAGCCAGGAAACTCGCCTCCGACAAAGGAATTGACCTGGCACAGGTCAGCGGTAAGTGACCGAGACACGGCTGATAGAAATGCATTTTGGTGCAACTTTTATTTTTTTGAGTGAAACTAAATACATGGAGCTGTTTTCTCTTCAGGCTCTGGTCCTGATGGACGCGTCACCAGGAAAGACATTGAGAGCTTTACTCCGCCAAAGGCTGCTCCGGTGGGTGAAGCTTTTTTCTGTACACACGACCTCCCAAATATTCATTTCTTAAACCTGCCATAGGCACGGCAAGGCAAATTTATTTGTATAGTACAATTCATACACCAGGCAATTCAAAGTGCTTTACAGAGGAAGAAGAAATAAGACAATAAATGACAATAATAGCAATTAGAATAATTAAAATCCTCAAAATGATATATTAAATGTAGCTAAAAGCTGTAGCAAATAATAATGTTTTCAACCCTAACTTAAATGAATTGACAGTGATGTACTAATTAATATTGTTAGATTGTTCAATCATTGATTATATGCCTTGGATTTGAAGATCTACAGCTGTGTGAAAAGTTTCACTAGTAACTTGTAATAATGTTATGGTTGATCAGTTTGTCCACTGCCTGTTTTGAAAGAGTTAAAGCAATACACATTTTTTTTTACACTTGTTATGATGTTGTGGCTGCTCTGTGTGTTTGTTGTGATATGTTTTGATGCAAATAAAATCGTTTCCACTGGCAGGCTGTAGCTGCTGCTCCCACTCCAACTGCAGCCGCAGCTGCTGCTGCACCTGCTGCAGCTCCGGCCGGGACCTTCACAGACATCCCCATCAGCAACATCCGAAAGGTTAGAGCACACACACCCGACTGTCGATGGTCCATTGTGTCCAGTTAAGAGCTTCCTGTTCTTCTCAGGCTTCTGTAACAGCAGTCAGGTATAATTCATGTCACGCTCCCTCTTCTGTTTGGTGCTGGTGTATTTTAAGCTGTGAGGCAAATGTCCTGAGGAGCTCTCGCAGCGCCGCTCTCTTATCTCTAACCTGTGCCTCCACATTTTGCCCCTCAGACGGGCGCTCAACACAGACTGGACTAACACACCTCATTGCTCTCTACAATAAATTATGGATCAAAGCTAAAAGTGCACATATATCTGTCTGTCCTGCAGGTCATTGCTCAGAGGTTGATGCAGTCCAAGCAAACCATCCCCCACTATTATCTATCTGTAGATGTCAACATGGACCAAGTGATTGAGCTGCGGAAAGAACTCAATGCTGTGAGTCTTTGCCCGTAAATCTACAGTGTAACAAAATGAAAGATGGGGAAACCTCTTTGCCGTGATGATTATTTCCTGAAACCACCTTCCCTCCTCTGTGCAGGAAGTGAAAGCCCAGAATATCAAACTTAGCGTGAATGACTTCATCATCAAAGCCAGCGCCCTGGCCTGCCTCAAGGTTCCCGAGTGCAACTCCTCCTGGTTGGACACAGTCATCCGCCAGTGAGTACACACACACACAGAGATGTATCCAAACACAGGTGTTGTAGCTCCTCTAATCTTGTTTGGTCTTCTTTTATTTACTTATTTATTATGTCTCTCATTACCATGGTAACATCCAGAGTCATTGAAAAAAATACAATCAAATGAGGAGCTATAAAAGAAAAAAGCAGTATTGTTATATTAGAAAAACACTGTGTCCTTGAACATGTAGCTGCCTCTTTTCACCAGTAGGGGGCACTCAAAGAACATTTTCTCTTTTCTGTTCTGACTCAAAGTCACATTGACCAGATGTCTGCGCTGTCGTCCATATTGACTTATTTTCATTATTCCAGGAATCATGTGGTGGACGTGAGTGTAGCAGTGAGCACGGCCAGCGGTTTGATCACACCCATAGTGTTCAATGCCCACACCAAAGGCCTGGCTGCCATCTGCACTGACGTGTCTGCACTCGCTGCCAAAGCCAGAGACGGCAAACTGCAGCCACACGAGTTCCAGGTACAACACGTGTTACCTGATTTGCATGCAAACATCTACTATTAGTGAACAAATTGATTGAATTTTTTTGTTTTTTTTTTCCAACAGGGAGGTACATTCACGATCTCTAATTTGGGGATGTTTGGTGTCAAGAACTTCTCAGCGATTATCAACCCTCCCCAGGCCTGTATCCTCGCAGTCGGAGGCTCAGAGAAACGGCTGATGCCTGCAGATAATGAGAAAGGGTCAGTGTTGTGACTTTTATATTGACACCGACAGGACATGCTGCATTTCAAAGCTCAAATCTTGACACAGTGTGTGTGTTTTTTTTTTGGGTGGGGTTTCACAGGTTCGATGTGTCCAGCATGATGTCGGTGACACTGAGTTGCGATCACCGGGTGGTGGACGGGGCGGTCGGTGCGCAGTGGCTCGCTGAGTTCCGCAAGTTCCTGGAGAAACCAGTCACCATGCTGTTGTGATCGGACTGTACTGCCATTAAAACAGCAGCAACAGGCCGCGGCCTCTCGCTGAAGTGATCCGCTCATGGATCCTCCTGTGATTGGTCGGCCTGCCACCAGGTCACTCCCAGTTCCCCTGAAGGGGAAGAGGCAGAACTCACTCCGCTTAACTGTCTGTCTCGCTGTCTCTCTCTCCCGTCTGTCTTTCTCTCCTCTCGCTGTCTCACTCATCTCTATTTATTGAGGGCCCGTCTCATCAGAGACCAGGATTAGGTATAATTTATCCTAGAATAGACACTGGCCGTATGTCACTAAAACATTGATCATGTTTTACAAAGGGAAGTGTTACATGTCCAACCAGCGAGCACATTCTTTCCCCCGAAACTTAACTGTGTGTGTGTGTGTGTGTGTGTGTGTTTCTACACACTCAATCTGTGATTTTGTGTGAATGTGATAAAGACGATGGGAAGTGCAGCTACCTGTGGATTCTAGTCTTTTCAGTCAATGGTTGTGGTTGTTTTCTGCAAATAGGCAGAAGGACGGAGCTACGTGTAAGTTAACTTTGAGTCCAGATCCACACACACACACACACACACACAGACCTGTCCCTGTTCAGTGGTCGCACTCACACACAAGTCAAATATTTAGTATGTTTTCTGTGAGTTGATGCTACAGTGTGTATATCCCTCACTGTGAACAAAGTTTCTGTATGTATATATAAGTATATACATATGGTGATGAGTTGATTGTTTGAAATGATGGCCTCACCATACAGTTAGTGTGTGTACAGACCTGACTGGTAACTACGGTTCTTAAAGGTAATATTGAATGGTTTTGCCAATTCCCTCTCTTTAGTGGGGTTGTTTTATCTTTTTAGTTTTAGAGTAAATTACTTTCCTTTGAAATATTCTGTATTTCGCAGCTGAAACGCACAAATCTGGTGCTGGATATTGTTTATTTCAATAAATTGGGAGAATAAATCGGGAGAAGTTAACCTTGTGCCACTGGGTTTTTATAATTCAACTTCTTGTAAGAGCCTGAATTAAAGCAGTAAGGAATGGAAATTATATTAACAAAGACATCACAAATTATCTGAAACATTTTGGAAATTTGTGAAACAATATATATATTTATATGCAGTTAATGCTGCAAACCAAGAACCAAAAACCTGCAGACTCATGTAGGCACACACAAACACACACACACACACACACACATTAAAAAGATCAGGGGATGACATTTTCTTATTTTGCATTTGATCTGCTTTATTAATAAATGTAATTGCTGTCTTAATATTTTTCATATTGGCTATACATAAAATCACCATAGTAACCTATATTGAGATAAAGAAAACAACCTGTAGGTGGAGAAGTAAACCAGGTTGTGTCAGGAACAGGAAGGTACTGACGTCATATAGACGACACAATAAAAGGTCAAATTTGAAAACTTCACAAAGTGACATGTTTCTTTTCAAACTGACTCGGATCTGAAGCTGCAATGTTTTGTACATGTAACTTACATGTAGTTTAATTCCCAGCATAACTTTCCTCTAATATGGAATTACTCTGACCACTGGTGAGAAGAAACCAGACTCATCAAAATACTCATGCTGCATGTCTATGTATGAAACTGTTCACTGATGTTGCCACTTGTGGTGTCATTAAATCTGACACATGTTTTGACGGGCTTGAACTTTGGCCCCCGGTGGTGAGACTGTTGGCAGCGCGATGGCGGAGTTCACTCAGCTCCGTTTGAGGATGATCACTGGAGATCTTGGCAGACTGACTTATGTGAGTCATGAATAACACATCTTGTGCAAATTCATAAAAGAAAATGTAGTGATTGCTTTTTGTTTATCCCATAATCAAATCTTCATAACTGGATGATGTCACCAGGTTGGTGCAACATCACATGTGAAACTTTTGAATATCAAAGCAGTTTTGAGTGACAAGCTTCATCAGTCTGGTTCCAACATTTACATCAATTCAAAGACTTTTTATGGCTCTGATGGTTTATTAAGTCGACATCAGCTAATTTTACCTCATCACACCTGTAATATTTTACTATTACCGTATACTATTGCGTAAAAATGTCAACAAAATCACTAATGGTATGCAGAATTATGAAACACAATAGCATAAGAACAAAAAATACATGAAAAGCAAAACACATCCATTTGTTTGCATTATGCAACCAACTGATTTAAAGCTCATAAGGTCGTGTTTGGAAAAAGTTTATGGTGGCTAATGCAAACAAATGTTAGGTGGCTAAAACTACCAACGCTGGTGGTTAATATTAACTTTAGGCTAATTTTTTGTGGCCAAAGATGTTTAACGGTTGGTGGCTAATGTTGGCTGTGTTTTGGTGGCTTATGGCAGCTAACCTTCGGTGGCCAATGTAGATTGGTGGCAAATGCTGGTTAACTTTTGAGGTGTAAATAAACTGTCACTGTCACTACCATCTCTATAGTGCTGCTGCTGCTGTTGCTGCTGCCACATTTAAACATTGCACACACAAGAATGAACATTTCAATGTTTTTTTTCTTTTTTTCCCCCGAGACTATCCTGGAAAAGCGAGCGAAACTCAGTGAGTTTGTGTAACTACTTCTTGTGACTGGAAAATAAAATGTAAGTCTAAGAGCCACACCTGTATATTTATATTTTAGTTGAGCAGCAGCAGACGGTTTCAGGGGACAGTTTGTCACAGACAGGGAGATGGTGCCGTGGTCACCTGGAGGGCAAAACCTGCAGAACAGATGTCTGTATCCATGGCAACAAAAGATGTACATCACTGGATGTTGCCATGCTGCATTATGGGCTCAGCTTTACGCCTAACTGGCGATGTATTTATTTCTTTATTTTTAATTTGCTCACCAGCTGACTGACCTCTTAACTTTTAACGTTACAAAGCATCCTTTTAAATTCCTCAGAGTAATTTTGACAATTTGACTTTTACAAAGAATTGACTATTCAAACAGACAATGAGACAGGATGAGACTGGTACAATAAGTGAGAAAATAAAGGAGGGTGGAGTTGGTTCAGCGCTCAATAGATTAATCATGCATGCCTAGGTTTTTTGGCCGCCACCAGCTCGTACCAGGGGAGAGAGAGCTGCCTCCCTGTGTTTGCTCTCAGCTATGGGCTCTTCTGCAGCATGGATGCTCTGGACTCTGTGTGCGTGTTTCAGCGCTCTGGAGATCGGTAAGTGATCTGAAACTCTGATCCAAATTCACCAAGAGGAGAGATGTTTTGTAATTTTGCACACATTGTTTAATTGTTTGGAGGGATCTGTAGCTGCAGGAGTTGCTGCTAATTTTCTCTACTTCTTCATATGGATTCAAATGTTTGTGTTTGTTCATCTTATTGTTCTCTGGTGACAAAGACTTAAGTATTGGGACAGACATGTTTAACTGACGTTGCAGATTTCTTTGCAAACATGCTAAAACTGTCTATTATAAAAAATAATATTTATTTAGGTCAATTTCTTTTTTAGAGGTAGAGAGACCCTTTAGGCCTTTGTAAGAGTGAAAAGCACCAAACATATGAGATAATTATCATCATTAGCTCTTTATTTCTTGACTTAAAACAGAAGACAGTTCCAGTAAAGTGTCCTATCTAAAGTGATGTGGTTATATATCCAATGTTAAACTATGTTTCTATTGTTGAGTATGTTTTAATTTGAAAGATTCATCATAGACCTACATTTTAGAAACCAAGGGAAACAATGCTGAGAACTGACGGATGCTTTCATGAATGCAGCCCAGTGAAGTGAGCTGTTGTTCCACTCGGTCTGTGATCGGTTTGGCTCAACCTCAGAGCTGTCAAGTGTAATTAACAACTAATATGCATGCTGAATTCCCACACACCCACACACACAAAAGGAGGGGGGGAGGGTTCATTATTCCAGTAATGAAGGAGGAGGTTGACGGAGGGCTGTACAGTCTGCACGTCAAGTAAACGTTGTTGAATATCGTTGTAAATTGTGTATTTCTGGTTTGTCTGCACAGTTGCACTCAGAGTGACCATGAGGGAAACCAGTCTGGAGGTGGTGCGGGGGGATTTTGCGATCCTGCCTTGCTCCTTCTTCACCTCCAGCCCCCTCTCCAGACTCAATGTTATCTGGACTCTGGCTCCTTTCTCCAGCCCAGACACCCCGATGCAGGTCTGCGCGCACACACACACACACACACACACACACACACACACACACACACACACACACACACACACACACACACACACACACACACACACACACACACACACACACACACACACACACACACATGCACCAACACAGTTCAAGCAGGATCACACCGTTATCTCACCCTCTACTCTGGTTTTGTGTACAGAACGAGCTGGTGAAACAGTTTCCTGAACAACAGTCCTCTGCCTTTTATGTATTTTTAAAATAATTTCTACAACTCGATCTTGACGTAAAATGCAAACTATCAAACTTTGAGGATACTGACCCAAAAATTCGCCTTAAATCCGCAGGCATGAATAACAACCCAAGGTGTCCCAAGGTGTAGGACAATAGGCTAAAAAACTAATTTGTTCCTGTTGCCACTGGACTCCTGAACAACTTTATGAAGTGATTGTTGTACCTTCCTGCACTTTTATCCGTTGTTGTTGTCTTGTTTGTTGCTGTTTTTATGGTCTGTTGAGCTGTTTTTTTGTTTTGTTTTTTTGTTGGTTTGCTGCTTCCTGCAAAACAAATTACCCCCAGGGGATAATAAAGATTTCTTTGACTTGACTTCTTTGACAACCGTAAACACAAGAAGCCTGTTCTCTCTTTCAAAGGCCTGAAACGACTTTACTACTGTATTAACGGCTGCTCTGACCTCCAGGTGATTGTGTACGACCACGGACAGGTGATTGAAGACCCCTCCCTCACCGGCAGGGTGGGTTTTACAGGTATCATTACCTCTGAATAACACTTTTATCTGAATTATGTTGTTTCCACATAATGTTTTGTAGTTTTAAATGTGATGTAAAACCAAGCTCTCCTGCTGACCTGCTGCAGGTATTCCCTGGAGTGCAGACATTATCCTGAATGACACACGAGTATCAGATGCTGGTGTTTACCGCTGCATGGTCAATAACCCACCAGAGGCAGCAGATCCTGGTATAGGAGAACTGGTGCTCAGCGTTCTGGGTGAGTGTGTAACATCTCTATTTATTATGCTGCGTCTAATTAGGGAAACATCTGTGTGTTATTGTTTCAGTTCTGAGCCAGATCTGCCTTCTCATTTTTCTTCTTCTAATGGATCTGCCAAACAGCTTAATACGACTATTAGATGTACTGATGGGAAATTTAGTCTCAACAATTTGTTATATTAATAGTATTCTGTTTTATTTCTATTGGAGCTTTGATTAAGTGGATTATACACCTCTCCAGTCAAGAGTTCACTAATTGCATCATGAAGTTCTTGACTTTGATCAGAGGTTTTCAAAATAAAAGCACCTGGTTAGCTTTAATTAAATCACGTGTTTCAGCACCAGGCGCTGTCCGGTGGTGCAGCTGCAGCCTGATGCTCAGCTTTCTGTGTGTCATTCACTTTCAACATGGAGAAAAGTGTAACAGTGTTTGGACATCAAAGCCAAACATGGGACTGTCAGTCTGATATTAGAATAATATGGCAGCCAATAGACTGATTTTGTTTGTTTGTTTATGAAATAGCTTCTAAGTAGCCACATTTTGTTCATAAATCATACATGTCACATGGGAATTACCCAAAAATATAAACATGAAGTACAAAAAATACATGTGAATTTGAGTTTATGATCACACAGTTAAACTAAACTATAGCCAACATTCAAACCAAGTTCTCTCTGTTCAAAACGAAGAAGCAGCCAGATAAATAGATTTAGGCTTGGTGTAAGTAAATAAGTAAGAAAGTAAATGAATAAAAGTAAAAATCCACAGCTTTTCTGCAGTTATATTTGCTACTGGCAAATAGGTCCTAAATCAGCCCAAGATTTTATCTGCAGCTGCGTTTTTGACAAATCATGATGTAACAAGGATAAATCATTTTAGCTGAAAATTACCCCCAAACAAAGTCCCCTCGCTTTTAAACCTAAAAGCTCAGTTATTATTATATGTTTAATTTAATTCTGTCGGCTTTCACTTTTATTTTTGTTTGATTCTTGGAAGATTTTGTTCAAATATTGTTTACCACCAAGCAGCGTTGCCTAGTTACTGTAGCACAGTCTCTGGTGTCCAGCTGTAGCAGCACGTGGACAGATTTGTCCTTGTGGACATGAGGGCATGAGGACATCCTCCATCGCTCTGCTGTGGAAACCTGACAGCCTTTGTGAGGTAAGATGTGGTTGCCATGGGAACATAAACCCAGTTGGAGTAAGTTATATCCAGCTGTCAAATTCAACTGTAGGCGACTTAGATCAGCTTTGTTTCAATAGTGTTTTTACATACAGTCTTATTGTATTCATTATTAAATATCCAACCTAGATATGGAGAGTTGTTTGTTATTGTTTGAGTCAAACTGGTTAAAATGTTAAAAATGCTTTTTTTCCTTGTTTGGTTATGATTTGATATGGATATGATATTACTCATGGCAGATCTTTAGCCAGTTTACTGCAGCTGCACTGTATTTACTGTATCACAAACTTTCCTTGTCATAGATATTTAAAGCATACGTATGTGCCAGATTTTGACAATTGAATGGATCATTTTGACTGTGATGCTCAGATAATTAATTAATTAATGATTATTTTTTTGCAAACTGTAAAGAGTTTGACAATTTTAAAGAGAGTTGTGAGACATATTCAAGTGATTTTTGAGCAGATTTGTAAAGAAGTGTACCTAACTCTTTTGCACACTTACAATACAAATGAATTAAGTTAAAGATGAAAGATTTTGATCTGTTGTGGACAGCAAACAAATTTTTCTCTCTCCTAGGATAACTGAAGATAAACCATGTACAACATTGGGAAAGCCTTTCGCCTGCCGCTCAGTTCCTCCAGGAGGCAGGACGAACTCGACCGCATCGAGAGGGCCAACCTGGTGAGTCCTTCTTCCTCTCTCTTTGGGTCTTGGATCTGGTTTGTTTGAAAATGTGATTAATGTTGTTGTATTGTGTTGTTTCTTCCAGAATCTGATGAGGAGACTGGAGTTGGCCAAGCCCACACCCAGCCTGGCCCGTTCAGAGACCATGGCGGCCTACCAGCGCCAAATGGTCTACGCTCAGCTCAGACTCCTGCCTTCGATGAAGAAGAACCAAAGAGCCAAAACACCAAACTGACTCCAAAGGCTTTTTAAAGTCATATCGACTACCCTAAATTAAAACCTGAATAAACCCAGGGTGCTAGATGACATTTCCTTTGTATGCTTGTGTGTCTTTCCTGCATTTTTCCTATTTGTTATCATGTATGCTAAACATTTTTAAAAATATTTTGCATCTATCACGTCTACTTTGAATATGTGTCGATGAGTCTGTGGTCAGAGTTTAGCCCCTCAGCAGATCCCATTTCAGTGATTCCTTTGATATTTATTTCACTTCAGTGATTTATTATCACATGATTATTGGATCAAGGTCAAATGTTGATGTTCTTTGTTTTACAACCATATCTTTTTACATGCTTTCAAAGAATTAAACCCATTTGGAAGTTGTTTTTTGTTATTGAGTGTATTAAATACCAATAAAAACACCTAAACTACATAACCAAACCCAACAAAAAATATTTTGAAGAAAGAGTCAAACTGGCTCATGAGCAGACACTGAAAATATTTACAGTGTGTACGATCTATTTATATGTGTATGTGTGTGTTGATTATTTTACAGCGCCACCTTCGCTGCCTGTTTGTCAGTGGGATGGAAACATTGATATGGGAGGAAGTGTCACTCTGTCCTGCTCCGTGGCAGAAGGGACCCCGACTCCAGAGATCCACTGGGACAAACTAAATCCAGAGGAAATCTCACTTCCCATCAACATGGAAGGTCAGTACACACACACACACACCCACACACACACACAGAATAATAATCTTTGATGTGAACATAGAAGAATAAAGCTTTCATGATTAAACAGAAATCTGATTTATAGTTTCTAGAACCATAGACTTCCCTTAATTCATCTCTCTCTCTTTCAGGGGATCTATCTGGCTCGGTCCAGATCGTGAACCTGTCGTCTCAGACCTCCGGCCTTTATCGCTGCTCTGCCACCAACCTCCTGGGAACAGAGAACTGCTACGTCAACCTTTCCGTTTACAGCGGTGAGTGCCTCCATGTTTACCCATCATCCCTTTCTACTTCTTCTTTCTGGGTTCCTGAAAGAAGTTGATAAAACAGTAAAAGTATGAAATTATCCCCCAATACCTTCATTAACATTCAATCAGCATTCATTTGGCCCGTTGCCATAATCCCTATAGTCATAGCAGTAGGTTCGTTACCTTTAATTGTCGATGCAAGCTGTTTTTAGAACGGCGGAGCAGAGCCGTGAGCTGCTCAGAGCTACGCTACAGAGGCTAATGGGATTTCTTGGTTTCCCTCATCAAACTCATCAAATACACAATCCAACAACTCCAAAACGCTCTGGTGGACAAGTTGTGACCTGCACATTCACCACGCTATGAGATAATAACAGAAGGTTACCAGACAGAGTTGTTTTAGAGGTAAATGCAGAGACTGCTTGCCGAAAAACTGCCCTCGAGAGGAACGCGCATCAGTGGTTTTGCATGAATTTAGCTCTAAAACTACTCAGTTTCGTAACCTTCTGTTATTATCTCATAGTGTGGTGAATGTGCAGGTCACAACTTGTCCACCAGAGTGTTTTGGAGTTGTTGGATTGTGTATTTGATGAGTTTGATGAGGGAAACCCAGAAATCCCATTAGCCTCCATAGCGTAGCTCTGAGCAGCTCGCCACTCTGCTCCGCTGTTCTAAAAATAGCTTGCTTTGACAATTAAAGGTAACAAACCTACTGCTATGACTATAGTGATTATGGCAATGGGCCAATATGCCAAAATGTTGAACTATCCCTTTAACACTCCCTTTTTTAAATTTATTTTATCTTTTCACATCCTGATAGCTGAGAATATTATTGTCAGATATTGTCCCCTCTCTATTAAATATGAAAGGAGGCTCCCACATACAGTAGCCTAGTTTACTTGCAAAACAGACATGTCGTGTGATTTTCAGCTGTTTGTCGTACTGTTTATCTCATAATAACACCAGTTCTGTGTTACATGTATTATTATTATTTATTTTATCACTACCATAAATCTGATTCTTCTTCCTCCTGTGTGTGCAGCTCCGGACAGTTCCTCGGGCATCCTGCAGGGCGTGCTGCTCACCTTGTCCATGAGCCTGGTGCTGCTGGCGCTGCTGGCGCTGGTGCTGTGGCTGCACCGCACCGGGCAGGACGGCAGATGGGAGGAGGGGAAAGAGGAGGAGGAGGAGTGTTACAACGAGATACGATACACTCCCTCTCTCATGAAGCGCTCGTTTGTTTGATCTTTCAACACATAGTCAATGGATTTTTACAGCCTGGCCAATGCTCCCTGTAAACTTATTCACCACTGTACAGCACCACACACACACAGTCTAAAATAAATGCCCTAGTTCTCACATGTGTGGCATTTCATTTACAAGTTATAGGCCTACTACTGCTTATGACACACTTTCAATGTTCACTCAAAGTTAGAGGCCATTAAACCTAAATGGGGAAAAATAGGTCACTACAGTTTTCTCTGGATCATCAACGCAGAAATGCACAAAAAAGCGAAGTCTGCGTCTTTACTCCTGCACCCTGCCTTTAAAATCAAATCTTGATACTTAATCCTCAACCTTTTCTCTTTGGGGCAGAAATCAAAGACCAACAGGATCTCACATCAGTCCCCCCAGGACCAAACCTGACCCTGCTGCATTCACACTAATCTGGACATGAGAGTTGTTGCTGAAACACTTGGTTCACACAGATCAGAGTGAAAACTGCAGCGGCACATCAGGAAGGAGTTTACTGAGATGTGTCGAGGAGAAAGAGCTCCTTGTCGAGGAGGAAACATATTAAAGATCCTGCCACGGACAGTTTGGGATGAGTACAGGATGAAAATCAGTTCATCACAACCACAGATACTGTTTTCCTTTTTTATCAAAACTCGGCGCCAACTTTACCCAAGATGCAACTTTGCCCATCAACAGCTCAGCTTGGAGGTGCTGATGGAGCCTCAGCAGCAGCTCGTCTCAGGTGATGAGATGAAGCCAACAGAGGCCTGATGAACTCAAATCTTTGTAATGCCACACCTCCAGGATTTTTCTTTTTCCATTCTCCAAGTTGCAGTCTCGACTTGAAGTAGCTCAGATCTGTTTGGTCGTGGAGGAAGTCAGACACTGTATATAAAACAGAATATACACTGTAAAAATGGACATTGATACAGGAAAATGAAGTTAATGTCTTGGACCTGCACTCTTTTAAATGACCAGCAGGGGGCGACTCCTCTGGTTTGCGGAAAAAAAAAGAAGGTCAGCTTGTATGGAAGTATATAAGAAAATTAACCAAGTATCACTTGGTTTATTACCTCATCAAATGTTTTCATACTGATGTATCTTTCTTCGATACAACATGATGCTCATCTTTCAAATTATGGTTGCATTTAAAAGAAAATAAATGATAAAGAAGATTGATTTTAGTGCATGGCTACTGTTGGATTGACATCTCAAGACAATGAAAGAATAAAATGAATCGCTGTTTGATTGACATCTTAAGACTTCATGGCACTAAGAAGTTTCTATAACCTTTAACTTCACCTTGTTCTTGTTGGATGGCTTGATTTTTGAAACAAAGCTGTCTTGGAGATTTTTATTCAGGTCACAGTTGAAAATGTTCAGCGCCATGGTAAGATGATGAGTAAATAAATGTTGTTGTTCCGTTTTGAATGTATAAAGAAAAGTGGTTAAAAAGGCAGGTGCTGCAGCAGAATGGAAAGGTTAAGGACACCAATTTCTTGCAGCTTTATGCCCTTTGTATTCAAAATAATTACAAATGAAGGTTTACAACTCCCCAGACCAAACCAACCCAACAGGTTAGGTTCAAAAGGAAAATGAATGGACCCAAAACAGTTGATTTGCAAACAAAGACACAAAAACCTTTAATTTAAATAGGAGGAAAAAAAAAAATCACATAAAAAAAACTGTACAGAACATTTAACATTGACTTAAAGTTCTTAAATAAAAGACCCCCCCTCCCAAAAATAGCTAAAATAATAAAATGATAACAAAGTGGGGATGGTGTATGATACATTTTGTGCAAAAGAAGTATTAACTGATTCTTCCAAAACTGCACATTTCAATGTGAAGAGTGCCTCTCTCCACTCTGCCTTGCCCTCTGATAGGTAAACACAGTGTCCCTCCATAGTGTCTTCAATGTAAAAGAACCCAAAATCCAATAATAATAAAATAGATTTATATTTTAAATATATATTTATATACGAAACATGCTGTACATAATTTCAGAGATTAAGAAATCCCTTTTTATTGACACCCAGGTCTGTCTGTTAACTTGTGCTTTCCTCACTCCCAGCAAAGTAAAATGAAAAACAAAAATTGAAAACAAAAAAACGAACAATATAACTCCCTGTTGCTTTGGATACAAGATGAGTGAGAAAAGAAAAACAGAAAACAACACTGATCAGAAAGTCTGTTTTTCCTGAGTCAAGGAAGTTACAAACGAGTTTTGAGAGGGATAGTGACACTTTTCACCTGCCGTAGGGTCTGCACAGCCGAGACTGAGAAATCTCCAGGCTGCCAAACAGATCTTTTAAAAAGCGGGTAGAGAAAAATACAACAACAAAACTAAACAAAAAAAAACAAAAAACAACCAAACTTATTGTACGTGTCCCTTGTTCAGATGTAAGGAGCTGAAAGTGGGAAAAAACAGCACTGCCAGGACAGAAAGATTCAACAAATATGTGGCTTGAACAGCATGCAGTGTGCAGAACGTACTTAAACCCAGAGAGAACAAACTGCTGTGGGGTCGGGTGGAGAGGGAGGCATCTTTTGTAACGTTAGTCTGACCCAGTACTCAACGTGCTTCAGAACTGTGACACTTAAGTATTTCATTTTTTTTTTTACTCTTATCCCCCTTTCAGTTTTCTCCCTTTGGACAAAAAAAAAGAAGTCAATTTCTTTCCTGTTATTAGACCCTGAGAACGCCGGCCTCCTTTCAAGCCTCCTGCAGGGGGACGACGCGTCTGAGAGAGAATTTGGTGAGAAAACGAGTGCTCTTCTGGTTCGGCGATCGATGGTATTGGCACGAGGTTATTTCAGAACCTTTAAACCACTGCAGACAAAAAAAAGGGGCAGTCAGGGGGACAAAGCCACTGGACTTAGGGTCGGTGGGTCAGTGTCTTTTTTTTCCACGTTGCGTCACGTACCTCAACCTCCCGATCAGTGTTTTTCAGCCGATTTTCACAGTGGTGGAACAAAGAGAGTGCAAGAGTGGGAAAGAAACCAACCTAAAGTGACTTCTCAGGAATACTTCCAGTTCTATTACATATATATATTTATATAAAAAGACAGCTATTGGTGAGATGATACAAATGTGATGACACCAAACAAATCGAGGGAGGGGTGGGGGTACAGTTGAAAGAAGGCAGATTTCCAATTCGATATATCAGCACACCATATAGACAAACCCCGTTAAAGATATCTGTAAGACAATATTAATCAAATAAATATTCCACCTTTGCTTTCAGTATTTATTCAGCTTTGTTTATTTCCAACTAAAACGCTGGATTTAACTGTTTGTAGAAACAGCAGTAGTAGTGGGTATATTAGTAGTAGCAGGAGATGCAGAAGCAGTAGTATAGCAATGGGAGGGGCCGTAACTGCAGGCAAAGAAAACAGAGCTCCCCACACGAAGCAGCCTGGGTCCCTGCTATTGAGAGAGAAAAAAAAAAGACTGGATCTGATCAGAGGGCGTTATTGATCGCTCATCCAAAGAAAACAAATGCAGCGCCCCTTCAACAACGAGGAACTGGTGATTCTTCAAGTAAAGTAAAACAAATAGGACATTCCAATCACCAAAAAAAAGGCTTTAAGTTTCTAACACTCCCGTCTTGTGATCAACACAATTTTTTCACAGATTGGAAATCACCCTCCGCTGAAGCCTGATCCGTGGACACCAGCACTGTCCGAAGTCATCCCACATCTCTGTGTTGCTAGTCAGATTCAGGACTCGTGTCCAGGCCTACATCGACTGTAAACTAGCGGTAAAAGCACCACATGTTGGCTGGGATGGGAGTTTGTTGTTTGTTTGTTTTGTTTTTTTCCCTGAAACTTGCTCCAAGAACAGAACTGTTGAGTGTTGATGTTGTCAGGCACCTCTGTAGGAAATAGGCCAGAGGACAAAGATGACATTTTGGTGAGATGTGTTTTTTTTCTTCTTTTTTTTCTCCTTGTTGAATATGTGTGATGTGCAGGGGAACAGAAGTGGAGGCTCCAGAAATTGTTCAATATGTACTGATAAATATTATTTGACACGACTGTAGGTCCAGTGAGTAGGGGAGGGAGGGGGGGGGGCAAACAAGGCTTATCATGGTTTCCACATATCCTTCGCCTGCACATACAGCAACATACTGATCTGTTTTCTGATTGGTGATGCAAAAAAAAAAAAAAAAAACCTGCTGGTGCAGATGTTAAGTGAGACAAAGTCAGAGGTGACCCTCTATTCTCCAGGATATAAAAATAAACAATCCTCAAGCAAAATATCCCTCATAATTGCACTGGCCTTTCTGGCCTGTCACTACTGTTACAACCCAGCGGTTGTCCATAGAGACACCGAGTGCCTTTGTTTGGAAAAAAAAGAGAAGAGAACGAGTCCATCATCAGGCCTTATGAGTCTTGATGAAAGCTGACTTTGGCTGAAATCATTTCATGATCTGACGTGCATCAGCTCAGCATTCAGATGTTTAACTCCTTTGGCTGAGAAGGAGAGGGGGGTGATGTGCATGTGTGTGTGTGTGTGTGTGTGTAACCAAGTCCATCCAGTATTGCAGTGGGTCGTTAAGAGGACAAAATGCAGTCGCGCCGAGTCACTTTAAACTTGGGTTGATGGAATGAGTGTCGAAGGCTGGAATGAGTCCGGTCTGGACGGAGCCAGGCTCGGTTCAGATTCAACCGTGGTGTGCTTTCACTGTGGACTACGTCACTCAGGGTCTCCCAGTGCAGACTCAGCGCAGGTGCTCAAGTAAAGGCAGCTCTGTGGATTCCTCTCGGTGGGTGGGGGGGTCGCCTGGGGTCAGCAGGTTCGGATCCAGCGTTTGAGTGGCTCCCAGAGGATCTTGTGTCAGACTGACCTCTTGTAGGGGCACGGGAGGGGTAGACTGGGAAAGATAAAAGTGACAATTTGTCTATGGAAACTATAATTACCACCTCTTATCTTACACTACAGGGTTATTCTAGACTAGCTGCAGGTTACATCCCTGTCCATTGACAGTCACGCAAAGTATCAACAATCGCTGTAAATCTTTACCTTGAGTCTCAAGTTCGACTAAATGTTAGTGCAAATTTGAGGTATTTCCCACAAAATGTTAACAAGATATCCTGTTCACTTCCTGATTATTTCGTCGATTTGAAAACCTTATTCTGACGTATCGATTTGTAGCTGCGTTCTGTAAATATGGACTCTGCAGTGTTGTGTTTCACACTGCCACAACAAATACAACATCAAATTCCACAAACTTTTGCGTCACCGTATGCATGCGTGCAGATTTCCCCTCAAAAACGCGGAATAAAAAGTGAGAACACAACGCCACTTTTGCGTTTTCTGTTTAGAGATCAGTTCCGTGTAAACATAGCCTTGGACTACAGCTTCATACGAATCGGCAATTAACATATCGACGGCCTCCTCACCTGTGTGCGTATGGTCTGTACTGTTCCTCCCTCTCCCTCCACTGCAGCCGGTCCGTTAAAGCCCTTCCTGCCTGAAAAACTCCATTTGCCGAAGTGGCACTCATAGTGTAGTCCACCGCCCTGGCCGAGGCCAGCCCGCTGGCCCGCTCTGTGCCCCGAGTTCTCCAACAGGCTCGCCGGGCAGAAGCGCTCCGGGCCCGGCAGAGGAGGCGGAGCCACGCCGCTGCTGAAGGAGAGCTGGGAGCTCGACAGCTGCTGGCCCAGGAGCCCTTGAATGGAGGAGGTGCGCTGTAGGGATGTGAGCAGGCCCGCCTCCATCCGGCCCTCCGACTGGCTGAGCAGAGCTAACGGCAGCGGCTGCGGGTGGTGCGGCCAGGTCTGGGTTGGACCGACAGGGTTGTCTGTACCTGAAAAAAGACATTCAAGTTAGTTCCTTATGAAACGTTGTAATTAAACAAAGTGTGCAGCTGTAGTTCTTTTCAGTTGCTCTTAGGTCTCTTACCCATCGAGGGCTGGACAGTGGTGATGTGCGGCTGGGGAAGGCTAGAGGCCGGCGTACTCTGGGTGGTGTGAACAGCTGGGTTGGTGGAGATGGAGGTGGAGCCGCCTCCACAGTCCGAGTCCTCAATGTTTCCACCGCTGTTGCAACCGGCGCCACAACCTTTCTGTAACCTGTGGACAGACGTTTATTAGAGCCAAGACCATCACAGCAGTTTGACTGTCCCTCAGCCATTTTCTCTGTGTGTGTCTGTTTAACTTTTCATGTTGTCTATTCACAAAAATCACTTATTTCACTCAAAAGCATGTGTTTCATTAATTAGCAATGACCCTCATCAACAAACTGAAGTGTTCTGGTACGCTTTGCCAGCTCTATGGAAATATGAATGGAATATTCAAACAATGCTGGCTGCCATGTTGTGCCGTTCAGTGGCAGTGTGACTGTAAGGTTACCACAGAAACACGGACCCACAGAGAGACACCGGAGTGGTCGGCTCTGGAAAAATGACTGAGGTGGCGTCTATTTCTTGCTTTCTCTGGCTTACGTTGCTGTCTGGATCTTCATAACATTGTTGGTTGCATCATAATGTATTTGTACTCAATTCTGTTCTCGCTGTAAAGCACCTTGTGATTCCTATCTGGGAGAGGCGCTATATATAAATAAAATCTGCTTTACTTATTTAAAAACCATCACCACGGTGTAGTGTGAGGGTTCACACTCATACTGCATTCACGTGGAATCAGGAAGGTGGCAAACCGGATGTCATTTTAGTGGAAGAGAGAAGGCCGGAAAAATGTAGGTGAGGTAAACAATATGACATTGTTTTGCCTCGTGCCGTTCCGACGGACCGCTTGTTTGTTTATTCCGTTCTGTGCAGCGTCTGCCCGACTCCATGTGAACGCAGCATAAATATATGTATAAATTATTCAGTTGGAGCCTCACGGCTAGATCTCGCGTACCTGTCCCAGCTGCTGATGAGCCAGGTGTAGATGTTGTGTGGGCTGACGGGTCCGCCCCAGACGGACCGGAGCTGGCTGTGCCCCCCGGCGTATGAGGTGGTGAGGGGGGACACGTAGATGGGGTAGCCGATGGGCTGGTCGCACGAGGAGTTGATCATGTTCCTCAGGGCCTGTTTGGCGTTTTGAATGCTGCCGCGCTCTGGGTTGCGATTGCGCAGGAAAACCAGCTCCTGCTGTTGCCCCGCCCACAGCCCGCGCACACACTCTCTGTTCACCTGCAGGGGGCGGCACAGAGGCAGGTCAGGAGAGGAGCGCAGGGGTGTACAGGCTCAATTATTAACAGCATCAACATTTCAAGGAAAATAAACAAATCGTGGTTAAAGGGATAGTTCAACATTTTGGCAAATTGGCCCATTGCCATAATCCCTATAGTTTTAGGAGTAGGTTTGTTGCCTTTAATTATCGGTGCAAGCTATTTAAACTAATCAAGTACACAATCCAACAACTTCAAAACGCTCTCGTGGACAAATTGTGACCTGCACATTCACCACGCTATGAGATAATAACGGAACATTACGAGACAGAGTTGTTTTAGAGGTAAATTCATGCAAAACCACTGATGCGTTTTTTCAGCAAGCAGTCTCTGCATTTACCTCTAAAACAACTCCGTCTCGTAACATTCCGTTATTATCTCATAGCGTGGTGAATGTGCAGGTCACAACTTGTCCATGAGAGCGTTTTGGAGTTGTTGGATTGTGTATTTGATGAGGGAAACCAAGAAATCCCATGAGCCTCTGTAGCGTAGATCTGAGCAGCTTGCGGCTCTGCTCCGCCGTTCTAAAAATAGCTTGCACCGACAATTAAAGGTAACAAACCTACTGCTATGACTATAGGGATTATGGCAATGGGCCAATTTGCCAAAATGTTGAACTATCCCTTTAAAACACGCCGCGATAACAAGATGAGTAATTCCCAGGATGAGCCGTCACCTTGATGACTCTGAAGCTCAGAAACCGCTTGTTAAGCATGATGATCTTGTACTCGTCGCTGCCGTCATCCATGATGTGGCGCAGTGCCAGCAGCGAAGGCATGTTGGCTAAGATGGCGCTGCGCCACACGGGGTCGCCCTCGTGTGATATCAACATCTTCTCCTCGTTGGCAGTGATGGCGTCGTACAGAACCATCGGATCCTCGTACTCGTCTGGAGATGTGAAGTGGTCCTGGAGGGTGACGCAGATTACAGGGCTGGTCTTAGTTCAGTGGCAAAAACAATCTTTATTCAAACCTGAGGACTGTTTTTTTTTTTTTTTGTCGTCGCTGTACCTGATGCAGTTTGAGGGACATCCGCACTCCTGGGGCCACGACTCGATTCAGCAGGTCCATGTCTGCAAACACCCATTCATCCCGAGGAGACGTGATACGAAAGTCTCCCTTGAAGAGAGCGTGGAGGCCATAGAGAAACGGCTCCAAGCTGTCGAACAGAAAAACAACTGTAGCTGTTGCACATAACCAGCACATATTCAGATAGTGACATTAACCTCCGTATGAGACATGGTATCATGGGTCTGGGGGTCTTACCTTGCAGACATGCTGTGTGAGGCTGTGCCCAGAGCTCTTCTTCCCAGGATACACAGCCCAAAACAGAGGTTGACAAGTGGAGAGTCTCTTTCACAAGTAACCGGCTAAAATACAACGGACAAATTATGATGAATTATATGATACAACAATAACAGAGGTGAACTACATTCAAACAAAACAAGTTTCAGTTTCACAATACGATCACAGATTACAAATTATAGATTCCAGCTGAGCCAAGGACCAGAATGAGGGAAAAAAAAAAGACAAGAACTACGACCTAAGATGGATTCTGGAGTAAATGTCGAGGAGGGTCTCACCGTCTGGCGCCTGCTGTTGCAGTACTGAATCCAGTCCAGGTAAACCATGCAGAATGAGGAGGGGGTGATCCCGGAGGCCCTGTGGTCGTAGTCCTCGTCGATGTTCAGGTTGAAGGTGGGGTCACTGTCTACGTAGTTGGGCCCCTGACACGGCCGCAGCGCCTCCTGAACGGTCTCGTTAGTCAGCCACTCCTCCAGCTTAGAGGACCGACTCACATAGTAGATGATGCTCTGTTTGAGGGAACACGTCGTCATGTCGACTGTTAGCAGGAGGCACGGTTTCAGAGCGGAGAGCATAAAAAGGTCCTTTGATCCTTTGAAACACGGCTCACCTTGACATAATACGTGATGAGGATCTTCCGCAGGTCGAATACTTGCAACATGGAGGCTGCGTTGTTGTCGCTGATGCTGTAGCCCTCCAGCACGTACTTGGTGGCGGCCACCTCCCACGCCAGCCAGCGCTGTCCGAAGGCGGCGTTGAACGACAGCATGTGGGGCAGGTGACCGGGTTCACAGCAGCAGCATCCCTCGTCTTCCTCCACGCCCTCCGTGATGGCCTCCACCTCCCTCTGCTGACAGTAGGTTCCTGGGTAGAGAAGACAACGAGGTTCAGCTTAATCTGACTTGACTAAACTACATTTACAATAACCTTGAACTGTCAATTTAATCATAATTTTACTAAACTGAAGACAAGACTACAAGTCTAAACATCCTGTGTGTGTGGGTATAAAAAACCTAAATTTTCAAACTAAATTTGGTTCAATCATTTCTGTTTACCAAGCCATGTTTAATTTTCAAGTGATCCTTGATTAAAATGACAAAAACACTCAAATAACACCATCACACATTTTTCTCTCTTTTTTTTCTCTTTCTCTTTTGTTCTTTTATTCTGTGTCCTTGTCTTGTTTTGTATGATTGTTAGTTGTTTGGGGTTTTGTTGTTCAATAATGATTTGTATGGACTGTTTGGTCATTTTTAAACCAAATCAATTGAAAAAAAAAAAAAAAAAAAAGTTGGGGTAACACACGGTCGAGTGACATATTCAAACCATGTCCAAATCAGATAAACACAAAACTGAGCTCATTGCACACACACGCTCTGAACACTGTCTGCCCCATCGTCCCCCTGCTGCTGACCTCTGAACTCTAGACCCCTTAGTTGGAAGGTGACGAGGCCGTTGCCGATCTCGATGATGTGCACCAGCGCATTGAGGTAGTCCGAGGCGAGGATGAAGCAGTCGCCCGTGGTGTAGTTGCCCCAGCGGCCGAGCAGCAGGTCTCCACACAGGCTGTGCTGCAGAGAGCGGGTCAGGTGCTCATAGAAAATAGAATTCAGGTTGTTGTCATCGGCACCTTTTAGAAATTTAAGAAAGAAAGGACCATCACTATAGATAAAGTACAAAACAAAAGACCAATAGAGATAACTTGATGGTAATAAAACATTATTTCATTACCTGGGTTTCGGTCTAACTGAGTGGCAAGTCTGGTGTTAGAATGATCGACCCGCTTGGTGCTGCAGAAACGACAAACTAGCATTAGGGCTCAATGAAATCCATAATATGTGGATTGTAGGAACAACTGTAGCGTCACAGCAGCTTAGATAATTTGATCAAAACATACTTGTAGTCGCGCTCCCAGAATTTTACCGGTCTGGTGTACGAGGTGACAAACACAGCGCTGCCTAGGACAGGATTAAGAGGGGTAGAAAATATGGCAGAGAAGATGGCCTGCACAAAAAGCACAGCAGAGTCTGGAGTAACACGAGTTAAGGACATGACGTCAACAAATAGCAGCTGGTGAAATGTCTTTGAAACGATCCTAGTCCAGTCCAGGTGATGCACCATGGTTAGGAGAGGAACAAAATAACTCAGACAACAAAAAGTTGTTTCAACATACACTGAACGTTATAAACTGCGTCACATTTTGAAGCTGTAATTTGTGCTGGTGGTGTATTAGATTGTATTACACATCAAAACAGGAACTTGGGAATTAACTCTGTCACAACATTAAACAAATGGATACGGGGCACAGCAAAGGGTTGAGCGAAGGCGTGGAAGGCGGATCCCCAGGTGATCTGCCAGGGGGCGATGTAAGTCAGAACAAAGCGAAGCTTGTACAACAGGTCCCACATCTGAGAATTCAAAGGACAAAAAAAAAAAAAAAATCACACAGTGGAAATATGTTGTCAGCAACAGAGATAAACCGTGGAGCCCAAACAGCTTCTAAAGAAGAACAAAATGAAATGAGTTCATATTATTTGTCACCAGAGCTGATGGGGCATGTGTGCTAACCTTGCTGAAGAGAATGGACATGAAGTAGTAGTCGATAAGGAAGGTCTCCGAGAAGTGTGGATAGTCGAAGTGGAAGAAGAGCGTGGTGAAGCACAGTGTGACGTACTGCTGCGACGGCGCACAGAAGGACGAACGCAGCAGTTTCATCCCCGCGACTGAGATGAACAGAGCTCGGCTGCTGCAGGAGTCAAGACAGAGAGAGAGAGTCAGCGTCACATGTCCAAATACACGGCTGTAACCTGCATGTGTTCTGGTTAAACTAGAAATGACAGACAGCTCTAGATACTGGCCAGTTTATGGATTGAAGAGGAGAAAAAAAAATTTACTGAGGAAATATATTTTCTGTATCCTGTGCTACTGAGCACACCCTGCAGAAAGCAATACACCTGGGGGGAGGGGTTTGTTCAGCGTGTCCATTAATTTTATGTTCTACGGTTCCAACACGGCCAACAATACATATCCCTGGAGAGCAGAGACGGAGAGCGTGGGGTAATGTATGGATGTGAAATAGTTTGGAGACAGAATGAGGAAAAGGCTTACTGGATGTCCAGCTCTTTGTGGTTCTGGCCCACAGTTCGAGCTTCTGTCGTCAGGGAGTTGAGCACCACTGCGGGGTAGATGAAATACTTCTCCACGCACTGGAGCCACGCGTACAGCTTCTCGAACCACATCAACTGAGCGGCGTCTGGGGGGGCGAACGGCAAGAAAAACAATCTTTACACACTTGTTGAGAAAAATCCACAACCCAAACTCTGTCTGTCCCCCTGAAGCTTTTCACAGCTGCGAAATAAATCTGGCAGAAAATTATCTAAACGGGAAAAAAAGTTGGAAAGATGTTTATACAATGGGTGGTATGGTGTAGCATCTCTGACATCCTCTTGCGATGCCTGGAAGCAGATACAGGAGGGAGCAGTCTGCAGTGTGAAGGTATTTTACATCAAAACAGCCTGAAGATGAAATAAAGTTGTCCTCGAAGTGATTCATTATTAATTCCACTTCAGTAGTATTGTTGATTAATTGACTAATTGATTTTAGTCTCAGGGATACCTTGAAATATGCAGCCACTTAATTGTTTAAAAACAACTACACAGTTTGGTGCTGTTGTTGAGATGTTTGTGGTGAGCATTACTTCGACTAGGAAAAAGCTGCATGGAGTAAAAGGTGTAAACACTTTTCCCGGCAGGGGGTAAAGCTGCATGGAAATTTTCAATTTACTCGCACTTGTGTGTTTCTGGGCATGTGAGCGAAGGTAAAAGAGCAATCAGACACTCACCTCGGACCTCAAACTGACTGTACTCTTTGGAGCGGAGCACAGGGTGAGCCAGGCAGAACCACGGCAGCTGTTTGCGGAGCTGCGGCAGGAGATAGTGTGTAATGAAGCCTACCACCCCGGCCAGGATGTACAAGACAAAGCTGAGAGCAGGCTGTGGATTGAAAGAACAAGAGGAGCATTAGCATCAAAGGTCTACGGGCTGTTTGTCGCTAAAACTCTGAGAAATGTGTTGTAGTAATAGGATCATACTGACTTGTAGAGCGATGAAAACGGTGCTGGCACTGATGGCAAAGGTAATCACAGCCATGAGGGGACACATGACGAGGTCTGAATGCAGAATCTCTTTCTACAAAGAGAGAGTGAGTTTAAAATTAATGACGCTTTGAAATCAAAGTGAAATAGTCGGCCTGCGCAGGAAGGTGAGGTGTGATCTTTACCACAGAGTTACGCAGCTTCTCAGGAAGAGGGTCCTTGATCTCCACAGGGGGTTCTTCTGGTGTTCGATTCTCCAGCTCGGGGAATAACTTAGACCGGACGAGTGACCTGATGTGAGTGTTAAAAAAAAAAAACATGAGAACTACAGCAAGAAGCTGAAGTTGGCATCAAAGTCACAGGGTAATAAGGGCAATACACTTTGATAGAAAGCTACTGCTGCTCCTATTCTGTGTCGATACAATGGATGCGTTGTGTTTTGTCAGTGAATTCAGAACACGATCTCTTTAGTTATACATTTCTCTCTCTCTCTCACACACACATATAATGTTTAATGACATCTTAGACCACGATTGTCAGTCTAAGTTAATACACAGACCATAGGATGGTGGGATCACTGCTTTGGCGGCTGAGGTGGTAGGATAAGGCCAGGAGGAGGCCGCAAAACACAGAGAAGAGTACTGGCACATGGGCGTCCCCCCAGGGTGCCTGACGAAAAAGAAACAAAAATATAAATTAAAAATAAAGACTGTTCATATGAATTGCTATTCTGATCAGAAGCTCTGAAACAGAAACCCCACTGCACCACTCCGCTTCACTTACGTTGATAGCACCGAGGCAAAAACCGTACAGCAGAGCAGCCACCAACACACTGCGTATTAGGCTGAACAGAGATGAGAGGGGGCTGGTGGTGGCTGAGAAAAGAAACAATAAATCAATCAATCAAAGGATGAACACAAACACAGGTAACCGATGTGTAGTTTCTAAGCCATCAGTATTCAGATGCTATTTTTCTGCCAAGTTTTAACATCATTGACCCATTTGTGTCACCATGTTCTTACCAGTTCCACCAAAAATGTGCATGTCGATCTGCTCCAGCAGGCACATCACAAACGTATTGACCTGAGGTAGCAACCCAAACAGGAAAATGACTGGGAAACACAAGGCAAACACTGTTGGATAAAAGAGAGAGAAAAGAGAAAAATTAACCTGTGAAGAAGGAAATGTGAAAAGTGTTTGAATTGTGTATCTTCCACAACTCTCCAAGTTTAAACCATCAATCCATCCCATGTGTAACACAGTGATATAATGAAGATAAGTTAACATCTACAGCTAATCTCTAACCTACTAAATGACCTCTCCAATAAAAAAAAGCAAACATGTTAATGTGGTTGAGGTTTTCACAGGCTTGGTGTTGCATCTGTGATGTAACGAGCCGAGTATAGAAACTAACCAATGAGCATGTCCCTGACACAGAGCAGGAAGTGCGCAGAGAAGAAGGTGACGCCATAGAGGGAGAACGGTTGCAGGCTTTCAGAGCGCCCAGATAGGTCAAAGATCCAGATCATCACACAGCACAAGCAGAAGTAGACCGGCCGACTGTACACGATGATCCAGTTGTGGCCCTTTTATAATAACCGGCAAAAAGACACAGTTACAAACAAATGTTACAGGGATAACGCCTTGTTTGGGTTTTTAGTTTTGAGAATATTTTAACAAATAAAAGATGAAACCAGTACTCACATGCATGGGAGAAGCTGCATCTGGTTGTACACTCTTTAAAAGAAAAGAAAAGAAGAAGTTAGTAACAAACAAAACTTAGGTTGATTAACAAACTATTTTAGCCTCCAGTCAAAAACCTTGCACTAATTTTTGACCAAGGTTTGAGCTTCACACCTCGGGTGAAGAGAGTTGTTCAGTCATGCTTTAATCGCTTGTAAAACACAGCCAAGGTTGAGTATTTGCTTCATCCACATATCCGGATAAACTTATCCACACTTTTAATTCCTCTTGCCTTGACTACTGCAACTCCCTCTACATTTTATTTTCTGTGCTCAAGATCTCAATCAGGCTGACACAGTCTCATTAAAATAGGCATATAGGGCTGAGGCACCTTCAGTAAGGAGTACTGGCAGCTGGCAATGACCAGGCAGAACTGGAAGACCCAGATGTCCCTGAAGAAGCCCTGGAGCAGCAGGAGGAACCCCAGGAAGGCCACCAGACTGGCCAGCACCACAGCAAACACGTTCTCCCCAACTCTGCGGTTCCTGGCAACAGAATTCAGAGAAATCAATATTCACACAGCTTAACCATGTTTTTAACCAAGCTACTTCATAAAAAGGTGATTAAAGAAAGTGGAAACTACTGGGACATGTATATTTTAGCATGCCTTGATTAAAATAAGCCATTATAGTGGTGGGCCTCAGGCACGTGGCTATAAAAGGATCCTGTAGGAGAATATGCTCCATTTACAGAAGTAATCAGTCGCTTAATCAGGTTTATGTTCCAGGCTTTTTCCCTGTGGGCATTTAGGCCTGGAGAATCATGAGGTCAGAAAGGTCACAAGAGTTTGTGCATGACTTGAGGTCCACCTGATGTAATCCACAAAGTCTCTTTGATGTGTGAAGCACTGTCACTGTATCATCTGTGTCATCTTCTTTTATGAGATGGTGTTAAAACTGGCAATTAAGATTACGACCATGGGAAATAATTATTATTTTGCTT
This sequence comes from Trachurus trachurus, assembly GCF_905171665.1. Lineage (NCBI taxonomy): Eukaryota > Metazoa > Chordata > Actinopteri > Carangiformes > Carangidae > Trachurus > Trachurus trachurus. Next base: position 16,236,051 of record NC_139903.1, on the reverse strand, counting down.
CCATATATATGAATAGAAAGAGAAAATCATCTTCAGCGAAGGATGTCGACTGAGAATCCAAACCCTCTTCTCTGAGAACTCACAACCAACAGTTGTGTGTGTCATTAGAGACAACCACTTAAGTATCAGGGATCAGCCGTCTGTACAGAGTGAGCTGCAGTGTGGTTTCAACTGCTCTCTGAAGTCAAAACCAAAATACAAATGGTTGTACTTAACCATAAGCCAGGTTTGGGTTCAGAACAGTCTACACCTGCGTCATAGGAAATTACTGGGTGTGCTGGTATTTTCAATATTTATTTGAAATATTAGGAGCCCAGTTGCCCATTCCTTCCTTGGCAATTAAATGTTTGTTTAAAATTCACTCGTGTATCGTTTGTGTATCAGTCACTGATATTAGAGACGGCCAAGTGCAACCCATAAACAGAACATCATCGTTCCTCAACTCCTCCTGTTTTACTTACCTGTCCAATAAGGCCAGAAGAGCCAATCGATCATACCGAACTCTCAGCCACTTCCCGGGCAACACCCAAAAGCGGTAGTATTGTTTGGGCTTGGCTTTCTCCTCAATCATCAGAGTGTTTTCCTGGGACTCTTGTAGAGATTCATGATCCAGCTCAAACTAGAGATGAGGCGAGAAAAACCGTAAGTGATGAATTCAGGAGAGGAAAACTCATTTCATTTTGAGGCTGAGTGTCCAAACTAATTTGCATCAATTGCACGACATTCTTCCATTAATTAATCTGCCACATTAAACATGAAAGGCTGCTAACCTCAGGCATTTCCAGAGGCACCCTGCGCACCTGCATGCCCTGTAGAACCACAGGTCTCGGCTGGAGCATGGACAGAACCGGTGCCCCTTCCTGGACCTCAGTGGAGGTGAAGCTTGAGGACTGGGACTGCCTCTCCCTTTCCCTGCAAACATGACATTTCAACAGCATTAGTTGTAGCTTGTAGTCGTGGCCTACTGACAGTTACGGCTAAAAAAAAACAAGAAAAAAAAACAAAAAAACTTCATAACTTACTGAACTGGGTCCTCATAACCACCTCCGGCAGGTCCAAACGTGTAGGACCTCTTCACACCTGTTACACAACAGAGTCAAGACTGCAATGAAACTGTTTCAACAGTGAGTAACCTGCAGTCATTTTGGCTGCTAGATTATAACAGCCGATCTATCAGATCACGCCTCTGTGTTTCAGGATGGGAAGAGTGGGCAACATGTGTCCATGAGTGCTGCTGACAGTGATGAAACAGATGTCCAATGAGAGACACTGAGATATGCTCATGTGAAACCTTGTCGCTGTCAATGGTGATGACCTTCACTGAGAGATAGTGGTGAATGCCGACATTTTGGGTATTGGCGTAGTTCAGTTGTTATATTTTACTAATAAATAAAAAGGTGACTCATACATTGTTTCAAATGGGGTTTTCACAGTGTAAATAGTAAAATAAATTCAAGAAAATAATTTGTTAAACTAAATTCAAAATGTTTTAATAAATCATTTGTGTGAGCCTAAACAGCCTGAACAGTTTGGGAACCGCTGGCACAGTTAATGTCTTATAACCTGACAACTCGTGTGGGTTACTAAATGCCATATCTCCCCTGGCTGGCTGGTGTACGTCAGTGCTTCCGCTGTCAGAGCCTCTTGAGGAGGTCAGTGGAGCACATGTAGACTGGGCCCTGTGTTCCCGTTTTCAATTTACAACCCACCCAGTGACGTGGCGTCACAGGGAATTAACAGATAAACCTTAGGAAAAGTTCATGAGAATATCCATTTTATGATCATCTCAGTTAAGTGCATTTCCCAAATTGCTGATCTACTCCTTGGAAGCCGGTGACTCACCACTCTCGTCATAGAAATAGTGCACTGCTCCCTCTGATGTGTCATCGAAGGTAGAGGCCTCGTGGATGCCACTGCGGGGCAGTAAGAGCGAGGAGGCAAACTGTAAGGCTGAGGGGAGCGTGCGAGTCCGGGAGTGAGAGGAGGTCCGCGCCCGCTGGAGGTCCTGCAGACTACAGGAACGAGAAAACGCAAAAACATGTTGAGTAACGTACTTTAACATTAGCCCATTCAGTTCCGCTGAAGGCTAGCATGTTCCCCGAGATTCAATATCAATTAATTCAGGCGTTATCATTAATTCCTCTTAAAGTTACTGGTAATATTAATTATAAGCCAGGTTTCTTGAAGTAAAAATTTCTATTAGCGCTCCCAGTGCTAACATCCATCACAAATAAATGTATTAGTCAACTGAAAATTCACAGATAGCTTTGAAGACTGCAGCTTTGACAGAGACTGAAAAAATTGAAGGCGCGGTTGGGGCTACGCATCAACCATAACCTTCACTCAGGTTTGCGAGCCGACTGACCTGGGAGGGGATCCCATGGTGGACGGGGGCGGTGTAGGGTTGCTCCCAGCATTGTGTCTCCTGCGGATGGCCTGGGTCCTCTTTACACTGCTGACCGAGTCGTGTTTGCCCCCATCCTCTGGAGCCATGGCTGCAGAAGGGTTATCAGTTACTTCAATGCAATGGTTTACATTACAGTGTCAGCTGTAAACCATTTCTGCTTCTTTCTTCTCCTTCTGCCACTGTAACATCAGCTTTTTCAATTATATTAATGTAATTAACCCAACCACACATTGACTAACAAATACCATGAATCACTTAAGATTGCACCGCATGACAACAGTATGTCCCAGATGGAACAGAAAATAGATAAATATGTAAATTCTAACAGCCTAAATTTAAGTTTGCTCTATCCATGCATGAAATCCTCAGCTATAACCCACACTGGGAAATTTATATAGTTAATCACACAATTTAAAAATATTCCTGTTTTTCCAATGTTATCAGATTTGTCTCATAATTTGTAACTCACCAGAGTTGCTAAAAATTCATACATCCGATGTATCCGTTTGTATTTCAGAGCATTTTGATTCTGCCTTGAAATTTGAGAAAAATCTTTCATTCTGTTCCATAACTTCATTTTCATCAGTCAAATACATCCTTGATAACATCACTTCAATAACTTTGCACAAACGTGTGTGTCCCTACTTCATCCTTCATTTGATGAACGAAAGCAACAGCTTAAACTTTGCACTTATTTGTAGATTGAAATGAAAAACCTGGGAATACTTTTCTACTATGGCAAATAAATTATTTCAAATCAAAAATATTTTTCTGTATTTTCTGATCTGTCCATGAGGTTCCTCCAGATGGGCCATTGTTTCTGATTAGCTGCATATACTGAAAACACTGCATCCCAAGATCGTATCCTTCACCAGCATCCAAACCTAGAGCAGGATCTCTCAAACCTCTGATCTGACCAACTCACCTCCTCCCACAGCTCCCTCCTCCACCAGCTCTCCTGCCCTCCAGCCCATCTGGTTGCCGGTCCACGAGCCTCCGAGAGAGTCCAGCCGATGGTGATGAGTTCCAGGGAAGCCGTCGGTGTGAATAGTGCGGGCTTCCAGATCAGACTTGGAGATGGTGAGAGTTCGAGGCGCGGGGGTGGAGGTGGAGGGCATCGTGAGCAGAGTGGAGGGCAGAGCCGCCGTGTTGCTCTGGCCTCCACCCGCCCCGTCCATACTGAGCACTCTCGCATGAGTCTTTGCACTCGCTGTGCTAGAAGAGCGCTGAGCAGCACGAGAATGAGAGGGGCAAGCGGTTTCAGGTAAATCCCCTTCCCTTGGAGTAGGCAGTTGAGCAGCAGGGGGGAGCGGGGACGTAATGCCAGTGTTAGCGAGGTCCGGGGAGTAGCAGGAGGTAGAGGAACTCGAGTCGTCGTCGTCGTCGTCGTCATCTTCGTCCGAGCTGTATCGCCGCTGGGAGCCCAGACTAGAACCGGCGCTCATGTCGCTGCCGTCGTCCTCGTCGCTGGAATCCTCAAACAGGCTTTCGCTGTACGCCTTGGCGCCCAGCCGGTTGCGCACTGGGATGTAATCTCTGTGTTGTCTGTGATTGTGGTGACGCCTGTAAGAGCCACAGTCGAAGCTGCTGCTCCCCGCCCCGGCTCGCCTTCGTGGAGCTTTCCTCCGGCCCGGCCTGTGCCCCACGCTACTGCCACTGGCCCGCAGCAGCTTCAAGTCTTTAGGGCGCACAACCTGCTGGGCTTGAAGAGCAGGCTGGTCGGACAGTAGGAAGGGGGCGGAGGATATGGGCAGAGCCGGCTCAGAGCACACCAGACCCAGGGCCAGCCCTGAGGGAACTGAGTTGGCCTGCCGAGGCGGCGGCAGAGGAGGAACTGAAACATTTCTGTCTAAATCACAAACCTCTGAGTGGCCGCTACTTGAAGGAGAAGAGTTCTGGAGAGGAGGGGGCTGTGCAATATCAGCGAGTACAGGGGGCAAATCCTCTCCTTCGACGAGCGTCCTGTCTAGCCCCTGGCTGAGGGAGAACTCTTTGGAGGGGGAGCGCAGCAGCACGCTGTCCGACAGGTTATCTGTGTCACTGCCGCCCTGTCCTGCCACGTCTTCTGCGGGCTCAGGGACGTTGGCTCCTCTCGCTTTTGCCGAGGCAGACGACTGTGCATCTGCAGGCCGTGGCTGGCTGAACGAAGGGCTTTCCAGCTGAGTGGAATCAGTTTTTTCGCTGCGGTAACTACTGACGGTGCTCAGCGTCTCGCGGTCCGTGGTGCCTGCGCTGAAACAACTGTCCGTGGAACCGGCAGCGAGCGCCACTCCGCTGCGGCTGCCCGGGTGCTCGGTCCCAGGTGCAAATGCCACTGGGTCCAGACCCAAACCCAGGAGATTTTCGCTCAACTCTTCACTTAAGCTGCTCTTTATTAGGGGACTAAGGGGAGTATCCCCCAGGCTCTCTGATTCAGCAGAGGGGCCAAGGGGAGAATAAGCCCCCAACCCATTGTTCTCAGGACTCCGTTGAGACAGTTGTTCTGGTAACTCCTCCATTTCCTGCAACTGTTCTTTCTCGCCTCCGTCTTCTTGACTGGAGGGTGAAGGGGGGATAGACAAGCAGTCTCCGGGTTCTCCGAATACAGTCGACACTCCGGATACTCCCATGAGACCCGGGAAATCTCCTCCCAGACCAGAGGCAATGCACGAGTGGACGACACCAGGGCCTCCTGTAAAATGAAACAGGCCAAAAATCAGACTCAGAAGCAGACTGTAGCACAGTTTCCTCTCTGCACCCACAGCTGTTTTTACTCTTTTATCTTTTCATTATAAATTTGGAAGCATGCACCAACATTCATCCCAATGGACAGGATTAAGAGCCATGCCTACAGTGAAATGTGTAGAGTATTGGCTTCCTGAGCGTGACTTTATTTTCAATCGTGCAGGATTAGACACTGTTCGGTTTGCGTGATGCTGGTTTCTGGTCACTGAGTAGTAGCGGACTTACTAATGGTGTCCTGGGAACTCTGGCGTAGGATCTCCCGGTGTGCTGATGTGACAATCACATTATTGCTTCCCTGTTCCCGCAATAGCTCTTTGATATCTGGGGTAAAAGGAAAGAAGTCACTCAAAAAGCAGCACTGCACAGTGCACACTTAAAGGGACAACGAGGAGTTTCTATTCGGTTATAAAAAAGTCTCACGTTAATGTGGATGAATCTCCGCTACCCACACTTGTTAATGGGCCCATTTTCGATAAATATATCGTTCTGTCTCTATCGTTATTTTGTTATTATTAGTGGTGGCGGAGATGCTGGTCGAGCCGACCAGCGTTTCCTTCGTTGCGAGTCATGAGAATAACGCAGCCGCATCGCCGTTTATGGTCGGAACTACGGTGGTATGTGAACCTCTTTGAACCTCTGACTTTAATTCTTGATGAATGAAAACATGAGTCTGTCTTGCGCCCGGTCAAAGAAATGTACGGTGCGCGCGGAGGCTCATAAATGTAGTGTGAAAACGCTTCGCTTTTCCAAAACTCCTCGTTGTCCCTTTAACTCTGTAGAGAGAACATCTATATAGAGAACATTTTATACATTATTTACCAGTTTACAATAAAAACCTGTCAATTTTGACATGCAGAATTCAGATACTTACCCTTTGTGCCGCCTGTGTCCTCCAGCTGTGGCAAGAACTCCTGAAGAATGAGAACACCGGTGGGTTAGTTAAAATAGCTCAATACATACTGTATGGACAAGGCCATTACATCATTTGGATCTAATGAAAACATTTGCTGAAACATTTTCTGACAAGCAGAGCTGCAGAGATGATGAGGAGAGCAAAGAAGACTGCATGCTACTGTAAAATATGGAAAGCCTCACCGACACCTGGTTCAATCCAAACAGCGAGTGCTGTGAGCTACAGCGCACCGGGGGTGTCGAGTTGACCTTCCGAAACACAGTCATCTCTACACCAACATGACTATCCCTGTCAAGAGGTTACACAAACAGAAAATTAAAAAAAGGATTCAGTGTTTCACAGCATTGTGATCTCACACTTCCTCCGAAAAATCAGTCAGAGAGCTCCTTCTTACCTGTGCTGATTCCCATCGTGGACACCTGAACCTTCATCTCCTTCTTCTGTCCTTGGGGCTTCGGCTGTGAGTGAGGCCTGCTTCTTCTCTATAATCTCCCCAAGGTCGAACATAGCATGAAGCCGAAAGTTCACCACCTTAATGGCGGTGAAGAAGACTGCTACCACAGCAGAGTAGACACCCGCTACCACCAAGCTAGCAGGGAGAGCCTGAGAGGGAGTAGAAAAACACAATGACAGCAACTGAGATGAAGTACAAACATGAAAGAAAGAAAAAGCTACATCTGGAGGATTCAGGGCCAGGACTGCTTTGATAAAAGCCCGACATTCCCAAAAGGTATCAAACTAAATGCAGTATTGTGTGCTTAATATAATGATAGCATATTCATATTCTTCTTTTAACAAGAACAGTGCAGTGCAGAGGGCAATCAGTAGTTATCATATACTGTTTGAAACTCTATACTGAACTTGAAGGCAAATGATAAAGTTATTTCCCACATAGTCATGTGCGAGGTAGATGAGACCTTGCAAATTCCCTGGTCCAATTTACAGTCTTCCTTACCTACTGCTGTTTTGCATGCACACACTCTTTTACAGTTACAAAGGATGATTAACGTACATTTTGATACATCCCCTTTCACTTTCATGTCCAATCACACAGGTAAACTGTAGATTTGTTTCACACAAGTCTGACGGTGACCAGTTGAGTTACTGGACTGCCAGGTATTGCCACCACCCAGATCTCATAATGGCTGAATATTAAAAAGGGCTTCATTAGATCAGTGGTAATGGAACTAATAAAAGCTGTTAAAACCACCTTAAAGCCACTTTAGTTTAGTTGGAGGACCAAATGTGAAGTCATATTATGATTTCTCACTGAATGTGCAACATTGTATCGAGCAAATCCCTTTTGCAGCTGCCGTTTCTGGTAAATCAAAGCAATTCTGCAAGGTTACATGTGAAAAAAATTGGTTATGAGGATTCATGCCTGAATTTAGAGGTTCTTTCATTTATTATTTACTGTAGCCTTGTGTGAATAATGTGCTTACCATGAACAGCAGAAAGGGGAAGGCCAGAAGAAATATCCAAAGGTAGAGGTGGAAGCAGTTGGAGAACGTGCTCTGATGGGGGTCCACGTACCAGCCTCCTGTGAGCGAAGCCCACACCCCCTGCCGCAGTATCTGAAGAGCCTGGGAACCCATCTCCACCTTCAGGTTCAACCAAAAGCTGAGAAGCTTCCTCCAAGGCTGTAGCTCAAAAAACTGTGCAGCAGTTCGAGCCACAGTATTTTGTGTCTATGATGGCACTTCCATTGGGGATGGCAGGTTAACCAAGACTGTAGCATCAAGGACAATAGTTCTGGGTCTTGGATATGTATACTTCAGTTGAGATCAAGAATCCGTGCATATTCCTGTGCCAGTTTGTGCTCCCTCCCTGCACCGATGTTGCCACACTCTAGCCTAATCCTTGTTGGGTAATGAGGAGGAGAGTGAATTTTTGGCACATTGGTAACCCACTGAATGTATGAAAAAACATTCATCTGTAAGAAAGACCAAAACTGGTTTGTTTCCTTATATGAAACATATTTCAAACATGGCATTCAGTGGGGGAAAATTAATGCTAGGGCAATGAGCCATTCATGGAATTACAGTGGAACAAAAATAATCAAAAGTGGAAATGTGTAAGCACAAATCTGTCAGCTTCCTACTTGCACATATCATTTGTGGAGATCAGCACGACTGAGTGTCTTTCTTTTCTGTTTCACTTTGAGTACTTCCTTTAAATCCACATAATAATCAAACGAAATAGTTTCCACCTGATTTAATCATGTTGGTCGTGGTGGGTAGGCTACGTTTAGCAACTGATCACTAGCTAACATTCATGCTGTGTCAAACATTTAACGCGATCAATTACCATTGATTACATATACATCGCATTACAGTAATGGTCATTTGACCACGGTGGAGCTTCTTTTTTTTTTTTAACAGATCACTTAAAGAAAAGGTGAGAATAGCACAAACTGACAGTGATTAAAATAACTGTCGCGAGTAGATGTCTCCTAATCAAAGCAAAAACAACAGAGGAGCTACACAGTTTAGAAGTTTTCAGAGATTTCAGCCAGGATGACAGAGCTTAAAACACCCAGGCCACTGCTGTGCCAGCTAGATTAAGTTTTCTGACTGACATTAGCGAGCTAACACACACAAATTTAGCCTAGCTAACGAAGATATACCTGTGCCTTTCTTCCCGATCTGGTAAAATACAATCTGCTTCACCCACAAACGCCTCCCAAATCACCTCGGTGAATACGAAAACATAATCGATAGCAGCAGCAGCACAACACCGCAAACTGGCTGACAAACGTTAAACATCATTAGATAGCTTTGAAGCTAGTCGCCGGCTAAATGCTAGGCCGCATTTATCAGCATTTCAGAGGCTGGGTGATGTCCCTGTCGTTAGCAGTGTGACTACTACCACCACCACCACCACCAGCAGCAGCAGCAGTACGACCAGCAGCCTGCAGCAACAACAAGTCTCAGCTCCACCGGTGAGGGTTAGTTCAGTCTGCCGCGGGCTAATGTTAGCTTAGGGTTAGCTTGGTAGATATATATTTTTTTACAATTGTGCTCACAGTAAAAATGTTTTTCCACATTTGAATGCCAGCATCGCTTACAATTAGCATTAGCTGTCCAGCTTGCCTCATATCCTCCTTCCGCATCCAGTCCTTCCTTGCAAAAAAAAAAAAAAATCTCAGAGCTTTCCTTCTCAGGATGATGCTAGCGAGCTGAGCAGAAGCTAGAGCCTCACTTTCAGCTGCTGGCGTTGGCTCGTTAACTTCTCCTTGTTTTCACACGGTCCCTCATCCTCTTTGGCTTCAGAGGTTGCCGGACATGCAGCGGAAGCGGGGGTCCTCTCTCATGATGAACGACAGCTGTTTCTTGGCACAAACGGTGCCTGTGTGAAAATGTGCCAACAAGCTAGCTGACAGAGCAGCTAGCGCGCTAGCTAACAAGTAGTTGACACACGCACGGACGCACTCACGCACAGAACGCGACTAGCGAAAGAGAGAGCGATTCCCATGGCGCTGATTGGACGCATGGGCTGACGTCACGGGGGAGTTTTTTTTTTTTTTTTTTTTTTTTTATCAAAACATCTCAGTCAATATTCTCAGGTCTTTTCACAGGTTTTAACCACCTAAAGTAAAGTAAGGGCGACAAATTAACAAAATAAAATATTTTTTTGTATTATAGATTTCCCTTGGGCAGTCAGGACTCTCTAAACACACAGTAATACCCTCAACATCATGATGTGCAATTTAATATTTATCGTAGTTTGCGTTTACTCTGTTGTTTTCTTTTAATTTATTTATTCCCACTTAATATTTAAATATAGGAATTTCTTATTTATTGTGTTTGTGTATATTCTGCTGTTTTTCTTTTTATAGGCTATGTAATTCCCTTTGAGTGCACCTTGCCTTACCTTGACACTGGCTGTATGTTTGGGTTCCCTGCACATATATACAATTAAAAGAGAGAAATCCTACCATTTCTGTAAGACATTTCATCCCATAGACCTACTATGGACAATGGAGAAAAAAAGTTGAGCTGACAACATCTCTGCCTTAAGAGGCAGTGTGGGCTGAAGGTCATGAGTGAAGATCTGAGAAGAAGCTTCAAAACACATTGAAATTATGAAGTTCGGATAAATTAGTCAGAACCATCTGTATGTTAACTCACACTATTCCTGAATGTTTAGGGAATATATAAATCATATAGATTGAAAACACCCTTTAAAGGGTTTTTGACATAACCGGCAAATTTACACATAGCCTACAATTTAAGCCCCAACAATGTGTTTTAATGTGTGACAACCTTGAACCTAAAGTAGTGTTTAACATTATATACAGTACATAGTGAAATATAAGGGCATCTGTGTGGAAAGTATTTACAGTTTGATGAAAACATGGCCTGGATGTTGGTGGAACGGGCATCAGTCAGAGTGGATAAGACTTAGCGGTTGTCATCAGGGCTTCTCTTGTCATGGCTGTTTTGTTGAATTAGACTTGTGACATCTCAGCAATGATCAGTAGTGGCTTGTCGTGTCCTGTAGCCACCGTCCTTGATGTCCAATGTCAGCACAGATCAGAGCTCACTGACACTCAGACCTGCACTGACACCCCACCTCACCGAGCCCACAGGCTTATTCCCCATCATTCTCAGCACAATCAGGCTAACGGGACAGGTGACCCTGCTGGATTGAATTACAACCTCTCTAAATTCTTGTCTTTTGTGATAAACCTCCCCTGCTATCAGGAAAAATGGATGGCAGCTTTAGTGAGATCAACTGTAGCCTGTACGTCACATCACTCTGCTTGTTCCTTCTCTCTCCATCCTACAGTTCCTTATGTTTTCAGCAGGGGGTAGTCAGACAACACAAACCACGTTGACAAGCACAGCTGACTGTGGTTCTTAAATGAGAATGGTTGAGGATGTAGAAAATGTTATCTATTTCTAACAGCAACAATCATCAAGTCTGGAGGCAAAACAGTCAAGAGGAAAGGGCTGATAAAATGATGTCAATAGTTGTACATAATTAGACATTGTGCATTTTACACAAAGAGTAAATATGTTAATTATGTTACATATACAGGGCCACAAGCACAGTTTAATTTAATTAAAAATGGATTCATCTACCATAGACTTTTCCTGTTCGACTCCTATGTATATCACACTTTTTGTTGTTTTTTTCTTACTATTCATGAGTTTGTAACAAAGACAATTTTCCCTCCGGGAATCAATAAAGTAATTCTGAATCTGAATCTGAATAGACAGAAGTTATAAAATACTGTCAACGTGTGTATTAGTGTGGAATGGCGCAGCTGTGGCTTGTTTTCAATATGGCAACATTATGCAGACCTGCTCTGCATATTAAAGGAGCCCTCCGTCTATTTAGAATGGCCCTTCAGTAAATAGGGGGACTCACAAGAGACAAAAGAAAAGCTGTGGAGCTAAGGTCAACATATCCTGACTTCAGTGACACACGGGTCAAGCTCTCAAAACAGCAGCTCCTTAATTTCACTACCCATGATGCCCAGTGAGATACTCCATCTGTTTGATGCCTGCAACTTTAAAACTAGGTTTTCCAAGCCCATGGCTGTAAGGTAGTAACCTAACCTGAACCCGAGAATCACTAGTGAGTTCAGCTGGTTAAATATTTTTGTTTTATTTAAGCTTCACAAATTAGCCTCACTGGAATCTTTGCGTTCAGTTTTAATGGAGACCTGAACAAGATAACAGCGGCAGTGTAAGGTGAAGAAAAACACTTAAACGTTTCATTTTAAAATAAATATTGGACATCCAGGCATTACTAACACACCAGGCCTGTGCAATGCCCAATAGAGAGAGAGAGTGAGAGAGAGAGAGCGTGTAGATGATGAAACTCAAGTGTAAGACACATTTTTAAAACATACCATGACCTGCAATTTGTATGAAATGCTGCTTCTTCACATTAAACGTGTTAGCTTATCTTGTTAGCAAAATGTGACCTTTGTAAAATTACATCATTGCGAATTCACTGTGTTTCTTTGATCCCAACAGATTCACAACTCCCACCAGTAGACGGGTTAATACAGTCAGTACACTACATTAATGTTTGAACATTTGTAGCTAGGAGAGGGTCACTTGTGTTTCACATAATATAACCTGATTTATGCCATAATTGTTAGCTAATTCACATCAGTCTGAATTTGCCTAACACAGAAACATAATGTCCATTCATAAAAAGCGCATTTTGTTTATGAATCTACAAAAAGCAACGCACAACACAGGTGTGTACAAAGTATATAATCAAGTGTATTTTCATCTTTATCCACGTTCTGTACACATATTAAGATCCATTTCACATGAACACTATACAATAGCAATGAGTGAGGAATGGAATATTTTCTGAGTGCTGAGCAGCTCACGTTGAATGGCACTTTCATAAAAAAAAAACCTGGAAATCACAGCATGAATAAGTAAATGTAGACGTAACTCAACAGAGAAAATGGCTTTATATTATCAGATCCATTGAGTAACAGATTCAGCACATATAAAATGCACAATGCAACAAAACATTTGTTTGTTCCATTCTTGTGTTTTCTCTGCATAATCTGAACTGTAAATAATGCAACAAAAATAAACTAACAAAAAAATCAAAAGAAAAAAACAAATGATATTTGCAGCTATCAGAGGAAAGTGTGCTTTTTCTCTGGATTGAAGTAAAAGGCAATCTAAAATGTAATGTGTTAAGAGGAGTGGCAACAAGATACATCGAAATATCAGAGAAATATCAATACAATTCACAAACCTTCAATTAGTCATCTCATAGAATAGTCTTTTAGTAACTGATAAAAAAAAACAATACATGTTTGGCTGCTTTACAAGGAATATTTATGTCTCAAAGATATGTTTACATTTTCTGTGTGCTTTTGAATTATCCCATGACAGTTTTGGGTTGATTCTCCCTTTTTCCAAGAAGGAATCAGAGAAACTTCCTCAAATGTGATTCCTGTGACGTTTGGGTTGTAGTGGTTTGGACGTTGTTGTGAAAGCTGGCAGAAGGGGGGCGGGGCGGGGGGCGAGCGTCTCAGGCGTTGAATCTTCTTTATCCCCGTTCCCTTGTGGACACAAGGCTTTTTCGATCTGCTAACCTCTATATGTACATACAAGCAATGTTTACAGAGAAATACCTTCACTGGAGTAGACTGACTTGTTCACAATTATTCCTACTTGGAATGGCATGGCACACTGAATGTGATGTCTCACATAAATAATGTGTCTTCTGATTCATCATACTATAAGGTTCACTGGCAGGAATATGTCGAGTGATTTAATAACCACTTTAAATTTGATTTATTTTTCACCAGAGAGCAAAACATAATGTTTCATTTATGACACTGCACCAGCAACATAATACCATCTCTCATGCACTCCAGGCAGAGTGACTGGGGAGTTTTAAAACCACATAACATAACATGGACGCCGCAGAGATGATGTCTTACCCAAATAAAGGCTTTCGTTTTGACTGCAGTCAGAATTACTGGGGTGCTCTCTGCTCATCTACCGTAAAAATTCAATAACTGGCCTGTTCTGGCTCATATATCATGATGGGGACATTGAGACTTGAGATAGAGCATTACAAAGAAGTACAAAGAAAACATTTAGGCAGATCTGTCCGGATGTTCTCAGCACTTTCTTCACTGTACCATATCCATGCTATATACAAAGCCAAAGTGGATATGTTTCCTCCAGCTTCTTAAAAACATTTAAAAAAAAGCGATACACTAACAAAGAATCGGTGAATGCAGCGCACGTTGTGACACAGAGGATGAGTCAGATCTTGTGTCATATAGATGAAGATTTCATCACTAATAGGAGCTGGGCGACCTTGACTTGACTTGAAAAATGCACCTGTCAAAAGAAAGATACAGTTGCTCTGTGCAGTTGTTTTCTGTGGCCTGTGAAATTTCACTGATGGTCGACCTGACAAAATAGGGAGCGAAACGAAAGCATTCTCTCTCTCATCCTCTTGTCTCAGTCCGAACTCGCCTACTCTCCCTCTGCGTCCTCAGACGTAGTATTCTTTGTCTTTGTTCTTTTTGCCCTTTGTGATTGCCTTGGCCACAGAGGCCGTTGCTGTGCTTTTGTCTTTGACCACTGCTCCGTTGCCCTCCACAGTGGAATTGTTGGCAAAACTGTGGCTCTGGTCTGTCTGGTAGGAGCCCTCGTCCCGGTTGCGGTACTTGTACATGGCATAGAGGAGGATAAGAATGCAGAGAGCAGCAGCAGCCACGATACCAACCACCATCCCCGTGGTGCTGCTGGACTCCCTGATCACCTCCACGGCGCCGGGTTGGCTCTTTTCATCAGAGGCTGTGGGGTTGGCTGTGGGCACATGGGGAAAATTGGGGGGGTAAGTTAGTCCTGGTGTGTTTCGGGAGGATGGAGGAGCAGGGGGCAGAAGCACCTGGTCACGGGTGTTCATTTTGCCTGCGGGGATGTGGAGCTGGTCAGGGTTGGTGGTGGGAACATAAGGAGGTAGGGGGCGGGGTTTCTGGACTCCACCATCACCAGCAGCAGCGGGAGGTGGAGGAAGGACTGTCCTGTCAGTGACCATGGGGGAGTTTTTATTGTAAAAGTCCTCGTCATCCGATTCCGTCATCTCCCCAGAGCCGAAGGCCGAGACCTCCACAGGGTCACCACAGTCCTCCTGGTCCGGGGGGCAGGAAGGGTGAGGGGGGAGTATTAGGGACTCTTTGGTGGTTTCGAGTGGGGATAGGAGGGTGGGAGGAGGAGGGATGACGGGGTAACGGGTGGCGATGGATGGGGGCTCAAGGGAATCCACTGTTATAATAGGCAACACTAATTCACCTCCTAGAAAGGAAACAGAAAAGGTAGGGGATCCTAAATTAGAACAGCGTAAAAACTAAAGTTGTAGCTGAGCAGTTGTGCTCATTAAACTGAAGCCACAATCTGCTCATTATATAGGTTATAAACGAGGAATTCAACTAATAGTGATCGCACATTGTATAATGATTACTTCAATGCCAGCTTATTTACATTGTGAAGATTTGAAGTCGTCATTTAATAAAAATATAATAAGATAAAGCGAAAAAAATAATAACCCAAAAAACATAGAAGAGCTCACATGTAGACACAAACACACAAGGTGACCCATGAAAGGCGGCAGCTGAATGAAGAGCATATACAGTATAAAAGACAGAGCACATAACACACAAAAGAACAGTAAATTAAATTGCCATGCACATCTGTAGGCAGGGGTTCAGGGGTGACAAGAGAGATCACAGGCAGGTTATTTAATTTAAGAATCAAACATGGAAAATTGAGCTCTCTGAAAGAAACCAGTGTGTCTAATTACCGCTTGGACATAGATTCCTCACCAAATAAGCCTTTTTATTTATTTTATCTCAGCTCTGCACTGATGCACTGATCCTTTACTTTGATCAGACTCTGAGGTGAGAAGGTCTCCTTGTTATAGAAAAATATCTCAGCCTACAGAGTTAGGTTATTTATATCCATTAGGTTGACTTCCATCATTATTTGAGACACACTTTGCCATGGTCAGTCAACAACAAGCCATTCTGATAAGGTCGTATTAATAATTGAGGCGCCCATAATAAGGGCAGCCTCCTTCTTAAGGTCCACAGCTTGTCTGATCCGCTGTCTCCTGTCATCCGCTCTTAATGACCACACTGCACTTCATTAAGATTTTCTCCCATCCAATTTGGTGAGTTACAGACATGACTCAGAGGCTCATACAGGTTGAATTGACACTTAGCAGAGTCTGTAACAACCATCCAAATAAGGGACAGCTGTTTGACGGAGCCCCAGAATAAATGAGTGTGTGACAGCTGCAGTAGGTAACATAAAACTGGAAATGGAGAATTGAGAAAGGAATTGTCACAACAATGACGGCTGCCTGAAGTCAGAGCGTTTATATCGACAATTTTGAGTTAAGAGTATCATTAGCAGTGGTTGGATAAGAGCTGTATTTGTTCCTCTTTGCCCTGGCTCACCCACCTGTCCCCGGTTCACACTCTTCCAGGTCCTCGTCGTCGCTCGGACACTCAGCCGACGCCACCAAAATATCATCAGAGTTCTGCGGCTGAAAGGAAAATAGAGAAAATGTGTTGTTTTTAATGACAGGGAACACTTTCCCATCATCTCAATTTGGTCTCACTTTTCTTCTCTTTTCTTTTCATGAACATTTGCTGGCTGACTGTGTGTCTGCCATTTGAGGAAAAGCTGCAGCACTGTCATGACTTTAGTGTTTTGGCTCGGGGCAACAGACTACAAATCCAAAATGTGCCTATATGCAGGTTTTTTTTTTCATCGTTTATCCCTGTGGCTCACTTTATGTGGTTAAAGACAAAGTCGGAGCAGTAAATCCTCAGTGGCCTAATGGTGTTCATGTTTATATGTAATGCTATATAACCTACGGTACTTTTTACCCAATTCTTTTATATTAAATCGTAGAATTGTGTAAAAAAAACAAAACAATTCTGACATGCAACATCAGGCATAGTGACTCAAAATACCTTAGTGAAGAGAAGAGTAGACGGTAAACTAATGGTCTACTTGGTTAAATTGAAAATACAGAGAAGCCAATTTCAGGGAATCTGGACAAGAGGGATGTAATGAAAAATGCTCTCTGTATTTTCATTAGGAAAGGCAGGGCTTTTCTTTGAAACCTCGGGACTCAGAGTACTGCTGAAATCCTTCCAATTTGGCAGGTTTGCTGCATTTGGATTAAAATCACCTCACATATAATGGTGGTTGGTAAAGCTCACCAGTCTGGATGAATGCAGTACATATTGTGACGGCTCTGAGTAAAAATCTCTTCTCCAGTAAAAAAACCCATCTTTTTTTCCCCCCACAGCTGTGCTACTTCAGAGGTAGCTAGGAATCCTATTGCATCCAAAAATGAATTCAGTCACGAATTCAAAATCACACGTGTGGGACCAAACCAGAGGTAACACACCGTGAACACGACCAAATCCTCTCAGTCTCCTGTGACTCTCAGTTTCTTCTATACAGTCGGTGTGTCATGTAGACTGCTGTTTCATACCCAGTGTGTGTGTGTGTGTGTGTTTTTTATTTTTTATTTATTTTTTACTGCTTGAGATTCATGGTGCATTTTTATTTCAAACTTTAACACCAACTTCTGTCTTCATTATCAATAAAATAGTGTTTGTTCAACCCCTGCACCACATACACAGCTCATCGTCCTTTGAGACTCTGCTCGTCAAGTCTGAAAAATATTCAAAAGCAGAGAAAGAAGCCAATTCAAGTGTTTTTGTTATTTCAATGAGAGACCTATAGGGTTTGATTTCACAAAATTTAAGTGCCATGTAAAGAGCTAAGGAACCAGATGTGATTGTGTTTCCTTATTTACACAGTAGGACGTTGTGCCACATGTTTTACACCTGCACAGAAAAATGTGTACCCTAACCCACCACTTTCAGTCTCCTCCTTTGCTCAGTCCCAGGGTTGAAATAAATCACACGTACGTTACACATAAAAAATTTTGAACGCAGGCAGCATTCAGTTTTGATTCAGTAGGCTAATCACAATTTTGGATGTTTGAGGAGAATGATGCATGAACTCATAAATAAAAGATGAATATCGCTTGAGACCATCATAAACACGCAATCAGTGTACACTGCAATAAACTGCTGTAAATAAGAATAAATGCATGTCATTTAATGGAACACCACTTAATAAAATGCAGTGTAGATGTATTTCTGTGAAAAATGCTCCTTATTCTTAATTCTCTCTCTTATTATTCATCATTACCCATATTTGCATCTATAAAGAAGCACATGAGTCTCTTTAACTCTCTGTACTGTGAAGCCGTTCTCTCTCTACAAACGCATTAACAACCTGTTTCCCGTCCTCTGACCTTTGAGATGCTCTCCCTCAGGCTGGGCGAGCGCTGCCTGCGGGTGGTGGTGGTGGCCATAGTGGTGGTGGTCTCCATGATGGTGGTGGACATGTCGGACACTGCCAGCGGGGTGGCGGAGGTGGTGTCCGTGGTCAGGACGGAGAGCGAGTCCCCGACCAGGCGCAGGTTCCCCTCCACCTGCACGCTGGGATCGTTTTCCGCCGCCAGTTTGAGCACCTGGAGACCGTTGTAATACAGCCCCGAGATCTGACCCTGGAACGGCCGACCCTTGTCCTGACCGCCAATTTTAATGGCTGCCTGGCTGTTAAAGATGGTCAACTGTCTCCCTGAAGTCAGACAGAGACATGGAGAAAGAGGAAGGCGGAAAAAGGGAGAGAGTGATGGAGCAGACGCAGAGAAGTCACACGGCAGGACACAGGATCATCATTTGAACCAGGTGGACTTTAGTGATTAGTCGTTGATAATTTATTTAAAAACTCGATTTAGATGTTAGCTTTAGAAAGGCAATGTTAATTAGCAGCAAGTTTATAATTTCGACTTTACACATGCAGGTTACAATCATCAGAGGAGGCTTAGAGTCTATTTAAGTGCCTATTTAAATGTTTTGAGAGGACAGATACAGTCATTTTGAATTATCACCAAGTCTGTGGGGAAAAAGTGCCAGATGTTTTTATTTATCTCTGACTAGATGGTGCAAGGATGCGTATCTTATAACTTCTTTTTTTTACAGAGATGGGCAAATTATTAAAATGGCAGTCTTAACCTATACTTCAGACTGTGTATAGCTACAGGACGATAAAAGCTAAACAGCCCACTCTCTCTCTCCTCTGACGTTATCAGCCATTAGGTCATTAAAACATGCTCTGCTCCAGGTTCCCCCTAGTCTTATTGTTTCACCCTCCTTAAAGGGGCAATGATATCCAACAGCGCTATTGTCAACAGCTTCACTGATAAGCAGTGTTACATCAGAGGAGGAGGACTGCAGTAATGGGCCCATCTCGGGAGAATACTTATTAGCAAAGTTAATGGATGCAAACAGTGATCCACTTAAACAGCCTGTCAGGGCTGTTTTGTCACAGCAGAAAACTTTCAGCTTGGGCGTCTGATGTGGTTGTTGTGGAGCAACAAGGTAGGGCAATGCAAGGTAACAGGGAACAACAAGGTATTGGGGTTAAAAATATTCAGTTTAGGAGGAGCGAGAACTTATGGCACAGGTTAGTTTCACTGGTGTTAAATTAACGTTACACAGCATTTTAATGATCGTTTTATGAGAAATAATTACACACAGCATCTAATTACACACAGTGGTTAAGAGGGACGATAGAGGGTTAGACAAAGGTTATGTGTTTTTAGTAAATCGGTTTAAAATCTTTGTTAAGGTGCAGCTTTTCCACAAGGGGTAAGGATGACAAAGATTGAATGGGAATATGGTATACCCCTTTGCTTTGACACTTATTTTGAAGTCCACTTGAAACTTAAATTGTGGTCATCAAAATTCACTTCAGCCAATAGAAGTTCCAATTAAAATAGTTATAGGTATACATCTGGGTAACTTGATCCTTGTCACCCTTGTCTTCTGGCACTGCACCTCTCAGGGGGGGAAGGTTATTTACTAGTTATTTCAAGGGTTAATTAATCAATTAATTAATTTTTACCTTTATCGAGTAGCCACTCGTCAACTACCCGACCAAGTCTGTATGGGATTCTTTGTCTAGCAATAGCCAGTCGTTCATTATCATAGTGTCCTTCAAAGAATTTGGAGAGACAGATTAAAGGTTAAAGTCTGCAAGCTGAAAGATCACATGGTTAGAAACAGAGTTATAAAGGCTAACAGGTTTAACAAGTTATCAATTTTAACCCACTTTTGAGTTAAAAGAAACTTGTGCTTTATGTAGTGTTATCTAGTTATTACGAGTAACAGCGTTAATACTAATTAGAGTAACGTTTAGGCTATTTATAATCTGCTACACTAGTTAGAGTTATTTAGCTATTTTTAAGCAAAGCATAATCATCCCTTAAATACCAATTACAGTAAAATGTAAAATAATTTTATGTACTAGATAAAACAGGTTAATTCAGGTAAATATTTAAAAGAAAAACACACAAAAACATAGGCACTGCAACACAAACAATGAGGAAAATAATCATTGCATTTAGACAGTTGTACATGTATTTTAGTTAAAGCAGCAGCTGGTGTCTTAACACACATCTGTTCCACAATGTACTGTAGGTTATTGACTGCATGATAGGCTACTGTACTGTATGTCGTGTGTTTTTACTACAACTCCTATGAGATATTAACAACAGGTTCATATCAAAGAGTAATGGGAGCTGCAGTTGTTGAATTAAAAACATTGTTATGTTCGTAGCTCTTACACAAATATTTGTGTTAATATGGTATATTTGTGTTTTTGGAAAAATGCATGAATAAATCTTTTCATGCAAAACTACATTGTGGAATCAGGGCTAATAGGACAAAAGCTGCTCTCAAGTGGGACAGGACTTCAGCTCATTATTTAACACATGCAAACACAGAGGAGTCATTTATCCAATGAAAAGTACAACAGGAAGTACATGATACAAACTTCAACAGCATACACTGTCAGTCTCTGGAGGATAGCAGACGCCAGTAAATATCAGTGCCATGAAAACTCTTCATTCATTCAGTCTAACACTGATCCATCAATCATCAGCCACAAGGGTTTAAATTCTTAAATTCATGTTGACATTATCTATAAACCACTGCATGTGTTGGGTATAGACATGTTTACTGCACATGTGAATAAAAATGTAAATGAGAGTTTGAAATCAACCATGTATGTGGACATGGGATAGTGTGAATGAATAAAAAGGATTAAAATTACAGCACACAACATGGAAAAGGCGGCACAGTACACGACAGAGCCTGACAGTTAAAGTGAAGCTTACCTTGACTATGTTTTTACTGTAAGCTTGAATATTCAGCAGGTTTTAAGAATAAGTGAAGCTTCATATTCATTGAGCCTTAGAAGAGCTTTTTACTTAACACAAATAGTAGACCTAATGTACTGCATATTATGACTCAATTCATTATGTCGTTTGTTGTTTTTCTTTTTTTTTAAGCCAGACAATCAGTTATTTCATCATAGACCAACTTCTATATGACGCCCCATTACACTACTTTTACTTGTGTACAACTATAGTGTGTGTGTGTGTGTGTGTGTGTGTGTGTGTGTGTGTGTGTGTGTGTGTGTGTGTGTGTGTGTGTGTGTGTGTGTGTGTGTGTGTGTGTGTGTGTGTGTGTGTGTGTGTGTGTGTGTGTGTGTGTGTGTGCTACAAGCAGCAGCTGGAGACAGACAGAGGTCCTGGTTTCATCCTGCTGTGGCAGCTGGTGCACCTGCTCTCAGCGAGGTTAATTGGTTGACTGGTTCACAACAGGTTAAAGTACAGCATGTCATGATCACATTATGTATGGCTCTGCTCTCTCTTTTCATCTTTTTTATAATACTCAGTGGATAAGTATAGAAAATGTACTGTAGGCTACATATAGGCTGTGGAGCTTTAAAACTTTCACAGACTTTCTCTGAAATAGCAAGACACATCTTGTCCCTGTGGATTTGTAGATTTTTCTTTTTGTCTGTTTGTCTTTGCTCTGACGTGGATGTAATATGAAAATAATGTATTTGAATTTTCCAAAAAAAGAAAACCCCAAAACTATGGCACAACTTCCAGTTATGAAATAGATAACTCTATATATTGTTAATACAATAACAAATGATGAGGAATGATGGGCAGATGGTGCAGTTATTAATGTTTATATGTGCATGTTTAGTATTCTAAACTATGACATCAAATTAAAATGTAAAGCACACACATGTGGTTATAATAGAGCATTAGATCATTTAGCTGCCAAATCCATCCATCTGTTGTAAAAACGCTGACCTTTACATGGTGCTGTTGGTGTTCACCAATGGGAGGATTAATGTAAATGTATGTAGGATTACTAATGTCAACAGAAATATATCAGCTCAGTTAATAACAACATGTTCCCCCTGGTCAGTCAAACACTCTCTGTAGACCTGGACCACAGGTTGGTAGATTAACAACGAATAAATAATGATGTCATATACATTTATATTATTACATCTAAATGTTTATTCATTATGAATTATATATAAATATATGGATGCAGTGGTACGTTAAGATAAATTATCTTCCTTCCGTCCTGTCTGTCAAACTGACGACAAAAACAACTACGGCTGATGAAAATTACTTCATTGTTAATATCCTCTGCAGCTTGAGGCAAATGCATATAGTTGGGATAATTATATGCTTTTTTGCTATTTAGTATATCCAGTTGTGTGTGTGTGTGTGTGTGGATGTAGAATGATGAAACAACTAAGCTGGCAAGCTGATTCGTGTTTTTTTGTGTGTGTGCAAATAGTACATTTTCACAACTGCACATTTGAAGATTTAGTTGATGGGCAGACATGCAAATTCTCCCTAGCTAATGCAGAAGCTCCATGCCATCTCTCTAGTAATCATTGTCTCATCAGTCTTACCTGGTGGATAACGCTCAATGACTGGATGGTTGTCCACCTGGAGAGTGGCATTGCCACCGCTGCGTGTGAAGCGGACAACATGGTACTTGCCATCATTTACTATGACAGCGGGCTCGTCGATGGTGATGTCATCTGTGCCCACATTGAAGATGACACCAATCTTTCCTTGATCCTGTGGATGAAAGACAATGAAAGATGATTATTTGTCGTGCGGACAAAATGAATCTCCATCGATCTCAAGGGTTGTTGAGCCAGAGCCGTTGTTTAACCGGTAAAAACACATCTTTAGTGACATGGGGACAGTACTGTATGTTTAGTTCTTTCTTCAGGGTCCATCACCGCTCCCCACTCACAACCGGAAAAGGTTTCCTGATGTGAATCAGTCTTGACAGAATCCTGCTGCTTCTGTTTTGGTTGACCAACTTTTCTCTCTGCCGGCTTTTTCTCGCTCCTGCCAACCTCCCTCAAAGGTCCAAGCTGCTTCTGAAGCCTGCCTTTGGGTGGCACTAATAAGAAACGCCGCGAACAAACTGTGTGGGGTGAGGTCTCTGTGCCTGTCTGGCCTTTGTACATTTGCTGCCTTCATTATGAACTCAACACAAGGTCAAAATGCTAATGTGGTGGTTATAAGAACGGTTTGTGAGAAACAGCACATGACTCCGCAGGAGTGACTGCATTTCACACTTTACTTTTAATATTGCACTAACCTTTGTAACTGTGATGAATAACAAATAATAGGTAGTCAGTAATTATGACAGCAGATATAAAACATAGCAGTATGTGTAGTAAGGGTGGCAAAGCAGATTACAATGTCATTTTTTGGTTCTCATTTAACTGGCAGATAAATTATTAATCAGCATGTACCTGTTGTATAGGATGCAAGAGCATGTGCACACACACAGAATTTCATTACCATTATAATAATAAAGATGACGATAAGAGGCTTTCAGGCTGTGCAGCTTCTCATATCATTTGTCTCTGACCATGAAGAGTTGACTGGCTTTTATTCAAACGGCTTCAAACTCCACCGGCTGGTTGACTGCATCACGCCACCGACCAGCGCAGAGAGGAAGCAAACAGTGAAACTGGCTGTAGTGTGGTGTTTTACTGAAATCACATCCTGCAGACTGCGGGTCCTGCATGGCACACGTCGCGCACAGTATTTACTGGCCTGGCCTGCAGACACGATGTAAACATCTATTCACACTGGGTCCTGCGCTGCATTTGGATTCTCTCGGCTTTACTGTCATCACTGCCTCCACAGCTCACTCCTTCACATGCGCCATGTAATAATACTTACACTCCATTTTTCCTCATATCACCAGTATTGCTTTACTGACTCACAGAAATTCAAATGTGTAGACAAAAATATTTCTTTTCTTGCCCTGATGGAGGCTGCTATTGTGTAATGAAAAACCTGTCTCAGAGCTTTGCTCTCACCCTTTAATCATATGTAAAATCCTTCTTGAAACCTTTTGAATTTGAAATAATTATTCATGCTGACATGGTTTTGTTAAATACTGAAGCGTTAAGTGTCCTCAGAGACCCTGTCCCATTAATAATATAATTTTAAGCTTGTGAAATCAACTTTCAACTTCCTTCATGTAAAATAGCTCTATCTCCAAACAGAGGCTTCATGTTGAAGGTCAGCAGCAGGTGTGTGGCTCGGCCGATTGTTATCTTTCCTAATTCAAATCACTTAAATGGTGTCATGAACCCAGGAGAAGGAAACTGTTTGAGGCCCATTTATGCAGCATGAAGTACAGCTGGATAATCAAATTCACACAAGACAAAAAGAAGATGAAACTGCTTCATGACAAAGACCTACTCACTCACAGAGTTCGCTTGCTGTGAGCCCGAGCTAATGAAAGTCAGTTGTACTGCAGGTTGTAGGAACCAGCGGGGTGTCAGACCTTGTTGCTAGAGATCTAGCAAGTTACGTTTCAATTTATTATAAAAAAATAATCACAGTGGTATATACACTGCCTTGGATTTAACTAAGCTAATAGGTAAGAGCCTCCCATTGGATAATTAATGCATGGATTACTATGTTTCAGCTGGCAACAACTTATCTAACCCTAACTGATGCAGTCTAATTTATTAAATGGAAGACATATCCTGTTGTCGTGGAAAAGATATTAATCTGTTTCAGAAGGGTCAAATTGTTGGCATGCATCAAGCAAATAAAACATCTAAGGAGATTGCTGAGACTACTAAAGTTGGGTTAAGAACTGTCCAACGCATTATTAAAAACTGAAAGGATAGTGGGGAACCATCATCTTCAAGGAAGAAATGTGGTCCAATGTGACCACAGAGTCCAGACCTGAACCCCGTTGAGAATCCTTGAAAAATTAATGCAGCTCTGGACGGAAATAAATGTCATGACATTGCAGAAGTTTATCGAAATGATGCCACAGCTAAAGGCTGGTCCAACGAAATATTAGTATGTGTGACTTTTTTTTTTTGGACGGGCAGTGTATCATTTATATTGCTTACATTCTCTGTATGAAATATCTCTTACATTCCTTCTTAGATGCAGAGCTGTTCGGGGGTCCATGGGTTAATTGTGTTTCCCAAGAAGCAAAATGGTGAGTATTCATTCGGAAACGACAGGGCACTGCGGCCTCAGGTCACATTCAGTCCATGCCCTCTGGACAACAATTAAAATCTCCAAGGCCAGAAGAGTCTGCCAGAGGCTTCACACAGCTTCAACTAAAAGCGCTGCTGCTATTTTGCTAACTCAGTCTTCAAGCATAATTACAAAACAACCCCGAAGCACCTTGTGACAGCTGGCAAAGCAGCACTGCTACACCACAGTTTTAGTAAACAAAAGCTTGGCCTTTCCAGTTTGCTCTTTCCCTTGTTTTTTTCATTGTGAGAGGAAGCTGGCTGTCTGTATGTTTGGATGTAAAGCTAATCAGGCGGAGCATCATGGAAAGCTGCGCTGTCCCCCACCTTGCTGTCCTTGTAGTCCCTGTTCCCACTGGGGGATCTCAATTGTCATCTCAGCTGCTGCCCGCTCTAATTCATTTGAGAGGGAAGGGATTGACTGTTATAAAGACATATTATTGCTGTAAGGAGTTATCTTTGATGGGGTGAAAAAGAAAACCCGTAAGGCCTGAGCTTGGATAGTTCTTCCATGATAAGACGCCACCGGATGCATTTTTAAACAGAGCTTTAGAGTGGACACATCATTATTCTTTTAAGAGGACCTGCATGTCTGTCTGTCTCTGTTTGTTACCAGCCGACTGTCTCCGTCTGTGGCGGTTGGATACCTCTGGACCGAAGCCTTTGTGGCGGCGAGGCAGCAGCGAGCATTATGGGAATTCTGACATTTATCATCCCTGTACTCCCATGTGAATGAGGAGCATCTCGACTTGTCATCAAACTCAGCATGTTTTCCATCTAAAAATATCCTGTTGTTGCAGTGAAAGCTCATTCTGTGGCATCTTTTTTAATTAGCTTTTATAATAAATTTAGTCACAAAAGTGCACACACACATACACACATCATCAGGTTTGTACCGCATTTAACAATTTGAAGAGTCCATCATATCTAAGATCAATGGCCCGGCTGGTGTATGATCAAAATGCATAAGAAATCAACTTATGGACTCACTCAGGTTCAAATTCAGAGCTTCACATCCTTAGGTTTGGAGCAAGGAACTTCTTAAGCTTTTCTAATTGTCATCATTTTGCACAATGAGTCTCCTGTTTTTGTTTCATCTCTTAGTCACTCATTAAAAACACGACCATCTGAAAGTAGCATTAGCCTCCCTAATGTACCCTCTCGTGAATATGGTTTGCTTCTTTTGTACGGGGTAATTGGTCTTTGAAGCTTGTGGATGCACGATCCTCACTTAACCGTACAGTTTCAGTTAACCATGTCACCACTTCTAATGCAGCACGGAGCTGGGTGTGGAGAAATGGCTGTTTTAATGAGGCGTTTTAAGCTCTGACAATCAAATGCTACATTTGCAGACGTGAACACTTTTAATCTTTCCTAAATTACCAGTGGATCAAAATCTAGTGGTGGACTAATGTCACATCTTGATTGCTCTAACTGTCATATGTGTATGTGTGTATGTACGCTCCAGAAGTGCTTTGTTAATACCACAGTTATTGTGGCTTTTAAGGTGTTTCTTATGGAAGAGTTTCGACCCCTTCGTTTCATAATTTAAACTGTTCATCAAATTGTAGTTCTGGAAAGAAAGTGTCACCACCAAGAAAGATTATAGGAGGTGAATTCTGTTCTAAGGCACCTCATCTGAAAACCCCCAAATCCCCGAAGCACATAAAACTCATATATAACTCATATATCCTTTACTATTTTCAAGTATCCCCTGTGGCCAGTGTTATTTTGACCAGAGTGCTGCTTCTCTCTGTCTTCACCTAGTTTTCTCAGTCTTCCTCTTCTTCAACGGGCGAGCAGAGGAAGGAAAAAGAATGCGATAATACTGTATGTGAAATTAATAATGTACATGAATAAATAACAAGAACTGGCGACCAAGGTCCCTCTAAAACAAGAATGTATGATATTATGAAGCAAAGACAGAGATAGGAAAAAAAAAAAAACAGAGACACCCTCAACACCCTGTGAACTCTGTTTGATTCCCCTCCGCTGAGCAGTAATAAGGTGTCAAAGTAAGCAATCTGTCAGGGTACAAGGACTTGGCTGCAAAAAAATCTTTTCAGCTGGCTCCGCACGCAGACAGCACTCTTTGCATTTACTAGAAATAGTCCACGGCTGGCAAGGTCAGTTTCACACTTTAAAAAAACGGAAACACTATTTAAATGAGTTTTGAAATATGTCCAGGAGAAGATTTCAGGTGGCCAACGTATCGAGAGACTGATCTGTGCAGTATAGTATCGTCAAACGCTCAACACAGGCAGGTTGTTATATATTAGATAACACACCTATATATTTCTTAGCTTTTTGTTTGAACGTAATTTCTGGATATTAGTATCCATGGTTCATTATAAATCATCAATACCTCTCAGTAGATTTACCCAAAACACATTTAGAGATAGATCAGAGCGGTAGATCAGAAAAATTCAAAATCAGGCCTGTTGCAATCTTACAGCTTCAAATTATTCGCTTTGAAGGACGAATCTGGCATTTGTAGCAGGTTGCAACCTAATAAGAGTCTAACTGCAGTCGCGATTCCTTTTCCCCCCTGTGCTTTGACAACAGGTGCGGTTTTAATTATTACACCGTTCGCAGACGTTTGACAGCTCTCCCCTCTGGTTTCCATCGCAGCACATCTGTCCTGTGGCTACATGCTAAAAAGGCTGATTTCCCTCCAGAAAAACACACAGTTGCTGGCAGCTGCCGAGGAGTCACTTGACTCCACTGACAGAAACACAAATCAATATTTTATACTTAAGCCATCATTTATTTATTCCTATTTTATGTCAGGATTTTGGCTAATATGCCAATTGCCAGTAAATCATAAAAAAAAACGATGACAATAATAATCTATTTCTCTTTTGTTTCATTTCATTTAATCACGATAGCAGCAAGACGTGTTTTCTTTGCTAATAAGATCTTGTTTGCTTGCGCCTTCATAAATATAAAATATGCAGAAAGAAATGTCGCTTGTTCTCCTTGTTTTGGATCAAACGGTTTTATCCAGATATATAACATCGACTTCAATGTTTGTGTGACACCATGGCTTCAATTACAATAACCCCTGCTGTACAGACATCCAGATATCGGTTGAAGAAATGTGTGTCTCTTTTTGATTTGATGTTGTGCGCCTTCTTTTTAAACAACTAAAAAACAAAGTTTCAGTGTCAGCCACTAGAAGCTTGCTTCCAAACACTGGAAAATATCACTCATTAATGTTGCTCACTGATTTCCTTAGGCTTTATGTAGACAATAGAAATAATTTACAAGTTTGTTATCTTGTGTTCCCAGACACAGTGGACTAATTTCCACTGCTGCAGTTAGCTGCCCACTTCACACTGTCCTGATTTCCAGGAGATCTTTTATAAAATCTTATCTTTATTTTTGCTTTTTTTAATCTCATACTGTTGATGCTTCTTCAGCTCCATGTTACTACGTCAAATAACACAATAAGAAGAAACACTCTTTGTGCTGTTTCAGATAATCTGTGCCTTATTCTCCCGTCCTTACTATGTGCAGCTGAAGATAGTCTCCGAGCCCATGGGTGCTTTCCACTCGCACCAAGATGGCGTCCGTCTGCTGGGTGCTGAAGCCCACGGCTAACCGGTCGGCTCGGGTGCTTGGCCGCTCATTGGGGGCCCAGGTGAAAGTGATGAGAGCCCCTCCTTTCCCAAAGATGTAAGTGGTCCCGGCTAAAAACAGAGACAGAGAGCAGAAACATGAGGAGACAGACACTTGAGGGTGAAAACAAACAAAAAAAAACAACGTTGCATAGCTTTGCTCCAGTGATTTTCTGATTAAACGTGTCTTTTGTGTTAAAGTAATAATTTGGTGTTCAGTTAGAGATACTGCAGTGTTCAAGGACATCTACCATTATTTGTTATTTTTAGTTTTTAAAGTGACATCTCAAGTATGAAGATGAGCTTTTGATTGCTCCTCTCACCAACCCACAGCCAGCCCAACCCCCTCCAACAACACACTGCTCTGCACACACGCACGCACGCAAACACACCATCTTTCATTTTTCAAAAACACATGGCAAATAGAGAGAGGTTCAAACCAGGAGAGAAGGAGGAAAGATTTATTAAAGAGGTTTGTTTCACTCATAAATCACAGTTAAACAGCCTAATTTACAAAGTTTGATGAAGCTTTACATGCACAGATGAAAACTAATGGCGGTGCATCTGCAACGTTCATGACTCCACGCGGCTCTCACACAACTGCAAACACTATGGATGTATGGATTACCAATAAAAATTCCCATCGATCAGCCAAGCAATGATTTCACTTAAATCCAGGCTTCACATTATGATCCATCATGAGCAGCACCAGTGATTTTCTTATCGTAAACGTAAACTTTGTACCTTTGGCGGTCACCTGTTTTTCAGAGCTGAGACAAGCCCAGACTTTTTAGATATATTTAATATATATTTTGGAACATGAAAAATTGATTATTTGCTTTCATCGTCTTTTGCGTGGCCTATTCATCTGATTTATCTTATCTCTACATCAGATATCATCTACAGCTCTTACAGGAAGTTATTTCAAACATCTGCCCAGACTTGTTTATACGTTTTGACCCTGCACTGCTGATACATGCACACGCTTGTCTGGTTATATTCTATTTATGATCTTTTTTCTTTGTATTTATACAGTATATATTATGCCTACATGCATAATAATGTTAAGCTTTTTCTGTCCAATTCGACTTAGTATGAAATATGAACAAGAAAGTGAATAATGTGAAACCCCCCCCCCCCCGCTAATTTAAACCAAATAAAAATTCATCCGCCCGCTCATACAGAATCTAGCAGGTGCAAAGCAGTATAGTGTCTGGTTAAATTTTTTAACATGCAAGTTATTCATCTGCACTCAAAAAGACTCCTGTCTCCTTGAGATGAATGAAGCATATTGGTGTTGATTTATAATTTACAAGTCTTGCTGAAATCGCTGAAACACCTGAGAAAAGCCGCGCCGGCTTGTGCTAAAATCCATTTGCTGATTAGCTGGCAAATCAGACACCTTTTCATGATACGACATGATTTATTTCTAACCTCTCAAGACAGCTCAGATTGTTCATTAAATACACCTTTTAAACACTCTGTCATTTGTGTGAGATCATTAAAGTTAGAACTATAATCCATTTTGTATGATTCATGCAATTCAACAGTCAAATCCAAGTGTTTTAGGTGAACAGGTCAGAGAACAGAGAAGTGTCTTTACGTTATAGGTATGGGAAAGACTCTCATCTTTGAGAGTATATCACAGATACAGTACGATCTTCTGGTCTTGATTTAACACCTGAAACTGAGTGTTGTTTTTATATTTCTCAATGCTCAAATCTTGTGATTGAGCCACAGAGAAACACTTGAAACTAAATTGTAGCCTCAATTTCAGACGTGTTCGAAGAGTGGAGGACTCTTCTGCTTGGCGTAATGGGCACTCACCACACAGGTTGGTTATTGACAGGAACTAACCGCTAGTTGGATGCCGTCTCCAAAGGCCTAAAAAAAACAACACTTTGCACTGACTTTGAATTTAATCACGTAAAAGGGCGGCTTTCTATGACAGTGTTTGTTTCAAACAATTTTTTTTCTTACTAAGGCAATCTTAATTAATGTCTGGGATTTGGAGTCAAATGTGATTCACTGACATTAGTTACATCAAAGAGTCTCAACGATGAGTGGCTTTTATTGCTTTCTCCCTTTTATTGAATGTTATCTGCATCTGGCCACTTAAAGTCTGTCCTCATTTCTGCTGAATGAAATCACTTCTCGTTCTGTTTAAGGAAATAATAGTAAAGACCACTTGTCTTCAAATTCAATAAACCACATGCAGTAACACGGCAAACTATGTGAATATACTACTGAATTTTAATTAGACTGTTCAACCCTTCAGCTTAAGCCTTGTTTAGTCTTGTGAAACAAACCAAACAGGCGGGTAAACCAAGACGTGGCCAATCAACACACTCTGAGACCCAGTTTCACATTGGGGTCTGCTTTCAAATTTCACTGTGCAATATATTCTCCAACACCAATTTAACTGGATTCTCAGGAGGCTCAAACCTCATGAACCCAATTTCAGATGACTAAAAACTGGTCTTGGTAGATCATCACACACACATTACATTCAGCATTGTATTGAGTCAAAATGTGACTATTAGAAAAAAAAAAACTGGATCGTTTTGAAGAAACTATTGACAGAAAAAAAAAGCCAGTGAGATTTCACAACATGGGAAACAATTATCACACGTGGAAAGAAAAATGCTTCACATGTGATGACATCACACATGCGACATATTTAGGTTTTTGTGACAAATTCACAAAAACATCGGCTTGATTGGTGTGAAATGAAAGGGAACGGATTCTCATGTTAACATCTTTGATTGAGCATTCATGTTATCAAGAAATAATAATGTGGGACTGTAGAGATGATGATAAAAATACTGTGCATTGACGCCACTGAATTTGGGTTCAATTGCATTAAACAAGGATCTGTGGCTGATGTGAAATATTTAAGCATTTTATTACTGGCCAGAGACTTTGCATTAAACTCAGACTTGTCACCCTGTCATGATGATGATGTTGCCATGAACACCATTAATAAGCTGGAATCTATAATAACGGTAACACTATATGAAGACATCAAATCTAGAGACATAAAGATGCTGCAGTTATTTTACATGTGAAATGTAACATATTTTACATCACTACCAGCAGCTAATGAACATATAGGGACTGCAGTGTTGTATGAAGTCCTGGGAGAACGTGAGCTGACAATGTGAGAAGTAAATGGTGAATAACATGCACACAGACACAGTGTGTGCACCATGAAATATGGGATACTAATGCACTTGCAGGAAAACACGGAAGCATCTGTCTAGAGACAGCAGTAACTCCTGCATTAGTCATACTGTAATGGTAAAGCTTTTCATTATACCTCTCCACCGCCCTGTTCTGTCTTCTCCTATTTCTCCTCTTCTCTGTGTGGTACATCAGCATCAAATGAAGCAGCCTGTAAACCTTTCTTATTAAGATTATGACTATAAACACATCACTGTTCTCTCTCTCTCTCTCTCTCTCTCTTATCAGCTCTCCTCTGTCTCAGCAGACTTATCTCACGGGAGCGCTCACTTCTTCTCTCGTGGCTCTACAATGCATCTGTGCTCAAATACCAGGCCTCCCCTCAGAGTTCCCCAACTGCAGCATGCGTGCTCTATATCACGTCTTTATTAGTGGGATCTTTGATAATTAATTATCCCGCGCACTGTCACTGTAACACTCCTGATGCCTCCCATATTATCTATGAATATTATATATGTGATAGCACACCTACAATAAAAACTTAATCGTAACACCCCTCTGTTGATATCGTCGACTGATACTTTTAATTAATCTGTTTTTAACGGGTGATGAAATGGTGCAGCTCCTAAATCGGTTGATTGGTCGTCACGTCCTAATGGATCCCTGCACAACAAATGCAACAGTATGGATTGTTTGTTTGTGCCAAGACGCTCGCTACCCACTCAAACATCCTGTCCTTTTCATTTGCGCTCTCAGCCAGCTGAAGACTCGAGAGACGAGACTACAACATGCTCATAGGACTTGCAAAGTATACCGAGGCGCTGGTGATAATTTGCATCACACTGTTGAGATGTGAAAAAGGTTTAAAACGCCTCCCGTGAGCTCACTGTTGGGAAGAACCGGGAAGCTGACTGAGTGAATGAGAATTACCTCTCATAATATTACTAATCGTGACTTTTAAGAGGCTGAAAAATAAGCATGAATCATAGAAATGGCAACAAGTGTCAGCTGTGACATGATTAATACAAAGCAGTGGAAATGGAGAATTACTCATAGTCTTATAGCCATTTACAGCTTTTCTGGTGGCTATGAATCCCACTGGCAGAGTAAACTGTGTGTGCATCAGCAGTGTGGACGGGTATGGACGTAGATATCCAAAGGCAATAAATATCTCTGAATGACCTGTCAGTGGGGCAAAATGAAAGGAGTGTGTTTTAAGTGCAGGACAGTTTACAATATGCTATGGAGGCATTAGGCTCAAACTGTTTGTGTCGGGCAACAAGTGGGAAAACAACGTTGATTGATTAAGAATCTAAACTTGCATAAATCTCTAAAGTGTGAGCGGTTTTTCAGGAATAGAGAGTTATGGAGGGACATTAAGTTTGAATTTGCCGTCTGACTTATTTCATCTGAGGCTCACTTCTTCCATGGTCTATTAAATACAGCTCAGTGAAATGATGAAAATGAATGGTCCAGCTCTCAGTCTGACAAGGAGGACGTATGGTTTTGGTTAGAAATAGGCTGAACAATTGTTTGAATTATTATTGAAATTGCATGATGACGCAATATCCAAGTCACAGGAGCTGCATTTTTCTTTTTACAAAAGGACATTGTGTCAGAACATATATAGAAGCATTGTGACGCCTACAATTCATTTCCGGATGTAAAGGAACATGCTTGTTTAGTACGACTGCCATATGATCCTAATTTTTATATTTTTCTCCAATGATATTTAAATGCAGAAATGGCCATTCTCACTAAAACTGTGATTCATTATAGTCACTTTATCTTCCATTGCAATATGATTTTTTAAAATATATGTTCCAGGTCTAGTGATGAAGTATCATACTGTGAACAAAGATTTGAGGAATCAAATCAGTTGAATTCGATCAATTAGAAGAGATATCAGAAATCCATCTGAATCTTACGTGTAAATACTGTTCATACAGCCGTCACCTGACTCCAGCTTTATTAAGGTTGAATTGCCTTTTTCAGCTCCAGTCTGCAACATATGTCTAGACTGCTAATTTTCAAATTAAATGTCTGCCACTCAGAGCGCCTCAAACGACCTTCCTCTTTTTCTTCTTCTATAATAATGTTTGTAGATTCTTGCACTGAACTTACAGGTGAATTGGGTCACAGTGAAACTGTTTTGAGCACAAACACACACAAGTGTTCTCAGACATTTTACCTGTGGCCTAGTTTCACAGCTTTTCATAAAATGCATTATTACTTGAATATTGCGATAGATAGATAGATAGATAGATAGATAGATAGATAGATAGATAGATAGATAGATAGATAGATAGATAGATAGATAGATAGATAGATAGATAGATAGATAGATAGATAGATAGATAGATAGATAGATAGATAGATAATTCATAACAAGTTCCATTGGCTGTGGCATCTTCTGTGTTTGAATTGCTTTCACACACGCAGGGAATTCAGAGGAAATGTGCATGTGATCCAGTGTAATTTTCTCTTATTGAAATCAGCCCGGCTGTTTACTGTTCACTCTCTAAAGCTGCATCAGATCTGTATTAAAGGGGAACTGGCATCAAAGTGTGTTTATAGGACTTGGGGAGTACAACTGCAAATGTGAGAAGAGTTGTATAAAGCATTTTGTGGCTCCAGAGGGAGCTGTGTGAAATCTGACAAGTGGTGGGTTTGGGCTCAAAACTACAAGCCTGAAAAAAACAAATAAAAAACAAACAAACATGGGGAAAGAAGTGAGTTTACCAGACGTGTGTAGTCCACCCCTCATCTCTGCTGGAGGCTCCATGTTACATTAGCCATTGCTAGCATACAACACCCAGAGGCACCATGGTTTTGACAGGGAAGAAGATGTGGTATAAAGACGACAACTCCAGTTTTCTTTAAGGGCGAATTTTGTATATTTAGCTGCGGCTACGTAGATAATGTTACCTCCAAATTGTTATGTCTAGATATAATTGCAATCACATCAAAAACAAACTTAAGTAATAGCTCCTTTTAAACTATCTATCAGGAGTACAGTGTTAAAATGGTGCAGTATCTTAATTTGTATTTTTTATGCAGCACCATGTTCTTTCACAGCAAAATCTCCAACATCAAGATGTCTGACAAGGAAGCAGAGGTTTACATGTCGATATAAAGCAGACCAATCTATAATGTACTCTCTGAATCCCTGTAACATGCCTGCATTTCTTCAAATAGACGTGGTATCTCATCACTGTTGGTGTCGAGGTTTCTTACGCAATAACCCTCGAGTCCACCTGTTTCTGATCATTTCATTGGATTTGAAGATTGCCTTCAAGTGGATGCTCATAGGTTGAGTCTAATTTTTCCTAAGGGAAATTTTTTTGCTTGATGATGATAATTTTATGAGTTAAAAATGAATGATGAGTGATAAATGTTAACAAATCAGTGAGTCCATTCATGAGTCACTTTCTTTGGCTGAGATGTTGTGTAGTCTGATCATGCCTGTCCAAAATAGTTCAGATGGAGGAGGTTTTCAGGCCTTAAGAAGCACAAAGCAAATGGAAACTTCACATCCCAAGTGAACATGTGAAGTGATTGCTGATGTCTGTCCTCTGTTTCCTTTGATCTTGTTGGGTTTCAATTTACAGGTGCAGCCTGCACATCATATCCTTACTTTTAACATTTCACCATCTCATCTTTGTCTGAATGCCATTATCATTCCCACCCCCAGCAGAAAAGACCTCTTACACCCTGCAATTGCATTGACAGTACATAGCAATTCGTACATATACATATAAATGGAGCCTGTGTGAATGTAGCCCCTGCATTTCTTTTATGACTCACTTTATCTATTACACCAAATGCCTTCTTCTTCTCCTCCGTTCACGTTTCCTTTCTCGTGTTTGTTCTGCTTTGCTGCAGATCTGGAGCAGAGCAGTGGTAAGTGGTGGTCTCTGATTTCTGCTG
Organism: Trachurus trachurus; assembly: GCF_905171665.1. Classification (NCBI taxonomy): domain Eukaryota; kingdom Metazoa; phylum Chordata; class Actinopteri; order Carangiformes; family Carangidae; genus Trachurus; species Trachurus trachurus. The sequence goes on along the minus strand of NC_139903.1, from coordinate 16,200,246 downwards.
ATTTGCCCACTTGTTTCACCCACAGCACCTCTTCAAAAAAATGTGTTATCAGCAAATTGGTATTAAGATTCATAGCAGCAGTGATGTTGATTTAATACTAATTATATCAGTAATAAATGTCTCGTTTTTATCACTTGTGTGTCTGTGTATGTAATCTTGGCTCACTATCATGCTTGAGGGTAATGTAATATGTGACCTAGAAGAAATTCAGCCCTCTCTGATGGACCCTCTGATGCCCCTGTCCCTTTTATTTCCCTGCCCACTGCTATTGTAGTGTAAAATAAACACTGTGTTGAACTGCAGTGAGGCACAATACATTTTTTCTTCATGCTAAAGGGTTTTGATCCAAGGATAACACGATTTTCTCTTAAAATTCAGTCTTCGAACAAAGGTATTATCATTGAAAGAAGCTCACTAAACCATTTCATCCACTTGAGACATGTCTCTGGAAGCATTAGCTGCTCTTTGCCTCACCACAACCAGACAGTTCTTACACCAACATGGGGCCCTGGAGGATGAAGTGCAGCAGATTTTCACTGAGTGTGTTGAACATACGGGTGTGTGGAGAGCATGACGAGGGGTCAGCTACAGTGCCATCTTTTCCTTTGCAGTTGAGAGCATACAAGGTCTTTGGCAACGGTGGTACTACAGCTTGTTCTCCTGCAGTGTCGTGGTTCGGGGTTATTTTAAAAAGAAAACAAAATGAAACAACATTGTGTATAAGAAGCGTGTCTACAACTAATTAAGCATGGTTGCACATAGGCTACATTTAAAAAAAAAAAAAAGCTCACTGAATTATTGTGGCACTGCAGAGTCAGAGTATGAACTGTAGAAGACAGTAAGCACATTAGTTACGTAATATGTCTCAAGTTGGGATTTGGCTTTCCCTGATATGAGAAATCCTTCAGTCAGTTCGTTAACAATGTTAATTATGTCGTGTTAATATCTGGTGCACTGATGCCGGGTGTTTTGTTTGGCACACAGAGACATCATATCTTATTCATAACAGCCCAGATACAGTGGATAAATTGTATGGACTAACATTTAAACTCATGAAAACACGAAACACAGCAGAGTTTGGTTCTGATTCTGTTGTGGCTTCATCTGAGGTTCAGCTGAACAAAAGCCAAAACAGAAATAGGAGGTAAAATGCATCAGTGTATAATTTTCGGGTAATTATCTTGATGTATGTTGTTACTGGAGCTACTTTTCCATCAAACTGTCAAACAACCTTTGAGCAAGGCAAATGGGGTGTCATCAGAAATCTTATAAAAGCGATTATTACAAAATATATGTCAAATGTGTTGAATAGCAATTCACTACATTCTTATCCACCAACATATAAACCATGAATACTATCTAAAAACCTTTTCTAGTCAGGGTAAGGTGGTGCGTTGCTAACTATGGAACAAATATAAAGGCAGTGCAGTTCATTGTAAAACTGCATTGATGTCTTGATAATTAATTGGTTGTTTACTGTATAAAATATCAGAAAATACTGAGATATGCTAAAAACCAGAGAATGATTGGCATTTTGGCTAAGAATCACTTCATCAATTAATCAATAATCATAGTTTGCAGGCCTAAATTCTTTAACATCTTTTTCTGAATAAATACAAATTCACTGGTATCTTCTACTGTTATTTCACTTGGTATTTCATGCTTTTTTTTATGCCCTGGATTACTTTTCATGGACATTTTAATTTGTTTCAGAGCTCACTTCATACTGTAACCAGCATGCTGTGACAATACATGCAATATAACCTGTGTTTAGAGTGAGGAGTGTGAGGCATTGCAGCAGGGTAGGTGGCCTATAAATAGCCATAGCCTAGGGACCTCCAGAAGTCTTTGGCTAGCCTCAACACAAACACACACACATATCTGTTAGATTAAATCAAGTGCCAAAACAATTATAATGTAGTAGAAAATTGTATTGTTATTTGTTGCTATTGTGGCAGTTTATAAATTCAAAGTTGTGTCTCTTTAAAGGTCCATGCATCTGTGATAACAGTTATATAACCAAGCACTAAAGTGAACAATATCCCACTGTTCAATGTGAAGCAATATCTGCATATTATGCATTGTCCACTGTACATCCTAGCATTGTGGAAATGACTTGTAAATCATAAGTACTGTATGTTGCAGTAAATTGAATTACCCGCTCTGAAGAACATACTTCAGGACAACCTACAGTACAAAATTTACAATAGAGGTAATTGAAAATTTATCAGTGAGTTTCTTTGAAGTCTTTTTTATAAGCCTGTTTGATCACAGGCAGAGCTGTGCCTGTAAAAAGGCTGGTCCAGAATGATACGGCTTTAATAGCGCAGATGTAATTCATCACATTTTCAGCCCCTTTGCGACTGACAAAACTGCTGCGGTGAGAAAGACACTACAAATCCACCGGGGTCTCTGTTTTATGGGACATAAAAGTGAATCTTAGGACAGAAATTTCAAATTGCGATATAAAAGGGAGCAATGACTCTGGTGTCAGTGCTTTGAAGGAGCCAATTTAAGTAGCGTAGCCAATTTGATGTAGACTATTGAGGATAGGTCAATACCTCATATCCCTCCATTGGATACAGGGTATGCCCCCTCATATGAAACAGTTTAACAAGACAGATTTCATATAAAGATGGAAAAGATATTGCCGTTAAATCCTGTGATGATCGCTCTGGATTTTAAGCACCAGTGAAGAGAAGCTGCGCTCTCTGTCTCGTCATGTGCCACTAATTATAGAATACTGTAGAAATCACCTTTGAAACAGATCAGGCTCCTTTACAGTGAATGTGTTACGCCGGTTTAACAAACGAGAATAGAGAGAATGAAAAAGAGATGTGCACCAATGATTCATCATTGATGTGCATTTGAGATGTAACAAATGCAGCTCTGTCGATGCTGTGGCGTCCTGAAAACTAACATGGGGAAAGGGCAACTGCTACTGATACTGTGGGGCAGATAAAGGGACTTAATGATGCACACAGGCTGCAGCACATCCTTAGCTGGTGAAGGATCCATTATCCCACTGTGTGTCACGAGAGAGCCACTAATGTAGGGACAAAACAAAACCCTATATTTATCTCTGCAATGGTCAACCAGTGAAAATTCTTGTTATTCTTGACCCTTGACACTTTTGGTGCAATCAGATGCTTTAATGAGGCAAATGATGCACAAGTGAGGCAGCAAACAAGCAAACTGAGAGTGTGGGAAGGAAATGTCTTACCATGGCCCCCTCTGGTAAGAAAAGGCATCCTGTTGATGGCGATGGGAACAGTGCCATGCTTATTGTGGAAATGGTGGACATGGTGTGTGGTGCTGAGACTAGAAGACACACGTGCTGTTCCAGTCTGGATGGGGAGCACAGTAAGCAAGGCAAACCAGAAGACTAGTCTCGAACAGTAACTTAGGCCCATGCCTAAGCTCAAGTTTGACCAGCTGCTCCGCTGTCTGAGCACAGGGGTGGCTGCAAAGAGTCTACCCATGTATATTAGATCCACGTGGGCCGGGGACAGAGAACTTGGCCAAGCTTTGGCCTCTGAAAGTTCAACTTGAAGACCACAGGGCATCTCAGTGACAATCTGGGCCCATCTCTGTCATAATCCCCTTCGATTCGGTTTCGGGAGTTAGAAGACGACGAAGAAATATCCTCAAGAGTTTCTGAGAAAAAAATAACCAAAAATGTGGATTTCAAGAAAGCAGTCAAAATCCAATTAACATTGCTGTGGGCGAAACTGAGGGCAACCAACTTAGGCTATCTGTTATTGGTTAACATTGTGCCACGACAAAATGTCTACTGCACAAAAAAAACGGTGTTAAAACCATCCCAGAGCACATTCTTCACTGAGATACACATCCAAAAGGAGACTGGGGAAAAAATCCACCCGCAATTTCAAACAGGCATGCTGCTCAACCATGATATTTAGGCGTGAAAAGTGGCAGGACGGAGCTTCATGTGACAGGAATTCTGATAAGAGTCTCCATCGCCCACAGGTAGAGCTGGAGGGCAGCTGAGCCTGCCCACTAAGAAGAGTGCCCCTCCACCGCAGCACAAGACATCACACGCTTCTGTGGGAAACGGGATCATTTCATTAAGCAGAAGAAAAAAAAAGAAAAAAAGAACGAGGAGATTAAAAAAAAAAAGCACCGTTAGAGATGCAGCGATGGAGGTGATGCAGGAACCAGCGCTTTTGTTTCCCTTTAGCCAGAGAACAGAGATAGGAGGGGGAGAGAGGCAGAGAGAGAGAGAGAGATAGAAAGAGGGAAAAGGGGGAGAGAGGGAGCAGTATCTGCAGCAGCGCGGTAAAGGAGAAAATCCAGAAAATAAATAAATAATTTCTTCAGCAGCTCCTCATTCACTCTCTCGCAGGCGCAGCAAATCCAGCGGACGGTAACCTCTGGCGAGGCGGGGATCCGCCACAATGCAGCTTTAACACGAGTGTTTCTATTTCAAGTGGACGTATGATCCTTCTCTGTTGAGTCTCGCACAGTAAAAGACCGATGCTGCTGCTGCTGCATCCCCCTCCACTGCTGCTGCTGCTGCTGCTGCTGCTGCTCCTTTCTCCCCTGTATCCTCTCGTCCAGAGCTGCTGTACTGCCACAAAATGAGGACGGTTAACGTGACAGCTGCGCGTGTTTTGTCTCTGGAGGTGGAGGGCAGGTGATCCTCCGCAGATGATAGCCTACACACGGCGGCTCGGATGCCAGAGACTTGAGATGTTGCCTTGGCTTGGACTGCTGCAGCAAAGATTATGCTAATTAAAAAAAGCACCGTCGTATCATAATGAATCCTGGATGAGTGAAATTCCAGGACAGTCCGGAGCCGGAGCAGAAATAACCTCGCCTTGGAGTTGTGCTCTAATGAACGCGAGATTAAGGAGCTCCTCTAAATGCATACTGTAGTCAGAGGCTCTGATCCAGCGAGGCACAGCATGTGCCTCTGTCTCTCTCTGTGTGTGTGTGTGTGTTTGTGTGCGTGTGTGTGCGTCTGAGAAGGAGAGTCTGTGAGCAAATGAGCGAGGGGAGGAGGAGGAGGAGGAGGAGGTGGAGGAAGGAGGAGGGGAGAGAGAAAGGAGAAAGGGTGGGTGAGCGATAGCAGGAGGGCGGGAGAGACAGAAAAGAGACAGCGAGAGAGAAAACAGGCAGCCACGGCGCAAACACACAGGGAAATAGTGAGGCAAGAAAATGGGTTGTGTGAATAAATACATGCTACAGATGCACAGCGCACTGGCTTGTTGCAGGTCCTGGCAGTAACACGTAGGAATCATACTGCAGAGGAGGAGCCTGATTTAGGTGAGCTGTCAGAGCCGTAACAGAACGAACACAGGGGTATTGGTATGGATGTGCTGCTCACATAAAGGCTCGAGAGCTACAATAGGCATGAATGACAGAAACACAAATACCTGTCACAATAATATAATACAGCTCACTACCTTAGGCTGGGGAAGCTACAGGCTGTGGTGTGTAATCCATTTTGAGGAAATCAAGGACTGGCATCAGGATTCATCCTGAAGCATCTCTGGCTCAGAACTCTGCATTGTCATACCTTCGCTGTTTTAAGTCTCCAAATCAATTTGCTCTCACCTCCCCCCTCCCGCCTCCCACCCCTCGCCTGATGTGTTCACCTTATATCTGTGCACAACAAGTCACCCCTGTGTTAAGAGAGCCCTGCAGATCACTGCTCTCCTGCTGCTTAACCATGCAGAACTTATTCCTAGTTATGACTGATCTCAGTTCAGAGGTATTCTGACAGTTTCAGAGCTGTTGTGGGGTTTTTCTGGGGAAAGGGGTGGGTGGGTGGGTTGTGATGATAAAATGAATTGGAATATATTGACATATGAGCGGATGAGCATGTTGTGGAGAGACAAAGTGGGGAGGGACCGGAGGTAGAGGAGATGGAGCCAAATACAGAGGGAAACAGAGACAGAGAGAGAAGAGAGAGAGAAGAGAGAGAGAAGAGGGGGAGAGAGAGAGAGAGAGAGGTTGCCGTAGAGAAGGAGAGGGAGAAGAAGGAAGAGAGACTGCAGCTATATCAGCTACATCACGGTCGATAGAGATATCAGCTGGGATTGCCTAGTCGGTTGAAAGGACACGCATGGAAACAGGAGGACAGAGGCGAGCCATGCAGCACCACCTCTCATAGTGACAAGAAGTCGACGCAGGCCATTACTCAAGCGGGAGGGGGAGCGGGGCGTGTGTGTGTGTGTGTGTGTGTGTGATGGTGGTGGGGGGTTGAGGCTGATTGAACAAAAAGAACAGAAGAGGAGGTGTGAGTGCACAACACTGTGGAACGGCGAGTGCCCCAACAACACGTATAGGCATTAATCAGCTGTTATTACGGACATAAATAAACTGAACCGAGATTTTTTTTGCCTCCACATCTGTTCAGTCTGAGTCCTGGAGAGATTTAAATCCTTCACATGCGTCGTCTTCACACATTTACAGTAATGACTAATTGGTGTGGGACACACAATGGCTTCCTGTTTTACTCACAGCGTCCGAGCTAAAATAGAGACAAACATGACGACTAATTTTAATTAGATTCTTTCTCTAAATTGCACACAATCATGTCCAAATGACACCAGCTGTCTATTCCATTTGCATTAACCGTGAGGACGGGGTGTGAGAAAGTTGCAGCAGGATGATTTATAGCCAGTGACTTGCTCTGTCAGGCCCTCCTGCGTATGAGCATCTTTTCTCGGCGGTGGATATCTTGACGTGTTGGTTGAGGGCCGTCTACAAATGAGAGACTTGTATTAATCAGTTTACGTGCTCGAGGGTTTGCTCTACCTGATGAAAGCCGTTGCTATCTGGACAACAAGAGGGAGGGAGGCTGGGTGATTGTAACCTTGCGTTGTCCTTGGTTATTTAATAAGATGAGCATACCACGCTGCTCTTCCTTGGAACGCACACCTAGATGCACTTCACAGGATATACATCAAACACGTATTTGATGTGTGATGATATATCTTATGATGAGCTTTAATTGATTCCAATAGACTTCATTTGGATTTTAAAAATGGAACAACTGTCCTACATCTGCTCTTCCTGCAGCTCCAAGTGCTATAAACCTTTGATTTGCATTTTTCTATTCTCCTACAGGCTATTTACAACCTTTTGCCCACTTTGGCAGATCTCTATGAATTTACATAATCACATTATTGTTGCATATATGTCATTATACATAGCATATGAGCTACAAACAGATAATGTTTAGATTTCTTCGTGGCAAGTCAGGAGGTTTTTGCAAACTTGCAAATGACATGATGCGAGAGGACGTGTACAGCGTTTTAAATACTTAAGAAACCTAAATGTGCACTGTTTGTTCTCAGGAGGATTTGTGCGAGAAGATTTTTCACAGACATCCAGTCTCGCCCCAAGGGGTAAAGTAGCAGGATTAATCATAGCACTTTCAGATTAATTACTCATAATGCGAGCATCCCCTGAAAGGCATGGCCTGCAGTTGTGATGTTTGGTTGATTTCATTAGGCTCAAAGCGACAACACCTAAAATAAGCCTGGCGTAGATGGTGCAAGAGGAAAAATAGTAGGGCACTGAAATGCACAAGTATAGTATAAACTGTGCAGCTGGGAGGACGGAGGTGGTCGGGCAATTTCTTTAAGAAAATAAAAGAAATAATCAGATAAGTCACAAACAACACCAGGAGGAACAAAACAGAACCAGAACCGCTCGCTGATGCTCTTTTGTTTCTATAATTAATAGCTGATAACGATTATAAAAACTCATGGAGCTCTCAGTTGTGCAGTTGGAAAATTAAGCTTTTACTCACACATTTTCTCCTCTAGATACACATCACCTCGATTTAACTTGATTTTTCCGCATTTTTTTTTCTTTTTAAACACACTTTGATTTCCTGGCAGACTGTGTGCGCTCTCCACCGAAATGACACCGCATACGACAGTGGCTTGCACGTTGTTGGCTGCACATTGCGCTGTCAAAAATAGACTCCATTTACTCGTTTAGCTCAGCTTACTGGCCTCACCAAAGTCTCCTGGAGAGGAGGAGGAGCAGCCGCCACCGCCGCCGCCACTGTAACACAGAGAAAGTCCCCCCAAAAAACATAGGGATAAAATAAAATGTCTTGACGACTGCTAATTGTTGTGCAAGAGGAGCTGCTTGAACCACCTCCCTTCCCCCATCCGTGGTTCAGCTTTGCCCTTCAGAAGTAAAAAAAAAAAAAAACAGTGCCAGGGAGAAGGCAGTCGGCTGTCACCATGGAGGAAGATACAATTATTGCTTGGCTGAGTTGTTTGTCCTCTTCACTCTAGAGCCTAATTTTGATGATGAGCCTGAAAAAGCATCAGCAGGATAGTTGGTCATCGAGGTAGTGTTGCCTCTGTTACTGGCCTGCGTCTATCTACTTGAATCGCTCATTATATAAACATTAAAAAGAAGCACCAGCATGAAGGATTTTTTTTTTTACTGTTGCCATGATTGCGAAGTGTGATGGAGGCTTGCGAAGTGTCCAACCACTTTTATGTTATTGAAAATGACAGATGGGCTGCAATTGTCTCATTTTCAGGGCCTAGATTTTACATCTATACTTTGTGTTGTAGTTTTTCCAGCCTTGTAATTTAATGTGAGTAGATTTTTTGAGTTAAGAAGTAGGTTTAGTAATTCCTAAAGGGACTTTTGTGTCTTTGTTCACCACCATCCTCTCCATGAGCGGAAACCTTGGCTTCATTTCTGTTCCATTTGGTGGAATATTGTGCAACGAGCGCTCGCCTTTTTCATGTCTATCTAGTTTCCTTGCAAGTTACTATGCAATGGTATCTCCAACATGAATGATTCTCTTCATTAATAATAGTTGTGTGATATTCTAAGAGTAGAGATTCCAGAAATCAGTGGGTCAGCTGTGGTTCTGAGAAGCCGGCGGTTGAAAAAGTGTGAGAAAAGGTTTGTTTCCATCACTGCAAAATGTCTCTCCTCCCATTAATACGGCAAAGATAAGAACCGACTTGTTATTGCAGGAGTCGGCTGAACTAATTTATACCTGTATTACCTTCACACAGTCATAATTAGAAAATCTATTTCTTGTTAAAAACTAATCAGACTTGTATCTAAGATCAGATCTCCTGCTTTGTATTATTCTTCGATAAGATACATAACTTATTGAGTCTCATATCATGACCATCCGAATGGATATTTAGTGTTTGTTAAAGGGACAATGAGGAGTTTGTATTTGGTTATAAAAAAAAGTCTCACATTAATGTGGATGAATCTACGTTACCCACACTTGTTAATGGCTCCATTTTCGATAATTATATTGTTTTGTCTAATTATTAGTGGTGGAAACGCTGGGCGAGCCAACCAGCGTTTCCTTACTTTCGGATGCTGTCCGGTGGTTCATGGGAATAACGCCGCCGAATCGCCGTTTATGGTCCGAACTACGACGTCATCTGATCGTCTTTGAACCTCTGACTTTCATTCTTGATGAATGAAAGCATTCTTGGCACGACATCCGCCTTGCGCCGGTCCAAGAATTTCACCGTGCGCGCAGAGGCTCATGGTAAATGTAGTGTGAAAACACTTCACTTTCCAAAACTCCTTGTTGTCCCTTTAAATATAATATATTTCTTTTTTTATTATTTTATTATAATAATTTCTGTCAAGGTTACATTTTTTCTTTCCACCAGAATATCAGAAAAATTACTGAAAAGATGTAATTGAAATATGGTACAGAGTTTATGGAGTGTTGTTGGTGTATTTCTGTAATGACCTTGCTTGTGTTTTGCTGGTCTAATTAAATTTAACTCAAGATCTCAAGACTTTAGAATAGACAGCACTTGGAAAATGCAGCCTTGGGTGATTATGTCTGTAATTATTGTATTAAATCTACGAAGGAGCACAGGAAACATCTTAAGTCTCCTTGTTTCTTACGATAACATTTAAACTAAAACGTGTCTGTAATGAGTCCTTTGTTCCTTCTTACATTATCCACAAAATAACAAATAATTATATATATTTCTATCCATTAAATGTGCTGCACTGAACAAAAAAAACAAAACAAAAACATATTGGACCAAAAATAAAATCATAGAGGGTGAAAATGTTGCCATATAGGAAGGAAATATGGGGGGATATGTGACATATCCATTCATCTGCCATGCCCTTCTATTTGATATTATTTAACACCATACGTCATGTGAACGTCCACTTAATGAACACGATGGGGCACAGGGTGGATTTAAAATGGAGCAAACCTGCCTTTGTGCTGCGTTCAGGTGATATTGGCAGAATGGGGGGGGGAAAATCATTTATTCATTGTGATTCATTTCAAGGTGGTGGTAAAGGTGGGTGATAATAATAATGATGATGATGATGATGATGATGATGATGATAATGATAATGATGATGACTTATGTATCCTCTTTCAGTTTATTTCATATGTGACCAATAAAAGTCTTTCCATGTAGGAGGAAAACAGGTTTGTTGTAACTGTTTTCCCTCTATGACGTATTTTTAGTTGTTCATTACTAGGTATAACCAACAAACAGTGTATGGCTCCAATAAAATGCTGAATCAGTTGCATTAGTGTTAATACTGGACTTTATCTGGATGTTACTACCAATGGTGGTGCATTTGGAGGCCGCTTGTTGATATGTCTGTAGTTCTTTACATCAGTAGGGCGGTATCGTTGGTGAACGATCATGATGTGAGTGGTTCTTCCCACTTGACGGCTCATTGTCAACAATATGATGTGAGAGCAACATTATCTGCAGACTAGACAAAATTCACTTTGCAGCAATGACTCAAGAAAATCACTGTCTGCACTGCAGTTACTGTGAGTCAATGATAGCAATGTGTGATCACCAGGTTAATTCAAGTGTCTTCAATAATGGTATATATAAAATGATATGTTTTTTTAAGTGCAAAGGGGGAAGATAAATGATGCTCTGTCACTGTTGTCTCTCTCCTCAGTGGTGCTGAAACTTTCAGTGTCTTGTCTGACTCAGTCTCATCCCTCAACCGATTCACTCACCGATATGTTTGTATGTGTGTTTGTTTCAATGAAGAGCGGCTCCAAACCTACACCTGTAAAGACTCCCAACTATAAATCTCACAACACCAGAGCGACCACCTTGAAACAATGTTCTGATGCCGACCTGGATCCAGATGCACAGTGAGAATTATACCGTTTTTAATATCATTAAATGATTTTGACTGATGACAGATGTGTGCTGCACATTTAACCTGCTGGCGTGGACGCAGTCTTCAAGTTGGGATGTGAAAGTCTGTCAATCATTATTTATCACATGTCATAATCACACTTCCACTGGTTTTCTATCACACAGTTAGGATGCCCTGCACGTGTTCAGAACTCAGAAGGATCAGTCGAGATCATATAATTGACTCTTTGAGGGGTGAATCATGCATGGCTATATATATTTTATATGTTTATATATATGTATGAGTAATAGCGAGTCAGCAACTCAGACTAATGTAAAATTACAAACAAGTGTGTCGTTTGACAGCTATAAAGATGAGAGACAGCCTGGTGTGAGTTGCCTCTCATTGCAAAGGGCACAGATAAGCATACTGTTGTGCTGCCGTGTTAGGAGTGTGAACGATGCATGTTAGTGCTTCAGGTGTCCAACAGCAGCAGTTCCTAATGATTCTCATAGCAAGCGGTCGAAAACCATTATATAGTCATCAAAACAGCTCAATCCTGTGGCCTATATAAAGTGTGCCATGTGGGCATCCAGCCTAGTTATTGAATAGAGATTCAATAGAGAAGTATGCAGTTCAACATGAGGGAAAACGCAAAAATAATTTTACATCTTGCTGTAAAGTGTTTGTTGGATGGGGCTGAAGATAGCGCCAAATAAAGGCTGCAATCAATATGTTTTATTGACCCAAATGGCCTTGGGAGAGGTTGTATTGTACCACATCAGTGCCTAAACAACAGTATAGTTCCCACTGTGGACCGAAGACTGTAAAGAGAATGGAGTTAGATGAGAAATTCATGTGTGTCATGAATATATCATCACCTGCATTAGAGTTGAATCTGAGGTAAAATATATAAGGGACAGTTTCTTTACACCGCCATAGGAAGGAGGCGCAGGAAATCTTTTTATTATTCATTGAACATAGTGGAAAGTGAGTGAACAATCTATCAAAATGAATTGGGAGCAAAGAAGAAAACGCAAAGGTTTTCTTTTGCTGAGCATGCAGAGACTGGCGATTTGTTGTACAATGACCGAAGAGTGAGCCAGGAATAAAGACGAGGTGACAAAGAGAAGGAGGAGATAGAGAGAAATAAAAAGGCTCAGAGTGGAGGGTTTGTTTGTTTGAGCGCAGAGGGAGAGAGATCACCAGTGCATTTGCAGGACATATGTATCAAATGCAAAGCCTGGTTTATGTGACCTGCCACTGAATATGATGCAGCGCACATATATAAATCCAGCTTAAGGACGTGCAGATACGTTTCTTTTAGTGGGGGTGCGAGTCCTCGATGACGGAGCCCTCGTGGGCACTGCATGTTTCAACATGTACAAACTGCAGGGTAATGAAAATAGTCCACAGTAACTCTACTGAATCTTGCATTTCTGTCTTTTTTTTTTAGACTTGTGTTGCAATAATAAGTAATAGTTACAAATAAATGGTAGTATGAGGCATTTGTGTACACTTGAAATGAATTTATTGAATTTGTTGACATAAATAGAACTGTGTCTCTTGTGAGTTTAAGCTCAACACTTGATCTTTCGAATGAATTAGCAGATAATTAAATAGCGTGTAAAGTATCTCATCAACAAACAACATTATATTTACAACTCTGGCAATGTGAAGGACTCGGTGAAGATCAGTGCCTGTGGCGAGGAAAACCAAATGACTTGTTCCTTAAGGTGGGCTCCTCGCGTCGCCACAAAAATTTGACATGCATGTCAAACCCTCTGTTTATCTACAAGTCTTCTAATTACATGGGTTACTTACAATGGCTTTGCCTATTACTGCTACACAGATCATTGCAGCTGTACAGTACGACTGCCTTGTTATGAGCTGTTTCCATAAACTAATCTGCTGAATGCCAATTTTATATGGATCGTGAGTTTTAATAGGTTACAGAAGAGGGCTGGGGAAAGTGAAGGATTAGTACATGGGCTTTTTATCAGGCCACAGAGACAGCTCCGGCAGCTGAAGACAGCCGCCAGTTGCCGTGGCTGAAGAGAAAAGTCGACAGTTGTGACCTCAAGTGTAGAAATCCATCTTATGTTGAGAAGTATATAAAGAGGGATGTATAGTCTGCAGCTGAGTGTTTTCTAGCACCATTAGAGTCAGTATGTGGGGTGATAATCCAAGGTGACGTCTCTTTGGATGCACCAGAAAAAAAAAACATTATGGCACTCAATGCACCATGTATCATCACACACTGTGCAATTCCCATTACGATCTTCCTTAATTACATGACAACATAATAGAGGGACTTTAATCATCATACAAACACAGCCACAGAGGGCTGAATATCCGTCCGTCATATGTGCTGGACATTCAACATGATCTATGTTTGTGACGCGGCGCCACCACATTTTCTTGGCGATACCTTAAAACAATTGCAGTTTTAATGCAACTGCAAACACATAGCACATATGCTCTGGATTTAAGGAGCTGTAAGTCCTGTAGTGTTGCTTTGACAACCTGGAAAAGTTGAGTGACAGATGTTCAAAACCACATTTCATTTGATACGACCCGCCTCTGTTCCATTTTGCAGGTGAAGTCCTCACTCAATCTAAACAGTAAAGATGTCAATGAATGTACTTAAATATTTACAAGTTGCTGATGTGATGGCCGCTCTGCAGCCACTCCCCCGTCCTAAATTCTTCATTACAATGGTTTATAATTTCACTGCCGACCAAACGGAGTGAGAGCTCCGACTCTGTGAGCGGAGCAGCGAGTGAATGATGTATTAGTGAGTGTGTCACTGTGTTGGGAGGGTTAGGGAGAGTGACAGAGAGAATTAAACGAAGCTGGAGAGAGGCAGACTCTGAATCTGAGGGCCTCTGTGTCTGTAGCCTTTATGATGTAAACTGAATGTAACCTTTCTCCTCTCACACAGCCCCTGCAGTAGGGACTGGGAGCCCCCCCCCCTCCGCCCCCACCCCTCTGCCGCCCCCACCCGGGAGCCAGCAGAGACTTGTATTCATCTGAGCCTCAGCTGCTGCGTGGTCTGGGTGTCAAGTGAAACCCACCATGTTCCCATGCAGAGCGAGGCACAGAGGGACAGTCAGAGTGGGACCGGGACTGTCCACTTGCTAATCAAACCTTGCACGATGTTACTGCCAAAAGCTGGACAGACAGCGGAGCAGCTTTGGAGATTGACACCCTGGAAAACTGGAGAATGAACAGAGGCGCTAACTGCCACTGTGAGACATTTTATCTTGTATCTCTACACACCCACAGCACTATTGTGAGCAGCAGCAGCAGCAGCAGCAGCAGCGAGACTCTTGGCGAGCCTCTGACCCCACTTCTACAACATTTATTGCTGTAATTATATGTGCTCTTGGTTACTTCACCTGCAGGTATATTATGATCGCTGTTACTTCATTGGCTAGTAACAAAGCAATTTTGAAAAAGCAGCCTTTCAATAAATAGCCTTTGTGTGATTATTATTTTAAAATACCCTCTTTAACAAATTGCCTCCTATTATAAAAATAAACTCTTCTGTGTGATACAAATGGCTCCGCTATGATACAACGCTCTGTTCCAGCTGCAGGTGCAGCCTCCTGACTGGCTCTTATCTTTGTTATTATGGAGTCTGAAACTTCCTATGTTTAAATCGTTCATCACACCAAGGCCGTCGGAGGCTGATATACAGCCGTCCTGGTTGGTCTTTTAGGAGAATCTCTCAGTTTTATTGTTTGCTCATGGCGCCGGAAGACGTCATCCTCAGTCCAACACTGACACACACACACAGCCAGATAAAGCTGAGACAATATATTGACGTACGCTTTTCTATTTCTAAAGGAAAAAACTAAAGTTGCTTTCAGATATATGTTCCAACAAGTCAAATGAATTACTTGAATGGATGCACCAATGGATTAATAGACCAAAAGATAGAGAGATGAGATATTACAAACACCTAAAGTACAAATATGGAATAAATAAATATGGTATACATAACTGTATAGGCTATGCTAACAAAGACTTGATGTAACTGTGTCATAAAACAGTAATCAAGTTCTACATTATTAATTCACATAATCTCAGCTAGGAAATAGTGGAAATTGCTTTCCAACCAGACGCACATCTTTTCTGGGGCATCTCGGAGCCGGTAGCCTAAATTATCGAGCCTTGTTATGAACTTGCTGTTGCTTGCATTTTTTTTCTTCTCAAATTACAAAATTAATTTAGACAGAGCTTTTTCACTTCTTCTTCTTAAGTGATTCGCACCCATGGTGATGCACTTGATGTCTCTTCAAACCCAACACTGTTACTTTTAACATTCATATTTTAACATATAATTACAATTACTTAGGAGTATCATAAATTTATCTGGAGGTGCTCAGAGAAGACAGCACGCATCAAATTCAGTGTTACATTATAATTGATGAGTATTGTTCCCTTGGCGACTATGGAGCTGCTCTCCCAGTAACCCATTTAAAGCACAATACTGATGGTTTTACATGTGTTAATCCTTCTCAGGAAGATGGATTTAAATGCACCAGTTCTTGCAGTAACTGGCACTTCTCTATGAGAAAGTGGGTCTTTCTGTTGAGAATAACACAGTTTTCAAAGCAGAATGGAGTGAGCTTTAACAATACAGACGTTTAAAGACACTGTGTGTGTATATGACAGAGTGTTCTCACTCAGTGTGTATTCATGGCCATAAAACATAGAAAACCGAGTTCTCCTCAATGAGTCAACTGCATACGAGGCACAACTGGACAAGGACGAGGACTGAATTATTTCAACAAACACATGTATCTGTGCATGAATACTGATGCAGTCATTCCAGTGAGTCAGGAAGTGAAATCTTCTGTATTTATCACATTATTTATGAATCTGGATGTCGATAATAATGATAAAAATCAATGACTATTCATTGATGGACTTCAGTTCAGTTCAGTGTAGGTGGCAGCTGGTGAATTTTCATTTTAAAAATCAGAAAAACATTTAGAAACAGGGAAATGAAAAACAGAAACTACCCGTTTCCAATTCTTTTGATTGGATAATTCAATACGTTATCAGGTTATTCTTGAATGACTTTGAGTGGAAATTGGACATTGAAATATTGTCTTTCAGTTGTTCAGTTGTTCATAATTTTCGCTATGAAAAAAAGAAGAACGTCGCACACTCAGCTCCAGTTACGAGACTTAGAGATTTATTTGTCAAATAAATCTCAAAGTCTCATAACTGGAGCTGAGTGTGCGGCGTTCTTCTTTTTCTTAACTTTATCCATCGCCAGCACCTCTAAAATTACATTGTGCGTTGTTCCTCATCCTAACATAATCTTTGCTATAAAGAAGGAGGATGTGTTAGATAAATACACAGAAAGCCCAAATCAGCTCAGACACAAAAAGCTATGGTTGTTGTTCTGCAATACTTGTAATAATATTTCACGTCATAATCTATTTTGCCCTAAACAGACACCTGACACATCTATTCACTCGACTGTGTAACATAAAGAAGATCAGCCTGCCTGATGTGGAACTCACAAAATGGCTGCAGTGTGATGTTCAATTGCATCCGGTAACTTCCCGTCTTAGACAATGTGACAGTGGTGGACGGAGCGAGCGGAGTGTGTATCATGGAGGTTTGGATATTTCTTCTAACTTAGTTAGTCGGTGTGACATTGGCAGGAGATTGAACTCCCTCTCCAGCAGTCAGTGTTTGCAGTGTGAGTCATAAGAGACCATGACTAATCATGAAATAACCTGTCGCATATCTGAGTGAAACTGGCACTGTGTGCTTGTATTTTCCAATCTGTTAAACATAGCTTAGCACAACCCGTGTCTGTTTGCATCCTAATGAGCTATCAGCACGCATTAAATTATCCTGCTACGTGACACTTTACCCAAAGGTTGCGAGAGGTCAGGGGAAGCACTGTCTAGTGGCTTTAAATAATGAACAGGTTTATTTGCGAAGTGCGAATTACTGATTGCCGATAATGTAAATTCTTGAGGCTAATGAGAGCATCAAGGCTCTGGGTACTTACACTGAGAAACACTACTTCAATCTGAACCCTGAAAATAATCCCACAGACAAACTAGCTGCTGTGTAATGTTCCTTGTAATGAAAACTGAATTGTTACCAAGATGTACTGGACAAACAGGCATGGCTGTCTGTAAACAGTAACCTCTGTAATATAAAAGTTATATAGTTTCTGCAGATAAGATAGTCCAAGATGTACCAAAGTGGTGGACTGACAAATATTGCTAAAAATAGAAATTGAAAAGAAACACTAAAAAACAAATGCACAGCATGATGTTTGCTAATGGCTAGTAGCAGACAGAGAAAACAAAATTACTAAAAAGTGAAACACAACAGGAATAAGATGACTCTTAATTAAGAAAGAAAGAAATGCAAATAACTCTAGTGAAAGGATTCTTATTTTGACTTTATTTAAATATGTTGTGAAATATTAAAAGTGGATCTTCGTAGCTGCTTAACTGGCTACGAATCCACTGGTAAATAGATAAATCTGTGTATCTCTGTCGTACCTAAGGCTCCATCTTGAAACACTTTTGTACACGCAGTACAGCTGAATCAAATCACTTACAGTAATGTCAGAGGATTACTAACACTGTTGACACCACTGTGAATTAACACCCCTGTTTGCAGCCGTCGCACACTCTTCACAGATCAGCACTCTGACGAAAAGTGCTGCACTACTTTAACCCCCCAGAGAGGTTTTTTAAAAAAAACACTTACAATAGAGAGTGAAGATCTTTCCTCTGCTCTTATCTTGGATACAAGATAACTTGCTGCACACTACAGGATGTGATGTAACATTACTCTCTATTGCATTGATGCTAAACTGGTCCAAACAGTGTATCGTGTGTTACATAACATTAAAATAATATGTTTAAGTAACATGTGCAAACATGTATCTGAATATTATCCCAACCAGGAGGAATGTTAAATCCATTCAGTCACAGTCGTCCATTTTGAATGCCTTAGGTGCAGCAATAACCAAGATTATTACTATCAAGACAAAACACATCAGTGGGGAGACAGAAGATGATTATACTGCAGCGCTCACACTGTGAGTAACTTCATAAGTGCTCTGTTAGTAATACGTGGTGTGAAAGGCTGTAATTGCATCTCTGTAGTCGTCTCACGCAGGTTTTTAAACAGGCAAATCACGTATTTCATGTACCCCGAGGTTTTCTGTTGTAGCATTGCGTTATGTCAGCGGTGCTAAAAGTAGCGGCTGAAACGTGATGACTTTGGCGTCCCGTCGAATCTGTTAGTGTTTTGAATCTCACCACCGTTTGTGACGAGTGCTTCAGCAGAGGGAAAAGTACACACATCCCACTGAGCAGGCTGCTGGAGATAACTGCACCTCAGCAGCACATTAAGAAAGTTTGAAGTCTGACATGTCAAAGTCTTAAAAAGACCTGCTCACAAAAAAAGTACTACTCCCACGACTGCTAATACTACTCAACTGTGACCTGACTGAGCGGCAGGCTTTGAGATCAAATTTGAAGAAAGTGTGGCCTAAGTCAAATATTTCACAAAATGTCAGTCTCTGTGATGCAACGTGATGTAGACTGTGATGAATGTGAACTGAAAAAAATAAACACAAGAATTTGGAGTAGGATTGATTTAATTAGATGCTATTTATTTATTTTTTATTTATTCCCAAACTGTAAAACTTTGACTGGCCGAGATTACCGAATCACTGATTTTGCTCTGACGAAGTAAAACTCATTAAATGAAATTACGCAGAGGAAGGAAGGAGACAAATTATATCTGCAGAAAAAGACAAATTTCCCTGGCTGCTTACCTGTATGGCAAATTAACAGACGTCAGGTTACATGGTCTAAATAGAAAACTAGTTCTGCCAAATTACTTTTCTTGGTTTGAAGTTCCTCTGTGTTTTATTTAATCGTGTAATGATTGTTTAATTTAGTCATATTTCATTTCTTTTATTGCCATCCTCTGACTTTTAAATGTCAGGAATTCTCCAAAGTGTGAGATCTCATTTACCGCCTTTTGTACCTCTCCTGTCTTGAGACAATTAGCTAATTTGTGCTCTGTTAAATATCAAATAGCAGCAAAACTGATGATTGCAGTTGAGTAAATTGGTGGAGAAAGCCATCTCTTTTATCCCTTGCTCTGTTTTTTTATTTTTTATTTCACATTACTTTGGCGATTTATCAAATATAATTGGGTCAGTTGGCCTTAAATCTACGATGGAATCATCACTGTCCTCAGTTTTTCTTCTTCACACATGCAACCACATTATTTCCTTAACAGCTTAATAAACAGTATGAGTCAATGTGTTAGTGTCACTATGAGGCTCCCAACATCGTGTCCTTGTCCTGTCAAACATTGCTGAATGGATTGAAAAACTTATCTGAGTTGCCGGCCCCTCTCTGAAAACCCATAACATCTTGATAAATTGCAACAGAACATTTTGAGAATAGTGTTTGAGTTTGTGTTTTTTGGGGGCGTCTGAACAGTAACTTTTAGGACACAGCGATGCCCTTTAGAGGATAAACTCTTGAAATACAACACATAAGACAACAAAGATGTTTTTAATGTGAGAAACTGCAAGGACAGAGAAACACAAATGAGCCAAATGTGGCATTATCCCCTCAAGGTGCTTGACTTCCCCTCACATTTGTGTTAGTGTCAAAAGATTTTCACTCATGCCTGAAATGCTAAAAAGCTGTAATAATGCTCTGAGTGGTTAGACATTGACCTGTGGTGGAATTTACCGTAGGACAAATTTGCTTGATTTTTATTTCCACAAAGAACTAGAAAAAATAAGGCATTAAAGCTACCTCTAAGTCACAGGTTCACCTTTATAACCCTGAGAGCTGCCAGTCAGTTTCACAATGCTCAAGCTACCCTGCCTCCGTAATGTAGCTGTGGGGAGCTGTGCCAGCAGCCTTGGACTCAGGGTATCCATATTACTCACACAGGACAGAGATTTGGCAGAGATGATCATTTATGGGGACACACTGTCTCTGTGTTGAACAAAGCTGACAAATCCAGGCTGCTAAGACGACGATGATAGAAAAATCCAAAGATCTTACTTTGTGAGTGGAAAATTGTGCTTGTGCTTGTTAAATTTCTGTATGGATAATTAATCGTGTGTGTTTACTTGAATAGAAAATCAGCTTGTTATCACGAGTTATCCATCCATACGGCTAAAGCATACCCCAGCACACAGCGATCAGCTGCCACGAGTTACATGGATTTGTATGCCCGTAAAATATAGAAATCTCACCAAGCTCATTAAGTCAGATAAGCTGCCAAAAAACTGGCAATAGAAAAAGACGTTGGATGAAGGTTGTTCAGTGTTTGAATTCCAAGCTAATCAATCAAATTAAATATGTGGGCAAATTCATTTACAGTTAGAGGTGCAACCATGTTCACCTAAATCACACAGATGAATTAGAGACAACAGTGGTATATCTGTAGACGAATTAAAGAGCAATGATGTATCACTAATGCCAGCGCTCAAATTCATGTTAAATTCTGGTGTGTTTTGTCTCTTTTTTAAGCAAATGCATTACATTTAAATAATGCATACTAGTATAGGAAAGTGTAGAGAGAGTCTGTAACCACAACTGTACAAAAGAGCACAAACAACAGTTTCACTTAATGGAAAGTGAAAAGGCAACAAGATGAACTGATAAACAACGCAACCAGACATCTGCTTCCACAATATTATTATTAACACAATTATCTGCTGTTAATTGTATGGTTATTGACAATACTGATATATCACAATACCAGCACTGTGAACAAAAGATAACTCTGAGCTTAACTTGCTATTTGCTTCCCTAGGAGGAAAGTTGTGTCTTACATGAAGTTACATGAAACAAAAAGGACCAACTGGTGCAGATCTGCAGCTGGTGGACACAACATACGTATTTGGATGGTGTTATGGTGTTATGGCGTTCAGACACAGACACGGTACATGATGCAGAAGGTGTAGTCACCTCAGAGCGAGTGTTAATAGTGTGAACTGGACCATGGAAGTGGAAGTTAGGACCCGTTAATAATAATTTAACATAGACTTCCTTATGTGGCTGATGATTCAATTCTAGTCCACACACAGCAGGTAAATGTAGGGTCTTGTTTAATGGTGGGTGGGATTTCATTATGTGATATTAAGTGTAAAAAAAAAAGGGAAAGTATCTGCACACTGGGATAATGTTTCAGTATCATGTGTTATTAACAAAGCAGAAGGCAGCGTTCAGCCAGGCCTTGACCGTCTCAAGGTAGCTGTAGAAAATCAATGGAGAGTTGAACCCTATTTCATGATAAGAGCGACCATTCATGGAGTAAATATAGACCCTTTCAGAGAGTATAAACAAAGACAGGTGTGGCTCATTAGAAAACGCTCTGGTACACTAAATGGAATGGAGCCTTAATTAGTATCCTTGGTAACACCTGTATTTGTTTATACTCTCTGAAACGGTCTATATAAGGTCTGACCTGCAGGGGCAATATACCCAAGAAACTCAGTCCTAACTACACTGAACAAAAATATAAATGCAAAACTTTCGTTTTTGCTCTCATTTTTTATGAGCAGAACTCAAAGATCTAACATGTTTTCTATGTACACAAAAGGTCTATTTCTCTCAAATATTGTTCACAAATCTGTCTAGATCTGTGTTAGTGAGCACTTCTCCTTTGCTGAGATAATCCATCCACCTCACAGGTGTGGCATATCAAGATGCTGATTAGACAGCATGAATATTGCACAGGTGTGACCACAATAAAAGGCCACTCTTATCACACAGCACAATGCCACAGATGTTGCAAGTTTTGAGGGAGCATGCGATTGGCATGCTGACTGCAGGAATGTCCACCAGAGCTGTTGCCTGTGAATTGAATGTTCATTTCTCTACCATTAGCCGTCTTCAAAGGCATTTCAGAGAATTTGGCAGTACATCCAACCGGCCTCACAACCGCAGACCACGTGTAGCCACCGCACCAGCCCAGGACCTCCTCATCCAACATGAGGCCACCCGGACAGCTGCTGCAACAACCGGTTTGCATAACCAAAGAATTTATGCACAAACTGTCAGAAACCGTCTCAGGGAAGCTCATCTTGGTGTCTGGGTCTCGACCTGACTGCAGCTTGTCGTCGTAACTGACTTGAGTGGGCAAAATGCTCACATTCGGTGGCTTCTGGCACTTTGGAGAGGTGTTCTCTTCACAGATGAATCACGGTTTTCACTGTACAGGGCAGATGGCAGTGTACAGTATGGCGTTGTGTGGGTGAGCGGTTTGCTGATGTCAACGTTGTGGATCGAGTGGCCCATAGTGGCAGTGGGGTTACGGTATGGGCAGGCGTATGCTATGGACAACGAACACAGGTGCGTTTTATTGATGGCACTTTGAATTACAGTAGATACCGTGACGAGATCCTGAGGCCCATTGTTGTGCCAGATTCATCCACGACCATCACCTCATGTTGCAGCATGATATTGCACGGCTCCACGTCGCAAGGATCTGTAAACAATTCCTGGAAGCTGAAAACATTCCAGGTTTGCATGGACAGCATACTCACCGGACACGTCACCCACTGAGCATCTTTGGGATGCCCTGGTTCGGCGTATACGACAACGTGTTCCAGTTCCTGCCAATATCCAGCAACTTCGCACAGCCATTGAAGAGGAGTGGACCAACACGCCACAGGCCTCAATCAACAGCCTGATCAACTCTATGCGAAGATGTGTTGCACTGCGTGAGGCAAATGGTGGTCACACCAGATACCGACTGGTTTTCTAAGGAACACCTGTGCAATATTCATGCTGTCTAATCAGCATCTTGATATGACATACCTGTGAGGTGGATGGATTATCTCAGCAAAGGAGAAGTGCTCACTAACACAGATTTAGCCAGGTTCATGAAGAATATTTAAGAGAAACAGACCTTTTGCGTACATAGAAAAAGTTTTAGATCTTTGAGTTCAGCTCATGAAAAATGGGAGCAAAAAAAGTTATATTTTTGTTCAGTGTGTTTATTTAGAATTAGTAGTAAATGTAATATCTCTTAAGGGTGCCTTATGTAAGTGTCTTCCAGTCTTCACTCAACAAAACAAGTCCCCAGTGGTGAAAAGCAACACCAACGTCAATTATTGGATGGATGAGTGTATACTAACTTCTTGTCTTGCAAATGCAACAATCGCTGAAGCTCTTGGCAAGTGACCATCACCGTCACCACCACCGCCACCCACCCAAGCTACACTGGGTGCCAAAGAAAACGTACACATTGCACCGTTGATCACATCAATTATCAGAAATTCTTCAAAAATGTGGAATATATCCCTTTATTTATCTTTTTTCTGTTAACAGCAAGTCTGCAGTGTCAGTTTTAAAACTACGAATAAATGAAGGTGTGTGACACAACAAGCATATGAGCTGTGTTGGTTTAAACTACAGTCTGTTGAATAAGTTGAGTCTCACACAAAGAGGGCAATGTTGGTTTTTTGGTGCCATATTGCCACACTGTATCATTTTATTACAAGTCCTGCCATGTATCATTTAAAATAAGTATTTAAATATGCAACAAAATGTTTTTAACTGGCTATATTGTAGCGGTAATGTATTTTTAACTCCTCTAACTTCTCCTCTCTCATCATTACAACTGTGCGTAACTTAAATGTCATTAATTATTTATTTTTTACAACTGCCTCTCTGTGATAATCCACAGGAGGAGTTACATTTTTTAGCAAATATAATTATACAAACGCAATTTAAAAAATACTTATATTGATATACCAAATATGACAGAGGGTTATACTGTATCACTATCATATAGTGATTATCGGCTTTATTACAAATGGTTCAATATGCAAAGGCTCTTTAATACACATCTGTCTGATCCCAGCTTCTCCAGTCCAGACCATTTACTCTATATGGCTCAGACTCACAAGTGTCTCCCAAGTCTATTTCGGGTAGGTCACCATGTTATGAGCAGCAATATGTTTTCTTGAGCCTCGGTCCCGGGGCACGAGATTAAGCCTGAACCTCTATCCTGGATTATCCTTGTGGCCTTTGGGACACAGTCCTAATCATGAATGACTCCACCTGACATGAAGGTCAAAGCCAAAATGGGATTGGATGGAGCACTTACACCCCTCATATTACGTACTTTTGTCGTACTTTACAGTAGGTTTCAATGCAGTGCATGCTCATTTTTACTCACTGTAACCACACGTTTTAAATTGTCAACAAAAAAAATTGTAATAAAGTGTAGAGACCTGAATGACAGTTTCTCTCAGCTAACATACTCTCTACACAGATTCACATAAACCCTGTCTTATGTCCCACAGTGAGAATCCTTTGATAATTACAACTTCTGCAGGATAATTCAAACCTCAGCCAGCTCTTTTGAGGAAATGGAAAACCATTATAGCTCTGACACAAATAAAATTAAGGCTAGATGCTGTGCTTGCTAACTGGCACATGAAATAGAAAAGGAAGACAGCTGCTGTCTGTGCCACGTTACTGTACCTTGCCTGCGTGCCTGGAGGCTACAGGCTCAAGTCTGCCTTTCTTCCATGGGAATTAAACAATTCAAAGGAAATGTAGACTTACAAATGAATAGTGAAGGTGGGTTCCACTCTGCGGATAGCTGACGGGTGCTGGCGCTGCGGTTACGTAAAGCCATGTCAGGTGGAACGTCATGTGTTTATCAAATGTGTGGGGTGCATATTGAATGTGGGCTCACTTGGTTGCGATGGGCGTGGGAGGACACAGCACATGTCATGATTAGACGAGAAGACGGAAGAACAGTTTAATTTGGCTAAAGTCACTGGTTGCCCTTTTAACCTCATGGGAAATTAAATATTACATACAATAGCTGTTTTGTTTTTTAAATGTACTAGCCAATGGCATTTAAGTTAAATAATAATTCTGCATTTGAGTTGGTGGGAGCAGATTGCGACTCATTCAAAAAAGTATATGCATGAATAGATACACTATTATGCACATTTGCACGCACACACACACACACACACACACACACACACACACACACACACACACACACACACACACACACACACACACACACACAAAGGCTGGTAATGAATATGCCAAAACAATCATCTATAACTGCAGAGGTTAACCAGTAATTACACTCTCCATATGTTTACTAGAAGAAGCGCTGAAAATTGAACATCATTATATATGTTGGTGACTTTAGTGATGAAACGATGACCTAGAGGAAATTAGCACAGATGTCTGTATGGCATAGTTGTTAAATTGCTTTCTCTATATGAATATAGATGTAATGAAGCACAAACCAGCTGAGTAGCGTTTTTCTGCTTTGTTCTTTAGCATGATATAATTCTGGCGATCGTCTGACAGGTGAATCTTAGTTTAAAAGAAAAAATGAAAAAAAAAAAACCTCCTTCTTTCTTTTTAATGCTGTTTTCCGTTTTAATGCTGTTTTCTGTGGGGATGCACCTTCTTGAGTGTTACACAGACGTGAAAGAAAACTAAGGTGGGAGGGGTGGATTATTTTCGAGGCTCTTACGCTGGCGAGATAAACAAAGCAGCGAATTGTGGCAAGGATGAGACAGGCTTTATAGTGAATACTGATGGTTATAAAACCCTTGTCCTGCCTGGATATTTGTTTGTGTTTTCACATTATTGTGAAATTTTCCATCTGCTTTAATGACTTGAGTGATGGCTCAATATGAAGCATGAGACCTGTTATTTCCTCTGCGTTGGACTGATGCATTGGTTTGACCTTTGATACTGGGCAGCCATGCCATTTACCGTGATTGAGAGTCTCTAGCTGAAAACTCAAAATGCTGCAATGACCTGTATTTTTCCTGATAATCAAATATTTACCCTCAATTGCTCAATAATAATCTTGCAAATGCAGGAGTATTTCCTTTGAGTTCCTGCTGTAAATGCACCGGTGGAGTTCATGCTGTTTTTAAGCCCGTAATCTGAGAGCGTTTTCACATCAAGTCCAGTCGCCGTACCGCCCCTCTCCACCGCCCCGCTACTCCGCTTTTGTTCCATAGTCGAGTAGCACTGTATTTGTGCACTCTCTGATACAGCAGGTGGCAGTACGCACCCTGTCGGCTAATATACTTCCAAGAAATGCAAAGAAGAGTATTGCTGACAGTAATAATCGCACCTGACACAAACTGTACCTGAGATCAGCTTTTCATGTGGATTTGTATGTGGATCAATGAACTGTGCAGTGCAAAGTGTTCAATAATCAAACCAACTGGACTTTGAGATCAATTGTTCTCAGGTTGCGCCTCAGGCCCCTGATGTGAAAGTCTGTGTCTCTTTTGCAGAAAGAAAAACATGTCAGGAGGAAATAGAGACTGAACATGGAAATTTTAGGGATATAAAAATCAAAGATTTAAAATATTTACTGTTTGCAGTAAGAAAACTGCAAAAAGTTGGGATCTACAAGGCATAAACATATTGACGGAGCTGTGTTCATATAGTATGTCACTTAAAATTGACAAGGTCTGTATTCAATATCCTTCAGAAAGTCAGATATCGCCTCCATCTCTGGTAACAAACACTGCTGTAAATGCATTTACGTCTGAATCACTTGTGTTGTGAAGGTTTAGCCTCAGGCAGCCATTTGAAATTCTCTCTAAGATGATGTGATGTGCATGAATCTGTCTACAGTTACACAAAATATAAAAATCCAAAGGGAAATATCAAGATGGTTTTCACAAAATGCTGGGAACTGTAAATACGAAGTGGCCTTCGAGTGTATGACTGAATGTTGATCAACTGGAAATCAACATGTAATCTGTCTCAATGGGAATCTTTATCAAGTTAAATTAAGGTGAACATGTTTTTTATATTTATTTTGCTTTCACAGCTGCCAACAACAGTGAAATAGACATGAAAGGTATCAAAAAAGCTTAGTATCGATAATTGTTAGTAAAAAGAAAAAAGGTCAACAGAGTGAAGTCATGCGGTCATAGGAAAATGCTGAAAAAGAAGAGTCTTTTACTCTACTTGCCTTGACAAACTATTATTTTCTATGATGATCCAATGTGTTATACAGGAATAATAGTAAACAGCAGCATGTTGAGGTCTTTTATTGCCCCAGTGCTGAGTTATTTTTCACAGACTGAACTGTATTAGTTCCTATCTGAGGTGCAGCTCTAAAGGTTTTAACAGAGCGGAGAAAGACAAGAGGTGTGAGCTCAGGCAGCTCTGCTGTCCATCCGCCATGTTGCCCTCTCGGTCACGCAGACAGCAGCACGACAGCCTTGACAAGGGCAGGATGTACAGTATTGAGGACAAACTATTGATTTGCACGTTGAATCGATAAATTAGAGCAGAAAGCTGATTTGGCTGCAGGTTAGGCCTGTAACAATGAAACGCAAGCAGATGGAGGAGGAGAGCAGGTTGTTGATGAGGCCAAGCAGATGACTGTGCTGTGCATCTGCTCCAGCAGGTACATTATTTAGTGCCTTAGCTTCTCCAGGAGTCGTCAACGGTGTTGGAAATGGCTCTGCTGTTGTACAGCATATCCACTTCCTGTAAATTTGGCTCTGTCACCGTGGTTATCACAGTAACGTGTCTGTGTGTAATGTTCCTTTCCTCTTTTAAAGCAATACCACAGAACAGCACGTTTCGATAATGATTACCACTAAGACACAATTAATGCAGTTATTCTAAACGATTCTGCAGCAAATGAAGCTTAACTTGCCATGACCACCGGACCAATGAGCTTAATCTCTTGCCATTATAAGTATGAAAAGCTTCTGGTAAAAGTCTGGCTCTATTATTTTGGACACTGAGGCCTCTTTATAAGCAATCAGACAAGAGGTTTTTCAAAAACGGAGCTATCAAAGTGTCATGTGCAATTAGTGTGAACCCCCCTTCCTTCAGCGAGGAATACAGTTAACAAACATGTACTCAAATGCATCTGTTAAATAGTTAATGTTGGTGGTTGAGAGTGTAAGACCACGACATGGAGACATGTTTCCCGTCACATTACTTTTCCTTGTGAGTGTGAGACCATGTAAAAGGAAAGAAAAAAAAAACAGAGAGCAACAGTATCACTTAAGCTGTGTAAGTTATTGTTGGAAAAAGAAAAGCCTCATTTTCACCAAGGACTGTGTAATGTTTGAAATACTTTAAAAGCTTTTAAAAGCTTTATCCAGTGGCCACTATTGAATGATTTGGATTATTATCCAAAGAGTCTTCAGATTGATTGATTTTCTACCTTTGAGGCAGCAACTGGTTTCAATTCATTTGCAAACAACGAGCGATCAATCACAGCGGAGATCAAGTCTCCCCTGAATGGTGTCTCAGTTATGTCACTTTTTGTGTGGTTGTGCAGTCGTGAGAGCAGATTGATCTTGAAGGTTTGCGGCTTGTTCAAGCAAAAGCAATCAAACACTTTAGGCCAACAGAGGATTAAAGGAATGAGAAAGAAAACAAAATATTTCAGATATACAAAACCGTCTTTGTGTTTTTCTCCTTTTGTTTGTGTAATACCACATACTGTTACCTCTTTGGAGCTCTGAAATCCTTCAAAGGAAACAATCCAAGAGGACAAACATCTATTTTTTTTTTTTTTACTGACAAGCGAGAACACAGGTAGATATTTCATTATTATTATCATAATTATTATCATTATTAACTTTAAGGCTCCACAAGCCAAAAATGGGTTAAGGGGTCTAAGATAAAGCCAAACCTTTTGTCTTACAGTATCTCCTGAACAGCTCAAGTTTTGGTTACAGTGTTTTCCTCAACAGTCGTGACAAACTGGCCAACCAGTTAACACCAGGCCGCCCTGACGCCCACTGTTAGTGGCTCTGAAAGGCCACACTTTAATCTAATCTGTGAAGACATCTGTCACGATGCATTGTTACAACCTTAAAACCAACAGTGTGTCTCTCCAATTGTTTTTTCTAAAGGCAATTGACTTTTTTTTTTTTAAACTGGTGATTATTTATTCAGTGTTGGGGTCTGATCATTATCGCTATTGTATCTAGTTTTTGATTGAAAAACCCCCCCACAGTTGCACCCACTCAGGAGTAAAACATCTGTACTTACGGTCACTGCAGAACGGCCCCCCATAGGTGGTCATGGTGCAGTCACAGGAGAAACCCTCCCACAGCTGCAGACACACACCCTGGTGGTGGCAGGAGTCCTCTGTGCAGGTGGTGCTGGGACCTGCAGGGCAGTGACAGCAGATTTATCAGCTGCCTTCTCTCTGTGCCATAATTATTCATCTTCACCACTATATTATGATTATTACTACTACAATTGTATCTTATAACTATAATACATTTTAGTCTCAAAATAAACCTTTCAGATTAAGCTTGTTGTTAAAGGGATAGTAGTATTTTTTTTAAGTGGGGTTGTATGATCTACAAATAGCCCCGAAGTACTTTAATTGCAGTAGAAGACTCTCTGCACTCCTCCCGGTAGCAACATCAGCCCATTCTTTTTTCAGGTAAAACCTCTTTTAGGCTGCGAAAAGTTTCTTTCGGTCTGTTCACAACACTGTATGTTGTAAATCTCTGGGCAGGGCTATGGGCTGGCGTTGCTAACGGGAGGAGTGCAGAGAGTCTTCTACTGCAATTAAAGTACTTAGGGGCTATTTGTAGATCATACAACCCCACTTAAAAAAATGCTACTATCCCTTTAAGTCTTGCCTGCTAGAATAAAGGTTAAATAAATAAATGGTCTTTAAAAAAAAACAATCACAGTCATTATGAATTTCCAGTTCATGCTGGAGATGCCACTATGGAGCCACAATCACTAACCATCAAATCTCCTCACCGATTCGTCGTGCCGCCGTAAAAGCAAATTTGCTCACTCATGTTACAAAGGGGAAGACGCCTTTTGATTTCTGAGACTCCATGACCTTTACCAAAGTGTCACCCTCAGGCAAAAAATTTGGGTTCACTTATGTAACAATTCTGCCATAATCAGTGCAATGTTTCCTGTTAAGGTAATGGCTACCTGGGGAGATGATTAAGCCTCGACAGAACGCCATGCTCCACCGAGAGCTTTCTTGTTTGATTAGAGCTTGACAAAAGCAGCTGGATTTCTTGACTGCAGTGATATTAGTACTAATTGTTAGTGTGTGTAATCAGAACTATTGAAACCTGAAACTGTGTTTGCTAAGCCGGTCACAATGGAGTATCTGACCAACCTGTTAGCCTGACAAATGTGGTGTTGAGAGAGTCGGTTGTTTTAGACTCTGATTTATCTCCAACCTGTCATGAGGAAATCTGACTGTAGGGATGATACACAGAGTGATTCATGCTCCCTCACCTCCGCAGCCTCGCTCCACCTCCCCCACCTTGTAGAGGGCGTCTGCCAGCAGTTCAGGGAGTCTTCCATTCAAGTCCATAGATGCTAGACAGCCCTTGTATCCTTCCCGGGATGCTATTAATCTGGGCAGGCTGCCGTACATGCTTTTCCCAAGACCACCAATGTACAGCTCCCCTGTAAGGAACAGGAGTCGGTTCAGAAGAAGGATCTCTTTTGCAAAACTACGTTGGTGCATGCCCTAAAACACAGACTGAATGTGCAGCTAATGCTCACAGGAAAAGATAGAAATTAGCAAGTGACTAAACTGAAGGTGTATGCGAGTATTGTGAAAATCCAAGAATAATCCCTGAGTAGCCACTTTATTAGATACAATTGTACAAATTAATGCAACTGTTCTGCCTTTTATTTCATAGATGTGTTATTTTAATTATACTGTATGTCTGTGGATATTTTCATTCAACCAGGTCATTGTTATCTCTGGGCAACAATTGAATCGAAGGCAACTGGACTTGTATTTGTCTAGGAAGATGTTTCGCCTCTTATTCAAGGGACTGACTGCAGGATGTTTCTAAGCTGATGTACTCTTCATTATAATTATAAAGTTCAATTACAGAATAAATGTAATTGTAATCTAATACCAGTTACCTTTTAAATCCAGGTTGCGGGCTCCATTGGTGTGTTGGGTGACGGTGCGGGTATCGATCTTGAGGATGTGCATGTTGTTGTTGTCACGGGAGATCACCACGTTGTGCCACAGGTTGTCGTTGAGCGGTTTGTCAGAGTTTCCCTTCATGAGCGACGGCCCGTTTCCCAGGTCAAAAACATAGTGAATGTACCTACAGGACAGGACAATGCAGATGCACACACTCACTTTGTCTTATCTTGGTTTTTTTGTTTGTTTGTTTTTTACACACAAGACATTTACAAGCTTCAGATTTATTTAAAAAAAAACTCAAAAAAATCACGAGTTAGATGTGTTGCGTTGTTACGTGTTTACATGATCTTTCACCTGATTCTGGTGACAGTTGTGAACTGTTCTTTACCAAAGGCAGAGATTTTTAAGTGCTTTGTTGTTGTTCAAATAAATAAACAGTGAATCAAAGTAAATACCCACAGCTAGGCCTTAGGCGTAGCATCATGATATTAAATCTCAGAGTGCACTGTCAAAAACTAAATCTTCTCTGAATCAAAGTTAAGCAGCATCCATGACAAAGCTGCTTCACTTCACAGATAAAACTGAGCAGCCAGAAAAACTTTGACAGGAGTGTTGGAAGCCATTTTTTTGTGCCTGTGTTGTCTGTGAGAGCTTCTGCTGCAGGCTGCGGAGCTGAACAAGGCATGCTGCTGCTGCTGCTGCTGCTGCCTAATTACTGGGAGAAAGCCTGTGCACAGTTTGACAGTGGGGCGCTGCAATTCTTGCTTTGCTTGCTCTGTTTTGACAAATTTTTTCTGCAATTCTCTCTGTAAAAAAAATGTGTTTTTACATGAATAAAACATTTGTGACTGAGTCAAGCTGCTAAATGTGCTTGAGCAGGTCTGAGCATGAGAATGACACTTGTTCACTGGTAACAGCAGCTATTGTTTTTGCACTCTGTTTCCACTCACTGTGTTTCTCCCTTTAACAAAAATAAGTCATGATGAGCAAATGTTTTTAAAGCTATTTGTGTCTCTCCTCGGCGCTGCAGCCTGATGGATTTAAGATGTGAATTATGATAAGGTGATTTTGGGCCAAAAGATAACAAACGCTCCTATTCACATGGTCTGAGATTCACAACAGAAATATTCTTTGCACTGGCTGTAGACTGAACAAGTTGTTCTTCTTCCAAAGACCCCCTGCTATCTTCCCACAGCTCAGGCCCGAATGCATTATATAAACACCCAAGCACTTACCCTTTCACCAGCTCCACTACGATGAAGTCACTACCATCCCCTGAGTTGTAAAGTATCAGGCCGTCGGGACTGGTGGTCTTGAACTGGAAGAAAAGGTGCATGGAGGCGTAGGCCTGTAAAGTAGAGAAGGCCAAGTAGCTGGCTTGAGTTATAAAAGTTACAGGATTGGCCACGATGTGCCTCATGCCAAACCGAGCATTCAGCTCGCAGTAGGAGATGTCTCCGTTCTTGCACTGGTCTAGATACAGCATCCCATTGAAGGAGAGAGCTTGCAAGTGGCCGATGAAGTTGGAGGGCATCACGGAGATGAAACGTCGCTCTGTCATGATCCCTGTCTCAATGTTGTTGAATTCCAGCCGGGTGTGGGCGCCCGTCATGTGGCCTGTAGAGCAAAAAAAACACAAACAAAAAAAGGAAAAAAAAAACAGCAATGCAGTTTGAAATGCAAATATCTCAGAATATCTGTGGCTGTGACACTGCAGCTCCTTCAGTCCTCATGTACCTTCCACAGTCACATTGTCCACAGAGAGCTGCAGGTTCTTCCCCCGTCGCACCACCTTCACCGTGTGCCACTCATTGTCATTCATCTTCTCGCCTACCAGGAGTATCTCTGGTCCCTTGCCTAAGAGGAGAAACGCATCAAGTGATAATCACACCAAATCAGCTCGGTACACTTTTTCCACACGAGGCTCTCAACATGAGAAGCACTCTCTCCTCAGGGTGCATACGCTAATTCCCTTTCAGACTCACTCACACACATACGGCCCTCAACGCTTACCTGCTACTGATCATTTGCATTTGCTAAAAGGAGAAATGAGAGAAATAAGTGACAATAGGAGCTCCTGTTCTGAGAGACTGACTATGTAAAATGAATTCTCTACTGAGATAGCATGACGCATACTGCTCTTTATAGTGGCGTTTGATTGATGTCTGCCTGGGAATTATGTTAGGTATTATCTAAAGGCTTGGCTCAAACACACAGCTTTAAGTTTCAGCATTTCTTCACTATCCCTCTGCCTTTTCGCTGGTTTCAAAATAGGTCACAGTGCAGAAGCTTGCCACTGCAGCACCGTCATCCTGAATCAGTGCCTATGCAACAGGCCGACACGGCAGTTCAAAGGAGTTCTGACATCGCTTGGGAAACTAATTGGCCATGCCTAAGCTGACTGCGCCTTTAGGGGTTTGTCTGTCTAATTGAGCTCAGGGTGCAGGAGAATTACAGGGGACGTACAGAGGGCAATAAATGGAAAACATCAACGGGTTTCCGAGCACATCACTGTTTCATCCTCGGGGAAATAATACTGCGACTGGAGACTTTGTCCAGGTCTGCATATCAAGTGTCTTTTCTGAGCACCGCATGATACCACCATCCACCTGCTGAATATTGACTGCGCGCGCCAGACAGATCAATCCCATCAAATCCTGCTCCCTCTGTATCTGATGGATTTACTTGGATAATGGAAAACAAGCCACTCGCTGGTATAATGTCCAGAAAAAAAAAAAAGTGTTTGCCTTGTAAATGTCCATCAGAAAAAGAGGCGTGGACAAGGTTTACTCTAATGAAACAGGAGATGTTGGGATGCTGCAGTTCATCTTATCTGTAGGGAGGAATCCCTGCCTCATGTCATGGACTAAACCCAAACTTTATAATAACCCACTGATGTAGAAAAGCTGTGAGAGCTCTTGTGAGGAAAGTGAGGGATGTTCTTGTTTTTGTTGTATGAATTATATATAAACATGTATCTCTTTGATACTCGTATACTCATTAAAAGGGAATTCCAGCAATTTTACACATCAAACTCTGTTTACAGGTCTTGTGGAGCTACACTACCGCATATGTGGAAAAAAACAAAAACAAAACAAAGTTGTTTCAAGGCTTTTTTGCGACTCCTGTGGGAGCTGAGCAGCAGAATTTGGTAAATTGCTTCGAGTGATGTCACTTGAGTCGGCCTCAGCTGGGGGTGAAGACTACGAGTCTTGAAATGAAAAGAGAAACTCAGCGGGTGTGGCATTAAAAAGAAGTAAGCCACTGAACCTCTGTAGACGGTGGCTCCAGGCTACGCTAGCTGCTAGTAGTATGTCTCTACAGTAAATTCACCACCAGCTCTCACAAAGCATTGTGGGTAATGTAGGAAGAATGTGTGGAATTAAAAATGACAGATAGCTGATACAGCTGCACTGATTTGAATCATTATAAAACAATGTCCTACAGTAACAGCGCAGGCTGCATTCCTTTAATCGAGACGCTTAATAGTTATTTGTAGAATCTAACAGCTGTAGCAGACATAGTATAATTAGTATTATTCTCTGGAGAGTAAATACAAATAAAGCACCCGAGGTAAACATGACACTACATTGTGATCTATCTCTAACACTGCAGAGGCTGGTAAAATGGTGGAATATAATATGTATTCACACAGACATCTGACTGTAAACCCTTTGAAATGTGTGCTCCATCCTAAGTACCTTTGCTTCACGGGCTCAGCTTCCAGAGGCTCGAGAGCGAGGCGCACATGTAAAGAGTCTATTTTCTCCAGTTTGATCCTCAGTTAAAATTGAATTCGATTAATATTTTCAAACAAGGATAACTTCAAAGGCACGGTGCGGTTATACAGGTCAGCATTATGGGTGAGCTGAGGCTTTTGAATGCAGGATGTGCGCATTAATCAAAGCATGTTATGGTAATTCTGTAATTTTGCAGAACAAATGCCTCATTTCAAAAGTGTGCAGTGTAGCATTATTCCCCCATCGGAGAGAATTACTCAAGAGCACTGCAGCAACATTTGTTCTTACTAGCTATTACCCTCCCACAGTGGATCCAGTTGTGGACAGCTTCCAAGCAGCTGCTGCAGACGGGCTGTCTCTTTGATTCCTTCAGAAAACAACTACACTCACATGAACGCCTCACCTAAGAAATCTCAATTCTCGGTCTCATTATCGGGTTTTTCTGGCTAATCCTAAAATTCACAATCAGTCTGTGGTGCGGACTGCGATTCTCCCCACTGATGGCATCCACTGAACTGTGGTTGCCTAAATCATTTAGGCAGATAATTGTGCAATTTAAAATTTGGCTCCATTTTCTATTATCAAGCGCAAAATCTATTTAGAAGCCATTCATCATCACATCTGCAGCACAAAGCTCTTCAGAGGTCACTGGTGTAGCATACATATATAATATAATTGATCGGGAGGATGATTAATTTTGACACAGACACGACTGTACACAGCTTTCTGGGAACTGTGCATGATGGTACAATGCCATCTAGTGGCAGACAAGGCAATGTGTTGAGCAGATATACGAGTACATATAGAACATAAGAGTACAGGCTTTCTTTGTTAATCGATGTTCAGTTTATTTCCCTCTTATTGTGATCTGCATCATGATGTATCTGTCTATTTTACTTTTAAATGGACCTTCTAAAAATAGCTGCTCTTGCTCTCCTGCTGTTGGGATATTCTGGTTTACAGAGACGGTACTGTCCACACACACGCACACAAACACACACATGCTACTCACCTTCATTAAAACATTGTCATCTATTAATTTACACTGCATTTTCAGTTTACTTATTTCATTTTAGTCAAGTGAAGTAGTTGTTTCACCTCAGCGTTTGCTCAGAAAGAGATAAAACCACCAACTTTGCACTCGGTGGACAACCCACTGTACCGTTGTGCCACTGCCCTCCACCTCCCCCCTCCAAGTATAATGAACTGTTGCTTAGGCTCAAACGTGTGTCGTAAATCAGTTGTGACAGTTAAACTGTCCCTTTTTACTCTGCAGCCTTTATATCTGGCGCTCCGATCAATAGATTAACATGAGACAAAATGACATAACGGACTGAGGTATTGATTTTTCTATTATGCATGCGTAATATCAAAATGTGTTTGAAAGTACAGTACATAAACTGATGTTGCCATGGTTCCCTTCATGTCAGGTTATTATAAATACTATGTAATGACTAATGTTCAGGCATCTTTCTAAATCACTGAAAAATTGAAAATTAACTGTTTGATGATTTATTTTACAGGAGCCAGGAATAATTCATACGTGAGGGGTTGAAATGAGCTTTCAGGCAGCACTCGACTGCAGTGATAACGCTTAGGAGCATTCATAAGCCTCCTCTGTATTGGATGATCAGTATCAGAGAGACGTTCACCTCTCCACTGGCGAACAGCGTTTATCTATTTCTCACTCTACTCTGACCCAAACTTAAATTGCCTGTCTCTCACTATCAGGCGAGAGCAATAATCTACATCATAACTTCCAACATCATCACACCACAATGTAAAGTACCACTCCACTTCAGAGGAGTTTAGGAGTTACCAGTCAGAGTGTTTGGATGAACTCCTTTCAGGGGATTTAAGACATTTTATACATTCATACAACTTATCCAATTGGCATTTTATATTCTAGTCTGCTCTAGGATGCCTTAAATAGCGGGAATATGTGGTGTGCAAATAGAAGCTGAAAAACTGATGTCTGGTGATTAAATTTTCTTTAAGAGGATATATTCTACCTCAGTTTCTCTCCTAAAATAGGAAGAATTGGCTGCAACAGACTGTACTATCTCACACACCTTTCATCATTTAAGCAAACAGTCTCTCTGATAGCTGACAGCCTTGCCTCATCTTCATCTATTGATTAAGTTTCCTCTCAGTCTTGCAGCTGCAGTGTGATTACCCAGTAACAAAATCAGCATTTTCTCCAAACTGAGACCGAGCACTGCGCTTCTCCCTATAGATAATTGCTGATTGAACTCTAACCAATTAACAAGCTCTGTTAATCAGTCACAGGCAAATTAATGGCAGAATTATTGGCAGCACAACAGCAGACTGTTGCATGTCAGATTTAGCTGCTTTTAAATGGAGCACTATTAATTTGCCCTAATGGGACAACGTGTCATTTAAACTGTTACTAAAGTGTGAATTTCATGAGTGCTGCACAGCAAAAGGATGCAACTCTATTGAAGCGTACAACTGTTTGCCACCGTGGAGTCTCAGTCACGTTCTTATCTTTGTAATGGTGCTCGTGAGCAGCGACAGTAAACAAGGAGAATTGTGTGGCAGAATAAATGAATTACGCTGTGTGTTTCATGAGGGAATAGAGGGAGAGGCACATGATCATACCACAGTGCATGTACGTACTCTAAATCATGTTACAGTAAATAATCATAGGAGACACTTACTGAGATTACAGTCTATCCTGATACAATCTGGTGAGAGAGAGAGTGAGATGGTGAGATTAAAAGAAAAAAAGAACAGCACAAAAGAGGAGAATATTTCACATCCTTCAAGGTACATTCTGCAGACAGTTCAGTGCTTTTCAGAGCCCACCATCCGGGGACAGCCTTGAGAGTCTAAACCGCCACTTTCCTCCCTGTAGTGAACATAACATTAGAAAAGAAATGAGCGCCGAGTGAAAGGGAAACCTCAGCGTGTGTCTGGCTCTGCTGGAGGGACAATAGACCAGATCAAAGTTGGGGATCAATAAGAGTTTTATTGACCATAAAAGTAGAGGTGCATTGGTATTATTTTTAGCAGAGGGTATCGGGCCACTAACATTCAGCATCGACAAACAAATTTGACTGTTACAGATGTCACCGCTGATTTTGTTTTACTGACAATGCGCTCGGGGGTGATTTACAGTAGCGAGCACGCTCTGCTGTGGCGAGGAAACGTGACTGAAGCTAAATGAAAAATGTAACTTGTTCTACATCTGACTGTCGCTCATGATAAAACTTTTAACATTGTAAGTGGGAAAATAAAAAACAAAAAATCTTAAAGCTAATCAACCAAAGCAGCACAATGATTCATGTGTCTGAACAACTGCAATTAAGCAATTACTAGAATTATATACAATTTGCAATGAATGGCCAGTTTCCTAATGGATCTAATCATTTCAGGTGTTTTGTGGCTTTTCATATTCTATTTATGAGAGTAGCCTCGTTGCATTCATTAGTCATACAGACATTATAAAACTCATGAATTTAACAGAAATCTATATTGAAGTTTATGAACGTGTGATTTAGGAAATTTTAACTGTTTGGAAAATTTGACACCAGTGCACCAATGAACCTCTACTCAAACGTCCAAACCTTGATCTTCACTCTTAAACCTCGGCAGCTGTTAAGTGAAGCGATGCAGTCTGCTGCTTGTTCTGCAGGCCTGACAGTGATATATTTTCCATGTTAAATACAGAGGAAAAGGGCGATTTGCACAACCTGCAGCCACAATGAAAGCTTACACCAGGAAAGAAATGACAACAGCACAAATGTGATGCACTGCTAACATTTTCTCATGTCTACAACAGCTAATATCTCCAAAGTCCACCTGCAGCATTTAAATGTCTGGGCTAAAGAAATGGGATTCACCTGCTCATCGCTTCCATGTCCCGAATAATGAAACCAATTTAGCCAACTGGACATGAACGTACTGGTGTAAGTCATGTGGCTGAGGGGTGCTCTCAAGCTGTCAACCATCACAGAGCAGTGGATACAGACAGCCAGAGACCAGAGTAACTTTTGTGCTGCAAGTATGTGTGCATGTGCATGTGTGTGAGTGTGTGTGTGGATGTGTGTGTCCGTTTATCCCTGGCACCCTGTGCTCAGCGAAGCAACTCTAAACTGGACAGGCCACTAAATGTGCGGGGCGGGAACGACAATGGTCACGTCTGTGGCGTGAGCAGCCTGAGTGGTAATATCTCAGCATAATGACGGTTCTGGTCTCTGACTGCCTTCTCCTTGAACTGCAGACAAGCCATTGAAGGGCTGAAAGAGCCGAGACGGTCAGATGGGACCTGACCACTGGATGAACTGAGAGAGAGAGAGAGAGAGAGAGAGAGAGAGAGAGAGCAAGGGAGGGAGAGGGAGAGAGAGAGAGAGAATATACACACACCTACAGTTGCTTGAAAAAAATGTACTCAAATGGGTCTTGGAGATAGATTTTTGATTTTCTATTTTCGATAGAGCACTCTTGATGTCTTTTACCAGTGGATGAGTTTTTTTTTTTTTTTTTTACAATACATTATGTTTTTCCATGGGAACAGGTGATATTTCTCTCACTGGTGTGTAAAAATACACACGAGGTTACTGTATAATCATCAAGGTTTATGATTGAATTGTGGCTTCTGAGACCTTTGCTGCATGTCATACTGTACTCCTGTCCTGTCCATGTATATCTGCTGTCTGCCTCTGTTTTGACATGTTTTGTTGTGTTTGGAAATGTGACAGCACAAAGACAAAAGCTAAAAAAACATTTGATCTCTTCTTCCTTCAGCTTTTCTGTCCAACCTAAAATAAAACTGTGCTGTCAGGTGTCGTCCTGGTGGTTTAGTGGTTACGATGCATTGGCTGTCAGACGAAGACAACACACAGAGTTGGGTAATATTGTCAAAAATACTATATCAATATTTCTGTCTTGTTGAATAATGTTAAAGGGGAACGCATTTAGCATGTTTGTTAGGCTTTAACACGCTTTGGTGAGTAACAGAAACATGTTCTCCACAGGAGGCCTGTAATTTGATATGCAAGGGGCATATTCATTTGGATTTGGATTAAATGGTTCTACACTATTATTTATTTTCAGATCAATAACTTGGTACCCCCCGCAGTGGGCATGTTATAACATATACACTTCAACAATTCAACAGTGTTGTATATTGGACCATTTCTCTGCAAGGCAACCAGTGGAGAATCCAGAAAGTCACTGTCTATGGTCTAAAACGGTTATCTGTCCCTTAAGCGCAAAATAGATCAGTAACAGATTTTAAATACTGACTCGTATACTGACTGGCTGTTTCACATATCGGCCACAGATATGAGTCTTCTTTTCTATCTCTCTGCCAGACAGCTGATAAGTGTACTGTAGGTCAAACTATTTCTTTAAATCACATCTATAAACCATTATTAAACTCAAAGTGACATTTC
Organism: Trachurus trachurus; assembly: GCF_905171665.1. Taxonomy (NCBI): domain Eukaryota; kingdom Metazoa; phylum Chordata; class Actinopteri; order Carangiformes; family Carangidae; genus Trachurus; species Trachurus trachurus. The sequence continues at coordinate 16,159,991 of NC_139903.1, read as the reverse complement.
TCTGAAATCCATCTGATATGATGAATGAAACAGTCACTTTAAAGGTCAAATTTTTTTTTGAGTTGATTTTTTTTGGTGAAATTAATATCTGAATTGATATGAAATGAAATTAACATTGATGCTGCGTTAATGTTGGGAATGGGAAACACATTAAAGGTTGGTGTTAGAGCACAAATTCAGGGCAGAATATAAGTTTGCTAAAAAACATGTAATGGTTTTTAATTTCTGACATGAACAAACTTAAGTGTAGGTGGAAAACAACTGTTAAAATGCATCATTAATCAATGACTTATCCCTTTCATTTTAAATCGGCCATTCATTATTTAATTTGTTTATTTCCAATTGCAAAGATCTCAATAGGATAAATTTGGCACAACCACTGCATGTCTGCATTAGATAAATAAAATAATTACAGCCTCATGCAAAAGAGAAGAGGCTTGAACTTTTTTTTCTTTTTTTTTAAGCAACTGCAGTTATTGTATATGTGGATGGGTATGGGAGAGACTGAGACTAACTGATATTATGAGTAGTCTGGCTGGGTGACATGTCCTGAAAGGTCAAGTGGTATTATCTGCTCGCATTTGCTGCAGCAGCATTACCCAGGTTCACAGTGAGTTTCACTCTGCCTCCGTCCAGCTCCAAGCGAAGGGTGTCGGCTGACTGCTGAGAGGTGGTGGCCATCAGCAGCCCAAAGGCCCTCTGGGACATGAAGCGCAGGGACACATCCTCGGCCTCTGTGTGCAGCGTCCTTGGCAGCAGCACCTTGAGATACATGCTGCCGTCGTAGCTCACCATCGTAGCCTCTGTGGATTTCAGGAACACGAAGGCTTATCAGACAATGAATCCCGCAGGGAATCACAACACTAAATTAAAAACGCAAAAGTGTGCATTCACGGAATGAGACCTGGATCCTGTTTGAGCTTAATTCAGGTACACCATGATATTATTTTAGATTGCAGTTTCCATCAGTCGCAGCAGATGGCAGAAACAGCCTGGAGCATATGAAGGCAGCGGTGAGACTGCAGCGGCAATCAAATTTCTGAAGGATTTATACCCATCATGGGGCAATACAAGAGGGATTTTCATATATCCCTCATACTATTAGCTGCCAATGGATCTGCGTAATTTGGCCTCTCTGTGAGAAAACCATCTGCATGGTAAATGCAGAGTGATTCAGGCCGAATCACTCTGCCGAAGCAGCACAGCATCTCTAATGACACACACATAGCACTGGCAACCTCATGATACTGACACTTCATTAATGAATCACTATCCTGCGGGAAAATACTGTAATTTACTTTTGAATGGCTTAAATGAAAAACAAGTGAATTTTCTATTGTCCCTTCGTCAGCACCTCGGCTGCTTTGGTGGACATGGCAGGTTATCCTGAGCTGATTCTCTACAAATCGATATTATACAGTATGTAGATGATCACGCCGCGCTTCCAAATGAAGTTATTATTGTTTGGAGGCTTCAACATTAAGGCATGCTAATGAATTTTCTTTGTATCGACTGTTTTTTTCCCCCCTTCATCGACACAGGCACTTTAAAGCTACCATAGAGCCAGGTTGATAAATAAAATACTGGCCAAAGTGTGTTAAAAGCTTTGCAGCAGCAATTTGAAATCACTTATCCTCCACCATCCACCACCATCCCCTCTCAGAAACTCTCACCCTTCTCACAGCTGCGACCGAGGTAGCCGGTGCCGTTGCAGTCACAAATGTGGCGGTTCCAGCCCTCTTTGCAGTGTCCGCCGTTGGCGCATGTGTCTCTGGTACACCTGACGTGAGTCTCTCTGGTGCAGAGGCTGCTGACACCTGTGACGCCCTGATCCTCCGCCAGCCTCCACAGGTTGCGGCTCTGCCCGTCGATGAAGAGGTCCCTCACGCAGCCGACGTAGCCGAGGCCGAGGGAGGCCGTCCACACCTCGGGGGGGAGCATGAGGGCCAGGCGGTCCTCGGGTAAACCCCCGAGATACATGTCGCCATCTAGGTCGAGGATCTCGCTGCCTTCATTAGCAGAGAAGGGGACGCTCTGGCTGTTCACAGAGATAAAGCCTGGAGGGAAGACAGTAGCAGTGAGTCAACTTGGACTTATACAGTGTTTTTTTGTGTTGCAGAAAATGAAGACAGGTGTGTGTGGGTTGTGCCGAGTGAAAGTGAGAAAAAGGTGTGAGATTGAGGAAGAAATGGGCAGCAGTCTGGGCTTGTTGTAAAGTGTGGATAAAGAAACTGCACTGCCAGCTCTTAGGCACTGATTTTGTGAACAAAAGCAGAAACTTAAACTTGCTCGGGAAAAGTGAAGAAATACGAATGACAAATCCACATCGTGATTTTACCCTGTTTAGGAACGGATGAAAAATTATTTATAGAAATGAGACGGAAGGAGTAGAAAGCAGTGTGTGTATGTGTGAATGTGTGAATGTGTTTTTTTGGCTGCTAATAGGGCAGACATTTGGATTGTACTAATAAGGCAGACATTTCCTAATTTGAAGTGGATGACTGTATAATTGGCCACTTGTGAAATAGGTTAACACAGATTTCAAAATGTCATACATATATTATAGCAACTAAAATATTGTTGTAATTAAAACCTAACATCCATGCATGTTTCACTGCTGTGAATAAAAAGGCAAAAAGAAATTTAAAAAAACAAACATTTTGTGCTGATGTGACTGTATCCATGCTGGCATATTGCAGTTTCACAGCTTGCAACCTTTTCCACTCTGCAGCTAAAACCCCGGCAGAGGCAGAGTAACACGAGCAGACGGTAGCCCCTCCCCCCTCCTGCCTTCACAAACACACCGACTTATATTATCTTACCACTGCGTCCGTTCCTCTGGAAGTCCACGTGGCACCACTCGCCGTCGTTGAGCCTCACGTTACTCGCTTTCATCTTGATGCTGCCGGAGCCCATGTCCATGACCAGGTAGAGAAACCCATCCAGCAGCTCTATGGCGAAGAAGTCGGCCCTGGGCTTCCTGTCGGGCTGCGCTCCCTGCAGGCTGCCGTGGCTGTACAGCAACAGGCCGCTGGGCTCCGTGGTGCGGAAGTCGAAAGATATGGCGCCTGTCTTCTTTGTGTTCCACCGGGGCAATGTCAAGTAGGCAGATGGCGTGTCGAAGGTGACCGGCTCCAGGGCTTCCACATTCTCGCAGCTGAATATCAGGTCACCATGGATACTGATCTTAGGGTCTCGCTGTTCAGCCAGCCGTGACAGCTCCAGTCTAAACTCATTGTTCTTGTAGACCACCTAATAAATGAGAGAGATGTCATGGCGAAGGTGTCAAGACGGAGAGAGCAATACATTCGGTGCAAAGGTTGAATATTACTCATTAATAAGCACTAGAATCGATATGACACAGCAACACGCGAGGACACGCGGCAGAAGATGCGGTGAATCATCCCTGAACTCGGAGCTGAGATAGAAAATGTCCTGATGGTTTCATTTCCAGCCTTGTGTCAAATAAACTGGTGCCTTTAATTATACGGATGCAGACGCGCTTGATGCATTAATAAGAAAGAAATCAGCCGCATTTCATCTCACTGAGCTCATTCCTGTGTCATACTGTGTAGACTAGTCAGAGGAATCATACAGAACTATTTCACAAAGCAGTCAAAGTCAAAAGCTTCAACCAGACGCCCTTCTTCTTCACTGCACTAAGAACCCGTCTGCTTGTCTGAACGTGGATGTTTTCAGGTTTACCCCACAATTTATTCATTAACTACAACAACTGTCACAAGAAAAACAAGAGGGAAGCCGGAGCTGAAAAGCTGCTGAAATTCGGGAGTGCATTTAGATTTAGATGCAAATCCAAACATTTACATTTTAAACATTTAGCTGAATCACTTAGGAACGCGCGCAATGAGCCTGACAATGGAAAAAAATCTTAAATTCGGAGCAGAGGAATCACAGACGTAGCACCCACACAATGACAAACGGTTATCTGTGTTTGCACCAAGTAAACTGGAACCGATCAAGTCCAAACAGGAGAGGTGGGTGGCAGAGAGGTGGACTCCATCCATTACAAGCTCAACACACACACACACTTTATTATTTAAAGAGGTAAATTGAGTGAATGAAAAAAAGGGATTAACTTTCATTTTGATGTGCCCCTTTTTATTTCTAGGCTCTAAATGCAGAGGCAGCAACAGAGACAAATAAAACAGCAGTGAACGTGCAAGACCGCTCTCTGCCTTTGAGCAGTATCTGGCTATTGATTTGATATTTTAGATCAATCACAGGAAACAAAGTGAAACACAAGCCGTTTTTTTAAAAGGGTAGGTACTTACAATAAAAAGATACACAATACCTTGTTTAAACTGAGAGCATACGTCAATAGGGTGCCTGTGTGGGCTTCTCTGGGCTGCTGTTGTATTATTTTCTGCTTTGATTCAGGGGTTCATCAATATGCACAGCGGGAGACGACAACCCTTGTCTCATTTTCTATCGATGGTAAGTCACCCCCAGCCCATTGTTATCGGCCACATCACTCTGTGACCAGTCGCTGCCCGAGGTGACACACCACACTGCACAGAGGACTAACAGCAGAGCTGAGAGGCAATTTGAGCCAATATCACACTTCACACTGCCTCGGTGTGACTAATTAAGCAGTGAAATCAGATGGTGAAACTGACCATCGAGAAATTAGTGTAACAGGCAATTTTTAAATGGAGAGACCGTCACTTAAACAAAGTGCGAACAGCACATTAGCAATTATGTACAGAGATTGTTTTCCACTGGGAACGCAGCATCTAAAAACCCATAGATGGCTACAAAAAAAAACACAAGCTGCGACCTCTGCAAGGCTATTATGTAAGCCAAAGGACAACACAGGGCAGATGACAAAGTCCTCATATCTTTTATGCCCAAGTAGCAGAGAAAAACAACAAGCAGAGGATGAGGATCTTCTCTGCTGTGTTAACACACTCCTCATAACCAAATTGGATACGATCTTTGAGGAATATAAGTAGAAGAACCTAATGATGTGGTATGGGATAACATGTGTGTCCTCATACTGCAGAACAATAAGACGGGGACTTCAAAGACAACTTTGTCTCTACCTGCTCGTTGTTATGGTCGTGACATTAATCTGAAAGTGGCCATTATTCTCTGTGTACCTGATGAACCTGATGGCCTCTACACAGCAGCATTCGCATCTATTATCCTGTAATGTCTGGAGAGATTAGTCATGGCCCAAGCTCTCTACATTCAATATAATAAGACGGATATCCCCCTGAATAGATCCACTGCACATGCAATAAATATTTTAGACTCTTCTCACTTCTCTTTCCCAAAATGAATATGTATGTGTGAGAGTTTTGCTCCTCTAGGTCATCATCAAATCCAGCGCTCCGGCTCAGAGTGACCCGTCTTTGAACCCGGCTTCTGGGATTTTTTTTTTGGCGGGGCTGATACCATCTGATCAGCTCTGCCTCTGCCACTGCCACTGCTCACCAGGACTTCTCAGGTTTGTCATCCCATAGTCATGACTCTTTATCCCGTCATACTCTTCCCTGCATGCCTACAGCACATCTGTGCATCTACGCACAGTTGTAGTAGGTCTCAACTGCACCACCAGTCACACCGCCCACAGAGCGGAGGTTGCAGCATTGGCAGCGTTGCTGGGACAAACCTGTCCATAAATAACATCTCATTTTCATTTCAGTGTATTCACACTGCAGAGTAATTATGCAGACTCTCCATTTAAAATCATTCAGCAAACGCCTGAGTGCACTCAGATGTTGATGTTATGTGCTTGATTAACAAATACTGCTAATATTATAACGTATACACATTCATTTTAAATGTGTCTGTGCTGGAGAGTTTAATGGACACAATTACAGAGCTGCATAATGGTAATGCTCATTTGCTCATGTTCAGCAGGTAATATTCGCCAGTTCCACCATCTTAGTTTCACCTATAAGCAATGCATGCTTATATACATTAATAATAAGCACTTAACACACCATTTTCCAGGTATTTGGTTGTGAACCTCAGCACTAGGCAAACTGAAATTTTAATATGATATGGTTAAGGTGGGAAAAAAGTTATTAGAATAATATCAGTAACACATTTTATGGCAATTCGTCCAGCAGTTGCTGAGAAATTTCAGTCTGAGCTAAAGATCAGGACCACAGACCAACAAACTGACCGACACTGCAAAAGTAAAAATCATAAATGCAGAGCATCTGTCTGTCAGTAATGTATCTGTTAAAGTGCCATGGGGCTGAGCGTGGAAACACAGAATAGACGTTGTGGATAACCACCAATAGGAAACATTTAAAACTGAGAGATAAATAATTTTTATGATAGTGCAGAGTCTCCAACAGTGTTTAAATAAGCCATCAATCTCCTTTTAACAAGACAATACTGTCTGCCAGGTTCTCACTCCTGCACATTATGAAGCTGCTGCTTGTTTGCTTTGCTCCAACCTGCTCAAGCTGTTACCAGCTTCGTCTTGTTATTTCTTCTCTTCTCGCCTTGTGCATTTTGTGTATCCCATTTCTAAGTGATGTGTCTGTTCTGTCCTTGGTGCTTTGTACTCCCTGTTGAATCCCATGCAGCTGGATTTAATGGGGATCAAGAGCACAGCCTAATAACAGTTTATAAGCATTTATGGAATAAACAGTCTTATGTCCTTTGACGCAACTGTCTCTAGGAGAAGAAAACTCATTTATCTGAGATGCATATTGATGCCAAAAAAATACGTATACACCTACATGCCACCATGACGGCAATGCTATTACCTCCCACCTCGCTAAAACATCAAACTACTGCCTGTTTTAGTCATGTCTCCTCCTAATCCCTCCTTGCCAGGGGAAAGCATTCCTTTTACTTTTAATGCACAGAGCACATCACTTGCTTTTTATGAGATTGCTCACTTCATTAAAAATTTGTGAGACCGGGGCTGAAATTGGACATTAACCCATAATTCACTGCTTTGCCTATACTCATTTTAATGCTAAGTACACGATCTGAACTTGCTTGCTCAAGATAATCAATGTGACAGGTACAGGCCAGAGTTAAAAGGCTTCAAAAAGGTGTGTTTCAGGAACGAACATGGGCAAATGCATCTGTTTCTTCTGTATATTAGGTGCAACATTCTCAAAGGGATTCCCACAGGGATCTATAAATGCATACGCTCTGCACTGTGCAGCCTCTCAGCTAAATGTTCCTCCTTCAAACACCCTACAACGGGAAAATCAATATAAATGTGAGGGGTGATTTTCTATACGCAGAACATGCTCTGCATATAGGAGGGTTAGTGCTATCTACCGTACAGAGAGGGTAGGATAGTATTTCCAGTCCTCTGCCGAGACCGAGGTCAGGCTGTACTCACATCTTTCAGACAGCCCAGGAAGTTGTTGCTAACCGGGGAGCCGGGCAGGTCAGCTGTGTTTAGGCTGCCCCCTATGTAGAAGAGATCATCAGAGCCCAGCATGGTGTAGTCCTCCTGAGTGTAGCCAGTGGTGGTGAGTATCCCGTCCACGAGTATCGTCACCTACGTAGAAGGATCCATGTGGAGAGCGTGAGGAAAATAAACGACAAGACACAGAGAGATTTTAAGTCAAACAGAAAGAACTGGCCTAATTATTTCATGCTTCGTTTTCTTGATTCTGGTTGAGCTGGTCGGATCTAGAAGGCAATTACAAGAACAGCTTTGAAGGGTTCACTAATCTCTGCTGATCCCTGTTTCTGATATATTAGGAGGATTGCAGTGGAGTCAATATACCATAAATTTTCTTTCCAATGATATTTTGCTCCAAAGCAATATGCATGCCACAGTATACTCAATTAATTCGAGATTAAAGAGACGGCAATATTTGCTGCAACAAAACAAGATTATTCTCATATCTGTCTCATCAGAACATTGAGACAATGGAAATGAATGACTCAATAGGGCTGTGCGGGGAAAAAAATGATATGCCTGTTGTCATGACAATAAGCCTACAGTTAGCATGTATTACTGAACAAATATAACAGCTCCCAGTTTGAGATGATGAGTGAAAACAATTATGTTCGTCGTTTTTGGGGCGTGGGGAACGGTGATTTAGGTTTTCAGAAAGCGTTAAAAACTGTGTTACAAGCCAATGGTCCTTTTCCACATTGTACTGCCTTCGGTAAATTGCATTTCAGGTGAAGAGATGGAAAAATGACAGCTCCAACAGAGCTGTTCAAATATTCAGTTAATTGGTCTCAGGCCATTCACAATCATCTTTTAGAAAAGCAGGGCTGGAGTGGAAAGATGTCATTCATAAAACTCTTTGTTAAAATCAGGCCAGTACATATGGAAGAAAGAGAAAAAAGCTCCAAAAACTGTCAGGTAAACAGCCTGAGCCCCTTCACTGAACACAGTGTACACATGTTTAATTATTTTTAGAGTCTGATTTGAATTCCTTGTTTTTAATTTAGTATGTAATTTTGCTAAAATTAGATTTCAATATAACATGTTTATGGAACAATAATCATTAAAGTTAAGAACTGAGTTTATTTCCATTAAAAGAGAATGATTGCAACAATGAAGGCCGAAGAACAACGGAGGCCGTAAGCTACATTTCTACACATGAGCACAGAACTTGAGTGTACATTAATAGCAAAGTGGTGCAGTCGCTCAGAAGAGATTGCTCATTATCACCTAGTCAGGCTTCAATAAGCAGACAAAAACACATTGAAAATGTTGGGACTCGCTATCGAGCGCCGTGAGCAGTAAAAGTCCTAAAAGTGTGTCTGGAGAATGGCTTAACTTTGTAAAAATCTGTGGTGTCCATTCTGTGAAAATCACCGGTTTGTTAAAAGCAAAGAGGATAAGAGACGAAAGAATGACCCGACAAGGTACCTTCAGGTGTCAGGTCTCTAAAATGAGGTCCTGCCCGACCATTCTCTGGGACTGGCAGATATTGATTTCTGTCCATCTAGTGCTGAAGACTTGAGTATCTTTGGCTTGGGCATTGGACACTGGCATGGCTCGAATGTGGGTGGATGATACTGCACAGAAACTTCAGAAAGTAAAAAAGTGTCTTAAAACTGATTGATGTTGCTTTTTCTTTCACTCTACAATGCCTAGAAAAGCATGACCAATGTCTAATAGTGGGTATTAAACCATATCCTGGCACTCCAGACAGTTAATTTCCTGGCATTTGAAAATCAAAAGTGAGGGATGAATGCGTTCGAAGGTAATTACTGAATTAGGCAAAAGTGTCATTAATTAGACGCAGGCATTAGGATAATATTCAGACTCCAGTCCAGGCTGTAACACTTTAAAACTGACCTTTTATCTGCAATTTTTACAGTATTTATATGCATCCAGTTAGAGAGAGCTGATTAAAGGGTAACATAGTGACTGTTAGTGGAGCGCATGCGTTACAGCACCCGCCCATGAATAGGTGGATGCATCATTAATAAGGATCAGAAAAAGAGAGAATGAACACATCAGTTCAGCCATGACAGTGAAAGAAAAAAAAAACAGATGGAAGGAGAGATAGTAATGGGAGGAATTCTAGCCTGAAAAGCAGCACCGGATCTAATAAAATGTTTCCACCAGCACTCTCTTGGGAGTTACAGTTCCCCCTATCTACATGTCAGTGAGGTAACTTATCTGAGGGGAAAGCAATTTACACAGGGATCAAATGCATGGCTGAAAGCATAAGTGAGGTTGTAAGCATTGGATTGCCGCTCTTCTGGAAGCCATGGTAAGGAAATAGATGTGGGGGAAGATGCAAGTTTATATGCAGGTTAATATGACAAGTGCAGAATATATTGGTAATGATGAGATAGTTAGATACAGAACGAGCTCTTCTTCTGCAAAGAAAATCCAACATTTAAATGCATTGCGCATGGCAGAGCTCATTGTAGAGAGATGTGGTTGGTTTAGTCGTGGTTCATGGAAATTTACAACAGTAAGTGATCGGAAGCCAAATTTTTAAATACAGTTTTAAGGTAAGAGCATTGCATCACACTTCAGCTCAAAGGGGCTCTGCTTGTGCTGATATAATTTGTGTGCCTCAACATATTGTACACATTTACCAATTTGTGCCAAGTGCATTGGCAGACTGAGGCATATTAAGTGGTTCCAAAAAAAAATGTCCACACTGAGTTAATGCTCCAAAAACATTTATTAATCCCAGCTATGGCGTTTTGACATCTGTGTCACCAGGAGAGTCTGACGAATAAGCTAAGAGAATACGTTAGAATACATTAGCTGAGCTTAAAAAGACAGAACTGACTATGAGTGGCTGCACATTTTTCCGGAGCTGACATCAGTGGTCAAAATCCTGTTTAAAACACACTCTGTACTTCCTGCTCACACAGCAGAGTGGAGCTGCTACAGTGCCAGATATTTCCCTCAGGTGTTTGCAGAAACCAACAACAAGCTCAAGGAGAGTGAATATTCACCAGGTGACCGCAAATGAGACTCTGTGGCTGCTGGAGCTTCACTTCTATTTAATACTGTATATTAAAAAAAGAGCAACTTTAACATTCAGACTTGTGTCAGTCCTCTGTCATTTTTTTTCCTGTGTGGTCTTCACCAGAAAAACATCCAGGTCTTCAGCTTTTCTTCGTACCGTCTGTCTGCACTTTGGTGCTGGGCAAATAACTCCATGTGTCAAAACTCGTTTGCTGCTTGTCGACCACTGTTACCAGAAACACGACTGATGAGAGTGCTGAACCGTGCCGTAAATTTGCAAGCTCACGCGCTCCGTAGACCTACAGAAATGGGTAATTGTCCGTGGGTTTGTTACTGCAACCGCGTCATTAAAACTGTGTTAATATAAAGAAAAAAAAGCATTGATCAGTGGAGCTTTAAGGTACGGTGTGATGGGACTAATTGTAGAGTGCCAGCAGGGTAACATTTAATATGACACACACACACACATCTCGGGAGTCAATTAGTTTAGGAATTCAGGTCTGTGTCCTGTCCACTGGACAACGATAATGAATATGAAACCTTAGGGCCGAGTTGTACTTGGCTGAGTACAGTAGGTACAGCGGTGCAATGTCAGACATACATGCAATGGCTGTAGTCATTATATAAGCTTCACTTTTTCTTGCATGACCTCTGTGACACAGCTGCCTACGACCACAAAAAAAAGTGTTTTTGGCTTGTTGTTTCAGTCGAGTTTGTTGAACGTCTGAAAACTATCTTTCTGACAATCATTGCTCTGTAAATATAAGAAAATGACCAGGCTCCTGAGATCCCAACGCTAATGCAGGACGCATGAAAATGATGGCTATTGCTGTGAGAGTTGAGAGTTTTTTTCTTTTAATAAGGTAAAAAGACCTTCACAGCAATCTTGTGGTTATAGAGAAAAAAACAAGTTTCTGATTATAAAAGGACCCACCAAAGCAATCTACTTCACGAGAAAGAGGGCAATGACCTAATATGAGCTTGTAATATCTATCACAACGTGGAAAATAGGAGGCTGGGAGTCCAGCAGAGCAGAAATATTAAACACTGAAAAGAAACCAACTCAGTATTTGTTAGTATTTACACTGATAGTGTAGGAAAGGACCTGTATTACCTTGGGTTTGAGCCAAATATTAAAGATAATTACTGTACACATTATCAAGTGCTCATTCACAGTATACTGTGACTATTTTCTGATGAACATGATTTTAGATCCTTTCTGCCAGGGTCCAACAAAATCCATCTGTCATTTTGTATTGTTCACAAAAAGTCTGAGTTTCTCATTCTTACAGGTAACAAGCACAGATGTCAGAGGAAATGGATGTGTACACACCTGGCGAAGGTTGCGTGTCACTCGAACATCATGCCAGACGTTGTCATTAAACTTCCCACTGGCAGGCTCCACCAGGGCCTCGAACGCGCCGGAGCCGAGGTTGATGACCAGCCACAGAGCTCCGTTCCTCAGGGACAGATTGACATAGTCGGCCGACTTCCCTGTGTGAAGCAGCAGGCCGTTCCTCTGCAGGGTGCGGAAGGACAGCGTGATCTCATCCAAACTGCTCTGAATGGGGGTCTGGGACAGGTTGTAGCTGAAGAACTCATTGCCTTTGAAGGTGGCCACTGACTCCTCCTGCCCTGAGGGGGGGAGGAGAAACATCTTAGGTAACTCTTGAAGACATCGGGCTTAAGCTTGATCTACTGCACAGCAGAGACAGGTAAACAAGGCTATAATGAACAGGAAAGCAACAGCATTGTGTTGTTGAGAGTGAAATATTTGTCCAATAATAATAATAATTTGAACAGATGTATTTGTGGAGCTACTCACATATGTTACAGTGTAGATTGTGATGGACCAACACACTACTACGGGGAGGCAACAGTCTGTATGTTTAACTGTTGTTGACTAATACTATATTTTCTTATTGTCAACAAAGCAACGAAGAGACCAAAACCAACAAATACTGATAAGGCCAAATGTATCTTATTCCACTGCGTCTTAGACCTCCATCCCAGTTTCCCTCTGGGTTTTATTACAGTGAACATAGGCAGTGAAGTTTACTTTGAATCAATCCCACATGCACTGTCCCGGTGAAGTAAATCTCACTTTATTTACTCCGACTTGAGTCGAGTTAGCTAAAACCTTCAGGTGCACAGCTGTTTGAAGAAATCACATGGCCTTTTTAAAAACATGAAAAGACTTCCTGGACAGATGGAATTAGAGTTGAGTGCCAAAAATGTGGCAGAAGTAAAGGCCTAACATCAGCTAACACTTTACTGGCTCTGGTGTTTTGTGAACAACACAGAAAATATAAAATAATACCAGCCTCATCCTTTTATCAAGAGTGGCATTTTAAAAACAGCAATATAAATGTGTTTGGCTTCAGAAAATATTCTAATTCAGGCCAATATTACAAATAAAACTCAAATAGCATATGTTAAATGTCCAGTAAAATCTGATGGCTAGAACCATTTCCCCAGCAGTTCTACTGAAAACAGTTTGACGTTGAGCTTGTCTGCCTCAATGTTTCTTAGTATCCAGCTTTTCACAAACTGCACTAACAACCCAATCAGACATCCTTTCACAACATATGAAATCATCTTTCATTATATATTACAGTACATGTACAGTATGTCTTATGACTACACCCTAAATAAGTTAATGCTTTTTGAGATAGATAGATACAGTAGATAGATAGATAGATAGATAGATAGATAGATAGATAGATAGATAGATAGATAGATAGATAGATAGATAGATAGATAGATAGATAGATAGATAGATAGATAGATAGATAGATAGATAGATAGATAGATAGATAGATAGATAGATAGATAGATAGATAGATAAAGATGCTGGACTTGACACCACAGTATCAAGTGGTCATACAACTATGACAATGTTTTACTGTGATTGTGCCAACCAGCCCTGTGGGCTTTGCCTCTGTCCTATTGTAAAGGATGAAACACACTGCTCTTTATTCAGCTTTGTAATTCACTAAGGCCTTGCACACGCATACAGTACATTAACACATTCTGACACCCACTCTTAATCCTCACAATATTGAAATCCACAGTAAAACTCTCACTTCCAGCTGCATTACTTTTGACATTAAACTATTATTTTACATTGAACCACATGAATAATGTTAACGATTGTATAACACAGTTCTTGAACTCATGAGTGGGCTGTTTCAAGTCAGTATAGACGCCCCTTCTTTGTTCACCTCTCCTTCGCTTGTTTATTGCGATGCAGCCTCCAAGCTACTGAGCAAGTTGTTAGAGGGATAAGCTGTCTGTTAAGCCAATGTTTGTTTGTACAGTAAATGTCGGCTTCTGAACTCAGGGGCCAATTTAAGCCAGCAGGATCAGTGGTCCCATTAGTCTCTATTGTTTGGGCAGCGTAGTTACACAACTTTTAAGCAGACAGCAACTTGCTAAGCCATTGTTGTTCATCCTAAAAGTGACGCTGCACATTTGTCTGATTCTGTAGGAAAAACCTAAGTAGGTGCGGAGTCAGTACAGCGAAGGCAGCCAGAAGTGGTTGAGAAAAAATGCTTATGGGACACCAGAGGGCCTTATTATCTCAACCTCGGAGGAACATTCATAACTTGACCTAATATCTTAAGGATTTACTTCATATAAGTAGAGGATTTTTATTATAACCTGCGTACATCCTGTGGACTCATTCCCAGCTTCATATAGTGAAGACATCACAAAAAGATGACCCTGAAGTCCTCTTGAAGGTCTTCAAGGGATCTCTGAAAATGCTTTCAGAGCCTGGGAAGGCAGCAAGTCGTATATCTAATTTTTCTGTTTACCTGGGAGGTCGCTCATTACTGCAGCAACAATGTTTACCGGCTTGCATTAAAAAAAAAAAGAAGGCAATTCTGAGTGTGTTTGCTCTGACACCAGACAGACTTTGGCACTTACTCCAAGGAAATGCAGTCACAGACACCGGCTGCAGTGAGTTTTGAGCCGAGAGCTGCTGCTGGAGCAGTTTAGCACTTTATGCATGCTGCAGCAGACTGTGGGGGCAGAGGCATCAACCTTCTACCTCGGCTGCAGCTACGGTTTAAGATCATTGCACTGAACCATCGCTACATGCAAATGGATGCCTATATGTGCAGAAAAAGACGGCTCAGCAGAATATGATGGCAGTTCCAGCAGCTTGTCTCTGTGTTACATCGTCCAATCTTTTATCTCCTCGCACCCCGCGGCCCCTTCAAAATTCAGAAGACAAATACTAGCGAGCCCCTATAGCAGGGAGTTGCTCTGGGCCAATTCAATTAAATGCACAGCTACAAAACACGAGGGGAGCTAAAGCATCTTGGGTGTCAAGATTGTGTATCGGACAAGTTAAATTTCAAATAGTTAATGGCAGTCGATGCTGCTGCTATGGTCATGTTCAAAAAGGATTATCTGTGAAGGTAGAGCCCAGAGCCATACATTAGCTGCTGTCACAGAGTGGGGCACATCAAACACTGTAAAATAAAGTGTTTTGCCATGAGGAGGGAATACGTTATCTGCTCCTGCTTGCTAGTTTCCCACCTGTGTCAGTCTGCGTTCAGGTGGCTGTTGGTGACAGGGGCGGGGAGCCTTTTTTTCCCCCCAGTTACATCGAAACCTAAGTCAGGCAGTGGAGGCACATGGAAGCGGTGGGGCAGATACTTTTTCTTTCTGGTTTGCAGACACCACTGTGTGGCCCACGAGCAAAGTAGTCTGTGTCTGAAGGATCAGTGTGTCTGTATGTCTCACACGGGCAAAGTATTCTGGGACATACACGAGCAGCCACTTCTGACTTTCCTGGAGTCTGCAAAAAGCTTTTTAATTCATTTATAAACTGTAGGACTCTTTCCAGAGCGGCACAAGTCTGTTGCATATTTAATTTGAAATTATTTGTGGCCAAATACAGATCAAACCAGAATACGCTCTTGAGTATCTCCTCGGGCTAAAGGAAGATTGTCAAAATTCATAAGTAGCGTCTGTTACAACATTAAATGGGTGATGTCTCATGTATACGCCATGAAGTCAGATGTACTAAAGCTATGCTATGCTATGGGTATGGCTTGAAGGGTTATTTCTGTAAATCGTCATTCCACAATCAATTACTAACCTCTTATTATTATTGATGCATGAAATGGAG
Source organism: Trachurus trachurus (assembly GCF_905171665.1). NCBI lineage: Eukaryota > Metazoa > Chordata > Actinopteri > Carangiformes > Carangidae > Trachurus > Trachurus trachurus. Next base: position 16,144,440 of record NC_139903.1, on the reverse strand, counting down.
CAATTACATTTAGGCCTCATTTCACGACAAATCACAATGTGGTTGGCCTTTAGGACACAGCTGCCGTATGACTTACTAAATATTTTATATAGCAGTGTTATTCTAAGACAGAAATGTTAATCATTGTGCAGTTGAGGCAGTGGAAGGATCCAGTGCATTTGACTGCATTGCTCTGTCAGCATCCCCATCAATTAAGGCAGGAGCTTAAATCAAACATTATCTTTTGGCCCTGGAAAGACTGATTACTTTTTCTGAACACGAACGAATTTGTCCCAAAGCGGGTAACCGAAGAATCGAGACCTTAATCTATAACGTCACAGTCATGTACAGCCTAAAGCTACACCATTTATAGTGAGTGAAAAACTGGTGTAATCATACCCTACTGTGAAGTATTCGCCTTTTCATCTACTGTAAATGACCTCAGTATTAGTATTAATCAGCTCCTCAACAGAAAATATACACGAGAACACCCAGGGTACTGCCACACACCGTTTTCTTTTTTCCCTCATCTTCACATGTTTGTGTTTAAATGAGAGTGGGGACGGCCAGTTTACAAAATAAAAACAGAATCTGCCCATGAATGAATCTAGTTTCAGTTGAACCTGTTAAAGAAAAGTCACACACACACAGAGGAGGAGTAACGTTAATCAAAGGAAATATGAGATTTGTAGAAAAGCTATTCGAGCCAATTCTCTGTTTAAGGACAACGCTGATTGCCATGGAGACAGACGGTGACTTTTATCTCAGTTCCCCGACATGTGGCAGGAAACATAAAACATAAATACAGTCGACTTCATGCAGACCAGGGCCATATATAATGCAGTTAAAATACCCTTTTTTCTGCAAATGTCCAAATATATTGCCTACAAAGCACTGGATGACTGTTTTAAAACTGCAGCGCTTTATCTCTACAGTAATTCAGATGTTTTTTGACACTTGAGTTAAAACAAAATACTTTAGCCTTGCTTTCACAATGGTGTATTTCTTGACTGTTTACTGGCAAATCCCCTGTTATGTGCAAATATCTCTTCCACCAAGTCATTTAACAGCACTCTTCTTCAGTCTGTGATTATACGGATATTCAGCACATTAGGACGACTACTGCAATGAAGAAATCATTTGAAAGAAATGAATTATTTACAACCCACTTATCAACAATCATAAACAAACCAATGATCACACATCTGAGAAATCAGCACTAACTGTATTAAAATTATCTACAACAGCCTCATAAATGCAAAAAAATAAAAAAAATTAAAAAAAACTCTCCTGATGATATGTTTGTGTATACTTCTGATTGTTTTAACAGGATTTTTTTTGAGCGGACGTGCGAGACATCTTTGGCATGAAACCCCCTGTGTTTTTTATTACTGACACCTGTTTATTTCCTTTGAAAACACCATGAAACCACACCGAAGAGATGCTATGTGCATAGATGCATTACCTTGGCGAAAAACTGCAGAGGTCAAAGGTGATGTTCCAGTAGCTCAGTCAGTGGTCAGGACAAGGGTTTGACGGACAAAAATTGAGTGAGTAGTGATCATAACATGACAGGAAGCAAAAAACGAATAGGCAAGTATATGAGAAAAGAGGAGAGGAAATATTAGTGCAGCACAGTTAACTAAAATGATTTCAGGGGAAGGGAAATGTTGTGATCAGGTGGCTGGGAAGGAAAAGCAAACCAATAGACCCCATACCTTGGCGGTTTAACATCAGGTGCGCCAGACCTTGAGGGAAAGAACAGAAAAAAGGATACGAAAACAGGAAGTTCATAAAGAGGTTCGGGAGAACAAAAGCATTGTCACAATGTTGGACTGCAGTTTGTGACAGACATCCTGGGGTAGGTACGGATGTCAAAGTTCAAACTAAAAGATAAAGGGGAAATCAAACCAAAAACAGACAAACATCTCAAGGGAGGAGAGGGAAGGCAAGGAAAGAAAAAAACATCTTGATAGGTGCAACCCTCATAGGTAGTTGCTCACACAGATGCTTTTTTCTAAATGGAACACATACTATATGTTTACTTGATGCAGACAGTGTTTGAGATGTATCAGATATACATAAAACCTGCTTACCCTTAATGTTTCAAAAAAAAAAAAAAGTTACACATGGTGACGGTAGTTCTACGATCTCTGATCTTTAACGGCGCTCTACAGGCTCAGTTCTTAGTCTCTGCTTCTCTACACACAGGTATTTTTGTATGTAAGAGCTCGACCGATCACGATGAGCCAATTTAAGCTTCTACGTGGCGGCATTTTATGAAAGGGCATAAGCGACACCATTCCTTATCCACTAAATCTTTAGCAGCTATCACAGTTTTTTCACAGAGGATTTACCACCTAATAGAGCTTGGTTTCTGGAGGGGTAGGGATGCGAGGCCAACGCCCCTGCTATACAATAATACATAAAAACCAACAGGTCAGCCTGCAATGACCCGCCACACCTGAACCCTGTAATGTTAGAAAGAAGAAAGCATTTCAGGCAGCTGAAATGTAACACAGCACTGTGTTAAAGCCTCACTGACTGTGAATCATCACACATCAGGCCAGCCAAGAAATGAAAAACAAAAAACAAAACATCCACATTCAACCTGTATATTCTGTCAAGCAGAACACAGAGGAGGCCGCTGTGCTGGACACAAGCATAGGTCAGCATATACAGGACTCAATGTAGTAAGCCTTAAGAGAGACAGTATACTCCAGACTAAATGTAACATGGCACTCTATAAAGCTACAGTAAAGCTACCACAAATCTATGGAGGTAAATTGAAAACATGGTGTAACCTATTCATCACGATATTCCTGAGCAGCTGAAGGTGACAGCGTATAAAAGCCAAGCTGGTCCGAGCCTGCACCCACTGCGCTGATAAAAAAAAAGCCCAATTTGATTTAGATGTGTGTGTGCACCACCGGCCTAAGTCTGTCACACCTATGTTCTGTACGAGGCACAAACACAGATAAATACAGACAAACCTCACCTGCTCCTCTTGCCAAGGAACGAGATGAGGATGACACAATGCAACACCTCTGCCGAGCACATGAGTCCCACTGTGCCAGCCAACACAAACAGCTCTCATTAGTGTATCAGCACTCGAAGATTCGCATGCAGTGAGTCCCTCTCCCACAGTTTGCATCTCTGTTCAGTCATTAGGTAAAAAAAGAAAACTTGTGGGGGCATTTCGCTGTTGCACAAATCTCCTCCGCACGTTGCCTTAAACAAGGCTGGTCAGGATGCATCTGGAGGTGTGGGATGGACATGATTACCCCTGGGACAATCCTCACCTGCCAACATGTAGGCTGTTGTTATAGTTGTACCATTGCAAAGCCATTGACTGAGCCTCTGCTCAGACAGGATTCACCCACAACCCTCGACACAGCAAACAAAGAGCCGCTGTGTGTACCCCCACTGTGTCTGTGCCTTCAACACGACAAGCCAACTTATTTTTATAGAAAGCATAAATTATGCCTCCTCCTCTTCGCCCTCTTCGCCGTTCAGGTGATCTCAGATATACTAACATCTGCCTGCACTCGAGCTCAAGCACCCTCTGCTCATGCTGTGTGTATACTCTACTCAACCTTATGCTATGAAAGGCCGAGGTGGCAAGAGGGATGTCAGATAACATCTCATTCCATTTGTCTTCTACACAGGTGGCTGGACAGAGGAGCGGGTTGTCCACCACCGTCCAACGAAAAAACCAGAGCCAGTCAGAAAACACAGAAGCCTCTGCTTAGTCGAGTGGGCAATGCTCCGGGCCAAACCTTCACCCTGCTGGTTCTGTGTGGGAGCTGTGACCCAAAGATCCCGCAGCTATGACGACTCCACACTCTTCAGATTTGAGTGGAGCGCTGGGGCGAGGGCGACTGTCCTGCAACCCCCTGACTAATGCGTCTCTGACTAATGGACACTGATGCTGGTGACCACAGCAGGTCGGGACAGGGCAGGGCAGCACTTAGCAAGTGTCTCAGCCAACAAACTCATCTTTGACTTTGACTGTGTAGTTACAGAGAAGTGGATGAGGAGTGGTGTCTTTGTATTGGAGCAGTGATCCATTCAATGTGCTCAACCTACATGATTGAGTCCGTATGAAAGCGCAAGGGATACCTGTAGAATCCTATTAGCGAGGCAATCCTGCATGAAAATACACCACCTCTCCTGCCAGTAATCTACTAGTTTTCTATTTTTAACGGTGTAAGACGAGTTTCTGGGTAAACATAATTACCTTTTTATTAAAATTTTGTACGTTTTTTGGGGGGGATCCTTTTAACGTGGCCTCATGATTTAAAAATATTTCAGTTTTTTTTTATAATAAAACACTGACTGCCCTCCTCAGCTTGAATATGTGGCTGATTTATTTAGCAAATACGATGTTATTGACAATTTCATCATGGAACCCCATAAGGGATTGTGAACAGCAACCATTTCATAGCTATGCTTTCACTTACTCATCTACATCTGCTGACCTTGAGAAAATCCATAATAAATCACTAATAAATAAATACATGAATTCCACACGCTGCTGCTTATTGATGCTTTGCGTTTTCACACTGACGGGTAAGTTTGCACCTCTGGCCACATCTCACTTAGAGCTGGTTTGAAAACTGAACGATGGAGGTTTGAACGCATATGGTGTTTTCTGTCCATCGTTGTGATTCAGTGTGGGTTTTACGTTAGAGAGGGGAAGGACAGATACAATGGGTGGAATGACAATAATCTGCTGCCACGTTGGTATAAAATGTATTAAATTTGCTATAGCTGTAACGTTTCAAGTATCAAGGTTTCTTTGTGTTATGTTGTTAACCTCTCAAGCTCCTAGACTCCCCCTTTTTTGATTTGACAGATTTTTATTCTCAGGTGAAAGTTTTTCTTTGTGTTTTTTGTGTTATACAGTAAACCTTTTACAATTATCTACAACAGATAGACAAGTTTGACATTTTTCATGAATAAAATAAGGTAGGGATTAAAGTCATGTCAGTGTGGCTAATAAAGTAAAAAAACAACAACTGCTATTTTAGTGGGTTTACAGTAATTAATAAATATCGTGAAAATACAAATGCAGATGTTGAAGGACCTCTCAGTCATTATTGTGACATTAATTAGCGAGCATCTGAGAAGAAAGAGCCATTGCACGAGGATTAAGATTTGCCATATTTGCTTTTGCAAGAAAAGTGCCGTATTATTGAGCCCGTTGTAATGAGGGATTAGACCAAGGTCACTGCTGCTGAAAGATGCCAGCCCACCAGGACCATCGTTCTTTTTTCCTTTCTTTCGAAGATTTCTATGCTTGTGTAGTTCTTAGTCTTACTGTGTCCTTACTTGGTGCTTTCATATAAAACAATGGACATGTGGTTGCACTTGGTGTGTCTGTGTCGTGTGAGGTTCTCCTATACATTTGAGAGATTTTGCTGTTTTGTGTGTCTGCCATGTGAGGTGGCTGCCCTTATCTCTCATTCACAGACCTGTTTTTTTTTTTCCTTTCTCACAAAACATCAGAGGAGGCTGCACTCTGGTAGCATTAGAGCATGCCCCCACCATGGCCTTTGTCCGCACAGATCGACGGGAACCCACGTGCTGCACGCTGTAGATGAACAACTTAGAAGACTCACCTGCTGTGCCAAAAGGTTTTCAATGCGTTAAAGCAGTTCCTCAGACAAATACAGATAATTCCTGCACCACTTAAAACCCACAGCCAAGCACCAAATATAGCATATGGGTTACCATCTTAGCCATCTCAGAGGGGGGGGGGGGGCGGTTTAGCTAATGCATACATTTCGTCTATTTCAGTCAAAAGCAAGGACAACAAAGACTTGCTGCCGAATGGCTCATGGAGTGGTTTGAAGGATAGCAAAAAAAAACTGGTGGAAACTGGCGAGTGTGATTTTGCTGTTGTCATTGTTGTTTTCATGCATTCGGCATTGGGAATTGTCTCCGTGTCAAGCTTTAATCCAATAAACATTCTGATGTGCTCTCTTTGCAGCATGTCATTTAATAATGCCTGCCTTTCTGCTGTGAGCAGAGCCATACCATCTTTGTGCATAATTAAGAATGATTAATGCTTGTTTTTGGAAATAGTGCAAGGATGAGACCTATTAACTGTTAGTGAAGCATACGACCATATACCACAGTCACTAAGTGTTGGTTATGTGGCGTCTCTGATGCAGCATCAGCATGTAGAATCTGTCCCAAAAGGAGCATCATCTTTAACACATTGATTGCATCTAATATTTTGTACACCAATAAGTAGGCTATGTGTTGTCATTAAATCCATTCTACACTTATGAACCTGTACTCTGCTACAGAAAGACAGAAAGATTTTTGCTACTACACAGCAAATAAGTGTCTGAAGGAAGATTTCGGAGAGCAGGTGTGCACAGCTCTGTGCATTTTGAGTCAGTAACAGTGATTTATAATGTGCAGTGGTTCAGTGCACCTTGTGCCGGTCTCCTGAGCCTGTTGGCTGCCCTTTCACCACAACCAGCAGTCCTTACTGGGGAGATGGATGTCTCGCTCCGATGCCAGCTAAACAAATCTCCCTCCTCACTTTCAATCTTCATTTCGTGTTGGTATACGCAGCTCATCGGGAAAAAACAGCCCTGTTTAATTGTGGTCAGTTAAGGTGTTGCCAATGGTTAGAGAAATGTCTCTTTTCCTGCCAAGGAAGATTCTTTCTCCTTAGGAAAATAATTCTACACGCAAATATTATTGCAATTTTATGAATGTCAAGGCCTCAGAGTTCAGCTGGTATACCAGAGGATCTACGGGTTTAATCCACATCCTGACCTTGGAGCATAAGACTGAGTAAATCCTAGCAGTAAACAGTAATTGACGTAAGGAAAATATGCACTGAAGAGAGAAGAAAAATACAGAAGTTATAAATAATAAAACAAAGTATCTCTGTACCGTCACTTACTTTGTACATGAATGCTCCCCATACTCAGACACCCACATACTCTGCAGACCTCCCCAGTCACCTTGAGCACACTGATTATATACACACAATATATTCAGCGCATTAAGCGTTTTTTCCTTAGTGACCTTGTGACCATTGATAGTATATCTCCTTTTAGCTTAATTTGTTGGATGTCAGAACTGCAGTCCAAACTGACAATAACAACCTGATAATAACCAAACACACGCTCACACACTTTGGCTGTGGTAACAGCCTTTGCAAGTAAGAACACCAGGGAAAACAAATTATGCTCATCATTGCGCTCATTATATAATGCATTGTCTTACCTTCTACTTCTCTCTGGACAGCTGCAGGAGAATAAAGAAAACCAGAAGTATTTAATGTTCACAGAAGGATATTTTAGTATAAACACCACAAACCCACAGTCTACATCAAAACTAACACAGATAATGAGCAACTTGTGTCTTGTTCACACTTCCTGCAAAATGTTACCTGACTGACACATGTTATCAACAGAGTCTGGCCATTTCCTCTCTGAGTATAGTTGTAGAATGAACAATACTGACAAAAAAGTGGCTTTGGATGCCATAAATAGTCTTATCTGTGATGTATAATCACAGGCAGGGTCACAGTGCAGTGTGAATGTGAAGTCTTTCAGGAGCTTGTTAATGAATAGGCTTTTATAAGAACTGCACATTTGGCAGAACAATCTCAGGTATTGTGATATTTAAAAGCTATATCCTCTATTTACTTCGCTATTCACTGCAGTATTATCGGGTCAGTTAAATGAGACAGACTGAAAAAAAATGCAGGTTGTCATTAAAGCCTGAATCAGTGGCTGACATAATGGAGGACGGATCAATAAGCTGTTAAAATGAATGCAGTGAAAATAACTTTTGGCCAGCAGCAGCTTTGTGAGTCCACTGTTTAAATGAAGAGACCCCTGCCAGGATTCTGCTTCATCTCTCTAACCGGGAGGATCTCCACCCGTGACCCCTGACCTCGGCCAAGAAGACTGCAGAGCTTCAAAGCCAGACATGTATTAATGGCGGACTACAATTTACTGTGTAAAATCAAAACATCAGCTTGCTTTGAAATGAGAAGTTCTTTTCTTCCTGCTTTGTTGACTTACCAAAACAAGAAAAGAATTCATCCATTTGGAAGCCTGTTAAAATGTCCCCGTGTTGAAAACATGCAAACAGCTGTCACATTAGGAAGCTGTTATCCTCCACGACTTCTGCGGATAATTACTAGCAGATCTGGACTCACACACCACAATCAGCTTTTGTGTTGCTGGCTGCTATAGCATCATTTTACCTGAATTGCTTTTACATGGCCATTATCTATTATTCTCTGAAGCTCAGTGAGGATGTAGACATGAGATACTGATAAGATATTTTAACTATGTATACGCTGAATCATTTATGTAGCCAACAATGGCATTAAAAAAGAATGTTTTAATCACATATACTGGTAATATGAATGCATTGTTTTTCTGTTGCCTGTGACCCTTTACAGTAAAAAATAAAGCCTGTTTGTGCCCAGCTCATGAAAAAAAATCAAAACAAACACCCAAATAACTGGAACACTAATGTTGAAACTACAAACAAAGGGATGGCATTTTTCTTACCTTCGTGGCAGTACCTTCCCCTGTAGCTGGTATTTATACAATCACAGAGGACTTCTCCTTGGCTGACGGAGCACAGGCCCGTGTTGCTGCAGGGAGAGTGTGTGGCACATATGTACTCCAAATCGCTATGAACGGCTTGACCGTCCAGCAGCACCGGTAGCGCCTCCCCCAGTTTCAAGTTGGCGATAAAGCCCTCGAACGGCGGCTCGTATTTGACCGTGCTGGACGTCAGGGCGGAGAGACGCACGTCGGGCGAGATCCCGCCCACGTAGAGGTCGCTGACCACCACCATCTCTTTCCTCTTGGACTTCACCTCGGCCACTTTCTCCTCGTTGTCCACCACCAGCCGGGTCTCTCTGTAGTTTCGGGAGAGGAGGACTCTGTGCCAGCGCTGGTCGTCGATGCGCGTCTCCGTGTGCAGGGTCGCCGGCTCGGCGCAGTGGATGGTGAAACGCATCTGGAGCCTCCCTTCTGCGATTAGAAGCTCCAGGAAGTCGCAGTTCCCGCCGTCGTCCAGATAAAGCACCAGGGCTTTGCTGCTGTTGGTTTTCAGGATGAAGCTGAGCTCACCCGTTGTCTTGGCGTCCCACTGGCCATAGCGCGTCCACTGACCAGGAACGCCCTCGTACTCCAAAGCTATTCCTGTTAGCACCAACGCAGCTAACAACAGTAAGAAGGAAGCCTTGCCCTCACACCTGCCCATGATGATTACTATCTACAACTACCGCCTCCCTTGTGGTCTCTAATTCCTATGTATCGAGCACACAGCTGTGAGGAGGAAATGTTATCTACCGTCTACACGTCTTTTGTTAACACCCTAGAATTTGCTGAACTATCACCGCAACTCCCACATGCAGTAGACGAGTTTCTTTAGCCTTCAGTGTCTATCCTGATTCTTTTTGCCATCTCTCCATGCGTAACACGTGACGGAGCGAACAAATGAGGCTCATTGCAGAACACTTTGCATCTACTTTGGATCAGTTGAGAAAGAGAACAAACAACACAAGCGATCCACAATACTGCGTGCTTCCTCTTCTTCGCCATCCAGTGTCTTGGCCTCCATCCAGCGCTGTTCCTGTCAGTTCTCCATGGGTTAGCTAGGCACGCAGCCTAGGTACAGCCTCCATTCTCCTCAGCCTCTCAACATCCTAAGACATAAAAGAAGAACATGTAATGAATAGCTGGAAAGATTCCTAACAATCTATTGTACAAGAAAAAGATAAATAATCTGCAGTCATTACGAGCGGCATGGCAAATTAACTACAAAGTCTAACAAATCATTAAAAATTGCAGAGAGGTAAACATGGAGATGAAAGTGATAGGAAGGCTTGATTGTTCGGAGGAATTTGGCATTCAGCTGTGGTTCACATTTTTCAAGCCATTTCCAACAACTTGTTGTGGTTATCATGAACGGCCTAGAGATTTCACGATGCTTTCGGTGGCGACCCACCTCATACCTTAAACGAGGGAGGCAGCGGGGGGAAATAGAGGGTCTCATCATTAGCTTATTACAGTAGGACCTGTGTTGATTTGCATCAAGGCGGTGGGAAATGTCTGTTTGGTAAACGCTCCCACAGAGTTTAGGTGCAATAACTTCAGCGATGTTGAGCCCCCTAAGCCGTCTGCGCTCCCCGTGCTCCAGCTAAGACGCTACAGCTAAACAACACATGCCGGCCAAAGGCTTGGAGGGATGCAAAAGGAAGAGAGGTCCGTCTTAGAAAACAAACAAACAAACAAACAAAAAAAAAATCAATATTTTGTGATAACAAAAGGAGGTCTGCCTCCCAGGCCTAGGGACACAAACAAAGTTGGGCACCAGTCTCTGGCTGAAGTGGGAACCATTCAGGCTGAGAGCTACGGCTGGTGTCCAATCATCCTGCGTCTGGGGAAGCTGCACACATTCTGCAGGATGAAAATTTGTATTTAACGGATGAGGGTAGCGTTTATTTGCCTTTTTATTATTAACAACAATGTCCCTACAGAGAACAAAGCCAATAATAAATGTATCCTACAGACAAGTATTGTCTGTGTAGTCACAAATTTAGCTTACGCCTCTGTGCCAAAGAACTCACTGCTGTACAAAACCTATTAAAAACACATAAAAAGAGCAATACCGTTGTGTGATCTAATTAAGTGATTAAAACCAAAATCAGATACTACAATCTATTACAAGCAGTCTGCACAACAGAGTGGAACAACATTGCAGACTTCAAGGATATCTGTGGTACAGTATGTATTGCATGCAAAGCATCATGCATAAGATCAAACTGAGAATATGCTTGATTTAGAAAGAAGCTTATACAGTGACTGTTGAGCCGTCTGATCTCAACATGCACAAAAATGCTCCAAGATCACACTGTCTCCCCAGGAAGAGAAAGGCATGCAGACACTGGAGCCGTTTATACACAAGGTGTTGATTCAATTGATTAGTCTACAATAAATACCGACTACAGAGGGAAAAAATATTCAAGTCATAGCACAGAATGAGCTTATTTGTCTGAGAGCAAGAAAAATTGAGAATAGAAGTCTCGTTTACAGACGTTTCTCAGCAGGAGCAGAAGCATTTCATGTAAGTATGGCCCAATTTCATCTCTGCCACAGAGAGAAATATAATATGTGTTCAGGTCTGCAGGGAATTACAGCCTCCATTGGGTCTCTTGCTGATGAGGGAGTGCCACTGAGTTTATTTTGCTAAAGGTACACGTCATAACAGAGAATGCATCAGAGCAAATTCACAGCTCTGGTCGCTGTTTCAACCCAAAGTATCAGAAGGCTCCTGGCTCGGAGAAAACCCCTCCGATAGACGGGTTTATCATGGTAATAGCTGTATCCTGGAAGGTCATAAAAACTGACACCCTCCTCGCAGGATGAATTGCAATTTGCCTGGGTCAGGCATAGTGTGTGAAATGCTTCCTAGAGCCTGTTGCACCTGGATATAGTACGTAGTCAACTTCAGCTGGCTCTCATTTGGAAAAACACATTAGTACTTTTGCACATAGAAAAAAGAGGAGACATTTTAGCTTTATGGTCTTGCCCCGAGATAATTGTGTTTCAGAAACTCTCAATCACGCTGATTAAGAGCAAATTGTGTTTCAAGAAGGCGAAGCCATTGAAATTTGTATAAATGCATCATGATACGGAAGCAGAGGGAAAGAGAGAATTATTCTAAAGGAAAGATTAAAAACATTTATATAACCACGGGCCGTGCTGACAATAACTCCAATGGAAGTGTTTTGTTTGTATCTTTTATATCCTTCTGCATCTGTACCTTTGACATCCCGTATTTTTCCTTTAGTGATCACCCACTCCCTTTGCTCACATCAATTTCACCAACGCTCAAAATATAACACACGGGGCAGCGGAAACATACAAAGGCCTATTTCTCAGTGGGGCTTTGTGACGCTAGTCTGGCAATATCATTTCTCTGCACCTGCAATAATAATAAAAAAAAAACTTTCAGGATGATTCAGCACATCTGAATTCTTATCATGGGATTTTTGTAAGAAAATGGGTTCTTTAAAAAAAAAAAAGTTGCTCGGTCTACAACATTTTTGATGTTTGCTGGCTGTAACGGGGATGTTAACTAGTCGTACTGATGACCATGGTATAGCCCTAAAAAAGGCAACAACAACAAACTAATGAAATAAATGGCTGAGTGTCAACTGCTCCCCTGTTCACGTATAGGACCCATCGGATCACACAGTAACAATACATCAACTTGTAAGTAAAGCGTTCACAGTTAAGCTTGTAAGTAACATTGCCTCCTCTACATTTAATGGATTTTCTCACGGGGCAACAACAGGCCAATTTCCCATCATGATCTGGTGCAGGGACACCAGAGGTGGCCAATTAATCTCATTTCAGTGAAGGCTGGTGCCAACTCCGATAGGCCACCCAGATACACAATTCTGTGTCCATTCCCCACTACTGAGAAAGACTGATACCTAGAATTACGTATTTCATCTGGTCTGTTGGTCTTCACTCTGCAAAATACAGCGGCTCATTTTTTCACCTGTCCCACATATACTGCAGAATTCAGAGCTGTTTTCATTCTGCCTTTTTTTCAGGTCATTCTTTTGTTATAGATACCACAACAAACAACACCAAGTGCCATGTTAATAGCATATAAATTGCACAGATAGAGTACTTAACCTATTATAGCAATTTTGGGGGCCTACAGTCTGTGGAGTCTCTGATTCATCCAATTACTAAAGCCACTGCAAACATGCTTATGGACACAGCTGCACCACAGTGCATTTTCTTACCATCATATATAATTATAACAGCCGGTGTCCCTGTGTATCTTTTAAAGTAGCAAAGATACTAGTAAATCAGGAACTACACTTATATTGTAAAATTGCACGCACAACAGAAAATACCATCCCCATAGAATCACAGGATTGCTTCATATAATCCATGTTGGTAGTGGTACAATGCAATAGTGGTGGTTTCTTCTTATACCATATAGCTAGTATATAGCTACACACTATGCAAAAAGCATCGTGCTGTGATGTATGGGCAGATGTTGCGACTGGGAATTCAGTGTGAATTGATTGATGATGGATGATGTGATCATTGTTGGCTGTTGTACCAAACATGTCCCTTTACATCTTGAGAGAGGTGCAAGTTGATCAGACATGTTGGTCAATACACGACGTGTCACACTTGGCCAAACACACAGCTTAACTTAGTCTGTTTGTTCTGGGTCCCAGACTTTGGTATGCAATGTGACAAAGTATGAATCATTCTGTAGAAACCGATCAAATGCAGCAGCAATGAAGACAAGTGATCTGTCGTCCAATCTGCATCTAACTCAAAATACAATATTCATACATTTCAAATATCATATTCCTCTCAGTTCAAGTTCATAGCAGTAATATACACACACCTCCTATTAAACATATCGCATAACCCAAGAAAGGCATATTAATTCAACTTTCTGATACACTGCAAGGCCACTATACAGTACATATTGTACAAATGACAGTACTGTTTCACTTTACTCTGCTACGTCACTGGATGTGCACACATTGATTCACCTACTAGAGGAATATAACCACTTCAAAACATTTTCACCCGTAAACAATATATTTGCAAATGTACAAATCTTTCAGCCATCTTCTATATTTCCAAATAAAACACTTGATCTCATCAATCAAACAATGAGTGCCCAAATGACCCTCAGTGCAAAGCCCACCTGACAACCTGCCTGCTATACTGTAGACACAGTGCAGGCCAAAGTAACCTAATATAAATGTGATGCAGTGTGTTTGTGTGTGTGTTTCTGCCGTCTACAACAGTGTTTGGTTTTCCAAAGTTTCTAAACATTGACATACACGTATTTTGCCGGTATTAATATCCAACCCTCTAAACAGGTTTGCTACCAAGTCACGTCCATACAAATTGAAATATTATTGAAAATGGCAATGTGGAAGTTGTACTTGTTACATTAACCCTGATGAATGAACTTTCAATACCTTTGCTATGCGATCCGTCCTCACTGTACAGCTAAGGAACTGATTGAGATGATTGAAGAGATACTGCTCTTCTACAAGATACAGTGGCTTCTCATACAGCTCCCCAAGGGGAAGCAGAGCACTAACAGTCAAATATGTGAAACTTTCAAGGCTGGCCTCTGAAAAAAAATCGAGAGTGGAGTGCTCTCCACATAATACAATTTCATCTATACAACTTTCTTTGCTCAATCAATATAATACCATCAGTGGGACATCTTCAGGATCGGTCCGTTAGGAGTGGCAATACAGTGGTGAAGAGATTCTGCTACTAAGAGTGAGCCAGCCACACCGGGAAGAGGACAAAGGTGGCAGGAGATTCAACAGTTACTGGCTGTGCATGTGCAGATATCACACAGACTCAGTGCCACAGGGAATGGGACTAAAACATTTTTCTCTGGCTCCATGGCTGACGCTGAACAACAGGGTTTGTTGTCTGATACACCATTTCAGTGAACACATGGCTGATCCTAAAGTGTTCCTCTGAAGAACCAATTGCTCAAACAGGGGGGGGAGTACGACAGGGGGTGTGCTTGTAGCGAGACAAACTCACATAATCGCCACAAGTATGCTTAACAAATCTGACAATTGTAACTATTTCCACATCAGAGATGCGGCAGTTAATGTGCCGTGTGCTGAGACACCACTGTTTAAGTAGTGGTGTCTGGGTGTGTTGGATTTACCCATATGTGGGGGTCACTGTTTGAAAAAGGCAGACAAGCATGATAAGACAGTATGCTGTATGTTTCCACTCCATGTTTAATGTTTAAACGAATAGCAGAGCCTTCTCCATCCTGTCTGCACTACGAAGTTTGGAGGAAATGCAGTATTTGTCCCCAATGCACCACATGGTTATTATTCTCCAGCTGTTTAGCTCTATTCTTTTTATGGTCAGGTTTCGTATTAGAGGACTCGCAGAGGTTGAATTGCAGTAGGCCTATAGGAGTGAATGCAAGGAAAACAACGCTCAATATGCACGTCCAATCTTCGAGGAGCATGAGTCCGTCATGGGTTTGTGCATCGAATAAGTTGCGCGGCGAGTAATGACGTCTGTAATCTGTTACCCCCCTCCACCTGAAGCCTTCCAGTCTGAGTGATGCTTAGAGCAAACTGAGATATGTCTAGGGACATTACTTGACAAGGCAAAATACAAATATCTAATGAATTATCCATAGCATTTTGGCAAAGCACTTGTGTGTGCATATGCTTCCCTTTGCCTGTGCCAAGGCCGTCGGAGAAATAACCTCTATTCTCTGGCGGGGTGAGACACAACAACTCATGAGTAACTCTCAGCCAGGCTTGTGTTTCTTTTAGGACTACATCAGCTGTAACCACGAGTCTGCTGAGATTTTATCACAGGCTGAGGCGGAGGAATCCCAGCTCTGCTCTTGTTATGAATGATCTCATCATTTCCCTCAAGTTTACATTGTGAACTTCATCTAGTTCTCCCAAAACCAAAGAAGGCACGGCATGACTGTCAATGTCATGTCAGGGTACAATCTGTGTATTATCATCAGTGAAGCTACTGTATATTAGTAGAATCGCTCAATAAACTGGGTAGTTGCCGTAGTTGGTTGTTTCTGTTGAACCAATCAAAAGTCATTTGTTTCCCATGTAAGTAAATAATGATAGATGCAGGAGATTATTGGATTATTTATTTAGGCCCAGTTTAGTTGAATACACCCATCAGCGATCTTGGTTGCATGTCTAAGTTAGCGGCAAACATCCGCCAAGTGTCTGGAAATATTAAATTAATAAATGTTTGGAGAAATACTTGCGCTCACATTATTCTGTTTCTCCTCTAAGCTTCTCAAGTTCACAGCTCTTTGAATGATTTAAATTAAGATACAGAGCACAAGTGTCTTCCAAATGAGACATCACAGACAAATGGAGCAGTCTGTTGTAAAGCATTTCATGTCAAACAAGAATCGAGCTGCGAGAATTATTACTATTAATCACAGGCAGAAACAATGACTGCAATAATAATAATAATTATTATTATTATTATTAAGCAATTTGAAAATCAAATCTAATTTGGCCTGTTAGGGAACAAAGCCTGGTTTGACCTAAATACAATGGGTCATTCTTCTTCTGGATTAGAGATAAAGACGTGATCCAAAAAAGATGCTGCCCTGGAACACGTCAGATTGTTTTTGCTAATTACAGTTGTTGTTGTTTTTTACTTCTACATCTTTTTTTCTTTAGCATTAGCTTTCCTGAATGGTAGGGCTGACGAGAGACAAAAGAAATGTTATGCTTTGTTTGCTGTCTCATAATGAATCATTGACGCATCTGCATGTATTAGTAATTACAGAGAGTAACTGGGAATTGATTTCTTCAAATGAATCTGAGGCACAAACATACATGCTTTTTTTTCCAGAGGATAAAGTGTGGGGACATGTATAATTCAGAGTTTGCTGATAACTGAGAGTCGACAGGTTCGCTATTACTTCTGGATCCTGTTATCCAAAAACTGAAGCTGTTAATTAATGTACCTTTTCATTTTTAATCGGGGTTCTGCAGAAGACCATATTTATATTTAAAAGACATAAATAGTTGGTTACCCATTTTGCTTAATGGACATCAAGTACAAAGACATGTTAGTCATGAATCTTTAAAAAAAAAAACAGACCTAATGTCATTTTCATGAATTGAGTGGAGTAACTCTGTAATCGCTTGGGTGTCTTCAGGTTGTTCTCGTCCAGAGGGACAACAGGAGACAGCTGGGGTCAGCACACCATGAACTACTGATGCATAGCAGACAAAGAGAATGACCAGGAGATTTTCAATGCTCCGCCGAGTCCACTGCATGTCAGCGTTTTGGCTTCCGAAAGAAAAACTGTCCGTTTTTATTAAAGATTTGCATAGCTCAGACTTTCCAAGAATGCTAATAACTTATATATTTTTTTACAGCCACCTCTAACAGAGTGACAGAGCATTATTTTTCATCATCTTTTATTGTATGTGTTCATCTTGTGAATATATAATTTTACTAATCAAAAGTACAACCTCATCACTAAATCAGGTCTCCTCTGGGCCACTGGTTCACACCCAGAGTACAGACAGACAGATGAAGATAGAGATAGCACTGAACAGGCCCTGGGATTCACTCCTCTCCACCTCACTGTCATTCTGTTACACCATAATCAGCCATCACACCAAGTCACACAGCCAGCAGGAGTCTGCATTTGACACAATGATGAGAATATGAAGGAGCCGAGTTAAAAATAATGTTGTAAGTGTAAGTAGGTGCAAGACAATTAATCAATTAAACTAATAGAAAGTTGATCTCTGCAACTTGTTTGATAATCTATAAAGTCATTTTAAAGGCAGGTCACTGTCTTATGTGGTATTAAACTTAACATATAAACACATTATTTTGAAAACATCGGCAATAGGAGACAGTGATGGTTGTTTTTGCTTCTGGCATTTTATAGACAAAATGAGAAAATAATCATCTGCTGAATTATAATTATAGAAATTATTATCACAACACTACTTATCCTCAGAGAAATACAAAATTTGGAAATACAAATTTATGCGGATACACACAGAAGTGTGCCTGTACAATGAAAATGCCATAGTTAAGCTGAAAGTATTTATAAAACAAATATAAGACTGTAATGACTTTTTTGGGGGAACAATAATGAATCTATTTAACATTATATATAAGCTCAAGGGGGTTCTGGTCAGTTGAAAAAAAAAATTGAAGCCTGAATTCTGCTGCATTGAAAGTACAGCATATAAATAGGATATGCATGCAAATATAAGCAAGCAAAAGGCAGCAGGGGGTTGTCACTCATGCGCCGATACCGCCTTGGGGACCTGGAGCACAGTTACAAGGACAGAACCCGCCCTCCACCCTGCAGCACGCAGGACGAAGCCACAGAAGGCTGCTCAGCTGTGTGGGATCACTCTAACAAGCTGCTACCTCAGTCTGGCCCAGCTGAAGCTTCTTACACTGTTTACTAGGCGCCTATAAAAGCGGCCTCAGTGAGCCGTTGTTGCCGGGTTTTGGGTTGGAATAAATTCTGTCTGTGTTCGCCATGCCAGCAATCCCCCTCTGTGAATCTGTACCGCTCTGGAAGGAGGGTTTTCTTGAACGTAAGACAGGATATTGAAGACCTGCTTCAACCACTCATTTGGCTAAAATAAAAATATAGCCTGTGAAGGACAGAAAAGTAAAAAAAATACTGGAATTACAGCTGAAGCTCTGTTATTTAAAAATTGAGACGGGCGATATGGCCCAAATCTCTATCTCTAGTAGAGAAAATTATGTTTTCCGCCATGAATGTGTGTCACAAAATGACAGAAATGCGCAAGATAAAATGAAATGTACTGCTTTTCACTATTAGGCATCACATCCGGCAAATCTCTTCACACATTATTCTTAGTTTTATAATGGGTTCTTGTGTCTAATGCGGTGTACTGTCGTCTCCGCACATGTGTAAGGAGCTGTGATTTGTTTTGTGTTAATTAAATCTAGCATCTAGTCTCATCCACACAATACCGATAAAATTCATTTGACTGAGCTGTCTGTTACAGTATTACAAGCTGTGTCCCATCTCCTCTTTTAGAGCCTGGATATCAAAGGCAGAATACGTCACAACACATCCACCAGGCTGTCTCATTCTCAAGATTTCTCCAAATGGGGCCAAAAAAAAATATGTGGCCTTTTTTTTTTTTTTTTTTTGGCTGAATTTGGAGGACACAACATCCAGCGCAAGCTACTCTCTAAGTAATTTTGTTGAACTATTTTCCCTGTGTGATACTAGAAATCGAACAGGTTTGCACTGAAAGTGGGTCTAAGGAGGGAAACATCACTGTTGTGTAGAGAAACGAACCGTCAGTTTAAGGACAGTTTAAAGCTATTTGCGTGATTTTGTTTTCAAAAAGTCAGTCCAGGTTATTTGCGGTTTATGCCGAGCAGTCCTTTGACAGGGTGTTGTTTGCTGACCCATTTCTTTCCTTTTCTTCTCCCTCGCAGTTACACGTTCCGAGATCTGTTGAGATGTCTACATCTTTTCTTACTGTAAAAGTCAGCTGTCTGAAAGTATCTGTATGACGATTTGGCGGTTTGTTTGAAGCACAGCTTGAATGCTAAACATCCAAAATACTGTGTGTTTTTAAGGCTGAAGAAGAGGAGCGTGATAATACTAAATTGCAGTTAAATGTAATATGAGATAACAGCATCCACCGCATCCTGTCACTTCTATTTTAGTCTTGTCGTGTGGTTTAAATTCAAAGATTTGTCTATCGTCTTCACTCCTTTCATCCTCCTCAGTTGCGGGACATTATTTGCATTGTCCTCCTTTGATAGTGGACAGGGCAACCTTAGCGGTTTTACCTTCTCTCGGTCTTCATGTAACAACTTATGGATTTATATTTCATGCACGTATTTGAGTGGTATCAATCCTTTCACCTAACTATCGCCCAGAGAGCTAATAAGCATATTTATATAGGCATTTAAATGGTCACATGCTCGAGGGGAACTCATTTTTCCTACAAGTGTAAAAACCAGCTTTTAATTTGGGGCTGTGAGGATTCAGTTTTCCTCCCACCGGCTCACGCAAGCAACACAAAGGTGATGCTTTTTCTCTTCACGTGTGTCGCTGCGCCTGTTGTCTTCCTAGCTTCTGTTGTCTGCTGTGATGCAGTTAGTAAACACTTCGCTCCGCGCCTTTCCCCTGACATGTCGGAAAGCATGATTATTTGGCAGAAGTCATAATTGGAACATACTGATGTTGTTTCATGCTTCCTGTGGGCATCTGTGTTGTGCTTCCCGGCTCTCGGTGCATGCAGCGACACTCCATATTTTCCACAGTGCATGACAATGTCCTAACTTCAAATGTGTGTCATGTTGCAAACAACACTCTCTCTTCTTCTCTTCTGCTCTATGAATCTTACATTTGATTTCTTCTTCTTCTTCAGTCCTCGGTCTTTTTATGGAGGCGACTTCATTGCAATGCCTCAATCTTTTATGATGGGCATGCTCTCATCTATACAGGCTGAAGTGAGACCAGAAACTTTACTCATAGATGACATTTAAGTATTTATTCTTTTTGCTGAGGATGTGTCTCCTTTGGTGTGAGAGAGCCTTAAGCTTAGTCGCTCTCCCATCAGAGGTGATGGATTTGTCATTTTGTGTGTTACTCTTGTGTGTCAGTGGTCCAGTGTGAGTTTCAGCACCTGGCCACAGACTAGAGAATCAAACATTTCATGGATTTCAATTTTAGACGAATAACTTCCACCTGTCATTTGATATCTTAATACCCTGCTGTCTTACTCTAGATTGTATTATTGACGGACAGTTCTTCTCTATCATTATCAGCACAACAGCAATGTATTTAATTTGCTTTGTAGCGGAGTATCATAAGAGGAATCCACAGGACTAAATATATTCTTTGGACTATTTTGGTTAGAGAATATTGGGGAAAGAAGGGATTGGAAGAGTTACTATGTTGTTTGGTTTGAGAACACACGCCACAAAGATTTTTATAACATTGAAAGAAGAAAAAAATTGATTAATAAAAGAGAGACGATAAAAATGATGCCCCCCTGATGAGATCCTGCCTCATGACCAGGATTCATTCAATCATTTTTCACAGGAGAAAAACATAGTCTAATATTTTTCAGACATTGAGAATTTCAAGGCTTGATATTGAACCTTAAAACTGTCAAGTATTGATAGTTGGCTGACATTCTTGCCTGTCTCTTGATCAATGTTTCATTTTAGAGGGTATTTTATTGATGGAAAGCTCTTGTACAGCCGTATAACGTTTACAGGAGGAGTCAGAGGTTTCCTGTTCTTGCTGGGATTTAGAGGAGATGCCTCTCAGGTCTGTATGGTAAATATGAAACTACAGCTCGTAGGCGGCTAAGTTGGTGTAAAGTATAAACTGGAGATGAGAGGAAATTGACTATTTCATGGTGAGGACCTGGAAACTCTACTGGCTGCCAGACAACTACTGTAAATATCCAAACAAATATCCACTGTTAAATATAATTTATAAGATTTTTGTTGATTACATCACATTCAATGAAATAGAATTTTGTAAATGAAAACAAAAAAACTTATATTGACAAATGTATATCATTTTAGTTAAGTTAGTTTATTGTCCCTTTTGGGAAATTCATCGTCACAGGTTCTCTAAGTAAGGAAGTAAATTTCTTTATTGTCCCGAAACGGGCAAATGTTGTTGCAGCAGCTGCTAGACATTTGAAAACAAGACACACCACAGGAGAACATTACTATGAAGTGCATTCATAAACACATAGTATTCACATTAACAATTACAGATTAAAAAACATGGCAATCAGATGTCAATTCACATAGTGCTGAATCCCTACTGATTTAGTGCTGTGATGGCTGAAGGTATGGGGCTGTTTTTAAAACCGTGCTCTGCTGTATCTTAAGGTTTTGGTATCAAGTTGATACATAAATGTGTCGCAGAAATACTATAAAGTTCAAACCATATCCAGCTATAAAGATTTGCTTTCAGATGGGATTTTCTCTGCATATTATTTTCACAGATGTGTGGGGCTTCTTGCCTCAGCTGCAAGCTCAGGAGATATAATCACTGTCTCTCATCAACATCTGCATCAGCAGAATCATGACCCCCCCCCCCCCCCCCCATCCTCGCCATCAGGCGTATATGTAGTCTTCATCATCAACGCAGCCATCATTATCCTCATCCTCATCATCCACTTGACCCTCTTCTTGACTCACATCTCTGAGTCGACTGTTATCCTGATGATTTATACATCGCATAATTTACACAGCGACGTACAACCCCTCCAACATCTGTAGTGCTGAAAATGAGACGTTTGTACCTGCGCTCTCTTCTAACATCACTGCACTTTTTGTTTTTGTTTTTTGTCAATGACATGAAAGTAGTCATTTTGAAAACATGGATTTTAATTGTCAATTGTCAACAACTGCACATGCCACTAGACTGTTAATTGAGATGGTCATGCTGCTGGTGTGTGTGTCTGTATTATTTTTCTTCTTAAACTGCCAATTTGTCTTGCTGGGAGAGCTGTTACAGATACAGGCACACAAAGAAAAACTGTGTTCTTACTGCTCCCGTTCATTTAAGTGTGATAAATATGAGCCAATATGGTGCTCTGGTGTGAACTACGCTCAGGCTGAACCCCCGAACAACCAATTTAAAGTGTCTGTCTAGTCGCTGATACAATATACAGGCCATATAGTGAGTGCATGTCAACAGAACAGGAGTTTCCATTTTCTCAGCAGCACAGGAGGCTGTAGCAGCTGACATTTTCACAAACCAGCAAGCCAGGTAATTAGGTAGCTAACTACGTAATACTAGCTACAAGCATAAACATAGTACTGTGCACAGTACCCTCATTAAGTAAATGTAAATGTACTGTAGGCGTAAGAAAGGATAAAATGCATGCACATCTGCTTGCTATATAGCTATAAGTGTAATGCCATTTGAAATGCTTTCCTCAGAGATGCAATTTGGTTGTGTTCCCAAAACAACAACATAAAAAAAATATTTAAATGAGAAGACAGCAGGCAACATCCAGCTCATATGTTTGCATGCTGCAAAATGAACCTTCTATAATTACCATCTCCATCCAATCCTGCACGATCAGAGAACCGCCCTTATCATACTCAGGGCTGCAGGTTGGGTCGTGGCTATCGGGGGCTCAGCTGATATAGAAAGTTTAACATCATTAGTCAGAATTTAGCCGTGGCCTATCTTCTCCTAACATTTATTCTCTCATATCTTAGAGCTTGAGGAAAAAAGATGACATGCAGACCATGATTGTCACTGAACAGTCTCAGCTATATTTTTGAAAACATTGAATGAAAAGACTGTTCTGTTCGCCGCCCACTCTACCCTGTTTCGGCATATAATGACATGAGTGATGTGTGTGGACAAGCAGAGGATGGTGTGGAGCGCCATTTAGTGAGACACTGTCAATCTCACACAGGTAAGCCAAAGTAGGAAGGAGTGGGAAAATCCTTTAGCCTCATGAATGCATTTGATATTCTAATGATACAGTCATATCTCGCTGTGCTGATATTGTATGAAAACGCCTCCTGCCTAAGTGGGTGTTCAGACTGAAATCAGCTCTGCTTTACAGGAATGCTACCAGACGGATCTCATTGAAATGAATGAGATGGCTACATTTTCTTTCACACAGAGCCAAAGTGGGTCTAAACACAGCCTAATGTTCATGGTTGGTCCACTTTGTGAAAACTATCTTAATGAAAAAAAGCCAGCAGCCCCGACCGACAAACGATCCAGAAATTCAAAGCACTTTTGGCCACTGTTTAAAAAAAATCAATTAATGAATTAAACAATTCATTATTATTCAAGATCATATTCCATAATGATTTATTAACCAATTCTCATTTCTATAAAGCCACCACATCAGCATGGGTGAAAAAGGACAGCTACTGAGTGTCTATTAATCATCATTATAAAAATAATTATGGTCTATTCTGTTTCATAGATGGTTTCTAATTGTTACAAGACAGTAAACAACCAGAAATATCAGAAAATGAAATCTAAATATTGACAGTGTTTATTAACACCTGTGTGCTGTAGCTCACTGTGGGGAAATCCCTGAAACTTCTAAAATAACTTGGGCATCTAGACCCACACACAAAACACACCACACACTCTCACACACACAGAGAGAGAGTCTAAAAGCCGTATGGCTAAGATGTTTTTTTTTTTTTTTTTTCTTAAACCCAAACTGTCAAAACATACACTGATCCCAAAGCAATGAAGAGAAAATACACTGTCAGGGACTTAACATTTACAGTGCAGATATCGAAGATCAATGAAATCTTCTGGTACTGTGAAACTTCATAAATTTGCACATCTTTCAGAGTCTCTCTTCAGGACTCTGGATATGCAAATACCCCAGAACATAACATAACCATCATGAAAGTAACCCAAGTGATTTTTACTATAAATGACAGTTCCTTCCCTCTCAACTCTCAAGGAAGTCTTAAATTGCCACTGAGATTTCGTCCTCTAGTAGAACATTATTTATCATTGTGTGCTCTATAAATTGCTTCCTCATAAAGACAAAAAAAAAAAAAAATGAAGACAACCGGTCCCTCCTGCGCTTCAGTGACGGTACCAGGAGCCATCATTCACCACTTCACCTCCTCATATAGCGCGCCCATTTATACAGTATCTTACTAATGATGGAAATGTTTGCCCTTGAAATCTCAGTTAATAAGCAGCTATGCCATGACATCCATGATTAGATCATCCAGCGCTGTCACATTTCATCCTGAGGAGGATGCCACCAGACAAAACGGGAGAGTGGGAGAAAGCAAGCGAGCAAGCATCCTACTCTCTGATTCTTTTCTTTTCGCACACGCACAGGCACACAACTACACACATACACATCTGCTCTTCAGCGGCTATGCAACAGAACAGCCTGGGTTAATCTTGGGTAACAGCTTCTTGGCCAGGATCAGACAGCTCCACTAAGACCCAATGAATGCTGACATTGATACGGCATGGAGCCTCCTCACACAGGTAGGACACACGAGACAAACGCCTTTATAGATGAAGCCGCCTCGGGCAAGGATAAGATTGATTTTGCAATGCAGCATTAGATGAGATTTCCTATGCACACTGTAACGAATTAGCATGAATCTGTTCCCCATGAGAGATGCTTGCAGACACAGAGTGAATTGAAATAAATGACTGTCTCAATGTTTACCACACCATCCCCCCATGCTGCAGTCAGTTGGCCATCTAAGTGTGACAGGCCCGGTTCAGGCACAGCACAGATCAGGGTGATGGATCGACGGCCAGGCAGCTGCTAAAAATCTCTTGATTCACGCCCAGCCCGATATGCCACTCACTGATCAATTGCATCCACGTAAATCTGCCATGCGTTGTAATGTGACATGATAAGGAAGGAGAGAGAGCAAAAAAAAAAAAAACCTTTTCACCTCGACTCTTATAATCCAATCTACAATAGCTGACCAGGTGATTTTCTTTCTATTCCTATTTTCCCTCTGCACACAAGCTATACCTTTCATCGTGCACTCTCACACGGCTCCCATGCGAGAGTCATGTGGATATTTCTTCAAAAAAGATGAATGCCTGCGCCGTCGAGAGCGACGTCTGGAATGAAAGAGAAAGATTCATTGAGCGATCAGCAGCTAAGATAGTGTAAGACCTCGGCAGCCCCGTCAGAACTCTCTGGTAACAGATCTGATGCAAGTTCAATCAAAACATTTCACCGGCCGAAAATGTCATCGGCATCTTTTATTTATTTCTTTACTCATTTTACAATGTTACATTATCACGTTCACCGTCTAGATGCTCATCTCTGAAGAGGCGATGTAGATAAAGCGCATTATCAGACAGACAGTCGGCCAAGGTTGGATGTTTGACCTTCCTCGTGTCGTGGGGGTTTTTAGCAGAAAGAAAAAATTGGCTTGTGCCCACGATTTGTTAAAAGGTGACAACAATGTACCGTAAAGGAAGCTAACTGTACTCCTGTCATCAATAGTGTAATATTGATCCAGTCTGTCGTCGCTGACATTTATTACTGAAGTGTAATTTGCATTTTCTGGATTGCAAAACCAATATGAAACTCGACAAACCCAAATATCACAGCATTCTTAATCCAACACCATCATATTGTGGAGCAGTACATCAATAGACAGTAACGTGATGATACGGAAGGAAAGACTGATGCCTTCACAGTCAGCTAAGCTCAACAATTTGGGCAACTTATCTGCAATTTAGCTTTTCAGCTGTGGAAAAGACACTAAGTTTATCATGTTTAGGACCAAAATGACAGACAGTATCTATGGGCAACCAAGCTCTACTAATATTGAAGCTATAATGCAGATTCAGAATGATACAGTAACTAGAGCACGCAGAGTAGTTGTTATTCTTTACCACCTCTAGACTCTCCATATCAGTGCTGTGTAGCAGATTTGGGCCTTGTTGCGTTGCCGTCTTCTGAGCACTGTAACTGCATAATGTATATCCTGACAGGGTGATATTGTGTTTTATATCTCTAAGGGCACTCATTATGCTGCCTGGGCACATTTTGGTTAACGGTGCAGTTTCAGCTTCCTTTTCTCGTGCTGTCACACGGTAACAACGACAGATGAGCTGAAATACTTACATTTGCAACGTAATGCAACACTTCTGAATGTGCAAGAGACACCTGAATGGGACAGGCAGTGAGAGCCGCTTCCTGCAGCTACCGTACTGGGCCATGTCTCTTAAGTTAAATAGTGAGTGCTTATTATAAATATCACCTTCAGGGGCTTTTATCTGCACTCTAAGAGCTCATTATTCTGTGAGCTATTTTGGTTGAATTAATAGAACTGTGCAATTCCTTGTTGTTCTTACTGGTTTACATTAGCCTTTTCATCAAAACTAACTTTAGGAAGGCCACCAGTTACAAAAGCTGTGTCAGCTCTACAGTGTACCTCTACTGTACCTACAGTGAATGTACTTTTATAGCAACACTATCAGTTGGTGGTCTCAATGTCATTATACTGTATGCGAGTCAGGTTTTTACTACATAATTGATCATCTCAAAGGTTTGCGTTTTCCTCGTACTACCTCCTGAGCAGTTCCTGTCCTGAAATAACACACAGGATATTTCAAATTGAGTGATACTGTACTGTTCCTTAATAATGCATAGCTGCTCACAGCATGAACTGAATACAAAAGAAATATCATTCATTCTTCAAAATGGCTGCAGTGTCTTAAACTAAAAATTTGATCTAGTAGGTTTTTGTCGTGCACATATTTTGTCAACCACAGCAGAGCTTTTAAAAAAAGGAAAAAAAGAATATTAGCATTCTGCTTACAGAAAATCATAGCTCACCATCCAGTCCTTTCCACCTACTGTACCACCTGTGGTGAAAATAACTGGCAATTCCACCGACTATTATTTCATGGATAAATCAACAATCAAGCTTTCAAAATCAGCGGCCAGCATCTGAACATATATTTCTATATTTCAGTGTCCATATCATGGTCTGATTACTGTTTTAACACATAGCTGCTCCTGAAAACAAGTGGCACAATGACCCAAATTGTAACTTAACCAACAGTGCAGTGCAGCTGTGATGGCTCCAACTATAAGCTCCCAGCTATACATACGTCCTCGTGTGGAGCGCTTTATTTTATTAAAGTATTCTGTCTCTGTCACTTGAGCAAAGTTTATTCAAAATAACGCAAAAAATAATACAATATCGCAAACTTGCCAAAGGTGTAGAGAGACAAAGATCTCAACAGTGACCTTTTTTTTTTTTTGTCTTCACCATCCAGGGACATAATCCCTGTTTGGCTGTGCAGCTGGCATGCAACTGAGTCACGCGTCAGCCCTGATTAGAAGCAGCAGTGGTCCGCGGGCCCCATTCCTCTGCCAGAGCCAGGAGTGGAAAAGGCCAGGGCCACCACTTTCAGTCTGTGGATATGACCTTGATGGGGTATGATAGAGAGGAAGCGACACAATTCGCAATGCCACACAATATCTGTAACCTTCCACTTCCCCAGTACGCATACTGAAGCTATTGAGCTGTGACACACATAGGCTACACGCGCGCACACACACACACACCATGTCAACTCTGCCCTGTCGTTGTTTCAGGCAGTCTCCTCCTTCATGTCATCCAGTCATCCATCTCTCTTTGCATATTGGGTGGAGCTTTGTGAGAAATATCTTAATTCCAAACATTAGCTCCCTTTCATACTCAGCAGCTGCCATGCTAATGTAAAAGTCATATAAGTGCAGCTTTAAGAGCTAATAACTTAAAGAAGTTTAAATATTAAGTAGCATGATGTGCCATGCAGTTTAATTCTATTAAAGGCCATAATATTCATTTCACTACTACTACTAGTAGTATTGAGTTAGTTGTTGTAGCAGCTGTGACACCATTTTCTTTTTTTAAATTGCAAGCGCTACCCAAACC
This sequence comes from Trachurus trachurus, assembly GCF_905171665.1. Classification (NCBI taxonomy): domain Eukaryota; kingdom Metazoa; phylum Chordata; class Actinopteri; order Carangiformes; family Carangidae; genus Trachurus; species Trachurus trachurus. Next base: position 16,116,436 of record NC_139903.1, on the reverse strand, counting down.
CTTAAATCTCATTGGAGACGACGATGTCTTATGAGTCAGATCATAGCAACACAAGTGTGGCAAAGATGGCACTGAAGGCACAAGGAATACTGTGTGGTGAGTAAAATCTTGGCAACAGCACATCCTGTTTCAAAATAGAGCTGATAAGAAACAAAAATAAACATGAAAATTGTACCGAGCTGCAAATATAAATGAAGCATGACCGAGGGAAAATAAAACGCAGGATAACAAATAGAAAGCAAAAAATCCTGTGACTGTGACACACCCTGTTGTTGTATTTCCGTCTAAAAATATCTCCATAACAACAGCACTATATGCACAAAAAGTCATACTCAGCATTGCCCAAGTTCATCGTTCACGTTTGGAGCGCTGCAAACCAAGACTTCCATGTTGTCAGCGTGACTCTCATTTAGGAAACCAAGTGGCTTACCGAAGAAAGCAATAGCATTTAAATGAGACTGTCAGCTCAACCAGCAGGGATTTAAGAGTGCAGCCAAACAGCAAGTGTTAATGAGAGAATGTGCAACGGATCTGAGACGCAACACTTGTGTGCTGTCCACAAGTGAGGTGCTGAAAAGATATGCGTGCAGCAGCCAAGCAGAGGTGGTCACCCAATTCAGCTCAACTGGTAATCTGAGCTAGTCTGTGAAGGTAATAGATTTCAGATTCTCCAGTCTGAAAACTCAGCAACAAATGGTGTTGCGTTACTGTTGTGGGTATAATTTGCAAAGCAAATAGGTTTGCAGCAGCACGTATGCAAGCTGTGCTCTGTATCTTGGCCACCTCACCTCTGCCTTTTTGTGTGATAAATTAATCAAATCATCATGGTTTGTGGGCTCCTAGACCTTGCCATTTGAAGCAATAACACTGGAGTCAGTCATAAAATGAAATAAACACACTGTGTGGAATAAAATTATATTAAAATTCCACACTGTACCAATTCATGCAATCCAATGAACAATAGACAATGATTAAGTAAACTGCCTCTCTGTTCATTCATATTCATCCACTTAGTCTGTAATATGCAGTGCAGTAAATTAGTGTGGAGGATTGACTGAAATTTGTTCTTTTCTTTTTTGTAAATTTTACATTTTGGAGCCCAAAGCTTTGGTTTAATTTGAACTACACCACCTCCTCAGTGGTCGACCCTCCTGAACTGCTGCCAGTATGGAGGCAGCAGCAGCAGCCTCCTATGGGGGCGTGGGGATTGAAGCTGCAGGTTTTAAGAAACATCTCATCACACAGGTGAGAAAACCTTTTCCTTTATGCTCACAACTTTCCTCTGATTTAATGGGTGATATTAAGAGACGATGGTGGTGGAAGTTGCTTTTGTTGCAGATGATGTGGCAGATTCTTGACTCAACTACAGCTTCCTTCCCTGTCTGCCTCTCTCCTTCCCATCTTTAAACCGGCCAGTCCTTTGGCACAGAACATGAAATCCCTCTCAATAATGAATATGCTACCTCAAGCATCTCACAGACAAGGGTCCTGAATGCTGCATGACTCAAAAAACACCTTAACTACACTTTATATGATCTATAAATAAATATATGCGTATATATATGTTAGTGTGTGCTGCCTATATACATATATATAGAAAGACATACACAGTGTACATACATGCACACAAAAAACAGACATATCTAGTAGTATGTTACTGTATTCATATTCACATTCACACACACACACACACACAAACATAGCCTATAGAATGTATCTATATCCTATATAATTAATACAAAGCCAACCCGACATGTGCCATCTGGTGAATCAAATAACACTAACAATAGGTTATGTAGCTCGTTTCCATATTTCCGCCGGGGCTGCAGCCTTTATTCAAAGGAAAAGCCACCACTGCTGTAGCCCAACCACAGGGCATGTCTTCCGGCACGCAATTAAGCGACCTCATCCGCAACCGTGTTGAATTTGGAAAGCATACCTCTCCTCCACCCACCTCAACTGACTGTAAACACTGGTAACAAAGAAGGTTGCTTTGAAAACTGACCGTCTACGGCCACATTAAGTGACATCTCCAAAACACACCTCAAGAGAAGTGTCAATAATTGGTGAGCAGCAGCGGCTCAATATCCCCGAATGGGAAAAACAAACAATTCCGGACCACTGACATTGAAAAACACACATAGACACTGATAGAGCAACGGCTTATCTTGCTTTTCTTACCGCAGCACGCTGTAAAGCTAATTACCGCCTTCCATAAGGTCGTTTGCGTGTAGGAGGTGTGCGGTGTCATTTACCTGTGCATCATCCAGCGATCCGACACATGGATAGCTACAGCGAGGTTTGATTATTCCAGCCAGGCAAACACAACCGCAAAAGAGAGAGAGAGGGAGGGAGGAGAAGAGAAAAAAAAATCCTAAAAAACCGAGCAGAGATGAATGCGGTAGATGATTGCGCGACCTTTGCCTTCAGAGAGAATAGTCTTCTTATCTTTAGATGTTGCTGTGTCGATGGAGGCAGGCTGGCAGGGAAGCCCACAGCTCCTCTGAACAGACAAAGATGCTCTCTCTCCCCCGCCGCACAGAAAGCAGCAGCAGCAGCAGCAGCAGCGGCAGCAGCAGAGCCGTCATTCCCCCGACACTTGATGGTAATAGTTTGGTAGGTAGCTTATATGGGTTGAGGGCGCGGTCAGCTGCTGTTGACCAATCCTGCTCCCCATCAAACTTACAGCAGCGTTGCCATGGAGGATTAAATGGCGCTTAACCACTAACCTGTGGTAGGGCCGGTCAAGCAGGTACAGTTTTTAATTTCCATCCCATGTATGGATTTTTTTTTCTCTCCTACAAACTGCATCTTAACATGTGAGTAGCATCTCATTTAAAAGCAGCAAGCATGCAGTGCGGCTGCCCTCCCCCCATCCCATCCCCACCTCTTTATGCTGCCCACGTGTCCTTGAGCAAGGCACACAGGGAAAGGTTCACCAGCTGCAGGGATGCTGTTTAAAAGCTTAATCAAATATATTATTCTATTCTTTAATGGCTTAATCTACTGTGACATTTTAACTGAGCTGAAACAGGTTAAAATTAAAAATTGACCTGCTTGTTTTTATCCTGCATGCACCTGTTCCAGTAGGTGTGTCTCCATGATGCAGAGCTTCTTTTCATTTCTATTAAACTCAACAGTGCAACGTTCCCACAGTAACAACGGTTTACCATATCCAGTTTGTCCATTAACAGTTTTATCATGGAAAACTCTCTTTGCTGTGGGGCAACGATTTATATTTTGTTCCAGCAGTGAAACTAGATCACCAGGTGAAACTGGTGCAAAGTGAATTTCTTTCTTCAGTTCCAACACATAAAATGCAGTTGTCAAATCTGCTATTTGTAATGGCTACTAGAGCCAGACCTTTAGAAATCCCATCCTCTCAGGTGATGTTAAAGTAATAATGGGATTTAGAGTTAGATTTTATTTATATCCTGAAGTTTTGTTTTGAAATTATATGAAAAGCAGTTTATCAAGTGGAGTGAAAATGTAAATTTAGGAACCAGGAGTTTTCAGAGATCAGAAATTATTATATGAATATAAACTAGTGTGGGCTTTAGAAACATTGATTCACTCAATGTAGAAAAAGTCACTCAAAAAAGCAATTCATACTGTAAGGCTTTACATAATGGGCAAAATGATAAAATAAGTCATTCATTCAGTCAAAACACACAAAAAAGGGAAAGAGAAACAGGTTTGTAAATGAACGATGAAAACATTGAAAAACAAGCAGAAGGAAGATCAGAATGTAAACACAAGTTGGATTAAGTCTAGTGCTTACGAGCATGAACATTTTAACCCTGCCATGTTGAAGAAAATTGTACTTTTCTGGATGATTCTGCCAGCTGTGTGTATTATAGCTGTTACCAGATGTCCTCAGACCACCCGGAGATGTATTACATTACTTCTTTTGAAAACTCATATTTTACACTCACTCTCCTATATGCGTTAAAGGTATTCTGGTGTGCAGGGTATGCAGTGATGTCAGTGTAGAAAATTTCACTTATCAGAGACAGTTGACTCACCCATGAATCTCTAAAAGCCTCAGACTGTACGGGCCTAAGCCTTCCTTGCAAGGCAGATAAAATCAAAGTAATCTTGAATCTGAGGATGACGTATGAATAATGAATGTTCAGAAATGTTTTTGCCTGCGAAACAATTCAGCCTGAGTGAGTAAATGGGGTTGAATACTTTTGCAGCTACATATCAAAATCCTCACTGCTAAAATTCAACACTAGTGTTTATAAATTAACACTTATGGGAATTTAGAAATATATTTTCATCTCTATATGATAGAAAATTAAGCTTTGTGTAGATTTTTGTCAACGTGTACTAGTATTTCAGCAATATTTTGCAGTTTGTGTCTGAGAATACCAGAAGGTTAATACAGTACAAGCTTTTATGGTCATCCAAAAACAGAAATAAACAGTAGCTTATTTGCATGCTAAACAATGAAATAAATCCAAAAACAGTTTCTTAAGTAAAGAAATGTCCACAAATAATGAGATTTCCTTTGCTCGCTAGTCACATAGCAGGGACAGTACACTGTAATCCAAACAATGTCCTCATTGGAGAGCTGATTGATTTTAAACCCTTCTCTCAAGAACAAAGTTCACACACATTTTAGAGGTTAAATGTTGGTTGATGGTTTTCTGCTGCTACTTATAAGAGGGGTCAAGTGGTTATGAATTTCCTGTCTTGCCATCATTTAATCTTACCTTCTGCCTCCCTCTTCGGCCATTTGAATTTCAATATCGGTGCGATGGGTCAGCTGTGACTATTGGCTTGGTATTGCTATTTGTCAGTGCAGAGTGCAAGACTGGACTAAAAGAGACTTTGTTGAGGTTAATGTATAGACTCTTAAGTTCTACGTCTATAACTTTAGTAGCTATCTCAAATGTTTTCTCTAAACTATCAACCCTGCCACTGGATGTTGTACAAGGACACCAGCACCTCAGACCAAACAAACAGATATTTTGTCTTCTCACAGCCTCTGTCTTCACAGACATAGACAGATGCCACCTGTTCGCTGCTTCTTACATCAACATTACCACCATATTGAAAAATGCAAAAACTGTAAATAAATGCAAGTCAGTGGGGAAGCAACAGTTTTACTTGACGAAAAAGAAGAAGCATTGGCTCCAATTACTTATAATCACCATTTTCCAGATAGGGGGATGTGAAGGTTTAAAATAAACTCAGTAACTTAGATTGTGAATTCAATTCTCTATCATAAGAAACGCTCGTATTTTTGTATTTAGGCTACATAAAACCCTTATTTGTACTGTTTGCTATTAGCTACTATGCCAATATTATGCAGATAGGCCTACCAGAAAAATTAAAAATTCATGTTGAACCTTGCTGTATGCATGGAATATAAAAAATATGATATTCTGTGGTAGGCTACTGCACTGTTGTTTTTTGCTGCAGGGTTCTTGCTTTATATTACATTTGATTTAATTCATTTATTCAACCAAAGCCTACAATGTAATTTTTTGCCTCCTGTGACATCTGACTGACACGTTTGGATCAATTAAGCCGTATATAAATGCATTTAGAGCTATGTTAATTTTGCACACTAGGCTACTTTTTTAATTAGCCTAGTGTTTTAATTGTTAATCAAATTTTATTTCTGTCATTCCTTATCACTGAACTATTCCCTAGCCTGCCACAAAGGTAAGTTAATGTAGCCTATCTATTAAAGGACTTGTTGAAATCGTTTGCAGAACATGAGCATAGTTTGTTTTTATCATGGATGTATTAGGCTATCATGTTTTTTATCCAGACTACCAGAAAATCTCATAACTGCAGTCTCTTCCGGTACCAATATGGCGGCGATTTTGACGTAGAGCGGCCAGCCATACGTACGTACGTCACCTCCACCTGGGCTCATAGAAAAGCCCGGTAAAAGCGACCACCAGCCAACAACAAGAGACGATATAAACACAACTCGCCTACACAAGTCATTGCCGCGATTACTGCGCCACACCAATGCTAATAGTTAGCACAGCATCTTTTTGTGTTATATGCAGGTTCGCTTATCAAACCTAACACTTGTAACATTATGTAGTTATCAAGTTACTTACAAATGGAGGTGAAGAAAAGCCCGAAAAGCCCTTCAGCTGCTCACAGGGAAAGCCAGACCAGTAGCCTGATGCCTCCACCATCTGACTGGGAGAGAGATTCAACCTCCGGGTTTATCCGCTGGATTTTGTAGCATGAATGGAGGAGCCGCCGGTAAATTCAAAGATCGAGCTGGTCAAAACTTTACGGATGTTTTAACGACGTCCGCCACTCATGGATGGAGCCAGGACTGCAGCAGTCATCGTGCACAGTGCAGTAAGTCCACCCATGCCCTGCTGTTAACTCCTTGTCTCAACTGTAAAAGGTTGTTTTTTTCTCAGCAATCTCACCTGTAACCGACTGTGTTTCTAATGTGGGGAGGGGCTCACGTGCCCCAACACGCACGCGCCCTGCAGAGAGCAGCTCCGATTTTTTTTTTTAATACAGGGTGTGTCTCCACCCAGGACGTCATTATCTCACTGTACTGTATATATTTACACAGAATATATTTCATTTTTAAGATGAATGAATATTTTGTGCCTAACTGTATGAATTTCCAAACAGTGTTAATCTGTCAGTGATTTTGTGGCAATAACATTTTAATCATCAAATGCCAAATACAATTGTGGTCAAGGCATTGAGCAAGAAGCAGACAGACATCCTGTGTTGCGTGTATTTCAGAAGCAAATGTGACTTTGCATACATCATACACCTATTGTCTCTGCTTCGTTTTGTTAATTTGTTAAGCAAATTGTAGGCTAATTCAAATCGCACAGAAGGTCTGGGAACAGTAAAATGTCTTTGCGAAGAATTCTTTTCATTTAAAAGTGAGGCAATCTCACGCGACTTCTAGAAAGAAAGCTGTAATGGCACCGCTGTGCCCCGAAACCCATTATTTCCAATGGCGAGAAACGAAGCATCCAGGCTGGCACTGCAAGTAAACAGAAAGTTGACATGATGAAACCAGTCGCTGTGGAAACAGAGCTCCTTGGTAGCGCTTGTGTCTTAGCACAGGTTGGTGCACTGTTGATTTTGTAACCATGATGTTTTGTACTAGACATTTGTGGTTCCCAGAGGATGAACCTGCCTGACTTTGATGCTCCCCTGGCATTTTCCTCTAACGTCACCAGCAAGCTCACTTTTTTTTCTACAGCAAAGCATCTCAGCATCTATTGGAGGATTTCCATGAAATGTGGCAAATATGTTTATTTTCTCACAAATCAAGGTAACAAGCTAAACTGAGGGATTGAAGAGGCTCAACATAAATCTCAGCATGTCACTGCATGATAGTTAGCTTCCTGGTGTTAGCATTCAGCTCAAAGCACCACTGAAATGCAGCCTCACGGAGCGTAACGTGGTTGTAGACTTAATCTTGTTGTGTCATAAGGTCTTTTGCACTAGGAAATTTGTGATTTGTTTTTAACTAAACCCTCCCAAGCAGAAATGTTCAACGAAGCATCAACAAATGTAAAGTGAATACAAATAGAAAGAAAAGTGTGTTTTACAGTATCGCAATGCACTAAATCTGAATTATGTTAAGTCACCCATCTGTTATCTTTTTGTCTCTACCTCTGGGGCACAATCATACCCTGACCCATGCTTTTATTGTGAACATCTGCGGTACTCCTGCCCCCCAAACACCATACCAAAGACTGTATGTGTGTTTTAGTGACCTGTCTAAGGCAATTATTGATTTTTGTTCTGGTCGAGAGCAGAGAGAAGCTCTGTGGCCTGGATGAAGAAATAGAGGCGGTCGCCTGTTGTGCAGAGAGATAGATATCCAGAATTGCAATAAAATATTGAGCAACATCCGTATTATGAGAAAGCCCTCAGGACTTAAGTAAAGCATGCATGTCACTGGATCTGCTTTGTGGGATTTTGTAGCAAACGGCAGGTTATTTCTCTTTTTATCTGATAAACAAGTCCACAAGCCAACAACATTTCCGTGGCTAGTGCAGCTCTTCTTTTTGTGATACACTCGGTTATGCAGCTCAAGCAGTTTGTTCAGTACAATTAAGCAGTTCACATTCAAAACAAGCTATTCAGCATAAGTGCTGTGCAAATAAACAAGCCTGAGAGTAGCCAACTGACTAAAAGCTAAACTATCTAAATTGCTTTGCAGTTGTGTGTAATTTGATTAATGGGTGAACATGGATGAAATGCTGATGAGTCAACAGTCACTCGTGTCAGTGTTGGATTTTGTTTAGCAGATAAAGTTTTAAATAGATGTAAATTGCTGGGATATATCTATCTACAGTAGGCTGTATAATATCTGCTTATTGTTGCAGTAGTTGTGGTTTGTTTTAAACCACAATACTGGCATTGCATTAGGTCCAAAGATTTTTGCAAAAGTTACACATAATGCAAAGTGAAGCTAGGTGAAAGGAGAAAAAATAATTCCCTGAATAATTGTTATCATTCAGTCATTTATTTGGTGTCTTCACAGCAGCAGCAGCAGTAAGCAGGCAGGTTGTTTTCAGTGTTTTTGAGAGCTCGCCTCAGTTCTTCTGTGGATTGAGGCTGCCTCATTGTCTCACTGTTCTGTCTTTTCAATTCCAGACTGACTCAGTGATGTTGAGATCAGGACTCTGTGGAGCCAGACCATCTGTTGCAGGACTTCTTTTTTTTCCTTGTTGCTGAAGATAGTTCTTTATGACTCTGGCTGTATGTTTGGAGTCATTTTCATGCCGCAGAATTAATATGGAAACAATCAGACGCCTCTCCAGTGCGCTGCATGGATGAGATTCTACGCATCTAAAGTGTCTAAAACCTTCCATGATAACAGAAGATAAATAGGCTTTCTTTTTCCTATTGAAGACATAGACCAGAAATGACTGATTCTGTGCTATATTGCAACATCGGAACATCGGAGGATTCGCAAGAGAAAGATTAAAGAAAAGACAGTTTAAATCAAAGCAGCAGAGTCTGAGACATACTGACTTTTAGTCCAGAAAAAAACACTGGCTCCTACAATTCCCATATTACAGTTCAGTTGTCTTTCATAAGATATGATCAAGATCCTTCAGATCCTCCAGAGGCACTGCCGAAGAAAACAGGAGAGACCTGTTCTCACACACTTAGAAGTGCTCCTTGTGATGAGTAAACCGAATGTCATGTGTGAAATTGGTGGAGTGTCCCTTTAATCAGCTGATTTATCTCCTTGAGTGAATTGGATAATGCTCATGACTCATAGGTGCAGGCGCTAGTACTGATTGTTCTCTCTCATGCCGTCTCCTCCTTACCATAAAACAAACCTGCTTGTTTTTCAATGTGACAACACCAGATTTACCACCAGGTGCCAGTATTCCTCCTGCGTTGGCCCCATGTTGACAGATCCACAGACAGACAAAAGAAATCATTTGACCTGGGGGGAGCACTGCGACTGAACAGCTCCCTCATGAAGCCACTCTCTTGTGATTCATTGCAATGCTGCGGATCAGATGACTACTTTTCTGAAAACACTACTTTAACTCCCCACAACAGAAACATAGAGTCTGGCTGCAATTGAACGTCCTGTTTCCACCTTTAGAGATTGAGAAGAAAAAAAAAACACAATAAAACATTGCAGTGAAGCTGGAGGTAAATTATTTCACGGTGCATGAAGATTAATTGAACGAGCACAGATTTTACAGTCTAGATTAAACATATTTTAAAATGTGTATCTTAATTGAATCCATTAACAATCAGAAAACACTAACGCCTAGTTGGCATTGCTCGCTGCAGCGTCGTGCAGAAATTAATGTGCAGGTGTAATACCTCAACTTTTAATGTGCATGTGTGATGCAAGAGAGCGAGTAAAAGACAATTGCAGCCTGATCAACTTAAGGTTTTGGGATAGAGCGTGAATATGTGGCTGCTAAGCTGCTATAGGGAATGTGTTTGGTCAGCTGCAGGTCATAAATGTTACATTTACAGTACTACTTTAGGTTGAATATTATTCATCTCTTATTCAGTATGTTACCAGCAGGTTAAATCAATTGCCCTGTGCCACATATTTGGTTATTACTACATCTGATTGTACTCAACTAATGAAACCTTGGAGAACTCACCCATGTCGACTTCTTTTTTTTTTCTCCTTTCAAATTCTGACAAGTCTCATTTCTGTTTTTTCATGCTTTGCTTCCTCTGGATCCAATCCCATGACTCCTGCATCCTGACATGATGGAAATAAAAAATTAATTCTCTCCTTCACCTGGAAAGAGCTGAATCCAGCGGCTCGCCAAAGGCAAGAACACCAAGAAACTAAAAGGGAAAAAAAAGAAGCAATGGGAAAAAAGAAAAAAAATCGAATGCGTATGAAAATGATGCAGAGCAACGTGGTGTTTAGGATATGGAGGTGTGAGACATAGCTTGCACCTGCAGATGTAACACATTATTCTGTGTGACAGCTTTCAGATACATTTAGGACTTGGGGGAAGGGAGGTTTCATTGTAATGTCAGCTTCGTATTTTGAAGAGTGAAGGATGAAAAATAACGGAAATCTTCAAGGGGTTTCTTCTGTTGCTGACTACTGGAGCTCTGACCAAGTAAAAGCAAAAACACTGACTTCAGCAATAGATCATATATACCCAAAAAACTATTAAAAAATGTTTTTTAAACAGGCATTTACAGTATATATATTACCAACAAAATCAGGATAGTGAAATAACTTTACCAAAGACGTGTCTTTAATGTCTGTATTTATATTCTGTTTTTTTTATTTTAAAATGCCTGAAATGATATTTGGAATATATATGGAATATTAGTATTTGCGAACTCACAGAGTTATCAACATAAAATGTGTTTTTCCTTTCCCATTTTCTGTCTGCTCTGCATATATACTGTTGATCAAGTCCCTAATTTGCTTCCCATCTTTTCCATTTATTCATTGTAGTTTGACAGAATAAGGAGCCTGATGAAACAGCAGCGTGCATAAAGACAAGGGAAAAACTGTGAAATTTGTATTGCCAGTTGCACCAGCCAGACAACACAGACCCTTTAATAACTGCAGTTGCTGTTGGCCAATCAGGTCCTTCATTAACATCAGAGTTAATTGACTTAATCTTCTCCTGGGAGTTGAATTAAAATAAAAATTAATTAAACTTTTATGCGTCTTCCTGATTGCATGATAGAGAGATCATACGTTAACTATGTTAGGTGAAAAGACAGTCAGTCAGTCAAACTGGCAGCTGCTGTCGACGGAAGATGAAGAGGTTACATAACAATAATAAGAAAAAAACAACCTGCTCACATTGAACTCATTGGTTCAGCGGATTGGCTGTCGTAACAATTTCATTTGTTGTTGAAAATTTGCCTTCACAAATAATGATTTTCTTTTCCTTTTTTTTGCTTGGTCTACAGATTCCATCGGGCGGTCCGTTGGTTCGCTGTGGTCTTGAAATGCTTGATGTACCATTTGACAGAACAGCCAGTAGACATGTAAGAACATAATTTGCTCATCATAATGGACAAATCAGGGGCATGCCAGCTTCAATCTCTGTCATCTGTTGTGTGATGGTTCCTCTGTTCTGGGGGTCATTTAGCATGCAGGAGCATTAAAAGGAGCATAACAGGAAATGGCGTAGACATCATTTATATACCGTGTAAGTTCTAAAAATTCTTCCAGTGATGCAGAAATGGCCTTGAAGCACTGCCAACCACTTCAGCTACCACCTGCAATTTGAATCTTATTAAGCTGCCGTCCAACTGTTGTGGCGTTTGACAGCAGCATCTTTTGTTTTGCTTTTTTTTTTTTTTTTCCTTTTTGCATCTCATCCAATCATGCTGTTGAGTGGCAAATGGTTATAAAGACATGCTAATTTTACTCCTAATGCTTCCCTGTCAACATTTATTCAAAGTGTACTGCAAACCAGTCCATCTTGACACTAAAGCACTATCCACTCTCTCATCCAGCTTTTAACCAATTTCAGTCCGAAGGCAGAAGTCTTGTTTTAACAAGACAATAATAATAGTGCAGGATCGCTTCCCACTGAGAACAACTCAGCAAACACTGCCTCCCTCCTTATGCTGTGGTCCGATTCATAGTAATACTGGTGTTGTCTGCCGGCTCTTGCTGACATTAACAAGATATGCCTTTCAAATATCATGGCCTTTGGGACTGGGTCAGCGTTACTATTTATAGAAGGTCAAGACTTCATGATAGTTTGGCTCGCTAGAGTGATAACTGAAAATAGAGTAGGTTTACATTGCTGTGCTGCAGCTGATTTTGTGTCTGTTGTTGCTCCAGGCTCCTGAACAAATGTGATCTAAGCACAGACCCTGGATCACCGGGTATTTACAGTGCCACTACGTACAGTACTTGTGATCTGACAGTAGCATGAAAGAGTTAAACATAGCAATGTTGCCATGTGTGAGAGTAGGTGCCAGTGAGACCTGTAGTCTGGTTTGCTGAAAGTCCAGCCCTGTAACTGCCCCGTAATGCAGCAACTTATGAATATGGTGTCATCCTACAATATGATAATTAGCAGACTTTGCAGTGCTTTGCTTTTTAGGTGCAACAAAACACATTTTAGAAAATTTAATATACCGTCACCATCTGCCGGCCGAGGTACTCCTGCCAAGTTTTTGGGAGAGAAACAAGTTAGCCACTGTAGCTGCCAGATATTATCTCCCTCCTACAATATCAGACAATACATTTCACAGGACAGTGAAGCCATTACGCATTGAAAAATGTAACCACACCAAGATACATATCTGGCTTCATATTTTTCATTATTTCAATTATTCTGAATCCTTGAAATCATAGGCTGTCATCTTTGTGAATGTTACCTTTATGCAATAGTATATTACCACCATGATAGAAATGAAAATAGGAAATGGATTCCCCATTTTTCAAAGTATGTCGCTCTCACTGCTTTGATCAGATTGGTTTTGATCAGTTTAAGTCAAATATAAAAAAGGAAAATAAATAGAACCCAAAGTTCATTGCTGTCATGTTTATATTGAATGAATTTACTGTAAATGAAGTCATCTCAATCTAAGACACAATGCATCGTCGCCTGTCTAATGTCATAGATCCAAGACGTGCCCCTTAGTTATTCCTATGTGACATTATCAAAAAAGTTGCAACCTCTGCCAACTGCAAAAGCTCCTCCCTTCACCTAATACATACAAACTGCTCCACCCTCTGCTTAATATTCATAGTAGGGTCTTTAAAACCTTGAACCTGCACTCATGCTGTGGGTTCCTCTCTTGCTGTGTGCCTGGGCCTGGTGGTGTGTGTCCGCTGTTTTACTGTTTACATTCTTCCAGAGTCAGAGCCCTGAGCCGCTACAACTCGTGCCACCATGTCTAAACCGCTGTCTGACCATGATAGAAAGAAACAGATTTCAGTGCGAGGCCTCGCCGGTGTTGAAAACGTTGCAGAGCTGAAGCAAAACTTCAACAGACATCTCCACTTTACCCTGGTCAAGGATAGAAATGTAGCAACCAAAAGGGATTACTACTTTGCTCTTGCCCACACTGTGAGGGACCACTTGATGGGCAGGTGGATCAGAACCCAGCAGCACTACTATGAGAAAGATCCCAAAGTAAGTTCAAGTCATGACAGAACAAAACACACAAAAGTGAACTTCCAAGAATATGTAGATTTTCAAATACTATTATTTTAATGGCAATAATGGCATAAACTGTATCACATCTTGTATTTGTGACAGAGAAAATTATAGAGCTTATAGTGTTTAACCAAGTGTAGGGCAAAGACCTGCATTCATATTTAATCTGAGAAGTGCAGCACACCCTCAGGACATTAAGGAAAGTCTGTTACATTGTCCTTAGTGCTTTAATTAGCATTTTGTTCTGAACCTTTAAGCAACCCCTATGCATGTATCAAAGTATTGTATTTAAGTACAGTTTTAGAGGATATGTACTGTTTTATTTGATGCTTCTTCTATAATTATGGATGTATAGATTTGTACTAATCCTAGAGGGGAACACTGCACTGATAAATTCAAAGCCACATCAAACTGCTAATTCCCAAACTTTTTGGCTCTTGACTCCGATAAAAGAATTCCCATTTTTTACTCGGATGTTGTTAGCAGGTGATTTGTCTTGAAGGTTTCTCAGATGACTTCATGGTAATGACTGTCATTGAGTCAAAGAGGAAAATAATCAGCTGACTTTTAACGAAAGAAAAACTGACGAGATAAAAGAAAAAAAAAATCATCCCTGCTCAATCATGACGCTTAAGATTTACTGAATGACCCTTGAGGGGCTCTGACTGCTGTGTTGGAAATCACTGGATTAGATTAATTGTATATAGAAGAATGCTTATACATAGACTCAAGTAAGTGATGAATATCAATAATCTTGCTACATAACCAGTACTTTAAAATGAGATACTTCATTTGCATGCACTGTACATAGATTTACAAGTACTCTTATGTCCATAGCGTTGATTCAATTACTTTGGTTAAAGGATGTGAATACTTCTTCCTCCACTGAGAGACAGGGCTTGATATTCCTCCACTGTACTTGGAGCAACCTGATGTCAGTGTAATGCCAAGTCATGACATTTAGACTTCTTAGCACTCTGCTGGTATGCTGCCGTTCTTATAGTGTGTTGAAACATTAAACCTCCCCATGACCCTCTGTTCCTATCCTGACTGACCATAAAGCACCTAGCCTTTACTTGTGTCATTTGAGCGCATGCCTCTGAGGACATCTGGGTTCATGTGAAGGCACAAGTCGCACAGAAGCTCTCAGCAACCGCAGTGGTATAAACAGCTGAACAGGCTGAACCTTTAAGGAACAATGGGAAGCTGGCGTCACTGGTCTAAAGCAGCAAAATGAAATGAAAACCACATTTTGCTTTAAAAATGTTGCATAAAATTGTGTGTAATTACACCAGGAGATTCAGCAGAGCAGAGGGGAGCTCGGTTCCAATTGCATTCATTATTAGCTCCACTGAATGAAGGGGATAATTTATCTTTTCGTCGACTCACTCTGAAGGGTTATTGTTCAGGAGCCTAAGTGTTAAAGCCCTCATGCATTGATATCAGGAGCAAGAAATTTAGTTCTTGCACTCAACAACTTCTCAGAAATGTTATAATCAGATGTTGATGGGCTGCAGCCTCTTAGTCAGAAAGCACCTGACCTAAACTGTATCAGCCCGGTCTGGTGCTCTAGACTGAAAGGTCAAAGGTGAGTTCCTTAAAGGTCTCAACAGAAACATGGAGGAGGAGAAGTAGGAGGAGAAGGGCAATCAACCTCAGTCCAGAGTTATGTGTAAAGATCAACATACTGCAAAGTTACTGTTACAATCCCAGATTTATTTTTCGCATTGCTAATATATTTTATTTGGAAGAAGGGAAAAAAAGAGCAAATTGGCATAATGAGATGAAACAAGGATGGAAGTCAGATAAAATTTAGAACATGGATTCATATATAATTCAGGACATCCTGTTAGCTACTCTGTGATATGGCTCGGTCGGTTGTATTCATTATTATTTTACACATCTATCTGAACCATTTCTCCTATCAAGCCAGTCTTGAACTCCACAATGAAAGGGTATCAGGCTCACGCTGACCTTTACAGCGACCTCTACAGGAGCTATTTCTGTCTGGGGCCAAAATGTTGGTGTTATGCAATACCCAAAGTAATATGCACCCCCCCCCCTTCGCCTCTTCTTTCCTCTCCGCTGCCTTTCCTCAGCTTGTGTCTGCCCCTCCATGTCAGAGGAGGCAACAAAAAAAAAAAACTAAATGGCAAAGGCTAAACACAGGCTCAGGTGGCACATCTCCATGTACTCCAGACCATCATGAAATTTGAAGGTTTCCTTGACAGTCTGAGGTGGATGTGTTTGTGACATTTGGCCTATGGTTTCTCAGGATTTCCATTGCCAAACTTGTGGGCGTCATGCTGCTGTGGAGTCTTTTCTATAACCCCAATTATATAACGGCACAAATAATAGCCCCGTTAGTGTTGATATTACATTTTCTGTCAGTTTATTCACGTTGTTATTGATTGTTTCTCCCTGTCTTGACAAACTGTAGCGTGTGTACTACATCTCCCTGGAGTTCTACATGGGCCGCACCCTGCAGAACACCATGGTGAACCTGGCACTGGAGAACGCCTGTGACGAGGCCATATACCAGGTGAGAAAAAGCATGTTTTATAACGGTAAAACCTTTTTCAACTACTGTAAAAAAAAAATAAAAAAAAACAAGCAGCCTGTCAGAATTAGTCCATTCATCAGTCCATGTTGTCCTCTGTAGTTGGGTCTGGACATGGAAGAGCTGGAGGACATGGAGGAAGACGCTGGTCTGGGTAACGGAGGCCTGGGCCGTCTTGCCGGTGAGCATCTTTTCACCCTTCACATTTGATTAATTCCAAGACCCTTTACTCCTTTAGTGAATATTAGAAAATGTTTTTTTTTTCATGTGCTGTCTCTGGTTTTCAGCCTGTTTCCTGGACTCCATGGCCTCTCTGGGTCTGGCTGCCTATGGTTATGGTATTCGCTATGAGTTCGGTATCTTCAATCAGAAAATTGTCAACGGCTGGCAGGTTAGAAATGTTCAACTTCCAGGCTTCTTGCTGTCTTTTTATTCTTTTAGAAACTTCACATTATTTTTGTCTGGGTGTAAGAATAGCTGCCAGTTTCTTTTCTCGCCTCATATCCCCTGCTGGATACATTTCCTTTATCACCATCATGACCTGATGTTCCTGATCATTGTCTGTCTGCCTCAGCTCAGAAAGCCGTTCACCTAATTAGTGTTTTTTTTCCTCTCCATAAATGCATGTCATTATCTAGGTTGAGGAGGCTGATGATTGGCTGCGCTATGGCAACCCCTGGGAGAAGGCTCGCCCTGAGTACATGCGTCCTGTGCATTTCTATGGCAGAACCGAGCATCACCCTGATGGCGTCAAATGGGTTGACAGTCAGGTGAAAATATGATTCAAAGCAAAATGCACATGAGATATGTTTTCTGAGATGACGATGAGTTATGAGATGAGAGTTGAAATACTAATTTGAAATGTCTGTCTCCGTCTCTCATGGTACTGGCAGGTAGTGCTGGCTCTGCCATACGACAGCCCTATCCCTGGCTACAGAAACAACATTGTCAACACCATGAGGCTGTGGTCTGCAAAGGCTCCCTGCGACTTCAACCTTAAAGACTGTACGTGTCATAGCAGAGATCCAATGCCACAACAAATAAGAGAGAGTATGAACCAGATGAGTTTATGCACAAATATTTTCCCCTTACAGTCAATGTTGGTGGCTACATTCAGGCTGTTCTGGACAGAAACTTGGCTGAGAACATCTCCCGTGTGCTGTACCCCAATGACAACGTAAGAAAATATAACTAAATTACCTTTTAATCCACCAGAGCTGCACATGTTAATCTGAATTAGAGGAAACAGCTGAATGTTGATAGGTAAAGGAGCTGCAGCCTGTATGGCTCCTGAGCCACTGTACAGGGCTTATCCTAAGTCCACTGAGAGATGGATTTCCATAATTTGGACCCAACTAGTATCCTTTGTCTTCAGCTGGAGCCACTGTGTGCTCTTTCAGCTTCCTCTGAAGCTGTCCTTAATATCTGACATAAAACCTGACCACCATGTGCTGACTCCCTGAAGGCTGAAGAGGGAGGATTTAGGAGATAACCATCTAGCTCGAGATATAACTCATGTCAGGTCTGGTAATTTATGTCTGTGCAAGTGAGAGCAGGAGCTGTGGTGGAGCTGAAATTCCAGCTTTGTCTGAATTCAGTGTAGTCGGTGCTGTTCATTGATGCTGTGTTTTTCTATTAACAATACAGACGCACCAAAACAACTATTTCATTCGCTAATTAGTCATTGAAATGACATTTTGCATTTCAGCCATTAAAAATGAGAAAGGTTTTGACTTTAATATTATAGTGAATTGAATAGCTTCTTGGTTACTCAGAAATGTGAAAATGAAAATAAAAGAAGAAGAAAAAACTGAATAGATTCTTTTCAGTATATTCTTTTGAATTTTAATGCATGCTTCCAATGAAACACATGAAGCCTGAATTCTTCCATAAATATCTCATAGTCTCATTATAAAGGGAGCTGTTCTTTTTTTACAGAGGATGTGCACACATGTACTTGCATTAACACAAAACTGTGCAATATAAATAGACTAGATGTTTAATGTTACAGTGGATTGATTAGAACTGCATGGTTGTTCTGTTACAAATATTGCACATAGAGCTCCTTCACTTGATCATATTTTTATCAAAATGAAAAGATTTCTGTCGTCCATCAGTCACTTATATGCAAAAGGTTATGTTTAATGGATTAAAAAAACTATTCATGCTTGCCTGCAGAACAGAAACAGACTAAAATGTGTCTTTATCCTCAGTTCTTTGAAGGGAAAGAGCTCCGTCTGAAGCAGGAATACTTTGTGGTGTCTGCCACCCTGCAAGACATCATCCGCCGTTTCAAGGTCTCTAAGTTTGGCTCCAGGGATGTTGTTCGCACAGACTTCAACAAGCTGCCTGAAAAGGTGAAGTGAAAAACTCAACAAAATAGTTTCTGTCAAAAATGAAAAGATTTCCCCCTGATGTTCTCTCGTCTCGCCTTCCTTAAATTGCCCCTGTCACTGTGTAAAATGGGCTGTAGGTGGGTTTCATTGTATCTTATGAGAATATTTGAAGGGAGCAGTGTCTCTGAAGCACTTTATTCTGTATGCTAATTCTATGTTGACATATAGTAATGTTCTGCACATACAGGTTGCCATCCAGCTGAACGACACTCACCCTGCCATGGCTATTCCTGAGCTGATGAGGGTCCTGGTTGATGAGGAGAAGCTTCTGTGGGAATCGGTGAGGAAGAGCTGCAACACTGATCAATTTTCATTTTTTAGGAAGGGATAATGTTTTTTTTAGGAGATCATTATTCCGTATAGTTCACCACCAAGAGAAATGATAAAGCATCAAGTGATTTTTTTTTCACAATGTTTTTCACAGTAAAATTTACACTTGACTAATGTCTGTATTTCCTGCTGGTGTCCAGGCCTGGGACATCTGTAATCGCACATGCGCCTACACCAACCACACCGTCCTTCCTGAAGCTCTGGAGCGCTGGCCCGTAGACCTGTTTGCTCATCTGCTGCCCCGCCACCTGGAAATCGTCTATGAGATCAACCGCCGCCACCTGGAGGTCAGTGCTGCTCACTGCACTGTTGAATCCACTGTGTCCTTATGGCTTCTCCTCACTATGTAGGAGCGGAGAGAGCACACAGCGTCTCTGTTCGCTGTGGTTAAGTGCTAATATAGTGCTAAATATAATACCTCTCTTTACTTTTATCTGTCTGCTTGAATACATGCTGCACATTAAGGCATGTACATAATATCAAAGTGTGGTACTGTACAATCAGTGCATTTCCATGAGGATTAAACCTTAAAGCTCTTAGAGAATAAGGTTTGAGACTTATATGAATTTAAAAACATGAGGATGGAAAAGGAGAGGAACAAAGAAGCACTATACTTTAAATTTCAATATTTGATCTTTTCTCTGATTACGAATGGGTATTTTTAGATCTCTCTGTGATATAAATACCCATTAAAATGCAAGGAGTGACTTGATGCTGTAATGTAAATGTCAAACTGGTGTTTTGGGTTGGTTTTTTTTTAAGAAAAATTTTGGATATGAAGCGGTCGGATTGAAGGTTGTGTAAACTGTGATCCTGTACAATAATACACTGAAGTTATGTTGTTTGGTTGACGATGACCTACTTTCATATGTGAGAAGATTGAAATGAATGATTCAGTAAGCAATATATAGATACAAAAAACACACACAACCTATTCATTCATTGCCGTCTTGTGTTTGTCCTTATTTTGCAGAAAGTTGCTGCTAAGTTCCCCGGTGATCACGACCGCATGCGCCGCATGTCTCTCATTGAGGAAGGTGGACAGAAGAGGATCAACATGGCCCACTTGTGCATCGTGGGTTCCCATGCTGTCAACGGCGTGGCCCAGATCCACTCTGACATCCTCAAAGCTACTATGTATGTGCTTAAAATAAACACTAATTTCCCTGTAACACTCCATGGCGGTAAATCATAATTAACCGCAGAACTATAGTTGATGTATGTGTAGTCGCATCAGGTCCATAAATCGCCAGCCTCTGTGGTTTCGTGTGCTGCTGCTGCTGCATCATCTGTGTCCTGATGTATGCGATGCTTCACGCTCTCTGCAGTTTCAAGGACTTCTACGAAATGGAGCCTCATAAGTTCCAGAACAAGACCAACGGCATCACTCCTCGCCGCTGGCTGGTCATGTGCAACCCCGGGCTGGCTGAGATCATCGCAGAGGTCAGCTGCCTCCTAATCACACAGATACCACCAAGATAATATTTGAGTCATACCTTTCAAAGGAAACTGACATATCCTGTATTCCCTTCTTTATTTCTGTCAAACAGAAAATCGGAGAGGACTTCATTCGTGATCTCGACCAGCTGAAGGGTCTCCGCAAGTTCATCAATGATGATGCTTTCATTCGTGACATTGCCAAAGTGAAGCAGGTGAAAAAACTAAGATATTATTTCATCTTAACTGTGCAGCCAGTGAATGCACTAATTTAGAATCAACAGCATTAATATCATGATGATGAATAGATATACAAATATAACAGCTGTATGTACATGGTTTGCTACTGCCACGTATAGGAAAAAGCCCAGAGAAAAGTGGCTCAGGTCTGTTTGTGCAGTGATGGACTGTAAATGCTATGACACATCAAGTATTTTCAAGGACCCGCAGAGCTGTTTGTTTCTCTGTGATCAATGTCAAAGCCTCCACTGACAGTTTTTTCTACCACAACCTCTGCAACAGTGTGGCCAGTATATAAGAAACTGTAGTTTTCTTGATGATATTGTATTCTCTTTCTCTTGTATTTCATTATGTGTCATTATGTTTTGTTTCTTCGTTGTGCCAAAAATACTTCATATGTGTCTGCAAACAGCACATAGAAATTGAATTCACTGCAAGTCGATTTTTCCATCACACAGGAAAACAAGCTGAAGTTCTCTGTGCACCTGGAGGAGCACTACAAGGTGAAGATCAACCCCAACTCCATGTTCGACATCCAAGTCAAGAGAATCCACGAGTACAAGAGGCAGCTGCTCAACTGCCTGCACATCATCACCTATTACAACCGTAAGCACACACACTTCAAATCCTCTGTCCTTTGCCATTTTCTTAAAAAATCGTTTTATAAATGACTTGGATATTTCTCTCAGGCATCAAGAAGGAGCCCAACAAGCAGTGGACCCCAAGAACTGTCATGATCGGAGGCAAGGTTTGTAGTTTACCGACATGCGACAGGCCTTTAAAGACAAACTCACCTCACACATTCATCAGACATTACTTCTCTGACTGTCCACTGCACCGTTCCTGCAGGCTGCCCCTGGATACCACACTGCCAAGATGATCATCCGTCTGATCACAGCCATCGGTGAGGTGGTCAACAACGATCCCGTGATCGGAGATCGTCTGAAAGTCATCTTCTTGGAGAACTACAGAGTCACGCTGGCAGAGAAAGGTAATTACTAAATCGCAGTCTGTTCTCAAGCTGATCGCAAATGTTCATCCCCTCCTCTGCAGATGTCCCCAGTCAGGATTGTTTGATACACACACAGCATAAAACATAAACACAAAATGCTCCTTAGAGTTATCAACCCCCCCCTTGCTCCTGTCATCTTTCAGCCGTCCCTGCAGCTGACCTGTCAGAGCAGATCTCCACAGCTGGCACTGAGGCCTCTGGCACCGGCAACATGAAGTTCATGCTGAACGGCGCTCTGACCATCGGTACCATGGACGGAGCCAACGTTGAGATGGCTGAGGAGGCCGGCATGGATAACATTTTCATCTTCGGCATGAGAGTGGATGACGTCGATGCAATGGACAGGAAAGGGTAAAAAATGAAACACAATCTCTCAGACATAACAGCTAATAAAGCACATTCACCTTGTGGTATCGCCTCTTTACAAAACAGGTTCCCCATTGAATGAAGGTGATATTGAGCTGTAAGTCTCAAACATTGTTTAACATAATCCCACTGGGGGAAGTCAGAGGGAGCGAAGGCAGAGAAAGAGTTCCTCTTTTGTCTTTTTATTTGTGCCACTACGGGATGGAATATGTTTGCATATGAGAAAGCAGCGTGGCACCTGCTTTCAGATTCATTTGAGGAAATACAAACAAAGCACTCCAACTGTCAAAATCTCTGCTATTGATGCAGTGAGCTCCGTTCACTCCGACTATCCAGCAGCTCTGCCTTCTCGCGCAGGTTTTAGCAGTGACCTCTTTCTTGCACCCTGCCTGTCGGTGCTTCTAGGCTCAAATGATTTGTCCACGCAAGCTGAGGTTTGCTACTCTAAGAGCTGTGGCCTTTGGGGAACCTGCTGGTGCCGCTGACTACTACTCTCCTTTATGAATGGGTTGTTTACTACAGCAGCAGGGCCTGTGTTCCTATTGAATCTAAATGTGTTTTTATGTGTTCCCGCTTAGTTACCACGCTTCCGAGTACTACAATCGTCTGCCTGAGCTGAAACAGGCTATTGACCAGATCGCTGGAGGCTTCTTTAGCCCAAATCAGCATGACCTGTTTAAAGAAATCGTCAACATGCTGATGCATCATGACAGGTAAAGGCACATCTAACATTAGCAGCCCGAGGCACACGCATGCAAACACACATACAAATAAGAATTTGTATAAACTTGCAGGCTCATGCAAGAGAAGAAGACAAACAAAACGACTCATGATGATCTTCTGCAAAAACACCAAAAAGACATATAGAAACAGACACACATACTGCATGTCCATTTACATTTTACAATGTACATGATGTACACATTTCTGCATTATTTTCTCAACAGATTTAAGGTTTTCGCTGACTATGAAGAGTACATTAAATGCCAGGAGAAAGTCAATGCTCTCTACAAGGTACGTTCATTCATAAATAATGGCTCTGAATGGCTGTTTTATGATCATTTTAATTGATATGGCTACACTATGAATATTAACACTAATAGAAGGAGACTCAGAACTAATAATCTTATTAGTTACTGATGTTATTAATCTCACGTCAATCACTTCCATCTTCACAACAGAACCCCAAGGAATGGACCAAGAAGGTGATCCACAACATCGCCGGTAGTGGCAAGTTCTCCAGTGACCGCACCATCGCCCAGTATGCTCGTGAGATCTGGGGCATGGAGCCAACGCTTGAGAAACTCCCTGCCCCCGACGATAAGCACTAAACTGTCGCCCTGACAGCTCGACACAAACACCTTTTTTTCCTGGTAAAAGCCCCGATAAACTTGCATCCACACACATTAGCATTAACTGCTCCCTGCAGTGCTACATTGAGTCTCGCAACAACTCGTGGACTGGTTATGTGTGTATTTTTAATATCTGCCTATTCACAATATCCAGACCATAGACTGTTGTCATAGAGTCGTTGTAGTTATTACCAGGGAGGCAGACATTTCTATTTTGCTGTGGCGTGACATGGATAAAAGAGCTTTGTTGTGGGCTTTGTGAATTTACTGGTGACAATGTTTTTAATAAAAAAGAAAAAACTATTTTATTTCCACTCAGACCCATTCTGAATAAAAAACTGTCTTAAATACCACAACAGCACAGTGACTTTTTTTCTCCAGTTTCAGGTGAACGCAGATATTTACACATCATTTATCAAAGCATTGTCAAGTACAAGAATAAATATACACCCATCATGCATTTTGTTGCAAACATAATTATTACGCTCTTAAGCGTCATGCTCAAGCCCTTTGAATTATACGTAACCATAAACTTTGACAATGTATTTTATATTAAAAACAGAACATTGTGTGTGAATGTTTTGCAAACTAATCCAAAAAGGGGCCTTAGGACTTTTATATTGACGATACTGTATTTACTATCACATGAGGTCATTACTTCATAGTGTGATAATTAAATCCCTGATACAGGTCTAACAAACATAATCTGCAGCAGCTGTAAAAAAAAAAAAAAAAAAAATATGAATATGAATCAACACGATCACATACAGCAGAAGATATCACCCTAAATGTCAACTTCATGATTTGTCTTACACTACCACCAGAAATACAGATATGTTCAGCCACATGCATGTTGAATATGTCACATTAGTGCAGCCTTCATTAATGCACATGACCAATTTCATTACCTACTGAAACAAACTACTGTATGCGCCTGTATTGTCATAGTATCATTCCCATTCCATAGCCTTCATGAATATGTCTCATGTGCTATATGAATGAACACTGAGTTAAGTGACGGACAGGTCAGGAGCAGGTCAGGAGCTTCACCCAGTAGCTTCAAAGTCGTTTTATCCCGATTAACTTGACCAGTAATAATGAAACGAGCAGGACGGAGTTGACTCTCACAACATCTCATGTGTGAATGTCGGCTACATCATCAAACTGCTCAATTGATAACATCAATGATGATAATCATCCATTGTTGATAAGTAGTTGGAAAGTGTTGTGACAGAAGAGCTGTTTCAGGTTAATGGTTGAACTGTACTGAAAAAAAAACTGCGGTTGGACATAATTTCGTAAAGGTTTGTCAACAATACCAGTGGGTTGGTGGTTTGAGTGATGGTTGCCTGAGATGAAGTCAAGGTCCTGGCCTGAGTCCACCCCCTGAATGCATGACTCATGATATCAAAAACATTCATTCTAGTATTGCATGCATGATCTGTCTCTTATCTTTTCATAAATAAACTGTAGCTGTGTTGATGAGAAGAAGGTCAGGGTTCGTCAGTGTTGGTTAATGATCATGTTGAAGATGGAGCAAATTGAAATGTAGAATAGAAAAAAAATAAGCAAACAAAGGAAAACATTAAAACACACACAAACACACCAGAATTACAGCAGCTCTCCCTTCACGCTCACACAGGCTTCATCTACAAGCAGCACAGCTGCAGCCATGAGCCTTCGGCTACAGAACCATCAGCAGCAGTCAACACCTGCTTTCATTGTAAATGTACCAACACAACCAACCACCACAGCTCATGGAGATATTACAGCAAAATGAAATGAAGCACAACACATTCTCTACATTTCCAAAACTTTCAAAACATGTTTATCTGAAGGAGCGTACATATATATTACATTGAATTAGATTTAAATTTAGATTGATTTGGAAGATTGAAAACAGAGGCTATAGGCAAACCAGACATCTTGTTTGATTTCAGACCCCTTGAATTACAATGTTGAAAGGAGACAAAGGAAATTGGAGTGGAAAAACACAAAGACAACATGTTCACAAAATTATAGACAAAACACAGTCTACCATAAGGATAAAAGTAAAATATTTCAGCTAAGGAAACTGAGCAAATGAGTATGTGAAAGTTGAGAGAGGAAAGGAGAGGGGCTTTGCAGGCACCTACTGTATACAGTATAAGACCTGCAAATGACTACCAAGCATGTTGACACAATAAAAACATGGGCGTTGCCCATTTACAGTAACTGCTCATGTAAATATTCAAAATTTAAAAAAAAAAAAAAAAAAAAACAGGCCTCAGTTCTTCTGAAAATCTTGTAAAATTCAAGATTAAACAACTCTGTTCCAGTTTAGAGGACAGCACTGACCAAGCTGCAGGCTATACCTGGGCTTGGTTTTAAATCATTATTCTTTCAATATCTGTTTAAAGTACAGATAAAAATGAACTTGATTACAGCTTTACAACAGCCTCAGGAGAAAATAAGCCACTGTGATGCTGAGATATCTTCTCTGATCTCTGAAATGGGACAAGCAGAGAAATGTTCAGTGTTTCACATTCAGAAGTTAAATGAAAGACGTTTTTGGAGGGATCACAGCGGAGACAATTAAATGCAGACAATGTGGAGCAAAGTTAACAAACAAAAACAAAAAGAGAGTGATAAGGATGTTTGATAAAAGTTGTTACCTCACAACTTCCTGGAGAGCGAGAGCCTCAGACCCAGTTCAGCCACAACCAGGACTTTGACTGTGTGTCAGCGAGGGCAGCACCTTATATACTGCACCGGTGCTGGGATACATCCAAGAGGCAGTAAACTAAGCCTTGATGCCAACTGTTATTATGGGCTGTTCCTGACAACACACTGTTACATTGCACTATAGATCCACCTTAGAGCTTAAATCGAGAGCAGCTCTCTAAAAATTTACAACTAAATTGCACTAAAGGTTAGTGTGTCCTACAAACCGGATCTTTAACGATTCCTTACAGCGTGCGTCTGCAGATGCTGGCAGTCTCTTCCAGCCTGTTTGCCAGGTTCGGCTGTTGAGACATGCTGACAGAGAAATCTAAATCTATCACTTAGCAGCCTAAATGAATGGTGTTAAATTACGTACAAAACGATTTGCTGGCACAAGACATCTAGCTAAAGCAACCCCTGGTAGGATAATCATGTGTGGTAAAATACATATATGGAATGTAATGTCTTGTCACTGGTGATTTGAATTTATTGCATATTTTCTTTTGTCTTTTTAAACATGCATCTGAAATTCTGCCAGAGATTGAAGACTGCTGCAGCTCGACAGCTGCTGAGTAGATGAGTTCTTTGAGTTGCCTCTTGGAGGAGCTGTTGATGCCTGAATGAGGGAAGAGAAAAGACCAAGAGGATCTTGTGAGACATATGTTTCTGTGTGATACCCAGGACAGTGACTCCTCAACAGCACACGCACCCCTATGACTTCATTTTATGCTTTAATGGTGCTGTGTTTGACAATAAAACATGGGTGATGCCTTGGCACACTGATAAATATGATAGGCTATCCCCCTGTTGATAATGAGTGGAATCTGCTGAGGAAATATAATTACTGTATAGATATATAGGAAACTGGAAACAGGTCAAGTTGTTATGAGGAGCATCTGCCAACAAAACAATGTTATGCAAAAAACAAAACGCTCCAGAATGAGATTGTTTTTAGACTGGTACATCATGAAACCTACAGTAGTACTGTATCAACAACAATATTTAGTGTATAAATCCACTGTATTTAAATGTTTGTTTTTAAGACACCTCAAAATAAATATAAAAGTTTTATTATTATTATAAAATCAGTTAATACAATTATTATTTGTATGTTGTTGTTTTTTTGCCCCTATATTAACTCCTTATTTTTGGTCCTTATATTAACTTTAGTTCAGAAAAAGGGAGCGGTTGTTTACATACGTTCAGGTTTTTGCTCTGAAATAACCCTAGCTGCAGCGAGATAACCCCGTAATTAACATCTGTTATGATAAATCTTGGTAAATCAGAAGCATAAAACAGCTCATAGGAAGGAGGTTGGGTTTGTTTAGTTAGGTTAGGGAGCAGCAACAGTAAATGGTGTCATACAGTATGAGAGCGGCAATAGTGATAAGTGTCAGGAATATTTACATCAGAATGTATTATATCAAATGCTGCATCAAATAAATCTGTAGTAGATTAAATAATATATTTGAATAAACAAATAAACAGCTCTCTGTGCTGGACGCGGACCTTTGGACCTGCTCTGCTAATCCCGATCAGACTTTTTTAATATTTTTCTTGGCTTTGCAGCGAGACAGAAGGTCAAAGTGTTATGTGTTCACTTGTATTTGTTTGTAACTATTAACAGAGTAAGGAGCACTGAGTATGCACACAGTATGTAATGTGTCACCGCTGTCAGTGAGATTGCAGTGTTTTAAAAGAGGGTTTAGTGTTGTTATAAACTGTATGATAACTCGTTTTTTTCATGGCCTGAGTTGAACAGGTTTAAAGTCCAAGCTTGCATGAGACATCCAGCAGCTTTAGATAAGTGCAGAAGGAAAGGAAAACATCACTTTTAATTGATTATGGCACATTCCTACAATGTAGAGTTTTTTGAGCCTCTAAATGATTTGTTGAAGTCTTTCTCAGTGTTTGGCCCCTGAAGAGCAGAGATTTAGTAACAGAGATTCAGACATCACAAGCCAAACAGGTAGACAAAAGTCTTCACAGGTGTGTTTTGATGAAATAGATATGGTCGTCCATCATAAAAATCTTTCCAGTGTTAGGGGTTGAAGGTGAAGTGTAAGGCTGAGCCTGTGTTTACAAGGATAACGCTCCTCACCTCTTAACAGCCAGTGATTACTGAACGCCTCAACTCAGGTCTAAGTGTGATGATGAGGCCATCGGGTTCCTGGATAATCATTTGTCTCTGAGCTCCTCATTAGCTTTTAGGAGGAAATTCAGTTTCTCCAGAGATTCATGGAAATGTTGCAACAACATAAACACAGAAAAGTGTTGATGTGTGTTACTGTAGCTCACGTGTATACTCACTGTGTATAAAGTGACACACACCAACCCAGTTCATAGTTAACAAGAGTCTTCTGGACTTCTCTTGGATTCAGGGTCGTTCTAGACACTCTGTGGGCCCCGGGCAAGCGCCACTTATGAGGCCCCCCCCCCCCCCCCCCCCCCCCCCTATCACAACTGCAGCCACAAACATTAACCGTTAATTAATCCAAAAATCCAAAACCAAAACCATTGAAGATTCACTTCTGTATACGATGCATACTGTTCTGTGTACACAACCACTGGCAAAATCATGTTGTCACTGATATGGACCAATGTCAGCCGTCTCTGGGGGCCCCCCTTCCAGCTGCGTCAACTGCGTTCACACCAAAAGCGTCTTGGGCGTCCTTGGTAACCAGCTGCTATTCATTTTCAATGAACGCTGGCGTCGATGGCTGTCTGGAGCGTCAGTGGCAGCAAGCGGCACGATGCAAGGGCCTGCTACGGCGGTGCGATGTGTGTGACCAGAGCATCCACAGGCGATTATGACGCTTTTGGTGTGAACGCACAGTTAGGCAATTTCCTGGATTGAGGAGCAATAATTAGTGGCTAAAATGGATTGTGAATAACTCTTAGAGCAGAAACGTATTTATCAATTTAATTTTTCATTAAAAGTGTGTCTAAGCAAATTTCCGTCAGTATGATAAATAGTAATAGAGTTTGTATAAATTAAACTCAACGTTTATTCCCATACTATACAGTACACCCTACCCATGACACGAAACATTACTTTAGTACTGTTAAATATGAAATTCTGATGGAAATTTGCTTGGACACACTTTATTAATTTCGAAAGTTAGGAGAGATGTGCTCTAGTCAATGTTTGTTTTTCTTTTTTTTCATGTATTCAATCAGTGAAATGTTTTTACTGACTGACTGTGATATAACATTTAAAATAATTCATCTTTTTTCTTTTTTCTTTTGCCTGCCCCTGCTGGCTGTTTCTTCAGCCAAAATGTTGCACTGGTCCAATATGAACCATGAGTTGTGCGCATTTCTGTGTGCTCAAACCAACAGAGCAGAGAACCAGTGAACAGGTGACACTGGTGTCAGATCAGTGATGACTTCCTTCTGCTGGTTACTGTACATACCGGAGCAGATTTCCTAACACTCTGCATGAAAGCCTGGCGCCTGGATCCGGCTCAGATCCCATTACATCATTTACCTTGTATGTACTTTGTGTTCTCTTGTTTTCAATGACTAATTTAAAATCCAGAATGTGCAAACGTCATGTAGATGATGTTCTCCTGCCTGCAAGAACATCTCCATACTCCATTTGTGTGGTACATCAAGGCCAGATGTAAAACTGATCTTCTTTCACTCTGCGACCACAGTCTGCTGATTAAACTTGTGCGTCTCTTCACTGTTCCTTTGTTGTCCACATTTCTCTGAAAGCCCAGAGCTCCTGGGGGCATTTGAATGTGACTTTGTTGAGATCTTTTTTTGATTTCTCTAAAGTTTTTCATATATTCTCTCAGATACCTGCGCCTTTAGGGCTCATCTGAAAATACCCTGGAAGAGTAGAGAATTTTTAAAGGACAGATCTTTTCCCCAGACCAGAGTCTCTCACAGCTGAAAAAACTGAAGTTTTGTTGTTTTGCTTTGGTGCACCTGCAGCTTCATTCAGCCTGACATCTCATGCTGATCATTACACAAGCTCACACATTCCTCAGAGTAATTGTCAGGACACAAACCAGGCAGATCTCTGCTGCATGAACTCTGCAAGCGTGACGCAAACTGCAAAACGCTGATCATCAAATAGAAATATAAACTTTGGGTGCAGTGCAGTGGATCTCATAACTCAGTAGAGTCAGCAGAACGTGACTGTCGGACACCTAGAGTTGTCGCTGAGCGCACTGTCACCACACAGTCACTCATTGATTCAGTTGTATAAGATGAGTTGAGGATGAGGAAAGGTCATGGTGTTAAAGTGCATAGCATCTTTTGCAATTGTTGAATGTTGAACTTTCACTAATTGTTTTCCTTTAATTGGTAATCCTCTTTACTTTTATACAAGCAAACCAGTACACGAGGAAACAACAGCAGAACCAACGCAAGAAACTGACATGGAAACACAAATACAACCAATTTAATTTGGCTGACTTAACATGTGCTTGCACTACTTTACTTTGCACAATGCACACACACACGCACACAAACACACACTAAGTTACACATATACACACACAGATTAAGTAACCAATAAAGAGCAGGGAGTGTGTCTCAGTGCAAAGAGGGAAAAGAGCTGAGCACAGTTGCATGCCCACTCCTGATGCTGGAGCTTACTCGCACTGACATACTTCAACCAGACATTGTTCCTTCCTACACAGCGAGGACTCAGCACTCTACCTCAGTGTTCAATGAATGAGCTGCTAATACCTCCAGAGGTTACTTTGCACTCCTGATAATCCAAAGTGCATGAAAGCTGTTGGAATTTGAGAGGCGATTACACACTTAAACACGCTGCGGCAACAAGACGACTTTTTTTTACTTCTTTTTTAAATTTTTTGGAACTTTTATTTTTTTTAAGGACTCTCTCTGAAGCACTTTGCCAGGATTTTATCATGTCTTTATTGTTTTGATGAAGGTGCTGCACTCTGTGAGACACCGCTCTCATTGGATTTTGCACATATTTTATTGCTAAGAGGAGAATAATTCAGTTGGTAAGTAAATCATCATTTACATCTTTCGTTGCACATTGGAAGAGAAAAAAGTTTCATAATCAACTGATGTTTTCACAGGTGTTAGAGCAACTTTTCTTTTTTCTTTCTTTCTTTTTTTACACAACTAAATATTTCAAAGGAATCCTCAAACACCAGGATCTAGAGCCATTGATATTTAGTCACCTTCCGTGCACAACTATGGCGTTTGGTGACCTCCTAGAGCAGGTGGGCAGCACCGGGCGCTTCCAGATCCTGCATGTGACCCTCCTGTGTATCCCTGTCCTGATGATGGCCAGTCACAACCTGCTGCAGAACTTTGTGGCTTCGGTGCCGCCTCACTACTGCAGCGCACACAAAAACCTCTCCCAGTCCCATCTGAGCCCGGAGGAGACGCTGCTGATCACGGTGCCCATGGAGCAGACGGGCAAGCCGCAGAGGTGCCAGCGCTACGTTGCTCCACAGTGGCACCTCCTGGCTAAGAACGGGAGCTCCACTTCACAGGAGCAGGGAGACACACAGGATGGTTTGGAGGCTGACCTGCAGGGATGTGAGGATGGATGGTCCTATAACATGACTGCGAGGACCTCAACAATCATATCTGATGTACGACTGTTTCACAATCTTTCTCTCATTGTCTGTATGTGCTGGTCTCATCTCGTGTTTTAACTCGTGTTGATTATTTTGTCAGTGGCATCTGGTATGTAATGCCCGCTCTCTGAAGGAAATGGGACAAACCATCTACATGGGTGGTGTGCTCGTGGGAGCTGTTGTCTTTGGAGGTCTCTCAGACAGGTGACATCTAACTAGACAAAACTGTAACTTGTTTACCGTATATAGCCTACTATGTACAGTTCAGCAAGTCAAATGATCTAATATTCTATATCTGGCCTCACTAACCTCATTGTTTCCACATCTCCAAGATACGGCCGTCGCATCCTCCTGCTCATCTCCAACCTGCTGATGGCAGTGGCAGGAACATGCGCTGCCTTCTCCACCTCCTTCCCTCTCTTCTGTCTGTGCCGGTTCGGCTGTGGCATGGCTCTGTCCGGCCTGGGCCTCAACACCTTCTCACTCAGTAAGTTATTCAGCTGGATGCATGAAGGATAAAGTATGAATGAGAAGTATTATTCAGTAGAGGCAAATCTGTTAATTGCACATTAGATACAAGATAACAGGATGATGTTTTTTTGTGAGGACAGTAAAAAACTAATCAATTACATCAATGAATCTTCCATTTCAAGTTGTGGAGTGGATCCCTACTCGTGTGCGGACTGTGGTGGGGACAATAACAGGCTACTGTTACACAGTGGGACAGCTCATTCTGGCGGTAATAGCCTATTTCATCCGTGACTGGAGGTGGTTGACCCTGGCTGTGTCGTTGCCCTTCTACGTTTTCTTCCTCTATTCATGGTAAGATGCCCAAATATTGACGCCTGCAAAGTGAGTGGGTGCAGCTACAACTGCCGATCAATAAACAAACGTCTCATACAGGTGGTTTCATGAATCTTCAAGATGGTTAGTCCTGAGTAATAAGTCTGACCAGGCCATCGTGAACCTAAAGAGTGTGGCCAGATTTAACGGGCGTCATGAGGAGGGAGAAAAAATAGACATTAAAGTAAGAGAACATTATGTTTAAGTGTGTTACCACATCATCGACCTGTGTTTTGAATATTTTGAACTGAGAGAAACCCCCCTCTGTGTGTATATGAAGATGCTGCAGGAGTCCATGAAGAAAGAGATGTCATGTTCTCAAGGCTCCTACTCTGTGCTGGATCTGTTCCGCACACCCACAATGAGGACGATGACAATCTGCCTCAGTGCTGTCTGGTACGTCAGCTGCTCATATTGTGCAAAAACTCAACATTACTTTTTTTAATAACATAACAATTATACCATGAATGTTCTTTTTGTGCTCAGGTTATCGACCAGCTTTGCTTACTACGGTCTTGCTATGGATCTGCAAAAGTTTGGGGTGGACATTTATTTAATCCAGGTGATCTTTGGAGCTGTGGACATCCCTGCTAAAGTTGTTGTGACTGTTTGTATGAGTTTTATTGGAAGACGACCTTCACAGTGTGGAGCTCTCATCACCGCTGGGGTCACTATTTTGATCAACGCGCTGGTGCCTTATGGTATGTTAGAGTGCATGCATACAGCAGCACATGTACAGACTGTTTACATTAACCACACACGGCCGTGGTTTAACACCTCATGCTCCACCCCTGTGCAGATAAACAGACTGTGCGCACCTGCTTGGCTGTGGTGGGTAAAGGTTGCCTCGCTGCCTCCTTCAACTGCTGTTACCTTTACTCTGGAGAGCTGTATCCAACCATCATTCGGTAAGTGAGTTTGTTGAGGAAAATGTAGGTCACCTGACAGTTTATTGTTGCCTCTATGGAGAAATGATTCACACTCGTCTCTATTTATGAATAAACCAGGTGAAGGGTTCTCTGCTGCACCTGTACCTGATAAACACTGTAGTGGCCAAGTCTGCAGCCTGGCTGGTCTTAGTTTTACTCAGATTATTGTAGGTCCTGATGCGCAAATGTAATATCTATACATATGTTGAATTTTCACATATGAAATATATGTGCACATAAAGCAAAACACATAATATACATAAAAAAACTATTGCAAATTAAGATATGTTATTTTTGACATGTACTGCATGTCTTGTCAATATAAATAAGCATGTTTATGTATGTGTGCTTATATTGTGGAGATACATTACGTTAATATAGTATAGTATACGTTAGTATAGTATTTAGTATATATACTAGTATTTAGTATATATTCATCACACAGACTATTAGTAGCTATGTGTTGACATCAATAATAGGCGGGTCTTACTCTAATAGATAAAATAAAAAGATATGTTGAAAATGAATGAGAAAAAACACATGTAAGCACTGAAGCAGATATAAAATTCAATGTATGTTGTTTTAATAAATGTGCATATATAAATTAAATATATGGTGTTAACATACAAGTTCTTAACATATCCAAATTGTATCATGGATTCTTCATATATGCAGTCGGCAGAGCAGCAGATAAAGATGAACAGTGTCAAACAACATCTTTTCTATACACTCTTAGAAATAAAGGTGCTAAGTAGAACCATGTATGGTTCATCGGCTTGGCCTCATTGGAGAACCTGTTTTGGCTCCTCGTAGAACCTTTTATAAAGATTCCACCTGGAACCCTTTTGGAGGATTCTATAGAACCCAACATAAATGATTATATCTAGAACCTAACATAAAGGGTTATACTGTACCTAGAACCATCTGTGAAAGGTCACACCCAGGACCCCCACTGAGAGGTTCTACAAAAAAAACACTTCTATGGTGTGTTGGTTTCAACCAGAACCTTTTCGACTTCGTAGGGTTTCATCTAGAACCCGCACAGGGACTTCTGTCGAGAACCTTTTCATATTTTAAGGGTTTCATTTAGAACCCACAGAGGAAGTTCCACCAAGAACCCTTTCATATTTTAAGGGTTTACGAATGGTGCGTTCTATTTACCGCGGAAGTCGGAAGTCGGACCTGGGAATGACGTCACACCTGAGTTATCAGCGTTTCAGTTACGTTAAGTCGGAAAAAGGCAGCCAATGGCCAAAACACCGGCTGAAACTACCAGGCTAACGGTTAGCCGTTGTTAGCACGGCTTTGTAGTTCGCACATGAAAAATGTAAATTACACTATGACAGCATTTCCATATATACACATCTAACAATAGGCCTACTATGTACGGTTGACTTATTGTGACGACAAATAGTAAAAAGTGTTAATAAAAGGATTATTACAGGAGCTTTACTAGTGTTTACAACCGGGGCAGCCATCTTTAAATGTCAACTCGGGGGTTGTGTGGATCATCCGACTTTCCGAGTCCGAAATCTGACCTCGGGGGTCGTTCCAGTTGAAAGTTCCGACTACCGAGTACAACTGGAACGCACCATTATGGAATCAGTTGAAAGTGAGGGAACTCCACCAATAATTTATATAATGTTGAAAAAAAAGAAAAGAAAAAAGAAAGTGCATTATACTGAGTATAATCTCACCAGAAAATGTGTTGGAATAGCCGCCCAAACCATCTTTTTCAAGCCAGTAACACAGTTCGCTTTTGGTCCAAGCCGTGTAACTAATTTCTATGAGAAAAAACAACAGGAAACAAATGCTTGGATTAAAATAGTCCACCTTTCACCATAAAAATCCTTAGCTAGGGTCAAACTTGCTGGACTAAGATATTAGATTTAGCTTACCTTGATTCTCTGAAGTTTCTGATCTTCTGTACTTCTTCCATTCAGCTTCTATATGATCACACAACATGTGAACAGTAATCACTTGCTGATACAGTAGGCTACAAGAGTAGAATTGTGTGTACCATAATTATTTAATACTTTTCAAATTGTCGGTCACTAGTCCACACAACACCTCAGTAGACATTAACATGGTCACTCTACATCAACCAGGGCTTAAACTCATAACTTCAGATACCAAAACTGTATCCTGACTTGTAGCAAACTCTCAAAAACCTGAGTTCAGTGAGTTGTAGCTCACTTGGTAGAGCAGATGCAACAAAAACAGACATGATAGTCCTCGCTACAGTGACCCAGGGTTCAAACTTGTTTAAGTTTGCATCATCATTTAAAGCAGCCTAAATACGTCATCAGAGGACGTTGGACATTTCGTGGGTTTTACTTTATTGCCTCACTGCTTACTAACTTTATGTTTGTTTACCTTGACCACGTTTGCACCTTTGCCATCCTCTCACACTAACACAATGTTTCCCAGCAGCAGGCCTGTTGACCGCGCGTCTTTGTTTATTAGATCATTAACTAGAAACTCCAGAGCTGAGTTGTGACACCAACAAACACCACACTCATGTTGAGTAACTAACCTTCACTCGTTTCAAAGACACTGGTGACTGTTTAATGGTTGTTCTTGTTCTCTCTCAGTCAGAATGGGATGGGCTGGGCGTCCATGATGGCACGTATAGGAGCCATGGTGGCTCCTATGGTGCTCCTCATGGGCGACTACATACCTTGGTTGCCAGGTTTAATCTTTGGAGGAGCTCCAGTCCTCAGCGGGGTGGCTGCAGTTTTTCTTCCAGAAACACTTGGCTCACCCCTTCCTGACACAATACAAGATGTGGAGGAGAGGTAAGAGCCAGCTCCAGGAGACAACATGTGTTCCTGTTCTTGTATCTCTGCATGCCCCCAAAATCAAAAACATCCATTCTGGTATAACAGCACACAGGAGGACTCCAGGTCTGGCATATTAATGGCTTATTTATCCATATTTACATTCTTCTTTATTTTCAACACAGGGGATCTGGGAGAAAGTCCAAAATGTCACCAAAGGAAGCAATAATCCTACAAGACAACCAGGCGAATCTCCTGAAGCAGAACGCCTGAGGGCAGCTGTATTGTGCTCTGATGTATTTGCTGACATGTTGATGAAAGTAGAGTGGGTACTGCTTTTTCTCCAGCCTGTTTATTTGTTTGATTTCCATGAAGAGCGTATTGTGTGTTGTGACTGCTGGACAAATGGAGTTGCAATGTTATTTTTTGGAGAGGTCAACACAGTGATATGAATAGCTGCAAACAATCAGACCAGTGTGTATTTGTGATACAGTAGCTTAATGACTTTTAGTTTTGACCAAAAGTGTTTTGTATTTTAAATATATGTGTAAAAAAAAAAAGAAGAAAAGAATGATTTCTGTATATGATCTTACTACAGGTTAAAGACTGTGCTACTGTAAGCTTTTACTGGTGTTTTTATAACTACTTATGACTTTATATAACAACCCTGCATTTGTAAACACATATTTTCATTAAAATCATCATCTATTCATTCATGTCTCTGGTCTCTTTCCTCTCTTATTCTCGTCATTAAGGTACAATTTAAATGAGTCACTACCAGGTAAATTAACTGAAACAAATCAGGGATGAGAAATAATTAATTTAGGTTCAAATGCAGAGAAAACAGCACAACCTAATGGGAGACAAACACAACAGCAAAAACAACAAAAAAGAAAGTAACTGGTCTGTCTCTGTCGTTCTATAGCCGATCCTCTGTTTCTGAAATGAATAAATGAATGAGTAACTCTGTCCAGTGTCATGTTGTGTTTATCTTTCCTAGTGTTACCCAGAGTGTTGATTATATTAACCTGAGTCCCACAATGAGTCTCACTAACGTCTGCAGGACTTTGAATGGACAAGCTAAATTGTGGGTATCCATACACAGATGGGTGAAAGATTAAAATAAAAACCATAAAGTTTGGTAAAATGTTCATCTTCACTGCTCTTTAACACTGGTTCTACGATTTTCTGACCTCTACTGCATGGATGATTCTTCATCTGGTGTTTTGATGATGATGGTTGTGGTGGAGATCTTCATGGAGAACACGTTTGTCCAAAATTACCCAGTGGAGTTGGGTCATGGTGAATGTAAAAGGCATGTACGTACAGACTCAGTGATCCCCTGTGCCTGGTGAAGCAGTAGATGTGTAATCATTATGGGATAAAGGTGATCTCTGTCACTGTGGTGAAACATGTGTAGCAAAATTATCTAAACATGATAACAGAGCCACTGGGTTTTCAAATTGTACCTTAAATAAAATTACATAAAAGAAATGTCTAAATAATAGGCTGATAATAGCCTACATTCAAAATAAATAGATTTGCCATTTAAGATGAAAACATTAAGTTTCTACTAAACTCATGAAAGTGCACAAACGTGATGAACTGTCTTGTCAGCATTAATATTCTATATTTGTTATAGGTATTCAGTTGTAAATGTACTACTCCCTTAAACACCACTGTCCTATCTATGTGGTGTAATAGGGACAAGCAGCTGGATACAAACCAGTCACGTCTTGTAAAGGGTGAACTCCTCTGGCTTGTGATGGCTCATGAATCTTGCTGTTGTGACACCATCTAGTGGTGATTTGGTGCGAATGCATCAGCTGAACAAGTCACATAACCATTGGTATATCTGAAGACAATAAAAAGAGAAAAGCTGAGATGCATCGTGACACCTCGACCTGGACATCATGGAGATTCTGCTCCTTAATGTTTCAGGTCATGATCTGCCGGAGAAAGCAGCCCAGCTCTGTCTTATTTAATCAGTTTGATTGATCGCCTGAAACTTTGCCATTAAAGATTTATTTCTCATGTGCAATTTTTTAGATAGTTAACAAATGTTCTTTGGTTTTTAATCAGTGATCGTTACAAGCTCCAACTGGATTACAGTCACCTGAGGATGCATGATAATAACAATGAGATTTCAATTGACAATTGGAAAATAAATGCTTAATCAACTTTTTGTTTTTCTATTTGAGGATAGCCTCATGTGTTTTCCTTTTAAGACAGTTGTATAACTTTACAACGTTCAGCTCTCACGCAGGATGTGTGTGTTTTTATGTGTGTCTGGCATTTATGTATGAGTTGTCACTCCTGAGAGCAGAACTACCATCTAAAACAGCTTTGTTATATTTTATAAACCCCAGATTACCATATTAAATAGATCCTGTTTCACAATCAGATTTTATGTGTGCACTCCTGAGACACGCTGTGTATGGTGTGTGTTGTGCCAGATGAGTCCCACCTTAAGCCCAGATAAATGATGAATCAAAATGTAGAGCACAGCTTTCTACAGAAATAACTACATCGTAAAATGATATGAATAAAGATTTATTTTCTCATATGAACAGGTGGATTCAGTTTTCATTTTTATTTTACAATCTATGACAATCTCGCATTATTTTTCTTTTTTTTCTAGCATATTTCAGGAATGACATGGGGAAAGGTTCTTTTTTATTGCTGAATGTTAAATGAAATACACTTTCACTGACTGGAAAAGAATTGTCTGCTGCTTTTTTACCATGCACCCATCTAACCTTGACCACAAGGACATGCAGAGGAGAGGTGTTTCAAACATTTCAAGCGAGGGTGGGGTAAGGTGGGGGTGGTGGGGGGTGGCAGAGGGGGATGTGGGGTGGGGCGGGAGGGTGGGAAGTCTTAAAATTAAACAGAAGAGACTGGCAGGACGTGCCTGGTATCATCTCATTTGGATGAGAGGACTGGCAAAGTGAAGGGGGTATCACATTTAAACTAGAGGAGCACTGTCGATTGCATTTTTTCAGACGTACAAAATTAGACCCAGAGGTGAGAGGGACCATTCTCTATAACAATACCACTGTGCATTTACCATATAGTAGATAGAATTGCAGATCAATCTTTGCGAGAATCTTTTTAACCAATAACCATGTGATAATTCAGCATTCAGTTGCTTTTTTTTTGCTTTTTTAAATGAGGAGTAGAAACAAACCAACAGTGATGAAACATCATCAGCCGTCCTCTCTCACTGAGTCACTTGGAATGGGTTTTGACGTTTCTTGAATTATCTTTTGAATATTTATGTTTCCTTCAGTGGAGGACAAAAGGGCTTCAATGGTTTTGTTTTACTTTTTAAAGTATAATTTACGGACTAAATTTGAAATGACTAAGATCTGTCAACAAGACAAAGCAGTACACAGTACTATTGGAGGAAACACTATTCGGATGCTATTTGACATTACTTGGAAGTGTGCATGTAAAGTGGAAATCATCCATGGACACAGTCATTCAATGGACATGAGTGAGTGAACAAGAAAGGCTGACAACTTGATAGATGGCTGCATAATGGCTTTAAAAATAACTCATGTAAATATGCATTTATATCACATTATTTCATTCTACACTATAGGCATCACATAGTTTTTTTTTCACACACAACACACTACAGTCACCTCTTAGAAAATGATGTAATCAAACAGCAAAATAGAAAGTTTGCATATTTTTGCATTGTATGATCCTCCAACGTTTCACAGCTATTTCATTTATATTGTCTAGTGTGTTCAGTCTCTTCTCCGCTGAGCTGCTTCCACTTGACTTTCCTTCTCTCTGTATGGGAGTGTGCAGGGAATTGGTAGACTGTATGTTAACATTTAGGCCCTCAACACGCGAGAGCCGTAGTCTTAGGTAGACCTTAAGTAGAGGAAGAGGGTGAAAAAACAGGGTTTTTTAGGTGGAGGAAGGGGCTAGGGGGTGGGGCATGTGGAAATCCTGAGACACTGTGTGGCCTTTTTACACGGGGCCACAAAAACAGAATGGACACAGAAGGATGATGAGGCATGGGATTAGGGTCGGAGTTGAGTGAAAACAGATGCAATCTTTTTGTTTTGCCACCAGCTCTGATGGCGGGGAGGGCGGGGTGGTGGTGGTGGTGGAGGGGTGGGTGGGTGGGATGGAGGGGGTGGAAAGGGGGTCACCCTGTGCCAAGCGGCTCAGTGTCTGTCGGCCTCATGACGGGGCTAACGTGAAGAAAACCTGCTGAGAAATAAACGGGGGCTTAACCGTGGGGCAGGCCGAGGACGGGGGGGGGCAGAGTAGCTGTAAACACGTCAACCGATGACCTGCATAACATACAGACCGTACAGCAGCCTCACCTGTCCACCTACACTGGGGGAGGGGGAGGGGGAGGAGGATAGGGGTGGGGGGGTGGGGGGTTCACTGCTCTGATAAAGCACTAAAGTCTGTGAAGCTCTGAGACGCTCAGTAGACCCACACATCTGATGTTACCACCACAAACAATGAAACTCGTCTAACAATCACAAATACATGCAAGCAAACTGACATGCGCACACACACTCACACAGACACACACACACACACATACAGACACAGGCATTTACACACAGTCACACACACACATTCTCTCTTTCTCTCTTTTCCTCTCTCTCTCTCTCTCTCTCTCTCTCTTGGTAGACATTAGTCAGAGGGCATAAAGGATTTACATTGTATTTATCAGGCGTTCTATTAATTCCCAAATCATAAACCCTACAGGCAAATCATAGTAATGTAAACATACACTTTATGTTTAAGTGGTTTATATTGCGTGATATGGAAGGGGTTATGTTCCAGTGGGGCTAGACTCCTCAAAGAATGCAACTTGGAAAGAAAGTAAAACAGGAAACCAGAGAGGAAAAGAAAACATAAACGTGTATAAAAAATGAGGCGTCCATATAAGAAAGGCTACAAAAACCTCCACTGGCCCTCTGGCATCGGCATACAGCAAAAGGCACCACAATATTACTCTATTTTTTACGTTGTGAAAAAACTGGCACATCTTTTTATGCTGTAAATCAAAATGTACATATAAATAGAGTTTTCCCTATAAAAAAGTCTTTGCTGTTAACTAGTAGACAACTTTTGCTAAAATGAAAATAAATATTTCATTTGTTTAGAATATCTGTCAGTTATATAAAATAAAAATATTTCTTATAGATGCAGGTCTATACTATATTGATTTTTGTT
The DNA here is from genome assembly GCF_905171665.1 of Trachurus trachurus. Lineage (NCBI taxonomy): Eukaryota > Metazoa > Chordata > Actinopteri > Carangiformes > Carangidae > Trachurus > Trachurus trachurus. Next base: position 16,075,079 of record NC_139903.1, on the reverse strand, counting down.
GGTTCATTTTCACTCTTTAATGGGGTGTATTGTCCGGTTTGGAGCGTGAGTGTGTAAGTCTTGTATGCATGTTCCCATGCCCACTGTGCCGCCCCGATGAGTGAGAAGTCCGACTGTCCACCGGCCTGTAGATGGTGGAGGGCTCGGCATTCATGTTCTGCATACTGAGGAAGGGCGTGCTCTCCCCGTCCTCGTCTGACTCACTATCTGTTAGGCAGCTTCGAGACCCATAGTCCCGAGATGCCTCATATCCACGTGGGGCCACGTGGCCATTCAGTCTGGATCTCCGCCAGCGTCGGCTACCAGTTCCACTGGACCCACTTCTCTTTGGTTGCTCCCGAGAGGAGAGATACTCCTGGGTGGTCTCATAGTCTTCGTCCTCAGCCAGCCGGTAGGGGCTGGAGGGCAGGCTTCCCCTGCTGTCATTTAGATAGGTACGACGCTGCTGCCGGTAGGGCTCCTGGCACTGGGCATCGTGGAGGGGCACCTGATAGCGGCGCAGCAGAGGCTGATCATCCTCCAGAGGGTAGGGGTTGTGGACAGCAGGAGGGAGAGACATGGCATGGCTGGCATTGGGGGATGTGATCTGGAAGGTAGGCACCTGCGGGGGCAATGAGTAATGGAAATCCACTGGCGAGAGGCGGGCTGGTGTCGTCAGGGCTGACACATACCTGTGGTAAATACAGAGGGGAGGAAACAATTAGCTAAGTGGAGCACAGCAAAGAACAGAGAGAGAGAGGGAGAGGGAGTGTACAAAAATGGTAAATGGTAAATGGACTTTACATACACAGACATTTAGATAGCGCTTTTCTAGTCACTAGGACCACTCAATACGCTTTACACTGTTAATCACATTCACCTATTCACACACATCAATACAATGCTTGTACTGTATCTACATATATATTGCACTTCTATCTAAGCATTCACTCACACTAACAAGGGCAGGTGTGGTTTCAGTATCTTACTCAAGGACACTTCAACATGTGGTCTGGATGAGCCAGGGGTCGAACCACCTGAGCTACAGCTATTAAAACAGTTTCTTAATTCTTAATTAACTTAATTATAATACTAAAACATGACACTGAATCCATAAGAGGAAATCCGTTGACTGAATGAACTCTGCACCTTTAGAGCCAAGTTACTAAAAAGTTACTCACTCATACTCAAATACTGCACATTCATTACATTCAGTGGAAAAACATTTTCCTTAAATAGCTTTAGCTTCTAGCTTGAGCTTGGTATCTTTCTTAACCACTGACATACTTTCAGTACTGACAGTTTTATATTGTTTCATAGTTCTGAGACATTTTTGACGGATTGAAATTACTTGGATAAAGTGTGTTTTACCTTCTTGAACATTCTACAGTATGAAATCTAATATAGGCTACTGTAGTTGTAGTATTGTTGTTGTTTTAGGCACAAATCTGGTTTTCTTTTGGTCTGAAGAAATGAAAGAATGGCAGTAATGTAAGTGTATTGTCAATAGCAGTCAATAGCAGCAAATGTTCCTGTGGTGTCCCACAGGATCTATCCTAGATCAACTAGTTTTGTTAACATTTTTAACAAAATCATACTAACGACAAACATAACAATGGATGTTGATGTTCATAATTTGCACAAGTGAGTTATTTACATTTACAGTGATGCTAACAATGTATAAAAACCTCAGTGAATCACCAATTGTAATGTTATTAAAGGGACAACGAGGAGTTTTGGAAAAGCGAAGCGTTTTCACACTACATTTATGAGCCTCCGCACGCACCGTAAAATTCTTTGACCGGCGCAAGACAGACTCATGTTTTCATTCATCAATAATTAAAGTCAGAGGTTCAAAGAGGTTCACATACCGTCGTAGTTCCGACCATAAACGGCGATTCGGAAACCTTTCCGCCACCACTAATAATAACAAAATAACGATAGAGACAGAACGATTTATTTATCGAAAATGGGCCCATTAACAAGTGTGGGTAGCGGAGATTCATCCACATTAACGTGATACTTTTTTTAAATAACCGAATAGAAACTCCTCGTTGTCCCTTTAACAATGTTTACATGAGTTCTTTTTCCATTCACCTGTTTGTGTCTGAGCGTCACGTCTATTTTACGTCAAAGCCCAGCCTGAGGTCCTAAGGCAGGAGCAGCTTTAGCAGCATTGTTGTCTTCCTCAGAACCCCTAGGCTCTGGACCAACCTGCCCGACAAGATCACCCAGCCAACCCAGTGCCCTACTTTACAACACATTTAAAAACTGACTTTTTAAAGTCTGGTTTTCCCTTTGCCTGACCACTTTCTAGAAGCTCAGTAGCCACTGTATCTCTCTCACCATGTTTGCTTATATACTGATTACCATTCATAATTATCCCAGTCTCCTAACAGACTGTCAGCTATTGAGTAATGTTGTGGTGCAATGTCCTACAGTATATCTTCCCCCCGCATTTCAGTTTTTAATGAACTGTTATCTACATCTATAGTTTCTGTCGTTGTAACGCAAGGAAGCTCTGTTCAAACATGTGTCTGGAACATGTGGGCATAAATTAGATTGTGAAAACATTAACTCACGGGTAATCAACAGATATTAGACACATTTTTTCTGACATAACACCAGAATCATGAACCAACAAAACATCATAGTCAATAAATTTCAGAGTTCAACTTCAATTAAAACTTTCACTGCTTGTGAATCATCATAGGTCTGAATGTTTGCAGTGTCTGTTTTTGCCTTTAGGAAACTACAACAGACCGTGTGAGACACAGGCCTGAGATATTCCCACAACACTGCTGATTCAGAAGAAGCTGTCGCCATGGTGGAGGAGGCGCTTGTTACCTGGGAAGATCTCTGAGGGGAGGTTGGTTATGCAATCTGGCTCTGAGAAACAACTTAATAGCCAAGTTCCTGTTAATGCACACGTGCTTGCTGCACTGTATGTTGACATCTTAAGAACTTGTGTACAACACAGAGTGAGTCATATATTGTCTTGTTAGCTTTTGACAACTTACTCGGCCCTTGTTATTCACTTCAAATATAATTTACTCACAAAGCTTTAGCCAGCACTACATAGCACATTCAGAAGTCCTGTTTCTTCTTCTTGTGAGTCATATATTTTATATTTCAGCTGGCACTATGTCAAACATGAAATCAGTTCTGAAAGTTTTAAAACACTTGCATAAGTCAATAAATGCATTAGAATTGAATGCTTTCAATTTAGGTCATTTGCTAAAGCGTGACTGAATCTGTACATGTGCTGATTTGCATATTCAACACCGCAAGTATTCATTTTGCAGGAATAACCAGCTAACTCTACATCTGAACCTACTGTAATTGGGTCTCTGGTAGGTGTGAACGTTATTTACAGTAAACTGCAAAAGTCGTTCAATCCCTCTGCAGCATGTACTTCTGAAACACATCTTCTCAACAATTGTTAGAGTATCATGCTTCTATTTCCACTCGTTACACTTTGAGAAGGAGGTTGCTTCATGTCTGTGACCTGCACATACAGTATGGACAACACTTTGCACTTCACGCAATCAATGGTTTTCTTTGACATCTCTGAGCAAGGGTTAGATTATGAATGCAACCACTTTTTCTTTGTTATAAGTTGATCTCATTGAAAGATTTCTCCGTTGTGATACGTTAACCCCTGAATATAATAATGATCCTATGTGGTTTCACTGGGCATTTTGTCTACATGGTTCTTCATCAATGTTCAGTGTCTGTTTTAATTGTGACCCATCCCAAAAAAGAGTCAACTGATGAAAACCACAATCAAGGTTAATGAAGATCATTAGGACATTAGTCAGTTGATCCTGACAACTTTACACAGAACAAGTGCCTGTTATTGTATAAAAGATGCAAAGAGACAATTACAGGGTCAGCAAAGACAGGGCTGCTCTACTGCACTTGGCCATTATCCCCATCCTTTAAAAATATGTGTGCTGTTCCTGAAAAACCCTGACCAACTGTTTTTTATGGGGACTGTGTTGATGCTTGTATAACATGTACCATGTATTCCATAATTTTTTACTATTGGGCCTAGTCTTGCTCCCACTGCCAAGATTTCCTCACAGCTCACTGCTAATGAGTGATGCATGCTCAGCTGTGAACTGTGTTGAAATTCATAACATCAGGAGTGAGAGCAGGGCATCTGGGATCTGCGGGTCACTATTGTGCTGTATAACAAAATCAAGGAGTGCATTTTAGGTAGTGAAACAAACAACTTTGGATTCAGGCCATGCATGACACTGAGCACTACTGAAATACAGAGCATGGCAAGACCTGAAAGCACATTATTTAGAGTGAATCAATTGAGCTGTCAACTTCTAGTTCATGTTAAAACAACAGTGCAACATTTTGGGAAATATGCTTGTTTGCCATCCTGCCCAGATCACTTGGGAAGATTGATATCTCTGAGCCTTCAGTACAGAAATAGGTGCAGAATAAATAGATGGCTTTGGAGTTGTTGAAAGTCATATTTCCTCACCTCTGACAGATAGAGCTCGCTAACTCCTTCTTCCTGCTTCTAGTCTTTGTGCTAAGCAAAGCGGAGCACATCCTAGACCTGTCTCTGTGACGCAGAGATCAAATGGATGTTATCTTACGTGACTCTGGGCACCATGGTAAACATGCATTTCCCAAAATGTCACAATGTTCCTTAAGGAAAATTAAAGGGAACACTTTTGCCGATCGGATTTACATCCTGGCCAGAGAATACTGTTAAAGTAACTGTATGCACAGAGTTCCCATTGAAATAAGCACTGTTTCTCACTCTTGCCTACCTTAGCGTATTTCATCATCATGCCTGCTGTGTGTCAGTTTCCACTGAGTCTCTCAGAGTGCCCTGACTGGCCTCTCGAGGCTGAGAGAGAACCAGCAGAGAGAGGAAACTTCTCAAAATGTTCATGACAAACCCAGAGCCATATCAGCCACACAGGCCTGTTTCCCACCTGTCGCTGTGCGGAGAGTCTCCCAGCGAGTCGAAGGAGTCCCCGTACTGTAGGCCCGGCCGATGGGGGTCAGAGTAACCAAAGTGTGCAGCGCGCCGTGCCCGCGCTTCCATGCACGCAGGACTGCTGCATTTACTGGTCCCCACAGATGATGACATCATTCCCGGCGAGTCAGAGAGGATGCTGTTAGAGTTCTCCACGCTCCATGTCCGTTCCTCAGGTCTGACAAATAAAAAAAAAAATGTTAACACGCGCACACCCCTGAGTGTCCCAGTGTGCTTCACTTTTGACAAAAGACGTGTGCTTTCTGGGTGATTTTGTGTATTCACTGCAGCACATGAGACGGAGAAAACAACAATGTGTGTTGCATGTTGTTCACCTGTGAGTCGATGAATGGGCTCGTGTGGAAGAGTTGTGAGATCTTGAGGAGGCATGGCTGGGAGGGAACGATCCCTCTGTTGCAGGTCTTTCAGTTGGATTCTTTGAGAACTGTGTGTCGAGCCAGAGGAGAAAGAAAAAAAAGAGTAGAATGGATTAGTCAGAAGGGAAAAAAAGTGAAAAAAGAGAAGCTTCAGACCATTTGGTGTACATCTGCGTGCGTATACATCAATTACGTCACAATACTTTCAGAAACACACATCTACCATCGGGATTTCCTCGTGGCCTGGTCCTGGATGATTGGGTCCGTTAGGTACGATACGATTGGGATGTTCTGGACACATGTTTTGTCGCAGATGATTGTGCATCTTCTTTCTTTGTTTCCTGTTGAGTAAATAATGGTCACTCTCTCTCCCATATTACTGTGCTTCACATGCACAAGTAGTCAAATATTTTTGCTTTATTACTTGATGCAACAACTAGATTACATGTTTTTCCCTGAAAAAATGTCTAATAATATAGAAAATATGCAGGTGGTGATAAAAGTCTTTATGTCCACAAATCATGATGCTTTTATCAGCAGGACTTACTTGGTTTTACAGTAGGCAACCACACACACGATGCCCACCACCAACAGAGCCACACAAATACCCGTGATTGTCAGGACTCTTTTCTGGTAGAGTTCCTCTGCCTCTGTCAACATCACACCCACAAATACACAGACGCACCCACACACACACACACACACACAGCACACAACACACAGTAAAAGAAATAACAGGGAAAAAAATCAGTCTCTTGAAGTTAAATGTTCCCACTTTTTCACTGTACATCCACATGTTCTTTTTTTTTTTTTTGACTAAATCCTGAGCAGTATGAAGCTTCATCTTTCCTTCCATGACAACTCACTTCACAGTCAAGCCTCTCCTCTCACATAATCACAAATACAACAGATGCTGTTGCTCCCTGTGCTGCAGTAAGGCGGCGTAGGTGGGGGCAGGGGCTCAGCAGTAGTTTGACTGATCTATTAAGCAACTGTATGTCTCTAAAAAAAAATCAGAGTGAATGCAAATTGTATATGATACTATAATGGTTTGTGGTCATCATTTATTTATAACAAGAAGCTGCAAATTGTGCAGCGTTGCATCAGTGCAATGGAATTCATGTAAATTGGAAAAGTGCCATATTTGACCTGATGTTTTGAGTTGTATTACTCATCCTATCACAGTGCAGACGTCTTCATCTACTCAGGCATTTAGTAAACACAATGATTAAATGTTACAGTAATTCATGAAACAAGTAAATTTACAAATGAAATCTCATGAAATATGAAACTGGAGAAATCATGACAGATGCTGATGGCTTTTCCAGAGAAGAGCTTCTGTGAGGTTGAGGTAGACTCTTGGTTTCCCCGGGGGGAAACGATGGAGCTAAGAGGTAGTGTGCGCCCTGATAAATAATGTAATAAGAAAAAATTGAATTTGTACAACTCCTTCCATCCGAGGTCTCCTCCTTTAATTCACCAGCAGCCATTTTACATCGACCTGCCAGTTTGCAAGATTCTGATGCCATAAATAAATCGCTGAGGTTAGTTTATTTATAGCAGTAAACTTTATGTAATATTTTACATTATTGCTTTAGCTGCTGATAATCAATTTGCCACAGAGGAAATGATGCTGGTGTTGGTGTAGCAGCACACTGTCCTCACGGCCCAGTACTTAAATGCACTTGTATGATAACATGACCTCAGAATAATAATTTAAAAAAAAACCTCTTCTAGCCTTTATTTCACCCTCTCAACCACTAAAGCACTTTTCTGGAAAAGATAGCAGAAAACAAGATGGATGGAAATAGCGGCAGAAAGAAGAAAAAACATGACTGTAGTTTCTAAATATAGCATTGCATGCTCACATCACAGCTTCTACTCCTGGAAGGATAATTCAAACCAGTAAAACAGACACTATATCTCATACTTCAAAGTTACATTTCAGCTATACTAGCGACGGGGTGCAAGAAATATGGACAAGATCACACATAAATAAAAGGGAAGAGATGGCATATCAAGACAGACACTAAAGGCATGAGACTAAAAGGAACAGACAGGTAGAGAAGAAGATTGGGTAAAAGACATCTGGTAGCTACAAACATGATATATCATGCTTGTTACAGATGGAATGAGGGGAAAAATCAGTCGGAAAAGGAAAATATGTTGAGTTAAACGTAGTTAAAAGGTCTATTTTTCCATCACACGTGTATGAGAGGTGCAGGTGATTGCATCCATGTTAATGATGTCTGATGGGAGGATCAGTTGCAGGGACTGAAGGGTTTGTCATTCTAATGAGTTATGGTATGATTGGTCAACAGATCGATCGGTTAATCGGGGGACGTTATGATTCACAGGTCACACCACAGACAAAACGGGAGCATGTCTACGTCTATTCAGGAGCAATGCTAGGACTGAGAATCAAAATGGATTGTTCCATACCCATAAATTCAATCCCAAGATGCTCTGCCAGGGCAGAGGGTTGACAGTTGGAAGGGAAGGGTGAAAAAAAATAAACAGAAGAAACAAAAGACCAGATTAAGAAAGTGGCACCTTCTAACATATAGTGGAGCAAACAAAAATAGGCATTACAGAAACTGAGACAACACATAATTGTCAGTAATTGTCAGAACGACACTCACAGCATGCAGCACACACTCCAAAACACACAACGCTAACCTACATCACTACAGTCTATATCTTACATCTGTAAATCAGGCTGTGGATGCTCCTCTTGTTGTGTAAGATCTCTATGTACTGTATGTCTCAACACAGTCCCATGTTATCGCAGCCTTTTAGAGGAGGCCTATCTGTCCTACATTTTACAAGTGACTCTCCTAATGGGAATAGGAAGTATTAGGTGTATAAGCACTTTTATTACGTCTGTATCTGGAAACTATGCGTCATCCGCTAAGATTACCTGTGCTTTCAGATTTCTGCTTTCTAAAAAAACTGCCACACTGTTGGTTCCCAAACACGCCCATCGCATGAACAGGCAAGTTTAAAAGATTTGTTTGTGTATAGTATCTGACTAATCACACTGAATACAAAGAATTATAGTTGGACTTCCTATTATATAGCAGAGCGAAGCCATAGGGAGGCTGCACCAACCAGCTGAATCCATATCTCTGGCAGCTCACTTGCTTTACTTGGGTTGAAGCGAGTCCCAGCTGTTCTTATGACAACAAGCTCTTGTTAAGCCAAGCCCTTATGGCTGAGGAGCAGAAGCCATCCTCCTTCTCTTTGGTATCTCCTGGGGATGGGAGGCGCCCCTCCAGGAGGCGGGGCTGTAACTATGGAGTGGATGTGTGTGCACACATGTGCCTGCTCTTTCAGAGAAAATTTGATGTATTCCTCCTTAATTGAGGGTCAAAAATGTGGAATATGTGTGACGCCATTAATAGTTATATAGCGATCCCAAATAAAAAAAAGTAAGGGTGTAGCTGTAATATTCATATTCAAGTCCACAGCCAAGACATCTATCACGCTGACTTCCATGAACCTGCTTTCTATTGTAGGCTACATCTGCTTTTTGATGGGTATCTGCAGAAGAGCACTTGGACTGAGCGGAGGCTTAATCTGCTCTATTTGTAAGTTTCACGTTTAAATTTCTCAACCTGACGAGAAAGAGCCAGGCCACTGATTTGAACATATAGGCGTGTAAACCGAGTAATCAAAGCGTGGTCTGTGGTCATGTCACTGGATGAGAATGGGAAATAAACGCTGTCCTTGATGCAGTTGCACAGCTGCACTGAAGTTTAACAGAATGCAGAAATGCAATGAGTGAGTGCAGGAAAAAAAGAGCTCCCACACACCACACTGTCTACTCTGCCAAAAAAGCAAAGTAATTTCAGCACAGTGCATTACGACTTAATGCGAGATGAAATTACTCGTAGTTAAGAAGGGGTTTTTTCGCATAGTACCCTGAGCCAACATACAACAAACACTGTGTGTAAGCTCTACAAGGCAGATTACAGGATGAGACTCTACCCCAAAAGCAGATGCAGTTACTTTATCACAGTAATGTGATGTCGAATTGTAACCACATGAGCCTGTGTGAACACATGAAGCTGACAAATTTACAGGAAGACAGCGGGGGATTCTTTGCTATTGCTTCACTGTCCTGAATATTATATCATGTTATTATGTATATGTATTGTTAAGTTCATGTGAAATGTCAGCTGTTTATGTTCCATCAATGTCAGGTCACTCACTTCTATACAGGTAATGAAAGTGAGGTTTGAATAATTAACAAGTCAATAATCAGAGAGTGCTTGGATGGTTTTCAGTGAAAAAAAACCTGAAAGGGGGTGAGATCTATCAAGCTGTAGTTCTCCACAGACTGTCTGTCTAATCTTGGTATAAATCTGCTGTTGATGGATGTGTTTGCTGATGTTGCCGTGTAGGGTGGTGCAGGGTTGACTTCTCTTACCCCAGGCTAGCGGAGCTGTTTGACACGGCACTCTCGTCTAGCGTGTGAACCGTGTTCGCAGGACATCTGCTGTGAGAGCACCATTTTGTTGCTACATCTCAAGCAATGTGTGTTCGCAACAAATGTAATTTGCTGAATGTCCTGGCGTGGACTTAACAACGTTCAGCAGCGTGCACCACCAGACTCTGTAGGCTGTAACTGAGATCTAAACCAAGTTATTGGCTGATCTGAAAGCGGGAAAAAAAGTGTCTTACTTCCAGCTTGAGGTGATTCCATGTGCAGCTTGTATGTGCATGTACCGTATACTGCGGTGAAAGCAGCTGTGATGCCGTGAGTGACAACATTAGCATGTGTGGTAAATGATTGAAGAATCCCTAATAATCCAATATAATTATCTTTCAAATCGAATCTAATTATCAAAGACTTGTGTAAGTAATTCTGTCATGTTGTCTCATGAATGTGAGGAAATGTTGATCTTAAGATAATCAATGATGTCACAAACATTTTTTTTTTAAACAGTGAAGCAAACCTCACACAGTCAGTTATCTGTCATGCCTACATGTTAATGCTAACAGTCAAGACCTGTCTTTCCATTCATGGATCAGCTCCAATATATCATACATACTGTACATGCTTGCCTTTGCTGATTGCAGAAACAACCAATCATCAGTGAGTGAGGCCAAGCTACTGTAAGTACTAGTATTAGTAACTGTTTTGACATTAGACTGTGTTGTTACATGCAGCTGACTGTGTGCAAATCGACCTCCACAAAGCAGCTAAATGCTCCCTCTATTTGTTGCTATCAGCTTGTATTCTGGGAGCGCACATGCAACAGACTGCGAGTTAAAGGGCGCATACGATCACATGCAGAACAAACACAGCAACAGACTCCGCTCAACTACGCCAGCTCGTCAGTGAGTCATCAGAGGAGGTACAGACACAACTATTAGGTAATAACAGGAAATTAATTAATACAGGTTTTTTTTTCTACACCCGGCATGCACGCATGACACAAGGACAGTCTGACAGAGTGACAGAAGAGGAAATTGACATACGGTAGAAACTGGCCATAACGTAGGTTTGACAGCGATCACCAGTAAAGTCATTTGGACACCTGATGGAAAGAAACAAAGCCACAGGAAGAGGAGGTAGGAGATGGGTGGTGGATGAGTGAGAAAGAGAAAGAAAACAGACAGAGAGAGAGAGAGAGTAAGAGGGAAAGGGTGGAGTGAAAAGGAAGAGTATGCGTAAAGGAAAAGTGAAGAGGAGGGAGGGAGGGTGGGGGGTAGGGAGGGAGGAAAAGAAAGAGAGAGGCAGAGAGACACAGAATTAGATCAACAGCACAACTACGGACAGCAGAAGCAGAGTGTTCCCATGGATGACACCACCGTGTACATGGTGTAGTGCACAGCTCATTGCGTGTTGACCTGAGAGGGAGAAAGAGGAGGAGAAAGAGGAAAAGAAAACTGGGGACGGGGCAGCAGGAGTCCACAGAGGTAATCCAGTGACAACTGTGTCTCTGTTCTCAGCTGCTCATATCAAGTGAACATACTTGGATTGGGCATGAACAACCGCCGTGGTTCAGTCTGTAAGCATCGCGGGCCAAAGTATCCAGCCGGACATCTGGGAAGGAGCGGACAAGTGTTATGAAAAGACAAACAGTGGGAGTGAGGTGACTGTAAATGTTGAGGATTTACAGCCCTCCACACAAATCGTTAACAGTGAAGCCACATTGATACAGCACAAAAAAAAAATAAAGAAAAGAAAACACAGTAAACGGAGTATTAACGCACCAAATACTGTAACATTCAAACTATATAATAAGAAATCACTGCTACTATTAGTTATTATTAGTCGGTATCATTAATGTCATCATCCAATGTATTATTCTTATTGTCCAATATTATTATTGTGGTTATCAATAATACTTAACTGAGATAGTGTATCTAAATGACTATCCATTAAGGAAAAGGAAAACCATAGAGAGTCAAAAATAATAGCCCCTGACCTCAGTTTGAACAATGGGGGGAGGAGGGGGGGAGAAGAGCAACGTTCATGAGCACATAGACAAAAATGTTGTATGTAGCTGTATGTAGCAAAACTGTGCTCTGCTCTGTAGGTGATCAATAAATCAATCTTAGGGAGCCTGTGCAGCAAAGCTGAAAATGGGGTAATGTGGTTTCTTTTCTTGGTGCCTGTTGGGAGCCTGGTAGCTGTGGTCATAACCTGCAAATGAGACAGTTTTATAACCGATACCAGCAGCAGAGTGAGGTAAAGTAGCGAAATCAAGGGGAAATAAATCTCTGGATTTACATTTCCAGGTATAAAAGAAACATCATTTGTAAATGTATATATACAGCACTGGACAAGTCTGCTGTGAAACATAAGTCAGGGCGGAGCAGGGTTTTCTAACATGTAGCTTTATATTTGTATAAGTGAAGACAGACTGCTGTATTGTCATCGTCAGCTGTGTTGGACCGAACCATACTTCCTCATTATAATCCCATTAGGATAAGCAGTTGGTCTTTCAGGGGCACCATCATTCCACTTACACTCACAACTAGACCACCAGTCCAACAAAGGTCACTGCTCATGATTACTGGTTTCACACAACACAACACAACTATTCCTCATCCTGAGTGATGGAGTGTAACTGGGGGATAGCACCACCTAGACCACGGAAACTTGGCTGGAAGAAGAAAGAAATGAACTGTCACTACATAATTTAAAAATCAGATGAGCGTGCAAATATCCACCGTGGTGCAGCTGCAGACTCTATTATGACTCTTTTTTATCTTTCGTTTAAAACAGGGGGAAATAAATCATTGTCATCATTCATTAGCCTTTGACTAAAAATACACATGTAACATTTAGTTTTACCATGTGTGGAGACATGAGGCAAGACTCTCCTTACTGTATACAGTAGACTTACATACTTCTACTTCCCCTTAGACACTGCTACAGTTGAATACTGTTATTAACTTTTATTAACAGGATATTAATCTGCAACCTCTAATCATGTTTGACATTTTCCAAACAAGAACTTAATATTTTATGTTTTTACATGAAAACTACAATTGATTGAAACAATTATCTCCACTGCTCTGCACACATTCCTCTTTTTAGAGCTTTTTATGTGCAGGAAACCATCGCAGAAAAACATATGTTTACTTTGGCGAGTTAGTTACATTGGGTAATTTATTAACCTTACCTTTCCCCAAAACAAAGTTTATGCCTCAAAGTGAAGGAGCCCGACATAAAAGTAGGGCTAGCTGTCTGCAGGACTTGTTTGGCCAGTGAGTAATACCCACTGAAGCCTGGCCTATATTGAATGAGATGGCTGTGGGGCAACAAATCCCTGCAGGCCTTCACTGCATTATCCAACTTTTCTGGACCCATGCCCCAGCCGTGAGTGAATTAGCTGCAGCAATTGAGTTATTGCTGCCTCCAATTTGTACACAGCGTATTGAATGGCTGTTGCAGCCATGTCCTCATTGCTTGTCGAGCATTCTTCCCTGGGCCAACTGGGCACAGGAGCCCGGCCGATGTTTCAGCTCTATATCAAACCAGCCGGAGGACTTATGCTGCGCTGACATATGGTCCAACAGAACATGCAACATAATATTTGACAACCATGACACGTGATAATGTGTGTGTTTTGTTTTATGATACACTATTAGGTTTTACTGGTTGCACCAATTACAGCCCGTGCTGAATAAAACATGAATGCTGCAGCTAATGATTATTTTCATTACTCATCAGATTATACTTTCTTGATTGACAGATAAAATGTAAGATAGAAAAAAAAAGTGCAACAGCTGACATATTGAAAACTCCTTATTTGGTTAGTCGTGTGCTCCAAAACTCAAAGACTTTCAGTTTAATCTGATGCAGCCAATATTCACATTTGAGGAGCTGGAACCAGTAAAATGTTTGTCTAATCTATTAATCAAGTAATCGTTACAGCTGGAAAGGCAAATGTCAGTGTTTTGGAAAACAGAAAAAAACAGGAGGGAAAACTGTTTATTTTACATGTTAACTTCTCCTGAACATCTTCCCAAGTAATGTTTCCTGACCTTGAGTCTTTGAGTCTAACACAAACTAAAATGTAAATGTCAAAGATAAAAAAAAGGTTGTTTCTGTGATAATGTCAACCCCAACTCTTCCTGAAAACACAGACACGCGGTTCCTCCAGCACACTTTACACATGGGTCTTGATCTCTTCTGCCAAGGACCTCAAATGTAAGCAATGATTCTATTTACCTCATTGGGGGCCTCTAACAGGCATAAATATTTGCTCACTACTAAACCAGTGACTCATGACATTTTGAAAGGGCTTTTAATGTGCAGCCCTCCTGTACACAAAACATGACTTAAAAGGATGAGCACACCACCGCCTCACTCCATTATTAGTGTTAAAATACACAACAGGTGGGTAGTTAGGAACACTGGCAGCATTTGTCCTGTGATGTGTCGCTGCTGCCGCTGAAAGGAAGGAGAGCGGGAATCGAGCGCCATCAGGAAAATAAACAGCAGGATAAAAACATATAGTTAGATGGTTGAAGAATATTACTGATGGTAAAGACTTCATATAGGGGATTTTAAACTGTGGGACAAGGAGCGAGTTTTGGTAAAAGAAAATTTGAGTATTTTCAGAAAAACCCGACAAACAGATGAGATAACTCACTTGCAGGAGAGCTGATTTACACCATCTATGAAGTAACAGTCGCCGCCATTCACACAGTAGGACTTCTCTGTGTCGTTGCATCTTCTGGTGTGGCCTGAGCCTGGAGATAGCGTTGTGGTTACTGAATAGAAAACAGAGAGAAAAGAAAGGAAGAAAAAAAAACGATTAGTGTCAGCTTTGATTCATATTCAATGTAATTAGTCTTTTCTTTTCCGTGTGTAACTTTTATTCTCTTAATCGCCCATCAAAGTTGAATAAACTGTTATTTCAAAATAAAACTTCAAGGAGACATTATGACATACGATAAAGCTCTGGAGTTTTTTTTTAATCTAATATGAACATGGCTGTCATTTTTATCACTATGATAGGCCTGTATATCAACAAGTATTCTCGGCTTTACTCATATTATACACTTGTATTTCCATGAGGACTCTTAGTTTTCCATCCACAAATGTAATTGTGTCTCTAAGCAGTGTTGACACTATCTCAAGAAGTTCTATGAGCAAAGATAAATATTTCCCTGACATGGCGTAGGAGTTGTTTATGCGTTGTCTCAGGTCCTTGGAATGGCCCAAAATGTCATGTATCTGCAGTTAATCCCCCTTCCCCACCCCCCCCTCCTCCTCCCTCCCCCCGACTGAATAGATATATGTTTGGGTTGAAGACTGCTTATCTGGGCGAAAGCAGGGATGGTTGAGGGAAGACGAGTGCTGAGAGAGGTGCACAGTGGCAGGATTGGGCTTGAAAAAGGGAAGGAGTGTGCTTTTCCATGCCAGATGATGACACGTGATTGCAACTGTATACCTGCTGTCAGATGCTATTAGCACCTTCTGCAGAATGTGACAGTTTGTTGTTAGGAACACAGAAGTCTTCAACTGGAAGTCCTCAGCAACACGCAGTACGAAAGCTTCAGCAGCCAGAGACTCATGTTGTCAGGCTCTGTGCTGTGACAAGAAACTGCCCTCAGATTTCATTCAGCTGGGCCGTGGGCTCCGGTACACAGTCGGACGAGATTTCACAACTCTCATTTGTTGCTGAGGAAGCCAGCTCGACTCCCTCCTGTAGCTGGAGAAGTGCGCTCTGCTTCATTCAGAAGCACACGTCCGGTTTAGCCACGGCAACAGAGGTTCATTCCCATGCTAGTTAGCATAACAAAGCAAATAGATGACATCAGTCTGCGCTTCACTTGCCAGTATGAGCCCGTGAAGAACATGAATAAGTCAGCACTTCGAAAATTGCAAACAGTTTTTAGAACGCAATCTGGAAATGTTGTAGTTTTCCAGTAAAAGCAAGAATCTACTGGATTGGAAACAAGTACGCCGCAAATCTAGAGTCAGAAATAAGTCATGTTATTGTTCTCTTCAGGTTTTCCAAAAGAAATCTAATCTCTCCAGCAGAACCCAGCACATATCCACTGTCAGAGCCACAAAACTTTCCAGAACTGGTTTACCAGTCGATCAGAACTACCTCCCCGTCACACCTGACCTCTCACTTGGAGTGCTGGCATATAAAACACCTCGTAAAAAGATCAGACAAAGCTGTCAGGAAGAGGGAACCTCAAAACATTGTTAAAAAAAAAAAACCTCCTATGCTCAAAATAGAAACCGTGTGCAGTTCTTTAACTGTGAAACACGCGAGACAAAAGGCGGCAGCGCACGCCACACAAATCTCTATCCACGACAGCACGCCTCTCCCAGAGTGCACTGGGGGTGGTGGTGGTGGGGAGGGGAACGTCCTGGACAGCTCATCAGTCCTAACACACAGACAGTCACACTCACACATAATCTCCAGTCCACCTGGCGTACATGTGGGCGGAAAACAGACGACCCGGAGAAAACCCACACAGGGAGGTGGAGAACATGTAAACTTCACAGAAGGAAGGATCAAGGCCGGACCTGTTCTGCTGTCAGAGTTTATAAGGCTACTGCTCTTTGTGCCAGATCCACTTCGCTGCACACACATTTCTTTCTTACTTTCTTGTTATTTTCAGTCTAAAATATAACATCTACAACTCTATAAGAACACATAACCTACTTTTGTTTATTTCTACTTCATTGAACGTGCCTCCAACTACACCCTCTTAGCCTGATTTGCATGATATCTGGGTTTTTCAATAGTGGGGGGTGGGGCCTCAACATTTTAAGTATTGTGAAACTCAGTTAAAAAAACTCATGCCGTGAATCCTGGTCTTCAAAATGTGCCAAGTGATGGTTCGAGTAATTTAACCTGGAATGTGGCTAAATGAAACATTTCCGACTCCATCAATGCAGAAGGAGACAGGTTTATCTGTGTGATGAAATGTTGGACTGTGCATCGATATAAGATAATTAACTAAGAGGTTTGTGAAAAAAAAAACATTAAAGTTGTGGTCTTGGTTTTAGATCCATCCAGCTGCAGCACCAGTCTCTACAAGTTGTTTTGTGTTGCCATCCAGCTGAACGCTTGCAGGTGGAGAGCCTACAGTACGCATTCTCCCTCGGCAGACAGCGTCCATTCGCCCAAACCAGTATTCAGGAGCTCCTGGGTGGAGCACAATCGCATTCCTGTGGACTTTATTTCCCTCTCAATGCAGTAAAAGAGATAAAGTTGTGGCTTTTTCTCGGGTAATTCGATGCACTCAGTGGGACGTCTCTCGCTGACAGTAACGAGCTCTCAAAGACACGATGTAGCGCCGGTATCTGCATCCATTCAAGAAAAGATTCAGTAATGCAGAAAACAATACTGAGACAACGACGGTGATCCATTAGGACGTCAAAGTCAAAATGCAGTTGATATCTTTCTGCTTTAACGACGTGTGGAAGGATTTTATGCAGGCATTTTTATATATAAAACTCGTCATAACTTTGAGGAAATGATCACAAGTCACTACAGATTTCCAGCGTCATGGAGACATGGAGGTAGCAGGACCTTTCATAACAAGCGGCTTTTGTTTTCCAGAAATCAGTTACTTGTAGCAACATTCAATAACTGCTGCAACTCGCTTTCAGTGGCTTCAAAGATGGCATGTATCCCAAAACTAACAAAAACAATCCATTTGGGAACATTTATTGGCCTGCAGTCATCAACTGACATCCAATCTATGACACTGCACAGTTAAGTGTCCCAATTTCCCTCTCCTCTCCTCCTTCTCTCTGCTGTCCTCCCTCCTTTCCTTTGTGTCCTGCAATTCCTCCCTCATAGCAGACACACAATGTTGTAACACTGAGCGAGAAGGAAGAAAAGTTCTGTTTTCAGAACGACGTGTACAAACTTAGGTTCAGTCCCTGAGCCAAACTTAGAAAGGCTTCACTTTAACTTTAATTATAAAACATATCCTATAATGCAATGTACTCTGCATGATGGTAAAAACTATTCAAAGAAATATCAACATCAAATACTGATTATATTCATGCGTGGTTAATGTGGCCTGTGTAAAAAAAACCTGCAGCTCCTCCATCAAAGCGAGTGAACTCAGACTGCACTGATGCACCGAGCATCTATAAATCACACGTGCCCCTACTTCGGGTTTTATAATAAACTTGTAAACCTTGACTAAAGTATGTAAAAACCTGCTGAGCAGCAGTAAAACACGCGGGCGGGACCCTGAGATGCCACAGACTTTCTGTTGACGCATCTCATCTTCATCTGCTGGAGCCGCTGGTGGAGTGAGAAGCTGGATGCTCATAATAAATACTGTAAATAATCAGTGTGAACTGAACACCCCATAGGTCAGAACGAGCTTGTGTCAAAAACATATGGATGCATTTCCATCATTAGATAATGATGGTTTTAGTTATTACTGTGCAAACCTGTCCTCCAGAGATTATGTTTATGTACTACTACAGTGACCTGTGGCACCTGATGCACATTCTACACTAACTAATTAGCTGTATTTAACAATAGTTTCTAGCACATAGTGATGGTGGTATTTATGAGGCTCTCGTATCAACGTGGTTCAGTTGAGAGGTCAAGATATAATTTAAAGGTAGTGGAAAGTGGAAACAAATGTAGTATCAAAGGGTCTTGAGCGTATATGATTGCTACAAGTGTTGTTTTGTCGTAGTGAAAAACATTTTATTGAACAATCTCTCTGCCGTGGAGATACGTGTATAACTGATCTCTCATCCACTCGACATTAGAAAGACTTGCTCACGCTCTAACAAAGGACAAACGGCAAGAGTTCAAATTCCCACAGAGCTTCACCCGTCTTCAGTCTTTAGTGCACATAGGACAAACCAGGAAATTAAAATAATGACACTCGTCGCTGCGAGTAGTTTTTCTCACTTTCTCACTCATCGAAAAAGCCGTACAAGGAGGCAGCAGCACGCACAGACCCTGTCGCAGTGATGAAACAGGAACAGTGTTTTCTCTCTGAGGTGATCTGGTTCAGCCAATACAGTGTTTACTCAGGCTGCACCACATGTTTACCCCAGATTAAAACTAATGACAAGGCCTAAAACATTTATTGACATGGTTAGAGATACACATATAAACAGCAGAGAAGCATCTCATTTAAGGGCTGACGAGGCAGATACAAAAAGATATTCAAATTACCCCACTTAGATGCAGCTTAAAAGAAAACGTTTTAAAAGGCTATGTAGGAATACATTTTCCTCTTTAAAGCAGAAGTGAGTGATATATTTGTGTTAATATAAGTCTTAAATAGTTGTATCTTCCGACAGCAATCACTTACATAGAGTGTTTGGACTGAAACACGGGTCTCTCAGTCCCTCTGCTCTGCTCTGAGCCGAAGAGAAAACATTTATCGTATCCTACAGTTTTTATCCAATGAGGAGAGAGAACGGCATGCAGGGCTGTGTGTGCAGCCAAGGAACGCCGTGAATGTGGTGACGTAGCGACGAGGACTGTTATGGTGCGTTCAAGGAAACTCGTATTTTTCCGACCGTGAAGTGGTACCAGTTCGATCTGGTACGAGTTCACCGGTCGGAAGTTACGAGTGGCCGTTATAGTGACTTTCACCGGTAAAACAGGTCGGAAAAACACGAGTGGGTTGCCTGGAACGCTACAAAGTCGTAAGTTGTGACTTGAAGCTGTAATTTACGATTTCAAAAGCCTGCCTGGAACGCAGCATTAGCGAAAACGACCGGATCACTCACTTCTGCTTTAAATGATACAAACATGTCTTCCTTTGATAAGAGCAGATGCAGAATTTTTTTTGGAATGAACTAGTGCAGAATTGATCAAGTGTGAACCAGGGTAGCATGAATAAATCTCAAATGTTGCATTTGTTTAAAACATTTGCATTAGTTTGTTTGAATCTGTACAACATGGTAAGTTTTATATGTTGCTCTGCCTTTGTATTAGACTGTGCTGTACTGTTTCAGACAAGCCTGGCACTGTACAGGAGTCGTGCTGAATCCAAATGGCTGATCTGAGGTGAACTCGTGTGTAATCATCCAGTGAAGCTGCTGTGAACAGACCGCAGCAATTCCTGTTGACAGTTGGTAAAATAACACGTGTAGTGAATTCTGTACGTGTTCATCATTGCCATGTAGAGCAGCTGCTCGGCCGTTTCAGAGCGACACTGTTTATGCACGTGTATAATAAGGAGAAAGAAAAAAAAAACGCACTGCACCGCCATGTATTAGTAATATATTGGTTTCATTGCATATTGAAATCTTGATAAAAGCCGAAACAATCAAGACTTATTCTGTCACTTGAGAGCTTCTGTGATCCACCTGCCCCAGTTCGCCCTGTCGACTGAAGGATTGTTTTGTTTGAAGTGATAATTAATGGAAGGACAGCAGTCGGCAGCACTATTAACAAAAGTAACTGTCTGATGCTTTCGTCCTTTTGTGTGTGTTTTAATTGATCGTCATCATTTTTCCAGAAACAGCACTTTTTATTTGCATCTATCCCCATGTGGCAGGATGCTAAAAGTTAAAGCTAAAAATGGCTGATAAAAGAGAAGCCTTTCGACCGCGCTGGGCATTTTCTACTCACCTTGACATCAAAGTGCTTTAATTAAAATCTGCATGGAACAGAGAAAACACAGATACCTACGTCTACATGACTCAACTTCCATCAATTTGTTCTGGTGCATTTCTTTGCCTTGCCATATGGTGCTGTCTGTCTGCAGTCACGCAGCATCCCCCACCACCTCACAAAAGGGGACCAGAGTTCAGGTGTATTTGTCAAGGTTGACTCTGCTCTCCTGGCTGGATGTTGGAGACAAATTCCTTTAACCTAAGGAGATCAGCTGCTCTGCTGTACAGAGTTAGGGGCAGAGTTCATTTATCTGCACTTATATGTGGCCGGGGTTTAGTTAAGTTTGCTTGGTTTTTTAACCTCAGGTTTCAACTTTCCTTGGTCCTGTAGCCCAGGGGCTGAATCTGAGTTGGACTGCGAGAGAGGTTCCTTCTGGGTTAGTGCGAGCCACAGTGTTTAGCCATCAGCCCTTGCCACTGACTTTGATTAATCCTTCATGGCCCAAGAACTGAAAAGAAAAGCTGGGGGTGCAAGCAGGACCATCTGGAAACCTTCATAAACATGCCTGTCTTTCCACGCTCTCCAAAGGATTCTAGGAAAATCGTAAAAATGAAAAGAGAGGTCCCTATTGCACAGTTTTTTCCTCTTGAGGCACCCCGTGCATATGCAGCAAACAAAAAAGCACTCGCTCTGAATCCTCGCCCTCACAACCCGGCCTGAAACGCCAAATTGTGTAATGAAATACATTTTCAATTGGCCTGTCTTTGGAGCCGAGTTATACACATGTCCACCTAATTTATGACAAATGTTGATAATTTACTTCAGCTTGGCTTAATCTTTTTCACTTCTGCGCCGCAATTGAACAGCAAAGCCATCTCAAAACTCAGGACAGAATCTGATTCTGTGCAGGGAGAAAGCCAAGGCACTTATTCAGCCAGCAGTGGAGCCGTTCCATCTGGACTTTGTTATGGCTTTGTGTTTTCACTCTTAAAAGCAATGTTATCAAGATAAAAAGTATAAATTATGTAGCCTATTTGGGAGGATGTCAGTGAGCAAGGATAGTGTGCAGACCAGGACCATCTCTGACAGTAATACATTTCTGTGGTGAAGCTTGGTAGATACAGACATGAAGGTCCAAAAATTCAAATCCTCATCTAACAACTTATCAGCCAAGTAAATGTAGAACTGCGTTACAACTTTTTTTCTTCTTTTTTTACAGCTTCCGATACTAAATCTCTAATAAATTATTATAAAGAACAATAGTGGTTGAGTGGTAGTGCGTCAACAGGTGGCACCGTCCTGCAATAGCACACACAGGGACTTTAACTCTTTATTTTATCACATCATGTAAATCATCATCACGATTTTAAAATGGGGAGAAAAATTAAAGTCGGGCCGTTAAAATCTGATGGGAATGTGATAAATGTTGTAGGTGCACACCCTTCAGCAGACACATAAAGAGGTTGGTATCTGTAATAGCTCTGCCACCCAGACATGCTTTTTCACAAGTCAGTTTTATGTCCCAGAAAAAAGCTCTGAGTGCCCCCCCCCCCCCCCCCCACCCACCCTAAACCACCACCACCCCATGTCTCTCCCCTCCTCAACCTCCCGACTCAGGGCAGGGAATGTATGACATGTCTCCTGTTACTGCTGGGACCGAGATCTTTTATCTCCATACTGGCAATTCATATTGCATGCATTCTTGCTACTGCTGTGTGTACAGCATTACAGTTCATCTCTGCTAAGTCTATATCTTCTGAGGTGAGTGAGTAAACAAGATAAAGAGATAAGGCGGGGGTGGGGGGAGAAGTACAAGGGGCCAAATTGGGATGTGTGGTTTTGGTTTGAATGTGAACTTGATGACAGCTGTGCCGGATCTGTTTAAAGAGTCTGCGTGGTGAAGATGATGCTTGCATGACAGAAAAGAAAGAAAATACTTAATTTGTGGTTTTTGAGCATCTCATATTGTATGAATAGTGATACTGAATAGCAATAATAAGCTCTGTAGAAACAGGAGCCAATAACAAAGCAAGACCAACCTTGCTGGGAGACCTGCTAACTTGTAAAAATTTGTTTTTCTCTTCATGAACGACTGATTTTGTTGGATTTTGCTGATGAAATAATCAATGGCATACAATACATGTTTTCATTTTCAGATTTGGAGGCCCAACATATTTTGACAGGAGCTCAAGTCCAGACAAATGTAGCAGCTCTGAAAGCAAGAAAGAAAGCAAGAAAGAAAGAAAGCAAGAAAGAAATCTGAAATAAATGAAAAGAAAGGTTAGAAAAGAGAGAGAGATGGAATACTGAGTAATACTAGGAAGAGGAGGGTTAAGAAAAGAAGATTTGTTGACAGGGTATTAACTTGGAAAATATTCCAGCTTGCCAAAGCCAACAGAAAACAAGCACGCACCTTCTTCCACACATACAGTATAGGCACACCCAATCAATGGTAACATCCAGCATCTGTGACTTCGAGCGTTTTGTACAGAGTTCAAAGTGAGCAAGAGAGATTTCATGTCAAATACCCACAGAGGAATTAAATTACTATTTACTGTAGGTAGGACGCACGAAAGGACCTATTATGAATGAAAGTGCACTTAAAGCTGTTTTTCAATAGAAAATTATCCACAATTCAAACACCTTCAGCATGAAACAGGAATGTTTAGAAATGAACAAAATGGAGCCTGCCAGGAACATTAATCTACCACCCACTCTCCAGCAAGACTGCCACTGCCACAACCAGTGTGTCTTCTTTTATATTCTTGTCTCCTCTTACCATTTTTCAGTCACATAGCTGATATGCCTGGTCTTGCCTGCCTCAATCATCTCAGCGCTGAAGTGAAATCAAAGAGCAGCCTAGTGTGCGATTGCACAACAGCTGCTCATGCACTGCAAAGAAGCACAGTGCACTTAGGAAGGGCAGGGTACGGTGCGGGCGCAGAAACGTGTGCTGGTATGGCTGCTGGCAGGCACCAGTGTGTGTGCAGTTGGCAACAAAGTGACACATGGTGTTTTCCGCGGCACAGTTCCAGACAGGGTTGCTTCCTGCTCTGTCTTTTCAGAGGCAGCTCGGGCTCAGCGTGGTGTTCCAGCTGCTGCTGCTGCATCCTTCCTCCAGTCTGCTGAGGATGCCTGTTGCTTTCACTTTTTTTTCTCTCCAGAAACTATTGTTTACTGTGTCTTCTCCTGACTGGTATGAATGCACAGCTACTACAGTCACAGGTGGACAGTGGGAGGCGAGGAGGTGCCAGCTCTGCAGAAAACCTTCAGTGATGAGCAGGGATGTGAGCTTAGAAATAACATTGATTCAAATCACTGATCGAACCTGATAATAAGGAGAATCAACCATATTATTACTGGGGTATTCAGTCACCCACCCACCCAACCTTTGTCTGAGCTCACCTGGTAGACAACAAGAACTGGTGGTTAAAGGTAGGCTTGGAGATTCTGGGAAAACAGTTCTAGCAGTCAAAAGTACCAGCCCCTTTCCTCAGACTTCTCCCTGAAGCCACGCCTTCACCTTTCCACGAACGTAGGTGAAGACACCCAACGCACATTGGGCGTAGGCAGAACTAGACATGAAGGCATCGGATTGGTTTTTCTTTTTCGGAGCGAAAAGCATGGATTGGTCAGAGTCTTGCCAGTCCTGCAGCTGCCACAGAGGTCTGATTATTTTCGTTCCTTTTTCTGAATACATAAAATATTGACTACTCTCAGGATAGAAGGACCATTTCACCGTTTCACAGTTCACAGTTTCTGAGCATGATTACCAACCATAACTTTAAAGCCTCAGCAGAAGATCTGTGCCTTTGACAGTGACACGTTTGAACCCTGAGGGCCATGAGCTCCTACACATCTCCCGTCATTGGTCACGAGAGGAGACATCTTAGACAAGCAGGCATGATCTGTTTGTTCATGTTTTAGCAATAGTCAGAACTTTTACTGATGAAATCATCAATCCAAGTGAACACACGTAAGCAAGAGGAAAATATATTTTTTTTTGAAAGTTAGGATGAAAGAAGCAGCAACAGCTTTCTGTTTTTTTAAGAAGACAGAAGAATGAAAACAGCAGAATAGAATACAAACAATATATTACTAGATAATTTAATCACTTTAAAAGAACAACATATTATGCATCCATGTGTCTTCAATGTCCTTTGTCTTCAACAGCTGGCCCTAATTTCTGAGAAAGGGGCAGACTCTGCAACCTTGGGCCAGATAGAAGACATATACCACACAGGTCCTTATTTGGGTCTGGAGCTCACAGCTACAGTAGTGGCCAGCTGCTCGGACTAAAGGTTTTCCCACTGCTATTCCCCAAAAGCCAGAAAGCACGGTCTGCTTGTATGTGTGTGCTGCGGTCCTCCTTCACTCTTATATACACACACACCACCCACACTCGCTGTACGTTCTGAAAACAGGGCGATGGAGCACTGCTGTTTTGTCCGGCCCTCTGTATACTAAAGGATGAGTTCACGGTGAGTGTGTCGGTGATTAAAGGGAGACCTGATCCCATCCACGGTCACACCTGCACACTCCAAAAAGGGAAGCGACTTCCACGCTGATGACGCCAACTCCGCGCCCACCAAAACTCATACACAATCCCGAGGAAAGAACTTACTCACCCCTAGAGACGGGATGTGATGAAGAGCGGTTGCAAAATCACCAACAGAAAGGAAGAAGCGTGATGCAGTAATGGGAGGTTTAGGATGAGAGACAGCTGTGGCAACCAAACTATAGTACTGTGCCCCTGTGCTTTAAGCTATGGTATGGTAAGTATATGTTGCTCTAGCGCTCAAAGAAAACTTGAAAAAGTCCAAAGACAAACAGAATTGCTCACATCCTATTCTGAAAAATGCAAAGTAATGGGAGGGACGGGGGATTGTGTTTGATGTGGGTGAACAATAGTGAACTCACAGACCTATTCTCAGTCTGCTGGCTCTGTGCACTGCACTTCCAAGCAACTGCAAATTATTAGTGACTCAGTAACGAGCGGGCCCTTTCTGACGCTTAATGCATCATTTTTTTTTGGCAATCATTTTTGCTCTTTGAAAGTATTGACAAACGTTAGAACAGGATCCTGCACAGTCACCCACAGCTGGGGTCAGCGTCAGGAAGAGAGAGACCACCAGGACAGCTGAGGAGGCCTGAAGAGGGGGAATCTTTTATTATGCTATGAAATTAAGTCTCAGATAGTTTTTTTGTCCCGGGCCGTGGAAGAGTTAACAAAGCCCTGCACACAGCAAAAACCTCATGTCACCTCCTGCTCACATCACTCAGCTTTTCAAGTGTAACAGCTGCTTCCTTCCACACACATAGCAATATCCTCACTCATTCACACTGAGGGCTTAAGTGTCCCACATAACACAGTGAGATTACTGGATATCCTAAGAAGAGAGATGCATTTTGATTTTCAATAACTTAGTTGTTTTTGCAAAGATTCGATTGAGTGCTCCCACTTATCGCATTGGATCGGGATTAAAGTGAATTAAGAGAGCAAGCACGGCTTTGAGAAACTTTTCCAAGTCGTTTTATTTGTTTTTTTTTTCTTTCGTCGTCTTTTTTCATACTCATTTTTCCTCTGATGCTGATAATGATCAGATTCAACAGCTGCCTCATCTCTGTCACATTAGCACACACACATCAAAGTCAGTAACTCATACCAGGCATAGTCGTTGTCAAAAAAGCAATGAATTACTGACATATTAGGGCACTGATTTATGTTTTATGTTTCAGCAACCTAACATTACTCGTCTGCTCTCACTTTAACCCGAGGTTGTTGGAGTTGAGGGATTGCTTCCATTGCTATGTCAGGAAAGACACACAAAAAAAGGTGAACATTTGAATTAGTGTTCATAAAATCTGTCATGAAACTGAGGATTAACTTGGGGATATGTTTTAAAGGCCATCAGATAGAATAAAAAAATGAAAACATGCATGCCCAGGCCGAAATGCCTCTTGAAAGTACGTGCCCCCAGATGCCAAAAGAGCTGCTAAACTATGTAGGTGTTCCTCTCCTTACAGTAAGTTAGTTGCTGGCTGTTGCTTAAGATTCTGTGGAAGTGTCCTATCATGTTGCATAACATTCATTACAAATGAGGGATTCCTTTTTTTAAATTTATTACTCCTTTGGGTGATATTGGATGTGCAGGGATCAGGACCTCTGCAGAGCTGTCGTGTGTATATATATATATACACACACACACACACACACACACACACACACACCGAAGCCATTTGTAACATGATGGCTCAGTGATGCTGCATGAGAGCATGATGTGTGCTGCTTACGATGCTGTGGGTGTCCATCCGCTCGTGACATAAACTCTTCCATTTACTCTGGATCTTCCCACTGTAACGGATGCTGCGCCCACTAATACAGCAAAGGCCCTAACACTAAACAAAAACAAGACGCAGTGTGGGTGAAGTGACGATTTTGTGACTGCCTCGAGAACTAAACATTATTGTGGGTGAACTTCAAAACAAGGTCTGAACTCAGACACACTGCAGCTGTCATGAGTCAAGACCTGATGTCAGGCAGAATAACAGAGTCTCATTTCAGCTGATAAAACTTTAACAGGGTCTGTGGAAATAATTTATAATTCATAATGATTCAATTGGGCAGCTGCTCAGGTATTGTTTATTAAAAATTCTCACTTTTCATCTGTTGACTTTTTAGTTTGATATTTAAAGGTTAAGATTGGGATCAGTTTCTCACATTACTGTTTTTTTTTTATATGAAAAGACAGACATTCAGCACATTTCAAAATCACAGTGTCAGTGCACAGCAGTTCACGCTGAGTCCGTATTTTAGATTGCAACATCCGATTGGCTCGGCAGAGTCTTAACTGGATGCCGGTTTTCTGATCAAACCCGCCAACTGATATGATCGGACATTGTGGTGCAATCAGGACAGCCACCTCGGAGGAGCGCCGGGCCAGACCCTGGGGCGGAGGACGGTTTTGAGAAAAGTGGGCATGACTAATAGCACGAAAGGTTTGATCCACAGAACCTGACAGGCTGTTCTCCTGTGGCCTGTAAATACACAACGCTTGGCAGATGTGAAGGCCTGTTCCTCTCAGACATGGCTGCTGCTGGTGCTGCTGCTGCTTACCCACACCAATCAATACAATTGACTGGTTTACAGATGCTCCACATTCAGCCCCGGCCACAACTAACATCCTTTAGCGTCATTAGGCATGAGTTTATCTTGTCACTTGCGTAGTAGTAGGAGGGAGTACGTTTTGTTTTTACTATTCGGAGCAAAGTCATAGAAGGAAGTTGTTGTTTACATTGTTCAAAGTAGCACTTACTGTAATGTTTCACTTACGTAGGACAGATGACTTACTGGAAGAAAACAGAAAAAATCTGTGGGAGTTTTTTTTTTTTTTTTTTCCAGGGGAAGCTGATAAAATAAAAATTTAAGTCCAAATTTAGTCCCAAGGTGCCTGAGGTGTAATACATCTGCTTTAACAACTGAGCACAGACTGAACTAGTAAAATGCAGAGTGGTTTGTGCTGTAAAGACAAACACAAGTAATTCAAAAATAATTTTATGACACTTTTGGAAAAGGATTTACAGCTGATTAGAAGTGCATGTTTCTAATGTTTTCTGTTGTCCATCTGGTTTTCAGACATCATTTATTTCTTTGGCTCTCATACCATAACCATTTACTTTTATTTGTAAAAGTACACATCAAAACATCCACACATCGTTATCGACTGATATAGGCTCATTGACCAATCCATCTTCTCTAGCTGGATGATGAACTGGAGCTGAGAGTTTGACTCTGTAGTTGAGATGCAAACATGTTGTCTTGTCCACTCAGTGGTCAGTTATTAGTTAGTTACGCGTTAGTTTTGTGACGGGGGGGAGACGACTGTGTTTGGCTTCAGGACGAGGGGTGAAAACACATGTAAAGGTACGTGCACGAGTGTATCGATGTGTGTGTGTGCGCCTGTGTGCGTGCATGCGCGAAATTGTTGCTGGTGGGCCCCAGCATGACTGCTGAGGAGCAATCATATGTTCAGCTGTGATTTCCATCAACACATTCCTGGACGCTCACACACTCTCTCAGTGGAGCTGTGCACAGCACCCCCCAAGGATGTGACCTGCAGCCTGCAGACACATGGCTGCCTCACAAGCGCTTATCACAACACAGCAGCCTGTAGGATAATGGGAGGCCTTAATCTGAAGCCACGTGGAGCCAAGCAAACTTTGACTAGTGTTGCTCTTTCACACTGGCCTTATAGAAACAGTTGATGATATACTACACCGTTCTGCAGAAGGCCAGCAGGCCTTACCATGCCAGACTGATTACAGGGTAGAGGTCAAACCACATGGACAACAAATGGTCCCTGGTCCTCCACGCTGGGGGTTGGGTATAAGGCTGAAAACGCCGCTCTGGAAAAGGCAGCAATTGTTACAGAAACTGCTAAAAGGACATGTGATATTGCAGACCACCAGGAGACACACACTCACACACATGCTGTGCACTCTTATGCATTGCCATAATGGTAAAATATAAACAATAAAACAATGTAAATAATAAAGCATGAGGGAGAGCAAAGTAAAATAGTGTACAAAATTGCTCTGCTGATTAAACTCATGTTTCAAAATCCAGTGCAGCCAAAATAAAAGAGTCTTGGGGCAGAATCATTGATAACAAGCATCTTAAACATTCAACTCAGCAGATCCACCAACTATTTGTGCTGAATAATTATACATTAACCGGCGCTTAATCAGCTGACAGTGTGTGTTTCTCTTCCACCGGTCAAACAAAAAGACATGAGTAAAATCCCCACACAGGTCCAATCATTCAACGCTATTGGCAAACTGCATGGCTGGCATGAAGCCACGATGTGCTGCGTTCTTTAAAATGCATGAGGGGTTCACTTTGAGTTTAGGTTCAGCCCTGAACACTCTGGTTATTTTTTCCCGCCCAAGGCAATTTCCACACCATGCTCCACATCTCGGCTCAGAGTTACAAGGGTGTCACATTTGTCTTGCTACACAAATATTGATATGGCGCTGGCCAGGTTGAGTAATGACCAGATGATGTATGTAGTATCAATAGTAAGGGTTTATATGTTTTTGTTTTCGTATGGAAAGTGGCAGTTACTCTTCATTACGTGATATACATTTTACTTTTGTTTTGTGGAGGAGTGTTTAGGCATCTCCAATTAAATCACACCTCAGGGCTACGTGTCAGGTTTGTCTGACACTCCTTGTGTAAGTGATCTTATGCATATGATAAACCAAAGTGTCTGTGTTTAAACTCGTTGATAGGAGGATTGTAGATCCGACAATCTGCAGATGCAAAGGATGAGGAGTATTTTTTTCTTTTTCTTTTTTTTTTGCATGTAGTCTGAGACAGTAAAGAAAACATAAATGATCTAAAAATGCATGTAACTTCAGAGTCACCCTCAACCTCGACCTAACACCAGCTCAATAATGACTCCAATGACTGGCAGTGCAGGAATCTGAGTGAGCTGCTGAGCTGGGCTGTGGTGGCCTGTATTCACCATGTGGTGGAGCTGAGTGATGCCTTCACCAGAGCAGACGTGAGGCAGGCGCTGCCATGTGCTACATGGTGCCTCAGTGACAGGGTAAGAGAGCGATGCTCCCGTGTCGAGCTGCTGTTTTTGACCTTATTATCTGCGATCGTTAGCTTTCACTTTCTGTCCGTGCAAGTCAGAGTCAGGGCCGATGTATATCCACTGATTGCGTTCTCCTCGGAGACCTCGCATTGATAAAGCACGTTCAGGCTGTGTTAGCATGCTTGCATGCTAGATACTGTCAGTGGTTACAACACAGGGGCAAAGGAAGCTGTGCCCTCGCCCCCGACTGTAGACATCAAATACAGTAGGAAGGTGCCTCGGACAGAGCGAGCGAGCACTAACTGCATTCTAAAATGGGTGTGAAAGTCTCCTCTGCAACACAGCGGGCTCTTGTCTTCCTCCTCTTCATACTTTTCTCTCTCTCTCTCTCTCTTCCTCACAGTCTGTCTCTTTCCTCTAGATCTATCCTCTACTCTGTCTCTACTCCAACGTCTTCGTCTGCTTTCTGTCATGAATTTCCTCATTTTGTACCCCACCCCCTCCTTCCCCCTTTCCCCTTCCCCTTCCCTTTATCCACGCACTCTTCTTCTTTTGCTCTCTCTGTCCATCTACATCTGCACCCCTCCCCTCGCTCTCCCTCCCTAGAAGGCACACATACACAGATAATACTGCGGCTACATGCTGCTTCGGCAACATACTGCAGCAGGCAGGCATACTCCACTGCAGCCCTTTAACACAATAGCCATTTCTCTTATGACCTTAGGAAGGGAAAGCTGCTCTTGGTCTGAATAAATTACACATCCTCTGCATCAAAATCAGGCAAATAGCACATACATGTGTTTCAAACACATGCTTTTAAATCCAACCCGTTTCATAGGCAGGGGAAGCCCATTATTGTCAGAAACATTCATTTTTTTCTTCTCTCCAGCATCTGCCCATTTCAGCCTTTCATCTGCATATGACAATCACAGCAACACGCGCTGTTTGCTGCCATTTCCTTTTATTGACGTCTGTAGTTTCGGTGAAGCACTCCCCCTGCCTATGGACATACCACCCCTGATTCGCCCCGTCTTGCCTTTTCCCCTGAAGCATGACGGAACTAGGCGTGCTGCTGTAACACAATGGGACTTTTTTATTGAACAGTGAACAAACACATTCACACATACACAAACAAAAAAACACACACAGAGAGACAGGCATCTAGTGATCATGGCACATGATATGACGTACAATGATGCCATTGTTTGAGCATCCAGGAGTGATTTAAGCAAATGTTAGCGATGACAGACGGGCCACACAAAGAACACACTGAGATGCATTTAGACGGACACATACATACACCAAAAAATGTGCAAAATGTGCATGCACGTGTAGTGCGGTCCAAAAGTCTGAGGCCACCTTCACATTCATGGGAAAGTATGCACTTATGCACATATGTGTATATTTTTGCAATGGGTACAAATATACACACATGTCCTTTGACATCAGCTTTAACTATTAGCGCTCAGTGGTATCCCCATATATTCGCACCAGATGGAGGGATATCATGTTTTAGGCTGCATGTCTAAAACAGTGTGTGCTGTAAGTGAAAACACGGCCTGGTGCGCTGTATCATTGCTCAGTCAGGTTTGATCCATTCTGGCTACTGTGCGTCTCAGACCACTTGTTCATTGCTTTGTAATATTAGATTTTCTTTGATATTGCTGTATTACCAGCACTTTTGCCTGCTAAGATCATCATATAGAGTTTCATGGGCCACCGGTCACATGTTCTCAAGCCTTCATGAAACGCTCAGGCAAACAGGTGCTACTACCAGGGATTCCCCCCAAAAACCTTTGCAGGATGTAGAGCCACATTTTAGCCACATTGATTGACACACAGTGATTACAGTTTTTCAAATTACTTTTCCATAAATGTGAACGCCGTTTGCCTTTGAATCTTGTGTCACTGACCTTCTAAATATTGCACGCTCACGGGTTGAATGAAATATATCTTTGCACTGGAGTAAAGCCAAGTGTCACAACAAGCATGTACCACAAGTCATACAATCTGGCTATAAAACTCCACTGAAGCTTTTTTGCGTGTCAGAAAATATAAAAGGGCAATGTGCAGCTCCATTTAAATCCAAGATGGATGACTGCTTCTCTGAACAATTCTTTGTTGGAAATCAAACTTTTGCGTTGGAGCCACTGGGATTCTCTGTGTTTTCTAAAACAATGGGCTCTTTCTTTATCTGAGAAGAGCTGCTACTCTAATAATGCAGCCCAGCTTAGGTCTGTTAACTGTAAACAATAGCGCTAAAAGGTGGCCTTGACAAATGTAAAGAGAGAAGGGGGAGTGATTATTGTGCCTGAATGTGAATACAAGGACACTGAGTGATGGCTAAACTCCAGTCCCTCCCTTTTTCCCCCCACCAGCTACGCCTCTCATGCCAGTATATGGGATGTCTACAGAAACCATCCTGCTGTCAAGGTCAGCAATGAGAGGATCTCCTCTGAAGTGAAGCGTGAGGAACCTTCTGTGGTGCCACATTACTCTTAACGCACTGAATCTGCACAAACGGTGCATACATAAATGGAGTCATGGGGTTCACCTGAAATAGCGTAAATCCAAATATGTCATCGTGCATGTCAAGCTCCATTAAAAACCCCTCTCTCTGCAACGCCTCCTTTCACCATCACAGCCCCTTGTCTGCACAGTATCAAAGGCTGGAGACGTTATTCGACCGTCTTCACGTACAACATCCAGGTGGACTCAGCGTGCCGGTGGGAAGTGGCTCTTTCTCAAGCGCATCAAGCGCTTTCGGACCCATATGTGCCAGACAACCTGCCGTATACAGTTCTTTGACAGTCCAGCACCAGATAACATCACAAGTCCCCGCTTCAAAAGAGGCAGAGGCGAAGCTACGTGAATTGTATCAGTTCTAGTGAGGTCCTTCCTTATAGGGTTTTTTTTTTTCATACTTGCTTCATCCACTCAGACAACAAGCTACCCACAGCAACCGCACACTCACGACCCGCACTGCTTGGAACAAACACAAACTCACCACCCCACCAAATGGAAACAGCTGTTATCAAAACTCTTTCATCTGCTACAGTACTTTGCAAAACTCGGCACTGCACACACACATACACACACACACACCACTGCTGAACAAGCCTGTTAGTCTCTATCACACACTCTGAAGCGTTCGACACGTTTTACAATACATTCATATTCTGTGAAGCTATGTTTTAGATTTTATACTCTATGGTCTGCTGCTTTTGTTGTGCGCTAGTGACGGGCAAAGCCACTGTGCAGTGTAGTTTTGTGGGGTTTTACGGCTCCGGCAGACTGCAGTGAGTGAAAACCTGACAGCTCGCACCATACACTGCATTTAAATTCCATCCACCTCTAACTGCGACGTATTGTTCCACTGATTAATGGGCCAGAGCCGTGTGTGGACAGTTGTTCTTCATGCATGTTACCATTGTTACATGCCTGTTTGCGATGGCTCCTCTGGATCTCTCAATTGGCAAGAGAACAATCATAACAGCAACAACAATGCCAGTACATCTGTGCCACTTCACTTGTTGCTTAGGTGTCGGTACTCACTGCTTTGGACGTTTACAGTGCCAGTGGAGTTGTCCTTTCCCAGCGGGTTCTCCACCACACATGTGTAATTCCCAGAATCCTCCAGTTTTGCTCTGTTGATCTGGACTTTGGAGTTTTTCCTGTGGGAGACAACACTCACACAGCTGAGTCAGGGGAATCAGGGCAGGGAGGAAATAGCATGGAAACGCAACAAGTGGAAACATGGGGGACAGAGAGGCAGACAACAGGGCAAGCAGCAGCATGGCACCACCTCTCCGCCTTCACAGAGATTCATAACAACTTATTCATAATAAGGGAAATTTTTTGATGAGTAAAAAACACACACAAAAAGAAAGAACAGGACGAGGACAGGACAAGTGTTGGAGCTCCCTAGCATGTTATTAACTGGCAGCCACCGTGGTCATGAGGGATAATTACAGGATGAAATCTGTTCTCCCTCTTCTTTCCTTTTTGTTGCCTTAAATCTGTGATGATTAACTGTCCTGACTAACAGAGAGTGGCACTGGACCATGAATGTATCATGCGAGCTGGATAGGGTGGTGCCATTCAATCTTGCTGCCAATTTACCCCAGTGGCCAACTCTGGCACTGCAATAAAAAATTTAAAAAAATCCCCTGCAGCGTACACAAGGCATTTTTACCGATATACCACTATCATAACAGAGAAAACCTTTGATTGGATTCAATGCATTATATCATGAATCGTATTTAAGTATAAAAAACTACATTTGTTGTCATATGATATCATGTCATGGAGTAACTCAGAGAGGAAACCATTTAACCCTTTATAAGACACTTATTTAAATACTTGGGAATTTTAATTTTCAACCCTGGACCATTATTGGAGGGTACAAGAAGAGTTTTTCTACTTTTAGTTTTTCACTGCAAATCAAGGTCAATGAAGTCACCATATATGGTACTTCACCTTTCAAAGGTAATCATTAGGAATAGGCTATTTATTAATACATACATGATGTGTAAAAAAAAAAATTAATAAAATAAAATGCACAAAAATACTTATTCTATACATGACTTTTTTTTTTTTTTTTAAGTAAGTTACTGAATGTGGTCACTTGCCCTATACAGAGGTAAATGAAGGGACATCATCATGGATAATATACATCCATGGAACAGGAACAAAACAGGAAACAAGTGTGTGAAGTAGTTGTGTGTATTTTCATTTGGTTTTACTCTAAAACGATGAGGTCAGGAAAA
Source organism: Trachurus trachurus (assembly GCF_905171665.1). NCBI lineage: Eukaryota > Metazoa > Chordata > Actinopteri > Carangiformes > Carangidae > Trachurus > Trachurus trachurus. Next base: position 16,040,297 of record NC_139903.1, on the reverse strand, counting down.
TCAATATTAGTTTTGTGCACTATAATGTCTTAAGCTAAAGTTAGCAAACATTAGCCACTGCGTGTGTTCTCCATCGAGCTAAACTTGATTAGTCATAATAACCTTGGAGTTGAGTGTGGATGTGTTTTATTGCGTCCAAACAAAACTTGTTCTGTGTGTGAGAATGTAACTGATGATGATAAATTGACTTGGTTTAGAAAAAGCCACTGCTGTATGTTTCAGTGAAAGAATAAGCCTTTATTATGCCAAATGTTAAATAAATGTTTTCATTCAATTTCTGTGCTCATGTTGATTTTTCATTGCCTTTCAAACAGCAGTTTCCTGTCTGCTGATAATAACAACCATGCTTCGACTCTGGAGTGTCGACTTTTCATCTTGCGCTGCTCGTGTTGGGTTTACAGGACATGGGTCATTTGTACTCACTGGCTGTTCCTTATTTTGACTTTTTTGTTTTTCTTCAGCTCGTTGCCATCTTTGAACCATCTGTAGGTGGGGAGAGGGTTCCCTGTGGCCTCACACTTTACTATGAGCTTTTTTCCCTCGTCCACTATTATTGGATTCTTCATCGGTTTTAACTTTGGAGCCGCAGCTAAAAAGAGAGAAGGAGAGAAAAAAAAGAAAAACAAAGTTATTAAGCAGTACATGCACAAATGTGATGATAGTTTTTAGTCAGCACTGTTCATGTGTTGTTGTATGTTTTAGGAGAAACAGTGAGACAAAGAAGAACACAGGGAGAGCAACAGAGCCAATAATCATCTCTATGGACCGAGCCAACAACTCTCTCATGTGACCACCAGATGTTGTCACTAGGGACATTATCAACTTTGCCTCAGACTAATAAACTGGCTGAAATTCACTGTGGTTTTGCTGCTGTAAAAACACCTGAAGCCATATTCAGCATCCAGCGACTGCTGAGGAAAACATCATGCAACCACAAACTCATGTGCAATTAATGACTGCTTGGTGTATATGGTATAAAATATTTTTTTTTCTTTTTTTTTCTCCTTTTTAAACACTGAATAATAAATGAAATATGAAAAACGATCTCTGTCCAAACACACACATACATGTACATAGAACACACACTCACACAAATACTTGCCAGCTGACAGCTGCACACATGTTTAGGAGAAGACTCATCCAGGGCGGAGCGAGAGAGAAGGGGTGAACAGGGGTCAACCAGGGGCTGGCCAAGATGCCCCCTCTCTCTCCCTCTCTTTTACTCACAAACACACACATACACACACTCACTCACACACTATCTCTCTCTCTCCATGTGTAACATTTACAATTTCATGCATATGCTGAACTGTACAGTCCTACAAATTACAGCTGTGTGACGTGCATGGCCTCTGAAGGACGACAGCAGGATGAAGACAAACAAAGCATGACAAGCAAAATGAAGTTTACTGTACGTAGGTAACGGCTCCAATTAGAGATCGAAATAGAGGTGGACCAAAATTATCCCCTGTTGTCCTCTTTTTCTTTGAGACTGTCCTACTTCACTGACCTAGTAAAGGCGACATGTCTGCACAGAAAGAAAACCCCAAATGATGCTGCATTTTTCATTGTCTTTGTGGACTCCGGTGGACAGCTGTGATGGATCTGGGATGTCGTAAGTGAGGTTTGCATGAAGTCCTGCCAGAGACGACCTGATGTGTTTCTTACGATTTTCAAGAGTTTAATTATTTTTTGCAGTGACTTTAAAGAATCATCCCTTGTCATTTCTGCAGAGGTCACTGTTGTCTATTACTGATCCACTCGGCTCAGCACATCAGACACATACACACACACACACACGCACAAACAGCAGCAGCTCTTCCTTTAGCTCCGTAAACCTGGTGCTGGATGTGGACATTTATTTAAAGAGCTCCGTGTGCAGCCACCGAGCACCTTGTGAGTGTATCCTGTGTCTGACAGTGTGTCCTCTGGTCCACATGCTGACACTGAAGCTCTGCTCTGCCACCTCTGGTCACTCGGCACTAATACTCCTAATAGGTGCCAGAGGTCACAGCTCTCAGTTCCAGCCATGGATCCCTTTGAAAAGTACACAAAGTCCACCACCATCCATCTTTGTGTACTCATTTTTTTAATCTCACTTATAGCTCCAGTGCCCAGAAGATGTGGATATTGTCTGAATAATTTCCCAAATGTGTATTTTTAAAGTACTTAGCTCGAGTTGAATAGTAATCTTAGAGCGACTGCTCGCAGCACTTAAGACCTTTGATGCTTACTGGCATTTTTGTGCCCACTTAAGTAATGACATTGATTGTTTAAATCTATGACGGGAGCAGCATCTATTTGCCTAATTCAAAGGGCACCAATGACAAGTTATGAAATACAAAGGCAGTTCACATCAAGAGCGGGCTTTATACCAAGATCCTGAATATCACATATACTTAGAGAGTCTGTCTGACTGACTAGAATCACAGAGAGTAAAATGTCAAATTTAAAATAGTCCTCGAACAACATAGATCAATGGGAAAACACGTATTTTTAGTTCAATGGCAGCTATTTGTTACTAAAATTACGTGGCTGGTGAGACAGTGGACTTTTATCTGCACAGCTTCCTGTTGGAAAATGTGAGTGATGATATTCATGGCATTTGGAAAATAAAGATCATAATACAGGGAGGATGCGCTCTTGTACTGTGGTGCTTAGTCTCCATAATGAGCTTATTCTCAAGATGGATCTTTGTGCTGCAATTGTTTGAGCAGTTAGTTGAAGATTTTAGTGTCCCTAAGGCTTTGGGACAAAAGTTTTGTCATAACACTGTTGTACACACTGAAAATGTCTTATATATGTAGATGTTGCCATTTAAAATCAACTCTGCAAGTGGTGTGGCTTAATCAATAGCCTCCAGCAAGACCATATACTGAACATGAGACCCCTGATGTTCCAGATGTTCTTCATTAGGCATTTTCTGTTGTTTAACAAATGTAATGTACCATATGGGACTTGATGTTAAATAAAGATCAGGCTGCACAAAGCCCTATGGTCTACTGATCCCCCTAATTTTCACATTACAACAGTTAATGGAAAATTACCATCACTGTTTCAGTCATACTGTATGTAATGACTCATACACAGCACATTAATGAATATTATAACACACACATGTGCCATGTTTGATAAGCAGCTTCATCACACATCTTCATTAACTGTACAAATGTTATTTGGCAAAAAAACTTTTTCATTTGAATGTAATAGAAAAAAATGATTTTTCGGAGCATACAGAACACAAAAGTCGGCGCGAGTCCATGATCTCAAGTCTGCACAAGTGAACTACTGTACGTGATTTCCATACACACTCAGCTTTGCCAGACTTAGCCCAGCACAGTGCCTGAGGAAACCCTTGTCAGTCATAGTCAAGAGAACAGCAGGAATGAGGCTGCACCATAACGAAGAATGTTTAGTACTTCGCCTGGACACAGGTTCGTCCTTGCCAAGCAAATTAAACAAACTTTGTCCTTGCCTGGAAAAGTTACAGAAACACAACACTGCACTTCTCATCAGCTCACTAAGCCAGATGTGTAAGAGCGAGGGTCTCTCCTCCATCTACAGGATACAGTCCTAATGAAGACACAGGAGCCCATCAGACGCTCTAGCTTCAGGATACAGATGTTTAACATCATTCTGCGCGGGGATTAGTTGTCACGTTCATGTTAAACAATGTCTGTAATCTTTCAAGCTGTTTTATCTGTGTCGCACGAAATGAATTAACAACAAATACAAAAAAACCTGCAGAAATAAAAAAAAAAAACACACACTCTGACAGCCTCGGCAGTGATATACGACAGTTGCTCGTGTTTTATTTGACAAATGTTAATCGTCCGAGAGACAGTTTGATGGACACGACTCAAGTGCAGCACAATCAAGTCAACTGCACTTGACGTAAAGCATGGTAACTTAATTACTCACAATTCACAAGAAAATAAAGAGCGATTACGGCTGGAAATAAAATAATTTCTTAGAGACAAATGGTTATCTCATTTTCCATTACACCAGTGGAAAAAGTGTCAGGCAGCAATGATAAACCCCTGCCTCAACAACAGCCTGATTCTCTCTTTTTGAAGCGGAGGGGCAGCTGCAGACATGGACTATAAAAACCAAATTTGAGAATAGAAGCCTATCCGGTGTGTCAACAGCTCATGCTTTGAGTAACAGTTGGAAACCTCGGCCCAGAGAGAGAGAGAGGTTCAAAAACAAAGTAATTTGATGAATTAACAATGCACTGCTCGTATTATTGAGTTAACATTTCTGTTTTACTTCCAGGAGCTTAGAAAAGGAATCCGAGGCATGCCTTTGTGTTTCCCTTCTAGACAAAGTATCCCTGATTACTCTGGTGTTATGTCACTTCACTGCACGTTGTCAAAAGACAAATTACATGGTGAGACAGCTAGAGAAATGGGTTTTGCATGTGGGAATGGTCTTCAGACACTGCACACTAGTCACTGTAACACAACATCTGTTCGAAGAGATCATTTCAACAGCCTCCCACCAGAGCCAATACACTTTCACCAAATAATTATCTGGTACATTGTTTATATATGACTCAAAACCCTCTTCCTCTCACTCACTAAACTCAACAGACACGCTGCTAATAATGTTTCTTCCCGAATTAATAACTTTTTTAATGTTTCTCTGTGCTAATAAAATGTGTGAATATGTCCAGCAGTGCATGTCAAACTTTACTAGTTTCAACTATCAACCGATTTCTATTACGTAAGTGTTCTTTTATTGACACTTTCCTGGGAATATAATGAGTTTATCGTTTTATAACGTCTCATTTCTAACAATTTTACTTCCTGTCAATCACTGACTGACTTATGATGTTAATCTGATTATCAGATCATAGTCAACACATGTACATTTATTAATTTATTAATTTTGTTTTGGTTTCACAATAAAAAGCAAAACCACAACACGGCAACTTTTGCCACTGTTTCGATAGTTTCACAAGATGAACAAGACTGATGTCATTTGCAATAAAAGTTCAAAGAACAGAGGAATGTAAACAATGAGTGTCTGACATACTTGTCTACCCCTGCATGGCAGAGGGCCATCATAAATACTACTACTCTGGGTGAAATACAACCAAACGTGTCCAAATCACTCAAATGTGCTATAAAGCAGAAACAGCTTTTATTTATTGATGCCCTAAAAATATTGGAGCAAATATGTTGACCAGTATGATTTTATATAAACTATTGTCTAGACCTCTGCAGTGCTCTATAACAACATGTTTGTGGTAGTGTTTCACTTTTATGAATTTGGCTGTATAGTTTCAGATCAAATTTCAAACTGGATTAGTGACAAGGCTTTAAACCTTGGTGTGACACAGCAGCTTGTTACGAATGTGAGATGGCTGGATGATAAAACAACTAGATGAGACGAGTTATTGCAATTAGTTAAGCGCAACGTCTTTATCAACAGTCAGATCCATGACAACAATGCAGTGCTAAAATGTCAAACATGAGGGTTTCCTTAAGTTCCCTTCACAAAGTCTAGTATTTGACCTTATATCTTTCGATTACCAAAGTTTAATCAGTCTGTCTTTGAGTCCAAATTAAATTCGGACTCAAACCCGACAGTTTCTCTTGACGAATTATCTACATATTGGACTCACAAGCAGAAAAACCGTGTTTCGTGATGTCACCATGATGTTGGCCTTTGACCTCTATAATGTAATCAGTTTATCCTCGAGTGCTTGCGAATGTTTGTACCAAACTCTGAAGAAGCTCCGTCATTGCTGTTTTGCAATAATGTGACTTCGTCTGACGAACAGTTCGTTTCTGTTGATCTTGTTTATTTTCAGGACACGCTCAGGGTCAATTATGTAAACTGTAAACTTTCGTGGAAAGTTCCTGCTGTGCTAGAAAAAGCCGTAAATCCTGTCTCATTTGCTTCACATTTGCCTCTGAGTCAAACCACATGACGCAAAAAGGAAAATTAATTATCAAAACAAAAACAATGATCAAAGCTTTGTCTTCTATATATTTTATATGTTATATTAACTGCTAATGTTGAAGGGTTGGTGATATTACTAATTCCACCGAGAATCAACACCCCAATACAGAATAACACAGTACAACTCCACATGACCTTCAGCTACGCTTCAGCTCTGCGTTTTGGTTCGCCATGGTTGTATTCCTCTGGGAGACAACGTTCCCAAACAAATTCACACAACCTGGATTTCCATGGCTTGCCCATAGGTAAAGTGGCGAGGAGTCATTTATTAGACGGTGGTGCAGAAAGATTAACTCCGGGCCAAACCAGATCAAATACTGTATTACACTCTAAAATCTGATCAGAGTCTCCAGAGGGTCAAACCTACATCTTAACCTCTGACTATTGACATTGGTCAAGGCACATTTATAATAGGGATGAGCGCTTTGCTCAGTATTCCTGTTATTTATGTACTGGCCTGACTAATTTCCAAAGAAAGCAACAGAAAGAGAGACAGATGGGGGATAGCGACATTAAGCTCAAGATGAAACATCAAAGACTACAGATAACACATTTGATGTTGTAAAAGTAACTAAATATGCAGCATGTGGGCGCTTACAAAGTTACCAAAAGTTGTTTACACTGTAATCAGCCCTTCTTCCTAGAAACTATATTTATATACAACAACAACAACAGGAACAACAGGTAGGCTTTTCTTTTGAATAAAAGGTAAGGCCGGCTGGATTATACTTCCTATTCAAATAAAAAAAATCAAAACAACATCTCTGTTGTGACAGATGTTCACTTGGTACGCCCACTGACTTTACTTTCTACCAACCCTGTCCCATTGCACGTAATGCTTTAAATCATTACAATAAAAAAAAGGTTTTTCCTTTGAACATAATCCAGACAGTCATTACGTTTGGAAACATAGCATGACTGGGAATACAACTTGGCGTTATAGAAATGTAATTTTTGCAGGAGACAGGGTTGTGTCACGACATGACATAGAAGCTGTTTGGTAAACCAGTAATTTCAAAAGTTTCATCTGCAAATTACTACGATTATTTTTCGCCGCGACCCACCCCTTCAAAAAAACCTCTCTTTGTTTGACAGTTATACTGTTCTGATGAGCCACGTTGGGATGATCACCAACACCTGTCATATGCACAAATGGCTTGGTGTTTATCAGCTTCATAATGCTGTATGTATCTGTCAGTTGTGTAGAGTGTGAACTTCAGTTAGCTGCCTGTTTGACTAGTTCTTTCCAGTTGTTGCTGGTAGCAGCACACCAAAAAGCAATTTTGTAAGAGCAATTATATGGCGCACAATCACACCTGAATTGAAAACTGAGGTCGTCTGAGGCTTCAATGCTGCGCCACCTCTCCTGCCTGCTGGTATCTATAAACATTTTGTTGCTAAATAATCTAAGTAACTAATGCATTTCTAAAGGTGCGGCAGCTCTTAGGCCATGGTCAAAAGCCTCTGGCACCAAATCTTTACTTGTGTAACCAATTATTACCACCCTTACTACGCAAACAGGCCTAGTCATACAGAACAGAGCCTGGTAGAAGGAGGAAATTTATGAATTATAATGTATAATCAGACGTTTTAATTTGGTCAGGCAAGGCTGTACAGTGATTTGATTTGATGAAACGCCAGTAGCATTTTTGCACTTCTTGTCTTACTCGTATTATTCATGAGAAAAGATAAAGACAAAGTTGCACAGGTTTTTTTTCTCCCTTCAGTGTCTTTTCCTGCCAATAAGAACCAACAGTTTGGCCCAGAAGTCTTTGGCCGGTTTCATTAGAAAAGTCATGCAACATTCTTTAAAGAGTGTCAACTTTCATCCACAATACACACAGCTTTCAAAAAAATCGAAGTGAAAGGAAATCATCATGTAACATTGGAGCAGAGGTATACCCTAAATCAACACTTTGAAATACTCTCTGGTGCGAATGCTGAAGACGTCATGGCCAGTAAAACAGGCGGTTGCAGCTGAGAAATACCTGCTGTGAGGTAATCTGCTTTAATAAAAGTGCAGAACTGGACTCTCAGGGAACTTAAGACACACAAGACAATACTGTCTTTTCCAGTACTGTCTTGTGTGATGCCGTTGATGGACGACTTTAAGTCAACAGCCTCAGCAGATTGCTCGTGGCTAGATTCCATAAATTAACATTTTACACACGTGATCCACACAAGTAAACCAACACATGCACACGCAGATAGTATTGTAGGTTGTGTAATGCATTATCCACAATGGATCATACTGTTGCACGGACGCAAATCGTTGAGCTGGAATAACATCTTGAAAAAGTGGATTTTTTTTTTTCTTTTTTTGCAGCATTTCTATGACTGGAGCCACAACTAGGAGAAAACAAAAAAAATAAATATGAAAGAGTCTGAATGAGCCCCTAATACAACCCATGGGAGTGTCGCATGAAATTGCACCCCTACAGTGGTGAGCGCACCGGACCTTCACCATCATGGCTCCAATAATAAACATGTGGTTAAGCTAATGGAGCAGTTTGACTAAGTTAACAAGAGCAGTTCGGATCAGATTTAAGGAAAGATCATGATTTAGACAACATTGAGTATTTTATTAAGGTTTGAAGACCTTATGTTGTGGAACAGCCTTGAAATAAAATGTTCATGTTATTCCATACATATCAAAATCCTGTATTTTAAAGTGTCCAAATGTAAATATTATGTTATTTTGGTAGCTGCACTGTATTTAATTAATCTATCTAATGCCACAATACAGAAGGAGAGACGCTACGTAACATTTGCCTGTTCGCGGATATTTCACTACATTTTTATATTACTTAGCATAGCAGAGAAGCGAGTTTGCTAGTTTAAGGTTGTTTGAATATCTTTTGAACTAAGCAAAGATAAGAAGAAAGTTAGTATGCTGCTGTGATACAACTTTTTTTTTTTAAATCAAGAAACAGATTACAAAAGCTGCACATCTGGCTGTACAGACTTGTTTTCACATTCAAAATTATTACATCTTTTGAACATGTTTTATTGATGAACCACATCCTCTATGAAATCACGCCAATGATGGAAAAGTACAAGAAGGCAACGTTTGATCAGACTGAAATAGTGAGTATATAGGATTCATCTCTCTATCTTCTATGACCCATTTTGGATTCTCAGGCACAGAACACACCTGATGTGGTGCAGGAACTAGTAGTGCAGACACAACAAGCATCACCCATGAGCATGTCTTCATTTTGACCTACTTTAAAAGCACCATTTTACAATGGATGAGCACATAGTTTCACATAGGTTACCTATTTACCCAGTTTTGTCACAGATCAATAACAGATCTCATCTTCACTTGGAAAATGACGATTAAATATCAGATTTAAAAGTGACATGAACAACAGCAGCAGCAGAAACCTTTATAAATTCTGGTAAAATTCATACCACGGGCCGGCACGCTTGATCTACTGATCTTATTTTCTGAAATGCAGAGAAAATAAACCAGATTATGTTCATGACACGCAGCTCTTCTCTATGTGCGCAGCAGCTGTACTTGTTGATTAACAAAGATGCCAAAAAAACATTCTGCAAGCACTCTTTGTCCAGCATAGTTTGGGAAGTTGTTTATCTTTTGTGTTTATAGATCACAATCAAACTTGGAATGAGGATCAGTAATTATTTATATATTCAACTCTGTATGGGTAATAAAACAAGAAAAATGACCACAAATGCCAAAAATAACAACAGTAGCACACATAAACTGAAGAAGAAGAAGCCGTTTATATAACTACAAGGCTTAAAAAGCATCTTGTATCAAAAAAAAAAAAAAAAAAGGATCTTTGCTAAACCCAGTCTCCAGGGTTATCTGTTGGAGGCTGACCAGACTGACATCAGCAGGTACAAAATGGCTACCAACATGAAGAGATGCTGCCTAAGATACAGTATCTGATCAAACCAAGAATGAAACATAGAAGATACAGGAAAAATAATGCTATTGTCCTCAAAGTTTGACTCAAACGGGGGTTGGGCTTCCCCATGACCTGAGGTCAAACTACAGTGACATGCTGCAGCTTGTATAGGATCCACCACTGAGCAAGCACATTGCTACGTAAGAGACTGGGAGACGAGTAGCTCCCATGCTATTCCAATGTCAAAGTAGCTCCAAGCAAAAATACAGACTGTCACTTATACTGGATGACTAACCACAGACTCAGAATTGAGATAAACTTAGTCATAATTAATACAGTGAAAGTACCTGATGAAAGGATGTGCTCTGCTGTATAAACATCTGCTTTATAATGAAAGTGTTGAAACGTTGAGATGTATGTTAAAAAAAAAAAAAAACATGTGGCAGAGAGTCTGTGAAGATGTGACCGTGCGATAAATCAATGAAAACCTTTAGAGCGAAGTCATTTCTAGTCGTTAGTTTTGCTGACAGCTCATAAGACATCTGTACTTGGTCTCACAGAGGTTCTTGTTTTGAAAGGTTTTCGTTGATTTGGTGCACACGTCGTATCAGTCGCCTTCACTACAGTTGCAGTGCTGCCAAAAACCAGATGTGCCTCTACATGCTGTCCACGTTAGGGAGACCAATACATGTGACAACCTGGCAGCAAGCTTTGACAAGCCAGGGGGATACTTACTTACTTACTAACTTGGCCCCACACTTCCGTAACACAACACAAACTTAATCTCTTAACTTTTTTTCCTCTCCAACTCTTTCTATGTCTCTCTGTTTCATTTACACACACACACAAAAAAAACATACATGTTACGGAGAAGCCACCTTCAGTTTACTTTTACCTGTAGTGGGATCGGCCTCTTTCTCCTTTTGTCCTTTCTTACCACCCTTCTTTCTCCCTTTCTTATCTTTCCTCTTGTTCTCCGTCATGCTGTCAGAACAACGTAAATCCTCTCAGGAAAAGACAGAGAAAAAAAAACAGGTAGTCCTGTTGGGAACGTGTGGCAAGTGGACACCACCAGACTGAGTCTGTTAGAGCGTCTCTCCTCCTATATAGACTCACAAATCAAGTGGCAGGGGCAGAGAGAGAGAGAGAGAGAGGGAGAGAGAGAGGGAGGGAGGGAGGGAGGGAGGGAGCGGGAGAAAAATAGGGAGAGAAAGGTAGAGGAGGCACTGCTCAAGCAACTAAGAGGGGAAGAGTGAGAGAATACAGAGGGAGGGAGGGAAGAAAGAGGGAGGGAGCGAGCAAGGCATTTCCCATTGCTTTAAGGCAATCAACTGTTCCCTTACAGGATCTATCAGATAAGAAGTGGCTCTGTCCTCAGTTGTGGCCCTGCAGCCACACAGAGACCGGCCCCAAGGAGTCCGCACAACAAAAAACATGAAGCCGACCCAGTCATGCTCCGCGGCTCAACTCTGTTTCCTCTCCCCGGCGAGCATCTTCTCCTTTGTAATGGCCCATGCAAAAGTGGAGCGAGACCAGTTAAGTTGTCCCCTCTGCACTGTTGACCCCACCCAGATAATTCAGGCGGGGGACCTGCCCTTGCCAGGTTGATGATCGTGATCGGGGGGTGTCGAGGGGGTGGGGGGGGTCCCAAAACACTTCACATCTGGTTCTGATTTGCTGGGTACAGATTCTGTGGATACATGTGTAGGAGAGTGGTGTGTGAGGTACAGAATGTCAGATCACAATCTGTGACAGACTGCTCCTCGCAAAAAAATTACACAAAATCATCTCTGGCTTCCCTGGCTGCTCCCCTTTCTCACCTCTTTTGTCTGTCAGTTCCCCTCTCAGCACTACGGGCAAGTCCCAGCATGTACGCAGTTGCATCTCTCTCTTACACTTATCAGCATTCGCCAGGCTTGATCAATGTCCATGCAGCAGTTAAGGATTTACAACCATGACTAAAAGCCTGTTTATTAGCTTTGAGATACTGGTAATAGATGATAGATGCATAGATACAAATCTGTTGGGTTTTTTTGTTGTTGTTTTTTTTGAAAGGTGGTAGGGCAGGTCACCTTTCCTACTGTATTTTTGTATTCACACAGCACAAAGGAAAATAGGGCAAGGGGAGACACTTGAGATAAAGATGGGACAGCACTGAATTGAATGCCAGCGGGGCGACGCGTGTGGCTCGAGGAGAGGTAGAAAAAACACCAAGTACAAAACGCCTGTCGGGGATATTTTACTCATCGGTGTGAAACAATATCTAATACAAGCACGACTTCGACACTAACTGCTGCTGCTAATCTGTTTATCTTCGTTTGACATAGTCAAAAACTTTAACTACATGATGATCGCAGTATTATTTTAAGCTTCTATGTCAGAAAAAAGGTTTTCTAATTTCATGCTGACTGAACTTCACTGTCCTGCTAAGTGGCAGGAAAATAAAATATGTTGGAACAACAGCACTCAGACTCTCAATGAAACTCATGTCTTTAAAAAAAAAAAACACGAAAGAAATCACTAGATGAGTCATCTGCGGGGCCCTCCCGAGGTTTTTCTCACTCCAGCCCTCAGAGGATTCTTGATGTTACTTGGGAGAAGGCGTCGTCGGCAGCAGGGATTGGAGAGGGGGGGGGGGGCAGAAAGGGTGGTGTCCTAACAGGTGAGCTCACTCAACAGCCCGAGTTTCATCTGTGGGCAAGAAAACTGGAAGGGGTCAAACCAAGGCCAAGGTCTGACACGTCAATCAGGTCCAGCGTAGTGCTTTTCCTAGTTCGGAAAAGAACCGCTCTTTCCTCCCGTCTGCCCTCCCAGAGGTTGTTCTCGATGATCAAATCTGTCAGCAGAAGTAAGTGAGGACTGGCAGGGGCTACGGCGTGTCAGGGAGCTGCTGCCCTCCCGCCCTAAACCCCCCTCTCCTCTCCCTACTCCCCCCCAATCTCAACACTCACTTCCTCCACCACCACTCTACAAGATGAGACTCGCTCCCAGGCCTGTGTGTCTGTGGGTGGGCATGTAGTTTATGTATGTGTCAGAAAGGTGAGTATCTGTGACGTACGGAGAAGAAGAAAAAAAATCTGACTTTCAGGATGATGGGCTTTAGATTTAGTACAAGATTTGGTTTTCTTTGTGGCTCTCACATCATTTCTCATCATGCTTCTTCTGGAGGCAATCACATCTCCTAGAGAGTACACCACTGAACAACCAAATTGCAACGGTAAATGCAAAATTGCTGGTTGGATTATGTAGAAACGCCATTTTTTTCTTTTCTTTTTTTTTACATTTTTGGGTCTAAATGAAGCTACATTTATTAACTACAATGATGTTGCTATGAGGTGGCTGTGGTGGGTGGATGGTGAACATATTTCAAGACTGTCACAGAGACAGTGGAGTCCCGTCTGTGGTTTGGTTTATGCAACAAAAGGGCTTTGGTTGAGGTTAGGGAAAGAACATGTATTTAGTTACATGTACATTAACACATTGTGTCTGAAGTCAGTGAGAACATTTTCTCCATCAAACCAGACTCATGCTTTCCCCTAACCTTGACCACGCGCTATACTGTGCTATTTTAATTATGATGTAATGACTGGATACTGTAGTGCAAGCTTGAATACTTTGGCAGGAGACACATGTTTTCTGTTAACATCGTACTGATATGACTGATGTGTCAACATGTTTGCCAAATGTGTAAATCAACATCAGTTCCTCATGATGTTACCTGAAAATCTACGGTTGTAGCTCAGCTGCACAGAGACAAAGACTTTCGGAGGGGGGATTCAAGCAGAGCCACACAAGATGTGAAGGAGTGAAATATAACAGTGTCTGACATGAGTTATGGAGGTGTACGCCACATTACTGAGGAAGCACTGGCACCTTGGGAGTAAGTTGGTCATTCGATGCTCTTGTTTCAAAGTTTTTGCAAACTTGTTGAACTCTGATCAATTTCTTTTTTCCTTTTTTTTTGATTTACAGTATATCAATGTGGGTGCAAGAAATGTTTAAAGATCACTACTTTCCACATCTGCATCCAACTTTCCAGTGTTACATAAAACATGGACATGCAAAAAAAATGCATTCACACACACACACACACACACACACACACACACACACACACACACACACACACACACACACACACACACACACACACACACACACACACACACACAAAGGGGAACAGAGAGAGTGTCATAGTAGACTGCATACTGTTGGAAAATTAGCTTGTATTTTTGGCCACAACTAGATTGTGTGTGATAAGCTCTGAACAAGGCAGAGCTGCTGTATATACGATTACAGGGCACAACAAGAGTCTGAAATGAACTCCATTTTTCCCACCCAGGCACAAATATGGTCACGGACATGTGCATCTAAATCTCTTTCTCTTTTTTTCTAGTCTCCTCGAAAGCATCTGCTGTTTTTCAACAGCCGTGGGCCGTCCTTGGATTGGGGTCTGGAGGTGGAGGGGCACAGTGGGCCAGTGTGGGAGGAGCATGACTTGAAGAGTACATCCAAAAAAAAAAAAAAAAAAGTGGAGCCAACCCCTAAAAGTTCTGACATGGATCCTTTGTATGCCCTGCTCATAAATGCTTCACAGGCCCCATCTCCGCCTGCCTCCTAATCCCTCCTCACTGCTCCCAGAGCAGGGGAGACAGCTTTCCTGTGTGATGGAGTTGAGCAGCTCTCTCCTAACAACAGCATACCTGCACATCATCACATTGATACCGCTCAACGGCACTCCTGCCCTTTCACAGGCACAAGAGTTTATCTTTTTAGACATAATGGCTTTAAACAGCCATTAGGTTATGTTGTTTACATCTGCCTGCTTTTTTGCCAACAAAGTGTATATGGTTGTGGGAGGAGGAGGGAGGAGGTGGGGGGGCTTAAAGTAGGGGATAGTGACTGCTTTTAACACATATGTGTAGACTTTAGCCTCAGAGGTGAGGCAAGGGCAGGGAGAGAGAGAGAGAGAACACAACCTCTCAGAGAAACATGGAAGAAAGAGACAGAGAGAAAAGGAGAGGGGGAGGAGGAGGAGAGGACAGTGGGTAAAAAGTGCAAAAGAGTGAAAATAATGTCCTCTTCATCAGATGACAGTAAACAGCCCCACCTGCTGATATTCACCTTTTAACAAGGCATCTGCTTCCTCAGCTGACCACGCTGAGGTGTGTTGTTGGAGCAACACAGACAGGCTGTCTTATTACCGATACAAAAAACTAGCGCACACTCTAAAGAGATTGCGTAAAAACACACGTTTCCAAGTATGAATATAATCTGCTTGCTGCTTTCCATGTGTGTTTGTGCAAGTGGCGTTCCGTATGAATAACGGGCAAAGGATGAGAAGCATGTGACGAGATGCTGAAGACACAAATCAATGTCAGTGACATCTGGAGGCCTGAGGAAGGGGCTATTTTCTCAAGGTCAGCTGTGGCAAGGTCAAGTGAGATTCCCAATCTGAATGGTACTAATGACTCTGCACAGCAACAGCTGAGAGCAGGATCACAGACAGACAGAGAGCATGCAGGAATCAAACTCGGTGCCTCATTTATTTAATCGAGCAAATGGATGGATGAATTTAAATCAAACGTGACTCTTTGGTATTTACAGAGAGCTGCTGGAAATCAAGGAGGAACAGCAAGAAAGAATTTAAGTGTTAAACAAGGAAGTGATCCTGGGTGGATTCAGCTCTTTGACGTTTCCGCAGCACATAGCTGTCACCATGGTAACCACAGTCTTAAGGGTACCAACTAGAGTATGTGAGAGAGAGAGAGAGAGAGAGAGAGAGAGAGAGAGAGAGAGAGAGAGAGAGAGAGAGAGAGAGAGAGAGAGAGAGAGAGAGAGAGATGTGGAAGGGCGGAGTGAGGATGAGAGACAGGGGGAGAGAAACAAGAGAGGATGCGAGCGAGAAACTAGGCGATAATGTGTAAGAAATACAGTGGGAAGACGAGTGAGAGAGGCAGAAATAAAAAAAATAAAAAGGAAGGTAAGAAAGGGGGAGCAACGAAGACGGAGGGAAAACCGAGAGACAGAGAGTGGAAACAAAGAAACACAGTGAGGTTTCCACTGAGCAGCTGCAGCCTGGCCGCTGTATCGCTCCAGAAGAGAGATGTCCATGAGTAAGCCTGTGCCAAGCCTGCTGGGAAGCACTGCAGTAGCATCTCAGAGAGGGAGAGATGACAAACATCAGCACTGAGCATGCTCCACTCTCAAGGCAACTGAGAAAATGAGATTTCAGCTCTTTAGCCTCTCAGTTTCTCCAGTTCTCCGTCACTATCCAGGTTTCACCGGCAACAACACAACACAACACAACACAACACGCAGCGGCCCGTCCTCCTCCGCGCTGGCTGCAATCTGAACCGATGCGTCTGATCACTGATTGATCGACTTACAACCACGGCGATTCATATTGTGACAGGCCCGATTGGGGGCTGAGAGGAACAAGGCATGAGCATAGCAACTCATCAGCCAATGGGGCATGATACTGCAATGACAGGCCAAACACCACACACACACACACACACACACACACACACACCACAGCCCTGTAGCCAGATGTGATCTCTGTGCCTCCAAACTCTCACTGATCGTCTTCCTCATCTGGACGGTTGCCAGAGCGGCACTAGAGAATGACAGCCATCCATTTGTGCCAGACCTACAATTAAGCTCAGGATGATTTATCATTATTTTTTTTTGCCTTTTATGCTTGTTCTGCAGACAGACAGAAAGAAAGAGAGACAGACGGAGAGACAGACAGACAAATACACCTACGCACAGTTACAATTCAGTGTTTTTCCTTGATTCATGAGTGAACATGAACGCCTCAGTTATGGCGATGTGATGATGTGTGTGTGGTCGTGTGCGTGCGAAAGATTACATGTGCACTAAATGTATTGTACATGTGTGTGCGTGCGTGCGTGCATGCGTGCATAAGGTGTAATTTAAAAAGAAGCTGCAGACGATGTCAATTGCCACTCAGCTTCCACTTTGGCTGAAGCACTGAACACTGTAAAATAATTCTCTTCTTGCTGAACACTGGTGGTGATGTGACACCTTCACTTTCTATATAGATATCAAATAGCCTCTCAGATGGACAATAATAGCTCATTGCTCTGATACTAAAATAGCAGAAATATTTCTAATGACAGATGCTGTCTGAGCATGTCTTTGATGATCCTCTTAAACAAAAATCCGCTCTATCTTCTTAAGGCTGTCTGATTGAATCTCCCTATCTGTCTTTGCCTCTGTATTTTTCCTCTTACATATTTATTTTTTTTGGAGTCTCTGCGTCTCTGCCTGTCTTTCGCTTTTCTGTCTCCCTCCCTTCTGTCTAAGGGAGAGATAAAGAGGTTTGTGTGACTGTGAGCAGATTGACTTGAAGATAGAGGCTGGAAGCAGATCTCTTCCACCTCCTCATTCTGCTCTTTCTCTCCTGCTCTCACCCAGATGAATAGACAAACAGTCTCCCACATGCTCTCACAGTTTATCAAACACACACCCACATAGAACCAGGTCTTCACGCAAACACATATGTGTGCTCTCACCAGAGAGAGCAACACACACTCAACACTAAGTGTCCTCGGGCCGACAAAGTATACACTGTCACACTCAAATACAAACATACCCCCTCAAACACGCACATACGCATACGCATACAAACACACAGGTGCATCCCCATGTAAATACAAGAAACACATGGGTCATTGATGCGTTCAAAATGGACCTGTTTTCCACTCATGCTGTACCTAATACAAACCATTTCCTTGTAAAAAAAAAAAAAAAAAGAAAAGAAAAGAAAAGCATACTTCATTTACAAAATAGACCACATCTGAAACACAACGTCAGGCTCGTGGTGTGTGTTCTTCCATTGCGCACACTTTTCTCTCTAAAACCAAGTGACACAACTTTATATGTGTATATATACATTTGTATAGTTTCAAACATCGGAAACTATATTGTACTAACATATAATAGCAATCAATTACAGTCAGAGTGCATCATAGACACATGGTCCAACCCTATACAAGATAATGCTGTATTGTTTATAAGCTATGTCAGGGAAGATTAAAAATGAATCCTCAAGTTTCATTATTTTTTCAAGCAAATTGCATATTGCATATGTTGCGTGTACATTAAAACATGGATTTAAATCATTTAATGATTAATGTCACTTCAGTGTAAATGAATCCATCAATTAACTTGTCATGCGTGGTGAAAAATCTACTTTAAACTGCAGAAATGTAAATTGACACGAGGGAAAACACGGGAAGGTTGTGCTCTTATCAGCAGCCGCCCCCCCCACACATTCAAAAACATACGTGCATCCGCTCTCTGCTTTGCATTCTTCGCATCAAATCAAATTCCTTTTGCGCTCTGCACTTGTCCTTTATCTCCAGAATGTGCTTTTAGAGCAACACAAACATGTCACAATGAGGACACTGTGAGGAGTTTCACACAGAGTGAAACCAGCTTCTTGGTCAAATCATTTGCATTTCTGTTTTTGCCTCTTGTGGCTGAGCTCGAGCTTATCAAGAGGCTTTCTTATCTCTTTGTTTGTTTTTCACCAATGTAGGCTTTTCCTGGAAAACAGGCCACTACGCATGTGTAAGCTTAGATCATGCTTTGGCGGCATAAGCCCACATCAAGGCGGTCTCAAATTGAGTGAACTTGATAAGTGGGCAAAAGAGTGGTCCCAGTTGACAGTGCCAGGATGGCCTCACACTGTGCTGGCAGGACAGAAATGGCTGACAGGAAGCCAGGGCTGTGGTGGGTCATCTTAGAGCGACAGAATGACGGCACAAGCCCACAAAACCCCTCTCCACCCCTCCAGGAGCAGTCGAATTTATCAGCAAGCGCACCGGTGACGGACAACACGCGTACTAAGAAGGAGGTCAAAGCTAGCTAAAGCTGTAATAGTTCTAAATAGGCAAGCCGCGCCAGCGTGAGCAGCTTAGTGAAGGAGGCGCGGTACCAAAGCATTAGCCTAAAATCTAATAGTTGAGCTTTAGCCAGCAGAGTATAAATTGTTGCTCAAAAAGCCGTGTAGTAATAATTCAACACTAACCTTTGCTAGTAAAACTGAAGTGCTGAGACAGAGGGGTACGGGACAGTGAGTGAAAGACAAAACTGAGGTCATTTGACCGACAGTTCTTTCTGAATAGCGTTCTGACAAGAAAATGTGAGAAGCCGCCTTTGTATTATTTTTCAGGTACATTTTGTGTTGTTTTGTAACACTGGCTTGCTTAGTGGTTTCCTGGCCTGTGGCCATTCTCAGTATGATAAATGCCTGCTTGCAAGTCTAATGTCATGGAGAAAACAAGGGAATGAAAAGAAACATGCCTAGACAATGCGTAGCAAAAGTACACATCCCAACAGATGTGATGGAGAAAAAGCGGAAATGGGGCTACAGGGCTCACGCTACAGGGACTTTCTGTAACACTGATCTTACTGGCTTTTACAAGTACAACAGACCTCGGTGAGGAATTTTGCTTTCTCATTTAGGGTAAAACACCCCCAGAGTTAAGGGGTATCAATATCACAAGGGAGATATATTCCTCTTTTGTCTGCATTTGCTGCAGTGAGGTGATGGTTAGTGTGCTGGTCTGTGGGCCAGCTGGGACACATCTCAGTTCACCCGTGTGCACACACACACACACATATACACACACAAGCACCCACACACACAAGCACACACGCACATACTGAAGCTTGCTCTACGCTGCTCACTATCTTTCAACAACAAGCTGAGCAGGGACCAGACGGAAAGAGGTCCTATTTGTGCAGGAAGATAAATACACTTCTGCACCCAGTCCTGTCCCCTACAGATTAGAGCAACACAATAATGAGCAGGAGCACTGGTGGAAGGTCAGAAGAAAGCAAGGGTAAAGGATAGAGTAACAGCCTACTACCAAAACACACACACCCCCGCTCGCATACATGCAAGAGTAATCACAGACAGACACGCAGAGCTTATCTTTAATTATCAGAGCTTAAAATTTAATAATTCTCAACAATATTTTTGTCCTGCACTGTATTTTGCATGTGAATCCAACCACTGAGGTGTGTTATTTATGAAGTTGAAGTATGTCTCTAATGAATATGAATGAAACCCCTGTGGGGGTTTACTATCTTACGCTATCTTCCCCAAAATCATTCGCCCTGGAAAAGCTCCAGGACTTTACAACCTGATGGCGTCACAGTCTTTAGGAACACTCACACGGCAAGCAAGAGTCACCGCGAGAGTGCGTGTCAAGGATGTGGTCATCTTATATCGGCGTAATGGTCAACTGAAATGTGTCTAAATATCCACATACGTACTGTAAATTATCGGGAATGAGTGTGTCAAGTTGTTTACAAGCCGATTCTTCTATGAGTCAGCAGTGTCATAATCTTTTATCAGCTCCTCCTCTGTGTAACATTCAGGATGGTAACACTCAAGCACAGGCCACAGAATTAGGAAATCCATCTCCGCTCTGACACGAATGTGTGTTTCTCTAACTCCGCCGAAACAAAACCTCTGCGTCAAAGCAGGAGACCCCTTCGCCGTTGAGGGAAACAAGATTTCGGCTTGGTCCACTTCCAAACACAGCTAACAAGCCATTCCATTCTGTTTAAAGTCTTTTCATGTTAAGACACACATCAATCCACACCTACAACATACCTGAGGAAACAAACCTTCTCTCAGGATATGTGCTGTGTGTGTGGGGTGAACATGGCCGGACACGTCCCTTAAACACACCGGGAGGCGCCCAGCGGGAGTGCCGGCAGCCCCTCTTTTCAACACTTCGGCACGCTGCACACAAACACAGTTGCCCTTCCCATGGTCCTTTTGTTCCCTATCGTTTTGTTGAAGTTCCTGTCATGGACACTGTCAGGTTTCTCTGGACATTTATAACTGATAGTTATGGGGCAAACGCTCAAAAAACGACGTATGATTTCGTTTCCGGGACTACACGGCTATAGTCATGTTTGAATCAATGCAGAAATGTAGACAAGCGTCTGAAGCTAGCCATCTTATAAGTGACGCATGAAAACATGCATATGCTTGCCAACACAAAATTATAGCAAATGCACTTTAGTCAAATCCATACAGTTACCCAAAGAACAACACACCCAAACACTGAAAGGCACCGACACTGAGCTGGGAGGAAAGGTGCTAAAATTGCTCACAAGACATCAAACTCGATACAGACAAACAGTTCATGTATGTTTTAAATAAAAAGGATATAAATGTATAGTTTAAAGAGTGTTTAGGTTAACGTAGTTTTGTTACTGAATATAAGGACCAAGCAAGTTTCAGTCCAAGCTCTGTCTCCTCTGTTACAACAGCAATATCTCTTTGATAAGTTTGTAGATCTGCCACCAAATAGTGATGTAACACCACAAGCTCAAATCTACAGATAGAACTAGGTGAAGACTAGGAACTGGTGCATGATGAGGGTGAAGCTGTGGTGGCCCGGGGCCTATAGTAAATGAATGCCAGAGAGAGAGAGTCTGCAGTGAAAGGTTATCTCCTGCACTGTCCTTCAGTGTCATGCTGCTTCCTGAGAATCTACCTGACACTTTGACGAGGTTACGCTGCAATGTTGGACGCATTTGAAAGTGAATACTTGTTAGACATGTATGTATCGCACGCATAACACAGCTCATCGTGTCCTGCAAACACAGTTGCAATTGAGCAATAATTAGCTGCAGTAATTCTGCTACAACTTTGGAAATCTTCGTTGGCCTTTTCCATTTGAGTGAGAAGACATTTATACTTTGAACCTCCAGCTAAAACATATTCACACTGTTTTCGAGAACAATGTGATGCATTCACGGTTGCTTTCACCTGTGTTTCACCTGCAATGACAGAAATTGTGACATTGCTCAAATTGTAATCCTCCTTCAGGTCATTACATGACACTGGCAACAAGACAATGCACATACTTGTTGTGACAGACAGTGTACTATAAATAAACTTGTAGCTGAGGTTGACACTGAAGTCCTTAAGCTGTTTACACAAACCTTTGATGCCCCGTGATTGAGGATCCCCGTTGTCATCTATAAACCTGCTCATGGAATATTATGGAATGTGTTTTCTTGGTGCTTTGCCCACAGCTACAAAGATCTACAAACACAAGAGCATGAAATGTGTGCCCGGCAGCTTCACCCTCCCTCCTTGGACTGAGCAATTGTAGGTTCCTTCAACACCAACATGCCAAAACAATGTTGATCTCAACAGTAATTGTGCGATGCTGACACTCCTGACAACAAGCCTGATGTTACAGGCAATTATACTGTTTCTAAAAACTATCTATCAAATGGGAATTCAGCCCCGTGTCAGTTTGGTTCTGCAGAAACAACACGTACCAAGAGTTGGGGGGTGGGGGGTGGGGTTATTGTACGTGTCACAGTAACCAGTTTAATATTGGAGGGAGTCAAGCTGCTTATTCAGGTTTCGGATCATTGAAAAATGAGCTTACCTGGGTTTCTCAGAGTTGTGCCATTTACATGCATTGATCCAGAGCTGGATTACCAGACTTATCAGGGTTAATAATGAAGCTGTCAATAGATGTAAACAAAACCTAATGCATATGAAACAAGGTTAATAGCCCTGCGACAAATTATTGGCAGCTTTTTTTTTTACATTCAAGTCAGTCAGTCAGTCAGTCTTTTCAGCACATAAAGTGAATGTGAATATAGTTCCAATTTAAGGCAAAAAAAAAACTGAAATGACTCTCTGAACATATGCCACGCCAAAAGAGGAGCACACTAATGGTTTATTAATGATGGTGAATGATTGAACTGTGCAGCATAAAAAGATCTCTGTATGCCGACAGGTGTTGTACAGTACAATCTGATTAGCTTTCACATTTACCAATGACTGATGAACATTTTTTATTCTGGCCCCTCTGGCCCTTCTGGTCCGGTGCTGATACTATTTATGGCTTCAAAGGGTTAATTTTGTCGACAACCTTTCATGCTGCGCACAGAAAAAAAAACGCTTTAAATATTTAATTACATGCACTGGCTGCAGCCTGTGAATGAGGAGCATTGCAGCCCAAGATAGCTGCAAATTACTGAATGATTCAAAAGACAGAGTAAAGTTAACCTGCCTTCACAAAGCAGTGAGACACAAGTGATGAAGAGCAGGACAAATATATAAACATATTAAACAGGGATATCAGGTGGGGAAAATCAATAGGCCAAATTATAAATCAGTTCATTTTCCTGAGATTTTGTGCATTTCATTTCACTGTAGATGGTCTTTCATGATTTGTCTGTAGTGCCGTTTAAACTTGGCATGTACCACTTGTGATTAAAAAAGAAAGAAAACTGTATTCCCATGGTTGCGACGCATCAATTTAATCTAAAATGTTTTATTTAAATGTCACTGATGACTTGTTTTGTGGGACTGTGCAGCACTACAGGCAGACATGTATGTTTTAATCCACACAGCTGCTCAGAGTAAATGATGAGCAGCGTTCTGGCCACGGTCAAACACTGTACACGATTGCTTTTCCCCTAGGACGCACCATTACGGTCACTTTATTCACAAACACTTAACAGCCGACTGCAGTATTAACAGCATAGGTCAAACTCCAGAGTTGGACCTATAGGGAGTGACTTTCACAGTTGTTATCCTGTACGTATCCCCCTGACTGTGCAGTGACTGTGGGCTTTTGAGTGTTTTTGACACAGCTCCAGCCACAGGGGCAGAGAGTCTAACAACTGCTGTGACATTCCCAACGGACTCATCCCTTTCAACTTTTCGGTGTTTGTCCTGCTTCCTGATCCTGATCATATACTGCCTCATTGTGGTGAAGGCAACATTCTTCAGGAAGGGCTGAGAGAGGCTGGGTATAAACTGTAATGTTTTACTGCTGAAATGTTTAGTGGGACATTTACTGTAAATTCTTTTTCATCTCAGTTATACTGTTGTTTATAGTTGTAGTGTAAAGTGTATACGTTTACTTGTTACTGCACAAGCAGCAGTAACAGCAGTCTATAGTGATAAATGGACACAGTCAAAAATAACTAAACTAACTAAGGACGATGGCTGTTTTCCATCAGTGTAGAAAAATTATGTTAGGTCTGCAACTAGAAAAATATATTTCATTCCAGTGAACAACCAGTGACAGTCTGACTGTTTCCTGTTCAACTTAATGTTGAGATTTAAGGAATTAATGTGCAAAACTGTAACTGAAAAAATATACAATAAAGTTGAATTATTAAATTTGATAGAAATATATATATATACCTTAGTTAGTACAGTAATTGAAATACTGTAGACATGTAGAAATGTGTAAAATACATAAACAAATAAAATATTATACTGACGGGCCTGCTATTTATTGTTTTGATATTAGCAGCAGCTAGTGGACGTACCAAATTTTGATCACATGACGTAATACAGCATTAGACAAACTGCAAGTGCATTTTTTGCCACAAACCCATGAGACATACAGTATATTGGCGTGTCCTCTCTGAACATAGTAAGCTTGTGTACCAAATAGTTTTGCTGATCCAAACGCAGCTTTTATCCCATTTTGTGAATTTATGCCAGAGATTAATGGAGATTATTGGTTGTGACATTATGTACTAATTGTAAATCTAATCTGCATTCACACCACCACCAGCCGACCCAATCCTGCTCCTCCATCTGATGGCTGATGCAGTTTTGTAGCAGTGCTCTGTGGCTGGTGACATGCATCACTGACACTAGAAACAACAAAATGAGTGGTACACATAAAACACAAGAAGAGTATAGTATATGTTACAATGAATGAATCAATATGCTAAATGCATATTCATAAGAAGAACGGATATGATATAATGTCATTGTCTATACAAGCCGGAGATACGACAAGGTTTTAAATGCACAATGTATATTTTGACATTTCTGTCATGTGCAGATTTTAACAAATCAGGTTTTAAATAAGAAAACAAACAATCTGTTCCCTTTTTCCCTTGTTCACCTCTTTTTGCTGGTACCACTTGCCAATTCTCCCCAATTTCACATCTAATAAATAATTATAATTCTTTGAAAATCCCACTGTAACAATTTGCAGTTATGTGGAGCATAAGATGAATTTGATATAAAAAATCACAAGCCTTAAACTGCATTACATTGCAGACCTGTTCTCGTAGTTCTTATCCAGCTGAACTTAGAGTAAGCCCATTATTCTCCATGAGCCCAGACATAATTCTGTATTACAGCATGGAAATTTATAATCATCCAAAGCATTGCTTTGGTGTGTGTGAAATCAAAGGGCATGTTAAACAGACATTCAAAACTGTAGAAAGTACAGTATCTGTCACAATAGAGTGGCTAAACTGCTCATGTAGAACTAAACTGGTTGTATTTTAGTTTTGTGGTGCAGCACATTAAAGTAGAATTAGGAAGTGATAACAACTCAGTTTCGTGTCTTGTCCAGAGCTTTCCCTGCATCACAGACAGCTCTGGAGTTAATCCATCACAAGTGGAAATTTGTGGTAATAAGAGTATGTTCAGTATAATCCTAGGTTTTCTGGCTTACGGTACTCTATCAAAACATAACTTTGTTTTGACTCTCATTTTTTTTGTAAGTCTTTTAGGAATGTAATCCTGGAAATCTCCATGCAACCAGTTCCTGGTCCTGGAATACTCTA
The DNA here is from genome assembly GCF_905171665.1 of Trachurus trachurus. Lineage (NCBI taxonomy): Eukaryota > Metazoa > Chordata > Actinopteri > Carangiformes > Carangidae > Trachurus > Trachurus trachurus. The sequence continues at coordinate 16,014,819 of NC_139903.1, read as the reverse complement.
AGCTCAACATGAACTTTGGAGCAATGTTTGAACAATGAAATATTTCTTTAAAAAATAAAAAAAACTAATGAGAAAATAAAATCACTGATGAATCTCAAACTGTTTTTTTTATTTCGATCGTCACATGATTCAGATGTTGGCAGGATACTTGTCACTCTCCCATGTTTGTGGAAGTGTCACATTCTGGTTGTATTCGTCAGAGGTCAGCTGGTGTGAAATACCAGACAAGCTGCTCAGGCCACTCTCAAGGCAGACATTTTGTGTAACGAACAGCCTTAATAATGGCTGCAGTCCATTTAAGTGAGCATGGACACTGATGTAGCGCACTCACACCTGTGCTTGTATTACCATCACAAGTCACAAGTAGTTAAAGTTATGGGACATGCAGACATTCAATTGACAGTGATTTGGAAATTAACCTGAGCCCAGACCTGGTACATTTAACCACATTTCCGTTTTTGGATTCTCCGTTGCATTATTTTATTAGTGTCAAGTAGAACTACAGCTTGTTTCCTCTGAGCTCTTCTCCAAATAACTATTGTACCATTAGTTCTCTAAACCACTGCAAACTTCACAAGACAGGTGTGACTGCATGAGATTATTTTAGCTGTCATAAAGACGACTTTATGTCCAAACAGATTTGTCCGCACAAATTAAGCATGTCATAGTTGGATGCAAAATTCTTGTCACTGGTCTGCTTCACCAGGCAGCTGTTCTTACTGAGAATATCTCAGCAAGCTGAATGTATACCACCATGTACACATGCCCAGCAACAAATGGCAGGCAGTTAACAACTAGCTAGATAATGAAGAACCATCTAGCAAAACACACAAGTGTGTATGGAGGTACATTCACAGGGTAGCTCCGAAATGAATGCTGATGTTGCTCTATGTTAGCAGAACATATAGGACAGCTGTTTGTGAACACAGTAACGGCTGATCTCAGTGACCGGGAATATGCACATACACACGGTTGGCTAACATGTAAACTATAAAAAAGCAGTCATTGTGTAGGTTTGTCAGCTTGTTGTGACATCCCTCTGCACCAAAGCAATTAGTTCTCAACCATTCAGTTGTATTATGCTCTTTATAAGTCTTACTTACTTATTACTTACTGTGCAGTAGCACACATAATGACATCTGCACTTGTCAATGCATTTGTTTACGTACAAACAAAATAGATGAAATCACACTTAAAACACACAAAAAACCATGACAGAAATTACAGTATAAAACTGTAGAATATGAAGAGAATATAAGAGGTAGGCCTATGATAATTAAATATATACAGTATGCTGCATGTGGTTTAAGTCCTGATCAGAAAATATGAACTAAAAATGTTTCTGAATTATAATATGCATAATCTTTACAAAGCCTGGGCCGGTGCAGTTTTAAAGGACTGCTGGATGTAAAGCACTTCAAAGAAAATGCTGAGAACACCAAAGCTGGAGCAGAGCAGGAATTTGAATTCCTCACTCCCATATTAGTCATCTAACCTCAACAGACGTGCATCACTCTTAAGAGCATCACTGTGCTTTAAAGAATAAATGAATCAGCTGACACTGGAGTAAACTCGACAAAGTATTGGCTCACACAATACTACTGCCTGACAACACACTAAACTCAAAACTGTGGAGAGACAGAGGCTGGCTGCTTTTGTTTTTCTCTCCGTCACAGGCGTAAACACTTTGTCATTGTTGCCACCCAGTGTTACATCACAGACACACGACCTGCTGGCATCGCCCTGATTTGATATTTTAAGGGGTAAAGCCCAGTGACTGAAAGACAAAAACAAAAAGTCACTCTCATCACACATCTGCTTTGTAACAGCTGTACCCCGCAAACAGGTATCAACTCCCTGAATCAGTAAACCTCAACTCTACCGTGAAAACTGGTCTGTCACTGCAGAACTGTGACTTTTGTCGACACAGACGATAGACACCCAGTATGCTCGCTCTGTCATAATAATAGCTTGTAAAAGTCTCTCTTTAGAAATGTGGAGTACAAGTATGAGTGATTGTGAGAAAGTGCCTAATAGGACAAGAAAATGAGCAGCCAATTACTGCAAATGGCCATGCCCTTTTTTCATACATCTTATAAATATACATCAAGCTATCTTGTCAGAGTAGAGTAGCCGAGCAGAGATTGAACAGGGCAGAAATTCTACATAAATAACCCAGTGAAGATAGAAAACAGTCCCCACTAACATACAGTATAACCTCCAATGAAACAATTCATGCTTCCAGCTGGTCAGTCTCATCAGTCTGCACCTCTGCCCTGGGCTAGAGACACTACAGCACTGACAGTTGAAAACACTTCAATCATCCTTATCTAAACAAACACACATCCTGTTCACGACAGTAAACGAGCACCTTTGTCACAATCAACAACTGTTTGCTGGATTGCCCTTGAGGGTGCTATTAGGGTATAATGACCAACCTGTAGATGCATGTTGATTCATACTGCCGCCACACAAGACTTGTGGGGTAAGTGCAGAACCCAGTAGCCATCAGCAGCTGTCATTCATGTTCTATGTCTAGCTCTTCTAAGGAACTCTCTCAATTCACAGAAGGATGCATCGCCCCAGGCAAAAATCTGCCTGTCTACCACCTCAATGCAGCAGCTGCGACCTGCATAGAGTAGGACTTCACAGTCACAGATTAGTGATCGAGTGTGCATCCATAACAGCACAACACCGATACATTAATTTACTTTACTATATATGGCCGTAATGAGCAATGAATTAAAACTCCCACAAAAAAAGAAGAAAAAAAGATTTGCACGTTTGTTAATGAGAAGTACGAAGGCGGTTTCAGCGCGATGTGTTACTCCTCGACTGTAATGACCATTTTTTTTGTGCAAAAGTGTTGCACTGATTTTCACTGTCTTTTACTACAGTGCTCCAACCAGTCTCAATACACCCACACACGCACACACGCAAATTGCAATTACAAGGGTCTCCTTCATGGAGTCTGTGGATAGACAGAAAGTCAGAAGCCTCACCTACCACATGTGTGTCGCTATACAGACCTTTGATTTGGGCTGAGCCATAAGCGACACAAAAGTGCTATTGTTATGTTAAGATAAAAGATGGATGTGACATACTTGAAATTGCAGTTTGTGCACCACAGCTGACTCAAATCCAACTGAAAATATGGTCCCTCTAATTTTCCTCCCTGTCATCTCATCTCATATTTTAATTGTTAAAAAATAAATAAAACAACATACAGAATATAACACAGCACATGATTAAGGTTTGGTAATAGAAGACAATCAGGATGTGCTAATTTTGGCAATCCTTCAGTTATAAAAATATTCTTTCAATACCCAAAGTGATTCTTTTTTTAATGACAAAGGTCTCGTGGTTCCACATGAAGCCTACCGTCATACACTCACTGAGCAATTTACTAGGAACATCTGTACATCTGCTTCTTTGTGTAATTATCCAAACAGCCAATGACATGGCAGCAATGCAGTGCAGAAAACTGTATAGACATAAGTCAGGAGCCTCAGTCAACTTTCCATCAAACATCAGAAAGGGGGGAAAAAACTGACTGACTGTGGCACAACTGTTGGTGCCAGGTTTGAGTGTTTCTGAAACTGCTGATCTCTTGGGATTTTCTTACACACACACAACAGCGTCTAAAAGTTTACTCAGAGTGGTGCAATCAAAAAAAAAAAAAAAAAAAAAGGCATCGAGCGAGCAACAGCTCTGTGAACATAAATACCTTATTGAGGAGAGAGGTCAGAAGAGAGGAGATGGCCAGACAGATTGGAGGTGACAGAAGGGTTAGGGTTACACTGATAACCACTCTTTACAACCTCTGAGCAGAAAACATCCCAGAGTCTACCTGATGAACCTGGAGGCAGATGTGCTACAATAGTAGAAGGTCACAATGGGTCCTACTTCTGTCAGCAAAAAACTTGGATATGAGGCTGCAGTACAGTTAAAAACTGGAAAACACAGCAAAGTCTGATGAATTTGGTGTCAACACCATGAATCAATGCTAAGCTAAGGCGACCTTCCTTATGTAAACAGTTTAGGCTACTAGTAGTTCTTTGCCACACTTTGGACCTTTTTTTTTTTTTTACGAATCTGCAGAAATCATGTGATTCAGTTATTAACATGCACCAGAATCTTGTGTGATCCATACAATGAAGAATTTAGGCTAGTCTGACAGCAAAGGGAAGCACCAACTTGTTAGCCTTCCTTTAATGTCATTTCAGGTGGCTACAGTCGTATACTGCATATGGTTCACAGTGGAAGAAGTATGGGTGAAATATACATGTGCCTATGTGTTATAAGGCAGACCTCTTGTAAAAGGTGACAGTGTTTTGTCATCATCAGTGACAAAGTAGCAGTCGACCTCCATGAAATATTTGTTGTCAAGTGTTAATGCTAAGATACAGTACTTGACTGAAATAGTTATAGTCTATGATATACTTTTATGTACAGTAAAATAATGTCAAAGACAATCGTTGCAGTTTTAACAAGCTATGATATGATTTGCTGGCAGCAAGTAACAAGAATGAGGGCTACATTTAATAACTTATCATGAGCCTGTTTTGCAGTATGTTGCTACTGATGCATGTTTGTAATCTATGTCACAAATTTAGTATGTCAGAACTCCCAGCTGACTGAGTCTTGAGTCCTACGGCTCTTAGGAACAAGTAGACAACAACTACATCACTTTGAGAGCTGTGGAGTAGGTACATTCAGTCCCATGGTTCACACACTTGGGAGATTTTGTCCCTCTGAGAGAGGGATTTTAGGCAAGTAAAGGAGGTGTGCTCAGGGAGCCTGAACTCACTGCATGAGCCTAGACAAAAGTGCATATGCAGCAATTTAAGGTTCAAGGCCAGGGCATAATGGCCAATAACACAGATGCATTGATACAATGTTGGAAAACTTCATATCAGAGAAAGAAGTCCTTAACAGAACAATGTTGATCTTGAGTCAGCACAAAATGAAAAGAGGATGTCAATGGGCTGAGAGTTTGTCTGTGTAAATGAAAGGCTATGTTATAAATGGCATGACTGGGGAGGGTGTGGGGGTGGGGGGTTCAAAAAAGAATCGATTACACTAAGTGACTACAACTACAATGGCCTGCAAGACCAACATCAGCTATGTTGTTTGGTACTTCAAACTAATTTTTAAAAAAGGCCCCTACGGAGGGTCAGGAATCGGGCGGGGCAACTCTCTCAGGTAACTCGGTGAAGTGGCTAGGCCAGTTTGATCCCATCATTAATAAACTTCGCTAAGGGGCGGAGGGGTTTGGGCTGTTCAAGAAACTCAAGACGTAATATGGTCCGTTTTGTACAACCTCTCTAATGGGATGATGAGTTTAAAAGCCAGAGTGAGTGTAACAAAATCAGAGAGAGAGAGGGGAGCATTTGTGTCTCGCGAGTGCAGGGTAAGCGGATTTAAGAAGGCAGCAGCAAAGCGCAGACATCATGTTCCAGGCCACAACACTTGAATGGACGTACAACTATATAAATGATGTTTATTAGTATATGTCTGATATGTGCTCTGCTCTCATTGACTCAATACATTAAAAAGTATGGAAGACAAGCAGCCTTTTAACTTGAAGTTGTGCTGGAGGCTGACCAGCATGGGACATCAGTTGTAGACACATGTAAAGGAGCGGCTCCATGACAAGCACCAAGAGGTGTTTAAGATCCAGTTACAGACATTGACACTACTTCATAATTAAAGTAGCACAGACTAATTTGCCCTAGTGAAGAGCAAGAAAACTCTCTGTGGCATTTGAGCCGTATTGCTCTCACATGTCTGGTTACAGTACACGCCATAATTTCTGTCACTAAACTGTGCAGAGTTTTAAAAAAAATAATGTGTGTCAGTGTATTCATGCACATGAATTGATGTATTTGTGTGCAGCCTACTGCACCAGCATCTGTGCAACAGTATGCTGCATTGTACTTCATTGTACTCTATTGTAGTCTAAAAGTTCCATAGCCTATATTAAAAATTATCTGCCTTGATTTTTCTTACAACAAGCCATGTGGGAGAGGGAAGGCGAGAGTGACAGAGCATTGTCCACAGAGACAATAGGCTTGAATATCATCAGTGATATTAATATACTAAAAAATAAATAAATAACACCTTAGTACAAATAAAATGTGCCTGATGTGATTTAAACTCACTCCCTGAGGGCGACATCTACTGACCAAAATAGATTCCTGAACTTCTTGAGCCTGAATATAATGGGAAAAAGGTGAAACCTAAAGTGATGGGTGGTAAAGTTGATCATTTGATATGTTCAAGAACAACCTCACTGATATCAGACTAGGACTAAAACACAAAGTGCTAGCCCTTTTGCCTGCACGGAGTATGGTTGTGCTTATATACAGGACAGGATGATAGGCTATGCCAAAGTGTAGGGTATTAAAGCATTAAAGCAGGGCGTGAGCCTAAATATAGCCAAGGAACCAGTTTGCATAGGGCACACGTGATACAGGCCGCTGTCCCTGGTCCTGAAATTGTACCGGGTTCATGAAATGCATGTGCTCAGTGAACATATAAGAAGCTGCAACATTTGCGTAAAAGCTTAAATGGGCCAGGATAGTAAAAGCTGCGCTGCATGAAGTGCCCGAAACGTTTAAAGTATAATGCGGGTTTGCAGGATGCAGATAGTTAGATACACACAAACTGCAATTCCTCACAAGCAACAGTGCGAGGCGCATGTCTGATGCAGTTCAGGGGAGAGAGAATGGGAGAGAGAAAGCGAGAAAGAGAGTTTGATTGATCATGTGGGCTATGGGAGCCTGCGAGAGTTGTCGAAAATTGCTGCATAGACGCCCCTTAGGCACCTATCTGGTACCCACTGACTCCAAACCATGCTGTGGCCATAATAACCACAATTCACCAGAGCGCCTGTTACCAAAAAGCCCTAAGCCGGAGGGAGGGTAGGGGGGGTGGGGGGCTGTTAACAGACCGTTCATTCTTCCGGGTTGGACTTCACCGGTAATCCACAATACATTAACTTACCGCAGTCCTCACACAAGATCTTCCCAACATCCTTTTTAAGGTTCTTCGCACTCGTGTCCAGAGGCGCAAACGATGCCTTGAAAACCAAGGGCTCGTCAGTGGGGTCCATGAAAAAAATGTACTTGTGGTTCTTCTTCACTTTGGTGCACGGAGCCTCAGATCCAAATTCCCCCACGGTGACGAGCTGTTCTCGCTCCAGACCCCCACTGTTTAGGGGCCAAACATCCAGCACTTTGACATTCACACGGTACGGCTCCGCGGAGACGTTCACAGGCGTAGACTGCACCTTGCCCTCGATCACCACGGCGGATTTGTAAGCCTGGTCCTGCAGGGAATTCAAACTCGGGGAGTAGCAGGCGAATGAGACCCCGATGACCAGCATGGATAAATGTACTGAATCAAGCCTCATGCCGCCTGCTTTGGCTCGGTGGTCGCTGGTCGCGTTGCGGCAGGGCTCTCTCGGCTGCGGGGCGATGGCGATGGAGCTGGGTTGAATGAAGAGACAGCAAGTAGGCTCCAGTAGCACGGCAGCGCGGCAGACCTTGCATAAGTGTCCATGCCATCGGGATCCGCTGCTTTTTCGAGTGATTTTCAGTGGGTAAAGAGCAGCTTTGAAACGGGGGGAAACCGCGGGATGATGCTGGGTTTCAAATCCAGTCACTGCTGTCAGCTAATAATAAGGCATTGTAGATACGCTAAGCAAGGAATTGGCGGATTCTCTCTCCACTCCCCCCCAGAAGATGCCCCCTATGCTGCCATAGTAGCCTTAACTGCAAGACGACGCCACTCTTATCTTTGCCCAAAAATTGCAGTGGTGGGGTAACCGCTATGGTGGTTTTCTGTATCATCTGCAGCGGAGGGGAAAAAAGACGCAAAATGCTGCAGTGGAGCACAAGTTTGGTAATCCGGTCGCAAAACAAAAGCCACGTTTCATTCCAAAAAATAAAACAGCATTTCTAATCGGCAGCTATAACGCTAATACGCCGCCTTCCACCGCGGCTCTCTCTCCGCCTCCCCCACTAGCCACAGACGGAGAGAAAATAATGCCGATTGCCAAGGGGCTCCGTCAACAAAAACGCAGGATTGAAGCACTGAGATACAGGCAACCGATGGACCGAGAGGTCGATCTCCTCACTCCCTAAACCCAGTTACTGTGTGTCAATCACTCCATGGTGTTTTATCAGCGTTGATCTCACGTTATAACGAAGCAAACGAAATCCTAAATCCATGACTGTCCCTCCTCAAAATCGCATCTCTTTCTGTAGCCAAGGCATTACTCCAAAAAATGAAACAGGTTCACATTGAAAATGCAGCCGCATATACTCCGGTGGGCCTAGAGAAATCATATGGCTGCGATGACTAAGGCTGCGAAAGCATTTCAGATTCTTCAAGAGACTGTTTTGAATGAGTTTTGCGTCTCATCCCATTAAGTCATGCCCTGTATTCAGGTCACATTCGCTGCTCTGCCTCTGAAAAAACTGATGTTGAAGCACCGCATCAAATCCATACAGCTAAAACAGCTGCAACATCGGAGTCTAAAGAAATAAAAAATATATTTAAACCACTTTAGATGGAGAAATGTTACTAAAAAAGTGTCGCTTCACTGTGTGTTTTTTTAATACAATTATAACATGTGTTCACATCCTATGAGAGAGCACTTTGTCACATAGCCTAAAATTAAACATGTGAATATTGCCACGTTTGATTATCACAAATAGTGAAATAATAAGACAAGTTCTGACAGATAAGGTTTGATTTGGTTTGGTTTGGTTTAGCCTAAATACCAAATAGAATGCGGATACAGGATGTTGTAGGCTACTGGCAGTATTCAAAAGAGCGACATCTGCTGACCACAGTGTATTTATGAGCTATCTGACACATACTTGCTGTAAACGCTGCTGTAAATCAAACAGCAGTGGCACTAACTTGCTGAGTAGTTCTGTCCAAAAAGAACGACGAGGACTGGAACAATCGTGTTAGCGCCGATCTACAGTCTGCCAAATCGCTGATTATACTGTCTATCTATTTAATTATAAAGGTGCACACTGGACTCTCAGAAGAAACAAATGCACCCATCACCACACATGAAGCCCCCTGCTCGCGTTGTCATCTGACAGCCTGCTGCGCTGCAGAGCTCACAGACCTGCTGCTCTCCGTGGTGCTGAAATCTATACAAGGCCTGTACATTACGCTTATAGAGAGATGTCAACACAGGCATATAATCAGTTGTTATTACAGCGTGAGGTGAGGTTGTGTGGATGCTATAGATGTGCTTTTCAAACACCACTTTTTAACATCAACACAGCACTGACAGATGGGTAATAATGTGCACGAATCTCACATTGATTCCCAGAAAGGTTCAACACAGCTGTAAATTAAGAAAATTTAACTTGAACCCTAATATTGTTAGAAGCAATGCTCACTTATTTATTTCGATGCTGCCCTCCATTACAGTTCCCCCCTAGTGTTGCCCCTACCTGTTACCATTAAAAGGCAAAGCTGCAATTCCCCGACTCCGCCAAGAGAGGGCGCGCGTCCACCGAGTTCCCACAGTGCGTGTTGACATCAGAGGTGAAACGTGCGGCGTTCAACTTGTGCGTGTGTCGCTCTCCGTGCCACGACTCGCCGTTTCTTGTCCATCTTGTGAAGCCGAAGCAGTGTGTCCGCCGTGCTGTCATAAAAGGGCCTCCGAGCATATTCACATGTGTCTTCTGCCTGGTCTCGTCTCCTGCGGCACGCCGTCGAGGCTGTAAGGCGCTCCGCCTGCACACAGAGCGGGGGAAGGTAGGTAAGGTTCTGGGATCTGCGGCTCGGTGGAATGACGCTTTATTTACATATGCCATTTCGGATTGTTATTGTTGTCCTGCAGCATTTTAAGTGTCCCAACGTGCAGACAAGCATGTGTCATTGCCTCGCAGAGCTCCTGCAGAAAGCATAACGTGCAGCAAACGGCCGTGCTCTGATCAGAAATACTAACAGTGCTGCATTTGGACCGGCGCCGCAGCATTCCTGTGTTGGGATGTAGGACAAAACTTTGTGAGCTGATCACTGCTGCGGCCTTTTTCCAAACTGCGACAACACCTTTTTCAGGCTGATATCTGCGTTGGACGTGGCCTCAGCATCCGAACTCAAGTGCTCTTTCTTATTCATATTCATGGGTAAAAATAAATAGGTCTTAAAGAGGACAAGTAGCCTAGATACTGGTGATAGATTCATGAAACCGACAGGTTTGTGTTCCATCGGAGCAGCTGACAAACGGGTCTGTATAAACTATTACAGACATAAAACATATCCTGTGGTGAGTCTCTGGAAAACAGAGACAGCTGACATATTAAACTTTTTCAGTGGACGATTGAAGAGAAGAAATATAATATTAGACAACAGGCTTCACATTAGATAGCCTATATGACACTGAAACAACATGTGAATTTCAATTGAATGTGCTCTATTGGAATTACCTACCTTTTTTGCAGATTCATATTTATCGCATCTGTCCTCCTGGGGAACAAAAAGAAAAAAGAAAGAGCGGTGAAGGCATCGCAAGAGAAACACATTAAGGCAAAGAATTAGAAAAAGCATGGGCTGTGCAATGAAGTAACGTAACTGCAAGGAAAACTGACCATGTTCAAGATAAGCTCCTATAGGCTATATTGCATAAAAGGTCCATGCATACAACACGTTTAACATAAGAGAATAGGAGTTCGTCTATATTTTTTGTCACATTTGACATTAATTATTTTCTTTTTCTTTTCTTTTTTTACCCATTTCTGCTCATAGTTTCCTCCAGCAGCAGGTGTAGGAGTGATGATGAGTAGGCCGCCGACCCGTGGGGGAATAAAATCAGAGCATGTTTTATTAAAACTTTCATAAAATAAACGAAAATCAAGGCTCAAGAAGAAAGGTACAGAAAAAAAAATCAACCAAACTAGTAAAAGTTATTTCCGACTACTGCTTTTCAATAAAAGCAGCCTATATAACTTTCTTATATGTAGCTAATACAAGATAAGGCTTAGAGTTGGTGATAAGGCTAAGAGTTGTTGTGGCAATTAATTTAAATATTTTACCTCTGTTCATACGATATTCATTTATTTTGTAGTTTTAGTCTTAGCCTAATATTTTCCGGTCAACAGTTCACCACTGCCTCTCATCATCATCCTAAATATCATTGAACATATTCGTCCACTGGATATTCTTTCTTTATGTTCTACGATCATTAACTTTCGTTTTATTCAATGTTGTACGCAATGGATTGTGAAAACCTTCCTTAATTTATTAATTTGTTTATTTAGAAGAGATTAGTCAGCAGTTTTAATTTATATGCAAGTGTCAAAGTATCATTGGACATCTAAAAATATTTTAAATAATCTGTCTGTCGTCATTTTTCAATGTGGGGCGATAATCGAGGGCCGTAAACATCTATAAATAAAAAGGAACTATAAATTATGCCAGATTTGAGGTGTTAAAGTGTTTTAGACAGACCAGCCAACCTTTGTTTTACTGAACTCCACTAAGGCCTTGAAGACGCATGTAGCCTACTGTGTGGAAGTAAGTCACTTTTTTGTTTCTTGATAACTCTGTAAATGTGATATATTTCTGTTCCTTCGTGAAGAAAAATGTGCAAACAACACACACAAAAAATCTCAAAGCAAGATAGGTGATTGGTCCATTCATCATAACGACTTGTTCTAATATAAATACATTTTGAGGATGGTTGTTCAAACAATTTGATGTTAAATGCATAACGAATATATTGACTGAGCGAGTTATAATTCGAGTTGAGTGTTTAGCTGCTGCCCATCGCGTTTAAACGCCTAACCAGCAAACTTCAATCAAGTTATGAAGGACAGAGGATGTGCCTGCAATAAAAGTCTGTGCACAATACAAAGTTGTATCAGGCTGCAGTGCAGTCTCAACTGTTACACAAATGCTGAAAATCTATGCGAAATTTTAATGTAAACTTTTTATGGCATTTCTTCCATGAATATTTTAATCCGACTTCACTGACTGCATTTATCACTCCATTAGCTTGTAAAGGCCCGGGTGAATTACAAGAAAAGTCTCTCAGTTTTTCACATTCACACAAACTTCTGGTTTAATGACTGAAATAAAAGTCTGGCTCCCTTCTTGCAATTAAAAAACTAGAACAATGGCTTCGTTTATCTTTTTTTTTTTTTTTTTGTAATTATTTCCCAGAAAATCATAAAGTTGTTTAAAAGAAATATTAAAATGCTCAGATATTATGTGGACGACAGCAGCAAAACAGAAATTTGATGTAAACGAATTTTGGCTAAATGCAAAAAAAAAAAAAAGGTTTTAAATATAGGCTAGGCCTGTGTGGCCTAAGCCTCCAGTGAAAGGTCTGCACAATCAAATTTGTTTCCAGATGGACAAGAAGGAAGATTTATTAAAGTATCTGCAGTATGGGAACACTATTTGCACAAGTGACCAATAACAGGTAAACCTATATGCTTTGAAATGTTTTTATAGCAGAAATACATTGAAAACTACAATAAAATTATTTAATTTTAAGTTTCAAATATCATATGAGGTGTTTAATATCCTATTTTTTGGCTTGGTTTATTGGCCTAAATAAACATGGGGATATTCGGCCTCTTTAATGTCAGTCTATGCTGGTTATAAACGTCTAATTTTGTGTATTATTTGCATGCAGGTCTGTCCAACGCAGATTTTTCAGCAGCACTTCTAATGCATGGCATGTGGCTGTGGGGGGAAAAAGCTGCTCCAACACAGCAAACTTGTTAAATGCGACGGCAGCATGCGGCCGGTTCAGAGGCTGCAGGCCGGAGAGCAGCAGCCTCCGCACCACAGCGCAGGGCGCAGGGCGCAGGGCGCAGGGCTCAGAACCCGGGGCAGACAGACAGACTTATTAGACACCTGAGTGAGATCCGGTTAGAAAGACACACGTAAAGCAGCCTGGTGACTCTCCTGACAAAGGTGAGGGCTTAGGTCAGAACATAGGTGAATAATGACTTGATTGACAGCCGCACCAAGGCCAAAGATTTTAGGTAGGCACAATGTCCCCTTCGTGCCTCTCATGAGCTCGCACATACTTGGACAGTCCCGCTGCAATTTTTGATCCAGGTGGCGCTTTATAATTTGGCGCAACTGAGAGTTTGGAGCGTCTTTTAATGGATTGGCGTGCTGGGGGTGTGTCTTTAAAAGTTGGGAACATTTTGATTTATGTTTTGCTCCTGAATTGACTTCAGACTGGTCGCAGATAGGCTACAGCTCAGGAGGAAACTATCGGGGTTTACCTGCTCTCGCTTTCAGGGGTGAGTAGCTAATAGGAAGGCTATAGACTAGATAGCTAACTTTATTTCTAAGTAGAGCTAAGAAGGCTATAGAAAAACTTTGCTATCACATTAACTAGTTAACGCAATGTTAGGATGCTGCCATCTTTCCATCCTTAACTAAAAACCCATAGATTAAAGCGTCATTGCCTTTCTCCGACGTGTTTTGACTGCACCACACCTGGAGAGTGGCTCTGAATTTAAGTTAGCAAAGTGCACACATAACGTGATGCTGATTAATTCAAGAGGAACGTCATTTTTAAAAAAAAATTTTGAAATTGAAATAAATCAAGTTGTCTTTGTAGTGCATGGTATCTAATAAAGCTAATAAAAGTTAGATTTTCTACTTAGACTGGGATTACTGTGCCATTGTGGACAGAAGCTTCTGTCATGTTGTTTTTGTTTTTTTAATAATAGGCTATAGGCTATTATAACATGTTTTAAAATGCATTTAATAGGTCTATGGTTAATGGTCATTAGACCACTAACCAGAGGCCTATTAAATACATATTTGTGATATAATATTATAGTGCTGCTGCTAGTGAGACTTATGGGATTTAGGTTAATTGCCATGACCTGTTTTCTTGTGAATTGCCAAATATGACGTGCAAATCAATTATTTTGGCCCAATTTTGGATTGCTAGACAAAACTATTCAGCTTCAAATAAACATTAAGAGTGAGTTGATTAAAAATCGTTATTTTAAAGAATCATAGCACGTTTACCATACACGGAGAAATGCTGTTTACAAGTGCTTCTATGGAAGGATCAGTGTTTCCCCCCATCTCATGTTAAAACAGAGGGCAAGCTAGGGTCTTTCCAGATGGAAAAACACCTTATTTTCCAGAGGTCCGTCAATTCATAACCAGGGTGGGGAGGGGGATGCGTCTGTTCTGAGCAACTGATAGTTTCGTTTCACCACAATCGTGTTGTCTTATGACCAGTCGGATGATAAAATACACCTTCCTCCCTCTGCATTAACGTCTCCCCTCGTTTTATACCTCTGTGTAGATCTCGCGAGAGCTCCGGCGTTGGCTGTGGTTGGCCGTGGCTTTGCAGCAGACAGAGGGAGAAGGCAGGCAGGCAGCATCATGGCGGACAGAGACAGTGGAAGTGAGCAGGGAGGAGCAGCCCCGGGCCCAGGCTTCGGTTCCATGCACCTAGCGACAGGAGGGGCGGGCTCGGCTTCCGGGCTCCAGCATGAGACACAGGAGCTGGCGTCGAAGCGAGTTGACATCCAAAACAAACGCTTCTATTTGGACGTTAAGCAGAACGCAAAAGGCCGCTTCTTAAAGATAGCAGAAGTCGGGGCCGGTGGAAACAAGAGCCGCCTGACTCTCTCCATGTCCGTGGCGGTCGAGTTCCGTGACTACTTAGGGGACTTCATCGAACATTATGCCCAGCTGGGTCCGAGCAACCCGGGATTGGTACAAGACGAGCCCAGGCGAGCGCTCAAAAGCGAGTTCTTGGTCCGAGAAAATCGGAAATACTACATGGATCTGAAAGAGAACCAGAGGGGACGGTTCCTGAGGATCCGACAGACCGTTAACCGGGGGCCCGGTTTGGGATCCACGCAAGGCCAGACGATCGCTTTGCCTGCCCAGGGACTTATTGAGTTTCGTGACGCTTTGGCTAAACTTATTGACGATTACGGTGTAGAGGACGAACCTGCAGAGTTGCCCGAAGGGTCATCATTGACTGTGGACAACAAACGCTTTTTCTTCGACGTCGGATCCAATAAGTACGGTGTGTTCATGAGGGTAAGCGAGGTGAAGCCAACGTACCGCAACTCAATTACCGTGCCCTACAAAGTATGGTCCAAATTTGGGAATACTTTCTGTAAATATGCCGAGGAGATGAAGAAGATCCAGGAGAAACAGCGGGAGAAAAGGGCATGCGAGCTGCAGCAACAAGAGGAGATGCAGGCGGACGATGGAGACGAGGATTGATATAGAGAGCATAAACATGCAAGAGTAATGAAAAATAACAAGAGAAATATAATTAAAACTCTACTGTATAAAGAAAGAAATCTAAAGATTTAACTGTAATGGTTTAACTCCAAGGGAGCATCACCCACAATATAAGAAACCTCCACAACCTGACAGTTATGACATGTTGTCACTCATCGCTGGATGTTACCCCACTTATCCACCATTAATACAGTTAACAGGCTGCTAAACAAAGTAATAACATTATATTTGAACATTGTTTCCTACTTGACAAACAATATTGAACTGAGTGTTTATTTCCCTTATTAACAGAAAACTTTTGTACCAGTTAAAGCTATTGTAAAAAAAGAAAAAAAAAGTGTTTGCAATGTTCAAATGGAATTATTGCCGAGTTCCGATGAAAAAACGTTTCCTTTTCATGTGAGCTAATGACTTCAGCACAAATCAGATATTTTAATTTTTAAAACCAAAATTCAAAAACTTTGTAAAAGGTTGTCACATGTACTACTTGCCATCCTATTTACCTTTACCTGTGAGTAGAGATGTGTTTACACATAAATCATATGAGGGCTAGGCCTGCTTCGGAAACTGGTTAGATGTCATGCAGTATAAAAAGGAATATAGGCATTTTCATGAAATGAAATAAGTGCTCTATTTGTTGTGCAATATGCATTGCATAAAAATCAAATATATATTGAACTGGTCAATGCATCTTGACGTGATGACATTTGCCAGAGGCATTCAAAGAAATATTAATATTGTAATTTTTGTTTCAGTTGAAATTGTTGCCATGCAGATGGATATATTATAGACTACCTTTGTGTCTCGTTGTTAATGCAATGTGTTCATTTTAAAGGTACTAAATGTGTATTTGATAGAGGAAATGCAGTGACAACATGTAGCAAATGGCCTGATTTGCAGATTACTTTATCAGAAAAAACTTCCCACACATACTGTGTTGATTGGCGAGTGGTCTGAGGAAAAAAAAAAAGATGAAAAGAAAAGAAAAAAGAGGCAAATTCAGCAGAGCGTCATTGGTTAGTACACCTGAAACAGAAACATTTTATGATCTTTTCAGTCATAAAAGTCTAAATGGTGCCAAGGAGTGCTGTTGCTGCATGTTAATCTGCACTAAGATTTCGTTGGTCTCCCAAAATATTGGCTCAAGGACCCTCCTATATGTATCTTTATCTGCCTATATTGTGCGAATCTCAAGTTTGGGTACTGAGTGATTCCAAAGGCTTGGTGTATTTGTAGTGGAAGTTGCTGTCAGAGCGTGATTGTAAACAGAGCGATCTTGCGAACTGTAATTACAATATCACCATCACACTATGAGGAGGGACACTGAGGAGCATGGCTGGATAAGCCATTGTGTAGAGGGTTCAATGCACCTGTCGGTGAACCTCCAGTTGTGTGTCATTGGATGTGCCCATCCCTACGAGTTTAAGATCCGAAGGTGTGAACTTAAGTGGGGCTACTTTGGATACTCATAGCTCTACTTTAGATTTCTGAGCCCAGATATCTACCAGGGGTGATGAGATTCTGTTTTGGTCTAATTGTAAATATTTGGGCTGCCACACGGAAAATAACTGGTTCTAATCCAGTTCAGTCGCATCTCATAGATGTGTGATAGCAGTTTTATAAACTCTGTCAGTGAACTCCAGAGAAACTGGCAACAATCAGATAATGTCAGATTTACCTCAGCATTGAACTAAATGATTGCTCCCATGTTTAGATTGACTGGAAACCAGCAAACTAGACTGTCCTTGACCACCTATTTTTGGAGCCTCTGGTATAGCCTAAATGATACGTGATTGGGAGCATCCTCTTCAGCATATAAACAACCTGGTGCCTTACACACTCCGCATGCTTACACGCTGGCCTGGTGCTTTGGATCGCAGTTTGGCTTCTCTTTTGTTGTCGTTTCCTCTTTATTTCTTCCATTTTTGTGTCTCAGCTCCCTTGTGTGCTAGCGCACGACTCGTGGTGCTAAAAGGGTTTGTTACAAACTCTTAAGAAATACAGGAGCAGAATTCTTAACTATTTTCTGCTACCTTCCTTCTTCCCTTCATTGCCATCCCCGTTTCCCAGCCATCCAGGTATCGGCCTACATGTAAACATGGAAGGGGGTGGTCACCTAGATGCAAGATGATGCAGAAGAGCTAGCTCTTCACTAGCCAAGCGCATTAGCAGGAAGAGCAGGGGCTGATTGGGAACATTGTTGGTTGTTGCCTGAAACGATGTAAATTGTTTTTGGCACGCCCCCTCCTTGAAATGCTTGTCGTATGGCTTGGATAGTTATGTGTAAGTTGTAAGTTGCTCAATTAATGGGGAGTAGCAAGCATGTCTTGTTTTGTTTTTTGTTTTACGTAGTTTTACCTTTTCAGCATTATTCCACATTATTTGTAATTTTGGAATGTTTTCGCCCACAAAAAAATATATCTATTTTTTCTGTGCAACATTTCATCACTGTGTGCAATATCGTATGTGCCAATGGTGGCAATATATGTATATCAATTAAATATATGATTACTATTTGAAAGCATGTGGCTGAATTCCATGTTTATTTCTCATGAAGGAGTTGTATGCCTTTATTTGCACTCAAAGTTCCATCCTGGAGGAAAATATAGTAAACCAAGGTCTTAGCAGCCTGTTGGGTCAAGCAGTTCACATAAGTACTTTAACTTGAAATAGAACAATGTCACTGTAAGTATGCCTCTCCCTAAGGAAAGGGTAAACTTGGCTTGTGGCTTATGTTGAAGGTAGACTATAAACACAGTGGAGTTTGTGAAAAGGAAAACTTCAGAAACAATGAAATCTCCATTTTAGCTTTAAGCTAAGAAAAGGTGCTTCAGTCCAATCCTCATTAAGGTGTATGGTGAACTGTCTTCAGTGGTTGTTGTGTGTAGCACTTTGCTTTCCCAGGTTAATGAAATGCCTGACCAATACTTGTTTAAAATGATTTCAACAAAGAATGTCGTTCTCTCTTTTGTTGCCTCTTTTTTTTAAAAAGAGGATATTTGATTTGCTCATTTGGTTTTGATGCATTAAATATAATTTATGTACATTTGACAAATTTTAAAATAAATTTAATTTACCCATGAGGGAAAATCTGCATTGAAACTGTATGTGTTTTTCATGTTTCATTTCTTGTTGAAAAGAAAAAAAAACCTTCCAAAATGTCTGGAGTTCACTGATGAAGAGTATGTTTAATTTTGATGTAGTGTTGTCTAAAATGTCTAACTCTACATTTGCAATGATACTAATTACTTAAGCTTAATTTTACAGCCTTTAAAATACAAACTTTGCAATGACAAGTACCTGATGACTCATGTCTTCTTAGAGATTTTTACATTAGTACTGTATGTGTAATAACAGGCTGTAAAATAAAGCATTACTTTGGTCTCAAAAAAAACCCTGACTATGCAATTTGTCATTACCTGTACACCAAGATTGCTCTTCTGTGAGCTTTACTGCTTATGAAACAATACATGAAACAGAGCTAACTGATCATGACAGAACAACTCTACCTGCATGTGTTACATTTTGTGTAGTTTGTTTTTTGTCTTTCTGACAAAGGTTTTGGGATATTCCGTGTTGTTACGCGCCATTAAGTCAAAGCCAAGGAAAAACTGCTTCAAAATATAAGCAGACTTTAGTTTTACGGTTTTACATATTTATTAACTGTGTAGCTATCTTCAACTTTTAGGCAACAAGTCAAATGTCTGGTTTAATACAAAATTCTATAAAATACAGTAATTATGGTATATTAAAAATAGTCCAGATGTTATCATTCACTAAATCATCAGCAGCTTCAGAGCCTCATGCCTGATTTTCCACAGCCATTAACTTTGAGAAGATTTTTATTACTTTTATCTTTCTTGTGTGTTCTCCTTTACCATTTACCAGTGGAAACAACTTTAGAAAATGTACATTACATTCCCTCTCTGGGAGGTCAGAGTGCAGAGTCTGGACATGCTCAAAGGCATGTTGTGGTACATTTTTATGTTAAGGCTTTGTTGTGAAGCAGATAGTCTCTCAGCCTGTGGGCCCCACACAGGCCAGGAAGAAGGGTGAAAAAACTGAAAGAGATGTGCTTCAGTGAGATGTTGTCAAACCCAGATGCCAGCTCGGGCTCTGACTTTGTTCCTCATCTTAGAGCCTACAAAGAGGCTTGGTTTAGGGTCATCACAGCTTGGGAAGCACAAGTGCCCTGCATCATAAATGATGAAGAATTGTATTCAGTCAAACCAGCACTTTCAGTATTTGTGAAGACGCAAGGTATTATATTGATAAAAGCAAGATAAAGCCTTTCATTTCAATGCACAATATAGTTTGCCAGGTGTGCTACTTAGCACAACAGCAATTATTACAGGAATGCTGCTAGAGAAGATTAATATAACAGGTTTGGTCAGATCCAACAGCCAGGCTGCTAGCCGAGAGAAAACTACTTGATCAAATTAATTTCTTAGATGCTGCTGCAGCATGGTCACCATCCCCTGAGCACTCCCTGACAGCGATGAATATTATAAAAAGCCTTTTTCAGTGTACAACATCCGGCCGCTTTCTACCCTTTGTGTTCGAGCATCTGCATGCATGTTTATTTGTTCGGTGGCATTGCTGAGCTTTAGAGAGCCAAGAGATGACAGCATATGTTTGGAAATGCTGCCTTCACTTACGCATTGCTTCCATTTCTATTTAACTTTGCAAATTGGTGCTGTATATTCTGAAGCAGTAAAATAGGCTTTAGTGGTGACGTAATGCATAGCCGCACTTCTGGCTTTGCCCACTAGAGGATGCTCTTTACCTAAAAATGATGACTCAGGAACAGAGGGAATTGCAGAAGAGCCCCAGAGGAGATATAAGCCTTTGCCTGTAATATGGTAGTATTAACCACAGGCAAGGTAAACATCTATGTAGATTGATGCCCCCAGGAACAAACAAGGTACAGTTAAACAGAGCCTCTACATACATAGAATATGTACCTAAAACACATCAAAGACAATAAAGAAGACAACTTATGTTTTACTGTTTTAACTTACAATTGAAGGTTAAAATAAACCTCCCTGGAGAAAAGGTGACATTTACATTACCTAAGTTTTTCTAAAAATGCATCTACATCACCTTAAACTTAAAAGTCATCATTTAAAGGGACAGCACACGAGAATATTTGTTGTACAATACATAGTATACACTGTATACTGTGTGTGCCATGAATAAGATACTGTTACTTTTTCATACTATGATATTTAAGCAATAACAGATTAAGTATGCGAAGGCAGTATAAGGCAGGCCTCTAATTTGTCTAAAATTCAACCAGAAGCATGACAACGAAACTAAAAATATAAGCTCAGTCACAGAGCATCAGGAAGAACAAGGAGACCAGCAAGACATGGTATGTCCCTGTAAGCACCAGCCTTGACTTCAGCAAGACATCATCATGTTAGCCTGGGATTACACGGAGAGCCAGAAGATATGAGGAAGCCTCAATCCACTAACAAGCACTTTGGAAAATTGTGCACAGCTGTGGCTAGGAAAACTGCTGCTGTTTATTTCTGTTTACTGCTTTTTATATGAAGCTCGTTGCCGTATCTATGATGGCATCCTAACTTTATTTTTAGTACCTAAAACCTTTGCATGGCACTGCATTTGTGTGAAGGAACAACTGCAGGTTGTATGTACTCTGTATGAGTTAGTATTGTGGGACAAACTTTATTCTTCTCGCCTTCAGTGTTGATGAAGAGTTTTGTGAGTGGACCTTGAAAGTTTAGGTTTAGGACTTTCCCCTCTCACTCTCTAAGTCACTTTTTTTTTTTTTTTACAGCATCTGTAATGTGTGATGTCAACTTCCTGAATTGCTCTCTTCCCCTTTTTAAATGAAATGTGTCTGTGTGAGTGTGTGTTTGTGTCAGAGAGAAAGAGAGAGAGGGGAGAGAGGGAGGGAGAGAGATTATGGAATGCTGTGATGTCATCAGCTCAGTCACACACACTCACACACACACAGACAGACACACACACACACACACAAAGACAAGACGGACCCACAGGCGCTCTGACTCTCTCAGCTTAGTTAGCATACTCTGCTGTGGAGCGGCTGTCTACATCCCACTGTGAGTACTTCAACAAATTCTACCCTTCTCTTACAACTCCCTTTTCTTTTGTATCACTTCTTTTCTCTCCTCACTTCCCCCTTTCCCCCGGGTTTCCTGCTCTGCACCCTACCATGTGTTTAGCAGACAACAATCTGTGCTACACCAGTGAGACACTTCTCAGTCTGAGACAAGCTTTCTTTCCCTCCAAGTGCTGCTTATGTGGTAGCCATTGTTTAACGACCCACTGTGATTGGAGGACTACATTTCAATCTCCTTTGTGAGAGAAACCGGCTCATGCTGTCCTGGGCTATGACCCAGTGTGTATGTGTGTGTGTTTTCTTCTCTTACAACCTGAAACTGACCGTGTTAAAAACGGAGCCGCTATCTCATGGGATTGTGTGTGTGGGGGGAGAAAGGAACATGGTTTTGGGAAGGGATGTGTGCTAGGGAGGGGAAGGAGGGAGGGGTGGGACACTGATGACAGAAACAGTCCCATTCCTTAGGAATCTCCTCCCATTTTTTGGCCAGAGTCTTTCTGTCATTTTGGAAACAGGGTTTGGGCTCTTCCGTATTCATGAAGGGAGGGGCAAGACAGCCGTCTGAAAACGAATCTCCAAAGGAATGGCTAAAAGGCAAAGTTTCTGATTTGATGAGAGAAAGGTGGTAGAAAAACACTGGACACTACAACTTTGAGAAACATGTAAGATCTTGAGGAAAAGGGAACATACATATAATCTTCTGACTGTTTGTTCAAAATGTTCTTTTTTTTTCTTTCTTGTAGATTGTCCCAGTGATGACCTCCAAAGTCAAAGGAAACTGATATGTTAGCAGGGCGAGGAAACTGTCAGCACAACACAGAGAGGAAACAGGATTTTGTGTGTGAGTGCGTGCGTGTGTGTGTGTTTGAGAATGAGCCTTGATTCTTGAAGAGGAGTTCATCAGGGTAAAGAAGAAAGATTTGACGGTAAAGAAGCTGTGAAAGTCTTCATCAGACGACATGAGACTATAAACCAACGCTCACTGTCCACCTCAAGAAGAACAGCGCCTCCTCCCTCGGACTGCGTGGCCAGGTGGTACCAAGTCAATCCGCCACTCAGGCATCAAAAATGCTGCAGCAGATTTTACAGGACATGTACATTGACCCCGATGTGCTGAACGCTCTTAATGAGGACCAGAAAAAGACGCTGTTCCTAAAAATGCGCCAGGAGCAGGTGCGGCGCTGGAAAGAGCGGGAGGAGAAGCTGGAGAGAGAAGGGGGGGACGCCGAGTGCAAGCGAACAAAGCCAAAGAAAGGTAACCATGCCAACCCATCGCCATCTTCACTACCTCACCGTTGTTAACTTTTCTTCTTCCTGTTTATCCGGTGTGACATGGTGAGGATTCAGGTTTTTCAAGCATACTGACCGTCACACTTCTAAACAAAGCTTTTTTTTGACAGAAAACCATCTGTTCTCCTTTTAAGGATTACACAATGAATCCATTCAGTCAAGATGTTTGTATAGGGTGCTGTGAATTACCTAGGTAGAGAGTTGTGAAGCTTGAGAAGCACACTGCAGATGCATGTGTGCACTGGCTGTGACAGACATCCTATGCTGCTGGATATGGTGTAGCTGCTGCGACTCGTGTTCCCCGTCATCTCAACAGCTGCTTGCCAACACAGGAACAGCATTTACCTGAAGTCCATGTGGCTTAAAGTTTAAAGTTTTCTAAAAGACAAACTTGGACTAACAAACACCAGCTGCTCTATATTAAGGTGTTGTGGAAATTGAGACAATAACTACATCCTGAATGATATACACACAGAAACCAAAGATCATTACACTTCACTAATATGAAGTACTATTTATATCTCAATTTCAGCAAAATTACAGCAGATTGATGATGCTGGTGACTGGATGTTAACATCACACTCACAGATGATGTTACCATTTACGTAAGCAAAGCAGAGAGAACGTTTTGATAAACAGTTCATCCTGAGTGGATTGCAAAAGACATGCACTTACAGGAAACCTTATGAACGCAACCATGAATGTGAGGTATGTGGTGGCGGTGGTGTGTTCACACGCACAAACACACAGGTTTGCGCTCAGGTGCTCACCTAGATCACCTTGTTCCCAGTCGTCACACAGTACAATGTGAGCTTAGGACAACAGAGAAGAGTATTTACGAGTCACAGATGTCATTCATGTCTGGAATGTGAATTTGAGGGGAAATAATTAGCATATGAAAACGTTGTCATACACAGACAATGTGGATAGGTTTATCAGGAACTGGCTCCTGTTCAAAGGTGAGCAGCAGTCTGACAAAACAAAACAACCAGAGACCCAAGAGGCCGCAACTTTGTCCTGAAACAGGTTTAGCACCCAGTACACTATAGCATCTTGACTGTCTGGATTTGCAGTAAGCATGTGAAATAGAAAGTGATAATAGAATGACTTTGACATAATAAATTGCATTAGACAACATATTTTTTAATTAATTTTTATATTCCCAAAAAGGACTTCTGGGTGAAACCCACTGGAATATGACTTAAAGCCAATTAACAGTATACTGCAGTTGGTGCATTAACTCTGATTGACATAGTAATGTGATCTTGGCTAATAACAAAGCACTTACTATCAGCTGTGGTGCAGAGTAGAGGAACAGTGCTCTTTCTATCTCTTAATGACCAATGCAGCTGTCCTTAGGAGGCTGGATGGAGACTGCGGGCTGCGATCACATGGTCCAAACTGTTCTCCACACAGGCTACGCATCTGTAGTGCAGAGGAAATGGTGGATAGTTAGTGTTTCTGTGTAAAAATAGGAAGTGAGTCAGGACTCAATCCTTCAAACAATCAGTATTGGGCAAAACAGGAAGCTCACAGGAAATGTATGTGTTTGAAAAACAAAGACATTTTGATTTTTATCAGGTTGGCCTTGTCGGAGAGCTCACACATGCCAAGTTGGTTTTATGCATAGACTGAGCCGGCGTCTCTCTCAGCTGTTGTTAACAGCTCACATTTAGCCTGTAGCCCCCTCTGATCATGGGACTTTTCCTGTGGTTAGGCTGACCTTATTATAATTAGTGTTTACATACTGCATCACTATATCCTGACGTATTTATGTGTTCATGTTGTTGGCAAACTGGTGACATTCACATGACGCAGATAAACAAACTGTGTTGCTAAGTTTCT
The DNA here is from genome assembly GCF_905171665.1 of Trachurus trachurus. Classification (NCBI taxonomy): domain Eukaryota; kingdom Metazoa; phylum Chordata; class Actinopteri; order Carangiformes; family Carangidae; genus Trachurus; species Trachurus trachurus. Next base: position 15,990,287 of record NC_139903.1, on the reverse strand, counting down.
GTGTCTTTCACATACTTTTTTGGATTTGCACACTTCGAATATGGAGACACCAATTTCCTTTCTTTTTAGAAACATTATTGTGTTAACTTTGACGAAAAAGTGGAGAATACTCTTGCAAGCTACGTTATTGTAATAATGCTTTAACACTGTTTGTTACACTAAGACCTAGCATATTATGACGTCTCCTAATTGTCACCCAAACTTGAAAACATTGTAGTGGTGAAACTGTCGGTTTCCACCTTGTTTACCAAGGTGGCTGCTGTCTTTTCATAGTCATCCTGGTATGCCCTGCTGGAATGTGATCCACAGGGCAGGCTGGCAAAACCAGTTCACTATGAAAGCATGTTATCCTGTTTCCAACCCAACAAGCTCTCACCCTGTGAGCCAGCAGCAGCTGGGTTATCTCTATAAAATAGCTCCTCTGTGCTCCCAAACATAGTCACAAGGCAGCAACATGTTTGTATGTGTGTGAGCGTGTGTGACTTTGTGCCTCCAGGCTTATGAGGACTCAATGTCTTCACAAAGACGGACAGATAAGGAGGCCAAGAGAGATCATGTAACACAAGATCGCATTGATATTTCTTAGGGTAGAAGTTTGGACTGGGCTGAAGGTATTTAATATATACACATTCATAACTATCTATCTGTGTGTGTGTAAGACAGGGATTTCCCATGTCAACTCATATCATCCACAAAGATGGTGCCTCATACATTTGTGAAGTGCTGCTTGGTCACCAGCTTTTGCTCAAGTCTCTGTGAACCAGTGCAACTCTCTCAACTTATCAGAACTATCAAACTTTATACAGTTTTCACCCAGAATGGCCAGAGCTACAACTGATTATCTCCGAAATCTGAATTGCTTATCAAAACTGTGTTTTGGAAATGGTTGTTTACAAATTATGTCTGGAATTTCGAAATGATAAGAGGATGGGAGAAAGTAGACAGAGTTGATCAATGTTGAGCCAATAACTGAAAAGGGCACACACAAACTGATTAAATATATCTTCCTGTAAAACATTCCAATTTAGTCAATATTCATTTTCAACACTACCTTGAGTGATGGAGACTTACTTTCAAATTCAAAGTTTCAATAGCCTTCTAACTAAAAGTTTGCATTTGTGTATATGTGTTGTGTCTCCCACAGCCAGCAGTAAGAGTGTGAGCTGGTTGCTCGGCCGGGATGGAGATGTGGCAGTCATTGTGATCGGGGAGGTGGATGAGCTGAGCTCCAAATTCATCTGCTCAGGATTTGGAGAAAAGAAGACACCAAATCTTCAGAACAACACATAGTAATACACTTTTGTAATATTAAAAAAGCAACAAAAAAAAACAGACAGTGATGCGTGAGGTTACAAGCAGTGAATAACATGGAAAGAAATTCTATTAGTGCTTCATTTAGAGACTCTCTGTGTTGTGAAGCTGTGATTCAAGGGGTTATCAGGAGTTTTTGTTATGAATTTTATTACTACATTGGTGACAAAAGCGAAAAACCAAGAGGGAGTGAGTAAAATGACCCAAACCATACCAGCATAATGGCCCCTACAGCACTACAGAGCCCCGGCATGCCCTCACTTTAGAGGTCAACAATCCAGGTCTGTAGCTACCATTGTAGTACTGGTTCAACTGTGGAGAATAAGATGGATGATTGCTCATCTGGCAATACAACTTTATTTCCACATCTTGAGAGACTAGTGCCTATGGTTTCTGCATCACTGAACTATCAATGTTGCATTCATGTTTTGAAAGTGGTCTATGTGCAGTGCAACTGTACTAGGAACATGACAATCTGATCACAATCATCCTTAGGTTTCTCCACTCATTAATTAAAACACAATTTATTTATTTTGTGTGCAAAAAGAATGAAGACATCAAATTTTTTTCAGTTAATATGTCACCTGTCTTTAGCCTAGGCCCTATTGTATCATATTGTCAGACTGTAAACCCAGCATGCTGTCACCTAAAGCTCAGGTCCAATCTCAAAGTCCCCGCTGAGACCAACATGTTGCATACAGTGTATTTGTAACAAATTAAAAATGACGGCCCAGATCTGATGATAGCATGTTTCACTATAGACTTTTAGACTTTAGACCTTTATTGTCCCTCTAGGGAAATTCTTTTTCACATGACCATTTCTTCACATTTCGTATCACCAGACACATACAAACACACACAGATTACAACACATTGCCACACATTTTTACACTCTGGCCAGGTTCATGCTCATAAGACAGATAACTACTCAAATGTTTGGCTCTAAGTCACCAGGGGGCTCGGGTTTATTGTTTGTTGTTGCCTTTTGTTAGCAGTTTGTCTATTTTTTCCTGTTCTGGGCGTTGTTTACAGTTTTTACACTTCCGGGAGAACCTTAGCAACCAAGGTAACCCCGGCCGTATCTCAGCGCTATGAACTTTAGGTTAAGTTACAGATATTCCCTCAGGCAAAATGAGCAAAAATCTGCGTTATTGCAAAAATGTGCACAAATAGCTCATTATGTCAGTTGTCGACCTCTCATGCCCCCGGTGATTTCACAGCTAGAGAACCGTAGAAACCCTCATGGACTCACCTGTCCTGGTACTGGTACCTGCTTCAGTCAGAGCTGTATTTAGAGCCTCATTCGATTTCACCGCCAAAATCCTGGCTTCATCCAAATATGGGCAAAGAGGCGGGGCGAGTACGTAACGTGAATTTGTTACGCTGCAAACGTAAACCGTCGTCGTTAGCAAAGATTCGCTTTTGGGCACACTCAGGCTAATTTGTCGTAGCTACTTGCTAATTAACAAACTAACAAGCCAGGTAGGTGAGCAAAGGAACCAGCAGCACAGCAAGCTTTGTTATTTGTACAATATTTGATTGATAAATTCACTGATAAATTCACTGACCCCAAAAAAGCCACAAATCATGTTCTGTGACTTCGTTTAACCGACGTCAATCTGAGCGCACTGCTAGCAGCTAGACTCCGAGCGACTTAAAAAAAAAAAAAAAAAAAAAACTTTATTGAAAATTACCAGCACGTACAAATGCATATAAATACAAGTATGCTGGTGACCCTGAGCGAGTAATCATCAACTCTCACGGCACCCACCTGTCACGGAAAAGCGACCACGCCCTTAATTATGCTTACAGTCATATATTCCATTGAAGAAAAAAAAAAGAAGGAAAGAAAAACATCACCCATTATCTATTATGAAGGGGGACTTTTTGCCACTTCCGGGTTGTCTTAACTCTCCATCACTGGATGGTGTTTGTTTGACTGTACATGTGAAGAGATATGACATGGTCTCATTATGTTTTGCAGCGTTCAAACTATCTTGAAGAGCAGAAAAACCACAGAACCTGTCAGAACAGAGAGAGAGAACCTTCCTCCTAAAACACAACCTGGAATCGCACTGAATTTAAAGGTGTGTAGTTGCTGATAGATTTTTTTCCCTGCTTGTGAAATTACTGTCTCCTAGACTAGCAATAATTTTATCACATAAAGGGAATCACTCGTCTGTGAGATGAATTTATACCAATCTTCTCTAGCATCCCTTTGTCCTACCTTCACTTCCTCACTGATCTATTGTCTCATCTCCTCAAATCAAACCCCTCCATCTCTAACATAACATTTCCATCACTTCATTTCCACCTCTCTTATACCTGCAGTGTAATTTGTGAAAACTATCAGTCAAGCTTTTGAAAAGAGCTGGTAACAATCAATCACCCCCCATTTTTAAATTTATCTAGCTCTAATTTGAACCTCTATTTTCTGTCAGAAATATTCACTCAGTGAGGATCATTTCCAGGGTGGTGATATATTTGGGTGTGTGCGTCTGTGTACGCACTTGGCTGTGTGTGAGCTGTTGATTTTAGAGCTGGAGGGGTGTGTGGGTAAGGGGGGGTGGGGGGGGTGCCTCCTTTTTTCACGCTATCTTAAAAAGAGATTTGCTGCGTTGTCATGGCAACCCTGCACACACGGAGCCAGAGCGAGCCGGGGTGGATGGTCTCATCTGGCCTGACCACGACGGTGCTCTGAGCTGAATCTGCAAGCTGCTTACTCAGTGGAAATAACTAGCACCCCGGCTTGTCACCGGTTTTCCTGCAGCCACATTGCCACAGATATGTTTTTAATCGCTATATTCATTGATAATATTCAAATTTTTGATGAGAATTAACCAACTCCCTTCCCACTTGCTCTCTTTTCCACGCTCATGCTGAGCTGACCCAAAAGTTAAGGAGGATGACGTGTCACCTCTAGTATCATCTAACATGGCACTGTCTCTCTCCCAACAGGGGAAATGTGAGGAGACAAGCACTTTACTCCCTCTGCCGGTGAGTTCGAGCCACTGCCTGCTATAATTGAGCTCTGTGCTCTCGGGTTGCATCATGGCCTATAACACTCATGTAATGTCTTTGTTAAACCCACAGGTGTCAGTGAGTGAGCATTCATCACCCCCGGCAGCAGAAAAGGTATTTGTGAATCAAAGTCTGTTGTCTGAGGACTGTTTGTTGTTGTTGTTTTTTATCATTTCTGTGATTCAGTTTAAGCTTCCAAACTGTTTTATTGGTTTTTTGGTACAAAGTAGAGATTTTTTCAAGGCAAAAACATTTAGTTTTTTCTGGTGCCATCTGCACTGACCAACACATTTTTTTTATAAAACAGCCCCATTTATCTCAGTAAGGTGTGATTAACAACACAGGGCTTCATTCACTCTTCCACTCCTTGAAATGTGGCTTCAGAGTGCCGACGTGTTTCTTCATGGCAGCTCCACCACCCTCTGTGAGTAACAGGAAATGGTGGTTAGGCCAGCTGTCCCCTCACTCCCAGCCTCTGTGCAGATCATCTTTCTCCCAGCATTCTCCCTCTCCGTGCGCTGTCACGTCTGAGCTGCCGCACCCCTCATAGCTCTCTCTGGGGAACAGCTGAACTGAACTGTCCTCCCACTGGCTCCATCATCGCTCCAGCCTTGGGTTGTCGGCGGCGGAGTGTGTGTGCTCTATATCCGCTCTCGCTTTCTTTTTCTTTCTGTGTTTATGTGTGTGTGTGTGTGAGTGTGAGTGTGTGTGTGTGTGCAGGTGACACGCGCCGCAACAACAGCTGAATCACAGAGGCAAGGCAGGATTTCTGGACTGCCCTAGAACAGATGGTTGATGAACTTGATCAGGGAATTAAAACGCCAGAGATAGAGAATGCGTCAGTCGCAGATGGATGGGATTGTGGGATAGTCTCCTGAGGTTTGGGCGCGTGAGCTCTCCTCTGTTCTCTGGTTTTCCCTCCTCTTTGCCACAGAAGGAAATGTCTCTCCCTCACGTCTTATATCTATAACAGACTCTCTGTTACAGGCCCCAACACATCTCTGGCCAACCCATACTGATGTGGCAATGAACATCCACACCTTAGGAGCTTTGCCCAGTCTGACAGCCAAGCATTCACAATCTAAGCCTCCTTCTTTCAAGATTCATTATTTTTTGCTGAATGCCTTGTTTTTTTTGTTTTTTTTAACATTCAACGATTTCTTCCTGGAAACAGGAAGGGGCTGGTTTGTTGCTGCAGATGTGGCTGTTGCTAGCGCCGCTGCAGGTTTCCTCCAGTTGATTTAGAGCGGGAAGGAGTGAGTCTGATAGAGGAGGAGATTGAGATTGCTGATTAAGAAGGCGTAAGATCAGAAGGGAAGATTAGCAAGGCAGCTTGATTTCCAAGTCACCTTATAATTTTCTCTCCACACATCCTTAAACTCTTAATCAGTGGTCATAGTTCTGTGTGTTTCATTATGGTGCAGTGTAGTCACTGGAGAACTGTAATTTGGTGAATCATTTATCCAATGATTTAATCAAACATGACAGTAATTCCACTGTATGTGAATTAGCTGTCAACACTGATCGCACTCGTCTGTCCTCTTTTGTCACTCTTCCCTCTGCAGCCTGAGCTGAAGTCAGCCAGTGCGACTGTGGAGAAGTCGGTTCCCCAGTCCTCCATCTGCTCCAGGCCTCCCGTGAGAGTTAGCCCTGTCAACGTGAGACCGGCTTCTGCAAATGCGGCACCAGGCTCTGTCAACACGAGACCCGGCCTCACAAATCTGAGGCTGGCCAGCGCCACCCCGTACTCTTCCCCCAGCAGTACTGTCAAAATAGACTCTGGAACCACCAAGAGGGTCCTGTGCTCGCAGGAACCTCAGAAGACCCAGGAATCACAGGGTGGCAACGGTGAGTGAGCATAGCATCATGGGTAAAGGTAGATGTTGGGTCAAAAAAAATATATATATATTATTATAAATATTTTATTTAAAAGAAATCCTCTTTGTCCATTTGATGAGTGAGTCCCTGGGGTCTTTCTATTGCTGGTTAATTAAGAGATATACAGGAACAACAATGTTAACAGTGTCACGGTGGATAAACACAGCTAATAGAGACGTCATCAGAAATTTGCATATGCATGAATCTTACAGTATAACTTCTGTTGTGTCTCTTGACATTTTGGAGAAAGACAGGAGGACACAGGCGTGGGTTGAAAATTAAGTCAACAGCATTTCAGATAGCTCACGAGAAAATCACAACAAGCCACTGAGACAGCAAGAGATCCCTTTTCCACTGCTTCTTCTCTTCTCTGAGAGTAATAATGGCTGTGGAGAGCTGAGCACAACCAGTCTGAACAAAGTTCATACTAGATGGGCTTCTCAGTGCTGCAGCAAGGAAGAAGGATTTATTTCCCCAAACCTAATGTGTTCGCCAAATAGTGCCTCAGCCCGCTGGAATCTTTATGGACTGGCAGAGTAAAAGGAGGCCAGCCTAGAGGGGAAAAAGCTTATGTGACTGGGATTTGTGTGGTTGTACCACATTGCCCTGGCACACCTGCCTGTTTGGTGGCTTCCTATTGTGATGCAGCGTTGGAAGGGACATTGTCAGTTGATTCAGATGTGGATCCTGCAGAGCGATTTTAGATAAAAAAGATCATAAATTAACTGTGAACGATTTTTGTTCACAACAGATATATTTTTATACAGTTACTGTTGATATTCAACTATTAAAATGAAAACAATCTTTATATTTATAGAGATTATCTGTTATTTAGTCTGTACCTAATTCAGAAACCAAAGAATGATGGCAGCCCTCATTCACTTCACTAATGATATTGAGTAAACAAATAATTTTACAGAAACAGAAATACCTTCATACTTAATATTTTCACTTTGTTTAGTTTAGTAACATATATATTATCAAATAGATGATTCATGTTGTTTTGGATTGAGCTGCATGATTGCAATCATGCAAATTACAAATTACACCATCAGTTTACCTTTTGAACTATTTGATCATTATTAGCATTTGAGCTGTACTAATAACCATCAACTTGATAATGCACCAAGGCAAACAGTTTTTCATATTTCATTCTGTTTCTTCTGTCCTTTTGTCCTCCTTGTGTCAGTCCTCTGGCCCTAGCCACTTGTATGTCTCTGACTTTGTCTATCCAGATGTTCACTGTGTGGACAGATTCAGATTTTTCATGGTAGTCATGTTGGTCCTCCCCATGAACATGATCGCCATTAACTTCCACACTACATTGTGCTGAAGATTGAATGCTGTTTGAATTGAAAGCCTGCTTCCTTGACTTCCTGTCTGAGCACAGCAGCAGATTTCATGAATCGACTAAACACTCATTCACCATATAGTGACCCAGTTATGTAGAAAAAATGGAAAGTGTGAGGGTGAAATTAGCACCATCCAGTGGAAAACAGTGAAAGTGTTGAAAAAAAGTGTAGTTGAATAGAAAAATCTCATCTCCATAAGGTCCCTCTGCTGGAAAAATGCTCATCCTACATCTAAGTTAAGGAACACACTCATGCACATACACATACACTTTCCCCTGCAACACGAGAGCTTCAGTTTTCTCTGTTAGGAAACAGCAGAGAAACCTAAAAGCACAGTAAAGTTTCCCGTCCAGGGTTCGTACATTCAAGTAGAAGATTTTATTCTTTTAAACACTGATTGTGAGAGGTTACTTAGGCCAATGTCATGCTCATGCGTAACTAGTGTAATTTGAAGTGAATGCAGAGTTACACAAATTGCCTTCATAATATCAGAGTTATTTTCAGTCAGAAAAAAGCAGCACTACAACAGTAATCTCCTAATGAATGGCCCAATGACAGCCGGTATCCTACCTGAAGGTTGAGTGTGTGTTTTTTTCCTCCTTCTCTCCAGTGTCTGGTTCATTCTGAACATTCCTGGCTGTTCCATGTAGATTTTAGCAGCCGAGCTAATCTCTCATAAAGCCAGACACAGGAAGGCTAACAAGCTCTTAATAATGTCACAAAGAGACAAAAATCCTGGAAATCATTTTGAAACCACGTTCACGGCTTATTGCCTGAACTGAACATTGAATATCAGAATCAAACCATGTTTTAAGGGATTTTTCACAATAATTCAGTCAAAAAAAAAAAAACTGTGTGGAGGCATGTATAGGGAGTTCAGATCTTTTAAATGGCCAAATGACCAAAAAACCTGGATAGAAAAAATTAAACCAAAAGACGCGCACGCATGTGTGTGTGCATGCGTGCGTGTGTGTGTTTGCCTGCGCCCACATTAGTGACTGGATATGAGATCAGTGGGCAATGCCAGGGCAGAAAATAACGGAGGGAAAAGGAAAGAAAGGGAAAGGAAAGGGAAAGGAACAGCTGGTGTGGTGGGAGTTGAGGTGGGCTGAGCACAGTGCTGAATAAATGTGTCTTGACTCTGGACAAAAAAATACTGACAGAGTGTCTGTTCTTGACAATGGCAGGAAGCTCGGTCCAAGGGGAGGGGGAGGCAGACTAGGATAAGGCTCAAGCGCCTCAGCTGTTTTCTTTTGAATGTGGTTAATGACAAGGATTCCTGCGTCCTGTGGGCAGCGACTGTGGCCCACGCAACACTTGTAAAAGATGAACTTAATAATCTGCTGTTGTGCATTTAGCCGCAGAAGATAGACAAAGCCTCCTCCTGACGTGAGGATTCAAGACGCCATACCTGAGATTGAACAGCGGTGTGTGACAAATATTAATAGTTTTTTCTCTGTGTCACCCAGGGGGGGGTGGGGTAAGAGGTATCACCAAACACACTGTGTCAAGTTCTGGATATTCTCAAGATGTAGTTGTCACATCTCTTGAAAACCACAGGGATGAGTACTGTAATCTCAAATTGGGAAAGTGATGTGATAGGTGTGTGATATTTAGTTTCTCAGTGAAAATGATCAGATAATCAACCTGAGTTTCTACTACATGAAGCATTTTCTGAGCTGTCAAAGTCCACAGAACCTTATTTAGTGCAAACTGAACATCTCAAAACCATCTCGTAGCAACAACTGAAGCTTTTGGGGGCAAAGAGGGAAGAAATTCCGTATTTATATCGGCTTATATCAACCAACTCTGTCCACAAGACCTCTTTTTTTTTTTTTTTTTGGGAATTGGTAAAACCTGAACATGAGGACGGATAACTTCGATGTTGTGTGTTGTGTCGTCTGCATAAAAATGAAAGTGAGCGACATATTATGAGGGATGTTTGAGATAAGTGGGAGAGCGTCAAGAGTCTGCAACTGAACCTAGAGATGCAGAAATGTGTGTTGTGTTAGCGTGTGTCATGATCTGAGCATAAGTGCATGAGCATGAAAGCGTATCAAACCCAAGCAGCTGGCGGTGTATGTTCGTGTGTGTGTGTGTGTGTGTGTTTGTGTGTGTGTGTTCATGTTTATAAACCCTTCTCTGTCTGTCGGTCGGCTTTCCTCTCCTCTCTCTTCACCTTCAGAGGGAAGGACACACATTCCAGCGCTGCTTCCCGACTCTAGCCCTGGGCGACGCTCAGCCAGAGCTGATAAGTGACAGGGGCCCCAGCCCCCACACAGGAGCCCCCCACCCACCCACCCTCCAACACACACACACACACACACACACACACACACACACACACCTCCTCTCCTCCCTGCCCTTCAGTCCACAGACGTGCTCCTCGGGAATTCTGCCCTCTGCCCCACTTCTGCCCCCCCACCTCCCCACCTCAGCCGCCCCTCCACCCTCCTCCTCTCCTTCTGCCAGAGCGACGTGGAGGTCTTTAAAGAGATAGATTGGTCTTTAATTTTTGTGCTAGCCTGGTCAGTGACACTGCTCCCCCCCACCCACCCCTCCACCCCTCCTTTGTCCTGCCTGTACATTTACGAGCTGCGCTGAGATGCGAGGAGTGGCGTCCCAAAAGCTGAAATGGGAGATTAATCAATCCTGACGAGCGCTTTAATGCAGAGATTCTCTTTCCTTTTAATAGGTGTTTTTGCAGGTAGCTTTAATGACAGTTTCTGCTGACAGGGCGAAGAGACGAGTGCAGCTGCTGAGCAGAGTTACAGACAGAAAGGCTTTTTTTTTTTTTTTTTTTTTTTTTTGGGTGTGTTAAGACAGGTTAGTCAGGTTACCTGCGAGGGTTTTGCTTCAAGCTTATGCTCTCAAAAGATACATATATGTTCCCATTATTCCTTTACAACAGTCCAGGGCCATAATACCAGTTCTCCCTGTCCTTTCTATCTCTGTCTCTATTAAGCATTCCACTCAGACCTGCACCAAGGCTCTGAGCTCAAAAAACTCTCTGACCATGAGTGTGTGTGTGTGTGTGTGTGTGTGTGTGTGTGTGTGTGTGTGTGTGTGTGTGTGTGTGTGTGTGTGTGTGTGTGTGTGTGTGTGTGTGTGTGTGTGTGCGCGCGCCTGCCTGTGTCTGTGTTTGTGCGTATCTGTGTGTGTGTTAGTGTGTGTGTGTGTGTGTGTGTGCACTCGGTGCGTGCCTGAATGTGTGTTAGCCTCAATAGCTGGAGCCTATCCAAGGTTTCCGTGGTGACCACACAACACAACGAGACAATCAGAGGCAAGCCCACGCAGCGCAGCGAGAGGACATTAACGCAGGAACCGCAGGTCAGGGGGCAGAGGAAGGCAGGGCAAGACAGAGGGAGAGGAAGATGAGGAGGAAGGTAGGTGTTAGAGCCACAGAGAGAGAGGAGGGGCGGGAGGGAGGGAGGGAGGGAGGGAGGGAGGGCGAGGAGAGAAAAGGAGAGTAAACAACAATAAACAATAACAGCACCTTAAAGGCTACTTTGGGTCTCTCCCTTTCATGCCTGCAAGACATCAAGAGCTCTAAAGGTTTCCCGGCCCCAGGAGTGCCTGTGCGGTTTTGGCTGTACCCCACCTCGGTGTGTGTGACTCTGTGCTGTGCCGTGGTGTTAGTCAGAGATGGCTGCATGCGTGACTGAATCCATGAGCAGGAGGGCTGTGCTAGGGTGCATGTTTGTGTGTGTGTGTGTGTGTGTGTGTGAGTGAGTGTGTGCGTGAACATGCATGGACGTGAATGAAACATGAGATTGTGAGTGTGTGTGTCGTTTGAAATTCAACTGTTAGAAACTGTGTGTGCACGCTTGTGCCTGTTTTCACTTTATTTTGTGTGTGTGTGCGTGCGTGCGTGCGTCCGTGCGTGTCTTCAGCCGTGCACGCGGGTGCTCTCACATATCTCTGTCCCCCAGGGATGACGCTAAAAATATGTGGCTCCTCAAGCCTTCTGGTGTCTGAGCAGCGTCTGTCTGCTCTCCATTGCCGTCCCTGTGGCCCTCCCTCCCCTCCGTTACTCCTGTTCCCTCCATTCCTCCCTCAATTACACCCTCTTCCAACACAGTACCTCAGCAAGCACACACACACACACACACACACACACACACACACATACACACCAACTACACCCAGCTGTGTCCCTACCTCCACTGAGGATGACCTCTGCTCAGCCAGAGTGGGATAAAGGGAGGCGAATGAAAAGGGGAAGAAAAAGGTAGAAAAGAGTGAAGAAAGATCCAGGCACAGTGTTTGGAGAGAGGGGGGTGATCAGGTAGTGTGAGAGGACTGAATTCCAGCTTCTACAACAGTAGCACACAAGTTTTATACCTAATTATCATTGTTAATTATTCAACTGGTTCTCATTGAAAAAAAAAGATTCCCAGTCTAATTTTTTGTTTATCACAGGCGACGTGTTTCCTGATGCAACAAGACGCTGATCGCTGTGGTTACAGTAAACAAGTTCCCACTGTGACAGGTGCAGCCCAGAAAACCATCCTGTCTTTTAGAGAGAGAGGAAATACAGTAGATACAGAGTGAACACTTACTATAACATGCCAATAACAAAATTCATAAAAGAGCTACAAATTTGAATACACACACTTTTCAAATATTGGCAATAAAAACACTGCAATTCCTTTTTTTTTTTTTTTTTTTTTTTACAATTAGGAGAAGTACGTTTTTGTTGTTTGAATAAAAACCTGAAAAGAAAATATCGAACTCAACACCTGCGCGGTACATGGCAGGTAGATTGTTGCAGCTCTGAAGAAAACCTCATCCTCTCTTCTTTTCCTCACAGCTACTGGTGCATCAGAGGCGTCTCGGAGGGCGGCCCCCGAGGAGGCCGGTTCATCGGGGAGCGCGCCGACCTGCGCAGGGCGTGGCCGGGTGGCTCAGCTGATGAAAAACTTCAGCAACGAAAGCACTCTACCCCCCTCGCAGCAGACCCCCCCCTCCCGCGTCAAACCACCTCTCCCCACCAAGCCGGGCCACTTGCGTCTAACAACCACGCCCACCGTCAGGTAATCCATACACACGCCGATTGCACAACAGACGCCCGCACGGTTTCACGCATCCACGCCATTCAGAGAAAAACCAAACTGGACAATACCAGACACGTATTGTGGAGCATCAGCCAGCAGCAGGCTACAGGGATGGAGAACTGTGAGGGTGGCCCTCAGAGATGGAAATGCTCACAACCACTCAGAGTTTAGCAGTGGAAATGCTTGAACGTAATGGTTCTTTTATTTGTGATGCTGCAGTACTGTAAACACTTTGTGGGGAAGAAATTCCAAAGCAATTGATTGCAATTGAATATTTGTTTTGTTTATCAAACAATTCTTCTACCTTTCATGTATTTGCCAGGGAATTGATGACTGTCACATGTATTCACTTGTTGCTGATTCTTTCCACTTTGTGTAATATGTGGAAAAATACACCCTCGTTCTTGCACACAGCTTTTAGTCCAGTTCACAAAGCCTGTGCACACAATATTATTTACTTACAAATTCATTTGTGTTGTTCTGTTATGAGACAGGTTGCATTTGCTCATGCAGTGTTTCTCTTTTAATTTCTGTCTTCTTGAATGAAAGAATGGGCTCGGGCAGGCAGAATGGGGTGAAATAAGGTACAGTAGGGTCCTCCTTCATCGTGCTGTCTTCTCTCTGGGAATAGTGTAGGGTTGTTTATTTGTCACAATGCAATGTATGTCTCCCTCTGCCACCTGGCAGGAGCCTCACTGCGACCTGTTGTGGACCAATGACAGTGCCAAATGCCTCATCTGTCACTCCCAGTGGATCAAATCCTGGCAAGTTAGACAGTAGCTGCCAAATTATCCAGCTCTGTGTTATTCTTCCCCAGATTTTTCAGCTCTTTTTTAGAGATTTGTGGGTTTTTTGTTTTTGTTTTTGTTTTTTTACATTTTCTATAGGGAGAAAGACGTTTTGTAATGGGATATTTAACGCTACTACAATGCTCACTTGTAAAATGAGAGGCATCTTTACCGTTTGATGTCAAGTTTGTATGGTGAAATCAAAGAAACAATAAAATTGTATAAATTGTAAATCTTTTATCTTAAAAAAAAATCCACTTGTTTGTGTTTCTCTCTCTTCTCTTGCTCTGTCTCTGACTTCTAGTCTGACTTCAAACATTTTAAAATCAACCATTCACTGCTGTTATCACAGTTGCAGACCAACAGCACACAGCACTGACATGTTGCACAGTCTGTGTATACTTCATGGAAAATATCTATATGCATCATTTGAACGTACAGCCTCAGCAGATAGATGAGCGTGCTCCATCAGGGCCAATGTAAAATGTTCATGAGCTTTTCAACAGGGCTGCACATCCCCCAGCACCACCGCCCCCCCAAAAAGCGTGTCATTACCTCGCTCAGACATTTCTTGCCTAATTTCCAGCAAAGCGAGCTCCCCGGGTTTGCAAATGACATTTAAATATTTGGCAATGCTAAAATTGTGAGGCATATTTTCACATTTGTATCCATGATTTCCATTGCAGATCGTGGTTAATGTTTGGCAGCTGGCTAATCTGTTTAAAGAAAATCTCCACTGTAACAAAAAAAAACAACACTCAGGCATTGTATACACTGATGCATTGCACAGTGATTTACGATGGAGTGAGAAATTCCCCACACAATCTTTATAAACAAAAATGTATCATCTTTTTGTAATTTATCTTGACAGTATAAAGTCCATTTTATGAAATCTGGTTAGGGGATATAATATATAATTGAAAATTCACACACTTCCTCCTTTTCAAAGGAGAGAAGATGGAAGGCAAGATCCATACACATGCACCAACACACATGAATGCACACATGTCTGCTCAGATGTATAGAAATACACACAGCATGGTGGTGTTTCATTGTACTACAGTGGTAGTGCAACAGTAGACCTGCATCATAATACACTTCCACAGTAAGGTAGGGTACCGGAGTGACTCTATTCTCTATAGGGGGACTTTAATGTATAAGTCTGCATGTAGCATGTGTTAACAGAGCCGACTATTGCAGCAATAGTCAGTTGTGCGGCTGTTTGAGAATTTCAGAGGCCGCCAATTTATCCCTTTCTTCTCTAAACAGGCTGCATTCACGAACTCGCACTCTTGTACTGTGGCCATCACTGTGGTTTTCTTTTGAGCAAACCTTTACAAGCATCATTACCAGTTATTGTTTTAGTTGGGCTGAATGAGGAGCTTTTCTGTATCTGAGACCAGATGTGCCTCCACTTGACCTAAGCTTATTCTGAAAGGGAGAAAAAAGAAGTTTGGGCTTTTTTTCAATAAGATATTAAGAACACCTCAGAGACAAACTGCTCTCTTAACAAATGCAACTTTTGTTCTCTTACATACCTCTCCTATAGGAAAATCAGCCGTGAACTGAAGTCAGGACAATTTGGTGCTCTAACTTTGTACAGCAGGATTTAGCAAGATGGCATTTTACATCTTCAGGTCAAACTCAGAGGAAACACATGCAGGGCATGTGATGTATTAGGTATTGGATAGATATCAAAAATATTTTCAAATGCTTGTTGACGGTTGTTGTTGAAGAGGTGAAACTGGGGGGCCTTGTTCACCTCTCCACTGTCACCAGTTCATACTGTATTTCCCAGCTGGGGAAACACATCTTAAAGTCAGGCTGGTTGCTGTTGTAGCACCATTACATTTCTGCCACTCAATATAGTCTCAGGGTGGAGAAACCTCACTTGTGTTAGGTGTAAAAGAAACTGAAAACCCCGAACACCATGACATGTGTAGAACCATTGCTTCCTTTGAGCGAGGAGTTTATGCACCTATAGCATATTCAGAGACGATGCTTAACTCTCTCTCTGGGTTCTGTCAAAGGCTTTTTTGATACAGTTGAAAAAGACCAACAAAGCTACACTTGACCTCTAGGCTCTGCTTCGTCTCACGGACAAAGTGATAAGACTCTGGCGGCAAAGCGTGCATTGAAAACAATGTTGTATCTGTAGCCCACACAGAGGTAGGCACCAGTGTCGCTGTCAGACAGATGTTCACTTGTTAAAAAAGCTTTAACAAACAGGCAGCAGGAAGCAGGCAGAGCACACACACATATACATGCATATACTGTTTACTGTCTCGTTTACAGAAGGCTCCTCAAGTCGAAGCTTCGCAACGTAACACAAGGTGAAACATTAAAGGATCTACTGGTGTGTGCACGCACTGGTGCTCGTGTAATGTGGAGGAGAAAAAAGAAAAATGCTGAAGCACGCAACTGTGCGACGCTGCCTGGATCTCTGTCTACCAACGAGCCCAAACAATGGCCGTGGCTGTTCTCTGATGCGCAGAGACATCGTCGGGCAGTTTCCAGGAGATATCTGTGGCGAGTCCCTTGGTATGCCCCCCACCCCACCACCACCACCACCACCACCACTGCCCCCCCTCACCCCTTCTGCCCCACACACTTCTCCTCATCCACTGAGCCTGGCCACTGCTGTCGTCAGGGCCCTCCGACGGGAGATAAAAAAGAGGCTGTTGTTGTCTCCTTGCAGGAGAGATGGACGCCTGTTTCCCCTCTCTCTCTCTCTCTCTCTCTCTCTCTCTCTCTCTCTCTCTCTCTCTCTCTCTCTCTCTCTCTCCCCTTGCCTCACTTGCTTCACACCCACAGAAGGGGAAGTGAAGAGGAAAGAGAGGAAAATAAAATAAGTGGGGAGCTTATATTAGACAGCTATAGTGCGTGCTGTGGCGTCCAACACCCCCCCCCCTCACCTTCCTCCTGGCCCACCACCACCACCACCAGCAGCAACCCCATCCACAGCAACCCCAGCAGAGAGAGAGAAAGAGCGAGAGAGGAGGAGAGCAGGGAGGGAGGGAGGGAGGGAGAGTGGGGGGGCCAGGGCCATGTGATACGGAGAGCATGCGGGCACAGCTTCACCCCCAGGCAGAATGAACGGGGGCCTGCTGTGTCTCTCCTGCATGATTAATCTGGCTGAGGGGCAGGAGGACTGCCACAGTCCTGCCTGCATTAACTCCCTACTCTCCAGTCTGCATGAACACACACGCACACACACACACAATCCAACACACCAGTAGTAGATGGTCAGACACAGGTTGATGTACACTAATAGTAGCTACAGTGTGTGTGTGAGTGTGTGTTTTGCTGGTAAAGAACAGCGGCTGGCACTGAGGTGGATTCCTATTGAGGTATCAGATTCTGGGCCCATTAAGTTTAACTGTATACTTGTCTTTAGCCAAGGGCAGCGTCTCTCTGTCGTTTATGCACTGACACGACACTAATCCTTCAGCGTGTCGCCAAACTGTAAAGAGCACCTTGATGTGAGGCCGGCGTTCAATAGTGTTGGTTTCTGGGGTATAGTTCTGGGTTTTCTGTGACTCATCCTCTCATGTGACCTCTGTCTCCCAGGCAACATTGTGGATGTTTTCTGGTGCTGGTCTTCTTGTCTTTTGTGTAATTCATACGAGGCAGATGGTCCAGGAAATGTGGCTAACTCTTCCAGATTCTCCCAGACAAAGAGTTATCTGGCATGTGATGGTCAAATTTTCAAAATCACCATGACAGCTCCTCAGGATTGCGCAGCAGGGCCCGTCTTATTGTCTCGCAGTGTCAACGCTCAGCTAATACAGACGTGATACTAGAATATAATGTAGATACTGTAAGCGTCACTTCCGCAGGGGGCTGGCAGGACTTCCATAAGACTGTTACACTACAGGAATGTTTTAGCCCTGAACCGCTGCAGAGCAGGAAGTGCTGTGGGGAGCGGGGTATTGTGCAACAGTCGAGCCCGAGCATCAAAAGGCAGGCAGAGGGTTAACATCCTGCAGTCCGCACCACATTAACTGGAAAGGAATGAAGTGTCAAGCATGTTTTCACCACAGCGAGACGGTCAAAACCCGACCCCTCCTCCTCCTCCCACCAACCAGTCACCCCTCAAACCTTCTCCCCCACATCACCCATACGCCTCCCACTCCCAACAACCTCCCACAGCCATGACCAAATTATTTTCCAGCCTCCCGAGATTTGCCTTGCCAGACAAAAATCTGCAACGCAGTCCTGATTCTGTGCGCTAGCACACCCAACCTCCCTCGCCTCTTAATGCCTTTCTGCCACCACCGAGAAAATAGATCATCTTTTTTTTTTTCTTTTGTACCAACTTGGCCTCTGTTGAGCGTGGCTCTTTGTGTGTTTCTCTCACTATTAAATTAAACAACTATTAAATAAACAAGTTGCCTCCGTGTTTACTTCTTTAATTTGAACTTAAAGTGTTCAAGTGATGTGTTTTTGCAGAAGTGAGATGAATAAATAGGAAAACGTACAGGTATTGAACTAAATACAGGTGTTCTGTTTTGAAGGGGTTGAATGAAAGTGTTGAATGAGCAACAGGGACGAGGAAAAGGAGGAAGCACGAGACAGAAAGAGGACGGGCTCTGGGTGATTGAGAGAATAAGTGAAAGGGGGAGTAGAATGAGAGTGAGAAGAGACAGAATGAGGGAGGGAGAGAGAAAATAAGCCCCACCAGTGAGCAGGCCACACAGCCCTGCCAAACTGCTTGAAAAAAAAGCCCCCTCTGTTTTATTTATAGTGCGCTGTATCCATGGCAACCAGAGAGGTCAGGCAAGCTGGGCCTGCGCTTCACCCTACTCTGGGGATTAGGATTTCACAGAGGTTCTCAGATGTGAGGAAGGTGGGCTAGAGCTGCTCGCTGCTCGCCAACGCAGCCCTCCTGCCTTTTGGTGAAGTCTGGGCCCTTCGAGGGAAGAGAGAGGGATGAGGAGGGGGGGGCAGCCGGGAGTCATGGGAATACTGTGGGAACGGTGGTTTGTGGCGACGGGGCTGGGAGGAAGGGGAGTTGCACGAATGGGAAACATGTTAGTAGTTGCGTGTGGAGGCTGTATTGATGAGGTATAGCTCCTGTGACACGAAGGCATCGTTGAAGTTTTTTTGTTGTTTGTTTTGCTTTATTTTAGTTTGCGGTTCTGTTGTTTTGGTTGGTGTCGATGCAAAGGTCATGCAAGGTCATGTGAAACTTTCTCTTTGGGTTAAATAGCCTACATCCAAGTGTTTTATACATTTGATTAATGTCTAAAATTGAGAAAGTAATTTAAAAAAAGAAAAAGAAATTTAATCTTCTCTCTTTAATTATAATCTTTGCCTTTTGCCTCACAGTTAGTAAGAATTGAATTTATTTTGCCCCCTATTTAAAAGAAATTGTGGGCTTGTTATTTTCATCCCAAAAAAAGAAAGAAAGAAAGAAAGAAAAAAAAAGACTCGATCCAGAACAGCTAAGCCAGTTGGAATGAAGTATTGGCGAAGCAGAGTGAGGTAGGGTGAAGAGAGTGAGGGAGTTAGAGAAGAGATGAGGAAAAAATCTGATTGCCCTCCAGGAAATGCATGGTGTGACTACAGCAGAGACCTCCAGATTCCTCCTGGGGCAGAGGACATGCGTTGCTAGGAGATGGTTGTTGGGCTGGTGTTGCCATGCGTGGATGCTGTTGCCTGCCATGCTCCGATGTGCAGGAGGGCAAGGATTCAATACTCTTTCAGGAAGCATGTGTGAAAGGACCCTTAAGAGCCATGGAAAAAAAATAAAAACCACTGTGGATCATCATTATCATCAGGGACTAGTAATGACTCCCCCGGTCTCTAGGGGGCACCCTCAGCACCTGAGTCACAGGACCAACAGTGCCAGCTTACCCCCCCCCCCCACCCCCCTTCAAACTGTGACCAATCCATCATTTGTGGTTGCCAAGAATAGATGTCACAGGCACATGATCATTGTAGCTGCCTCTAAGGTGGTCAGTTCACCAGCCCGGGGAACGGAGGGACGAGGTGTCGACGTGCGACAAGAAGCAAAGAATTCAAGTCTGTATAGGTCCCTGATTTCTAAAGAGAGACAGAGGAAGAGCGAGCTAACACTCATTAGCAGCCCTGGTTTAGTTTAAATGCACATTGTCTACTGCAGTAAAACACACTCCAGCGCGGTTAGTCATAAAAGTTTTGAGTTCGATTCAACACCCAAGCGCACGGCTCCAATAACAAAGCAGGAAGATCCACACAGGGTTCAGGGATCAGGGAACAATTATCACACTTATCCAGATTACAGAAGAATGTTCCCACACATACCTGCATGTACCTGTACACACACTGTGAGATAACACAGGGGGACACATAAAGGGTTTGTTCATTCAATAGAATAACCATTCAGACGAGTGAAATCCTTGACATGTGAGTTTGAACCCCCTTAAGTTTAAGACCACTTGAAGCTGAATTGAAATTACTTTTAAATTCTGTGTATTATAATCACCTTTATTGTCAATTTAGCATTGCTTTGAGTTATTAAACCCACAGATCAAGGAAAATGCACCCCTGTAAAGCCATTAATTTCCATTTCATGGCCCATCTATGTTTGCGTTACTGAAATAAAAACGAGTGGTGAATCTCTTTTCTTACCATTATTCTCAACAGTCTCCAAGTGTCTAAGTTTGCACGTTGAACTCTGTGTTTTTTTTATTTCACTTTCCCTTTTTTCACATTTCATTGCACCCAGCGCTCGTAAAAAACAAAATACATTGTTTTACAGTTTAACAATCTAAATATTAGCTACATATATTGAAAACTGTATGGACATTTATGAAATGAAGGATCTCAACCATGGGGGACCAACATGATGAATATTTAAATACTTTTGGGACTGAGAGAAATCACTGTTATCCCCTGTTTATGTTTGGGCCTTATCAATGATGTCATGCTCTATATAAAATTATATTTAGTGGCAACATAATTGCGACAGTGCCCGGAATAAGTTATGTTTATCTTATTTCCACAGCGTGAGATGGCCCATTGGTACATCTGAGTCAGACACTGCACCACACCGAAGCATTGCAGATAGACAGTAGTACTGTGTCTCTCTGAGCAACCAGATGATTATTGGTTGTAATGATATCCACGCTCACCCGGGTTCACAGGAAATGAATTATACTGGGCATTACTGCAAACAGGGAGTCCGGCGTATTAGAGTAGGTACTGAGACAAGTCTCTCAACCTGAGCAACCGAGTTCAAACCCCCTCCAGTGAGTCACAACCCACCTGCTCCAGGCTGCTGTTCTGCAGCCAACCCTGTAGACCGGGCTTCCTGCCGAAGAGGATATCACTCCAAAATATCAATTCACCTCTTTACGTAAGACAGGGATGTAGAAAAGAAATTGAGATCCAAAAATATAGCCCTTTAACTGCTTGCTGCATCAAATCAAAAGCAATACTTATATCTGTTTTGCCGTTTTCAAAGACTCATTATTTGAGCACAGTAACAGAGAGTCAAGGGAAGCTTTAGCGTTTGTTGTTTTTTTGCTGTTTCTCAACAGCTGGTAGTAGTGGGTATACAGTACATGTTTATTCCTGGGAATAAGCCTCTCTGGTGCATAGGAACTGATACGTTACCAGAAGCAACAGCAGCAGCGAGTCTGAAATCGATACAAGAAGACTTCAGCAGTTAGCAGGAGCACTTGTAGCCGGCGTGGTGGAGCAAATGAATGAATGGAGACTGGTTTCCTGCAGAAGCAATGACAAAACAAAAATGTATATGCATATATGTCAGATTACAGGTTGAAGAAACACAGGATCATCAAAAATTTCCCTGAAAATACTCAAGTAATACTCAAGTAAATCAGGATCTCAAGAATTTTACCTTTATTCAGTGTTTCTCCTTCCTTCTACTCTGATGGTCCATCAAGAATGGGAAATATCGAGCACTTGGCGAGACTGGATGACGGCACTTTTTATGTGTGAATGTTCAGAAGTATAGGTGGATGGAGGCTCTGCGGGGTAACAAGGTGAAGCAGATCCATTTACTGAAATACACACAAGGTCTTTTGTGCACCGAGCCTTTCTGATAAGTGGAGCCCCTCATATCTGCTCTTACTGAACACACATAACTCCGTGGAAGCAACGTGATACAGCACCAGACTGATCCTCCAGCGTTCACCTCGTTTCATTTGAACCAGTACACAACCCAAGAGTTTTCCTCACTCATCCGTCCATCACTTGTTTCCTTCTTCACTATTCTGCTAAACTCTGAGTGAGATTTCTTTTTTATTACTATTCTTTTTATTTCTGTTTATTTACTTATTTATTGTGTTTCTCTGATATGTGTATTCTTTTTTTATGAATCGACTGTATGAACATTTATGGGGGACAAATATTTGGAAATGAGTAAAGGAGGTTTACAGGGGATGAGTAATGCTGCAATATACCGACTCTCGCTGTGTTTTTAGTATTGTTTTGTTTTAATGTTGCTCAGAATTCATTAGATTACACTATGCTATGATGTGTTTACATATTTTACAATTACATTTTCATATCTAATAAATATTTATATCTACTTATTAACTTTGCACTGGGTTTCAGTTGGTCTTGATGAGATTCAGCTGTCCACACAGGACGCGCTGCACCTCTGCAAATCAAAGGCGAACCCATAGGTCGTCTGTGCCAGCAGCTTCTTACAACCCACAGTTACGTTTTATTGCGAGGTGACCTCTAGCATCCGTAGTTTATGACGAGCAAAGGAGGAAGTCAGGTGACGTTTAAAGAGCGAGTCCATGTTAGGTTGGAGGAGGAGGATGGATGGGCTCACACAACGCAGGACGTTTGATGCACAAGGCTTCGATTCAAGCATCAAACCAAAAGCCGTCATTGTTTTGCTTCTTTTAACCAACATATGAACAATCCGCGAAACGATCCCAGCTCTGTGTTATTGTATGCAAGTTGAATGCACAGGCAAATATTCTTGTTTGCAGGTTTCAATCATGTTCAGACAATGTGAAGGTGTCTCTGTTTAAAGTGTACTGTACACCCGTACACTGCACATTCATGGACAAATCATAAGAAAGCAAGCATGCAGAGACTGTAAGTAGCTTATAATGATGCTTTGAGAATATTACTGAAGAGACCTAAATGGCTCAGTGCAATGAACAATACTCTCTAAACTGTTCTTGTGAAATTTTATGTATAGATTTATCTGCCGACTTGATGCCTCAAAGAATGAAATTATTATGTATGACTAATATCAAGAACCGATACCAGCCACCATGTTGGAGACATTGGTGTAGAACTGTCTACTTTATGGTGGATATTAATTATGAACTTTTAGCGTATCATCTTTTATTATGTGTAATGTGTTGTCTTTCCCTGTGTTGTGTGTCTCCTATGGACCTGAGTACATAACATTGTAACCATGACAACAAAGGTCCCAAACCACAGTGTTAACTAACGACCAGCTCATGACCATTTCATGAACACAACCATCTGTAGAGGAGCCACATCAGGAGACGCTCCAGTGGGAGATCTTTGGTTGGAGGACTTGTTTTAAATGAATCAACTGAATTAGTAACATGTAGAAATATGAGGGATTGTCTCTAACACAATGATTTACTCCTTTGTTCATTTGGGCAGTTTCCTTTGCCGGAGACATGGTGTGGCTGCAGCAACTTTAGAGTGAAATTCTGCCTTTTCCTTTTGTAGTTTTGGCCACAGTCCTGTGTTTTTCCTTCTGTCCATCTCTCTCGCTGGTATTGTCCAACCATTCTGTTGATGTCTCTTTCTGTTTTGCTCATTTTTCTTTTTCCTCTCCCAGCACAGGGTGATTGGGGACTTGTGTTGGTCTGCAGAGGAAGGCTGCAGCCAGGGCTGTGAGGAGCTCAACTTGGTTCTGCTCTGGTTCTGGTGCTGGCTGACCAGCAGGCCCCCGCGGCTCAGGCCCAACTCCAGGACGGGCAGTAGTGGAACGGACAAAGGACTTCATTCTCTGTGGGGGGAGGAAGGAGGAGGGAGGAGGAGGACGGTAGGATGAAGGGGGCGTTAGGAGATGAGGAAAGCGAGAAAGGGAGTGGGGGGAGTGGGGGGGCTGGCGAGCCCTGCGCAAGGGGTCTTATCCTCCCGGCTCAAACACATGCCACCAGCTGCTGCCCCCTTCCTGTGCTTTCATTAAAAAGCCTCCCTGTGCTCCGCTGGGTAATCCACATGCTTTACTGAAAAAGTGTGCGGTAAATACAGTATGTCCATCCATTTCTCTGCCTCCACCATCTCTATTTTTCCATTTCTCTCCCTTCGTTACCCCGTCTTTCTCTCTTTCTATGATGTGCTCTGCTGGGCAGTGGAGAGCAGTCCATTCTCTGCGTGTGAGGGAGAGAGAGAGAGAGAGAGAGAGAGTGTGTGTGTGTGTGTGTGTGTGTGTACCTGTGTGTGCGCCCATGGAGTCTGTCAGACTCTCAGCATTTCCAGCACTCAGCCCAGAGCCAAGGCAGGCATTGCCAGAGGGAGTGCCTGCAATGTAGGGCGCCCAGCAAGCTGGACGCAGGCAGAATATCAACGCCACACGGCAGACACTCCTCCCAGCAGCCCACCTGCTGACTTACGTGATCCAAATGTGAGGAGGAGGGGGTGTTTAGGTAGAAAGAAGGTGGCGGGGGGAGGATAGGCTGCAGGAAATTGCCAGGTAGTTTCCAGACCCACTTCCCTGTGTTGCGCCCAATTAATCAGGGCTACATCTGTGTTGGATGGACCTCTACCCTGAGGGGAGAGGGGGGTGGAGCTGAGACGTTTGTGTTTCTGTCTGTGTATGCACTCGCGTTTTTGTGTTTCCATGCATGCGAGACCGCGAGTGTGAATGTGCATGCTACCTGTGAGAGTGCACAGTGCGCCTGTTACACGGGAGGGGAGGGAGAGGGGTTTTTGTGTGTTTTGTGAATATTTGCGAGGAAGATGAGAGGAGGTTGCTGATGCTGGGCTCATTCCAGCCGCGCAGTCAAAACTATAGTCATGGACAACTTTCTCTGCTCCAACGTCCCCCTGCTTGTCTATTAATCTCCTGGTTTCAGTATCAGCTACCCCCTCTTCTCCCTATCCCACCAACACACACACACACACACACCCCTCTCTGCTTTGCAGGGCCTCGCTAGGAAAAGGATCATTTTTCAGCACCTGTGTAGCTCAGCGCCTGTATGTTTACTTCCTGAAGCTTCTGGCACACCTGGACCTGAGCTACCCCTCCTTCTTTCATCTCTGCTCTCTGCCTTTTTCTTTTTTTTCTTCTCCCCTGTTTGGCTGTTATGTCTCCAGACTCTTTCCAGGTGTATTCATATGAATAACAAATGCAATTGAATAATATGAGGGCAGTCAGTGTGCACGTTTCCACAGAGAGAACAGAAAACAGCAGCTTCTGCTGGGTTTCATTTATTCATACCAGAATCTGAGTGGAGGGTTAAAGCATTTTTCATGTAAAAGTCTTATTCTAATGATTTGTACATAATGTTAACCTGCTTTATCTGAAACTCATTTGTCTTTTTTAATAGTACAAGATTCATGTGGGCCAGTGTGGTGTGGTAAAACTTTGTCACTTTGACAGGGTGGAGGTATGGACACGTCTTGCTGTCACTGAGGGGTGTTTTAAAAGAAACACCAAACACACATGAGTTTGGCGAGATTTGATTAGCCCTGGATTTGACAAGTGTATTTAATTCGAGTGCTGTCTTCTCCGCCGTTCGGGGTAATTCAGTGCTCCAAATCAATTGATTAAATCTGGCTCCTCGATTTGAGGAAAATCTTCTGACTTTACACAATAAAACTATGAAGACATGTCTTATCCTGCCTTGGCACGTATTAATGAAATGTGTGAGTAGCTCAGGATCCTGTGTGGAGGCCTGGCATAGTGTGGTGCAGTGCAGAGTGGAGAGGAGAGACAGCTGCCCTGACAGATGCCGGGAGGCAGGACCCCACTGGGAAGCAGAGGGAGGGAGCTGGCACTGTCTCACCCCAGCGGAAACACCATAGGCTGCAGAGGAAGTGGGCAGGGGGACAAACCAGGGGCTCAGTGTGTGTGTGTGTGTGTGTGTGTGTGTGTGTGTCTGTTAGTGTGTCTGATCTACTTTAAGAGGACCTTGGCAGTTGGTCATGTACATACTGTATGTATTTATGTATGATGCACACACACAGAGCAGTATAGACGATATATAAGTCGGGCGAATCAAGCCGGCCCCCCCAACTTCATGCTGTGTCCATATTAGTTCCACCGCCTCTGATCAAGTAGTAGCTATCGATTCATAGATTGATCTCCAGCTATGCTCAATCAAATAATCTATAAAAGTACCTGCATTTGATCATATTTTACTGTTGGAGAGGGACACATGATATGTACTGCGTGTCTTGTTGAATCAGGAATTTGAGGTGCGATACAGAGACTTGTCATTCAGAGGTGTAAACCAGGAAGATAACAGAGTAAGACAGGCCTTTTGATTATATAGGCAGTGTGCTGGGCTTGTTCAAAACTGAAATCTGAGACCATGTGGGCTTTGTTGTTTCAAGATCCGAGTGATTCAAGTTTCCCCCACTGGGTTAAGACTCAGGTCAGGGTTTGGGAAATGGTCAGTGGTGTGTGCAGAGCAGCCTTTGTAAATAAAACCAACTTAATAAAATCATCTCAGCATCTTCATACAACTAGTTCATAAGAGTCTGAAAGCACTCAAAGTAACGTCTCAACACTGACCGTGTGCTGCCTACTGCAAGACACAGATGTGAAGCTGTGGTCTTGTAATGTTCATCGCACCACTGTGATGGGTGGTGTTAGATCATACCTTCTTTGGAAGGACATAAAAAATGCACCATGGCCTGATCTGTAGTCAGCCTACCAGCCACTTCACCAGCACCACTGTGTTCATATTTGGTCCATGCAACAAGGGTTCTTGTTTGTAATCCATGCAACATCTTCTCCATCCAGTAGAAACACATTATTCATTGTATTCAGTCAGTATTCAAATTAGTGATAATGTCGTTAATTAAAGAAAACAGCATTTTTTCACCCGTAATCAAGATGAGTGACAAGTCATACACAACATATGTATGTAGGTGTGTATATGCAAACATAAACATACAACTGTTAATTAAAGCAGAAGTGAGTGATCCGGTCGTTTTCGCCAATGCTGCGTTCCAGGCAGGCTTTTGAAATCGTAAATTACAGCTTCAAGTCACAACTTACGACTTTGTAGCGTTCCAGGCAACCCACTCGTGTTTTTCCGACCTGTTTTACCGGTGAAAGTCACTATAACGGCCACTCGTAACTTCCGACCGGTGAACTGGTACCAGATCGAACTGGTACCACTTCACGGTCGGAAAAATACGAGTTTCCTTGAACGCACCATAACAGTCCTCGTCCCTACGTCACCACATTCACGGCGTTCCTTGGCTGCACACACAGCCCTGCATGCCGTTCTCTCTCCTCATTGGATAAAAACTGTAGGATACGATAAATGTTTTCTCTTCAGCTCAGAGCAGAGCAGAGGGACTGAGAGACCCGTGTTTCAGTCCAAACACTCTATGTAAGTGATTGCTGTCGGAAGATATAACTATTTAAGACTTATATTAACACAAATATATCACTCACTTCTGCTTTAATGTGTAGAGTAAAATGAAAAAGTGCTTTTTTTCATAAGTTTTTGTCCATTTTAATGTCATGTTTTCATGTTATGTTTTATTTTATTTTGTTCTTTAAGTTTTGTGTGGACCCTCACCCTAGTAAAGTGTCCATCAACATTAGCTAGATCCTAATAAAGAATAATGATAAAACTCACTTCATTTAACAATAGAGTGGAAAGTAAATCTCATTATACAATAGACCTAATAAACAATAGATGATTATAATGTATGAAAACTTTCACTGAATCTTTCCACATTTTACAAAACAAGATAAGTTTGTTTTTAGTTTGTTAGGCTAAAAGAGACTTGAAAATGCTTGACACAATTTATTCTAATACAATTAAAATTAAATTTAAAATTTGTTTGGCTACACTACAACATTATGAGAACAGAAAAAGTAGACCATACAAAATTCTTTGAAAAAATTGTTTAGGTCACACAAGTAGTAGGCCTATATTTCAGTTGGTTACAATTAAAGTTATGTTTCCTAGTATTAAAAATGTGGTAGGAAGTGCAATAAGCGAAGGCCTACAATGTTTATGTTGTAAACATTATATTGACTGAGTTCTCTAGATTTAGAGACATTTTATCATTGTGTTGTCACTTTTCCAGCTTCCTATCAATACAGTTTTCAACTGGTGGTGAACCAGAAGCTAAAATGCTGAAATTGTTTGTATTTTCATTCTTTCAATATCCTCCTCTACAGATGTTATGTGTTATTTTCTGTACAGTCGTAACGTTTTATCTGCTGTGATCCTCTGCCATTGTTCACCAGCCTCGGTCTTCAAAGTGTCATGTGATTATTTTGAGTGATTAACAGAAGAGCCGTCGTCTGATCAGTAACTCCAGCAGCGGTACTGTGTGTTCTGGTAAAAAGTGTTGGTGCTTTAGTACAAAACTGAAGCAGTAGTCCAATATATGAGCCAAACACTTGACGTAGGTCCATCTGTGTATTTATCCATATTTTGGCAAAAATATGCCTGTTTGAAACATATTGAGGCTACAGATGGACAGAGGAGGGTGGATGCTTCAGGAGTGGTTTGAGAAGTTTCTGTGGACAGTTTTGACACTTTTTACCCACTCTTTTAGAAATTGAAATAATTAACATGAATTCAAGTTGCTTTGCAAATGAAGAGAAATAACTTTTCCATCCTACACTATTTCTTACAAAAGAAATAATAGTAAAGCTTAAATCCATAGTAATATAGGCTACTGGATGTAATGTATGTAATGTGTGTGAATGTAATGCTATAGAAAACTATTACAAATACAAATATTAATGACACTGGATTAAAAGGTAGAGTTTGATTTGGATGTGTGCATATTTGAAAGTTTTGTTGACACCTGTTTAACTATCATTGTCAGTCAAGCTAAACTTCTTCTTAAGCAAACACATTAATAAACACGATAAATGTGTATAAAGAATATAAAGAGTTTCTTTCATATTATAGGCACATAGACTTTCAGCATGGAAGATATATATTAATTCTTCACTTCAGTCACTTTAACAAAAACGTCTCCCATTTTAAAAAAATGGGTCAGATTTCTTAGGTACAAATTACACTTTAGAACCTTTTCAGTCCAGAGTGCAGATTTTCAGCCATTTGCTGCACAAAATGTTATAGAGTTTACATGTGGGTGGGAGTCTGTGGGAACACCAACTTTTGGAGAACAAAAACCTATTAGTCGCTTTTCTCATCATTTAAAATTTCAACTAAGAAGCCCCACAAACAAACATACACATGCAATTACATTATTGATAAACAATACGGAAGAAGAAGAAAAAAGGGCTGGCAGAGAAAAACAGCACAACCAATAATAGCTGGCAGGATGAATGAGGAGATGACAACATAAACAGCCTGCCTGTCTGAAGTGTTTAAAAGTGTCTGGTGCTTTGTTTGAGTTACATGACCTGTCTGAACTAAAAGGTTCAGCATCATCATAATTATACAACACGAGCAAGAATAGTCTAATATCAGAGAGTGTGCCGGAAATATCATTACAGTCCATCCATGAGCCAACAGGTGAAAATCATAGGATAGCGCAGCAGTCTTTCACCCCAATGTCATATTATTTTCTTGACTAGATGAGAGAGAAGGTACTAATGCAAGTCTATGAATTACATGTAATCTAGAATAGTGAAACCTGCGCACATAGATCTGCAGCTACAGATAGGCGATACAGGTAGAACAGAGCATTTAGCATCTAGTATAAGCAGCAAGTGAAACTCTGGCCAAGTACCTTAGGTGTCCCCGTGTTGTTCATCAAGTTGTTAAAAAAGGTCCAGGTGAGTAGACAGATTTTAATGATTTTCTAGCCAGAGAGCGGCAGGTGGCCCCTGTGGTCTGAAGTGTGGTGGCTGCAGCACAGCTTGTAGACAGCTGCCTGCTCAGTGTCACCAACCAAAAAAAAACCCCAAGCACTTTGAACAAAATACAAAAAGATTGATTCAACTCTTTATTTTTCATCCTTGATAAGAAAATACTCTCAAGAGATAGGCTACACGAGAAAAAATGAAACACCTTAAAAAAAACAAACAAATATGTTGAAAATAATTTCTGTTATTTGCTGCCAGTTGCTTTTTTTTTATCCTATTACCGCTGTGAAATTATTCCACAAAAATAACAATAATAGTGATAACTACTAAGTGAGCACTGATACACAGAGTTTCCTGCTTTGACTTTAACTGAAAGTTATTGGCAGTGTGTGTTGAGGTGTGCGTGTGTGTGTGTATGTGCCTGTGTGTGTGTATGTGCCTGTGAGAGTGTGTGTGGCTGTAGCATGTGTGTACTCTTTATGAGGTGTATATGTGTCAGCGGTGCTGGAAGCCTGGTTTGCATGCAGTGTGCAGAAGACAAATGCAGCTGCAGGGCCAGCACAGTGGTAAGTGTTGCCATGGTGAGCCGGGCTATCGGGGCCAGGGAGACCATCCTCCCAGGCCACATGGACAGAGCAGATATCTTTGCTATGTGCATCCTAAGTATCGGTGTTCAAGTCAGAAAATCATTATGCTTACAAAATAATAAATATACAACAACAGAAATATTATTTTAAAAAATAACGTCTTAAATCGACAGAGTAACAGCTGTAGCATCGATGAACAAATTCACTTCAGACTGTTCTCCCTCCTTCCCCGAGTCCTCAGACACAGACACTGCCAGAGCAAGACGTCCTGAGAGATCGTGTCCTCTGAGACCAGGACCACAGAGGCAGAGCCCTCAGAGAGCCACGGCGACACTGTCCAAGCACAATGTGTCTGTTAGAGTCACCCATGCATGACGAGCTAAAAAGGGAGGATCTTATGAGGTGTTTGTTCCTCAGAGGGGCATCAGAGGAAAGAAAAGCGGTGACGGGAAAACATGTTCAAATACTCAAAGGAAGAGTCTGACATTTCGGGAAGTTCACTTTGCTTCCTTGCTGAGATTCATTTGGGAAGAAATTAGTCTGTTAGCATAGCTTAGCATAAAAGACTGGGAATAAGGGGAAACAACAAGCCTGGCTTGGCTGTAAAGTCACAAAATGACAATGTTGTTGACGATGAGGACACAAAACTTTTCTTTGAACCTAATGAAATGTGATAACACTTAGAAACATAAACATATTTGTTAGCATTAAAACAAAGGTCTCAAAAAAGTCTGATCTGCTGCAACTCCACTTATTTACTATCATAATATATTAATATATATTATACCATGACCATGATGAAGGTCTGCTGATCTTAAGTGTGTTGCACTGTACTTTCCCCCTGACCATAATCTTTACCGTAAGTAAACCTATCCAAACATTGACTATTCCTTTGACACATTACTGTATCCATGTAGAGAAAAAATTCCACAAAGGTCAAGGCCGAGTTGACCCTGTTCACATTGTGTGAAGGTGGGCTACACCATGGACAGGTCACCTGGCCAGTCAGACAAATACAGAGGGAGCTACAATAGGAAATATTGGATAAAATAAAAGCTTAATTATATAATTGTCTAAGTGAAGCAATATTTCTTAGCTGGAAAGAAAACCTCAGGAATGAAGCAAACACCTCACACGATGTGGTCCTGAGATTCTCTTACAATGTGAATATGTGACAATAGATATCTGGAAATTATGCCTTGAAATTATTCTTGAGTGAGTATTTTTCCATTGACAAAGCAACAACACCAGGTAATTTTTTTTATTGATCTGTCTATTAATCATAAATCTGTTACTTTCTATTACAATTTCCTCTTTGAATCAGCACCCATCGTTTGAGCGACTCCCTCATCATCCTTTAATTGTCCCCACTCACATTGACTGAGGTAAAAACTTACATTTCTACAGTATAAACATCTTACAGCAGCGATCACCATTGTAACAGCTGCCATGTGTCTGACTGGTGCTTTAAGGTCCCGTGACTTTACAGCAGCCTCATTTTGTTGGAGATGTTTTCACATGTCATGTGCAAAAGGGAAAAAGTGTCTCAGTAATGCAAAAAGTCAGTTTTAGATGTGTATCTGTTGTCTTTTGATATAAGTGTTAAGGTTCAAATAAGAAATATGAGTGGTATTATTTTACATCACTGTTTTCTGGTGACAAATAAATTACATTTAATCAGTATCTTTAACACCAAATCACTGCTTCATTACTTTTCTCAACTCTAATCTCTAAGCTCCCTATGTGGCCCATTGTGGTCAGAAAATAAATAAAACATAAAAAATAAAAAAAATCCTTAGATGATGAATTTGTTGTCTATTTTAAAAATACTATGGCCTTAAAACTTGTAACCACAGCAACAAGATGTAAAAACCAATGGGCTCAATACTGAAGTACCAAAAACTGCACTACTGCGTAATGGCAAATGGTCCAACTTTACAGCAGAAATAAACGTGGTACCATTAGTTTTCATTGTAACACTTTATAATAAGTACACACTATTAAGCATTAGTTAGGCATTAAATACTGAATTTATCATTTATAACACATTAATACTCATTAGTATGTAGTTTATAAACACAGTTGAAAATGTTTTACTCATCATTGATAAGCACTAACTGTATTTATAAACTACATACTAATGAGTATTCATGCGTTATAAATGAAGAATTCAGTATTTATTAATGCTTAACTAATGCTTAATAGTGTGTAATTATTATAAAATGTTACCCTTTTCATAAAACTCACTAGTTAAATTTTTTATTGAGGCTCAAAGTTCTGCAAAATTATAGGAGTGTCACTTTAAGTGACAGGTGAGTGTGGGCCAAGTGTCGGCAGAGTCGGGTACAGACAAGATGGCCGAACTCTGAGCTTCAGAAACCTGTGGGTGACGTCACAGCCGATAATAAACACACAAGAGTTTCTCTCCACGTTGTCTACTTGAAACGCTGTGGTGCATGTGTAGATACAGACGATGTCAAACACTATATGAAGGAAAACAGGCCTGACAGTGGAGCAGACTGCATCCTGTGGAAGTGTAGTGATGACAGATATGTGAGGATGTCGACTTATAGTGGTCTCAGTGATGGGTTTGATAAAAGCACATGAACAAGGCTGCGTAAAAAGGAAGAAAGAAATAAACTGGAAGGACTCAAGCTGAACGGTATTTCTGAACTTTGGCAAAAAATAATCATTGCAATAATCAACCTCATCTCAGAGCCTTTATCAGCAGGTGGAGCCGGCTCCGTCGTCCTCACCTCGTGTTTCTGACCTGCATTGTGGATTGTTTCTAGTCAGCAGCCACCTGATGACCTTTTGTCACCGAGCGTTATTAAGATTGATATTGAGTATGGAGATTATTTGAGGTGTTGCAGCCCAAGCGTAAGTGAAAATGTAGGTGCAGCATCGACGTGTGACAGCATAATGACTGCACCTCACCCAGCCTTTCTGTGTGTGTGTGTGTGTGTGTGTGTGTGTGTGTGTGTGTGTGTGTGTGTGTGTGTGTGTGTGTGTGTGTGTGTGTGTGTGTGTGTGCGTGCGTAATGGGCAGCCACCGTAGTTCAACAACATGTGGATTTGTTAAATCAGCCATGGAGTCCTGCGTGTCAGACTCAGACACGCAATGACAAAGATGCTGAGCACGTAGTATGAGGCATTATCACAGTTTCAGGTGAGATTTGTCCATTGTGGCACGATTTCAAAATATGACTCATGCTGACTCATTCTTGTCTCTATACTGAGTCATGGTCTGCAGAGGTTTGAGGCTTACGTACTGTACTGTATAACTCTATTTAGACATGGACACGTGTTATTGACGTGGCATGTGCTTTGGCCACTTTGATACAAATAAAGAGTTACCTAATAATCTCCTTCCATTTTCTTGGAAAACATGACTCGTTTTATTAATTGAATTTGTCTTAACAACAACTTTTGTTGTTTTTCCCAAATCAGGTTATTTCATTCAGGGCGCTGGAGACTTTGTGTCGTCTCAGGGTCAGTTGTTCCTTGATTTTCTTGTCTCATGCATTTCTTTCTCTCAGTCGGAGAGCAAACCCCAGTCAAGCTCCACCAGTCAAATCTTTCATGTCATATACATTTACAGTGTAAACGGTGACGGTGAGTTTAGGTTCACAGTCTCTGCAGCCTCATGAGCTGATCTGCACACAGCAGGTCTGAGTTCAGTGGAAATTAAAACCAATTCATCACAGAGAATTTTGTGTTTTTAGCAGGACAGATAATCACAGACTGTGTGAACTCCACGGGGGATTTTTTTTTTTTTTGACATTAAAGTCAATGAAAAACATTTGTTACCACGGTAACCCATGGGTCTCCGACACCTGGAATAATCTCAGATTGACAGACCTTCACTTTAGGTCCGTGGGGACAATTTGAATGCTGTAAATGTGTAGCATTGTAATGGTAAATAGGTTCAGTCTGTCAGTGTGACAGAAAACTGCTGATTTCATAAGATGTCTTAATCGGAGTTAAATAGCGAGGAGCAGAGCGGACGGCTGCACCAGTGACATGTGGGACTGGGTGACAGTGATGGGGAGAAATATACAGAGGAAGCTTGTTTATCAATTTGCACACGAAATTGTGTCAACCCACTGTGCCTGTCTTTGATAACAGAGCTGTGTGAAATTCTTGGTAATTATTTTGGCAGGTTACTGTTGATCACATCTAATTACTCTGAAATGGCCACACTGCTGTTTTTTTATTTATTTATTTTGGTTACCACTGTCCCTTAAGTGACCACCGCGGCACCGCCCTGCTCACGAGGCCCTGTCTCCATATCCATTTAGCTGGAGCCGTGACACATGAAAGGATGTGAAGCTCTGAGGTGAAGTGAAGTGCCTGAACAACTGGCCGGCACCCAAGTCTGAATTTTTCTCATGCGTAAAAGTCGACATGGCATTACTGCTACCATTGGCAAAATTGCACAGTGCAGTGCAGTAGGACTAGGGACAGGTAATGGCTGCGGACTCTTCTTCACTGAGGCGACAATTCAGGTGGCAACGTAAAAGTAAAAGAAGAAAGAAGACATTTTAAAGTTTAGGTGTTTTTTTTACTTTATGAAAAATGTTGGTTTCTGTAAATCCAAGTGAGACATTTTCAGATGTAGAATATTTTCTTGAGGAACGATCATCATTATAAAGTCTGATCATGGTCACGTTGCCAGTTGATTGCACTCTTTGGTGACAGCTGGAGCTGTGTCTGCACTTTTGTGGATCAACATTTCACATAACAAAAGCTCTCAAAGGCAAAGCAGAAAGATATTTCCAGTCTGGTGAGGTCAGACACATGAAAATCTGCCTCCGACAAGTCGTGTGTCACCACTTCGACCTTGTTATTTTTCATGTTTGTTGTGGCTTTTAAGGTCAGAGCTGCACATTTTCTACACGTAGGAGCCGCTGTGAAGTTTATCTTGAACTTCCGATGTCAAATTTCACAGCGTAGGACGAATGGAGCTAACTGATTTCTCAGAAAGTATACGACATGAGCGAAACTGGAAGCAGACTCATCGAACATAGATCCAGAGTATGTGTTGCACACGGTGAGGCCCGGCACTAATTCAGCATCATGGACTTCTTATGCTAATTCACGTTGGAAAACAAAGAAGACATTTGTCGCTCTTGATATCAGAGAAATGTCATACATCCTGCTGCGAGCATCAAGGTAGCCATTGTGACTTAATGGTGCCCATTGTGATGCAAAGGTGCCCATTGTGATATGAAGGTGCATATACGGTCATTTGTATGCACATTAGCATATTGGATATTTTATAAGAACAAGTGCATTTGTTTGTTTTTGTCTTCAGACAGAGTGAAATGAGGCTGCACAAAAGAACAATACCACCACAGCTAAAACTAATCAATTCTGGGAAAAATACTTCAGGAAACTGGAAAAACAACAAAACTGTTGAGATTTTTTATTTTTTTGAAATGTTCAGAAAGTCTGTTTCACTTCAGCTCAGGGAGGTCACTCATTTCATTTTCTCAAATTTCTCCAATCTGCTGCTCCAATTTTACAGAAACATGACAGAAGTTTAATGAGACAAAGTGGCAAAACATTTATATTTACTCTCCTGTTGGTATGTTAATTGCTATACAGGCGAGAGAAGGTACATCTACTTTGGATTTATCTTCATCATATTATGACTTTCACATGGTGAACAAAAGTGTCTGGATTATTGGCTCCTGAATTTTTAAAGTAATTTAAAATTTTGAATTGCCTGAAAATCATCGATTTAATACATCAAAGTCTGTTTACAGGTCTCGGGGAGAATTACAGCATATGTGGGAAGAAAGAAAGGAAAAAAAAACAAAACAGCACAAAGCCTCTTATGGCTCCAGTTGGAAAGAATTGAGCTGACCAGACTTCAGTAGCCAGCTCTTCGCCTCTGCTTGAGGCCAGAGGCTCGGGGCTACATTAGCCGCTGCTATAGTGCAACACCTGAATCCTTAGCCAAACAACTGTCGGTGGTCAAGATGCATCGTGGGTAATGTAGGCTCCAGGTTTTGCAAATTAATAACAAAGAGAATCACAACCCTCCTGCAGTCTGATTAACAAATCTCTTTGGTTGTTGGTGCAACTTTATAATCGTCTATTCAAACCTTGGCTTTTTCTTCTTGTTTTTTCCCTGCTGTGTGTGTGTGTGTGTCTGTGTGTGTGTGTGTGTGTGTGTGTGTGTATGCGTGCGTGTGTGTTTACGTATGCTCACAGATACCCGACTCCTGTGTGAGAGGACAGACTGCAGCAAAAGTATTGTAGGGACATTGACACACATCTCCTCCCAGCACTCCTGCGGGAGGATCCATTCCCTTCCAAACACACACCATCGCCTGAGGGGCAGAGTGACCGCTCAAGCAGTGCCTGCCTCAACACACACACACACAGAGACACACACACACACACACACCACACCACACCACACACACACTGCACTGAGGCACACTCTTGTTATGCCGTTGCAACAATCTAGCCAATTGATTAGAGAACGCAGAATGCCAAATGGACTGAGCACCTATTAATGATCAGCAGCTAAACCAGACTGTGTGGAAGATATATGCTGCTCTCCAAGTAAAGGTTGAATTAAGCTGCTGTCATTGATAACACATCATCTTTTTTAATATTTAAATACAAAACCCTCGTTGCCCCATCATCTGCCCGTGTCAAGGTGAGATCACATGCTCCTGCTGTGTCAGTGGCCTCATTAGCTCTTAAAAACAAAAATCCCCCACCTACAGGAAGATGCAACACATGCGCAAGCGTCTCCTTTTTACTCCCCTTCCCCTGCTCCCTCTCTCTCTCTCTCTCTCTCTCTCATTGTCCTGCTGTTTATAGCTTACTCTCACTTTGTAGCTGCACTCGCTCGTTTCTTTTTTCACGCCGTAGCCACATCCCTTCGTGTTTGTCTGCCTCACGTCATCCTCCTCTCTGGCTCCTCTTCCTCTGCTCTCCCACTCTTCGCAGGCCTTCGCGCCCGACACCTTCCTCAGCCCCTTTGACATGCTCCACTTCATGTTATGAGCATCACATGCCACCTCGTTGGGTTTCGTGTGCGTGTGTGTGTGTGTGTGTGTGTGTGTGTGTGTGTTTATATGTGCGTAGAAATCTGGAGTGCATGTGACCGTTTTCCGCAGGAGGTGAGAGTGAAGAAAGGAGGAGAGAGAATGAACAAGGAGGGAGAGTTTATGCGTTTAGCCTGAGTTTTTAATAATTAATGTGTCACAGGTTTGCAAAATTGCCTCGTACTCCCTCTGCTCAATCCTCCCTTCTTCCTCTCTCCCTCTGGCTTTTCCTTTCTCTCGTTCACTCTGTCTTCTCTCTCCACCTCCCTGGTGGCGTGGGCTACCTCACCCTCTCCATCTCAATCCGTCCCCAAACACAAGGCTCTGTCTTGTGTTGCCATGCGCTTTAAAGGAAGCAGCCGTGCTAATGTACTCACAGAGGAAAAAACAGGCAACATGCATCCAGCCAAGATGCCCACCATGACTCCATCCTCCTGACCAACAGTGTGGGCAGCCCTGGTGACAGTGTGCTGCCATAACAACGGGGGGATGTCAAGCTCACAGTGATATTTGGTACCACTGTCAGTGAAAATTAAGGTCCCTCCACTTAATATCTGTGTTGCAGCCCCTGCTGCGAAGTTGCTTGAAGCCTTCTGGTTAAATTCACACATGAAATAAACCACTAATTGGTCTAAATCTTAAAAGCCTGAAATCGCAACTAAATGAAAGACATTATGGTCATGTCTCTGCCTCTCCCTCCTCTCACTGCAGTGCCCGTCACTATGCCAGCCGTCTAATGCTTCAGGGTGCTGGACTGCGCAGGCGGCAGGTGACACGGATTTCAATAAAAGGGATTATAGATGTGGGGACTGCAGAGAGGAAAAACAACACATTCATGTATGCATTTGGGGCAAAAACACATGGCTGGAGTGATGCTGTGTGCAAACAAAAATAAGTAGGTGTTAGATTATATACATTTAATTTGTATTGTACATAGACCAAATTCAAATTGTGGGTGTGATGAACAGAAAAACAATGAAGAATCTGTGGAAGTGCCAAACAAGTGCCAAACAAGAGGAAATGGTTAGAGTTTCAACCAAACAGCTATTATTTGAGTGTGTAAAATGTAATTTTTAGATGAAGCAAATCTAACACCTCTCTGTGTTTAAGCACTGGAAGAATCAATTAAAAGCAGCTAGTGTGAGATCAACATATGAAAAAACATGTTTTTTTGTTTGTTTTTCTTTGTTTTTCTTACACACAGGACATGACAAGGCTTTTGTTTCTTAATTATCGTTAATCTTTTTAATTACAGTTTTCAAAAATGCAAAATTATCCATTTCATCAAGCCAAACTTTTCGGTCGTGTATTGTGTGTTTTCTGTGAGATTATGAACACAGATCACATCTTTAAATGACTGAATACATTAAGTCGTTATTTAGTCTGTGCCTGCAATTACGCCGAGACACACCGAGGCCAGGTGACAGCAATTTAAACAAAGAGCCTCTCAAGTTGTTCTCATATTTGAAAGGCTTTACAGTGTGTCCATTGTCAGGTGCTGGACTTATGGGTCTCAGTAGGTGGACACAGGACCACAGTGTGACCTGCTCAGGACAGCTGCTGACATAATGAGGCCAGTAAACAAGCATCTGTCTCCCCTACTGAAAAGCAAACCCACTCAGTCCAGGCAATTTCTCCTCCCCTCTCCCTCCCTCGCTGACAGTGTAAAGGCTGCGATGCCGCTGCAAATGGTCAAACTGGTCACAGTGGAAAATAAAGAAACTCTGAGAAGATTATGGACCTAATGTGGCAGTTAAAGTGGCTCCTGGTGGCGACGCCGACGTGGCCCAACACTGAAGCACACACATGTGTTATTTCTCAGCGCAGATCCTCTCCATATGCATATAATTAAGTTTAGCTCATTTTCACCTGGAGCTACTGGAGCTCACAACATGTTTGTCATGAAGTCAGAAACTGTTTTAACGGCTGTGACTCAGCAGGTTCAGCGGGTTGTCCACTAATCAGAAGATCGGTGGTTTGATCCCCGGCTCATTCGGTCCACATGTCCTTGGGCGAGACACACTGAACTGAAACTTGGTGTGTGAATGGTAGATAGTTGATGGATGGGGGGGAAAAAAACGCACATTATGTAGGTAAAAGAGCAGGATAAAGGTGTGTGAATGGGTGAATGTGTAACGTAAAGTGCTCTGAGTGGTTGTTCAGGCTAGAAAAGTGCAATATAAATGCAAGTCCATTTACTTTTTACATCCTCACAACATATTCAGACACTCAACATCCAATCTAAGATCATGTTGGACAGCATCCGCAGGGAACGGTGCATCATGGAGGACAATGATTATACAACAGTGTTTTTCTGTACATTGTTATTTATTGTTATTTATTATAAGTTTGTACAGTATATGTTTAGATACGGGATAAAGTCTTCATTTACTGTTCATTGTGATACAGATTCAAGCTTACAGTTTTATATTGAGTATAACATTATTTGTATGTGAGGCTTTTAAACTTTAAAATCAGCTTGATTGATCAATGGCATCTTTAATCCTCAAAAATTTTTCATTTTGCAGCCCTGAACTTGTCATGGTGTCACGATCATTTTGAGTTTCAATCACTTTTTGTTTCTTAAATGTTCATTACAGTGAATAAAGAATTCCTCTACCTTCCTCCAGTGCTGCGTGTCTGTCCAGGCAGATGGCCGTCCATCCTGAGCCAGGGTGAGTTTTTCCTTGTCGCTGTGGCCAAGTGCTTGTTCACGGTGGGGGTTGTAATGTCTCTGTAATAAAGAGGAGGGTCTGCTCTGTATGAAAAGTGCCCTGAGATTACTTCTGTTGTCATCTGATGCTGTACAAATAAAACTCGACTGGGCTGCCGCCTCGCTTCGCTGCACCACGTTTTTTATAAGTCTGGCAAATAAAACAAAGAAATCATAAAGACAGATGAATATCTACAGTGTGTTATATTCTTACTGACAAAAGGTGTTGTTGGTGTTTTTCCTTTAAAAGCTTCACCTGAGCTGCTCTGTGGGGGTGGGTGGGCTACACGTGACATTTACAAAACTTTAACATACAACCCTCAGAGAAGGTATAACACCGATGATAAGATGATCGGACTGAAGATGATCTAAAGATAAACCAATGTTGCTGCGGACGTCGTGTGTGGTGAAATGGAAGAGTTCTGCTTTCTGCAGGGGGAGAGATTTATGGTCCGAGACAATGAGGGGGTGGGGGGTGGGGGGGGTTGAAGTTGTTGGCGACTGAGGGGAAGGAGAACTGTTGAGTCTTTTCCTGTAGTGTGCGTCATTGTTGGCAACCTGACTCTCCAGTCTGATTGCCTTGTTGAGCAGGCTTTTG
This sequence comes from Trachurus trachurus, assembly GCF_905171665.1. NCBI lineage: Eukaryota > Metazoa > Chordata > Actinopteri > Carangiformes > Carangidae > Trachurus > Trachurus trachurus. The sequence continues at coordinate 15,949,969 of NC_139903.1, read as the reverse complement.
GCTTTGGTGGCGTTCTCACTATATACTACCCTGAGCACCTGCTCCATGATATTTATGGGGTTTCTGAGCTCCCTCCTAATACTCTGATGCAGCAGTGGTGAAAGTCACATTTGTCTTCTTTAGACGATATCAGTTATTATTTAATGTTATGAATTTAAAGTCTGACAGTCAAAGGGAAACTGGATTTGCTATTTTTGTCCTGGAGACATTCATCCAAGACACTCGGAGCTGAATTAGTCCTCAGAGGAAACTGTGTTGTCTTTGCCTTTGATTGCTTTTGTATCAGCTATTGGGCAATTTATATTCAAGGTGTTTAATTTACACTTTTATCTTGCAAAAGATAAGATGACTCAGCTTAAATTTCATGAAGTGAAAAGACCACATCTAAACTGGACTGGCCAGTATGTAAGAAGAAACTTCAGCTTCAAAACAAAAGCAGATTATAATAATAATGTTCAGTACACAGAACGGTTGAGGGGCGAATAAATGGGAAGGTGATTTTATGCTAATATCCAAATATAGGCAGTGACTCTGCTGTTGAGGGCCATGGAGGGAAGGTCACTCCAGCGTTTGGGGGGCCGGGGAGAATAGCTGGGTCTGGGTGGAGAGGAAGGGCCGAGCAAGAGGGGGAAGAAGCAGAGCGTAGAGTACGAGCAGCAGCAGCGTGCAGGGCTGGAGCATCGCCTGGAGGTACGGGAGGGAGGGAGGGGGGGTGCGGCTTCCTCGGCAGCGCTGTGTGCTTGCACCAGGGTTTACAATCCATTAAGAGCAACCACAGGCAGCCAGGGGACGGGGCGATGCACAGACATCGACAACAAAGCGAGCACAAAGGTCTGAGAGCTGCGTCTTAAACACAATTATACCCTCATTAATGGTTGCAGGTAAGAAATGAGACTGCCTCTCAACATGTAGTGTAGTTCTGAGCTTGACTGGGCTGTGAGGTTTTTACCTTTTCATATAATCTTTATGAATGGCCCTCCTCTGCAGGGTGCACATTATACATAAGCTTTAATAAGCACACTCCTGCAGATCAATGAGGTACACACACTTGGTGTTATCTTTTTGTCTTCATGATAAATGACAGTGAGGACCATGAGACTGTGAATTAAACTTTTCATGCGTTTGCTGAAATTGATTTTAAAACTGCTGAAATCCCATGACCACCAATGTTTTCACACAGAGATGATGAATAATTGGTAAAAGTCAACGTCCATTAAGGACATTATTTAGTTTTTTATCGTTCACAAGTCCTTGTAGAACCAAATCTAAACATGGCTGATGATTATATTTATTAGAAAGGCTTTGTTAGATTTGTCCAGAGTGAAAAGATGGCAAATTAATTACAAGTGTAGTTTCTTGTAGTTTTCTTGTTATTGGTACACAGTAAATACTATTTTATTCCACAGTATAAGTTAGTACAGTTGTCAGAAACAACACAGTGCTGCATGTTTGAGGTTCAACAATCTCATTATTTACATCTTTATGTGTGGTATGAATGGTAACAGAATTCATAATGATGTTAAATCACCTCTGGTTTTAAACACATGTGCATATGTCACATGTGATTTGAGCATCTGTTGTGTTTTTATAGCAAGTTATTGATTTCCTCAGCTGATCACAAAAAATATGCAACCAACATCCATGCTTTTTGCATTACCGTGTATCAGGTATGCACTAAAGGAGAAGTCTGGACTTATTCTACATCATCTTCCTGATTGTTAATAAATTCCATTAAAAATGTTTCCTGCTGTGTGGCCAAAGCCTCATGTATCTGTTCTCCTCTGTGCCATAGAGCTCCATTGATTTTCAGAAACTATAAAAAAAAAAAACACAAAAAAAACACACCACTGAACCACACACTGCACTGGGTGATAGTTTTCTTCATAAACATGAACATAAGCACTGCACAGTGTTTTTGGATTAATCCCACCCAACACCTTCCAGCTGCCATAAATTGTCGCTCGAGCACACTAAAGCTACAGCTGAAAATGAACTCCAACAAACACACTCTTTGCTCCAGCTCCAGTAAAGAAAAATTAAGGTAACCAGCTATTGGGAAATTAATGAACAGCATTTTAAAACGAAACTTTGTTTTTCACCTGATTTACATTTCAGTAGGAACCAGCGCTTTGGTCCGAGAGCCAGAAACTGGTTGGTGAAGTCTGAAAGTACTGAAAGTACTGCAGAATAAAGTGTTGTTGGTTTTGGTGTTTTCATAAAACTGTTGACAGCACATCACCATCCTCATCCTGTAAAACCATAACTGAACCACAGCAGAGCTGGAAGTCCAAACAAGAGGTTACTGAAGTTACGACGGTGAGACACAAAACCACTTTTGATCAATCAGTGGCTTCAAATACAATCTGTGATCAATGGCAATGCATAAATATTAATCTAGGAAATTAACATTTTAGTAGTAGAAGCAATAGAGGTAGAGGAACACAAATTAGTTAGAAAAGTGTGTGTGTGGGTGTGCGGGTAATAGAGAGAGAGAGTTGGGATAGAAGAGCTTGAGGCGATCTCAAGGTGCTTTCATAAAAAAAAGAGTTTGAAAAACAACTGTGAACCACCACCGAACACACCGACATAATGGAGGGAATCAATATCTGGACTGTGCCAAGTTAGCATCTATCTATCTATCTATCTATCTATCTATCTATCTATCGCTGGTGTGCTAGCATGCTAAAACCAAAATACTGGAACAATTTACATTTTTTGAGGTGAAAAGTTAAAGGCGTCACCAAAGTGAGTTGGATTCATGAATCTCATCCAATAGTTGTTGAATTGTTTGAGCCCGGACCAAAGCGTTGGATCGACGGACCAACACTGCCGTCCCTGGAGCCGCGTGTGAGCGAGCAATGGCTAAAAAATATCATGATCCCACTGTCTCTTGTTCTTGTTCACAAAATGATTCAAGCTAGTTCTTAGCAAACAAGGCACTAAAAGCCACAATAGCCATGGGATGCTAGTTGTACACCTTTGCTACGAATCCAGTCGCCACTGCCGAACAACAACAGCAACAACAAGAAAAACCTTTATAGGTCTTCCTTCATTCTTCAGAGGGGCCGAGTGAGAGTTGCACAGACACCGGGAGGAGGCCATAGATGCAACATAGTGTTTTCCCATCTGACTCAGACCTGGAAAAATAAGTCAGACGGAGCAAGAGAGAAAAGAGTGGAAGGAAGATAAAACAGAGTAGAGAATGACAAGACCCGGGTGGGGACACCTCCCCCTCCATCTCTGTAGACGACCGGCTCACAGCCTGTCTGCCTGACTGCTTGCCCTGGAGCCACACTGCAGAGCTCACACCAGCGTGGACAGAGCGCACCGCTGCACACACACACACACACACACACACACACACACTCACACTCACGATGCAGAGGTATTATCATTTCCTCATCATACTCACTCAGGCTTCATCTGGTCTAATGACAGACTGGAAAAAACTGCTGGGGTCAGTCATGTCCTGGGACAAGTCTGATGTTTGAACCTTTTCGACCAGTCCTGTCAGCTCTCCGTGTCTCTGTCCTGACTGCTGAGGTTTAGATAAACAGGACGTGACCGAATTAGAAACAGATCCTATATACGTTAATAACAGTGCGTAGGTGTTGCTTATGAAATGTTTTACGTTTGCAGCAGCAATTTTAAGAAACGATGCGTGCAGCAGCAGCAGCAGCAGCACAAAGCTACATTTCGACACTTTAAATAGACATCCTGACTGCAACGTGTGCAGTGGATAAATGTTGTAGCCTACATTGTACAGTCCCACTGCACTGAGGTACAGGAGGTGTGTTAGTCAGGGCTGTGACTCCTCTGTCATCCCCTGCAAGTAAATGCTGCGCTTTAGCACTGATGCAGGAGTGACAAAAATAAATCTCCCTCCGAAACCTCATCAGATACAGAGCGTGATACCTGCTATTATCTACAGTTTGTGTGTGTGTTGTGTGGGCAGCAGCTGTATGGTCGTTCCCCATCACTTTCTATGAATGACAGACAGAAGCTGAATATGGAGGCAGGGTGGAAAAGTCTCACATTCACAAACCGACCCACTCACTCTCATGTTACACACTGAGAGAAAATATGTAAACACAGTTATTATGGGGTTAAGAATTGAAGCAGGAAATCACCAGATCATGTAATCGGTGCAATCAAGGAGAACATAATATGGATATAGATGACGCCTGGCAACCTTGACAACATGTAAACATTTTTCATAGAAATGTAATATTTTAAGGTCCTTGAAACAGTTTCAATAGTAGCTGCTGAAATTCAACACTAAAGGTGCAGTCGTTGGATTGTCTGTTGATGTTGCTGTCTTTCATAAACGTCACACAGTGAATCTTGGGATAAGTTCGTCGATTCTTCGTCGACCAAGAAAACAAGGGGCGTTTGGCGTAGGACAGCCGGGTGGCGCCGCTGTAACGATACCTGTCTTTAAAATACAGCCTCTGAACTGAAACACAGCTTGTATGACGCACTTTAGATATTTGCTTTTGGTGGTTTCAACTGAAGTGGAGTCTAATAAATGACCTGTATTGAAATAATATCAACAAAGCCCCTACCCAACAAACTCCAAAAACTGACATGGTCAAATTTTACTCTGTCTTAATAGGACACATGTAACTTTTATGTTAATCTCCAAAATAGGAGAAAAACATTATTATTTTCATCTAATATTTGATATATTGTGTCAGTTGATTAAGTTTGATAGATGCTTTATAGCCACACAGACTAAAACATGCAACAAAGGGAGTATGCAGTGATTCAAGAATCAGCCTCTCTAATATGTTCCAACCCTTCAGTTCAAGAGGGACAAATATGCTTATAAATGTTGGTGAAGAGATTTATAAATAAACACAAATCAATACAGATGTCCTCGTTCAGACCAGACCTTGCTCTTATTTTAAAAAAAACAGAGAAAAATAGTGCTGTTTACCAAGTCTCTCTGATAATAAGACCTGAGAGCATCTAAAGGCTGAATAATACGTTGATACCAACTGTCACAAACTGGCTCAGTGAATGTGACAGGCAGGGAGACTGCACAAAGTTAAACTACATTAAACAAACATGTGGAAGTCTGCAGGAGTTACAGTGAACGCCAGGCATGGATGAGTGGTCTGTTGGCTGTGGAGGTGTGGATGTGCAAAAGCAAAACCATAAAGATGTCGTGTCTGCATTAACATTTGAATGTTGCATTGGACTATCCGACGTGTAAACTACACAGTAAAGATGAAGCTTTGGCTTAATATTTCCACCATTCTTGCAAGAGGGTTTACCTCAAAAATGACATTTTTCTATTTTTGTTTTTAACATGTAAATATATCATACATAACAATATACCCTTAATTCTATTTTATATTAGTAAATTAATTTAGTATTTGTATAAGATGTGACTCCTGAATCACTCGTCTGTACAAATTTGAATATGTGAGCCAAATGTATGTTTGTTTTGTTATATGTGTTCTTGTTTTATCTCTTAATAATTTCATAAAAATATTTTTGAAAGAAAAAGGATGTCAGCAGATGGAAGGTAGAGGGAGAAAATGAATGCACGGCCCAGCTTTTATAGCATTGAGGGCCCAGCTGAACTGCATCAACCGACAGGACCTCATGTCTGTCTCAACTGGCTACTAGGGTTTCCGAGGACAACCTCCAAGACAGTGGGAGGGTCGTCACACAATAGATTACATCACCTCACTCTCTAAAACTCAAAGACTTTTTCCAAAACCATATTCTTTTTTGTCTTTTTTTCTTAAGCACCTCATGTACATCACTCACAGCTGCACACTGAGACTAATCTGAGAGGACGTTTTGAAACCACCCACTGGTCGTACGGTCTGGGCCAATAGAAATGAAATCCAAGTTTTTTCATAACGCACTGGTGAGATCCAATCACACCTCTGACAGCTCAAATCGTACGTTTCTCAACTTTGTGTAACATAATCCAGTGTTTCAGCAGCTGCTGTAGAAAGTGTTTAAAGGTTACCTGCAAATTACTTACATTAAAATCATCAGAGTTTATTTCAGTAAAACGATATCAATCTGTGCTGGTTTCTATACATTTCTTAGCATGTGCATTTTTTCTTCTTTTTTTTTGCCAGGTATGCATTTTATTCAAGTTTAAGCCAGTTTTGTCATTAAGTGGTGGAGTGATAAAAGGTGCTAGTCCTCTGGTAATAAGAGTGGAGCAGAGGCATAGAGGTGGGGATGTGCGGCGGTAGGGGGGTGGGGGGGTGGCAGGGCGTGAGGCTCCGTCAAAGCTATGATTAGCGCCGACCAAGCTACGCTCTTATTGATTGGCACAGTGGAGACACTGGGCTGCCTTCCACCACACTCTAATGAGAAGCCCTGACCTCCACTAGTCAGCAAGGTCACCAAAGCCTACTGTAATTGCACTTTCTCTAATGGCGTCAGTCACGCACGCACTCCAACCCCAGTAATGACAATTACCATAATGTCACTGGGCTCCGCAGGGGCCTCCCAATCATCCGTCACTTTGGGAGAGGGGATGTTAGTCAACTGCTGCTGGAGATTCAATGGGTGCGACACCATATTTGATTACCTGTCTCACACTGATGACTGTGTTTTTTTTTTAACCACCATGCTGGAACAGATTCAATAACAATCATCACAGATATTCACCAAGATTTGACTGATTCAGATAAAACATATCCATTTTATTTTTTTCTTTGTTGTTGCGAAAGACTCTACTGTAATTTGTTATCTACTTGACTCTGAATTTGCCTGCATGTTAGCAAAGCACATTTTTAATAAATCTTTCCACAACAACCAGCTGTGTTTTAGCAGCCGTACGGTGTTGGCAACCAAAGGAGAAATCCAACTAAAAACATCTGTAAACAAGCTCAAGCTTTAAGGTCAAAGGCCAAAGATGACTGAATTTGCTGTCAGACCCCCCCCCCCCTCTTCTCTAGGAGGTTTCATTAGCTCCACTGGCTGACTGGTGGACGGTCGACTGGCTGACTGACTGACTGACTGAAGTGTTGACTAATGTGGGCAGTGTGATGCTTTTATGGCGAGTGGCCTCAGCAGCTGCAGCAGCAGTAGCTCTGACACCTGCATTTTACCACCACGCTGAGTACAGCTGCTGCATCTGTGGCAAAGGTGAGGTCAAGAGTGTGTCAGGAGGTGGAGGTAAGACCGGGCAGGCTGATGTGATAATGAGTGATTCACTTTAATGGATCAGTTTGTGTTGGTCGTTCAATAGGGAGAAAAACCAAGGAGAAGGAGACAATAGTGTAGGTGTCGTTCTGTGCTAAAGGTTCAACAGCCTTAAAGGACCATAACAGTAGTGCAGCAGGTTTTAGAGCATTCATGAGAAATCATTTTCAAAAGCATATTATTAATATCATACATTATAATATTATAGCCTATGTAGATTTTTCTTTCTTTGGTTTCTTAATATTGAAAATGTAAAAAAAAAAAACTTGCAGCAGGTGTTTGTTTTTTTGATTCTTTACATTAACAGCTCTGCTCTTCATTCAACCCCAGCCAAACACCTGAAGTACCTAAAGTACATTCATCAAACTCATTGGCAGTTCAAGACCTCCGCTACAGGATGCATGTTACACAAGTCGGTTTAAACTCTGTTAGGTGATAACTGTGTTTTCAACCTTAGTGTAAACAGCCTTTTAGCTCCTGCAATACAATATCCGCCTTCTCAGAAGTTGCTCTTACATTTATATTTATCCTGCACTCTGCCACTCAAACTTTTTTTTATTGAACACAACATTTTAGTCCTCAGAGATTAAAAACAACTATTTCCATATGGCACTTTTCAACCACACACACACCAGTGATACTTCGTGGGCAGTTAAAGGTTCAGTATCTTGCTCAAGGTCACTTCAACATGCAGACTGGAGTCCAGCAGATCAGTGGACGGCCACGGCCATGGCCACTAGGACACAGTTTACCATGTGAAGAAAAGGGCTTCATGTTCCTGACACAACACTGACACTTATCTGCCTCTTTCAGAAACAAAGAAACACTTTTCTCAAGTAGAAATTTCAAATCTGCAGCTTTAGCTTGTTCCCAGCTGAAGGTGCACAGGGACAAAATATCTACTGTGACTAAATATTATCATCTGGATGTTTTTGCTTTTGCTCTCAATTTTCACAGCAAAAAAAGAAAGATATGTAGCCTCCACCACTGATTCAGTTTGACAAATATGTAAAGTATTGTGTAATTGTTGGCCTCATTAACACCACACGATGCCACGCACATCAATATGCGCTGTTAATGATGACACAGGGTTTGAAAAGTAGTTGTTTCCGTGGTTTTGTCAGATTGTAAAAACGACAGAATAGACAGAATCAGAGAGGAAGTTAGTCGTCTCCACATATTTACACGGCAGCTTCAGTCTGTGCCTCAGCGTGTGTCAGACGGCGAAGTGATTGTCCCAAAAAGTTGTGAAATTGATCTGAGGTTATCGAGTGTGACTGTCACACTCACACTCACACACACACACACACACACACACACACACACACACACACACACACACACACACACACACACACACACACACACACACACACACACACACACACACACACACACACACACACACACACACACACACACGTCACCTGATAACCCCTCACACTTTATTTCAAATAACATGCCACCTCTATTGTTCACATACAGCTCCTGTTTGGTTTCATTACTCTTAATGTTGTTCTGCTAATTTGCAGTGAATGAATTTTGGAGCCGGCGACAACATTTGGTCCAGATACAGTTTTTCATACAGTTTGTTTGTTTGTTTGCTGCTTTATTCCCACTTAATTTTCTTAGTGAAGAATATTGAGTTTCCAGTAGAACAATGCCAAATGGCTCTGTGGGTGTTTTTAATGGCATACTGAGTTGGCTGGAGTTTGGTATAGTTGCTGCTGAAAAATCTATGTTTCTTTTCTGCATCGTGCTCATTCAGATTATTGTAATAATGAAGTGAAGCGCATTAGTTTTGAATAAATGCACTTAAAACTATAAGTTCCACTGGTGTTAAGCCTCTATTTTCTACAGTTGCTGGGGAACAAAGATCTTGTTTGTCTTACCACGCTTTTTTTTTTCTTCGTCGTTCCCTTTCCTGTTTCTCTTGGTGGAGTGTGTGAGGAGCGTGAGTTGTTTTGTTGATCAGTGGGGAAAACTGGGACCCTAACAATGGAATAACAACAGATGTCACGCTGCCATTCTTCTGCAGCAATTTTACTCTAATAACAGCTGCACCACCAGTGCTAATGATTTCTTTCAAGAAATTCACTGACAAATTTCTTTAAATAACGTGACCAAAGTATTAAGACCATAGCGGGGAGCGCATATTAGCAAGCAAGCAACAACACCTCTGGTTCCTCTGTGGTGACATGAGGCCTCCTCCACATACTGATACGCACTATTATTTAATGGCTATAGTAATTTCAAGACAGAGAATTAACACTCACCTAAAGCAAGTACCCTGATGATAATATATTAACTTTGTCGGCGAGGTGGTCGGCTCTAAATGAAAACCAGCAGAACATTCATTTTTTCAGAGCATTGCCTTGCAGTAGTATAATCATTTCAAGGATTCGTTACATTGTTGGAGTGCCAGACTGCTTTTGACAGCAGGGAGGCATAATATATATATTTTCTTCTCCAAACGTTCAATAGTATACTTTGTCCCGCATTGTGCCAGTGTGTGCCTTTTGAAAATGAGCACAATGGCCAAAACAATATTAGTCTAATCTTTCACTCCATACAGTTTGTGTCTATATTCATGTCAAGCAGTGTGTATAAGCAGGTAGGATTTGACCTCCTGACCTCAGCGCCTTTTTATAAAGAAGAAGGTTTAATGCAACAAGTGCTAATAGAAATATAAAAGATCTGAGTTCAGAGTCAAGTTCATGTGTGTTAAAGGGACAAAAACTGTTGGTGAGTGGAGAGTTACGACTTATTAATTTTTGCTCAAGGGAGGATAGTCTAACTTTTTTTCTCCATAAAAGATTAGTGATAGCTCTTTATTCAAATATGGAATAACTATACTTTTATTCTCCTTTATTCGCCATAAATGTTTTATTCTGAGAGCGGCGGCACAGTCCTGCTTCCTTCCACAGTCCAAACACACGCACATTAGGCTAACTGGCAACTCTAAAGTGTCCATAGGTGTGAATGTGAGTGTGTGAGGTTGTTTGTCTCTATGTGTTGGTCCTGTGATAGACTGGTGACCCGCCCTCACCTAATAACGTCCCCTGTGACCCTGTACAGATAAGCGGTGTATCTAATGGATGGCTGGGTGGATATTATTCAGAGATTGTGGGGGAGGTTCTTGTCGAGCACATTTTAATTTTTCTTTAAAAAAAAAAAGGAAAAAAAAAAAATTTTATAATCCAGCTCCCATCCCAATCGCAATCATTTTCCTACAATCTTTAAAGAGAAGGAAAAAGTCTTGAAACCTTCACATATTTACCGACACATCTGTAAATGACCATGTATGAAGGGGAGATTGTTTTCTGTGCGTTAAAAGCAGAGGCAGTGCAGACAGGAGGGGGAATGGTGCAGGAAAACCTCACAAACACCACTTATCATCATCATCACCACCACCACCACCACCACCATCATCATCATCATCATCATCACCACCAGTAGCAGCAGTGCGACTTGTGAATGTGCTGCAGGAATGAGTGTGAGCCACTCCGGCTTGAACAGACCGACTTATTGTCAGTCTGATTGTAACTCGTGTGCTCATGGGTCAGCTGATAGCATGCATGACTGATTGTCTCGTATGAGCCGCTGCAAGCTCCATTATATCAGACTCTGGGCTGTTCAGACTTAACCTAGCCCCATCTACAGGTGGAGCAGACCCCGTTTTAGTGTCACCCTGAAACTGACTGAACCATTAATGTTATCACAGAGGCAGCTTGTATAGACACAGTCTTAATTCCAGCAAAATGCAGTGTTTCTCTCCAGAATAAAGACTTTTTTGTTTCCCTTTCAGTCATGAAAAGACATTTACGCATTGTCTGACAAGAGGTGATACGGCACACCTAAGAGGAGGCTGGGGGTTTAAGATGTTTGGCAGAAAACGTGTGCTTCGACCGTCAGATTTACGGCTAATTTCAGCAGGTTCACATGTTTAAGTGAGAGCTCGGGTCATAAAAAAACAGGGAGGGAGAAAAGAAAAAGTAAAAAAAAAAAAAAAAAAGATGGCCTGGGTAGGTGGTAGCTAAATCAGTGAGAGCACAAAGAGGCAGGCGTCTGAGAGGTATTGACCCTCCATTGATCGTCAGAAGCTGCGTGGTGGTATTGACCAGATGAGAGACCCGGGGAGGCAGCACACAGCTCCACCACTGAGAAAGAGAAAAAACAGAGAAAAACAACCATATACACTGCCATACTCTGACCTTGTGGGCCGTCGCTGTCCTACAGCCTACACCACTCAACCCCCACCTCACACTCGCACGCAGATGTGTGTGTGTGTGTGTGTGAGAGAGAGAGAGAGAGAGAGAGAGAGAAATAGAGAGAGAGACCCCTGCAGAGAACCGTGCAGAAAGCTCAGCTTTATCTTACTGAGGCCATTTCCTATCGCGCCTCACTGTAGCGCCGGTAAACACTGCGGCAGTTAACCATCCACAGGGCCTTCTGCTGCCTCTGCTACACACACACAGACACACACACAGACAGAGTCCCACACACTTTCTCATGTAGAGCTGGTCCTCTAAAACCACCAGAATAAGTCAATATATCTCTTATAATACTTATTATCACCCTGTAGATGTGTTTTCATGCTACAAACAACAGATTTTAATATTTTCCAGAACAAATCTTTTTTTTTCCTTTTATGGCCCAATCAAGTGGAGAGACTAATTCAAAGATCCTTCAGCTTGACAACAGGTGCTGCAGCCATTTTCCCAGAGATAAAGGTGGAGCTCATGTAGTAATTGGCAAGGAAACACAAGCAGCAGAGTTGGCTGGTTCGTGGCAGCATGGTTGATGGTGGAGGTGGAGGGGGGTTGTTGTCTAGTGACAAAGAGGAAGGCAGAGCAGAGGAGTCCGAAGGTGAGTCTGGTGTTTGGTCACTAATGGCCTTGACGCCGGTCAATAAACAAGCATTATTTATTTTGTATACATGCATAAATAAGATGTGCATCGGCGCCGAGCAGCCATAGGAAACTGAGCTCGCTGCTCCACATCCAGGAAAGTCATGGGGTAAAAAAGCAGGAGGGGGAAGGAGGGGGGTCATTAAAGTGAAAACCAGGAGCCACATGGGAGGCAGAATTTTAAATGACTCCCCTTGTAGCAAGACCAGCCCAACAGAAGGGCTAAACCTCTCTCCCTCTCTCTCTATCCATCTCTGCTCTCTCCCTTGCAGAGATGCAATTAATTCGGATAGAGCGTGCCAAGTGTGCAGAGATAGAGCGAGTGGGATGCGCCCTCGCACATGCTGGAGGGAGGACAGTTTTGCATTCCCCAGAACAAATACAGATTTGGGGCTTTCGGTCCAGCACATCGTGACCAAACTTCATCTCATCATTTCCACCTTGTCTCTCAGAGTTTTTTGGTGAGGGCTCAATCCTTAAGCAGCACTGACAAAAAAAAAAAAAAAAAAAAAAAAAATCAACCTCCCATCTTCCTGCACTACTGCAGTAACACCACCCAAACTTTTTTTAAACACCAACTACACCAGTTGGATAAAAAAAAAAAAAAAAAAATACTGCATTAACCCAGACTTCAAACTGACTCTGAGAGCACGGACGTGGAAACTTTTGTTCTGAGCCCCTCGTCGTGTTGAAGACACAGTTACCCAGCTGTTGATATTTCTCAAGGCCAGGGCTGAAGGGAGGGTGGGTGAGGGGGTTGAGGGGGGGCTGCAGGTGGGAGAGCGAGCCAGGGGTTGGGGAAGGTGTGGTGGAGTGTGAATCATGTCATGGTACACAAAGCACGTACCATGCAAAGTGCAGGAGGGAGTGTAGCTCAGGGCCGGGGAGGCCATCGATACCAGGGAAATTGATCGTAATCAACCAAGTTACAGAGACTGAGCAGGGATTGGCCGACGACCTTCTTCCCCTGCTTCTCCTCCTCCTCCTCCTCCTCCTCCTCCTCTTCTCTTGTCTTCTCCCTCCATCTTACACTGAGCTTCCTGATCCACACTGAAGACAAAACGTTTGCTGGCAATTAAAAGCAGACTTTGTGGGATGCATAAACACCTGAAAACATACAGTGACAGGTGTGCAGCTTTGTAGCTCCCAGTCACACGGGCAAGTTGATGGTTGTCATCTGCTGTGTTAATTCATTTAGTGGACGAGGTGTGTTTTTTTTTGTTTTTTTTAGCAGTGTTTTAACTTGTCTGATAGAATTGCCTTTTGTCACATGCTCTTTGTATAAGTCTGTTTGATCAAACAGATCAAGCAGGAATCACACGGGGAGAAAAACGTTTCAGAAAATCGGTCACATCCTCTCTGCTGTGGCTTCACTATAATTTCTCATTTGAAGACAGTGGCATACCTGGCAGTGCAGCTGCACCGTTAAAAAAGCTGGCCCAATTATAGCATAACACCTAGCCTTATGGTTTCCATGGCTGCACGATGCATTTTCCCGCGGGACGCACCGTGGAGAAACGAGCGTCTTATCAACCATCACCCTGGTAATAACACTCCCCCGAGCATTTGCCGCATGTGTCAGACCTTAACGAGAACCCTGGGTGAAATCTCTCTCCCAGTCCAGCCACAGCCATTGATTTGGACTTAATCTGTTCCTACGTGTCCTCGTGCGTGTGTGCGCGCGCGTGTGTGTGTGTGTAAGAGAGAGAGAGAGAAAGAGAAAGAGAGAGAGAGGAAGAAAGAGGGGAAGGGAGAGTGTGCATGTCTTTGTCTGTTTGGAAGTGTTTTTGTTTGTGCATGATTTAGTGGAAGACTGAATCTGAAACCCTGTCCCTTGTTCTGTCCATTGTGTGTGTGTGTGTGTGTGTGTGTGTGTGTGTGTGTGTGTGTGTGTGTGTGTGTGTGTGTGTGTGTGTGTGTGTGTGTGCATTTATTTGGTTTTAGCTTCGCATCCCCTCTCTCCAATATGGACCGTTGCTTTATAGTTGAATCAGGATTTTCAGTATTTAGTATCACTCTCTGTTTAGTTCATCATTTTTTTTCTATGGTGAATAACAAATCAGTCAGTGGTTGAAAATAAAAGCTTCATATCTACATTTCACACCAAGTCTTTCATTGACTGACAAGGAGATACGTCAACACTTGTGTGTTTGAAACTGATTTATGGATTTATTCAGTTTTAGCTCAGGCTCTGACTCCTTGGCTCTCGTTGTCCGAGGTTGGAGCAGATTTAGGCGGTGTGCGTTACAGGAGGGCGTCTCAGCTCGTCTGAACACACAAACAAATAGATATTAAATCAGATATTGAAGCTACTATTCAGTGATGACCTTGTCTAACTGGTTGCTCCAAGGCAGTGAGCCATCCGCTCAGAGTAAGAAGCTGAGATCCCGGTGCACTTGTCTACAAATACTGGATTAGAAGTTTTATAATTGGCTTAAATAAATATTACCAACACTTTTTTTAACGATCATTTACAAGTTCCGATCTAACATCAATAAAACATTGTTGCATAAACATTTTAAACAGCTCACAAGATGCTTTCTGTCAACTTTCTAAACTGCACAAACTTAGTGAGTCTCCATGCTGATTAATATTTTCCCAATAAGTAACTGGGAGTCGTTTTGATTGTATCAGATGTTGGAGAGTCAAGATTAGGTTTTGTGACACGGTTAAAGAAAAAAGCACTAAATGGCTTAAAGGTCCCTCCGAGCAAGGTCACTTCTTTTTTCTGGAGATCGTGCCCTCAGACATCCCTACAGCACTGCTGCCTCCCACTAATGTATTTAAATAGTAGAGAAGTCTGACAAATACAACTTTTGTTTCACTGTCTCTGCACTAAAATATTTTTCCTTTATGTGTTTCATTGTCATGTTGTGGACAGAATACGAATTAACAATAATCTGTGGTACAGTTTTCAAATTAAAGCAGAAATAATAGTGATAATAAAATAAAATCCTAGAGGCAATGTCAGATCATTTCCTGTTGTAGTGGATTCACCTTTAATTCAACATTTTAATTGTTACTAGATGTATTTCAGTATAAGAGCTGTAATAAAAAGTCAAATTGTTATCATTACATTTCTCTATTTAAAGCCAGACGCTTTGAAGAAAAGAATGGAAGTCAATGTGCTATAAGTGGAAACAAAGGTTCGAACAGGAAGTAGTTTTACAGCTTCTCACGGCAACGCCAATTTCAGTGTCACGCGCGGCACTAAGAGCTCAGCATGTTCATCTTTTGTCACAGTTGCCACTTAGACCAAGAAGTTTAAAAAAAACAGCTGAACAGCTCTCCACTAAATAGAGATTGTCACAGATTGTCATGTTTTTAATGGCGTTTTAGCAGAAACAGCCACAGAAAGCTGTTTCCCTGCTTCCATCTGTTTAGTGCTTCAGGTTAAAAAGGTACAACAGATCTTCAAATGGGAGCTCAGTGTGACTCTGAACGCCCAGACACTCGCTACACTCCTCTGTGGGTTTAGATGGATCGTGCATTCATTAAAGCAGCATTTAGACGGCACGTTTGACATTTATATTATTCGGTTACACAGCCTGAGTCGAGGCTGTACTGTAGGTCTTTACAGGTTAGCGACAGTATGTGTCAGCTACATGCTACTGTTTGAAAGATGAAGACGCTGGATTTGTGCGGGCAAGAGTTTTGTGTGTTTTATCATAAATGAGTGAGTTTAAGACGTTCATTTGAGCATATGAGAAAGCTCAAAGTAGTTTTGTCCCAAACAGGCATACTGTATGTGTGTGGAGAGGAGTGTGTGTGTGTGTGTGTGTGTGTGGGCGGGCTGTGGTGTTGGCGGCTGGAAGAGTAAACATTTTCCTCATTCATACCCAAAGTGAGATTTATCCTTTGCTATTTAGCATGTTTACCTCAATATGACCCCACTGGGGAAATCTAGTTATATATAGTCTTATCGGTGTGTAACGTTTTAAATGACCTCCAAACAACACTACTGACTTATATTGTGCATATAACAGAGAGCAACACAAACCCTGTTTGTACTTTGCACTGTTTCGATAAATAACCAAATAAATACTGAAGGTGATGCTTTGTGGGGGAAAAAACACACATCTGTAACATGGTAAGAAAAAAAAGACTTGCTGCAGTTTCTTTAGTTGCCAGCTTTCTCATAACACACCATTAATACTGTGAGTGGCCCAGCATCCATCATGTCTGTATGTCTGCTGTTTCTGAGCTTTAATAGAAGTCTGGTAAAGTGTAGTGGAAGGAGGGGGATCGGCTCCTCTCCCAAATAATCCTGCAACAACAAAACAGGATTTGTGAGATAGAGCACAGGAAAACATAAAGGCATCTAAGTAGCACTGAAGCTGTAGTCGGGTGACAGCCTCCTTTCTTGTATCGCTTTATTTCATCTGACTTTATTATCACTATAGGTTGTTGTTTTTGTTTGTCCGTGTGGCAGCAGCATGGGGGTGAACCTCCAAACTCATGTGTCATCGCACTTCCTCCACATTTCATGTTTTTGTTTTTTTCATGCTTGGTTATCAAATCAGCTGAATAGAGAATGCATGAATTTCAAATAATCAATACTCACCAGGGGTATTGGCTGCTCTGATTTCTATGGTTCACTGTTTTCAGCCTGTGTCCGCACAAACAGAGCACAACACATAAAAACAAAACTGCAGATCCGAGAGTGTTTACTGTCGTAATGAAAAAAAAAGTTATTAATTATGAATTAGACATTAATAATCTAAATAAAAAATTGACAGGAAAGATTTCAGACTGGCTCAATGACAAGTTCCACCGTTTTTATGTTGAAAACATTTACCTGAATAAAAATGTAGTATATCAATAATCTATATACATAATGCAACATGAAAACATGAACACATTTTAACAGTAGCATCATATGATCTTTGTATTTGCAGTGAAACAGGAAGTTCAATTATATGAAACCTAATGAGTCAAACGTTCTCATCCACTTACACAGACATAAAAGAGCATCCCTCAATAGCAACTATTCATTTACTCATAATAACGTTCCCACATAATCTGATCCTATATCAGATTATGTTCATACTCACGGGGCCTCACGCTGTCTATCCCCACACAGGACACAGAGGTGAGTGAGGTGAGTGTAGGCTATACTCACTCCTATAGCACTTTGTTTTGTAACATTAGCACCACATTATGTTCCTGTGTGTGTGACTTGGCGGAGCCAGTAAATCAGGGGTCACTTGCTGCCGCCTCTCCAGCAGCCTGGCCTGGATACTCACATGTTTTTGTTCCTGTTAGTCACATTTTACAAGCAGCATTCCTCCCCTCCTCAACAAAGTGGGCTGCATCAGTTGCTGCTATCTTCCCCACAACCCACCCTCGTTGGAAGAAGGTGGCAACTGAGCTGCGAAGGGGCCAGCATGTGCAGGGGCATTTAGACGAGGGGGGGTTGGGGGGTGGGGGGGGGCATGTCTGCTGGCAACAAGGGTGAGTAGATCAGTGCGGCTCAGTGTCTGTGAGGCGGTGATAAGATTCCAGGATTTTCCCAGTGTGACAGGCCTGCTCACCAAGCCGTGCACCCCTCTGCACACGGAGACAACCGCAAAACCACCATCACCACCTGACCTCCTCCACTCCCGGTGCTGCTACACCTCAGCGGGCAGGAGCCGCACTCAACCTCCAACCACACCCCAAAACCCCCCGGCTCCAACTGAAAATCTCAATCTGACACATCATCTTATTTTTATTAGTTTTTTTTTTTTCATTGTTTCAAGTGAAAATGTAAAGAAATAAATGTGAAAAAGTCCATGGATGTGTTTCTACTTTACAGCCGTTTGCCTCCACACTGTATGCTAGTGGTGCTGTCTCTTTCTTTCTCTCTGGCTCACTTCTTTTTCTTTATCTCTGCCTCCTCAGTCCCCCCTCCCCACTCCCTCTCCCTTGGATGGCAGGTCAGGCAGTGAGCTGTGCGGGCTCAGAGGAGGTAAGGACGCCGCGGTGCACATTAATAATGAAAGGCCTCAGCCGCCCCCCCCAGACAGACACACACACACACACACACACACACACTCGCTCGCACTCACGCACACACTCCCCCCATCGCCATGGCGATGGCACTAGCCCAGCACTGTCACCGGGGGGGAAGCTGGGAATATAGCTACACTCTCCAAGCCTCCGCTCGCCAAGCTGATCACGAGCTCGTACACAAGCCCACCAAACTGGGCCTTCCACTGTGGATATCCACTAATTAAAAACACTCAGTGCTGCGGCTGCGGCAGAAATCTGCATCCACTTCCCCACCTGGATATGAAAGAGTGACTATGGAGCTGAAGAAAAAAAAATCACTGAAAATCATCACTTTGCAGGAAATGGAAATTCATTCTGGTGTCACAGACCTGAGGCATTAGAATCAGTAATTACATTAAGACCCATGTGAGACTGACCACATTTTTTGGAAAGGTTTTTAAATCAGCACTGCTTCTACTTATCCAAGTCTTTATCCAAACTTCACTTCCCTTCCACTCACTGCATGTTTAACTCACTCAGCCTTAAACACACACTCTCTCTCCATCCAGGCTTCTTTATCATGAGCTTTATGGCTCTGACGACAAAACGTCCCATTAGTAATCCATGACTCTGAATGATTTCCTGCTAGTGTTTTCAGGCTGTAACATGTCATGGAGGAGGTGGATGTCACAGAGATCTCGGAGAAGAGCCCCCCCACACAAAAAAAAGAAAAGAAAAAAAGAGAGAAATATTAGGAGGACTTACAGGAGGTTTCATGCATTTTGAAGAAACACTGCAATCAAAATAGTTCTTATTCAGACATCTTTTAAATAATTTTGGTTACATTTTAGCAAAGCAAGGCTCCATCAGTCATTCCACTATATAGGAAGTTATTACATAGGCAGTGAGAGAAATATCTCAGTCAAACCAAGGACATCGCGATGATCTGCACCACCGCCTGATTTACTTTTAATGAGTTCTTCTCCTGTCAGAATTTCTTTTTTTTTTTTTATAACATCCAATTATAAAAAGAAAAAGGAAACAGTTTCTCCAATTTTTTGGAAAATTTATACGCAATATTTGTTTTTGCCAAACCAGCTGTTGAAAAACAAAACAAAAACAAAAAACAAAACAAAATAAAACATGCAAATAGACAAGTAGACAAACATCAGAACGGTAAATTTTGACACGAATACATGCATTCCTTTTTATTCACAAAACCAGTCCAATTTTCTAAACGAATACAAAGATTGGTTATTTTTAAAAGCTGTAGCTACCCAGCAACATAACAAAATCATGACAAAATATAACAAATAACCAAACAAATAATAAAAAAAAATGTAATCTTGTCTCAGTGCGTTCAGTAGGGTTGACTCAGAGCAAGTGCTGTCTCTTAGTGCTATTGCCCTGAGCAGTATTGGCACATGCTCAGTAGGGCCACAGTAACATAAGGCTGCCAGTTTCACTAAAAGGAAAAGTTTGGAAATGCAGAGGAGGGCTGATTGAGGAGATTACAGTAGTGACGGCTCTGGCAAACAGCGTCTTCAACCCAGTGAAGAGTCTCTGGAGATCTGCCCAATAACACAACTCTTTCAGGTTCGTTTCAGTCTGAAATCAATGGCGTCACAATTTGAAACATTTTCTTTCTTCCTTGTTTTTTTTTTTGTTTTTTTTTTCCTCGCCTGCACCACTGATCTGTCTGAAAACCGCTGGGACGAAAGGAATCGTGGAAACCGATGAATGAAACAGACGAAGGGTTTAAGTAACATAATGGTGAAGAATTACAATAATGTTTGCCATTAGCCACTAGTTTTAAAATATAGCTGTAAATTTACATTCTCTACACAAGTACTGTATCTTTCCACACATGAACAACATTAACACCAAACACAGAAATTAGTTGATTGTCCACACTCAGTCCGTCATTTCTGTTTCTGGTAATGAACAGTTCCATGTTTAAGCAACAGAAAAAAAAACTGCTGGAAAAAGGACAAAAGGTACCAAAATGGAAACATAGAAAAGGGAATGAAAGTTGCCATAGATGCTTTTCTTTACGCTTCATTTTTGGTTCAAGGAATAAGTAGGTGCATCCATTACCCGATTGATTTTTTTTTTCTGCTTCATTTCTGTTTTTTGTTTTTTTGTTGTTGTTTTTTTTTGTGTTTTTTTCAAAGTTGTTGTTGTTGGTTTTTTTTCCTGTAATTTTATTTGTTGCTTGTTTGTTTATTAGCCAGTGTCTGTTTTCCGGAGACAATCCAGGAGTTGGCATTGCACTTGATGGCAGAGCTTTGGGTAGGGAGTGGAGGAGGAGGAGGAGGAGTCCTACTGGAACCACCGGAACGCCGCTCCTGTAGGAAGCATCACCTTCTTGGAGAAACAGAAGACAAGGGGGGAGGGGGAGGAGGAGGAAGAGGAAGAGGAAGAGGAGGAGGAAGAGGAAGAGGAAGAGGAAGAGAGGAGGAGGAGGAGGAGGAGGAGGAGGAGGAGGAGGAGGAGGAGGAGGAGAGGAGAGGAGATTGGAGTTGTTAATGAAAACCAGCACATTTTTCAAAGCTCTCACAAACATAATCCCAAAAGTTACAATTTTCTTCACACCTTGACAGAGCAGCATACAGTAATCCTGCTGTGCTGCTCCTACGTCCTCTGCTGATTCTTTAATTTGGGGCGGAAACTAACAATAATCATTGTTGATTAATCAATTGCTTTTTTTTTTTTTTTGGGTGAATTCACTATCAGAAGCCAAGGAGCTCAAAGAGTCAACAACAAAGAGCCAAAACCTGCAGATCTCCAATTTGGGACTGTGACACAACAGACAAAGGTGCAAAGAGCCACAACGGTGAATATTCGGTATTTTTATCTGATAAAAGACTTAAAGGAATTGATTTAAGAGCAAATCAACGCAGCACAAGCTCTTTATCCCTAGATGAGTAATATGTGTGAAATCTCTACGTCCTACATTGTCTGGTCCATCAGCTGCCCCCTCCCTCTCTCCCTCCCTCCCTCCCTCCCTCCCTCCCTCCCTCCACAGCTCCACCACCACCACAGGAACGGGTTTCAGTCCTGGCTTCACACAAAACCCGATATGCCACATTTATTATTTAACCACCACCACAGCGCTGCTCTCCCACACCATCATCAATGATGATGCCGTTTTCCGTCCCCCCCCCCCCAACCCACCCCAACCTACCCCTCCCCTCCCGCGCTGTGGTTATCTGTGTGTGTGATTGCACTGAGCAGGAGTGGCACACATGCATGCTGCTGCAGGGCTCGGCAGCGGCCTGCCAGTCAGGAGATAGAGGAGCCACTCGGGTCCCCGGAGCTGCACGGCTGGCGTCCCTTTTGCAACTCGATTCTGCAGCACGGATTCTTCCGTTAGCCAGCTCTGCCTGGAGCGAGGCAGGAGGAGCTCGGCAAACATTTATGCACCCACACACACTCTCACACCGAACCAATATGTATTCAAGTACAGTCACACACCTCCACACACAGTGGCACATTAACCGACACTCACAATACACCCCCGAAATCACACCAAACAGTGAGACTGTTAAACTAAAATTCTCATACACGATGGATTCAGATTCACTTTTTTTTCCCCCCAACAGCAGAAGGTTTAATAAGGAATCATGCACGCTGGGAGTGCAAACACAAAAACACACTCACACCTTTCTTATTGAAAAGAAAAGATGTACTGCATGTGTCATACATCTCTGACAGTGGTGTAGTCGTATCGCCGTTACAGCAGAGATAAAACGCTGCCCCCCAAAATTCTGATGGAAAATATTATTTGTAACCTGAACATACTCAGATTTAGCATTTAGTGTGTCTCGTTGTGTGGCTCTCTTGCACAGCTGCACTGAAATTATGAGTTTCTCAACAAAGTAAACTCAGAGGCAAATGGCCCATTAGTCCAGAGAAGTTTGTTCAAAAACAATACCAGCCCTAATTACTTTTTAGGCTCACTTAAACCATTCCTCTACCCTTGAATCAGCAGTACAATGTTCTTTTGAATGCTATTGTTCATATCTGGACATGAAACTGAGTGACAGCAGGGTTCGCGCTCCCCAGGTTTCATTTACTTTGATTTTGAAAGTTAACTCCTGCTGACAAAAATGAAACATTTTTGCTCGGGTAAAAAGACTTCAAACAAGGTAATTACTCCGGTGATCTCAGCCAAATTTAGCCCACACTGTGCTTTATTTGTTAAATTGACTCAATCAGGAATAATCTGACAGCAGAGACACTGAATAACACAGTGCTGTTTCGTTGCCTACATGTGTGAGTGCCAGTTCACATCAGCTTCTCAACTTCCTATCAGTTTCTCAAAGAAGTAGTAAATGTAGTTTGATGGAGGAAAGTTTAGATTGAATGTGTTTATGGTGCTGCTCGTATTTTTTTTTTCATGACTCACTTAATCTTTCTGTGGCTTTCATGGAGATGGCGCAGGATGTACCACATGTTTGGAGATTCTCTCTTTTTGGCTGAAATGAATATTAACACGAACCACAGCCCTGGAGGTTAACGGCAGCATATTGCCACATTATTTCATGGTCTGTGTGTTAAGTATAGTTAGCCCCTCATCCATCTCCGTGATGACCTTTCTGCAGCACAACTCAGCTGTTCAGAAGACAGTCAGAGGACAGCAACATCTGGCGCTGCCACAGATGTCAGAAGAGGCCGGACTGACCGTGACGTAATGCGTGGGGAGGAAAATCAAGGCGTCCCTTGGTTGAACTGTAAAAGCTGTTTTTTCCTCATTATCAAACATGTGCAATCAATGGAAAAAATGGCAGCCGCTCAGGAATAGAAAAAAAAAAAAAAAAACCTTCGTTCACCAACACTGATTGCACAGGTTCAAACAGATTGGATCTGTGGGTGTGAAGTGGCCAATCACTATAATCGATGGATGTTTTCTCAAACGAGGAAAGCGCATTTGTCTTAGCGATGGCGCCGACAGTTTGAGTGTCTCGACCTGCAAAAGTAGAAAACAGAAAAAAGCGGCTTTACCACTTCTTCTGTGACTTACATCCACCTTCATTCATATAACAGCCTTTTCAGAGCACAGCGCATGTTGTTAGGTGTTAACCGATGCACATTCCCGCTTGCCAGTTTAAGCCATCGCGAATTCAGTTTTTGCCCCAGGGCACCAATGAGCAGCCTGGTTATTGTTTTCATGGCTTTTATCATCCACAGTTGTGAGGATTCCCTTACGGACACCCACAGGAAAAAAAACAGCAACAACAACAACAAAAAACTGAAAACACAAACCGACACAATAAACGCAAAGCATCTCCACATCCCCTGTATTGTATGTGGGCTGTAAAACTGTCTCCTGTGTGCAAAGAAGCAGAGAAAAATCCTTTAAAATGAGCAAATGAAAACACCAGTGACCTCTAGTTGGCATAAACACTCAGTTTCTGTCTGAAGAGGTGAAGCGTTTTCCTGAGCCTGCTCTCTCCTCCTGTGTCAGGTATGACTGATATGTAAATACATTCATACTCTAACGTGCGCCGGGGCAAAAACACTGGACCCATTAGTCCTGAGTTAGTTAATTAAAACATGACAGCGGTGTAAACACATCTCCAACTAACAAATATGATCCTATGAATCCTGTGATTATTATTTTTTTTATGGATTAATCAATCAATCACTTGAAGAAATAGTGGAGGAGTCATATTCATCATTTCTTCTGGGCCACAGTGATGGGATGTCTCCTGTTACTCCACTTACTGTAACTACTGTATGTGGTGAAGACGGTTTGGCGTTTTCGCTCATGAAAAATGACTGTAACGATTAGCCGATCATCTAAACATTTGCAGATTGATTTTCCTGTTCCAGCTCTGGTTGTAAATACGCCAGAGACGATGCTGGGAAATGAACGATGGATCCTACAGATAAGGCTCCAAATCTTTCACACCATCCCTCAATACTCTTTGAGTTGGGCTAATTTGGTTAAAGATTAATAGATATTTGGAAATCCAGCTTTTTGGATAATGATTTTCTTTCTCAATAGCATTTAAATGTTGAAAATGTTTACATTTTCTCACTGAGATACAGTTTTTTCCCCACTTGACAATGACAGAACCTGTGCACACTAGGTCGACGACAGCCTGTTTTGGTTTTGTAAATAACCTGACTGTGTCTTTCAGAGTAAAAACTATTCCTGATCAAGATAGCGGTGCACAGCACGACACCCTGGCTACCTCACTGCTCTCTCTCTCTCTCTCTCTCTCTCTCTCTCTCTCTCCTCGTCTTCCTCAGCCTCCTCTGTCCACTCCAACTTGTCCCTCTGTCTGCCCAGCAACTTGCCCACACATCCATGTGTCTCAGTGTCAGTCTGCATGCCTGTCAGTTTGCATGAGTCTCCTCTGTCCTGACTGTCTGGTGTACGGTGTCTGGGAGGCAGGAGAGACCATGAGGGAATACACAGCTCCCATATCAATGTATGATACTGGCAAAGTGGCCCCTGAGTGAGTTCAGGTATTAGCCCAGCCTGACGACAAACACGTAACCTGTGAATTTCATTACAAAATATATTATTCTATAAGTAGACAAAGGTACAAAGGCTCATCCCCCTGTCTTGTAATATTTTCAAATACAGCCCACACACATACACAGTACACCCTGAATGTAATACAGTGACATACAAGTAAAAACAAGGTACACTACAACTTCCTAATCCTGACTCTCCTTCTGTCGCTCTGTGTTGAACAGCGTCGCTGAGACTGACACCACTGGAGGGTATTCAGACACAGGCAAAGAGGAACTGCCTTCCCACTTATTTCTCTCAAATGTAGCATTCCCAGAATAAATCCAGACATCTTCAGCCAGTGAGCTATGAGGTGGCAAAGGCCTCAGCATGCTAACTCCCCCTCACTTGCCAATTTTACGCTCCTCTTTGAGCTGCCATGAGCTTTCAATGGAAACCGTCAACACCCTTAAAATAAGCACACTGCTGCTGGACTGCACTTGTGTACCAACCCGTATACGCTCACAGGCTTCTACAAACACACAAGCGTAACCCCGCGATGCAAACGCAGTAAGAAAAAAAAAAAAAAAGCAAAGCCAATATATTTCTTCCAGTCTTTCTTTCTTTCTTTTTTTGTGCTCACATGCGCGCGCACACGTAGACGGGCCAGAAAGCAGTCACAACCAACTGACAAACTGACCGCAAGACACATGTTAAATAAGACGTCATGCCCCTTTAGAGGCTGCACACTGAGTGCAACAGCCATAGCAGACGGGGATGTGCCGCCCTGCCTTTGATTGAAGGGGAATGTGACACTCAGGGGCTGTTTGAGCCACAGCTGAGGCTCACTGCAGTTCACTGTGGACTCAGAAAGCCAGGAGGATCTTCTCTGCTGGCACAGGTGCTGCCCAAGTCACCCTGAATATGCATTAAAGGAGCTGATGGGAAGCAAGAATTTCGTTTTTGCAGAACCCCTTGTTTTAAAGGCAATAAAAACCATACGCTGTAATTGACAATCTTACATCATCTACTCAATATTGACATTTGGGATTTACTGCTGACTCTCCACTCAACCACTTTCCCTCCTGACGCAGCACATCATCCATGAATCTCGTCCTCTGACATTTAAACTCACACTGATGACATCACGCCGGCTGACGGCGCGGCCCGTATCCTCTGATCTAATCACCTGCCACCTGCACCTGAACGAGAGCTGTTGACTTAATAACAAAGCCATCGGAGACAACTGCTAGACTGCTAATAGAAAATGTATGAGTGCATGAGGACAAATAAAGTAAACAGGCAAAATTGAAAACGTTGTACAACTGTCAGAGCTCTGTTCAGGGAGAAAAATGATGATACTGTGCTGCTGGGGGAACAGGTTGCAGACTGAATGAGAATAGTGGTCTTCTCTTAAGGCCCAGTTGTCACTAGTGCTGCAGCATGAACACGATGAGCTGCGTAAAGTCATAAACTTTAAAATCAACTCGTTGTCTGAAACATACCGTAAGGAGCGCGTGTAAGACCATTCAGTTTCTAAAGGCAACTTCAGAGGAATATTACGAGGATTATTTTGTCACAAAGCTTTCATTTCTCGCAGCAGGTTGTCAGGTGACTGAGGTTAAGGTTTGGGTTCATCATGTGCAGGAGTTACACACTATAGTTTGAATGTTTCTTGCCTTTCCCTTCCGCTGCCTCGTGACCTTCACTACATCTGTGGCTCGGTAGAAACCTTCAGACCTCCGTGAAGGCGCCACATCTTTGTTGGTTTAATGTCACATTTCATCTATTGAATGGCTTCAATACACCTGCTGTTCTGGCAACTGATCTCTAACCACTAATATCGCCACTGCCTTTATTTTATTTAATGCAGGGACCGACTTCTTTGTAACAATCTCAGTTTTTTGTGCAGTGAAAAAGAATAAAACTTTGTACCTTTATATTGATGTCTGGTGGCCTGGTTGAGGTGTTTTGGTCTGTAAACTGTTTTTCCACAATGTTTGCTTTGACAGCTTCACTGATGCTGTGTGGACACCACCAGGACTCGTGTGGTAGAGGAGTGCAGCGCCGCACACTACAGCTGCAACCTTTTAGACACACTTATATTATCCTTTAAAAATACTCATTACCCTAATATTGTTATACTAAACTGTAAATGTGAAAATTAGTTGTAAGCAGAGATTTGCCTTCTCATTTTTGCTCTGAAAAAGAGGAAATTGCTTGACAGACACATTAAATAAATTAGTGAGTTGTAGAGCTTCTCAAATGTCAGGAGTAAAAATTGTGTGCAAGGTAATTACAGCCCATACAATTACTAAAGTCAATAATCAGACTGCTATTATACTTGGTACTTGGAGGCTTGGCAGGTTTATGGTACCCTGGAGTTTCTTTCATCAGCAGACTGTGACGTTACAAGCAACATGATGACCTATATCAACATTCATGAATATTCAAGCCCCCTTGGGTTTGGCATCTATGGTGTGAACGTCTGGTATTAGGCTAACTAGCTATGCCAACATCAGTTGCGAATCATAAATTAGAATTAAATTCCTTTTTGTTGCAGACATCGAGTCGTACCACCTACATTGCAAAGCTGACACATCTCCCCACTTTGGTGAATCATCAGCAGAGACAAATGAAGCCTCTCATCAATTTGCTGCTGAACACAACACTGGAAAACAACATGCCGATATCCAGACACATCGGTCTGATCCTAAACGCGCCAGAAAGCCTGGCGGATTCACACGTGGTGATCCTTGAACGTCACACTATTAAAGGGCCACGCCACAATTCTGTTAATGTTGTAGCTAATTCACTGCACAACAACTAAGGCATGCTTTTCATTGCTGCTCACCATTTGGGCTGTGGCTAACAATTGTTTCCAAATTGATTGATCTACTTATTATTTCTAGCTTCTGAAATATTAATTCAATTGTCACAAATGTCCATCAAATTTTCACTGAGACAAATAAGACAAAGAAAAGCAGGAAACCTTCTCAGTTAAGATTCTGAAATCAGATACTATTTGGCACTGGTTTATAATTTCTGCTTGAAAAAAAAGAAAAAAAGAATCGCCAAAGCACTTCATTGATTATCAAAACAGATGTCAATTATTTTTCTTCCAATTGGCCAATCAATCACTGGACTAAATGTTTCTACTCCAGGATAATAACTGCTGCCAAGAGCAAAATACAAGTCCTGTATATTCTGTTACTGTTGAGCGTTGGTGAACACACAGACTTTTCACACTAGACTGTGGCTCAGTCACTGCTCAATAAAAACCAGACATGATCTTCAGTTTGCTGGATTATCTCACTTAAGCACATTATAAATCTCTGCAAGCTGTGAATTGTTTTCATCACTTTGTTTGTCCAATAACAAAACTGTCCCTTTAAGGAGCATTCCAGTGTGGATGGCCCTCGTCAGCACATGGAGATTGAACAACCAACCTTTCAGCCTACAAACAAGAGTCCAAGCTGTCACCCTCAATCAGCATCAGAAAGAGAAAGAAGTAAAGCCATTAGCAGTTTGAAGCACCGATCCCGTTTGGTGTCAATTAGACCAGGGACCTCTCCATTGGTTCATGTTCACGCTGCGTTACGTATCTATCAATTTATTATGTAATGTCAAAGTGACACTATTATCCATCGATCCCAAAAGTTTATTTCCTTTGAGATGGAACATCTGCTGAAATTGATTTCATGATTGGTCGTTCTGTCTCCGCGGTCGGGGGTTAGTTAGGCCACCGAGTGTGATGGAGGTAACACACAGGAAGTTTGGAGGGACATTTAGATGAGCAGGAGTGTCACCGGAGAGAAGGACAGCGAAAGG
Source organism: Trachurus trachurus (assembly GCF_905171665.1). Taxonomy (NCBI): domain Eukaryota; kingdom Metazoa; phylum Chordata; class Actinopteri; order Carangiformes; family Carangidae; genus Trachurus; species Trachurus trachurus. The sequence continues at coordinate 15,921,604 of NC_139903.1, read as the reverse complement.
CAGTGAAAGGCGAAGGGGTGGGGGCGGGAGGGGGGAGGGGGGAGGGGGGGGGGTGCATGTGCCGCACTGACACCTGGTGCTCCAGATGACAGCTCTGCAGCCAGATGGGCCTTGTTACATGCACAAACATACACAAACATACCCACGCATGCACACTTGCGCTCAAACATACTGTACACATATTCTCAATTACTGCCACCCTGTATCCAAACACAGTTGAACATTTCTGTACAATCAGCATATGCACAAGTCGGCACAAAGGAGGATGTGCAAAAAGGCTCTGCTGCCGGGGAACTACTGTGTGTGAAAAACACAAACCATGTGGTGTTTTGGGCAGAGATCTTTCTCTTTAGATTGAAAGGTGTGAGAAGGGTGATGGTGGGGTTATGGCGAACAGATTAAGGAGACCCCATGGTGCATGCTTACCCTGCACATATCCACTGAACTCCGCACCACCTGTCATTTCCCTGCTTGTGGAGCCCTCACCCTATAAACAAGCCCCCCTGTACTACTTCCCTTAAAGGGGAATGACATTCAGGTATGAAGCAAAGGTTTTCGGATGTGAAGCAGAAACTCGTCTGTGAGGTTTGCAGAGCTCTCTGGTAATTTGAAAACAATTCTCCAGTTCCTCATTGTGGACTGACTCTAAACTTTAGATCCCATGGTGATAAACTTGTGGCTCATTTGTTTGTTTTTTCGCCCCTAGGTGTCTGGTTCGTTTTTTTTGTAAATGAATTGAAGCTTTGTAGTGACTCTTTGGCTCAAAACCCCTTTCAGCTCATTTCAGGAGACCCCTGAAGAACGGCTCACAAAAGCAAAAGACACATCATAACCACCATCCTCTTCTCTTACCTCCAGAGCAGCAGAGGGCTTTTTCTTCAGTTCCTCACATTTGCGAAACTTGCAGATCTGGTGGCCTGTTTTGCGATTCCGGCAGCTGCTGCATTGCTCGCAGTTAATCCGCCGTCGGCAAGGTGGGCACATGCCGCAACGTTTTCGCTTCTTTTTACCGGAGTTGATAGCAGAGGCCAGCTCACTCTGCGCTGGGTACTCGGCCAGGCTGGCCATGTGTAGTGCACTGTCTGCCAGAAACACTCCAGCCGGCGTCATGATGAAAAGCCCCGGGTTGAAGGGGAAGCCACCCCCTACTCCATATGGGAAGTCAACAGGACCACCTACGGCGTCCGTGACAGACGTACCCTCCAAGTCGCTAGCCCCCGAGCTTCCATCTCCGCCGCCAACTCCCACTCCCATGCCCCCAGGCAGGAGCATGTGCTCCATACCGGCCCGCTTTAACAGTGCTGCTGCCTGGGCAAAGTGCAGCAGGCCATTCTGTCCCTCCAGAACCTGTTCTAGGGTTCGGTCCAACTTGGCTGCCGTCAGTGCGGAGACAGTGGGCTGGGGCTGCGGGGGCGGCTGAGGCTTGGCCGAGCGGCTCTTACTCTCACTATTGTCCGTGTGTCCATTGGTGGTGGCAGAGGAGACCGCTGTATACTGGGAGAGGGTACGGGAGTTCTTAAGGCTCTTGCTGAGGGGCTCGCTGATGATGCCACTGCGGTTCCTGCGCTCTGTAACAGGAGAGTCCTGCTTGCAGCTGCTCCGGTCCTCTGTCCGGCCCCCCTCCGACAGCCCGGTAGACATGGTCCAGAGCGTACGTGCCTGGGTTGGGGGTGAGGGTGGAAAGGGGGCAGGGGTGAGCGAGGAGGGGGAGCAAAGACCTTTTCTCGGTCCGTTCTGTGCCCCCGGTGAGAGTGGCGCCTCACCTCAATGGACCAATCAACCGGCTGACAACAGACAGGCCCCGGAGCCTTCTGCCCGCTCTAAAGCTCAGCCCTCATCCACGCTCTTCCATGGGCCGTCTGGAAACGTTACACAAGAGAGAGAAGAGACGTGTGTAAATTACTCATTAGCGATCGCTGCAGCAAAAACAGTGAAACACTCAAGAGAAACATTTTCCATTTTTTGTTGGGGTTTGGGTCAGTGCAAGAAGAGCTAAACAGACAGTTAACATGCATGTTATGAGAGTGTCGTGTTGATGTGGTGTCTCTGCCCACCTGATGAATGTAAGTCCATAATTCACTCAGTTTTAGCTCTGCGTTTGGTCTCCACCAAAGGTTTTTGTTCACCAGCTATTTTCTAACAACTAACAGCAGAGTTTTTAGAGTTTTTTGGTTGAAAACAGCTGCTTTTTGTGACTGACAGTGCAGTTACCACAAACAATGTTAACTGTTAACCCAATATAAACACATCCATATCATATCCATGTGACAATTCTCCATAGATACAGTATATTATCACCACAAGTGACACCTCTCACATTTGTCTTCAGACAATGTGAGAGGTGTCAAACGATGTTTCGTAATATTCACAATGCAAACAGTCGAATTAGACACTGAGATGAAAATTAATTTTCAGTCATTCTCAGTTAGTGACGCTCAGGCTTAATGAAATTAGTCTTTCAAAATTAATTCTTTGACTGGGGTCACCCAGTGTTTTCATTTATAGCCCCAAAACCAATGATCAAGATATGCTGATAGCAAATTATAATTCAACCTCAGAAAATCAAAAGTTTTAATTGCCTCTCTGCTTCGTCTTTTAACACATCAATCTACAAATCAGACTTCACAGACTCCTGACCGGTGAATCAACACCTTCTCCCCTGGTGTTTCTCTGATTGCTTAGCAAAGAAAAGGAATTATGCGTATGAAAAAAATCTAATTAATTAAGTTGTATTGAGGACAGAAATCGCTTTGGTAAACTACATGAATCACAAACTATCAAGTATTGTAACTAAAAGGCCCTTTAACGTTTGATATTAGTTTTATATTCTTAACTAAAAGACTCTGTTAGGACCACTGTCATTGTCACTTTAAGCTAAAACACACACACATACTGTACACACACACAACATTACATAAACAAACAGTTGTCATTGTGGTTGTCATTACAGAAAAGTCCCTGAAGCTGTGCTGTGTCATTCAACAACACTGAACCATGTGATCACTACTACCTGTGTTGAAATGATGGCCAGGTGAACTTCTGTATTTGACCTATTGAACTCCTGAATCATCAATACATGATATCAATAATAATGTCTCTATAGATAACCTGTAGAGCCTGCTTAAAAGGCTGCTATGAATGTTTCACTGTACATATAAACTCCATTCATATACACTTAATATATGTAGCACATCAATTACATGGTCATTGATCCAAGTGTATAAGCTCGTGATACAGAATGTGTATTAGTCCCTAACCATCTGGAAAGCTGCTGAAAATCTCTCCAAAAGCCCATAACAGCACTGAGGAAGTTCATTTTCTTTGATTAACTTTTGATTTCTTTTGGTTGCTGCCATTTGACTGTGTCAATCAATTATTTCCCACCTAATTAGTTTTAAAGACCAAACCTCTAGCACAATATATTTTGGAGGAATAGTGGATTAAATGGTGCGGTGAGGCTTCTGAAGAGGGTTCACTGGGCCAGTAGTGGCAGACTCCCCACTGAAAAGAGATGCATGTATCCACAGGCTTTAAGCGTAAGATTCCCTGTGACTGCTCATCTATGAAAGACAAAACTATGTTGCTGTTCTCCTGACCTGTCCGTGTTCACAAACAAGCATACCACCTCCCACAGAAAAGCTGAGGAAATGGCCGGGCCAGTCCTTATAAGGGAAACAAAGGGAAAGGGAGGGGAAGAGGATGGAGCGGGGGGGTGGGGGGTGTCTGTGCAGTGTGTGGAAATTGGAAGGCCAGAATTAGTGGGAGGTAAAGCTTCAAAGGCAAGAGCACAGCCCCCACATTCTCACCAGCTCAGGGGGATGTGGCGCCAGTGAACCAGAGCCAGCTCCGCAGCCCCTCAGCCCCATAGTTTCAGTTTCTCCCACTACAGCACTGACCAGGGTCCAGTTTCCCAAAAGCATCTCAACACTTACTGCATCTCTGCTCGGCTGTAGCTGAATGTGTAACAGCACTGCAAACCGACCGAGGGATACAGGAGGATTTGTGTGCTTTTATGTAATATAAGACCTGGACAATGTATTTAGTGGTTTCTGTTATGAACACGTTAATGTTGCTAAAGGAGCTTTTTTCCCCAGTCGGATCCTAATTGAACTCTATGGAAACTGTGCGTTTACAAAAGTAAATCTGAGTAGCTACTTGTACAACAGCACTTTTTTCTGATTAATCGTGGCCTGGGAGAATATCCAGCTCTGATCCAACTGCTTCATCAATGATCTAAATACAGTAAATGTGCTAAAAGACTTGAGTATTCCACATAATTAATGAACTGGCACATTATCAATAGCTAGAATAAATGAGTTCTCAAGTCTGCTACAAAGCGGAGAAGTTGGCAATCACGGCTCATGAACACTTTCAAAAATATCACTGATCAGCTGTAACATAATAATTCAGCCAGGACACCATTGTCCCATCAGCCAACAGCTGACCTCGCTGATGACACCGCTGGGTTTTAAATAAAAAAAGGCAGGTCTTTCAGAATAAAATGACGAGAATCTCAACTGCTGTGCTTTCATTACTGACAGAACGGATGTGACATGATGCTTTTCACAGATATGCTTTTTATCAATTCCAGCAACACCTACTGTATGATGGCAACGCAGTGATACACACTCGCTTTTGTTTCAGCTGCAAAATATGAAGTCAATATGACAAATTACTATTTATATCTATTATCACTGACTGAAGTCACTTTGAGATAAAAGGCTTCAGTAATTGGAGGATTTTTCGAATAAATAGACTACAGCGACACTAACCTACACTTTGTTTATAGAAAAATTAAGAGACAGATACTGAGGACAGCTGTTCTCATTTGATTTGCAATAGAGAAACGACTGTTTTAGTATTTGCCTGACAGACACTGAGAAGAGAGGAGACCGTTACGAAGACTAGTTGGGAAGGAAGACCACGTATATCCAGATTTGTGTTTTACATCAGTGATTCACTGATGTTGTTCGTCTCCAGCGGCTGGGAGCTGAGCTGTCTAACATTTGTTTGGCTTTTTTCTCTGATAACTTAAGATCCAGACATCCGATGACTAAAACCCTTCATCCGGTTAAAATACATAGCTGAAAACGACCAGGGTGTAAAAAAAAAAAGTGTATCTTAAAAATGGAGAAAAAGTGAATTTTGAATTCTTCTGGCAGACAACCACAACACTGACACATGTGTCGAGGGGGCATGACGCCATTGACAGGCAACCAAATGAAGTTAACCATGATTAATTTCTCTAGGCTTGAGGAATTGCTGGAAACATTTGGGATAATATAAGTACAGAACTGAAAAATCTCTAACAGAGGTGTGATTGTTTTTAAACACTTACATTAGGAAAAGTTATATATTCCAGCTTTAATGCTGTGGTTCACATCAAAACCTCAGATTCCTCTGGGTGGCCTGTAATTAGTTGTCACATATTACAAGACACATACACCTCAAGCTGCCTGAAAATAAATAGGTGCAAATAACGGGGTCTTTTTTTTCTTTCCTCTTTTTAATGTATCTGCACAAACCTGCTGCAGAGGATTAGCAGCCAGAGCCAAAGATCTGGGTAAAGATGGCCACAGTGATCAATATGGTCCAACAACTACGTGTGTGAAGCCTTTTTCAGATCAACCAATGAGCTCAGCTGGAGGTTGCTGAGCGCGGGTGTGGCCTGAGAGGCCTGGGGTGAACAAAATAATTGGTGGCCAAAACTGTAGAGGGACTGTGAATGTGTTATGACTTTCTGAACTGTTTCTTTAATGGCTGAGTCTGGCTCAAACTGAATCTGTTTGTTGTTTCTACACTTAAAGGAGAGTAAATCTGAGTGGAGGAGAATCGCTTCAGTTTTAATGATCAATAAATTATTTGGTACAACTGCCAGAATATTGACTAGCCTGAAAAACACAAAGCTTTTAATGTGATTATAAATGTTGCTGTTGGTTGAGTGAAGACACTCACAGACAGAAAGTCTTTGAATTTATTGGACTAATGTTTTGATGAATCAGCTGATATCAGCTCAGTAACTTTGTGGACACTTTGTCAACAAAACCTCATCTGAACTCAGACAGATGTGAATAACAAATTACTACAACTTAGTGTGTGAGGTTTGATAAATCCACAGTTAACAGCCACTAGGTGTGAACCCAGAGTCACTTTTAAGCATGTATCCCACATTTTATGCAAACAGCCTCACAAAAATCAGTGTCACACTGTCATTTGAGTGTGAAATGTAGCATTTGGATAAAAAGAAGTGTCCAGATATCTCTGCTCTACAGACTACTGTATTGATCCATTGAGAAAAATTCTGTTTTTGCTGTCGGTCTATTTGCTACTTGTCCATGCTGTCAGAAAATTATTGAGAACATGCTTGTGTAGATTGATTAACTCTAATAATTTGCACGAAAAATTCAGCTCAGTATCAACTACCTGAGACAAACTCTCAAAGGCAAAGTTTTGCATTTTGAGAAATGTGTTTATTTGCTTTCTTGCCGAGATGTAGATGTGAATAAAGATACGACTCCTCTGTCTTTATGCTTAATGTGGAGCTACAGCCAGGGGCTGGTTAGCTTAGCTGAACACAAAGGGGTGGAAACAGGGGTAAATAACTAACATGGGTCTGTCAAAAAGTAACAAGATCCACCCACCAACATCTCTGAGGCTCAATAATGAACATGTTTGTTTAATATGTACAAAAAAACACAACAATTCACCATTTAACAAGGGTCAAGTGCCAAACTATTTCTTGAGGACCAGCTGCCAGGCAACTGGCAGAGACTCAGGAAGTAGGTGGTGCCGGCCAAGACATAGTCTGGTATATAACTGTTGGTAAAATGCATTTGTCTTTTTATGGTCAGTGCTGCTGTATGTGGTGTGTATACCTGGAGGGAAGCTGGTCATAAGACGTAAACAGAGTGTCAAAACACTGTAAAACCATTCACAACCACAGATAAATATGTCAGATGTTCAGTATGTGAATCATTGACAAAACCTGGTGCAGGCTATACAAACGATGCAGACGTCTTCATTTAGTGTGGAACGTTTACAGAAACTTAAGCTTAAATCATTAGTGAATGAGTTTGGATCACAGCACTGTAAAGGACGAGGAGCTCCAGACAGCAGCAGAGCTACTGGGTGAACGTTGATGGCGTTATCATACTTGTATGAGCATGAACAGCTCATTTAACACTCACGTGCAGCTCTCAGTGTATAATTGTCCCTAACTCTAACAGATACCTTGAACACACATCTTTATAAAGCGGTGCGTGATTTCATAGCAGCTGTTCTACCAGGAAGCACGAGACAGATGCACCACGCCAGTCTACAATACAATGACCAGTGACTGATGGATGAACGGTTGGATGGTTCAGCCCGTTGCCTAGTTTGATCAATAGGTGATGGAGGGAAAGCGGAAAGCATTCAGGGTCAGTGGGTGTTTAAATGTCCCACAGCGAAAGAAAAACAAACAAAACCCTGAATTATTTACATTTTTAATTGAATGAGCTAATTATTGTGGCATTAATGAAAACCATCGCTCAAGTCTGACTTGATAATTGAGCAAATTTCAAGGCGTGAAAAGTGACACCTTGAGCTGTCAGCTGCATGCATCCATGTGAATCACGAGCGCAACTCTTGAATAAGTTTCCCTCGCTGACGTCACTGCACGCGCAGGTGCCAGGTAATCGCTGCCATCTCTTTAGAGGCGGCGAGAGAGAGAGAGAGAAAAAAAGAAATATAGTCTAATTTCCTGCAGAGTTATGAGACGGTTTGGTCAGGGACCAACTCCGGAGCAGCTGACGACACCTTTGCAGAGGCGGGAAAGACTTCACGCGTTAAGTTCAGGGCCACGCGCACGATGCAAATGCACTAAGTCCTCTCTCTTTCTCTCGGTGTGTGCAGACGCGCCTCCGTCTGTCTGCGGACCCGTTCGCTTGTCTACGGTGAGCAACACATCTTCTCTATTCCTCCCACCTCCTGCCGACTGGCGCGCGCACGCGGACAGGCAGGCAGGCAGGCAGGCAGGCGAGCACGCGCGCACACACTCAGCACAGCACAAACGCAGAGGAAGTTAAAAAAGCGTGGTGACAAATAATTAGACTCAAGGCTTCATCCACTGTCCAGAACCCGCTGCGTCTTATTCTCCCTAATTAGAGTGTGTACACAGAAAAAGTTAGGGGAGGAAAACAGGCAACGTCGTGTGCACATTGTGACTTCAAATTATTCCCAAACATATGGACACACTTGGAGCAGTGATACCGGTGGCGGATTGCAGAAAGGAGGAGGAGGAGGAGGAGGAAGAGGAGGAGGAGGAGGAGGAGGAGGGTTGGCTGTAAATCTCCGGGTAGCTCGGTGAAAGCTACCTGTGAACTTTCTAATGATGCCCGCAGACAAATAGAGAGAGAGAGGGAGGGAGAGAGAGATAGGCTAGGTGGAGGGAAATAAGACGAATATGACATTTGGAATATAAAAATAAATAAACACCAAAAGCCTAAGAATACTTCACGTCTGTGATAGTATCCCTTTAGCAGATTTCAGGATGGCAGCGGATTAAATAAAAGTTTCAATTATAGACTGTAACAGGGTGACGATCAGAGACAGTCTGTTGTCAAATGTGAGCATGATCCGACTCTAATGCGCGTTGATCTTTCCTTTCTTTTCCCCCTCATTAACCGGCAGCGTCAAGTTTAACATTACCAACAGCTGATTCACAATAAAGCACCGGAGCTTCTGCCTCAGCGTTGAGCTCGATCAGTATCAGCGCTGCTGGCGGCGACTTATTAAATAAAAGAGAAATTAAGATTTGTTCTTGAAAAACTGCTATACAGCGCGTAAAATATCTCCCTCATCCCGGCACAGCGCTCCAGTGCAATCACCGCCTTTATAACGCAAAGGTTTTTATATTTTATTTTATTTTTTAAATTCTTATTTCGAGTAGATCCAAATAGCTGTCTTTTGTCTGGACTCAGTGATCTATGAGCACGGTCGCCTTTCTGCGGTACCAGCACAGCCTATGGTCTGCAGATACACAGAGGAGCCCCTGTCCACCCTGCTATAACTTGATCCTATAAGAAGATGACATGCCAACTTTCAGCAGACTTCAACAAAGTATGACCCCCCCTCCACCACCACCACCACCACATCCAACCCCTCCGCCCCCCCCTCCTTCTTCCATGTATCTGCATATTTGCAAACACGGGCCCATTTTATTCGCACCTACCAAAGCAGATCCGAGTAGAGGGGAGGGCTTCCACAGTCCGAGCGGTCCGTCTCTCAGCCTGCCGTGCAGAATGGTGACAAAAAAAAAGAAAGGGCAGAAAAAAGAGCTTATTCTCCGAGAACACAATCCCACAGAGTGGCTGTCTGTTAATGACAAATGTGAAAAGAAAAAAAATATTCACCGTCAGTTATTTCAGAAAAGCGTACTTTCTCAGAGGCTGAACGCGTGGGTTCCCCCAGCTTTCTCGGTCCTTGCAATCCCACCTCTACATCCCCGCTTGCAGAGAGGAACATGCAAACACATTTCATAGATTTTTGGAGCTTCGCGGAAAAACCGAACTGGACTTTTCTGCGGCGCGCGCGCGCTTCAGCTCGGGCCCATAATAAACCCGCGAGAGGCCGCGGGGCTGAGTGTGGTTTCAGGACAGCAGGGGGGAGAGAGAGAGGGAGAGAGAGATAGAGAGAGAGAGAGAGAGAGAGAGAGAGAGAGAGAGAGAGAGAGAGAGAGAGAGAGAGAGAGAGAGAGAGAGAGAGAGAGAGAGACGGACGCCTTCAAAATAAAACTGACTGAACTCTGCCTGCACGAGCTGTCCTTAATAATGACGCAGCTCTGATGATGATAATTACAGTGCAATTACAGTCATCTGCAATAATATAATTACAACAACAACAATTCTGTACATAATTCAAACTTATACTGTTGGGGCATGTTATCTATCTATCTATCTATCTATCTATCTATCTATCTATCTATCTATCTATCTATCTATCTATCTATCTATCTATCACAGGGTACATGAAATGAAAATATTTGTTGCATTATTATTGTTATTTTATTCTATTTGAATATGAGAAATGGAGCACATAACATCACAATTGTAATACTATTCTGACTCTGATTAGATGCCATGAGCACAAAAACAGCAACATAACATTGTGTTACATGTATTTTTAGTGTCTGGGCATTGATTTTTTGGAGGTTAGGTTACAGGCTTTAGATTTACCTATACATATAAGTAGGGAATAAATATTATATTTTGCTTGCTTTAAGGAGTGGCTTCTTTGTCCGGGGGGGATGCAGGGATCAGAGGTTATCCGCCGTGCGGTGCTGACAGAGATCAGCCCTGCTCCTCCTCCTCCTCTCCCTCAGCCCCAGAGTCCACTCCACCTCTTTGGGCTGCCCTGTCTGCTGGCAGGCGGCCAAGCCAAGTGTGTGGAAATGACACCGCCAGGGCGGCAGAGATTTTCCTTCATTTCTCTCCTTCCCGATCGCAGACTGGCTGACATTGGCTAGAAAGTGGAGCAGCTCGTCAGGGACAATCAATGCGAATCGATCGAGCTGTGCGGTTGAGGCTCCAGAGCTGGAAAATATCGCGGCAGCTGAAGAGAGAGAGAGAGAGACAGAGAGAGGGAGAGAGAGAGAGGAGGGGGTGTTCTACTAACTCTGCCAGTTGCCAAACAACCTCCCTGCAAACAAATATGCTCTGGCTCTCATAAACATGACACTTACTTAGTAAATACTAAAGTCAAAAAGCCACCAAACGCGTAATTACGCAGGTTGTGCTCCAAACGCATACATAGTAAATACAAAGATATGCACCCAAAGTAGTCATTTCATCTTTTATTAAGTGTGAAACTGTTAAGATTAGTGTCATTATTAATTTCTTCAAATCTTAAATATCTTACTTGTGTACTTAACTTGCCTCTGAGTTTTTGCACTGAACTAGAAACTTCTCACCACCAGAATCTTTTCAAGTTGAGAAAACCAGGTTGTAATATTTTATGATGCTTTAAAGACCCCATGTGGTACAACACTCACCACCCAGATTAATGATTTTGCTTCAGGTTAATATACATTGTGATTTATATTTATTGGGAGCAAATCCATCATAAAAAATATCAAGTAAACATAATCAATTGTGTCCTCAAACATAAGAAATGTGTTGAGATGACATCTGTTTCCAATACCAATTAATGATGTTCTTCTGTCTTCACTCCATCAGTCAGTATAAAAGAGTGAGTGTCATTTATTACAGTGATGGGTGTCTCATTAAGGATCGTACCTCCCTGGTGACACAGTTGTTTAAAAATTCAAATGAATCCTCCCCAGACAGTAAAGTGTACATGTTGCTGTGGTACTTTGAGGTACTTTTACCTCAAAGATGAGGAATAACACCGCAACAATAGAGGACGCCAGTACGAACAAGAGCGGCAGAGGAAAAACCATGCTGCAGATAGGATCCATTTCTTATTCAAAAAAAAAGCAACACTGAGCGTCACATACCACCTGTGCGTTCACTGTCTTTTTCACACTTTGTTTGTGATCTCTTCAGTCTCAAAACAGATAGCTCATCTAAATAACAGACACAATTCGGGGTGTGAACTTGATGTAACAGCGCACTTCCATGTGAAATGTTGAATAAAAATGACACTGTTTCACTGCCATGTTCCAAACACATGAGAACATGGAGATTACACCATGTATTTTTGGTTGGAAATGTTATATTTGTGTACCTTTTTGCTGTTGTTGTTTTTTAGCACATCAGACAAAATGTTCCTGTTGCACAAAGTATAAGCTTAACGTTCACTTTGGCACCGAGTTGAATTTAAACTGCCTGTTCCTATTCTTTCAAATGTAGGGATGAGGAGTTGATGGTTGGACGGTTAATAATAGCTGTGAATAATGGTGTGGATAATGCTGCACTGTGACTCCGGTGTTAAACTAGATGCACCCTCAGCCTTCGCACCTGTACCTTTAGTTGCATATAAACATCACACTGTGTCAAACGCTGCACATAAAACTGGCACTGACTCGCATAAATGAACAAGATTAAGTGGAGAGAGTAGACGCATGGCTGGATTTATTAGTTGATACCACATGTCAACATTTTAAAGAGATCTTTTAACCTGTTCTATATTCATCATGCTAGCAAGGTCTCTTTATACTCTGGAGCGTTTGAGTTGATCCACAGTTGATGCTATGGATCAAGTTTGACCAGCAAATGCAACCGCTAATCCGCGTTGTCACCCGGCAAAACTGTCGTTACCAGATGAAAATTAATTGTCAAATTTGATTTAAAGGTGCCATATGTAAGAATGTGGCCAAAAACGGTTACTGCAGTCAAATTCAAAACACAGCAATCTCATTTTTTCTCCCAGTTGTAGCGGCAGCTCAGTGGAAGCAGACCGGAGGCTGAAATGCCACTGACGCCGCCGTGACTAGGAGAGAGGGCTAGGTGGCGCAACATGTAAACACGTAAATTCAAAACATAAACATGATTTGCAGTCTGCAAAAAAAGATTTTTAATGCGAATACTTTGGCTGTACTATTGTTGTTGGTGAGTTCATCATGTTATATGAACATTATTCCTGAGTCTCTGTGACATATTAGGAGGATTTTACGGCCAGTTGCTTTAGATTTCTTACATACTGTACCTTTGGCAACATCCATACACAGGGCGGTTTGCACTTGTTATTGTCAAAGTCTGACAACATTGAGGATTTTTACAGCCTATTCTTAAAGGGACAACGAGGAGTTTTGGAAAAGCGAAGCGTTTTCACACTACATTTATGAGCCTCCGCGCGCACCGTAAAATTCTTTTGACCGGCGCAAGACGGACTCATGTTTTCATTCATCAATAATTAAAGTCAGAGGTTCAAAGAGGTTCACATACCGTCGTAGTTCCGACCATAAACGGCGATTCAGCTGCGTTATTCTCATGACTCGTTGCGAAACCGAAAGTAAAAAACGCTGGTCGGATCGACCAGCATCTCCGCCACCACTAATAATAACAAAATAACGATAGAGACAGAACGATATATTTATCGAAAATGGGCCCATTAACAAGTGTGGGTAGCGGAGATTCATCCACATTAACGTGAGACTTTTTTATAACCGAATAGAAACTCCTCGTTGTCCCTTTAAAACCAGTTTATACCCAATGTGACAGGCAAAAAAAAACAGTTGACCTGTAAACACGTGGAATAACCCAGGATGCAATGCTGCTACCTCACTGCTAATCCGGGTTTTGCTTACGACATGTTCTTGTTCACATTTGGGCTCAGAGACTAGGTGTTTTTCTTTCTCTCCGCTATACTGGAGACATAAGTTTCACTTCTGTTTCTACATTTTCTATACGTTTCCTTCCAGCGTTTTAGACCGTCGATATCACATGGAATAATATATAACAAACAGGAATAAATTCACCTCTATAAAATCCACCACGACCACATTTGGTTGCTCTTTTGTTATGTTCTGTGTCCTCTCTTTTGACCTTCTAAAGTCCTCTATCACTCGTCTGGAAAGGCAGGAATATTACACTGTAGTCTGCAATCGTACGTGTCTTTCATAGGTTGAAAAGAGGGTCAAAGAGAGAAAGCATGGGAGAGAAGGAGAGTCATGCATGGGTAGATGGGTAGGAGGGAGCAAGCAGTGTCTCTTGGACATGTTCTGGTGGGTGCACTGAACCCCGGAGGCTGCAGCCACACTCGGCTCTTTGTTGTTTTCGTTCTGCACAGGGAGACAGGGTACTTTCCTGAGCTGGGGAGGAGGATTAGCGTTGCGTGGCCTCCATCCCCAGCTGCACACATGACCAGCACCGTAGGAAAGCCCCCGAAGACGGCCCAAAAAGAGGTACGTAAGGGATGAAGAAAGCAGGGCGAGACACGAACATGAGCTTTTCCAATAGTGAGGAATGCTGCCGGCCCTGTAAAGTCTCCAATTGATCACTGTAACACATTTTCTACTTCCCCCATGTTTCTGAGAGCCTGGCTTTGTGTGTTTCTACACTCTCTTTTCCAGGTTACACTTAGAAATGTTTTGCTCTCTCTCATTGTGCATAAACATCATCATCAGCCCATTCCCACAATCACCTCCATGTTTCTGTTTATCTACATGAATCAGATGTGATTTCTAATTCCTGACAATTTTACTGTCTAGAGAGAAGCCTGTCGTCATTGGAGTCCAGGGGGTAGCTACATGTAATCATGTTATAAATAACAAAATTACATTTCCAAAATGAACCCATGTTATCCCAGGCACAAATGTGTGAAACATCACATACTGGCAGAAAACAAGGTTCCCACTGTCTCCTCTCGGCAGGTCCTTGGTGCCTGGTGAGTTCATTTCCTATAAAATGCCATAGATCATCTGTCCCCAAAACTAACCAGCTGTTGGAGGAGTGTTCCAGATGCTGTTTTTTTTTCACAAACTCCCCCAGTTTTCTTTCCTTCACAAGCCAAGCAAATGATGTATTTTTTCAAAAATGCCAAACAAGGGAAAATTAGTTTTTAAAAAAATCACAGAGAAATCTTCATCACCAATTTTACAAAACTGCACTCTTTATTAACTAATAAAGAGCAGAGTAACTAATCTGGTCTTTATTTCTGCACTTGAGTAGCTGCCATAGCACCACCATAACAAAGCCTTAGGTAGGTGTATTTTCAAGCCTTTTTAGAGCGAACTGTTTCTCATCTTGTGTCTAACAGCTTCCTGTCTTTATGCTAAGCTAAGCTAACCACATCCTGGCTGTTGCTCCATAGTTAGTTAATTAGCATATATCGCAGAAAGTCAAACGCTACTGCATTCACAAATAACTAACTATATATTTGACTAACATTATAGCTTAAAACCGTGAAAATATTTATTTGTGGGTATTGGACATCTTTAACATTTATATGCTAATCCTAACCCTAACACTTAGAATAAAATTAACTCCTTAGTCCACAATTAAACCCAAATGACCTTATCTGGAAGTGTGGAGATTTGAATACATTTTTCTTCCTCCAGGCCTGACATAAGCAGGGTCACAGGGGTCATGGAAATGGTTATAACATATTTAATCAATCAGAATGAGAAACAAGTAACAGCTTGGAAAACGAGTTGTTAGGGCGCCATGAAAAAATGACTTTTGCTCTGGTGAACTGTTTGTATTCTCAAACCAAGACATTTTGCTCATGATAAAATTGAATCACAGACAAAACTGTGCAGGCTGTAATTGTTGACAGGGCTACAAGTGGGGGCGGCGTTTAGCTCACCTGGTAGAGCTGCTGCCCCATGTTGAGGCTACATGGGGCAGCTGCAGGCACACTGCAGGCGGCCCCAGTTCGAATCCCGCATCGGGCAGCCCTTTCCTGCATGTCATTCCCCCTCTCTGCCTCCCCATTTCCTGTCTCTCTCTCGACTGTGCTATCGATTAAAGGCAATAAAAAGCCCCAAAAATATGCCTAAAAGAAAAGTAAATAACTGTGAGTTAATTGTGTGGGAGTGTGCAGCTGGATAAGCCACAGTGTGTTGGAGAAGGGAACTTCTTGGTGCCATTTTCTGCTCCAGTTGTGCCAGAGCAGCATGCCAACAAAAACAGCCTTTAACGTGAGGGTCAGCTAATGTAGCTGCCAACAGGTCATTGACACCATACACCACACTTTTTTTTTTTTTTAACTAAACCTCATTTAAAATTTGGTTTGCACACATTCCAATCAATGTTATTTGTGTAGTGTCGATTCACAACAGAAGTCATCTCAAGGCACTTTTTAAACACAGGGCCTTCTGTTGACAATCGGCTCCTCCAAAACTTTGTCATTTCAAAAGCAATGTGAGGCTTTTTAGGCTGTAAATATGAATTATCATTCATCATTATTTTTGTGTACAACATATGAGCATTGGTTATTCGGTCCCAATACTGAGCAGAGAACAAGAGAAGAGCACAAACTTCAACACAGTTCCCTTTGTTTTTCATCATTACTCCCTACATTATGCGGCCCAGCACTATTGGCAACTTCAAGGACATCCCACAGGCACCTATAGGACAGGTATTGGACTCTCTGCGATCAACCGAGTCTCTGAGGTGTTATGGATTTTATGGAGCACTTTCCCGTCCAGCTTGAACAGGCCTGAGTCAGTCACACCACACCTTGTGTGAGCCTCCCAGCTCCACGCTGCCGAGTCGCTGCCTGATGAGCAACACTGGCTCCATTTCTAGAGATTTATTACTCATCCTGCCACTAATCACATGCACAGCCTCATCTGTCAGGAAGCAAGTGGTTCTATTGTCTTGACTGACAGTATGAGGACAAAAAACCATGGCAAAATTACATCAACAACTGTGTAGCTTGCACTACTAAATACGTAGTGTCACTGCCTTCTCAGATGATCATGTCTCTAAATCTAAATATTGCCCCTCATGTAGCAGAACCAGCCTTAAAATCAGGGCTAGGGCGCCATCTAGTGTTTGGTCGTCACAGAGACTGTCATCTGGGAGTGTGACTTAAGAATAAATAAAATAGTGTTGGCTATATCAAGTATCTAATACAGAGTTACGGTGAGCATTATGGGCACTTCACCTTCATGTATAAGTCACTGTTTCTCACACAAAGAAAAATCAAAGCACCCAAAAATCACACCAGCTATCCTGCTGCTCCATGTCTGATCACCCAGGGTATGTTCAATGAACACATTTGGCAGCAGTTTGCATCTTTATTCTGGTTTAACAGCATGCGTCCTCCCAACTGTGTGCAGCCCTTGAGATCTGTTTGTTGGATATATTTGTAAAATAGTGATGAAATCCAATCCCAGCAGTGACGCAGGTCTGTGCTCACCACATTACACATTGAAACAGCCACCAGTGAATCATTTTGAACCATTAAACAAATCTGAATGTTACTGGAAAGGACACAAAAACAGCTTTTCATTTGCAGCTGAAATGAAACTAGTTTCGAACTATCAGTAGTACTAATGTGCATATAGGCTATTAACACAACGGATGTCAAGAGTAAATATTCCTACATCACATGACCGAGGTCTATCTTAATTAAGAAAAAAAAGATACACATTTTCTTACTGACAAAACTCATTGCCTTGCAATTTGTAAAGCACTGCCCATGAACTACGGAGAGAGGACGAGATAAATAAATGATATAGCCTCAAACAAGAGCAGCGCAATTAAAGCTGAAGTAATGATGAAGGTGAAAGCCAGTTAGCATCACAGGCACTGAAATGAGTTGTCTCTACATGTTTCATACCAGATGTCATCAGTGTTGCTGAGAGTAGTGATGAATCACCTTGTAATAAAGATGCTAGTGAGACTATAACACCAATAATCATAAGTAGGTTACGACTCCATGACAAATCCACTCATTCAGTCGATAGTAAGCAATGCTGTGACGCCATTAGGTTATTAGTCATATTGATTATGAAAAAGCATTTATTTCAATATGAAACAATTACAGGTCATAAAATTATCTGAGATATATTGAAAAATGAGCAGCAGACGTAGAAGTTTCCGCACATTTCTACATGTGCCTCCACACACTGATGGTTTTAAAAGGTTTACATTTGTGTAAACCATGACATAATATGGACTGAGCCACCAAACTTATGCTGGACCAGGTGACACAAATCAATGAGGGAGAGGACATGGTTGTAACTTTGGTTTTGTTGGTGTTTAAATTCTAATTTAAATATTTTTAAGTTGAAAAAGAGCAGAGGGCAGATGTCACCTGCCTCCACTGATGATCTGGGGGAACAGCAACAGGAAGCAACCCCACAAAATCTGTGGATTCCTGCTGTGATATGTTTCTGGACCTTAAAATTGACCACCTATTGAAATGTGATGACTCTTGTTGATATGATTTGCCTCAACAGGAAAATAAATATTGGAAAATAACATAAGATGAAGGACTATGGCTCTAGCCTGTAAGAGTTCCCCAGATGTTGGGATCACTGAATGTGCACAGAGGCACAGAAGGTGGGAGAAGTCAGGCAGTTTGTTGCCTTACAATCAATATGCAGGGATGAAAAGTAAAAGTTTTTAAGTTCTACATTAGGTCTAGTGTTGGTGATAAATCATTATAAGCCTTTCTTTGTGGTATTACATGTTCCGAGCACTGAACCACAAATCAACCAATAGATTTAATTGAAATGATTACAGAGATGTTTGGTTTCAAGTCAAGTTTGAATGAGTATTTGCATGTGGGCTTACAACAATCATCAACATGTTTACATTGATTTCCTGTAAATGATAGCCTATCATTTATCAAAAAACTAAATAGAAATTAGGCTACATGAACTTAAAAAAAAAAAAAAAAAAAAAAAAAAAAAGCAGTGACAGACTTGTGGGGTTTGCATAAACTCTGGTGGTTTGTCGCCACCAAGTGAAATTTCCCTGCTATCATCGCAATAATCCAACTGCCTGTGGCGCTCGCGTGCACGTGGAAAGGGTGTCGCGCGCAATCAAAACGAACCTGCCTAGTTATATTATGAATGTTACAGACGTTTTGAGCCGAGGCCCATTATAGCTATCATAGCTTCTCATTTTCGGGCGTACCAAAATTTCGAGAATACCAAAACATGGCGCGCCGTGCGTGCGTTCGTGCGTGCGTGGGGGCAACCCTGTCTCAGCGTCCATCTGATGGCAGCATCAGGCAGTCCCGTGAAACATTTGCGTGGGAGTTCCCTTCACCGCCATGTCGGGATAGTGCACATCTCTCTCTCTCCCTCTCTCTCCCTCTCTCTCTGTGCACCCTCCCCCACATTAACAGCTTAGCACCGCAGCAGCAGCAGCAGCAGCAGCAGCAGCTCCTACACAGCATCCAGCATCCATCCCATTCCCTGCCTGGGGAGCAGCAGTCCTACCCGGCGCAGCACCGACGCACGGAGGGGGCGCAGCATCCAAGTGATGCCACAGCATCAGTCGCATTCGACAACAAATACTGAGAGCAGATCCTAAAAGGAGGGAGAGAAAAACACTTCAGCCTCGAAGACAGCCACTTGCCCATGAAGATGTCTAACCCTGACATCGTCTTAAACGCCACCGACCGGATGGTGAAATGTAAGTTAGCCTACATTTTCTTCTCGGCTTGGTTATGGCTGTAGATATTACATAACATCTCAAGTGTTTTTTTTTTGTTATTGTTTTTTTTTCTTCTGCTCCTTGCTGGTTAAGCAGAACATGGCCTTTATGTTCACATCCTGCATTGACGGTGTGTATGTGGCCATCAAGTTGTGCTCATGGTGATGGTAGTGGGCTGCTGAGGCTTTGATGTTGATAAACAGTCCGGTTTTTCTTTGCTGCACAGCACAGCCCCCGCGAAGAACGGACATAAAGCTTAGATTCAGCAGCAGTGAAGAAGCAGACACGGAACATATATGCATATATATTCTTTAAATTGCACTGATTTATTTATGTTTTAATCCTATCTGTCACGATTCGACTGTATCTTGGCTCCGGCTCGGGTATGGAGAGAAGGAAAAAACAGCTGAATTGCTGTGCTTGTGCAAGCTGGGGCAGTGATGCAGCAGGATTTCAGAGGCTCTGACAGGGCCAGTGGAGGAAGAAGGAGAAGAAGGCATGGAATTGACATATGGAGAATATTTTACAAGGAGTGAGTCATGTTTTAATTTCATTAGAAAAGGTCTACAAGGATTCCCAAAAGCCACATCAGTAGACATGGCTTTTAGAGGCTGCTCTGTCAGAGCATTTACTGAGGATACAACTTGGATCAATGGAGGATGATGAAGTGCCCTTAGTTGTGCCATAACTCATTTAGCCCTGCTCCCTGTGACCATGGATCAGCTCACAGTCAGAACTGTGCATGAATAAATTCACATTTAGTATATTATTGTAATGGCCGAGCAGCTCAGTCAGCACTAACAACTTTTGGCTACAGAGCTGGAGAAACACAGCATTATCTGCACAGTGAGATGCACTTAATGCATGTGAAAATGACTGCAGGCACAACAAATCTACTGTATGCGTAACCTCTTCGAACTGAATAAGTGTTATTTAACAATTATGGACCCTCAAGAAAGGAACGACAGTATATCATCAGAGAAATCGGCCAAGTCCTTCCTGCAGGACCATAACTCTTAGTGGACCACATAATCACTGTGACAGACATCTGAATAGTTTCCTCTCACAAACTCAAACACACTTTGCATTTTATCATATCGTTTCATACCATATCATGGCATATTTCATCATATGCCTGCCTCTAACTGTCGAAAACTATACACTTATTGGTTTTTGAGCGAGGATTCACAGCCAAGATAAACGATTGTGGTTATTCCTGTGGCAAAGCCTTCACATATTTAAAAATATATCAAACAAAAGGTTTTTGTTGGCAAACACAGGACAGCCAAGAACTCTGACTCAGTTTCTTGCTTTTGTAACGCGGGTCAGGTAACATTTGAGATTTACAGAGTTTTACACACTCAAATATTTTTTCTTTGGTTGGGAAAAAAAAATCACATGAATGTGTTTCATTCAGGATAATGTAATCTGGAAAACTTTTCAAAATTTCAAATCCACACTTGACCGTTGAGTCCATTGAATTTATCACCATTAACGACCCTTTTTTCATGTTGGTCAGATGCTGCTATTGTTGTATTAACTCCTAGTCACTCTCACTCTTTTGTTTTCTACTTTTTTTAGTCCAGATCTCCAAAACATTTTAAAGTGGGGAAAAAAACAAAGAAGAAAAGCAAGAAACTGAGTCATATCCACCAAGTTATCAAAGGAGCCATCAAGAAATTGGTAATGTTGATGAGTTAAGAGGACATTTCTTGCATTCAGTCAGTATTTCCTGCAAAGTGCTAACAGTGCAAGTTGCTCCATGCTACATTTAATCACACATAGGTGCATGTTTCTGTCTGCTTATCTTTTCTGTTTTATGCTAGAACCTGACAGAACATATCTAAAGAGATACAATAAGTGCTGGTGTGTTCAGTTTGTTTTCCACAGCACTGTCACCACCACTGTGCTGTGGGCATCAAGAGGCATATTCAGGTCAGCTATTTCAGGGATGTGGCCCTAACTGGATCTGTGAAGTATATGTGAAGTATCTTACTTTACTTAAGCACCGTAGAGAATCATTTTATTCATATCACTGACTTTAAGAACATTTGTTCTGATTTTCCAGACTGTCACAGTCAGTGTACTTGACAGGAACGCAGCATGTAAAAATGTTACAGTTTTATCCATTGTTTGAAGTTTTTAAAACAGTTTGAAATGATCATGCAAAAATATAAGAAGCACCACGCTGACACATTATATATCAGCTTTAAATTCAGGAGACAGGCTAAAATATTTACCCCGGCTTTCAGTAGTAAACATGCAAATTAGATTCAACCACACTTATGTTGACATAAATTATTTATGAATTGTAACGATGCAGCTGTAGTTGCATTTGGCAGAATAGATCTGCTTACGTGGTTTACATTAGTCACATGACCCTTCAAGTAGGCTATCACATAAAGCAGATCACAGCAGGTGGAGCTAAGGAGGGTGTGTGTGACAAAAAAAAGCAACAATGCTGTCATGACAGTATGTCAAAGCTTGACATCTGAGTGTTAACAACAAGACCCATTACAAATGCACACTTGGCCGAACAGAAGAAGTTACCCCGAAGCTGTTTGTTGAATGGAGGATGGGGAAAAGGTTGGAAAATGTGTTTTAGCATAGAAAAGTGTAAAGTCATACTTCATCCTGAGACTGAGGCATCGGATCTGACTATTTGATACGTCTTCTACTCTAAGAGCTTTTCCAACAGCATCCTCTGTAGGCTATGCGAACCACCAATGCAAATTGCAGTTTTCCGTGGCAGCGCTGGCTGTACTCCAACAGTCAGCTGCTGCTGCTGTTGCCCGGCAACATAGAGTATTTCATAGTTCAACTCTGCTCGGGTGCTGAGCAGAAGTCATTTTTTTCATCTCTCCACCCAACATCTATACACTAGTGTGCTTGAAGATCTGTGGCTATATGTGGAAAAACATTGTTTAAGGTCATGTGTTGGTTGCTGGATTTTTTGTTATTACTGGTCTAAATCCTTTGTTAGTCCACTCTGCCTTTAAAAGTGTAATGTCCTCTTCTAAACATCTAGCCTACATATGGCTCCTTCTCTTTATTTCACAGTTAAAACGGTGCCAGAAAAAAAAGAGGTTTCTGTGTGAAAAAGTTTTATTTGGATGTCTGCGTCACATTTAGCCACTTTTTTTAATATAAATAATGAAAAATAAATTATACGCCTTCACAAATTTCAGTTAATTTCGACAGATGCTCTAAGCCTGTTAGAAACTGTACCATAGTACGTACTCTGCTTTCTGGTAATTGGCCTGCCAGCTCTGACAGATATCTCAATTCCAGAAAAGAAAACAAAAAAATCAGTTTGTGAATTTAATTCATTGCTGCAAAGCTGTAGGTCTATTATCAAGCATTCAGACTGCCACTGTACTGTTTATGTTAATGCACAAATCAAAGAAAACATTGCAAATTCATCAGTGCAGACTCAGAGTTTGTACTAGCTGGTAAAGCGTCAAAGCAGTGCACACATCGCAGTCACGGATACACTGACTGCACACTGTGAAAAATGTTAGTCCCATTAAAATACAATCGCTAGGGTTTGCCTCATTATCCCAGGAGCAGTGACTTTGAGATTTTTCTATTCAAGCATTCATTATTAAACAGCATGTTGATCATGTTCAGTTTAAGCCTGAGCTTTGAGACTTTTTCTTTGTCTTCTCTTCATTTGGTGCTGCTGAGTGGCCCTGTTTGCTATTCACTGCACAAATCTGGCAAGCCATACCCCTACTGCTTGTCTTATGTGTACCTACATGTGTGCATCTAGCCATTCTAATGAATTTTGCAACTGAACCTCGTCTGACTTATTTTTCTTTTCACGTGAATTATTTACAGCACTGACACTTAGAAAGAGTTTTCTGTGTTAAGCCAGATGATCTGTAGATTAACGTCAATACATGGGGTCCTGAAAGTGCGTGTAGTCACAGTACACAGAGATCAGCAGCAGATCAAATGAATAACCTTTGAGCCACTGAAGTAATGATCTGCGGTTGGATTTCACACTTTCACATGCAGTCTGTTGGGTAGGTGACTGGTGCATTTTAATGGCCACGGGCTTTAGCAATCCAGGGAGAGTGCTGGATGAATAGTGAGCTTAGATGTTCGCTGAGTTTTATCCAGCACTCAGAAAATACTTAACAAGTAATCACACATCTGTACTGAAATAACTCTTATTAAATCACATTTTTTGTGTGTCAGTCTCTTACAGTTACTGATCTTCCCAGCTAACGTTTACTTAGCCAACATTAGATTTAGGCTAAAAGAAGATTTTATTTTCTGATTCTTGCACTATTGAATAGGCTAAATGAATATTCACCATTAATTGTAGGCCTATAGCAGCCTATTAGCCGTGTAACAAAATCATGGATCTACATTGATACATAATTCAGAATCAATAGCATTTATCCAATAGTAAAATATCTGAGACAGTGGTAGGCTACAGGCATCTTTTGTGAGACCTTTATTTTGAAATTTCCCTGGTAAAAGGCATAGACTGTAAAAAACAGGTAAAAGGTCTGATCGATGCTAATTACTAAGATATAAAAACTATTAAGAATTAGGCTCTAGAGTCTAAATAGGATTAGCGTTCACATTAAAATCCTGATTATGTAAATAGATTTGAACTTTGTTCTTCCGGTTTCCTTTTGGAAATTTGAAAATTGTAACGCTCAATTGAGAGTGTGGCACTTTAAAGTGAACAGCAGGCTGATTTTATTGTACTTTTCAATGGTAGTTGAGCTCAGAAATTAAATGTCAACGGATATTTTAGTTCCTTTTTGTGATTTGATATGAATGTGTTAGAAAATGATTGTGTTAAATCAGAGGATCTTCTCATACTGATCCCTGAATCAATTTATCTATCGCGATGTAACTTGGATCGCATTGGACCACCAACCTCAGACTTCAACTCCCACTTCGCGTTTGTGTCACTGTCAACATGAAGCTAAAGGCCACTAAACACACAACAAGCCGCACAGCTGATGAGGTCAGACTGTGAATACAAAAACCAGAAAAAAACAACACAGCTACAACCGTTAGCCCACGCTAGCACTGCCCTCAAAGCAATGCTACGCAACTTCTGCTAACACTTTCGCTAACAGCAAGTTAGCTAACGTTGCCATGCCAACTGTAGCCGGCCACCAAGGAAACACATGAAGGAAACAGACATGACGGAACAACCAAAGATGGTAACAACTTTGAACTGTCGGGTTACTTACATGGAAGAGGAGAAAGGCCGGTGGTTCCGACTCCGAGTCCAGCTGCAGCCGTTTAACCGTCAGTGTTGGCTCCATGGTTGGACTGGGAAGGAAACTTCAGAGTTGGAGCCGTCTATGGAGCTAACTGTTCGGGAACGGCGGCCATTGTCGTGACTTGTAGCTGCAGGTCAGGAACCGGAAAGAAAGGCAATCATGGAACCGGTAACGTTAAAAACATCCATCCTTACAGGTGTTCCAATGGCCCAGTAGTCTCCAGTCCATGGTCATTTAACAAGTGCCTTTTCTTTCTTTCTTTCTTTCTTTCGTTGTCAGAGGTCCGTTAGGTGGATAAGTGGTTGGAAAAGATAGTCCTCACTTGAACTGTTCTTCAGTAACGTTACATTAAGTTACAGCGCCATCTCACCTGTGGGCGGGATATGTTACCTTCAGGGAGGGTCATCTGTTGAACTGGAGGAATTCACATGCACAAACACGCACATGTACGCGCTAACATGCACTCATGCTGCTACACCAGATGCTAATAAAGAACAGAGAAGCAGTGAGACCTCTGCCTTAAGAATATATTTTAAGTATTTATTTGCTGCTGTATAACGATAGTTTAAAATCGTAAAAGCTTTATACACTGTTTAATTATCTGCTTTACAAATGTACAGTAAATAAATCATCAGCAATGCACATATGAATAATGGTGTGTGACACTGACGCACTGTAATTTTTTTTTTTAGATATTTCTGTGTCCTGTCCTGTTTAATGTGGATCTGCTAATGGCTTCAAATGCTACATTGTTTATGTCTAAGCAAAGCCATGTTTATGAAGATGGTTTTCATGCCAAGGATGCACATATACTGTCAACAAAGACGGATACAGCAGCAGCACATTATTGCCTCCAGGCAAAACATGGATGGGGTTTTCAAAAATAGGATTTCTGCATGAATTCCTTGATGATAAGTTGTTTGTGTCATTCCTTGAATGCTGTTTGCCACTATTCTCTCACCACATTGGCAAAAACAATCGAGAATTGTGTCCTTGATGGCATTAACAGCGGCCATAGTTGCTCTGCTTAAATGCCACCATGTGCCTGTGCTCTGTCCTCAGCTGTCCCCTTCCCCCTGAGCCACCGCCTTACATTGAAGGAAGTGTTTGACTGCGAAGGAAAACCTCGCGTGGATCTTCTGAAGGCCCACCTCACCAAGGAGGGTCGTGTGGAGGAAGCTGTGGCACTTCGTATCGTCAGTGAGGGAGCAGCAATCCTGCGTCAGGAGAAAACTATACTGGACATCGAGGCACCAGTCACAGGTATTAAACCTACCACAGACATGCTAACATTTGCTAATTAATGCCAGGTGAAGTTGTTCTTGCTGGTGAACATCAAATAACTGGTTAACATAAGACTTTGAACTGATGGTGGCATTAGATGAAAATTCAGAGGATTGGATGTAAATACCTGGACCAACAATGATTATTCTTTATAGCATTGTTTCAGTGGAGCAGGACTGTAGAGAGCAAGAGGACTGTGGAAAATGATGCATAAAGCTAGAGAGTGAGAGAATGTGGGCTGACAATGCAACTCTTTTTACCTGTAGAATAAAAATAAACAAGGCACCTGACTGGAGCAAGAGCGAAGATGAAACACGAATGAGGAATAAATATCAGTTCTTACATCAGGAAACTGTCACTTTCAGGTGGAATCATCATTATCTTGTCATATAAGTGAAACAAGCAAAGAATTGTCAGAAACACTAGGTATATCTTTCAGAAGAGTCTGAACAGTGTATTGGGTCTTTATTTATATTCTTAACAACACGAAGAAACGTTTTTGACACATCATTTTTGACATTATGCGAAAGACGTAAATATCTGCTCAAGTTAACATGCAAACCAGCTAGCTCCAGCCGTTATTGCTACCTAAATTCACTTCATATCTCAAGAAGTGATGCAGTGTCCACTCTGCCCTCAGTTCTACATGAAAGGATGAAGAAAGAGCAACAACAAGTAGAGCCATAAGCCTGTGTTGCAATCATCCTCAACCTCATTCCTCAACACTTTCCTCAAACTCAGCTACTAGGGGTGTAACGGTATATGTATTCGTCCCGTGCCGTCACGGTACGGGGGTCACGGTTCGGTGCACACAGTCACACGACGAATACGTCTGAATGAATATTAAAAAAAAAAAAAGTTGAGTCCTCACTCGAATCCAGGTGGCGGTAATGAGCCTCGAAGCTGCCTGCAGCCGTCATAGCAGACGAAGAAGAGAAGTGATGAGAGAGTGAAGTTAGAGGAGGAGAGCTGTCTGCTTCATTCATGTCACTGTGGCGTCTCAATGAAACAAACGGCGGCGGCGGCTCGCGACCATAATACATCCATGCTCGCGACTGGTCCACCGGACAAAGTCCGTCGGCGATGTTTCACGGATGCGCGGTGCGTCGCTAGAAACGCATCAAACACGTAGCGCATGTTCACCCCGATATGTCAATCACTGGTGCAAGTAAAAAGACTAGTTGTGTGCAACAACTCATCCCGCAGCTTTTAAGCCTCTTGACATGAACACGGACAGGTGAGGAGAAAAGGAGACCGCACACTTTATATAATCAGACACATTTTGTCTGATGAAGGGCTGACGCCCGAAACGTGTGAGTGACATTAAACTGTCACGGGAGCTTTTAACTAGTGTGCGGTCTCCTTTTTTCCTTACCTGTGTCTTTCTTGGTGGTCCAGCACCTAGTCTTCAGTTTTTTGGGGGATGTGCGTGTAGCTGCCTAATATGTTTTATGAACACAGACAGGACCAGAAACATCACCAAAGTAACTGCTAGTCTAATTTAACTGTGTAAACCAACATTGGTGTCAGTTTATTGTTTTGTCTTTTTTAATAATATTGTTTTTAATAATAATAATTTAATAATTCGAATAATAGTTGCCAGTTGTCAAGTGCACGTTTTTTTTCCTCTAGAATTAATGAATGGCATTATAACACTCCTAATGCACTTGTTTTATTTTGTATTCTTTTTTCTTTTAACTTTTATAACACAAGACAGATTTTAGTTTTACATTCAATTAGTGTCTGTTGTACCGAAACCGTACCGAACCGTGACCCCTGAACCGAGGTATGTACCGAACCGTGACTTTTGTGTACCGTTACACCCCTATCAGCTACTGATGTCGCTGCTTTAGCTGTTCTTGCCCTTGCTCAGTTCCTCAGCCTCTCATGGCTTGTCCTGTTCTCCTGCCGCCGCTACATCAATGTGAAATTGTTGTCATGAGTCTTAACAACAAACAAAGAAAACAAAATACCAGTTACATAATCCGATTGCAAGGTGAACCCAAATATAATTCTCCAATCCGCCCAGGTTTGGCCCACTGTCAACCACTGCCCTATGCTGAGGTCAGATGACCAAGCTAACATTAGCTCAACATGAGGTTTGCAGGTCTCCAGTCAGGCTAGTCCCATAACATGTACGGAGCACAACCTGTTGAGAGACAGGATTGGTCCAAGTTTGCCTTATGGTCAGTCCGTCATTGGCACAATGAAAGGAAAGTGGGGAAGGAGTAAAGATGGCATATTGTGAAGGTTGGACACCCCGAGTTTTTGGTTGGTCAGTGACATATAACCCCTTTAAATGACTTTATAAGCTGTATTTAATGACAGTGTCTGTCTTCAGACCCTGGAATCGGATCGGGCCTCCACCCCCATGTTTGTATCCTTTGATGAATTCTTGAAATACCCATAAATCCTTTGCTCTGTGAACATTTGATATTGGTGCATTGTAAGCCCACACACTGATGTTCTGTTTACTTCACCATGTCGTTCAGCGTCACCTAAAGCTGTGTGACATTAAATATACATTTAATTACGCATGTAATTAGCATACCATTGGCCTAATTGTCTTACTTGAAAGCAAATACATTGTTTAGCCGAAACAAAGGTGACAAATGGATGAAATGCACATTGACTGGAGCAGAAGTCTCAGGCCTGACTGCCATCAAGAAAATGGAGGCCTTATGTATTAAACATGAAATATAGATGATGGACTGAGCGTTGTGTACGGGCATTTGTGAGTGTGGAGGTCTGTTTTATATCTACGTGAGCTCGAGTTGTGTTTGAATGTCTCTGAAGCTGTGTGTGTGTGTTGTGTTGTGCGTGCATGTGTGTTGGATATATTATGAGGCATTTATGCACTTGTGAATCTTTACTTGCATGGATTTGTTCTACGGGTGTTTGTGTACGTACGTGTGTGTGTACATGCGCATGTGTGTGTTTGATTGCTTTAGTCACACAAGCAGTCTCCCACTCACATTGCTCTAAGCTTTGAGTGGGCGAAGGCCACTGTGGAGCTGATAGGGGAGACAGAAAAGAGAGAGGAGATGGAGGATAAGTAGGAGAGAAGGAGACAGAGCAAGATGATAATGAAAAATTGAAGGCAGCGAGGAAATGAGATGTAGGTTTGCACTCCAGAGCCACAGCGTTCACTATGAAAAAGTATGTATCTCCCCGTGGGCTTGAGCTTTCTTCACCTCTTTAGATGAGAACTTCTCATTTTTCTATGGAGGACAGAGGCCTTTCAGCCAGAGACCACAGAGGTACTGCATCTCATTATGAGGACAACCTTGGAAAACGTATTATGTTCTCAAATCAAAGTGCACAAAATACTTTGGGTTTTAATTCAGGAGGTATGGCTGTAACTGTAGATTTAATATCAAATCTTGATGCAGGAACTCGCAGCCTTCTTTGCTGCTTTGCCGATTGTTTCAGGTGATTAATAGAACAATGCACTGTGATTTAGAGAGATGAGTAAGCACAATTAGTTGTAGCAAACGTAAAATAGCACACAGTATATTATGCTTTTTTTTTATAGAGAGCCAGTGCCTTAGCTAGAGCTAGTGTTGGTGACTAATTTTGGTTTCATACTTTATTATCAATGACAAGTCAATAGTTTACTGTGATAGCTTAGTAGTAGCAACAACAATCATCACAATAGATGTGAAAAAGGCTTATCTTTGTAACTTTTAGTGACGATACATTTACAACTACTATATCCATTAATTTTCGAGTGTGTCTCCTTTCCTTTCCAACCACTGTGATTGTTTCACTGAATGTACTTTGCCAAAATGACCCAACAGTAAGAGAGACATGAGCTGAGCATGAGGAGTGTGTGTCTTTAAGTCCGTCACACACAAAAATAAAATGTAAAAAAAAAAAGATGAAGACAAAGATATTCAGTGAGATTCTGTGATTCTGTAACGTTTGCTGTCCTTTGGTTGTTTTCCAGTGTGTGGGGACATCCATGGGCAATTCTTTGATCTTATGAAGCTGTTTGAAGTGGGAGGATCACCAGCCACAACACGGTACCTGTTCCTTGGAGACTACGTTGACCGTGGCTATTTCAGTATTGAGGTATCACTGTCAGAATATCATTAAAAGTGTTGTTTGTGGAGGGCGGCAAAATGTTATTTTAAAATATATTTCTCCAGCATTTTGCATGGACTAACGCTTTGTTTATGTTTGTTGTCGACAGTGTGTTTTATACCTTTGGTCACTGAAAATCCTCTATCCAAAGACTCTATTTTTACTTCGTGGAAATCATGAATGTAGACATTTGACAGAATATTTCACCTTCAAACAAGAATGTGAGTACCTGTCAGCGTTTATCATATTGTGTCTCTCTCTCTGTGCCTTGCTAATGTCATGTGAAGCCTGGAGCACTTTTTGTAGAGATTTCAAGTAATGTACCTGTCTGCTGAGGCTGTCAAGTTAATTCTGTATGACAGCACAAAATGGGATTGAATCTATGAACCGTTTAAACTTTGGAAATTTCAGATATCAAAACACACGCATGCATATATGAAAAAAACATAAGAGGAAGAAAAATATATTAACAAATTATCTTGTTACTGATCATGAATAGTGTTTTGATCACCTTTAGACCTCCTTTTACAAATGCACAAAACAATAATCATTACCTCAATGTGCATATTTCAAATGTTTCACAGGACTCACAGAAACACATTTAACATGAAAACGCCCCAGGAAACAGTCACTGATAACATCCCTGTCCTCTGCCAGGTAAAATCAAGTACTCAGAGCAGGTATATGACACGTGTATGGATGCGTTTGACTGCCTTCCCCTGGCTGCACTCATGAACCAACAGTTCCTGTGCGTCCACGGCGGACTCTCACCTGAAATACACACCTTAGATGACATTAAAAAGGTAACAAACTACTGCCTCAGCTCTACCAGCTCTTACTCTACATCTGTTGTGTGTGTTTGTGCCGTTTGTGACTTTTTACAACCTGCATTCTGGTTTCCTTGTGTTAAGTTGGATCGGTTCAAGGAGCCACCAGCTTTTGGGCCCATGTGTGACCTGCTGTGGGCTGATCCTCTGGAAGACTTTGGCAATGAGAAAACCCAGGAATATTTCAGCCACAACACAGTGCGAGGGTGCTCCTACTTCTACAGGTGAGCTTTATTCTTCTCATTCCCCATTCTCCCCCTCAGTCCACTTGACCTCCTGGGTTATTAGAAGTTGAGCCCTCGGATATTTAAGAAAATAACTACCAGGCTTTGAAATCCACATTTCCTTAAGGATACAGCATCTCATGATATCGTATTTCATTTCAGGAAAATTGCTGAAGTTTAGGGTGAAATTTGAGGTTATTCAGAAACCACAGAACTCTTAATGTCAAAAATAGATTGTAAGATTATAAATTATTCAAAGTTATCAAACATTTATTGCTACTTGACGAAACCAAAAACAAACAGAACAAACAATAGATGCACATGGGAAGCCTGCTGTGATTAAGGACACTGAAAAATGAATGCATGAGCGTATACAGTAGATAGTGTCTGAGTAAATGTCTCATATTGCTTTGTGGTTAACAACTGTTTTTCATAAGAGGTTGTCTTTTTGACTCACAGAACAGATTGTTACAGACAAGGGATTAGCTGGATGAACCTGGAGTCAAATAAAAATAGAACAAGAGAGAGGACCGAATAAAACATAAAACATAATAGCGAGGCAAATTGGGAATGGGTGTGTTACGCAACTGCTCAACCTCCATGACGGAGTATGTAAAAGAAGGAGGAGTGAGCACTGTCCTTTTATTGCTGTGAGGAGGAAGAGAGCAGTGGAAGTAGGTGGTGGTGAGGAGAGGAGATTAGGTGGCAGTTGTGGTGAGAGTTTTCTTAATGAAGGTTCAGAACAGTACAGACCCCTGAGTGGGAGCTGCAGCTCTGCTCAAATCACACAAAAAAGTGAAGTCAGGAAGATTTATTCCTCCACTGAACAGGAAATGACATTCTGGACAGTGTGTGCTGGATAATTGCAGTTCAGATTCACATTATAAGCCAACTGCGAGTCTTATTTCTCTGTATTTGCACGCACATGGTCAAGTGTCATTTGCTTCAAATGATATCAGACGAAACAACTTCACTCAAGCATCAAGTGCAGAAGTTCCTGTTTAACATTTTATCTCCACAGTGGTAAGATCAGCATGTAACTCTGAGATCATCCTGACAGTCATGTACTGTACATAGTCTGTGCACTTCCACCATGCACACTGTCTGCATTGTATCTATGTATCAATTTACTCAATGTAAATTATTTAATTTCTCATTAATTGATCCAGTTCTGCCCTCGATTTGAACAAATCCTTCCCCAGGCCATGCCACATTCCTCCACCAAGTCCAGTGCCAATCGCTTTAATACTTTTTGTGTAAATATGCAGATGAAAAAATAGACACGGGTGAAAACATAACCTTCTTTGGCGTAGGTAAAAAGAAGGAGGTGAGGGGTCTTCACTCCTACTTTCACTAGTGTTAAATGGTCAGCGATAAGGCAGCAAGTATTCACAGTGAGAGAGGAGCTTAGTGAGGATTATTCTGTAGATGTGTGGAGGATGGTGCTATAATAGTCATCTATCTCCCCATGGCTTTGTTCTGCCTTCACTCTCAAACTTACCTCTCCATCATTATGACTCTTGCCAACTATACAGTATGTATGCAGCACAGAGAACCACAGCCTCCTGGGGGATTTCTGGAAAATGTAGGGAAATCTCTATCTGAAATAGAAGTAGATATAGCAGGTTGAGAGAAAACCGGGGGGGCATTAAAATTCAATGACTTATTTGACTTTAAGCTACATATTGACAATGACGGATTGTTGCAATACATGAACTGCTCACGCAAACACATGCCGGTGTATTGGGCAGAGTTATTTGACTGGCTTATCATGTTGCCTGAAATCAATACTAAACATTTTTCACAAGTAGCCACATAAGCACTCGCTCCTGAGCGCTGAGGAGAATGTGTTAGAATAGATGCAGCATTGCAGGGAATCCAGTGTTTTGTAAAGAGTTAAATACCATACTTACCTGCTCAGGGATCTTCTATGACATTAAATCGTTGTTTTGGTAACAGTGGCCAAATGAACATATCGTCCCTCAAGTTAGAATATATATTTTTGTGACCTCGCTTTTGATAAAATGATGAAATTAGCTCCCACAGAATACTAAACGAATTGTATAGTTTCACTATAGCTTGATACACATGTATGATACTACATATAATATTCATGCACAGCAGCAGCCTCATTCATTTCAGTAATGCAATGCAATAATATTGAATTTCTTACAATTCTTTGTATTAACTGAATATTATATGTGTAACATAACACTGGTTACACTGCAATGAGTTTTTACTACACAGTAAATTGGGGCAAATTAAGATGATGACCAGCAGCCTGACAGATGGATTTTCTTTGGGGAAAGGGAAAAAAAACTCTCAGTTTCACACTTACAGCGCAGCACTTCCATCTCTCTCTGTCTCTTTCACTCATACTCACTTGTCAGATTTCTCGTGCTCTCTCTCTCTCACTCACAGGCTCACCGACACATAATTGTGTGTTTTCACAAAGGAGAGAGAAGGAATGTGAGCCGCAGGCGAGCAATGTGTGTGTACTGTGTTCCTGCGGACTAATCAATACATAACGTTCCAATGGACAAAAAATAAATTAGTACACAGCGTTCATTGGCATCTTTATTTTTATGCTTTCGCCTGACTTTTGTGCTAGTGTTATGCACAAGATACAAAAAAAAAAAAAACGTATTTGCAGCGATGAAAAAGACAATTTTTAGTAAGTGCGATGGAAAATCGTCCTTATTTTTAAGTTAGGAATGCACTGTAGATAGAAACGGTTATATAACAATTTGAGATCAGCGTTTAGAGTGCACTCAGTCATAGTGTGGAAAGTGCAGCATATTCGTGTTAGTGTGTAACACAGCTATTCCTGCCATTTATATATATCGGCCACCAAGGGAATGATAGCCATGTGACCTAGATATATGAGGATGGCACAGTTTCGCCAGGTGCACAGGGCACCACAGGCTCATTGTTTTTCTTCCGGCACAAACCTTTGAGCGCTTAAATAT
Organism: Trachurus trachurus; assembly: GCF_905171665.1. Taxonomy (NCBI): domain Eukaryota; kingdom Metazoa; phylum Chordata; class Actinopteri; order Carangiformes; family Carangidae; genus Trachurus; species Trachurus trachurus. The sequence continues at coordinate 15,887,901 of NC_139903.1, read as the reverse complement.
TTCAAACACTTCTGAAAGTTTGATGGGTCCGTGGATGGCAGTGACTGTAAGGAAGTCCTGGAAAAGAGGATTGTTGCTGGGGAGGATCTGCTGAGTGTTACTGAAGGTTTTGATTATTTATCAGGAAAAGACCGATCCTGTCAGCTTTTCAAAGATGCTATTTTTCTTGAGTTCATTATTGTAAATGAAATATCTTGGGTTTGACGCTGTTGGACAGACAGAACAAGGTGATGTTACCTCAGGCTCCGGAAAATTTTGATAGACATTTGCAGCATAGTCTGACATTTTATCAACTAAAAACATAAGAGATGATTGGAAAAAATAAACAATTGGCTGGTTAATTGATAAGAAAAACAATAAGTTACAATGGAGTGGAATTATTATTGTGCTAATAGTTCACTCTGTGTCTCTGTTGTTTGGATTTGGATTGCACAGCTTGGAGCCAGAATTTGAGAATACAGTCAATATGGATGATTGCACACAGTAATTAGCAGATTAAGACTATAGGAACGTTTTTCAACCATCAAATCCAGTAGCCAGCAACTTCCTATGGAGCAATCTGTTAAACTACTTCAAGTGAAAAAGCTTGCATCGACAAATTCATAGAGTGCAGCTGCAAAGTCAGGCCGTGTCTGATTTACATTTGGTGCTTTTGGCTAGTGCTTTCGCCCAGTGCACCTGTGAGTGTGGTCTTCATTTCGTCTTTATTCAGCACTATTTTTGGCAGGACACACAACCATTGGTGGACGTATTTCATGCTCTGTCTAGCAATTATCAATAGAGAAGTTCCAATGCCTTTTTTTTTTCCAATACCGATTCCAAGTACCAATCTGATACCATTGCATTGAATAAAAAAAGGATGAATGGTCATACACTACTAATCCTGTGTGGGTATAATGTGACTGCTGCCATTGTTGTTAAACATGGTTAAACATGAACATCTGCATGAACGCCAAAGTATCTTAACTCTCATGATCTAATTTAAGCCCCAGACATAGAAAAAAACAATCTGGGAATGAATTACAATTTTGTCACTTTTTGTACTATATAGCCTCACGTATTGCACATGTTGCCTTTTCACTTTTGGACCTTTACAGCGCAACATGTTACCAAACTGCTGACATTTTCTTAACTGCAAACGAACACAACTTCCTGTGTAGGTTGTTGCCTCTTTTATCTGGATGTGTGCACAGACTCACATAGTTGCTGATTCACAGTTACAGTGTTGTAGGCAGTATTGGAGGCATTTCCTCGGTACTGGATTGATTCTCATTACCAGTTATTGTAAAGGAAATTACTTTTTAACTTTTCTGAATTTGTTGGTACCCATGACTGATGGATCTAAGGATAGTATTTGTCAGGTACATGTTTGGAATAGAGCAGCTGGATGCAGTTGAGGCCTGACACTTAGGTAAGTGACAGAATGAGGGGGTGTTGACTTGAGGGCATTAATCGTTCCAATTTAAAAGAGCTAATCAAACTCTGGTCTGTAATCGTTTTCTCTATCCCAGGAGTTTGAGAAGATGATACAGTTTCTGAATGATATAACACAACCTTCTAGGCATTACATAACAACTGTCTTTGGAGCTGCTGAATGGTGAGCTACATCCACACAGCTGGAAGCACAACCAGCTCTGATCATTTGTCCCTCCTGTGTGACACAGGTCTCATGTTTTCTGTGGGAAACAAGTCCTCTGCTCCCTATCTGATCCTCCTGAAGTGTCAAACAGGAAGTCATATGGTCATCTTTCTCCATTGCCCTCTGTGTCCATTTGGACAGAAAAACATGGATAACTACTGCAGCCAGTGGAGAGATAACAGCTTATTCATCTTCATTAAATAATTCAGTTATAAACGGCACCAAAGATTACAATCGGTATCACAATTAAATCAGTGTTTGAAGCAAGTAGGTGATATTGACATGCATTTTTCTTTTTAAATGGCGACCTGTTGGGTGTTGTTATTGGTTACTTTGGAAAATGAATCTCAACAGCTGAACGTCAGATTTGACTCACGAAAATCACTCATTTGTTTAAATGTACTGCACACACTGCAAAAATATCACAACAAAAGACACAGGGTGAATTACAGTATGTCTATGTGCAAAGCAATTCAGCCCCTTAAACTCAGTACTATTGAATGATTGAATGACAATGCATGAAAGCAGTACAATGTATGAACCAATCCATAGCTGAGAAAGTTAAATCGCTGCAAGACTGAATTTTAAAATACTGTATAGAAACAGAGATTAGTGGACATACAGGTAGAGCACATGCAGACTTCACCCAGCTGAAGTGAATGAATGATTGCCAGCATGTTAGTGGGCAGCGAGTCCTTTGATCAGAGTCACTGTGTTCCCAAAACCGTCAGCAGCAGCACAGACAAAGGAACTCCATGTCTCGCCTGAAGTTGTATAATTTGGGAGCAGCAGTGGAAAAGCAGAAAAGTGAAGTATTCCTTCAAAAGGTTTACAGCGTGAAGCAGATCAAATGAATAGCTGCAGCACTGACTTCTTAAATAGACGTCCTTATTGCAAAGGGTGTGCTGGATACAGAGTATATCCAAAGCAGGACCACTGAGCTAGCTCACAGGCTTCACTCGCTCCCGGGCACATTTCCTGTCAGGTTGGAGCCAGGGGGCAGGAAGCTCCGACTGCCGCTTACTGGGTTGGTTAGTTTGTTTTTTACTGCAACAGGTAGCGGGTTCGGTGGGTTTTTCACAGCCTTGCATCATCCTCAGCAGAGGCTTTCATAAATGCATTTATGAGTGATAGATCTTTGTTGTCTCATTTTCCAGTGAGTGAAAATGAAATTAGTAACTTGGGGCTTACATTTGGTTCTGTCATGCCATAGACATTTAAAAAAAAAAAAAATCTCTTATCAAAGTTATGGTAAGACTGTTAATTGATTTTTACTCACACTCTGTTGCTAACTCTGTCCTTGTGTTTTCAGTCAACCAGTTTTTATTTACTCTTTTCCAGTTATCCAGCTGTGTGCGAGTTCCTACAGAGCAATAACCTATTATCAATTATTCGAGCGCATGAAGCACAAGATGCTGGGTATGTTATCACTACACCACACAAAATAAGACACACATACACATGCTCACACAAACAGAAACATATTTACATACTTTATATAAGAACAGGATTTGTCTTTCTCTGTCTTTACCTCCACCTGACCGCCTTCAAGCTACCGGATGTACCGCAAAAGTCAGACCACTGGATTCCCATCCCTCATTACCATCTTCTCAGCACCAAACTACCTGGATGTTTACAACAACAAAGGTGAGAAAATCTCTCTGTTTCAGTTTGCAGATTCATCTGCAGTTCTGCAGTTTGTTTCTATTTGCATCTGTGTTATATTTTTGCACAGAATAACAGAAATAGGCCCAAGTGACATTAAGCAGTCCTGTTGAAAAAACAAAAAAAACAAATAAATAACTGCATATGGGTCTGATTTTCCTGAAAAACAAGAATATCTAATCAGAAAAAAAGCCCAGCTTGTTGAACAAACAGACACCTAATGGAGTTGGACTAGAGGGACCTTTGCCATTTTAAACCCACAACAAAGCATCAGATAAAATGACGACCGTGTTCTCCTCTGACTTATCTATCAAAATGGTTTTAACAGCACAAACTGGAATGTATGGGTTTATGTAACTGCATTTAGCTTTGAGCAGGCATAAGAATGCAACAGGGAGCCCTCGTTTGTTTGTGTTCTCAGATCTGTGTCTTGGTTGCCATGGGCTATGGGAGATGGGGAGCGTGGGAGGGACTGTCGGCATCGCTGACTATCTCCATGTGGCTTTATCCCTCTTGATGTAACAGTGTCAGCAATCCCTGGCCTCAGCTGGGCCATCTAGTGGTTGAATGTCTCATTTTCTTCCCCTGTGCTTGTACTGCAAGTGGACACTGTAGAACAACATGACAGTTTGGTGCTGTGTGTAGTCTGCCATTCATTGCATTCAATGTTTTTAATGTACGTATTTTATCTCTCTGTTGAGGAAATGTCATAAAACATCTATGTTAATATTAAGCATTTCTATCAATACCATAATAATGATAATATTTAGCAGGCTAATGAAAGACCTGTATCTGCTTTGGTCATTCAAACTGTGCATGTAGCTGATGAGACTCATACAAGCTCAACTAAGTAATACCACTATTTATTTTAAAGACAAAAATGTTCCAAATCTTCTTAGTCATGATATCAGTGCCAGTTTGATCCAAACATAACACTGAATATTTGTTTGACTGTTTATTTTCAGTGATGGTCTGTGACGCTTGTTCCCACTTGAACATGCTCATCACAAATGCTACAGCAGTTTGTCAGTTATTATGTTTTGATAAACCCTGCATTTCAATATGCAGTGTTTGTGCCTCTGTGCAGCATGCTAATAAAGGTCTGGCACTTTCCAACCCTACGTCTCATATTGTAATAATGCATATAAGCAGTGTGACTATATACGGCACATTATTACATGTACTTGTCGTTGTTTTCTTCTCTTAAAGAATGACACTATTCATCAGAGTGTCTTTGAACTATATATTTCATGATGCTTTCATGCCCTCGTTGGCTCTACAGAGCTCTAATCTTTGTCTTTATCAGATACAGCTATGGGACTCTGGATCAATCAATCTAGACTGACATGCTGGCAGTATTCATCATTTGAGTGTTATCTTTATTATGTACTTTTACAGTGTAAGAAACCGCGGGTAACCCAAACAAAACTACATCACCAGGTTATAAAACAGGGAAGTGAGATTTGAGAGGAAAAATTTACTCCACTGTCTCACCATCTGCTTCACAGCTGCTGTACTGAAGTATGAAAACAACGTCATGAACATCCGACAGTTCAACTGCTCTCCTCATCCTTACTGGCTGCCAAACTTCATGGATGTCTTCACCTGGTCTCTGCCATTCGTTGGAGAGAAAGGTATTAAGTTTTCCAATATCCAGTTCCAATATCGCTCAGGTGTTTTTAATACAAGACTTCATCCTCATCTGTTATCTCTTTGGTTTACTGCTGAGTGATTTAACCTCTTTCCTGCTCGTTATTTCTTCCCCAGTCACAGAAATGCTGGTGAATGTGCTGAGCATCTGCTCTGATGATGAACTCATGAATGAGGAAGATGAGATCTTTGATGGTGAGACGTCTTGTAAATAACAGTTTAATAATTGATTATTTATTTTTATCATCAGTGCATCACGAGTTCAGTTCAGACCGCATAATCTAAACTAGGTCTTTCATGAAATGAGATCTGCACGCTTGAGCTGTTCACATCTGAACTGTTCACACTAAGGATTTAGGGCGCCATTTGCTCGCGCCGAATTAGATTGAAAGTTTTTCTAACCAAGAGTCACAGTAGAAAATCAGGTTTTACAATGCTTTGGTTTTGATAGTCCTTTTACAGGTGCTTCATCTGTAAATACTGGATTCATTTAGTGCATGTTGAATGAGTACTTCTTGACAATGGCTTATAAACCATCAGAAAAATAAAGATTTATGTTTTAAAACTGCATCAGAGACACTGATGAACAACGTTTCTGATTTACTAGATATAGGCTCAGTCACATGAATACAATATCATCCTCTAATCATGCGTTACAGCATCTAATAGCAGTGTGCATTGTATTGCATCATATGCAATGTATGCAAATATATATAGATGTAGTATGGTATATTATTTTAGTACACTTATCAACAAACACATAAAATCAGATAATTTCATGCATCAAAGAGTCATAGAGTTTATAATGAGAGCATCTATTGTATCACTGAACCATGTACAGTCATAACACAATGTATAAATGTGTCTTTGCAGCCAATGCAGCTGCAGCTCGCAAGGAGGTGATCAAGAACAAGATCCGTGCCATTGGGAAAATGGCCAAAATGTTCTCAGTTCTCAGGTAGACTTTACGTTTGTGTAGAAGAGTGTGTTTTCAAACATCCAAACAGAGCCAAGTCTTTCTGTGTGTACATGCGTGTAGAGTGAGTGGGGATCGTATCCGCACACCGTATGTTTACACCGAAGAGGGTTTTTTTGCTTCTGATGAGGGGTTCAGCAGTTTTCCGACCTGTTTGTGCGTCTCTGTGTTTCCTGCAGAGAGGAGAGTGAAAATGTGTTGACGCTTAAGGGCCTGACACCCACTGGCATGCTGCCGAGTGGGGTTCTCTCTGGCGGCAGACAGACACTGCAGAGTGGTGAGTACAGGGCTCAGCATAAGCCTCCTCTCTATCATTTACTCAATCATTTTGTCACGTTTCTTAAGTTCCACCATGGGTTCTACCTTTCTCTTTTTCTTTCGCCTCCTCCTTCTCCTCCTCCTCCTCTAATAGCAGCCAACAAGCTTTTTTTAGACTCTTTATCAGTGCTCTAATCACAAGAGGGCTAATAATAATAGTATGATAATATAATATAATAATAATATCACAGTAACGTTATTCATATAGCACACTAGAAGTCAAAAGCAGGACAGAAATAAGTTATAGAGGGAGGCAAACAATATGCAGATATATAAGTAAAGACAATTGCAGGGAGAAGCTATAATGTAAACACACACACACAGCATGCTTTCCTGCAAACACAATAAAAGCAATAAAATGACAATATGGAGACAATAAAAACAATATTTAAGAAGGTCACATCATATCAAAGTTTCTGTTTTAAGAAGTGATTTTAAAAAGTTATTAACATGACAGACTGGACCATAACTCTGTCTGTCTGTCTGCAGTAACACAGTTGTCACATGGTAAAAGCTCTAACACCTGCATAACAGTGTTCACTAGAACTAGAACTCATCTCATCAGAGCACCAGACAACAATGGTCCAAAAAAGAAAAACAAACTCACACCACAGCAGCTCTGTGACTCTTATGTTGATTCAGTGTTCAAATCAACCAGTATTTTCATATCCGTGATGACAATATGTAGCTCACAGAAGACTGTGATAATTTGACTCAGAAATAAATCCTTTTAAAATATCTGCTGCAAAACCAGAACAAGTCATTTCTGTCCTCTGACCTAAAATCTCAGCCCTCGCTTCTCTCCATCTCAATATCTTTGTCACTGTCTCTCTCCGGATCTGTCTTCATTCTTGTTCATGTGAACTTTGTGACACCATATTGACATGAATTCTCATGGTACTAATGCATGGCTCTGAGTTTGGCTACGTTGCCACTGAACATGTGTATCTCATCTGGCCTAACACGAGCCGCCTTATCGCTGGAGCTGCATTATACATTTGCATGGCTTTATCAGGAGTAACCTGCTCCCTCCTCCCCCTCTCAGCCACCATTGAAGCCATTGAAGCCATCGAGCCGCATGATGAGGACGGAGAAGGTAAACCCGCGCTCCCCCTCCCACCCGTCTGAAACATATTACCAGGGTTTCCCGCCACCGACATCTTCATGCATACAACAGCTAACACAATAATAACTTCATCACAGCAACATTTCACACAACAGTTTCATGCTGGTATGGTTGGCACTTGACTTTGCAGTATGGTTGATTAAAACTAAGTAGCTGCACTTAGAGGAAGAGGGTCCATTTAGAATTTAAAAGTGAGGATTTTGAATGTTTCTAACGTGCGTGAAGAGGAAAAATCCACTTATAGTCGACGCCGGTGTCTGCAGAGTGAGGGATCGTGCACTGATGCAGGAAGGAGCAGAGAAGACAACATGAGTTGTTGGACACTTTTTTCACTCCTGTTCTTTGCTGACAGATGAGATGTGTATCTTATCCATATGTATAACTCTACTCAGAGAAGAACACGGAGAAGCTTAGCACCAATAATGACAATAGCTCACATCTGGAGTTAGCCGTTACAACCTGAGAGGAAAAGAGAAGACAAAAAGCAAAATAGAATAGGAATATCTTTTTAAAACAAGTCATGTTCAGCAATAAACTACTAATAAACTTGACGCTGCAATGTCAAGTGCTGCTAAAACATGCATGACTAAAATACCTCTTTGTTTTGGGTTTGGCTTGTAAATGGCCTCCATCTGGTTCTAAAAAGTGTTGCATGCACGAGGACAAGAAACAGGCGGTAGCGTCAACATCAAATATGCATCGTCGAGCCTCAGGTCGTCGTGATGTGTCTGAAGTAATAACTGCTCACCAAGCAAGAAGATTCACTAGGAGACAGCAAATTACAGCACCAGTCTGAATACACACGCACACATATAAAGGTGTATAGTTATTTATATGTACAGTATATCTTGTTTGAATTTACCACAATGAGGGTTGAACTTGGCTGCGTTGTTGCAAATATGGATGATATAGGAAAACATGGAATAGAAACACTTTCTTCTTTATTTTGATGTATTTTCTGTTGAAACTGGATATTGAGGGTGCAACATGTAGGGTGAGGATATCAGTTGAAAGGGGTGGATTCAATCTGATGAAATTTTCAGGTAAATTCTTCACACATCAACCTGCAACACCTGTACTGTAGGAAAGTAAGGAGTTACCAGATTATACAGTACATACAATTTTGCACTCTTGGTTTGTCACAACAGTGTGTGGACCATGGACCTATGAGCTGTCAAACTGTAGCAGCTGCTGCTTTATCACTAATGTCAACTGCAGAGATCACTGAGTAGCATATGTTGCTATGTAACTTTGTGCAGGTCAAAACAAACAAGAAATATAATTTAATATGTGTATCATTTGATATGTTTGGTTATTTATATAGAATAATTTATTCCTAATTAAAACATTGTGTTTTTGTTTCATATAATGCCCCATAAATATGAATTAACAGGAATATAATGAGATTGTGCTTTTACACGGTCTGACCGCTGTGTATGTGTTGTCTCTTTCCAGCTATCCGCGGGTTCTCCCCTCAGCACAAGATCACAAGCTTTGAGGAGGCCAAGGGCCTGGACCGCATCAACGAGCGCATGCCACCTCGCAAGGACGGGGTGAACCACGTGGGTCACTCCATGGGAAAGATGAATATGTCAGAGGCGAACGGCACAGACGACAACAGCAACGTCCAGTGATTTGCTGCCTGAGCCTTCGAACTGTGCCGCTGTCGCGCTGTGCAGCAAGACATTGCCAAATCTTGAATTCAGGCCTCACAACATAGAAATCAAACAGGCCCACAGACAGAACATGAAATCTGCAGCAAAATCTAAAAAACGGGCAAAAAAGGTCATTTTTTTCATGACAGTGTCATTGCACGGTTGGGGGGGAGTGGGGGTGGGGGGTGGAGGGGAGGGGACTGGGGTTCACAGCAGAGGGCAGGGGTAAGGTGAGACCAGTAGGCTGCAGCTTGACAAAAAGTGTAAGATTGAAAACCTCTGCCTGCTGTTCCCTTTTCTCAGTTCAGTACAGACTGAATTGCTGGGGGCTGTGTCGTTCTGAGCACTGACAAATGTCTGCTCCTTCATTACAGGGCCTGCCAGAAGACATAATTGCAGTATCCATACCACACAAATCATTTTACTATTTTATAAAGTGTTTATTATGAATCACTCACAAATTCACTTCTGAGGAAATTATCTTGTTTACCTACATGTTTTGCTAGTATTAACATGTCACACCACTTTTGTGCGAAAGGAAGCAAAAAGAAAGAAAGCAAACTGTATACCTCTTTAAACTTGCAGTGCAATCTTACCAGTGGACTTAAATTTATTGATTTACCTTGTTGTAAGATGCCGTCATCCTGCGAGGGAAAGAGGACCGGGCGCTCACAGCTCTGCCCCGACCGCCAAAGCCACTGCAGTCTGAGATCAAACTCCATCTCTCCAGCCCATCACTCTTTTCCTCACCTCCCTCGTTGCCAGTCATCTCCTAGCAAGAAGTCCCTTGGAGGGGATGAGGGAAGAAAGGGGAGGGGATGAAAAGAGCACTTCGAAAATTTGGATCCACTGATTATTGTAGGAACCTCAGCATCACAGATTAAACGCCAGGATTTAACATCTGAAAATTTCTCCAAAGGGAGCAACATTATCCCATATAAAGATGCAACTTCAACTTAATCGTCCGTAGGTGAATCTCAAAGGGTTATATTTTTATCCTGACCACCCTCAGAGTTATTTTCTTCCTCTCTGCCAATTGTGCAAGCATTTCACATCAGAAAAGCATGGCATTTGATCAAGCTATACCTCATACGTCCAAAAAACCATGCAATTCACTTTTCTGGAAAATGTACTCTTGAGCATCATCCAACTGAAGGAGGCTTTGGATCGTGATTTTCTCTTCTCTTCTTCATTGCTATGACTGGCAACAAAGCAGCATTAATGCCTGTTTCTGGACCACAGAGGAAAAGACGAGAAGTGATTTTGAACTCTGGGACGTCCTCTGCTGTCACACACTACCTGATTATTTCTCACCTGCTTGTTGCTAAAGAGAAAGTAAAATAATATGTGCAGTCACTCGAGTATACATTAGCGTCCTTTGGGTTTTTGCACTTTTTGCTCTGCTGCAAATTCAATGAGATTTCATGCCTAAGAGCTACACAAAGTACTATATCAGAGTGAGAAGGAAATTCTACAAATTTGTGAATGCATACATCTTAAAAATCTTTTTTGTTTTAAGTCTATTCAACAACCACAAATCATTGTGTCAAGCAGGTTCAGATCCGTCCTGAACCTATGAATCATTTAAAGTAATCAAAATTGCTGCCTCATAACAACTAAGCACAGTCTAGACCAGGCATGTACTTAATGAATCCACCCATATTCAATTCAGTTTTTATTCAACTGAACTCAAGTGAATCTTTACAGACACAGCTCATGGGAGCGTCTATCGCATCTTAAGTGTTTTAATCATGTGTCATTTCTTATATTTCAATCAACTGTTCTTGGCCAGTTTAATTTTACTGTGGAGTATAGGTGAGAAACTGGCCGAGTGAACCCCACACTGTGATCCAAATATAACACAAAATCACATCATTAAAATAAATATTGTGTCAAAATACTTTAATGAAAAGTGATGAAATGAAAATGCCATATTGCACTGTAGGGGTCTTTTTGACCGAAAAACAAAACAATCAAAACAGGAAACACTCTGGTTCTTTAAAATTAAAAAAAATAATAATACCAACCTCAAGCAGCACATATTATCACATGAATTTCTAGAATTTCCTTTCTTGCATCATATTTTTTCTACCTTATATTCCATCTTTATATTTAATGATAAAGGTATGTCAATTAAGGATGGACAAATGATTTTTAACACAGCATCTATGGTACGGAACGCATCAATGCATGCAGTAAAGTTCCTAATTGTTATGTGAGATTATAATTGTGATAGTTGTGTTTCAAATAGTAAACTTGAATTATTTTATTTTTTAATTATATTTGTTGTTTTATTTGTCTTGTTTTATACATTTTATAAATAGGCTTCCTTTGATTGTTTTAGTCAATTTTTCATTCTGTTATTTATTACCACTGCTTTTAATTTTATATTGTTTTATTGTATGCAGAGGTGTGAAGCTTTGTGTTTATTTTTTTTTTTTTCTGTTGTACTGATGTACAGAAATTGTTCAATAGTGTGAATGAATATAATCTCAGTGAAAAGCAACTTTCAGGCTGCCAAAGCATGATAGCATGGTTTTCAGATGTAAATGAATTGGACACAAAGAAAATCATGTGTTGCACTTACATTTAACAGGAAACATTGTACTCTGGTTATATTTACTGCTGATATTATTATTGTTACAATTTAGCTTATGGTTACTTTCCTTCCTCTGTTTCTGGTTCTTGTATGGTCTACATGCATATTTCAACAAACAGATATAATGGATTTTATCTTGCAGCATTTTTTATTATCTATGGAAATATGTTTTGGCATTTGACTTCTTAAACAATACACACATTGTAAGCATGCCCTATGGGACAAATCACATTTTTTTACTCTTGAATAAAATATGCATGAACAAAAAAAAAAAGTTTGGCATTGTTTCTAACCCATTGATGGAATTATTAATGGTAATTTTAGCATTCAGCCTGACTTACATGCAAATACACCTCATCAATAAATAAAATAAATAAATGGCTTACTTGTATTCACTGAAGTCAACAAGAACATTTTACATCTACACAGTTGTCAAAATGGACCATATCATAATGAGCCCGATACAGAAAGATAGATAATTTGCCATTTTCTGTAATGTTACCATAATTCATATTAGATAAATATGCAGTTTTATTGGGTATTTAAGATGAAGTTATTCTAAAATATCTATTAGCCACCACCCTTTGCTGCTACAATCAGTGCACCGCTTTGGCAAAAAAAAAAAAAAAAAAAAGACCTACCTATCTATTTTGTACATTTTTTGCCTTCATGGGCACTTGAATCACAAGAAAAATACCTTGAAGGCAACACCATGACTGCTCACCTCCAAACTGATAGATAGATAGATAGATAGATAGACAGACAGACAGACAGACAGACAGACAGACAGACAGATAGATAGATAGATAGATAGATAGATAGATAGATAGATAGATATTCTTTCTTTCTTTCTTTCTTTTTTTTACATTTTCAACAGTTTTCATATCACCGGAAATGACGTCACCCCGTAACGCCTCCACCTCCTGTCCATCACAGCTTCAGGTCTCGGACAAATTAAACACGGTAGCCTTTTAAATGTTGATTTAAAAAAACAAAACAAAAAACAGAAAAGATAAAAGAATTGAAACAAGGTAAAATTTTGAGACTTTCATTTCTAGGCCATGGCCCAGCTGCGGGCCTGTCACCAGCCAGACAACAACAACAACCTCTGAGCAGCGGGAGCTCGCGGTAACGTTACGCAGCTGAGTGTAACCGAAGCTAATCGGCTAGCTGTTAGCCGCTAGCCGTCCGCCGCAGCGGCTTCGCCTCTTCGCCATATGAGACTGACGCACACTCCGCTGCACAGGGACACAGCTCTGCGGACGGCGGCTGGATCGGCTGAAGCAAGCCCGTGACGCTGAAATGGACAAAGACGAAGCGGACCGGCTGATAGAGAAGGCGAAGCTGTGTTTGCGGTCGGGGCGGAAAGATCGGGCGCTGCAGCTGTTATATGAAGCCCAGAATATTTACCCCAGCACCCGGGCCAGAGGTAAAATTAGCTGACGCACATTAGTGCAATGGCAGTAACGTTATGTCAAGCTAACGGTGCTCAGCTGTCCCAGCCTGTGAACTGTAGAAAATGCATTGTCAGGTGTCAGGGTGGATGCAGAGAAATGCTGTTTTCAGAAAAAGGGGCAGAAAGAAGCTTTTCAGCATTAATACTTAATGCATTTGAAGGTGCATGCAGCAATATGGGGCTTTTTAGGGTCTCCCTTCCCCCTTGCAGTTCACCGACAGCACCGCAGACGGAGTGGAAGCGCTGTGTTGAGATCTGATTGTGTGTTTCCAACTGCTTGCCTTGTTGCCTCTGCAGCAGTACCACCATACACCATCCAGTATGATTAAGAGCTGACATGGATATCCGAGTGCACACAGGTTGCGTGGGGCAGTGAAGTATCACTGTCAGCTGTTTGTGTTATGCTGCATATATATTGTGCAAGAAGTGAAAAAGTTTGGATGCACAGTCAGTATCACTCAGCTCATGTGTCGAGGAAGACCTGTCAAGGAAAACCTGTTATACACTTATGATATCAAGTATAATAACAGTAGGTGTGTACAATATCAATACCTGGCAGCAGTCTGTCAAACAGGTTACTAGTTTTGAATGACATTTTCCTAGACAGGCATACTCCTAATAAAAATGCAATGAGCTGACCAGACGCCCCGCTAATAAATGCCCTGTAAATGTGATTTTGAATGACTGTTTTCCTGTTACTCTGTGCCTCCACTTGACCTCAGACTTTGTTGTTTGTAGTGCTGATCGATGCCATCACCAAGAACGGAGGCAGTGCTGCCCCAGAGGCAAACCACGTACCCCCGCCGACAGGCTGGAGAGACGAGGACATCAGAAACGGTGAAACTGGTAACGCTGCAAGTAGTAGTGATGACAAGAAGAGCTACACCGACGACCAACGGCAGGGTGTTCACAGGTGCACAGGGACTACTATTACTCCTGCATTTGTTTTTCACACAATTACAGAGTGATAGACAGCTAGACCTTATAACTGGCCAGTAGGTAAATGTTCTGCCTGACTGTCTGTGGTGTCCTGCCCACAGCTACAACACTCTGCCAGCAGAAATGTATGTGAAAGGTTGCTGCAGACTGCCCTCTGTGACCGAGCAATATGTTTTTCCCAATAAAAGTGAACAAAATTACAGTAATAGTAATTGCAAGTATTGTTCACCACAGTCTTTGAAATAAAAATGAACTCTTAACATGACATGGAAATACCTTAAGTTACCACTTCTGTCTTTGCATGTTGATAAAACACTGATTGATAAAACATTGAGGTTTCTGTAAATGTAAATGTACATTGTCACTAAAAACTGTGTGCAGATTGGACACTCAGTAACCTCATATTAGTTAAAGAGAGAGAGAGAGTATATTTTGACATCTTTAATGTTTTGTTTTTGCAGGATTAAAAACTGCAAAGACTTTTATGAAATCCTTGGTGTCTCCAAAAATGCCAGCGATGAAGATTTAAAGAAAGCGTACAGGAAGTTGGCCCTCAAGTTTCACCCCGACAAGAACTTCGCTCCAGGAGCTACAGATGCTTTCAAAGGTATGAGCCTTGGCAGAAGAGACGGGAAAATTAGCCTCTTTCTCTGAGAACACAGAGTTAATGTTGTGTTTTATCCACAAAGGAAATTGTTTTGCTCAGATACCACGTCTGAGCAAAAGGCTGAGGTCATCATAGACGGGTTAAGGGTTAAGAGCAGCACCCTCATGCTGGTACAGTAGTGCCTCGTTTAAACAAACTTCAGCAGGGCAGAGGAGAAGCCTGATCGTCCAGTTTTACCGACTCCCTAAGGAGCTGCAGGAGAGTTACAGGGAGGTGCAGAGGGAGAGATGAAGATGTGAAAGGGAGTAGTAATAGTTGTGACAAACAGGAGGCGGTGTAGGTAGTTTAAAAACCTTTCACAATTTTCCTCAAAGGTCTTACACATAAGTGACCCATACTTTTTTAGATGGATGAGTTTATGTTTCCAAGGATGAACTCAGATTTCCACTCAGAATAATGTCCATAAATCTGCTTAGAAATAACTGAAAAAAAAGAGGCTCAATGTTTCATTTTCTTCAGGACGGCAATAATTGAATGGTAGCTGTCTGAACCTGTTAGGGTACACTGTAAAGAACAACTAATAAACTAATTCAGTGTGTATTTATTGGAGCAAGTTTGCCAAAATGTAAACAAATATAGGTTTTTTAAAAAACAGGACTCAAATCAAACTTAATTGATTTGAATTTCTCAAAACTATGGATATGAGTGCACACAAAAATTAGGCAAAGAAAAGCTTCAAGAACTTAAACATGTTGCTTCGTACATACATGATTTCCGAAAATCAGCTTTGTACATAAAGACCTGTCAACTCAGCAGCACATTACCAAATGAAATACACATACGTACAGTTTCTTTTAAAACTGAGTTTAAGAGCTGCTTGTCTACGGAGTGTGCATTTTTTGTCTCTTTTTTTAGACTGTATGTCTGTGTATTTTTAGCCAACTGTAGGATATTATAAGCAATATTATCATGTTGTCTGTTTTGTGGAGTTTTTGCTATTGGCTGTTTAAATTACATAATATATGTAAAAGCCAAACTAGGGACAAGAGTTGAGAATTAGCATTGCTTTCTTTTAGAAACATGCTAAGTTGCATCGTCCCCATCAGCTGCATGTTCTGTCTAAAGTGATGGAAGATGTGGTGTTAGACCTTGAAACCCCTGCATTATGGGTAATGATAGTATTTTCTTGATGTGGTGACTGCAAACACAACACTGCTGACTTATTTTAAGAGACTGCCCCCTGTATTTACAGTTTGTCTTGCACTTGTTTTGCAGTTTTTGTGTTTTAATAATGTCTGCTTTATGTGCCTTTTGACCTGTGATGACAAATAGAGTTAACTGTATTGTATTGAATTATATCATGGTGTGTTATACTGTATATTCTGCATAGCACTCAATGCCACAACCATTTGTTTCCCTCCTCTCCCCACAGCAATAGGCAATGCATACGCAGTACTGAGCAATCCGGAGAAGAGGCAGCAGTACGATCAGTATGGAGATCAGTCTACAGCCTCGAACGCACCTCAACACCCCAGCCACGGTCGCCATGGACACTACCGGAGCTTCCACAGAGACTTTGAGGCTGACATTTCCCCCGAGGAACTCTTCAACATTTTCTTTGGAGGAAGGTTTCCCACAGGTGAGCAGCTGTATCATTAGTGAAGGAAACAGACACTGTTTAGAAATATGATGTAGGATCTTCTGTCTAATTTAAAAAAGTAGATATAACAGGACTGCGTGTGTCTCTCCACAGGAAATGTCCACGTGTACACCAACCAGGGAGCCTCCTACTCTCAGTTCTACCAGCCTCGTCGTCGACGTGTTTATGAGAGGCGCGAGGAGGTGGTGGAAGAAAACCAGAGTCAGGTCAGTGACTCATAAAACATAAAGACAGATCCCTGTGAAACAAACACAGCGTTATACTGCGGTCCTCTGGAGGAGATGCATTACTCTAACCATTACTGTGCAGTGGAGAAACAAAGTAAAAATGATGGCTGCAGCTACCTTAATGTCACTCATTTCCTCTCCTAACTGAGACACACACACACTCTGTACTGGCATGAATACAGAGTGCGAGAGCAGCCTACATACAGTTATTATATGCTTTGTTCTGTCTTCCCACAGAATACCTTCACAGCGCTCCTGCAGCTCCTGCCCGTGCTGGTGCTAATCCTCATATCAGTGTTTACTCAGATGATGGCCACTACCCCGCCCTACAGTCTCTTCTATAAGCCGTGAGTGTGTCGCACCATCAGTGACATTTACCAATCCCCCGGCTCCTCTGTGATTGACACTGGACTTCTGACTGAATAAAATAAAAGTGAACCATGTGTTTGGATTTCAGGGCCATTGGGCTGGTGGTGTCTAGGGAAACGCAGCACATGGGCGTGCCGTACTATGTGGATAAAAGTTTTGAGAAGGAATACCGCGGCGCTGCGCTGGATGAACTAGAGAAATCAATCGAGAGCGACTATATGGAACACCTGCAGAGCAGCTGCTGGAAGGAGAAGCAGCAGAGTAAGTGTGTGTGTGTGTGTGTCTGTTTCAGCGTCCGTGCACGAAGCCCAAGTCTTGATTTATGTGGAAACTTTTGAGATAATCAGACCCTCGAGTTCACATCGCATTCACTGTTCTTTGAATATAAATCTGCAACTCTCTTATCTGGAGTTTGCACGAGTTTCCTGTTGGCCGCTCTCACCCAAGAAACACTGCAGCACATAAACTGTAAACCAGTGGATTTTCACTTCATTGTTTCCAGGCATTAAACTAACAGGATATATATCACACGTCATGATCTGTAGAGGTGCTGGCAGGTGGACAGAGCCAGGCCAGTTGTTTGAATAGCTTCTGGCTGCGCCGTCATATTTGTCGAACTGATACGAGTGTGATGCCTCTGCCAGCAAGTGACTAAGATTAATACTATTATAATGTAACTATGATAAATAGGTTTGTTCTTTTTGTCCTTGCGTTCTCCTCTCCAGAATCAGACTTGGCGAACCTGGGACAGCTGTACCGAGACGAGCGGTTAAAGCAGAAGGCGGAGACGATGAGGCTGGACCACTGTGAGAAACTGCACCGGCTGGTCGGGCGTCAGAGGGGCAAATGAGGACAGTTTGAGAGGAGAACTCGTTTCTCTAACAGACTTCACAATGATACGTTTTATTGAAGTGTGTAATCTATCCAATCTGGCCACTTTTTTGTAAAGAAAAATCTCTGTGGGTGCAGCGCAGTCGGCGGGAGATTATGCCACTGGAGACAATGTGCCTTCTCTCCTCCTCGATGGTAGAAAATAGAGTTGCATGTCAGCTGCCGGCTTCGGTGGTAGCAGCATCATGTGCAAACTCACAGTGGCAAGTGTGTATGATGTGTGTACGATGTGTCCGAGCCTTTAAACTTTCTTATAGAAATGGCACGACAATACGAGGGTTTCCCTTTGGGGTTCTGAAGGCACTTGTATGTTCACACATACATGTTTTATTTATTTAGGTTTTATAGTTTATGTCTTTTATTTTCTTGAATGATTTTGTGTCCTTGCTTAAATCTTAGGTGTATTTATTTAATAGTTAATAGAGTGAATGTTACCTGAGCCTCTTGGCTGGTCTTTTCTCTCTTTGAAGTAACAACGTACCGTGACTGCAATAGTACTGTAGTCTTTGGACAAATCTGGGAGCTTCTGTACTGTGAAATGACAGAGTACCTTTTTATTTACATTAGATACATACAGACAAATCAGATGATAGAAATAACTCTTAACAACCTGTACTGTGGTTAATCAAGCAATCTGACTTCGGTCTCTATAGAACTAGGCAGCACAAACTTTACTAAATATGACCACGTTTTTTCAGAATAATGTTCTTAATCTTAACCATGAATGGTTTTACTTGCCAAAAAGCGAGCGCTCCTCTCCAGTAGAGCTTCCTGCTCCCACCGCTGCTTGTGTTAGATGCACGTTGCATTGGTCGTTAAGCCGCTGCCGTTCAGGAACCATTCACTTGAGGTTTAAGTGTGAGAAAAGACTGTTATGTACTGTGGGGAGGGAAAGGGAAAGGTGTTTTGACGAAGTAATTTCGATTTGTCCTAAGCAGGGAGGTCAGTTCAACCAAAAAGCCCATGCACCACCCTGCACAGTTTTCCTGCTATAAAACTGGAGAGCAGCATCTAGAAGGTTAGTGGAGCTGAAACGGCATGCAATACCTTTTGTTTCATAAACCATACGCAAGCTTCATTTTTGTCCTAGGAAAAAAAATGCTTCTCAGCTCAAATTTGTAAGTGTTTTATAAATCCTGCAACTTTCATTTATACAACGTTTTATATAGAAGACACAGTTTGTTTCAAAAAAATCTGAAATTTAATGAAGAAGTAATTGTTTCAGTCTGTTTTGTTAAGATATCTATGGACATGACCTTTTCTCCCACAGACAGTTTGGTGACTTTTACTCGTCAGGTCTCCTCTTGAGTCGGATTCTAACCTTGTGAAGCTGTTTGATTTCGTTACAGTCGACCGCAGATTCATTCAAACCCTATACAGTCTTTACCATTTGTTGCTGTGCACTAAGTCTGCCAAACTGCCTTAGTTGTTTGTTCTCATGTGAAACATTCAGGTTCATCCGATGCACTTTTGAGTTAATATTGAATCCTGTGTTCCATATCATAACTGTTGCATGCACCCTAATGAGAGTGTTTTATTAGTTACGTATTTATTTAATTTTTTTGAGCAAACACATCTTCATGACTACTGACACACTAAATATTACTTAAAAATATTCAGGGCCACACTGTAACTCACCAAAATGTAAAAAAAAAAATAATAACTTTAACTGTGATACACACAGATCAGGTTTTGGTATCAAGTCGGTGTGGCAGTTACACTTCAGCCAAAATTAAAGATGTATCCAGGAAACATGTCTGTGTCGTCTGATTGGTTCATTTGTGGTGGGTCTGGGGTTTTGCGTTTGTTAACATGATAAAGCTAGGAAATTATAGTTAGAAAACCTATAGGCTTATATAATTAGAAAACTGTACATCATAATGTTTTAATTGGTATGTAGGGTTTAGATAGCCCTATCTTCCACCCACACCTATGGTTATTGGAGCCTCCAAACCAGAGTGAATATCAGGTACCTAAGTTGGTCTAAGATATTTGATAGTGTGTCTAACTTTTTCTGACGGCACATAGTCAACAGTTGAGCTGTCAAACTAATCTAACTTTACTTCCTCTGGATCCCAATTAGAGTCGTCTGGATAGAAATACAAGTCTAGACCACGAGTATTTGGGCGGCTACACGTCTTGGTCTTCGGGCTCTGGGCTTCAGCACGTTCAGCTTGAAATAAAATAATTGATGCTGCATCAAAGTGCCAGGTCTCAGCTTTCATTTCAGTGAGTTAACATCAGTGTAGAAAGAACTGAGATGGATGCAACCCTGTTAGCAGTGTTCAAAGCTGAAGGGGCTGAAAGGTAATTGGACAGACACACATCAAGTCAAACAAAGTCATGTTTAACATGTTGTGGAAAAGTTCTGTAAGGTCAGCACATCACTGGGGTCATCATCACCTCAAACCACTCTACCTTTTAGTCTGGTCTTTACTAAGTCCTCGACCAAACTCAGACTCACACCCGTTTGTTTACGATCATTGTCCTGCTAAATGATGAAATGTCCAGAGAAACTGATTTTTGTTTCATCAGTCCACTGAACTTTGTTCCACCTCTCTGCACTATTTATACAGTAGGTATGTGTTTGGGTAAAATCAACACTTTTGTGTTTTATTCTATAAACTATTGACAACATTTGTCCCAAATTCCAAATAAAAATCTTGTCATTTATAGCATTTACTTGCAGAAAATGACAACTGGTCAAAATAACAAAAAACATGCAGTGTTTTCAGACCTTGAATAATGCAAAGAAAACATGTTCGTATTAATTTTAAAACAACACAACGCTCATTCTTTTAATTTAGGAAAACTTCAGAAATCAACACTGGTGGAATAACCACAATTTTAATCACAACAGTGTTTTTTATGCTCTTCCTCACTGAATAAGACTTTCTTCAATCAGTGCCTCATTAAGTAGAGTGACATTTGCTTGTGTTTGGAGCAATCTCTTAATTTTTTCCAGAGCTGTATATATATATATGTATTGTCTATTTTTACGACCTACAGTCTGGGCTTCCTGTTTGTTTGAGGCTTGTGAAAACTGTGAGTTGATGATCAATGACTACTGATTCAGGCAAACCAACAACATCTGTCACCTCTGTCCTCCACACACTGGCAGAAAACTCCCGCTCAAAATGACACCACAGAGCTCAGTCAACACTGAGGTACTTGTGAGCTCTTCAGACCATGAACTAACAAAACAGCTCGCAGCTGCTGCCCAATAGTCATTTGGCAGCCAAGTGTCCAATCACTTTAGAGCTCTTGCAAATTGGACATGTTGCATTGAAAGGCCTGTATCTCCCAGTTCTTTCAACAATGATGTGTAAACCTTAAGGTAAAGATGGGACTTTGCACAAGTGAGTGAGGACACTGTTGTAGTTGACAGTGGTTACAATGAGGCATCATCAAGCTAAATATTGATTATTTATCGATCAGCCCGATTAAAGTAACACTGAACATAAGCAAAGTGGAGGAGGATGTTATGTTACACAGTGGTAACTTATTTCTCTTGTTGTACTCTAATTACTCTCAACAGCTTTGTGTGTTGTTGCTGCTGCACTTTCACCAGATTCCTAAACATAAACCTGAGAACATCTGCAAGCTCCCCCATTGATACAAGGTGGATTTAACAGCAACATCCCTAATTAGCCAGAGCAGACTTTTAGACTAAAAAGAGAATACAAAATGCAGACTATTTATTTACACTGCACGGAAAGATTACCAGCCAAAAAAAATCTGAACTTGGTAAGAGTTAGACTTCCTGCTGTGGTGTGCTGTGAAAACGTTGGTGCAAAGTAAGGCTTTAAAACATAAAATGTTTGGGGCTCTTTATACAGTTTTATTGATCTAACATTTTAAAATCCACAAAACAGAATTTGAACATGACATTTTTTTTTTCAAAAACACTGAAAACGAGAGTATGCATGAAGGTACCATAGATAAAAATCAATTCATCACAAACATTTTAAAATTGAAAAACTAAAAAAAAAATTCAAATGAGATAATACCAGAAATGTAAATGCTGAAATTAGTATACTGCCCCTGATTGCTCAGTTTTTGGGCTCAGACTATCAGAAATGAGATTTAATCAGTCTTTGGCCTCTGGTTTAACATATGATAAAAATTAAACTAATCTGGAGTTCAACCAGGCCCCTGTCGTCTTGAATTCAGCACATCTGCAGGCTGAGAGTAACGTTTATGTTCATTTATACAACCTGATGAGTTTCAGAGCAGGCTAAGTCTTAGTGATCTGCAGCTACGTCTATGGAAGGTCTGACCTAGTCTTTCTGAATGTCCCATTGTAATCTGGGATTATACAGTATGTAATCCATGTCTGTATGGCTGTCTCAGAAGAAATGGGCCTCCACGTTTCAGTCTACCCATTTAATCTAGAGTGCAAATAAAGGTTACACTGCACATTATGCAGAGTGAGAATCTGTGCAATTGACAGAGAGAGAGAGAATAAGTTCAGTCCTGTGGTATCACACCTGTCAATTCGACTCAGAAGTCACTGTCTGACAACATTTGCATACTGCATGGTCATTTCTTCATCTTGAGGTCAGCTTCTATGGCACAACGGCGCCCTCTGGTGCCTCCATCCTACAGTTAGACAAAGGGAAAAACATTAGACCATATTTAGTCTTGAGGTATGTGATAAGCTTAACTCTGTGTGGATGTGTTTTTCTATGTTTTTTTTTTGTTCAGTTTGCTTCAGAGGAAAAAGATCAGAAAGAGAGAGAGAAGGTTTTAGAGGCTGCAGGACGGTTACTTACAAAAAGAGAAAGGAGGAAGGCAGGAGAAGACATGGAGACAGTGTCCTGTAAGAGGAAATGATGCGCATCAGAGCGGTGACGAAAAAGTGCATCAAAAGTCTTAAGGGGAAGCAAACAAATGCCAAGGAAGATAGAAAACAATATATTCAGTGCAGGGAAAGGCTGAAATGAGATTTTAGTAATAAACCAGTTAATTGTTGTGTCCATTTCAAACAATTACTATTTAATTCCTTGCTGCACTGCAATTGCACTTAATATGAAAAACATGCCAGCATGTAAAGCTCTTAAACTACATACAATCGATACTACAGACACATATCAACCATTTTTCAAAGCATAACATGAAGTTTTACAATCAGATCCTACCTTCCAGTCAACAACTGACTTCAATTAACATCAGTTCACTGTGAAACCCTGCTTCATATGGTCCATTTGTTATAAATAATATTTACTACCATGTTTAGGTTTATGTTGCTGCTTCTTCACCAGGCGACTTAGTGATCAAGTAACAAAGCAAAAGGTTCACAGGCCTGAGACAAAAAATAATTGAGCAACCCTTGCTGACTAATTTTTCACTTGTGTGTGTTTCTCTGTGCATGTTGTAGCACAAAATCTCCAACATCAACATTAGAAGTTCTTCACTCAGTCACAATATCATGCAAAAATAATACATAATACACAAAACAACATGAAGGTGATTAAATAATAAATAAAATAAAAAACAAGAGCTTTCTTGAAGGTAGAATATCAATGTAAATACTTACTGTATGCTTTGTTAAATAATTTTTAAGTAATGTTCTTAACATTATTGCATAATTACATTAATGCCCACCGTTTTCCAAAGCACAACACATGTTTTAAAACAGATTTCTTGCTTTCCAGCATGAAATACAGTGTTTTGTCTTTATTTTAGTTTAGTTGATGCCGTCAAAGATAAACTGACATCATAAAACTAAATGACCATGAACAATAATGAACATGTGGACATTGAGGAAAAACTGAATTTGATGGATTCTTGCAAGAAAAAAAGTCTTTAAATTGACTTCTGACAGAAAAATATTCACTGTGATTTGAGTGGCTTCAAATGACTGATGCCTGAAAAGGATAATGTCCTGGGAGCTGACGTCATGCTTTGGAAAATAGCTGGCAGATCTAGTTTAGCATCACTTTCTTCTACCTTTAAGTCAGCCTGTTGTCTCACCCTTGTCTCTTCTTCTGTACTCTGCTTTTGTCAAAATTCTAGTGAAGCACCTTGTCAGTAGAGTCCTGTTTGCGTGTGCTCTCACGGCCCCTCAGACTCTTGGCGCTGATACCAGACTCTGAAGTCTCCATGATGAGCTGGGTAGCTAGAAACTGCTGGATCTGCTCCAGGACGTCGCGCTGCATCTCCAGAGCCATGTGGTAGACGTCATGATCCAGGCTGTTGTACATGACAGCGTTCTGAAACATCAACATGATGTCCCTCTGGAACTCAGCGGTGGTCCGTATCAAACCAGTCTCAATGTTCTTCTTTATAGTGGCCAGGTCCATGGGCCTGTAGCAAAGAGACGGGGAAAGAAGGACTCTGATTGGACTGAACTGAATTGAATTGAACTGAATCGAATTGAAATATTGCAGTGTCATCCCTCATAAACGTTTATATTTAAATTTATATTTTTGTGAAAAGACAAGCAATAACTATAAAAACAAATGATAAAAGGGAAATATGACCACAGCAAAAACACCCCTTGCTCACCTGTGCACAATACTGTGATATCCAGGTGCAATCTCATCTGTTACTGGCTGCAGGAAGACATTTGCATACCTACAACATGTTGACATAAATTACATCTCTGACAGAGAAATAAATAAATAATGATAATGAAAATATTTGAGAATCTGAGATCCAGAAAGTTACGAGTCATGTTATGACCTGTGATTGGCTGCTGCACGCCACACCAACATAATGGCTTTCTTCCAGATCTTGTGAGCCTGTAGTGCCTCCAGGTCCTCGCTGCACACAGAACTGCACAATAGTTGTGAATTAATACAAACAGAAAGTAAAAATGATCAGTATTTTGATCTGCAGCATGTCAACAGGACTTAAAGGGATAGTTCAACCTTTTGGCATATCGGCCCATTGCCATAACCCCTATAGTTTTAGAAGTAGGTTCATTACGTTTAATTGTCGGTGCAAGCTATTTTTAGAACGGCGGAGCAGAGCCACGAGCTGCTCAGAGCTACGCTATGGAGGCTCATGGGATTTCTTGCTTTCCTTCATCAAACTCATCAAATACACAAATCCAACAACTCCAAAACGCTCTGGTGGACAAGTTGTGACCTGCACATTCACCACGCTATGAGATAATAACGGAACGTTACGAGACCGAGTTGTTTTCGAGGTAAATTCATGCAAAACCGCTGATGCGCGTTCCTGTCAGGGGCAGTTTTTCAGCAAGCAGTCTCTGCATTTGTATTTGATGAGTTTGATGAGGGATACAAAGAAATCCCATGAGCCTCCGTAGCGTAGCTCTGAGCAGCTCGCGGCTGTGGTCCGCCGTTCTAAAAACAGCTCGCACCGACCATTAAAGGTAACGAACCTACTCCTTATACTATAGGGATTATGGCAATGGGCCAATTTGCCAAAATGTTGAACTATCCCTTTAAAAAAAATGAAATCTCCGTGTTAGCACCAGATACTCACAACTGTGATGAGGCGGGGCTGCTGGGGATGGAGTCTGCGGTTGTGTGCAGCTGCAGAGACGAAGAAGCCGTGTGGAGGCTGTATCCGTCCTCGCTCTCGCTGGCCACAGGTTCAAGCTCCATCTCGCCGTCGGGCTCTGACAAGAATCCCTCCACTCCGTCGCCCTCCTCTTCTCCACACACTTCGGACCCGTTGACCTCATTGTCCACTTTAGTCCCTGAGGCGTTCTCTCTTCGCCCAACACTTATTCCATTCTCTGCCTTCATCCCCTACAAAGACGGAGAAAAATGCAAAAACTGCGTTAGGATGCAGTAGTACTGCTGTTCAGTACAGCAATCACATGCATCATACGTGCTCTATGTGTGGTACCTTGCGATGCCTTTCTGTCACTGGGCTATCTTCTAATACAGAGTCTGCCAAGATAGTAAAAATGAACAATAAGAAGGGAATTATTACACAAAATGCATGTTACGAAGCAACCGAATAGTGACATTTACACTGGCGGTGTGCATACCTGTGTGGGATTTAACTGGTCTTTGCTGTGCCCACTTCTCCCTCTCACATTTTATGCTAAGATCCAATGAAATTTGGCTCTTTGAGTGAACAACTCCAGTCTCTCTCGCTGCTCCAGGCCGTGAAGGTGCTCCAGTGTGGCAGTGCTCCACCCTCTTCAGGTTGCATGAGGATGAGGAGGCGGGAGGAATACTCCTTAGTCCGATGGGGAAGGCTGCCAGACAGTTATCTTGACTGTTGCACAGAGACGAGAGCGAAGCTGAGGTTTCATCCTGGACTTCCAACGCTGCTGTCTTCCCCTCCAGGCTGCAGTGAAGAGACGAGGACCGCGGGACCCCTGTGGGCCCTGTGGGGTGAGCCTGGTGGGGCTGGAAAGGCACGGCCTCCCAGGCACCAGACAGAGCGTGGCCGTTCTCCTCACACAGGGACAGAGCGGCCTCAACTGCAGCTGCATCCAAAGCCTCTGCTGCCTCATCAGCCTGCAGGAAGAAGAAACATGACTCTGCAGCTCAAAGAATATTCACTTTCACAGATCACTCAAAATGTCCCCAAAATCTGGCTGTGATGTCAGCAAGTTAAACTATTGTGTCAAATTTACTCTCATGTAAAATCTCATTAAAGGGATAGTTCACCCAAAATTCAAATTTCACTCATTATCTACTCACCCTCATGTCGACTTATGTGTGTACCCGGCTTAAGTACACGCGATTTGCACTGACACAGGCAGAGCACTGAACTGAGACACTGGGAGCTTCCACTACAAACAAGCTTAAAATATAGACTTATATAATTTTTTTCGGAACAATTTCTCATGTCGGGGCTTCAATACAAGAGGGACATTACAGATGAGCTGTGTGGAGGTATTTGGATGTTTTTTGGTGTGTCTTTTTGGACGAAGAAAAGTGAGCCCCGTTCGTAACCGTCATATGGACATGCAGTGCTGCACCGAGCCCTGCTGTAACTCAGAGAAGGCACGGAGGACTCTGAAACTTCTCCCAGCCCTTAGTCGACATGAGGGTGAGTAGATAATGATGAAATTTGAATTTTGGGTGAACTATCCCTTTAACTCTTATCAATCTCAGTGCCATGAAAATAAACTGTATAATATATTGTCCTATGGCACCTTGTCTTCAATGATGGCGATAATGTCCCCCACCGTCTTCAGGTCCAGCTCATCTCCCATGTAGGACACAGTCACATCATCCTCACTGAGTCCTGACACCTTATCCTCTGCAGAGACGGACAGAACCATCACAACAACTCTTCTACTGGTTTTCACACAAAAACTCGACCTTGTGCCACTGTTCTGACAACAGGGGATATTTTAATCCATAAATGAGCATCATTAATCCTTATTTCATGAATATTTAATGATCACGGTTTAAACATTTCATTTCAAGTTGCTGGTTTTTAGAAGAAATGGCCGAGGAGCGGGGTCTGACATTAAACTCTACAGCAGCAAAGCGAGTGATGTTGAGGTTGTGGAGAGGCTGAAGCCTGTGGATTATTGCACGCTGAGTGGTTTGGATGTGGGTCAGAGTGGGCAGACCTGCGTTTGCTGAAGCAGTAGAGTCGACAGGAAGAGGAGTGGCAGTAGAGAGGGGGGCACTGGAGGCTGAGTCTGCACTGACCATGAAACCTAATGGGGCAGAAAACTGGGTGGGACCTGCCTCCAGCAGACGAGACAACATCGGCGCACCTGCCATGCAAACATACACACACATATTTGCAATCATAGTGGAGAGTGCAGACAAAGAAGTGGAGGCTTTCAGCTAGACAATATATAAACAAACAGCTTTGACAAAAGTGGCGAGCTGATATAGACAATTCAACTGCTAAATTCAACAAATACAAAACATGTTCCTACATCAACAGAGGACATCATATCTTCATTGAAATGAATCTTATGTAATCAGATATTCTGTTTTTTACTTTTACCAGGGAAATGAATTGTTACTGTGATTGTAAACAAATAGTAATAACAGGACTCAAATGGGCAGAATACACTTAATCAGTCAGAAATAATAAATGACTACCTGTTGCCTGAGAAAGAGGTTGAGTAGGTGGAGCCAGCTGCAAGTCATGTGTCCCTGTTATATTACCGGTGGACACATCACTGTCCCCAATCTGACAGAGAAAAACATACAGACATGTTGAACCTTTTTACATATAAATGGTCTGTTTCCATGCAGGTAAAGTGAACATTAAGTATAATTCCTTATGTCACCTGTGTGTATGTTTATAGAGAAGTCCTTACAGACAGCATTGAGAGTCAGAACAGAAGCATTTCCAGGGAAAATGTGAGGAGGCAAAGATCTAGTAAAAGATAAACTTATCCTGACATGTTGGGAATCCACAAGAGCTCCGCAAGTTTCATCAAAGAGACAAGACAAAAAAAAAAACATAAAACAAGCCACTCCATAAGGTAACTATTCAAGAAGTGCCCTGTTAGACTGACAGACTGACAGCTCCTTGGCTGCAGTGTAAAGTCGTGCCCTACAGGAACCACTGATGACTGTTCACAATTGAGAGGAAGCATGTGTACAGCTTTTTTTTTTTAACTGAGTCTAGACCTAAACACTCAGACATCCTGAGGTGAAAACAGACTGGGTGTTGTAAATCTAACAGTATTCCTGTGCTTGCTCTAGATTTATAAATACATTTGCAGCAAACAAACAAACCACAGCAAACTGCAAAAGAGAACCAGAGGAGAACTGATTAAATACCTAAATGCACAGTAACTTTACAAGTGATGAGATGAAGAAGGAATGCCCCTGTAGACTTAACGTATTAATTACAGAGCTTGGCGCTGTTGGTATAACGGTAAATCCATTCGACATACCAGTCTGGAATTTGAGGCCAAGATGCTGCCTTTCTTCAGTAACTCTGACAGGAGTGGAGATGGTGGTGGTGTGGCTTTCTGGCCCAGGAGTTTCTTTTGGGTGGGGTCATCCAGAAGTGACCCGTGGCTGATATCATCACCAGAAGACTCGGCAAATGTCATTAACTTGGCCGATCCGGAAGCCTAGATACAAAGAGAGGGAAACATGAAGCCATACTGTTCCACCAATCCAGGAATACTTTCATTGATTAACCTATAATCAACTGTTAAGTGTCTCTGACGTGTTTCCTTCTCCTCCGAGGTACCGATCAGCAACATTAGACCATCATTTTAAAAAGTATACTGTATATCATAATTCTGTTTTTATCCCTGGAGGGCTGGCATCAGTTAGAATAAATATGCAGGATATCTCATATGTTTCAAAGTGTGTCATGAAAATGTCATGTAGATTTCAGTTTTTTTCAACGACATGAAAAACACAAATTACTTGAGCAAATCTATAAAAGAGAATTCAAAACAGGACGGAGAGATATATAGAAGATCCTTTGTACCTACAGTACAGCCATCAGGCTTTATAATTCTTCTGCAAATGGTAAATGAGCTGAGGGACAAATGAATTTCCCTGTAGGGGATTAATAAAGTAATTCTTATTCTTAACGAGTAAAATTAACCGGCTGGCTGCAGTAATCTCAACAGAAACACAGGCGGTACCGTTGAAACTTAAGAGACTTACATTTTTTGCAGCTGCATGATCCAGGGTTAAGCTCTCGAGTGAGTCACCTGGTGAGAAGTCCTGGCCTGGGGAGCTGCAGCCTGAGGGCGAATGCATGGTGACGCTGGACGCTCGCTTCGGTGTGCTCTTTGCCACCTGTCTGGCTGGAGGAGGGAGAAGCAGCACCGAGAGGATTTTCTTATCAGTCACACGAAAAAAAAGCTGACGTTCCACCGTTTCAGTAGGCGAGTGTCCCATCCCATCAACTAGGACATTTTTTTTAATGTTCATCAAGTACATCTCTTTAGAGTAACAGAATAAAATCTGTCACACATTCAGTTTAGGGTAAATAATGGATGTCTACAGTGAGCAGGCCACAACAATGACTATCAAAGAGCTTTTCAACAAGACATTTCAAGTGAACCATTTGACTTGAATCCTAATTGTTTTATTCAAATAAAGAAACTGTTTATGCTCAATCAATAAAATTACTGAAACATAAATCTATGTTGATGGTTTCCCTCATAATACAACTTAAAGTGAAGTGAAGAAAATACCCTGATAAGCAGCATCCGTGGTTTTTCTTTTCAACTCTGCTTCCTCCTCCTCCAGCTTCTTCTTCCTGAAGACACAAACAAGAGCATTTCATTTAGCTTCTTATTAAATAGCTTGTAATATCTAGGCTTTCCATAGAGGAAAAGAGATGCTGAATCGCTGTGTGAACTGGTCAGACAGAGTTTGTTGCATCTTACTGAAGAATTTCTTCCCATAACTCCTGTAGTTTGGAATCTAAATGCCCTGATTTAATCAGTTCAGCCTCTCTCCTCAGCTTCCTGTGAAAACAGCACAGTTTTAGTCTCGTTAATGCAGTTTATATTTATTTTGTCATAATGGTGGTGAAAGAAGCTATGTTCCTGTACCTGTGCTTCTCCTGTGTTTCTTTAATCAGCTTTTTCAGCTCATCAATCCTCTCTGCTGTCAGTCTGCGCACTATCACATCCTCCACCGTCTCCACCACTTCACCTTTCTCACCACGTTTCCTCCTGAGGTTAATAACAAACACCAGACATTGTTTTCCTGCACACTGGTAATGCATGAGTAAAACAGTATGCAGCTACGTAATCTATTACAGCTTGCAAGTCTACAAAAGCATGGTGCATTGTGGTTAAAAATCATTCATGTGCTCACTTCGGGGCCTCTGTTGTTTCCAGGAGCTCAGAGTACTTTGAGGCGCAGTGCTGTGAGAGGCCAGAAGAGAATCAAGACTGAGAACAGCTTCACGACAGGAGAAAATAATCAAGTGGCAAACCGACTGCAGTGATCGTTATTTTGCTCTTTGTCCTCTTCACTTGAGTGAGCTCAGATTCTGTCATACCTTTTGAGAAAACCAGTCAGGAGGTCGTCCAGGCTCTGCAAATGGTTTGATGGCTCGGCTGACAGATACCCTGCAGAGATGGAGAAACGTTGAAAGGTAATCCTGTCCTGATCCTGGTTAATTATTGTCATAAATCATTTGTATCCCCTGCCTTAATACATATCAATCTATTTTGTCAGTTTGTCTGTAATTATTCGATGAAAGCCTTTTAGTTGTAATTTCATGCAAAAGACAAAATTTAAGCCTGCATGTCAGCATCATAGTCAGAGATCATAGGATTTACACAAATACACTCTTAATACACTGCTACATAGCAACAATGAATCACTATGATATCAAAATTGCCCTATGACCAAGTGCAATATCCAATATAGTAATATATAGAAGCATTGGATCCAGGTGCTGCTACAGAGATGCTCTGGCTTAAAAAGCATATTCTCTACAATTATGCGATAATGTCAAGAAATAGCCAAGAAATAACAATTAATTTGCGTAGTAATGTCAAGCAATAGCCTAGAAGTAACGGTCAATTTCATAGTAATGTCATGTTACTGCACATGCTTTTCATGCATGAATTTTTTGGGAAAGGCCAGAATATTTCTCCACAAAGTCCTTGCAATTGACCATGATTATTTCTGGGCTATTTCTAGACATTATGACGCAATTACTTGTTATTTGTTGACATTATTGTGTAATTAGCGGCCTGCAAATGAAAGGGTTATCCAGAAATTACCATTTGCACTAAAATATGACTCATATTGCAATTTAAGATATATAATACAACTGCAATATGTTGTTTGTTTTGCATATCAATCAGCTAATGCAGCATGTGACTTCTGACAAGTTTAACACATCCATGTAGCTATGTTGCAGCTACAAATGACTGCATGTGACTATTTGATAGACCTGTGACATGTCATTTTGCACACAGCAAAGAGTTAGTGGCATCTGTTTTAGACTTCGATGGTAAAAAGGGGATACAATAAAAACCAGTACCAGTTCTGGTCTCCACTCTTCATGACAGATGTGGCCAAACACAGCTTCTCCCTCACTGACCATGGCTCTGTTGGTCCAATGACAAGCAGCTTGTGTTCTGTGCAGATGTGGTGGAGAAATGGGACAAGACAACATGACACATGTTTCACATTGTTTCATGAATCCTTCATGTCATGCATTATTTATCTGATTGTCTGCTACAGCTCCCAGCCCTTCCTATCGACAGTTTTGTTAATCTCCTGTGCTGGGCTTCATTTTTTTTTTTTTTTGTTCATGCCACCTACAGCTGCCACCACCACCACCACCACCACCATGCCTGTGGACACACACAAGTGCTTGTAGCTGCACACAACGAGAAGCACATCGACACTGTTGGTGAGCACCGACACTTGTGTAAACAGAGCTGTCAACTCGTGATGACAGCCATTAATCCTCGCAGGCTCCCCGCAGGGAGCGGAGGAGTCTGCCACGCAGGAAGTGGTTTTAACACGGACAGTACAACGACACACACACACTCACACACACACACACACACACACACACACACACATACACACACACACACACACACACACATACACACACCGATAGCATGTCATGACATTTGCTATATGCATGTACCGACCATGTTACTCACTTGCAACCCCGTTTGCCATCTTCCTGTCATCCCGACATCCCATACATCTTGGTGGATAGAAAACCCAGCAGTTAATGAAGCTGGCGAGGTCCCAAAGCGACGGCGAGACATAAAAATATGGACGTGTACATCAGTGATCGTCACGTTGAGGATGTTGAGGATTTTTCTCTCTCTCTCTCTCTTTCTAGCTAGCACACGGACAACCGTGCTCCGTTAAAGTCACAGTATTATTATGTGTCTTTGGTAACTTAAGGTTTTAACCAGCTAGCTCGGAGGATGCAGATGGGGCTTTCTCTGTTGAAAAAAAAAAAAAAAAAAAAAAAAAAGCTGCTAAAAATGGTTAAATTTCGCTCTGTCCTCTCTACAGACTGTATAGCTACCAGGTAACAAACAGCCATGAGAGAAAATGTAGCTTCATGTAGTCAGTAGTTATTCATCAGTGTAGCTAACAGCGAAGTGTTGGTACACGCCCACCACCACCACAGTGGAGATGGTACAACCCTGACTGCTGCTGCTGCTGCTCAATATTATCATCAACTCTGATAACTTAGCCATTTGTGTCTAATACAAGTAGCCTATATGAACATTTTCCTGTGGTTGTAAAAGACTAACATCGATAATAATACGTAGAGCAGACTTTTTTTCTTTTTTTTTGTAGGGAATGTAGGGAAGATAATGTGATGCCACTTTTGTGTTCAGGCTATTTTATTCCATAACTAAATATAATTAATTTATAAAAATCTATTGTGTGACCATTTTCTTGTGACTGTAAAACACAAATGTCGATAATAGGCTACTTGTAAACAGATTAGCCTAGATCCATACCATTGCTGATGCTGCCAAAAGAAAAGGTTGTGAAGATGTGCAAGAGTCGCAGCTTAAGTGCAAAAGTAAAAAAAAAAACAATAATAAAAAAAAAAACAATCACAGTTTGCATTATTCACTTCAGCTCTTTGGCTTTTAAGAGTTTGCATAGAAAAATCCAAATAAATGTCAACTGTGTTCATATCTCGACAAACTACCACAGAAATTGCTAGACAGAAACGTCTGAGTAAAGAAACAATTGTGTAGGCCCAATGGTGTCCAACAAAGAAGTCCACTGAAGAGACTAGAAGAAACAGGAAGGATGATAGAAAAAGGTCAGAAAAGGGAGAAGGGGTACCTTGGAAAATGGTTTGGCCTTCTCAGTCTCCAGACCTCTCTCTAATTGAGAGATTACACCTAATTACACCTGCTAATTCTGTATGTATCGTGAAAAGTGACTCGTTACACTCTTTATAACCATGTTTATTTTGTTATGTAGGTATACCAGTGAAACTATGATGTTTTTTACACAAATTTTATCTTGCTTCCAAGCTTTTGGCCTGTAGTGTAATTATATGGAAGCTGTTAAATGCCAGACAATTCAGTGAGTCTATCTATCTATCTATCTATCTATCTATCTATCTATCTATCTATCTATCTATCTATCTATCTATCTATCTATCTATCTATCTATCTATCTATCTATCTATCTATCTATCTATCTATCTATAAATGAAATACAATACAGATTATCATGTCGTAATTATTTTGTAGAATTATTTACTGAAGAAAGTTGACCAACGAATTGTTGATCTGTTCACCATACCTATTTACCAATTAATAACTAGCATAAATGCATTAACAAAACATACAGCAAATACAGTACAAGTCCTATACATTCAGAGATAGTTTTATGTAGCAGCTTTAAATGCCAGACAATTCAAACAAATAAACAAAATACTATACAGATCATCATGTTGTAATTAGTATACTCTATTTGACTTATTATCTGTAGAATATCAAAAACATTTTTATCACCTTGGAACAACATTTCCAAGTCACACAGAAACTAACAATATTTCCCCTAGTCTGTGAATTCTGCTCACACGTTCACACATTTAGCAGCAGCAGGAGCTTCACACTGGAAAAACTGGTTTGTAACCAGTATACAGTAAAAACAACATCAGGGCATCTGGGAGAACAAGGGGCTCTGGGACATTTTAACAGTGATATATTGGGCTTAGATATACATTTTGTGTCAGTATGCAATGTTTTGGGACACTTAAATGTTATAAGGCTATTGCTGCTGAGTATAACATATTCTAAACCATTAAAAATGTGCCCGTTCTTATCTATTTTGAATATTGTTTATTGAATTTCATGAGAAACATTTATAATGAACAAGGAGACAACATGAGCCAGGCCACATAGCACATATTTGATCTTGCAGACCCTTGTTGATTGGATATGCAGGCACTCTGCCCTCCTCTCTGGCTGATTGATCCTATGATGCAGCGTCCGTCAAAAATGAAAATGGAGAAAAACAGCAGGTTGGCTGGACAGAGTTTATATTTGTCAAGCTTTATAAAAGATCTTACTTAGAGGGGCAGACTCTGGATATCCCCCCTGGGAATTATGTGCACCAATGCAAATTATACTTAGTGGCTCATGGTAACAGGGGCTGGTTAGGTGAGGCAGCAATCTCTGGTGGTCCTGAATCTTCTTCCACAGAGAGAGACCAATTACTACGGGGAAACAAATGTTAATGAGGCACCTGACATTTAACACCATAACACTGCCACTTTGCCCCCTGCTGATGTGTGGAATAGCTGACAGCTCATCAAGAGATACTGGCAGCTTTGTAGAGGACTGTTTCAACATGAGATAACTGAACACATGAAACTCACGCCTGAACAAAAATATATTTTTTTCATAGGCTACTGCACATTTTCCAGTGTTTTGTGAACATACACCCTCTTGATACCGTCATTCTGCATATAGAGCTATTGCTTACTATTGTAAATCTGCACAATGCCCACCGACAGGGCCGTTGCTATAAATTCTGGGCCCTCCGAAAAAATACTGCAGTGGGCCCCTTTCTCTTTATTGCCACTTTTTTTCATAGACTATGAATTATCATTTTTTACTTATTTATAACTATGATGATGACAATGAGGGACAGTAACAGACAACTTGCTTGTCATTCTGATTTAATACTTCTCCGCTATGTCTCATGAAACTTTTGGGTTTTTTTTGTTTGTAATGTCATACCAGGCATGTGAAAACATAGTGTAGCATTAGAGTAGGGTGAGCATCCTGTATTGACACAGTAAGGGACAGTGCATTTTATTTTTCAATACAGGACAATCTCGTATTATACAGGATGATCCAGTGTTATTACCAGGTTATTCATCGTGTCATATCATGTTTTGGGCAATTCCTGTGTAATGTCTGTGTAATAACAAGCTGTCAGCTCCACCATTGTTACATCACACTTCCTGATAATACTTCCTAATGAACTTCCTAATCCCACTCTTAAGGTGACCAAGTGCCATGCTTTGTGTCGGATTGCAAAGCATTTTCATCCCTTGTCCCACGTCACGCATATTGAGACTGTCCCACATTTTGATTAACTTAAGGTTTTTTTTTTGTTTGTTTTGTTTTTATTAGCTCATGACACCACTGCAAGACTCTTTTACATAATCACACTCAATCAA
The DNA here is from genome assembly GCF_905171665.1 of Trachurus trachurus. Lineage (NCBI taxonomy): Eukaryota > Metazoa > Chordata > Actinopteri > Carangiformes > Carangidae > Trachurus > Trachurus trachurus. The sequence goes on along the minus strand of NC_139903.1, from coordinate 15,852,070 downwards.
CTCTTCGCCTGTTCCTACTTGCTGCATTAAGCACCCTGTATTGATTTAGTATGGCCCAGTGCATTTTATTTTTCAATACGGGATGATCCTGTATTATACGGGATGGCTGGGGGCTGCCAACAGGACTCAGCTCTGTCTGACTTGCCGCTAAAACCTTAAAAAAAACAACAACAAGTACAACATGATGGATTCAAGTTCCTTACGGAAAAATAAAGTTCTTTGAAGTTTAAGCTATACATGTATATCCAAGGATTATTTTCCTCCTGTGTCAGACCACACCTTGTTAATGTGTCCGTCCCTTTGTAGAGACTGAGACTGATACCCCATCCTTTGTCTGATCTTTTCGTACAGACATGAGGAGAATTTTGGTTTAACTGTGCTAATCCGTGACTTTTATCTTGGACATTCAGATACACATAGAAAACGTGTGGTAAATACTGCTTAGTCATTATTTTGTGCTCTCAGGATGACATAAGCCCAATGAGCCTAATGAATTTCCTTGATTAAAAAAAAGACCCAAGTATCAGAGATTTGATTCGTCTAAGGATTCATTCAAAACAGGAAAATTAATTATAGGCATGGAAAACAACCTTGTCTACTCTCTTGAGAGCTTCTCGAGTTGTTGTTGAGTGTTAGGGAAAAAACACACACCTGTATATTACACTACACATCATAATACACTATCATTGTGAGTTTGTATTGGAAATATCTCCTTTAAGATATATATATTTAATGTTCCCTCTCAGAACACAAGCTCCTCTACCGGCTCAGGTGAGGGAGTGATGGAGACGCGCGATGAAGGTCACACCACATGTTGCCTGTAACTGCTGCACTGAGCCCATCCTGGGGGCAGAACCACAGCTAATTATTTGAAGGAGGGAACCTTCCTCATCTTCCTGCCATTAATCTCACTTCATTTGTTCCGGTAAGTTGGTGAGGAGGACCCTATACTGAAGACAAGCAGAGTTTTCACTCCAGGAGCTCAGCGGTTGGTTGGTGTATTGGTCCATAAGGTGAGTAAAATTCAGATATATTATGGGTTAGGGATAAATGTTAAGAAACTGGAAAATGCGTATTTTGTTTTGAATCGACTTTTATACACATGCATGGGGGAAAAAAAATCTACATATCAGTGCAACTAATCGAAATAATCTTTCTGATAGAATTGATAAATTAATTTCTTACTATCACTTTAACAAATCAGCAAACATATAAATCTTGATTCTTTGGTTGTAATGATGTTTTTCATTTACTGCCTATAATAAGTTCAATATGATCAATCTCTTTGCAGTAGTCTATTGCAGCTACAACAACATAATAGCAGTGAGGAGATAACATTAAAAAGCAGCTCCACATCTCCAGTTTGTGACAGATAAACTGTGCAAGAGCAATAAGTTAATGTTAGTGTTAGGTGTATTTACATTCACAGCCAGCGGATACCCCCCCATGGGGATGACTGCTCTGCCTCCCCTCCCCTGCGCTGCTCCTCTGAGACCCTCTCTGCGCCACTTGCAGCTGAGACCCAGGGAGCAGAATTAACAAGCAAATTGAAACAGACTGAAACCACTGCAGAGATACCTTCAGTAATTTGTCACACACTGTCTTTCCACTGTTTCTGTGGTCTCTTCCACTGGGTTTTTCTTTCAGTGATGTGCACTGTTTCTTATTTCTTGCCTCATAACTCAACGTTTGACGTTGTGCTACAGGCTGGCTGAGTTTGGTGGAACGAGGCAGGATGTCTAACAACATGGCCAAGATTGCAGACGCTCGAAAGACCGTAGAACAATTGAAACTGGAGGTCAACATAGAGAGGATGCTGGTGAGTCGCCACATTACTGATGTATACAGCTAAAGCAGTATGAAATGTTTGGTAGTGTTTTAGACTGATAGACAGATGCTTTGTTTCAGTATTGAAGATTTAAAAAATTCAGCAAGAGCTTCTTTTTTTTTTTCTTTCTTTTTTTACTTTTTCTGCATATCACAGGTAATTTACTGTCACATGGGGAGCCGTTGTCAAACAAGTACCAACAAGCAGTGCATATTCAACAAGTAGTTTATCAGCAAATATTAACACTCCAACCAGTAACCACTTAAACTGGCCTCCTTTGCATAACCACCATTGTGTTTCAGGAGGCTACTTGTCACATTGAGGAAGACAGTTGTTTTGAGTTTTTAAATCATTGGTTTTAAAAATTGATTAATATAATTAATTAACTTATCATCCCCTTATTTTTGTGCAGGTATCCAAAGCAGCAGCTGAGCTTATGGCCTACTGTGAAGCTCATGCCAAAGAGGACCCCCTGGTGACCCCAGTGCCTTCGTCTGAGAACCCGTTTCGGGAGAAGAAATTATTCTGTGAAATACTATAACTCACACACAAAACAACTACGTGTGAACACTTATTGTTATTTTAACAAGAGAATTCAGTGTCAAATCAATAGCAAATAAAAAAAAACAAACACTTTTTTTTCACTTTTGTAATTAAAACAGCACATTAGTGACTTATGTGAACATGATAATGACACAATAAAGACTTATCGAACATGGGTGCAAAGTTCATTCACATGCCTGTGCTGCCTGCGGCCTCTCCCTGTGCATACTACTGTTTATATATTAACTCAGTGGTATGCCTATGCTCTCACTGCAGTGGTTTAAAACATTACTTTAAAAGCAATTACAAAGGCATTTTATAGATTAGATTATATCTAAATAAATTCTAAATCTTTTGCTCACACATGGTGAAAAAATACTCTTTACTTACATTTTACTTTGACAGGAAACCTTTTTTTATTTGATACCTGAAAAAACATGACTTATGGCCAGGTATTGTTTTCCCTCCTAATGTCTCAGCTGTTGCCAGGGGGAGGTCCTTAGTGTCAGAAACCAATGCAAATGATGGGTGGGGCTATGTTATGATGGCAATACCGGTTGGAGGTGCAGGCAACAGGTGTGAACAGTTTACACAGACCAGAGTGCTCTCACTCTGACAGCTGCTAAGGTTCACCAGTATCTCCTGATCGAGGATTTGGGAATTAAACAAGGTATGTTCATTTTGTTACCTAACCCCATCTAGTGTAATTGTGAAGGCAGAGATACATTTAACAAGTAGTATCTGTTGTGTGTGGAGTTCTGCAATAGTTAACATATAGAAATTACATTTGCTCTATTTTTTTTTTTTTTTACAATGTATTTGCTGAAAACTACCATGTCTATCAGCATCACATCTGTCCCATTTGATATTTGACAGTGATATGTAGAAAGTGTGAAGAGAAGATATGTGTACTCAGACCAGGTCAAACAGGGCTAGTCAAGAAAAACTTGTCTGACTGAATAAGCTGCTGCTAAACACACCTGTGACTCTCGACCGCACTGACGCTGAGCACAAGAAGCAGGAAGCCTCTTGTGCTCTCGTTGGTCAGTTCTAAAGGCACTTGGTCAGATCCAACCAAGAAAATATGTCCCCACTGGACATCATGGGTCATCGTGTTATAATAATCCATATACAGTTATGGGCTCACTGGCAACATTATGTGTTAAACATATTACTCCACTTTTCCTTTTTAAAAAGTTGAACTGCAGTGAGTGCAAACAGTATTTCCAAAACAGAGACACAAAGTGCTTCAGTAGCCAGGGCGCCAGCATGTTCACGCAGCTAACAGCTCTGTCTGATTTGAATTTTATTTTTGTAAGACAAATGTGTGGCCGTTGCCTGGACAGAAACGCTCTATGAACTATGCAGATAAAATCAAGGATCCAGTACCAAGCAATTTATATTTCCTCATACTGAAGCCTAAGAGCCTCTATCTGGTTATGTGATAACAGGATGTAAGAATACTCTTGGTACTTTGCAATAAATGTCAAATACTGTATAAGCAGTCAACAGACAGGGTAGACAGGGTATTACTTTCAGCTGCTCTTCATTCCTTATATTTAGTTGACATGCGACTGCTTTCAATCCTTATCTGACTCAAATTGCCATAAAATAAAGCAATCAGCTCGCACTTTGTCCTCATAGTTAAGTCCCTTGACATTCAATGGAGTAAGAGCCTCAGGCTAAAACAATTAACATTGCTTCTCTCATGTTTCTAATTACTAAAATGCATTCCTTTTGTTTTCAGACCGAACAATGGCCAACTTTGGTGGCCATGCCATTCCTGGCACCTTTTTCCTCTTGTACGGCTTCTGGTTGACAGTCAAACACATTCTCCATCATTACTGGAGGACAACGCAGCCCAAGGGAAGACAGATTCCTCCACCTTCCTTCAAAAGAATGAACTACTTTGAGGGAGGACTCCTAATCTTTGCTTCATTTGTGGGTCAGTTATCCCTTCGCTCCATCTGCACATAACCTAAAAACTGATCAAGACTCATCTTTCTGACGTTTCTGTTTCTGGTGCAGGTTCAATGGTTGAACAGTTTGTGGTGGACGGGCCTCACGCTCGTCTCTACGACAGGGAGAACCACTCCTGGGTCAAGCTGATGAACTGGCAGCACAGCACCATGTATGTGTTCTTTGGCATCGCTGGAATAGCTCTGATCGTCAATACTGCATCCAAACTGGTGCCACTTGGCATTGACCGCCTCACTCGGTCCGTGGCTCTTTTTGTTGAAGGTAAGCTGCAGTGTTAATCAAACATGTTTCCTTCACATCACAGATACGGCCCCCTGGTGTGTGTGTGTTTGCTTGACTCGTGTTGTGTGTTGCCCTCTCCCGTATCATCCAGGGTTTCTGTTCTATTACCACGTGCACAATCGGCCACATCTGGACGCCCACATCCACACACTGCTGCTGGTGGCTGTGTTTGGAGGATCGGCCAGCTCCATGTTGGAGGTCTTCATACGAGACAACATTATCCTGGAGCTGCTCGGGGCGTGCATGTTCATCCTGCAGGGCTCATGGTTCTACCAGGTGAGAAGGCCCAAACCTGATAAACGTGATTAGTGAAACTCCCATAAATTTAGTTTCATCTTGTCCAGTTTAAACTCTTTGACACACATCTCCTTTTCATACTCAATCTCTGTTCCTCAACACTGAATTTGTTTTTTTTGTTTTTTTACATTTCAGATTGGATTTGTGTTATACCCTTTAAGTGGACCACAGTGGGACTTAGAACTGCACACCAACATCATGTTCGTCACAATGTGCTTCTGCTGGCATTTAGCCGTTGCCCTGCTTTCAGTCGCCTGCACCTCTGCTGTGGTTTGGTTGTAAGTATTACATCTATTATCTCTTCTTCAAGGTCAAGAACTAAAATAAATAGTTATTGAATGTGTCATAGCAATAGGGTTTACATAGAGACAATACAGTAGACATTTGGGTAATTTTATCTTCTCTAATTTACTCAAATTAAGCTCCCCTTGTTATTTCTGCTACATATTCTTTACTGTGCAGAAGAAACAATGGGTGATCTCAACATATTCTGGGCAAAAGAGGTTAATTCCCTTTAGTTAGAATAACTCCGTGGCTGAGGTTCTTTCTATGTGGAGGTTTCAAGGGCAACAGGAGACAATAGCTCATTAACCTGCAGGAATGCAGAAATCATGAGCTCGTGTGACTCATGGCAAAGCAGATACAACAACACCAAAAGAAGGAACGAGCTCTGTGACTTGACTCAAGAACAGAAGAAGACTCTCAGTCTGGACCAAAATTGAATTCAGGCAAAGGGTTAAAAGTTTACCCACAATCAGATTATCTGCTCCACAAAGACAATTTGCAAGTGTTTGCTTTCTATTCACTATATCAGCCTTCTTCCTGATGCAATATGGATAACACTAAACCTTTTCAGTCGATTCTGATCTCTCAACTTTTTTTCTAGCATGGACAGTTTTTTAGCAGACATGTAATTTGTTTATATGTAGCGTCAACCGTCTCACCTCACATTTCCCTTAGGCTTAGTAAATACTGTATATTCAAATATTAACTAGGATTTGTCCTTGTTTTGAATCCTGTTTTGTGGCATCATGTAGGACTAGTTTAAACAAATCAAAGATGAGTAAGGTTTGAGTTGGATGAAGCATAGCGTCCGTTCTCCATGTTTTTTCTAAAAGCTTCTTCTCCTGTTCCAACAGCACAGTGAAGCGATTCTCCACAAAGGGACGGGACATAGAGATTGGAATGAGAAACACATCCTCCAAAGCGAACTGCCAGAAAGCTTTGCTGGAAGAGTCGGATGAAGAGTGAATTCTTTCCACTGGTTCAATTTTTTATTTCATTTGTCTATGTTGATATCTGTGCGTAAGACTTAAAACTGTTGTTTGCTGTTTTTGTAAATAAATCTAAAACAAAAATCTGTTTAAAGATGATCCGTTATTATGGTTTGATAAAAGTTATGGTTCATGTGTGTCAAATGAAACACATGGCAACAGAACAAAGAATGTATATTGACACAAATAAACAGGTCACAACATTCAACTAAATCAGACCTAAGTCCAACTCACTTCACATTTGTTAATATTGTTTTACATCAAACATGTAAAGAAATGACAAATAAATCTACAGAATGAAATGGTCGTGATAGTATTGATTTCAAGTTGTGCCTTTTGAGGTTATATTTAAGTTCGATACCAACGAAGCACTGGCTTTTTTTTAAACATTTGTCAACACATGAACGAGAGTAAAAAGAGTTTCTATGGGAAGCCTGAAACCTGGTTATAACAAAGTGGGGAGTAAAATGCAGGAGATTAAATTCATTTAAGTAGCAATGACATCTTCCAATGTACTGGCCACATTTGTAAATCAGCAGAGATCAAGAGAGAACTGCGTTTCTCCCTTTTGTCGGTATCACCCAAATTGAGAAGAAATAAAGGCACATTACCCGCTGTAACAATAATGTTATTAAAAAAACAACTTCACTTGTGAGAACAGAAAGAAGTCAAATGATCCAGAAAAAGCTTGAGAACGATCCAAAGTAGGAAGAAAACCAAACACAGGCACGTGTATTTTTGTACTGAACCTATGATTCGTTACTGGCTGACGACATGGGATCACTGCTGAGGTGCAGGCGGAGGGTCGGGTGGACATTTGGGCGAAGGTGCTGTTGTGACTACGACTGTGGAGACGGATTTGGGAGAAGCTGTGGCCATGTGCTGCTGGAGCTGCTGAGCTGGGACCGTCTGGATACGAACCTGAAGGAAGACAGAGAAACAGTTGGGATGCTCATGGTGATATTTTGATTGAACAGATATTATGAAACAGACATTATTACCTTTTTTTTCTAATCAAAGGAGCTGAAACATTAACAAACCTGCGTGGCCTGTCCCTGCTGCTGAAGCTGCTGAAACTGCTGCGCTGTGACAAAGCTGACTGGTTTGTTCCCTGCGATCAGCTTCGTTCCAGCAGGCATCGTGGTCAGGATGATGTTCCTGCCCAGGCTGCTGATACTGCTCAGAAAAAAAAAGATGGAGAAATGACCTCAACATGTCAGGCTACTAGAAACAATAAAGAAAAACAGATGAGGTGCTAAAGAGGTTTACCGACACCACAGTGGACAGTAAATGTAAAAATAAATAGTTAACAAGGTAGTCTGATAAAAGTTAACCCTCAATCTCAATATACTAAAATAAAACAATATAAATTCTATATCAAGAAGGGAGAGCAAATGCATAAATATATATATTTTAGATGCAGACTTACTTTGCATTAAGACTTCCCTTCACAATCGGTGTGGTCACTACACTCTTGCTCTTCAGCGGCTGGTTGAGGACAGAGAGGGGCACAGTGATCCGTGCAGGTAACTTCCCCTGTGGGGTCAAAGAAGAAGATTGTTCCCAAGTCACGTGATTTTCAGGAGTTGTTCAATACTGAGATATGGTCATTTATCAGTTCGTATTAATATACACATTAGAGAAGTTAATTATGAACTGGCAAAGCCAAAATCCACACTGTGAATGGTCTTACACACATTAATAAGTACTTACTGCAAGTTATTAAAATGCATAATTTACAGTCCAATTAATTTTCTAAACCTAACCTAACCTAATGCAATCATGGGTGATACAATAAATGAACTATTCAGGGAGGCTTTTGTGAGGAAGTATCCAGTTCAAAGTCAAAATTCCCATTCAAACCTAATAGCCAGTGTTCAGATACCTGCTTCCTGATTCACTTCGCATCTATAACAAGTTCACAGTTCACACCTGCATCCAACTGTGAAAGCTCAAAACCACAAATAAACAAATACATTTTTTTTGTCCTGGTGCCTGGCTTGGGCAAATTTGACTATGCACCATAGTTACGTGCATCACTTTAGGACCAAGTGCTGTCCCTAAACCTAACAACTCTGTGTCAGTGACCTCAAGAAACATTTGCTTGACCCTGCACCTGCAGAACAACACATAACACTTACAACGCTCATCAATATGATAAATAACCCGACAGTGCTTGAACACGAGGTGAATAAATCTCCTACCGTCTGCGTAGTGACGACGGTAGCAGGGACTTGTCGCACAGTCGCTGTGGCTGTTCCTAACGTCAGGGCAGAGCCCGAGACTCCGGGAGCCACCGTGATCCCCTTGGCACCCGCAACGACGCTGGCAGCCATGGTCACTACATTAGCGCATGTACTCGCTGTAAGTGTCTTACTGCCGGTGGTGGTTGTCATGGTGATGGTCTGACCCTGTTTCTGTGGAATAACACCAAGACCCGGCATTATCCTGATGGTGGGGCCGCTCTTGTCGGGGGAGCTCACGCTGGTAAAGGTCCTGGTTTTTTGGTCGGTGGTCACGGCCAGCGTTGGCATCAGGCGTATGGCCGTGTCTCCCGCGGCCTTCAGCAGCGTGGAGGTGACGGGCCCCGTCTTAGTGGTCTGTACGTCCCCCGTGCAGGACGTGATGCTGGGGGCGGAGGAGGGCGAGGGGTGGGGCGGCGTCACGTGGAGAGTGGCCGATATGCTCTTACTGCCCGAGGCGGCGGAGCCCAGGAAGTCGGGGGTGAGTTTGACAGTCGCGACCGGGGATTTGGCGAGAGTGGCCATCATGTCGGGGGTTATCCGCAGCACCGTCTGGCCTTTGGCGTCGGTGGTGATGGAGGACGGTGGCAGACGTAGAACATCTTTTCCCTGAATGCGCAGGTTTGTGGCTGTTATTGGGATTCCTGCTCCTCCTGCCGTCTTCATCCCCAGCTGTCCTGTGATGGACACCTTGACAGACCAGAGCACCGTTTCAACACATTAATCTTGTCAACATGGCAGAAACTTTCAGCCTGGTTAAAGGTCCAGTGTGTAATAATTGGCAAGGTTTACTGGCAAAATCCGAATACACTACCCATGAATATATTAGTATAAGTGGATAATCGCTATAAAATAAAATTTGTTTGGTTTTCGTAGCTTTATAATTCTTCTTTTATATAAACATGTAGCAACAGTCTTGCTTTAGAGAGCGTTGCGATCTTGCACCGTCATGTTTGTATCTGGCAGCCCGAACGGAAAATCCAACCATGTTTCGCGAGCATAAATAAACCAACAAAGAAGGCAGAAGGAAAGAAGAAGGAGGAGAAAACAGCAGACATATCGTAAAATTGTTTAGATCTACACCTCATCGCTTCATGCTCCCAAGTCATGGAAGACGAGTTTTTTTTGGCCTCGGAGGCCACCGCCACTTTGCCAACAGGAGGGGTTAGCACGAGCACTGCAATCTATAATCTGAATGCTAGATGTCACGGTTTTGCCCCCATTTTACACACTGGACCTTTAAGACATTCTTGTAATTGAAGATCAGACGGCCCAGACGGCTCAGAAAGGCCCTAAGTGATTAAATATCCCCATTTAAGTCAATAGTTCACCTGTTTGATGTTTGGGCTGCCAACTCCTTGCAGCACAGCAGGGGAAGCAGGGTTGTTGGCGGGACTGCCAGGTGATCCAGTCTGAGGTCTGGCCACAGACACAGACAGAGTGGTGGGCACCTGAACTGGACTACTCCCAGCTTGAGTCCTCAGAGGCACAGAAACCACCGTCTATCGACATAAACACAGACACAATCAATCACACATTCACAATAAGCAAAGGAAAAACAGAAATATCATCTGTTTAACCGTTGTTGTGGCTACCTGTGAAATGCCTTTGGCTGCCACTGACACTGGCATCCTGATCTGGTGGGGGGTCTGATGTACCAGCGTCGCCTGCTGACTTCCTGCCGAAGAGCCCAGACCGGCCTGGGCAGACACCACTCGCACCTGAGGGAGGGAGCCTGCCGCCAGGTGACTCACTATCCGAGCCGCATGCTGGGATGTCACCGGCTGTGAAGAAGGTGGAGCGGCCTGACTGGTGGGTAAGATGGTTCCCAGCTGGGGCAACGAGGGAGGGGACACAAGAAGAACACTGGAGGGGGGGGGGCAGAAGGAAATAACAAGAGAACATTCAAATTTCAAATTGCACAGTTGCAACATGGGTTTGTTTTTCATATTATTATAACTTAGCACCATCTTATATTGCCGATTGCCTTTCTTTTTATGCCCCAACAAGAACGCTCAGATCCTCCACTGCCTGTCTTTTAGTTGTTCCCAAGGTGTCCCACAAGAAAACCGGTGAAGCTGCTTTTTGTTTTAATGGCCCTAAACTTTGGAACACTCTCCCTTTAGATCTGAGAATAGCAGACTCATTGGCCATTTTTAAAAAGAAATTGAAAACATATCTTTTTAATTTGGCTTTTAATAGCGATTGATTTATCTTTTATCACTGTTATTGCTTTGTTTTGTTGTTGTTTTTTTTTAAACTGTTGTTGTTTTTGTTGTTACTGATTCTGCTTTGTTCAAGCACTTTGGGCTGCATTCGTGCATGAAAGGTGCTCTATAAATAAAGATTATTATCATCATTATTATATTGTACGATCTTGCATCACACTGACCCCGGGCTGGTTTTCATTGTGTCTGGGACTCCGGTTTTTGTGGGTGTGGTGGCCGTGCAGGGTAAAGGTGACTTGGGAGTTCCAGGTGTGTTTGGCGTGGGTGTTGTGGGAGTTGGTGACATGGGGTTGGAGCCTATATCCTGTCCTGTCTCCAGACATCCAGGGGTTTTACTGCCTCCATCTTTACTTCCAGACTTCTAAAACACAAAACAGAGATTGAGATTCAGATTCACAATCAACAACTAATCTTTGGATTTCATGCATGATTTAACTCCAACCGGGAAAACAGGAACCTTGGCTATAGAGGCACAACTTCAGGAGTGTTTCCTAAACAAGAAAACAGCAAAAGCGAGTCTGTGTTTCTCTGCGCAGTAAAATGGAGGCAGTGGACTCACAGGCTTAGACGGTGGTTTGGGTTTCTGCTGTAGAGCTTTTCTTGCTTTTGCAGCAGCAGCTTGAGCCTGATGGATCCTCTCTGGATGGGGGGAAAGAAAAGGAGAACACAAGAATAAAGATTTTTGACCCAGTTTAATCATCAAGATCAAGACGTTTTGATGTTTTACACATTATGTTTTTAAAAACCACAAACTAATAACCAAAATTCCACATCAAGATCTGGAACGACAGTATTTTCATTTCTGATCAAGCAAACTGTTGCTCACCAAACTCCTCTTGACTACGATGGCGGTGCAGGTAAATCCACAGTTTGCGGCCAATGTCGTACTTCACACAGGGATCTTTCTCATAGTGAAGTCTATCCAGAGCCCCGCTGACAACTGTGTTCACCTGTGTTTAAAGGAAAGCTGCTTACTCACAGGAAATGTGACATCAAACAAAATACCCAAATCTCCTAGTAATAAAAAATAAACAAAAAAACATGCAAACTCAATCACACCTGGGCGCTAGTGACATCTGGAGCGAGAAACTGTGAGTCCTTCAACAGTTCACAGATCTCTGCCCTGGTTCCCTCTCCATTCGGTAACCTGGCGGCTGCATCCCGCACTGCAGAGAAAACAAGTCAGGTTTGTGTGACTGGTTTCTTTTGCACAAACTTAAATCATTCATTTGGCCCACAGCTTGAAACAGAAGGTCTAACCCAGAGAGAGGATGGTGACGTATGGCGGTCGGTCTGAGCGGAGCAGTGTGTGCTCCCTGGCTTTGTTGAGGGACATCTCCTTATCAAACACTCCTTTAACGGGGCCCACAACAGACTCAAAGCCGTGCATCCTGAAGGTGAAGGCTTTATGTGGCTGGTTGTATCGCTGCTGCTCCTAAAAAACAAACAAGAAGCAAGTCGGCTCAGAGGGCCCGTGCCAAGTTAAAGGGATAGTTCAACATTTTGGCAAATTGGGCCATTGCCATAATCCCTGTAGTTTTAGGAGTAGGTTCGTTACCTTTAATTGTCGGTGCAAGCTATTTTTAGAACGGCAGAGCAGAGACGCGAGCTGGTCAGAGCTATGCTACGGAGGCTCATGGGATTTCTTGGTTTCCCTCATCAAACTCATCAAATACACAATCCAACAACTACCCAAAACGCTCTGCTCCACCGTTCTAAAAATAGCTTGCACCGACAATAAAGGTAACGAACCTACTGCTAAGACTATAGGGATTATGGCAATGGCCCAATTTGCCAAAATGTTGAACTATCCCTTTAAGAACAAAATGTGGTAGAACAATTTTCCAGCAGCACAAACAAACCTGAACTTGAAACACTTGTCTTTCATCTCCGGTGCTGGGCCGCACCACGTAATCAGTCGAGCTGCCATTACAGAGACATTATATAGTTATTAGGAATGCAAAGACCTCTACATTGGAGAAACAAAACAACCACTGCATAAACGCATGGCCCAACACAGGAGAGCAAACTCCTCAGGACTGGACTCTGCTGTTCATTTACATCTCAAGGAGAAAGCCCACTCCTTTGAGGACAGCAATGTCCAAATCCTAGACAGAGAGGACAGATGGTTTGAAAGAGGAGTCAAAGAAGCCATTTTTGTAAAAGTAGAAAAACCAACCCTCAACAGGGGAGGAGGTCTGAGACACCACCTATCCCCAATTTACAATGCTGCCCTTTCATCCCTTCCCAGGAGACTCAACAATCTAGCCTCAAAGAACAACTACTGTTCACAAGTGGCAAGTGACTCCAACGACTGTCGTTATAACACAATAGGGCACTAACGAAGTCGAAACCAACTTCCCACCAACGACTGTCACTCCAACTACTGTCGTTGGCACTTGGAGCACAAAAGGGAACCAGTGACATCATCACCCTTGTGAAACGCCCACACAAGAGGTTAAATAGTGAGTCTCCACACCAGATAGTTGGACCAGTCCCAGCCTGGTCAGCTGCGTACATGAACTGATGAAGCCTCTTGGATGAGAGGTGAAACGTCTTCCTAGACAAATAACTAAGTCCAGTTGCTTTCGATTTAACCTCCTTTGATATATAGTTATTAGTTAACCTCAACAACCTTGACACAGAAACTCAAGGTACTTCATTATGTTCATGTAAGGCTTCAAATAACTATCACCTTCACTTACAATCAAGCTAATGATATTTTGAATAGAGTTAAAAAAAATATTTTGTTATGTGATTTTTCAGAATGATGCCACATTTGTCTTTTATAGTGAGTCTTACACTCTTGGTGTAGGAGAGGTCATCTCTAACATGTCGTCATTCTCCGTCTGTGGAAGAAGAAAAAAAGCATTGTGACCACATACTGTATATAGCTGCAGTGGATGAACTGTAAAGTGAGTGTTGAGACAGTGTTTGTGTCACAGTAATAGTCTCTATTACCTTGACGACTAAATCCTTGGAGTCCAGCCACAACTGACAGAGTGCACTGAGATCTTTCTCTGTGTCCTGAGTGGGACCTAAAATAAGTCATGGATGTTAATCTGAATGGCTGGAGTCATCCTATAAACACTAAGGCCTGCATCAAATCAGAGAGTTCTTACCAATCCACCTCCACTGCTGAGATTCATCAGAAAACTCCACAAATGGAGAAAACCCACTGGGGAGTGCCATCATGCCATCTGATTAACAAACGTAGGAGAAAAAAACAAAAACATGAGAAGTTGGAGTGGAAAATAAAGTCTGACTGTTAAAGTGTGAGTGACCACTGCCACTTGCCTTTAGTCTCTCCTGCAAGAAACTGCAGAGCTTGAAGAACCAAGTCAGACCAGCAGGAGGCAGACGAAAACCACACGTTGAGGGAACTGGCTGGAGACGACTGCCACATTTGAACTTTCTCCTCCAACTGACAACACAAAACAACGCGTTACACTGTATTCAGCACTGTGATCAGGTCTATACTGTGTATGTGAGACTCAGTGTTCAGTGCGTACCATTGAAGTGCTGGTAAAGGTTTCTGCCCTTAAGATGCTTTCCAACAGGCTGAAGAAACTGATAGCTATTTCCTCAACTGTAGCCGGGCTGCTCTGACACTCCTCTACAATTCTGCAATAACAACGGTTCATTACATTAGTCTAATGTAACAAATCAATACATCTTTTTTTGACAGAATTATGGGAATACACTCACTCTTCCTTGATGTTTGGCATTGGAGTAGATGGTGTATCTGGCAAGGAGTTGATGATATTCGCTGGTGGAGCAGATGGCGTGTCTGCAGCTGCAAGAGATTCAAAGGGATCCTCAGATTCTACTTTTATCGTCCTCATTTTCTTCTTCCTTCTCTCATCTCTCATCTTCTTCTTTGGCAGAGACAGATCAAAGAGTGCTGGAAGATAAAATAGAAAGAATCACAAACGGGAACATAATAATTTGAGTAATGAAATCAGCAGAATCAATCAATTGGCTTTTTATTTATTTACTCACATGCTGTCCCCTTACGACCAAAGTTTGCTCTTGAAAGTATGTCTCCAAGGTGAATATCGGAGGTGGTCAAGTCTGGATGGTCCTGAGTAAATCAATCATTAGTGATATATAATACGAGAAATAAAATATATCTGAGTTGTACTTGTTTTTTTTTTTTACTTACTGGCTGTCGCTTCCTCTTCTCACGGTGATTCTGCAGCATGACTTTTAAGTCCCGCTCGCCTAGTTCTACTTTTTCTGTTCAGAAAAAAGAAGATTTTAAAATAAAAGTTAGTTTTGTGTTCAAAAATACAGTAAGAGCAACAACATCATGTGAATACTGCAGATATCACTGACCAGCAGTCTTCATGTCTTGGGTTGAGAGGCTGGGAAGAACTCTGAGTGAAACAGTGGATGTCGGCGAGGAAGGCGATTGTGGTGCTGGAGTCCACATTGATATGTCTACAAACAAATGCAAAAGGACAAGAATCTGTATTGTTTTATAAACTTGTACTGTTTCTTCCATCTTCATCTTACATTTATCGTATTATACTCCAGATTGAAACTGCTTCCTGCTAAGTGCTTTAGAAATAAATGGTTATTACTGTATGGGCAATGAACAAATAACAAACTGACCGTCATCGTCAGATGAAGCGTTGCTGTCTCCACACTCAGTTTTGACCTCCTTCAATATGCGGCTCAGTCTTCTCCTCACCCTCGGCTCCCGCATTTCAGCATGAGTCTTGGTCGGTACCTTTTTTTTTGGTGGGATGTCCAGACCGTTATGAACAGCAAACTCAAGCAGCTCCTACAGCAGAAAGGACATTGGTTATTATTACTGACTGCAGGAGGCCGATCGTGTGCCCTGAACTTCAATCTTGTACGAAAAATACCTTTCTGGAAACGAGGATCTGCTTCAACAGCCTGTGGTAGTACTGCTGAATGGAGTACAACTGCCGCTTTCTCTGGGACTTGGCACACAATTGTCTGTACTTGACCACCTCAGGATTGAAGTAACCATCTGGGTTTGGACAATAAGGGTCATGATGATCAGAAAATGTTTTGAAAATCTGCACAGCATGACATACTTGTGTGGTAAGTACGTGGGTTAATAGTTTGCACCTCTGAATAGCTTCTGTGCAAGATGAAGGGGATTTCCAAAGTTAAAGTTTCTGTTGTTGAGCAGGTCACTGATGGTGCTGTCCTGCTCCACAACATTATTGTCAGGAAACTGTGGCAAAAACTGACGAAGATGCTGCCTCTGAGAATCTGTCAGGACTTCACTCCAGGTGCTTTCGCTCATCACAGAGAAGAAAATTTCAGGCTGTTGACAAACAAAATGTATACGGCAAAAATAAATGCATATCCGATGTTGTGTCTTAACATGTACACACTCATTTACGTCGAAAGGAGCAGGTATTACACAACTGAGCGCCTGGCAACTCACATCCTCCAGTAGATCCTCAGGAAGGCTCACTCTGCAGTTCCCCAGCATGCACTCCTCTGTGATCTGTCCATCGTTTTCCTCTTTTGGATCAAGAGCGTCTGTAAGCATGTGTGTGAGGGCATCCATCCTTCTCCTAGTCTGTCCACACAGAAAAAGACGAGTGTAAAGCCTCGTTTTCAATCTGCGGAGTTTCCCTCCAGTCTTTAAACTCACAGACGTCGTCTTATGTAAAGCATTGCAATGGCAGAAACTGTACTTCAGGCACAAATGTCCTATTAGTAATCACTCACTCACCAATGTCAAAACATTAGCCACTTTGTGCAGCAACGTAATGTTACTTAGCGAGCTAAGCTATCAGCTAAGTTAGCAAAGCTGCCAGTTAAAGCGTTTCAATTCGTCTTTCTGAATTCAACACAAACATGTTATGTCTGTACGGCATATTGTACAAATGTGCGCGTCAAAACTAAGCTGGTAATGCTGGTTAAACGTGTTAATAATCGCTCTTACCCGACAACTGTTTCTGTTTCGGAAATGAAGAGGGAACTATTTTGCCGACACACCGTTTTCTTCTTCTACGGGAAATGGACAACGGCCATCTCGGACTGTTGCTATGGTTGCTGCCCTCTACTGAAGATTATTGAGTAAGTTCAAACATTTTATTAATCGTTTCTTAAACGTTTAACCTTTAACGCAACTCCCCATTACTTCTTCTTCTTCTTTTTTATATCAACTTTGGGCCAGAGAAGAGTTATAATAATCCTTACTTCGTGTAATCAGTCTGTGGTTAATGGTTAACGTTGACGCTAGTAACTAGTGGGGCCATGAAGCTGATTTCTCCACATTTTCTGTAACGTGAGTGTTGGGGTCAAGACCAAGACCACCTAACCCGGGACCGAGACAAGACCATGGATGTATTATAATAGATCCATGGACAAGACCAAGACCAAGACAAAACCAAGACTTTGAGGGGGTCGTGGCCGAGACAAGACGAAGACCAAAACAACGTGAGACCATTTTATCAGTGCCATTACTCATGATAATCATGTGGCTTGATATTTACTTTAGGCTACTTAAAAAAAATCTATACCATATTTAATTGAAACAAAGTTTGGATTGAACAGAATTGAATTGAATAACACAGCAGCAGTCTTTCCCACTTTTGACATTGGTGCAACCAAGTTTTTCAGGTGGTTACTTGGGCATACTCTTTTGTAGAGTAATTTTAGTTATCCTAAAATTATTGAATACATTACATGAACAAAAATGAGCGAGTGACAGTAAAAAGTAAAAAGTAGATTTTTTAAAGTCACTGCAGCTGTGATCTTGACTGGTCTTGAGAAGAAAGTCCATCTCGACTGAGTCAAGACAAAACCAAGACCTGTGGTCTCAAGCCCTTTCTTGAGTACCACAATACTAATTTTCTGTTTGTATGTTATATACTTTGACAGAATAGAAGATGGTGGAGCATCAAGGACTCTGCAGGTGAGCTGTCAGAGAGGGGCCTGACACCGCCCGGGAGGAAACTGGGCCGTCGTTGACCACTTCTACAGTAATGTAAGACCACCAGAGGTTTACCACTTACCTAATGTTGTCGGTCGACTGGGCCAGTACTTGTGTAATATTCATGTAGCCTACTTCTCACTTTTATAGCAAAAATGTGTTTTCTGTGACCAACAGTAAACTCCACATCCTTATCTTGTAGATCATTGGTCAGGCAGCAAAAGCAAGTTGAATACATAAACTTGAACCCTGGGTGTCTGGAGGGAATCTGGTGTTGTGAGAAAAAAAATATAAATACAAATATTTATACCAAATGAGTATTAGAAATAATAAAGAGACATGTTTTGTCTGTGAATACAAATTGCTACGTTAATGTTTGTTTGGTTCATACTAACTTATCAATTAGCCTATTATTTTTTTCATTTCTTTAATATTTTTTGGTTCATGGATAAACACTAACAACACAACCTACAAAGTAACATTACTTTTTTTTGCCTGTGCTTTCTTTCAAAATCTTTAATTGTTGGCATTATGGTACTACTCACTTGTTGAAAGTTAATATCTTACTTTAATGCAATAATTGTAAGATCTCAGTGCAAGACAACACTTTGGATACCTTCACATAGGAACATTCAAGCAACTGGCTCAGCTTTGTCAGCTTTGTTGCTCCACCTCTTTTATGATGCTGCACTGAATGGGAATGAACAGTCAATCCCTCTGCCTCATCACACAGCCACAGAGGGGCACAGCACCAGCAGTACCCTTCAGAAACCTTCACCAACATTGTCTTATGTGGCGGGCGGTTCAGGCACCAGGAGTTGCAGAAGTCTGAGTCAAACTTTTTCCCATTTCTCTCAAGGTTTTTGCCTTTAATGTCTTGGGAGGATGGCGGAAGGAGCAGATGAGGAAGAGATTCAGTTCCTGCGTACAGTAAGTGATGCTGTCTGCCTCTCTTCCAATGGTTTTAAAATGTACTCATTCTGTAAATGTTGTGCAGTACTATAACTTTTGTATACTAAACGGTTACTTCATAGCAGATAATAGACAGGGACTTTCCCTGTGAAGGGTAACTCTCTTTACTTGGAGCACAGATTGACAAGGACAGGTGGCTGGTTTTGTTGCCATTGTTATCTATTTATATCCCAGTGGGTAGTTCACATGTTACTGTTTTGTCACAGAAGAAAACTCTGGTGCCAGGTGACAGCTAACACATGGACTTGTACAAAAAAAAGCAGTTCAACACAAATTTTAAACATTTTCATTCAGGACTTTTTGGCACTAAAGTTGTTACATCGATAGTCATCAGGATAATACATTTCCTTTGAGTCAGAAGTTACATGCTTCATTTTCTGCAGTTTGTAATCAGGTCACTGGTGCTTGTAGCAGAATGTTGCACCTGTGGCTGAGGCATGGCGCCAGACAACAATGGCGTCAGGGTGCAGTGTGAAGTCCTGGACTCAATTGCAATATGCCCTGCGGTTTTATGGGAATGTGGATGTTTTTTTTCTTGGCTTGTGGTTTGAAACTCTATAACAACTTCCTGTTAATGCATTATCACCATGTTTGATCTGTTTGATCTGATTCCAGATCTGATACTGGTTTCAGAATGAAAACAGGAGCAACTTAAGTATCATGGATGGTGTGCTATTATTTGTATTTGTGTCAAGAACCGTTTTGACCTAGATTAGCCATTTATCCCAGGGACTACTAACCCATATCTGTGTCTACCTTGAACAAAAATAAATGTGATAGATTAAAGCGTCCTTGAACTTAAGTTGAGTGTTTGTTTGATTTTACTTATTTGCATTTTGTTGCTCTTTGCAAATAAACGACTGCGACAGATGGAGATTAACATGACAGTATTTCATATTTCTATTTGTAAGCCATAACTCATCACTGACTGACTGTGCATTGTGCCAGTGACCTCATCCCTCTGAAAAATTTAATATGGGTGCATCAGGTGAATCCACAGGGTGTCAGTTTTTCTTCTACTGCAGCGACAGTTTGTGTTTCAGGTATCATTCACACACCTCTAATATAAACATTTTACACAGGGAGGTTTGGTTGCACATTGAAGTTATGCTTTGACGTCTGGATGTACTCGATCATACAGGGTGTGCGATAAAGTATTCAGTTTAAATTGGTTTATTTTTGCTCCATTGCTCACTGCTGAGCTATCAGATTTCCTCTTGACAGCTCTGTGCCAAAGGCTGCAGAAGGGCATTGTGGCCTTGCAAGCAGACTTCTATATGTAACACGCTATTTGGATAGTCAGCACTGATACTCAACTATTGTAGATGGTCCAAATAGTGTCACTTGAGTTTCTCAACACTGTGGTAACATTAGCTCCTATGTTAGTATAAGCCAGGCACTGATTATGGGCCGCATTGTAAGTGTCACTTGAAACTTCCTTACAGCCACACAAGCCACAAGCATTAACACATGTAAATAGCTCAAATTAACTTTCTTTGAGGTAATTAATCTAAAAAAAAAAAAAAAAGACATTTCTAGTTTGCATTGTCTCAAAGGTTGAGACACAGCACAAAAATAAAAATATGTCAACTTGTGTGTTTTGAAGTTACTGTCAGTCTGTTGCTTTCACCCTGAACTCAGCTGAGTCTATATTTACTGTGTGAGGATTAGCAAGTTCAAAGCTTGGCCCATTTCAGCACCTGCTTACTTCAGTCCATGTAGGACCTTTACTTCTAAAGTAGTACCAGCAGTCTTTATTATCAGATGCTAGCAGGAAAACATTTTGTCGTCGGTTCTTACACAGCGAATCGTCTGGTGAAAACTGGTGTAAACACTCAGCTGCTGCAGCCTCATGATGGCATCTGTCATTCTCTCAGTCAGTCTGCCAGTCTGTTGGTGTTGGAGAACATGACAGAAACATAATACTCAGTCCGTCATACGCTATAATCTCATAATATTTGACTGGATTTTCTTTAAGGTGCCTTTATTATAAGATTTTGTTTTTGTCTTGTGAATTATTGTCAAACTCCTGACTTGACATGTATTTCAGCTGTGTGGAGTAGTGTTTCATGTAATTTTTGAAAAATGTATTTTTAGCCCATCAGTTACAGGCATGAGACAGATGACGACAAATCTGACTGCACCATCCCCCTGTAACAACACTGCAGCCTCAAACTCTAACATGGGAATGATACAAATACAAAAGGTTTACAAAACTGCTGCCTCAGTGAACTGCAGCTTTAGCCTCAAAACAAAGGCCAAAATCACCAAATAACCACCAAATGTTGAGACTGTGAATTTGTCTGTGTAGTGAAATTTGTCTTAAGTTTGTTTCCTTCTGTTCTTATGTTGACTTCCCATTGATGCCAGTTTTAAAGATGACAGCAACCTGTTTTGTGCCAGTGGTTGCACTTAGAGTACTCCACCACTGAGTTTTGGACTTAACTTAACACAATATGAATATGTACATAATATGAAAAATATAATTTTACATATTTCAATTTTCAACATCTGTTCATTATGTACCAAAATAATTTCATGTCCTTATTGTGAAAAGCAGCAGAATTGCTAGTTGCTAGTTTACAGCTTCACAAATATTACAACAGAAATGTTAAGACAACTTTAACTATATTAAGCTAAAACTTTTAAAACACAATAAAACATAAATCTTAAACCCAATTGACTGTTATTTCAAAAACTACATGTTTTACTTAGTGTGATGTGTAAATAAATAAAAAAAAATCTCAGAATGGAGTTTTGAATTGAGTTTAGTCAAATTGAAATCGTGAGTATTCCTGTCCTTAGTAAATTGACTAATTGCATTATTTACATCAGGAATGTGGGGCAATTTGTCTCCTGGCTGTCAGATCTTTACTATCTGCTACTCTCCAGAAAGGGACGTGTGAACAGCAGGTGCAGCTGCCTGAAATAGAGAGCAGTGGGGGGGTGGCTGGTGTCTTGGAGCCAGAGAGGAGGGGAGATTAGTGCTGGGCCAGTGGAGGCCCAGAGAAATGCAGTTAGAGAAAAAGTACATGTGAAGGTCAGGGAAAAGCTACATAAGGCAGGTTATTTATTTATGCATTGTCCCAGATTTTTGTAACTCTCTAAATGAGCTGCTTGCAAAATCGAATCCATGAATGGACATTTTGATATCCCATGAAATGTGAGACTTACGATGCATTCAGGACAGTTGTAAATTCCAAACTTAAGCTTGGGAAAAATGATCTGAACACTTGAACGAGCCAGATTTTTTTTCAGAAACTCATCAAGTTCAATCATGACATCCTCCATCCTGACTGACTGATGTGATGTAATAGTATACTTGGCATAATGGTGAAATCAACTCCATCAAAGATGCTGTGGTGGGCATCCTTATTGTTTCCTAAGTGGGATGTTTCAGAGTTTACTGTTGTCTTGACACTGCAATAATGTGATCTAAGATTTATTTGTTTCATTGTGAAAAGCAGTAGTTCATGTTTATATTTTACTAGAAACATTACTACAACAGAAATATTTGATGCAATAAAGGGAAAGGCTGCAAATTCCACACAAAAACATCTGTTTACTTTTGTTTAGTCCTACGGTGCAATGTGAAAAAAGATCACAGAGGCCTTTTGTGGCTCAGAAACAGTGAAAGTATGGCCTTGTCCTACTGAAGGTACTTTGTGGAGAAGAAGAACTTGTAGAATAAAAAAGAGGTTTCTGATAACAACAGTCTCTCATGTGCTCTTCCCATCGTTTCTTGAAAAACCCTGCCCCTTCACTGTGGACTTGTTTTTTCATTGCAGGACGATCAAGTTGTGTTGCAGTGCACTGCATCTATTCTGAAGGAACAGATCAAGCTGTGTCTGTCGTGTGAGGGGTTTGGAAATCGTTTATGTTTCCTTGAGACCACCTCAAATGCACAGGTAGCGAAAGGACAGTTGTTGCATATTTAAGACTATTTTAATGGCTGCTACGCTCCGGGTTTACTGGTTGTGCTGTGTTTCAGAATGTCCCTCCAGACCTTGCTATCTGCTGCTTCATTCTGGAGCAGTCGCTGTCTGTGCGAGCGTTACAGGAGATGCTGTCCAACTCGTCTGTCGATGAGGTAAAGAACAGATAGAGTTTGGTTTAAGGTTTGGCTCATTTTTCATGGTATGTATGTAACATCACCTTGTTTCTTTTTCTGATGCCTTGCTCTCCTTCACTCTCTCACCACCCAACCACAGGCTGTCGATCTGGACAAATGGGTACGTCAAATTAATTCTTCCTTTGCCCGGTTCCTTGAATTGTGTGACCACTGGTTCTGTCTGAGAGTTTGTGTCATGACTACAACATTGTTTCTATGTAATTTTTTTTATATTTAATTGACTCTCCCTCTACTTGCCTCTACCTCGTCTCTCAGTCCTCACAAGGGGGAGGTCACCGAACCCTGCTCTATGGACATGCCATCCTCCTGAAACACACTCACTCCAGCATGGTGAGCACATCTGCAACTAATCACGTGACCTCCGCTGCTCTAACCTGTTTTCCCCCTTTAAGCAGCAGCAGTTTTTTTTTGTAAATATTATTCTCTAAATTGTTTGGAGTATGTATCATATCATGAGCCTAATTTGTTGTCCCTCTCTTTACGCTGCAGTACCTGTGCTGTCTGACCACCTCACGCTCACTGACAGACAAACTGGCTTTTGATGTGGGCTTGCAGGAGGATTCTACAGGTGGCTATGAGTTTTACTGCCCTGCTGCCAAAACAAGTATAGGTGTAGGTTTCTTTATTCTAAACCATGTGTCCCTCACAGGAGAGGCCTGTTGGTGGACCATCCATCCAGCCTCTAAACAGAGGTCAGAAGGCGAGAAGGTCAGGGTGGGAGATGACCTCATTCTTGTCAGTGTTTCTTCGGAGCGATACCTGGTAACCACGGTTTTATTTACTTTTACTGTAACTTGACATTTTCTTGTCTAAACTGGACTCTGACCAGTTTTTCCACCTACACTATTTTCAGCATCTGTCCTATGCTAGTGGGGATTTGATGGTAGATGCTTCCTTCATGCAAACACTGTGGACCATGACCCCTGTGATGTCTGGATGTGAGCTAGCTGAAGGTTTGTAATTTTACTGTTAAAAAAAAAAAAAAAAATTTCACAAAAGCCTCTCTCCACTCTTTCTCAGCAATGTGTCTCTTGTCCACTAGGTTTTCTGACTGGAGGGTACGTGCTGCGGCTGTTCCATGGCCACATGGACGAGTGCTTGGCAATGCCAGGAGCTGACCAAGGGGACGACCAGCGCAGGTGAGCAACATCTGTTCCTGATACACTTTTTTATAACATAATGAAACTCTGTACAGGTTTTGTTTATTCAGCTTTATGCTTTTTGCCACTTTATGCCATTAAACACACCATTGAATTTGAATATAGAGTTTCTTTTTAGGTCTCTTGCTTGCATTCTGCATTGCTACATAATGATGGAGCAACAGACAAATGTTACGTGCAATGTGCAGCACATCTGTGGAAAGTGTTTGGCAGCGAGAAAAGTCAAAAATAATTAAAATATTTTTGACATTTTTTTTATTTTGTTTCTCTCAGAGTTGCTCATTATGAAGGAGGAGCCGTTTGCAGCCACGCCCGATCTTTATGGAGACTTGAGCCGCTACGTATTGCGTGAGTGTCTTGATTCCTTGCATTTAACAACATGTGCTTCACAATTATTCATTTCAAGGAACTGAACAAGATGATGATGCTATTTCATTTGTGCCTGTTGGTAGTTGGAGCGGAGGTCACATTAAATGGGGCCAGTCTTTCAGGATTCGTCACATAACAACAGGCAGGTACCTTTGTCTGGATGAAGAGAAAGGACTGCTGTTGGTGGACCCAGAGAAAGCAGCGTCCAAGATGGCAGCTTTCTGCTTCAGAATTTCAAAGGTCAGTGTCATGTAAAGACAGATGTGCCACAGTGTTTGAGACTCCGTTGTTCTGTATGGAGATTGTTTGCAGGCTTAATGAGGAACACACTCTTTTTTTTTTTTTAATCAAAACTACAGGAAAAAATCGAAGTGACCCAGAAGCGAGATGTGGAGGGCATGGGCATACCCGAGATTAAGTATGGAGAGTCCTTGTGCTTCGTACAACATGTTTCATCAGGCCTCTGGCTCACATACGCTGCTGTTGATGCTAAATCTGCCCGCCTGGGTCCTCTAAAGAGAAAGGTAACGCAGAAATATACATCAAGATGGTCAGAAAATTATAAATTTGACTCAATCACATCTGACAAGTCAGCATTACAAGTGTAAATGTATTCCTGTTTAGAATATACTTGTGTTTTACGAGATCCTGTGTTCAATTCTTAGGCCATACTCCATAAAGAAGGTCACATGGATGATGCACTGACAGTGGCCAGATCTCAGACTGAAGAGTCTCAAGCTGCTAGAATGATTTTCAGCACAACGGGCCTCTTCAACCAGTTCATCAAGTATAGTAGTACCACTTCAGTTATATTTTGTTCAAATCATCACTGTTTTTGCTTTGTTTTCACACCATGCTTTTTTTCATGTCTTCAGAGGTCTAGATGCACTGAGTGGGAAAAACAAATCTGCCAATCCGGCATCTCTGCCCATGGATGCAGTGGTGCTGTCCCTGCAGGACCTCATTTTCTACTTCCGCCCCCCGGAGGAGGAGCTGGAGCACGAGGAGAAACAGTTCAAGCTTCGTTCCCTCAAGAACAGACAGAACCTCTTCCAGGAAGAGGTTGGTCCACCGCTGCATGTTTGAATATAAATGTTTGTTGGTTAATTTATTTGTTGTCTGGTTTGTTATAATTGTTAATTGTTTTGAACAGGGAATGATAACTCTCGTTCTGGACTGTGTGGATCGGCTCAATGTCTACAACACGGCAGCCCACTTCTCTGAGTATGCTGGGGAGGAAGCCGCTGACTCATGGAAGGAGATAGTAAATTTACTGTATGAATTACTAGGTACTTTGATTTTAGATTTATTCATGTTTCCCCTATCCCATCATCTATTTTGTCCGTGAATACAATGTGCTGACAATCTTCTCCTGCTTCTCCTCTTGAATGAAGCTTCTTTGATCAGAGGCAATCGTGCAAACTGTGCCCTGTTTTGTGACAACCTTGACTGGCTGGTCAGTAAACTGGATCGTCTGGAGGCGTCTTCAGGTACCAAAGACAAATAGGAACTCATTTAAATGCTCAATGACTTTTCTACCGTTCCATGTGAAATATATGTACTTCGAGTGTTTATATATGTGTGTATTGTCACATGTTCATGACAGGGATCCTGGAGGTGTTGTATTGTGTACTGATTGAGAGTCCAGAGGTGTTGAATATCATCCAGGAGAATCACATCAAGTCAATCATCTCTCTGCTCGATAAGCACGGACGCAATCACAAGGTCAGGAACACATTTGAACAATGTTTGATCAGTATGTTGGGGGAAAAAAAGTGAGCACCGGAAGAAATGCCATATTTTTGTTTCTCTGTTGCTTTCCCAGGTGTTGGATGTGCTCTGTTCTCTGTGTGTGTGTAACGGAGTGGCTGTCAGGTCAAACCAGAACCTCATCACAGAGAATCTACTTCCAGGTCGTGACCTCCTGCTTCAAACCAACATTATCAATTATGTAACCAGGTGGGTAAGATTGTGTGAGGTCACAACAGTACATGATCAAAATGCTTTCTGTACTGTTGTCTTGTGTCCTGAGGCTCGGTTTAACTAAACAGCTGCTCTGACTTATGTTTGGTTTTGTTATCCTCTTTCAGCATGAGACCCAACATCTTCCTTGGCACCTGTGAAGGATCCACTCAGTACAAGAAGTGGTATTTCGAGGTGATGGTGGACCAGGTGGAGCCATTCCTTACAGCTCAGCCGTATCACCTGCGTGTGGGTTGGGCTCTGACAGAAGGCTACAGTCCTTACCCTGGTGGGGGGGAAGGCTGGGGGGGCAACGGGGTCGGGGATGACCTCTATTCCTACGGATTTGATGGGCTTCACCTCTGGTCAGGTAGTGAACACTTTACCTGTTTGATGTAGTTTTTGCATGTACTTGACCTGCATCGGCAGCACCGCCAGCTCATATTTGGACACTTATTATCTTTCATTCTTTTTTTTTCTTTTGCATTTACATTTACAGTTTTCATGTGCATTTTGGAATGCACTACCAATCCACCTTAGAAACTGCACAAGTATAAATTCATTTAAGAAACAAATAATTCACTTTCTATTGGCCCAATTGAGCGATTCATAATTCCACATACTTTTTACATCATTTTTGTTTTTCTCTCTCTCCTTTTCTAATTGTTTTGTTTTTCACATGATGGTAAACTGAACTTACGCTGAATGTCAAATGTTTATCCTGAATATCCACACAATATTGATTTTCTCTTTTTTAATTGTTTTATGTTGTTTTTTCATTCTGTAAACTAAATTTATGTTGAATGTTTGTCTTATGGAGGACCACTTGACAAGCCCTTAGGGGTTTTTTTGGTTTCTCCTGCACATTTGCTTTATCTACTGTATACTTTGTATGTCTCTTGTCGTTGTCGTTCCACTTTTTTAATATGCTGTTTTATACATCTTTTATGTGCTAAATAAAAATACAAATACAAATACAAATGTGTTTTGACAAATATGAGTTAATTTGCTCTGTGTGTCTGCAGGTCGCGTTCCTCGACATGTGGCCACACCCAATCAACACATCCTGGCAGCAGAGGACGTGGTCAGCTGCTGCTTGGACCTGAGCGTGCCCAGTATTTCCTTCCGCATCAACGGGCATCCTGTTCAGGGAATGTTTGAGAACTTCAACCTGGATGGCCTGTTCTTCCCCGTCGTCAGCTTCTCCGCAGGCATTAAGTAGGACGACTGAAAATGAAATGAAATGATTTACTTTTCTCAATCAGCACATTACAGTTATGACACGATATGAGACATATGTCACTTTATATCTCTTGAAGGTTGCGGTTTCTTCTCGGAGGGCGACATGGGGATTTCAAGTTCCTCCCGCCTCCAGGCTATGCTCCCTGCTACGAAGCTGTGCTGCCACGGGACCGTTTGCGGATTGAACCCATCAAGGAGTATAAGCATGATTTTGATGGCATTCGCAACCTGTTGGGCCCGACTCAGTCCCTCTCGCACACGGCTTTTACTCCTTGCCCTGTGGACACTATACAGGTAAAACCCTTTTCCATCTCTCTGTCACCTTCTCCACTACTGTACACTGAGTTTATTATCCTTCCAGATTGTACTTCCTCCTCATTTGGAGCGCATTCGAGAGAAGCTTGCAGAAAACAGCCATGAGCTATGGGCTGTTACCCGCATTGAACAAGGATGGACCTTTGGACCGGTGAGTGTTTATAGTGTTGGTTCCCTCTCCTGTAGAAAATAATGTGTACACTTACGATTTATTTCAAATATTTGTTTGTTTTTTAAACTACATTTTTCTGAAATTGCTTTTTAAAACTACTTTTTAAAATCATTGTCAAGTTTCGTGATGACAACAAGAAGCTGCACCCGTGCCTGGTAGATTTCCAGAGTCTGCCTGAACCAGAGAAGAACTACAATTTAGCCATGTCAGGAGAGACACTTAAGTAAGTGTGTACCTTCACTTCCTTAACACAGCTGGACTTTTGTCCTCTCGTTTGACTCATGCCTCATATGATTCATTTCAAAGGACTCTGCTGGCACTAGGCTGTCATGTAGGAATGGGAGATGAGAAAGCAGAGGAGAATCTGAAAAGGACCAAGCTCCCCAAAACGTGAGCTGCAAGATATTCATTTTTTCAATTTATTATGTGATGTCCCCTCTCTTATCATGTACTATTAGTGGTTAATTGTAATTTTCTGTTAGTTACATACAGAGTAATACATATAAACCAGCCCCACTGGACCTCAGCCATGTCAAGCTGACTCCTAATCAAAACACTCTTGTGGAGAGACTGGCAGAAAACGGACACAATGTGTGGGCAAGAGACAGAGTTCGCCAGGGCTGGACATACAGTATTGTGCAGGTAGACCTTTTTTTTTTTAGGAAGATCCTATAATAATAAATAATAAATATGTTTTGAAAGTTATTTATTTCATGACAGTCATATGTTTCATTTTCTTTTCTTTTGTAGGATATAATGAACAAACGCAATCCCCGCCTGGTTCCTTACAACCTACTGGATGAAAAGACTAAAAAGACGAATAGAGACACAGTTTGCGCAGCTGTTCGCACCCTCATTGGATATGGTTACAACATAGAACCACCTGACCAAGAGAGCAGTAAGTTTGTACCATTTGTATAGTTTGTTATGTACAAATGTATCATTAATTTGCTCTACCAAATGCAAATGTGTCTGTGTTGCTGTAGGTGAGCATGGATCAGGCAGCTCCCGTGGAGATAAGATCAGAGTGTTCAGAGCAGAGAAATGTTACGGTGTCACACAGGGGAAGTGGTACTTTGAGTTTGAGGCTGTGACGGTTGGGGAGATGAGAGTGGGCTGGGCCAGACCCAGTGTCCGTGCAGACACTGAACTGGGTGCGGATGAGTTGGCATATGTCTTCAATGGTTTCAAGGTGAGAGAAAGACATACAGTTGTTCATGCCTGTAAAGGATGACAAAGTTTAAGATTAACAATTTTCTTTTTTCAGGCCCAACGTTGGCATGTGGGAAATGAGCCCTTTGGTCGTCAGTGGCAATCTGGTGATGTGGTGGGTTGTATGATCGACCTCCTAGAGATGAACATCATGTTTACACTCAATGGAGAAATGTTGATCAGCGACTCAGGATCAGAGATGGCCTTTAAGGATATTGAGATCGGGGAAGGTAAGTGGAAAAACAAAAGTTCCAAGCAGGAGACATTAAGGTTTGTGTTTTTAATGTACGTTCATGCATGTATTGATCATCCATAGGCTTCATACCTGTGTGCAGTCTGGGCCTGTCCCAGGTCGGAAGGATCAACTTGGGTCAGAACGTCAGCAGTCTTCGTTACTTTACCATCTGTGGCCTGCAGGAGGGATTCGAACCCTTTGCTATCAACATGAAAAGAGACATTACCATGTGGTTCAGCAAGAGCCTCCCTCAGTACATCGCTGTTCCTACTGATCATCCTCATATTGAGGTATTGTGCATAATTCATCACTGTGCTTTAATGAAATATGTATTTGTTCCCTTTCTGAAGTCATTACTCTCCGAGTTACCCCCTTGTCTCTCTCTCTTTTGTTTACGTTGTAGATCTCCCGGGTTGATGGGACAGTGGATAGTGCCCCTTGTCTCAAAGTGTCACACAAGACATTTGGATCTCAGAACGCAAACACAGATCTGATATTCTTCAGACTCAGCATGCCAGTCGAGTTCCACGAGACCTTCAAAGTCCCAGCCGGGACCACTCTTCTTACTCGTGCCCTGACCATCCCTGAGGATGAGGTGGTAGAGGTGGACCCAGACTCTGACTTTGAAATACTCAAAAAGTCTGCCAGTCGCAAAGAGCAGGAGGAGGAGAAGAAAGAGTCGTCTGTGCCTAAAGAGACCCCTGCCATCAAAAATGGAGAGAACGAGAAGGATGCCTCAACTGAGAAAAGCAAGAAGAAAGGGTTCGTATTGATTCATGGCAGAGCGACTTGTGAGAGGGCTGCAGCTGGGACACTGTCTTCACTTTTATTGTGATTAATTGTTGCTGTTATTTACAGATTCCTATTTAAGGCAAAAAAGGCAGCGTTAATCACACCACCACCCGTTGTTCCCACCATGCCCCGCTTAATGGAAGATGTGGTGCCAGATGACAGGGACGACGTGGACATCATTCTCAACACCACTACAGTACGACTATAACTCAGTCACAATGTTTTATTTTTAACCTTTTTTGTTGAATCGTCTTCATCTTAGACTCTACTAATGTTTATTTCCCCAACACCCCCCTCTTCCTTTCCCAGTACTACTATTCAGTGCGAGTGTTTGCGGGGCAGGAGCCCAGTGGTGTGTGGGTGGGCTGGATCACACCTGACTATCACCAGTACGACCTTCATTTTGACATCAGCAAAGTGAGAAATGTAACAGTCACTGTGGGAGATGACAAAGGCAACATTCATGACAGGTATGTTACTGAGAAGAAAAAGCAGTGTGTTATCATTTAAAAGTGTGAAATTGCAATGGGTAATGGTTTTTTTTTTTGTCTTCCTCAGTATCAAACGCAGCAACTGCTACATGGTGTGGGGAGGGGAGTTCAGCAGTTCTCAGCAGACCCGTGTCAGTCAGGAGGATTTTGTGATTGGCTGTCTTATTGATTTGGACACAGGCCTCATGACTTTCACTGCAAATGGAAAAGAGATAAACACATTTTACCAGGTGAGGAAAGCTTTAATCAAGTATTCATACAGTTTCTTATGAAGCTTTGATCATTTAATGCAACCAAACATGTTATGTTCCCTTCTTGCAGGTGGAGCCCAACACAAAACTGTTCCCAGCCGTCTTTGTCCTTCCCTCCAATCAGAATATGATTCAGTTTGAACTTGGCAAACTCAAGGTCAGCACCAGTCCTCACAATCAAGACAAATCCCATGTATTTCTGACTTTCTATGTTTACTGTCGTGCTTAAAGGATAATTCATGTTCCTTATTCCTTATTTTATCTCACCAGAACATTATGCCAATCTCTGCCGCCATGTTTCGGAGTGAACGCAAGAACCCTGTCCCCCAGTGTCCTCCGAGACTGGAGATCCAAATGTTGACCCCAGTCATCTGGAGCCGCATGCCTAACCACTTCCTGGCTCCAGAGACAGGGCGTATCAGTGAGAGGCTGGGCTGGGTGGTGCAGTGTATGGAGCCACTGACCATGATGGCGCTCCACATCCCAGAGGAGAACAAGTCAGAGCTACATCACTCAGCATCTATGATTTGATTAAAGGGATAGTTGAACATTTTGGCAAATTGGTCCATGCCTCAAAAACAACTCTCGTAACGTTCTGTTATTATCTCATAGTGTGGTGAATGTGCAGGTCACAATTTGTCCACGAGAGCGTTTTGGAGTTGTTGGATTGTGTATTTGATGAGTTTGATGAGGAAAACCAAGAAATCCCATTAGCCTCCATAGCGTAGCTCTGAGCAGCTTGCGGCTCAGCTCCGCTGTTCTAAAAATAGCTTGCACCGACAAATAAAGGTAACGAACCTACTGCTATGACTATAGGGATTATGGCAATGGGCCAATTTGCCAAAATGTTGAAATATCCCTTTAAGATTTGCATTTATGTTTCTTATTAAATTGACCCCTTGATGTCCTGTAGGTGTATCGATATCCTGGAGCTGTCTGAACATATGGACCTGCTGAAATTCCACTATCATACTCTGAAGCTGTACGGCTCAGTGTGTGCTTTGGGAAACAACCGTGTGGCTCACGCTCTGTGCAGCCACGTGGACGAATCTCAGCTCTTCTACGCCATCGAGAACACCTACCTACCCGGGCCAATGAGGAGCGGCTTTTATGATCTGCTAATCAGCATGCATCTGGAGTCTGCTAAGAGGAACCGGCTGGGAACCAACAAGGAGTTCATAGTCCCGATGACGGATCAAACACGCAGTATCACTTTGTACACCATCAAATCCCATGCTTTACCTGGTGTCGGCCTCACTACGTGTCTGCGCCCCAAACTCCATTTCTCATCCACTGGGTTTGTGGGAACAGATCCAGACATCTACACACTCAGTCCATTCATCCCCTTAGAGGTGAGGTGGAGCAGGTTTGGCATTTTAGGAAACTCTTGAGTCACTATTAATCATTTGCATTGTTTGCTCGTATCTCCAGGTGCTGAAGACCAAGGCCCTGAACATGCTGACTGAGGCTGTGCAAGATGGAGGTCAAGCCATGAGAGATCCCGTAGGAGGCAGCGTTGAATTTCATTTTGTTCCAATCCTGAAGCTCATCAGCACCCTCCTCATCATGGGTGTATTCGACGACGAGGACGTTACACACATCCTGAAGATGATCGAGCCCACAGTCTTCAGTGGGAAGAAGCCAGAGGAGCCTGCTGAGGAGAATGCCAAGGTGAAGGAAGAGAAGGAGCAAAAAGCTGTCACAAAAGTAGGAGCAGTGATAGAGGAAGAGCGGGAAGCTGTGGCTGAAGAAGAAGAAGAATATGAGGATGATGGATTGGGTGAAGAGGAAGAGGAAGAAATGGAAGAAGAGGAAGAATTAGAGGAGCCAGAGTCCATCATGCCACAAGAAGAAACGAACAAGACAGAGCCAACAAATGGTGAAAAAGGTGCCGAGGAAACAGAAAAAGAGATGAAACCTGCAGAGACAGTTGGGGATCCTAAAGAAGAACATCTGGATCAAGGGCTTTTCCAGATGAAGCTTCCAGAGTCCGTCAAACTGCAGGTATTTCTCGACTTTTTTTGAATACACATTTCTTTTCCAATAATATTGTAAATGTACACTGCATAGTAAAGATGATTCGCTCTGCATTCGCCCTTTAGATGTGCACTCTACTGCAGTATTTCTGTGACTGTGAGCTACGTCACAGAGTGGAGGCCATCATCGCCTTTTCAGACCAGTTTGTCAACCAGATCCAGTCCAACCAGAGGCAGCGCTACAATGAACTCATGCTGGCCTTCACCATGACCGCTGCCGAGACTGCCCGCAAGACCCGTGAATTTCGGTCCCCGCCACAGGAGCAGGTATGCCCAGACAAATGCAGAGAGTCGAGAACAATTTGTGTTACAAATACTCAAAAAGGGTTACCTGCCCTGCCTTTCTGCAGGGCCTTCTCCGTTCATTGATGTATTTCATTTTGTTCTTCTGGTACAAAATTGTCAAATTGTAGCTGGAGTAAAATCAAAATTCCTAAGTGTCAGTGCAGCTGGATTCAATGCAGAGCATATCTATGAAATCTTCATCATATCCACTGTATCCTGCCATCACTTCTCGTCACATCCAGTGATCATATATGCAAG
The DNA here is from genome assembly GCF_905171665.1 of Trachurus trachurus. NCBI lineage: Eukaryota > Metazoa > Chordata > Actinopteri > Carangiformes > Carangidae > Trachurus > Trachurus trachurus. The sequence goes on along the minus strand of NC_139903.1, from coordinate 15,818,583 downwards.
AACTTCATTTTTGTTTTTGAGACAGAGTAAAGCCCTGAAAGAAAAAATCCCTCTCATTATTTCACTCATCTGCTTAATATGAGTTAATATTAGCCCTTTTGGCCTTTGAAAATAAGATAACTTGCTTCTTGCTGTTGCTGTTCCGCAGGTCAACATGCTGATGAATTTCAAGAATTGCAGTGAGGACGAAGAGTGCCCTGTCCCTGATGAAGTCAGAGAAGCCATGTCAGCTTTTCATAATGCTCTGCTGGCACATTGTGGTCAGTTTTCATCTACATCATCAAGTCTGGCCAAGATCAGCATTTAAAATGAACACAGCAGATTGCAGATTAAGGCATACGTTACAATTTTGTATTTAAACCTTTACTCTCAGGTGTTCATATTGAAGAAGAAGAACAAGAGGAAGAAGTGGATAATTCTGTCCGTGGACGACTGCTCCGTATGTTGGAAAAGGTGAAGAAATTTCGTGAGAAGAAGGTCGAGGTGGAGCCTGAGCCACAGGAAGATAAAAAACCAAGTGAGTTATAAGTTATAAATGGGGGATTGTTGGACAGAGCAGTGCTGTGTCATCCCCAGAAACTGAAACTTGCTTTCTAGTAACTAGCCACTGGTGTAAATAGTTTGGATTTAGTATCTTTTGCACCACTGCTTCACCTTTTGTTCTCTGTTTACCAGGCACTTTACAGGAGCTGATTTCCCACACTACGATCCACTGGGCCCAGGAGTCATTTATCCAGAACCCTGAGCTTGTGCGCATGATGTTCAGCCTCCTTCACAGGCAGTATGATGGGCTGGGTGAGCTCATGCGTGCCCTTCCCAAAGCTTATACCATCAATGCGGTGTCAATCCAGGACACCATGGACCTGCTGGAGTGCCTGGGCCAGATCCGCTCACTGCTAATTGTCCAGATGGGACCAGAAGAAGAAAGGCTTATGATTCAAAGCATTGGGTTAGTCAAATATTATTAATATATTCTGAACACCTTACCTTGAACTGAATTCTTTGAAACTGTACAGTAACTTAATTGTCATCTTCTTCAGGAACATCATGAGTAACAAAGTTTTCTATCAGCACCCCAACTTGATGCGAGCTCTGGGAATGCATGAAACTGTCATGGAGGTCATGGTTAACGTACTGGGCGGTGGAGACTCAAAGGTATGTTTTTTTTCTGTTCCACACACCAGGGGGAAGACAAAAGAAGGCAATAAGACCAACTTTATATATTACTTAACTTCATATCTGTAACATTTCCTTCTTCCAACAGGAGATCAGATTCCCTCGAGTTGTGACAAACTGCTGCCGCTTTCTCTGCTACTTCTGTCGTATCAGTCGTCAGAATCAGCGCTCCATGTTTGACCACCTCAGCTACCTTCTCCAGAACAGTGGCATTGGACTTGGTGATTGTCTTTGTTAAATTCCATTAATTCTTGATTTGTTATTCATGATGCAAAAAGTGTGATAAAGCTCACGTTACATTATGTGCTGTTGTGTAGGAATGCGGGGCTCCACCCCCTTGGACGTGGCTGCCGCCTCATGTATCGACAATAATGAGCTTGCACTGGCTCTCCAAGAGCAGGACCTAGAAATGGTAACGCATAGTCAGTATGCACAAAACAAGCAATGCACAAAATTGTTTATCACTTTAACACACTGATTTCTCTCTAGGTGGTGAAGTATTTAGCTGGATGTGGACTGCAAAGCTGCCCAATGCTGCTGGCTAAAGGATACCCTGACATTGGCTGGAATCCATGTGGTGGAGAGAAATACCTTGACTTCCTGCGATTTGCTGTATTTGTCAACGGTCTGATTCTTAATCTGTCACAAAATGCAGTGTATGGTAATTCTAGTGTGCATTTGGTTCTGTTTTTTCTCTCTTATTAATAACAGTGTGTCTCTTTCCTTACTGCAGGCGAGAGCGTAGAGGAGAATGCCAACGTGGTGGTTCGTCTCCTCATTCGCAGGCCTGAGTGCTTTGGTCCGGCCCTGAGAGGGGAAGGTGGCAACGGTCTACTGGCTGCTATAGAGGAGGCCATTAAAATATCTGAGGACCCTGCGAGGGATGGGCCTAGTGTTAAGAAAGACAGACGTTTTCCCATGTAAGCGCTCCGAGTTTTGGTTCAAAAGTCTTGTGATTGTATTTAATTAGTGATTTCGTCCATGTAGCAGAAAGATTTATAACCACCATCTCTTCTTCTGGTAGGTTTGGAGGAGAGGAGCAGCATGAGGAGAACAGGGTGCACCTTGGAAATGCTATCATGTCTTTCTACTCTGCCCTTATTGACTTGCTGGGACGCTGTGCTCCCGAGATGCATGTAAGCTATTTAGTAGCTGGACTTATTAAGCAGGCATTGGAAGAGAGAAAAATTATGATAAAAGGAAATCTTATTGAAAATGCCATTATAGAAAACCTGAGCTTTTGTCTCTGCAGTTGATTCAAGCTGGTAAGGGAGAGGCTCTGAGGATCAGGGCCATTCTGAGATCTCTGGTCCCTCTTGAGGATCTGGTAGGAGTCATCAGCCTTCCTGTTCAGATTCCTTCTTTTGGAAAAGGTGAACACCTGAGAGGCCATATTGATCTGCACCCTAATCAATGTTTATCCATTTTATCTGCACATGGAGTATAATGTTATTTTCCTTACAAGTGCTTATTCAAGCTTAAGCTATGTGTAACATCACCATATCTTGGATACAGCTGTATGGTGAAAGCTTGTTTTACGATCAGATAATTTCTGTCCATTTTAAATACAGTATATTGTTAGTAATTTGTTTTCCAATATGTTTTTTCATGTCATGTTTAGACAACAGCATCATAGAACCAAAGATGTCTGCCAGCTTTGTGCCAGACCACAAGGCTCCCATGGTGCTGTTCCTGGACAGAGTGTATGGTATTGACAACCAGGATTTCCTGCTCCATGTGCTGGAGGTGGGCTTCCTGCCTGACATGAGGGCTGCTGCCTCTTTGGACACGGTGAGCTACAATCAATTAACAAATATACGTTTGTGTTACGTATAACATCCTTGGAGGGGAGAGCAGGATAATAACCATACTGTTGGGTTTAACTCACCGCAGGTTAGCTTCAGCACCACAGAGATGGCTCTCGCATTAAACCGCTACCTGTGCTCTGCCGTGTTACCGCTCATTACCAAGTGCGCCCCGCTCTTTGCTGGAAGTGACCACCGAGCCATAATGATAGACTCCATGTTGCACACAATCTACCGGCTATCTCGTGGCCGAGCCTTCACAAAGGCCCAAAGAGACATCATTGAGGAGTGCCTCATGGCTTTGTGCAAGTGGGTTTAACCTCATGACAAACATTTAATGTGAGTTATTTCCTGATTCATAGTGGAGAGTGAGTCTCACTATTTTTCTTTTAGACATCTACGTCCATCCATGCTTCAGCACCTGCTGAGACGGCTGGTGTTTGATGTGCCCATCCTCAATGAGTATGCAAAAATGCCACTGAAGGTATGAGAACCTTCAAACTATTAAAGCCCCAATTTCCCGTTGACTTCAGATGTTCTTCTGCTATTATATTTTTCATTTTTCACGTTTATATTTTTGTGTCCTACAGCTTTTGACCAATCACTATGAACGTTGTTGGAAATATTACTGCCTCCCCAATGGCTGGGCCAACTTTGGAGTTGCATCAGAAGAGGAGCTGCATCTGACCCGCAAACTGTTTTGGGGGATCTTTGAATCACTTGCACACAAGGTGGAACTCCTGCAAAATGATTTTTTTCTTGTTCTAGATGATTAACTGTGTACGTGCATATTATAAAACCTTGTTATTGTGATTCCAGAAATTTGACCCTGAGATTTTCAAGATTTCAATGCCTTGCCTCTGCGCCATTGCCGGAGCCATTCCTCCAGACTATGTAGATGCCAGCTACTCCTCCAAAACAGAGAAGAAGGCATCAGTAGATGCAGAGGGAAACTTTGACCCAAAACCGGTAGAGACCACCAAGTGAGAGGATTTTTGTCATTGTCTCTTTCAAGACATTGTTTCATTATCACTCTGTACAATGATTAAAGCCACGTGTACTCTGATCCACAGCACTATCATCCCTGAGAGACTGGATCCATTCATAAACAAATATGCTGAATATACGCATGACAAATGGGCCTTTGAAAAGGTAGACCTTCTGTGTTCATTCAGTGTTATTACTCATAATAGTCTAACACTGCTTGTTTGTTAGTTTGACCAGAGCAAATTTACATTAAATGCGGGATAGTTATAATGCCAAATTGATAGAAACTTGCTGTAAATAAGAACAAAGCAATTATATTTGTAAGCATGAGCGACAGTCTTAACACATGTTGTGTTTGCAGATCCAGAATAACTGGTCATACGGTGAGGTGCTGGATGAAAATGCAAAAACTCATCCCATGCTCCGACCGTACAAAACCTTCTCAGAGAAGGTAGGTTCCCACATGGTGCAGTTAATCTTTCCATGTTTTTATTTCATCTGTCGCTTCATCAGATTGCTCTGATTTTCCTTTTGACAGGACAAAGAGATCTACCGTTGGCCAATCAAGGAGTCAGTCAAAGCCATGCTTGCCTGGGAGTGGAACCTAGATAAAGCTAGAGAGGAAGAAGAGTCAGAGAAGAAGAAGGCAGCGTCACGAAAAATCTCACAGACTGCTCAGGTAAAAAGCAACTGGATGGATGCACACGTACTTTTTCCAGAGAGGTTATTGTACAATTCATAAAATCCTCTTTTTGTCCTAGGCAACCTATGATCCAAGCCATGGTTACAGTCCACAGCCCATTGATATCTCACACATGGCGCTTTCTAGAGACCTGCAGGTACGGCAGTAGGGGTTAGAGGCATATAACCTTAAATCTTCGCATTTCGTCAATAATCAGAATTTATTTCTGTTCACAGTCAATGGCAGAGCAACTAGCAGAAAATTACCACAACACCTGGGGACGGAAGAAAAAGTTGGAACTGCAGGCCAAAGGTCAGATCGTTTTTTAGAGACAGGAACTTACACATGAAAAATGAGAGACTTGGTTTTTGCCCGCTCTCTTCAAGAGTTTTAATTTTGCGTCTGTTTGTGTAGGAGGTGGAACACATCCTCTACTGGTCCCCTATGATACTCTGACAGCAAAAGAAAAGGCACGAGACAGAGAAAAGGCCTATGAGCTGCTCAAGTTCTTGCAGCTTAATGGATATGCTGTCACAAGGTAAGTATCAGCAAGTTGTATTTGTTTCATACAATTAAAATTCATTTTGTGACATTTTCTGTTTACCAAGTTATGTTACTTGTGTGTTCCTAATCGATATAATTCTCACATGGTCGCATATATAAATGATATGAACATGAAAAAAGCAAAGCAGGTTACGTATATACTGTACTGATATTAAAGTGTCTGTCTAATAATCAAAATAATATGCTGCAGCACTCACTCACTGGATGAAGGTATCTGCCATTCTGTCACAGTTTCTTGCCAAAGCAATGCTTGAAAATTAAAATAAAAAAAGTTAATAATTACTTTATTTGTAAAACAAAGAAACAAGAAAGAAGAACAGAAATATACATTTAGCAAGCAACCTATTTCTTTAGTTAGTACTTAGTACAGTAAACTTTTATGCAATACTTTCTGTGTGGTACTTTAGGGGCCTGAAAGACATGGAGTCAGACATCTCATCCATCGAGAAGAGGTTTGCCTATGGTTTCCTGCAGAAGCTGTTGAAATGGATGGAAATTGCCCAGGAGTTCATCGCTCATCTTGGTACTGTGGGGCAGGGATGAAGAACAGATACTGTGACATCTAACAGAGAGTTGTGTTGGTGTAACTTCAAGTAGATCTGTGTTGCCAGTGGTAATACAACATTATCATAATCCGTTTTACAGAGGCTGTGGTGAGCAGTGGTCGAGTGGAAAAGTCACCTCATGAACAGGAAATCAAATTCTTTGCTAAGGTGAGACAACCAATTGAAACTAATGTTGGTGCACTTTTAAGGACCTACTGTAACTTGTCATTGTTGTACTGTAAAATCTCACCTGCTCTGAAATCTCTCTCTCCTAGATCTTGATGCCTCTAATCAACCAGTATTTCAAAAACCACTGCCTCTACTTCCTGTCAACACCTGCAAAGGTTCTGGGTAGCGGTGGCCATTCTTCCAATAAAGAGAAGGAAATGATTGCAAGGTAATCTCTCTTTTATATAGAAATTACACTCAGAGAGCTTCTGTTATGTTTTCTTTACATTTATAATTTCCCACTTTTATCAGTATTTCCCTTTTCTCAAATGTTCCTTTCCTTCCCTTTCCTTTCCCTCCTTTTCCTTTTCTTCTCATCATAGTATTTTCTGTAAAATGTCCGCTCTGGTGAGACACAGAGTTTCTCTGTTTGGTAAGATGTCAGTTTCTCAGTGTCATTCCTTCTGAATCCTTTCACTCTTTTTTGTGTTTCTCATGTGTGACTGCATTGTGTTCAGAGCAGGTGTGGTTGCTCCAGTTTTATATGCATGTACAGTATTAGGTGAAATGGATTATATGCAGAGTACAACAGCAAAGCTTTATTTCTATGTGCAGGAACGGATGCTTCAGCAATTGTTAACTGCCTTCACATCCTGGCACGCTCACTGGATGCAAGGTTTACTATTTTTACATTTCTTACCATATGCATAACATTATTTTGATAAATATATTTTTTTAGTTTAGTTTTTGTTTTTTGTTTTTATTTTTTGTTGTTTACTTTATCAGGACAGTGATGAAGTCGGGGCCTGAGATTGTGAAAGCAGGGCTTCGGTCGTTCTTTGAGAGTGCAGCTGATGATATAGAGAAGATGGTAGAGAACCTCAAACTGGGCAAAGTATCCAAAGGCAATCAGGTGAGAGAGGGGCAGCATTTGAACTGACTTTGAACACATAGCTATCACTGACTGCTGAAAACAATTGAATAAACACTTTTTTCCATTATCATGTTCTGCTTCTCTCCTCTAAAGCAAGTTAAAGGCGTGTCCCAGAACATTAACTACACTACCATCGCCTTGCTCCCGGTGCTTACTTCCCTGTTCGATCACGTCGCTCAGCACCAGTTTGGAGATGATGTCATGTGTACGTATTTCCACATCTCTTACATGATTTAGTTTATTTTTATCACCTACCCTGACACCACTGTACCTGTCTCTACTGATTGAATACAGTGGATGATCTACAGATGTCATGCTACCGCATCATGTGCAGCATCTACTCCTTGGGCACAGTCAAGAATCCACATGTTGAGAGGTAACTACACATCTGCATTTATCACAGTCCCAGTCTAAGTAACTTGGGAGCATTTTTCTTAATTTGCCCTTTACATTTGCAGACAGAGGCCAGCTCTTGGAGAGTGTCTGGCTCACCTTGCTGCAGCTATGCCAGTGGCCTACTTAGAACCACATCTTAATGAATTCAATGCTTTCTCTGTCTACACCACAAAGACGCCCAGAGAGAGAGCCAGTGAGTGCAAAATAGTTTTCCTCGGGTTTGTTTTCTAACAGAATCCTTTTTCTGAACACCCTTTTGATTCACTACTTCTCTCCACCACAGTCTTGGGCCTTCCCAATGAGGTCCAGGAGTTATGTCCAGACATCCCAGAGCTGGATCATCTGCTAAAGGACATAGGGGACTTGGCAGAGTCTGGGGCTCGTTATACTGAAATGCCTCATGTGATTGAAATCACTTTGCCCATGCTGTGTAACTACCTGCCTCGCTGGTGGGAGAGAGGATCTGAGAACTTCCCTGAGATGGACGGCCGACTCTGCACTGATGTCACATCAGAACACCTCAATCAGCTGCTGGGCAGCATCATGAAAATTGTAGTCAACAACCTGGGTATTGACGAGGCCTCTTGGATGAAGAGGTTGGCCGGTGAGCACCGATTTGAACTTAGAGTTAAAGGAGACATACAGTATTATGCCCCCTGTCCACAAATTAAAATAGTTCCCAGGTGTCTTAAAGACATATCTGTGACATGCTTTGGTCAAAATATTAGGATCAAACATCACAGCTCTTTTCACACTCCCAAAACAGCCTTGTTCAGAACGGCTGGTTTCAGTGCCTGTCCCTTTAAATGCAAATGAACCACTGCTTTCCCCGCCCCTTCTACCGGTCCCAGGTAGGGGTGGTATTATGCACATTCTAATCCTAGTGACATCACTGGAAGACAACTGAGGTAACAGCTCGTAAAACTATGTGGATTTCAAACTAGGGAGCCTGAAAATTACAGATTTTTTTGTCAATTCTCACATTTTGGGGGCGGAGAGGCAAGACAAACACCCAAATAAATGTTAAAGAGCCTTCAAAAAGTGATATTTCCATAATGTCCCCTTTAATGTGTAAGTGCGCGAGTTGTTGAACAAGTGAGATGATTCCACGTGTTTTCTCTCCTAGTGTTTTCACAGCCCATTGTCAGTAGGGCAAAGCCAGAAATGCTCAAGTCTCATTTCATCCCAACAATGGAAAAGCTGAAGAAACGCACTTCCAAGGTGGTGGCGGAAGAGGACCATTTGCGGATGGAGGGGAAATCAGAAGGGGACGAAGAAGACGGCACAATACGTGATGAGTTTGCTGTCCTCTGCAGAGACTTGTATGCCCTCTACCCTCTGCTTATACGATATGTTGACAACAACAGGTAAACTCAAGTCAACAACAGTAACTGTAAAATTTCTGAACTGTAAATTCTACCTGGTGCAGAATTTCAACATAGATCGTGTAACTTTTAATAAGTTGTTGTGACTTTGGGGAACAGTTGAGTAATTTTCTCTGCGACAGGGCGAGGTGGCTGACGTGTCCAGACCCAGATGCAGAGGAGCTCTTCAGAATGGTTGGAGAAGTCTTTATTTTCTGGTCCAAATCTCATGTGAGTATGTACATTTTGACCTTTGAATGCCGTCATTTGGAGCAGCTCATATCATTCACAACATGTTTCCGATTTTTCTCTCTCTATTGTAGAACTTCAAGCGAGAGGAACAAAACTTTGTGGTGATGAATGAGATCAATAACATGTCGTTCCTCACTGCCGACAGCAAGAGCAAAATGAGCAAGGTGAGTCTTTGGGAGACAGCGCCAGCGCTGCAAGGAGGCTCGTTTAGTGTTAGATCCTAATTCAGGCTACAGATAAAGATTAAATAAAGAAAAGATTTAATTTAATTTAATTTTTATTTTAGATTATTTTAAATTTTATTGCAGGCATATTTTTAAAGTAAGTGTACAACTGTGCGTGTTCTCGTCTTTTTTCCTTCTAATTCCTGGCCATGATATTAAGATTTCATTATTTACCAACCATTTTCAGCCATTCATTAATGGTCATTTATTGAAGTCTGCATTATCCTCTGAAATACTTTAAGATATATATAAATATATAAATACTGTATGACTGATTATAATCCATCAAAGTAATCTAAGACAGAAAGACACTTATGCACCGTCTTTACCAGGTACAGCATTTCAAAGTTTCCAACTTTGCATTTGCTCTTTTTTTTATGTTTTTGCTCATTGGGCTTCGTTAAACGTAGTGAAGCCTGCTATCATCATTTGGAGGTTTGATTTTCATTCGCAATTTTGAGAACAATAGCAGTTGTGTTAACAATATTCTCTCTTTGGCTGTCCCTTGTCCTCTTCTTTTGGGTTGCGGCTGGGTTTCCAGGGCGGGGACTCAGAGGTTAGACTTTGTTCCTGCACGACCGCTGTGCTGACCGCATGGCACCTCACTTTGGGGGAGCTTTTCATCAACCTCTCCAGCACACTGGCACATCTGATCCACATATACTCACAAACACAGACGTCACACACTTCCTCATGCACACACACACAGGCACATAACATTCCACACAGAGCAACATGACCCAAGATAACTAAATCAGTGCCTGTGACAAATGCTGTTTCTGTACATGCAGCTGTGCCTGCTTAGTCACGAATACTTTGCAGTCAATTCTGAGTGGAACAAAACTTGTCATTGCTATAAATATATAGTTATTTTTATTATTAGAATGTGAAAATCCTTGCCAGAAGTGTCTTCAAAGGAGCAACAGATGGAGTCTGGATCCACTTACACTTTCATTAATATAGCTGTACAACAACAAGACTAAACATGCATACTGACACGCAGTAAACACACAAAACCACTGATTTATGTCCACACAGACTTAACAAAGTGTAATGAATCTGCACTAAGAGAGACACACACATTATTCTCACGAAGGATCATTGGACAAAAAGGCAGACCCCATCTAAGGGCTGTGCCCAGTCCTGCCAGTGTGTTAGGGGGGGAGTCTGGAGGCGCTTGATGAAAGTACTCAGCTGTAGAGTTGGGCTCATGGCACTGGGCTTTACACCGAGCCCACGGCGGCAGTGAGAGCACAGTGCCATCATCCTGTCACTGAGTTTGCCCTTTTTTTGATCATAGTTGAGTTGGAGTCTTCTAGTATGTCTTTTGTTTCTTTTCGTTGAAGGATGGTTGACATGTAGCTCTTGTAATGCAGCTTTTTGCCACTAGGGGATGATGTTAGTCTTCTCTGTGCTCTTTCTTCTCTCCTCCCCGGAAATGCCATGGCACATCATGGTTTAGTTTCCTTCACACTCCCTAGTGTCCACACTAACACGTGACTCGATGTTTAATGTCACTGAAGGAGATTTCTTGAAGTGTTTGTTGGGTTCCCTCCTTAGATTGTGCTCAATATGACCATGAACCTAACCATTACATTAATTCAAACTTACTAGCTAAAATATTCCCCACAGTGCTTTTCACCCTGTTTCCTCTAAACTATAACACACTTGTGTCTGGCTCTGAATTGAAACAGAAGCAGAGAGAACAGATGCACTGAGTTTAATGATGATGTTAGTTATTGAACTTGAACGAGGATTCATTCACCCCCCAACAAACACCTATAATAAAAAGAGAAGTGACTCCCCTTCTTTATTTTTTCCATTCTAGCCTTTACGTCTATGTGTCTGAATTTATCTAACAGGCCTGTAAAATCTAGTAACTGATTTTACAAGTGAATCTAAGAGTTGATACATCAGAGCCACTGTATATAAAAACCAAAATTACTCACTTTATAAAAGTCAGTGAACATATTAAGCACCTGTAGCAGCAACATGTGATACCTGAGGAGTACTGAATAGTATCAGTATCACTGATAGTTGTTTAGTAAGTGTTTAGCTTACAGTAACTCTCAAACCAAAATACCCTGTGACCTGTTCATAGAGCATGCAGTTCATAGACTAAACATTCATATTACAAATTCATTTTACAAAATCCATTTACACATTTTATGCTGTCAGCATTTGTACATCTTGGAGGACTCCAGAAAGAGCAGAAGGACTGGACTGTCTCAGAGACAGAGCAGGAGTTCAGGGATGCATCCTGTAGACAGTTTGTTTTACTGTAGGTGTGTGATTTTAACAGCCTGCAACTAACAAGTCTCACTCTAATTTCTCGAATTTTGTTCCATAACACTTCTAATATTTTAAATTTTCACCAAAGGTTTGTTGTTACAAAAATGTAGTTTTCACTTTGGGAAAAACACGTGTTTGTTTTAGCCATTTATCCTATTCATGGAATGCCAAATGGTTGTCACTTGAATAAAACTGGGTTTCTTTTGCATGTTTTTAAAATGCAATTTCACTGATTTACTTTCTTATAAGACCCATTCCTTTCAGCTTCCCTTTCCCGAAGCCAGTTATATCCCCACTTTGCCCTCACATTTTCACTATACCCTCTACTGACCAGTCTGAGCTCAGAGAAACAATCATTTTTTTTATATTTGGGGAATTGCAAGATGTAGCCATCCCAACATAGGGACTGTTTATTTGCAGTGTGTTGACAGACAAGTGTCATAACAACATCCAGTAACTGTAGCTGGTTAGGTCAACAATGAGAGAGCTACTGTTACTGGATAATAAACAGCTTGCAACACTGTATAGTTATAGCTCAGTCATCACAAAAAGGTAGGATGATGTTGAGCAGGTAGTAATAAAACCACTGAAATGAAATGTAAGGAATGAAGACTGTATGGACAAACTTCTGTTATTTTTACTTTTTGTGATGTACAAAAGAATTTTTTGCATTTTTGCTCTAGTGTTGTTTCCTTCACTCTAGCATCATAGGAAAAAATAGCCGGTTACTAATGTGGCCTGGTTGCCTGGGATTGGATCAGAGCTGTAATGTGTCTGATACAAAGCAGTGTTAACTGGGGTGCGTACCGCTGGCATTTATGAGATACTGTGAATGCTTTTTGGTTTATTGTCTCTTTTTCTCAGGGTGGAGGCTCGGATGCCGAACGCACCAAGAAGAAGAGACGGGGAGATCGTTACTCAGTGCAGACTTCACTCATTGTGGCTGCCTTGAAAAAGATGCTACCCATAGGTCTCAACATGTGCTCTCCCGCCGATCAGGAGCTGATCAACTTGGCCAAGATCCGATACTCTTTGGTAGTTTACGTCTGACTCTGAATTTGATCTGTATCCACTTAAATTTCTATAACACAATAACGACTCCATAACAGTTTTAGCTCCCAAACCAACAGCACCTTGAGGAAAAATGATAAAACCTTTTATCTTGCAGAGAGACACTGATGAAGAAGTACGAGAGTTCCTGCAGAACAATCTTCATCTTCAGGGAAAGGTATAATTCCTTAATTGTTAGTCCCAACAATGATCTATTAACTTTCAATGAATCAGATATAAATAAGATGACAGATAATCTGTCACAAAAGATTTCAGAAATCTCTGTGTATCTTTGTGTCGTGGGAAGGTGGACAACCCGTCCATGCGCTGGCAGATGGCTCTGTACAAGGAGATGGCAGGGAAGGCCGAAGATGCTGATGCTCCCGTGAAAGTTGTCAAGAGAGTGCAGGAGGTTTCTGCTGTCCTCTACCACCTCGAAGTGGTGAGTGAATGTTGTCAACCAACTTAACTAAAGCAGACACATACAGTACTGTGTGTCCAGCACAGAGATGTGACCATAAAACACAAAAATAACTTCAGGCTGTACAATAAAAGTTACAATAAGACCTCTTTTTACCCCCTTACTAAATGCCTACCTTCTCTGGTAAAAGACGGAGCACCCTTTTAAATCCAAGAAGATGGTGTGGCACAAACTGTTGTCGAAGCAGAGACGCAGAGCCGTGGTTGCCTGCTTCAGGATGACACCACTGTACAATATTCCAAGGTCAGAACCAATATGTATAGTATGAGATGTTGAAAAAATAATTATTGCAGACGTATAAAACCATTTTGTCTCCTGTAATTTTCTTTGATGTTCTTTTGTTATTCGAATTACAGGCACAGAGCTTCAAATATGTTCCTCGAGGGATACAAACGCAACTGGCTTCATACTGAGGGTTACTCGTTTGAAGACAGGATGATAGATGACTTATCTGTGAGTGGCATCTCATTTCTGTTTCATCATGAATTGTTTAGAAAATAATTGTTTGTGTTGTTGTTGTTTTTTGTGCTGGGAATCATCCGTCCTCTCCTTGTGCTTCCCAGAAAGCAATGGAGCAGGAGGAAGGAGATGAAGAGGAGGAGAGGGAAACCAAGCCAGACCCCCTCCACCAGCTTATTTTGCATTTCAGTCGTACCGCTCTAACAGAGAAGAGGTTTGAGAAAACCTGGCTGATGTAGTGAAATGACCCTGAAATGCTACAATGACTTAACACAGTTATAAGTTATTCCGAGTTAACCAGTTGTCTTCTCTTGTTCCCATTTCAGTAAACTTGACACAGATCATCTCTATATGGCTTATGCAGATATTATGGCAAAGGTGAGTCTTATGAGAGGGTTTGACCATGAGTTGAGGTTTGATGTGTGGATAGTGTTCTTCATAATACCAATAACATTTTTCTTTATCTCTCCATTTGTTTAGAGTTGCCATATTGGTGAGGAAGAAGAAGGAGGAGAGGAAATGGGGGAAAATGCTGAGGATGAGATGTCCTTTGAGGTGCGACAGTCAGAACTGGTAATGGGCGGCCAGGGGCTAGGGACGAGGAACACAGAGGAGCGGTAGCTCTCGACGCATTGAGTGGCCTCATCACAACATTATTTCACATCCACACCTCTTTCTCTCTCTATGTTTGTGTTGTCTCATTACCTCAGTTTGTTCTGTTTGTGCTTCATTCATTGTGATTTAGAAGCTCAAAGCTCCAATCCAGATGTGCTTTGGAATTGCTACGTGTGAAATATTTTCCCCAAATCCCCACAACAACTTGAGACAAAAAGTTATTGTACTCCAGTAACAAGCAATGCAAATATTTGCATATACCATTTACAAAAGACCTACTAGTCTCTGTGTGTCTTCATTCTGGATTGGGTCTAATTAGATTAAATTCAATTAATAATGTAGAATTAACATCAAGAATAACCACAATGATAATCAAACTAATATTCATGACCTTAACAAATAATAATAATGGGCAGGTATCAACTTGGCTTGATGGACAATGCAAACCATTTTTTGATGAAGTTATGTAAGAAAACTGTCGCTCAAACTGTCCATTCCTCAAGTTTTACTGTCCATCCCTTAAATTGTACAGCTCATAGAATTGGAGTGGGTTGGCAGCGCTTGTTATACTTTATGGTTTACTCTGAAAAGCAGCACCATCTGCCACTGTGCAGGCCTTGACTGCATTCCTTGGGTCAAGTTTATGAGTCTCAGACACTGTACTCATTGATACACACAGTGCTGACTTTACTGTTTTAAGCAGCTGGAGCTAAAATACTGAAGATTTTTGTTTTTTGAACATAAGCAATTTTGTTCTTTGCCAATACCCGCTACCAAAGTGGGGAGTTAAAAATACTAAAAGATGATACATATACAAATATTCAGGTAAGGATAGTGAAGGTGTTCACTTAAAACATGTTCTCTGTTGTTAATGATTGTGGATGTTATTTAACACATACTCATTCCTCCCACTTTATATCTCTGTCCCATTTGTCTTTCTCTCTGTTTCTTTATTTTCCCATTGTTCCATGTAATCCCTCTCACCTTCATAACAACAGTCTTTAATAACTGCATGCTACTGATCAATGTTCCCTTCCCCCACTCACATAGCATACTGACAGACTACAGTGAAAGCCAGTGTAGAACATGCAATGTTAAATGCTACATATTCAGACACATAGACATTTCACATGCATCATATTCAGTTCATAATCAGGTTCATTGGACAGTCAGGGACTGCAACACAAGTGTGAGGTCCAACTGCACGACACATAGTGTGAGGCATATGTGGGTGGGTGGGTGGGTGGGGGGGTGGGCATGGGGAGGGAGGGGTGGAGGGTGTTTTTAGGGTCAGGATGTGGGATGATACAAGTGTATTTGTGATGTGGCTGAACAGAGGAATGTTAAATTTGTTCTCTGAATTCAGAGATATTCATTTGAGATTTCAAAGATATTGACTCATTAATATACTGTATAATTATATTGTTGTGTGCATTTGCACAGGTAGCAATTAAAGGCTATTAAAGCCACAGCAATGTATTTGTTTTTCTAAATTTTGCATTCAGTCAAAGCAAAGGCACATGACTGTGAAATGCCAAAGAAATATCTCCGATGCAGAGGGAATACAGCTTTTGTCCAAAGTATCTTATTTGCACGGCTACTGCATTAAAGACACTTTGGTAAGCTACACGGCTGAAAGCCTAAGGCCATTGGGCTGTTTCCTGTAGTCTAACGCTTGCTCCAGCCAGCAAACGTGAGGAAGTAGTATAACAACTCCATGACTAATAAAGTTGGATGACAGAGTGTGTGAGTAAGATAGATACTCTAGATGAACATTTATAACCTAGAATGCAAATTTTGGTAAAAATGAAATATTACTGCACACAGAAAAGAGAAGAATCGGTAAGTTTTAGAGGAAAAAGCATGATGTGATACAGTATATGATTTATCAATAGGTTGTTTTTTTCAATGATTGGGCTCTTCATGTTCTATGAAGCATTTGAGAAGAAAAGTTAGGGATTTGAGTGAAAGGTGAGTGAATGAGAACTGAAATTGAGAATGTGAATGGATAGAAAGGACAACTTTTTGAATAAACACTAAAACATCTGGTGATTTTCTATTTCTGGCCCAAAAGAGTCCTTTTCTATCCATTTAAATTCTCTCTGAAATATATATGTAGAAAAGACCAGATGCTCATAATGTTTGTGTTCACCGCAGGAAAAAGAAATGGAGAAACAAAGGCTTCTGTACCAGCAGGCTAGACTTCATAACCGTGGTGCTGCAGAAATGGTCCTGCAAATGATCAGTGCCTGCAAAGGTAGTCTAGCTCCTTATCCTGTCCAACAACCCTGCCCTCACTGTGGTTCTGTTTAACCTCACCTTAACCTTTATGACTATATTTTTTGCTCTAGGTGAGACGGGACCGATGGTGTCTACAACCCTCAAGCTGGGCATATCGATCCTTAATGGTGGGAACTGTGAGGTTCAACAGGTGTGTGCTCTGTAACTGTCACAAATTACATTTTGTAATTTAAAACTACTTTAAAAGTACTTTTTATGCATTGTACCTTCTTTTTTTGTCAGAAAATGCTGGAGTACCTGAGGGATAAGAAGGATGTGGGCTTCTTTTTGAGTGTCCAAGCACTGATGCAGACATGCTGGTCAGTTTTTAAGCAAGTTTCAACTTTTGAATAGTAAAGTTACCACAGTGCTCACATTTAGAGTGTGGGTTTGTTTTTGTTTTTGTTTTTTTGTTTTTTGTCTCTGTAGTGTCCTGGACCTAAATGCCTTTGAGAGGCAGAACAAGGCTGAGGGGCTGGGCATGGTGTCAGAGGAGGGCACGAGTAAGTCTCCATGCTCTTTTCTTCACCATCACATTTCCACACCTATTAGGGCCCAAGACTGAGCAGGAAAAACATCACGTCACAGCCATTATCATGTAATAGATAATCTGCTTCATTTGAAGGCACAGATTACAATGAACACACTTAACTCTCTCATCTCATTACACAACATCACGCACAATCACCAGCCATGTGAGAAAGTGGAAATTATAAACAGAACAATGAGAGTTGAAGTTGTTTACAGAGAAGTGACTGCTAAAAGATGTCCTCTCTGACTGGACAGCAGGACAAGGTGCTAACAAGGATTACATTCAACATCAGTTTCATTTGAATCATGCCAGTTCGCAACAGAAGATAATCTTTAAATAGCGGAGATTAAGGCGTTCCCTTCATGATCATATTTACAGAGACCCAAAAATTCCTACTTATTCCCATTTTACAATTTCGTACCATGTAGAAGTGCACCATTTGTTGACACAGGTTTGGAAACTGTGCACAGAAGGTTTAACCAAAATAAACTGAAAATCAAAATCATACTAAAAAATGTCTGTGTGCTCGAGGTCTGGGTGTCTTCACTTGACTGCATATGTCCCAAAAATCCCAAATAAATCATTTGTGTGCATTGTAGATCAGAGACATCCTCATCAGACTTTGCAGTATACTGCAGAAATGTTTTGTTTTTTTCTGTAAATAAAGTATTCACATTATCATCATTAACATATCAAATGAAGAAATCAATCAATCCAAAATAGACATGAGTCAATGATTCCTCATTTGTTGATTCATCTTCCTCTAAATTTTTCCATCTGTTGTATTTACTGCACAAACTTTAATTTAGCTGAATGATACGTTTCCTAACATTAAATATTATTAACACTTGAATGATTGTAAAAAAAAAAAAAAAAAAAAAATCGATTTAAGTGTTTTTTTTTTAACGTAGGTGTATTTTTTTGTCTTTAGTATGTCTAGTAGTTTGACTTGTTGATTGGCCTTCACCTACTGTTTTACCGACGTTTTTTCATCTAATTCTGGAGGTTCATTTGAAATTCTACCTGAATGAATTTGCCATGGGATGTTGTTAATCTCCCCCTCCTCATCTCTTAGTCCTCTTCTGTTGTCAACACACTGATCCTCTCTCCCTTCCCCACGATCACTGCCACCTCTCCCTTGTCCCTTCTTTCATGGTCCTCAGACTTGAACCTAGATCGGGGTAAATCATGTTTCTGTCCATCTGCCTCTCTGTTCCTCTCATTCCTCTCTCTCTTTCTCTCTCTCTCTCAGCCTCCCCTGTCCCTCTGGCTCCATCACTTCTTTTTCCTAACATAAAAATTCTGCCAAGAGAGGATTGGATGCCTCTGTCCATCTTTCATGTTCATAGCTCGTGTTCCTCCTCACATTTCTTGTTCATCTCAAAAGACAATGAAAGGAATCTGGTCTTTTTCTATTCATGAAACCCTACTGAAACTTAAATAAAAAACATTTTCTATCAATAGTGATTTAGCTCCTCATTCCATATCCTTGAACTCCAGGCACATTTTCAGAGGTTGTTCTCATTTTCAATTATTGCACTGCATCAAGTATGAACATACAATACACACATATTTTTTTTTACTCAATTTAAAATAAATAAATGAATAGAATAGAATAGAATAGAATAGAATGTAGTATTCTCCTATCTTGTAAACTGCCTTCATTTTAGGGATTAAATAGTTAGATAGCTCCTCAAGATGTAATTTTGATGTGACTAAGAAGCTGGATTCCCTTCCATATTTTGATGGACAATGCCCCAACCTCTCTGACATTTAACTTAATTTGCGCTGCATGTTTCTGTCTCTGTGTGTTTGTGTTGTCGTGTGTGTATTCATTACCACCAGTGGTGAATTGGCATCAGGTTATATTCTTCATAGGCAGTATAAAGCCCAATTTTGTTTTTTTTTGGTATATTTCAAAATGGTGTTTTTTTTTTTTTTAGTTTTTAGTTTTTTAATCAATTTATTTTATTAATGGGCTGACACACTACAGATGACCAGTTCACCCCCAAGTACTGCAATTTTTTAACTTTAATGTTGTCTTTCTTATTGTGTATTTATTCTTATTGTATTGTATTTGTGTACTTTTATTGTCTACGTAGTGTATACCTGTTGTTATTCTGTTTGTTCATTACTGTTAATTTTTCACTGCAGCTTGTTTGTACATTAACCGTTTGCATGTGATGCTTATGCCCCTGTTTGACACTTGATTGTACTTTAGACATTTGTAGTTCTTCCATTAATACTATTTAAACAAATTATTGTGACTCATTCTTTAGTTTTTAGTAAAAACACAACGCTCTGTCACAAGTTACACTGTCCATTACTAAAATCCATTTAGAGACAATGGTAAGTCGAGAAGTTAATTTTATTACCGATACGCTTTGCTAAGGCAAAGTAATTATCAGTTTAAGCGATTATCAGTAAGCCCTTTTTAATAAGGTATTTATTCTGATCTCAACTAAACAAATTTAACACTTTCATTCATTTCTCTTTTTTTCCTATTTTTTTGTAGATGAGAAAGTGATGTCAGATGATGAGTTCACCTGTGACCTCTTCCGCTTCTTGCAGCTGCTTTGCGAGGGTCACAATAACGGTGAGAAAGACTCATGATCCAAATTGCACTTAAAATTAGATACAAACCAACGGCATTACTACTCCTACTATCACTACACAATGATCTCTATGTTGCTGCAGATTTTCAGAACTACTTGCGGACGCAGACAGGAAGCACAACTACCATCAACATCATCATCTGTACCGTAGATTACCTCCTCCGACTCCAGGTGCTGCTTCACAGTCATTCAGCCTTAAGAGTGAAATTAGTTAAGATAAAGCAAAAGGTCTGAGATTAAAAAAAAGAAAAAAGACCACATTGGTGATTGTTTTGGCACAAAAGTTACATTTATAATGATTAAGTGGATGTGCACTTCCAACTGTGCCGTAGATTTTAAGTCATGTTTTAGTTCCCAAAGGTTTTTTATTTGGTCGTTCAAAAAATCCAGAGTCACATGATTTCAGCACTGTAAGTATTTTGTATTTGGTGTTTTAACCTGATTAAGAAGGGTTTTACGTACATGCAAAGTTAAACTTTTCACTCTGAAAACAAGTTATTTGAGAATAAATCATTTTTATGCTACAGTATAGGCATATTTTACTTAACTCTCCTTTTTTCAATTTAGGAGTCTATCAGTGATTTCTACTGGTATTACTCTGGGAAGGACATTATCGATGATCCGGGCAAAAAGAATTTCTCCAAAGCTATGACAGTGGCAAAACAGATTTTCAACAGTCTAACTGAATATATTCAGGTAAGATTTTGGAACGAATCAGGCTTTAACACCTGCTGGTTGGATGTTTTCTGTGTAACACCCAGATTCTGTCTTCAGGGCCCATGTACTGGCAACCAGCAGTCCCTGGCTCACAGCAGGCTGTGGGACGCCATTGTGGGGTTCCTTCATGTCTTTGCTCACATGATGATGAAGCTGGCACAGGTACGCCCAACTAATCAGTTGATCATAGTTTCCAAATGAACACCCTTTCTTTTCTGTACAAACTGTGTTGCCTCTCTGCATCTTCAGATGTGCACTGATATTTTCAGGCGTGGTTTTCACTGGGTGTGATAGAGCCTCGTGTTGCTTCAGTTGTGAACTGGGACTCATTGTCTGTTTCTCTGTGGTTATTATGAGGAATGAAAATGAGGGTTAACATTGCAGTTAATCATCCGATCATTACAGAGCCTTCAGAAATATCTTTCTGTTGATTTCAGTGGACTTTATCTCACTGGGCACAAGTATAATATGTATATTCAAACAATGTGACCCATATTGCAGCTCCTTACATGTTGCATGCTGTCACAAGCCTCATAATAAACACGCTTGCAAAATTTTGTTTAGTAGGTAGCCTTCATACAATGCATATGTATGCCTGAATATTACATTTTTAGAGTAAAGTCACTTTGGATTTCCACCATTTATTTGTGCTTACTGTATGGGCTGGTTTGAAAGTGGTTCCTCATATTAATTCGAATGGATGATGGAGGATCACAGGTGTACGAGTTGAAATTAATGATGGCCGAATCCAATTTCACTGCAGTTTCAGCTTCAAAACAACGACAGTGCCATTATTAATGTAACTAATATCACCTGTACTTTTCCCTAAAATATCAAATGCATTTAAATGTAATTTCATTCTTCAACAAACCAACCTGACCAAAAGTGTGGAATCACTTTGATATCAGACAATATGGTGCATCTTTATGAATGGTCAATGAGAGAAATCACATGACTTTTCTGCTCTATAGTGCTCTCACCCTCAGTGGAGAACTGAGGCTAATAGCACACTGTTATTATAAGTTAAGTGTTTGCATGCATAACCCTTTAATCATACATCCAAGTTAAGAGCCAAGCCATGAACACTTAAATACGTTCCCAGCTCTGCATACTCTAACACATAAGAGGCATTTAACACAAATTACTTTTCCATGTGCTGCTCTTTTTTATGTATATATATATATGTTTTTGATAATCCCATCTGTTATTGGCTGTTCTGTTTTGGCAGTAACCATATTTGGTATGGTACACCAGCGAACAGGGGGTATTTTAGATGAGGATTGGTGATTTTATCAACAGGAGCAAAGTAAATACATGACACAAAGGAATGATGGAATAGTTCTTAAAATAAACAGTAAACAGACACGCTTTTCACTCAGTGCATGAGCAGATTATTTCATCTGCAGAGAAGCGTCCTTTCATATCACCTGGCAAATCCGCCGTCATAATAGCATAAGCTTGGGTTTGCTGTTGTGCTTAAAATAGGGCCCTTAGTGTGTAAATTTATACTAGCCAAACATTGTTTCACTGTGAAATGGAAGGAAGCATTTGTCCTACACAAAAGTATTTGAAAATGCAATTATGTTTTAAATGTTTAACAACTGAATTATTCATTCATTATTTAAACTATTTTCCACATGGTCAATACAGGGTAAAGTATGTATCCATTTTATTTATCTATTGATGTGATATTGTGTTTACTAGTTTGAAATTTATCAAGTGTTGGTTTTCCTCATCGGGTTGTTTTATATCCACCAGTTTTTAAAGATGAAATAAGGTTTGACTCCATTTGAAAGGTCTTAATCAGGGCTTTGTATACATGGAAGAGTCAAAAAAGTATATTGCAATACATGCTGTATTGTCATACTATTCATTAGAGATTAACTGACTTTACCGATTTACAATTGTCACTGATTGAACAGCTTTCAGCAGTGAATTTCCTAACTGACTGAAAGTGTCATTTTCAGTTAAGTGACAAATTCCCAGTATGTTATTTCTTAATTAAAAGCATATTAAAGACCGAAAGCCATCGAAACAGAACATAATTTGATAAATCAATCATAAATCAATGACCACTGAGCTATTAACCGTATGTTTAGTGTTTGCATAGGCTGGTTTTGAACTGAACTGAACATAACAGGTTGAACTTACTACTGAACTGAAGACAGTCTGCATTGTAAAATTGCAAAAGCATCAAGTTGATGTAACTCCAGCAGCAGCTTTGCCAAGTTCAGATTTACCTCACCAGATATAGTATTATGTGAGACCCAAACATTTCCCTGCTCTACTGTTGTTGGATCCCAGTGCTCATTAAATTGCTGTATTCTTTTAGCACAGATGTCAAATGAAAATGGAGAAATCATTATTCAAGAAAACATGGTGACTACAAAACATCCTGAAAGAGGGACTGACTTTTAACCTCCACTGTTGGAGTTTACACTTTAATATGAAATTATTTGGTGTTGAAATATACATTTTAATGTGACATCCACTTTGTGTGCCCACATTTAACAGGGGTTACGATTCGGTTGCCATTGTCACTCACTAATGATTAACCTGAGTTATGCTGTTCATTTGTAGTGTGTTGCTTTGTGGCTTCTGTGTTGCTTTGGCTATAACACTGTCTAAGCACTGATCAAATAACAGTATATGTTGGAATGTAGTCTATTGTCCAGTTCTGCTACTGCTTATAGAAACTTCTGGAGCAAATTACGCAGCTTTATATGTCCAAACACAAACCATATGAAGAGAATTAGATCGGCCGATGGTAATCAAAATGTATTCTGTTTTTTTTTTTTACAGAAGACAACATCAGCTGGGTTTCTCTAGATAAAAGAATTAAGAATTGAAGAAAATATGTGACATTTATTGATGGGTTCAGCTATTAAATTTAATAATTACTATAGTGAAGATGTAATTGGTATTCAGACAGGAATAATTAACTAACATTCACTGAAACCAGGATTTATGTTAAGATGGGGGAGACTACGTAGTTACATTTTGACATTCTTGGATTGTTGAACCATTTTACATTTTGGTTAATTCTCTCAGCATGAGGGGTTTGTTAATTAACTTATTTTTGCAGCACCCTCTTTGTTGTGTATTTGAGTGTATTCAACACACATTATTTTGATTGTAATACACCTCATATCATAACAGTTATTTGGGTTACTTCACGGTATGTTAAAATAATTTTGTGTGATAACTCTTGACACTTTTCACCTGTGTTTTCCATTTCACCAATGACTATTGCATCTCTATAAATCTATTTGACCCCTAATATTTTCAAATGATTTATAATCTGTCGCCATTACTGTAAGATCTTGTGCATCTCTTTATTGTCACAGGACTCAAGCCAGATTGGTTTGCTGAAGGAGCTTCTTGACCTACAGAAAGACATGGTTGTTATGTTGCTGTCACTCTTAGAGGGTAACACGTTTTTGTCTTATTTTATCATCCCCAACAGTTTTCATCTCATCCCATCTTGTCCTGTTCAAACGTATTCACCAATTTTGCTCTTTATTACTCAGGAAACATAGTAAATGGTACAATTGCCCGCCAGATGGTAGACATGTTGGTTGAGTCCTCCAGCAACGTTGAGATGATCCTCAAGTTCTTCGACATGTTCCTCAAACTGAAAGACATCGTGGCCTCGGATGCTTACCGTGATTATGTCACAGACCCGCGAGGACTGATCTCCAAGAAGGACTTCCAGAAGGCCATGGACAGTCAGAAACAGTACTCCCCTTCTGAGATCCAGTTCCTACTGTCCTGCTCAGAGGCAGATGAGAATGACATGATCAACTATGAGGAGTTCGCCAATCGCTTCCAAGAACCTGCCAAGGACATTGGCTTCAACATCGCGGTGCTGCTCACTAACCTCTCTGAGCATGTTCCCCATGACACCAGGCTACAAAACTTCCTTGAGCAAGCAGAGAGTGTGCTGAACTACTTCCGCCCCTTCCTGGGCCGGATTGAAATAATGGGTGCTAGCAGGAAGATCGAGCGCATCTACTTTGAAATCAGTGAAGTTAACCGCCGACAGTGGGAGATGCCTCAGGTCAGAGAGTCCAAACGACAGTTCATCTTTGATGTGGTCAATGAGGGTGGTGAATCGGAGAAGATGGAGATGTTTGTCAACTTCTGTGAGGACACCATCTTTGAGATGAATATAGCCTCTCAGATTTCAGAGCAGGAAGAAGAGGAAAAGGGAGAGGAAGATGACGAAGGAGATGAAGGTGGAGGTGAGGCGGTGGCAGCAGGGGGAGCAAATGGAGGAGGAGATGAGGATGGTGGAGAGGAAGCGCAGCCTGAATCGAGCTCTGCCTTTGCAGACTTTATAAACAGCATGTTCAGTTTCTTCAGCATTTTCACCTTCCGTAACCTTCGCAGACAATATCGCAGAGTTCGAAAGATGACCTTCAAGGAAATCGTGGTGGCTTTGTCCACGTTTTTCTGGACCATCCTAATGGGTATACTACACTTCATTTACAACGTGTGCAAAGGCTTCTTTATGATCATCTGGCAAACACTGTTTGGTGGTGGCTTGGTGGAGGGAGCTAAGAATATCACAGTGACTGAGATTTTAGCGAGTATGCCAGATCCCACTCAGGATGATGTGCATGGAGATGGACCTGGGGAGCAAGGGACAGGGGAAGAACAAGACACCGGAGGGGTAACAGACACTGGGGAGACTGGGAGTGGAGAGGAGGAAGAGGAAGACACCCAGGAAAAAGAGGGTGGGAGGATACCAGGCATTGATGCTCCAGGTGGACTTGGAGACATGGGTATAGAGGCAGTTGTTGAACCTCCAACTCCTGAAGGAACTCCCATAACAAAGAGAAAGATGGTAAGCTTACATCTTGGGTACTTCAATTACTAACTATTTTTGCATGGTAATAATTAGTTCAAGAAAAGTATCAAGGGTTGTATAATATATTTAACAAACAAAATTAGAAATAAGGTAAAAAAAAAAATTAAAAAAAAAGGAAACATAAAATCATGATGGCTATGGTGTGTTTTTTACAGCCACCTGAAGAGGCCGATGCCAGCCAGAAGCCTCCTGAACCTGTTCCTGTTGAGGAGCCTCCTCCAGAGCCTGAAAAGGCCGAGTAAGAAAGATTTGTTTGTCTGTTTTTGCATCTACATTTATATGTTCTCAACACTTATCTCTCCGTCATAACTGTAAATAACAGACTGGACTGGACTGATCAAGGCTCCCATAAGATATAAGAATATTTTACATCCACAATTGATTTTTCAATTTGCAGTTTTGGTAA
The DNA here is from genome assembly GCF_905171665.1 of Trachurus trachurus. Lineage (NCBI taxonomy): Eukaryota > Metazoa > Chordata > Actinopteri > Carangiformes > Carangidae > Trachurus > Trachurus trachurus. Next base: position 15,793,166 of record NC_139903.1, on the reverse strand, counting down.
ATGTCCTGGATTATTTCTACTGCCAAATCCTGCATCATTGATATCATTGCCAGTATATACTGTACAATACAGTGGGAGTATGACTGTATATCACAGATTTTGATATTTGATGTTTTTAGTGTTGAAACTGGAGAGAAAGCAGAGAAAGAATCCCCGGCCAAAGAGGAAGAGCAACCAAAAGAACCAAAGAAAGCACGAGCAAAAAAAGAGAAGAAGCCGAAAACGGGAGGAGGTTTTCAAATTTGGACTGAGCTGGAAACCCAAAGAAATAAATTCATGGTGACACTGCTGCTCATATTTCTCTCCAAAATGTCATTTGTTGACATAATTTCAACAATACTGTCCACTCACCAACTCATTAAAATTTCCATCTCTGTTTTGCAGAACTACCTCTCCAGAAACTTCTACAACCTGCGGTTTTTGGCTCTGTTCCTTGCATTTGCCCTGAATTTCATTCTGCTGTTCTACAAGGTAAAAACATTATTTTGCATTTGAATGATTATATTGTGCTTGTTATTTGTCAAAGGAAATAACCATTTGAACTGTCTGAGATTTCCTCATGTAGACTACCAAGCTGTTCTTCTCTACATTGCTCCGTTGTGTTTAGGTGTCTGACACCCCGCCTGAGGGTGATGACATGGAAGGATCTGGACTGTCGGAAGGAAGCGGGATGTTCGAGGGCTCTGGGTTGTTTGAAGGTTCAGGGGAAGAAGCTGAGGGATCTGGGATGGGTGAAGGGGACGAGGATGAAGAAGATGTGCCAATTTATTTCTATTTAGAGGAGAGCACTGGCTACATGCAGCCCACATTGTCTTTCCTTGCCATCCTGCACACAGTCATCTCATTCATCTGCATCATTGGATACAACTGCCTCAAGGTATCATGGGCACAAAAGTGCCAGATGCTAAAAAAAAAAAAAAAATCACAGAGTTCTTGAAGTGTTTCACTGTACAATGTTCTGTCTGATACCAGAAACTGATTCCTGTCACATGCCTCAGTATTGTCAATTGTTTTTGTCAGATTCCTCTGGTGATCTTTAAAAGGGAGAAGGAACTTGCCAGGAAGCTGGAGTTTGATGGCCTCTACATCACTGAGCAACCTGAGGATGATGACATCAAGGGCCAGTGGGACAGACTGGTCCTCAATACACCGTATGTGGATAAAAGAATGATTTGATTCTTAACCAAAACGCTGTAGTCTGAACATTAGGTTGACTCACAAGAATACGTCTTCCAATACCCACAGATTGTCTTCCTTGATTTGATTAATATATCAATAAATTGTGTTCTTTTTTGCAGCTCTTTCCCAAACAACTATTGGGATAAATTTGTCAAGCGAAAGGTGAGTTATGTTTAGTTGTTTTTTACTTTGAAGGTTGCGAAATGGGCTCTCTAGAGCATGTTAATGTATAATCTAATGTCTGTGTCTAGGTTCTGGATAAGTACGGTGACATTTATGGCAGAGAAAGAATCGCCGAACTCTTGGGTGTTGATTTAGCCTCTCTGGATGTGAGCCAACAACATGAGAAGAAACAGGAAGAACCTGACAACTCTTTTGCTTGGTTGGTAGTACAATAAAATATGCAGTCACATACTGTAACTCTTCAAAAGTCAAACCCTTGATTAAAAATGGATATTAAATTATTTTCTTTGGTTTTAGGGTGACTGCCATCGACATTAAGTACCAGATCTGGAAATTTGGTGTTGTGTTCACAGACGGTGTAAGCAAACCCATATTTAATTTCTGTATTATACACTGTTCTACACTGTCTATAATAAAATACTGTACTCTAATATCCGCTGTGAAGTGAACTAACCTTCCTTGTTGTCTCTTTATAGACTTTCCTGTATCTCTGTTGGTACACGATAATGTCTTTGCTTGGGCATTACAACAACTTCTTCTATGCCTGCCACTTGCTGGATATTGCCATGGGTGTGAAGACCCTGCGCACAATCCTGTCTTCAGTCACACACAATGGCAAACAGGCAAGTTCAGAAGAAATCCAGTAGTGTTCATTTTGCTTCAGTTTGATTGTACTAACTGTTTTCCTTCTTGTTTTCTCCCAGCTGATGATGACGGTGGGCTTACTGGCAGTGGTGGTGTATCTTTACACCGTGGTCGCCTTCAATTTCTTCCGCAAGTTTTACAACAAGAGTGAGGACGAAGATGAGCCAGATATGAAATGTGATGACATGATGACTGTACGTCACTGCTGATCGAAAAACAAAAAGTGCACTTTTTTACTTTTTCTGAACTACCCCTGAAATGATGTGTCATTTCTTTACTTCACTACAGTGTTACCTGTTCCACATGTACGTGGGTGTACGAGCTGGTGGAGGCATTGGAGACGAGATCGAGGATCCTGCTGGAGATGAATACGAGCTTTATCGAGTGGTCTTTGATATCACTTTCTTCTTCTTCGTCATTGTCATCCTGCTGGCTATTATTCAGGGTAAAGACGATGCTGGTCTGAAAAAAAAACCACTTTGTTATATTGTAGGTCATGTTATTTGGTACTAACACTGTTTATAACCTGTGCATGTGCTGTAGGTCTGATCATTGATGCCTTTGGAGAACTCAGAGACCAACAGGAGCAGGTCAAGGAGGACATGGAGGTAAAATACTTGAGGATTACACTTCTACCTGATGTGTGCACAACATGCTTTAAAAACCTCATCACTGATTTTTGTGCAGACAAAATGCTTCATATGTGGCATCGGAAGTGACTACTTTGACACAACGCCACATGGCTTTGAGACCCACACTTTTGATGAACACAACCTCGCCAATTACATGTGAGTACTTCTTCTGCACAGTGTGTCACAGTGTGTGTGCAGGTTTAATATGCGAGTCTGTGCCTTTATATATACTGTATGTGCAGGTACATGATAAAATATTATTGTGTGAATCTTTTCCAGGTTCTTCTTAATGTACCTGATCAACAAAGATGAGACAGAGCACACTGGGCAGGTCAGTCTGAAAACATTTGTACAATTGTTGGCTGGACCACCAACAGCAGGATGACCTGTTGAGTCATTTTAGCACAGTACCAGCACTGCTGCTGAGACATAGTCTAACAATCTGCTTAGATTCCTGGTGACCTCTTGCTGCATGCCATCCTTTTTCCTCCTTCTCTTTTCCATCTCTCTCTCTCTCTCCCACTGTGACCGTAATAAATGAAAAATGCTAAGTTTCCCGTTTGAATTCTTGTCTCTGCTGTTTTAGGAGTCGTACGTGTGGAAGATGTACCAGGAGCGTTGCTGGGACTTCTTCCCAGCTGGGGACTGTTTCAGAAAACAATATGAGGATCTACTTTCCTAGACAACAAGTACTTCACACAGAACCGAGGAAAACTTAACACCTATTGAACATCTACTTGTGTCCATCATTCCTGATAAGCACAAAACCACAAGTAATTGATTTTGTCTAGAAAAATGCACCTGCGACCCTGCACGGGCAAGGTGTATGGCTGATAGATGGATGAATGGAAAGGTAATGATAAGCTTTGGCAACTTCCAAGCAGAGCCAGTTTGATCACATACTGTAAAAACACATCAACAGACGGTACAAAATGGCAGTGCCTTTGATGTGTTGTTGTAAGAAATTGCAAGCAAAGATAATCTTTATGTCCAAATGGAAATCACAGATTTCTTAAGGTGAAGTCATTTATTTAATCTTATATTGAATTGCATACAAACGTTGCTTTTATAACCCGTTCAGGTCAGGAACATAATGTATTTCCATAATTTAGTTTTAATTTGATGAGGATGAAACTTTTCATGTGAGAATGAGATTAAGTTCCTTTGCAGTAACACAACTTGGTGCATTCAGTGCACAACAGAATGTAGTGTGGGAAGTCCACTTTTCACTTTCTGTCTTTATATACAAACAGTTTTATTCAAGATGTCAGATCATTATGTATTTCCTTTGTGATGTTGTTGTTTGTGTTCTTCCCTCTGTTTTCCTCTCATTGTGTAATAGTGAACCTTACACATTTGATTTTGAATTACCGGTATGTTATTTATTGTTTTTCAAGACAATTTAAAGTCTGGGATAATGTTACATTTTAAAATTTTGTAATTTGACATTGATAAAGCAAAGTCACACAGGTTTATCTATAGTTGAGTTACATGTGTTTTAACATATCTAGTTTTTACAGTTAAATGTCTGTTCAAGTTAACACAATATGTAACGATATATGTTTTATTAATAGTCCCTGATGTTGTAATCTGACTGGATTAAAGATATTTAAATATGCAAGATGATCACAAGATATAAAATTGTTCAGGAAAGTACTCAACATGACCGATTCGTATTTTAATGACCATTGTGGAAGAGAAGAACTTACCACCCTGCGATCCAGAGTCGTAAAATAGTAATTAGTTGCATAATGGCAAAAAAAAAGTTTTCAGATAATGTCGACCTTTGACCTTTGACCTATAAAAGTCTATTCATAATGTGCACAATCTGAAGGAATTCCCAGGAGGAATTCTGGCAAACAAAAAAAAACCAACAGATTTTGTGAGGTCACAGTGACCTTGACCTTTGACCTTTGACCATCAAAATCCAGTCAGTTCATCCTTGTAGCCAAATAGACATTTATGCTGAAATATCACATTCACAAACCCTAAACTATTGTGTGAAGTTAGCACGTCCTTGACCTATCACCTTAAGTCTTGAGTCCTTTTGAATGTTTCTGCCAAAATTTTAAAAAGCTTAGTCAAAATGTTTCTGAGATCTTGTGTCCACAAGAATCGTGCGGAAACGCCAACCATATAAAAAGTGACTGGAATTGTTTTCTGTGCTGTTTGGATTTGAAGAGGAGGAAATTAGCCCAAGAGATTAGAGATGAAATTGATTTAGACTTTTAACTTTTAATTCTGTGTATGATAAACTGAATTTATATTAAAGAGAAATGTTCAACAAAAACAGTTGAATCCTGCTGATGTCATTTCACACAGTGGCTCTCACAGCATCAGTGTGTGTGTGTGTGTGTGTGTGTGTGTGTGTGTGTGTGTGTGTGTGTGTGTGTGTGTGTGTGTGTGTGTGTGTGTGTGTGTGTGTGTGTGTGTGTGTGTGTGTGTGTGTGTGTGTGTGTGTGTGTGTGTGTGTGCAGCATCATCACAGCCCATTTTCATAGCGCAATGCTGAACTGCATCTCTGGAGCATTAAAGCTGAATAAGGATTAAGACTGAGCATTAAAACATTGAGCCTGGTGCTTTTCACCCATCCGGTCCTGAAACGTCTCTCTCTGAGCCTGTGTTACACCAGGACACGTTGCCTGCTAACATGAACCTCGCTGGGATCCACCGTGGGACACTCAGGTTGTACAGTGAGTTGCTTTTCTACTTTACTAAATGGCCATTGTTACATCCATGGTGACATTTTGTGAGTTAAAATTATTTCATATCGTCAGCTTTTTAATGCAGTTTTGCAGTTCTCTGATTGTTACTTTCCAAATTTGATGACTGCCAGATTGTATAAATACTGATTGACTTTTAAATGTATATTTATACTTATATTTGATTTGTATTTTTTCTTAGAATTGAAATACAAATATGGTCTCATTTAAACTGGAGCAGTGCTGGATGTTGTTTACAGAGTTCACAGAGGTTTTCAGATGAAATACAACTTTGATAAAAGAATCTTAATTGATCCATTACAAACTTTATTAAATTTAGTGATTTATATACAGTATATATATATATGTATATAATACAGATGCATATTAAGAAGTAAATATGGAGCAGTGATAAATAATCTACACCCTGATGAAAACATAATCTCAAACTGTAGCTAAAAATACACTCAGTAGCCCAGACAACCTCAGCAATCTCCTCCATCTTTTTTTCATCAGCTCTTGGGTTTTTAATTCTCTTATAAACTTTAATAAAATGTGTTTTTACAGTATGCACGTAGTATATGTGTAGATCCAGATGTCTGCGTGTGAACATGCTAGATCATGTGCACACGGGTCGTCTGATTGGTCCAGACGCACAACCCCAGCCCTTTGATCCTCCAACCATCTGACTGCATTTAATCTGTGGGGATGACAGAGTGACAGAGTGTTCATGCTTTAATCCAGCTGTACACTGTTCGCGCTGCAGCAATGATCACTGTGACCGTGCCTAATACTGTCGCTAAGCTTGGGTTTTTTTATTTTGGGGTGGGGGGGGTGTGGTTGTGATTAGAAATGCTTGTTACAGCCTAATTACTACACAGCAGCATCTCCTGCATGCCATCTCCTCCCTACCCCTGCTTTCCAGGTGGATTTATTTTCAAACAATGGAAGAAGAGGTTTCTGCAGCTCACAGCTGAGGGCACCCTCTTCGTGTGCCACGACGCCTTGTCTCCCCCTGACCAGCTGGTGCTGTTGCAGAGCAGTTGTGAGGCCATTGTGGAGGGCAAGGAGATCCTAGACCTGCCCAAGTTACCATCTGGTGGCAGCAGGGACTGTTGCTTTGCCCTGATCCTGCCCCATTACAAATACCTGCTGCTGCTGGCTGAAACTCCTGCAGACTGCAGGTCTGATTCTCACTGTGCTCTCTCTCCCTCTCTCTCTCGTTCCTACAGATGGATATAGTCTCTAGATCTTATAGTTTTCTGATGCAATGTCACAGTATTACCAAATATCTGTTAGACAGGGTTAGATGAAAGGACTGATACCACTTTTTACTCATATGGTGGTTGTTCGGTGTAGTTTCATTTTCCTTTTTCTAATTGTTATGCAAACTTAAACTGGTCATGGCTTAATGTTTAATGGAGAAACAAGAGATTGGTATCAACCTCTTCATCTAAGTCTTAGCAAGGAGCCCTAATTTATTTACTCCTGTCACATTGCACATAACCATAATGTAATGTGTAATAATCACACCACTGACAATAGAACTGAGTAGGAGGTTGTGTGCTCGACAGGGCAGGCATCTCTGAGAGACGCTAACACTGTTCATTCCAGTCCTGCAACCAGTTTTTCCAGTTCTTTCACAGCCATGCACTTCATTTGATGCATTGATGGATCAGTGGTTTCATATGCGTGGCTGTAATGACATAACCACTCTTACCTCTTTTCTTTTCAGTCAATGGCTGAACATGCTGAAAAAAGTGAAAGCGGTGAGTTAAGACGTGTTACTTAATAATGTATTCGTTTTTGGTGAAGGGGTTGGATCTTTAAACACTGTGCCGATCCATCCAATAATAACAAATGAGAACCACATGATGACACTAGAAGAGAAGACAGGGTGTCCTCGACTGTCAGTATAAAAGTTTGTTCCAGTGCATCTTATCCATGTTTAGATATTTTACATAGTAAACTTTTTCACAGATGAAAAGTCAGCTGAGTTAAGTCACGGTTTCTGAGGTCTGCTGCTTGCAAGGTTGAAAACTGACCATTACAATACAAAATAATGCAAAATCACTGTGTATATTTATTATTTATAGATTTCATTGATGAGATCTGTGAAATTCTCTCCTTGATTTAAAAAAAAAAGTCATTATCATTTTATTTCCTACAGAGTCTTTCGTCTCCTCTCAGTTCCTGTAAGAGACACCAGGTGCCGCCACCACCACACATCACTCTCCATGATCTGGTGCCTGAGCAAATCCCTGACAAAGATCCAGGGACTCCCCCCATCAGTGACAGGGAGCCCCCCTCCCCAGGACCCATGACCTGTCCCTCCCCAAGAGAGACTGGTGAGTGCACTCCAACATTTTCTATCAAGTTGTAGAGTTTATTGATACAATTTTAAATTGTAAATTGCAATTCTTTTTCATCTGGTCTGTTTGTTTGTGTAAATAATAACTTGCACAATGTGTGTTGGTTTTTTTAACCGTTGAACCCAACAGGGAGGAATTCTCCCCTTACCAGGAATTACAGAGGAAGTGTGCGCTCGTCAAGCTGCCTGCGTCATGGCAGCATCAATAACGCTCAGGCGGTGAAGGCGGTTTATCTACTGATGGGAGGGGCTGCTGCGTCCTCTGCGATGGGTTACCTGGGTGCATGCTCATCTGCTAATCTGGAAGCCAAAGCTCCTGACCTCCCACTCAACACTGATTTCTCCGGCATGGGACAAGCAGGAGCTTACCACACCTGCAGCACAGCGCTCGACTCCCCTCACTTCAACAGCTTTGACTTTGAAGTGGCAGACTCAGATTTTGATTCCTTTGATTGCGGTGGGTTTACTTTCTAATGATGTGTTGCTGCTGCTGCTGTTGCTGCTGCTGCTGTGAATATGGACAGTTTTGATGATGCTGAGAAACGTTACCTGATGTTGCAGTTGTGATTTGTGACAGAATCATGTCAAAGGTTTCAATAAAGCGTGTTTTTTAGGAGAGATGCCACCTATTTAGATGATATAGTGAATTTGTTTGCAAACTGTCACCTACATTATTAATATAGTCATCAGTGATGGACCAACATTATCATTCATTATGTCCAGTATTAAAATATTTTAGCTCTGTCTTTGATTTCAACCAGCTCCCGAAGGAAACATTTGTCTATTTAGCTGCAAAATGATTCACAAAGGTGAACACTAACTTTGTGTTTGTGTACAATTAGTTTCTTTTTTTAGCGTTTTTTCACTAAAACAATGCAATTGGAGCTGTGAGAGTGATGAACCAGAAGCTACACATCTACACAATAAGCAGTTTCAAGTTGAACTGTAAATTCAAGTGATAATTCTCTGTAGCTTCAACACACCTTTGATTCATTGTCATAAAAAATATTGATCTCTTTACCACCTCAGAAACGCAGCCGACACCATCCTGGTGTTATTTTTGAATTGAGGTTCAATTCAGTAGTCGGGTCAAACCAGGCTGCAACACAATGTCACCGTGATGGGCGGTCGTATACATGAGAACGTAATAACTCCGTAACGTTAGTGTGTTAAGAGTTCAAATGGTGTCTTTCCTGTGTGAGATACAAACCTGCAGTGAGGTTTTGTGTCCTATAAGCCTGATTAGATGAATCTGCTACTTAATAAACCACACCTCATGGGTCATCTGGTACAATGATAAAGCTATTGACGCGATCAGTGTTTATGAATAAGGGTTTGTGAAATGTAAAATTATTCTATCTATGTGTTACAAATCATATATGTTAAATATGTCATGGTTACTAATGTGAGATTTGCAACATGACACACTTGAGCAGCATTTCTACATATCTTTGGAGCGTTATTCTTATAAGAAGACTTTATTGTCCAATGGTTTGAAAACACAGTGGAAATTTGCCTTTGGCACCTTAATTGACTTTGAGTGGATGGAAATGGATCTGTATCAGATATTTTGTTTACTCACAGACACACTGACCTACTAGGGCTCGTCTAAATCTAAGCATCATCCTCTTTTGTGCTTGTGCAGTGTTTCTTTTCAAGTATCTAGCTCTGTCATGTGCCGATACGTTTTGTTAAAAAAACATACTGTATATGTTGTGATGTCTATTTGACCTCATTTAGCCCCTGTGAATAAAATCAGCATGTGGAGAAAAAAAAGTAATTTTACTCTTCATATTTAACATAAAAAATAAACATAATGTCCTTGTTGATGAGTGTGACATGTAAACCCTAAGACAACCGTGCTGCTTACCAATTCTGAACGAGTGCAGCCTTATCTTCCCTTTTCATTATTCCATCTTTAGTGTTTTTCTCTTTTCAAACACAGATGGACAGGCACACAGACACACTCACACACATGTGATCAACCCAATTCCACAACACAACCCCTAATCCCTTGTCCCCTGTGTGTGGTGACTGTTGCAGTGTTGGCCCTAGTTCGTTGTGGCAGCCCTGGTTCACTGTTGTCCCTGCATGGCACATTAGTAGAGGTGAAGGGGAAGAATAAAAACAAAACAAAAGGACAAAAAAGATGCTAACTACGTTGCACAAACCCTCACATGTTTGTGTAGCTAGTATGTGCTTTTGTACTTGCACAGACTTGTTTTTGTCATTGTTGATTGTTATTGAATAAATGCATCCACATTGCTTTTTGTTAAGGTGTGTTCACAATATTTCCATGTCAAACCTGCCCTGTCAAAGATGTAATGAATCACAATGAATAATACATTCATAGTCATTACATTTGGACAGGAGTTTGTGTTTTTACCCATGTCTGCTTCAGTATTCTCATTTGTTTGTGCAGGATTACACAGACAGGAGGAATGGGGCGGGGACCAGTGCAGGCGCGCTGTTAGATGTTTTCAGTAGGGGGGGCTGCCATCTGAATGCAACCCCCCCCCAGAAAAATTTTGTGATTATATCAGGTAAATGAAGCATTATGGAGAGTATGAAACTGGTCTTGTGGGGAGCTGTGGCTGGTCTTTTTTCTGTTTTTAATGTTATGACCCAGCTGTTTGGGCTCCCAAGTCTGCGAGGACCTCTATGGGCTTACATTTGAGTTTTCAACGGGCCAGAGCGGCCCAACCAACCTGACCGGACGCGCCAGTTCTGCAGCCCCCGGCAGCCAATAGCAGCCCCCCTTGTCAGACCGACGGTCCTAACCCGTTCAAAAGAAGAAGAAGATGCCCAAGGCACAGCCAGACCTGACCGTGTCATTTCTACATTCTCGGGCTGAACTAGCACGTCAGGTCGGTTTGGTTGGGTCTCTCTGGCCCGTTGAAAACTCAAATGTAAGCCCACAGAGGTCCATGCAGACCAGCCACAGCTCCACTAGACCAGTTACACTCTGAAGCTTAGTAGAACTCCGGTGTACCAGGACCACGGTGGCACCGGTCAGAAAGGTTACAAAGTTTTTCTACCACTTAAATGACAGAAACATTATATTCAGCACCATTTCAGCCACTCTGGCACGGGGGGGGGGGTCAGTCAGATTCAGTTACAGAGGCAGACACAGGAATTTTATTTATCACTTTCTTTCACATTGGAACATACAGGTAGGGCCTTTTTCTATCAACGTTGTGAATTACTCAGGAATTAATGATTGGATTTCATGTAGATGTTGACGTCCCTGCAATTTGATGCAGATAATCTAAATCTGACAGGTCTGTTTGGACTTGTTTGGCCTTGTGGGTTACTGAACTAATGCTGTTGACTTGATGACAGGTCACAACATCTTCAAATACCTGCTCTTTGCTGTTGGCAAGATGAACCTTGAGTTAGTCTCATCATTTCTGTCTTTCCACTTTAAGTAAGAGTGGTTGCCAATAAAGTCATGCATGTCAATTTATTTTATTACATAGTCTGACCGCAGGCCTACAGAAGGTTTTCTTTTACAGATCACAAATAATAACAACACACAACATCCTGTTGAGAAAGCCTCTGTCTGCATTTGTATGCATTAGCATTGATATACAGTAGGTAGCGGTAGCCTACACATCATTGTGAATAAATATTTTTTCTCTTTCTTTCTCTTTTGTGCTCTCTCGTCTATGATTTCTAAGCTACACTGCCATGGAGATGCATTAAACACCATTGTAAACATAGGCTAGTTATTATCTGTAGGTGGGAGTTGTGGAGGAACCTGTTTTTTCAGTTCAACATTTTTTTCTTTAAGTAGCTACATGTTCTCAGATTAGTTTACACCTCCTCAAATCTTATTTTGCATTTACAGAAGTCCACAGCAGTTTACGATTGAAGGTCACACGGGCAGCATTAGTGAAACAATAAAGAGTGATGTGCAAGGTGCAAGGAAATTATAGATTAAGTGCATCACAGTACATGTTCAATGGAGTGCCAAACTGCTCTGCTGTAATACGCAATCTTATGTATAAATTTATGTGCAGGCTATTAGCCTCTAGAAATGATATCATTTTGTTTCTGTGTGATGGTGAGAAGAGCTCATTAAGGTTCTCCTCAAGACTGTGGAGCCACTGGCGCTCCAGTCTGTATGTGAGGGCTGATGTCTGTCCCTCTGGGACCGTATCTGGTTGATATTGATGGCTATGTTTGTGATCGATGCTTGTTTTACATTAACTGTTGCCATGTTTTTATTGTCTGTCTTTTATGTATTTTTAGTCCCTATGGACCTCTGATTGTGTCCTTAATAAAGTCTTATTATTATTATTATTATTATTATTATTATTATTATTATTATTATTATTATTATTATTATTATTATTATTATTATACATGTGGTTCTCGTGCACAATTCACTACTTGACTGAAATACAGTTGCACTATTCTCCTTACAGTATGTACAGTAGCTATAGTATAGTACCCTATGTGCAAATGCTGTTTCCACTGTCCGACCCCACAGGACTGGTACAGCTCCCAGAGGAGGATTTCCCTCTCGACTCAGCTGCTGCTCTCTGCTCTCGGTCGCCGCATTCGCCTTTAGCAGCGCAGACAGTAGCCACGCCTGGTTTGGCAAGTGCAGTGGGTCGTGTTGGTTACAGCAGTGGTAGCAGGGCCCTCCCTCTGTCTCTGCACATAAATATTCGCAGCCTGCCTATTCCAGGCATGGATGACGGTTGCACACAGACATGGCACTGCGACATTACACTCTCGACATCAGCCTCTCCACGGCAGGTAAGAAAAGCGCGACGAGCCGCTGCTGCACTCAGTGCATCCTGGTTGCACTCACTGCATCACGGCTGCGTGCTATGGTGCTGGCTAACGGGGCTAGCCTGCTAACATCACCCTGCTACTCTGTCATTGCCCTTCAAACCAGAGCCGCTGTTATCGATTTGGAAGAAACATGGCAGATCACGGCGCGTACATGTTTAATTGTTTTGGATATACTGGGGTTTAAAAGCCGTCTTTGTGGTTAAATGTTTAATTTTAATGTCTTGTACATGGACGTGCGTTGTTACACATGTAGTTATGGTGCGTTCAGTGTCGTTGCTCTGGACTACCTCAGTATCTTTCCGGCTAACAATGCGAATAAAGTACATTCAATGCTACTTTCGACCCGTGGTTGTCGCTTGGGAAATGACGTATCTTTGGCCATTTTTGTAGTTTTTTTTTTTTTTTTTTTTTTTTTTTTACCCCAAGTGTGATTCATATTCAGTTAGCATCATAAACTGACCATGAGTTGAATGTTAAATTTTAAATATGTTAAATTGTGTTAAATTGTTATATTTTAAATGCAATTATTACTACATTTATTTAAATGTTTATTGTGACAAAAGCAGTTGTGTAAGAAAAAAAATACGCCAAAATACTACAATATATTAAGGTGTGTAATTTCATTGTTGTCTGAAGTGGTATATAAATACTTTATTAGTGGTGTTGTGTTTAAGCCTCTGACTCTGAGTGATGGTAATTCTTTTTAATAGAAAATGAAATGTTCAAATGAGCTCAGCCTTGACAAGCTACAATCTATCTAGGATCAAGAATACTCCTGACACTATTACAATGTCAGGAACCATTCTACCTGCATACTTTAAATACACATTGTTAAGAAGGCATTTCTATGAATAGTTCAATAAATCTTGACTTCTAATTAAACATGTTAACACTCACTGGTGTGTTGATATTATAGCCATATGTCAACAGATGGATTAATAGTTTTTTTTCTCCACACCCTGTGCTTTTCCACAGTTGACTCCGCTTCCACGGTCCCTGCCCTGCTGTCCATATTTCATGAGCAGGAAATGACAGAGACTATTCATGACACACATGGACATGGATACCTCGCTACTTTTGTAGGCAAGAATGGCCGGTAAGATCAGCATTTGTTCACGTTTTTTAACTGTTAATGCTTTGTTTTTTTCTGCGGTGGTTCTCTAGACTGTGGATGAAACATTTTCAGAATACCTCACATACTATTAGTTCAACATATTGCACAAACATACACTTTAGATAGTGATGTATTGTGAAGTATCCTCAGCAAGAGTCAGCATGCTAACCAGCTAGCCCTGACTGACCTGTCTGTGAAATGACACACATTATGCACGTCACATGACACGGACTCTGATGAGTTACACGAGCATGAAGGAAAGTTGGCTGCAGTTACGATCTGGTAAACAGGGCCCTCGGAATAACAGTATTTCACATGTTCTGTGTGTGTCAAACATGAAGATGAGCCAAAACAAGACCGAAAACTGTTATGGTGGAAATGTCTTCATCAGTTCACCCACAGCTCTCTGCACTGTCATGGAGAGGAAGCTGTGTGGGTGAGATGTTTGAGTAGTTTGGTCTGAATGAACCACAAAGATTTGGTGTTGTTCTTCAGCAGCAGCAGCAGCAGCAGCAGCAGCAGCAGTACTCACAAAGAGCCACTGTTTGCTGTTGGAGTGTAAAGCTATCACACATGTCTTACAATTCACTAAAGGTGTCCATGCTTATTCACAAAGGACCTTTTCTTTCTTTCTTTCTTCATCAGAGTGATAGAGTCCCTTATGGGAAAGGGTGGTGCGGATTAATTACCAGAAATGGTCAAAGATAATTGTTAAATTAAGCACTTTCCTGGAAGTTTCCTCATCGAGTTTTACCAACACTTGTTGTGAAATAAAGATATTCAGAAATACACAGGAGCAGGAGGAACAAAAGTAGCATTCAGATGTGCAGTGCAGAGATCAAATGTATCACAGATGTGAGACAAAGTGAAACATTGAGTTGATAATGAAAATTTATCCGGCCTCTGCTGTTAATGTTAACTCGGTGACCTGAGATTTGGTGTCTCAGTTGTTGCTGTTGGAGTTTTTTTTATTCCACTGACATGATGAGACGCCTTTTACCTGCAGCACAAACATGTTGGAGGTTGTTCACACAGCAGCTCTGAGTGTACAGACTTCTGCAGTGGATAAATCATACCATGCAAAGACTTTTTTGCAAAGGAGGAAACAAGAAACATCCTCCTCACTCCATCTGTTTACCTTTTACCTTTTCTCAGGCTTGTTGTTCTGCGTGTGCACTCCCATGGGTTGGTCACCATTGATCTGCAGTGTTATGAAGACGATAAATCTGCACAACAAGACAATGTAAGTGGTATTTAAAAAAAAAAAAAAAAAAACTCAAGTACATACTTAACGTACTTTTCTGCAGAGCCAAAATAACACCTGTATGTGTGACGACTGTTACTTCACAGCTTTTAAATGCACTGGAAAAGAAGCTAAAGGTTCTCTTAAAAGGCAATATTACACGGATTAAAAGGTGAGTATCTGTTTTATGGCTTTTCTCATGTTTAAACAATGTGATTATTGTTTTTAATGCACCTTGCATGTTGCAGTAATATTGATTAACTGTGTTGTTCACCTCCCATAAAGGCTCCCAGCCCTTGTGCGAGGGGCCAAAGTTGACCGATACTGGCCCACAGCTGACGGCAGACTGATTGAATATGACATTGACCGGGTGGTGTATGAAGAAGATTCTGCATACCAAAACATAAAAATATTGCACTCACGGCAGTTTGGAAATATCCTAGTACTCAATGGAGACGTCAGTAAGTGTAAACAATGCAACACTTCACTGTAATTTCAGACAAAGGTCACAAGATCCAATCATTTTTTCTAAGTAACGTTAATGTGACATATTTAATGTGCTACATGATCTATCCCTCGGTTAAATATGCTGATAATGTTTGTTAATCGCTATGAAATGACTCATTTGCCTCGCAGACCTGGCAGAGAGTGATCTGGCCTACACCCAGGCCATCATAGGTAGTGGAAAAGAGAATTACGCTGGAAAAGAGGTGCTGATACTCGGAGGAGGCGATGGAGGCATCCTCGCTGAGGTGGTCAAACAAAAGCCAAAGATGATCACCATGGTGGAGATATCCTTTATTGGCTCTGCACTGTTTTTTTGTTTTTCTTTCTTTCTTTCTTTTTAATCTCTTCATCATAATGTTGACTTTACCTTACTGAATCGGTTTTGTTGCTGTTGGGCTGCTGCCATCGATCAGTGAGTCATCTGATAATGATTCCCTCACAGACGGCAGAATTAAACTTTATCAGGCAGTGTAGTTTTGCTTCTCATCAGTTCACCAGTTTTGTAATGTTTAATTTTGACATCTGATTGACATTTCCTTAACAAAGTGTTTACATCGACCAGAAGGTGATAGACGGGTGCAGAGCGCACATGAGGAAGACTTGTGGCAATATCCTCGACAACCTGAAGGGAGACTGTTACCAAGTGAGTGAAGCTGGTTCACAGCAGCCTTTGTTAACTCTGTTTCTGTGAAGAACGAGAAGCTTTACAGACTGACTGTAGAAAAAATGTTTTTTATGATCATCTAAGTGTTTTAGTATAGAGCGAGTGATGTTGATTAATTTTATTTTCGAGAATAAGATGCAGAAAGTTAAAAAGTGATTTAAAACTGTTCCTGCTGTCGGTGCAGAGGAGTGGAGAGGAGAAGAAAGGCAGTTAACGCCTCTGCAAAATGTTGCTTTTATAACCGTGGGAGGTAATCAACAGTGTGTGCATTATTTTCCCATAACAGAAGACATGTAACATGACCATTATACATTATACATATATACAGTTACTGTGTATTTAGTGTCTGAATCTGATAACACAGCACTTTACTGATCTTCTCAAGGATTTCTACTGCTCTTTGTTACTTGTCAATCAATGTTCTTTTAATGCTATAATGATGGCTTGTTTTTCCAGCCATCTGATTGGTTAGTAGTCAGGCTGTCAACGAGATTTGACTTGATCCTCTAAAGTGGTTTGGCCTGATTTCTAAGGTGGTACCAATTATGAAATGAAAGAAACTTAAGCTGAGTGGATTTTCCTCCTCTTGTGCATCAACAGATACTCGTTGAGGACTGTGTCCCTGTTCTGAAGAAGTACGTCCAGGAGGGACGGATGTTTGACTACGTAATTAATGACCTCACTGCAGTCCCAATATCCACAGAGCCAGAAGAAGGTTTCTGTATTTTCAGTATAAAGTGCCTATGTAGAAAGACTTCAGAAGATATTCAGACCCCCTCACTTTTTCATACTTGATGTGTAAAAACTGTCTTTGCCCGTTAGTTTACATCCAATTAGATTTTTTTTCTAGACTAGACTTTAATCTGCAAAAATTGCACCTTTTTATTAATTTAAAAATTACATCCGAGTGTGTCTGAGTGCTTTCTGAACTCTTGTTGTACTTGCATAACCGGATGAGTTACATAAATACAGAGAGATGTTCTCAACCTATGTCTTTCTCTCTGAACTGGTTTTTAAAGACTCGACATGGGAGTTCCTGCGTCTCATCTTAGACCTGTCAATAAAAGTCCTGCACCCAGCCGGGAAGTACTTCACCCAGGTGAGCGTCCTCTTGAGTGTGATGACTGCAAACTGTTAATATTGGTATTGTTAATATATTCATCACAAATTTGTTCAGTGAGCAATAATTAAAAGGAAGGAGAAAACTGCAGTGGTGTCAAACAGGAAGGATGACATTTTCCTTTTGTTTAGCTTTATGTTCAGGGTTTTTATGTAAAATTCAGTTTGAGTTCACTGCGTAACTTGATATGTTTTTTTTCCTGTCGTCAGGGTAACAGTGTGAATCTGACAGAGGCACTGAGTCTATATGAAGAACAGCTGGGAAAGCTCTCGTGTCCCGTGGGCTTCTCCAAAGAGGTGGTGTGTGTGCCCTCCTACTTGGAGCTGTATCCTTTCATCAGGTGTAAACACAGGGACACAGTCATACAGTATTTAACAGTTTTGCAGTCAGACTTTTGTTGTTTACGGTCCTTAATTGTACCAAACCAGATGGGTTTTCTACACCATATGGAAGAAGTAGCCTCCATTTTTCTCTGCTTGAATCCTCAGCAGCTGGAACGTGAAAGCGCTAGATCTCCTGCTCCTGCTGTAGCCTTAAAGGTGTGCTCAGACTGAACGTGACATGAAAATTACAGGTAACACGAACTTGGAAAGCTAAGCTGAGGTTTATGTCGCAACCTCACCTACTTCAAAGGTGCATTGAGAAAGAAAACTAAATGTCTTAAGAGTAGACGTTGAGTTGACAGAAGAGCTTAATTGTTAGACCGACACGTTTGAGCTTGTGTGAGACCCTGAGGACTAACAGTGGTTCTTCACTGCAGCATCAACAGCATTCTCCAAAAAGTTTGCATAAATGCATCGTTATTTAGAAATAAGAGGGGAAAAAATACAGCATTGTCAAATCAGTTTGGTTTGAAGTCTGTAGTCTGTACACTTACACAGCACCACTATACACACACACATACAAAGATCAGTCTGTGCATATGATCAGTGAGTTACAGCTGTGACTACATCTGTATCATTGTTTTGGATCATAGGCACAGACTGTAAAACACTCCAGCGGTCATCTTGGTGTGAATAAGTGAAGATGGAAATTCACTTTCCATTCAGTCTGAGCACATCTTCAGAGATACAGTGACAGTTACATCATCCCCGATCTATTGATCCTGTTCTACCTTCATCTTCCTTCTCTTTCCTGCTCTTTTGGTTGTGTTTTACTGTTGTTTACCATTTACCATTGTTGCAGCTTACAACTCGTAAGCATTTGTGTTACTTGATTTGGATTGTCCATTTGCATGTACTCTGAAGGAGCTGTTAGTTGATCACTGATTTGATACACTGATAATGAGGTGTAACTCATCGTAGAACAAGTGTGCGTGTGTGTTCTCTCTCGTTTTCTTTAGGTTTTTTTTTTTTTGAGTTATGAGCTCAAATGTGTGATAGGCCAATCTATAGACTCAGCCCAGCTGACGTGAGTCGCTTTTAAGCTCTATTTTTGTTACTGCCGCTCAAATGTGATTTGATTCTTTCAGGTTGTATCAAGGCAATGTGATCACGCCCGGAGAGACTGAAGTGTTGAAGTCCAAATATGTTTTAAAAGGGAAACAATTCCACCACTTTAATGCCGCCTCTGTGCTTGTGCTGTTTTTTGTCATGTTTTATTAGCACCTTGCTTTCTCCTGATATATTTTAAAAAGATTTTTTTAAAGACTGTATTAGGTGCATGTAACGGACAGTGAATGTAGCTTGCATACACAGTACACAGCACGTTTACGCGCAATCAACCCTGTGGGACTCAATTACATTTATTTATTCTATATGATTTCACCAAATGCTGTTCTGTCCCACTTGAAAAAAAAGTTTTGTGACCATCTGCAATTAAAATGTTTTGGGGAAAACTGTCTTGACTTTTTTTTTTGAAAAGCATCAATATGAATCAGTGACAACTGAATTACTTGAAGACAACTTGTTAGGAAAAATGGTGGAAAACAGTTGTGATATTATATATTTTAAAACCAACGAGTTATGAAAATGTTTCAATAGATGGAAATGATTCATTGATAAGAAAATAAATAGTGTTGTGGATAATTTGTTCGGAATGAAATTTTAATAAAACACTTCATTGTCCAAACAATAAAGTAATAGAATGAAAATAATCAATATCAGATTGATCATTGATGTGATAATTAGTAGCAGCTGTTTCTTGACCGAATAACAGAATGATGCCCCTTTGTCTAAAAAGTTGCAGTAATTGTGATTTATTTCCTTTAGATGACGCTTCAGTCATTTACAATATGAACATTGAGCAGAATTAAACAGAAGTGCTCTTTGGCTCCTCTTTTAAATTTTATTTTATGACTAAACCTGACTAAACCCAAGCAGTAAATATTTTGAACTGGAGGTATTTATTGAGCTTGACTTCATGTTTGACATTTACTGTGTATGTAATGTAGATGTAGGTGTAAGATTTACCTGCAGAATATGGGTGTTTGTTTACAGGAGCTGAGATTTGATAACTTAATCACCATCTTGCTCATAAGTATTTAAGTGAACACTGTTGTGCACTCAATGGTGGTCAAATAACTTTACACAGGAATAAAGGCTGGAATCAAGTGAATGTACTGTATGAATACAGTTTAAAAATCAAGTGCAATACATAATTAAAGGTTTACATTCTTCATTAAGTTATACAATTCATAAATTACTTATTAATATACACTATGTACAGGTTTTTCAAAATAAGAGTCCCATTTTAGATCAGTGTGTTAGTCGGCTCCTCCGTTGCCTGTTGACCTCGTTGAGGATCACGTCCATACTGGGCTCTTCATCAGCTGTGATAGCTCTGTCGTCCATGGGGTTACCTACAACACCAACAGAGTTAAAAGACAATGCTGGAAGTCACTGGATCTAGTTCTGCTACTTAAGCCAAGACCTTTATTAAATTGACCATGAATTTGTGATCTAATTGTCAGTTATTGGTTCGAAGTCTCAGTGACATTGAGAACTTGGACTGTCTTCACTTACCGATGCCATTAATGTGATCTGAAGAGTCGCTGGCAAGAAAAGAAGAGAAGGAGGATGAGTTGTTGGAGTTTGAGGAGTGAAGCGATGTCAGTCTGGTCACGGATGACTTCTTCGTCTTCTGTGTTGCAGTGCGACTCCACTCTGTGAAAACAAACGCCACAAGATGAAGTCGGTGTGTAACATAGTCACCATCATTGTGCATCTATAGTATAGTGGCCTTGGATGTTGAACTTTGAAGGCAGGAAAAGGAATCAGGGGTCAAAAAGATGTAAAGCTCAGACAAATGTAAGGTGAACATGTCTAACCTGAGTTTTCTGCCAGTCTCATTCTGCCACAGCACAGGTAGGTCCTCCACTGCCTCCTCACATTCTCCTTCACCGCACAGTGGAAAATAAATATAAAGAAACCTACAAAGAAAAATGAACAGAAACAGCATTTTTAATGCACGTTGTCATCAGTTTGCATTTAACAGATGTGAGACACGAAAAAAAAAAAGGCTTTATGTCTTACAAATGTCTACTTCCTGTGTTCTGCAGGAACAGTCTGTCTGGGTAAGGTCATATTTAATTTGTATATAATGTGAGTCACCTTTTACTGTGCACTGTTGTTGCTATTACAACACAACTCTATATGGATACACTGACAGAAATGTTTGTATAGTTATCTTGCATTAAGGGCTTAACTGTGCATTACCAGACTGAAACTGCACCCTATTAAAAGGTGCCATTACATTACAACTTCAAGTTATATAGTAGTTTTGTTCTTCGTTCTTTTTATCCATAACATTGTAGGCTACTCATCGTGTTAATGAGAGGATGAGCTAACAAGTAGTATCATAATTTGTTGTACAAGATAAAAGTAAATAAGAAAATTATTTATTATTCAGTGTCCTTTGTCAACATAAGCTAGTTCCCAGGCCGACATCTACTGTACACACACACCTTGTTTTGACAATGTGGTCAAAATGTTGGCATGTTTACAACTGGTCTGATTAGGATCTTTGCCCTGCCTCTTTTTCCCTCTTTTCACAGCAGTGATGTCATGTTGCCAGGTTCAAACAACCGGTAAACACATTGTTACCACATCCTCTGGGCTTTTAATGGCTCCCATTATCATGCGTATCGAGTGAAGAGTGAACTGACCTTGCAGGCTGTTGAAGATGGCGAAGAGGTACATGAACGCCAGGTTCACAGGTCCCCAGGCGAAAAAGGCAAAGCCCCAGGTGAGGCCCAGGAGGAGGGTTATCCCCATCACGCTGCGCACATCCTGCACCGTGGAGCGGTGCTGCGAGTTGTGTGGGTTCTGCCTCTTGATCCGACACAACTGGACCAGCACCAGGATGAACATGATGACGTTGAAGAGAAAGATGACGCAGAAATAGGCCACCACAGCCACGTAGAAGGCAATGTCATTTCTTAGCCAGCAGCTGAGGAAGAGAATTAAAGGGTTAGTTTTTTATATATAGTTTTATTCTGGTTTTACTCAGTTGTACTGTATCTTAATATTTGTGGAGTGTTTGTAGTTTCTATGTAACTACAAATACAGCATCCAAGGAAAAAACTCACAATTCATCACTAGTCCCATCCGTAAACCTTCCATAGGAGACAAGACCGTAGTTATCCTTGTCAATCGCGATGACTATAATGACCACGACCATGGGGACGCCCCAGCCGACCAGCGAGAACTTCAGCATGTAGCGTGATATGTAGGTGTTGAAGACTTTCACGAGGGCCAGGTACATGTGGACGGCCTCCAGTCCCATCCAGGTGAAGGAAACCAGCAGGAAGTAGTGAAGGAACCAGGCGGTGGCGATGCAGAGGCCCACGGCGTCCGGGTAGAGCGCCAGCCAGGAGTCCAGCAGGAAGACCAGGTTGAGCATCAGCAGAGCCAGACACAGCTGGATCAGGATTTTGGAGGGAATGTCCTTACGCAACTTCCTGCAGGTTTCAAGATTTGATTTGTAAACAACATGAAACACAATGAACATGAAAGAATGAATCATCGTCATAAAAATGTCTGCACCAAAAATGAAATGTGTTGTCTCTTATTCACTTAAATTGTGATAAAGATGTATCAGATATGTGTGATGTTGTATCATATAGAAGGAAATACTCACCCAAAGGCCAGGTAGGTGAGGAGGGTGATAGAAAGGAAGATGGCCGAGACTCCACAGCCAATGAAGGTGATGAAGGTGAGGATGGTGGCCTGGAGACGACTGGTTATAGGCTGCCTGGCGAGGTCCTGGTGCAGCAGAGAGGAAGTGGTTAAAACTGGGATTTAAGATATGATTAGATTAATAATCGTAAAACATAAGGGAGCGTGAGAAACTGATCTCCTTACCAGCAGGATTGCAAAACTGGTTAAATGGTTGCAGCCACAAACTGTCTCGTTGTGTGTGCTGTTTCGGACTGAACAGCCATTTGGATTCCAACCACCCGACTCATCTGTCAGAAAAGACACAAAGCCTGTTTTATTCTTTGTCCGATCTCATCGACATTGTTGACAAAAAAAATACAAATAAACTCACCATTCATCGTGAAGTCCCAGAAAACGCATGTAGCCACATAATTAGCCTGTAGTCAGGGGGAAAAGGAACAAGAGGATCAGTTTAGGATCTCTAACTGGACTTAGATTAGACGTGATGCATTTTGTCTCAGTGGAAACAGCTGACTCACTGGAACAGGCTCCATGTTCCTCAGGTGAATTACGACGTCGTCCGCCAGTCCTCTGATTGACAGGTTGGCCACACTCGCTCCCAGGATGCCACTGTTAAGTCTGCGTTGTCCCAGAGACCTGTCCTGTATGGTCATGATGAAGACATAACACAACTTACCACAACACAGTGTTTTCATTGGCATTAAAAAAAAAAGAAAGAAAGAAACAGTGACATTAAAACACAGACATTACAAATTTCTGTGTCTAATCAAAAGCCAAGAGACTAAATGTTCTCCTCAGCTAATGATGACGTATATCTCAGTCTGAACAGGACACCCATTAAATGTGTGAACCTGAAACACTGTGCTCCTCTGGTAGAAATTGAACTGGACTCTTGAGACGAGCTGTTGCTCCTCAGTGGTTAAGTTCTGCGTCAGAGTGGGAGGAAGTCTAATGGAGCCTTGAGGGACGGAGGACTCGGCTCTCACACTCCTCCTCAACCTGGCATCTCCGCGGACCTGCAATTATATCATATTCTATTATATCGTATTGCATTGTTAAGTTAACATATAATATTGTATTATATAACCCTAACATTCATGTCATACCTGAACATTGCTTGGGTCTGAGATGGAAAAAAATGTTTCCTGAAAGTTAGCGCCATCTGCTGGCTTCACTGACAGAGCCACAGCCGGGGACAAGAGGGTCTCAGCCTCTGGTTGCCTCTCGTTCAGAACCAGTTTAACTCCAACTGTTTCGACGATGTTTATAATCCTGATAAAATATAAATTAATTGGTATGAGTCACAACTGTTGGTTCCCAAACCCCTGCCTGCCTGCAGACCCTACTTCTAAGCAAAGTAGGTTATTATGTAATTCACAAAGAAAATAAGTCATAACAAAATTTCAGTATTGAACACTACATGAAACTCAAAAAACAAAACAAAAGAGACTAACTGAAGAATCTCTGCCCAAATGTATATTTGAGAAGAGAACATATTTATGCTCCAATTTCAGTCTCTATGCTCCCCCTAGTTTGGTAATCTGTAACCAAACATGCACTATAAAAATGGTTTGAGTTGCCAAAAAGGTTGGAAACCACTGCAAAAGGACAAAATATTTATGAGAACATGAAATAAATGAGTGTGTAACCTGTTGGAGGAGTCGGCCACAATCTCAGCAGGTGCACCCAGCAGATTACTGACAATGTGGACGGAGGTGTTTCCCAGAGCAAGACTGACGTTCGGGCCGGACAAAAGGTTCTCCAGCTGAGACACCAGCTGATCCACCTGGCTGGAGTTCAGTGCCGACACGTTCCTGGTCAGCTCAAGGAGAGCGTTGGCCTGGCTCTCAGCTGCAGGCAACAACATGTAAAAAGGGACACTGCAGTGAGACTATAATGATACCACAGAGATACACACAACACTGAGGGGATAATGTAATATAATGTTTCAACCACTTGAGATGTGTCCACACCATGCTTCTCCACCAAGATATCAGGTTTCCTTTCGCGTTTTAACCATTTGTGAATTGTGATGCCTAGACCCTGTAACTTCCCACCTCGATACAAAACCCTGCAGGATACACCAAGAGTGAAACACACCCGAAACGGGCTGCCACTCTAGGGGCGTTCCTCAGGTACAGTATGAATGCTTAGATCTCCCCATGCCCGGAGTCTTTCCTTCACCATCACCGCTCGGATGAGGACTGACCTTTCCTTGCAAGGAAATAAAAACTTGTCGACCGGCCGGAAGAAGTCTCTATTTCATTATTCACCAACAACAAGCAACTGAGAATTTCCACAGCAAATACAAACCTGCTTCAGTGGTTGTTGCCGGGGTGCTGGCGGTGGTGGTGGTGTTGAGGGGCTCGGCTGTTGTGTTGACTGGGGGTGAAGTTACATTTACAGGTGTGGTGGTGGTGGTGGTGGTGGTGGTGGTGGTGGTGGCGGCGGTGGTGGTGTTGAGGGGCTCGGGGGTGGTGTTGGGTTGTGTGGTTGGCACAATCGGGATGGGAGTTGTAAAGGGCTTCAGCAGGCATTGCTCTGCCAGCTGGGCAACCACATTTTTTCCATTTTGACTATAAAGAAAAAAGGTCACATGAACATCAATAAACAACAGGAATGAAATGTGTATCTAGTAAAATACAAACAGGTCCGTCTAACAAGTTACTGTCATGAATACTGAGTTTATGAAGATGGATTTAAGATATTGTAGCTAGAGGAGAGGGTGGAGAGAGAAGATCATACAAACCAGGTGAGGATGGTAGAATTGTCTATTGCTGCACAAAACATGGCAGGGAGAAGGTTCAGATTCATCCATGTGAACGGAGGAGTCAGTGGATTGTCGCCTCCTGAATTTCCACATATTGCTGCATGACACAAATGAGACGCTTTACAAGACACACCAGCAGTTCTTTTCTTTTTTTCTTTTGACTGTATGAACTGATGTTGACATGTTTCCCTGTGGTTAACATACACACCCGCTCGAGTCACCAGGCCGTCAAAACTGATCTCTGCAACGGGCCGAAACACTTCAGCCACAGCTGCCGACACGTTGCAGATGGGAACTTCATGGGAAAAGGCTAAAATCACTCCGAAGCTGTTTAGACTAGAATCAGAGTTGCACGTGTTTCACTCGCTGTTAAAATGTCAATGCAAACAAATGGTGAATCTTAATGTGATCAGACTCACTCTGTGTCTCCGTACCCACGGGTCACCCGCGCATCCTGAGTAGAAAAGCACATTTCAGTCAATTTTTCTCAAGTGAACATATGACACATCAACACATAGTGTGAAGTTATGCTTTGTATGTTTTATATATAAAACGATATATCTGTGCAAAAAGAGACAAAGTGGATGACTGACATAAAGCTGCATTTGCCCATACAGTATTTCTGGATCATATGGACAAAATGTCAGATGATTACCTTGTATTCTTTTGCAATGATGGACAAAGGGCACGATGAACTACAAGAGGACATTACAAAGCATGTTAAGTTGGTTTAAGTTTTATTGAAGCATATTAGCTCAAATAAAATAACATGGCAAAACTATAACATTTCCACACAAATCAACTGATGAGTAACTGGGTGAAAAATGGTAAAACTCACTTTGTGCTTTCTGAGCTTGGAGAGCAAGGTGGTGGATCTCTTAACTTTGAAATCTGTAAAGATATCATATTTGGATTATACCAGAAGAATGAATTGATGCAAAGTGAATATTGCAAGATAAACACACACACACAATAATAAGTTATGTAACTCTGTGTATCCATGAGAACTTACCAAGGACAAGACGTATGACAGGTTTACGTTGGAATCATGTACTGACAGGTGAAGAGTGTAGTATGCATCTAAAAAAGAAGCAAAAGTAACTCATCAAAGACTTAAAACCATGGATCTGATAATAATTGTGTCTCTTTGTTTTCTTGATTAAAAACAAACTAAAACTAACCGGTTTTATTGCAGTAACCAGTGCAGTTGCACCTGTTCAGACCTGTGAGAGTGAAACCACAGCAAAGATAAGGTTGAATATATACACACAATATTTTGTCTAAATGAAATTGTTTCAAGACCGAGCATTAGCATATGTTATTATTGACATATGGTAAAAAGATTATGCTTAAATTTATGTTAAAAATTAATAGCGCTCACTTAGATTACAGCCTGTTGAGTTGTCTCCACTTTCTATCTCCCCATGCTCACTGTTGAAAGATAACCACACTCAATGGCAATTTTGCACGTAGCAGTGAACAACCTCATGCAATGTTACAAAAATGTAAAGGCGTTGCTGTTAACTTAATAAGTCTGGACATTGAACAAAAGAACATGGAAAATATCAAATATCCAAAGTCTTACCATGATGAACCACCCAGGCCATGAATGCAGCTGCTATTCTCCGGTGGATTGCTATTGCACTCATTAAGCAGTGGACCTGTTCAGTGACAGAAGGTACATTTTTATTATGTGAACTCTTCAGGGAGCTCGATGTGTTTCATTAGTATTCAGTTTTAATCACTCACCAGTTCTATCGACTCTTTGACCCACGACGTGGATGTCGGGGGACGTTTTACTGGCAACACACAGAGTACGGAGGATACAACATAGAGGTACTTCCTTCCTCAGCCGCAACGTCACAGAGCAATTTGTCTTTCTGAAATATCAAGTCAGCGTCACCAACCAAGAGATGATTTACAGTAAATTCAGTCACTGAACAACAATATGTGTTTTTACTTACTCTATTGCAGTTTTCCTTGTGCATGAAAGTTCAAGTCCCTGTAAAACATAAATCAATCTTGATTCACATGATCGTTCTTTACTGTTCTATAACTTACAGACAAATCTGATTGTTACAGTAACTTACTTGGAAAAGGTCAGTTGTGTTACTGAGTCCGCTGAAAAACACAGTGAGACATTTATGAATAACAAGACTGAGCAAGTCTACAATATGTCACTTTTGAAAGAAGAGATCTCGTATGTT
This sequence comes from Trachurus trachurus, assembly GCF_905171665.1. Taxonomy (NCBI): domain Eukaryota; kingdom Metazoa; phylum Chordata; class Actinopteri; order Carangiformes; family Carangidae; genus Trachurus; species Trachurus trachurus. Next base: position 15,765,903 of record NC_139903.1, on the reverse strand, counting down.
CTAGTCAGGTATTACCAGGAGCTTATCGTGGCCAAACATATGATATCACTGCATAGAAAATATTCACAGCTCTTAGTTTTGCTAGAGCTTCAGCTATTCAGGCTTTACTCTTACTCCCAATACCTCACCATAATGCATGTCACATAAAAAATACTTGAATGTTTTTATAAAGAACGTGAAACAAAAATTATGTGGTGATTAGTAAGAACATTTCAATACGTTGTCATTTTGTACAGTAACTACACTTTGTGGCCACCATGGTTGTTGTTCATCAATGCCACTAGCCACAAATCACAAGGGATAAAGGTAAAAGGCAGGCCTGAGTTCACTATGACAACAGCACAACATGGATGACAGACTGACAGTAGCCTACACATGTCAGAAAACACTGCACAGGTATGTTTCCTCATATATATTTAGATCCACAGGAGAGAAATAACTAAATTATGAAGAACTTGCTCCTTTATGCAAACGTGTGAAGATTCATTCATTCATTTTAAAAAGAAATGTTTGGTACCTGGTAGTTGTGTTGTTTCCCAGTGTTGTTAAGGTGGTAGCTGTAGTTGTGTTGTTAGCTGTGGTTGTGTTACTTTCCATTGTTGTTAATGTTGCAGCTGTAGTTGTGTTGCTTTTTAGTGTTGTTGAAATTGTTGTGCTTGTGTTAGTTGTTGTTGCTGTTGTTGTTGGTGTGGTCTCATTTGCAGTGCTTGCAGATGTAGTTTGTGGAGAGGCGGTTGTTGGAGAGACACAGCTCTCCAGCTCGGTTTGAAACACTTGGTAGAGCTGCAAAAGAACAGAAGATGCTCATTAGTTTTAATTACAGGACTGAGGACAACGGCATCATAAATCCAGCACTTTAACTAGCAGCTTGTCTGACCAATTCCCAACATACCCAGTCCTCAATATCTGATTCATTCTTGCTCGGTCCAACGACATCCACAGCAATGTTGAGAAAGTAGTATACTGTTGTAAGAAGGAGTGTGAGACGAGTGTTGTTAATGCAGCACAGACCGAGATATTCTTGATTTACAGCATCCAAGCAACATTTTTAATTTAGACGATGCAAACCGTCTATTATGATTTTGTTTAGGAAAGGATCTATATTTGCACTGTGATGGTCGGGGACAGCTCTCCATTCCGACACACCTCCACTTCGACACCCCGCTGTTCTGAAATACCCCCACTTCGAAACACCGCTACTCCGACACCCTCCCCCCGCAGCTGTCCAAGGTGCTGAACCGCGTGACGTTGTTTACATTCTGCTTTGTGGCTTGTCTGTGAAACGTGCGCTGCTCAGAGACTGGGCAGATCTGTCCCACTTGCTTTCTCCCCGACTCCGTTGTTGGAGATCTCCCACACAGTAAAAGAAATACCGGTACACTTTTTTTCTTTTTCTCCCCCCCTGCTCCGCTCGAGCGCGGCTGAAGCCGGCTTGAGCTCACACGGGCGCGAGGCTGCTGCAGCCGCCGCTCGCACTGACAGCTGACTGAGGGAGATGCTTTGGTTGGGCTTAGGCAATGCAGAAAGGAGTTGGTTAAGTTTAGTAAAAAGACCAGGTAGAGGCTAGACAGGCTAGAAGCAGAATGAACGTTATATGTCATTAATATTAAGTATTTGCTTGTTTTGCAGTTAATTATGCACATGATCCGTTTGACCCCAAAAAGGAAAAAAGGATCAATGCGCACTGCGCACTGGGGTTTTCCCCCAATAGCCTTTTCGGAGTAGCGGGGTCTTTAGAAAAAATAGAAAACCCCGCTATTACGATGAATGGAAGTCTATTGTCGGAAAGGCGGGGCTTCGGAAAGGCGGGGTGTAACCGTGATGGTCATGGTTACCACCACATGTGCCAAAAAAAGTTATACTTTTACTAAAGTAAAATCTTTGAATGCAGGACTTTTATTTAATGGTTAAACACTCATTTGCTCTTTTGGAGAAATGAACAATGATGCTACAACCAGTTAGCTTAGCTTAGCTTAGCTTAGCATAAGCACTGATGACAGGGAGAAAGAGACCAACTTGTCTCTACACATTAAACAGAGGAGAGACATTTCTTTTCTCACAGATGTGTCAGCTGATGTTGCAGTAAGTAGGCTGACTCCTTTTACCTGAGGTTGGTGCAGTCGCTGTTGTTGTGGATGGTGGGAGAGGAGAGGTGGAAGTGGGAGCAGCAGATGTTTGACCACAGGTTTGACCTGATGGGAGAAAAAACAATCATCATCAGTCTCCACAGAGACATTTAAAATCCAGCTTCATTAGTTTGATTGTATGTTGATTATTGAGATCTAGCTATAGCTCTAATACTGGATGGTAGAGGTTTGTTTCGAATGTGCTCACATCTAAATTCCTCAAACATGCATTTCAGTCCCTTGTGTGACTGGTTCATCATGACCACATTAATAATTCATAATTAGTGAAGAAAACAAACAGAAATATCAAATTCACTGTATTTATTAAGTGAATAAATTTGACACCTTTATCTCCTTTAAAAGGAGCTCAGTGTCAGTCATGTGATGGTTGTGCAAAGTTGTTACTGTAGCCTAATTTTCTTAGTTTCTTCCTGTTCATCATGTTTTCCTCCTTCGAGAAAAAAGCTGCAACATTGTGAAATTTTGACTTAAAGGAAACAAACAAGAATATCGAGCCATGGTATAGATTGGAAAGGAATTCAAATGTGTGTATGTGTGTGTTACAGTCTATGGTTACATGACGTGCGTGTCAGACGTGTCATACAGTGCAGTTTATAAATAGAGGTGCAGAGTTGTTGCTTCAGATAAGGTCACTGAATGACAGACGCCTCTGCTCCATTGTCTGAAAACTATTTTTCTGTCTTTTTTTTCCGTCTCCTTTTTTTCCCTATAGTAGGCTCCAGCTGTCACAGCTGATGTGAGAACCTACCTGCCAGTAGGAGGACAAGTAACATTTGAAACCAGTGTAGGTGTCTGCCATGAGAGTCTGGTTTCTTCATCCTGTAACGTAACAAACAAAAGCATGTAAACTCCAGTTGGTATTGTCTTGCATGACATGGCAAAATCTGACTTCATTGTGACGTAATTTGAATCTTTTAAAACTTATTGTTGTAGAGTCACAATGAGTCACAGGAAGAAAAAAAATTCTTGAGCAACACCTCACACCCTTACGGCTAATGAACACAGGCCCTTTCCTGTCATTAGAGTTAAAGTGTTTCTCTTTTGTTCTGGTCACAATGTCGTTTTACCATAATCTTGTAATTACTTGAAGAGATGAATAACACCAGACCAAACACTTAAATGCATTAGGCTAAGTGAAGTTTAGAGTTAAATGAGAAAACTAAACAAAAGAACAAACACATTCGCTTTATCACAGCTTTGGGAAGTGTTCAGAAAAGTAAATGCTGTGCTCTATAGACACATCAGGTTCCCATGGTGAATGTTTGCTCAGGTCAGAGCTTTTCAGATGTGTTGACATCCGCGCTGGAGCTGTGCTATTATCATGCATTACATAAAAGTACATTTACACTGATGACGCTCTGAACCTTGCTACAGTACCTGCTTTCATACTATATTTATGGTATATGTTTATTAAAAAATCATGATCTGGAGTTAACAATAATAGACTGATTCTACAAATGAAAAGTCATCAATGAAGATGTAAACAAACTGTCCAAACACATCATTAGGAATAATATTAATTAATTAATTACAATAACCATCCATCTACTTGATACTGTGAGATGCTATGGCACAGAGCAGCTGTTAAGGTTAGGAGTGACCTTGTTTGTGAAAGAGAGAATAGAAGAATAGAGTGGATAAGAATAAAAAGCTCTAGTGAGGGAGTGGTAAATCTTTGCAAACAGCTGATCAAACAACTCCTGAAGTGAACTCTTGACAAGTTAGGAACAAGTTATGTGTGAGAGGAAAAGTGTTGCCTTTCTGAACAAATCCAGATATCTTGTTTTTGTACAGACAAACTCAGAATCATCAGGCTTTTACGTTCTTTTGAATATTAACAATCACTTGAGTTAACACTTGACAAATCAAATCAAACAGCTCATCCTCAAACAGTCAAACAACAGAGATAGATGATAAAATATTAAATAAGGTATGAGGAGAATAATCCTGAATCAAATCAGAGCTGACTGTGATTTCCGAAGTGAGATGTCCATCCAAATCGAGAACAGGGAGACACATGAACACCACCACCTTTACCTGAACATGTGGCAGCATGAAGATTCCCCACAACAGACAGACTTCATCTCAATTTCTCATAAAGCATAACTTTCCATGGGTAAAAAAAAAAAAAATAAATCCAAACTCGAAAACAAAACCCAAGCCACAAATATTAAATCAACATTTTCTTCTTTTAACAGACACAAACCTGGCTATTGTTGCTGGCAGGCTGCTGTGTGAGTTCACTGTGACTTTCTTGTGCATGTTCAATAGCTGACACATGTGTCACGCCCCTGAAACGTCAGCCTGGGCAGGTGGACGTGACGAACCTGCACTTCACCTGGGACCAAGTCTCTGTGATTATTCACTTCATATGATTATTTGACATGACACAAAGTCAAAAATGGAACTGGGCTGTGATGGACTGTCACCATAATGTGAGAGCGCGCACTGGCGATTTCCCTGTGGAGAAGGTTTTTGGAGGCAAATGATTTATCTGTGTCTGTTTCTGTCTGACAGTAAAGCTACGCCTCAGGGTGTGTCCTACAGTAACCCTGTGAGTGTTCCCACTGACAGACATGACAGTAAACAAGAGTCTCTATAGTAACACTATAAGAAGGAAAAGAAGCATCCTGTCATTAAGACATTTACCATTGCGTCAGCAGAGGTCACACTCCAACGACACTGTACAGTATCTCTGTTGTCTTTTACACCTGCTGTTCAGGAATGCACATACTCACCTGGCTGATAGAAGATCAAAGTTGCTCAACTGGTTTTGCGATGTAAGAAACACTGTAATAGTAAACAAATCAAAGTCCAACCTGTTTAAGAATAGAGACTGAATAGATTTGAATCAAAAATAGGAAACACCAGCCCTCCTCCAGGAGGTCAGAGGTCAGACACAAGCAGTAAAGAGCTGCATTAAAAGAGAAAACAAACTATCGTGGTAGGTTTCATCCATTAATACTTGGTCTCTGTATTTTTATACTTGCAATTAGGGTAAAAAATGTAAACTTTATACCTTTTTGCATAGTGGAATTCGATGATTTGAATTCTAGAGGTGTAGTTCTTTATTTGTACAGTAGAGGGGGTCCAGAGGATAAAAATAACTCAGATTGTCATGTCCTACCATTCATTCCAGCTGAGGGTTGGGACAAATGTTGACATGGTAGAACAGATCCAAATAGTTTCTTTGAGGATCAACAACAGACTTTGAAGTCCCTGCTCTGCTCTAAAATGTGAAACGCTGACAGTCTTTATCTGCTGCTGATATTTGTCTGTGATGTTTTAATCTCACACTGTCACAGCGCTTCACCAGATCGGATCAGTTCATCCACTCACAGTGTAACGAGGAGCACTTACCTGGATATTGTTTTGGTTTTTGTAAATATGACACCATGGGTTTTATGCACTTTTAACAATTAACTCATCAATGCACTTTTGCAGTTTAGTCAAAGTTGCATGTTGCATGAAAAGTCAGGGGGCAGGGGCCCACTTCAGTATTGATTCAGGGGCCCCGGATTACTAGCAAGGGCACAGTTTTCAAACAGATTAAACAAAGTAAAACAATCTGCTTCCAGTCTTCACTCTATAACTTTAATTTAATTAACCTAACCTTTAACAAAGATAGCAAATATTATATATATTATTTACCAAATGTGAAATCATTGCTTCAACATTATTGTACAGTACATAGCGATTAGAAACAATGACTCCATATTGACAATGAGCAGGCGAACATTCATCGCATTATCAGTCAATCACCACTAATGAGTCTGACGTCCTGCTGGCTTCATGCACCACAGAAACATGTTATGCAACTGAATATAACTGACTTTAAGGCATGTAATCTCCTCTCTCCATATTTTCCCTTCTTTATAATCCTCATCTACTAATCACTGTTTTACGTAAATTAGTCTAAAACGTGGTCTATTTTTGTGCTGTAGTATATCGCAGGTAATCGTGAGGACAAGGCTTCGTGCATATTGTCCAACTATTTACTAAACTACTAAATCTTTTTTACCATGCAAGATAATATTGCTGAAACAGCTGTTTCCAAAGTCAGTGAACATATTAAATCTTTAACTTTAAACCAAGATTGACCTATATATTAACATTGAAAGACTAAATGACTAATTGTGCATGAAAGGAACTGATTTTCACTTCAGCATCTTTAAGCTCATTGTTTTCATTTTCTGGGTTTGGTATTGCTGTGTCCCAAACCGCAGTGAACATTTAACTTGGGAGCTAATAGCAGCTTAACACACAACTTAAAGTTCAAATATTTGCCAAATGAGTCATGAACATGACTCCAAATAAAATCCAATGTTGTGCTACTTCTTCCAGATGTGAGTTTGTCAACAACACCAGTAAAAGGTCATAAGACTGTACATCAGTGATGTTTTCGAAACATGTTCTGCTGCCCCCAAGTGGCCAAAAGAATCAATTACGAAAGGTTCAGAGCATCATGTAGCTACTAAACTCTTTGAATATCAGTGTGGTTTGATCTTTTTGGCTTAATACTTTGCTTCTGTTCAGCTTGACTCATATCTTCAAGAACATACATTTATTTGTCATTGTACACATTGATTATACAATTACATGATTTGTGTGTAATCACACCATAAAACAAAGTCCTAAAAATGTAAATATTTCTTTGCTGAAAACTTTTTTCTCTTATAAAACAGGCATGCCAAAAAAACACACAAACATCTGCAAAAATAACAGTCCATTCATTGCAACAGCCAAGTTACAACTGAACACTTCTTTTTCTTAAAAAGACATCATGTAAAACACTTAAGGTTGTATCCCCAACAGAGTATTGTAAGTTTATTGCAGCCTATGTGTTACATTACTGTGAAAATAGTAAGAAAAAAATAGCATTTATTCTGTCACATAGTAAATGTACTATGCATACATACTCCAGTAAATGATGTTAAAGAGCAGGTAAGCCAGGGGAAATATGACTCTGGAGTAAGAGTCGATCATGTAGCTGTTGCTCATTATAAAGCGGAGGTTTTGTCTGAACGGGTGTTGGCGGCGTAGCCTGGTTCCCTCTGTGGGCGCTGAGGTGTTGGAGTTTCGTGACTGGGTGTTCCTCTCTGTGTTTGGGGTGCTGGAGACCTCTGGGAAAGGAGTCAGGTCAATGTCATTGTCATGGAAACAGCCATCAAAGGCCATAGCCTGGGTGGTGTTGAAGGTGGGTATCTACACGGACAGAGTGAGGAGAGGAGGATTAGTCTTTTTTTTTAAAGGGATAGTTCAACATTTTGGCAAATTGGCCCATTGCAATAATCCCTATAGTCAGAGCAGTAGGTTCATTACCTTTAATTGTTGGTGCAAGCTATTTTTAGAACGGCGGAGCAGAGCCGTGAGCTGCTCAGAGCTACGCTACGAAGGTTATTGGGATTTCTTGGTTTCCCTCATCAAACTCATCAAATACACAATCCAACAACTCCAAAACGCTTTCATGGACAAGTTGTGACCTGCACATTCACCATGCTACGTGATAATAATGGAACGTTACAAGACAGGGTTGTTTTCGAGGTAAATTCATGCAAAACCGCTGATATTCGTTCCTGTCAGGGACAGTCTTTCGGCAAGCAGTCTCTGCATTTGCCTCGAAAACAACTCGGTCTCATAACGTTCCGCTATTATCTCATAGCGTGGTGAATGAGCAGGTCACAACTTGTCCATGAGAGCATTTTGGAGTTGTTGGATTGTGTATTTGATGAGTTTGATGCGGGAAACCAAGAAATCCCATTAGCCTCCGTAGCTTAGCTCTGAGCACTACTCCACCGTTCTAAAAATAGCTCGCATCAGCAATTAAAGGTAATGCACCTACTCCCAAAACCATAGGGATTATGGCAATGGGCCAATTTGCCAAAATGTTGAACTATCCCTTTAAGGTCATCAATCTCAAGCTGGTGTGAAATTTAAGAAGTCGTAAAAAGCAGAATATGAATGATATAAATGACCTGTGCCGCTTTGACCCTCTTCATCTCCTCCACGGTGGTGAAATAGTTGACAGCGGCGTACTCGATGACGGACAGGAAGACGAACAGGAAGCTCGCCCACAGGTAGATGTCTACAGCTTTAACGTAAGACACCTGTGGCATAGAGGCCGAGACACCGGTGATGATGGTGGACATTGTCAGGACCGTGGTGATGCCTGAGAGCAAAACATCATGAGCAGTTAACAAAGTCACATCACAAATAACATCCACTGTTTGGATGGATTATACGTCCACGCTAGCTGTTTCCCCCTGTATTCAGACTTTGTACTAAGCTGAGCTAACTCGTTCCTGGCTAGGCATCAAACTTTTAACAATAAAACGTGAACTACCCCTTTAAATCAAAAGAAAACAATTTGTTTGGAGACATTTTTTGTGCAAACTCATGTTATTCTCAAACAAAAATCTTGCTTTAAATTGTGTATAACGTGATGTATTTGAGGCAGTGTGTTCAACGTGTTGGTGTAATGGCTGTGTTAACATCTGGACTCAGTACCCAGAGAGACTCGGGCAGGTACCGCCCTCCTGTCTATCCAGAACGAGACCCAGGACAGCATCACCATCAGCATTGTGGGAAAGTACGTCTGGAGCATGAAGAAGAAGATGTGCCTCCTGAGAATGAAGTTTATGTAGAGCCGATTGTACCAACCTGAAAAAGAGATAAAGAAACAGAAAGTGGACGTAGGGAGCAGGACATAGGAGCACCGAAAAGAAAAACACCTGCACAAGATTGTGAAAGATTCACATTTATGAAACAACTAGAAGAACCTAGAACTCAGACATGAAAGTAATTAAATTTCTAGGCCAGATCTGTCTAGAGCTGAAGTTATATAACATCCATTTAGAGCAGAACGAGACTGATCCGAGAAGAAGAAAATCTCCCCAGCCCCTTTCTGTTTTTCTCCCACCGAAACTGTGACGTAGAAGTCGGCAGGATGTATCTGTTAATCATACAACTCTGAAAAGCTTTTCAGAGGCAATACTTCAATAGATTTAGTGTTGTGTAGAAAAAGGCACATGATGAGATTCTCACACATTGTTATTAGGAAGTGTAAAACTAAGGTTTTGAATGTCCGTGTTTCTTAGAGATGTTTTAATACACTCTCAAAGAGGATTTAAACAAGACACTGAAATACAGTTAAGAAGTGATTTGTTTGATACAGTAGGCCTACACACACACACACACACACACACACACACGCACACACACACACACGCACACACACGCACACACACACCATCTGTCACCAAATCTCAGTGATTCAGTGCCTCGGTCTTTGGTCGTGCATTTAAAGGGAACAGTTCAACAGTTTGTGCTCATTTACTTTTTTGTTATTTATCTATTTATTTATTTGCAAAAACAAATAGCCTATGTAAAAATGACAAATGAATTTGATTATGTCTTTGAGATGCAGTGGCTTAATCTTTGAAAACCAAGCAGCGTCACACTCTCAACTAGTCTGGTTCTGGCTCAGGTCTGCAGCCAGACCCTCGTGTGCTATTTAGCAAGCTTCAGACGGCGTCAGGCTAACTGTTTCCCTTGGCTTCTATTCATTGTGCTAAGCTAGGCTAATTAGCTGTTGGTTGCAGTTGTGAGAGTGGTAACAATCATTTTATTTAATATATTTCCCAAGTATTTTTTAAGTATATTTCCCACTATGTTAAACTAAATCTGCAGGACCACTGTACTGTAGCTACCGATTATGAACAGAAACTTTTTTATAGTTTAATGTCAGTTAGAATTGATCCATTGAGCAGAGTTTATGCATATGCGAAGATGCTGTGTAACTTTTACTGTTTAAAAAAGGTGTTTTGTTGTGGCTGATGACAGATGTGATAACAACAGGAGCCCTCTGATTGTCCCTAAACCAGGCACAGCTCAGAGGGCCCCAGAGCTACAGACACCTGACATACCAGTGCTGCTGTAGAAGGCAAGCCCATAGGAAGGCTGGAAGTCTTCAATAAAAAACTGAGAGAGCACGATCTCGTCAGTCCTTAATGAATCGTTCCCGTTCTTCCAGTAGAGCATGAGGTCGTTCTCATTGTAAGCATCTTCAAGAGAGCAGAGAAGGAGGGGTGAGGAGGAGGAGGAGGGAGGAGTGGTATAGGACACCTTCACATGTTGCCTCTCTTAGAAGAATCATGGATATGTTTCTCAGAGGAGAGGAGGCAGTGCACAGAAATGGGACCCTGGCTCTCCTCTGAGACAAGGACCCATGCTTTATCTATTCACAATAGTGAGATAAAAATAAAAATAATTGACATTGAAACTAAGACTAAATGTGTCCCCAGTTACGACCAACTTCAAGATCAGAGCAGAGCGAAAAACAAGTGAAACAATAATCCTTTGTAAATCCTACATCAGAAAAACAGGCACTTATAATGGGCAGACAGTGACCCAATTGAGGATTATGTCTTATTTACGCTATGCAAGAAAATGGTAATAGCGACTGTATTATAGAGTGTGTGTGTGTGTGTCTGTGCCATCAGTGTAATGCTCACATATAACCAGCAACATAATGCTGCTTAGATATTAAATAGGCTAAAGGCTATCTTTAGCCAACGCCTTTAAATTACAAAACAGTGTATTAAAGGTTGTGTAACATGTTTACTGGTAAAACATATCAAGCAAGCAAATGATTTAAAGTAGATTACTGTGCATATTTAACACATAAATTAATCATATTTCCCTACAGACAATATCATGTCGGATATTTTTAAGCAGCAAAGTCACAACTGTAGTTTTTGATACTCACAGCTCTCCAGCTCCAGAGAGCAGTTCTGTGTGTCCAGAGGGAAACTACTGAAGTCCATTGAGCAAAGTGCAGTCACAGTGATCCTAAAACACAGCTCACAGTTAAAGAAACTCACAACAGGAATCATCAGCATCAGCAAATGTGTTTAACAGAAAATTGTCTATTTGTTATATCTGAGTATAGAAAACAAACCTTGACTGATTTCTAACAGTTGATGGTGAATTACTCAAACTCTACAGTGTCTGTGGTCACAACAAGCTGTTAGGGAATGACGTCGTATTGTCGACATCTGTGGCTGAAAGTGATCTGATGGATGCTTGAAAGCTTATAGTATGTCATAGTCTCATAGGAGCATCTATAAGCTCTCTCATGTTTCTCTCTCTAAACCCTGGAGCGAGCATCCACTGGGACGTTTCATATCTTCACTGGTGACATTTTCAAAGCATTTTAATTTCTAATGTTTAAATCATGATGCAATGAATTAGATTTACATCCACATATAGGAGGCTACAGTGAGACTATGTAACCTTGGAAAGTAGGATCTTAAAGCCGAATTCATGTGTAAAATCAAAATCAACGTTTCATTACACAAGGATTTTGTTGCTTTAATTGTAGGCTACTTGGTCTTTAATGACCAGTAGTTTGTGGTGGCCATGTGTTAACTTTACTATTGTACTGGCTTTAATTTGTTTACTTTGTTACTTTGCTGCACAACATCTTATCTGACTAAAGAAGAATTCAGATTAAGTTCAAGTTTGTAATTAACTCTCCAAATCAAGTAAAATTAAGTAAAATGTTTCTATACACTACCATCTACTGTTTGACACTGTTCAAAACATCAGTTTTTTCCACTGCAGTGAATTTTCAAACATCTTTTTAAAAATATATATCGATAACAAAAATTGAAAATTTGAATATATGGCGACATGCTTTCTGACTGTTTGGCCTCACTTTAATAAATAAGTTTAATGATCTCCTCATGAGTAACTTACCTGACGCTGTAGAGGATGTTGCCGTCAGGATAAACCCTCAGCATGATGTTCTCCATGGTCGTATCATGGATGAATGAGCGTTTAGAGTGGACGAAGAACACGTCAGGAACCCAAATCTTCTTCACAAGACGTGCATCGAAGGTGCGACTCTTGTTGTTGCTGGAGGGGAAGGCCAGACGATCGTCCTGCCAGTAATGTCTCAGGTACAAAGTCATTGTGAAGTCCTGAGAACAGAGACATTGTTGCTCAAGCCCCAACAGAGAGAAGAAGACATACACTGTGTATAAAGACACTGTAAATACTGTCAATACCGACCATGTTCACTTCAGATATGCTGTCAATGCTCTCCACCTGGACGTCAATGCCCACAGGAATGGCTGAACCTGCAAAAGGTAAAACCTTGTGATGGATCAGCTTGAAGCAACAGTTGGATCACATCATCCATGAAACATCTGTCTGCACATCTGCCAGAGATTACGTATATGTGTAAATCCCACTGCTGAGCCATAAAATACAAGCCACATCTTATAGATAACAATGAATGGAAGTGAAGCCCTCTGACTCATGCTGGTTCATCAAAATGACTCATCTTTGAGCTGTTCTTCATGTCATCTCTGAGTTAAAAAAAAAAAAATACTAAACAGCTACAGCATCACTTGAAGACAGATAACAGTTAATACTCAACACCTTGAGTGAAGCACTAATCCGCATGCTCATCTCGTCAAGTCTGCTTCTCGCTCGGGAAACGGAAACGCACATGAGATGCTACAAAACGCTCAAAGCGTTTAGAGATGTTTGTCATTTCAAACCTGTAATCAGCTTTTCATTTTCTGGATGAGCCATAAGAATCATAACACTATTATGAAACACTATTTCAGGGAAACTACATAAACATTTTGAGAAGATAACTAATTTCGCAGCAACCGAATCACCTTATGAAACCATTTATATTTCCATTCGTGTAATTTTACCAGTGTTTGTGTTACTGCAAACATCCGAGTTCAGCTTTGGCAAAACACAAACAAATCCTTTCAAAATAAGACTTTTGCATACAGGCAAGAGATCCAAAGCTGATTTGTGAAATCTGACCTTTGGGAATAACTCGCTCACTGCAGCAACAACCTGCATAGATCTAATATCCTGTGTGTTATGTAGACGAATGAAACAAATATATTCTGTTATTAGGTTTTTTAACTGCCTGAATCAGCAAGAGTTTGAAGCAAAACAGCAAAACAAACAATCACTGATGTTAACAATTATGTGGGTGGGTTTATCAGTTCACATGAGCAAGAGGAAAACACAGGGCCTTTCTTGTTGGATGGATAAACCCAAATGTTTAAATAACAGATAAACTGGGTTAAATACCCTCATATTGCACTAATGTATAAATAACCAATGCTCTGTCAGTGCAGTGATGCTTATGTCATTGTCCAGTGGCTGAATACTGTAAACGTACTATAAACATCCTGTTCTCTCTGTGCCATTATCTAATGAAGGTGAGCACTCAGGACCATCAGTCAATGATAACAATAGAGTAGTGAGGTGGGAGGGATTATATCAGGCAGCTGGGGTCCCGCAGCCAAAGTCCTGTGTTTCATTATTGAATTTCTTGCAGCTGAGGCATGAAACTCACCATTAGCAACAAAGAGCAGGTGAAGTGAAAAATAATCTGACACAGAATTTTGACCAAAATGTCAAAGGCTGAACATGTACCAACAACAACAACAACAAAGAGGAAGGCAGTCCAAAACAGTCTGCCCATCTTCTTCTGCTAAGCCACATCTACACGCATATCTTAATAACAGCTGGTAAATAGAAACCAGAAAGGGTCAAACATCTACAGCATCAGCTCTGTGGCTTCATTGACTGTTATTTTTGTGCACCTGAATCTGGAAACAGAAGAGCTTAAACATGTGCAAAAGGAAGACCAGACACGCACCCGTTTACATGCACTTTGCTTATTGTTTGCAAACTGTTTAACATTGTAACACCATTACATAAAGTCTGTAAACGGGCCACAGGCCAACACCCTCACAATGTAATAATGTGTTTTATTTTATGGTTTTTGTACAAGAATATATACAAAAAAAGCAAAAAGGTTTTCTGAAAAACTGGAATAGAATATATTACATACAGTAATGATTATAAAACTATCCAGATTTATTAAATATTCTACATTTAAAATAAGCTTGTAGACTATTAAAAAAACTTAGAGCAGTGAATATCCTCTAACACAGTTTTTTTTTCACCCTCCACAGAATTAGGTTTGCAGTTCAGATTATTTTATCTGTACTACTGTCTGCTGTCATTGTCTCACACCGCAGACAATCTGGGTCACTGAGGGTTTTCTATTTTTTTATTTTTTTGAGGGGGAGGTGTAATTCCCAAAAACAGCACAGTAACCTACATTTTCCTTACTGAATTGCTGAAAATCCACATGGTAATTAAAAATGTGATGGGAAAATTAAAGACCAAGAGAAATATGAAGAGGTAAAATTCAACTGATTTCTTTTAGATAGATGAGGTGTGTTTTTGTGTGTGTGTTTGTTCTGTTTACCTCCAAACCCTGGTCGCATTGCAAAGTCATGGTCTTCAATCCGAAGCAGCTGCTCAGATTTAATTAGCAGAGACTTGGTGCTGTCCATTTTTTTCATCTTAAGATCCACTCGTCTGACAACCAAAGAGAAAACATGACAGCTTGTGTAAAGACTTTGTCTCTTTCTGACACAGACACAGACATGAAACAGAGCTGACATCTGGTCGGGGGAGTTAGCGATGTTAATTGGACTTTTAGCACTCAGATTAAAACCACAGGCCTCAGTCTAATCAGAGTTCTTTGACTTCCGTCGTGTTGACACTGATCTGACACAGTTGCAGTTGCAGATACTGTGTGGCCTGTTTAGCGTTTGTCTCATAAACCGCACCTGTTTTTTTCCCCCCTGACCCATCTGTCTACTTCTACTGTCCTCCTAAAAATCTGACATGAAAGTAACAGATGTGAACCAAAAATTGATGAATTCGTGAGTTTTTTTGTTGTTTTTTTCATTCAGTAACAGTCAACAGCAAATCACTGCGTAATATCTGCCTTACCTCTCACCTCACATGATCCTGTGACCTGCTCTTACCTTGATCCACTGTGACATTAATGGAAAGCATCATGATTAATTACGCAACCATACAGTACTTGCTGTGACATTGTAAAGCAGCATACGGTTCAAAATCCTCCCACAAAGCCACAATAACGCAGACGCCAGGTATGAACAGGTCAGAGGCGGCTGCATCATTTCACCATACAGCAACAAGTCACACAAGAAAAAACAAATCCCACTTTGGCTCACCCTCCTTGCTTTTGCTTGGTGTTCCCGCCGACATACATTTCCTTGTGTCTCCTCTTGTTCGGGAAGTGGCTGCTGTTGAGCTGGGTGAGAGGCCACAACCAGGCCAAGCACATCAGTCTGAGGGCCAGAGGGGCCACTCTCATGGTTAAACTGGGGCTGGAAAGACGAGAGGAACCCAAACGTTCCTCCCACTGCCTCAGTGTCTTACCCAGGGAATGCCACAGCTGTCCCCGTCCTCTACGTCCATGTCCCAGCAGCACTCATTCTGCGCCGCCACGCCCGCACCCAGCTACTTGTGCGTTATCCTGCTCTCTCATCTCCTGTAACATGGTGAACATCAGCTGAGATATCCAGTGCTTAGCTCCAGTGCACAGGCATCCCCCCTGGCTTGAGTTTGCTTGTCACTGTGCCATCCCTCTGCTTACATCTCCTGACACAACATGTTCCTCCGACTCCCCACTGTCCCCACCCTCTGATTTAAAACCAAATATCAATTTATTCCTATAATGACAAAGGAATACCATTAATTCCTCTCTAATCTTCTTATCTGTGGTTGGTGAAATCTTTCAGTAACCTACAAACTGGAGGCAGCAGTGGGCGGGGAGGGAGGGAGAGAGAGAGAGAGAGGGAGGGGCAGGGTGAGGGGGGGATAATACAACCAGCAGTTTCATCATCATTCTGACCAGATAAAAATAAAAAGCCTGTAGCCTACTTTTACACACTGCAGGATTTTCCCTCGAGTTGCGCAGTGTGCGCGGTGGTGGGAGGATGCAAATGATCCCATCGAGAAGAAACAAATGCAAGCATATGTCTGGGCCACATCTGCAAGCACAGCACTTATGGCTCCTGAGCAGCTGTAAGAGGATATGACTTCTCAACTGCAGCTTTGAACTTTTAGCCTTATCAAATATTAGAAAGAAGAACAAGGCCAGTGTTTGTGTTAGTTTGTAGTGATGTATCTGGTATGATGCCCAGGACGATATGGAGCCATAAAACTGCACCATCCTTTGTTTGTTCAGATTCCTTTTTTTCCCTTTTTTTTCAGCATGTGGTTTAGATCTAGTCCAGAAACCACAGGGCCCTCTGCATTGTGGACAAAATAAAAGCTTTGTCATAAAATGGAAACCAGACCAACAGCAGAGTACACCGTGATCTAAACCACAGCTGGATCAACAGTATAGTATCCCGAAAGGAACTTTAATGATAAGGTCTCCTCTTATTTCGTCCATCTTTGTCGTTATGGTTTCATCCTCCTCACCCAGACTAAAGCCAGTGTTGCTCTCCTCATGAGCAACTTCTACTACAAAGTTCAAGCTGCTCTTGACATAAGTTAGAAGTTGAACTGTTTGTCACCACTGAGACAAACTCACAACTGCTGTGATGTTACAGAGATGCAATCCACATATACAGTAGGATATAAATTCAACATGATGAATCTCCAATATGCTAATGGTCCTTGTGTGTCCATATGATGCACTGGATGCGTAGTGAATGAAGCACGGACACAGAAACATGCAGTGAATCAATAGTAAAATCACAACATTGACAGCATGACTCCACTCTAGTAGCACTGTCCCTTTAATCTGGGATTTAAGTTGATTGAGGGCAGACATGAGCAATGCCATCTTAAAGAGTCGTGCACGTGGACCTTGGTTCACTTGGACATGTGACCTCACAGCTGCAGCAGGCGGCCATTGGCAAAGTGAAGTGTTGCTTCCTCTATTGCCCTCTAGAGGTCACCGTCCTTTAAATATGTCGACCACAGTATGTACAGTGCATTTTAATACCAGCTATACCTTCTGTTGACATAATAACAGCAGGATGGATATATTTCTGACTAATTTAGTGTGGTTTTTCCAGCATTACTGAAATTGTTTGTGTGCTCTAAACCACTAATACCATCACGTCCACCTGTTTTCTGCACTGTAATGTCTGTGCAGGGTCACATGGGACCGATGTCTCATCCAGCTGTGTGTTAAACACAAAGGAACGGAAACATCTGTAACAGATAGTGATTTACAGCTGTTTGTGACATTTGATGTTATTAACCACAGACATTCTTCAACAGAAGTGAATGAAAGCTGCACTTGTTTTCGATGTGCAATACTGTTTTTGATTTTTTTTTTTGTGATCAACTTTTTTTTTTTTTCATTTGATTTGGTTTAAAAATTACCAAACAGTCCATACAAATCAGACAAATCAGACATATAGACAACAAAGCCCCAAACAACTAACAATCATACTAAACAAGACAAGGACACAGAATAAAAGGACAAAAAAAGAGAGAGAAAAGAGAGAAGAAAAGAAAAAAGGAAAGCTTTGAGGGCAGAGATTGAAGCACTCCTGATAAAAAAAAGCACATGTATGGTGATTGTAACTTCAGTATGAGAGAGACAGAGAGGCCTCCTGTTTAGATAAACATTCCATGTTGTGTTTAACTTTTTCCAATTACTCCTGTTTTCTTCTGCGCTCAATTATGTAGCATATTTTAAACAGTGCTGATGGCATGCTCTCATTTTGTGAATTTAAATCAACATTACACGTTTCATGTGCTTTTGTGAACTATTGCAGTGCAGTTGCTGTGTGGTGGAGAATTCACAAGCAGCATGGTTAAAGTTTTACCTGCCTGGTTAATTAGTCAGTGTTTCATTAGTGTTAGGAAGGATGTAAAGTGGAATCGCACAGACTCAGCTCACTGCACACCAGCGTGCTTTCACACATATGCATGCCAAATAGTGTTGGAGGACCAACACCTCAGCGCGGGCCGTCTGACATGGCCGACACACACGGACCCGTGATTGTGCTTCTAATCCTCCTGGAGAGATTGTTGCTGACAAACTCAAAAGGTATCGTAACAACCATCCTCTGCTGCTCACATTCACACATGGACAGTTTGTTCTAACCAAAGGGACTTTAATGGATGAGATTCATGGGAGATACTGATGTGTTAAACCAAACTGACATGATGAATAACCTAGAAAACACATCACTCCAGTGTGACTGATGACTTACGTATGTGTTTGCCTGCAGTGAATTAGCTTGTTGTCTCCTCCACTTTGGAACTCATCCAGTGTTTTGCAAAAGAAGAAATGCACCTTATTTCTGACATGGTGTTACAGCTCAGCACCTCTAATAATGTCACTTTGTATATGGACGTATTTAAGCTGTTGTATGAGCTGGAGCCTTAAAAAATGTCACAAACAAAAGTTGTTTGCCTTCATTTTTACCTCCTGAGGAGCAGACACAGCTGCACTGTGTCCTCACTGCCCTGCAAGTGTTACCCAGCTGTGACAGCTGCACATCTGGGTAAAACATAGAGCATGCACCAGGGTTGAGGTGTGAAAAAGAAAACAATTCCAGTAAAACAAACATCTCAGATCTTTATTAGACAGGGAAATCAGATTGATCAGATCAGAGTTTTGAATTTCTCTTCAAAACAGCATCGAACTGTGGTCACATATCTGAGATGTCTGCATTAATAGAATAGTGTTAAAGTCAATGGATATCATGGTGACACTGGGAGCGCAACACACTGCAACTTAAAGACAACACATACACAAATGTGCTGCAAATTCAGAAAACATCTTTGTAAACAACTTCTTATTCAGTACTTTAAACAAAAGTCACAATTGGCCATTGAACAACAAGTCCATCATTGGAAACATTTCTGTTTTTGTTGTTGGAATTTGGATTATGTGTCGTCCAACTGATGAATGCATGTGTTTTCTTAAGTTGCAGTGTGTTAAGCCCTCTGGGCCACTGTTATATGGTTCTTACTGATGGAGGTTTTGTAATTACTGTAATAATTTCAGAGTTGGACATTTACTGTATGAAACTTGTTTTGTCAGTCTGAAGGCTCTTGACTTGTTAAAATCATAAATTAAATCAAACTGATGCTAACTTTTCCAGAAATGATCAAATTTAAAATACAAATTATTAAACCTAAATCAGAGAGAATACACATTTTGGATCTTTTTCATGCTGGTGATGTTTAATCAGAAATATGCCAAATATACAGTGACTTTGAATCTTAACAGTCATTTCACCATCTCACAGTCATATTACCAGACACCAACGTCACCTGCATCATCCACGACGACTGCATCCTGCCCTGCAGCTTCAGACCCACCAGCACTGTGGTCATCCACTGGTACAAGCAGCAGATCCCTGTTCACAGCTACTACTACAACAAGGACCAGTTTGGACTCCAGAACAAACACTTCAGTGGAAGGACCTGCTTGTTCAACTCGCACATCCCTCATGGCAATGCCTCCCTGCTCCTCAGGAGGGTCAAGGTTCAAGACAAGGGCAGGTACAAATGTTACACCAGCACGCGAAAGGTCAACCAAGAGATCTTTATCAACCTGGAAGTCAAAGGTCAGTACGATTTTACAGCTATATTTCAGAATTTACTAACCTTACATGTCTGAGGTTGTTTCCCCCTACGGGCTGCAACTGATGTAGCGGAAGTGTCTCTGTTCATAAATTACTTTCAAGGTCGTGACAACAGGGTGGAACATTTGGCACTTTTTTTTCCACCACTGCCCAGTAAGCAGAGGCAAAGCATTTGGAGAGCGAACGGCACATACACCTTTAATGGTTAATTATCAGGTCATATATAAATGAATGAATTTATTACTCATTCCCGATTCATTAGGTGCACATAACTCTTCCAGAATAACACAACAGAAAAAAAAACTGATACAAACTCACAATGATTAAATTACAGGTTGTAGTTTCTGTGTTGCAACTGAGTGTATTTTTTAAAAACAGGAAGGACATTTTGTTTATTACAAAAATGTTATGGCATCAGGAAGTGAGCTGGACTCTCTTCAGAAAGAGAGTTGATGCATTAAATAACAGATTTATAGGATTGTTGAATTTTGGCAGAATTTCTAACAAATCCTCAGAGGAGACTGATGCCAAAAATATCCAAATAGAAAAAGCATGAATTTGTGAGCACATCAAGTCCCTGTCTCCCAGGAGTGTCTTAGACGTAAAGACACTGTCCAATTTTCAAAATAAAAGCTATTCTATTAATGTTGTGATAATAATAAGCCTCACTAGCTTAGCTCATGTTAGCTGTCTGCCCTACTAACCTACAGTGTAGCCGGTGCACCGGGGCATTAAAGTACAGCAGAAAAGCTCCATCTGCAGGAGATTTGACTGTGACGAGCTTCACAAATCCCACATTGCCTGAGTTTTTTTTTTTTTTTTTTTTTTAGCATCCCTTTCACTCCAAAACACATGAGAATCAGACAAGCAGAGTTGATTATTTCTCCTTCTTTCTTCTTTCCCTTTGTTTCTTCTAGCTCTCATCCAGTCTGTAATAATGGAGATGTTTGACGACATGGTCACCTGCTCCTCTCACAACATCTACCCCGTCCCTCAGGTAACATGGGCCACGGACCCCACCTCTGCCCAGGAAGCTGCAGAAAACTTTACTGTTAAAACCACAGACCACAAGGGTCTTCTCACAGTGGAGAGCTCACTGAGGATTCTGGGTAACATCTCCAACCGTACTTACTTCTGCTCTTTCATGTCGGCCGACAAGACCCAGGTGTGGACTGCCTCTCGGAAAAACCAAGGTAAACTTTGGTCATACAGCGATATAGTTTTAGTAAAGAGGACGATTTCTGACACTTAAAATGTCTGTGAACTCTCTCTCAGAGGATATAACACAGGAGGAAGGTCACACACTATCCATCCCGTGCATTGCACCAAACAGTCTCCAGAATTTCTCCCTCACCTGGACCTTCACCTCAGCCAGTGAGCCCACAGTTATCTTGAGATATGACAGCAGAACCAGACACACCTTCAACCTGTGGGAGGGCCAAGCTGAGCTGGACCAGGACCTGCTGCTGCGGGGAGATGGATCACTTCTGCTCCACAGACCAGACAGTGAGGAGCACTCTGGGACGTACACCTGCACCGTCTCTGGCCTGCAGAGCAGACACGTCGTTCAAACCAACGTAAACATCACTGTCGTATCAATAAGTGAGTATTGTTCTGTGATCTCTGTAAATCAAAGTAACAGGGATAAAAGAAACAACTGGAAAAAAAAACTGTTTGGTCTGCAGGTGTGGATGAGCAGAGTGTGCAGAGGTCATGGTGGTGCACTGCAGCTTCTGCAGCCTTTGTTTTGTTCACCATCATTGTTGCCCTCCCTCATTGCGTGAGGCAAAGAGGTACGTGACATATTTAGTCCCTGAGGGATTAAAACTTTTCTTTTTTTCTTTCTTTTCCTTTTAAAAAATAAAAAATAAAACCTCCGTGTCCACGTTGTAAAATAATTCTCTGACTTTCGTAGCACAGTCTGCTCTTATTTTATGGTATGAATTAGAGAGCATTTGGGAAGCACAAATCCCCCTCACTGCCGAAGCTTCGCTATAATCAGTTTGTATTTTTAACGCTAGAAAATGGGTTTAGGGTTTAAAAGTGCATGAAACAACATCTGGATCTGCATCTGAATCCAGCATGTGCATCAAAATATACTTAATTACCCTGATTTATGGAAGATAGGACTTTGTGCTCCTCAGTGTGAACTGTGTTGTATTTGAAGTGGGTCAGACTCACTCAGACCATTTGAACTGATTATGTTTCTGCCGCAGCTTTTATTAGTGAAAGCAAAACACAAGTACGATTTTGGAGGACAGCTTTTAATTTTAGTCATTCCGGAAATGGAAAATTAAATGCAGATGGGCAGGAGTTTATAGTCATAGAATTTAATGGTGAAACTTCTGTTAAGTTAGAAACCAAGGAAGAGTTACAAGTAGGACAGTTAACTGCTTTGTTTAAAGACCACAGGGTGGCACTGTCCTCAGCTGAAACAGTCAGGATTTTACTAGTTTCTTGATAAATTCACTGAAATTTAAAGCAATGTTGAGCTATCCAACTAAGTGAGGGACTAAAATAGTTAAGGCAATTAAAATACAGATCCAGCAGCACAACCCGGCTTCAGTATCGACAAAAGTAAAATAACAGTTAAGGAAATGTTGTGTGCAATATCTCTTGGCTGTTGAATAAACTGTCACTTTTTTCTCCCTGGTACAGCAATGGAGAGCAGAGCTGCTTCACACAGATGCAATGGAGCAGGACTTAATGAGGGTGCACTTCACAAAGCTTCATACATAATCATGCAACATGGAGCTGAATGCCACAGACTGCACCTGCAGTTTGAAGCGCAGGATGAAGAGGCAGGTGGCTCAGCAGAAACAGCAGAAAACATTCCTGTGACTTCACAACAAGATGCTAAACCAGAAGAAGAAGAGAAACCAGGAGAAGGAACCATGGAGGGAGATGATGATGGTGATGAGCTGCAGTCCAGTGGTCTGGAGATGGAGGGATTTGGATGCATAGACCCCGGCCTTCATATACCATGAACTTCTGCAACAGATAATTGAACTGTTTATAAATGAGCAATAAGCAGAGGACGATAATGCACGGAAACTTATCAGCTACCTCCTGCAGAGAAACCCAACTAGTGTTTTCATTCATCCTGTCTGAATTAAGGACAAATCTCATGGTAGCGTCCACAGCTACAGGCCCCCGAGGTTTTATATAGGTAAGTTTGCATAGAACCAGCATGCACCTGGAGGTACCTGTGGTTTTACAGGGAGCCATGATGGATCTGGTCTGTTACTGAGATTTGATAGCCCATAAGAAAACCAAAATACGTCTGTATGGATGATGGACTGAAGGTCAGAAACCTGACATCTGGCCACGTCACACCACCAGACAATAAATACAGGCTCAGTGACGTGACAAAGAACCAAACATCATGTTTTGTGTTTTTTTTTTTCTCTCTTTTCTTTTTTTGTGAACTTTGAGCCAATTTTCACATGTTTGTTGATCACCCACTGTTTCTCAGTGCTCTCCACCTCAACCCTTCATCTCTCAGTCCAGCTGAGTTTTGTGAGTGTGTGACCATCAAGAGGCAAGTGATGATACTGAGGTACGTTCTGTCCAGAGCTGGATATGGTTCAGTTATGGACGATTGAATCATTTATATCCCCTTTTCTTTCTGTAATCTTTTCTGCTCTCCTTCTAGATTTATTTTCTGTACAATGTATTTGGGAAGCTCTTTTGTTCCTACAACCATAATGTAGGATGTGCATCTGACACATTAATTGACTGAATAAATGATTTGATTTGTTACGTAGAAAAATAAAAGTTTTTGTGTTTCTGCATATCTTTGTGGAGTTGAACTATTTCTCTCAGCAGAACTCTTTTTATTCAGAACAACGATGACAAGACAGCAAAGATGCAACAGTGTGTAGTTGGTTTATCATTGATTATCATTGATTGATGTTTTATGAATGAAGGATTTGTCCTTTGATGCAAAAATAGTTTGATTTTGATAAGTTTGTTTTGACTGCAGTGCAGATTATTTCAACAGTTTTGTACTTTGTGTGTTTAGTTTTGTGAATTGTGTTTGTAAAAAAAGACCTTTGTTCTCAAATCATGCTTAAACATTTGTAAAAAGAGAAAATCCATGAGGCCGACATCATGTTTCTTCTTTATGGTGATGAACTGTGGGGCGACCTACAGACTCTGTGGGTTTAAGTCCGGCTCATTCTGTCATTAGTGGTCGCAGGTGCAGCTATATGACCGTCTCATCTTTCAGTTGAACCAGTTCAGGTGAGAGAAGGTGTGAACTCTGTGCCACTGAGCCACAGGAGAGAGCACAAGTATCCAAGTCCAGGGTGAGAAACAGCTAAAACATAATATTACAATAACACAGTGAAGAAAAAGACGAGGCCAGAGTGCAGTCTGAGGAGAACAAACATTAGAGAACCACATCTAACTCCAAACCCTGCCAATCGACTTCGGCGTCTTGTGATTGGAGGAGACACTTGAGAGTTTTCACGCTGTGACTCAGACCTCCCAACGATTAGCAGAGCTGATCACACACCCACTCCCACAATCTGACACCATCGCTCCCCCCATTTCTTCCCTCCTTTTTCCACAGTCTGAGCCACTCTACACATGGTTTCTGTCTACACTTTCAAAAAACTGCATACACATGCAACAGTTTGCAGTGGACGCTGGTGTGGTTACTCAAAACCCTTACCTTGTTTCTTTTTTAGACAGGAAGCGGAGTCACATTCCAACGCTTTATGACAATTAAAGTTTGTGCTGGCAATAAATTTAAAGTCCCAGTTTTCAAATGAGACTCTCCTGAGATTTATAGGTACCATTTTCCTATGTATGTGTGTGTGTTAGTGTGTGTTTTTATGACAAAGACCCCGGCTCTGTGTCTGGAAGCAATCAACCCGTCCACAGCCCCCTCCCTATGACGTAATTGGAGTCTTTTTGCATGATGGTCCAGGATTTTTCACTGGGAAATCAGGGGATTTTTCCAAAGAAACGTTTTCATTCATTCTTGTGTCTGAACTCAATTCATTTTTCACATGTTATCTACTCATGATATAGGCTATCTACAGATTTCCACTTTTCACCAAAGATGTCAGATCAAACACTGATCGGACCATAGATGTGCTCCGTGTTGCGGTGAATGTCTCGGAGCGTGAGGGTTTTTTTACTCTCTGGCCTCATAGTGAAGAGGGGGAGTGAGTTTGGCTCTGTTTCAGACACAGCGATGGATGGGGCCTCCACCCGCCTCCTCTTCGCCTACTGCTACAACAGCAAGCTAAGAGAAAACATTTTTTTACAACTGTGAGCACCACACGCACACATGCACACACCGTACACACACACACACACATCCTCCCTGTGTGAGAACAGTCTCGTCTTTCTGTGGACAAATTGAACAGACTCAGGAAGTCAAGTCCACCAGATTTGGTTTAATCAGCCAATTAGAAACAGGAGATGAGACGCTGTCATGTGACTTGCAGATATTCTCATTCACAAACATGATTAAAACATGATACTGTGGCTTATTGATCGCTGCAGGTCAGAGGTCAGAGGTCAGAGTCACACACTACAGGAAAATCAAACATCTGGAGCCAGAGGCGATTAAACACATCAACAAACACTTATAATTATAGCTAATGAGGTGATGATGATGATGATGATGATGATGATGATGATGCTTCCTTCATTTGCGCCTTTTTTTTTTTTGCCTCTTTACATAACAGTAATTCTCGACCCAACCAGAGAGGGGCAGCAGCTGCTCCTGATGCTGAAAAGTAAACACACGCTATTGCCTCGCTCTCCTCCCTCCTCCCTCTCTCCCTCTCTCTCTCTCTCTCATGGAGGGGAGGACAGTCTGAGCTGGGAGCCGAGGTGGGTGGGGAGGGAGGGGGTCTCCTACTCTCCTGCCTGCTCCTTTGTCATGGGAAGACTTCGCTCTGCAGTTTTTACTCGGACTTGAGCCTCAGCAGCTTTACACACACACAAACACATGGCTGAAACCTCCGCTGCAACTATGTGACTGGGACAGCACCAAAAAAAACAAAAAGAAAACAAAAGGTTAGTCGCTCTCAGATCAGCTCCATCAGTTTCTACCGCTTCTTCTTCTTCTTTTTTTTTTTTTGTTAAACTCGCACCGCTGTGTCAGAGCGGAGCAGCTGACCTGAGGTAAGTCCTCAATGAATTATCTTCATGTTGGGAAGTGTGCAGCATGTGGAGCACACAGTTAACAGAAGTACCAGAAAGAAATCAGTTTAAGTTGATGTGTCGAGCTGCTGCAGACGAGATAAGCAAAAAAAAAAAAAAAAAAAATGAAGAAAAAGTGTGTGTAGTGATACAGAGCTGTCAGAGTGGTTTTTGTTAAGAGGCTGAACTCAACTCACTGAACATGACTGGAAACACAACCAGTAAAAAAAGTGGGTGACAGCCAAGTTTGGTTATCAACTGTTGATTGTGTGTGTGTGTGTGTGTGTGTGTGTGTGTGTGTGTGTGTGTGTGTGTGTGTGTGTGTGTGTGTGTGTGTGTGTGTGTGTGTGTGTGTGTGTGTGTGTGTCAGGGCTATGAATGTGTGCAGGGACTGAGTTGTTGATGTTAATGAGGCAGTACAGTGATTTTAAAGCTGAAATTAATGGTCGATTAAACTTCCAAACCATTATTAAGTAAAGGAAACAACTCCCCTCAAGTGGAGGTTTGCGTCCTTTCTTTGTTTTTATATCACTCTTTACTTAATATTTGGTTGTGGACTATTATTTAGACAAACTGAGGACATCGCTGCAGGCTGTGGGACACTAGGACAGCTCTTTTCACTGTCTTGTCTCTCATCGACTGAAAGATTAATCAGAACAGTTTGATCCAGAATGTGAGTGATCATTAGCTGCGGCCCTAATGGATTTTCCTTCTCTAACCTCTGAGGTTTCTTATCAGATTTTTGTCTTTTCATGGGAATGAATTATGTGTCCGTCTGGACAATGAGCGACTTGTAAGGCAACAACAGCTTGAGCCTCATGCACTGTGAAAGTATTTATCTGCAGAGTGTGGTAACACATTAGATGGATGCCAACATATCAGTGTCTGTTCCCTCACACTGTTTACATCTCGCTGTGTGTTTATGATCTCGGCCGGCCGGTCGGCCTGCAGTCTGGGTGATGCAGTAAAAACTCCTGCTCCTGACGTGATCCTGGGGTTTCATCCCCCCTCGCTTCTCTCAGGAGAGCTGGAGAATGAACTCATGCTGATTGATTGTGTGACTGTGTAAAAGGATACCCTACTTCCTGTTAGGCCCTCTCTCCAGACAGCAGCAGCAGAAAATCTTGGATCGGTCGTCTCTGTCTTTGTGGTGCATGTGTGTGTGTGTGTGTGCTGTCTGTGAATTCAGGAAACTGTAATGTTTGACTTTTAAAATTGCTCTATTTTAAATCTTGAACCTTTAATATTCTTCACCCAGTGTGATTTTTCTGTGTTATGACCTTCGGTGCTGGAATGTGAAGATGCATTTTTGTAGATTCATTTCATGTATGTATTTCTTGTAGCTTCTCAGAGGAGAGAGTACGACGTTCTCTTTCTGTTCTTTCCATTCAACATCTTCATTGGAAAAACTGGTGGTTGAAGGCTTCTGTTTTTATAATCAGTCCAGATCAATCAACTATGCAATTCTTTGTAAAAAAAAAAAAAAAAAAAGAGAAAAGAAAGAAAGAAATTCTTTTTTTAAATTACTCAGTGAAAAAAGTAGTATTTAAGTATTTAATTCAGTGATTCAAGCAAACATTTGAATAGTGATTTCAAAATGAAGCAACAATTGAAGCTCTGACCTGCAAATATTTGGTATTTTGCTATTTACCCTGTATTGTTTAGTGTTATTACCTAAACCAGGGATCAATCTCCTGTCAGTGGACTTATAATTTCAGCATGAGCTGCAGGACATGTCAGCTCCTGTAGCAGTTATCCAGCCCGAACCTCACACTTTGGCTGCTGCTTCAATGAGTCTGAGGCTCTGAGGGAATACTTTCAGGGACTACGCATGAGTTTGGGGCTAAGAGATTGATTATGGTTGAGTTTTAAGACTGGGTTTTTATTGGTAACACTGAGCCAGGCATTTAAAAAAAAAACTTTCCTCTGGATCTGTTTTCCTACTTAGGTCTTTAGGAAAGTTTTTTTTCTTTCCATTTAAATATGCACATCTGAAATATCTGCTTGAATTGAGGCATTGTTGTTACGAGTACTGAAGGATAAGTCGAGGGACCACGAGGCATAGATTCAACTTCCTGTGAAGTCTGCATTGCTTGTGTCCGATCCAGATGTTCGTGGGATTTTGCAGGAATACCAGTGCAGGGGGTTAGGAGTGAAAGTTGAACTCTGCATTTATTTTCCACTAGATAAAAATAGGATGCATCTGTTTCATAGAAGCTATTATACTGTATGTATTTTTTCTTCTCAGGGAACGAAGCACGCAGGACCAGAGCTGAATCCTGCATCCTGAGACTGAACCAGAGAGGAGGTCAGTGTGATGAACAGCATGCTTCCTCAGAGGAGTGCGGTCACCACACTGGGCTACGGCTCAGGTAAGACAACATTCAACACTTTATTTTTGCTGATATTATATTTATATTAAATTGCTGCTCTGTTGCGTTATTTTCCTTAATCTAGAAACCAACACCGCTCTTCTGTTTTTTTTTCTGGTGGCACGATTTGCAATTCAATGCAGTCCGATGGTTGACTTTTCATTGCTTCCAGGTTTTTAGTCATCAAAGTTATACAGATACTGTAATTCAGTAAATTTGCCTGCTGGAACAGGATCTCTGACCGATGTTTTCAATAATGATCAGTGGAAAAAAAGTTCCCAAAATGCTGAGAGCAGAGTCACGCTACAACTATTTGTGTCTAGACAGTGGAGAATAGAGGTCTGACTCCATTATTGTTACAGTGATGACAGACGACTAGAGTCCAGATCGCAGTTAGAAAGTCAAATTTTGCAATTTGAATTAATTTATAAAACACAAATACGCTATGGAGACTTTTATGCCAAGGGGTGGGTGGGTGGGGGGGTCCTGTAATATCACATGAACTCTGTAATCATGTATTTATTCACTGACCAGTCACCCATGACTCAAGGCCCTGTCTACACAAAGTTTGCCAAGATATTTGGATGCCCTCTGGCTTTTTTTTTTGCAGTCGAGACTATGATGCATTCTGGTTTGTCCTGGTCCACCAGCATTCTTCCATTTTTAGAAGAAGCCTGACCGCCGATTGAGCCAGTGTTTGTATTGGGCTGAGAACTGTACGAGCGTACATTCTTCCCCGGTCCCCCACCCCCACTTACTCAGCACATGTGTGACACCGCTTCTCTTTGCTGAGCCGGTGCTTATTAAAGAGGTTACATTAAACCTGAGTGTGTGATAAGGACCAAAGAGGGACGGGATGTCATGCTCTGTCTCCTCTCTCTCTCTCTCTCTTTCTCTCTATTTCTCTTCGTCAGACTGTGTGAAGATCGAGCACAGCGGCGGTGGCTCAGTGGGTGGGACGCTGCTCAGAGGCTCCCGCTCTAAAGCAGAGTTACAGGATCTGATGGAGACGCTGCAGCGCAGGAAGAGCGCCCTGGAGGCCAGCCTGAGGGCCGCCGAGTGCAGCCGCAAGTACCTCAGCGTGCCCTCGCCTGTCGGCCCCCAGTCCACCAGGACGCTGTCCATCCTCAGCAGCGCCGACCGGCCTCCGTCCGCCTCCAGGAACTTCTACATGACCAGCAGCAGCGTGCCTCCGTCGCCTCGCCAGGGTGAACGCCAGCTGAGCTCGAACGGCCTGCTCCGCCACCCCCACGCTCGCCACCAGTCGCAGGACAGTCTGCTCCTCTCTAACGCGGCCGACGGAAGCCCCCTGCTGTCCTCCTATGGCGAGCCGCTACCTCGTTCTCCCAGGATGAAAAGCGGAGCCGCCAGCGTGCCGTCCAGCCCGCGCATGGGCCGCAGGATCTACTCTCAGGGCAAAGCTGGAGGCGACTCCCGGCAAAGGAAGTACTCCACCGGCTCCCTCAGCAGCCTCGGGATGCACAGCCGCTCTCTGCCGAGGCTTCACAACGCAGCGGACCCCCCCGCCCTCTCGCTCCCGTCACGCCACTCAATGGGTTCCCACAGAGGAGTGGGGTCAGCGGGGGCGCGGCGCAGCCTCTCTTCCCTGGAGCAGCCGCCAGATGTGACGGTACCAGCCAGCATGCCCAGCACTCCCAGGAGGGCCAGTCTGGCCTCGCTGAGCTCTCTGGGCATAGAGCTGGACGGGACGGGCCTGGATCTGGGCTTCGGAGAGAGGAGATTGTCCTTCGGGAAGGGCGGGTTGAGTCCAGGACAGAGGGTCGGCAGCATCAGCTCTTTGAATGGTAAAGAGGAGCTGAGAGACTACCACCTGCACCAGAGAGATGAGCGACTCAGGGAGCAGAAAGTGCAGAGACTGGTGAGTTTATCCGTTACTTTGGTTTGCCCCCTTTTAATTTGATAACTTTTTAAATCTTCTCCCTGCTCCCTTCCAACCAATCAAAGAATGTTGTGATTTGCCATGATATTATCAAATTGTGAAATTGCCTTGGTTGGAATAGAAAGAAAGAAAGAAAGAAAGAAAGAAAGAAAGAAAGAAAGAAAGAAAGAAAGAAGGAAAAACTAATTTCACAGTGAAGTAATATATAGTTTAAGTGGTAATTATGAATCCTGGTTTTCAGGAATGCCAGCGTCTGGAGACCATCTTGAACCTGTGCACTGAGATGGGTCATGTGGAGAGAGAACCAGCAGGTTCAGCTGTCTCCGACCTGCAGAAGATCAACAAGGAGCTGGAGAAGCTGCAGGTGTCGGACGACGAGTCGGTGTTCTCGGACTCCCCCGGCAGCCCCGCTCCAGACGGCTGCTTTGGGCCCAAAGCCAGAGATTTCCAACTCTCAGACGAGCAGCAGGTCGGCCAGTGTCAGCAGAGCAGCTACAGAGACAGAGAGGCCAGGTCCCACTCACCAGCCATCAGCATGAACAGCAGCGCCCCCTCCCCCTCCACCCAACACAGAGCCAAAGTAAGTCTCACCAGAGTCGTGCAGATCTTCATAAACATTGAGGCTGAAGGGTGAAACTGCAAAGAGCAGGGAATTAAACGAAAGAAAAAACTGTTCCTGGGAGGATTTTGTTAGAAATGGGTCGTTTGAAGAGCAAATCATGAATCACTTAATTTTAATCACACAGAATTAAACACACAGAATAAAACAGAAACATTAAATGAAAGAAACTAGAAGTAACGAGAATATTTAGTTAAATAAACCGACATGTTGCATCTTAATCACAGAAAATGCATTTATACAGTAGCTGGTACTGTAATATTTCTGTTTTATGGTAAAAAATCAGACAGAGGTGACCAAAAAATAGTACCAAGGATTAATTTCATACAAAAATGTCTGATAATACAAACTACAGTCCATATTGTAGGTCAACATCCTATGACAGAGTAGTGGGCTATAGAGGCATAAACCAAGCCAACATGACAAACACACAGTGCTGACATATTTATAAGTGCGTTAACAAACAGACAGGGAGCAGCATCAGCTTTCATTTGTTTTTTTCTACTTATATTCACTGTGCTTCTCATTTTACTTCTGTTTGTCAGGGTGTATAATAACACACAGGTATGAATAACATCAGTGATGGTCATCCTCCATTCAGGTGTCCCAGTGAGACTTGACAGTGGCTGCATCCAAGATCACATCCTGTTTGTCATGTGGTCTGAAATATATCCACTCCTTCATATGTGCTGCATTTTCTACTGTAGATATGAAAATAACGCTTCACTGCTCAGTTTAGAGGAAACTACAGTGTCTGTTGTTCAGGGAATAATGACTGTGAGTGAGTGGGCGAATGAGTTTTGGCCTCAGAGACCCTCACAATGAAGCAGCTAAATGGAGTTTGAACATTATACATTACTAACCCCTGTGATATGTAAAGAAGACCTGTGAAAACACCTCTACTACTACATTTTTATGTGTCATCATGACTATTGTGTCATCCATACACAACCTGTGCTGAACTTTTCAATGATCTGCCCCGTGTCCTTGACTTGTGTCGGCTACTTCCTGCTCCAGAGCGAGTGTTGAAGTGAGTGAGTGAGGAGAGGACCCAGCTGTGGTGAAGGACTAATGGGTCCCACCCCAGCTGTGGAATGCGGTTTATCCGACTGCTGATCGCTTGTTTATCTCTGTTTGTTTACCTGTTGTAATATCAAGATGAGTTCTTGAATTCCATTTCTAAGTTATTTTCATTTCCCTCTCCACATTTTCACAAAACTTCATTTTGAATACTGAAGCAAAGATTGTAAATGAGTCAGTTTGTGAACTATGTGGGGGAAACAAACAAATGATGTTTTGTATCTTAGATGCAACACACTGGTGCAAACATCTTCAGCTACATTTTTTAAAGCTCGACCATCAAGCTTGAAGGGGTTAATGTATTATCCTACGCACCATGATGGATTTTGTCATATACTTGGCTCAAACAAAATTCATCCACATGAAAAGTGAAACCATGTGTCGCATGAAGCTCTCATCCATAACGCGAAGCTTGCGTACAGCGTGTGTGTTTTCCCTTTTTTTTTCATTATTCAACACATAAACACTCGACTGAGGTAGATTCCCCCAAATGAATGGGCTTTTTTGAAGTCCTGTTAATCGTGTGTAGCTGATAATTAGTACATTTCCTGTTTATGTGGGTTGTTCAGACACATAAACGGGAAATCAGACTTTCCTAAGAGCTCCTTACAGCCTTGATGTCACCACAACTTGATCTCATCTGCTCATAACATCTGTACATATCAGGAGGAAGTCCTAACTTCACACACTGAGAAATCAATGAACATGTTTCATTAGCAAATATGAAATGTAATAAATACTGATCCCAGCCTCCTCCTCCTCCTCCTCCTCCTCCTCCTCCTGCTCCTCCTCCTCCTCCTCCTCCTCCTCCTCCTCCTCCTCCTCCTCAGTCCGAGTGCCACTGGGTTACTGTCTCTGTAAAAAATCTTTTTTTCCTTTCTAGAGCAGTAACAAGCTGATGGTGTGTCTGGTTTTAATGAAGAAGGCCCAGTTTTCTTTCAGCGCTCAACCATTGAAACTCTTCAAGGAGGGGAGAACAGGAAATGACTTTATCCCACGGAGAATTAGTGTGTGTGTGTGTGTGTGTGTGTGTGTGTGTGTGTGTGTGTGTGTGTGTGTGTGTGTGTGTGTGTGTGTGTGTGTGTGTGTGTGTGTGTGTGTGTGTGTGTGTGTGTGTGTGTGTGTGTGTGTGTGTGTGTGTGTGTGTGTGTGTGTGTGTGTGTGTGTGTGTATGGCTGGTTAAGAAGGTGCGTTTTTCCAGATGTTTTCAACTTGATACTGAACCGAAATGTATGGAAGAAGTCTGTGAAAACAAAAAATGTAGTTAACACATCAGCACAGGTCTCTGACCCCTCTCCGTTATATGAACAATACAACTCTCAAACACAGCTAAACTTATTCCCTAGTAGAGAACCACATTTCTGCTCTGTGTCAGTTGTGAGAAAAGTTTACAGCCTCCAGATACCCTCCATCCCATCTCTTACATTCCTAAGAGCAGGAAGACCGAAAGCTCTCGACCAGTCTGCGAAGTTATAAATCCAAAACCTGCTGCCAAATGAACTATTAAACAAAAACTCCTATACTTGAGAATACAGGATCTACTCAGAGTATGAATGGATGTGAGCTGGATGGTGCAAAAGAAGGGAATGCTTTGGCACGACTGGCAACGACTCGAGTGCAGCGATAGAGATTTCCATTACGCCAAGTAGAAAAGAATCCGGTTGTCAGCGATCCAACTTTGGATGAGTTAGAACAGCAGCTGCTGTCGTCGTATTCAACGCTGCTCTGACTGGTGAATTATTATAAACACAGGCAGTGGTTAATACAAGGGAATGAACAGCTCTTTGTGTTTAAAAAAATGTCTCTGTAGCTTTTAATTCAACATATATCTCCTGTGGATCAAAGCACTAACATGAATTCCTGATGTGACTGCAGGCTTTGAAGAGTGCGCAGCTGAAACAGGAAGTAACGCATATAGAAGAAGAGAGGATTCAAGTCCTAAACAACATAGAGGAGCTGGAGCAGAAGATCAAAGACCTGGACAACCAGATGGAGGAGTCTGTCCGCGAGGTACAGTAGACGACACACGGCAGTGAATAAACACAACTGAACAACCTGCTAACTAAGGGCTTGTTGATGGCTTGCGGGTGGTGTGCAGCGCTGCATGTGTTCCTCAAGCTACTGAAATGAAGTTGAAGCTGCCTAAAAAATGCAGCCACGAGAAATGAGAAATGCATTAACTGTTCTGAATTAAATGGATCCAGGGGCAGGTTTTCTACTCTGTGCCTCTGTCTGCTGCAGATGGAGGTGGAGTGTGCTCTGCTGGAGGGGGAGCAGGAGTCGGAGATGGGCCAGCTGCAGAGGGACAAGGAGCTTCTGGAGCAGCTGAAGGAAAAGATTCACAGCATTGAGAAGACGAATCACACTGAGAAGTCACAGGTAAGAGAAACAATTGTGAAATGGTCAAACTACAAAATAATAAACTCTAGGGACATACTCATATTGGTCAGAGGTGATTGAGGGGCATTTAGACACGGCTCCTCAGGCCACAGTTCAAACTCTCAGTTCAGCTTCCTCTAAAATGGCTCCAGTTGCTTATCCTTTAAAACAAAACAAACAAGTTATGTTTCCTGAGGGAAATCCTTATAACCCCAGACTGAGAGAGTTCATTGCAAATGAGCTTTGCAGAGGCCTTTTAAAAGACCCTCACCATAACTGTCCAAGAGTGTCCAAAACGTCCCAACCGAAACCAAATATCTGGATGAAGTGATTTAAATAATGTGTTTCTGTATTTAGTAATTTTACGTTTTCAGCACTCACAGAAGTTTATTTTTCGCACCTCTAGATCCTACTTGACATTTTTCTTCTGTAAACCCGGATCCATTCCTGTTTGTATTGTCCCAGAACGTGTCATTCTTGTCATTCACAACTTCTGTTTCAGCCCTGTGATCCTTTACACCCACATCTTGGAAATGACCCAAATAGTTGCCATGTGTAAAAAAAAAAAAAGAAGAAAAAAAGAAAAAGAAAGTCAGTGCATCTGACTCCAATTTGGGAAAAACTAAAATCACCTGAAACCTCACATCACTTGGAGAGACACAAAGTGTGACACAAATAGTTTCAACTTTGTGTTAACTTTGGTCAATTGGATACTTAAAGTTAATTCAAATTGAAAATCGCAAATCATTTTAGATTAAGGGAGTTCATTCCTTGTACCTAAGGTTACTTAAGGCTTACTGTATTCTGTGTAGTGTTTTCATGTACTGTGTGTGTGTGGTGTTTCTCAGGAAGCTAAGGAGCAGACAAAAAGTTTGGAGGATTTGGAGTTTCAGAAGCTGGAGAGAGAAATCAATCAGGACGAGGAAAAGGAGAATCAGAGCCAAGAGCTGCTGCGAGAGATAGCAGAGTGTCAACGCCTCACTGTCACACGCAAGGTACGACCAGTCAGCTTTTATGAATGAGCATTTGGCTTGTAGAGCAGTTACTGCTGTTTGATTGTTTGTCTTCACCAAAATTAACCCTAAAAAAAAATTAAATGTGACTAGACGTTTGCTACAAGTTATATTTCATAAAATACATTTTTATATCATAACAAATACATGAAAATGTTAGAGCAATAGGACTGCAGTATGATTATGAACACACGGCAATCTAATCTATGTAATCTACACACTGCAAAACATTTAAAAGGTTTTTCTTTTTGGTGATTTCTTTTAAAATTTCTTATTTTTCTGGCCTTTTTTTCAGTCATGAGTCATGACATCTTGGTTTGTTGTCATTAATCTGACTGCAGGTTGTGAATGAAATTAAGATGTGAAATTGTGAGATTTGCAGCACAAAGCAAAAACAATACGAGCAATGGTAAGCATGCAATACCAGAGGCCTGAAGAATTTATTGACTTTCCAGTTGAGGTCAAAACCACTGAGAGAGAGAGAGAGAAAACAAAAAACAGTGAGGATGTTACTTTAACAAACAAAAATCTCACAAAACCTTCATATTCAGAATGAGAATTTGTTGTTTGCTCATTCTGCTTTCCCTTCAAAATAAAACACCTCTGGTATTTTGTGACTTTAGCAGATACTGCAAACTCTTTTCTTCATACTTTTCTCAGCACTGCCAGATATTGTGCAGTGAGCCTGTGTTCCTCTGTTCGTGCAGGAAAGACTCATGACTCTGAAGAAACAGTCGTCACAGATCACCTTACAGGCTCAGCAGGAACGAGAGAATTTCCAGAGAGAGAAGAACAATTTGCTCGTCATGCTGCAGAAGGTGAGCGGACCGTCTGCAATGCTGACGTTATAGATATCTGATTTGATTTAACTGATGATATGCTGATGTTTAACAGGAGAGAGAAAAACTGGTGTCGTTGGAAGGAAAGTACGCAGAGTTGTCTGAGGGGCAGACGTTCACTAACATCCCTGTAGCCCTCAAAGAGGTAGGAGCCGGTTACAGCCACAGCGCTGGTTCATATTTCCACCAGCAGAGCGCACCGCTGAGTCTGAATGTCTCTGATGAGGAGTTTTGATGAGTTTTTACCCTGGGTGATTCCTCTGATCTCTGTGCCCACTGCAGCACTTGAACTCTGTGAAGGAAAGGAGAAGAAGCAGCAAAGAAAGCCCGACTGACAGCCTACCTCATAAGAGGAGCCAGCAGCTCCCCGCCTCTTACGGCAGATCGCTAGGACGGACGCTTCCTCCCAAGGTTAATACTTTATCAAAGACGTTAATCAGCTCTAATGATTCCTCTCAGACTTTTACTGTTTCTCTCAACTTTTCAGTTTCTTTTGAGTTGTCTTAGATTGATGCCCACAGAGAGTTGTATCTAAATCATCTCCATTTATAGGCAGTTTGTGTCTTGTTTTACCGATTGGACTGATTTTTATGTCCTCTTTTGTGTAAAACACCCATTGACACATGACAATCAAAGAACCGAGGGAGGGAAAGTACAAGTGCAACAAAACAAGTCAGTTTGTCCAGTAAACACAAGTTTCGAAACAATAATTCTTGAAACATGAGGAAGAAAGGAGCATGATGGTTGTGCCAAGTAAAATCACCACATTAAATACAACAAGGCTTGACTCAATGTCTGTTTCTGAGAAGAAAAGAAAAGAAAAACTCCCTAACTTGAAAAATGACTTTCAAATGTATCTACACAGAGAACTAGAAATAGTGTACGTCGACTAACTCACTGATATGTGAACTACTGGTTACCATGGATGAAGATCTGAACATATCCTAAATAGAAATAATTTCTTTCTAATAGTTTATCCCTGTTTACTCTCACATTGTAATCGCTGCTTGTTCTGATCCTCGCCTGCAGAGCAGCAGTGGATTTTGTTGCCCTCATTATTTCCATCCAGAAACATTTGAACTTTTTGTCCCCGGAGGACGGTCCGCCCAAGTTTTAGTCTTGCAACACCCATCCAGCTCATGATGAGGCAGCAGCATCTTGAGTGAGCTAAGTTTGCAGTTGTGTAAAGGTTGTAGAGTCTGGTCCTGACCACCAGGTGTGCTGCTGCTCCCTCAGGCTCACCTGCCTCTGTCCCAAAGCTCCAGCTGTGGCAGCGTCATCCCACAAGGCTTCAGCCTCTCCACCCGGGACCTGAACACCCGCCGCCTGCCAAAGAGTGAGTCAAAGCAGAGACTGCTGCCTGCATCTTATCTTTACAGTATCGACCAGCTTTAAACTTCAGGCTATAAACAGGACAGATTATGTTTGTTGCAACTCATAAAATGTCATTTAAAAAAAAAAGAAAAAAAGGCTGGGGCGAGATGTCAAATAAAAGTTTTTTATGGGATCTTCTGATGGAAAATGTACTGAATATGAATTACAAAGATTTGATTAAAGTGGTGGTGCAATAATTGGCAGCAGATAGTCCAAATCTGACTGTTTGTCTCAACAGAAGTGCTGCAATTTATATCATTTCAGATAAAAATAGACGTTTCCCAGCAAACAAGTAACCCATGAAAATAAATCTCTATTGAATGGAATACAATTTTAATAATACAATTTTTGGACGTGTTTTGCGTATAATGACTAATCATGTTGACATTGTCTTGGTTCTCATTAAAAACCTCTGTCTCTCTCCAGTTTGATGGATTGATGTTACTTGGCTCATTTATTGCAAACAGATTATATAAAATTATGATTACAAGATGCTTGGCCGACTACGTAGTTAATGAATTGCAGCTTTGTTGTTGTGATTTGGTGCTTGCGTTATATTAGATTATTGATGCGGGGGGGGGGGGGGGGGGGGGGGGGGGGGTATTCCCACTTGGTTGCTGTAATATGTTTCTTCTGTCAGCAGGCAACAGCCATGCACACATGAACGAAGACAGACAGAGAAGGAGCGATTTCTGCAGCAGGATGGTGTCGGAGCCAAACGTGTTCCTGGACTCCTTCTCTTACCCGGACACCAGCCAGACCTCAGACACCGTCAGCGTGGACAGCTCCGACAGCCTGGAGACCAGCTTCTCCGCCTGCTCGCCAGACAACATCTCCAGGTCAGAGATGAACCCCATGTGCAGAGTAAATACTGTATGTCTCATGAAGATGAAGAGGAGTTGTGTTTAGAAAATAACTGAGGGATAGAGAAAAAAAAGGCTGAGGAGGGTATTTAAAGGGACAGTGTGTAATATTTGTCAAGGTTTATTGGCAAAATCTGAATATACTACCAATTAATATATTTGTACAAGTGTATAATCGCTATAAAATAAAATCTGTTTGGTTTTCATAGCCTACAATTATTCTTTTATATATACATATAGCAAGGGTCTTGCTTACAAAGTGTCGCCATCTTGCGCCGCCATGTTTGTACGGAATGGAAAATCCAGCCAACCAGAGAGCACGTTTCAAGAGTTTCATGTTCATAAATAAACAATAGAACTATTTTAATGATAAATAATAGAATCTGGATGCTAGATGTCACTGTTTTCCCCTCATTGTACACACTGGACCTTTAAGAGAGAAGAGCGAGCAGAAAGAGTAAATGT
Source organism: Trachurus trachurus (assembly GCF_905171665.1). Classification (NCBI taxonomy): domain Eukaryota; kingdom Metazoa; phylum Chordata; class Actinopteri; order Carangiformes; family Carangidae; genus Trachurus; species Trachurus trachurus. Next base: position 15,727,195 of record NC_139903.1, on the reverse strand, counting down.
TTTTGGCTTTTAAAGAGGCTGTACTGTAATTCATTGTCAGGTGAAAGACATTCAGACGACACATGCACATTAAATAATGCAATGTTTTCTGATGTATGTTTGGGAAGTCTCACCTAATGCTGATGTTAAAGTCTTTTTTTTTTGGGCTGCGAACCTGAAACTAAAATCTCTGTATTCATGCCTCCACCATGAGGTTATGTTTAGGGCAGTGCCTGTTTCTTGGTTTGATTGATTGTTTATTTATTAGTAATTTGGATTACGTAGTGCAAACTTTGTGGAGGGCTGTAGATCTGTTGAAAGATCCAGATCCAGGATTTGTTTTTGACATTTTATCACTTTATCAGGAAAAAAGTGTTTAGATGAAAAAAGTGAAAAACGTAGACATATTCGTGGTATGAGTTTGTTTAATAAGGTGCAGATTGAGAAGATAATCCGAAACCACAAGATCCACATCTGGTGAAAGAAAATACTGTTGTTCTCATAATTAATCATTTGTTAATGGTGCATATTGTACCAGCTGTTTTCATCTTACATCTGTATCCAACATGCTGACATCTTTATTTTATACAACAGCAAATAAATAAAGCTCTGTCTTGTGTAGAGATTAAAGACAATAAACAAATAATTAGCTGCACTTGAGAGCAATAGACAGATTTTGTCAGATAGTTGTGATAGATTGCGGAGTTCTGCGCTATTTGAACATGAGAGATTTGTGTTTTCTATTTCCCATCAGTGCCAGTACCTCCAACATGGTGAAGATTGAAGAGATGGAGCGTTTACTGCGTGAGGCCCAGGTCGAGAAGCAGAGACTCCTCGAGCATCGGGTAACGTGTCAAACTTCACTGACACCTACTGTAAGCAGACATGAGTGTTTACTGATGGATGCAATTCACTCTGTGTGATGTGCAGGAGCGTGAGATGGAGATGCGCAAGCAGGCGCTGTTGGAGGAGCGAAGGAGGAGGGAGGAGCTGGAGAAACGACTGCAGGAGGAGACGAACAGGAGGCAGAAACTTGTGGAGAGAGAAGTGAAGCTCAGGGAAAAACAAAGATCGCAGGTACTTCACAATAACTAACACGAAGATTTTTCAAGCTGATTGATTTTCATCGTCAGGTTCAAAGCAGTGCACTGTGTTTTTTACATCTGTAATCTCATTTCATTGCTTGTTTCCATAGTCGCGGCTGTTGACACGTTACCTCCCTGTGAGAAAGGACGACTTTGATCTCCACGGCCACATCGAGGCCGCAGGACACAACCCAGACGCCTGCTTCCATCTGGCCATCACCGACAAAACCTGTCGAGGCTTCCTGGTCAAAATGGGCGGCAAGATAAAGACCTGGAAGAAACGCTGGTTTGTCTTCGACCAGAATCGCAGGACGCTCACCTACTTTGCAGGTGAGCACGTCTGAAAAATGTGCAGTTTTAAAAATGTGAGACGAAAGTTACTCCAACCATGATGTCAGGTTTAAACTATGCCGGGACACTTAAGGATGCAGAGAGAAAAAGGGCTTTGATCACATTTGTGTTTACGTTCTCCGCTGCAGACAAACATGAGACCAAGATGAAAGGAGTCATTTACTTCCAAGCCATAGAAGAGGTTTATTACGACCATTTGAAGAACGCACACAAAGTAAGTCTATTTATGTGTGTGTGTGTCTGTGTGTATGATTGTTACCATGTGGCCTCATCCACACTAAGCACAATTTTCCTCGGAATATGATGACATCTGTTTGTCTTCTCCTTCTCTCCCTCCATTTGTCTTCCTCCCTTCCACACATGCGTCACCTCACTCCCCCTCACCCCACTTTATCCGCTACTATTTCACTTTTTTTTCTCTCTAATTCAAACTCACTTCCACTTCCCAAGAGTCCCAACCCCTCGCTGACGTTCAGCGTGAAGACCCACGATCGGGTTTACTACATGGTGGCTCCGTCCCCCGAGGCCATGCGAATCTGGATGGACGTTATTGTCACAGGTGCTGAAGGACATATGCATTTCATGGTGTAACTTTTATCGCATCAGATCAGGGTCCACACAACTTTTTTTCTTGGCTAAACTTTGTGTTTAGCGAACATGTTGCGTTGATCTGAGATGGACGTTCATCATCAGGTCCATAAAAAATTGAACTTCTGTTTACACTTGTAGTATTTGTAGCCTGCGATGACAATTCATGCTCAGAAGCACATTTTATATTATAATCGTGTATAACAAATGAAAAGGATTTATATACAGGTTTCATATTTAAGCTATGTATGTTATTTTTTTATTGGTTTATATAGCATGAGTGGCTGAATCAGTATTAAATGTTGTAACATTTTAGCTGTTACGTTTTCCAATCTCTGCTCGACTCACACGCTCGCACGTCATGTTTAGGTTTTATTCAGCAAAACTGAATCAGGGAAGCTGTCAAATGATCGGAAACTGAACGTCTGCTACACAGTGCTGTGCTCACGGATGTTGCCTCTCTATAACAGATTCTTATCTGTACAGACGGCTTTCTGTAAACTGTCTGATATCATTTCCTTTCCCCTAATTTTCAAACCAAAGATTATGATGTTGGTCGGCCTGTTTCTTTACCTTCCTTTTCTTCTCTTCTCTCTATTTCCTGTCTGAGTTTCCGTATCTTAGTCCGACATCAGTTTATCGGTGGGTCACTCACAACTTCCTGGTGATCTTTTTCCCAGATTAGATCACCACTTCTGTATTTGTGGTTTCAAGAATGCACATTTGTACGGTATGTTAACTCAGATCTATAATTGCTATATTGTCATTAATATTCCTGTGTAATTAGTTTGAGTATTATTTCACATGTTAAACTCAAGCATATTGATTGCTGCTGCCAGACTACCAGCATAAGCTGCTCTTGTCTTTTTATTTAAAGCAGGTCTGAATGTCCACTATTAGTTTTCTTCTGTTTGCATCACTTTCATTCCAGCGTGCCTTGAATTGTGCTTTTCTTCACACATACAAATATAATTTGTGAAGGAGAGTTTATTACAGGCACTTTTTTATTATATTATTTTTTTTTTTACATTTTATTATAATTAATTATTTGTAATTGTTGCCAAATACTCTACTCATTAAAGTAGACAATTTTTCCAAATCACAATGGTGCTGTGTTTGATACCTACCACTGTGCAGCTAATGGAGCTCCCTCTATGTAGCCTATAGCATAGGCTGCTGATAAAATGAGGTCATGTTGTGCAGCAGTGATGCTGTTCGTGCTGCATCACCCGCATGTTCCTCACACTCAAGTGTTTCTTTATGCTCTTTCACCAGCAGAGGTCCTCAGTGCAGAGTGGTTGCACTGGTATGACATAATGCTCAGACTGACTGGCTGCTCCACACTCACTTAGATAAATGAGCAGTTAGTGAAAGTGGAGCCTCGGCGATCCATATCCTCTCATGCTCATATATCAGATATGAACATTTGTGAGAGTTGCTTTTAATAGGCAAATTATCATCGCCTGGGATCTGAAACACAGAATTATTTTGCTTAATTTGTCTTGAATGTGTTATATTTCACTGACTAGTTACGCAGTGGTCGAGGGAGCAGTGGTTGGTTGACAGGGCTCAGTGTTTTCCCTGTGCTGGATCAGTGTTGGTTCACTCAGAGTGCAGAGCTGACTGTGTTGCAGATGAGTTGTTGCCTTTGCTGGATGTTTCTCAGTAAACAGACGTATGTATCAGGTGAACTCCAAGCTGTCTGAATGAGACACAACCAAAGAAATTACCACATTTTTATATAAATATTTAAACATATGTGAACAATAATGGTTTAAGTAGACCCTATGCTACAGCATTTTATACTCAACACATGTCATGAATAAATAATTTGGATTATGAATCATATCTCTGAAATGTTATGGCTACTTATTTTGTGTGTTGAACATGAACATTTCATTTCACAGGACAGTAAAAAAAACAAAAAAAAAACAGCTGGTGTTAAACAGAAGGCAGAGAAGTGAGGTCTTTTCTGTGCCACTTAAAAAAGAAGCTTCATAAATCCCAACATGACAAAATAGTCCAACTTCCCGTGAAAACCCAGCATGAAGGAATTATTTCCAGACCACTGTGATGTATCGCCATGGGAATCAATGACCTTATTATATACAGCTGCACAATGCCACTGCCACACATTTTCATCAGCCTTTTTATTATTAGTAGTAGCAGTGGTATTTATCAGTATTATCATTATTTGTCAGATTGTGTTAAATTGTGTTAAATCACCAATTCACCAGCTTTTTCTCTATTTTCTGTGACACTCTCAAAAGTTGCTTCAGCCTCACCCAGAAGAGACAGGAGCTCAGACACTTCATTGCAGTGTTTCGAGGGTATATTTAAAAATATACATAAAAAGCACCTCTTTTAGTCATTGAGTTTGTAATTGTATTAGAAAGTTGTCTTCTGTTTTTTGTTTGCTGTTAGCTTTTCTATTTGTATGAGTAGTGGAAAAATGAAAATACACTTGTAAAATACAAGTCCCTCAAAGCAGTATTTAAATGAGACACTTGAGTAAACATATTTAGCATTTGAGCAAATAAACTAATTATGTTGCTCCACTGGTTATTTTGGTTCAGCTGGAGTCAAGTTTCCTCAACAAACTGATGATAGTAGCCTAATATTGTGAAGTTTTCCTCAGAATAACAGCAAAGAGTTATTATTATTGACACACATTAATGTAAAAAAAAAATCATTTCTCAGATTAAAACTCTGCATGATGTCTTATTAGCATGTATACTGTGCATGTGCTCATTAAGGCACTCATGTTTCTAAGCTCCTCCTCCGGACAATCGCAGCCTTTCGCTGGTTGACCTAGTGAGGTTGGCATGGAAACGCAGAATGAAGCATGCTAAATTAGGTTTCTAAAAGAGGCACGTCGTCGTCTCTCCAGAGGCAGCAGCAGACATAAACACGAACAGATCATAGAAAGCCAGGGTGGCCTGGTTGCATTATGGGTGCTGTAATTTGTGTAACACACTTGGGGCAGGGGGCTGGCTCAGAGACAGTGCGACTGTGTTTGCAGGGAAACACGCAAACAATCTATAAACAGAGGTACGCTGAGAATACCAATGCAGTATGATTCAAAAGTTTATTCCGACATGCTCCCTGCTTGTACTTCACTCAAGGCTGTTGTCACTATCACTTACAAGCATGACAGCCACAAAGCTGGGAAATCATGTGAATGGGTGTTGACAAAAGGCAGCATTCACTGAGTATGTCTGTTTCACTTTCCGCTTTAAAACTGCAGGAATCATATTCACATCAGCAGTTTCCTGTAATGGAGAGCGTAATGTAATTCACCACACCGTGGCACAATGTGAGCCACTCATAATCTCAGCCCTCACAGACATGGTTATCAAGCGACGAGCTGTTTGAGCCAATTCTTAAACCTTTCTAATTCCAAATTGCAGGTGTTACCGAGAGGCAAACCATGTGTTGTGTCGGACCTTGGGGGGGAAACTGTTCTTTTCTCAGGGAGATGGTTTCACCCTGTGTAGCCTGTATCAGCACCTGATGTGGTGAAATCCTCGTGCTCTTCTCGGGCATATTATGGTCTTCTCTTCTCAGCTCGCAGCCTCTGGCTTCCTAAACTAAACAGAGGTCTTTTTGTGTCACCTCCGCAATGGCTTTTTCGAAAAAGCAGGAAAAAAAATTACCCTTTGTCCTTTTACTCATTATTTCTAACACCAGTCTCTTAACGTTACCCCATGACTCAAATCAGCTTCCTATCCTTAACCTGAGGTTTCACTCTCAACACTAGTAGCTATTGGAGTTCCTTTTCACTCCGGCTTTTTTATTCCAATAATAATCTGGATTTTATTCATTTCTGCAGAGCTACTGAGCCGATATTAAATGTCCAGATCAAACGATCCACTCAGTCCGAGGGGGGAATTATTCAGCAGATCTATTGGGTGCGTTTGACACTAAGAATAGCAGTGACACACATTCCCGAACCCTTTTTCCTGATAATAAGGTATGCATGTTAAGCGTTTCCCTTGCAGCTGATTGGCCGGGCTCGGCTGACATTCATGTGCTCACTATTCAGGTCACTGAGCTTGGAGGGTGGATGATGCTGGAGTGATGTTCCTGCGAGGACTCTCTGAGCCCAGGCTGCAGGAAGATGTTGATCCTCTGTGTGGATTTGTCAGTGAAAATATAAAATGTTTGACATTTCTCTTCCCTCTGATCCTTGAATTTGTTTCTAGAGATGACAGGGTTATGCAATTGCCTTCCGCATAAAATTAACTTAAGAGATTATGTATTCTTACTAAATGTGGAGTGAGTAAATCCTTTTAAGTCTTATCTGCCTGCAAACTGCCACAGGAAGGAACACGGGATATAATTCACAACTTCAACAGATCTCATCTCACTAAGTACTCATATTGTTTTATTGATTAAATAGGAAACAGAACAACATAGATGAGAGACTATACACAGAAATATTGTTCTCATCTTACAGTATAAGTGGGATAAGGATGTGCCAGTGTACGAGCTGGAGATCTCATCTCAGCATCCTCCCTGTCTCGCTCAAACGTCCACAGTGCCATTCATAATGGCTGCTGCTGCCTGTCCATTTCACTGGAAGGAGTTGCCCCACACCACCACCACCACCAACAACCCCCTCCTCTTCCTTCAAACCACAGTCTCTCCCATAGTTCACAGTGAGATCTGATTGAGTTACATATGAGCAGGCGGACACAGGCGCTGTACAGTTCAACATCTTGTGCAAAAATTAATGGCACGTTTTCTGCTACATACATACATCCAGAGATAGGTGTGGAATGTAAATTTGGTTGTTGCATTTATTTATAGAGCTCCTGCTGTTCTTCTCCTGACACAAAAAAAAAACAAAGGTAAAGGGTCTGGTTGTTATCAAAGAGACTTTCTGGAAAGAAAAGACAAAAAAGATTTGACGGTTTCCTACAAAAAGTGGGAGTAACAAAAGTTAAAAGTACTGTAGAAAAGACTGAATAAATTCTGAAAGTCCGTAGCAAAAGCACCCTTAGAAAGGCACTCGCCCATGTTGTGTGTGACTGTGTTCCCAGAAGACCTTTTTTATATTTTGCTTATCCTTAGTCACCGATGCTGCTGTGTGTCCAGGTGTGACCCTGAACCTTTCCTGAGTGCGTGTCCAGTTGGCTCAGCACCAAGGAGCCAGGCTTGTTGCTCCAGCTCCCTGTGGAGATGTTTTGTGCTTGCGTGCTGTCGGCCTTCTTGACTCTGTTACTGTTGCTTATGGTGTAGTGAAGCCAAGAGATGACAGAGAGACGAGCCAAGAGTTACAGTATAGAAACATGAATTAAAAACGGGTGGTCATGTAGTTATAGTGGGGGAAAAAAAGTTGCAGTCAGAGCCGTGATCTGTAATCTTTGATTGATTCAGATTCAGTCCATTCTTTTATTTTCTCATCTGGCTGCTGCCTCCTGCAGCTGCCGGTTTATTTCCAACCCTGCGGACAGGAACCTTGGATACAGGTATCTTGGTGCGAGGGGGTTCTTTAGCTTGAGGGATTTGGGAGGCAGTGTGAGACTGTGCGCCGTGTTTCACAGGGATCTTTGAGTCACGCGGTATACTGGTGAGGACTTTCTGCTGGGGAGGCTGATGACTCTCCTCCTGGGTGTGTTTTAAGGTGGGTGCATTGCCCTCAACATCACTGATCTTATCTCTGCTCCCTGCATCATGTGAGTTGAAATGGGGCCTCTCTTCTTCTAGCACAGGAGTAGTCGGGGTTCTGCTCACTTCCTCATCAACATGTTGGCTCTCCCGGACAGGTAGCTTGGCCGCTCTGCCCCCTCCAACTACAGGTATTTTGCTAAGCCCCGATGCCTTTACTGTTGGTGTCCTCCTGTCTTTGGAGGAGCCCTGGAGGCTCGTTAGTGACTCGCTGTGAAGTTCTTCTGTTTTGGACGGCCCAGTCTGGGCCCCCTGGGCAGCTGTGCAACTTGGACTAGTCAGTTGCCAATCCATTGATGCTTCTCCGCTCCCTCTCATCTTAACAGAGGCCTGGGCTTCACTCGGTGCAGGGGCCGAAGGAAGAGAAGTGACAGGGCAAGGAGCAGGAGCAGGGGTGGGTGCGGGAGGGGCTTTAGATACAGAAACTGGAATTTGAACAGTGGCTGGTGGATCTTTAGGTACAGAAACTGGGATCTGAGCAGGTGGGCCTTTAGGTACAGATGCTGGGATCTGAGAGGAAGGCAATTTAGACACAGAAACTGGGATCTGAGCAGCCGCTGGAGGGCCTTTAGATACAGAAACTGCAATCTCAGCGGCTGCCAGATGTCCTTTAGGTACTGAAACTGGGATCTTAACAGGCTCTGGAGAAGCTTTAGGTACAGAAACTGGGATCTTAACAGGCTCTGGAGAAGCTTTAGGTACAGAAACTGGGATCTGAGCAGGTTCTGGAGAAGCTTTAGGTACAGAAACTGGGATCTTAACAGGTTCTGGGGAAGCTTTAGGTACAGAAACTGGGATCTTAACAGGTTCTGGAGAAGCTTTAGGTACAGAAACTGGGATCTGAGCAGGTTCTGGAGAAGCTTTAGGTACAGAAACTGCGATCTTAACAGGTTCTGGAGAAGCTTTAGGTACAGAAACTGGGATCTTAACAGGCTCCAGAGGAACTTTAGGTAGGCCTACAGAAACTGGGATCTGAGCAAGTTCTGGAGGAACTTTAGATAAAGAATCTGGGATCTTAACAGGAGCGGGGAGATCTTTAGATACTGAAATTGGGATCTGAGCAGGCTCTGGAGGAAATTTAGGAACAGAAACTGGGATCTTAACAGGCTCCAGAGGAACTTTAGGTGCAGAAACTGGGATCTTAACAGGAGCAGGGGGGTCCTTAGACACAGAAATTGGGATTTGAGCAGGGGCAGGGGGAGCTTTAGATTGAGAGACTGGGATCTGCCCCAGAGCAGGAGGTAGAGGAGATGCTGTAGAAACAACAGCATGAGAGGTAGGGGCTGGAGTTGGTGTGGGAGCAGGGGGCGTCTTATCTAAAGAGACGGGTGCAGGAGTGGGTTTAGTTGTGGGAGGAGCAGTCTTATCTAATGAAGCTGATGACGGAGAAGGGGCAGATGCAGGGCTGGGTTGGGTTTTAGCTGCAGATGGGGTAGAAAATGAACTACTAACAAAGGAGGAGGGGGTCTTGTTAAGGTCCAGTGGACTAGAGGTGACCACAGGCTTGGAGAGGGCCGCAGATACCGAGCCAGAGGTTGTAAATGACACAGGAACCGTCATCTTGGCGGAGACGACCGGTGCAGGGGATGGGGGTTTGGTTGTAACAGCAGGGGCTGGTGATACCGTCACTGGGGCTTTAGCTTCTGCTGCAGCCGAACTTAGGAAAGGTTTGTAGGTAGTGGACGTTTGCAGGTTCAAACTTGTGGCTGAATCCAGTTTAGTCGATGATGGAGGGTGGGTAAAAGCAACAGGGGTGGGAGGGCTATGTTTTACAGGTGGAGGTTTAGCTGACACAGGAGGAGGAGGGGGTTTAGCTGACACAGGAGGAGGCGGAGCAGGAGTAGCGACAGGGCTGGGCTTACTTACTGAAGCAGTAACTGGAGGAGGTGCTGTAATCTCTGATGCCAACTTGCTGGCGGTAGAGGTAAGAGTTGAACTAATGGAGGAGGGGGCCTTGACTACAGTGGCTGGGGTGTTTGGAGGAGCTGTGGCGGTAGCAGAGGTGGACTTAATCGTTATCGTAGAGGAAGACGTTATCGGAGCGGAGAGGCTTGCTAAAGTTACAGGGGTAGTTGAAAGCTTCGTCGCGGTGGACGTAGGAGTCGATTTAAATTTACTGCTGGCAGAAGCTGCTGTGGAGTCTGAGCTCAATTTGACCGACTGAGTTGTCAGAGTGGAAGATTTGGTCAGCGTTGTGATGATGGTGCTCGGCTTGGCAAAAGTAGAGGAGGCTGCAGTTGTTGTTGTCTTCGCGAAAGAAGTAAAGGATTGAGTTGAGGCAGTCGTGGGGGCGGCTACAGAAGAGGTTTTTGCTGTAGTTGCAGTGCTGACAAAGGTAGAAGTCAGCGGAGAGGAGATGCTGGGTTTGGAGAAGAAAGATGTGGAGGATGGAGAGATATCACTCAGCCCAGTGCTGATGGCGCTGCTGGCTTTACCCCACTCTGCCTCCACATCAGCCATGATGTCTCCCCCCCCTGAGATCGAGTCAAAGGTCAGGAGAGAGGAGATGTCTGCCAGCAAGGAGCTCAGGCTCTTATCACCAATCATCGGCGGCTCGGAGGTGGGCAAAGGGGGCAAATACTCATTAGTTCTACTCACATTGTCTGCTGTCGCCTGGGGGGTGATGGCCTTTGACGGGGACGTGGGAGCGCTGTTCTGTGGGGTGAACAGGCTCTTGAAAGACCTACAACTCTGGCTCTCAAGGCTGTCTGGAGATCGAGGCTGGGATTTGGGGGTGAGGGTGAGATCCTCTTTGATGATTTCCACGCTGTTGGCACGGGACGACATGAGGAGCGGGCTCGGAGGGGCATCCTCCTTGTCCTCTTTATCCTTTGAGCGGAACTTAACATTGCCAAAGAGACCCTTCAACCCACGACGCTGCCGACCCACGGGCTGGCTCACAGTGTGGACTCTGCGGTCCCCGACTCCTCTCCGGCCGCCCCTCAGTAACGACAGGAAGCTGAGGGACTTGGCTGAGCTGGCTGAAGAAATGGAGGTGCGAGCAGGAGCTGCAACCATAACGCCATCTTCACCCAGCGGCTCCTCCTCTGCCTGCTCCCTCTCCGCCTGACTCACCTCCTGTCCCTTCTCCTTCTCCGACTCCTGCTCCAGATCTGGTGCAGCGCTCTCTGATAATCCATCAAGGGTTTTGCTCTTAACAGGTGACTTGTTGTTCCCATCCCCTTTGCTTCTAATAGAAAAGATGTTACCTGGCTTGCGTTTCCCGAACAGCTTGAATCCTTTTCTGATTTTCCCACTCGGCTGTGATTCCCCAGGCGGGGGGTCCATGTTATCCGTTTGTACATCCATCTTCTCTCTGTTTCCCCCTTTTCTCTGTATCCTCCAGTCACTTGCTGCAGTTGTTGTTATTCTCCAGCCAGTGGAGAGAGAGCATTTACATCCAGACCTCCTCTTTATCTCCGTCTGTCTCCTTGCTTTACCTCAGTGTCTCTCAGTGCGTTTCTTTATCGTTTGTCTGTATCCCTCCCTCAGCCTATCTTTCCCATCCAGCCCTTTCTCCTCTATTTCTCCCTTGAAAGCCCCTCCCCTTTGCCTCTTTTTTTTTTTTGTCTGGCTGCTCTCCACGGTTGCCATAGCAACTGAGGAGCTAAGCAGCTTTCGTCAGCAATGCAGAGCCAGGGGCTGTCATCAACCCACCCTGAACGCAGCTTTCTCTTCCTCTCTCTCTTCCTTCTCTGTCTGATGACTCTGTTTACATAAACACCAAAGACAAATAGTCCATTAACAGGGGAAGATTTTCAATTCTGAATGATCCTTTTTTTTACATAAACATCTCATTTATACATTTTTTTCCCAAGTCTATTTAGTCCCGGCAAACTATCCGAACTTGACACAACATAAAATCAAAATTTCATGAATAATTATTGCCGCATTCTCATAATTTATTGCGTTCATGTTTGGGAGATCATTAGCATATTGACCTACATCATCATATGTTAAAAAAAAACATAATTTTAAAATTTGTTATAGAAAATATGAAAAATAAAACAAATGTAAGGCGTCCTGCAAAGTGTAAATGATTTCTATCAAAGTCTTGTGGGAGGGCGTGACCTTTTGAACATCTTCACAGAGTCAACAACAGTCCTGAGGACAATGAAGCCATTGAGGCTGATTGCATAATTATAAATGAATGAATTGATTTATTTTAAAGATAAGGAAGAAAGATGAGTATGGTAGTATAGATATGATTTTTCAGTCAATATTTCTTTTGTGTAAATATCAATTTGAGCATTTTTATGATTTAGGCATCCGGTCACTGTGAAATGTGTGTTTGTATGTTGTTGTTTTTAATGTCTATAATGTCAAATGCACTCATCTAATCAACACAGTGCTCTAGCTTTCTTTTTTTTCATTCACTTTCATTCATTTCACATTTTCAGGTTTTTGGTATACAGACTAAATGAGAAGCTGCTCTGAATTTAATTAAATCATGAGTAGCTGTGAGAATCTTGTTAGTAGATGTTAATGCTCATCAAGGGCCTTTAGTTTAATGGATTTTCTGCTTGTCTTGCACAGGTATTGGTAAATGACTTAAATTACCTATTTTGAAATAAGTCCAACCTAAGACCTAATAAAGAGTGAATTTACTTTTTGTCAGGGCCCATACTTGTCAGAACTTATTTTGTGTAATGTCTGCGTGTTTCCCCCCAAATTAAATTACTGTGTGTTTTTTACAAATTGGTCATGTGAGTCATAAAGAGGCGAGGGGTCGTTCTTTATTATCAGGTTAGTGGATGAGGATTTGAGGTGGAACAAGTGCGTCCTCTTGTGGTTGCTTGTCACAGTTCGGCTGCAGACAGATTTAAAGTGTTTGGAGTCTGAGAATAAAGCTGCTGTCTCATCCACATGCATCCCCTGGCCCTAAAAAGTCTGAGTAAGTGGGTCAGCAATCTGTGAACAAATCTGGCTGTTTCTCCAGACTGTCTTAAGACACAGTGGGAGATTTAAAGATAGAGTCACACTGGTACGCATAACGGACTATAAAGTACAGATTTAATTGCTTTCTAGGGCTTTGGCACATTTGCACATCGCCAGGGTGCAGAGATATTTGCAACAGAGATGTGTCGACATGAGATGCACACTAGAACTGAAATCTTAATAAATAAAATGATCAGAGGGATACACAGATGATGTTTTGATGCATACACACACAGAGAGAGATTCAGTTAACACAAATAAATAGGTGCTTTTATTTACTATTTCTAGGAAAATGTAAAAAATGTTGTTCTCCCATGCACACATATTCAAAAACCTCCATGATCTCAGTCCAAAGGACCAGTTTGTGAGTTTTCGGCCTTTTGGCCGCTCTGCATTTGTCCCAGTTACAGCACTGGTCCTCTCTGACAGACAACCTATTAAAAACACTGTCATACAAATCTCTAATAATTTTTCAGTTTCCAAACCTTTTAAAGATTAAAGAAATAATTTAGCATTTTGTTAGAGAGACACATTTGCTGTGCAGAGACTTAAGATCAAAGGAGTGACAACACTGTTGTACCATATCTGTCTTCTCAACTGTGGTTCTTGCTGAGAGTATTCTTTGTCTTCCACAAAAACAAAGAATATCTCTCTATCTGTTATCTATCAGACAACAATGGTTCACTTCCTCAAGTTTAGAAATGTCAGTCTCTAACAATTCTGCCTCCACTCCAGAGATAAGAGAAAGAAATGTCATTCCTGGTGCTAAAACGGGGAGAACATGTAGGCTAAACACTTTAACACCATGTTTCTAGAATCTGTGTAATTTGGGTGAATTAATGTTTTTTTTGTCATCTATAGGATACAAACCAATGTCAGCAGATGTACAACAGGGTTGAAAGGCACCTAAGTAGTCCTTTGATTATAAAACAAAAAGCTTCCTCCCCTTAAACTAGAGAGACAGAATGAGGTAAAATGTTATCTGCTGAAAAGGTTTGTCGGACTGATGATGGTCTCTTAACTTCAATAACCTGATAGATCATTAAAAAAAGCAGTGTTGGCGTCCACGCTCTCACACTCTTTTCAGACGTCATGCTCCACGAGAACTTTAGCGTTGTAGTCGTTGTCATGCGCCTCAGGGGGAAGTGTGTCATATGTGCGACGGTACAAAAACCGGGTGATCAGAGTGATGATGAACATCTCCATGATCATCATTTGCTGACTCAGCACTGCAGGGAAGAAGGAGAGAGACAGGTCAGGTCACAGGATCAGGTGGAGATGCACGAAGATACTTGTAGATTTTTCTTACTGGATCCTCGAGCTTGAGAAGAGAAGGGAGGTGCACAGGCAATGGTCCCATCCAAGGCCAGGATGTTAATGATTGATGTCTGCAGCTGACTTAACACAAGTATTAGCTGAGGAGGAAACATTTCCTCATCAGTTGCATGCAGACAGTTAAAGGTTAAACATGCACTCTGTAGCATCTCTGAGAATCAGTATTAGAGCAGGCGTTGAAGCCACAGCCAAGCAGACTGGTCGACATGATGAGTGGGTTTATGTTTCTTTAAATTGATACTGCCCCATAAACCGTTTTATTATTTCACCCACTCATTATAAGACACTGCTAGGAAATGTGTACAAACAGTAAGACTCAGCGAGGGCTGCTATAGTGGCTTTGTGAGACTGTGCTTTGTGCTAAATGCTAAATACTAATGTTGATACAAAGGTTGGCTAAATGAGAGCACCACTCTTCATGAGTCATAAAGCAATCAAGCAATTCATTGCATGAGAGTGAAGACATTTCCTCTTAACCACTGCAACACAAAGTATCTATTTTAATCTCTTGTAAAATTATTTAGAGATTTTCATCATTGAGGTTGTGATTGAGCACTGTTTGTTCGTCACTCACTTGGTACATGGCGTACTTGCAAATAATATTAATGTTGCGTAGATGGCCATTGGTGTTCATGAAGATGATGGCTACAGGCCAGAGGGAGGTGATTGTGAGAACGCCAATGAACGGGTTAATCCAAATAGCTGTACCAGTGATTTCTAACTGGAGAAGAAACAGAGAAATATTAATATTTTGTCATATTTCGGTCCTGTCTGTTCTGTCTTGGCTTTTGTACAATCAGATATGTAGCAAAGTGTTTGAAATACTTACATCAGAAAGGTCAAAGTAACCATTTGTCCACAATATTACGGAGAGGACAGAGAGCACAGTCTTGAGGATGGCATACTGAAGAGCGCCCAGTTTGAGTAAGAATAACATTCTCCTGAATGATCCCAACCAAAAAAAGACCAACTTTAGATATCTTTACTGGAAAAGGGACAATGTCTGGTCCATAAAAAGACATACAAAGGATATAAATAAGTGTATTAGTGTTTTATACCGTGACATGGGGACGCGGGGTAAACAGGGGCAGCAGCAGCAGCAGGGTCCTGTGCTGATCTTAAAGGTTTGACCAGAAAACCGCTTCAGAAAAGTATGTTTGCCCCCCAACTCCTCGATCATCAGAACCAGGACTTTATACACCACCACTGCAAAATAACTACACAGAGAAGATTCAGATTCAGTGCAATAATTCTTAGTTATTATCACCCTCATGGAGCATTGACTTCATTTTCACACTTCACAGTCTGAAATCTGTGCCCCCCCATTCATTTATCACCTGACACACCTTGTCTTTGCATGTGAGAGCTGGTTTTAATAAGCACATGGTGGCTAGAGGTGTGGCACGATCTTTGATCTGTGCATGTAATGATTCATCCTTGGTGGTTAAACTTACTCTAAAAACTATAGTAGTAGAGATCACATAGTGAGTGCAGGGGGGATTGTTTGCATTTAATCCTTTGTCCATGAATCCACTTTTACCTTGACAAAAGTTTAATTTAATAAGTGTTACAATTCATCTCATCATCATTTATCCTAGACTATGGACAGAAATCTCAATTTCATATCACAGCCAGTGACAGAAACCCTCAGCTGTATGAGAATAATTGGCCCTGTTCACTAATGTAGGTGTATTTAAGAGAAAACCTACCAGTTAGATGTCATGTCTGTGAACATGACCGCCCTCGGGATCCACATCCCAAAACACGCCATAGTGGCAATGACCTGACATGGAGAAATATTTTGTTAAAGCATGGTTTGATTTTCAGGTGACATTTTTGTTATAATGTTGTATCTTACTGGACTTCTACTGTATTTTGTACCATCAAATTAAGTGTGAATGCTTACTGGTGCTGCACCGTTTATCCACATGATGGTTGTCTTCTTGGGGTAGGACAGTTTTTTATAAATATAGACACACTGCTCCAGGTAGAGCAGCAGGGACATGCAGGACATGGCGGTGAGCATGGAGTACAGGCAAATTCCAAATGTATCCAGCTCTGATAAAAAAAATACATAGAAATCAGGTGCAAATTAATTTAATTCCATGACTACTGACACGTGACTACTTGTATCCATGACCGTGTAGCATTTTAGGTACTATCAGATCAGATTGTGTGGATCACAGAGGAAATATCCATTCAAGACTCTCAGGCATAGAGATGCAAACAAGTCACTAAGTGCTGAGTGTGTGTTCACGTCATTAGCACAGACTGCGGCTGATAAGGAAATATTATCAGCCAGCAGGATGCAGTAATGTGGGTCACTTACGCTTTATCACGTCCGTGGCCAGCGGAGGCTCCTGTAAACAAGCCGGGTCAATGGTGCTGTTCAGTTCTTCCTCCATGGCTGGTATAGGCTACCTCTTGAGAAATTCACTAATGGACTGAAGTTTACAAAAATAAATGGATCTCCTTCAGTAGAAGTCGATCAGTAGGTGACTGTACAACAAGGTTTACTCAGATGATCTGCTTTCCCTCCACATGTCAGTGTCCAGCGTTGGATTCTTGTAGCAGATTCAACAGCGTGCACTTTACCCTGTAGCTGACTTTTAAGGAGTGAAGGTGAGATGACAGGTTCAGAGGTTAAATCTTTATGAGAACCTCTCCATATAAGTAACTGTCGCTCATTCATTCATTCACAGACTGAAGTCACAGTAATTAAGATGACACCACGTTCAGGGTTTTAGTTAAAAGGCTGAACTTTGACAGGGTGTGTTGTTTCCTTTTACAGTAAATATAAAGATACATAAAGAGATACACGTGTCAGTAAGCGGACATGCAGTGTTTCTTAGTTAAATTATATAACATTATTGTGTTCATGTTATAATTTTTGTTGTAGTGTTCCTCACAGTTCTCAGTAAATCCTTATGTTATTACTAATTATAAAGAACTCTTTACTGCAAATAGTGTTGTCAGCATCAGAGGTTGGAGATTGGATAAAATGACAATTCCAAACAAATGTTTTTTTTTGGAAATATTGATCTCTTTCTCATACTGAAATGATCCTCAAATGTCAGTGCATTTGTCAGAAAAGCAAAAGAAAATGCATTTGTTCTCAATATTCAGATTTTTGGGTGGCCACCCGATATTAATAAATAATATCCGGATTACGCCAAAGAGGATTTAAGAGATTTAAGAATTTGATAATCATGGATAACCCCATTCAAGGAAGGTACAGTATGAACTCTAAAGGTTCAATGGGTTTCCTTATTGTTGAGGCTCTTACAACTTAACCTGTTGCACAGATATGACGAGTTGAATGACACTGTGGTCGTTCACCTTTCACCACCGAGACGAGTAGTAGCTCCTGGCAGGTTGTGTTTATGTGCCAGTGAAGAAATCAGCTCGGAACACTTAGTCCAAGCTTTAAATGATCTCGAATGTCACGGTGAACTCTCTGTGCACCACCAGTTGTCTTACTGCACTGTACTTGAACTCTGAGGATTAGACACTAGTGCCATTCATGATGGATATAATGTAGCATGAAGAAAAAAAAACAGAAAACTAAGAGGGTATTGTTTCATCTTGTGCCATCTCTTAGAATTCTTTAAGGATGGATGATCCACCACTGGATTTAATTTAATATCTCAGCAAATATCAGTGGCAGTGGTTTTGTTTTGACGACCACCATAAATATAGGAAACCAAAGACTTTACAGTTAAATTAATGGGTCTGTGACATCATGTTTAAGTAAACCAGTGGTTTCTGCTTCATGCATGTTTCTGCATGATTTTGATAATCAGTGCTAAAAATAAAGTACAGCTGTGGCAGCTGCTGGTAAACCACGGCACAGGACAAAAATATATATGTTGAATCCAACCTGAGGAAGCACTTTTGATATCTCATGAATTGCTCAGTCAGAAATAAGTCACATCAAACAAAATTAATTTGACAGTTTGACTGGAATCTGGAAAAAAAAATATATAATAATAATAAAAAAAAAAATACATATATATATATATATATATATATATATATATATTGTTTTACATTCTGCTCATGTGTTAAGAATCACAGGGAACAAGTGTTTAAGATGAAGAATCACACTTTATACTGTATTTTCATACATTACATTTGTTGTTATAGAACAATGAAGATCACCCTGCATGTAATATTTCTCTCAATAAAAAAGCGGTTCTTTACAGGCCTAAATAGCAGCTGTAGCTTCCTGAAGGTGTACTAAGATAGTAAGTTCAGTCAGTGAAATTAGTTATTAAACTACGGTGAGTACATTCAAATGGGCTACCACTCAGTCTCTACACATCACTGTTATAAAACTGATCGCTCAGGAGGCGAATCCCACACTGTGCACCATTTCCACTGAAGTGAATGGAATGTAATGAAACAGCTGCCAGGAGCACAGAGAGGAACAATCGCAACGACCCTGGTAAATAAAGTCCACCTCAGCTCTCCTGGTTCAGGCTCATGGACACAGTGCAGCAGATTTTCCCTGTATAAACATTACTTTATATTGTGTTTTCATTTTGTGCTCTTTGCTTTCCAAACTTTCAAATAAATCTTATCATCATCATTGTTGTGGAAAAACAAATGGAGAGAACACAGATTTAAGCCTTGACCCTTGATCTAATCATATTACACTAGGGTAAAGCAAAGGATTGATCAAAAGCAGAAAACTGTTTTACAGAGGTAAGAGGACAACCATGAACATCTGTCATCTGGAATTTTTTTTTTAAAGAAAATAAATACAAATAAATAAAATCAACATACAAGGAAAAACAATGCAATGAATTTACAAAAAAGTAATAGCAAAATAAATTACAAATATTTACAGTGCAATGAAAATGGCAATGTCATTGACAATGGCCTGTTAGGTATCATTAATTATTTGGAATGAAATGCAGTGAAACTAGATTTGGTCCTCACATTTCAAGCTTAGATCACTTGCATATTTACCCATCGTATAAAACTTGAAAATGAAAAATAACATAAAAGTGTAAACAAATCTTTTCAATCACGTAAACTAAATTGAATCCTTTGATTACTGACTAGCAGTCGTAATAATTGCACTGTGCTTGGAGTGAAAAACTGACATATTATATTGCACACAGAACTGATATGTGTCACTGTTTTGTATGTTGAGTTCCACAGAGCTCACTTTAGTGGTTCCCACTGCTCTACATCTAACATAACCAGATTTGAGGCTTAGTTATTAATGCTGGATTAATACTGATGAAGGATGATTATTTTATTGAAATGTATGACATGATTAATCCATGTGGATAAATATCAGACATTGGCTCAAGGGAGAAAAGGAACAAAACATCTTTAAGATGTCTTTGGCTCAAAACAAAGACAAAACCTGTGATGAATCTGGAGGGTTCAGAAGTCTCGGTACAGTCTCAGGGTGCTTTCACACAGGCAGTGTTTACGTTGACCCAGTTCAGTTGAACTTTGGTGCGGTTTGTTACATGAACCTGCCTGGTATACGACACAAGTTTAAAAAAAAAAAAAGCTGCTTCATTCTCAAAATCTATTATATAGAGTGGTAAAAACAAACAATATGAAAGGAAATGACCAGCACTACAAATAACCTGTGTACTCGTGTACTGCTTTATGTGTGTCTTCACTGTTAAAGTTTAGCGTTACTTCTCGCTAGCGTTACTTCTGAGTTTCATTTTTATAATCTGGACTCATGTAAACATGACGTACCACGCATCTTTTTTCGGTGAGTCATCAGGAAAACATGACGCTCTGCCAGTGGTGCAGCATTTGGACCAGAGTGAAAACAAACATGTATGAACATGAACCGTAGTAGCTAAAAAATGAAATAATGCATCACCCGTGGTCAGCACCAGTTTGTGTGAAAACACCCTCAGTTGGTATGGTAGCAGTTATGTGTAAAGCACAGTAGATGATTAAAATGGACATTTAAAAAAACATGTGGCTTGTGGCTGCACGTTCAAACTCAGAATGAGGGTGGAGGACGGCTCCTGTGGAGGTGCTGATGCTCCTGATTTAAGGCATCTTAGTTGATGAGCTCTTTACTGATGACCTGTGCCGGTCAGAAGAGAAATAAAAGAATAAAAAGAAATAAAAACACAGGACGAACACAAACTAACTTTACATAACAGTATTCATGTTAGTAACACATACCGGCTATGGCTCACTCTCCATTGTCACAGAGACAATCTGACCTCCATCTGAAAAGAAACCAGTGGGGTCACAAGAGATGTTTCAGGAACTGTTGCAGGTTGTATGATGAGCAGAAAAGTAAAAACCACAAACACAAGCAAAGATGACAAATAGTGTGAAAAAACCACAAGCAAGTAACACACCAATTTTCTCTTTGCTGTCGTCCACTGTGTGTTGTATGTTGTTACCAGAGGTAACACTGGGGTTGGGCTGCCCATCAGCAAGGCTGTAATTAAAATCACATCAGAGATTATAACCTTGTGACCAAAACTGACAGGAAGCAGATTCAATCTAAAAAAATAAATAAATAAAAACACCAGCCTTTTTCCATTTTGCTGGAGGATACTGTTTGCTTGTTCAGGGTCTATGTGCACCAGCCTGGTGACGTAGGAATGTCCATCCCCCAGACTGATAGATCAGATAGTGTCAGCATTAGTGAACATGTCAGATCTGGAGCTAATGTTGCTGCTACATCGGGTCTGAGTAGAACTTACCTTGAGAAAACAGGACAAATCCAGTACTTTGCTTGGTCTCCAAACACCTCAGCTACGTTTCTACTAAAGCCAAGTGAGAACCCATTTTTGTCCGGTCCATTTGCAAAGACAGGAGCTCTAAAGGCCTCTGAGAAGGAATAGAAAAGCAAAACAGTTAGTGGTGACTTAAAAAGATACAATCAGCAGGTGAATTCAATAGGATATTTATTTATAGATACCGATAGTGGTCCTGTTCTTTCCCACAAGCCACAGATGGTAGCTGAGGAGCGACAGGATGCTGATAAAGAACAGGGCCGCCACGAAAAACAGAAACAAGATGTGGAATTTGGCGTGCGTGTCGGGCAGCTGTTTCTACAGAGACAGAAAAAGAGAACAAAATGTTTGTCTGGTCACTCTGTATGTGATAATGAATATTTAATGTTAACCCTTATTTACTTAACCACCGGCCATGTCAAGCTGTTTCCTGTCTGATTTAATTTATTTTCTTTTTGCATTAACACAATATATCTCTCCACTGTTGGACTACGTGACAGGATCCATTGTCTCATGAGAAGCTGTATGCTGAAGAGAGTCCACTGATGAGCCATCACATGACACACTTGTGCACTACAGTGAGACATTTGTAAACCGAGTGGTCAATACTGTATCTTACAATACAGTCAGTTGTGGCTGATCACATGCCTCGCCACAGCCCACTTCACTTTTAAATTGTATTCAATAATTGATCATGTTTCATAATTAATTATGTATTTCAGAGGATGCAAGTCCAGGCATCAGACCACAGAAAGTATGCACATGTCAGTTTAACAAAATAATTATAAGAGGAAGTTTTGGTACTTACAGTCCAGAATTTGATGAAATACTGGACGACTGTAGCACAAATTACGACACAGTAGAGCGAGGCGTATGCCAAGAACAGGACAAAGTACTTGTAATTTGAGAATCCAACACAGTTATTAACCCTGGAAGAAAACATGACAGAAACATGAGACAGCGATATCTCTCCATAGTTTCTTGATTCTAAAATAAATAAATATAAGTAACCAAAATGACAAAAGCTGACTAATATTACTACAAAGCTGTGATAAATGAGCTGTAGGACAGCACAAAGAGACAACTTAGATAATGATGAACTGAAGAACAGTTTAAATACAGAGTTGTATGAGGAAATCCTACCAGGGGCAGTGATGGTCCATTTTTAGCACACACCTAAAAGGGTGAGAATAAAGACAACGTACATCCTATTAGTAGAAAATAGCAGATACAGTATTTACATGACAGACACAAGCTTTAATTATACTTTGTGTACAATTAGAAAAACACTCACATTTCACAGGTTGAGCAGTGATGGCAGCGGTCAGGCTTGATTACCTGGCAGCTGTGACAGTATCGAATGGCTGTTCAGAGAAAATACAAGCAGAATTATTAAAATACAATGCATACTAATATTATTACTTATGAATATTGTTTTTTGTATAAGTAATATTTCAGGTATATTCAGCATTTTTAACACTGCCCTTTTCATATTTTAGTAAGTTGAATAAATGTTGCCAATGTCTATATGCCATCCTTACAATTGAGCCAGTGAAGCTAAGTAGGTTGATGAATGGATAAGCCAGGTGCGATAATAATAATTACACTTCCTCATAACTGAAGTTCTGTAAACAAAGACAGACCAGGCTGATATGCATCAGCAGAGACACCAAATCTTCTAGAAACATGGAGGAAGTTGTTGAGGAAGTTGCACATTCAACCAAAAGGGGAAAACATGGTGTAGCAACACCTCTACAAAAACAAGTTACAAACATGAGCCAAACAAAGACAGTATCTCTCCATCCTTCCTACTTTACCAAAGCAAACAGTGACAACAGTAAAACCGTTCCTTAACATTGTTTTCCCACGGTGGGTCTCTTTTGAGGAACTACTGAGAATTATAATATTTTTGCTGCTGTGGTGCAGGCCTCACCTCCGCCCGCTGTTCGCGTATATACGGGTAAATTCTTTGCCACTTTCTTCAGGATCTCTTGTTGCGTCTCAGCTCGCTCCTCTCGCTCATACAGTTCCTTCTCTGCTCTGGGCAAACAGAACTGACAAAAGAGGAAAAGACAGTGAGAGAAAACCTAATGCATAACACTTAGAAGTTTACACTTCCTTTCATTTCTCTCTTGCCTTACCGCTTTTGAGGGGCCTTCTGGTTTGGACCATATAGTCTTCCAGTAAGACCATATGAACATGGAGAGGAAAATGTGAAAGATGACCAAGTAGCTGACTGTTGAGAGAAAGGACACATCTGATTTGTGACACTTGTATCTGTGGAAAAATCTTTGTTGTGTGTGCAAAAGTGTGCATTATGCATTATCACTTACTTCGTTCTGCATTATTTGGGATTGTATCTGCATAAAACAGAGGAAAAATATATTAGTGAGCAGTAATGGATGTCAGAAGAATGAATGGCTACACATCCCCCACTACACACACACACACACACACACACACACCAGCCCTTTCTCGGACCATGTGGCAGCAGCCTGGCACGGCCAGCAGTGACCCACCCATAACAGAGAGCTTTGTCTTAGCAGCAGGGATGTCCCTGTCCTGACCACAGCCATTGAATTTCAGACATAACTGCTGTACGTCTACACACTTATAATAGCAACGTCAGTACCAGCCTGAAAACCCACTGTGGGTGAGGGGAGGGGATGGTGCCTGATCAATATCTAGCCTATCTACTAAAAAATACATGCAATGCTCATGCCCACTGAAGCTCTTTAAGACCAGCTGAGCTGAGTCAGGGTCATCTTAAATGAATATGCATTTAAATATTCACTAATTTAAATATGAAACAAATGCATTCTTCTTATTATTTCACTGACTACTGACTTATGAATGTGTTGAATGTATAACTAATTATTTCACTGAAAAATCAATATCTGAATCAATCATTTCACTCGATGTTCTTGCATTTAAGTGATTTCAATGTCTGCTAATACTGCCAATAATTAATTCATTTAAATTAAGCAATTTAGGTACAGAAAGCCGTTGTTACATGGTATAAGCCCTTTGCATTACTTTATTACAGTGCAAGAGTACCAGTTATTAGGCTGAACAGCAAGCATCTTTAACAAGTACAACTTAAAAATCTGAGA
Source organism: Trachurus trachurus (assembly GCF_905171665.1). Taxonomy (NCBI): domain Eukaryota; kingdom Metazoa; phylum Chordata; class Actinopteri; order Carangiformes; family Carangidae; genus Trachurus; species Trachurus trachurus. Next base: position 15,703,393 of record NC_139903.1, on the reverse strand, counting down.
GCTCCGACAAAAACACAGCAACACAGGCAGTTTTACAGTCTTCTTTAAACTTCAGACCATTATGTCAAGTCACCTGGTGCATAACAAGTATCACGATGAAGTTATTAATCATTAATTTGCGGCGGTGGAAAACACCCGGACTCTGCAAATCTGATCGAAAAATAAGTTGAACTGTGAGAGTGACACAAGAGACTGACTGCGGGGATGTGAACCTTTCACACAGTCAGAAACTGAGGTTTGTCCGCTCATCCATGCAGCCTCGGGGATGATTTTAAATCTCACTCCAACAAGCTCATCAAACTTGGCAACCGCTGAAACTGTCAACAGAGGCAGGTGTCGCACCCCGCCGGAGGAAAGAAAACACGTCCAAAAAATTTAATAAAGAAAAGTGACGGTACTTACACACACACAGCTCCACGACATAAGCGTAATATGACCAGCCGACGACCAGGTTAATAAACAGGACAGGTACCCAATTCAGAGCCCGTTTACAGCACTTCAGCGCATGAGAGGGCGCCATCTTTAATCCGTGCAGGATATTAGCTGACGGCGACGTCACATCCACGGTTTTAAGGGACAGAGCCAAGGATAGGACTACAACCAGAGACACACAGGACTACAACACCCAGACACCGACGGTCCGGCGCAGCCGCAGCTGCTCCTGGACCTGTAGTGTGTTTATGGTAGCCATGGTAACCTATACATCAATCTGACCACAGAGCAGTTCAGACGTCTGATCAGATATTGTTTCATAGACTTCAGGTTTTCAATTCATACTAATCTTCAACAATTCAAGTAATTTCCAATCATTTCATACAGCCTCCTTTGTAGGTTCTACTTTTATTATTTTTTACTTCAGATCATTTCATCTTGTCAAGATTTCTTCAGCAGTTTCTTAAAGGCCCTATGCTGTGCACTTTTCTCTGGGTTTATTTACCTGCTGATATCCCTAACAAGATGTATCATTGGTTTTGAGTACCTGTGATCTGCTTAATATCGTTTATACTGCCCCTTTCTGGAGCTCTAGCAGGCACAGGTCATTTGGCCAATCAGAAGAGAGAATGAGAACCTCTCTTCTGATTGGCTGACTGTTTTTAAGTGGCATGTGGTCGGGCCAATCACAGGCAAGTAACTGAAACCTAAGCTGCATTCATCCAAAAAAAAAAAACAACTGGTCACGGTGGGCGGAGTTACCTTGTGTGTGACATCACAGAAAGGAGGAAGTGCTATCTGCTCGTCTTAAAGAGAATGTTCCTACAAATGGGCGGTGTGTGTTTCTCCGATTATGACCAGTTTGATGCATGGGACAGTATATACGTGGCCCAAAGACCTCCCCAAGCACGAAAAAATAACCAAAATCACATTTTTCATGCCATGGGGCCTTTAACTTAAAGCAGATATCAGCTTCACGGCCGTTTCGGCTAATGCTGCGTTCAAGGCAGGCTTTTGAAACCGTAAGTTACAGCTTCAAGTCACAACTACGACTTGGTAGCGTTCCAGGTAACCCGTAGCTCGTGTTTTTACCATCCTGTTGTCTGTGAAAGTTCCCTATAACGGCCACTCGTAACTTCTGACCCGTGAACTCGTACCAGATCGAACTGGTACCACTTCACAGGAAGGAAAAACACAAAGTACGAGTTTCCTTGAACGCACCATGAGTTAGCAGCCCCCGCCCTTGTCAGGCATCAATTGGTCCTCGTGCTACGTCACCACATTCACGCGCATCCCTTGGCTGCACACACAGCCCTTCATGCCGTTCTCTCTCCTCATTGGATAACACTTGTATCCCACAAGGAAAATTTTCTCCTCGGGTTACAGCAGAGCAGAGTGACGGAGAGACTCGTGTTTAGGCTGAAATACTTCATGTAAGTGATTGCTGACGGAAAATAGGACTATTTAGGACTTATATTAACAAAAACATTCCACTGATATCTGCTTTAATTCAGCATTGTTTCAACAATTTATCAGCTCATTCAGCTTTCAGCATTCACCCGCATTTCCTTCAGGAAATGCATTCTCTAGTTGTGTTGTCATTTTAGGTTGTAGCCTACAGATAAAATCACACTTTTGTGCAGGAGTTATAAAAAGTGACATTTTACTATTGTAGCCTACCAAATTACATGTACAGTGGAAACAATCATTTATTTGGTCAATTGTTTTTGTTTTTCTGTTACCTCTTAAAACTCTAATTAGGTCAGTGTATCATTTATCCATTATGTCTTTTAATTCCTAGTAAACCTGTTCTGTTTCTCCTTCCCTCTGGAGCAATGGCAATATGTAAGTAATTTCCAGGAAATCCAAAATGCTTTCTCAATGTACCCTCCTGTTCCATTTACAGATCAGACCACATGTTACGACACAATCGTCTAGTCATCCTGTTTATGGGTTGTTTCACATTGACAACAGAAAAAAAGGATGTGGTGTGAGTTCATGATCATCTCCCACTGGTCAGGATTAGATTACAAGAGCTCCACCCTGAGTTTTATTGGGAACTGGGTACAAGCCAACACTAAAGACACAACCTTTGCACAAGCAAATTAATTTTTATCATCTCTTTTTATGCGCAACATATTGTAAAAACAAATTATCTTTTCACATTACATAATAATAATTATACGATTATCAATTTATTTAAAAAATGATAGTGCATCTCAAGAACTCACTCTTGCTCTGAGGAACTGTAGAAATAGAAAAATAAAGGCCTCATACTTGTAAGCCCCTCTTTTCTCTTATTTCCATAAAGTTGCTGAGTCCTAATATATAACATCTCTTTAAGGATGAGGATATATGGAGGAGTAACAAATGACAGGAAACAAAATACATCAAAGCACAACTTTAAATTTTCTTTTCAGCATTATGTACATAATATATTGCACCTGTACTTGAATAAACCAGTAATAAATTAGTTACTTTTCATTTGCTAATTTTATTAATATCCTCCTTAGACATACCAGATTAATGGCCACAGGCAAGAGGATCCATGCATGAGGAGCTCATTTTACTTGTGTGAGGAGGCATTTTTGAGGGAGGAGCGTGTCCCCTTTTTAGGTTTGCGGGGGGAGGATGGAGAGGAAGGAGGGGAGAGAGAGGAAGGAGAGGAGGAGGCAGAGGCCGGGGAGGAGTCAGGAGAGATCGAGCGTCGTCGTCTGGTGGGACTGCTGCTGGGGGAGCCTCGGGGTGAGGAGTAGGGCGACAGGGCCTGGAGCATACGGCCACTCCGCTCCTGAATCGCATGCTGGATAAAGACAGAGACAGAAGAGAGGTTCACCATGTTGTTTTATTAAAAGGATAGTTCACCCAAAATTCAAATTTCACTCATTACCTACTCACCCTCATGTCGACTAAGGGCTGGGAGAATTTTCAGAGTCCTCCGTGCCTTCTCTGAGTTACGGCGGGGTCCGTGCAGCAGTGTTTGTCCATACAATGGTTGTGAATGGATACCAACTTTCTTCATCCAAAAAGACACACCAAAAAACATCCAAATACCTCCATACTGCTCGTCTGTAATGTCCCTCTTGTATTGAAGCCCCGACATGAGAAATTGTTCCTCCGGTCAGTGCAAATCTCGCAGGAAGAGCAGTGAAACAAGCTTAAAATATATACTTATTTAATTTTTTTCGGAACAATTTCTCATGTCGGGGCTTTAATACAAGAGGGACATTACAGACGAGCAGTATGGAGGTATTTGGATGTTTTTTGGTGTGTCTTTTTGGACGAAGAAAGTTGGTATCCATTCACAACCATTGTATGGACAAACACTGCTGCACGGACCCCGCCGTAACTCAGAGAAGGCACGGAGGACTCTGAAAATTCTCACAGCTCTTAGTCGACATGAGGGTGAGTAGATAATGAGTGAAATTTGAATTTTGGGTGAACTATCCCTTTAAGTTATAATACATATATTAAATGTTCTGTCACCTGTTTAATTGTAATTTCTTAGTAACCCAACCACATATTGTTTCACTATTTCCCACATCAACCACAGGTTTTGTCACTGCACACACAGACAATGATTCAACATTTTATTACAGTTTTCCATGCATGAGCTTTTGGTGCTTTTGACAAACCTCCCAGTTCCAATGAAACCATGAATGAACAGAAAACACATGTTACACACGTCATGATCTATGACTTTAGTTTGGAGTGAAGCATCTGTTTTTTTATTGTAAAGGGTCTGAAGGACTGCTTTCATGTTATTGAAAAATGTGCTTATTTGGTTTCTTTCTGCTTTGTTTCAGTATCTAATACTGAAATGAGCCACTGGTTAGATTAGCTTGGCTCAGCTTAGTCCTACGTGAACAAAATACAGTAACTGGACCCTCTAAAGCTCAATAAATGCTGATTTAGCAATCATCATCATTATTCTTATCAATCAAGATTCATCATGATACACCATTAAAAAATAAACTAGATAATAAACCTAGAATGTTTCTTTATCTGTTAGAGTGTTTTTGTTGTGTGGATGAATGTAAAAGTGAACTTACCCAGGCTCCATCAGGTCCAAAAAGCTCCAGGAAGTTGCAGATGAATTCTCGTGACTTCTCTTCCCACTTGTGGATGAGGTCCTGGCTCTTCTCCTCCACTCTGTAGACAAAGTGTTTGGATTTCTCCTCCACCGTTCGCACCGTCTCTTTCATCTTGTCCACCTGGTTCTGGAGCCGGTACTTTTTATCCTGTCAGAATAAACACACAACAGGTCATGACCACCTGTGCAGGCAAGTACAGACAAGATTTACTTTGGTTAAAAATGATTTCTCTTACATTAATGAATCCAACATTTAGCTCTCGGGCTGTGTATCCTCTCTGCAGGTTGCGTCGAACATAGATGTCATAGTCTCGGACGATGCGGGTGATCAGATCAGATGTGGAGATGCCTTCTGTCCTCTCAGTGGCCACAAACATCCCTGACATGAGAACACAGACAATTAAAGCACATGAAATCCATTCAGTCATATGGGAAATGACAGAGGTGGAACTCATCACAAGGTATCTTCACCTGCTTCCTTTATGTGTTTGTAAACGTCCTCTGATCCAGCAGAAGTGTAGGGGATATCATCGTGGGCCACGAAGTCAATCTGTGAGTGCAACATGACAGCGTTTCAGACACATTGTTGTCACTGTTAGAAGCTGTGTGTCCCACTGACTGTGTGACCTTTGACCTTGTGTTGTTTGAGGAACTCTTCAGTCAGTGTCCAGGGAGCGTCTCGCACCACCTCATCCACGTAGCGGCAGTGCCTCAGGGCGTCATAGCGTTCATCCTCAGTCATGACTGTGTAGCCTTTAAACTTATGGGTGAGTTCATCACTGCAGACTGGGAAAACAGAAATGTGATATGATCCTTTAAACTGGGATTAAAACAAATGTAGGATTTTAACCCTATTATAACGGTCATTAGTCTAAGATTAGGGTTAATAGTACTCTTCTCTCTAAAGCTACTGCAGCTCTGTGGATCATATCATGTAAACACAAGGAGAAACTGTTTATGTTATTTTACTGTGAGGTTTGGAGAGGGGCAGCGACATTCATATCTTACCTCCTACTATCAGGTAAGTGTTGGGGAACACATTTTTGGCCTGCATCAGAGCTCGAGCGTGCCCCGAGTGGAAAAGATCAAAGATCCCATCAGCGTAGACTCGCACCGGACGATTAGCTGCAAGATGAGACATGTGAAACCAAGTTTTAACTCCCACTGTTATTTAAAGGGATTTGCTTATATGTAATTTTTAAACAGATACTGATACTGATAACAGCCAATAAAGATGTTAATATTTTCATTTCATTGCTAATGTGTCATACATATGGCGTGACACATCCCTGGGGGAGGATCATAATAATAACAACCTAACTATCAGTTAGATAACTAGCCATAAAACAATATTGCTGTCATTAGCTGGGAAAGACCCAAACCCAAACCAACAATAACAACAATTTATCAGCAATGCAAACAGAAACTATGAAGACTATGACCTGGTGTGCCTCTCCGGGCTTGGGCAATGGTCAGCTTTTCATGGGGGGTCTCTGATTCACAACCTGTAGACTTGGCAAAAGCAGCCGGCTCCCGGAGAGCCTGAACAGACTGAACAGAGAACACAGAGAAAGTAAATCAATCAATCAACCAATTAATCAATATGTAAATAAACAAAGAAATAAAAACATGTTTAATCTGTTCCATTGTGTTCAGAGTTTCAGCCACATTGTGTGCAGACTAACGGCACAGACTGAGTAGTCTGTCAGTATACCATCAAACATATCCATACTTGTATTCAGGGCAGTTGCGACATTTCCACTAAACCTGACTGGCATGTATTTGTAACGTGGGAGGAAAAGGGTGTCACTGCATTCAAGAACAAAATAGTGCAGGAAAACAATATACAGCAGCAGAGTTAGAACTACACTAATGTTATATAAACAGAGTTGTTATATACGTTTATTTTGATAAAAAAAAGTATTAGATAATTCGCAGGTTGGGACGTCCCTCTAGATATGACATTTTATAAAGAAAATTTTTCAAAACAAGATAAGCTTTGATATCTTTAGGACAACGCTGATCAGTCTCAGCACTGAACTCTAATGAGCATCCTGATGTGTCATGGACTTTGTGTAGATACATACAGTATACGCAGCTTTATCTGATGTGTTGTAACATACTTTGAACTTTGATTCTATGCAAACGGGTGATGTCATTTATGTTAAAGTATAAGATTGTTTAAAATGTATTTAGAAATCCTCAATGAAAACAACTAACTAGCATGCCTCAATGCTTGTTTTATATTCTTCTCCTGGTTCTTATCACTTTCCACTAATTCCCCACTTGACACCCTCCAAAAATTAACATGCAGATCTTAAATGTTGTGTTTCCACAATCAAAGAAAATGAAAATGAATAACAATAGAAACCGTTTTTAACCATCATTTTCCACCACTTCATACCAAACAAATGCTAAATATCAGTTAAGAATAATAATCAAGGTCATCTCTATATCACTCCACCCAGCTAGTCACCGGCCCCACTCCCAGGCACAAGTCAAATAACAAAGAGGAGACATTCCCCTCTGTTATATTCAATAAAAGAAAATAAAAGCCTGACTAATACATTCCTGTTTACAGTCTTTAAATAATGTACAAAAACAAGACTCAGCACACTCAGAATCTCTCAATGTGCATGTGGTTGCCATTTGAAGTGTAATGATAAGGAAGCTGGTGGTTTGGTATTGACAGAACAGGACTCACCCTGCGAGGGCCTCCCCTCTGGCTCTGTGGAGTCTGTTGTTGGTGACCGTTGTTGCCTCTGCCCCGTCTCTTTCCGGCCATCCTGGATTATTCTGCTGCCTTGTCCTCTAACAGTCCAGCTGTACCCACCTGCCTCTCCTCTCGGCTGGCTTGACCGCTGCACAGGGACGATTCCTGAGCCTGTCTGTGATTTTAAGTATACATCCCATCGGCCTGCCTGATCCTGATGACGTGAAAATGCAGCGGGCAAAGTTCAACCTACTCTGCCGATGGCTCCCAGGGGAGTAGATTGTGCTTGTCATCAATATTGAGCTTGTGAATAGTTTCCCTTTTCGTGATCTGGTATCACTGACACCAGCTTGAAGTGAAAAGTGAAAAAAAAAAAATCATGTTTCGTAGCATTTCTCACATTTCCTCTCAGACTGTGATACATCAGTAACTTTAAAGGTAAGTGCTCACAGCTGTTACACTGTCAGCCTTTGGAACCAAACACCGAAGGACAATATGTCCCAGCAAGTTACCCACAGTGCTATGCTACACATTATGTAATTTCTGTTGCAAGTATAGTTTGGGTATGTCTTAAAATCAATAGTGTGCTGCCCTGCCTACTTGTTACATTTAGTCTTGGACACCAGCTGCTGCTTTATGGATTGTTTACACTGTAGCACCAGCTGAAGTTTGATCCTGTTGTAGGCTACACACGTACGGTCTAAAACAGTGTCAGAAAATTATAGTCAATTTTAAACACAGTAAATGCATATGGACATTTTAGCCACTAGCAGCTAAAACTACTATGTTAGCATGCTAAAACTGAGCAAATCAGCATGTTAGCATGCTAATTATGTAAAAACATTAATGGGGTGGAGATGGTGGTTTAATAATTTTGCTGTGATACTGATATTTGTATTAAGCTCCCTCAACACCACAAAACTATGTGATGTAGTGTACAAGGCAAGCTATTGAGGTAGAAGTGTAGCAGCTAAATGAGGAAAACAGGAACCAGCAGCTGATTTTTCATTAAAGAAAAAAATAAAACCATAAAAAATAATTCACACTGAGTAAGTAAGACTGAAATGAAATCTTTATCTGAGGGGGGGGGGGGACCTCCCCGTTATTCCCAAAAGCCAGACTATGCTCCCACCTTTTCTGACAAACCCTCCCTGACTAATACTGTAACTTTATGTGGGCTGCTGAACTCAGCATTAAGCCTCAATACAACTCCGCAAGTTGTGTTAGTTCTTGTTTCATATACATTGAACATTAACCAGATACATGGTCATAGATATATTTATAACGGTCAAACATTAAGGCCACGAGTAATTCATTTTCTTACAGAAATCAGATGTGTGATCATTAACAGAACCTCCGAAGACATTTGCAGATATACTACCGGCAACGTTTCAAGTTTGTCAGTTTTATCTTATCCTCATCTGTGTTCTCTTTTATCTTATTTACACTCACTTTACACATCAGTCAAATCTCTTAAAAGTTGGGGAGAGCTGGAAGTTATTCAGACAACACCTTACCCTTAGTAGGCCTACACACTAAATTTATTTCTATTTGATTTAGATTTAAGAACACAGTTATAATACATATAATACATTTACATATATACAGACTTGCTGTATATGTATTTGAATGTACATTATTAAATTTAGACAATAACTTGTACAGGAGAGGTCGGGAAGTAAGGGCGTACAGAATTTAAAATTTAACAGAAAATAAACATTAAGGAGAAGTAATGAGATTTTGAACTTCTTGGAAATGTCTGAGTCGTCTTGAATGAGTAGCTCCAGGCTGAATTTTCGGGGAATTCAAGAGACATGGGTGTCTATTTTTGTAAGAGAACTCGCTTTCATTCTTATTTCTGCCCATGTATAAGAATGCTCTGAATGAACAGAGATCAAGTTATTTTACAGATGTGAGTCAAGTTCAGTGGAGACGTATAGGAAACAGCTGCCTAACCGGTTTGAGGACGCAGGAAGGAGGAGTGACTTCACAGGAATGTTTCACCTGTGAGCACAATAACCTGGAGCAAGGGGTGTGGCTATCCATGTGAGAGCATGCAGGGTGGGAGTATTGCTTTACTGTTTTTCCTCTCACTTCCTGATCTCTACACACTGCCCAAATATGTGGAGTGACAAACACAGTGACAAGCACAGTGACAGCACTAAAATATTCTGGATCTTGGACAGTGAAGTTAGGAAATATCATCCGACAACAAAGGTAAGACTGCCAACTTTCTCTCTCTCATTCTTGTCCAGTTAGTGCAGATTAAATCTGAGGAGATACTGACCACTTAGTAAACATGTGGCAGCGTCTACTGTAGCCAAAGAAGGTCACAGTGCGAAGAACGAGTCTAAGCAGGTCAAAAACTATCTTACTATTCTGCGGATTTCAGTTTCACTTGAAACCACAGTGCCTTAATTGACATGACAATAGTAAGAGAAACCAGAGAAAAGCAGCTGTTCAGTCGAATGGAGAGTGTTTTTCTCAACATATTTATGACCTTAGTTTTCTAACATTTGAGATTGGTGGGCAAGTAACTAACCTCTTGTTGTAAATTCAGTCTAGCGAGGTCGCTGAAGTGAAGTGTGACAGACACAGCCTAAGGGTCAGATTACTGTTCTCCTGCATCTTTTATTGTGTTTGTGGACATATGGTTTGTTGTTAATTACATTATGGGCCATATATTGTCTGAATTATGTATTTGTGATGTAATCTGTCTGCAGATTATTTGTCCACTGCTGGTGTGAAGCATGTTCCTGAAGCAGTATCTGCCACTGCTCCTGCTGATAGCTGTTCACATATGCAAAGGTGAGGCTCTAAACATGACTGTCTAAGATGTAAATGTATTTATACAAATACGTGCACGCACACACATACATAGTCATCTTTGCCTGTAAGTGTATAACAGCTTTGCTCCTTAGAAACAGTTAAGTAATATTTGAGGAACTGACATTTTTTGAGGGAATAGTGCGTCGCCCATTGATCTTCTCTGTGGTTTGCAAAAATCACTGGTTCAGTACAGACATACCTCAGCTGACAGACATACGTATACATATGCACCACGCTATATGCAATGTGATTTACTGTGTAACAGTCACGGAGCAGCTGATGGCTTTTCTTTTACATGAACCTTGTTCATCTGTGAGTTGTTTTTGTGAGGATCCTCCTTAAAATTATCTTGTTGCAGACTTCTGTAACTGTAAACTGTAAACTCTGCAGACGAGTATCTGTAGGTGTTTGAATAACCTTATTATTGATTGTTTGGTGATATTATAATGTAGTTGGGTAGTAACTGAATTATCACATTGGTTAATGCAACTTAAACTATTTTGGGTTGGCTTTGTTTATGGACTGTATTTAGTCATTACTGCTGTGTCATTGCTAAACCCAATGTCACACAACAGACACAAACAGTAGTTGGGTGTAACATGGTGTGGGTGCACACACCACATCCTCTGTTTCTGACCATATATGTGTCAGTGGCCACTGGAAAACCAACCATGATGGTGCTGTTACAAGTCAGATATACCCAGTATTTCCTAATTGTCAGCTTTCCCAGGAAGAGTATTTCATTACATGTTTCTTTCTAGTGGGCAAAGTCCAGACTGAAACTAGTTTCACCCCAGAATTTAATTAGGATAAGGGCAGAAACGTATGCAAAACAAGATCAAAACACAATGTGTAATGTAGCTACAGTTTTCTTAACATCTCTTTCTCTTCTTTTTCACCAGCTAAGAGTTGTGATGAATTTACGGATCTAAATTTGGGTCATGCATTCCTTGGCACCAGCATCAGGACTCGGCTGCTGCTGTACACCAGAGAAAATGTCACCTGTGGCACGCTCCTGTCCCACACCAATCTTTCTGTCCACCCCCAATTCAATATGTCCAGACCAACCACCTTCGTCATTCATGGGTATAGGCCCACAGGTTCTCCACCAGTGTGGTTAAGCAACATCACAGAACTGCTGTTGGCAAGGAAAGACTGTAATCTTATAGTGGTGGACTGGAACTATGGAGCAACCAATGTGAACTATTTTAAGGTCGTAGAGAACACACACAAGGCAGCAGCCAATCTCACTGCTTTCATTAAAGTGATGCAGGTATGAAAGTTATCTGACCTTAATCTTTGGCCATCAGTGTCATTGAAACACCATAGAGAGTTGTGTTGACTAATGACTGACTTACCTTTTCAGGAACATGGTGCCTCTCTGAGCTCCATCCACTTGGTTGGAGTCAGTCTGGGAGCTCATATATCAGGTTTTGTAGGCGCAAACCTGAATGGGTCAATTGGAAGAATAACAGGTAAGAGTGGCACGTGTTCACTTTGTCTACCCGAGTCAGAATTATAAGATCTGTTTTAGTGGAGTTACTGTAGGTGTTGTAATTGAACACAAGCCCTACAGGACAAATTATTTTTTAGAATAATTTCTCTCTTTCTTTTTTTTAAATTGCAGAATTATCGTATGCCAAAAATATTTTTTCACTAACCTTTTTTTGGTTTCTGTGGGTTTGACAATATATGAGTTAAAGAAATACTGCTTCTTTCATACAATTTAATAACTCACAAAAGCTCTGGACATTTGTGTTTTATAGTTTTGGCTTTGAAATTTCCAAAGATATTGCAACTAATAAAGTCTGACTATGTCACATGTATCAAAATGAATTGAGCTGTGGAATTGCAGGAGCATATTACAGCTCATTTTTTTGGCAGCAAAGTAAAGGAAATTAAAAGAAAGGAAAGAAAGGAAATGAACATGCTGGTATCAGGACTTTTCTGTGTGAAACAAAGAAAAGATATTTGGAAAATAACATCACTGGTTTGTCAGATGGGTCAAGTGTTTGTGTGCAGGGCAGTGGTGATTAAGAGGAAATGGGATAGAAACACTGCAGGGTCTTGCAGTGATAACTAAATCTTTTACAGCGAGGTCTTTTTTTCTCTGCCCAAACCTGCTATTTCCAGCAGCTGTCATCTAATTTTGGATTTGAGAATAAAGGGAAAGCTCCGCTGTTTGTAAAAACGGGCTATACAAATAAAATTGCCTTGCCTTGCCTCCACTGACTTCTGTTGATGTGATGTTTGTAGCTCTGGATCCTGCTGGGCCTGAGTACACCGGCACTCTTCCAGAGGATCGACTGGACTCCTCAGACGCCCAATTTGTGGACGTCCTCCACACAGATATAGACGGTTAGATTGGCTAAAATTCTGTATTATACATTTTGACTTGTTTTAAATGTGAGGTCTGGTTTTCTTACACAGTATGCAGATGATTTACTTTTTTTCATATTGTTCATGTCACAGCCCTGGGCTTCAGAGAACCTCTGGGTCACATTGACTTCTATCCAAATGCAGGGACAGACCAGCCTGGTTGTCCAAAGACCATCTTGTCTGGTAAGGTCTTTAAAATCTTGGCACTTGTGTTCCTGTTGTATTTTAAGGATATGAACACCATAGTGATGTGACTCCTTCTATTTTTTCTCTGTTCAGGCGGATCTTATTTCAAATGTGACCACCAGAGATCAGTGTACCTTTACCTTGAGTCTATGAAGCAAACGTGTATCAGCAGAGTCTTCCCCTGCTCGTCCTACAGTGACTTTCTGGATGGGAAGTGCATGAACTGTGACCAGTTCGGTGCTGCTGGATGTCCTGTCTTTGGTTGGTAACCTGATTATCTACCAGAAATAAAGAACATGTAAAAATTGGATCTATTCTTTCCGTAGAGGTTAGTTTGTTAGTATTGATGCAGCTGTTTTTTTTTGTTTGTTTGATTTTTTCCTAAAATTCAGGCTATGACGTCATTAAGTGGAAAGATATCCTGGTGAAACTGGGCCAAACAAAAACTTACTTCAAAACAAATCGAGAGTCTCCATTCTGCAGTAAGTAACAGATCATAAGTAGACAGATTCAGTATTTCAGTTCAGTAATGAATGGTGATGCTCTTCTGTAAATTGTACTTTCATGATGAGAGTATCAGTCCTCAGAGGAAGTATCGTTTAATGTCAAATAAAAATGTTTATGTTTTTTTGCTAGTGTCATGCTACAGGTTGGACATGATGGTTTGGAACAAGGATGTTCACTGGGGTTACATTACTGTTAAACTTCATCATAACGGTACAGAAGCAGTGGCTACCATTGACCAGTAAGTCTTAGTATTTCACTGTGAACTCTCCTGGTCCCACTGTTGCTGCTCTTTCTCAAAGATGTATGTCTTTTTTTCATACTAGTAAATCCAGAGAGTTCAAGCAGTACAAAGAGACCGCGTTGCTCGCCCAGTTCGACAAAGACATCCAATCAGTGGACAAGGTGTCGCTCACATTCACCAGTGGAAAAATAAGTCTATCCAAACATAAGCTCCGTGTTCTCCGAATCCAGCTCACACACCTAGAACGCAAGGAGAGGTGAGCAGCAATTCTCACTTTCTAAATAATCCTTCACTGTCCCAGCTGTAGAGTCACATTAATAAGGAGTTTGTCCCCCACAGGCCTCTCTGTCGATATGATATTGTTCTTAAGGAGAACACCGAGGTCACCTTCAGACCCATCCCCTGTGAAGAATCCAACTTCTGAGGCAAAATCCGACCCCGCTTCCCCAAATGTCCTGATTTGTTCTGGTAGAGATTCAGCTGATTCGTCCAACCAATCCAATAAAGACTGAATAGACAGCAAATATTTACTGACACAATGTGAACATTTGTGTTTCTGGAAATAAAATGTGATACAATGCTACATACAGTATGATGCATAATATATTTGCTTTTCAGAGAAAATATATTGGTACTTGCCTTGCACTCAACTAGACTTGAAGGACGGACTGGAAATTTTTTAGAAGATTTTGGCAGCATGAATCTAGGTGGTGTGTGTGTGCGTGCATGCGTGCGTGTGTGTGAAGTTTTCTTTCTGTCCTTTGTACAGTCTTTCTGTTTCAAGTGTTTTTTGTTGTGTTTGTTGTTATGTTGATACTGGAATGTAAAATGAGGCATGGCATGCATCCCATAATAGACTGTAGCAGGTTGTTAATTCATGCTTCACAATTAAGATATTTGAGAGTAAGAAGGAAAATTATAATGCTCACACTTTTGGTAAAAAGGATCTCAGATATGATTAAGTGACAGGTCACACCAGTTATGTTTTTTTGTTGTTGTTGTTTCTGTTTTAACAACGTCTTTAGTATCTATATAGTATTTATTCAGAAGTCATCATGAATTATTGATAATAAAAAAAGAATCATTTCAACAATGGCTCCAGAATTTTTAATGATATCATAATCCCACATATCAGCAGCCAATAAATTAACTGACAACACCATAGTCAAACTATTACACTGGTTGAAAAATACATGCACATAAAGCATGAAAGAAGTTCATCAGAGGAACTTCGGCACCATTGCTGCTTCCCTGACATCCCCAAAGGTTCCCTTCCAGTGCTCCGACACCGCCAACAAAGCCTTCGAGTCCCTCAAGTCCCACTTTACCACCTGACAAAGTTTATCATGGACCCACACATCTCCATGGACTTTGTCACCGGCCTTCCTCCGTCCAATGGTCACAAGGTCATCCTCTCAGCTGCTGGTTCATCCCACTTTCCAAGCTCCCAGTCGCCACAGACACGGCCTTTCTGGTTCTCCAGCATGTTTTTCGTCTTTATGGCATCCCAACTGATGACGTCTCTGACCGGGGTCCCCAGTTCTCTACTGCCTTTTGGAAGAAGTTCTGCAACCAGCTGGGTGCCACATCCAGCCTGTCATCTGGTTTACACCCTCAATCCAATGGCCAGACCAAGATAATGAACCAGGAGATGAAAACCGTCCTTCACTCCTTGCAGGGATGTAACGGTATCGGCAATACCGCAATATCGCGATAACAAAAGTGTCTCAATATTGCAGGGACATGTAGGGTATGAAATGATGGCGCTCCTGGCAAATACAGTAGTTTTAGTGCGAGAGACGATCGTCCGTGTCACCGTGTCAGGGTTAGGGAGCGGAGGTAGCTAAGCTATTTTAGTTTGACCAAATAGTGTTCTTTGTTACTTATTTTGGACCTTAAAAATAGCAATGAACTTGTACTGTGGAGCTTACTTTGGTGTCCTTGTGGTCTGAGCAACTGCTGTAGGTCAAGTACGCCCGTAACACCCGGACCAGCTTTGCCACAAGCCTTTTCCCGTTTCAGTCTGTTGTGAGTTCCAGTTCCTCTTAGCCACTTAGAAGGAAGCTTCCTGTTTCTCTGTCCAGAACTTTATCTGTATTGTCTTCGCTGAGTATCGCCTGTCAACTTCTTGTTTCTCATCTGCCTGTGGCCATGTGGCATCTCCCAGCTCCGGCATCAGAGAGAGCCCAGTGAGCCCATACTCCGTGAGTATCACTACTTTCCTTACTTGTTGGCTGTTGTGCTGCTGTTGTGTCCCATTTCTGCTTGTTATTGTTATGATGTAAGAATGAAAAGCCCCCAACATATTTTACTTTCACTTTTATTTCTGCCCCATGTACAACAACGCTCTCAATAAACAGAGTTTATCTTATTTTACAGATGCAAGTCAAATGAAAGGAAACAGCTGCCTAACCGGTTTGAGGACACATAAAGCAGGAGTGACTCCACAGGAATGTTTCACCTATGAACACAATAATCTCGGAGAATTGCTTTACTCTTCCTTTCATTTTATGATCTCGCTGCCCAAATGTGTCGAGGGAAAAACACTCAATTATTCTGGACCTTTAACGGAGCAGCCAGAAATCATCATCCTTCAGCAAAGGTAAAAACTTCCTCTCTCTCATTCTTGTCCGGTTAGTGCAGATTAAATCTGAGGAGACGCTGTCCATTTAGTCAACATGAGGCAGCGTCTACTGTAGCTAAAGAAAGGGACAGTGAGAAGAACGAGTCTGAGCAGGTCAAAGACTTCAGTTGCACTTGTAATCACAGTGTGTTTACCTGAGATTGATAATAGTTAAAGAAACCAGAGAAAATGAGCCGTTCAGTGGATTGGAAAGTGTTTTTCTGAACATATTTATGACCTTAGTTTTATTACATTGGAAGGGTGAATAAGTAACTAACCACTTAAACGGGTCAGTGAATATTACAGTAAACTACAAAGTATCAGAGACACATCTGAAGGGTCAGATTACTGTTCTCCTGCGTCTTTTATTGTGTTTGTGGACATATGGTTTGTTGTTAATTACATTATGGGCCATATAGGCTAGTGTCTGAATCTGTATTTTCATGTAATGGTCTCACTGAGATAACGCTGTCTGCAGATTATTTGTCCACTGCTAAAGTGAAGCATGTTCCTGAAGCAGTATCTGCCACCACTCTTGCTGATAGCTGTTCAAATATGCAAAGGTGAGGCTCTAAATATGATTGCTCTTCAAACAAGTAGCCGTAGGTGTTTGAATAACTTAATTGTTGTTGGTTGTTTTTCTACATTATCATGTAGTTAGCTGGTAACTGAATTATCAAGTTGTTTATTGAGACTGAATGAACTATTTTTGGGGGGTTTTGTGGACTGTATTTAGTCATTACTGCCATGACATTACTAAACCTCCAGACACAAACAGTCGTAACTGGGTGTAACATGGCGTGGGTGCACACACCGCATCCTCTTTTTCTGTAAGGCTCTATGACCATAAATGTGTCAGTGGTTTACATATTATAAAATGTCTGCACTTTGTCTGTGGCCACTGGGCAACCAACCATGATGGTGCTGTTACAAGTCAGATATACCCAGTATTTCCTAAGTTTTAGCTTTCCCAGAAAGAGTGTATGAGATGTTTCTTTGTAGTGGGCGAGGTCAAGAGTGAAACTAGTTTCACCCCAGAATTGAATTGGATACGGGCAGGATAAGGGCAGAAACTCTGGAGGTTATGCAAAACAAGATCTAATCAGATGTATGTAACTGATACTTTTCTTAACATCTCTTTCTACCTGTTTTTTTTTCTCACCAGCTAAGTGTTGTGACGAATTTACGGATCTAAATTTAGGTCATGCATTCATTGGCACCAGCATCAAAACTAGGCTGCTGCTGTACACCAGAGAAAATGTCACCTGTGGCACGCTCCTGTCCCACACCGACCTTGGTGTCCATCCCCAATTCAATATGTCCAGACAAACTACCTTTGTCATTCATGGGTTTCAGCTCATGGGGTCTCCACCAGTGTGGAAAGGTGATGTCACAGAGCTGCTGTTGGCCAGAAAAGACCTTAATCTCATAATTGTGGACTGGAACTACGGAGCTACCACTGTGAACTATTTAAAGGCAGTGAAGAACGCACACAAGGTAGCAGCCAATCTCACTGCTTTCATTAAAGTGATGCAGGTATGAGATCTGACCTTTACTGTCATTGAAACACTGGAGATTGTTGTAACTATCAAGACTAACAACTGACTGATCTTTTCAGGAACATGGTGCCTCTCTGAGCTCCGTCCACTTAATTGGAGAAAGTCTGGGAGCTCATATATCAGGTTTTGTAGGCGCAAACCTGAATGGGTCAATTGGAAGAATTACAGGTCTGGATAATTTTTTTTTTGTTTTTTCTTTTGGAAAAAAATCTTGAAAATTGATTGCCTTCAAAAATATTTTTCACTTGGCTCTCAGGGCTACTGTAGATTTGGCAGATGAGGAGAAGAAATACAGCACATATTTCTAAAATACAATTTAATCACTTACAAAACCTTTGGACACTTGTGTTCTACAGTTTTAGCTTGGAGCTGTACTTGTTAAGGATGTTTTATTATGACTGTGACACCTGCATGAGCTTTAAAGGGATAGTTCACCCTAGAATGATATTTCGCTCATTATCTACTCACCCTCATGTTGACTAAGGGCCGAGATATACTTGCTGTAAAGTACGCGTACGCGAGCTGCCGCGCGTATCCTGCGTCGCGTCACCTCGCGTCGATATGTGCGTTCGGTCGCAGGCGACGCATCAAACGGACGCAGGATACGCGCGGCAGCTCGCGTACGCGTACTTTACAGCAAGTATATCGAGGCCCTAAGGGCTGGAAGAATTTTCAGAGTCCACCGTCCCTTCTCTTAGTTACAGGGGGTCTCGGCGTAGCAGTGCATTTCAATGCAACGGTTGCAAAGGGACACCAGAGCTCTTCGTAAAAAAACACACACAAAAAAACATCCAAATACCTCCATGATGCTCGTATGTAATGTCCGTCTTGTGCTGAAGCCCCAAATTGCGTAATTGTCCCGAAAAAAATTAAATAAGTCTATATTTTAAGCTTGTTTGTAGCGGAAGCTTCTCGAAGCTCCTCTTCCTGGTCCGTCCAAATCTCGCGTGATTCGCAGTAACCGCACTGACGCCGGCGCAAATCACGCGAGATTTGGACGGACCAGGAAGAGGAGCTTCGAGAAGCTTCCGCTACAAACAAGCTTAAAATATAGACTTATTTAATTTTTTTCGGGACAATTACGCAATTTGGGGCTTCAGCACAAGACGGACATTACATACGAGCATCATGGAGGTATTTGGATGTTTTTTTGTGCGTGTTTTTTTACGAAGAGCTCTGGTGTCCCTTTGCAACCGTTGCATTGAAATGCACTGCTACGCCAAGACCCCCTGTAACTCAGAGAAGGGACGGTGGACTCTGAAAATTCTTCCAGCCCTTAGTCAACATGAGGGTGAGTAGATAATGAGCGAAATATCATTCTAGGGTGAACTATCCCTTTAATACCTGTGACAAAGTCCAACTTTGTGGAAACACAACAATTGATAACTAAATCTTTTACAGTAGGGTTACTTTTTTTCTCTGCCCAAGCCTGCTATTTCCAGCACCTATCAGCTGATTTTGGGTTTGAGAATAAAGTGAAAGATTCACTGACATCTGTTGATGTGATGTTTGCAGCTCTGGATCCTGCTGGGCCTCAGTTCATAAATGCTCATCCAGAGAACCGACTGGACTCCTCAGATGCCCAATTTGTGGACGTCGTGCATACAGATATAGACTGTTAGTTTGGCTGAAATTCTGTATTATACATTTTGAATATGTTAGATAAGGTACACAGTATGCAGATGATTTACTGTATATTATCATATTCTTCATGTCAAAGCCCTGGGTTTCAGAGAACCTCTAGGTCACATTGACTTTTATGCAAATGGGGGAACAGACCAGCCTGGCTGCCCGAAGACCATCTTTTCTGGTAAGGTCTTTAAAATCTTGGTGTTGTGTTGTAAGGTTATGAACAACATGGAGATGTTCCCCCCTTCCATTTTTCCCCTGTTCAGGCGGATCTTATTTTAAATGTGACCACCAAAGAGCAATGTGCCTTTACCTTGAGTCTGCGAAGCAAACGTGTACCAGCAGAGTCTTCCCCTGCTCGTCCTACAGTGACTTTCTGGATGGGAAGTGCATGAACTGTGACCAGTTCGGTCCTGCTGGATGTCCTGTCTTTGGTTGGTAACCTTATTATCTATCAAAAAGAAAAAAAACATATAGAAATTGAATCTACTATTTCTCCAGAGGTTAATTTGTTACTATAAAATGTGACATAGCTGTTTTGTTTTTTTTCTTCTTCTGAAATTCAGGCTATGATGTCATACAGTGGAAAGATATCCTGGTAAAACTGGGCCAAACACAAACTTACTTCACCACAAATCCAAAGTCTCCATTCTGCAGTAAGTAACAGATCATAACCAGACAGAGCCCTTTAAAATAAAAGTGTGCTTTGTAGCTAAATATAGGCTAATGAAATTACACTTTAATATCCAGCCACAACTTGGTTTTTCTGCAGTAAAATTATTCATTATACACAGAACATTAAGTGTAAACATCAAATACGAGACCACAAATAAACATGTGATGTTTACTGAGTTGTTATATTGAACTCTCATGGGATCATTTCAATGCTAACCATATTTGCTAATACACAGCAACTAGCCGACTAGCACGGGAAAGCTATCTTACCAAGACACGAGGACTGTGGCTCAGTCAGCCGGGATGTGCTGCGTCTCACATGGTTCACCGCTTCACTGTTTCTCTAACAGCTGTACAACTTTATAATTGTTACAACAACTAAGTTTTCACTCATTTTACTTTGTGGAAATGCTCTGTGTCCAACTCTGCATGGCTACTTGACACGACTCGGGATGACTCGGGATCCCTCTTCTCTTTCTGCGTCCCCTCCTGTGATTGGCTACACAGCTTTTTATGCAATCTGGTCTCCCCTATACTCTATGCAGGCAAAAATGAGAGATTTTAATTAACTGTCACACTCACAAGTATGACAACAGGGGGAAATAAACATTAATCTAATTGTATACCCATCTATTTATAACATTATTATTTAAATTTTAACCCTTATGAACCTATTTCCAGCTGGGTTACCTTCATGAGAGTATCAGTCCTCAGAGGAAGTAACGTTAAATGTCAAATAATGTTCATGTTTATTGCTATAGGGTCCTGCTACAGGGTGGACATGATGGTTTGGAACAAGGATGTTCACTGGGGTTACATTACTGTTAAACTTCATCATGACGGTACAGAAGCAGTGGCTACCATTGACCAGTAAGTCTTAGTATTTCACTGTGAACTCTCTTTGTCCCACTGTTGCTGCTCTTTCTCAGAGATGTGTATGTTTTTTTTTTTTCATACTAGTAAATCCAGAGAGTTCCAGCAGTACAAAGAGACCACGTTGTTCGCCCAGTTCGACAAAGATGTCCAATCAGTAGACAAAGTGTCTCTCACATTCACCTGTGGAAAAATATGCCTGTCCAAACATAAGCTCCGTGTTCTTCGAATCCAGCTCACACACCTGGATCGCGAGGAGAGGTGAGCAGCAATTCTCACTTTCTTAATAATCCTTCACTGTCCCAGCTGAAGAGTCACATTAATACGGAGTTTGTCCCCCACAGGCCTCTCTGTCGATATGATATTATTCTTGAGGAGAACACCGAGGTCACCTTCAGGCCCATTCCCTGTGAAGAATCCAACTTCTGAGGCAAAATCCGACCCCGCTTCACCAAATGTCCTGATTTGTTCTGGCAGAGGTTCAGCTGACCTGTCTAACCTTCCAGGAATTAAGCTAGGAAAACAATGAAGACATTTGACACAATGTGAACATTTGTCTTTCTGGACTGCGACATGTGTTGTATAATGTATTTGTTTTTCAGAAAACATATCTAGCTACTTGCCTTTTACTCAATCGAGGCAAGTGATTTCCTGTTTGGAAAGAGATGAAGAATTAAAGGTGCACTAAATAATAAATTGCACATGCAGCATGACTCTGGGCCGGGGGTGAGGGAGCTGGAGGAGTTTTCACTGTGTCTTTTCGTTAGGCCTACTGTGGTTTTTTCTTTCTGTTTTTTGGTCTTTCTGTTTCAAGTTTTGTTTTGTTCTGTCTCTATGTTGTTAGTATAATTTAAAACAGGGCATGCTGTACATCACATAGCCTAACAGATTGTATTGGTTGTTAATTCATGTTTCAAAAAATTATAATGCTGACACATTTAGAAAAAGGATCCCAGATGTTTTCAAATGACAGGTCACCTCAGGCACATGGTTTTTCTTTAAAATACAATGTAATTAGTATCTTTATATTTATTTAGAATCCGTCATGAATTATTGATAATAAAACAAACAAGTCTACAAATGGCAAAATCCAGCATTTTTAATGACATCATAATCTTACACATCACCAGCCAATAAATCAACTGACACCTCAGCCAAACTATTACACTGTTTTCTTAAATATATACATCTTATGTGCACATTAAATATGAAAGAAGTTTCATGTTTGTGCCGCTACATCACATCATTATTAGAAAATAACAGCTCAGCCCTCGGCTTTGCGGACTAACTCCCAAACGCCTCTGCCTGAGTCACTGTCATGTGTTTCCTATAAAGCTGGATGAAGGAAAAAATGACTGAAAACCAAATAATTGGCATGTTCACTCCCACATCAGCTGTGATTCAAAACCTGGGTTCTCCCAGGAAAGAGAAAAAACTGTTTTTCCTCTTAATGGAAAACCTCAAGACCGTTGAATGTGTAAGTAACATTCGTCAGCCAATAATTTTGGTCTGACAGGATCATGAGGCAGTTTTTTTTCTCATTTCAGGTCTGCTCCTGCTGTGCCTCATCTTTACATTGTCGGAAAAGACTCGGTAAAAACACTCAGTCCTCTATGCCTTTCAGCTCTCCGACAAAAAAAGTGGACAAATTACAAAGAGGCTTTTTTGAAAAAAGAAGAGATGTTTTCATCAAAAAGGAGCGAGGATGACTCAGAAACAAGGGGAACTCTTTGTCAAATCAGGACTCCGCTCATTTCGACATGTGCTTCTTCATACGCTGAATCTCCATCTGTGACAAAACAAAACTCATCATCAGTGTATTGTCCTTAGCTCACAGTGGCTCTGTCCAGTTTACATGGGTTAATAATGCTATTGTATTTAGATCCTGCGTCTCACACCTGTAAAGTCAAGCGAATCCTCTTCTCCTCATCGAGCTCGTTCATCAGCAGTTTAATCTCTTTACTGAAACACAAAATATGGTCAAATTAGCACAGTAAGAAAACTCCACGGTGGGACACCACAGCAGAGGCAGAGATGTGAGGTTGGGCAAGTACATTTTATCCAATTTGAACATGGATGAAAGAGACAAAGTTTTTACTTGTGTTGACTCTTCATCTGTTCAAACTGGTCCCTCAGGTCCCTCAGCTCTGTCTGCAGCTGTTCCAGGTTGGATGAAGCACGTTTGGCTGGGTTTCCGCTCGGCTGGGGGTCCGATTTGAGGCCTGGGTTTGAATGTAGCACTGCAGACAGAGCCTTTGGTAGCAGAGAGGAGTAGGTCTCACTTTTGGGCACTTCTGCCTGTGGAGAATAACCCAGCATTAAAGGCAGAGCAAAACTTGAAATATCAATAGAAATGTTTTTAGTGCAAAGAAGTTTTTCTTACAGGCAGGGGCGACTCATTTTGACTCATCTCCTGAGAGTTTTCCTGAGGTGTTGAAGTTTCCAGGTGTTCACTCTGATTTTCTTTTCTTTCCTCCTCCATCATCAGTGTTACCTGTAAATTCAGTCTAGTTTGAGACAGCTGATCTACCAGTACCTCACCCTACGAATGCGTGAAAATAAAATCAGCTTTTGGAGCCCACAATGAAAAAATTCACATGGGTGTTAGGTTAGTAACAAATGATTGTAGTGATGGCCCTTGAAAGTAAAATATTTAAGTTAAAGCTCATATTGATGCAGGGCGAGTACCTTCTGACACTCAAGTCAAAGTCGATATCTCCAGCTGCTGCACGTGGCTGTTTGTGTATGAGGCAGTTAAATTTATCCCAAGGACAGATGGGACACAAATAGACCACACCACACAGTCTTTATATGCGAGCCAAGCTATAGTAGTATTGTAGTAGTATAGTAGTATTTCACTGGATGAAGTAGTGGTGGAATGGTTTGACTGTCAGATGACTGTTATTAATTAAAAATGTACTGTATACTTCCCAGAGTCTGAAGCTCTGACTGTAACCTCTCATCTGAGCCACGAGCTGCCTGCTCATTCAGCTTCTCCGCCACTGACACAATTGAGTCAAACTCTTCAGTGTCTTTGAGAGAAACGGAGAATGAATGTTAAAATATATTTTTTCAATTCCAGAGCCTGCATTAACTTTCATTCTGTTCTGTTTTTATAACATGTATAAATAATTCAAGCGTGGTAGTATTTCAAATGACACATCAAACAGCAACAGTTGCTTAAGGCTTACCAGGAATGAGGACTGAGCTATAGCTGCCCATCGTGACAGAGAGGAATACAGTGTAGTGTAGAGAGTGAAAGAGAGAAAAACCTGCAGAGTCTTTAAGTCTACATCTACAAATGACAGATTGGAGCAAGTCAGTGGAGCAGAAATCAACAGTCATCTCACTACAAACCTCATGCCACACCTTCTAGAGATTCAACCACTGAAGAATAGAGCCGGTTCTTTAACTATTTCCTGTGATTAATGATTCAGCAACTTGAGTCTGTAAAGTGCGATACTCCTTTATCAGACTAAATTCGGGTGTTACATTAGAGGTAGCTGTTTTCTCTCAGGCCACAGCCGTGAACATATATGCAACACATGCTGGAACCGATGCACAGAAAGGTCATTAGTAAACATACTAAACCAATTACCAGATTATTGTCAGTTACAGTGAAGGATCTTGTGCATGCACTCACCTTGTTTTGTCAGTGTCACCGGTGAGATACAGCAGCATCTGCGGTAACTGGACACCATCCATTGTAGCCCAGCGTGGTCTGTGGAGTATGTTGTGATGACGAGTGGTACTGTCAGGGCTAAGTTTAGCTCGGGACAGAGCGGAGAGCAGCTCTGCTCACAAATATCACAGGGGCAGAGCGAAGGGCGAGAGAGGTGTTTAAAGGGACAACTGGGGTGCAGTTACACAAGAAGTGATGTTTGAACTAGACACGAGAAAGAAAGTAAAGGGTGATGATTCTTCTGGAAGCTCAGGAGCTGCTTTAATTGGGATATGAGGGGCTTAGCAGCTTTAATTTTAACCATGGTTTAGCATTTTGTCAGTGTAGCCGAACCCAGTGGACATAAAATACCAAACTGCTTAAGTAGAGGGAAATCAGTTCTTTCATTTGTATTGAAGGATGGTAAATCGAGTAAATCAATAAAGATTTACTCTCACAGGTTACACCCCTTTCTGTCAAGAGTCATATTGTTTGTAGCAAGGATTTTTTTTTTTAATCATAATTTGCATATCTAACTCTACTGGCAGACAAAATTATTTTAATAAACTAGATTCTGAGTCCATGTCTTAAACAAAACACAAAGAAAAACAAATACTACTCAGGACTGATTCTGTCCAACTCAACAATCAAACACAGACTCTTCTCAAATAGAGCTTGTTAAATCCAACTTTACTTCAGGTCTCAAACAATAAACTCAACATGTGATTATACAAGTTTTACAAGTAGTGTCGGTGTCAGTAGACATGTTTCTAAATAGAACAACAAGGACTAGTCAAGTATGACACCTTGTGATACGTCATCGCAAACAATAAAAGAGAGATGTTAAAGTAAAAATTTCTTGGACTTAACAAACCTGAAATTGATCGGTGCTGGTAAACAAATAATGCTAAGACTACGCAAGTAAAACGAAGACTGCCAAGATTGCGACCAGCAATTCCCAAAATACACCAGAAAAAAAGCTGGTAGTAGAATATAATACAATGGCATATGTTACAAATAGTCTAAAACAAATGACTGCAGTACTTCAAAGATGCAATTTAACAAATGTAAGCAACAACACTTCACTTCAATAATCTACAGGTACGTAGGGATTGTAGTGAGAGACAGGGCTGTGCAGGCCACCCGGCGTGTTCCAGTGTTGCATCTGCAGGATGAAGGAACCTGTGTCAAGATCAGGACAAAACTGTCAGTACAACATTTCTTGAAGAGCTTGACAAAGGCTGACGCTTTGTTATAGCACTGTTATAACACTGACATACACTGTGTGTTTTCTCACCAGAGATTATCACCAGCGTTGTTGGTTCGGTCCTCGGTTGTACGGCACTCGCTGACGCAGCACTCTCATGTTGCGGTATTTGGACATGATGCTGTGACTTTTTCTGAACACTGGTCTCTGATTTGGGAAGGGCCGGGGCACTAAGCTCTCCTTTACAAAAAATAAACACACATACAAAATTCACAAATTAATCATCAAGAAAAAAAAAACATTTAATATTTTCCATAAGAAGTAATAAACTCTGAAGAGTTACTCATACATACCATGAGTGGTCTTCTCACATTTGGCGTCAGTTCAGGACCTGGCCTCCTTGGGCCACCTCTGAGTCTCTGTAAAACAAAACAATAAGCTAGTATTCTTATTTGTTCCTGATTAAATTAAATCAATACTGTCGAGGAGCCCGAAAAATACGTTTACAATGATTGAGTGTTGATCTTTGTGGCCCACAGACTGAATTAAGAAAATGTTCTTGATGTTTTAGCTGCAAACCTCTATCGATGGTTTGCTTCCTTGCATCTTTATGCATTGTATTTACAAAACCCTTGAAGCATTTCAAAAATGCAACATGGCAAATTTCTTTGCTGCACACTACCCACTGATGCATCACATACTGAGACATGATGTTTCTCTCACCTGCATGGGTCCTCCAGGTCCCGGTCGCCTGAAGGGCCTCCCAGATCTGTAGCTCTCCTGCATCACATTATTAAATGGCCTGCAAAAAAAGAAAAAGAAGCCTGCATTTAACAATGATAGTCATTGAACCATTCCATAGTTTGAAAGAAAGTGCAAAGACATGAACCTGAATATCCTCCTGTCCAGTTGTCCCCGTTTTCTGTCTTCAAATGATGATCTGGTATCATCTGTCTTTGAGAGACGACTGTTCGATGCACCCTCTTCATCTGAGCTGCGGTCTAAGAAAAAATTTGGAAATAATCCCCATAGCATCAAGTTAAAACATTAAAACCTAAACATTAAGAGCAAGAAAGGAAAACAAATTGATTACAAAAACAATTACACAAAAGATTACAAACGTGATTGACTTACCGGCCTTTGACTTTGGGCTGTGCTCTTTTGGAGGTGAGCCGTCCTTGGACGAGCTCGGCCTGGGCGGCCAGTGGGACAAAACGACAAGGTCACGCTTCTCTATGGGAGAAGATCTGTGGAGTGTCACAAAGGAAGTGTTAAGGACATCAGCATTCCTGTCCTAGCATCACATCAGGTTATCAGCAGTATACAAACATCTTTAATGCATTCTGGATACATTAATAGTTCATTCAATAATCAATCATTCAAGGCATCGCAGTATTTAGAGGAACAGGCAAGTAAAAAATAAAACAATGTACAGAAATGTTTTTACGTCAAATCGACCTGTCAGCTTTTAGACGAAATGCAATCTAAACCAGTAATGATCAGCATTGTTTGGCAGGCAGATAAATGATCATAAAGTCACGCATCACATAGGTACTTACAAAAACCATGGACTGTCCATGCTCCTTTACTCCTATTTTTGTACCCTGAATCAATCTGAGCTGTCTTCATTTACTCAGTGATTGTTAGAGTGGGCAAATCTTGGAGGACTTTTAAGATATCGGTCTAGATCACATCACCAAATCTTCTATCATCCCTCTCACAGAAGCGCAGGAGGACAATACTCTGGTTTTCACTGTCAGCCTGACGTTCAGAGGTTCTTATCATCACGTTATTCTTAGTTGTTCCTTTAGTTGTCTTTATTGGGCTCATCATCCACAGGGTTTCACAACATGCACCTCAGAGAGAAAGAGGAGATTTGGGCCTTGGTAGATGTCTGCAGTTTTGAAGTGAACACATGAGGGCAGGCGATTACGTCAGCTTCTTCTCGAAAGCTGCTCGGTGGTTTTAAGAGATGATCCGGTGTCTGCCCACAGACGTGTCCAGGTTTCAAGGCCAATTTTAAAAGGCTTTGCAGAGCCTTCAAGTGAGACATCTACTCCTTCAGATCTTCTGCTCTTTAAAATGTTAGGCGTTGGGCATGCTTTAGGAAAAGGAAGTCACACTGACGACTGACTCATTGGTACTTGTGATAAAGACAGGGTCGAGGAGCCTGTGCAGTGCTCTTCTCCTCTTTGTATAGTAGCTTTAAGTTACAGTCGGATAAAATGCCAAGATTTGTCCATCACAACATCTTCTCAGGGTGACATACAGGTTTGTATTGGCTGTGTAAAGTAGCTATGGTATATTTTGATTTCCCCCAGGCAGAGGATGCATACTTCTGGTTATTAACATTAGGTCACACACCAGTAGACACAGGTACTGACCACCATACATGCTGGCCTGTCATGATTTCATGCTGATAAGCATATAACAAGGTGGTATAGTAAGGCTTCAAAGAGCAGGCTGATCTTTCTTCTGTCCCCACACAGTATGAAGTCCACTTTCAATATCTCCTCTCATCTCGTTATCTATTTCAAATCCTTTCCTTTGGTTCTGTTTTGTTCCTCCACTTGTGTTTGGCCCGTTTTTAGACTTTCACATCAACGCTGAAACAGAGCTGGACATCTAGCAGCGACATGTTCTCTGGGATTTTCATCAAACTGCTTCAAGATAGTTTCCTGTCTGTGACACATTGATGTGTGTTGGAGCAGTAGGAAAACATCTGCAGACTTCTTTTGACTGCAGTGCAGAAGACAACTCCTGTATGAAGTGCTGCATAGCAGCAGGCTCCTCTTCGTTCGTTGATGAAGTACTATCCACGAGACGTCACGTTGGTGCAGAGTGCATTTCATTCAGAGGAGCCGATTCTTCTGGTATATGTTAATTGGTTTTGCTCACAGGTAGAGTGACTCACGGATTAATGAGGATCTATGGTGAATGTGATGACCAAAAAACTCCTGTATATGGTGACTGGCGTGCTCCATTAGTCCAAAAAATATATAATTTTAAAAAGCTTTGTCTTGGGTTTTAACTGTTTTTGTTATTTAACTTCCATTATAAAAACAGTGGAACTTTATGAAAATTAATTGAATTATTGGTAATTTAATGTGCATACATAATGAAGTCAGAAATGTCAATCTCTGCATGAGTTATGTATTAGTTTCAGTGAGAATTAATGCACATGCATGTTGCTCTGTAATGCTGATGGTGACTAGTAAAATCCAGCAAGAGAAATTCCTCTTCATTGTTTTATGGCTTTCATTATCTCTGTCCGAACTAATCACCATCATCCATCTTGATCATGCCGTGATTAGTGCAACACATGACATTTTAAACTAACTTTGTTTTTGGAAACTCCTCGATCAAACATGCCGCTTGACTTTGACTTGACTGTTGTCCCGTGTTTTTACTTAGTGCCTTGTACAATCATCATTCAGTGATTGATATCCATTTGATGCAACTCTTTTCCCAAGGTCCATGTATGGCTGACAGGTCGTCAAAATTTTAACAAGGCCCAGTGTGGTGATTTCTGTTTAGGTCATGTTAAATGCCGTCTTCCTCGTGTCCTTGTTTTGTGTACACAGGTATACCGTTTTACGCGAAATGCTGTAACTTCAGATTTTGTTTTCTACTGTGGATGAAGGCGTCTTCACAACGTGACGTAGACCATTTCTTTCTTTAAGACACTCAGTGCTGACAACTTGTTGAATCCTTTAAACTGCCGAGATCAACTGATCAACCACTCCACTCCCCTCATCAAGGGCTTTTAACATTTTGTCAGGTTTTATAACAGGCTGGTTTTATTGATATGCTGTGTAACTTAGCACCTTCTCTTCAGCCAACGTGATGGGAAGATATCTGAATCACAGGCAGCGCGCAGACAGGGAGGCTTTTCAGAGCTTTTGCAGCTTTTCATCAACTGAATCAGTGTAGCACATTTAGCCCGACACGACATCTCCATTTTCCACAGCTGGCACCCCCTTCACATTGAGACATTCTTTCTTGACCTCCTAATCATCATCAAGCCCCTGCGAACAGTGCTACAAGGAAAATACCGTACCTGTGTGCGTTCAAGGACCGGCGAGACTCCACCTGTTCTTTCTCTGTGTCAGAATCTCGGGAAGACTTGCTGCCATTGCCATCGTCTTCTCTGGAGGGGGATTGTGATGATCTTTCCCTCCTGGTTGGCTCCAGCTTTTTCAGGGGAACAGGATTTGACTGGAAACGTTTCTTCCTGATAGCAAGAACAGAGCTGACATTTCCTCGTGAGTTGGAGTCGCCGAAGCGAGGCCTGGGTCTCACAGACGGAGGTATTCTGAGCCTCATGAGAGACTCTGCTCTGATTTGTCTGTTCTTAACCATGTAACTTTTATCCCTAAGAGACAAAGGTTTACCACCAAAGGGCCTGGGGATATTGAGCAGTTGAGGTCTCTCTCTCCGAAGGTGTTTGGGACTGCCATGCTCCAGATCAGGGTCTGGGGAGGGCATGCTGATGTCTGACATCCTCCTCTTCCGGGGTCCTGCCACTTGCCTCTCCGGAGGACCCCTGTGGTAGGACGATGACTGTGGCGGGCCTCCTTTCCATGAGGGGGATCTGAAAGGGGGCGGGTGAGGGACATCTTGTGCCCTCTCCCTACTGTGGGATCTGCTGCCCTGCCTCTCAACCGGACCGCGCTGCCGTCTGGAGTCTTGCTCAGATGACCACCTGCACATCCATCAAACAATAGAGAAATCATTACAATGAGAGATCCATTGCCATGTTAAGTGGGAGGCGGAACTTTTAACTTTTATCTTAATGCTGCCCCTTCATAATGCCATGTCAGAATGAAACAGGTAGGAGAAGTAAATTTTCAAAGAGCATTTACAGATGTAACACTCCTGTCAATGGCAGGTGAAACCACAATTATATCAGACCCCCATTAATCCCCTCTAATAACTATGGACTGGGGCAGAGTAGAGGTAACCATTACGACCCCCTGTGACTGGTAGGACTGGGCCAGCTTCGGGCCTCCTCTTTAATAATTTTACCCAGCTGGGATTGTTGCTTCACTCCTGTACCTCTCTGGACACGAGCCTCTCCCATGCATCTCTCTGGGGCTCCTCTGTGACCCAGAGGGTCTGTGCTCTCCATTGTGTGGATGAGAGAAGGCTCCAGCCTCGTTCCAGCGCTTCATGCCATGACCTGAGTGCTCAAAGGGCCTTTCTCTGGGGCTGTAATTCCCACGAGGATCCCGATTCCGCTGCTCCTGATGGGGAGAACCTGTCTGCCTTTTGGGGCCTCTAAAAGACCCCTGGTAGGCCTGTGTAGCGCCGCCGCCTGGCCTCCTATCAACTGGGTGGTCGCGAAAATGTCTCGGGGAGGGGGACCTGTGACCTGAGGGGTGGCCGTGGAACGGCGGCCCTCTTTGACCTGGGGATCCGTGCGCAGGGCTGCGCGAGGATGACTGATGGTGACCATGGGGGGAGCGGTTTGGCCTCGATGGAGACGGCCTCCTCTGGCTGTGGTGTGGTTCCATTTTGGGATGGTACGGTGGAAATGAATCCTGTTTTGGGGAATTCCAGTGATTGAAATGTGGCTCCCTTTGCTCTCCCATCAGGGGGACTCTCTTGACAACCGGGGGTCGTCCTCTGCCTCTGGATTCTCTCCAGTTAAAAGGCCCCTTCACTGGGTAGCCTTGGGTATCTCTTCGGCCTCTGGAGTTTGGGTTGTAATTCCCTTCACTCCGCCCAATGCCGCCATGACCATCTCCATATGGTCTGATGGGATAAAAGAAAAAACAGACAAGATTACAACACATGCCACCATAATTAAAAAAAAAAAAAAGCAAGCTTCAATATTTGATTTGATTTGATTAAGATCCCCATTAGCTGCTACACCTGGTAGCAGCTACTCTTCCTGGGGTCCATTAAAAGCCACATAAAATAATCAAACACACATGAAATAAGACTAAACTCCCAAATAATATGAAAAGCTGCATAGTACAACAATTATAAAGATGATAGTAGTAATAATAATAATAATAATAATAATAATAAAAATAAGTAATATCAGTCTCATACGACTATAAATACACATAAAGATGTAGCAATTATGTCAATTTGACATGATCAATAGATATATTACCTTGGCTTCATGCGCGGTGGTCCAAACTGTGGTCGGACCATCTTTGGAAGTGGGTGAATTATCTATGAACAACAACAAAAAAAAAGACACCAGAGTTTTACAGCCGTACGCAGATATAACGGTAGATTCGAAGCAGACAACAAACTTCGACTTGCCCTGACTCCACAGCTGACACGAGGAATTTATGGTCTGAGGCTAAGTCACTTTGCCAGGTGTTGGTTGCGTACTTGAGTCTTTTGAACAACCATTTCAAAATAAGAACCAAACTCATCACCTTCAATTAAGTTTCTTTTAGTCTTCTACCATACTGCCTGTTAATTTGCTTAATCTTTTTTTTTTTTTTTTTTTATGTAAATGCTGGTCAAAGTGTGTACTGCATAGTCCTTGTTGCAGCAGCCATGGGTTTAGTTCAAACCTGTAGCCATTTGCTGTGGCACCCCCTCTCTTTCTCCCTGACTTTCCTGTCTTGTCTTCCAGTATCTTATCTACATAAAGGCAAAAAATACCTTTTTTTTTTCTAACTACAGAAATAAATCTCAGAAAACAATACACAAAAGCCGCATCATTCAAATTTACCTTAAAAAAACACACCATTGTTTCAATGTTGTAGTAGAAATGTAACAATAAATTGCCTTGCATTACCAAAACGTTTAATAAATGTTTTTGAAAAGCAGCACTAAGTTAAACAACAGCATGTCCTTAACAGTTAAGGTCTAAAAAGCAAGCCCAAGGCATATACTACTCATAGATAATAGCCCACCTGTCTAATCTAATCAATTGTGTCTCGGAGAACAGCTGACACTACATTACAGCTGCTACTTTCAATTGTTTAAATGATTGCTGAGTCAAGTCTTCAAGTCTGTCTTGGGCAAACAACAATTTCCAGGAACAAAAAATGAACTGTGCAAACCCGGAAATCTGCTCATTACGTCCAAATATCTTAATTTTTCTTCTCTACTTTAATAGCTACCTTTTGCAGACCACAGCTGGCCTGAAATCCACGACAGAAAAAACTCAATGTTACTTACAAAACATTATCTGCACATGGTGGCGTAACTTATCCGCTTTCTTCCTTTTTATCTCGGTGGTTATCAACCACATTACCATACAGGGACGTGTACAGTCTCGTTATGTTTAATATAACCCAGGCAACACCACCAGTCTATGAGACATATGAAACGAAATGCAAATGCAAATGAGAGAAGAGCATATCTAACTTGGGTGTTTTCAATGGAGGCCGCTGATTGTGTTTCAGCTCTGATCCTTCATCGGCCTCCATCTTTAGTCCGAGCGACCAGCAGCGAGTTGGACAAACAACACGATGCAGACATTATTTTTGTCCTTTCTGTGCACACACAACCCTGCAAGTGTGTAGTGAGCAGTTTTAAAGTGATTCGAGGTTACATTTTCTGGCTTGGTTTATATTTAGCACCACTGGGTCGAGCAGTCTTATCTACGTTAAGCTAAGCTAAGCTAAGCTAAACTAGCCAGCCTGGGGTTTTCCTTTGCTAATAATAACGCTGCTCTCAGAAAATGGCATCCAGAGTCATTGGGACCATCTTAGCGGCAGGTTGGACAAAATAAATACAGACGAGTCAACTTAATCGACCCTTACGTGTAATTATTAAGATTGTCCAACAACTTACCGAAAACCAAGCGTCGAGTCCGTCACAGCTTCGGGCGACTGCGACACTTTACTCAGCTGCTGCTGCTCCTTGGCTTCTTCTTCCTCTTTGTTATTTGTGGCGGGCGGCACCAGCGTTAAGGCGCATTACCGCCCCCTACTGCGCTGGAGTGTGAGCCAGACTCACCTATTCCCATAATAATAACAACAACAACAATAATAATGATAATAAACAATAATTATAATACATAATAACAACACAAACAAACCAAAAAAAAGCTGTTGCTAGTCGCTCGTCCTCAGCAGCTTCATGTACAGGAGGCTGCAGCCAGCGCCACCTGCGGCCCGGAGTGTGAACTACACGTCTGTCTGGAGGCCGAGTTAAAACATCTTAAAAGAATCTTTAAACATCTTAAAAGAATAATTGTGATGGTTAAATAAATGACATGTAACTTTTTAGAAGTAGAATGAGGCTCTCTGTCTTCCACCTAGTGTCTCTTGGCTGAACACGATCAGAGCCGCCAACCCGGTTTCTGCAGCACCGCCACACAAGTAGCCTATAGGCTACGCGTACCGTAACCTAATGGTTTATGACAGATACGACTACACGAATACACACATCGTAATATCATATATGGTAATTTAAATAACGTTATCCACCACTTCATGGATTGATTTCTCACCTGCTTTGTTGTAAACAATAATGCACATGCATGGCCAGGAGGAGGGTTAGGACTTGCATAGTTCCCCAACATAACACATCCATGGGCCCAAGGCGTCCTCCTGGTTAAGGTAAGGCTAATTCTATTTTTTATACTACTGTGTCGTTTAATCTATTACACTGTGGTGTAATGAGTTTACCTAGGGTGAATTCAGGTATATTGGTACATCAGGTAATTTGGGACAGATAAGGAAAAACACTGCTTCCACTTGCCTTGAATGGGCTATGGCAAAGTTAAAGGTGCTAATACATTCCTTTGGATGTCTACATTAAAAGTCACATTAAATATTTTGGGTGACATCACACAGGGGGGTGTGGTCAGCATCAAACAGGACGCTGACCCCAAATATCAGGAGGTAAGCAAAACGGCATGTGCTTTTGTTGGAATTTAATATAAGGCTATTACATTTGTATGACTAATTTACTGTAGGTATGAAAGTTATATTAAGATGTGTGATGCATTGGTGTACTAAAATAAACAAACATTGGTTTGTGAGGATGTTTACATTTTCTTAATTTGGACATTTTCTTACTGTCCCAAATTACCAATAGTAGTATGGTAATTTGGGACAGCGTGTTCAGGTTATTTGGGACAGTGTTTCTGGGTTTATATTGAAATATTTCAATAGTGTAGTCATATCTTACATGCTTAAAAGTGAGAAATTCTTACACATACAGGGAAAACAAGTACCTTTGTACATTTCAGAATATCAAATCAGCGGTTAATGTGGAATATGTGAAGTGACGTTCAAAAATAGGTCAGATTGTTTTATCTCTTATTATGTGATGAGTTATCTTTATTTTATATATTTATATTTAACAAAATATAAAAATAAATGTATTTTTAAAAACATGCTTGCTTCTCTTGAGGTCAATAGTCTGCTCACAATATGTTTTAGGCTATTAAATCTGCTGTTTGTTGAAATAATTTGTATATTTGGTTACAAATCACGAGATTATAAACAATACACAACATAAAAATAATAGGCTATAGGCCTAATATACATAAATAAGCAATCTATTCATGTCTTTTTTAATGTAATTGCAGCTCCATGCATTATCCCATTGCACAAGCCTGTGTCCCAAATTACCAAACCTACTGTCCCAATTTACCAAACAAGTTGCGAAAAAATAGTTTTGTGTCAAAACCTTTAAAATAGAGTGCTGTGCTCTCACAAAAGAATTTAGCACATAATTGTTTCACATAAAGAATGCAGACACCTAGAGGAATCCAGACATATCTCATTTGTTGGGTTATTTATTAATCTTGATGACAAAAAATGGCTCAGAAAATGAATTTACAAAAATTGTCCCAATATACCTGAATTCACCCTATATGAATGATCAGATTTCAAGTCTACAGAATAAATGTAGAGGTTTTCACACAGCTGAGACTGAAGTAGCTTCCTTTGAACATAACTGTGCAACTCTTAGCCTACAACAATCAAAAAGACAGAGAAAAAACATTTCAGGTGTTCATTTTGTGTGTGCCTGAAGAAGCCCAGATGTTTTACTTAACTTAAAATAGTTTAATTCGTTGACTTATACGTGGAACGTGCCCCTTGTTTATATGATGTGTCTGGGACAGCTTGCAGGATGCTGACTGGCACAGCAGTCAAGATCACAGACCATATACTCATAGTGATGAAATGGGTGTTAGGATGGGGAGAAGTAAACAACCAGGTGATCGCATGCTCACAAGGCACAGTCTTTCTTCCTGGAGGAGTGGAGAGGATGTAAATGTGGTAATGTGTAATGTGTGTGTAATGTGGTTCCTGAAACCTCTTTGCTTATAGATTTACACCTATATATCCACCTATAGCACAAGCTCGATCCATTATCCTCCAAGTCTTCAGAGAGCCAGCAACTCTCCAAGACAGCAGGGCTATCTTATCAGACTGCATTTACTGGAATTTGAGTTTAAATCTAGAGTGATTTGTTTTGTCTTTTATGCAGTGTCATGCTTGTGATTAAAATATGTGATGCATATTATCCAGGTTATCTGTGTAACACCAAAAACATGGATTAACACACAAAAACACAGAATTATGAGGTTGTTTTTTATTTTTATTTTTATTGTTTCGGATAACATTATCATGACCATGCTTACCATGCACAATGTCTACAGAAATTACATTACTTAAAGAGTTAGTCTGGCTGTGAGAGAGTGTTTGCAGTTGGAGTACAAGTGGACTTTGAATGTTGCAAAATATACAGCAAATCCTAAATTTCAGTATTGTTTGTTACAACATGGCTTCTTCACTTGAAACAATCCAGAAAGCCTGCCCAGGCTATGCACTGACTCAAAAACATATATAACTCTTAACGTCACCTCATAAAGTGACAAGGTAACATGAACAACTGTTTGCAACATGATGCGTTCAAATCAAGGTTCAAGTATTACAGGTCACACACAACAACTCCAGTGTCCAAACAGAGAGGATAAACACGCACAGCCAGAAGACCGTCAGGTGTTTTACCACAAAAATGAAGAAACTAACCAGCCCCTTATAAGGCATCTACTGAAATGACATTTAAATATGACACATGATGAAAATTGCAGTTGTCATCAATTGAATGAATTGCTCAACAAGTTAAAGGGGCTGATTCCTATTACAGGACCACAGGGTACAACAAAACAGACTTAAGAGACTACAGCATCTTTATAGCTACAGGGTATATTTCAAAGTTGATTGTTTAGCAGACATTCCCGTGAGTGCACTTCACTCTTACAAGTCAATAACCAGATATATCTATTGATGGGAATCTATTGTATGTTACTCTATGTCCGATAGATTAATGCATCCATTAGCTGTGCCTAGGTGACCACCATTAGAGCTCAGACAGCCGCTGCACCTCCAACGCATTAACGGCTCCACTATTGTTGCTGCCAACCACATTTCCTTTGGTTCCAACCATCTGGTCCATGTTTCTCATTCGCTCACTTCTCCTACGCTCATGGTGCTTTAAAACTACAGGAGGGTGATGCCAATGCAGGCCCACAACTCACCATGTGCAGGCTACAGAAACATAAAGACCGTTTATGTTTTCATGCAGAAACACAAGAGCGTGAGAGAAAAAGCACACAGACACAAGGTCCTTTTATGGCTGAAGAGCTTCCTCACTCAAATAACAGGAGGAAGATTTACCTGTAAATCCCTTCTCACATGTTCCCAGCCAAACTCTTTCTGGCTGTGCGACACGACACGACCAAAAAACACCAACTCAAACACAGTGCAAAACATCATGAAACTCATCAGGGACCAACGTGTCCCAGTCGTTTCATAAATGAGCTTTTTGTCATCAGAGCTCCATTCAGAATCACTGAAAAAAGGCCTCTTGCCTGTAAAACACATTTCTGTGAATGCAGTTACTATATTTTTGCACTAAAGTTCAAGTCAGCGATTCACTCTAGTCTGCAATAAAGGTTTAGTAATGTAATTTGTGTTAATGTCACTTAAAAAAAAAGAAAAGAAAAGTGCAATAACATTCAAGTCACAAGTTTTACACTCGTCTTTCTCACCCACGTGCAGTTATAAAGTCCCAGTTAGAGATAAAAAGGAAAAAAGGGAGTCACCGCTTCGAGGAGAAAATGTGCATTAACAATCCTACCATCAGACCTCGCTTGAAATCCACTGACTTTCACACAAATCAGTCATCAGTTCATGCATGAAGAGCATTTTTGAAGTATTATAAGTATTATAAATTAGGCTGAAGGGCTTCAGTAGAAACATGGGTGCTCTGAGTAGTATCACGTAAGTAATGGGGCTGAACTGGGACCCAGTAAGGAGTCTGTGCAGGGAAGATTTAAGATTCCTACCAAGCTACTGGATGTTATCAATAGTGTGTTTTCTAGATATCTATAATGAAATTATATTAAGTCCATTATGTCATTATTTATTTATTATTTCAGTTTACAGGTTTTTTGTTTTTTTTGTAAGTCAATCTCTATGGCTCTATTCCCATAAACGTAGCAACAATGGGGGCATAATACTAAAGCGACACCCTCGTGAGTGTGTGAGAGAGAGAGTGGGAGTGAGAGGGCAAGAGAAAGACAGAGTTAGTTAGTGAACTACTTGATGCTAAGTTTATTTGAGGTTGAGGACGGCACCCCAATGAGCTTTGAGTCTGTCATTGGACTGACAACTCCCCCGATGAGGTTCTTGTTGCAGTCGCCCATGTTGCCCTCTGTGGACAGTTTGGGGCAGGTGACGCTGCCCGTCAG
Source organism: Trachurus trachurus (assembly GCF_905171665.1). Lineage (NCBI taxonomy): Eukaryota > Metazoa > Chordata > Actinopteri > Carangiformes > Carangidae > Trachurus > Trachurus trachurus. The sequence continues at coordinate 15,665,092 of NC_139903.1, read as the reverse complement.
GTCCAGCAGGTCCTCCAGGGCGCGAGTGTTGCTCATGCCGCTGTGCTGGGTTTCGTTGACCGGTGAAAACTCTGGGATTGAGATCAGTTCTTCCTTTGAAGCTGGGCTGAAATATAACAATAAAAAACCTCAGCGACTTTTAATAACATCCAGGCTATTTCACCGCATTTGTCACTGAAAATCACCGGTTGATTTTTCAAAATAAGCACAGCAATAACCACATTTAACCCTCCTGTTGTCCTTCTGTTCCCTTCCTCCATCCTTCCTTCTTTCCTTCCTTCCTTCCCTTCGTCCTTACTTCTTCCTTCCTCTTTTGATCCAATTGACCTAATCTGTTCCCTCCCTCCATCGTTCTTTCCTTCCTTCTTTCCTTTTTTCTTTCCCTTCTTCTTCCTTCCTTGAATGAATCTGTTTCCTCCCTCCATCTATCTTTCCTTCCTTTTCCCCTTCCTTCTTTCCTCCTATCTTTTACTTTGTCCTTCCTTCCTTCTTTCCCTTCGTCCTTCCTGCCTTTCTTCCTTCCTTCCTTGAGGACAACAGGAGGGTTAACTCGTCTCAGTCCAGAGCTACCTGATGTGATGACTCACCTGACCTCCATGGACTGCACTTCATCACTTGACCCTGTGCCCTTCACATCCAGCGGCTCCAGCTTGATGACGGGCGGCGAGAGGTGTCCCACCGGCGCAGGCGTCACCGAGGCTCTGATGACCTCAACCTGAGACCCTCCTTTCACCTTTTCCTCGGCTGCTGACGCGTGCAGGTTTGGTTGTTGTTTGCTTCCCTCATCGGTCACGTGGTTTTTCATCAAGGCACTTCCTTTATTCTTCACCTCTCCATTCATCACAGCGCCCTCCTTTTGGCTCGCTTTGGCGTCGGCTTTCACCTTGGTCGGCTCTGTTTTTATTTGGTCTGTGGCTTTAACAGTAGTTGTTCTGTGCTGCTTGTTTACATTCATCTCCACCTCCTTCCCCTGTTGTTTAAGAACACAGGCTTTGGTTTCTTTGTTATTCTGGCTGCCGTGCTCCTCACTGCTTTGCTTGACGTCCAGCATCTTGTCAGGGACGTTGTGTGTCGGCATCACCTGATGAGTGTTGTTTTTAACTTGTACACTCTTCTGACTGTTGACCTGTGCTGCTGCTGCTGCTGCTGCTGATTCTTTCTTTACCGTTGCACCCTCCTTCGTGTTGACCTGGGCTGTGACCTGCTCTTTAACCTGAAACTCAACATTTTTGGATGCTCGCTCGTTCACCTGAGCATTACTTTGAACCGTCTTTACATCCCCTGTGGAGAATAAAAACAACATCAGAGTGGGCTCCACTTTATTTGGACTGTCCTGTGTTAACATTGATGAAATTTCACGGTGGAAGAAACAATTAATTTGTCTGAAATGAAGACTCAGCTCTTAGTCTATTCCTGCTGACTGTGGACGAAGCCAAATGAGGAGAGTACTAGCACAGGACAGTTCAAACAAAGTGTTCACTCACACTCTACAGAGCAAATCCCCTGGAGAGAGAGGGACTGAATAATTCTTCCAAGGGCATTTTCAAGAGCAGCTAATTTTATAGCCATCTCCCATGATGCTGCTCTAAAGCAAAAGGATCTCTATCAGCACCAAGAGCAATAGTCCTTGGCTGCCGCTCCATATTCCAGAAAATGCTGTATAACCCTCAAGCAGCAGAAGTATTACATAACAAGACAATAATAAAAAAGCTGGGAATGTATTGGCATCAGCCGCCTATTGAGATTTCACAAAAGCCAACTCATAAAAACGTAGCTCTCTGCTGTGCATGCTCAAAATAAGATACAAAATTGCTCAGATAAAAAAAAAACTGCATGTGTGTGTCCTACTATTTGCATTTCAACAGCTGCCAGGCAAAGAGCGAGGGGCGGAGTGAGCGCGAGCAGCAAGCAAACTGAGGTATCTGCAGCGTGACTGAATAACTTACTAACCTGGGGGCGAGACGGACTTCGTCTCCACCTGCTCCTCCGTCTGAGCCAATGCAGAACAGAGACGATCGAGTCAACGTTTGTGGTAATCAAAACACAAAACCAAAGTATCACCAACAGAAGAATTTAATAAAGGTAGTAACAGAAAGCCAAAGCTTGAATATTAACATTGAAAAATAATCCCATAATTAGCAGGTGTGTAAAGGCAGCAGGTCAACTGTATGAGAGCAGAAGGTGTCTCTTACAGTACCTTCAAGTCAGCTTCACCCTTTCTTGTTCTCTTCATGATCTCTTCGATTCTCTGCAAAAAAAAAAATCATACCAGCATGTAATCACTGTGTGAACTAAACAGGATTCAGGAGGTTAAAACATGGCAGTCAGGTTGCAGTTTGTGTGTTTGAGAGATCCTTTCTGTTTGGATTTACCTTTTTCCTCAGCTGCCTTTCCTCCTCCTCCTGCTGCGTCAGCAGTTCTCTGTCTTGTCGTTGACGAGCTGCGTCTTCCTGAGCCTGGACTTTGGCTTTGTCTTTCTGTCGAGTTCGAGATAAAATCTGTTTTAAAACCAGAACTGAAGACAGAACAGAACTGACAGAACTTCACCTACAAACCACTCTGACCTCTTGGTCCGTCTGTAGCTCCTTCTCCTGCTCCTCCTTCTTCACGCTTTGAGGATCTTCCTCCTTCTTCTCTTTTTCTTTTTGCTCTGCTTGTTGAGCCTTCACCTCCTTCTGCTGCTGCTGCTCCTGGGCCAGTTTCTTCTTAAGCTGCTCTTCCTTTAGTCTGATTGACAGGTACATACACTCATTACATACACTGAAACACATAGCCGTTCTATAAACACAGTATTTAAGTGACAATGTATTCAATGAACCACCTTTCTTCTTCCTCATGTTCACGTTTTTTCTCTTCCAGTTCTTTCTGAGCTCGAGCCTGACGCCTACGCTCGGCCAACAACCTGGTCGCCTCCTCTGCATTTGTTGTGCCAGCTGCCACCTTCGCTGTAGATGTGCATGTTGCTGATTCTGTCACACACAGAAAGATGGCATGTAAGAATTATTCAAATGTTTTAAAACTAAACGCAGATTAAGGAAACAAACCTTCCACTATCATCACCTTTTTTCACGTCTCCATTCTCAACGCTGCTCTGAATCTTCTTCTCTGACGGATCCACTTTAGGAGACATGTGATCCTTTCTGTCAGGCGACTGATTCTTTTCAGACGTGTCGCCTTTGAGGCGCTTATCAGAAGTTTCCCCCTTTGGAGATCTTATTTTAGTGTTTTCAGCGTTGACCACATTCCCGTCGGCTTGTGGAGATGGATTTGTGCTGTTGACGTCGGTGTTCTTCTTCCCTGCAGTCTCAGCTTTGGATTGTTCGCTGGGTTTCTCCACTTTCTTTTCTTCTGCTTTCCTGTCATCAGTGGATATATTCTGGCGATGTCTTGTAGGGGAGTAATGGTACTGATGTGCATTGTTAGGAGACTGGGCACGTATCTTAGTTGCCAGCCTGCACATAGATAACACAGATGTTAAGTTTTCATGACAGGACAGAAAATAGTGCTGTGCAAACAAGGTATTGTTCCCAGCTGACAGCTTCCTTTGAAACATCAAACCTGTAGTCTTACTTAGAGGAAATAGGAGAAGCCAGGTTCTTGGTGAGACTAGCAGGGGATTCAGATCTTCTCACAGGTGATCCACAACCTGGTGATGCAGTTCTTCTGTCTCTGCGCAGCCGCTGTTTCTGTAAAAGCAAGTGTCGTTGTGAGTCGTTTCAGGCAATAAGATCTGGTTTCTGTTGCATATTTGATTCCTGGAGGTGTGATGTTGTTGGTGCGTCAGTGTGTGAGGTGTGAGGACTGACCTTGGGGGTGTTGGGAGTGGACTGAGAGCCTCCCTGAAGTCCGGCTCTGTTGTGATCTGCGGGGTTGAGCGAGCTGCAGAAAGGTGACCTGTGAGGGCTGCAGGGCGCTGCATGATGACAAACATGATGCTCATCAAACCAAATACTGATATATAACCAGTGACAGAGGGATATAAATACAGTAGCCAGGGGGTGGTGGTGGTGGTGGCGGTGGGGGGGGGGGCTTGACCAGACAGTGTGTGTTGCATTCAGCTGAAGCTTACAAACTCACTGTTGAGGCTGGCAGAGATGATACTGCAGTACAGATTAATATGAGAGCCGGCTGCACTCTGAGCCACAATATTAGATTTCCAGTATAATTACGTTAGCGATATCAGCATCACTGTTTAATTGTGTGATTATAGTTTCTCCTCTGTGGCTCTAGTTGGGTTTCTTAGCCCTCGTTTTGCTGCAAACCAAGAGCTCAAATGTAGAAAATCTTTCAACACTGGGACTTTTTCCTGTTTATTTTTTGCAGCAATAGATAAAAAAATACAACAATGAGCTTTGTGCAGATCAGCTCTGCCCTGCTGGACTTTCTGACACTGACAAACAGATATGAAGGGAAAGATTTTCTGTTGTGTTTCTGCCAGGAAACAACATCATTGATTTCCCTTGATTAGACTTGCCCTGACTGGGCAGTGCAGGCTATTGAGCACATGTTTGTCCCTGATTCAGCTGAACAGTCAGACATGGTGCAGTGTGTTCATGCCACAGTCTTTTTTTTAATCATTACTAAAAGTGAATCCCTGAGTTTGTAGACGACTGTGCGGTGTGATGCAGGCACGCACATGCCACGGCTGTGAATCCCAACAACAACTGTCACTGTGTGCCACACCCACAACGACGACAGCAAATGAAGACACCCACATACTGTACACACACACACACACACACACACACAGATATGCTGTGCAAACTCACAATCACAAAAGCGAAGGCCCTAAACACAGATTGCATCTTTTCTTTCCACCTCTTGTAACTTCTCATCCCTCTGTCACCATCTGTAAAGACTAATCTCTGAAGAGTGCAGCCATCTCATCGGGATGACAGGGTCTATTTTGGTGAACATATTTTGATTCTAGGTCATTTGCGATTAATCTCCAAAACTGTCTGTCGGCTCCTGAGACCTGGAGTCAGCACCACTTAGCTGCTTTTTACACATCGAGCCTCTCACAGATACTCCTTCGCACGTCGACACACTGCGTGACTATAATACTTCCCTGTGTCGGAGATCATTATGTTTCTCAAGTCATTTTATCCAGTGCCCTTTGGCCTCTTTGTAATTACTGGGGCAACTAATCCAGAGGCTTGATGTGTTGATGTGTTTCATCGAGGATTTAATCTGCCTGCAAGACTCTGAGGTCTATGAAACAGCTTGTGCTGCTGCGTTTTAACTGTCCTTTTCTGCATGGTGCTGCAAATGAAGTCGTACTGCAGAGTTCGTCCCCACAAGAGAGGAGATAATGAAAAGTCCTGCAACAACATCGGGATGTTTTGGCTTGGTTTTGCGTTAAAAAATAGGTTAAGATCATTCAGGACAAATGTTAGTAGGCTACAATTATTATGGACACAGTTTTTTTTTTCAAAAACAACAACAATGCAGTAGAGCACAACACAGCAAACATGAAAAAGCCTTAAGTACATAAAGATTTCTCACAAGCATAGAATATTAAAAAAAAGAGAAGCATTTAAAGTCCAACACACATGCATCACAGAGAGACAACACATGTTGCCTGTGGTCTTAAATTGACGTCTCAGCCTGCCCGAAGGCAAACCAACACAAACACGGTCAAACTGTTGGATGAACAGGAAGGGAGATACAGTTGGGAAGGGCAAGGGGGGGACCAGGGGGCTTAACTTTACCAGATTCGCTGACAGCAGGAAGGGGGGAGGCAATGCCATGGGAAAAGGCGGAGGCAGCAGAGAAAGGGAGTGGGGCATTCTCACTGTCACCTATAGGCAGCAAGCGGAGCAGAGCAGAGCAGACAGAGCATTATGAACAGTTGATCTGAGCAGTTCCTCGTCCGGCTGTAGAGACCTGGATGGGAGTTCACATACAGTGACAGCAGCCGTGTCAGGATGCACTGAGATTTAGACTTGTTGTCAGAGCTAAAGGTTCAGAGTGACAGATCCACAATAGTTAATAACATGTAGTTTAGTTTGTGTGGTCGAGACACCGGCACAGACGCTGTATGTAACTCCATCCTGACTCTGTGGGAAACCAGGAACTCGTCTCTGCTCATGCGTACTTCAGCAGCCAGGCTGTCAGCAGTAATCAGGCCAGAAGAGAGGCTCTCGTTCACACACACACACACACAGAGTCATAGTTGTCTCTCCATGACATTGCATTGTCTAACCTTAACCCCAACCTAACATTACCGTCTCCTCACAGTCTAACCTCACCATGGCCCGAAAAAACATCTTCTCCCACCTTAAAATTTGGTTCCGTACATTACGGGGACTTTGTGTCCCCACGAGGAATTCAAGTCCCGATAATGTGACTTTGTGGACAGATTTAGGTCACCATACCTGCAGGACACATGCACATACGCATTCACTCACTCACACAAAAATACAGCACAATGCAGTCCCTCTGGAGAAAAAAAAAACAGATGGTGTTTGAGGTCATTCACATGTACGTATAACTCCTCTGCCTTCCATGTGATCCAACACAAAGCTTGGTCCTTACCTGCTCCTGTTGGGCAGCCCCGGCTCCAGCGTTTGTTCCTCTGCTCCAGCTGAAGGCTTCGCTCAAGAGATCGTTTCATCAGGGCCTCCAACCGCTCCTGAAGCAGAGACCACTTTGATTTACATGCTGTCCCTTCACCACTGGCTTTGTTGTGTCTCTGTACGACACTGATGCCACAGGTACTTTTTTATATTCGGAGGCTTCAATAGAAGAGTCTGACTCTGATCGTTTTATATAGCAACAGATACATTTCATAAAATGTCTTCCATGAATGGTCACAACCTGCAACCGACCATTTTGAATGAACTGACCCTCTCCTCCTCCAGCTGCTGCCTCCTCTTCTCCTCCACTGCAGCCCTGCGGAGCTCCTCTTTCTGCCTCTGCTCCTCCAGCCGCCTCCAGCGCTCCTCCACCGTGCGTTCATACTGAAGCCGAGCTCTGCGCTCCTTCTCCCTGATCAGCTGCTCCCTGGCCGCTGACACAGATCACACACACATATTTCTGACACGGGTTCTCAGGATATATAAAAAAGTAGACATAAAAGTTGTTTTTTTTTAATTTTGCAACATTAATCTGATCAATATTTTACTTTTTTAAAAATGGTGCATGTATTTCCCAGTTTTTTTCTGCAGTGAATTTGAGTTCATCTCAGTCGAAACCTCAAGACCAGATCATGAAGAGAGAAATCCTTGTCACCATGAGTCAAACGCAGCAGCCAGAGGATTAACTCTGAGTGTGAGACCTACTTTTGCAGACTATTCTATGTTGCTGCCACACTCTCTGATGTGACAATGCTCATCATATCAGCAGCTCAGTGAACTCAAAATGAATCCTCGATTGGTTCGCAAAGCTCTCTCCGCAGCCAATTAAACTGTAGAGGCAAAAAAGAAACTTTGCAGGGGGAAACTGAGACCTACAGGCATATCAGAGCTTCTCCCTTCATGAGATCAGCGTCTTTACTTGCACTCGTGCCAAATAAAACCAGGACATCACCTACCCAGACTTCTCTCCCTCTCCTCACGTCTCTCTTTGGCTAATCGCATCCTGTCATCCGTCTTCATGTAACCCTCCACAACTGGAAGATGAATGAAAATGTCACAGAGGAAAAACAAAGGCTGTGGTGGTGGCAATGATGAACCCAAACTAAGGGACAGTGTAAAAAGATGCAAACAAGCAGGGAGACTTACTTTGTTTACCTGCGTGGTTGTTACCGCTGTTGGCTGTTAAGTGTGAAGGGGACGCGTGCCCATTTATTTGTGGCTTCCTCTCTGTGTTGGATGGAGCTGGAAACACGGCGACAGAAGGAAAGGAAGGAAGCACACTCAGCTTTGTCCAAAAGAGGCATGACATCAGCACCACAGCTTTGAGCTGCAGCGCTGCTTTGTGACCACCAGGGGGAAACGTCTCCTCTGCCCTGTGTTAAGTGCATTGTGTTGCAAAATGCCAAGTACCCCCCCACCCCCCCTCATGCCAAGGGCAAACTGCAGCAGTATGCAGGAGAGGAGAGGAAAGTGTCCTTGATGTGATACTCACTCCACATATGCTGAATGTAGCTTTTGCTTATTGTTGCAAAGCGTTGACGCCTACAGACTCGCACTGTGCAGACTGTAATGATTCTCTAGCAGTTGTGAAATAATCCAAAATGATTGTGCAATAACTGATTTTCAACCAAACGAAACGACCTGGAGGGAAAGTGTGAATTATGTGACAGAGACCCAGGAGGGTGGGAGGTGGGAGGGGGGAATACTCACTAGTTTTTCCAGTTCGGGCCGGAGAGCTGTGACTGTTTGTCGGAGATCTCTTGTCGGGAAGTAGAGTAATGGATGGGGGTGCCATCTTTTCTCCTGGCACACAAAACAAATAAAAGAAGAAGCTGTAATCCTCTATTGTCACATTAATATCACTTTAATATCATAAAACGGTTGTGAACAGTGTGAATGGACTATAAGACGTTACAGCCACAGAATGTGTGTGTATGAAATCAGAGATGAGACAGGCAGTGACACATCACACGTTTACTCATGAACTGTAATAAATCTGTCATCTGTCACTCTCAGAACAACAAAATAAGTAAGTGCAGACTAAATTTTAAATAAGTGAGTGCTATATTATTAATATTATGTAATAAAGATACTGAGAGATGACAATTGTTGCCCAGTTACTATGTTGACGCTGTCTCTTTCTACCTCTGTGAACTACAGAGTTTAATTTACAGTTTAATTCCAAAAAAATTCACTGAATCAGTATGTGCACTGTCAGGCTAGACTGCCAACACAAAGTCACTCGCTTTACTTGATCAAGTGAATCACTCTCTTTTCAGTCAGGGCTTTTATTGTGCACTGAAACCTGGCTGGCAGACAACCCTGACTCCCACTTAAATATGGTTTGGCAGTCAGGAGAGCTGGTGCTGCTGCTGCTGCTGTATTTCACTTTGTTCACGTTCACCTCAACTTTTATGCTCAACTTGACTTCACTAACTATATTACTGTACTCATTCATCATGTTCAACTTGTCGCATCTGTAATTTTCCATGATAACATATCGTATTGATTTTTCTGTAGCCACAGTGTCCACCTCTAATGATCCAGGTCTGTATTTACAGTATAGCTTTCACAGCTGTGAGGGGAACTCTGCTCATATCTTATTTCTGTGTCCGGCTGAGCTTAAAACCTATAAAAACACACGTTTCTGCAACAAAATTCAAAGTAAAATGCTGAATTTTTCAGTTCATTATTTCCCTTTGACTTGATTTGGTCCAATATTTCTATCAGTGAGTACTTCTTACGTCTTTTTCCAGTATATCATCAATGAAGCAGTGAACTAGTGACAGGGTCAAGTGTACAGTCACTCCTCTGTATCATAGATTTGCTTTCTCCTCTTTCAGGGCGTGGAGGGTCCAAACCAGTGAAGTGAAATCATCACCTTCAACCTGCTCTGCAACAGTCTTCACCCCAACAAAGTCATCAAACAATGGTCTGATGTTTTTTCCCCCAAACCATACAGTGTAATCCATGGGTCTGTCCTGCACAGGCATCAATCCATCCTCCTCCCTCCACCCATTTGAACCCTTTTATCCGATTGAGTCGCGTCATCGCAGAAAATGGCAACACACACACTTTGATTTCGCTTTCAAATGAAACCCTGAAATTACACCTTTAATGTCAGTATCTATATGAGAAAACGTATAGATCACACAATGGCAGGAGGCAGAGCCACACAAAGAGGAAACCATCTGTTTTGCTCGGTGATAATAAAAAACAACAACATTAGGCCATGTGTTTGGCTTTACTTTATAAAAAATACAAATCCTATATTTACCTATACACCTTGTAGCATGCAAACAAGCGTCCATTTAAAACAAGCTGCACTGTTTAGATGAGCGGACAGACAGAGGAGTGAAGCCGGATCTCCACTGCGCAGCCAGCATCAAGCACATAAAGCGCTGCAAATGTCAGTTGCGTCATTCGTGAGTCTGCTTTAAACCGCGGCGCAAACACAACAACAGAGCCCGGGAGCATGATGACGGTGCCAGGGCGGACAGACTTCTTACCTGCTACTGCGGCGGATGATGTGACTGTTTTCGCCATGGTGTCTGTCTGTCACAAGCAGAATGCGCCCAAATCAATGAATGGACGGGCTGTTATCACCCCCCAAAACACTCTGCAGTGAAGCCGATGCTGCTGCAGCGCAGGTATCCGCTCCTCCTCTCTCCTCAGCAGCGGTCTGAGCGGCATGCAGCCACGGAGCACAGACACGACAACATAACCACTCAGCTCCGGTCCGCAGGTCGTTCAAGAGGAGTGGAGATGGATGAGAGGACGGCAGATGGTTGGAGTGAGTGTGTGTGTGCGTGTGTGTGGATGGATGGAGGAGGACGAAGATGCTGCTGCCGCCGCTGCTGCTGCTGATGGGACTGAAGCGGAGATGATGGTGCGCACATAATCGAGTTTACAACCGATCGACCACACCGTGCGTCGCTGCGTAAGCCCGCCCAGATCCACAGGCCATTAACACACCGGTGATGCAGGTTTCCTCTCTGCAATTTAACCCACGACTTGGATGCAATGACAATTAGGATCAATGCAAACTACATTATTATCTGCCATAATGAATCTGTGCAATACATTTAGCCTTCTTTGTTTATTACACTATAGGCCATAGCACCACAAGGACCACTTCAAATGTAGGCCTGTTGTTGTTATATCAGTATACCACTACTGATATAGCCTAATGATAGCATGGCTAGTAATAAATAAAAACATTAAAGGTCCTATGTGGGAAGAAGAGGGGGCAGAACAAAACAGTAGACCAACAACAATAATGCAATGCAGATCGCAGACAGAACAAAGACACAGACTTTTTAGCTACATTTTTTTCAATGAATTCAGTTTTATTTATTATTGTGTTGTGTGTTGCCACATAGCCTGATTACTACAACAACGATTATAGTAGCTAATACTAAGAATAAAATAAAAAGCATGCAGCCTGATTTTAAACCCAGATTTTAATTTTAAAAGTTGTTCTCTAACCAAAGTTCTTGCAGCACGGTAGCCTAACATAAATCTTAAAATGGATGAACATTGAAACAAATCCCTAGTGAAGGCCTACCCTACTGAGTCAGAATTGGTGGAACCACTCAGTAGCTTACTTTGACATTTTCAGGTCATAAAAAGTAGAATAGCAAAAATATTTTTGGTTTAGGACACACTGAAAAGATGTAGAAAAATAGGATTGGCTATGTCATGGGTGCAGATCCCGGGGGGGACGGGGGGGACATGTCCCCCCTAATTTCTGAAAAACATTACCCCCCCCCAATAAAAATACCCTAAATTATTAAAAATTTAACAAATGTAGCCTATGTTCACATTTTAGATTCACATCTAAAAATAAGTGATTGAAATGGTGGACAAATCTATTTCTGACTCCATATTCCATCTCTGGTCTCCTCCACTACAATGCAAATTGAATGGGTAGATTCTTACACAGATGCCGATGATATCAGCATGCTTAAAAAAAAAAAAAGACCTCTTCGGGCTTCATTAATTGATATTCATCCATATCAATTAATCATGTAAAGTCCGATACACTGGGAGAAAATGAAGATGGGGAGAAGAATTCGTAAAAAATAAAATAAAAAGGTAAAAAAAAAAAAATTATTAAAAAAAAAATAATTAATAATTAATAATTATTTTTTTATGATAAAATAATAATTATTATTATTATTTAAAAAAAGATAACTAAAAAGCGTAAAAAAGTTTTTCTTTCCTACACAGTGGTCACGCCGCATTTAGACCAGAGGGGGCAGCAGCGAGGTTTTTTCTGCCGCTGTTGCAGCAGCGAGGAAGCCGAGCAGCGGAGCCGGAAGGACAGAGTCTGACAGAAGGACGGAGCCGAGCCGAGCCGCGCTACTGAGAGCTGCTTCACACAAGATGCTGTCCAACGTCTCCAATGTGCTCAGAGCCTGCGCCCAGAGAAATGTAAGTAGCCCACACAGAGTTTAATGAGTGGATGTGTAAACCCAGAGAGGAGGTTTGAGTCCGCGTCTGAAACAAATCAACAGAGCAGCAGAGTGAGCGCGGCTCTGACCTTGTGAGGCCGAGTGTAGCTCTGCGGGCTAACACACAGAAAACACACAGAAAACACAGAGAAAACTGCACTAAAACCACTCTGACAGCTCCAGTCAGTGAAGACCTCAGTAGTTTTACATGTCCCTTCATTTCACCTGGTTGAAACCTTTGTTTCTCTTCATGCAGTTAGGATAGAAAACGGGCAGCTTTAGTCATGTATGTGAAACCAGGCAGTCCAATCTGTGAAGTGCTGGAAAAAGTAATTAAAAAAATAAAAAATTGGTTCATTTTTTAAAGGAAATTTACATGGCTGGTCCTCTACTCTGAATAGCACTGATTTAAGCTTGAAATAACTCTATTGCTTTTATTTATAATGATCATTTCCACGAGCAGGAATAATGGTCTGATGTTTTTCTGTTGTGCTGCACTTAAAAAAAATGAAACTTGAATGCAATTTGTTTAGTTTACAGTGACATTGTGTTTTTTGCATTGATTAACATGGACTGTCGTGAATAAACATATTAATTACATGTTATGAGACTCTAAAAATATATATTTGAATGTATTCTGCCAGAATCCTCTTATACCTAATTAGTTCTGGGTATCAAATCTCAATATCTTGTGGAATCAACACAAAATAGGCTACCAGCAAATTTTTGGTCACCTTTATGATTTTGTACACATTGTCTGACCTATTTGTTCCTAAATTATATACTTTTTTTTTTTTTTTGCAATTTAAGACAATTTATTGGAAAGAAAATAAGATTACATCTGCTTTTGTTTCACTGATATTTACAATTTGTGTACTAACTTACATAGCTGCTTAGAGATCTTGTCTTAATCTGTCGTTTTAAAATAATCCTCTCTCCCATGTCAGGGGGCTGCGGCGGTCATGTCAGCGCGCTCATACGCTGACTTCACAACCCAGGCCACCTTCGAAGTAAAGGTGAGCGTCAGACTCTGAGTTGTGTGTTGTGCAAAACTGATGAGTCGCATCATGGTGGTTTGTGTTGTGAGCCCTCGGGTTTTGTTTTCTCCTCCCTCTAGAAATGCGACGTCTTCAAGCTGGACGAGGCCCCGGCCACTCAGGTGGTCCTGACCCGTGACGAGGGTCTGCAGTATTACCGCATCATGCAGACGATGAGGCGCATGGAGCTGAAGGCAGATCAGCTGTACAAGCAGAAGATCATCAGAGGGTTTTGCCACTTGTACGACGGCCAGGTTGAGTGAACTAAAGTTTTCTCCACAGAATGAAAATAGATGGAGTGTTTCTTTCTTACCCCTACCAGAGTAATAATGTGCAGCAAAGTCTGTGTTGAAAAGATGCATACAGTAGTAACAATACTTAGATCTCACACATCTCCACATACATAGATAGGTCCATAAAAAACATTTCAAGCTGTTTGTTTTCTCTTTATAGGAAGCCTGTGCAGTTGGTATTGAAGCATCAATTAATTTGTCAGACCACCTGATCACTGCGTACCGCGCCCACGGCTACACTTTAACCAGAGGAGGCACCGTGAAGGAGATCATGGCTGAGCTCACCGGTGAGACCACAAGTTTAAGTTTAAGCTGCAGTCATGTCGAGTTGAACATTTTTATTATTATTATTTTTTATTTTTTTTAAATTATACCTGAGCTTTCTCACCATCTTCTACTCTGTGTGTTTTTGTTTCCAATAAACAGGCAGAAGAGGAGGAATTGCAAAGGGAAAAGGAGGCTCCATGCACATGTACTGTAAAAACTTCTATGGAGGAAATGGGATTGTCGGAGCTCAGGTAAATCACCAAAGTCCAGTTTTTGTTCTGTTCCTTCATTAAGTTTCTTGTCCCCTTTGGTCTCTAAAACCAATTATTCCTCCACTGTGTTGCGCTGTTTTAGAAAGGAGTGATAATTCGTTTGAAAACTACTGACTCAGATGGGAAGTTAGTGTAAATATGGGTCGACATGTGCTACCAGTATGTTGTTAGTTTGATGGGACTGTGAACAAAGATAACTAAAAAGACATAAATGTCTATCGGGGGCCAATGTCAACCAACATACAGACCAAAAAAAATCTAATTTACAATAAATTATCCAGATCTGACCCAGAATAGAACAGGGTTTGATATTTTTTTTACTGATATTGTGGAAATCCAGAGTAACTGAATGGGACACTGGTCATAAACACGTTTATCTGGTCTCATTAGTCCCATGGATGCCACATTCATTAGCTGCAAACAGAAAGTTCAATCAACTGCACTCATTCAACAAGTTCATGCACAACCGTCCAGTGACTGTGTAGACTGAGGCAAGTGGCTTAAAATAGAAAAATGACTTTGTACAAAACACGTGAGCCAAGTGGTTTCATATGATCCTGCTGTGATGCAAATGTCACTTTTTTGTGAGTTTATGTTGTAATGTTAAAACCTTTGGACCGATGAGCCCACTGAAGTTGCACCATGTTTGTATCATACAAAGTTTAACAGTGCTGCATGAAGCTGCTCCTTGTATTTTATAGTTTAACTATAGCGAACAAGTATGGAAAAGTATGGAATTTGATTGATACATTTCCAGGTCTGGAAAAGTATGGAAAATGGAAACTAATGTATGGAAATATATTTATCTTAATACTTATCTGGGTTTGGCCTTATGTGAATTTATTTGGGTTAAATATTTTGTATGCACTATTAGCTACAATCTTCTGGAAATTATTGTGTGACATAATGTCATACAAATTCAGAATAATGAAAACAAATAATTAATTGGAAATTAGGGTCTTGAAAAAGTATGGAATTTTGATATTTAAAATGTGTAGGACCTCTGGTTAAAGCTCAGTATAACGTGTATATAACCAGACATAATGTTGATCCTCCTCAGGTTCCTCTCGGTGCTGGTGTGGCTCTGGCCTGCAAATTTCAAGAGAACAACCAGCTGTGTGTCTGTCTCTATGGCGACGGTGCTGCCAACCAGGTACGGTGCAGGAATCGGTGCAGCTCTGTTCAGTTACTGGTTTGGATCAAATCCAGCTTCATTTAAAAGTTGGGGATCGTCTCTCAATAAAGATGAAGGATTAATACGACCGTTAGTGGTTGATATGTAATGATCGTGTTCCAACCTGCTCGGCTCCTTCACCGTTGCAGGTAGTTGAACCACACTAAGAGTGGATTTAACAATTACACGTTTTAAAAGGTTTTTGGGAAGTGTTGTGTGTCCCTGTAATAGACATTGTATTAGCAACTTTACAAATGGATACCTTGAACATTATGAATACAAAACAATAGCAGATTGGTTTGGGGGTGGTATTTTATATTTAATGTTTAATATTCTAAGTTTAGTCTGTTTCACTCCTGAATCAGAACTGTTACTGATCTTATAGACGTCCTGTACCTGAGCCAACCTCAGCTGCTCATTTCACCCTTTCAAATTCAATGCAGAAAATAAAGAAAAATAAAGTTTGTTTTAAGGAGAGAAAATGGTTCAAATGTGCAGAAAACTAAACTAAGACAAAATAAAACACTTTTTAATCCTGTCCATATAAATAGACTTGAAATAGACTAAAAAAACATCTTTAACCAAGATCTTTTGTGTGCTTCTCAGGGTCAGATCTTTGAAACATACAACATGGCGGCCCTCTGGAAGTTGCCCCTCATCTTCATCTGTGAGAACAACAGGTATGGCATGGGCACCTCAGTGGAGCGAGCTGCAGCCAGCACCGACTACTTCAAGAGAGGAGAATTCATTCCTGGTCTGAGGGTACGGCTCTTACTCATTTTCTCTGAACTTTTTTCTCCACTGATAAAACTCACTGCACAGAATAATTCATTTTAATCACGTACAGTATGGTGGCACAGCTCAGTCTTAATCTGTCAGTCTAACCGAGACATTCATGATGATAAGATCATCCTGCACAAGTAATTTAATGGATACTTCACTCCAGAAAATCACGATTTCATTTAAAGTGAATTTGTGAATTTATCAATTTGTCACGTTATTCGTTAATATACCTAATTAAATCGATGTGTGATGAGCACGTTGATAGTGAATAGTGCTGTTCTTTTCCTGTCAGTTTAGTGCATTAATGACTGTAATGTGTTTCCATCGTTCTTGTGTTCAGGTGGATGGGATGGATCTGCTGTGTGTTCGGGAAGCGACCAGGTTTGCAGCTGATCACTGCCGGTCCGGAAAGGCAAGTTTAAAACACTGACTCATGATCAGCTGAGAATTTGCTCTTCGTTTTTATGAACTAAAATTTTCTTCATCCACTTTTCACCAGGGTCCCATTCTCATGGAGCTTCAGACGTACCGTTACCATGGACACAGTATGAGTGACCCCGGTGTCAGGTAAATAATCACAGTTCCTGTCGGCTTTTGTTCATTTGAATTTGTTACAGTTTTACTCTTTCTGGATCATTTTTAAAGGCACTTTTTCTTTTAAATAGTTAAGGATGTATATAGTGCTGTACTGTACTTTACAGATGAGCAACATGTGTCTGACCTACGTATGTTAATATCCTCACTGTGCTGCTGCTCCTCGCTTCTGCCGCTGTCCCACAGTAGTCTTCATGTACTCTCCTCCCCGCTGTAGTGGCCTTGCAATGTCCTGAAGACAGACACTAATACTGGTACTGGCTCCTACAGACGAGTTCAAACTGATACTAACTCCTCAATGTTGTGATAAGAAATATATTTATTATAACACACCACGAATCACAGCAAAGTCAATCGAGTGTAGTGGGGATTATAATTCTGCGCAACCAAATCAATCGTCATTACATTAACAGGGGCCAGTAGAAGTGATGTAATGCTGACAATCAAGATTTTTCCAACACTTAGACTGCAACACTTGAATTTGGTGTCAGCTCTAAAAACAATGACTATTAGTGCAAATCCCTACAACGTCCCTGCACCAATCTCTCCCCATCTCAGCTACCGCACACGTGAGGAGATCCAGGAGGTCCGCAGCAAGAGTGACCCCATCTCCATGCTGAAGGACCGCATGCTCAGCAACAACATGGCCAGCGTGGAGGAGCTCAAGGTAGGAAACGCATATAGATAATAAAAGATTGTAAATGGATCCAGATAACCACATTAGTGACACATAGGTTTAAAAATTTGTATACCCAACTAGAAAATTATGAAATTCAATTTAGTATATTCTGTGTTATAGTCAGATTTTGAAACAGTTATTATGTGAGGAAGTGAGATGCACAATTTAGGTATTGTAATTTTAAGGATTGCGAATAAAATGACAAAAACATATAGGGATAAATGGCAATTTGTTTCCAATTAAAATGTTATATGAGATTTGGATTACTACTGGTTAGTAAATATAACCAGTTTGTGACAGTTTTGCATTTAAAAAAAGTTGTTAAAGCAGAAGTAAGTGGTCCGGTCGTTTCGGCTAATGCTGCGTTCCAGGCACGCTTTTGAAACCGTAAATTACAGCTTCAAGTCACAACTTAAGACTTTGTAGCGTTCCAGGCAACCCACTTGTGTTTCTCCGACCTGTTTTACCGTGCACTATAACGGCCACTCGTAACTTCCGCCCGGTGAACTCGTACCAGATCGAACTGGTACGAGTTCACAGGTCGGAAAAACACGAGTTACGAGTTGCCTTGAACGCACCATAACAGTCCTCGTCCCTACGTCACCACATTCACGCGCATCCCTTGGCTGCACACACAGCCCTGCATGCCGTTCTCTCTCCTCGTTGGATAAAAATTGTAGGATACGAGAAAAGTTTTCTCCTCGGCTCAGAGCAGAGCAGAGTGACTGACAGACCCGTGTTTCGGTCCGAACACATGTAAGTGATTGCTGTCGGAAGATATAACTATTTAAGACTTATATCAACACAAAAATATCGCTCACTTCTGCTTTAACATGGAGCTGAGGTGGTTTCTGCTGCAGTGAGCTGCAAACCTGCAGTGCATAGTTTAAACACAGGAGAGAGCCGGTCTCACTGGATTCAGCCTCAGCTGAACTCAGCACTGCACTAATAATGTAGAGGGCAAGTTGCCCAAAGGCAAACACAGAGGAGTGGGTATTCATTTTTAGATCAATCTTTTGCAGAACACATTTATCTAAAATCTACTTGTGCACGGTGCAGTGTGTGAAAATGTTCCCTACTAGGGATGTCACAATTACTTGTTTTCACAATTAACCCTGGTATTAAAAGCCACAATTAATTAATTGTAAAGTTTCCTAAATACCGTTACTTCCGGAAAAAAAGATTATGTCGGAACCATATCGGCAGATGTGCACCGAAATAAAGGTAAATGCTCAGATACTGGTCCATTTAACTAACGTAACATTGAATTGGTAGGAAATTAAATGTTAGCCTGTCATTTGTATTTAAAAAAAAAAAAAAAAAAAAAGATTAAAATAAATGTAAACATTTGGTATAGATGACAATTTATTTCAAACACTTCCCCTGGGGGATAAATAATTGGTCATATAATAACAGATACTTGAAATATTTTGTGTAAACAATGAGTAATATAATTATATTTTGACTATATTTGATTTTACACATTCATAGTGTTGTAAAATGAATTAATGCATAATAATCGTGATAATAGTAACACCATGATTATTTCTCTGACAATAATCGCACCAAGAAAATGTATAATCATGACATCCCTATTCCCTACTGCTCTTTTTCTAGTTTCAAGTGATCTCTTCCTTTGTGCACGTTTCCTGCAGATTACTGTAATTCTCTGTCTGCCGTTGTGTCTGTAGGAGATCGACATCGCGGTGAGGAAGGAAATTGAAGACGCAGCTCAGTATGCCACCACAGATCCCGAACCCCCTCTGGAAGAACTGTGCAACCACATCTTTTCCAACAATCCGCCGGTGGAGGTGCGCGGCACGAACCCATGGTCCAAGCTCAAGTCTGTTAGCTAAAGGTTGTTTTTTTTTCTCATCCTTTCTCGATCATATTAAACATATTGACCGCCCCCACCCCCCCACACACATTTACACACACATCATTTAATGCTCCATAAAGTTATGCCTCAGACCCAGAGCTTAAAGCATCATCAAGTAATTACATTTCAAAGCCGTGTCTTTCAACAGCAGGGGCCATATTCCCAAATTTGTTCTGAGAGCACTACATGATTAAAACCTTCAGTCCCTGCTCTTCACAGTGCTCCTGTTTATATCTGCAGACAAAGTCAAAGACATCAGAGGTCATTATTCTACCTGTAGAGGAGCCATTAGTTTTTTTTTTGTTTTTATACAGTTTGAAAAGCTTCTATTGACTTGAAGGTTTTTATCGCTACTTTAATTATTACATGAACGGCCATAAACACAAAGCCTTACAGTGGGACATGTACTGTATATCACACAGACGCAGCAGTAAGTCGAACCTCAAGTGCCATTTTACTTTATCACAGAGTTCCTCCAGTCTCATGAAATTCGGTCCCACATGTATTTATTTTTTCCATAACTTACCAGATCGCTGGTCTTTTATTTCTAGTAATTAAAATCACTACCAGAGGCGTTGGTGGGTTAGTTCAGGTCTTCATCTCGTGTATGAAGTACATGCAGGAAGTTAGAATTGGATTTTAGAGGGAAGCTTCAGAAAATATCTAAGCTACTGTATTTAAAGAAAAGCAAAGCAGGGGTCTGTCTAGATAAAGCACTCAACATTTGAACCTCAGAAGGTTTTGTAAGTTTGGCCTCGTGTGGAAACTTTTCGCAGATTCTTAATGTGCTTGTTTGATGTTTATCTCGGGTCGTATTTGAGGTGTTAATCGTCCATCAGTCACTGTTCATCTCATCTGGGTTTGTACTCTTTATACTAAAGTGTACATGATAAATAATTCAATTTGAAACGTTTTTGTCTTTTTACTCTTATTTAATCCCTTGTTACAACAACGCCATAAACCACATGTCTCTGTATGTTTTTCTTCTCTGTATACTGTTTGTAAGAAAGGGTTCAGATACCAAGGGGAAAGGTGTGAAATATTTAAATTAATCTCGCCAAACCAAACACGTGCCTGGCAGATCTTGTGTTGTTTTAGAGGATGAACGTGTCGTCTCATGTTTGTGTCGCACTCTACGAGCTGAGCAGGCGACTCTGCACATCTGCATGTCAAGATGTGTGAGGACAGATGCAGAGTGTGTTTATATCACATACATATGGTTCTGTTGCAGACACTCAGGTGACCTTTTGAGGGTCATGACACAATCATCAACAGCTCATTTACTTAACAAAAGCTCTTATTCAATATCTGATGTGTATATATGGAGGGAGGTGTATTATCCTAAATACGAACACTCCAGATGAGACCACAGTCTAAACCCAGTGGTGAATGTAAGTCTGAGTCAGCGACGCTTCACTGTTTCAATTTTCCAAATGTAGGAGAGAATTTGGGTTATTAAGGATTATTCAGGACGTATCTGTAGAGTTTTGTGCCGATATGCGTGTTGTGTGGTATTTCAACACATCAGCAGAGAAACATTATTGGCTCAAACGTGCAGGGATACATGGACATTTTGAATTTCAGTCTGTTTTTTTGTTTTTTTCTCATCAAGTTCTTGAACACATCCATGTGACAGAACTGCAGTGACAGCTCAGGTAGCAGGATACAAACAACCTGTACGTCAGTCTGTACTGTAAGCAGCAAGCTACCGTGTTAGTTTTCTCTTGTTGTTATTATTCATAAGCTTTGTAACAATCCTTGTGGGTACTTTTGAAAGACATCAGAATGTAAGTTAAATAATAAAACAGACTAAAACTTAAAATGTCAACACAAAAGGCGACAGTGTTTGTTGTGAACTGTTACATTGAAGGGGGCAGACGACCCAGCGCAACGCTCCATGGAAACATTGGATTTATGTGTAAGCTGCTGTAATAAATAAAGACTGTAAGATATCTGTGTCTGTGCACTCGTCTTTGTTTGTATAAAGCTGTTGGTAAACTCACAAAGTGCTTTAATGAATAGTGATCAAAGCTTCTTCATTTTCATACATATTCATTATCTTCATTATCATTTGGCCTTTTTTGGATAAATAAATATTTGCGTTTTCTGATCCTCAATGAGATGAGGTTGTTCTGGCTCATTTAGGGTGTGAAGGCTCAAGTCAAGTGACTTCAATAAAGTATCCAAGTCACCGGTCATGAGGACGCTGCTAAAGTTGTCTTTGGAAGTCTGTTCGAGTCTAAATTAAGTGCACATCTGAGATCAGGCTGCAAAGTATAATTAACAAAGACCGAGACATGTTGCTGCTTTAGAAGTGGTGAAACTACAGAGAGACAGAGGGATCATAATTGTGATTTCTGAGCATTTATAAACAATGTGATGTGCATTTTTTGCATAAGTAACTCCACCTGGATGTTTGTATGATTACAGCCCTGTAGTTTTGAATGAAGAATGAATAGATTCAGATTTGTTGTGTACTTTATTCTTAATTTTATTCTCATGAAATGATTATAGAGTTGACTTGGCACCTCTGCAATAACTTCTGTGACATAAAATAATAAGGGAGACTCAAACATAAAAGAGGATGAGGATGGTAATATTGCAACAACAACAAAAAAAAAGAAGCCACAGTGATCCTGTACATCGGGGATGTTAAACTCAATTTAGTTCAGGGGCCACAAACAGCACAATTTAATCTCAAGTGGGCCGGACCAGAAAAATAATAACCTTAAAATATATTTTAAAAATTGAGATTTTCCTCTGTTTTAGTACATTAATAAGATGTTTACAGTTACTGAACTATCCTTTTACCAAACACATTATAAACCACCTGAAATTTCTTGATAAAAAATATGTGCAATTTCTAATTTTCACACTTGACAAATTCATCCTGGGGGCCAGATTGGACCCTCTGCAGGGCCGGTTCTGGCCCACGGGCCGCATGTTTGACACCCCGCTGTACATGAAGAGACTGAGGAGAACCTGCAAATATCTGGAGTTCATGGCAGGTGGCAATCATGCATTTACTTATTGGCTGTATTTATGACTAGTTGGTGAAGCAGTGAGCATCAGCAGCTAATTAGCTCCAGGAGGTGGCGGTAATGCAACAACACGAGGACGCCAGCTGCTGCACAACTTGACTGAAGAAGAAGCAGCGGAGGAAGAGGCAGCCTCCTCAACATCCTCCTCCTGACCAGAGGCTGAAACCAAACGCAGCGGCGGCCAGTGGCTACGTGCTCGCAGAGGGACGACACAATGGAGTTTCTTTCCCACACGAGTCTGAAGCAGCAGCAGCTTCTTCTGTGCACCTCTCTCCTCCTCCCGCTCCTTCTCCTCCTCGCCACCTCCTCTGTCACATCTGCAGAGGAAGGTGCGAAAAACTCCCAGTGTCACAACTACGCGGGAGGACACGTCTATCCCGGGGAGGCTTTCCGTGTTCCTGTGTCTGACCATTCCCTGCACCTCAGCAAAGCCAAGAGTGAGTGTCCTCCTTCTCCTCCTCTTCCTCTTGTTTTCACTCACAGCTGCTTTATTGTTTGCTTAATGTTAAATGTGCACTGGTTTCCTGTTGTGGCTCCTCTCCTCTCCTCTTGGTGACAGCTGCTGCAGCCTCATGCAGCTCAGCTCAGCCTGGAGGACAAACTCTGCAGGACTGTGTGTGTCTGCGTGCAGCTTCTGCTCTCTACCGTGTCCCATGTGCAGTAGTTTAATCCATAACCATATGACTTCATATTCAACACTTTAGGCCTTTTACTCTGTATCAGACTTACTAGGACACGTCATTCTCCCTCCCCCTCTCCCCTCACATGGCCCAGCTCCAACACTGGTTCATACAGATTAAAGTGGGTTGGACTAAAATAACAGAAACACTGAGAAGTGAGAAACTATCACAGGCTCACACCAACCTCACCCAGTCATCATCTGTGAGGTCATGTGATATGAAGTGTTGTAAACAAACCTAATAGAGTCAGAGTCAGTTTGTAGTACCTCAGGTCAACACACAGTTTGTCTGTTTGTCACGTGTCGTCATGAGGTGTGAGAATTAAGCCCATGTTTCAGTACCTGAGTGTTTCACTGTGCTACTAATAAAAACTGAGCCAACCACCTCAGGAGAAGAATTGCCATAAAATGAATGATCCCAAATGTGGTAAAGAGGGTTAAGTTTTTTTTTTTTTTTTTTTAAGTAAAATATTAATTATGTATGTCTTTTATTTATCACAACTTTAAATTCACAATTTAAATTATTGTCTTTATCGATCAACATTCATAATGTGTTATTCACTTTTGCCATAAAACATCAGTAGATGGTGAAAACAACAGGTTATAAATTCCCACAGCCAGAGGTCTGGAAGTCTTCAGACAAACAAACCCCTCAGATATTTAGTTTACTGTCATGTGTGACATGAAAGAGAAGCATTAAATATTTATATTTGAGAAGCTGGAAATAACAAGTGTTTGACATAAAACATTAAAAAAACAAAAAACAAAAAACAGGAAATCATTATTTTTTTTAAATGCAGTACATAGAGCTGAAACAGTTAATTAAAAACAATCAAATAAAAAAATGTATTCTCAGGTTCCAGCTTTTAAAATGTGTAATTGTTGCCACTCTTTATTTTATATGATTTATTTTCTAATATTTTGGGGGTTTTGTATAGTTGGCCTAGCAAAACAACTCTATGACCATGAGTTACTGTGTTGTGCTCAGAGTCAGACATTTTATTGACCAAACACTGATCATAAAAATTATCACAATCAAAACAAACAACAGTCTCAAAATGTATGTCCAACTGGATCTGTAATAATATTATAGTTACAGTTTTTTTTTTATCCTAGGTTTATCAATGAAACATTTGTGTGTCTTTCTATTCAAGTTTCAAAGCCTGCTCCACACTGGGAAGGAACAGCTGTTATCAACGGTGAATTCAAGGAGCTGAAGCTGTCGGACTACAAAGGCAAATATGTCGTCTTCTTCTTCTACCCGCTGGATTTGTGAGTAACAGCTGAGGCGCACGCCACTGAATCACCTCATCATTTATATTGTTGGATGCTGCACAGGATACAGAGCACCGGTACATTTTCTGTTTCTTTTGCAGCACGTTCGTCTGCCCCACTGAGATCATTGCCTTCAGCGATCGCGTGCATGAGTTTCAGGCCATCAACACAGAGGTGGTCGCCTGCTCAGTGGATTCACAGTTCACCCACCTGGCCTGGTAAGAGCGCTGTCCCCATTAACCTACGTGATGTCAAGCTTCAGACAAAACCTAATAATTACAGAAGGGTTTAGATGGTGTTACATGATTTTTTTACATTTTTTTTTTACATTTTTCTTTGCCAGTGTTTTAATTATTTTGTGTTTCAGAGCTTCACTCTAAATCTTCTTTTTCAACAGGATCAATACGCCCAGGAAGCAGGGTGGACTTGGACAAATGAAAA
This sequence comes from Trachurus trachurus, assembly GCF_905171665.1. NCBI lineage: Eukaryota > Metazoa > Chordata > Actinopteri > Carangiformes > Carangidae > Trachurus > Trachurus trachurus. Next base: position 15,640,644 of record NC_139903.1, on the reverse strand, counting down.
TCCCTCTGTTGTCAGATCTCACTCACCAGATTGCGAAGGACTACGGAGTCTATCTGGAGGACCAGGGACACACACTTAGGTACACTTTCACTACATCCATTCAGTCTTGTTATATGAGGTGCACAACACACAATGACGTATAACTCTTAACACTCTACATCCTGCTTCAATCTGACCTGTCCAAATGTGTCCATCTCAGGGGACTGTTCATCATCGATAACAAAGGCATCCTGAGGCAGATCACCATGAACGATCTTCCAGTAGGAAGATCTGTGGATGAGACTCTGCGACTTGTCCAGGCCTTCCAGTACACTGACAAGCACGGAGAAGGTACAAGAAGCTCATTGGTTAATTTATAGTTTAACATCTGAAATCTATTCATTGTTGTGGCTACAATGTTGTAATGCAGCAGCAGGGTTTTTGTTTTTTGTTCATCTGAGCTGTTTTTATGTCATTTTTTACAGTGTGTCCAGCAGGATGGAAACCAGGCAGTGACACAGTGAGTATCACATAGATCTTTGGTTACTGTCCTGCACATAATGGAAGATCTCAGTGTGCCATGTATCTGTAGACCAGTCTGCCTCTGTCCAGATAGCAATAACACATTCTGCCCTTGTGTAAGCAACACGCTGTCTGATTTGTAAAAAATAAAATAAAAATAAAGACTTCAGATGCAGATATAAGACAGAAGTTAAGTGAGCTGTGAGTGTTGCCTGAATTAGGATGAAAGGTCTCAGAACAAGCTGCAGAAAAGAGCTATTTCTGGCATTATGGCAAAATACATGAGCAGTGGCAAATACTGCTTCTTAAACATTCAATTCAATTCAATTCAATTTATTTTTAAAATGGGACAATGCGAGTTCATGGACGAAAACAATCGTAAACACGCCGGATTGTAGCCACAGGCTAATTTACATTGTGAAATGGAAAACTAAACAATAACCAGGATACACACAATCTGTCTCGTTTGTTGTCAGGGTTCTACATTAATCAAATTGTGTTTTTTGGTGTGTTGTATATTTTCTGCTGTCTAATGTGATTCTTATCATCAAAATACTTATCATCAAATACTCCCAGTGCACTAATTCAATTCTCTCTTTCCCACAGATCATTCCCGATCCTTCAGGCAAGCTGAAGTATTTTGATAAATCGAACTGATCTGCGTCTCTGTTTACCCAGTCTGTGAAGTCCACCACTTACTGAAAGCCCAAATAAAATGTGTTTTCATAAAATGCTTGTTTGGTTGATTCCCTTGACAGTTTTGGTTCAGTTATAGCACTGCAAGTTTCAAACATGGCATCACACTGGGAATGAACAGCTGTCATTGATGTGAATTCACCCAGCAGCTGCCAGACGGTTAGAACAGCAGCTGATTATAAAGAAGGAAAGAAATGTAAGTATCATCATCAATGTCACAGTATTTGTTGTACTGGTCACAGTGTTTGTTTTAAGTTTTGCTAGAAGGTAAAATGAGTGCTTTACAGAGAGTACACGTCTCACCGGTCTTACCTTGGAAACTCGCCCCAGGCTCTGCCCGTCACGCATGACTCTCCTTAAGCATTTGCTGAAAGAATCAAATAAGTTTGCACTGGAGTTTGTGTGAGAAGCAGCTGCAAATTCTGAGAAAATGCTGCAACATCACTTCACAAAAGTTAGTTAACATCACATCCCTACTTGGTCCTAAATGACAGAGACATAGAGAAATGACTGTGCAGTAAAATAAACACTGGGAAATGCATCAAACAATTCTGCAGGTTGAGCACAGGTACACTGATTATGAGCACTGAACTGTTAGCAAAGAATGCATGACTGACGTTATCAACAATCTGCTTTTTATAATATGATACATATTTATTGACTATATTATGTAACAGGGCCTTGCAAATGCAGGCAGACTATCTAGAGTTGTACTAGAGCTGCAGCTAATGTTTGCAAGTGAGGTTTGTCCTTGAAAAATGTTGTTGAACAGGTCAATCAGATGCAGTTACAGAGTCTCTTTAGAGAACATCATGAAAACACCAACTCTGATCTGTGTCACTAAAAGATATGTTGACATCGCAGCTGCACACCAAACAGTCAAGGGTCAGTGACTCATCGCAGACTATCGAGGTTAATCACAGACAAAGTTTGATGTCATTTAACTGAAAGGTCCGTCACACTAAAACGTCCTCCAGTCACAGCCGAGACTCTGAGCTGCCGATTCAGGAGTTCATCTATCACCGTCTCGTTCCTGGCACAGTTGATAACCTCAATACCAACTTCACTTTCCTTGTTTTCTGTTCCTTGAGGTACAATCCAGCATGAGCACCATGTCGAATGAGCAATAAAGGATTTTCTGTTAAATCTCAGCAGTGCAAACCGTTGCTCCTGTGTTTACAGAGCAAAAGCATATATATACAGTATATACTGTATCTGTGTGGCATCACTGAGGAGCAATTTGTTAAGATTTAAATGTTAAATTTCCTCTTTCACGTATGGGCTCTTCTTTACTCCGGTCCACAGAGAGTTAAGTGCTCTGGTCATGTTTTTTTCCAGGTCTGGTTAATATTTACCTTTTTAACAACATACAAATGAAGTACAGTCATGACAGGGAGATAAGGAGTCAACTGAGAAGAAAAGAAAGAGGATGTAAAGTTGCTCTTTGACCATATATGGATTAATGAGCAAGCTTGCCTCCCCTTGAGATACATAAAAGAGAAGTTACCGAGGCTGTTGTTTCACTCTGTGCGACACAGCCAATGTTTTTCTGCTGGTTTTCCCAATTCATTTATGGGGGGTGAACTCCTGAGGAGCGGATGAAGAAACAAATTTTGCTTTTGTTCACATTCAGAGGACTTGTAAGCAAAGGAAAAAGGGGTAAAAAGAGAAAATGGCCAATTTTATATTACGGACAGCTGAACCCAGAGATGTGCCCGATATCTTGCGACTCATAAAGGTAGGTCAAATGTTCAAGTCTGGTATTTGAGCAAATATATTGTTGCTGTTCTACTATCTGTAATTGTAGTTCTAGTTTAAAGCAAAATGTGTTGGTTTTCTTTCGTTTTTGCGTTTAAGGAACTTGCGAAATTTGAGGAAATGGAGGAGAAGGTTAGGCTGACGGAGAAAGGTACATAGCTCAGTTTAGTCTACACTTATTTTACATTTGTATTTGGTTGGATCTTTATAACAAATGTTCTTGGTTTTAATGTATTCTTAAAAAGTCACATCCCACTTACAGAACTACTTGAAGATGGTTTTGGAGATCATCCGTTTTACCACTGCTTGGTCGCGGAAGTCCCAAAAGAGCAGAGTTCAGATGGTAAGAGCGAATCTCTGATACAAAGCACTTCACAATCCGAGAGTCACATTTCCCCCCCAATTTCCTTAAAGCTCAACTTTTTGTGTTTCCAAACAGGCTACACTGTGATTGGCTTTGCCATGTACTACTTCACATATGACCCATGGATTGGAAAGCTGCTGTACTTGGAAGACTTCTATGTCATGCAGGACTTCAGAGGTAAGGCTGTTGCCATGTGCTGTTATGTGATGGTGGTAAAGGTTAATAAGTTGCAGCCTTAAGGTTTCGTAATGAGGGTCATTTCATATAAACTAATTGCACCCTGTACATTTAATCTTGCACCAGGTCTTGGCATCGGATCACAAATCCTGAAGGATTTAAGTGAGGTACGGTTAAAGCTTCTTTGCAGAGAAATTTCAGCTGTGTTCAGTTATCGTCCTGTAATTAAAATTCATTTTGTTTTTCCTCTCCCTAGACGGCCGTGAAGACTCGGTGCAGCAGCATGCACTTCATCGTAGCAGAAAACAACACAAAGTCCATTGAGTTCTACAAGCGAAGAGGAGCAGCTGACCTCTCCTCTGAAGAGGGCTGGCGTCTCTTTGAGATTGAAAAGGACGATCTGCTGAAAATGTCTGCCAAGTAGAGTTTGCAGCTAATTGACGTGTACTGACTGTTGGTGATGTTTTGTTTGGCCAGTGATTTGACTCCCAGATTTATCAATCAGCTGTTACCTTTGATAATAAACTGCGTTTGCCAATTTCAGTTAATCTAAAATTAAAATTTATACTAATTAGTGAATGAAAATTGAACTTTGAGAATAGCTATGCTTTTACTACTGCAAACATTGTTTAATCTGAATGATTTTTTACACTCCTGTAAATGTAAAATTCTACATAGATTTGAGAAAAGTTACAAAAATGAAAAAAATATTATTTCATGATTTTCTTACTTTTATCTTGTAACTAAAGTTTGCAGATGGTGTGTTTTTGTTTTGCATTGTCATCACAACAAATGCATTATTAAATAACTTCTGAAATAAAGAGTGACTCTTGGATTGTAGTATTGCAAATATATACATATTGTAGTATAGAGAAAGTCATTACCCTAGAGTCATTACCCTAAAGTTTTCAGATGTTTTGATTAAGTAGCAAGACCATATGTAAAGGTAGCCTACTCTGTATCGCAAGTAAAACACATGTGTTGAAAATGATCCTCAATTAATTTTTAAAGTTTGTCAGCAAAACAGTCCCTGTAATTGTTATAATGTTGTGTGTAATAAAATTCTGGATTATTAGGCTACTGCTGATGCATTAATGTTGAAGTTACATTTTAACAGGAACAAACTTGTTTACATGTAGTTGATTTAATCAAAGTATCAAACATATGTACTATTGTGTGTTATCACAAAGCTATTACTTTGTATAGCTTACATATGAATTAGTGAAGTTAATATAGTCACAAAATAACATTGATATGTTCCTCTGAGATGTGGAAAAATCAAATTGTGCTTGAGTAAATATATTCTTGTACCTAAAAAAAAACTGTGGATTTATTATTTTTTTTATTTTTACCCTTGCATCAAAAGTTTTCATAATCTTCCTCAGAACTTTCTAATTATTTTTGCTTGTTAAAGTTGTGATAAAGTTATATAAATCAAAGCAGCTCAATTGTCTGTGCATCCAGAGGTTGAATGACAGTGATACAGTAATGGTGTCTTCCATTAATAACTAGTGGGCGGTTTGTTTAAATGTTGGATGCTACGAGTGGAGGTCATAGTTTAATCACCTTTCATTGACCACCTCAGTCACCGCTGCCTGTGAGAGTCTGCAGTGTGCGGGGGAACTGAAGCAGTCCTCTGCCTCTTACTATAGTCACACCATCCTCGGAGCATGAACTAATTATAATTAACACTGCAGCAGCGGCGGCGGCGGCACGGTTTGACAAAGCCCTGTTGAACAGTAGTAGTCTTCAGATCATGGCCTGTTGGTTCCTGCCGGTGTGATTTCCACCGCAACTCTTCCGCATTTTCCTGCCGCTCTCGGGCTGTGACGTGTCGTGCTGACGGCGGCCTCGGAGCTGGAGGAGCGGGGGGCTGTAGCATGACAAGATCTGGCTCCAGACGTCCTGCTTTGCTTTCAGCGGAGCTCCAGAAACAACCCCTAACCCCTCCTTCTCTGCTCCTCTCCGGCCCGCCCAAATAACACAAAATTCCCGACTGAATCCTGCCCGAGTCTGGGGGAACAGGCGGCCTGGGAAGCCGAGGAGCGGACGGAGGCCATCCCTGCAGCACGAATCTGGTACGCGGGACTTTTTTTTTTTTTAGTTTTCGCTCCGCCCGTTTGCAGAGCCATGTTTGCATCTGTGCTCGTCCACCGCTCTTTGTTGTTGCATGCAATGTAGCGTTTGAATTTATTTCTTTATTCTCACCGAGAGAGGCCGCAAAGGGCTGGGCCTTTTCTTCTCAGGCCCAGGCCCTCTATTGATAGAGGCCGTGATTGGCAATTCAGGGCCTGTCCGGTTAGCTAACCAGCTCTGCCCGGTAAAGGGGCTTTGTGTGTCCGCTGCTCGTCACCGATGGCCGCCGTTTCTAACGGATTAGAACGCCGGGAACTCGGTTTAGCTCCAGCGGCAGCGCAGGTAACGTCTCTCAGCAACGGGGGGTGATTTTGAGTTGGTGTTGGAATTAGCATCCGTTCAGAACCTATGCTAACAAAATGGCGGATGCTGGTGTGATGAAAATCGGTTGTAGAGAAGGAGTGTGCTTGTAGCCCTCCTCCGGTTTAGCCACATTAGTGCAGACCTAACGCAACCTCCCCCCTTTATTTTTTCCCCTTTACTACGTTTAATCTCTCTCTTGCTCGTCTCTCGGTGCATTTATCTGTTGGGTATTTACATGTGTGGGCAGTCGGGCTTTGCTTTGCGGTTTATTCGGCGCTAACGGTTCTTCAGTGGTCAGTTGAAGACATTGCCGTTAATCATCCCGACGGCTTTGACGCTGTGTATAGTGTTGTTGCATGAATGAGATGCTAGGTCGCGGAGGTTTTTAAACGTGTGTTTCCAGCCTGCTTGTGTTACTGTGTAGTGAATGATCCCCGCATCCCCACACAGACACACCGTTGTCATCTTATGCTTCTTCTTTTTTTTTCACCTAGAGGTGGGGGATGGTACACTCAGTGGAAATTAAATGGCACCCCGGCTGCATCGTCCACACCACTGTTTACATCTCTGTGCCCCCCACTCCCCCTCCACCTGGTTGTATGACAGCGAGGCTCCTGTCGCACATTGTCTCCCCTGCATCCATGTGATAGATGTGCTGTGTTGTGTTGTCTGGGGGGGAAATGTGTTACTTGATACAGGTAGCTGAAGTAGTGATGATGCAGTCTTGGCAGTTGTGCCACTGGTCATTTAATCAGTTTACTTCCTTTGCCGCAGACACAAGGCAACAATGCATACATTGATTCTGTAATAAGTGATTTAATTTGGTTACTGATCTTTATCTACCCTCCAACATTTTGGTCACTTCTTCACAGTGAGTGCAGTCAAGTAAACTTGTCTAGTTTGTAATGTAATGTGAAAACCACCACAGAGAAACTGGTTCTGCGGCTTCATGTAAGACGGAGCAGTTTGTTGGACTTCAGGAATAGCACGTTATAATGGTTAGGTGTTATTTATTGATCTGTGTCTTTTATTAGTTTTCACACAAACAATATAACAACCATAGTCCAGGCGGCATCAGATGGGAAGTCTGTGCCATGCACGACAGAAGCAGAGCGGTCTGTCACATCATCTAAGGAAGACAAATTCACAATTCTGCTTCTTCACACATATGCAGCACAACATCATCACACATGCCAAAATGCACAAATATATGAATCAACGCAAACAAACCAACAATTTCATCTAGAAAAAAAAGGCGGGAGGCCATGTCACAGAAAACAGAATATACACAACAACAACAACAACAACAAAAGGACATTCCCAGAAGTTGTATGTCTGTACTGCACAACATTATTTACACCTCAGCACTTATCCATCATAAATAGTGCATCCCAGTAACAAATAATGTGAATCAAAATGTAATCAAAATACAACAATGGTTGTTTGTGTAGTACCACTATAATCCAGGAGGAATAGGGGCCAAATTTTACAGAATATCTTGATCATACACTTGGATCTGTATGACAATTATTCTGGGCATGTGTTAATAGCCCTGCTGTTGCCAGAGGTTTGCAGTCTGTCCATTCAAGCAGCATTGTGTTTCTTATATATAGGAGGAAGTAATTGTTCAGGCAGCAGTAGTTGTGCAACATCATCCCAGTTTTCTCTCCATCATGTAATTCACATTATATGAAATTGACCACACTGAGACACACTGCATGCGTTTCTTTAATAAGCAAAAGTAAACAAGCTCATTGTAGCTTTTCTTTGGTGCATCCGACAAATAAATGTACCTAACTATCTGTGGGTTGACTGAGTAGAGGTTGATTTGTGTGATGTGATTCACATAAAGATTATATAGTTTTAAATCACAATAATAACCTTGAACACATGATTTTTATTTATTTTATTTTTTTATTTCCTTGTGTGGGGGTGGATTAATTCACTTGAGGTTCATTGCTCTAGTGCACACATCACAAGACACATATCAACACATATTACTACACTGCTAATAGGCCTACATCGTGTGTGTGAGGAAACGGTCTGCAGTGCATTTGTCCAGTCAACTGTGTAAGCACAAAAGAAAAGAACCACTTAATTTACATGACATAATGTGAGAGGATGTGATATATTTGTAACAGTAACATGGTCAATAACTAATCAATGAATGTCTGACATTGCTGGGGTTTTATGATTCTTCTTTTATTTAACAACTTTGCTCACCACAGACTTTCATCCTCTGCTTTCAGCTGTCCAGTAACAAATGCAGTGCAAGGACAATGGATGAGGATGTCACCAGGCTTGCAATACATTCTGAGGAGCCTAAAATAATCTTACACGGATCGGGTAATTAGCCATCCTTATATCGTGCTTCTTCTTTTTTTTTTTTTTTTATTACATCAAGAATGATTGTGGGTGTAGGTGAGATGTGATAAGCGTGGTTTTGAGATGTGAGCAACAACATCAGGCCACAGTGCAGATACAGATGCTCTCGAGGTTTAACCGGGTTGTCCTGCTTCTTCCAGATGAGGGTGGTGCCGGCGGGCAGGAGTTTGTTGTGGAGCTTCAAGAGACTGTGTTGGTGTCAGAAGGCGAGGGGGAAGGCATGGCGGTTCACAGATTTGCCCCAGACGAGCTCGTCATCCAGGATGCCGTTGAGGATGTGGTGTCTGAGTACGTGCACTGCGACGAGGACGAAGATGTCGCCGTAGAGACCTGCGTGATGGCTCTGGAGGGCGAGGAGGAAGGTGTTGCCATGGGAGACATCCCTGAAGATGGGCTGGACCCAGAGCAGCAGGAGGATGACCAGGACGGCTGTGGAGATTATCTGATGATATCCTGTAAGTTTACTTCTCTGCAGCGCTGGGATTGGATTTTAATGTTAAATGTGCAATTATTGTGAAATGACCTGCTTCAGTCGTGTGTTTTGTGTTTTGTTGTGTATTGCTACCCACTCACACTAGCTGGCACTGACCGTTAGTGTTGTAAATAAGCTGCTGAAATGCAGTTAGTTCCTCCTCTGGTGTTCTTGGCAGTGATCACAGGTGCATTATCACCTGAGATCATGTTGTGTCTTAAACTTGAAATGGATTCAAAATAATACATGTGAACGGATAGACAGATTTGAGTGTGAACTGTGTTTACATGGCACAATTTTAAAAAGTGCTTGTATTGGATTTATAAAGGTATAAGGTTACTGTGTCAGAGACGATGATTTTTGTCTTTCCACTTAAAGTTTTGTTAGTTAATGAATGTATTTTATTTTTACATCAAGGGCAGCGATCTTTAATTAATGTTAAGTCAAGGTGTCAGATTTAGCCAGAACCTCATCTTCAGTTTCTGGGAAGGTTGAGAGGTTACAGTATTTTTCAGTGAAGAAGTGTTGTTGACACATTGGTAACACTGTCAAGTCCCCTCGCTGCTGTGGTGAAGCTACTTCAGCAAATGAATGTGAAACATCTGTGATGAGTGGACACAGAATTAGCACAATAAGTCAGTCTCTTTCTTTTTGGAATAACTGCAGCAGTGCCGACTGCTCCACTAGTGCTACTGAAATGAAATCGACTGTCATTACCATTTAGTGATATAATAACATGGTAATATTATCTGGAGTCGGTGTGCGCAGGCTTTTGATTTGACATTTACTGAGTATTTAGACAAATGTATTAACTGAGATTGGGCTCAATATGTGTAGATATACCGGTAGTATGGGAAATTATACAATTAATTCCAGACTGAATATAAATATACATGAAGCACTCATGTTGGCATGTTATAACAATACTTTATTAATCGGACATTCAGGTGTTACAACAGATAGTAAAAGCAGATAATAAAAGAAAGAAAAGCATATAATCAAAAGAATAATTAAAGTTATAAATAGTTATATACAAATATTAAAAACACCACGGTTGTTAAAAAAAAAAGCAGATTGATATAGTGTTTGAAGCCAAGGCCTCACTTATTTGAGGCTGCTGTTGTACATCCTGATGTCAGAACTGACACTGTCACAAGCTCGAACACCTTGAATCAAATATGGTGTTTGTATGTTTGTGTGTGTGTGTCTCACTAGTGGACGAAGCCGGTAAAATGGTGTCTGAGGACGGAACGGAGGTAACAGTGGAGGGAGCTGTGGAGGACCAGGAAGTGGAGAAGGATGAGGATGGGCAGGAGGTGATCAAGGTGTACATCTTCAAGGCTGATTCAGGAGAGGATGATATGGGTGAGTCACAGTGAACCTTCAGCCCTGAATTACAAGTAGTAGTGATTGCCTCTATTAGATGTCTCTGTTACATCAACCACAAAGTGCATATAATCATTTCTTTTATCTTGCAAAACATTTTTTTGTAAATGGTCATTTCGGATTAGAAAAACAGTCTCTTTTTAAAGGTCATTGACAAGTTGTGGTAGTTCATTGTTTGCAGTTTGAGGGCTAACATTTGCATCAAAGGTGTAAGGATTAAATTTTTTTTCTTCTTTAATTCTGCAGGAGAATCGGTTGACATCAGCGATGGAGACACGGAGAGCGTGGCGTTAACGGAGTCTTCAGGCCAAACGCTCAGAGAGAAGATGGTCTACATGTCCGTCGGGGATTCTCATCACAATCAAGGAAACCACGGTGAGTCGCCGACGCCTGACGAGCGGGGGCCACTGTCATGAAACTAAACGTCAGAAGTGTTTTGGTTTTGTACATGTTGGGCTCATCTACAGGTGGGTCGAAGGTGACTGATGAGGTTTATATGGAGGTGGTGGTAGGAGGCGAAGAGCCAGTAACTCACGACCGCTCGTATGACAGTGTGTCTCTAAGCAAGGACTTCATGCCTGTGGCCTGGGCAGCTGCTTATGGTCAGCACCCCCTGTCTATTAAATTGCTTTTAAAAACAACACTTGAAGCCTGTGCAGCAACCAGGCCTCTGAGTGTCTCAGCTTTAAGCTTTGCAAGATGCTGCTTTTGGTTTGTTTGTTTTTGTTTTGTGTTTTTTGCGGTAAAGACACATCGTTGTTCCTCTCACAGGTGCGGAGGACAGCGAGAGTTGTGAAAATCGCAACGGTGCAGCCAGCGCACTGCTGCACATCGACGAGTCGGACGGGGTCGACGAAATCAACCGACAACGCAACAAGAGCAAGAGACGGTCGGAGCCTCGGCAGGTGCAGACAGGTAAGAGCAACACAGAGGATGGGGAACAAGAGGAAAAGAAACAAGATCAAGAGGAAATAAACACTAGGTGTGATCACAGTGCAAAATGATTTGAAAGAAAAACAGAAAATTTAGTTCACTTGTGTTTTCTTCTGAGTGGTCAAAGATTAACAGCTGCCATTTGTTTGGTTATTTGCCCCTTTTGTCGAGCAGTACCACTTCCCGCTGCTGATTACACAGGAGGCTGTATTGACACAGTGTGACCATGTAGTGGTGTGTCAGCAAGGCTGCGTACCAGCACAACATGTTCAGATGTTTCTCTCCAGACGCTCTCAGTTAAACTTATCTAACGTCCTTGGCACAGGCTTATCAGCACTTTATTGTCTGTACCTCCCTGACAGTTGCATCTTGTGGGCAAGTTGTTTATAAATTACCACTTTAATGTTATACATCAACATAAGCTTCTAATATTGAGGACTTGTTTTTGTGCCACACTGCACATTTAAAATGTTTCTGTTTTTAGTTTTTTTTTAGATTCCCTAAACCTACATGGTATCTATATATCATTCAAGATATTTTTATTCCCACATGTGAAGCCATGGCAGTTACAGAACAATGATAACCTCACTGTTTCCTTGTTTCCCTACAAGGATCAAGAATTGATTACGTGAGCAGTGATAATTATTAATATCTAGATTAAATCGACCATTAATATCAGTTGTTTGTATTAGGATTGTTTTGTGTGTTGAATATGTGGTATGTGGATTTAAACACTGTGATTGAAGCTGTCATCTCCTCCTCCCTCTCCAGCCATCATCATCGGTCCGTATGGTCAGCCACTGACAGTTTACCCCTGCATGCTCTGCGGTAAGAAGTTCAAGTCACGGGGCTTCCTGAAACGCCACACCAAGAACCACCACCAGGACGTTCTGACCAGGAAAAAGTACCAATGTACAGACTGTGACTTCACCACCAACAAGAAAGCCAGCCTCCACAACCACATGGAGATGCACGCTCTGAGCAGCAAGGCTCCCTTCGAGTGCGAAATGTGCGGGAAGGAGTTCCACCAGCAGTCGGCGCTGTTCTCCCACAGACTGCAGCACCACCACCGGGAGCCCAAGAACCAGCCGCCCCCGCCGCCCACCAAGATGCATAAATGCAAGTTCTGCGATTATGAAACTGCTGAGCAAGGGCTGCTCAATCGGCACTTGTTGGCTGTCCACAGTAAAAGCTTCCCCCACATCTGCGTGGAATGCGGGAAAGGCTTCAGGCATCCTTCGGAGCTGAAGAAACACATGCGCACGCACACGGGCGAGAAGCCGTACTCCTGCCTGTACTGCGACTACAAGTCGGCCGATTCCTCCAATCTCAAGACGCACATCAAGACCAAGCATAGCAAAGAGATGCCATACAAATGCGAGCGCTGCTTCCAGACCTTCGCCGAGGAGGAGGAGCTGATGCAGCACGGACTAACTCACGAGGAGAATAAGACCCACCATTGTGCCCACTGTGATCACAAAAGTTCCAACTCCAGTGACCTGAAACGCCATATCATATCTGTTCACACCAAGGACTACCCACACAAATGTGCTGTCTGTGGGAAAGGCTTCCACCGGCCGTCTGAACTCAAGAAGCACTCGGTCTCCCACCGCACCAAGAAACTCCACCAGTGCCGGCACTGCAACTTTAAAATTGCAGACCCTTTTGTTCTCAGTCGCCATATCTTGTCTGTCCACACAAAGGAGCAACAGGCTTCTTCTCCCGAAAAGAGCGAGGGTAAGAGGACAGAGACGCACACTCCCGTAGTGACGCCTAAAAAGTCTGCACCCAGCGGGTCGGCCGCCGCCGGTCCTCCCGCTAGAGTCAGTGCAGCCAGCCTAGCCAGCAGCGTGACTGTCGTTATCGGCAAAGGACAGAAAGAACGGAGAATCTACCAGTGCCAGTACTGTGACTACAGCACCGGGGACGCTTCGGGGTTCAAGCGGCACGTGATCTCCATCCACACGAAAGACTATCCGCACCGCTGCGAGATTTGTTCGAAAGGCTTCCGGCGACCATCGGAGAAGAACCAGCATATCATGCGTCACCACAAGGACGTGGTGCAGGCGGAGTGACTCTGACCGAGCCAAATACTGTGCCACAGCAAAGAACAATGTCGAAGCAAACCATCACACCCCCCAATCACTGCACCCCTCAGCACAGCACCTCTCACACTGAAATAACGTGGTGCGTGTTCGTGCTGCACTTAGTCCGTTCTGTTGTTTTGCTCTTTTTTTTTTCTTTTCTTTTTTTTTTGATAGCCTAATGTTTGTTCGGAAATGTATACACATGTACATAACATTAATGCTCCGTCAAGAGTTAGCAACAGAACCCCCTCTGTAGACTTGCACTTTTAACTGCATGTCCCTTTGCTGGTGACAGTGTGCATGGCAGATTGTGCGGATGTCTCTTTGTAGATACACATTTCTTTTGATTTTTGCAGGCAGCAATCAGTTCTCAGTCACAATGGTCCTAATTATTTGTCTCAAAAACTGAAGTGTAGTTTGCAAAACGTTTGCATCATTTTGTTGAAATGTACTAAATGCAGCAGTTAAGGATTAGCAACCTGTTTCCCAGTAGCACTTGCCATCTTGGTTTAAAAAAAAAAAATCATGATAAATGCAGTACTCAATTCATGTATGGTAACCGTGAGTGTGAGAGAAAGAGAAAGAGAGAGAGATGGTGACAAAGAGAGAGTGACAAAAAAAGCATCTGTTGTGCTTCCTGGTGCTCTGAACCCCACCACTCTGTAACATAATGCTTTTTGTTGTGTTAACAAAAACACAGAAACACACGGACGGTGGCGTACAGCACCGAGAGGAGAGGGGAAAAACAAAAAAAACAAACAATCATTCTTAGTTTTGTCAGCAGGGGGCTGCCATACGTCGAATTAACACAGAATACACAGTAAAAGTAGTGGTTGTGTCATGGTAGTGAATAAAAGTTCACATATGCACCTGTGTCACACTGCGGTCATCACACACCGTCACTGGATTATCTCACACACACACACACACACACACACACGTCGTGTCTGATGTTTCCGTTTTGAGTTGCTCAGTGTTTTTTGCTGTAAGTTGCTCAGAACATACCCCCACCCCACCCCCGCCCGAAGCAGCAGAGGTGAAACACTGGCTCACAGTATTTTTTTTAAATCTACTAATGCTACCTGCAGAGTGAAATCCCATGAATTTGAAACGGTGATTTATGCGATGATGAGGAGAAAAATGTTTAGTTTTCGACCTTATTACTGATGACAAGCTGTTCGTACAGATGGTTTCTTTATCTATGAACAAACCTGTATTTCATATGAATTGAGAATAATCCATAAGCATCAGTATGAAACAATACTGACTGGTTTTAAAAGAAAAAAAATCTGTGTCTCATTATAACCCTCTGGCCTGATTAGGACTCATACAGTATATCTGGTGCTCCTGTTACCAACCTATGGACTGAACTCTTTACTTTGGCCAACACAGATGTACTTTTGCCAGTAGGAAGGGAAAATGTATATCTTTTTAGATGCAACTTCAGAAGACAGGTGCTGGTGGTGTACTTGTACTATGGCTTTTTACATTTTTGTTATCACCGGTGATCATTTCTGTTTTTATATTTATTTCATTTACAAGTTGTTGTATAGTTAAGTGTAACTAGACTTCTATGGGACGTAAATTATTGTTTTGTATACAAATCTGTACAAAGCGTGTAGATGTAAACACTTGATAAAAAGGAAATCTGAACTGTGTTGTTATGGATGTACTTCAACGTATTTGTTAAAAAAGGTAATAAAAGCAAAGTATTTTAGCTCTTTGTCTTTTAGTTGATCACATTCAGCTCAGAACAGCTTCAGTCTGAGTTTTAAAGGTGCCCTGTGGAGTTTTGATACACAATAACAACATTTCATGTCCTTAAGTTCTGACAAATGTTTTATATTCAGGGTTTTTTCCTCCAGTCATAAATTCTCAAAACCTGAATTGTTTACATCCATGTGTTGGAGCTTCTTATTTCCTGCCTGTGTAGCTGAATGTCTTTGAACGTCACACCCGACTTGTGTCCATGTCTCCATGCACGAGCCTGATGATGAAACAGCAGCCCATACATGGAGAGAAAAGAAAAACAACAACTCCACATGCTTCTACACTGCAGGACAGAAACGCCACAGGGAACCTCAGAGACGAGTATGTACAAGCATGGTTTTGTGATATCAGTTGTGGTTCAGTATAATGTGTAATGTGGATACTTGAAGCCTCCAGTGCGCGCACACTTAAACTTTTTTATGAAATAAACAATATTGTATACTCATAGATCCTGGATTTTTCAAGAAAAGAAAACGTTTTTTTTAACCAGGTAGTTGATTTTTTGTTTTGCAGAAAAATTATCACCGGCACAGTGTTTCCAGGCAGAGTGTTTTATATGAACAGGATACGTCTGCAGAGGATCTTTAAAGATGGTGCTGAGGTACAAAAGCAAAGTATTGCATCTATTACATCATGTTTAATGGCATCAGATATTTTCTTAATGCAACAGTTGAAAGAGAGAAGTGAACATAAGGTATTTTCTCAGTTGTTGATAGATGTAGGGATTCACAATAATGCTGAAGCTCTTCAGACGCCATCACTGACATGATGACCAGGAAAGAGACTTAGGCAGGTGGACACTCGGCTAGAGATGGGACAGAAGAGAGGAGTTAAAGTGAGAGATGATATTCGTATTAACACTTTTTTTTCTCCTTTAAATTATTTAAAATAAAATTAAATCAGAAAAAAATACCATTTTTTGGAAGGACAGCGATATTTTCAGGCAGGATCCCTGTCTCCAGGGAGAACTGCCTGAACTTCTCCATCAGATCAGCGCTGAGATCCTCTCCACGACCTGTTGTCACACGCACACACACACACCACATTGTGTTAATCTGCTGCACAAGTTTAACATGGACTGAACAAATTGTCGCATCACAACAAGTCTCGACTTTACCGTAAAGTTTGTTGACCACGGTGACGTCGCTGCCCTTGGTCTTGATGGTGTGAATCAGAGCGTAGTCGTCGTACTTGACGTCGACCATGCGCATGTCGTTCATGTTGCCCCAGCCTGTCCACAGGGAGGAGGAGGAGAGATGCGATCATGTCAAAGCAGAAAAACACACACACACACACACGCGTGGTTTAATTGTGAGTGTGTTGCACGGTGTCTGCGCTTTAAAGGTGGACTCACGCTCACTTGCGTATGTGAACTTCCCGGGCACATCGCTCTTCTTGGCCAGGTTGTTCATCCTCCAGCAAGAGCCGTCATTTCTGCAAAGACATCCGTCAAATATTAGTTTTCCATCTTCCATCACTTTTTTTTTTTTTTTGTTTACTCTCCTTTCTCCTTGTGTGTCCTTTTGCACTCACGAGAGGCTGGCGTATGACATGTCCAGGTCCCCATCAGCAGTCGGGTTCAACATGGTGGTGCCCATCTTCATGCTGGCTCTGCGCTGGGTGAACCACTGGGCATTAGTGGCAAATCCAATCAGGTACCACTTTCCTGCCACCTGCGGGTACACAAGGCAGAATAAAGCCATGTTTAACTTACACTGTGACCTCCTTTTACACAATGTTTCAGGTAATAACCAGGAGCAGGTGCAGAGGATGAAGACCTGAGGATCTTTGTTTTATATTAATAATCAATTTATGTCTTCAATCTCAGTGTGTGGTGTGTTTGCACCGTTCAGTATATCAATCTGTTCCTGCTGCTTCTCACTCTGTTACTAAAAAAGGAGACAGATCTACTGAAGCTCTCTTATCTATTTAATCCAGTGTGGCCATCCATCCTATTAACACATTTAGATTTTTACAAACATTTCCTGAGAAGAAATTATATTTCATCTTTTTAAAAAAGTTGATTTCTCACTTCTTTTTTTTTTTTTTTTTTTTTACCATTAATCCCATGTTTCTTTATGCAAAAATGATGCAAATATACAACAAATTTAAGTAGACAACTGCTTAAAGTGACGGAATATTATGGAATTCCAAACAAATATATCAATCAACGTCAAATAATCTTACATCTACCTATTTTTAGCTAATTCTACGTTTGCCTTCAAGTGTTTAATATCTTTAAATTTTTCTTTGTGCTCTTGACATCATTAAAAATGAGCATCGACCGTAATTAATTAATTAATTAAGAATTTTGGATATTTCACATGCTACTACAGATCCTGAAATCTCAAACAACAAAATCTCTTCTCTTCTGCCACATCTGGCTGCAGCTGACCCAAATGTGAGGTTTAAATCGTAAAAAAAAAGAAAAAAAAAGCTATATTCTAACTAATATAAAATTACATGGTAGTGTGTCTTACCGCCTGTAAGTTGAAGTCTGCCTGCGGCATGATTTCAGAAGAAACAGTGAGGGAGCAGAGCAGAGCTCCCAGCACTGTCAGCAGCAGAGTCATAGTCACTGAGGAGCAGAGTCAGGATGAGGGAGAGGAGCGTGGATGAAGATCTGGAGGTCTGTTGTCGAACAACCCTTTATATAGGGGAGCACGGCGTTACCTTTTCCCTCCCAGCCAATACACACACACACACACACACACACGCACCCTGGAGCTGGGATGGGTTCAAACACGTGAAGCTTCAGACAAACAGACACAGTCCCGCAGCCACAAGGTAAGCTTTTAGTCCTGCCAGGGTAGCAGTCAATCAACCGTATGAAAGGGGAATGCATGTGAGTGGATGGGCAGGAGCAACATGCCAAGAAATGACATAACCTCAACATAACAGTGCACAGAGGAGAAACGATGCCTGTCACATCGTCGGGGTTGGAAAGCTCAGATTTTTTGATAATGCTGTTTCATTATGCAGCTTCACACATGTGAGCGTGTGCTTTAAAAAATAAAAGAGCAGGAACCCAAAGTGGTAAACAAAGCTGTGGCTGCCCTCCAGTGCTTTCTGTGGCACAGACTACAGAATCAAATTCAACCGTCAGCAGTTGCGATAGTAAAACAAGTGACAACACAAATGCCCTTGCAGATTGGATTCCTAATCATGCAACACCATGTGGTGAAGTGAAACGCTCTCCTGGGAAACTGCAGCGTCTCTTTTATGGGTTTACAGTCGATTAAAACTTGGTGTAAACCTCCAGTTAATAAAAGGACAAACAAACAAACAACATCACAGTCTCATCTACAGTCACTGCTCTTGAACTTTTCATAACATCACATGATCTTCATCAGTAGATTGAGATAAACTGGGGTAGTAGGTTATGACAGCTGACAAAATGGAGGTAAAACTTGAGTATTATTTTACATCATGTGCTGATAAAAATGACTGAAAGCACAAGAACAGCCGAGCTGCTAAATGGAGCTTGACGCAAGTTTGTTTCATCGCTGCTTTATCGGCTTTTTTCGGGCTCTGCAGGAGCCAACAGAGAATTGCTTTATGATTTTACTCATCTGTCAAACGCCTAATCACATCGCCTCAAGTCCCAACTGCTCCGATGAAACATCAAAGGTTCAATGTGTTGATCTCCCAGAGCAACAACACTATTTTTCTGCTGCCACAAACCAAATACCACCCGTGTTATGTAAGTGCTGCTGACTGCCAGGCCGAGGTTAACAGCCAAAATCATATCATAGAGTTTGACCTTGTGACCTTTTCTTAGCACTAAACTCCGTCTTCATCCCCCTGTTCCTTGATGGCTCAGGTATCTCTCAGCCTAGAGAGTTAACAGTTTGGTCAAACTACAAAAAAAACTTGGTGTATTGTATGTTCATTTGGAGTTAATGCAACATGTCTGAATGTTTCAGTGTTTATCACATTTCAAACTAAAACACTGTATGTGTGTTGTATATTACATGAAGTATGTTGTACATTTTGTACATGTAGCTTTTTGTACGTACTACCTTTTATTCATTTGTACATTTCTCATTTGTAGCTTATATTTTATATTCTATTTTCCTCTTATCTTACTTGTTAATGCTTGCTGCTGTGACACAATAATTTTCCAGCCTGGGATAAATAAAGTACATCTTAATCTAAATCTTAAGAGGTCATGAGCTGCATGTAGCAACAGTCATGTAGTAGTGGAAACATCCACAGGTTTGGGTTTGTTATCCATCCAGTATCTATACATCCATGCAGGGTCGCTGTGGGGCTGGAGCCAGTCAGCTGACACAAGATGAGGGCGGGAACACCTCGGACCGGTCTGTGAGAGGGCCGACACATATAGAGACGAACAACGTGCACACACTCAAATTCAAATTCAACCTGATGTGCATGTGTTTTGACTGTGGGAGGAAGTCGGAGTACCCAGGGGAGAACATGCAAACTCCACCCAGAAAGTCCCCAGGAATCGAACCCAGAACTTATTTGCGTTAGTGTTAAACCACCATGACGTCAGTATCAGTTATCATTTATCAGAGTAAATCTGTCTCTTATCTGTTATATAAAGCCTCTGCAGTCATCAGACGACATCCAGTGCCCCATAATGACAAAGTTAAACAGTATTTTATGAGTGTTCAGATGACAGAAACATTCCCACTCTCTGCTATATGATACAATATGAAATTTAGCTCATGTTCCTCCCATTTCTCTCGAGTATCTTGTAAAGATGTTTTTGTACCTTGATTGGGGTCCACCCATCCATCCATCCATCCATTCAGTGTCTTATACCACTTTTTTGTGTTGGGTCTCAGGGTGAAGGTGGGGGAGTCACCACTCCCCTGGTGTGCATGTCTTTGGACTGTGGGAGGAAGCCTCAGAGGTACAGGGAGATCATGCAAACTCCACATGGAGAGACCTCATGCAGGCCCAGGGTTTGAACCCTCGCTGTGAGGTGACACTGCAAACCGCTGCACCACCGTACCAGCCTGACTAAGCCCACCGGAGGAACTGGACTCTGGACTGAAATCTGAGGAAGAGCACAGACCTGAAGAGACAGTAAAACATATTTCACTCTGAAACTGACCTTTCTGTTTCATAATTATTATTATTTTTAATTTTGGTGCTCTAATTATATTTTGACACGTTTTGATTTCATGACTGATGGAGTGAGTAAAAATAACTGCTCTCTACAAAGATAAGGAGCCTGAGTTAAACTGCACAGTTGCAAACATTTTCAATCCAATTAGGTTTAGTGGTTTGGATACAAGGCTGAGCTGTCGACTTTCTGCAGGATCTTTCTCGCCGTTGCACAGATTCAAATATGAATCCAGATGTGCTGATGAGATAAATTAGTGTAATGAGTTGGACACAGACCAGTGCAGGCAGACACATGCTACAGTACAAGTATTTCTCCGACCTACATACCTTACCCTTACCAGTTTAAACAGGTTTGCACTCAGAAAACAAATATTTAAAGTAATGTGCCAGGGAAATGTTACATATTACTTTTACATTTGATCATTGGCAAGTGCTGTGTGCATGTGACCTGTAGAGAACACACATGCAGCTCCTTCATTAAAACATTGTGCTGATTGTGCAGAATGATTAAAGTTACTCTGGGGTGAGAATGAGTTCATGCTGATTTGGCAAAATGATGAATCCTGTTATTTCTATTCAGGAGCATTTAATTATCCAGGACTGTATCTTCACTTCCCTATAGTCACACCGTGTAAAAAGGCTTAGTGTCACACATCTGTAACAGATAATTACAACCAAACCCCAGATAATGACAGAAAATGTTGCCTTTTCTCGGTGAAAACAGTTTTATTTCTGTGTAACTGGCTCATCGATTCATTTTTCCGCAGTTTTAAGGTGTTATACTGGTTCTTTTCTCTCAGTGGGACACAGGCGACTGGAGCTGACAGAAAGTTTAAGTGTCTCTGACCTGATGTGAATGATACGATGAGTGATAGGCTATCATATAAAAGTGGCATTTATTTTTGAAATGTGTAAATTAAGCTTAGCACCTGGGGAAAGGTGGATGTAAGAGTTGCTCCGATTTAAGAGTAGCTCTATTGAACTTCAACTATTAAAGTCACTGTAATTCATCACTGACAAAGTTGAACCAAATATTTTGTTAACAGCTCACTGCCTAAAGCGGTTGTCGTCTTAAAGCTGAGACATTTAACCTGTGTGGAAATCAGCTTCAAGCCACACATACACACACACACGAACATACTGCATACAGTATACAGTATGCACACTGGCGGCAAGAGAAAAAGATAAATAAATGAATGAAATGACACATGTTTTTGTCCTCACAGCTTTAACGGTGAGGTTACAACAGTACATGACAGTTTCTAGTCCTGATTCAGCAGATGATTTCAAGGTTGATATGTCGGCCTGACGGTGGTGCTAGGGGACAGGCCATGGATGAAAATAATTTCCTCTTGAGCTATGTATGTGTAAAATGTAATGTTTACAGTGTAAAAGTTTAACATGAAGAGCCACTGGGCTCTGACAATCCAACAACAACATTAAATGTTAATGTGTCATCATGGTCTTCAGGATTACTTTGCCTTGACAAGAAAAAAACATCTTTGACGAACTGTCAGGACAAACAAGTATGCATTGTGATGACAATTGACTGTAGGTTTTTCATACAAGACACAATAATGGGGAATTAATATATTTTGAGGCAGAGACAATTCACAATTGACCTGCATGACATTATTAGAATTAAAAAAAAAAAAAAAGACTTGCATTCTCAGCAGGTGCCACATGATGTCAGATTTGCGTTTGCATGTATCTGGTAGTTTAGAGACAACACTTCTGAGCAACTGTATCAACTACAGGTCCATATATTAACCACATTGTGCAAATGTAACTGTAATCGTCACTGTCTGTGGTAATTACACAAACATAGTACAATGTTTAATCAATTCTATCATATTATTGTAAATGTTTTAGGACTGATATAATGAAAAAGAATAGAAATTATTATCCATTAAGTTTTGTTGGAGAATATGTTGCTGTTGCTGAATATCAAGCTGCAATTCTCCAACATTCGGCACTAATGTAAGATGTTTCTAAAACTGTTATTATTGTAAGATGATATGAGATTACAGAACAGCATCATACATCAAGACAGTACTCGTGTTGCAAAATGCACAAAATGCCCTGAGGGTGGCACCAGAGGAAAGACAATACACACCAACCAACATACTCTGTGCAGTCTGCTGTGGAGGAGTGGAGACGCCAAATAACCCTTTTCAGTTAAGTGATTTAAATGGAAGAAATGTATTGATTTAAACAGTTCGATTGCAGAGCAGAGCATTATGAGACTTAAAGAAAAACAGAAATAATGAGTGGGAGTATGGTGGGAAACACTGCAGCCCAGACATCAGAGAAGAGTATACATGTTATTATTAAACTTAAATAAATGTAAATATTGTACATAAAATGAAATAGGTATCATCTGTATTTGATTATTTACATAAACAGCTCCTGCAAGTCTTTAACTCTGTAGGTCTGGGCAGTGTGAGAGGAGCAGCATTCACACAAACGCCATAAAAAAATCAATATCCCAGAGCACTGTGGAGAAAAATATTAAGTAAATACAACAGGAAAACCAGATTGTATCAGTGGTAACAGTACAGATGCTCCAGGAAGTTATGGCTGTACATACTCAGCATTAGTGTCAATATGTGATCTACAGTCTCCACAACAGCATCTGAAAAAAAAAACATAAAAAATAATTTATGCTTTAATTTCGTGTCAGGGAGGAGGAAGGTGACAGTTACATGTGTAGCCCTGTGTTAACATGCTTTATATAACATGTTAGATTGCTAAACGTTCATATTTAAATGGGACAGGGTCAAAATGAAGTCATGCTGCCACATGCAAGTCAGAGCTGAGCCTGATTAAATACATCTGTGGGAAACAAAGCTCAGTTTCCTCATGAAGACACAACAAATGTTACAATACAACATAGTATTGTGATATTTTGTGTGACACAGTGTATTGATGCATGAACGCTAAGTATCAATCTTTTATCCTGTAAATTGTAAATATGAATTCAAATTTTTGGTACTGAGGTGCAACTTTTTATGACTGTGTTGGTCAGTTGGTTGTTTAACAATCCCATTTTGCAAGAATAAAATCAATTTGATCGAGATGAACAGACTAGAACTTTATCTTATTTGATAAAAACAGATGCTGACAAAGTTTTCCTTTTGGAACATTATGCAGTTTCAAAAATGTAATTAATCACAACATGTTATTAGAATACTCAAGATAGTGTTACATTTTTTTAAATTGTAAAAACATTGTATCACAACATCGTGATAATCTCGTATCATGGGCCCTCTGACAACGACTGACAATGTAAAGCTGAGATGTCCAACTCTCTCAGTTGTGCTCATGATTTACTTTGCTCTGGTACCGTCCCTCGGTCAAATCTTAGTTTGTTGGTATTTCATCTACCCAGCAGTTCAGCCTTCTATCATTCAATTACCATTCACATCTCTCCTCATTTATTTTTAAATAATTTATGTTTTAATTTCTTTTTCTGTTCAGTTGAAATAAGTCACACAGCATTAATTATAATCACTTTGTGCAGGTAGAGAAATTGTGTACAGTAACATGGCAGTGCCTGCAGCTTTATTACATGAGTACACAGTTGTGCTACAACTTCAAAACGAGGATGAGTGTGTGCTTTTCAAAAATATTCCCCTGCAACTTATTTTAGATAAAACAGTTTCTGATATTTCATATCTCAGAGGCTGGAATGCAGTAAGCTCTGGATGTCGGCAGCTGATATGTCCTAAGAAACACATGGGATGAAATTCTTCACACGTGACCCGTAGTGTGTTATCACGATGTTACTAGAAAGTGTAAAGTGAAACTAGACCAAGTCAGTGAAGCTGGAGCGAGGAGATGCCGAGGCATCTGTCATGGTGAGAAACTCAACCCAGTTCTGATAGAAGCCACGTGAATACTCTCCCGTGTCGATGACGAGTCCCCACAGGCGGCTCTGGCCCGTTTTGTTCCTCAGAGCCAGCTGAGCCTCTCGCTCCGTCACATTGAAGCTGATATTCAACACCTGCACCACCAACAGGTAAAGCAAACCACCTGTGACGATGCTGCTGTACCAGGCACAGGTGAAGCAAAGTGCTGTGCTGTAAACAGAAACAGAGGATGAGAATAACATCTTAGTTAAGTGATATATATAATGTTTGAAAGGCATTCACAGTGCATTTACAGCACTGGACCTTTTCTCCCTGCATGAGTCCAGTTAGCTCAATCCAAGTTAAAACTATATATTCTCTTATTATCTTAATTTACAGCCAACATGGGACAATCCAAAGAAAATGGATAATAAAATTGCAGAAATATGAGGAAATATAATCAAAACTGTTTAATAAGGACACAAGCAAAAAAGTTTGAGTTTTGTTGTAAAGTCAGATTGTCAAAAGACTGGGACTTGTATAGAAATGACCCTGTAATTTCAAAATGCAACCATCTTTATATTGTTTCACATATGACTGTTTCACAAATATTAATTCTTATTTCAGGAACTTTTACAATACAAACTTCTCATTTACTCATTTAGTCTCACACATGTGGCGGAGTTTGTAAAGAGAGCTGTACCTGGACTGAGCGTAGACGCCGGGGCAGTAGAGGAGAGCCGTCATGAGGTACTGTCGAGGACAGAGGCTGCAGAGCACCAGACAGATCCCATACAGAGAGGTCAACACGAACACACAGAGGGTCAACAGGAAACTACGGTGGTTCGCCTGACCAACACAGCTGTTTATCCTACAACATCTCAACACACACACACACAATATACACACACACATGCAAGACAACATAACAGTTTAGACCAAACTGCCCTGGGCATATTATTTCATAATATCACAGTTTGGGAGTATCCATCTGCAGCGAATAATAAACAAGAAGAATAACTTGACATAAGAGGCAACTCAACGATTATGCATGATGTTTAGAATGATGTATTCTAATATAAAAGTGATATAATATTTTATGGTCTTGGCAGCGTGTACTGCAGGAAGGCATCTCAGCCTCCCAGAGCACACAAACAAATGGCTATTAAAACAAACAACTGTTTAAGGCCGTTATCATCCTTGTTTCCCTGACACCACAGTGCACCTGCTTCAACTCCTCCTGAAGCTCACTTTTTAGGATGCTGAGTTTTCACTATTTGTCATGTTTGTAAGAAAACAGTTCCCATTTTAAAGTGCTCAAAGTAAAATCGGTGGTTCATCCTGACATGTCAGATGGACATCATGTGTTTAGTTTAGAGGTGGAAGCAGATGGATGAAACTATCGGTGAGAATAATGTGTTTTTATTTACTGTTTAGCAACTACAACAACTGATTCATGTCAGTTTCTACTCATTTTTGTGAGTGTTTGTGTGCACTTTAAATGGTCCAATTGTTACAGGGCAGTTATTTAATCCTTCTCAATTACCTTCCATGTCTGTGTAAACCCAATGCAGAGGAGCAGTGTTTACATATACCCACCAGATACAGTGGTGGTCCAGACGCTGGACGCAGGATCCACAGGTCCGACAGTGTCCAGCCCGTGGGGGTCGCATTATTTTACACACGGCACACCTGCTCCATTTAGTTGTCACTGTTGTTGTCTGTGACTCCGCTGCAGAGGAGGTGGAGGAGGTGGAGGTGGAGGTGGTGGTGGTGGAGGCCGACTGGACAGACTCATGGAGCGGTGTGGACTCCTTGTCGGCCTCCGTACTCTGCAGCAGGGGGGCTTTCACCAACCCTGGGCCTCTCTTGGTGTTAATGAGAGACCCGATGGTGAGGAACATCCCGGCGGTCACGGTGCACACCTGCAGCTGGCTGACGTCCCCACGTGGTAAAATCTCCGTGATGAAGAGGAAGTACATGTAGGCCAGGGAGTAGAGCGCCAGCGTGAGGAAGAAGACGGTGCGTCTCTTCCTCCGGTGCGTGGCGTAGTAATACCAGAGCACCAGGGCGGGCAGCGTGGTGAGGATGGAGACGCCCAGCAGGTAGTGCAGCGCCGCCACCCGGAGCAGGAGGGGCAGCAGCACCAGGGCCGGGACCATGGAGATCTCCAGGCTCTCGATCATGGCCCCGAGGACCGGAGACTGACAGCCACTTTTAGGAGGTTTGTCTTTCAGCCATCTACAGAGTCATTGGGTCAGAGTAATCAAACGTGTCATTACCAATCAGGTATTTACACTGGCTGAAAAAGGTAGATGTTATACTAGGCTACTCTCTAAAACCAGGGACAGTGAAAGATGCTTTTATTTTTATTTTTAAAAGATAGATCAACATTTTGGCAAATTTGCCTATTGCCATAATCTTTATAGTCATAGGGAGTAGGTTTATTAGTTTTAAAGCAGAAGTAAGCGATCCGGTCGTTTTGGCTAACTTTCTGTCAGCCGATGGAGTTAGCAGTCCCCACCCTCGTCCCTACGTCACCACATTCATGCGCATCCCTTGGCTGCACACACAGAGAGGACCGCCCCTTTATGCCGTTCTCTCTCCTCATTGGATAAAGGTTGTAGGATACAAGGAAAGTTTTCTCCTCGGCTTACAGCAGAGCAGAGTGACTGACAGACCCGTGTTTCAGACCAAACACTCTATATAAGTGATTGCTGTCGGAAGATATAACCATTTAAGACTTATATTAACACAAACATTACGCTTACTTCTGCTTTAATTATCGGTGCATGTTGTTTTGAGATCTGCGGAGCAGAGACGCAAGCTGCTCAGTTAACACAATGGAGGTGAATGGTACAGGTCCCCTGTCCCTCATCAAACTCATCAAATACACAATCCAACAACTCCAAAACGCTCTCGTGGACAACTTGTGACCTGCACATTCACCACGCTATGAAATAATCATGTATAATTATGTAACATTACCACACATGAAGCAAATACTCTGAACTACTTGCATTTTTGAAAAGACTTGGGACCTGTACCATTCACCTCCAATGTGTTCGCTGAGCAGCTTGCGTCTTTGCTCTGCGGTTCTCAAAACAACATGCACCGATAATTAAAGGTGAACCTACCCCCTATGACTATAAAGATTATGGCGATAGGCAAATTTGCCAAAATGTTTAACTATCCCTTTAACTCTGCTTGATGTTCAGTGTAATTATTGATGGCATGAAAGAGAAGATTTTAGGGTCTCTCCTTTTTATTTCAAGAGATTTATTTTTCTTGTGATGAACGCCAATCTAACGCTGTGATTTCACTTTATTCTGTGCTTTTGTTTGGCTGCCAGACAAAGTTTGCATTGCACATGTCATCACAACACAACATGGAGCTGTCAGACCTGCTGAAGGTCAAGAGTCCTGGACCATTTGTTCACTCTGGTTTGTCATCACTGACTCTGTCTCAATGATCACACATCACTTAAACTTTAAAAAGAGACACTGAACTTAAGTCATTGTAACAAAAGTGCTATTTCCATGTGGATAACATTTTCCAGTACTGACCCTTTTTCCCTCAAGCCCTTCATACCTGTTAAAGGCTTCATCCAGATCTTCACAGTCACAGCAACATCCGTACTGGTAGATATCACACTCACAGCAACACATAGGATCATCAGGCTCTGGAGGCTTTAACTTCTCCCATTTCATTATGGCTTGCTAAAGATGACTGTGAAGTGTACACGCTGTTATTTCAACACAGAAGGCCATCATTTAAAAACCTTATTCTCTCAAACAGCATTAGTGTAACACAACTTAGAAATATAGTAGAACAACCAACAACAATCCACAATTAATATCTAAACATGCACACACACATTCACGTAAAACATCTGATCCCGACTCACTAACCTCTCCCTACATTAGTTCTACATTTCAGCAAAAAAGATAGAAATGGTAAAAGAAAACTTAACATCCAGGAAACTGTGTATATCTGAATCTAAATCTAAATGATCATCATCATACCCATGGCTAAAAGACACATGTACGTCTCAAACGTTGCATCCAGAATAAACAAGATGTTGAACCAACTACAGCCAACTTTTCTGTCTGAAAACAAAGCACTACGTTAACACTACGTGCCACTAATGGACTCAATTTGTACCTGTATGTTACTAAAAGATTTTCTCCTTGTTATAAAATAATCTTTTCCATCATCAGAGGATTCTCAGTCCTGTTACATCCCCAAGAGCTTCTAATGTAATTTGTTGAAACAAGGCCACTGTGTCCACAGGGACGAACTATCTGGGCCAACAAACCCAAAGTCCTCAACACTCTGAGATTCACTTGAGTTATTGTCAGTGTGAGTTATTATTTTAGTCTGTTTATAACTTGAGTGTAGAGAGCCTGACCTGCATCTGTGCAGGAATCAACAGTGAAATATATTATAAGATAAGGAGACAAACTTTACATTTCAGTCAGTTTTTCGTTGGTTCATATTATAGTTTCCTAATTAAACAGGTAATTTCTGCTTAATAATCACAGTTTCTCACAAACATAACTCTATTCAAATGTATTAGCAGTCAACAGTAAACTCAGTCTCCACAAAGCAAAGATAAACCATTCCTCTGTTGACTTACCTTTTGTCTCTGCAACAGAAATACAAATACCAAAGCATCAACACTCGTGGATTTACTCTTTCCAGGCAGAAGTTATGTGACCGTCATCACAAGAAAAACAATAAAGAACATGACGGCTGGTCACCAAGCGCCTGCTGTGAATGACTGAGGGAGAAAAATGAAAACAGGAGCTTCGTTTCTCATCAGTCATTTGTGTTGAAAAGGGAAACTGGCAGGTTTTCTGCTCTGGTGCTGCTGCTGCTGCTGTGACACCCAATCAGTGCAGTGAGATGGTTTTCATTTCTCGGATTCCCACGATGGAAGTGTCCCAACAGAAGGCAACTTGGAATCCTCCTGACAAGTGGTTTGATATGGCGTTGCATCTGCCAGCTCACTTTTCCAAAGACTACCTTCCTCACATATCATTGAATAGTTCACAAGTCGTCCTCCGGCATACTCAGCCTACTTCTGCTTTATAGCTCCTCTCACTTACCATTTTAGGCTTTAATTCAGGCATGCTTGGTAAATATAGGCGCTACCTCAATTGGCCGAGGGAGCCAGAGAGCCAGGAGTCTTTCATACCTCTTCCCACAGCTGAGGGGTTATGTCGAGGTGCAACAGCAGCCTGGATAATCCACACTGAGCTGGACAAGGGTGCACGAGAAACATGACAGGCACTCAAAGATGAGAGAGCGAGCGATGATCCACGGGGCAGCCCCACCCTCCGGGATCATATTTCCACCCACTGGCAACATGATCCTGCCGCTCACACACAGAAAACTCTGGAAGGGTGTGTGTGTCTATGTGTGTGTGTGTGACTGGAGATAACAAACAAATAATGTGTTGCTGTTAATACAAGTCTGTGTTTCCATATATCTCTTTGTGTGACCTTTGGGACCACACTCGATATTCACAGTGACGATTTGATAAGTGATCCCTGCGAGGAAGTTTTCTTTTCTCCTGACCCCCTGTGCAGGGTCAGAGCCCGGGGTCAAATACATATCAGCTGCCCTGCACCTCTCAGGAACTTGGATTCAGATTCTTGCTAATGAACTTCGGCAGGGAGCTTGTAAGCCAAGGTGCATGAATCCAGTCTTTAAAAATAAAATAACACACCTTATTTATTGGTTGAAAACAAACAAAAAAGTGGAAAAGCTGAGAGCAAACAAGTCGTCAAAAGTCACTCTAAGAGAGGAGAACTGATGTCGTATTTGCCAATAACCTTAATTGCAACTTAATATAATTAAATTAGTACTTTATCGGTCTGTTTCCTTTGAAGTGGACAGACTGAGTTCACTTGTGACACACAACAGGTGAACTACAGCAATGGCCGCACAAAGGGCCACTGCATACAATGGATCAGATGACACAAAAGCAGCGTTGACTGCGCGTTTGAGGACAGCCATGAATGCTGTGCACGGAGAGAGCGTGACGGCTCCGGCCTTCCCCCCCACCTCCACGAGTTAAAGCCATATAAAGTTGTGTTAATGTGCTCTTAACACACACACACACACACACACACACACACACACACACACACACACACACACACACACACACACACACACACACACACACACACACACACACACACACACACACACACACACACACAATCCATCGGCCATTACAGACTGAAGAGTAAGAGGGAGACAGGTGCATTATAAGCTGTAGGCTGATATATTATGAGACCAATGAAGCCTGTCTGGATGGACAGAATCAATGCAGACAAAAGCTGCTGCTCTTGCTCCTGAGGGTTGAGCCTCCATTAGTCTTGATGGAGCCAGGAACCTGAGATACTGGCTCTAATCTATTTTGGAGGAATTAATGCCGTTGAGTTGTAGAGGAAAGACCGAGCCAACGGTGTGCGATGGAGATTACACATCAGCAAACTGCAGAGATGCTGCATTTGCAACAAAGTGAGCTTGACGAGTAAATGTGGTCGTTGCTTTTCTGTAGGACAGCAGTTTTCGCTGAATGAGGAAACACTCACATGGACCCATGAAAAAATAATAAGTTATCCACCTATGATAAGGTTGACAAAGGCCTCATTTCTCAACGTTGTGTTGTTTTTGTGTGCACACCGAGTCAATTAAATCCATTTTTTCAGGTTATAAAAAGATCTTCTGTTTAATTGCCCTTTTCTTCAAGTTTAAGATTTTATTGTGCATGTACATGTATTCCTCACTGATTAAACAGTAAAACCTAAACATGGCAGACTTGGTTACATTATATTGGGAATTTAAGATTTCAGACTAAATGTGTTGGAATGGGACATAAGTTAAAAAAAAAGAAGTAAAAACGATTAAAATATTTGCTTCTGATTTGCTTCTTCTTTAAATTTTACCAGCTACAAAAAATACATTTATAGACTAAACTAAATTTCAACAGGTAAAGGCATTAAAGCAGCACGAGCGCCACCCAGAGGCGACAACCCCTCAGAATCTGTGTGTTCATGAAGTTGCAGCAGTCAAAGGTCGAGTCTCACACTCATGTTCATCTGCTTCAAATGTAAAACAAAGAAGATAAAATGATAAATGATTTAATAAGAAAACTTCATTCTGCACATGAAAAATAAAAACTTCCTGGCCCAACTTACTTGTTTCAGACATTTATTTCAGACGACAGTAATGAACCACGAATATAACAGTGAGACATCTGTTACAACACAACTCTAACAGACTCATTCATTCTCATAATCTTTTTTTTTTTTTTTTTACATAGTGTCAAGTACATAATCCACGACGTCACTATCACACTGAAGAGGTAAGAGGTGGAAGAATGCTTTAACCCCCCGGATGTAACACAGTGTATCTGTCCCTTTACCCATGTGCATGTTCCCACTGGATTAATCATTTGTATGCATCACTGGCACATCTGGTTGGAAAACAAACATCCCTTTCCACTCTTTGTTGCAGCTAGTAGTTGAGTTCAAGTGCAGCACCTGATTGGGGCCCATTGATTATAACCACAACATGATGGTGTAGTAATCTGTAAGTGCTCTGTTATGGGCTGAGTGACGCTCTGGTCGTATATTCAGGTGTCTCGGGGGGGTTTCCAGTGCTGTGTTTCTGCAGAAGCTGAGTCAAGACAAAAACAAAATGCTAATTTGTCCAGGCGGTGGAATGTTTAAAGGGACGTAAACACCAAGGAAGGAAGGAAGGAAGGAGATCACATGACAGAGGCAGACACTCAGAACACGGGCCGTTACATCTGCGATATGTTGCACTGCACTGGGGTGTTGGGTATTGGGGAGAGGAGCTTCGAGGTAAGAGACGCTCATTCCTCCAGGGTCCTGAAGGAGTTCTGCATGTCCTCCAGCAGCTGAGCAAAGTCTGCTTTGATCTTAGCTTCGCCATCCTTCACAGGGTCCTAAAGAATTAAGCATAAACAGGGATTAGGTCAACAGCAGGAAAAAAAGGTTATTTACCTCGTCACGTTACAGTCACGTCGTGTACCTTGAACTTCATGGAGCTGATCTTATACAGGATCTCTCCCATGTGCTCCCTGATCATGGCCCAGGTGATTTTGTTGTCGCTCTGCGCCGTGGACTCGACAGCGTGGCGGGCCATGTCATAGAAAGCGATGGTGTTGGAGAGGATGCCCACAGTTTTGTAGAAGGGACAGAACCTGTGTGCGGGCACAGATCAATGTGTGATGCTCACAGTTACACACAAGAATCAGTGGAGAGAAATATTTTTTTGTGGAGTTTGGTTTTCACCTGTCGTAGGGTGTGTAGCCATTCTGCTGCAGGAAGTCGTCCTTAATGAGCTTAGCGACTTCCAGAGTGATCTTGTCGGTCTCAGCGAGGGAGGCCTGTGAACAAAACAAGATGATCAGAGCAGCTGATTGACCAGTTGGCATGGTACTGAGTTAAAATGATTAATTTAACAGCTATGACAGAAGCCTCGCCTCTAAAACACAAAAAACAATTGGAAAAGAAATATTACTGTTTTGAGCACACACATAATTGTCACTAACTTAATCTGGGACATTACAACCCTCAATCTGTCAATATCCTCAGGTAAAGTAAAAAAAAAAAAAAAAAACTTTTTATTTAGTATTTTCAGTTTAAGGAAAAATAAGATGACAACAAACTGTCAAGGAAGATTAAAAAAACAAACAAACTGTAACTCTTTAATTTACAGGCCATTAATTACAAGAAATAACAGTTAATTTCACAGTAATGTCATGTTTTTAATAAAGGTAAAAGATGCTTTTCATACTTTGAATATTTTGGGAAAGGCCAGAATTTCTCTCCACCAAGTCCTTGCAACTGACTGATATTTCTGGGCTATTTCTACGCAATCAATCGTTATTTCTTGGCTATATTTCTCCACATTACTATGAAATTTACCGCTATTTCTAGAAATTATGATGCAATTAATTGTTATTTCTGGGCTATTTCTTTTTTCTTTTCTTTTTTTATAGGTAAAGTTTGAAAACAGTGAAACACATCTGGTACCACCGAATGGCACCAGCACACACACAACTGAATGTCAATGAGATCTTAAACAGGAATGTCCCTATATAAGTTTCACCGGATCTGAGGTCTGAGGGCACAGATTTGAGTTTTTTCCCCCAGTTCACTTGTCTTCTCGATCTACCTTACCTTGCCGACAAGCTGCACGATTTCAGCCAGGTCCTCCTCCTCCTGTAGAATCTCTTTGGCTTTTGTGCGAAGGGGAACAAACTCGGGGAAGTGTTTGTCGTAATACTCGTCCAGAGCTCGTGTGTACTTGCTGTAGCTGATCAGCCAGTTCACTGAGGGGAAGTGTTTTCTCTGAGCCAGTTTTTTGTCCAAGCCCCAGAACACCTGCAAACAGGAAAATGACAAATACTGACACTCACTCAAGAGTTGAGCACAAAGGAAGAGACACTGACAATGAGGGAAGAAAGTGAAATTTTAGGATGCTTATTGCTTACCTGGACGATTCCCAATGTGGCTGAAGTCACAGGATCTGAGAAGTCTCCACCAGGGGGCGACACACTATGAAGAATTTGTCATGTTAAAAGAAGATGTGAGCCAAATAATGCATTAATAATTACGCTGCATGCCTAGGTTTGTTCTGTTCTTTCATCTGTTGTTCTTATGAAAAGCCTCAAAGAAAAATGTGAAATTTATGATGCATGGACAAAAATCCAGAATCAATTATTTTTCCATCAACGTAGCTTCAGAATTACAACATGCATCATGTCTCTTTTGTGCATATGGTTTTCTCCCATCCTCTTGTTTTTATGTTACATGACCCTATGAGTTTTAAGTTTAAAGCTTGTAACTGGAATACTGAAGGAGCCTTGTGTGTACTTAGAAGTGGGTAACAACTTCAACTGCTACCTGAAGCTGATTTCAACATGTCTGCTCATACAGAAGTGAACTCACGCTCCTACGATGCTGACGCTGCCCTCTCTCTCCGGGTTTCCCAGGCACGTCACGCGGCCGGCGCGCTCGTAGAAGGAGGCGAGCCTGGCTCCCAGGTAGGCAGGGTAACCGCTGTCTACAGAGGACGACACACACAGCTGTGACTGGCTGGTAGCGAATAGTCACAGATACTTTCTTGACTTTTTATTAAGGATTGTTGACACACACATGTAAAAATGTTAATACTTTTATGAGACTGTAAATGTAGGGGCAGGACATGATAAGCTTTGCTTTCTGTCCCTCCTCGCACTGGATCTTTTTTATTTTTTGTTTTGTTTGTATATTCTGACTAGTCTGTTTGTCTATTTGGTGTTTTTAATGTTTGGTACTGTTTATACACAATTTATACGCACAAGGAAATGAAACATAGTCTTCACAAATTAATAATATCACATGTAACTGATGAACATACCAGCAGGCATTTCTGCCAATCTCCCAGAGATTTCTCTCAGAGCTTCAGCCCATCGGGATGTCGAGTCAGCCATCATGCTCACATTGTAACCCATGTCTCGGAAGTATTCAGACAATGTGATACCTGCAAAGGAGATCGTATAGAAAACATTTTATTTAATGGATTATCTAAACACCTGCAAATAGCAAGGAGACAGAGGCATTGACTTAAATGCAGTAATGAATCCCTTTGTCTCCTTCAAAATGAGATTTTTAAGGAAAGGGATCATTTATTTTGTTCAATCAATGCTGTAGCATTTTAAATCAACATCTGGGCTGTTCCCTGTGGTGTGAATAGTTGGTACCTGTATAAATAGAGGCCTCTCTGGCAGCCACAGGCATGTTGGATGTATTTGCGACCAGTGCTGTTCTCTTCATGATGCTCTCAATCTTGCCGTCGACTTCCATAGTAAGCTGTTGGGCAAGAACAATGTCGACTTTACACGTGAAATATGGCGCTTAACTGCTAAACATGAAATCCTTTCTTATTCATGTGAACATGTCTCAGAACAGGGTGCAGCTATACACTGAGCGTGAATCCACTAACCTCAGGGAAATCGCGCAGCACCTCAGACATTTCGTTTCCACGCTCTCCGCAACCGACATAGATAATCACGTCACTGTTGGAGTACTTGGACAACGACTGGGAGATCACAGTTTTTCCACATCCGAAGGCTCCTGGTATAGCAGTGGTGCCGCCCTGCACGCAACTACACAGCACAGAAGCCTTACAGATTTCCCCTCGCAGCATAAATGAATGCATCTTTTTCATTTTTGAAGGAGAATTACTCACGGGAAAAGCGCGTCCAGAACTCTTTGGCCGGTCAGCAGCGGATGATTTGCAGGTAGTTTCTCTGTTACTGGGCGGATTTGTCGTACTGGCCACACTTGCACCATGGTGAACTTCTCCTTCACGCCTTCAAATTCCAGCTCAAGGACCACATCCTGAATGCAATAAGATCAGAAAAATCAGTTTCACAGACGCCGTGATCAAACAATCGAGTGTTTTTAACTCACTCACAGAAATGTCATAGTTTCCAGGGGGGGCCACATAGGTGACGGTGCCTCTGTTGCGAGGCGGACACATCAGCTTGTGTTTGATTAGGGAATTTTCATACACCATGCCATAGATGTCACCTCCCGTGATGTGACTGCCAGCCTGGAGAAATAATCATGTGAAATTAGTCAGAACAGCAGCAGAAGAGCGACATCTCCAAGTCCACACCACAGTGAACATGTCATTTTCTTACCCTAAGATTCTGGGCGGGAGTAAATTCCCATTTGAGGTCTCTGTTCAGAGCACCGATGTTTACTCCTCTTGGGATATAGATACTTTGAGTGAGGTCATTGATGTCCTTTAGTGGACGTTGGATACCGTCAAAGATGGAGCCCATGATTCCTGGTCCCAACTCTACAGAGAGAGGCTTTCCTGTTCGCAGGACAGGGTCGCCAACAGACACACCGGCTGTGGCAGGAAGTTAAGGAAAACAAAACAAACTGAGAGCACTTGGACTCACTAGTCTTACGAATACGAATAACTTCATTCATCCCCAAAGGAAAATTAATTTGTCTGCCAGCTCATCACCATTTTGCAGAAGAATCAAAAAAGAACAGGGTGGCATCCTCCAGACCAAATACGACAAAAACACAACAAAAATAAAGCAATGGTAAAAACTCAGAGCTACCAGACTTTGCTGCTACCAGTTGGACGCTGATGTGTTTTCTAACATGTTTATTTGAAGAGAAGTGTAATATAGCAGCAGAAAGGATACAAGTCTCCTCATAGACTTGAATCGTTGCCATGTCTCCCTCCAAACGGATGATTTCTCCCACTAGCTCACTGTGACCGACTCGAACCAGCTCGTACATGGCTGCTCCTGCCATCGCAGTCGCTGTCACCACTGTTGATTGGACCAGTTTGAAAACAAAAGGAAAGAGAAACAAAGCAGTTAATACAACAAGGAATTGACTGGGCAAGTAATATGATGGATTTGGGCATAATTTAACAGATTTGAAAAATTATTGATTCAAAAACCATTAATTGAATTGTTTAAAATACATAAGAATGGCCAAGCATAAAGTTGAAATCTAAAATCTATTTCAGAAAAATGTGTATGTCATATTATATTTGTTTATCATTGGATAAATTATAGATTTTAGTTTGAATTTTTTTTTGATTTGTCAGGTTTTCCGAAAAAGAAAAATATAAGCATCTGGTTACTTTACTTCTCAACATCACATTGTGCAGCACTTTAAAATAACATTTAGAGCAACAGATGATTTTGCCCATATCGGCACAGTAACATAAAAGGCCAAAGACAAACATTTATATATATATATGTATATATACACACATTTATTATTCCTCTCCTTCCCTGTGATAGCTAGAATAAGTAATTTACAGTTCAGTGGCTTTAGACAAATCTAATACCTAATAAATAATAACTAGTGATTTACAGAGAGGTGCAATAAACCAGACCTGGTCCAGAAACCCCATGTACATATCCAAACTCGCTCTCTCGCTCCTCATCCTGGATCCTGGGAAGTTTCGAGGTATCCATCTTGATAGCTTCTGTCCTGAAAATTGAATGAGAGACATGTTTTGAAGACTATCAGCAAACAAAAATCCATTCACATCACGCATTATCAAACCTTCTCTCAGCTAATGGCAATGACAGTCGCCACTGGTCAGGCTTTAGGTGCAGATTCAAACACACACCGATTTTACCACCCCGATCAAATAGGAATTTGACTGTGCACCATAACAAACACAGTGCAGTGGGTAAATGAATGACCAGGTACAGCAGAGTGAAGTCAGCTGTAGGTAACTTCAGTGCCCACGAAGGAGTAAGGTTACATAAAGTCGACGGGGATATGTGGTGTAGCCAGATGGCAGCTTTATGTTTGTTACTACACACACACGTAGTGTTAACAGCAAAGCTGATTTGTGCGTGTGCGCGTATGAGTCAGGTGACTAGCTAGCAAACACTAGCCGTCCTCACCATTATTATCACCATCATCATCACCTTGTACAGGTTTAGCTAAACTATCGACTATCAACACAGCGTTGGTCCAAGAGCGAAATCTCAAACTGTTGCAAACCCAAAACATCGTATTATAGCGCTGCCATAACATTTCTTACCTTATGTTGCTGTGCAGTAGTCCAGGATTGTCTCTAGCGAAGCAGGCTGAGGAGGAGCTTCGCTGTGCTAATCACCTGCTAGGCACCGGACTGTCACAGGAAGAAAACATCTCCATTGTGGCTCCACGGGCTTCCTCCGCTCTCACCCGATTGGCTGTCTGCGGAGCCAACATGGCGTCTATAGGGCAGCAGTTTCCTAGGTGACAGTAAAAGTTCCGCCGGTCTCCAGGCGCACTAGTGACCTCTGCTGTTGTTTTCATAAACCGTTTTATATACTGTAAATAAAATTCAACAACACACTGGAATAGTTTTGGGATTGTTTAGGTTCTATCTCTTTATTGTTATGCAGTGTTTCTTTGTGGTCAGTCTAGTCAGACATATGACCTAGATTGTAGGCTATGTGTAGTATGACCACCTTTGTAACTACAGTTGATACATTTGTGCTACATTGTAGCCTAAACAGTAGTAAGAGTAAATCAAATACCCAGTTGACTACGGAGAAGCATTTCTATGAATTAGAGCCATATTCTAACGATATGTTTATCCAGAGCGCCTATGGACGTCCGACCCCCCAAAAAAAGAAAGAAAAAAAAGAGTCAACAAATTGAATCAAATAAATTAACAGATGAACGTGTACGTGTTACGTGACGTCACGTGCGTTTCAAGAATTTGTATGATGATGACGAGTAACGTCGGTAACGTCAGGTGAGGTGAGGTCAGGTGACCGTGGGAATTTAGCGGCAAAGCCCGCCAGGATCTAGGAAGAGGCTTTGCCATGTCTTTAAAAAAGAAAAGAAAAGAAAAGAAAAGAAAGAAAAACAAATGATGGCTCAACTCAACAAAGAGGAGGACGAAAAAATGCGGGAGGTCAGAGAAACTGAACTTTGGAAAACATACGATACAGTTCGACGTTTTTCCCCCTCAACGGTTGGTCGGTAGGTCGGTTAGCAACGTAGCATCAGCGAAGAGCCCGGCGAGGACGATGCTAACGTCTCATCGGCTGGAAAACAACGTGAAAACTTAGCTTTAAAGAGGAGCGTCCATTTAACCTCGGATTTAAAAGCGAAGTGCAGGACAACGATGTAAAGCGTGAACGTAATCAATTTGGACAATGGAGACGCAAATTGTCAAAGACTTGACTGTAGCCTGCTAATGTGATGTGATGGTGTTTCCGAGGATATGGGCCAAAAAGAAGATGGACTCATGAGGTAAGTAAGCTTACAGCATTTAGAGTTGTTTGTTTGTTTATATCAGAAGGATCACACATTGGTATGGATTGGTTTGTATCAAATTTGGCTGTTGTGTGTTACGTCTCTATGCCTGTCAGTGATAACGTCATAGTGGAGATCCTGTGTGATATGATTTGTTAGCTAGGCTACTTGTTATATGTCTACCTACCACGAAGTAGGCCTAGAGTCTTAAACAGAGTTGTATTGATGGAGGCCGAGTGATATGTGCTTGTGTGTCACTCAGCTGCATATTGATGGTCAGAGAGAGAGTAGCCTACTGTTGAAACCAAGTGTTGTAAATCCTGTGACAGAATATATCTACAGGTGCTGATATTGTCTTTCAGGTCATCACACACAGGTGTTTCCAATTAGAGAAGCACCTGCTGAGAATCTGTTCAAAACCTGAATTGTTGTTTGGGCCACAACAACTACAGTATGTTATGCGATAGCTCCGAGTCTTAAGATGATTATAATATCCAGTGTATCAGAGTGTGTTGAATACAGATTGAGAGGGAAAAGGATAGTAAACGGGGAGACACTGATAACATGAATGGTAAATACTAAAAAATTTAATTACATGTCAAAACTTTCAACGATTCATGACAAAATAATTTCATGGCAGAACAACAATGTCATTGCTAGAACACATGCTGCGGGACAGTGAAATGCCACAAATTGAGGTAGAAATGACTGTATATCTAACAGAGTTCTTCATCAATCACTCACTTAATATCAGGAGGGGTACATTTAGTCCAAAATATTATCAGGAATGTGTAGTTCCTTAAATGATTAAAACAAATACCAAGTTTTATTTTAAAATAAATCATGAATAATGTTCCTTCCTCTGAAGGCATTTGACTCGGTAGGAAAAGCACAGGAGTTACTAATATCTTTAATGATGGCTCACATTTAATCAGTGGTAGAAAACTAAACATTATTCATAATGCAGTTAAAACCCACTGCTGCATTTCCTGATAAAAAGTGAATGTGGCATGATAATCTTAATAGTACAAGATAATATTGATAATGCTGTGTAGAGCCCACAAGATAGAGCCAGAGAGTGATTCAACATCGTGCTTCATCATGTGCAATAAACGTAATCTAATATATAGCAAAACCTTTACCAACATGATGCTACACTACAAAGTGAGTCCGGTCAGTCTGACCACTCGTTTCCATCCAGCTCAGAGTCGTCATCAGAGTCGCTGTACTCCACAGCGATGCGTCTGGACAGGATGGTGGCCACATCGTTTCCCACTGGTTCCCTTTTGTTCTGCTGCTCCTGCTGCTCCTGGACTTTCTTCAGCTGGATGCCTGATTAGCATATATGA
Organism: Trachurus trachurus; assembly: GCF_905171665.1. Classification (NCBI taxonomy): domain Eukaryota; kingdom Metazoa; phylum Chordata; class Actinopteri; order Carangiformes; family Carangidae; genus Trachurus; species Trachurus trachurus. The sequence goes on along the minus strand of NC_139903.1, from coordinate 15,600,533 downwards.
TATATTAAATAAAGATAATCTATTATCTAACATGAACAAGGTTGTGGATAAATCAGGATAGCTACTTTCACCTCACCAGTAGATAACAAAAGTGTCGGTAGAATTTCATGATGAATTTAACATAGAAGAATACATAATATTATTGAACGGCCAAATCACTAAACTTATGTATTGTGTCATAGGTAGGCTGTACAGTGTGGGAATAATGGTTGAATTTAATTTATAAAAACTGTCACATCATTACCATTTATCGTATTGACGGAAATTTGCGTGGACCAATTAATGTGTGAGACCAACTCACCCATGCGGATGGCAGACAGCAGGTCGCTTCTTGCATCTCTCACAGGTTTATTCTCGGCTCTGTTGCCTTCACTGTGTCCTGGTAGATGTGACGGTGCAGGTGGGGGAGGGAGAGGTGGCGGTGGTGGACCTGGGGGAGGAGGGATGATACGAGGTCCCGAAGGGGGCACGGGTGGGAGCGTGTAACCGGGGCCCACGTGCAAAACTCCATTATGTGGTGTTGGTGGTAGAGCACCCAGAGGGAAACCGAAGGCTGTTTGTGCTGACGGGATGGGGGGGCCCGGGGCAGGAGACTGAGGGACAGCGCTGGTGGACAGAGAAATAAAAAGGGAATTATGTTGGAAAAGTGATATCATATTGAATTCTTTTCTCTTATGCAAATGAAACAAACATACTTGTAATCTGCAGGCGGACGCATTGAACCGTTCATCCGTTGGGCAGTTTGGTCCGTGGCGTAGGTTACTCTCTTGTAGTTCATGTCAATGCTGTGGTATTCATGCTCCACAGGTGGTGAGGGGTGTGCGTTCCCAGGGACGTAATCATGAGACTTGGCATAGTTACAAGCGGCGTGGGCAGGCAGCGGAGGGACGGGGTAGTCTGGAAGGTCAGGTCTGGGTAAACAATGAAAGACAGAGAGCTTCTCATGCAGATGCCTACACATATCCAGATGGCGGATTTGTCGTTGCAAAATCAAAACTTAAGCTTCCACACAACATCTTTAGCTGTTTGAATTATTAGGTGCTATTTATAAAAATGGGATCTAAAGTTCAGGTTATATTTTATTCCTCTAAATCTTTCTCTTTAATTTTCAGTAATGTTTCCAGAGATTTTGTATAGTGCAGCATCATACTACTGCATAATGCAACTATTCATCTTAGGTGCAGTAAATATTGTCTTTGCAACATATTTTAAAGTAAGAAGTGACAGAAAACGTATGGATGAAGAATTACAGGAGGCTTAATATGACAGGACACTCATTGTAATATCTAGTTTTTGTAGTGTTTAGAGTTTTCTCCACTTTTATCATTTGCACATCATTTTCAGATTCAGGTTCTTTATTTGTCATTTTACATGTAAAAAACACAGAGAAACGAAAGTGTTTCTTAGGACCAGTGAGATAAAAAGATAAAAGAAGACAATAAATACCCTAAGAACCAATATTAGGAACTAAAAACCTATATAATAAATAAATACATCAAAAAGTACTGACCTCCCATCTGGGGAGAGGGAGCCCTCAGAGGACGCCCCTCGCCGGAGAGTCTGTGGATGGTGGTGGTCTGGACGAAGCTCTTTATCAAACGCCATCATGTTCCACTCTTGTCTGCGGTTTCGAGCCTTCCTCACCTTCTTCACCTCTCGCTGAAGCGTGCTGCTTTCCACACATCGCTTCTGCTCCTGGGGAAGGTAGTGGATGTGGAGAACGTGAACACGAGAGTGAAAAATCTTTTGCTAAATGAATGCATAAAAACAAATAAGGTGGCAGAGTGTGTGTGCACTTACCCTTTGCCTTCTCTTTTCTTTCCTCTTGTCCTCCGTGTCCTGAAGCATTTTCTCCTTCCACAAGTCAAAAAAGTACGACGGGTCAGAGTAGAACTTCATGGCATCAGTAGAGTCCTCTCTGTGGTTTAAGAAGCAAAACAATCTCAACAAATGAACTGAACATGAAACCCGACCACTACACATGTAGTGTAGTACTACTGTACCTGTAGGCAGTGAGGGTGCTGAGGGGGGGAGGCCTGTCACTGCTGCTGTGTATGTCAGCCACAGAGCTAGGCATGCTGCCTTTGGACAAAGCCTGCTGGTCCTGGACTGTAGAGCTTTTGAATGCCTTCCTCATGTTGATGTCCTGAAGAGAGACTGCGAAACAGCAGAGGCAGAGGTTTTACGGTTAATATAAAGCATGAGCGAATGAGTGACAGAGCAGAAAACAAGATATTAAATCAAGAGGCAGATGATTTCCAGTGAACTGACCCTCCTCCACGCTGGAGTCCAGCTGGGTGACTTTGATGGCCAAGCGGTCGATACGGTCCTGGAGAGAGTTTGCACGCCCATAAAAGGTATTGGCTTCATTGAAAAGCTCCCCAAACACATTTTCTGCATGTTTACCTGCAAATAGAGCAAACACGAAAAAGACAGGAAGGAAGAAAATGAGATGTCAGTGAATAAGTGTTTTAAAAAGAGGAGGAAAACATTAAATCTGTTTTTTATCTGATACGAGTGTCTAATCCAGGTAGAAAAATTAGCAGTAAATCGTTAATATGGCAGTAAATGTACAGTATGGGCTGCACTGTGTAAATTGATAAATACTGCAGCCTCTCAAGACCAAAAAATGTTATGTGGTTATTTCCCCAAATGCTGGAACATCTCCCCAAGAGAGGCTAAAGTTAACAGTACGTTTTTTTTTGGTATGCAATTTATGACCTCAACTATTTGTCCCTTAAGTGAATGCCAGGTCAGGCTCGGATTAAACTCATATTTGTCCAGTACACGTACATCTTGGTAGTTGAATTATATTTCGTTTTTCAGATGAGATGATTAAACTGGTTGGTTAGGATGAGAAAGGAGGGGGTGATCATGGAAGAACCAAACAGGGATGTATAAGTAAGTTCTAAGGTCATTTAATTTAAAGCTATATAGGCCAGATATATTCAACTATGTTATACCATGAGAATTCTTTATTTATGCATATGAATCCATTATATTTATCTGGATTATGCACTAGCGTTAAGTGTTTGGTTCCTACACATAACAGCATGAATGACCCACGTCAAATGGCTCGGATCCACTTAATGTGGAAGCTCTCATTAGACTGACTGTGTTTGTGTCTCCGCCCACTCACTCTCCGTCTTATCTGCCTGTGATACAAAGCTTCACGGTAAGCTCTAAGCTCCTGTAACTTCACTAAATCCATACGCACGCACACAACACACACACACACACGTATGCACATGCACTAATCAGAGTATCCGTAGGGCCAGATGTCCAGGAGTAAATTTGCTTCCAAAAATAGTCTCACCCACTACATTTTTCTCTCTGCCTCTCATATTTCAGTGTGACAACTGTAGTACCTACACAACAAAAATGCTTATACAGACATCAGCACATTAAATGAACACTTTAAACCACTCTGGTTCTGTGCAAATTGGATGGCTAGAGTGTACAGTAGATTGATGCTGATACAGACTACAGTGATGGATAATGATGCACACTAACAAATGGGCACGCCCGGACACTTGGGTTGTAATTGGTTTGTTTTTAATGTGCTCCATGAGTTGTTAAAAGCCGACCAGTGACATGACACTTGGTTATTTGGTTGTTGTTTTCTGATAATCATCTTTTCAGGGATTAAGAAAATGTAAGCACTCCTAATGCAAAGTACATGTAAGTCAATATGTCGTGGTCTGACAACACACGCACAAACTGTTTGACTGCTGTGATTATTTCATGACTTATGATGGGTTCTTGTGCTTGAGCAAAAGAGGCTAGTATTAGTATTAGTTCACACGATGCTGTATTGTCATATTGGGTCATACAGATGCTTCTCAACATGCGAGGATACTAACATCCTGAATATAAACAACTCTTACTCAGACTGCTGAGCTGGCGGATGATGGCCGACAGTGTGTTGTTGGTTACACACTCCAGCTCGTTGCCAACCCCGTCGGGCACCGTGCCGTGGCACAGGTGACGAGGCTCGATGTTTCTCTTGACCAGAGGCATGACCCCTTCTCACGTCTCGACCACGGTATACCTGCTGGGAGACAGAGGACAGTGCTCACAACAACTCATTGGATAATATAAATGGCATCATACAACTACCAACACACTGATCCATATTCACGAGGCAACATCAGTGGTAATGCAACATGGCCTCACACCACCCTGTACATCACGTCTATTCCAGAATTATTATTCAACTAGAATAATGACTTCCAGCATTAATATACTTTTATAATAATTTCATTTTGATAATGATACATATATTTTACCTACCTTTTTGCTGTACTCATACTGATAATCAATCAATCATAGGCCCTGTCTTGGTTAGTATAAGAAAATGTATGTATTTTTGATGTAATTAATCACTGGATTCGTCAAAGTTTAAAAAGTGTGTAATTGACAGGATCAAAATCAAAATGAGACCTTTTGTGATTTTGTTATATTCGCATCTGCTGTGTTGTACATTGGGGCCATTTGCTAGTGGATGTCACACTTCATCACCACCTGTCAAAGTGGTCTACCTATTATGTTATTGTCCATTTTTAACAGCTGCTGAAATCAGCGAACTTATCGTGATAAAAGAGGTCATTTTTGAAGTGAATTTGCGTGTCACTTTACACGCCTTTTATCAAATAGACTTGAAGCAATGGATTGTGAGAGAGACAGTAATTCTAAGTGGTGAATGAGCCAGCACACTGGTAACAATAAGAGGATCAACTTACTCTAACTACCATCATTTTTAGATTCTCTTCGCCAAACAAGCAAACAAGTCAGAGAGAAACTGCAGGTTGGCTGCAGAAACATCAAAATAAAGATCAAATTATAGCAATTTTAAACAAATACAACTACATCCATAATCAACAAATCTATTTCTCAAGCAATAATAGTGAATATTATTATACTTTTTGTTGCACACTATGGTTAACTAAATGTTTTTGGGTTTGGATAGTTGGACAAAACAGAAAATGTAACAACTTATGTCTTGTCTGACCCTTCAGATTCACTTCACATGAACTTAACTTCTTTTTGCACAAAACAAAAACTAGATTTTCCCTTTTAGAAAAAGAGCTGGATGTATTTGCAGACAGTGTAGCAACAATTACAGTGACTGCAGCCCTTTTGGTTTGAAAAAGTTTGAACATGAAGGACATATTTACATTTTGTGTGAGGAGTGTGGACAGTATCATAATAAATTGAGTGTAGGAACTTTAAATCTGATCTTTTTAAAAAGTTGTTTACACAATAAAACTTGTAACAAGAGATTGTGAAACTTAAGCAAGACAGAGATGCACAAGCTCTGTCTTCAGAGTAGCACCTCGCTCTTCTAACAGGCAACTACAAGTAATACAATAACATAACAGCTGTACCAGCGGATGCTTAAAAACACATAGCATATCTGTCCTACCATGGAGTTGCCGTTGGTTTTTGCTCGTTCCTCGGTTCCAACGTATGTTTTGGTTTTTTCACGTCAGCATGCCGGGGAGGAGCAGAGACACCAGAGTCCAAGCTGTCTCATCCAAATCAAACAAACTCTGTGGTGGCCTGCTGCAGTCCTGAGCTGGGCAGTGACCGTAGTCATCGCTGCAGGACAGAATTCACTCTGAAAACAAATCTCTCTGGTCTCAAATCACAGCTTGAGCCAGGAGGGGATTTAGTCAGCAGATTTACTCCAGTCGTCCAATCACAGTCGTCAAGCCAGCCATTTGACATCCAGTGTTTTATTTCAGGATGTGTTAGTCCGGTTTGAATGGACTATAAGTCATTAGCTGCCTTCTATGAACTTGATATTAATATAGCAATTTATAATTATTTATCGTAACAACAAATCAAATCAGGGATGCAATGAATGAATACTTTGATTGTCAATTAATGTGATGATTAGAGGCTGTTTATTTGATAAATCATTGAGTGAATTAACAGTGGGACATGCCCATCCTGCAGCCTAATGTAAGTCTTAAAATAAAATCTGATGTTTTGTCTGATGAGGGGTCCCAAACTGAAATATGTTCAATATCCAATTCAGTAAACAATGTAGAACAACTAATTTACTATTTACAAAAACTTATGGTTAAATAAATCTGGTCCAAAAGTACACCTTGTTCTCAGGCCTTTTAGTGTCTCCCCTGTAGTCTCATCATTAATCCTCTGAAGTGTGTGTGTGTGTGTGTGTGTGTGTGTGTGTGTGTGTGTGTGTGTGTGTGTGTGTGTGTGTGTGTGTGTGTTAATTTAACCCTCTTTAACTTAAGTCACCCCCCCCCCCCCAATTCTTTTTTTGACACTGCATAAACAACAGTATGTCTGTCACAGTCAGTCCATTACCATGTCACTGGGGACGACCTGGATTACACACACACACTGCTCTTTTCTCACAGATGGCATCATCTGGATTGTGGGTGGGAGTAGTGTAACCCAGATATGGGTCTTAAATCTTTATTAAGTAGCACACCATGACCCAATGATGTGTTTAAAAGGCAAGTTAACTCATTTTTTCCCCATAGGTTCCAAGTGTGAATGTTATGCAAGAAAACAACCTTGAAGAAGAAAAGAGGAAAGGAAGATAGAGATAGGGAGAACAAAATGTCAATCTCAAATCCTCAGAACCCAGAGTATTGAAATCAAAAAGCCAAAGACAGTAAATGGATTTTAAATTGAAATGAGGAATGTAGAAATACTCTTGTTCACTCTGATGCCATTTACATGGTCGACTTACAAAACATGTCTTTGTTTTTGCCTGCGTGAAACAAACAAGACATATTGGGAAGGCTGTATATGTCATCCATTAATGCAGGTAGGTTGGTGTAAGTGAAAGAAGAGACAGCAGAGTAGCCTCACACGGGATTACACTGTGACCTGTTGACCTCAAAGCTTTGTTGACTGAAGCAGGCAAATGGCTAACATGACAGAAGACAAGTTACACTACAATTACTGCTACAAAATTGATTCACATTGTCAAAAATTACAATTATTTGGATGCAGAAAGAAAAGGGCTATTAAAATGTAATGCACAGGTTTTGATCGACCTGACTGACCAGAAAAACATGGCACACCATAATTTCTCCAAAAATGCTTATATTGCAGCTTCAGGATAAACAGCCACCTCACAATACCAGATAATATTTCCATAAATCCAAACAGCCAGACTCATGTAAATAATGATGCATGACATGTCGGATTGTCTGTCAGATTATTTAGGAATTAAATACACTATATTTCATGCTGAGGAATATGATGTTATATAATCCCCACCTCATTTTTAAATGATCATCCAATATTGTTATGCTCAGGCCTTTTGATGGGTAATTTAAAAACAGTTTTCTCTTTGTGTCTTCAGGTGCATGTGCACTTGAGGGCATGGTTTGTTGCAGGAGAGCCAAGCATTTTACTGAGGGTTCTTCCACATTTTAGACAGTGCCATAATCTGTTGGCCAGCTCAGAAGTATTAACCCCAATACAGTACTTACCCTCCCCATTATCGCCATCATTAACCCTGCTGGTTTCACACAGTGTAGCCAAACAGCAGCCAAACACTCACACCTCACTCACACCCCTCATCCATTACACACCGACCACCAGCCTGCCGCTCTTCCTGATATTTGTCCTCCCATTATGGCTTTCCACTCTCACTCTATATTGATCACTGCCAATGCCTTGCCAGTTATTACCCAGTGAGAGGGAGTGCCACCCACCCACCCACACATGCACATACACACATACAGTACATACAGTACATGCACACAAGCTGTTATGAGCTTCAGTGCATCATTTTAGTTAATTAATGATTAAATATTCACTTGTCCACATAGTTCACAGTCCCTGCAAATTTTTAGAGAGTGTCGCCATCTTACACCGCCATGTTTGAACGGCAGCCCGAACGGAAAATCCAGCTAGCCAGAGAGCATGTTTCGCGTTAAGGTGGAAGGAAAGAAGAATGAGTAGGAAACAGCAGACAGATCGTAAAATGGTTTAGATCTTCACCTCATCGCTCCATGCTCTTGAAATACTCCCAGACGTGGTAAAAACGTTTTTTTTCCCTCGGAGGTCACCGTCACTTTGCCGATGGGAGGGGTGTGTGCGAGTGAGTGAGCGAGCGCTGCAAACTAGATTCTGAATGCTGGATGTCACGCCCCCCCCCCCCATTTTACACGCTGGACCTTTAAGGGACCTTTGATGGTGATAAATGTGAAGCAACAGGTCCCACAGGTTAGGAGGTGATTTAGGATCCTGGTGTGTTGAAAAACTAAAGTCATTTTTATTCTGCACTGTTGGCACCATAGGCATGGTGGTGTTACAGAGCCAGCAGATCATAATCTCCGGATTTAAGGCTAAAATTACATATTTCTAAGCTAACCCTCAAGTATGTCAATTCTCAACACGTTCAAGAAATTGAATAAATCAGATTTGTTGTCCATACATACAGCTGTCCCCTGATGCCTTTCACTTCTCACTTGGTGCCATCTGTTGGTTCATGGTGGTAGCACAAGTGAGAGATCACTTCATCAGTGAGTTAAATTATCTCCTCTTTTACATGATTTAAGATTTTCTAAATACATCACTCAAGAGATTTGTAATCAGTCTTGAACTGCAGACCAGCAGTATTCATATTCTTCCTAAAGTGTGTATTTCTTTTCTTTTCTTTTTCATGAGTTTGTCTATCTGGGAGTTTTATGCATTTATTTTATTGAATTATGAAAAATGGTTGTGAGTGTTGCAAAAAACCCAAATCTTGAAAATGTTTAAATAAACATTTTATTCATTGAATAGGTCCATCTGCTGATCAGCCCAGACTGTGATGGAGAGGAGCAGCACCTGTTGAGTCAGACTCTTCTGCTGAACTGAGGCAACCCCCAGGTAACAGACTTTAAAAATATATTATTTACATATTTTATTAATATTTTATGTTAATCCATTGAGTGTTTGTTTGGTTCATCTTTACAAGGGAATTTTATTGATGTGAAAAACATTAGTTTTAGTTTGTATCTAATTTTCGAATGATTTTATGCCGTAACAGGGAACACTTCTTTTAACAAACCCTTAAAATTCACCTTACGTCATCATTATAAAGCTATCATCAAGTGATTATCCAACTGTTTTCGTCTCCTCTTGTTTACAATGGGCCTTTACAAAACACAAAACCTTAAATTTTCCCATAGCAAAGCGCAGCTCATCACACGACAGTGGGAAAAATAATCAGCCAGAGCTTAATGCTGTATCAAAAGCCTCACAGTTCCTGAGCAGCCGCCTTTAGAGGGGGTGACTCTTCGAATGCCTTGGCTTGTTTGTCTCATGGTTTAAGTGGTGCACATAGCCATGGAAAGATCATTAAATCACTGTTTTACCACTTGGCTTAATCCCTGCAACAAAGGGGGAAGATACAAAAAAAGAGAAAATGGAGAGAAAAAAATGGTGGGCTAGATTAAGTGGAAACTTGATGGATCCAAACTGACGGCTCTGTTTCCCAGCGTTGCCAGGGGGAGTTAAGAATCTTGATTCCACATCTCCCAGGCTGGAGAGTGGCTGCTGATCGGACATTCCCCGTTATCCCCGCAGTGGCCAGCCGCGCTTGTAGTGTCCGCTGCTGTGGCCATCTGCCGGATTACCCAGCAGGATATATTTTTATAGAGAGCATCCTATTCATATCCTGCCTGCAAAGGTTTACATTAAGGTTGAACTCGGGTGCACTTACAATGGCAGATGAAGTAAGCTCTATCCTTCTTACAGCACCCCTCCCCATCTTCTCACTGTTTGGGAGACTGATAGCAGTGGGTTGAAAGGGGCTGCTTCACCGTGGCATGAAAGAGGATCTCATGCAATGCCACTGTCTGCTGCCGATTTTTTTCAGGCGCTGACAATAAAGTGGTGCCCAGCATGAAAAAAAACATTTGTATGTGCCAAGTGCGATTGTTTCTTCTAATAGGCATCAACAGACCAACTTCTCTGTGTTACCATACAGGTGAACTCATTCCTGGGAAAATGTTTTTTTCTTTCTCAGCCTCGTAGGCGCGATGGCGTCCCCCTTTTTCCTTGGCCTAACGGGATTAGTCGTGCCAGTGCTACCCCGGCTGTCACGGTACTGTCTACTTCCCATCTCTCTTCTGGGCCTCTAATGTGATTAACCCATTCCCTGTGGTCCAAATGGTTCTGGAGGGTGGGTAGAGGGGAGGGAAGGGGGGAGGGCGAGGAGGGGGGCACCTCCTTGGCATGTTCCTCCCCATGCCTGACTCACCATCATTGGCATCCTTGTCAGGCAGGAAGGACCGAGGTCGAAGGTGTGTTAGGGTGCAGAGACAAGTACAAGTGGCTGAAGAAAGAATCCATAGACGCTGACATGTAGAAGTGAAATTTTAATTATATTATTTTTTTTTAAATTATCACATTAGATTAAGCCTCGTCTAATGGATCTTGAATATCAATGCATGATTTGCACACGTGGAAGCCAGGTCTCATTTTCCAGCCTGTTGTGCTCGTTCTCTCCAGACACCTCAGTCATTAATGAAAATCTGTTCAGGCTGATTTGTATTGTGGCTTTTGCTTTTCAAAGCATTCCGCACTGAATATTTACTGCTTGCTTAAGTGGAGACAATAATGATTGCCTACGCCCATCATCTTGTCAAATGTCAGTGTTGCGGGGCTTCGCCTGTTTAACACATGTCACGCTCATTTTCGACTCATCTGTCGCAAGTCCTCTTCGGGGCATCTGCTGCACGCAGAGGACCACATGCCCTTTGCCACCGCTTAGAGGGAGAAGCCTCAGAACCAAAGGGCTTCATACAAAACCCAGAGCTGAAATCACCTCTACACTGGCAAACACTTGTCACTTCATATTTTTATCTGTGTGTGGTGATGTACCGCATACAGTAGCTCTCCTGCATAACGGGGAAAATTAATTAACATGTGCATATATCCTGTTTATCGGTTAACAAAACCAGACTCCTCTTGGTAAAGCTGCAGACTCAAGATGTGAAAGACTATTTCTGTGTGGAGAGAAACTCCACACAAGAAATAAAAAACATGAAAATAAATAAACTATAATTGTGTAAACTCAAATTGATGGGGAAAAAAAAGAAAACTTGTGGGGAGTTTGTAGTAACAAACACAGGAATAATCAGTCAAAGAGTCAAGTATGTATATAAATAAAATATAAGCTTAGTTAAGTTAAACCTGCTTTAGTTTTAAAGATTACAAATAGATTTCCCTCGTACCCTGTCATCTGAAACAACACAACACAACAGGCCCCATGCAACAGCATCGACTCTCATGCTGTGTTCAGCAGTGCTTCACGTGAGTGCACAGCCTCGGTCAGGCGACGGCACGGAGAATTAAGAGTCTTAATTAAGATTTTTCACAACTCTGCATGTGCTGTTCATATGCGAGACAACAGGCTTGAATAGGGTGGGGTGTGGTGGATCTGTAAACAGCTGCCTGCTCTGAAACAAAACCCCCAAGTTAACACAAAGATCCACACGACGGAGGAATGTGTCGCACTTCAGTTAGACCCGTCAAAGACAGTCTGCAATATGGGTCGCACGCCTAAGAAAACTTAAGTGTGCGCATTTATCAATATTTAGTGGATATATTTGCGTTTTATATTTTGGTGAATGAGCAGAGACAAGACAATTCGACATTGTGGTTGAAAGACAATACCGTGCGTGAGGGGGTAGTGGCCCTTGTGTGGAGATTTGGTGGGTTTCCAATCCTGATATCCAGCCCCGCACCATGTAATGGAAGGTGACACTTATTGTATTAGTAGGGGCTAATGAGTGTCTAAAAGCCTGTGTGACTGTGTGCGCCGAGGAATCTCATCGTGTGTGCTGGGTGGCAGGAAGAAAGGACAATATCTCTGCAAAGTAGACGAGGCCATGAAGTGCAGCCTGAAAGAAGAAGAAGAAGAAGAAGAAGAAGAAAAAAAAGAGTCCATCATCACTGAAGACCTCAGGGGGCACGTGAGGCCATGAAGAGTTTCAAGCACTTCAATTCAAATGGAGATATAAAGAGAAGAAAATGAGCAGGCAACTTTATGTGGCCGATTGCTCCGGCCAGGTAAATTTGAAGCTGTATTCACACCATCAGATCAAAATGTCGACTTAAGGAATATAAAGCAACCGCCGCCGCCGTCTCCAGACAGAGTGTGAAATCATTTGTTTCCTGAGCCAGAATTTAATGTGGACCATTTACAAATTAAATGACTTCCCCCCTAGAAAGCAACACCAAGAGGCTTTTTGCAGCCAAAGACAATAGTAATCACAACATTCACAGTGGTGTTTTGCCTCGCTTATTCTAAACGGTGCCAAATAAAAGCAGCACCAAAGCAAATTGGACAGATAATTAACTGCAATGCTAATGCGGTGTGTGTCTCTGAAGTGTAACATCTATTAAACTAATTACATATTTTGTCAGCAATGTTCGCCAATAATTCAGAGTGATGAAGTTATTGCAAAACTGTTCAACATAGTGACACATGCACCTTCTCTGAAACAGTCTAGGGTGCAGTACTGCTGTCCAACCACAAGGTGGATACCTAACTAAATGAAATGAGCATCATTATCAAGTTGAAACATTTCCTTTTTTTCCAGCCATTTCTTGGCTTCTTGTAACAGAAATTCTCTTTTTATTCAGTAACACATAGGTCAGTGGAGTCTTTGATACAATTATTTTACTATAGTTTTATTACACTTTATATTTAGTCTCTTATCAATGAATTGTCATGTACCTGACAGTCAAAGCTTGTTCTTGCCTGGCTCTGTCCACATATAAACCACCTTCTGTCAGTTCAGAAATCTGTGGCTATAGCCTGAAAATCAAATCTTATCAAAGGCACAGTTAATGTTTTGAGATCCAACTTGCATTTTCCAGGCAGGGAAGATTATTCAAATGACATACTAAACTAAACTATCTTTCAATTTACTGAGTATAACAGAGGATATCAACAATTTTTTTTTATTCCTAAGATCTTTCACTCCAACATCATCACAGTTTCTCATAAGATCTGTGACCTGCCTTCATATCCTCTTTGGGCCAAGGCACAGTAAATGAGAACGGCTGAGTGTTTAGTGTTTTATGCATGACCATTAGAGTCATGAGATGTCATCTTTCTAATCATCACAGGCCTAAACCTTGTCTTCAATCCAGTGCTTCCAGTATGCATGGTATGTGTGATGTCCTCTATTTTTGGCACATGAATCCCTTTTTTGCTCTGAAATCTTAATGTAATTCTTGAACACTGCAACAATCAGATGACTAAGCTGAAACTGTAACTGTGGCGCATTAACGGCAGGAGTGACTTGAAGTGATCTTTTTTATACAAACAAGAAATTAAAATCCACTTATTGCCAACTTTTCCTTTCTGAATGTCATGCTAAACAGCAAAAACTTTCTTCCTTATTCAGTTTTATAAAACACCAAAATGTGATGTTAATTTTTGGATCACATCAAAAATGATTGTAATGAACTAAACCAATTTGAAGCCCTAGGGGGTCACAGTCATGTGCTGCTCCACTGAAGCCGGCTTTTGAAAGTTATACTCTGAATACAGGAATTCTTGTCATTGTTCTGAATTTATGAATAGCCTAATTTGTTGCCAGATCACAAATGTGCCATTTCACAAATGCGGCCCATTTCAGGACGCTTTCACCGATGGGTGACTGTGAAAAAATAATGTCGTCAAACCAGGAGGCTGTCAACTGAAGGCACATGGCCCACTGGAGATATAATGACATCAAGGAGCTGGAATGAAAGCGGGCTTTTTAAACAGGCCGGTGCAGGCTTACACTTGGTACACAGGTCAACTCCAGTGCGCTCATCTGAACGTAACTCAGGTTGACACAATTTGACCTCAGCCGACACCCCTCTCTGCCGGCCTTTGTTTTCCTGTTCTCTCCTGGGAATTGCATTTAATACTATCCTTACACATTCTATAAAATTTTCTAGTCTTCTAAGCTCTCATTTCTCAACATTTGCTTTTCTATTATTTCTCAGGACTCCTCGTCCTTTGAGAAATGGCCCTTTGTAGGCCTTTGCTGAGGCTGGGGGTCTGACAGAATTGTTTCTCTCAGTCTGGCCATCAAAGGAAAAGCCCCTTTTAGAGGCTTGAATGAAGAGGCTATTGTCATTAGCTTAACTTAGATGTTTCGAAATACTGAACATTTCGGAAACTGTATCTTATTTCTTGATTTAAATCGGATTGTAAAACACGTGGTTGCAATTTTTTTGTCACGTCCGTTGAACTCTGCATGTCGGTAACTTTCCCCGAGGCAGGTTCAGTGAGAAACTTCACTCATTGGTCTTTAGAAACGGTGATTCCAGAGATTTCACAGTCAAATGAACAGCAAAAGATTCATATGTTTAATGCTGATCAGCACAAAGAGAGTCTAATCTTCGCTTTCTTGTGTGACTTTAACCTCAGCGTCAGGCAGCTCACTCGAGTGTTTTTAAACAACTGCTTTAAATAAAGCGTCATCATCACCTGCTCGTCACACAGGTGTCCTCTCACTGAGCTTCTTCTCACGTATTTACTCCATCATTTGAATAAAAAAGCAGCGAGTTGTTTGCAGAAGTCTGACCCGAGACTGGGATCAACATGCAGCCACAAAAATTCAACACAATGCACCAATGCATTTCCAATCTGTTTATGTCGTTACGGCATGCATGTGTTTTTATTAAAGACTTAAAGAAATATGCATTTATTTGCTCTGTGTCAGTTCCAAAATAGTCTATAGACATGTTCAGTGTTATTCTATGAGCTTTTATTCTCGTCAGTAAAGCAGCTTTATGTTAAAAACACTCTCTAAATTATTTACAAAGCCGAGTATTTGTAGGCTGCCAAACACAACAATCCAGCACCCCAGTGGCCCGCCAGTGCTTTCCATGTTGTCAGGGACAAAGTGCACATGATTGAAAACACATTTAAATTCTTTTTTGGAGGAATCTGAACAAAAACACGTCCATCATTTAGAGGTAGCAGGTGGATGATTGTGCATGGTTGACCGATCAGAAATAAAAAGATGCCCGAAAGAGCATTCAAGATGGGAAAGGCCGATGTTCCTCATTTCCTCATTAGCGTTTGGGATTCTGCTTCCTTGTGCAGCATCCCGCATTGTTACGACAAACTGACAAAAAAGTTGTGTTAGGCCACAAAAACCTTCTGTATCTTTTCAGAGGAAACGGTTCCTTTTCGGGGGCCAGTGCAGCCGTGTTTATTTTCTAACAGTGAATGGGGTGTGAGGTGTGAAGCTATGAATACTGTGAGGTCAACCCACCATGATGCTGTAAATACTAACAGGACCAGTTGGTAATGAGTGAGGCCACGGCCCAGCGCTCTATTCAAGCCTTTAACTAAAGACGCTGAACAGGGAACAGTGTTGTTCTTGAACAAAGACACAAATAAAGAGAGATACATTTACAACAGAAAAAACAAGAAACAAATTGTTATTGATCTCGCATTAATCTTGTCTGTTACTTCAGCTGCTGGCATTTTTTTTTATTAGAACTTAAAGAGACCCCGAGGATGTATGGCAAACAAACACTGCATGTCTCCAAAATCAGGCAGGTTTCCAGGATGCCAAGTAGCCTACTCATTTCAATGTGACAATTGTTACAAAAAGGTGTCAAAAAGGAAAAAAGGAAAAAAAAAACAAATCGATCACGGACTGCATGATTGATTATCATGGCAACGAACGAAGCTTTGAAGCTTCGATTTTTTTGGGTCAGCCCTAATGATCTCATCACAATTAGATCTGTTGTCCTCTGTCTTAATGTGTCAGTTTTTTCAGATGTTTATGATGTATGTAAAATTATCATCATCTTTAATGACATGTCACATTGTCCAGAACCAATTAAAACAACAGCAGCAGCAAAAAGAAAACATCACCTGTTCAGAGAAACTGCGTCCTGATGTGATGGTCAGTTAAACTGTTTTTAACTTAAACTGATTTACAATCTACAATTTGCACACTATGACAACTGATAGGCGACCAATGTAAAAACTGTAAAGTTGGTGTTTGTGAACTCTCCCTCTGTGTTGGTTTCTCCTTGACCATGACGGCCGAGTGTGAGAGAGAGAAAGGGGCAAAGTGAGGGCACAACATGATTGTTCATTATTTCATAGCAGAGAGTGCACGGATGGAAAATGTTGGACTTTTTCAACTTTTTCCTGATTGGTGGCTGTTGTCCCATGTCAATCCTGAGTCATTTTATACTCTTTTCATTTTTTTCAAATAAGGGATGACGGACTTCCTCGGATGGGTATTCACACCTTTGCAAGACTTGGCTTTGCAGTTTGTGAGAAAACCACAGGAAGTCTTCTGATCTGCAGGACTGAAGGTAACTGAACTGCAGAGATTATTATGTAAAAAATACCTTCACATGTCAATTAAATAGTCTTGATGTTTAGCTGGTATTTAGAGTGGTGCAAGTATGTATTTGTTACCAGGTTGCTAATGAAAATACAACGCAAAGTACTTAAAGTAAAGTCACGTCCCAACTGAACCTCTGGGAGAGACCCAGGGAGAGCTTAGATGGTCATGCAGACAACAGGATTTAAACAGGAGGACATGGAGCTTAGTCTTGTCCAGACTGAGATTAATGCAGTGAGTACACATTCAAAAAGGAGCTCTCTCTCCCACAGTGAGTTAAAAAAATAAAATAAAAATAAAAGGACAAACAAACTTGTTATTGATCAGCAGTTTATCTTCAGTGTGTTGGCTTCAGCTCATCTTAAATCTTCACCACAGCTTTGACAGAACGGTATCTGTAGAGATTTTTATTTCTCAGAGACGATAACAGATTCTATATGCAGTCCAAAAATGTAAAATATCAGGCAGCATCAAAATAGAGTATGCAGACTTGAGTTAATAATTAACTGCAGTTGCACTATTTGCCCATAGGATGTCACTGTATAGATGATTATCTCAAAGCATGGAGCAGTTACATTAAAATGCCTTTATGACACCATTTGATCTTGACTTAGATTAAATTCAGACATTAATATTATAATAAAGTCAAAACAAAATAGTCCAAAACTGACATCAATTGTTTTCATGTTCTTATTGAATTCATTGTTTTTCATGAATAGATAAAACACAATAAGTCGACTGATTTATAGAATAAATTAATTGAGTTTAGTTGAGCTGAATGTAGTTAAATAGTGAGAAAATGCCCGTCATAACTTCTCAGCATCTTCAGATTTTTTGTGTGAACGGAGATAATTTTGACATTTGACAAACTGGAAACTGAACATGAAGTTTTTTCCCTTTTTTTCCTGCATGAAATGTCACAAAAATTATGTTGCAGAATGCAGAACAAGCAGGCACACCCAACACCAGTAAACCTAATGTTTCAACAAGCCCTTTGATTCCATGACACATAAACTGAAGGATGCTGAACTTTCTGTCAAATGTCTCTGTCCGGTTGAAGCGGACACGAAGCTGTTGCCACAGTTTGACACTGACATGACTATAGATGAAGACACAGTAGGATTTTATTTGGCTGATTGAACTTATTTTTCTTTACTTACGGTATGTAAAGAAGAAATTCAGGCAAGAAAATCTCCAGCACCTGAACTTGGCTCATTCCTCTATCTGCTCCATTATACTGTGTTACATACTATGTAGTCCTGATGTTTGAACATCATGTTGTTCATGTTTTTTATCTCCTCAAAGCTGATTGAATGTAAAACATGATGATCTCAATATTATATAAGATGGGTTATATTTTGTTTCATTTGTAGATGCACTTCCTTCACTGATGTTCTTTGTGGTGATTAATGGCATGGTAGTTGAAATATTTTGAGGTTTTGACAGGAGCAACATAATTCTCCACATATTACACATAACAACAGAGTCCTGTTGTTGAGCTTGGGTTTCATGTTGCATTCAAGGTCTCGTAAAAAGAAAAACATTTATTGCAGCAAGTGAAAGCAAGTCTGTAGCTGATGTCTTACTTCTGAGCTTGTGTGGGGTGGGTTCAGGAAAACGACCATTTTCCAAGTCTTGTAGTTACCACAGGATTTAATGAAAAAAGAAAAAAAAAACTTTCTCCTCTGATATTGTTTTAGCAGACACTGTAACCTTTGAATACCTATAGCTGTTTTTAATCCAAATAAAATCAAGGCTAATGCTTCATTACTGGGTATTTTTACATAATGATCCTCATGCTGCTGCTGTTAATTTTTTTATTAACGCAATTATGGGGCTCTTAGTGGACGGGGTCAGAGAGGTCTAATTACCCTGCGTCATGCTGGTAAATAGTTGGAGGTGTCTCTGAGCAGGTGGCCCTGGAGGTAAGAGGGAGACATGGGGCATACCGAGGCGGGCAATTACTGGATGAATTTCACTTTAATAAATGTTGAGCTACATTTGGAAATTCAGATAACAGAGCTTTCTGCCTAATGGGTGCTGCACTGAGGCCACTTGAGCAAGAAAATGATCTGAAAGAGGGTTTAATTAACACAAGCTACATGATCCGGGGAGCGCGTGACAGAATGTTAAAGTGAGGGGGAGAGCACACAGCGCAGGGATAATATGAAAATTAGCGAGGAGTGAGATGGGAAGGGAAGGGAAGGGGGTTGAGGTGCCAACTTTTATTTCACAGGTTTAAAGTCTAGAATTAGCTCTTGTTTTTTTTGTTCTTTTGCACATTACTACAGATGCAGGATCATGCACACCCCAAACATCAGCAACATCTGTAATCATTTATTGTAAAGGTTTGATGCAAATACAAATCTGTTAATTTCTTCTTCTTGTTTTTTAATTTCACTCTGAAACAGCCCAGGGAGCAGCTGATTGATTTTCCATCAGATGATGTTAAAAGATTCTGTAACTAAATCTGCAGAATCTATTCGGTCACCATTGTCTTTCCTGCTGTATCAGTCCTGTCAACATGGATAGTTATGTAAAAAAAAAAAGAAAAAAAAGGATATTTAAGACTTTTTACTTGTAGGTTAATTAATATCAACTTAATATCAAGTTGTGTCGCATAGATTTAGCCATTTTTCTGTCTATGGCAATTAATGACCATTTTTAATCCTCCCTGCTAGTCTTCTCTGACTGACTGTGCAAAGGAATAAATAAAGAAAACACCAAACGAGCTTGAAAAGAAATACTGGAAAGAATCTAATTTTCAATGAACAGGTGCCAGACTGAGAGCAGCGTGTCTTATTCTCACATTCTTGAAGTCTGTTGATCATTATTTGAGCGATGTTAGTTATTTTCCCTCATTAGGACTTCATGGAAGTGAAGAGCTTTTACAAACTGGGCTAAAGTCTCCCATAGCTGTTCAATTGGGTTTAGATATGGTGCCTGTGAAGCCCACAGTGTATAATTCACATCATTTTCATACTCATCAGCCCATTTACTCACCCCTGTTACCCTCACCCGGATCAAAGTGCCCACTGGTTTTGTTTCTCTGCTCATTTATTCTGGTTTTCTCTTTCATTTGTTTCTGTGGTGTTTTCTGAAGTATCTGTAGGATCGACATGGCGACTGAGGAATCCATCACAAACTTCCTTGACTTTTTACCTTCAGTTTGAAACGACTACAAACAGCAAAGGCTTTACAGCAAAATGAATCTTTTAGTTTCCAGCTTTCTGATGATGCACAACACTTTTAAGTGGTGCCCGCTGTTGACCCTGTAGTCACTATACACCATCTGCAGCCCTGCTACCTCGGCCCACCCCCCCCAAAACTCAGCAGGGTTATACTGTAAGTACTCTCAGCTATTTATAGCTGGTGGTTACGCGGGTAAGATGGTGTTCAAAGGGAAACCTGGAAGAATGCATATGCACATGAGATAGCTTACCCTATAATGACATAATCGCATGTTTGAAAAGTTACAATACACATAATTCAGTGTTGCACCTGCATTACGTGTGGCTGAAATGACTGTGTTTTGGCCTGTAGCTCCTGTCACTTTTTATGTTTTTAGTGTTTGTTGCACAAGCTGCACTAAAGCTGCACCATATAGGTCTGTGTTATGTGTATAGAGGACGTGGGGTTTTGTTTTTGTTTAAACAGTGTATATGTGTGGTTTTGTGCATGTAAGGTCCTCATGGTTTTACACACCGTGGTCTCCCTCCACTCTCCACTGGAGCTAAAAGCCCCGAAACAGAACGGTAATTGCCCAATTAGGGCCCTCGCTCTGTGGGCCGCAGAGCACTATGCGCCTCCACATGCTCACAGAGTCAGATAATTGAGCTGAAAGCAAATGAACGGATGGCAGACAAACAAGCTACTAGAAAATAATTACTTGGAGTGTTTCTTTTCAGTACCTGTACAGCGAATTTCATTATTGTCAATAGCCTCTAAAGCTGCTCGAAACGGTGGTATTTGTCATTTTCATAGAGACTTGATAATGACATTAATTTGTCTTAATGGGTTGGTTCTATTGTTAAAAATAGTAAAATGAGCAGAAATTGTCTTTCCTCAGCAGGTAGAGAGGACTTCACCACACTCCCGTCAGGCATGAGGAGATAATTTGGTGTGCTTGTCAAATTTCCAATAATTTGTTATATGGAACATGAGTAATGCTAATACCATTAATGTCCATTTTCCTCTAAATTCATTACTGCCCTTTTTCCCTTTTATGTTTTTAATGCCTCTGCCATTTTTCTGTGCTTCAAGAGGTTAGACCAGGACTGATTAAAAAAATGCACATTTAGACTTTTGCCTCGTACACACAGGCACACATGCACACACACATAAACACGCACATCATCTAAAACATCTGTAAGATGTGCCTGCCATCAGTCCTCCTAAACAACTGGAGTGTCTGTTAAGCCTGAAATATTAATCACATTGTCAGAAAGAGGGTTACATTCATTCTGTAAATCACTCATGATATCTCATTTAAATGACAGAATTGTAAATAATCGGTTAAAAAAAAAAAGCTTCTTGCTTTCATTTTACATTGTAGAGGATCATTTGTTAATTCACCAATATGAATTGGTGTTTAATCTTAGAGTACGCTTTGTGTGTAAGGCTGAGTAATCCTAGTGCTCATTCATATAATAATATTCCTTATATATTAATAATATGAGCTTCAATACTGTTTGTTTTGAGAGAAAAGATTGTAAATGTTTCAAATAAATAGTTAACAGTATGTAACCTTGCAAAGATTGATTGGAGATAAGCTTTAGTAAAAATAAGAATTACCATAAATGATTATTATTATTATTATACCATTTAAAACAACTTGCTCTGTTACTCTCACTGAGACAATCAAATAGCAGACTAAGAAATATCTAACCACAAATTCATATTTAAAGCACATTAAACAATATGAACTGTTCAATGAGAGCTCAACCATTCAACATTTGTGTTTGCATGTAGTTTTAATGTATGCCTTTATTTTAGGTAAAACATACTGAGGGCAAAGTTCCTATAGAAATAAAGTACATGATCCAATTTTGTAAAAGTTGTAATTAAAAAAAGAAAGAAAAAAAGTCAGAACAGGTGAACAATAAAAAACATCTTAAAATATAAATAATGTTTCATTTTGTAAATTTGACAGATAAAAATAGAATAATGAATCTGTTTCCTTATTCCTGATATATTTTTCTGGTTGTCCCTCAAAATGATCATTATACTTTCAAATTGAAATAAAACAGCCAAATGAAGTGTGTAAAGTTTGGGGAGTGGGACTCGTGATGCAGCTGCAGGCGATGGAGGCAGCTGCAGGGGGACGACACTGAATCTGCCTCTGTTGACAGCTCCCTGCCTCCATGTGACCCTCAGGCTTCAGTGGGACAAAACAACACCAAATATCCTGAACTTGAGCAGAGTAAAGTGTCCACTGAGGCAGAAAGGGAGACGGCGAGAGGAGCTGCTCCTCCCTCACCCCCTCTCCTCCTTCATAACCCTGACTGTCAGAGGAGTGTTTTGAAGGGAGGAGGGAAAAGATAGTGACACCACAGTAAATACAACTTACGTCCAACACAAATTAAAATGCTGAAGTCCTTGTGTTGACTTGAGGATGAAACTTGGAAATAGCAAAGCTGTTTGACAAAATAAAATAATGACCACAGCTGTAGGCTAATTAGTGACAAAAATGTCTGTCAATTTAATTAAAAGCTGAGAACAAGAATTTTAATATCAGACAGTAAAAAATACATTTTACTGTGGCAACAATACTCAACAAAGAAGCTCAGCCTTTTGAACTTATATATATTTATTTATATCACTGGACAAAATATTTTAAATACTCAAAATGTTGTTTCTCAGACAATTTTCAATAAATAGCTTATAAATAGTGCTAAAGCTAAATTAACATTCTTTCCCGTGTGTAGGTGACACTGCTCATTGTGTTGAGAAATCTGTCGTCACTGGTGATTTCAGCAGCCTGCAGAGGGCGCTGGCAAAAATAAAATGACATACTGATGTAAGTTAGATATTTACAGTGTTGGTTCACAATCACTTCATTGTACAGTAAATGTAGTCTTATCAGAAAATTATGCGAGTAATATGTAAATGGTTTGACTTGTTTTGTAGTTGACTAAACCCATTAACAAAATAAATGTGATGGTAGAATGTGAAAATACTTTTAACAATTATTTCAATTCCCCAGTGAAGAATATTATAGTTTAGTTAGTGACCAATACTCTTTACAATTGTGTGCTTTTGTTGTTGCTTATTGTTGCTAACCATACTTTCAAAGATTAGTATACAGCACTTTTCAAGTGTAAAACAATAGAATAAAAAGGAATAAAATAGAGTAAAAGAGTAAGTAGAATTCTGAGTGATTACTGATTACTAAATTGCACTCTTTCTTCTAATTACAATAAATTAAATGGTTCAAGTGAAGCACTTTCACATAGGATTTTTTATAATCTGCATATCTACAATACATCTACATATCTACAATATAAGTCTACATACAATAGATACAGTACAGTCTATTATTATACTAATATTGAATAATAAAGTACATTGTAACTCAGTGAACCCCAATATTAAGCGAAGAAGATGTGCATGTGGTGTTATGACTAGATGAAAAACATCTAAAGGTCAAACTCACCTGACTAATGGGACCTTTAATAGTTGTTTTCTGTGAAAACTGATCATATTATAAAATGTCTTTTGTTATGAGTTATTTTTTTTACCTATATGCAATTTCCTCTTGTTATGACTGTCTGTACATGATCACTGACAAATCCTGAAGTCTGTCCAGAGACAGGATCCAGCTGCTGGTCGTCACTCAGCTGCTGCCACAGCAAATTAAAATCCCCATCACCTAATCCAAATAATAAAAACTGTTTCACCATTAGTAGACTTTAACTAGACATTAAGATTATATGTTTGTGAATTTCAGGGAATATCGCCAGAGATATTTTTCACCTGCAGTATCATCCAGTATGAACTGAGTTAATGACCATCTGAGGCAGTGGACTGGGTTTCCATGCAGCAGTAGTGGGCTTGTATTATCTGATACATGTAAATGTAGATACATGAAGACCCAAATGTACCCAGTCACTCCTGAAATTACCACTTTGTCATCTTTAATAACAGCTCTTAATACTTGATGTATCTGTTTTCCTTTATTATAATTTTACAACATACAGAAATGTGCAAAGTTGAAAAAGTCAGAACCACATGTCCACATTACTTAATCTTTTCTTACCACGGCTCTGTCACCAAAGCCCGGTTTTATTACACCTGGAAACGTGGCTGTTTTTCATCCAGGTTGTTCAGGTTCATATGACACAGATTTAAATAAATGCTTTGGTCAGATTAACTCCACTTTAGACATAAAGACACTTCTGTCTTCATCATATTTTTTTGGATTGAATGAGATCAAAACCTTACAGACTTAATACCAGTGTCTTCAAAAATGATTTAGGTGTAGCTAATAAAGCTGCAAGTCCGTGGAGAGAGTTTTTACATAGCATCAGCTTGAGTTGGACTTACAAACATTTATAGACATAATTGTTGACATTTTATTCAGCAGATGCCTTTCAAACAGCAGGTGAAGGGTCCGAAATATGTACATTTACTGCATGAAATTCTGTTCAAATGCAGTTTTGTCCTGCATTTTATAAATATTTTTATTTATGCACTAACCAAATAGTGCAGTAAATGACATATGATTCTCGGATCTTATTCCACTTGTGTAGTTATTCTAAAATCATCACAGTCTCTTCGGTACATTATTACAAATAAGAGTAATAGGATGTATTTGTCTGTGATCTTTAATGTGTTGTGTCAATGAGTTGGACATTTTTTCCCACTGTTAATGTTTTCCCTTCCGACCTTTTTGTTGAAGTAGTTAAATGCATAACCTGGACCAGTGTAGCATAGCTGCATCTAAACCTGATAAATTCTCTTCTTTACAGCAGCTGCAATAGGTTGCTTACAATCACCGCTGTAAGTGTTGACATTCCTACGTGTCCAAACACTAACGCTGAAAGTAAAATGCGTTAATATTCATCTAAGTGATACTTCTGTCTGTATTTAGGTGTGCATGAGTCTTTTTGGATAGTGGGAAATGTCATAAAGTGCTGTAAGTGCCAGAGGATCGTTGTTTGACATGATGACTGAGCTGATGATTCATTTGCGAGGCCTGACTCCTTTTCGGAGCTTTTATGTAACACTCTGTTGAATAATACTTTTTAAATAGAGACACTCTTACTTTCCACAAGGCTGCTGATGGGAAATGTTGTCTGAGTGTGAGGTATCTTAGGATGTTACAATACAAACCGGGATGAAAAAAAAAAAGGGGGACAGTAATGGGAACAAGGGGTGCAAAAATAGCATATTTGATGACATAATATTCTATATATAAAATATACTTTGTCATAATGGGTGTATTCTTAAAAGATTTGGTCCTTTCAACTTTTCTGGTGAATGGTGAGTGAATTTGCATTGATAAAACAGGAAGTACTGCTTGGTGTCTAATTGATAAACCTGCATACAAAACCTTGAAATACTGTGAAACCTACAGTATCACATGTCAGGCATCATCCTTTGAGAGCCGTCTAGAACTTTATTTTCTGGTATTTGCTTTTGTCCGTCTTGTGTTATTGCATGAGTCACATGATCTAATCACATGACCTAAGGCGAAAAGACAACCTGAGCTTTGTTGGTGGAACAAAACAAGTTAGACGGTTTTTGAATGACCTCTTGTTACATACAGTGTATACTTTAACAGTGGAACACAACATGGAAAAGGCTAAATATAGCTTTGTTTCAGTTACCAGACATGAAATCAGTGCAACAAAACCTGTGGATGGTTGTGGAGCAGCATGAGTAAATGTACTTAACTGAAGCACATCTGTCAGCAGATAAATATCATGATGATGATGGCAAAGGAAATGTGCAGTAAACACAAATAACCAAGTCAATGCCTTAAGGGGAAGTTGTAAGAAAATGTTGTATTTTCTGCCTTAAATTTTTAACAAGAAGAGGCACAGGAAGTGTCATCCAATAAAAATCCTCCTGACTCAGGAATCAAACCAGTGAGATTGTGATTCACAGTCAGTCTCCTGAAACCTCTCATCAGCCTCAAACATCAGATGATTCATCTGTATTTGTGGTTTTGTTGACATTTGCCACTATGTTACACAATTCTTGCAGTATCAATATCAGGATAATATCCTTAATCATTAACATCATCCGGGGTGGAACTAACAGAATTTTGAGCTTTCAATACTATTTTTCCAAATTCTAGCAACCTTTTCATTCAATGTTTTGTCATAGTTTGAAAGACATAAAAAAAATCATTATTACTACAATTAAATCAGCAAATAACACTTCTAATAAGTGTTATTTAGTAGGTGTATTTATTTATTTTGCTACTAGGCTGCGCACTATTGTAACTGGTTCTAAAACAGTATATCACCCTTGTGCATAAATGGCAGCAGAGAGCCACTAAACAACATTAACCAAGTATTTAAATTAAATTTAAAGGATATGCCCAGTGTCTCATTTGAATAATTCATTGATGGTGTATCTCCACCTGCTTCTGCCTCTGTGCCAGTGTCTGAATTTGTGTGACGGAGGGGCTGAATGGTGATGTGTGACACACTCCTGATGAAAAATAACAGCAGCCCTCAGATCTGCACAACGGCTGATGAAGAATCACTGACTTTTATTGGTGCCGAATAAAAGGATGTGATGAAAGAGTCAAAGGCTGAGGGAGAGAAAGAGGGATTCAGAGGGAGGGGCGGAGGAGTGCAAAACAAGGCCCCATCCATCACACGAGTTGAGAAGACACATTCCAGTGCCCTTAGCAAGAGGATACATTCACTCAAAGTCACAATAGAGGGGGAATCTGGGAGAAGCTGGGAGGGGCACCCATCAATACACAACCTCACCCTTGGGCTCTCTGTGCACACAAACTCAATGCCCCTTCCAGTCCAATTCAATTCCCTCTATAGGCATGACAAATGTACATTTTGCTGCCGATGAATGCGTTCATACTCCAAACAACAAAACAGACGAAAAACAAAATCACGGCATGGATGCTAATAGTTAAAATTTTTGACTTCGCCTTTCTGCCTCTTTCTCCCTTTCCCTCTCTTTCTCTCTTTCTGTCTCTCTCCCTCTCTTTCTCTCTCTCTGTGTCTCTCTCATTAATCAGAGTTGGAGAAATGTGAGCTGGGCTTGTACGGTAGGATATCTCTGTCTGGCAGAGTTAGTGGGGATTTTAGGGTGGAGGGAGCAGGTGATGGCTTTTTGGAGAGCACTCATTTACACTCCTCCCTTTCTCTCGCTGAGCAGCGTGAAGAGGTGGGAGAGATGAGGGGCCGCCTCCCCTCACTCCTGTGAGCTGCACCTGCCAGGGGTGAAGGGATCAATTGTGAACTCTGACCTTGTACCTTCCACAATGCCCAATTATTACCAATACCATGTAATATATACATCATACATTAAAGGTCCAATATGGGGGTAAAACCGTGATATCTAGCGTTCAGATTCTAGTTTGCAGCGCTCCTCCCCTCTCGTCGGCAAAGTGACGGTGGCCTTCAAGGACAAAAAAACTTGTTTACCACAACTGGGGGTATTTCAGGAGCATGGAGCGATGAGGTGGAGATCCAAACCATTTTACAATTTGTCTGAAACTCGTGAAACGTGCTCTCTGGCTGGCTGGAGTTTCTGTTTGGGCTGCCGTACAAACATGGCGGTGCAAGATGGCGACACTCTCTAAAGCAAGACCCTTGCTATATCTATGTATAAAATAATTATTTTTTGTTAATTACAAGGCTACGAAAACCAAACAAATTTTATTTTATAGCGATTATACACTTATACAAAGTATAGTCAGATTTTGCCAATAAACTTTGCCAATTATTACACGCTGAACCTTTAGGGATGGACCAAAAAAAAATGCAGCTTTCTGGCACTGACATCTGAGCAGCTGCAGAGAGTGAGATGTAAACAAGGACTCAGTCGAGCAGAGAGACAAATTAACCCCCTGCTGTTTTCTCCATTAGAAATGATAAACATTAATTTAGATATTTCAAACCTGTTGCTGCATCATTGCTTGCAGTTTTTTTTAAAACTTTGTTTTGTTTACAGTTTGTTTGTTTTTTAAGTTAGTTTGTTCCTGTACCAAAAGTCACAATCCCCTTGTTTCCAGTCATAATGCTACGCTGAGCTAATCAGGTGCTGGCTGTGGACTGAAAAATGTCAAACTTTTCTTTTAGGTGGGACAAATTTTTATCTTTCTTTTTTGTGCCTGTGGGGCTGCACAGTTAATTACATCATTATTAATTTTGCAAAATGGCCAAGTGTTTTGTTGCTACAGAGATGCCCTAGAAAGAAATTATTTTTCCCAAGATCTAAAGGAACATTTCAAAAAGTTACAATAGCAATTTTATATATTTTTTAAGTCAAAATAAAAAGCAAAAATAATTCTGCAAAATGTAATTGCAATATGATGTTTTTTATATTGTACAACCTGTAAAAACACTTTGCACTGAGAGCGGACAGTCCAAGCAGTGAGAGGAATAACTTGCAACAACGACAAGCTACACCGCTCTTGGTCTAAATAACCATTCATCTAGTCACTGCTAAACTGCTGATTGTATTTCCCAGCTGTGTATTTAATTTACTTTTCTTCCTACTTCACTTCATATTAGTGCCGTAGTGTTTTTCTCATCTTGTGTTCATTACAAAAAGAGGAGGCCTCTTTATGTTTCGGTGTCATGTGTGCAGACGGGGCTGTCATAGCGTTTTGCTGGCAGCTCATTTTCTAAGTGAACTGGGAACTATTCAGAGTATTATTCAGTGCTGAGATCCATTTGGGGTTTTGTCAGGACTTGGAGTAGTGTGAAAGTTGGTGTCAGTGGACCCCAGGCCTAGACCAGCTGAAAGCCACTGTGTTTGTTTCTATGGTAATGGAGAAATAGTAACTACCTCCCAGCAGCGTCCCGCCGCGTGTCGCCTCCTCAATAGAGCGCATCTGCAGAAAACTGGGGGACCCCGTGAGATGGGCAGTGACCCGTCATCACACCGACTCACATATATGGTCATATATGGACATTGAATTAGCCTAAACCTCTTTTTCACACTGCTGACGTCATAACTCTTGAGAGAAAGTTGAGGCCGAGCCATATATTCCCCGTTTTTGTCAAAAGCGGAGTGAGAGATGGAGTAAAAAGCCGTCGCAGAGGTCATTAGGAGGGAGGGGAGGGAGGGGGGTAAAATGCAACAAACACAAAAAGTGGGGGAAACAAATCAAACAAAAGCTGACTCCAAATCACAATGCCTGCAATAGAAATTTGAGAAGAAAAGGGGATATTGGGTTATGAAAATCATACAGGGGGTCTGGTCTTACTCATGCAAATGCCCCTAAATTTCTCATTCATTACCCTGAGAGTGTTGCTCTCACCCAGGAAACAGACTGCAGTCAGTCCCGAACGAGTGGTTGCAGGTCATATATGGTGAAATTTTTAGCCTCTGCCAACATTCAAAAGTTAAATGTCTTCATTTATTCTTTTAAGTTAGTTTCTTTTGGTTTTATGCAAGTGTTTGTTCAGATGTCTCATCGTTATTCGTGGGTGAATAACAAACTGTTTTGTTTAGGAATCCCGAACCGCTCAGATGTTTGTGCTGACAGTCAAACATTTGTCCTAAGAAATGAAAACAATCCCAAAACAATGGTGACTCCTGAGAAGAGGCTAATGTGAGATGAATGGAGAGGAAATGGGCCAAACTGCAGGAGGTCATTAATGAGAAAACCATAAACTTTCACAGGAATCACAGCAGCTTCAGTCTCTGCTTCCTTTTCAGACGTATTCCCGAAGCTCATCCTGACCCTGTTGTTTAGAGAAACACACTGAGAAGGAGTTCATCATGAACTGCTGAAAATGAGTAAGTAATGGCTCCATGAGGAGTTTTTGGACTGTTTGTCTCCCCCCTTTCACCCGCTCTAACTCTCTGACCTCCCTCCTCTCTAACCCTTACCCCCCTCGGTGGTTTCCCATGGGCCTTCAATTGATTCAATTAAGTGAACACACAAATACCATATGCTTTAAGATGTTTTTTTTTCTCATCTGACTACAAAACAGCTGAGCAGCTGCACCAAGGACACACGCTTGATGCAGGTACTTTTGCATAAAGTTTGAGATAAAACTTCCCTTCTTCCCTGTTTAAATTAACCGTCTAAGAGAGCCCACTGGAAACATCAAAGCATCGAAAATAAAAAATAATAAAATCAGAGAAAGAAGTGACAATGAGTGAAGGGAAAAGTGAATGAGGGGAGGGAAAGAGGGGAGGATCAGAAAAGTAAAGCGGTGAAAAGGAGGGAGGAGTAGCGAGTCACCATCAGAGGTTGTTCGCCGCCGTAATTCTGCTTTGTTTTCTCTACAATAAACTCTCCTACATGTTGGCCGGCAGCACAACGCTCGGCCGAGAGAAATGAGGCAAACAGAACATCGCAAAAGACGCTTTGCCTTTTTTTTCTTTTTTTCCGCTTTTGTACTTGTGGGACTGTTGATGAAAGAGCAACAGACAGAAAATAGGGAACAAAGGAGGTAGTGTGGATGAAGGCACTATCACTGACATCCCCAGCACTTTGAACAACTTGTCAGTCCAGACACTGAAGCAACTGCATTCTGTCACATTTGTGTACAAACCCCTTGAAAGGCCTTGCTGACCTGCCCATATCCCTTTATTGGGGTTCAAATGGCAAGAGGCATTCATTGTGTCTGGGAGAGTTCATTAAATTCATTGGTTTGACCTGTTATTTCTAGGCCAAAAGTCTGCTGATTTGGAAAAATGTGAGTCAGCCATACGTAATAGCCTACTGACCTCCGCAGGGTAACAAACCCCTTTGAAGAGCATTTCAAGGCTTTTATATGAATGGGGTCAAAGGTGAAGTTTGAGATATATCTATAGCAGAACCAATGGATTTACATCAAAAGGGAATTTGAAATCATCCAAAGATATTTAGACCTCTAATGGCTCTGTGGAGTTTTCCTAACAATATTTTGAGCAAAGTCCAATTTCTAATTATTTTTCATTCAAACGACACAGTTGAAAACTTCATTGATTAGTCAATGTTTTGTTCTGCTGTGTGAATGTGTGGAGGCCATTGGAAAGTAAATTGTGGTGGTTTGCACAATTTGTCTCATTGTGAAGTCAAAAAGTTCTGGGAAAAACTATACTTGACCATTTCAGTTCCCATAACACCATCACATTTAGATGTAAATAGGCTCATTAGAGAGGCCAGACGATCAGGTTTGCATCTATTTCCCATTTATTCTTGTCAAACACGGGCCAGGGTCCACAGCAGGCATTGTTTCAGCTCAAGTATGAATGTGAGTCAGAGGAGAGCTGACTTTATTTTGAATTGTAGCAGCACAAATGCCCAAAATTTAGTGCTAATATTACCAGATGATGATTCGTGGAGTAAAGTGTATGAAAATCTACAACCACTAATCAAAGAAGTAACTGAGTAAGTGGATAATTTAGAAGTTAAAAAGGTGATAAAGTATAACTCCAAGGTGCAGACATGTATGAGAACTCAATGCTTTTCACATTCTCTTGAAAACAACTTTTGTGTAACATTTGAAAATACAATACAGATATATAATTATTGACATTAATGTGTGGTCTGAGCTGTTGGTTGTGCCCATGTTTTCAGGTTGTAGACAGGGTTCAGTTTGAGTTTAATTTTGTCCAACTTTTCCAAGACCTGTTCTCTGCTCTTGTGCTTTTACTAATATAAAGTTTAAACGGTAATAGTGGAGGCTAACTCAAAGGTGAAACGCACCCCACTTCATCCGCACATTAATAATAATGTACTGTAATATTCAAACCTATTCAAAACTTGTGGCTTGGTTTGCTTTATAAATAAAAGTAGTATTATTTACTATTTACTATATCCATCTACATAAACATTTGTGATACCTCAGATTTCTGCTCATGATGAAACTATCAGCAGAAGACTGGGGAATGGTTATAACCTGCATATCACAACATGAATATGTTTAATTTGTTTTTGGCAGTGACGTCAAGTCGAGCCGGTCAAACCTTATTGTTTTACCACAGAAAGACTTACAGCTCGAGGAGCAACAACTTGCCTTTGCCATTATTTTTTAAAAGCCAGTCTTCCCTCTCAGACTCCATCTGAATAGATGCACTGCTCCTTCCCATGTTCTCTGTTTTTCTGTGATTATTACTTATTCATTGACTACACTCTATTGTTTTGGTTTTCAGACCTGACAGCCTTGGTGAGCCTGTCGCTGCTGAGACTGTCAGTGTGGCCAGCTGTATGGAGTCAGGCATAGCTGCGAGGATGCACCTAGCAACAGCACTTGACCTGGACTCAACCACATCAGAGAGGCACTACACGGCAGAGGGAGGCATAAATTCAGCGACCAGATTTGCAATCAGGGGAGAACTGGTGAGAAAGATAAGTAAAATAGTGAAACAAGACAAACATATGCTTTTCTGTCACATCAGCACTCTTTTTGTATTATTGATATTTTCCTGTTAGTCATTTATGGCATTACAAGGTGCAGATTTCTAAATGAAGGCCTTTGTGTTCATGCTGCGTTTATGTTTTATGTGAGGTTTCCTCTGCTGCTTTTGACATCTATTCCATTATATTTCACAAATTTCTATTTGCATAAAAACCTGAATTTGTGTCAGGTCATTTTCTTATTATTATTTCCATTTGAAACACTAGATTTAGGTCCAGTAATTTATCATATTAAAGGTGAGTTTTTCAACACCATGCAGCAGGAGTTATGTTTATATGCTCGTACCTACTGTATGGTCAGTATAAAATGCAGAGCCATGATTTATTTTCTCTAATTGCCATTTGTCACATTCGCATGCCACAGAGATGTTTCAGTCCGTAGCTCTTGCTTTTTAGTGGACATGTTTTTAAGGTGAAGTGTGTGTGCTGAGTGTGTGGTAAATGTAATTTAATATATCCCATAGAATTAATCCTACAAATTGTTGTAGTGTACTGAAGCCTGTGTGTGAACAGAGGCACACTTAGACTTGCTGTATCAGACTGGATGGTTGTGCTCAGGTCACTGATGATTAGAGGCTGGCTCTGCTCTTGTATTATGAATGGGGAGCCTGTTGCAGTGTAGTGTAAATGGCCATAGTTTAGGAAAATCAGAAAGCAAGTTAAAAAAAACACACACACTTGAAGGAGAAATAGACAACATTAGCACTGTATAGTTACAGTATTTAACATTTTTACTACCAATCAAATTCATGAATGCTTTGTTGGCTCATATCTATGAAAATAGAGACACAGTTATTACTGAAGCATTTTGTAAACCCCATCAACCACAGTTCGTTTACTTACTCATTAGCCGGTATTTTCTTTTTTCTAGTCTCATCACTGTTCCTGGATTGGATTGAAATGAATAGGTTTAGTCAAAGAAAAAAAATCAGTACAACCTACCATCATGCTTGCAAAGCCACATTCTCAATTTGTTGTGTTGATCTTTAATTCCAGGGAAATATAAAAAGTAGCTTCTCACATCATAATAATATAATAATGACTAAATAAATAAACTTTAAGGTGTAAAAAAAATGGTGCATGGCTTTACAGCTCAGTGATTGGCCAGATGCCTCCTATCCTCTGTGTAGCTTTTAAAGACATTACTGTAACCCCTGTTCAGTCTAAAATCAGTCGTTATAAGTCGCCCATGTGACAAATATCCCCCTTTTTTATGCACAATTTAGAAAATGATAATCTCCTAAATAGCATCTGCTCTTAAACTCTTTTGAATGCAGCTCTGATACTGGTTTGTTCTGAAGATCTGTCCAAAGCCTCAACATCAATCTTTGGAATAGGGACTCAAATTTACAGATGAGCAAACATACTGTAGTAGAAAATTTTGGCTTTTTCTAAACTGCTTTTTGAATTGTACTGTTTTGTTTTGTATGCACTCATTTTTAAAAGATAAATATAGATATGTGATATCAGTGTAATTAGAACCTGACTCATCAGTTTAGTGCTTTCAATCAAGCTATAATTTGTCAAGGTTGCATCAACCAAAACAAGATGATAAACAAAAGACCTGCTGATATGATACATTATAGAAAAGCTCCTGATGACATCATTGAACCTTTTCTTTTTTAACACAAGACATGTGTGTTGAGAGATGGATGGAGAGTTGATTTAAAATTTGCTTGATGCCATATAACTGCAGGTAAAATAAAAAAGGCAGTTTGATTAGCTTAATTGAGGCAACCCCGAGTTAAGTAGCTACTTTTATTTAATTATCATCTTGAAACGATAACTTAAATATCTCCTCATCCCAAAATAACCAGTGAAACGCCTCTAGATGTTATCGGTGACTGATCAGCATGATAAAACACACGAGGCAGCTGGTGCGTCTTTTAATTCTTACATTTACACCTCCCTCAACAAATGTTTAGCATAATAACTCCTCTGGTTCGCTCAAGTCCAAATTCACCTGTTGAACCTTATATCTGTCACGTTATGGTACCTCAACTGACTGCATCTCTTTGTCAGCCTCCCTCTCTCTTAAGGATTCATTAGTCCCTATAGACTCCAGCAGCCTAAACATATTGCACCATTCAGCTGGTACTTATGTGTCATCTGTTATCTATTGGACTGGTGTTTCTGGTGAGCATATGAATGATAATCAGGCCTTTGTGCGTCCATAGAGGTGCAGCGGGATCTGCAGTCTGTGATGTTGCCTCAGGGGGAGATTAGGAGGGGCAGCCGGCCCTCTGTGTCACGTTGACAGTCACAGCGCCCATCCACGGCTGGGCCAAACCCCACTGGGACCTTAAATCCTGTTACACTGTCAGCTAAAACCATCATTTGTATTAGAGATGTGTGGGTGTTTAAGTGTGTGTACATATTAAGTGAGGGGGGATAGTGTCTTAAACTATGAATTATTCATACCAAAAAGAAAAGGAGATATTGACTACATCTCCATAAACAGACTGCTCTCTTTATGTCATCAGGCACGAGATCTTTGGGTATAATTGCATAAAAGCCCCTGAAAATGTGCTTCTCCAACAGCACAGCAGGCACTGGTCAGCGTTATCATCAGGGATGAATTTGAGTGATGGCAATTGTTCCAACTTAATATCTTATAAATAATTTACTATTTCAGGGGCAATGCTTTCCCCCCTATCAAACAGTAACGTTAAGAAGCTTTGCCAACCCACAGCTGTATGCTAGTTACTGAGCACATGAAGCTATGCTGAATTAGTCTGGGTCATTGGTTTGTGAGAGAAAAACACAGATATGGATGTGATGATGCATGAACCTATAAGTGGCTATAGATGTCTATTTTTTTTTTTTTTTTTTAGCTTGAAAGTAGTGCAAAAAAATGTAATAGAGTTGTTATAATGTGAGTGGGCTATTTCCCTCGATTATTTATCTCAGTAACAAGTGATTATGGAGAATGAGATTCTTTGCACTTCTGGCCCGCGCCTCCAGAGGGAGGTCAAAACTATTTGTCAGTCTCCAGTTGGGATTGCAAATTAGGATGAGCCTCCCTGCGTGACGACCCATGAAACCTCTATTCCTATCCACGGGGTGACTGCTATACATAATTTGAAAATTAGGGCCTTTGATAACATCTTTATGTTGAGCAATGCATCAAGCTGCCACCGCACACAGCCTCTCCACCGCTGTAAAAAAAAAAGAAAAGAAAAAAAAGCTGCAGGTTTGAAACATAATTCGTTTTTAAATCTGAGACTGCACATGTTCCACCCTCCTGTGAATAGCCGTGCTTTTAACGCAGGATGAAAACATGTCATTAAGTTATTACCTCATTAAGAATATGAATAAAAGCGATAGATTTGTATTTACAGGTTGCAGAAAGCAAGATTGCAGCAAGATTGACGGACTAGTTAATGGCTCATCCCCCTGGCAGGAAATGAAAAGACAGACTAATAGACACAAAAAACGAAAATGAAAATGGCTCTGGCAGATATATTAACAGGGTTTTGTCCGAATAACTAGATCCCGTCAAAGGGTTTAACTGCTCCTAATTTGTGCCTACTTTAATGGCGCAGGCTAATTACAGGTCCGGGCTTTATGGAAGATTAGTGGTGTGAAGCTGAGCACATTAGGGCCTATTTTATGAGCACAAACACGGATAGCATCACACTGTCATGTGGACATGTGGAGCCCAGCAGCTAATTCGCCTGAGGACAGTTTATTTACTTGAAAACTAGATGACATGTTAACAGTAAACAGACATGGGAGAAGTACATGTTGGTTTCTATAAAAACCAAACTTCACACCTAAATTATAAAGCAACACGCAGGTTGTGTGTGCAGTTACCCTCACTGAGAACTCATTCGACAGTCATTTCTCTAACACTGGGTCCAGTTGGGTCTCTCTCTCTCTCTGTGTGTGTGTGTCTGTGTGTGTTGGCTCATTTTAAGATGTTAGCCAGTTAATAAACAAACTCACTTCCGTGTTTGTCTGCTGCTGTTATAGGAAGAGAAAACAAGAAACTCCAAGAGGAAGAGAAATCACATTCCACTATTTACTCACACATTACGGGTCCCGTCGCTTTGAAGGTCTTGTTCAGAAAGCCTTAAAGTGAAAGAAAATGTTTTCCTATTACTTAATTCAATCAGAGCGCGAGGCGGGGGCTTCACGCGCCGCGCACTGGGCTCCTCTATGACAGAGTCGCCTTTGTTGCGTCTATCCGCCGCTGTCACACACTTTAATTCGACTCTCTTTCTCTCTCATTGAAAACCCTCCACAATGACATTCAATAAGGGCCGCAGAGTGAAAACCTGGTTATTTTTACATATTCTTTCCCCCCGACTCGGCAGGGGCCCGAGCAAAGGAATTAATCACTGCTCTTTAACAGCGCTGCCTCCAGGCGATGACTTGTCCCTGTTTTGTGCCCAGAAATGACACATTAACCTTAAAATGGATCTGTGCATAAACTTTACATTCAGCTGTTGCGTTCGTGTTTGCGGTCAGGGAAGTGGCCACACGAGCACGTTGGGATGTAATGGATAACACACAAATAATAAACACACAGTTACATAAAGCAAAAAAAATGAACAAGTTTGCATTCGCATGTTTAGTTAAAGAGGGAAAACGCCACATTCAGCCCCTTTAGAAATAACATGGTTGCACCTTCTCATATTTTCAATTGGGAAACGATTCTCTAATTTACCTGTTGTTATAAGCAGCCTATGCACATTAACACTTGTGCATCTTTCTAAAAGTTTCCACGCGTGTTTCTGCCTCTCGCCCTGGTAACACACACTCGGCTAAGTCTCTAACTTCTACACCTAATAGGCTGCTTAATGTCTAAAACAAAACTTGAATGCGCACGCTGGCTTTCTGAATGTGACAGAAACGTTTTCTCTCGCAAATTTAAGCTGTGCTCTATGATAAAATGAGAGTGATGATAAAAGGGAGAATGGGCAGTGCCGCCTCTTGCGGCGTGGGTGGGGCTGACAAGAATAGACTACATTATGCAGTTCATTTAGTTAACAAGTGAAATAATGGGGAAGCGTGCAGTGGGAATGCCGAGAGAAAGGCACAAAACCCTATTGAGAGCTCTCGGCCGCTTACAGCGTAACCGTCACATGGCCGAACCGAGTCCACGGCGACTATTTAAGGAGCTGCTGTGCGCCTTCAGCACCACTTCGCTGTCCACCGTCCAGAGGAGAGCAGCAGGCTGACAACACGAGCGACACAACGACGCGCACGGCTTTCACTGAAACCACAGCCGAGCAACAAGTTTTTTTGCAAACATGCCGAGGTCTTTTCTCGTGGATTCCTTGATTTTAAGGGAGGCCAATGACAAAGGAAATGAGAACAACCCACCTTTATTCCCGTACGCCGTGCACTCGCCGCACCACCCGCACCACGGGCTGCCGGGCTCCTGCCACTCCAGGAAAGCCGGGCTGCTGTGCTTCTGCCCGCTGTGCATGACCGCGTCCCAGCTCCATCCGTCCCCACCGACGCTGCCGCTCCTCAAGGCGTCCTTCCCTCCCTTCAGCTCACAGTACTGCCACTCAGCTCTGTCGAGGCAACACTCGTCCAACAGCGTCAACCTCAGCCACGCACCGGGGATATACCAAGCTGCGTACTCGGTCCCAGACCCGCGGCAGTTCCACTGCATCTCCATCGGTAAGTAGAGGCTGATTTCACCCCGCTTTACCGATGATTTATTCAGTGCACAAAGCCACATTTAATATGTTTTCACAAAACCACAGTGGCTGACTTTCAATTTTATTTTCACAGAAAACAGCAGTGGCAAACTTCAGAGCAGTAAGCGCATGCGCACCGCCTTCACGAGCACACAACTTTTGGAGCTGGAGCGCGAGTTCACCTCCAACATGTACCTCTCCAGACTGAGGCGCATCGAGATCGCCACATACCTGAACTTGTCCGAGAAACAGGTGAAAATCTGGTTCCAGAACCGCAGAGTGAAGCACAAAAAGGAGGGAAAGAGCAGCGGCCAAAGGACTGGCTCACATAACTGCAAATGTTCATCCCTGTCGACGGCCAGATGCTCGGAGGAGGAAGACGATGACATTCCCATATCTCCATCCTCGTCCGAAAAGGAGGACGTGGACCTGTCCGTCTCCCCCTGAACTCACCCCCTGCCTTCACCTCTGAAAGACTTTGGTCCTCATGATTTTGAATACAGCCAAAAAAAAAAGAGAGAGAGACTGATCCGCTTGTGTTCAGATGTTTGTACATAGACAGAGAATATTTAATCAGGGAGTTCCCCTGAATTATTGTATAGCTGTATACATGTTGTACGTTTTGTATGTAGTTTTTTTCTGAAAACGGTCCATTTGTTGTTGCCAATCCGATGAGTATGGTAGGCATATTTGTAAAGAGAAACCCAAATGATTAAAAAAAAAAACAATAGCAACATTGTTTATTGGTATTTTGGGGAAGACAGTATTTTGTATACATGATGAATACTGGTTAGATTCATTCTATGTGGATGGAACTGTGACTTAAATATGGAAAGCTGGGGACAAACTCCCTCACTGTCACACTGCTGAGATCACCCTGAAATTATATCTTCAGTGTAATTGAAAAATATTTATTTATTTAAAAATGTTGATACTTAAATAAAAATATTTCTGAGCGGCAGAAAACGTTGTCGTGTGAGTTGAACGTGTTGGGTCTTTGCGCACGGTGAGTGCGCACGGTGGCGCACGGTCGTATTCGCGGTGCGGAGACTAAAATTGAAAGAAGGATGTTGTGAGAGGGAATCAGATGATGGTAAAATACTGTGTGATAGTGTTTGGTCAAAATGGTCATATGAATTACATCATCACAGACTTTCAACTGTCTCCAACTGCGCTGTGGATGTGGGAACGTGCGTGGAGGTGTAGTGCGTTACTTCAGACCTAAGACTCAGTTCTTTGCCATTCAAAATTTATATTTTAATATTTAGCACATACAGTTAAAGCTGCTGTTCAAGCTATGAGAAAAAGACTGAAAAATGAGTGAGTTTCATATTTTTTTGCTCAAAGAGCCAAAAGGAATTAGGGAAGAACAGGTGTATATTTTTTATTCCCAGCCTGCACTGTTCGGTACAGACAAACAAAATGTGCTTGTGCATCAAAAGAGCACATTAGACACATTAGACACATTAGGCCATATCATATGCGCTGAGGGAGTAAATCAAATGCTCAATAATCTTTATGACTCTGGGGTGATAAAGACATTGTTATGGGGTCCTCTTATGTGCTTTCCCCGGGGGACACTCAGCACACATATCACTGCCTGGTCCTCTGGAGCTCTTTTCACGTCCCATCCCAGCTGAAATGATCCGTCTCGTGTGACTGAGTTAATAATCACCCCGGGTGGATAATGGTGCACCAGCAGTGTGCATATCTTAAGATATCGATCTAACATGAAAATAAATGAGGAAAAGAGCTGGTTTGGTGTCAATGACCCACATTGTTCACGTTGTTATCGCACCAGTGTGATCAGGTTTATTGTCGGTTTTATGAGCTCCAGGTGCGTTATGTACTTCATATAAGCCTCTTCAGCTCAGCCAGTGTTATTCTAAAATAGAAAAACATGATTATTAATTAGCATTTAATTCGATTTTTATGGTAAAAAAAAAAAAAAATTACGAAATTAAATAGCATGCCACGTCAAAAATCAGACACCATTTTCAAAGATAAATTCAGTCTGTGAGGCAAAAATACTTCTTTGGGCTCCTCTTGTGAAAAATAGAATAAAAAGAGTTCATATCTATATTTTACTGCAGTTCAAAAAATATGTCAGTGATTACTAAAACATGTGCAAAAAACACCAAGCTATGAATTTACCATATAGTTCCACTTTTGTTCGCCTATTTTACGCACCGCTACAGCTGCTCTCTGACTGAAGCTTTGGCCCTCAAAACTATATTTATTATTTTTGATCAGGCTTTAAATGGTATTTCCCGTCTTAGAAATGTATCTGTGGACTTTCTTTTTTTAAAGGGAGTAAAAACTGTTCTTAAATTGGGTAGAGCACATTATCTGCATCAGTGTGCCTTTTTTGGATGAGAAGTTTCACTTGTAAACTTTCATTTAATTGTTCACTTAACCATTTTAACAAAACTCTAATATTTGCATTTGTTAAGATATGGGATTAGACCATTTTGTTAATTGCACCATAGAGCCCCATTTTGCTCACAACGTCCTCTGCAAAGCGCCCTTTATCCATTCAATAGCCCGGGGGTATGCGCCCTGGGGGAGCTTATACGCTCGGTGCTCCAAATGCTCAATTTATTTATTCTTAATTTTGTGCCGATCAATTCATTGAAGCAAAAAGGACTACGGTGTCTTTTTAAAAAGAAGAAAAGGGAATTGTGGACGTAACCTTGACGGAGCTGAGGAGAGGGCTCCCCTGACGCTGGAGAGCCGCTTGAGTCAACAGGCGCCCATCTAGCAGACTCGCCCTTGTCTTTATTCTGGCTAATTTTTTATTTACGGCTTTTCTTTGACATGTCTCTTATCTATCAGATTAAAAGAACAGCTTGTAACAAATCAGTCTGCACGATTTACAACAGCATTAAAAGGGGACAAAGGGAGCAGGCAGTCAGTACCTGAGAGTCTGGTAGACGGCGCGGCGCTGCAGCTGATTCGATGGTTTGAAAATACGCACGAAACAAAATACTTGAATCCTGAAAAAGAGCCTTTGTACGTTTCTTTAGAAATCAAGCAATTCTGCATGACAAAGGACAATTAATAAGCCGTCTTTTCACGACCAGCAGCTGGTTTCCCCGTCAAGGAAAGTTGGAAAAAATTCAGACTGAATGCGCGCAAAAGCCCTTTGCGCGCAGACAGCAACCCAAGGTGACCCATTTGGCACAGTTAAAATAACCAAGCCGAGGTAAAAGCGAGGGAACTGTCAAAAACATTTAAGCTGAAATATCTTGAAATTGCAAATCCCTTTATGTGGAGGGACGCTGCCGATGTGGGTTAGTCGTACAAAGGAGGTGGTTAAGTTGGAGAGGCTTTGGAAACGGACACGTGGCTTCTCAATGAGAGCTCTTTTGGACCCGCGTGGCTTGCTGTGGCACTGCACATTCAACTGCTTTAAAGTTATCTCGCTTAATAAGTGCGTGTAGTAAACCCGATATGTTAACCTACCAACTTTAACAAAATAGTTTATAAACTTTTAAACACTTTAGCACATTTATAACGTGTTTGTTTTCTCGTTTTTGAAAGGACAAGTGGCTGCTGCTCCAGACTTCCACACTCGCCTGTACACAGAGTACTGTGTTGTTGTTGGTAAAGGGCAAAGTATTTTCAGTTTTCAAGAACATGTTTTTAATAAGAAATGTATGGTTTAATAACTTTTAACTTTACATTTCATGACTTAATGATGTGTGGTCGCGTTAAGAAGTTTTTCTTTAATCCTCAACTGTACAGCCAGTTGGAAGGAGCTAGTTTATGGACATAAATACATAAATCTGAGCATGGCAAACTTTTAACATTTAATTTTTCCATCAATTTTTCCATATTACATCCACAGTCTGCTGTATACAACATATATTTTTCTCCTATATCCCAGATTTATCCCAACAACTCGACCTGCACCAGAACCTGTTTCAGTTGCTCTGTGTGTTTGTTGCATTTTCTTTTTTTT
This sequence comes from Trachurus trachurus, assembly GCF_905171665.1. Taxonomy (NCBI): domain Eukaryota; kingdom Metazoa; phylum Chordata; class Actinopteri; order Carangiformes; family Carangidae; genus Trachurus; species Trachurus trachurus. Next base: position 15,558,980 of record NC_139903.1, on the reverse strand, counting down.
CTCCTTTTAAAAAGTGGTAAAAGTGGAACAGCAACATGTCTCATTATGGAGCTGTTAGTGCTGACGAAGTGTGTTCAGCCTGCTCAAGTGGCGGGGAAGGAAACCACTCGTCATTGCCTTGAACCGCGACTGTTTTCTGCTGCAACATTTGAACCCATTCAGCTGCATATAATCTGTTTAAGAGCTAATCAGTAATGTAAGATGAAGGACTGGCACGCAGCTTCACTTTGCCTCGGTTCCCCCCTTTCCTCTAATTGAATATTCAACGCGCGCACCGTGCTCTGCTTGCCTTTTTCAGTGTGCCGCTGAGAATACGCCTTTTTAATTCTCGGCCCATACACAATCAAGTGTCAAAGGTCGAGAAATAATGAACTGTGCAGACATGGAAGTAACCTCTGCAAGCGCCGAGGCTGGTCCAAAGTGAATGCTTCTGAATGGGAACTTTGCTCAAAATACTGCATGCGACATTTGGATGAAATTGGTCCACAGTGGAGTTTTTATTAACCATCCTCTGACTGCTGTCACCTGCAGGCTGTCCACATGTGAACGGACCTCAGTTACGGCTGAAAACATGGAGATTTATGTGGTGATAGGCGCAGGTAAACTAAAGACAATTTAAATTCATTTATCATAAGGGTGTATAATAAAGATTTAAATGTAGAATAATTGCATGCAGGATTCTTCCACTTTGCGTTAAGTGTGTATCAGGCTATTTAAAACAAAAACACGTGTTGTGCACCGTGACTTGTGATTCCCACTGTGCAGACTAATCACTGTGGTGCAGCCTCCCTGTGGGAAACTGCAGGCGTCTGAAATGCAAACTGCAGCAGAAGCACTCTGCTCTGAGGTGGTGGATGGACTTGACGGTGTCTTTGCAACATGGAGACATGCACTCAAGTGAAGGGAAGCGGGCGCTGCGCGTATATACGCACACAAAGACAGAGACGCAGCAGCATGGGCTCGCTGCAGCACGCAGCACAGAGCCGCAGTGTTTCCGTCCAAACACTCACATATACACACTCAGAGGTTTACTGTCGCTTCTCGGCCACACTTGAAGCACCTGAAGCACAGAGCGTCTTCAGCGAGTCTCTGTTTAAACCGCAGTTCTGTGGCTTGTTCACGTCCCTCAGAGTGGAGCAGGAGCGTCATCTGGTGGCAAACACAGAGGTAGTCCATCACCATGGGGCTGCACAGCCATGCTATGTGGAACTTCCTGATTAATTACAAATTAAAATAAGATTTCTACACTTAAAACTACTATATTGTATCAAATTAACAAGAGCAAAGTAGCAGGCGTGCAGCTATAGGTCCCACATGCAACTTGGGTGCAGAATCACATGTGATCTCGAAAAGGGCCCCAACCCTCTCGGGGGGCCCCTTGAATGCTCCTCATTCACACAACGGCACCACGGCCTCTTTTATCTCGCCCCTCTCAGTGAGCTGCTGAAGGACTGTATGGAAGTTTTGAAATTCTCTGTCCTCTGGGGAAAAAAATAGCCAATAAGTGCTTTCACCGAGTATTTTAAATACCCCCCAGTGGTTCCACCACGGTTTGTAACAGACGCACTAACCAACAGACAGTCACTCAGACCAGGACTGAAATTAGACACACACACGTTACAAGTTAAAGTTACACTGCTAAATCGGCAGCCAGAGATCTGAACTTAGGGAAAACGCTATAATCAATAAGGAAACCCACATTTGATGAGACCTATATCTCAATAGATTTTTCCATTATAATTCTGACAAACTCACTGTAATATTAATTTTGGACATAGATGACACTGATGATGCTGGACTCATGGTCCCTAAACCCTGGTAATAAATACACAGAGTGGTCTAAAGAGCTGCTGTACATCTTTTCGTCAAAGTAGAAACTGTAATTATATAAATAAAACCTAGCAAGTACAGTTAGTATGAATGTTACTGCTTGGGACTGTATATTTTAATAATTTGTATATTTGTATACTGTATAAGGAGATCTTAACAGAGAAAAATGACTTTCATAACTTTTTATTCTCATAACTTTTTGATGTAACAAAACTCAAGTGTCTTATGTACATTACTTCAGACAAACTTCCATCATCTCACAATGAAGGCAAAACTCTTGTCTTGTAATTCTCAATGTCTGTGTTCTTCCAAAGAATACACACTGTTCAGTCATTCTCACTATCAACATGTATACAAAAGTTACAAAACAAATAATAAAAAACACCGATTGAAATCTCCATTAACATCCAAACATTTCCTGATTAACACTGTAATCATTCATCCAATCCAAACTACAGTATAAAACACTGAAACTTCAGCGACATCCGTATCAAAATACTGTAATATCCTTTAAACAGCCCAGCTATGTTACATGGATGTTCACCCAAAATTAGCACAAAAGTTAATTATATCAGATGCAAAGAAAAAAGACACAAACCTGGAGATACCATCTATGATCTGACTTTGACTCAAAGCACCATCAAGGTCCAAACTTACTGAATAGTCAGACAAGCAGCTCCAGGATTTTACCTTTGACAACATCATTCCTCATTTGTACAATGCTGGCTTATCATTATTGTCAAAAAAAAACAAAGTAGAAAACTGCCATAAAATACATTAAAGTCCTTCTGTGAGTAAATACTATTAATTAAGCTTCTGATATACTCAAATCAGAAAGATTTTGTTTTAAATATTAGTTTAAAAAAATACACTGACATCAGCTTATCACAGAGGCAATAGATACATACAGTATAATGCGTCATAGGTATCAAGTTTACTTTAGTAATTGAGATAAATAAACATCTTCATCTACATGATCATATGCAGGGCTGTTAAACAGTTTCATTGTCAGATCTTCAGCTTTTTACTTGTTGTTAACCTTCACTGTACACTTCCTGTATCCAAAGTCTTAACATTCAGACGTGAAGAAGTCAGAATGAATGTATGAGTGTTGGCTGCTGATGTGTAGAAAAAAAGAAAAGAAAAAAAAGTAGGTTCAGTGTAAAGTTGGAACTGATTCAACATATCAGTCATCTTCAGTAATTGGAGCTTGCTTAATCCATGATAACTGATTAAACCTCATTCAAAACAAGTGTGAGATATGGTTGAGACCAGTGATGGAAAGTAACTAGATTTACCCAAGAGCTGGATTTGAGGTTTTCTTGAGTATTTACATACATTTTCACTCCACTACATTTTAGAGGGGAATACTGTACTTTTCACTACATTTATTGGACAGTGGCTAGTTCTTTCTTTGTATGTTAACATCACATATTGAAGAAATTCCCAAAATATGAAAACCCTCTTCATGTGTTGTTGAATTTTTTTTCTTTGCATTTTAAACTTGACCTCATTATACGTGTAGCTATTCCAAACCCTAACTAACCCGAACCCTAAACCTCTGAACAAAAGCTATTAAGAGGCTTAAGTGCAAGATTTAGATTTTTTTATTACTACACTTCATTTTCTTTGACATGTAGTTTAAAGTCTGGCAGTCTTTCCTTCTATCACAAATGGCAGCAGTTGATTTGTTTGTTTTATTTCTCAGAAGATCAGACAGTGATGCACTGTAGTACCACATATAGTGGATGAAAGGGTCGCATTTGAATCTCATATCTCAGATATACAGTAGTCTAACTCACTAACACAAATTTTGTGCAAAAACGTGACAGTCACTGGTTCCAACTTCTCATATTTGAATATCTGTTGTTTTTACATCTACAATGGTAAACAAAGCCTAAATATGTTTGGGTTTGAACTGAAACAATATATTTTTATTACTATCATTAGCTCTACTAAACAATCAGCAAATCAATGGATAATAAAAAATAAAAAAAACTGTGAAAAAATAATTGCTCCATTGGCTCTCACATACAACACTGGCTTCCAAAACTCTTTCTAAAATACTTCATTATTTTTGCATAAAGAATCAGTATTTCAACCATGACTTCATCCCTCAAGAAATGCTTGAATCATAGCAAACAAAAGCCTCTTTTTTTCCAACAGGCTATCAAATCACCTTCCTTTTACTTTCAACAACAAGTTTCCTAATATTCTGTATCTATTTACGGACACCCATTCTTATAATTGCTGCACCTCCAGTCACTCGATCTGCCTGTGGCTCCTGCTGTCAAATATCATCGACCTCCTCTGCGGTTGGTAGAAGCAGCTGGTCGATGTTTCCAGTCTCTGTCCACTTTTGGGAATAGTCATTTTGTTTTGAAGAGAGATCCCTTCCGCCGTCCTGAAGTTCTCCGCCATCTCTTTAGAAAACACATTAGCTGATGTGTCATTCAGGCTCTTGATGGATGAAAGGAGCTTGCCGTCATCTCCTGATGGTGGGTAGTCCATGATGGGAAAAGGTGGACTGAGCAGGATGAGACTTTGAGGTCTCTGCCTGTTCCTAAAGGACGGCCTTTGGAGAATGTTCCCTCTGTTGGGTCTTGGACAATCTACAAACACTTCCAGACTGGGAGTGTGTCTCCTTGTTATGACTGGCAGTTCTGGAGTAGATGTGGTTTTCACAGACTCTGCAGATTTCTCAACATTTGGGTGTTTTTGGTGTTTGGGGGCCGGCTCTTTATTCTCTAGCTCCTCCTTTAGGTCTGACATCACCTGAGGAGGTGCAGCGTTGCTCTTCTCTGTGCTCGGTTTAGGACTTTCCTTCTCTTGTTCCTTCGTTGCATCAAAATCCTTCTCGTGTCTGGAGTGAGGTATCTGACTGTACTGCACCTTTGGAGGGATGACCGGCACCGCTTTGGCCTGGCATGTTTTTATCATGAAGGCCGTTCGCACCGACGACACACTCACCGGGGCTGAATTCCGGCGTAGAGGTGCCTGCCTGTCACTCAGAAACAACTCCAACTCTGAGGGCAGCCCGTTGTTCACTTTCCCAGAAGAGGTTAGTAATCCTCTCTGACAAGACGAAAACTCTGACGAATTACAGTTTTGCTGATTGGAAATGTCTCTGATGCATCTATACCCCAGGTCTAAGTTCAGAGAATATGGCCTGTGCTTAGAAAAGCAGTTTTCCTCTCTTCTCTCTGGACCAGCTGCCTCGTAAGACATCTGTCTGTGAAACCTATGAGATGACACTGTATTCTTCTGTTTAGTTGCATTGCATTTTCCTGTGTGAGGTTGCGTTGTGTTATTGTTGCTCATGTTGACCCGTGTGGGTGCAGACGGCAGATACATCCATTTAGTTTCTTTAGTAGACGTTTGAGGAATGTTTCCGGAGAAGCGTTCAGTGCTCTTCACGGCGGGTTGTTTGTTATTATCAACTGAAGGAGGAGAAAAATTCTTCCCCTCCTCTGGGCTCGAAGTGTCCACACGAGAGCCGAAGGGTGACAGCTGGTTAAACAACTCCTCCACGTCAGGTGAGTGGAGAGGACTGGTAACCCACTGCTTGGTGGAGCTAAGATCCTCCCAGGGCTCCACCAAATCCAGCTCCTCTGAGTTTCCTCCACATCCTTCTTCGTCGTCAAGGTGTGGCAGCTCCAAGGCTCGACGTCGCTCCTGCAGACACACCGACAGCCTCTGAATGGCCTCCAGCTCAGGAATCGCACTCTTCTTTGCTCCATCGCAGGAGATTTTTTTGTTGTCTTGAGGAATTTCATGTTTCTGGGACATCTTAGCATCATCTACTCCTGAGAAGCCTCCGATAGTTGGAGAATTCTCTGCTGCCAAAGGATCCATGACTTGATCTAAACACGTTTCCTTTAAATTGAGATGGAGTCTCTTGGTGTAAGCTGGTCCATCTTTGTTCAAGGGTGTCAATTTTGGATGAAGTTTTTCCCCTCTCTCATTCACCATATCAGCAGGACAGGCCTTTTCTGTGCTTCCACCATTGATTGCATCAAAGTTTTTGTGAAGAGAGAATAAGATATCTGACTCTGACGGTTGTTTCTTTGCAGCGCCTGATCCAGTGGTGATTAGGTGATCACTTAGAGAGGTATTTGAAGACTGCTCCCTACATAACAAAGACAGGGACGGAGAACTGCGGCTTCGCTTTGACTTAACATCCATCGTCAACTTTGCGCCCTCAGAAATGCTCCGGGAGCTGAAAACGGGTCTAAACGTCTCGTCCAGCAGGTCTATTTCTGGTTCAGTTATCTTCAGTTCTTGGTGGAGGTCAGGCCACAGCTCTTTCCCAGTAGAACTTTCCTTGTGCTGAGAAAGAACAGACAATAAACAAGATTAAATATAAACAAAATAATTTCTACAACATAATCATCCTGATGTGCTATGAGCAGTATTCACCCTTGTGTTGCCTTTTGAAATTTGAATAATATACACCTCAGAAAGTCCAAACAAATGTGTGTTTTCGCACTCTAAAGCAAAAGTACTTGGATTCAGAAGACTATGCACCTGTAAATTCCAATGATTCAACTTAATTTGACTTTGACAGACCAGCGAGGTCATAAACAACTGACCAAATATTGATGTGGACTTTGTTTTTGACTCTACTTATGGTGTTTTAAGTTCTTTCAATTCAATTCAATTCAATTCAATTTATTTGAAGTGGGACAGTGCAAGTTCATGAACGAAACATAAAATCGTAAACAAGCCGGATTGTAGCCACAGGCTAATTTCCATCCGTTGTCCCATACTTGTCTTTGAACTGTCTTATTCTGCGGCAGTGGTGGTACCAACAGCTTAACAGCAAATTATTTACCAGTTGTAAAGCTATGGGCTGCTTTTGCGGTTCTTTTCCAGGAGATGGCGCTGCATCTTTGCCTTCTCTTGCATTTGCAAGGGACGGCGGTTCCAGTTCAGAAGTGTTCATCCCTGCTCGACCCTCTGGCAAAGGTTCTTTGCTTGTATCTGAGAAAGTAACATATTTAAGATAGTTTTCAGTACATCTGATAACATGTTTAATCTGAACAAGGCGTTTTAAAATGTGATTAAGGGAGATGTAGTCACCCTCCGGCGGTGCTCTAGAAGTTGGCTCCTCTGTATTTTTCTTTTCTGCTCCTTCCTGCTTCTTTGGTTCCAGTTGAGGGAAAGTGTTGCTCTTTCCACTGCTGTTGCTCTGCTCCGAGGTCTCTTTGCAGGGTTTCAGAGTTGCTGCTTTTTCTTTGGCAGGCCCTCTGCATGGTGTGCTGTTAGAGCTGATAACGGCTGACACCCGCAGGGGTACAGACACAGCAAAAGGCTCAGATATGTTCACGGCTCGACGCTGATGTCTCGGCGAAGACTCCAGCGGGAAGAAGCTTCCAGGAAAGGAAGGCCGAGACGAGCTGTTGTGGGAGGAGCCCGAGTACAACATCCTCCTATTTTTAGGAGACGTGGGTTTGTAGCCACTGAGGTCATCACCTTTGAACACCTTCAGTTGCTCTGGCAGTGTTTTATGGGGGGTTGCAGAAGCACCTGGTGACTCCTTTTGGTTCATGCTGGAGCTCCAACCACCTGCCGCCCCGCCATCTCTCTTCCCTTTAAACTCCCAGCTTTGGTCATGTTCGCTCAGGTCATAGAGCGAGTCAGATCCCAGTGTTCTGGATTTTACATCTGCAGCAAAAATGCCGCCGGGTCCACCAGCTGGACTGTTTCCTGTTCTGTCATCATCTGTGTGATAAATATAACGGGTGATGAATAAAACATGTGAAAAACATCGGCTCATAGTAGCAGATGCAACAAAACCATTTTAGAACAAGCAAAGACGATGCTTAAATGACATTTTTCATGCACATTTATATATATCAAGGTTTCATCCCCACCTGTTGGTAAGGAGCACAGGGACTCCATGCTCCTGGATGGACGCAGAGCTGCCTTCTCTGTGGAAAAAGTTCCAGTCATTTTATCTCACAATCATAGAACAAACAATTAAAGTGAATAAAGTCCTGAAGTCTGAATGACAGTCTTCATAACATGGAAATGGTCTTGAGTAGGTTTGATTTCACCCTCAGTTTGCTTAATTTCACTAACTTGACTGACCTGCAGAGGTGGCACTGTGTAGTATTTCTCAAAAGAAAAGAAAAATGCAAATATGAAAGAAAGAAACCACCTCTGCAGAATTTTAGTTTTCCAATCCTGGGAATCACCTATGGACTCTTTACATTATTCTTAAACCATCTTGGGTGGGTGACTAATCTAAAATAGTCTGTGCCACTGAAACATGCAGCCTTTTCTATAAGTGCAGAAAACCCTTTCAGACATTTAATGATGAGAAAAAGAGAAACAAGTCTGTTTCTCTTTTTGGGGGGGATTTGGAGTGCATATTCACAGTGGACTATCTGCAGGAACTACATAGTACACTTATGAGATCTCTTGTGCATGGGTGATCTTTCCTGTTTAGCATTTACCTGTCATTCCCTGTGCTCTTATGAACACACTACCGTTCCGGCTCAGTTTTCCCTTCGAGTCCACCGACCTTCCCAGGTTGAAGATGGACTTCCACTTCTTAGATTTTCCAGAAAACTTTCTCCTAAACAACAAATAACAGTGGTTAACTCTAGTGCTTGTTCTGGCAGCAATGAATACAGTGGTCATATGTGCATCAAACACATGTTAATTATACTCAATGGGAGGCAATAGATTAATTTCTAAACCTGTCGTACTTGCTGTCTGATATGTCTATGACAGTGTGGTAGAGCGTGGCAGTGCTGGTATCAGGAAGACTGTTCTCCCGCTGACGTTCTTTATGAACAGGATGGTTTGGACTTAGGGAACGAGCCTGAGCTTCTTCCAGACTCATCAGTTTCATCGGCCCACACTGGCCACTGATAGGGAGAGTGGCGTACTTCTCCCCACACATGTGACTTGGTCCTGCAGAAGTGGAATAAGTCAGTTTTAGATACATGATGTTATAAAAAGATGTAATAATTTTGACATATGTCACCACTTTTATGTCATACCTTCTTTGGGTTTGATTTGTGCTGGACCGCTGCTGAAGATCTGATCTGTGTGGTTTAGAATAAACTCAACCACAGACTGTTGTATCCGAACCTCCTGGAAAGCCATGTCTCCATTACCAGATGAAGATTCAATGTTTTTAGATCTAAAACAGTAAGAGATGAAGATAAGAGAAGATGAAATCTTTTTCTTCTTCTTTTTCTTTGCATATTTCCCAAAACAGCCATTGAAAAAGAATTAAATAGCATAAAAAGTCACTAATTCCCATGTGTTGTAAAAACATCTCCACTTTTCTTTCAGCAACAACTGATAAAATATGTATATTTTTATGTGAGGGAAGTATTTGAAGTATGTCCATTAAACAAAACTCACCTTAGGAGATTTGGAGCCCACACCAGAGCCAGGTTACGTGTGTGCATGTTTGTCTTTGTGCTTAAGGTGGCGAGGTGGGCCAAGTGCTTGGTGAGGTACTCCAGAGTCCTGAAGACAGTTGTTAAACACTTTATTATGACATTAATAGTGAGTATGAGCAAACAGGATAGTCGGTTGGACAGTGGTTGAGAATAAAAAGAGCTTAGGGAAAGAAGTTCACCTGAAGTGAGGGACTGGCAGTTCTTTGATGACCCTCTGAACGTATAAAAGTCTCTCATGTTCTCCCTGGACTGAGACCACATCCTGCATGTAAAACAGACACATATCCATATTCACATCTAAGGCCGGTGAAAAGGATTTCAAAATTTGGATGATTGATCACTGTGCCCTACAGGCATGTTTATCAGTATTTAATTTTGGGTTCATCATCATGTTTTAGGAAACTTTCCACAAGAAAATCAGTTCACAATCAATGTATTGATGAACTTCAGAGTAACGCCATGTTTGCTCTGCATAGTCCTTCTGACCTCCACCTACCATCCAGCTTTCCCTGCAGAACAAATGTGGACAGACATGCTGGAGAGCGTGCAGTCAAACTAATGGATTTGAGGCCCGAACAGCTGTTGCATTTGTTAGTCATGTGTGCGGTCGTCCAAATGTGCTCGTGTGCGGTCTTGTGCTATTGTCCAAAAAGGCCACAATCTACAGCAAAGTGTCAGATCTAATAGATGTGGAAATGAAAACATTGGGGTCGTTCAGTGTGCAAGGCATCTAGAGATTTAAGAATGAGTTAATTCTCTCTGAGATAACAAGGGAGTTTTACTATTAAGCAACTGGAGTTTTGTTTTTCTTCATCTTGTGCCATTTGTGGAACTGAGTTTTCCGAAAACACTGGACTGCTGGAGTTTTTCGGGCGTGAGCAGTAAGAGATGTAGGAATGCCAAGGTATGCAAATGGCCCGTCAAGGTACACAGAAAGCTACACAGAGAGCATGAACCAGGTCTTACAGTTTGGTATTCCTGTTCCCCTCTGGCCTGCTCCTGTTTAAAGTCTCTCACATCTGCAGTTCACCCAGAAAATGAAGCCACACACGGTTTCTCTTTGGTATTTAAATAAATAATGTGTCATCCCAGTTTTGGCCACACAGGAGGCCATATAGGATCTCATTGTGCTCTGAAGGTTTTGCTTTTGATTTGTAACAATCTCTCTCTGTGATCCAGAAGGGCTGGAAATAAACTGTTTTCATCCTAACATCAAGCTCCTCGGTTGAATAATGCAGAGCAACAAAACTGTTATTTGTCAGGACGGCCTTGCAACAGGCTAGACCACAAAAAACACAAACATAACACACATGAAAGCTTAAACATAAACAGTCTTTCAGTTTCATAAGACTTTCTGTTACAATATATGCAGGCTCATCTTATATAATGATAATAAATCACACTTTCTGTTTATGTATTGCACTCTAGTCTCCAGGGAAGAGATGAAAACAGTAGATCAATAGTGAGTCAGAGAGATGAAGTCACGCTCATGTGGTTTGTATAGTGCTGACACAAATATACAGAGGTGTCATGTGGAGTAAATACTGCTTATTGACCTCTAATGTTGTGGTTATTATTCTCCATGTAACTGAGGATTGAGAATCAGGCTGATGTAAAAACCATCAGATGTTTCACAAAACTGCAAAGGTGACTTGAATGTACTCACGGTGAATTTGCTGTATAGCTCATACGTGAGCAGAGGATTGGGTAGCTCCCTGAAGTACAGCTTACATAAGGAACCCACACAGTGGATGTCCTGGAGGTACACTTCCTTTGTAAGGTCAGGGCACGCCTCAGAGCAGAATTCCTGCCTGCACACACAGCACACACACACACACACACACACACACACAAAACACACACGCACACACACACGTAGCTGAATGCTTTGATTGTTTAAAACGCCTGCTAACTACTACTGTTGCAGTATTGAAAGCTATCTGGTTGGCTGACATTGTGAAGAAATAAATAAACAGCATAAAGACACCAAACAGGCTCAGTCCTGGTCTGAGAGAACAATAATATATAAATTAAATATACCATGACATTTTATTTAGTCTTCATGGAAGAATAATGAGATGGAACCAATTTTATGGACGTAATTTGAGATAACAGTATTAGATTTAGCGGAGCATCAATTTTTACTGAATAACTGGAACATCTCCATTCTCCAAACAGGATGTACAGTACAGAGTTCATACATACAATACATAGATTGTAGTCCAGGATTTTAAACCCACATGCGTCATTACAAAAATCATTCTTTTTAATTAGTATCATCCTGTGTATAATACTTTCAATGACCTGGGGGGTGGGGGGGGGGGGGGTTGCTGCCTCATGAAGCTGCTACTGGAGTTTCCACTGGTGTGGAGCTGAGGGAATGGACTAGTAACAACCAAACGTCTTGCACGAGTACCTGAGACGCTGGATATTTGAGGTGACCCCCGACAGTCTGTAGATCCCGTCCACAATCCCATGCTCCTCGATAAACTCTGCACAATTCTTCAGAACCTGAGGAACTGGAGACAATGAATAGTGTTAGTCACTATCTGCTTGGGAAACATGTCAGAGAATCGTCATACATGAATTTTTCAGCCTCTTTACTCTGCACATTATGCACGTTGGACTTGATCATGATCACTGGATCATGTGAAATCTTAAAAGTACGGGGAGAAGGAAATGGTTTTAAATGTAACGCTCCAGTGGGAACAATGCACACAAGGTTGACTTCATGGTATGGGTTTGCTCCACCATGGCTCTTTTCTATTCCTTAGGGCCGCTGATTGTAGGTGGACTTTGACAGGAAGTTAAAAATGGTTTGTTTGTTTCAAAGGAAGGTTGACACACCCAGTCCTTGTAGCTGGTATTACTTACGACATTTCCTCTAATAGAAAATGGCTTTTGAAATGTTACCACTGACCTACACAGCTTTCTCAGCTCCAGTACATCACCTTCTGTAAACAACCATGTTTGGCCACGCTTTTTAAAACATCTCAGTAGAGTCAGTTGTGGCTTTGCTGTGTGTCTTAACTCACATGCTCTGATTCGGTCAGACCACAGCTTCCCTTTAGGTAATAATGAAACTTACAATTGGTTTAATATTGGTTAACTTGGAAAAAAATTTGAATCATCATTATCATCTGCAGTTTTTGATGCGCTTATGCTTGGATACGCAAATTGAGATGTGTAAAACTGCAGCGCTAACACAAAAGCTGACATTGTTGTATTTGTCAGTAAGTTGACTTTTTCTTTTTAAGGTAACTTTTTCTCAAAAGCATGAGATCAACAGGCTTTTAACTACAGACACTTGTAAATGAGGAAACATAAAAGGTTGAGTTATCTGAAATATAGTTGGTCTCTGGTTTTTACAGATATTATAAGGTATTGCATGGTTTTAAACCAATGGGTAATGTGAGGTGAGAATGATTTCAACTTGAAATGTGACACATAGTCAGCAGATCAGAGGCGTTTAGTCATTTGTTTCTGTTGCGATGTTCAATGCTCCATTAAATGCTGAAACTGCAGCTGCTGCTGAGTGGTTTGCTTAAAAAAAAACTTGAACAGCCCTGCAGTCTTTCTCTTTTTGTCAGGTTTTGTAAACAGACCTTACAGTAACATTATTGTACGTTGACCTCAGCATTTCACAGTCATGATCAGTTTTTTGTGTGTGAGACAGGAAGTTTGAGGTTCAGACCTTATTAAGTCCATCACAGATTTTTGACTCTTACGCTGATCAATATTTCACTATGAACCTGAAAGTAAACAAACATTAGCGTAACATAACATTGAGTTGGATTTTCAGATGGGTTCAGATGCTAGAAAAGGATTTATCCCAACTCTAACTGTAAACCCACCAGAGTAGAGAACACACCAGGTTCACTTTAATACTCTGCTAAGATATGTATTTTAATGATGACTTTTAAAGTTTCTCATATGAAGCTTAACATCTACTTTTTGTCTCTGTCAATCTGTCAGCAGCTTTCATTGGTTCTCAGCCGCTCTCATTAAAGCCTGTCCACACAATATGTCTGCTGGACATTCATAACAAAGGGGTACGACTCATACCTCCTCCCTCACTTCCTGCCCTGGACGCCCCGCCTTAGTGTGTGTCCAGGTCATCCTTAAAGTTATCCTCAACGCAGCTATTCATATGCCTCTGCACGTGGGAGAATTGTGTTCACTTTTTTTCCCTTTTCTTTTTTACATATCTTTGTGCTTCTAAAAAAAATCACACATGATGGTTGAAAGAAAAGAACAAGACAGATGACATAGAAGAAAGTAAATGGATCATTAAGGGTTGAATATGTAGAAACCTCTCAAACAAACCTGCCCCCACATATTTGGATATTTTAGGACACGTTTTGTTTGATTTTTTTTTCTTGTCTCACTATTTCTCTCGCAACTTTAAGCAACAGCACCGCCTAGCCTTTTGTCAGACACAGAAATAGTCATAGGAACTATAGTCATTGTAGGAAATTAACACAAAAAATGCAAGAGCCACACCCAGAGTCACAAATGACCATTTAATATAGCCAATGGGAGAATGAATGGCCTTCCTAAATGTAAAACATATGTACACCGACAAGTCATATATGTAACCTTTGAACAAAGCCTGTTACCGGTTACATAAAGGCACAGTTTGTCTTTTTTTTGTCTCAATTTCACCACATAATCTGCCAGTAAAGCTTTATAATGACCATGATAATCTGGGAAATGACCAGTAAAGCACAATTTTCATACATAAATGTAATCCTCTGTCAGTACAAGTCTAACAACTGGTGAGGAAATCATGTGTAGTTTGATGATAGCACCTTGTAAAAAAAAAAGTGTTAGATTTCAAAGAAAGCAAAAGAGAAAACTTTACCATCTTGTCCTGAGTTCTGAAGATGTTCTGTTAGGTCACAGCCGAACGCATTTTCACTTCCTTTCTTTTTGGTCTTCTGCTTAGTCCCTTTATTCTTCATGTGGCTCCAGTTAGTCGTCCAGATGGTTAAAACAAAACGATCCTTGAAAGCGCAGCGATTGATCCATATGACCCAGAGGGAAAGGTTGAGTTTGTGGGTCAAAAAAGCAGCCACATAGAAATCCCAGAAATCAGCTCCCAAAACTCTGCATCCGCTCACATTCTGACTAACCACACAGTTGGAGGCTGAGAGCAGAAGTGACGTCACATTTTAAACTTTAAGTCCTTTTAGATTGTCATTATTTCCAGTGATGATCAGACAAAAAAGACCCAATGTTCCTTTTGCTCGGCTGGGACGTGGCAGTCCGCTGCTTTATCTCTGAAAGATTTGCAGAAACAGCATTCGAATCGGTTGGTTTCCTGTTGTTTTTTACCCCCAGCCAGTCTCTCTCTGCTCCTTTTTTATCTCCTCCTCTTTTCCTTCATTCCACACAGTCTCCCTGTGTCACTGGTTTCCCTGTGGCCGAGGAGGCAGACACGTATCAGGAGAGACAGATCCCCACAGGAACATTAGTTCTTACTTTAATTCAGATTTCCCTTCGTGAGATCTATCAAATATTCTGTGTTTAGAGTTGGATTCGTGGCAGCGGTATGGCAAGGATTTTTGAAAATGTCCAGGCTGTGTTAAGGGGAGGGAAGTGAAGTGAGGGGAGGAGAACAGCTGACTTCTGTTTCTCTCCTACTTTAGGAATTACTGACCTCTTTTATCCATTTTTTTTTCATGTGCCCAAACTCGGAGCTAGCGGGAAAGCTGCTCTCTCCCTTCCTGAATGCTCCCAATGTATACAATTTCCTGTGCAAAGAGCCCCAGCTCGAAAACAAAAACAGACGGGTTCTGAAGGAAGAGGGAAGTGGGAGGTGACTGAAGTGAGGGCCTGAAGGGCACAGATGGGAAATGGGGGGAAATTGTGTGTGTGGAGGGGCGGCTGTGGGTGGGTGGATGAGGAGATGGACGACACATGGTTCTCGTTACTAACAGCTACGCATGTCGTCTATTTCTTTTTAACACTTGGCCGCAACTTGAATCGCAAACGCATCATCAGTAAATGCAGTGAGAGTGAAGCGTTGATGTTCATTCGGGAGAGAAATTCATCTTTTCATTTAGAACTCAGAGTAACTGTGTCTCTGCTTCCTGTTTGAGTCAAATCTGATCCAGTTGCATCCCTGCAGTGTCGTGCACTGCCTGAGGAGGATCACCCTGAGTAGTGATGATATATATTCCTCTTATTTTTAGCCATGTTCCCTTTTCACATGGAACATGACAGACGCCAACTCAACTTTCCCAGAAGTGATATTTTAAGACCTAATCATCTACTCCTGCTGCATAACTAGGCTGCAGTAATTTACTGAGTTGTTAACATTTATCTAATTACATTTTCACACCACAACTGTCGGCTGTAAACCTACTGTAAGCAGCCAACAAACAGCCTGTCAAATACAGTATATGTTTGTTGAATAACTGGTTTGGTTTTGGAGCAAACTTTTGATACCAAAGTCAGATATCAGCAGACTCTGGTTCACAAATGTGAAACAATACTAAACCAGGCTGGTTATTAACTCATTGACATACGCGTGCTGTTGTTTCAAAGACACAGATTCCCCCCATAAGATGAAGCAAGAAGTGGAAAGCAGGTGCATCTGATCTAAAATGAATCACAATAATGACCCAAACACAAACTCAGATGATGATGCTGAACAAAACAATGATGCATCATCACCTACAAGTTCTTAACACACAACCAACGGCAACACAACACTTTCTTTGTCTCCCCATTTCCATGTCTATCTCAGCTGTCCTGTCAATTAAAGCGATAGTTCAACATTTTGGCGAACTGGCCCATTGCCATAATCCCTATAGTCATAGCAGCAGGTTCGTTACCTTGTCGGTGGAAGCTATTTTTTAGAATGGCCGAGCAGAGCCGCAAGCTGCTCAGAGCTACGCTACGGAGGCTGATGGGATTTCTTGGTTTTCCTCATCAAATACACAATCCAACAACTCCAAAACGCTTTCGTGGACAAGTTATGACCTGCACATTCACCACGCTATGAGATAATAACGGAAGAGTTGTTTTAGAGGCAAATGCAGAGACTGCTTGCCAAAAAACTGCCCCTGACAGGATCAGTGGTTTTGCATGAATTTACCTTGAAAACAACTGCGTCTCGTAACGTCCCGTTATTATGTCATGGTGTGGTGAATGTGCAGGTCACAACTTGTCCACAAAAGTGTTCTGGAGTTGTTGGATTGTGTATTTGATGAGAGAAACCAAGAAATCCCATGAGCCTCCATAGCGTAGCTCTCAGCAGCTCGCGGCTCTGCTCCGCCGTTCTAAAAATAGCTTGCACCGACAATGGCAGTGGGCCAATTTGCCAAAATGTTGAACTATCCCTTTAATTGACAGGACAGCTGAGATAGACATGGAAATGGGGAGACAAAGAGAGGGGGAATGGCATGCAGCAAAGGGCTGCCGGAGGAATCGAACAGGGGCCGCTGCAGTGAGGACCAATGAGCTATACCACGCCCCAGCAACACAACAACATTAACATTCATCTGGAGTCATATCTCTGTTCACTCTGTGACTCTAAGTCCAGTATTAACTCTCTTTTAGCTCTGTTTTGCTCTCCACTGACGCCTGAGGGGAAACATTTGACTCTTTGACTACATTCATCAGGTAGTTGTTAGTTACCTGTGTGTGTGTGTGTGTGTGTGTGTCTGTCGCTGTTGACTGTTGGGTCCAAAACACAATGCTGATGAGAGCCGTGTGACTGAACCACAGCAGCGGTCGCAGGCCGGAAAGTCAAAACAATGAGCTGACAGACGCTGGAACGATCAGTGCAGCTGAGAGAAGCTGCACAGTTGGGTCTATAATGACTGTATGTGGCCTGTTCGCTACAAGTGGCCTCACTCAGATGTAAACAGTCATGTGATCCAGTGCTCATAGAAAATGTTAATTGGTTAATTTTAGCAGCTTTAAGTATGCTGGGTAAGATTTATAATTAAAGGCCGTGCCTGGGTTTTATGTTTTCCTTCAGAAAAATATTTTTGATTTTAAAACGCATCTTCCATCCATTTGCTGTATCTGCTTGTGCTTATTCAGGTTAATAGATGAGCCCACTACAGCATTTAGTGACTCAGACCAAAAGCCACTGACATGCAAAGAGACAAGCGTCATACTGTTGAGCTTCCAGTTCACCTGACCTGCATGTTTTTGTGCTCTGGGAGAAAACTGGAGCACCCAGAGATAGGATCGGGTCTTGTTGCTGCGCAGTGTTAACACACCGAGCTGCTGTGCTGCCCTGCAATACTGCCATGAAATAATTTGACATTGTCAGGCATGGTTTGCTAAATCAGTCTAAAAAGTAAAGAAAAAAAATCTTTCTCTGTCTTTGCAAATTACTTGCAATCCAAAGCAGTAAGATTTTGGTTTTCCATTCATGATTATTATGCTCCCTTGCTCTTGTAAATAGATATGAACATCCCACCAGTGACTTCTCACACTCTCAGATACAAGGGTTACTATATTTACAAGCAGGAAACAATACAGTACAGATGGTAAACACCACTGGCTGTTTTGTAACATAGAAGCGCTCTGACATGCAGTGTTGATATTTTTGTGCTGAAAGTGTTTTGCGAATGTCACATGTGAACTAGTGACTTGGTCTGGCCTCGACAAGACAAAGCGTTCTTTCTGCACCATAGGAAGAGGAGATGACATCATTCTGTCCATCCCGCTCTTTCTTTGCACGCTGGTTAAAAGGGGAAAAAAAGTCTGTTCGTGCTGAGAAGACTTTTCATTGTATCAGAATAATAAGGGTTTATTCTTGTCCTTAACTTTTAGTACATGTCCTCAGAGGGTTGAAATGTCTTGGTAGATCTGCAGCATAATTTACTGTAGCTTCTGTTAGTGTGAGAAAGTGGACATTTCAAAAGAGGCAGACAGACAAACGCTACTCTTTATATGAAAGATTGTTTGATTTGAAGGTAAAAAATATATATATTTAAACATCTGTCAATATAAACAACTTAATTCAAAGATGAGCAAACTCATTACAATGTAAAACAAAAAAAAAATTAAAACTGAAAGATTACCCCTAACCCCTAAACATCTGGAAACAAATTTTAAACCCACAAACTTTTCTAGACTTCTTATTTACTTTGACGTAATTATCTCAACAAATCATTTTGTGTGTAACAATCTAATCTGTACAGGAAGCCAATAAGATAACATATGTCCCACCATTGTGCAGCTCAGCCTGTGTGACTTTAGAAGAGACACCTCTGACCATATTTGGAGTATGTTTCTGGCCTGGTCATGTTTGGGATGCCATTGCCTATGACACAGTGCCAACAATGTGTCACAGAGGGAACGTGAGGAACACATTTCATTCACCAACTAAATGTTCAACCCAATTTAAGCCATAACAATGCACCACTCCTAAATAACAGTGAATCCACTTTCAAATCCTGGACAATAAAATAGCACAGTAACCCATTTATTCCCATTGATGTGTTACCCTTGTGTCCTGTTGACAAAATACACTTCTATGAGGAAAGTAACTTCCTCATGTATATATATAGTACAGGCCAAAAGTTTGGACACACTCAATGCATTTCCTTTATTTTCATCACTATTTACATTGTAGATTCTCACTGAAATTCCACTAATGAACCCTGACAAGGCACACATGTGAAGTGAAAACCATGTTCAGGTCAGGTTCACCTCTTGAAGCTCATCAAGAGAATGCCAAGAGCAAAAAGCAGTAATCAGAGCGAAGGGTGGCTACTTTGAAGAAACTAGAATTGGAGGGGTCAGATATAGAGGAGGGGGAGCAAGAAGGAGAGGAAGAAGAAAAGAAGAAAGATAAGACAAAGAAGACAAGACATGTTTTTAGTTATTTCACACTTTTTTTGTTAATTCCACATGTGTTCATTCATAGTTTTGGTGCCTTCAGTGAGAATAAAGGAAACACATTGAATGAGAAGGTGTGTCCAAACTTTTGGCCTGTACTATATATATATATATATATATATATATATATATATATATATATATATATATATATATATATATATATATATATATATATATACACACTAAAAAATGTTGGGTTATTTCTGTAACCCAATTTCTGGGTTATTGGTGTTGGGTTAAATTGTTGGGTTATTTTTCCAGGGTGTAACCCATTTTCTGGGTTATAGGGCTATGAATTTAACCCAATTCCTGGGTTGTTCAAGTAATTGGGTTACTTTTCAGTGAGTAACCCATTTTTTGGGTTAAGGGTTGGGTTATTCTGTGACGTAACCGGCCGGTTCATTTGAAAAATGCTGTCTCCACCCACCACCACAGCTACCTGTGGAGATCCGTTATTTACTCTTTTTTTATGTGACGCCGGAGCGCTATCACAACCGGAAAGCTGCTCTGTTGGAGACAAACCCTCACGCTCCATCATATTGCCCCCAGCCAAAGAGACATGGGTTAATTTTATTTGCCCCAGCTTCAGTCGGCAAAGTCTGACTGCTTCAGCTACAAGGGTCCATGCACCGCTGGACTGGACTTTCTCAGGCTGGATCGATACCAACTGTCCGTGGCAAAGCTACAGATAAACTGTAAGTATTTTAAAATGAGTATATTTGTGTTACTTTGGCCTTTAGCGCATGAGCTAGGCTAACGCTAACAGTGGATGTGTGAGGATGAGCTACATGCTGCTGCCGCATGTTAATGCAAAAAAAGAGAAAAGAGTTAACAACGCTAGTAGTTTATCATAGCAGCAGTCATGGATAAGTTTGGAGTCAATTAACGTTAGATGTGGAGATATCCTTCTTCTAAAATAGCCTGTGTTTGATGCTAAATGCGAACAGGGTTCACAACTGATGTTCAATCACAGAATAAGCCACTGACCCCACGGGGGCTCACCTGCCGTGGAGAGTGGGTCAGTGGCTCACAGCCGGTGGTGAAGTACCGTTCATGGCTGGTCCTCTGCTGCCAGCATTATGTGTTGTTGTTGCACTCAGGTTAGCATGTTGTGCTAAAAGAAAACCTGTTTTATGTTCAGCTTTTGTTTGGCAAACAGGCAGTTTTTTGTGTGTATGTCTGGATGTTACTACCTCTGTATTACCAACTAGCATGAGAGACCAGACCAGAGAGTAAACTGTGTGTACTGTAGCCTAATGTTATACTGTTTTGTGTTTTCTAATCAGAGTAAAGTATGTGGAAGCTAGCACATGGAGAGAGACAGTCTGAAGAGGACCCTTGCTCTCTTGGAGGAGCGGCCTCCAGAAGTTCCCAACGGAGGCCAACATCACACATTACTGTAAAAGGTATTTGTTACTCTGTTTATGGAGAAGAGGGAAAATACACCAGGCTAAAAATGTCCTTGGTCCGATATCCATGAAGTAGAGCATGAGTTACCGCAATTTTGTTTTCAACCACTGTCTATTTGAACATACAATTTTGTACCATCCCTTGTACACCTTTTTAACACTACAAAATAATTTCACCTTCTCCACAGCATGGTGCAGCTGGAGAATGCAAGGCAGCCAACTTTGCAGGAATGTGGCATGGCCAGCAAACTGATTTGTCTTCAGCATTATCAACACTAAGCAGTGAGTACATTTGTAAATTGAATCATTAAATAGATAAAATTGAGTTATGACTGATAAAAATCTTCCTCGTTGTTCTTTGTCTGCTTATACAGAGGATCATGCCAGTCCACAGTAAACACCTGATTGAGACCCTGGGAATCTTCCAGCAGAAACAATGACACCACCTGCTCAAGTTACAGTTTCCTGAACATCGCACCATGCTACTGTCCCACCTGTCTTCAGTCAAGTCTGGACCAATGACTCTGACACCAGTCTTGTCAGGGTTAATCACAGGTAAGCAGTGGTTTAGTTGCCAAATGCCAAAAAAATCATTTTTAATAAGTTTATACAGCAGTGTTGAACCAAATGTGGTGACTGTCTGATTGTTTGAGGAGATGCATCTGTATTTAGGTTAGCTTAGCTAGCTCATTGGAGCAACAGATTGCTGAGTTTATCTCTGTGTGGGCATCATGCTAAGATACTGCATCAATCTAACTTTTGCTATGTTTCTGTTTTCTGAATGCAGAGAGGATCATGCCAGTCCAAACACCTGATGAACAACAGGAGTCTCATGCAGAGTTGGTGACTGCAAATCCTTGAAGTTCCAGTTTCCCAGAACACCGTGTTAAGCACCCTACAGCCAAGACTGCGCTATTGACTCATTACTCTTGATCAACCAAGGGCAAGTGGCTAATTTTATTATGATGTTAATTTTCTTTCACCATGGATTATCCTTCATATATGGACACATGCTGTTTTTTCAAGATCTCAACACTGTGTACTGGACAAGGTATTGGAGCAGTCCTGTTTTTCACATAATGTGTAAATGCAAAAAGAGTTTATTTCAGTTTATCAATGATGTTCTACTCTGGTTCACAATGGTCTTAGTTTGTGATATCATTTAAGGAGTTGCTGCCTGTTAAATCTATACTGACAAACTGTAATTCCTCATGTGTTGTACCATATTTGTTATGGTGAAATTCTGGCAACCACGGCTGTTGGTAAGTTACTGTAAAGTTGAACTTTGCAATAAAATTCTGTGCTGTGCTATATCATACTGTTTTACCTGTTTTTTCACTGAGAAACACTGTAATTATGTTAAAAGTGTATATTATTATTATTATTATTTTTTTTTTTTACAAGCGTTTACTTTTAATAGGTTTATATTAAAACATAAGATAATCAATCGAGGAAGTTTCCTTTCTCTTTTAAAGAGGTACTAATGATAAGTAATTGTACTTGAAGGACCACTTAACCACTTTTCAATCTACGTCTGCAGGGAGCGCTCCAAACTTGTTAACCAGTGACACCACTGCCATTTATTTCTGTGACAGTGGTGTCACTTGGTAGAAAAGTTTGGAGCACTCTCTGTAGTTTTTAACAACCCAACATTTGGGTTAAAAAAAATAACCCAACATTAACCCAAATGTTGGGTTGAATAAGGACCAACCCAACATTTGGGTTATTTTAACCCAACAGGTTGAGTTATTTTTTTTGACCCAACTTTTGGGTTGAATTATTTAACCCAAGAGTTGGGTTATGTTAACTACAACATTGGGTTATTTTTAACCCAACTATTGGGTTGAGCAAGCACTTATTACACGACCCAATAGTTGGGTTAAAAATAACCCAATGTTGTAGTTAACATAACCCAACTCTTGGGTTAAATAATTCAACCCAAAAGTTGGGTTAAAAAAAATAACTCAACCTGTTGGGTTAAAATAACCCAAATGTTGGGTTGGTCCTTATTCAACCCAACATTTGGGTTAAAATTGGGTTATTTTTAACCCAACTGTTTTTAGTGTGTATATATATATATTAATCTTTCTCTAGCTTTAATTTGCTGTTTTTCTTTAATCTGGTTCATGCTGTGTTCAGCATCCTCCTACTTTTTAACCAAATAACATACAATCAGTTTGTCACCATGACTCAATAAAGCTAATGTTGCACAAATTGTGTGCCAATCAAACTGACTGTTCTGTAATTAACAAGGACATGAGACCTAAGATGTTTTTCCAAGAGTGGGTTGTGCTCTCAAGGCCCTCTACTGGTCAAATCTATGCACTGCAGGCTATTGCCATTTTTCTAGGACTGTGCTTGTTATACAACATACTATATATATATTCTAAATGAACAAGGAGGAGATATTTAGAGGGGGGCTCATTGTATCCTGAAGCCATCCATGTGAAAGGGCACATGTAAAGCTGCTGATGAGATATATACAGTGTAGTTAATACCACCAAATAATCAGATGTGACACAGGTAGTAACAAGCTACAAGTGGATATCTTTAACTGGCCTGTTACTTTTGCACTTCAGACCGACATAAATACAACAAACTGTTTATACCGAGGTGCCTTTGTCATCAGATAAGCTAAATGCCAAAACTGTAGACGCTTCCCCTTGAAAACACAAAAACCACAGGACAGTTTCTAAGAAAAAATACTATTTATTAAATGTCTTCTAAAGAGAAAATAATCCTATTAGAAGTGAAATGCATAATCTCCTCAATTATGATCAGGCTTCTCCCTTCAATACAAACAAAACATGACACATCCCAACATACAAACATTCAAAATGAATCCACCAGGTTACATTCTCGGGTTTATACGGCATCACTTTGAATATAATGCAATTATTCATATAAATTACAAATAAAAAAAATGTCAGTCAAATGTTTGATGCTACAACACTACCACAAATTTTCTTTGTTTTGATCATTTTACAAAAGAAGTTGTAGTTGTAACTTGTGCATGTAGAGTATTTTCACATATCAAAGTTTTAAACAAGTAGAAAACAAAAGGTTCAGTCATGAGTGGAGATGCGGCCATGTAACAATCAGTCAGGCCACAAACAATATAGAAAACTGTTGGTCAGGTATAATATACATGTATAACAGTGCTAAGAGCACACACACACAAAATGTTGTTCTTAAGAGCAACCTGTAGTTATTATGAAGGTCTGGTTTAAAAAGTTATGAAAATGAAAATATAATGAATGGCTCAAATAAAATGTAACTATGGCCCTGTTCAGACTTGGCATTAACATGTGTCTCCAGTGATCCGATCATGAGTGCTCACTTCGATGCATCTCACTTTCTCGTGTTATATACAAAGAAACAGGTACATACTGTTGTTTTCAGCCAGTCTGATACACAAATATTTATGGTTCATGATGAAATTGTGCTCGGTCTAATTAGACTGTCAGCGGAAGTCAGTGGACTAGGTGGCCCTTCAATGTGGCCAGGACACGTTTGCATTCTCAGTGCTGGAAAAATCTGAGCACATGTGGTCCAGACCAACTCTGAGGGACTGGATCTTGGTTCCTGAATCTCTGAATGAATCTGAATGAGTACTTAGACCTGACTACTTGTAATCAGATCACCTGAGACAGATGTTAATATGAGGTCTGAACTGGGCCTATGCTTCTGTATAGTATACTGTAGTATTGCTCAGTCTTGAAGTAAGTTGGACGGAAATAAGACACAACATTGTAGTTGTAACACACCAGTAGCTAGCTACCATAAACATATATGCATATAAATGTTAACAAATTTGATATGAGTGTATCAGACACACATTTCTAAGCAGCATGCAATGATCAAAAAGTAAGTATGCAGATTTTTCTCAACTAAAATTCTTCATATATAATAATAGAAGGATTTATACCGATGGTCTCAAAAGACTGCAATTACCATAAAAAAAGTTACATTAATAAATAGGAACCCATCACCCATTAATTTCTGCTTAAAAATTAAGCATGTAAGGCCTAATATAAAAAATAAACATGCAGTATGAGAAATGATCTTGATATTATGGCTCAAAGAACTATTTTTTAACACAAAAACATTGTTCAGTCAAAGGAGTTTAAGTTCTCATGCTCTGTAATTAAAGCCATTTGGCTCAAGGCAGCCCAAGTTAGTAATGCTTAAACGGCAACAATTATTTAGGTTTACTGTAGAGCAGCCAGAGATTTAGGAGCAGAAACAATTTAAGCCTTCTACTAGAGCTTTTTCACAGCTGACATTTTGAAATGTGATAGCATGAAATGCATATGTAACAACAACAAGGCAGCATGTCATGTAACTGAGCCCATTTCAGCTTTTTGACCTGTATTTCCTGCTGTCACAAGTAAAAGGTCTGCTGTGAATGTGAACCTATTAGTTAACCTATAGTTAACCAATATCAATAACTAATTCCTATATATCATATTGAAATTGAATATCACCTAATATAATCATTCTTTCATGTATTGTTATTGCTTTTTAGTCATCCTTGAGTTTTTCTACCCAAGGTTCATTAATTGTCCACTGAAGGACTGATGTAAAACTGTATGTTGTCCCAGATACTCATAAAAAGTATGTTGTATTTCTGACTCACTTTCAGTAATATTAACGGCAAGTGTTAGATGAGGATGGCCGCGGACATCTAGCATTATTAAATGTAACTCAATTTCACTCATGTTCACTTTGTCCTCTAAGAATGAGCACCAGAATTTAGACCAAACTTTAAAAAAGTGAATCTGTTTGTATTATTTTTGTCAAGGGAAAATAAAAGCTTAATTACATCCAAGTCCTTAAGAGGGGGTAACTACTTGTCTACGTCTTGTAAAAATCTGTTGCTGTAATTTTGAATAAATTATAGTAGCACTAAAATATAATATTTTTATTATTATATTATTCTTGTGAACAGATCCAGTGTTTACTTTATATCATATTACTCATTGAATGTCATTTTGAATAAAACATCACTACTCGTCGCTCACTGCCTTCAGTTAAAGGAATCAACAGTATCGACTTGCAAACCTACACTGGTGCTCTGTTATCTGGCTTATAAATCCTCTGCTCAGGTAAAGTAAGTGACAACACCTGTGTGTGTAAGGACTGTAGGCGGTCCAGGTATCCACAGGATGAAGCACACAAAATGCACACTGTCCATATGTTCCAGGCTCTTCATAAAACAGCATGTTTTATGCTGCAAAATATCACACAGGCAAATAATAAGGCATATGCATAAATAAACGAAAGTCTAACAGCTGGATGTTTTAGCAACTTATTTTAAATACCAGGAATATTTGTGGCTGACTTCGTTATTTCAACTAAGCCGCTCATTCCTTGAAAGAAAAATAAAACTTTTTGTTCTTTGAAAGCTGCTCAGACAACATTGGTAATAGTATAAAGAAATAAGGAAGGATATGCAAAAATGTGCAAATATGTACCAGCTAAGGAGGTTGCCATTTGAATCTAATTTTAATCATGTAAACTAATCCAAGCAATGTGCATTTTGTGTGCCTACTTTGTGCTCGTCTGCACTCAGAGGCCTGGCATACTGTGGAAAACACATCATAAAATATTTTTGGTCACAGCTTTCTGTTTGAAATCTCAACTCTGTGGCTTACCAATGTCCACAGTAACATTCACATACAGAGGCAGTCTCTCCACCGACAGAGTCTTATAGGAGCAGCTGTTCAGTCCATCCTTTCTCCATACCTGTGGTGTTCGTCCTAACAACCTCATCCTGAGTGGAAAAAAAAAAAGGTTCACGGTGAAGATTCAAATTACAGCACAAATCAAAATCCACACATTTATTTGACTTTAAAATATGCTGATGCAGCCGTGTATTTACAGACCTGTCCTTGTTTATTTCATTGCCACTATCCCGTTTATGAAACACCATGGTGTAGCGAGCTACATCAGCCGGCGGCCGCACAATTTTCATTTTCTGCAGCTCAACCCTGCGGGACACGGAAACAAGCACCAGAGAATGAGTGAAGGATTATGCACCACCACCAGTCTACCAATCGTCTTAAACACTGTCTACACTTGTGTCCATCTTACTGTACCTGATGCGAAGGTCGTCATCTTCACCCCCCCAACCCCAGTAAATGTTTGAGAATCCGTTCACTTGAAGAAACTGCTCTTTGGTCATGGCTGTGACTCCTCCAAAGTAGCCTTTGTAACGCAGCCTGAGAGTTGAAGACCAGACGGAAAAAATGGTTTAGTATAAAGATGATATCAAAGTTAAATCATGCCTGAGCAGCCAGAGTCCATTAACGTCACATTGTTTAACTGCTGACTCAACCGACAGGAATTCAGTCTCATTTACTCATATACTCACTTGTATCCTGTTGCATTGCGGCCCACTACCAAGTGTTTGGGCTGCTTGTCGCAGACGTATAAATTGTGATCGTTCTCTGGGACCAGGTCCACATCATGGAAGATGAAACACTCCCAGCTGTAGTCCTTCAGAGCCTCCAGATACCCAACGTTTAGTAACTTGGCACGGTTAAAGGTTGCACTGCCAGCCTGTAAAAAACAGAAAACAGAATAAAATCACCATCTGATATAGTCCTTTATGAACAGCAGTACAGTACAGAACAGCTGCAGCTCAGAGAAATTATATAATTCCTGCCAATTGAATCTGAAGTAATTTAATGATTCTATTTTCAAAGCACCATGAAACCAGACGACCACACAGAAAATAAAACATAACTAGATATTGTACACAACTAAGTCAAAAAATAAATAAATACATTTATTTATTTGCTTTTATGTGTCTCTTTTAAACAAACTTGTTCTCATGTAATCCTGCATTTACCTGCTCTGTGGTTTGCCGATTGATAATAATCATTTGCCGTTGGATTACTAAGAACATTTTTCAGTAGGCAAATGATTTTCCTTTAGCATGTGAACAAGTTTTTTCCTGACTTGTTTCCTTGTGCATCACTTGTTGCATCATTGGAAGTCGATGTCACCAGTAGCAACACACCCATATGAGAACAGCTGCCTGACAGATAGGTCGATTATTTAGAGGAAAAAAACTTTCTGTTGGCAGAGCCACACCTTAACTTTCACTCAGCTCCCTTTTCTTTCACAATTTCAGGCTTCATAACAGTTACCATTCTACCAGCATATACACTGTAGCCATGTTGGTCTTTGCACCAGTCTGACTGTTTGTTTATTCTGTCAAGCACATGAGCAGCCAGGCTGAGCCTCTTTCTGCCTTTCTCCTCCTTCCTGTCCAGATGGTCACCACCCTGAGGCTCGCTCTCCCTGAGCTTCCCACCTCTTAAAAATAAGATTTCCCTTCTTTTCTCATAGTTTTCTCTGTAATCAATTATTATATTAATTATTAAGAATGTGGCCTTGACCTAGAACGTCTCTGATATTAGTATCTGTTTGACTAAAGCTAAAACAACCGCTAATATCTGTAATGATTATGGATTCAACTCCTGACATGATCATTTGATTTCATATGTGCTTAATGCGGAGTAGTACCTGCTGGATGACATAAATAGCGTAATGTAGTTGCTGCCTCTGCAGAAAGGGGTGCAGGTGGTGCAGGAGGTAGAGGAGGTGTCTCTCTCTGTTGCGATGAGGGATGAGGATCGCTACGCTCTGCCTCGCTTCACAGTCTTTGGGCTCATACTCGCCATCAGTCACTCCTTTGTTCTCGCTCTCCACATCCTTCAGTTTCAGAGAGGACTCAAAGGACAGCTTCACTGCTCCCTCTGTAGAAATTGAATTAACAGATATAAACAGAAATCTGAGTCTTATGTGATCGTTGTGCTATTTGTGATTCAATACACAGTAAGCAGATAAAGTCCGGAGCAAAACACATTTAAATGGGGCTTTGCTGAATACACAATTTGAAACATTCTTCGCAACTGTGTAATTTCAAACTATTTCTTTTGCTTTGTTGTTGAGCCCATTCAGAACAGACAACGTGCCGCAGCTGCAAATCCAATTTGCAAGTATTAAGCAAGTAATAAATCAAACTCTTTATCACAGAAAACAACAGTCACGATGAAACGGCATTTTTTTGACAGGTTTGCCAGTTTTAATTACAATTATTTTCTAACCTTTAAATGTTGTTCAATCATTTACAATCATGAGTGGCACAATGTCCCAGCAACGATTTTGAGAAACTGACCTCTTCGCTTTATTAACTGACGTGACTTCACAGGTTAATGATTCAAATAAACCTCTCTGTGTATTGGTGTAACACACCATAACACTCTGCATGTTAGTGCACTTACGTAGCAGTGGTGACTCCTGAGGGCATTCGCCTTTTGGTGGTGGAGTATCTAAGCGAGCAGGTGCTGCAGTCCAAGAGTTGAGTTTATCCCTCAGGCTGTCGTCTTTGACTGAAGTTTGGGTTGTTGCGGAGGACACCTGAACGGATTTCACTGTTTCACCTGAAAACGTAGCTATCCAAGCCAGCAACGAGAGCGAGAGGAGGAGCACGAAAAAATACTTCCCCCTTCGCAAAACCTTGCACACAGGCGAACAGAAGCCCATTGCTGCTTGACTTTGCTAATGTGAAACAGTGAAAAATGAAAACTATAGACACTGTTGAGCTATAGTTAAGATATTTCCTCCATGTGGGACATTTCAGCAAATATACTGACAGCCACAGACACAATGACCAGTCATCCCATGGCGATGAAACATGATGCTGATCTGGACAGTCAATCAATGAAATGATCCCTGTGAAGTAACAAAAACTTATTGGTGGAAATCCATCGCTGAATCCTCCAAATCCAGGTTCAGGTGATGAGGCCAAAAACTGTCGTTCTCTGAGCCCTGTGAATTGATTAACAGAGAGGACGTGTTACAAACCATTGATCTTGATCTGATAAGCCTACTTCCACATTCTCTTGTGCAACTACACCCTGACAGAACAGGTTTAAACAACAACAACAAAGCACCAGATAAGACTTTACCCCAGAAAACAAACAAAGACACAGGGTTAAGTGTCTTTATTTCAACTTTGTCGAGAGACACTCATTCTCTTACACAGCGCTGATAGGACCTTTCTGAAAAGTAATTTTATACTCAGTAACTGTACACCTGTCTTCTTCCGTTCCACTAAACAAAGTGCAGTATCACACACCTGGCTGGTTAGTCTCACTTTTCTCCTCTCTCGTCCTCTATGAAACTAAAACCTTCTCACGTAACTACTATTATCTCACAGGGCTTTCAGCTGATGAAGCTTTTAACTAAGCCTCATGGCTATTAATGTTATCAAAACATCTGTCAATAATCCAAATGAATCAACTTAAATGAAACCACAAAAACAGATCATCTACTATATTCTCCCATGCATGGTAATGACTGATAATCAGTTATCGACCACTAACTAATAGGCCTAAGTTACTAGCAGTTTTTTTTTTAAAGTAGGCTATCGATTAGCTAGTAGTTTCACCACTATCATAATGGCACAAAACTGAGCTTTGAACATCAACAGTGACAAAACATGAAACAAAACTTATGTGAACAGCAGGCTATTACTACTACTACTACTACTACTACTAATAATAATAATAATAATAATAATAATAATAATAATAATAATAATAATAGTCTTAAACTGCTCCCTATCTGAAGGCAGATTAATTGAGAACCGTTATAATCGTTATAATAACCGTTATGATAACACCCGTTACTGTACTCACATTTAACTAGTAACTTAATGGCTGAATGTCTTGGCTGCTTTCTCTACCAAGAAAACGTTTTAATAATAATGTTAAAGCTTTTACATGTCCATATATTTTCCCTCTCTGGTCTCCATCGCCCTGTGCTGCTGCTGCTGATAATACTGTAACGTTATCTGGGGGGACAGTGTCGTGCTAACCTTAGCTAGCGCTCAGCCTCCCTCCGCCGTTGTTGGTGCACACACTCCGGGCAGGACTCGACCTCCTTCCCCTTCCTTCTCCTCCAAACTGTCCTGGCTGTCCGAGCTGTAATTTGCACCGTGAACCAGCTGTTAATGTGCCCATATAAACTCGCTTGTTTTTACCCCATAGACTTCAGATTTTTTTTTACCGAGCTGTTAGCTTGCTGACAAATGCGGAAATAGCGCCGTTAAGTTACTGTAAAGTGCTGCATGAAAAATAAAAAAATTATCAAAAAAATAAGTATGAGCTTTAGCGGGACGCCTATGATGGAGGCTAAACACAGTACAACTTTGATTCAGTGGAAAGCGTGAACTGTCCTCATCACTCAGAGGTGTGGTTTGGCTTACCTCATACAAAAGCAAATTTTACAGCTTGTCAACCCAGCACCAAACGACAACACACCGTCAAGCGACATAAACACACGCGCACATCTGCTGGATGTATTTCAAAGTAAAAGCTTAGACAGTGAACGAAGGCAAAGTCCAATCTAGGCAATACAACGTCTCTGACGAAGGGGAGCAAAAAGTAATAGTAATATGTATTCATAAGAATAAATGTTAAGTATCTGACAACATGTAAAATGATTATGCGTATCTCCCATTTAGCCGTGACCACCGTTCATGGTCGTTTATTTTAAAGCTTTTATTTTGAAGGCGGCAGAAATAAACAGGAAGTCAATGTTATTTTTTAGGATGGCTTGTTTAAGATCAAAAAACATGCAGCATGTGTTGTACGGGTACTTCCGCTTAATAGGTTTCAAAATAATTGTCGCTACTACTCGAACAACCACTGCTAAATATGTCCACGGTGGGGCTAAAATCACCATCATCATCACTGGTGCAGGCCCTTTAAAACTAGGCTATTTGTGTTTTAACATAAGTTGCTCTTTTAAAGAAGAAGTAGAGGAATTTGAAACAAAAACATGGAAAATAATTATTTTTGTGTGTGTTCACTTGTGGTTTTTCATCTGAAAAACTACAGGACAGAGCCCTTGTAGGAAATTGACTCCTCTTCCTCAGCACCGTGGCTGCACTAACACGTTCCCATCACTCAGTACTTCCTTCCTGGTGACTTATTCCAAAATCTTGTCTCACTGTTTACTGCAGTTCAGACTGACATCATGCTGGTCTCTGCTGGACTCCACAGGCTCTGAGGATAAACGTCTTCCTCCTGCAAAACAGAGGAGATGTAGTTGTGCAGCTGCTCCAGCCTGCTCAGGTGGTCAGCCATGATTGTGAATGTCTCAGCATGTCATCTTGTTAAACAATGTGGGAGGTGCTGCAGTCCTCCAATGCCTTTTTACCCAGTTTTTATTTTAAACAGTTTCCTTCATATATGGAGACATTAGGCCCACATTTTGGAAAGATCTTTGATGTGGAATTTGCTACAGATGTTTCCTTGGTTAACTTTCCTTTGTTTCAAATCCTAGGGTGGCGTTGTTGAGCTATAAATGTCCAAGCTTTGGCCAAATTCAAATCCTTCACCTATATTTTTAGAGCATGATCACACAATAGCCTATGGACAAATATAACAAGTAAAAGTTAAATGTTCAAAATTTGAATTTATTTTTCAAACAGAAACATCATCAGCCCCTTTCATACTGTTACAATAGGTTTATTATTTGTATTCTTATATATCACTCAATTCACCTGAAGTCTATTTTACCCAGGAAATACTAAAAGCTTAAAAGCTTCACAGTTACAGTAACAATCGGAGGGGTAGAATAAATAATCTCCTCCTCTTGCCTCCCCATACCTCCTCACTACTGTGAAGACATGTCTGTGTGGTGTGGGCCGATAGTAAGACTGACATTAACATGTGAGATAGGCCTGCACTATTTACAGTTGTTAGATACTTGTGAAAAGCAAACAAAGACACTTCTCTGAAAAAACACTAAAAATGTCCTGCAGACCTCTACCAACCAGCGTGTTCATTGTTTTCTTCAGCTGGTATGGATTTTACAGTGTTATGTTGAGGGGATTGCACTTCCATTTCTTTTGTAGTCTTGTGATTGACCACAGTAGGACGTAATCACCAAGTATGGAACATTTAGTCGACATCCAGTAATTGTGTATTTACAGCGTGACTCATGCTTCCTGTGGTCTCGCTCACCCGACTGAAGAGCATGTGCTGTCCACTGGTTCAGTGCTGTTCTGTGCCACCAGCCAGGTCTTTGTGCTGGACACAGAGTGACTGTACCTCCACAGTCAATTAGTCAGTGACGCTCAGCTCCTCAAAGGAAAAAAACTCAACAACTAAGAGATGTGATATTTTTAATTGTACAAAATGTTCTCTTCTTATCAGCAGGCTTAGTTTACATACTGTAGGTGATTCACAGGGTTCAGGTACATTACAGTCTATAGCAGGAGTGATGTTGTTCTCTAGTGAAACATCTTTATGACAAAATATATTAAGAAAACAGGGAGATGAATAAGTCTACATGTAAATACATTTAAAAATAAAGTCCAAAACACACTGTATTAATGGGAGTGATAAAGCTAAAATTGGACACATCATCCACTCCATAAGCTATCACATCAGAGAACTCCTCCTCGACTCCTCGAAGCTCAAGGACAGAGTAACTGTTCCGCTGCCAAAGCTCACCCTTGGCCTGTGCTTTCCTGAAGTTGTGTCACAGTCATTGCCGTTGGTCTTGAGGCTGATAGATGAGGATGGAGTCGAGGCAGAGGATCCACCGATGCTGCTGGACTTTTTCCTTGAAGCTGAGCTATGTTTTAGTGTAGCTTTGGCGGCCACTTTGAAAGCGTGCGCTGCAGTGCTGCATCTGACCTCCTCAATGGTGTTCCTGGACGGTTTGAAGAGGATGATGTAGACCTTGTTGAAGAAGATACAGGCCAGCATACCAAAACTGGATGCCAGTATAGCAATGACCTCCACAGCTGAAACAAACTTGCCATAAGTACTAAAGTAGGCAGGGATAAAAGAGATCCAAACAATAAAGAATATTAACATACTAAAGGTGATGAACTTAGCTTCTGTGAAGTTTTCTGGAAGCTTCCGTGATTTAAATGCAAAGAAGAAACATATAGCTGCCAGGAGGCATGTATAGCCAATAAGAAACCCAAGAGCCATCACAGAGCCCTCGTTACAGGTGATAAAAATGATCTCATCTATGTCGTGATTCTTGTAACTGGAAGGAGGGGCATTGTAAAGCCAAACCACGCATATCATGACTTGGACAAAAGTGCACAGAAACACCAAGAGAAACTGCAGGTTCAATCCCCACCATTTACGATGGAGACTTGTCGGGATCTTGGCTTCAAATACTAAAAGTACTCTGTTCGTTTTCACGAGGATGCAGGAGATACACAGAACAAAACTGATCCCAAAGGCAGGTTGACGTAGACGGCACGTCCAGTCCTGCGGCTCGCCGATGAAGATGAGAGAGCTGGAGAAGCAACAGATGAGTGAGAACAGGAGGACGTAGGACAGTTCTCGGTTTGTGGCCTTCACTATTGGGGTGTTGCGGAATCTGACAAAGACTGCCATCACGAAGGCTGTCAAGACAACACCCACCACTGCACATATGGCCAAAGCTATGCCGAAAGGTTCTGTCCAGGAGAGAAACTCAATTTCCTTCAGGAAGCAGAACGTGTGGTTCCCGTTGGACCAGGAGTTATTTGGACACTTGGTGCAAACACTGGCATCTGTGTAAATAATAATAATGAAAAAAAAAATAGTGTATTAAAACTGTAATAGCAGCAGGGTGCAACATAACATGGAGTGAGAGTGTTAATGTTTGATTTTTTTTATTTACCTCGATGATTACTGTACTCTCCATCTGAGCACTCGGTGCATTCAAAGCAGCACGTTGGCATGCTGTCTATGATCCCCTTTCTTGTGCCAGGGTCACAGTCCTCACTGCAGTTAGAGAACGGCACCTGTAGGATGTGAAATGACAAAAAGCAGAAAAGTGATTTAAATGGAAGTAATGTACAATTTAAAGCTTCACATAACTTGTAGCGATGAACCCAAAGTGTCAACTTTGTAATTTCATCGAGCGCCACAAAGAGTTTTAGCATTTTGAATTTCAATGTTTTGGTTTAAAATCCCTCAAATATATGGTTAGGTTCATTATCATTTCCCTTAATGGTCTTTTTGGTGGTGATTAAACATAGCTGTATGCAACCTGCCCAAACAAAGCTAGCAAGTAGCTAATGAACACATGGGAGCATTTAGCATCTAAAAGGCCAGATAATTTCTCTCAGGAGTTGGTGGAAAAGAAATAGGGCTATAAAGAGAGTGAATATTGGACTTTCAATCACCAGGTGGACACAAACACGACCCCAGTTGATTGGTAATGTTGTTCCATTCCTGTCAGATTTGTAACTGATTGCAAACATGCTCACCAGAACAATTTCATAAGGCGGTGATATTTCACTGCTGTGTTTGCTGCTTGTTCTACAGCCCCAAGTAGCCAGAAAAATCTGTTGATGGAACCGAAAGGCTAAGACAACCTCAGGCCTTTGTACTATGATAATCTTAGCTGTAAGATGCTTTCCCGGAAAAAAGGGGAGTCATGGAAACAAACAAAAAAGTATGTTAGTTTTATCTGCTGCTTTCAATGTTTTCCTTCCTTGCTATGATTACCTGCTGACTGTTCTAAGGATATCAGACCAGGAGAGTGAAAAAACACACTCTAAATAACAGGAAACACAGGAATGCACACTGACGAGAACACCCGCAACAAACCAGTGTGACTGACCTCTGAGCTGTAGCCGTTCCACAGGATCTTTGTCTTGTCAATGAACAGTTTGGCTCCTCTTTTAGCATGCATGTTGTAGTATCCAACCTCTTCAAACACCACAGAGCCATCTTCAGCAGACCTGTGCCAGTTGATTATGGTGTAGTTGGCTGACAAATCTGCGTTCTCATCAAAGTGCATCTTTACCCCCATACTGGTGGTGTAGTTCAGATGTCTGAGCTGCTTCAGGACCTGAGAGGTGGAATAACACATTTGAATGATTGGCCTATGAAGAAATTAGGTATAAAATTGCTTTCATATAGGAAATGCAGTATTTTACCTGCCATGCTTCCATTTTCTTTATATCAGCACAGGAATTATTGGCAAAAAGTCCATGTCCAGGTGTACAGGTGAGTATGTCCTGCAGGGCCTGTGCAATGGAATACACTGCAACATACACATTGTAGGATATTCGAAAGTGGGTGTAGTCCAGGTATGGCGTCTCCACATTTGTGATGTCTTCCTCACCAGTACACAAAGGCCTGAAGCTAGTGCTGTCACTTTCTTGCAGTCTCGGGCTGTCTTCCAAATAACAATTGAAGGTTTCCTCCCAAAACTCCCGGACAAATTCATTGTGGCTGTCTTTCTTTGGTTGGACCTGTTGTAAGAACTCTTTGAAGCCAGGTATCCTCCCTGCCTTCAGAGCAAAGCCAATGGTCCCTGCCACAACATCAAGATACTCTGGCTTAGCGATAAGGGAGGAGCCTGACCACGCTTCGCTGGCTAACCAAATACGATCTGTGATGTTCCTTCTGACCATCTCTTTGATCAAAGGCTCAATATCTGGTCCGCTGGCAAATACGACAATCACTTTGGCGGTGGAGTTCTCAATCCTGTCGGCCAGAGCTTGGATTTCATGATCCTGAAAGTACTGAGAAATAAGTTCATTTAGGTGAATGCAGATGTCTCGCTCTTCCATTTCCTTCTCAAACTTCTCGACCCCTGGGCGTCCATAGTCGTCATCAGAGGCCACAGCGATGACCCAGTTCCACTCAAAGTGCTCGATGATGTCAGCCATGGCTGTGGCCTGGTACTCATCTGTAGGAATGGTTCTCATGAAGGACTTGTACTGATTCTTGTTGCTCAATAAACGGCTAGATGAGGCGTAGCTGATCTGAAACAGGAAGGACAGAGTTAATTTATCAGGTTTTCATTGTGTCTCGTTCATTGGTGTTAATTAATCTTTGGTCAACTCCAAGGTTTTGTTTCATTGTGTTGATGATAAATCATCCAGGAAGTGTAATGTTCTAGTTAATTGAATGCAAACATAATTTCTGTCCACTGGCAGAGATGCTGTTTAGTCACTTACCTGAGGAATATAAAAAAGACCCAGTAGGTTTGCAACTGCTGTGGAGACAGCAGATCCAGCGGCTCCTACTACTGCAATGGTTGATGGGATGTGATCAGTGCAGTTACAGAATTCATCTAAATTCAGGGAGTCAATCTTATTTTGGGCCACGAAACTAAGAGTGGCTTCCAGGGCTTTCGACACGGTGTTGCACGTGTCAAATATCCTGTAGCCCAGAGTTATGTTGGGCAGGAGAGTGCTGCTGTTGTTAATCTCGTCAATTGCAAAAATCATGGCCTGAAGCCAACGGAAACCGCGGAAATTGAACCTGCAAAAAAATGACATGGCATGAATTCAAAAGAGCTGAACACAGTCATATTTTTCTGTCAACACACAAACCAGACTCAAATATTACCTGACACATTGTGTAGATTCTGGCCGGGCAGCAAGATCCTGGTCTTTGGATGAAATACCGAAGTGGATGGGAAAAAGGCCTCCGAGTAAAATATCACCAGTCATCTGTGCTCGTTGATGTGGCCCATAACTTGAAATGACATAACTGGATCCCAAGAGTATCAGATAATACAGAACCAGCTTCATTTTTCTTTTTTTCAAATGGGTAGAAATATTTTTCACAACTTCTCAGAGTGAAGATATTCTCAGTATTATCTTGTCCCACCAATCTGCCTGATGCACTGTTTTGTGTAAGTCATGTTTGCACTGATAACAATGACTACCTGTCGAAAGAAATGAAAAAAACAAACATGTTATGACATTTAATCAAAATGGCCACAATCACATCAAAAGGGCATTTAATTATAACATTAAACAATTTTAATTTGGTTAACAATAATCTAGACTCCTTTGAATTTTCTTGATCATTCAAGATATTTTAATTATTTTCACAATTTAAATAATTCTTGTGTTGTTGTAGTGTGAAACTCCAATCACTGAGCTCCTTTTTCTATTTAAATTAGGTCAGATTGGTTTTTAGAAACCAACATGACCTAAGGCTGTTATTACCCAGCAAGACTACTCAGTTACCTAAATCTTGTAAGAGTTTGGATTGTTTGTTTTTTGATGTGACTTTTCTTGCACTGTTTCTAAAAAGAGATGAATTTGAACATTTAACGCCTCAGTAACGGGGGCGGTCATGTTGCTTGAAATATCCATCTGTACCTAAAATAGAAGCAGGATTTACATGAGCTGAGAGTGAAGTCACACTCTAATGACCCTCCTTCCTGCAAATGCTTGGTCTCACGCTGTGGCCAGCGAACCAAGTCGCCATGGAGAAAAGCCATAGCAGCCTCGCTGCATCTGGCTAATACTGCTGGAAAAATGCTGGGGCAGAGCTGTGATAATGAAGTTACTAATGCCTGTAAGAGCCACTGTTTGCTACATTAACCATTATTGAGAGATGTTCAAGACACAACTGTAAAAAATAAAATAAAATTAATTGCCAGTATTTTTGATGGAAAGCATTAAAAAAAATCTTAAAGTTGTTTGATTAAGTTATAGTGGAGAATACAATAATGTAATATCCAGTGTCCAGTTACAGAATTAAGTGAGTCTTCTTAACAATAGAAAATACAAATCACATCACACAACTTCCAAATTAATAAAAATAGATGACATTTCACAATTTTCTCACAAAGTACAATCAAAGACTGTAATATTATCATCTGTTTTAAATTATAGACTGAATTAAAATGTTATT
This sequence comes from Trachurus trachurus, assembly GCF_905171665.1. Taxonomy (NCBI): domain Eukaryota; kingdom Metazoa; phylum Chordata; class Actinopteri; order Carangiformes; family Carangidae; genus Trachurus; species Trachurus trachurus. The sequence continues at coordinate 15,520,736 of NC_139903.1, read as the reverse complement.
TGACTATTTTGGAGTTCTCTATGATTGTTTTTTAGTGCTTTCCAACTCCCACAGTAAAACTATTAAAGCATCAAACATGGGCAATAACACAGGATCAAACTCACCACCTGAGCTCTGGGTGTCTCTCAAATTCACTTGAAGCAGTCGATCTGCAGTTATACTCTGGTTTTTGAGCCTTTTCTCAAAAAATCCAGGGCGCTGAATGAATTTACTGGACAATGGTTTTAGCTTCTCTTTCTGAACCCCTTTCTGCAGATGAATCATTAACAGAGAGAGGGGTAGTCCATTTCCTTCAGCTAATGAAGTCTACGCACAGTTCACTCCTCCTCAACCAAAGTCATCACAACCCAAAGTGGCAGAGAGTGAGTTTGGAGAGTGACTTTCACTAGTAATGATCTACTATTACTACAACATTACAGGGTTACAACCATGTACCTGCCTTCATCTATACAGATGTTACATTTTCCTATTTGGGGGGCCTTTAAGTTAATTTAACAATGATTTCAAGCACATATACTCATATACTCATCTCTTTTCAATCACACATCCACAGTTGAACATAACCATGTTCATTTCATCAATGAAATCTAAACATGGCTCTTATTGCTCTTGGGACATGTGTAGTTTCACTAAGTCGTTCTTGAGGCCACATGTGCTTAACGTCCACTGCTCAGTTTTCCAGGCAGGTTCAATCTGGCGTTGACCAGCAGAGCAGCAGCAGCATGTTACCAGGAGCCTCTGGAAGCAACGGTCTGCACCATTATGTTCCTCAAACAATTAGTTGTCTCCTCATGCTCAGATGGACGAGTCTTCAATTTGTTGCTGAGCAGATGTCTCCAACGGAAACAATTTTGGTTTACAGCGTGTTGACTCACCCGTGTCCCAACCCAACAATATGTAGACGAGACATGATGACATCACACACGTATGAGATCCTGTGAGGTTAAAGATAAAAGTCTGACCTCTAAATTTTCTTTTCAGTTTTACTATTTGTTTTCGATGAGCTATTTTATGTCTAGCGCCTAGACGAAAACTCTCTAGTGGAAATAACAGGGGTTTGATTAAATAGAGAAAAGCTCATCATGAATGCTACAGACTGCAGTACTGTATGTTAGAGCTGCTTGATCAGCAACAGGAGAAAGTATTTAAAGTTTCCAGAGCTTGTATTCACAGAGCTGAAAACACTGCCCTCATGTGGAGGATAAGTCCAGTGAACAAACACAAAAAAGCAGGATTTTGATGAGGGGTTTAATATATGTATTCAACTATTACTGATAGATATTTCCAGATATTGCAGTTCCCATATTGTTGTACTTTATAAAGTAATTTTAATTCAAACAGAAACATATTATCTGACAAGCCTATAGAGACAGAGAGATGTATTTTCTTTACATTGGGTCTGGACTGGCTTCAGGCTTGAGTTATTTTAAAAGTGCAATTAATGGACCATTTTAATGTGTTTTTGTTTGGAGCAAAAAATAAAACGATGAAGCATAAATTACAAATGACAAAACTGACTCAATGTGACAGAAATACAGGTCATGATGATTTGATTTAAATGAGTTTCAGGTTTAGTTTGCATATTTTTTCATTTGATTGTGTATAGGACGGAAATCTTTTTATGTCAAATGTTAGAAAATGATCACATTTTTCCCAAAAAATCATACAGGAGTGTCCTGCAGAGGCGACCAACCATTTCAAAAAGCTTCACAAGTTTTGATGCTCATCTCCTCATAAATGAGGAAACCAACTAAATGTTTGATCAGTCGTCCCGTGAAATGTAAAACATTGTTTGACAAGCCCCGGCAGTGTCCTCTCACAAATCATTCAGATCTTGTCTTTTTCAGAAATAGCACGTATGTCTGAAATGTAACATAATGTGTCAAAAATGTTGAGCTGTGAGGAGTTCATGGTGACTGGGTTTATCCTCACATATAGTTTGGTCTGGAGCAGATCAAAACACGGTCACACACACTGCTGCTTTCTGCTGAAAAGGTAAGAATATCTTTATTTATCATTGCCTAAATATCCTTTCTATTGTCTATTGGTTGTGATCAGCTAGAATAAAAAGTAAGTTCAAAGTTAAAGGTTTTGCTGTTTCCTTTAAATACAAAGATATTAACTGATTCATGAATCACTGATACACCATGAAATTTGAAAAAAATTAAATATGAAGATAATGAATCAGTAAATAGCTGACTGATGACATGAAATAATTACAAGCAATAACAAATGTAGGAGAAGAAACTATTTCTTTTTTGTTATTTTCCAACAATATTTCTGTAGTTACACTGTGTAGGGAATGAACACCATAAATGCCTATATTTATAGGTGATATTTGACCAGTATAGGCACTGTGTGTGTAGTTAATGTGGTGTGAAAGGTGATCTTGTTAATTTCCCAGTGACCTCGAGGCTCAAAAACTGCCAGCAACTGCATCAATTTTATACCACAAATTGTAAAAATCTCATGTACATGGTGTGAAAAGGACCTTTGCTAATATCAATACATATTTGGAAATAAACTTCAATTCAAATCCCAGCAATGCAGTTCTAAAGACACAGTCTAATGTAGTTTTTATCCATAAAAGATTTTGTGTCTAAAGTTATCAATAGTAGCAATTGGTTTTAAAGTAATTACATTTTCCAAACAAAGAACAGAAAAAGTTTTGAAAGTTGTTTGTTGAGTCTCTTATGAAATAATGTGGACTGCTTTCATTTAATGAAATATCACAGGCTGACTACTGGGACTTTGTCTGGTTTGTCTGTGGACTCTGCTTTCTTTTGAGAAATCCTAATACTGAACACAAACTGTCTCGATCAATAGGATGTCTGGTGCAAAGATCCTGATGTTCCTGCAGAGTCTGTCTCGTAGGAAACCTCTAGAGCCTGAGGGTGAGGTGTCAAACTTTCGGCGGTGCCTCACCACCCTCGACCTGGTGGCCCTCGGGGTCGGCAGCACACTGGGGGCCGGTGTGTACGTGCTGTCGGGAGAGGTGGCCAGAGCCGTGGCTGGGCCGAGTATCATAATCTCCTTCCTGATAGCAGCGGTTGCCTCCGTCTTTGCAGGACTGTGTTATGCTGAATTTGGAGCCCGTGTTCCCAAGACTGGCTCGGCCTATCTCTACAGCTACGTGACTGTGGGAGAGATATGGGCTTTTATCACGGGCTGGAACCTGCTGCTGTCTTATGTCATAGGTGACAGTGATAATGTTTCTCTGAATATGTTTGTACTATGTAATGGATGTTTAATTGTCATCTTTGAAGAATCTTTGAAGTGAATACGTCCTATGAGTCTCAAGTCTAAAATAAAGACGGAGAGGAAAAGAAAAAGATTTATGAACATCCAGGATCTCCTCTGTTTTTAAGGGACATCGAGTGTAGCCAGAGCGTGGAGTGGGACATTCGACGACCTGATTGGAAATGTCATCACCAACTCTCTGGGCAAACAGGCTGCCATGGATTTACCTGGATTAGCTCCCTACCCAGACTTCTTTGCAGCTGGTCTCATTATGCTCTTGGCAGGTTAGTTTAGGATCTAACTGTGTGTTGTAATTTGTGTGTAAAATTGAGAAAAAAAATGTGGATATGACAGTTAGCTTAGATACATTTTTGATACACAATATATTCAAGGTCACATTGAACTTCATATATTTTTGTGTATGTGTGTCTCTAGGGATTCTTGCATTTGGTGTGAAGGAGTCTGCCATTGTAAATAAGGTTTTTACAGCAGTGAACATCCTGGTGTTGCTGTTTGTTATTCTCTCTGGCTTCATAAAGGGCGACACCAACAACTGGTACATCAGTGAAGATTCTCTCCTGAGTGGATATGAGTATGTTTCATTATTAAAAAAAACAAAAAAAAAACAACCTTCCCCAATATCAGAAGCCAAACCAAGAACTGACTCAGTACTGTTGTTGAAGCTTTTTGAAGCACTGTGTTTAGTAAAATGTATTTTCCGTGATTAGAAATATTCAAGTCACTTTCCTGGATAAATATGAGCTCTAATTATTATTATCAGCCAACTTGTACTCTCTTTGCAGAAACCAGACTTTGCTGAATGACACCACCAGATATGGCAGTGGAGGATTTTTCCCTTTTGGCTTTGAGGGAACATTAGCAGGAGCAGCCACCTGCTTCTACGCCTTTGTCGGATTTGACTGCATCGCTACAACAGGTGATTTAAAGGAGGTCCATAAAAGCAGTAAATTCAATTTGCAATACACTGTAATGGCAGAGTAGGCTACACAGTAGTATTGTATTAAAGTAACTTAGAATGTGTGTGTTTTTTTCTTTAGGAGAAGAAGTTCAAAACCCTCAGAAGTCGATCCCACTTGGCATTGTGGCGTCGCTTCTCATCTGCTTCTTGGCTTATTTCGGTGTCTCTGCCGCCCTGACTCTTATGATGCCGTACTATTTGCTCAGTGTTCACAGCCCACTGCCTGTGGCCTTTACATACATCGGTTGGGGCCCTGCAAAGTATGTAGTGGCTGTGGGATCTCTCTGTGCTTTGTCAACAAGGTAAGAAACACAGTGTGTAACATACAGTACAAATCCCACTCTTCCACCAGTCAAATCATCTTTTTATTTCACTCTGGGTTTGTTCATTTGTATTTTAAATTTATCAGCAAAACCTTTCCATTACATAGAGGTCAAGAAGATTTGGGACAAACAACCCATTTGTTGTTGCTGCATTTATTAATTTATTTGAGTTTCTTTCCCGCAGCCTCCTAGGATCAATGTTCCCGATGCCTCGTGTCCTCTTTGCCATGGCCAGGGACGGCCTTCTCTTCAGGCCTCTCAGTAAAATGAGTGACAGACAAAGTCCTGTCATAGCGACTCTGGCTTCAGGGGTTGTAGCAGGTAAAATCTCCAACACAAGTCTATACATTTCTCCATATTTTTGTGGAAATGTTACTTACTCCCCAATTTGTTTTGTTATATAAATCTCTTCCTGTTTTGACCTTGGGTGTTGTTCATCCTCATGCTCACTGCTGAATCGCTCACTGACACTACACTGATTCTAAACGTCTAAATGTGTGTGTTTAGTTGAGAGACAATATTTGGCAAACGGGACATTTTTCCATTTCAGGCTTTACAGTACAAGGCTGAGTAAAGAAGAACAAACACTATGTGTGAACTCATGACTTCAAACACCTTACAGTCAGTCACTGACTGTAAATGCAGTGTCTCTGTAATCCCTGTCTTTGTGTGTTAGCCACGTCCAAAACCAACAGCAGCAGCAAACACAGTATATTCTCCAGTTATAGTTGCAAAATAATAAATGTAAATCACTGTATAACTGTATATGTATGTCCTTCTTTACATTAATTCTGAGAATTAAATGTCCAATTAGGGATTTTGGACCAACTCTCGGTTGAAGTTGTGGTTTAAATATCATTCATTGGGATGAGTATAAGATGACATGATTTGAGTTAATACAACTTACTGTATTTGTGTCTTTTCAGCTATCATGGCATTACTGTTTGACCTGAAGGCGCTGGTTGACATGATGTCGATAGGAACCCTCTTTGCTTACACACTTGTTGCCATATGTATCCTCATTTTAAGGTACAGTATGAGATATCATCAAGTTTTTATAGTAATACAATTGTCACAGTAATCTTGATATTTGCTATGAATGTTAGTGATAGAGCTCTTTTTTGCGATACAGTATGTTGCTCTATGATGTAAATAGGGCTCTGTGGCATCTGTAGGTGAAACTGTGACACTAGAAACTCTAAAAGATGTTCCTCATTTTGTAACAGGTTTACAGTTGAGTATTAATACAGATTGTAATTATAATCCTATAAAGTAACTAAGTGCTGTAAAATTAAAATGCCAGTGTGTTTAATATGAGAAAAATAGATAAATGGACCATTGACATTTCTCTGTGTTATTATCAGACTGTATTAGTAATTGTACACTGTAGTTGAATGAACTGTCACCATAACAGTTTGCTGATATTGTGCAGCAAGCTGTTTATTTCATTACCTGCCCTCAGTGGCTGATAATTACAAAAGGTTATTAGATAAGACGACACTGGCCAGGTGGGTGTTGGGAACATTACATTACATTACAACCGGGAAATAACCGAGGAACAAGATTAAAACCCCCTGTTGAAGTCATTGTTATGTCAATATGCTATATACAGGGTACATTTATATCTCACTTTTCCAGATACCAAACAAACCTCAGTGAGGATTCAAGCTGCAGCAAACCAGAGCCCTTCACAGTCAGTGGAGTATTGTATCCTCCTTCAGAGGCCACCGCACGGACATCAAAAAATGTGTCTGTTTTCACCATTTTAATTAGTAAGTGATTTTTTTCAACATCACTCTCAACTATTGTATTCGATTCTGCACACTGGATATAGCTGATTAATAAGCTGTGGAACTTACTTTGTTCTCCTCAGTCTTTTTAGCTGTCATCCTGAGCCTCCTCCTATCTGGAGCTGTAGAGTCCCTGCAGGCCCTCGAGTGGTGGAGTTTACTGTGCGTCTCTGTGATTGTACTGATTCTGGTCCTCAGTGTCCTGATCATCTGGAGACAACCACAATCTACAACGGAAGCTGCTTTCATGGTATAACTCATTTATCTTACATATCTTATATGTCAGCCCTGAAGGTATAAAGTGAAATGGCAAACTGGTGCCATTTAATATATTTCCTGCAAATGTGAAGTGCCAAATAGGGATACTGGGTTATTTTTCTTTGCTTTTTTTTTGTATATGAACAGGTTCCTTTGGTGCCATTGCTTCCTGCTTTCAGCACCTTTGTGAATGTCTATCTTATGGTTCAACTTGGATCAGACACATGGATTCGCTATGCAGTGTGGATGGCAGTAGGTATGTGATCAATATACATACAAAATACACACTTTAATTTAAACAAAATGTGCCACAATATCAAACAATGGGAGTGTAACCAGAGCTGATTTTCATTTTTCTCTCTACAGGATTAATCATCTACTTTTGCTATGGTGTTAAGCACAGTGTGCAGAAACAAAGGCTTCAAAATTTACAGAACCGAGTCAGCATCCACAGCATCACCACAAATATAGTGCAAAACACTGAACCTGGGCAGGATTACAATGGTTAAACAACGTGACCTGATTGATGGACTAATGAAAACATGTAGCTGACAGACAACAAAATGCTTTCAGTTCATTAAAGGTGACATGGTTCATAGTTATTACACATTTATGCAAATTAGCAGTTTCTCATATAGCCTACTACCTATAGTTGCAGGGATTTCTTGTAAAACCCAATGTGACCTAGTGCTGTATTTGTATGACTTTTTATTATCCTATTATTCATTATAATACTTTTTTGATATGCATTTGAAGTAAATATGACATTGAACATTTTGGGTAAGAAAATCTCCACCCTCTTTCCTGTTCCCTTTTTTTTTTTTTTTTTACCCTCGACACAAAATAAAAACCGTTTCGCCCTCTTTCAGGTATTCCTAATTGTATTATTCGTGTTTTAAATCCAGTCAACGTTGTCGACCCAGACCTGGCCCACGTACTGTATTTTTTAAAAGGTGCCACCACTTTTATTCAAAACATGTGATAGGAACTTACGAAAGGCGTCCTAGTTTAAGGAGGGACAGTTTACACAGCGCACCCTGTGAGGCGGTGTCAGCCAATCAGAGCGCAGACGGCAGGACGCTCCAGCCAATCAGAGACCTGCCCTGCAGCGGAGGGCATCGTTCAAAAAACCAAACGCAGCCTGGAGAAGCAGCTCAGCTGAGAGAGGTAGTTACGTTAGAGCCAGGTAGCTGCGTTTGGTCCAATTTCGACCCAGGGACTCGAGTTTAGGTCGAGTTCTTGAGTTTTGGAGATTTTTCTCAACAACTGAAGAGCTTTAAAAGGATTTTTTTTCACCGGAAACTTCGAAACCTTCGAGGTAAGTTTGATTTACCTTCGCTTTCAGGTTAGTCGCTTCAGGCTAAACAACAATAAAGATTCATGTCGCAGTGAAAATGCGGTTGTAACATAGTTATAGAAATTTTTGTTTCTGTAAATTAATCCAGTTAATGTTAATTTTGGTGAAATAATAACGTTACAGCCACTCATGTACGTTTATGTAAAACTTTTAATTTCATGTATTCACGCTCTTGCCTCGTGTTGTATCGTGTGCATTCACTATTTTATTTATCATGTTCAAAGTAGCTGCAGGACAAACAGTCTCAACAAACCTGCACGTGTTACAGTTGTCATTGTTGTTTCTAAAACGTGCAGGCAGTGTCCTACATAATGTGCAGCGTATATGTATCCCATTTTAACTATCAATGATTGATAGGTTTCAATAATGTGATTAATTTTGCACTGGTGTTAAACCTGTCTGGACAGGTGATGGCTTGTTTAATAGTTTCCTGTTTGACTGCTCGATCAGGTGTTTTGTTTGGCTCTAAAGGTCAAAGAGGGCTTCATTCAGTTTGACACACCCTGATCTGTGCTAATCCCCTCCTCCCATAGTCTCCTATGGGAGGTGCTGCCTATATAGTCTTTAAGTACTATTTTCCTCACATTGTATCCTAATCACAAATTGACTTTTGATTGCTCACAGATCCTTTGATGTTGTCATATTAAATAACATTGTCCCTTTGCGACAGGTAACCATGGCGCTGTCTCTGTCCTCTCCATGTGGATGCCCCTCAGACGAGGAAGAGGAAATGGCTGTGTTCGAGTCTACAGCAGCAGAGCACGGAGGCCTGAGCAGACCAGGTCTGCCTGAGATCTCTGTCATTTCTCCAGGACTGGACCCACGACCTTTCCTTGCAGGACCGGTGAGAGCTGACAGGTGTATGCTTAGTGATAATGTCTCTGTAGTGTATCGAGTGAAAGCTCCAATGTAAACGTATGAGGTTTATGTACACACTGTGTATATTCTGATGTAACAAAACATTCAGCCAACATTTGCAAAGCTCTGGTGTTTGAATGTTTTGACCCTATGATTTTTACAGTGTCTTGCTGTTTTCTTCCATCCATTTACTGGCTAAGTATGAACACATTAACATGATACTTTAAAGTCAAGCCACTGAACCGCTTTGAATCTGTGTGCTTAGAAACTATCAACAAAACCTGGATTGGTGAGACAAGGAAGTGGTGATGACGGAAACACTGAGAAGGTGAAGGTGTATCTGCGCATCCGTCCACTCACTGAGATGGAGAGAGAGAAAGGAGAAGAACAGGTAAGACCTTCGACTGCAGGATCAGACGTCATTGTTCAGGTATTCATGACCACTGCGGTCATGAATACCTGAACACATTAGCTGGTTTTAGTAGCAGCTGTGTTGACTCGTTCCTCACTCCTCTGTCAGGGTTGTGTGGCTGTTCAAGATGAAGAGACTCTGCTTCTCAAAGCACCGAAGGACTCTCAGAACATGAGGACTGCGGAGAGAGGCATCACCCAGAGCATGCACAAGTTCAGTTTCTCCAAGGTACACTTCTGCATTGTCTCTAAATAACGTATATACAATTAGATTTCAACCTGAAATCATATTGGATCCTGTCTTCTTCTTTTTTTAATATGGCTGAAAATATTGATGGTAAATATGGGCCGATGTGTGTGAATAGCAACGAGTGATGGTGAAAACAAGACGATTTCTGTATTTACATTTTCATGATCTGTCTTTCATAGATCCTTGGGCCAGAGACCACACAGCAGCAGTTTTATGAGTCCATAATGAAAAAGATGGTGAAAGACGTTCTTCATGGAGAAAACCGGCTCCTCTACACTTATGGTGTCACCAACTCTGGAAAGACGTACACCATTCAGGGTAAGATTTCATTCTCACGCCAATAACACATCATTATTTGATTTTGTTGTTTGTTGTTAATGAAATGAGCTTGTTTTTGCTTTGACTTCCAGGCACTGGTCACCAGGCAGGACTCCTGCCCCGAGCATTGGCATCTCTGTTCAGGAAGCTGCAGGGTCGTCTCTACGGTGCCATGGACCTGAAGCCTGTCATGTATCAGGATGTGAGACAGCTTGAACCCAATGAGGTCAGAGTGGAGGAAATCCGCAGAAACTCTCTGCTCAAAGAGGTAAACAGAAGAAACTCTTTTATTATGAGATGAAAAATGCTGTTTCCTTGTTCCAATGTGTCCCAGACTGTTTCTGTGGTGTCTTGCCAAGTGTATATACACATAATGATTTCTTTTGTTATATTTCTGCTTTGTTTTTGTTTTTTTATATTTTCAACTGAACTTAGAAAATGATACAGATTCTCTCTCATTAAACCTCAGCTCAGCAATAGTGAGCATAGCTTTGATTATGTTTTTTCTTCTTCTTTTTTTTAATCCATCTGAAATTGACTGAGCTGAACCTTTGTATCAGTCCAGTATGGAAATAATGGAAATAATTATCTTATTGAAAATGCTGTCTGTGTCTAATCTGCAATTATTTGTCCCGTCAACTTCTGAAATCTTAAAAAACAAAATTTAATAAAAAAAACCTTTTAAAGAAACGATTTGGACATCAAACAGTGTGGGAAAACAGTTTCAGCTGCTGCCATCTCATGAGACCTTGTTTGTGTTACAGGACGAGAATTTGACATCTCGTCGTGGTGGCACCACTTCGACCTGGGACAGCGGCATCGGAGGACTCTCCTCTACTACAAGTAACATCGCCAGCCAGCTGGAAGGTGAGGGCGACCGCCGATGTCGAGCTGGGCATTGTCAAAATAGGCTTTTATTAAAATTCATATCACAGTTCAGTAATTGAATGTTGATCCCGACTTTCTCTGTCTCTCCAGACACAGACAGCGTTTGTCTGGAGCCGGACAGCCTGTCACACAGTGGAGAGGACAACCTGGAGGAGGGGGTGCAGTTCTCCATCTGGGTGTCCTTCTATGAGATCTACAACGAGTTCCTGTACGATCTGCTGGATGCTTCTCCCTCGCTGCAGCCGAGGAAGAGAGTCACGCTGCGGCTCAGTGACGACAAGCTGGGCAACCCCTACGTGAAAGGTTGTTCACAGGAGTAATTCTACATTTGAAATAGTTTAAGCGCTACTTGAAATGAACATAATAAAACCCCTTTTTTTTTTCCGCCTCCATGTCAGATCTGAGCTGGATCCAGGTCCGCAGTGCCGAGGAAGCGTGGAGGGTTCTGAGGGCCGGACGTCGTAACCAGAGCTTCGCCAGCACTCATCTCAACCAGAACTCCAGCCGCAGGTAGGAGTGCGTTCCACGTCGTGTACCTTTTGCAGGCACAATCGCCTCAAAAACTCGTTCATTCATCCCTCTGTCCATTAAATTTATGAATGAGCAGCTCGTGTGATGATATGTATGAATGTTTGCAGGTATAATCGCCTCAAAATTCGTTCATCCCTCTGTCCATTAACTTTATGAATGAGCAGTTTGTGTGATGATATGTATGTATGTTTGCGTGTCCACACATCTGCCACTAGTACTTTTCTGGGGCATATTGCACTTTAATGATTTTATTGTATGTTTTTAGTACTTCTCTGCTGCTTTTCCCCTGTACTGTCTTTGTCTTTGTTGTGACGCAGCACTGCTCTCTGTCCGAGAGAAATTTCTCCTTCGGGAGACCAATAAATGATTTTGACTTTTGACTTTGACTTGAAAACGTGTTTTGATCTCTTCAACCAAACGGACCATCGTGATCTGATCATCTCTTAAATTTATCACCTACACAGCCACAGCATCTTCTCCATCCGTGTCCTGCACGTCCGCCCAGAGGCAGAGTCCAGCCAGACCATGCACATCAGCGAGTACGTCATCTAATGTTCTCCCACCTGACATAAGCGATCAATTATTTTCTTTTAATTCACAATTTTCTTGCTTGTTCAAGGCTGTGTCATGTTGAATGTTTGATAAAGTATATTAGGAATTATTAAATTGAGGCACTGACAGAACTGTGATATTCATGGACTTCATCATTGATTTTGGTATATGTGGAGTTTTTAAAAGTAAGGTGTATCTCTTTCCTCAGACTGACTGTGTGTGATCTGGCCGGGTCTGAGCGCTGTAAAGAGCAGCGTAATGGTGAACGGATGAAGGAGGCCAGCAACATCAACACGTCCCTCTTGACACTGGGCCGCTGCATCGCTGCTCTGAGACAAAACCAGAACAACAAGTACGTGTTTAAGTGGAAGTCTGAATGAAGGCAAGAGGCCAAGAGACGGATCTGACTGGTTACAGTTATTTGGATTATAACATATTTCTTTCTCATGTCTCCACAGATCAAGGGCCCCCCAGGTGGTTCCCTTCAGGGACAGCAAACTGACCCGGGTGCTGCAGGGTTTCTTCTGCGGCCGAGGAACCTCCTGCATGGTCGTCAACATCAACCCATGTGCCTCCATCTATGACGAGACCCTGCAAGCCCTCAAATTCTCTGCCATTGCCACCCAAGTAAGAAACGCTGCTGTACATTGGACTTCAGTGACAGGCAGTGATCGATTTCAGGGATGAGATCAAGTAAAAATATCCCTCTCACTATTTCAGCTCGTCCATGGCCCGTCCACAAAGACCAGGGTGGCCTACATCCTGTCCCTGCTGCGTGAGCCGCCAGGAGCCGGTAACGACAGCACGGTGCTGGAGGAGGACGAGGACGAGAGTGATACCGAAGACGGAGATATCACCATGTTGAACACTGATGTAACGTTTCCTACAAATTTACAGTTTTTATCTGCACAACCACTTTTTCATTATTTGGCAGAACATATTCATCTGTAAAACAATGATAAAATGTTGCCGCAGCAGTGTTGTGCGTATGAGATGAACATCTTGATGATGACTGCGTGTCCTGTAGGCTCTGCTGCAGGCCATCGATGTCCTGAAGAGAGAGGTGCAGCGTCAGCGGGAGGAGAAAGAGGCTCTTGAAGCCAACGTGAGAGAGCAGGTGGTTTCTGAGATGATGGAGGTCATCAATGGGATGCAAGAAGGCTTCAGGTGTGTGTGTGTGTGTGTGTGTACTTTGTTGCATTGAGGACGTGTGTTAGAATCCTTTCTAACAATGTTTTCAATGTGGAACCAGCAATTCTTTCTTGAACGAAGTTGATTTTAGTTTTAGTAAAATAATTAGAGAAGAACGTGGAATTGGAAGATCATTAAATCTTTAATGACAAAAGATGTTGAAGTTTGAGGTCAGTATGTAAACTGCTAAGCCGTGATGTTTTCAACCTCACAGTGAGACCTTGGAGGCAGAGCGGGCTCTGATCGAAGAGAGATACGAGGACAAGATAACCAACCTGCAGAAACATCTGAAAATATTTTACAGCCAGGAGCTGAAGGTGGGCGTTCATGATCAGCCTCAAGTTTGCATCGTTTTCACATCGTCTGTAATATCTACAATATTTTCCAAATGCAGTTAGCGTCCACAGTGTCATCTTAGAGTATCCATGTGTGTTTCACTGATCTATTTCCTTCATTCCTCTCAGGAGCGCGACCAGGAGATTGAGGCTCTGTCTGCTGCTCTTGAAAAAAACAAAGAAGCTCAATCGACCTCCGTGTTGGTGCCACAGGGAGACGCCCCTCGACGCTCTGAGCGTCTCACTGCTCAGACGGATGTCGGTAAACTACATGCTGAGCTTGACCAGTGCCGCGCCGAGCTCCTCACCAAAACACAAGGTGCGTTAAGACGGAAAAACTGCTCTGATGACGTGTTCATGATAACATACCGGTGCTGGCATCTGACTGTCCGGTTCTGTTGTCTGTGCAGAGCTGACGAAGCTCAGGATGCAGCTGGAAGTACCGGGCTCATCGAGCGCCGTCACCGCCGCAGCTGATCGCAAACTTGAGGAGGGTCAACGGGTCAGTTGCTGCTGCACCATGACAAACCGTTTTATTTTTCTGCATGCGAGTCTCCAACCTCAGAGACTGAAGCTCTGACTCTTTCTGAACAGAACCTGCGTCAGCTGCGTCTGGACCTGCAGAGACTGGGCGTCGACCTGCAGTCCGGAGAACGGGCCTGCTGTCGCAACACAGGAGGGGAGCGACTGCGGCAGGCGTTAAGCGCTGCAGATGACACACTGGCCAAACAGGTACAACCACACGTTTAACACCGTATAATCGTTTTATAGACATAGATCGTCATGTGAGGAGCTTTATCTTCTGTGTCCTGGGAGCAGGAACAACAAATAGTCAATAAGACAGAACAGTTATAAATTAACAAACAATAAATGTGATGAGGGAAAAGTTTGGCACTCATTAACTTAAATAATGCAACTGTAAAACTTGATTAACAAACTATTTATTTTGTGGATGATCGTTTTCATCAGTTTATTTTAAATACCCCCAGCTTGAAATGTAATTTACCCAATAAAGGTTTATTTTTCTCAGTTGCATAAATATAATTTTCATTATCATCATTTTAAAGCGGCATCTGTCTAAAGTCTGAATCTCAATTTAAAATTCTTTGTTTTTCTCCCTCTCAACACTTCACTAACAATCTTGATGCACATCCAGCTTTTAAACTAAATCTTGGTTCCTAACATCTGCACCTGGTGTTTTGTGCTGAAGCACGTTCAAGAGCTGCATTTTGCTTCACTCTGTCTCTTCCCCCCTGGTCCTCCACCTCCCCCTCTCTGGTCTGGTCTAACCCTGTTCACTGACTTCTTCTCAGGACCAGATCCTGGCGGAGCTCCTGACCAGCCTGATGCTGGTCAAAGCCGACTTGAGGCGGAAGGGGGAGACGCTGGCTGAGATGCAGGCCGTCCAGCCCCAGCTGCCCCCGTCTGGCTTTTTTGCCCCCACCTCCACCGCACCAGATTACTGTAAGAAGAGGGGCTGCGGGGCCGGGGCTGCTGCCGCCGCCACCACAGGCGATGCAGAAAACCGGCCTCCACAGAAGCGGCAGTTTTTCCAGTCTCTCTTCCCGACGCGTACTCCGACACGTAAACACAACGCTCGGGCTGTGGAGGAGGCGAACGTTACCCCCTACACACGGATCCTGAGGTCTCGTCAGCAGTCTCCACCTCGCAGCCCGGCCCCCACCCCGCGCACTCTCAGGGGGAAGTACTGAGCTTCACATGGACTCTGTCTCTATCCAGATATTATGCAAAAGCAGAAGTCACACTCGCTGGTAACTTTATAGTATTTTATACTGTTTTTTTTATACGCTCACTGTTTGCAGTGCTGTAATGCCAAATAATACAGTTATAGTGTTCATGCCAGTTAAACAGTTAATGCTTTAAATGAGTGTGCTTTATACTACTAAGGTCAGTTAGGTGCTCTTGAGTTATTTAAGTTTCTCAGAGTTATATTTATGGGCATGGTATTGATGCATGTGTGTGTGTGTGTGTAATTAACATTTTCTGCAACACCTCAACATGCCTTTGCTGCAAGTGCTGTTGTTTTTACAATAAAAACAAGAAACATTTTTAAATTGTTTTCCTTTTTTTTCCTTTTACTTTTAATAGTCATGTCTGCATTTAAGTCACTACATCCTTTATGTCCTGTACAAAATACAAACAATCTTATCATATGTGGTTTGCTTTATTTCAACTATATATGGCATTGTTATGGCAGGGACTGTGCCTTGTTCATGTGCTTTCCTTCTATATGTTGTGTCTGTCTGTGTAAATAGTTCAAAGCGTCTCCTGTTTGTACTCGCTGTCTGTGCTATGAAGGATCCTTTTCAGTTGTGCTTTTTGCATTAACCAAGCAATAAATGATAAACACAGCATCTGTATTTCAATCTGTCTTTTAAAAGTATGAAATCAGGCTATAATAACCTGCATTTATTAAAATTGTTTTGTTTATATTTGCAGTAAAAATCTTACCTTATCCTGGACAAAAGATGAGAATTACAAATTTTACAAACAAACGTGATTTTAATGTCTATCAAACCTCCAACAAGTTTCATGTCTCAGAATACACAAATTGTCCATTTCATGGCCGTTGAACGTCAGGGAGTGAAGGAGATGAGGTTCAGAGGAGAAACCCTCCTGACTGGTGTGTTGTTGTTCGAGAGCTGAGCGAACAGATCGGCCGACGACGTGTCAATCTGATCTCTGACCTGTGAGATCTGCCTCAGCAGAGCCTTCCCCTCTTCACGGGCCTAAAGACAAAGACCACCAACACTGTTAGTTGTACTAGTTACTGGTTTTACTTTAACAACAGGGAACTCAGATTAAACGGTCACACTTACATCGTTGTAGTCACAGCAGCGCTGAGCACAGAGGGACGCCTCGTCGTAGCACTTGTTCTTGAAATAGTACTGACCCAGGTACCTGAGGGCTGTGCTCACCTCAGCATGCTCCAGCTGTTCCTGTAATGACCAGATTTCATCATAGTATGTGGACAAATGAATATATTTTTGATTGTTAACCATCTCATTCCAAAACCACAGACATTAATCCGCTGTTCCCAGACTCATGAATGCCATGACCCAACTTGTTATAAATCTGAACTCTATGTAGATAAAAAACTTTATGTAGGCTATTTCAGGGTTCGCACTCTTTTCTTGAAATACTTTTCCAGAACTTTTCCAGGACACTTTGAGCTGCTACAGTCTGACAAAGATGTTATTACACCATATACCAATACATCCCCCGTCCCATTCATGCTTTGGAGAAGTGTTCTTTGCTGTGCTGTGTTGTTTCTATGTTTGTTCCTCTCTCACCTCCAGAAGTCTGATTTAAAGATGTGCATGGCTATGGCTCTAACTTATCTATGAAATAATCTCTTACATGCTTAGAAATTATGACATCATAGAACAACTCAAAAACATGTTCACCCAACTTTTTTCTCATTTTCCATGTGTTTTCCATAACTGGAAAATTGGTCAATCATTTTCCGGGTTTCCATGTTTCCCAGGACACTGGGAACCCTGTATTTATTGTAAATTAGCTGCTCACAGCCAACCTGCAGTAGTTTTATCACCCACCAGGGGGCGCTGCCCACAGTCTGGGAATCACTGCTATGAGCAGTAAGAGCATTAGTCAAGTTGGATGAGTTCAGAGTTAATTTGTCCCTCAGGCTATAGATGAGATGATTAGATGTTCTGTGCAAGTGAGTCAACTTCTTCCACCCACAATAAAACCTTTTTTTTCTTCTTTTTTTTTAAATAGACCTGACTTTGTGCACAGAGTAACTGTCCTGTTCAAAGAGGACAAAAAAAACCTTCTCCAACATTCACCCAGAAGTTAGAAAACAAATGTTGTCTCAAATATCTCAGTGTTTAAATTGTCACATGTATTCATGGAGCTTAAGATTCTTACCCCACAGGAGAAAATGTCCTGGATGTAAAGCATGTAACACTGCGCAGCATCATCAGACTCGTTCAGCTGTTCATGGAGCCTAAACAAACAAACAAGCAGATTTCACATCTTACACCTTTTTCTGTCGCTTGCACAAATAAGACGATGCAAGAAGCTGCAGATCAGATCTTCATTTGGTTCTTAAACTTGAAACTAAAATGTGATCAATGCTATGTTTTTAAACCACAAAAAGACAATTACTTCGCCAGTTTGAGTAGAGCCATTTTCTCCACATCTCCAACAGAGTACGCCCTCCAGTAGCACTAGATAAAAGACAAGAAAGTGTGTCATGGTCTGAATCAAAACAATAAAGAGACCTTGGTGGATGTTGTTACACAAACCAGGAGACTTGTAAAATTCAGACCTTCTTGCCTTCCACTTGCTGTGACAGTTTTTCGTAGCTTTCACCCAGTGCGACCAACATGCGCGAGTCATTAGGTCTACCACAGAAAAACATCTCATGTCAAAGCAAACAGTGCCTGTTACGGTTTATGATTGTTGCATGTGTTAACTTTTTTTTTTTCAGAAAATACTTTGATTAAGGGAAACACTTATAAAATCCGTACCTGAGCTGGTGAGCCTTTCGGTAATAGTACAAACAGTAAAAAGGCATCTTGAGGATCTCATACGTCTGACCTAAGCCGTACCAGGCTCGGTAGTCCCGCTTGTTCACTTCAATAGCATGTCTGATAGAACAGAAAACAACAACAGAAAACATGAGGGAACAATGCTCCTGATATGAATTCAACTGATCTGAACTCCACTCTCTGGTGATAAATAAAACCTCAACCAGACACACACCACCTTCAGTCTGACCTGTAGGCCTGTATGGCGGCTGAAGTGTTCTTCATTTCCATGTATTCATGGCCCATGAGGGTCCAGGCACCGAGGCAGCGAGGGTTCAGTTTGAGAGCTCGCTGGAAGTAGAGAGCTGCTTTCTCATGCTGAGAGCGCAGGCTGTAATAGTTACCTGTGAATAAGGCACATCATTAGCACTTGTTGCTGCAGCAGTTGGTTTTGTTCACAGTATCTAAAGGCTACAGCCCTCAAAACGAAGAAGAATAAAGAAAAGTAATTTTGTATTTATGCAGCCTTATTGTTCTATTGAAAGAAATGTGGATTTACATCAGAGAAAAACAAGCTTAGTACTGTAGTAACTAAATATTTAACTACTTTAAAAGAGAAATATCAGGTTATATAAATTATGATGCAGTTTATGTATAAAGTGAATTCTGATCATTTTTTGTGAATGATTTGTGAATAGTGAGGAGGAGTGGCATTTGATCCGATGAGCTGATACCTACCAATGACACAACACGTCTCCACTCTGTACTTGTCGATCTCCACCAGATTGTGGGCCAAGTAGCTCAACTCTGGCTTCATGCTCTGTGGAAACATGTTACCATGAGCCACAGAACCAAACTGTCTATTAATCATAACCTTATTTCACATAGATTGAAGGCTGAATATTTGTGAACCCTAGACATGATTCAAAGGTAAAATGAAGGGCGAGTGAAAATGTGTCCTTGTGTTTGACACCGTACACCTACTGGATATTTAAAGCTCCAAGTCACCCCGTCAGCTGAGGGAACAAGACAACTGTCAACGTCTACCGTGGTATCACATGACAAGCAGTGAACTCACCTTAACATAAAGGAGGTTGGAGAATGTGTCCATGTTGTCAATGCGATACGGATCCTGGTCCCTCAACTCGTTGAACAGAGCCAAAGCTTGGTCAATATCTGGAATGAAGGAAAGTCACGAGACTGTAAGACTTAACCCACCAACATGATATTCTTCTAAAGGTTTATTGAGGAGGTAGAAGTTAAACCTCTAATGTTGTGGTAGGCCACGGCAATCTGGGAGATGATGTAAGTGCTCTTAGAAAAGCCGGCCTCGATGAGATTCTGGTATTTCTGCAACGCTTCTTTGATCATCTGCAGCTCTGTGTACATGTGGGCCATGAAGAAGTCTTTAATCCAGCTGTCTGGTAGAGACAGTGACTTCAGCTGAGGAGAAAACATAGAGGACAAGATTGTCTCAAGTTTGCTCTGAAATGCTACGTTTAGTTTCAAAACAGTGAGTTCCTCGGCTCATGAAAGTGAAGATGACAATGACACTACAGAATGTAAAAATTATTTTAAAATGTGTAAAGACAGAGCTTGTTACCATTTCAATATTGGTGACAAGGTTACTGAGCTCCAGCCAGGCTCCCCAGTGAAGAGGAAGTGCGTGAATCGCCTCAACAAACACCTCCACAGCCTCCTTCAGCAGATCCAGCTTTCGTAGCACCACCCCATACCTGTGCTCCCACACACACACACACACACACACACACACATCGTATAGTTTGAGTCCTCTGTCTACTCTTCTGCATAATCTGTGAAAGTGTGCACACACCAGAGGAAATGTTCTTACAGGTAAAGGGTGAAGCCGTCCAGCTCTCCTGCGTTATGCTTCTTACTGAGCTCAACCCTCAGTTCTCTCAAGGCCTCATTGCGGACCTGACCCTTCTCCAGGGGACCTAGGACCATACACAAAAAAAAAACACAAACAGGTTTAGTATTAAAGAGTCACAAAAATATTTGTATTCTCCTTTTTTTTGCTCCTAAAAGTCAAGTCCTCACCTAGGCTGTCCACTGTCTCGTCGTCTTTCTTTTTCTCCCCTGACTGGAGACAAAGAATAATACTTTTTAAAGTGGTTCAAGTTTTCTGTCATTTACTGAATATGAGCATGTCAGATATATGCAGGCTCTTACCAGATAGCGAGAATACATATAGAGAAAATAAGCCTTCTGACTGCAGCACCCTTTCAGGAAGTAAGCAGAGCGGTCATACTCTTTCAGGTCAAAGTAGGATTTGGCCAGTGTAAGTGCATCCAGGTCTTGTGCATCTTCCTGTGTTTTGGACAAACAATGGACAAGAAAAGTCATCCAAACCAGAAAAACATTTGAACATGTTCAGTTGATAGGCTACCTTTTTAAACTGTTGTTAATTCCCATAAAAAAAGATCAAACCAACAGTGTATTGATCCTAACACTAAGTAACGTCTGTGTCCAAATGACATCTGGTGGACAGATAAGCAACAGAACTTTTTGCAATTATCACAATTCACACAGTTGACCCAAACAAGCTGACACACCCTCCTATGTCAAAATGACCCCAGTGAATCCACCTCTTGACTGATGCCTAAGCTGTTCTTGGGAGCTACTCAGATTTTTTAAGATGGTACATATTTGTGATCCATCCGATTAAAAAAATTAGCAGAGGACAAGGATGGATTTGGGAAAAAGTGCATTAAATAAAATAAAAAACACTACATTTAGGATATTGCCAGCCATGTGATTGAGTTTAAATATTTCATATGATACAGCTTGAATAAAGAGGTCAATTCAAAATGAATTGTGCAGCATGAAAGTGACTCTTATTATACAGCTGGTTTGTAGGAACTGCAGCATACATATTTCTGCAAAGTAATACACACGCACACAGTGATATAATGAAAACAACTCAGAAAAGTCCTCTTCCCATGAGAGTGCACTAACCTCAGTAAAAGGAGCTGATGGGGGTAATTCATCCTTGGGAAGAGGAGCCAAAGCAAATGCCAACTCAGAAGCCCTGAGGTGTAAACACAGAAAAGCACGTGACATAACTGTGACATTATAATTAGGTTTATTAGGTTAATTTTTAGATTAAAGGTTTTAGTGTTTCCACACCAGCATGTTCCTTGCAGCTGTAAAACAAAACACCACCACTAAGTAGCTTTCTTTTTGACTCAGCTTTCGTCCAGTTTGTGGTTGTTTATCTACAAAAATCAATGACAGGCTGAAGTTGAGCCAAGTGATGATTTTGAAATAATAAATAATGTGGAGTGGTAACAACAGCTCTGTAAAGTTACATCTGTGTGATACATAGTCAGCAATGTTATACGTTATTTCACAGTGTTTTACTCCCTGCTTACACTTGACAGCGAACACATTGTTGAATTTAAAACTAAAGTAATCACTTGTTGACGCACTTAGCTGAAACATGGCGCTAATAATCGGTGTTTTAATTGTTATCATTCAGCAAACAGCGTTAGCTAAACTGGTGAAGCGACACTTGTCAACAGCGCTGCTAACGTTGCTAACACAACAGGGTAACCTGGCAACGTTCGCTGTTCGTTACCACGGTAACAAAGCAGACAGACAGCCGGCTTGTGCCACATTAGCGACGGTCAGTCTCACCACTTGGCGCTGTGCAGCAGTCCTCTTTCTTTACAGAGGGATATCACAGATATGAGCTGTTTCTTGATCTGCACCAGATCTCCAAACTCAATACAGAGAGCCGCCATTTTCATATTTTATCAAGCAGCTCTGTTATTGGTGGATGTTACAAAGCGGTAGACCCGCCCACCGGGGGTGACATCACTTCCTGGTCCTATCAAAATAAAAGCGTCAAGGTTACAGGTAGGCTAGTATATATTTTTTAAGGACAGCATAAAGCTAACTTCTCATTACCTTCGCATACAAACCAGCATTTCTGTCGCAGCTACGTATATCCATGTCTTTTAATATATTATACAAGTTTTGTATCTTTCCTATAGATGTCATTATCAAACATGGGCTGTAGAAGAACACAATTTTCAATAAAAACATATAATGTGAAAAATCATGCTATAAGCACAGAGGTATTGCACATCTCTCAGCCACTATAATGAACACAATATCAAGGTCCTGTTCTTTGTCATTAAATAAATACATTAAATACATTGCAGTAACAAGCTGATGGTGTGTCTGGTTTTAATGAAGAAGGCCCAGTTTTCTTTCAGCGCTCAACCATTGAAACTCTTCAAGGAGGGGAGAACAGGAAATGACTTTATCCCACGGAGAATTAGTGTGTGTGTGTGTGTGTGTGTGTGTGTGTGTGTGTGTGTGTGTGTATAGACATAACTGTGTCCTTTTAAAACAGCTATGGTAGGCTAGGCTACTGCTTTTTTCTCTACCTGAAATCATATAGGCTAGTTCATAAAGACATGAAACATCACCCTCTATATTTAGCCCCAGGCTGCGACCTCTGTTAGCTCAGGGCTTACAGCTCTTTTAGCCCTGAGCTTACAGTTATTTCACACTCATAACTTCAAATGTGGGAAATCCCCACTATTACCCCAGGGCTTATCCCTACTGTGGAGTGGGGTTATCCCTGGCTTTCTGAGGTTAGACCCAAAGGATCAGGGTTAAAACAACAGAAGTGGTGGGCTGGAACTGAACAAGTCAATAGGAATTTCATTTTCAATCATATTATTGTTTTATGTCTGCGTTCAAACCAAGTCAAGTGTTTTGTGTTTCCTGTACATCTTGATATGAAAAACTTTAGTTTGAATATATTTTTGGAGCAATTATTACAAACAAATTAACTTCTCTGGTAGCTGTAAACTCACTATGCACAGTGGAGGTAGGCCCTATGGTATTTGCACTGCAATAATAATAATAATAATAATAAAAAATATTGTGCTCCTATTGTATTTACACAAACAGAAACCTAACCCACAATCTATTCTTGGGCTGCTCTTTGGTGATTTAATGCTGCATAATTTGTCCACAAACTCCACAACTTAGTGAAGGATAGAGTGGGTTCATCAGATTTTGTCAAACATTACAGATAGTAACATGCAGATCATCAGGTTTGTGGTATGAGATGTCAGTTGTATATAAGTAGGGTGATAAAACAGATCCAGAGGCCGTGGTGCTTGACGTAGTCCATACCCATTAAAGACAAGTGATGACAAACGCCTTGATGATGTAAGGCTGAGGTCAGAAAATGCACTATATTATCAGAGCTGCTGAACAGTCGGTCATTATTTATGTCTTTAGAAAGGCTCTTTATTGCTCTGCTAAACCCAGCCCATGTTCTGTCAATATTATCTGCATTTGCTTGGACAGAAATAGCGGTAAATTATTTCATCAATATCCAACTCGGTAGTGAGTTGTGAAAGAGCAGGGACATTATGATTCTCTCTTGTACAGTAACGTGTCTTAGTTGATTGCCTGCCCAACTCCTGCCACTGGCCTCTATGCTTGGCCGTGCTTCACTGGTGCAGAGATGACAGGACTCATCATGTTCCTGTCCGTCAAAATCAGCAGCACTGCATAGAGGTACAAGTACAGCTTCTTTACGTGCTGTATTCAAATCCTCACTTTTTCTCTTGGTACAATAGTGATTCATATGTCCCATTTGAGTTAAAGCAACACAGGCCTTTGTGAAATGAAAATAGCATAAGGTTCAGACTGGAGCTTTATAACCCCAACTCCTCCAAAGACTCAAATAAAACAATGTGTTGAGCCTGATAAATAGGCTACAGCCCGGACCAGCACGCATCATTGAAACAGTAGACTAACAGGTGCTCACATGCTGAGCTGGCAGTGGCACTAAAACCAAAATGGCAACTGGGAACTGAACTTTGATCCTGGTAGAACGCACGCACGCTCTTTAAGTATTGTTTGGCCGAGATGCTTCTCTTGTGAGCCTTGAGCCAGAAACATGTCATCTCTTTCATGTACACAGAGACTGCAGATACCACAAAGTGTTTTTCATTCACAGACCTCCTACTGAGTGACGTCCACAGTTGCCTTATCCATCAATAGAGCAACAGAACAAAAGGAATGCAAGTGGGCAATGCAAGCTCACTAGACTCTCACATGTCACTGACACATGAGCTTTGAAATCTGAGAAGAAATAGCATGCAGTGCCTTTTTTTTTTTTTTAAATATAGCCTACCCTTGCCACATTTATTCATCACAAGAAACTACATGGGAGCATAATGTTCATTTCAAAAGACTGGTCTGTACAGTCTTTATCTAGTGTTTAATAATGTCCTCTTCAGATCTATTCATGCATGCTGTAGAGAGTAAAAGTCTCAGTGAAACATAAAGAGGTTTTTACAGCAGTAATGTTTTTCCAGGATACACAGAGGGGTGTAGATTTCTCATTCATTCAGATAATGAAGCCACATTCCTTCAATGAAAGTGGAGCATGACTTTAATTCCGCCTGTTAACAAATGTATCAGTGATGCAGCAAATCTGTCTAAAACCCGAGTTATTCTGAACAAATTCAACTGTAAGATTCAGGATGTTTTCATAAAGTAACTTTGTCAAACTTATGTATTTTTTATTTTGTTTTTCACTTTTCTGCAGCATGTGTCACTTTAGTTATTCAACTGGTGTGTAGTGTGCACATTTGTTGAGTTCCTCTTATTTCTTCTAATACTTTGGTGGGCAGGAACCACATTCAGTGAGCAGGCATTAAGCATAAGGGGATGTGTTGTAGAGATATATAATGTATAATTATAATATAACTGATTACCTAGTATTGCCACAGGGTGGCACTGTCTAACTGGATTCACCACGGCACAAGACAGTCTATACCCAGCCTAATGTATTAAGGGTGTGACAGATTAAAACCTATCATTAAAAACTTTTTAACGTATCATCAGCACAAACAGGAGTCATTTAGATAATGTGTTCTCCTTGAAAATGCAGGACTACAATAACCTGCAGCATCATCACAATTCCCCTACAAATCTGACAACAAAGTTGACCATCCACATCCTTCCTTCCCTCTCTGAAAGTTACCCTAGGAGTGGTGTGTTTGAAATGTCCTTCTTAATTGCCTGAATTTTATCCAAAGAACTGAACTGGGAATTTGGGAGGAGAAATTAATTGTCTCTGGTCCCCCAGGGTCTTCTTAAGAGGAAGTGAGGATGACACAGAATAGTTTTCAAGAGAGAGAGAGAGAGAGAGGACGGGTCCTCTACTGGAGTGCTGCCTGATATTGAGGTTCTGCTTGTTTGGCTTGATACGACACATAAGATCCACTATGTCAAAAATAAAATCTTGATGTGGTCGATGACGCCTCTTTTTTTTATTTTTTTTTAGAAGATATAGCAGAATATAATTTCCCTTCATTTGGATGCAGCAGTGTTTCCACTCTCCTCCCCCACATCGTGGTTGGACATCCTCTGTCGGACATGTCTCCCTATTTTCTCCACAGAGCAAAAGCCACTTAAGAAGACTGACAAAGTAATCAAGTAGCAGTGCAGTTTACAAGGCCAGGCACATGGCTCACTGAGCAGGTTGAAAGAGGCGCAGAGATGGGCCATATAGTCCATCCCATTCACTCAGCCCTTCCTCTCTTCCTTACACATACACAGCCGCATACACACGCATTTCTGATGTCTTTTTTTCTCCTTGCCTCTGTAGTTTCTTCACTTAAACGACCGACACACGCACACACACACACCCACACACACACACACATGCACCTCCTGCAGGTATGGGGCAGTAAAGTGCGTGATGGAGCTGCTGAGACAGAATTTTGAGACAGCTGTGTAATTGAAAGAGAAAATGTGCCAACAATGTGCTAGATTATGTGTATGTGTGTGTGTGTGTATGGGGTGGTGGTAGTGGGGACTCAAAGCTGAGTCAATATAGTGCATGATCATTTCACCGAGTGTATGTCATTTTGATTTGCTGTGTTCTTTTATTACCCAAATACTCCGGTAATACCTAAAGTGTGTGCATGTGATAAGTGCAGGTTCTCTGTGTATAAATAATACAAGTAAATAGACTACTGCTCAATTTATCTCTTCAAAGGTGGAGATCAAAGGTTCCAATCAGCTTAATGTATTGAGTTTTCATATGTCTCACTACCCACTCATTACTAGAATAAAAAAGCCTGGATAGTGTTACTTTCTGTTTTTTTTTTTTTTTTTTTTTTATCCTTTTCTATTTTCTCTTTGCAGTTGCATATCAAAGCAACATTAGACAGTGGAGTAGGTTAGCATCCTGCTGAATGGCCGGGGAAGACAGAACCACAGAATTTGAAAATAACATAAGCTGAAAAGGCTGGAATTGCAAACTTGTTTCAGAGCAGCAGCAACAACAACAACAACGACAAAAAAAGCAATATTCTCAAACATCTCTGTACATCTGTTACATTTGTGTAAGTAAGCGTGAAAATGTGGCTTTTACGGGCAGGCCCGGTCCCTGTGGTCTTGATCAGGGCCCTGTGCACGACCCTGGGATTGGCTGTTGATGACGTTGTTTACTTGAACTGAGAACAGCCAACAGCCATGTCTCATCAGGGCAGCCACCACCTGAGCACTGGGCACTGCACCACACTGCCTTCACAGGGACACAGTCACGCACTGGTCTGTGCTGGATTGTATTTGGCGGCCTTTTTTTGTATCATCACGACATAAAATGTATATATTCTCCAAAGAGAAAGGAAAGCATGCGAATCAAGACATGATGCCGAAGCAATTTATCTTTTCTTTCCACCTCAATGTGTAGAGATAGGCTGTCCCCTGCAGGGTAATCTGACATTTTTCTACTCAACTGTTGTCTGTTCTCTACCATGAAGAAAGTGTTTTGATTGAGGTTATATGAGGAGAGAGGAGAGGAAGAGAGGATGGGGCGGGGGAGGTTTGCAAAAAAACAAGAAATAAAGAAAGGAAACAGAAAAAAGCGCAACATTTAAGTTGTTCTCAGGCAGAGCCGTGCAGTAACCACATCCTCCATGTCAAGGTGGCATGTGATGTGTCCCAGAAACATGTCAAGCAGTGGATAATGGCTGAGACAGATGTGTCATGTCAGTGCACTGAGGGGGAGAGAGGTATGGGATTAATTTGCCTTTTGGGACAGGTGCTGAAAGGAGTGGGAGCAGACACAATAAATCTAATGTTACATGCAGCCCCCTGCCATCCCCCAACCCTCTACCTAACTCCACAGGACACTGGGAACATACAGTATAACCGTCTATTTCATATGGAAAATCTCTGTCAGCAACACGCTTTTACACTGCTGTTATCATTTCCTGTAACACGATACCCTTCATACTCTTGGTTTTCTGTGAGCGATATGGATTTTGCTGGTTGCACTCATGTAGCCAGCTGCTCATAACAAATTATAGTAAATCACTCAGAGTCACCAATTCACATCACAGGGCCCCTGCATGGTCAACTCCAGAAGTTGCAGAGCATAGATGAATTCAGACGTGTAATAAGCCAGTCATAAACATCATTAGCAACAGCTGTAGTTCAGGCCAGGTCAGAAATGGCAGCACGGTGCTCGGAAGGGAATGCTAGGCTCCTGCACTCAAGGAAATGTAAATACATTATTAATATTTTATGATTCATGGCTTTATACATGAATTCTGATATCAATTCTTCTCCTGAGAAAGGTTACGAATTTATAACCCAGCTGCATGTTCTCTGCTCTCTCAAACAACTGGTGCAGTGCTCTCAGGTAATTAATCAAATGGATCAACAGTGCGTGTTGCTGTTATTCCTTTCCCAGCTGATCTTGTATTGTGAGACAGGTCATTTCTAATGGAATAGCTCCATGGTTTTATTAGTGGTAGATAACAAAGTGTTTCTTGGCCACTGCTGGAACAGAGACAGATGATGATGGCATCCAAGATCAATGGAAATATGATGAACCAACCAACTTGTCATAACAGCTTATTTGGATCTCCTAAACATCAGTGACAACGTGTATATATGAGGTTTTAAGACCACCTCCCCTCCAAGACGTCCAAAACTCCAGAAATCAACACTGAGGTTAAAGTTTTGACCCTTCTAGCTTCAGTAACTGGCACTGCTGGGTTGACCTGCTGGTGGGTCACTCATAGATATATACAGTATATATTAATAAAAAAAAACATATAACGAACCCATGCTATGGAGCCAAACAATGTCAGAATTCAAATTTTGTTACCAAAGTTTCTAAAAGTATCAACTCTGTCAGGCTGAACATCACGCATTGTGTTTAAAATTATTAAAAACTATCTGTCTGATGTAATTGTGCAGAAGCTGTGATGTGACATGTCGCCACTTTTTCAGCTGATCTGTGCAACATAAATCCAGTGTTCGCTCTCTTTTAGCTCTTTTTATGGTCTCCTCCTACTCCTGAGGGAAATATCTTCTTCTTTAGCTGCTAACTGCTCCACTGTGTTCACCAGATAGTTGCTCACTGTGTCTGTCAGCTGTTTGGTGCTGAGCAGGTAGTGTGTACTGAGGTTTTTCTAAAGAAGAAGAAGAAAAAAAACTGGATACAGTGGTCTGCTGCAGCAGGAAACAATCCCGAGAGTTAACCAGAACAGCAAAGCTGACGATCAGACAGCTAAACAATTAAATGAAACTTGCTCCAAAGCTCTAGCAGTTGTTCAGTTCAAGCTACCCGTTTCATAATGTCACGTTGTTTTAACATTATTATCAAAATACATATATATAACTCCTGTTTTGCAGATAGTAACAAACATAAATCAACAAAACAATAAATTAAGATACAAAAAAAATGTATGACCAAATTTCTTACAAGAGGAAAGTAAAACATATTTTACATCTACTGTACAGATTATCTTAATAAAGAGTTTGAATCCTCCTATCTATTCATTTAATTTATTTAACCCTTTGGATTCCTTATTATTATCTCCTATTTCCTATGCTTTCTCCAGGTAACAAGCTAGTCCAAATGTTTCAGCTAATTTAATCTGTGTGCATCTTTATGTAATAATATGTATATTTAAATATAAATATGTCCAGGACCTAAAAAGGAGGTCTGTATGTTTCAAGGTTTTACTATTCAGCTGTAAAATAAATTCTTGTGAACTGTGCCGGAGCTTGAAATGACCCCTCAAGACTGCTCTATTTTTCATGCTGACAGTTGAACTGAAATACCCTTTAAATCTAAAGGTGAGGTTGCTTGCTTCATGGTTATGTACTGCAGCATTTAACAGATCCTTCGCCTCGGCGGCAGCTCATACACAGTTCATTCTTCTTCAGTCCCATTGTAGCGAACAGTATCCTGATAGACGGCCACAGCCTTCTTTTGTGGACTGGATCACCTCATCTCTCCAGTGGAAGGTTCCCACACTTCGCCCTGTGTTTGGTACCATTAACCACACCGAGCTGCTGCTGTTTGAGCTCCAAAACAACAAGCGACAGATGACATGCCCCTGTGGACAAAACAGCAGAGTGTCATGTCAAGCCCTGACGTTTAGCTCCTGCCTCCACAGGCTGTGCTGGGACTGTATGACCATGTCATGCTGCTCCTCTCAGGGAGAGCTTCAAGAACACAAACTGAGCAATGTTCCCTGCAGCTTGGGACACTTTTGATGAACTCTCTGACATGAGGACATCACATTATATGTCGTATTAGTGGAGATGTGTGCACCATCTTGACTGCTCTTTTTTTCCTTTTTTTTTTAGATCAAGGGCAAGGCCCAAAAGAAGCCGCGTGTTGGAGACCTCATCAAGCCTCGAAGAGATGCGAAACATCACTGAGTCCCCATTATGCCACTATTTTATCCCCCCGATTCAGACTGCTGTTGGCGTTATTCATGCTCGTACATGGCGAAACACTTTGAGCTTTAAAAAGCTGAGGAAGATAGATTCGTTGGAAAACCAAAATACTTCCCCCGCTCCTTCTCTCTCTGTCTCACTCTTTGTTTCAAGCTTTTTAAATGCACACAGTGGCCTTGAAACAAAATTAATTAACAACCAGGCAGAATAATTAAAAAAACGATGTTGAACAAGGACAAAAGAATCATTAAGATGGTTAGACAGCTAATTTCAAAAAAGACTCACTGCTTTGTGCAATGTACGACTGCATATCAAGTCATAATTTTCATTTTGAGTGACATCTTCATATATGAGGTGAGGAAAAACTAACTTTAAAGTTATTCTTCATAATTATGGAGTTTAAGATACATACAGTATTTTACCTTGAGAGAGGGAAAGTCATATTCTCCTGTTTTTGTTTTCTGTGACTGATGGCTTATGTTATTGTTAATGAAGTTCAAACAACAGCATATGGATGAGCTTTTATTTCAAACTTTGATTTAATTGTTTTACATGAATGGCTTATAGACCTTGGTGGTGTGCAGACAGAGGCTTTGAATTCAACAGTTACAATATTAATACAGAACCTGTCATTCAAACGGCTGACAAATTCACCTAAATATTCAGAACATTTTTTTTGATACGCCACATTTTTGAGCCTCAGCCTCTGTTGTTGAATTATTCCACCTGGATCGAGCAGCGTATCTGAATTTCTTTACCATAACAATGTCGAGAAATGATTAAACATTGATTCTCCTGAGGAAAGATAAAAAGCTTCTTCACAGTGTTTTCTAAACATTTGATGGAATTCATGTAAAACCTCCATATGTGTGAAAAAAAAACAGCCAAATCAATGAATCAGTCTTTTGGATATTATTTAAATTGATGTGCATTTTAACAGAACATGGTATGCCATTGTAAGTTAATATGATAAATTCACACTTAACAAAGGGAGACTGGGAGAGAGGGACGACAAGAGGACAAGAAATCCATATTTCATGTGTAAACACTGGGAAGTGAGTTTATTTTATGGTGTTGTGGTTTTACAAACCAATGAAAAGAAAGAACACCAGAATATCATAGCAGCACATTGCACTGCATATCGACACACAGACAAACACACACACATACACACACACTCCACAACATGGTCCAAACACTGTATTGTGCAGCTTGTCATTTTCTGATGCAACTGGGATGTGGTTACAGCGTCTTTCTCATGTCTCAGAAGCAAAGGAAATAGAAATATGTAACTCGAAGCGATACATAAATTCATTTTCTTAAAAGCCTCGAACTACACAGCTTCAAAAGGGTTTTTCTCGTGTGATGTAATTATGATTTTTAAATGATTTTAGGATTCAGGTTGTTTTTAAGATTTAGGCTTTAAGTCTGATACTGCAAATAATTCAAGCCTGATCTTACTATAATCTCTTATGCCTAAAAAGACAAGAAAAAAGGAATACTCAGCTAGATCTCTGGTGGCTTTCAGAGGACGTGTTTAGTCTTCATGACACGGTGATGCAGAATCCTTATAGAAACCTGCTGAGAGAGGCAAAGGTCTCTGATATGTGGAACTGCTCTGAATGTCAGAAATGTAAAATCTGAAACCTATAGCGTCCCATTTTATTTCTGTCTTGTCTGCTCTAAAGGACAACTCTTGAGTCAGCTCTTGATTAAATAGATCTATGGATCAATTTTTCATCCTCAAAACCCTTTTTTTTTTAAATGACTTGAGGCAATTACTGTAGAGTTTGCCAAAGGTCTCTTCTGTCTTCCCTCTTTCTCTTTCTCTCTTTTTCTTTCCCTTTCCTTGCATCACTCAACATCTGCCTTTGTAGAGTAAATTAGTAAAAGACTGCACTAATAAAAGAGCAGCCAGCCGGAGCTGACTGATTGAATTAATAAGCAACATAATCATAGCTGATCTGTAAAGTTATCTACAAGCCAACGTATTAGGCGCATTGGGTGTACCACACTGGAGAGTGCCTGGCTGCCTGTCACATTTCTGCATCTGCTTTCGGCTGCTGTCAATCCCTTCTTCACCTAATTGCTTGAGATAGAGGGTTGCAAATTGTCTTAAAGAGCTCTCCCTCTATTTAATTTTGCTCAAATAAAAACGTGGAGATGCTTGGTTTGTTTATGGCTGCCTCCTTTCAATGTTTACTGTAGTGTGAACAAAAATAAACAAAGATTTAGAGTGCCTTGTATTTGTGAGTGTAAGACTCACTTGCAGTTACACTTTGATTTTATATCTTACCATGACATATTTCACTGTAAGCACATCTTACTAAAAAATTACGGAAACACTTCCTGATAAGGACTAATTCAGTATTCATAGATGTGCCATGGGGCTGTTACATAGCTCCCAGCTTTGTACAACATCACACACTGTTGGAGTGTTTGTTGTGTGGTGTCTGAAGCATTCAGGCCAAAAGAATGGTATATTCATCATTGATTTGAATTAAAATTCATGGCTTCAAGGCGTTGGGTTAAAAGTGCCGTATAAAGGACAGCGCTAGTCGGGCTAGTATTCATCGTAATGTCATTGGAATGCATCACAATAAATCGCCCGTATTGTGTACAGAGTCGAGCACTGAATCATGGCACATTATTGGGGAAGTAATGTTCAGCCCAAAAAAAGGAATGACTATTTCCTCTGGTCGGAGTCACCAACGGCTAAAACATAAGCTCACAGAGGACATGCAACAGACTTCAAGTTCAATGACATCTCATGACTTATGATTGTCTTATAATTTTGATTTGTAGAGATATAAAATTTAATAACTTTAGTGATCCCTTTTCCACTGGCCACCAACACATTTTTTCCCCAAAATATGGTTCTTGACCAAAAAGGCCTAAATCAATCATAAGTCATGTCATGAGGCTCAGGTGTAGTGTGCCAACAGAGCTTTGAGTATATCTCAAGGTCTATTTGTAGATTTGTAGTAAATACTTTTGGTGTCATAGTACAGGGAAAAATTGAGAAATTGCTGAGATGTGTAAAAAAAAAAAAATCATATTTTGGATGAGTGTCCTTCAGAATGATGCAGCTAAAGCTCAAAACCTCTATCAAATGATTGTACGAACAGTCTACAGTGGTTATTTCTGATAAAGTGAAGCAGTACAAAATTATTGAGATTTTACTACAAAATATTCAGGCGAGCTTTCCAAAATGCCCATTTTTGGCACAACTTGGAACCACCTGCCACTAAATGAAAAAGAATCAACCGGGACTAATAACAACTACTTGGCCCTCTGTGTCCTTCTGTGTAAAGCTGCAGTGACCTGCTTATTTGGATGCAGTTACGCCGGCCGGGCTCTATCTCTGCAGCGGATTGGTTGATTCGAGTGATGTGATTGACAGTACTGGCAGCCAATCAGAATCAGCAGAATCCTGACATGTGTGACGCGCAGGCTGTTGTGTGCGACAGGTCCGCGTCGCGCCCGGACCGATTTAAATGTAACACCGGTCAAAGGTCAAACTGAAAATATTGTGGATTTACCATGGATCTATTAGGCCTATGGGATTTACCCATAAAACAAACTTCTCACGGCAAAACAGCAAAGGTAAGAGTTACAACCATGTTTTGACCAAGCAGTGTCTGTGTTTGCTCGACTTTGCTCGTTGTCTAATGTCTTCTCTCTCTGCCGTGCTGCTGTGTAGCTTCTGTGTTAGCCACGGTTGCTATGTAACGTCCCAATCTTTGTAGCCGGCTCTTTCATATGAGCGGTAGCTGAGGTGTTTTGTGTAATGTACAGTAGTATACGAGCCAGAAATGTGGCGACTGGGTCCACAGAGGTGCTTCATGAAGTTTGATGTTTAGTTGTTTATTTGAGTAGTGTTTGGGCTGTGTTTGGGTCATATAAACATGTTTTTTATGTTGTAGGCCAGCTGCTGTTTAATTTGATGTAAAATATAACTATAGGCGTTGCATTGACAACATTGCTGTTTCATTATAGGAATGGGACAATGCACAAGGCCGACTGGATGCTACTCTGACACGGTATCGAAAATGATTGACTGGGCTGAGGCTAGCTGGTTAGCATGCTAACTTCTGATGGCAAGAAAACCAGACAACAGGGTTTCCACCTTCTTTTTACAGTCTATGGTTTCCACCTCTGGAAACAGCACTTGGTGAGTAAAGGATTTAAGTCTGATCCTGTGTTCACAGAGTTTCCTCTAGACTGCCAAGGCTAACAACAACAACAACAGCACAGCAACAGCAAAAACATATAAGTCATTCTTTTAAACACAAAACATTACACTGCCTAATATAGATCAGACTCTATATTGCCTATTTACAAACAAAAAACGCACTTCAACAGTGGTCTGACGTTCTTGATGCATGTCCAGTGTCCACCATACTAAAAACCATTACTCACTGCTGCTGTTACCTT
This sequence comes from Trachurus trachurus, assembly GCF_905171665.1. Taxonomy (NCBI): domain Eukaryota; kingdom Metazoa; phylum Chordata; class Actinopteri; order Carangiformes; family Carangidae; genus Trachurus; species Trachurus trachurus. Next base: position 15,486,726 of record NC_139903.1, on the reverse strand, counting down.
TGTTGTTTTCTTTATTCCCTGGATTTTAATTTCATGTAAAATTTAAACAGCTTGTTTGCCATACTTACCTATTTTTCACATGTATATTTAATATTCTAAGACTGTCTGTTTTTATCAAAGATTTTTTTTTATTTTACTAACTGTGTGATTTGGTTGGAGTTCATGCTGCACCAGTATCAGTAAATCAAAGATATTTCTGACACTTTCAAAGCGTCACATCCTCCCATCAAACAAAATTGCCTTTCTTTCACCACATGACACCCCACTGATTTTCATTTTAGAATAATAACTCACAACATTATGTCCTACCACAACATCCTGAACATCAAAAGAATTTACATAAAATTAAGATAACAAAATAACAACACACTTTTTTTTATACTCCGCTTCCTACTGTGACAATAAACAAATAATTATTGTCCACTCTGACAAACAAGTACCCGGACTCACGGCTGACATCATCTGCACCTTTGCCTTTCGCCTTCACAGAAAAACCATAAAACACTAATAGTGTCATCACACCAGTGGCCACACACTCCACATGGTAATAAACAATTCTACACACTTATTAATGCTCACACACTCGCCTGTACCTCAGGCCGTGTTATCAATTTCCATAGAGGTATCTATGTTTATTTATCCACAAAATTCCTGTAAATAATTGGAGTTTGTGGTGGAGAGCAGCAGTGCGAAAGAGTCAGTGATACCCAGTCTATTAACTTGTTGACACTTTGGGGTCGGCCTGACTCTGGGCTAATGTGGAGTGTGACCGAGCAGAACCATCTTCATTATCCCAGCGTAATGTTTCATTGCTGCGGGCTTGTGCACTGATGGCCACCCACCCACTTCTCTGCGTCTACTTCTCTATTTCTCCTGCTCCGTTTTTCTATCTCCTGTAAATGCGTGGTTTTGAACAGTCGGCATACCATTTTTTTGAGAAACTTTTTTTTTTTTCTCCACAGATTTCTAGTTTATTTCACCCTCTGTCCATCCATCTACTTCTTCTCCTTCCATCTTTCTCTGTAGTGTCAGAGCTTTATTGCATCATCTTTCTTTGGCGAACTTGCACTCATATTTCCTCCTCTCATTTTGCTTTGCCTTGAGAAGTTGCAATCTGTCTGCACTCACTGGCCTGGCTGATCTCGTATTATTTGTACATCTTCCTCACAATTTTGTAGGGCCAAATCACAGCTGCTCTCTAAATTTCTCTTTCCTCTGACTTTTTCTTCATCTCTCTTGCACATTGAAATTTTTTTTGGCTGTTTTTAAGGTAACGGACCGAGGACAGCAGGAAGTCACAGAAAGGATTTTGATTGACTGCTGCTTGAAAATATATTTTCCATGACAATAGAGCCAGTTATTCGTTGTTGCTATGTGAGAAGTGTTGGGGGAAAAAAACCTTAAAATTGCAGGGTATGCTTTTAGTTTTAATGAAATTTCGGCACTGGTAGCTGTGGTGGGGAGTCAGAGGAACAAAGTGCCTTTTGAAATATGTCCCCATCTGACTTTATTTGCATTCTTGATCCTTATTGTAAATCATTGCACATCTACATGAGCTGTGCCAATTAAGGCTCAGGGAGTAAACAGTTTGAGAATCATTATGCATTAGGGGAATAACAAGTAATATGAAGCTGTCCAGAAGAATCTCTCACTGCCTTTCCGCTCCTTTCCCAGACTGTCATCTTGTCACTTGCTCTGTCAGGAGCTCTTAAGTCACGCTAGACTGCATGCATGAAAGAAAAAAAAACAGCAAAAACAAATTACCTTTTCTTTAGTGAGATTAATTGACACAGATGTGAGGAGGAGGAAGGGAGAGGGGGGAAAAAGTAGAAATCAACCAGGTGCAAACTATTGATTTAAATCCAAAACATGACCTTTCTAACACTTCCTCCCCACCCTAATTCTCTCCCAAACCTCCCCACTCTCTGCTCTCTGCACTACTGTCTAATAAGGCATAAATGCTGCATCGTGATCTAGGAACTACAATTTATTCTCCTGTTAGATTCAGTGTAAGTCATTCTAAGAAAGATTGAATGGATAAATCTTTTTTTTGTATATTCAAATTCAAGAAATGATCCCCCAAGCACACCAGGAAGAAGAAATGTTTAATTATGTTAACTTGACTAAACATTATCTGATAAATAGAGAAGTGAATGGAGGAAAAGGCAAAGTAGTGGTGGTTCATGATTTATAGCATTCCATAAAAATAATAATAATAAAATATATATACTGTATATATTGGTGTCTGGAAATTCGAAATCCACGAGACAAGTTAGACCGTCTGGAAGATTGGGGAGTATTGCTCCGTTCCTGTATTAGAGGCTGAATGTTATGGCATATAACGTTATAGTTTAACACTCAGAACTTCAGCTTATCGGCTTCAGCAGAACCGTGTTAGTGTGGTTTGATTGGATTAGACTGACAATGGTCTGGAAATATCAGCAGACAACCGTCATCACATTTTGAATCAGATGTTGCTAAATCCTCACTGGCTAATGCAATATGCGACATCACCCCTTTCCGAGTAAACCCCGCCCTGTTGTAAATCCATATGGTGAAGACTGATGAGAAAAAGAAAAATATCTGTGAATGGGGGAAAAAAAACAGTTTTAACTTTGGCTGAAAATCAAGTAGGGCACCATGGCTTATAGTTAGAGGAAGAAAAACAAAAGAGTTTTAGGGAGCCTTCACAATTATGACTAAGGCATGCAGTCACCTGCTTCCCTTAAGTGGGGATCTGGGGTCTGCAAACAGCTGGAGTGTCTGTGTCAACACATCCTCCTGCTGGGCTGCACATTCCCCGAGCTCCCAGCCAGTGAGTGCGGCATGACGAAGGCCATCCTTCTGACCTGTGCTGTGATTGGAGGAGGCTGCGGTCCAGTCTCCCCTGAGGTCATTCGTGTTGAATCTGTAGAAGATGGAGTTCAGCTGGGTGGCTGATTATATTTGTATTCATACTTAATAAAATCGGAAAGCTAGAGAGTTTGTTCCGCTTATATCATATCCTTGCAGCCTACAGGTGTTGATGCTAAAATAAACATTAATAATCACTGTTCATATCAAAGAGTTAAAGAGAAACCATTTCAATTAAACACTGACTGTATGGATGATGCTAAACTAGCACTTATTATTACCTCAGATGCAATGTAATCCTGGAACTTGAAGGCGGCTGTGGCTCAGGAGGTCGAGCAGGTCGTCCACTAATTAGCGGGTCAGCGACTCCTGCAAGCTGTGTGTCAAAGTGTCCTTGGGTAAAATACTGAAGCCCACGTTGCCATGAGTGTGTGTATGAGTAAGTGGGTGGATTTGGCATATTGTAACGTGTTGTGAGTAACCAGTAACACGAGAAAATCTCTGGAAGTCCATTTATCATTTCAAGTGAGACAGACTGAGGGGAAAAAAACAAAAAACAAAACAATGAAAAACTCAATTTTCATGCTCAAAGAGATAAGAACATTTTCTTCCACCAAAGCTATGGGCATGATAATTGCTGGGGCATTAGTACTCTGAACTCAGTGACAAAAGTGATAATGTGTTTGCTCTTATTTTCATTGTTTCAGTCAATACTGTGTGTTGATACTTCTCACAGTTATTTGTGATGAGCCTTAAAGTCATCATCATCTTTGTGGAAGCAGATAGATTGAAGATGATGTGAACACAATGAGGACAACAGTTCATCATTAATAAGCTTAGAAAGGTGTCACATAACTGCAACTTTAGAGATGAATATTGTTTATGTATCAATTAATAATCTAAAACCGCTGGTGCTCAGTTCTGAATGGATTAGATGATTTCTGAACTTCCGTTATTGCTGCTTTATTTTTTATTTCTCCAAATGGTCACAGTATAATTTTTTGCACCAGCCAATCAAAATGAATCACAGCCTCTTAATGAGTTCCACTTAGTGTGAAATAGACTGAAAACAACACCCACCGGACCAGACCGGGCTCCTATTGAGGCTCCCTGATGTTTTCTAATCATTCTCTGCCACATTTCATATGTTCAGGTTGTTTTTATAAGTGAGGACGCTCTCCTCTGTACTGTCAAAGCTTGTTTACAGAGAGAGAAGTACACGCCGATCCCATGTTACCCTGACAATAATCACTTGCGTTTCGTTCTGCACCACAGTCCAGTTTGACATCCTCAATTGATTTCACGTGTTGTGATTGGCTGAAATGTTGCTAAGGTGTCGGTCGTGTTTGACACGATCGCGCTGCTGATGCGTTTGTTACAGCATGTCACCGCGATACACGAGGAATATGTTTGACCTTGAGACGTTTAAAGGGATAGTTCACCCTAGAATTATATTTCGCTCATTATCTACTCACCCTCATGTTGACTAAGGGCTGGAAGAATTATCAGAGTCCACCGTCCCTTCTCTGAGTTACAGGGGGTCTCGGCGTAGCAGTGAATTTCAATGCAACGGTTGCAAAGGGACACCGGAGCTCTTCGTAAAAAAACACACACAAAAAAACATCCAAATACCTCCATGATGCTCGTATGTAATGTCCGTCTTGTGCTGAAGCAAAATCGCAAATCACGCGATATTTGGACGGACCAGGAAGAGGAGAAGAAGAAGAAGACGAGAAGCTTCCGCTACAAACAAGCTTAAAATATAGACTTATTTAATTTTTTTTCGGGACAATTACGCAATTTGGGGCTTCAGCACAAGACGGACATTACATACGAGCATCATGGAGGTATTTGGATGTTTTTTTGTGTGTGTTTTTTTACGAAGAGCTCCGGTGTCCCTTTGCAACCGTTGCATTGAAATGCACTGCTACGCCGAGACCCCCTGTAACTAAGAGAAGGGACGGTGGACTCTGATAATTCTTCCAGCCCTTAGTCAACATGAGGGTGAGTAGATAATGAGCGAAATATAATTCTAGGGTGAACTATCCCTTTAATGGATATTTGACCTCAAATTACGCATGTACTGTAGTCGTATAGAAGATGCGGCTCGTACGCTGTGATTTGCTTAAACCCTCTTGAACCTCTGCGGCATCCGAACCTTTCTTCCCCTTCACTTCAGGTCTACCACTGGTCTCTGCGCTGTGAGTCCTTTGCATGGGCCCCGTAGCTAATCAAAGCCTCTCATTCTGCTTAGCTGTCATGCACACAAATTCCCAACAGCACTTTCTTATTAGCCCTGAGTTTAAAGCACACCAAAGTCAACTGACAGACCCTCCAAGAGCAATGCTTAAGAAGAGTTTCGTCCTGTCTGTCAGATGCATGTGGGTTGGAGCTAGTGACTTTGCATCTTATGTGAAAAGTGTTTCTCCTCCCACCTCGGCGTCTGTGCTCAGGGTGGAATGATTTCAGTGGAGGTGGGAGTCGACTGCATGCAATAATTTTGACCTGCGACCAAAGCAAGACAGCAAGACTAAATTAGACCTGAAGACCAAGCAAAAAAAAAAAAAAAAAATGTTCCCAGAGCCACTTTGATAACATCACCTCATCTGTTAATGTCCTGCTCGTCCCCAGAAACTATAGAGGCAGGTTATAGTGTTTTGGTGGCAAGTAATAAGCCACTAATGTGCATGGATTTTTTCACTCCTCGGGGTTTAGTGAACTGATGTCGCTGTCAATGGATAAAGTTGTAAAGAATGAAATAGCTATTTTGAAAGCTGAAACTCCAAGCTATGGCTCCTCAGCATGCTGCCGCCATCTCAAGCTGCGAGAGGAGACTGAAAAGATGAAGTACAGCAAATATCTGCAGAGTTGTTGTTGGGCGGTGAGCGGGGGCAGGGGTGTGTGTGTGTGTGTGTGGGGGGGGGGGGGGGGGGGGGGGGTTACAGATCGAGGTTTGCTGACCTTGAAGTGCCCCCCTTTTCCTTCATTTGACTCAGCTACTGCACCTGAAAGATAAAGTAATGTGAGGAGATAGTTAGAGGTATTAATAAAACAGTTAATATCAATAATATTGTGTCATATCTTCTCTCTGTTTGGACTTTATTATGCAGAGAACACAGAAAATGCACTAGTTGTCAGGTTTTACATTACTCTGCCACACCACTTGTATCCTGAAGTGGCTGGTTACTATTGGCAACAGTAAATATATTTAAATACTACAGGTCACAGAATTCGAGGAGCAGCAAAACAAATTATTGTCGCTTTAATAAAGAAGCCAGGCAGTAATTGGCCTTTTCCCATCATTCAGTGAGCAACTGTGATGTGATTTTATGCTGCACACACAGTGTGAGTCCGCGGAACAGCAGGGCACAGTGAAAGTAGTTGGTTACCTGGGTGAGAAGTTGGAGGTGTGCAGCCTGTCACCTGCAGCTCTCCATCTAACCGCTCGCTGTGAGGAACTCCCACTTCTTCCATCGCAGGCCAGCTGGGATGTTTCAAACCGATCCACTGTCTGTCGGAGCACGCTTGTGTTGCTTTGTGGATGCAACAATAGTGGTGAGTGCTGAGCCCTCTAACGTACACACCGCACTCCTGTGAGAACTTCATTACGAAAATCAACAAGTTTTTAAACAAGCTTTTAATGTGAAGCTGCAGCAGTGGGAAATGTTTGGTTTTTATTAGCAGCCACTTATTGCAAGAGTGTTTTCTGTGAATGTCGCCACAGTTTTCCAGTTTATAATGTTGAAAATGTGCAATACTTTAATCAGCGGGGGACAGTCTCAGTCACTATTGTATTAAGTAGCTGTGTGATAGATGATAACCAAACACACATTTATTTAAATGGAAAGTATCAATTTTGTCACTGTAATGATAATAATAACACACACACACACACACACATATATGAAGAGAGTATTTATTTGTCCTCTGTTTTCAATCACAGTTTCTTGCCGAGATGTAGACGTGAGATTTGAGACTTGAATCAGAGGAAAGAGTTGATCGGACTTGACGGCTCTGAGACTTGTCTCGCTTTACTAGATTGGACTTGAGACAAGAGTCATGTCTCAGGCTAAAATCCCCAAAACAGTGAGAGATAAACAAGACAGCACATCACTGTGATGTGCCTCACTTTATCAGCTGCTTTAAAATGCTGAAACATATTTGCAGCATTGACTTCCAGACTTGAGGCTTGACTTGGGACTTGGTTCTGACAGTCTTGAGACTTATCAGAGACTCGGCCCCCGCTGATGCATTAATATCATCTTAAACTCATATGGATCTTCTGTGTAATCAAAGGAAATATGAAGCTCTCTGTAGGTTTGCTCCCGCTGCGAGCGCCTGCAGATGTGTTCGCACCGGAGCTTATACTGTTCTTCTGTGGCTGTGACAGAGCCAATGGATTATTCAATAGTGTAATGAATGAGGTGTCAGAAACATTCAGCTCTGCTGCTGGGCAGAATGATTTCTCTCTGTCTACCTCTGCCTAGCTATACATTGCTCTTATTGATTATGATGGGGCTGCCTCCTCTCCAGTTATTACAATATTGATCTCAGACAGATGCAGAAGAACAGAGTGAATAGAGGAGGGAAGTTTCACAGGCTTGAGAGAGAGAGTGAAGGCACGCAGCGAGGAGAATCAGCGGGTTGGGGCCACATACGAACTTGCTAAACTGCGTTTGATATTTCTTTAATAGACCAAGACAGGTTAAGTGTCTTTGGATACATTTCTTTATTTCTTGTTTTGACCTCTTTGTTATGGGAGGAAGGCTTGCAAGGCCGGTTTTATCCAGAGGGGAGTATTTGTATGGTATGTCTGCTTGTTTTGGGCTTTTTGTTTTTGCTTTGGGATTGTGGTCAAAACTAAATTTGAAAACAGTTTTAATCATTAAAATCCTGGATGATCTTTCTGTATTATAGAGTAAAAACCACCCTTGAGTTTCATTAACATCATATTTGAAAAAATAATGATTCACTTCTAATAATCTTTTAAAATGTCAAAACTTTGACCAAGCTGCTCTTCAGCGTCTGATTAATTTGAGTAGACTTCTTCTTCTAAAGGTCTGAAGGACTTTACTGAGGTCGTCCTCGGTGTGTCCCCGACTGTCTCCCTCCACTTTGTCTCTAAACACCAACTCTGCAGTCAGGAGGTGTGGGAGGGATCACATCACCTCAGTTCATTTCTGTGTCTGTTTGCTCCCTCCTTGGAGCTTAGTAAAGCAGGAAGCCGGTTGCTATCCAAACTCAGCCTCCCCTGATGTGCGACCTCAATTACAGAGGCAGAGAGATTATGGGTCAGAATTAATACCACTCTTAATCCTCTGCAACTCCCTCTATCTGCTCTCGCCCAACGTCTTGATCCAACGCCGGTTTCATTTAATAAACAGAAGACAGGTTGACCACTCGTTCTTCCGTCACTTCTCTTTCTTTCTGCGACTCGTGTCTTTCCGTCCTTTAACGTCCGCCCTCGTCGCCTCACCTCCGCTCTGTGGGCTCGTTATTGTCACAACACTTCACTGACGTTCAGCTGCGTTTTATTTACCAAACATGTCCCACAGAAGTTTCAGCAAATCTCCTCCGGTTTTCAAACACTGTTTGCAGACATGGTTGTCAGATTTAAATGTTTCTGTCCAGATACAAAGTTATTATCCTTATGGCGACTTCTACATCTTTCAGATTTACGGTTGTTATTTTCTTTTTTAGGTTATTTTTTTCACATGATATCAATTTTGTAGAACACACACAAAGTACACAGTCACAATGTCACTTGATTTACGTGCACATCATTTAGTCTAATATCCTCACATCAGTGTTGCTGCCGCCATTAGGTTTGATTACTTGGCTTGTTTATTTTGGAAATATTTCACTTTGATATTATTCATCGTTCGAAATTTGTTTTGTCATCTCGACTGTCAAGAGGATTGCACCCCACCAAATTGCCAGCTGTCTTCCAATGATGTAAGCTACTGGCTCTTCAGCTATAGCAAATTACATCATGTGCTAATTTGCATTTGAATAACATCATCACATTTATGTACAAAGTAAGAATTCAACAGAGCCGCTGAACCTGAAGCGACATTTTCACAAGGAAGATGAAAAAAGTTTTCTATTTTCTGACGCTCTGCTCATGTTCTCTGCTGGTCTGGCAGCCACATCTTCTTTACCTTCATCTTTTAGTGTCGGTAAAACTCTCAAGATGCTTACACTGCCTTACACTATAATGTTGGGGTGTGATACACAGTCAAGTCTCAGACGACAAAACATGTTTGTTTTTTTTACAGGTGCAGTAGACGGGTCGTAGAAGCACAACCTGTAAAAATACAACATAAAAATTGAATGAGGAAACTTAATATTAATAGAAAATAACAACTGATATCCTGACCCTGCCAGGGGGTGCTTCAGCTTTGCAAGTGTGAATAGTCGGGTTGCATAGTAAAGTCTGTAAACACGTTCATGCCGTTTGGGGGAGATGAACATTAGTTTTCTCCGAGTGACCGGAAATATTTGAATTAGCATTTATAATGTAAGCAGCATTGTCACTGAGGGGAGATCAATAGCGAGGAAATTGAATGACGCAGAGGCTGAAAGACATTAGCTCACAGGTAATTCATATGATCATTTCCTGTTATTAAAACTGAGTTCCCTCCACACCATTGACTCGCCATCAGTATTTTCTTATGTTTTTATAAGAGAGTCTATTCTATATACTGTAAGTGGTTTTAGTTTTTATATAGTAGAGTGTAATGTCTGTTGGAGTGCATCATTTTTACATCTGTTTATAACTGTAAGTCTTAAGTTGTGATGAGCGGGAGAAAAAAAAAGCACATCTCCTCAAGAGGGGAGGATTTACAGTTTTAAAGCCCTCAGTTATATCATACCTCTGAGATATCCCATCTCCCCTTCTCTCTCCCCTCTTTTGCCCCCATTTTATATCCCTTCATCCTGCTGTAATTCTCCACATTCCCAGACATCGCTGTGTTCTCTCCATCCGATCCATCTCAGCAGATGAATCCATTAAGTTGCATAATTTACCCGCAAAGCAAAAGTCTCAAAAAAAGGGCCTCTGCCATTGTACATGTTTCAATAGGGAGGAAGTGCTTTTGTGTAAACCTCACCCTACCAGACTGTAGGCTTTAAAAGTCTGACCACTGGCCCCGCTCCACTCAAAGGGCTAAAAAGCCAGTTGGAAATCAGCTGACATCTGCCCTCAAGTGACTTTTATAATATTAAATGAGAGACTCACAAACCACTACACATAAAATGCACTTCAATGTATCTTTCTTTATAGGTTTTTTTCAGGGGTATGTTGGTAAGTGGTTGTGTCTATTCACAGTATATCAGTGTGGATCTGATTGTAAAGTGACTGCGCCAATATATTTGGAAGAACAAAGAGCCGTCATGACTAACAGAATTAAGTGCAGTGACATCATCAGACGCGCGCGCACACGCACACACACACACACACACACACACTGGCTGGCATTTACTATAATGTCATAACAGTTGCATTTTGTGTGTATGCATAGGTAACAGTGGAGTGTGGTGTCTGTGCATGTTTGTGTGTGTGTCTGTGTGTGTGTGTGTGTGTAAAACAGTGTATGGATATAAGCGCTTCAAATCTCAAAGTGGATTTAAAAGCTCAAGGTGAAATACTACAAAGAGTCACTGAGAGTTTACAGACACGGTAGCAGCTCTGTGAAGATGTACTTTTATAATAGTATTTAAATAATCTGTATTCAGAGACCGCTTTTCAAAAAACTTAGTCAAAACTACTAGAAGACTTACAAGAGTCAAAACATTTCAAAGCAAAGAGAATTAACAGACAGAATGATTTAAACTATCAAGAGCAAAAAAAAAACAAAAAAACCCCGGCACATAATCATTTAAGAGAGACATAAAACACCTCAAGGGAAGGTAACATAAGAAAAGCTCTAAAAATACCTTTAGGGACTTAAAGGGATAGTTCAACATTTTTGAAAATTGGCCCATCGCCATAATCCCCCTAGTAATAGCAGTAGGTTCGTTACCTTTAATTGTTGGTCCAAGCTGCTTTTAGATCGGGGGAGAAGAATACCGAGCGGCGCAGCTACACTACGGAGGCTAATGGAATTTCTTGGTTTTGCTCATCAAACTCAGCAAATACACAACCAAAAAACTCAAAAACGCTGTGGTGGACAAGTTGTGACCTGCACATTCACCACGCTATGAGATAATAGGATCTTAATCTTAATACTGAGACACTCACAATGACAATAAATGCACTATTTAAAAAAACAAAGAGACAAGGTTTTAATGAGCTTTATCAAAAGGCTTCACAACAGCTTGGCAGATTTCTATAGGCCTATGTCTCACACAAAAATATGACGTTTCAGGGTGAAACAGTAAGAGTACACAGTGTATAAGCAAAGACACACTGATAAAACTTTAAAATTTACTGAGATATGGGAGATATTTTGATGTGCTGTTGAGGGAGAATTTGGGATTTTCTTTGCCAACAGGTGTTTACAAGGCAGAGAAAATGAATTTAAGACCGAATGCAAAGCAAGTTATCTTCAGACTTCTAAAACTCAGACTTCATCATGCATGGTAATCTATTCAAAGCAGGTCTTCAAGTATCTGATAAAAGTGCCTGTTGGCTAAAAGTGGAACTTGTTTTGATAACTTGCAGATATGGCAACAGTGGTGCAGAATAAAAATCATGCGAGTGTGAAGTGTTGAATAGTGCACACACCTTTTTTTTTCTTTTTTTTTTGGCTGAAGATCCTTACTCATCACCAGTGGTCCAGCTTTTGATTTGAACTGTTTATGACACTGTGGCTTCAAGCTGATGCGGATTGGACGCTGGTAGTGAACAGGAGTCGTATTAATTTGAAGAGGGAATGTAGTTTATAATAACATTGTAGTTTACTGAACCTATGATACAGAACCAAAGGACATTAAATTGACTTCCATTCAGTCCCTCAGGGTTTTCTTCAGCCTGTACTGTAACTGCTACCTGCGGATTACACTCATATTCCACGTCTGGACTCACCATTAACAGGATCTAAATCAATGCACCAGAATCAGCAATATCCCCCTTTTTATTCCACTCAGTCTTCTTATTTGCTTAAACCTGGTGCCTATATTACCCACAATGCAATACAACTGCCCACACAACCCCAAGCAGAGACGAGGAGTATTCTGCACAGGTCTAGTTAACCTCCATAAATATACCAATATATATTACAGTTGTTGAACTTGAAGTCTTGCTGAATTCTCTGGAACCACAAAAGACTTTATGGGCCCTAGTTTCGTCGACCAGGTGAAGTCTAACGTCAGCGCAGCTTCGCCACGCCAACGGGGTGTGGCCCAGGTCCATTTCGCAAGATTCGTGGGCCGCGCAGTCAGACTTACGCCAGCGCAATCCCTCCCCTCGTCCCTCCCACCGGCGCAAACGGCAAAGAGGGAGGAGAGAGGGCGGAAGGGAGACAGGAGGAGGAGAGAAAGGCGTGGAGTGGGTTTGACACAGCCGAGTCAGATCTTCACCAATCAAAGGAGCTCCTCTCCTCACTTTTAACTGCGCGGCGGGTGATGCGCGCTGCAAGTTTGTCATTTTATACTTTGACATGGACGGAGGAAACAGCGACGCCAGAGGCCGAACCTCTCCCCGGAGGAAACAGCTGTTTCCCCGGAGGTCCGAGCTCAGAGTGACCAACAATGAGTTTACTAATAATAATACAAATATCCTTAATCAGGTTTGATCTGATACACTGAGAACCCCTGCCCAATAGTATAAGAAACAACAACTAATAAACTAATAAAGAAACTCACATTTATTCAAACCCTGTGCAAGATGATGAGACAAAGATAAACAAACACCATGCGTAACGGATGAAATCCGCGTAAAGGACGCTCTCTCTCTCCCTCTCTCTCTCTCTCTCTCTCTCTGTCCGTCTCTTTTTTTCTCTTTTTTTCTGTGATAGAGAGTATACTGTAGTAGGCTATATACTGACTATCTGATACCGAGGCAGTGGTGGTGGACTAAGAGAGATGAAGATTTGTGTTTTGTTTTTCATTACGGCTGCCTGATGCGGTCGCTGGCGTTAATAAATTAATAAGTAAATAAATAAATAAATAAAGCGATCATCACAAGGGCAGAGTGGTATCTCAACACGGCAGCGACATGCAGTCATTCACCCTCAGTCCTGCTTTTGGGACATCCACAGCTGCTTTTCAGTGCCAGTTCGTCCCTGCTGTGTTAATTCAGGTGGAGTTTCCATTACGCGTGCCACAGCCTTTGATCTCTGCTTTGATCTGACGTCAGATGTGACGGGACAATCTATATAGATATAAATTCACGTGTTGATTCCATTAGTTGCATTAAATAGTGGTTATTGTGGATATTTATTGCATTGAAATGTGTCTGGAACTGTGGAAATCTGCCTGTGAGGTCTTGGTGACGTGTGTGCACTGCAGGTCAGTCAGCCAAACTTGCACTGCACCTGCTGCGCTCCGCGCTGCGCTGAGACTAGACCTGGTTGGAGGTGGCGAGCTTTCAGCGCAACTTCGGCGGGACATTTTCGGACGAAACTTCCACTGCACCAAGCTGAATCTGTGACGCCTCCCCCTGCTGCGCGGCCACGCCTATCTCAGCGCAGCGCGATCTGCCAATCTTCCAATCTGACTTTGCGCTAGGCTGCGCTGGTCGAAACTTGCATTAGACCGGCTGCGCTACCTTGCGCCACCTGCGCTGCGCCAGCAAACTAGGGCCCTATATGTTAGTTTTTTTCACCCACTCCGGTTCTCTTAACGACTCATTAGCATTTTTCATGTAACTTTGTGACATTGTTGAGACACTAAACTCATACAGTAACTTCAAATCCAATATGTCTGGTTCTGAAGCTGTTGCCATGTAAAGCTGTTCACAGCTGAGTCATGAGTTATTTTCGTTGAACTTCTGCTTGTTCCCAGACAGTTGATATTCATTTGGTAAAATAACAAGCAGAGATTAAAAGCCGAGTTTTCTTGACAGACATTTTGATTCCAGTCACATCTTTAACTGCAAACAATTTACTGAAACTGAGCTTTCTGATTCAGGAGCAAATCATTTTCGTTCATTATTTTTTTTATTATTTGTTGCAAAACGGAGTGGGTATACGGCCGCTTTTATACCAGCACTTAATTAGCCCAGAGCAATGTTTTATATTCACAGACCTCTTCTTGAGCCTTGTGCATCCTGGAGCATGAAGGTTTAACAGAGCAAAGCTCTCACTCATCACCTTTTATGCTTACGCTGACAGGCCCGCCCTGTCCACTGGCAGACTTATTCATTGGCAGTGTTTTATCATTAAGGCCACTCCTGCTCGCAAGACATACATCAAACATTTCATCTTCATTTTCCTTCCCCTCCTACTCCCCCTCCCCCTCCTCCCTCACTCTTTCTATCTCCCCTTTCTTCAACCACACACATTATCCCTGTACATTGTCGTACAGTGGAGAGTGCAATTTGGTGGATGAAGAGAGGCATAATGGCATACACTGCATTGGTGCTAACTACGAATGCAATCATAGGTTTAATAATGTACCATTACTGTTTGGATATTATATCCGAACTGACCATTTCTATACAGTGCAAGCACACGTGAAATCGTCACCTTCAGCTTAATAGACTCATACATATCAATAGATTGTCTCAGGTCTAATTCTGAGCCTCATCGTTGCTTCTGCCTAATATGGTTCTGATGGTTATATATTGGACGCGGAGCTCCAACCCCCACCTCCCCCACCTCCTCTCTCTGGAGTATCACTGCTGTCAGCCTCTGTGGACCTCCTCTCTCCATCTGTTGCCTCATGTCTCTCACTATGTGCTCTCTCACTGAAACATTTCCTCGCACCCCCCACCTCGAAACGCTGCCACTCTGCGTCCTCTCATTCCCTCTCAGCCTTTCCTGCTTTGTGCCTCCGTGATTTGCAATATTTTGCCGGCCGCCCTGTATTTGTCAGAGAATAAACTAAGGCATTAGTTTCGTCTTGTCCTGTGTGCATTGGTTTCACACTCTTGAATCCTGTCTGCAACTATGGAGAAGGAAAAAAAAAACAAGGTGTCTGCTGCTGCAGCTCTCACACATTCTCCCATACGCCAGTTCTTTTTTTTTTCTTCCAGTCTTTGTGTTTGATAGAGTCTGTGGGAATTGCTCCTCTCTCTTGCTTCCTCTCATCATTCTGTTCCTCCTGTAGGTGGCTTTACTTATTCAGCCAGCAGCTGTGTTTGGCTGAGGCTCATCTCCCCCTCTCTGCCTTCTTCCCTGTGCCTGTATTGTATCCTGAGATTTCCTACACCCTCAGCTATGTTGCATACAAACCTTTGAATGGTGTGGTCAGTGCAACAGGTCAATCTTCAAAGTGGCGATCAATTTTCTTTATGACAACCTTCATAAAGAAAATTCTTTCTTTACAGTATCTTTTCTTTATGACAACCTTCAAGTTTTTCATACATATATTTTCCTCCTTGAGGCTCTGGGTCAGCCGCCGAGCAGCGCCCTGGAAGTAAAGGGTTAACCCACAACAGTGGACAATAAAGATTTTCAATTCAATTCAATCTTTTCCTCCTTAAAACTCTATTAGAAATCAAAGTGCATTGACGGATAATATTTCAGATAATTATATCTGTTTTTCTCAACCATTTGCATGTGTCCTGACATTGGTTTGCGTTATTAATGTGTAACATTGGTCCAGAACGATGCCACCGGAGAGCGGTACTGTACACAAGTATGTGAGACAATAATTATCATTATAACGACATTTTCTGCTTGTTCAAAGGCCGAGTATGTTGTGGCGAAAAATTCCATCTTATTTGAACCAGTTTTGCAATGAGCCAAACGTAAGTGAGCGATTATATCTGCTGCACATAAAATTTTATGATTCCCATTACTAAAAGAGTTATGTAATGAAGATGCTTCCCTGAACAAATTAGGTGTAAAGTGGAATTATTTTGCCCTGTTAAAACATCATTTGTGCTGTTTTAATATCAACTGAGAGTCTCAATAATAGAACCTTTGATTGAATAAAAACTGCCTTGTTCTCCATTTAATAAAGCTATCATTATGATAAAAACTTTATTCATATTTGTTTCACCTCAATGGTAATTTGGTAAATCCCCTAACACACTACAGGGGCCTTTAACACATTTTGCATTGACATAATCATTTAGGGCGACTGGACTGTAGTCATTTACTTTCGGCCGGTTGTGCTGCTTTACCAGCGCAGACCTCAGACACACACCGTTTGGGACACACATTGGTTTTCCTGGACGTAGCCTCTTCAGCTCCATCCTCACCTCTTCCTCTGTAAAGGACACTGTGGAGAGATTGTCTGTGTGGTTTCCAGTGTTATTCAACATTTATTCTCTACCAGAACTCTTGTCACATGCAACATCCTCTAATTCTCTAACAGTTTGTAAAAATCAAACAAAAGTTTCAATTCTTTTCCCTTTTGTATTAGTTCATATAATAGTGTCTCCAGCATAATATGCTAATGGGTTCTCTCAAAGCAACTTGGGAGTGAGTACTCTACGTTTTGCATAGAAAATACAGTAGCAATGTATTTTTTATTTGTTATAAAAACCTTTGTGTTAAAGCAGGTCAATGGTCGAGCCAGTGAAAAGCCACTTGGCTGTTGTTCACACACAGAATAAACAACACAGGAGAATAACTGAATGAACTCGTTATTCAGGATTGTGTGTGTCGGGAGGCTGACGCCCACTCCTCTCCATTCATAACAGCCTGACAAGGACACAGCAGACTATAATGACACAGTGTCTAAATTGTCACCTGAGAGTTGGACAGATGTGTTGAGGACAGATCTTCATAGTCACACTCTCAGGAAAACTCCACTGTTTCTCAACCTTATGTGCATCAGCTGTGTCGAGGGACTTATGTCTGTGGCTGAGGTGACCAATCCTTGCAGCAGTATCATACTGAATATTTAGCTGTCATAAATAAAAAAGGGCCTGTCATAATACTCTATTCTGTACATATACAAATCCATTATGCACCGCTCAGCTCAAATGTGTAGAGCAAATTTAGAAGGAAAGCTCCAGTAGGCTACTTCTAAAAAGACAAATTTGTATGTGTGACAGCTTTGAAGAAGAAGAAAAAAAAGGCTGAGCTCACCCAGCACAGAGGAAACAAAATGTAAATTCGGAATCAATAAATGTAATCAAATGTAAGTTTTCTGCCTGCTCACTCAGTGTATAAGTCAAGTTTCTAACTCAAGGGGTCTAAATAGATTTAGATTGTCACTGTCAGGCATTTGGATTTGTTCACGGCAGAAGAGTTAAGGCAGATTATAAAGTACAGCCTTAAATGCTAAACAGCAGATTCAAAGTTAAAGCCTTCCTAGCGTGGCTTTGTACTGGCAGGGGAGATAAACCTATCCAAACTAATTGAAAATTTAAAGTCTGTGAAGGTAAAATGTAAAATGAAAGTGACAGTGTCAAAGTCTAAAGATTTAACAGTCAGAGCTGCAGGAGTTTTTTTTTTCAGCAGGATGCAAATGAAACTGAAGAGCAGCAGCCAAGGGGCTCAGTCAGAGCTCAGACATGATGGGATGTTGTAGGGCAGGTGCAACATGGGCCAAAGGACCATCGGGGAAAAGAAGTGGTTATGGAACAAATACAAATGGGAGGAGGGGGGAGAGGGCAGCCAGGCTTGTCAGGATGTCAGGGTCTTAAGCTAAGCAGGGTCAGAGCCCGAGCTGTGAGGACATCAGCTGGACAGAGCGGTGAAGAATATACTGCATCTGTGTGAAGCCAGACCTGTGCAGAAGTCAGTCCTGCTCTATTAGTTTTTCTGCAGTATCTTGTAGTGGCTGAATTCAAGTCAGATGCTCGCAATCAACTCACTTCAACTCTGCTAAGACATCAGGACCTAAAAGGCACCTTTTTCTTTCCCATAGAGACATATCAAGAAATCCTGGGTTATTTGTAAAAAGAAAAACAACCTCCACACACACTCGGCAGCCAACTTCCTGCTGACATCACAGAAAACTATCCGCCACACCACAGATTCAACAACCCGTGTCATAGCAGCTATAGCCTATATGGTCAATAAAATCAGATAGGCCCTCAGCTTATAAACGTACTATTATCATAAAGTCCGATTTATGACATTGTCACATAATCTTTTCATGGCAGATGAACACAATGTTCGCATAAATTTGTGTCCACAAAACAAAATCTGCATCTCAGAGTTCTCAGGAAAACTAATTTCACAAAATGTGTGGAGTTTAGTAGCAGTACAGCAGCCTGGCAGGCCTCGAGCTGCCGCATTGTCTTATTGGCTATTTAGCAGTGGTTGTGTATCACTGTAGGGCAGCGTTTATATGCATAGACAGCCACTGCAGTGAGGCTTACGACTGTCCATATGGAAGGAATAGTATAAAGTGTCACTTTTCAAACATTTGGCCAATCAGCAGGTGCATTCAGTGAGGAAACGTGCTCGTGAGCGTTCGCATATGTTTGTGTTTGCAGAGAGAACTGTTCGCTAAATTTCAATTTTTTGCAAACAGAAGCAAATAAAGAGGTGGTGTTTGTCAGACTCACGTTAATGTCACAGTCTGAGACTCTGCTCAAGTTGCAGTTACAGTAATAATCAAGCACTTATTTCAAAAAAAGCTGCCTGGTACATTTTCAAGTAGATATTCTGTTATGTTATTCTTCCAAAACCAGAACCAATGTGTTAGGACGACACTTTGTGGGTTTTTATGCAGGGTTATTTCTACAGGTGGTCACAAAACAGTCAAAAACAACAGATTCAACAGATATTGTTATTGTTTGATAGAGCCAGCCCTCTTTCCAGACGTCATGCTAAGCGATAGCTAACTGGCTGCTGCCTGTAACTACATGGCTGTGGCATACAGTAATTCTGTGCAGGAGAGCAAGTGAGTGTATTTCCCAAAAATGTCAGACTACTCCTTTAATGTGTTTATTGCGTATATGCAATGTTACTCGGACAGGTCAAGGACAATTTAAGTTATTGTAAAAATGTGTCAACACACACAGTTGGCAGCCACTGAATTGTGCCTCTCCCTTCAGAGGGGAGTTGGCTTTTGGCTGAGGAGGTGAAATTAGCGTCAGTGAATGGAGGAGAAGTAGGACAACGTATTGTAAAGAAACTGCTGCAGGAAAAAAAAAAAAAAAAAACATCTTCAAATGCAAAAGTGGACCAAAAGCAGTTTTAATGACATCATTCATCTATATTGACAATTAGAGGAGGTGGGAGGAAAGAGAAATGTCATGACAGGTTCAAGCTCAGTGACATTTGAGCTCTGAAAACATTACACACACACACACTCACACACTGATTTACTGATCTTTTGAGGCTGCTGTATTGACATTGATTTCAGCGATGCTTATAGAAACCCTGACCCCAACACTTTAGCCCTGAACCTAATCACCATGGACCATAAAACACTGGTCTGAAAAATGCTCCAACAGGAGGCGTGTCCCAACAATGTGATTATATAAACATATTTGTGTCCCAACAAAGTAATGATTACCATACACACACACACACACACACACACACACACACACACACACACACACACACACACACACACACACACACACACACACACACACACACACACACACACACACACAAACCCTTCACAACTTGAGGGGGAAGCAGCAAGAATGGAAGACTTTTGTTTCCTCTGCTGAACCAGACTTTATCATATCCGGACGTGGTAACAATGGAGGACTGATGTCTTTAATCGAGCTCATCAGCCTGAACTCATCAAACAACAAGAGCCTTAGATTGAGGATTTGGACATTACATGGCTGTCATGACAGTGTCGTTCCACCACGGCCTCAGAGACTTCATTCACTGGTGTTATAAGATACTGCGCTCTGTAACAACTCAGTCAGTCAGACTTTGGGAGCTGGGTGGATAATGACTATCTATTTTCTATTTTAACTATTTTCTTGGCAGAGATGAGGATGACCTAATTGAAAATATGGACTGCATGAAGCTGAAACATTAGATCGGTAGAACTGTGACGACAGGCATCTGATTGTTACACCTGAAGTAAAAGTAGACCTGATCCTGCTGTTTGTAGCATATGAGCTCCTTGTCAAAACACAAAATTGCTTTCTTTGTTTTCTCTCGAATATCATTTTTGGATTTCACAGCATTTTTCAAATGCTTTTTTGAATAATGTCATTTTGAGCCACAGGGAAGCAGAACACAGCAATACAACTCCTTGTCAGGTGTCATGAGTAAAATGGAAAAAAAAAAAAAATGGCTACAAAATAAATCAAGATTTATATTAAAACTAAATTAAAAGTAGTTTCTCATTTATATTTCCCTGTATCTTGTACTTGTTCACTCCCTCATTTTATTTTCTTGCAAAAACCAAGAGCCAGGATGTTATACATCATGTGTTATAGATATTTTTAATGTGATTAGTTTAAAAGGGTATATACCAGGCAACGTATATATCACACACACACACATACACACACAGAAAGAGAGAGAGATGCATCCACTTTTTTCTACATGCGTAAATTTAAATAACTGTAATTAAGCTGGAAGCTACAACATAATGTTGCTATTATGTGACCAGAGAACATTCAGTCCACCCATAATTAACAGACCACAGAAAATCAAATAATATAGAATTTGAAATAGAGCTCAAAGCATAAAAGTAATTGCAGAAAGCTATTATGGTGCCTGCAGATTTTCCATGTTAACACTTTTTACCCTGTGTCGACAAATAATGGTTATTTCTCACCTCACACAGTGTCAGCTCACCTCCAGTTACAGATTCACATCAGGGAGACCTTCCCTCGTTCTAACATGCAATCACCATAAACTGCAAGCAGGCCTATTTTCTTTGCAAAATGTCAGAGCACATTACAATCAGCGTCTCCCACACATGGTTGAAAATAATTGAGCACCATTATTTTTTATTTGTCAGACAGAAATCTTCTCCACAGGTACAGTATGTACAGGTGTGGTGATTATTTCCCCAGAAAGTTTTAAAGCCACAAAACCGCACTCTTTCTCTCTGAGCATTCAATGATGCAATGGAAAACAATTAGTCAAAACCCACATTATAATATTCTTATATTATGTCTATTTTGAGTGTTTGCCATGGTGGAGGTGGCAACAACAAAAAGCGATTCAAATCATTTGTATTTGACTCGGCATCGCTGCTGCTCTCTGCATGTGGCGGCAGCAGGTCGAGCAGTTCTGTGAAGTGGTGGGAGGGAAAATGAAAGGTGAGATGTTCCGGTTCAGAAAATTACCACAATGGTGAGTCGTGGAGCAATTTTACAGGGCAAATGACAACGGACAATGACACAACAACATGCAGCTAGCTGTCCACTGCACTGCGAACATTGATAATTCAATACCCACAAGGAACTTTCTCAATTTGTGAAGTTGAAGATAACAGAGAAAACATATAGGGTGTAAAGTTTGTTTGGATTTTTGCTATAGACGATCTACAAATACGTTTTTAATGAAACCAGAATGACTCTTAAACACAGCAGAGGGAAACTGGTTCAGTAGAGCACTGTTGTCAAATGCCGAACATCCATCCTTTGTGCTAAACTGGCTACTGGTGGTGGCTTCAAATTTAGCATACGATGTGGTACCAATTCCCTATTTCCTGGTCAGGAAACAAAAACAGATTTCCCAAAATGTCAAACTATTCCTTTAAATGACCTAAGATGGCTCTAGAGAAAAGAAAGAAGAAACAGAACAATATCTGACTGTTGCCCTCAGACCACTATAACAAAATGCACCTCAATTTAAAAGCAGTGCTGCACCCCTTTAGCAAGCATTACTCTGTCCATTTGCAGATCAGTAAAGGTCCAGTGTGCACACAAAGGAACAAGTTAAAAGTACAATCTGTTCCATCACAGTTAAAAACATGAAAAGCACAGCTGAAATGAGCTTTTAACATCAAAGCCAGTGCCGCGTTGGCTTTTACTGATTAGTTTACCCTTTCTCGTTCGAGGTGTGTTAATCAGTGAAATCATCCACAGTTGTGTTTTCTAATGAAAGCCTGCAGACACTTGACCCTCCCGGGCACCCAGCCCCCCCACCCTCCCTCCCTCCCTCCCTCCCTCCCTCCCTGCTCCACTACCTATGCACGACTAATTTTTCTTTCATGTTAAAGACGTTTAAATCGTTAAATAATTGTTCATTCATGTTAGACCACATGACATAGGTCTACATGTCCTATCATTTATGATTGGATTGTTGTTCTTTATTTATTTTTTGTTTTTTTGGCTGGAAGGTGGAAAGCACATGAGATTGCTGATAATCCTTCCCATGGCCACTTTCATCAGCCGTGAGACTGTCCAACAAAACACACAGGACCGTCCAAGTCCAGATGAGATATTCTTGACTTAAAGCAGAAGTAAGCGATCCGGTCGTTTTGGCTAACTTCTTGTCAGCCGATGGAGTTAGCAGTCCCCGCCCTCGTCATGGCTCTATTGGTCCTCGTCCCTACGTCACCACATTCAGGCGCATCCCTTGGCTGCACACACAGCCCTTCATGCCGTTCTCTCTCCTCATTGGATAAAGGTTGTAGGATACAAGGAAAGTTTTCTCCGGCTTACAGCAGAGCAGAGTGACTGACAGACCCGTGTTTCAAACCAAACACTCTACGTAAGTGATTGCTGTCAGAAGATATAGCCTAACTATTCAAGACTTATATTAACACAAACATTCCGCTTACTTCTGCTTTAAGTGGAACAGCCTAAATAAAATTTAGTGTCATCATCTTAAAAGGCAGGAGTTACAGGAGCAAGATAGCTCCTCTACCTGGACGATGTCATCACCAGAAAAGCAGTTGGAAAGACAAACAAAGCCAAACAGGAAACCTGATTTAAAAGAAGAGTCGTAGAGAAATGGGATGAAAGGAAACGATTATCTAAAATTGGTGGAGAATGTTTGATGGGGAGTGTTTTCTTTGGGGCTGATGGCTGATAGTGAGCAGCTGACTGGAATTCATCACTCTTCATTAATTTTAATATTTACAGTTGTGCTTTTTCCAAAGGAGAAGTTTGTAAGACATAACAACTGGAATAATCAGAGGAAATGGGCTGAGACAAATTAAATGAAACCATATACAATATCTCACAGCTGTTAAGATATAGAAAAAAAAATATCGTACGGACTTTCAGTGTTTTCATGTAAAGCATGCAACAGCTGAGATAATAGCTCACCAAATCTGCTTTGAGCAAAATTTCAATTGCTCGCACATTTCACCAAAGGAAACATTTTCCTCTTTCAGAGATTTCCAGTGCGTGGGTGATTGCTGTCCACAATATAAGGAACTCTCTGTTGAGCCTGCCAACGCTTCTTTCATATTCCTTCCTGTTTTCACACATCAGCTCTAAATTATACACTATATTACAGTAAAACAAAACACTATTTGGTCACACTTGGTTGCCACATTTGCATCAACACTCAAAGATGCGAATCAGGTTGAAAACAAACTGCTTCTTTCAACAATCTCACTGCGAATTAAAACAATCCAAGTTTTCTTTTTAAATCTATTGACTGTGTCCTAAATTACCAGCCTGCAGCGTGTGCTCACCTTTGGTGGAGGATTGTGAAAACTTTTTATCCTTTTTGCAGATAAAATCGACAAAAGAAGAACATTTATCACGCCCCCCAGCCCACATACTGAACCGTGCCACATCTGTCCCGTCTCACCACATCCGTTCTCTCCCATCTCCCTCTGTGATTTGATTGATACTGTTTCCCACACTTACTTCATTGACATTGTGCCTCCAAAACCACCTACAGAAGCCATTAGCATTATTGGAGCTTCTTTGCTCCAATAATGGATCTATGTTATGAACCAACCCCCCTCTTCAGGCTATGTTCCTTTAAAGTAGCCTCAGTTCAATCACTTTCAAAAACAGATCATGTCTCCAAGTTATCTTTTACATTTAGTATTTTAGAAAACATAAAAGTCTGCAAGACACTTCTGGCACTAGATAAAAAAAATATTGTATCTGATAAATTCCAAAATTCTAATTGGTTGGTGAGTTGGGATCTGGTTTAGCACTAAACTGTCTCTTGCTGTTAAAGGCAATAGATGGGGTGCAGGAAAGGACAAGACCAGGACTCCAGAGACTGGGAGGAAGTCAAAGATGTTTATTGCAAGTTCACAGGTAGTTTGAGCTAGTAACTGTGAGCGTGATGGGGCAGAGGGAAGTCCAAGAGAAAGGGGAAAATAATCAGAGGCAGGTAAAACTGTGGGGAAAGATGATTGATTCATGTAATAAGAAACAGGAAAAGAAGGGTAACCCATACATTTACAGGCTGCTAATTATGTGATAAATAGCCAAGAAAAAACAAGTAATTGTGTAGAAATGTAATAATGGTCAATTTCATAGTAATGTCATGTTTTCATAAAGGATTACACATGCTTTTCATGCTTTGATTTTTTTGGGGGAAAGGCCAGAATTTTTTTCCACCAAGTCCTTGCAATTGTCAATCAATCGTTATTCCTTGGCAATATTTCTCAACATTACTACTATTAAATTGACCGTTATTTCTAGCCTATTTCTAGACATTATGACGCAAAATTTCTTTGCTATTTCTTGACATTATCACGTAATTAACGACCTGTAAATTAAAGGGTTACTAGAAGGAAAAATAAGCAGTAGGAAACATAGTGATCTGGTAGGGTGGACAAAGTTTTTCAAGAGGATTTGGTAACGGAGAACCAGCTGTATCCCACAGCTGGTCCAATGGTGGTCTGACTCTGGAGGGCGTGGCAGTGGACGTCCCAGGAGAGATTGGAACAATTATTTATCTAACTGGAAGTTTTTTGTTTCAGCTGATGGCAGGGCATCCATCTGTGCTCCTTTGATTTGTGGGGTGCCTCAGGGGTCAATCCTTGGTCCTTTTTTATTTTCATTATATATGTTCTCCTCAGGGCATTTGATCTGACAGTTTGGTTGTGTGGTTATGTATGTGTCATCGCTACGCTGTCGATAGACAGCTCTATTTATTTTTGGCCTGTGACCTTTCAAATTAAACTACTCAACATAAGTGTTTGACCAAGATTAGTGACCAAGTGTGACACATTCCTCCTCAGTTGAAATACAGTAAAACCAAAGCTCTGGTTGTCAGCCCACATGAGGTCGCTTACATCCTCCAACACCTCAGATCATTTGCTATTAATATATTTTTCTGGCCATCATATTTGGCTCCAAGATGAAATTTGATAAGCTCATCAAGACACTCATACAATCCTGCTATTTTCACCTGAGGAATATCATGAAAATACTGTATGTCCTCTGTTATCTTTCCAGCAGCTGGAAATGCTTATGTCTGCTTTCACTTAGAAGACGGCAATGCTCTTTATTCCTTCTTAGCCTGGTTCTGATGTTCATTTTCTGGCTTCCAATTAAACATCCTCTCAAAATCCTTCCCCTCATCTATAAGGCATTTAATAGTCTTACTCCAGAGTATAGATGTGAAGTACTGAAGCATTATCACTGTGCTGCATGCATTTGCTGTCCTGTTTCCCAGGCTGTCTCCTCATCAAAAACTCTCTCGGGTGTTTTTTTTTATATCACCTAAAGACCTAAAGATTAGTTTTGGTTTCAATTATTATGGACACTACTTTGATTCGTAATGTCGCTATCTTTTTTTCCCTCTACTATGCCTCTTGTTATAATGTTTTTTGTCGTTGTTGTTTTGCAAAGCACTTTGTAACCTGCATCCTGAAAGGTGCCTAACAAACCAAATTGCACTTACTTTCTAACAAGGGATTAATATAGCAGATTATATAAATCTATTTAAAACCAGTAAGTATAATTTAATACGTGAAATATAAAGGTGCTATTTTGTGTGCAAATTCAAAACTAATATTCATCTGAAATTATCCTACCTCAAAATGCCACAGCACAAGGGGTTTGTTTACTGCAAATTATGACAATGAGTGAATGTGTGTAGTTAAAGGAAAGCTCTAAAATCACTTTAAATGTTTGGAGTGTAAAATCCAAATTCTAATAAAATCCTAACATGCCTAAAGGGAGAGAGGGCTGATAATGATGCATCACACCAGTTTCCTCTCCAAAGCTCCCCCAGCTGCCCCTTAAGCTGCCTGCATAATGTTTCTCCCTCACAGCCAGCAGTGGGAAATAAGTACATTTACTCATTCCCCAATTACCCCTATGTTTTACAACTACTACATGTATCTGACAGATGAATTACAAGTTTATTTTTAGAATGAGATTTTGAGTTTGATTCGCGATAATAACATGAAATACTATATTTGTTTTTTTATATATATCTTAGCAGTTCCACCAACTGGTGTTTCCCTTTTTACACATCAGCTCAATGTGAATATTCAAATTACCGTACTCAGTATTGTACAAAATACTGTGAATATGTGCAAAGTAGCTTCACTTCAAGCTGTTTCAATAAGGACATGCTGCTTAAACACTGGTGCATGAGTATTAATAGCCTAATTATATTTCACATTAGGTATAAATGACATTTTACCACATAAACAATACATTGTTACTTAAACTTATCCATCCATCCATCCATCCATCCATCCATCCATCCCTCCATTCTTATCACAGGTGAGTTTGTACCTTAAAGCAGAAGTAAGTGGTCCGATCGTTTTCGCTAATGCTGCGTTCCAGGCAGGCTTTTGAAATCGTAAATTACAGCTTCAAGTCACAACTTACGACTTTGTAGCGTTTCAGGCAACCCACTCGTGTTTTTCCGACCTGTTTACCGGTGAAAGTCACTATAACGGCCACTCGTAACTTCCGACCGGTGAACTCGTACCAGATCGAACTGGTACCACTTCACGGTCGGAAAAATACGAGTTTCCTTGAACGCACCATAACAGTCCTCGTCCCTACGTCACCACATTCACGGCGTCCCTTGGCTTCACACACAGCCCTGCATGCCGTTCTCTCTCCTCATTGGATAAAAACTGTAGGATACGATAAATGTTTTCTCCTCGGCTCAGAGCAGAGCAGAGGGACTGAGAGACCCGTGTTTCAGTCCAAACACTCTATGTAAGTGATTGCTGTCGGAAGATATAACTATTTAAGACTTATATTAACACAAATATATCACTCACTTCTGCTTTAATGTTCTAGCAGTCTGAATTTGAGGGAGCTGTAATGCCACTCTTGCATGTCTATGCTTCATGCAGCCCTCAGTGGGTGCCTTGCCTTGCTCTAAGATCATTACAGCGTTGGGTCATTGTCCATATAACCTGTGTTTAGTTCCGGGAAAGAAACATTTCAGCATTCAGGTTGAATTAATTCAATCTGGTTCTATAAGATTTGTGATGTTGACAGCTTTCTAGGGCGTCCTGTTGATGTTTAGATCTCAGTGTCGCGTGTCTGTTTATCTGTGTGGAGATACATTTTGGGGAAAACACAAGATCAGTATTAGAAAGTGTGGAGAAACTGGGGTGATCTGATTAGACTGTAAAGTTTCTTGCTGCACAAATTATCATATTAATAAGAAAACCAAATTCTGATTGGTGCTTTTAGATTCTCAGTTCATGCCTGAGTTCATATTAATACATTCCATGTAAAATGTGATGAAGCACTGTATGTTGACATAGATTATCTGCAAATGAATGCACCAATTTACTTAATTAATAACCACATTAACATAAGTGCTTATCTTTTATATATAGGCTATATTATGGGGACAGTGCAGGGATATTAGGCAGCTCAAGTGTCTCCTGGGGCAACACTCTGGCTCAGTTGTGATTACTGTCGCCTCACAGAGAGAACGTCCTGAGTTTGAACCCAAATAGAGCTGTTACTGTGTGCGGTGGTTCCTCAAAGCCCAAATTAAAAAATGACTCCTGCTGCTGCTGCTGCTGCTGCTGCTGCTAAAAGGACAGTGTCACATTTTTGCAAAAGCGTGACATACAAGTTTAGATTTTGACATTTCAACTGGCACACTCATCAGAATTGAAACGTCTGTTCTACATTGTCTCATTACAGGAACTTAAACACACATTAACCCAGCAGTCCGTGTGTTTCTTATTGTAAACAGAGAAGTCATCTCCAACCTCAACAAGCACAAGAAATTTAACTGTCCAGAGAAAAGTACTTAGCAGCATCACAGAACTTGTCCCACATCTGAAATCAGGAATAAAACTGCAGCAGTGATGCCAAATGAGAGACATACTGAGACAAATACAGATTCTTTATCCATCAACTTTTAACACAAAGGGGTGCCATTGTGTGAAAAAAAAGAAAAAAAAGCCACTGCCCCGGGGCCACACTGCTGGTGTGGCTAAAACTGAGCAGATTTGCTTGAGTTCTGAAATGCGCGACAGTGCACATCAAGTCATTAACAAACCATTTTCACTGAAGACACTTTGACATGTCGCAGTAGGAAAAACACAGAAATTTAAAGATCATAAAGCTAATGATGTCTAAATTTCGCTCAGCTGCTTCAGTCTCGGGGTATTGTGTGGGCAGGCTCACACTGTCATGACTTACGGGGACACTTGAATGCAACACAGCCATTGTTAATGTGTATTGTTACACCTGTGCTTGTTCTGCAATAACAAGACAAAACATGGGCAGCGGATTTATCGATGTTATTGTTGCATTGTGAGGCTGTTCTTGTTTTAACAGGTCTGACTGCACTCTTCCTCAAAATAATAACAATTTTCACACAAATGTACCAGTTATTGGTAATTTAGCAAAAAAAAGAATAGCACAGACCCAATGGGTACTGTGATTGATTACATAAGTGTACTTGGTAATTAGACTGTTAATTGGTTTCAAACAGAGAATAGACTAAAAGAAGAATTTCTGAGAAGCAGCTTTGTTTCCAGGGGGTTTGGTTGTGATAGAAAATCGTGTAATTTGTAGTAAAAGTTGTTCTCTAAACCTCTGGCCTCAGGTTGTGTGGCTGCCCTCCACCGCTTAATGTTTCGAATATATTTTCCTCAGGCAGATTATTAAGGCGTAACTTAACTTTGTAGACAGTTGGATGAATTTGGACACAAAAATCAAAGACCCAGACAACTCATGCTGTGCTTTTTATAATTAAAGAGCAGACTGATGCCAGTTTCTGTTACAGCATCTTTTTTTTTTCTTGAAATCATTTCACTGTAGCTTGTTCCTGCCACTGTGGTGTCATTTGAGATGTAGAGGCCCTAAGACCCTGTAATCACCTCCGTCAGTCAGAAATATAAACACGAGTCCTGGCTCAGTTCATCCGAAGTGGCTACGAGCCAGTGAAAAACCAGTGGCTTATCATTTATTTACCGTTTCTAAGGCATCAGTTCTTAATTAAAGCAAATCCAAGTCAAAAATAGTATTGAAGCTGTATATTTTAGCATGTATTTAATAATCAACTCGGGTTTTTCAGTCATTATTTTGAACTGAAATTGACATTAAACTTGTCGACAACACTCCCAGTCCCGTCAGGAAGTATCGATCTTTATCACCAAAACAAGAAGAAGAAGACGAGTTCAGAGGAGGAAAATGCTGAAATGTTGGAAGTTCATACACAGCAAGCGTTTCTTGGTCATTTAATGTAAAGCACATTATTCTTTTATTCTTCTTTTAACAAACGGGCACACTGTCTGCTATGTCACAAAATTACACAGATATTACACATCATAGTCAGCATTATTTGGCATGTTTGATATCTCTTTAAAACAAGGTTAGTGTGTGAAACATATTACTGTACACAGTCTCTCAACTGGATTTTTCAAGAAACCATCTAAAAAATGAGAATGTTGGGCAATACTATTCACATATTTTCTTCAAGAATGAATTTCATTTATGGATGGAGAATAAGCTTTTTGTCTTCTCTTTTCCTTAAATCGTCCAAAAAATACAAGCCATGTTTGATGTGATGTTTACTTTACATAGTTTACAAGTATAAACAAACCCACTGAAATGTGAAAATACATGTAAACTCACATTCAGTCAGTAAGGCCAGATCGCACTGGATGTCGTTATTGACTCTAGTCACTGGAGGCTGTTAATCTGATGCTTTCTGAGAGACTCGAATTAGCAGAATCACTGATGCTGCGAAGCATAATGTTTATTTATCAGCACGTCTCTTCTATCATCTGGCTCTAGTTCGTATATTTGGATCCCAGACTTTATATATGAAATGTTCAGTCCAAATGTGGCTCTCCAGCTTAGTTGGTACTTTTTATACCGACTAAGCTCACAGGCACAATTTAGAGCTTTGTTAACTGGGCTTTTGCTCATCCACTTCGCCTCCTGCAGCCAAACTCTCAGTAAGAGTGTGGTCAAAAACCAGCACAATGTTATTTTACCCTGAAGTGGGTAACAGTCACTGAGAGGGCACTAACCTTACAACATCCATTCTAGTTCAACTACGACTTCCCAAAAATCAAACCTAAACTTGAGGTGGTGTTGGACCTGTAATTGAAAAGGCATTGATTCCAGTGCGTCTCTGCCTTTAACCTATCCGCCCTTACCAAAGTGTCCGTCTTTTTTCGTTCACAAACCATCATGTAAACAAGCCCAGAAGCGGGGCAAAAAAAGTAGCGGGGCTGTACTGCCTCCTCAAGTGATATTTAAACATCTAATCCCAATTTAAATGCACTGCCACTCAAACTGTGGCTCTGGTGTGGGACTGAGCGTGACGAGCTGTGATCTTCTGACATGTACAGTAAACCAATCATTCTCTATTTGTGACATGTTTTTAGAAATGCACAGACTTGAGCCAAGACGGCAAGGTCAGCGGACAGCGTCACCATCACTGTAAAAATTACATCACATACGACAATTCTTTTCAATATAAATGAAAGTACACGACAAAGTTGCCTCGCAGAGCTCAAATTGGCTATTTCCTGCAAACTCATCCTCAAATTAGCCAAGTTTCTCCCTCTTAAAAAACTTCACTATACTTCTCTTTACCTACATCCCTGCAGCTGCGTAATTTCGCAAGAAAATGAGCCATAAGAGAAAAAATCATTAACATCAGCAAAAGATATTTCAGGCAGAGATAATGGCTCAATGTGCTGCTCAACGATCAGAGCAGCCAGCAGGCTTTACAGCCTCCTGTGTCCATCCTTATCTCCGCATCTCGCTCTCACAACATCTAAAGCACATGAGGGGGAAGGAGCACTAAAAACACATCTCCTAAGGATAAAAAAAAGTGAGAGGGTATGACAGCAGTAAATTGGCTATTTCCTCCCCTGAGCCTTACTCCAGACTTCCTCGGCATGCTGAGCAATTTGAATTGTGCTGTAATTGCTTATGTTGCTTTTCTCTGCTCATCATTTCTACAATAGAATTTGATCTCATTGCTTTTGCCTGTGGTTGAATTCTCAGCCAGTGAGCCTGGTACGAATGGTACTAAGTGGCAAGTTAAGAGAGGAAGCAGAGCACAGTGACTGTTGCTCTCTGCTCTTTCATGCACAAAGTGAGAAGAATCCAAAGTTGAAGAAGGCATAAGATCTCTCCTACATAATGTGGCAACGCACGCATTCCCCATCTTATGACTTTTTAAATGAAGAGCTGTATTTTGTGTGTGGTTCAAAGCATTTTAAGTGCAGCGCAGCGTCTTATTAGCTTGTTCTAAAGTGGATTATTTTGCTCAAGCAGTGTATGATGGAGGGAGAGGAAGAGCCGAAGGGGCAGCAGAGGAACGGATGTGACATGAGTCATGAAATAGGAATCAAGCTCAGGTCCGGTTGCAGTGGAGTAGACTGGTTATGGGTTTTGGGAGCATGTATAGTGGATGTGGCCTTGGGCGATGTGCTTCTTGTTAAAAAAAAAAAAAAAAAAGTGGATGTACTTTGAGTGTGAAGCAGGCTCTAGATAGAGTGTTTGCCCAGACAGCACTTCTCAATTCAGCCATGCACTCATGTATCTGCTCACGTTGTTCCCCTCCGTTCATAGAAGAGAACTCGAGCAAAGACATGGCAGATGCTGCAGGACTACTGATATCTTTTAACTCTTGAGGAGGCAGTGGTAGGAGAAACAGAATAATAAAATAAAAGTCAGAATGTTTTTTGAAAAAAAAAAAAAAAAAAAGAGAAAGAAAAGTTAAGAAGGAGCATTTCCATTTCTTCCTCGCAAATGTCCTCTGTGGTTCATTCTGAGCGCTGTGATGGATTTGAAAGTGGTAGCAAGAGTAAAATATGAGCGGAGGATGAGATGGAGGCTTCAGTAGCCCCAACACTTCCAGTCCAGGATGAGCGTAGGCAGCAGCAGTAACGGTAACACAAGCACTGCTCGGCTAGCCGCTCCCCGCTGGCTCCCTCTGGCCCCCGATTCAATGTTAGAGTCCTTCTCGGAATAAGGCGGGATGACATTGAATTCCTCGCTTTCTTCCTCCTCCTGCTCCTGCTCCTCTGCCTCGCTGTCCTCCATCTGCAAAAGCAGGGAAAGAGTGATTCTTCCAATTAACAGAAGTGGTGAAGCATGCAGGGAGGGGGTTCAGGATGCAAACTTCACAAGATAGTCCACATGAAACACAGATTTCTCCCACTACATATGAAAACATCCTCAAGCTAAGGTGCTGACCCGTGATGTGAAGCGTTTGAACTTGACATGTCTGTGGAGCGACTGACAAAATAACGCACGAGTGTCTGTTACTTGGCAACATCTGAGTTTTTTCTGTTAATTTGAATCCTGCTGCTCTGGTGCTCGGTCTTCAAAGAGCGGAGACAGTCCAGACCTACAGACACTTGGGGCCTGCTCTTCATAAAAGATTAAGATTTATTGGAAATAAATGTCAGTGTGAAAAAAAGCCTCAGCAGCGTCTTTGCCGCCTGAGTAAACGAAACTCTGAATTAAACTAAACTCCATTGACAACGTTGCACTGCCCTTATAATGAAACTGTTGTATCTTCTTTCATTTTCTCCTTTTATTTGTTGGTTGACAGGAACTGATGAGAAGGTGGTGCTAACTTCAGCTTTTAAATTATGGGCAAAAGGCAAAGTATTCTGTTCTTTCAAGAGAATAAATCAGGAATGTGTTTTAGATGCCTGCATGTAAAACAAATAGGTTTTATTCTGGCGGCCACTTGACTTGTAAACAGCTGCGGAACAACAAATGATCGATTTACCAGTGTGAATAAAATGCGTCCAGACTCTGAGGGTGGATTTTCTGATCTTCTTCTAACATGGGTGTGAATAAGCTGCTGGTCATTAGCTCTATGTTCTGTGTTGCCTCTTTTAGACCAACAGCGTGTTTGAAGTGCTGCCGGTTGATGCCTTACATACTTATCTAATACATCAACACGCATTAAGGCTAATGTTCAGGTATAATAAGCAGCCATGCACACAGGCTTCCTCTTCTGCAACAAATATATTAAAGGCGTCAGAAGGAATTAGAGGGTCACTAATGAACAACAAAAAACACACGTCTCATAACACTAATGTGACTCAAAGCGTGACCCTGCACTTTATTATTAGGTTATCACTGTGATACGAAGAAAACAATGATCACAAACTGGAAAAGACCCCAAGATTCAGATCAACATCATATCCTGATAGTGTCCACCTTAATAAAGAGCCTCAGAGGTTTTGCTGTCAACAGAAATACAAACACAAACACGTTATAAGGACATTTCCAGTGCGGATCACGACACAAGATGACACATGACTGGTCTTTTCCGTCTGATTAGATCCCCCCCACACACAAGTCCCTCAAATAGCGGGCTGCTCCACTTGAAGCCAAATTTGCAGCTGTGGAGGGCAAAGCTGTGGGCGGGAGACTGTACAGTGTAGAAACAGGTGGATGGATACTGATGCTCGCTCGCTCGCCCAGCTGTCGTTTTACTTTTTGTCCTCTTTTCCTGCAAATATATGGTCCTAAAACTCATATTTATACCTTTTGTCATTTGTTTTGCAGAATGTGAAGGACCAGAGCTACTTTGTCTTTTTGTCCTGTAGATTAAAAACATGCACAACACAACTGTCAAAAGCCAAATCTTAAAATGTAAAAATGATATCATGAGAAGCATTGACTTGTAGCCAAAACCTCCAAAGTCTGACTTTACTGTTACTGTACATCCCTCATGGACATTGATGAAATGTTGAACCACATTTGATATTATAATAGATTTTTCCCTCATATTCTTCCACCATCTCTTCAGAGTGTCTGACTGGAGAAATACTAACAGCACTGTGCCGTAGTAAAACAGACAAATGTCACTCTCAACAACCAGTCCCTAGTGAAATGCAACCATTGTGACATTTTGTAGATATTGGAAACTCATAAAATAACATTGTGAACCCCAGTAGGTCGGCTCACACAGCCAGCAGTGGGCAGCTGGACTGTGTGGATCACATGTAGGTCACACTTGTCCTAAACCCACAGTGATGTAAAGGGATGGATCAGTTCACCTTTACTTTTACCTTTTTATAATGAGCCTATTTGATGTCAATCTAAATCTAAATTAGGGAAAAATAGCAAAGTTAATATGAACAATCAACATCATATTTTATACAACTTGAACTTATATAATGTTGCTTCCCTCTCTGGTGTGTGCATCTACATTTATGGATAAATGGATGAATGTAAGTTGAATGTTAAGGGTTTTATATTCCACATTTATCCCCCTAACTGCTCTGGGATTACCTTTGATATGGCAAAGCCTCCACTCAAACACAGGAAGAGAGACTGTATTAGCTTAAAAGAGACCAAGCCTTTGTCTCTGACCTTTGCTTAGGTCCAAGTTTTATTTTCTAAATTCTGACACTGGCATCAAAAAGCCAGAGAGCGTTTGTTCTTCCTCCTCTCAGTTACTGTTGTAACATAGCAATCTGTCTTTAATATTCTTTTCCATTTTTTGGAGAGGGGTTTGTGACCACCTGAGTTTGAGTTTTAAATTATATTCAGAGCTTAATACTGTCACATGAAACTTTCTCTTATGACAGGAGATATTTATTGCTGCCATTAGAAATGTACGATGGCCTTAAGAGCTAAGTGCACTGCGACTTAAAGAAACACATGCAAATTCGTAAACGCTGCAAATCCAGTCCTCCAACAAAACTCTCACACTCGTAATTCACTGCTTTCAATTTCAAAAATCACAATCAGGCACCGAACAACAGGTCGGACCCAGGTTAATCATCTAACGCTGTTTCAGTGCTACATGATAATTGGGAAACTCAAATGCATCATCTCTAAATGAACTGTTTTATGTGGATGTCCATTATGCGGCCCAGCAGCAGCAGTGTTTCTAGTGCTGTA
The DNA here is from genome assembly GCF_905171665.1 of Trachurus trachurus. NCBI lineage: Eukaryota > Metazoa > Chordata > Actinopteri > Carangiformes > Carangidae > Trachurus > Trachurus trachurus. Next base: position 15,451,661 of record NC_139903.1, on the reverse strand, counting down.
AGGAGTTGTGGGATGGGAGAGGAGAGAGAGGTCTTGCAGAATGAGAAGGATTAAATTGATGGGAAAATGAGGAATATGGAGCAGATGGGTGTGTGCGTACATGAATATTAACAGTAAAGGTTGAGTCTAATGCAGCAAACACCTACGGCTAATCCTGAGCCACAATGCGAGGTAGGAGAGAGAGTGGAGAGAGAGAAATAATCTCAGGTTATAGAGAGAGCTGCTGGGCACATCTCACCACTACAGTCCCTGTGATACTTTAGGTGTTACCACCTGATACGCAGTCAACCACTTCTTCAGTTCAGTGTGTATACAAGCATTTAACGCCAGCGTATGGTGAGACGGTGAGAGAGTCGAGAGCACTTACACTGTTGAATTCAGGCAGAGTGTTAACACTGATGTGGACTCTCTCCTGGAAGACACGTGGGGAAGGCTGGGAGGCTGGCACAGGAGTGTGCTCCACAGGAGGAGGTGCGGAGACTCCCATGGAGTTGATAGCATTGCCTGAAATAGAATCAGCGGGGGTCATCTTCATTTTCGGTTCACACCGTTATTCATCTGTGAAGCGACTCCAAAATATTAACAGTGACTTCCATCAGAAGTGCAACTCTGTAGATGGTACGCACGATTGGGAAAAAACACATGAACATCTTGTCATTTCTTCATTAATGAAAAGCTCAATGGTGTTACTATCACAACCACTGGATCTGTTGCCACTATTTGGTAGATTCATACAGGATCTGACCTCAGGATGAACTACTACTCATCTAGTCTGAGATTGAAATTTCATTTGTCCAGTATTTGTTTCTTATCAAAGAGTATAAGGGCCACTCATGAAAAAAAATGAGAGGAGCAAGATTTTTTTTCATTATGCACTTCAAGAATAAGCTTGAAATGAAGTGGAGTGCGACTGACAATTGTACGCATCCTTGGATAAAGCAGTAAAAGTAGGTTTCTGTAGTTATGTGTAGCTGGTCAATCTGGCCCTCGTTGTTTCTCCCGGTACGGACTGCCCCAGGTGGGGTTCGAACCCTTGTCTCCTGCACGGCAGGCGACGATGCAAACTGTTTTACCAAGAGATCAATGAGCACCTGGCAGCCGGTTTGCACGTCCTTTATGGGTGAGTGAGTGCACCTCCGATATGCAACTGCATTGATCTCATATCACGTGTTTTCAAATCATAAGTATTTATTACCTTGTTTTTGTCAACCTGGCATGTACACAAATAGTCACGGGGTGTAACCATAGTCAACACAAAAGCATATGTTGACATTTCAACGTTGTTCTCAAAGTACATAATGAAAAATATTATTCCTCCTATCGTTTCTTTCATGAGTAGCCCTAATATTCTTTCGTAGTCTTTTACCATCAGCCACTGTAGAATTTTTTGTTTAGTGCTAAGGAGCAAATGTGAGCAGGCTAACATGCTAAACTGTGTTGTGTACAAGTCACAATATATAGGCCAATATATGGGCCAATAAAGCATTTAACTTCTTCCGAAGTCACAAGTAAATCTCCATAGATTCCCATGTTAAAACGTCAAACTTTACAGCAGAAATAAACACATCCACAGCCTGGTTTTGTCTCTGTGGCTACAACTCTTATCCAATTTCTGGATTGGATGAGAGTTCAGTGGGGTCATGTTTTAGCAAGATGGCGAAACCACTTTTCATGAACATGTGGGTGACGTTATGTAGCTAAGTTTGTGTTTATTTACACTCTATGGTGGCTCCGTATGCAGCCACTACACCAAAAACACTTCACAGCCCAGTCGTAATACTCAGAGCTTGTTATGAACATGCTGTCATTACCATTTTAGCTAAAAGCAAAGATGTGTTCAAGTGCAGCCTCAAAGAGCTGCTAATGTGGCTGTTGACTTGTTTATAAAGACAAAACCTGCCTGAATTTAAAGTGTATCCACATCAAAGATTGTGGTGAAATTAACTTCAAAATGGATTCATTGCAGTTTTAGATGATTAAACTGAAGCAAAATTGTGGAATACATAAAAGGAATTGGAATGCATTAAAAGACGTTTATAATAATGAAAATTAATGAAAAATAACTAAAACATGGGAATGTGAATTTTTGTATGAAGCTCCTGTTCCTCCGTCTACATGTTGCTATCCTGGTTGAATTGGCTCTGAAAAATAGGAGCCCAGTGCTGAACTGAAACTGACTCTACTGATCAATAACTGACCTCTGACCTCAAGTACATTTTACATTATCTAAGACTTTTCTACTTCAACAGTATTCATTGCCGTGTCTCTTGCGGTGCTCTTTCCACCCCAGCTGGTTTGGCACCAATTCAACAAGACGTCACTTATGTTTATCAGATTTGGTGAAAGGTTTTGTCGACAACATGGAAATCACATTCACATTTGGCAGCCAGCCACACACCAAGGAGAATGTCCCTTGCTGTTCATTTATTTATTAGAAAACATTATGGTTCAGTAGTTCACCCTCTCAATAATCAATTATTACCCTCCTCATTTAAATTCTGAATTAATACACATTATAAACTGCTCAGTTGGAGCCGCATCTCAATCATCAATCATCATCAGTTTAGCTTGAGCTCAGATAGAAAAACTAAAAAGGTAACATTTCTTCTGTCATTATCTTGACAAAGGAAAAATTTATCAGCAACAGTGGTTGAGTTGTTTAACATCAAACCGAGCCGCAGTCTGAAGTCTGGAAATAGTCTGTCACTCAAAGCGCTGGACCGAGACGTAATAATAATCAAAAGCTCATTCTTCTGCTGAAAACCCTTTGATTGTTTGATTTTTGATTGACATGTTAGTGGACAAATGTAGTTATCAAGGTTATAGGCAGTTTTCATTCTCATAATTAATCCCGTTATCCAACACCTGTGTGTTGACGACTTCATCACTTATGTATTTAAAGGTATAGCCATGTTCAGACTAATTTCATTGCAGACGCTACATGTTGCAACATCCCACCGAGTTAATGCTGCTTTTTGTAATTTTTGTCTTTACTACATAGCCATCATTAGCATTCACAGCTGTTTACTTAGCAACAACTTCAGCCATTGTTGCCTTTAAAGTGCAAGAGGTTAAATTTCACCCCTGAGCAGCCGATGCTACAGCGACTTGGTATCAGAAAATGACGGTAGTCCAACCAGGCTGGGGCTAGCTGGCTAGCATGCTAATTTTTATCTTACAAGAAAAGAAGTGACTCCACTGCTGGATGCAGTTCTTAAAGGGATAGTTCAACATTTTGGCAATAATTGTCATAATCCCTACAGTCATAGAGACAGGTTTATTACCTTTAATTGTCGGTGCATGTTGTTTTGAGATCCGCAGGGCAGACATGAGCTGCTCAGCTAACACAATGGAGGTGAATGGTACAGGTACCCTGTCCCTGAAAACTCATCAAATACACAATCCAATAACGCAAGTAGTTCCAATAGTATTTGCTTCATGTTTCATAATGCATACATGATTATTTGATGACTATTATGGCAATAGGCGAATTTGCCAAAATGTTGAACTATCCCTTTAATATGTTAAAGAATAAAGTTTTATGCTGAACTTCTACACTAGTAGCCTATGTAAACAGTTCTTAATGTTAATGTTAGCTATGTAGCAACAGCAAAACTTGCAAATAGCTCCTTTAAGGATTTTAGCTTGAAACATACACGTGCATTTTATATTCTGCCCTTGAAGCTGTAACTCTCTTTGTGCTGGACCTGTTTGCTATGAAAGAGCACCCAGACATTGTGCCGTACTGTCTCTGGTGAGTGACCTTGTGACAGTTTACTCACGCAGACAAATGTTGTTGCTGAACATATGCAGAATACGCTGACAGCCCTGCAACTCATTCCCACTGCCGTCGCACGTGCACCACTGGGACACCTCTGTGCTGCTGTTGCTCACGTAGTTGGGAGTCATGATGGTTCCTGGATGAAGCAAAAAAGACAAAAGTCATATTGTTGGTGCAACTTCTTAAATGTCTAGAGGAATATTTACCGTCAGGAGGAGATTTTATAGCTCTGCACACACACCTCTGTGGAGGCTAAAACATGGTTAACCAATGATATTAATTTCCTTGGGGATCCAGTGTCACCAGTTTTCCAGCATTTCAGAAACACAAACTTACTTTTTATACAGCGGGAGACAGAAGGAAATAAGACCTGGATTATATTGTAGAGCTGCTGGATACGCAGTTTTAAAATCTAGTTTATTTTTTAACATGATGCTGACTAGATTCCCAGAGCAGCACTTTTTGGCAGTTGAGCATTTATGAACCTCTGCAGAGTTATTTAGTGTGAAGATTACAATAACAGAACTACTCAGTCTTTTTGCCTCTTCTTCTACTACTACTACTACTACTACTGTTACTACTACTACTACTACTACTGATGCTGCTGCTTCCATTTCTTTTCCTTTCCCTCTATCTCACCTATGAGTCCAGCGTAGGCCTTCAAGCACATGGCTCTGCTCTCTCGCATACAGCCAGAGGCAGACTGAGGGGAGGGCTGGCAGTTGTGTTGGAAATCAGCGAACCGGGATCTGAAACACACAAACACACACACACACACACACACACACACACACACACACACACACGGAAGAAATTTTTTCATGTGTCAGCACAGGGCAACAGTTCACTGTAAAGTGCTTTGACAATTTCATTTTGGGATTTGGGGTCGAGCTAACATAAAACAACACAAACCATACTCCAGTGTAAGAGTGCAAAACTAATTATATAACCGTGCACTCACATTAAAACCATGTGTTATTTTAGTTTGCTTTTTTCTGAGTCCAACAACACCGCCCTTTTCACTTTTCAACTTTTTTTCTCCTTGAGGTGAAACAGTTGAGTTGAGGTTTAACATTATTATTGCATTTGGTCCTACAGTCATAAATAACCATTTTCTAAAAGAGATTCTCCTGATTTAAAAGTACTGGTACTGAAGGACAGAATAATATCCTCGGTGTTGAGCTAATTCCAGGGGATTAAAAGATGTAGATTTTAAGAATATGTGTCTGATGTTCATAGTTAATCTTTACAACAAGCTCACACATCTAAAACATCTTGTCATAAATTTGCTGAACCACTCAGACACTTCATCAATAATCTGAGGAAAATTAATGATGGTGTTCAACTAAAAGCAAAGACACAGAGTTTCTGTGCTGTTTTCACCGTCTTCAGTGGAAACATATGTATGTGGAATAGAAAAATCTACTGTGAACTGTAGTTCATGCTCCTCTATTTTCCTGTTTTAAATCTGTTACTAATAATGCAGTGGCAGGATTGTGCATGACCCTCTTAGCTTCAAATAACTCACATGTTCTTTTTCTTCTTTTTATCATTAATAATCTCTGTAAAATGCAGACGAAGCCTAGACTGTTATTAATGTCAGTTCCATACACCTATGAACAGTAAGAAGAGGGACAGCTGGCTAAAATCACCCTTACAGAAACCAGCATAATCAGACTGATGAGCAGGAGCATAGCCATGAATTCTGGGCCACTAAAAGCAAACAGCTCTGAGGCCTCCATCCATCTTTTCTGTCTGAAAAGCATAATCCTTGTGGGCTTTTTTTGTTGGGCTGAGGAATTGTCTCCTGCTTTTAATCCACTTCTATGAGTCAGGGGAGGATGAATTCTAAATAAAAACTTTATTTTTTTGATGCTTTGATATTTGAGCAAAGAACCAAGCCAGGTGCCAGAATTGATATAAGCCATAGGCTTTAATAAATGACTGTTATTTTCAGGACATCCTGGAACTTGTCATCATGGTTATATGGCCACTCATCACTTGCTAAATGAAACTCTGTTCTGAGGCCTTGAGGTCTAACAGATGTGTTGAGTGAATTTCCTCTCTGATAAAACATTTGCAAAGGTGACCTTTCAATATTTGGACACCTGCGTTTAGTGGATACTGGTCTTCTTTTCTGCCTCATGTTGGTATAGTATAGCATGCTAACATAATCATGTTTGCATATGGGATATTAGAGCAGCATCGGTTCATTGATCAATTTGTTGATTGACAGCCACTATTTTGATACCTAAGCTGTTTCCCACGTGAGTATGCCAAATTCATTTGGTGAGTCAAGCCTCTTAAATGTCAGAAATTTCTTCTTTTTAATTCAGCCTTAACATTTTGGCTGAATTGAAGGGAGCAGAGTCACAGTCTGTTTTTAGACTTATATTATCCGTGACACATTTTCTGATACTTTACATCTTATGCATCGTTCAGTCTTCATTTCCTCTGGTCTGTGTTGCTTTAAGTCACAGCTCCTGTTAAGGACAGCTGAAGTCCTGTGTCCAACTTACCTACACAGCTCATCTCTGGAGCAATAGTTCTGCAGGCTGAGGCAGTTCGGCTTGCCCACTCTTTCCTCCCCTCTCCCGTTCTCCTCGTAGGAGCACGACGGGACGATGGTTTTCCTCCGGCGCTCTCCGCACAGAGTGTCAGAGCAGGGACAGAAGAGCAGAGCAAAGCTGTACTCCTCCGGCACGCGCTCCAGGAAGCGCCGCAGGGCTCTGTGGCATTTCTGACGGTTACAGTTGTTCTCGGAGACTGTTGATCGCTTGGTGCAGGCCACCACATACTCTGACCGCAGAGAGCCACATTTCTCGTACAGGCCGCAGTCCTGAGCCGCCTTCAGACACTGGTTCTGTCCGTCCACGGAAAGCGTGGAAGCTGGAGGATTTGAGGAGGGAAATGCATGTCAAGGAATAGAAATCGTGACATGTATTTTATGTGCTTGCCAGACAAGGTAAGAGTAGTGCTCTACCTGCCATGATGGAGGCCATACGTGACATCTCAATGTTTCTCACCAGATTCAACTGCAGTTCTTCATACGGAGACACCTCATACTCATCATATGCTAAAAACACAGTGAACGGTGTTATCACATGAATTATGCAGTTGAGAAATTAAAAACAGACCCACATCCATGCCAGTGTTTGAACACACCTGCAAATCTCACAGTCCAGTAGACCCTCAGGCAGTGTTCCTCCCTGCGAGAGCCACGCTGACACTTGCACACCTGAAGGGGGCGGTGGTGCTGCAAGGAGTTCTGGGCCTCCAGGCACTCCAGACGGGCGTCCGGACCGAGGGGCGCCACCGCCTCCTCGGCTGCACAGTACTCCAGCAGGCGGTAGAGGACCATGCAGGACTGCTCCTGGATGCAGCCCTGCTCGGCCACCAGGCAGTCTAAGGATGCAGATACTGGGACACCACCTGGAGGAGAGGGAGCGCGGGCGACACCGTCAGTGGACAGAGCTCTTGCTGTAAAAGAGAAGTGTAATACCTATCTGTCATCCAGTTTTAGCCCTTAAGCTAAACAGGATGTAATTACGACAACAAAGTAAGAGGATTGTGCTCCTTAGACCCTCCACTGCACTGCAGGTTACTATAAAACCCAACTAGGAAGATTAAATTGAAAACACACACGTGTAATGGAGCAGTAATGTGGGTGGAACCTCGACACTCCTCTGCACAGAAACACGGGAGTCTCTTAGATAATTTAACAACACCATAGGGTTGTGTTATGGTTGTAATTGTATCATAATTACTTCATCATCTTCTCGTTGGGACTCCTAGTTGACTTCTCTCCTAATGTTATTATGCACAGAGGTGTGTAGTTTACTTTTTTATGAATGCACTATTTTATTTTCTCAGCTCTCAGCTCCCGGTCTTAAAGTTTTGAAGTTCACAAGTTGAACCAGGCTGATGGGAAAACGGCAGCTGCTCGGCCCCTCACACTGCGCTGTGCTACTGCATTAAGCCAGGTACTGTGTGTTAGCCTCATCGCTCATATCACACACCACCACAGTGCTCCTGGATCAGTGGGCGGCTAAACATACACTATCATGAATTCTGAAAAATGTTTTGAATCTATGTTGTCAAGTTTCAAACGTGCCTGTCAGGCTGCAGCTTATCCTCCGTCACAGCACCTTTATTTAACTTCTTTATGCATTCTGTTGCATAATCTCCTGGTGTCACATGACAACTCTCTCTGCTGCTCTGTTCAAGTGCTTTTTAGCAACGTGGGCATCCCAGATTTGAGAGTCAGCTGCCTAATAGCATTGCATTCATAAGAAATTAGAGCCTAAAGGATCATTAAACAGAGATGTGGTGAAAAGTGAGTTTGGTCATTTCCTGCGTGAAGAAGGATGTTGTTGCAAATCCAACAATCAAGTCTTGGATGCTTCTTGGATCTGCCTGCAAATACTTGAACCACAGAATGAGCATAATTTCCAAAATAGTCCCTTCCACTCGCACTCGCTCACCCACTTTAAGTAAAACATAAAGGCCACATGATGTTCAGCTTCCTCGAGCAAAGCGGAGTCACGCTACTGGAATACATACAAATGAATGGCTACTTAGGAAAGTATTAAAAATGCATATATCAATCTAAAAACGTGTGGGAAGTAATTGTTAGTAAATGTGAAATATGAAGATGTAAAACATTGATGTGGCGCTTGAACATATTAGATGTGGCATGTTAAGTATCTACAGTACAGACATGTACTCATGGATGTCTTGCACAAAAGCACTGCTGTTATTATTGTAAAAGGACACATGAACAGCTGCGGGCAAAACCATTTGCAGCAGGGTCCCTTCCACTTGGAACAAGCTTTTTTGCCAAAGCCAGACACTGTCTCCACATGTAATGATAAAGACAAAACCAATTTATTCAGCACAGCTCATGTTTTCCCCTCCAAAACAACTGATACTTTTCCTTCCAATTTTGCTTTCAGACAGTGACTCGACTGAAATGCCCACTATGAGGATGTTTTCCCCCTGAAGTTGTCTCAGACAAATAGGCTGAGGGAAACAGTTTTTATATTATACATCACAACACTGCACCTGCAAAATATGCTGCTTGAAGATACTGTAGCATAACATCAGACATATATGTATTTAAAAAGGCTTCATCTCATTAAACTGTGCAGGAGTCATTGAGCACAAATGCGTGGCATATTTCCAGCCACATTTCCTCTAAAACTGACACATTGTTCAGTATAAAACAGCTTTGTTGGTCCATAGTCATTAAGCTTTAAAAGCATTTAGAGTGTTTTGATTGACAGTGAAGCGAAAAACTACAAATCACTTTTAGAATACTGATTATTGCTCCGTGAACAACACAATGCAGGGAGGGCAGATGAAGCCTGAGGAAGGAAAGATGAAAGCCGTCTCCATAAAAATGAATTCTAAAGGAACATTTCAGGAAATTGATTTTCTTAAATGTGACATATAATTGTCCCCAGCAATTACACTTTATACCCAGTGTTTCCAGACTGAGAAAGAAAATAGCTTGAGTAAGCAATATAAATATATATATACACACACACACTTATTTTTCAGCTTCACGTGGTTAATTTGCTCCGTCCTGTCTATTTTTTTTTTAACAGTAGTACAAAAGCATTTTATGATTTGTTGTGCAGTTATAAACGTCATAAATGTTCATGTCTGAACTTAATGCAGGTCAGTTAATAAATATCTGCACCTATTCGTCTCTCTAACATGTAGTTATGCTTCAATACATTAGCATATACTGTATATCACACACACGCTCATATACAGACACACACACAGCATTGTGTTAGATTGGTCACACACTTCGATTAAGCTCCTGCTGACTGGCGGCACAAAGCACGGCTGCAATCCAATTCTACTGCTGCATGTTTTGCAATCTCAGGCACCACATGAGGTCCACGTCTCACTTTGGCATGAAACATATCATAAACAGAGGCTACGCTTCATCGCCACAGCAGGAAACCTGCCAAGGCGACTGCAGGGACTCCATAGGCAGAGGTGGGGGGGGGGGGAGACACAGAGCAATGACTCATATTCACAGTCACAGCTCCCCAAGATATGTAAAGGTGGTGATTACCTGTGTATTTGTCTATCTATGTATCATGATACCTCGATAATTATTGTAAAGTATTAAATCCCACACCAAGTTCGGCTGCAATTTAAATAGACTTCATGTAATCTCCTGTTTGGGCAGCGAACAGTTTATTCATTATTCCTTCTCAGTGTTTGCTCCCCCAGGCTTACCATTGATAAAGAGAGACTATCAGCAATTTTAGTTTCCGAGAGCCTCTCTTTGTATACACACACACACACACCTCTCTCTCTCTCTCTCTCTCTCTCTCTCTCTTTCACACGCACACACACACACAAAGAGATAACAAAAATCCATATAAAGTACAGAGCAGCTCCGTTAAATCTCGTCCAGCAGACAGGTCATAATTATTTTCCTAACTTGAACATTATTTAATGTCATGATGATAAAGAAGGATGAAAGATAAAGAAGCACCGTGCTCACATCGTGCTGTTCGAAAAAGTAAAAAGTAAAAGTCTGGCTTGGTTTATCAGTCAGTCTGAGCATGGAGGGTGCATTTAGAGCCAAGAGAAAAGGAGAGAAAAGCGAAGAGGAGATGAATTACTGTGATATGTGAGCCATAATACACTCTATTGATTTCTCAGTCGGGTGATTAATAGAATTTGTGAGGCAAAGCTGATGAAGGTTAACGCCATAAATGGCAAACCACACACCGTCATTCACAGTGAGCAAAGTGGTTTGGAAAATTTCTCGTCTGCCCTTTCAAGCGCGTGGGATGGGTAGCAGAGCATCCAGATTGTTTGGGAGTAATTTGACTTGAGAGGAGAGCACGGTGGGAGAGTGCGACTCTGATGATGTGAAACATGTTCGGGCATCGTGACGAAAGGGACTTCTTGGAGAGCTCAGGGTCGAGGAGGAAATGGCAGGCGGCAAGATGGAGCAAGGGAGAGTGAAGAAACGTGGCAGCAGTCATCGTTACCTCACTGGCAGACGAACCAAAGGAGTTCCTGGTCTGAGTCTGTTCACGCTGATGTTCCACATTTAGGCCTGATGTGGTTGTCTTTGGTGGCAAATTAAACATTTTTTGGATCAGGTCTGAGTTTCATTGGGCAAAACTGAATTTTGCAGAAGACTGGAAATTAATCTGCATTTTAATAAACTCGTAATGACAACTATAATGTCCTAATGCCTCACAGTAACACCCTGTTGTGTTCATTACATTATTGCAGTGCTGTGACTACATAAAGCATTTGATTTCCTTTGATGTCCAACATGTTAAAAATCTTCTGGACATTATCTCATCCTGCTTGGATTGAAGCCAATGTGCTCTATCCACGTGCTTGCTCACAAACTGAATATAATCAATATACTGGGTCGTTAACTGAATGTTAGTTTACAAGTAAACACACTAATTGGCCTTAAGAGACCAAACTGGAAAATATGGGACTCTTAAATAGGAGCAAGTATAAGCTGCAGGACAATAGAGAACATTTGTAAGTCAAAAGTAATAATGATTCTCCTGCCAAAACACTTACTTTAATTTTGATTTAAGCTACTACATTCAAAATATATATATTTATTAAAACTTGGATAGAGCAGATGGCTAATGAAAGGGATGTCTTTAAAAAAAAAAAAAAAAGCTAGTAGATTGAGTCCAAGCCTAAAAATACACAAAACAAAACTGTGTGACTGACCCCATCTCATTCCAAGAATGAAAATGCCTTTTATTTCACACAGAAAAGCTGGATTAAAAATACTGCACCATCTTGTGTCGTTAGTCTTTATCATGGGTCCCAGAGGGAGTGTTTCTAAACGCATTTCAGTTTCACACTTTTTGATGCACAGTCCTGGTTTAGTCTGGGAACTGCAGACCTCAGATCAGTTGTTCTGTCCTGTCTCGTCAGGTTGGACACAGCTGCACACTGAAACTTGTGTGGGTTCTTATAGATGCAGCCATTTCTGCTGAGCTCGTAGTTTTTGCACTTCCTACCAATCAGTTTGTCGGCTTTAAACCTCCCATTAGCATTAAACATATGCTTAACGGTTTGCACGTATTCCCTTTGTTATGTGGAAAATCACAGTCTTTGCTGTGGGCGGCAGCAGCTGAGCAGCTCTTCTTATAGAGAAGATGTTTCAATGATGAAATGAGCTTATTTTCACACCTCTATCTGTATTTGAGGTAATTTCCTATAAATAGTGTTTTGAAACAAACGTATTCAGCCACTCTTGCATCTAAAACATGTGTTACATACATGTTTCTCCACATATCCTATGTGTATCTCCTTCTTCTCTTCGCTCTGCACTTCATTCCTCTTCAGTCGCTCCATGAAGCTGCACCTGCTGGATTTCATTATTCTCCTCAAACTTTCACTTTACAGAATATCTCCATTCTGTCTCATGTGTCTATTTCCCATCTTTCCTCCAGTGGCCCCTGTGGCTTTTCTTCACACAGTCACATCAAGACCACATTGATGACAGCAATAATATGTCACGTCTAAGTGAGGAACACATACAGTCTCGCTCAATGTCTAGGAGAATAAAAAACATCTTTTATACAAAGCCCACTTCTGAAAACTTGATTTCTTCCCCCTCCCCTGACAATACCCTGTCTCCTCAAAATGCAGCAATTTCATCTAATCGCACAACGCCGATCGAGATGGGGGCCTCGCTAACTTCTTTTCAAGAATAAACTTTAACATGTAACAAAGTTTCACATGCCTTGATCTCCAAATTGTCCAAAAGTGCCTCTCTTGCATTGGCAAATTACATCCTTGTTTGCACCTCGGTTTGTGGGAGCCGACCGGGCTGGATGTCTGTGTGAGTGGAGCAGTGAAAAGTGCAGCACAGTTGCACTTGCTTTAATCAGTTTTCATGCACTCACCCCACAGAGGCGACATCAGCCCTGGAAATATGTGCAGTGCTGTGCAGCCTTCGACAAAATGCTCACATACAGTGAGAAATAAGCAATTTAAGGTGTGACCACTCTTATTATTATGGAATATAGTAGAGATGGGAACAGGTCCCCCAGGATAAGGAACATTTGACCACATGACACATGAGTGGCAGAGCTGGAACAGAGAGGAGAAAACTGGGGAGTGGATCCAAATGGACTTGATTGTACCTGTTCGGGGTAATTGAGATGTTCTGGCAGCGTGTCGAGGGTCAAAACATCCACAGATGACGACTCTGTTGTGCGTGACAGGATCGTCACGTCAGGTTCTGGATCCACAGTCACTCCATGTATTTAGAGTGTGGGTAAGATCGCGTTTAATGAGCTATGTCTGGATGCTGCAGACAACATCTCCTCTGCTCCAGGTAAAATGCACGCTTGCATCAGGTGCCTCATCATCAGCCTGTGTCAGTGTCTCGGGCTTCTTCTTCCCTCTGTTGCTTGGTGCAGTCCTAAATTAATTTCTTGGCCAGAAAGTGATACACATATCGACAGCTTCCATCGGGCTGTGGGTAATTGTTGGCACTATCAAGCATGTAAAAGTGACAATCAAGATGCAGCGCACACGCAAACAAATTAAGTATAACAGGCGGCGACACGTAAATGATTCAAAGTGACGTTCAAGAAACTTTCTGTTTTGATGCAGAGAGAAAAGAGAGTGCGATTCAGACACCCACAAGATGTTCTTGATCGGAGCGTTTTAATTCAAACAGATCTTGAAAGTAAAAAAAAAAAAAATCAAATATGTGAAATAATTGCATTTTGAGAAAGTGCATTTGATGGAGTTTTTTTTTTTTTTTTATCTATGTAATGTCCAATGGGCAAGTTGCCAATTTAATCTTTGTGTGCTGTCGTCTTAAACGAAACTGAATTACAAGCACAGAGTGCATAAAGACAATGGCTCAGCAGAAAGAGAGAAAAAGAAGAGTCTCAGGCACAGTGGGAAGGATAAAGAGGCCAAGGGTTGGATAAACCTGGGGGGATGAGGTGCAGCCCTCAGAGTGTATATCAGATAGTCAAACCCTGAATAGAAACACCTCAAGCATGTTATTAGTCCACCTAAGACCTGTGTAACTTTACACAGCCTGGAAATGAAGCTCTAATAAATTCATGACAACCGTGTTATGGCTCAATCACGTCCACTAAATGAAGTACCAAAATAGCAACACTCAGTCACCAGTTGCAGTCTGCACTGGGACTTTAGCAATAATCCACAAAGACCTTGCAGCAAAGGGTCAAAGTCAAGTGTAATGTCACTCAACAATAGCCAGCTTTCCATTGATTAATCTGGGCAGAGGCTCTGAATGGACACATTCAGACTGATCTCATGCATTGTATGTGAGATCTATTTCCATTACGATGTTATCAGTTTGGAAATAGAAACAGACAACAGATGCAAACAACTGGTCAGGACTAACTAACAAGTCATTTGAGTTTTCAAATGAAAACAGATCCACAAATCGCTTCACTTATAATGAAATCTGCATGTGTTTTTAAGATACTGATCATCTTTGTGGTTTAGAGTATGAAGTCCCGCCACAGATGTGAGGCTGTGTTTTTGTTCTCAGGGGAACATCTCCTGACACATTAATGATGACTTTGGTGAATTTTAGCCCTGAGCTTTTTTGGGACGTCAGTGCTGACAGACATTTTGGGAAGGCTGTTGTCTGCTTCTGAACTTCCCGCCTCAAAAGCCTGAGTCACAGAGTTGTGCAAGTCTAGACACATTATAAGGTAAGGAAATATAAAATAAAACATTGCATGGGATGAGATATAGTTCAGCAGAGCTATTTATAAATTACCTATAGACCTAGAAAGAGAGCGTCCATCAGGCTGACACCTCACAGTCTATGATGACGCTGTAAAACCACCACGTAGAAACAAAGCAGATTTGTAGAGATTAATCCAAAACTAGATAAAAGCACAGATTTCCCTCTTCTTTAATGATGTTAATAAACAACAGTTAAATCCAATAAATTATTTTCGCAATTAGGTATAATGGCAGAATTCACCATTGTGGCACACAATCTAATCTGCATTTGTAATGACTCTGATCTCAATTAAATAGCACTTGGAAATAACTGCTTTTCTTGGTGTGATTTCTCCTAAGTGCCTGTCAGGTGAATCCAACGCACTGGATGATATACTGCGCGCCTGAAAGCTTTGACTTTCACATGAAAGCAGTCGTCATTTTATGATACTTATGTCTCATGGGCAGCTTCACCTGCCATTATGAGCATTTTCCTAGGTGCAGTGAAGGCAGGCACCTCCTGCACTACTGAAATAACCCTGACATTTACAGTAGTTTCTCTGTTTTTCTGCAGTGTTGTGTATGTGTTAGCAAATTATACACGACCTGTGGACAAACACACACAGCCACTTTCAGATAATGAAGAAGACTGTTTGCTCTGGCTCGAGCTCTGAAGAACATATCAAAAAATGACAGTGTATGATAGTTCAATATGAACAACCTCACTTCAACAAGCGTCATGCTCCACCAGGACATTTCTTATCCAGCCACAGTCACTATTATTGGCATCTAATGATTATAAGTCATTTTGCAGGAGCTTGTGTGCGTGCAGGAGCAGAGAACTCAACTTTTAATGCACCTTTTGTGTCGCATGCCGATGATTTACAGGTGTGGAAGCCAACATGTCATCATCATGAAGGGAGGACACCGTCCAATTGAACAATTCATGTGTGATATTTCTATGATCTGGCACTGTCCAATCAATATTTAGTAGGTGAACAGCTCTCTTTGGAAATCATCCAAGGCTGAAATATTACAGACCTGAACCCATGATGTCATCCACATGTAAAATCTAATGCTGCTCTTTATCATGCAAATGAAAGATTGGTTTTAAGAACCTGTTATGTTATTTAGAGGGTCATCTCAAAAGTTACACGCAAACCCAATCACCTATAAGAAACTGAGATTATCCCTAAATTTTGGGTGAATATCTGTTTTATCATTCCCTGTTTTTTTTTCTTCTTTTACAATCACAAGCCACCTGTCTTCCTAATATCATACATTTACAAAAAAAACACTAAGTTACTAACAGAAATAGAAACTGAAGTCTGGGGGCTTTGTTATAATCATGAACATAACAATCTGCATATCAAACATGCATCATTTTTTAAATTAGAGAATATACAGTATTTTCCAACACAATCTGAGCTGCTACATGCAACACACTACATGATCGATACAGTTTCATCGGGTGGGTGAAATAATCAGCATCTAAAACACCAGCCCAGATGTTAGAAATGAGAAATGTGTTGCCTACTATGAGAGAAGACGTTGAGCAGAAGTCCAATGATCATCATCCTGTCCGGTGACATTGGAGAGTTGGGGACTGGGGGAAACTCGGACCCGGCTCGCTGCAGCTCAGTGACCCGTCTCCTGCCTCATCCAGCCTCCTCCGCTGCTGCTGACTGAGGCAGATCGGATGGGCTAGTACACAAAGTTGGCAAAACTGAACCGTGCACACAGCTGGAGCGACTCAAGTTCTCGCGATTTTTGTTGTCCCATTTATTTGTCGGATCCCAGTTATGTAGTTCTCTGGTGAACGCATCCGGCAGATCCTGAAAACATGTATCCAAAAAAGTTTCTTGTGTGCAGCTGCAGCAGCTCCGCTCACTCCCTCACTCCCTCACACACACTCCCTCACACTCAGACCTCAGGCTCCCGGTGCCGAGTTGTGTCGCAGTTGCGCTGGTGTGTGGCAGCGCCGCAGCTCCACAGTTGTCCAGCTGGAGTTGAGATCACAGTGTTGAGTCTGCGTGGCGCATCTCCGCTTAAAGGCGCTATGTGAATGGCGCCTAGAAAAAAGAGGCTGAATGTGCCCACGGGAGGTGGAGATGATGCATGTGGGAGAACAGCTGGGCTGCTGCGGACAAGTCCAACCATTAACGTGACGGACAGCACAGGGTGTTTACTATATACTGCATTAAAAAGGCAATTATGTTTAGAGAGGGTCACATGGATCATTTGTATCTCATCAGCTGAGTTATCACTCACTAATCCACTTCATTAACTAAACTGTTTCCACTGTTTATTATGTGTAATGGTTTTAAAGATTGATTGTACTCAAAGCAGATTTCAACAGTAATGGCTTTGACCTTGAAATTGAACTTTAAAAATGTGTTTTATAGAAATGCATCATCACAGACAGACAACATGCTATTGTAAAGAAGAAGCAGAGCAGATGGACATGTGTGTGATTGGACCATTATCGTTTCCTTCCTCACAGGTGCCTCTATAGTGTGTCTGCTGAGCTGAGCTCAAATGCTCAGTGTTAAATTAAATACACTCTCATCTGCCAGTTTGCAGCCCCACTCCCTTTTTTCTCTTAGATTACAGCAGGATTGTTGATTGGCCCACAGGAGGTGACATGTAGTGGAAAATAGAAAATATAAACCTCTAACACTTGCACTTTTTTTCTACTTTTGTTTACCCAAAAAGACAGGTTCATTGTCCAGTTTGTGTCTGTGCATGTATAGATACTGTACAACAAAGGCTGCCTTCTCCCTATGTTATTCCCTACTGCTTTAAACACAAAGCAAATTTGCATTTGATTGCACTACAGCCTTTTGGGAGAAGAAGTTTAGTTTCTCAAGACTTCTCACACACTGTAGTATGAGTCCCCTAGCTGAAGAAGGTTAAAACGGATGATTGCAGATTTTATCTGTATAATAATTTGTTTGTCACAATGCAATTTTTTACTGAAACATTGCTCTTGAGTTGACGAGGATATCCAATTTATATTTACAATACAACACTCAAAAATGTGATTGAATAAACCCATCGCTACATCTCTTTAAAAAAGAACAAAAGCAATTTAGTACTGCAAAGTGAATACCAGTGACCTGTTGTCCTCACTGTAATTAAATGACAGCACAGGGATTATTGGATTAATTTACACATCCTGTCCAACTGAATGCTCAAGTGGCAGTAAGAAACACAAGTGGACAGTGACTGTCATTAAAATGCAAGAACAACAAAGCAAAGCCTTTTAATAAGGCACTCTTATCCACAGCAAACATGGCAGCACAGAGCGACCTCTCACTCTACTCAAACTAAACCATCTGCTCTTAATGAAGTTGTTTCTACGGTAACATCAAATGCATTATCTCCTTTGTGTGTGTATGTGTGAGAGAAAGAGAGAGTGTGTGAATCATTTTTAACAACTTGTGCCCAAGGTTTAATTCACAGTTCATCTCAAAGTGCTGCTGCTTCAGGAGTTTGTCTGTGGCAGGAACTTTGACACTGGCTTTGGCGTCGCTGCAGCTCCTCCCAGTGGTCGACACAGAGCATGAGATAAGACAGACAGGTTACAGCAGCTCACGCACATCCAGATGCTCCATTATTGTGAAATCATAGTGTTTTGTTGTTGTTGTTGTTTCTAATTATGACAATTTTATCAGAGGTTTGTGTGGCCAAGCTAAACATGGTTTGGTGTAGGCGATCAACAAGGCCCTGGAGACAGCTACTGTACGTGCAACAGCTGGCACCATCTTAATGAGAAAAAACATATTTTTCTTCCAGGTCTGTTATCTGATTATGCTTGAAATAAAGCACAAGGACACATGACAGGACATATGACAGCGAAACATTGAATAGCAACAGCAACAGAAAGCCATTAATGTGTCATTCAGTGAAATGAATGGCACATTATTTTCTGTCTTCAAAAAAAAAAAAAAAAAAAAAAAACTAAATATAGAGCAAGAATTACATAATCGCTTGCTGCCCTCTAGTGGACAACTTTCTACTAAGCTTGGACCGGAAGTTATCAAACTTTTATTTTGGAATTTCAGCATTTATGCAGCAAATGGATGTAATTAATTCATCCATAATAGTCCTACACTGGATAGTACAAAAGAGCTCTAAAAAAAACACCAACCTTTTCAACAGGTGAGCTCAGTCAGGAGTGGAGCTATAACCAGTGCTGCACTGAGCCAATACTGTAACTAAGTAGGCTACATTACACAAGTAGCCTACTACTTTACTTCAGTATATTTATTGTTTTCTATTATATAATTCCCAGTTTAAGATTTAACATACAATAAATAGCTACTATGACTACTGAAAATATTAAATGTGATGCACTGCTTTATCAGTGGTAACCCTACTGTAAGTATTTTATATTATTTCTGTTCTTGTAGGCTACTTAAGTAACATTGTGGATGCAGGACCTATAGTTGTTATGGAATAAATTCTATTTCTTTGCATTTTACTTGAATGAAAGACCAGAGTGCTTCCCCGCCCACTAGCTTACTACCAGCAGGGTCAGTGTAGCTGTGTAGCAGCCCAGTATATTGCACAAGAACATTTAGAGGATTAAACCAAACATCTGGTATCTAATGACATCCAGGTTTTGCAAACAGCACACACATAATAAACATGGGGAGGAAAAACCAGCACAAGATGGAACAGCAGTTAATCTGTTACTAGTTAAGTTAGATAGCTTACATAAAACAGCTCATGTCAGAAGAATGCATCTGCTGAAAAGCAATCATGGCTGCACAGTATTGTTATTTGTATTTACAGTTACTGGGAGTGATTCAATTTTATCTTAAAGGTGGCTATTCATTAGCTTTATTGATTAGGCCTCTGCAGTCCTTGACAGCCTGAGCCCTGAACGTCCCTGTGACTTTCCTCCAGTGTCATTCACACTACAGCACAAATCTGTTCTCAACAAGTCGGTGGTATCTTCAAAGGTTTGAGGGATCTAAATCTGAAAACACATTATAAAGATCAAGATCAAGACACTTAGCTCGTTTTTATTTTCAGTCTAAATCAAATCACGTGTATTTTATAATGTCAGGAGGCTCACTTCACTTTGTGTGTAGGACATGTAAATTTATGCGTAAAGACGTCATCCGCCTCCCATTGGCCGGAACCTCGTGACGTACACGACGAGTTCCCGTCTTGTCTCGCGACACGCGGCGTAAGATAAATCCGCAGCGCGGCTACAAAATCGGCCATTTCGTCGGTGCAGGCCATCAGCCATAGAGGGCAGTGGGGATATCAAGTTGTACTGGTTTATACCTGAAAGGCGCATCAAGAACATCGCACCATGAGTGAGACGGCTATCTCCTTCGCCAAGGATTTCTTGGCCGGCGGCATCTCCGCTGCCATCTCCAAAACAGCTGTCGCCCCAATTGAAAGAGTGAAGCTTCTCCTTCAGGTAAGAAGAAGAAGAAGAAAAAAAAAAGAAATCTGGCTTTTCCGGGAGCTGTTAGCCTGTTAGCTCCGGTTTTACTGCTAACAACCATTGATTAAAGCTCAACGCTGCTGTCTGCCTGTTGATGCCCTCACACATCCACCGGCTTGTGTCGTGTCTTGAGTGACATGTAGCCTGTGTGTCGGTGGTGTTGAAGCGGCGAAAGTCTTAAGGTGCCGGGTTTAAGGATGTAAGGTCATCATGCAGCGGGGAAATGACCTACACCAGCCTGACTGCTAGCGTTAGCATCGCATGTTAACCTTAGCCGGCGGAGCTAACAAAGGACAAACGCTCATAGAGACATTAGGACATTGTGTACAAACGCGTAAAAAGCCTCAATGTGCATTAACAACACTAATGTTTCACAGGCAGATGCAAGAAGACAAAATGTGGATTATATTCTCAGAGTAATTCAACAGCATATCGCCTCTGTGGCTAATGTGCAGCTGACTGCGGTGCGATGGCTGCATGAAGGCCCCTGTCATTCACAGCCGGGTCAACGAGTTTTACTCTCTTTTCTGATCAACCTGCACAACGACTTTGCGTCTGTTTGCTCATGTACTTACCAGTACTCACGTTAATGATTTAATTTTTTTATTTTTTATATTTCTTTAATTATGTAATATCTAGCTAATCAAAACCTAGCATATCAGCCATTAGGGAGTGATGGTAAACAACTACGATGTGCAGTGTAGCTCAGTTTTGCGGATGTGCAGCAACTTTACAGGTTGGACAACTTCCAAGGTCACAACAAGGGACACAGTGTTTGTCATACCGTCAACAGTTAATTGGCTTCCAACACTAACATCTCTTCCTCTGTTTCACTTTCATTCCCTCAGGTCCAGCATGCCAGCAAGCAGATCACCGCGGATAAGCAGTACAAGGGTATCATGGACTGTGTCACCCGTATCCCCAAAGAGCAGGGATTCCTTTCCTTCTGGAGAGGTAACCTTGCCAATGTCATCAGATACTTCCCCACCCAAGCCCTCAACTTCGCCTTCAAGGACAAGTACAAGAAGATCTTCCTTGATGGCGTCGACAAGCGCACCCAGTTCTGGAGGTACTTCGCCGGTAACCTGGCCTCCGGTGGCGCCGCCGGAGCCACCTCCCTGTGTTTCGTGTACCCCCTCGACTTCGCCCGTACCCGTCTCGCCGCCGACGTGGGAAAGCCCGGAGCTGGGAGGGAATTCAACGGTCTGGGCGACTGCCTGGTGAAGATCTTCAGGTCCGACGGTCTGAAAGGCTTGTACCAGGGCTTCAACGTGTCCGTGCAGGGCATCATCATCTACAGGGCTGCATACTTTGGCATCTATGACACAGCTAAGGGTACGTGCACACTAGACTGACTTACACTTTGATTTATTAGCATTAACCTGTAGTTCTGAGATCTAATTTCTTTTTCCTTTTCTCTTCTTCTCCTGTGTTAACAGGTATGCTTCCAGATGCCAAGAACGCCAGCATATTGGTGAGCTGGATGATTGCACAGAGTGTGACAGCTGTTGCTGGCCTGACCTCATACCCCTTCGATACTGTCCGTAGACGTATGATGATGCAGTCCGGACGCAAAGGAGGTAAGTGTTTTGCATTCACGGCGTCTTCCTTCTGCAGCCCAGCTGATGCATGTGGCTGAAAAGATTGTCTAGAAGTTTTATTTCTGCCCGCTTCTTCTAACTCTCGCTCTTCTCCTCTCGCCCTCCTCAGCCGACATCATGTACACCGGGACCATCGACTGCTGGCGTAAGATTGCACGCGACGAGGGTGGTAAGGCTTTCTTCAAGGGAGCCTGGTCCAACGTGCTCAGAGGCATGGGCGGCGCCTTCGTGCTGGTGTTGTACGATGAGCTGAAGAAAGTTATGTAAATCTCCGTGTTGTCACATCACTGTCCAATTTGGCTAAATGTAATAACTTTCCATTTCTATGGACTCAGCATTCTGCCTTATTTATGGGAACAAAAACTATAGTGTCTCACCACTAGCTGTGGGCAATGGCTGTACGTCGTGCATCTTTGATTTTAAACGTTCCACAACCCTCATCTTTACCAATGTCATTCCTGTAAGAAATCTGATACCTCCTCCTCCTGTCATTCACTAGGTTTGTATGGTCCCAACCTGAATAAATCTATTCTGGGAACAAACTAAACAACTTATTGTCAACTGTCTCCTCCACTGTCTAGCATGAGATGTTCACTCACTGGATAATGCAATGCACGAAGTGGATTACACCCAACTGCTATATTTACTCATGCTTATCTCCTCCTGAGCCTTCCTGGTTTGACCGTGGTCACTACCAGGATTGTAGAGTACAACACCCGAGTGTTAGCTCCTTTGAAAACCACCTGACAGACAACTGATAACGACTGTAGCGCACACACACACACACACACACAAGTTTTATGCTTGTTAATTTTGTGGTGATAGAAATTTATTGACCCTATTGAGATTTTTGGTTGTTTCTAGGATAACTGCTCACACTAAAACTAAACGACTTTCAGGAGTGCAGTTCAACTTATTCCATCGCAAACCGCAGGGAAATGTAGAGTAGCTCTGGAGAGAGCACCATTACAGCAGGTTTGTATGTTTTTGTGGCATGTGGGAACATTAAAAGCTTGAGCATCATCTTGCTTCAAAGAGTAGAAAATATGAATGAAAAATGTTCATCTCTATGGAAAAAATGTTTAAAAAAAAAAAGTTATTTAAAGACTGGACTGTACCAGACCTTACAATGCCGAATGACTACAATAAATCTAGGTTCACTTTACTGTGTGTTTCTGTAAGATGGTGGCTGTTTATTCTCATCATAGAAAAGATGTTTGTCAGGATACAAGGTGACTTATCCAGGTGTTTTGTTTTTTGTCCGGACACAAATACTATACAACCCAAATATGAAATTCAAGTCACAATGATTCAAAGATTTGACACATTGGAAGAGAAAATGGCTGATCACAAAAGATTATCGAAGTGATGTCAATACATTTTCAATAGATGAACTAATCCGTTCACTTTAATTCTTACATGTGGCTTCTAGACGGATCAAATTAGATTGGATTTTCTTTTTAATTTGGTCTTAGTGTATCAATAAATTAGCGGTGCCCTCGGTTGACTTCCAACGTGCTGAAACAACTGTGATTACGAGGTGTGGCCGATACCAGCCGGTGGAGGAGGTTTGGCTGTTTAAATACTTCCTTGATTAGTCACATCCTCACTCAGCCTGAGATCTGACACAGCTGACGGCCACCGACCGACGTGTAAAGACGAATCACGTGATCTCACTTCTCCCTTCTCCCTTCTCCCACCGGAAGTAGAAACGTAGAAACATTTATAAAAACAAAAAAACAGGCTCAAGTTTTTCGTTTCAAAGTCAGATGAAGGAGCCGTGGACTCCTCAGAGGTGACACGGACACCGACACACGGCACAGACGCGGAAGTGCCACGGTCGGTCCACTCCTCCATGATGTTAATCCTCCACTTTGCTTCTGCTTTGCCCTGAAGCCTGAAGCGCCGCGGTCCGGCCAGCAGGGGGCGCCACAGCCAAGCAAGAGCTGGCAAGAGGCGCGCTCCCGTGGCCGGCGGCGGCGCGCGGGCTCGTGTTTCTCAATGAAGGGCGTCTGTACTTCAGCTCAGACAAGCTTAAAACGGCAACTTGAGCCCCCGCTGACGTGAAGCCGTGACCAAACGTCAGGTGCAAACGTCAGGTGCAGGAGGACAGAGGGCACGTGCACATAAGGGCACATTTAAATAGTGAAACTGCAGCTTAGTTAAAGTTTAAAGGGTTGTAGGTGGTTTGGTAAATCATTATGTGCAGTTTTTTTTCCCTCTCCTCCACCTATACAAACTAGAACAACACTATCAGCCTTTTACAGTGTAATAGCCTACTAACACATTAAAACATAAAAAGGAGTTATATAAAGGAGCGGTGCTATGGTGCATAAACCAATAAACACTGGTTACTAAAGCAGCAAATAAAATGAATGGATATGAAATCATTTATTTAATTTCCTTGTACATATCAGGTGGATTTATCTCAAGTATGTTAATTTGTGTGTCACAGTCATTAGTCAAAGAGCACACGTTTACCAGCATTGTACTGATTTATGAGCAAGTTGCTCACAAACACAGCTCAGCTTTATGTGTAATGAAAAATATATTTTTTTCTATATAAGAAAAGGGGAAGGGGGGAAAAAAAATCACAAACGATTTTGGTAATTAGGCTGCAACTATAATTTGTATCCATGTTGACAGAGGAGTTTTAGCTCTAATAATTTAACATGAAGGATGAAGAAAAAAAGTGACACAGTCCAGAGTAAAAATAAATAATCAGAAAATAAAAAAGCCAAGCCGGGGTGAAGCAGCCGTTTCCCTGAGACAAGCTCATAATTCATTCCACCAAATAAATCTTTTAAAGCAATGTCTCACCACAACCAGGATTCAGCATTAGAGTGCAATAAAGAGCGTCCTCTTAATCTTCCTGCCCCCTTTTTGTTCTCTAATGTGTTTACCAGATTACAGCCTAAGTGTAAGGAGCCATAACTCTGACATTAACACAGACTATATCACAATTTAATGCTTAAAGCCAAATTCAGCATTGACAACATTCAGACTTTTTTTTTTTTAAACTGGACCTAAGAGATACATTTAATTGTGTTGTGTGAGGGGTGTTATGAAAATCAGTTAAATCACTGTATGCACAATGGTTTTTATGGAGGTGCAATTTCATTTTATTTCACTGTGTGATGATGGCGGCGATCATTAGCTTTTATTTTCAGGTTTAAAAGTACAGTTTAATACTTAGTCTTGCAGCAAACATCTGTAATCTGAGTATCTGCAAAACCTGATGGCGTTCCTGCTGTTCTTGTTGCTCGAGCAGTGTCACACCACAACACCTGCTGCACATCTATAGTACACCTGGCCTGTTCAGTGTGTGTGCGTGCGTGCGTGTGTGTGGTCCTGGTTTTAACACAGCCTCCTCTCAGCTGAACAAATTCAGGCTTTAGCTTCCTGGAAAAATCTTCCCTGTGTTGGAGTTTACATGTTGGCTGCACCAGTTTCCTCCCACAGTCCAAACACTGGTGGACTGCACACTGGTGTTGTCTGGAGGTGTGAAGTGTGACTGCAATTGTTTATTAATCATTGTTGGATTTGTAATGGACTGGCAGCTTGTCCGGTCCAGGGTGTTTCCTGCCTTCTGTCCAGTGCATTCTGGGATACAATCCAGAATCAAGATCTTGTCACACACACCACAACATATCTAATAATATATTTACTACTAATATTATGTATGGGAATTATTCTGGCTCATATATTTCTCTTATCTATTCATCTCTGTGGTTTTGTGGATTCGCTCAGTTTGCAGCTCTTGGCAGTGCAGTCACATGAGGAGTCATGTGTGATCGTCTCACTGTTTTTTCACTGTGTTACCGGGCAGTTTATTCATGAGAAGATCATCCACCAAACTGCAGAGAGAAAAATAAACCAGCGACAAGACTTTCTGTGAAGTACAGGAAAGTACTAGTTTTTATTCCTTCATAATCAAACTTCACAAACAGCTTGAACTTGTACAATACCTCAGAGAGTGAAAATTACAAAAAAAGTGCTGGTAACATTTACAAAAATCATCCTTACTTAGCAACAATCAGTTTATTCTTCCACACTTTTTTTAGTCTTTTGTATTAAGGCTTAATACTTCTGTATAAAGTATATGCAAGATAAGTCTTCACAGTTTTTCGAAAAAAGTCACAATATTATGTAACATAATGAAGCTTTTACGGCTATTTTCTTTATAATAACAAATACACATCACTGGTAAATATATGTGAAATACAGGGCTTATTGTAAAATGGCAAGTAATGATACTGTTTGCTGAGATAAATTGATTCCACACACTGTTATAGGAAACATACCATTGCTATAACTGAAGGAGGAGGAAAAGAAAATGATAAGCATAAACACTTGGGAGATCGCCTCCAAACTTTGGCACATCCCATGAAACAATTTCACAAAATATGAGATTTACTTTTGAAATCATACATATGGAAGAATAGTTAAACTGGCATAAAGTGAAAACATGCTGTGTAGTAAGGTGCTAAATCAGATATTACGTTGCCAGCCTTTTTTTTTTCTTTTTTTTTTTCCCCACATGGACTGACATGAATAAGGTGCATTTGTAAGACTCAAAGCATGTAGGCCTTTCTCAGATGTCAACAAAATATGTAATAAATACAAGTTCTCAAAAACAACCTAAATGAATTTGACCAATAGTCTTGAGGCGACCTCGTATACTCATGCATTCCCATGGATTCAGAGAAATGGAAATCTCTACTGCAGTTGTGTAACTCTCTATAACTGTGGCATGTGAAAGTAAAAGCTGTATTGTATTGTATTCATGGTATGTGTTATTTGCTGTTTTTTTTTTTTTCTATTTTTTTTGTTTTGTTTTTTTAAACTGTTGAAATCGTGACAAACTTGATGAGTAAGGAGATGGAATAGAAAACTGAATGCGAAACTAAGCCAAGATATATTCACAAGATCCTCTAAGCTGCACTGGTTTACAGGTCAACAGATGAGAGCTCTAGCCCTAGACTTACCAATTTCACCCTCATGCATACTGTACGGTTAAAGTGACGCAACAAGCTTGCTTAAATAGTCTACATCACAAAAGCAATTTGGTTTTAGTGCAAACACAATTGGCTGGCTTCAGCTTCTCAATATTAACAAGCTCACCAAGGAGATTACAAGAAGGCACATACTTATGCTTCCTCTAACACGCAACATATTTAGACAAACCGCAACATCTTTCAACAACACCACAAAGCGGTGAAAACAGGAAAGCTACTACATCCAGATAAAATGGTGAAGTTTTGCTGTTTGTGAATTATTGAAAAATTTACACTTATCCATCAACAAAATAACAACGTTAAGGTCACGAATCGATGCTGTTGTGAGTGACCTTGTTGAAAAAGGATGAAGTATGAACGTACACTTTGGTGGACACAGATTCTCTACATATGTTGCCAATGATGCTGTGTTTAAATGACAAAAAAGGTGCATTTGGATCTTCTTTTTTTTTTCCTCTAAGAAATATTTCATTATTGTTTAACTTTAAAGCATTTTTATTTTCTAAAAACATCCCAGATAAAAAGCACTCAGCGCGACCAAATATGCAGAGATAGAAGACGAGTGTTTTTAAGGGAAAGGTGTGCACGACAGTGGACAGCTGGGTTAATCTTTTGGTATTTGTGTTTTTATGGTGAAACGTGTGGTCGGTGGCCGTGTGATGACGAAAAAAATCAACACTAGTTGACTCATGGGAAATGATTCCTTCCCTCATACATCCCGTTCCTAACTTCAGATCTGTAAGAGCTGCTTGATTTGTCCAAAACAATCACAGGAGGAAACAACAGTTTTAATGCCCCTCAAAATCTGGACACTAATACTCAGGGAACTGCTGGGTGAAAAACAAAAACAAAACAAAAAAACAAAAAAAAAACAAATTAAACCCCTGACCTGCTACGGACAACAGTATGTGGACGTCGTGTGCATTTAAAAAAAGGCGACCAATTCTGTACCTTTGAATACAAAAACTGATGAAAATGTCAAATATCACCATTTACTCAGCATTCCCACTGTGGGCAGACAACCATCAGATATTATGGTTCAAAAATGTGTTGAGTGAATTATATTGCTTTTGATAGAAGAGGACCAAAATAAGTCTAGTGCAAATCTCTTTTCTGGTTTGAGAAGTGGTGGTTGGTGTAATGAGACTCAACTATCATATCTGCTCTACCATAGCAAGAACATACCAGGTGCATTTTGAGAACTAGTTAGCTGTCAAGTGGTGTCCCTTTACAATTTTCTCTCTGAATATTCAGGAGAGCACTCTCTCTTCTTCAGAAAAGAAACAAAAACTCTGTCTCCAGTTGATGCCATGCAACAATTTGGAGGGAGAACCCTAATAAATATTTCCTATTATATGGAACCCATCGTCCAATCACTGCAATTAACCAGCACAAAGGAACAATTGCCTTAATTTCTCACATCTAAATGACTTCTGTTTTGAATGGGACAAGTGGTGGCCATGTTAGTCACCCTCCCCCTTGTACAGCTGGGGAGGGGGGGGAGGGTGTGTGCTTCGTCTGTCAGCTCACATCTGTGCTAACGGGTGTCGTCTGTGCAGTTATGTCTGTCAAATACATCTCTCAACTTGGAAATGTTGGAAAACTCGCTCCAGTCCAGTGTATGACAAATCATATTATAAAAACGTTCTTGCACATACATTTTGAAAAGAAAAAAAGAAAGAAAAAAAAAAAACTTTATCCCCTATTTCAAAACAGCAGTCAATACATTTCAAACAAGCTTGTTTCATAACAACAATAATAATAATAATAAAATACAAACCAACTTGGAGCATAAATTATCAAAAACAAACTGAAAACACATTACTGCAGCATATATTTCAGGGTTGCTTAGTTGTGATGTTAACTACCTTTACTACAACAGCTCCACTTCTGCCAAGTTCATAACTATATAGGAGAAGTATTTTTAGGGTAATAATAATAAAAATATCAAGCTAATGTAGGCAAAAAAAAAACCTAACAAAATATACACATATTTATAAGCACATCTCATAGTTCAACTCAAGTGCATGTTTACAAAAGCATCTACATACAAGATATGGCAGCAAAAAGCCTGATAGCCAGATGAAAGAAAAAAAAACCTAAGCTGCTTTTTTTTCTCTTCAATATTAGGGCACATGTTGTTTCCGATTTGTTAATATTTGAGAAATTCTGTCTTTTTCTCAGGTGTAAAAAAACATCGCCCGAATTACAGTAATCAAATTTCCTATTTTTGGACACACAGGATGAAAAATATACAGCAGACCTTACAGTAATAAAATATTGTCAATTGTGTTTCTTTTCTTTTGCCAAATGGTTTAGATTCTGCTTACAGATGATGTGTTGTTATTACAAAAATAAATCATCACTTTAATAAATATTTGGACCACATTATGATGTTTAAATCCAGCTTACAGTTTGGTTTGATTTTTCTTTTTTTTTTATCTTTTATTATTCGTTTTATGTTGATGGCTGGCTCTGATGCTTTTTTTTTCAGTGAACATTGAAGACGTCGCTCAGAGATGTCGAGCACCTCTGTTTGATTTGACTTGAATTGTCGAGACTGAAAGTTGTGTATTATTGTTATTATTCTCTTTCCTTGTTTTTGGCTTAATAAACAACCTACAAATATGTGCAAACTTAACATCTTGGTCCATCTCAAGTATAAATGGCTAAATGTACTAAGTCACAATGTCAGATTAGTATTTTAGGGACAGCCTTAAAATATTAGACACTGCCAATATTTGAAGAAAACTGTATAACAACAACAACAATAAAAAGGTCAGACACTCTATTTAGATATAATCCAATGTGAAGGTGAACAGGTCTATACTCATTTGCTAAATGTGTGTATAGAAGACATAACCAATGATTACTGAGTATTATTATGTTTTGTCAGAGGAACAATGCAACATTTACAATCTTATACATGTTTTAACATGCGATAGTTTACATCACAGCTACTGTGTCAGATTCATTTTTATGTTTTGTTGCATTTCTTATATAAAAAAAACTATTTTGGTCTACAATAGGCAAATTAACACAACCACAAAACTATAAACAACCAATCAAGTGACAAAACATAGATGCATTTTCACAAGCACCCTGCCATGAGAAGAAAAAACAAAGAAAACCATAAAATAACTGTAGCAATCTATAGCCCAATCATAGGAACCCCACACACATAGAAAAGAAATGTTAGTTTCTCCATAAAAGTTATATTATCTTTACCCTTCTTTGGTTTGTCAAAACAAACATTGTCTCGTACATTGTTTTTTTTTTTTTCTTTTTTGTCATTTGACCCCTAATGATAAGCATGGCCCCCGTTTCTCAAATCACCGCCACCAGCGCTATTTAGAAACGTTACACTGCTAAAATGTTGTGATTTCCTACGTCTGCGTGTTCGTTAGTTCAGAGTACTACACGTGTTGGCCGAGACAGTGACCAACGTCGTGCTGAAGAGGAGCCTCGACTTCTCCATTTGCTGCGTTTGTGTTTCACGTCTCTGCGCGATTAAGAGGAGAGACACAGAGTGGTGGCATAGTGCATGTTGTCTCTTAGAACCAGTCCACACAAGCACGAGCTCGTGAGGTTTGTGATCTCGTGGCGAAATCTGACTAGAGATGAGGAAAAAAGAAATTAAACGCTGAACTATTTGAGGGGAATATAAATCTTATTAAACTTGAATGTGATGGGCAATGTTTGCTATTACACGATCAAATATCCAACAGATCTGTAAAAACGATTAAGCGCTGGAAATCCTCTCTGATATTAGGTTAGTTAAGTGTGGAAAACGAATGCCAGACTAGGAGTTGGAATGTTCTGGACTTGAACAGGAATGCATGTTTTTAGTTACACTGCTGCACACTTTAACACTCATTGTCTCATGGAGCTGGACGAAGCCACAGCCAGTGAGAACACAAAGAGGCTCAATTTTTTTAGTCTTTAGAGGCTATATCGCACTGAAGTCTCCTCATCAACAACAACAACAACAAAAAATAAAGATACCGAACCGCTGTTATCGAGGGACACTCAAAAATATTGTTTGTGCTCCATCAAAAACAAAGTACTCCCCTACAGGAATAAGCTGTGTAGACAGGACTGCATGCTTCATTTGGACTGATAGGTGGTAATTACCTGATGATGATGTTTTACTGAAAACCTCATCAGGGTAGTGTAATAACTGCATGATCGGAGAAAGCGTCATAGTGAATATAATCTAGATGTTGTTATAGCTTAGTTTGGCTGCGTCGTACTTTAAAATCTGAACAGCTGCTTCACTGTATGTGTGTAAAGCTCAGAATGGAAACAGTGTCTGGATGTTTGACTGTAAAATCTGAACAGATGCTGTTTGTGTGTGTCACAGTGTGACAGTTGGATGACAGGGACATAGCTATATCACATTGCCTACAATATTAATGCTTCATTTTAACATTAAATGTCTATGAAACTAAGCCGTCAAAATGTGTATTTGTTAATCATAGCTGTTTTCTCCTATTTACTTTAACACTATGTATTATGGAGGATTTAAAGATTCAAAATAAAAGCAATCATTTTCTTTAAGTGTGATGATAAGATAATACATTTTTTCTTTTTCTTTTTAAAGTTTGAAAAAAGATTCTAAAGTTTTTGCTCTTTCTTGCTCCTGCTTAGTTATCACATCTAATTTAACAATAATGGTTCAAATCAAAAAAGTATCTTTTTTTTCTCTCTAAATTTGGCACAGCAACTAGGCTGGAGAAGGTTAGAGAGAAAACTGTGGTAATTAGTCCACAGGGGACAGAATAATAAGCCATCCCCAAATCTTTTATCTAGCAGCCACTCAGCCCTGAAACTTGATTTATGGTTTTTCTTCCACCACATTTCCTTTTTTTTGGTCTTGTTTTCATGTTGTTAAATGAACCACTTAAATACCTTTGAGTTCTCTGTGCGTGTGTTCATCTGTAGCCAAAACTTTTAATTTGTAATCTCGTTTTGCCTCCAAGTGGTGGTTATAAAAAAAAAAAATCTAGTCTAACGTTTAATGACCGGTTTTCTTTCTTTCCTTCTCTCGCTGGTTGCCCTTTACAATTCCAAGATGTACGTAAACAACAAGGCTGTCAGATAAGATAAAACCTTAATGTTCCTTCTGGGGAAATTGGGCAGCGGTCTGCATGTGGAAAGGCCTGTCATCAAGGTCAAAGGACACATGGTGCACTTTGAAACCAGCCATTAAAATCAGCTGCCACTTCCAAACAACCTGCAAACCCCCCCCTTTTTTTTCTTCCATTTACAGTGAAGTGTCAGTGGAGGTAACTACTGCCGTGCTTACAGATTTAATTATTATCCGACGATGGAAATATTCGCCACAAGATTATATAACGTTCATTCAAGGTTGTATATATCTTTCACTGTAGCAGGCAGCGTTAACTTCCCCTCCACCACCTGCTGTGTGTCTCCCTCTGCTGGTCACAGAGCAGCACTGCCCCCCCCCCCCTTACAGAACATACAGTACAGTACAGTATATGGCTTGTTTGCCAATGGCAAAAACTGAAAATAAAAAGAAACGCCTAATATCAACGAGAGAAAAGCTGCGAGAAGAAAGAAAAAAAAGGTCATTTAAATTTAGTTTGTATTTATCATCAATTACACCTAATCCTAATAAATGTATATTTCATTTATTTATATTCATTCAAACATGAGAATGTGATTGCATTTTATATCTTTGAATCCTCCGAGCTGTATACATGTAAGATAAAAAATAAAACTTGCAGATGTAGCCTTTACTGTATATGTATAGAACATTTCAGGTATTTTAAAGGGTTCTCTTAGGATGCACACAACCACCAGGTTTTAGCAGTAATAGTATAAATAGTATATTTTTAATAGACCATTGTGTATATACTGTCTCTGTGCAATGTAGGAGAGAAAAACTATGAATATTCTGTATAGTTGCTGTATGTACTGATAGGCACTTGATAGGCATATTCCCTATATCCCACAAAGTACTGTATACTCTAGCTGCAATTATGTCTTTATCAAACTATCTGAAAATGTATTTATTATCTGTGTGGAGTTGGTGATACTTAAATATATATAGTACATTTGTAAGAAGCTATCTATTTCATTCTTATGTGAACTGTAGAAGACGAAATATGCAGAAAAGTATTATCTGAATGGTTTCATGAGTTTTCTGTAGTCTACTCTTAACTTTGTGACTTAATTCATGCTTTAAAGAAGAAAAAAAAATATCCGACTTAAAATGTGTGGAGACAGACTGAAAGACAAACAGGAAGACAGACACATGCTTATCAGAATAAAATGAACCTGTTCCTTACTCAACACGACCCTCACCATTACTATCTTCCATTTCCTTGTTTTCATCTCAATGCAAAGTATATATGTATATATATATATAGTACACTGTGAAATATGACTCAATAACTGACTATCCTTTATCCAGTCACGTGAAGCTATGTAACAACACCACTATGATCACCAGAAAAAAGCAGGAGGAAGTCTGAAATAAAGAAGTATAACGATGAATTAAACATACTGCAAGAAGGACAACAATGTACTGTAGACCCTGTGTCTCTACACTAAGATAAACAAAACATGAACAGTAATATATTTGAAACACAATACAAACAGCTGCAGGCTCAAGGCTATTTTCTACGTTTCAATATGTTTTGTTCTGGAAAATATGCGTACACTTTGCAAACATAAAGTCTAGACTTTTTTCTTTCTTTTTTTTTTAACTAACAACTAGAAGAAGCACGACTGAGAAAAGGACTTATTTCTGGATAATGTTGCAACTTTTCAACAATTTTTAAACCGACTCGTTTGCAACACTGAGAAAAGAGAATTAAGCACCACCACAAGTAGCTGAAGCAGTATAAGGAATATATAACTATGGACAGTGAAGCGCATGTGATGCTAATGCAACAGGAGGGGGAGGGAAAAGCCTGGGTATGCTATAGCACGTTATGACACACTGGAGAAAAGGTTCTTCCCCTTCCGAGCCTGGTCTGCTATTAAACACCTTATGATACAAGAAGTCAACTGACGATGGGACGAGTTATTAGCCCTCATCCAGATAACGTTGAGATTGGCTACCTTTATTATTCCAAAAAAAGAAAAAAGAAAAAAAAAAAGAAATTAATAATAATAATAATAATGATAGAGAAACAATTGATAGTGTAATTCTGAAATCAAATATTTCAAAAAACCAACATCGAGCTACTTAACCTACTATTTAGACCAATGATACCACAAAGCTGGTTGTACTCATCTAGCTACAGTCAATAGTGCATTTGATATATGTGTTTACACAAAATATGTAAAAATTTAGGTGCCATGAAGGAATGCTAGATCACTGAATACACACATTACACCGAAACAATTCAATTAATGTCTCTGCCTTTGCTTTCAAAGAAGTGGATGATGTTAGTTTGGCAGTGTTTAAACTTGGTACTGAACAGACAGCAAACACCATCATCATGAGCTGTGCGCCATACGTGTGGCAATACTGTTGGAAAGAGATCTCGGCAGTTGCTTACATATTCTATTTAGTGCATTGTCTGTTAAGGCATGAGATTACCCTCCACGTGCTGTGTAGAGACAAATATAGCACTAGCATGCAGCAATATTGCCATCCTGGCAACAACAGCTACAAACAGGAACCATACAGTTTAGGCTTATATGCACACCATAAGAGACGGGCCCAATCAAATGTTCAATAATGTGCTACTTTTACTGAGGACTGACCTAGTGGGTGTTTCAGTGTGTTTCTCATGCATGGTCAACTTTTTTTTTTTTTGTTCTCTTTTAGCTGATGAGAAACCAGAGTACAGGTGTGTCACGTGTTCATCACTCAACGTCACTTCAAAACCGACTCCACAGGGATCTGAAATCTAGTAGCAATTATCTGAAACCTAGCATCAAAACGCTCGACGTAACTTCTCCAAACAATAAAAGTCGACAGTACTTGACCGAGGCTTTCGTTCAGTCTCAGCGACGAATGTTACGGGTGGCGCATTTAGCCCAAAAAGGTTTGGAGAGCTGCTTCTCATATAGTACCTGTGCTGCATAATGCAAAGGAAGCCCTACAGTTCAGATATTCCACTTATCAACAGTTTGATTAGGCTATATACCACACACAGACACTCACAGACATACAAACACTAAGGAAGAGACACAACTGTGTACAACTGACAGACAGATATCAAAGAAGCTGCATTCCATCACCTCCGCACACCTTTAAACCCACAGAAAGTTGTTCTAGGACACACATATCATTTATGTTACACACACACACACATTATAAATGTATTATCATTAATAATATAATAATAGTTATTATTATTATTACCTCCGCCAACGGAGTTGGACGGGAGCTGTGTTTATTATTACTGTTGTTGAAGTTGTTTGGCTTGGATGTTCTCATAGAAAAATTCTGTTCTGCGTCTAAAGAAATGCAACTGAAAGAACTGTTATAGGGAACTGACTCCATAAAATAATGAATTCAAAGGTTAAAACATAGATGAGCACACAAAATGGTACAGATTTAAATAAAATAAATGCTTGCATTAACACGGCACGGGTATATACTGTAGGTAACAGCAAGCAATAACAAAAGCCAAGAACCGCTGAATTACTTAATGAATAAATTGAAACAAAGCTATTCTATTACATGTGAACTCTAGAACCAAATGTTAGGTAAAAAAAAAAATCCTCTTTTCTAAAACTATAATATCTCTGTTAACAGTAGTGCACTTATTGGTTTAAGCAGTGCAACATATATGCAAGAAAATAATGCAGTCCACTTATCAAGATTTAAAAAAATGTTTTTTTTCCTTTGAAATTGAATAAAAGAAAATCATAGAAGTTCATTTAAGGAAAATGATTAAATATTAAGCACAGGCATTAAGAAAATGTGCAAAGTAGCACTTTGTTTTTTTTTGTTTTTTTGAATCTACAGCAGGTCTTCTTAAGACCACTGTACGCAGTTACGTTATTCTTTTGACAATACAACTACTAAAAGTGTTTGCTCACATCAATGAGCAAATCCTTCAGATTGCAGTTGCAGGCAGTTGCATGTGTGTGTGTGTGTGTCCTAATTTGGATAAAAAGGAATACAAAACAATTCAAATATCAGAAATGAGCCTTAAGTGATGTGATGCATGGATGACAACTTGTGCACACTAGCTTCCAAATCTATTCTGTACATGCTGTGTCTAGGTTTTTTTTTTTTTCTTTAGAAAAATCAGGAATGTATACTATTGTCTAGAAAGTCCATCTGCAACTTGTGGTATATATCAGGAAACAGTGTCGCAACAATCAATGGAGCTACTTGTTTTGCTCTGTTACTGTATTTCCTCTCAAAACATTGCAATGCTATTTGAGCCTTCAGGGAGAGCCGGCACATAACGAGTAATGCATTTAGCTTCCACCTGCTGAAATAGCTTTGCAATAGCAATGAACAGGTTATACATGGGTTCTCGGCATTTATTTCCAATTGAGATTTGATTCAAATTAAATTCCCCCTCTTTAACATTTTTTTTCTCCAATCAACAACTCGCCTAAACCCTCCGGTATTATAATTCAGTTATCAAATTAAAACCATGTAGGCTACTCAATAACAACAATAGTTTAAGTGACAGATCTTTTTTTGTTTTGTTTTGTTTTGTTAAATCTACATCCCATAACAGTCAGGTGCAAGTTGAAGAGCAGCAGTTATGAAGGAGAGAGTTTAGTCGCATATTCCAGCCTGCCATAACTGTGGATGTAAAAGGCTAAAAAAAACCCTCAGCAAAATAATCTTTCTTTTTTTCTCATGTTTTGAAATGGAAGAGGTCTACTAGCCTTAACAGTCTTTTAAGATATTAGTGGCAGTGTATGCAAATGAGTTAAACTCCAAACTTCAGAAAAAAAGAAACATATTTTTGCTCAAATACTGTCTCATCAACACACCTTAATTTAGTAAACCATCAAAATGCATGGACAACAATTACAAAACATATGAGAAATATTTGTCCCTGTCACCATTGACAGCAAATTACATTTCAGTAAAATGATTGAAATTGGTACCTTGACAACAGCTGCATTATAATCCCTTAATACCATAGGAATAAATAAAACCCAGTGTCAAATTAACTACTCTCCTTTTATATTTTACATAAGAAGGCAATCTTGTGACCATCAGTATTCTTAGAGGGAATATGTAGCCCAACCCCAGATGATTCTTTTGTTATTGTTGTTGTAAATTATACCACAGTAAGCTTGGACATCTATAGTTTCCAAACTGGTCAGTATGGGTTCACAACTGCCATGATTTATGGTTCATGGCAATGTACACACACACACACACACACACACACACACACACACACACACACACACACACACACACGCACGCACACACACACACGCTCGCACGGACAGACAGACACATGCAAATACACAAACGCCCAAACATGAATGCACATGTATATTCATTCAGACATATCTACACTAAAGGTGTGTTTGTGTGTATGTGTTTCTTTCGTAGGCCTTTCGGTAGTGTTCAACACATAAATCAGTATTTTAGGAAAGCATACATTTAGAGGCCTGTAGTTAGGATCCATCCAGTAGATCAATATCAAACTACTAAGCCTTAAGGCCACCATCTTTTTTTTCTTTTAGAATAACAGAAAAAAAAAAATCTTTTTTTTTTTTTTGGGAAACTTAATGTGCCAGTGTCTATACTCATTACTCTTCATACCTCAAAATAAGAAAAGGAAAATCTAGTGCCATTTTATTTGTCATTCTTTTTGAAAGAAGTTTATCTATTTGTACTTATCCATCGGAGACATGCATTCGCATGTGGTCATTGAAGTGCTCCATTTGGTCGAACTTGGCAGGGCAGACGGAGCACACGTAGGTGGTCCCTTCTTGGCAGCTCGCTTCTGCAGCTACACCCACTCCTGTTCCAACCCCAGCCCCTACTCCAGCACCTCCACTCACTGGCATGGCGAGGGCCACCACTCCAGCTCCAGGCTCAGGGACAGCCATAGGCATGGGAATGGAGACGGGGCCCGGGGTACCTGCGCTCCCCGACAGCCCTGTGATGGCGCTGCCTGTGCTGTGCAGCGCCATGTGCCGCTCCAGCAGGGTCTTGTGAGAGAACTTCTTCTTGCAGATGTAGCACTCATAGGACTTCTCTCCACGGTGCAGCCGCATGTGGACATTGAGAGAGCTCTTCTGGGTGAAACGCTTGTTGCAGATGCTGCACTGGTAGGCCCGCACCCCTGTGTGTGTCACCATGTGTTTGATTAAGTAATCCTTCAGGGAGAACGAGCGCCAGCAGATGCTGCACTGATGAGGCTTCTCACCTGGATATACGGACAAAAAAAAAAGCATTAAGGGGAGAAAAAAAAAGGAGAGACAAATTTTGAGGATTAGTTTCAAACACATGGAAGAAGAAGGTCTGTGTGGCCCACAGAAGCTCTCAACATCTATTCGCTATTTATAGAAAATCATATCTGAATATATGAA
Source organism: Trachurus trachurus (assembly GCF_905171665.1). Lineage (NCBI taxonomy): Eukaryota > Metazoa > Chordata > Actinopteri > Carangiformes > Carangidae > Trachurus > Trachurus trachurus. The sequence continues at coordinate 15,413,537 of NC_139903.1, read as the reverse complement.
TCATAGAAGTCTTGTGTAACTCTGTTGCCACATGTGCACGTTCTGCACATGTTAACTCCACTGGCTTCGACAAGCATTATCACTGGACGGTCAAGTGATGTGCCACATTTGCATCATTGATGGAAAAACAAAAATCGTTGTTATGAATCCAAACCTTCCCACTATATTTCCATTTCTTCTTCTGCGGCTAATCTAGCTCCATCTGTTTGTCATGTAAACAGCCACCTTGACGACGGCTCTCAGTGAAGTATTAAAATTTCTGTAGCATGGCCACATTTGATATGAAAAACTGCACCACTGCGAGTGCAGCTTGACACAACATGAAAGGACTCAAGTGTCAGCATGCTGCTGTGTGTATATCAACCTTGATGAAGGCGTGTGTCTCCACTATTATTAAGGGGAAGAGATATGTGCATATCAGTGGTTGAGAATTGAATCAAGACGTACATTGATGTTAAGTGCTCCTGGAACGAAGCCACGGGACATTTAGTACTAGAGAAATAATGAGTCAGTGAGTTCAACTGCCTTATACCTGTGCTGAAACAACAGACGCCTGAAGCCAGCGGTGTACATTTTCAGGACAGGAACACACCTCGGGGTAGAATTATTTAATCCTATAGTAACCTTGTTGTACTGCCAACCGCACAAGGTGTTGTACATTACAGCATTGTGGTTAAGTATTTTTACTACAGGTGTGGCAACGTGTGAATATTACTAGAGAGTCACAAAACTATTTCAGAGAGATATTTTATATGGTTGTGATGACTTTACACAGAAGTGGAGCTGGGAGGGAAAGAACCCACAAGCTTGTTGTTTCCTATATGACCAGGAAGCACGATAATGAATGCATCTGTTTGGTATGTTTGGTATGTTTGTCAGTTTGTTAAGATGTGAGCTCATTTTTACATAATTGTCTCTACTATTATTATGGGCAGTAAAATATGAACACACTAATAATTATGTAAAACTAACAAGTAGAGGAAGAGACTGATAACACTGCAAAATGAGCCAGTTGTATCTTGCAAGTTAATGAAGTCCTGTGTAAATGCTGTTTGCTGCTGCACTGAGTGAATTAATGTGTAGCTACCTGCTTTGATTTAATGAAGTCAATAATGTATACTCTATATCCTACACACTACTGACTTCAGCTTTGAGGTTTTTTTCGGTCTTGTTTTCTCTACAGGGAGGCCAGAGGTCAGGGTCCGTTACAGATCAGCAGCACACATATATATATATATAACAGGTATGTTTACTGTCTTACTCTTCCTCAAGGCAGTGACTCATACAGTTATAAAGCTGTGTACCTCCTCTCTGACTGATTACAGCCCCTGACTCTGGCTCTGCTGCAGCACGTGTACAGCGCCTTAGCACCGGTGTGTATTTTGTCTTTTAGCTTCTTTTGGGGGGCTGTGCTATAATTAATAAAGCTGGAACTTATAATAATAATATTTCTTTTTTATTACTGAAGCTGTTTGTTTTATCAGTTAATCATCATTACATATTTTTTGTCTATTTGTAAAAAAGGTCTATTATAATTTCCCACGGCTCATTGTTCGGTCAGGCCAACAGTCCAAAACCCAAAGACATTCATTAACTCTCAGCTGATCCATAAATAGACCAATTGATTGTTCCAGCTCTATAAAGCACAAATCCATATTTTAAGAAACTTTCATTCATTTGTACTGACTGTTGAGTTTGAGCTTTTTTCTCCTCCTTCATCTTACACCGAGGCGCTGTGTGACTATTACATTTTCTGAAGTGCTCCCTGATTACCTTTTATTTACTCAAATAAAAACTATTTATGTTGCAGCTGTATTGTTTGTTTAGTAATCTCATTGGAACAGAGAGACAATATTATGTAAAATCATACGGATTTTTTTTTTTTTTACAATCCATTCAGATTTAGGCCATTGGATTGATCAATCAGCGCCTTTCCCTCTCAATATGTCATCACACTGCTCCACACAATTATGTGAATAAAACAGGATATTTGGATTTAAATAGTCTTCATATATGAGGTGGTTCTGGCCAAGCAATGGTTTCTAATGAATAATAATGGCTATTTGAGTAGGCAATTTTTATGAGATCATCTAATTATATGATATCTAATTCTTTCTGTGATGATAATTTCTTCAGTTTATGATTGATAAGGCTGTCAGTGCTGGATGAAAGCAGTGCACAGTTTAATGAGGTGCTGCACAAGCAATCTACTGACACTGTAAGTCAACGATAAAGACACTAGTCAGCTGTGATGTAAAGAATGTCGATTTTAAGGCTTTTTGTGCTTTTCCATTACAAAAGTGACAGTAATACTTACACATTATACTGTATGTTCTAGGTACTGATTTTTCTTATTAACGCTGATTTGTAGTATAGAGGGAGAGGATAAAGATGGGCATTACTCAAACTTAACTGTTACTATGGAAATCTTATCAAAGAGATAACTAAATTATCCTTGAAATATCTGAAGCTGGGCTCTTTGTTTTCTGAAATGTTCTGTCAAACTTTGTTTTCACATGGATTCCTCTCACCATTATACTCAGAGGTGAATTTTTCACTTTTTAACTGTAGAGTAAGTAAACTACGCTCTCAAACCTTGCATTCCTGCATCTATGACATGTCACTGCACTGAGAGCATCAATAAAAACACTGTTCTTGTATCATGGTGACAAAAAAAACACTTGTTCTTCAAACCTCACTCCTGTTTTTAGTTTTTATATAATATCATTGAGGTAATCCTTTTGATACAAGATCTATCTACGTTAACAGGAAATAATACAATCATTAACAGAACTTGCTAACTTATTTACTACATATGAGACATTTTGACTTACCAGTATGGACAAACATGTGTTTGACGTAGTTCTGTTTTGCAGTAAAGGTTTTACTGCAGAGAGTGCATTCATAGGGCTTCTTTTCCCCCGGACCAATCCCTCCTACAGCCTGTTGCTGCTGAGCTGGCGCTTGTGGTACCGACATGGGGTTCGGGAATGATGGCATTGCAGGGGGCGGCACTGCCACAAACTGCGGTTGCTGCTGGCCAGGAAGGTAAAGGAAAGGCTTGTTGTCTCTAGCCGGCTGTGTAGGAAAGAGTGTGGGCAGGAAGTTGCTTCCAGCAGGGCCCATCACTTGGGAATTGCTGGTCACGGTGAGCGGCATCCTCAGATTGCTGGTGTGTGATTCTGCCTGGCGCATGTAGTGCGGCGCACTTGACAGGGACTGGGACATGACTGAGTTTGGCAGGGGCTGCATCATGCTACTGTCACTAGTGCTGTGGGATGTGTCCCCGTCCTCGTCTTGCACTTGCTCTGGGGACGAATCATTGACCTCTATCTGCACCGGAGCTCCTTCACCATGCTGCCCATCCCCGCTAAGGCCGGTCAGGTACGGCTGCTGCTCCATAGCATCTGGCTCAGTACTGATGGAGGAGCTCACCCCTGAGTCAAAACTTTCAACCTTGGATTCACTCTCTACACCTTCTGTATGGTCAGTGTCATCTTGGCAGTCCCCCAAATTATCGTAGCAGCTGTACTCGTCTTCGGCCTCCTGCTTTATGTGCATCCCTCCTGTTTGTATGCGTACCGGTCGGGGTTGCTTGCGGCAGTGGGTGGACTCTGCTGTGGACATGTAGCGATCGACCTGCTGAGGTCTGTCCTGGATTCGGCTAATCCAGGGCGGATCTTGAGATTGCTGGTCCTTCTGAGTGCTGAGAGTTGAATCATAATTCGCCGACAGAGGGTTAATGTAAAGGGGGCGCTCGCGGTTGCCGTTCAGGCCAGGGTAGGTGTACAGTGATGTGTATGCACGATCCATGCTTTGCTGTGATGTGGCTTGCATATAACCTGACTCTGCGTCGCTGCTGGGCCCAGAGGTGCCAGACTCGGGGGTGCCGCGGGGTGTTTCCTGACCAGAGTCTCCTGGTATAACAGGGAAGCCCCCCGGACCGGCCAGGCCCACATTCTGGGACACGATGCGGGTACACTCATCAATGACGGTCTTGATCTGTAGGATGCTGGCAGCAGTAAGGATCTGCAGGGCCTCTGATTGAGATACCCGCAGAATCCCACTGTACATAAAGTCAATCAGCTTTTGGATGGATTGCACTGAGACCACCGAGGGGATCTCAATGTCGCTGTAGCCCAAGAGCAGCTTGTCCTGAAAGAAGGGGCTTCCAGCAGCCAGCACACACCGGTGAGCTCGCAGCATACTTCCATGGATCCGAACAGTCACGTCACAGAAGTGCCCACGGTTGCGCTGCTCATTGAGGGTCTCAAGTACAGAATTGCTGAAGTTGTGAAGATTGATGTTATGAATGCGCTCGGTCATCCCCTTGCAACTGATGTCACCTGAAAGCAGCGAGCAACACACCTCACTTAAAAACTCGTCACACCACATCATTCAACTGGCTCAAACATAACAAGTGTTTTTTTCTCACAGAGCAACACGTTTCCATTAGGAGATTACAGTGTTATAATTGAATAATTGAATATACACTATGTAATGGTGTTAAAAGTCATGTGCAAATGATTAACAAGAGAGAAGCTCTGTTGCATGTCAGGAAAATAGATTTTTGCAGCCTATTTGCTGAAGTGATACACAATCACAATTACTACAGTTAATTTAAATACATAAGTAGTATTGGTTCTTATTATGGACACAGTGTTCCTGAGCTGACGGTACTCACAGGGTAATTTTAAGTCACATAATATTAAGATAAGAATCAATTAATGTCAACATCTGAGCTAAATTTGTTTCTTCGTTAAAAAAAAAAAAAAGTAAAATCACATTGCCATGGTGAAAGACAATTAAGATGGTCCCCATTTAATTACTACAAGTTTCTCTCAGTGCTCACTTCTGAAATTCCTCCAACCACCATTAGGTGGCGCACTGGGCTCAGAGGACAACAGGCCTCTTTTGTTAGCCATGTGTTCACTGTGATGGCGCTTCCTAACTATCCTAGGAATACACTAGATGTGACCCGGCTGATCAGTGTGTAAGATAACTTAAGATGCTTTTCTTCTCAGTTAGATGTCAAAACAAACGAGAATCTAAATCCAAATTAAATATGTAGTTAACACAGGAATTATGCAAATTGTGGGTTTTCGTAATTGCCTTTGCATATAAACATGCTTGAGAATAATTTAAGTGAAGCATTCGACCTTATGTGGGTGATTATTAAACACAGAGCTTTTCTTTAAGGAAACTGTTCTGATTTTAGTTTGGAAACTGCACAATATATATAAATATATATGTGGAAAAATATATATTTAATTTACACTATGTCAGTCAATGTATAATGAATGTCATTCAGAACATATATTGCTAATGAAATGTCAGAATCAACACAGAACTTCACTACTGAACCAACAGGAAAAAAACTTAAACAGTTGGAAAACTGCTTTATAAATTTTAACGCACTTATACATTGAATAGAAATGAATTTAACACTGGAACCAATGATAAAAACATATTTGACTGTAATAGATTTTTTTTAATCTAAATGAAGTAGAATTTAGTGAAAATGTCCCTGAGAAGCAGACTGATAGTGTTAGCACAAAGTATTAATGCTCATTTCAAGCTAAGTTATTTCTACCTGAAATGTAAAAGGAGGGGGGAAAAAAGAAAAAAAAAAAGAAAAAAAAAACTGAAACGGTCCATTACTCACAGTCAGATGACGTTTTGTTACGAAGATGCTTGTGAGGCTGGTGATGAAGTGCGGGTCAAGCTTCAGTTTGCTGGTGGAGATGGCTGATCAGAGGCCGGGTGCTAGGCAAGGCTGTCAGTCCTCTCTGTCCAAATCATGTGTTGCTCTGCCAGTGTTTGGAGGGGGAGAGGAAAGACAAAGACAAATCTTAATGCCACATTCTGCCTCGTCGATATTGCCACTCCCTTAATGAACCAGGAGCCACAGAAACACGAATTTCTGCCACCGGCGCACTGCAACAGATGTGTGAAGAGTTTCCAAAGCGAGACGAATGGACGTTCCTGCGTGCACATGGCCACCAATTACAAATCAAGGTTGAAAATAACATTGGTGTTGGAGACACTTCTCCTCTCAGCAGTTATCTGAGCCGCTGGGCAACAAAACCACACCCTTCCAAAGAAAAACGAACTCGAGTCCTCATAAATTTACACAGATTAAATATTTCAGAAAAGGTCTCACGCAATCTCAGAACAAAGTGTGTGTGTGTGAGAGTCTCTCTGTGTCTATCTCTGTGTGTGTCTGTGCATGTGTGTGTGTGTGTAAGGACATTTTTTGTTTGTTTTCATTTTCAAATCCACAAATTAAACAAGACAATGTCCAATAGAAGCACTGAGCGGACATGAGTAGCAGCAAAAAATAGAAAAAGAAATATTAAACACACAAGGCATTCATTTAAAAACACAAGAAAGGCATTCAACGACATTAAGCATGTGATGAGCTGATGATAAAAAAAAAAAAAACCTCTCACAATTGCTCTTATACTGTACACACATATTAGAATGCAAAAGGCTGACCTCAAAACTGGGAACACAATTATGCAAAACTGACCACATTAGAGTCAGATACTCATGGGATCATTTAAGGTCAGGCAGACCGAAAAAACTGAACTGGGCCAATGCAAAATGCCATTTTAAAACAATTTCTAACATATTAGTCCCACACTGCTCATTGTCCCTTCAAATATTTCACCCACTAAAGCTGAAAAACTATGTGAAAAATGCTGTGAATGTTGAGGTGTGAATATTAATCATTAATTACAAACGTGACTGAAATTTCTCCTTTTGGAAAACGGGGTTAAAAAGCATTTTGTGGCTGTCACGCTGGCTACAACACGGACATCAAGTGCTCAGTGAAATACCAGTGACTACAGTGCGTTTCTGAATGAACAGAGCAGGATTAGGATTTGACCAGACCTGCATTTTATTGTTGACACAAATTTTTCTTTCACAAACCTAAAGTACTTTCAAGGAACACGCCCCAGGCTTGGAAACACGCAGGTAGACTCTTATAGATACAAAACTACCTGATATTTAAGTGACCACTGCAATTTCTTTTTCAATTTTTTTCCACAGATGTTGGTTAAAGAAAAAGATCAAGAATCTGCTGTGCCAAGGCGACGAGATACGAAATTAGGCCGTAAAATAGAAAACAGTCGGATAAGATTGTGATTTTAATTCATGGTTTAGTAACGGAAAAGCAGAGAGTGGCTCAGAGAGAGAGAGAGAGAGAGCCAGAGTTGAGGGGTTAAAGTGTGATAGTAATAAAGTGAGGAGGCTCCAGTCAGTCCACAGACTGCATTGTGTCTGCAGGCCTCAGTTGGAGAAGCAGCGTGGACACTCACACATGTTTGTTTTCTCCAAATGTTCTTCTAACAACAAATTTGACGATTAGATATAGACAAGTGATAGCATGTTCAGCAGCAGAGGGTGATCACCAACGGATCATTCTTTGGCAACACACACACACACACACGCGCACACACACAGGTTTGTTCTTCTTCATCTTGTTCAGGACAGATAATGTATTTTACAATGAAATCCTCCACCGCCAAATCTAAAATTAAACTTTAATGATTTTCTTCCAAGCTTTAACCTACAATCACCCAAAAATAAACCCTTCGCGATTTTTATTAAAACTCTCAATATCAGCGCGGACCATGCCAACCAGCCTCGTCCTAATATACCTCGCTTAAAAACTACATGTAAACCAAACCGTACTCTTTCCTTAACCTTGGCTCTGTCCCCTGCTATATTTCAGAATTGACTTAGTCAAAGTGAACAAACCACCAAAGGATATAATAATTCCATAGCACTCTCTGTACCAAACCACACACACACACACACACACACACACACACACACACACACATAGACACGCACGCCAAAATGCCTGAATACATTACAGTGACAAATATTTGACCCCTTTTCTGCCTGCAGTGGTTCCAGTTTGGGAGGTGCAACTGTATTCTGTTGCTACTTTTCTGACAATGCAAACATATATGTCCCCCCCCCCTCCTCTTTTTGCCCATCCAGACATGTAAATCCACCTGCCTAAGGGGTAAAGTGAGGTGAATGCTAGCAACAAAGGAGCAGGCCAAGGGAAGCAGGCTTCAGTTGCCCAGACTGCCACTCACAACAGTGATTCCATTTTAGCCGTGACACAGTGGGTGAGCAGCAGCCAGCGCCTACCTGCAGTGAATTCTAATCAGCCCAGGGGTCTGTCTCCCTCCCCTCCCCTCCCCTCCCTCCCCTCCTCCTCCCTCCTGTACCCTGCCTTGGACTAAAGGGGCTGATGATCCTTCAAAATTAATTAGATCCTTGTAGGAGGCGGCCATTTTCTTTCACTTCCTAACGCTCCACGAAAAAAAAAACAAATTTTTTGAATTACACTAAATTTGGGGCGTGTACCCTCCCTTCCCTCCCTCCCTCTCTCCCTCCCTCCTCCTCCTCCTCCTCCTTCTCGTATTGATCTCTGTCTCAGTGTACCTCTACCTGTTTCCTGTTTCATCACGTTGAAACTCACTCGCCGTCTTTCCCTCCATCTGTCTGTCTCTCTGTCTGTGCCCCCTCCTATTCCTCCCTCTCTCCCCTCCCTCTCTCCCCTCCCTCCCTCCCTCCCTCCCCATGAACCTTCCCCAACACCCTCCGCCCCTCTCCGCCTGCCTCCATGCTCCCAGCTCTGTGTCTGCCTCTGTGGAGTTTGCTGTCAATAAATCCCCAGAGGTCAGTTTGTCTGCTGGAAATCAGACACAATGCTTCAGACCGCCAATGCAATGCATGCTCTGTTGCTGCCGCCACAACAAAGACTGAGGAGGGGTGGAGGGTGTGCGAGTGGGGAGGAGGAAGAGGAGGAGGGAGGGAGAGAGTGAGGGAGGGGGAGAGGGAGGGAGGGAGGGAAGGACGGTGGGGGGTACAAAAAAAAAAATTAAGACAGAGGGAGGCGAGGGTTGCAACTTCACCAGCCAGACTCCAGGTTAATCAGCTGCCTGTATAAGGTGACGAGCTCGTGAAATACGCTGCATCGAATTGGACATTAGTTAATCAAAGGGGGGGTGTGGAGGGTGGTGAGGATGGGGGATGGGGTTGAGAACAGACATAAGAGGCATGCTTATGAAAGGAGCAGTATCAGCCATGTGAATAATATACATCTTGAATATGCAAATAGTGCTTACAACACACACACTACAAGCATATATTCAAGGCCCTTGGTAAATTTAAATCTGGAGACAAAGGGGCCACAGGCCATTGTGGAGCGCTCATGTCCATGCATGTGCATACAGCCCTCCTGATGAATCTGCTGCAGATTTGCACTTATCAAGAGTGTTTTGTGTTACATCTAATTAATAGTAATTTGTGTTTGAGTTTGTTTGAAACCTCCACAGCTTAACGATCACTGTCCAACGTTGTAATTATTAATTTCAATCATCCATTTAGCCCCCAAGTGCATTAGCATATAAACGACCAGAAATCATGATTTAATAGTATGGTTTGGATATGTGATCTAATGTAATGTAATTCTGTACACAGTGTAAATGTATAGTGAGCACGCTTGGGGGAATTTTAAGCAATAATCAAAATGAAGAGTTGATCTGGGGAGTGGTAATGGAAGGCGTGTTCAATAAAGACTCATTTCACTCCTCACAAGACAATTCATAGCTGTGACTCGCTGTAGTGTAACAAACTTTTTCTGAAATACATAAATAAATAAATTAAACCTAACCTTATGTTGTGGTGTGTCTTTGATACGCACAGATATTAAATATTCCTCCAGGTGACTAACTGAATGTTAATTTCCATCCAACAATGCTGAGCTTCCCAATTAAATCATGTGTTATTTGGAGTGCTGTGTGTCTTATACATTCAAGTGTTAATCTATAACGTTGTGAAGCAATTAACCCACAAGGTAAATAACACACCAAAATCGCACACACTTGAGGAGAAGCGGTATTAAACACCTCTCCGTCTCGAGATTTAATTGATTTGCCTTTATAGCAGTCACTGAAAACCATCAACAAGCACACGTAGGCTGATGACAAGTTGCGCCAAGATTTTCACACTTTTTTTTCCTCCATCTTCTTTGACTTCATTTTCTCCCTTGACTGAAATTGTGTGGTGCAACATCACATCTCCAATGAAAAGACACCTCAAATGTGTCTAAATGGCTTATGGTACTTGTAACATGTCTGGATTACATTTGAGACGAGTGTTATCCGCACAATTACCACGTGAGACGTCTTCCTGAACTTTGAACCGGCTCTTTCGCCCGGCAACACCACAACCGGCGATTCTTTTTCCTTGTTGCTACGGATTCGATTGTGAGCTTCACCGCCAGGGAGAGTTTTTTAAAAAATATATTAAAAAAATAACATGCAAACACTATGAAATAGCATTTCATTAATTCACAACAACTGCATTGTTTTATTGTTGCAAATGCTCTCTTGGTCAAAGCTTTGCAAAGTAATTACAGAGAACCAGCACAATGTTATGACCACTGCTCATATGAGGTTGCTTGAATAACTGTATTATGTTCATGCATTTCTGTGCATCACTGAAGCCGTTAACTCTTTCTTCCTCTAATTTTGAGCTAATTGTTCATGTTTAGCTCCACTGCCACACAAAATTTCTCAAATAGCACAGAGGATTAATGCGTTAAGACATTCAGCTCCACAAAAAGCCATTCGAATGTGACAGGATGTGCAGCTTTCAAATAAATTCCTCAGGCAAACAAATAACAATAAACACTGTGATACCATTACACAAGTACAGCACAGTTTAAGTATTTTTTTGGTCAACTTTGTCATTTTCTTTTCCACCATCACCACCTATTATGCACAGAGCAGAGGAGCTGTAGCCCATTTACAGATGGAAGGATAATCTACATCTAACATTATTGTTTTGAGTCCCCACAAACGTCCATGAATTAGTGCTACATACTGTAATTTAGCAAGTTTCCTAATAGAGGATAGAGGGGGGAGAAACAGACAGCCACCGTTGGCTCTCCAACATTAAAAAATTACAGACAGTATCTCATTTTGGTTAGGGTGAGTGCGCTTACAAGAATATCTCAGAATTGGTAAATAGCTGTGCTTTTGTTAATGAGCATTTGACCAAAAAGAACCGTCTGACTACTCATATGATAGTCTCCAAAACACCTCTAACCCCCGAAGCAGATAATGCTAAATTCAAGAGTTATCATTTAGGCACAAGTGTCCACAGCAACTGGCTCTCTACAGCTACTACACACGTCGAGGACATTTCGCCTCTCTCATAAAAGGACCTCAGAGGCCGTTAAGAGATCTTCATGAACCTACACATATGCCAGTATAGGATTCCTCTGTCTATCACCAGTGTATCGCTGATAAGAGAGCGCTTAATTAATTCCACTTGGCAAGAATTACCCAACGTACACCTTGCGTGTCTCCTGTTTGTTTGCCTCTGTGCCTGGATGGTATATAAATAAACAAGACTCCAACAAGTGGTCTGTGTAGTATAGAGGGACTGAAGCACCGTCATATCTGTGAGAGAGAACCAAGTGTCTCCTGACTTTCTGTTCTTGAGAGATAAACCGGAACAAAGATGCTTTGTTCTAAATAATGAGAAGATATTGTGGGACCTCCACTAACGTGCATACAGTTCTTACTCTGTGGAAAACAGCAAAAGCCTCTAGATATGTTTAGTGTATACAATGTTTACAAGAGAAACCAGATGAGATGAAGCCACGCGCTGACACATGATGTATTTAGAGGGAACACAAGCACAACACCAAGCTGACTTTCATACACAACACTTATAGAAAAAGGTGGTTCTCACATATGCACATTGCACCCGTATGTGGTCAGTGTCTTAAATTATCTGCACATGTCAAGTTATGGCACACACAACTCTAATATACGTATCTATATACGTGCGTTACATGTTAGGCGGTGATAACAGGAATCAAAATAAAACCCATAGTGAACGTGACTGCGAGGAGCCCGCACCATGTGTTTCAGCAGCAGCTGCACGAGGGTGCACAAGCCAGTGTCGAGGTGGTCCAGCACTGGGCTGAACTTTCGCAAATGCACGAGGGTGCTCTAAGCAGTTAAGCACAACTCTGCACTTTTTTTTTTGTGAGCCGGTCTGTGCTCCAAGGGTCAGCGCTCCATTCGTGCCTTTTAAAAGGGTTTGCCAGTCTCCTAAAATGACGTGCAGTGAAATTGTTAACACGCTGCACATTAACAATATAGGAGCAAAGGAAATGGTGAAAATGGATTTTGCAAAAAAAAAAAAAAAAAAAAAAGGTTTTATGATGCAACATATTTCTTCAGCAGCTTCAGTAGCCATGGCTACAACAATACACGTGCATGCCATCGGGCTGAGATAGTACCGAGTCATTATTCAGGTGAACTAATCAGGTAATCTTCAACATATTGTGTGTCCTCAGTTACAGATTGTGCCAACGATGTGAACAAGATATTAAATCCAGATGAGTTAATGAAAAAGATCTGTGCTAACTTGAACCTTATGGATGTGAGCACTTTTTAGTGTATTTATAGTTTAGCAAACTGTTGTGTGGTAAATACAGATTATATATGTCTCATTAGCTCATTTGACATATGACCCATCTAAAAATGTAATGCTGACACACTGAAACACTGTCGACCACATTGGGTGCCCTATACACACTTCCACCAAGTGCTTGCATGGTAGCTGAGCAACATGAGTTGGATATACTGACTTTAACGCACCAAGGTATCACGCTCAAAAAGTCTGAAATTGGCACAGAGGTAAGGTGTGCTGTTAATCCAGTGGGTAGAGTGTGCAACCTAAGTACAGTAGGAAATCTTATCCATACAGTACTGTGTTGCAAGACAAACTGGTTAAGAAAGGTGGCTGCAGGATTTCTTAAGAAATGAAAAATTTCCCTCATTTTAGTATTGTGTCAACAGCGAGATATTATCAAGAAATTTGAGCTTATTGAAATGTTTCCAATACACAGTGCTGCGCAATGAATGTGCAGATAAGTCCAATGAAAACAGGCTTTCAATAAGCACAATAAAGTCTGCAATCTATAGAAAGTATCAGCTAACATTAGGCATTTATAAGAGGTAGAGTCGTTTGGCAAAGCTACCAACTGTATCCAAAGACTATTGTCACACACACACACACACACACACACACACACACACACACACACACACACACACACACACACACACACACACACACACACACACACACACACACACACACACACACACACACACACACACACACACACACACACACACACACACACACCTTTGGGGTAAACCAAACACTTTCTACTTCATCTAACACTAACACCAAAGTACAGCCCTTAAAACAGAAAATTACCTTAATTCATGTACCATATGACCTCCATATGAGCCACGCACTAATTATCAACACTGAATTAATCATTATGAACACATGGAAGACTTTCATCAGAAAAAAAAAAATTGTGTCAAAATTTTAACCAATATTTCTTGTAAATGTCATCCTGTAAATGATTTTTTCTAGTATATTTAAGGCTGTGCTTTGAGCTTCGTTGTGTAAGTTCTGTTGCAAATTAGTTTTGCAGGCAGGTTCCCTCTCCCTCTCTTATGCACGACCTCTTTTTATTACCCACCAGGCTCAGGAATGCCTGCAGGGAAAAACTATGCTGAGTGTGTAAGTTGGTAGTTGTGTAGCATATGATAAGTTGAGTAAACATAACGACGTATTATCACTGATCACATATAATACCTCTATCTGCTGCAAAAGACATAATGTGCTTTTTAAGTGATGCCTCTTGGGCTGTGTATTTGTCACTGAAGCTACTCTTAGCCCTCTTTTTTTCCTTTTTCTTTCTTTTTTTTTTACACTTATCGGTAGATTAGCCGTTAACCTACCAACAAGTGGGGAGCGATTCATATCTGGTCTCTTCATTATTGTCTCCTACTGTTCCCCAAAAAACATCAGTATCTCTCCTACAAGGTCAATGATATTTTAAGCGGTATAAAAATAATATTAACACACGGGATTCAACTGGACAATCAGTACAATTCCTGTTAATACGAAGTACTTGGACATTTTCTATTTCACTGTTCCTACTGAAAAATACAACCCAGTGTGCAAAGACAAAGCTGTGAGTAATAAAAGCAGAGCCCAATGTGTTTCCATCACCTTACCTGGCTAATGCTTGTTGCTATGCAATGCATCACTACAAGCAATACAAGCTATTTGACTTTTCACCATCACTACACTTGTTATTATGATTGGTAAAACGCTGGTGTAGTTGAGGCTCTCGGTTCTGTTTTCTGTGCAAAAAAGCAAGAGTCACTACAGAGTCACCTCTCAGCACACGGAGCACAGATAACGCCGCCACCCATTCGCTCCGTTTATGATAATCATGTGGCCTTTTGGCCCGACTAATGCACATGAATTGTTGGTCAGTGTGCTCTGTTTGAACGCAGCAGAATTATTATCTCTGATGGTAACAATCTATAGCTCATAAGCCCTCGAGTGTAACCTAAGCTCATCAGCTGTTTCTGGTAACATTACTATAAAAAATCATGCCACATGGCCGTGAGTATTTTCGGCCGGTCCTGTCATAAATGTGTTACTTCTAAGTCGTTTGTGCTGTCATGGTCACACCAGGGGGTGCACACTTTGTATTTTAAGCCTGATTTTTCACTCATCTATGCACAATAAAGGCTTTCATGTTAAAGAAATGTAATAGCATGTTTAATTTTGTGTGTGTGCCAGCCTAATGACCTGGCCAGGGTGTTGTCCTGCCTTATGAATGCATGTTGGACTGACCCTGAAGAGGAGTAAGTATGAAAACATTAATGAATAACTGAATGCTGAGACAATAGCCAGCAGCAGAGCCTATTACAGTCAAAGGCCAAGAGAGACATTTGGCTTCATATCAGCTCACTTATTCACAGAAGTTATAAAAGAAAAAAGAAGCTTGTTTTTAGTTTACGTCGCAGCTGCCACAAGGTCTTTTTTTTTAATGCAAAGTTCTCAATAAAGTGAAGAAGTAAAAAAAGAAACACTGAGCCACCGTTGCCACAACTGTCAGCTACTACACTGATGTACTAACCACCAAAACATCTCATGGAGCCTGACACATGTTCTGGTGTGTTTGAACTGTTGTTCAAGCGATGCTAACTGATTCTGGAGAAGTGATATCTGTTTGTTTTTTCTTCTGTATAATTTGGGTCAAACTTCATGGTGAAACAAGTTCAGCAGCTTCGGTGAAACACAATGTTTCTCTTTTTCCCTTTTTGCTGGACAGGTTACACATCACCTGGACCAACAGTCCGACATCTACAGTAAAAGTCTGATAAAACCTTAGTTTCTTCTGTCTTCAAGAAACACGTTCTTATAATTATCATAAATAATTGTTTTCCAGCTTCTTGAAGGACTCTAGTTTGATTTCTGTCTTTACCAAGGTCAGTTTCAGGGCAAATAACAAAGCGTATCAGGGCAGATACTCTTCTCAGGAAAGTTCTTTGTGAAGGAATTTTTCCAAACCGTAAAACATTTTCCTTTATTTCCTGTTGCTGTATTTCAAAAACGAATGACTTGCTTCATAAAAAATATAATAAATAAAAAATCTTAAAGGTTACAACAATACTCATTTCGTGATAAAACTACAAGACAAACACTAATGTGTGTGTACCCATTTCACAGTGAATACTGATGTACCTTGAGTGAGCCTGTGCATGATCTTAACATTTTTGGCTGCCGTTAGTGCTTTCTGGCACAAGGCTGAAAAAGTCTTCCTGAAGCCAAGATAAAAGCATGGAGTTCACAAACACTTATTCTCGGTTAAAAAAAAAGAAATCATTTTAAAAGTTACTCTTTCACTGTCATTTGTTTGTTTTTTTCTTTTTCTTAAACTCTCTTTCGATACTTTCCTCTTTCAGTGAGGCAGTGAGCTCACCATGACTTGTAGAAAACCATATGGGGAGCAGGGTGAACTGAGGACACACATGCACCTTGGCAAACATACAACTTCGCTATTAGAATCCAGGATACATTTTTCACATCAGTTGAATGCCTGGGCCTGTGTGTGTGCTTGAAGACAGAGAATACAAATTAGGTTTTAATGTTTGTTCCTGACATGCAAAAAAGAGAAGAGACTTAAACATATGTTGTTGTAACAAGCTGTAGTTTTAATGAAGACTTTTACTTGCAAAAATCTAAAAGTGTTTGTACTTGTTTGCTGTGGAACGTCTTCTGGTTAAGTAGTTACCTGATATTTGGGTTTTACAGCAGAAACGGCTGACTGACTAAAGAAGCTTCAAACCTTGCCCTGCACGTATAGAGAAGCATAAATCAAGAGTCTGTTAGTAGTCTTAGGAACGCTGATGGAAAGTTAAGGCACACCCACAACTGGGTTGTGTTTGAACAGTATGTGCTGTGTATGTATCAAGGAACAACACGTTTCAATAGGTCTTAATAAAAACAAGACAGTTGAATATAATAGATTTTACTTTGAATTGCTTTAATTAAAAGTTTTCAATGTGTAACAATGAACAATAGTCTATTAATTCTGTGACTAGATTAAAGTGTAAAACATGAAAATAAGGCACATCAGGCTCATTCAGAGGTAAAGTGTGTGTTCGAGTGTTGTTTTCCTGTTCCTACACCTACTATTAATCAGTCGATCCTAAAACAAGCAGGAAACTAACTGTGCTTCGTAAGACTTTATAAAGTTTTATAACCAAACAAAAGCTTCCTGACAACAGCATGGCACATTCTCAAATACTTATTCACTCTCAATGTGTACTTTCATTACGCATTCCTGTGATACTTGCAGGGAGGGGAGATTCCAAAACAAAAGTCCTTTGAAAACTGAAAAACATGCCTTAAAGTCTTTTGTTTTCTACATGCTGCATGCCCTGAAAGTCACTGGGTTTGAGTGAAAGTCAGTTTCATGACCAGTCTTTGAGACTCTAACTGCCAATTTACTAAAAGGGGAAGTATTTTTTTTAAAGAAATCCTGCTCTGTGAATTGACAAAACAAGACAGTCTACAGCTGTCATGAGAGTCGTCTTGAACTGACGTCACTGACTGGTTGCAAAATGAAAACCTTTAGTCTTATTCCAAAATGTTTTTTATTTCTTTGGCAAAATAGTTACCTCATCAATAAATAAGATGCTTTTTTTTCTCCCCATAAACAAAGCACATTACTTTCTATCCTTGCCTTTGTGCTGGAAGGAAATCACCATAACTCATTGTAACAGCATTTGTGTTGCATAATACAGCTAAAGGGGAAATTCTCTCCCTAATTACAAAGACACTCTGTGCAGATTCTCAAAAGGTTTTACAATTGTGTTTTTAGTATTTTCAAGAATATAATAAAAAAATAATAATATAATGTGAAGAGAAGCATGTTATGTGTGAAAAAGGTGCTTTGTGGGTAGAAGGATCCAAGCCAGTTAGCCAGGAGGCAGCTAGCCTGCCAACAGTTTCTAGTTTTGAAAAAAAAAAATAAAAAAATCTGCAACCCACCAAGGTAGAGTTTAGCTAGTCGTCACTAATTCCATGATATTTCACTCGGATCAAGATATATTAAGAAAATAAAAAAGTATTCCATGTTTAATATCAAATTATTTGAGACTTCTCCGAAGATTTAGAGATATCTGAATCTGCTTGAAGGTTGCCATAGTAACTTGGGACTCAAATGCAGTCCTAGAAACTGCAATTACTATAAAAGAGGAGTCTTTTTTTTTTTCAATAGACATCAGGTGAGAAACGTCATGTGTTCTTCTTAAACAAAACCAAACCCTTCAGATTAACGTCTATTAGAGGCTCCGGGGCTGTTCTGTGGTTAAATATAAGACCTGACGTTAACTTTAAGATGTGCACCTGAAAGCAGCCTCAGTTGGTAATGACATCAAAGATTAGTTTTGCTCTATGAGGGAATATTCTTCTAATGAGTATTATACAGCAACAACAAAAAAAGCAGAAAGGATAAACACTGTCTGTGACAAAAAGGCCAAGCAGTTAACAAGCACTGTGACATTCTGGATGCAATCCACAAAGTGGCTCGTTATATCGATGGATCTCTACTGCATTCCCAAAATGGCTGCCAAATATGTTCAACTGTGGTAGACAAAGTGCCAGGATGGACTCAAACACATATTAATAATAGTCTTTTGTCATGCAAGGGTGAAATAACACACTTGGAATGATATAAAAAACAAGATTAATTTTACTTCATGTGTAAAGGTTCAGTGGTGCTGCATATATTTGTATTATTTTACAATCACTTTGCCAGCGCATGCTTAAATTTGCAACCAAATTTACACCTCCTTGCTTCAAATTATATCTTGCGATAAAATTTTATTTTATTTTCACTAGATACATAGAATGAATAAGCAGCACTGCATGATTCAGGAGACTGAGGTGAATTCAACTCATGATCTTTATCACATGCTCCCTCCCACTCTTTCCAATATACTGTCCAATAAACCATTAAGCCTTCAAATCTTTTTATTTTATTTTTTATTTTTAGGAGACTTGAACAGCAACAAACATCGTGAATGTGCGTTTAATAGCAGCCCATCCTCACCAGGCTGTTACCAGGATTTCCTGGTAACAGCCTGGTGAGGATGGTTGGGTGGTGTGGCAATAACAACCAGAAATGTGGCATTGCGGAGGCTTCAGAGAGAGGTCTCTGTCTTGTGTATTTGGGCATTTGCTTTTACTGCGCTTAAAAATTATTTGGAATACTGACCTGCCATCTGTGTGCATGTAGTGTACAAGACAATTGTTGTTTTTTTTTCTTTAAATTTTTTGGATTTTTTTGTCTCTTCCAGGGAGGCAACGTTGCGTTAGCACATGTTCATTTAAGGAAACCCAAATCATCACATGTACGACAGAGAGACTACATCAGCTCAAAAGCATTTCAAACCTGAGCAATGAGGACGTATTATCTTTGTTGGTCAATGATAAATAACTGAATGAGGAGAGAGGGTGACAAGCCACAGAGGACGAGTGAAAGATGGCGAAGCCAAAAGAAAATTGGGATTGATTGTTGGGTGTGGATTAACTAAACACCTCTCTCTCTCTGCCTTTGCCTTCATCTGAGTGGGTCTACACTTTATCTGCTGAGTCTCCTTCATATAATAATGAGTTTCCTTGGTCTGCAGACATGCTCTTAAATATTCATTAGTCATGGGTGGGTTTTAGCCGTGACACAGAAAGCGGGCAAATGGCGATGGCTCAAACACTGTGAATATTAATGTAAATGTGGAATATATACATATAAATACTCATTAGTGCCTTAACTGAAAAGAAACTGAGCACCTGATACTCTGGACCACAAACACTCCCAAGGCACATAATGGCTGTTGCTGTTTCAGCAGCTACTGTACACCTCTGTGTGTGAAAAAAAAAAGAGAGGAGTTTTTGACAACAAGCTGTGGTGAGAGCTCACTTACACACAAAACAAGTAGCCTACCCTCCAATTCAAACAATACAGATGTCTAAAAATACAGGTGTTAAGTTAGTGTGGAGTTTCTTTCCAGAGGAAGGGGATTCAATCCAGCTCTCTTCCAGTGACAATATAATTTTTACTTTACTCACCCACATGCAGCCTGTCAATCAAAGTGCTGCAAGTCACAGGACAGCTTTATAATTATGTCCTGTTGAAATCTTATATCAAAGTGAAATGTTGCATTTGTGCTACACAGGGGCTGCGCGCTCAGCTCTGTGTTCTGCAAGTGTGTCCATTCAGAAAACAAATGATCCAGTGCAGCCATCAATTACATAACCAAGCCTATAGCACTGCAGCCCATTTACGTTGTGGAAACATATTCTGAATGAAAGCGGCAGGAGGAAGTGGTCGCAACAAAAGTGAAAAGAAATGAAGGCACAATTATGTGATATAGAAAGAAAGAAAGAAAAAAACTACACACACGTAGGCTACACGTATACACACAAACACACATACAGGTGCATATCCACAGACCGTGTGCGCTGGAGGGAGGTGGACGCAGCGCTGCGCTCTCATGCAGCCTCTCTCTCCTGTGTCAAACCCGGGACCGGCTTTTTTTTTTTTTTTTTTCCTTGGTTGTGGCTCTACTCGCGTCTTCTCACGGTAACAGCTCCACTCACCACACCAGGACCAACCTCTGGCACGAGTAACGTGTTGACGCAAAGCTTTATACCTGCGCACAACTTCTGGGTTACACAGACGAGCCTGTGCCTATTAATCAGACACTGAACGCGCTGTGGCCATTGTAGAAACTATCATAGGCGCTTATAATAGACACAAGAACATGCTGCATTACTCTCTTTATCTGACAAAGCCAAGCGCTTTGGGACATCTGTTTGCCACACACACACATACACACACACACACATGCACGCACGCTCTCTCTCTCCCTCTCTCTGTCTCTCTCTCTCTCCCTCACACACACACGCGCACGGACAGATAGAGCCCTAAAGAATAAGACTGACATGTTGCTCCGGCTCAACTCCCCATGGCCCTGTCAGTGATTTTTTTTCCTTTTCTTTTTTTGGGGGGAGACAGAGGCATTGCTCTATTTATTTTACTGCGCCAACAATGAGCATACACTCACATCTTAACTTTATTCAGTAAGTGAAGTACCTCTAACCTATAATGCGATCTAATAAGCAACAGCAAAGGAATCACGAGCTGCCCATGAATATTTTGCAACAAAATGTTTTAAAAGGCACGCAGGAAGCGTCTAATGCAACTTTAATCACACCAGAACACGGCCCCATATCTAGGCCACCCTTTGCCAAAACATCCTCGCGTCGTAAACATTTTCACATAGTGTGGGCTATGAATAAAAAGCGGATTTGCGACAGTTAAAGTGATCCTTCATTTTCAGAGAGAGAGAGAGAGAGAGGTAGAGAAAGAGAGAGAGGGAGAGCGAGATGGAGAGAGAAGAGAGAGAGAGAGAGAGGGGGGGGGGAAACATGGCACCAAAAATCCAGACCAGAGTCCCACTGGATCTAGTTGTGATTTATCTCAGAAACTGAACCTGCAGGATTGTTTTACCTTCAGACACATTATAAAGCGAGCCTGCCCTCCGCCTGCCCAACATATCTTAACGTAACCCCATCTCAGAAATGCCATGCCCGTATTGATATTAATTCATTAAAAAAAAAATGTAGGCTAGACATCTGTCTGAGTGTAAAGCGGCTGTGTGAGCCGCTGCTGTAACGATTAGGGCTAAATTTCAGACATGGGGACCATCGCTCCGGCAAGTTCAACAAAGCGAAATGTACAGAAAGGGGCCGGTCAGAGTGGGTTATAGCGGGTTACAGCGGGTTATTGTGGGTAATTGCGATAAGGGAAACGCATTTCCTCTGATTCAAATAACTGACCTAAAAGCCAAATGCGCACGTCGGCTGCCACAGTTGTTCCGGGCTCATATAGTGTGTAAAATGTGAGCGAGCAGCCCCTGCGAGCATCGCTGAGGCTTTCACTGATTCACAGAAAACAGAGCCGCGGACACACTTGGACCGGGAGTATTGTTCTCCAAGTGTGTCTCCTGTCCCGGTTCATGGACAAATCCGTAAAGTAAAGGGGCTAAAGGTAAAAGGGGCATGTTGAGAATAATGGCAGATGGGGAAACTTGCGTCATGCCAGGGCAGCGCGTTTTTCTAGCGACTCGAATAAATGGACAAGAAAAAAAAAAGCCCAAAGTGAGACCCGTTATAAATACGAGCATTTCGTTTGATTTGGCACAGCCGGCGTCACATTTACTGAAACGCCTGAGATCCTCTTGAAAAGAATAAAGTTTCCGATTATGTAGAGGCTTCGTATTTGCTTGGTAAAGGCAGCCACACAACTACATGGAAGTCAGTGCTATTTCATGCAATTCAGCCCCGAAGTCAGCGAGCACGTTTTAATCCCCTATGTGGGAAATTCCTCTCATTTGCCCCCTTTAATAACAGCATTACAGACACTGAAGGAGACCCATCCCTTTTCCTTACTTTTCTTAATTTCTTACCTGCACTTCGAAGCACGTTCAAAAAGTGGCGACAGCGTTTCCACGGCTTCCCCTTGTTTTCCCCCGACGAAGCGCGTTTAGTTTTTTTTTTTAATATGTTCCTTTACTTTGTTTCATTTCTCACTTCCATCTTCTTTTCATCTCATCAATAAACACACGCTGCAGCCTACCTTCATAGAGCAGCTCGGTTCAAGTGTGCCCTCCCATTTTTTAACTATACATCGAGTACTTTGAGGGGTGGTGGTGGTGGCGGCGGCGGCGGAGGGGTGAGGAGCGAGAGGAGGAGGAGGGGGGAGGCAGGCAGGCAGGCAGGCACGCCTTTTCACTTAAAGCTGCTATTGGAAGAACAGTGCGCTGTCTTGGGTTGGATCAGAAATCCGTCAACATTACTGTGCCCCAATCGCAGGGAGCACAATGGGACGGAAAGACCTGCTCCATTATGGCTCTCTGGAAGTGGTGGGAGTTATAGTAATAGTAGTTGTAGTAGTAGTGTTCCTCCTACTCGAGCCTGTTTAAGTTTCCTCTCTTGCAACACAGCGATTTTTATAAATAGAAGTCATGGTGCGCAATGAAACCTGTAAAGGACAGAGGTGGGAGGGTGGTGGTGGTGGTGGTGGTGGGTTCAAACAGGTCCGCTGTGATGTTGCACCCCGTGCAGCGAGAAACCACTCCGCGCCCATGAAATCCCCGCTTTTTTTTATTTCGTGTATTCACATTTAATTCACATGTCCCCCTCTCGCCGTGCACGCTCCACTGCTCCCTGCTCAAAATATCGGCGCACACAAATGTGAATGAACTCTCAAATCTATCCCGTCTGGATCAAAAGGACGGGTGGTGGTGGGGGTGAGGGCAGGGGAGGACGTCAGTTATGTGTCCATCATGTGTCTGAACTTTGCATTGGACGCCGCCTCTGCCAGTACAGTGAGCCAGCTGCGCCGCGCTCTCCCATTGGCCCGCGCCGCCGTCAATCATCTCCGGCACCAACAAGCTAGATTGTCTGCCGTGTCTTCTACTTTCTACGCATTTCTATTTTCTCATTTATTTATTTTTTAACGTCCCGAGCTGACCTCGAGTTAGCGAGCGGGGGAAAAAAATCGGTGTCGGTTCAGCTGGCCAATCATATTAGGTAAAGTGATTCCTGTTTTCTCTTGTTGTTGTTGGTTTATTTTCCTGTTTTTTATTTTTCGTTTTTTTTTTTTTTTTTTTTTTTTTTCATGATCCAGCGCCTTGAGATATACCCAGGCTGCCAGAGAATAAAGCAGTAATGGGTCATGTGGGATCCCCCCGCACCCACCGCCTTAATGCCCCCTCCCTGTCTAGACAGTGACAGGTGTGCGTGTGTGTGCGCACACGCGTGTCTGAAGTTCAGATCAGAATAATGAAGCACGCGGAGGGTAGAGTCTATCAGATACTTTCAATAAAATATTCATGTGTGTGATTGGTGTGTGTGTGCTGTGCGGGGCAGAGGATGTTCAGTGGCGGCAGCTCTGCATCTTCACCACACACTGACAAAGAGGTCAACTAAGGTTACGCTCGATCGGCTCGCCTGATAAAAAAAAAAAAAAAAAAAAAAAGTCCGAGCCTCGCGAGCTCGTGCACATAATAAAACCTGCGTGGAAACAACAATACCCCCTGCACTCTTGAACTTTGCTTCCACGGCCACACTCCGACGAGCTCTACGGGGGAGACAGAGGTGCAGCCTGCTTCAGACAAACCGCCATCTCTCAGGCATGAGGGTAGAGCTCCGTACGGAGACTGTTGTGTGAGCACCGTGGTGGTGAGCACCCAGGGCACTCGGTTGACTGTGCGCGCCATCTGCAGGACTGCGATGTGGATTAATACGGCGGGTTCAACGGAGGACACCCTTCCGTCACTGCTTTGACCTACATTAACCAAGAACACCGTAGGAACACCGCCGCCGGCCTTAATGCGCTGCTTTTGCCAATCCCGGCACCGAGGCACGTTTTTAAAACGCGTTTAATATTAATTGAAAGTCAGAATTGAGTCATATTAGGATCCTAAAGTGATCGTCCTGCACAGATCTGGGGCCGTGCACGCGTTCCCCGGTACACTTTGTTTCAGATACTTCCCTTGATTAACACGGCTCAGCCGGCAACACGTGCAGGGCGGATTCAGCGGGGATAATATTTTGTTTTAGTGGTGCCACTGAGTGCTGTGCATGCTGAACTGGATTTACCTTTATCATAGCCTACTGCAGCAACCTTGAGAATACATCTAATTAAAAAAAAAAAAAAAACCTCTGCCTTTTCCTGTTTGTTTTGGAACAAATACAAAAGCATGGGAAAATCACTGGATACAATGACATCCACTTTAGTTTCAAAAAACCTGTTACTGCCCTTGCTTATTATTATTATTATAAATAATTTATTTATTAAAACTGCAATTAAATGATAATACGTATAAAATACAAATTACAATTATACATCCATCTTTCACAAGTGCACCACATTAATGAGAAATAAAAAATGCAATAACACAAAAATAAAGATATGCTCTAAAAATAAAGTGAATAAATATATAATCATAAGGCTGAATTTCTTTGATGGAGATGATGAAGACAATGGTTCTCTGATGAAGAAGAGTCAATCAGACGTGAGAGACGACAGCTCTGAGATGAGACACATTATTACCAGCACTGGGTCAAAGCTTCTGTACGACGTATTCAGGAGATATTGACAATAAACTAGGACAGAATAAAGCTTGAACACTCTCCCTGAGGTGTCCCTGATACACATGAGGATACAGTCACATACATACGGAAGACATTAAGATCAGGAATATGGTGTTATGTGTAGTCCAAAAGTAAATAATCCATGCAATTGAAAGGGTGCCTTGTTTAAAAAAAATAGACTTTTTTTTCTACATTGAATTCAAATTGAATCAGTTCTTAGCTTGACCTTGTGCAAGCCATGACACTGCAGTCCGTTCAGGAGGGCGTCTTTTGTGATTAGTCCTTCACATGAAAACTGAAGCGCAGTCACCACTTAAATATTCTCTGTGGTAAAACAGCAACATGCTGTACCTGTCATGTCATGTCTTGTCTCCTCCACCTTCAATACAATCTACAGGGTGCAATATTATGACTTGGTGGACATCTATTCAGCATGTGCTCCCCAATGTTCAAATAGAAGTCCCCTAATTAAAAAAACAAAAAAAAACAAGCCTATACTGGTCAGCAGGTGTCTTGTATTTCAAAGTCATATTCGGTGAGATGATAATGCCTGTTTTATTATGAGTTGCTTTGCCAAATCTGAGGACACGCAGGACAACATTTCACTAAGGCTGGTTCAACGGTTTGCGAGCAGTAATTTAGCTGGCTTAAAATTGGGACATGACAAGTTATTGTCTATGATTTCTGTCTAACTGGAAATACGTCATTACAGCTTCCTTATTGGCTAAAAATATTATTGTACTGGTCCTGTCCTTGTGCTTCGAGTTGTGTTTTAATATTCCATAAAGTGAATGACCCACAGGCTACTCATTTCACAGGCAGGCCATACAATTCATTATACAGTAGGTTAGATGACAACTGACATCTAGGGCAGGTGGAATTAGTTTTCATCTAATTTTCAGTGCAATTAAAATGTTATTTCCGTTTAAAAAAATGTTCCCTCCAAAGCCCAGCTGTGTTTTTAAGCCCACGTGGTAGAAATCTGGTGATGTGTGCGAAGAAGCGTTCAGGTTTTTTCTCAGGATTGTTCTATTTATACTTTTAGCTACTCGTGATTGTTTTACGCTGATTGTTTGGTAACAGGTTTAATTTCGCAACATTATAGATATGATGAAATAACACCAACATTACATAAGTCAGAGAGAGTATGCAAATTTGTTCTCCCAGGTGAGTCGTGACCTCGCGTCAACCCGCTCTGACAAAGCCAAGCGAAGACTTTCCTTCTTCACCTGTGTGTGGACGTGCCATGCGTCTCCCATGCAAACTGTGCATTAAGAGGCCACTGTGCTCGACTCGTTGGACCGGTCCGTCCAGCGTCACCACAACTTTACCGCTTATGATATCATTGTTTTGCACTATCGAAAAGTCAGCTGAGGACACGTTTGTTTTTATTTCACTGCATGAAGGTTCTTGGTAACCGAGATGGAGGCACGGCCCATCTGTGAATTCCATTGCACCATCCATGCATGAATAAAGCGAGACACGCCTAGACGCAAAGTTGGCGCTTGTCACTCAAGTGGTATGGTTCTTCGAAAATATTCACAAGTGCAAGCATGTTACTACGCGGCCCAAAATTAATTGTTACTGTAAACCAATAAAATGCCTACTTCCTCTTCTGTACCCTGACTGACAGCGTGTACACACCCTGTACTAGAACCTGACAGGGAAACATCACGTGTTACGAGCAGCCGGTTGCTACAACACTGCCATCTTTCTAGATCCTCATACTTAACATATTTGGAGCTTTAAACAGAACAGCAGCAATAGACAACATCTTTGTCTTGTTTCCCTTGTAATGTTTCATGTATTTAGGAGATAAAATGAATGGCCGTTAAATTAAAAACCGCTAACAAGCTACCCCCAAGCTTGCAAACATTTTGTAATGCACAGTAAGTTTCCGATGCAGAGAGCTACTCGCCTCTCATCTTCAAAACTGGCTGCAGGCAGATCGTTGACAAGTACAGACAATAACACTGCTTTGTTAGTTATTATTCTCTCTTTTTGGTTTTTTGGTCTTTGGTCTTAATTTGTCAATTATTGTGGCCAAAAATAACTTTTTTTGTGTGGCTGTGCAGTATGTCAGTGACAACATTAGTATTACATGTTTCACTGAAACTCACAAGAAATGATCACAGACGAGCCAGACGTGACAGAAAATAAGACTTTTCACATACTGACAAATGTGTTGTTTTTTTTCCTTTCAGGTTGGGTCTTATCTCTGTTTCTACCTAGGTGTTGTTAGACTGTGTAGAAACTGTAAAAAAAAAAAAAAAAAAAAAAAAAACCTGTACGTATTCTATTCAGGTCGTCTTGTGTATGTGAGGTGAGACAAATGCTGTAGCTCCTGTTCTTCACAGAATAGCACCAACTGTTCCATGAGTCATGCACCGTTTCAGGTTAGAGATTTCATTGGAAAACAAAATCAAACAAAGGAAAAAAAAGAGGAATTCAAAATGAGTGGCTCGTTCAACAGGTTTAACTCTTTACCGTTTTGATTTACCTTCTCATACATGACTACCACTTGAACGTCAACTCTGTTCGGAAAGTATTCAGACCCTTTCAGTATTTGATTTAAAAAAAAAAAAAATGTATTTAACTCGGTGTGTAAATTCAGCCAACAATGACCGTGAAAAATACATTTCAGAAAATTTTGCTCATTTATTAAAAAGGGAAAACTGAAATATCACAGTGACGTAAGTTTTCAAACCCTTCACTATGACAGTTGAGGTTTAGCTCAGTGCCCTCCGGTTTCTCTCGGACATCTTTTAAAGTATATTTTTTGGCTTTTTCGCCTTTTTATTTGACAGTACATAGTGAGATAGACAGGAAAGGGGGAGGCAGAGATAGGGGGAATGACATGCAGGAAAGGTCTGCCCGGCACGGGATTCGAACCGGGGACGCCTGCGTTGAGGACTGCAGCCTCTACATGGGGCGGCCGCCTTAACCACTGCACCACGCACCGCCCCTCTCGGACATCTTTAAGATGTTTCAGCACCTTGGTTGGAGGCCACTAATGGTAAATCCAACTGTCTGGACATGATATTGAGAGGCACACACCTGTCTCACCTGTCTATACAGGGTCTTACAGCTACGCCAATCAGCAAAGACCGAACCATGAGGTAGGAGACTGAGAGCAGACTGAGAGCTCAGAGACAGGATTGTGGAAGTACAGCATCTGGGGGAAGGCTACGAAACAATTTATGGTGCTTTAAAGTTTCCCAGGAGCTCGGTGGTCTCCCTAATCCCTAAGGCGAAGGAGTTTGGAACAACCAGGGCTCCTACAAGCCACTCAAACCGGATGAGAGAAACTTCCAGAAGGACAACCGTCGCTGCAGCACTGATCTGGGCTCCATGGCAGAGTGGCGAGATGGAAGCCCTCCTCGGTGAGAGACACATGAAAGCTGCTTGGAGTTTGCTAAAAAAGCACCTAAAGGACTCCCAGATTGTGAGAAACAAGATTCTCTGGTCTGATGAATCCAAGATTGAACTGTTTGGCCTCAATCCTAAGCATCATATCTGGAGGAAACCAGGCACCGCTCCACTCTGTGAATGTCCTTGAGCGGCCCAGCCAGATCCCTGACTTGAAACCAATCCAGCATCTCTGGAGAGACCTGAAAGTGGCCGTCCACCGACAGTCCCCATCCAACCTGACAGAGCTTGAGAGGATCTGTAGAGAGGAATGGCAGAAAATCCCCAAATCCAGGCATCATACCCAAGAAGACTAATCACTTCCAAAAGGTGTTTCAACTAAGTACTGAGTAAAAGGGTTGGATACTTATGTTAATGTGATATATTAGGTTTTGCTTTTTTAAATAAATTTGGCAAAAAAAAATAATCGCTAGACATTACGAGGTGAGAAAATGAGGAAAACAAATTTTAAGGATATTAGTATAAAATGTGAAAATAAGTGAGGGGGTCTGAATACTTTTTGAATACACCGTGCATAAATTGCGCAATGTCTGATTGTGAAGCAAGACATCAAGTATTCTGTATGACCGCATTTATATTTGGATAGAAGTGAAGTGATGAGTGATAGAGTCCGGGGGAATATACATGGAGAAGAGTCAAAGGACAGTAATTCACACCTAAAGCAGAGGCATGTATCAGTAGTTACGCTAAAAGCAAATGTTCAAAATGTTGTATCTTATCTCATATGTTCTATGAATATATGAATCCATCCCACTGGAAAATATTGCAGATGAAGCGCAGAGATATCTTACGACTGAACCTGTGATAATGTCAAACGGGGACAGCGATGACGACGAGAGTCAAACCAGAAACATCGGCTTGTACTTGTCCCTTTTAGAGAGACAGTGGAGGAACCATAAATGAGTTATCACAATGCTGTCTTTTTGGGAACACGGTCCAAGCAGTATAAATGATTAATAGACTTCTTCACTTGTCTTTCAGCTCACAAGGGCCCCCGTCTATGTCAGCCTTGTAGCTGAGACAAAAAAAAAAACGTGCCACCAGTCTCCACAGATTCCTCCTCAACTCTCTGCCTTGTGATTCATTCTTCGTCTCACTTTTGTTCGCCACAAGCGCCAAAATACTGTGTTAGTTAGTGATTAGATGGTGATGACTTTAACCCCTCTATTATGCTGAAGATTTTCTCTCCCCTGATTATTTGTGAAATACATTTTGTTGTGACACTATCTTAAATTGCCTGGAGGCAGAGCACATTCCCTCTACTTTTATTTACCTGGAACAAAACAACCTCATGTTTAGTCCTGTAAAAAAAAGGCTTATTGTGCTTCATTTGTATTCATTCACAGCTGGAAATGATATGTCTTGTCCATATTAATGTTTACCAGTTGTTCCTGAGACTGTAGAAAGTCTGAAGTGCAAAGACCATAACACTATGTGCGCGAGATTTTCCACGGGGGACGCCGTTAGAGCCACCGTCTTCAGCTTTTCTATCAATATGTAAATCATGCCAGTAAGTGGAAAGCCATAAGCCCCTCTGACCATGTCGGTCTCGCAACAGCCCTCTTAGGGCTTTTCATGGATGACCTGATGATGACGACAAGTGCCCCCGGTGCAAGGCTGAAGTTGGCTCCCTCGAAGGCCAGAACGGCCTTGGGAAGATCATCAGCTCAACACGGCTGTTTTTTTCAAGAGAGCAAATTCCAGGTGTTGGCGGGAAAAAAAAAGTGTCTCAGCAATTTTGCTTCTCCCGAGGAGGCAAGGACATTCATCCTTCAATAACTACTCTTGTCAGAAGCTCGGCCAAGACCTGTCAAAGCCGTGGCAGGTGGTAGTCGGCACGAGAAAGGAGCGTCAGAGCAATTCAAAGCTCAGACTTCGACATCTTCCCATTTGTCCCGCTGTTAACTGCTAGGGGCTTCGAGAGGAAGACTGTTTTCGATTTCTGCGCAAACTCCCACCACAAGAGCTGACCGCAATTGTTTCTCATTTGCATCTTGAAATTATTTGTCCGCCTCATTCATGGTGAACAATGGTGATGCCTCCTGGACGATGGATAAACAAGATAGGAATATAAACCGCGCACCAGCACATCTTTCACCAGTGTTGCTTTTAATTTTGGTATTCATACATCAGCTAGCCTCAGTGTTTGTAAAGCTTTGGTTCTGTGGATGTAATATGAGTTTCTTTTTCCAGTAAGTGTATTATTAGACGTGCCTCCCTCCCCTTTCCGCAGAAACAGTTCAGGCCCTAATCCCTGTCAGTCATTTTGAGAGCTAAATACCTTAAAGTGTTACCTATAGCCTGAGGCAGAGTCACAGTGGCATGTGACGCAACAGCAGGTGGTGAACAAGTAAACAGACCCTCTGTAGTTAAAAGCAACAATACTGACTGCTTCTCCACACATTCGCCGAGGCTGTAGTGTAGTAGTATGTGAGTAGCTTCGCTGTTGTTCCCTTCTTCTTTTTTTAATTTACTGATATTCTTTCAATTGTTTTGTATTTTTTTTATGACTTCCAGACAAGGCAGCCACAAGGCTTTCTCTAACAACTACGATCCTGTTCACTGCCGGCAGCACCCATCTGTCATACATCAGCAGGAAATGATGTACACACACACACACACACACCAAACTAAACCCAGAACATCCCAAACCCAGTGGACTCACTGAGGAGACGACTGGGTAAAGTGGGTTTATTGATCCAGGGCCACGGGTTGACAGGGTTTGGTTCGATCAGGACGTTTTCAGAGCCGACACTTTGACTTGTTACAGTTGGAAAAGTAGAGGTGACATTATTAAGTGTCCCATAAGTCATGACAGGAAGATCAATTATGGACAGAACAAGGACCCTGAAACTGAAGTAGGTGAAATCAGCCATCATTCATTTTATCATTTGCACCCACTGAGGATTTTTTTTCTGTGAGGATTATTAATCATTGAGACCAATGTCTGCCTGTACATGTAGTATTGTATCTCAATATGAAAAACAGAAAAAAAGAAAAAGAAAAAAAATTGTAGTAAGAAATGTAGTACACAACGTGACCAGGAGATGGTGTTCAACTCCATGTAATAAGATCAGAGTTTCTGTTTCAGCCATGGCTCGCTGTTAGGTAACATCTTAAAGAGCCTTTTATCTGTTACTTTGAGTGTCAAGTCTGAGAATATTTCAATGAGTTTTATGTTTAATAACTTCAAACATCGTAATATTTCTATTATTTAGCGGAAAGTAAACTCAACAGGATCAACTGAATAAATGCAAAAGCAGTTCAGACACTAAAACACTCCTTTTATTCCACCCAACACCACAAGACTAAAAAGTGTATATAAATAAATCAGATTTAAAATTAAATATTTTTACATTAGAGGACTTGTTCATCTTTTAGATGTAGGCCTCTGGAGTAAAATCTGTAAGTCTTTGCTGTACTGTAGAAAAACTGTGGGCAGTAAAATTAGTTCTATTCATGGTCATCCTGAGCTTTTATTAAATGTTTTTCAAAGAAACCGGAAAAAAGTCTGATATTATTTCATGTATTTATTTTTATTACGGCACTATGGTCAACCTCTGTGTTTTCAACTGTGATCTGTAAGTAAAGTTGGATTGGATGACAGATGACTGTAGTGAAACTATGTATGTTGGATGGGCCACTCGTCATTAACCAGTGAGACTTTATGTTTGGCTGGGAACTGAGAGAGGCACATGATTGGTCAGGTGAATTCTGTTAGCATGACGCTGGCCGGCCGCCTTGGAGAAAGTGTCCGTCTTCCAGTCGACACTGTGGAAAAAGTACGAGGCCCTTGTAGCTGGGGTGTATCCTCTGGGAACATGATCTGATTCACACATATTTAATAAAAATAAGGACACGTCTGACCTTTTATTTAACCTTCTGTTAAATGTATGCTCTGTATGCAAAATACCATAACATAAATGCTGAGTGCATTTTACCACTCACATCAAGCTCACCTTTTGTGGGTATAATTAATGCTTTCCAGCTGCCTGCACCAACTTCAATGCATACATTTCCCCCCACAAGGTTATATAATCAGCTAAATCGCTAAATGTAGTGTATTTTCTTATTAACATGCAAACATTAAAGGCTTTAGAAGTGAACAAACAAACTCGACTCCTAGCACCAGCTCTGTTTCTCATGCTGAAGTACTAGGAGGATGAATGTGAGCTCCATCACTACATGCTGCAGTGGACAAGTGAATGCATTAGCAGCCTTGGAATTCCCTTGCTGCTTATTAATTAGCAAGCAGTGGGTTGGTGGGAATAATCAGCAAGGAAAGGTTACTGCAATTTAGAGAGCCAGGATAGTGCTAGATAGGGGAGTAGTATGTGTGTGTGTGTGTGTGTGTGTGTGTTTTTGCTTTATCAGTGCGCAAAATGCCATCTCACCTGGCTGTCAGCTAAACAGGCAGCATGCACTGACAACTGGAGGTGAGGGTGAGCTGGCTAATTATACAGTAGTGCAGTGGAGAGGTAGTTAAATGTGCAGTCTGTTTACTGAGCTGTCTCTCTGGCTGGAAACAGTGAACATCTGTATAATTGTTTTTTTTGGTCTGCTTTCTGTGTAGATATTAAGTATTTGACACAAAGATGTAATCGGCAAAAAAAAAAGTAAACTTCATTGATCCTCTCAGCGATTGTCAGCTTTACTTTTCCCGTGTATCGGCGTCGGTGTGGGCGTGTGAATAACGCCCACAACACGACACTTTGCCAGAGCTCTCTCTCTGTTGCAGTCTGGATTACTTCCACCACCCAGGGAGGGTTTGAGTTTCAGTCTCTCTCCGCCTGGTGGTATCGCGGTGCAGTCTGGCTTCACAGCAGCCTTTTAGACAGTCACACAACTTCTCTGTCTGTCTGTGCAGAGGGGAACATTATGGGGTAGCTAGCTATTTTCCATTGTATAACACGTCGCCAGAGTCAAAGCAGTGAATCCACAGCTGAGTAAATGCAACAAAAGGCGAGATGAGGTTCAGGATGCCACTCATGCCTGCCCCGCAGCAGAAGCACTACTAGCCACAATGACGAGGACTCACTCCTTCTCCTGTTGAGTGACTTAGTCAGACTCTGAACAAATGGAAAAGACGGCGTTTCATAAACCCACCTCGACACGTCTCAGCGCTGTTTTATGAGAACATGCCCTCAGAGATGTGAAGGGACGTTAATGGCCCTCTTTTTCTTTTGTAAGTACCACAACGCAATTCAAAAGAATTGAAGTATTCACGACTGACTCATCACTAATGTGCGTATGAGGCATGCTGGGACATGTAGGCAGAACAAAAGCTAGTTACACTGTCTCTTATTAGACTTAAAAGACCAATGGCACAGTTGGTGTGCTATCCACAGCAGCTATAGTTTCTTTTAATCATCAACTTTAAGGGCCCTGAAAACTCATTTTCTCATTTAGCTTCTTTTTATGACCGACAGGGAACCTATACTGAAAAAACGTACGACATGAATACAGACATTTTAAATGTATGGTCAAATGGTAAGTCAGGATATAGATGCTTTGACTTATCGTGTTGTATTTTGGTACTTTTAGTCATTGATGTTGTTTAGTTCTGTGTTTTATATGTGTTCTTGTTTTCATTTCATGTTTTTAGTGTCGATGCAAAATGTTTTATTCATTGTGCTGCTGCTGTTTAATCTTGTAAAAGAGATTTTTATTCTCACTCAGTCTTTTTTCTGGGTTAAATAAAATTTAAAATAAAAAAAATTGGTGTTTTTGTCTGAGATCTTCTCTGTGAGGAGCAGAGCGGCTTTGGTTCAGTTGGAAGACGGTGACATCTTTGTGCTTCAATCATGATCGTGCAACGTTTGAATCATAATGCGAGGACAGTTGTTGGTGTTTTTGTTGATGTTGCCAGGCCACCACCAGTCAGAGCTGATCTCCACTCACAAAGCCCCGATAAACGAGATTAGGTGAGTTTTAGAGCGTTAAAGGTACATTGTGTAGGAATTACTCCCATCTAGCGTTGCGGTTGTATATCGCAAGCAACTCGATCGTATTTTTCATGCTGCATTCACGCGAAATTGGGCAGACGGCAGACAGACGACAGCCGCTGCAGGTAACGGCATGAACAAGCCTCTATGTAAACAAGTGGTCCGTCAGCACGAGGCAAAACAATACACGTGACAATATGTTGTCATGGCGATGTCGTATTGTTTACCTGACCCACGTTTTACCAGCTTTCTCTCGACTTCTGTGACTAAAATGACAACTGGTTTGTTACCGACGGCCGTCTGTCCGACTGCACATGAATGCAGCATCAGTGTAACGCTCCATTCCCCCTCACTGCGTTACCGCGGTGACTTTTCACAGACGCCACCTCCACCTGAGCCGACAGCTCCGGTGTCTCCGCTGAGTTTCCGTGGTTTCCTACCGTCACACTGCCACTGAACGTAAAAACATGGCGACACATGTCAGCCAGCACCGAGCTTACCCGCTCGATGTATGAATGATATGAACGGCAAATTCAGAGCTTACCGGAACACTTCAGTTTGTTGATGGGGGTGATTACTGATTAATGAAAAACATACTTTTGAATGAAATAATCTATTTTCCTGAATAGATAACAGGAGAAGTTACACAATGTCCCTTTAAACTCTTAATAAACATGCTTATTTAGTTACATGTAATAAAGACTCTAAAGATTATTTTCACTGTGTACCTTCAACCACTAATGTTCTCCAAATTCACCCTCCAAATATTATTTAATATTTTCCAGCAGCAGAGGAAATGAGGGAACAGTTTGTTAAAAGACCTGTGAGCAAAGAGCGGATAGTTTAATCCACATCTTTTAAATTGTTGTGAGTGGCTAATTATACACTTAGGCTCCACTTCTCACCTCTGATGAAGCTTAGCAGGTGTACAGCTCCACTGCTGTAAGCATCCAGCAGCCCCAAAAGGCATGCCTACACACACACACACACACACACACACACACACACACACACACACACAATCTGGTGAGATATTTTCCTTCGTATCCCTCGGAAAACAAATGTTACTTGCACCAGCCAAATCAGTGAACATCTGCCTTGGGACACGTAAAAAATCCCACAAACCAAAGTGCAGCCTGTTTCCTGAGGAGCTCGCACATGGTACATCGCACTCATCACCTGCGCTGAGGATAGTTTACTTCAGGGAAGGCGCAGTAGCATCCACGCCGCAAAAGCTGAGAGCCGGCAGGCCGCGCTGTAGCAGTCGCCAAAATCCTCTCTTCACAATGATGCCCCTGAAACGACACCCAAAAAAGTGACACTTCCTAAAGCGAGTGCGTGCGCCGACACCTGTGGGTGTCTCTTGTCCTTGACAACTCAGAAAATGGTCTCTCAGGTTTTGTGCCAGCTGAGTATTTTTGGACCAGGAAGAGGTAGTTTCTGCCACAGAGAAGCCAATGAGATGTCAATAATATTTTCAATATGCACTGAAATAAAAACACTGACGGTTCTTTGCACTGCGTTTTATCGTCGATGTGTAACGAGATGTTGTAGAGAGCACCTTCAGACGTTCTTAATCAAAACGTCTTGTACTTCTGAGTTGAAATAATCTGTATCACTTCCTGTCTTATTAAAAGGTTATCACAGCCGTTACATAAATAATACAGTAATTTGAATTCAGCAGCTCAAATGAGAAACTGTGCCATTAGCTTCTGCTAAAGATAAATCTGGCTACTTTTCAGTCGGCAGCCCCATGATCTGCATGTTCTGCTCGGGTTTACCCTGCTTAGATGACCAGCCCTTGTCCTTGGCCTACTTTTTGGTCAGAGGCACATCATAGATCCCGAAGACCAGAGTGTTTAAGCACAGCAGCACAGGAGGATGGAGACAGCATATTTATGGGTGAGTTGCTTTTCAAGTCTTAGACAGGATTATTATAACGGTGGTTTGTGAATGTACATCAGTGGAAATGCTCTCAGTGTTCAAGCTTGTCCACAGGGAGAGAGGTTTTTTTCTTCTTCTCTTTGCTACTTCTAGCATGATATATTTTTAACAGCATGTGCATGTGTAAGTGTGTGCGCGCCTGGGTGCATGTGTGGGTGTTGTAGCGACGATGAAAGGTTTTTCTGCTTAAGATGTACAGTTTTACCCCATTTACATAATTATCATCAATACCGTGCTGTTATCCTGTAAGTCATTGTTGCAGCAATTAAAGCTCACACTGTTAATCACATGCATCTGCATCTTAACTTTGAAGGTGTGAGAATAGTGAAGTTCTGGTTAAGGAAATGTGAGCGCAGAGCTGGCTGCTCACTCGAGAGCAGAATTACATAATGGTGTATACAGGTCAGCCATATTAGGATGATCTAGTGAGAGAAAGTGTGTGTGTGTACATATACAGCCCATAACTCAAACTATCCCTGACACACATTAACTCCTGTATTCACCACTTCCACTATAAAATGTACATAAACAGCTGCCATATAGACGCTGGCACACACACTTACATTAATTACTAACTCATTCTCATGTACGTGATTTGCTCCCAGTTTCCCGCTAAAATATTTACGCGGACATAACATGAAACACACAGGAAACATTTCCTGCTTCATATGCAGACAACTGAATTCAGTTTTGGTTTCTGAATGTGAGAGATTTTCCAGTTCAGCAGTGGAAGAAGAGGAAGCTGCCAAAACTGTCAAAATAAGTCAGGAGCGGGTACATCAAGTGCTACTGTACAAATGGAAAAAAAAACAAAAGAAAACCCCCCCCCCCCCAGAAACTTCAAGTCGTCATGTGATGAGTGGATACGCTTAATTATCTGTGACATTTTACAGCTATTTTTGTAAACTCAGCTCTGCTTGCACCTTGTCAAGGCTGGTGCAGAGCAACGGAGCACAGGTGCATGAACAGTTCATCTATTCTGCGAGTTGATTGACTAGCTTGTTGAAATTTCGCGACAATTATTAGAGATGGTTTCACAATTCTCCAAAATAATATGCCCGTACTGTATGTGCATTCAGACAGTTTTTGCTGGCAAACGGAGGAGAACATGACGGGATCTCCTAATGTGTTTTCAGTGTGAGTGATGTGGGACAAAGTCGTCGTCGTGCCCAAAAATACACTCCAAACCCAAACTCAGGCTGCTAAACACTTATGTTAGCTCGAGATGCACTAATCAAGTGAGCATGCTCTTGTATTCAGTGTGAAATTCCCTCCTTGTCTCACGTTCCCTCGTCTGTAGCTCAGCAACTTCACACTGTCGGGGGGGGGGGGGGGACACTATGACACCTGAAGTGTAGAAGATACCCACTTGTTCTGATGAACGCTAATAATAGGCTGCTGAAGATTCACGTAGGGCTGAAATTAACTTTGGGAATAAAAAACGTCTTTGCAGCAAATGTGGGAAATGGATTTTGCCGTCAATCATCCATAGCCTGGATCTCAATTTCTTTGATTTAACACATTTCTTGTTGTTTTAATTGAAGTTCAGACACAGTGAAATAAATCAGAAGACCTCAGGCTCTCTCTATATATACATAAGGGATTTTAAAATCTGATAATAATATAACCGGCAGATGGAAATGTTTTTTGCGTAGTTTGATACGGATCCCATTTTTTGTTTTTAATAATTGTTACTGAGACACATAAGTTTGACATTTTACAGTTCTTTTTACAGTAGGTAAATGCTGCCCATGAAATAAAGCCTACACACTATTTATGAGTGTGGTATAACTGCATTATAACTCATTATAAGTATGGTTATAATGCGTTATAGAGATAGGCGTCAAATACAGTGTTACCATGAGGGTTTCTTTGTTTCAAAGTGCAAATAATTAACATTTTAAATGCTAACTTCCTGTAAGAGAAATATCATCTGTCCCATTATTATTCTGTCAATAATTGAAAACAGACAAAAGTTATCTCTCATAAAATCAATGTTCTCAGAAAAAAAAAACATAAAATATAATACTTGGTTGCAGTCCTTTAGTCTTTAAATGTATAATAAATACAGTTGTCAGAGGGCATCAAAGGCTAGTGGGAGTTATTAAATGTTATATGGTGTGAAATATTGCTTTAACTACCTCTGTGAGAATCTCTGCTGGATATCTCATTAAAGTAATGTCACATTAAGCTGCTGCCTCGCTTGTAACAAGTTAGGTTGGTAATTTATCAGCTCAATATGGCTCAAAAGATGATGATCAGGCGCCAGAAAAACTAGATAACTAAACTAACAGAGTAGCTAACAAAGGTGGACAATCTTGCCTTTAATTACAGGGCTTGACATCTGCAAAACCCTGAGTGTGGCCATCTGTGGACTGTGTTTGTTGTTTCGCGCTTTACATTTCGATCAAAAGCCCTGACTCTTCGGCCCGGGGGGGAATAAGTGTGTGTTCATCATTGAGAATTGCTTTATTGCTGCACCATTGCTCCGGCGTTGTGGGGACCAAGAAAGTGGGGATGAGGTGGGGCGAGGGGTGGATTTGTACAATTATAGCACCGATGATGCAAAAGACACTGAGGCACGTATTCCCCCTCTCATAGTCCCCGAGTGGTACGGTCCACAGTCTTAAAGGCAGAGTGTACAACTGAGATGAGTGCATATATTTTTACACCGTTTTATTAAAGCTGCACAAAAAAGTTGAACTGGATGATGAACGGCACCGGAAGTCAGAACAACTGGAAATATTCCTGTAATTTCAGAAATCCTCTGTGGTGAATCATGGGTGTTAATATTGAGGTAATAAATCCATGAGATAATTCCTGGTGATTACTTATTTAAATCCGAACGTCCTTCATGGTTCTCTGCCCTGTGTTGAAACGACACACATGGACACACACTTAAACTCGCCCACACACACGCACGCACACACACAGATTTGACACACAAGTGTGTAAATCCAATGCAGAGTTCCTCGCTCAGTCCTCAGCACTACAACGGCGACCATATGACAACAACAAGCCTCCCTATTGCCATGGCAACAACTGCACCATTGCTAAGGCAACAGCTGCAGAGTGCTACAACAAGCAGAAAAAAAAAGAAGCTCCACGCATTTTCAGTCTCATTGCTTCATCCGGTTAATGTAGACTCCTTTTTTTTTTTTTTTTTCTTAATTTTATTTCTTTTTCCCCGTCTTGGTCGTCTTTGAGTCGCGTTTGCTGAGCGTCGTGTTTCCTTTCTCTGTGATGCATATGTAATTCACACTCTCCTCCTCAACACATTTTCTTTCGGTCTAATTCCTTCTGTCTTTGCACACACACACACACACACACACACACACACACACACACACACACACACACACACACACACACACACACACACACACACACACACACACACACACACACACACACACACACACACACACACACAGACACACACACACACTCACCCACTCTCTCCTTTTCTCTCTCCTTGACTGTCCCCTCCCTCACTTCTTCCTCTCCATCCTCTGCTGTTTCACTGTCTTATTCTCTGTTTCTCTTTTTTCCCTTTCCATCCACAGTGTGGACCCCCCCTCTTTTTTTTTTTTTTTTTAATTCCCACCACCTCTGTTTTCCATCACCATCTTTCCCCTTCCTCCATTTCCTTTCATTTTCACTCCATCATTTCTCTCTCTTTTCCGTTCTGTTTCGTTATTGCCTCGGAAAGAAGAAAAAAACACACACAGATATAATCTCACCTCTCCTTTTCTCTGCTCTTTCTCTCTCATACTAAAATCCGAGACCACCCTCTCTCTCCTCTTCTCTTCTCTCCTATCCTCTCCTCTCCTCTCTCTTTTCTTTGCTCACTCTCTCTATTTCCCTGTGGCCCTCCCCCTCCCTTTTCATGTTTCCCCCTCCCTCCATCCTCGCTTTCCCTCGCTGGTTCAGTTAGTCAAAGAAGAGATTCACGGAAGGAGAGAAAAGGGGGGAAAGGCAGGACGAGAGTGAGAGCGCAGGAGTGGGGCAGGCTGGGGAGAGGGGTGTGGGGTCTCAGCCCTCTGTCGTGGGGGGTTGGGGGGGTTGAGATACACCCCAATATTTTGTTCTAAGTACCATGGACTGCCTCTGCATTGTGACAACAAAGGTAAGCCTATCTGTTGTTCATTACTCCGGCTCAGTGTGTGTGTGTGTGTGTGAGAGAGAGGAAGAGTGAGAGGTGCCACAACTGGATCTGAACACAGAGTAGAAGGAAGGAAGCACTGGTCTCTCTGCTTCCTCCTGAATCTTGTAAAGTGTACCATCTACATGACAAATTTCCGTCACGTTGAGAGCTTTGACATCTTCTTGGGATTTTGTGTATTTCTTTAAAAAAAAAAAAAAAAAGCTTGGGGTGAGCCGGGCTACCTGAGTGCTGTAGGGATGGAGCACTCTTTGATATCTCCCTCTCTGGATGACCCTCTCTCCCACTCTCTCTGCAGCTTCCACTCTGTGTCATGCTTTGTGAGTGTATAAACAGGGGCTGGCTGACCTGCGTGGATGTAGTAGGACCGGTGCTGAGGTTGCCTGTGTAGGGCTTTGTGTCATGCCGGAGCTGCAGAATATGTCAGTGAGAGACCATGGGAGGGCACTTATCTTCATCCCCCCACCCCCCTCCCCGCTCCCCGCTGCATGCTCATCCCCCCTCGTATATTTCCGCTGGATTATCTTCACCTCGACCGTAGGCACACGTTCGAGCTACCCGCCGTGCATCTGCACACATCTGCCCGCCTCACACACAGGATATGAGCGACGGGGTTATATCATACACACATGTGGCTCAGCGTCAGCGCTCAGAGCCCGCCGCCGCTCCGTGGAGGAGGCAGCCGCCGGTCGAGAAAATTGGCTAATAAAATGAAAAATAAAAGAGCTCTAACGTGGTCGGAGTCCAGACGCACTCTGGGGTCAGACCCTGTTTGTCCAGACGGCTGCAGTCTGTCCCATGCAGACCCCGGTGGACACGCTTACTCACATACAGATTAAAAAAAAAAAACAGGTGAACAATGTAACTGTAGCAGCTGCACCTGAATGCAGTTTCTGGCAGGAAGTGATGACAAAAGTGGGCAACGCAAACACACACACACACACACACACACTGACAGCTACTCTTAAAGCTGGTGATCATTTGGACATTTTCACTTGGACTCAGTGTGCAGTATGGTGCAGCTGGTCCTTTCAGATGTATTACATAAATTTGTGCTTAACTGTGGCACATTACATTAATTTGCTTATCAAGCTCTCTGTTTCCTTGGCAACAGAGATTATTGGTCAGTTAAAGATAGATAAGTAGCTGCAGTCAGATGAGCAAAAGACACCACATTTTTCACTGTGGGGGGTTTAAACTCAATACAGTTTTGTTTAATACGATATAGATAGAAATGAAAAGTGTGTGTTTGATTTCACATCTTCCTCTAATGAACCAAGTTTCGAGCTGCACGTCGTTTCTGCGAGCCTATTTTTGTTACCTAACACTGTGCAGTGTGACCAATTTTGTTGGAAAAAAAGACAAAAATGAAAATGTCAAGGTATCGCTCTGAACGCGTGGAACATCAGTCCCTCATGCATCTTATTTGCCTTGAGTGTGACTCACTCAGCT
The DNA here is from genome assembly GCF_905171665.1 of Trachurus trachurus. Taxonomy (NCBI): domain Eukaryota; kingdom Metazoa; phylum Chordata; class Actinopteri; order Carangiformes; family Carangidae; genus Trachurus; species Trachurus trachurus. The sequence goes on along the minus strand of NC_139903.1, from coordinate 15,371,939 downwards.
AGTCTGAAAAAAAAAAGAAAGAAATAATAAAATAAAAAACGCTGCAAGTGAAAGACCACAGTTGGTAACAGTGGATATTTCACCAAAACTTGTTCCAGACTCCTGCATCGCTATGAAAGTGAGAAAACATTTACTGTAAAGCTGGCAAAGAAAGCCTGAGTATTGCCAAGAGATTGTGAGACAGATGGTCAGTTTATAAAAAGGAAAAGTTAGTGCACAAAAGTGTGCTAAGGAATCCACTGACTGAGCGGTAAAGCAGCTCTCTGACTGACCTATGAGATGATTGGATACTTTAAATAACTACGCCGACCATTTTACCCAACGATCATCAAGCACTGGTAAAATCTTATTAAGTGTCCATCACTGTAAGGAAATAAAATTTGGACTTGATGGATTTACTTCTGCAAACCCGTCCTTGATCACGGGTCAGATTTACCAAAACTTGGTGTGTTCCTTTAAATGTGAGTTATTAAACTTTAATGGAGGCTGGCTGCATTGCAGGTGAGGAGTGTGGCTTGCCATCATGGAGCAGATGATGGGTGAGCAGCTCCCTGGGTGAGCTGTTCCTTGACACCCACGTACTGTAGAACAGGTTATGTAAACAATGTTGCTTTCCCCCGTGTGGGTCTGTGCACAAAGTTTTGTGCTGTGTGGGTGAAGCCACAGCGAGCTGGTGAGTGACAAATATCGGGTAATGCTGTGTACGCAGGCACGCAAAGTTGAAGTGAAGCAGCACAGCCGTTAATGATGCTTTTAGTTTGAGCAATGGCAGCCCGGGCAATATAACACAGCACGAGCTTCTCCCAGCTGTCTTCAGGACTTACATGGCTTCCCCAGTGAGCCACTGTGTTGAGTATTTTGTTAAAGGAAATGACTTAAATCCTGGATTTCCAGTGGAAAGTTATAAATGGGCCTCATTTGATAACAATTGGAACTAAATTGGTGCAATTCTGGGAGAGGAAGCAAAGAGCACTTGGAGCAAGCTACTTTTCACTAAAGAGGAAGTTAGTGTGATTGGAACAGGAGTTCATACCTTGAGGCTTTTGAAATCGGATGACTAATTATTTATGTTTCCTTTACACTGATGTTATCTTTACACATCTTGACCATTTCTAACCTTTGGCTTGGACAGAAGTGAGATTGCCTTATCAGCTTACTGCTCCCCAGAGACTGTGGGTACTTTCAGGCCTTGTGCACATGGAAACTGAGCTTTTCTAAAACGGTCTTGGGTCTTGTTCCTGTTCGTTCTTAAAAAGCGTTCCCTACACACGGCATTGTTTCAAGCAATGTCTGCGACACCACTGAAAATGACTCAAAACTAGATGAAGACGTGGCAAGTAGGGATGCACGATTACTGTCGGTACGATTACTGCCCGATATTGACCGATAATTACCGTCAAATACACAGATAAGCCGACACAGATAAGCCGATAATGACATTAACAGAACCAATTATAATTCGCCAACCCTACCTTGATTTTGTTCATTTTCAGTCTGTTTGACTCTTAAGTTTATTTGAAACAATTATAAATGTTGATTTTTGACGTCAGTCATAACTATTCATGCTTTTGTTGTGCTTCCAGTAGTGATGCAGGTTGCATCATTGTGTTAAGTCAGAGGCAGGGCTATAATGTTAAATTCATCTTTATTCACCTTATCCTTCTGAACTCTAGGAGGTATATCAAATTTGATTGGTTATTGGCATCGGTTATGAGAAGCAGGAAGTTATCTGTTATCAGTATTGGTGGAAAATAGAGTTATCGTAGATCGCTAGTGGAAAGCTTGTGCACTGTAAAATCTAATAGCGACTAAACAGCAGAATGCTGACTGGGTGTCCTGCCAGTGCTAATATGCCATTCATTGTGATATTATTTTTTTGATAATGGATGCATTTCAGGCCCAGTATCCAAGGGACCCGACAGTAGTCTGCTGCTTACGTGATGTCTAGCGGTGTGGCTCAAGTTACAGGTTAGGGAGGTGGGGCCATGACATCATCGTTTTACACGAAAAGGCTGGTGGCATTTTGAGATTTATTCACTCAGGGACCGGTTTCCAAAAAACGCAGAAACGATGAAAAAGAAAACTTTCGCGGATGTTGTGTGAGACTTATGTCTGTATGTTGTGAAGTCATCAGTCCTCTTGGCGTAAGCTTTTAGCAGAAAGCAACTCCCACCCATACTTATGAGGTCACGTTAAGTCACCGTCGCTGGTGTGAAGTGGAAGCTGCTCCGATGCCACCTGGAACAGCTTGTGATTTCATCTAATTTAGAAAAACAGATGACCCAGGAACACTCACGGTTTCACTTCCAACAAGTAATGGATTCACTTTTTTTACCCGCTCCTGAACATGTTAACAGCGTATGTAATTTTCTACTCCCTCCTACACTGAAATCTCAGGGGGAGAAAAAAAAGAGTAAATTGAAACATATGATGGCAATGCATCATACAGAAGTGTCATTACATAACTTTTGGAAATGGAATATTAGGCCATATCAGCTCGAAGAGACGTCACAGGATTTATATTTGGTTGCAAGCCTGACAATACCTTTGACTCTCCCTCCCTGTATGGCACTGAGTCAGAGAAGAATGGTTTTGATGTTTCAGAGGCGAGAACAAAGATGGTGTGCACAGAAGGAACAAGGACTTTAAGCTCTCGAAGCAACTCATATTAATCTAGCAAGGTGTCTGGTGGAAAATGATTGCAAGAAAGAATCGAGTGTGCATCTGTAGCTCGGTATATTTCTGCCTCTCTGCTGCTTTGCCTGTCTTACACTCCTTTGATTAGCACTCCTTTCCCTGTTGTCACCACGGTTCCACTTCTCTGCTCTAACGTTTCCAATTCTTCTATTTTTTTGTCCTCACTACCTCCTTCACCTCTGTAATCCCTCACTCACTCTTCTCCTTCCAGCCCCCCCCCCCCCTCCTCTGCTTTATCTCATTTTACACCCACCAACCCCACCCCCAACCCCCACTCCCCCGCTTACTCTCCTCTTCCCTGCTCTCCACTCTCTTAGCTTATACCTCCTGCCCTCCTCCTCAGCACTTTCAAGGCTTCCCTAGTTAGTGCTTCTTCAAATAAATTATACATTTGACAAGATGTAGACAAAGTCAGCAGCTCTGTGTGCACCAGCATTGGCTTCATGTATGGCTTCGTGGTCCAACATGAACATCCTCTCTCCTGGAATGCGTTTTCCAACTCGCATTTGTATTTATTTTGTGCTGCCAGCTGTTCTTATGGTCCAATATATATGAATATTTATATGACGTGAGTGCGTGTCTGTGTTCGTCCATACGAGGATGAGAAGCTTATGGCTGCTGCATCTTGCTCTAGTCTCAAGAGTCTTCAAAATGGAGTTAAAGCTAAACCCCTCTGCTCGTAAATCAAATCAAATCAAAACCTCTGCATTCATTCAGTTTGTCCACCTTTAACAAGTGACCATTCACCGTAATGTGGGCGATGCTTGCCTGTATGAATGTGTGACATACAGTATGCAGTGCTGTGGGTTAGGATTAGCGATCCAGCGGAGAGCTCATATGATCTCTGCTCAAGGACACGAACGTCCGTGAGGCCTTTGTATGCAGCCAGAGAGACACTGATCCTGCCAAGTTGCTCCCAGGGCACAGTGAGCGAAGCAGGGCTTGCCCCGGCACAAGACCCATGCCACCACTGCTCAGCATCGAGGTTCTCTAATATCTGATTTCGAAAAAAATAAATAAATAAATGAGATGTCATTACATAGACAGATGTTTCCCTCCACATTATCAGTGCTGCTCAAATGACAGCTGGCTCTAGTGTTCCAGAGGAAATAGAAAATTCTGTGGTCAGCCATGAAGGGTTGTGCCCATGGCCGATGATACCAATGATCGACGATAATCGGAATAATTGTCCGTAGCTCAAGCCTTTGGAAATGTCAAGACACTATAGTGGACTTTGCCTTTCCATTAATATGGTGTTACATTAACACTGAATTTGATTTGCGCCGCCACAGTTTCCCTTTACACAACAGCAACAGCATGTAATCACTGCTGCAACACACTCGGATCAGCTGATTGTAATCAAGTGCTGCTTGTTGTGTGTAGGAGCTGCACGCTGTTTAAAGAGCAGAGGAGATGGACGGACAGTTTGGTTTCTCAGTCAGGGAGAGAGAAGTATTAACTGTGATGACAAATATTGTTTTAATGTAGCGATAAAGTGTATTTTTCTTCTTGCTGTCATCGGTGAGAGAGACAGAGAGAGAGAGAGAGAGAGAGAGAGAGAGAGAGAGAAAAGCGAATGAAACCGGACACATTAGCCTTTTTTGGTTTGGCTACTCCTCTCTCTCGTCTTGCAACATAACGTAACGTAAACCCCTCCTACAGCTCAGCAGAGCGACTATCAGCCGATCGGACTGTGGTTAAGATTGTAAAACCCACAAGCTGTGGTTTTGTTTCATCTTTAAACACATATTGCACCACTCACCCACACATTCAGCTGCCTTTTGCGAAAGAAAGGCACACACCTACATGATCGGACAGAACTCACAAAAAAAAAAAAAAACTGCAGCGGCTTCTGCACCGTGAATTTGTAACTGCAGCTTTGTTCAAGTTCAGAAAGAAGGGGTGAGTTCACGTCTTAGAAAACTTAAACAGAAGGTAGAGGGAGTTGCTGTGTGGTGTTTCTCAGTGTAAAACTCAAGCAGCAGCAATGTTGTGAATGGTGTTGGTGAAGATAGTTTTTTTTTTACAACCTTAAACACTTATCTAGCACTATTCCTCGGTTCCCTCAGCTTGCATAGTTAACGCTGGCGACGGCTTACTTAACATTTGAGTTCATCTGAGCTCATCAGTTCCTCTCTATGGTAATACAGACGGGTGACAAATTTAAAATGGATAAAGGGATTCTGGGAAACGACTGTTGCTATTTGAACTCAAAAGAAAAACAAACACACCCCTCCTTTCTGTAGCTCCGCTCCCCAAATTCATGAATGTTTTTTGCCAAGGCAGAGACACAATTGCAGAAACCAGAGTCTTACATTGTGGGAGGTTGATAGTTTTTTCTCATAGCTGAAGCAAACCAAACCTTAAACAGCCTGCAGACTATGATTGTCACAACTCTCCTGCTACTATGGTTTACATCTCACCAACACTATTATCTTGGCAGACTAGAGAGTAATCCAAATGGCTGTAGGCAAGTGTAGTGGCAAGAAAAAGACAAATATGTCGTAGAATATAAGTTATTCATCATAAATTACATTACTACACAACCTTACAGTAAGTGACACACAAATGGATGTATTGAATGCACTATTCAAACATTTACAGCAGGAATAAATACAGTAAGTGAACACCTCAGCTGATGACATCAGTTAAGGGGACATATTATGGAAATATCACATTTTGAAGGCTCTTTGCCATCTGGCCCCCAAAATGTGAGAATTGACAAAAGGCTCCAGAGGTTGAAGTCCATGTGGTTTTACGAGCTGTTCCCTTGGTTGTCTGACAATGATGTCATTAGTTTTCGAATTTGCATAATACCACCCCTACCTGTGAGTACCGGTACTGGTAGAAGCGGCAGGGCCTGGTGAGCAGCGGTTCATTTGCATTTAAAGGGACAGGCACTGAAACCAGCCGTTCTGAACAGGGCTATTTTGAGCAGATTAAAAGAGCTGTGATGTTTGATCCTTGGGTTATTTTGACCGAAGCATGTCACAGACATGTCTTTAAGGTTGATTGGGGGGCTGAAAGTTGTAACATTGTTGCATTTATCACTTGTTTCGGTTCTGCTTTCTAGGGCTGTCCCGATTATCATATTTAGATAACCGGTGTCAAAAAGGAAAAAAAACAAAAAAAAACTTCGATTTTTTTGGGTGCTTTCACACTGCCATTTCTGAAGCGCACCAACCTTTCTGCATAACGTCACACAGTTGAAAAGGGCGCTCATCGATTGGAAAGATTTGCAGGGAAATCCCTCCACCCTGAACCGCAAAAACAAACAGCAAACATGGATCAGCATGTTAAATTAGCTGTTTTAGTATACATACTCCACACACCACCGTGTGAGGCGTGTTGACCGCCATTCATAGAACCACGGTTACCTCCATAATTGTTCTTTTTTTTTTTTAACTTATGAAATTTTCGTGGCGAGCCGTTTAATATGACCATCAGATCGGGCAGCTACATTTCACTCTCACGATGAAAAAAATGAAAGGAAAACAGCACCGGAGGAAAAATACAGTCGATGACGGACAACAAGGTGTTTGTGTTGCTGATGTTACAGTAAACCGTGGTGCAGTTCGTATCAGTGTGAACGCTCACCGGACCAAACACAGGCCCAAATGTGTACAGATGTGTACAGATGAACTGTGTTTTGCGACGCTTTTACATTTGGGCCTGTGTTTGGTCCGGTGAGCGTTCACACTGATACGAACTGCACCACGGTTTACTTGCAAGCGAACCGAGACCCACGTTTTCAGGCAGACCAGGGTTCGCTTTGTTTGGTCCGCTCTAGAGTTCAGATGAGCTTTCACACCTGCCCAAACAAAATGAACTATCCCAGGAAACGAACCCTGATTAAAGTGGACCCAACAGCTCTGGCGTGAAAGCGACCGAAGACACCTGGGAACTATTTTAATTTGTGGAAAAAGGGCATAATATGTCTCCTTTAAAGTCAAGAGTCAGGAGTTTCACACCAACAAAATAAAATTGGGAGTGTGCGTTAGAGTTCATGACTTTAAGACTTTTCAAAATACTCAGTAACTGTGGCAGTAAGAGAAAGAATACTTTGCATATCTATTTGTTGGGCAGGTGCGTAGGAGAGGGACGAGTAGATCCGCAAGACCGCAAATGTACTGAATATACACACTGTTCTGTACTGTACTGTATTCAAAATACTCAGTAACAAAGTCGTTGATTGACAAGTAATCTCAAAGAATTGAAATGCTCTTCAGCTCACGCTCAGTCATATGGTTGAAATGGATAATGAAATGATTTAGTTCTCTGCCTGTTCTCCAAAGGCACAGGTGTCCATGGGAGGACAACACAGAGGACGCTGTCGCCCTTCAAAGTTTGTCAAAGAGTCCAGTAAACTTTACAACACTTCAAGGAGACTGTCTTGGGGACTGGTGAAACTAAGGATGAATTGTTTTTTAAGGTGAATGCAGTGACACATGTTGTCTGAAAAAGGAAACATACAGTACGAACATGAAAATATCATCCATTGTGCATCGCACAATGGAGCTGCTGTGTCTGAGCGTATAGACAACTTGTCATCATCAAAAAGAAAAGTTCCCAAATTGATCAGGGTGTCTTATCAAATGATGTCAGGGTGGCTCCTGCTGAAGCTCAGTAGACTTTGAGTGATGCTGCAGCAATCAATGACTTTGATGAAAAACTATCTGTGTTTTAGTGTGGCCCAGTCTGAGGCAGGACTTTAAACGCAACAGAGATGCAGTGGGACAACCTCAGGAGATGATTAGCGATCTGAAGCTGCGCTGTAGGAGGAATGGACTGATATGATATTTGAACAGATGTGGTTCTGTTAGTGTTGTTGGATCACAAATTTCAGAGCTTGGGTAAACTGCAACTGAGTTTGAAGCCACTGGGACGAGGGTCAGCACCTCCTGGTTCTGTTTTGCTCAGGATTTAATGGGAGAACAACAGGAGAATCTGTGTAGTATGAGCAGTAAGGCAGATGTTGAAGATAGTGGTGAGGAGGTAGGTAATGTCAAGCGAACCTGGCCCGAAACAGCGCCTCTGATATGGTCATTGTTAAAGGGATAGTTCAACATTTTGGCAAATTGGCCCATTGCCATAATCCCTATAGTCATAGCAGTAGGTTAGTTACCTTAAATTGTCGGTGGACAGGTTGTGACCTGCACATTCACCACGCTATGAGATAATAACGGAACGTTACGAGACAGAGTTGTTTTCGAGGTTAATTCATGCAAAACCACTGATGCGCGTTCCCGTCGGGGGCAGTCTTTCGGCAAGCGGTCTCTGCATTGCCTCGAAAACAACTCTGTCTCGTAACGTTCCGTTATTATCTCATAGCATGGTGAATAAGCAGGTCACAACTTGTCCACCAGAGCATTTTGGAGTTGTTGGATTGTGTATTTGATGAGTTTGATGAAGGAAACCAAGAAATCCCATTAGCCTCCGTAGCGTAGCTCTGAGCAGCTCGCGGCTCTGCTCCGCCATTCTAAAAATAGCTTGCACCAACAATTAAAGGTATCGAACCTACTCCTAAAACTATAGGGATTATGGCAATGGGCCAATTTTCCAAAATGTTAAACTATGCCTTTAAAGAAAAAAAAGAATTCCTCTTCACAGTAACAGGCCCTCTGGACCTTGTGCTGGGGGAGTATCACCCTCCCAGTCCCCCCTGAAGCCCCGCCGCTGGCTAGGTGAGAGCATTGTGTAGACAGAAAGAACTACACTGCAAATACAAACAAGTGAAATGAGCTGCCTCTGTACGATGCCTGGGTTCATCCTTACAGATAGGTTTTAGATTAAGATAAGTTTGTTGTCCTTCACAGAAAAAAATTCTTCACTTTCCATACAGCCACGAGAAACACACGCAGGTACACAAAAACATGGAAAAGCCGGTGAATACAAGCCCTGATGTAGCAGCATATACCCACCACCACCCACACATACATTCTAACATATTATACTCTTGTCAATGTTTTGTTCTGTTCAGTTATTGCACCGGGGATGAATAACTGAAGGAACTCTGATATCTGGAAGAAGCTTCCTTCAAATCAAAAAGAACCAGTTGAGATGGTTCAGGTATCTGATTAGGATGCCCCCTGGCCTACTTACAAAAAAGAAAAAGTTCTCTTACTGATAGGTCCAACTGCTTGGGAGGAGGGGGGGCCATGTGGCCTGGGATCGCCTTGGGATCCCCTATAGAACTAGCTGCTTCTCTGATAAGGGGATGGACATCAGGACTACGTCGCTTGACCTGCTGTCACTGTGACTGGACCCCCGGATAAGTGACAGAGCATTGATGGTTTGACACAGAACAGACAGCCAGTGGATTATGAGTACATATTGACTGACTTTGACAAAAGTGTACTGGATTAGAAGAGTTCCCTTCACCTTGAACGGTAGGGTAAAACCTTGTTCCCAAACATGTTCACAGTGTGATTTTGTATCAAGAGGGTGAGAGTAAAAGCTCTGTGTGACTTTGAAAGAGTCATTGCTGGGATACAGGCTGGAGCATCAGTCAGGGAGACTGCTCCAATGCCTTGCGGTTCAACTGGAAGTTGGAACAGTAACTAAATTGACATCTGCATTTAGATCAATAGGAAATACATCAGTAAATAGACTCAGTGATTGATAGCACACATTTGATAACTGATGTGTAATGCATTGGTGTGATATGTAAGGAAAAAACAGAACAGCAATTCTTCCTCAGGTGGCTGAGGATGTGGTCGACAGTAACATTGGAATGGATATCACAGTGGGGCTGCAGTTTATAACCCCTCATTACAAAGATGAAATTGCATTTGAGAATTCAGTGGCGCAAAATCTACAGAGATGTGGGGAAAAGTGATATGGTCAGATGAGTCATGCTTCACCATATTCTCGACAAGTGGGCGATGAATGAGTGGCATGCACCAAGAGAACAGTACAGGGTTGAATGTTTGACCGTTATATCCACCAGCTCCTCATCCCCCAACATCATTCAGAGATTTGGAATCAACGCCAGGTTTTTTCAATCTCTCCACCTTTCTAAAGACATCTTCATTTTGATTTTTTCTCATCGCCATCACCCGTCTGTACATTGCCAAGGCGAAGCTAATCTCAAGTCTCTCTCAGCTACTTTATAATGCCCACCACCCCCATTGGGAGTCTTAGCCAGAAAGGAGGCTGTTAGGAGCTTCTCTTTGTCAAATGCACACAACACAATCTGTGCTCTGTTCTGTCCTCCTGGTCTCTTTGCTTCACTCTGCTCTTCAGACTGAGCGAGTGAGAGTATGAGCCATCGTTGCTTTTGAATCTTACCTCAAATGTCTAGATGTAATTGATGATATTTCAATACTGCACACACTGTGATGAGGCCACAAGCTTATTCAGTGTCATTATTCCCCCTTTTCTGTGTTTTTATGCAGCTTTGCATTTTCTGAAATGAAAATGATAATTTCTTCTCCTCAGAGTCCCTGGACGAGTAGGCTTTCACTGTGCAGGCTTTTAAATCCTTATCTCTGGTGACATTGAGAGATCGTCATTTAGTTGATGTAACATGAAGGGAATATAACATGATTAGGTACATCGTGAATGTCAATAGCCTCTTTAGTAAAAACACAAATCCTCAGATATTCAGTTTTGGTCTTGATTGTATGAAATAGAAGAAGGAAAAAAAACAGCTCAAGTGCTGTCTACCAGCAGATCCTGCTCAGAAGCTCTGCCGCTTAATTTCAGTGTTTTGGCTGTCAGTATCACTGTCCGTCCTGAAATTGTCCATATGACAGGTGACAGATTAGATCCATCATGGGTTGTTTGGGGCTGGAGACTTTGTCGTCTCACATCGAGTGAGAAGGCTAACATGGTGGAGGACTGTGGCTGACAGCTGTGCTATTCGGTCTCTCTGTAACTGCAGTATGCGCCGATTTGAACGAGAAACACAACAAATTGGTGTTGTAATTCTGTAAACAAGACCATGGGAAAAAGCAAAATCAATAGAGGTGGTTATGAAGTATATTAAAAGTGGATTCAATATGGGAGGTCCTGTGGGCCTCATTAGGCAGAAAGCTATAGGTTCAAGGTGGGCCAACATCTGACCAGGCTGCCTGTAATAACGCTATGTGGCTACACTATCGGCATTTTTGTTACTGTGGTCAACTAACTTGTATGTGTTAATGTAGCAGGAGTATGCTTGTCAATGTATGTGCGCATGCGTATCTATGTGTGTAGTGCGTTATGGCTGTGAGTGTGGACAGAGAGGAAGAAGGCAAGAAAAAAAAAGACAAAAACCAGAATGACAGGGACGGTAGTGCTGATATCATCAATATGAATAGTACTCGCATTAGCCTTGCAAATGGGATCAGGTTTCCTTGCAGTGCTGGGATCATCTTGTTGAATACAGCACACAATGACACCTTGTGGCACCATTGTTAAACTACAGCACAGGAGTCCATGACAATCTGGCCGAGGGACATTGTTAAAAAATTTCAGCTGCTGGTGTCGTCCACGCAATCAGCTGGATGCTCACAGTCACATGCTACGGTACACTACGTTAGCTCCAGCCGTACAGTAAATATGCAGCCTGCCTTCGCTGAGGTCGAGGCCTTGTGCTTTTTTTTTTCTTCTCATGATTAATAGGAAATTGCTGGATCCTGTTTCAGTTATTCATGAGCGGTCCCTTGTCATGGACCCTCGAAACGTTCTCATATGAAATTCAGGTCACGGATTCAGAGGGTTTTTAACCTGCTGTTAGGCAAACAGCACAAGACTGCCCAGAGAACCAGGCACATCTGAATTATATGCTTTCTAACTCTAATGATACACCTTGTTGCCTGAAATAATCCAGCAACATTTGAATGAGAAACATGACATGAGCTAATGACACAGTGAGAGCTCACACACACACACACACACTAACATACACGCACTCACGCTCGACACAGTAATGTACAAGCGCACATATTTTGTGTGATTTGTTTGTCTCTGGCTTTGTATCTTCATGTTCCTCTTATAGGTGATGTCAGTTGCCTAGCAACCAAGCAATCAGGGCCCGATTGTTGCTATGACAACATGGCAGGGGTATCATCATGGAGAGAATAGAGATGAAAGGAGGAAGGGAGGGAGAGAGTAGAGGGAGAGAGAGAGAGAGAGAGAGAGAGTAGAGGAAGAGAAAGAGGAAAGGGAGAGAGAGAGGAAAGGGAGAGAGAGAGAGAGAAAGAGAGAGAGACAGAGGAAAGGGAGAGAGAGAGAGAGAGAGTAGAGGAAGAGAGAGAGACAGAGAGAGAGACAGAGAGAGAGAGAGAGAGAGAGAGAGTAGAGGAAGAGAGAGAGAGAGAGAGCCCTGCCATTGAGGGGTGCTGATAATGTGAAGCCCACAGTGTGCAGGTAGGAGGATGACCTCTGTGTAGGCGGCAGCAGAGGATGCTCATGAATGCAGAGAAAAAGAAAATTAATGTTTGGTCTTATGCGGCTGCATCCGCGGGTTACGCAGCGTTTGACACTGTTCTAACAGCGCAGGCTTCATTCCAGATGGAAATGTCACGATGTGCTCCAGTTGTCTTTTGTCACAGACAGTGAAGCTGATGCAGAAGCCACCGCTCAGTGTGTCGCCGGGGTCCAGAGGGCTTTGGGCCTAACCTCTGCAGGTGTCATAACCCATCCATCACCCGACAGCGGTCCACTGTAAAGCAGTCCGATGGGGTCATGGTGCATTTACTCTGTTTATTCCCTCGCTCATCTCTGCCCTTAATACAGCTGTGAAGCAGGGGGAGAGAGAGAGAGAGCGCGAGAGAGAGAGAGAGAGAGAGAGAGAGAGAGAGAGAGAGAGCGAGAGCGAGAGAGAGGAAGTGTAGGACCTACACACAAATAAACCAATTATGATGCCAATTAAGCTGCTGTATGGACTGGAGGAAACACCGAATTACAGTCAGTATCAAGGTAGCCTACTGACGACATAGACTGGATTGATGGTTGAGTGTGTAAAAGCTAAAATGATTAGCCACCACAGCTATAAAACAGCCTACAATAATAACAATATACTTAAAAAGAAGCTTTCTGGACCATTAAAGAAAAATTACTATAATTCACCCTCGTAGTTGTAGCTACAGAATGCTAAAGTTTCTGTTTTTTGTCTATTGGCTACCACCACTGATTTTAACATGTTAAATTTGATGAAACATATTCTGATCTTTTATGATAAAAATCCATATTTGGTGATTCCATCAAATATTTGACCATTAAATTTTGCTGTGCTATTCTTTTGACACTTGCCATGAAAATTTCATGGGCAAATTGACTTTCACAGTCTAGTCAGGATCTATTTTGTTTTGCTGGAGGAGCACAGACCACAGAGGAGTGATTCAACTCAACTCCTTTAACTAAAGTGTTACCATAAAACATGGAATAAATGTCTTGTGAAAAATCATTGCTATAACTGTGGGCAGGGACCAGTGTGAATTTATGATGAAGATACAGAAATACAGTTTATTGCTGTACATTTGTTAGAATTATTTACTACATCCAGGATTATTTCATTCCTATCTGACAGAAAATGTATTACTGTATCTGCATCAGAAAAAAAAAATTGTATCTGGATAATTTCTGTGATAATATTTAGCCTAAATCAATATCACCATGTAGATGAGTTAAAACATTTATTCTCTGATATTTCAACATGTGAATAACTGTTACATAGATGTTGTAATCTTTTTATTTTCCAGTTATCACCATGTTAGGCTGATGTGAACTAGTGAAGTATTTGCACCAAATTAAATTAAAGGGTGAATTAAAAGAACACTAACATCAAATGAATAAAGCATGTGACCTTTAGTCAAGCAATAGAATTGACATCCATATAAGGATAATAGGATATAAATTTACTTTCACGTCACAGTTAAAAATGTATCACAAAACATCCACCTCTTCTATAAAGGTGAACGTGAATTAGTCACACTGAGGTAGCATAGAGTACTGCACAGATTTATCACTGCTAAAATTAGATAAGGTGACTACCAGCGTCGGAGAGTCATGTGAAGACAAAATCACCTTTTCTCGACAACAAACAAGCACGGTTGTTTGATTATTTTTGTCAATTTATACACTCAACAGAAAGGTGATGACTCTCTGCTCAAACATTTGAACGAGTGATTCATACTTTGACAGGCAGCAATGATTCACGATGATGATGATGATTCCCCAACTTCTCTGGGAACTATGTCTATTGTAAAAGCTTTGTGTTTTATTCATTTGTTTGTCTGCCTTTAAAGTTAAGGACATTTCTAAGAGGAGGTTTACAGCTGCATCATTGAATATTAAGGCAAATGTCTCTTCAGATTTGTGTTCAAAACTCAAAAAATACTACAACTACTGTGTCACAGCACCACTCTGCAGGACCAGCGCTCATCCAGTAGATCAAAGAATCATTTCTATCTATTGTCATGTTATTTAAAGAAATGGGCTTCCTCTTTCTAAACGGGCACCTGCTGCCCAACAAATACTGAATGTTAAACGTGGAAAATGTTGCTGTTTTGTTTCGAGTCGGTATATTTTTCCATTTTCTTATGAATTGACAGGCAGAGCTACAGATCGTATCCATCTGCAGATTTACTTTGATTTCAAGGAGAGGCTAAAATTATAACTAGGGCTGCAAGAAATGACTATGATTGTAGTATCTAATAAACCTTTAATCAATACAATATGAGAGTTTCCAGAGCCCATGATATTGTCTTATTTAATTTAGAATATGCAACAGAGAAAGGAAGCAAGATAATCACATTTGTAAAGCAGAAACTGATAAGATTAATTGATTATTAAAATAATTTAGATGATAAATAATTATAATAATGATCATTTTGGCATTACAAGTAATATTCGGTCAGAACCTCGATGTGCATTAAGCCCAGACATGGAGACACAAAGACAAACATGGCTGATATTTTAGCTCTTGTGAGCTCAGCTGCTGCTCTGACCAATGTCAAGGCAGACACGACGGCAATAAATGGAATTAGCACCTCAGAAATTACCATGTAGGCTACGGTACAAAAAATAAAAAAAAAACTAGCTGCACAGAGATAAATATATAATTATTCAGTGGTTACATAACAGAGATATCTGTGTCAAAAGTTTCCTCATTCAAATCTTCATCACAATATCCAGCCTTCATTTGATGCATATGTGTGTTTCATAATGTGTGTACGTGTGTGGAAAGGGTGCAAAAAAAAAAAAAAAAGGCAGTGTGGATGGCAGCGTACTGTAGCGTTTATTTCATAATGAGAGGAAAAAATAAAATAATATATGTGGTTTACTCTGTGTCGCTCCGTCTCCTTCGCTCCCCTCCCTCACTCACCGCCAGTGACAAACATATTTTATGAGTCACGGCTGGAGCAGACTGCCGGTCCTCTTCATCCAGACCCTTTCCTTTAACATCAAGATATACCCAACACCAACAACTCTGGCTTCCAGGAAAACTCTCTCTCCTCGTCTGCTACGACGCCCCCCCTTCCCCTTCCCTCTCTCCCCCTCCCTCTTTTTTTTTTTATTTCCCCATACCCTTCCCCAGCCTCCCACCTCTCTCTCTCTCTCTCTTTTTCTCCCCATCCCTCTCCTCCTCTACTGCGGGTGTCTGGGAGGCTGTTTTTCCTCTGTCTCTCGCTCATGAAGGGCCGCACTAAGCTCCCTTCTCTCTGCCCGTGTGTGGTAGGTAAATCCACCTCTCTGTTTGTGTCGTTCTTCTCCTTCTCCATCTCCATCTCTCTCTGTTGCTGCCTCTGTTTTGCATGTTAGCTTAAAGTCTAGTGCGAGTCGTTCTGGCAGGCTTGGGGGAGGTCTCTCTCTCTCCCTCTCTTTCTCTTTCTCTCTCTCTCTCTCTCTCTACATCTGTGCATATTACGTCGAACATGCTTGCAGTCTCCTCCACTGTCATTGATTCATCAGTAATATGTGTATGAAGAAATTTCACGCCATCCTTCTGCGTGTGCTCTGGGAAAGGTTTAATCGTGCACTTTGGTTATTACGTATGAATGTGGCCTGGCACATGTGGGTGTGTATGTGCCTGTGAGCATGTTTTTAGACACGCAGGAGTAAAAGTCGGCAGACTTGTTGAATGAAGAATCGCAGAATAATCATGTATGATGTGGGTTTATTCTGTCTTTTTCGGAATAGGCTTTGTCTACTCTGTACATATTGGAGTGTAATTCAAAATAAGATGCATCTTTCTCCTTGTGAGGACACTAGGACACCAGCCCTGTGTCCTCCTATGATTAGGACAATCTGACAAGGAGAAAAAAAAAATCAACCATCGTCACTTTAGAAGAAGGTCACGTCTGTTGAGGGGTTAAAGGCTTAAGACTATCAGACGTTAGGGTTAGAGGTGAGAAATTGGCTTTTACCCAGGGTAGAAGGCTACAAGTGTTTAATACAAGCAGCACATATATGCAGTCAGTCGTGTTTGTGAAAATGAAAACACTGGAGAAGTCCAGAGCTCCTCCAGTCTTAATTAGCTGAGTAGACATGATGAGTGTTACAACACAGAGATGCAATTTAATGCAATTCTACAATGTGTGTGTATGTGCGTGTGTGTGTGTTTATTCCTGTGGACTCACCGAGCTTTGCAATGGTTATTATCTATGTTAGAGTTGTTATTGCGAATGTGGACACGAGCACAAGTTGTCACTTTCAGCAGATCAAATTTACAGTACAGATTTATACTGTCAGTGGCTCTGAGGTATCACTATTGATTCTTACTGACTTCATTATTGGGACTGCAGTCAATAACCTGTAGGATATTAACACGTTTTGTTGTTTTAGGTCTGTGCACCAGAATGTCCTTACTGTCAATTTGGCTTCTGCATCCACATCAGCTCAAACATGTAGAAATGTTTTTAATTTTTGCAGACTAAATGAAAAAAAAAGAGGAGTTTCAGATCAAATGTTCTGGATTTCATTGTTGTCAATTCATTTGCATTTTTGGATTGTGAAGACCAAGGTAGCGGCAGCGTCAGTAAAGTAGGCCAACACGAGGCTGAGAGAGAAAAGAATAAATATGCCTCATCAGTGAGTTCAGTAATTGTGTGCAATCTGCTAAACGAGGGAAGACCAGTGCACAGTAATGGCTGACAGAAGAACATCTGGAAGGTTGAAGGAAAAAAAAAAACCTGTTTACAGCTGTGCAACAGATCAAGAAGATGTATGTCCAGATGTGTTAGAGACGACCATCAAGACCAGACTAAGCAAAGAAAAATGCAAATCTCAGAAAGTCTTGGTTAGAGTTTGAGCAGAGAGCAAAGCACTGCAGGAAACACGTAAACTTCAGAATCAAAGTGTTTCAGACAGATGAGACAAAGACTAACCTTTGCCGACGCCATGGAAAGATGACAGCGTGAAACAAATAAAAACAGCTCATAATCCAAAGCATACCACCACCATTATCAGGCAGACATGGTGGAGGTGATCTAATGGCTTGGCCTACCAGAGGAGTCACTTGTGTTGATTGATAATTTCACTGCTAACAACATCAACTGGATGAATGAGGCAGTATAATGACAAATCTGGACTCCTCAGATCAAAATGGGAAAAGAAAAGAGAAATAACTGAGCTGTGCTCCACAGTTCATCTGATGTAGAACCATCAGACTGCACAGGTGAGAGTCAACAGTTTAACCACCATATTGACAATGCATCCGTTGTGCCTGAATGCTCGACACCACCATCGGTAAAAGATGAAATCTAAAATCAAGCATCAATTAATAACTAAAAAAGGAAATGCAGTGAAATGTGTAATACTTCTACCTTTTAGATGATACTTTCTCTTGCTTTTCAAAATAAAGCTGAGCCACACTAGGGAACACCACTACTATGGCAACAAGATCCTCTAATACTCTTGTTAGACTAGGAGATCAGAGTAGACTATATGACGTTCATCATCATCCATATTAAAGTGATCAAACCTTCTACTTGGATGGTGATGAAATAATTAAAACTACCTTGTTTCGCTATATGATGTCACAACCCTGTATTAAAGATAAAATATATAATTTGTGCTGGACCAGTTGTCTTCATGTGAGAAGAACGGTCCAAACTATCACCTGTAAACTAAAGGGATGGAGAGCAAAGTCCTATTAAAAGCAGCTCTTACTGCTGTACTTATTTTGATATTGACATATTTTCCTCATTAACACTTGGGTCCCGATCAGCACCTCATCAAATGATAGGTTAGCTTGTCTGTCATGTCTCTGCAGAGGCCTTTTAACACATCTGCAGAAGGCTTGAGAACAGGCTTCATACCATATTGATCAGAATTTAAAGAATTGTCGTACTGTATAAGGCCATGAAATGTAATGTTGTGCAAAAAAAAACAACACACACACAACAAAGGTAGCATTTTAAAAAGAAGCTATCGCCTTCTTGTGCCTATTTATTTTTGTTTGTATGTTCTACCAGATGTTGCTTTACCAGTTAGGACACTGGGTAATTACGGTAAGCTGTAAATTACTATGTGATCTGCTTGCAGCCTACTACTGTTACTGTTAGTCCATGCCTATTAGTCCAAAACTACACCATAGTGTTGTTTATATATTGTGGTGGTGTTTTCCTCCCCACAGAGCCTTCATGCACCAGTAGGCATGTGAGGTTCTCAAAGTCAACACACTTTACAGTGAATGACACTGAATTACTGGCTTTTCTGACCACGGTGAACCGTCTCCATGAAACAGTGTTGTGTCAGAGCGGCAGAAAGTCAACTTGATGGTCTACTGGTTATTTTGTCACTGGTTGTTTCCTCTGGTTTCAAAACACCGCATAGTCACGCATGCTTGTAGTCTGTGTGTAAAACTCAAGGCAACACAACTCACTTTCAGATGGCTGCGTTGGGCAACTGGGAATAGATCCTGCCAGTCAAGCTCTACCTGTTGGCACCTGGTGACTCTGTTTGTATCAACTTGGCTAGAAGACGTGCCAGGCTGACCAGACTGATATCCTGCTGTGCTCGCTACATGCCCAGCCAAAGCTATCATTGGTAGCCTGAGCCGCTTTGTTGCATTTCATCAGAGGCGACGCCAAAAAAATATACTTTCACACTGTTAAAAGTGTGAGGCAATCTCAAAACTTCCGAGTATGCACACACACAGCGAGGTGCAGACTAGTGCAAGCTTCACTGAAAGCTGATCGAATTAAAACATGTCGCCGCTCAGGTCTTATTCCCCAAATGGTTATGAGCACATACCTTCACTAAAGAAGGACTCTATAATGACAACTGTTTATTTATAGCAGGAGGAGGAGCATATAAGTTTAATGTTATCCAAAGAAGAAACTCTTACCAGGATTCCTATGAATTACGCTAATGGAAGAAACATCATGGTTGTACAGTATATCAAGGCCGAGCGGCGCGCTCTCGTCCGCAAATATTATGTAATGAACAGCAATGCACTGGTCATTAAGTGAACTGAGTCCTGATCGTGGTCATGCCAGAAATTTTTAGACAATGCGATGCAAAATTTCATGTCTTATTATAGACAGAGCAGGAGTGACACCCTCAGGGCAAAGAAAATTAAACTTATCTCAGCCAAACTGTAGTCTGACCACCATCGTCACAACGTTTCAGCGGATGGTAGAAATGAGTCAGGCCCTGTCATGTCTGGCAAACACACACATGGTGTCTAACAACCAGGCGTCACACATCTGTCAGCATCTATTTGACACATTAGTGCTACGGTTTCACTGTTTAAATGTAAATTAAAGGACAAAAAGCGATGGACTCTTCTGCATTTCAAATGGCCCTGACTCTCAGAAATCTGAATTCTGTTTATATCATATAAAAAGCTGTTTTGCTTCTACTTATAATGTTTTATTTTGCATTTTCGTGTTTTTTTTTTCATTCAGGAGCAAAGCAGCAAACATCATTATTGTGAAGTAGCTGTGTTTATCTAAGACTGTGCTATTTGAAGCTCTATTTTCAGTTTACTCCATTGTCCACTGCATTTATAATCTAATCTAAAGGGAGCATCAAGAGTCTGATTTTAAATAAACACGACTCGAGTGCTGTTCATTACCTAGCTAACCATGGAATAAGCTCAACATAAGGACTTGTTTACAGAAACCCTATGTCTTGTGTAGTGATATACAGTGAATGTACAGTATATTCTGTCATAGACAGCAGAGACATTGTGTTAGCACGTCCATGGTCCAAGGTTAGAAATGAGTTGAGGCACATGGCGAGTGCTTTAAAGTGTGTAGACAGGCTGAGAGAAGGCTTTTCAGCTTGTGGGTGGTTCTGGTTTATAATGGACAGATTTTGGTACCAGTAGGAGCCGGAGCTGACGGGCCAAAATCATCTTTCATCCACATTTTTTCACTTCACACATGTCAAGGTCTCAGATGGAGGACAGCTGGCGGAGGGTTGTCTCAGTGCTGTGGACAGTCCACTGCTGTTGTCTTCAGTGTGGGAGGAGGAACAGCAGAACCAGACTGTGACAGAGGAAGTGAGTGGATGTAGACTTAGACGAGCGGAGCGGAAGGTGCTGCGAGAGATTCTTTGCTTCCTGTCGCAGGACGAGCATAATCTGTTTCATGATTACGGCGTAGATGTTCTCATCCCGTTTGAGGGTGGTGCTGATAATCATCACTTTAACCATTTCATATCTGTCTCCAAACATGTCTGCGGCTACCAAAGGAAGAAAAACAAGTGCGTTCCCAGGCTAATTGATTTTTTTTTCTTATTTTTTTGCCTTTCGAAGTAGGTTGAAGGTGTAACATGTACACCATACTTACCTGCATAATGCATTGCTCCAAGTCATCACTGTTGGTCATGACTCCATTCTGGCAAGCTAGATCACACAGCTGGATGGTTTTTCAAGAGTCTGAAGCAGAAACCAGGCGTGAAACATTGCTGTTCGCCTGTAGAGCGACGTTCAAGTGCTGATGTTGCATCTGGAGCTGGGCTCCACCACAGGACCAGAGGTGTCCAGGTTCTCCCTATCCCTGTGCAATATGAATGGGGCAGATGTATTTTTTTAAGAGTGACCAGTCAAACAAATCAAAGTTTTATGTTCTGGACATTTTAAAGAGTGTATTACCAAGCAGAGACGCGCTAAAAGCTAACTGACTTCCCCCTCTGATATACTTGTAATATTTTAGCCAACCGTTGCCTTTTTGAGATGAAATTAATATCAGGTAAGAACAGGGGAGGATCAGATATACAAGCACTGAGAAATGGGATACAGCAGGGTCTGTGTAGGTGTGAATACTATAATTCATACCTTGGGTGTTTTCCTAGTCAGTGGAGCTGAGGCAGTCTCAGCGCCCCAGGAGATTCTCAGTTGTGTTTGAACTTTAGACTGTTTCATTGTCAAAGCTGCTGAGTGCTGGGGGTTGTGGAGGGCTGAGGACTAGAGGCTTGTTGTGATACACCCTCCCTTCCCTCCCAATTTAGGTTGTAGCCCACTGTTGAGATTCATTTGTATACCTCACTCTCATTACACAGGCTCACCTGAATGAGGCTGAAGGATACGCAAACTGGAAATAGGGACGACTGTTCTAAAGATGCTTGAATATGCTGAACAGATGACAGGATGGAAACATCACGTTTACATCACAGCCACAGTTCCATCCATTGTTTAGAAAGTGGGTCCAGTCAGAGCAAAACAAATCAATGTAGTCATCTAATGACGTAGACTGAAACTATTCTGCTTGTTCCTTTATTTTCACAGAATAAAGCTGATTCACTCCTTTATTCTTTTATGAAAAATTGGAGGATGCAGAAAAATATGGGCTTTGTAACGATAAAAAGAAAATGCGCCACGACGACGGCTGTAACGAGCCATTTGGTAATAACCACATTTAATTTTGTGTTTCATTTAAAAGATAGGATACTAGAGACAGTCCCTATTGATGATGCACTAATTTTGGTCCTCAAAGACTTGGCATGATTTGAGAGTAATATTATTCACCCTCCTGTTCAAGCAGAGCTGACAATTCTCCAAACAGAGACTGAAATATCATGTGATTTACATATTTATAAAGGATATGTACAGTCAGATCTTACATAACGGATCAATGTGAACATGTATATTTTAAAAAACGCTCCCACTGTATTGTAATTGTGAAGGTTGTCATATATTTCTGGAGGAGTTTGATAAGAAAAGTATGGGCCCAGACCTTTTAGTGGAGCAGCAGTTACTGCCCTCACAGATATGTAAAAAATTAACCGAGCCAGTCCAATTGTTGAGCATATAGAGTCCAGTGAAACTTAATGCCGACATAAAAAGAAAAGAAAAGAGATACAAGAGTCAATCTCAGTCTGAACAGTCAAATAGATATTTTTCAGTGCTGGGCTTTTGATCAGGTGTTTGATTTCTTTCTCTGTCATTCACATTATATCTTTTTTTCCCCCTTCTTTTGTTCAAACCACTGATGACGATAACAGGATTCAAAAATAACTGCCAAGGACCATGACTGTTGAGCAGAAAAGATGGAGAATGTTAAGTGTACCTACAGTGTATTAGGCTTAGCACAATTTCTGGCACTTGCAGGCTCAGTAAGCCGCTGTAGCAGCCAGTGGTGAATAATGCCAGCACTAGCAGCCTACTTTTATAGTCACACTGATTCTTTATATTCTCTGCTGTGTTATTTGGAGGGAGAAAAAAGAAAAAGAAAAGAAAAACACTGGCATGTGTCTCACTAGTGTCACATGTAGTAGTAGCATGAGGCACCTGCTTTAAGCTACCCAATCAGCTGTGATCGCAAGCAGCAACCATGTTATACATACGCCGGTGACCAAAAAAAAAACCCACTGCTGGCTACTGGACTATTTGTTAGGGATCTGCCACCCCCTGCAGATGTTGTCATGGAAACACTCCGTCTCTTTTGGGTTTCTCTCTCTCTCCTTCACACAATGCAGCATTAAGGTGGTTAATGCTATACTCAACACTGGAACACCACAGTTCAGGTTTCCATGCGACTCCCACGCTTACATAACGCTGTAGTAGAAGAGGGAAGCCACTTACAGTATACGATCATCATCACCATAGAAATTACACTGTACCCAGCCCCGTAATGATTATACACAGTGTGAGTCATGCCCATTACGTCCATGTGAATCACACAGGCTGGGATCAAAACTAATCTACTTAGATGCATTAACAGGTGTAGATTCTGCATCTGGAGGAACATCTGTATAAAATCTAATGAGCTGGTCCCTCCTTTAGGCTGGTTACACACACACAAAGGCCTTTACATGACATGTCAGTGTAAACTGAGGGGGAAGCCCTGACATGACATAACATGACTTCCCTCCTGCTGTTCCTCAACATGTCAGAGCTTGATAGAGTGAGGAATGAAAAGTCTTTTTTTTCCTTCTTCTACTGACGGTTGTTTCTAGACACAACAGAAACATGGATGCGAAATATAAGATTTTGATTATTTTTAGTTATATTTGCAGTGCGGCGGATTGTTAATCAGATGATTCGTCTTACTTACTTCGAAAAAAAGAGCAACTCGTATAAAGAGCTCAGTCAGTTACTTTCAGATTGGCCTGTGATGTAAGAGAAACTGTGTGGATGCACTTTAAAAGAGGAGCAGAGGGAAGTGTGTGGAGCCACCTTTGTGTAGTTTTGAGGAGGTGGCCTATTGCACGTCTGTTACTCACTGCTGCAGCCTTGTTCGGCGTACAGTCAATGCCAGAGTCCCATATTAAAATCCATTCAGTGCTGCAATCAAGGACACACAGCTTTCTTTTTTAGAAAGCAATATCCATGGAAACAGTTGTGGGTTTTGAAAAGTCTCCTCTGTGTTATGTGATCAGAGGGATGAGAGTCAAAGTATGAAGTTAGACGAACAGTGAGGAGACACGTCATACATCTAGAGTACTAAGAAAACAATGCGAAGGCTATGCCCACACACTCACACACACAATATCTAAACTGTGATATGATCAAGACTGAACACTTTACACTGTAGACCGAGCTCTCTGGGAGAATTAGCAGTACAGAATATTTCTTCCAAAGAGTGTAGTAACACTAGTCTAACTTCACACTGTGTTGAAATTCATGACCTCCCTCTGTAGGCCTCTGATAAACCTGCTGATGTCTTTAGCACATTGCAGATTTCCCAGGATATCCCCAACTCCCTGAGAGGGTGATAAGGTTTGAAAAAGAGAGAGAGAGAGAAGAGAAAAACCCATCAGCTGCTGCCGGTGTATTTGGAACGGTCTCTGTGTTCGATTTAACGCTGACGTCACCCGGGAGCGTTGAGCCCTGCGCTGCAGTCGGTCCTGAGATGAATGCACAATATTTAAATCTATCCTACCTGGTTCTCTCGCTCCACCCTGTGGGCTCACCGTGTCAGCACAATCACACGCAGCAGTGGAGAGCTACAGAACACAAATGAACACTAGATGAGACGTTCATCATGGAAGAGATGTAAAGCCTGACAGCATGTTAACTGTTTATGAGTAGAAATAAAAAAAAAAGGAAGATTGTTATTGACTTTGCTGATTATCTTGAGTACATTACTTTAAAAAAAAAATAAAGGAAAAAAAAGCAAACACCGCTTTAGAATTCCTTCTATTTCTATTTTTAGATACTGATCATAATACAAGGTGAGGTGTTATATTAACTGCAGTTGTGGAGCACATTAATGTTTTTCACTAAGACCAAACATATAGGCTACTGTACCATTCAGTCTTAATTTGGGCAGCTGTTACTGTACATAATAAGCCGCCCTGTATTTACCTGGGTCACCTGTGTAAGACCATACAAAAGCTGTGCAGAGTGACATGGGAAGATTAGTGAATATTTAGAAAAACTGGTATTTTTCAGTGCAACAACAGCGAGACTCTCTAAATGTGTCTGTTTGATATTTATTCACTTCATTTCACTGTGTCAGACGGAGATGCGCGTCGCTCACACGTCATTATCCCTGAGTATTATTGTGAATGAATTCTGCATTTATGTGAAAGGAGGCACTTGTGGTATCTATTCATAAAACGCTGCAAAGTAACAGAGACACACAGTGGAAATAACCTTGTGCGATGATGCTGTTGATAAACGACACTCGGTTTTGGCTCAACAAGCAGAGACAGATAAACGAAGAGCATTTTGTTGCCTTCAAGTGCGGCGCCATCTGATCTGAACCATTTCAGCACGTTGGACAGCTCCTGTGAACTTCTCCATATGATCCAACAGGGGGCGCAGTAGCGACACTGGAACATGTGGTGGTGGTGATCCAGGCCATTTGATGTGGCACCATGAATATTTCCCAGCTTCCACTGCTCTGAGGAGAATATCCTGGCGTTTTTTTTTCTTCTTTTTCTTAAATGCTTCCTATTGAAAGATATTATTATTCTAACAATAATATTATTTTCATGCAGCCTCAGGGCATTAGTGATGAGTGGCGCTCTCTCTCCAGACCTATGTTGCCTTATAGTTCCAGATGCGCATTGAGTAGAAACTTTACGGTCAATCAAGTAGGGAGGGGGAGAGAGAGAGAGAGAGAGAGAGAGAGAGAGAGAGAGAGAGAGAGAGAGAGAGACTAATGGTAAATGATGAATGGCACTGTCAGTATTTAAACCTTTAGACAACATGGTAATGCATAGCGACACACTGACGCTTTAAGACGTGACAAACATGCAAGATCCTTATGTTACTTTTTTTTTTTTTTTAAATACACGTGTGCTGGACCCAAGTAGTGTAGCGTTACGGTCACATTTCAACCGGGCAGCCCCCCTCCCTCCCTCCCCACACACACACACACACACACACACACACACACACACACACACACACACACACACACACACACACACACACACACACACACACACACACACACACTCCCCCCCACCCCCTACCCCCCCCTCTCAGCTTCCGCGGATCTCCTCTAATTGTACCGTGGCTCAGAGTGAGTGGCGGCGGACCGACGAGCTGTGGCTGGGTCTGTGCTGGTCTGTCTTGGTGTGGGGCTCTGGACTGATGTCTCTGCCTGTTAGGAATTTAAAGTGTCTCTCGCCGGTCATGTGCCAGTGTAAGGTCATCTGCAGCAACCGGACCCTGTCCCTCATGTTCGGGTGCAAGGTAAGCCCGGGGGCGCCAGCGGCAGCGGCGGCGGCGGCTCCTCTCTCTCTCTGTCTACTGTATGTATACGTGCACAGACTGTAGGCTACTGTTAGTTTGGACAAAGTGTGTGACAAAATGTTCAAACCGAGGCCTGTGTGTGAGGAATAAAAGCGCGGTTGTGTTGAGATCGCTTTGCCTTCATT
The DNA here is from genome assembly GCF_905171665.1 of Trachurus trachurus. Lineage (NCBI taxonomy): Eukaryota > Metazoa > Chordata > Actinopteri > Carangiformes > Carangidae > Trachurus > Trachurus trachurus. The sequence continues at coordinate 15,346,028 of NC_139903.1, read as the reverse complement.
GTGGTGTTGTGTTGTGTAGCCCCCCTCCTCCTCTTCCTCCTTTCGCTCATTTGAACCGCTCTTCTCCCACTGCACAGCCACTATAGGAGTTATTAGCACAGTGATCACACTCACCTACGGTTTCCTCTCGAGTCCATATGCTAAAGTATACCTGCTTGTTCACAGCGACTTTAATGCCTTTACATCGGGGTTTTTTCCATGTGTATGTGGCCGATTTCCACGCACACAGAGCCAGCGACAGCATCCTTGGCAGGCACGGTTGTGTTTGGTGACATCCAGCGTTTTACCATAAATGGTTACTGGTATTTTAATGAATGAAACATCAATCACTATCAGACGTCCTCCTCCTTTATCTATGGGAGCAGGTCACGTCAGGAGCTGACCATATCATTCAGCATGCCGATTGGTTCACATTTTTTTTTGCTTTTCATGCCAGCAATGCAAACAGCCTGGTATGCTTTTGACCTTGGGAAATGCTACTTTATTGCTCAGGGCCACTTAAATATCATCCATCAGAGAAAACAGTGCAGGCTACTGCAAGGCTGGCTTAATCCCGGCTTGAAGTCAGGTAACAGGAGCGGTGGCTGTAGGCTGCTTCCTGTGGGGAATCATGAAGCAGGCAGTTGTGCTCTGATGCTTAGTATCAGGGGTACAAAAAAAACAACTGATATTATGTTGAGCTGTATGTTTGCAGTACGGGTTTGGGTTTTTGTCACAATGAGAAAGTGTGATCCAAAGAGAGAGTGAGCGTAGCCACTCATTCATTCATTCATTCATTCAGTGATTGTCCATCACATCCCACGTCCTCCCTCCCTCCCTCCCTCCCGGCTTCAGGTGTTTCCAGTACGGCAGCCAGCTCCGTAGTTCCCCTCCACATGGCATTATAGTCTGTTATACCTTTACAAAGCCAAAATCTGACTACACCGGTCGGCTCGAGCCAGGGTTTGTTCCTACACTTGCCAAAGTGGTGTGTACATGTGTACAAAGCTTGCAGATGATTTGTTTGTTGATTCAGTTGTGACGTTCTGGTTTTTGCACTCTTGTCTTGTTGGTGGAATCTATTCCACGTCGATTAGTTTCATCAAACATGAAATAGATGGATTATTCTTGTTAGATTTCACTTATCGTGATTACTTTCACATTTCATCTACTAGACAAGACCTATTTCAATATTTGAGAGATACCGCTGGTAAAATTAATGAGGCTGTTTGCTTTCTGCGTTTCTGAAGGGGTGGTCCTGCTGTGCTCAATGTTGAGTATAGTATCACAGATAATCCCCTGTGTCCCCTCACCACGCTCCCTCCTGCCTCGTAGCTTGCTCCACATCTGCATCCGAGACACCTTCCTCGTGGAAAACGTATTAAAACTCTCCTCCCACAGACTTAAGTTGTCTACAGTCAACATGACCGACCCCGTGAAATGTATCTCCTCGGCAAACATTTACTCTGTAATAAGAGCAGATTTCAAAATGGGATTAAAAGCTCAATTAAAATGAATTGTGCTTGGTTTGCATTATGTAATGCTGTTAAGAACAGAACAGGGCTTATAATAATGGGGTTCAGCTCATCTCAAGCACATACTAAAGGCAGATGCTTTGTTTCTGAGCACCTAAGTATTCACTATTGATGAATTTGCATCCTCAGCTGTGCCACAGTTCATAATGTCCAGAGCCTCCTGTCTTTTGAAACGTGATCATCACCTCCAGTGTTCGAGCTCTGTCTCTATATAGGTCTTTAATGCCTCAATACCTTGTCTGTTCACATATGTCCAGCAGGTTGAGTAGCCCATAAACAGCTTGTGTTCAGTCTGTTGCAGTCTCATGGTGGGTTGCTATCGGTGATATCCTTTTTCTTTTTTGGCCAGGTCTTTTAGGCTGCACAGTATATTGCAGGGTTATTATGTTTTTTCTATTCTTCCCCAAATCCCATATATGTTTTTTTTTCTTTGCTCTTTTTTTTTTTGCACTTTTATCCCCTGCCTTGTCCTGCACCACCTGATGTCTGATAAACATCTGACTGGTCATTTCCAAGGTTATTTGTTTGCATAACCTTTGTTCTCACACAAAGCTCACAACACAGAGCTTCTCCGTCATCTTAAATTCAGGGCCTTAATTAAAATAGTCTTTATGTGGTTGGAAGCCTTCAGCAGTGCTTTAATGTGCTCTTCTATGCTTAATGCTCATCGATGGCCTCACAACATCTAATCAGGACAGACTGCCTCGCTGAAGTTTGGAGTTTTATATTCCAGTGTGGTGCCCATGTTGAAGGCCATGCAATGTAAACTAGCCACAGCATCGAGTTCAAGTGGAAAATGACTATTAATGTAATGAATGATTTACGACTCAGGGGTCTGCGTGCCTTCATCTCGATATCGAGATCGATGATCGCTTCACCCCGAGGATCGATTCTCAGACGTCTTTACTGGAAAATGGACGGGAAAACGACCTGCTGTCACTCATTACCTGCCAACCAATCAGACAATCGAGTGTAATGATGTAGAAAATATCAGAGGGTGATATCAAAGCGGAGGTGGTTTGCTTTGCTAATGTGCAGTCTGCGTTCCTGTGTGTGAGGCACTGGTTTTACATTTCACATCCTTACTGTAAGCGCTTTTATTCGTTCCTATAGATTTGACCCATTTTACCTCTCTGTTTATGTCATCCTCCTTAATAAAGAGCAGTGAGCCTCAGCTCTGACGGCGAGGTCGCAGAAATGCAGCAACAACAATGTGCAGCTGCAGATATTTACTAATGCTCTGTTCAGGTCTTAGATTGAACCGTTCTGTGCTGCCTCCACCTTGCTAACTTGCTCTTCCCCGGCTTATCTGTTATCAAATACTGCAGCTGGTGTTGTGTGAGCAGCGGATGTGTAGGCTGCACGAGTAAGAAGCACACTCGCAGTGTAAAAAAACTACTGTACGGAAATGGCCCTTATCCATCTGTAAAAGCTGCATAAAAGCGGCCGGGCGCATACCTGAAGATGTTGCTCTTACTGTGTCTTGATGGGATGACAGTGCAGAATATATGGGTTTTCTGCTAGAGACTCAGGGGCTTATTTGAAAGAACTCAAACTTGTGAACGTGATCCTTTACAAAAAAGTGAAAGCCACCAGAATTAAATCTGCATATTACTGCAAGACGGGTTGCCTAGTTACATGGTTTGCCACTAAAAACCTGGAGGTGAGCACACCACATGGTCAACATGGTATACTTTAATTCTATCTTGATTGTCAGACACTGAACAGACACCAACATAATATATTTCTCAAAAAAAAAAAACACCCACTTCACTGAGCATCTGGCACAGATATGCATCATCGACCTTTAAAATTAAATTCAGTCTCAGTTTAGTGCACAGACAGAATCAAAGTAACTTACCCTTCAGGTCATGAGTGTTCATAGAAAAACAAAACACATAAACAAACTCAAAGACTGCGTTTCTCTCCGAAAAACATAAAAGCACCACTACAAACCGCGGATAAAACATCTCATCTCAGTTTTTACATTTGAGTCATGAAATGAGCCCCGTATTTTGTGTAGATGTTGTTTTTGTCTTGTTATGTTGAATCTGGGTGTGACGAGTGAGCTGTATTATCTTTATCTAATGCTTGAGATAATCATCTGACTCCTCTTTTTACTGCATTGATGGCCAATGAGAAACAAAAGCTTTTTTTCCCCTTTTTTTCCTAACAGCAGTGAGAGGCGATACTGCATCAAAGAGCTGGGTTAGACCTATTTTTGTAAGCAATGTTGGTGATCATAGGATAAAAAGGAAATACCCACTGCTGCTATTATTGCATGTTTGCTTCCAGTGAAACCATTAAAACAGTCTCACAGTGCCGTGTTCAAATGGCCTCCACTCCAACGCTTGTGGACCAAACACAAGGCGGGAGGGGGGGGGGTTAACAAAACGATTCCCCCACTACAAGTGCAACATACATAAAAATGTATGTACTCAGCATAAAAAATGGTCTGTGCATGCTTGTGTTAACAGAGGGGGAGGGGAAGAAAATCATCAAGACGGTTGAGCAGCGTGTGAGGGGAATAAGGTTGCAACTGACCTCTAATAAAATAGCTTTGAATTGATTTTTAATTTCACGGTTGTGTTTCGATCCAGTGTTAAAGGGTGTGAGTCAAGATAAATTATTTTTGCAAGGTCGGGGTAAGACGCTTTCATCTGGTTTCATGTAAAAACTGAGAAATACGAGGTCCATGTGATCCACGACGTATTTCCATAGGCATCACGTGAACACTGTTCCTCTCTGGTCTTACAAATAAGCATTTAGTTCCTGTGAAAACAGACAGACGAGATAGCAACCACCCCCACCCCACCACACACCCCCTTAACCAGAAGGACCACGGCCAAGCACACGCTGTGGCACAATTTACTGTATCTATGACTTGAATCTGATTATTAAATTTCAGGATGATACATTTGTGTGGGTCTTATCGATGATGATTCATCCCACAGAGATGATTATGCAGAATCTCATTAATTTGGGTTAGATGAACATAAATTAAGTGAATATATGAGGCAGTGATGTAAAAGGAGACCAAATGTTTAGTCTCTAAAACATCGCTGTGCCTGGGATCCCTGGGCGTAAAAGGGAAAAAACATAAAGTTTTCTTTATTTATTTTTTATGACTTTTCCTGTTTCACTGTAGTAACATAAGCCTTCTGGTGGTGAAAAAAGCCCAACAGCACTTTGGGGATTTTATTTTTAGAGAACGACTTGGACAGTAATGAGCTTCAAAACATGCACCACAGAGAGTTTTTTTTTTTTTTTTACATGTTTGGTCAAAGTTTCAGTCGGATATCCTAAAACTGTGCCGTTTGACTGAGTAGCCTACCTAGATTATCTCCCAGTGGGACAATGCACTGAAGTAGTCGAGGTTCAGCTTAATTTGAAGCACCGTCCCTCCGCAGCACACACGCACAGAGCTGTTCTACACCGCTTTAACACAAACAGGGGTAGTGTCTTGTGCAGCTGAATTAATAAATACATCATGAATCATAGATGAGTAAATACATTTCCTGGCAGAAGCGTAATATTTTACTCTGGATTTTCAACATCACAAACACACCGAAGTGACCAAACCCAATGGCATACTTAAAACTGGGTGAAGGGGGTGAATGTAGAGCGCTTCCATGGGAGGAGAAGAAGCTTTTTCTATGTTGTAGCTCCACTTTTTGATGTAGGCAGGACGGATTCTTCCATTAAGATCCTGTGCGGTGCAGCTTTAAGCATTGTGCCCCATGGTAAATGTAAAGTCTGTTGTTGTTGCAGCTATAGCTACAGGACACTAACACTTGTCAGTGCGGTGCTGAAACACCTTGGAGGATAGTCTGAAGTTGGAGCTGGCAGTAGATGAGTTCATTTCCTATTTTCTGAGGCTTGTACTGTATACATGAAAAAAAAAAAACAGTAGTAGTGGTACTGTAGGTGTCGGCTGGCAGCAGCTATTGTGATCATGCAAATGAGATGAAGGCTGTGTTTGGGGTTTGGCACTTGAGAATGAAAATCAACTCGGTAGGCAACAATGACTGTATTTTGATGGATCGTAATGGAGAAGAGAAAGTTCATATGACCACGAGAGACAAACATTGTTCTCTCATCAGGCTCTATCGAAGTGACAATGAGTGATGATGCTGTGCAGCATGGGCACTATTTTTTCTCGCAAATTGGCCGATTTATTTATTTGTTTCAAGATGCTGAAAGTATTCGGCTTAGGAGGCGGCTGGTTTACGGCTTAGTTGGTGGATGTGAGGGTTTGCTCCACTATCATCCTGCAGGCGTTCTGGATTATGTGTAGGGAGGTAAATTAATTTGTAAAACTAAAGCTGAAAAGGTGGACAAAGGAGATATACTGCACATTTAAAAAATATGTCTTTTTATCCCAGAAGATGTCACTTTGTCTGCTGACTGCAACATATTACAAAGTAAGTAAGAATCAATCAAAAGACTGGCTGTGTAGGGATAGTTAAGTGGTAGTAGTAAGTAAAAGTACAGTATTTGAGGACACTTAGGGTAAATGGTAATGATATATTGTCTCAAACCTCATTTAAATATTTGTCCAGAATAACTCTAACAGGAGAAACGAAGCTGGTCTTTGTGTGTTGTGTTTAATTTCAACAAACACTTTATGAGACAGGTTCAAATTTGGTTTTATTCAAGCACATTTACCTGTCCAGATTTATGTCACCCAGATATACTGTGCTGTATTCAACTAAATTCCTGCATGTTGTTCTTTCTTACAGCACACAGGCACACAAATTTAGCACCCAGCATGAAATCTCACCCCCCGAGTTCAACTGAGAGGGAAATGTTAAAATTAATCCAAATATGGGAGAGGATTCATTATCATTAAAGAAAATGCAAATGGGAGAACTTGACAAAGCTTAAATTCCGTGAAGATGCAGTGGGGATTTGCCACCTTTAATTTACGCTCCAAGAGCTGCTCGTGGTTCATGTAACACCTTGCACGTCAAGTGCATTTGCAGTCGGGGTATCTCTGAAATTATATGCCTGAGAGGTGAGGTTAGCTTTCATTCCATTACCTAATGCACAGTAATTTAAAAGCTCAAGCTTGGTCCTTGAATTTCAAACTGAGATGACGGTAGATAGCATTTGACATTTGCTCTACATTAAGTTAACTCATTTAACCATTAAAGAAACAGCTTATTCAGCCACACAGTGTAGTTCCTATTACAGTACAGGAAAACAGTAGGACGGTGCAGGTTCGTTCTGTTGACCTTTACAACAGAGCAAGTCCTTAAACATGTACCAGGACCCTTCTATGATGATATAGTGATATAATAAAGGTCTGGGAAACCCAAAGGTATTTGGTTGCAGAGGTAATTTAGGTGGGGGATGTACAGTTATGGGCAGATTTTAATTACTCTAGGCTCCTATAAACCCCCTGCTTGTGAGCAAAGGACCTCGAGAAAATACATTTCCAATTGGACTAACATGCAATGATGTTTATTAAAACAGATGATATCATATTGTGCCAGCTTTAAATGTATTTATCCAGTGCTTTGTTGTGGACAAAGGAGAGTATAGAAAGTATTACAACATTAAGGAAATATATTATTTTCCCTTTAAAAATTTTTTTTTAAAATAAATATATCTACTTATTAAAAATGTTCAGCCAGGCACAAGTCGCATAAAAATGTATTTTTAAAAATTGAAATCTCTCATTTAAGTATAAAGGAAATGGACCTGTGAATGCAACTCGCCACCTAGATTGAATACACATAAATTGAAGTTTCCAGAGGCCCATTAGTAGAACTAATAATAACTAATAACAGGGTTGCAATTAATTGCAATGTACAAAATTCAAACAGCCAAGAGCAATATCAAAATCGCACCATGAATGTTGTGTTGCTACAGTAACGCCCTGGCCAAGACATCTAAAGATGTAAAGGGACATTTTGTTTTGTTTGTTTGGTACAAGACCTAACGGAAAGAGAAAAATGCTTTCACACTGAAATCGCAATATCTTCACATATAATAGTAATTGTATAAGTTCTTTGCCTGTTGTGTGGTCCTGCTTATAAACGCAATAAATGAACCAGGTCATGGTCCACATCCTTCCGCTGAGATGCTATACAGTCTGATGGCAGAGTGGACACTTCTCTGACCTGTGTGAATCTCACACTGCATGCATCTCTCCACAACACAACAGTCCTGAATGAGTCCACACTCCCACTACCCCTCATTTACAGTCCTGTAAATGAAATATCGCATACCTTATACCAACTATTAGCTCCTGTGCAACGAAGCCATTTCTGTTTGTTTGTCCTACACTAATGGAAATGTTGCGAGTTGTAAAATAAATATGATCTCCTGTGTGTACTTGTCAGCAGAGAGGTGTAACGGTAACAGGCAGGTAAATGCTCAAACAGAGCTGTTTTGTGCTACGTGTTATTCCACCGCATCTGAAACCACCAAGTGTTTATAGTAATTCCCAACGGTCACACTCAAAGGCGGAGTAAAAAGCTATCATAGAGAGTGAGGAGATGTAATATCATTTAAACGTGGGTATGTTTTCAGAGAGTCTCTCCTTGACAAGATTCATAGTGTTGCACTGAGGTGTTTGCGTCAAAAGTGACAGAAATGGTTGTGAAAGGATAAAAACACACGGGCTGGAGAGAAAACCTCTCACCTCCACACATCTGGCCAACCACTGCATTAAGAGTAGTTGGAATGATTGTTGCCCAGTGAAACACAAGGGGCAAAACCTTTAATGTTCAAAAATACAGAGAGCCATATACGTTTTGTAAAGAAATGGTTGGACACAAGAGGTCGGTATACTCTGTCCAAAGTGCTTTTTGAATGGTTTGATTATAGGCGTCCTACCACCCAGCCCACAGACTCCCCTTAGTCACGACTGGAAAGGTGTGGAAATTCACTGTTTTAAGTCTGAGGACTGAGAGCTGCCTGAATCAGAAACATGAAACACCACAGATGTGTCTGAAATCGCTCACTGCTCCCTGAGTGATCCTCTATATCACTGGAGGAGATTTTGCCATTTTGCAACGATGTCCAAATGCATGGTGGCAATTATTATACTCAATGGGGGCTCATAGTATCACTCACTCAGCATCGTGCTCATGCTGAAAGAAAGAAAGAAAGAAAGAAAGAAAGAAAGAAAGAAAGAAAGAAAGAAAGAAAGAAAGAAAGAAAGAAAGATGGCGCAGAAAAAATTAGTTTCTATTTTCTCATTTCACCAATGAGCTCGGCGTGCAGTCCTCTATACAGAGAACTCCCCAGACGGCGAGTGGAGAGGAATGAAAGAGTGAGCGATTTTGGACATAACCCAGGTGAATACAATGACGACTAATTAACCGACTGGGAGCCTGTAATGAACGATGACGATACCCATGAGTTCACTGTCCATTCTACTGACCGACCAGAATCCAACTCGCTTAGAAAAACTCATTTAAAAAATCACATTAATCCACAGTAGCACGTGTCATAATTCAGCTCCTATATCCATATCCAAGTTTTCATAAAGACACTTTTTAGTTAGAATTAACGTTTGACTCTCTGAAGCTGTATTACATTGAACTTTTGAGAAGACAGTGGACTGAAAGGACTTTTCAGCAGAGACTGTCACGTCCTCCTCCAGCAGGACAGAAGGCAACGTAGCTGCATGAACGCTGAGGAGGCAGTGGAGAACAAAAAGCTCAGGTTACTTTGAACTGGAAGCATGTTATTGAGTATTCTTTCCCAGGTTTAGGCTAATACATGCTGAGTTTTACTTTCTGGAGTTTCCAGATGTAATAAAATAAAATGAAGCCACAACAGTGAAGCAGCAGTTGTCCAGTTCTCTGCTATCAACTGTTCATTCTCTCCGGTTCACCCCTGTGCTCCTGCTCCCTGCTTCCTTTTATTGACAGCCTCACTTTTTTTTTTTTTTCATTTTTACCCATCCCCCTGACTTTCTCCTCTATCTTCTTCTCTATTTCACTCCTTCTCTTTCTTGCTGTCTCAGTGTAATATGATCCAGGACCGATGCTGGCAGCCCCAACTGTGGCACTGCAATCTCTGCTCTGCTCTGGTTGCTAGGCAGCCTGTCTGAGACGGGGCTCAGCGATGCACCTCCCTCTCCGTCTGCCTCCAAAAAAAAAAAAAAAGACAGAGAGAGAGAGGCGAGAGTGGCAGGGCCGGCCATCCGGCCATCAGCCAAAAATTCAGATGATCCCACCAAATTTCTCCGTTTTCAGAACGGACTGCTTCACATCTGCAATGCAGCAGGGCATATTGTGAGCCTGAGGGGCTTTAGGGGGGAGCACAGGTTTGTGGCAAAAGAAAAAAAAAAAAATCAGGAGCGCAAACCCACAGGACAGTGTGGCAGGCAGATCTCCACTGTGATGCTGCCCACCTTCTGATGTATTTGTGATGGAAAATGCTGTGTGCAGATTTTGTGTCATCACGCCTAGAATGAAACCTACCATGTGTGGCCGACACAGTGGGCCGCTGGCAGGCTGCCTAGGTGTGGGATATCGGTAGGGGAGTAAGGTTACTAGAGAAGAAGCTGCATGATCTGCTACAGTGGAGCTGCTATGACTCACAGCTCTAGTTGCTCCATGTGGTTGTGGAGGACGACCACTTTGGTCAATGCACAATGGCAACATTTTGAGGCTGTGTTTCCACCGTGCCCTCACTTTGGCGCTTGTAGGCGTCACACATGTTATGTGATAATAGCAGATATGCATATAGATTGTCCACATTTGGCCGGTGATTCATGTGTGATGGAAACCGAGGCAACGATAATGACGCTCGTTGACAGTCGTTTCTGTGTTTCATGCAAATATTATCAACCCTTGACATAATAGTGACTATTTTTTAATTAAAAACACACACATCTGTGTGTTACGCAAGCTTCATCTGAATCTGTTTGTGTGTTTGTTTGTGTGTATGTGTAGAAGTACAGGTACCAGGATGAGGAGACGCCCCCCTTGGAGCACAGTCCAGCACATCTGGCTCCTGGGAAAAGTGCTGAGATGCTTCATATGAGTGACAAGAACCTCGCTGCCATGGAGGCCATACATGGCTACACACCACACACACATATCTCTCCTGTCAAGGTATGACACACACATACACACACTTATGTACACTGCTGCTGATCGATACCGAACACTAATACAACAGCACAATACACTCAGCTGTCAATGGTCACATTGGTCATCTGAGCCGCTCTGTAAAGCTACAGCAGAAGTGGGTAATTGAACAGATCACAGATATAAAGCCAATAATATTTCTAATTAAAGGGAACTCAAATTATAAATTATAACCCTAATTATTTACAGTGCTACTGAAAAACAATAAATCTCAATATTCCCAGTTCAATCAGTGAAACAGATTTATAGTCACTGTGATGTGGTTTTCTTGATTCATGGCCGTCACGTGCTCTGAGCTTGTTAAATTTAATTTTCAGTTGAGTCATAACACAATGTTCAATCACAACAATCTTTTATCTGTTGTAGTCGATGCGCTGTCTGTTTTGAAATCCCATCAATTCCTCAACATACGACATCAATCTATTTATGAAGAAATCTGAGCCTCCACTTCTCTAAGTGTCGGATCAACCTCTGCACAAACATATAGAGTGGGTAATTTGATACGAGAGCTTAACAGCATGAAAACACAGGGTGTAGTCGGGGCTGAGTAACATCACCTGAGCCATGGAGAGGATGTGGCCAGAGAGCAGTTAATGACAGATGTCAGTGTGTAATATGAATAAGCATTATCTCTGGGCAACAATTGAATCGAAGGAAAGAAACTGGACTGTTTGTTTAGGAAGATGTTTCGCCTTTTATCCAAGGGGCTTCATCAGCTCGTAATGCATCAGTCTGACTAGTCCTCACTAGTCTGACAAAACGGTGGAGAAAGATCCAAGTATTTAACCACTGTTTTCTCCACTGTTTTGTCAGATGTGAGGACTAGTCAGACTGATGCGTTACGAACTGATGAAGCCCCTTGGATAAGAGGCGAAACATCTTCCTAATATAAGCCCAGTTGCTTTCGATTCAATTGTTGCCCAGAGATAACGATGATCTGGATGAATGAGAATATCCACAGACTGAATAAGCATGTTAATTCAACCAATAGAATCCCATATGGTAATATTTGCACATGCAGGACCATTAAAGTAGCAGATACCTGCCTGACTGTACATGTAGCTGCAAGTGAAGCACTAATAGCTGACTGAGGCATGTGGTATGACTTAGTTTAGAAGGAAAGAAATATGACTGTGTGAGAGTGGGGGTGCTTGGGTGTGTCTTACTGTAATGTGTTGTATTGTTGTTACTTATTCTTTGTGTCTGGGCCCCTCTCAAAAAGCTCTTCAGCTTCCTAAATAAAGGAATGAATGAATGATTTATATTGCAGTCAAATGAGAAAAACGAAAATTAACGATTAGCTTATAGAGAGTGTAGACACTCACGCAACATACAGCTGTAGCAGCTCTAACACAGAGACCTCACTGCCTCTTCGCAGTAACGCCTATTTACCTGCATCTCCGGTCGGTCCGTTATAAAGGAGGAGGCGTCGACACAGACAACATACGCGCTGCTGGTCACAGTCAACAGATACAGCTGACATCAGTGGGAACATGAGCACAGTCACTTTGCCTGGAGAGCAGCACCAATTACATACTGTAGCTACAAATGCGAGCAGGTGTAAGAGATAGTCCTCATTAAACAACGATCCCTCTCGCACATCCACACGTTATTAACAACATCACTGGCTATGAGACTTACAGTACAGGAGACGCTGGATTTATTTGCTTTGAGGGGGAGAAGTGTTTCTATGTTTCTGGTATGGGAGTAAACCGAAGTCCCAGAAGAGCAGATATGTCTGTTTAAATGCCTTTTTTTTTTTAATGAGCACAGAGGAGAGGTTGTGTTATAGCGCTTTACAGCTGCTATTTAAAAACATACAGAGCCTGTTCAGCATGAGCTGTGGTGGCTAAGGACATTTTTTTCTTGATAATGCTGAGAGGGTGCTGGTTTATGTAGCACTGCCAGAGACCTCATTCTCAGTGGTCATCTGCTTTTTAACTCATTGAGTGCCGCGCTCCTTTCCAAAGTTTTAGTCAAGTGTACCGGCAATTTAGACCATTTTTGAAGATTTTTGTAGAGCCTCAGTGTATTCTATATTATTGCCACCAACACATACTGTGGCTCATTTGAAAGGTGAAACTTTATGCTTCAAATGGCCACAAACCGTTTGTTTCTACGTGCCTCCGTTCCTGAGAAAACTCAAGCTAAACATAGCTGGGTTTCACCAAAATCCCTGCTTTTTTTCTAGAAAAGGAGATACAGCGTATTTTATGAAAGGTGCTCTGTTTGTGCCTGTCGCTCTTCTGACACTCGCATTTCTGGATCAAAGGGCTCGTGCCTCGTGTAAGATAAATATATACAACAATTGTTGTTCTATTCACAAATCCACCATCGGGGGCAGGGGGGGCGCCACTAAACAACAATAACACAGACGCACCGTGCCGTGTCACAGCCTCTCGCCGCGGAATGTGATGGTCTCTGGGCCACAGCAGGTCAGGAACACCGGTCCCACCGGTGGTCGCGGTCCTTCTGTGGTACGGGTCAGTGCCGGCGGCCTGCTTTGACCCAGAGACCATCACATTTTACCGCGGGAGGACCTTGGGGAGGACACGGTGTTGCTCGAGATGAAGACCGGGCGGGACTGTCGGCTGAGAGCTTCCTGTTTCTGCTCCGAGCTGCTGGAGCCTCGCGGGTGAGAGCGGAGCAGCTGCTGCATCCACATGCAGAACTCCGTTTGCAAAAGCCGAGTTATGATGAAAACTTCCAGATCATGAGCTGTCATGAGTTTTTGATCGTCATCTATTTCAGTTCTGCTCGTCGTAGAGTCCCCAAATTTACACATAAGGTGTGTTAAAGTGTGTAGTTTCATAATAATAAAAAAAAGCAAAAAACGATAAATTACGTGGTTGGCACTCAATGAGTTAACAGGAGACAAGCAAACTACATCTTGAGCAAATACAGGGACGCTGTGATCAGTCACCATCGTCAACTGTAAAAAATAAACGTCAAAGAGTCGACAAATTGTTTCTGATACATTGATTCATTTGTGGCGGCCAGTCGCTATTAACCAACATATACTTATCTTCAATTTGTTGCACTGCTCTCTGGGATAGGGAGGGCTGCACTTAGTACACTCAACCACACACACACACACACACACACACAGAGTGAACAGCAGAGCAGAGTCTGCACTAGACTCAGAACCAGGTGACGTAACGATAACCCAAAGTTTCCAACAACTAGGCTATTACTGAACTTCACTGTGAGTGTGATAAATAAAATCCTAACGATGAGTTATACAGCAGGTTATTGTCGATCAGTTCAAATCCCTTCACTATTACTCTCTTGATTAAGCAGTGTTATTTTGTGATTGTTAGTTTCTTTACAGTGCACAGTGGAGGGATTACATTTCTAAGTGTTGTCTGTTCATTATAGGAGGAGTTTTTAATGGCTTCGGTTCTTGTGGCTGATAAATACTCTCATAAAGATATGTAGGTTTAGGGGCCATGTAAGAGTCATTTAGATTTTTTGGAGGAAATTGAATCATTTGGATAAAGAGACAATTCAATAAAATGGTCAATAACAGTATTAATTCTTAGAAAAAATGTTGTTACTGACAGTATTAAACAAATACTTCAAGTTAAGGTAACTTATTGCTATTTAGGAACATTATCCATACATACCTGTACAGTAAAGGACAGAGCATACAACATTTGATGTAATACAGCCTGAGCCTAATGTGTCATAAAAGTTAATCTATTAAATGTTTCCAGGGTAATATGAGTTCAGTCAAGTTACACACAGAATACAAAGAGTAACGCTCCTCAGCTTTAACCTGGTTGTGGTTGTTTTGTCTGTCAGTGTCCATATGTCTCTGCCTGACTGTTGGACTGTGAGCTGCTTTGTCAAGTCTAAGTGTCAATCCAGCAGCTGCTGCAGCCGGAGGAGGGTGACAACAGAAAGGTGGCACATGTCACTCCTGCTCTAATGTTTGATGCAAGTGCTAGAGTTTTTTTTGAGGGGGATAATTTAGGGGTGATGTACTGTAGCCGTCATACTTTAACGTAATTAATCATGCATCTTATGGTGTAAGAACATGAAACAGCTTAGACAATGTGCTGTCCCTCTCTGACCTTTCTTTCTTGCTAGTTTGATTAATTCCCTTTGTCCCAGTGGAGTTTGTTATCCAGCACATACCAGGGGACCAGTAATTATTCAGAGATGATGGGTGCACCATTTACTATAGCGATGTGAAGGGAGACTTACTCCTTTCCCTAAAATACACCATTATGAGGTAATTTAAGTCTGTTTCAGAGAACATTTAAAATGTGATGTGTGCCCTCCAGTGCTTCAGATCCATTATATGACTGTTTCAGTCATTTCTCAAAGACTCGTGGGATCATAAATTCTGACTAGTTACTCCACCACTAAATCTGTAGGTTCACATACAGGGAATATCTTATACAGTTAATAATATCTCTAACAAGACACTAGTTACATTTCATGATAAGATGGGTTGTATTTTATATTTCTCATATTGGCAAATCCCATGAAAACTGTAATTTTCACCAATGTGACTGTGAACAGAGTCTGACTTAATCCTTAATGAGTATCCTGTGATGTGCCCCTTGTTATCGTGATCATAGATCATTGAGTTTATTTGAGGGCATAAATCATTAGTGCACCAATGTGTAGAAATCTGCGCTCTGGTTCAAGATGCATTCTGATTTATTAATATATCACCATGGTCTGATTGGTAAATGTGTAGCTCTATTCTGATTGGTTGCTCTGTAGCCTGAAGTGTGATTGGTTTATGGATGGATTATCTAATTTAGTCATGATATCATATTTGCATCGACCTGCAGTGTTGATAATAAAAGCGAAGGCAGTCTGCACATCAGCATCAAAGTCTGCAGCTTGGAGGTAAACACTTGAGTCAAGGACCTCCATTAGGCATCACAAGTAAAAAAGATTTCTCCGTACGCACAGGATCCAAGCTCCCCCATATTTTGTTAACGCCACGTCTTTGCACAGCCAAATCATTTTACTGGCGGTACTTATCTGTGATATCTTTACGAGTCTTGATTGTTGATTATTCTGACTGTTTGTGCTGGATGGCTGCTTTTATACAAGTGATCAATGATAACAGAAGGAGCAGAAACATACAAGGTAGCCAAGCTGGAGAGTGGATTTTCCAATCAGCAACAGGCAAAAATAAAAAAAAATACATTAGATCGATCAAAAGACTGCAGATAAAATAATTATACACCGTGGTTTAAAACTAGGCACTTTAATTCACCATTTTTATGAAACTAAACCTTAACTTGGAGCTGCAACAGAGAGGGGCGTCCCATCCCACAAAGGCAAAGCCTCCAAACAAAGACTTTGGAGATTTCCTCTATTTGCAAAAACGAAATTGTGCTGCTTAGTATGCTCACCGAATTAAAAACTAAAAGATGCAAAACTGTAACGATGGGGAAAGCAACTGGAATTAAAACTACAGCAGCGACAACAACAGCGTTATCAAGACACCTACACTGCAGCGAAATTCCATCTTGAGGATATTATTTTCCCTATCACATAAAAGGCAGCATGTTGATGTTGTGCACTATGTTTTGGGAACCAGGATTGGCCCTGTTTCTATTTCTGGAATACTGCCATTATTTATGAAGTCTTGTGTTTCTCTTCAGGGAGAACCGAATGCACTACCAAGTATAAAGGTCTGGACTCACTTAGCTTGGTGGATGGTTTGCATCATCTTATGTATGTCAGTGGTCCACATCTTTGAATCATTATATACACGATCATAAAGAAAAGTAACTCGGTCCCAGATTTGTGTGACTGAGGACAAAGACTGGTGGAGCCATTTTGTTTCTTATTAACCCACTCAGGCTCATGATCATACTGCGTTCTGCTGGTACATGCGAGTATCGACATTTTAAGCCTGACGAATTCTAATTACATAAGTGTGACAAAATGATTAGGTCTGAGGATGATAGTGATGATGAAGATAATACAGGATGTTTTTTTTCCCTTTGTTGATGAGGGTTTTGATAAAGAGCTGTTGACAATGATGATGATGATGATTGCGACAATGAGAGTATGGTTGATGATGATGATGATGATGATGATGATGCTGATGGCAATGATGATAATGATGGTGATGGCTGTTTTATCTGCACTTAGTGTTGCCCCGTGCACTAATATTGCTTCCTCACACAGCGACATAATAACTTCACTTTTGACATTTTGATTTTGTGATCCTGTTCATTACCTTGTGACATGATGTAACCTACCTTCAGTGAATACTTTGTCCTGGTTCTCTTCTATTTTTCCCCTCACTTTACTTTCTTTCCCCCCTCCTCACGTTACACTCAGTCCCCCTCCTGCATCCCTCTCCCTGCCTGTGACCTTCCTGCTCCCTGCTGGCAGGAGGAAGGTGAAGAAAGTTGACATGAAAGCACAATGTTGCCTGTTTGAATCGCTTTACTCGCTAGTAAAGTCTTGTTGGGAGTAGTGTGATATAATAACTTAGTGGTGCTCTAGTGATGTGACAGCAACTGCTGATGTGCAGTGCAATGATGTCTTCACTGCTTAACTGATTATGAATGAGCTGTTTATCATTAGCCCATCAATAATCTATCAATGACAGGAACAGACGCCTCCTAATGATGCACAATTTATGTTATGTATTTTCATTTTCAAATGAATTTCCCTTTGGGGATTAATAAAGTAATTTGTATTTATGTTTTACTATGTAACAAGTCAGTGCACAATGTGATCAGATCAGTAAATAAAGGCAAGCAGCTCGTTTGTGTAATTGAGGGTTTAGTGTTTTATTTTGGATAAAGTTTATAATCTTTTAGGATATCTATAGGCTATTAGCTGTACAAAATTTATATATTTTGTAACTATATGTTTATGCACTCAGCATATGCGATGCTTCTATAGCACACTGCCATTTTAACCTTTATCATTGACTACGGTACAGTTCAATACGGGGTGATGACCTACCGTATGCAAAGCATAAAACTTGAGCTTATTATAGATTTTACTAATAATACTCAGTATCAATTGTTTCACTAGACATGGTTCTTGTATTAGTTTCAGTGACCTGGTTTCGGTCTCTGCTGATGTAAATGTATGTGAGCGTGTCATAGATGAACTCACCAGCGTCTCCTCTTAAAACAAAGCGGTACCCACTGTTCTTCCCCTGTGCCCGTCTGCATGCCCCGCACAATTACCCTCTTTCCTTCTGTTGTTTTGCAGCCTGTGTTGATGTCTACGGGACACACTCCAATGTACACCTCCGCTGTTTCCACACTGGTAAGAGCACAGCGATCCGCACCGCTCCGTCACTCTAAAAAAAAAAAAAAAGTGACCAGTATCATCATCAGCCATCAACATCAGTGTGATTTGTATCCTCATTTCTTGCCTTTGCTGGAATTGGTGTCACTCATCGTTTGGCTGTCTGATTGAAAACAGACAGCTGCCCATTCAACGCCATTTTATCTGTGCTGCCAAAGAGTATGAGGTCATCTGTTTTCTGATGGTATCAGTGTGTTCATACTCATTGTCATTCAAATCTCCTCTGTCTGACAGATTTATTCTGCCTGCACTCTGATTATTTTTGGGGGCCTGAAATCACAAGACTGCAAGAAAAAGTTTTTAAATGTCTTCCATCACAGCACAATATCTCTGAGTTATATTCATATCTCTGTTCCTATGTTCTAAAGCAGAAAGTGACACTATCGCATTCCTGCGCACAAGCATCTGTGAAAAAAAAGCAATGTGGATCCTATTTTGGTGTAAAGATGTGGTTTTGAAAGATTTCTGATTTATTCAGAATCAAATTTCTAACACACATGCACACCACAGTATATATAAATAAAAACCAATACAGAAATGTTTATATTAACAGAAAAGTGGCCATGATGCTGTGAAGCCGGATTTAAGTTGAAACTAATCCTACTGTGCATCTCTATGATGCTGGTGTCATGTAACATGAGGCTTTGACGGACAGATAGATGTAATCTCTCTGCAGGACAGGCTGAAACCTGCAGGTGTCAGTGTGAGACTGTGCAGTGACTTTCATAACCTTGAAAAGACGGCTCTGCTGCTTTGGCCATAAAACATTTTTATGATCAGACAGGTTGTATTAGCCTTATGTGCCATGAATTGCTCACATGATTTGGTCTGGCATGGAAGGCAAAAAAGTCACATTCAGTCAAATTTAGACATATACTTTAGTACGAGTGGCTGTTCCACTCTTTCTAAAAAGAAACAACTTAATTATAATTTCGAAACATATGTATGTAAGGACGGAAAATCTGACAGCAAGTTTGAAGTTTACATGATGACTTTTGAAAAGGGCACCGCGATATCTTTGGAAGGATTAGACTATATTAAATCTGGTTTTCTGTGGAACAAGTAGTTACTCCCGTCACTAAACATAATTTCTTGTCTTTTTCTACCCGCACTGACCTTGAACACATCCTGTATCATAGTGCCTTGCTTATAATTAAACCCTTTAACATATGGGATATTCAACTGCACCCTTCAGCATAAAGTCATCAGTGAGAAAAATGTGTTCGTATACATTCAATCCCATATATACAGAAGTACTTCCGTGTGCATATGCATGCATTCAATTTCCCCACACGGGTTGGCTTTGTTCATGCTGTCTCCGAGATGCACTGCAGTAACACTGGTGTGGTGCCCGTACGCTTGTCATTGATGTGTAGGTGGTGTCGTCAGTCTGTCTCTTTATTGCTTTAATGGTGTGGGGTTTGCCAGTACCACTCCAGGCCCCATTGATTTATGGGTAGGATTGTCTCTGGAAGCACTGCAATGGTTTGGCAAAGTAAGACAAGGTCTCTGGGTTATGTACATGATTTAGCGAAGAGGTGCTTTAGCTTCAAATGACATCTATTTTTTTCAAACTTAGGACATAATGTAATTAGAAATGTGTTTTTTTCACACTGAAAACAACTTTTGATATTGATCTGCTCTCATATTAATGAATCCTCCTGCCTCTTACACTATATAACTCCCAAGTCTGCTGTGTGCCATGTCGTCCTCTTATTATGGGGCTACATAAAATGTGACATGATGTGTTGGGCGTTCCTCCTGCTGCGATTAAACTGAATGTCATTTTCTATCTCACAGAAAAGACGAGCTACATGTTTTTACCAAATTTTTTATACAAAAAGTCTCGTTGAGTTGCTTTGAAAAATGAAGACTGGGTTAGGGAGCAAAGAGTCTTACATTTCCAGTGTTGCAAGAAGTGGTATTTCCCTGCCTTTGCAGTGAATTTCATCGGCATCTTTACTTTACACACACAACCTAGAGTGAGGGTATCCCTGGTCGTATCAAACTCTGAAGAAGCAGGAAGACAGTTTGTGTCTTTATAGTTACATTTCCTTATCTATTTTTTGAATAAAGTTTACTGACATACTGAGTTACCTAAAGGCAGCGCTGCAGCTTTTACCTTTGACTTCAGGCACTTGTTCCAGAGATGTTCTTAGGGAAAAGTTTTGCATAAAGTAGAGAGTATGTGGACAGACAGAGTGAGAAAACATAACACAACAATGCATTTATCCTCTCCATAAAGAGATGGGAGTGAGACCCAGCAGGCGCAAAGTGCTCACTGAAGACCCCCACCACCCAGTTAATGTTACACTCTGTCTTTGCTAATGAGAAACAATGCATATCACTTTCTCTCCTCTTATGCCACAGAACTGTTTCCATACACAACACTTTGCACAGAAATCCTCCTCGACCCCTCTAAGATGTGTTTGACTCTCAGCGTAAAGACAATCATTTTTTAACGTACAGCTCCAATTACTGTTTTCTGTAGTGTTTCCCCAAGAGCTCTCCATTATATCCTCCTCCTTTCTGCTCTGCACTCTTGTCTGGTCCGTATCTGGTTTCTATCTTCATTTTCTCCGTCCTCCTTAGTTTTCTTTAATAAATGTTTAAATATGTCCCTGCAGCTTCGGTGTAATTACTGTGCAGTAGCAGCTCAGGTCCTTTGGGAGGGAGAGGGGAGCAAGGCAAAGAGGAAAAAAAATATATGCATGCAGAAAGAGAAGGGGGGAGCTGCTGGTGTTGAATGGTGGAGTAAGACAGATAGAGAGGGCCTTGCAAGTAGAAGGGTGAGAAAATTAGATAGGTAGACCGAGGGATTTTATTTAACAAAATGAGAACGTCAGCTGACAGCTTGTCCTTCGGCATGTCCTTACATAAGTCGGTTCAGTGTGCACGCCCCTGTGTGTTTGTGTGCATATTACACACCTGCTAATCCATCTGTCTTTCAGAAGGAGGAAAAAAAAAACTAAAACAAAATAACAGTGAAATCTACTTTTTTTCATATGTATTTTGCTGTGTCGAGGTTTCACTGTTCTGACTGACTGGCTGACTGACTGGCTGGCTGTAGCACTGGGGCTTACAGGCCCGCAATCCCCTCTCAGTTTCAAGTGCTCCCTATAGGACGAGTCAGGCCAGTTTGAGCTGCTTGTCCTTCTACGTCGAGCCAAAGTATTATTCCTCCCCCTCTCACATCACCAGCGTCGACATTATACGGGGAGACAGCTAAGTAATTGCCATCAAACTTTCCTGCTCGCTCCTCTTTTCCCTCAGCAGCAGGAATGGGAGGGGTACAGTACAGTAGCAGCAGAAAATATGAACTGCATTCTCGCTGAGCACAGACCAGGAGCAGGGAGGCACCGCTATCGCAGTCCACTGCCACAGATGACGAAGAATGGAAGGATTGTTTGTAGAGGCGCTTTTTTTTTTACTCTGGATGTGTGATTTTCTGAAGATAGGACGAGTGCATCTCAGATAATAGCGAGCTTCAGTCTGGTGATGAATAATTTTTATAACTCGAGCCTGGGATTGGTTGGAGGATACTGGGCTCCCTCAAATGAAGGCTCCAGCACCTACTCAGCAAGAGGAAGATGCTAATTGGGCTGTGCTATTTCTGCCATTCTGGATTTAACATTGTGTAAAAGGTGTATTCTGTGTCTACAGCATGCTATCTTTAGTGTTATTTTTCATTCTGTATATTTGAGTGAAAACCAAAACTTGCACAGCATGTGTTAAGTTAAATATATCTTTTTTAATTTAAGCAATTCTGTGGTCCCTGACCAACTGTTATGGCAGGGCCTGGAGCTGATGTCTCACTTTGTAATGATGCTTTTGTGATATTTCTGAAAGGAGACACTTCTGGAGCTTACTCTAAGTCTCGCGGCCACGCTCTCAGTGGGTGTGTTTGTCATTTTAAGAGGTGAGCACGATTCGCTCCCCAGTAACAACAACAATTGCAGTTTTGGCACTTGAGGCAGAATGTTTATGTCCGTGTGGTACGCCAAAAAGATGGGCAGCCGGTTCCTCAACAATGTGCGGAAAGCCAAGAAACATCGGCATCATAAGATGGTAGGCATGTTTTAAATATGTTCAGTGTTATATTTGGGAAGTCTTAATGAAATGTGTTTATGCTCAGTGGCTCAAAGGTGGTGCTGATAGATTATTATCATTGCTGCTGTTATTATTACTCTGTGCTCGGTAGGTGCTACTATTATCATTATTATCAGTGTGGTACCAAAGTAACAAGGCTCTGTTTGGAGTTACCTGTTCAGGTGAAAGCTGTGGCTCCACTTAAAGCAGATGACATATTCAAATCACAGTGGGCCTGGGTAATCAAACGGGGAAACACTAATCAAATCCAACTCTGCACCTCCACAACACACACCCACAGACGCATGCTACCACCTTTTCCTGCACTCAACACATGTGCGTGGGATTTAAAAAGGAGCCAAAAAGGTGAGCAACGTGCATGATGTGACAACTAAATTAACTTCTGTCCCATCCTCTACTAAAACCCACACACAAGCACAGAAGTATAGCAGAACTCCAACCTGCACATTGCACAACACTTCGCAGAAGTCGTGTCTCATTTCCATTTCATTAACAGCCGTGCACAGCCTTAAGGTAAGGGTCAGTCTGGAGTCGGTGGTGCTCTCATCCATCTGTACCTCTTTCTCCTTTTTAACAGAGGAGCGGTGCTTTAGTTACAGACTCAAATTGTGCAGTACCCGTAACGCTTGCCAGTTTAATCGTTACTGCATACTACAGCTTTTTCTCCCCCTCCGACACATTCTTATTCATAGTTTGACATTGCGTTTTTTCCCGGAGATGACTCTTATGCTTATTGACCGGGTGGCTTTTACCTGCTAAAGGCTTTCCAGCTGCTGCAAGGTGTGCAGGACATGCAGCATTAATGTCTCTCTAATGCAGCCCTTGGTTAGTGTTCAGAGCCCACTCACATGTGACATCGTCCCCTCCGGTAATATTGAAATAGTCGTCGTATGCTCGGCCCCGACAGGAAAAGCAAAGACAGCAAGTGATGTTTTTAAATATTCCTGGGCTCAACTGAACGGGGGCCAGTTATACTTTGACCTCCTCGGCTAAAAATATCCAGCAGGCTGAAAGCAGCCAGCGGTGTGAGCGTGCACAGAAACGGTCAGACAGATGTGCATGTTCTCGGGTGCACGTGCACAGAGCAGGAGGGATTGAATAGATTACCTATGTGTCCTTTGGATCCTGTAGCAGGAGGGAAACATGGACAGTACAGCATGCAGCTACAGTAGCTACAGCCTTAACAGAGTCTGCAATCTATGGTTTCTAGCTGCCAATACTAACTCTATTTATTCAATTCTTAATGGAGAAAAGAAATTGATTTAAACACGCGGCTTCACTCTTTTGCTGCTCTGTTTCTTGCGCTGGTATGGTGCGTGGTCCAATATTGGTATATAATCTTTTATTTGGAAATAACCTCACAGCGTGCCACTAAACACTGTAAAATGTGGGAATCATTAACTAGAAAAATCTGAATAAATCCGTCTTTGCCCTTGCACTTCTCTTTTTATTTTGGCTATTCGTACGCAGTTATGAATTCATCAAGGGCTAAAGGCCTGGGTGTGGATGGATGCTGGTGCTGCCTGTAGAGACATGGCAGAGGACAGGTTAGCTGAATAGGTGGTGCTAAAATATAGGTGGGCAAGAGCAGCCAAACACTGTAAATCCTAACAACCCTGATGTCGAAAGGCTTGACAGAGCAAAGAGAGGGAGAGAGAGAGGGCTCTGTCAAAATCCCTGCAGGGAAACTGCCTGCACTGGGCTTAGATTTCTGCTGGCTATACTCATTATTTCTGTTTCTAGATAAGGATGAATTTGACGTAATGTTCAGCAGCACGGCCCGTTGGACACAGCTACATGGCGAAGCCCTGCACAGGCGACTGTTATGATGGAGCAGTGTGCAGCTGAAGCCCGGGCTGTGGCGTTTTTATGGGGGGCTTGGGGAGAGCTGTATGTCTTCACCTTATGTGGATGAGTGTTTTCCTCTTGAAGATGGGAGACACAGTGGCGTTCGACGGTGATAATGATGATTTTTCTAACGAGGAAAGGGGCTTGGAGTGCGAGGAGGATGGTGGTGTAGTGCGGAGAGCCGGCGTTTTACAGCACTTTCGGGGGCCATGCTATAGCAGGAAAAGCACAGGTGTAATTAATAACCTTAATTACATCATTGTTATTGTGCATGCTGGCACGCTGAGGCACCGACTGAAACGGAGCCATTGTTAATGTCATTAGCTAAACCTGAGCCTGTTCTGCAGTGACACGCCTGCCATGAAAAAGGGGCCGAGCCCTTTGCTCCGGCTCTGAACGGAGCTGAGCCAATGTTGATGAAACGCGTGTCACCTGTGCACAATTTACAGCTCTGACAAGTGAAAAGAGATATTCAGCGTTATGCGTGACATGAATATGACTACGCATGTCCAGATGAAAACTCAAATAGTTGAAAAACTAATGTTAATGGTATTAAATTGGTGTAATTTCAGATTTTACTATTGTTGTTGGGGATTTAAGAGCAAGAAAAATGTTTGATAGTGGCCTCTTCATTAGCTACTACAGTCCACTCTGTAATTTAACACTACTTCTAATTATAATTTTCCATTTTTGTTGTCACCAATGAAAATGTGTGAATTTTAATCACAGAGGCCATAGGTGGTCATGGACCGGTGAACTGGACTTCATTATACTGGGAGGTGTTTCATTTTATTACAAAATATCACAGGCTTCGCACCTCATAGCAGAGCAATTGCACTGGATTGCATTATTCTGCCCACGTGCACCTTATGAAGTTGTAAAATAGTGCAAAGAATGCAGTTTGTGAGTTTTCAAAGAAAATACTAACCAGTGTAATAATGTATGCAAAACAGTGAGCATCTCTGTGAGTTCCCATGACAACTCTTTCAGAGAGCGTAACAGCCTGAGTGGAGAGAAATAGCTTAACCCCTTGCATCACATAAAGATCACTGCGAGTAAAGAGTGTGGAAATGTTTTTCTTAAAAACTAAGAAAGTGAGCTCAGTTACTGTAGTTGTGTGTCGCTGTCTGTGTGTGTCAGAGCTGTCAGGTCTGTGAAGGTCAGCAGGCTGAGTTTATGCTGCCGTTTGCTGTTCTGGCAGCACTTTGGACACACACACCCTCTTCCCCATGCTAATCAGTGTGGTGCAGGACAATGACATTTATAAATAAATACATAAGCTTGGATAAAGGGTCAGGCTGTGTTCTCTCAAGACTTTTGTGCATGATGTAATTACATCTTCCAACATCAGAGACCCTGAAGATGAGAGTGAATCGGGAAGAAAGAATGAAAGAAGCAGGATTAGATTAAAAAGGAAAGAAACAATGATCGCATTGAGGTGAACTGTCACACTTCAAATGAGCTGACAAAAATGTTGCAGCAGGTAAATCCAAACCATATCAAGGCCAAAAATCCTTTTCCTCTCATTGACTCGCTGCCTTCCTTTCCTCACAGTGTCACTTTATTCCTGCTTTGCACTTCACACACAGACAGTAATGGATGCAGTATGATTCTGGACAATTTTGAGAAGGATAACTGAGCATCAAGCCAGTCGACATTATACTCATTGAGAATAATCTGAGTAACTGTGCTGTCTGTCACTGCCTTGTTACCAAGTTACTGTTTCTTCATCATCATTCCCCATGTGTGCTGGTAGATTGCCACCATGTGCTGTCAGCGGGGCTGCACATGAATCACTGAGAGGTTTGTTTTGAAAGGACTGGTGGGCGGGAGGCGGATGTCCATGTCCACACTATTCACTTGATAGCCGTTTACAACATCGGTAACACAAGTCATACTGTAATTCAACCAGGAGCCAAGATGAACCCAAGACGGAGAGTTTTGGGGGGGACAAAACAGCAAACAACATGGGGGCTTGCATGAATTATTTCTGTGTCCATCACGGGTGGATAGTAACAAACGTTTTTTTGTGCAGTGCTCTCCATCCTTTAGCAGAGTGACAACCATAGCAGAGTGAGAATAGTGTTATCACAGCTAAGAGCTAAAATGGCTATCAGTCTTGGCTGTGACTGTAGGTTTCAGGGATATACTGAGAGCACATCCAGGAGCTGCATCATCTTTGAGTTTCTGCCATTATTTCTTAATAATGTTTCTTCTCTCTGCCTCCAGGGAAACACTCCTCCAGTGGTGGTGAACACTGACACGCTTGATGGCTCCCCATATGTAAGGATTATGTTTAATCTTTGCTTTACTGTATTATTATGTTAGCTTCACACGACTAACTTCACTGCCTTCACATTCAGTCTATATTATCAATAATTCAATTCCTTTCCCGGCACCCAGGTAGGTTTTACTCATTGTTTTAATCTGAATGATAACGGTAATTAATTTGACTCCATTTTTTAATTAAAATAAGGTTCCTCTGTTTGATACACATTTGACAGAGGAGAAACATTGCTTCATTTGATTCAAGGTTCTTTAATGAAGCCGTCTCTAAAATGGAAAGCAGTGAACATATTATCATGAGTTGTAAGGGATTAGAGAGAGAGGCTACTCGGAGACAAAGCCTGCCATCACAGACCAGTGTTCCTTCACCACTACAGCACTAAGAAAAGTTGTTTTCTAGGTCAGACACCAAAACAGTGAAGTCTGAAGTTGTTCAAATTCACTCTTCCTCGGGGACTTGCTTAATTGCAGGGGTAAAGCTGATGTGTAGCTAAGCTGTTCAGCCAGAAGGTGAATTAGACTGAAAGAACAGCACTGATGTTATCATGCAGGTACCACACTCGTCCACACATAAACTGTGTCAAAGAGGAGAGAATTTTTTTTTATTTATTTATTTTTTTTTTGGATGAAACGCAATGAACAGAACATCTGGTCAAGGGATGCTATAATTAGGTTTTGATGATGATGCGTTCAGGAGCTGATGGGAAAATCCCTCATCCAGGACTTCCGACTCAGTTAATGAATAGCAACAAATGAAGCCCAGAGGGCAACTGCTGAACCAACATAAGCTGACTTTAGGATTTGGATTCTTAGTTTTGCTTATACCTCATTTGCACAACAGTTATCTTAAATAATATCATAAATAACTGTTAAAAAAATTAAACCTTCCTGATACTGTGAACTAACTTGTTTTTCCGACAGGTGAATGGGACAGAAGGGGAAATCGAGTATGAAGAAATCACACTGGAGAGAGTGAGTCTGAGAAAATCTTTTTAAACTATAATTTCCGGCATATTTACAGTGGATATTTGCAGAGCTAGTACCACCATATTGATTTGCGGTGGCTTTAGTCTTGAGGATGGAAAAGGAAACATGAGAGATCCAGCTATGCATGATTGCTCCCGCTAAATGCCACTGATGTGAATAATAATCACTGTGTGTGTGTGTGTTTGTTTGTATCTGCTACTGCAGGGCAACTCAGGCCTGGGCTTCAGCATTGCAGGGGGAACAGACAATCCCCATGTGGGCGACGACCCCAGCATTTTCATCACCAAAATCATACCGGGAGGAGCCGCAGCTCAGGACGGACGGCTGAGGTGAAACCATGTAGACAGAGCTACAATACGCACAAATCCAGTGCTGAAAGCAAAGCAGCCATTCATGTTCCCACATCCAAGACATCCAGCAGTCAGAAGCAGATGGGTATAGACCAGGCTAGACTGACTTGGGGTTTCAGATGAGTGAAATGCTGCTGTGTGCCGTCCCTGCATTTGTGCACATTTGCTTTTCACTGAATCCCCAGGACAAAGCAATCACAACTCAGAGAAGAAGGGACCTAAGTAGAGCCGCTCTTCTTCTCTTTAAGTCACCACAGTTACATCAGAGACGACCTGCCAGTTTAGTTCAAAATCTCATGCTTCAACCAAACCAACATCTCCCACTGCAGGATCTTAAATGTGGTGTAGCGCCCCGAGTAAATAAACTGTGGAAAATGGCTCATTCTAAAAAAAATGAGCTTATTACACAAATGTGCAACAATATCACATTTGTTTTCCCGCTTTTCTCAGAAGATAAAGTGCGCAGTCGGTCTCCCTGCGTTTTATGAGCTGATTGCAGTGCGGTATAGCAGACATGTATGGAGGCATTCTCCTCATCCTCGTCTTTACAGTTGACCTATAAACGTCCATCTGGAATGACTTCAGTCTTTAAAGCGGGCCTCGAGAAAATGCTCACATTTGCCTGAATGCAGATTTTTTTTTTTTCCTCGGCTGCTACTGGCTGCTTTGAGCGATACATCTCAAATATCTTGAGGGAAATACTATGAACCTCATGTTGCTTTCATTTGTCTGCTGTCTCTGTTGGTCAGGAAATTCTTCCACAAGGAATGACTGCAGTGGCCCAGAAGATTTATGTGAAGAGGCCTTGAAAATCAGATTTCCATTAGGTTTATAAAAGCATATATAGTTTTATTCTGCACATTGTGCTTCATAGTTTAATAAAGGTTTGTGTAGTCTAGTCAGTGTAAAATCCTTTGGACAGAGATGTCAGCAGCCCTTGGTTCCCTTTAGAGTTGGCTTCAGTGATATAGTGGTTAAACTTCTTGCAGGCCTTGGG
Organism: Trachurus trachurus; assembly: GCF_905171665.1. Classification (NCBI taxonomy): domain Eukaryota; kingdom Metazoa; phylum Chordata; class Actinopteri; order Carangiformes; family Carangidae; genus Trachurus; species Trachurus trachurus. The sequence goes on along the minus strand of NC_139903.1, from coordinate 15,317,509 downwards.
AATTATTTCAGTCTCACAAAATTTTACACAGTATAATTTGCATGGCCATAAAATCAGTTTTAAACACATGAGTGGAATGGTGATCAGTGGAGTTTTTAGGCCCTTGGAGGAAGAGTGTGTACTTCTGAAATAGCTGTTTCATCAGATTGTTGCTTGAAAATCAGCCTCTCTTGTGCACACAGTCTGTCATTCCAAATACCAACTCCTCATAACTGTCAAGAAAGGTTAACACAAAGAGAGCTATACTACAGCAAACACGATCACTAGATCCAACAGAAATCTTAAACATTGAATACTGAGCAGTGGGGCAGAAGCCCAGATGTCTGTGGTGAAACTGGATCCCCAGCGCAGCACTAGCTGGAGTCTGGCTGCTCCTGACCTCGTCTGGTGGAGGATTACAGACGATTTCTTCACCAACACAAAAACTCATCCTGCATTTTCACTCTCCCTCCCACTGTCTCTCTATCCGTTGCTCTCTCCATTTCTTAGTGTGAACGACTGCATCTTATTTGTGAATGATGTTGATGTGAGGGAGGTGACACACAGCCAAGCTGTGGAGGCTCTTAAGGAGGCAGGTGCTATCGTCCGCCTCTATGTTCTCCGCAGAAAACCAGCAGCTGAGAAAGTCACTGAAATCAAACTCATCAAAGGGCCTAAAGGTACGTGGAAGTGTGGACTCGTGTACAGCATCAACGCTTTTGTGTGGGCTTAAGGATGCTTTATTCCCAGCTAAGCTGTGCCCTCTGGATTTAACAAATCTGCTCTGTGTCAACCCATACCTCCTTTGCTCACTCCCTGCCTCTCTTTTCACTTGCTTTTCTCAGGATTGGGTTTCAGCATTGCTGGAGGGCTGGGAAACCAGCATATACCAGGAGATAACAGTATCTACGTCACCAAGATCATTGAAGGCGGGGCGGCTCATAAAGATGGGCGTCTGCAGATCGGGGACAAGATCTTAATGGTCAGTCACTCATATGTAATCACTGCTAACGTGCCCAGTTGCCCACACACACACACACACACACACACACACACATCACTAATAGCCTCACACTCTTAGCTATTAAGGACAAGGACACATATTCACACACATGCATGCTCACACATTTGTGTAAATTAGCAGAGTGTAAGTATGAGAAGCCAGGATAAATTACAGCCGTTATGTTCATGTACATAGATGTGTAGGATGTAATAAACGTGGAACAGTCCTCACACCACAATGAGACACAAGCTGCATGGCTGCCATCTGCTGGAGGACAGGGAGACTGCAACACAGCAGCTGTTGGCAAGCTCAACACCAGCACCTTCAAAATGGTGCTTGGGTTTTGCTAAATGGTGCCTGGGCTCGTTCTTTACCTCCAAACAGGTTATGGCAACAAGCTCCTGCTCATTATGAAGGTGGTCACACATACAATTACAATCAGGGGCTTCATTATTTCAGAAGTAATAATGTTCTTTTCATGTAACCTTAACACACTGTGAGCAGGTGTAATACTGCGATTGAGACTGTGATACAGTCTTTGCAGTTTCTTAAGTAATTTCTAGGGTAAGTGAATGCAATACATCTGCTGACCGCTCTTGTTAAGAGTGACTGTCACAAAGACCATGTTTCCATCCACACGTTTTTATTCGCATTAAGCAATATCAAATAAAAAATGTCTTATGGGAAAAAAAAAAAAAGATTAAATATCATGAATATCAATAAAAAGTTAATATCTCATCAGATTTTCTCTTGATCGATACAAAGTTACTGTGACAAATGCTGATGGAAACCGGATAAATGTAAGTTGCGATTGTGTTTTATGTCAATTCTGCTACGTATTCCCAGCTGTTCAAAGACACGGCAAGAGTAAACAAAGAAATATGCAGGTGTACAGGCTTCATGTGAAGTGTCACGATCTCCCAGAACTGTTTTTTTTAAGCGCTGCCGATCACAAACCACAGGTGACAGGTCCCTCCGGTGTCTGTAGAATTTAACACGCGGTGCATCTGCATCAGAACGGTGTTGACACGCCGCTGTCTTCTGATGGCAGGCATGTTGCATTATAAGCACCAGCCTGTAGCCTAATTTATAACTGTTAGTTAGTATAACGTATAACTAGTATAACTATATTTATTTATATTGGCCGGCGTGCGCATGGCTCAGTGGTTTCCAGGCAACAACTCCAGCAGCTTGTCACACTTGGCCTGTGTGCAGCCCGACCTCTGATAATCGGTTAAGATGAAGGATGGAAACACCTTAAATTGCAAGAAAACAATTTGGCACACCAATATGATCGCAAAACAGCACATGACGTCATTACGCACTGCTTTTTATTCGATTTAAAGGTCTCCGATGGAAACGCACTTGAACCGGCATTATTCGCATTTATATTTTTATCGATATTTAGACAATTCGATAGCCAAGTGAATGGAAATATGGTGATAGAAGTCTAAAAGTGTCAGTATGAGGGATCCAGTGTCTTGCCACAGCTCCTTTTCACACAGAGCTTTGTGATGCTAACTGTGTCTCTGCTTGTTGTGAATGACCAGGTGAACGCCGTGTGTCTGGAGGACGTGATGCATGAGGACGCAGTAGGGGCTCTGAAGAACACAGCCGAGGTGGTGTACCTCAGGGTGGCCAAGCCCAACAACCTGTTCCTGACCAACTCCTACAACCCTCCAGACCTCACCAGCAGTAAGCTGCACTTGTCGTGGCTCACCAAACTAAGACTAGAAAACGCTTTCACCAAAAGTCCCGTCCTTAAATAGATTTATTTCTAGGATTTTTTTTTTTTGTCAGGGTCAAAAATAGAGTAGAGGGCGTAAGTAGTTATTTCTAAATCACTACAGATATCTATGGGTATTCTGTTAACATGAAAAGCTAGCGTACAGTTCAGAGGTGTGCTTTCTCAAAGGGAAACATTTGCCTTGACCTGAATCTGCCTCTTGATGAAAGTCCATAATAGGCTTTCGTGAGGCGATGAAAACATTTTTTTCATACTACACATAAAGAAAATATCAGATCACACAAATGCTTTGAATCATGGAAAAAAAACAACAGCCAGAGGTTTGCTCTTTCAGCTGAGATTGCATTTCTGTGTAATATAGTACCCAACTGGTATATTATACATCTTTTGTTTTTGGCTTTTTTTGTCGTGTGTATTTCCCCAGCATATTCCCACATGGACACTGAACTCAGCCACCCCAACTATCTTGGGTCAGATTACCCACAAGCCCTTACTCCCACCTCACCTAGTCGGTTTTCTCCCGTTCTGCACGGCATGATGGGAGATGATGACATCCCAAGGTGAGCAGTGATCCTTTAGTTTTGAATAGAAGCATTAGCGGTATTAGTCGGTGTTATTGTTCATGTTTGATTTTGCACTGCAGCGCTAAATATTACTAATAACATGACTGTCTACACCTCTCTCTCTTCGCCATCTGTTTTGAAGGGAGCCTCGCAGAGTTTTGATCCACCGAGGCTCCACAGGCCTGGGATTCAACATTGTTGGAGGCGAGGATGGAGAGGGAATCTTTATCTCTTTCATCCTGGCAGGAGGGCCAGCTGACCTCAGCGGAGAGCTGCACAAGGGCGATCAGATCCTCAGCGTAAAAGACACTTTTATCTTCATAAAATTGTCACACACACACATATTCATACTGTACTGTATCCTACAATGGGACTAGGTGATATTTTTCAGCTGTATAACGGTCATGCTGTGTGTCTATCAGGTGAACGGCGTGGACCTGCGTATGGCAACGCACGAACAGGCAGCTGCGGCATTGAAGAACGCAGGCCAGACGGTGACCATCATCGCTCAGTACAGACCCGATGGTACGGCCATATAAAACACCACACAGTCCTATCGAGACTTTATCATTTCTACTTTCAAGTTGCCCGATCGAGTAGCGAATGTTACCATTTTCAGTGTGCTTCAACAACAACATAATGTCAAACCAGATCCCTCATGTACTTGTTCCAAGAGTCATCCAGTAGAGTGATGCGCCTGTGTTTTTCCACTCTTTGTTGCCTCTGGTAACAAGTGCCTGAGTGTTGGTTGTTAGTTGGCAAACTATCTCAAAAACAGATTACAAAAAGAAATGAGGTGGAAATGTATGCAATGGGCAAAAGAATAAGCAATAATAGACCTTGCTGGCACACGTGACTTTGACAGCACAAAGCGCAACGCATGCTGGGTATATACAGGCGACAACACCCACAACACCAACGGCACTACAGCGTTTAGCGACAAGAACACCAACCAACATGTGCTTGGCAAAATAATCTCACCCGGGACACAATTTGTCCCGTTTTTTGGGGAAAATGTAAAGAACCTCATGTGGTTTTTAGCATGTCACCATGAAACTCCTCCAAAGCAGAGAGATCGTAGTATTGTCTATACAGAACACATCCTATCCATGGCTGTTCTACGCTTTTGCAGGGACGCATCAGTTTTTTTTCTCCTCAGCCAGATCCCACTAGTCCGCTTCATGCAGTACTACAGACACGGTGATCAACAGACTAGTGCTGCGGATTTCTCGGCCCACCTGTTTGATTCAGAGTGTAACGAGATGATGAATGAACGGGCAACATGAAGAAAGATAAAACTCCGCTCGTATCCTTGAAGCAGCAGCTCTATATCGCGCACTGGGCTGATTTTATATTATTATAGCCTATTATCATTATCACATATCATTGAGGTTCCAACTTGTCCAATCAGACTGACCGTATGTATCCAACCACGACCAAACTCAATGTAATTTTGCGTTCACACCAAGTGTCACAATCCCCCAAAGTCGCACAACCCCATAATGCATTGCGCTGCATTAGGCTGTTTATGTCACAGTAGCAAGCTCTATTAGTTAGTATTCAAATATCAGAAACAAAAGTAACTCTACAGACATGGTTACTGGTGTCACACCAGTGCAATCAACTTAATTAGTTAAAGAGTAAACCTTTCATGTGTTTGTATTTCCCTGTTTCAGAGTACAGTCGTTTTGAGGCCAAGATCCATGACTTGAGGGAACAGCTGATGAACAGTAGCATGGGCTCTGGGACCACGACGCTAAGGAGCAACCCAAAGAGAGGCTTCTACATCAGGTCTCGCACTTTAAGTAGCTTTGGTAAAAGATGACACAGGTGAAACGGTGGCTACAGGACAAGACTAGTGTGGTTAATACACAGGCCACAGCTGTTGGGCAGCAGCAATCATTATGTCTCTTAGTTTCACTTCATGTGTTATTAATGGGAAAGTGACATAGTGATTGATTTTCTAGAGAGTCTTTGATGTGCTGTTTGTAAACACATAGCCAACAGTCAATGAGAAGGTTTAGTCATCTCTTGTAGCATTGTTGTCACAAATTTAGTCATAATTTCAACAAAACAGAGTCAGTCACTAAAGCACTGTTCTGGCGCCAGCTGTCATTTTAAACGTATAAATGAAATGCAAAACCTTTCCAGAGCTAAGATGCTGAGTTGTGAATGTGAGAGTATGATTCAGACATCAGGGGGAATTTGATTTATAAAAAAATGTATTAAGTTAAATAACCTCGCACAAGCAGGTTGTTAAAGAAGTGGTGTATGCTCCTGTTGAGGCTTCGTGACAGGCTGGTTTTCAACTTTGATTTCAGAAATACTGTTTATCCTTGAATTAGCATTACTGCACTGCAGATAAGACTAAGATGCACTAGCCAGAGAGGCTCTGATGTTATGCAACTTGAAGCCAGAACAGGGAGACTGAAGGACAAATACACACCACTGTAAGAACATGCAATCACAAAGCACCACAACACCGCAACACGTCACCTATGTATGTGAGGACAACGGGTCCAAAAGAGTCAAAATGTTTTATGAGTTGAGTCGTTCATTCCACTCTTTTAAAAGCCAATAAGTGCAGGTTTGTTGTTTTGTAGTTTTATCTTTTAACACCTCAACACATGATCATCATGTTCCACATCATTCACTTTTATGAGAGCACCTTTAAAGGGGACCTATTATGCTTTTCCAGCTTTTCAGACTTTTATATATGTTTAAAATGTTGGATAATCGTTCTAGAGGCCGTGGAAGTGTCATATCCTGAGGTTAATGCATTTGGAGGTAAACCCTGCTAGATGATTGGGATTTCTCTTGGATTTCTCTGCACACCTGTTACACTCAGTTGCACTGACTAGTCCGGCACGCCATGACGTCATGGCGTGCCGGACTCCCCTACATGGTCATGCTGAGGTCTCTGCTCCAGCCGGCCCCGCCTCCTCCCATGCTGCTCTGTTGTGGCTGGGGTCACAGCGGAGAGCGGAGCGGACTTCCTGCTTTTTCCCTGCATGTTTTAGCGCCGTAGCGTCACTTTACTAAGTTTTATTTAGAAGTTTACGCCGACGTTTCATGTAAGTGAAGCTGTACCTGTGTGAGAAGCGACATACCGCCAGGGCGACGTTGTTCGTCGGACCGACGTAACGCTGGACCGACGGAGCTCCGGAGCTCCGGAGCTGCAGCGGCTCCTCACACAGGCAGAGCCCGTCTGCAGGCCTCCTCGGCCGGGCAGACGTCCGTGCTCATCGCGGTAGAGAAAACCATCGCTAATAAACATACTGCAGGTTTTTTAGGCGTTTACCACCGTGTGGTTATTCTTTTTAGGAGATAAATGTTGGTCTCATTGATGAAATCTTACAATTGTGGCAGTTGAATTAGTTTGAATGAAAAGTGAAGCTGTGAGAAGGAGGATAGAGAGGAGCAGTGCTGCGGAGCTCTGTAGTCTATGTGCACAAATCACCACATTTACATCAATAAATAACTGTTTTACAATGAACTGACCAGTCTGCATATATTTTTAATTTATTTTATATATTTATTTTTGCATTTTTATATTACATGTTACATGGTTACAGTAGCCTACATGGCAAAGACTACTCTATACCATCTTTGGTTAGGGTGAGACTAGGTCATAGGCACATTTCATTACACAATGTAGACTGGTCAGATGCATACTGGAGATACTGGCAATTTGCCTACTGCAGATTTAGCTTTTGTTTGCATACTACATTTTGGCCAAATCAGTATAGGTACTAGTAGTAGACATCGTCATGGTAACGCAATGCTGAGGGAGTGGTTCATTTGCATTTAAAGGGAGGGGCCACTAAAACAGACCGTTTTGCAGAGCCCTGTTTTTGAGAGTGCTGTGATGTTTGATCTTTGGGGTATTTTGACCGAAGCACGTCACAGACATGTCTTTAAGACACCCAGGATTATTATATAAAATATACTATTTTAGTTTGTGCAAAAAGGAGCATAATAGGTCCCCTTTAAAATCACAGAACAAACACCATACGTCAACACTTAAAACTTTGTGTGCTAAACTTGATAGGCTAACTTATGTAGAAAAACATAAAGAGATCACTGAGAGTAAAACATTGTAGGCTACATTATCAACACCATAAGACAATGCTGGTTGAAAATCCAAATTACTGAAAAGATCGTTCTCATATCGTTACCATAGACCATTCACAAAAAACACACATACTGCACATCTGTTCACACACATGTTCCCCACACACATCTCTCAGTTGCAGAAATGTAAATTTACTAGCAAAGCAAACTGTGACTATCAACTCACCACTGTCCCTTGAACAACAACAACAACAACAACAACACTCCTACTCAATGCTACAGTCAGAGAAAGAGCACATCAACCAAACCAAACCAACCAGCAGTGCCATCACAATATGGTTGTTGGCAGTGAAGCTCATAAAAGCCACAAGAAAACTAATTTGGACTAGAAAAATTATAATCAAAACCATCAACATAATCTGTGCAACCATCTGAAACGCATAGCCTACTCTCTGACAAACCACATCTCACCAGACAGAGACAGCATGGGAATAAGCGCCTTATCGTTAAAAAAAAACTTCATACCTGATTTCCCTGTTAATTGGTCAGTCCTCTCTGGTCCAGGTGTGCCTCCGGTCACAGGATAATTCATTCAATTCGTGTCATTCGTCCAGGATGAGTCTCAGGCCACTTTGTAAGTTTTATAACATCCATCCGATGGTACCGGCGACAGCAACAGGAGCTCCAAAGTAACCCAGAAAGTGAAGAACTGTGCTGTTGTTGTTAGCCGCCGTTCCTCACCACCATGAAGAACTGTTAGCTTCCTTTAGCAGCTAACGTTACATAGCTAACGTTACACAGCTTCGTGTCGTCGTCTCTACCAGCGTTCACGGGTAAAAATACACAAATAAGTTACCGAACAGACTAAGACTGAGATACAAACAACCTAAGAAGCTAATCAGCGCTTTGGTGAACGTTTAGCAAAATCCACGACAGAAACGAGGAAAGGACGGAAATACCAATTTATCTAATGACGTTTGCGATTCCAAGATGGCGTCGAGGCAACGGAAGATATTTCTTCTCCGGAAGTGCTTGTTCGTACCAGACTGTTAAGAAAAGCTTATTCCTTTTCTGTTTTGCAGTGTTTAGTTTGTCTTTTACATTAAATTGTAGGGTTATTGGTTACAGTTGTTGTGCGTGTCCATAAACAAACAGCAACAAGTTGAATTTGGATTTTTTTTTTTTTTTTTTTTTTTTAAAGCCATCATACACCTTATACCGTGGGAATATCACAATTAGTCACTCTTTAGAGTCTAAATTCATGCCAGACGACTTACAATTAAACAATATTGGTGTTCAACAGGTCAAATCAATATTTGGTGGCTGATTTAAAATGTTTCTTCACTCAGGGCTCTTTTTGACTATGACAAGACTGCGGACTGTGGCTTCCTCAGTCAAGCTCTGGGCTTCAGGTTCGGAGACGTGCTGCACGTGTTGGACTGTGGAGATGAGGAGTGGTGGCAGGCCCGAAAGGTCAGCCCCCAGAACGAGGCTGAGGAGGTCGGCTTCATCCCCAGCAAGCACAGGTAAGACATGACTCACCCTGAGTCAGAGTGGGAGGGATGGCTGATCTTTTATCATTAACAGTGTGTGACAACAACTAGCGAATGCTGGTGTGATTCATTTTGATAGTAAACTAGCTGTTTATCAAAAAGCTTTGTAGTGTGTTGTTTATTATGTTTAGTTTTACTATTTAGTTTCAAACATTTATTAACAACAATTGGTGCATAAAGGTAGGCCTATTAGAACCATGGTTATTATCCCCACCTCTTTCTTGTTCTTCCCAACGTCATGCTTGAATTTTTTGTCCTCATCTCAACAGGGTGGAAAGAAAAGAGTGGTCTCGTGTTAACACCAAAGAGAGGGTAAGTTAATTCACCGCCACCTATTTGAATGAGACCTCTGAGGTTCTGTCCTACTGTGTGTTGATTTCGGCTCTTGTTTCTGTTACAGGACCATGGTCGAGACACCTTGAGCACTCAAGGTAATTACTGTCAAGCACAAAATGTGTATTGTTACACTTACACTTAACGCTGTTGAAGTGCTCAGGATCCTACCGTTCCATAGCCTACACTTAATGTGCTTGTTCATACTCTGTGGGATACTGCTTTGTGTATCCATTAAAAGAGTAATACCTCAATTGAAGGCAGCAGTTTTTTAGCATCAATAACTGCAGACACAGATAAGGCCTTTCCTCAGCTCTCCGGTATTGCTGTCATCTTTAAATGCATCACTATCACTTTGTGGACATTACCCAGACTGTCAAATATAAAGCCAAGCAGTCTTCACATTCTCCCCCAGACTGTGATCCAGGGTCGTCTTCACCTCTAACACAGTCATGCTCTTGACAGCTTCTGATGTCATTGGAAAATGCATCACCTTCATTACACACGAGTACACACACACACACACACACACACACACACACACACACACACATGGAGCCATAAACCTAAATGTGGTATCATAAAGGTGAAAAGGAATGTGGCTGAATGCTTTTGTCTTCTGTCTCCAGGGAGAGATAAACCAACACACAGTTATGAGACAGTCACACAAGTGGAAGGTAAGATCCTTAAGAAGAAACATTTTTCAAAACCTGTTATATAAAATTTTTAAAATGCTCCTGCTCTCTCTCTCTCTCTCCCTCTAAGTTCATTATGCGAGGCCCATCATCATTCTGGGTCCTGTGAAGGACAGGATAAATGATGACCTGTTGTCTGAGTTTCCTGATAAGTTTGGATCTTGTGTGCCACGTAAGTAATTACACTGTCAATCATAGAAACTCTGGTTATAATATGACACCAGTGCCGACTCCTGCAGACATTTTAGAGTGGTGTCTGCATAATGCATGCTCTCTCACAGAAGTCATTGCTTTCACTGTGATATTTGAATAAGTGGTATGAGTGCATTCACGGATCTTATTGTTGATCTTTGCCTTGATAGACACCACGCGGCCCAAGAGGGAATATGAGGTGGATGGACGGGACTATCACTTTGTGTCGTCACGGGAACAGATGGAGAAGGACATCCAGAGCCATCGGTTCATCGAGGCGGGCCAATACAACAGTCACCTGTATGGCACCAGTGTTCAGAGTGTCCGCGAGGTGGCTGAGCAGGTGCGCAGCAACATCTTGTACTGCAAAAATGGAGATACAGCCTAATAATGTTGTTTGTTTTCCAACCCATTGTTGCAATTGGCTGAATTGCTTTTCTCAAGTGATGAATAATCATTTTTTACTAAATCTGTAAGAGCAAGCACTGACATGTTTTTCTTAAAATATGATGAATTCATTGGTGATTAGTTTCATTTCTATTGACTGTACAAAATGTTTTACAAAAGTAATGCTCCATACAACACAATTTTTGAGTAATAAGCCACAACATCTCTTCACTTGTTTGTGTGTATGAGCAGCAGGGGAAACACTGCATCCTGGATGTATCGGCCAACGCTGTGCGCAGATTACAAGCAGCTCAGCTTCATCCTATCGCCATCTTCGTCCGACCCAAGTCCCTGGAGAATGTCCTGTACGTAAATGCAGAAAGCTCTTTATGTATTTTTGAAATATTTGGTCGACAGAAGCTGCATGTTGTGCACGTCACAAACGTATATGTGACAACATTTTGTACATGGTGTTAACAGAGAGATCAACACCCGCCTGACAGAGGAGCAGGCCAGGAAAGGAATGGACCGAGCCCTCAAACTAGAACAAGACTTCCTAGAGTGTTTCTCAGGTAAGCAAACACACACTCACAGATGATGTGTACGCACCGTGACAACACAGAACCGGTGATTTCTGTGGTGTCCTACACTGTCTACACACTACATATTTGGATTTGCAATGTGGCAGCACTCGATAATAAACATGAGCTAATACACTAGTGCTTGTGTTCCACACGGTATGCTTACTCATCATCCACTCAATGGAAGTGGTGATCATAAAAATCCTTCATTTTATGACTTTATAAACAACAGGTTGTCCATATTTTCAGTTCAGTGCTGGTGCTTATGTGAGAATATATATGTTTGGCTTATTTTACTGTTTATACCAACAGCACAATATGTCTCCTTACATAAAGATGAGCTTCACATTTTCATGTTGCTGAATGAGTTAAGGCATTGAACATTTTATTGTAGGAATCAGTGATTTATTTTTTTTATTTTTTTGAACATTTAAGAGACACATTTGGGGCAAATCACAGCGGTGGACTGAATACGATTGTGCTGTCTGCAGTTTACAATAAATCATGTACAGCTGTCATGTGCAGCATCCTGTCAGCCACTGAAACAGTGTGTGACACTGACTAAATATGTAGGAGGCCTACAGTACATACATCATGTAAATGTACATAGTTAAACATTGTGATTTCACACATGTACACAGATTATTCACAATGCATATATTAATTGAATATTCCTCGCAAATACCTTTCGAACACATTTAATAAACGTCCATCTTTTTCTGCTTCTCTTTTCTTCCCCCCTCCCGATGTTTTCATTTGTCCTGCATCCTGTTGTTTTTCTTTTCTGTTTAATTTTGCCACTGCCCGTGTCATTTCTGTCTCCATCCCTCGTCGTTCTCTCTCCTTCCCTCACGCACCCCCGTGTCCTGCCGTAGCTGTCGTGGAAGGGGACAGCTTTGAAGAGGTCTATCACAAAGTAAAGACAGTGATCGAGGAGCAATCAGGGCCTTACATCTGGATCCCCACTCGGGAGAGGCTGTGATGCTGCACCCACCCAACCGCCCCTCCCTCACAACCACCAACCCACACCACCCTTCACCCTCACAGCCAAGCCAGCCTCGCCTGTGTGTCTGTCCTCCAGCAAAGTCAGTGCTTAGGCAATCACTGAGAATGACACAGAGAGACAAATGCATACTAAGACAAACACAGAAACAGAGACAAACACAGCAAGTGACACGGCAAGACAAAGATTGATACCAAAAAAGAGACTCTGAGACAGATGTGAACACAGAGATGTGTAATTAGACTGAAAGAGACGGAGAGAAAAGACTTAATCAGTATTCCACTTTAATGAGGCAGGACCGAGTATTGAAGCCCTGATCACACTTAGCATTAAAATGCATCTTTGCCGCAAGTAGACAGCTCTAAATACAGCTGTGGCTGCTCCCAAAACTGGGGGATGTAAATGTCCTAAACACGGTTGATTTAGTGAGGCCAAACAACTTAGTGTGTAATGTGTGTTTTTTCTCTTTAGATGCACTTGCAGCTTCTCAACAGATAAACAAATCAACTCAAATGTGAAACAGAATCCAATCATAGGTGATTGGATTCCTGAAAGATTTCTGATGCATTTTCATGCCAGGTGTGAAGTACAGTACAGTCTATGTCATCTGGATTCGGACACAGTCTGGCAGGGCTTGAAAGAGAGTAGAGGGTGACCCAGCAGGGATGGACCCCGAGGTAGTATTAAGACCACCTCACCCTCCCCGTCCTACGGAAGTGTCACAGCCCCACTGAATGCCTCCATGCGCCTATGTCTAAGATGGAGGTGCCCAAAAAGGACACTGACCCCACTTTTTATATCACCTCCAGGCTTTCTCTCCTCCTCCTCCTCCTGTCAGCTCTGCCTTGTTTCAGGCAGGAAAGGGGGAAGACTGAGAACAGGGGGCCCAGATCCTGCTGAGTCCCTCTTGAACCAGGAGTCCTTTCATGGCAAAGAGTCCTTTTTTTGTGAATCTCCTCTTGGTTCTGGGTGTGAACTCAGAATTACACCTCAGCGACCAAGACTGACATTTGCTCAATCACCCATGTTGAATATTGCGAGGCATTATTTAAAGGCAGTTCAAATAATTATAATGATAAAAACTCATATGCTGAATTTGTGCATGCATCCTCAAAGACAATGGAGACAGGAGATGAAAACAATGGAAAAATCTGACTAAAAAAAAACACAAAACAGAGAAATATATAATAAAAAGAAAGGTGAGTAAGTAGGGTGTGTTCTCCTCCGCCACCTCCTGATTATGGAGGAGTTTTTTAGCATGTCTCGTGAAGGAAGAGGAGAAGAGAGACAAGGTCATGAGACACGGTCACGAGAGGCCAGTCCTGAGGTCCTGAGTACAGTCGATGCTCTGACATCTAGTTTAGCCTCTGCTCTCTTATACACACACATTCACTCACCAACACACATATATATATACACACACACACACACATACACACACGTAGAGTTGTAACCTCAGCTGTAACCTAGCACACTCCTCTACAGGGGGACTGGCTGTTCTGACCTGCTAGTCAGAATCCAGGATGAATGTTATCTCTCTAGGCACAAACAGCAGAGCTGTTAGCTTCATCGCACCACAGCCAACTCACCGATCACTCTTCCAAAAGAAACCCCTCAGCCGCAGACGTACACACTGTTTCCAGTGGCCGCAGTAAAAGCCATGGCATGTGTGTGTGTCTGTGTGAGCTTGTGTAAGTGTGTGTGTGTGTGTGTGTGTGTGCTTGTATGTGTGCTTGTTTGTGTGTGCGCGTGTATGTGCGTGTGTGTCTCCGTGCGTGCACTTTTGTGCACATCAATGTGTGGGAGGAATAGGTCTTCTTTTTTCTCTCTCTTCCACTTTTTCTCTGCTTCTTTCTCCCTCTTGTGTCCACACAAATTAAATCTAAGTCATGTTTAACAAATAAATGGCCTATATATATAAATATAAATATGAATATAAATATAAATATATATATCTTTTTTATGACAATTTCTAACGGGACTAAGTCTGTAAAAATCAACATCTACAAACAATATTCCATTGATTTCTTTGGGTAATATTGCTGTTTGGTTGTTGAATTTACTCACGCTCCCATTTTATCGTTGTAAGACGCAGCAAAAAGAACTAACTGAACCGTTCCAGTCAACATAAAGCAGACCTCACACTAGAGCTTTGAACTGACAGATTTGACGTGTTCGTGAATAAGAATTGAGACACATGTACAATGCAGCTGTGTGTGTGTGTGTGTATGTATGTGTGGCGGTGTGCGTGCACCTATGTGTGTTTGCTGCTTGTGTGTGCGGGTGACAAGAAAGTGTGTGTCATAAATACAATATATATATATATATATATATAAGATACTGTATGAGAATCCTTTATAACATCCACTGGTGGTTATAATGTATAATACATAAATGGTGTGGTGTGCGTGTGTGTGTGCGTGCATGTGTGTGTGTGTGCCAGAGTGAGAGAGTGAGACACGCACATGAAGATGTGCAATACTGATATGATGTTATGCAATGAAGATGGTTTAACATGTGTCTAAGATATAGAAAAGATTATTTATAAAGTTTGCACTGATGGCATTACATGCTTCAGGTATCAGCAGGAAAAGAAGATGAGCGAAAGAAAAAGGACTCCAAGATTTTATGAGCATGTGTTTGTATTTACTTATAATTTGTTCTGAATTATAAGAGTGAAGGTGGAAGTATTGATGGAAGTGACCATTCATATTTATGGTTTTGTTTATTTTTTGCTTACTTGCCTCTTACAGCTCATGGTGGAACAGCTGAAGCCTGTGAACGACAAGTATCAATTTCTGTTTTCGTTTATGGTTTATTATTTATTATTTATTTAGAACTGTCACTGGTTCCATCTCAAGTCTGTATATTTTTGTATTCTTTGTTTTTTTCTTTTCCACATTGAGAGAGCTTTTGGGTTTTGGCCAGAAATGCTGTAAATATAATAGAGATGTTGGCGTGCCGTGTGGCTTTAGATTTAGCCGTGCACACTGCTGATCTAAGTCCATGAGAGCCACAGCCCAGTTTAAATGCTCAAACAGAAACAACAACATCTGCACACTGCGAGTGGGCAACACACACACACAAACACATACACACACTAAGATATCAGCACGTCCACACATCCATTTACATTTACACATTGAGAGAATCACAGAAACAACAACACATGGCAACACATCCATGAATGGAATAATATGTTTTCAATTTCTTTATTTGAGGGTTCAATGTATTTCTTAATATCTCTCTCAGCCATCCGTATCATAGTGTGATATTCCTTATAAAATATATGAATTTTTACAGAAAAGACTGATTACAAACTTGCAACAAAGTCAACTGATGCAGAAAAATATATTTAACAATGACAATATCAAGCAAAATAAAATGTTCCAGTTCAGTGAAGCGCTTGTTGTAAATTAGCTATAAAATAATAAAATGAATTTAAAAATGCTTTCTGAAAATGGACTCCGAGGCCTTGTTTTTTTTTGTTTTGTGTTTCTCTTGTTGATGAGTTCATGTCTTGCAGTTCTACAGGTGACAACAGCAAGCAAACATGAGTGCAACCAGGAGAGGGCGCTCACTCCCTGCAGTCTCCAGCTGCTTACACAAGCTCCTCTCAGCTGCATTTGCACATATTTGCTCTGTTTGCTGGTCGGACCCCCACCTCTCCCCCTCGCATCAGGGGAACCATTTTCTCTTTAGAAAAACACACAAGCAGGATCCTTTCATTCGATTTCATGTTATGCTATAGTGTGTGTATATGTGTGTGTGAGAGCATGAAGACACTCTGGCTGTGTGCATGGCTGCCATAATCCTGTATCCCTGTGCTTGCCTCCGGCTTGCAGCATATTTGTATCGTCTGTGCAGTTTGTAAAGGAACGATATGTGATTCAAATGGAAAAACGAAGGTTGATACAAGTACGAGGCAAAGGTGTGAGATCTGACTTGTTGTTTCATGCCCAGACACCTGCAAGGGATTTTCTCTGGAGCACTTTGGTCCTGTTTTCCTCATATCCCTATTACGCAAAACAAAGATTATTGTGAAGCATGATTTGAGGGACTCACAGTTCATGCAGTCAGAGAATCCTTTAGATTTTTCAATTAACAAAGGCCATTGAGGGGAAAAACAACTCGTGCTTTATGGCAAATGCAAATGCACAGAGCTTTATTCACAATACTGGTGTGAATTCCAACTTCTCCTAAGATGCCAAATGTGTCAACTTTTTTGGCAAACTTGCAAATAGCATGTAGAAAAGGTATGGAGCAGACTTAAAATGGGGTCTTTGTTCACATCACAAAGCTTTGATGAAGGAATCTTGAGCAAGCTCAGAGTGTGAGATTATTCAGTCATGAGATTATCTTCCCTCTTTAAACCTGCTTTGGGGTAAAATAGAAAATTTGTAGTCTATGTTAAGGTTTTTTTTTCATGGCTGAGGTCAAATATTAATCCACTCATTCTTATCTCTACTCATCCCGTTCAGGGTCACGGTGAGGCTGAATGTATTTCACTCCTAAAGTTCAAAACATCAATCACCTGGTTGACCACAGCCTGATCTCTGCTCTTTTATGCCAGCTGAAAGTGATATAGTGGATCAGTCAGAGAGAGGGGAGAACATCCATCAAAGGTCATAAACAGGACTTAAATCTGCAAACTGGAAAGGCTTTGCAACCATAAGGTTACCCTCATCCACATGTTTCTGTTATCCTCCTGTCAGCCATTAACAAATGTCTGCATTCCCATACAACAGAGCGTATAATGCATCTACCCACAAGCTGGGGGAAGAATGCACAGTTTGGATCTGAGACCGAGACAGACGCCTGACAGATGGATTATTGAAAAATTTGCCAAATTAGTGTGGTTTCTTCGAAATTAGAACTTCAAGTTTCCTCCTGATTAAGTCAATGACTCACTGGTTAAACCCACTCTTTAATCATTAAACTGCGTTGGAAATCTTAGGACCCAGATGTACCCACAATCCATTGCAAACAACCTGTTTCCCTGCCAGTCATTTGAAGCTGAGGAGGGATGAGAAATGAAAGCTTCCAAATGGAATAATTAAATCAATTAAACCAAATTTCTCTTACAAACACAGAGGAATGAGAAAGCTAACAGAGTGAAATTAGCAGGATAATTGTCAAACAGTTCTGTCTCGCAACACATGGAGGGATGAAGATGATAGTCATTACGCATCACAAGCCTGTCCCAGTACTGTACCACCGGCGACTGTTCACAGCCTCTTTCACAATAGGCTGATGGTGGAGTAATACCTCTTTATGCCTGCTGCCGGGGTCCAGAGCTGCAGTGACAGGGTGGGATTTGGATCAAAGAACAGCTGACATGTGTGTCTGGTGAGCGTTGGAGGGAAGAATCAACTGAGAATTATCTCAAAGCGTTCACAGAAAAACCGCAGAACTGCTCGTAGACCTCTGCAAGATAAACCAAAGAAGTATTTTTTTCACCACAGCACAACATGGTGTATCATCAGCGGGCCTGAAGGCTCCCCAGCTGAGGTGTCTCCAGTGTTGTGAGTCGTCCCCGAAAACCTTCACATTTGGGGTTTGACGCTCAAGAGTTCATGCAGGATTATCAAGTTAAAGTGCTGAGGCCTTCTGAAATGTGACTGAGAGTTTTCAGGCATACCTTTCAGTTCATTACAGCTACAATATTGCATGAGCTATCAGATGGTTTTATCCTTCTGCACAGATTCAATTCTTTGGCCAAGGTAATCCTAAAGATGATTACCCAGCAGGCATGTTTCTATCGAGGAGTTAACAGATATCGTTACCTAGACATTTCAATCAGTCTACGAAATACTTTGGCTCCACACGGGAGGTTGTCAGCATCATTTGTTACCTTCATTACTACATGACAGCTGTAGCCTGGGGTGGAGGATCAAACACAGATCCCTTCCATGTTCATATTTTATTATTCATTTCAGCCTGCTGCGTCTTCTCCTCGCAGATTCTTCGTCCCCTCCTTTCGCTCTTCCACCCATGTGGTCCTAACTGGAACCCGTCAAGCTGTTTGTTCAGGACAAGTCCAGTTTTCTTGCTTCTGTTTATATTGTGCGTGGATGTGTGCATGTGTGTGTGTATGTGTTAGTGAATCCAAATGATGTCACTTGGCAACTTTGATGCTCTTTTTGTTCACATATCACACTGACTGCACGAAGATTAGATGATTCATCTTCAGACTGGTGCATGGCAGGGTGTGGTACAGGGTTTTGCTGTTAAGATGTTGCTTTATGCCGGTTTGAAAGGAGCTGCCTCCTTGAGTGTATCCACCAAGATAATATGGGCTCCTGTGGCTTTTATACCAGGACTGACGCTGGATTAGTCTAAACCTAATGGATTCTTATTAGAAATGATTAAAAACACCACATTGCAGTGGCAACTCCACCACAGAACTTATTTGTTTACCAAAATAAAATGAGAATAAATGAAAGAGATCATGATAAGCGCTTTGACATATTTATTTTGTGGGAAAAATGTCAACTTGGTGCCCATTCCACTCATTAAAACATGGCGTGCTGGCTTCAAAGCCAATGTTACCTTCAGTGAATAACATTTAACAACCTTGAAATTAATTGAAAATGACAAAGATTTTGGTTTTGCACTGTTTCACCAGGCAGTAGTGTGACAGCAATATTAAAATGCAGCCTTCTGGTGTCACTTTGTAAGCTGCAGGGGCAGAGCTTAACCCATGAAGGCTTATAATGTCACCAAGGCCACATGCACACTTTCATTTTGGTGCAGAAATGATAGCATATGATCCCGAAATTAGAATGAGAGCACACAGAAATACGCCAGTGTGGGAATTTTTAAATGATTTCGTTAATGTACAAAACATCAAAAAGAAATTTAAGGAAGGAATAAACTGCGCTAACCAGAGAGTGATGCTGGAGGAGAGGAGATAATGCCAACATACAGTCTTTGGAGGCAGTGCTGCTGTTCTGAAAGTGACAGAACAGAAAAAAACCTGGTTAGTCTGTAATGAGTCAAGAAAGGAGCTGCTACAGAAACTGTAATTTCTTTCTAGTGGTTTAACACATTGTACCATTAGGCTTTGTTATTGTTGTTATGGGTCCATTGTGTTACTACATTAAGGGAGTCGCCTTTTATGGTTATAAATATATATTGAATAAGAGGACAAATATGGTTAACGTTGCAGGTGAAGGCTGTGGGCCGGTGATTTCATGGAAGCTGATGGTTCACTTTATAGCTCCAGTGCAGCACAGCTTTACAAAATGTGTTCATATGGAGAAACAAGGCCGTGTCAGCAGCCATGCTAGCAGGCTGAACATACACAATGCTTTGAGCTGATGTCAGGCTAACATGCTGATGTTTAGTTTCTAATCAAACGCAATGTGCAGCCGAGGTTGGTGGGGAGTGTACCAGTTTGGTTTCTTTCAAAAGCAAACCTGTTTCTCATAGTGAAGCTGTGCAAAATGAAAACCTTCTCTTATTTTTTCAAGGTTTAAAAAATAGGCAGACGATCCTGTGTTGACTATAAATGACAATGGACAGAATGACATTACCGTCCCTCCAGCTGCTAGAAATTGAAGTGTCTTTTGTCTGCGGAAATAAAAAACCTGTCTCTGCTCCTTGTCCTCATTCGATGTCTTGTTCCTCTAATCAGAAAGCGCCTCTCAGAGTAGACAGACCAGTCTACAGACCTTCAACAGTTTGCGATGGTCAAGAAAACTGTGATGACATTCAGGTGCCTGATGACACCGCCTCGGCAAAAATAAGCACATTGTGAACGAACAGCTGACAAATGGCCTTGTTTTCTCCTGTTGGTAGGTCACTCTGATCCCAAACCTCTCCTGCCTTACCCTCAAGAGGTTCTTCAAATTATAGACCACAGTTTGACGAAGAAAAATGGAACCTCCCAAGGCAATCTCTCAGTGCCGTTTGTTTTACAATTATACCCTGCTGAAGCTCCCAGTGCTGGAAATGAGTGAGTGCCTGATTAAAGCTTATGAAGAAGAATATCATGCACTGCATACAGCAAACGTGACAGCTTTGCTGAATTGAAAAGCCCTAAGCATCCCTATGATAGCATTTAGAGTTTCTATCCACTTATCTAACATGCGATCTAAAAAAGACAAGTGTTACAGAAGAGTGCAACAGGAAATGTCTCAATGAGCTTTTTATATGTTTTGTATTGATTATATAACCAGAATATTTCTACATTGATTGTCATGTGTGTATATTCAGTGTTTCCAGTGCAGTTGAGACAAAAAAAGTACAGCAAGAAAACTAAGGTATCTTGTTAAAAAAATAACTACCTGTGTTGTTTCTATAATTAATACCAGTAAACTAAGATAGAGAAGTGTTGGTGCAGAAAAGCAGAAATGTAAGAATGAAACTTTTCCCCTTTATCTCACTATTCAGCATGATGATTGAACATGTTCCTATTCCTTATTTGAGGTTTTGTTTATCACTTGGATGTGGAAGATTTTATAGGTTTACACCATGTGTAAGCATGTGGTTACATCAATGAATAAATTGAATGTTTCACCCAATTATTCTGACATTAAACACCAGAAAAAAGCACAAAAAAAACAAGTTGAGCCCGCAGAACAAGAAATATTGGTGTTGCCTTGCCACAATTAAACATTGGTCTGGCCTTGTTAGTGTGCTTGAATTGCTAATGTCTTGTTTACATTTTGTCATTTAAACTTAAAATTTGCATTTCCTCTTATTTATGCTGCTGTCGTTCCCAGATCTTCTTCAAAAAGTGATCCCATTCAGTTCCCCTTGAGGAAAAACACCCATTAATTAAATAAGAAAATAGGCTGTGCACTGCAATACTGATGTAATGAATCAGTAATGTTATGACTCTCATTAAAATATGCTGTGTACAGAATGGGTATAGTTGCAAGAGAAAGACAAACATTTCAGAGGGAGATGTCACAGAACGCACAAGTCTCAAAATGGCCTGTGAAGTGGCACAAATGCTAATGCTTTCTAATGCTGCAAAGGCTAATTATGCAGAATCTATATATATTTCCAGCATACAGCTAGACAGTGGATATCTGCTAAAAGAAATATTGCAGCAGGGTAACGTCACAAGTCAAATGACACACTAATTTAGTCTTATCTGTGTTTTGCAGATTACAGCTTCTGTGACCTTTTCTGGAGAGCGTTCATTGCAGACTGGTCAGAGGTTATCAGCCCTGTCCTTGAAGGTCTTTAATCTTCAGCTATGTGTCCAGCCTCTTGCTTGGGAGTCATTCTGTGTTGTATCAGACATGATTTAGTAACAGTGCAGTTGTTATTTGACCAGCTTAAGGAGCAGATACACAATCTGCTTTCCAGTGGATCAATATTGACACATAGTAATCAACCTGCAGGTTTCATCTGTAGGACAGTTTACTGGAAGGGCATGTCAGTAGCCTACTTGTAGATAGGCTCGATTTAATTGTTATTTTGGAGTAAGGACAATCATAATCTGTGGAATTACCACCGGACGTTGTGTGAATCTGTTTTCAAAATAAAAGCATACTATATACATAGGAAGGCTTTCTTCAGCGTGAGAAAGCTGAAGAAAGCCAAGGGTCAGGCACTGCTGTGCGTTAAATAAATGTTTCAAGTTTATTTTGTGAGCGCTGCCATTTCAGTTTTTTCAGTGTTTCTTTTGTTGAACGACACAGAATGAAGCACAATGAGAACTTGATACTAGAGCAATATATTTATACTATCACCTCTGTATACTGTCTATGAAGAGTTGCTCTTTTATTTTTTTGTAACTTTTTTCCATTTCTGGTCATATTCATGCCACTTATTTATGGTTTTGAATCTATTTGTGATTATTTTGTGGCTCATTTTGACATATTTTGTTGTCAAAGACCAGAGGCTGAATAACATCTCAGGGCTTGGTGGGCCCATTCAAAAACCAATCCATGAGTACACATGCAAGGGTTTAGCATGAGCAGCATATATAACTACTGTATGCAAAAAGGGGAAAATAAATCAGAATCTGACAACAATAATGATTTCTTTATTTATATAGCACATTTAAAAGCACATCTGAAAACACAGATGAACAAAAGAAGAAACTAGAGACAACAGCATCTTTCTATGAACCCCAACCTGCCAGTGGGACAGGAGATGGATATTAGTCTTGGCTACAATCTCACACATATTTATATGGAAATGTTCATTAATATGTATGTCCCATTTTTTAAGAAATAAATCTCAACCACAGTAGGATGCATGGTGATGTATGCAAGTAAATGGGATTGGCTTCAGCTACCCTTTACACTGCATGTATAAGTTGTATCTAGACAGTAGATCAGTGGTCCCCAACCTTTTTTGGCTTGTGACTCCATTTTGACATCATACATTTCTGGCGACCCCTGTCATCAATCAAGATATTTTTATATGCATTTTATTTGAACTCGATTTATGTTTGAGAAAGTGAAAGTATTGTTTAAGATTGTGTGTGGTGTTATAATTAGTTAAAAAATATTTTTATCAGTCATTTATTTGTTATCAATTAGGCCTACTAGACATTTCAGGCGACCCCATTTGAATTCCAGGTGACCTCAAGTGGGGTCCCAACCATAGAGGTCCCAACCCCAGTGTTGAAAAACACTGTAGATTGTTGGATGGATAGATACAAGAAACAGTTAAAAGCACCTGAATAAAGTAGCGATGGCAGGAAATAAACCCAATAGAGACTTATAAAAACACAGATAAAATAGCCAAGAGATGAGCTGCTGTTCAGTAATACAGTATATTAATCTAGGTTTTATTTTGAAGGCGTCCCCAGGAAACGCCTGTATCGCACCGCTTCCTCTTGACGCTGCTGTTATGGAAACGGGAGTGGGCGGAGCTACGCCGCTGCCATTCGACTCCGGGTTTGATGCGGTGGTGAAATCCTCGGTGACCAGCTCACAGTAGTCCTCCTCCCTGCGAGCCACTCACTCCACAGCCACAACTTTTAATACCCGCTCCGCGTCCAGCCTGCTCGCTCCCCCGGGGGGGAAACCAGACCGGAGACACTCTGCTCCTGTTCCCGTCTCATTTCTCCTCTAAAACCAGGCCAGTCGAGACCTGTCGCGCAAAAAAAATCTCACCACCTTTTTCTCCTCCTCACCGTAGCCAAAATAGTCTGGTGCTTGGAGCTGAAGAGGGAGAAGCAGGAGGAGGAGGGGGAATAAAAGAAAACAAAAACATACTTTATCGGATAGCTTTGCCGAACATGACGAGAAGATGTGGAAGAAGATATGATGATGAGGATTATCTCTGCAACTAACAGATGTGCAGCAGCAGAAGCAGCAGAAGCAGCAGCAGTGAGGTGCCCTGGTTGCGGATTCAACCTGCTCGCCCATCATCGAGCTGAGGGGGGCAAACTGGGAGAAGTGGAGCGGAGCACAAAGAGCTTATTAAAGCCGAGGAGGACACAACAAGTTTCGGCCATGCACCGCCCGTGCTGCTGACAGAGGAGCCAGCGAGGTGTTGGAGGAGCTGCGACACTCGTGCGTTTTTTTTTTGTTTCTCTCGGTTGTTTTCTGCACAAACACTCCTCCGCAGCACAAAGTTGGACAATACTGAGAAGTTTCCAGTGTGTGTGTTTTCTTTTTTTGGAGGAGCAGATCGAGCTTCACGTTCACAGCCCAGTGACAGCTGCTCTCAGCCGGAGTGTGTGTGTTTTTACCGCAGTGTTGTTGTGACCACAGACAAGAAGAGTGTGTGTGAGGCTCTCTGAACTGAAGAACACTTTAAATGCGGACTGGTTTGCGGTCAGTGAGTGCACAGCAGAGCTGCCGGTGACACTTGTTTTTTTTAATTCAAGTCAAGCCACAACAGTTTTTAAGTGTAGCCTATATAAAAAAATAACACCACTATGGAGCTGACATACTGGAGCGTCGTCCTGCAGCTCGGGTACATCCTCCTCCACTGGGCTTATCTGGCTTCTGCAGAGGAAGGTGAGTCTGGGTTTTTATTTATTTATTTATTTATTTATTTCCCCCCCAATTGCTGCCAAGACTTGTTTTCTGTGGTTACATGGCTGAGTGAGATGACCAATTAGTATTACATCCTGTTCCTAACCATTTTCTTTTTAAAAGCATGCTCCCCACGCATCAGACTAGAAGTTGGCCTAAAGCTCAGGAGAGTAATCATGGAAATATTATGACTGCAACCTCACTGATTAGCAACACTGCATGTTCCAGGCCTAATATGAATGTCAATGTGGAAATGCTCAGATGAAATGTGTGTTTTTCTTCTTCTTCTTCCTCCTCCTCTGCATCTTCCTCGTGCAGTTGGGTGACATGGGTTAATTTAGAAAGACATATGAAGAGATGAGAAATAACCAATATTGATTTTATTCTGCTGTTATCTGCAGTCACTATTAGTTTCCACTTAAAAGCCATCAAAAGGTTACTAGGCTGCTTCCTGGGGGGCCCCTTAACCAGCTTACCCTAAAATCAATACTAAAACATTGAGTGCATGCAGGCTTATATGGCTCTGGATTGAGTTTTGAGGGAGGTGATGTAGACATCTACATGATCCAATTTGCCTGTTTTTTATATGTCCAACTCGAAGAAAATCCTCTAATGCTTTGTATCAAATCTGGATCATAGTAGGCTAATTGTTATTCTCTGACATCAGATTTGACATTAATGGACTAACTGGCCTGGATCAGCTTTGCAGACCCTGGAACGACAAATAAGTCCTGAAAGACTGAAAATCATCTGTCACAATGTTAAAAAGAAAAACGATGCTTTCAGATGGTCTGGGTTTTACAGGCGAGCACAGTGCGGCATCGTAACAACGGGGGCCAACGTCTGGATGATTTGCTTATTGCAGGGGAGAGAGGCTGAGTTTGAGCTGGGTGTTTATTCGTCTTTAATCTCCTGCCTCGTCTCTGTCTTTTTGTGACATTAATGGAGAAGTTTCAGTTTCATGGAGTGAACTTGGAAAGTGATTTTGAGTTTGCTGTGAATGTTGCTGAGACAACTTTTCTGTAAAAACCTTTGATGGAAAATGGTCTTTGGAAATAATAGGCTTGTGTTTACTGAGGATCAAAGGATCACAACTGGGTTTCTTTAAGAGCTGTTACACCTCAGGTTTTTTTTTTTGTAAGTACCTTACTGCTGTGTAGGCTGCATGCTGTTCCTGTGAAGGCTATGCTTTATTCTCCATCATGCTTTTTTTTTATGGTTGCTACTGTTTGTGTGCTTTGGACACAGCTGCTCCAGGTGATCACTGTGGCATGATCGGCTTGTTTCCTAGTGATTTCCTATCAATAGTTGGGCTCTCCAATTGAAAAACAATGGACACATAGCCTATAAAGCGCAAACATTAACATGAAAGTGTCAATTCCTCTGGAAAATTTCCAGCCTGTTCTGCTGCGTGAGGAGGAAGCAACTTTGTGACCCTAAAAACAAATAAAATGTTCATGGAAACAAAACAAAAAAAGCACTTCAACCTTTTCCCCAAAGTTGGCTCATTCCAGTCGGGACTTAACACAAAACAGGAACGCCATGAACACGCATGACTTCACCTACACTGAGTGGCAGGAACACAAATCTGTCAGCTGCCTCTGGTTTGAGGCCGGGAGCTAAATATCCGCTATACTTTCTTCAAACAGGGGGGCACTTACAGCACGGCTTCGACTATAGACTGTGCAGCCAACCACACGGGTATGTGACATCACCCGTGAATGGGGGAGTTTTCAAACTCGGATTTACCAATTGTACAAACACACCCATCCGAAGAAGATGTTGAAGCACCGCAGCTGCTGAGAGTCTAAATTCTTGCGGGAAAAAACATTGTTGACTTTGTATCTGCGGAGAAAAGTCTGGGATTTTCCCAGACACTTAATTTTGGTCAGAGTTTTCTTGGGAGCCAGAGATCAGGCCATTTGTGGAGCTGCGGCTTCTTCAGCACCTGATGACTGATTTAACTCTGAGTTTTGGTTTTATTTTACTCTCAGTGACATATAGAAGTTATTTAAGCTCAGATCACTGTGTAGGAAGTGATGTCCTGCAGGTTTCTGCTGGCAGTCTCAGTTGACTCGCCTTTGTTTCGCCCCTTCCTGATGTTTACAAGATTCAGGATGCGAAAAGGTGCCGCACTGGCACAATGTGGAGAACGGGGGGGTGGCAGAGATGGAGAGGAGCTGTGGGGTCGCAGCGCCTCTGTCGACCGACTCCAGAACATCTGTGCCTCGCCAAGTGTGAACAAGATGTCTGGTTTTCATGTCTTGGGTAATGGCCCGCTCCTCTCTCCGCACACTCTGGATCATCCTCCCCCTTGTTCTCCACCGAGCAGGGAATCCTGTAATGAACTGATGGGAGGGCAGATGAAGCTTGCAGCTGCCAAATCTCTCCTCCTTTTCCAACTAAAGGATAAATGACTCACTTACACACACCACTTGCCCGTTCAGCGCGTGGATCTCTCTTCCCTCCGTCTGCATGAAGATTAAAACACAGACCTCTTGATCAGATAATTACTTTGGCTGGAAATTAATAACAACCTTTGGGTGGAAATTAGTAAGGAGAAAACACACTTATTGTCTCTCTCTCTCACACACACACACACACACACACACACACACACACACACACACACACACACACACACACACACACACACACACACACACACACACACACACACACACACACACACACACACACACACAGTAGATATACACAGAGACACTTGCAGAGAAAAACAAACTCCTACACTGCCGCGCCTTGCGTATAAAATATGTATCATGTACTGAAAAGTATAACCAAGGCCTTAAACAGAAAAGGCAGGAACGTTTTATCCAGTATTAATAAGTCTGACTAATGTAGCCCTACTACAGTTTTAAAACATATTTGAATGTATAAATGCGAGCTATAAAGATTCCCTATCCTCCCACACACAGGCTCAGCCTATAAAATACCCATTTTGTTTTTCTCTCTACCCCTCTTTATTCCTTGCACACACTCTTTCCTTCTCTTACCAATGGCAAGATGCACCCAGCAACAAAGCACTGCAGTCTCCTCCACCTGTTCAGGTCCAGAGCTTTAATGATCACAAACACTGTCAGAAATGATGTTGCATCTAACATCAATGTTGGCTTGTTTTTTATTTTAGAGAGGCTGGTGCAACTCAACAACAACAACCTGTGTGATCGTCTCAGGTCTTAACAAGTTAATATCATCAAGTGTCAATCCAAAGTTTCACAAGAATTGGCAAAAGGAAATGTTTATGTGCATTTCACTCCACTGCTGTGGTTTACCGCATGATAAACAGCAGGTGAGGTGGCATGAAAAAGTCTTGCAGGAGAAGAGGGTGAAGCAAGATGATGTAATTACAGAGCAGCAGTACAACCCCAGACGAATGGAAACACTGTGGAAAACATGATGGGGATATGGCATTTATGAGTCTCCTTAATGCATTCATTTGAGGGTGACAGTCCCCTCATTGGTCCATGCAGATAACTGCTATTTCTTTTCTCACATTTCAGTTTTTCGTCCCTTCAGAGCAGCAGAAGTGTCAGTGACAAATGAGTCTCATGCTTCATATAAACTACACAATAATTCATTTGCTAAGTCTGTTATTGCTGCACTTTGTCACTTTTTTCTTTTTTTTTAGTCAATAGAGCAGTTTCTCCACCTCTGCCAAATGTAAAAAGACATGTTTTTTGGCGGAGAAATATTTCACCACCAATCTTTTCCTTTTTTCTTTTTTTTTTGTATCGCACTGTGTTTTTTTTCTGCGTGCAAATTGAAAATGCACACAGCAAAAGGTGCACAAACACACTTTGAAAGGCACAAAGGGCTCTTGATACGTGTGTTCATGCCACTTGACCGCAGATCAGTGGTGGCAGAGAAGGAGCCGAGATTCTTGATGTTGATGTGCGATTGTCTGCTGAGCTGTGCTGTCAAGATAAAGCAGTGACTCCTCAGCAAATTTGTTCATGTTTTGGCTTGCACTCAGAGCGTATAGTTTAGAACAGCTTTGGAAATCCATCTCTCTTTGCACTAGCAGTGGAGGGGAGGGCCTCTTCTCTTCCAGTATGGTACGTTACAGCTGTTACCTCCTGTGTTTTTTTTTTTTTTTAAGTCGTTGTTCGCAGTGCAACAAGAGAAAGCAGCTGCCAGTGTAAATTGTTTAGCATGGTCATGCCTCATTGTTGGATTGGAAAAACACCGACAGCACTTTTTTTTATAAGCTTGTGCTGATGGAAAGACGGGGTCGAGGTGTCACCCTGTGTCTCTCTGACTTTCACATACAGCCTGGCTGGTTTTTTCGTTGTATCGCTCGCTCGCCTCTCTCTCAAACCGAGGCAACACTTTACCGAAGAGGTGACGTTAATCTTCTGCTCGGCACTTGAAATGATCCATGTGCCGCCTCCGTTCTGAACAATGAGCTCACACAGCAAAGTAGATGGACCCGGGGCAAAGTGGGAGTAATGAGATAACAGGGTTATAAATTCACGTCTCCATTAGAGTCACATGATTTAAAACATATGCTAAGAGGAAAAACCTATAGTCCATAATTGCCGTAATAAAAAGCTGATGTATCGTTTACAGAGGTTCCCAAATTTTTCCCATAGGCGCAGGTGGACTGGAAGTCTTTGTAGAGTTGCTACAGCTTTAAGTGGATTGAAGCAGCATAGGATCTGTAGCTCTCCTTGAACGAGTACTGCAACACTCTCACTCACCAGTTGCTTATTTCCAACCTGCTGCGTAACAGGCCTCTGCATGTGTTTGTTATCTCTTGATAGTCGACGTTGCTTTTCGGTGGAGGACGAGATTAGGATCCACCTTCAAGAAAACTTTCCACATTTAACGCTCGGTCTGCTGTTTATTCTATCACCCCCTGACTCCTCCATGGCATAACTAGCATGATGAATAGCGTAATGCCCTGCAATCTAAACTAAAACTCACTAAGTGTCTCAAATTCAGAAAGGATGTTTTTATCTCAGAGGCCTCACTTGAGCCTCAATCCCTTCTTTCACAGACATGTAGCCTTTTCTTTTGCTACTCTTTCCACGTCCTCTGTCTCCTTGATGTTTGACTGGTGCTATGCTGTTTTCTCTTGCTGACTGTCTCCCCTGCCGTGGAAATGTGGATCGTTTCCCAGAAATCCTTTTAAACGGAACCGATTTTTATAAGAAAGGGATTTGCATTTAAAGCAACCCCCCCCCCCCCCTCTCTGAAAGCCTGTAGCCCATCATCCTCAGCACCTCAATCCCATGATTAGTTTCCTCAAGAGTTAAACAGGCATCCGAGTGCCACAAGTACTCTCAGTCCCTGTCGATCTCTTCCTCCTCAGAGAAGGATGCATATGGCAGCTGGGAATTGCAGGTGGATGATAGTTTAGCTTCGGCGAGAGGAGACAACCCCCAGCAACCCTCCCATACATCCATGTCAGGCATTCACTTTGGAGAGCCGGTCTGTCCTCCACCCACACGCTACTCTGTGAGAGTGGGACACAATGGGGACAGGCTGCAGCGGAGAGGGAATGAGGCCACAGCCTATCAGCCATAAGCACCAAGGAGAATGGCACTTTTAGAGGGATGGGGGTTCTCTTTGAAGTGAGTCAAGGAGAGATTGGGAGACCGGCATGAGTCAACGAAACCGAAACAGCCAAGTGCAGCAAGGGCAAGGAGGAGGGTGCAAGTATGTGCATGCATGTCTGCTCCCTCTATAATGAGCAAAGTGTGTGTGTTGCCTATTTGCATTTTGCAATCATACACACCTGCGGCGAGATGTGTGAGATACTGTATACGTGTGATAGGCTGAGTATGTGATTATAATGAAGGGATTAAAAAGGCCTTTAATTAGAGGACAACAACAGAGGAGGGTTTTTTATTATCTCAGGTCCATCTCTCATTTATCTTGCAGACTAATCACAGCCATTATTTGAGGCATACTGAGTATTGTAGTGGGAATTTTCTCTTATTTTTTCTTCAAGCATTTCTACGTGCCGTTGTTGTCTTCTTCTGATGTTTTTGTTGTTGCATTCGAAAATAGAAGAAAATCTTGAAGGGGTGTGGGGTGGGGGGGCAGTGTGAGCACGAGGCTAGAGAGACGTCTGAGGCTGGGATGTGCAAGAATTGATTAAAAAAAGCAACCTAGATGTTAAAAATTTTCCCTGCTGGAAGCGTGCACCATCAAGTCGACGTGCTTCCATTGGAGTCTGGGATATTTTTCTCCCTGCGTCACAGGTTGACCTACATCTTGTGTTTGATATGCCGGTTTTTTAAGTTGAAATGCAACTCACTCGGCTCGACGTCAGCCTGGAGAACATGTGCACGTTTTTTTGCCTCCACCTTCATGCGTGCACGCAGCTTCGACATGTCTCCCAGGGCCTGCTTTCACATACTGCACCGAAACCAAGAGGGGCTCTGCTATATACGGCACAACAGAGACATTCTTGTGCAGAGCTAGCTGCCCTCCTACAGCTTGCACACAGCTAAGAGCTTTGAGAGGGAGTCATGCTCCGAAAAGGAACGGGTCAGTTCAGTTAAAGAAGCTTTAAACACCTCTTTTTTTTTTGGCAGAACACTGTCTTTATTTTGAAGAAGGGCTGCTGTGCACAAAATGTTGTTGTTTCTTTCTTTTTTTTTGCTTTTTTCCGTCATATCTCCCTCGCTTCCGTTGTGAGTGATTGCCATCTTCGCTGAACCCCATCCAATCTCTGAAGAAGAGTCGTTATATTACATAAGTGCGGTTGTGGAATTCAAACAGTTTGTAAACTACTGATTTCACCCCCCGCTGAAAGCACAAAATGGCTGAGAGGGGAAAATGATGTTCTTTGTACTCTAACAAATGGCTCCACATCCGAAGATGAGTAGTGTTTTTCTTTTCCTCCCTTTTTTTTCTCTATCATTATCACATGTGTAGATATGGCTTCTTTGTATTCGTGGTGACCATATATATTGGCCACCACGAATACAAAGACCCCGTCGCCAGGCTGTTGGGAGCGATGCATGGACTGATGAGGAGAATTAGCTCTCAGCGTGTCTGTTGTTGGCTGAATATGAAAAAGGATGATGTGTCTGAATAAAAGAGAAAATTCTCACAGAGTGTCTGTTCTCTTGTATCTCTACTCAGATGTGTCAATCCTTAGATGGTTTATTTAGCTGGAGTCTGCACTGCTAGCTTCATGCTGTCCACCTCCCACAGCAGATTAGTCACTGAAATCTGTGTGTGTGCATGCGTGTGTGTGTGTGTTTGCCTTTTTCTTTGGCAAAATAGCTTTTTTTTTTCTCCCCACAATGAATTGTAGACTCGGCTTGAGTAAAGGCTTTGATAAAAACTCTGTTTTAAGTACAGCAGCAGACATTTTTGGGGCTCATGCAGAATTCGTTAGATGCGTCGAAGCAGTCGTCGGAGCTCTGTGGGTTTTTCATCAAGCCACATTTGAATAAGATAGGTCACCTGTTAAATATTGTTTTGGAGAAGGCGACACATCCGCGTATTTTCCACTCTAACAAATGGGGAAGTTCATTATCCTGTATAGTTTGAGATGAAAATGGCAACACGTTGGAGTGGATCCCAGGCCTTTGATTGAAGGACACAAGAGACAAACGCGCTAATAATTAATCTATAGTTATCTAACTGACAAACTCTCTGGGCTAATTATTGAAAGACAGGGCAAACCTGGGGGAGGGGGCGCTGAGAGTCATCACAGAGACCCCCCCCCCAAAAGCCTCCCCTGCTGGTTAGGAAGATCATCCCAGATTTCAGCGCTGTGTGGTTCCTGACTGTTCGTGCTGCAGGGGCATCAGCCCGCGACTGACCTCTGACCTCGGCCTCTCTGTGGACAGTATAAGACGGTGGAGGGTGAATTATCCTCTTTAAGAAGAGATTGAGGAAAGTGTTTGAAAACAAGCGCATAACCTGCACTTTCCCATAGTGCCCCCCCACTCCACCCCCACCCAGTGATGACACAGAGCTCAGCTTAGCTCTCTGGCTCTCACAGACAATCAGCTGCCCTCGAGCCTTCTTTAAAGGAGATAGCTTAACTTCAGGCGAGTCGGTTCTGACCACAGTGTGATAGATAATGTGTGATCGCTCCCAGGCGCACAGCAGTGAAGTGTCTGTATTAGGTTGTCAGGCCTGAATTTGCTTCACGTGGTGTTGTGAAAAGAAACTCACATATGAACAGTTTTCTATCAAGTCGTATCGATGCGAGGAGCCCTTCAGAGATAGGTGTTTATTTCTGCTACGTAACAAACTGAAAATGTCACTGTGTGCAGCCTGACATTGAAATGTGTTGTCTCCTGCCAACTCCGAGCACACATGTAAACTGTCTCCGTGTCATTTTCCTAATGTAAGAAAAACATTTCCTAGATGAGTTTTTGTTTACCTCATTTTCTCTTCTCATCTGCAGTTGTTCACACCTCAGCCTTTTGACAGCAGCTAGCAAAGTCCAACCTTTTACCAGAAATTGTGCCTCTAAAGAACAGAAAAGTAATTGTGCTGAAATATACGGTGCACTATCTGTTTACCAAGGCACTTGCCTTTCAATCTTGTGCCATCAAGGCTTTTGAAAAGAAATTATGTTTTTATTTCTATTTTAAGCTGAAAAGAGGCAAAAGCACCAGTTCAAAGATTAGAGGAATGTGTTCACCTCAAAACAAGATATTCTTTGTCTCAACATGTTTTCATGTTGTTTTGCCAGTAAATGATAATGTAATAAAATTGCAGAATTACATTATAACTTAGTTCAACTCTGGCAGGATTGTTGTGCACAAACAGTGTTAAATATACTTTTGGATACTGATCAATAACTGTGACCCACATTTTAAGGAAACTTCCTCCTCCCAACTGCAGCAGAAATAAGAGGTAGCTCTAACACAAATCTGGTGGGATAATATCTTTGTTCAGATTGTTTTACACTCATAAATGTAATAAATATAATATTGTTTGACTCATAAAAAGTTCCTGAGACCTGGAATTCAAAGTAAAGAAATAAAAGAAGTGAAAATGTGCAGAAACAATGAGGAAGGGATGATAAATGTATGAGAGAAGTTTTGTATAGAAGAGGTAGAAGTGTTGTAAATGAAGCTGTAGTGACACAGGATTAATTTCTTTCTGGTCCATTTGGAGATTTCAACCATTTATAAGTGAAAAGTTACATTTTCTGTTTGCTGCATGTGTCTGTGATGTGACACTTCTCCGTGTGGATTGTATATATACAGTAGGTGGAAAAGAATAGAAGACATTGAAGACATCATGTTCGGCTGTGGCAAATTATCAAGGCAATTTACCCATCTCCTTGATAATTGCCCAAGTGACATTTCTGAACAAAACAATGAATCGATAATAGAAAATAACTGGAAGTTGTTGCTTGAGTCATGGATTTATTAGCCTGTGGATTACAGTGAACAGTTACAGTAAATGGTAAATCCAGTGTCCAACCTCAGACACCGAAAGATCACACACCACTAGCTTGTCTGCTTTTTAATCATCTCATCTCATCTTTCTTTTTTTTTTTTTTACCTTACAGTTCTCTTTATTTCAAGGCAGCATTGCTTGTGGGAATGCCGACGTGCTGAAAAGTGCAGTATACCCTCTCAAAATTTAATGACTTTTTAAAAAAGAGGTCTTTTTAAGTTTCCTTTGTAATTCATTCCTCCTCTTATAGGATTCAGTATCAGGAAGCCACCAGGGAGTTGGTGTAGCCCGCAACACTGTTCTCAAGCAGCCAGTCAGTGGGGTTATTTTTAAAAGAGGGCTTGAGAAAGCACTGTCCCTAATTGGAAGAAGCAGGAGGTGAATTCACTCGGTGGCAGATCAATACTCCAAAAAACCCAACTGAAATATGCTGTTTAATGCAAGTAATGTTATTCAGTCATGCTTTATGAGAGAAAACGCAGCAAAGTGTGTGTTCTAAGTGTGAATTTCTTTTAATATATCTAATTACAATCTAATTCAGGACGATCCAGAGAAATGAATGAATTCTTTCTTCTTAATCCTGTTTGGGATTAGATGTGAAAATCTATTGATTTTACAGTACTTCTCCAGCCGGTTTCTTTTTGTACACAAGTGTCCAACAGGAAACACTTCTGAGAACGACAGTGTGATCTATAGTCAGACAGTTCCTACATGTCACATATTTCTATACATAACGGCCATTATTCATGTGGCGCGGTCTCTTTGGGAGCATATTTCACCTCCGGAGGCTCTGGGCTTTTTGTTTTGTCTGAGGAGCCGTTAATGGCCCGAGATGCTTGGCGTGCTGTTGAGCAGTTGACACCACGGGTCAAAACTCACAACTCGTAGGCGGTAATATAAAAAGACCAAATCGATGTCTCCCATCCTCTTAACCTTCACCTCCCATTTCATGCGGAGGTGAAAACTTTTTATACCACCACAAGGAAATATTCTCTGCGAATGTGTGTGATTGGAATAATGCAACAGTTTCTCCTTCTCCTTAACCACAATTAATTAAAAGGGAATAACAATGAATCATAGATGCGCCCGTCCGTATCAATAAACATTTGTTTTGTGCTCCAACACTGGGGAGCACGGTCTTGTAAAAGCCAATCTGCTGTTGTGATGCACAGGTGTGTTTGTATTTAACACAGAGGAAGAATTAGAAAAGATTTTTTTTTAAAAGACAACAGAGACAACAACAACAGAGTGGAAATTGAAAAACTTTCCCTCGTACTGAATTTATTATTAGCCGAGGAGGGAGGAGAGGTCACCTGATCTCAGTGGAGTGGAGAGAGAGAGAGAGAGAGAGAGAGAGAAAGAAAACACATCTTCAGCTGGGAATGATTAATGTAATGGTTCTGTCTGTGCCGAGCCGTGTAAACCTAATCCAAAACATTCAGAGGTCAGGTATCGTAGACCTGCGCTTAATCCTCGTTGGTTCGGGTCAGTCAGTTTGATTCACAGCAGTGTTGATCCTCCCCAGTAGCATCTTTGGTTTCTGTCCAGTGCGAGGCTTCCTCCTCCCTAACTGGGTCACATCCTGTCCCAGGACGGGGACCAACCACAACACAACACTTACTGATATCCGTCCCCCGCAGACAAGACAGAGGAGAAGTGTCGGGAGATGAACACACTTTATTCATCTCACCTTTGCTCCTTTCATCTCCTCACTACATGACACGCTGAAAAGTAGCCGAGGCTTTTGTTTTACAGTAGAGCGCGGTCGGCCTTCGCCAGAACAGGAGACGGGAAGGGGACGGGAACCACAGGAAGCTGAGGTCTAATCTCGCCAGACACAACTCTTGTCAAACACACAAAAGCACTTCTAAACATTTATGTTCGCACACACACATGAACCTACGCTGGGAAGCTGACACGTGAAGGAAAATAATATTTTCTTTTCATTTGCATGCTTCACGTGCACTATGGCAGATAACCTGAGAGCCAAGGACATACAGAATTAGCATTTTTAAAGATTAATCAACGATGTTGTTGTAGCTTTTGGTCAGTTATACAGAATACTGAAGGTGATGAATTAGTAAGGGAATTGTTTGAATAGAAAAAACAACAACTTTACTTTTGGAGTAGCAGCTATAATCCAAGAAATATGTCCGCACTATAAACACAAAGCTGCAGGCGGCAGCTGTTTAGCTAAGCCCTGCACAAAGAGTGGAAACGAGGCAAACAGCCCCATTCTGTCCAATAGTAACAAACATCTTCTACCAGCGCGGATGTTTGGATTTAACCAGCGAGATAAACCATGTTAGTTGGTGAGCGTCAGAACCGCTGCCAGGTGATTTGGACTGACCCAGGCTAGCTGTTTCCCCTCTGTGTGTAGCCGTTGTGCTATGCTACGCTACGCTAACCATCCAGACACGGGGATGGTATCGATATTCTCCTGTAATTCTTGGCACGGGACCAGATGATCTTATTTCCCAGAATGCAGAAGGATCCCTGTAATTTTAAATGTGAAACACGCGGGATATCAAATTGCCTGAGGCACCAGAACATCCCATAAGCATGTCTGATTTCAGGGTACTGGCTTTGCAAAATTTAAAACATGTGGTGGCTTTATCCCTGCTACCCCTCCCAACCCCCTACCCCCGAAAACACGGGAGGCTCTGAGCGAAACCTGGAGGACATTAAGTCTCCTGTAAAGGAGTTATTTCAGTTCTACGAGGAACAGGTCGGAGCAGCTTCAAGTCCCAAGACCCCAAACAAATGCCATCGAACCAAACGGGAATCCTTCGATTAACAATTTATGAATTATTCCATCTTTCTCTGACTTGTCGTTACCCCGGTTAACATGAAAAGGTGTCAAGGTTGGAAAGATATGATATAAAGGGAAATGATGGAGCATACAGAAATAAATCCAACCATGAATACAAACTGAGAGCAAGTCGCCTAATGAATGTAGCTGTAATTTCACCAGATACCTACATCGATAAGGAAGTCTCTTTTTGAAGCACGTCATCAGTACATCTCAAACCACCAACACCTCTTCCTCCTCTCACATGTCTCGTTTTCATTATCCCCGTTATTCCCCTCTGTCTCCATTTCTCTAGGTGTATGAGGGTAATTGGCACTCTGTTTCTTTAATTAAAATGAGGTCTAATTGTAGCCGAAGCAGGGCAAACGTTCGTACGCCTATAATTTCCCTATCACACTCCAGAGCCTTGGAGAAGTGGAAAATGGGGAGGGAAAAGGCACGCAATGTGGAAATTAACACAAAAGTGAAGTTGCATTAATAAAAAAAAAAACAGAACAGAAAACAGCTGTAGAGAAAATGAGGATGTAGCATTTGCTGTAGTTCCCTTTTGTCAAAAATACAAAGTCAGGTTTTACATTTCAAAAGAAAACCCTGTACAACACCCTCCATTGTTATCTGCTTTTCATACAGAAAACTTAATACCTCCCCCCTCTGCTGTGCTTTTCCCAGCATGGTGTGATGAAGGAAATACAACTGTACTATGTTGGCACCGATAGCTTAACCCAACTTCTTCAGCCTTAGGTCTTAAACTGACAACGAAAAGTGGCTCCTAAATATATATTTATTTTACAATCTCAGATGATCAGGCCTGCCCCTCTTGCCAGCGCCAGTATCAGTTTAGACTCCTCTGGTGTCTCCTAATGTGGACAATTGTAGTGTAATTACTGTACAATGGTTTGTTTTGGGATTTAAATATGGCCAGATGACGAAATTTTCATTGTTCCTACATTTCTCTAACACTCGGGGCAATTTTCCGGCAGTGGGTGGCCGCCGCTTCTGAAAGAATGTAGGGGAAACGCTGGTTTCCTTTAACAGGGCTTAAGCCTGAATCTACATGGGTGAAAGGCAAGGCCATGCATGTACATAATAGAAACACTCACGCTCACGCATCCTGTCTCATAAACCGTAATGATAGAGCAGCGATAAACAGTGATTACCGAGCCAGGGGCGTGGCGTTTCTTTCTCCACTCCTTTAACTAAAAACAAAAAATATATATACACATGAAGACGAGGCAGGTGTTCGTATGAAAGGTGGAGACAAGACGAGACCTTCTCCACGTCGGAGCCTGGGTATTTTGAAGGTGTTTTAAATTATGCTGAAGTGAACTCGAGGCAGACTAAACGCAGGGAAAGCACCGGCCTGAATATTGCCACCCAATTATCCTCCTCATCCACATCTCTCCTCTCTCTCGCAAGACTTTCTTCTCCTCCTCTTTATTGCCTCAGATTGTTGTCATAAGGCTGGTGGGCTTCTGCGGTTTTGAAGTGGAAGAGAGGAGCGAGAGAGGCATGTTTGTGTTTCTTCACAGGGAGTTTGCACAGAGACGGTGAAACGAGTAGAGGGCGAGAGCGAGAGAGAGAAACCGAGAAATTTTCATAAGGGGGAGAAGTCGATGATTAAAGTTACATTCGCCATCTACCGCCCGGTGTGATATAATGACAGACCTGCTGCATATGCACAACTGATGATTAGTGATGTCATGTCATCGCTTCCATACGCTGCTGCACAAGGTCAGGTCACCAAGACGATGGGAAGGAGGAAATGACACTGGGGTGAAACGCTGAGAAGATTTTAAGTGATTTGGCTTCATGACAGAGAGAGTGTGTGTGTGTGTGCATATATGTCTGTGTGCATGTGTGTGTGGGTTGTTCGAAGAGGAATTGTATTAAATTAGCAGGAGCTAAGATGTGAGCAGCTGTGGGCGTGATTGAGTGATCATTGAAATCATTATGGGATGTAACGACCTGGATATTAATAGACAACACCAGATATCGTCCTATCACAACACTTCTTCGTCTTTTATGGGGTTTTATATGAAAAAGTTTACGTGTTCCCGTTAAACCGTGTTTTATTCTGAAGGAGGAATAGCTTTGTTTTACATGCTCAGTGAATACACCACACAGTATCTGATCTCTACCCAACAATTAAACGTCCGTCAGCATTTGAGCGCTGACGTCTGGCTCTGGGCGGCTGCAGCTGTAACATTTGTCTCGGTACAGGAAGCGCCAGTCAGATTCTGTTTTATCTCTGAGATTTGTTCTAATTTTTTTTTTTTTTTTTTGCGGCTTCATGTGTATCTCATTGGGGTGTGGGTTGGTAAGTGGTAAATGTGATTGCCTCTCATTTCCACAGGATCACAGAGATTAGAAACTGTAGGCGTTGCGGTTATTTTTGTAAAATACTACAAGTGTTGGTGTTGGAACAGTGTGTTGTGCAGAAATATATTCATAGAGCACATAGAGCCTTTGACAGCTTTTCGTATCTTTGTACTGTTCTGTGTAAATGTTTTTTTTTCCTCACAGCATCTTCTTATCATGCGTGCATGCCTCTGTACAGTGCACACGAAACTCACTGTAACCATTAGGATTATTTTTTTACTGAGCAGGCCTGAGACGTAACATGCCTACTGATGTAACGATTTCACCGTGAGGTCGTTCAGGATGAATCACACTGACCATAGAAATCATCAATGAACATGAACAGCTAGCATATGAGCTGCACTGCAGGATTTTTTCTTTACTGTAGGCTCAGCTTTTTAATCATTAATTAAGCTTTTTTTTTTTTTTCAACCAAAGTTGGAAAGCTGGAACCAGCCTGTCTGATCCTCTGGTCAACTTTTATGTCAGTCAACCAATCAATGGACCAATCACTTAAAGGAGATATCAGTGAAATGTTTTTGTTAATATAAGTCCTAATTAGTCATATTTTCCGTCAGCAATCACTTACATAGAGTGTTTCGACCGGAACACGAGTCTCTCCGTCACTCTGCTCTGCTGTAACCCGAGGAGAAAACATTTCTTCTGGGATACAAGTGTTATCCAATGAGGAGAGAGAACGGCATGAAGGGCTGTGTGTGCAGCCAAGGGATGCGCGTGAATGTGGTGACGTAGCACGAGGACCAATTGATGCCTGACAAGGGCGGGGGCTGCTAACTCATGGTGCGTTCAAGGAAACTCGTACTTTGTGTTTTTCCTTCCTGTGAAGTCATACCAGTTCGATCTGGTACGAGTTCACGGGTCAGAAGTTACGAGTGGCCGTTATAGGGAACTTTCACAGACAACAGGATGGTAAAAACACGAGCTACGGGTTACCTGGAACGCTACCAAGTCGTAGTTGTGACTTGAAGCTGTAACTTACGGTTTCAAAAGCCTGCCTTGAACGCAGCATTAGCCGAAACGGCCGTGAAGCTGATATTTGCTTTAACTCTCACTCGGGTTTTGGCTTAAATTGAATTTCCACACGGTAGGAAACATATCTAGCTGAGGTGTCGGAGGCTGTGTACTGCGCGTTGCATTTCAATTTCCAGCAGGGAGATAGCCTCGGATAATAATTACAAATTTTATCTCTCAAAATATAAACCAGTGTGACTGCAACTTGATAAATGCCAGACGCCGTTATAAAAGCAAAGGAAGAGGTAGACGGCCGTCTAGTCGCACATTGGGGTGAACACAGATGGAAACAGTGAATCTGTGTTTTGTAATGTGACACTTAAATGTGACACATGTGTTCAGAGTAAATATTCTTTGGAAGATAAAGCGACATGTCAAAACAAGTAGGAAGTGGAAACAACATGTCCATGAGAGAAAGCAACAGTTCGGCCTTGTCCGGAAATGAGAGTGAAGCATTTCTCCAATTGTTTTTTTAATAATGAATGTAAAAAAAAAACGATTATTGTGCAGATAACAGTTAAATAAACAGGCAACAATAGGAGGAGCTGAGTCTTACTCTAAAGTGTAGATATCAGTGGATTTCAGGTTGTGTAACATTATTTATGTGAAGTGTTTTCACAGAAATCAATGATGTGTGATGAAAAAATACAAACCTTTAGAGAGAGACCACAGTTTGAGGAAAATAAAACCATAAAAGAAACTGGGGAAACAGATGCCGTTTTTTCTCTTTTTTTTTTCCAGCAGGTGTAGTGTTGTTTGTGTGTGTGTGTGTTTGTCTGGGTGTGTATAAGTGGGGTTATGGGATGCTGATTTTACTGCCGAACCTTATATTGGTAGCCTAATTCAACAAAACATCTTAATAACCCCAATGATAAACTCTCGTTGAAACCTCCATTTCCTCCAGGATCCATTTCCATGCAGGCGCTCTCCTTGATCACGGCACACAGGAGAGTTGCATTAAATCCTGTTTATTGGTAAAACCGAACTGCCTGACCTCTGAGATGAGCTTCTGCGGGGAACACGAAGTGCTCTAAAAGCCGGTCGGTGACAGGAACCTCACCCCATCAGGAAGAATATGAGTCATAATTTAACAGAGACAATCTAGAAAGAGAGAGGGAAGAAGAATTCTGGAAGGGCTTCAATCGAGAAAACTTGTGTCGTGAATCAGAGCTGTATGAATAAAAATTGATTTGACGCGACTAAATCCAGAAAGTATTCAGATCCCTTCAATTTTCTCACTTCTTGTTATGCTGCGGCCTCCGGGTAAAATAGTTTAAATTAATTTTGCCCCTCATCCATCTACATTCAGTAGCTCATAATAACAAAGCCCAAACAATTGTAGAAATTGGTACAAGTTAATTAAAAAGGGGGGAAAAAACCTATTATATCACAATAGCATCAGTATTCACAGCCTTTGCTCAGTTCGTGGTGGAAGCACGTTTGGCAGACTCCGGTCGTCTTGTGTACGATGTGACCGGCTCTGCACATCTGGATTTAGGGATTTTCTGCCACTCCTCTCCGCAGATCCTCTCAGGCTGTGTCAGGTTGGACGTGGACAGACACTCTCGCGTCCCTCCAGGGATGTTTGATTGGTTTCAAGGACACACACACACACACGGTTGTCCTGAAGCTACTTTTTTGTTTTACATTGTCCTCATCCTTTAAAGGTCCTGGGTTCAGGATGTCTCTGTACCTAGATCTGTTTCCCTTGGTCCCGTCTCTCTGTCCCCGCTGCAGAAAAACACCCCCCACATCACAATGCGGCCGATGTCACCGCGTGTCACAGTGGTACCGGGCAGATGAAGAGCGATGCCCGGTTTCCTCCAGACTTGATGCGTAGAATTCAATCTGGGTTTCATGCTGTCAGTCGTGTCTCTGAGCTCCGCAGGCAGCTCCTTCCACCTCGTGGCCTGGTCTTTGCTCTGATGTGCTTTGTCAGCTGTGAGACCTTATACAGACAGTTGTGTACTGTCCAATCAACTGAACTCGCCACAGGTTTTCCTCCGGTCAAGGTGTGGAAACATCTCGGAGATGATCAGGAGGCCTGGGAGCTAATTAATTGTCATAGGAAAGAGTCTGGATAATAACAGAAATGTGATATTTTATTTTTTATCTATTTAATAATTTAAAAAAAATCGTTTTTACTTTGTCGTTGAGTCTAAATCAATTTAAATGGTATTAGCATAAGACAACAACATAGTTAAATAATAAAAAAGTGAAGCTGTCTGAACATTTTGTGAATCTAAAATGTAGAAGTGTGTGTGTGTGTGTCTCGTTCCCAGTACTTGTTCCCACTCTCTGTGGACAAAAGCCGGCTCTTTTCAGCAGGTTGAGTGTGGCCACAGGCATGGTGTGTGTCTCTGGGAGCAGAGGGGACATGAGGGGGTTGAATAAAAACAAACATGAGAGGAAAAACAATTTCAGGGTGCTGGAAATGTTCCTGTAGTCGTAGTAGTTGTGAGACGGGTGAAACTCCATCTTCTTCCCTAATCCCAGTATAAGCGAGAGAGCTGGAGACTGGAAACAGGCGCAGTCTGTGATGTGAAATTCATCTGGGTGTTTCTGTGAATGTAAATGAGTCGTTTTCACGTGTCCTGCTGTGAGTGACATTATGTTTCTGATCTTTTTCACAGAGGTCCTGATGAACACTAAGACGGAGACTTCTGATCTCAAATGGACCATCTTTTCTCATGCCAAACCCGAGGTATGTAACCGCAGCCTCACTATGTTATCTGTATTCCTAACACAGGCCTTGTGGTGACGGGGGATTTTTGGCTTCCAGCTGTTCCTTTGTTACTCTGGCTATAAAAGAGTTCCTTATATGGCAGGTAACTGACAGAATAAAGGAGATGCCAGAGTGAATGTGGGATTCAAAGTAGATTGGAAGCAGATGCTTTGATATATCCCATCAACCTTGGAGTTGGAGTCACTGTCTGCCCACAGTTTTGAATAGCGCAGCCAGAAAAAGACATATTTGTAATTTGATCGACTGAGGAGTGGTTGCTGGGATGTTTCTGCCAGCGTCAGTGACCAAAACTGCTCGACTTTGTGATGTCTCCGAGGGAAAATGGTTACAGTGCTGCTGGCAGGGACATTTCTGGAACTGGACACAAATGCTCAACAAATGTGTCCGTGCTTTTGATTAAGATGCAAAGCGAAGCAGACTGACAGTCTGTAAGGAGTTTCATTCATTTGAAGTAGCTTATCAAACGCTTCACGTTGTCAAAAGCCTAGATGGATTGTTTGTCTGTAGCACTATAGAGAATAAAACTGTGAGGTACTTAATGATGGCGTGCCACGAGCTGTCTGCATCAGAAATTACAGATATTAAAGGATTACTATATGGTTATTTTTAGGATTAAAGGATTGTCACAGCTTCGTGGTGGATATTTGTGGCTTTGTAAGAAAACCAAATAAAGCAATATGAAATAATGTACTCATTTCGTCGCCCCATGGGTTTAAGAATTGGGGATCGAGGCAGTTTGGCGGAAAAACCTTGACATAATGAGCGACATGTGTTGGTTGAAATGCTTTGTCGACCCTTCAGCCTCAGTTCATTGTAATGGTAATGCCGTCAGAACAAGA
Organism: Trachurus trachurus; assembly: GCF_905171665.1. Taxonomy (NCBI): domain Eukaryota; kingdom Metazoa; phylum Chordata; class Actinopteri; order Carangiformes; family Carangidae; genus Trachurus; species Trachurus trachurus. Next base: position 15,274,247 of record NC_139903.1, on the reverse strand, counting down.
GCAGCCACAGTTGGAAATAGCCATCGGGCGTAGCAGGAGAAATCCCCGCAGGCCGACGTGGACTGGTCCCAGTTCAGAAATCCAGCTGCCAGGTGAACATGAAATAAAATGTAACTGAGCATTTAGCATCAGGCGTTTGCCGCAGGTGTGTTTATGTCTGCCAGATGTGCAGACAAACTTCTGCATACAGCTACAGTGTAAAACCATACTTTCCTTCTCGATATGAGGACACTTTTGCGATGCATTATTATTAATACTATACAATATCCATATTGAAATGACCTGTCATATACATAATATAAAAAGAAATAGCATTATTACCATGTACAATATTGAAATGTGCATAATATAAACTTTTGCCGAGTGAACAACAAAGACAAGTGTCACATGCAGGTGAGCCCTGTGGGATGTTTGGTTAATCTTCATCACTGAAAACATTTTGTTCACACAAATATGCGCTGCCATAGTATTTATTTTTCTGGGATTAGAAGGGAAATTCTTCCTCTGAGTGATTCAGACCTGGCTCTCAGTGCTTTGCTGCACTGTAATTCATTCAGACCAGTATTCTGCCTCACTCAACACATCATCTGCAAATGGATTTTTAAAGATTTACATATTTACATAACTGAATTTCTGAGCCTCAAGTTCAGCAAATCTGCTAAATTCTGCCCTGAGTATGTTAATTTCTTGCTTGTTTCCCGCTCTTGGGAACATAGTGGTGGAGAACATGTTTGCTGTTGACTCAGAAGTCAGACATGAAAGCAATTTTCACTTGTATTTTACTCCCCAACAAATGTAGATTTCAGTGGAAGGGAGTCTTTAGTGCAGAAATATTTGCAATATCCTCTCCCCTGTTCTTGCATTTTCAGTCTAAAAGTGTGTTTAAGGGGTGTAAGTGGTGTGTGTCTTGGACGCTGTGTTGCAGCACTGTGCTCTGTTTGACAATTGAGCCCCGGATTCCCACTGGCTGAGCTGTGGCTCAGCAGGAGGAATGATTTAACAACCCGGATTCAAATTCGGCTGGATCGTAATCCGCACCAAGTCCGGAGCCGTCCCACAGGCCTCAGACAGGTGCCTTACAGCAGAGGGCCAACAAATAACCGCAACATTATTATGATGAATAGCACTTTTAATGATACCAATTATAAAAAGACACTAGGGGAAGTCTTTACGGGACAATTAAATATTCTGTCTGGGCTCACAAAAGACGTTCTTGAGATTTCGGGCTCATGTGTCACTTTAACGTCCAAGCTGACAGCGCTCTGTTTTCCTCTTCGCTCTCAGTGGGAGGAGGTGAGCGGCTTAGACGAGGAGAACAACAGCGTGAGGACGTATCAGATCTGTCAGACCGACAGCGCGTCCAGCCACTGGCTGCGGAGCGGCTTCATCCAGCGACAAGGAGCCTCTCAGGTTTACGTGGAGCTGCGCTTCACCATGATGGAGTGTTCCTCCAGGAGCACGCACCACCGCAGCTGCAAGGAGACCTTTAACCTCTACTACTACCAGGCCGACTCCAACGAGGCCACGGGCTCTTACCCCCCCTGGATGGAGAACCCCTACACCAAGGTACGTCCACGAATAGCAGCCTCATTATTACAGAAAGTTATTATTATTATTTGATGACTTTTTCAAAAAATAATATTCAAATTCATCTCTAATAAAACTGAATATCTGGATTTTAAGATCTCTCCGGCTGTGAGACATGACTTTTTCAGCAGCAGATCCTCAGACCTCTGATGTCAGAGCGTCCTTGAACACACCGCCGGAGAGGTTTCGTAACAGTGCCTGCTCCGCAACTTCATTACCACTTAATAATGTAACTTTGGCAGGAAAAATAAAAGAGATGAAATGTTGACTGTGATGAATTATGTTTCTATTGAGCAAGTCCCTGCAAGTCGAAGTGTTCTGTGACAAATGGGAAACAGTGGGAACCAGGAAGGTAGTCGATCTGAATCGCAGAGCAATGCTTTGGAAAGTGTCCAGTAATGAAAAGCATGTGCGATGTTGAGTTAATAGGTCAGAGTGGATAAATGCAAAACCACCAGTCACGTCCCCTTTTCTTCAACTGAACCCTGTGCTGGAATCTGGCCATTACATAAGACCCTTTCTCTTTCTTTTCCTGCCTTAGGTGGACACAGTGGCTGCGGACTTTCTGCTGAGGAAGGGCGGGGAACGGAAATTTAATGTGAAGACCTTAAGACTCGGGCCTCTATCTAAGAGAGGCTTCTACTTGGCTTTCCAGGCTCAGGGCGCATGCATGGCCCTGTTGTCTGTCAGGGTGTTCTTCAAAAAGTGTCCTCCCCTGGTCAGCGCTCTGTCCTCTTTCCCCGAGACTGTCCCCAGATCTTTAGTGCAAGAGGCACAGGGAGTGTGCGTGGACCACGCCGCCCAGCAGGGGCCCCGACCTCGGCCTCCTAAGCTCTTCTGCGGGGAAGACGGCCAGTGGGTCGGCCAGCCCACCACATCCTGCGCCTGCCTTGCAGGGTACGAGCCGGCTGAGGCATCCACTAGATGCACAGGTGAGACAGGGGCAAGGTTATGCCACGTATATAAGTGTGTAAGTATGTATTTATATAGACTCCACCCACATAGGCAGCAGAGCAGCCAGACTAAACAAGAAAACAATGGTAAGCGAGGGTGGGTTTCCACTGAGAGAGAGCGTTGCAGAGGAAATGAGAAACCAAGGAAGTTAATGAGGGAGGGGGACATCTTTGACACAGAGGGGACAAAGGGAGGTCAGGTGGAGCAGCGCTTATCTCAGAAAGGAAGAGCCGGGTCAAAGGCTCACGGCCACGACGGCTCATGGTATGGCTAAGATAGAAGCAGCACAGGAGGTGGAGGTAGCAGAGAGGGACAGGAGGTGGGGGAGGCTCGGGGTGAAGATCATATCGGTTTGAGAACATCAAAGCAAAGCAGACAAAAAAAAAAGACAGAGGGAAGAAGCAGGATGATTCTCTCAGGAGCCGTGCAGCAGCTCTGTTTAATGAGACCAATTAACAAGCCTCGTGCAAGAACACCCCCCACACGCACAATCACACACACACACACACACCACATCGCGCCGACATGGGAAATCGTTGAGCGCTAAACACAGAGACGCGAGGAGAAACGCTACGTTTTCTCAGGAAAATGTGTGGCGTTTCCATAGTGGGATTCAGTTTGATCTCTGTGGGAGGTATAATGATTTTTCATAACACAAAATAATTTCTGACATTTTGCTTTTGGTGAAGCGGGGTTGGCATTTCCAGCGTTCTGTCACCGAGGAGAGTGAGGCTGTGAAGGGAAAAAAAAAAAAAAAAAACACTCACCACCAGACCATAAAGGGGAAATTGCCTCCGTAGCAAGATTGAACAGTTAATTTGCTCCGTAGGCCGAGTATTTCATCAGGTTTAAAATTAAATTAATTTTTGTGCTAATGTCATTATCTCCCATAGACAACACATAGATTTTCTGGGTCAATCACAAAGCTCGAATGCAAAACGTATTAATCCATTCCAGTCAAGGTTTGGTAGTTTTCCACCTGAGGTCGATTAAAAGGTTTAAACTCAGAAAAAAGTCTCAGGATAACAGGAGAAAAACAACATCAGATGTGAAACACTGGTCAGTAGTGACTGTTTCTGTAAACCAGTTGTTGTTCTGCATCATCTGCCAATGTTAAAATTAGAGCTAGAAAACACCCAGGTTTTTTTTTTTTTCATGTCTAAAAACAGTCATTAAAACACACACATTCACCAAACTCCGCTATGTTGTTTTTTTTTTTTTTTTTTTTCACATCTGGGAAATTCCTGCGGAAAGATGTCGGCCGCAGTGTGTCGACCCTGCGAAACAGAAGCCAACAATGCTCCGCTCGGTGTGAAAGTTTATTGTTTTATTCCTCCCGCTCAGCAGCTGAGGTGGCGTCTCAGCAGTCGCACCGAGCGCAGAATAGTAAACACTGCACAGTGTCAGTGAGTGTGTGTGTGTGTGCGTGTGACAAGGTGACAGCGTATTACACACTCACACGTAGGACGGTGTCAGTGTGTTGGATCTGGTGTGTTTTGTGTTCATGTAGTCGATGCTAAGAGGAGAACGGGTTCAGACAAGGGCAACTAATCAAAATAATCATTATCAGTTAATTTATGTATTGGCATTATTTTAATCAATGGAACAAAATTTGCAAGTCTGCTTTTTTTTTGCATTATGGGTTTATAAACTGATCCACTGACTTAACTTATCGATGAATCAACTAAGCCTGTTTGTTTATATCTTGAGCATGATACTGCTGTTTTCGGTTTTATTGATGAGACAATATTAGGCTCAATAAGCGAAGGCACTTCTTTGTAAGACTCCCACACGTGCTGTCTTTCATTCAGACATAATTAGCTTCAATGATAAGCAGCATGTCAATGGTGTGTGTTCACTGAATACACCATTACTATGAGATTTATTACTGTGATTGTCTTCAGCTAAGAGGCCTCATTACACAGCTCTGTCTGTCAATCTGCAGCCATCTGGCATCTAAGTACCCACAGAAAAAAAACTCAACAAATGTGTTTGCAAATTCACTTTGACCCACGACTGTGTGTGGCTCTCAGTGTGTGGAGATTTTATTGACTGTATAATTTGCTCTCTCTCTCTCCTCTCTCCTCTCAGCCTGTCCTGTGGGTCACTTCAAGTCAGGCGCAGAGGGACAGTGCACGAGCTGCCCGGGATACAGCCACGCCACCGACAGGGGGAAGAAGGAGTGTGCGTGTCGCTCTGGATACCTACGCGCAGAATCCGACAGTCCAGACGCCCCGTGCACTAGTAAGTATGCATACAAAGGTGCTTGGGCACAATCCACATGCAAATATGGAGGTGCTAAGCAACACAGGCATCCTCTGGTTTGTTCTCGCTCTGCACCTTTCCTTGTTCTTCTTCACTTTGTCTCTGGTGCTGTTTCTCTTTTCCTCTGGTGTCATTTATCCCGGCTCCTCTAATCTGCTTTGTGTCCTTTCTCCCACGGCCGGCCATTGAGATGCATGTCTTTTGTGACAGGTTGTTGGGGGCAGGGCTTTCTCTCCAAAAGTGAAGTAGGCATTGATGGTCCCGAGTGACACCTCCATGCGGATTCAGGAATTTCAATTCAGCCACACTATAGAGGTGTGAAACAGAGGGACTTCTCAATTCGGCACATTCTCTTGAAACAGCCCCAAAGAGGAAGTGAAACAATGTGAAACTCAGCATTGTTGACATTTTCTGTTCTCTGCAGGTGTGATATCAATGCCAACTAGAATTCACATCCACCAATTTTATTATTGCTGATAAGTTTAATTACAAAGGCTTTATCTTAATTATTAATCACGTAATGAGGCCATTTCTATTACATATTCTGTTTTTTTTCTACTGGCTGTGCGTGTGTGCACTTCAGCACGTCACCTGCATTTTTCAATTTGTATGCAAAATTGTGAAGCAGCCGTGCCATCTGTAGATCAGCCGGCTCCCCCCCCCCCCCCCCCCCCCCCCTGAAAATACGTGTTTTTACTTTGCTGTGACAGCCTCCGTGATTTTAATAAAGTGGATTCTGATTGTTAAGTCACAAAATGTATCACCTCTAAAAATCCCTCCACCTCCAAACGTTGAATTCAGAATTCATGCGCGCTCAGATTGTCTGTGATGTTGCCCCACTTGGGTTTCCAATGAGAGCACTTATTAGCACTTAAGTTGGCTGCAGGCTCACTGACAAAGCTCCGTCTCCTTGGCAGGAACAGAAACTTATTCACAGCAGCAGAGTGGTATTGCTGTTAAGTTTCGCATGCCTTGAGGCAATAGCTATCTTCTTACAATTTTCAGACAGTGATCATTATCATCCAGTTTCAGACAAACTGTTAAATGCTGCAACACATATGCTCCCGTCATGACGCACGGCTTCTGCAGAAGCGTCGTTCTGCTCCGTGACCACATGTGCAGTGTCCTCACAGTGGAAATGCATGAATAAATGGTCTGTGTGGGTCAGGGGAAGGTAAAGCAACAGTAAAATGGCACAGAGGAGATTATAATTTGATTTGATAGAAGGATTTTATACAGTGTGATTGCATCAGGAGGACGCGACAACTGGAAAATCAAATATGATGACATTTTTGACCGAATAACGCGACAATATTTGAGGGATGGCTACTGGTGCTTTCTGAGGGCTTTTAAAAGCTGGAAATGTATCATATGTAGTGTTGCTGTAATGACTCCACTGAGTCAGTTTAATAAGTTTAGAAAATTGCAACACCTGAGTCTGACATCCGTGACAACATTAAAGGGAATAGTTTGACATTTTGTGAAATATGGTTATTCTCTTTCTTTAGAATTGAAGATTGAGACGACCACTCGCTCTTGTCTGTATGTTAAATAAGAAGAAGTGCATTTTCTATTCTGTCAAGCAGAATGATTTTGCTATTACAGGAGCTTGAAGGATGATTTTTCTGTTCATTTCCAATATTTATAACATTGGGATTATTGCTATGGCAATCTAATTTTGCCTTCTTTGTTTTTTTCCTCCATTATTTGCAGAACCCCCATCGGCGCCGCGCAGCATCAGCACCAAGATCAACGACACCACGCTCAGCCTGGAGTGGAACGAGCCTCTGGACAACGGCGGCAGAACAGACATAGCCTACGCCGTCAGGTGCTCGGTGTGCCGCACGCCCAAGGGGCCGTGCCTCTCCTGCGGAGACAGCGTCAGCTACCGGCCAGAGCAGGTGGGCCTGCTGGGGCGCAGGGTGGAGGTGTGGGGGCTGCTGCCGCACACGACCTACAGCTTCACCATCCAGGCGCTCAACGGGGTTTCCCAGCTCAGCGGCAAGGACCCCGCCAGCGACAGTGTCAACATCACCACGAGCCATGACGGTGAGAGGGTGCAAAAGGGGAAAAAAAAGAGGTGGAGAGGTAAAAATAGTCTGAATTTCATGTGGTATTTATAATTCTTCTGCCATCTGTGCAGTTCCATCGCTGGTGCCGGTGATTCACAAGAACGACTCCACAGAGAGCAGCCTGACTCTGCACTGGTCTATCCCGGCTCAGCAGCACTACGCCATCCTGCAGTATCAGCTACGCTACTGTGAGAAGGTGAGAGCTTCCCGGCGACACCTCTCCACTCAGTGGCTGTTCGCATTTCATTGTTTCCTAGTCACGCATACTCACAGCTCAGGGTTAGAATACACTGGAAGACAAAGTGAAGATGTGGGAAACAGGGAGTGGCAGTAATTAATGTGGATTTTCTCACACAGTCCCAAATCTTGCAGGTGAAACCAAAATGTCCTATAATCCCGTGAATCATCCAAACAAATTGAGGGAGCTTCAAATATTTGACAATGTTAATGAAATATTTCAGAATATCGGCTCAAAACGTGGTTGTCTGATTTCTGAGACTAAGACTTTGACACAAGAAATTAATTTCACAATCAATGCAAACTTCTGACGTGTTAATTAACAAGAGATGAAATTAGTGTGAATCATCTTGGGAGGATTTTTTAAAACTCCTATAAATGACTTTAGTGCATTTTTGGTGGAGTTTGTTGAGAGTGTTTCTTCACATTCGTTCCCTCAAGTATTCCTGCTTTATGCTTCGCTTTTCATCCAGGAGCGACGTAGCGAGGAACAGTGCCACTACACGGAGAGCAGCAGGAACCAGGCCGTGCTGACAGACCTCCGTAGGGCCACTCAGTACGAGGTGCAGGTCCGGGCACGCACCATGGCTGGTTATGGCAGTTTCGGCCCTGCAACCATCTTCCGCACCCTGCCTGATGGTGAGAAAACGCCCTGATCCCAGTTGAAAACAGACTTTCTCACACCTAAATGTTGTTTTTCAAATTCTTCTCTGTCCAGTCAGACTCGGTTGGTTCTTGTTATTAATGCATTGCTCATGTCCTTCTATATAAAGAGGATCTATGCAAGTCCGGGCGCTTTTCCGTTGTTTTGCTAATCCTCCTCCCGGCCATGTGCATTTGTTTTCAAAGAAGCCGACGAGAAAGCAATCCACGGAGCGGTGGATAACGTTATAAATCATATGTTGCAATGTGTGAATTTGTGTAGTCTTACCTGTCATAAACAAGTCTCAGCTGTGCTGCTGAGACAAGAGCTGGGACACCGGGTCGGCAGCTCTGATCTGGAGAGGTTGGTTTTCAGCCAACAGACGCCAGGTGGAAGGCAGACAGCTTTGTAACAAGATACAGTTGTTTATTTAACCATCACAATTACTCCAAAGCTGTTTAATTAAGGTAAATATGTAGCATAGTTGAGGTGAAAAGTCCTGCATAGTTCCTCTTTAACCTTTTCAACATTATAAATTCCTGTTCTTGTTCTCTTTGCTCTCTTTTACCACCGATGTAAACTTCCTGTCACAATTTCTGTCCTTACATTCTAACTCTGCCTGTGTCTCATTTTCTTTCTCTCTCTCTTATTTGTCTCAGGCTCTGATTCCTCCCAGTTCTTGATACCTGGCATCCTTATCGCTGTTGGGATGCTGCTGCTTGTCATTTTCGCCTTGGTGACTGCTTACTGCATACGGTGAGAACAAGGGAAGGGGAAAAGAAGCCAAAACAAAAAGAAGAAAAGCTGACAGAATAACAGGAAACAGGGAGAAAAAAAATGGGGGAAATCGAAAACCAATAACAACCACGACCCCAATTTTACAGTTTTACACCACTTTGTTCTTTTGTTTATACAAAATATATCTTATCAACAGCGGATTTGCACTCTGTTACCCACACCGTTTTTTTTCCCCTCTGTGCGGCGGTTCAGACACAAAGCAATGCTCATGGTGTCTTTTGCTTGCACAGCTAAAAGTTATCCTGCTCATTAGAACATTTTCCTTAGGCTTCATTGTTTGAGTAAATAGTGTTGGATGCCATCAGAGGTAGAAACTGCGTGTGTCTGTGCATATGTGTTTGTGTGTGTGTGTGTGTGTGTGAGTGAGAGTGAGAGAGAGACACAGACTCAGAGGGATGACGATAGAGGTAGAGGGCAGGGAGAGACAGGATGCAGGCGTCCCAACCCTGTTTCCACAGGACAAGAGAACAATAGCTGTGACCTTGTGACACACACACACACACACACACACACACACACACACACACACACACACACACACATACAGTTACACACACACACACACACAAACCAGTGGCTGAGGCCCAGATCTGCCACTAACCGAGGGTGGTGCATTATTGCTATTTTAGGCTTATGAGGTGGGAGAGGGAGAGAAATGGAGGAAGGCAGGGATCCAGTAGCTACGGGGCTGTTACAGTCTTAAAGTGGATGAGCTTTTGCCAGCAGAATTATAATGGAGCCACTTGTGTCAAAGAGCGGGACCATAGGCGTTGGCTCAGGTATTCGTCATGACCCGCCGTGGTACATCGTGCTCGTGTGGAGAAGACTTGCAGGTTGTGCAAGGCCTTTAACAAAAATGCTTCTCACAACACAGCGGCTTTTTATTATTGTTATGTTGAACAATAATGAAAATGAATGGTGGTGTTTTTGGAGCGGAGAGCGTCCTTCTGGAGTCTGGATCCCTGTCAACTCGAGGGTTATTGGTCTGTAGCTGAACTCGGCTCTGACCTCTGCACATGGGCCTCTCAGTTATTCCCAAAGGAGGTCAATAAATTATCATATTTTGCTCCGCTCTACTGGCATCCCAGAGTTTCTATCATCAAATAAAAATAATCACACAGTGTTTTTTTTTTATTTTGAGATGATCATTTTTTCAACAAGACATATTTTCATTGTTTTCTTTTGTTTTTGCATCTGATTGTTGCAGCATGGTTTGGCTTCACATTGAGAAGAGCTGGTTGAACATTCATTTTTCAGAAAACTGTGCTGCCATCCTAATCTTACTTTATTTATTCCCATCTCACTGTGCCTGCAGCCGACACAACCGAATAAAGGACCCAGAACTGAGCGACAAAAACAGCCAGTACCTCGTTGGCCAAGGTAACAGATCAAGGACACGCACACAGACACACACACACACACACAGACACAACAAAACCTTGGCTGTTTCCAACTCGTTCTCATAGAGAAATTCATATTTAATGTGCCGGGCTCATTGCGGCTTATATCTCACTAAACATTTCTTCTTTTCCTTTCCCACGACTCCGTTTGTCTTTCTCTCGCAAGGGATCAAGGTTTATATCGACCCCTTCACCTACGAGGACCCGAACGAGGCAGTGCGAGAGTTTGCCAAGGAAATCGATGTTTCCTTTGTCAAGATTGAGGAGGTTATTGGTGCTGGTAAGTCCCAGCCGTCTGCCTCTCCCAGTATTCACAAATGAGTGAACTCTGCACTGGTCGTCCCTCGGTGTGAACTCCCAGACTAAATGTATTTTTAAAGCGCTGCTGATTGTTCTCTTTTAAAAATAACATCATTAGCAATAATTCTAATTTAATGTTAAACTGATTCTGTGACATTTAAAGTCATTTCCTGTCTTGTCTTTTATCAGACAAAATTCAATATATGTGTGCAAATAAAGCAATTAACTGATAAATATGTTAGCAATGTTAGTAGCCTTCATTTAAACTAAAGGGCACCAGTAGCTGCGAGCGAGCTGTAGGTTTGCTCATGATAATAGTCGTCCTCCTAATGCGCTGAACGCTGCTAAAGCAAACAGCTCTAATGGCTGTTTATGTGTCTGTGCTGCAGGAGAGTTCGGCGAGGTGTGTCGAGGACGGCTGCGAGTCCCCGGGAAGAAAGAAAACTACGTCGCCATAAAGACGCTGAAGGGAGGCTACACGGAAAAGCAGAGACGGGACTTCCTGTCCGAGGCGTCCATCATGGGCCAGTTCCAGCATCCCAACATCATCCACCTGGAGGGGATCATCACGGCCAGCTGCCCCGTCATGATCCTCACAGAGTTCATGGAGAACGGCGCCCTGGACTCGTTCCTGCGGGTCAGTGATGGAGAGGAAAGAGGAGACGCGACTAAAAAAACAAAACAAAACAAAACAAAAAAAACGCCACCATCTCTTCCCTCACTCCTCCAACTCAAGTGTTTCTCTCCCCCACAGCTGAACGACAGCCAGTTCACGCCCATCCAGCTGGTGGGCATGCTGCGCGGAATCGCCTCGGGCATGAAGTACCTGGCAGAGATGAGCTACGTCCACCGAGACCTGGCTGCCCGCAACATCCTGATCAACAGTAACCTGGTGTGCAAGGTGTCTGACTTCGGCTTGTCACGCTTCCTGCAGGAGAACTCGTCCGACCCGACCTACACCAGCTCTCTGGTGAGATGACGACAGCCCCTCCTCAGTTACTGCCATAAGAAACTCTTCCATAAATTCATCCGCATTTTTATTCGCTTGCAGGAAATGAATTAAAATCTTCCTCAAATTTTTAATTTTAAAGCTGCAGCTCATGAGCAGGAGACCAGGATGCTGTTAACGACAAATAAACCAGCGTGTCACTGATAATGACATTATTATACGACTTGCTTTGTTTTGTTTGATCTTGAATCTACAGGACTGATGCAGATATTGTCTAATTCAATAAAAAAAAACACATTGCGGAAATATAAAGTGCCTGTAGTCACATTATTATTTTGAGGAAGTAGCTTTCAAGATGTTTTTCATGTTTGTCAGAGCCCTGTCTGACCACGTTTATGTGAAGTCTTGCGGTGTTGACTGTTTTCCTCTCTGTGCAGGGAGGTAAAATCCCAATCCGCTGGACAGCACCGGAGGCTATAGCCTTCAGAAAGTTTACCTCAGCCTCAGATGTGTGGAGCTATGGCATCGTCATGTGGGAGGTCATGTCTTTTGGAGAGAGACCCTACTGGGACATGAGCAACCAGGATGTAAGTTTGAGCAAAAAAAAAAACACGTGGGCAGTTCTTGACAGTGATGGTGAAGGTTTTGTTAGGCGCAGCACGAAGCCGAGCTTTTCCTAATTAAAAGTTTGCGTAATAACTTTTCCATTTGCATTCTGAGAAAAAAAAAACTTTTCACATAATCAATTTGTCTTAAGTCTTAGTGCTTGAATAGTAGCTGAATCATGAGATTGCCTCTTTCCTCCTTTGTAATGTTTATTTTTTCCTCTTGTTTGTACCTTTGCTAATCTTTTAGGCCCCGGAGCAGCTCAGTATTGATTTAAATACCATTCAGCTAATGAATTGGTTTCCCTCCTATTAGGTAATCAATGCCATAGAACAGGACTACAGGCTGCCCCCTCCCCCCGACTGCCCCACCCACCTGCACCAGCTGATGTTGGACTGCTGGCAGAAGGACCGCTCGGCGCGCCCCCGATTCACGGACCTCGTCAGCGCCCTGGACAAGCTCATCCGCAACCCCGCCTCGCTGAAGATCGTCGCTCAAGAAGGAGCGGGGTGAGAATGCAGAATGCGTTTGTGGTGATTGACGGACAATGAGGCAACAGTGACAGTAAATATGCAGCGTGAGAATGAACTGCAGCCTGTCCTGTCACATTGTCCATTTAAAGTTCTGACGTTTACCCTCCTGCTGCCCAATCTTATGTACCACCTTAATGTCCCGCTGTGACCTGTCAGCCGCTTGCTGAGCCCATTTCCCTTCCTCCGCATTCTGCCTGTCGGCCGCTTGCATACACGGCGGCCGCCCCACCCCTGACAAATCCCATTGTTTGTCCCTGTCAGTCACTCTTGAGTCAGATTATACCTCTGGGTGTCGGCAGGAATGTTGCTGCAGGACATATGGTCGACATAAGATCCTTACTGGGTTTTTTTTTTTGGCGGTGACGGTGTGTGTAAGTCCTTTCTTTGTTTCTCCGCTCTGTCCCCCAGGCCGTCCTACCCCCTGCTGGACCAGCGTGCCCCTTTAGCCCTCTCGGCGTGTGCTTCGGTGGGGGAATGGCTGAGGGCCATCAAGATGGAGCGTTATGAAGACAGTTTCCTGCAGGCTGGCTTCAACTCAGTGGACCAGCTGGCCCAGATCACCACGCAGTCAGTTCCAATTGCCAGCTTTTCTCTCCAAACTGATACTTATCTGTGGAGGAACAATTTCACTTTTTAATTCACACCTCCTGGCCACAGGGTCAGAGCGCCAGACTCGCTTTTAGTAATGACAGTTGCTAACTAGATTCCCTGAAGTTCATTTTCAATTTAAATCTGAAAGTCCCAGAGAGTAAAAAAATTAATGACTGAAATATCAGTTTCATGTCCTTCAATTTCTTTTTACTTCCTCCTGTCTAATTATTGATTTATTTTCATCTTTATTTAGGGATCTTCTGCACATGGGAGTGACTTTGGCCGGGCATCAGAGGAAAATCCTCTCCAGCATCCAGACCATGACCTTTCGGAACAAGAGCACTGCAACCGTGACCTTCTAGCTCACCTGTCCGCTGACCTGGAGGTGAACAGCAGCACACAGGCGCAGCCATGAACCGAGAGCACTCTGCATCCTCTCCTGTGACCCACTTTGAACACAGACTCCCAGAGAGATTGGCAGAATTTTATTCATGACCAGGAGGAAGAGGAAAAAAAAAAAAAAGATCAAAAATCAGCAGCTGAAGATGACTTTCCCCCTAAAAGGATGAGAGGAAGTTGTCCAGAGAGTGGCGAGTCCTCGTCACCCGCAGTGACCAGGGAGTGAAGCTGATGATGTGCAGACGACTGACTCTGCCTCGTTTCTACAGTTTGTGCTCAGTGTTTTTATATCTAATAAATGTGCTAAATCAAGAGGAGAGACAGATCAGAGTTTACATAGTTTCCGTGGTGTCATGTCATTTTGAAAACTGGCAGTTGACGGGTTGCTGACCCAATAAATCGTTGCTTCACCAAAGGAGACTCATAAAAAAGAAAAAGAAAATGCCAGTGCCAATTCATGGACTCCGTTTTAATATATTGTTGTCTAACTATGAATGAGAACTGCTTTCACACCGGGTGTCTTGCATCAAATCCATGTGGATTAAATCACTAACAGGCACCTTTCACATCGAGACTGAACATTTTAATGTTGATTTTACTTTTTTTTTTCCCTATTTGATTTTAACATTACCTCCTCTTTACTCAGGTGTGATGTGTAATGCAGAGTTTGGAGAGCGTCGTACTCGTTCTAATCATGCTTCTCTCATCTTACTCGGTCTCTCCCCTCAGCAGCTCAGCTACGTGCGAGCCCGAGGAGAGACACGGAGACATATCAGCACTTTTGGCATTTCAGAGTGAATTGTAATCTTCAGTCACTCCATGTGTTTCTGTTGGAGTGTGGTTGATTATTTCCACTGCCCGTGTTTCTGCTGGCAGCTCAGTTTTATTATAATCAGACTGAACAAGGACCAAGTCGACTCAGAGACCAGACAACACTGTAGAATTGGTTTTTTTCTTTGTAGAAATTACCAAGGAAGCAATCTGGTGTGTTTTTCTTGATATCACTGATAGAATTTTTAACTCAGTATTCTTCATCTTCCAGTGCCATTCAGTCATCTTTGTGGACGTAAATGCCAATTTTATAGAACAGAAATCTGTCATGGGTGATTGAATTTGTCTCATTTAAATGTACCTTAAAGGAGGTTACTTTGACATTTTGAGGTTCACTGTATTTTTTTTCCTTCATCAGATGTTGTGTAGTCGACATCATGTCTCTGCTTTAGCCCCAGCTAGCTCTATGGAAATGGTTTCCTAGCACATCCTAACAACGGGCTAGCTCGTCGTTGCCGGTATCCACTGGTTTCAAGGTGGAATGCTAACGACATTGTGGGAGCTCCTGTTTGATTAGCAGAGTCGCCCCCCAGCCCCTCCTCACCTCACATTATTACATGTTCCTTTTGAAGAGGAATAATGGACCAGAGTTCAAAATGTCAAAGTATTTCTCAAAGACTTTGCATCTCTTCACAGATAATACCAGGCTTCTTGACATGTGGGTCATGTATAATTTTCCCAGGTAGCTCACAGACCTGCAGTGAATCGGAAAAATGGAGCTACAAAAACAACTCCATTTATGTTGGATATAAAATGTATAGTATCTTTCTTTTTTTAATGGCTTCCTCTGTATGTATCTCCTTTGTAGTAGGGGTTTTGATTTATTATTCAGCTGAAGATTCTTTTTATTTTGTTCAGAATAGTTCCTTTTGGACGTTTATATTTCATTTCTATCATATGTTATAATTTTCTAAGGATTAAAGAGGTTTAAAGTGCAGTTAACACACATTTAATCCATTGAAATATGATGAATAAAATAAATTCAGTCCCCTTAATGCACACCAGAGGTTGTGTGCGGCGGTGGTCTTGTGCCATGTGGTCACAATCATCTATTTTTCATCTCCAACATAAACGTATGTCGGGCCTCAGTCAGAAACACTGGTATTGTCGTGCAAGAGTCTGAGACATTTCTGTAAGGATTGTGGGAGAGGTGGTCTTCATATTGAAGATCTCAATAAAATCAACTTTGAAATGATGAATAGATAAAAGTATGTTTTGATTACTGTCCTGTGTGTAGGCTAATCTGTATTCAGTAATAAAGATGCACAGCAGTGTTTACCATCAAAGACTCATTTTTCTGAGCAAATCACAAGTGAAAACTGTACAAATGTACGTGGATGTCACTGTACGCAGACATAACAGGAAGCTCACTGTGTGACCTGAACAGTGCAACACATAATTTACCTGTCTCCGGTCTGATGAGAGGTTGATCTGTCCCGCTGACCCCGTTAACCTATGTCCTAAATTTGAAGCGAATGGAGAATCACAACAAAGCAGCGCCGCCACTGCCAAGACACTTTTATTTCTAGCTTTTCTCAAACCTTTATTCCCTAATTGAGTTTTACATCAGTGCACAAAGATTACAACAAAAAATAAGTGGTTCTTGGTCGTCTTGTTTTTTCTTTATCTGTGGTTAGATAAGCCCTCGAAGGATCATAGCACAAATGTGGAAATAAAACATCTGGGGCGGCGGGGGTGTTTTTTTTATTTCAATTTTTTTTTTTTTTTTTTTAGTTCTCCCTTTTGTCACAAACAGGCCTCTCATCTCTCCCGTCGGCCCTTTTTTAATAATGAGAGAGAGAAACAGGAGACTTGCACGGGTGAGGAATGAGTCTCGCTCCCCCCAACGTCTCCCAGTCTGGCCATCTCGCAGCCGCTTCCTTTTGCCTTCTGTTTCTCCAGAGAGCCCTCGGCCCCGAGGGTTCGAAGCTTGTCCTCTCCTATGTTTCCCTTCCTGGTCCTCAGCCCTTTTAATCATGAGGAGATGTTCTTTTCTTCTCCTGTGCCTCGGGCTGAGAGCAGCTTATAGCGCAGCATAAGCTTAAACTCTTTCTGTCTCTGTCTCACACAGACACACACACACTTTTTTTCCTCTTCTCCTCCTATCTCCAAAGCCACCATAGTCAGGCTAAGCTGCCAGGGCTTTGAGAAGTGTTTAGATTCATTGATTAATGTACTTTGATTATCTCTGTGTTACGGCCTCATCCCCCTCGTGCTGTTGCTCTCGTGTGGCCCACAACGCTCAGACCTGCACATTTGGAGATAAAAACAACAACTGTTCTTGTGAGCATTTTTTCTTTCTTTAATCCCACAGTGTGTTTTGGCCGGGGTGGTGCAGTGTTTGAAAGAGAGAGAGAAAGAGAGGGTGAGAGGCATTCACTTCTGGTTTCTGCTATGTGCGGCCTTTGACCCCGCCGTATATTACAAATCTAGCCTGAGCTTTGTCTGTGTATGTGAATGGGCATTCATTAGGTGCTGCTGCCGAGCCGAGAGCGGAGCAGGCCCGCCAGGTTTTAGCATGTGGTGGATTGTGTCATTCCCCTCTCATTCCTGTGTGCATTCAAGTGTGGAGAGAGGGGTATGTCTGTCTGTGTGGGTGGGTGGGTGGGTGGTGGAGGTTGGGGGTTAACCCGTGAGACAGGTACATGTGTGTTTGACAGCAAAAAAAGGGGGGGGAAGGGGGCAGGAAGGGGTCTGATCTGACATGGTTTCACCCTGTCTGGAGTAGTAAACAGAGCAGAAAGTCAAAGTGTGAGCCTGCATCTAATGTGTATTGTTAACAATGTGCTGCAGCGACGGAGCTGAAGTAGGGTGGGTGGGTGGTGGGGGTGAAAGGCGTTTTTTTTTTTTAAGAAAAAAAAAAAAGTTCAAATTTGAAACAGCTGAGGCCACATATCCTGAGTTTGAGTCAGACTCACTTGATCCAGACTCCTACATTTCAATAATGCAGGTTTATGTCTCGAGACTAAATGGAGGAAACTCTGTTATCTTCAGCATCAGGGTTTCTAACTGCAATGTATCAGAAACCTGACATGTCTCTGCTAAAGATCATGACAGCTGGTGATTCATGCTTCTTTTTGAGAACAACCAGAAACACAGAGAGGTGAGGTGAGGGAGAGGACAAGGTTTTTGGACGTCTGTCTGTCTGTCGGTTTCGTACAACTGTTTGTTCCCAACAGACTGAACTGTCTGAAGCAGCGCTCACTCTGGATGTGAATGATCGTTGTATCTTCTCACCACCTTGCATTGAGTACGGTCGTTAGGAACAGCGAGCAGCACACTCATTCCCAGCAAACTACCTCTTTTTGTGACAAGTCGCCCCGAGCTTCCAGTGTCAAAATGGCGGAGTGGCCCTTTAACGTGTAAAATTAGATCATTTTTTTTGGAGACTGCTGACTGATTTAATCCGTCTTTTTGAATCTGCAGAATTGCTTTGATTTTCCTCGGCAGCAGTGGCTTGAAGATGGAAAGTCAGATTCGAGATTGTCATTCCTGTGCAGCTCTCTCTGTCTCTCTCCGCTTCAGGTGCCGGATTTCCTCTCTGAGATGACTTGCAGACAATTTGATCGAAATGGGCCCAATATTTCTGAGCAAATCCACCGAAGCGGCCGGCTAAGATTATTTTTTCACCTGTGTACGCCGCTTGATTGTGGAGAAAGATAGGAGGCACATTGCTCAGGTGGAGCGTTTCCACTCCACTGTTTCATATTAAATCTGATCACCGGGAAAGTTGTCGCTGCCTGCTGTTCTACAGAGGATCATGTTGGCTTTGCTGCAGCTTCTGTCAGACCATCACTGTAAATAAGAATTTTTTCTTAGCTGACCCACCTGGTCAAACAAAGGTTGTGAGGATTTAATCATCCTCTGTGCTGCAGTAAAGTTTGAAGTAGAATTAGTCTTGTACTTTTCATCTTGAACCTAATCCAGTTAATCAATGTAATCCTTCAGCTGACAGGCCCCTGCTGTCCCCTCTGTTATTATTGTTATTATTTCTTGCAGCAGGATATTCAAACATTGTTTTATTATCCACTTCTCAACAGTCATCTTCGTAATCTATTTATTTTTGTGATGTCTTAATTTATTTGAATTTTCCTGAATTACAAATGAAGAACATATTTGGCCTCGGCTACAGTTATAGATCCACATTCAGCCGGCTGCTCTCTGCATCTGTTGGCTCATTAAAATTGATTATGCATAAAGCCAAATAGTTTGCCGATATGGCCTACATTATGACTGCAACCACAGTGAGTCGTAAGTCTCTCCTTCATCCCACTTCAAAGAGCATCTCGTGTTTTTTCGGCGGCGCCGGCGTTATAGTGGGATGAGGAATGTGAATATGGACGTTAGCACCTTGAGGACCCCTCCAGAGGTGTTTGCATGTTCCTGCTCTGTCTCGGCTTTCAGTGAGCACACAGCAGCCATCCATCCATCTCCCCTGTGGCACCCTTTTGTTTTCCACCCCTCTAAGATGTGCTCGTTGCCTTCTGTGAGGAAATGAAAGGAGTGTGACCTTCTCGCTTCTTATCCTCTCCATGTGAATTATATTATTCTGAAACTCAATCCACATGGACCACAATGCAGTTTGGGGTGGGGGTGGGGGTAGAAGTAGGAGAAAACTATCAAATTGCTCTAAAAGCCCAAAGACAGAAAACAGAACAGGGGGGTGGGGAGGGGGGTTGTGTCACAAAAAAGGGGAGAATGTGATAAAAAGCCCACGATGAGAAATGATCTCATGCTAAAGATGTTTCTGATCTGATTGATCGCCATTTTGAACTCTGGTTACTGAACTCTGATTGATGGGTTTACGCCGCCGTCTGGTGCTTAACCTCTCACACAGGCCTCACCTTCATGTCCTAACTCACCCCAACTCCTCCTCAACCCCTTGGACCTCACAAGTATAAATCTTCACCCTAAGTTGGAAAATGTGCATCCAATAAAAGTCATCTTGTCACAAACACAGATGCGGAGCCGTCGAACGCCGACCACCGGGCGTTTCTGAGGTTCATTTTCAATCAGACCAAGTTTGTAGGACTTTGAAGATTTGGGAGAAACTACCACATGACATCCTGCTCCGTAGTGAAGCACTCAGCTTTGTCTGTTTGTTCTTTTCGTGGGTTCCAGTCAAGCCTGGTCGTCGTATATTTGCACTGTGGTCATAGCTGTTTACTTTTGCTGGATGTTGCCGCTTCTTTTTCTGAATTTAAATTACAGTTTGGCAACCGATTGTCTAAATGAACTATTTCCATCAGTGTTTACCGAGCACATGGGCAGAGAGACTGAGTAGTCACATAAACAATGTGTGAGCTCCTGCACTGACAGCAGGTTTTGCTCTTATATATAAAGTCTGAGGCTTTTTCAGTCACTTTTTCTGAGGTTGCATGAATGCAGCTCTTCTCACAGCAGGCCGGCAGATTAAAGCTCCCCCATCCTCTCTCTCTCTCCTCTGTTCCCTTGTACCTCCATCGACCCCACTGTTCCTGCTCTGGATAAATGACAGTCCGTCAGAAACGTTGATTATACTGTAAAAACATGACCAATCACGTTTAGTGCTGACCCCATGAGCAAACTGTGTTTTTTGTGACAATGTGCAGGCTGCTCAGGACTGTGTGTGTGTGTGTGTGTGTGTGTGTGTGTGTGTGTGTGTGTGTGTGTGTGTGTGTGTGTGTGTGTGTGTGTGTGTGTGTGTGTGTGTGTGTGTGTGTGTGTGTGTGTGTGGTGAGGGGGTTCTTATAAAGTCTGTGCACCTTTGTTCACCTAGCGCAGAGTCCACATAGAAATCCGAGGAAGCCGCAGCATATGGTCATGGTTAACCAGCACCTGGACACAATACAACCAGGTTTACAAAGTGTGAAGTGTGTGTGTGTGTGTTCAGGCAGCAGTATTTAATGTAGCCTAATAAGATTATACAAATGAAGTACCAGTAATCATGGTCTCCAGTTTAACAGCAGTATCTGCCACTCCTTTACAAATACATAACATACTCAGAGTGGAGGACTTGACTTGACTCCCCCACCCTGCCCCCTCCCTCTCATTACTACTCCTTAAAAAGAGACTGACATTATTGACTGTGTTGTGTGTTATGAGCGCCCTCTAGTGTGCACAACCTGTCGTCATTGTTTATTCTAACAGTGGGAGAAAATCTCTCTGGGTATTTTTTTTACTCTAAATCTTGAAGCTCCTCTGTGTTTGGACAAAATAAAGTAAGTGGAGGCTTTAAAAAAAGAAAGAAAGAAGAGAAAAACACTTGTCACATTAAACGAGCAGAGCACGCGGGGTCTCAGTCCAAGTTCCCTTTGAGAGAAGCTGCTGTCTGGATCGATGGTGGTGGTGGAGGAGGCTGCGTGTCGTTTCAGTGGCCCAGTATTTCCCATTTGGCTCAGTCTGCTCTACAACAGCCTGCGCCATCGCCTCCACATGTCTGGACTGACCGGAGCAGGCGCCAGATCAGATCGGCAGCATGTGGGAAATCATCGGGACTTGAGAGAGATGCGGCTCCACGGAGCTCGGCTGTATATTTACAGGTTTTATTAAACACGAAATCAATCTACAATCGACTGGCTCAGCATGGAGCCACAGTAGCCTATAAAGGCTTTGATCCCTGGAGCGAGCACGGAATTTAAAAAGTAGCTATACCGACTCTGACTCCCTGACACAGCACAGGGAGGAGTCCTGTCAGAAATTCCTGCTCAGTAACTTTAGACTATCAGGCTCGGAGGGGCATTAATCACCTGCGATACTCTGTCGCCCCCTAGAGGCGACGGGAGGAACTGGCCCCCTGCAGAGAAAAGCAGAGTCATGTTTTACTTTACTTGGTCTGCAACAGATGGAGGTCTGAGAGGAGTCAGAGTCAGTGCTGCACTCACACACACACACACACACACACACACACACACACACACACACACACACACACACACACACACACACACACACACACACACACACACACACACACACACACACACACACACACACTTGGGTTCTCTTGATCTTGAGGACGCATGTTTACATAATGCATTACCAAGCCCTTGAGATAGATAGATAGATAGATAGATAGATAGATAGATAGATAGATAGATAGATAGATAGATAGATAGATAGATAGATAGATAATAAAATAAAATATGGACTCTTTTTTATGTTAATAATTTTAAAAAGCATCATTACAAAAATTTGAGGCTTGAACAGTGATTATAGCATTGTATGTTTATGTTGAGTTGACAATGGAAAACAGGACGTTAGGTGATGTTATACAGATAAATAGTGTAGTGTGCACTGGCAGGAGGTGAGGGAGGGGGATGGGTTATCAACTTAATGACCATTAATGTGCCCACAAACCTTAACAAACGTTTTATTTTCATATCCATCTACCTCTAAACAGAATCAAGTCGTTTGGACACAGCGTGTTTTATTGTTGAACTGAGGAGTGGTTGAATAATCCTCATGCCCTCCCTCACTGTGTGGCTGAGTGAGTCACCACCCTGACTTTTACAGACTGTTGCAGCCACACCACTCACGGAGATTCAGTAAAATAAATCTGACACCTTCGGTACAACAGTGTGCGAAGGTGCTGCTGGTGAGTAACACTGGAGCTGTGAGGATCCTGAACAGGCATGACCTGATTTGAAGATAAATAAATAAGTGTGTTTCTCTGCCACACGTGAGAAAAATGCCTCCAAACCAACCTATCTCCCTAACAAATGACCTCGCCACCTTTTCATCACTCTACCCCTGCAACCGCCCACCCCCACCCCCACCCCCACCCCCTGCAGTGGCTCTATGCCCCCCAGAGAGACCTGCCCCCGATTTTGAAAACCACTGCTGTACAATACGGTGGTACTGTACTGTATGTGCATGTTGGGAGAAAATAGCATTACTGTGTCATAATAGTGTGTTCTGTACTCCTTACTATACCTTATACTGTCTATCTTTGCACAGTTACGCAACCGATTACTAAAAACACACTGCACTGTTCTAACCCAGTTATCTGACACTTATGCAACGTAGAGACCAGGATCACGCACAGAAATGCAAACATATATTTTTTTCTGTCCACTTCCTCTTCATCCCACTTCTCATCATCATAATCATCTCTGCACTTCTCGGAAGCGGTGGTTGCCTAGTTGCTGCCCCGCGCTCCCTCTCTGGCCTCAAAAACACTGGAGGTTGTAATTTATGGTGAAGATCAAGACTGACCTCCACCAGCTGCCTGGTGTGACTGGGGCCAATCGAAAGAGCGATTATGGCAGCAGCTTAATCCCAGATCATCTCTGCTTCTAAAAGCCAAGGCGGGGAGGAAGGGAACCATCACGGCAGCTGCAAGACCGAAGGAGCGGAGGCTGCGAAACAGATGCATGAATGGATTCTCAGACAGTCAATGAGCGTGACCTTTGTGTGCAGATGTACATTCATTCATCCATTAAGTCACTGATAGGCATTTAATCCCATGTATCCAACCTTTAACCTGCTGTTTGTGTGTGTGTGTGACTTGTGAACAAATGTTTTGACCACCTTCCAAATGATGCATCTGATTGTTTATTCATTTAATTGTTCATGTAAAGTGTGTATGTGTGTGTGTGTGTGTTTGGATCAGAGGGCCACTTTTATGTAAAATACATTTTTGTTTCCTGTATTAATCTTGGATTTAGCCATCATGCATGCAGGAGATTATAAAGTGGATTTCTTTGCACACACTGTTGAGAAGATAAATAATCCTCCACCAGTATCATCATTTCCCTAAACAAAAACCTCCTGTGTTTATATATTATTTCTATACTTTAGTTTCATTTTAACCATCAGATACTGTTCTGTCCTTTTCACTAGTAGAAAGAAGAGATTTCTAGTAGTTTCCCCCTCCAGTGGAAAGTTCACACGTTCTGCGCCTCTTCATGGTGTGTGTGAAAAACAGGCACCGGGGGTTTTGGCTAACACATTAACCCAGAACCCAACAATAACACTCAGCACTGGCCTGAAGCCGGTGCCACGCTTTGGGAGGACGCCACTCTCTCTCTTTGTCTGAGCCAACAGGAGCTGGAAGGCAGCAGGAGTGTTGCTTCTGATGACATGGCCCCTGCAGATTAACTGATCAATTGTCCATGTAGGTGAAAAAAAAATGCTACTACTACTCTGGAGTGTGTGGAGAGGAAAAAAGGTCAGAGAGCTGAACTCTCACAGGCATCAGTGGTTCAGATTATATGGCAGCCACAGAAGAACACATACTTCATCCGGGCGCTCTCTTAATCTGAACAAATGTGAGCTGGTGGTGGGGCTTCAGCACAAATCCCTCACTGTCCATCCTTTGAGAGATAAAGACAGAAAGATGCTGATTGCTTTTCCCTATCCATTTTTTACTCAAAGACGCACCTCACATCAGCTGGAGTCATTGTTTGTGACTGGGTGTTGCTGCTGGCTTTGACTGGCTTTGTTTTATTTTGGATTTAGACTCCACAAAGGAGCAATCAAGACCTTTTGATATTTTATTGCTGCTTCAAGTTCTTCTTTCCAGCGGTTTTGATGTCTGACATCTTCGGGCCGGATGTTTGAAATCTTCATGAATCTCTATCAAAATAGCTCTGCCTTGTTGTTTTGTTTCTATCTCAGCATCTGCTTTTACCTAAAGTAGATGTAGCAGGTAAAACTGAGCAAAAGGGAAGAACGATTTTCCATCAGTTCCTGCACTTGAGCCCAGATAAGAATGTTTGCCAGCCGTGGTGGAAGCGGAGGAGGAAAGGGGGGGAAGTACTCGGTGGAAGACCTCTATGGCTTCAGCAAGAAGCCTAAGGCGTCGTCCTCCTCCGGGAGTATTGTGGCCAAATCTGGAGCCCGGAGCAGCAAGACCTCGGACCAGAGGACTGAGTCAGAGGCCCTGGCTTCACAGATCCTGGAGGCGGCACACAGGCTGGTGGAGCGACGCCGGCTGGAGCTGTACCTCAGGGAATGTGGCCTCTCCCTGGCCGAGTGCGAGGCTGAGCGCTCTGCAATGACATACAGGTGAGAGGGGCAGTGGGGGGGAAAGAGGGCGATGTGGGGAGGAGGGGGTGAAAGGTTTATCCCAAATGAGGCAAGAGCAGCAAAGACATGATGATCAGAAAGTCTCTCTTTAAGAGATCATATAAAAACAGTGGACATATTTGATAATATAACCAAGAAGGACATAATACTGTTTACAGTTTGATTAACTGTCTCTAAAGAGCAGGAACCAAAAGACGGAGACTATCAGACCATCCTGAGCATTCAGCCATCTGTGTACAATCCATTTAAATAACATGATTAATATTTCTCTAATATATTACTAATGCAAAAATGTAGTTGAGTGTTTGAAGAGGGCTGCAAGTGAAGGCGGTGGGTGGAGACATCATTCATGGGTGGAAAAAAAACATATATTTGAAGTTTTTTTTTTTTTTTTTCCACCAGTGACCTAGAAAAAAACATCAGGCGTCTGATGAGATTTCAAAGCACAGCAGTGCTGAATAAGAGCGGCTGGACTGCAGACACATCTGGTTGCTGCGCATCGCTTGTATATTTAAGCAAGATACAGTAGTTTAAATGGGACTTGAGCATCAACTGTTGTCTGCTCTCAATCTGCAAAGCTCTGCCCGGCCAGGGTCGACATCAGTGGGACAGATGTTCAGGGTTAATGAGGCAGGTTTTAGACATCAGTGAGCTGTCTGTCTATTGTGGGATGGAAAGGTGACCATGACTCCACTTTCACACTTTCACTTCACAAGTTTCCATCTAAAGTAAAAAATCATATATAATCATCATAAACACAGAAGCTTTACAGCAAATTATTATTATAGCACATGTCATTATTGTAATATCAGTGGATTATCTATGAAAGTCACTCCTGGTTAATTGGAAACCTCTTTTTTTTCTTTATTTTTTAGGGAAACAAGGTTTTTCTGACTTAGTTTAACATTTAATCGGATAGTTTGTGTCTTTGAAAGATAACACACAGTCATTGAGGCTGAATCTGCCTCTAGGTGGCAGTGTCACCTCGGTGTGCAGACCAGTCAGCCCTGTGGCACAATGATTCACAGCCTATGAAAAGGAACAAAATCTGCAGCTTAGAGGGGAATCATTTCAATGAACTGGTGGTGACGCTTGCAATTTCATGAAATTAAAAAAAAGAAGGGAAAAAAGGCCTGGTTTGCCCTCAGATCTCTCATTTATTGTAGAATGCAATGCATCCATTTAATTTGACTCAAGTACATATAAATCACAGCAGTGTATGATTCAGCTGCACTGCCTACATCACTTGTGAATTTCCTCTTATGTTTAAACGTCTTCAGTGTCTCTACAGCCTGTGTGTTTGTGTGAGCTGCAGTTAATTTATGTAATGATGCAGCAGCTTTAAACTTCCTCATGACAGAAAGCGATGACTCGTAACTTCTACCATGGAGTCCTGTCTCTCTATGATTTGTTGGTTTTGACGGAAACAACAACCCGCTCATCTCCTGAGACAGATACTCAAATTTTTTGGCAAACAGATTACGGGAGCTCAATTCATAATCGTGTCTTTCAATAAACTGAAGATCAAAGGTTGGATGTATTACAGTTTGTCAGTGACTTTTTTGAGTGAGTTAAGTCAAAGTGAGTCTGCTAAAAGCATTTTAATATCTGTCCTCTGACTCCCCTCTTTTTTGACAAAGCCGAATCGTTTCAAGATGAACCAAAAAGCCGTAAGAAAAACAACATGAATGCCTTCAGCTTTCTTAAACCACATGCACATTTCATGAGGAAGTACACCACAAACAATTCCCAGCATTCTTTGTTTCTGCTCTAGTACATGTAAGTCAAAACCAGCTGTGACCGTCTCTGCAGCTACCAGAAAAATGACAATGTGCCACATGTGTTTGGTTACTGCACCTAGATGCTTCATGTTGGACATTTACACTCCTATTTTAAATGAAAACAGAGCCACTTGAGTCGCAGATCGGATCAGAGCAGCATTATGTAAATGAGCCTCAGTGTTTTACAGAGGCCTGCTGTAGACTTTGGATCACCAGCAGGAGAGACATGCTTTATAATGAGCTTTGGTGCAGAGTCTGCTACTTAAGGACATTATCATTGTACAATCTGTTGCATAAAACCCCTTCATAAGAAAGATGGTCATCTATCCTTTAATTTCCTGAGACCACGGCTTAATGCGGCCTTCCTGTTCGAGGACAGGCGACGAGACGTTTCTGAAGACAAACTCAGTGCTGCATGTCAACACAGGACTTGACGATGAGGCAGAGAGAGAAGCAAACTTCCTGAGTGTCTGTGATATCCTGAGCTGTCGGTTTTAGTGCAACATGAACTGTTGGGCAGACTCGGTTTCTCAGCGTCACTGTTTTTCAAAGTGTGCTGCTGATGGGCATTGTTTGGGGTGAAGGTGAAGGTTAAGCCTGCACGTATAATATTTGGTCAAACTGACACCGTTACAAAAGGTTTGGATACTTTAGTGCTGCAGCCTCTAAATGCCTGTGCAGGTACTCACTCTGCTTTTACGGGAGAGATCATTAGACCTGCTCTTTCAAAGTGTCACAGTGGGTGGCACTCACATTTTCTTTCTGCATATGCAGCTGGAAACTTCCCATCTCAACTTGCACTGAATAGCTCTTTAAAAAGGGCTGATTGCCAATTCGCTGGCAGCTCATCCTGGAAGCACAGATAGCTCGAAAAGCAAGATATCATTGGGCCTGAGAACAAACCTACAGAAATTATGAATATTATGAATATTTGTATGTGTGTGTGCATTTTCTTTGCAGATGGTCCTGCAGAGCAAACACTTGAGCACTGACTGAAACTTTTTTTTTTTTTTTTTGGATTGATAGTCTTCTCTGAGGCCGTGGCACTTCACATCATCAACATGGCTTTTAAAGAGCTATTATCATTGCCTGATACTAAATGACACATCCCCTTTATGTTGATACGATGTGATGCTGATGCAGGATGATGTGATGCTGAGATCCCATGCTCTGCTGTGTTTGGGAGACTTAGGAGAAGCCATGAATCTGCTTTGCTCTGAGATGATGATGATGATGATGATGATGATGATGATGATGATGAGCATAATTCTGGTGTGTGGTCATAGACACACAAGTGCAAAAGACTGTGTTGCACATGGACAGCTGGGTGTGGTAGAGAAACACAGATCCTTGCGTGTGGAGAATCCGAGAAGAAACGAGGCGTTGAGGCGATTTATCGTCGACTATAAAAAATGAAAATTAAACTAAATATAATAAAACTCTAATATCGAGATCATAACAGGCGTTTTGTGTGATGACATAAAGAAATGGTGCATGATGATTTCTTTTCTGTTTCACTTTCCCGAGCGCAATAGTGCGTGTAAGCTCCACTAACATAATGTGACGATGTGATGAAATGTGTGTACACTCTTGTGATGAAAAATGTAGAGATCACACCCGAGAGAGAGAGAGAGAGAGAGAGAGAGAGAGAGAGAGAGAGAGAGAGAGAGAGAGAGAGAGAGTGAGAGAGCATCTTGCAAACCCCCACACAGCTCGTGTGTGTCGTGAACAATTTTGGAGCCTCTGGAAGAAAAAAAAGGGGAAAGAGGAAGAAAAAGAAGAAGAGAGAGAGAAAAAAGGAGAAGAAGTGGTGACTGTGGAGGGAAGAAATGATGCTGAGGCAGAGCCGAGAGGCGGCATCATCATCGAGCGTTTGAAATGTCTGCTGCAGCTGATTTTTGGGCCACTATGCCGGCGTTTTTTTCAAATCCGTGCACCGTGAGATTTTGTCGAATAACGGGAGACCTGCTCAGCTGCCGCCGCCGCTGCCGGTATGTGAGCGACCTCACTCACTGAAGGTAATAACAATAAAAAACAAACCCGGCTCGGTGTTTGCTCTTGAATTTGTTGCTGCTTTTTTTCTCCCCCTCCTCGCTCTCTCGCTCTCTGTTTCTCTCTCTTGCATCAATTTGATGCTGCGTGAGGCTGCTGGGCTGATGATGCATCGGTGGGGTTTGACTGTGTGAAATCGCATCCTATCAAGTCTATTTACCCTGTTAGGACTAAAAGGCAATGTAAATTCGAACAATTGAACCAGCTTGTTTTTTTTTCTCCCTCACCCACCTTGCGACAAGTAGAGACAAAATGCCTTATTTCGACGCGAGGTGTGAGGATGCCTGTAGCTGTGATTGTGTCATTGCTGCGGCACACTCCGGAGCTCCTCGGCTCAAGTCCGACACAACTAACCTCAGCTGAAGAGAAGACAGCAAGCTGGCAAGTGCTCCACCACCCATCATAAGCCATACGAGCCTGTGCATGTATGTGCGAAAAAGGCCCAGACTGACTGAGTGACACTCTCGAGAGGGGAGGCATCTATTGCACTGAGGTTTTGTTTTGTTTTTTGGGGAGGAGGAGGAGGAGGAGGAGGCGAGGAGGAAGGGGGGGGTCTTCCCAAGAACTGCCACATCCCCAATCCGTCAGAGGACTGCTGTGAGCTTTACAAGCTTCCTGATGATTTTTGGAGGGCAGCCCTGATGCATCTTGTGAGTGTGAAAACTCTAAGAGCCGTTTGCCAGGTTTGCATCACCAGACAGGAGACGGAGCAGACGGTAACTCCGTGTGTGTCATGTTAGAGGCTGGACTCCTGCCCGCTCCCACCAGCTCTCAGCCAAAATCTCTGACCTGCCCTGTCTGAGCCCTTTGTATGAGCATCACTGCTTTGCCACAACAGCACAACGGGAAGCGGTGTCAAGCAGCACCGACAATTTGCAGACATTACTGCTTGTGTGACTTCCTGAAAAAGGTTCCCCTGCACCCTACACCCCCCCGGTCTCCCACCCTGCCCCCCATTCTCCAAAATAAGAGACACCGGAAACCAGAGTCAGGATGCAGGTGTCCTTCGCCTGCACCGAGCACAACCTCAAGAGTCGCAGTGAGGACCGGCTCTGTGGCCTTCGCACTGCCCCGCCGCCCGGAGGAAGCAGTGGAGGAGTAGGGGGCGGCGGCGGTGGAGGAGGAGGCGGTGGTAGTGGCGGAGGAGGTGGAGGGGGCAGTGGACAAGGGAGCAATGGCAACTACATGTCCCAAGGCTCAGTCAAGACCAGGGAGAGCTCTGGGTCCCGTCAGACTCCGCAGGGCCATGCCCACATGAAGGAGGCCATCGGGCGCCACACCAGTATGAAGTACAGGTGAGTATGGGTGTGGTGAGGAGGAGGAGGAGGAGGAGGAGGAGGAGGAGGAGGAGGAGGAGGAGGAGGAGGAGGAGGGTGGTTAACTCACATCATTGGTTTCTGACTCAGACATGGTTTGATCTTGAAGACCTCTTGACCTCTAGATTAACTCCAATCACTAGATTATCGGTGGCAAATCCTCCACACAAACACAGCAGCAGGTGGTTCGTGTCTAGGGCTGCAACTAACGATGACTTTCATTATCGATGTAGGCTATCTGTCGATTATTAAAACGATCAATCGATTAGTTGTTTGGTCAATAAAATGTTAAAAAATATTGAAAAATGTCAATCGGTGTTTCCCAAACCACAAGATGACATCCTCAAATGTCTTCTTTTGTCCACAAACCAAAGAGATACTCAGTTTATTGTCATAAAGGAACGAAGGAACCAGAAATATTCACGTTTAAGAAGCTGAAATCACAGAATTTGGACTTTCTTTTTCTTAAAAAACGACTTAAACCGATTATTCATTTATCAAAATAGTTGACGATTCATTGAATAATCGATTATTGTTCGATTACGGCTCTAATTCTGTCATCTTGATGTGACGCTCTCTCCTCCTCTTTCTGTCAGTCTCTTTGTTCAGGTATGAGGTGAACCTGAGGTTAGTTTGAATTATCGGCAACATGCCTTCTATAATATAATGTGCCGGCTGCCTCCGTATCCATTAGCCCAGATGAAAGCACCTCGGTGGGCGCACATACAGGAGAGATTTCACTGACATTATAAAATATATGACATTTACTCTCAAAAACGCTTACTCTGATGGATGTGTAAATGCTTATATAATCCATAGGAAACAGCCACAATGTTATCACTGCATAACAGACAGTATGTATATAGGAACATTTGCCTTAGGCTCAGGTGTTTTATGCAGATTTTCCCTTGGCCTCTTGTTCTTCACAACAGATTAATAAAAAGCTTGCCGCCAATAACAGCTTCCCCTAAAAAAAACACCCCAGGAAACACAACCTTTTTTTTCTTCTGAGGTTTTAAAAGCATTTCATTTTCATAAAATGGTGTTGCAGCAGACTATCTAATGCACAGAAAGCCATTGTTGCACACACATACACACACACACCAGGTCTGAGTCATAATGTAGGAAAGAAAAGCCAACCAGATAAACAGCAAGTCACAGCATCATTTGTTGGGGTTTTTTCTTCCCCTCTTTCAGTTGTTTTGTCTCAAAATCATGTTCAGTTCACCTTGATGGATTAGAGCCTCAGCCTGACAAGGACAGCTGTTTGTGCAGCCTCCACTCACACAGATGTTTCTTAGAGCAGTGCAAAAATGATGCATACTTATATAAATATGTATAGAAAACACACAGCATGCACATTGCGTTGTATAAGATATATAAGAGCAGGACTATATACTGTACCGTGTGTGTCCTCCGTTTCAACAGTAAAATCCAATAACTAGGAGGAGAGTTTTAATGACCTGTTTTCCTGTTAATCAGGTTGATTGAATTGCTGCCATTCTCTTCAGTCAATTTAGTTTTCATTTAATAGGATGTTTAAAAAGGGAACGAGGCACAGAATGAAACCCAGATATCTTCACCACCATTTCCTCCTTCCTTGAGACCTACACACACACACTCACTTCTGATTGGGTGGGATTGTTCTGGATGCTCTGCTGTCTCTGGGAAAGTGTCATTAATAGGGAGTGCAGCAGCACAATAAGTCTATAGAGCATATGGTCCGCCTCAGTTGCCAGTGGCAACACCCCAGGCTTTGCCTTTAGTTTTTGTCTGTCTTATTTCCTAATCAGTCAGCACTGCTGCCGCTTATCAGTCCCCTCTGTGAGTGAGTCGGCTCAAAGCCCCACCGCCTGGTCACAGAGTGCGTTTGTAGCAGCACAGTGGTCACACATTCTCCATTTTACACTGTTTGTCGCAATCAGAGACCGAAGCCAGCGAGGAAGAGACAGAGTGTACACATACATCACATCCACACGCTGAATGAGTCTGTGCATCTTGTGCAGAGTAAATGTTGCAGTTTTCTTGACATGACATTGATTGAGGCCAAATGAATTGAATGTGAACAACTGCAAGTAAATTCAATCTGTGTTTCATTTTCCAGCTGGCAACCATCATTACCTCTGTTTGCCCCTTTTGACCGCATGTTTTTGAATCAGCCCTCTGCTTTCTTATTAACCCCAGTCTTCATCACTCACCGACAGGTCACAGACAATGACACCTGCTGCCAGTTATCATTCCCATGAGCCCCTGCTGTCACCCCCTGCCCCAACTCTCTGTTTGAATCTCTCCCTTTAAGTCTTTGATCAAAGTTTCTCAATTTCGGACTTAATTTGCCACAGTGAAAGCATCCCACCGTCCTCTGTTTGTTTGACTGAGCAGGTCTGGTTTAATGAAAAGGTGCTAATTATCTTTAATACAACAGCAGACAATGCCAATTCATGTCTACAATAGAAACCCTGCTTCATTTCTTCAGGAGTAATTGATAATAAATGGACATTTAATTTTTATCTTTCAGTATTTCTTATCTTAGGACAGTTGAATAGGCTGCTAATACAATCACTGTGTTAACTATTGGACCAAGTTATTAGAGAAAAATAGAAAGTTATATTTCTGTGGATTTACTATATGGATTAACCAAGATAAGAACATAATTACAACCACATTTACAATTTGTGTCCATTTATCTATGATGGAAAACAGTAATGATAGTTTTTTTTTGGACCTGTGGAGCGGTGAGTCTGGACGCCACTCAGGTTAACTTCTGTCACTGCAAATTGGCCGTTCCTATGGTAACAAGGCCCTCTCCTTTCACCAACAGCAACCTGGTAAGCAGGTCTGCTTCAATCTCAGAGTCGATTTATTTGTCACTGTTGGACATTTGTCATGCATGTCTGTATGTGGACTGGGTTTATTCACTGGAAACTGAACTGAGTGATGCAAACAGAGAAGAAAACCACAGTTACATGAAATATTAAACACTATAACATGCAGGAACGAGAGTCATTAACGAGTTAAACATTGCCATTATTATGGGGTTGCAAAGCAATGTCCAGCAGCACAGGAAATCAGGAGGGATTTCAGGGATGATGACACATGAACGCCATTTTTGCTGCTCTAAATCTGTCATCCTGGAGGCCTTCGCTCGTGATTTGTCAAAGGAATAGTTCAACATTTTGGGAAATAAGCTTATTCATCTGCTTGCCGAGAGCGAGATGAGACAATCGATGCTGAGACGAGGGAGTGAAGTCAGAGCTGGTAGCTTGTTAGCTCAGATTAGTTTAGCGTAGCGCAATTACTGAACACAGTATTTGTGAGGATTAATCAAACACAACACTGTGTTCAAATAGTGAGCTGTTTGCTTTCGGTCAGAGTCAGGCTTGCTGTTTCGTACTTTTACGATGCTAAGATGAGCTAACCAGCTGCTGTTGGTAGACATATGTTAGGGTGGTATCAGTTTTTCGTCTAACACTGATGTGAAACTGTCACATTAACAGTTTATTGGTAGGTACATCAGTCAGTTTAGCCTTATTTCCATTGAGCGCTAATCAAACCACGCAGGAGCTCTAAAGAAACTTTGTTGGTGGACGTTTCTTTGGGATTATTATGTTAAGTAACTACTTTTATGGTCAAGAATGTAATTACACCCCCTCATCCGTCTGTAGGTTTCATCTAAAGGGCAATGGCATAACAAGCAGATAACAACCAGAAGTGCCCAGTGAACTAGTCTACCACATCACTAAATACTGCTCTAATAACATTTAGCTGCATGTTTAAGTGCAGAACAAAGGCTAATATGTATTTGCATACGGATCGGGGCTTGAAGTGTCCTTACATTGAACTATGCAGAGAGGTTGTGTTCGCTAACAGTGAGGACACTTGAACAGTGAGCTCTGAAAGCCTGGACTCTCAGCTGCTGATGAAGTAATGATCGAGTCATTGTTATTGATGAGCAGCCCTGACAAGTTCTACAGATAGATTGTGGTCATTTCGGGCCCTGAGAAAGTGATCCATGCCTGTCGTCTTACTCCCACAGTGAGCCTGGCCTCTCACTTACCCTCGTCTATACACTATTTACTTTGAGTAGCTAAATGTGGTTTCATAGTTGCCTCATATCAACAGAGGAAAAACTCAGTCCGGCAGACTTTTCTCGGTTTCATACAACAACCCTATGGAAACCTTGTGTGTGCAACTTGTACTAAATCCCAAAATGTAATAAAATATGCATTTCACAGAGTGGAATCATCATGAATAATAATCAAAGGATAATTAAGTCATTTGGCTTCACATTGTTATCGTGATTAATATCAGTGGAAACAAAAGGTTTAGGTTACGGGGAGGAGAACAACAGCCTTGATCTCAAACTCTCCTCTCTCGGGCTTTTTGTTGAGTTTCCACTCGACTAAGACTCGACTTTGAGGTCCTGCAACAAGTTTTAGACGGAGTCAGACCAACGTCTTGGCTTCTCAGATTTCAGTCTGGCTCATAACCAGAATATATCCAAACTATGATCTGTCTTTGGCTGCTAAACAGCAAAAATCTGGCTGCATATTTCATCTGCCACCTACTGATATACTGTATATCAACGAGTTACTGAATGTTATAGCTATAAATAATGAAACTGAACGATAGATTAAACCATTATTATTTGTGCAGCTGCATGTTGGAGCTGAATATCTAAAAAATAATAGATTTTAAAACTTATACTTGCACATAAAATGACATGAAGCAGAGAGGATAGGACTGCTTCATGTGAAATCAATGCCATTACTTGCCCGATGGACGGATGCAATGACAGCAGCAATCAGCAGGACCTCTCTGAACCACACGCATCATAATCAGAGGCAGAAAATCCACATCACGTCCTCTGAATATAACTGTCTAGTCAAACTCAAAGTCTGATTTTGTCTTCTGGCAAAGACAAAGTCATCACTGCATGTCATTATGTAAGAGCAGAAACGCAGACTGATGGAAAAGAGCTTCCTAGAAAAGTCCCAACAAGAACTTAATTATATGACCCAAGTTTAAGCTCATTACATATCTGAAGTGTTTTGAAGTCGCAGCTGTGCTCATAGATATACTTTAAATTAAAGTTCATGTTTTTGTGATGATAAAATAGTGTTTAGATTGATAAGTTACATTAGATAGGTCAGATAAATGCATGTTTAGATGTTATGTATTTAGAACTAATGCCACTGAGAGAAGAAAGTGTGGTATTTATTTTGGTTGTTGTTTAGGTGACTTAGGTGAAGTCAAACAGATATTTTGCAGCTGTATCTCAGTTGAGAGTTGGTTTAAATTACAAGAAAGAAGAGAAACAGGTCAAACTGTGATGCTCCAAATCTCCACTGCATTTAATCAGTCTCAATTCACTGAGCTGCCACGGCCTGTGTTTATGAGGCGGCGGACCAGGAAAGTGACGTATTACTCAAACATTCATCTTCATCTCTCTCTCAGCAGACAGAAACCCAGTTGGCAGGTATCAGCACAGTGCAGTGACCTTTGAATTTCATTAATCAACTCTTTTAACATCGACATGACTCAAAATTCAAAATAATGAAGTATTGTTTCACCCACAAGTCACATTCAAAAACATAATGTAATGACAGGGGTCTCATACACTCTCACTCGTGTCCTGTACCAAAGTTTGAATAGTAAAACACTTCACAGTTACAAAAAGGTTCATACTTTTAATATCAGCTCATGGACTCTAATAGCTCTGCCATTTCATTACATGTAATTTCAGTATGAGAGTCTCCACCACTAATAAAGTGTCAGCAGCTGATGCATGAGATTGAAGGAGAGCAGCTGAGTATAAGTCTTTGTGCTTTTCATTTGTTTATTTGTTTTTTTTCCATTTGCTCCACTCACAGTGTGTGAGTTTTATAATTAGGACAGACCTACTTTCCAAACTGTTTTATCAAGACTGAATAAAAAAAAAAACGGCATGCAACATGAGAAGTCTGTAGTTCAGCCTAATTCATTAAAAATAGCCAAAGCAAGAATTAGTGCACTGTCAGAATTACACTGTGTTCTTGTCCTTTAGAGTTAAAGAGCCGAGTCAGACGAAATAACATTTTCTCATTTATCTCTGTCACCGGGCAGACTCTGGCTTCATTCACCCAGCTCCTGATTTATCTGTCTCTGAAGCATGTACCTCTACCTCAATACAATAGAGGTGTGTGTTTGTGATGCTCAGAGCACCGAAAAATGTTTCTTTTTAATTCAGCAGGAACAGAAACAGTGTCCCTGAAGTTTTTCTCCTATTAACAAAATAGTCCCTTTAAAAGCTGTTAACAAAACTACAGATCATCCAGTAACAAGTAACAAGGACATGAAAGACATGTTGGTGTTGTTGGGTTTGTTTAAAAGACGCCAGTGCTGTGAGCAAAAATGTATTCACCTCCGCTGCATGGTTAAATACTCGGGAGAGAACATTTCCTTGTAATTTAGATGAACTGACCCTTTAAAACCCAGAAACACAGTGTGCAGCATTATTAAATAAGAACAGACTGTCCACAATCTTCCCACAGTTGGTGCTCGGAAGATGCGCGTATAAACACACACACACTGATGTGAGTGTTATTAATATCTAGGTGTGCTTCCCTCTGGAGAACAGCCTGCTCAGCATGTGTGTGGCATTTTATGACAACTGCAGAAAAAAAACCTCCATCATTTGCACCGAACCATCTGTATAGAGTGTCTTCCTCCGGTCTCAGGTGAAAACTAACTGTAAATGTCAGCATAGGTTAAAATGCTGACTACACCGTGACAGAGCACCTGTGCGCCTCCTTTCTCTCCTCCATTAATAATGTATGGAGCAGCCGAGTCCCTATAATCACCTAGTTTGAAGTTCATGATTTATGGTGAGAGGAAAGAATAGACAGGAAAACATACTGTAGGACGGCCCTGCTTACAAAGGCTACGGAGAAGCATCTGTGTTTCTGTGCGCCCTGCTCATGAGTGCATTCATGCGTGAGCGTATGTAGATCTGTGCCTGTGTTCGGGCGTAATTCCCATCAAGCGTGAACATCCACGTGAAAGCATCGACCAGCCCCACTGACGCTCGCACAGCACAGCATCCTCAGTTTTCATCAAATCCATGTCAGATGAAATATAGGCCGAGCGTCTGTGTACATGCATGTGTATGTGATCGTGTGTGTATATATAAGTGTGTGTGTATGTGTGTGACAGAAAAAAAAATGCCATGAGGGAGATAGTGTGAGGAATGGGAGAGCATGTGTCTCCTCAGACTCTCTGATAGTAATTTAGCAGACTGCAGCACTGCAGAGAGCTGTGGAGTTGCGAGCAGGGAGGGGGCGGCCAGTTGTCACACAGAAACAATGACATTCTTCATCTGCGAGAAATAATAATAATAAAACAATGGTATTTCATGGTACACGGCCGTCATGGAATTCACTGTTCCCCCTAATGCCACAGCTGGTTTCTAAATTGCTCCTGTCATGATTTGCTCATAGATGGTGAAAACCAAACATGTTGGTCTGTCAGCTTCATGCACTGATTTCCCATCCTGAAAAAAAAATGAGTAAGAGCCCATGTGAGAGAGGAGCTGCGTGCATTTGTGTGGCAGTCGTGGTTGGTTCTAGGTGCTTCTCATCATGCTGACTCATGTTTTGCACTTGCCACACGTAACCTTTCTGTTTTTCATCATGGCACCGTTTTAGAAAGGGGGGAACATTCAAAGAAGGTGCGCTGCTGTGTGACTAAGGTGGTAAACACTCAGCTTTATTAATGCCATTAATTCACATTATTACAAGACAAGCCGCGGGCTTGAGAGGCTTTTCATGCACCGGTCTAAAGATTTAAAACTGGTAAAACTCACTGAAATTGGACAAGATGAGATAAGATATGGGGAACATTTTTTTACTTTATTGATCCCTGTAGAGGAAATTCAAATTTGACACAGCAGCACAAAAGAGTAGCAGTGAAAGGAGAAGAAATAAAATAAGAATAGAGACAGAATCTGAAATAAATGAGAAGGTTGGCGTAATTTTTATGTGAAGTACATATATTATTTACCTTTTGGGACTCTTGACAAAAATTACAGTATATTCTCTCAGTATATGAATACAGTATCTATCTTGCAGGTGTTGAGACCTAATTAAAACAGTTTTATAGTGAGTTTCAGTATTTTCAGGATTGAAAAAAACAAATTCACACAAATTTGATTAAAGCTGTGTTGTACTAACAGGGAATACTTTTGGATGCTGTTAGGAGTGCAACCTTGTCAAATATTGTGAGATTTTTTTCCCCCTTCAACTTCCCCTGAGTGAAGTCAAGGCAAAGTGGTATAATTTGATGGATGTCACAGAAACTGCCAGTAAAGAAGAGAACAAAACAATGAAGAAATATTTAAATAACAGATTTTTTTTTTTTGGGGGGGGGGGGGCTTTAGAAAAAGTCTCTGAAGTGTGTTTTCTCCCATGTGCCTCATTTATATTTACTCACTGTGTTCAAAGTGACTGTCATTGTGTGAGAACAGGCAGATCTGTCATTGGTTGACAAATAGTGAACAAGAGCAGATTACCAACCAGCTACATCAGACCCCACTAACATTTTTCTCTTTATATAGTATCACTGACCTTCCACCTGTGTGCTATTTTCACAGACTTTAAAGGAATGACACAAACAATATGTGTTTCACACCTACATGCAGCGCACACATGAACAGTCACGCCCCCACACAGCACACAGACACAGACACACACACACACACACACACACAAAAAGGGATACAAATGCTTACATATGCAGGAATCTAAAAATAGCTTAAGGTCAGGCATTAAAAATAGACTGGTGAAAATAAAAGCAGGACTCGTTCGACTGAGTCTAAACGCTCTGACAGTCTGTCTTCCTGCATTTGGCTATTTGTGGCGGACACAGGCAGGCAGACAGGCAGAGAGGGGAGAGGCGCTGGAGATGAAAAGACGACGAGCAGTTGCACTGCAGTTCTGCTGCCTCTCCAGCTGGCTCCCCGGCTAATTAGAATGGGGGAGAGCATGCATGGAGGAGGAGGAGGAGGAGGAGGAGGAGGAGGAGGAGGAGGAGGAAGGGAGGAGAGCGAGATTGAAGCCCACATCATTTTCAGCTGTACGTGTTCCTGTGGTCAGAAACGCAGCTCTCTGCCTCTCCCTGCTCGCCCCTGAACAATTCAGCTGTCTGAATAATCAGATGTGGCATGTTGGGTGATGGACTCCTCTGGAGCTTATGGAACATTTTGGGCCGTTTAACATACAGGCTGTGGCAGCTACTGCCTGGACTCGATCTGAGCTGAGCTGAGCTCAGAGCTCGCTTCCCTCCAGCTGTTTCACTGACCCAGCATAATACACTGAACTGTTAACATATGAAGGATAAAAGGTCAATTGTTCAGAAATAATTAGACACAGGCTGTAATTTAACCACAGGTGAGAAAGACTTGAACTCAGAAGCTGCAGCGGAGGAACAATTCACATCCCGGAATACTATGAAATTAATATGGGAAACGTGACACATCTCAGGTTTAAGCACAAATTCAGATTAGTGGACTTCATCGCAAATTATTTCATCATGTGTTTTTACCACAGTGTACAAATGCTGTGATTCGTTAACACTAACAACAGAATTAAGTATTAACTGAAAAATGTTCCCAGCTATGAAAAACAAAAGTAATAATGCCAAAAGTTTTTTATGATATTAGATAATATATTATGTGGTTGTTATTTTGTTTTTACGGCTGCTACTTTTACAGCATTGTAATGTTGCAGCTGGTTGACATGAAGCTGCTTTTAACTGCTCCCTAAGTTACTGCAATATCTCATATTTTGAAAAGCTGATTTAAATTGTTGCATATAAAATCATTTCCGTGACAATGTGATGTAGCTAAACAGCAATATAGTAAAACAGAGCCGTAAATAATTATATCAAACGTGAAGCTACTTCTCATTATTCAGGACGGTTTTCTGCTTTGTTTTGCCTTGACACACATCAGCTTTCAGTCAGATATGAATCTCACCTATGATTGATGCGCGTGCAAACGTATTCAAAATGCCCACACATCACTGTTGTGTCTCCTTCCATTGTTTATATCTGAGCCTCACATCTTTGCTTTCTCATCCTTTCTCTTTTAACGCAGGAACCTGGGGAAGTCAGGCCTCCGTGTTTCCTGCCTCGGGTTAGGTGAGTTGGTTTGAAGAAAAAAGAAAATACTCATCTGTTTCAACCCCTCAAAACAAAACAAACATCTGTGTCCCCTCCTCTCGTCCAGGCACCTGGGTGACATTTGGATCACAGATCTCTGATGAGGTGAGAGCTCTCTTGTCCCTCTGTTTGTATGAAAAGTCGATTTCACTTTCGCTCTTATTGCTTTTGTGCCAAACACCCAGGTGCTGCGAACGTGAATCTCTGTGTTTTCAATTATAGAAATGCTTCAAAGTCTCACAGACCTTGAAACTATTACAACATGGTACGCTATTGTGTGTATCTCTACTGTATTGTCCTCTGTGCATAGTGCCCTTCATGGACGACCTATGGGTAATTGGAATTTATCCATCGTCTCCTTTTCTCAGTCTCAATTTTTGTGTTCCCTCAGATGGCTGAGAACCTCATGACCATAGCTTATGAGAACGGAGTGAACCTCTTTGACACGGCAGAGGTGTACGCCTCTGGAAGGTCAGACTTTCTCCATGAGCACCAATTAAATCTTGAGAGTCTTTGTATTAGTTATTTTATATGCGTTTCATAGACTCTGAGTACAGATTCTCTCTGAAATGAACAGCTGGAAGCACATTGTTCAGTTTGCTTTGATATGTTTGCTGGTTTCATATATGCTTTAATATTGTTGTGTTGTTGTCGGCATCAGCTAATCACAACCACTGATGTGCTTCTCCACAGGGCGGAAATCACCCTAGGGAACATCATCAAGAAGAAAGGATGGAGGTGACGTTACTCATTTTTCCAAACTGACTCACGTGCATGTAAAAAGCCCCAGATTAGATCACAAATATGTTTTTTTGAAAGTTTAATAATCCCAAACAATCCCTTGCTTTTCTGACGTGCACTGCATTACAGTGCGTTTTTATTACTGCTGGAACAGATGCACTATTAAATTATCTCAAGGGAAATTCGTTCTTTTAAGACAAATGAGGAGCTTTTGCTTCAGAAAGACTATAAAAGGACAAAAATGCAACCATGTGAAAATAAACTCCCAGCTCACAATACTGCCAAACACTCATTTGTGTGGGAATTCCTTGAGATATTTTCATTCCTAAGAAAAAATACATCAATAAAAACAAGCCCGAGATTAAAATTATGCTTTTGTAGTAACAACCATTCATTTCGTCTGATTAATCTGCCATTATTAGAGAAAAACAACACAATACTGGGTTATATACACAGTATTTTAACATGTCATACCAGCGACAGCAGACAGAAGCTAACTGTATTTATTTACACAGCTGAAGAAAAATATGCACTGTGCACAGTATCAGACAAAGAAATCAGGCAATAGAAGAAAATATTTTCCTACTCTAAATCTGTCTTTATTTCTAAACTGTTCTCCTAACACTC
Source organism: Trachurus trachurus (assembly GCF_905171665.1). Taxonomy (NCBI): domain Eukaryota; kingdom Metazoa; phylum Chordata; class Actinopteri; order Carangiformes; family Carangidae; genus Trachurus; species Trachurus trachurus. The sequence continues at coordinate 15,233,357 of NC_139903.1, read as the reverse complement.
ATGTGTCCTTCCCAGGCGTTCAAGTTTTGTCATCACAACAAAAATCTATTGGGGAGGCCAGTAAGTAAAAGACTCAAAGACTACGTACTGTTCTTTTCAATCAAAGTCCTTGTTTGATTTGATCAATTCAGTGGCCCCTCAATCATGTGTGTTTTCAACTCTTCACAGAGCAGAGACAGAGAGAGGACTCTCCAGAAAGCACATCATCGAAGGTAGAACACAAGTCTCTCTTTTCACTTTAGTATCTGCAGAAAATGTATTAAGAATAATAACAAAACAGGTTCAGGGTGAGGTGAATCTCTCGATACATCTTGTAGTTAACCTATTCCTTGAAAAGATCCTAAGAGAAAAAGGTAGTATTCAGAATTCAGAGCTGTGTTTTATTACCTCTATTCTTCTATATTTCTATTTATTTGCTGAAGAGATCAATTAAAGTTCAATACCAGGATGTATTAAACTTTAATTGCACAATATGAAATATCTCAGAGAGTGCAACAGTTCAGCAGACCTGAGCTGTGATGAATCATTTGATTGCCCTTTCACCCGGTTACAGCCACCTCATGTCACGTCACGATAAATATGTCAACAGGCTTCATCGTCAAATAAATTACTATGTGTCATAATGGATAAAAAAAGAATAAAAAGACGTATTCCTCTACAGTTGTTTGTGATTGCTGGTAGGACATGAGGTGCAAAGGAACATCTTAGGCATGAGGCTTTTGATTTGATGAGTCATCTGTGTGCAGCTTTAAAGGTTTGTTTGCTTCTATTGGGGGTTTAAATCATATTGCAGTTTGTAAATTTGTTAAGAGATATCGTGTAAAACATTTTTACATTTCTTTTTAGAATAATTTATCTTAACCCTACAATGACGTACTACATGGAGTGATAATAATAGCTTTGTGGTTGCTCAGTTGCTCTTTTCAGTCATGCTAGTAGTGTGGCTCTGTGGATGGTTGTGTAGGTCAGTCACTTAGGGAAATATATCTCACTTGTGACATGCATATAGAGATATACAGAGAGCTGTGATCCCAAGAAGATTAATAACTGACATCAGTCCTCCCTAGCTTCTTTGGTTTTTGGCTGAATAACTGCAAAACTAATGGAATTCACATCAGCCCCTGCTGCACTTTGTGTTTCGTGCCAACTGGCATGATGTAAATTAAAATGGTAAACACTGTGAACATTGTAACAGCTTCCACATCAACATTTTGGCACGCTGATTTAAGTCATTAGTTCAAAGCACCACTGTGGCTAAACGCTGCCTCTCAGAGCTTTGAGCGCGGCCGTTGACTCTCACTGTGTTTGATGATTGCGTTCTCTAATAATCATTGTTGACTGTTTTTTTTTCTTGACAGGTTTAAGAGGATCTTTATCAAGACTCCAGCTAGATTATGTGGACATTGTTTTTGCCAACAGAAATGATGTCAATAGCCCGATGGAAGGTCAGTTACAGATGTGCAGAGATCATTTAATAGTTTAGTAATAGTACTATATGTTTCACATCTTAATCAATTCGACTAATGCTACTGAACTGAAATGTGATGCTACTGTGATTTGCAGAGATCGTACGTGCCATGACCTTTGTAATAAACCAGGGTATGGCCATGTACTGGGGAACCTCACGCTGGAGTGCCATGGAAATCATGGTGAGAGGTCATCTCTGCTTCTTTATATATAAATCTAATGCTGGTGGTAGAAATGCTCATCAGTAACCAGTGGTGTTTTGTTTCTACCTTTCTTGCACCAGGAGGCCTACTCAGTGGCACGCCAGTTCAACCTGATCCCACCTGTGTGTGAGCAGGCAGAGTATCACTATTTCCAGAGGGATAAAGTCGAGGTTCAGCTTCCCGAGCTCTACCACAAGATCGGTCTGACATCCGCAGTCTCACTGCTCCACTTATCTTTATTTTCTAAATTGATGTTTCATTTTGTCTTATCCCAATGTCTCCCTTTATCCCAATCTTTCAGGTGTTGGAGCAATGACCTGGTCTCCACTTGCTTGTGGATTAATCACAGGAAAGTACAGTGATGGTGTACCAGAGTGCTCCAGAGCAGCAATGAAGGTCAGTTTGATTTGACAGGTCCTCCCCCCTGTGGGATGTGTCTCTCTCTGAAAGTGTGATTCCCTCTGCTCTTTGCCTTATCAATGCTTCTCTCCATTTTGCTCCTGGTGAAGGGATACCAGTGGCTGAAGGAACGAGTGAACAGCGAGGAGGGCCGCAGGCAGCTCGCTAAAATCAAGGAGCTCCATCTACTGGCGGACAGACTGGGCTGCACTGCTGCACAGTTAGCCATAGGTACGACTCAGGCCAATGACATGGTTACACAGAGAACATGTACAGAGATGTTCTTTGTGCATCGCTGCCTGAGTGGAAGATAAAAATGAGCTGACTTTTTTTTTTTAATCATAAATGTGTTTATGGTGCTAAAGTCACAACACTGGCTCAAATTGTTGTTTCACACATAAATCAAGTACATTTTTTATTTGTACTGTATGATCCAAAAACTGAAGTGCTTTTGATCTATTATTCTGCACAGAGTATGATTTATTATGATTTCCATGGATCACACTAATGTTTCCTATGTTTCCTCTGCCCATCTGTGTCATCTGTGCCAGTGTAACCACCCTACTCTTGATCAATGGCTTAATTCTTTGTTACATAACTTTTTCCATCTTTGTGTTTTATTCACTAATGTTGATTTATAGTTTAGGCTCACCCACTGCATGTCCTTGTTTGTCCAGTACAAAATGTACAAAACTCTCTTTTTCTGGTGTTATTTTACAGCCTGGTGTCTGCGCAGTGAGGGAGTCAGCTCAGTGCTCCTGGGAGTTTCTAACACAGACCAGTTACTTGAGAACCTGGGTGCCCTCCGGGTAAATCTTTTTAATTTTTTTTATTTTACTCCCACATTAATAATTTTGTCTGACATACTGCTACAGTATACAGTTGTGTAACCTACTTAGTATAAAGTCTGTAAATCTGACCGACTATAGAAGATGACATTTTTAATTGAATGTCCTCCTCCTTGCAGATTTTATCCCAAATGACCCCTCAAACCATAGCCGAGATGGACGCCCTGCTGGGAAATAAGCCACACTCCAAGAAAGAGTCACGCGCTTGAAGATGCAAATCTGAGTGAAAGATGATGTTTCGAGAAGACGAAGAAGACAATGACAATTGGGAAACATCGCTTTTTGCTCTGCTGTATACTCAACAACTTGCATGTCCTCAGCAACATTATGCTTCCAGTATGTGCGCATATCCATTCTGCGCAGTACATTGTATCATGTATGGAAAAAAAAAAATCTTTCAATTGTGGAAAAAAAAAAACAGGTCATATATTGCTCACTGCCGATTGTTCACAGATTAATTATTTCTTCAGAGGGGGAGGCTAAAACAGGTTTGAGTGATAGGTTTTTGCAAACCTCTGACACCAGGACTGGTTTGGAAGATATTCAACTGAATTGACTCTTGTTGATGAAATGATCTGTAGTGGAAAAAAAACAAAACAAACAAAACACACACACACCTCTGTGCTAAAATGAAACTTTACTGCGTGACTGGTGCTTTCATTGGAGTCTCCCCCCTGGCAGCTGCCTGTTATTCTGTATGATGTTTAGTACCCAGCAGCCAGAGAGCCAAAGGTTAGTACTCATGTGTCTAGCCTAACATCTCCCATAGTGTGCATGTGACTGGTCTGCCACGCTCACTGCTTTACAGGGTTGGGAACAATGGATTACTTGTAGAGTCGTTACAGTGATCTGACTTTTAAAAAAAACGTAATCCTGTCTGGTATTACTTTAAAAAAAAAAAGGAAAAGAAAAAAAGATCAGATCACATGCTGTAGAAAAATAGGCCCATTCATTTAAACCACCAAACAGACACTTATACAGTTTACACTCAAATAGTGACCGACTGTGGCACGTTACCTGATCTAAATCGAAATGAATGGATCACATTGCAAGTATTTATTGCTAGATTGGCTTTTAAATGAAAGAATATCAGTGCACTATGTTTTTACAATTTGAAAGTGTCAATCAAGAATCAATAGGGGGTGAGATTTTTAAAGTAACTTTCCCAACCCTGCTGCTTTCTCAGCAGTCTTTTTGCCTCTTCTGTTTGTAAACTGTGCGCATGTCCCTTTAAGAGAGAATAGCCCTAACAGGGTGTAAATGTGGCATGGCTTTTTGGCTTATGTAGATTTGCAGTGCCCTTGTAAGCCATTTTTTACTCTAAATGGTCCGGCAGTTTGATCCAGGATCCGTACTGGTGGGCACTTTTGCTTTAAAAGACTCTCTGCAGTCTGCAGACACGGCTGTGTGTCCATCTGACATATAATCTTTGTAATGTCCTAAACTGTATCAAAAGATGTTCACATCACTTTCAACGATGCCATTCTTGTGAAGAGCATCATTGTTCCTAAATCAGAGGTTTGAGACAGTTGGACTATATGGGAAGGTCACTGAGCGACTGACACAAAGATCTGGACACACTGTGGTGAACTAGTAGTTTTCCAATGATAGGACATAAATGATATGTCTGAGTTTATCAAATGTGATATTACTCTTGCCACAGGTCACTTGGGGTAAGATTTAGCAAATGTATTTATTTATTTTTTTTGTGTGGAAGCCTAAAAATATAGCTTCTCTGCTCATTTCTCTGGGAGTTCTCTCTCTGTACTATTTGTTCCCTTGATTCTTGCACACATGCACAGCTCATTTTATACTGTGTACCCATGTTCTGTTCCCTTTAGTTTGATTTCAGTACTTTGTTATGGGGGGTGGGGGTGGGGGGGTTGTTCCTTTTGTGGTTCCCCATGAAAACAGCACTAATCTCCAGGGCAGGGTGTGTTTTGATACATGAGGTTGTTTTAGCTGGCACAAGGTTACATTGTACTGTAAATAGGTTTATCTGTTTGACAGTGAGATAAAAGTTCAATTTATGAATGAAGGGAATACCTGAAGGAGCAGCCGAGACGCTGTTCCCCTCTGTGACTCTGTGACGATGTACAGTTCGACTGAGTGTAGCTTTCAGTGTACATAGACACTTCAATCAAACCTTGAAAATGAAACTTTGCCTGCATAACTTATATTTTACTGTCTTGCAAACAAAGAGAAACCAAAAGAGAGAAGAGACAACTCATACTGAATGTATCATGTCTGTTGCTCAAACCTATCTAACCTAAAGGGACAAAGCACATAACATGCTTTCAAGGTAGTTTTTCTTTTTGTGTTTTTGAACCTGTTACATAAAAGCCTGCAGAGCTCTCATGCAACATTTACATGTGCAATTCGGGGGAAAAAAGGTTATTGACATAAGCTTCATGCATAAATAACACCAGTCTAAAGTGTGCTCACCTGTTTATGGGAAGTCATATAAGATTTTGTATTGACTATTCATAACCTTATCATAACCTTAGCTGGAACAGGCCAATCATAGCTGTTATGTTGAACATTAACGTCAGCTCACCTTCCATGTTAACATTTGGAATAAACTGTTTGTTTCAGTATATGTGCAGGGATATTAATTTATTAGATACACGCAAACACCCTGTCCCAAAATATGTTATATGACCTGTAGGATTTTAAAATCAACCTCCACTGTCACACAGGGTGCACAGCAGCACAGCATATTCTCAATAAGTAGTTAGTGTTAATCCATTAAACTAACAAACCTCCACACCCGTAGATAACATTCACACCATGATGCAAGCCTCCACAGCTTCACAAACACTGAATCTACCTTTGACCCTGAGGCTCATGATGTGCATTTGTGTCACTGCTGCAATAACAGAAAAGATTCATGGCGTTAAAGGAGAAGATTTGTGCCAGTGTAGAAAATGGCAGCAGCAGCATAGAAAAGCATGGCATTAATACCATCATTTTGTCTGTGCTCCTGTAGTTAGAAGTAGAATCAAAAGCATCTAGTGTTCTGTAAATCGTGCAAATTCACAACAAAATGCTTGCAAACAAACAAGCCGTGCATTATAATTCTTAGAAAATCAAAAGAGAAGTCAGACCAGAAACTAAATGGACATTCAATGTCATTCTTACACCCTCTAAAAATGTCTGGCAGCCACGTCCATGGACCCCAGGGTCATTCAAATGGATGGTACAAGAGCAAATATCACAGCCGAGTGTCCAGCGCTGTCTGTGCTGCAGGAGCCAACTGGGATCTCCCACACACTTAGCACAAACAGAAAACATCTGCAACTTCTCCTGCACCAGACTGCATAACGCCATCAGAGTGACAGATGACACATGTGCGTATACTACAGTGCGCCGCTCTCTGATAAAGATAATCATATGTGCTGAAAAATGTTGGATGCCTCACCGCCAACCCCGTCAGAGAAAAACAGGTTTCAGCACATGAGTCATCCTTCCTGTGAAGAAAAAAAGCTGGACAACGGTGATAAAAAACAGAAAAAAATAGCACACAATAGTTAATAAGCACATTTGAGATATACAAGCCAGAAAATCCGACAAAGCACACCTCACACCTTTCTCAGTTGTTGAATTTCTATCAGTTCAGTGATAATGATGAGGACAGGCAGGTCAACAGCTTTGAGCTACTGTATAACTACGTACCCAAGGACACAGGGAGCAACTGAAATGTGCATTGAGTGGCTCCACACTTGCTCAGTTAGTTCTCACATTAATCTGCTTTTTCACGTTTGCTTTTCAAGTACATAAAAATATAAGCCACTTGTGTGAAATTCTGTGATTTCTGTCTGTTATTGTAACGGCTTAAACGTGTTTTGTGTTGCTAAAGTGACCTCTGACCACAAAAATTTAATTAGTTCCTGGAGTCTGTGTGGACTTTTTAGCCCAGAGTTAAGGATTTAATGTACGTTTGCCAAAACAAATCCGTGTTTTGAAGAGTCACTATGACCTTGACCTTTGACCACCAAAATGTTATCGGTTTCATTTGTTCTAGTTCGTCATGTTTCACTAATAAGACACAAGACACTCCTGTATTTGTGTGTTTAGTAATACACAAAGAAGCACTTTTCCCTCGAGTGCAGCTCAGTGACAACAAGCAGAAATCATCTGAATCAGATAAGAATGCAGATACAAACCAACCAATCAGAAAAGGACCACAAACCAATGAGAGAACAGGTACAAACCAAAGTAGCTAGTTTTCATTTTGCAGTTTTACCAACATCGTAATTACCTTTACAGTAAAGACATTATATCATTTGTTCAATCATAGAATATACAGATTCCACCGACTATTAAAATGTTCCCCCCTGTCCTGATTTCATCCCTGCTGTCTGCACATCTGTTGAATCACATTCAAATCCCCACAGGCCGCTTTACAACAAAAGTACTTCACATCATTTCCACACTGGAGCCTTTAGTCTCTTTTGCCTGCTGAGGGAACGAAATCCTCCTTAGAGCAGATGAGGCGTTTCTCATAGCTGCTTTAAAACCATATCCATGTCCTATTCTTTTATCCCTTATCCCTGTTTGGCAAATGATTAGAATTAAACTGGTCTTTGTAAATGTATCCCAACAATCAGCAGTTAATCAGAAAAAAAGTGGTCAAAGTAGAAGACAAGATAACTCAGGTGATCACACGTTACTTTTATTTTCTACTAAAATACAGGTTTCATGCAGGTTTTGTCACTTTTCACAACAGTCAACAAAAACACAATGAAACTAGTGTAGAGTCACCTCGAGGCATTTTGCCTCACAACATTAGGCAAAGAGGGATGTTAAAATCACTCAGTACAAGGTGTGTGCAAATTCCTAGTAGCTTTATAAATAGTTAATCTTCATCGGCTGTATCATGCTTTCAATCGTACCTGGTCGTTGTACTGCATGTAATTAATTAATGATGCCTGTTCTGGAAATCACAAACTTGAAATAAATAAGTAAATGTAGCAAAGTGGAATATAGCGTTTGAAAATGCAATATAAGGTAATAAAAATCAGTGTCAAGTACAAAGTAATCCAAATGCTCATCTTCGTTGATCCATTAGCTGGTACAGTTTAGTTGGTCTCGTCCTTGATTAGCTGGCAAGTAAAAAGTGAAGGTTGAATCTTTTCTGTCCATTTTCTTTTTTCGTCGACTTTGTGGCACTCGCTGTGACCTGGAGAAAAGATTGTGCGCTGGCAGGCTGTGGCACGGCTTAAGTTTGAACAGTGGAGTAGAAGGCATATGTGAATCAGAGAGTACTAAATGTAAAGGAGAGACTGAGCATGGAGGAAAACTCTACGCTCTACTTTACAAGGCCTGCTATAATCTTCGTATGAAAATAAAAAGAGGTAGGCAAACTCTCTCCACTGCTCAGAGATACTGAGAGTTTAATCAGATGCAGAAATGGGGATGAAGTGCTCGTCAAACATGCTACACACGAAGCCTGTTTAAAAACAAAACAAAATGACAGTCCAGCACAGCATGCTTAAAATCAACCACCCTACTTTTAAAAAACGGTCTCCTTCTGGTACAGCTGGTTGCATATTAATACTATTAAGACTTGAAATACGCTTTCATGTAAACAAGGAGACAACAAGACACACGACTCATGCATTATCATCTCCAGAATGTAGAACAACAGTAAACACAGACAGATGTTACTGCACAGCATATTTAGTGGCTTTTGCTTCGACTTTTAGGTTGCAGGAGGATGTCAGAGAGCTTCAGTAACACACAAATAAAACAACCGCAATTCAGCGTAACTTTTTTTCTTTCTTACTGCCCGTCTGCATGACATCATTAAGGGTAAACGACATGAAGGCAATCTGCTCAAGTTCACTCTCTTTGCCGCACTCTATGAGGCACGAAAACTGATCCTTGTCGCCGTTGTAGGCCAGGTCTGAGTAGCCGCTGGGTCCGCTGTGGATGATCCGGGGCCTGTCCCAGCCCGAAGAGTGCAGGGGTGACCGGTTCAAATATACGCCCATGTCCCTTCGGCTGGACTTATTGGTTGGATGCATGAAGAGGAGCCAGGTTTGTGTGTCTGGAGACAAGAGCGACGTGCCACAAGCTTTGCTTTCTGCATCATCATTTGGGACAAATTCAGGGGCGGGGAAGCCAATGACGCTGCCTTGACAACCATAAGGCGGCTCGATGAGCTCTTTAGCCATGTGAGGCTTGTCGAAATACACACCACTGTTTTCACTCAGGGCCTCACATCTGTGGCCTCCTCTATTACGAGCATTACAGTAAAGGTGACTCCTGCCCTCGTGGTCTATGATCTCTGCCATTTCACATTCACATGACTTTTTTCGGAGCATCTTACCTATATGCCATGTCTGCCCCAAGTCTTCACTATAAATAGACAATGCACGTGGGTAGACTGTAAAAGGGATGGGGTAGGAACAGCATCTGTAAGGGATGTAATAGGCGTACGCTGGAATGATCAATCTGCCGTTCTCCATCTGAACACCGTGGCCGGGGCCCACAGCAAATGTGGCCCATTTATGGATGGTTTCGCCAATTACACTCTCTGTTAAGTCTCTTGTTTGACTCCAGGTTTGTCCGTCGTCACTGCTGCTAACACAGCAAAGACGTGCCTTGTTCTTACCTGTGATGATCTGCCTAATTTCTGTGGTGTTTCCCCAGACACAGATGAAAAATAAAAACAATGTTTTGCTGTTTTTTTCATACACAGGGCAAGGGTTCATGGTGCGGCGGTTTGGTAGGCATGCTGTTGACAGCTCCTGACTGGAGGACCACTGTAAAAAAACAAACAAACAAAAAAAACACACGGAAAAGGACAACATGTGAATAAGATGAGCACAGATAATGATAACAGACTTCGGTGTTAAAGTAAAGCTAATAACCTGAACAGATCCATCATCTTTCAACGTTCCTCTTCTCATAACAAGTATTTTGGCATCATGGTCAGAAGGTGTTGATCTCTTCTCTGCAAAAGCAAGGAAGGTGTGACTGTGCCGCAGATAAATCAGAGCAGGGATCCTGTATGTTATCCCACTTGGCTCCTTTTCAAATAAAGTTGTTTTGACTGGTTCCTCTTCACTGCCACTTTTTGATGGTGTGTTTCCCATGGTGAATCGCAGTTCCTGTGGATGGAAAACGTTGCAAATGTTAAGACTGTACATTGTTATGTTAACAATGTTTAAAAAGCACAGACAAGTTCACACTCCAGCAGCTCCAATAGCCACAGATGATTGCATTGGTACATAGTCTGTGGCGTGTATAGTCCTACTCTGCATGCATAACAACAAGCACGTACCTTCACTTGTCACTCTTCCCATTCGTCACCTTTGATCTTCTCGTGCTCGGCATTATACAGTCTAATTTCACGCCGATCCAGGGACCTCTGATGTTCACGACACTGATGCTGAAGGTTCATCAGAAAACAAGAGGCGCTTCAATGAGAGGAACCCTGTCGCGCACTTCCGCATTCGCCTGACTGACTGAACCAGACGTCGGCGGTTTAGAGATGAGGCACCAAAATTATCGTCTTTTGCCCCGTATTTTTTTTTTTTTTAAATTATCTTTACTGTTTTAACAAAGCAGTTACGTGACAGAAAAGCTAGCCAACAGCCCTTAAGTTACAAGAGAAGAGTAATCAAACACAACAGCCAATTTCAGTCACGGTGATAACGTTATCGTGCGGTTCACCTGCGCAGTGTGGATGTATCAGATTAGCTAGTAGGGAGCTAATGTTTACACGAACGGTCGGACGTAAATAAATTCGTCTTGATTTGCAAATAAATACCTCACGTTATTGATCGGAAGAGCTGTCGCATAGCGCATGAGAGCTGTTTAATATATGTCAAACACTTCTGGGCGGTGTATTATCTTAAAAATGTATAATATCTTTGATAAGCTAGGCTCACCGGTCCCTTCCGCCATTAAAACACCAGGGTTGAGACGACACCGCCCCCTGCTGGACGGGAGGGGGAGGGGCAAGGGCTCATGTGCTGTTGCTAGGAGACAGAGCATTACAGTGGATCCGCAGAGACTAGTTTTGCCAGGTCAGGCCGTGAAAAGTGTAATTAACATTTGCATAGAAAGTTTCTCTCTCTCTCTCCCCCCCCTCTCTCTTTTTTTTTTTTTCGTGACAAATGGATTTACTACACAAGCAAACAACATGACTGCTGCACGGTATAAATTTGATGACGGGCAGAGATATTATGCCACCAAATGTTTCCCAGCCCGAGCACTACTTCGTCGAAAGAAGGACGGTGGGTTCTTTAAATTATTTATCTAAGATAATAACTAGTTAACATAATGACCGAGTGTTATCAAAAACAATGACATTACAACTATAACAACAATGAAAACAATTTATGGTAAAGCAATATTTTTAAAGGTTAATAAACTGCAGCTTTAGGGCCTGATGCAATGACCCTTGGGTTCCCAGGTTGTCTGCTTACAATTATTAGGCTGCTATTATATTTATAGAAAAGGGGGACACCATAACAATTAACTTAGACTATAGCCTATTATTCATCTAACAATTAAGTTAGCCTATCCTTATTTTTTTGTCACAGTTACATTTGTGATGCCAGAAAACAGGACAAATTATCAGCAAAACTATATCAGAGGCCAGTTTGTGTTTCTTATTATGTCTGTCCAAAACAATTAAAAACAAAAGACCACCACTACTAGAAGACAGTTTGATTTGCCTTAATGAGGATACATTTTAGGTTTGATGCAAAATGCTCTAGGCATCTGTAGAAGTTGTGTAATAACATTTTCCCCATAAGTTTTAATGTGACTGAATGAATATCTGTATGTGTTAATAGTTAAAATATGAAATTAATACACTATGGTTCAGCACAGAAAGCCATTTATCACCTGTAGGAGAGGGACTGAAAGCTAAGCACTGCCGGACTGTTAAAGCAACATGCTCTTGGATAAATAATGAGTGCTCTCTGTTCTGGCAAATAGGCCTATACACTTCATTTAATATAACATATTATCAAATTGTATTAGCACCACATGTTTTGCAAATGTGTTACAATAACTGATTATATTAGTCAAATGGCAGATGTTTTAATAAACAGTTCATGGTTTGAGACACTAATCAAGCAAATGTGTCAAAATATTCTCTGGTTCCAGTCACTCAAATATGTGAATATTTTTCTGTTTTATGTCACTGATAATTCACAGTCTTTGGGTTTTTAGACTTGAGAAATGTTAATGGCTATTTTTCACTATTTTATCGTGTTATACAGACAACAGGATATACAATAAGAAAATAACCTGCAAATTAATCAATTATGAAAAGAATTGTCAGTTTCTGCCTTGTTTCAAATGCAAACAGTGTAACTGCAGATCATACCTTATTCAATCTTACAGGTACTGGTCATTGGCTTGTGGCTTACAGAGAGGCAGAGGAGAAGAAGCACACTAATGTTCAAAGAAGAATAAAAGAGTCTCTAAAAGAGTCTCTTAAAAAGCAAGAGAGCAGCTTGGTGCCTGTTGGTAATACATTAGATGGGCCCTTCCTGGTGAGTTACTAATAATGTCTTATTTTACAAAAGTGAGCAACACAATTTGTCTTTTGGTGTCTGCAAATAATTTTCAATGTTCTTTTGTAGCTCAAGTTACATTGTGTTGATAAACCATCTCAGCTGTGCTCTGTTGACGTCAGTGAACAGACACTGAATTCTGTAAGAGTCACTTTTAACACTTTTAACAATCACGTGGTAGTTTGTGGATGAGACTGACTGAAGAGTTGTTCCTACCTGTGCACAGGTGAAGCCAGAAGATCTTAAGGCGTTTAATAATGTAGCCTACATCGATGCCTCTGTTAACTCCCTCTCTTTAGGTGATTATTTTTACACATCAAGCAAAACCTCAGTGAAAATATTCTCCGGTAAAGAAGTTCCACATGTTTGAGCTGTCCATTGTTTTTCTCCAGGCTCTTTCAGCAGCTTTGTGTCTTTGAGAAAACTCAATCTATCTGTTAACGGCATTTGTAACATGACGTTTGATGCATCTGACTTCCCGCATCTTGAGGTGAGATGACTGACTTTGCCATGTGGTTCTTATTACATACACTTTTGTTATTATTTTTGCTTAACATTGTTTATTCAGATTACTAACATATTACAGCATTAAAACAACTTGACCTGACTCAAACAAAACAGGAACTCTGAAGTCTTTGATTTCCATCATTTTTCTTCCTGCTGCTCCTTCATTTCCTTTTTCAGCTTCTTTCACATCTCTAGTTCTTTCATGCTTTTCTGTAATCCACTGAAAAACAAATAAACCATGTATAGCCAGTTTAATCTTTACTGATGCCGCCATCATGCCCTTTAAAAAAAATAGAATTTCAATTTTTGTGCCATAATTAATTCATGCAAGTACAAGGCAGATCAGTAGCTAATCTGTGTAAAATCTATAATATTTCAGACTGCATAATCTCAGGCTCACACTCCTCTCCTCTTCTTTTTCTATTTCATCCTCTTGACGTGATTATGTTTATCTAAATGTTTAATTTAAATCTTCACAGGTTTTGGATTTATCCTATAACAGTTTGTCAGCTGATGATATTGTTTCCATCGGTCGACTGCCACGTCTAAAAGCCCTTCATCTGACTGGAAATAAGCTTCATCATCTACCTCCTATGGGTTCCTCATCTAAGTACAGTGTTTGTTATGGATTTTTAATTTCAATTTTATCTATGGCTTTACTTATAATCAGACAACATGACATCTTGGTGCTATAATTAGCTAATTGTATAGTATGTATAGTGTATTGTAATAGTATTTTATTTATCAGCTCTGGTGTAAATGTATGCTAAAAATCAAAAAACAACTCGATTTCTTCTAAAAGTGTTTGTTCATTTGTTCCGGGAAAAAAATCCATGCCCTCCCAAAAAAGAACAAGTAGATAATTGGTTCAATAAGCGGACGTGCTCTTTCTTTATTCTTACTTCACCCACAGGTCAGTTGCATCAAGCACTACTGTGTGTAATGACTGATCTGCCAGTGAGACAGATGCAAAAATCCTACTTTGAATACAGGAAAAAAAGAAAGAAAAAAGAATGGTACAGAGAAGCTGGCAGAGTGAAAGACAACTAATCTGTTCCAACGCATATTTTCCACATCAAAATGCAAATTAATTCTCTAACTACAGCCTGACATGGCCTCCAGTCTGCCTCCGTCAATTATTCCTGCAGAGACTGTCTTAAGCAGGCAGTGCAAAGGACGCTGCCTCACTTTATGAGAGGAGCAGAGGCATGAATAGAAACATATAATGCTAATATTTTATTCTTTAATAGTGATGCTTCAAGCCATTTGGGCCAGTCATTTGACTTGCAAACTAATCATATGCTTGAGCTTGTTTATATTGTATCAGGTTTTATCTCTGGTTGAACAGTTAATAACACAGAAAGTCAAGATGCATTTTCAAATTGACCAAAAGGGGGTGCACAAATGTTCCTGATTTACACTCCTGATTCTGGTGAAGGAAATGTAATGACAGTCTATACACCTGCTCAACAGTCAGGTATATAAAGGGTGTATGCACATAATATCAATAGAGTGTATGCAACTTTAACTACATTATAAAATACACCCACTGTCTATTCATAAATGTACTTTATGCATTGAATGAAGTTAGTTGGTTGTACCTTTTTTGTCCAGGCCGACTGAAGAAGAAGACACACAGTTTAGAGCTCTTGAAGTCCTGATGCTTGATGACAACAAACTGACCTCTGGAGTCTTCAACAGCCTGACAAACCTGAACAGGTCATGATGTGGTTTCCTATGTTGTAGTTGAGCGTCATAATCGTTTTCCTTCAGTATCATTCATACACTGAATTCAAGTAAAGTGAAGTGTTTGTTGTCTGTGTAGCTGCAGCTTAAATTGGTAACAGAGATTTGAACATGTGGACATTTATCACACAGGGAGGTGCTGTCATGTTGCATTATGGGAAGAGTAGGGTCCATTGTTTTAGAAGATGAACTCATAATAGGGACTAAAAGATGAGATGTTTTGGCCTCAGCCACATTAATTCTGACCATCACTGGAAAACACAAGCTGCGGAAACACTTATTCTTTTTGAATTGTTGTTCAATTTCAGACTGAAGTATTTAAACTTACAGAAGAACCACATTCGTGAAGTACCATATTTGCAACAAGGGGGATGTTCAAGACCTGTGCCGACTTCTGAGGAAGAGAGACCTGGTAAATGCTAAGAAACTGCTGAGTGTAATTTGCAAATAATTTACCACTGGATGTGTGTGCAAGAGTTACCTCAGCAACCTTCAAATAAATATGATTTAGTCAAGTCTTATTATCCCTTCACACCAGCCCACACTGACCCAGATGCTGAAAATCATGAGGATTTCAAGAGAATCTCAGAGGTAAGTAAATCTGCATTTGGTGTTTGACATATTTTATCACAGTTTTTTTTTTCTGTAGCGCATATTTTGTAAAATAATCTTGTGTGTGTGGTCTGTCATTCTCATTCTCTCTCTGGGTCAACTTGGAGGAGCAAGACAAAGGATCCAGTCTACCACTACCAGAGCTGCAGTTCCTAGATTTGTCAGACAACAAGGTATATTGTTTGTCTACTATCAGTAAGTGAACTTTGTCAGTGAAGGTTTCTCATCGGTGGTTTGTCTTCAGATTGCAGAGGAAGAAGCGCTGATGGCCGTCGCTCTTCTCCCAATGCTTCGCGAAATTGATATTCACTCCAACCCTCTGACCACACAGAGAAGTGGTAATCCCCTCTCTTAAAATAAGGAGAAGTCTTTGAAGATCAGTTCTGATTTTTCTTTTTTTTGGGTTGCTGAAATCCCCTCCATGTGTTTGCTTGAACACAGGAGATCCCCCCTTACTGACCCATTACCTCCATGAGAGACGGGGGATAACAATAAAACGTAAAAAGACGCAGGAAGCTGTGAAGCCCCCACTGAAGATGTCCATCAATTCAGAATGGCAGGTTGGACATGGTCTGCATCATTAATATTGTCTGATCATGATTCTCCAAAGTTAAAAAGGTCTGTGTTTTTTTTGTTTTGCAAGAAGCAAATGCTGATAAATCTGCCTGGTCCTTCACAAACTCAAGAGGCCCAAAACAGCATGGACGACATTTCCCTAGAAAATACAAACCACTTCTTTGTTACTCAGGTATATGTACATGTCCAGTGTCTGTGGTTTTCATATTGCTGCTATTGGCTGAGAAACATTTGCACAACATTTGCTCTTCAGAAATACCCAGTGAATTTGTCCGTCTTGATGTTATTTCATCTCCAGACAGCAGACGACTCTGAATATGAGTCTGATCTTCGAGCTGATGAGAAAAACACTGTAGGAAATGATGACAATAACGAGGATGATACCATTCCTGAAAAATTAAACTGTTCCAAGATGATGATGGATGCAAGACCAAACCCTGAAGCGGTGGAGCCCATTGGTGAGGACTTTAGTTTCACCTGCAGCTGTTTGTTTTCGTACGTGTTCCCGAGGCCCTAAAGACTTTGCCTATACAATGGCCCCATAGTGAAGAGGAATATTCATGCTTTTTTTTCCCAACAGGAATTCAAACAGCTGTTCGGATGCTGGAACACACACTGAAGAATCTTAATGTTTACAGAGACTCAAAACCAAAAGTTGATAGCATCCAGATGCCATACAGAGAAAGAGAGAAAAGGGTTTGATATGTCGCTCCACAAAACTCATTTGCATTTGCACTCAATGTCGCCGTCGAATTACATCAAACACAACAAGAACCGTAAAGAACAAGGAATAGCATCTTACCTTCATGTTGTGACTTAAAAACTTTCTGTACACAGATTAAAGAACTTCCACCTCCGAAACCAATAAAGCAGCCAAATGAAAGGGTTGACGAGATGATCAAGGAAATCAAAGGGAGTACGACGAGGAGAGAAGTCGCCTTGAGTATGAACATGTCTGATATGATATCAATCGCTTTCAGCCACTTGACCTTTCATGACATTACCTTTCTTTGTTTTCTGTACAGGCACTGCCCTGAAGAGCACAGGCGGGAACAGGCAACATAAAGAGGCTTTATCTCTGCTGAGGGATATGAAGACAAAGTACAAGATGGTCCATGAGAGAACAATGGAACAAGCAGCCAGCCAGATGTTTCAGCCGGAGTCTGATAGAAACACCAACCTAGATGGAGTTCAACCTCCATCCGCGCAGATGCTGTGATTCATATTTAAAGTTTAGCGTGAATACGAGAACACGTGAGTCTGTCTGGTCAATCCTGGGACATTGTGGTGGTTTTGAGCAGCTGCACCGACCGCATAGTATTCATAGCACGCATCAAATGTTGTGTTGCATTTGTATCAGTTGAAATCACCATAGAACAACTGTCAAATGTGAAAATCATTGAGGAAGATGGCAGGTCCGGTTTTCATCCTTCGAGTCTACTGAAATGGCCTCAGTCAAGCTGTTTATGGGGGCCCAGTGAAAAAAGACAACAGCGTAGATTTCTTCAATATCACAATAACATGCTAAATTAAAAATATGGGTGTTGTTTGTTAAGATTTAGGGGAATATCTTCGTGAAATGGAAACTGAGCATTAGCGATTTTATAAACCTTGGATTAATGTCACCTGGCAGCTCAGTAAGTTTGTGGCTTTGAGTGTTACAGTGATTGAATGACTAGACTAGACTAGACTAGAGTTTACAGTTACTTGAATTGATCAGGTATTCTCTAGGGACATGCATGGTTGTATACAGAAGAAGAAAATATCTTCTTCTGTCTGAGTGCATCTGCTTTTATTCTGTAGGTTTCACATCGGCCAAAATGCCAAGAATAGGGAGATTCTCCTTTTCAGGTTCTTGCAAGAATCTGGATCATATCTGGAGATTCTTTGATATGATATCTTACAATCTTGTGATCTGAGCGTCCAGCCCAGATTTGATCATATACAGGGTCACAGTTTGAAGTTTTTGGGCAATTACATCTCTGGATTTTGGGCTGTTTTGCACAGCGTCAGTGAAGCTAGCTGTGATCATTTCTATCAGGCAGGAGCAACAGTACTTAGCTGAGCAGTAGTTGTTTGTAGTGTTGAACCCACCTCTGCAGTTGGACATGATTTACAGTCCACATCCTTAAACACATAAATGATCAAGTCAAGCTTTTTAAAATTTCTAGTCATGTTTTGTTTTCGTTTTTCATTCCCTTTTTGATTTCACGGTCTTGTCCTTCATGTGATTTCAATTATTTTTCTCCAGAGTAGCTTGCAGATGTGGAATGCACGTTCAGCCCAGGTGGAATAAATCAATAGGTACTCTGAAGATGTGTCATGCAGATTTTCTACATTATTACACTCATCTGCGGATATTCCCCTGCTTCTGTATGTATTGGATGGTTAATACGATTACGTATAGAGAAAACAATGCTTTCTGTATATCTACTTATGCTGTCACTCAGTGACATGTTTCGCATTTTCATTTTGTCCCATTTCATTTCAACTGTCACAGTAATTACCTTAATATTTTTGAAATACAGTCTATCATATTTCAGAATAGTTGTAAGGCTGTTTATTTACTTATAATGTTTATTATAGCCCTAAATCATGGGGGGGGGCGGAATAATTGACGCCTAAAACCAAATATAATTTTCTGAAAGACTTTTTACCCTAACCAACCAAAATGAAACAATAGGTCATGCAAACACAGTTGAGAGCGGTTAGTAATGTGATTTTGACAAGCTGACATTAAAATACCCAAAATGACAGGTTGCAAATAATCCAAAATAAAGAAGATTTTGTAACATATAAAGAGGGTGTTTGTTCTGGTAAATAAATTCAGATACTGAGAACGATCTGAACTTTGTGGTCTGTGCTATCAAGCTTTTCAGAGGGTTTTTCATCCCCAGCGATATATTTGATGGTAATGAGGAGACTGCCAATTGAAGTAGTTCTGACTAAGAAACAGTTTTCCAGGTGATTGTGTATTTTCCAGAAAACCGTGTTAAATCTCGTCAGTATTTTTTTTTATTTTTTGGTAACCACAAGTAGTTTTACTGCTCTCTCCACACTCTGGTGCAACTCAAGTTAAGGTCTGTTGAGAATTTGTTGTTGCTTAGAGGAACTTGTTGGAGTTTGTTCTCCTGCCAGTGAGTCCTGCCATGAATTTATTTTGCCTGACAAGAAAGCTGTTACGAAGTAATTTTGAAGTGATAATGATTGGTACTTCAAGCGTCTACTGTTGCATAAGTGCAGCGTTTTCATGCTGGAATTCTTTTATGTAAGAGTTTCCTTATACATGTCAGTTTCCACAGTTTCGGGCAATGATCAGTAACAGCTGCTATAAACCATGCAGAGCAGATTATATCAACGTGTTTGGATGACTGTTGACTTTGCAGCTTCTGTCATCATTTTTAGGATTAATACAAACTCTTTCCTTGTCTTCTCGTGTTTGCACCAGCTATTATAAACCAGCAAAGCAGATCATGCTTTGTTGGTTTGTTATAAGCATCAAATTGATCCAGGTCTCACACCCTCTCTGCCACTTTTCTGCTCAATACAAAACAAATGTGACATCAGGAGAAACATCAGTAGTGTAGAAACACAATGATACACATTATGAGCCTGGTCAGTTCATAAAAGGGCATGATTGAATCTGTCAGCACAATTTAAACTTCACATTGATAGAAGATTTTCATTTCCTGTATATAGCCACAAAAATACAATTACAGGATTGCCAAAAAATATACCATCAAAATTAGGAAATAAATAGAAACATCATTATGAAAAACCTTCAAACGGAGCAAAGTATTTTGTTTTGGACTTTCATAAAGTCAGAAAAACACCACAAAAAACAATGGTCAGAGCTGAAACAGCAGAGGCCGAGATATCGTGACTTTTAATCCATACAGAGTAACTTCCAAAAAACGGTGAATGCTACTGGGCTTCCTGTGATACAACTTGTATTGTCTATGGCTGAGCCAGGATAACCCCATGACATCATTGTGACGTCTTTTTTTTTTTTTTTTACAGGCTGTGGAGGCCTCCATCCAGACACAACAGAGATTATACTGTACAGCTACAGTACAAGTGAACTTCATGTGTAAAACTGGTGCAATAGTTTTTATTATTATAAAGCAGCTCCAGGTGCTATGAAAGTGAAAGTATCACTATCCAAGAAGAAACCGCCCACATGCAGGGCATATTCAGACTTATGACTATTTTTCCTTTTTGCGTTGTTGTTTGTTGTAACTTTTATTAACTTTTTTATTAAACACAACAATAAGCTCTTATTAGAAAGCTAGAAGACAGAGATGCTGCACAGTTGGGCATCAGGAAGCCAATAAATCACTGCACAAGAAGTTACCAAGAATAATAACATTAGAGACCAGATAAAAAAAAAAATTCAGAGACAATAGAAAATTATGAATCAACACCCATATTTTATCCCATGTTCAGTTTATTTCGGCACTGACTGATTATGACTATGACTATTTCTTGATAACTTTTACCAAGTTACAGTAGAAGGCAATAATTTATTAACTACAGTTGGCCTGGCTGCACATCACTCAGAAAACGGTCAGCCAATCAGCAGAGAGGCTCAAAGCCTGACATGAAATGAGGAGGAGCTGTAAAACTGCACTACTGTAGATGAAAAAAATTCAGAGAAAATGTGAAATATGGGATGTTGAATGATATTTTGATAAGTTGATCCTGTTTTCTAACTGTATGTCAGTGGCTATTTTTTCTATTGATTATAACAGATGACAGTGCAAACTTCACTACAAACACGTTCTGCTCTCTGGCCTGCTTTTGGTGATTTACACTTGTTGACCTCATGGAGGCATGCGTGTTTTAAGAAGTGAAAATGGTCTAATAATGTGACAAATCACTTCAAGACCGAAGATAATTAGACGATCCACATATGTCTGTAATTTAATTCCTATAACTATGCAAAGTTATTCCAGAGGTTTTCGCTTTAATAAGCACAAAGTTAGATCCACTTTGCGTTGTGGGGTGAAGCGAATGGAAATTCGTGTGTCTTTTTTATTTTTATTGGAGTCCTCCTCATATTAACATCAACAAAGAGTAAATGGACAAACAAAAAGGCTCAGTTCTACTTTTCCTCTGTAACCTCTTTTGCTCTTACCATGAAAAACTGATGAGGTGAGTTATTAACTGAAAACACATTTTATCCATGCGCTTGGTGATATAACAGATTCTGGCAGGAGAGCCGGGTGCTGTGTCCAAAAGCAAAAATAACAAAAGACATGGTGGAGAAAGGCATCGCCCGTCCGTGTCTTAGACAGATTTGTGTTTATATATCTATATGTTTTATTCTGTAGATCTGAAGGCAGCACATTTACACATCTGGAGCAGTCGCTGTGGCAATCAAGCCTGAGAAATGTTTGGGTAAGATTTGTTTGACTCTCAAATTGAGGGCCAACAGTTAAGCTTTGTGGATAACCCTGTGGAGACTCAGACACCAGATTTGGCTCAGAAAGAATAGGCCTGAATACCTCATCAACACTCCTCATTACTCAAGTGCCAAATGAGTTCACTGCAGACTGGACCTATTCATTATTTCTTTTGATGGACAATTGAACTGTAACACAATTATCATGTTATCCTGGAAAGGCTTCGGATACTCTGGCTGACATCTGAAAAGAGGCCATTATTAATTACAGATCATAACCGTAAAGTTGTTGTCAGTCCTCTTTCTTCTGTGAAACAAAAGATCTCACTGTGGTCTGTCTTTAATAGTTTACAGTCATTACTAGCATGTGTTTAAAATTTTGACCTTTAAGCTGAGCCGCTCAGGATAAACGGATGAAGACCAAAGTGTTCATGACATGTATCCCAGTATTGTCCATGTTTTCTTGGCCAGACTCCAATCATCAGCTAAAATGATCAGGGCCAACTTAATTAACGAGAGGGTAAGGGTGTAAAAAACAGAGCCCTTGATAGATTTCGGAAGTATTTTGATGAAGTATAAACTCAGGGGTTCTGTGGAGCACCTTAATCAGCTATGAAAGCAAACGCATCTATCAGACTTAATTAACTTAACACAGTTTGGCTCCCTTTGAATCAAAAGACTGCCTGATTGATTTGCAATGCTTCAGTTCCTCACAAACACTGTAGACATCTGCGAGGAGCGACTTGCTGCTGCACATGAGGATGCTTTATTCAGACGTCTGAAACAAGTTCAGCTCGACAAGGTTGCATGATTAATGCAGAGCTACAGCAAGCGA
This sequence comes from Trachurus trachurus, assembly GCF_905171665.1. NCBI lineage: Eukaryota > Metazoa > Chordata > Actinopteri > Carangiformes > Carangidae > Trachurus > Trachurus trachurus. The sequence continues at coordinate 15,211,218 of NC_139903.1, read as the reverse complement.
GTAAAAAATCCACATGAACTTTGACTTCAACCTTTTCACAGTCGCTTCTGTAACACGCATGAATTTGTTTTTTGCTCTCTGACTGCGTCACAAAGGAAGTGGCATATGGAACAAAGGCAAAAACAGATTTGTCAATATAATAATGTCAAAGAGGTGCCTCCAACCCTGAGCCGAGACGTAACCCTGAGTCTCACATTTTCTTCACTTCTCACTGAATCTGGGCTACATGGGCAGCAGGGCGGAGTACACATACACAGAGAGCTGACCAACTGCATGATTTATACCTACTGACTGCCCCCAGCTGTTACAATTGCCAGAGCCAAGATTAAGCATGCATAGCTGAATTGGCCCGTGAGACGAATTCAAACATTCACAAAATGTGGACAGATAGGATTTCTATCAAAAATGAGTGACACGGACATTGAAACATGCAGTGGCAGACGCATAAGAACGGTTTTAAACCTGAACAATTAACACTTATCTTTTAATGACCTGCATGGGAAAATGACAACGTGCAAATGTTAATTACTAATTTAAGTTGGCAGCAATAAAGTAGAACACCCCTTTCTCACCCTTCAGACTGGAACAGCCACTTTGGACGACTAAGGGGAGAGACTGTTGTAAACTGTCAGGTCCAGCAGCTTACACAAAAATATTTGTGTGAGTAATGAAGGCACACAAGGGGAAGAACGTTTGTTTCAAAATATTGTTTCATGCCTTCAGTGAGAGACGGACAGAGCTGTCTGGCGCAAAGTGTGAAAGAAACACAATGACTCATTGTGGAAGGGGAGGGGACAGAGAGAGCATGTCGGGAGTTCACAGAGAAGGGAAGCAACATTATTCTGAAGCACCCACTCAGTCTACTAAATCTGCAGTTGCACACTGACTGAGTCATGGGAACCACAGTGATAATTTGACACCTGTTGATCAAACAGCCTGGTGAACAGACTGCACACGGTGCTGCCGAACAAACCACTGTTTCTGGGCTGTAGAGAGAACTCCTTTTTCCATGACCGGGCAACTTGTCTACAATAATGTTATTCAAAGTTTGAATGTGTTTTCGGTGGAACCGAACTAATTATTCAGTATTATAGGCTACTTCCTTTGCTCAGTGTTTTGGAAATACAGATGTCCCTCCGTTTCTTGGCCTACATTTAGATCTGCCAACACAATCCTACACCACATGTTACCAATAGTGCAATCCCCATGACACAGAAATTCAAAAACCTTTAACTGAAGATATTTTTTTCCTCTGGTAATTTCATTACAAATGGCCAAAACAGGAATATGGGGGAAATAATGGATACAACAGGCCTATGTATGTAGTCATGTAAGAATTTATGTTTTGCCACTTATTTTAAATTGCACTTAAAGGTTTTACAACTTTTCAACAGATTGCATGTTGTTAAAATGCACTTTTGGCCACTTGGGGGCACTAAAAACAAGTTAAGTATGAAACATAATAACAAAATAATCACCTTTTCAGTTGATTAGGGGTAGCAAACAGTTACTTTTCCCATGTCAAGCAGGTACAGAGCAACACTGTCATTCATTACACCCGAATAAAAGTATATTATTTTCTCTCTTTTAGCTCTTTCTATGGGCTCCACCACCCTTCGCACGCTAGTAGCTAACATGTGTCTCTGCACTTTGATGCTGAATGTGTAGTACAGTGTTTTTTTAATTTTTTTTTTTAAGGTTTTTGTTTTTGACTTAATAGAAAAAACACTGTGATATCAAAGCAGCTGTGGTGTAGTCTAAATTGTTGTAGTGCGTATACTGCTTTTTAGGTGGGTAAACTGCTCATACCTGCATCACATAGACTAGACAAATAGCTTTGTTGTAGTGGGTATACTGAAATATTAATGCTTTTTCAGTGGGTATACTGAATATACTTGATTATCACATGGACCACACCACTGCAAAGGAGTGAAACAAAACAGTGTAAAGCTAAGGGTTAACGATGAGGCACTACAGAGCTGAGAGGAACTCTACAAAAGGGAAGTCTACAAAAACTATGTACATCAGCAAATCATTATTGATATTAATAACTCGACTAATTCAGCACATTACATTAAGTGCAAGTTGAATGAATCACTTAAATTCCTTTACAGCACAGAAGAGGAAGAGAGCAACTTTGAAAGTGCACATGGAGGTGAAGTTTTCAGTTTGCAATACAAGACAAGCTGTTTCATCAGCTCCTATAAATCATGTAAAATAAGATGTGATTCTCACAAGAATAGATATACAACATAAATATTTAAAGGACAGTGTTTAAGGACAGTTTAACCCTTTTTGATTTTGAGGAGGGGGCTGGGGCAGGCAAGGGTCCCATCAAGGTGACATTGTTAATAAATAGCTATTTTTAGGAGAATACTGGTTCTGGGGAAATATTATGTGTGTGTGTGTGTGTGTGATAGGGAGGTTGGGAGGCAGTGAAGGGAGTTTAAACTTCTGCTTTTGATTTCCATGTCTCTGATAACATTTCATCTCCAGCGGGAACACAGTTTATCCGGCCTTCCGGAGCTCTATTAAATGGACGCCTTGAGGCAATGTCGGTGTTAGGACGGCTCTGCTGTGGCCAGCATGCAGACTGTAGATGAATCAACAAAAAACGTTTTCAAGCAACGCCTTCAAAAACAACCATGAGCTCAGATTCCCATGCTAAGTCCGTCTCCAGCGCATATTCCCACTGTCTTACTACGAATGACTTGATGCAAATTATTCCAACACCCGTGAGGCCGTACAGCGTTAAAGCATGAAAGCTGCATCTAGAAGCAAATCAGACAAAAAGATTCTGGCTGGTGTAAAACACTGAGAAAACTTTATGGGTTAAAATCGTGAGCAAGAGGTACAGAGTGCATTAAGCTACATTACACAACAATGACCACTTTAAAATACAAATATTTCTGGTATGTAGAGTTGTAAAATGTCATTAGGCTATAATAACAAACCAAATCCTGCGGCTGTATAAAAATAGCTACAGTAGGTCTATATTCAGAAAGAAAAAATCTTAAAGGCTATTTTCTCACTTACAAACACACAGTTTTGACAAAAGCTGTGCATTTAACTCAATGCCTTTTGCTACGTCATTCAAAAACAACAACATTCAAACAGTCAAATGTATATACACAAATCAAACAAGAACCAATACACTTTAAATAAGGTGACAAAACCTCCATTTGTATTTACAATAAATATGTTGATCATATAACACCCTTAAAAAAATCCCTTGACATTCTAGTAAGAGCATGGCCCGTCGCCCAGTATATTCAACAATACACACTGCATCCATACACTCAAGCAAAGGGTTTGCTTTAGAGATACTGATCCAAAAATGTCCCCAAATGAAGCTGAGTCTACAAAGTCTGGACCCACAGACTCAGAGCTGGATACTGAGACTGTCTCCAGACCTATGATGCCCATCCACATTACCGTTGTTGAATTCTGTATATAGCTTCAATCTAAATCCACCTACTCATGTTTGAATCAGCAGAACTATCGTCCAAGTTTGAGACAGTTGCCAACCACACTGCTAATAGCCCGTGTTGTTAAACCCAAAAATGAACAAATAAAAAGATGTGATGATTAAAAGGTGATGGACGATGAGGTATGAATTAACTGATAAGCAACAACAAGCAAGAAATTCCACAATTATGACAGGAATGATGCAGGACACCCAAGTGCAACATGCGTGACTGAAGTATGTGTGTCAACCATGTACGTTTGGGGGGAGTATCGATATAAAGAGAAACTATTAGGGTGAACACAGGCCTTCAATCTGCGTGGGGTTTAGGAAAGTCACCACCTCCCGAATGCCGTCTTCACAAATTGTGGTCTGAGGAGCTTTACTCAGATTGTCTCCCTCCTCTTTAAACTTCCTCCATGTCTCTGAAAGAAATGAATTCATACACACGACATACTCAATTAAATAAGATAAAGTAAAACATAACAAATACATTCATCATGAGATCATTTTAAACAAACCTTCATCAAGTGTTGTAAGCATTGTGTAATTTTCTGGATGATCCATAATATCTTTTCTTTGAACGTCACCAATTTCCATTAATTGTAAAACACCTGTATAAAGAAAAACCCAAATGACAATCAAACACATTTCGGAAATATTTTTTGAAAATACTCTTATTTACTTTCTTGATAGGTTAAATTAGAAAATTGATACCACCCTGATGTCTGCACACTAAATACACACTATAACTATGGTCAGGATACCGGAGCTTAGCTTAGCTTAGCATAAAGACGAGAAACACAGGAAAACATCAGCACCATAATGAGCATGCAACAGCCCACTTGCTCACAAAAACAATTAGTTATTTAGCTGCTTTCTACTGTTCTCGCTCGCTTAGAGAAATGCATCAATCTTCTCATCTTATTGTGTGCAAGAAAATGATATTTCTAAAATGTTGCACTATTCCTTTAATACAGGCACCACCAGTCGATGCGTTACCTTCTACAGTCTTCCACACTTGCACTTCGACCTCAGCAGTGCTTTGTCTTTCAACAGCAATGATCCTCATTGTGTTGGGCGGGTCAACTCTCAAAGATGATTCCACTTTATACACCAAGAGGCTATTTTTATATCCCAGATAACACTGTGTCTGGTTACTCTCAGCTTTACTCTCTATACAGACAAAAACAGAGCATTAATGTCATATCACAATAAAAGCTTCATTATGTTATGAGTAATGTTGACTATACCTGGACAAGTCTTGCAGCACTTTCCTGCTGATTTCATAGGATGCTGGCATGGATACTGGCTGGGACACGTGATGCGTTTGCAGTCCTGGAGACCATCAGTACAAGTGCACAGGATGCATTCCAGGACCTTCCCCAAAACTGGGTGCCACATGTCTCCATGAGAGTACGTCTTGCCATTGTATAAACAGGCTGGGAAAAATGGAAAACATCTGATCTTTGTGCTACATATGGAAACGATCGTAAAGTTGTGAGGAAGATGTCCATAAAATCAAACACCTATAAAGGATCTTTCTGTTTTGTCAAAGTCTCACCTCTTTGGTGTTTCCTCTGCAACAAAATCTTCACAGTGGTCTCTGAAGCCCCTTTGAGGTTAAGTTTACTCAGGCTCAGGCCTCTGGGAGAAGTCCTGACCTTGGGTGGAGTGGCACGGTCAGACCGCGCCTTGTTCGGCTCTCCAGGACATTGGTCGACTGAATGCCTCTGTTGTAAACAAAGATATAATAAAACACAGTTATCTTTCATCAGCTCAGCTCTTGGCTTTGCTTCTATCTTCCCTCAGTAATAGCTGAACAGCATCATATGTAGTACTAAATCAAAAAGGTTCACAGTCTGGCTCCGGATCGCTGAGTCACTGCCCACGACTCTGATTTTTTCAGTAATTTAAATAAAACAACATTGCAGCTCAGTCTGATTGTCAGGCCAAATGGTCCATAAATCCAGAGGGAAAGTCTTTGTCTTCAATTATCATAGCAAGATGGATGTTTCAGTACTAATCTGAATAATGTGATGCCAAGTTGAGCAAATTATCCTGGCGATCCTTAAGGGAAAATAATTGATTTGCTTGTCCTCTTGCAGAGGGAGGTCAATGGTCGGGCTCAGCCACGGAGCGGCTCCCCTGAAGGCTGCAACAATGTGTGTCACGTTCAAGGACACTTCATACGAGCAGACACTTGCCTGTGAGATTTGAATCCAGGCCGGTTAATTAAAGTGCAGATACTCAACTACAGCTATCTTTGCTGTATTTCACTACATTTAAGTATGTTTTAAAACACAGACACGTTTCATGTTAGAACCATGTCTAATATATGTTATTTTCCCAATATATCAGAAACGACATACAACGCCTCTGTTCAGCTGCTGGTTTCCATCCTCAGTTGAAGAGGAGCCGCTGGTGCCATGATCTAAGGAAAAGAAATCCAAAGACCAAGTATGTAAGTAAGTAATTGTAATTAACACAGAACACTGGGACTCTATGTTCATTTACATTTTTGCTGGGCCAAATCTAAAATATACTGACCTGGTATTATAACTAAGGATATGATAATAATACTGTTCCACATTTAATCAAGTCATTTATTCAGATAATGTGTTGTTTTTAACCAATACCTCAAATTAATTGCATTATATTAAAACAAAATAAATTCATTACATTAAGTATCAAGTATTCATTTGTTTCTATCTGCATATTGTAAAATCTGTGTCAGAGAGAAAAAAAAACATTCCTAATAATCAGCCGTGCACTCCGCCCTGATCTACAATTTAAATTCCTAAAAAAAAAAAGATTCCAGGTCAGAAACAGAGCAAAGACAGTTTCTGGAGTGTGGAGTTTGACTACCTTTACACACCAAACAGCAGGTATCTGGAACTGAAAGTGGTGAGGAACAGATGATTGGTTGGCATGTTTTCAGAGCACAGAAGATATTTCCATTCTGAGAAAAGAAAGGGAGGGAAAACTTTCTTATTATTTTTTAATTTCCAAGTACGTGCTCCAGAAAGTGAGACCTTAAGTTCTCCGGTGCTTCTGTGGGCCTCGTCGGACCTCTTTACCATTCACATAGACTCACATTTACAGTATATGACTTGGAACAAGTCCAAAAATATAATCATAATGTTGTTTGAGAGCTACTCCTCTTGAAATATAAACACAAAAACACAATGAGACCTAACATTTATTTGGCTTTTGTCCAGAGTAAATTGCATTTTCCATCTCCACACATGGACACACTCATGCACCAGCACTGGCAGAGCTGCTACAGTGCTGTCGACCTGCTTAATGGAAACAATTAAGAGCTGAAGGACACTCGAACCAGCAGCCCTATGAATAATGGACAACCAGCTCTACTACCAGAGCCGCCTCATTGCATCTCAGGGCATTTTGAAAAATTCACAATGAAAGCTAAACAGTGTCGCAGCAAAAAGCAAATCTGTGAGCAGGTCCTGAACAGAAACTGCTGTAACAGTGAGTGCAACAAGTTACAAGTGACTAAGAGATAAATGAAGAAATGTGTTAAGATAAACATAATTTGTTCTGTTCAAAAATGTATACCATGAATCATTTTTATGAGTTTATTGTTATGCGTTCTTGGAGACTTAAAAACATCTGTTAATGAACTCCACTTAACAACTCATAAAATGAATTTCTCACATCATGACAGTGCCAGGGTGATTTCAGTGTTGGCTTCACTTCCCATTTCATCTCCATTATCTGCCTTTTGTTTTCCAAATTAAAACTTTCATCCAGTCCCTTGTGCCAATCACAAACAAGCTAAGCCAACACACAAACCGCAGCAAGATCCTTTCACCAGCATATTTAGAATTAAATGAAATTCAACGATGCATTTCCACTTTGATTGCATATCATTAGCAGCGGGAAGTTTGAGGGCAGAGATACGCCTCATGCATATGCAGTAACATTATTAACGATGCCAATACACACAAACACACACACACAAAATGAATTGCAGAAAAAACAAAGAAGATTTCTTTAAATGCAAAGGTGGCATTCAGGTGATAGAGCTGCAGCGTTCATTAGGCCTATTTTAAGACTCTGATGGGAATAAACACAAGTTTCCTTGCTGTCAAAAAGAAACTGTGTTGTGTAGTTTGAAGATTTTCATTTCATGCACACCTTGTAATTAAAAGCAGCTTTTGATTCACCCACTTTAAACTGTGCTTGGATAAGTTGTCCCAAAAGTACGAGTACTGAGAGAAATTCATGAATATTAAGTGGGAAAACATCTAATTAAAAACATTACTTCTGGCAAAGACTGAGGTTTTTCAAATGTAATTCTGCTGTTATTCTTTTCCATTTCCTTCTATTTTATTTTCTTGGCTCTGAAGGACATGATAAATTTCCTTTTGTGACTTTCACCACATGTATGGCTAAAATTATAGATCTTACATTCCTTTTACTCTCAATGCATTTGGGATGTGATAGTCTAACACACCCTGACTGAAAACAAAAGGAGTAAATGATGTGTAACTTACAGAGCATGTGCACATAACGCACTGATTGCTTTGCTTGGATGGGAAGAGGTCGTGCTTAGTGAAGGTCTCCCCCGGCTGATAAATGCTTCCATTATACCTGCAGGATTTCACCGAGGCTCTCAGCCCTGCAGGGATCCTGGGCTCATCTGAGGGAGGGGGGGGGCACATCACACAGGACAGGGGGCTTTGAAGTCACAACCAGAATGGATTCTGTCAAAAGGTTCAGAGCTGGTGAGGTGTTTAGGGACAAGAGGGTCTTACCTGTGCATCTTGGACAACACTGCTGAGGCTCAGCTACAGGGTTTTCACATGGCAGAGTCGGACACTTGATTGTGTTACATTTCACATGGCCCGTCTAAAGAGAGAAGCAGTGGAAGTTTAAAAAGCACAGCTCACCTTCAAAATCCCCATCACTCTCATGTCAGAGCAGAGTAGAGGCAGCTGGATAATTTTGGTGTAATATTCCTTTTGAGTGACACGATTAGCAGGATATTAACAGTGGGTTACCTCTGTGCAGACACATCGCATGCAGAACATAAAGCCGAAGGGCTCCAGGTAGGGATGCCAGCTGTCTCCTGGGCTGTAGGTCTTGTCTTTAAAAGTACACACCACCCCGGACCCTGGGTGTCAAAAATGAGACAGATGATCCATTGAGAAACTCATATGGCGCAGATAAACTAGCACGAAAAAAACAAACATGTGAACCAAAATAAACATTAGTCAAAGGCACTTTGTCAAAGCCACAATCAGCTCCAAGCTGTAATGCACACTAGAGGAAAACAGTGGAAACTACAGATGCCACTGATCCCACTTGAGCTCATAACTATTCAGACAAAAAGAAGATTGAACTTTCTGTGGCTTCTGTGACAGACTGAGGTGAATAACTTAGACCACAAAACACCAAAGTTGTGTTTAAAGCAAGAGAGGATGTTGGTATTAAAGTAAGAGTTCAGCTTTGGCTGAGTCCGACAAAGTTTTCCTCACTTGAGTTACATTTTCACGCTTTTCCTTATTTTAAGCCCCTTCACGTCAGATTAGGACAATAAGCATCAGCAGGGTCTGGTCTTACCTTTCCGGGGTTTTAGCTCTGCATCTGCAAACCAAATGATGAAAAGGAGCAAAAGCATGGACTTCATTTTTTTCACATGTGCGTGACTGAGTCTTCAACGCGCAATAAATATGTTTCTGCAGGACAGAAACTACAGGACAGTGTGAAACGGGGATGAAAAAAAATCCAACATTTTCTTAGTTAATCTCTGGCGCCTCCCTCAGGACAGAAACCTCATAAACCGCAGGGATGACGGCGGAGTGAACGCATGACCTTAAAATAGATGAGACAGAGTGTGGCCAAATAAAGCCCACAAATCCACATTAACCCACACAACACAACATTTTTGTCTGCTGGCTGTCAGACTGTTTTATACAGGTACAGTGTACTTCATTAGAGCCACTGTCTCCTATTACATAACGTGTTGGTGGGGATTCAGCTGAATAATACTACTGCAAAGTCAACTCTATGATTATGTTTGAGGTGGTTGAACTCTGCCCCCTGCCCCTGGACTTTAACATTACTTAATAATATAATATATAAGATCACCTATACTACATAGGTGATCTTATATATTATTTTCTACAGCATTAATTTATATCTAGAATATTTATCTTTGGTGAGAGAAAAGCAACTTTTCAATTCTTCTGTATGTCTTGTCATACAGAGAATTGACAGTAAAAATCATTAAATCTTGAATCTTAAGTGTTCTTGTTATGTTTCTAATTCAGCCAACAGTAGATTGTCTGTGCAGAAATGAGGGCAACATACAGGCATAGGTCTAATACTGTTCTCCATTTATTAACACACAGGGTGGGGAGGATAAAACAGTGCAAACATGGTAAAATAGACATTAAGATGTCAAGAAACTTTTACTTAAAGACATGAAAAAAGACAGAATAAACCTTAATGAGCCATATCCCAACGAGGAGACTGGCCCTCCCGCTCCTTACTATGATCCCTATTGAAAGTCATTGCATGACCTGAAAATAAAGCATTTACCTATGAGTAAAACAGTTTAATTCACAGTCAGTGCAGATGTATAGAAACAAAAAAAAAACGTAGACATAATCACAAATGTCTAAAACACACTAAAAAAACGGGGTTCCTCTAAAGATGGAGGAAATGGCATGCTTCCAACTTGACAAAGTTTTTATATAGGTTGACATTAGGAGGGGGGAGGGGGGGGGGGGATTCACCAAACCGAACCAAAAGCTGGTCGAGAGACATCATCGCTGTTTCCCTTTTAAAAACTGCACTGGATACTTGGAACGCTGTCATTGTGACTTTGCTTCGCCAAAAACCTTGTTCTCAAATCATCATCCGGCCTGGCAGAAGCTGAACACTGTAAATATTGATTATGATAAAAATGTCACTGAGGACTATAAATCCATATCTGCATCAAAGACATTAATCACTGCCAAAAAAAAAAACCTTAAAAATTTATATATATGACGATAACGGGTGTTTTTATGTGGCTGAACACTGAGACACTCATTTCCTGTTTCAATAAAAAAAAGGTTTCTCATACTCTTGAGTTTCCAATCGTGTGTGAGAGAAGCTTGATAACTGACAGAAGGTCACAGACTAATGTTATTCATGTATAATAATCCACCTCCTGGATCAGACGCACCTGAGCATCTTCCACTGAACAGGATTTCAGCACAGACTTGGTCAAAGAAGAGGAAAACACACAGGATTCAATGCCTGTCATATAAGTTATTGAAGTAAAGGATATTGCATTACAGATTGAATTAAGAGTGTTCAAACAGACACACTAACACGCCCGCACACATATACACACACACACACACACACACACACACACACACACACACACACACACGCACATTCCCACACAACAGTAGATAGAGCAGAAACAGTTGGAGACTCAAGAACTGCTGCTGTGAGCTCCTGTGTCGTCCTCTCGTTTCTGACGTTTCTTCGCTCTGATTTCATTCATGGCTTCCTCTATAGAGCGAGTGTCCCGCTTGTTGGCCACCGGCACTGGGGGGATGAACATTCACAACATCATCAGTGAACACACATGTTCAGAGGGGGTGGGGGTCCAAAGTAAAACAGTGTTTCTATATGCAACATTAACTCACCACAGCCATAAGCACTGTTGGCCTCTAGTGTGTGCGCTGCGTCTTTAGCAGCTGAGGTGCCAATCAGGTGACTGTACTTGTCTCTGTAGTTTGAATTAGGAGCTTCTGTCTTCTTTGTCTGACTGGACTCGGACATTTCCTGTGCAGCCTGCTCCTGTAGGGACACAAAGTCAGGCACGGTGACGTCACTCCCTAAGTCTTTGCACTGTCAGATATTAAGATACATGGAGAAATATTCTTGGGATTAACCTGGCAATGATATTTAAAAAAACTAAAGAAAAAAACAACAACATATGTTCAGAGGCAGCTGCTTCAAATAGGTGAATTAATTAACATGGCTTGTACTGTGCTACACTGGTACTGTGTGATGTGCATATAAAATACATCAAAGACAAACAGAAGTGACCTCTACTACTAACCCAGACATTGAAAAGTCAAAGCAGTTTGTGAAACACACAGCTTGTCATCTGATTGTATTTCTTAATGCTCCACTGAAGGAACAGGTGTCTCCTTTGTCACATTTTTCACCTGTTTGACTCTTGATGGCAGCTCTACAGAGAAATGCTTTCACTTTCATTCTGAGATCAACTATTTCATGGTGCTTGTTTGACATTCAGCTACTAATTGACAGGAATGAGAGAAATGTGCCATGATGACAAACAACAACATGGAACCAAAGGTTGCTGATTTTATTGTTACACAACACTAGACGTAGTATGGACCAAGGTTATTATGGTTTTAAATTTCTATTTAGTTTTAGTTAGTTCCACAAGTGATTAAGCAGTTTTAGGTTTTTTTTTAGGTATTAGGAGAAAGATGAACTTCCAAATTTGTGCGATTTTTCCCTTTTAGTTGCATCCCATTAATGTTCCCATCAGTCCTCATCAAGTTATATTATGTACCTGTGGGTCGTACTCAAAGTCGTCCCATATTGAGCTGTAACGTTTTCTTCCTGCAACTTTAGCCATCTCTAAGAAAACTAAGCTAATATTATCTGCAATATTGATTCAGTTTATTTTCAGTTAGTTTTGCAATGTTCATTGTAGTTTTTATTTAGTTATTTTTATTGCAGTTTACTAAATTATTGTTTCACTGCTAGTTTTAGTTTTAGTCAACTGTAATAACCCTGGTATGCACCACCTAAAACTTTAGTTAGCCTAATGCAAAGAAAGAGCATCCAGTCTTACTTTTAGTCTTCGCCGCTGCTCCGCCAGTTTCGGGTCCCACTCCTCTCCTTTGCGATAGGCTTCCAGCTCCTCATCTGATGGTGCAAACTCCTGCCACGGCATGAGGTGGAAAACAGCCACATTACTCCTCCTCACTGCATTTCTCACAGGCTGTGCCTAGCAAGTTGTTTTTTTTTTTTTAAATATGTGAAAGACTACATGAAAAAGTTTTCAGTTCAGACCTTCTTGAAAAGCATAACATAACGACTCTCTTCGTCCTCTCCGAAAGAAAATGAAGTCAGGCCAGCCACTTCTGCAACATCATGTCTACGAGACAGAAAGAAAGGACACATAGTTGTGAACATGTGACAAAAAAAAACAGTTTCTTACTTTGCTTATGTGAAATACTGAATACTTACAATATACTCCTCTCAATCTTCCCCATCGGGTTGTATTTTCGTTTCTGTTGTGCACTGTCTTGGATGAAATCTGACACTTCTTTCTCCATCTAAACAAAAGATGCAGGGAGTCAAAGTCTGTGTCATTTTGAATAGTCCATGTCACAAAAGCTCTGTGCCATTTCTAAATCCAGTGGGTATTTCGGGGGTCTTACCTTCTTCCTGAACTGTGCTTTCTTTCTTTTCTCATCCTCCTCCATCTTCTTGAGTCTCGCTGCTTGCTCTTAAAAGTACAGAAGTTGGAAGTTTTCATGGGGATTTGTTTGTATTGTTGTATTTTGTATTGTGTCTGATAGCGTTTCAACTTTCCATTGTCAACAACATAAGATCATGCAGACTTAACTCAACCAGCCTTCTTATATTTCTAAAGCCAAACTTTCTGCAATCCCAGAGCCTCATTTCCAGATTGTTCAGGGCTGGAGCTCAGAATGACTCAGAGCTTATTATTTGTTGCATGTGACTGTGAGGAAACGGCGTCAGATGTTTTATTGGTGGGCCTACCCATGACGTAAGAGTTGATTTGACCACTTTGTTTTAGCTATGTGCTCACAATGACTGCAATTTGGATAATGTTTTGTAGGCTATTTGTTACAATACTGTACTCCACCTAGATACAGTGCTATAGGTTTGAGATCAACAGACATGAATGAATTATTAAGTATTCCCAGTTTCACATGTTTTGTGATGCTGCATTTTATATTTATATATATATTTAAAAAAAAACTAAGCCAATGTTAATGTTTACATTACTGCTGATTGAGTTTAGTGGAAACTTTCAGTAGCATGTGATGCTATGGGTTGACCATGTGCCTGTGGAATTGATGGCTATTAAGCTTGACATCATGTACACATATTTATGTACATGATTCACTTTTATTTAACCTCAAATAGTCTATTTCTCTTTAGGCCCCATACCCCGAGCTGATGGCGAGTAAAATGGTTTAAGTCTAAGCAGCATGAGGATAATGAGGGCAGATATCTGAAGGGCAGAGCACTGAGAGTGCGCAGAAATAACTTCCCCCTGCAAGCTCACATCCAGGAGGAGGAGGCTGCACCGCATACACCGGCACTGTCCGCTTACACAGTGGTGCGATAGGTTTGTGTTACAACGACAGCAGCTGCCTGTGGTCCAGAGTCCAGACTCTGTCCTCTCATCCTGCAGCGCTACTGACCGACCGGCAGCAGAGTTTATACTTGAAAGCTCAACGAGCCAATAGCAGCACCGGAGGAGCGCTCGTCGTCGCCTGTCCGTCTCTTCGGTTTTATTTTTTACACACTTCCCAGTCTCATATCCCCGCCACTACATCCGCAGCTCCAAACTAACACACAATGAGGTTTTATCAGAGCAGCTAAACTGAATGTACCTCGAGCCTTTCGTCGGCTCTCCTGGTCTCCGACAGTCGGAGGCTTCTCCATCGAGTTTAAGATCGAGCCCAGGAGGTCCGCCATCTTGGAAGTGAGAGGGCAGACGGTCCGGACTGTTGTTGTTGTTGGCTGCAGCCGGACCGACTGCGCATGCGCCCACGACCACGCTTCTCTTCGCGTGGGGAAAACGTGCAAATAAAACATTTGTCGCCTCCTTCTGTACCGGAATGTTATTACACAATGAAACCACAATGTGCTATCTATCTATCTATCTATCTATCTATCTATCTATCTATCTATCTATCTATCTATCTATCTATCTATCTATCTATCTATCTATCTATCTATCTATCTATCTATCTATCTATCTATCTATCTATCTATCTATCTATCTATCTACAGTGAAAAGGGGAACAAAGTTTAATTTTCATTTCTTTTTCTTTTTTTTAGGGGACTATTTTTTTGTCCCTCTTGGCCTATCTATGTGCTACGTCATAGTTTCCACATATTTAGGGATCTTACAGTAATGTTAGCCTCCAAAGCCCCCTGTAAGGACACACTACTTTAGGAATATCACTTCTGAGCAAAGTGTATAGATGGTGTGTCTCTCAGGTTGAGGTATCACAGACTGGATAATGATTTGTTCCTTGCACATGGTTTATCTGTACATGTCGGTGTGTGTTAGGAGAGAATAAACAAGCAAACAGACATCTTTACATAAGCACTAGGGGGCATGCTATACAAATACATGTCCATGTGTCCATGCCTTGTGTTGTTATTGTTTTGTTAACAATCCTCCCCTGCGTCACCGGAGCAGTGTGTTTTGTGCAGTTTGATTGTGGTTTCACAGCATCAGCAATAACACATGAACTACTGCCATATTCAGATGTGGGCAGAGCAGTGGACGAACAGAGGGCAGCCCTGAAAACACAGTGGGACAGAATTGTGCTGCTCACTGTGTCTAAAAAAAAAACAGATTAGTTCGTTTTTCATCTGTAATAATAATTTTTGGAGTCCTTTGTGGTCTATGTTTATTCCTCTGTCCAGCCACAGGGGTGTATGTAAGTACAATACCAAAGAACTGTCCCTTTTCATTCAGATGTCTGTGTTGTTCAACAGTACAGTATTTGTATCTCTAAACCACATTGACAGGAAATGACCGCAGCCTATGGCTCTTTGATAAATACCTAAAAGCAACCTCATATTCTCAAGAAGGTGCAGCTGTTGACCAAGCTATGTGAGCTGATAGTCCTGACCCTCAGCCCTCAGACTCCCATCATTCAGCGATACTTTGTTATTGTGATTTGGACAGAGCACAACGGACTCCTCCCCCGTGGTTGAAATGCTGTATAAATGCAGCATCAGCCTGTCAACAGCAGTGTCTGAAAGCTTATTGGTACCCAAACATGAAGGGACTGAGCTTGGTTCTCCTTGTGCTTCTCCTGATGCTCGCTGTCGGGGAGGGTAAGCAATGGATACACGCATTTTCTTACTATGTGAGATCAAATCAAGCGAATCATGATATGACAAATTCTCAAACTTCATTGTACTCCGATGGGGCCTGTTTGTGTGACTCTGAGGTAGTGAAACAAATATGCAACAAACAATTATGAAATCACAACATGACTGTCTTAAAGTAATTTAAAATGTGTTAACTTTTTTATAAGGTTCATGGATTTATTGCGATTATAGTTTACAAAAATATAACAAAAATGTTATAAATGTTCATCAGAAACATGGGAACATATTTATGATTCTTTTCTAATTATCCATAGGAAATGATCCAGAAACCCAGTACTGGACATGTGGGTATAGAGGACTCTGCAGACGGTTCTGCTATGCTCAGGAGTACATCGTTGGTCATCACGGTTGCCCTCGGAGATACAGGTAGACCTGCTTAGATCATGAAGTGGAGGTGCCCAAAACTTGTGTTACTGTATGATCCTTTTTGAGTTTCAGCAGAAAATACACATGGACTCTAAAAAAAAAGGCAAAAACAAAATATTGCTGATTATGAGGTTCCCTTTATGTTGCACTGTGCTCATTTTCAGGTGCTGTGCTGTGCGGTCTTAGCACCGGTTGTCATTTGATGCCTGCAAGAAATCCCAGCACCTTCACTTCAGGTACCGGGGAACTTGGAAACTGACACAGCATCTTCCTGGACAAACCATTTGACAACTTCTCCCTCAGTCAGTCCCTCTTGGGCTCATTGGTGTGGGATTTGACATTGAATGCTTTTCATGAGGTGTGCCCCTGCAATCATTTTGCCCATATTGTTCCCTGAAACATGGTGTGACTGATGTTGTACCTCACATTTGATGATCATAACCAAGCCTGTGTGAACAGTGGGTGCTGCTCTCTGAAATACAGTGTTGCCAATAAATGCATTAAAAAAATAAATGCACTGATGTTTTTTTTTTTTTGCTGTTTAGTAAGGATGATGACACTATCAGCTTTAAATATATAGCCTATAAATATAAAGATTAAATATCATACAAACTGATGCATTCACATTAAAACTGAAAAACATATGCAGCCCATTATCCACTTGGCTTGACCTTGGGGAAATAACAGCATGGAAAGCAGTCTGAGTTGAGTCTGGCATGCTGTCGCTCAGCGCTGCACTGACAGGAGACAATAATGGTCAAGTGACTGACCTAAATAACTGTGATGAAATAGGGCTTTTGTGAATGAAGTGTTATGTCTCTTGTCTGTGTTTATGTTATCTCACCATTCTGTCTGTCTGGAACAGACGGACAACGTCACAATGCATCAGTCACGATTGCAAAGCACATTCATTGTCTTAATGTCTGCAGATCTCAGATCATCACAGGGTCAAATGTCTGTGCTGATGAACTTTGGCTCTGTGCTTTTATTATGCCTGTTTATGAGGCAACACAATTGTAGGCTGAAAACAAATACACTCATCTCAGTTTGAGGCTACATAATACTTTTTTTAAACAAAATTATTAATTGCAGACATACAGAAACCAACTCAGGTGCATGATTCAAATGTTTTATTATCCATCTCATAACTAGCTGTAGTACCAGAGTTAACTGACCCAGGATCTGAAGATGGTTGGTGACTGGCCCGGGCTACTAGGTGTTAAAGGCATGGATGCTATTTGTAAACAGGAGCCACTGTATTGTGCCCCGCATTGTCATCTGGGTTGAATCTTTGTACTATTCAGACAGCGCAGCGTGACCAAACTACAAAGGGGTAAAACCCCGCAAACCTGTTTACACAAGGCTGTCTGTCTTCACAAAGCTGACAGAAAGCAACAGCTTAAAACAGATGAATTGGATAATGAATGCATTTTTGAATAGTGACTGTATAGATGAGGGGAAATCGGGACATGGACATGGTGTGATCACATAAACATAACCTACTGTAGATGGAAACTATGACGTTTAACACTGCAGCCCAAGTAATTTGACTCTGGGTTTGTATTATTCTTGTGCGGTTGCTCAAACCTGATTAACTTCTCAAAATAAAATGGAGATAGACTTACTGTGAAGTCTATGTGAATGTACTGAATGTCTATCTGATAGAAACACGGGTCCAAAATTGATTGTTTTCACTAAACATTAAAAACAGGGCCGCACTGAAAAGCATTGAGGATGATTCGGCCTCTGACCTGTCTCCATTATAAAAAGCACAATTGGTGTGTACAAATGTACCACCTGAGAATTAATGAATATAATCCTGTCAGGTAGGAACGTTTCCATGTGTGCTTTTAGAGCAACCTCTAAGACTCAGTTGATTTTTACTGTCAGTAAGTTGGTAAAATAAAATGGCCTCTACCTCACTAGATGGCAGTGTGTGAAAAAAATCTTCCACTTCCAACAGTGGCAACACTCTCCTCTGGTTAAGTGGTAGAGAGGTTACTTTTAATCATGATGTTAGGTGAAAACAAATGGTTGAATATTTTGTGCCGTCTGTATAACGGACCCTTAAAAATATATACATTTTCCTCCATCCACTGTCCCTTCACACCAGACCAGTCTCACACACCCTGTGCTATAGAAGCTCCTCTCAGGATACTGGCACCACCAGAGGGATTATCCAGGTGGGCAACAATGCCTGACCTTCATTTGAAGTAGTCCTTGACATTCAGGCTCGAGTTAAACTCCTGTGGAAGGAGCTCCATTAAATACCACGACACAAGCTCCATGTAGAGTCATAAGCCTTTTACTTTTACAACCGTAAAGCACTGCACACAAGTTAGTCCTTGTGGTGTTAGTGACTGAAGGACATCTCTGCAGCTCTGTTAGGAGTTGACAATTAGGTCTTTTATCACTTCAAATGTATCCACACTTTCCTTGAGTCTTGTTTCTCACTACATTTAGAGCATATTCCTTTTCATGGTTTGGTTTTTGCTCTGACATTAATCTTAAACTGCTTCCTCTTTCATACAATTTGCTGAAGGACATTTGAAGAGAAATTGTTAGGATGAAATGAAATGCAGTTTGAAGCATCGCAGCATCTGGTCTGAAATCATGCACTGATTTCAGTAAATGAGCAAATACTATGTGCATACACTGACTAAATAATAATACATTTGAAATACAGTAGAAAAACAAAAGATATTAACATGATTGAACCTTTAAAGACGGCCTTTGTGCCACACAATTCGCTGAAAAGCCCTGCAATAGACACACTGATTAAGATGTTGTTGCACTGGCAGGTATTGCAGTCCAACACATTGTTCCAACCAAACTTTGGACTCTGGGCCTTTGTCTTTAATTATCACATCGGCTGTTACAGAGAGAAATAAACGGCATGAATTAACTGTATACAGCAGCAGCCAGATCACATGCAAGGTCACAGGGTTTTACTTCCTACATACGTAGCTGAAAACAACTCCTCCTGGTGACTTCATTTGACCTTGACCCGTTTCCTGATGTTGGGGATGGATTTGCTTTTAACTTACTACTTCCTTCAAAAGTAGGTTACTAACCTTTTTTATAGAAGCTGTGACGATCACCTCAATAAGAACAGCTATTCGCAGGCCACAAATATTCCTCACTACTTCTTGCCTATCAGAGCAGCTTTTGAAGGCAGGTCATGTGAGTCGTAGCAAAATGTGGCATGACTAATAAGACAGCAGCTTTACAAGCCACATCACAGGTTGTTTCTTATAAAAAAAATAAAATAAAAATTCAGAGAGTAGTCAATACCTTAATGTCTGTACATACTGTACTTCCACCAGAAAGAAAACCTGAACCACCAGATCTGGAACCACTTTTAATCAATTAAAATGTTACACAGAGAGACATTCAGATATATCTTGTTGTTCAGAGGCATGAAAATTAAAAAGCTTTCCTGACAGAGGGCATATTTTATTCCAAACAGTTTGTCCATAAACCTGATTCTAGGAACGTCAGGCTACATGTAAAACATCAACTGAAACTGCAAAAATAAAAATGTACTCAACTACCGGTAGTTTAATTCCCTCAAGTCATTATCAGTGCAAATTTAACAGGAAGAGGTGAATTTTAGTGCCATAAAAAAAAATCATACACCCCTTGAATTTATGCATTTGTTGTGCTCCAAAGAGACAAACATGTTTGTTTTTAAGACATCCAGACTCTATTATTATAGTTTCAGAACAAATTCATGTTCCAAATCTGCTAATAATTATTGTGTTGGAGAAATATATTGGGATTGCTGCTCAAATATTATAATCAGGTTGTAGCTACAGGTTTTAAAAATATGTTTCCACTGTTATTTGCTCTGCTGTTAAACAATTGATATGATTTCAGATTAAAGGATGACTTGACATGAGAAAATGTAAGCATGGTGTTGAATATGAGGTTTTCTTCCTTGGCATTTGAAGATCTGCTGCACAAAGCACGATCATCAATCACCAGCAAAATGTTGTTAAATAAAGGCCACAACAGCTCTTTCTCTCAACAAAATGCCAGATAACAAAAATGTACTTCAAGCTGCAAATACAAAACAAGGCATATACATTATGATAAATTTAAAAAATAATACAACAGGTTGTGCTTTCAGTTGCATGTATCTTGTCATATTAACCTTTTGTTGTGTTTGTAACATGAAGACGCTAAACCTTTCATATTCAACACTATGCTGGTTTCTTTAACTTCAACCCATCCTACATTGGAACCAGTTTTTGCAGGCTGAAAAGCCAGAATCACAATTTTGAAGAGCAAATATTGCACAGAACTGTGCTGTAAACTATAACCTGAATATGAGATTTTACCACCGTAGGTTTTGAAATAGTAATATTTCTCACTGACACCACACCCTGTTACATTTACACCCTGTTTTCCATTCATGACTTTGCACAACTTTGTGCAAAACCTCAAGGGAAGTACAAAGGCTTTTTTTTAACAGCACTATAATTAACAACATATAATTTCACATCTCCAGCAAAGACATGCTTTAGCTTGAATACCTGGAATTACAAGTCAGACCTCTTGGGTTAAAATCTGTAAAATACCACTGCTGACACAGTAAGGTGCAATCTTTAACACAAATTAGCTTTAAACATTTTTCTTTTCAAATAAAATGCTTATTATTAGACCTGCAAGAATGAAATTGTTTGTTAATAATACAAGAAGCAAAATGCCCTTGAAATTACAGCAGTGGGCTGATCCAAGCCTGAGAATCCGATTGTCTTAGCTTAGGAGGAAGGTGTGATTTGGTGCTTTGTGTCTGTTGGGCCAACTGAGGTCGAGGCCAATTCATTTTCAATTCAAAATGTAACCTGAAGCTTCATTTAATAGGTTTAATCAGTGTTCCACAACTTGTTATAAAAAGTCTGATGGAAAAAGTATTCAAATCTTTATCGATTTTGAATCGTTTTAAAATGCCTATAGCATGTCAAATGAAGCGAAATGAGAGTGTGTTAACGCGAACACTCCTTTCAAACAGTTTATAAAAAAAATAAAGAGCTAATCTAACAATCCATGTGCCTGCCAGGACAGAGAAAAAGCAAACACATCAGAACTTTGCAATGTACATTTTCACTTGTTGTTACAGAGCCGGATTAGCGATCCGTTTTAGGACGAAAACTCTGACCTGTGACTCACCCGCAAATTGGCAGCAAACATTTGAAAAACAAGACAAAAGCAAATCCACCGGAAAATGACAAAAAGCAGATATGAACTTAATATCGACAACAGCGAATCAAAATTTGCAAACTTATTTACACCGATCACATACTAAAATAGAAACGCACATCATCCATCTTCTACCCTCGTGATCCAAACGCTGAGACTGAGTCAGTCACAAAAATACGGAAGATTTTCTGTCCCAGCCACTTCAAATGAAAGGTTGTAGATGAGCGATGCTCAGTGCACACCAATAAAGATACAATCACAATGACTGACTACCTGTAACTCATAACCGTCCTCATTAGGTCAAAGACTCAGATAATGATGAAATATTTTGTCAAATTTAAGGGCAAATGACCCATAACATTTTTTGGCAGCGCTTCAATACAAACAGCATATTTATATTCAAATTTGGTACAAAGTCACGTGTTTATATTCCATTTTCTACAAATCTAACTTGTAATGCAAAAATGTAAAACCAAGGAGCATTTTAAGTGGTTCAGATGCTGTTTGAATTAATGCCTGTCCAGTTGCGATGATCAGACCACACAAAACTGTGCATGTGCCAGATTTATACAGCACTGATGAAGCTGTAGCATTTCATCTACTAGGCCTCTGCCTTTAATTTGATTCTCAGTCGGCACCTCATGAAGGACACTGCAAACAACATGTAACATAGGTCTATGGCTTAACTGTCATTGAAAAAAAGAAATAGAAAACAGATCACTGCATGCTACTCATCTATTTTGCAAAATGGTCCCTGTGGTGAACTATCCTGAGCTGAGGCCAACACCTGCGTGTCATCACAGCTCAAATGTGCCCCCTACCATTAGGATGGAGCATCAAAAAGGCTGCAGAGCCCATGAAGCGACCTGTTGCTCCTTCAGTGGTAGAAGTGATTAAGATCTAAGCTTTAAGAGATGATAATGCACCATGAGAAAGGTGCACTAAAACAGTACAAATGTTTTTTCTTGAAACATGGAAATGAAAATGTTCCGCTAGCACCTGGGATCCTAACATTGGAGCTGATTTCAATTCTGTGATGCCGTCCAAATATTCCCAATAATAGCCAGACTTTGTGAACTGGTGTCTCCTCGAGATCTAAGGGTTGTTTTTGCTTGTCACTGTGGCCGATGATGACTCACCAATTTGCCCATTGTTACCTTCATACAATTCCTTTTCACTTAAACTGCACAACAAATGTCACTGTGTGGGCATTTTGCTGAAAAAAAGACAGCACTTTTACAACAGTGACTGCATTAACATTCAGCATTTCACAGGATCTTAATTGTTTTGAGTGCACCTTTCTCATTATGCATCATCATCTTTTATCACTTAGTCACACGACCTCTCACAGGTCTCCAACTTGTGCAATTTTGGAGCTTTTTGGATTTCAAAAATATGGAGTTAAACATTTTGACAGCTCTGCAACATATTCAAGTTCATTCAGCATTGTAGGCCCATTTTGCAAAAATAATGAAAAATCAAGCTACATAGTAAGGTTGGGAGATGGGGACAGACACATCAGCTATTACACTGTCTCTTTGGCTGAGGAACTTCAGCTGTTTCAAAATATGTGAATTGAAATGTTTTGCTGCAACAGGATTCAAGGCTTCAAACATAATGCAAATTTAAGAGTGTTTTTAGGATGTCATGAGTAGTTGTAATGGAGCCGGCACAGTGTTGTGTGTCTGCACTCCAGTGTGGCTGTGAAAGAGACATCACGCCGGTGTAGGATCTGTTCAGTGCCTTTCTAATGTGGTGATGTGTTGCAGTTTCGCAATGAGCTAATATGGAGAATGCATCAGCTCCTGCCAGCTAATGGTGGCCAATTAGGAAAGTCTGCCCTTTTATCTCCCAACCCTTACATGTATAATGTATGATGATGTGGTGGCACAGAACCAAGTAATGAAAGTAAAGGTATATGGCCAAAGGTTTTCAAACATGTGTTATGGCCTTGCATCAAACCGGGGCGTCATTAGCACTTGGACAGTCCGAGGAGCTCATCAGATGAGCACATCTTTCACAGTCCGGCCACACTGTGATGTCTGGCTCCAGGTTACACATTGTCGACTCCCGTCTGAGTTCACTCCATACTTTTAAGTATTTGTAGTCACAGAAAGCACCGAGAGGTGCCTCTTCTCCACAGACCCTGTCTTTACAAAATAAATTCCACTTTTGGTCCCATTCCTCCTTTCTGAATTTCACCTTCAGCGTCTGAAGAGCTGGAGTAACTGTTAAGGATTCACAATGACTCCTTGCAGTCCAGGGCAGCTGGCTGGCTTGTATGTATGATGGTGGATCAGGCTACTCACATTCAAAGATCTTCAAGGCAGGAGCGGTCACTTGTGAAATAAGTACATTGGCCTTTGAAAACCTGTCAAAACGGAAAGAAAAGTTGAACATGGCAGATATCTACAACAATGAATAACAAGTAGGACTGACTCATCAACTTACCTCTTATTGAACATTTGGGGGCCCCTAAGTACTCGAAACTGGTGAAGCCCACCTCACTTGTAAGGTAGGATGAAAACTGTTCAGGTCTGAGGTGGATGCTGTGGTAATTCCTGTTGATATTATCCTGTCAAAAGAAAAAACAGGCACATTATAAAGACAGGTACATTTGCTTTGTAACAGAACTCATGATGTGAACCAGTCATCTCAGTTTCTTACAGTCAGCTTCCTCCTCCTCACGTAGGACTCCCACGGCTGTGGCTCCAGGATGAACATCCCTCCAGGACGGAGATGTCTGTAGACTCTCTTGAAAAGCCGCTTGAGGCCACCGTCTCCCCAGTTCAGGTGAACCCACTTGGTAACGCTCAGGCACAGGATCACATCGTACTCTGGCCGCTGAGTCACAAGCAGGTTATCATTCTCAAGAACGTAATTGGCCTAAAAGGAAAAACAAAAGGGGTGGTGAGAAAAACACATTTTGGGGTTAATTGGCCCTTTATCAAGTGACAAAATTGAACTTGACATTGCTCCCTGATTTTCTATGTTTTGTATCTTTGCAAATAAAATCATGGTTGTCCAAACTAAACAAGAAAACTGAATGTCTAATGGATATTTGGAAGCTTACAATGGGTATTTATTTTATGACATTTTACAGAATAATAAATGATTATTTGAGAGAGAAAAAAAGTCAATAATTTATTTTTTATGTAGAATCAATGAGTGACAGGACAGCATCAACCTGGGTTACAATACACAGATGTTGCTTATTGTATAATGAAGAGCAGTAAGACACTGGAAAGGACTGAGATACATGATTGATGCTGAATAAGAAAAACAGAAAACAGAGCAGCAGAGCTGAGCAGAAACAATGAGTTACTTGATTCTGATCTTCCTTTAAATAGACTTCGACAGAGAACAAAGTCTGAGGAACTCGATAGTCTGAGCAGCCCTTTTTCATGGAAGACATTTTGAAATGCCATATCAGGGAGAGCACTGACGTAGACTAATTAGCTCTGGTTCGATTTGCCACTCATTCAAGTTGGATGATAAAGGATCAAGATTTTCTTTCTAATCACTGAAACTGTGCTTGTAATTTTATCATTTGGGGGTTGATAAGAGAAAAAACAGCTGCTGCGTTAAATGAGATGTTTCTCTTCAGCTTCCTGCACTTGATACCAAGGAAGGTTTGTCAAACAAATAGGCTACTACACAGACTGACATTTCTTTCAAATCCATCTTGTATTGAGCAGACTGAGGGGGCTCAGGCCTTCATCTTGCGGCCTTTCACTGATTTACACAATAAGCTCTGAGCTATGCTGCCATTATCTCCAATGCACATAGCAGAGAGAGGTGGGGAGGGGGGGCAGTTATCGATTTCATTCACAGACACTACAGCTTCTGCATCTAACCAATTCATGCAACTGCCTATATACAACCCGAAGGCACAAGGCCAGTGAAGAAAAGTAACTTCCACAGAAACCAGGATAATAAAACCCTGAGAAACGTTGAAGCGAAGTTGAAGAAAAGCCGTCAGAGTATTTGTCAGATTCTCAAAGAAGGCTGGCAAGAGGAAAGCTGAATCAGAATCAACATCAATCTGGTGAATAGGGCAGACTGCTGACTCTTTGCTGCTTCTGTCTCTCACTTCCCAAAATCACCAGTAGTGTCACAGATTAGGAAGCCTCTACTGCAGGAAACAAAACATACACACAAAGTCATGCAAGACACAAGATGTAAGCATTGCAAACCTGTGGTAATTCCCTCCTTACTCACGGTTTGAGATAGTGTAGAGCAATTGAAGATTGGTATAAATAAAGTGACGCAGGAAATGAAAGAAGTGCAGATGCTTCCTTATTAGAGGATGTAACTGAGATGTGATGCGTTTACTTTCAATATTATTATTAACCCACAAGAGGAGAGTGAGTGCTAGGTATCTTTTAACAAAATCTTTGATAAACGCCTGAAAGTCCTACGTGACTATCCATTTCTGAAAGCCTACAACTACTACAACTGAGACCTAATGACAAGCATTTAAAATATTATTTATAAAAGACCTTGATGAATCGATAAACTTTCGTTTTCCTGGCAAGTTAATGGAAGATGTTTGTATTCTCTAGGTTTGCTGCATGGTTGAGAGCGCATGCCGTAATGAAGACGACTGTGCTGTGACAGCGCTACCCCTAATTTAGAAAGAAGACAATTATCACCATCAAGTTCGAGGGAAAATGAGTGGGCACAGAGATTATATCAAGTCCTCTGGTGAAGTGAGTCAGAGCTCAGAGACGTTCCACGAACATTTCTCCTTCTTCTTAACAGGTCTGTTTAATAGTTTCCCTTATTTGAATGAGTGCGTACTGTGTGATGCAGACATAACGCAGGCAGCACCTCACTGTGGAGCACAGCCTTTCATCTGAGCCCCCAAGATGCAATTACATAGCAACCAACACTGCACCAGATGTTCGCACATAAAACGCCATCTTACCTTGAGGAAGGACACGTTTGAGGGGAACTCCCCAGGCTGTGTGGTGGGTGTCTCCGTCAGTGGAGGCGCAGCGATGGGTCCCCTGGAGATCTGGAGGGACATCGGAAAAGAGCAGCTCACAGGCTGATCAGCGGGGGTTGAATCACAATCTCCCTGCTCCATTTCCTCTGTTTTGTTGTCCTGCCTCTGGGTCCCTGCCTCCTCTGTGTGACAGGAGTCATTGTCATTTACAGCGTCTGCGGGGCCACTTTCTCCTTTCACCGGCTTCCCATTTTCATCCCTGCTCTCGGCTTCATTGTGCTTTTCTTCCGCGCCTGTGTGACTCTCGTTTCCATTGCTCTCCTCCTGTTTAGTGCTCTTTTTCGCCTGCATTGCACGCCTGGCCTCTTGGGTCTGCAGCTCGGAGAGATAATGTCTGATATTCTTTCTTGCTGCATGTATCAGTCCACTGTCAATATCCAGGCCCAATATGCGGGCGGGTTTAAGCGTTTTGGCAATATACAGTGTTAGGTGACCTGCGTTGCACCCCAGATCCAGTACCTCTTTACCCTCAAACCATTCTGGACGAAGCACACACATCCGTGGGTCTTCACCGGCACCTGGGTTGCGGTAGCCATAATACTTATTGTAGTTCCCATACTGGAACTTCATCCGTTGCTCCTTCGCCTGGGACTGTTGGTACTGACGGCCTCCCGAGCCCGTTGGCGGTCCGCTTCTTGGTGTGTGGAAAGACTGAGAATGTCTCTGTCCCTGTGTGCCGCTGCAGCTCCTCTCTGCAGAGCCTGACTTCCCAATCGGGGTAGAATGGGTCACAGGAGTCTCCATTTTGCCAGAATTGCGCCTGCGCTTTCGTCTGCTGCTCGTGTGCTGGTTCGGTCCTCCCAACGTGGAGGCGGTGGACTCCTCCACCGACACGGACAGCACAGTCGTCGTCTCCTCCTTGCAGCTGGCCGAGTTGTCCGCCGACTGCTCCAGGGAATCCCCCGTGACGCTGGAGAAACTGTTGGACTCTTTGGAGACATCTAGAGCGGAGGACGAGGCCAACACGCCTGGAAGTGGTGTGGAGGTTCCAGTTTTGACCTCACTTCTTCCTAATTCTGAGAGGTTGGTCTGTGAAGTTGAAATCCCACCACCACCACCAACACCAACACCAACACCTCCTCCTCCGCTGCTTCCTCCTCCTCCTCCTCCATGGTGTCTGTTGCGGTGCCTCTTCCTGCCGCCACTCTTGAAGGGAGACACCAAGAAGCTGCTGTCCGCTATCCCGCTGTTCAGGTTCAACGGGTCCGTGATGTCCCTGGGGATGAGGATCTCCACGGGGTCGCGGCTCTTCGCCGGCAGAGGGGAGGACTTGGGCGTCTCTGCGTTCAGCGCCTTGTTGACCTCCTCGTCCAGCAGACTGTTGAGATTCAGCGGGTCAAAAATGTTCCCACCCAGAAGGAAGTTGGTGGGCAGGACGGAGTCGCTCTCGGAGTTGGCCCTTCGTCTCCTCTTGCCGGACGTCGGATGTTTGAAGCTGGAGTTCGCCGTGTTGCGCCGTTTTGTTAGTTTTGTTTGCTGCTGCTGCTGCTGCTGCTGCTTGGAATGATGGAAGCTGTTCCTGCGATTGATGTTGTTCTCGTTCCCTCCTTCGGCTCTTTGGCCTGCATCGTCCGAGTGGGTAAGCGTGTCAGTCGCGCTGGTGTGCTTCGGCGAGGCTGCAGTGCCCGGGACAGGACACGCAGCTGCAAAGTCAGGGGTGGCTGCCGTACCCTCCACCATTACAGATATTTTGCCGTAGCCTCCAGTGCAGTCGGAGAGCTGCAGAGATGAAGTGGAGCTGGCCTGCGGACTGCCAGTCTTTACAGTATCCTCATCGACAGACATCTCTTTTGGTTTGCAGAGCCGATCCAGACATGGAAGTTTTTCCTCGATCTAAAAAGTCCCAGAGAACATCAGTTAAATAAAATGCTGACAAGCACAAACCATTTCAGGCACGGAGAATAATATTACATAAAAAAAGAGGGCTGCTGCAATCTCACTCACTTGCAAAGCTAAAAATCACTTGTAAGTTAAATTTACCACTATGTTACACTTCTGGGATCCTCAAACCTACCTGCACCCCTGATTAATAAGTATTGATGAGATTAATCGATCAGTTGTTCATATGGATTGATAGATCAGATGATTCCCAATACAACAGTCCACAACTTAGGCTACAATCATATAGAGAACAAAACTACATTGGCCCTACTCTGGTGAATTTCTGCGTTTCCAAGATAGACAACATCATTAATCAAAGTAGATGACAACACAACACGTTTATGCAGCGTTTTATCCACAAAAAGCGAGAGAGATAGTAATGTCTGATGTTAGGCCTGTAAAAAACACTTTAATACCTGCGCCCTCCAGGGGGCAAACTAAAAAAAAAAAGGGTCAGTTTAAGTTCACGTCATGATCAATTACTTTGAAGGGGATGTAGGTACAAGATAACCATTTACTTTCCACTCTCATGCTCAACATTAGAGCAACATAGAGTTGCACTAACATTTAAAGGGATCCGTGATTACACCATTATTATCACTGTGAGGATCTGAAACGTGTCTGCTCAGAGGTTACTGACCTACAAAAAAAAAAAAAAAAAAAAGTTTGGGGGGGGGGGGGGGGGGGGTCTCTCTCAGTGTTGGACAGTTAGTTAGTTAGTTATCCTCCAGTTAGCATGCTAGCTCTTAGCTCCTCTGTCGCGGGCCAGGAGGAGACTGAAACGTCGAGTAAACGTTCAGCTCAGCTCCATTAGACATTTCATTAGACAAACACTCAAGTACCCACCACCACCTCGATGGACAGATACCCTCCTCCTAATGCTGCCTTGGACCGTCTGCGACCCTCCCGTGTTGTGAGCCGCCGCCGCGTTTATGAAAGTGATACTACTCACCCCTCCAGATGGCCACATACACCCCCCACCTCCCTCCTCCCTCCTCCCCAAACAGTCAACAGTGTAAGTCACCATCAAAATAACAGTCTCACCTCCTCCTCGCAGCTCTCTCTCTCCGCCTCCGGCCGGGCGGACTGTCACTACAACACCCCGCACGGCACGGCACGGCACGGCACGGCACGCACTCTCCCTCCTCTCAGCTCGAGCTAACGTTAGCCTAGCTGCTAACACACACACACACATACATACATACACATGCACACACACACATGCACAACACAACACAACACAAGTAAGTGAGTGACCCTACATCGATACAACCGCGGTGCCAAGCTGCTGCTGCCGTCGCTGCCGCTGCACAACCAGCACCACCACCAGGCAGGGAAACACTGCGCCGCCGCGGGCTGCTGCTGCTCCGAGCCGCCGCCGCTGTGCTCTGGTTGTCCGCCCGCCCTCGACGGCTCCTCCACTCCTCCACCTCCACCCCCTCCCCAAACTCTCTTGACGACTTCTTCAGTCAACTCCTAGTCGCTCTCGCTCCCTCTCCGGTGTGTCAGGCAGGTTGGTGGATAAAATATTAAATTATTCCGCTCGCTGACAGACAGACAGGCAGAGTCGTCGGCATGGCGGCGGCGGCGCATCCGGGCTCCGAGCTGTAGCCCAAGATGATGATGATGACTGGGGCGGAGATCTGTGACTGCTGCCCGCAAGGTGGTGAGGAGGACTGGCCTCATACTGGGATATTATAATGAGCCTCATGCCGCCGGTTAGCATGAGGGCTACTACAACTACTTATCGATTATTGATTAGATGAATCGCCCAGTTGCTCACATGGATTGATAGATCAGATGATTCCCAATACAAAAGTCAACAATTTAGGCTAGAGAGCAAAACTACATAGGTCCTAATATTTCCAGACACTGGTGAATTTCAGTGTTATCATGGTAGATAACAGTAATCAAAGTGGATAATAACGAGTTTTATCAACAAAGAGAGAGTAAAGATTAATGTTAGGCCTGTAAAACACTTTTGTAGTGTCAACACTAGCACAAACCATTAACATTTTCAACCTTGCAAAAAGGCCCAGCATAGCCTACAGCCAGGTCCTCAGAGCCAAACAGATTTTCATATAGTGATATAGGCCTAGATTAGAAAACAAAACCAAAACGATAAACCACTAATCAAGTTTCATATCTACTGTTTATTAATATACGCAATATACAGAAAAGGTACAACAGCCACAGTGAAACCAAATGATTTTAGGATCTTGTAGTTTATGGAGACTTAATCCCAACAACTGATCCTTACGGATTAATAGCCTACTAAATCAAAGTATTGATAAGATTAATCAGTCAGTTGTTCATTTGGATTGATTGGTCTGATTCCCAATACAAAAGTCCACAATTTAGGCTACAATCATATAGAGAACAAAACTATACTGTAGGCCTATATTTCCAGACACTGGTGAATCTGGTGAATATCTGTATTTTCAAGATAGATAACATCATTAATCAAAGTAGAACACATTTGATATGAGGCGTTGTAGCTACAAAGAGAGAGATTACAGCGTAATGTTAGGCCTGTGTAAAACACTTTATTGTAGTGTCAACACTAGTACATAACCATTAACATTTTAATACTATTTTGCAGAAAGACCCTATGTGTAGCCAGGTCCTCGGAGCCAAACAGATTTTCACATAGGCCTACTGAAAAAATACACACACAAAACAAAGGACCATAAATCAATACAGAATTTCATACTATTTTCTAATAAAAGCAATGTGCAGAAAAGGCAAAGACTTCAATGTTTCAGGATTTTACAGCCAATTGTTCTTGCAGGTTATACTATTAAGTAGACTATATCCCAACTACTGATTGTTGGATTGACAAGTCAAAGTATCGATAAAATTAATCAGTCAGTTGTTCATTTGCACTTAGGCTACAATCATATTATAAGGCAGAGAACAAAACTACATATTCATATTTGGTGAATATCAGTGTTTCCATGATAGATAACATCAGTACTCAAAGTAGAGTACATTTGATACAGCATTTTATCAAGAGAGAGAGAGAGTAATGTTAGGCCTGTAAAACACTTTATAGTGTCAGCACTGATATAACCATTAACATTTTCATTCTTAAGCAGCCAGGTCCTCAGAGCCAAACAGATTTTCACACATAGATTAAAAAAACAGGAGGGATTTATTAATATAAGCAATGTGCAGAAAAGGCATAGACTCCAATGTTTCAGCATTTTCAACATTCACAGTGAAACCAAATGATTTTAGGATCTGGAGTTTAAGGAGACGAAATCCCAACTAGCCTACTGATTGTTTTCTTTACTGATTAATAAGTCAAAGTATTGATAAGATTAATAATTTTGGATTCCCAATACAAAACTCCACAACCTAGGCTACAATCATATGAGGCAGAGAAAAAAAGCTGCAAATACTCACATTTCCAGACACTGAAATCTGATAAATGTCTATGTTTCCATGATAGATAACATCAACAATCAAAGTAGTTAACAATAAGTTCAATATGAGGCAATCTGTCAACAAATCACAAGAGTAAAGAATAGTTTTAGGCCTGTAAAACACTTCAGCTCTGGTTGCATTATACCATTACCATTTTCATTCTTACAGTTTTCAAAAAGACTTAGTGTGCAGCCAGGTCCTCAGAGCCACATAGATTTTCATACTGATATGAATTACAAAAACAAGATGACTCACAAATCAAATTTCATTCACAGGATTTCATTTCTAGCCCGTCTTAACAAAAGCAACGTGCATAAGTCTATTTTTCAGTATTTTGAACAGCCACAGTCAAACAGAATGAGTTCAGCTTCTTGCAGTTTATATTAAAGAGACTAAATCTCAGCATTTATGTGTTTCCACACTGTCTTTTCACAGATGGAGTGATCTGGGTGAATCTGAATATTCAACTTCAAGCCCATGGTATGTTTGCTCACAAAATGATCACAGAATTTTGGATGTTGCTGTGTACGTATGTCAGTAATGAACTCAAATACGTATTTGTTATCTTTTTCCTTACAGCATTGCAGCAGTGGCTCAAATCCACAAACCAAGTATTGGTGGTTTGGTTAAATGGCACCTTCACAGTCAACCTCAAGGCCACAA
The DNA here is from genome assembly GCF_905171665.1 of Trachurus trachurus. Lineage (NCBI taxonomy): Eukaryota > Metazoa > Chordata > Actinopteri > Carangiformes > Carangidae > Trachurus > Trachurus trachurus. Next base: position 15,179,011 of record NC_139903.1, on the reverse strand, counting down.
ACTACAAGGTAGGCATGTTAATCCAATCATTGCTCCCTGACCAGTATTTATAAACCTGAAATTAGAGCTCTGGATGTGAACTAAGAGAAAACCTTTGCTGAGGTAGAGGGGCAGCCGGGACACTTTAAACCCACTGGAAGATGTGTGATGCACTGCTGCTAGAGCCAAACAAATTCACTATTATTGTATCATCACATGTCTCTGTCTCTGAATCTTGATATCCCGATGGTAAGGAGTGAAAGTTTTTCAACATTAAGATATAGGCCTAAATCATTAAGGTACTTCAATTAAATGTGACTCTTTGTTTTCTTTTAAAATGTCACATGTTATTTTACAATCTTATACTGTACCGAAGGGGCACAGGTATCACCGTTAAGCAAACATCACTGTATTTGAGTCTGTGCAAACAACATTGTTTAATAAGTCCTAGATGCTTCCATCAAGTTGTATAAAACTAGGTCACCTAATCTATATATAATCTATCTATCTATTAACTGAGATTTGTAAATGGTCTTCAGTCAGTGTGGGACACTGCTATTATGTAATGAGATACTGTGTTGAACATGGTCAGGGTATCTGCATTTATTAGAGATTTTAGCAGTCTCCCAAAAAGCCACTAGGGGGAGACAAAAACGAGTTTAATAACATGCAGCACACCACAGGCTGCATGGAGAGTACTATACGCTTCGACAGGATTTCCATTCCCCTCTCTGTCTCTCTAGTCTCTTCTTTTCATTCATGTTGTCTAGTTCTTGTCATGATACATTTATTGTGGCATCACTGAAAACTGAACCTTAAAATGTTGTTGTTGAAGAAATACACTTATTTTAATGTTGTGGTCATGAGAAATTCTCACATCGTGGTTGGTGTGATTTATGCGTGAAAACAACAGAGAGGCCTCTTTCCACCCAGAGAGGGGCTCCAGTCCCAGAAATCTGCAGCTGTGGCAACAGCAATGTTTATGTTTTTAGGTAAAAGATGCCTCCTGCGAAAAGAAAGGAAAACACTACCAACCCTCAAGGAATCTGGCAGGGTTTTTGTTTTAAAAAGCTAATGGAATCTGCAAGATATTTTTCTGTAGTTTCTTTAGTGACCAAATGGGCTGGAGGTTCAGGTTGTTCCTGTAACATATTCTTGGTTTTTTTAACAAATCTATTTCTTACCAAATAGAAATAATAAGCCCTTTATCAGCTTTAACTGTTTAGTGTTTTCTAAGATTTAAACATGGCACTTAATTATGAGATTAGTAAGATGATGGTGCTAATCATCATTTTATTAATCTTATGATATTCATAAAAACATAGGACCTCTTATTCACACAAAAATGGCAATACAAATCTTTACATTTAAACTTTTTAACAACTCAATAGGACACCCAACGCACCAAAACACACTTTTAGAAAGAAAATAGATTCCCAAATATTTTGCCCTCTCCCATGATGTTGTACTCAAATGATACTTCTTGAGTTAGTTATTCTTGGAGGCTAATATGGCACTTTCCAAATGAGATTTCTTAAATAAAAGATGACATGAAACTCTTAATAAATATGCATAGGAAAAACTGCATTTTTTATGCAACTGTAGATGGGACTTTTATCCAAACGGGATCCACGTACTCCATATTTTCTGCTGTTGAGTTGACAGCATGCTCCTAATTGGACTCCAAATCAGTGCCACAGACTGCGTCGGGTAAATGAGTCACCCCCTCTCTAATCTCTATAGAAGGGGAAAATAGGAGAGAGGGTACCTGTTCCCCCGCCTCTGTCCCTCTCTTTTCTCATGTTAATGGGGGTGCGGTCCTCAATCCCGGACACCATCTGCCCTTCCTCAGGGTTTGGGCCCCAAGCACTCCAGACGTGTCCCATTGTTTGTGTGTGTCCAAGCAGAAAGTGGTGAGTACACATGGTTCTTGTGGCCCAAAAGGCTCCTCCATCAAGAGCACGAGCCTGCTGTTCATTAGCCTACATGTGACAGAGCTCGCGTGCCCCTGTGTGCAGCAACATCAGGGCGATCCAGCGTTTGTTCTGCCGCGAGCCGAGTTCAGACTTAATGTGTGATGTCACTGTAAGCAACCGTTGGCTGAGGGGTGAATCGACAGGTCAACGTGCTATTATAAGCACATTCGTCACACATTTTTTCCAGTTACTATTACTGTTCACATGAAAAATTAAGCAAATAGCATGTTAAAGATTAATTAAATACATAAATCATAAAAACGGTAAAAACATTAATCAGATTTTGCTGATACCCATTTCCTTCCTTGAGCTAATTAGTATAGCTTTGTTTACATGAATCATACCCATTGAGCTTAGTGAACATTGGGTGTCTGATATGTGACAGATGGATGAATCAACTGAAGGTTAGAGACCAAACTCTAGTTGCCCTTTCTCGATTTCATTATTGCGGGGGGGGGGGGGGGGGGGTGGATAACATGACGGATCAAAATGTCATTTAGAGACTTGGGAATAACAATTGCAAAACGTGCCATGATAACCTTTGATATGATTAATTTTAAGCTAAACCAAAATATTCTAAAAATACTGAAAGAAAAAAGATGATTAAGTTATTGCATCACAAAACCGTCCATCATATTTTTGGTGTTTGGTATCGTGTGTTCAAGTGGTGTGCGCCATTTCTGACCCCACCATGAATCCTCATGTGAACTGGCTAGGACTAGGTAACCGTCCAGTCCCCCAACAACAATGACAAGTAGCTTATGACTTTTCCATCGAGCCTGCCCTCCTCATTTTCAAAGCTTCATGCTGCTGGCTGCATTGAGATTAGTTATTGAACTGTCCAAACACAGGGAAACAAGGCCGCTTCAGAGGCACAGCGCACAATAAGCCAGCTGTCAGTGGGCGGGGCCTGTGTGCGGACCAGTGTTGTCATGGATAGTACTTTTGTTGTGGAGTTGCCCTCTGAGAGCTGATAGGTGCTCCTGTGCGAGGCTCCCATCCACAGATTGATACTGACACAAGGCCTGATTGAGGACAGGCAAGTGAGCAGTGTTAAAACAATGTGTGCCCAACACAGAAATGTCAGCAAAGGTTAAATGAATATGCAAACTCTGCGGTTCGGGAATAACCATGAGAGGAAGTAATATGTGGAGATATACGATAAAGTGATAAAGTTTTTAATAAGAAAACATTTTTTGACTTGTGCTGAGTGTTTGGAGATACATACTGGATAATGTGAGGATATTTGTAGCAGCCTTTCCGTTTTTTTCCCCCAATAATCTTTACTTGTACGACAACTGAATAATAACTGATCTTTATACGCAAACGTCTCACTTTAATCCCCAGAGGCGGCTCATTTGCCTCCCCACACCTGTTTTACATTCAGAGGTGTGTCTCTGAGCATCTTGTTAGCAGCATCAGAGCTGATGTCGCTCAATGTTTAATATGAAACACTGTTTTGAAAAGTAAGAGAAAGAAAGAATGTATATGTGTGATTTCACACTACTCTGAATAATATACCTGCGTTTTTATGCTAGACGAACTTTAAAATAATATAGAACCAGAGTTACATTGTTTATTCACATATAAACCTAACACAGCTAAATTTAGACAACCTTTTTCTAACACATTTTTAAATGAATGACTATAGATTATATTCGATCTGCATGGTTACTTGCTGACACAATTGCTGTTTTAGATGTTTGTTACAACACTCATCACTTTTTTCTGATACCACAATAACAACAAACAGTTGCCTTATTCTAAAGTTGATGATTATTTAATTGTGATATGGATTTGTACACTATCACACAAAATGTCATGATAAAAAAAAACAAATCCCTCTTAAGAGCGGATTTACCAGACTGTGTTACAATCCAGAGGTTATAGCATGTTGCGTAGTAAAAGTTGTATTGTAATGGCCAAAACACTATCCAGCTGGTTTAGACCAGGATGAGACTGTAACTGTTTTTAGAATAAAGATAAAGAAATTATGAAATATTATGTTTGTTATCCATCTGTTATCCATCTATAACTTTGCAGTTTAGCTTGAATCATTTGCCATGAAAACTGTGTGGATAGATGTGTGAATAAAGTAGTTTTGATGCCATTGTATTTTATCAGTAGAAATGTAGCAAATTGATTTATCATCACAGGCCATTAATTGTTAGATGAACAGGGAAACTCATGTATCCAGTTCACATTAAACACACATCAGCCTCACGGTCATCAGAGCAGAGCAGATTATGCAAAAATATCAATAAGACGCCCCTCTACACCACCCCTGTTGTGGGTCACCACAGATTTGCAGTGTGGTCACAGAGGAGTTGCATTTGATGACATGAACTAATATTCATGATCCCAAACATACGGTAGCAGGAGTCGGATCAAACGCTCCCACTTAGCTTCTGTGTCCTCTCAGAGTGAAAACAGGTTGGAACATGTAACATAGCCTGCATTTAAAATCTTGGCAAAACAACCAAGGTGTTAAGTGCACAACATTAAACCGCACTGTAATCTGTAATTACTGTGCTTGGCTGACAGCGCTTACATTACTGCAGAGCGTTATTCATTCTGAAAAATGGGAAATGGACTTAATGAGCTCCTGAACGAACATGTGAAAACCTATTGATAGGTTACCCATAATCAGCAGGATGGAGGCCTACTAACCTCAATTATATGCCTTTTGGAGTAATCTCTGTGGTGCTGACACGCAAAAAACATTTATTTATTTTTTTCTGTTTGTAATGTAGTCGTTGCATGAGTGAGCGTGACCCATTATCTTTTACATGCCAAGTTACCAGTGTAGGGCTTACAGAAGTTAATCTGATGTGGTAAAATGAAGAGCATTTAATACACTGTTCATACCAGCTCTCTCTCTTCTGTTTTATTCACAACCAACAGCAGACTCAGACAGATACCGCACAGTGCTGTTGTACATGCGTTTTGTGAGTGCAATATATTGATAAATCGTTGAATGAACTGAAACAGCTGCCAAGTAGCCTATCTTAGCACAGATGAAGTTGTTTCAAAAGTTACAATCATCCAGTTATGTGGTGAATGGCGCTTGATTTAAATATGCATGAGATTGTGAATATTAATGTCCACTCACTGTTACAAAACAATATTACTTGAAATGATTGTTTTTTTTATAGGCTGCAGTATATAAATATGTAACTGACTGATGTGATGTGTTTTTAAAACTGCCTCATCACAGTAAACCACTGTATACTCTTGCTACTGAAAGAGTATAGCACAGGTTTGGACACATGAAACCAGCAGAACAGATTAATTTAGATTTAGATAGATGTCAGTATTAAGGAAATAGCTCCATTGCTATCACAGGCTGTATGTGTCCAGGTGAGAAGTGAGAAGTGAGAGATTTTATTGATGCCCATGGAGAGTGAAGTTCAGTTGAATGCACGCACCTCATCTCCTCTCATATATCATAATATCCTTCGAGGCTTGTGAGTCTCTCTGAAGCTTCCCTCTACCTCTGCTCCCAAGGCACAGTGAGCTCTACCATAATATGATAATCTAAACCATAATTTGATATGGTTTACACAGCAGTGATTGACCAGAGCTATATTATTATTTGATTCTAGACCAAAGGACCTTTCTCCTCAGATTTCTTCCTTTCATTTCGCAGAATGAAACATTTTCCTTGAACCAATGGAGGAGGATCATCGGGAAATACTGTTGCACAGAAGCAGTGATGAAATTTCACATTCATATTGCAAACAAAAAATGTATGCTGTGTCTGTCAATGGAATTTATGGCTGGCCTTGCCAAGTTGGTAAACCAAGGGATTCTTGAGCAGATGAAATAGATTCAACTGGATTGCAAAGCTTCATTGCCATAAAAAGAGAAAACTTACTTTGCACATTGCAACAATGCGTGATATTTCCTGTTTCCCAGAAGGCAAACATTTTCAAAGAACCAATAAAAAGTGCACAAATCTCTGGATCACTCCTGCTATATACATAAAATACAAAATAAATACTAGAGAAATACAAGACTAGGAGGGTGCAGCCATATTATAGCAGCTCAGTGAAGCTGTAGTAATGCACAGTGATGATTTATGCTAAATGGGAACCTCAGCATGTTAACATGCTCACAGTAGACTCACACCTGCTGATGAGAGGAGGTGAAATGTTCACGCTCTGAGTTGGCATTTTAGTATTATAACCTTTACGCAAAGCACAGCTGAGGCTGATGGGAATGCCATTATAGTTTTGTAGGTATTTGAAGCTAATGGGCATCTTGAAGGACAGGGAGCAGATCCCTCCTTCATGTTCTCGATTGTGAATTACCTGACTGTGCCTCAGGGATGGTGTGGAGCAGCACTGGGTCTCCTGTTCACCCTTCTTCACTACAGACTTTAAAGTCCCCCTCCCGTGACCCTTTTTGGTTATTTTAAAACATTCTCTGTGGTCTTTAAATTGTGAATATGAAGTTTTTTAGCCAAAATCACAAAACCTGTGCCATTTCCCAGGGCTCTCCTTCTGCACAGCACCAGCAGCTCATTAGCACTGCACCTCTGGAGGGTGGGCGGAGACTGCGCTGCTCTGCACCCGCCCAGCCACCCCCTCGCTGACAGCTGGACATTGTACAATTACCGATTCAGTGCGTTTAGCATAAAACTCCACACTGGGATTCGACCCCAGACTGGAATATAGTCCTTGCTCATGGTGCAAGCTGCTCTACCAGGTGAGCTATACCTGTTATACCTTGACAGCTACGCCGAGCTGTCAAGCCTTTCACCTCTGAGCCAGATGCAGAGCGGGGCGGGAGCTTGTAGCACTAGTGCCCTCCCCTGGGGTTGTGACACGTCAACCCCAGTCTCCCTGAAACTGCCAGTTTGCGTCTGCCATTGGTTCACAGCAATTTGAAGGCAGAAAAACTCAGAAATGCAAATTTGCACTTCCTTTTCTGCTGATATGTCCTAACACAAGAAAAATGCCACAGGAACATGTGAAAAGCACGAAAAAAAAAAATTTCATGGGAGGGGGTCTTTAAATACAACTCTGCGTCTTGTTACATCCACAAATACTTGGATGACACACCTGCAGGCAGCGGGTGGACCAATGGTTAGCAACAAGAACTACCTCCTTTTGAACACCTCCAGGGTTGAGGAGGTCTAGTCCCTGCACCCTTCAGTTGGTCAACCTAAGGAAGGACATTGAGGTGGTTACACACCTATAAACACCTAGGTGTGCACCTGGACAGTTAACTGGACTGGTCCTTGAACCTGCACTGGAGGGGGAAGAGGCAGCTCTTTGTCCTCTGGAGGACGTGAACAAAGGCAATGGACAAGCTGGACATTTTCTTTGCAGTGGTCTGCATTCACTCAGCACTGTTGTTGAGAGACGGTTGTATTGGAAGATGTAGCCATCTTAGAAAACACCAACCCATGTCCACAATATGGCAGAGAAGCAGCTGCAGGAGAAGCAGCTGCAGCAGCAGCAGCAGCGTCTTGTCTCACTGCACTACAGGACTGAGACATTGAGGAGATCAGTTATCTCACTGCCATTAGACTGTACAACACCTCAGTCAAAGAAAGTGGGCCTGGTCTATTGAACTATTGTTGTGTATCATTTCCCTGAGGGGATAAATATTTTGCTGCAGATACGATTAGTCAGGATATGTGTAGGTTGTACAGTTAAACAAGGAAGGATTTCACTTGGAAAGGGGATTTTATTCAGACTCTGTCCACACCACATAAATTCCAGACAGGGTTTATAACAAAAAGTCACCACGTAGATGTGCTCTGCCTCAGAGGATATTTATAGGATTCATTATATAAACCTGATCACTGACAGCAGCCTATATGGATATTACTAAATCATGCTCCTCCTCACTGCAGCTGCAGGTTGTGCTGACAGCTCCTGATCTGAGCTCACACCGTCAAGCTTTGGGAGACGATCTGCCTTGAGTATTAGTGTTTAATGCACAACATTCACAAGTAATTGCCACATTTTTAACAGGATGTGGGATGAGAAACCTATTACGTCAATATATAGCTGCTGGAACTGATACAGTTTGAGACACAAGGTAATAGGGAAGCAGCTACCTGTTGTGATAGTCTTTAATTAAAATAATTTATGCTGTCTCTGGTGTCCTACAGTGAGGGAGCAGTTATAAAGGTTCAGTAGTTCGACGGGGCTGTTAGGGGACACACACTGGCTGTAGTAGTAGTCTGTGACCTTTCTAATCATTGTTGCCGACCCAGTTTATCTCTTTCAGAGTACAAAACACCTGCTCCTCTGTTGGAGCATGTAAATCCAGGTCGGAGTATAATCTTTTGTTCTTTTAAGGTTAAAGAAGAATGTGAGGAATTGGTTATTTGTTTATTTTTCTTTGTCAAGTGATGGGTCCTCATTCTGGACAGGGCCACATAAATGTTAAGGCCGGCTCTGTTGAATGACTGAAGGGCACCTGACATGAAGTGTGCACAGGATCGCTTAGTGAATTGACAGCCGTGGAAAGGAAGAAACACTTTATGCCATGACATTGTCAGAAATACAGTTGGCCAAAAGTACAAAGTTGTATTTGCAAAGCTGAACCTTTGATATCACATAAATTGATCGATCCTGGTTCCAGACGCAGAAGCACTGTCACCTCTTGGGTTGAGTTCCTCTTGCTGGAGTTTGAATGTTTCTGTGTTTATGGGTTTCCCTTCAATCCAAAGGCCTTTGGGTTGGATTAACAATGACTCTAATATAGTCACATGTTTACAGTAACAGTTTGTCTGTCCATGTGTTGGACCTGTGAGGGACAGCTGACCTGTCTACAGTATTTCCTCTCCATCAGCCAAACGCCTGCTGCTTAGCAGCCCCAGTGTGATGCTTATTATTCACAATTACAGTCACATGGTTAAGTCATAAGCAAAGGAAATGAATGGAGCTGAGGTTGCTGCTGTTTTAAACTCATGAGATGACTGGATTGGCAAATGAAGAAAGGAGCCTTTGATGTAATATAGATGCTCAGAAATTATAATATTGTGACTCATATTTTTACACAAACACAGTTTTTCATGTTTTCAAGGTTTGTCATGCAGTAGTTGTGTTGTCTCAGATCCAGGAGCATTTTGACATTTTTCTGAATTAACTTTGCCTCACTGCCTCTGTGTAAGTGTACAGTGATCCTCAGTGTCTGCTGTCAGAAGCCAGAGCAAAACCTCCTCTCTGCTTTAAAATGTTTTTGCAGCCCTGCTGAACTAAATTTACATTTGCGTTTTATTCCTCTTGTCTATGTTGGCAGAGGGGTTTAATCTGGTCTAGCTATAAAGCCTGTAAAGCTGGAAAAAAAAGTGTCAAAAAAAGATGTGCATGGGATTATTTCTGATTTTTTATGTATTTTAAATCCCCAAGACATTAGGAAGTTTCACACGAGTGTTATAAGAATGAAAATTACATCTAAATACTACAAATTCAATTAAGCAACACAGCTCTTCAAATTTTTTCAAAGCCTCATTTCTTATGTAAAACATCACAAAGGGCACTCTCCGATGTAAACAAAGGCTTATAAGGAACATTGTCTTGCTGTGATCATCAGGTTCTCCATTTGAGTGAACACTGTCACAGAACAGCCATATTACTCTCCGACAAGGAATCGACATTACAGGGGTTGTCAGGACAACCAGCCATGATTCACAGAGCCTCAGATAGGCCTCTACCTTGGGCTAGAAGCACTAGCCATGAGACTGAGCAGATGCTGTGACAGTCAGCCAATCACAGGTGAGATAGAGGAAAAAGATGACATCATAGGCAAATTGGGGCAAATACAGTGAGCATTTTGGTTGTCGTCTCCGCCTGCATTTGAACCTTTTATACACATACATTAATTTTTATGCTCTAAAAGAAAAAAAATTGTTCGTGTAAGATAAATCATAAAGTTCAGGAAAAGATTTCTGTTTTCTTTCTTTTCTTTCTTTCTTAAAAGAAATGGTATCATTGAATCTCATATGAGAAAAACCACCTCTGATTGTTACTGTTAAATAAGCATAAGATGCTATTAAAGTACATGGTTTTGCTAAAGGTGACATACAGTAGCTGACATACATGAAGCTATATTTAATAGATTACATTACAGTAATATAGAATCTTTGATATCAGTATGTGATTGATATACCATTACCTACATACAAGTTTTTTTTAAATGAAAGTACATATTCTTTTATGTTCCATTTTAAATTTGTTTCAGTGTTATCAAGAAGTTATGTTTGAGTCTATGGTTTGCAAAATTGCAAAATTGCAAAATTGCAAAAAAAAAAAAAAAAAAGGCACTTTGTTGAGTCTCATCAGCAGTGATTACCTAATAAAAAAAAGAAAAGGGGAATTTGAATTTAAATTAAGGAATAATCATATTTCAACTGTTTACTGATTATTTTACTTGGGAAAAATTGCATATCTCAATACATTTTACTGTTCTCTTTAATGTAGTCTAGATATAGTTGTCAGGGACTAGTACAAATAACACAGCTTCTCTGAACATAAAGCCTTACATTTGCTGATTTACCCTTACTCCCTTAAGTACTAAGAACTAAAGTAACATGGACTCCTGCCTCAGAAATCCTGGAAAGAAAATCTTCTGATCAGGAGTAATAATTCTTCCCTCCTTTCCATCTCACTCAGCAGGTTTGGTCTGTCAAACAGAAAACCAACTCTGTCTGGCCGTTGGCTGCCTCCTCCCCCAGACCTGCTGCCTGCATTAATATTCAGCCTCTCAGCCAATGGGCAGAGCTGGGTGGATGACATCATGGGCTAGGGAACAGTGAGCAGCCAGTGAAGCATCCAGCCTGCCGAACAAGCTTGCTTTTAGGGTCAGGAACTGGTCTGACAAGAGAATGGCAATCCTGCCTTTAAACTGTCAATAGGACTGTACGGTTGACTATGAATCTACCACAGCTCCGGGCCCAAAGGCGAAAGACTGAGCAAGAGAATGTGAAGACATATTTCAGGTAATTCCCTCTCTGTGTATGCAATAGGGGATGTGGAGGGGGGAGGCAGAGGAGGGAGGAGAAGAGAGGAGGAGGAGGGGGAGGCTGTGTATGTAGGGGTGCTTTGTAGCCTTTTTTTTTCTCCTTCTTCCATTCTGCATTCTGCCCTGTTAAGGAGGCAGCTGTTTCATCAGCAGTCTGTCCGTGAGGGCGAGATGGAAATGGATGCCTGCATCAGATGGGCTGGACATTTTCTGTATGATCATGTACCCCCCCTCTGCATCACATCATCTCTGTATGTACTCCCTTGTGCCTCACAAATAGCATCTTTATTGATGGGGAGGTGTTAGAATCAATGGTGGCGTTTGTACAGGCCTTGTATGTGTGTGTGCATGTGTGTGTGTGTGTGTGTGAGAGAGCTCTGGAGAAATGCAGCAGCTGCAGTGGCAACACTGGAACAAAAAAGAAGCAATGCTATTTTGGGTCTGTAGACCCGAGGCTGACGGATGGATCTGAGCTGTACATGCTGTGGATGGGGTGGGGGTGATGGATGGTTAATATGCTGATGGATGCTCTTTTGTTATCTCTGCACTGCTTCACTTATAGTCTTTCTAGGGAGGGTTTCACGAAGAAATGGCTTTTCTCTCCATTTCTGTCTCTTTGTGATCACACACACACACACACACACACAGCAGAGACATGCCTCTGTCTCCTGTCTTCAACATGGATGTGTGTAGCAGTTTCATGGCGGCTGTAGTGACAGGGAGATATACAACATCTGGTCACCTGACTTCATTGGGGATCGGGGTGGGGGTGGGGGCCGGTCCTGTGAAAGCTGAGCTATTTTTCCACGGATTCTTCCACAGTGATCGGTTGGTGGTGGTGGTGAAGAAGGAGGAGGAGGAGGAGGAGAAGGAGGAGGAGGAGGAGGAGGAGGATGGAAACACTGGCTACAGTACAAGCTGAATCTGTGTCTCCCCATCACCGCTGCTCATTTAGATTGTGGTGTCAGAGCCAACACAGAGGGAGTGAGAGATCCCTCTCCCAGGAAGCGCAGTCATCCTCCGGTTTGCGAGGAGCAGGGCCTGATGGGAGACCTGTTGTCTGGCTGTCGTGTGAAAAGGGGATATTAGAGAGTCATGTCAGTGATCGAGGGAGGGTGAGATGATTGTGGAGGGGAATTGGGGGATGGGATACTGAAGGTGCTACTCCCTTTGAACATTGGCCTGTTATATTGATATGGATACATGCCCTTCCGTTCACCACTAATCTGTCTGTCCGGACATCCTACACCATGACTGCACTCTGTTCTCCTTTCACTGTGTTCATCCAAGGATTTGTGCTGTGTCTTCCCCTGTATTTATGCATTGAAGTATGAAGTGGCTTCAACCTAAACTGTCCATAGCTACCATCACCATGGCCACTCCTTCTGCATTTTCAAGCACATCATTTGATCAATTAACTCATAGAAAATTGTGTCAGTGCATTAGATAGTTTGTGCTAGCCCAGCACATTACTACACAGCACTGAAAAAGAGCTTCATGCAGCTTCACAATCAGAAGGAACAGAGACAATCAAACAGAAGGGCTGTGACACTGTCCCTGGATAATTGGTGTGCTCTCTGGACTGTAGATGCTATGATCCACATGCCACTTTCATGATATATTTATCGCACCTTTATTTTTCAGTTAAAAGCTCTGTATTCTGTATGCCTATACCTCAGGTGGTGCAGGGCAGCTCACCATCATTTGCAAGCATCCATGCACCTGTATAGGCTATTGTCTCTCTGCATAGGTTGCATGCACCTCATAAAAATTTCATAATGTGCAAAGACGAAACACAGGCACAGAAGAAGCTGTTGCTAGTCAACACGTGATGATGCATTCTGTATTCCTAAAGATAAAAGAAAACCAGCAGCTCTCAATACTGCATACAATTGACAGTGTAAACACATTTTCTGCAGGCAAAACCCATGTTTATTGTGGTTTAGCTTTGATGCTAATGTTTCCATAACTGACCCTAACCAACCAAGACCATTACCTTTATTTTATTTATTTTTTTTACTGTAATTTTAGTGAACAACCAGCATAAGATAGGAGATTTTTACCAGTCTTAACATGGAAAATAAAATAATTCACTTAATCATCAAAGAAAAGAATTTAAAAAATGTCTTTTCATTTTGATAAACAACAATGTGACGTTTCCCTCTTCATTATTCTTAAAGAAGCTGCTAGAAGAGCTACTGTTGAGGAGCTAACCTGGACATCATTATAACCAAACCACATGAAAAATATGTAATGCTGCTTTTCTATTTATGTTTTCAATATGATCATCTGCCCAGACCTGAGTGACCAAAATGAAACCGTCAATATCTAATCTGCCACCTCATGTCATGTTCCTTTATTTAACGTGTTCATAGAGGACAAATGATAAAGGCAGCGCTTCATTCGTGCACTGAAACAATGTAAAACATTTCTTTTTTCAGTGTGTCTGCCTGTGTGTCTCTCTGTGTATTATCGTGCCATTCTGGGCTTCCCCATGTTTTCCACTGGCCCGTGTAACCCAACACACACAGCTTCTCTTACCTCACCTCAGCTAACAAAAGCAGGAGACACAAGACCTCATCTTGGCCTGTAGCCTGCTAACGTCGCTGGCTGAAATATGATAGTAGGACACACACAACACATACAAGTAGGCCTCCATCTGTTGAGCACTTACTCTGGGTAAGTTGTGTTGCTATTGTTAAGTGGGGTTATAGTTTAGGACCGCTGTTGACAGTTTATGAATGTGTAGTGGGCTCGTGTGAGCGTGTGTGTGACTGTGAATGTGTGTGTGTGTGTGTGTGTGTGTGTGTAGTATGTGTGTGTTTTAAGGGCACAGCCGTCTAGAGTGGAGCTGTAGTCTTCTGGTAGGTGTGTCAGAGCTACAGTCTGTGTGTTGTGGATTAGCATGTAGGATTGGAAGCCATCTGGCCATTTTGTCTCAGAAAGAGGAGGGGGAGTAAGTGAGAGAGATAGATGGAGAGAGACAGGGAGAGAGAGAGAGAGAGAGAGAGAGAGACAGAGGAAAAACTCACACACTGACACATTGACACAGCTCCCTCCGTAATCTCCCTACTTGATGTCTGTTGCTACTTAGAATAGGGTTGCAGTCTGTATGTCTGTGTGTGCGTTTATCTGCCATCTCATAGTGTGCACTACAAATATAGATGGTCCTTGTGTGACTTGTTCTGTTTCCGAAGTATCAAACTCAAAGCACAAAATGTGGTGTCAAGAGACAGTCAAGAGAAAAAAACGTGTTGGGAGGATTCAAGACTCCAGAAAGTAAGAGGTGTTAAAGTCTTTACAGTAAGATGATGCAATGGATGAAGACGTTCCAGATGGATAGAGACTGTGGAGAATAAAAGGATGAAATGTTGCAGAGGAGGAAAGGGTTCACGGGGGTTTAAGAGATTAGCAAGTTTCACTGGGTCGAGAGTTTGCAGAGAGTTGCAGGAGGGCATGTGGACCTGCGTTTGGTTGAAGACGTTCAAAACGCAGAATGTACAGTAAGATGTTGGAGGCTATAGGAAGAGTTGTCAGAGAGTGAAAAGATAGACATGACCTCAGATGTTATGAACAAGGTGACTGTTTCATCTATGGTATAGAAATAATTGCTTTAGCTGGTATGAATTCACATTTCCTCACTCTTGTGGTGGTTCTCTATTCTGGTTTATATACTCAGAGGTCATAAGTCAACAGGATCTGCTGCAGAGAAACATCATACGTGAGATCGTGGACATAAACCCGCGCTGATCTGCCGTCTTCTCTCACAAAGGGTGTTGTTTTAACCCTTTCAACTTGACTCAGAGAAGGTGCACCAGCTGGCATGGCAGGAGGGAATCCACTCCCCTCTCTGCCTCCAGCTGGCACTCAAACACACCCACCCATGCTACACTAATGCAAAAGAGAGCGGATAATACGAGATGTGCGGCCTTACCTGTGCTTGTGCTTGGTGCTCACATCCCATCAGAAGCAACTTGTATGGAATAAGCAATTGAAGTGTAGTTTGGTTCTACAGGTAAAGTGAAATTAAAACCAGGGCCTTCTGATTTCTGAGAAGTACTTGTGCAAAGCAACTTCGAGGAATTGCAGATACAAACACATATATTTTCCAGCTTGTTACTTAAAGTGTATTGATTCCATTCATCAAAGTTTACAGTCAGCAACACAGGCCGTAATTATGTGTTTTTTTTTTTGGAAAAGCAGAAGTGTCAGACATGTTTGAGGTTTTGGACATCGCTGAGGCCTTGGTACTTAATTTGTAATTGCGATGTCCTTCTCTTTCCTGGAGGTCTTTACTACCAGCCGTCAAAGGAAAACTTGCAAAATACCATAAAAAATCAAGCTGTTCAGTTGATCAAAGCCAAAAACAACCATAAACTTTCCATCTTGTGTCTCTTTTACACCCAATTCATCATTACAACATCGGAAATATTGAAAGCAAGCACAAGAGCAGAACCTTAATCAAAATGCGTCATATTTTAAGATGTTCCTCTAAAAAGGTCATCTCATTCTGGCAGGAGGGACAGGTAAACTCGTATAATACATCGGCTCTGTCAGGCAAGAAATAACCATCAGAATAAACCACCAGTTAGACGAGGTCTAGAAACAGACAACCGCCGCATAAACTGCTTTAAAAAACGCTTCTAATTTTATCAGTAGCTTTTATCCACTTTGAGCTGCTATATTTTTAAGCAGATTAATATTACTGGTAGCCTGGTTTGATAGAAATTCCCCACCTGACAGTATAAATAGTTTAAAGTAGTTTGAAGCACGTTTATTCCTCTGGTATAGATCAAACTGTCAGAAGACGGCGCACGGCAGCTCTGTCAGCTGTGTCTGCTCTATAGTGTTATTTTCTGTCTTTTAATTTAATATTGTATACTCTTGCAGCTGGCATGTCATTATCAATTTCAGATGCAGGAAACCACTTACTGGAACTATTATTTTGAGACTTTGGTGCAAAAATCTGTTGAAAATGAGAAAAATAACGTGCCAGGTTTAAGACATGAGGGGGGAAAAAAAGGGGGGGGGGGGGGGGGGGGGGTTGTCTGATATGAGAGAGCAGCACTGAGGCAGGTTCACTAGAGCTAAATATTAAATGACAGAGTGAGTTCTCAGGCCTCCGCGGCGGGGGAGTTTGGGAAAGGATGATGCCTGGTAAAATGAGAGTCATGGTGGATCGTAGTCTGAGGGGAATAAACGGGTCTTGAGTGTGGCCTGTACTCTGCCCTTTCTCCGGTTTGTTTTGAATATGAGGAACTTTATCACACACCCTGTGAGCAGAGGTTTTTCCTTCGTAGTAAGTAAGTCACCCAGGGAGATGTTGTGTGGTGGGACCAGTGAATCCTCTGGATCTGAGAGAGTAATTAGAGCAAGTATAAGATGAGTAAAAAAAAAAAAAAAAAAGGCAGGTTCTTATCACCATTCGTTTTCAGTCTCATTGGGTTTCATTGCTGATTAGCATTGGATACGATCAATGCAGAATTTTTTACAGCCAAACAAAGGTGCATTGCAGTGATCTAATTCAGATTAAGGTGAGGATTGGATCAGAAAACACTGTGTAATTTCAAAGCGGATTACATGTCAACTCAAACTGCTCAACCTGAGATATGTGGTGGATTTAGTTCTGTGGAGGGCAGGACCTCAGTTTGTCTTTCATCATTATATCCTATCTTTACATGTTCAGTTTTTTTGTAATACGACCCAGTTTCATTGCATTGTAATCCTTCAGTGATTTGCAAAGAAAAAGAGCAGCAAATAATATCAGTATGATAAGCATACAGGGTAAAAAAAAGAAAAGAAAAGAAAAGACAGTCACCAGTATACTTGAGCTATAATAACAGTGGGTTATCTAGAGTTCTCCAGACAATCCAGAAAAAAAAGTAACAGAAGAGAAATAAGATCAGACACAGACATCTGGGTGGTGGCTAATAATAGATCACTGGTTACTGATTAGAGGCGTTTATGCACTGAGCTGTGTGTAAAATAGGGCTGGATGAACGCAAGTGTTTGTTGTCAGGGTTTGCCTTAGTAGAAATAATCTAGGAAAATATAATATCTGATAGTTTGTCAGATCTCTGAGCTCTCAGTGTGAATGGACATTTAACGTGGAAGAGCTGCTATTGGGTCCATTTAGGTTTGCCTTTGATATTGTGTAATCATGCTCTAGTTGGCATATTATGAACGGGTATAAGCCTTTTATACCAACACGATTAAAAGATGTTCATGTTCAACATTTTCATGGCTCTCCCCCAAGGCGTGCGTATTAGCTAAAAATAGAAGTTGAAAGAAAAAGTTTGACTTTGAATTTTTTTGTTTAGTAATGAAACACATGATTCCCACTGCTGTGAGGCAATGAACGAGCCATGAAAGAAATTATTCTGCACTTTATTAAAGGTGACGGCTACTGGATCAATGTTTACAACTATTTATGAACGTGTAGTGAAGCTGTTATCAAACTCATGTTCAAGCATGTGTATATTCACAGTCACTCTGTATACGTGTTTGATAAAAAAAAAAAACATTAGCGTTTTGCTTTAAAAATTCAGATTTTAAAGCAGCAACCTGTGTAAGGGAATAAACTAACGCACCTCTGTTTCACCTGCCACCTGTTAGAAGGAAACACATAAGGTAGTTGTGACTTGTTCCTTTCATGACCCAAAACAGAGGCAGCTGTATGCAAAGCAGAGTTACTAGTTTTGCAGGAGGGGGACCAAACTGAAGAGGTGGAGCCTTGTCAGACAAAAGCCTCTAAAGTAGAAATTTTTATAGCACAGAAACCACAGTCAGAGTCGTTCGTTATATGGAGCTACAGTTGACCAGGATTTGGAGGTTTTGGAAATCCCAGGTTCAGTCCAATGTGTAATTTAAGCGTCAGTCACGTTTATGGAATCAATATGTATAAGCTCCAGTGCCTTTTTTAAGATGTAATACCGACATTTTCTGTTGACTTCATCAGTGCAAAAGCTGAGAGGAGAGATTAAAACAATGATCTAATGTGTTAATTAGTGACCTACAGATGTGCTTTTATGCATCTGGTATCAATCTCTTCATCTCAGCTATCAGTAAGAAGGTATATAAAAAATGATGGTTCTGCTTTAACAATAATATAATAACCATCGGGTGTCAGTGTGAAGTCGGATGATATTACAGCATGAGATCCTTTTACCTTATATTTAATTTTACATTTCTATGAACAAAAAAAAACAAAACAAAAAAGCGAAGAGGAGATGAGATGAGGTCATTTCCTCGAGGATGCCTCTGTGGCATGTTCGACCACATGAGGTTTTGATCTTGTGACCATTAATTCTGCTCATGCCCCCTTTTCAAAGTCCCTTTTTAACAGAATTGAACATCCTCCTCCTCCCTCTGCCTCCATTTGAAATTGAAGGGGGATGGCACTGCATGGCATCTACACTGTGGCTGTGTGAGTGTTTTATTCTGACCTTGACAGGCCAGCCATGTGAGAGAGGAGTGTTTGCACAGTTACATGTTGACATCTGTGTGTCGCTGGCCTCCAGTGCTTGAGCGTCTGGGTGAAGTGTCTGCCTTTTGTTTTGTTGTGTTTTTTTTTTTTGAATTTCTTTTCTCCAGGTTTTGCATTCGTGCGTCTTTTATGGTTTTCAAGTGAACTGCTCTCGTCTTTCTGTCTCAGCGTCTTTGAAAACACTCTGCGGTGGTCACTGCACACCGAGATAAAGAAGATAACAATAGTAAACTGTGGCTGCGGAGTCCCCCCCCTCCTACCTCCTTATCCTTTGAATGTCCTCTAACTGTCTGTCCCATCCAAGTAATCAGCATCCTTCAAAGAAGCACAACCAAAGCTACAGCCAAGTCAAACAGAGAGCGTGTCCTAATCAGGGGCATGAAGAGCCAGGCTTATGGAGCCCTCCCCCCACTGCGGGGGCCATTACTGGGCCGCCATGGGCTCAAGATTAGAGTCTCTTCCTGTGTTAGCCATTCAAATTCAGCATTAATGTTTGAAAGAGTAGAGAAAATGCCTGCTCTTCGTGGATAGATTAATATTTTATGGAAGAGAAATGTGAAAACATCCCCAGTAATATCTGAGTTCAGCTGCTGTGTCTGTGGTGGTTCCAGTGTGTTTTTTGCGACACTTGAGCAGCCTCGTATCATTGTCAAAACGTCACATCCAACCAAGACAAGCAGTGTGGAGTTTGAGGCCTTCATTTCCAATAAATTAACATCTCGTGGATTGATGTTACAGCTGCGCTTTTCCTGGTTTACATTTACCAAAATTCCCTCTTTCCCCCCCCTAGTCTGCTGGTATAGAGGAGCCTCATATAAGAATATCTTCAGTATCAGGCAAAAGACAGACGTAGAGTTGATTTATGATGTTGAAAGACTCGCCCATGTGTGATTTCAGATATAGGCGCTGCTTGTTTCAAGGACAGTGCTCTCACTGACTGCTTCCCTGCCTGTCAGTCTGCACAGTAAATAGGTCAGTGTTTTATGTGTAGAAGAATCAGTGATGTCTGGGCCTCCATGAATCTGCCATCTTTAAGCGTCTGACCACTCGGCAGCCGGCGTGTCAGGTGATTAGCCAAACAGCTGCACAGCAGTCGGAGATTTGTAAAATACAAAATCATTCAGTTCCTTGTGGTTTCCTGTTGTATTTTTCAGATAGTAGAACAGATCCTCGCTGTTTTGACCGATAAGACATTGAGAAGTTTCTTCAGCAACATTTTTCAGCCACACTGCCCCTCGGTGCCTGAAATTATCATATTTATGAGCATTCACTTTACCTCCACTGCTTTATATAAGTGTGCTCTGTGTGGCATGGTCCCAAGGAGGACATGGGAATCGATGACGTAAAGGAGTACAGGACGAAACAAAGCAGGAAACTTAAGAATGTATCCATTTTACTTTTTTAAAGGATTCACCCCTTCTGTGAGCTCGTCATGTTGCAGCCATTGATTTTGGTTCGCGCTGTATCTGCTGATCAGATAGTGACCTGATTGATCAGATCCCAGTTAATGTTGTCGGGTTTTACTTGTGCCATGCGCACATGCTGTTGAAGCTACTTCTGTGCACAACTGCTAAAAAGCTGACAGCTGCATGACGAACAGTAGCTGGCAACAATGTGTTCATAAGATTATGTTAATGGATTAGCAGAGGCATCAGTCACAGCTGCATTAGTCTCTAGACAATGGACTCCAGACAAGGTGGATATATGTAAGGGATTATGCAGAGTATTTGAATGCTTTTTTTAATGTGGTTAAAAAGCTGCAGGAGTTACAGTGATTGTCTTTCTCTCAGTGAATAATCTGCTGTGATATCTGTGGGATCAGATGTATTTTGTATGTATAAAAGACAAAGACAAATGTGCAAAGTTCATATTGTTTTCCAGATTTGATATGCTGTGAGCTAAATTGTGTTGCCTAATAAAAGTTCAATTGGTTTATTTTGTTGAGCACGTAGCCTCGGTCCACACCTGGCATTTTAAATCAACCCCCCCAACAGCATTTTAAAGCCATTTCTTGCCAGCATGGTGACAATTGAAAGCTCAGCTCTTGCTCAGGGGGTTGAAATTTTCTGATTTAGCCCTGGTGGTGCTTAAACCATACACCAAAAATAATCCCTTACTAAATTTGGGCCCATTTTGTCGAGGTGCAGACACTGAAAGGCTTCACATGAGGTCTTCCCTCTGCGACTTCCTGCTATTATTTTCTTTCCCTCTCTCAGGTGTTGTGTTGTTAACCATGTTGTCAGCTGCTGCCTGTTGCTTCAGCATGTCAACATTGTGACATTCCTCCGTAAACAGCAGAGTTAACAAGGTTTTTGTTGCCTCTGACACACCTAACCTCCAACTTAAGAGAACCTGTTTGCTGCAGTTGTCTGGACTCTCACCTGGAACTCACCCAGCACGACAGAAACTGCCAGCAGGCTCACCCCCACCCCCACCCCCAGCATGTCCCAGGAGGTCCTGGAAACATACCAGCAAAATAATCTTTAAAGTGTAGCAGTGCGTTTAGGTCATGACGTGTTTTCTGTGTAACTGTGCCCCCCCCCTTCCCCCCGGCTAAAATGGAATAAGTCGCATTTGATTAGTATAGTTAACTGATAGGAGTGAGTCATCTCTTCATGAATCAGCCTTAGGAGGGTCAAATCTGCAGTTTCTCATGATGTAATTTTTATATCTTTATTTAACCCCCCTTGTTCAGTGTGTAACTTGTACAGTATCCACCATCTTGACTTAGATAAGACAACACTGCAAACTCTGATACAGCAGGTCAGCAATGTGCTGCTATACATAATATATATCTTATAGTTTATTTGACTCATTAGATTATTTGAGTAGTGATTTATCTTAGACCAGTGTTTGTCTAATATTTTTGTTTGGTTTATATAGATATGACCCTAAACACAGTCTTATTGCACGTACTTCATATCATTAGTATGATCAAATGGGAAAAAAAAAATATTTATATGGAACTGTTTTGGAGAGGTAGTTGAAATATGAGGACTTCATGTTAAATTCATTGTGTGCATATACCTGTAGTTATCCAGGAGGTATCTACAGATTAAGGAAAAATATTAGGTTAGTAATTAAAAATGTGCATGAGTTAATAATTGTGTTGTTTTGTGTTGGCTAATCAGTTTTCATTAGACATCAAGCTCTGCCGTCATAACGTTGTTAAGATAATGAATCGGTTCTCTGTGTCGGATCTGTTCATACAGGTTCATGAGGAAATTACACAGCACTGACAAACATGTTTGACCAAAGCATTGACAAAGATCCTCTTCAAGATTTGAGGCAGCAGAGGGGAAAGCACTGAGCTCTTGTGTAATAATGCTGTTACTGTGGACGTATCTGATTAAATCATGGCTTCTTATCATGTTACATCTTCCTCCTAATCTAATTCCTTCATTCAAAACCAGTTCTTTTGGGAAGTTAACAAAGAGTAGGGTGTAACCAACCAGATTTTCTGTGCAGATCTTGTGCAGGCAGTGGTTATGTAAAATGGTAAAGGCCACTGTGAAGGCATATGTGTAATTTGTCGGAGGCAGTGTGCACCGCGTAAGAGCCGAGGAAGGCCCTTTGTTTGCTAATGTAGGTCTACACTAAGGGGGCGGCCTGGATGGCCCGCTTTCTGGGACGGTTGTGCTGCACATCACATGATGGGCTTGGCCTCGGGGTGAGGCAGTGAAGGAGTCTAAGATGTTAGTGAGATGGGGACACGGAAGATGAGGGGATGAGTGATGGGAACGTTTACTCTTGCCAGTTTCTTTTAGAATCAGCTCCTGGTTCGTGTTTTTGCAGATGAACAGACCCGCTGGACCTCAGACTCCACCTCCACCGTCTCAAATAACCGCCATTAAAATAGCAAGAGAAAGCTCTTTTCATATAAAGATACATTTTAAACAACACAATGATGAATTTCGGGGGTTGTCTTCTTCTAAATCCGAGTGTTATCGAATCTGCAATGCAAAGTATCAGATGTGGTAGCAGAGATCTATAAATATAAATTCATGACTTTTTCAAACCTGCAGTGTCGCTCTAACAGGATTCCTCATGTGAAAATAGGCCAAAGCTCTGAAAGTACAGCACTTTGAGACTGTAAGCAGTAGTGTTTGATCTGTCTGACTGCAGCGATCAACTTTTGATTTGTCTCTGGCACATTGAACTTACTCCAGTTCTGCTGCTTCAGAGACCAACCGCAGAGCAAAGAGATTCACCTCATTCTCCGCCTGCCTTCCTCAGTAGTTAATGTCTCACTTTTTGTAAATAACACATTTTATTGAGTCAAAAACTAATCAAACAAACTAAAAACAGTTTTTCCGCACTGAAGATTCAATATTGTACTGTTTTCCACTGTTGGTCATGGAAAACAAGCAATTTGAAAACATTACATTGGACAATGGGGAATTCAGTTTCCAATTTTACACTGTTTTCAAACCTGTTATACATTATCTTACAGTTATAGAACAGGCATTTTACTTGCAGCTGTTGTTGATGTTGAGAAAAACATTTTAAAAACTAGAATTTAACTGAGTAGAGCCCATATTGAGGTACTGGATTGGAATCTGGATCTGCACTAAACTGTACAAAGTCATAGATCTCAAACCCATAAATATGTCAGTGATAAAAAAATAATGATTTAACCAGATCAATACCAAGATTTAATGGGTTCCTCCCTGGTCCACCACCACCACATTTGGTGCAAACCGGTTCAGTATTTTTGTGTAACTGTGCTTACAAATAGACAAGCAAATAGACAAAAAGCTTGTTACTGCTAAAACACAAACAAACGTGTAATTCTCCATCTGGTCCCTTGATATTATTGTATTTTGAACACTTAAGTACTCATCAGACTTCAAGGTTGTTATGTTCAATGCGTTCAGAGGTATTTCGTAACCTTCCTCCCCTGTCACCGTCCCTGCTGCTCCATAATCAGGCTTTTTAACTCTGAATCTCTCCATGTCTCTCTTTCTCCCCCACAGGACATTGTGAGTGCCACTAAAGATGTCTGATAGTGTCGATATTGAAGAGAAACCACCAGCCCCCCCCTTGAGAATGAACAGTAGTTCCCGAGACTCTTCATCAGTGAATCACGCCTCTAAACCACTTCCAATGGCTCCTGAAGAGAAAAACAAGAAGGTCCGCCTGCGCTCCATCTTCCCCGGGGGAGACAAGAGTGAGTGTCCATCGCCATCTCGTTTGTTACACTTGGATTCATTCACCTTTAATTTTCTGATTCGCTTTGTGTGGGAAAAAAATTCAGTCTGTAATCAGGTGTTGTTTGTCCTCTGTAGCAAACAAGAAGAAGGAGAAGGAACGTCCTGAGATATCCCTACCCTCAGACTTTGAACACACCATTCATGTTGGCTTTGATGCGGTAACAGGAGAATTTACGGTGAGTTTCTCTTTCACCTGACAATCAGGGATATAAACAGGGACTGATGTGCCTCTACATTTCTCCTCCAAAGGCAGAGACCCAGGCACACACTTCTAAAACCACAATTCCCTGAGCTGAGAGAGTTGAATAATGAAATATTTCCCTGCACATAACGTCGGTAATACATGTGCCGCGAATGACAATCACTCTCTCCTATCAAGTCCAACCTGCACTGTCTGGAAGCCTTTAGCGTTGCGGTAAATTACATCTTAGCTGCAGTTTTCAGTTTTCAGCAGATGTTTTTTTTCTTGCAAAAGCCTGGATAACAACACCATGACATTATTTTCTGCGTATGATGTTCTTCACATTAGATTTGATCCGGTCGTTTTTGTTTCAGTTATTCATAGAGAGGATCTGGACATATTTAAACTTTATCTTTTATTCTTTATAGCAGTTCCAACCATCAGCCTCAATAACCAGATGCACTACTACAGTGTATTAGGGAGAAATAAAAGCTCAATATCTGTTTTCATATTTAATGTTTTTTATTTGAAGCCCCATAGTCAGTAGTGATAGTTCATTGTATTTTAGTCGGCGCAAGTTATCTTACTAGACTATAATGATGCACTGTACTTAAATGTTTGTTGCAGGGTAGATGCATGCTCATGATATTGTTTTCACACCCCTGAGATCATTTGTAATAAATAATGAAAAGACATAAATATATTTTCATGCTCTGCACTGTGGATTTAACTTGATAGTAAAAAAAATAACCAAAACAAGCTCTTAAAGACTTATCATCATTTGCCTCTAAAACCAGCTTTACACTGAGGAATATGTAGGCCGATCAATTTGACTTCCAAATCCACAGCACCCAGTCCATGACATCGGTGACACACACTTCCTTGTTCATTTGATTAGCTGTGTGCCTGTGACACATAGAGCCCTGTTGAGACAGTTTTAAATCAGGCCTCTCTGTTGATTTGCTCCCTGAACTGAACCCACTCAAAGCCTCATCTCTCTCAGAACCCATAATGCCACAGTGGACTTACGTAGTCAGCACACTGAGTTTTGCTTTAGGGATGAGAATAGCCACCAAGTTTATAAAGAGGACAGCAGCTTCTGGCCATGACTGACTGACAGACCTGCACCCACTATTCCTCAAGACTGATCTTGCATATCTTAGTTTCAGTGTTACAATTCACTTTTTTAAACACTTGATCTCTGCCTGTTTTCCACAGGGTATACCGGAGCAGTGGGCGCGGCTCCTACAGACCTCTAACATCACCAAGCTGGAGCAGAAGAAGAACCCACAGGCCGTGTTGGATGTCTTAAAGTTCTACGACTCCAAAGAGACCGTCAACAACCAGAAATACATGAGCTTCACCTCTGGAGGTAAAAATGAAAATGAGATGTTTCCATATTAATTTTTATGTCTGAATCCAAAGATCAGCTCTGTAACAAACTTTTCTTTCTTGTTGCAGACAAGTCGGCACATGGCTACATAGCAGCAAACACTTTGGTGAGTTGTTTTATGTCCAACCTTATTTTTCCTTGTGCTCGTTATTTGCTAAGCCAAAATAATACATTTTTACGATTTTTACAAATATTTTTCAAAATAAACCTAACTGTAAAATGACCGTCTGACAATAATAATGCCAGTTAATCCTGGTTAATACAATTTAATGCTCAATTTTTAAATAATTATGATGTAGGAGATGGCTCCTCTGCCTGTTTTTATGATTTTTTTTATGGGTTTTATTGCTGCACTGTGTATCTTGTCCTCTCTAGACTGTCTGGTTATTATGAGAAAAAAAAATTACAATTACAAATCAACCCAGTCCTTGGTTCTTAGCCATGCACCACCCCTGCCATACTTCATTGCTTTTGGAAAATCTCTCAAAGTAATTTATCGAGAGAGAAGTTTATTTTTTAGGATTTATATAACTGTCACAATTTAACAGGTAAGTTGCAGCAATATGTGGCTTCATTTCGTCGTCTTGAACCTCTGAGAAATAAATTCCACAGTGACTACACAACAGTAAATCTTTCTCACTTTAATCTAACTGTGTGGGGATTTCTGGGATGGGCTGTTTTACTCTCAAACACACTCATCTCACTCGGACCTCAGACTTTAATAGGAAAAATATTTGTGTTTTTTTGCTTTTTTAGGAGGCAGACTGCTCTGACTTTGCTGCACAATCCTTAAATTTTGCATAAGTGCCTCTCAGTTTTGCAGCTTGTGCAGAGAAACGATGACCGCTGCGTGAGCCACTGCTGCCCTGCACATTGTTTATTTTTCCAATCTACTTAACCAGATTTTGAAATACCCATAGACAGGCTTCACTGGAGGCTCAACTGCATCTCGAAGGACTCCCGCTGTGCTGACCTCATTCCTGGCTTTGACCAGAGTAATCTATGCTTTGAATGCCTCGGCCTGCACACGCTCAGCCGGGAAGAAGTGAAGAAGTGGAATCCAAGTCTGTTCAGTGGGATTCGCTGCCCCAGGCGAACTACACTGGGATCACTTCATAAAGGGGGTATTGCTTGAAAAGAGCTCTTTGCCAGCGAAGGGCATGCGGGTGTGGCAGTGAGTCTAAGAGGTTGTACGAGCCCAGTGAGGGTATTTGAGAGCATCTCAGCCTTGGACTGTCACAGTGGTCCACAGCTGCAGAGGTGACTCAGCTACTGGCTACGGTGCCACAGATTGGGCCGCTCTGTCTGAGACCAGCAGGGCTACGGGAGAGGTGCCAGTAACTGGTCTATAGAGGCAAACAGTCTCGTAAGATACAGAATATTCTCAACATCAGCTCCTGCAAACCTGCAATACAGTTAGAAAAGAGAGATCCAGTGTTTTATTTACTGCAAACAACTCATTCACATTCAACACATTCATTTCTGTGGGCTACTTACCAGCAGCTACAGTCCACATCTGTCCTGCTGCTGTTCTGTCTTGTCATCCCACACTTAGAGAAATTACACAGCCATTTTTCCATAATGCATCAGTATGGTGGAAAAAATGATATCTACTGGCCCCGTTCTGAAACCCCTGCTTAGATTTAACATTTTTGAGAATCAATTTGAGCTAATCATTTTTGTTTTAGGTCGACCGAGTGCTCCATCTTGACCTTAGCTCGATGTGCACTAGTAAGTGTGAATAGAGACACTGTCACATCCCGATCCAGGTGATTATAAAGTCACAGCTGAGTTATAGACTCAGGGACTGCAGTAAGGAATAAGAAAGTCTGAACTTCACCTTGTGTGCCTGATTCCTTCTCTAGATCTCAAAATCCTGTTCTCAGTGTCTGCCTCTGTGACACAATACATTCAACATGGAGATGTTTTTCTTTTGGAGTTTTTATAAACAGAAATGAGGATAAAATTGCTGCTTCAAGTGATTCTGTTTGTTAAACCTCACTGGTCATCTGCCACCGAACAAAGACGGCTCGACAACTGTTTATACAACTACATTCACAGCACTGATGTTGCACTCGATGTTTCTCTTGTGGTTAAAAATTTCCGCTTCACCAAAACCTTAAAATCCAGTGTGGTTGGTGCATGGAGGCTACAGTTGGGAAACTGTCACCAACCAGTTAATTGAGGCTCATAATACCTGTAGGCCTCTGTAAACAGAGCAACAGATCAGTGCTGATATAAAACGTATCCACAACAATTAAATATTGTCACATTAGGTCCGTATTGATGTTTATATACTTTAGCAGCTTGGTGTGATTTGTCATTTGAAATATCAGATAGTTTGGTCAGGTCTAGGAGCCTTCTGGTTCTGATATAGTAAGTAACTCTGAAACAGTGCCAGTCAGTGTTTTAAAGTCTAAAATAGTGTAATCTTATTTATGAGTCTTTAAGTTCAAAAGATCCCTAATGTAAAAAGCAACAGTGAGGACAGGTTTAAGCTACACTAGGGTAAAGTAAAGTAAAAGTTGTCATGCAATGTGGTGTGTCTATTTTATGGTATAATGGAAAACAGCATGAATCCATTCAGATCAATGAAAGCAGCCAGTCTGTTGCTGCTGCCGACATCAACAGCGAAACAATTTTCCTGTAATGCTGAAGCATCTGAAACATCCAAACAACATAAAACACAACAAACACTGGAATCCTGCCTCGATAATTACAGAGGTCAAACTCAGTGAGTTTTAAAGGAAAGTTTTGGACTGAAACACTAATCTGTGTGTGTGTGTGTGTGTGTGTGTGTGTGTGTGTGTGTGTGTGTGTGTGTGTGTGTGTGTGTGTGTGTGTGTGTGTGTGTGTGTGTGTGTGTGTGTGTGTGTGTGTGTGTGTGTGTGTGTGTGTGTGTGTGCTATGACAACGCTAAACAGTAACTGAGGTGTAATCTCATAGTTTTTGGATTGTATCTTTGCCGTCCAATGAGAAGATTAGAAACCAGGTCCTTTCTGTAGCATCCAAATAAAAGACATCCACCAATGAGACTGTAAAGTGAGGAGGGAAACATGTTCCAGCCTTGTCCGAGGAGAGTCCTCACGCGGCATGATTTGTCTCTATCATGTCCTCTCCTCATGCTGTGTGTTAGGGGGACAACTTGTGGACTCATTGTCCATCCCTCACCCTCAGTAGCAGACCCCTGCCCTCCCCCCTTCTCTCTCTCCCTCCCTTTAAGTCCAATTACTCTTAAACATTGTGTGGGTTTGTTTTGAGTAAATCCTCCCATTTTCAACCTTCACATTCAGAACCGACTGCTGTCATCTGGGCCTCCTGTCAGCCTTAGAACCTGCAGCGCATTATTTGAAAAGGTAACTCCTCCACATTACTTCTCCACATGATGTATCTCTGCATTGGCTTTGAAGCTAAATTCCACTATTTGATCTCCTAATTTTAACCATGCCAACTGGCTAATGCAAATTCATACAACTATTTGATTTTAGAGGCATCATCACTCTCTGTATTCAAAATATCATGGGGGGTATGATTGGATCTGTTAGTTTTAAATGTATTTTCTATCTGCCACAAGAGCACCTCTTAGCTTTTCTTTCTTTTTTTCCTTCTTTTTTTTTGAAAAAGGACCATGTCTGAAATGGCAGGGCAGGGGCGCATGCCACAGAGGGTTGTGATGACTGATCAAACTGCATGTATGAGCTCATATTCCTTAATATGTGATCCACATGCCAATAATGTGCCTGTAACTTCATCACCATTGTAGACATTACCGCATGGCTCAGTAAATTTGAAAAAAAAAAACACACACACATGGCTCTGCTTACAGTTAGTTAGACACTCCTTTCTGCACTGCAGTCCTGGCTCAGGCCTCGTTGGAGCAGGTCTGAGGCCCAGTATGTCTGAATGAAGGACTGGGACTTTCCCTCAGTCAGACCCTTCCCCTTTAATCACTACAGCTAAGCTGCACTGATTCATGTATGCATGAAAACACTGGAAAATGGATGAAATGTTTCCATTCCATAAGAGGGAGACGATCCAAGGCTAGCAGAGTTTTGGATGGGAGAAACAAAGGCTGAGCAATAGACATAATAAATATGTCTGTGGCACATTTATCATGCTTGTAAATGGGTATCTTCCACATCAAGAGGATGTCTACACTTCATCGCCATATTGCACATTACTGCTGTGTTGCAGCATGTTTTCTCCTGTAGCACAGTTACTGTAGATGTAGAAAAGTTTGTTCCTATGCAAAAAAAAATCATTCTCATCACTGGTTCATGGCCGTTCCTGACCCTTCAACTTAGAAACCCTCAGATAAACTGCACTAAATGGCACCTCACTCTTTTTGCACCTGTCTCTTTAGCTCTCACTTGACTCATAATGCTTTCCTCCATGATTAACAGAATTTAACCTGATTCACTCTTGTTGTTTTTGTTTTTTTGCATAAAATATCAGACGCACTGTTCCAGCGCAGAGTATCACAACAAATTAACTGTATGATGTTCATTTTGATCACTGTGCTCCCTTTTCCAGCTGCTTGTTAGTGATGCTATTTTAAATCTACAATAGTTTGAACCTGTCACTGTGTGATTGACACAATTTTCTAAATTAAGGAGCTTGTATGACAGACAAAGTCCTGTTTAACCTCAGCTGGCCAGAACTCAGACTCTGTACCTGGCTGTTTAGGGTTTGCAGGCTCTTCACTGTGGTGCCAACTCATCACAGAGAAAAGAATCATTTTGTTAATAACATGGGGAACAATTACAGGATCTGCAATTTCTCTTTTCACTCCATGCTGCTGCGTGGCGCATGCATCTGTACTTATTCCCATCTCAACCCCTCCAGGGTGCCAAAACATCATCGTCAGAGCCCCCGATTGCTCCACCTGTCTCAGAGGAGGAGGACGAGGAGGAAGAAGAGGAGGAGGAGGAGGAGGAAGAAGAGGACGATGACGACGAATTGCCCCCAGTCATCGCGCCCCGGCCCGAGCACACCAAATCTGTGAGTTAATAAAGCGCGACTGGTGAAATTATTCTGCTGCGACTGCATTTCACCCCCCACTGCATTTGTGTGACTCTTTCGTGCTCTTGCAGATCTACACACGCTCTGTCATGGATCCACCAAAGCCTCCAACCCCCGTGAAAGAAGTTTTGACTCCACCGGAGTCTCAAGTGCAGCCAGAGAACACGTCCAACACAATGTACCGCCACACTGACCGCCAGAGAAAGAAGTCCAAAATGACAGATGAGGAGATCCTGGAGAGACTCAGTATGTGTCTCTAAGTTCAATTTTATTCATTCGTTTAATTGTTTGTTTTATCTTCAGGAGGAATTGTTTTTAGAGAAATCCTAAATCTCTTGGTTTATTTCTATAGCTTTCAAATGATCACAATCATTCATATATTATATATAGAGTGAAAACTCCCCCAAGGTTAAAATCCACACACATGTCCAAAAACAGTACTGAGGACATGACCTCAGTGTCCCTGATGTGTGTCTGTGTGTGCTTGTCGATTTGTGGTTATGTGTGTGGCTGTATTGAATAATTCACTGTGTGGTAATTCAGAAGACAGGCTGAATATCTAGTTTCCAGCCGAGGTTTTCCACGTATTACTTCCAGTACAGTAATGCTGTGTTTTTAGAAGAAGGATAATAAAAGAAAAAGGACAGGAGCACAGAAGTGCTTTTTTTTTTTCATTAATTGTGGCCTTCGTCACATTGTTCCTCGTGCACAGAGATGTGTGTACCAGGACTAGCTGCACTATGAGGCAGGAAATAGAAAAGGTTGGAAAGGTTCTGCAGTGATGTCTCTTGTATATTTGTGTGTTTGTGTGAAGGCTGTCATGACGGTGTGCGCCCACACAAGCTCAAACATTATATATCTGTTCTCTCTCTGACTCAGGGAGTATTGTGAGCGTGGGGGATCCCAAAAAGAAGTACACACGCTTTGAGAAAATAGGACAAGGGTAAGTCCGCCCGTGATCTTCAACCAGTCGTCAGAGTAATTGAAATGGAGCAATTTCAGGAGCAGTCACTCTCACCAGGAGAGATGGAGCTACAGTGACCACTTCATAGAGGCAGAGGGAGGGTTAGGTTGAATGACTGGGAGAAAAATAAGTCGAGAGGAAATGAGAACTGTATCCTGAAATGGCCAAGGGCCAGATTAGCTCAGCCAGCTCTCTCTCTCTCCCTCCTTCTCTCTCTGTTTTAGGGCTCGCTCCCTGTTACCTACACAGCTGCACAGATAAAAATGGCTCTTATCTGTTATAATGTGCTCACTCTTTCCACATTCGATCAGGAAGCTTTTATCTTAAACAATAGATAACTGTCTATTTACTCTCCACCAGGTTATCTCTAGCTTATTAGTACCGGGAACTGTGCTTCATTATTCATTGCCTGTGAAGGTACACAGGTGCAGCTGACAGCAAGACAAACAGAGAAAGTGGAAAGACTAGAGGCCTAGGTGAAGGTTTTTACTGTCCTGAGTTACACTTCCAAATAAGGCCAGAATGGCTGCATACCATTCCTTTGACCGGCTATTGGAAACCATAAATTCTTTGTGCATTCACTGTAGCCTACATGCTCATCTCTGCTAAGGTAATTCAGTGTAAGTAAAGTTCCCATGGTGCACACGTACAACTTGTGTAGCCTCTGGCATCAAGTGCAGGCCATTTAACCCTGTGGTAATTATAAGATCATGAGCACTTAAATTTAGCTAATGATATCTAATATCAGAGGAACTGAGGTGTTTAGCCACCATGCTAACTCTTCCTCTCAGTTTGATTGCGTTAAATCAGGCCAGCATATCTGTGATCTGAACTTGTACATCTGATGCATGTAATGTAATAAATTGTTCTTGGAAAAACTAAAAATGTTCTTTCTCTATATTAATCTGCAGAAAATAGAAATGTAAGTGGATCATACTGAGACTAATTAGCAGTGTTCCTGTAATAGCAGCACAGAGTGATGATGAAGTGATTAACATAATTATATAGAAACTTTTTATTAAATGACTTAACTTTCAGAGTTTCCTTACAGTGTTTAGACAAAACAATAATTATACAGTGACATCATCCAGATGTAGTCAAAGAATAAAGCTGCTGAACTGTTGATTTGTTGGATTTGAAAACACTTCTTAACCATTATCAGTGTCTTCACTTGCACTGCTGTATCACTGAGGTTACTTGTGTGTTTGTACAGAGCATCTGGCACCGTGTACACTGCCATCGACATAGCAACTGGCCAAGAGGTAAAACTCTCTCATACTGTATATTATTCCTTTTTCACACAAAGCCATCGGGCTCACATTTGTTCTGACCTGCAAATTCCTTGTCTGTTTTCTCAGGTGGCCATCAAGCAGATGAACCTGCAGCAGCAGCCCAAGAAAGAGCTGATCATCAATGAGATCTTGGTGATGAGGGAAAACAAAAACTCCAACATAGTCAACTACTTGGACAGGTCAGTTTTAGATTTCTCATCAAATGAGAAGTGATTTTCCTGGAGCACAAAGTGATGCCCAACCAACAGTTCAAAGGTCTTCAGTTTAATTTCATATATCAACATAGAAAAGTAAAAGTTTGTCATTTGTGACACTGAGACCAGCAAATATTTTTAATTTACCAAATCCCATTAATTGTTAATTAATTTTCTTGTAATTTAACTGACAATTTGATTTAGCACTTGTGTCTTTACACATTCACACCTCATTCAGGAAGTGCAACACAGATACAAAGATTTTATAATACCCAGACCAGACATTAGCAAGTCTTAAGTATAGTTTCTTAAGCACATGTAAAGTAATTTCAGCATTTTTTATTTTCAAAGAAGGTGAAACACAACTAACATGGCATTATACAGTAACTCACTGATTTAGAGTCAGGACTGTATTGAGGTCAGTGCGTGTTGATACATAATGACATTGAGGGATCTCAGGTCTTTTTCCTTCTTCCTCATATCTGTCTTCTTCTTTATCTTCTTTTCCCCTCTTCATGGTAGTCAGCATTCATCTATAGGTGCATTACTGCCCCCTGCTGTTTTAACACTCAAATGAGAATTCAGTGTCAAAAAACCAAAATCTGGTTTCTGTCTGGTTTTGTTTCACCCAGCTCTGATCCCTGAACTGATCCTTTTATCCTGTTATCCTGTTTCTACATCTACTGTAGCAGTAACATTTGAGAACCTTTTACAATACACCTTGTTTCCAGCATGTATGTGATTAACTCTGGGTCATCAAGTGATTTACATTTATTCAGTTATCAAAACAACAGCCAGAAAACTACATCATTATTCTCCTCTCTTTTCCCTGCGTATAGTTACTTGGTTGGAGATGAGCTATGGGTGGTGATGGAGTATTTGGCTGGAGGCTCGTTGACAGATGTAGTAACTGAGACCTGCATGGACGAGGGCCAGATCGCTGCAGTCTGCAGAGAGGTAAGAAGCCAAGTTTTTATCAGCAATACTGCTCACTACTTCTGTAGCTATGACAAGCTGACCTTACAATCAGGTGGGTACGTAAAAAAAAAAGAGCATGTGAACATGAGCCTAGAGAAAAAGACTAAGCTCAGTACAGTCTTCCCTTTGTGTGTATGGGTGTAAAGATGTATTTTTAGCTTTTTTTCCCTCTCTCTTCGTAGTGTCTTCAAGCTCTAGACTTCCTACACTCCAACCAGGTGATCCACAGAGATATAAAAAGTGACAACATCCTGTTGGGAATGGACGGATCCGTCAAGCTTAGTAAGCGCTCACTCTTTCTGACGTTTCTGGATTGGTTTTAATTTGGAAGTATTAAAGTAAATGAGAAACAAGTGGCTCGGATTCAAATGTTTAACACACCACTGCACCTCTCTCCCTCTGCAGCCGACTTTGGCTTCTGTGCCCAGATAACTCCAGAGCAGAATAAGCGCAGCACGATGGTGGGAACGCCCTACTGGATGGCACCGGAGGTGGTGACTCGGAAGGCTTATGGCCCAAAAGTGGATATCTGGTCTCTGGGAATAATGGCGATAGAGATGGTGGAGGGAGAACCGCCCTACCTGAATGAGAATCCACTCAGGGTAAAACACAAACTTGAGCTCAGATTGAGATTTTTCTTTTCTATAGTGCCCCCCTTTATTTGATAATCTGACCACATCCATCTTTTCCAGGCGTTGTACCTGATCGCTACCAACGGGACTCCAGAGCTGCAGAACCCAGAGAGGCTGTCGTCTGTGTTCAGAGACTTCCTCAACCGCTGTCTGGAGATGGATGTGGACCGCAGAGGCTCTGCCAAGGAGCTGCTACAGGTGAGACTGAGACTCGTGCATGGATGTACATGCAGTTTTTGATGCACTGGCTAGTCCTGCACCTTGTCGGTGGTATGGCATCAGCCAGGTTGCATTAGACACTGATAAATAGTTGATTTAGATGGTTTGGATGAATATACCAAAGGGCATAGGTGTTGTGGGGCAGCCTTTCCTAATCTTACCTGATACAATACATAATACATCACACAGCAAATGCACAACCACTGTTAACTTATGTTACTTCTGTTCCTGGGATTGCTAGTTGATATTGGAAAAGATGGCTCATGAGATTTTACCTCAGATGTTTACCATCTCATGCTGTCATCATGATTCAGCAACATCTGCTCAAAACGTTAACTTTTTTCTAGCTCTAAATCTGTCTCTCTGCATCTCCTCTTTGTCCTCTGCAGCATTCCTTCCTCAAGCTGGCGAAGCCTCTATCCAGCCTGACGCCTCTGATTGTAGCCGCTAAGGAAGCCATAAAGAACAGCAGTCGCTAGGGAGTGCCCTCTGTCCGCACCCGAGGCTGGAGCCCTGCCTGTGTTGTGTGCGTTCGTGGGGGCAGGGACTTGGGTGTATGGTTTGGTGGGTGACGTGACAGTGACAGCACAAGGAGGGGGGTTTATGTGACTTACAGTGACAGCACAAGGACAAAAGACCCCCAGGCCTCATATGTAGGACGGACATCTGGCCTTGCAGCCTCTCGGCCCATGCTGCTGAAAAGACCTTGCCTCTTCGTTTACTTCTCCAGCACTCTGTACATGTAGAGCAGTCCATCACAAGTGTGTGTGTGTGTGTGTGTGTGTGTGTGTGTGTGTGTGTGTGTATGTCTGGGCGCGTGTATGTGCGTGTGTGCAAACTGTGCACATCTCTTTGTGTCATATGTCTATGTTTGGGAGACAGTCACTCCCCAAACACACCTCAAAAAATAGGGTGGAAAAAAATCGAAAAGAAAGAAAGCGTGTGGTCAGTTTGAGAAGAAACTTCAGTGGTGAAGAGGAGGAACTAACAAAACTGAGGAGCCCCTCCCTGATTCCTTCCCTGGCCAGCTCTAGGCTTGGTTTTCTTTCCTCTACTCCCTCCACGGAGCTCGATCAGGCCACATCTGCACCTGCAGTGACCAGCTGATGTGAGAGAGTGACCCTGGACCCAACCTTTGCCTGCATGACCATGGCTCTGTGCAGAAACACTGCTGCTCGTCTGCAGATCTTCATGTCTCAAGGTGGTGGATTTGTGTATGTGTGTGTGCGTGTGTGTGTGTGTGCGTGTGTGTGTGTGTGTGTGTGTATGGGTGTGTGTAGGGGTGCAGCTACAGGGGAAAAAAAGTCAGGAATAATTTCACATGACCTATGCCAGCTTTAAACATCCTTCAGTAATCTGCTTCATGTCAGTGAAGAGATACGGGTCTCTTTTTCATTTGAGCTGACTCAGTTCAGACGGTCTCTGTCATAGAAATCTGTCATGAAGGTTACCTGCACTTCATTAACTGATTTCTGCTCTTTCCAAAACTGGTTACATGCTATCAGGTTTAATGCTCTGACTGTTTCAAATACTGAAAAACTCTTGGTGCCGAGTTTCCCTACAAAAAATTAACACATCACACATGCAAATACAACATTTTAGATATACAGTACATCATTTCTTATCATTTTCAGGATGAAAGTGTTACATATTCAATTCATGTTTGTAATGTAGTGACAGACTTGTGATTACACTGACTGAAAGATCACCTGTCACATACTTAAATCAACATTTCACATCATAACCTCTGTGTATCCATGGGACACAAATGTTTAGTATAACTACAGGTTATAATAGTGCATCTACACAGTCAGTTTCCTTTATCTGCTATTGAGTCAGATCAATTAAAAATGCATGTCCACTTACTACGGCATTCAACGTGTACAAGCATCTCCAATGGGATTATCCATATTAGTATTTGTGGTTGTCTTTTTCTTTTGATATTGTACCATGTTGTAAATAAATCAGAATTAGGTAGACATTTCACAATTATCTTACTTAAAGTTCAGGCCTTCTTTTTTTTCTTTCTTCTTCTGATGGTTAAATGTGAAATAGAAGGAAAGACAAATACTTGACTGAACAAAGATATAAATGTTTCCATTTAAATATTTGTATCTGACGATGGATTTTCTTTTTTAAGTGCTGACACACAGTAGACAGTGTGTAATACTAAAAACCCCAAATTTCAGATGAGCTCTTTTTTGTGTGACAGTGGCAGAAGGTTGTGTAATCATTTAGCTACAGTGAGATGGACGTCCAGTGCCACATTCATTACAGTTTCCCACAGTGTCCCAAGCATCCTTGTGTCCTTTTAAACTTAGGCAGGAAGTAACAAGATGCCCTTTAATGAAAAACACTGCAAATATAAAATACGCTGTATATAAATGGGTTCAGTCCACAATGGTCTGCAACAAGACATGGAAATTTGTCCACCGACTGAAGAGACATCTATGAGCAGAAATACAGTATAAGAGGTTGTTTCAGTTGTTGCTGAGTAGCATGGGGCATTAGTACATCTCGTGATCTTAGACTGTGACTGTGCCAGAACAAATCCTGGCCTTATCTTTCCCTTTCCAGGTGAACACGCTAAATGTTCAACAGCATTCATGTCAAATAAGGTACAGGACACCAGCCGTCCTCCTCCTCAACCACCTGTTCCCCCCCCTCCCTCCTTTGGTATTTCAGTGCTGCTCATTCATGCTTCAGTGTCCTTTTGTCTTTTAAATGGTGTCTTATGTGACTTTTCTCATGTGATCTACATGTTTGTGGTGACTTTTTTTTTGGATGTGTGGCAGATTAGAGAGGGGGAATGTTTTTCCACTGAGCAAAGTAGTGAGTGCCATTTCATGATTGTACCTTGAGCACTGAAAACAGAAACTGTGGTAGAGGTTCATATCGTTTCCTCACATTCCCTCCATACCTGGTTTAGCGTTTAAACTCATTCCTGTACAGAGGTTATCTACTTTGTGTCGGTATCTGGTAGCTTTGTCAGGCATTTCCCATGTAGCATCCCCGTGTGTGTGAGTGTGTGTGTGTGTGCTTGTGTGTGTGCATGTGTGTGTGTTAGGGGGCTACCTCAATCTGCACTAGAAGATGCCTCACTCGTGTTGTCCACCTTGACTTTGAGGTGCAGGGTAGCTGCTTAGTCACATTGTACCTCCATTGTACAGCAAATGTACAGAAGATGAAGGAGTCATGTTAGACAGGAGGATGCAACAGAACTCATGCATGTAAAACAAACTATACACTGTATCTCATCTTCAAATAGGTTAAGATTGTTAGGATATGTATGTATGTATGTAAATATGACGGGAAAACCACCCTTTTTTCAGAATTATGTAACTTAAAATGACAATATTCAGGTTGCTCTATGGTATGTATCAATAAATGTTCTGCGCCCTGGAAATCAAAAAGAGAAAAACAAACAACACACGCCGTCTCTGCACTCCTGGGTCCAGCTCTCCTGTTTGGGCTTTTATCGGACACTCCTTCATCTGGACAGAGAGCCGATGAATGCAGCACTCTGTGTGCGGGCCCACACAGTCTGTCCTGAGTACCACTGCTGAGTGTTAGTACATGTATGTGTGTGTGCGGTAGGTGTGGGTGGCCTGTCAGGAAGCTTCGTCGGCCCTGGGACGTTTGGCCTCTGCCCCATGTACAGGTCTGAACTATGAGCACAAAGGTGAATTTCGGGACAAGAGACACCGCTGACGTGCCCCTTTTCTGTGGTTGCGCCTGTACATTCCTATCTTCTGAATGTGTAAACCTGTACACGTGGTGTGAAAATTCCTCTATTAATGTGTATCAAGAGAATGGAACAAAGACAAAAAATGTTACTTTTTAAATTATTATCATTATTATTATTATTATTATTACTCTTATTATTGTCTAGCTTTGTAAAACTGCTGATCCATCTGGCATACCTCAGCAGGCCCTTCCCCATCTTTGAAAAAGGACAAATGATTGACGGGGAAATGAGGTTTTGGATAAACTATTTTTAATTGTGGTTGAAGCAATAGACTTTTTGAACTTTGAATTGTGCATGGCTGTGTCTTGAGTGTAAAAAAAAACAACAAAAAAACAAAATATTGCAGTTTGGGAACTGGACTGAAATAAAAAGAGGAAGAAAACCAGAGTTGTGACAATGTTTGTTGACTAAAATGAGTTTTAGGTTGAATTTATTGCAACTTGGATGAGAATGATATGAAGTAAGGAATTACAGAGACAGATGGTGAATAATTTGAATACATATACAGTATGGATATACTATATTGTCTAGATAATCATGAATCATATAAAGGCTATGGATATGATCATTGTATAATAATATAAGACTTAAATGACAATTTACTGTCATGTTATCTGTAGTGTAAAAAAATAAGGTGAATAATTTCTTCATAAGCAAATTGCCAAAAACATCAATATAAAAAGTTGTATAAGTTATACAAAAGTAAATTTTAAAATTGATACAAGAAAAGATGAGGCATTTGATAAGAAAAAACAATCAGGAAGTGACATTCAGTCTGTCCAATAGTGTCCTAAAACAGGTCGTACTTCTGGTGGTTTTAGTGCTTCGGTGTCGAGTAAGTTCACAACACACAGTTCAGCACTGACAATGACTCAGCTGTCTCTGGGGTCACTGGGGAGGTCACATGGCCGTCAGCTGAGTGGCAGTGATGATCCTCACGCCGATGCTCCCTGGCATCTCGTCAGCCATTTGCCGACCTTGCTTCCTCAGCTGAAGCCTCTGTGGGTCAGTGGAGTCCTTCACCAGCCCGGACAGCACTATCTGGCCCATGAACTCGTCCTTCACAGCGTTACTGTTCCACACCTGAGGACGACCAGTCAGGTTTGATTATCAGGATGATACAGTTGTCAAAGGGTTGTGATCATGTGGCGAACATGATGATCCTGTGCTCTCAAATACAGCCAAATAATAACAGCCATTATAAATATCAAAATATAATGATCAAATATAAAAAAATAAGCATATTAGGGAAAGTAATCAAAAACAAAGTCTTATTTACAGTAACTTAAATTAAGTTGTTTTTCTAAGAGTAAATTTTCCATTTTGGGGATACATGGGTTCCACAGGAAAATGACTAACAACCTCTCACACTGTTGCCAAAACCCCAAGAATCCAGTCATATCCTTTTAAGGTCCCTGCAATGATCTGGGGATTTTTAAAAAATATTTTTTCTTACGAAAGCCGTGAACATATCCAGTCCAGATTTCATCAGGGTCTCAGTGTAAAACATCTGGGAAACTTCATCACTGGATTACAGGGTATTTTGCTCATCGTCCAGTCCTCAGGACCAGACATGTGCCTTCTTACCTCCACAGTTATGGGCTTTCTGGGCTTCTTCCTGTAGAAAATGCCGCTGACTGCAAATTCTGGCTCCAAGGTGTCGGCCTTAATGGGGGACCTGACCGAACGGCCCTCACAGTATATGATCACGTAGGGGTCTGCACCTGTATGGAAATATATGAAGATTTGTTTCAGTGGACCACACACTGCTGGAATAAGGACATTTCTAGCTTTATGGACATCCGTTAACCTCCTGTGCTGTCCTGGTTCTGCAGCTGCTCTGCTCCATGGACGTAGATGTGAGTCACCACTTGTGGGTATCCCAGGAACGAACTCCAGCATCTCACTTTTGGTTTGTCCTGCGTCAGCTCCCTGTGAGAATCGAGGAGAATAAAAGGACCGAGTTTGACACTCCCTCTTAGAGAATGCAGTTGGAAAATCACACGGAAAGACTGGAAAACACTGTGACATCATGTCCTGTTTCACAGACACAACACTAGTTGGACTTGACAGTTTGGACGGCCTTGTTTATGAGCAATCATGATGATCCTGCGTTAAGATTTGCCAACAAGAGTGTCAGAGACAAAGGAAAAATAGTTAATGTAGAAACTTTAGCCAGTAAAAACAGTGGGAGAGTAATGTTTATAGACTGACATCCATTACGGGTACATTTTATAGTCTGCACTCCCAAACCATTTGTTTGTGTGCTTTTCATGGAAATGATCCATGTCTGAAATAAACAGCATGTTCCCACTTTCCCAGAAGTGTCTCCTAAGACCTGATAATTGTAAAACAACACTCACAACATTACATTTCTGTCTGGCAACATGAAGCACGGCCACACTGCTGATTCACACTGACTCAGCTGCACAGCGTCACCACATTCGTAGGCCTACGTACCTGCACCCCGAGTCCACATCAGTGAAAACCCGAAGCATGTAGTCCCCCAGCGTCTGGGGCTTGAAGGTGGTGGGGATGATGACGTAGCGGCCCTGCGGCAGCATGCTTCTCATAAACACTGTCCGGGCATTGATGTAGGTGGATGTGGCCACACACGGTTGAGTAAGGATGTCATGCATCCGGTATTTTCTGTTAAGCTCCACCTGGAAGAGGGAAACAGTCTGAACTTTATTTGGTGTTCAAAGAGTTCATCTTCCTCACTCATCA
This sequence comes from Trachurus trachurus, assembly GCF_905171665.1. Lineage (NCBI taxonomy): Eukaryota > Metazoa > Chordata > Actinopteri > Carangiformes > Carangidae > Trachurus > Trachurus trachurus. The sequence continues at coordinate 15,138,022 of NC_139903.1, read as the reverse complement.
GGTTGAAAATCAGGTTTTTTCTTATGTGTTACTGTATCCTGGTTATGTGTTGCCAATGTAAACTCTGGTTCATTGGGATAATTCATATTTGATATAAACACACAACCATTGTGGTCAGACCAGTTCAGGCCGTGAGTGCTGATACAAAGGTTAATTTTTGACTGTTACTCAAAATGAAATCTGAAATCAACTCTCCTCAAAATGCTGTTTATGGCACACAGCACACACATATACACAATATCACAGTTAAAGGGTTTTAATAGCATCTATAGTGGATTCATAAGTTGCTGTTTTCTGCCTTCACTGTTTCTTCTGCCCCCTGGTGGAAAAATAATGAATGGAAGTTTAATTTATGTTTCTATATTTAACATATTTAATATATTATTTCAGTGTTTCTATACGTTTTAGAGTGATTGGGTTATTTTACTGGTAAAATTAGTGATCAAGGTGGCAGTGACTGGACAAGCTTCAGGGTTAAACTGCACATTCTTCATGCAGTACTGTATGAACATAATAATCCTCCTCCTCAAGGCATTAAAAGGTTGCAGGGGCACGTTAAGAGATTCTCTGACACATTTATTTTGTCTTTGAATTTGTAATTTGATAAATAACCATTAATGATTATAAGACTTCTTTTTTACAGGGGACACAATGAGTCGTGGACGGCAACATAAAACAGAGTTGTCTGGGCTCCATCACATAAAGGAGGAGGATGCATCTCTTCAACAATGACCATAGATGACAAGGGTTAAATTCAGGTTAAGGTTTCAAGCTCACAGCCGGTCAACAGGCTGCTTGCACTCAGCACTATTTATAATCACTGTCCCTGTGTCTTGTGGCACCGGCGTTTTTTGCTGCCTGGTATTTATCCCTCTGGCAGAACTTCTGTCGCCAAGATAAAACAGTGTAGAGAGTGAACTTTGCCAGATCTACTGTAGCAAATACGGGAAATGTGATGTCAGTTTTGCAGCTTACAGTGACATGGCCTCATGTGAATGCAGCAATCTAATCCCTGTACATGATAAAATCTAGTTTGGCATATTTCACTGCTGTTTCAAGGTCTGAATTACCTGTGTAGTTAAATAATCAGTTAAAACCTCCTCTGAAAACATCTGATTTAACGAGCCTTCATGAGTGTTGTTCTCTGTTGTACTTGACCTGATCCTACCTATAAACATGTTGTGCTTTTTTAATCTTTAATTGAGGTTGTTGTTTCATAGATCTTCAGTATTTAAACTCAGAAGGAATGTAAATGAATGGCTTTTTTTTTTTTTTTTTTTAAATCTCCGGCAACCACCAAATTACATGACATTTTTATTTTGGCTGCACAAGCACTAATCAGCACAGGCTGCTGAACAGTCTGCACCTTACGGAAAGCTCAGAAAAAAGAAAAAAGAGTCCCAAATGTATTTGTTCTCAGCTTGTAACATTTAGCTGAAGTATGTGCATTCTTTGTGTTTAATCATGTATGATTTCACCACTTGCTAAATGGTCTGTTTTGGTTCAGATAAACCGATCGAGTAATGTCTGCCTGTCATAAGAAACACCAAAGTCTTCAGTGTTGGCTCAACGAGGGAGCGGAGAAGTCAAGTGAAAGCCAAAATGTGATGAAATGACCCCATATTCCCCCAAAATAAACTAACTTTTGACTAACGACCTCATCCCAGACAAACAGCGTTTCCTCTGTGATGAACTCAGCATCACACTCTGTCTCACCCTGAACTTTGTGCAATGTTTCACAGACCCTTCCAATACTGTCTGTCTGAACCTCTCATTTGGTCTTTTGGTGCTTACAGTATTATGCAGTTATTCACTCATTAACTGTTCATTTGATCAATACAGCGCAGTGAAAGTTTTATGTTACCTTGAAGACACCGAACCCGATGGTTAGATTCTCTCCTTGACCAACTTTTCTGTGGATCTTCATGTCTCTCTGTTGCAGGGAGATCAGGACTTCATCAACCTCCTTTGTAACGTCGAACAAATACTGCAAAAGAGGTGGAAAAGGAGTGAATATACAGGTGTGTGTGCGTGTGCGTGTGTGCATGAGCACAGGTGATGTGAGGAGGGTGCTGCACCTGTGGGTTCTGCAGGAATGTTTGCTTGTGGTTAGCACAGCCTCCGCAGCGGTTCAACATCGGCTCTGCATTTTTGGTCCAGCTCCCGAAGTGCACGACCTCGCTCCAGGTCTTGTGGATACTGATGTGGGAAGTGTTGATAAGACGGCAAACATCTGCATCTGTGAAGAACTTGCACCAGTCTGTGAACGACATCCTGCGGATGCAAACAGGACACGTGTGATTACACTATCGAGGAGGAGATAAACTCCACAGGTGGACCATTCAAATCCAGGAAACTTAGTCACTCACCAGAACTCTCCATCGTCCTCCACTACGATGCCGAGGTTTCCTCTCTCCATATCACCAACCTTTGACCATTCCTCGGAGCTAACAAACAACAGCAAAGTTCAAAGTTCTTTATTGTCCCTGTTGGGAAATTGATTTGCAGCCAGGAGGTCCAAAACACATATAAACATCCAATACCCATAAATACACATAAAACACACACAGAACAATCAACCTCTGTTAAGAAAAACAGCACATATAACAACACATAGTGGGCAGAGTAATTCATTTTCAAGTGCATTCCGAGACAAAGTGCATTCAAGTGCATTCAAACGAGGTGAGATAGAACAGACTGTGTGGTCAATTATCTCACTGTTTAACACTGTTCAACATTATGATAGCAGAAGGAACAAATGAAGACCTATATCTATTTGTCCTGATAGAAGGCACCCTTAACCTCCGACCTGAAGGTAACAGTTTAAACTCGGTCTGAAGGGGGTGATCTACGCACTCCTGAATGGAAGTGGCCTTCTTGATCACCTGCCTTTTATAAAGCAGAGAAAATGTTTAATGCACATGCAGTATGAAACGCCCCTGGATACAAATAAGTACTTTCAATGTTTGAACAAGGGGGCAGTTGTCGGTCTGAGAAGTGAAGCCCACTTCCGCATTCAAAAAGCTGCAATCCCCTCGGCTGTCGCTGGGGGCTGGCTCCAGAAGGGAGCAACTCCAATCGAGCCCCATGTTAAAATAGCCGATTTTACAGCTTAAAAAAACATATTTACAGCCTGGTACATTTTATTTTTTTGGTCTCAATCGATAGTTTCTACCCCCGCACACACTCTGAGGGGGGTGAATTTTTTTTAAACTCTACCGTTTTACTATTATTAGGGTTAAAGTTCTGGCCAATCAGGGCGCAGAACCGTTGAGTGACAGGTCCGGCGACCGCTGCTACGAGGCCAGTGGGCGGGCTCTCGGCCGGCCAACGGCCGCACCGCTCCAAATATGGCAAGTAGAATCCAACATGGCGCGGCTCAAACCCCCGTAGTAGCGGCACAAAACAGACTCCCCCAAACCAATGGGTGACATCACGGACGCTACGTCCATTCTTTTTACAGTCTATGTGTTTGAATCCAAACAAAAACCACATTGACTGCGTTTACATGCACTTCAGTACCCCGATTTCAATCGGGTTTTTTAAGTACCCCGAATTTGTGTTTGCGCATGTAAACACCATTTCCCGATTCCAGAAATCGGGATAAGCTCATATCCCGATTTTGAGAAACCCGATTTTGCTGCCCGGAGAACTCCGAAAGAAATCAGGCTACTGGAGCATGTAAACACAGTACCCCGATATCTGAAAGCTGCTCAGCCAGCTGACGTAACCGTTACCATAGATACGTTACGTAACAAAATGGCGGCGACAACAAGAGCGCATTTTGGAGCGATGAGGAGACTATTAAGTTTTTTTGTTAGTTTTTTTCATGCGAGAAAGTAACTGTTTAGATCCCAATGTGCGGCCGGTTTATCCAAACGACGGCTGTTTACAAGTTTGCTACGACGTTTTTCGGAGGAGTGAAGCTCCCCGTGTGTGAGCTGTGACCGGGACATCACAGAGGCAGCAACCCCGTCTCCTGACGTGCTCAGCCGGCCAGACTACTCCGTCACCCCGGCGGAGAAGACGGTCGTTAATTAACTTACCCGTAGGTTTTTAGATGTTTACTGCCGGCTGATTATATTATTTTTAGGAGATAAATGCTGGTTTCATTGATGAAATCTAATAATTGTGGCAGTTGCCTTAGTTTGTTTGAATGAAAAGTGAAGCTTCATGATGTGTGTATTGGAGGAGCAGTGCTGCCTGCAGGCTCTGTCGCCTAACGTGTGTACAGAAATCACCACTTTTACATCAATAAATGCATGTTTTACAATGGACCGATCAGTCTGCATTGAATTTACCTTTCTTTTATTAAGTTATGGCAGCATTTTTAATTTGTAAATTTTCGGACCTACATATTTCCTAGTAGTTGCGCTTCCTGTTGTAAATAATAAACATGAATGAAACACACATACGCACGTAAGACGCAGTAATCAGAAACCGGGATACTGTATTTATCATGTAAACAGGGATACTGAATAACCGGGGTTCTCTAACTTCATGTAAACACCATACCCCGAATTTGATCAATAATCGGGGTACTTAAAAAACCCGATTGAAATCGGGGTACTGAAGTGCATGTAAACGCAGTCAATGTTGGTCACTCGAAAGAATACAACTTCACAAGCAGTGTCCACATTTCTGCTGCCCCTTAATATGCTCAGTATATTTCACTAAAATATGGTGAGATAAATCTAACTTATCATGCACTACCAAGGTGACTTCATCACTTCTTCCTTTGGTCAGAACCTATTTTTGCAATTTTATCAACTGCAATATAAACAAAACAAAAACAAGCCTAACAAATGAACCATAACGACCTCTCACCTGTCACTCCACGCTCCTTTCCACTCGATCTTGCCCCAGGGGTTCCTCATGCGGATCAGAGGGATGGTTTCGTTCTTGAAGTAGGCCAGCAGCCCGTGACCAAGGCGCACTTTCTTCACTGCAGTCACAGAGTATGCATGGCCTTTCACCAGCCCGTTTGCCATTCTGTTCTCAATTTCATGGGGCTGTGCCTGAAGAAATTGTAAAAACAAGTAGTTTGCATCAGCCAAGTATTCTTAAGTAAAGAGACACAGACGTGAACAGTCGGGAACAGAACAAACCTTAATGGAGCAGCTTATGATCCCTCCACGGTCATAGACTTTTAGTAGATCCTCAAACAGCTGGTCTTGCTTTTTCTGGTCTGCATGGAAGGCCCCGACTTCCAGGTTGATGGCTTCAGCCACAGCTCCACTGAAATCCACCACAGCGTCGCCAGTGTTTCCCCCCTCCAGGGACTCGTAGCAGCCAGACAGCCTGGACAATCCCAAGTTTAGTCACAGGTTGAATTTGTTACAGAGATATGAAAATAAAAAGTGTATAATCCTTAAGAAAACTGACATATCAAAAAAAAAAAAAAAGTTTCATTCATTATGTATTGCAAATGTACTGTTGTTATCAGTGTTGTGGAGTTAACCCTCTATGGTACCTTGTTGCCCTCAGGCAACATACCACTTTTTGGCCTGTCACATCTCCACAATTCATCCCATTTAATGCTGTAATACTTTAAAAAAGAGAGGAGACCTTAGAGAACCAATAACAATGCTTTAATTTATCACATGACTTTCAAGAAGCCATACTGAAACCCTTTTTTGCAGACCTTTTCAAAGGAAACAGGTTTGACATTTTGCTCCACTAAAACGGTCTGAAAACATAACTTCCTGGCCCTTTTTCATCTGGAAAAAAATATATTTACACTAATAGATTAGTAAAGTTTAATTTTTAATAGTTCCATGCAATTTATTTACTTATTAAATAATAGAAACTTGTTAAAATGCACCTGTTGCCCGAAAGCAACAACGTACCATTATAGAAAATTGCAACGTTGCCTTGAGGCAACACTGGACCATTATGGAATCAATATTGCATTATGAGACTATGGTAGTGTGTGTTTAGGTGTAAATATAATGTTCAAAAACATATAATTCATCATAATTTAGTTTTTTATCCTTAATAAATTTTATTTTGAATGCAGTAATGTAAACATCAGGCTATTATGATGATGATGAGGAAGATGAGAATGAGAATTGGGATGAGGATGAGGCCAGTGAAGGTGAAAGTCTACAGAGACTGCTGTTTCTAATACAGTATATGACGAACCGTAATAGTACAATGTTGCCTACAAGCAACAAACCCCAAAAACTTCCAAAAATAAATAATTTTTAAAAATTTCTTTAGATTATGTTTATTTAGTCTATTTTGAGACATAAAAACACTCCAAACATTTTTTTCCCCACTGGCATCATAGTGCGTACCATAGAGGGTTAAGTATGTGAAAGGAGATAGAAAACAATATCTGAATGGGGAACAAGCTGGTCTAAGTGCACTAACTTAGCGTAGGCCTTCTCCAACAGGGCGCTCCAGAATTCATTGTTGTGTTTTGAGTGACAGTAGATGAGTTCTCCGTTGATCGTAGGCAGCCGGTCGTCCACCACCACGTCTATCCACTCTCCAAAGATCCAGAACTGAAAGTGAAAGATTCCCGCGTAGCTCTCCGGGTGTTTGGGATCCCACTCCTGGTCCGTCCAGTCAGGAATGACCTGGAGTCACAAACACAATGCAACAAATATCATCAGTATGAGTCATTTTCAATGGAAGTTACTGTAAATGAAATGACACATGTCTCCGGATGTTTAGTCACTGACAGCAGCAACATTAATCCACTGAGACATTCTGTACGTTATGTTATAATAATGATAATAATAATAATCTTTACAATTATAATAATAATAATATATTATTATTATCAGGGAAAGAGATGTATGTTATATTTTTTCTCATGATTTTACAAATGCCCTGTTATGTAACCTTTGCGTTGTCTTCCTGTCGGCCATTGCAACCTGGCCTAAAAGGTCAAAACTGGCTCGAGCCTTTACAAAACATTAGGTATAAAATTACATTACACCTTTTTCAATCAACTTTTACACTTTATTTTGGACTTTTATGGTCTAATTTACATAAAAACATCTAAAATTTCAATCAGGATTTCTGTTAAAATAGTTATGTGTAGTTTAGGAGGCATCAATCCTATTTTCAGGCAATAATTTGACAGAAAACCATAAAAATATTTGACAGGCGGTCAAATAGTAGGGTGAAGGAACACAAATCTTTCCAGAATATGGAATATTAATCCAGTCATCAGTTGAAGGTATTTGTGGCTTTAGCAACTTTGTGTTGATGGCCTTCTTGCATAAAGTTCATCGTACCGTAAACAAGTACTGGATGCTTAAGTTTATTTCTTCTAGTTAATAAGCCACTTTAGGAACTTTTAACCAAAAGGATCAAAACACCACAAATATGTGGACAGTTTCCAATGACTCAGTCTGGCTCTAACAGTTACAATCTGCTTGATCAGGCCCCTGAACAGAAGGGAAAAAACCTGCGGCTGACATTTAATTCTTCAGTGGTCGGTTCTCTAGTTTCTCTTCCTCAAATTTCACACACTGTTGGCATAATATTATTCACCTTTATAGTCAACTAACAGAAATGACTTGTCACAATTTATACAATAAAAGATAATTATTTGACACATAGTTTTGAGTTATTTGGTCAGAGGAATGTGTTTTTGCTCTAAATCAGGAGTTAAACCCCCGAGGTGAATTCTTGAAACATACAGATTTGAGTTGTGTATCAGCTGGTAAAATGTTTGAAGCCCAAAATCCTTCACCACACTCCTGCTCTATAGCTGCAGTTTGACCTGTTTGGATCAGCGTTACAGCAGCTCTAACCTTTTATTTGGTATCCAACAGCAAACAAGCCAATTTACTCACAGTAGAGTAAATAAATAAAGTTAATTCACCTTCTTCCAGAGGTTTGGCTTCAAAGCCAGACAGGAGCAGGCAGCAACAAACCAGCAGTTCCCCACAACTCCCTGGTTCAGGTCATGGGAGCTGATGCCCTCCACAAACAGATGGGGCTCATCTGTGATCTCCTGCAAGAGAAGGGTGAAGTATATTCTTAAAGATATGAAGACAAGTAAGACAAAAACAAGCCAATAGAGCAGTGTTTCAGGATGTATCCGTTTTTACAATTCAGCAATATGCATTCCTGTATGGATGCAAGTGATGGATTGCTACCACAGATGAATCACTCACCCCGGGGCGTTTCCACACCACTACACCTGGGGGCGGTTTCCGAAAAAACAGCGATGCATCAGTGGCTGGAAATTCTGGGTCCTCAAACAGCTTCTTGTCCTGGATGCAGCTCCTCCTCAGCTCGGCGTAGTGCTGGTTCTTGTACGGGGCAGCGGAGGAGAACATGGTCCAGATGGTAAAGATTCACAGCTGCAGATCAATGACACACACCAGACGGTTTCCAGACTTTATATACAGTAGTGTTTGATAGCAGTGACCTCTGTCAGTGAGCATTTCTGGGCAAAGTCTGTTGCAATACTTTCTATAAATCTCTGCACTACTTCATTCCCACATCACCAGCAGACTGCCCTTTGACCCTGAGAGTCCCTGTGGACAGTCTGGGTTTACTGATGAGCCTACAGTGTAAGATATAAAATGTTTTGTTTTTTTACAACAAAAAACACACAAAAAGAGGCATTAAACTTAGGTCAACATGAGGGTGTGAACAGAGTTTCTATAGAACGAACCCGAAGACTCAAACCTAAATTAATAGAAGAATCTCACTAGACAGACCTTTAATCCATCCTGACAGATGGAAAAAATAAATAAATTACATTAATTGTATGCTAACAACAGACAACAAAGGCTGCTATGTACAAGGGAGTGCACTTCATTAACTTAAACTGTCAAGTATTTCAAGAACAAGGCCAGAAGGATTATCGTATTCATGACTGTCAGCGATGGATAACACAGCTGTACTCTCAGGGGAATGATGATATTTTAACCCTCAACCCTTTGTCCGACCCACACTGACCCTTCAAGATGGTTTAATCTGAATCAATTGTTTTGGATACATCTTGATACTCTATTTTTGCCAAGAATAACCCATTAAAGTGAACCAAATTTAATTTACTCCAGAAGTTCTCAATGGACATTACGTTTCTTCTTCATAAGAAGCTCCCAGTGTTGCCACAGAAGTCAAATGTTAAGTAATAAAATGTCTGGAACCGTGAGAGCGTGTTGAAACATTAGCACAATCAGTGTATAATTCAGAGAGGAGAAGAAAACTAAAGTGTAATAGAAACAGTAAATTCTCACCGCATGCACCTTTCAGACACTGCTCCACACTGAGGAAGTTTCCAGGTCTATATCGCCCCTCCCACACACACACAGCGGCCTCTATATGCCTGTGCATTGTTAAAGCCACACCCAAACTGTTTGTCCCATTTTACAATGGACTTGATTTCTGCCCTGTCATTCTTTTACTCCTGTATGTGACGTTGAGGAGGAAGGAGTGTCACACCTTCATTGTGTCATGCTAGTGTCCAGTTTTCAGACAGAGAAAGCGAAACATTGTGCGTCTGTGGTTAGAGACCCAGCGTTGTGAGCCTGTACGTGCATGTGTGTGAATGTTATCTGTTTGAGAGTTCCTGGCTAATGTGCTCAGACGGGTTATTTTTGGTTGGTTATTTGCCCGTCTTTAGTGGACCAGGAGTGTATAAGAACGGGCCTGTACAGTAGAAACGTTCATACGCTATTTAGTATGACACTATTTGTTTTGTAAGCACCATTATGTGTGTGTAAAAGTGACAGCAGCTCACATTCCACACATTTCCATCCTGCATGACAGGACAGAGTGGACGTGTTAAAAGTGTTGTGGTCTTTTCAGTGGTGTCACAGCCCGAAAACAAACATCAGATTGGATGAAACAATGGAAATGATTTGTACCCTAATGTGGAGTTAGTACTGACTTTTAACACAGAGAAGTGTAGAGCTTGTCCTGCAGAGGCATTCATAAGAGTGTGTGCACAGTAACAGGCATAATGTTATGAGACAAGAATGTTAGAGAAACTGTCTCATAAACAAGTTGCAAAGTGATTGTAATCGATCAAACAAAGTCCATTCCACTAAACTATAAAGAAGAAGCATAGTATCGTGAGAGTTATAACAGAGCTTGTAGTATAAGCAGCACTCACCTGTGCCGAGATGTCTTGTCCTTACAGTCCAGTCCTGTAAAGCTCCTGTGTGTTGTGTTAAAATCAGTCAACACATTTCTGTCGTAAGGTCCGTCACATGAAAACAGACTGTCTGTGACACTTTTCTAAAAACCCAAATCCAGTTTCTTGAGTTTCAACCTCTGGCTGTGAGAACAAACAAACACTGCCGGCAAACTGGTCTGACAAGCACCTCTCTGCAGCAGGAGGTGTTGTGCAAAGTGATTAAAACGAAGGAGGGAGGGGAAGACTGAAACTGAACACCTTCTACCTCCCACCACCACCCAGCAAAGGTAGAAACAAGCAAAAACTTGTCTTGTTCTCTTATAATAACAAAAGAAACCTCTCAATATATTTGCCCTATTGTATACACCCGTCACATCTATCTTTATTGAATCAGTTGTTGTGTACCTAAACATATCCCAGTTATCCAGAGGTCTATCAATTTGAATAAACATGACTAATAAGCCCTGTGCAATCCCCAGACTGTAAGCAAACTGTGGTAATAAGACAAACTGGCAGGAACTCAGAAGAATGGGCTCAACTTTTTAAGCAGCACAAGAAGCAGTTTGACTCCCTCAGACGGATATAAAACTTTCCGTATAATTCCAGCTTTAAACTGAGGGCAAAAGAGGCAGCTGGAGGAAAAATGCTCACAGGAAGCCAACAGTAATAAGGTAAACTGATGCACGAGTTAAGACAGAACAGGCTGATGAAGAAACTGAAGACAATTTCTAAAACAAAAGCAGCTAAATCACTTGGATTAGAAGTGAAATGAGAAAAAAACAATGGAGGGTTTATATATGTGCAAAAGTCCATGAGAAAGTTGTGTTTTCGGAGTGGGGAGGGGAAACATCGAGTCACAATGTGTATGACGGGAATCTATTTAAAAAGATGTAACCAAAATCCTTCTGATATCACTCAGTCGTCAGTGCGTTGGTTAATTAAAGAGCAGCCGAAGCGCAGCCTGATGGTGGCTACAGGGAAAAGTTCATAGGGTCACTGAGGTCAAATGGTCTATCCCTTATGGAAATGTATACTGTACGCCGTGTGTCCTCCTCAGCCTCTGTGCCTGCTGGCATCAGTCTATGTTCATCTCATTTTCAGAAACTAAATTAAACATTTTAGAAATAAAAAAAATATTTGCAGGCATCAATTTCTAAATGTGTTTATGTTTAACAAACAGAATTACATATGTCAATGAAAACACTGAACATCTTTTCTTTGTTTCTTTGGCCTGTTAATGTTCAAGTAAACTATCAAATTACAGATCTTAGTTTGTATTGCATTTTTATAAAGTGTCCACATTTTTTCTGGAAATGGGGTTTGTAAAAGCAAATTGCAGGGGTTGTTAAGTTTGCGATTCATTTATAAAGCAGTGATTTCATTGCATGATGTATTTTTTATTGGATATAAAAACTAGGGACAGTACAGTATATTGAAATGATTATTAGTAGGCCAGAATGGACAAATCAAACACTTGCTCTGTAAAGGTATTGAGTTCGTTATAATCTGCAATCTCACCCCTAGATGCTGCTAAATCTTATGCACTGGTCCTTTAAAAGAGGCCGAGAGTTGAGAAAGTGGTCAGAGCTGACAACACCACTACATAAGTGACACCATAAAAGCTGGAATAAAACATGACATGAAGTCTCAGTGCCGTTGTGAATAATGACATGAAATACAAACAAGTCTGATGATAGCAGTCAGTTAGTTGGTCTCCTGTGCTTCAGTTTGTTCCAAGAAATATAACTCATCCGCTGCTGGCTGGATTTTGTAATACATTTGCTGTGGATACTCACAGTCTCCTGAGGATGATCATTTTGTTGACATCTCGACCTTTCACCCCCAAAAAATCTGTTTGCACACAAGAAACATTAAAATGAAATGTGACATTAACAGATTAAATTCATGCTCCCTTGAGGAAGAGCCGTTACTTTTTTGGACACCCCATGAGCATTGGTTTAGCTTTATAGTCAAAGCCAAAAATGTACTAATACACTAAATATTCCATAAACTGATGAAAGTCGTAAATAAAATTAGCTCTGAATGATGATGCTAATAGAGAAATTACATTACATGAACCACCTAAGGCTCAATAACTTGCACAGTTACAGTCTCACTGTGTTTGACACTCAGACCAGTGCTGTGGTGTCGAGGAACAGTAAAGCCTCGGAGGATCTGAACAGAGATTTACGCTATTAATTGTGTTAAGCAACAGCTGACAGCAGAGATCTCTCCCACGCTCATACATGACATGGTTAGATTATTTTCTTGTCGTCTTTCTAAATCTCACCTCATCACCACAGACACACTTTTGTTATCTATAATAGATTTTGTGTTTGAATATGATAAGAATCGGACAGGTCAGAGGGAAATATCTGTCCTATCAGGCTGCAGACAGGGAAACAATTTCTCTCAGAGGCAGAAGGAGATGGACTTGAACCTTTAATGCCGTCAAGATGTGAATTATGAAACAGATCCAGACAATGCGAGGTGAACTTGGAGTATTTGGGGATGAAGGCACATTCTCTGGCATAAAGTAAATATAAGGGCAGGAACAATTTCACACTGCCCTTGAGCTGCTCAGGATTTTCTGTGTATTGATCAGATTTGTTATACTGCACTTCACTGAATATCACTTATCAATTACAAATATGAATTCTTAAATCAAATATTTCGTCAACACCTGGTTACTGAAGCTGTTAAGATTTTGTTTCAGACTGAGCACAAAACCACATGTCTGAAAAATGCATGATTTGAGGGATGTTTATTATTTCATCCTAACTCAAATAAATCACTGCTGCAGGGTTCGAACGCAGAGAAGAAAAGACCAAAGAAGATAGTTGATTTCTTGTTACATCTAAGATGATAACAACTCACATGACAGTGTCACATCATGTAATCTGCACTTCTGTGGAATACAGAAAAATTACACATCTTAAAAACCAGGCCAATGACCTCATATGACCCAGAACAGGAAGAACAGCCAGGAAGGAAAGACATTTAATTGTAAGGTCACATGACAAACATTTACAGTCTTTTTAAGGTTAATTAACATTGTGAGAGATAGTAACTTAAAATAGCATTTTATAGTTCCTGTTTATCTTTATTTGATTTTGGCAGAATCCCAGAGTTCATTTCTGTGGAGTTAAGGATGTTTATTTTAGCAGCGCTCCCCTTCACCTCCCTCTGCCGACGTGACCACCCCTTATGAGGAAATGCCAAATTATAGGACACACACATTAGTAGCCAGTAGGTGGCAGGACATTCATAAAGGTAAAATGTGTCTTTGTGTGTGTTACTCAGAAACAACATCAGCGTGTCCACACTTTGGTCCTGCAGCAGGGGCCGCCAGAGCCAAACGGTTGAATACAAACTCCAGGAGTGAGTCAGTATGATGTTGTAGCAGTAAGAAGAGGAGGGGGCGTTCTCCAGCAACACTCAACAATAAAACATGTCGTCATGGTCCAGAGAGGAAGTGCTACAACAAATCTAAACGCTACGTATTCAATATAACCAATGTTGGATTAGATTGTATAACAATGTTCTATCATGAGATTAATGGTTTTCAGTGGTCATTAGTGAATTCATGGATCATGATTTCTTATCGTCTGAACTGTTCCTTGTCATAACAAACAATAGATATGGGGGCTGTTGGGTGGCTGCACAACTAATGAAGGTAAACAATGTCTGCAGTATGAGGGGGCTGGTTGCCAAAATTAAGATATATTGCAGTTATACTCTGGTAATATTCTGCAACTATCTGTACTGACATTTTATATTAATCAATAAGACATTTGATCAATTTTTTTCCTTTTTTTTTTTAAAGGAAGATGAATAAAACCATGGTTACATACATCTCTAAAGTATCTGTCTATACAACAGGCTTAGAAATGTTATAATTTGAATTATGCAAACCAGAAGTTACAAGTCCTGATCGAGACAAAGGAGCATGACGCATCATATTCCTGGCTGCATGATTATTTACTCCTGCTTTACAATTCAAAAATGAGCAACGTTAACGTATCAGTTATTGTTTGACATGTGTGGCCACTGCTGATAAAATGAGAGGCACATCTCCTGTTCCCATGGTGATGAAGATGTAGTGAGCTCTTAAACACTATTTTTAAACACACATTTTTCACCCATTTATGCATTTCAATAGATTTGTAACACATGCTGACTGAGTGTAACATACATGCTCACCAACTTCAACAAATAAAGGAAGTTTTTATTTTTTTATTTAATAAAGGTTAAATAAAAAAATAAAAACTTCCTTTATTTGTTGCCAGCACAAGCCTGAATTGCATATGAAATACTGAATGGGTTGTGGACTGTAAGAAACAAGCTTCAAGACCAGACCAGAGGGGTGAAATACAACTGTTTTAATTGCAAAAGGATACCGGTTAATACATTGAATGAAGCACAGAAACAAGCCACTGTGACATTGCAAAATACCACTAAAAAAGGACATTGTAAATTTCCAAGAAAGTAAAGTCATTCATTCGATCAGAAAGGCATACATATGAAAGAACAGGGAGCATATTTACACCATGATAAAGTGTCCTGTAAGTCTACAAAACAAGATGTGTTGGGAGGCTTCCCCATTCAAGACATTTAAAAATGTTTTACAAACAGCCGTTAACAAAGAACAAGCCTTTGATGTCCCATTTCATTTATTTTTATCAAACAACAGTAATCTTAAAAAAAAAAGGCACCACTGAGGGTGATGAATTCACACCATCCATCTTACATGGTGGCGGCCGGTTTACACAAGACAACCAACACTTTCTGTTTATGTTTAATATGCGGTAGCGCAGTAATAAGCTGTAGAAAAAATCAAGGAAACAAGACCATTATTATTAGCATGTAAGGTTAATACAGAACTGATATCTTGAGGAAAAATGACAACAAATGGGGTGTTTGTACAAAATGGTGGGTAAAGTGAGGTGTCCCTGCTGTTGGATTAGCTGACGTTAATAGCTGTTGTGCTGGTGTAACAGCGCTCCCTGCAGGAGAAAGGTGTAAATCACAGCACCAGATATTTTTGTAGTAGTGTGTCATGAGTGTTAAGTGGCTGATGGAAACAGCTATTCAAAGCTTATCCAGAGGGCGGACACTGGCTCTCTCCTCAGACATACAACTTTCAGACCGTCACGTCATCACAAAGGAAAAACTGCATGGAAATTTGAGTTTTAGTTCATTTCTTATCATGATATTGGGTATAAAAAGGCCATCCTCTACACAAATGAAAACAACTTTTTAAACTATTCTTTAATCCGAATGCATAGATGTTAATTTAAAAGATGCTACACCTGCAGCATTTTTTAATCACTTCATAAAAGCATTGAGATATTAATTGTGGTCACGCATTGTAATGCTGGCGAGTACACAGTAAAGTGTCTGTTGTTGTGATGAGTAAGTAGCTCCCTGCTTTGTGCTTCAGTGTTTTCCAATTTAGAGATTCTCAGGTTTGATTCCCTGCAAATTCTGAGAAAACTCCTTACAGTAGTTTTGTAAAGACACATGATGCAAGTGATGACTACAGAAAAAGACAATATTGCGATAGAAAGTTGCACACAGAGGCTTGAAAAAAGTACTAGTGTTTAGAGCTCATGTGAGCAAGTTCAAACTAGAAAAGAAATCAGAGACGAGTACCCTTAATATAAATTAATAAACTTTATAAAATTTAAAACTCACACATGGATTTAGACAACCGTTATGTTTTCATCTCCCCTGTATCTGAGAACTATGCTGAGCCATGCAAGACGGGAGAAATCCCACTAAAGTTTAGAGCCCTGACGACACCAATTGCCTCAGATGAGCATGATTTAATGTTGACCTTATTCTGATGTGTTAAAAGTAACATGCATAAATCTCCAGGTGTGTTTCCTCCAGAATATCTAAAGAGTTTTACAACTAATAAAATTACATATTTTCCCCTTTCTATAATTCTTTATCTAAAATCATACTTTGGCTTTGAGACCTTTATTTATCTTTGAATTTCACACATTGTATCATAAAGTGTCACCACGATTTGTGATGAAGAAGGGAAAGGGAATTAATTAGACTTGATCAATAAAACTGTATAGCTACTGCATGTATGTTGGTTTTCTTCTCTTTTTTTCCTTTTTTTTTTTTAAAGGGCCTAATTGTTTTTCCTTTGGTTGTTTTATGCACTGTTAGGTCCTTCAAATCAGCTTTTTACATGCCCAAAGTTTCACAATCATTCACCAATATCATGCACTGCGGTTTGTGAAAATCTAAAACACAGAGGGTATATATTATATATACCATGTATAGCCTACTGTCTATGTAGAGGGTCAAAATGGAGGAAACACCAACATAAAGATTTCCCCTGAGGGCTATGTGAGAAGCTTTTGTTCCGACTCGTGTCTGATTGGACAAGATGAACGCCAATTACAGCATTAACACATTGATTCATTGTAGTTAATTTAAATTGCATCGTTTTAGACAATTACGGTTTTTTAATATTTAATGTAAATCTAAATGCGATCACGAGTTCTCATTGAGGAGGCGGGCCTCTGACCAACAATCGTCTTCCCACACATCTTCACCCTCTGTGGTGGGACTTCATTTTGGTTGCTTCTTTTATTTTGACCATACCCTGTATTATGTTGAGCAAATGTTAGACGATATTGTAGTGACATTATGGAAGCACAGCAATGGACATTGGGCAGAGATGTTATGATGGATAGCTATACACAGTATTTACAGCGGGTTAGAAAGACCTTCTCTGGCTTCGCAGACTTCCTCTAACAAGGAACCGTTAACCTTTCACACCATTAACCGTGGGGCAGGAGGACAGAGGGACATGGAGGAACGTCACAAGTACAAGTGATACAAAAGTTGAGTCAGTTCTGACTAACACCCCGAAAAAATACCCATTTGCTGCTTGGAATCGTGTGACTGAAACATTGAAGTCAGAGTGCATCCTTCAACAAAATGTCTGAGACCAAAGTGAAACTTTTACACCATGAAATCTGTGGGTCAGTGAACTGTGTGATCTTTGGAAAAAAAAAAAAAAAAAAACCTCCACATAGAAACATGTCTGAACACCAGTAAGTTGGTTGTTGAAAAGTGGTTGAAACTGATTTAAAAAAAATGTGTGTGTGTTATTCTCAAGCAGCAAATGGTGTCATAGCCCTGGCGGCTAAGGCCTTAAAAAGAGACAAAGAGTGGTTCTCCTAGACAACAGGTGGCACTGTGAGTGAAGGTGGAAAGCAGCAGAGGTATAAAAACTTCTGTGTTTCAGGCCAAAAAAAAGGAGGCAGGCTGCAGGGGGGAGAGTCTACATGGATTCGCCGAGAGAATCGTCATCATCCAGAGATAAGGGCAGGTAGAGATCCTGGAAACACAGCAAAGCAGAGTCACGGTTAGGAGCATAAAGAGGGCTTGGAGAAAAATAGGGCAAGATAAAAAAAAAAAAAAAAAGGGCAGGAGAAGGAGAAGAGATGCCCAGGTACCTTCTGCTTGGTGTTGAGGCCAGGACTGTTGGGGGTGGAGGTAGGGGAATGCTTGGAAATCGGGGTGGAGAGCTGGCTGCTGGAGCCCGTCCCATTGGCTGAGAGAGCCGCACAGAACAGAGAAGAAAAGAGGGAGTAATGGGAGGAGGAGGAGGAGGAGGAGGAGGAGGAGGAGGAGGAGGAGGGAAGAGGAGAGAGGGAGAGGTAAGCAGAGTAGTGGATTAGAAAGTGTGTAAGAGAAGCCTGGACCTTTTCCCTTGGCTGAGGAGAAAAGTCATTCCTGAACTGTGGCCTCATTTGGCCGCGGCGTAGAGAGACGCTGTCTACAAGCCCCGTGTTTGTTGATGACATTTTATTCACTCGCTCTGCGTCCTGCCACGTTGCTAGGATCCCTCTGTGTGGAACATTGTGTTTATATCTAAGAGTGGTGCGATGTGATGTCGCCGTGTGTTTTAAAGTGGTTTAAAAAGAGTTTTTGTCTGCAAGAGATGAAAAGATTTTTCTTTTTTTTTTTTTTTCAAAAAAAGGACTATGAGCCAGATGGCCGGTGTAAATTTGAGCCAATGAGTGTTGAGAACTCAAATGTGGATAAAGCTTTATTGTCAACCAACTTAATGACACAGGCTTCATTTAACCACTCAGCCAGATAAACAGACTTACAAATGTAGCCGTAACAAGCGGTTTGAACACTTTAAAGGACAAACACACGCAAAAAAACAGGGAAGAATTACACATCTTATTATCTTAGGATCTTAAAATCAGTACATCTAAACATTAGCAGCTCTCCCACATTTACCGAACAGAGCGGGCAGCTGCCTTATTCAGAGACCAAACCTTTTCTCTGTATCAGCAGTGTAGTCCACACTGTCTAGGTGGTCCTCTCTTTAGATTTTTTTACATTTGAGAGATTTATTCATGCAAATGCATCCCAGCATGGTGACGTTAGAGTGAACATCACTGTGTTGCATTGTGGGCTTTCATCCCAGGGCCCTGCCAAACACACTTTCAGTGCATTCAAGTCATTAAACTCGGTGTACCCTCAGACAAGTTGTGTTTTAGGAGCCAGACGCTGAAGAGAGCACTGGTAAGCAGGTTAACTGCACTCTCACACGTGTGTTTGGGACTGAAAAAAGTACACTGGAGAACATGAGCCACGGACACCTATTGTTGAGCTGTTGGCCAATAAAAAGCTTACAGCTCAACAATAGCAGCTGTTAACCAATTAGAAGTAAGAGAAGCATCCAGAGACAGATGGCAATATACAGTGCTTTAGAGTTTCTCATGTTTGATTAGAGTTTTACAGTGAACTAGAGAGAATATAATTTAAAGTATATCTCTTTAAATAGCAACCCCAATATTAACCAACATAATCAAACTTTTTGTCACATTGTGCAGGCCCGGTATTGACGATCATTAAATTCATGCTAGGAAACATTCCAAGATACTCGGTATGTGGTTGTTTAAGTGTTATGGCTTTTAATTCATATATTAAGGGATCACTATGACAAAGAAGCTGCTTAAATCGTCCCCTGAATCATCACTTTCACCTAGAAAAATATCTATTAAAAAACACAACCATAAATCAATAAATCAGCTAAACTAGTGTAATCAATGGATGTGTCAGTGTTGCTCTGAATCATCTCCCCTGCGGCATCTCACTCCTTAAATCTGTCTTAAATTAATCTTAAACTCATCTTTGTAATCAGTTCCTTGCTTTTTAACATGTTACATGCAATTGGTGTTATTTAGACCTAATGTTTTTTTCTTATTATATGATGTATGGCATACCCGATGATTGTCATGTACTGTAGGTTGGAGATGAATTTCTGCATGCAGGCAAAAAGGTGGATAACTAAGTTTTAATTAATAATCCAAAAAGATTTATTTCAGCCTCACACAAACCAATAAAATGAGTAAAATATATCTGGAATTTAATTTTTCAGTACTAATCCCACTAAAGAGAGTTTGTTTCCTTTGCTACGACCTCATTATCTCTGCTGACCCCTCAGGTCCGACAGAGGTGGTTAATGCTCAACAGTTTACTGCCTGTCCAGCACATTGGTCAACCATCTGCTGTCTTAAAGGCCAAGCATCCCCCATCACTGATCAATAAACTATTCAAGACCACTGAAGGACTGAGGGAACCTGCAGAGCTGGCCACCACACCCCCCTCGCTCCCTTCCTCCCTCCCTCTCATCACAAAAAGTGGCGTGAAACATGAAGCAAAGACGACCTGCTGCTGCCACGCTGCCTCTCTGCATTTCCCTGACAGGGGATTTAACAGCAAACCTGCTGGAGAGACACTGTCACTGTCCCTCAGGTTTTAAGAACATGCAGCAGAACCTCTACGTGGGTGTGCCTTGGTGCTGCGCAGCCATAACAAGCATTTGTTTTTGGTTTTTTCCATGCCTGCACTGGATTAGATTTCATGGCACCAACTGCTCCGCTAACAACACTGCAGCTACTATATAAACTCATACACCACTACAGCAGAGATGTATAGCTCAGTTTTCCAGTGTTAAAAGCTGTTGTTAACATTAAAGGTTCAAGCATTAGGTAGGCACCAGTGTCTCCATTGTGTTCTGTTGCCCACTGGATATTATTAAATGTTAAAATCCTAGATTGTGAAACAAACAGCCAAAAGCTGTTTACACTGTCTTTGTTTACTTTTCATGTTTTATTCATGTTTTTATATGTAAAAAAAAAGAGAGAGAGAGAAAGAGAGAGGGAGAAGAATCTGCACTGGCAACATTAAACTAAATCTCATCAGATTACCCTCGATAAACAAAGGCTGGATTTTTAGTGCCCCCATTCTCATGGAGGGTTTTTACAGGGTGCTGTAGTGAGATTAAGGCGCTGATGTCTTTTGGACTGTCTACTAAAGCTCTCTAGGCACAGCCTGACAACACAGAGAGCAACCACACTTTTATCTGCCTAAACTTTTACGAGTAGCAAAGGGTTTGCCTCTGCTACGTACTGTAGTCTTCAACTTGTGCAGAACGCAGCTGATAAGAGTTTTGACCAGAACCAGTAAATACAGTCATATGTTTTAGCGTCTCTGCGCTGGTTGCCTGTCCAGGCCAGAGCTGATTTTAAGATCCTTCTTTTAACCTATAAGGCACTAAATGGTCTGACCCCATCCTACCTATCCAAACTACTCACACCCTATAATCCACCTCGTCCTCTCCGCTCTCTGAACTCTCACCTTCTGGTCATTCCCTCAGTCCTTCAGTGGAATAGCCTCATGCTACATAATAAGAATCCACCTCCAATGCAATTTTTAAAACACTTCTTAAAAACACACCTTTTTACCCAATGTTTTGGAGAAATTTGACAAATGGTTATATCCCTCTCTGATTTTTCCTTTGTCTTTTTGTGAGTTCTTTTGCTCATTTGGCTTGTCTACTCTTTCTCCTGATCGAGTTTATTGTAATCGATTTTGTGAAGTGTATTGAGACCATGTTGCTACCATGGTGATTTTACACTTAATAAACTAAACTGAATTAAATGCATTTATTTTTCTAATTCCCTTCACCATAATCTCAAAAGAGAGATTCTAATGGAGGGACTCTTGTTACTCTCAGAAATGTGTCTGTTGAAATTATTTTATTGGGAAGTCACATGATGGATATTTGAAACACAATCAATCATAAAGGAGAAATCCATCATTATGCCAATTATTCTGTACAGTGTGAGGTCAGAGGTCAAGGTCAGCTTCAGACCAGCACCACCAAACCTGTTTGGGATTCAGTGTCTTCAACCAGAAGCTCAGGAGCTGTTCACTACATCAACCTGCTGCCATATTTAAATATCGTGTTTGAGTTCAGCTCCTGCCTCTGTATTAGCCTATTGCTATTTTCCACCAGCACTTTGTTTTGATTCAGAGAACAAGGTGGGGTCAGTTTCTGCTCTAGTTAAAACAGGAAGCGTTACAGTGTAGGTGAGGTAATTATGGGCTCTCACTCGATTCAGCAGGAGACTTGCTGCGCTTGATCGCACCAGGACTCTTCATTGCACGTGGAGTTTTGGGTCCTTTCATCACCCTGCACTCTGTAGAGAGAAAAAACAAAGGAGGTTAGAAATCATCACTTTTATCTTCAAAGCCCAACGAGTGAGCGGCACCTGCTCCTGTTCTCTAGAGCATCTCAGTCTAAAACATGAGTTTAAATTGAATGGCAACATCTGACAACAAAACAAGTCGATGCTCGTACTGTATTTAGGATTAACTGTCCAATCAAATACTGATTTCAACTGATACTGTCCCGATAATATAATCTGACAGGAAAATGTTTGGAAAGCTGTGTGAATACTCTTCTGAATAAAATCTTTTGTATCAGCAATAATAGAAAATTTGTTTTCACAAACTAAATGACTGTTCATTGATTTGTCATGTTGACTGGTGGAAATAAAATGAAATACAACTAATGCACTGATCTGATCACAGCTTTAATTGTGTTGATATGACGTTCAATTCTTTTCTTATATTACTTTCAATCTTTTAAAAACATTAAATTATATTAAAAGGAAAGGGATCACCTTTTCCTTTTTTTTTACCAAAGTTAGCAGATTATCTGATTCATTTTCATAAACAATAAATAGATTTAACTCTGATTACAACCGTATAATGTTGCGTTGTTCTTTTCTAGTATTTTGGGGTTCTAGGAATATGCAGTGCGTGAAAAAAACACCCAGTTTTGTGCGACCCCACGGCACAAACTGTCAGAAATAACACTGCACAAATACAACATGAAGGGATATGAAGGAACATGAAAGAACGTTTTTCTGCAGAATATAAGTCAACAGATTTTAGTGATGCAGTGTTCAATTTGCTCTGAGGCAAGACAATTAGGAGCTTCCACATGCTTTTTGACAAATGCGTCTCTACCACCAAGAAACAAAATAAACTGAGAAGTGGGAGGCATTAATGTCTCGTCAGATATTATCATGTTTACTTTGAGCACATAGCTCCTGGTTTAAATCAAAATCCTGGAAATTTCTGATTCTTTGTATGAATGATCCTGGCAACATGTAACATTTAAGGGTTTGCCTAAAATAGTTTCATAAAAAAACACATCATAGTGTAAGTATCATCACTGTAATATATAGCTACAGTATTACTGTAGGTGGTGGAAATAATTTCCAGTAAACAGTTTGATCTTGATATTCCTGGGTCCATGAGTGATCTCTGTTGCTTATAAATTCATGTACTGTGCATACAGCAGAGAGCACCTATACAGTATACTGCATATATCATAAAAATACAGTACATGTACATGGAGTATATTCTGGGTCATTGCATTAATCAGAGTAGACAGACTCCAGACACTGCTACTCCTCCCTTCTGCATCTTCCTCTCTGTTTGTACTGTCAGACTCTCTCTTTCCTCCCCCTCCCTCCTCTTTTCCACTTTTGATGCTAATTATACTATCTGTCCTCCCTCCGTCTCCTGGGATCGCACCACGTCTGTCTCCTCTCTCTTAACCTTCACACACTACTGGATAGAGACGTACGTACATTCATGTGCTATTGTTTGCAAGGTGTGCCACCACGCCTTTGACAATACTTCAGACTGGCAGCTTGTCTAGTCTACTCAGTGGTCTCAAAAAACAGCCCCCAGTCTATCTACACAGACTCCCTCTCGACTGATGCCGTCGCTGCATGAGCAGAGTTGCAGGTACACATGTCTGCACGTCCATCTGCATAGCTGTGTGTTTAACATGAGGAGTGTGAAAAATAACCACAGGGCATTTCAAGCTATTTTGATAAATTCTGCCAAGCCCGATCTTAAAAAGCAGCTTCAGCGCAGCGGAGAAGAAAAGAGGAAACACATATGCAAAGTTTACCTCTGCTAAAGCAAAACATTTCACCGCATCCATCCTAATTTTTGCATATACAGTATCTGAATGATTATCTTTCATCATATTATCTGAATTTCCTTCCAAAGCATCAGACATGTGATGAGCGTTGTGACTATGTGGATGATGTGATGTGATGTGTTACAGACAGGGCTTTCTCCTCCTCTACTCCGCCGAGGCCAACCCAGGGATGTCTGAATGCTCCAGACTCAGCCATTTTATTTAGCATTGCCCCAAGGTTATTATAGACTAAATGAAACAATTTAGCTTTGGCTCCACGGGGGGAAGTACGCTGAGAGAGAAAAAAAAAAAAAAGGACTCAGATCATTATAAGTGACCTGGCATCGCCATCCTACCATGATCTGACAATGAAGGGAGGAGGGGGGAAGAAGGAGACGAGGGGGAACATGACGACAAATCAGGCCTTGTACTGTATCAGTGCTGTGTGAAGATTAAAACACATTTACAAGACACTGAATGTATCGAGGTGGGACATTAGGTGGAAGTGGGTTGTTAAAAATAAGGTTTCAGGTCTGTGGGGAGCAGAGAGACTCGGTGAGAGGATTGGTTTCACATTTTCTCCCCCTCGACTTCCCGGCAGTATCAGCACCAACAGATCACTGGCCTAAACCTGTCACTGGACAGATTAATGGCTCTTCTTCTTCTCTACCTTTTCCTCTCCCTGCTGCCTGCTGCTGATAACAGCCTCACCCTCTTTGTTGATCTCCCTCTCACAAACATCATTTTCCTCCTCTCTATGAACAAGCACACAGTATAATGTTTGTGGACAGAACATCTTTAACAGAGAAAAGTCCATTATAGTATCTCTAAAGAGTCCCCAACGGGACACCGGTTTATTAAACGACAGCCCAGGAACCATTTGCTCACACTTTGCTGTATCTAGGCATTTTCATTTTATATATGCACCATACATGATACATTTTATGTGCTATAGCGCTGGAAACACAGGGCCAGAAAAAAAACCTCATTTCTAAAAAAGGAATTATCACATTCATCTCATAGCATAAAGAGAGGATTTCCGAATAAGACTGTACAACAGATCTCATGGCAAATACGATGAGGACATCAATATATAAATGTAATTTGCTGTATAGTTCAGATTGAATTTTCAGTGACATAAAATAAAAGCATAAACTAAAACTCCACAGACTGGGGCCTATTAACAGCAACAATAATGTCAACTTTAATCACAGACAGAAACACAAGTATTTACACCCATTAACTGACTAACTGCATCTGATTACTGTTCAATAAAATGGTTGACTGTTTGACATAATTTACATCTTAATAGGCTTTTTTTTTAAATAGCTATGCAAAGATAAACAGTGCAAAGCCCTGCTGATATCATGACGACATTTGTGAGTGTCATCTGTTCTTATGTTTTATTAATATTCTCACTGCTATAATGACAAACTGTCATTTGGTTGTTGCTGCTGCAGGATAATTGATTATTATGAATCTTATGCTCAATGACTACAGAAATATATTGTCACTAGGCTTTTATTGTTGTATTACATGATGTAAAACAAAAAGCCGCATCGCTCACCGTTCTCATCCAGAGAGAAGTCATCCTGGGCATAGCGGAATTTCTCTGGTCCACATGCGATGAAGACGTCGTCTTCGCCAAAGAAATCTTGAAGGCAGGTGACCTGTGAAGCCGGAGGACAGAATTATTGAGACCATTAAAATCAACAGGCATCATAACAAGACAATAAGTCTACACCACAACAGCACGTTCACAACCTCTCTGCCAACAGAGTTTAACATTTCCTCCGCCTTTTTTTTGGTGCATTAGGACATTTACATTAGCACTACACTCAAAGTACCACTGAGGCCGATGGGAGAAGGCATTATGAGTCCAAGTTTAGCCCTGATAATGGTGCTGGATTGAAAGTTCCTGGCAACAGTAACACTGTGGATGTTGTGGCACAAGGGAAGGAGTCAGAGAGGATAAACAGAGCCGTTGGTGGCCCACCAGTAATGGCCGGTTAGAGTCCAGTAAATGATAGATATAGGTCAGTCTGAACCAATACAGCAGACTGACCATCAGGCCAGCAGGGCTGTCAATGTTGCCAAGTTGCTAATCTGCCACTCTATATACTCTTCACCCAGAGAGTTACAGAAACCAAGAGAGTGTAGCTGCCAAGATGGAATTATTTGTTCTCATCCATCTGATTACATGTTGTTATTATTCATAATCTAATGAAGTGCATTTGAAATACTGATTTAAGACTGATTAAATAATATCCATGTGGACATTTACAGCGTGAAGGGAAGAAGCCAAGTTGCACAGAGGAAGCACTCACAGAAAATCAAAGTATTAAACTCTACAGTAAATGCATTTAGTTTAAAAGAAAAGAGGATGAACTCTGTAAACAAACAGTTACAGTAAGGTTGTGGTTATCTGCCAACCAAAGGATTTAGTCTGCTTAAGGCGGTCGCGGTTTGGGTTCAGAAGCTTTTGTCTCTTACTTGTCATGTTAACATGCCTTTAGCTACAGTAGGCGCATGTAACTCAACACAAAAAGCACAAAAAAAGAACAAACAGAGGGGACAATGTTACACCTTTTCTGTAATGTTTAAATGATTCAACTTCTTTCCCTCGGGACGTTTCACTCTATAGCAGCTGTTGACACAATATGGCCTACTTAGTGGACAGATGTCTTTGGGCCACACCTTCTCCTCTGCTCCCCATTATACAGGCCCAGTTACCAGCTGAAGCACGCCTATTAATGCCATTCAAGCTAAAAGCTGCGTTTCCCACTTGGCTGTGTTTTTTTTTCTTTCCTTCCTGGTGCAGATGAGATTTGTTAAAAAGCATCTCACTCTAATTGTCAGTGCAGCACCTGTTAAAATCTCTCATCCCTCACTTTAATTATTGGATCAAGAATTGTGAATTAAGTTAACTACAGATGACTGGCTCTGTCTTTCAACAGGCATAATTTCTGGGCTTTTTTCCCCTTTTCTTTTTTTTTATTTTCTAAAAACACAACCTCTCAATGACTGAGAGTTTCTCTGAGCGACCCATGCCCTGAAAGATTATCCCACGTTGGGACGTCCGCCAGGATAGTCAGGATGCATCAAGGTTTCCTTTGTGATACACATCCAAACTATGAGCTGCAGATAATTTGGGACCACCGCACCCCTGCAGCTGCCATGTTGGTTCTCTGTCCTGCTAGACGAGCTAAAAGCGTGCGGTGGTGACTCGGTGGCGTGGCATCCAACAGCTGTACCCTCGCTGCGTCCCACAAGATTCCCTGGATACAGGCCTGGCAGATCCCAGCTGAGATACAGAGATGGTGTTTGACTCCAGGGATCAAAATGTAATTGGTTTTTCAAGCCAGGGCTAATTCACAGACTGCACTTTTGGGTTTCTTCTGCGTACATTATCAAGAGATTAGATACATGTTACTTTCATTAGGTTAAACTGTTGTGAGGCAACAAAGGCACCCGACTGTTAATCATAAGATGGAAGCATTAGGAAGCTCTCGTTCCCCCATGGCCAGCGGGTGGAGTTGAGGTGATGGAAATGGGGCGAGAGGGTAGAGACAAGTCTCTGTTTTAATAGCTTTAAGAACAGAGCTGATTAAAGGGATCAAGTGTTTATCCAACATACGGCTACCTTAATCTCTCTTAACAGAGTCGCCATTAGAAATGAAGATTTGGTTTCCTCTGTTGGTTTCTGGTCGACAAACAGGAAGCACCACTATAACCCAATAAAGGTGTCTAAGCTTTGACCTACAGTAAGAGGGGGTTCATTTTAAATAGTCCAAAAAAAGAGATGTGTAACCTCTATGTTTCGAGGCATTTAAATTAAAGATGATCAGAAATGTGGATTTCATTTCAAGGAACTACAAGCTTTCAAACTCCAGAATATTTTCTCTTTCTAACATCTGGTCTTGAATCAGAGGGAAAACTCGCTCTAAACTGTGCTGCAAGTTTACAGTAGGTGTGTCCAGCTCAGTGGATTGGAAAGCAAAATATTAATATTAATTGCTCCTGAATATCAGTGCAATGCAACATCTCAGAAACCTTTTAAACATGGTGCCACAGTAATTAAAATAACCTTGTAAGAAGGCGTCCGCCCACCTCATGAGGCCTTCCCAAAAACACTGAATCCCATTTAGAAACCTGCTAATCCAGCTCCCAACAGGGATCGCTTCCGATCCACATTATCTCTACAGGCCTCTCTGCGTCATTAAGTTACAAATAGTTCCATATACAGCATGTTTCAAATGTCCCACAGACAATCCAACAATAACCCAAACCTGAGCACAACTTTCTAATTAACAACAATATCAGCCGCATCCCGTGTGGGATGCCAATCATAGATAAATGGTTGCTGTACTGTAACTTCCTGTCATATTTCAACATCTGTCAAGAGTTGATGGAAACACTGTGGTAAAACACTTTGCTTTGCAGCCAATCAGGTCGCAAAGAAAATGTCAGAGTCTCTTTGAAACGTGGCTGCAAGTGAGGAAAGGGCAGAGCAGCTTGGGAACATTTGGATATAGGTTAAGGAGCATCCTCTCTCAATTTTGAAAAGGTCAGTCAGCTGCGTCGACCAGATCCACCTGGCAACAGTATCCAGGAGAAGGACAATATGAGATGACAGGATGGCATTCGACTTCAAGATTGCCAGAAGCCCTGGTGTATTGCATATTTACATACTGCACATGCAAATGCATCCATTAGAGTCAGTGTGTATGTATTTATTTATGTGTTTATTGGAAGAAGACGTGAGGGGTTTTCTGAAAAAACTGGCTCCTCCAAGACTCCAGGTGCCCCCCACCCCCACCCCCGGCCCTCTGTACCAACAAGCCCATCCCTAATCTCAGCTTCACCAGCTGTCAGGACCACATGACCCCCCAAAAACCACCAACTCCACCAGCAGCCACGCAGGGATCCACCAACTACAGTGACTGAATTATTTAGAGTTCCTTTAGACCCACTCTGACCACTCACCCACAGGCTGCAGGCGATTCATTAGGTGATGGTGGTCACCCGGTAAATATAGAAATTGAGCTGTGATTCTGCTCCTCGAGACGAGAACAGAGTGAGTCACAAGTTTGAGCGGTTTCTATAGTTTGTCTCTGTGCTGCATGTAACAAATAGGATAGGAATAGAAATATCAGTTAGCCTCCTCCTTTATTGGAGGAGAGTTAATGTGAAGAGTTAACAGTTTTACACAGTTTGAGAAATAACTGTTATTATAATCTGGGCTGAGCAACACCTCACAATTTTCTTTTGAAAGCAATTGTCTCAGATGCAACTAAATAGTTTTTCTGCTTTTGTGTGAAGCAGCATCTTCAGACAAATCTCATGAGTCTTGTCTCGTCTTTACTTCAGCTCATCCTTTCAGCATCACAAGTGACTGATGAGTCCCACACTCCACACTACACACCGACATGTTAGTTGATCTCTGATCAGAAGTAAAGCTATGCACTGTTGCATTACGCCGTTCACATCCCCACTCGTCTGACCCACCCATGCAGGCGACTCATCACCTTTTATCTGACGAACGGTAAAGATTCACCACCAGTGTCAATGAGTCAGCTAATGGCCAGTAAGTAGAATCAAATATATCGGCTCTGCCCTGAAAAACAACAAAGAGGAACGATTTCAGATCAGTTTGTGAGCGTTTTCTTTCTACCCCCAAAAACCTGTCACCTGGAGCTGATATTGTACTGTCTTTCTCTTAAAAGCAAGTGTTAAGCGTTGGTGCACACTGCAGCAGTTTTTTTTTACTGTGCTTCTTCCTTTATGTTAGCAGAGGTTTATGACGATAGGTGTTAAGGCTGCATGCACAGCATTCAACTAAAGCTGGAGTAAACCTTGAATAAAAGTGATCTCACAGTGAGCAAAATGAGCTTTCATTAAATATCATATTGTGTCTGTGAGCTACAGTATGTGAGAGGAAAGTATAAAAGTATAAAAACAGATACATGCTGTACGACCCTGCTTTGCAACCCATGGGAAAACTCCCACACCATTTCCTTCACTGTAGGCACAGAGACCTGATCAATATCAGCGCCTCTGCACCGAGTGGAATATTCCTCCAAAAACACACACAGCGTCTCCATTTTGTCTGATTCAGACGGGTGTTTCACAGACTGCACAATGCATTTTTAAAAATATGGATTTAGTATAATTGCTAGAGAGAAAACAAATGCCCATATTTGGGCATCATCAGGAAGAGCTTCATAGAAGTCTGACTTTACAGCCATTTGCCTTTTTGACCCGTCTGTGACCTTGTTGCACCAGAGCAGAGCCTGTGTGCTACTGTAGGTGCTCAGGATGCATTTGGAGCACAGATGAGACAGTTATAGCGATGTCTGCACAGTCATGGGGACCAGCTGGTGCCTGATGTTGTTTTAACCCCACCCCTCCCCAACCCCGAGGAAGCAGGCTTTCCATTTGGCTGACTGATGTGGCCTTAGCTTTATTAAATTGCGCTTCCTCCTCTTACCCCCCTCGGGGTCGCGCTCACTTGTTGATGTGGTGCTCATGCAGGAACCGCTGGGGCTGTGTGCGTGCGTGTGCGTGTGTGTATGTGGGGATCCAGGCGCAGAGAGATGCAGACAGGCTGCCATGCTTCATCACTGGGACCACACCCCTCTATCCGCCTGCTCGTGTACCTCTGCTAAACGCTGTGCATGAACATGTGGGCGTGCACGTGTGAATGAGATGTGGCTGTGGTGAGCCGCGCTGACGGCTGAAGAACAGAGAGCAGGCAGGTAAGACCCGACGTAAAGAGCACACTCAGCGTATTACAGCCATTGTCACAAACTGAATCCATCACAGCGGAGCTTATTGCCATGACAACTGCTTCTGCAGCATGGCAAAGAAGGCAGACTGCAAGAGCGCTGATAACCAGGGGAAAGCAGGCTTTTCTTCCCTATTAGCGGATATATTTTAGTCGTTAAGAAGCCCTGAACCCATGCCTGCATCCATCCCCTGTTCAGTGAATAATTTCTTACCACGAGTTATTAACTTTTAAAGCGAACTGGAATCTTTTGTTCTCTGACAATAACAGTGTGACCTTGTGCCTGGAGCACGCCTGAAGCATCCGTTTCTTTTCTTCTGCGGCTCTTTGTTGACAAATCTTTTAATTTTAAAAGGAGGACTTAAATGAAAACCTTAATCTTAACCAGGTCAAAATAATGGGGCCCCCCCCTGAAATCCGGAGGACAAGGTGATTCATGAGGACGAATGGTGCGGTGCACAGCAACACAGTGTGCACAGTGTAAGATATATTTCACAAATGATTTTCGGATTTTGCTTCCTAATTAGATGAAAAACCTTCCCAGAGTGAAATTCAGAGTGGATTTTCTAATGCAAATCAGAACTATTCTTCGATGCAGACACCTATCAAAGAGGACTGAATACAAAATGGCTGCCAGCAATTAAACCCTCTCTGATTTAATGTAGCCTTTAGAAGCAGGGAGGGCAAATCAAGAAATGTACTTTTTTTTGTGTGTTAGGCACGGGGAATAATTACTCCCCATCAGCAAAAATAATATGATCCTAATTTGCTATAAGAATGGAAAATGACTCCTGAATCCACTGGCCCCACCCTGCGTGATTGAAGTGAAAAGCACCAGCGTTTGAGGGGGAAATGGGAGTGATTTTGTTCACAACAGTGACAAAGAGAGGAGGGCAGCCCATCTTTACAGTCTGCACCGCGCCGAGGGGAACGTCAAGCATGAGAAGTGGCCATTTTAAAAACGCTAGAAACACAACCTGAACCACCTTTTAGTCAATCACAAACGAATCTGTCAGAGCTATTCACACACACACACACACACACACACACACACACACTACAGGAGTCCATCACGTCTCCGATTCGAACCCGGTGACACATTGTACACAGGTGAATAAGGAAAAAAACCTGACGTGTGATATTTTTTAAAACCAAAAAGGCTTGCATTGATGGTAAACTCTCACACCCACTACAGGATGTGGTATCTGACAGACCAGTCCGCACCAGCTGGGCTCTCTTTGTGCCGGGGATGTGGTCTCCTAGCAACCAGTCCCAGCAGCTATCGCAATGGAATGGGAAGAGGAGGATCAGCGCAGAGTCAGGGAGGGGCGGGCACTGCATCAATATTGCTTCTACCATATCACCTCGACCACAGAGCAGCTGCAGTGTGCCTCTGCACACAAAGACACTGCAATAATGTGTGCAGCGTCTCTCACATTTCCGTGCATTGCAATGAAAACTGGGAGTCCCAGAGATCAGTGGACGCCGTTTGTGAAGTAATTAATCTATATCTGCAGTGACGACAGCAGGATCAATATGCTCTGATTGGGATCGCTACCATATGGAGGCTATTACATTCATTTCATGGAAAGACATCATCATTAAAAATGCAGAGCAATGTCAGAAGATTCTTGGTGATCAAACCCAACCGCAGCCAAACCACAAAGATAAATACATAAAAATATAACAACAGCTGCATATATAAGGTGATGACAATACTCAAATATCTTAGCAAGTGTAGGAAAAGCAGCGCAAGACCCGGGGGCTGCCAGACTGCACCCCTGGGAGAGCGCATTAAAATCAAATTCCCCCATCTATCATTTCAGCGCACCTCCCCTCCTCCAAGACATATGTGAGCTGGGCCTTATTAATACAGGAGGAAAAAAGAGGAACAACACCTAAAGGAGCTCAGCAGGGCTCGATCCTCTGTCCATCTGTAATGAATAATACAAGAAAAAAAAGGTCCCCGCACAAGGATTAGTGAATGTTTAACCGAATCAAAGAGGGGAACTGAGGAACAGATGTCCACACGCATATCCACACACACTCCTCATCCGCACTGCAGTTCACAATAGTCCTGAAAAAAAACCATGTATTTGACCTACACAACAGATTACAGGTGTGGGTTTCTAATTTATCTTCAGATAATTAAATCCATATTTGAATTCACCTGTAAGACATATCTTTATCATGGCTGCTGAATTCTTTGTAGTCAAAAGGTCACTTCCTACTGCACCCGTATCCAGACTTGTTTATTGGACCGTGCCCGCTCCTTTTCTTTACAACTTTATAAATTGGCACACACACAGCGATACAACGGAGATAACAGACAGTTCATCTAACGGACCTGTGCACAACCTTCCAGGTGGTGACGCTGCATGGTGGCTGCGGTTGTTCCTCGAGATTTCTGCACTAAAGCTCAAACATGAATAAAACATCACGTCCTTTTAGCTGAGCCCGTGTGTAGAGAAAACAATGGTCTTCCCCTGGGAGTGACTTTTAGCCAAAGTTGAAGCATGTTGTGCTGCTCATACTGATTATTTGATTAGCTTCCACCGTCCTCCTGCCTTTGTTCTGTCTGATGTTTGCATCCCAATTACATTCAACATATTACTTCTGTAAAATATACAGTATATTCTGCTTATCTGCACTGGAGAAAAGGCCTATACTAGAAATCAGTGTAGGCTGTTTTATTAGGCGATAACAGCAATGTGGAACTGAGGCACAGCTTTTTTGTAACTGTTGCCAAGACAACCGCCTAACATAGTCTTTCCAATCTGCTCTTAACTGTGTTAAAAGCAACACATGTGAAAGCATTTTCTTGGGAGGAAAGTGTGCCCAGACTGACTGGAGGCCATTTACCCCAAAACTGGACAGAAATCAGAGTCCGAGTGAAAGATATGAAATTATGTTGGCAGTATAAACATGGGCTATTGTGCTAATTGAATTTGGCAGGTAAGCGAATTAGGTATCACTGTCTGCTACTGTATCTAGCCAACTAGGGCAGATTAAATTAGCCATAAAAGTAAATGCATCCTTAGGATTTAGATTCTCTGTAAAATACAGTGTGATAATAAGGTCAAAATGCAATTCTTACTGTATGCATCAATCATATCATCTTTAATCTCATGCAACAACAGGGCTTTGAGGTCATTCACTGCCCACAGCCAGCCACTGGAAACATTTCTCTGCAGGGTCTTCTCATGGGGCTTCCCGTGCCCTGATTTCTGTTTGACCTACAACAGCCAAAGGATCCTACAACTGAGCACCAGACAGCAGTCAAGGTTGCTCAGGACACTTTATTCTTGGGTTTCTGTTACAGGGAACCAGACATGTCTGTGTCTCAAACCTCAACAACTAGAGTATCATCACACATTGATGACGAGAAGCTGATGCCTCTGTCAAAACCTCAACTTCAGATGTGTTCTTAGGTCATAGATTGCAAGTTACCCGAGTAAATTAAGTGAAGCTGACAATGGTTTTGATGTGTGTGAAGGGTGAAACACGAAGGGTTTCAAAACCCCTATTCTTAGTGTTTTACTAAAATACCAGCAGGCCACATCCCAAGTACTGTAACAAAAGGGACAAAATGATCAAACCCAACAATACAGGGCTTGGCCCTTTGTCCATAGAGGGTGGAAGACTGAACTTCCCAGGACTTTTGAGCTTTTCAATCACAGATGGACACAAAAATGGCAGTGGCCTAAAAACTAAACACTCAACAAAAGGCCAGTGGGCTGGGTACAGATGACCTGGACCACAAGACAGGAGAATACGTTATGTCAGACTGAAAGTCAGAATAAAGACTGAAGACAATGAAGGCCACTGTGTACACAGGTTGTTCTCATGGATGTTGAAGGTTCGCATGCACCTGCTGTGTCATGGAGGGTTGGACAAGACAATAATGTCCTGTCCTCTAGCAGCTGTTTTTTTTTTTGCAAACAAATAATTTGGTTTCCTACTTTCCTTTAATCCAAATGTTACCTGCCTGGGTGTGGGTGGAAGTAGCACATGAATGACAAACTACCTTCAAGCCACACCACAAATTTTACTATCAGGTAGCTTTGTTTGAATGATATACTGTACCGGCTTTATTCCTGTTAATCCTACAACAGAAGGCAACACTGCGTTCAGCGTAAAATCCACCAGCAGCTTGGTTCATTTAAATTTTTAGATGGTTACAGTTTTTCATATGCATATTATGACCCAGTTAAGAAAGGTTTGCAGCTATGATCCCATGTCTTTTACCCAAGAGTATGATGTTGCTCAGGTCAGCGGCTGAAAGTCAGGCTTACCTGCTTGCCGTCAAGCGTGTAGATCCTCTTGACCACGCCGCTTTCCAGTTTAATGGCCTCTGTGATGTCAGTGAGGACCTGCTCGAAGGAGTGCGCCGTTTTCTTGTTGAGCAGGACGCGCACGGCTTTACGTGGCTTCACACCACTGCGCATCACGGTTACAAGTTTGGGTCGAACAAAGTCCTTGGTATCTCTGGACTCGAACCCGGCCTTGGCACCGAAGGACTGCATGTTCTTCTGGCTCGCTGAGGCTTTTACATTCACGGACCAGTTGGGGTTGACATTCTTTGTGTAGTCGACCTTCTTGTAGAAGTTCTCTGATGCACAAACGTAGCTTTCCCCTGTGAGGGGCAAAAAAGGAAAAAAAAAAATGGGTTAGTGTGTCGTAACACATTCGGCTATTCAGCTCTGACACCTAAGAGTCCCAGAGGTGTCCACTGTGAAACATCTGAACCTGCAGGAAGGAAGCCAAACTGTGAGATGTGAACACCAGTGGGAGAAGTTACCGCTAGACTTCCCCCTCTCAGATTTCATCTCTGAATTGATCAAATATCTAAAAACCATTTAGTAGCCTACAAACTGTAGACGGTGTCAGTTTTGTTGGCTGACAAAGCTCTGAAAAAATGGTTCATGGTTTTTTGATGCTCTGAGTAATTAGATTCTGGAAAGATACGTTGCACTCAAGGATTTTCTCTCTCAAATGTTGTTTATGATCCTTTGAGCACTACAAACTAAATGTCATTCATCCAGCTTGTTCTGGGTCGGATGCACCGGCCTCAAAACTTAAACTGGTTGGATAGATAATACTGGGATCAATAGGAATATCTATATACTCAAAATCTAAGCATTTAAGTAGTCTCATATGAAACACTGACACATTTCCAGGGAATTAAATTCATCTAATGGATCCATGATGAAACAGATGAAACCTGAAGTATACAGTGTGAACATGAATTATCAAGTACAGTTACTGGTGTTGAAGGAAAAAATAAGAAGCCAACCCTTCAAGGATCTCCCATGAGGCCACAGCAGAGATCAGTCCCAACAATACCTGTGTTTAATAGCACACACTGACAGTAATAACACTTTAAAAATGTATTCTGTTTTGAGTCTAAAGCGTGTATCCCTCGGCTCAATGAGTCTGACATTACAACAACCACCTCCATCCTCCCAGATGAAACCTGACCAACTTCTTCACTGGACATTAAAAGAGGACTCCAGTCATGTGAGCACTAAACATTATTTTACAAAAAATACTGCACAGTCTCAAATGTATTTTCCTAATGTTGCCTGTCCATCACCCAACTCTAGATAATCCTCCATTTTCATTGTCATTTATCGATTCCCAGTTTTTACAGCAGTTTGTGCTTTAGCTCAGACAGGGAGAGGAGCTAAAGTAAAGACAAAAGGCAGCAGGGAGAAGGAGATAGAAAGAGAAAGAGCGATATTAGCATAAGGGGAATCCAGAAGGCAACAATTAGGCCAAATGTGGAGAAATTACAGAAAAGACAAAGACACAAAACAGGATTACACTGTGCAGAAGAGATTGAGCAATTAATTATAGCCCACAAGAGGAAGCACAATGAAATGCCCCCCACCACCAACAGTGCTTACAGTGCAGCCCCCTTCTTTCCTGCATGCACCCGCCCCACACACAGCACAGCACAGCACAGCACACACTCCTATCTCTCCTAAGCAGCTCAAGTAGCAGAGACGATCACCTCATTTTGGACAAATTAAGCTGCGGTTCATCTTCCAACTCTGCCCCCAAACTGACTCCGCCCATCACTTCTTTACAGTCAGTTCCCTGGTGAGTGCATCAGGATTTACAGTTTAGCTGATTTATTAGGGCATGAAATTAATCCTGAGAAACATCTACATATAATTGTTCAAAATGATAAAGGATTCACCAGAAATATTCACAACTACTACACAACAACTTCAGACCAATGCAAGGATAAGCCGGTCGGGTGCTAAGAAAAGCCTTCGTTCAATCGCCGGAGAGTTTTTCAAATCGTCTTTGGCAACTTGCACAACAAGAATCTGCAAACACACAAATCTGCACTTGTTCTGATCAACTCTCCGATGCCAAATGTAGAGTATAGCAGACGCAGACAGCCACGATGGCAGCTGCTCATGATCAGCTTTCCCAAGCCGTGATAGCACGAAATATGTTATGATGTAAAATACCTTGACTGCTGAATCAGTACTTTTCCCCCCTACCTTATGAATATTTTCTCATTTCCATCCATTGTCACCACAGACACTAACGGAGACACTGAACAGTAGAAACTCATAAAAACTCCCACCCTGATTGTGACTGGAGGTTTCTTTAAAGAATTAGATCCTAATGCCGTCTGTTATTGAACTCTTCATCCCATGCTGAGCCGCAGAGAGCGGACTTTACAGCTCAGTATGAAGCATGCTGAGTCTGAGTTAAACATCCTCAAACTGAGACCACTGAGCCTCATTAAAACCAAAGTACAGGACCTGTCTTCAGCTTTGTAGACTGAGAAACTTTAAGAACTGAACCGTGACATACAATTTAAAACGAGCAGCATGGCATAGAGCCATGAAACCAACCTGTTTTCTTTTTCAAACACTGTCAACTTTATATTAAAGAAAAAAGATCATTTTTAAAATAACTTGTAAGATGCCAATAGTTGATAAAAGTGAAGCATGTGTGCTCAACTGGCCCAAACAAAACCCCTCAGATTAGAAATTGCTACATCATAGGTTCAAGGTTCAAGAGTCTTTATTATCCCCTAGGGGCAATTCGTTTCACAGCAAGTAGTGAAAAACATAGAAGCAAACATGCATACCAAGGCAACAAACACATCCAGTTTCACCAAATCATTCAACATAGGTAATTTAAAGCCTGATCACTGCAGGGACAAATTAATATGAGAGATTAAAGGAGTGTAGACCAAAGAGATAAAACCTATAATCTCAGTAAATGGGAAATGTCAAATTTTCCAAATCTTCTCAGTACAGAAGCTGACTAACATAGTGCCCTATAAAGTCTCAGTTTGATCTCACTACTGCTGCTCTGCTTGGGAACAAAGAAACTGATCTAAATGATGCAGCATCCCAGGAAGGAGATGCATTAACACACATATATACCAAGAGTCCAGAGGGTGCTGCTGCTTACCTTCCTCTAGCTCATCCATGGTTGAAATCTTCTGGGTGCCATCGATAGTGAAGATGAAGCGTACACCCTGTGGCAAGTTGATGTGGTCAGACAGCGAGCGCGTGAGGTCAGCCAGCAGGGAGTCGAAGGTGCGAAACCGGTCGTTGGCCACAGCGTACACGATGCCCTTGAAGTAGCGGTCTCCGTTGCGGTAGAAGCGCACCTTTTTGGCTTTCTTCTCACTGGTAAGGGCCTGCAGGGTGCGTGTCCGGTAGAAGCTGCAGTGGGCGCTGTGGGTGGGGCTGGGGAGTCCGTTCATGCGCCCACCCCGCTGGGCACGGGATGACTTGTCTCGCTCGTCAAAATGTCCAAAGTCTAGCTCCATGATGACTGAGAGTTGTGATGGTTGTGACAAATGTGCGGTGGTGGTGACCAGCTCCGAAGAATCTAGGGGAAAGAGGGAGAAGAATGTATATAATGTGTCATTACGTAAAATAGTACAGTGCAACATAGCAATTTTTTATTTTCTGACTTTCTTGTGCCCTTTTCTACATCCCTGATGACTTTAATCACTCACCACTATTACCTTTAACCGCAAGTACAAAACAGACATTTATTTTCATATCAAAAGCAGAGGAGACACCAAACCTCTGTGGTTTTAACTTGAAATACAGGTAACCAAAATTTGACACAACGGTAATGGTTTCATCAGCATAGACATCACAGGCAATGACTGAGACTACTATTTTGCAGAGGTGGGAATTGTGGAGTCATCATCTCCATGCCATGTATTTGTTCTGCTCATGCACTAAACCAGCTGAGTCCAATCAGCTGGTTTCAGCCAGGAAGGTAAGCTAATTAGTGAATGCACCTGGTTCAGTGACTGAGCAGAACAAATCCATGGCATGGAGATGACTTGATGACTCCACATTCCCACCTCTGCTATTTTGTCACTGGAGTCAACACTGGGTCTTATAGTTGACTCATCCACAGTGGTGACAGGGTATGGGCAGAAAAAACTTGCATGAATTAAAAGGTGGAGATTATTCACAGTCATGTGAGGGGGATGAAAGAATATAATATAAAAAGTACTGTATAGTCATATCCTGCTAATATGTTAAAAGGGTTAAATTTGTTACCCAGGACATAGCCTATGAATAAATAAGTTGGATTCACAAGACTGGAGAGCAAAAAATACAATTCATGAATAAAAAGCAAGATAATGCATTGTCTCACTGGCTTTGACTAAACCGCTGTGTGAGCCATATAGCACATATGATACATTTCCGTCTCTTCTTATGTCATCCACCCACATACACCTGTGAACAGTTGTCTCACTTGCCCAGATGAATCACCGACTCTCTCATGACCGCTAATAAAGTTCAAAGGCACTATTTGTGAAACAATCCTTTGATCATAGGTTTGGTAACTTGTTGGTTGCTGTTTCGAATGTTCAAAATCAATTAGGCCCCAAAACCACACGGAAGAAGAGATAATAGTTGTGCTGCTATTGTGTCCAGACAGAGTGATCAAACATATAAGATCTCAGTGCAAAGTGGAATGTGCTATAGATCGTCATTCACAGCTCACATGAAGGATGTTATTTCAATATAAATATGTTCATAAATTTATAAGTAATGCAAGTTTAAAATTTAAAATCGCTTGGTTAAAAGGTAGCTCACAAACTGCTGTGTCATTGAGTGGCATATGATGTATGTGAAATGTACGGGTTTGATGCAAAATTAACGTCCGCATCCAATACAACTTGTTAAAACATTGTAATTTTTAGAGTGTAAAATCTCAAACATGGCTGTAGCACATGTCCAACGTTAAGAATAATGGATTCTCAGAGTAGTGTTCAATATTTAAGTGGAGACAGTGTTACAGTGAGGGAGTTTAGAGTAAGTGATACGAGTGAATATTTACTGACATGTAGCCTATGTTTTACAGTGGGATTGGATTTGAATTGTGTCTTTCATCACTTGAGTCAAAAGGTTGACCCCGTGTCTTTTTTTGTCCGCTGAATTATGCAGATGATGCACCTGCTCAGCCATTAAACAATAAACCACTTATGCTATGAGATGGACTGGCATAAGGCTGGAGCAGCTTTCCCATTTGAAGACAGATCTTTTCCTGCCACCCCCCACCCCCCCACCTGATGACTACAACTCAGTCCTTGAAAAAAAGGGACACAAAAACTCATTGAACCCAACTGTTACACACCCATGACAAAACACCCACATACAGTATGCCCACATAAAAGAGCGACTTATCCGTGCCCAGTTTAAAGCCCTGCTCTGATGACATAAATCTCCTTCATCATGCAGTGTCTTTAAAACAAGACTGGTCTCTACAAATGTATTCAAAGCTGAAAAAAAATGTCAGAATAAGGCAAAGATGTGACACATGTCAGTTGTTTCTCTTCTGGGACTTGATTAGCCTACTACGGGACTCGACTACACCGACTGGAAGGTCACAGCTCTTGAACTCAACCCAACCCTAAATGGCTTATTAACAACACACACACAGTGTCACATGGGAAGCTTTAACGACTTGTTTTACACAGCATTAGTTTGATGTTTCAGGTCAGAAAACTTCTCTCACTCACAAATTTTTGCCATAACAATTTTCTACCAAGCTTTTAGTCACTTATTGTCAGTCATCAGTGGAGCTGCATCATGACGGTATCAAGTCTGGAGGATTTTGTCTTATCTTTGTCTCTTTTTTTAAAATCAGAAACTTGAATCTCTGTAGGTTTACAGTAGGTCTGTTGCCGAGACAAAACTCAACAGTTGAAGACAACAACATACATAATTTTTGTTCTACAGTATTCTATTGCCAAGCCCATTGGTCAGGAAATAATCAGACTAATCAGTAAGATCAATGGATCAATGCTTCAAACATCACGTTAATATTACACTGTGATATTGATGTGCAGCATGTACTCACTCCTACTTCCAATGAACATATTAAAAAGTCAGTCAATAACCTCTCATGCTTCTTTCACCATTTAGTTTCATGCATGCGAACCAGAGAATGAAATGCTGTCTTTTGCTCACTAAATTTCCTTCATCCTCCTCTATATAAAAAAAAAACAAAAAACAATATTATGTTACTCATGCATATACTGTAACCTGCTGCACAATGATCAGACTGATAGGCCTTTAAAACAGAGGAGAAAACATGCTGCCGCCACCCATCCATGTGCTGGGGCCCTCCGATCCTCAGCTAACCCATGGCTGTGCTGCTGCTGCTGCTGCTGTGACAGCCACACTAACTAACAAGGGTGGGACTCCTGCAGAATGGGTGCTCCTCAGCTGACAAAGGCCAGGTTTCAGGCCCATCTGCTGCACTAATGGGCAGAGCTCACTGTGACCCTTCCCCAGTGGAGCATCAACTAGGACAGTCCATTGTCTCCTACAGGGTGCCTGCCTTCAGAGTGACATCACCGGCACTGCTGCTGCTCCTGCTGCTGCTGCTGCTGCTTGTTGGAGGAGCAGCCGGCTTATTCTCCACCACCAGTCCATAAAGTAATATCTGCTCAATGAGGATTTTCCCTCATGGCCCAAGTAACATGGCAGATTTAAAAGCATTAAGCTATATGACATGACACACTCTACATAATGATTATCTCTCTAAATGGTTGATTGATACACTGCAGACTTTTTCATTAATAGCTGAAAGAAAATCGCCAGCAGCAGCAGCAGCAGCAGCATGCACTCCCCCAAACATGAAGCAGCACTGCAGTATAACATTGTGTGGTATCATTGATATTTTGGCTGGTTCCGAGCTCCTGACTGAGCCACCCACACAACACCCCGATGACTACACACTCCTGACAAACCAGCACCACATTAACACTCTCCAGTCTTCTTCATCTGAACAGATCCACGCACAATATCCATCTATCACACGCTGAATCTTGGTTAGTTAAATCAACACAGTCACAAAAGGGGGAAAAAAAGTTTCATCATGACACTACACTTCTCATTTATGGTGGATGAGTGTGGCCACATGGCACAGCAGCGGCTTAAAACGCAAGTTTTTCTTCAGGTGGAAAAAGAAAAGAGGGAGTGGAGGGGGAGCCGGGGCTGTGCGCACACCTTCTCTCAATCCACCTGCTCAAACGCACAATCTGAAAAACCCTTTAAAAAAATCCTTTTCTCCACTCATCTATTCTCTGACTTGCCCACTCCGAGTAAAAAAAAAATACATTACTATTTAATGATTCCTTGTGATCAGTAAAGTCTGTGTAATCCCAGCCGGTAGCGGACTCACCTGCGTCGCTGCTTGCGGAGTGAAGGGAGTGTGTGCGTGAGTGAGTGTGTATGTGTGTGGGGAGTGGATGTGAGTGTGTGAGTCGATGCTGCAGGATAGAAGCACGCCGTCTCTCCCCCTCGCCTTTGTCTGTCTGCCTCAGTCTGAGAGCCGAGCCGCTGCCTGCCTCACTGGAGGAGCCACTGGGTCCTAAAGCCAACGAGCGGACCCGCCCACAGTGGGAAGAGTGGAGGTACCGGTCAGTCAGTGTGGCTGCCGGGGTGGAGTCAGTCTCACCAAAAGGTAGATAGATGATGAAAGCTGACATGAATCAAATGAGGATATTATTTACAGTCATGGATGAGAGATGAAAGAGCCTTTGAGAGATCTCATGACACCACTGTGTGAAGCACTTCTACTTTCTTTCAGGGGGTGAAAGTACATTTACTCCTTGATATGTCTGATTTCAGATCCTTATTGAATTCTTTTATCACCCTACAAGGCTGTGGTTTCCTGTCCGTTTGTGTGTGTGTTCATGCAGTCAACCAAGTCCAAATCATCACGAGTGTGTCCCTTTGAGACAAACCACAGTTTGATGCTTTTGGTCTGTTGGAGCTCTTTGTTGGTCCAAGATTAAAGCTTTAAAAACCTCAGTGCTTGTGTTTGACTTCCCTTTCTGCCTCCACTAAAAGGGGAGTGTGTCATTGTCAAGCACCCATGTACACTTATATACTCTGAGACACATTTAATTTGCTTTCTTACTGTTGCATTTGACAGAACATCACAGTGCAGTCTGAAAATACTGCCGATTGCAAGTTGTTGCACTCGGTCTAGTAATTTTAACATTTGCAGCCCCAGAGGGAACAAATGTCTGTGGTTGATTCTGCATGAACTTATAAGGCAGTTTGTCATTTCAAAGGTCTTACACAAGCAGGGGCTGAGGAAACCAAAACATCTCAGTATAAAGCCAACATTGGTCACTGCTCCACAGTGATGTCATATCAAATTACAAGAAAGGGATGTAAACTTTTCTCAACTCTGTAGGCGATTTGAGAAAAAGAAAAAGCCTGTGTGCTATAGTTATTGTAGTGCTGTATCGATTTCACTGAAAGCTCTGTCAGGCCTGCTGCGGGCTGCGTCATACATAGGGGAAAGGTGAGATGTAGAGCTTCAGAGGTGTCACATGATCCTCCCACCAGGCTGAAATCTGCCAAAAGAAACACAAACGTAACATCAGCCCAAACATCCCCAAACAAATGAACAAATTCCTTGGACAGAAATGACCACCGGGCCTCAAAACTGGGCCACAGCAGCACACATGTATAAGGTTGCATTAGGTTTAGATTTAAATCTTTCTACTACTTGAACAGGACTGACTGTAGGATAAAGACAAGATGATAGTGTCTG
This sequence comes from Trachurus trachurus, assembly GCF_905171665.1. NCBI lineage: Eukaryota > Metazoa > Chordata > Actinopteri > Carangiformes > Carangidae > Trachurus > Trachurus trachurus. Next base: position 15,094,690 of record NC_139903.1, on the reverse strand, counting down.
TGATACTGATTCATTTCTCTGAATAAGGTATACTGTGTGAGATACAGTATTAAAAAAAAGTTAACTTCACGAGTCTACTCTGATATAAAATATTTATTCCTCACAGTCTCAAAATGCAAAATGAAATGATAATTTCAGATGACACAGATTTTAATGCCTCTAAAGTCGAAGTTCTGCTGATACTGGCTCTGGGATACTTTCTTCATACACATCGACACAACTCAACTTACAACCAGTTATCCCAAACATCCTCATCTCTCAGTGCATCTTGTGGCCAGAAAGTTAAAAACCATTTTTTACACAAATGAGATCTTGCATATTGAGAATCAGATTAAAACCATGTTACAGTAGACCATGTTAATCAGGCAGCTATAGCAAGAAAGTATACTAAATCTGACTTTATGAGTCTTCTACAAAATATATAACAGAATGAAAATATGAGATTGAGGGGGGAAATTAATTTTAAGAAGATGAATAATTAAGAAAATACATGATTTATACTTTGGCAAACAAGTTGATTGATTAATTGCTCCAGTTTGCCTCTGCATGCATCAATAAGTAGGTTTAGATGGGAGGGCCAATGGGTAACAGGTCTCTGTTTTTTAAGAGCCAACAAAAGGAGTTGACTCTTTTCACAGCGGGCTGCACTCTCTTTGTCGTCTATTCCTCTCCCCTCAGGCAGAAAAGCCTCACTTTAAAAACTCAGCTGTTGTCACATACTGGAGCCTCTCCTTTGCATGTCAAGCATAACTCTAATTCACTCTGATCACTGGCTGCTCCACACCTCCCTCAGTGAGCTCCCCAAGGGCTGCTGTCCCCAGCCTGCAGTCTGACGGAGGGGAGGGGGGAAGAAAGTGTCAGTACAGGAGGCAGTTACTCGGGTGGGAGGAGATGGAGGGGTGAGGGGGGCATATGGGATGAGGAGGAGCAGATTTGGATACTTGGCTCCCGGTTGGGTGCTGTGTCACATCGTGCTTCGTGCCAAAAAGTGAACATGTAGTCAGTGACTTTCCAAATCTGGTCACATACAATAATTACTTTTTCAGCTATGAAACGAGTGTCTCAGCTCGGCTTAGGATATGATGAAGGGAAAAAGGCCTCTTCATATCATATAATGTATTGTTCAGTTTCACAGACAGTTAAACCAACCAAGAGTAATGTGACATGCACTTTCAGGAGGAAGTGTATCACACTGAATACATTTGATATCTTCTGCCTTTTGGCCTTCTCGTGTTTCACCAAGGTTTTGCCTACAAAATGAGTGGAAATGGAGATTTCTCGGTAACACAAAATAAAACAAAACATAGTGCACTGTATCATGTGGCTAAAATGTAATATAAGTCCGTATGGGTGCAACCAGTCCAGGCCTGCACACATACACACAGGTTTTCTGCCTTGTATCTTTAAATGATATGAAGGTAAGGTAAGGTAAGGTTTTAAGTATTCCAGTAAATAGAAGTCCCACTCTGCTGAAATCATTCAAGATGAACAAACTGACACGACCTTAACACATTTTCACGCATCATTACCGTCAAATAAAAAGCCCCATAATAACAGAACATTTCAAGCTATTTAAACTCTGTCATTTACTGTAAATGTTTAGTGAGCAAGATTAGTCACTATTGTCCTTGTTGCTGTTGCTGTTGACTAACATTTCTCAATCTTCTTATTTTAAAACTCATATATAAACTGTATAGCATGGGTTCAAGTCAGGACAGCCAGAGTTTCCAAGGCAACAGGCAAATAGATAAATAATGTACCACATCTCTTTTTACCCCTGTTGTGTCATCAATTTAAAACATATAATGATATCATATATTCAATATGTCATTCAATCATATGTAAATCCACTCCTGATTTGTTTTATGTAAATGTAAAAATACCCAGTTTCGGTGAGTGTATTTATGTCTCTGGATCAACAAACCGGTCCACACAGCGAGTACAGTGACAGTTTCAGAAAGAGTGCTGTGCTGGCTGTCCATATGACAGCACTAGGTGGACTGCAGGATAAGCATAAGTGGTTCACAGCTGGTGTCTGGGGGAAACACGAGAGAGGGGTGGAGAAGGCCGGCCGGCGAGGGGCGGGGAGGGGTCTGGTGGCAGTAGCAGAGGGGGGGGTTTTGCAGCCATGACGACTGATGGAGGAGGAAGTAAACAGATGTCCACAAGCTGGCAGACAGGCCCGAAGTGGTCGAGGCGCTGAGAGACAGGTGGACATCCAGGAACACAGTGGGACTGCAGAGCGACCGTGAAGCCAAGCTGAGCTTTGTATGGAGAACACAAGCACTGGAGTCTCATAAATAAATCTGTCGTCGTATAATTTAGTGAACTTAACATGAATGAGGCCCCGCATCTTTAGGATGTGTTAGTGGGATTGAGGTAATCATTGTGGGATCAAAACAAAGGTTTTTGCTCTGTGTTGTATTGACACATTAATTAAGTGCATAAAATGAAACGGAAGCACCAAACGCAGAATTTTACATGTCTTCATTATCCTAATTGCTCTTCTGTCTCTTCCAATTTTTGTACAAGATTATGAGACTCAGATGATGCACTGAGGAAGCATTCATCACTGTTGCTCTCTTAACCCACTTACTAAGCATTTTGTAGAGTCACTGCAGCAGCAGCAGCAGCAGCAGTAGTCTGGGGGTCCAGACTTGAAACTGGAAAGCCATCAGTTTAAATCCCCTGGCAAGCTGGTGAATCTGAGGGCAGGAAGTGAAGGAGACGTGCTGTCGCCTCCCTCAACACTAACTGTCAACATGACCTTGAGCAAGGCACTTCAAACCAGCTGCTCTGGTGCACTCGTAAGATGGAAGTGACTTGGTAGGACACAAAGAAATACTCACTGAAGAGGAGAAAATAACATTTGAACAGGTGGAGGGTTCAAGGTGAGTCGGAGCAAACCCCATGCTGCCCTGATGGCTGTGATGTTCAGGAGACAGCAGCATCAGTGTGATGATGGAGGGAGGGGCAGTGATGAGCTACACTAGCGACTCTGTCCAGAGAGGATGAATAGCTCAGTGTGTCTGTTGGCGCGACTCTTAATGGGCCACTACGGGGGAGACAGCCAAAACATGTGTGTTAGTCCATGAATGAATGGATTAATTTGTTGGTTTAGAAACGAGTGGATTAAAATGTGGATGACTTGTTAGTGTGTAGCATGTCAAAAAAACAAACACGTCCCAGTGACAACTGCTTTCACACAGTACGTTTTGAAAGTTATGGGTCAGTTGCGATGACATCTCAAGAGCAATGTCACCATCATGGCTGAGATGGACTGATTAACTGTCAGTCTAGTCCCCACTTTGGTCCTGAACAACTCCCTATAATCCTGCATATTTTGCAGTGCCACACTCATGTCTGCATGTCTGCTTCATAGTGAACTGTCTCATGGATTGCAATGACATGTTGTACACGCATTAATGCCCATCTCAAGATGAATGTATGTGATCTCACAGCAGTAAGAAAAAGGCAAATGTTAGAAGTCATGGGCGCATGATGTCTGTCCGACTACCCATTTCTCCGACCATACATTTCTTTATTTTTGCGTCCATTAGTCCGACCTCCCACTTCTCCGACTTAAGTAGCCCTAACCCTTAACCTTACCCTAAACCTAACCTTAACACTGTAGAATGGGTAGTCGGAGAAATGAGCCGTCGGATTTTTGGGCAGTCGGACTGATGTATGCTCCCCAGAAGTCATAGCAGAGTATTATACACTGTAATTATTTATGTAGCCTAGTGCACATCACTTTTATGTTGCAGCAACTGGAGGAGCTTGTCTTTCTTACCATAACACATGGAGTTGTGATTTTTTGTTGATAGCCTATTGTATTTTCTGACTCTGCAAGTAGCCTACAACATGTCCCACAATGAAAGGTTGGAAAACAGGCTACCAGAAAATATACCTAAGTAAAGTAGGCTACAAGTAGCCTACCTCAAAAATGTAAATATTATGCAAAGGTAACTGTTTTGTTACTTTCCACTGCTGCTTCTTTATATCACCGTTCTGTGTTGTGCTTTATGTTTAGTAATTAGCAAATGTTAGCATACACATTACACCTGCTAAACATCAATTTTAGTGTTTTCTTTGTAACATGTTAGCATGCTGATGCTAACATTCAGCTCAATTCACTTCTATTTCAACAAAGAAACAAGGCTGTGGACTTTTGCCTGGTTTTACTCCAAGAAGAAAGTAAAGGAGGTAGCAATCAAAGAAATTGAAACTCAGATTTGTACATTAGATAAAAAATTATATCCTTTTTCTTTCTGTCTTAGTTCCCTTAGTAACATTCCTCAACAGTATTAAAGAATAAATGGATGAATGAGACTGTGTGGGTTAATATTTCTGATCCATGAGGGTTTTAACGTGTGAAACTGTTTTAATTACTTAGGCTACACCCAGTCTGCCTACAGCATGACTCATGATGGTGTGATGGTGGCGTTGCAGTAAAAAGAGAACGATGAGCAGGGCAGACCTCTGTAGTAATGGCAGCATCATTAAACAAGACCTCATCAGTTACCATGGAAGCTTATTCATAGCCGGAAAAACCTTGAGAGGCTTATTCTGAGCCTAATCAGCTGCAGCCTCCCTGGGAAGACTACGATGAGCAACAGAGGGTGACGTCATGTGATGTGTAGTTTGTGAGGAATCTTTTTTCATCCTCAGAGACACTAAGTAACCTTCATAATTATTAATTAAACATCGGCTGAATCACACGTGTGTCATCATGATGTGTGTTTACTTTTTTTAAATGCTTTACTCCTTCCTCAATTTTCCCATAATCCCATTCTCCTTGCATCTTTGTTCCCTTGCTTTATTTGCTTTATCTCTATCATGAGGAAAAGGTATTAACCATCTGGCGTGTTAGAGTCTGTGTTGGTATGTGGGAGACTGAATAACATTAGGCTACCTGAGTATCTAAAACATGGTGGATGAAGTAAATCGGGTCTGTAGGTGGATGGCTCAGTGGATAAGTTGGAATAAGGGAGAGAGGATCCAAAAAAGTAAAACATGACCTGGATTTCCTTTATGCTCTTTTAAATCACCATGTGGGGAGTCACCATTGTGCCATCTCAAGTAGCTTTGTCTGCTCGGCAGATTTTCTAATGAGGGGCTTTTGGAGGAGGATGACAGAGCGCTCTGCGTGCTCTGTCGGGGAGGAGGGGCATTTAAAGGAAATGAGCAGTGCTCTGTCCATGGATACCCCTAATACTAGATCCCCCCTACTCAGATACCCTGCTGGCAGCTTGGTGGTACCATTAGGACTGAGAAGGGTGGCATTAGTCTGAAACTCTCATTATGTCAGATACGCTGAAAACCCCTAATCTAGGCACCAAATGATAGGGGTAGAATTAAACCAAACTGGGCAAGAAAGCAGCAGAGGTGTAATTCAAACTACTCCAATCAGTTTTGTTTGTACTTTGCACGGAGAAGATTTATTTGGAGACCAAATGCTGTGCTCGAATATTTACTGAATCACTTCAGCAACAGTCATTTATGTTTTCATATAAACCAGTTTCTATGTTCCGATCCCGTCTCTTCTAGTTGCTTTAATGCAGCAGACAGTGACACCGTCAGTGTTTGTCACCACAATAATAATTTTAAAAATCAAGAACTCGGCCCTTATAGATTATTTCTTTACATCTGCAATGTAACTTCTGGTGGGGTTTATGGTGGTTTCTTTTCTTTAACAAAGGAAAGCGAAAACAGATATTCTAAAAATTCTAAAAACACATTAATTAGTTGTCTCTATCGTCATTATGCTATAATTGTTGTGAGGCAGATGCATGGCCGCAGGTCAGTAAGTCATTCAACCAAAAAAGTGTGAAGGACAGGGTCTGACGGCTCAACTAAGATGTGATGTTTGTTTTTACTTGTATGCACAATGAGCACATTTAGTCTTAGTCTCTAATTTCTGTCTTGTGTCATTTTCAAACACATTTATTTCTATTTTTTACATTTTTTCTAACTTTAAAAATGTGCATGATGTTGAGAAGTCAGTTTAATACTAAAGACATGTGGGTAGGTCATGTGCAAACAACTGAAGGTGTAGCGTGAATGGTGACCCCTACTGTATGGCCTGAGAAGAGTGATCATGGTTTAACATTAAAGTGGTTCATATGGACTGGCAAAATTAAATAAAGAAATAAAATTAAATAAAGAAACACAGAGGCTGATGATTAAGCATCGTCAAACACATGGAGAGTGAACAGAAGTGGTTCAGTAAGGCCTCTTGGATTGTCCCACATCCATCTGATTATCTATATTCGCTCTTGCAGTTATTTGGTTCACCAGAAGATGGAAATATTTCACGAGACAAATGGACTGAGAGAAAACCCCCAGGAGCATCAGGCCACATTGTAGTCAGATCTAGTCTAATTTCATACTTGTCATTTCATTTAAGGGATTTATAAAGTGTATGAATTTCTGTGGCTGTTTACAGGAGATATTAAACCCAACATGTGTTTGAGCATGGATGAAAGGGTTATTTCCCAAAGTAGGTAAAAATATCAGTGGGCTCGGCCTACACACCGGCTGTGTGAAGAAGCCAGAACAGGATTAACAGAAAAGACCAAGAGCCCCACTGTTACAATGTCACATCAATTTTCACCAAGCACTGGATTTCTCATGTCTTTTGTGGTCAGTTTGTTCATATGAACATACCGCTACTGATCCTGCTGTGAATCACATCTACTACTGATAATTACACAAATCATGGTGTAATGAAGAGAATAAGTAGTGATGGTGGAAATAATGTGGTTTTATGGACATTAGTGACCACAGTGTTGCATGGCTGCCATCTGCTGGATCATCACCACATTACAATAGTTCACAATGTGCAGCTCTCCACTCCTCCAATCATTACTGTAACACTACCATCTTATGTCAAAACATGTACTGGCCCTTTAATTCCGCACTGCATTATAGTTCTACCTGAGATGGTGGAAGTCAGTATTTGCACATTTATTTTGTTTCCCTGTAGTTTTTGGCAGAGGCTATGTGCATCATTTTTTTTTATTAGGAATCATTTCCCTCATTTGAAAGCACAAACAATATTAATATTGACAATATATATTTGTTTAGCAAATATTGCAAAATATACATGGTGTAATTTTATGATTAGCTAATAGGTGTTTATCTTTATAAAATTCTTAGCATATTAATTAATATTCTGTGATACTTTAAATGCATACATAGATGGGATTTTCTTGTTGCTCCTGTCCAACTCGATAGGCTAAAATGGGCTATACTGTGTGTGTGATAGACAGAGAGAGAGAGAGAGAGAGAGAGAGAGAGAGAGAGAGAGAGAGAGACAGAGGACTTGGGAGAGGACTGATTTAACTTTCTGACCCTTTATAAACAGAAACATAGTTTCAAAGAGGTGTTTCCTAACTTGGCTTTCAAAATAAAAGCACCACAGTATATCTACTGTGGTGCTATGGGGCGTGGTTGAACAGTTTTGCAACATTGTTGTTGTATGAAGTGAGGATGAACCCAGAGGCTTTTTTTTATCAGTCACTGAAGGAAGGTAAGCTTCTTTATGTCGCTCTGAAATCAGAGCCAACAAATAAAAACAATTTGGGACTGGGTTTAAAGAATCAATATTTATTGATTTTTATTCTTGCTATTATCACCCCTTTTATTAATTGGTTTGTTGGTCTTACATTTATTTCTATTTTGAGTTTGTGCTGTAAGATAGGGAAACTAAACTATTAAAGATACAATTACAAGATCGATAGATAGATAGATAGAATTTATTGATTGTTTCGAGAGAAATTTAGAAATTAGGGAATAAAGGACACAGATTCAATAAAGGCTATAATAGTTCATTATTGGGCTATAACAATCGCAAAAGAATAATATATTTCCAATATGATATAAAATCTAAAGAATGTTTTTTATTCTAATATGAAATAATATGGTTTAGTTAATAATGTTGGAAAATTGGAACCACATCGTAAATTAAAAAGTAAACAAATGACATAATTTCTTCTTCCGTGCACGATAATTATTTTGAAAAGCCACCCTAACCGGATGTCCCCCGTTAAACTTTTCCAGCTGGACACACACACAAAAGCAGAGAAGGCTATGGTGGGAGAAGACGCACACGGACCTCCAGCGAGCTGATCTCACGGTGACTGACCTGCAGCGGTGTTTCCCTCTGAGCGACGACATGTCTGTGAACGAGGTGTACGTGTTCCGACCCTTCAAGCTGATCGCGCTGCTGTGCGTCTTCCTCGCGCTGTGTTTGGACGTGGTGGCTCTGCTGAGCCCAGCCTGGGTCACTGCCGAGCATTTCTCCCTCTCTCTGTGGGAGTCCTGCTCCCAGTCCGAGGCACGGCACCCGACAGAGGAGGCTGAGTGGAGCTGCTTCTCCACCCTCACATCTGGTAGGGATCCTTTTGTTTTCATGTTTTTATGCATTGTTTGCTATTTCCACATTTTTATTGTTTTTGTTGTTTATAACTTTTTTTTTGCTCCCGGTGGGAGGATGCCCTTGTTTTGTTGGAGAAAACCCTACATAGTGGAAAACTGCTGCGGTTTTAGACGTGTTGTTGCACAGTCTAGGGTGGTGTTTAAAAAAAAAAAAAATGCTCCTTAGAAATCTGAGATCTCAAGGGTGGATTATTGTAAGGCACTTTTTTTTAATGGAGAACAGATTTTTCCAGTTATAACTGCTATCACTCTGTAAGTAGTGGAGAAAACAGCATGTTTTCAGTGGCTTGTTTTCAGGATTTGTTCATATCCAATGTTTGAAACAAACAAAGAGGAATATTTGTTGAACTGTACAAACCATCAGACTGGCAGCTCTGGCCATCATCCCCCAGGCAGAGTTTGTTTTAGTTGGCCTCTTGGTCTCCGTCCAGACATTCATGGTTTCTTGTGCTGCTGAAAAATTTCCTCCCTTCATACCAGAGCAGTGACGTGGTGTCACTATGACAAACATACTGTGATGCTGGGGTCCGCCAGCACAGTGGGACTGATTCATGAGAGTGTGAATTGACACCTGGGTTTATTAGGAAATGGTTGTTGCTCTTGTCATTGTTTCTTTGTTTGATGAATAAGTCACAAATGAGTGATTCATAAAAAAAAAGGTGACTCACAATGATTGTTTAAACATAACATCTCTGCGGTGTTGAGACAGTTTGCATGTGTAGGATTAAAAAAAACTACAGGAAGAACAATGAGCGCTAAACCTCATCCCTTTGTCACACAAAGAGTCAAACACTCAGACCACCAGGAGGCTTTTTAGAGAGACACATGCAGCATCTTCCCCTTCATCCACCTCAGCAGGCCTGGACCCACCAGGTTGTCTATTGTCAGAGCAGTGGAGCCACATGACAGGAGGAGTGTGTATGCACCGACCCCCTCTCTGCCCCCACCAGGGGAGGAAATCCGCATTAAATGGACCAGATTTACCAGATTTCGTCTGGTGGCTGGTACAGTGGAGCTCCGTTTCACATATAGTAGCTCACTGTTATAAAAAAAAAAAAAAAACATAGTCCTAATTGGTTGTAAATTCTTGCTGCAAGGTTTTAATAGTAGAGGCCAGGGCGAGAGACTTTTGCTGCCAGCGCCACAGACACAAACATGTCCAGCTCCAGAGAGGGAAGCGCAGACTCTCTGTGACCGAGCGCCCTCTGATATTGTGGAATGTGTTGGGGTGAATAGGAGGCGGGTTTGTCACTTTGAGTGTCTGCAGAGCTCATTAAAGCAGCAGTGGAGGGGTGTGTCGGGGTTAAAGGTGCAGTTCACCAAAAAGGCAAATCAGATATATTTATGCACATATTTTCATACCTTTCCCAAGGGTGTTACATTTCAGCCTATCCTTGGAGTGATGTAACATGAAAAGACAAATTGCATGCAATGAAAACAACGTAGATGGGAACAGTGTCATGACTTGCAGACTCAGTTAGTGACAGAGAGAGGTACTTGAGATGGGAGTGTTTTATTCTCTTTGAAGAGAAGTTTTTTTTTATTTTATCATAACCACATAATGGGCCAAAGATGTCAGAAAATAGTCCAGATGTGTCATTGTCAAAATGTTATATTTTACCATCCTGAAGGAAAGTGAATCAGTAACTCGGAGGGAAAGACAGACCCAGCAAAGATTGTTCTCTGAGCTCGTTAGCTTCATCAAATGCAAATTTTCCTTTTGAGTTGAGTCTTTTGAGGTTTGGCTTTCTTCTGACAAGTGGGACATCAAAGAGGGAGTGCTCAATACAGGCAGGAACAGAGGGAGGAATACATTTCTGCTTTCAGACTCTCTATCAGTGCTTCTTTTTCTACAAAAAGAGACTAAAAGCTCTTTGGAGAAAAAAGACACTTTTAAAACGTGCTGTTATACCGACCAAGTGTTGTGTTGGTATTTCCAGGGAAGACTCCTCTGACGCACTGGAAGCGATGAGATTTACTTTTCCAGCAAGAGCTGCTTCAGTTTGTTTGAAGTGAACAGAATAAATGTGCTGCTAAAGACCCACCGCGGCTGAACTGACATGGAGCAGGCTGGCAACCACAAGCACCAGCTAAAGACTTCACTGAGCTGTCAGCTTGTACCGAAGCTCAGAGGAACATGGAGATTCAGTTTTGGTCTACACTGATGATGATGATGATGATGATGATGATGATGATGATGATGATGATGATGATGATGATGATGATGATGATGATGATATTTGATAGGAAGCAGCTGTGGCCTGATTATCTTACAAACTTGAATTCCTTAAACATGCATAACAATCAGTAATAACAAGTAGTTCAGCAGCAGGAACATTTTGCAGATCTGATCTACTGAGTTCCTGACGAGGTTCTTGTTAGGTGTGTTCCTCATGGAGCGTGTGTGTGTGTGTGTGTGTGGTTCAGGCCTGAGTTTGTTCTGCTTCACTCCCTGCACTCGGTGGGATTAGCTCTTGTTTTGTGTTTGTCAGCGCAGCGGTTCAATTCAACTGTGCTGCTCTGTGAATCAAGCTTTTGTTATGCAGTGGGATGCTCCACTCTAACCTGCGTGTGTGTCCCGTCCTGCAGACTGGCAGATTGCCACCCTGGTGCTGCTGGTGGCCGGCGCCGTGGCAACCCTGGTGGCCTTCTTGGTGGCCCTTATTTCCCTCTGCCGGGGGACGCAGAGGTACCACTACCGCACCGTGGCTGTGTTCCTCTTCACTGCAGGTACGTCCTTTTTGCTTTTGCTTTTTCACCCTCAACTTCTTCCCACCCTGTTTGGGTATTTATCCACTGTTCCAACAACACATTGTGTTCTTGTACATTTGGAAACAAAAAAAGACTGTACATATATGCCTTCGCCTTCGCCACAACCACAACAATTTCCATATAGACACAGTTTTTTTTGTTTGTTCCAGTCCTCACATTGAATAAAAGGGTGCAGAAGAAAAGAAGCAGCTGAAGGAGTCTTGCTGCTTGAGCTCATGTTTTCTGCGGTGTGGAGTCTGGGGAGCTGCTCGCTCCTGCGCCAAGAAAAAGCAGCCGCAGAATATGCAGAGTTACCAACACAGTGAAGTCACAGGGTGAAAAAAACAGAAAAGCCACCACAGACTCCTCACCCAGCAGCACTGCCTCGAAAGCTGGATCTATCTATAAAACACACATAATGAAAGCTTTAACAGTTAAGACACATTGCTTCATATACTATGCAGCCATTGTAATAACTGACTTGTAGCTTGTGCTTACTTTAGTTTAACAGCAGTAATGAATCTCTAACCACTCACCACTTAACCTGTGTCCAGTTTTGCCAGTTTCCAAAATAAGATGGATAAGATCCTGTTGTAACTTAAAGGAAAAGATGGCAACCCATGCACTTAGAGAGACTGATGTCTCTGTTGATGTTGGTTTATTCATTATTTCAAGGTGCTGCTTGATTAGTTTTAGTTACCTGGACATGTATGTTTCCCTCTGCAGCCGTTGAGCTCTGTAGCACATATTTATATCTAATCTACAGAAACTCCTCCAAGAGGAAGTGAGAAAGTGTTTTTCCTCAAAAGGCCAATGCACTTCTTTCATATTTCTGATGATATCTTCCTCAACCCCACATTCTCCTGTGCTACATTCATTATTTCAGAGTCATGGTGTGTGGATTACATAAAATGGACAGAACAGATAATGAAATATATGTGATACTGTGCAGATTTTATCTAACTTTTAAAGAACATGTGGAGCAATGTTCCTGGTCTTGTTCTTGTTCTGTCCCTGAAAACATCAGTCACAAAGGAGCAGTGTGTGCAGTGGACTTAATGGCCAAGTCTTGGACTATTTGCCATTCACTGAAAACCGTGGGAATGCAGTGTTATCCTTTCCTGTGTGTAATTGCTTTAAGATCCTGGCGAGAATAAGGTCTCCATACAGCAGAGCAGCAGCAGAACGGCTGGTTGTTAAATGCCCCTTGGCAGGACTGTGGCTGCGTGGTATTTATTTTCTGTCCAGAAATATGACCTCAGCGTGCCGCAAGCTCGGTCTGGCCTCCATCAACACCGCCACATTCTTGCACTGCCACCGGCCCTCCTGCACGCCCACTGCTCCATCCTGTAGGAAGGAAAGGTGGAGCCATAGTCGCACACAGTTCTCTCCTCAGGAGTCACCAAGCATGCATGCAAAGGAAGTGCTGTGAGCGCAGACCACACTACGCCTTTGATCACACATGCACCTACGCTCACAATGGAGCCAACACATTTACTGTACCACCAGTAGCCCGTGGTCCCTGAATGATTCAAAGGGAAAATGATGGTAGCAGCAAAGTAGTTTTCTTCCAAGGTTAAAAGAATAATGAGGATTGTTTGGAAGTTGTTCCACAGTGACGCAATTGCTGGGCCGGGATGTGGAAACGTGATCTTTAATTTAATATCAAGGAAAAAGGACAGGCCTTACTTACCACTGAACAAGAGACCCACAGGCAGATGAGTTGTCTTTGCTTTTAGACTTGAAGAGAAGTAGAAACACATTTTATGACATAACTTATTATTTATCTTGTAAAAGCATTTTATGGTCCTCGGTAAATTTGCCATAAAGAGTAATTGTATCATATTAATTCTTGTTATGTGCTAGATTCTATCAAGGCCAAGTATGTTTAACTGTTGTTTAATACATAATATTAATAATAGTTGGCACCACAGGCCAAGAGTAAGTTTTTTTAAACTTTTTGTCGCCTACCTGTTTCTTTTTAGTGGTGCAGCACAGTGATGAATAGAGGATCCAAAAACACTCATGTTTTTAATTGTTCTTCTTTCATTTTCTGGTTTTAAAATGATGATCTGAAGCAGTAGAAACACTGATGTGAAGAAGGCAATCCCTTTATATTACACAATCACTTTAATTACACTTTATATTTCATAAATCATAGTTCTCTGTTGACCTTCTCTTTCTCTCAGGTCTCTGCAGACACTGAAGAACACATTTCATCGCTCTTTTCATCCCTCAGCCTCCTTTCATAACAAGCCACAGAGACATCTCTGCACTTAAAGCAGTTTGTGTGTGTTGACTGTGGGATTTCACAAGAACAAGGCCATTACCATTAACATAACTGAATGGTGCATTTGCAGACTAAATGGCTCGACATTTCTGAAAGCACAAATCTTTTTGTTCAGAGAAGATAGAAAGAATACTTTAAAAAACTTCTGATCATTGAAAAGAACAATTCAGACACATTCAGAGTTGGACAAAAGCAGTTTTCAAGGTAGAAAGTAGGAACACAAACTTTGAAAGTTTAACAAATCGAGAGTTAAGTATCAATGTGATGAGGAACAAAAAGCTGAAGTATTTACAGCAGATGGACTAGAATGAAGCTTCAAACAGACTCAAGCAGAGAGGACACCGGTTCAATATTGAATAAAGTAAAGCAAAAGCTGCGCCTCTGGAGCTTATGGATCTTACAACAGTGATACAATATGGCAGCAGCAGCTGTCGTGGTAGAATAATAATGAGGATCTATCAGTATGTACACTGAAAAGTAAAAGAGGCAGGATGAGCTAAAAGGATAATGTACAATACTAATAATCATAGGAGGGAAAAATATCAAATAAAAATATTTTTAATGCAGTGTAATGGTGTATTTATTAGTACCGTCAGTACTATAGATACTGTACTGATAGCTACATAGCTTGTGCAATTATATAGTGATGTGTTAAATAAGGTCTGCACTAGTATTTTCATTATTGATTAATGTTCGCATTACGTCCTGTCTTAATAGGTTAATCGTTCTGAGTAATGACAAATGTCAAAGCTGAGGGTGAAGATGTTGCTTGTTCTGTCAAACCACATGTAATGTCAGAAGGAGCTGCTGCCTCTGCTCTGATTTAAAACTTGTAAGAAGAAAAAAAACAACATCCTCTAATGTCTGACGTCTCCTCTGGTTCTAGTGGTTCTGCAGGCCTGCGCTCTCGTCCTCTACCCAATCAAGTTCATCGATGGCACGGTGCTTCAGACCTATCACGAGTTCAACTGGGGCTACGGGCTCGGCTGGGGCGCCACCATCTTCATGCTGGGCGGAGGGATCCTCTTCTGCCTGAGGACGGACATATATGAGGATGCAATGTACTGAGTCCTCTGCTGCTGCTGCTGCTGCTGCTGAAAACACACACATAAACACATGAGCACACACACACAATTTCCCATACAGGAGGCGTGCTACTTTTCTTCACTCTGCACATGGCCAACAACAGCATACGTGAGCACAGACCCCGTTTCTCTCCTTCTCTTGCTGTCTTGCTCTCTCTGTTATTTTTAGACGGGTTGTGAAGGCCTAATTTAGGCCAGGGCTGTTTGAATAGGACCTCCACCACCACCCTCCCCCCCCCCCGCCCCCTCCCCCTACACATGCAGCTATAGCAGGTCCCTCAGCCCTACCGGTATCAGCGGAGGGGCGGCGAAGCTGAAGCACAGAGAGCTTTCTGGACAAGCACGAGCCTCCAGTGCTGGACGTTTCCAGAGCGTGTTGACCTGGATCTCTCTATTGTCAGAGAAACAGGACAGTAGATTCTCAGCACAGACGTGATTGTGCGGTGGCTGAACGTTGAAAGGGACTAATTTATCTCCACATTTCCTTTTTTATTCTTTTTGTAGCATTTCACGAGGACAAGTTTGTTGTTAATGTATTTATGGCATTTCATTTCCCACTTTATAAATATTGAAAACCTGAACTTGTCCCTCCATGTGTTCTGGCTGGAAACATATCTAGTAAAGCTAAGCCTTCTGATATTAGAAGTGTAAATTAGTCAGCTTTTGATATATGCTGGAGCTAGCGCTAGTTTGTCTCAAAGGAAAATGTAAATGTGTACAAAGTATTTCTACATGAAGGAAAATCCAGAATAAACAACAGTAGTTTTGAGACTTTTATGTGAATGAGTGTGAATGATTATTTTGAGTGCTATCATGTTTTATATTCCTCTTTTCTTGTTTGGACAGAGCGATGAGATAAAATGACATCTTTATTATCCAGGAGAAGACATGTTTCCAGGATGTTGGTTTCCTCTGGTTGAAACATGAATGAATATAAAAACAAATTCTCGCGAACCGCAATAACAAGTTTCCCAGTTCAATTTAACAATTGATGTGTCGATGTCATTGATAATTTTAATTATGTCTTGTCATGTCTGTTGATAAATGTGGTTGAAGGCCTAAATTCACCATGATGTTTTTTTTATTTATTTAACAGCACAAAATATTACAGCCACCATTAGAGATAATAATAATAATCAACAGATACATTTCTACACTTTTAAAAAGTGTTTATGACAGGCAACTTTAAAAAAACAATCTGAAACAGAAGGCGCTGCCACACTCGAGCAGCCTGGTCTGTGAAGTCTCTCCCTGTTTATTGTCTTTTCTCAATTGACAAATTTCAAACTGCAGCAGCTGCTCAGGGAGTCTTTTGGAAAGGATCAACTATTTCCGCAGCTGCAGCAGTGCAGAGACGTTCTCCCCAGCTGTGGACGATATTTACATCACAATCAGCAGCTCAGAGGTGAAAAAGACACCAAATGATGGATGCCTCGGCTCCTGTGAATGGTGTAGTGGTGTGTTGAGTGTGTGAGGTGCGGGGCCAGTGGTTGTCTTATAATAGCAGTGACCTCCCAGGAATCTTTGAAATGTGACGAACTAGTCAAAGGTGCCGTGGTTACACGACGGGGTGGCAGAGATGGCACAGGCGTCGTACAGATTCTGAAGCAATTGCTCGGGTTACTTTGTTGTCCCACACACTGCACGCGTGTCTGTAGTTGAACATTAGAGCACAAAGTGAAACATGTTTTCACAGTGAAGGGACTTGGCACTTTAGACACCTAAAACAAGTGACACATTGACTCAGGACATTAAAAAAAAAAACATATTCTACTGCAGGAGACTGTTTTAAAACGTTCAAGATACACACACACACAACCTCAGTTGATCCACATATACAAATTTAATTAATTCCCCAAGCACATGTTCATTTGTAGACAAGGCAAAGAGTCTTTAGATTGATGCGCTCTATATTTCCAGTGGGTCTTTTTCTCATCCACACAGTTGGAGCCTTTTCTGGATTATGAAGATTATACTTTGGCACTGGTCATGTTTCACTATAAATATGATAATTATTCACTGAGATCAGACTGGATGATATCTGGAGCCATTAGGTCTGAGCGTGAGAAAAAGTGATTAATAATCATAAGAGCAACAGTTGTTAAACCAGAAAGTGCTGATCCAAAATCATTTTACCATGGCGTGTTTATTTTGATTATTTCTCTTTTCTCTGTGAAGATATGAGACAGGCGCTGATGATTAAAAAGTGTGAAGTGTTTACCTTTTATCTATACTGAGCTTGTTAAAACAGACGGGAAAACACGCTGACGCCTGCATACATGACTGGGGTTAAGATTGTTCCGGTACAAAAAAAAGCACCAGACTCCAGTAAGGCTGACCTGACAATAACCCAGAGTGGCTGTAATGATTTATAATAACTGTGTATAATAAGATTATGATTTTTTTTTTTCATCAGTGTGCAGCTGAGGACAGCTCTGTGCCTCTGCAGCTGCTGCTTCTTTCTCTCATCTCTGGATACTTTGGACATGACGACAGCTTTTCCCACAACTGCAGAGGATTAGAGTCGCTCACTGTATGTCAGCAAAAGAAATAAAACCAAAGCAAGAAATATCTTTTACTCCAGCAGTCAGGACAGACAACATATTCAGTCACAAATGATTGTGAATCTTATGCGATGGATTGTATCTGTAGTGAAGCGGACTTTGGAGAACAATCTGCCCCCTGGGTGCAGTAACCAGCCAGGCCCTGCACACTTTCACTCTGCAGGGACAGATTCCAGTTACTGAGCCTGGGGGACAGAGACAAACGCGAGCTTGGACACCTTGTTGCCTGAGGAGGGACGTTAGTGTTTTAGTGATACAGCTTTTCACAGATTCCCTGAAAATCCAAAAAAGATTGTGAAGGCAAACCTGAAGTTGTGCAGCTCCTCATTTGATCCTCAGCAGTGGAGGTCCTCAGCAGACTGGGCTCAGCAGACCAGTGAGGAGGATTAATGGACTGAGAAGTAACGCCTGGGCTATACATTACCCTGCTCCTGATCCTCCATCCAGTTTGGCTCCACCAAAATTACATATTAACCTCAAAAAGGTTACTCACTTCTCCTCCACTATCAGCTCGCACTGCCCTGCAGTCCTGATAAACCTCAGGACTGTGCATGGAAAACCTGGTGTAAATACAGCAGTCAAGTTACATGAATAACATTTTTGAGCCTCACCCCTGACACCACGATGAGAAATATCACAGCTCACATTCATTCTCTACTGATGAATTATTTTTTATTATAATAAGAATGTTTCTTTATTATCAAATGAAGGTAAATACATAAATAAATACACACAACCAACCATAGACACACACAGGCACATGGACAGTCAAACATGGACAAGGCGGCCTGTTGTGGGAAGCAGTCAGCTGCGTGGCTGACCTTGTGGACGTCAATGAGTGTTGGATCAAACAGTCAAAAACAGCAGCCAGCCTGGAGTCAGATGGTCACTTTCCCAACGTGAAATAAACTTTGGTGGAGTGAAAATGAAAAATAGCTCAGCATGTGTAGTACTGAGAGAGTGGTGCAGTCAGAGCAAGGAACATGTTCAATGAATCACACTGAGGGTATTTGAATGGTCGATGAGGACCAGAACACTGGGGGCACCGTGTTCTGGTCCTCATCGACCATTCAGATACCCTCATTATCAAGGTAATGAGGTTTTCTGTTCAAAACAAGATGTGCATGACACAACATGCCAATTAAAAGTGAAAGGAAAAACATTAATATGAAAAATCACTGAAAGAAAGTAAAAACACCTGTTCCATTTGAGTCAGGTGGGTGTTTTAAATTATCTGGACACTAGAGGGCGTCATGAGTACACAGAAGCAAACAAAAAGCATTACCTATTTCTAACCAAGAAAGGAGGTAATTTATTTATCATTCTAAATAAGAAGACTGCGGGCAAACAGGTTATTTGACCATACACACTGGTGTGTGGCCATGTCCCTTTACCAACTGCTGCCTGGCCTGTCAATGAACACTGTTTCTTAGATGTCATGAAGCCAAATTGTGAGGCCCAGCACTTGGAACCAGTTCTCAGTGTATCTCTCACTCTCCTCTTTCTCTGTCTTTCTCTCTCTCTTTCTATCTCTGCTCTACCTGCAAACACGTCTCCTACGCTTTATTTGGCCTTTGTTTGGCCTTTATTTTTGTTTTCAAACCTTGCAGCAAGTCTTCATTGTTCACACATGTATTTCCATTACTCATAACCACATTTCTCAACTGGTGTTAGTGACTCACAGAAC
The DNA here is from genome assembly GCF_905171665.1 of Trachurus trachurus. NCBI lineage: Eukaryota > Metazoa > Chordata > Actinopteri > Carangiformes > Carangidae > Trachurus > Trachurus trachurus. The sequence continues at coordinate 15,075,871 of NC_139903.1, read as the reverse complement.
TCACATTTCTCAGGACTATTTTACAAGAAGCAACTAATTTTGCCAACGTTCATCTCCCTTTAGTTTTGCCATTGAGCTGCTCTTTCACATATGAACAATGTGTCAGTGTAGCCTACATGAAGCACATTTTTTATATTTCAGACAAGCAAAGTTGCACATACTGTATAGCCTAGTATGGATACATAGAAATACATGTTAGATTGTTCTTTTAGAGGTAGCAGCAAACTTTGCAAATGGAGCCTCCTAGAGTTACTCTGTGGTAAAGTCATCCATAAAAATGTGTCTCGCAGGTTAAAGGGTTGCACATGTAAGGATAATTATGATTAAACAATATGATAAGATGATTTTTAGAAAAGCATTAAGTACAAAGAGCAACAGCGATTTCTGTCAGTGTTCTGTCAGTGTTTATGCATGAATAATAAATAAAACACAGTTTCAAGTATTTCATTCTCGGAACTAAATCACCTCGAGCATGTTTGTATCTGCCAGTTAGTTTGTTTTTATTTCTTGAGGGGACATTCAATGGCCTGTGCAACTTTCATGTTAGGGCTGAAAGCTCAATCCAATCTGATAGGTCTGGAATGTTTTGCCTTTTCTCAGAAGAGACAGACAACCTTTAAGCAGAATTCAGTTGATATGATCAATTTTCAGCTACAGTCTCCCCAATTTCTCCCTGAATGACTTTCATCTGAGGCAGACATTTTGGCATTTTGAATTAAAAAACCGTCTCAAAAAAAATGTATCAAACAAAAAGCACACTACAGTTCATAGTAACTTCAACAGAAGACTTTATTTCAAATCCTGGTTTCCACATTTCCCCCCAGAACCCACTGACTTGCTCCATTGTTCCCAGAGTTGTGTTTTCTTTGAAGTGTGTGAAACAAAAGTAACTTTGACTCTAAGTAATACACCATACTCATCATAGCAAGCAGTGAATATTAAAGGTTGTCATCATTCACAACTTACAGATTCATATAGAAATGACAGCAGGTGAACTATAAACTGCCATGTGTTGTTTTGTAACCACGAGGTTAGTTTGTGTATGTACTATATTCAAGAGGGGTTCAATCAGTCTCACATGATATGAGAACATGAAAGAGACATTTCTCCTTATTTCTGTTGGCTGTAAATTCAGAATAAAATTATTATAAGGGATGAAAACATTCAGTTCTATGATTAAATAGTACATCTTTAAAGGAAGGAAGAGGCACATTTGGTCGAGGCATTTTGGCATTTTGGCATTTTGGCATAAGAATAATGCTTGAACAATTCTGTAAACATTGCAGTCATGTTGAGTCATGGCTCAAACCATTTGAAACAAATACAAAAAAGAAAAACAAAACTGGCAAGGAACTGTGGCATTAAAACCCCTGATTAATTTCTTCTGCTTAAGAAAAACAGAAATCATCTCTTAAAGACTTAATGGGCTTGAAAAGTGCAATTAAGAGACAATCACAAACATACACATCTTAACCCTGTTTGCTGAAATAAAAATAGATATATTTGTTGTTTGGCAAGAGTTGTGGCAAAAAGTAAAAAGGATAAAATAAATGTTAAACATCATTAACTCTCCACCAAATAAAATGCACCCATTCTAATTGGATTAACTATCAAGCAGTAAAACATCAAATACAAATTCCCAACTGTTACTCAACGCATCATCTGCAAAATATTCTTCTAACTTAGCTGGCAAGTGTGACAGAAGGTACAAAACCCATCATAAACAGCAATACTCATAAACATAACATATCCAGTTACCATGACATCAAAGAGCAGTTCATATAACGGTCAGCATTGGCAATAGAAAATGTAAACAGAAATATGCAAACACAGTACAGTATATTAAAATACTCTAATACTGTTTGTAAATATTACGTTTGTTGGTGAATAACTTTCAGTCTAACATGTTGAGTCTTCAGTAATGTGTTTTCAGTGGTTACCAACACTTTGAGGGACCCCGAAGAATGAGAGAGATCGAGTGCAACAATAGTATGTCTGTCTGACGGACGTGCAGCCGTCAGGCCTCCACCACTGTAAGAACTGAGTTTCTGGCGAACAAGGTGGTGAGCATAGAGTCCGGCTTCTTCTTTTGTCTAGATATCCTGCTAGAATGGAAGTACAGTCTGAGTTTAGTGAGTTTATCTTGTCAGTTCTATGCACATCTGGTTGTGTGTGCACTATGTGCTGTACTTACACTTTGATCACTGCCACCAAACACAGAGACAGCACCAGCGTGACAATGATGGCAATGGCGACATACACATAGACCGGTACCGTGTCCCACTCTGGTTTAGAAGTGACTTCTTTCATTTCTAAAACAAACAAACACACACACACACATACCTATGAGTTATATTTTCATGTCTGTGAGGTCATCCTATTAATGGTTAATCAAAATATAAAAAATATTAACCATTAACCTCACAACAAATCAACCAAAATCTACATAAACATTAATAAATCAACATGAATAAAATGTCCAAATGAAGCAGAAGATCAATATTTAGGCTTGTTGTGTTAGCATTACACTACACTACATCGCTTGGGATTAAAACAAAATACTGACTTGCAGAATTGACTTTAAGACTACACCCATGACTCTGTTTTCTTGGCAATGTCTACAAATGTCGAGGATTTTACTCAGGCCAAGTACAAATAGCTTCAATTCAGAGCCAAAACAACAGAAAATATGTCTGGAGGTCATAAAAAGTAAAAACCAGACTCTTACACCCTATCAGCCAAAATAAAAATTTCAAGGGGCCTATGTTTGAACCTTGAGGAACACCTTTACCAGCCAACGTGTAAAGTAAAAGGAAGGAAAAGACTCACACCAGCAAGTTCAAAAGCATTTATTCTGAATAATAATGAGATACAGACAGCAATCCTTCATGTTTACCCAGTACAAATAAGACTTGGAATTTTAACAAGACATCTGGGTAGTAAAACACCGCCAATAAGTCAACACTCAACCATTAAATATGTAAATAAAAAGTTAAAGATACTTAAGAAGAGTGCAGAGTATCGAGCTCAGCTTGGACTCAATCAAATATGCCTTGAGTCATTAAAATGTCCTTTTAACACAATATGTCACATTTGGACAAAATGTAACTTCATTTTCTCATGAATCAGTTTCCCCGCGTTGTCCCCCGGTTCTTGTTGCAGCCAACTCCTTTTCTCCAGGTCAGTGCAGAGTAGACCACGGTAGGAAGACAGCTGGTTTCGCGCACAAAGGCAGAATCGTTGGTGTCCTCCCTTAAATACCTTCAGTTTCTCTTAGTTCAGGTGGTTTTCCTGCACAATTGGAATTTAATGGGCAAAGACTACGTTTTGCCTGGAGGACTCTGAGGTCGTTTGCTCTGAAGAAGACTTGCAACGTTGAAACGTCAGCAGCTGCACCTTATTAAAAAGCTTTAACTGGACCGTGTGCTCCGGCTTCCTTCCTCTAAATGTCTCTGAGGACTTATTCTGCTTCTTTTGGTAAATCTTTGAGCAATGTATTTCTTCTGTGCAAAATGTAATGCTGCATTCAATATCCAATAATAATGGCATGCAAATATGTCAATGCAAAGTGTAAAAATTCACAAACAAATGGAAAATTAATCTAATTACCACAATAAACGGATACAAAAAGCAAATTAGGTGTTTCCTTTAGTGTGTTTTCCCTTCTTATCATTTTAAAATTTTCACTGTTACATCACTTCACAGAATTCATTTTCCTTATTTTTCATTTTGTTTAAATAGTTTCCAGTAAAGTACAAAGCTTAAACAAAAGATGATCTTCCACTTCCACTCTGCAAACAACAGATGGGACCCAGGCGGCATCTGTGGGGGAAAAAACGGAGGGCATATTAAAATATCAGCACTTAATTTTTATGTTTATTTGCTTATTTATTGTTCTGTAAAATCCCAAACTGTTATACTATTATTATTCTGAAACATGGAAGAAGGGAAATGCAGAAAAGGTTAATGTAAACTTATGTCTGTCCATGTATCTAAAAATCTGATTTACATTTACTTCTATAAACATATACATACCGGTATATGTACTGTATATATAATGTCAATCAGAGTTGACATTAGAACAGGAAAATAGCAATGAATAATAATAAATCATAAAATGAATCTTACCTTGATGAGTTCCTCTGGGGCTTCCTGGGAATCCACAAAGTTATGTCTCATGAAGACTTGAGGTGGCTTTAGTCAAAAAGTTGCTTAACATTATAATTTGTAATTTATTTACACAATGGAAAATACACTCTCATTCACATAAAAATCTCAATGAGACATGTCACAATTTTTTTTTTTTTTTTTTTTTGGGGGGGGGGGGGGGGGGGGGTCCATCGAAGTCTTTTAATATAGGGACTGAATAACAGTTCCCTTTGATAATTGCACACATGCAGTTTTATGAACTTCTTGATCCAGACACTTTGTAGCTCCCAGGGGATCCTACTGTATTATTGTGAGAATAAGTAGGGACAGATCAATTAATGTAGATTGGCAAACCAAGCTCCCACACTAGTAGAGCAAGCACACAGATTGGCGAACCCTTGTAGAAACATAAACATCTAAACAGAAACTAGCAGACACAGTGATGATGTAACAAAGTACTGTTTTAGAAGTAGCATTTCTTTTAATGATCTGACTTTTGGTACACATTCATCAATCAAGCATTTCAGACAGTCACATTAAAGTGTTATTGTCAAATGAGCTTTAAATGCAAAACACAACAGTGTTACATGTATGGCCTCTGCTCGAATGTGTTCACTTCAATCCACAAACTCGCAGTTTATTAATCCATTCTCACTGATTCTCCCCTAAAGACTAATTTTTCTTCCTAAAAAATGTTTCAGCCTAAACTCTCCATATGATATGAATGACATTAAAGTTAGGAAAAGGAAGGGCTCACAATCCCAAATTAACAACAGCAAAACTTTCAATTGGGCCTGATATCAAGAATGAACAATAATTGATCTAATGTGCAGACCGTGATGTTTCTAATTTTAACTGGAAAAAGTGATGAATCTATTCTTCTTTAATATGTTAATGACCAATAACATCAGAACAAATCTATGTAGTAGTAGTTATTGGCAGTTATTTTAGCCAATACAATCCCTTAAACCTGGACTTTGTATCAGCTCATGAACCAATTTCATGCTAAAAAAAAGAGCATTTGGGGTTTTCTTTGTAATTAATGGTATTACACATTAACAACAGATAGCCTACTGTTGTTTTTAATGCAGTGCTGCAGTGAATTCAAACATATTTACCTGGATGACAGCTCTGATGACTCCACTCGCTCCAAAAGCCTTTGTCTGCACAATACTTGTGCACTTTAGACCGAACCCTGAAGCAGTTTCTCTCAGAGTCATGGATGAGGGGCAGAGTCAGGCTTGTCTGCTCAGTTAAAATCGGCTTCTGTCAATGATAAAAAAAAAAAAAGTTGAGAAATAATTTGAACAAAGCACGGCAAATTAACGAGTTGATGCTCAGTGCCCAAACTGAGTGCCGCGCTCCTTTCCAAAGTTTTAGTCAAGTGTACCGGCAATTTAGACCATTTTTGACTTTTTATGTAGAGCCATAGTGTATTCTATATTATTGCCACCAACACATACTGTAGCTCAATTGAAAGGTGTAACTTTATGCTTCAAATGACCACAAACCGTTTGTTTCTACGTGCCTCCGTTCCTGAGAAAAGTCAAGCTAAACATGGCTGGGTTTCACCAAAATCCCTCCTTTTTTTCTAGAAAAGGAGATAGAGCGTCTTTTATGAAAGGTGCTCTGTTTGTGTCTGTCGCTCTTCTCACACTCGCATTTCTGGATCAAAGGGCTCGTATAAGATAAATATATACAACAATTGTTGTTCTATTCACAAAACCACCATCGGGCCGTGTCACAGCCTCTCGCCGCGGAACGTGAGGGTCTGTCGGCCACAGCGGCTCGCGAATACCGGTCCTGCCGGTGGTCGCGGTCCTTCTGTGGTTCGGGTCGGTGCCGGTGGTCTGCTTTGGCCCAGAGACCATCAGATTTTACCGCGGGAGGACTTTGGGGAGGACACGGTGTTGCTCCAGATGAAGACCGGGTGGGACAGTCGGCTGAGAGCTTCCTGTTTCTGGTCCGTGCAGCTCGAGCAGCTGGAGCAGCAGCGCAGGTGAGAGCAGAGCAGCTGCGCTGCATCCACATACAGAACTCCGTTTGCAAAAGCCGAGTTATGATAAAAACTTCCAGATCATGAGCTGTCATGTGACTTTGATCGTCATCTATTTCAGTTCTCCTCGTCGTAGAGTCCCCAAATTTACACATAATGTGTATTAAAGTGTCTATTTTCATAATTAAAAAAAAAAGCAAAAAACGAAAAATCTCGTTTTTGGCACTCAACGCATGGGAACGAAAAACGAGAAATTACGTGGTTGGCACTCAATGAGTTAAGATGAATGAGTCAACAATTTTTCTCATAGCGGGAGTCACAAAAACATCTACCAATAAAAGCCATAACGCCGTAACTAAGCGGAAGCCAAGTCAGAGCTAGATCACAGAATTGAATTTCCATGTCAGGGACTGCAATGTTATAGCCTGGTTGGCACGACTTTCCAATGTTGATACTCAGCATTGGGTCTGGCCAAGACGTTAAGAGAATCCATTTCTCAAAGCGCATCCTTCAAACCTGGTTTACCCGCCCCCCTCAAATGCCTCAGTCTGCTATTGGTCGAAGCCAGAATAGGCGGTGTCGAAGCTTAAACCAATCACACCGCTCTTTCCTCTGTCAGCTGCTCCATGCTGCTGTTTACAATGAGGTTCCGGTCGCTGCTCTACTGCGTCACTTACTTGAACACGCCTCTACCCAGAGCCGTTGGAGAGGCTCGACGTTGATTGGCTCTCGAAAAAGAGGGTGGAGTTCCCGAAAATTCGGGAGACAGAAATCCAGTTAATAGCACGGTTGGCCAGACTAGCAGTCAGCAGCGCTTTTGCGAGGCGTGACGTCACTAGTGTGGGCGCGACCAGGCTAGCAATGTTACCTCATGTCTATTGAATATGAAGAGTTTATGAATTATATGTTTATTATTATGACCAGTTGTATTTTCTCATGTATTTTTCTGTGCCCAAGTGACTTTTATACAAAATAGCAAAAATCACGTAAAAAAAACTGCATAAAATTATAAACTGTTTAGAGCCCCAACATTAGGCTGCAAAAATGCTTTCTTATGACCTCATTGGGTTTGGTTTTTCCTTCTTAATCATTTCTTCACTGAAGGTGGAGGTCATGTATGTCAGTGGTATTGTTATATTGTGTGTGTGTGTTTTTGGCATCTGTGTGATAAATCAAATTTTGATTCATGTGACATATTTAGACTTTCAAAGACAAAACCTGACCTGAAGGTTGAATCCTATAATTGTCTGTTAAAAATCAAAACTGACAAGAATCTGAATAGGTGTTGAAATGTAATTTGTCATATACTTGGAAAAAGTGGAGAAGTGTGGAAAATTGGATCCAGATGATAGATAATTAGAGGGAATTAAGGAAATAGCTGCAAGCAGGTTTTCTAATGAGACTCCTCTCTAAACAAAAATTCTGGGAATGTTCCTGTGACTCAGAAAACACGACGAAGCTCAAGTTAAAAGATGTCCTTGTTCACAAAACTCTCACAGTAGTTCTGGCTCTGCAGAGTTTTCATCAATCCTGTATTAGAGTCCAGTCAAGACAAAGACGGAAAGGTGCACACCCTATAGGGATTTCTGATGGGATGGTTCTTAGTCATAGTGCCTTAAAGGGATAGTTCACCCAAAATTGAAATTTCACTCATTATCTACTACCCTCATGTCGACTAAGGGCTGGGAGAAGTTTCAGAGTTATCCGTGGCTTCTCTGAGTTACAGGGGGTCTCGGTATAGCAGTGCATGTCCATATAACGGTTGCAAATGGATACCAACTGTCTTTGTAACAAAAAGACACACCAAAAAACATCCAAATACCTCCATGCTGCTCATATGTAATGTCCGTCTTTTATTGAAGCCGTTGTATTGTATTGAAGCCCAGTTCTTCCAAATTTGACGAACCGGGAAGAGGAGCTTCGAGAAGCTTCCGCTACAAAACAAGCTTGAAACATATACTTATTAATTTTTTTTCGGGACAATTTTGCATTTCGGGGCTTCAATACAAGATGGACATTACATATGAGCAGCATGGAGGTATTTGGATGTTTTTTGGTGTGTCTTTTTGTTATGAAGACAGTTGGTATCCATTTGCAACCGTTGTATGGACATGCACTGCTATGCCGAGACCCCCTGTAACTCAGAGAAGCCACGGATAACTCTGAAACTTCTCCCAGCCCTTAGTCGACACGAGGGTGAGTAGATAATGAGTGAAATTTCAATTTTGGGTGAACTATCCCTTTAAGAGTGTGATCACATTTTTTAAAAAGTATTCATCAGGGAAATCTTACCAATGTACTCTTTCCACCGGGTCCCTCCTGACTGTGTTCCACCTCCCATTTGAGACAATGTCCAGGAACCTTCCCGGCTGGGCGCGCCCACTGTATTTCCAGCTGCCCATCTGGATGTGTTTGCAGATGTAGCTTGTCTGCGGTTCCTGGCTTCACTTTAATGAATATTGTAAGAAAGTAAAAGACTGTGACGGGAATCTGACCGAAGAACAGCAAATTTGTTGCAGAGCAAGTAAGGACAACTAATACAAAGTCTTCAAATGACAATGGATGTCCTCACTGAGCAGTCAGTGAATATACATTGGCACCGTACCGTGATTTTGGGTTTGCAGAGAGAAAAACATAGCTTCCAGGGCTCCTTCAGGTGAGGACCCATTTACACAGAAGTTGATATCAGTGAAATCAGGGAGAGTTTTCCCAGTGAAGTTGCAGCCACTCCTCGCTCCTCCTGAAATTATGTATTTCGGGCACTCCTCTGCTTTTTCCAGTTTTTTGTGCCTGGGGAAGAGTTGATGAAACACTGATTTTAGTAATCTAATCTATTCATCGACATAGGGGATTTTTGAGTGTTGAAAGTGTGTAAGTAAGATGTGATAGGACTAGAGGTGAGGCAATTCTGTAACGATAACTGTGAGATGAAATTTGATCTCAGGTTAGTTTTTGGACCTTAATATGTAGTGGCAACAAAAGGCAATGAAATATTACATAGTTACTTCAAATAGGAATGAATATTAAAAAACGAATTCTGTGTAAAATTAAGGATGTGTCTTCTTTTAAGACTTGGCTCACATGAGTCATGAATCTGTTACATCTGGAGAAGATTAGATCTCATCATGTTTGTCCTGGTTCTACGACCAAACATCTTCAGTAGTGCATGTGTGTATTTGCATACAAATGTGTATGTGTTACTTTTGTATATGTATGTTTTCATTATTGTTGATTGCAATGTTTGTAAAAAAAAAAAAGAAAAAAAAGTTGTTCACCGAAAAATTTATATATGTTTTCACTTCTCTTGGTAAATGTACTATACTGCAGACTTCCATTTTCTGGCTTGCAATTATTGTTATGTTAACTGATATTATTTTAAGAGCATGTAAAGAGCATTGTTTATTTTATTTTATTTGATCAATTTGTCTATTTTTACATTAATTCTATTTTATCTATATAGCATTATTTCATATTTATTTATATTATTGTCTCCTGGATCATTTTGTGTCTGTGTTTCTTGTCCATATAAATGAAAACAAATCAATTATTAATAGAATAAAATAGAATAGGAAATGTGTCATGGTAGTAGCCTTGCAGACAATTAATATACGTACATATGACAGATATTAAAAGAAAAGATAAAAAGTCTCTGATCTGTAGCTGTCAATCTACAGTAACATGCTCATAATAACAAAGTCAAAACTTTGTTGTACAGTAAGTGGGATCAGCATCTGCGTTCAGCATGTTAGTATGCTAGACAGACCCAATGGGAGTGTCATTAGTTTTGCTGTAGATGAAGATGACCAAACTTATTATTTGATTTTGAAGCATCACAGTCGAACTCATATAGATTGCAATTCTTTACTTTAAACCTAAATAACCCAAAAGTCAGGGGATCACAAATTGTAGGCTACTAGTCTTTGTTAGGTGTAGGACATACCAGAAGTATAGATGTTGCTGAGAGTTGGCTGGCATCCTCGGGCTTCTTTCCCACTTGCACTCCATCTTCTCCATGTTATTAAACACACAGGCAAATTTTTTGACTGCGGTACCAGCAACACCTGGAGGAAAAACAATTAATCACATTCCAAAATGATCAGCATCACATTGATTCCTCCCTATGTTACACCTGTAATAAGCTGAATGGCTGACCTGTGCTGGGAGGTTTCTGGACCAGTTCAGTGCAGTTCGTACTCCTGATCATGGTGCCGTTGGTACAGGGTCCACTCAGCAATGTGTACACTCTCACTGCTACTTCTTTCATCAGATCAAACTGGGCACTGTACGACAACTTGGGAGTCCTGATGGCCTGACAATCCAGAAACAAAAATCTGTTATTCAGTCTACAGTTTGTATTTACAGGATGTAAATACAAGAAGATGTTACAGGAACTAGACTTTCCATGAGAGATAATTGGGCCCAGTGTGTTAGCAATCAAAGTTGTTTAGTGTTTTTCAGCCCTGTTTGTAGGCCTATTTAAATTTAATGAGAACTTGTTCATTTCCTGCCGACAATGAGACAACATGGAATTTTCAGGATGTCACAATCAAGCGTTGATAGCTGTTGTATCATACTTTATCTTAACATCTCCTGTTTAAATTGGCAGCTTTAGTAGGAAATAGTCATAGTAGCTGAGATGTCATGACACAGCCACACACTGTCCATGTCATTCCCTCGGCATCCCTCATCACCATGGTCACAGTCAAAGCCATGACATCACATACCACAATTCTCACACTTAACTTCATCTTCTGCCAAAGTTGTAGTAGTAGTTACTAACTCTTGTATCATGTCATTGTGTAGTCACTCCCTTCTGATGCGCCATCCCCTGCACACACCTGTTCCTAATCACCCCTGTGTATATACACCTTATTGTTCCTTATTGTTCGTCTCACTCACTGCCAAAAAGATCTTCAATTGTTTATCTTCGCCGCTGTTCACCTGCCTGTTTGACTACTTTTATGGCTGCCACTCCTTTGCTCGGCACCGTTGCCCTTCTGGTTTCTTTGAATGTTCCAGTGAAAACTCTTTACCTCTATTCACATCATCAAACATCATTGTTGTGCCTGTGCTTCTCGTGTTTCCCAGAAAAAGATGGTTATCATCATCGTCACAGATTCGCAGATATCAGCATCCCTTGCAAACGTGACTACATCTGTATTGTTACGGAGCCTTTTTATTGTAGCTTGCCTGGGCACTGCATGGGACGTATTGACAACAAAATAAATTAGATGAAAGTTGACCTCTAAAAGTAGCTTGGAGGCTTTTTGGTGGAACTTCTGAGCCTGTTTAAATCAGGAAATTACTTTTCAAAGATGAAAACAAAAACAAACACACACATTTCATCCTGCCCATGTTATGATCCTGTGAGTTGCCTGTTTGCCACATGTGAGCAAAAGAAAGCTCCATCTGCATGTGCAGGTATAATCATTTTTCTTCATTACTGTCATCATTTGTCACATAGCCTACAGACTGTTATAGCCACATGAATATCATTTTTGGATAAATATTTTAAAAAGTAACATTTCCATGGGTTGAATCTATAGTTTAATTAATGCCTGGATCTTACACCAATAAGTCATAATTGTAAGCACTTACAGTCCAGCTGTTCTTGTAAGTGTTGAAGTACTCCATCTGATACAGTTTTGGACACTCTGTCCTGTTGATCAGACTGGCTGGGGGGCTCCATGCAATTTCAAGATGTCCAAGATGTCCAGGGTCTAATATCACAAGGTCCACAGGAGGGTCCACTGCAAGTGACAAGGTTGTTTCTTAACTCAGGTTGAATATTAATAAATCCCAGCAGTCAGACTGGTGCTAGTACAGCACATGCCCAGGCTGGCTGGTAATTGCATTCGATTACAAAATAAATTACAGTAGGAGAAGGCACTAAGTCGTACCTGAACTGGCAAACATCCTGCAACACACTCAGACTCCGTGTTTCTAGGTTTAAGTTATTCCTAGAAATAAGGTAGAGGGGTGAAAAAATTAAGAAAACAAATCTGCACCAACCTGCGAGTCCATTGCAATGTATGCTTCTCCTCCAGGTTAGTAAGAGCAGCATCAGCGTGGCTCGATGAATCACCGCCGATTTATTTCCCATTAGTACAATTTGACAGGCTACAAGCTTCTAACCGCGACTGAAAAAACAAAGAGTGAGATGTAAAGATGATGTCGGCTCGATTTAAATTCTACTGTGATAGCATCGGCTTGACGTGGTTATGACAAGTATAATAATGAAATCTTGAAGGTGTAAATACCATAAAATACTCTCGCGTTGACTCGTCTGTGTGGTGCGTCATGAGATCAAAAGCGCGGATTGTCAGTCGAGCGCAGCCTACTCACCTGAAGGGAAGAGGACCGTTTTGCCTTCTGCAGCAGGTTCAGACAGAGTTTAGGAGACTGAGACACAGTGGGAGGACTGACCCCTTTGTACACCCCGCAGAAACCGGACACGTGGATCTCCCCCCCACCCCACCCATGCTTGGTTTCTAAGTAATCATTTCCATCTAAATATGAGGAACTGCAAGAATCAGAGTGGTTGAGGAAGTATGATAAAAGGATGGGGTGGAGGGCAAGATTTCATTGCATTTGTCATTTCATGTTGGCTCAGCTCAGGTCCTATCACCAGCTTTGCTGATGGTTCCAGCGAAATTCTCCTCACTGTTAGCTCCATGTTAGTCACTCACTTCCACGACACACTTGTCCAGTGGTGTGCGGGGTGGGGGGGTGGAGGGGGGCAGTCGCCCATCCTCATGACCCAATTGTTGAAAAAGACGTGCTAAAGTGCCCTCTTGGGAGTACAAATGTGTATTAAAGTGCTCTCTTCAGTGGCAGTGTGCCATTTTTTTTCTTTTCCCCCATGCCCTTGTCACTGCACTTGTCACAAATGTATTCGGTACATTTAACAAAAGAAAAAAAACAAAAAACACCTAGTTTCTCAGGGGCAGAGAGATACAGATCTAAAGTTTTTTTTTCCCAGAAGAGGTCAATGAAACAAAGCTTTTCAGCTGGTGTGAGATATTACTGTAACTTTAATCCATTTTCAGAACTATTTGAACTATCTGTAACTCCAAAGATTTGGTTTCATGCATGATTTAGTAAAATATAAAAGAAAAAAATGTTCTTGTATGATTTGATATTTCTAACAGGTTTATGTTTAAATGACAGAAACAATCTGTGACTGAGACTTTGTCTTACACCAGAAAGCAACAAAAGCCAAATAACAAGTGTGGTCATGAATCTGCACACTGTGGACTCACCATAATCATGTTTTAAGGATTAAAAAATCTGTTTGGATAAACTTGTGGTTTGGAGTTCGGCTGTAACAGCCAGGTTAAATCAACCATGCAAAATCAGAGCATCTGATATAGACGAAATTATCATGTTGCAACAGGCTCAGTGTGAGGATGAGCAATTTCTACCCAAATTCTGATTTCCATGGTGATATATAAAGTACACTGTGGTGATGTAGTTGAGAATAGATAGACATAAAAGTTAGTTGTACGTCAAATCCTAAACCAATAACAAACGCAATATGGATTTGGTTTAATAATATTAAAATACATTTTTAGGATATGGGTAAGTTGGGGTTCAAACAAAACTGATGCCCATAAGACTGAAAGATTGTGATTGGTTTAGATTGCCAACAAAAACAATGTGTTCTGTTTTTTACCCTGATTGAGTTGTCTACTTCAAAAACATACCTCACCAAATCCTTCTTTAAAGCTGGGTTGAATAATTCTTCCCTTTGTACAGTTATAAATCTCATAAAAATAAATAAGGACCAGCTCCGTAAGTAGAGATCACAAAGAGGAGCTTGAACTTTACCTAATTTATTATGCAAGAACCCATTCAATTGCATTTTTGGTAGATGATACTGCTTTCTAGAGACAGATCAAGAGGCCTGGCATACTTTACTGGCATTTTTGCAAATCCTGTTACTCCTTAACGTGATGTCATGAAAGTGCATATTATGGTTATCAGAGAGGTACATTACACTCAGTCAGAGTCAGGGAACATCTTGAGAGGAAGGACATGGTTCAGGAGGGGAAGCTCTGACACCGGAAACATGAAGCATGTACTCCATAGAGGAAAAACATAGAGGCCCAAAGGATCAGGATGATGAGGTGTAGGGGTTGGGTGCGGGGCTGAAGAACAACATAGACAGATTATGACACACTGAGCAGAAAAAGCAGGTGGAGAGACAGAGGCTCGTTGTAAGGGGAGCGTGTGTGTGTGTGTGTGTGATAAAGAAAACCAAAAAGACAGACAATAGAACACAGACTTATTCAGGGCATTGTGCCAAAATCTGCCTCCTTTTCCAAGGAAGAACTTGCATGCGTGTGCTTGTGTGTTCACTGCTCACTGAGGAGAATTGTATGTTTTCTCCGAACTTCATTAATACCGCCTCACAGTTGCTGAACCTATAAATACAAGTCTGGCCATGAAATGCCTTGAAAATATGATTGTATTGGATTCATTTTTCAGCCCTAACAGTTCCAATAAATTCTTCTTCTCATGTCGAAATGGCACTGAAAACGACAGAGGCATGCAGATGTGCTGATCTCATCATCAAATCAATTGCTAAACAATGAGAAACAATAGGCCAAAAAATTTGTAATTCTTCGATGACAAAAAAAACAAAAACATGGTTGAAACAGATTGAATCACAAGATGCAGAGAGAAGCAGAAACAGAACAAAGAGGTTTCACTGGAACATATAAAACAGATCTGGTGGAGAGACTGGTGCAGACTGGTACTGGTACAGATATGCAAAAACAGTTCCCAAATGATTTTGGATGACTTGATAATCATCATCCTTTCTGCCTTACTCAGTAAATTCCCTAAATTACCTAAAATTTCTGAAGAAACCAGTTCCATGTTAGTCACCATTTACAGTATTATCTACTTGACAGTTCCCACAGTAAAACTGTGTAAAGTGAGATAGTCGACTCGATAAATTTGTTACAGTCTGTGATGCATTTAATAACAACAAGATGGATCCAGCTGCAAAGAATTTGACTTTATTCTATATTGACCACGTTCTTTTTTTAAGAAAACCCTGGAATTTATACAGATGATATGTACAGGATTCATTCAGTATTCTTGCATGCATTTGACTTGTTTTTAAAATACAAAAAGCTTGTATACATGAGTTTTAAATGTTCTCGGCAGTGTAGTATTCAGTTTCACTCTTCTTTGGATGAGATGAGAGGTGTGAAATCATAACAAGCAAAATTCCGTGGCACATGGGTCAGTCACAGGCACGGAAGCAGTTGTAGCGATTGCTCACGTACACATCGCAAAACATAGATCAGCATCGATATCTGTAGGGATTTGCCAGTTTGACTCCATGCTGCAAATATTGCTGAATTAATTGTTTGTTGCAAGTGTGCTGTAAAGGGAGTGTCACGTAACAGCAGGACCAAAAACACTCTGTACATTGGCTTCACTCTGAGATCACTCATAAAACACCCTCTGGCAAAACCCTCGAGTTTTTCAAAATCTGTACAAAAGAACAGAAACAAGAATGGGACAGAACTGTTCTTGAATTGAAAACACAATGACAACACAAATTAACATATAAAAAGACAGTCGGCGACATCTTTTGATCACAGATGTTCTACATGCTGACACATGCTCCAAGCAGAGACACATGTGAAAAGGTTCACAGCTGTTCCAAGTCAGTCTTAAAAACGACACCCACACGCTCATCTGTGTGGTCTCCACATCCAGACTATTAAAGTGACCCTGAAGAAATCCCTTTCTTGCAATATTTTGTATATTAAAAGGCCAACGTTTCGGGTCTTTAACCTTGTTCAGGGCGTCAAGCAGAGGGACTGAGAGCCTGTCTCTTTTGTAGGCTGGTAGGCCTGTGTGTGGGATGAGCTGCAATATTTGTCCATATAATGGTTGTGAATGGTGATCACTTTTCTTCGTCCAAAAAGACACACCAAAAAACATCCAAATACCTCCATACTGCTCGTCTGTAACGTCCCTCTTGTATTGAAGCCCTGACATGAGAAATTGTACCTTATGTTGCTTCCTGTGTCAGTGCAAATCACGCGAGATTTGCACTGACACAGGAAGAGCAGTGAACTGAGACACTGGGAGCTTCCGCTACAAATAAGCTTAAAACATAGACTTATAACATTTTTTACGGAACAATTTCTCATGTCGGGGCTTCAATACAAGAGGGACATTACAGACGAGCACTATGGAGGTATTTGGATGTTTTTTGGTGTGTGAGCACCATTCAAAACCATTATATGGACAAATACTGCTGCGCGGACCCCGCCGTAACTCAGAGAAGGCACGGAGGACTCTGAAAATTCTCCCAGCCCTTAGTCGACATGAGGGTGAGTAGATAATGAGTGAAATTTGAATTTTGGGTGAACTATCCTTTTAAGTTCAGGAAGTAGTGGGGCTTGGCATAAAGCCTATTGGATGCCCTCAAGAAGGTTAAACAACCTTTGAAAGGTAAGTGGAAAAAACTAGCTTGTCCTTTTGGAAAATACCACCTTAAGTTCAGGCAAAGTTTATCTGAGTGTTGACAAGTGAGAGTTGGTAGCAGCCACAACTCAGTGATCACAAACAGAGATAACAGAAAATAATGTGAATACCCAGCCGTATGTTAGCTTTGGCTGAACTTCAGAGCCAATTGGTGCCACTATGTACCCATAGCCAGTATAAACCGGAGGAATGATAATGTTTTAATGTAACTAAATTGTGGCATAGAAACACAAACAGTCTGTGAGATGTAAAATGTTGGCTGTAAATCGATGCACAAACACAAGTTGTACCCGGGTAAGTGTCATGTGTCTTTGCATGTGGACGTGCGCGTAACTGTCTGTGACTATCAAACTTTAGGAGGTGAATCAGCAGGTGTCTGCCTGCAAACTGTTGTCATGGTAACGCTTCCCCAGAAGCTGCTATTGAATTTTTGTTTTGTTAAATTTGTTTAGTCTAAAAGATGGATAACAGGACAGTGTGACGCACAGGACTGTTAGCAGGTGAAACGTGAGTAAGGCAAAGGTTTGATTGACATACACACAAAAAAACAAACGATCACAACAACAGGGAACACAGCCGGTGTTTTCTCCTCAGCTAACAGACTGACTCATGTCACCTTGTAACTTAATAGGGTACACAACTTGACGGGCAATGGAAGAAAGACACGCACATCATGTTTACGTGTTGGCACGCACAGACATTCGCACTTTTGCTGCATTGAACTTATTTTTTAAAAGGTGTCCAACAAAAACATTTCTCATTAATTAAAGTCCCAGCCTGCGTGTACCAGCTTGTGCGAGAATTAATTAACTTTGAAGGCAGTCAGTCAAATTGGAAATTGAAATTGGAAACAGAGCCAGAGTCGACAATTAAATACATCTGCATCTGTTGCCAGTTGCCATGGATGTGAAAAACAAATAAGAAAATTGTTTAGGAAAAAAAACCGATGTGAGTCATATTAACAACATCTACCGGTCTATAAATGTCACCTTTTTCACAGTCAATATAATGTTCGGTAAAGTAAAACACTGGTTCACGTTGCTCAACTTCTTTTCTTCTCTTCATCAGGGATTAAACCTGCTACTTTTTCTATGAGTAGTTAGATCACCTTAATTAAACATGATTCACCACAACAACACAAGCAATAATGTCTGTGTTCTCATCAGGTCTTTCTTTCTTTCTTTCTTTCTTTCTTTCTTTCTTTCTTTCTTTCTTTCTTTCTTTCTTTCTTTCTTTCTTTCTTTCATGTCTTAACTCACTCACAATCCAATGAAAGCTTGGACATGTTTCTTTCCAGCCTTTCAATCATAATAATCCATTTATGGCAGTAAATATCTTTTCTTTTCTTTTCTTTTTTTTTCAACAGTTCATCACAAAAGCAGAGATAGGTTACGCATCATTGTCTCTGAACTTTAATTTTAGACATTACTGCCGTCAGCGATAACGCCACTGTGACTGTGACTCTTGTTGTTCACATGCAGCCAGCGAGCTTCTGTAATGCTAACAGTGCTGTGTGCTACACTTTAGGGGTTTATGTTTCAAATTGATAGTGTTTCATAATAGATGAACATTTCACACGGAGATAAATTATTGTGATTATAAGATGCCGTCAAGATGCACTGTCACACATGATGCATTTTATAGCATCATTAGATATTGTGTATAAGATGCTTGTTTGATACGATGACCTGTATGCAGCATCAGACAACACACTCAGGGATGAGGCTATTTTTTTTTTTTTACAGCTGAGCCTGAACATCTGGAAGCCCTGTGTTCTCTGTTCTTCTAATTGGTTCTTTGGAATAAGATGGCACAAAGTCAGGTAATACAACCCATTCAGAGGAAGCAGAGGTTCTCATGAACAGTATTAACAGCAGGATGTTGGACAATGGCTCATACAAGTTACAGCAGAGCAGCTGCTAATGTGTAATAAATAATACATCATGGATTAACAACTGAGAAAAATACAGCTTAATTTAATAAACTAATGACATAATTGAAAACACCCCAACTTTAAGGCACAACATGTCATCTTTTTAGATGTTACAAGGCTGTTGAACATGGTGACACAAGAAAGCTTTTGTATCCTCACTAGACAGTTGCACTAACAGAGCTGGTGCCATAGTTGTATAATTAATTAATTAATTTAACTGATGTCAATTTAATGTGTTATCAACAAAATCTCAATACAAGTCATTAAAACCTCAGCTGCTCTTCAAAGGTGCATTTTCCAAATTCAGTAGCCTGTGTAGCCATGTGAAAAATGGATTATGACTGACACACAGATACACACACCCTGTTAAATTGTGTGGGAATGCAAACTCAGGTGCCAACCAATCCATTAAGTTACATGCTGTAACACTGACACAGGTGTATTGACAAATGATGTGAAAATATTTGTTTTATGTTTAACCTTTTGTCCACACTAAGCCATTCTCACAGACACAGGAGTTACTTAATCTGAAAACCAACACACAGGAAAAAAAAAAAGAGAACTAGTTGTTTAGCCACACCTGAACAGTTAGTCCGGGTCAAGACACATAATGCAACAACATATAAATATAAAACAAGTCAATAAATACATAAATAATTTGATTTCCCTGAAATAATGAACTGTATCAGAAACCACATACGTACAGCAGGGTGGCCTGGCAGTTTGCAGGAGCGATAACAATCACTCAGACCCCTCCACTCACAACACATACAATATAAACAGGTTTCATCTGAGGATATGCAAAGTAATAAAACCCGAGCTGCTCTGTGTATAACGTGGCAAACCCATGCTCTGCTCCAGACTTAGACTGCATGACAAGCAATAGTTGGCAATGACTGGGAAGAAAGTATAAAACCTTTAGAAAAGTTGGAACACAGTTTGTTTTTCATGTGCCCATGCACTGGAAAAACGCTACAAAACAGGAGTGTAATGTCCTCACAGTGGCCAACTTTCACAGCTCCTGGTGCATGCAAGAATGAGTTGAGAACGATTTTCAACTTACCTGTACAGCAGTTTCAAGATGTCAAAACCACACCTGTGTTTGGCAACGGGCAGAATTTACTACTGCAGCATGACCAACCACATCTGTAATTAGTTTCTTCTCAGAGGAATGGTGATTCCTCAAATAAAACAATGGCAAACAGATCAATACCGCTCATGAGTCAGGCTTGGCTACTGAAATTATGCGAAAGATTACAAAACAGAACAGTAATAAAAAAAAAACAGAACAGTAATAAATTCAAAAAATAAATTCCCATGGTAAAAATAAGTTGCACAAAAAGAAAAGAAAGAATAACTCAAGAGTTGAAGAACCGCTTGAGGTCAGTCTGTGGTTTGGGGTTCAGAGGCCGGCGTGCAGCTTAGGTCTCTTTAGTGAAAGAGTGAGTTACATGTCTGTCATCTCCTCGCCGCCGATGTGCTCAACACCTGCATGGAAAGGTTGTCGACACTGGCACTTGCAGGCTCAATAATCACTGAGCATGTTGAGAGGGATGCAGGTCTTCCTATGGACCCTTTGTCTTGTCTTATCTTGTCTGTATCTCCCCAGCGAGTCCAAACTGTGCAGCTCAGAAAACACACTGTCACATTTCAAGTCCACACACACATACGGGTTGTCCCCGGTAACTAGAACAGGATACTAATGAAAATGTGATGGACAGGAGGTGGGAAGTGGAAGCTGACATCATATGGGGAGACAGAGGTGTCTCAGCCTCCTGTCTCCTCTCTCAGTCAGGCAGAAGCAGACTCCCAAAAAATCCCCGCCCACTAGGTCCTCACCCCGATGGGGAGGGAGGGGGGTCGGGGCTCTCTGGTCCCTGGCGAAATGGTGCAGGTTTTGGGCTGGGGACTGGGTTTGGCTGGATGACGGTAAGTTGGACGCGACATTCAGGCTCGTGTCAAACAGCGGACAGTTGCGTGGGCTTCAGAGGAGGCAGGTCCAGCAGAGCCTGGACCGTCACACCCACCTTGACCAGGCCGCGCTCTTCTAGGATGTGATGGGGAAGACACAGCTTGTCCTGAGTTAGAGAGAGAGACGTCAAATTTCTGCTACCGTTTGGGGCACACAATAAAGATTCTATCTATCTATCTATCTATCTATCTTTAGTCAGAAGGTCGACACAGGTTGGTTGGTACACCCACATTTTCTCACTCACTTCTAATTATCATCAACCGACTGCACAGTTTTTGTTTCATGTGGTTTTTGTTTTGAGATATTAATTTCCTAGAACCTGTTTATGATCTTTATCTCATATTTAATGAAAACATTCCTAATCCTTGATTGATGACAGGTTATTGTTACCTGAGTGCAGAAATGTCAGTGACGGCTCACTCGATATTTATATCTAAACTATGGAGCAAAAAGAAGTAATAATTTCATCTTACACAAAACTGAAGCCCCGGTTGTAAAACAATCACTGTTCAATAAGGATAACAAAAAACAGATGACATCATCTCATCTTAACTGGTCATTTTCTGATGCATCAATTCAAGACACGTCAAAAAAACCTGGTTGCTACATTCAGATTTTTAAAGGGATAGTTCACCCAAAACTCAAATTTCACTCATTATCTACTCACCCTCATGTCGACTAAGGGCTGGGAGAAGTTTCAGAGCCATCTGTGCCTTCTCGGAGTTACAGGGGGGCTCCGTGCAGCACTGCATGTCCATATGATGGTCACTTTTCTTCGTCCAAAAAGACACAATCTCGCGCAATTTGCACTGACACGGGCAAAGCAGTGAACTGAGACACTGGGAGCTTCCACTACAAACAAGCTTAAAATATAGACTTATTTAATTTTTTTCTGAACAATTTCTCATGTCGGGGCTTCAATACAAGAGGGACATTACAGACGAGCACTATGGAGGTATTTTGATGTTTTTTGGTGTGTCTTTTTGGACGAAGAAAAGTGAGCACCATTCAAAACCATTATATGGACAAATACTGCTGCACGGAGCCCTGCTGTAACTCCGAGAAGGCACGGAGGACTTTCTTCCAGCCCTTAGTCGGCATGAGGGTGAGTAGATAATGAGTGAAATTTGAATTTTGGGTGAACTATCCCTTTAAGTATCAGAGGAGACTATTCATCATGTAGGCTAATGAAGCTAAGCAAACAAACCTGAACAATGAAAAAAGCTTTAATAATAATGATATTATTTTATTTCATTCTTTCTGTCTATTATTTTCACTTATTTATCTCTTTATTTATTTTTCATATCCTTCTCTTTTAGAGGTCTTCCACATGCAATAAATCTTTGTTTGTGTGTGTTGTGTGCTACTGATGTAACAACATAATTTCCTGCAAAGGGTGAATAAAGTATTTTTTTATCTTAATCGTATCTATTGGAGAAACTTTCCATAAGTGAGGAAAGTCGGCTATGTCAAGCTGTAAACCAGCCCAGTGAGTGTGCATGACTTAACATGTGGGGAAACCAAGTCCTTACATGAGGATTTATGCACCAATGGTTGATCACAAAAGAGCAGAAAGCAATAAAACCAAACAGTTTTGACAGTTTGTAATCCATGACTGGCAATGATAATTGATGATGATTTACTGATTACCTGTGGGACACCCATCTTCTTACAGGCATCCAAGAAGTTCTCCACATTCCTACGACATTTAGCCATGCTAAGCTTTGGCTGGGGGCCAGAAGATCAGTCATGTTAGCAATTAAACGCGGGACAAACAGACACCAGACATGGAGCTAAAAGGTCATGTAGGTGGCAATACATGTATTGACATATACTGTGGTTAAAGGGCAATGAGTAATTTAACCCTCTTGATATTTTTTTATTTTTTATGTCTGTGGCACCTTGACATCAATTACATTGTGCTTACCACTGCAGGCGACGGCACATGGATGCTGGCAACAGACCGAGGACAAATGTGATTGGCTAAATGGCAAAGGACGACTCCATCCATTAGAGCAGCACCAACATCGTCTGGGAGCAGCACCTTCAGTCTGGACTCAATGTTCTGCAAACACATAAACAATGATCTCATTATATCACTACACTGAAAATGTCAATTTAATTTATTAAACAAGATTTATTTCTGTACAAGAAGCCAACCATCTGATGCAGCTTGCAGGCAAGATTGTTAATATGATGCTTAAAAGAGAATTTATGGACTATTCAGATACCCAGTATTTGTACTCCAACACCCTATCAATACGGGAATCATGACATTATCAATAACAGGTTTAGAATTTGAAAATATCAAACTTCAACAGTTTGAAAGTTGTTAAATGCAGCCTGCAGTATGTCAGTGGCTAATTGTACAGAATCAGCAATACAATAGATAATAGTATCATCAGCATAAAAGCGGTAATAACAGTCAATGCTTTAAGTGGGAAAAAAATATGTGCCGGTACTCCCCTTTTCAGCTGTTGGCTGGTAAATTAGGCGGTGGGCGGTCGATACCAGCACATCATTAAGTGATAAGCTACTGTATATTCAAATATGATGCTGATTTTTTTTTGGGCATTTATGCCTTTATAGATAGTACAGTTGAGACAGACAGGAAACGGGGAGGCAGAGAGAGGGGGAATGACATGCAGCAAATGGCGCCCGACGCGGGACTCGAACCAGGGCCGACTGCAGCGAGGACTGTGCCTCTATACATGGGGCGCTCACTCTAACCACTACGCCACGCGACGCCCCATGATGCTGATTTTAAAGGGACAACGAGGAGTTTTGGAAAAGCGAAGCGTTTTCACACTACATTTATGAGCCTCCGCGCACACCGTGAAATTATTTGACCGGCGCAAGACGGACTCTTGTTTTCATTCATCAAGAATTAAAGTCAGAGGTTCGAAGACGATCACATACCGTCGTAGTTCCGACCATAAACGGCAATTCGGCAGCGTTATTCTCATGACTCGCCACGAAACCGAAAGAAAAGAAATGCTGGTCGGCTCGACCAGCATTTCCGCCACCACTAATAATAACAAAATAACGATAGAGACAAAACGATATATTTATCGAAAATGGGCCCATTAACAAGTGTGGGCAGCGTAGATTCATCCACATTAACGTGAGACTTTTTTATAACCAAATAGAAACTCCTCGTTGTCCCTTTAAAAAACGTTCAAGTGAATAATCTATGAAGATAAATGAATCAGTGTTTGTTATTTGAAGTTTAGCCACTTCATAAAAGTGTCTCTATCAATAAATTATTGCCAACATGAGTTTATTAATAATACGTTTATTTGAAAACAGGGACAGTGCACATTAATAACATCACTGTAAATGCGCCATAATTAGCCAAGAGGCTATTTTTCATCTGTAGTCCCCAGACGGATGTTAAAAAGTCACCCTAAAAACAGAATATGAATATGATTAAAATTACAAAGTTATTAGCCAAGGCAATCTACAAACATGCAGCAATTAACAACTTGACAAAAGAACATACAACATAACATAAGAACATATAACATCAATCAGAAAACATAATTCAATACATCCCCAAAACATGCAGCAAAGACACATCACACCACAGCATGCAAAGCAGAAGCACAGACACAAATTGCATGCATACACAGTAAAAACGAGACCACAAAAAGACATGCATGCTGACACAGGCAGACAGACAACAACAAGATGGCTACAGGTTCAGCACAGACGGACCGGAGAGAGAGGAAGGAAGGTGTAAAAGAACTAGTGCTGACAGAGCTGAGCACCAATCAACCATCTCTTCAAATGAGCTCTGAATAAGTTGTAAGTATTCAAGTCTCTAATAGTAGATGGGATGGAATTCCACTCTAGTGCAGCTCTAACAGAGAATGCAGACTGACTAAACGAACTTTTCCTAAATGGAATAATACAGTCTCCTCTTGCTGCACCTCTTGTGAACCCATATGCAGTTGTTCTTATGTTGACGAACTGTCTGAGCGGAGGCGTGGTGGAACCATATATAATCTTGTGCATAAGACAGGCATTTACATATTTAATCAAATTGTCCCAACTCAACAGATTCTTAATATTGGACAATGATGAGAATGTACCGGTTTCTTGTCAAGGATTTTAACTGTTCGTTTATACAAAGATTCTATTGGTTTTAGAGAAGTGTTACTAGCCTGTGACCAGGTAGTTAAACAGTAGATGATATGGGAAAAAAACATGGAATGCATATACATCTTAGCCGCCTGTGTTGTCATATAATCTCGAATGAACCTAAAGTTTGAGAGATTGAATTTGACCCAGCTACAGACCTTTTTCACCTGAGCCTTAAAATAAAGTTTAGAGTCAACCAAAACACCAAGATACTTGTATTCAGATACGACCTGTAGCCTCTCCCCTGAAACAAAGATATCCGGCTTGACACTAGGACTGTTCTTCTTAGTAAAAAACATACATACTGTTTTAGACACATTCAGCTGCAAACAGCATTGCTTTAACCACGCTGTTACATGAGTCATGGAGTTTGTGAGTTTATCAGCAACCTGTGTCATGCTGCTACCATGTACATAAATTACCGTGTCATCGGCATACATTTGGATGTTGGTGTCAGGACATACATATGGTAAGTCATTGATATATAATGTAAATAGCAAAGGGCCCAATATGGATCCTTGTGGGACTCCTGTGGACAGACGAAGGGCAGCTGATTTATGATTCTGTACCTGAACAGACTGAGATCGAGTTGACAAATATGATTCTATCAGAAATTAAAACTAGCTAATTTTGACATGAGAATTATATGATTAACAGTATCAAATACCTTTATCCAACAGAGATTTGATTTTTTTCTATTAAAAAACAGTTGGCAGTTGAACAGTTAGCTCTGAAGCCGAATTGCATTGGGTGCAGAGTAAAGGAGCTATTGTTTAGATGGCAGGTGATTTGTTCAGCTACTACTTTCTCTGCAGCCTTTGACACTGTAGGTAGAATACTGATAGGTCTGTAATTGCAGGTTGAAACAGGATCTCCACATTTAAATATTGGGACAACAACAGCTGACTTCCAAACACTCAGAAACAATCCATGAGAAATCGAGAGGTTAATAATTTTGGTGATAGGATTAGTCAGTGTTGTACTGAGCTCTTTGAGCATAACTGCATCCATACCAAATATATCTTTTGCTCTAGATGGATTCAGAGATCAAATCATTCTGGCAACCTCTGATTCAGTGACATTTCTTATGCTGAAAGCAGGTTCCATTGTATTAACTGGACAAACATTAGTGTACTCAGGTGAAAAACACTGTGCAATAGTGGCCACAGAATCAATAAAGTGGTGGTTAAAAGCTTCCGCTACTTCTACACGATCGTTTCTGAGCATTCCATTTATTTTAAGTTCAAGCTGTTTCCTCTCTTTATTTTGAGGCCCTGTTAATTTTTTTTAGCTGGTTCCAGATCATTTTAGAGTTACCTCTTGCCTTTTCTATTATGGTCAAGAAAAAATCTGCCTTTGCTTTTCTTAGTTTCTTTACCACTTTGTTCCTTAAACTAGCAAAGTGTTGTCTGTCATGACTCAACTTAGTTTTTATTGCGGTTTTTAGAACAAGATCCCGTTCTTTCATTAGTTTTAAAATATCTGCATTTATCCAAGGGACAGTGTTTTTGTTATTTTTGCACCTAAATTTGCAGTTAAAATCTTTAATAATGCTCTCTAGTTTTTTTGAGAATATTTGAGTATCTTCTTCATGGTCTATGCCCAACAGTAGATCACCCCACTCAATCTATTGAACAGCACTTTTAAAGTTCTCCTGTTATATATTCATATTCCTTGGCCCTAGGGCTAAACCGCTTATTGCTTAGTTTTCTGGCTACCAGTGTCAAATTGTGGTCAGAGAGACCAGTTACCATATTATAGGATTTTAAAATTCTCTCAGGTCTGTTACTAAATATTAAATCAATTTGAGTACTAGTGGAATTAGTTATTCTTGTGGGCCCATTAATCAGTTGCATGAGGTCAAATTAGTCAGTTATCTGTTTGAGGTTCTTTCTAGAGGATTTTTCCCCCCAGTTGATGTTAAAATCTCCCATAATAATTACTTATTTGTTGAAATTACATTCTTTTAATAATTTCTCAAATTTCTCATAGAAACTAATATTCACTGCTACTGTAACTGTTTCTACAGTAGGAACAGCAACGTTTACAACAGTTAAGTCACAATAAACTCAATATCTGGAAACAAATAAACATTTTCACTAAAATCAAGCTGAATGAGCGATTCCTCCTGATGCTGCTGTGATTCACTACATTCAGGTAGCCTAATGTTAGACAGGGGTTTGGGGCTGGTTTGTCTCAGCTATAGGTGTGTATTTGTGGTCAGATAAACAGCCTCCACAGACAGCTGTCATTAGCTTGTTCTGAACAAGCTGACTGCAACAGATTCACAATGTTTCTCAATAAGAGCTTTCATTTTAGTGAGCTTTTGTTAACGAGAAGTGTTAGCCAAACAAGCATTTTCGGAAATATGACTCAGTAGTAGATTACTTGTTGATAGGCTACCACTGGGAAGTCATGTATGGCTTTATAACTCACAAAGGTTTTAGTCGCTCCACATTCACGTCTCATCTGCAGCACATGGAGTTATACTATGACGAGGCAGCGGCGTGCACTCTGTTATGTGCATGTGAGAGAGACATGGATGCATGGAGAGAGCACGCAGTGCGGGGCAGCCTCGCCCCTCAGTGAGAGACAGAGAGGAGCAGCAGAGCGCACTTAAAGCACTGATAACTTTATACAATGCAAAAGTAAGATCATTTATGTACAAACTGAAGAGGATTGGTCCCAAAATTGATCCCTGAGGTACCCCTTTAAAAATTGGTAGTGCGTTAGATTTAACATTCCCTGCCTTTACACACTGGTGTCTCCCATCAAGATAGCTTTGGAAGAATTTACAGGCTGTATTATCCGTACCAATACAAAGTGTACGCAGGAGTAATGATTGACTGTATCAAAAGCCTTAGAAAAGTCGACAAAAATGTGGTTGATTTATTTGTTTTTACTGAATACTAAGTATTAGTGTACTTAAGTTACGTCTCCTCTCTGTCTCCTCCACAAACCAGGAAACAGACTCAAGCGCAACTGAGACTTTGTATCTAGAAGAAGCTATGAGCACAAATGCAAGAGCCCAGTGAGGCAGAAAGTGAACGTGGTTGTGAGATGCTGCTGAGCCCAGGAGATTATCCAGGCCTGCACTGCACTGTATACGTGAATCATATTTTGGCATGTTTACAAAATAATGTCACTAGAGTAAATACAGAGAGGAAAGTTGTTTACCCGATCATATAAACGGTGACCGATAATAATCCTGTTTAATATTATGTTTTTCATTTTCCATGGAGTTTTGCTCTTTGAAATAAAAGTGAGGTGCTTCCAATACAACTGGAGGATGTGTGTTTCTGAGTCACAGGTCTGGTATTTACTACCTGGTGTTCCCTTAGACTGGAGATACAAATCACCCCAGGGGCAGATTAACTGTATTATTATTGTATGAAGTGCTACTTAATACGATCTGATTTGGGGATTTAAAATTCTGCTACAGGTGGAATATTAGTTAAATTGAAGATACTATTGAACTAATGGCCCAACACTGTCAAAGTAAAAACAACTAGTGGTTCAGTTAATGTGGTAGATTTCTAATGATTCTTTAAACTTTAAAACCCTGAGTAGTTCAATAATTTTGCACCAGTTCAACAAGGTCCACTTGTCCTCCCCTCGGAGCCTCCTAACGACACACCCCTTCCTGCACAGCAGAGCAACAAGCCTGCCAGCAGAAACCAAACATGGCGCCAGCTTTGAATGCGGAGTAACAAAGTCGGATTCACACAAGTCACAACTTCCACAATAAAAACCAAAGATGACCTGTTCAATATAAACTCAGCTGTATCAGCATCGCTACTCAGGCTCATATCTTGGCGGAGCTTTCTCTCCATCGGTCAAATGATGACCCGATGTTTACTTTCGTTTTGTCGCATCTCCCCTTCCTCTCTGTCTTTTTGAGCTCCACAACGTTGTTTTCGACCTTAAAATAATGTTTCTATACTCACTGAAGTGGTAGAAAAATGGATAATAGGATGAATGGTGCCGCCGCTGCGGCCTGAACGGGGTCGCGCCGGTGAAACTGCTGCACACTGCGGCCCCGCTGAGCTCCAGAGCCCGAGTCTACCTGTTCCTCTCACCCACACACCAGCGCCCTGTGCTGGGCCGCGCAGCCAACCAGCCTCCCTTGAGCTCTGGAGCTTTGCTTGGCACCGGACACCGCCGGGCAACAGCACCAGTACTGTACCAGTAATGGCGGCGGCGGCGACAACTGGCGGACCGCATTGGTCCTATTGGTCAATTTCTCTGCAGGCCTGCAGCCGCTTTTTCTTTGTTTCTTTTGCTCTTCTCATTGTGTAGGTCGTACTATAGGGCCATAACCACCATCTAAATGACGTTAATAATATTGATCAATCTTTCAAATCGTAAACTATAGCTTTAACTGAGTGAAATGACTCTAAGCAGCAGCCATGATAAGAGTGGAGTTTTCTGAATGATAAGGAGAGAAGCTAAGGTGAGATGTGGTTCACAGCCCCTTTTCTCAAAGGTTATGACCCAACGTTCACACTCAATATGTCACACTGGACTGAAACTGCTGTAGGTAACAGAGTGAATGAAAAGCTATGAGCTACACAATATTCTTTACTGAAGCCACTTGGCAAGGGTTTCAATGAACTACTAAAGAAGGGAACTAAAATGAAATACATTCTCCCTAAGCCCGAACAACACAGGACACATTTTTTCATCAATGTGGACAAACATTATTTGACTGTTCATACCCAAAACAAAGGGCTGCAAATTAGCACCACTGCTACTAAAATATAATATATAACACTATACGAAAATATAAGTCATGGGATTTTCATATTTGTCACTACTGTTTAAAGTAATGCAGCTCTGGATACAAGTCCTGGCCACCTTCCCAGGATGTGCACTGTTTCTCACCCAAGTTCTCACCCAATGGATGGATTTTGTTTTGTTACCTATTATCTGGAAGTATAATTGTCTTTTATGGATGTGTCTTAACATGTTTTGGCACCTAGAGGTTATGGTCGAATGAGTTGATCTTGATTTATCTGTTTGTGTTGCAATGATCCGTTCGTTGTAAGACATAATACACTCTCACCTCAGGCCTGAGTAGACATAACTATTGTTGTTCCGCACAATGAATTCACAGCAGTCACAGATCTTTTTATATGATTTTGTAAAAACTTCTTTTGAAGTCAGTTG
Source organism: Trachurus trachurus (assembly GCF_905171665.1). Taxonomy (NCBI): domain Eukaryota; kingdom Metazoa; phylum Chordata; class Actinopteri; order Carangiformes; family Carangidae; genus Trachurus; species Trachurus trachurus. The sequence continues at coordinate 15,045,994 of NC_139903.1, read as the reverse complement.
TCTGCTATGTGGCTCTGTTTGTGTGCACCATAAAATGTGTTCTTGTTTTCTCCATAAAGCTGATGAACTGATTGGCCTTGCCTCATGATGTTTTTCTAAACGTGAAACTCTGGTCTGCACATTCTGATTCTTCACCTGCTTCTGTCAAATGTCATCGACAAGTTCCTGTTCTGAATATTTTGCTGGGGCAAGAAGTGAATGTACCCTCTGCCCAGCTGTAACAATGGTTTTCTTGAGACTGAAAGTTCAGTCTTGAAACAGTCAACTGTTTCCAAGGTCAAGAATGAACGTCATATTTCAGCCAATAACGAAGAGCGGAGAAATGAAATGAAACACAACATAAAAAGTGCTTTATCAGGGATGGTGTTTAGCTCAGTTGGTAGAGCATCTGCCCCATACGATGAGGTTATGGTCTGACCCCAGTTCGAGTCCCGCACCTGTCCTGTGTGTCACCTAGGCTTAGGCAGTATCCAAATTTTGATACCGTCAAACTTCCTCCACATTTTACCACGGTATACGGTATTACCGTGACTAATTAAAAATGATGACGTAAGTGGCATTACCAAACATTGGCTTGTGTCCTCACCATTCAGAAACTGAATACTAGGGCTAAACATTAGCAGACCAAAATCTTATTGGTCAATTGGTTGCTGGAAAAAAAAAAAACATTTGGAGCCCTGTCTTGTCAAAATTAAGTCAAAATCAATATGACCGAACTGTATATGAAAGGCTATAGGGCTTTTATTTTGAAGGGCCAGATACAGGAAGTCATGACACGCACTCGCTCGGGCAGGTAAAAGTAGGCTAAAACATATTAAACTAACTGAAAATTCAACCACACATAAGTTCTACTGGACATATAATCAATTTTAGACATGAAATTACTTTTATTTAATATTTAATCCTTATCTCCTATATAAGTGCATTGCATTTTTTCATGACGGTATTGAAATTGATACCGTTGCTATTTTTAAACACCTGCAGTATACGGTATTACCGTAATACCGCCCAAGCCTACCCCACCTCCCATTTCATGTCTCTCTCTCAACTTTCCTGTCCATTAAAAAAAAGTGCCCTAGCACCTCGTAAAAGTCAGTGATGGGTTTTTCAAGTAAAGGTCATGCCTGCTTTATTGTTCCCGGCATGGAAAGTTTTCCTGGTGCACACCATGTACTATGTTTGTTGCTCTTGTTGTTCCCTCTCACCATCCCACTTTGTACCCTTTTTCCTTTCAGACCACCATGGTTCCATGGCTGTATCAAAGCACCTGAACCTGGGAAATAACATGCAAAATTGGATCAAATCAAGAACATCTGAGGTTGGAGAAACGATATTTTACATACACTGCCTGACTCAGCATTTATTTGCACAGGTTGTGACATGGGTTGTAGGTGGCATTATTTTGGTTACAAATATGACCCTGAAATCTCTGTGAGATCCAGCTTCCTATGCCTCATTTACAAAAGCATTGTTTGGTGTCTCCGAACACATAGCATGGCCTAACCCCTATCCCCTTATCTTTCCTTTTCTATTTCCTTTTGTATACATTTTTGACATAAAGCCAGGCGCGCATCGTTTTGGTGTACCTGACAGTTTCAAACATGCCGCTTCTCCTCCAATTATAAACAGATGTGAGATTAGTAACAAGGTTCCAGACAGGCTTATACGCTGTCAATATGGTGTCTGTCTAGTTTTCAACCTCTTGCACCTCAGCTGCACAGTGGTGTGCCATCAGGGCAAGCGAAGCAGTGATCTGTCTTATAAAGTATCTGATATTGCCTATTAGCATCCATCATGTAGTTTACTGTCCTCTTGTGGTGGCAGGAGGTCATGGTCTCTGGAGCCAAACCAGCCAGTTTATGTCATTTTCATGGGTGTGGCAAGAGAGGAGCTTTTTTTCCTTTGGTGCAACCACATTGAGGACTGTTTGTGTCATGCAAGCGCACTATGTGTTTCCTCCACTGTGCATCTGTGCAGCACTATGCAGCATCAACCGCTGCCGTGCACTCATGTGTAAATGTATTTCGGCCGATTTAACCTCACTTCAGAATGATGAGTTGGACACGAGCGTCATAATCCATCTGGTGATAGAGGAACGTTTCTCTGTGCTCACCTCTTATCTCATCTGAAAGTATGAAACCAAAGGCCAGTCATGGAAAAACCAGGATGTGTTACCTGGCTCCACAGGTAGGTTCAGAATCTTTCAGGCTTGATTTCTCACTACACTAGTTTCAGGAATGCCTACATTCAAATGGCCACATCTCCTTCAAATATTTTCAGATTTCCATGTGTTGGACATCGTTAGAAAGCTTAGAACCTACACTTTCAGAATCCGCCAATAACTCAAAATGCCCCTCAGGAGATTAAGTCCAACCCCCTACTGTTAACCAGCAGGAAAGAAACTAGGTCTAGGGACCCTGGGGGGTTCCTAGAGAAAGGAATGAATGTAGGTAATGTTCATGTAGTGTTATTTTCCATAAACACTTTAGTGGACTGATCAGAATTTACTTTATTGAAATGGAAATTCTGTTTTTAAAGAAAAACAAGAAAGGCAATATACTACTATTAATATTATTAAAAGATGGCGTCTAGCATGAAGAAATAAGACAGTTTGTAATCCCTGTATGTGACTCTGAATGAACACTACATAACGTAGATAACTTGGACGTTAATGAAAACTGGAAAAAGTTTGTGGCTACACGACTGTGTCCCAAGGAGAGAATTCTCCTTTCTTCTTCCGTAGCATTTGCAGTCAAAGTTACGGATCTTCTCCATTACTCTGTCTTTGTCGCCTTCAAATGTTACAGTAGATATAGCTTCTGATATCTTATGCTCCAGCTCCTTCGCTGCAAGGCCGAGGGATTCTTCGCCGTCTTCATCTTCGGCTAAAGTCAACTGTAGATTAGGGATGTTCTCCAAAGTAATGCAGTCACTCTCGTCGATTTCTTCAGTTTCATCTTCTAGTTCGGGCTCAGAATCAGAAGTGAAATCGACATCGGCATAACCAGAAGAATCTGTCTTGTTGAAGAAGTACTGACAAAGATTTACACTGTAATAGCCACGATTTAGCTCTTCTGCAATGCGTTTTTCTTGGTCCATCTTCATTCAATGATGAGAACACATGAAGCTGAGCGGCTGCATACTAAGTAGCCATGTGAGACCCTTTTACGTGCAGCTGATTGGCTATTCACATGCTTTTGTTCTTTTTTCAGCCAAAGAAAAGCCAGTACCCTATGCTAATTTTCTGTGGGATCACCCCTCCTCCCAGCTGCAGATTTACTCTAAACTACCCAAATTCAAATATAAAGTTTAAGGTTTTAAAAACACCAATACTATTATACAAAAATTGTGCTGGGCCGACTTGTTTTCTTGTTTTCTCCTGGTTTTCTCGTGACGGGTCACAAAGTTGAAAAGCCACAAAGATTTAGTGTGACATGGAAATTGGCAGCCTGCACTACACATGGACTGACAATGGTTTCTCTCTTTTCAGTTTTCCTGCTGTTGTGTGTTCATTCCTAATAACACTGCTCCAGACGGCTCTATAACTCCAGCCCTTTCTGGCCTCAAATCTATGTCTGAAGAGTTAGCAGAACATTCAGGGATAGAGAATCCGTTAACTGACTGGTTAGACAAAGCGTTTGGCAAATGGAAATCTTTGATTTCATCAGTAATTCTTTCACTGATTGCAGCAGTGACCTTGTTAACATTATGTGGATGTTGCTGCATTCCATACATCAGGCACCTCTGTCTAAAATGTATTACTACAGCTATTAATGATAAATTCCCTACACCACCTCCTCACCAGTTAGTACAACACCCTGGAGAAGTGATGCCGCTGGTCTCCCTCTCTGAGCCCGGAGAGGACGAGACTGAAGAACCCAAATCCGAGGATGATGAAGACCCTTGCTTGTACACCTGAACCCTTTCCCTATACATGACAAACTGCTAATGCCTATTACATTTTTTACATATAGTTCTTGCATACACGTAGAGGCGTGATACTTATAGTTTTTCTTTTTAGTTAGTATGCTCAGTGCAGAGTTCTGCTAGGGCTTTAAAGAAGGTGTTTTTAATGTGTTTTGTTAAAAAGAAAAAAATGTGTTTTTACTTAAAAATCATGAGACTGTTTAAATATTTCCACATGCGTGTGCAATGAAGAAATGCTTGCTACTGGTAATTGCAAAGAAGAACAGCTTACACATAGTCGCTCACATATGGGTTGCTATTTGCAATGAAGACCTGCTAAAGCACAATATTTGATTTAGGTGATTGTTGATATGACTGATTTATATCAAAAGGGGGATACAGTACATAAAAAAATATCCTGCCTGGTTGTGTTACATCTTAAAGAATGTGGTCACCTGCAGTTTGGGGGCCTGCTGGGATGGCTACTGCCAGTAGATGTGATACAATACAGGGATAACGTCCCTACTTCTATTTGATTGACATAATAAAATCATGTCAAAAGGGGGATTGTTACAATTGGATATGTTCTGGGACGTTATGTACTTTGTTTTTATACTTGAATGACGTGATGTATGTTTTGAGATATCATGCATTCTATTTTAGTACTTGAACGCACATAACCTGATGTGTGTGAACATGAAGCCAGATAGTGTGACTCTAGCCTGATAAACAAGGACATAATGTAACTGCTGAGTTCTCTTAGTCTGTCTGTTGCATTAGATACACACCTGAACAACAACAACACACACACACGTTGCTTATCACATTCTGAGAACATGCGTGGACAGTAGCCTGTCCACATCACCGGTAACTGGCCAATTATATTCTGTCGTGTGAGACCCAACCTCTGTACAGGGCAGGCCCAGCCCAAGAAGATAAATACGAACCATTTCCTGAAATCAGGGCTCGCTCCTGATGGAGATCTCGTGAGAGCTCTGTCAGACTCACTCCTGACCGAGATCCTGCGAGAGCTCTGATGTACTTTATCTGTGACCTGAGTAAACGTTACTACTTTTGTACGAAAGACTTCTCTGGTTTGTTCTTGGGCTTCCAATACAAAGAATCAGGACTAACACTGTCACGATTTTAATATGCTGTACATGTAAGTTGAAAGGGTTTTGTTTACTTACTCAAATGCACAAATGTTATTATTACTGACACATGGAACTATTTTTTTTATTAGTTTTTTTTTTTGCCATTTTATGTCTTAATTCAACAGGGCAATAGAGAAACAGAAAATGCAGGAAGAGAGAGAATGAAAATTAAATGCAGCAACAAGTCAAACCATTTAGGAATAAACCCAGAGAGGCTCTGTTTGGAAAATAGCATGCACCTTTAACCCTGCAGCTGTCACAATACTCTTGATCGGTTCCTTTATTTCCACTGAGAAAGTTTCTGCAGATGTTTGACAAATCAGTCAAACTTACTAATGCGGCTATGTGTTTGCAGCGTTGGGAACCGCATCTCACACTCTGAAATCCGCCAATATAGATAAACTGCTGCTCACTCACATTGTGGGTTTTGCAGTGTGTTGACCCGTTGCATCCACCATACAGCCACCTGCTTCATTAGATTTTAGCGACAGCAGCAAAGTTAAACTTTAAAGGGATAGTTCAATGTTTTGGCAAATTCGCCTATCACCATAATCCCTACAGTCATAGGGGTATAGGTTCATCACCTTTAATTGTGGGTGCACGTTGTTTTGAAATCTGCGGGGCAGAGACGCGAGCTGCTCAGTGAATACAATGGAGATGACCGGTACAGGTCCCCTGTCCATCAAAACTCATTAAATACACAATCCAACAACTCCAAAACGCTCTCGTGGACAAGTTGTGACCTGCACATTCGCCACACTATGAAATAATAATGTAACATTACGAGATGGAGTTGTTTTCAAGGCAAATGCATAGCCAGAACTAAATTCCAGACACGGCTGCTGGGCGAAGTGATTTCAAAAGCACAACTAATAACATAGTATAGCACTTGTATAGCACACAGCTAGTTCAGAGTATTTGCTTCATGTGTTGTAATGTTACTTATACATGATTATTTCATAGCATTGTGAATGTGTAGGTCACAACTTGTCCATAAGAGTGTTTTGGAGTTGTTGAATTGTGTTCGCTGAGCAGCTCGCCTCTCTGCCCCACGGATCTCAAAACAACATGCACCGACATTTAAAGGTAATGAACCTATACCCCTATGACTGTAGGGAATATGGCGATAGGCGAATTTGCCAACATGTTGAACTATCCCTTTAAAGTTCAACTTTGCTGCTATCCTTTTAAGCTCAGTGTGTTTGTGCACTGTTTGCACAATACACAGGTCTGACAGAATGAGATGAGTCAATTATTTGTAAGCTGCACGGTACAAGAGGCCTGAATCACGTGAAGTTGCGAAACTTCCGGATCATCAAATGTGAAAACTCCCGGGGGAAACACGCTGTCCTCCAGACACTTGAATCAGAACATTTATTTTACTGAAGGGTACAAACACTAAAACAAAAGCAGGATCTGACAGGCTTTGGCATCTGGATGAATCAGTGTGTTGTGTGATATGCAAAGGCATAAACAAGCTGTGAAGTATCTGACCTGCCGTAACAGTCCTATCTGTTCCATTTCCTCCCTCAAGTGCTCCATCTTCCTCCTCATGGTGAAACTGGGGTCTGTTGGGGTGTACTCCTGACGGCTTCCTCTGGTGAAGGCTGACGAGACAAACAGAGAGACATAACCAGTGTTGGGAGGGTTACTCTTAAAATGTATTCCCATACAGATTACTGATTACATGTCCTAAAATGTAATCTGTAATGTATTTGGATTACTCAAGTAATGTAATGTATTCTGAATACTTTCTGGATTACTTTTATATTACTTCAAAATCCTGCCTGAGCGCCTTTAACTCACTTGTTTTGGAAACAGCGTGACGTTGTTGTTAAACCATGCTCATTATAAACATCATGACAGTCCAGGATCCTTTTAAAAACGTGATCCAGTCGCAGTTGATTCATGTTGTTTGCCCATATGCTGGGCATCCCGATAGCGCCATTACCAAAGTGAAGCCAACTCCAGCAGAGACGGCCGACCAGTTAAGCACTTAACCCTCCTTTCTTTTCCCGCATGAGAGCACTCTCGTGCATTAAGCGTGTAGTGCAGTAGACTAAACTAATCCAAGTAATCAATTTTTTTTAAAAGAAAGTATCTTCAGAATACACCAATTTAACTGTAACGGAATACAGTTACTCATATTCTGTATTTTAAATACGCAACACCGTTTCGCCCCAACCCTGGACATAACACACGGTGAAAGAAAAAAAAAAACACAAAACAAAACAGAAAAAATAGAAATCATAGTAACATCTACTATACTACCAACAGGTCAGCTCTAGGCTGTCTCTGTCAGATAAAAGGGAACAACTAGATATTATCAATGTTTTCAAGGAAAAGGTGGCGTTTCAATGAAACAAACCCACATTGTGCACATCACATCACACTCTGCTATCACTACATCTCTACCAGCATGGAGTCTAACTATGTATGGTTGACATTAGCATTGGTGCAGTCACTGTCAACTGGACATCCTTTAATCTTTATCAACCACCATTTTACAAAATAAGATACCGGACCCCCCACTAATCTTTTTCTCATTTGGTTTAAATCTTCTTTGCTGCTATAAAGAAAAGCCACAAAGAAGGAATGTTGACTATGTGTTTTTCAGTGGTGGGATGCAGTAACATCCATGAAGTGCTTTGGTCTGTTTTGTTTGGTAATCAAAATCAGAATTATGGGTATTATCACAATTTTATTTGCAATTGTATGAATGTGAGTGTGTGTGTGTTATTATTTGTCTTTATATGTCGGCCCTATTTCAACTGGGATTGAAACTCACAACCCTGCAAAGGTGGTGTAGAGCCAAAAGGCCATTGATTATTGATCAGATTGAACAATTTGAAGGTGTCATTTTGGTTCTTGTTTACTATGATGGGCATTTCCTGTTTTATTTTCCAACAAACTAAACAATCAATCAATCAATCAATCAATCAATCAATCAATCAATCAATCAATCAATCAATCAATCAATCAATCAATCAATCAATCAATCAATCAATCAATCAAAAAAAGTTAGTGTGACATGGAAACTGCAGTCTGCACTGCACATGGACTGATGTCTGATAAACAGGTCCTCTATTAGACAGATAAATGTTGGAAATAAAACAAACATATGAGATGGAAATGATTTGCATTGCAGAATTTTTGTTGTTGGCTGTCATGGTTTTAACATGATGGAACTATTTTTTTTGTTATTTCTTTTGCCGTTTTATGTCTTTATTCGACAGGACAGTATAGAGAAACAGAAAATGCAGGGACAGAGAGAATGAAAATGAAATGCAGCAAGAAGTCAAACCATTTAGGAGTAAACCCAGAGAGGCTCTGTTTGGAAAATATTGTGCACCTTTAACCCTGCAGCTGTCACAATACTCTTGATCGGCTCCTTTATTTCCACTGAGAAAGTTTCTGCAGATGTTTGACAAATTGAAGATTTGTAACACTCACATTGTGGTTTTTGCAGTGTGTTGTATGAGGGGCCATTTTACTACTTAAAGCACTTTTACATTTGATACCTTAAAGTACCTTAGCCTGATTGTACTGCTGCTTGTAATGGAGCATTTACAGTAATTTTACAGGGCTGTATCAATTATTTCACCAAAGTAAAGGATATAATAGTCCCTCCACTACTATGGCATCGGCGAACAAGATTTGTATGTAGACTTAAATAAATCTATTAATACACCAATACAGTAATACACTACAACTGATGAGAAGATAAATATCACGCCTGTCCAACCTTGTCCGTAACAGTTTATGCACTGATATAAAGCAGATCAACAATTCCACAGAAGCCTTCCCCACTTCCAGGGAAAGGACGCTGGGACTCCACCTAAAAATATTTTGGCTTCACGTGAAAAGGAAAGCATTCACACCACCCATTTCAGCCTTGGCTTAGAATAAACCATTGTTGCTTTAGTGCTTATGCAAATTTACTGGTCCTTATTATAGAGTAATTTATCTTAGTAGGAAAAAGGAAATTTTTCTGGGTGTAACAAATTGTTATAGACTGCATCGTCATAAATCAGCAGCAACACTGAAAAGACATGAGTGAAGTCTGACCCAGAAAAACACCATCGTTAATCAAAGAAAATAGTAGCAGATCAACAAACACTTATATTTTACCTGATCTTGGCTTTAGTCCAAACACTGTCAGAGTCGAGCTGAAATCAGCGTTACGCAAGCCTTCCTGGAAACAAAAGAGGAGCATTATAAGCTCAGTCGAAGATGTTTTGAGATGATAAAATGACCAGAGGTCATTTGATGTTTTCTCACACCCACCTCACAGTCGTCATTCCCACTGGAGTTTTTCCGAGCACTCTGACACTTGTACTTTCAGGGGAAAAAAATATTTTTAGTGTATATACGTATATACAGTAAGTGTTTCACAAGTGGGACAGATTCTCAAGAAGGCCTGGGACTTTTTCTTGTGGTTAGCTCAGCCGCATTTTTGGAGGCCCTCTGTGTTCCCACAACAGCAAATATTTACACATAAAACACAAAGAGCGAGTCTTCTCCCACAAATGATGGTAGTTAGCCTGCCAGCCTCTTGGAAACTTGTCATCCCAGATATGGGATTAGAACATGGATGTGGAGTGGTTTGTTTGTTTATCTCACCATCAAAAAACGAGACAGCTGTGGTTACTGTGCATTTATACCTTCAGATAATCCTTTCGCAGATATTTGTTCCTCCTCCGGTCTTCATTCTGATTGAGGACAGGTGGAACATCAGGCCATTTTGGCTCTGAGTCTGACTGCTCCGTCTTCAGGCTGCCATCAAAGGAGCAGGAAGAAGAAGGCTGTGGAGGCAGATGGTTGGAGTTAAATCATCCCGAGTGAAAACATCACACAAAAATGGGAGACAAAGAGAGTTTGTACCTGTCCACAAAGCACTGAGGCTCCACTGCTCCCTTCATCCAGAGAAGCACTAGAACAAGAAAACAACAAGGTTTATTTTAAGGGGAATAAACTGCATACTGTCAATACGGTAAGGTTTTTATTGAAAACAGTAAAATGAAGATGCTTTCAAAAATATTTTTAAGGATACACCTCGTACAAGTTGCAGTAAACAGTTGGACCCTCAATCAAATCTATATTTGCAGTGATCTCTCATTGCATTTAAACAAGCAGCAGTTGCAGCGCTCTGCAGCTCTCTTGTAAACAAAAGGTCTTCCGCTGGAGGCAAATAGTTCAAAGTTTTTCTCATGTCCAGAGCACCAGCTGCTGTTTTCCTATACCCCTGTTCTTGTGTTAACATGCATGGGTGAGTCATTCTTTTTTGAGAGAACTTTTGGTTGCAAGTCTCCCATATTTAAACAACTCTATGCTGATGACTCAATTTCTCTGGACCAAAGGTGTACAGCAGAGCAAAGTGTGCAAATGTGCACATGATTGACACAAGTCATCATGACTAAAGCATAACTAATAGTGGACAATGTCACAACATGTTTTCAGAAAAATATAAAATAAAAACTGTTAGATTATAACAGTGTGCAAATATCAAAATAATGACTAAGTGCATACCAGCATAAAGCGGCTGGTAGAAAGACAAAAGACTATCAGAAATTGTGCCTAACAGCTTTGCACAGACATGCCACAGACTTCTTTTTTCCAGCTTCTAAAATGGAAGAAGCTGTTGTTCTTTTTTTTAAGTATATTTTTTGGGCATTTATGCCTTTATGGATAGCACAGTTGAGACGGACAGGAAACGAGGAGGCAGAGATCGGGGGAATGACATGCAGTAAATGGCGCCCGATGCGGGACTCAAACCAGGGCCGACTGCAGCGAGGACTGTGCCTCTATACATGGGGCGCTCACTCTAACCACTACGCCACGCAACGCCCCAGCTGTTGTTCGTTTTCATAGTTCTTCAAAAACATTAAATCTTTCTTGACTGGAAATAATGAAGGGCATTTTTTATGACTTTTGCAAAAAGTTGCCATAACAGCTAGATCACCTCCACCCAATATCACAACACTGGAAAAAAGCACAAAATATTTTGCAGTCTCATAAAACATTAGGGATTACTCACTGTTTTTTGGCTGTAATAGCATCCAATATGGCAGTGTATTCTCTCTCATAGTTTAAATAATTTATGCTATCTGGTATTCCCTCTGTTGTTAAAATGGATACATTTTATGTAAGCTTTTTGTATACAGACTTAGCTAGTCCCACTGAGAGAGGCACAGGGTAGATAAATTGTTGCGGTCCTTGTTATCACTATCTCGTGGCCTTTAAAAGTACTCCACTATAAACACATACTTCTGTCCAGCAGGACTGAAAATGTGTGGGCGCAGTGCATGAGACTCAGCAGGTACCTGCGAGCAGTCTGAGGCGGAGGCCTTGGTTTGCTGCTGGAGCTTCCAGAGTGACTCAAGAACCTGCACACATAAAGAGAGGCCATCACAGTGTAAAGACTGAAAAGTATTGAAATCACAATGAATTAACATTTTTTCCCATGGTGAATCATTTAGTTATACATTTACAAATGGAGCCGGCCTGAGTCAAGTTCACTAGAAAAGGTGATGAGCACAATGGATGGAATGGTATTATTTGAGAATGTCCTTTTATGGGCTAGACATTGTTTTTGCATCACTTCAGATTGACTCAAGTTAAACATACACCAGCTCATTGGAAAGGAAACAGCCAATCCCCTAAACCTTTTGATACATTTACTCACATTCATTCGAAAAATTTGTATGTTCTTTACTTGTTCAGACAGATTAAAAAACACCTTTGCGTCAGCATGTTGAATCAGTGGTTATCCACCCAGTGTGACATATAAACTGTCTCTCCCTCTACCTGTGAGCCCGGCCGGTTACTCTCCGTCGGTGAATGAGACTCTCTGCTCTGCAAATTAAGGACCGTCGTCTAGAAGCCGTGCATCAAAAAGTGCAGCCGAGAAAAGAGAAAAAGCAGGGAACAAGGGGTGGACAGGGAGAAAGTGGAGTAAAGCTGATAAGACTCTATAGGATTTTGCAGAGGGAAAAAAGAGTTCACATGGTGCTGATGGAGATACATATATTTGGGTACTGAAGAAAAAAACACCAATCTTCATACTGAGAAACAGAGAATGAATAGACAAACACAGGGATGATGATATGATCTTTTCACATTGTGTGCAGTTAGCAAGAGCCAAAGCAAATAAACATCAGACCCTGGGAAACAATCTCCCTAGTGATCTGTTAGCCTGAGCGGTGAATGATGGCCTGGAGTGATGCACGCCGTCCCAGGTCGGACCACGCACCGATTCTGCTGCTCCTGCTGCAAGAGCTGCACTGCAATCTTCCTCAGATCCAGAACTTCCTTCAGCTCATCGTCCTCTTCCTCGACCAGCTGCTCCTTGTCTGAACTGCAACGGGGGTCAAAGGCAAAGTTAATGCCACCACAGACAGTGCATGCCTTCCCTTTTAGAGCCACTGCCTCTAGCAACGATACACTGTTACCTGGCACAGGGTGAATCACCCAAATTAACTTGTCTGTCAAAACTCTAGAGCCTTGTTGAAAAAATGTTTTTTGTTCATTCATATGCTTGGATAGCACTTGTCAGTAGAGTCTTGTAGAAATATTTTTATATGTTCTTGGATAAGAGTGTAGTGTTTTAGATACTATACTGTTATAGCCCAAACAGAGCAGCTGCAGACGTCTGTCAGCAACAGCACATTATTCATCAAGTTGAGCAAGGCAGTATCTGGAGCTGTGATGACAGAAGCTGCCTGCTCACACAAGGGGTGTGCCATCAGGATGAGTGATGGTGCAGTCAGCCTCTGTAATCACTGTTATTGCTTCTTCTAGTTAGACGTGCTGCAGACGGCCAATTAAAATACAGAGAGTTATATTACTCTCAGGTCCACTGACGCTGCTGGAGAATCAGAAAAATCAGATATATCATAATCCTGTCTAAAAGTGTACGCCTTGTCCAGTTGGTTAATTGTATGGGGTACCACTCTGTATTCATATTTTTATTTCTTTGTTTGTATATACATATACTTATGTATCTCAATTCCATACAATAGTGTGTACACAATACATTTATGTATACAAATTTAGTGCAATATCAGACACACATCTGCATGTACAATCGTGTGCCATGGGCATAGTTCAATTTAAGTCAATCCTGCACTTTATTGGGGCATTGTGCAATCAGAATAAATGTAATCTTGCACTCGCCACTTTAGCACATAGCACTTTAATTAGCACTGTAGCACTTCATAACTGTTCTGTAATCTCTTCATCCCCTTGCTACTTTTTTATACATATGTTGTTCATATCATATATGTTTGTGTAAGATGTTAAGGTGTATCATGATGCATTGTTCTATTGTCATAGTCCTGCCTCTTGTGCAGAATCTTCATAGTTTTTATGTCTAACATCAACCTGCCAATGGGACTGGGGATGGAAATTAGCCACTTGGCTACAATCCCACATACTGTATTTACACGACAGTTCATCAATATGTTCTGTTCCCATTTTTAAAAAATAAATAAAACTGAAACTGAAACTGAACTTCTCTGTGCATGTGAAGTCTAGAACAGTTTGAAGCCCTAATTGAGTGACTAATTAAAAGAGTACTCCTAACTTCATCAGAACTGCTGCAAGTAATAACGCACATAATGCATCTGTATCAGAAGCATAAGCGTCGACAAGCTTTTGACTGATTGATTGAATTACTAACTCACCCTGACTCCTCTTTCCAGCTGTCTTTGTCTTTGCTTTGGTGAGACATGTTAAGAACTTTCTCCAGTTCCTGAAAGACACACACGAACACATCGACTTTCGTGTTAGAAACAAAGATAAGGATGTGTTATTTCTGGCTAGGTTTCATGCGCTCACAAACATACTCTTCCCCACCCCACATCATAGATAAATGTGTTGTTTACATATTTGTGCATAGTCTACAGATTATAGAGATGAACTCATACCTTTATACAAGACACATGACTGCTTTGCTGCCCATCACACTCTGACAGAGCAGGATCCTCATCGGGGTTGGGCTCTATAAAGTCATAGAGATCCTGATCTGATAGAGGGAGGAAGCATCCGCGTTGATCACATGAACTGTCACATTTTAGGCACTTCATTCAACAACCCCGTGTCTCTGTTATTGCTGTCAAAGGCAATGTGTGATACTTATTTTCGGTAACCTTTGCAAGTATCCATTTTGGAGAGGAGTGAGAGAGCATCAGCACGGGCTGTCTCTGAGACCTGAGAGTGCAGGCTGACAGTGTCATCGTCTGAAGGCTGCAAGGGGACGAGAGGAATGAAGAGTGAACTTAAGGTTTGGTTCAAATGTGTCACTTTGATATTGTTTTTATATATATATATTTAAATAGAAATGTTTGTGCATGGTTGTCAATGTAAACACTGCTTAATCTGTTTTATCTGCTTGTTGACTTTCTGACTTCATACTGTAAATTCATCACTATAGATCAGTGTTTCATATTTGTCTCCCCAAACAAACCTCTGAACTACACTTTATACTGTAGATACTATATTTAGATTGGTGGGATAGATATGTGGGACAGTAGGCACTCACATACACATCCATCCGCCCATTGTCTAGGAAATTTATGGTTGACAATCAACAACTGTGCATGTCTTTGGATTGTGGGAGGAAGCCAGAGTACCCTGATTGAGAACATGAAAAACTCCACCCAGAAAGGAATCAAACCAAAAACCCTCTTGCTAAGAGGTTGCCTCTCGCATACACATGGCTCCTCATCTTAGATCTAGTTAAGCCTGTGAATATACTCATTTGTCCAGGTCATAGTTATCTATGACCAACTCACTATTTAGTCGCCTGGACATTTTGAAATTCATGGACTTAGTTGATTACATTACAATACAAACCATGTACAAAGCAAAAAATAAACTTCTTCCTCAAGATAAGATAATAATTAAATTAGATAATATATTAAAATGAAGGATTCCAGTTATAACCTGAGAAGACCACTATTATGAGAAACCAAAGACTCGAACTACTGTAAAAAATCACTGTCTTTAGAGGGGTTAACATCTGGAATAATTGTCCTGAAAATATTAAATTATGCTGTACTCTAGTCAGCTTTAAAAAACTTTATAAGAACATAATTTCTCGTTACAGTATGGAAAATTAAGTTCAATGATTTTGTACTATTTTGGGTTATGCGCTGTGTACAATTCTTTATTTTGTTGTGATCAGAAATTTAAGTGTACTGATTAATTTCAAATGTCTGTGATCTGATCCTATTGTATTAATGCGTATATATATATATTATTTTTTATTATTTTATTTTAATTTTTTAAGGTAAAAGGGGTAGGGGTATATAAGCTTTGGCTTCAACCTACACCCTTTCGGTTATATAAGCTTGATATACCGAAATAAATAAATTCATTCATTCATTCATTCATTCATTCATTCATTCATTCATCTCAAGGAAATTTAAATCGAATGCAACTGGACTTGGTTATTTGTCTAGGAAGATGTTTCACCTCTCATCCAAGAGGCTTCATCAGTTCATGTACGCATCTGACCTGGCTGGGACTGGTCCAACTATCTGGTGTGGAGATGGAGATACAGGTATTTAACCACTGGAACCCTTTGTGCTCCATGTGCCAACGACAGTCGTTTGAGTGACTGTCTTTGGTGGAAAGTTGGTTTTGACTTCGTTAGTGCCCTATTGTGTTATAACGGCAGTCGTTTGAGTGACAGGAGGCCATTTGTGAACAGTTGTTTTTCTTTGAGGCTAGATTACTGGGAAGGGATGAAAGGGCAGCATTAGGTGATGTCTCAGACGACCTCCTCCTCTGTTGAGAGATGGTTTTAGCCTCAAAGAAAAACAACTGTTCACAAATGGCCTCCTGTGACTCCAACAACTGTCGTTATAACACAATAGGACACTAACGAAGTCAAAACCAACTTTCCACCAAAGACTGTCGTTGACACATGGAGCACAAAGGGTTCCAGTGACATCATCGGTCTTGTGAACGCCCCCACAGAGGTTAAATACCTGTATCTCCACACCAGATAGTTGGACCAGTCCCAGCCTGGTCAGATGCGAGCATGAACTGATGAAGCCTCTTGGATGAGAGGTGAAACGTCTTCATAGACAAATAACCAAGTCCAGTTGCATTCGATTTAAATTTCCTTGAGATAACTTAGATCTAGTTATTCCCCATCTGTCCACTAGGCGGCCTCAGAGGGCTTCATTCATGCACTTGCACAGCCTGGTTGCTGCAACATGTCCAGCCCCAGTTTTGTTCCAGTCTGCTTGTGCTTTTTCATAAGTCTCAGTGTTTCGCTTCTCTGGTGTTGACAGCAAGTTCCAACTTAATTTTAATAAAGACAGTCGTGTCCATGAATTAAGCTCAAACTAATACTTGCTCAGTTTACCACTACTATTTGAATCAGAAACAATAGGCTATTTCCACAAGACATACATTGATATTTATGCATCTAAACTGCTGCATTCTGGTACATACTGTAGTGAAACACAACAATACACTCATCATCATTTATCATTTATTGTTGTGTGATTGTGTGAGCACTGACCTCAGTTGTAGACAGCCTCTTGTCACCATTGTCACTGCCAATCCCAGAGTCAGGCCCGTGATTCTTACTGGGATAAAAATCTTCCATGCTAGAAATGTACAAAAATTCATTTGTATTTTTCTTTGTTCAGTTAATGGTAAAGATGCTATTAGATACCATTATATCATTTGAATTAAGATGTGCTTACCTATCTGTAAGTGGCTGTGGAAGGCAGCGTTTGCCGAGGGAGGGGAGGTCCAGGGTGTCGGGCTTCTTGTCCATTCTACACGCCTGGATGTTCAGGTACTTGAATATGTGCACTTTGCCCTTGAGACAAATCTGAAATAAAAATGTTCACAGAGTGTCTCTTTAGTCCGAGTTAGGGGTTGCTGTACATTCATCCACTAGAGGGTGCAGTTGCGCCAGGTTTATTGAGAATGTGAGCGAAATGACAACCTGCCAAGTGAAGTCAACCACATGCAGGAAACCCACAAAACCTATTTCTGCTGTCTGCCTTCCACCACATAGAGGCTTCACATCAACGTCATTTGCACAGGCCCGGTCTTGAAATGAATGGCCGTACCTGAGCGGGTGGTGACTGCATAGGATTGTTGTCTAGGATGATGTGCTGCAGCTGCCTGAGCTTCCTGTAAGCTGGAGGAATCTCTGTGATCTTATTGCAGGAGAAGTCGAGCCGGATGAGAGGCAGGTCAGCCAGCTCTGGAAGGAAACACATGAGAGGAGTTTGATAAAGCACTTTTGTTAAATGTGATGCACTGCTACCAGCACGCGGAGAACACAGCGTATGATTTGTTATCGTGCTGAGATGCCATCACTGTACCATGTCACAACTTTAAGAGATATGCAGACTATATGTCACTGTTATTTCTGCTCTGCCAACAAACATAAGGGTGTGATCATGTTACACTTTGTACTTTTACAGAACAGTGGAGATTTGTAACCAGAAAGCACAAAAACTATATGTATATTAAATTCAGAGTGAGAGACAAAATCAAAGTGAGTCTTCTCATCTTCAGAAATGCTTCAGCTCCTTTACATGGTACGTCATGGTGATTGGCTGCACCAAATAACTTGATGGTTGACACAAAACAAAGCATGAGCACACCTAATTCTTATCTGCGATGTGGTGGCATGTTGCCAAAACTGTCAAACTTAACGACGAAATGCCTCATTAACATGGTGACAAACTGACCCTCAGGCAGCATGTGGAGACAGTTCTTCCTGATGTTGAGTTCTCGTAAGGCGTGAAGCCTCCCAACCTGAGCTGGCAGCACCTGGATTTCATTACAGCTCACATCCTGCAAGGGGAGGCAGAGTGTTGGGAATGAGATTGCCCTGGCTGTGTAATATACAGCTCTGGAAAAAAATTAAGAGACCACTCCCAAAATGACCAGTTTCTCTGGTTTTACCATTTATAGGTATGTGTTTGAGTAAAATCTAAAAACTACAACATTTCTCCCAAAATTGAAAAAAAAAAAATTGTCATTTAGAGCTTTTATTGGCCAATGACTAAACTAGTCTAAATAACAAAAATATCAAGTCTTTTCAGACCTTGAATAATAATAATAATAATAATAATAATAATAATAATAATAATAATAATAATAATAATAATAATAATAATAATAATAATAATAATAATAATAATAATAATAATGCAAAGAAAACATGTTCATACTTATTCCTAAAGAACACAACAAGAATATTTTAACTCAGGAAAAGAAAATAATGACTGTCATACATGTAGAGATGCTTTTAAGAAACATTTGTGAAAGTGGTCTCTAACATGTTATCTTTGCATTATTATTATTATTCAAGGTCTGAAAAGACTTGATATTTTTGTTATTTAGACTAGTTTAGTCATTAGCCAATAAAAGCTCTAAATGACAATGACTAACCCTAACCCTTTTTCAATTTTGGGAGAAATGTTGTCGGTAGTTGATAGAATAAAACAAAACAAAAAATTATTTAATTTTACTCAAACACATACCTATAAATAGTAAAACCAGAGAAACTGATCATTTTGGGAGTGGTCTCTTAATTTTTTCCAGAGCTGTATATATAAGTTCATATGTACTGGCGTAAACACACTCCTCACCAGCTCCATCAACTCTTTGGCTTTGCCGATCTCTTCTGGGATGGACACAAGCTTGTTGTTGCTCACGAGCAGAACTTTGAGGGGGAGGTTGAACAGGTATTTTGGCAGAACTGACAGGAGATTTCGACTATGGAGAAAGACAAAGCAGTGACCTAGTTTTAAAAAGGAACAGAAGCATGTAACAGTGAGTATCTGCTGATTGGGAATTGAGTTTCAGCAGAAGAGGAAATGCTTCTCTTTCATGTAAGCATTTTCACCCTGTTAGCGTAAGGAAAGGGGAATAAGCGCCTCCTGAGAGTTATGAAACCAAACTCACATTAACATTTCAAACTGAAAGTATAGTGTTCACAGGGACCCACCTGATGTCAAGATAAGTCAGTATCTGCAGATTGATGATGGCCTCTGGGATGCACTTGATGCAGTTGTGGTAGAGATTGAGCGACTCGAGGGGGGCGAACAGACACACCTCCGGAGGGATTTCTGTGAGGCGATTCTTGGACAAGTCTGCAAGGTGGAGAAAGAGAAGCTGCTGAAATGTGTTCACCTTAAATATATAGGAGATATACATGTTAACTTTGCAATATCTGGGCACCGTCCATTATGCTTCTTTTATATGGCACAGGCTTCGAAGACAGATCGATATGTTTCCGTTACGGAGCAGTGGGCAGCGTCTTGATTGAACGCTGGGTCTAAGATTACACCGGTGTCTCGGGCCTCGAAGTTTTGAGTGCTACTGGCAGTGTAATATGTCAGTATTTCCAGGATCGATCTCACTGGGAGTGGCACAGTAATGGCTTTACATTTGTAGGAATGGGTGGAAAGTGTCAGAGCTCAGCTCACATCACATTGTCTCTTTTTATTGAGAGATCAGCTGCAAGTGACAGAAGATAATCACCAAATGGTTAGAAAAGAAGGAGATTTGAGCAAATCACTGTGCAGCAGAGTGGGAGGTTGTCTATAGCACTGGGCACTCGGAATATTGTACTTAAATTGAATGATCATTTTTGATTTTTGTATACAACTTAAGTTAGTGCACACATACTGTATATATCATATTAACATATATTTAGCTATTAGCAATGCAATGTGTGCTAAACATGAGAAAAGATCATCTTCTTATATGTATCAGGTTTGCCAGTGACTTAGACACACTGATGCTATAAACTAAATGTTAAGACCAGCAGGGCAGTAATCACAGAGAACAGGTGAAGCTGTAATGTCATTACAGTTCTGCATTTGGTCACAAGAGGCAGCAACTTTGACCCGACGATGCTGCTTGAGGGAAAATTGTAATCCATTCAAAAGCTGCTGAGACATCTCACGTAAAAGGATAAATGTCAACCTCGTGGTGGAGCAGGACGAAAAGTCATGGGATCACCAAAGTCACTAGACTGACTCCATCCTCTAAACGACAGGAATATCTGCACCAAATATCATGATAAAAAATATCTAAAAGTAAAGACACAGAAGGTATTTACTTACTAATTAAAACCTGACAATAACACGTGTTGTACTTTACCACTGAAGCCAAAAACCTGCATTAACCGGGTTCTATTCTGCAACAATAATATGAATGAAGTACCTCTTCTGGTCAGTGAATTTGAGCATAGCCCTTACATCTGCATCTGCCTCTCATGATAAAATATTTAGATACTGGCTCTCTTGGCCGAGAACGCTAACATGAAGGAGACATCAAACAGACACTGGTGATGGTGAAGCTCAGGACTCAGCTGTTTGTCCTCCTTTTCCCCATTCATATAAATCTTAAAGCAATTTACAGCTGGATCCTCAATGTTTTCTTTGGCATCTGATTTCAAATAAATCTTTAAGTCTAGACGCCGTCAGCTCTTTAACTGGAGTCTGTACTGGGCCCAGAGAAAACAAACAACACACTGATGATTTTGCAGTTCTTACAGGCAAACTAGTGCTGAGACTACAAATGCAACATATCCCTAAAAGGTTGGAGTGAAGAAACAACTGCAGGTGAGCCAAACCAAACATCTGGACATTTTGTAAGGGCAGAGTGAAGAGATTTGACATCTCATAATGTGTTCAAATTCAAAATGGAAAGGGCTCATCCTGTGAAGCATGAACACACTCAATAAATCATCATATTCATCACCCAACAGGCTAGTGCACGTTCTGGAAGTCTACATTTTCTGCATGTCTGCGTGAGTCAGAGTTGAAGCACACTATCCGTCAAGGTTCCTGAAACACTCGCACAGCCGAAGAAGATATTTCCTCACACACACTTGCACGCACACAAATGCGCACTATACTTATCTGTCCCTGTCTTTCTATTCTTTTAAATATAACCTGACACATACGTTTAAACGGGTAACACAAGGATGCACGGGCACCAAGACTACCTTACATCGTACTGAATTCACCTTCAGACATGTATTGATTCAGCAGCTGCTAATTGATGTGTGTGTGTGTGTGTGTGTGTGTGTGTGTGTGTGTGTGTGTGTGTGTGTGTGTGTGTGTGTGTGTGTGTGTGTGTGTATACTCTTGTCTCCTAAATAATCTCTGGGTGACATGGTAATTAGAGACCCACTATATGTGAGGAGCTGCACAGCTACAGATAAACACAGCAGGCTTTCTATTATTCTGTCCCACCTCACTGGAGTGCTAGGAGAAGGACACACTAAACACACTAACACACCCTTTCATCCCATTAATGCATGCAATTACATATAGCTACCACCCTGCATTAAACAACTAAGCGGGTGGGAATGGGCCTCACTGAAAGCAAACACTCACAACCCTACTGTTAAGACATTTCTGTTTTCTGTGGATTAGCAGCATAAAAAAAATACACAAAATGTCATACGAGTATTTCCCTTCATTTTAGTATATGTATGCAGATATGTCAGCCTCTAATCCCCACTCCCTGAGGTTACAGGATGTCACGAAGAGAGCAAAACTATGCATGTGTCTGTGTTTAAATAGACGGTAATTTCTGACAAGCTTTAAATGACTAGACAGGCCTCACTCTGTAGCTGTGGTCTGAGCTCTGACAGCAGCCAATAAGCAGAAGTGAGAAGCAGACCACGAGACAGTCAGCAGCACAAAGGAAAAGAAGTCGAGAGGTTAAGGGAAACAGAAATTACAACATGAGGAGAGACCAAAGCTGAGGTCACAGGGTATAGTTGTTTCCCATTAAGAGTAAATTCTGCCTCTCCCTGAGGCTTGGGCCTGGATGCTGTAACCCAGCTGTACACAGACCACTCCCCCCCCACACACACACCCTCACCCTCACCCCACCACAACTGGGGATTCTTGGGTAGCAGTGGTGGAATAATGTGGGTTGATCGGAGACGGGGATGGGTGGAGAGAGTCTTTGTGAGCCTGTCCATCTCCACCCTCCACATCTCCCTCCTCCAACCCATGCAGGCTGTACACCATCTGCGGCCCACAGTGGGTTTTTTATCCACCTGCTGGTTGAACTAGAGCTCCCGCAGGACAAGGCCAGCCAGGCAGACGCGCAGTCTACCGCCGAGGTTCCACTCTGCTGCACTGCCCCCCCCCCCCCCCCCCCCCCCCCCCCGCACCAGATCAGCAATCTATTCCTTTTTATGGGAAGTGCAGATGATGTCTGGATATGTCCTCCCATGACACAGCAAACTCTACTAATAGACATCCTGCAGAGTGCTGGAGCAAATAACAGTCTCTGTCTCCACTGTGAGCTGCTGCACAGGGATTTGGAACAGGAGATGTTATACTGTTTATGACATTGCCATTCAAAAATATCAACCTGGCATCAGCTTCATACAACAAAACAAAGATATGACTGTTTACAAGACATCTCACTCTCAAGTAGAAAAACAGCACAGAAATAGGTATGAAGTAACAATACTCTTAAAGATCTTTGCTGCAGCGATCTCCAGTGTAGTAACAAGGTTCAGTTAAATGAAAGGAGAGACAGAACAGAACAAAAGCATGATTAATTAGGGTTAATTATTTGCCCCCTGCAGCAGATGAGGCCACAGTTTCTGGATGGCAGATTTTGGGTGTGGTCATGGGGCCCGGAGCAGGCGAGCACCTTCTGTGGGGATTTAAGTGTTTGATGGTCGCTCAGCTAGGTGCTCCTGCTATCAATCTGCGCCTGGAGATATCCTAATGGGATTCCTCATTAGGTGTGAAGGAGCCATTTAAAGACAGCCGCCAGTTTCCCCTTTGCACCTTTGACCCCAAACATGTCTGACTGAAGTGAATGACATGAATGAAAAATAAATGTGACTCATGTTTTGCATTGTGAATGAAGAAGCTGTAAACTACATGCAAAGTTCCACACAGAGACCCCGCCTGCTAACTACGTTGTGAAATAATATGGCAGTCAAATGAAAACAGTGTGTTCAGACATTTCCCATTTCATTTGCAGGGAAGTTCTAACTTAATGATTGCAGGTTACCTTTCAGGTTGAATAATGATTTAGTCATTGCCAGTGGTACATGCAGTAGCTACCTCTGATGAGGAACTTATCTCCTCTTCATATCAACTTGAATACTTTTTAAATCAGTAACACACACAAAAACATATTGTAGACAAAAATATTGCTCTGCTCTTTTTAAAATGGTTAAATGCAAGTCATAGCCCTAAAATAAACCATAAAAACCACGCTACTTTACAAATAATTGTGTTTTTTTCACTCTCAAGCTTCTTTCAGTTTTCTGACTTGTAAGGAACAGGTCACTTTTTGTTTCCCATGCAGCTCTTGAAATACCACAGGTTTCTGGCCTAAGAATCTCCAGATCTCTTTTTCATTTCTTAGGAAGCTTATTTATGTGGTACACTGTGGACAGTGTCAAAAAAAGAGATCCCTATCTATCACATTTGTAAACATGCAGGCTTGTTACTGCAGGGAATAATCTCCAGTTACTAAGACACCTTTCTCAACAGCCTCTACCCAGGAACGCACATAAATCATTGGACAGATGCATGATTTGAAATTTCTGCTGTAAAACAAAAAATCCTTTCTTGCTATAAACTCTCCAATGGTATTCAAAATCATCATTTTATTCTTTCTTGTTTACCCTGCAAATATGTAACAGTGCTATTTTTTAATAAGATTAAACTCGCTGACAGGTATGCATATGTCTTGTCTAGACGTGCAGCAGCACATTTACAAGGACCCTGAGGGAAGAAACACCATCAGGAATGCGCTTTCTCTCAGCCTACGCTCATGTAGCTGTGATCACTCAAAAATATAAAAAAAACCCTCAAAGGATGCATTCTGCACGTTCTAGATTTTGTCTCTTGTGTGCAAAGACAGCAGTTCTTTTGAGTAGTCTCCCTAAAAAGCATCTGCTCTTCAGTCATGGCTGAACCAAGTACAAGAAGTTAAGAGCAGTGATGTGTTTTCAGCTGTCAAACCTCTTGATGCCTTTTCAAATGGGTCAGCCTGCAATAAGCTTGAACTGTACACTGGTTGATCATAAAATCCAGGAGTGCTACCTTGGTACTTACGTCCTTGTGGGCAGTTTGTCCTTCACAAGGCGTCTTGAAGAACCAAACCTCTGAAGAATGCGGCAACAAAGACACATTCACATCATGTGAAATTCACTATGTGCTTCACACAATCAAGTGAAGTGTGTAAAATGTTCATTTTGCCACCTGTTTCAACCAGCTCTGGACACCACACTAAGGAAGTCTGGACGTGATCCACAGCTTTTAATTTGTTCTTGGCTGTCAAATCACTAACACATGCACCAGCCAGCTAGTGAGAAAAATCACACCCCTTATCTTTCCTTTGACCTCACGTTCTGTTGCTTTGAAGTAGTATTTGGCTGTTAAATACTGCACCAAACCCCTCATTGACAACACAACCAAGGACAAGAGGGTGAAAGATTTGTATTGTGATGACAGATTTTTTGCGGTCTCGCACAAGGGAAAACAAACTAAAACCACAATCTCCTGCACGACCCATATTCTTAAGTAGATTGTAAATAAATCATTATGTTCTCTCAGAAACCAAACAAAGTTGTGGGTTTAAAAATGAGTTTGTTTACTGGCTGCCGTACAGCAGCTGCATGAGCCTCCTGCTGTCTGCACTTTGTTGGATGTCTGAGAGGAATGCACACATGTAAACACACTGGATGCACATCACACTGTCTAATATACAGTGTGTGTGTGTGTGTGTGTGTGTGTTTGTCCCCTGGGGAGCAGAGTAATAGCAGGCAGGGACATGCTGGAATATGAACCTGAACATCTGCCCAGGTTGATGCACTGCTCCTCGGCCCCTCTCCAAGGTCAGAGCAGCGGCTCCCAGCTCTTGCACTTTCCCATGGGAAAACAAACTGACTGGAGACAAACTGCCAGTAGCACACAGCAAACAGACACCCTGGTGTGAGCAAGCCTCAGACTCTACAACAGTCGCTGCTCATTAGTCTGATGGAGACCACACATTTTAGACCATGTTCTATGCATGAACCCTATTTTCATCTCTAAAACCAACATGGTATGGACTGAAATTATAATATCAGTTGATTTATGGTGAGGTGAAAGATGGCTACTTGACGGGTCCATATTTAAAGATTCCTCCAGTGTTGCTCACCCTGAGGTTTCTCCGATTTTTCCCTGTTAAAAGGGTTTCCATGGAGTTTTTCCTCAGTCGATGTGAGGGTCTAAGGACAGAGGATGTTGTTACGATGCCATGTAAAGCCCTTTGAGACAAACTGTTTGTAAAAACGGGCTATACAAATAAAATTGCCTTGCCTTGCCTTGCCTTGCCTTGCCTTGCCTTGCCTTGCCTTGCCTTGCCTTGCCTCGTACATACTGTATATGAGGAGATAAAATGTAAAGACACAACCAAACTAAACTATTTAATTGTCCGGGTCAACAAATGGTTAACCTGATACCACCGGAAAACAATGCACCCAAAATAACAAGGGACCTGTTCTTCAACCTTTTTGATGACAGTAATAACTCAAGTCTGTTTTGACAGGTGACGCTGGCACAAATATAAAGAAACTTGTCTTTTAGTTTAGGTAATATAAAGCCTGTAGTAGCACACGGTTGCAGCTAAAGTCCAAACTAATTTTGTGTCAGATGCTATTGCCATGATATGGGGATCCTAAATGTATTTGTATAGACAGAATCAGCTCAATAGACTTAGAGATTTCAGAGCAAAATTAAACTTAAAGCACTGGTACCAAAGTGTCCCATACAAGTGGGACGGTCTATTTAAAGGAACGCTGTCTTTAAAAATGTTACCAAACTGCATCTTCATCTAATGTTTAATGGCTTGAGAGGGTCAATACTTAGAAGTTAACTTCAGTTCAAACACACTGACAAACAAACTGTCAAACAGAGAGAACTGAGAAAGAACTGGTTTTGTCTTCGATTCAGGGGAAATAGCTTTATTAAATATGAATGAACTTGTCTTTTATTCCGTTTGAAAGGCTTTCACATGTGATTGATCCAGCGATGACACAGAAATGTAAAGGCGATACGCACACTTACAAAAGCTTTTTCTTTTCATAGACAGAGATTGCCGCTGATGTGAAAATGGCACTGCGTGATGTTGATCTCTCTTTGCACATTTGAAAGTGAGACCTGGCACTGGCACGCCTTTTATTCGAAGCATCGAAATTAAGACGTGGGAAGACGAGTGAGAAGACTGCAGCATTCACTCTAGATGGATTCATCCCAATCCAACCATGAGAACAAAGGTGTGACAGACATGTAGTGTCTATCTCCCTTGGTTACAGTCAATGTGCAATATCTGAAAATCCTATGCACAACGTTTTTTTTTTTTTTAAATAAATTTGAACCTTTATCACGTTTTAGACAGAGATAAGCTGATCTTATCATTTGCAGAGTATATCATAACAAGTGCCTACATTCACTGTCTATAAACAGTGCATACTAACTTCCTGTTGCACCTGTCTCTCTCCAGGAAACTGGCCCTGTGTTTATTATTTAGGGTTTCAGCTCTCGAACACAGGTCAGTCCCTGTCTTTATACATCTGGAGAAAAAACAACAACATTCAGCACTCATGTCTACAATATGTGTAATGATGATACGGACAAGAGTCTACAGCCCAGCTTATTATAAGATATCATGATTTACCCTACCACAAGTATTTTAACTGTATATAATGTATTAAATTGTCAATTTTCCAGATGGGTAGGATTTTCTCTGATTTGGAAAAACTGTCTGGGTGTGAAGAGGTACCAAAATCCTTGAGCAGAAAATTTTAATCCCCAGGGGTTGGGGCTCTCCAACGAAGCAGCGGCTTGCCGTAGTAGCACCATATGGTATGTGGACCCCTCCTCAGAGGAGACTACGATTCTCTAGATCCAGTATCATCTAGTCCATGATAATGACTGAGTAGGACACCAATTAAATTTCAGTTTCAGTACTATTCATCCAAATTACCTACAATGTCTGTACATCTTCATACATACATAGGCTATGGGTTTGTTGAAGTAAAATGGGGTCCTTTATGTGTAAAACTTAAGAGGAGCCCTTTTCTATAAATTAGTATGTATGGCCTGACCCTGATAACACAGCCTTGAGAAAACGTGAGAGTAATACTGACCCACTGACTGACCTGGCCAGAACAAGACTGGCAATCATTCTCTAACCAGCTCTTACAAAAAAAAACCCCAAAAACAACTCAATATTTAAATGCATGAGGAGAGTTCAGATTTTTTTAAAAGCTTTAAACCAAAGAAGCCAAAAGCAGCCCAATGTGTTTCTCCTTTCTGACAGATTCTGGGATTCTGGGTTATATGGGCATTGCATGCACCTAGGCAGGCATGCAGGAAGGCAGGCAAGCAGGGGGGTGAGGCTGCAAGTACCCTGCATCTTTTGTCTGGTTTTCCCGAAAAATGAAAGAAAGCATGTACGTGTAAGATACCACATGCTCAGCTTTAAATGCTGTGTCGGGGAGCAGGGATTTTACACCCTGGCCTCTCGGTTCATTCATATTCTGCTCCCGCTGCCCGGTGCCAAATCAACTGCAGCTCGGTGTGCAAACCACTGCACAAGCGCCTGACTTGGGTGCGCCTGCCGTCTCATTCATGTGTCTCCAGGGGGGCTGAAAAGCTGAAAGCTATTGGCGTCGACCAAAACAACCACACGGCAGCAGCCGAGCCCCTTGTGTAGTAAACCGGTGTGATATATGAGCCTGAGGGAACGGTAATTACAACCAGGCTGTAGCCTGGGCATTTTTTTTTTACTGAAGCCATGCAGTCCAGTGGTCGGAATATCCCTTTAAATATTGTCACCTACACCTTAATGCGCTTCCATCCAGAATATAAGACACAAATCCACACAATGCGGGCGTGCTGCATTCACTGACATAAAACCATGAGGACATTTTTATATGAAGCGCACTGGGGGGCAGACACTCGTGGTCCACTGTTAGACCATGCATGCACAGTGAGATTACCCACCTGCTTGTGTTGTATCGGTCAGATCGTAGCTCATCCCCGGGTACTCTCTCAGCTTCCTGCCGCTCAGGTTCAGGAGCCCCGAGCACACGGCATCATCCAGAGCCCGGTCCAGGCTGCGGGCCGTGTGGTGCTGCTGCTGCTGGTGCTGCTGCTGGAACTGGCTGACGCCCGGGCTCCAGTGAGGTCCGCTGGGGTAGTGATGGCTTTGTAGAGCCGTGACAGCTCCCACACCTCCCTGACTAGACGCCATTTTCGTAAAAAAGAAATTACTCTTACAATAATAACAGCGCACAGCGGCAGTTTCTCCGCCCATGCGCATACGGTGCACATCCCCAGGACGGACGCTAGGGGATGGGCTTCTGAGGAGGAGGTGGTGGTGCCTCTGCTGCTTCTGCTGCTTCTGCTGCTGCTGCTGCTGCTACTGGTGATGATGATGATGATGGTGGTGGTGGTGGTGGTGAGCAGGCTTTGGTGGCCATTTTAGGCTTTTACCCTCCCTCCACCTGCTATTACCAACATCCCATCAGGGACCCCAGTGCAGCACACAGGAGGGAAGGGCCCTTCATGCAATATGATTCCCATAATGAGCTCCTATTGCCTGGGGGCCTGGGGGTGGTTACTGACAAACTATGATTAATCACTATGATAAAAACAAAATCAGATACAGGTAGTTAAGCAATGCTGAGTGTCCAGTGGTTTGAATATGCTTCAATGATTAAAAATAGTAGCCTAGGTTATTTCTTGCCCACTGGTATAGGATGGACATGAAGCAACGTAGCCTACATTATCCTCAGATTGAGCCCTGTGCTACTGTAACTTCCTTAACAACTTTATGAAAAAAAGATATATTGGGTCAAAAGGGGTGTTTCCTTCCCCCGATCACATTATGGAGAGGGGCATAAGTAGCCCCACTATCAGTTTACATTGACCCCTCGTTGGCCCATAGTCAACCCAAGTGGCCCCTGAGTCCCTTAGTCAGCCAAACTGGCCCCATGCCTGACCCAGGTAGCTCAAGTTGACATTTCACTGCCCTTAAATAATATAGACTACGTGTGACAGACTATGGCAGTTTTACTCAAGCTTTTACCCTCAGTGTAATTTTTTTTGTGAAAGTTTCATCTGATTAGCTGATTTTTTTCTGGAAAAAAACAAAAACAAACAAAAAAAAAGGCCAAATCATGCCATTTTTGTGAGGGTTAATAGTTGATGAGTGAATGTGGTCTCTGCTTTCAGTTTAACTTTCTTGACATTTTTATTTAGCCTATAGCTATGCAATTTACTGCAAAACTGTAATAGGGTAGCACCAAAACCTCTGTGATTTAATTGTAGGCTTAGATGGCATGGCATCAATTGGAGTCAAAAAACCCATCACTGATTCAGTAGATGACATGTGTTCAATGCAAACAAATTAAGATTAGAAGACTTGATATAGCCTAGTTTCATTTAGAAATGAAACTATATAAAATCTTCTATTTTATATTATGATAGGCTATTATTTATGTAGGAATATTTCACCTCATAGGTTTTGTTTTCTTAAATCGTAATTTTCAAGTCTAAAATTAACTTTTTTCCACAATGCATTTGACTTAAATAAAAATATTTAACTCTACAGAGAAGTTATGTTTATGTTTATGTTTATTTGCACGATTATAAAAGCAATAACAAAAGCAAACAATTAAATTGAAAAAAAAAATACATGTGCGGGTGAGGTATTTAAACCTCACCTATAAAAGCAATTGCACAAATAGCAAAGCAAAAGAAACAAAAGAAGCAAGTTGTCCATATAGCCTATAGTTTTTTTTCTTCCCACAAATCAGAAACTTTATAGAAGTAGCCTAAATGAAAACCACCACAGCACATATACCATAATCTAAGTATGAAGGAAGTTGTTTTATATGCACACATGGAATCTGACATTTACTACCATGAAAGATAATTTCCCCCCTCATGAATATGCATGAGGACGGAGTCGGGGCTCATTTATTTTGGAGCAGCCGTCCTCCCTCACTCCCTCCACGGCTCCAGTCGGATGTCACGCCTCTTTAGCATGTTGTGATAGAAACCCATTGTCGTCGCAACCGAAATGGTGCAGCAATAGCATGACACACATTGTAAGTTACAGTCCTAGCGAAGGTACGGAGCTGTATGTGCATGCGTTGTTGTTTTAATAACGTGTTGTGTTGGTCTGTCTCTCGGTGCTTTGCGTTGTTGTTGTTCCCACAGGAGCAACATTAGACCGTTACGTTAGCTAGCCGGGAGCTGTGGTCGCTGTTATGACAAACCGGGGAGCTAGCAGATGAAAACGAGGATAGACAGGGATGTTTGCATCTGTGTTATGACTATGAGGTTATAGTAGATGGAGAAATAACAGGTGCATTCAGTGTTACTCATCTAAAGGATGACTAGCTTCCCCTTTCAATGCAAAGAGCTAAACATTAATGTTAGCTAACGTTAGCAGAGAGGGGAGAGCTGCTGTGGAGCTCAGGCCTTTTACACTATTTATGCCACGAAGGGACTCAAAAACTGCACCCATAGTATTTATTTT
Source organism: Trachurus trachurus (assembly GCF_905171665.1). NCBI lineage: Eukaryota > Metazoa > Chordata > Actinopteri > Carangiformes > Carangidae > Trachurus > Trachurus trachurus. The sequence goes on along the minus strand of NC_139903.1, from coordinate 15,015,350 downwards.
AAGTCCAAATTTTTATTTTTATTGACATTATGTGATGTAATTGTTTGGCTATAGCTAAGTTGCAAGTTATTCAAATCCCAGGTTTCCCTAAATGTGTGGAAATAGATGGACTACTGTGTTTGTATACTGTGTTGCCTCACTCTCTGTCTATCTGCCACCTGATGGTGTATTAAAGATGCAAATGAAGTGACACAGCTGACAACAATGTGTCCTGTTCCCCCCCAGAGGACAGGGGAGGTGTCTGAGTGTTTAGTGCACCTCTCTGACCCCTATGTGATGCACACTTCGTACACGGAGCATAAATAAAGGATGCCAGACCTCTCTGAGTCAGCTATGCATGTAACAGAAGTGTAGTAATTAAATCACTAAATGAGTGAAGTGGTTAATGTTTAATAAATGTAGTAGAAAGAGTTGGATTGAATTATAATAAAATAGGGGGATTAGCTATGTCCTATATTAAATAAATAGAATATAGCGGGTTCCAAATGTCTGTATGTCACTGTCTTTTAAATTCATGATTACCAGATTAAAGTTCTGCAAAATGAGCAATTCCACAGCAATGTGTCTTTTTTATTTATGTATTTATTTCTTTGTTTTGCAGTTTGATCATGGCAGATAGAAAGGGAAAACCTGCCACCCCGATCAAAACACTCACAAAGAAAGAACAAGAAGTGCTCAAGAAAAAGGTACATACATAGGCTATATGTATATATTGTGCACAATAAATGCATATTAGAAGCCACCAACCATGTCTCTGTGTGGTCCTCCAGGAGGAGGAAAAAGCAGCTGAAGTTTTTGAAGAGTTCTTGGCATCATTTGAGACCAGTGAGAAGAGTGGAGTGAAAACATTTGTCCGTGGTGGGATTGTGAATGCAACTAAAGGTCAGCAGCTACGATTTCATCACTGTCAACTGAGTGTTATGATATGATATGATATGATATGATATGATATGATATGATATGAAGCATATCAGTTGTGTTCCTCTGTCTGGACAAAAGATGAATTATGAGTTATTTGTTCCTTAAAATGGAAAAAAGAGAAGTGAGGGTAATTGTTACAGTATATGAACATGACTCAGAAGTGAAATATTTCACAACTAAAATTCATTCATTAACAATAACTGAGCATCCTTCTGACAGTTTGCACTCTTGGTGGATTGTATGGTCAAGTGTGTTCATGGATTTGTTCTCTTTTTACAGAGGAGGAAGCAGCAGAAGTCAAGAAAAATAAGCTGTATCGACCAGCTACAAAGTTTGTCCCTGTGCCCCAAAATGTTTCACCAGCATCATCTGCTGAAAGCAAAAAATCTGTAAGTTTGTACAGGGGCGTTTGTGTGATGGTTAGTTGGTTAGTTACTGAACTTACTGGAAATGCAAACTTTAAAGGAATAGTTCAACATTTTGGCAAATTGGACCGTTGTCATAATGTCCCTATAGTTTTAGGAGTAGGTTCGTTACCTTAAATTGTCGGTGCAAGCTATTTTTAGAACGGCGGAGCCGAGTTGCGAGCTGCTCCGAGCTACGCTACAGAGGCTGATGGGATTTCTTGGTTTCCCCCATCAAATACACAATCCAACAACTCCAAAACGCTCTCGTGGACAAGTTGTGACCTGCACATTCACCACGCTATGAGATAATAACCAAACTTGACGAGACGGAGTTGTTTTCGAGGCAAATGCAGAGACTGCAAAAACTGCCCCTGACGGGAATGTGCATCGGCGGTTTCGCATGAATTTACCTAGAAAACAACTCCATCTTGTAGCTCTAGCGTAGCTCTGAGCAGCTCGCGGCTCTGCGCCACTGTTCTAAAAACAGGTTGCACCGACAAATAAAGGTAACAAACCTACTGCTATGACTATAGGGATTATGGCAATGGGCCAATGTGCCAAAATGTTGAACTATCCCTTTAAGTGATTACAACATATTGTGCATAATGATGTAATAATGATTATAATGGTTGCCTGTTTCATCAACAGATATTTAAAAGAAAGACAGAAGAAAAGAAGAAGAGTAATCTTGAATTATTTAAAGAAGAACTTAAGCTGTAAGTGTTTTGTGAGTCTACCTGATTACTTGTTACGGTTAAATTTGTCGATGGCTTTTTGTGATACATAATCTTGTTTTTATATGTGAAAAAATTCAGAATACAAGAAGAGCGAGAAGAAAGACATAAAAGGAAGAAAACTGACCCTGGTGGAGGAGGGGGAGGCGGAGGAGGAGGATATGGAGATCTGGATATACCATTATCAGGACGATCAAGTAAGAGTCCCTTTTCATCAGTGTTTTATTAGAGTGTCGTTATCCTGTTAATCATACTGAAATGAGTCCTGTTTTTTCTTCCACAGCCTTGTATGACGACCTAACAGTGCCAACGACCACTAACCTCTACATCAGCTGTATTAGCCCAAAGGTGAGAGGAGCGCCCTGACTTTGATTGGCTCAGTGGAGCAGAGAGGTTGTTCTTTTCTCACCGTTCAGTTTCATCCTTTTCCAGATGAATGAGGAGATGCTCTGCAAAGAGTTTGGTAAGTATGGGCCCTTGGCAAGTGTGAAGATCATGTGGCCCCGAACTGACGAGGAACGCTGCAGGACCTCCAACAGAGCCTTTGTGGCTTTCATGACACGGAAAGATGCAGAAAGAGCCTTGGCTGCACTTGATGGTACAAGTTAACACTCATTGATTCAGTTTGGTTTTTATTATATGTTTGTGGTCAGCACTGACTGTGACTGTGGGATTATGTTTTGTGTTTTAGGTAAAGTGATTATGGGCTTTGAAATGAAGCTGGGATGGGGAAAACCAGCTCGTATTCCACCTCAGCCTCTCTACACACCGGTGGGGGTGAGGGCCACACCGCCACCTCCATCTGGTCTGCCCTTCAATGCTCAGCCACGGGGTCGCTTCCGCAACGACTTCACCAAGCCTCTGGGCATGTCCAAAGGGGAATTGGACAAGGTAAACTCGCCACTGTTCTCTTTGATATCTGCATGACCAGTTTTTTTCCCCCTCTCATGTGGAGTTTGGCACTGTGGCCTCTTTTCATATTTTAGTGACAAATACTGAATGTCAAAAAGAGGAAATTAAGGGAGGATGAGCCTTTGTTATAGATAATCCATCACTTGGCTTTTATGTTTAATTAAAATGCAATCAGTTCAAACTGCAGTGGGTGCTGTGACTTATTTATACTATGACTAAAAGGCAAAACTGTGAATTAATTATAAATCATTCATACAAAAGAAAAAGGAAATCATGTTAAAATTATGTTGCATGTTTGTTCATTCATTTAATTGATCACTTTGTCCATGTAGTGACATATTACAGGATGCTGGGGTATGGTAATGCACAAATTCAAAGTAACAGTTTGACTGTGTGTGTCTGTGTGAAAAGTGTTAATGCATTCCAGCTCTTAAATCTTTTACATGAATGAGGTAGTTTAGATGGTGAAGCATTTTAGGATGATTTACTGGAGTAATAAAGCTGTGTCACCCTCCCCCTCCATTCCACTGACTATGAATGCTATCGTGGTTTTCTATGCTGTATGTATCCTGCAGTGTTTCATCTGTACGAGTACTCACTTTTTAATATCTTCACTATTTGATTTGACTTCACAAACAGACTCTGTCCGAAGCCGTAGTCAAAGTGGTTATCCCAACCGAAAGGTACACACACTCTTCTTACTACGACTGACCAGCTGTTAATAACACAAGTGTTATAGGACAGAGGCTGTGCTGCTATGTTCTTATATCCATACACATTCATCCATACTCTCTTTGTAGTGGTGCTACACTTGCAGCCGGAGGCTGGAGGCTCTTATTGTAGATATCAAAGGTCCCTATGGCCTTAGATTTCTATAAAACGATTGTGCATAGTATTCTTTTCTTATAGACACTTGTATTTTATCTTCTAGTTTGCTCATATTCCTCAGAGATTTCTTTTTGCTTCCAACATAATTTTAAGGCTGTGTTATTTTGAAAAGTGACTAGCGATAGATTTTGTACATGACTGTTAGAGCCATTGATTAATACCAACATCTAAGCCCTGGGTTTCCCTTGGGTTGGCTGAGACACTGCAGACCGATACAGCTAGAAGGCAGATAGATTTAATATTAACCCGAGTCAGAGTATCATAACAGAGGTAGTCGGACGCTGGTGCCTCAAACCAAATCAAGTAATGTTTCAGTTTAAAGGAGTGATTAGTATGAACGTGCAGCTGCGGTGGTAAATCACACACATACGTCGCTACACTGCATGAACATACTGATCAATGTTGCTCCAGTTCAGAGAGACCTCAGGCATGAAGCCCCAGTCCACAGCAACTCTGCCACAGTATGAAAGACCTGACTCATTATGTGTAAAACATGGCCTGGTCAGGTTTTTGTCTCAAAGTGTGGAATGAGAGGCCATTGTATCTAAAGAACATATCTTAAAACCGGGTGGCTACACTGAAATGCAGCTGTAATATTATTTACTAAAGTGAAAAACACTAACTTGATTCTTAAGTAAAATGACTAAACACAAACTTTGGATTGGGGCTTTTAACCTAAGTCAGTGTTCATGAGTGGACATTGTGATGGATCGCTTTTACCCCCATTCATGGGCACAGTGACCCAGGAATATTAAAATATGCTGACACAGTGTCTACCCCTCGTAGACGGCAGTAACTCTATAGCTTAACACAGCTGAATGTCTTATGGGCTGTTACCTTAAAATAAGGAAATGATTTGACATGCAGTAATAACACTGTTCAGGTCAGTTGCATTCAATTTGCCAGTCAGCCAGCAGTTTGCACGGGCCAGCAGTTCACTGTAAAGAGGTATTAGATACTCTCATGCTGTAACTGACAGACAGAGACAAGTTTGCATTGAGAGTTTTGACACAAACCCTGCTCTGATACTTTCCTCTTCCCCCACAGGAATCTATTATTCCTTATTCACAGGATGATAGAGTTTGTGGTGCGTGAAGGTCCTGTATTTGAAGCCATAATTATGAACAAGGAGAAAAACAATCCAGAGTACAGGTAAGCACCTCTGTACCTCATTGTGTGCTGTTCTCCTGAGCGACCTTACAAAGGACGTATTTAATGAGCTCATTCTTTATTTCCCCAGGTTCCTTTTTGATAACAAGAGCCAAGATCACGTGTACTATCGATGGAAGCTGTTCTCAATCCTGCAGGTATGTCTTCGGAGCAAAAATATGCTTTGGAAAAAGCGCAGCCTCCAAGAGTTTAAACTTACTTTACTCCATGAAAAACCAAACTGCGGTGCATCTCTGTGTAAACGCCCAACCACAGGGAGAGCCCCCGACGGAGTGGAGAACCACAGATTTCCGTATGTTTCGCGGAGGCTCCTTGTGGAGACCACCTGTCCTAAACAACTACTCGCAGAAAGGTGAGGAGAGGGCAGAAGTGGAGGAGGACGCTTCCCCCGAGGAGGAGGTGAAGAAAGGCCAGCTCAGAAATGAGTAAGTGTGTCTCACGGAGGCACAGGGACGTTTATATTTGTAACTTTACCGAAGCCGTTGAATTGTTGACCTGTTTTTTCTTCTACATTCAGGCACAGACAGAGACTGGAGACGCTGCTTAAGGAGCTCACGCCAAGCCGAGGAGACGTTGCCAGTGCCATGCTGTTCTGTCTGGAGCGAGCAGATGCAGCAGAGGAAGTGGTGGGACACATCACTGAATCATTTTCTCTGCTTCAGACGCCTCTTCAGAAGAAGGCTAGTGCTATTTTTTTGTATAAACAAATGTACAGGAAACACCTTTGTGTACTATTTCACGTTTATTTTTTATTTTTTTTGTGCTTGTTCCCACAGATTGCTAGATTATATCTCGTGTCAGACATCTTGCACAACTCGTGTGCCAAAGTAGCGGGTGCATCATATTATCGTAAATAGTAAGAGACCTTCCCATGGTTGAGCTTTAACACATTTCTCACGCTCTGTATCTTCTCCATCTGACAGTCTTAAAGTGCTTCTGTCTCTGTCTCAGTTTTGAAACAAAGCTAACGCAGATATTTGGAGACCTTAACGCAGCACACAAAAACATACAAGCCAGGCTGCAGGCTGAGCAGTTCAAGGTAATCACGCCTTTCTTTTGCATTGCGTTGAGACATTTACCGAATAAATAAATAAATAAATAAATAAATAAATATATAAATAAAAATAATGTCATATCATATCTCCATAGCAAAAAGTCATGAGTTGTTTTAGAGCATGGGAAGATTGGGCCATATACCCTGAGCCTTATCTAATCCACCTGCAAAACATCTTCCTGGGCTTCGCCAAAGCAGGGGAAGAGATGACAGAGACAGCAGAGGTGAGCTGAAGGTTCATCTGCTCATTACAGACAGAATCGCCTTCTTTCAAAAGGCATTTTAACAAACTGGTTGTGTTTTGTATATATACGTCTAAATGGCCCTAAATGTATGTGAACTTGTGCGTCTCCTTATAGGAAGTACCTGTGGATCTCGATGGGGCACCAATGGACAACACTCCTATAGATGGATTACCATTGGACAGAGCTCCAGTGGATGACCTGGACGGCTGTCCCATGGGCTGGGACGCTCTGGATGGAGTCCCCGTTGATGACATAGATGGCGTTCCTTTAGGAACCGCCATTGATGACATCGATGGGATGCCCTGTGAGTCTTTTAGCCACAAGTCAAAAGTTTCCAGTTCCTGTTAGCAGTCATGAAAGCACTGGTATTTACCGGTAGTTAGTTGTACCGGCTAGTCCTCCTGGAGTCCTTTTCAAAAAGCTCAATATAAAACGACAATACACAGATCCAGTTACAATAAAAAAGAAAGGAAAAGAAAAAACAGTTCCCAAAATTGTAACATAAAAGACTGGTAACTGTCAAGTCTGAAAAGTGACTTTACATGTTTTTTAAATGCTTTTTCACTTGGAATAGTCCTAATATTTAAAGGACGAAACGAAATGGCTCTATATACAACAGTGCTTTTCATTGAATTATTTTTGGTTGTGGTAATGCAAGTAGACCTTGAGTTGAAGCTCTGTAACTGTAGTGATAAACATCAGCATTATAACCAGTCCGATTAGAAAGGGCTGTAGGATACTTGCTGTGAATAATGTTGATCACCTGTCCTTGTCCTGACCTGGCTGTGTCTTCTTTGCCGTCAGTGGATGACGGCAGTGCTCCTCTCTCCAGAGTGCCTTTGTCAAAGTGGGAGAAGACAAGTGATACGGGGACGTTTTCTCAAGGTAAATCAGATAAAGACGTGCTCTCTATCAGTTTCACCGTTCTCCCCATCATCCTGCTCATCGTTCCCCTTTCTCTCTCAAGCCAAGGCAGAGTCCAAGTGGGACACTGTAGCGGAGCAGGACAGTGAAGATGAAGTGAATGTAAGGTAAGAGGACCATCCTCACACCCGGTTGGTGAACAGCATACACAGTAGACACAAACGGTCAACTGGTATGGAAATGTATCGTTCTCCTCTCCCTCACGGTGACAGCGTCAACTCCCAGGATGGAGACGAGGACTCGGAGTGTGACAGCAGTGATGACTCCGGCAGCTCATCCAAATATGACAGCGCAGACTTCCAGAGCTCCCTCAGAAGTTTTCAGATGTCTGAGAGCAAAAGGAAGAGGCTGAGAGAGCTGGAGGCAAGAGCACATCTTTTTAAGAAACGTCTTTATCAAGCTTGATCTGGGTTGGGTTAGCTTAAAACGACGTTTGAAAGAGTGTGGTTGTCATCCTGCGGTTCTGACGATCCACTTTTGAATGTTTCACCTCACCACACTCACCTCAATATCCTGTCTTACCAGAAATATACAGTGTATAATCTAGTGAGAAAGTTGCTTTTAACATGTAGTGCTCTTATGATTTTTAAATATCACTGGTTGAACAGAACAATTAGAGCCATAACTGTATGGACACATTTGCATTCCTCCACACCGATTTACATTAGAATATAATTTGCTGTTTCCATTTATCTTCAACTGTTATGAAAATGTGACACAGGTCAAAGTTATGAAGATCCAAGATGAGCTGGAATCTGGAAAAAGGATGAAGAAGTCTGGAATGAGCATCCAACAACAAGTGGAGCAATACAGAAACAAACTGCTTCAGAAGGTGAGCTACTGGACAACTTTAATTAGCAAAGTTTTGGATTCACATTGCATGTCTTATTTTACCCTTTACATCAATAGGACGTTTCGGAACTATCATCAGTCTCCTTTAATTGTGACCAATATCGGGACAACATTTTCAAAAGTGATTATTAGATCAGTATGTTTGAATATCATTTGGCACCATATAAAACAGTTTTTTCTGTGTGTTTTTAGTCGTCCAGGTCATCGTAGTCTTCAAGTGTAACTTATTTTCAATTTCTTGAAGATGTTTCACCTCTCATTCAAAAGGCTTCTTCAGTAATAAGGTCAAAATGTCCACTTAACGGTGGCAATAAAACATTGTTAGTGACGTAGAGCACTCAAAAGCAGACACAGTTAATGTGAAACTACACAGCCACAGCCATTGTGGTTTCAGGTCTGCAGACTGCCTGTGCACACTTAATTCTCTCTTTTTGTTTACTGTAGTGTAGTTTGTTGAATATAAATGTCAGAGCTTACAATAATTTAAGCATCTTCCTGTGTTGTTTTCTAATGGTTCATTTTAGAGAACTTGTCCAGAAAAGCAAACGTGAGGGGTTTGCAAAGATGTTCACAGCAAATTTAACTGAAGGCTGGACGTCTGAGTGAGAAAGAAAAGAGCTTTTACAACAAACTGTGACTTTGTTAATATACATATATTTGCAGGTATATAGTCTTTAATCTTCCATAGATATAGGTGGGAACAGTTACGCTTGTTGAATTGGTGTGACATTGACCAAACAGCTCCCCCTTGTGGACAGTCTGCAAGATAATGAGCGTGAACCGAGGGTTTGTGTTTCACAAGCCTGTTCTTTGAAGCCAATATGTGACAGCATTGGTATGTATCTACCCTGTTTAGGAATTTGACAAAGATGAAGAAAAGAGTGAGAGATCGACATCAAAATCCAAAGACAAGTCAAAGGAGGACAGAAGGAGCAAAAGAAGTGAAGACGGGGACAGAAAACAGGGACGAAGTAGAGATCCTGACGACCACACACGAAGATCAGGGAGCATCTCTCCCTTGAGGCAAGTGCCATGAGATGTTTTTGTAAGGCACCAAAGCATTAACCCAGATCGTTGTCCTTGAATCCACTTTGTTATCATATGTTCTACTCATTTAACAGGACAAGGTCACCCAAATGGTCCAAACGTTCCCGATCACCGTCTCCAGAGCGGAAAACAAGGAAGTCGAGGTCACGATCACCGCACCGCTCCCATAAGAAGACAAAGAAGAGCAAACATTGACTCTCAGCTCTGGACCTTGTCATTCATTAGCTTGCTGGTGTCCATGGGTTAGACAACAACGCACTCCTGCAGTGCTCTGTACAGACTGACATCTGCTCTCCTGGTCCCAACGTAAACTAGCCATGCAAGATTCAGCACTCTTTTGTATGATGAAGTTTGAACACTGTAACTAATTAAATATATTTTTGTTTTAATGTTTGTTTTTAAAACCATAACCAGAAATGTTGCTGCAAAGTTCTGACACTAAATAAATACCTGTTGGTGATGATTTTGTGTGGAGGACACGATGATTGACGGGGGCCAATATCAGAGAAAAAAAGCATTTGTGTTGATTTTTATTGAGGAAAGTCATAGAGCATCATTTGGTTCTGTTTACAAAAGCAGTAAGTATGCAACGTTACACAGTAAATTTACAATACTATTTTGGGTAATGAAATGTGCTTTCGTTGATCAAAGAAATGTATCAAAAGTACTTAAGAGCCAGTACTGTGTCTGAAAAATCGAAGATACCCAGCCCTACTCATTAGTAACCGTTTACAGATTTCGTGTACCACATAGTTGCTGTCTTCTGCTGAAATGTTGGATATATTTAAGAGAGGAAAGCTCGAGGACTTGAATTTAGAAAAGCGATCTAGATTTCGTAGGCACAAACAGTTTGTAAATGACATTTAAAACCAGCTCTGCGTTCAAGACAAATGGTTACACCTTTTTACACAAGACACATTAAAATCTGTGACTGACATTAGGACAGTGTCTTGCACTTTTTGAAGTTAATGTAATTTTTCTGAAATGTGGGAGCAAAACAAACTAGTAATGCCCAAACTGTTACAAATGGCCTTGTAGCTTGACATACAGTACACATCTGAACGGATTAAGTTTCTGCTCAGACCAGACACGCTTGGCATTTCTGAGCTCTTCTTTTTTTCGCCTTGATGCCAAACCATTCACAGTTGCTTGGTATTAAAGATAAAAAATAATAATGTGACAGGGAATCACATCGTGTTCTGCTTTGTAGAGTCCATTCCTTACACCCGTTCCCTCTTCTCTCTATTTTAAGGTCCCTATTATCCTGAAAAAGCTACAGTCAGCTCTTTGCCTTAGAGCAATAACCATTATGTATTTGGGTGACCGTGGATGACTCCAGATGTACTGTCCTTTGTCCTCAGGACCAATGTCCAAACGAACAGGCCTGGAGGTGAAGATCTGATTACCTCCGACACGCTCAGTACTTTTTCACGTTGATAAAAACCTTGATGGCTCCAGTGAAGTCCGCGGAGAGAAGAACCTCTGTATGATCTGTCTTGAGGGCACCTGCGAAGTACGGTACATTTTTATAGCACTGGGACGACACATTTTGGTGTCAGGAGAGCTGTACAAGGATGAGTACAAGTAAATTTACCTGAGGGTATGGTTTCTGAATCTGTGGAGTCCAGGCTCTTACACTCTGCTTCTGGTTTCTCTGCCCCAGTTTCTTGTGGAACAATAAGGGCTGGGTGGGGTGCAAAAATGGCTGAGGTGACCACGGCATTGTGTGCTGCAAGACAAAATGTGAGGCTTTAGTAACAGATGGAACAAGGACAATCCATTTATTAGATAGCTAATTGTATTGAAACAGTAGGTGGGTTTACATGGTCAGTTTCAAATAGGTTTGATTCAAATTAATCTGTTTGAAGATTTCAGCTTGAGCGTATACATGGGTTACAAAGTAAACTGGTTGGATGTTTACATGCGCCAACGAAAAACAAATGTTTCGAACTTCCATCTTGGGGCGGTGGATTTCTTGCTTGACATTTTCGCTTGAGTGGCAGCCAGGCACGACTCGTGCGTGCTGAAGCGTGCGTTCGTACGCCAAGTCCTGAGCATGTGCAGAACAAACGCAGCCAGAAATCAACTCGTTTCAAGGTATACATGAGACGGTTTGAGGTGTTTATATGAAGTATTTTCACTCGGTTTGGTCTCCCAAACCTATTTGAACCGTTTAAAACTGTCCATGTAAACCCACCTAGTTTTTGGCTTTAGCACTATAAACAGTTACCTTTAATCCCTTCCCAGAAGTCATTGCGATCTCGTCGTACAGATGTGAACTTGCTCAGGTCGTGGTAAGTGCTCCAGATGTACACGTACTTGTCCTCTGAGCCACTGACTATGAAGGAGTAGTCATGGCTGTAGGGAGACAATCCCACAACGAACCAGAATTAGTAGCACAACATATAAACAAGTCCGAATGTTACTATAGTAAATGTTACCGATGTTAGATCACAATACTAATGTCAAAACTGCGTGAGAGGGAAGCTTCCCCACCTGAAGCTCGCTTTGATCTGACTGCTGCTGTTCACGTAACCTTTGTATTTCATGGACAGAGACAAGTCCCTTAGGTCATACAGGCGGATGCGGGAATCATTTGAGGTTACCAGAATCTGTTCAGGGGAAAGAGGGAATGTGTCACTTCAGAAATCTCTCTGAAAAACCTTATTACAGGAACATCAAACACACTTCATGTGTATTTGGACTAGAAACCAGACGTTACCTTATTCTCTCCAGGTAGAGGTTCAATGCCAGTGATTTTGCGTCCAACTTTGTTCCTGCCTCTCGTGGACCTCACATGAATTTGTGTGTGGTATTTCAGGCGCTAATTAATGTGCAAAAGAAAAAAAAACATGGAATTAATACTACAATGCTAATAAGAGCTCAAAAGAACTTCTATTATAATGGAACAGTAGCTTGACTAGTTAGTTACCTCTGTGTCATAAAAGATGCATCGGCCATCATAGGTGCCAATGACGGCATATTTCCCATTTTGGCAGAAGTTGGCGGCGGTGATGAGGCGTGTCTGACCATCCACCTCGTTCCACAGCGCCACCTTCTTGTCAGGAATGTTCCAGAGCCGGAGCTTTCCATCCAGAGAGCCGCTTAAGAAGTATCTGTCATCCTACAAAACAAGAAGTGAGTGTTACTATGTTCTGATAGTCAGGATGAATAGTCTCGTGATTTGTGCTGAGGCAAGTAATGCAAGGTGATTCAACTTACTCTGGGATGAAAAGCGATAGCTGTTACAAAATCAATGTGCTGAAAGCAGCAAAGACACTCTCTCCTGGATATGTGCCATAACCTGACAGTTTTATCCATGGAAGATGAGAGCAGGAAAAAGTTCTAGATCGAGACAAAAATAGATAAGGTGAGAACAAGAGATAAAAACACATCCTGCAGACATAACTAATGGGAAGATCAGGGACAAAAAGATGAAGATCGTCACCTTAGACCATGACAAGTCCAGCAAATCAGCTGTATGACCCTTGTACTTGCAGAAGGGGACTTGACGGAAAGGTGCATTCCTATCTTCTGTATCCGGATCCTCTGGAGCGCAACTTGCCTGTAAGAGTAAAATCTGAAGTAAGTACAATCTCTGAATAAAGGAACCTCAAATAAACCTTACAATATTATAATATTTTCAGGAATACCTAAACAATCCTTAAATCAAATGTGTTTTTTAGTTTTACTCACCCCATAATCAGTGTCAGATTTAGAGGAGCATAAACTTTCCTGAGACGGAGACGGTGAAACTCGACCTGGAGAAGAAAAAACAAAAACGAATCTTGTTGCAGCCAAAGTTGGTCTAAAAATTAAAACAAATTATCACACAACGAAAAAAAATCAGAGATGCCTTGTGACGATACCTTCAGTGTTGTATTTTAATCTCATGTTATTGAAGTAGTCAAAGGCAGTCTTCAAGACCCAGATGCGAACTACATTATCCTGGCCTGCGGTTGCCAGCAGCCTCCCACAGTGGGAGAACTTCATCGTCCAAACAGCCCCCTGAGAAAGAGATGGCGTAACACAAGCAATGATTGGTGCACATCGTCTCTTGAACATTAACAAAAGATAGAAAGAACAAAAAAAATCCAAACCTGAGACCATCTTACCGTGTGTTCTCCACTCAGGTCCTGCACAACTTTAATCTGGTCAAAGTCAAAGGGACCCTTGAAACTGTGCGCTGCCTTGAACTTGGCGGGCCGGGTGTAAGGCATGCCCTCATCATCACTTGATGATGGATCGTCCTGATCGGTGTGGAAAACTGAGGCCAAACAAAACAAAAAGTGTAACTAAGATCATCAAAACCATCTCGCCATGAGGAGCATTAATATTTCATAAGCCTGTGCTGGCACTGTAGCAGTTCAGAAATTTAACTGCTGCTCTGCCGTTTTTCATGTGATCATGTAGAGCTGGTTCAAGATCTAAGATCAACATGTTTGGCTGTTTCCATTTATGAACAATTCTCATTACTCGCATTTACAAATGCCAACCTGCCTACACTTGTATGTGCTGTCTGCAACAGATTGTACTTTGATTTATGCAAAGAAATCAAAACATCCCATTAGGAATTTTGTAATTGTAATATGTCTGAGACATTTTTAAGGCCAATATTAATCAATATCCTGTAAAATGCAGTTTAAAGAAGTATAAGAAGCTTTAAATGATTGTGCTCTTTTACCTTCATCACGCACACTTTTCACTTTGTTGACTGCCTTCTCTCCATACTCCTCAGCGAAATGCTTGGCCTTCTTCACAGACTTGCCCAGGAATTTCTTTAACTGGGTTCTGGTCAGAAACAAATTAAATATATTTATGGAAGATCTTGTGCTGAGGGCGAGGGGAATCAATTCCCATTAACAGACAACAGGAGGCCATTAATCTTTACGTTTTCTGCTTCAGTTTTCCTCCGTCTGTGTCCGTCAGCGGTGCCTGAGGCTTTTCATCATCATCTGACTGTGCTGCATCATTCCTGCGAGGGGAAATATATAACAAATCAACTTCCCTTAGAAAATGTACCATTTGTTTTTACATGATGAGGCTTAAGAAGGATTTTCACAGTGGGAAAATGTTTTATTCATCTACAAATCTGCCTCAGACAAGATCATTGGCATGCTTCTTCCATGGAAGCTTGATTTGAGGGTTAGTTGTCTGGATTCAATTTATTCTGTCCACCGGTGACTTTTTATTCTGTTCAGTATGTAGTACCTACTGGACAAAGCACTAGTTTTGCAATGTCACCGTTGCTTCTTGTCAATTAAATGTCTGTTGCTCAAGTCATTTGAAATTAATTACCACAGCTTGCTTTCTCTCCTGTCCGTATGCTGATGCGAGTCCATGGTCAGTGAATGTTTGTTTTGTCCAATTTGTGGCTGTTTTTGTGTAGATTGTTATTGTTTCCAATGCATGAATCAGTGTTTGTGGTAGATTAGAGCAAATGATTCTTCCAAATGCATTCTCATAAAGTACTTTATGTATAGGGGAGATAGTACTAACTTCCTGTGCCCGTTAAATTAATCAATTCTGCAGCTTATACTGAATATTTGTATATTCTTACGCAATATACTCCTTGGTCCTCCTCATGATGTGCAGAGTGAGAGGGTTAATCCCAGCAGGAAGTTTCTCTTCTGCCTGGATTAGTGGGATCTCTTCGCCAGTGTCCAGATTCTTGATCATCACACTTGCCAGGATTTCCTGTTGTAAGATAACACATAAATGCATGTGTGCCACATAGAAAGTTGAGGGGAAAGGAATGTGCAAGAGGCTGGGTTATGGCTTGGATTCAAACTGATGAAAAGGCAATAGAAAGAAGCAGGACTCTTACTTCATCTGTCAGTTCTCTACCGGAGTTGGAGCGCGGACGCTGAGGGCCTGGAGTTTGTCCTCCGCTCTGAGATGATGCCTGTTCATCCTCATTTTCCTAACAAAAACACAAAGCAAGAAATTGTGCAGTGGTGTAGCAGATAAGAAAACTGCTACATCATATGTTATTTTAAACAGTAATGAATGAACAAAAACAAAAAGGAGGTCGATATGACTCACCTGTGCCGTCACCACCTTGTCCCCACTGGTGGCACTGGCCAGATCTAAGGAATGCTGCAGCTCTTTGGTTAAACTCCTCACTGTGCTGCTGGGAGACACCAGGCCCGACGGCTCCAGAGCCTCACCACCGACTGCACAGCCCGCAGACACTGAGCGATTACACAACAGCACACAACACGCCATTTAAAAACTGGCTATCTGTTCTGTCTGCTTTGCATGCATTTAGCTGATACACATCGCAGATGATAAAGCACTTTCATTTCAGACATTCTGCCTAGATACTTGCCCTCTGTTAAGTTAAACCCTCCCTGCAGAGAAGGGGATGCTGGGAGCTGTTCTCCTAATTCTTTGAAATACATATTTGGAAATGGTTACAAAACATTAGACAGCTATACCATGATGATTGTCTATAACAAGGGATTTGAGATGACAGAATAACTCTGAAACACTTCTACTTTCCAATATGATACCAGTCTGAACAACAGTGGGTGTTACCATCTATCTTTCTGTCCACTCACTATTCATGGTGTTTTAAGATATTCATCCTTAATCTAAAACACTATATACACTTGGTGGTTACAGGCTATCATCCATTCTCCAACGATCTGCGATGCCTCAGATCAATGCTTATAATTGGAATGTTGAAAAAGTTATTGCTCTTAAGGCAGCACTTTAGAGAAATGTCAAACATTTACTAATCCAGTAATGATGTTTTCTCTACCTTCCAGTCCACTTGGCCTCAGACACTCTTGAGACTTCTTCGAAGGCAGACCCTGCCAAGACGGGGGAGGCGGTCTCGGTGGAGGACCTCCACTGGGAGGTGGTGGGCGTACAGGCGGAGGCTTCTTGGTGCTGGCTACAATGTCTGGCTCCACTGTGAATTGACGTGGAGGTTTCGTAGGCCCAGAGGAGTCAGAGTCAGACTGCCTGTCTGTGAGTGGGACCTGGTCTAAGATGTCTGCGGGCCTCTGCTCCTGCTCGCCCTCTGCTACCACGACCGCTACAAACGACTGACTCTGCCCTATGGTGCTGGTGATGTCCGGGGGCTGAACATGTTCTTGTGACCCAGCCGACTGCCCAGGGAGATCTAAGGGTTCAGGAGCAGGAGCTCCGTTCGTCGCTGCACTTTCCTGTTGTTCCTCTTGCCTCTCAACGAGCTGCGGTTCGACAGCTGGCGCTGCTGCCTCCACAGGAACTTCCTGAGCATTATTCTCTTCCTTTAGCTCTGGCTCTTCTCTTACATCAACATGTAGCTGATCTAGCAGCTGAGCCACTTCACCAACATCCCCAGTGCTTCCCTTTTGACTCTCCTCTATGATGCTATCAATGATCTGTGAGGAAGAGAAAATAACCGTTATGTAACTCAACAATACAGCACCTATGATGTCTGGCTCAGCTAAGAAATGTTTTTTTTGTCTGTACATGTTCTGTTTCTGTTTCTTTTCACAGCATGTAACACATTGTAACACATGACACCTACATGGAGTCTGGACAATACAGAACACACTGCAGGAAATGCCATTTCTAAAACACACCATCGTAGATTTGGGCTCACTCTAACCCCTGATATTTGCACACTAACTTTTTAAAATTACATGTACAAAATAAAAAATATAAGAATATGATAAAAATGCAACATCTCATTTTTTTCCAGTGAGTCAGTAATCTCCTGTGGGACACTGTGCAATAAAAGAGAAAACCATTACTTGTAGGGAATCATCTTGCTGAGTCTCAGATGTGGCCGCTCCGCAGTTCACCTCTTGCGCAGCATTAACTGATTTCTGCAAAAGCTGTTCAAAAGATAATATAGAACAATTTTAACTACAATACATAGACTCCTCAGAGTGCATGGCTAATGGACACACTTCCTTTAAAACTCTAGTTCTCCAATCTAGCGAACTTTAATTGGTCTGCAGTCTGCTTATCATGAAGGTGAGTGTATTCTTAAGTCCATTTCAAGGTCTTATACAGATTTTATTAATGCATTAAACGCTATTCCATGATTTAGCTTCCTTTTTGCTTCCACTTCAATGTTTTCCGCACTCTGATTGTGATTTAGGTGTATGGATAATGCCAGTCAGTGAGCAAGCAAGCAACTCCTGGGTTCTTTCCAATATCAGCTAACTGTAGCGTAGATCTCATTTGCAATCTCTCATGAGTCTAATTTGAATTTCAGTTGTAACCGTCTGTGGGAAGGGCAGGCAGAGGAAAAGAAAAACAGATGATCTATTTCCATGTCATTTGCATTTCCCTAGCTGTCAGGAAGGCAGCACTGGCAAATCAGTGACGGCAAGCATCATCACAAATATTTGGCTGAATATTTGCAGTCAATGACTCATTACTGAACAAGCTGCGTTAAGTGACTGCAACTTAAGAGACTGTCAGGAAACATCAAGATAGTGCAGCTTCAAGGAGAGCTTCAATAAACACTGCATTTGCCTCTACAGAGTCAAACACTTCAGTGTTTTGTACAAGTAAATTCACTCCCACCTTAGCACTGACATTTGAATCTGGTCAGATATCTACATTTCTTTAAGCCCAAGATTGAGGGGGGGGGGGGGGTTAATGGTAATTTTCAATCTTTCTATGTTTCAATCACTTGAGATGTCCCTACACCCTGCAATCAGGTCTCCTTTTGTTTCTTAACCATTTGTGTTTTAATGTCTAGTCCTCTTAACTTGCCACTTAGAAACAAAACCCTGCAGGATAGCCCAGGTGTGAAACACTCGGGAGTCGGTGCCGTTACCTGCATCAGACAAAAGGGTATGAAAACACTCCCTGGTATGGGGTTGAACCCCTGCAGCAGACAAAGGGATTTTCCTCAGGTATAAATGCCTGTGAATATTCTCATTTGTCCAGGTCATCTTTATCCCCAAAGAAATTTAAATCAAAAGCAACTGGACTTTGTTATTTGTCTAGGAAGACGTTTCACCTCTCATCCAAGAGGCTTCATCAGTTCATGTACACATCTGACCAGGCTGGGACTGGTCCAACTATCTGGTGTGGTTAAATACCTGGACCTCCACACCAGATAGTTGGACCAGTCCCACCCTGGTCAGATGTGTACATGAACTGATGAAGCCTCTTGGATGAGAGGTGAAACGTCTTCCTAGACAAATAACCAAGTCCAGTTGCTTTTGATTTAAATTTCTTTGGGGACTCAGGTATAAATCCCTTTACCAACCATGCTCGGGTGAGGAGTACTGACATTTCCTTGCAAGGAAATAAAAACGTATCGGCCGGCAGAAGTCTGTATTTCATTATTCACCAACAGCAAACCGTTAAGAATTTCCACAACAGTAGCTAGGATAGGTGGAGCATTGTAGTGTGCAAGTGTGTGTGAATGGGCATCTGCATCTCTATATTGTATCATGTTTTGTGTTCACTTTCTATTATGATATTGTCCTCATGATGACTGTACTCTTGTTTTGTATTTTTGTTGGTAATAAGGACCTCCTTGAAAATATATGGTACATCTCAAGGGGCTATCTGTTGAAAATAAAGTCACATTTATCTGATAAAAATGACTGCAACAGATTCTCTAAAGGGTTTGAATGGATTTCAACATGATCAAACTTTGATAATTTTACTCACTTACAACCCAGTGTATAAGCTTACTAAAATGCGTTTTCAAGCCTTGCTTACAGTCAAAGTAATGCTGGGATTACTTCTGATAGCAACTCAGCACAACACATGCTGCCTTGTTTTAACAGTGCCTGGGTTTAAATAAACATACCTTAGGCGAAGGAATGACAAACTTTGCAGGTGACCTAAAAAAAAAAACACAAGGGGACATGGCTCAAAACCGGAATGACGGTCAATGTTTAAAATACAAGGACATGAAAACAAATCTGACTCAAAAGCAAAGTTATTATGATTCTATCCCCAACTCGTTTCTAAATCAGGTTTTACTTCAGGCTGAAAAATGCTTTGTCTTGTGTTGTCAATGATTAATGATTAAAACCATGTCAGATTACACAATACAGAGTGACCTCCATCTTTTGTTTTCCCTTTGAGATTTTCAAAATCTAAGAAAGATATAAAAATCAAACATGTGCAGGCAGTCGTATTTTCTCACATTGAGCCTTCATAAATTGGCTGCATTTCCTAACTTTGTTTGTAACTGGTTGATCCAGATTGTTATACACACACCAGCCAAAATCCCAACACTCCCACCATGACAGTCATTACTGTCATTTCTTTTCTTTTCTTTTGGTGTTGCAACACACAACGTGTTTGGATGGAAACTGTTGGATTTGCATCTTGGCTTCAGCTTTCACGGGAACTTGTTCCGACAAACAAACATCATCCTACAGTCCCGAGATCACAGGAATAACATCATGTGACTTGTATGTTGGGCAGAGTCTCCCTGCCCTGTCAAACAGCTGGACAACTGGCATACTGTGTGACACTGCACTAACACATTTAAATTGTTAAAAAGTTGACTGGACATTTATTTCAACCAAAACCCCTTAAAGCAATTAACCTAATCATCTATACAAATGATAATTTTCGCATTTGTGATGTTGTTGTTGCTACCAGTTAGCTAGCTCGTCCATGCTAAGTTTTTGGGAGGCACTTTGCTAGGTTTTGCATTCGGGATTAAAACAGCAAAAGCCACTCTTTTCAAAATACATTATGACAAAATGTGTTTCCTTACACTTTCGGAGATGGCGTGAAATTGACGTCCTCTGGAGCATCATAAAATTCCTCGGTGTCACTTGTATCTGACGCCATGCTAACGTGAATGTAGCTCGCTGGCTAGTTTCAGACAGCTGTCTAAAAGCCGAACCTGCGAAAGACTTCAGCCTTGCACATATGTGCTTGTTTCTCTATATACTGCCCACTCGGCGGTGATATTATGATATTAATTGCTTGGCCCAGACGTCGTCAAACAACCTTTCCAGTCCAACGTCACGCCATAACGTCAAACTAAGTATGCTAGCCGATTGCTAGGCTGCTAACCAATGTAATCTGGTTGTTCGATGGAGCGACACGGAAAGCTAACAAGCGCTTTCAACTCCTGTTTTTAAAATCTGTCTCATTCGCGGCACATTACGCTACTCCACCAACGCAGACATCTAAAGCGCCTTTTTCCACATCAGCATACACTTGATCAGCTGTCAGGCTCCCGGAGCCAGTGGACCGCGTCATAAACAAAACAGCCCCACAAAAAATACATCTCAGGCAGGTTGAGTCAAAGGGCGGGGCGCAGACACCGCTTCTTCTTCGGTTTCACTGTTACGGCAGCCGGGCAGGATTTAGCGTCGAGACCGCCCGCTACCGATGATCCAAGGTGTACCAGGGTGTACGGAGCAAACTGGGGATGGGCCGTTAATATAATACATCCATGGGATGGGCTGGCATGGGATGCACAAGAGAGAGCTTTGCATTGCATATCGAGAAAACACACTACAGACTACAGTGTTTTTCTGAGGCTGGAGAAACAACAACCATAGATTAAAATCTAAAAACTGAAATTACTGGATCTTTGAGGAAAAGATAGATAGATAGATAGATAGATAGATAGATAGATAGATAGATAGATAGATAGATAGATAGATAGATAGATAGATAGATAGATAGATAGATAGATAGATAGATAGATAGATAGATAGATAGATAGATACTTTTATTGTTATTGCATAGTCACCTGGACACAACGAGATTAAAAAGCTGCAGCTGAAGGTGCTTTAAGTGCTACACAGAATAAAAAACACACAAGAGACAAGTGTTGCACTAACTTCCACAATATATTAGTCCAGGCAAAATAGCGTTTTACGACAGAGAAAATAAGCCTATCCGGGTGTATTTTGGGCATATTCCATTAGTGTATTGCTCATTTGCATATTCAAATTCCTTTTCCAAGAAACTTGTAATACAAAACATTTTACTTTTAATGTCTACTTTCATTGTGTAAAGTTTCATTGTGGTAGGAGTAAAGGAAAAAAAGAAGCCTATTCGGGTGTATTTTGGGCATATTTGATTAGTGTAAGGCTCATTTGCATATTCAAATTCATTTTCAAAGAAACTTGTAATACAAAAAATGTTACATTTCATGGATACTTTCATCATGTAAAGTTTCATTGTGATAGGAGTAAAGGAGAAAAATAGCCCCATTGGGGTGTATTGTTGTCGGCACCATAGACTTTATATACAGTAAATAATGATGCAAATTAAACATATTTCCCCAACTAGGATTTCTTAGGACTTTTAGTATGTTGTTCTAGACACCTCATAGAAATGATGTATGGTGAAAAACCTTCTGTGACAATTAGTTCTATTTTGGGGTCCAAAATGAGCTAAATTGCCTGGACTATATTGCACATGCACTGTATGTTGTGAGTGAGAGGCATACTTCTGCCATAACAATTTTATGTCTACATGTCATAAAACCCTCTAAAAACCGAGCATAGCATCGATGCAATGCTTGCACATGTTTTACAGAAATAATTGTATTATGCGGGATTGTACTATCCGCTCCGCTGTCGAAGTGACAGATACAATATTTCCTGCCACATGCCATCATACTGTATAATAAACAGCTAAAACGCTCTGGTCATAACTTACAGTCACTGCGCACTTTATTTTCTACACACAGTTACATTTGGCAAAAATTTTTTACTTAAAATCAACACTGCCAATTTGTTGTATACTTTTGTACATTACATTTTATTTGCTATTGCTATTTTATTATGCATAGATTGTTCTTTATATTCTTATCCTATGTTGTTATCTTAACTGTGTGTAATGCCGCTGCTGCTGCACTGTAATTTCCCAGTTTGGGAGGCGGATCCTCCACTTTCCGAGGGTCCTTGA
The DNA here is from genome assembly GCF_905171665.1 of Trachurus trachurus. Classification (NCBI taxonomy): domain Eukaryota; kingdom Metazoa; phylum Chordata; class Actinopteri; order Carangiformes; family Carangidae; genus Trachurus; species Trachurus trachurus. The sequence continues at coordinate 14,993,332 of NC_139903.1, read as the reverse complement.
ATCATCACGTGGTCCGGGAAGAGCAGTTTATAAACCGTCTTTGCCCACATGGCTCTGGCCCACACACAGCAACATGGAACTTCGGTCCCCCATGGATAGGAAAAGAAAACGGATGGACAAAACAACAAACGACGATGAAAACCACAACGTGCAAAAGCTCCTGGATTTACTATTTGACGACGACGATGACGAAAATGAAAGTGACTCAGACGCGGAGAGCTGGAAACCTGAGGAAGAAGAAGGTGTTGATCCCGATGAGGATGAAAGGTAGGAGAAGTTAGGCTATGCAGATTCAGTTGGGTTATTGTGCAGTATAAACACCATATTTAGTTGGCCATTCATGTGCATAACTGTGCTATTTGAATGCAATGTTTTAGAACATGAATGATTATTGATTTAAGCGCGGAGGTGCGCTAAAAAGGGGGTTAACCCTACCTGACTGTAGTGAGCTAGCGTAGTCTAGCCTAGTAGAGCTAGCTATGGGCTTTATGCACAACTCCACTACTTCCTGAACTTAAACAAGCTCCTTTATTTCCTGTCTTACATTATTGGACAAACTGATTAATCCAGGTGTGTCTGAGTAGGCACAATGGTCACAATGGTCAAAGTCCTGATATACGAAATAATGAATTATAAATGTAAAGAAATGAGAGTGACACTTTTTTCCCACCTTTTTGTATGCTTCCAGCTCAGACGATGAGGCTGACCCATCATACCCACTATCCCCCACATCATGCCGCACTACATCCTCTCACCCTCCAGCAACACCACCATCATCACCACCACCACCACAGGGCAGAGGGCGCAGAAGAGGACAGGAAGGAGGCAGCTGGAAAGACATTGAGGAGGAGGACACTGTGCACAAGTTGCCCAATTTCACACCCAAGAGACCTGCTGGCCTGCAGACCATGATAAATAAGAACAATCCACCAATCGAACTGTTCAAGCTGTTTTTTGGTCAGAAGGAAGTATCAACTATATGTCGGCATACTAACATCAATGCCACAAATCAGATCGCAAAGGGGAAAAAGTACAAATGGGTTGAACTCAAACCTCCAGAATTTTACCAGTTTGTCGGTCTGTTATTTTACATGGCCATCCTCCAGCTTCCCAGACAGATAGATTACTGGAGGCTACGGTCTATTTTTAGTGTCTCTTTTCCCCGTGATATAATGCCCAGAGACAGGTTCTTGGCCATTTCAAGAAATGTGCACATCAGTCACCCGAAAGACGATGTCATCAACGACAAAAAAAAAGGAACTCCTGAATACGACCCAGTGCATCGTCTCAAGCCCCTGTACATCCAAATCAGGGACACATGCAAAGCTCTGTGGCACCCCAAGAAGCAGATTGCCATCGACGAACGCATGGTTGCCACAAAAGCTAATATTGCTTTGCGCCAATATGTGAAGGCAAAGCCTACGAAGTGGGGGGTGAAGCTTTTTGTGTTGGCCGACTCCAGCAATGGCTACACAGCTGACTTCATCATATATACTGGTAAGAGTAGGTTCAAATCAGGGCAGGGACTTCCATATGATGTGGTCATGTCGCTCATGGATTCGTCGCGCCTGGGGAGAGGATACCACCTCTATTGCGATAACTATTACACAAGCCCGAAGCTCTTCAGAGATCTTTATGAGCAGGGCTTTGTTGCATGTGGCACTTACCGGGCCAATCGAAGAGATGCCCCGGCAACAACTGTAGGTGCCCTAAGCAAGAAAAGTGCCAGGGGTTCCATCAAATGGATCAGGGAACAGAAGCTGTTGTTCGTGAAATGGATGGACACCAGACAGGTGTCGGTGTGCTCCACGATCCACAAAGCCTTCAGCGGGCAGACTGTGTCACGGACCATCAAGTGCAAGGAGACTGGAAAATGGGAGAGGAAGGTCATCGCAGTACCGGATGCCATCATGGACTACAACAGGTACATGGGTGGCGTCGACCTCTCTGACCAGCTCATCCAATACTACTCGGTGCGCAGGAAGACCAAGAAGTGGTACAGAACCCTGCTGTTCCACTTCATAGATATAGCTGCAACAAACAGCTATATACTGTACACAGAGCAGTGTGCCGCCACAGGCAAAAAGCCCACCAGTCACCTGGAGTTCATGGAGGAGCTGGCTGCCGGCCTGTGTGGCGTGTCACGTGAGTGTCCGACGCCGAGCAGAGGAGGCGACTGTCTCCCGGTCTGCCTGAACAACAACGGTGAGGCAGATGAGGCCAATGTCGCCACCAGAAGACCTGACGCGGCTACGAAAGGGCGCAGGCGATGCTCACACTGTGGCAGATGTGCCAGCTGGAAGTGCCGTCGCTGTGACGTTGTGCTGTGTCTGGTGGCGCACAGAAACTGCTTTGCAGAATGGCATGACAAGAAAGCTCCTGTAGTGGAAGATGCTCCTGTAAACATAGAAGGTGCTCCTGTGGAAGTGGAAGATGCTCCTGTAGAAGTAAAAGTGGAAGATGCTCATGTAGAAGTAAAAGTGGAGTAAAAGTGGAAAATGCTGAAGAACCATGAACACAAACAATGGTGTACAAAGAACTGTTGCCATGTAAATAGTTGGTCACACAGCCTTAGTTTTGACCTCAGCTGTTGTTTGTTGTTGTTATATCATCATCATTATTATTATTATTAGCCTACTATTTCATCTTTTATAACAATTATTTTTGCTATTATTACTTTGTCACTTGTTTGTTTTTTATTACTATCATCACTATAATCAACCATTTGTCTTAAGAAACTTCTCATTGGAAGGCATTAAAAAAATGTTTTTTGATGAAGTTGACTTCTGGTCGTCCATTTATCAACAGATTGTCTATTTTCCAATTATATATAACACTTCTGTGAGAGCCAAAGTCATTATTACATACTTACATACATATACTTGGTATATGATAAATGTTGACAAAACATTTTTTTGTGGGTGTATACTAGGCCTTTAGTGGGAAAGTCTGCCTATATTGCCATGATCAATGAGCTGTTACTAAAGTTGTTGTTTTTTTTGGTGAAATATGGCATGCTCACCCAAAGGTAAGGTATGAATGTGACTTTATATTGCAGCAGATAAAATGACAGGTTTCCCTGAATCATATGATATGATGATAGCTAATACTTGGTACTACCTGAAAAAATCAGCTCAGAATTGGCAAAAAAAAAAAAAAGAACTATTTCCTGGCGTTTTTAGGTCTATGTAGGCTTTAAAAATGGCCATATCTCTGGTGCACTAAAATGGGCAAATAGTCTCAGCATTGCTGGCTCTGTACATCTAAACTTTTAATGAAGCTCCTAAGTACAATATCTGCAGGCCTTGTAATATATATATACTGTATATGTATTAGCATAAGGACAAGGACAGAAGTCCACTTCCACTGAACAGCTCCTCTGCCTTCTCTGGTGAGTGTTGTTCAAATTGTAAAGCATGCCCAGTGCCTCCAATGTGGCCAATGTTACTGGAAAAAAAGAAAGAAAATGCAAATTGGTGAGCAAAGAGTCCTAAAATGTGTACTGGGCATAATTGCTGTCCTCTTTGGCAAATTTAAAAAATACTCTCAAACCAATAAAAACAAATAAGACTAATTTGTGCTTAATTCAGTGTTCACATGATGTGAAAGATGTTTTTTTTGGTCATAAAACTGTTCAGATGGATTCAGGAGGTGCATAGTACTAAGAGTCAGTCTGGTTGCAGCAGAAAAACATGATCAAATACATATAAAGAGCCTCAGGCTGACCTGGAGAAATCTGGAGTTCTAGTTTCAGCCCATACACTTATACACCAAACCTCCATGGGTGAATACCAAGGAGGACACCACTCATGAAAGAAAAGCACATAAAAGGCTAGAGCCTAGTGTATGCAAAAAACTTCAAATTTTCATAGATAGATAAGCAGAGTTTCTGGGATAATGTTCAAGGATAGATGAAAGCAGAGGAGCTCTTTGGGAATGCAGTTCATCAGTTTGTTTATAAGTGATGAAGGTGTGTGGGGCTGCTTTATAGCCTGTGGTACTAGAAGCATTACATTTATCAAAGGAAAGATGAAGTCAGAAAGTTTTGAGAGGATTTTAGAGCAAAACATGTTACCCCCTGTCAGACTGCTAGGTTTGAGGCGAAGGTCTCAAGTCTTTTAGCAGAACTAAAGCAGGCTAAATTTTGAGTTTACATCATTTCACAAGTATGAATGTTGAAGTGGTTTTTATTTTTTAAGTATATAACCTTGGATGTTTTTGGAAAAATATCATGGTTATACTAAATGGATTCATTCATTTGCATTTATTTCTGAAAATATTCTTCTTTATATTCAGGAGTTCTAATAATTTTGATGACTGTATCTGTATCAAACTCCAAATTTTTCACTCACTCTAACATCTTCTCTGTAATTCTGAATCCCGCTGGATTCCTGCACCTTCCTGATTCTTCTTGAGCCCTGCACTAGTATCAATATTTATTTCACAGTTCAAATACTCCCTCCTTCCCTGCCAAGCACCATTTCTTCATGTTACATTAAAGCGTCTCATATCTCCTATCAGCTTATCGTCTCCACAAGCCCTTGCATAGTAAATGAAGAGGATTTATTCTGCATCCTCCTTGATCCGTTTACCTGTGTAACTGGAGAGGGCCACTCACTGTGATAATCAAAACAAGTTCAAAAACGAAAATGACACACACATAACTGATCCTGGAAGGTGTGTGGGAATCTTTAATTACTTCTGCCAAGGTGGTGAAGCTTGGTTTGTTTGTTGTGAAATCACGCAAAAGATTGGCACCAAACTGAGTGAAGAGATGTGGCATGGAGCAGGGAAGAAGTCATTTAATTTTGACTTTTTCAAATTATCCACTCTGAATCAGATTTATTTTCTGAAGCTACATTAGCCTTGAGGGCTGCCCTCTTGTCAATGCCCTTCAAATCATAAACCTTAGTTATTATTACAAAATGTAAATACAGGACTATTATCAGTTGAATGCTTCATTAATTGCAAGTGCAGCACATAGAGTGAGAATAAGTAAAACATGTACTTAAATTAGAAGCTGCAGGTTATACTCATTCACATTTAAGCAGGCACTATTATTGTTATCATTATATTCTTTATTTTAACTCAGATATTGAGGAAGTAACCTCTTTTATATGACAAAACATTTGAAACATACAATGAATACAGCATTCAAAGATACATTGAAAACAACATTCAAAGATAAATTGAAAAGCCACTACTTAGGACAGAGTGCACTGAGAGTAAAAGAGAGAGAGTTAAGTTTATTATTTACCAGTGATTCCAGTATTTTTGCCAGACAGGATAGTTTAGATTTAGGCTATAAGGTCAGCTGTTCCACTGCTTTTATGTAAGGGTGTTTGAACAACTGTAGAGCTCTTCAGCAACATAAGCACTGAGTTTAAAAGTCTGTTATTCAATCAAAGCACTCCTTGTTCCAGATCAATGCATCAGTTGATTAACAATGAGCTTGCAATTTAACTGTTGATTTGAGAGGACAAAAAGGTGGAGGTGGTAGGCGTGCGTGCGTGTTGAAAGAAACACAGTGCATTGTAATGAATGCATACATTATTTCCCCTTGGTTATATTATAATTGCAGATGGAAGTTTCGTTAACATTACCAAGCCTGATGTTTTAGATTATTAATGAATTAATATTAGATTATTCAATTCAACACTTTATTTCAGAGAGGCGGTCCATAGAGCAAAAAAAAAAACACACACACACACACACACACACACACACACACACACACACACACACACAAAAGACAGATATTCAAAATATCAAGTATTTACATACAAAACACCAATGCCAGAGCCTTGCGCTGAACCGTATACTCAGGGCAAGATTTGCCAGTGTAGAAATTGTTTCGGTTTCTTGTGTAAGCTATGAGGTGTGGAGATATGTGTGTTTAAGATGGAGAGTTAATACGAGCAGATGTCCTCCATGTAAATAAGCAGATGTAAAAACAGATAAAACTGTGCTTGCTCCTTGCTTGAACAAGCATAGCATCACATTACCAAAATTTCCACCTCAGTCACCCTATTATCCTGTTACACTCACTTCTGCTGTTTTATTTTATTATTTTTTATTTTTTTTATTTTAGACCATTATCACACATATTGCACTACTTTTCTTTTTGCATTAACCACACAGTATTACAATCACCTTTAAAAAACAAGTGATGTTCTATGTAAGAGGAACCATATAGATTTCGTGGAAAGCTGTGGGGATTTACACTATACATTTCCATAAATAATGGTTAGGGCAAAACAGTAGCCTGTAGACATCTCCTACAGACCTCAAAGGGGACTCTTCTTTAGACCCCACTTTATTTAGTAACGGAAGTTTTGAGCCAATGAGAAAAGATTGCCATACTCTTCCGCCAATGGAAAGTTTGGATGCTCCAGCTCGCCTAGTAAGCGACAGCCCGATTGGATAAAACAAGGAAGGAGGCTCTGCTGCTGGTGTAAGTGGATTTGAGGGGCTTGGAAGGAAAACAAGGACGGCTAGTTAACGTTGCCTCGGCGTTGAAGGTATGAAATCTGTTTTTTTAAAAGTTTAAAGAGACTATTTAAGACACAGACAGGGACTGGAATATCATTATGTTGTAATGACGCCAACAAACAGCAGGTTGACAGATACTTACAGCCATTTGTTGGTGGTGGCAGACCGACACAACCAAGCAGACTAACTAATAACTAACCCAACTAACTCATGTTAAGACCCCGGTCGTTCACGCTGCTGTGAGCGAAGGTAGCACAGCTAGCTGGTGATGGCTAACTGTAATGTAACTGTAACTGTAACTGACACGGTAAACTGTCCGTTACCAACGTTTATTCCAGGCTAGCAACGTTAACGTTAAAGGGGTTAGCTTAGCTAGTTAGCTTTAGCCCTGTTTCCACTGGAGGTGTAGCGATAGTATTGAGGCAACATGGCCAGATATGCAGTAAAGCTCCAGTGTGACAGGGTTGTCTTTTTTTTTGTTTAATCATCACTGCTTAGTCTAATCTATGAAACGCTCACCTTTAAAAAAAAACCCGATAGTAGTGTATAGCCTCTGCTAGCCTGTCAGCTACCTCGCCATGGACTTAGTTTGTGTCCCACTTGGCTTTAAAGGGACTAACCTCGTTGCCTGAGAACTACAGCACGAAGCTACACGGAGGATGACTGACAACTCCATCAGTCTTATGTCATTACAATCGTGTCATGTTTAACGAGTTACAACATCGGAACCAGCGAGTTACTTTTAAGGAAACTTTTTTTTTTTTTTACTGGCTCCATATTGACGTGTGGACCTGTTAACCATTCTTGTTTTTTTTGTTTTGTTTTGTTTTGTTTTGTTTTATAATCGATAAAAATACTGCGCCAGTTGTTCCGTGAATATTATTAGCTGGATTTTCAGAATAATAGAGGAAGGTTGCTCTTTCAACTAACGCACATGACAGATATTTTTAGTTTCCATTAGCCTAGTTCTTTGTAAAGCAACAAGTTACAGAAATATGATGCAACTGTCACATTTCAGCAGGGGATGAGGGGTCAAGAAACACCCATACATATTGTGTATCTCAAATGAACATGAAAGCAATTGTATTCACATTACTTTAGTTTCATTAGTAACACAGCCGCAGGCGGCAAATGTCATAAGCAGGATGTAAAGTCTTTGAAATGTATTATTAATTTGAAAGCAATTACAGCAGATTTTATCTAACCTCTTCAAGACTTGATAGGCATTACAAAGTGAGCTCTGTGCAAACAACTTTTACTCTAAATTGAACAGCTTTTATCTTGTTTTCTTGGCTGAAACTGAATGTGGTTTTGGAAGAAAGGAAGATTCAGTGCAGATATTAAAAGTGACATGTTTGTATTTTTGAGGTGTGGTTTTGGTGAGGGTATGGAGCACCCTATACACAGAGGGGAGACAATGCCCATCGGACTACATGACAGGTAATGTCCAATATCACATATATCTTTATTTCCTTTGCCACTGTGATTATGTATATTAATTCACTTTGATGTTTCACTCTTGTCTCACATTCTGGAGCTGTTAATTAACAATAATCATTGTGAAAAGAGCTGTGTAAAAGGTTTTCTTTTTTTATTGCTCTCAACATTAATAATTGAAGGTTAATTCATGATTGACCAGTCTGTCACTGCATATATTGCAGCAATTATCAGTCCTCCTTACTATGAAATAGCTTCCACCTGGAGTTAGTTAAGAGGAGTTAATCAGGTAATCTGATTAGATTGTAGGAAAGAAAAGCAGAAGGGCTGAGGCGCTCAATGACCACTGCTGAGAGTTCACCGCAGTTTCACCTTATGACATAAAGGATATTGCAGTGTTTCAGCTTCATGAATTTACCTGTTGTGGTCTTCCACACACGTTTAACTTGTGTTTTCTGCCGGCAGTCACTTACACAGCCCTGGTTATAGACAGAGAATGAAATGGGTGATTTTTAACTGGGCCCAACCAGTGTTGATGCTGGCAAACGAGCAAATATTTTTCTGAGCTGACCCACCTTATCCTCTGCCAGGAATGAGCAACAAACCCTTTGCATAACAGAATCTGTGATGGATCATGTACTTTGCTGTCAAGTGAATAGTATAAACATATGAAGATACCTGCATCCAACATGTCACACATTGGCCACTGAAATACGTTGAGTCATCTTGGTTTGCTTGTCTTTGATCACAGACTCATTAAACAGTGTTTAGGTAAAAACAATGCATTTGTAAGTTGAACTAAAAGGCATTAAAAAGTTGTTTCTTGATAATTAGAGTAATTTCTGTTGTTTTGGTGTGTTTATGTGGCCGTTAGTCTGCTGTACCAGATGAGATGGAATATGTTGGTTCTAAATTTGGCAACGCTGCTCTGTTTCCTTTGCCATCAGTGACAAATGAGGACAAAAACCAGAAAGAGGATGGAAGAGTCTGTCTCACATTATGTCAGTGCTGTAAATTACATGTGAAAAGAGTTGTTTCCGGAGACAATTTTGTGTTATACTCTGCCTGCTACTGTTTGTTTGCGTGTTTGATATTACCCAGGATTTAGCCTGCTCTTTAGAAAATATTGTACTAATATTGTAATATTGGGTGTTGTATGGCTACAGAATGTTTTGGAAAATTATTATTGGCAAAATAATGTATTTATAGATGTGGAAGTGAGTATTGGCATTCAGTTGACTTATCCATGTTGACATATTGGTTGGCTAGTTTGGTTGCAGTGTGCTGTCAAGCAGCCTGTTAATTTTGCAAAGGGCTGCACAATACCGGTATGTTGAGATTATATCGGTAGATATTGCGATTGCAATTTCAGTGTGAAGGGTGGTTTTTCCATTTCATCTCCACATGAAAATATAAAATGTTGTTGGCCTGGGTGTCTGTGTAGCAACACAACACTAAGAATGCACAACAGTATGGTCATGTATTTTACCGTAATCAAAAAACTGCAGCTCCTGTGATTTGGATATTGTACTTGTACTTGTTACATTTATTTTACTTTTTTTTTAGTTTAGAAAAGGATAACGCTGCTTTCAGTCTCAAGATCTGACGTTAGATAAACCCTTGTTTGCTCTCAGTATCAGTCACTCTAGCTTCAATGCTTGTTTGATTCACACATATTCCTGGTGCCATAAATAGACGGGGCATTTTACATTTGAACCATCAGCTTGACAGACAAATTATGTAATTGTGACATTGACATCGCAGTCTGTACGGCTTGTTTTTGTTCTACTATCCACCAATAGATCTTTAGCTGCTTGGATGATTTCACCAGTCAAACTCTAGTGTTAAATTGAATTGATGTCTCAACCAATCAGTGATTTGAAACATGCCTGTAGGACCTTTCAGAAGTGACAAAGAAATGACTTATTAGTTGCACTGGTTGTATTGTTTAGTATTGCTTGTGGTTATCATGATTTTTTTTATCCAGTGGTTTTGTTTTAACTGTGATTATATAGTTGTGGTTGAAGTTTACATGAAGAGTGATACAAGACATGGATATTATGTTTCAAGTCAGCCAGTCAATGTCCACTATACTTGAAGATCCAATGAGTAGATTGAAGTTCAAAGAGCATATTTATTGACTTTTCCTAGTTTTTGACTGTTATATTTTTCACCGTGGGCTGTGTTGGTTGCATAGACTCATCCTGAAATTAGACATGCACTTTCAAATACCAGTGAAAGAAGCACAAACAAAAGATTCTTCTCTACTTATGAACTGAACTGTGACTTTGTGAACTTTTCAATTCAGATGGAAGGGGGTGGAAATGCTACAATGTCAAGAAAGGCCATGCTGCAGCTTAGAGTATAAGCTGAGGAGGCTGGAGGTGCAGGTGGTAGAAGGGAAGGAAAAGATCAAGATCAAGATGTAAAGGAATCTTATCTTCTGAGGAAATTTGTAAACAGCTGCCAGCACAATGACTTTGAAAGTAAAAGACAACAACATAAGGTAGTTATTTAGCCTTAAAAAGGTATCGGCTGGTTTCTTTTTTGTTTGTAATAATAACAACACTGGTGTAGTGTGGTTTGTGGTGAAGAGATCAGTAGTACTGCAGCCAACAGAATCTGTTACTGGAAGCAACCTGTGTTCCCAGATGAACACTCCTGTACCTGCATACACCAGTTTGTTTTTTTCTGGATGCCCTCGACAAGTCAAGGGCACAAATACAAAAAAAAATTTCCCACCATAATCCCAACCTCAAAGGAGCCATTTGTAAGTTTTGCTAGTAGCCATAGTTGGTGTTAAGAGCTTATTACTTATAAATAGAAAGAAACAAAAAAAGAATTGCTTTCCACTGCTATCGTTTCATTTCTTCTACTGAAGTTATGTTGCTAAGTTAACAACCTGGTTGGGCTGTCTTGTCACTTTTCAATACTGAGTCACTATAGTGTCCAGTCTGCCCTGAAGAAGCACTGGTGAGAGGACTTATTCTTACCTCCTGTTTTATCGGTACAATGATTGAAGCCCTCACCAATGTGGTAAATAAACTAATGCTAATGATGGCAACACAGAGCAACAGCAACACTTACAAATGGCTCCTTTTAAGGTATCAACCATAAAACACAAAATCTGTTGAATGTCACTACCAAATAAAGGCAATAAATAAACAATACGTCTTTATACATTTTCACTTTTTTTTAAGCATGAAAGACTTGCCAACATAGACATTTTTCAACTTTATGCTTGTTCTCAAAATGATGAAGTATGAAAGACTTTGCTGAGGTAAGGTGCCTTATGATGTTCATTGTAGTTTGAATGCTGCATTCAGCAGTCTTTGCTTTGATGGCAGCAGTAACCTTGACATAATAAAGTTTTGAGTTTACCTGGTGAATGACTTTGTGGTGGAACGACTGACATTTTGGAAAGCAAACAAGGATTTTTTGGGCATTTTTAATTTATTAGGATAGAAGTGTGGGGAGAGATGGGAAAGTCATTGAGAAAGAGGGGATGACATGCAACAAAGGGGCGCAGGCTGGATTAGATTCGAACCCATGGCTGCTGAAGTTGGGACAAAGCGAGACCTGGAGCCCCAGGAAGGGGGGAGTTTTAAACTAATTGTGCCATTTTCAGTTTGTTATTGACATTATGTAAGGTGTTTTCTTAGTTGGTCCTACTTTGACTGGATTTGGACTGACTGTCTGTCTCCACCCATGAAAGCTTTAAAATAATGTTCATTTATGCCCCTTTTTCGTTTAGCCAGAACACCATGTCCAAAAATGATAGGTCAAAAAGCCAGTAGGTTAAAGGAGAACATTGTGTGCAGGTTTTCTGAACTGTCAGTTAATTTAAACCTCCCAAATCTCCAAGTCTTAAAACCTTACCGCCATGGTGACATGACATTTGGTATATAAGATAAAAATAATAATTTAAATCTGTAACATTTCGTTATTACATCCAACATAAATTGTTTTCTGAAAAATAAAAGATAAACTCGATGCCTGGATTTCACAGAATCGGAATAACTGGGGATAGTTGGAGACATTCAGTTTTATTAAGTAGATTCTACTTTATCTTTTTTACTTGCACATAACCACATGTTAAAACACAGAGGATAGTAAATTTGTTTGGTTTGGAGTTCCTTCTGCTACTTCTCCCACCCATCTCACTTTGACCTCTTCCCATAGCAAACCCAGAGCTGTAATCACAACTCCTTTAACAAGGTGGCACTGTTGCTTAGCTACTGGGCAATTCGCAGACCCTGAAAGGGTGATGGGAAGGCAGGGCTTGTTCCCCCTCCTACCACGAGACAACCGTGAATGCAGCAGGGCAAGTAGTCGTGGTGGATGCAATCTATTGGCTTCTCAGTGCTGCCGCTAAAGTCACAACCCTGACTGTAGCCTGCACTGCCTCTACCAGTGTATTTCTATAGCTGCTGCTGCTGCTGCTCTCCCTCCCCCTTAAATGGTGTGGGCAGAGTGGGATGGAAGTCTGCATTGGAAACCTTTTCATGGAAATGGTCTTTGCTGTTGGTATTGCTGTAGCACCATTCTGGTGACAACAACATGCCGTTAAAATGGAAAAGCGGTTCTCCTGTCAGCTGGAAATTCCCAGTGCCAGTTCTTAAGACATCCAGGTCCTCACCCCTTTCGCCTGCATACATGTGAGTAAGAGCTAAATGGCATTTGCATTATACTATTGTGGCAACGTATATTGAGATGGATTTTCTAGCTTTTCGTGGATATTTTGTACGGAAATTATTGTGACATTATTTTTTGTTGCAGCCCTAATTAAGCAGAATGCGATGGAGCCTAGTAGTGTGTCAAGAGATTTGCCTTGTCCAGCGTGTATTTTATGGTTCGCTGGCGGACTGCTTTTCTCATGGGCAGTAGGGACTCATTTTGCCGCTAGTCTGGACATGGCAAGCACCACATCCCTGACTCTTGCCCTCTCCCTGTGGCTATGTTTATTTGGGAACGGGGACTCAGCAGCTTGGGAGGAGCCTGCCTTTGTCAGGATGTCTGGCGTGCCCTGGTTTAGAAGCTATTGTCATCTGCCACTGTTCAGGAGGGGAGGAGGGGGGTTGGTAGAATGGAAGTGCTTCACACAGCTTCTCTCCATCCCCTCTCTTTACCCCTTTTTCTCTCAGCTCTGCTGAAAAGGGCATGTGTCTTGTTTGACTTTTGATCAGTAACACGGATTTGGCCACAAAAAAAAGCAAAAATCATGACAACCAAAAAGCTAAAGGTAATTTCATAGGCTAATGTGGCTTACTTGGATGGATTTTTACAAAATTGGATTTCTACAGTCTACAGCTATGCAGCTTTACTTATGAGCTTAAGAGCTTAATTTTACTAGTTTTACAGAAATATTTATTTTACTGCATCACAGCAGGAGAGATCCGTGCTCTGTTTTGGTACGTTTTCAATGTCCTCAGTGAAGCAGCTGATATTTCCATCGAGGTTTATTGTAAATAATAAAAATTATGGTACGTGTTCACTTTTTTGTAGTCCTAAACCCCTACACAAGTGTGGACTAAATTGTATCACTTTGTAGGCTCTTTACAGAGCCACACAATGCTTCACTGTTTACATTATTTATGCTACTGACTCACTCATTAAGGATTTAATCTTTATTTAACCAGGGTCACGTAATTGGAACACACTGCCTCACAGATTATTCATATCCACACCTGGAAGCTGCCCAGAACCATTATTACAAAAGCGGTTATTTTAGTGTTGTTGCTAACACGGTGGCATGCTCTCAGCAATATGAGTTATTAATGTAAGTCAAAATTATCTGTCATGTTTGATAATTAATGGGGGAGGTTGAACTCAAATTTCTATGTAAATCTCCATCTTGTCCTTGAAATATACCATTCAGCAGATATATTGACTGTGCATGTCATTGATGGTGATTGCTTGGGTTCTTGATGTATGATAAAGCACCTTTGAAACAAGGTGGAAACATGTATTATCGCTTATTTTAATACACAGTTCTTTAGAATTGCAGTGTTTTATTGTTATATGATTTTGGATTTCTATATACATAGTAATAGATCTGTGAAATGCAGTGTAGATTTGGCTAGTTGGTGTCTTTTTGGTCACTACTATCATTTTGGCATGTGGCAGTTTATTTTAAAACTACCTTTTAAATAAAATCATATCATGTCAATGACTTCTTTTAATTTTGTGTGTCTTCACAGAGAGGCATCTAAATTTGAACCTTAAAGCTTTACTCTGCCCAGTGCGGCCAGGCCCCACCAGACCACCTTCTATTTTAAAACGTGTATATTGTAAGCTGCGTCTTTAGGCAGGCTGATATTGGGCCCCCAATTATAGGTTACTCTGTGGCCAGGGAGAAGTCACTCTTTATAGGCCCTTTGAGTGGTGCCTCTGTCTGTTTGGCTTTGGAGACATTTTTAACTCGTGTGTTGGTAAGGTAATCTTTGTCGATGTAACCAAAGCAGCAGAATGATGGAGGACACAGGAAAGAGAGAGAGAGAGAGAGGGAGTTTTTGCTATATCTGACGTACATATTGTGTGAAGAATTAAGCACTGTTTGCACATTGTGCTTGGTTGTTTTGAAACCACTCTAATCTATATATAGACTAGTGAACTGCCTGTGGTGCAGATTTCATGCTAGCGAGGAATGGTAAAGGTTCCCTGCCAGTATGACCCGTGGAATAATCTTCAGCTCAGTGAGAAGTCATCGGGTTTATCTTCCTTTCCCACAAAAAAGTCCTTGAAATGAATGTCATCCCTTATTGTACAGTGATTCAGTGCTAAGCACTTAATATGTGTGACTGCTGTCTTTAGTAATCACCTCTTGGAGGCATCATGGTGAGCCAGCACCCTTAACTGCGGCAACGCCTGTTCGATTCCAGTCGGGGGTATTTAGCACATGTCATTAAACCTTTTCTCTCTCCCCTTGTAACCTGTCACTCTTTGTCAACAACCTAATGCATGGAAATCAATCTTTCAGAAACAAAATGCAAATCACATTGACCATCTTATTTTTATCTTTATCTTTATCTCTTATTTGTCTTACTGATGTATACATTTTGTTGAAGTGTTGAGATTAACTTAATACCAGTGTGACCACAAGTTTAAATACCATACAGATTGCAGGTAAAATAAAAGCTTCGACAGTCTGTTTGACAGACTTGTGTGAATATTGATGCTTCACATGTCTCATGTGGCTGTCAAATCCTGCTGCTGCTGAGTCCTCTGAGCGGCTGCTTTGAGATGGGTTTTAGAGTCTCTGAGGTAAATAGCATGCCTATGTTTCTACAAAGCCCACTTCATTAACAACTCGGGGTAACACTTTATAATAAGTACACACTATTAAAGGTTATACCTACAACTTTTTCATCCAAACGATTAATACATTTTAAAAAAAATAATACATCCACAGAAAAGTGGATGTATTAAAAAAGAAAAGTATTAGTTATTGAATTTTTTTTTTTTTTTTTTTACAGTATATAAATAATTGTTTTATAAATTTTGACGGGTCCAAAATATATAAATATTTACATCTGGTTACGATGGCAACGTCGGCATGAAATGATCTCTGTGCTAACAGCAATAGTACGTTGATGTCACGTGAGGCAGAGCTCAGGATGTGCCAGATCGTGATAGTTCTGTGGAGAAATGGCATCGTGCTAATGATAATGCTAACTAATGATCAGCCGGTACTGTAACGTTTCTGGTGCAGGCGTGATGTTGCGGGTTTATTGGGTTCGTCTGCAGGTGAGTTTGTGTGAAATGATTCAGATGTGTTTCCAGTCCGCTGTCAACACCGGAGCTGCTGCTTGCTAAATACAGTTAGCGTTAGCTTCAGCTACTAGCCGCTCCGGTACAATTGAAGGTTGGAGCGAGAGCGGGCGAGTTTGAGCGCGACATTTGCTGGCCGGGAGGAAGCAAGAATAAATACTGAATTCTTCATTTATAACACATGGATATTATGTAGTTTATAAATACAGTTAGTGCTAAAACATTTTTAACTGTGTTTATAAACTACATACTAATGAGTATACATGTGTTATAAATGATGAATTCAGTATTTAAAGCTTAACAGTGTGTACTTATTATTATAAAGTGTTACCCAACTTGGATACTTTCGTAGGATTCATTTAAACAATTAATATGTTCTAAAATAACCAGAACAGAGTTGACAGCTGACCTAAAACTGAGAGCTTGGTTTTCACTGGTGGATTTTAATTTGACTTTGACTTTGACTCAACTTCCGCTGACAAAAAAGACAGTCTTTATGGTTAAAAATTCATAAAACAGTGGATTTACATTCAAAGGTCTCACCAGAAACGTCACAGTGTGATTTATGTGTTAATTTGACTCAGGGATGATGTGTAAGTTGAGATGTTAAAACTACAATGCTGCCCTTAGCCAATATACTGTAGATTTTTTTTAAATGGAAGGCAGTGAACTAGTTCAGCTGAAAGAGCACACCCTGAAAAGAAGACTTTACCAGTGAATGATCAATAAATGCCTGGCTAGGTAGTCACTGATCACATCGATGTGAAAACAACATATGATAATTTACAGAAAACATTCGATTAGCTTGCTCGGTTGATGGCTTGAAAACTGAAAGCGAATGTTGAATGCCACCTTCCTGAGAGCAACATCTGCCAATGTTTTTAAATGAGCCCAGTATTGTGTCATGGGTTTTTGATATTCATAAGTGTTCAGCTTCATGTGAACACACACATACATGCAATGCACAAGTCCCATGTAAAACCCAGTCACTTGTGCCTTGCTGCGGTGTGAATAATCAACTTAAGAGAATTGCGGCGGAGCTTTTAATTTACCTGCCCTTTGGAATTGACATTAAGTTCTTGCTGACTTGAGGCCATTTTGTACAAAATGCTGTAGCCACCCAGGGATCATTTATTTTCACTGAAAGGCCAGAGGGGAGGCTGAGCCAGTCTGACTGGCAGACCATCAAGTGAGTTCAGTCAGGTGAGACAGTCATGCCTGTGCTCATCACACACACACACACACGCAGGCACACACAGGCACACACACACATCCATGCTCAAGGCTGATCTTTAATGAAATTGGGTGGAGTTTCAGCTCAAAGTTGACCAGTCAGTGGATGTCATTATGTCTGACAAAGATTAATCATAAAAATCCCAATGCTTCGTAGAACTCCCCCACCGGATAGATAATCAGATTCACCGTGTTCCTGTTCACAGCTCACAACGTGGCTTATAATAAAATGGAAAATAAGTAAATTCCCCAAAATAAGTGTGATTTATAACATCACATCAATAATAGCAGTTTCAGTTTGACACATTCAGTACTAGTTCACGACCTCTATCTTCTTCTTTTTTTACACTTCGTTTCTCTGCTTTTTCAAAGGGGTGTGAGATTTTCCTTCTCATTTCGTCTATTGTTCCTCCCTCGCTACCTTTGACTGGTTACATCTGGCCTCATGTAATGGAAGGTGAACCAGTCCTGGGAATTAAAAATATATAAATTTCAATGTTGCTGATCTAAAGTGACTCCTTCTGTTCCCTTTTCCCTTTGCTCATCCCTCCTTGCGTTTTTGTCCTGACTCTGGTTTCTGTCCTTGGGCACATTTAGCCAGCCTAGTCTACATACTGCGAGATAAATAATTCCACAGTGACAACACAGAATTGCATATTTTGTAGCTTTTTCTACAGTTATAAATGTAAACTTGTATAAATAAAGTTATTATTATTCTAGCTGTCCTTTTTGATTACACACACTCAGCTGGATCATGTTCCTCCTTCTAGCATGCTTCAGGTTAATTTAGTGTTTGGTACATGTGGACAGATTGCTCCACCCACACGCAAACACACTCTGATGCTTATTTTTGCTTCCTTGTGATGCAGGTTGAAACTGTAGTTTTGAGACTTAATTTTAGGTACTCATGAATTCCCCAGCCCTTTCTGATGTGAAAGCCTTGACCTTAAAGTGCTCTCTGATTATAAAGTTTAATTACAGACTCATTATAGCGTACAGACGGCTACGATTATGAGCAGTGATTGGAGCAATTATCTAGAGATCATGGCCAGTCTGTCCTGGGCAGAGTGAGCTGCAAACACCTATTAGAAATATCAGTGGGGCCTAATGTTTAATAGTTTCCTTGAAAGTGCTGACTTACATTTGATCAAAAATATGAGAAGATTCGCCAGTCGAGGAAGATAATCCCAGAATCTTCATGCAGATCACGTATCTCTCATCATATATTATTTCTTTAGCTTCAATAAAAGTACATGGAAATCAGATAAAGGATAAACTTAGGTACAGGTGTCACAATATTCAATTTAATATAAAAAAAAAGTCAATTTGTGGCCTCCAGCATTTAAAGTATTTACCCTGGAGTTTTAGAGTAGTTCATCACAACCGTCCTTTCAGTTAGTTAGGACAGGGCGTTAATCAAAGAAGTGCATCAGAATGGGAAGAGCAAAACATTTGTCAGACGTATGGGACCCAGATGTTTGAAATAGTCCCAACTGGATAGATTATGGCTCGTGTTTCATATGTTTTGCATGCATTTGAAAATATCTATATACATAAAGATGATGAACACATTCACATTTTCAAGCATTGTCAGACTTAAGAGGCACCACAGTCTGTTTGATGGAAAGGAGAAGGTACGCGAGAAGAATTTAAAGACTGCACAACTGCCTCCTTTTCTCTCCTGTAATGCTTCTCGCTGTGTGTGGTGGGGAAAGGGGAAACAAGAGCTGCACCCAGAGAGAAATCTCACAGTAACCATATGGCTATAATAGTCTCATTCTAGTTTTGGTGTTTGGAAATGGTGTAGTCAGAGCAATACTAGAAATCCAGGTGATGCTTTACCTTAGATTTACAGTAAGGGCTTCAGTTTAATACTGCTGCTGACACAGTCTTGGTTTATATGATGGAAGGTATTTCTATTTTCTGCATCTCTCAACAAACTGTACTTTAGTGTTACTGCTTTTCTAAGATATTTTTTTTCTCTCCCAGGAGGAGAAGCAGTTCAACATGTAGCTTTATTGCATTGCTGCGCTCATGACTGAGATGATTCTTCAGTGTAGGTGTCTGACATTGCTCTTCTTGCTACTACAAATGGGGATTTCCCTTCTGACACAGCACACATCACTTCAGAGGTTTTTCAAAGAGTTGTTTAGTTTCCATGTGCCTGATCACCTCTTCTTTTTCTTGTGCCTTTTCTGTTTTATACCTGAGTGGTTTTGGAAACACCAGCCAGACTCTAGGAGTCCTATGTTTTTGTCATTGTTGTTGGGTTTTTTGTGTGTGTGTCTAAACTGCAGCCTCATTGTCTCGTGTCTTTTGCTCTCAGGCTCTTCCTGTATTCCTGCTGCAACGGTGTCAAATTAGTCCACTGTAACCATAAGCAACTAGAAAATTGTAATACAATTTTAAATGGCTGTGTAATGCAGTTTGTAGAAAAATTAGTCCAAGGAAAATGGGCTGCAATCAATTTTACTACACGCACTTTATTTTGGATGTCTGACTCTTTTACTGAGTGTGCTTCTTGTCTCCTGTGAGTAGAAGCTGTCAGAGTCTGGAACCATCTTCATAGAAAGTGTGATACAGACTTAATCACCCCACGCACCATCATTTCTAATGGCTTTTAACAAACCACATGGATGCCAACACTGACCAGTGAAAAGCCATTTCACAATACCGCAAATTCATTTCTTTTGGTAGTGATGCTTTTTCATTATATATAGACTTGAAAAATATGTCTTGGACCTGTTCTTTTATCATGGTTGAAAGTATTTTCCAGTAAATTCCACCAAGTTCTTAGTTATTTTGCTCCAGAAAACCGTGGCATTGCTCTTTCAGATGTTCAGAACTTGAAATAGATGAGATTAATAAAGTTTCCATCAATGCATGGCTAAACATGACAAGACAGCAAAGCTATACTCATTAATCTTTTAAGACCCTTCCACTGTCATCCCCGGGAAAAGCGAAGTTGAGTTTAGCTTCCTGAACTGTCACTGATGGAAGGATGTTTTTTAAGCTTTCCACTGACATGAAGGGAGTAGATGGACTGCTCCCCTTGTTACTTCATTACTTCTTTTTCAGTCCTGCTGCTTCTTAATTTTCCCCAAGGCTCCTTTTTTCTCTTTTAGCTCTGCTCAAAACCTAGATTGATGAAAATGAAGGTAACTTTGCTGCTCCGGCAAAGTGTCGCTGGCATTAAAATGGGATTCATAGCATATCACGCTTCTTACTTGTTCTTTTCATGTATTAGTTAACAATGTCTTTTCCAGGGCTTATTGTTGGGAAGCAAAGCTTCGTGGTAAATTGGTCCATAGTGTAAACACAAGCAATCACTTCACTCCTACAGACCGTAGCTCTTTTATTTCCACACAGGATGTGTTTTTGTTTGTTGAAGTTGAAAGCTGAAATGAAAACCTTTCTCTGTACCAAAGCTATGATGATTCTTCTCTATTGTAATTGGTACAGCTGTTAATGTGATTGGGGATCCAAGATACTAGTCAAAGTATCTAGAAATGCATTTAGCATGAGACTGTAAGCCGGCATTGTCTTCTTATTAGGCCGTTAACCTTTTTCTATTATTTATCACTTCCATCAGCTGGAGGCCAATGTTTTATACTTGTCATATAAAACACTGACCATTTATTTTCCCCATAGTTTTAGTTTTTTTTCTCTCCATCAAATACCCTCTAAGTATCACAATTTGTCATAAGTGTGATATTTTGTTAGGTGTGTGAGCAATATGCTGCAGTCATTACTGCATACCAATTAAACTGTAAAAAACAAAACCATATTTACCAATGTATCAGAGGATTCATTTTAATCTTTAATCAATCTACTAATTAGAATCAAAAGATAGATACACATGAAACTGTCTAAAACCTAAAATAAAGTAATAATGACGATCAGTAGCAGGCATTTGACCGGCTAATAATCTGTGAATTCTTTCTGTGATGTTTAATAAATGATTTCTGCACTGGTCAGTGTGCCGAGCTGCTCCAGACCTTTATTCGTAATTAGCATCAAACACTCTGTGGTCATGGATACCGCTGGAGATTCAGTCTCTGGTGTCTTGGGGAAGAGCAGAACTTTTTTATGTGGGATGCTGTAGCTCTTGTCTTCTTTGTTTCATTCCGGCAGCCACCAACACTCCTTTGTGGTTTGGACAACCCACTCTCTCCTTGCTGCCTGTCCGACTTACCACCTGACGGGGTAAATGTACCAGTACATTGCCTGTGCTGTGTGTCAGTGTGATTGTGACCGCTGTTTAAGCTGTGCCAGTTTCTCAGCGTGTAGTGGTGATGGTGATGGTGGTGTTCGCAAATTCCTACTAGATGTGGTCCATTGTCCTTTCCTTGTAAAATGTACCATATTATTGATCCCATCCTTTCATTGTTATTTTAAAATAATCATCAAGGTTTGTATTCAGTAGACCTTGAGCATGTATGGCGTAGATCATAGACTTATAGTTTTCCTCACCTCTTGTGGTAGCAGAAATCTCCATGCTTTTGTCGTTGTTTTGTCTTTTTTGTTGATGTATCCTCATTGGTCCTTCAATCTGTTCCTAAATTCCTGTATGGCATGTGAAAGGAATGACAATTGGATTCAACCTGACCTTCTCCTAATGTTTATCCGCTCCAAATGTCTTTGGCCTGATCTTCTCAGACTATAACACTGCAGTCGACTGTTAGTCTGCTGGAGTCTTATTGGTGTGTTCAACTGCAAAGATGTGAGGTGACATGAGGTGACACCAAACATTTGATCAGTCAGCCTTTGTCGGATTTAAGGTTGGCTCAGATATCAGAGCCCTAAAGTGAATATTTTGAGAGAAGAAAAGAGAAACCTTTTTATTCTACAATTCCTTAGGTAAGTGGCCATGGAACATTTTCAATAAGACTAAATATGTCAAATTACATAACTTAAAAAAAAATAAAAATACTGCTTCTTAATCTCAATGACATTTCTAACCATATTATACAGCCATAGCAGTACTGATATATTTGTGGCGTGGGAGGTAACAATTTTTCCTCACCTCCAGGTGACCTTGGATAATTGTGACTCACAACTTTGCAAATAAATTTCATTATTATTCATTTCCAGGGTGATCTATTTTGGGGTTTCTTTCCTTTATTCCATAGCATAGAGAACAACTCCCGTGTTATGTACTGTGTTATGGTTACTTAAACCAAAGATAATAATCGTAAATATCAAAACAGCTTCAAATTAATGTGCACATTGTGAACATCACAGGAACATTTGCTTCTCAAAGTGAAACAAAGGTGGCTGCTCTCATTTGTCCCAATGGATCCTTTTCTTCCCAAATCAAAAGCGGAGAACAGCAGCAGCCATGGAGCATAACAATAAACTGCTAGCCAAAGCATGTTGTTTTACTGAGGGGGTGTATTATTAGATGTGTGTTTTTTAAGTTGCCAGTTTGTGTGTACTTTTTGTCTCTTTGTGTTATAGAGGTAAGCTTTTAGGTAGAAATAACATAAATCCTTCGAATCATTAACATGACACAGATTATTGATTGAGCTATTAGTGTAACCTCATTCTGAACCTTCATGGCCAAATTTCTGCTTAGATGTGTCCTAATGTAATGATGGTAATATCTCCTCAGTCCATTTTTGGCGGGACCGCAACAGCAGGGCCAGCCCTATAATCACGAAAATCCCTGACTGGCTGACTGAGTGATGGTGCTCCCAACACTGCTCAGTGGACTGTCCAGCTGCAGTCTGCTTTCCCAGCTGCTCGGTAGCTGCAGGGAAGCAGAGGAGGGCTCCCAACACACTGAGACTCGCCACCATCGTTATTAAAGGAGACATGTTATGCCCCCTTTCCACAAATTAAAATAGTCTTAAACACATATCTGTGACATGCTTTGGTCAAAATACCCCAAGGATCAAACATCACAGCTCTTTTCATACTCTCAAAACAGCTCTGTTCAGTACGGCTGGTTTCAGTGCCTGTCCCTTTAAATGCAAATGAACCACTGTTTGCCCCACCCCTTCTACTGGTACCAGGTAGGGATGGTATTATGCAAATTTGAATCCTAGTTACATCACTGGTTCATAAAACAACATGGATTTCAACATAGGGAGCCTGCGCATTACAGATTTTTTTTTGTCAATTCTCACATTTTGGGGGCCTTGAAAGCAAACTAAACACCCAAATATATGAGAGTCTTCAAAAAGTGATATTTCCATAAAGGAAGCAGAGGAGTAACTAAACATAAGACAAGAAGATAGTTTCACATTTAAATGCTAATAAAAGACTGTTACATACTAGCGTACTAAAAACATAAAAGCTAAACTATTGTGGATACCGGACGGAGGTTGTGATCTGTCTGTATTTAGGATTGTGTATCCTGGTAGCTCATCTATTAGTATGAAAATGCTGAGGTTAGTCTTTGCTGCAGCTGCCTGTGTTTTAGGCCAGCCAGTGGCCCTTTTGCCGCATGTCGTCCTCTTTTTCTTATTTCTCTATTTGTCCTCATCTCTCTCTCACTACAATATGAAATCAGGGTTTGATCCCAGGTTGTCATGTCACATTTTTGTAATAGTTTTTTAAAATAAAAGAGACACTTTTTGACTCACATTTTTACTGTTGTAATCATGAATGTAATTGCTGGTGATTACTCACATATAATTTTTATCACATAATAAATAATAATAGAAACGTGTGACAGATGCTCAATTAGACCTGCACTGGAAGGTCGATTTGTGTTACAAGGCCTGTTTTTGATGAGAAAAGATCTGAACAATGTTCAGAAAACTGAAAAGCTTACTGAAACTGTTTTCCATTTGTGAGTAAAAGGATGCACATGCTCCAATCACATTGATCTATATCAGGTGCAGTGCAGTTGTAATGCATATATTGAGTGTGCTAAATAAAGAACATTCTTCCAAGAGCTTTTTCAGCAGTGGGGACCTTGGAGCTCATTACTATTACCATGCGTATATTTTTATCCTGCTATGTTTTCATGTCACAAGCACAGAGGATTGATGGGTTTTGAATACAAAACTATCTGTCTAAATATCGTATCATTAAATTAATTCCAAGCATAAAGAGCTACATTAAAATAGTCTGGTAAACATTTTAACAGCATTTAATCACTATGTTTCATTATAAAATGTTAAATTATGTTTCCACAAAGCACAGATGACTTCTACTTACAAATTCTAAAACTACTCTGTTGCAAAAAAAAATCAAGAGGACCTGGAATTGCTTCATTATATAAATAGTCCACCCAAAAACCATTAGTCTTCTACATCTGACAAGCGCTGCCTGCTCATGGGCCTGTTTGAAGACACAAATCTACTGCAATGCTGGGCCAGACATTTTTGTAAAAGAACATTTTATCAAAACCAGGCCAATCTTCATCTGAAAATGAACGCCTTTTAAGTCTCTGATGCCATATTCATTGACTATTCTGTCATCTCTCTATACTGCATGGAGAATAGTTGTAATATTTTAAGCTCAGTTTTCATTCAGTGTGTGAAATGCAGATTTTTATGCATCACAGTCGTTCACAGCACTCTCAGCAGAAACGGTGCAAGTGAAGGTGCTATTTTCTTTTTTCGTTAACCACCCCAGTATGATCACTCAAAGTCGTTTCTTTTTTGTCTTACACTTACTTCATTACCTTCTGCGTCACCTCCAGAGTTCCTGTTGATGGGTTGTCTCACATTCTCGTAGGATTTACACTGTCAACACCAAGGTCTGCTGTTTTTCTTATTATAGAGTTTCACTTTTGAACAGAGGCACAGCCTGCCACCAGTCAAAGAGGTGCAGTCCACACTGCTGCTTATGACAAAACCTTTAGAGACAGTTGTGCTGTTTGCCAGCAGATGATAAATGTGTGCCTGGTTTGTTGACTGTTCGATCAATAGGCTGTTCATAATTTTTTGTTTAAATGAGCAGTATACACTAATGGCCATTTTGTGCACAAAATCTACCCATATCCCAAGAGTATGTCCCCTTGGGGCTGTTGAGTCACACTTGTCATCTCTCAACAATTCATTCTCTGTGGGGTTGCTAGACATAACACCATATATTACATCACAGGTTAAGGCCCTATTGAAGCAGGATTTTTATACTTTTGCACAAATTTGATCAGACTCTCCAAGGGCACAAAGAATCTCGATATTAATTCTAATAATTAGTCTCATTGTTATTTGAATGATGCGCTGGCAAAGTGAAAGCAAGTCCTCAAAGCTTTTTTAATCATGTGTGATATTTGTCGGTTTGGTGCTCAACTTTTCATCTTTGATTCATCTGACGATGGGGAAAATAGACACAGTTAAACTTCCCATACTGTCTGAGGTGAAGAAGCCGTACTGTGGATGCTGAGCTGTGGATAAGCCAAAGGCTGGGAATGGAGATAGAAGCCCTTTCTATCAATCCTCATGGGAAATCTCAACTCCCCGGCTAACAAATGTGATGAACTGGAAGCATTTGTGAAGAACCAGTGAGCGTATCATCAGTGTAGTCTCATGTGTTTTACAAAGACCTGATTAAATGACAACACTCCCAACCGTTGTGTGGATTTACCCGGATTCGCCGCAGTACAAGCAGACAGAGATGCCAGAGCAAGGAGAATGAATAAAAGTGGAGGATTGGTCCTGCCTGTGAACAATAGACAGTGCAACCCTGGGCATGTCACAGCACAGAGGCAGCTGTCTCACACTGACGCTGTTGTTGTTTTCTCACTTGTGACATCATTTGTGATGCATTCATTGCAAAACCAGGGCATTTTAACCCTGTCGCTCTCACCTCTCACCTAACGGGCTTCACTGCCCAAAAGGAAATACAAGACACTTTGTCTATTGTATGCAAATGTCAATGAGGCTTATACTGCTTCAGCTCCACCACCACTTGAAAGAAAATCAGATTCTGCGCTGTTTTTTCCTCAGCCTTCCCACAAACCCTGTGGGGAGAGGTAGACTTCTACCTTCTGGCTCAGTCGGAAATTGAACATGAATGGCCAGTGAGTCTGTAAAGGAGTGTTTTGAGAATTTTAAATGGGAATTTACTGTTGAAGTTCAAGGAAAGTGATAACGGCAAGGACACTGACCTTGACAGAAGGGATGAATGCACCGTGGACTACATCAGCTCCCGTATGGAAACTGTAATACCAGCAAGGGCTGTACACTGCAATCCAAACAATATCCAACCAAAAAGGAAGCCTTCGGGGATGGAGATGGTGAAAAGCTCAGGTGTGTGCCACAGGAGCTGAAGAAAAGATTAAAGCAGGCAACAAAGGACTACAAACGAAAATGAGAGAGGAAGCTGCAGCATAGCACAGAGGTGTGAAGGAGGGCGAGGACTAGGATAGAAAGAGAATAACAGCCAGGCCGCATGTTATGATGTAGACAAGGCCCATGAGTTCATCCTGTTCTGTAACAAGTTGAACGCGGCGTCACCTGTTCTCTGGCTCACAACTTCAGCTGTAGCTTCTCCTACAGCACCACCTGCAATAGCCACCACACTGGGGTCAAATCTCTTGTCCTTTACAGTGGAAGAGGTGAGGGTGGAGCTCAACAGGCTACGTCCTGGAAAAGTAACGGGCCTGGATGGTGTGAGTTTGTGGCTGCTCTACAGGCTGAGCAAGGATCTTCAACTTTAGTCTACAAACAGGGAGAGCTGTCTATAGTCGTGTTGTCCTCATAATACACATCCTAAAGACGCTGTCATGGCTGCTTCTTCGCCTTCAGAGGCCACAGTTTGAATATGTACTAAAAACCCTATGCTCCACCTGGCCCGTTCTCATTTGGATGAGCCAGGTGGTTACATGACCGTTTATATTCTTTTTCAAGCACATTCAACACCATCCAAACCCTCCACCACCAGCCCACCCCCATTCTTAAAATAAGCTCAAAGGGATAGGGATGGATCCTTACCTGACAAAATGACAACACGACGTCTGGCCTGCTAACAGTGTCTCTGGTACAGTGTTGAGCAGCACTGGGGCTTCACAGAACTGTCTGAGCTCTGTTCATGTTCACCCTGTATACAATGGACTTCAAATACAACTCTAAGCCACATCCAGAAATACTTTGATGGCACAGCTATTAGGAGATATTCGCACACCATCACTTCTGATATAAAGTGGTTACTGTACTTTTTGCCCTCAAAATCATCATAAGACTGATAAAGGTTGCACTCACCACTAATGTTGTGGAGGAACATGTCTTACAGCTAATTTCTCTGAGCTTCCCTTTTCTAGCTGTTATGTCATACAGATTTTCCAGGGAATTGTGTACATGTAAGCAATGTGTACTTCTTGTGGTGTTTTTTTTTTAATCAAGGAAAGTGTTTTCACAGAAAATGAAAATGTGCAGTGGCATACTGTATATCATCGTAAGGAAACAACCAGTCACATTTTAGACCACTGAGAAGTTGAGTTTTGTTTCCCCCCAAGGTCACTTTGGGAAGGGTAAAGCATGCCTGGTTCCCTTCCCCTCCACTATTTTCCCAACTGGCCCAGGCTTGCAGACCTGCAACTTTTAGGTGACGATTTGTCCAACAATTAGGCTACCATCACCCAATCCGTCCTTTTTAAGCAGTGTCACTTTGAAAAACTTCTCTGTCCTACTTTCTATAAGCTATAATTAGATGGAAATGCATGTTTTCGGTACCCTCTCGAAGTAAAAACTTCTTTCCTTTTTTCCCTAATAGATCCCTCGTGGAGGACGACGACGCTCACATGAAAGTTGCTCTGGGCTATGGTGATATGGGCATATCTGCTCACCTTCAGGCATCAAAGACTGGAAATACGCGATTTTTCACAAGCAACACACACAGCTCAGTTGTTCTTCAGGTGAGAGTTCAGACACTTGTTGACAATGTGGTGAATGTCAGATATTGTCACTGTGTGATGATAGTCATGTTTTCTTTTGTGTTCCTTTAGAGTTCATGGAGTTAATACAGACTTCATTGTGACCCTAAACCCTACCCCTACCTCTTTTTAAAAGAGACAAAGGTCTTTCAAAGTTTAATGCATTCATACTACAGTACTACAAATGAAGAAAATGTAATTTAATTTCTTTGCACACTACAAAATCAAAACTACCTCAAAGAGCCCATGGCAAGAATTATTGGGTACAATTTAATAACTGAGATAATGTTGCAGTAATTAAGCAAAAGCATTTGGGACTTGGTTTATGTCTAATTTGATAGAGTGAGCACAACATGAATACTTTTGATATGTTGCTTATCAAGAATGGAACAGAAAAGCTTTAATGGAATGTGTTAAGTTTTTGAAGTGACCTATTTTGTTACATGTATTTGAAGTACATGGCATCATGCTGACAAAGAACATGAACCATCATGTAATTTGTGTAGTCACACTTAATGTCCCATGTTGCTAATGCTAGCCACGCTCACCAAGAGAGAAAGGAAACGGCGCAAACAGGGCAGAGAACTGAATATCGCACCATTAAAAGAAACCAGGCAGCCGAAGGGTTTCACCACTTACATTTACATGCAGTATAGTCACATACAATAATAATCAAAGTTGTAGTAGGTTGCTGGCTGTTGGCTGCTAAATAATCCATTGGTGTCGGAGCAGAGTAATTGAATAATAATGATTTTTGTCAGCCATCTGATCGCACCGTCATAGCACAAACAGTTAGTCTCAGTTTGCCAGCGCATTCAGAAGAAACCAACCTAAAAACTCACTCATTGATTAACTGCGAGAGTTTCAGTTGGTGTGGTCGTTTTACTGGATCAACAGGTGACATATATTTTCTGTTTGGCTCCAAGTTAATACTTCCTACGATAGAATTATTTTCATTAGATGTGGTTGTCAGTGAAGTCAAGTGTGTGGATGTGTGAAGACTGTGGTGTGAGGGCGACAAAAAAAAAAAAAAAAAACCAGAAAAAAAGCTCAGACTGTAAACGTGTAGCCTGGAGCACGCAGCAGCCAAGTGATTAAACAATGAAAAAATGTGCAAAATCTCACTCTCCAAAGAGTCACTGCAGTTCGCTGCATCATGTAAATGAACAGCACAGCCAGGGTGGGATTATTTGTTTTAAGTATCAACATTTGGCGGTTGCCAAAGTCTGATGTACTGCAGCTAATACCTCCACTCATTACAACTCTCTTCTATGTCGCTCTGCCTACACAGTCATTGGGATGGAAATTGATATGATTTTATTGATAGCAATGCCATTATTTGCTTAGTAGTCTAGTTTCATATTGATCCAGATCAATATCCTGTGTGGCAAATTAGTAGGCCTGTTTTATTATCAGGGACTGAACACATTGTAGTCGCAGTAGTAAAGACAGAGACATGTTGGCGACTCAATTGTACAAACTCCCCACCGACTAACCACTGTTTTCACTTTAGGTTTTCATTGCTCTCAGTAACAGATGTGCTGGTGAATAGGAAAATATTTTAGTATATGACCTACACTTCCACCTTTATGTGAAATAACCATTATGCCGAGATGGAAACCAGCACTGTTGTCAAGCTTCTTCATGAAATGAAGCCAGTTTCTTTGTCTCTGCCATGACTCTGGCTTGTTACAGCGTAGATGCATGACTTTGACATCATCGTCTCACAATATACACCTGACAGAAAAACACATCCTGGCATTGATGAAAGGAATTGATAAGCTTGTTAACACTTTGGAACCAGCTCTGAACTGCAATCGATCCTCAGTTCCCATCACTACAGCGGTACGGTAAAGCTGGAGGTCTAGATAACTTCGAACCAGCTTATGTACAAGACTTTCAAAAAAATGTGAGCCATCACATACTGTGATCTCACATCTCACTGGGCAAACCTAAGCTTGGAGAAAAGATCATTTTGTACCAGGTTCATCTATGGTGGCTAAGATAGGGACAGTCGACTTCTCTGGGATAAAGACACTGCATGTTCCAGGTCCTCTCTCTCCCCAGAGCTCAGTAACCCTTATCTCTCTCTTCCCACCTCTTCTCTTAGGGATTTGACCAGCTGAGGATAGAGGGTTTGCTATGTGATGTCACGCTGGTGGCCGGGGACGGCGACGAAGCTTTCCCTGTACACCGCGCCATGATGGCCGCCTCCTCAGATTATTTCAAAGCCATGTTCACAGGTGGGTCTGTTTACTGCTACGAGGTGACGCCGATGTAGTTTATTTATGCTGGCAATGTGTTTCCTGTTGGTTCGACACATGCGTTTGATTGCTTTCTATCTTCCTCTGCCTGCCCTCTATTCCTCCGTAAAACATTTGCAATCATGAACATTTCCATGCTTCCCCACAGTAATGACATGTCTGTGTCATTTTACCTCCTGAAATACTGTGGCCACATCCCCCCAGCCTCCAGTGTGTGTAATTTATAAACATTTCCATATTATGAAACCACATTGTAGCGGCATTGTCATTCATTTATGTTCATGGTCATTTCTATTTCAAATAAATATAACTGTGACTTAGTGGCCTGTCATCTTTGTTGTTTGTCATCCTCTGTTGCTTTGTATCCAGAAGTAGTAGAGCCTTGGATATTCTTTTGAATGCATACACTGCATTGAATGGTGTTTTCAGGAACTGCTGTAAAACTGCACCTTATTTTTAATGTGGCAAATAAAAAGAGGAAAAGTATAACACTTAAAAGACATGTGTCAGATGTGTCAGATGTTCATCTGGCTTTTTCTTAGCTAATAAAGGCAACTTTGCAGCTCTGATTGGACCTCGTGTTGACCTGTAGCCTTATCAAGTTGAGGTGTTTCTTTTTCACGACTAGAGCTTTGAATTTAGCACGCCAATCGTTGACATTACACAAGTTACATAATGAGCAGTGAATTTTAATTTTAGAGCAGCTGACAGGGTTACTTTCATCTCGTTTCGTGGCGGCCGTGGAAGTAAGTTTGGACATTTGGCATTTAAAGTATATGATGAAGATGAAGAAGGTTCTGCAGCGAGAACAGAGGAAGAGCTTATTAAAGAAGGAGTAAGGGGAAACTATACTTAGAGTGAGGGATTTCTTATTAGTGATAAGGAAGCTGTGTGTGAGCATAGATGCTGAGTTAAGGTTTCTCCCTAAGACCTTCAATCCTTTCTGAGCACAGGTCCTTTGACACTGAAAATATTTCACTGACATTTACATATGCATCCACATGAAGTTATGTATTTTTGAAGTCTTGAGATTAATTGAATTTGCTCAGTCTCCAAGGCTTGGTTCTTCGTTTACTTTAAAAAATAAATAAAAAAGATAGGTGTTGCTGCTAGCAGCTCTGTCAGTCAAATAAGATTATGTATGAGTTGTACCACGTGTAAGCATCTACTTTTATTTATCCCCTTCTCTCTCTCTCTCTTCTCTCTCTCTGATCCAGGTGGAATGAAAGAACAGGATTTAATGTGCATCAAACTTCATGGAGTTAACCGAATAGGACTGAAGAAGATCATTGACTTTATCTACACGGCCAAGTTGTCACTCAACATGGAGAACCTGCAAGACACACTCGAGGCAGCCAGCTTCTTGCAAATCCTTCCTGTGCTCGACTTCTGCAAGGTTTTTCTTATATCTGGGGTAAGGAAGCAGACGCACAGGGCAAAGCTTCTTTGTAGTTTTCACCAATTGTCAATTGGATGTTTTCAGTTGTAGCTGCTGCTGAGCTCGTTTAAGGTCATTGGCTGAAATAATGGATGCTTGGATTTCAAACCAAATTTGAAATAAACACAGTGATTAAATCTCGTTCTCATTAATTCTTGCTAAACTATTTTGAATCCAAGTCCTGTGTGAGCGTCTGTTAATCAGACGGGACGAGCACAGGAATAGAAGCACATCAATGAGGATTTTGCTCGTACTAGTGTGTTTTCTGTTGCCATCATGTTTTCAGTCATTTTGTCTTCTCTCATCAAGACATGATTTGGTTTGATACGGTAACAAGGACAAGTGTCAGACTGTAGAGAAGAGGAGAGCTATGATAAAATGGACAAGACTCTAGGGCAACACTTATCATTGATCAACGAGTTGAAGGCCGGTAGCTCCAGTTTCAAGGTTCGTCGTGTAAAACAGGACCCCTAAAAACCCGAATATGAAATTAAGTAAAAAGAACTGTTTCATGTTTTTGGTACACTCAACTCTGCCCATTTTATATAGATATAGATATGCTGAGAGAATATTGTCAAAGATGGTCGATTAGAAAACCAGCAGCAGGCACTGTGTACATTTTTCTTTTTTCTAAATAAAGTTTGTATGAAATGGACTTTGGCATGTTCAAAAGGTACGTGCTTGTTTTGTTTTTACTTGTGCTAAAATGTTAGTAATGCTAATTCATGAGGATGCAAATTTGAGTTGCACCTATGATGAATTCCATTGTTGGTTTTTATATTTCATGAATAATTCCTACAGCCGTAGTGACATAGTGTTAAAAAGGTTTACTTCACTATTCTAAACACAAAAAGGTGCCTTTACAATGACTTGAACAGACGGATGCAGCAAATCCCTTCTTTCACTGCATCTCTGTAACCTCTGGGTGAGAGTAGAACTGGTCTGATTGGTCTGAAAGCTACGTCAGATGTTGCATTCAGTCACTCATGTCTAGTTGGGGGTCATTCCTATGTTCCCTCAGCCCTATGTTCCCTCATTTCTAACTTTTGTTGTCACTGAAAATTAGGCCCTATGTTCCCACAGCCCTTTGGTCCCACCATTGGTTGGGTTTAGGCAATAAAGAAAGGAGTTGGTTAAGTTTAGTAAAAAAGACCAGGTAGAGGCTAGACAGGCCAGATAGACAGAGTCCAGATAGGTAGAGAGAGTCCAGAGGGAACATAAGGCTGAGGGAACATAGGGCTGTGGGAACATAGGCACGCTCCCGTCTAGTTGCAGCTTTCCAAGATTTTCACGTCTTGTTCTTTCTTGCAGGTTTCTCTGGACAACTGTGTAGAGGTGGGCCGCATCGCCAACACGTATAACCTCACAGAGGTGGACAAATATGTCAATAACTTCATCCTGAAGAATTTCCCGTCACTGCTGGGCACGGGGGAGTTTGTCAAGCTACCGTTTGAGCGACTGGCTTTTGTTCTGTCCAGTAACAGTTTGAAACACTGCACTGAATTGGACCTGTTCAAAGCCGCGTGCCGCTGGCTACGCTACGAAGACGGCCGTATGGACTATGCCCCAAAGCTCATGAAGAACATCCGCTTTCCCCTCATGAACCCACAGGAACTCATCAATCACGTGCAGACAGTGGACTTTATGCGCACGGACAACACCTGTGTCAACCTCCTCCTGGAAGCTAGCAACTACCAAATGATGCCCTACATGCAGCCAGTTATGCAGTCAGAACGGACAGCCATCCGCTCAGACAGCGCCCACCTAGTGACCCTGGGTGGCGTCCTGCGCCAGCAGCTCGTCGTGAGCAAGGAGCTGCGTCTGTTCGACGAGAAGGCTCACGAGTGGAAGGCGTTGGCTCCCATGGACGCACCGCGCTACCAACACGGCATCGCAGTCATCGGCAACTTTCTCTACGTGGTCGGTGGCCAAAGCAACTACGACACCAAAGGCAAGACGGCGGTGGACACCGTGTTCCGGTACGACCCTCGCTACAACAAGTGGATCCAGGTGGCCTGCCTTAACGAGAAACGTACCTTCTTCCACCTCAGTGCACTCAAGGGACACCTCTACGCTGTCGGAGGGAGGAACGCTGCCGGGGAGCTCGGTGAGTTTGTTTCTCTGCTTGTTTGTTTTAGCGATGTTTTTATGTAACAAAACAGAAACCGTAAATTAAAATTGTATGAGATAAAACACTTGAATATCAAGGAGCATTATGAGGGGGGGAAAAAGTGCTGCAGGGCTGCAAACACACTGATGTTAATAATAGTCAAGTGTTGTGCTTACACATGATTTGTTGTCTCAACATGTCTGTGTATAGTCTAAGAGGATGTAGAGAGGAGGATTTCAACACATGCAGAGTCCTGTGGAGTATTAAATGTTCTTTTTTTTTTAGCTCTCATGGTGTCACAGAGGTTTGTATAGTTTTCCGGGGCTGTACTTTGGTGGATTGTTATTGTTTTTTTTTTAACCTTTTTACAATGCAATACAGTCCAGTACATGAAAACCACAGCCTACACCCTGAAGTATGGACTTACAGATACTTCATTCAGCCCTTTGGATTCAGTTAAACACTTAAATTGACCCAGTCTCAGTAAAAATTAAACTTTAAGCTAATATTTCTTATTCGATGATCTGATCCCTTCCATAGTTTAAACATTCAAAATCCAATTTTCTGTAGGAAACACTTGTTCATTCTACGTTGTTTGTTGACGGTGAGGAACCAGTCTGGAATCCCTGCACTCGTAACCGTGGACCACAGAGAGGTGCCACCCAGTACTTAAATTCAGCCCGATGACTGCAGTGGACAGAGCGAGGCCACTGTGTGAGCGCTGCTCTCTTCGGGGGTTATAATTAGACCAAAGAGCACAGCCCCACTAGTCCACTCCCTGTCTATGCAGCTGCCTTTTTCCTGCTTTACATTTCCCTCTGCTCTTTCACCTTATTCGGATTTATCCTCGATATTATTCTGGATTATTCTGGCGTCCAGCTGCTGTAGAATATCTGACATATTTATGTTGTATAACCCAGGGCAGGTCATATGGGTGTGGTTTTATTGTTACATCTGAAAGACAGAGATTATATATTAAAAGGAAAACAATATAAAAGCTACAGAGGGAAGCTATCAGTCTTACCTGGTATACTTTTTAGAGTGAAGAGTCTCATTTTAAGATGTTTTCCCTTTGTCAGATATATTTAATCCAATGTTTTCCTCCTAATAGAAGACCGAGCTGAAAGAGAAATATTTTCCTTCAAGGTTCAATAGACATTTAATAATCATTCATGATTCTTTATTTCTTTCAGTGACATTTTCTTCCTAGTAGGAGAGGAGCAGATTTCGTAATGTAGGAGAGGAAATCTGCGCTCAAGGATGTGTAAACTTGCTAAAATGGTCTTTTAGGCTGAAATAGACTCTTTAATGACGCACTCTACTGAAGTAAATGCACAGATCAGCAAAGATCACTAGGTCAGTGGATCTCAATTTTTCTGGCTTGCTGCCCATTCAAACAAAGCAATATCTAAAGCTGAAATTCAAGTCCGAGGGGAAAAAAAAAAAAAAAAAACGGAGCAGGATTTTGTGTTACACAATATTATACTCCTCTCTTCTCTACTGAAATCATCTGAGGTTAATGGGACCAGTCAGACTCCACAGATCATTTCCTGGATCCCCATGTTGGGACTCCTCATGTTGGGAACCACTGCTGTAAATCACAATAAGGTTGAACATAAACCACTGCAAGATATCACCAGCTACCAGCTTGATCCGTGGAGCGTCGCATTTATTTTTGGTGGTCAGCCTGCAGGAAGAGGAAATTCATGCTAATTAGAAATGTGACCTTTTCAGTCCGTGAAAAGAAAATCTGATTAAATCTGACTGAGTGAAAAAGATGTTTAATTCAAATCGACGTACCTGTGAATTAAATTACTTAAGATAAGTGTCGATGCTTGTTTTGTAGATAAACTACAGCTATCATTTACTGTTTATTTATGCAGGATTTTCAGTAACGATGCACTCCTCTTTGTCAGTTCTACTACACTCTGCCTTGGCACAAGTTAACCACTGTGTTTTAGATCTGCTCAGTGAAACAGTTGTCTTCTAATGTCTGTATTACTTCCACTGAGCGGCTGCAAGCTTTTGTGTACTGCTCAAGCTGACTTTGATGATAGTTGTCGAGCAAGTAGAGCAAGGTGTTCACTCATTTTCCCCGCTGAGATTTCACCAGCTGGCCCAGAGATGGCTCACACTCCTCTGTGGTCCTGAGCTCACTGCTGTATTTTGGAACCAGTATGAATCATTTTTATGCCTCTGCACCGGCGACAGGCAGCGCTGCAGGCATTATGTTTTCACATTGTCTGTCGGTTTCCATTCTTAGGAACGCGATATCTCAGTAACACCTTGATGGAATTTCTTTAAATTTGGCTCAAACGTTCATTTGGACTCGAGAATGAACTGATAAGATTTTGGTCCAGTTCACTGTAGCCTCAAAAAAAAAAAGTTAAAAGCCACACCTCATGAATTTATACGCTATTTGGGGCACAATTTCTATATTGAAATGGTCAACTTCAGCGTGAAGGCATAATGACATGCAACAACACCTCTGGCCACAGTCATTGCTGTAGCTGTGACTATATTTCTTGAAACTTAGCTGGTTGGAGACACGGTGAATTCTTGTGTAGTCGTTTTTTTAAGCCTATAAAATGTGCAATTTCCACCCATCCCTCCTTTTTTACCACTTTATCCTGTTATAGTTAAAGACACTTCCCTCACCTGGGGAGATAACAAGAACAAGAAGGTAACTTGAAAGCGATATCTTTGGGTCACAATCGTCTGATAAAATGTACACGTGCTCTTCCGTACGTTTGATAATGGCATGTGATGCTGCGCTCCAAAAAATAACAAAGCGCACACACTTTTTAATCTTTAATAATAACACCTGGAGGTTAAAAAAAATCCCTTGATGTCGAGGTTTACACCACTTCAGCGCCCAATCAAAAAGCCTTTTCCAAACAGCGAGTCCACAGGTTAGATAGACTCCGCCACCAGCCGTTCACCTACAACATGACTGATGAATCCCCGTGTCCTCATATCCTCGCTCTCACAAATAGAGTGAAATCATCCTCAGGGACCTTAAGATAAAGGATCTTACAATCTCCCTATTTCCTGTGCAGTCGGTGCGTTTGGTGCTGGTGGCGTTGTGGGGATGTGTACTCTGTATTTAAATCCGTGTTTTAGCTCCCACGCTGAGACCCTCCAAGGCCTCATTTGCTGCTGTTTGTCCTCCTTAGTTGTGTCTTGACCTACTTTCTACTAATACGTTCTTCTTTTTCATCTTTTTTTCTTCAAGCTACTGTGGAGTGCTACAACCCAAGGACAAATGAATGGACATATGTTGCCAAAATGAATGAGCCACATTATGGCCATGCCGGGACAGTGTACGGTGGTTATATGTATATTTCAGGTAAGTGACTCCAGGGAACTTGAGTCATTTCATTTGTAATCAGCCTGAATAAAAGGGGATGTGTAATGCTGTGGGAATGTTTAATGAGTTTAAAAATACACGTTATGTCTTTGAGCCATAATTGGAATTAATTTCTGTTTATTGTGATTTCCAATTAGATTTTTTTCTCTCTTCCCAAGTATTTCATGGCAGCAAACTGCTGATTACATCTTAATACACTCTAGGCCATTTAATCTTTTCTGTGGTTACCTCGTCTGATACATTTCCTCCCAGCTCCACTGCATGTATCATGTATTGCCATGAGTCATGGCAAGGGGTGTACATCTGTGTGTGTGTGTGTGTGTGTGTGTGTTTGTTTGTTTGTTTGTTCGTTCATGTTCTGTGGAAAAAAAACTGATCACCCACCTCTCAACAAAACAGGACACATATTTTAAAAGGAATGAATTGGTTAGGATTTTGTTTTTTTTTGTTTTTTAAAAGTCTCTGCATTGTACTTTAGGGGTTATCAGTATCACAAATATGACTCCTCACAATATTTAAATGATAGAAAGGTAACAACCAGATAAAACTAGTATAGTGTAAAATCTTTTTTTCTCAATAAGAGCCAGTCATTCTTAGGGGGATTGATCAGAGTTGGGTCAGATTATTATATATTGTGCTCACTTACTAAATTCAAATTGCATGTTAGTGCAACATTACAATTAGTAGGGTAACGCTTAAAGGGACTATGAGGAGTTTTGGAAAGCGAAGTGTTTTCACACTATATTTCCCATGAGCCTCCACGCACACAGTGAAATTCTTGGACCGGCGCAAGATGGACGAAAGTGAAAACATTTGCCAAGAATGTTTTTATTAATCAAGAGTGAAAGTTGGAGGTTTGAAGACAATCAGATACTGCCGTAGTTCCATAAACGGCAATCCTGCAGCGTTATTCCCATGACCCGCTGGGCAGCGTCCGGGAAACCAAAACTAGAAAATGCTATGTGAGCCGACCACTAAATAATGATATCAAAATAACTATAGAGACAAAATGATATATTTATCCAAATGGACCCATTAACGAGTGTGGGTAACGCAGATTCAGCCACATTACTATGAAACTCTTTTATAACCAAAAGCAAACTCCTTGGGGTCTCTTTAATGCAAAATAATTTATTTTTGATACTTTTGTATGTCTTCTAATCAAACCACTCGACACAGCAACACAATTCTGAATTATTCTTTCTCTTGAAATATCTCATATCAGTTTATATGCAAATAAACTTAAATTAGCATATTACATTTCAATTCTATTATTCATATAATCCCAATAATATGTAAGTCATGGCTCCCCAGCCCTGCTCCTCACACACTCAACAGGTCTAAACTGAGAACCTGGGTGAGGTCGATGTGAACGTCGGGCGCTCAGGGCAAGGGTGGACACTCGGGTCGGGCCTCCTGGCAGTCGGCACTTGCTCTTTGGGGGTCACCTCAGTGCTTGTTCACTTCATAGGATTGAAAACAAATCCTGCATTATGGAGATGAGCCCTAGTTTCTCAGTGTGACTAATCCAGAGCGATGCTACAAAGGAAGAGGGGGGCAGTGGGGGATGGAAGGGAAATTGGGAAGGATGGAGCAACGTAGAGGACTGAAGCCTGTGTAGGAGGTGAAACACAGAAGAGCGTGTGCTAATCCCTCCTGGCCGTGGGTACTGTCATCCGTCTACGACACAAACATGAAAAAACATCCCAAAAAAAAGAGATCGCAGGAGGTTTCCAGATTCTTTTTTTTACTGTATTTTCCCTGTATATATTATGTAGCATGAAAGAATTACAACACTACCGGTATATCTCTTAATACATGGCGTAGCCTGCGATGTATATGTGCTGTCACCAGTTAGATGCAGCGGTTACAGGCCTTTGTACCGATCACAGTTCAAATCATCATTAGTTTTATCAATTTGAAAATCTATTGAAACTCTGAGCACGTAACGCTGAAGAAATAAACATCATCTCTCTGAGTAGTAAAGTTACCACAGTCAATAACGACGTCAGTGGCAGTTTATTGGCATTGAGGACAGACTAATGTTTTTAGCCGCGGTGAAATAACTTCACCACCTGTGAGACTTTGGTAAATGAAAATAAGATACTGAGAAGCTCTTAAGTATTAAAGAGTAGTATTCATCTTATTTTCGATGTGAGGTGCTGAATAGTACACACATTGTTTTATTAGATACACTCTGTGGTTTTTGATTAGGTTGCACACGCCCAGATAATTTAATTTAAATAATCCACACATCCCTCCTATGTAGTTCTACACAATAACTACTATAGTAGCTCCAGTTATCTGTACGTTTTTGTGTTGATTCAGTTTCTCCAGTGTCTCAGTGCTGTGAGATTTGTCTTTGTGTTTTATTCTTTACATTTTTTTCTTCCTCTTGTGAATAAGAGTGTTGCAGGAAGAACAATCACTGTGCGTGCATGTGAAAAGTTAATAATGTGCACAGCCCCTTTAATTTTGTTTAATATTATCTAATGCTGGAAAGAAGCCATAAACTAATAACTGTCCTCATACATGATTGTGATGATTGTTTATATAAACTTAAAGCAAAAACTTTAAAAACATTTTTAATTACTTAGTGTATGACTTGGCACGCAGAGGAACTGGGGCATATACGGGACCAGACAAACCCCCATGAGTTTGGCAAGCCTGGCGTTGCAGTGGAGCAAAGATGAAAGCCACATTTCCACTTTGTGAAATAAACTGAAATGATGAATAACACAATAGTCACGGACTAAGCTAATCTGCTGGTAGCCAGCTGTTTCTCAATCCCTCTGCCTCAGGCTGCACTCTGCAGTACATGGTATTTATTGCTCACCCTTTTGATATAGTAATGGATTCCTATTTTGTCGGCTTCATGTTTCAGTGATGCAGTTAATAGCGAGCCAATAGTTTGGCAAATTCTGCTATTGTAACAGCTGGCTGAGCTGTGACACTGTCACACTTTGCACCTGCAGCAGCTAAAAGTGCGCGTGGAGAGAAAAAATGATTGTGCGCTTTTTTTTTATAACAGGATCGAGCTGGTCAAGCAGTTTTGTGAATACAGTGGGTTAAAACCAGAGAGAGAGGGAGACATGTGCACGGTTCACATGAACAGAGCTCACAGGAACAGGCAGCAGTGCTTTTAATGCAGGAGGTACAGGTAAACAAGCATTACCCATTAGAGGAATTTTGTTGTACCGCAGCCCTACCTTAGTGCCTCAGAGGTTAGAGTCTGGCTGCGCTGCGCTGTCTGAAGGTATTCTGTCAGCAGGATAAACCTGACAAATGCACTCAGCCCACAGACCATCACAGCTCAAGTGGTGTGGCAGAGTTCAGACCAGAGTACTGAACCGGTGCAGAGCTGCACTGCCTCTGGTTCCACGGTCTTATCTGAGAGATTAAGATCTGTGTGGAGAGCCTGTGGTCTCACTACTTTTTTTTTTTTTTTTTTTTTTTTTTTTAGTTAACGAGGACACTACATGCTTTGATAAGTTTAGACTGGGATGCTGTGGCAGATGAATCCTCACAGACTAGAGTTATGATAATGATTTGTGATTATTTCAAGTTATTTTTCAGTGATTTGATGTGGCATTTTAATATATGTACAAGAAAGGCTCATTATTTTACACAGTAAAAGGTGGTGATCTGTCATTTCTGCAGGCGCCCTCCCCACTCGTTGCATTTATTGACACGCTGTAATTGAAACGCTTACAAATAATGTGGGGATTGGCTAAGACTGCCCCCGTTTACTACATGCTGCTGTGTATTCCTCCTCTTCCCTTTTATCTGAGTGTGAACTTTATGCTCAATTTAATCACCTCAGAAAGTCTCGCAATGGAATGAATATACGCTGCTTTCTGTTTACAACCCCACAGCGCAGCGTGTTTCATAGATGTGGAAATTACGGGCGTATGACTCAACATCTGTCAGCGATGACCCAAAATGAAGATGGCTCATAAGTGTCTGAAATTTCAATTTCCTGCTCACTATAGACTAAATAGCTGGGTAATATTACAATATAGAGCTCATAGCAAACAAGTGAGCGAGGCAGTGATGCAGCTGAAATTAGTTTGTGTTTAATATGATGTGTTTGTGCAGGGAGCGATGGCCAGGCTGAGAAATGTGGAAAAAGCTGTAAAATCAACTTTTCAGTACGACATGAAGAGAGTAGAGGAGACTGAGTGGATTAAGACAATAAACAAAACACAATGGGTTTCACCTTGATATAAAAAACAGATAAAAAGAGGAGCCAATGAGATTTCAGTAGTTCTTACATCTCCATCCACAGAGATCATTATATGCTAATATCCATCGATACGCTCCTGACCACCCATTGGACAGCTGATCAATCCTGGCTGCAGCTTGGTTGTGTCTTCAGCAGTGTGCAACCTTGAGAGAGACACTGTGGTGTGTTTGTCTCCTCAGAGACTGGCGCAGATCGTTAGAAGTTAATATTTATATTTAAATGCCTTTTACACGGTAAACTGTTAGCACACGTAGCAGACGATGTAAACAATAACCCAGTCTGTCCTGTCCTGTCCCTGTGCTGTGTTGTCTGTCTGTGGAGGGGGGACAAAAGCTTTTAGACTCAATTTGGCAAAGCCGTGTCCACTCTAAATGTCTCGCTAATGGCACTGATTAGACATTAGGACAGTGGGATCCTGATCAGACATGATTGTATCAGGGAAAGGCCAGAGCCCTTGAACTGAATCAGAATAGCAGCAGGGCCTCTCGAGAGGAATTAGGAGGACCCTGCATTAACTCCAGCACTGTTCTCTTGTCAGGATTTTAATAGCGGACTTGTCCCGTGGACTACTTGGATAAAGAAAATGGATAGTCAGACTATCTTTGGATTTGATCAGTTAAGGAGGCGCAGCATCACAGATCTGAGTCATGGCGGCTGAATAGACGGCTTAGACCGCAACAATAAAACCCAGCACACGATCACTGGGCAGCAGCAGAAAGAGGGATTCTGCCTGTGTTGGGCATGCTCTGCAAATCTTCACTGCATTTGCTCCTAGTCAGTCTGCCTGGGGGAGGGAGGGAGGGAGAGAGGGAGGGGGGTGGCTGGCTTCCACCCAAATGCATGCTGGGATTGTGTTCCTCTTTATTTTAAGCCTTCCCTGTAGACATGTCCTGTTTTTTTCTCTCTCTCTCCTCCCCACTTTCCCTCAGCTTTTTCTGTGTCCCGGCGTCTACAGCGTGTGCGTTATGTGCATGAACGCTTTGTAATGGTGTTCCCCTTTGTACCGAGCGCTCATCATCAGCATTATCTCACTGTAGAAAAGAGGGCTGAGCAAATATTGATGTCGCTCCAGTTTGTTAAATGAGGGTTCGTCCTGTGTGTTGTTTGTTTGTCGAGTTTGAGAAACGACGAGTGTGAGAGATGAGGTTTAAAACATTTTACAGTGTTAATCCTGATTATTAGTTTTCATAATGC
The DNA here is from genome assembly GCF_905171665.1 of Trachurus trachurus. NCBI lineage: Eukaryota > Metazoa > Chordata > Actinopteri > Carangiformes > Carangidae > Trachurus > Trachurus trachurus. Next base: position 14,950,944 of record NC_139903.1, on the reverse strand, counting down.
TGCAGAGGCAAATGCCACCATCACTATGTGTTATATCTGGTGCTCCACATGAATGACAATATAGGTCGACATGGGTGAATGAGTCACTGATCGATCTGATTGACAAGTCGGTAACACTTTATTTGATGCCTATCTCTATAATGCATTATAACGATACTTATAATGAGTTATAATGCAGTTATAGCACTGTATAACTATAGTTATAAACACTCATAAATGATCATAATGCTTTATAACAATAATCATAAAACACTATAAAGCATTTTATCATGACTTTTAAGGTCAGGTGTTATAATACGTTATAATTGTTAGTAACTCGCTGACAATGCCCACAGCGATAATGCAATATACATATAGTCATAATGTGTTATAATTGGCTTATAAATGTGTATAGCTATCATGATAAACACTCATAAACTATCGTATAGCTTTATAACAATAAGTATAACACATCATAGAGCATTTTATAATGGCTTATAAGGTCAAGTATTATAATAGAGTTTTAATGCTCTATAATGTGTTATGCTTATTGTTATAAAGTCTTATGATAATTTCTGAGTGTTTGTAATGATAGTTATAGATATTATTATTATTATAGTAGATATGTTTATAAGCCAATTAAAACACATTATAACTATATGTATAATGCATCGTCGATGTGGGCAATTATAATGTATTAAAAATACCTGACCTTATAAGTCATGATAAAATGCTTTATAGTGTGTTTATGATTGTTATAAAGCATTATGATCATTTATGAGTGTTTATAACTTTAGTTATACAGTGTTATAACTCATAAGTATGGTTATAATGCATTATAGAGATAGGCGTCATATATAGTGTTACCGACAAGTCTATAAAATTCTTTCCTCCCCCCAAACACACAAAACGGTCAATGTAGAGACTAATCTGTGCTCTTTCCTCTTTCTCCGCCGCAGGGGGAATCACTCACGACACTTTTCAGAAGGAGCTGATGTGCTTTGACCCAGATGCGGACAAATGGACTCAGAAAGCGCCCATGACGACGGTGCGCGGCCTCCACTGCATGTGCACGGTGGGCGACCGGCTCTACGTGATCGGGGGCAACCACTTCCGGGGCACCAGCGACTACGACGACGTGCTGAGCTGCGAGTACTACTCCCCCGCCCTGGACCTGTGGACACCTATCGCCGCCATGTTGCGCGGCCAGAGCGACGTGGGCGTGGCCGTGTTTGAGAACAAGATCTATGTGGTGGGGGGCTACTCGTGGAACAATCGCTGCATGGTGGAAATAGTACAGAAGTACGACCCCGAGAAGGACGAATGGCACAAAGTGTTTGACTTGCCCGAGTCGCTGGGCGGGATCCGAGCCTGCACACTCACAGTTTTCCCCCCCGAGGATATTTCGAGCTCGCCCTCCAGAGAGTCGCCCCTCTCGGCACCTTGATGAGTAAAGGGGGGGGAGGAGCCCACGTCGCTCGTACCCCCTGCAGCCCCCCTCGTCACCCCGGCCCCTCCTCCCCTTCGAACAAACACACCTTATAGACATTGTTTGCACTTCCTCTTTGGACTACATCTGTACTGCATCCCTAAGTATCCCCCCTCCTCCCCTCCTCCTCCACCTCCACTCCCCCTTAAGCTGTGCAGAACCCCCCCCCCCCCCCCCCCTCCCTCCCCTCCCCAAGTGGTTAAACCTACATACCGATACGGTTTGGCAACCTAATTACATGTCAGTGTTGCATACTCGGTATATTTTGGCAGGAAATACCTTGACTTGAAAAGTGACTTTGCAAATCAACTTTTCTACCTGATGTCTACGAAGTTTTCTTATGTCTCCTTTTTCTTTTAGGCGTTCTACATTGAGATGCTGACTCACTACACTTGACTGTCTCTTCTAGTCTATGCCAGGTTAGATGCAGGTGACCCCAGAGAGCAGAGGTTGTAGGGACAGATGAGCTCCGAAACACAGCTGGTTTTTAAACTCAGGGGTTGGCCCCCGGCCCCATCGACATGTCTCTCTCTCTCTCTCTCTCTCTCTCTCTCTCTCTCTCTCTTACAGTTTCAGTTCTTTCCTGCTATTGCTATGAAACTGTTAACAAAATGGTGTTTTCTAAATTTAATAAACATGATTTTGAAAGTAACTAAATGTTGTCGTCATCTCTGACTACAGCAAGAAGACGGAGGAGGAACCCTCGCAAGAGGAACCCATCGACTTGAATTGTGTACATGGAGATTTTCACAGCTTTTTCTTTGAGTTTCTGTCGTGATGTATATTTTTGGCAGATGATTTAGTGCGCCGGGTTGCTTTGGATCCGAGCTGCATGTATACGGAGTTGTTGGTGGTTTTTCGGTGAGGCCTCCTGACTCTGCCACAAGACGCCTGGTCATTAATCAGCTGTGGGGGAAGAAGCTGGCGTCTTCTCTTTGTTTAGTAAACATCAGTACAATGAATGAGCTGCGGAGGAGCTGTTTGCAGGGAATGGTCAGTTTGCTTACTGGGCTATCAGCAGATGACACTGTGGATGAAACATTATTACAGTTTTCTAATCTGGTTTTGTTACAGTTCAGTCACGACTTCTCTAGCTTGAGCGAAACATCAGCCTCATCTGCGCTCAGTCCCTTCTCCCTGACGTGTGCTGGTGTGGGCTGAAGAGGACCAATGACATCACCTCGCTGCCCGTTAAGAGACGTAGACGTCACGCCGCTGACCGCTGACCGGTGTGAACTGTAAACTGGCACTTGCGCCACCGTCGCCTCTCGTCCTGGCACCAGGACAGACGCTGATGTCTGCCCACCGTCTGCCCACCTGCTCCTGGACGATTAAAGCCTTTTATAGCAGCATATGGTGTCAGAGACGTCGGCCTCGTATTGTTACCGGGAACAGAACAAGGTTTGTAAGGTAATCGCCAGGTGAGTTTGGTCTGGAGCTTTAAACCCTCATTATACTGCATTAATGAAATGCTACAGAGGTGCCTCCTGATTTCACATTGTAAAGCCTGTCCCTGCGTTGTTCATGGCAACAAGACTTCAGCTGTAGGACTCAGGTTTATTTTAAATGTCTCAAACCCCATGACCCAGATATTTTTGTTTTTGTGCCTTTTTAATTATTCACTTTTGGCTTTTGAAGCTGTTTCTGTTACTTTTTCCTCTTTTTTTTTTTTTTTTTTTTTTTTAGCCAAAATGTGACAGCATGTTTATTTTTGTAGCATGTCATATGCAGTAGTCGTGTGCCTCTTTGTTGTTTTTAGTTATTTCGAAGCTCTGTCATGTTGTTTTGAGAGGTGTTACAGTTTGTTTTTTTTGGGGGGGGGGCGACATTTCAAAAGCGCTATTATGTGCCGCAGCAGCTTATTGTTAAATCCTTTTGATAATGCAGCAATTTGAATCATTCTTCCAAATTTAAAAAACGGGCAGGTTGTAATCCTATAATGGAAAATGACTGAATGGACAGAAGAGGAAAAACTGTGACGGGCTCGGCTGCTGGCGAAGGTGTAACATTACAGTACAGAAGACGGTGAAAGGTTAGGGATTTAGTGCCTCCTTCTCCTGGACATCTCACTGACTGTAAATCATACACACGGGAACCGTCTACCCTCCGTATTAACCCGGATGTGGAGGCAGAAGAGGCGAAAGGGAGGACCGGGGTGTTGCTGTGTATAAATCAAACCCACAACCATAACAGTGACCTCAGGATGAGCAGGGAGAACAGCTGCAGTCTGACAAGAGATGGAAAATATGTCGCCTGTTGTCATTTCTGAGAAGCGTATTGATTGATTTTCCCCAAACATCTCAGAAAAGGCCAATAGATCTCAACCATCTAGTAAAACTACAAAAAATAAAATCTTAGAATAAAAGGGCTCCTCAACATGCTTCTTTGTTGGCGTTGCATAATTAAAATGTTTCAGTTTGGTGCTTTGCTCAATAAAAGGCCTCATTAGGAGTGGGCGAGGATAAATTTGACAGCTGTCAGATTTTTCCATACTGATTTCCACTGCTGCATTTACCTCTTTTAAAATATCTGCATGTATCAGACCTATTGCAGCCTGATTTGCAAATGGAGGCAGAAGTGCTTCAAGGCAATATTGGATTTTGTTTTATTATTTTATTTTTTTTAAGCCATGGCAGCTGCACAGCGCTGAGGTCGGTCATGTTGACTGGTTGTTCAGACTGAAATATCCTAAACAACATTGGACGGATGATTGTTTTGTTTTTCTCAGACATTTATGGTCTTTGTTGATTTGGACTTTTCTCCCAAAGCCTCTGTGATTGTTTTTGTTTTTCTTCTTGTAGTGAAGTGCTGTGACATTCATTTCCCCCAGATTATGAACTGTAAAACCTTTTATCCTCAATTTTTTTCATTCTTTACATCCATCACTCTGTTTTTTTCTTTTTACCAAACACCTGTCAAACCAGTGACATTCGCACAAGCCTCAGTTCCACTTGGAGCTCATTAGTAAGTGTAGATTACTACATCCCATCATATATATTATATTATTTCCATATCACAGTCCAAAATTACTCACATCATGCTGAGGGCTTTTAATCTACAGTGTGTTGCCCAGCCCTCTACATCTCATTGTTCCAGATGGAGGACAGTCAGAGTTTTTTTTTTTTTTTTTTTACAAAAGCACTCTGCTGTTCTCCGACATATTTTAAAGCATTAATTGATTTTTAAATGGATTTGAGAGTTACATGCTCTGACACTTTAATGGCCTTCAAGAGAAATCTTTTTGGACGGCGCAGTGCTCTTTAAGGACAGATTTGAAATGACATGACGGGGAAAAAAAAAAAAAAATTCACCCTCAGCATATCCACAATCTCTGCAGCACATGATGTTCCAGATCCTGTGTGTAATTCCTGCCACATGGTTGCATTGCTTCCTGGTGTTTAAGCAAGCCAGTGTCAATATTACATGATACAGAGCTTTGTGTTACGCTGAAGACTGAAGGCTCTGGGTTTTTAATGAACAATGTGTCCTCAGTGCTAAAGCAAAGAGAACTGGAGCAAGAAATTACAAGCTTGCTTCACCACTCCCCTCCCTCCTCCCTCCCTCTTTCCCTCCCTCCTCCCTCCTCTCCCTCTGCTCCACTACCTGTGTTTCTCAGCGGATTTCATCACCACTAGAGGCATGTTCGCTTGATTCATGAAGCAGATAAACAGAGGTGCGTGTGGATTACAGCCCCCCCCCGACTCCTTGACGCATGAACACAGCAGCACACACATTTTGTGGCTCCGTGCATCTCCAGACGGCTCCTCCTCTCTCATCTCATCCCAGCCAGAAAATGACCTAGATTCTCCGGGCTGCTGGATGTGTTTACATACACGGCACACTGATGACATTGTCAGTCAGAAAGCATCGCTCTCAGCAGCCAGGAAGAGAAGAGAGGGGATGCTCTTACTGTAACTAAAGCTCCAATTCGCCTCTCGTCATGATGAAATACTCTGCAGAGCCCCAGATCCCTGCTGTCCTCTGACTGCAGAGATGATGGTGTTAATGGCTATTGATCCCTCTGACTGGCACACTGCCAACGCATCCTGATGTTACTCCTGCAAGATGTATTTATTTTTTTTTGCACTTCACTGACGCCTTCCGTTATTAGACTCCGCCGAGGTCTGAGCTGCTCTCGGATGAAGTTTACATATCTTTTCTCTCTTGTCATGAATATTCAGAAAAGGTCAAGTCCTTGCTCTCCTCTCGAGCTCTCTCTCCCCCGTGACTGTGTCCTGAATTATCTGTCCCTAATTCATCTCTTGTTCCAGTGCTTGTTCCTGCCTCGGCTCTAGTCTGTGCTGTTTTTATTTATTTATTTTTTTTAAATAATAGCAGAGGTGGGAGGGGTCATTTTGGATTTGTTTTGTTCAACATCTGGCCATGTATTAGTGTGAGATTTGAGTTTATGCCCCAGTAGCCTATCTCATGATCTACTGATACTCTATGCATGTGAACACACACACACACACACACACACACACACACACACACACACACACACACACACACACACACACACACACACACACACACACACACACACACACACACACACACACACACACACACACACACACACACACACACACACAGCCTTGTAAATCTATATTTGTGAGGACATGTCATTGACATAATGTATTCCCTAGCCCCTTACCCTAACCTTAACCATCCAAAACAAATGCCTAAACTTAACCATTACTCTAAACCTAATTTAAACCTAATTATAACCTAACGTCTTAACCGTCAAACAGCCCTTGGAAAAAGTGAGGACCGGCCAAAATGTCCTCACTTCCCAAAAATGTCCTCACTCTGTTGGTTAAAAACTTGTTCCGGTCCTCACAACGTAGCATGTACAAGAACACACACACACTAAGGCTAATTGATGTGCACAAACCGTGTCTTTTGCATCTTGTATTTCAAAGTTCTTGTAGTAAAGACTGACTTCTTTTACTTTTCTTCGTCCGCATCCGGTTTTTCATGCACGTTTCCAGGAGACTTGATGACAGACTGACAGCCTGTCCAAGGTGTCTCCCATCCTTCCACCCAATGCATTCTGGGATATGCTCCAGTGCCCCCTTGACAATGAAAAGGAAAATGCAGTCAAAGAATATAAATTGGGGGAGCGCGAGGGCAGAGCTGTGCTGTTCACACTGTCAAATTGAAACTGTGAGATTCTCCTTTGAGGCAACGACGAACACCGTGTTATTTTATGAAGTGAATTAAGAGCCACTTCCTCCGGATCAGCTGAGGGGAGCGAGGAACTGGAACAGTGCAGCTGCTCTGGGAGAAAACTACTTAACCTCACATGGTTAAATACAGCTCCAGCTCCAGCTGAACGTCCCTGCAGGTTTCCTCTGCTCTCAAAGATTTAGCAGGCGGCACCTGAGCCAGAGCCGAAGCCCTTAACAAACCGAGCCACAACAAACCAGTGGTCAAACATTTAGAAGCACACAAACAACACTGACACATGCTTCTCTAAAACTGTGCAAATATTTTTTTCTTTCCTATATATGCAACCAGCTGGTTTTACAAGATGACATTATTTACAAAAATAAAATTCGAGGAAAATTTCTGAATGAGCACAGATCGGAGCAGTGATTTCAATAGAAACATGTTGTGATATATTGAAATGCATCAGATTTGAGAGATCCAGTTTGAAATATGAACAAGGTATTAAAGATTATGATGAAATTACAGGACACAGCCTTAAATTCAAGGGATGCAAATCACATAGTTATCATGATATCTGTCAGTGTGTGCTGTCATAGTCCACATCCAATTCCTTCCTTCCTATCAGGCCTTTGAATTACTTTTTTTTTTTTTTTTTGCAGGTTTGTTTTTCTCTGTATTTTTCTATTGTAAATTAATTCATGTTTGTTGATGCAAAAATGAAACTCGTTTATCATTTTCTTATTCATTGCGAGCCTCTAAATCACAGAAATGCTCAGTTTGGCCTGAAAATGTTTCATTTGTTGCACAAAAAAATGAGACATCTTGAAAGCAAAGTTAATCTTATCATTTCAGTTGACTCATCTCATTGTGACTGAAAGATGATGAGTTATAATCTGGTGCTTGTTGTTGGACGTTGTCACAGCCGCAGGTCAATGTGTGTTTGACAGCTCTGATGCCAAAGTGATTGATAACTCTTCCCTCCAAGCTGAGCTCAGGTTCAACCTCCTCAGCTCTTGTCCTATGCAATGTCAGGTTGCCATGGTTACACCATTTTAGCTCTTCATACAAGGAAATGGGGAAATAATAGCCTAATAATAATTTTTCTTTTTAAATTTCAGGAATTTCACCTCCTCTCCTTTATGAAAAGCTTGCTGAGTTATCCTGGGGAGTTGAGAGCAGAGCGCTGACCTGCCTGTCGCAGAGAATAAGCATTTCTTTGAGAAAAAAGAAGCAGCGTGAGGAGGTAAAAACATTTAGCCGCCCACTCAAACACAAACTCTTCCTCTCTGCTGTAGTGTAAGATCTGTGGCATAGGCTGATCACTTCTGCAAACTCATTTCCATCCATTTCCACTACATTATCACTGAGTCCATGCCAGAGGTGGCTTTGATTCCTCCGGTGCTCTCTGCAATAATGACCTCTAGTGGTCCCTGCATGTGAAAACAAATAGCAGCAGCTCTCAGTCACACCGAGCACGCTTTGAAAGATGCCTGGATGATGAAAGATATCGCACTCGTTGTTTTTTCATCTGCGCTGATGCCAAGAGAGGAAAATGTAATCTAACATACGCCTTGCTGCATTTCCATAAACCCCCCCGATCATCCTTCCAGTAACATCGGAGTTACACTCAGACACAGAAGTTAATCTTTTTATTTTCAGAGTTCTGGTTTGTGCCAAAGCAGACACAGTCTAAGAAATAACAGGAGTAAACAGGATTAGATGCCTGTGGGGGGGTTGGAGGTAGGGGGTGTTCGGTAGGGGGGGAATCAGTTTCCACCACCACCCACATAGACCCAGAGTCTCCTCTGACGAAGGCCCCAGCATGTTCCTCCTGCAAAAAAGCAGTTTTTTTATGCTGAATGACTACCGACTCATTTTGCATTTACTTCCCTGATTGACACCTTTTCATTTGCCTTTGTTTTTAATTCATTGTGCGGTTGACAAAAAGCTAAGAGGACTGAATAAAGAAAACCTTTCTACGTGTGAATCAAACCAGTTTGTGTTCAGATTTCTTGGCTGGGAGTCGAGGATGGTTTAGCTCCAATAATGGGCGCTGATGGATGCCTGACCTACTTTGAACATTTTATGCCCTGTAAAAGCTGACCCCAGTGGGCAGAGAAAGCAGCCATTAGTGCCCCTGCTGGTGGAATACTAATGATAAAAAAATAACATTTATTTTCCCTGTGCCAAATGCAAATTAATTTTTCATGAATAATTAATTGCCTGAAAATGAATGACGGTTTTGAATATGTGCACGTATAATGTTATGAGATGAACGTAATATTACAACCTACAATTACTTTCATTGCATTAAAGCCTCTTAAAACCTCAGCTATACAAGCCGCTGCCTCGAAAACTCGCTCAGTAAAACAGGGCCACATTTCTCTCCAGACATGAAATATTCACTCCTAGTACAGTGAAGTCATAACACAGAACATAAATGTAAACGCAATAATTCAAACATGCAAATGCTGTGAGAGCTGCGAGAAAAGAGGCTCAAAGTAGGTCAAACCACTTCTTTACTGTAAACATTAATAGTATTTATATTCTTATATATTCAGTGTCGACTTCAACAGTTCTTCATCTTTATTGTTCCAGTTTTTGTGTCAAATGTTCTCATTAGTGTATATTTTTATTGATGCAAGTATAGTTTGTCTTATGTAATTTACATGATCATTTTCATTTTACACTCCTCCTTCAGTGGAGTATTGTGATTTTTGTTCTGCTTTATCTATTTACAACAGTTTACTTTGCAGATTCATATTTCACAAACCAAACCTACAATTCCTCCAAAATACAACAGTAGCCATGACGACCTCCATGTCAACTAACTGTATTAAATTGTTGCCTTACCCCATTAAACAACTGGCAGGCTCCTTTGACTTATCAGTAATTAGGCAGACGAGGCGAGGGCGCATGCGCTACGCAGCGACTGGCAGCAGTGGGAAGCATGTCTGTCTTGTCTGTCAGAGTTTTGTCTTTTTACGTCTGTTATTTTAAGTTTTTAAACTTTTAAACTTGCTCATTGGGTCTGCACAACAACATTTACAAGAACTCTACAACAAACAGCTGATTAAGAAAGCAAGCTCCATCTTGTCCGACTGCTCTCATCCCTTACATAAACAGTTTCAGTTCTTACCATCAGGTTCACTCCTTAGACTCCCATTTGCAAAGACAAACAGATATAAACACTCCTTTGTACCTTCCGCTGTTCTTCTTTTAAATGCCATGAGGAAAAGGTAGTCGGGATGAAACAGCCTTCCCTCCTAACTTATCTTGGGTCTATATTGTATTGTAATTTATTATGCCATGTGTTTTCTATATTTTGTCTCGTGTGCTCCTGCTTCTGAAAATTAATTGCCCCCTTCGGGACAAATAAACTTATTGATTGATTGATTGATTATACTTTTGACACCAAGCACTTTTTGCAGATACTATAAGGAAAAAATTAAAACTGGACCTGTAATTGAATATTAGTTTTTCTTTTCTTCTTTTTACCATTTTATATTCATAAAAAAGAGAAAGAATGCAAATTATCTTCATTATTATTGTTTAATTCTTGTATTATCTTGAGAAAATACAAAATCAACCCAAAACAGTTAAGTTGAAGGTGTACAGGCCAAAACAAAGCTGATAGACACTAAATTGCTCCACAGAGAGTCGGGTGACAACTTAGTCACAGCTAAACAGCTCTAACTACACACAGACCCACTGTTGATATAAAATACTGATTAGAACAGCTGAAAGTAAAGTATTTACAGTAAATACTTCTCTCACAGCTCTAATGATTTTGCAGTGTGGACTGGTGCACCTGCAGTGTTGGGGAACAGGTGACTGAGACTCTTTGAAGATCTGTTTTTGTCTCACGTTGCTTTGAAAACCTCACATTTCAAAGCGCCGTTCGTCAGCCAGAAAATGCCTCTAATTGCCTCTGAGCCTAATGTGATCCAGCTTTGTAGCCATAATTATTGTTGTGATTGTGTTTCTGTTGTGTGCTAACATCCTTCTCTGCCCTTTAGTGGAGTCACGCTTCTTCAGGACTGAATGTGACCAACAAACAGCAATAAGGCGACTGTCTTTCCCCAAGTCTGAAGACAGTTTAATAGTCCTGTAAAAGGTAATTTTAAAGAATAATGAAATATATCACTGTTAAATTCACAGACATCTCAATAGAATACCTTTGTCTCTGTAAAAACTGTATTTGATGCTAAAAAGCGACTGATAAAAATCTGGGATTATTTCACATGAAATGAAAGTGAAAATGTCACGTCTGCTCCAGGGCCTACGTGACATTTTCATACATAGTTGAGCTAATAATCTGAGTCAGTCCTTTCTAACTCTGTCTGTTTAATCATCGGCAGCCATATAACATAATGCAACACCTGCGGGAAAAATCCAAAACTTCATGTTTAGATGAACAAAAACATGTCAGGCATCAGGATACACATGAGCTGATTATTATTACTGTTAGTCACACAGGCACAGTAACAGATGAACTACAGCTGGGGGAGTCGGCGGCGGCAGGTAGAGGCCGGCAGAGTAAACCCAGCACTGATTCACTGTTCTTCAGGTCTTTACCAGAGAAGCACCATGAGTCACTGGACCACTGAGTGAGTGAGATGGCTGTGATTCAACATGACTCCTCCTGGACGTTACAGAAGTGTACACATCCTTGACGCTGACCTTGTTGCAACATTGGCCACACAAAGTGTAACCAAAACCAGCGTCATAAGAGGTGTATGGCACGTAGTCAAACTGTTCACCAGAAGTTCGCAACGGAAAAGAAAAAGTAATGGTATAGATTTTTCTTTCGCTTTCTCTGTCTCTTCTGCAGATGTTTCTTTAAGAGGCTCCCTGTGTTGTCCACCTTTTAAAAAAAAAAAAAAAAACAAGGACTTTTTTTCACAGTAAAACTAATGAAATAAAAAAAATCATTCAGCATAAAATATCTCAGCAAAAAACATCATCATTATGTAATGATAGGAGTCTGTGAATCTCCTGTGTTATACTGTATGTTCAGCTGGTTTGCTTTTATATCAATTTATATATTTTTTAATACATCATTAAAGTTATTATATGATATTTTAAATGTTTTACTAATAGATTCACGTTTCAAGTTGTCCATACAAAATAAATCTGAGTTTTAAGAAATGATTAAATAAATATAATAGACATCACCAGTGTATGGAGGCAAATAAAAGCCACACTTCATTGAATTCAACTGAATACGTCGAAAATCAAGCATTGAATTATTTTATTTATTTATTTTTTATTTATTTATTTTATTATTATGTCTTGAAATCTTGATTTAAAGGTTGTTTTTCCCTCATGTTTCTCATGGTGTTTAACCTTTAGCAGTTTCATGTGGCTGATTCCAGATGTTGCTGCATGAAAACAAAGTCACGTGGAGAAATACCATCAACTTAAGTTCAAAGTGTCAAATTATCTGTCACTTTTGATTATGACACACAGAGTAAAGGCACATTTTCTGTGCTTTCACGTCCAAAATATTCTGAAATTTGTTAGGCCATGCAGATGATAGCCTACTGTATGTGGTATTCCCAGATAGGATATGTGGCAACATTTTTAAAGTGATATTAAATAAAATATGATCTTAAAATGAAAATATCGGTATTTCAAAACTATTTGGGAGTTCCCCTCCAAATTTGTTAAATCCCTTTTGAGCTTGATCTAATTTCAGATTTCTTGGCTGTTTATGCCTCAAAACTCAGAAACAGCTGGATCCACCCAACTTCCTAATTTTAGCTGTATGACTGGAAACTAGTTCGATTATTGAGAACTTTTGAGCCGTGTAGGCTAATGCCGTTAATTTCTACACGTAGGCTGTGTTAGAAAAAACAAAAACAAACATTAAATACTTCTTTAAAATAGTTTATTGAAAAAAAAGTTTTAAAAAATCAGTGTTGAAATAAGATTTGTCTGTTTTTCTTCCTCTGAGTAACATGTTCTTCTGCTCTGCTGCTATCACCACTGCAGCGCTGCTCTGTCACTGTTTGTGGTTTTAATTAAAGCTACTCTGCATTTCCTTCAAGAACATTACATCTTGGTCTGTTTATAAAGAAGCTGCGCTCGCCCACATGATCTTACACACCCATGTTTTGTATTTCTCCTCATGGTGGCCCATTCTTTCACTGCCGGTTTGAGAGTGGCTGCACTCAGGCTGAGTGTGTGTCATAAAAGCAACATCTTCGGGCCATTTCAGCAGCACAAACGAACACTCTGTTGTGTCTCCAAATTACATGTTAGATGACTTCCATGCAGCTCTGTGTGGTGTAAGTTGTGCAGTGCAGTAGGAATAAGAGAGACGCCAGAAGCAGTGGAACAAACCGCATGGCAGCAACCAGAGCAAAAAGGAATTATAACATGGCTGGAAGACATGCAGATGGGGGCTCGAACATGAGATAACTTGGGAGGATTTAAATATTGGACTTTCTTCTTTTTCTAATCGAAAAGAAAGAAGAAAAAAAAAAGCCTGAAGCTTCTCATCAGCCCAGTGCTAGAAGACAGGAAGTCTCAGCTGGAGACAAACCTCACGACATACATATCCTCTGAAGGTCTTATTTTGTGACAGCTGGAAAAACAGCACTGAACACTGGTGCTCATCCAGTGTGCTGAAATAACTTCCGACAATAAGACATGACGGAAAAACACACCCAATCCAAAATGACTACATATTGTGACACATGGGTGCAGCAGCAACGAAGGCAATGTTTTACTCGAGTAAAACAGTCAGAAATGTCATGTACAGCAGCTCCAGTTTGAACAGCTTCAACTTTAGGGTCTGTCTCTGCAAACACGAGTCAAAGGAAACCAAAGAATCAAATTCTTAACACGGCCAAAAGGTCACAGGCAAGTAGTAGTGATCATAAATACAGTACAAAACACAGCACATCATTTACTTTCACTTAAAACCATAATTGGTCCACACAATCTTTAATTAAATACATAACATGAGGGACTCTCACAGAGAGACCCAAAGGAACTGCACACTATGCTACCATAAAATAAATGTAAAATATATAAATCTATATACAGTACATGTTAACAAATGCCACTTAGCCCTAACAAAATTATTCTAACATGACCACAAACAGAACCATGTCCATGTTATCGTATCAATCAGCTACTGTCTCTGGTATCAATCTGCCACTGCAATTGTGCTTTGTTCGACTGAAACATTTAAAAAGTCTCAGTGTTTTATCAGTTTGATTTATATCATCTGATCAGTTCATTTGGTTCAAAGGAAACCAGAAAAACTCCCAATGATTCGGACGGAAAAAAGTAAAAAAAAACAACAACAACAAAACACTTACACTTGGAAAAAAGGAATTTGACACAAAGATAAAAAAGGCAATTTTCTCAGCTCATAAAAAGCTGCTGTTTTGGAGATATACAGTAAAGCAGCTACTCGCATGAGCTACTTGCTACCTGATGATTCACAGCTGTCAACCACACAGCTACGTTTTGAAATGCAAAAACAAAAAGAGAGAGAAAGAAAAAGAAAAAAAGCCCAAATTTGCATTATCTGACTTAACTGAACATTCTTATCATTTATCTCGTGGGTATAGATTTCAGAAAACAAAGCTGATGAATGTAGTATTTTCTGCGGCTGGCTTTCAAATCACCACTGAGGGAGTATCAAAATAGAATCTATTTCCGTTAACATAACCAACCAGATATACTATTTATGTGAGATGATGAAACCTGCGTCCTTCTGTGCTTTCAGAAAGCCTCTTTGTGTAGGCGAAAAACCACACATATTAAACGGGAGTCAAAGTTAATTAGCTGCAATACCGCTGAAAAGTCTCATGGGACAGAGTCTTATCTCGCCCAGCGTCCAGTCTGCCTCTGTTTTGTGTTCACTGTGCCCCAGCTGTGTCTTGCATAGAGATGCTGGCCTCCTGTTTCCTTTGCCTCTGGTGCCTCCAGAGCAGCACGGCCAACAAGACGAGCAACAGGAAGCCCAGTGCTCCCCCAATCAGTCCTGCTTTCAGAGCCACACTAGTGTCTCTGGGATGATACATCAAACACGACCCGTCGCTGGGTCCTTTGTCATTCACTGCGAGCACGCAAACTTTCGCAAGGTGGTCTATGTCGCCCACTGCGCCGCTCCTTTTGTCATTTTCGAATGTCTGCTGCTCTTGTCCCCCCACTGTCACCCGATAAGATCTGACAAATGAATTAGGTGCACACCACGTAATCACAACCTGAGACCCGTTCCAGGCCACAGATTTCAGGGTGGGAGCCTCTGGACGCTCAGTATGTAAAGTGGATCCTCGACACAAGCAGTTGTGTTTGGCTGCCAGCGCGGCACAGGAGATCTGACCCTCATGACAGGGATCGTAGTTGCACTTTTGAGGAATCCCTCCATGTTGAGACACGCCGATGGGTGCGATTGGAGTGACTGTGTCCTCGTCACTGTAATCGCCAAACAAAGGGCCCTTGGTTGAAGACCCATTTGGGCTCTGAGGTTTCTCTGTCAGTCCTGAGGTTGTTGGCAGGGAAGAGTAACCTCTGATGAGAAGCAGGCAGATGATCACCAGGGGAAAAGGAAGGACTCTGTTGGCAGCCATTGTGCTATCTGGAAATCATAGAGAGAAAAATTCAGCGTGCTGGGAAATCAGTTTCATACGAAGGAATAAAAAAATTCCCTTACGTATGAAAAAAATGTGGACACTTAATTAGTTGTAATATATTATTTTGTGACATGTTTGTCAGCGATTTATAGTCTTGTTTACCGGGCTGCACATGATAATCCTCACTTGTTAAGATTTGGGGGGACTTCACTTCACACTAATTCAGCATTCCAGACGGTATTGCACAACAGGTCCAAAAAATGCTTACACACCCAAGGCTGAGTGCAGCTCACTCAGCCGGATAAAGTTACATTAGGGCTACATGTGGCACAGAAATCCACTCTAACATGCCAGAGATATGCCCTGTGCTGAACAAGCACAGAGGGGTAACAATGAAGCCCATTCAAAAAAAAAAAAAAAAAAATCCTGACACAAGTCTGCGTTAAACTGCATGAAAAGCAGAGCAGGAGCCACCACTGAATACTGATGACCACCGTGCTCTTTCTTTCCATAGCTCACACTCCCACCTCTCCCTTAACTCTGTTTTCTTTTGGGTAAAGACTCAAAATATGTAACAAGAGTAAAAGACGAGCGCTTACCTGTTGCGTCCAAAAGTTTGTAATCTTTATCAAAATGTGCGGGAGCTCCTTTCACCTCGTCTTTCTCCTCCACTTGCTCCCTCTCTTGCTCTCTCTCTCTTTATATGTTTTCCCTCTCCCCAACAATCACCTCCTTCTTTCTGCCCTCCCACAATCCCCCTCTCCCTTATTCCGGGCCCATGTGCACCAGCTCCACCCTCCCTCTTTCTAAATGCTTTAGTAATGTGAGTAACTGGATGAGTGTGCATGCTATTAGTGGCATCACTGTGTACAGTCTGTGATTAGTTACCTCACCTCTGTCTAATTTCTCGTCAAATTAACATGCTGCATTCCTTTCCTGTTGATGAGCAGTTTTTTTCCTTTTAGGGCTGAGGATAGACTGAATAAGGTTGGGACTCACTTCTTTTTGGTTCTGTGGAATTTGCAATTCCTGACATGTGTTGGTGACCACATATGACCTGTTCACCTCTTCGCTGCCAACCTCTCAACTAAATAGAATTCATGACTTGAATGACGTGAAAGCACTTGAGAAAAAACTGAAAAGGACTCAATCTGTTGCCCAGCTGTCCCACGGAAGACTGGAAATCAGCCTGACTGAACTTGTTCTGGGACTGATCTGAGATGTACGATATCATCACGCTCATACCTTTTCTTCAAAAAAGTAAAAATGAAGTTTGTTTTTTCTTAAAGAGAAGATAACAAGTGGTGGCCAATTATTTGAGACACAGAGGGCATGGCAACAACATGGCAATAATTAAACTCCAGCCTCCCAGTGCTCCCAGTATCTGGGGAAGAGAGGGACTGAACAAGATGTTTTGTTTACTTAGCAAAAGCAAGTTTGTGGCTGTATCGTCACATATCCACTCAGCTTTTGAGCCAAGGCGGCAGAAAAAGTTACCAAAAGGTGCTCACATTGTCTTGTGCCACAAAAATTCACAAAACCAATAAAGTTATCTTAGCCGGCTCAGATTGAGCAACAACAGGTCAGGGAAGTTTTATCTGGTGTCTCATATTCCTGCTGCAATAATGTGATGTAATGTCAAAATATTTGTTTCCGTCAGGCCCATCTTCACTTCTTTCATTATCACATATTTATCATCAGCTGTTTTTTTCCTTCTTCCTCTATCTGCGGGTGAGTGTGTGGATCTAACTACATAAGAGGGAGTGTGGGTGTGTACAGTAAGTGTGAAGGAGATGCATATTTGCATCTATGTCTATAGGTAATGCCATGTTGTTTAATATGGTTTGTGTTAATTATGTCAAAATCTAATAGAGGGAAATATGTTGCTAATCTTGCCTTACTTCATAGTAATTTGTGTTTAGGTTAAAATAACTCTACCTGTTCAGTTCTGGCACAGTGAGTGTATTTCAGGAAACTGAGACACAAATATGTTGAATAGGACTAAATATGGTGAACAATCTTAACCACAAATGAATGCAGGCTACCAGTAAAAGTAATTGAGAAAGTCATATTTCACTAGAAATTACACATATTCAAACAGATGGTAACTGTTAGATGGATAGTTTTATAAGTTTATTGTGCACTCCCCCCTTTTTTCGTGGACCACGTCACTTTTTCCCTTAACCACTGTGGCTGGCTGGGATGGGTGTGTATTCCTGATCATACCACCACGCCATAAGAAATAAATTATTTTCATAAATAAAATAGAAGCAGCCAAAATTAATATCACATGGTTCTGCAGGAGAAATTTCATATTGAGTGTTTTTTATACCCAACATATGCTGCAAAGCATGGTGACTAATATTTATTTATTTTAACAAAATTATCAGCTATGATATTTAAACAGCCAGTGACAACACAATGATTACTTGAGGTCTCAGCTTTGGGCCCAACGGCCCTGTGACGGAGACAACAGTGAAATCAACACGGTTTTACTTTATTTTGCTCATCTTTGAAACTTCCAGACATCCAGCCCCAGTTACTGATTCAGAATCAGGAATAAGAATAACACACAATTTCAATAATAATGAGCCTGGTCTATTCAGAGTTTCACCTCATCTTTCTGAAACAACCAGTAATCATGTGATTTAAAAAAACCCATTAATTTAAATTGATTATGTGCTCAATCGTTTAATGTTTGCGAGGAGCCATACTAACGAGGAATGATTAGTCTAAATGTTGGGCTTATTGCCTGACCTCAGCATCATTCATTACTAAAGAAGCCTACAGTGCCTCCTAGAGCCGACAGTGTAACAAGAAGCAGCCCTAGACAAAAAAAACAAACTATGGGTGTATTGAGCTCAGCTGGGACTACAGTTATCTCACTGGGTGTGGATGGTATTAGGCTTAATTGGTGTGCATGATGGTTTGCGCTGCAATGAGAGGGTCATCTGCGAACCATCAGAAAGTTCATGACATGTTTGGTTTGACCCACAGCACTCTGCTTTCACCGCACAGTCCCAAACAGACTGTCAGTGTGGAGCAAACACAGATTCAGAGTTTGCAGTAAACCCCACTCAGAGGCCGGTGACCTCAAACAGCATTACATTTCTGACCTGCAGGTGGGTAATGTTCAAGTGTAAAAGGCAAACTTCCACTTTTCTCCCCAAATGGCTGCTGCACTACCGCAAAGAAAGAAGCTGTTTTCACCCTGACTTTTGACTTACAGGCTGAGAAACATATTAGACTTGTGCATGCACTGAACTCCTAGCTCTTTGATACATACAAGAAAGTAACTACAGGTACAGGTAGTACAGATAACTACAAGGTGTTCTCCAAACTGTCACTAAAGGTAATTTGCATTAGAGATGCAACAAAAGCCTAAACTTATCCTCAAAAGGGCATATTATATAAATCATTAGAGGTTATGAGAGGATTGGGTTTTGGGGGGGCACTGTGTAATCTGAACAACTTTTCAGTGGATGAAAGACATGATAATTTAGTCTTCATTAATTGATAAAAATCTTTCATTCATTACCATTTTTCTTATCAAAATATAAACCACAAGTCCAGAATAATGGTTCAAGAGCAAGCTTTGTTTTCAGTCTGAGAGGTCAGTCCAGGTTTAGTGGGTGATTGTGGTATTATAAATCACATTTAGTTAGAATTTCATTAAGACAATACAGATCCAAAACTGTTATAAACTCCAGCAGTTTATATTCAGTTTTGGATCTGCTTGTCACTTTCCTACGCACCTGTCTGAAAAATAGATGTACAGAGTATTTTTTGTCATTAAAGTAGCACTATCGCAAATACAGCAGTAATAGCAATAATATATTTAAAAAAAAAACTGAAATATGCAATAAATAGGTCCAGGGGAGCCATAACTATCTGTACACAAAATATAGACAATTGTGTAGTGCATGTGGAGCAAATGCAGAATTCCTTTTTGTTTAGAGACAAGCCGGCCCAGCATTCAGCCCCACCTCCTGAACGGCACACTATGTAGAGAGGACGAGAATGTTTATATCTGATACGCTGCACCACTGGCCCCATCTAGAGGCCGAACAAAGAATTGGAATTTGCGATAGTGCTACTTTAAACCAGAACTAAGCGGAATTTTTGTGTTAATATAGGCTAAGTCTTTAATAGTTATATCTTCCGACGGCAATCACTTACATAGAGTGTTTGGTCCGAAACACGGGTCTGTCAGTCACTCTGTTCTGCTGTAAGCCGAGGAGAAAACTTCTTGTATACTTCCTTGTATCCTACAAGCTTTATCCAATGAGGAGAGAGAATAGCATGAAGGGCTGTGTGTGCAGCCAAGGGATGCGCGTGAATGTGGTGACGTAGGGACGAGGACCATAGACTGTAAAAAGAATGGACGTAGCGTCCGTGACGTCACCCATTGGTTTTGGGGAGTCTGTTTTGTGCCTCTACTACGGGGGTTAGAACCGCGCCATGTTGGATTCTACTTGCCATATTTGGAGCGGTGCGGCCGTTGGCCGGCCGAGAGCCCGCCCACTGGCCTCGTAGCAGCGGTCGCCGGACCTGTCACTCAACGGTTCTGCGCCCTGATTGGCCAGAACTTTAACCCTAATAATAGTAAAACGGTAGAGTTTAAAAAAAATTCACCCCCCTCAGAGTGTGTGCGGGGGTAGAAACTATCGATTGAGACCAAAAAAATAAAATGTACCAGGCTGTAAATATGTTTTTTTAAGCTGTAAAATCGGCTATTTTAACATGGGGCTCGATTGGAGTTGCTCCCTTCTGGAGCCAGCCCCCAGCGACAGCCGAGGGGATTGCAGCTTTTTGAATGCGGAAGTGAGCTTCACTTCTCAGACCGACAACTGCCCCCTTGACGAGGACCAATAGATCCATGACGAGGGCGGGGGCTGCTAACTCCGTCGGCTGACAAGAAGTTACTCAAAACGACCGGATCGCTTACTTCTGCTTTAAAACAATCCAATAATGTTTTTATTACAGACTATAGGAGTGAAATGTATCAAAACTGGCTTATTACACAGGGGCTATTTTAATTAAAAGGGGAAAGGGCATTTAAAATAGACATTTAAAACAGGAGAGTGGGCAATGTTTTCTTGCTCAGGTTAGGATAAGGTGTGATAAGGTTATAACCTTCTTTTTACAGTCTATAACAGCAAATAAATGGCCTCTTGAAATCCTTCAAGTCAATATCCAGGGCAGACTACACCCAATGATCGCAGCTCTGCTGACGTAATTTCAGTGCGACAGGCCTCGGTGTGCAGTACAGTAACAGTCCTGTAGACAGTGGCCAGAAATGGGTGAGTCGTCGTTGAGGGCCGTGGTACCAATGTCTTTGAGCATTAATGAAAGGACCTGAGTGACACAGTCAGCCACGATCAACTCATCTCTGCTGCACAACCGCTGCGTTTGCACGAGTAAGTCTTGTGACCGGCTGGTGTTGTTAGTTTGAGAGCTAGCAGGCTGCTGTTAGCGAGCAGAGCCAGGCCCAGCGGAGACTTCACCGCTGTGATTGTGTCAGCGGCGACAGTCCAACTGATAGTGAGGCAGATGTTAACTGTTGACACTGACCAGCAACACACACAACAGCAACAACAACAGCCACCTAAATAACCCGGGTTGTAAGAAATCCGGGCTGTTGTTAGTCGCACATTAGACGTTAGCATTGGCCTGCAAACGTCGGCCAACTCCAGCAAAACCATGACTTCCAGGAGGACAGGCTATGCTGGTAGCATGGACTCGTCTCCGGCAAACAGCAGCGGGAATCGTAAACAGAGTATCATCAACATAACCGACAGGACCGGGGCAGAGTCCTGTTACGACCGGAAGGGAGACAAGGCTGGATACGGGGCGTCGCAGGGCAACATGACTGTAACGTCGCTGAAATCGCGTCTGGCCCCGACCATCCAAAACGCCATGTCCGCCGCAGTGGACACTCTGCTGGGAGAAGTGGTGCTGGTGCTCAACGAGACCCAACAAGAGCTGCTGCACAAGGAGCAGGAGAACGAGAGGCTCAAAGTGCGGCTGGAGGTGTCAGAGCGGGAGCTGAAGACTTTACAGGAGTGTCTGTGCAGTGCTCAGAAGCTCATCGACCAGCTTCAGATCTC
The DNA here is from genome assembly GCF_905171665.1 of Trachurus trachurus. Lineage (NCBI taxonomy): Eukaryota > Metazoa > Chordata > Actinopteri > Carangiformes > Carangidae > Trachurus > Trachurus trachurus. Next base: position 14,929,594 of record NC_139903.1, on the reverse strand, counting down.
ATACGCAGGCACTCAGAACATCAGTCAGTCAGTTTTCGCCCCATCGCTGTCCTCCATGGGCTCACTCACTTCAGGCTTGGACCGGGACCACCAGAGTCAACGAAATGTGAACGGAGCCGGAGTCGACCTAGGTCTGGGTGGATCTGTGGATGAGACGCTTCACGGGTTTGAGCCGAGAGATGACTACAAAATGTGCCAGCTCTCCATCCAGCCAGATGGCTCTGTGACTAACCACGCTCTGGACTCCTTTACATCCAGCACGTCGCATATGTGCTCCGATTCCAGCAGGCCAGGTAAATAAATACTCAGTGTGTGCTTGTTGTAAATCTGTACATCGATACATTTCTGTGTTAACCATCTCTGCATGTTTTTACAATTTGTCTTCAGATGAGCGGCAGTCTCAGGGACCAGGTGGAGCGCCCAGGTTTGAGATTAAAGAGGAGCAGGGACTTTCTTCAGGCTCTGGTCAGCCGACCAGGAAGGAGTCTGGGCTACGTAACGACAGCAGAGTCGCTGACGGGGAGAGATCATCCCACAACGTAGGTGACCTCAGTTATGTTCAGGTCGGGGAGGGAGGTTCTCAGCGTTCCTTCACTCAACCCCTGCGCCACCAAAGGCCTGGAAGTGCCTTACAGCAGGGAGGACTTGATGGACAAAAAGGGTTGGCGAGGACTTCTGGAGCTGGGAGAGGAGACAGCGTTTCACCGGGCAGAGCGGAGGACTCGGCGGGACCTTCGGGCCCCGACACGGCGGGGGAGCCCTCTGTAGATCGGCCTCACCATTGCTTGGAGTGCGGAAAGACCTTCCGCTTGATCTCCAGCCTGAAGAAGCACATCCGCATCCACACGGGAGAGAAGCCCTACCCGTGCGGAGTCTGCGGCCGGCGCTTCCGCGAGTCCGGGGCTCTTAAAACCCACCTGCGCATACACACGGGCGAGAAGCCGTACTCTTGCTCCGAGTGCGGGAACTGTTTCCGCCACTTGGACGGTTTGCGCAAGCACAGGCGCACGCACACGGGCGAGAAACCCTACGTGTGCGCCATCTGCGGGAAGCGCCTGAGCCGCCTGCAGCATCTCAAACACCACCAGCTCATCCACACCGGAGAGAGGCCGTGCTGCTGCCCCTTCTGCAGCCGCAGCTTCAAGGAGCCCGCGGCGCTGCGGAAACACATCCGCACGCACCGGGAGGAAGGCGGCCACATGGGGATCGGCGCCAGTGATGACACGGACCCAGATGCCATGGATGATATAAACAACCTACACCCAGCAGCCCCGTCTCCTCAGATGAGGTTTGGGGAGTGGGGAGCGGAGGAAGACGACAGCTCGGTTGTCGACTGTGTGTAGGGGACGATTAACATAGTAAATGTTGGTTGGTAATTTTACCATAAGACACGGAATAAGGTGTCTCTGTAGTGTTACATGGTGGGTGAGGAGTGGAGAATAAGGCTACATATGACCCTAGCCTTTGAGTTTTATCTTTTTTTTTCTTTAAATATGTTTTTTCATGTCAGCAGCAATTTCCTTTTCCACCAGACATCCATCTAGCAGCAGCACTAGTGCACAGGTTGTTCTTGGCACAGGCATTTTGCTGTTTCACAACATTACCGGCAATGATGTCAGAAATCGAATGGCACAAGTGGACAAGGTTCATTTCCCCACTTTAAAAATGTAAGTGTCCACTGAACACTTTGAACCATCACCTGAGCTACTGCTGCCGTTGCTGCTGTGTTAAGATCGCCTCTATCTTGAGAGTAGTCAGGACACTGTTAGGACTCTAGTCATGAGTCCATAAAAGCATTTGGCTCCAAACAGAGTAAACAGAAAAAGGTACATAGCGCTGGTTCATGCTTCATGTACATTGGCCACTTCTGACTAAACAGGATATCGCTTTATTATGGTTCCACTCTTTGATCTTGTTCATGTTGAGGTCTGTGCTATTGGTGCTTTTACTTACTATTTATGAATCCTAACACAATCTACAACAGAAACGGATCCAACACCAACATGAGGGCATTCCCCAGTTCACTCAGCTTGAACCGCAAGATAAAGTTTTTGTCAGAAGACTGTCACTGAAATAGAAAAATAACAGACTCCTGCAGCCGGCTCATAACGTTTCCCAGTTCTACCTCAGAACTCATCCTCCTGTTTTAGTTGACTCATTAGTCATCTAATGTTTTTAACTGATGATTAAAATAGTTAAATGAACAAGTCCTGACCCCCTGATGGTGGATGCAGTCACATTTTAAGGACCCAATGCTTGTGTAACAGTAAGACCAAAGCACATGTGTGAATATACTGGAATGCTAGAGGTGTCACCATTTTCAGGTGATAATTAATGACTGCAGAAATATTTTCTTGTTTTTTAAAAGAAAAATCACAAAAATATAATCCTTAGTTGCAATAGCTGGTTAGGTTTAACTGCATTTGCACTCTCATGGGTGTGTAGCTTGATGAAGCATGGACCAGTTTTACTCTTCCTCTTTACCTCCGCTCTGCCTGGTCTTATCTCTCTTTTTTTTCTTTTACACAGCCTTATCTGTAACACAATGTTTTTTCAAGCTGAAGTTATCTGTGTCAAGAATATCAAAGTGCGAAGATATCAGTAGCACCTCTTTTTTTTCTCCCGACATACAGGGTTATTTGAAGAGAGAACATCAGCTACATCCATTACAACAGTTTCACCACTGTGTTACTGTCTCTCTTAGCTTGTTTTCATCTTTCTCATACGGACCATATCTTTGCATTCCATTTCTGTTTAGTTTTTTTTTTTTTTCATTCAAGCTGCTACTGTACGTCTAGAAAACATTTCCTTTTCTGGACTTATATTTTTCTTACCAGCCAGTTGCTAGCAGTTACTTGCGGACAGACGTTGGTGCTTGCATGTGCATATTTGTTCTTCCGCTTGTAACGATGCCCCCTGGGCGATTCTGTAAATAAAATACAATAGTTTTAGCCATTTTATCCGGTTTAATAAGGGTTAACATTTGTGGAAAAGTTAAATGTGCAGCCATTACTTTTTTTTCTCTTATTTTTTAATGTAACGTGCTTCGTAACCATCAATATGCTAACATACAATGTAAATTTATGAACTCTTATCACATTTCTCCCTGATGTTCTTCCTGATGCATCGGGTTTAACAGCAGAGCATTAATTCTTCTCAGTCATTTGAACTATACTGTAGGTTTCTGGTGTCATTTACCCTGTATACTACTATAATGATCTCTATGTACATTTAGTGTAAGTCATTTTACAAGGCACTCAAAATGTTAAATATATGTCTTCTGTATACCCAGAATACAGTTTGCTAAGGTAGTCTTTACCCCAGATAATCATATTTATTGTTTTTTTTATTACATACAAGGAGGGGCTTTGCATGTAGGTTTAAACTGAAACAGCTTTCTTCCTTAAAAAGGTCAATGTTAAATGTGAAATTAATTACTTTTTTATGCTTCAGTGCTCAAAATATATGCCCTTACATACATTACATTCATCCTGTTACCTACTGTAAATGTTACTATATTAAAGGACCTTGTTTGTACGTCTTGTCTCTCTGTGGCTGTTTATTCAGTATGTGACATAAGGGAGAGGTTTCTTTGAAATAATGAGTTTATGGGCTTTGAGCAAAAAAACACAGACATGGTTACTACTAATCTCATGTAATACATAAAGTAAACAGTTTAATAATCCAGTGGTGTGCCAACTTGCTCCAAGATCCTCATTTAAGATCACCCCAGCTGTCAAATCCCAGCATTATTACTTCACTTCCAGTCAGTACATTTCTTGGTATCAGGGAAGGAAAACCACATTAACCCTGAAGGAAAGTTTCTCCACCATCTGAAATGTTGCTAAATACCGGTAGACTATGTTGGTGATGTGGACACGCCCAAAGACAGGCACCAAATAACACCTTACTCTTTTCTCAGTGCCAAGTAATGACAGCTGTGTTCATACACAAACTGCTATTTCAGGAGGCTTTTGGTGTGTTTGCAGAAGCTGATCAGGTTACTTTTTGTGTCAGTCTTTAGTTCTTGCTGATTTATCATTTTTTTCTCCAATTACATAAAGTACATAATTATATTGCAGATTTCTATCGAGGATCTTCAAGGTTTTATCTTAATTTGCATGTTCCTCTGGTGTTGGTCAGTTTCTCTGATGTCTATTTAACACTGCACAGAATGCATAACCTCTAAGAAAGGTCAGACTCATTAGGGCATTGAGATTGAGCTCTAGGATATGTGTGGGTTCACAAGCATAATGTATTCAATGCACCTGAGTCAATGAAGCATCCCTTCACTGCACCATCAGGGTGGAGTAATTATTTCTTTTCATTAAATCATCCTGGTCTCTTAAGGTATTTATACAAAACTGAGAAAGTACGTTTATAGAAAGTGGTGTCACTGGTGTAAAGTTATGCTTTCATTACCATATCTCAAGGAAATTTCAATCAAACACAACTGGACTTGGTTATTTGTCTTAGAAGACGTTTCACCTCTCATCCAAGAGGCTTCATCAGTTCATGCTCTCATCTGACCAGCCTCAGCCTGGTCAGCCTTGAGATAACTATGACCTGGATGAATGAGAATATTCGCAGGCTTCCATTACTATAGTTATTTTTGGGGCTTTTTATTGCCTTTAATTGACAGCACAATAGAGAGAGAGACAGGAAATGGGGAGGCATAGAGGGGCAATGACAGATTTTTTTTTTTTTAACCAGTTTTTCGTTGTGTACTTTTTGCTGCTCCCTGGACAGTTCAATCTTTAAGTTGGTGCAGATGAGATGATCTCACCCAGGCTCACCAATATTACCACATGGACTTTTGATTTGCAAACTCTTCAACCATGACAGCCTATCAAAACTATCTTCCTAAGTCCTATCTCTAATCAGCATGAAATTTGCTGTGAATGCTAACCATGCCCTGACTTAATGATATATTTCCATGGCATTTATGGTCCACTGGTATGCTTGGTCCCCACATTGCTGCCTGCATCTAAATTTGCTTTAATGTTTTTGTTTTTTGGTCCTGAAGATTATAGGTACTGCTGCAGGAGCATTTCTGAAGCCGCTTATTTACATATAGCTAATCTGATAGGAATTTGATAAACTGCTCTCACTTACTAACTTATACCCAGTTGATGCTAGACTTGGATTGGTTTATGACATCAAGTTGAAGTAATTGCTGTAGAAGACACTAAAGCACAACATATCTCCTGAATATATAATACATTTTCCTCAGAGTGCTGCTGACACAACTGAATACACTTCACTTGCTGAATACTGGATACAGGGACTCAATTTATTGTCTAATTGTTGTGATCTTAAAACTTTAAAATTGCAATTTTTTTTATTAAAGGTGTACAGAAATGGCCGTTTGTCCTGTTTGTCGCGCCGAGTTGTCACGAGCTGCAACACAAGTTTACCCGAGTAAGGAAAACGAATTTGATTGGTCGTTATCGAGCGGGCGGGATATTCAAAGCTTGGGGCGAGCCAAGGGGGCAGTTGTCGGTCTGAGAAGTGAAGCTCACTTCCGTTCCGCGTTCAAAAAACTGCAATCCCCCCGGCTTCCTCTGGGGGCTGGTGTCAGAAGGGAGCATTTTCCATAGACCCCCATGTTAAAATCGCCGACTTTACATCCTCAATAAACATGATCAAAGCCTGCTGTCAGAACGTTTTTTGGTCTCAATCGATAGTTTCTACCCCCGCACACACTCTGAGGGGGGTGAATTCTTTTTTTAACGTTTTACTGTTATTAGGTTAAAACTCTGGCCAATTAGGGCGCGGAAACGTTGAGTGACAGGTCCAGAGCGGTCCGGAGACAGGCTGCTTCGAGGCCAGTGGGCGGGTTCTCGGCCGGCCAATCCAACATGGCGCTGTTCAGGCCGCCATATTTGAGTCACAAAAACGACTCCCCAAAACCAATGGGTGACGTCACGGATGCTACGTCCATTCTTTTTACAGTCTATGGGGCGAGCCCGAGCTCCGTGTGTGTGTGTGTGTGTGAGTGTGTGTGTCTCAGACGTTTGAATGACGGATGACGGATCCAATATCAGTGGCTGATGAATCGTGTACAGGCTGACGTAGGCTATAATCCGTGCGTCTGCATTATCCAATGCGGAAAAAAAAAAAACACACTTTCAGCCCGGATTTACTCAAAAATAGAATTTTGCACAAAGTTTGGCCTACATCGTCTAATAGATGAGTTATTACACTCATTTTATGACCCAGAGTGGGCTCAAATTCAATTTTCTTTTCTGCACACCTTTAACACAGGTTTACTATTTTTTTCTGAGTTTAAATTCAGAACTTCAAGAAAAAAAAAAGTGTGAATGGCACTAGTCTTCTTCTTTAATTCACACCTCATTATCTGTACTTTGTTTTGGTAAGTTACCTGGGATGGAGGCATGCTTGTTAGTAGGATGTGCATGTTACTGCATGTGAGTCCCACCCATAGACTGTAAGGTCCCACCTGTTCACCAGTCTGCCTAATTAACATAAGGGGCCCGCCCACTTACAAGATGGCGGAGATACTTGATGTCTTTAATTTCTGCCACTTAAAACAACAACAACAACAAAAAAACAAACATTTGTTTTCGCCTGCTTAGGCCTTTAACAAACAAAGACCAGAGCACAAACTAACTGACCATGGAAACGACTAGCTCAACTCCTGCTGGACCGTGGAAAACAAACAAACATCAAGCAAAGTTTTACCTGCTACCAGTGCACTGCACTCCTTCCCGGGCTTCCTCGGCTCCACTTTGATGTGGAACAGATTTCTCTTTCCCTCCTTGTGAGTAAGGACTACATGTCAAATGACAAAATGACAAAATGTGTTTTTATTAGTTTCAGCTAACGAACTTAGCTTAATTACCGATTAGAATGTGTAGGCAAATGTTGCTATGGTTGTTGTTGCTATAGTTTCCAACTGTCTGCACTCCTGTTTAGCATGCTAACGCTGGCTAACGGTTAGACAATGGCGTTGTAACAAATCTTACTTAGGCTATTATACTTGTATATCCCTTACTAATTACCTTTACTTACTTATTACTAAGGGTTAAGTTACCTCGTGCACCTTGCTGATTGACATGTGGGGTCTGGAGCGGGAGCGGGGTTTTGTTTACGTGTGAGATGAAGGTGGTTAAGTGCGACATCTAGTGGCAGTGTGTGTGTGTGTGTGTGTGTGTGTGTGTGTGTGTGTGTGTGTGTGTGTGTGTGTGTGTGTGTGTGTGTAGATAATATATAGTAGGCAATTAGATGGTGACTGTGACCTACAATTTTTTTTTGCTGTTCACCTCATATCGAAAGTAAGGTTTGAATAGAAGAGTTTTTGCTATGATGTGTAATTCAGACTTTTTATGACGTGGTGCTGATACTAGATTCTGAGTTTAACAGACATAGTTCCTTGTGTCTGTTAACAGCTGGTTTTGTAATAGCCTCGTATATTTCTGTTTGTCATTATTGTCTGCTGCAGTGAGTAATGCTAAGGTTTCAGTGTTAAGAGGGAAAGTTATTATTCTGTACTAGTATTACTCAGGGATTGTTTATGAATGTGACCTGCAATCTGTGTGTGTGTGTGTGTGTGTGTGTCTTTGTCTTGGCAGCCTCTGATGCACTGATGGTGAGTAGCAGAGGCAGAGAGAAATGCGAGAGTGGCCTGTGAACTCTCTGTCAGCCCATGCAGTCATTTCCTCAGCGACTGAAAGTAAACACTCTCACGTTTTGGAGAGGAAGTGACTCAACTCTCTTTGTCTCTTTCTTACTTTCACCTCCTTTGCCCATCTGACCCCTGACACTGGCTCGCCCACGAGATCCGTACAGTTTTCACAACTCAACGTTTTTTTTAGTAGCACATTCATTTTCCCCACAGTGTATGACAGGAATGAAATTAAGTTTTGCTGTTGAGGCCCTCTGTTGTCTAGACATTAAGCTTCTGTGTCATTCAGAGTGGACATAATCAGTGTTATACAGTAAGCACAGTTACAAAAGTATGTCGCAACAATAAGTGCTTTGGTTAAAAGCCCAACAGATAAAACTGAAAGCACAATAAGTCTGTACAATAGTGTATGTGGATATCAGTTTTGAGGTTTCTCAAACTTTATTCCCCTGGAAAAAAATGATTTTCAGAATTGAGGCTTTTAACTTTCATTTGTTTGGAAAGTTTTGCTTAGAGGAAAAATTGATTGGAGACTTTCTTGTTTAAATTGAGTGTTTTTCTTCTTGATTGTTGTATCATGATAGTAGGCTATTTTAAACAAATCAGGTGACAATATCACCTAGAAATGCTTGGAAAGGGCCACATGTGTGATTGATTCCGTTTGAGCATAATATAGCCTACAGGTAGCACATCTGTAGTGACAGCATAGCATTATTGTTCAAACCTAAAGCAGTTTAGTTTTATCTTTTTATGTGAATAACACAAAGACTAAGACAAAATAGCTGCACTGGAGTAAGCGCTGGTCTGACCTCAGTGATCCACACATCTTGTCAAGTTTTAATTGACATTTCAACTCCTGGGTTATTAACACTGAGCCGATCAGTGTGATCCTTTTCTTTTGTAAGCAGAGCAAAGAAACACAGAGGGGCACAAACAGACAGTCATTGATAAATCAGCATCCATAGCTCATCCCCACATTGTATTTCCACGTCGCCTAAACCCTCATCAGTACATCACTTTATATTTTTATTTCCAGACTGACGCACGCAGCTGTGCAGCTATGATTTGCAGAGCGGGGTCTGTGCGGGGGCAGCAGAAATAACCAACAAGGAAACCACTCTAAGCTTTGCTCCTGCGCCGCCTGGCTGGCCTGCCGCCAGGTTTCTCCAGAGAGGGTTGGCTCACCCCTTCTCCTCTCCTCCCTCTCCTCCCTTCTTTCTCTCCCAAACCCACATACGCACTCTCTCCTGCTCTCCACCAAAGCAACAGGCGAGAAGAAGAAGAAGAAGAAAGAAGAGCCACAAAAAGCGAGGGGGCAACACTTTGGAAAACAACAGCAAAGAAGACAACGAGGAACTTCCGAAGATGCCAGACGTGTCAGTTTTACAGACGGATCACTCGGGCACACGAGGGAAGTGATTTTATTTTTGTTTTCCCTTAAGGAGAGAAAAACAGGAGGGAGGACGCGCTTCTTTTTTTTCCGCCGCATGAGACTCCCAAAAAAAATCTGCCTTGGTTTTAACAAAGCAGGCGCGTTTAGAGCTGGAGCTGAACTCCTCAGCTTCTGAATTAATGTCCCCGGGTCTCTGTGGAGGGCACTGAAGGATGCCAGGATGCCCTCTCTGATCACCCATCTGCTTGTCATCTGGCTGAGCGTCCACAGGCTGGTGTGGTGCACGGAGCGCTCCTCCACACGGGAGCGCTTCAAGGTGGTCATCGCGCCCCTCATCTGCAAGCGGATCTGCCTGAAGGGACAGTGTCAGGATACCTGCGAGCAGGGCAACAACACCACGCTGATCGCGGAGAACGGGCAGGGGGCCGACACGCTCATCGGACAGGGCTTCAGGGTCGGTGAGTGACTGTAGCTGCAGAAACAATGCTGTATATTTATGAGGGGATATAACTAGGCCGCTGCGATTAACTAATAGTTCTCCCCTGACCACGGGGGTTTATCGTTTTTTTTTCTCTCTATAGAGTCCCAGCAGAGGTATAGAGAGGCCTGTTTGGTGGCTCATGAATGACTTTCTGCGGAAGTTGGCTGTTTGTAAATAGGCTATCACATGGGATGGAAAAAACCTGCATATCACAGATGATCAGAAAACAACTCACTATCACTATAAATCTGTTTATCACATAGTGCTGCGGAGTGCCACTCAGCTGCATTTCAGACAGAAAAAAAAACACTTGCGATTTGATAGTAATATGAACAGAAAATTGTCTTCACAAGAGAAAGGCCAGAGCACTGACTCATGCAGTCATTCCTTTCACTGTCTTTTATGGTTTCATTTTCAAAATATGTAACAATGCAACATGTTCCACACTTTCACCAACTGGTTAACTGGGGTTGAACCTTTAAGTTGACACCTTTAAACCTTTAACCTTTCAGTCACTGCAGCTTCCAGGACAGTTAAGTCCATACTGATTTGACCTCCATTGTATGGTGGAGTAAAGTTCAACAAAACAGACATGATCAAGAAGAGTAAATAGTAAATAAATACTGTATCACGAAGTAAATAAATATCTTTTCAGCTTCATCTTTATGAAAACTGTCAGATTTGAAGTGGTTATCATAAGCCAAACAATGACCACAGTAAAGCTCATTCATCGATGGCTTTATCTTGTTAAAGAGTACGATCCTCTTAAAGTCACACATCAATGTAATACCAGTTACTCATATTCATCATGAATTCATGACATTAAGATTTATGTGAAGTGGGTCTAAACTCTGCCCTGTAAATAAATAGGTGGTTAAAATGAGGTGAGATGGGTTTACCCTCCACTGCACTGTTGGAAAATGTTCCCATATTACACTTTAATTAGTGAGGCACGCCTCATTACATAGCTTATAAATGTTCGCTTTTGATCTATAGTTTTTGCCCTCAACTCCAGCGTTTGGTTGGCATGAGTGGAGCCTTTCTGTGCTGTATCAGATCAGCTGTGGTGAGACATGGAGCCTTGCAGTCTACGTCAGTCTCCGGCCCAGCGTTGGTTCTCACTGGTCCACTTTCCTCCTCCACAGTCAGAGATACTCAACAAGACATGAGAAGTCCATGTGAGTCGAAAAACTAATATTGGAGCTTCAGCCTCTTACCGATGTTGCTGTAATGAACAGTGGTACTCTGCCATTAATGACAGGAAAATTAATTCTAATTTCTTAATCACCTTCTCATTTGCATGAGCAAATCCTTATTATAAGTCACTTTGTTTGTTTTTGTTTCACCAAAATATCTGAAAGTATACAAACTCCATTATCTTAATGAAAGTAGTACATTACGCTGCAGTGGTCCTGAAATAATAAATTATACACGATGACAGCATTTCAGAGGCAGCGGTACATGATGCAATAGCTTCATATTTCTACGGACATCTCATTGGTGCCAGAAGCATTTTCCATTTTCTTCTTTCTTACAAGAATAGAGCACAATCAACTGAACTGAACTTTGAAACTCATTTCTCTCTATCTTTAAAATCTTTTTCCACTACAATGTTAATTGTGTTTACCAGCCCCACTGGGTGATTACACTGGTTTTTATATCTGGAAATTTAAATGAGAATTTTTTAGATACAGTGTAACTTGAAAAATGAAAGAAACCTGCCTGATATGTATTTTGGCTGGAGGGAAACCAACAGGGAAGTCAGTCAGAATAAACCATATGCAAGTTATTGACTATGTTGCACGGTCGTGCTGCTTTCTTAGAGTTATCACATTCAGTTTTTACAGTACAGAGGAGCTGTAGATGGTCGTACAGATGTGGCCTCTCCAGCTGCTTTCTTTAGCATGCCCATGTGGAAGTGAGCGGGCTGGATTTAATCGAGGTCAAGTGAATCTCACTTGTGGTGCCAGGACAGCACTCCTCCTCCTCCTCCGCGGCATTGTGTGGGGTCAGAGAGTTGGCCTGGCCACCATGGCCTACCTATTTCTTCCTCCAGTTTCCTAGTGCTGTGTCACATGTTGGTGCTTCTGCTGCAAATAATTCAAGAAACACATTTTTAAATTCCAGGAATACCTCCTGGTGTTTGACGTTTGGTTTGGGTAGAGAAACTGTTCTCTGAAAACAGATCCTTGCTGAGTCGTACGCGTTTTTGCAGTAGGGAATAGTCCGTTTGACTTCAGCTTGGACAGGAGATGTGTGATGTTCAGTGTCAGGGCTGGAATGTGGTGCGGACAAGTGGAAATTTCTCTCCCCCGTGTTAAAACGGCCATGGCTATAGCAGCAACAATATGAAGACTTTTCCATATTTGAGCGGCCGTGACATCAGCAAAGCAAGGCCGAGCAAACCTGACCAAACTCAAGCCTTTGTTCAAGAGTAAAGTAGCTCCTGTTGACGAGTGGACGTGCAGAAATACCTTCAACATGTCTGTGTGAGTATATGCACCATTTTTAAAGTCATTGAAATAAATGTCTGCATTTGGATGAAGAAACAGTCAGTTTTTAGTGGTTATGTCAATCTAGGATCTCTGCCAACAGACCATCGTTTTAATGGCCATAACTTTGTAAGTAATAAAGAGAGAAACTTATTCATGGTATGCGCTCCACCAGGTGCCCACCACCTGGCACCACCAGTAGGAGTGTTTTTGAAAAGCATTTCTTACCTTCAGTGTGCAGGTTGACGTGACCTGGGACAACCTGCGACAGTGTAGTCACACAGTAGTTTATATCTGCTCCATTGAGATATTCAGAAAATATTCATTTCCAACCCTGGGGGAATGTTTACAGGATTAAAACATTTAGTTAAATTCTATTCTCCCTGGGTTAAACAGCTGGAGAACAAACTGCGGAACATGTCAGTGTTGGCAGAGGTTTGTGCTTCCAAGGAGTTGTTTTGACTTTGTTTAATTTTCTGACCAGCTGCCGAAAACACAAAGCAGAGAAGAGCCAGATTTACTGGGTAGAATGACCAACAACTTGATAGCTTTAGCCATGCTATTAGCATGGTCCGTGACTTTAGTCCAAACCGAAATTTCTCAACAATTATCAGAGGGATTGCCATGAAATTTGATACAGACGTAAATTTCCCCATCTGGGGGCATTTTCTGCTAAAGATAGCAGCATGGAGGTGGTGTGAGTGACATGTGTTTGTGTGCTGAAAAACCAAAACAATCAGCCGAAAGACATAAGAACGCCTCATACTGTACATGCCGCTTTGAGCAACACCTTATTACATAAACATGTGATTCATTCTTAAAATAAGTGTATTGATTAAAGCTTTGCCTGGTCAATTGGCATCTGTTGTTAGCAGATTTATTTAATGACAGGCATAGGCCTCTTTATTTAAAAGAAAAATAACGTTAGTCATTTTTATTTCAATCAAATCATACATGTAAATTATGACCTGTTTGATCTGAACGGTGTGTGATTACACTGTCCCAGCCTGAGGCAGACAGACAGACAGACGACCACACAGATGTTAAGCAGAGCGGTTTCTCTCAGCCTGTCTACAAATCACCTGAATGACAGGCAGGCTTTGTACTTGTAACCCAGTTGAAAGAGTCTCTACTGAGCTGAAGCTCTGCACTCATTGTCAGACAAACAGTCAATGATTACACAATATCTGTTATGGTTAAATACATAGCAGTTAGAGCCAGCACTGCTCTATTTAATGTACAGTCTGAACAATACATCACAGCAGGTTATCCATGTAATCATTATTTTACACATGATCTCTGAGCTTTATCATGCACTACAGCTCATATACCATGTAGTTACCAGATTAAGAAACTTCATCATCTTAGCTCCATAATTGAGTTCAGATATATCAGATATGGGTCCGGTCACGTTTCCTGGGAAAAACTAGATCTTCAGTGCATTTATGAAGTATTATTCTGTTGAAAGGAGAAGCCTTCAGCTTAGCGCTCTGGACCAGATTTTCATTAAGGTTGTCTTTGAACTCTGTTCAGCTTTTCCTCTATTCTGACCAGTCTTCCCTGTCCTCCACTTGCCACACAGCCACCACCATCCTTCACCATGGGATAGCAGCGGTGCGTGGTCCTCCAGGCAGGACTGTCAGAACCGAGGCCAGAGGTTCAATTTTGGTTTCATCCAACCACAGAATCTTGTTTCTCGCAGTACTTTTGGTGCTTTCTGCAAACTCCAAGCAGCTTAGGCCTCCATCTAGCCGCTCTTGCCCAGTTACTTGGAGCTGTGGCTGTTCCAAACGTCTTCCATTGAAGAATTACGGAGGCCACTGTGCTCTTCACAGTAGCCTCCCCCAGATGTGTGCCTCATCACAGTGTTGTCCATGGCTGACCATATATAGACAGGTGTGTTGACCTTTCCAAATCATGTCTATTGAAATTTATTTACCACAGGCTTTGAAACATCTTAGTTTCTGCTTTTCCTTTGCCCATCCATACATTTTCCAGAACTGATGGGAATTGACGCATCCCAGACATCTCCTAGACATCTCTCTTTTATTCTTGTGTTCCACATCATATCTATGCAAGTCATTATCAGGCTCTGCAGGGACTGAGGCAGAGGTAATGTTCATGTCAGCCATAAAAACATCTTACCATTTCTGTAACAGCTCAGTTACTGTATTGCACAGTATTCAGGAGGAGCCAGGAGAGATAAAAGAGGAAGAGGGGACGGGTGCATGGAGATATGGTTGGAAGCTGAGTTTGTAAGTTGTAAAAATCTGTAGAGTGAACTCTTGCATTCTGCTCCAATTGCTTGGACCTGAACCTCTTCACAGATGAACACCATTTCGTAATTATCCCCATGTGTTTTGCTGAGCAGAAATCCCACAGCCGACTGATTTTCTTCTTCTTTAGCACTAGAAAATTGGCCATAAATACATGATAAGAAGAAGTAGGAGACAACGTGAGATACTTTTTTTGCTCTTTGTAGACTGGCCGTTTTGTGTCTGTATGCGTCTATTTCACCCTTATAAAATTAAGTGTTTATTTATTCAAAACATAACAGTATCTGCACACATACACTGGTTGTTAAAATGAACACATCTAATTTTTCCTCGCTCTTTGCAGCACAGAAGCATCTCATCCATCAGCCTTACTGACAGCAGCTGCTTGCCTGCCAGACAGTCCAATGAGCCTTATCTGTCCTCTAAGACTTCACAGCATCTCATCTTTAACAACGCTCCAGACATCCCGCCTGCTCTAGATTCTTGTCTTTTTCTGGAATAACTAAAAGCACAGGGGGAAGTGGGCTTATCATATCCCAGTCTGGGCTCGTCTCACCTAAAATGGGCATCATGAAAAGTGGATATGGCTATTTCAGGATTTCCCATGTGGTTCTGTATTTAGAGTAAAGTGACAGTAGTAGCCCTGTGGTTTGTTTTGGTTTTTCCTTGGCACAGGTCAGAGGTCCATGGGAGCCTGAAAATGAAGACAAGTCAGTCAAATACAGTAGATGGAGCCGGTTCTGCTTTCTCTCTGTTTAGGAGATGAGTTTATTTTAC
Organism: Trachurus trachurus; assembly: GCF_905171665.1. Taxonomy (NCBI): domain Eukaryota; kingdom Metazoa; phylum Chordata; class Actinopteri; order Carangiformes; family Carangidae; genus Trachurus; species Trachurus trachurus. Next base: position 14,914,527 of record NC_139903.1, on the reverse strand, counting down.
CTTTCAAAGCCCTCTGCTCTTACCCACACACTCTTCTTTCGCTTGTGCCAAGCTTTGGAGAAGGCGGTCTAACACGGGCAACCAAAAACCTGCAGCACTCCGGATTTTTGCCACAGGTTGGACCGAGCTCAGAGGCAAAGTTGGGCACGGCTCCTGTGCTCACACCCTCTCAAACAAAAAACGCACACACTTGGGGAAGCTCATGCACAGTCACGTAAAACTTACTTATCCTGAACGCTGTGGTGAAATGCGCATCATGTGTCGGCAGGATGATCCTCAACCCCCTGTCAAGGATGTGTTTTTATATTTTTGGATGCGCATTCTGTCACCTCCCCCTGTCTATTTATGCATGCGGGGGAAATAATACATGGGGTTATTTGGGGTCCACCATCTTCATTAAGCTTTTACCACTGTTTTGCAAGTGGGACAACAAATGTGTCTTCAAAAACTGATATGAAAGAGCAGCCATAATGATAGGAACCAGGTACAAGCTGGGTTATAATACAACACATTGTCCCTCTCCACCAGTCAGTCAGGCCAACAATGTGATAAAAGTTATAAAAACTATGTCTATGTAATCTTAAGGGTTTAAATTTCTCCATTACTTTTAGACTACATTTGGGGCAGCCACTCCCAGTTGTTGAAAAGGATTAAAGCCACAGTAATTTCTCTGCATTTACATTTGTCAACATTGCACCACAACACTCAGTCAGAGTGAAAATCCACATGATCCTACCAGGAGTTTTCCCATCGAATCAGACTCCGGCGTGTTGTGACTTCCTGTGGGCCAACAGCTAATTAGGTGGTGCAGGTTGCAAAAAGCATCACAGTAAATTAAACTAAGGAAACAAAGCAGCAATTAGAGGTATCTTTTTTTTTTTTTTTGGACCGTCACAAGGGAACAGTGTGTATATTTGCAGGCGTGTGTGTACCTATGTGTGTTTGGTGCTCAAGAGCAGTGTACTGAATCCAGCTCAAACAAACAGCCTTCTTTGCCATCTTTAACACTCTCCTCCCATTTGCTTAGCGAGGGGGAGAAATGGAGCAGTTATTTAAAGCTGCTCAGAGGAATGCGAGTGCTAGGGACTGCACCCACACCACGCAGGACCCTGTAGCTGTAGTGATTAGCCAGGGTAAACAGAATAACACAGCCTGTGCCAGCGCTGCCTTGCTGCCGTGGCCTGAGAGTGTGTGCAGCCTGCAGACATTTACCTGCTCCGCTCTTTCCGGCGCTGAGTGCTGAGTATCCCGCAGGGCAGGTATCTGACATAATCTCAGCAGAGCACTGTCAGCACTCCTCTACCTGCCTGCTCTCCGTGTCCTATAGCCACGGCTTTTAGACTGTCATTAAATGACATCATTCACATTTACGCCAAGATCCTGTCTGACTCTGGCTCTCCTTCCACAAACATCTCCGCCAGAGGGGTGTGACAGGGTAACATTGGATATGTGCCCACCCAAGAACTATTGAAACCACACCGCATATTTCCATGACATGTAAAAATCACGTTGTGCAAGGCAGCGTTTGATGTAGATTTGGATAATTGCAAACCTTCTCAGTCCGTCCTGATCTGTCTGACAATGGCCGCTCCACTTTCCTCTGGCGGAGTCAGCTCGTCGTCATCGTCCAGTTCCTGTGGGGTCAACAAACTGTTGTTTTAGGCTGACTGTGAGAGGTAATGAATGCCTTTTAGTGACAGTGGACGAAGGACGGCACTATTGTTTGGATAGCTGAGGCCGAGGCCGCTCAGTTTTTTTGGAGGGGGGTTGTTGCCGGAGCACGGAGATCTGCAGCGAGGAGGAGGAATGCGTACGCAGGTTTGTGTTTTCAAAAGGCAGTGATTATGTCATTTACTCCCATCGTCTGGCTCGGCTGCAGGAGACCGACCCATTTCGTACGACGCTCTTTCTCACTTCGTGTGGTATGTGGTCGCACAGTGCCAGTTGATGGTAGGCGTATTTGGGGATGCGGTTTCCTGCTTTGGAGCTGATGGTGAAGTGAGGAACGTCATACAATGAAAGCCATTCCCCTATTCTCTTTTTAAACGGTGGTTTTAGTGGCATGTGTTTACTGTTTATGGGGCCCAGGCAGTGTTGTTTAGTCATGGTTCTCTAGGGTCATGAAAGATGGATGGCAGTAGTAAAACACTAAATATAGGAAACTCATTGAAATATTGAAGTTTAAATTAAAGTTTTGACAATAACATTTGATCAAACAACTGTGTGATGTGACAGGGCCACTCATAATGCTGAAACCAGTGGAAATAAACACCTGACTGGTTTGTTTTCCCAGAGTTCTGGTCACATATAGTGACACAGTGAGTATCTGTATACAACAGACGCGCTCAGAAAAGCTGAGTTTATTTTACATTTCCACCAAAAAAGGGCAAAAGGTATATATCAACAGGTGGATAAAACTCAATAATTAGCACATGACATCTTGTTTGATTTATCTAATGTTTACTGTGACTTTCTAGAGTATCCCCTAACAACCTCGTGTTGACAAAAGATGCTTGATATGACGTCAATGATTGATAATGTACACACGGAACAATTACTATGTTTACTCGAGCAAGAAAATATGTTGGCGTGAATATATTTGGAAACTTTCTAAATTTAATCTGACATCATGATATAGTGCAGACATTGTGTTTGTTACAAGTCTGAATCTGCATCATGTATCACAGTCACTAGACTCCACTAGTGCAAACATGAGTCGTAGCGGTATCGAAATGCCTCGTCAACAAGATCATGTATCAGACCTGAAGACCAGGGGAATGATCGCATGTTGGCCCCAAAATGTTACTGAACCCATTGTTATATCTCTGACTGGGTCGGGTCCGACTGGGACTGAATCGTATAATGAAAGTGACTCAGTGAGCGTCATCATCACCACTGATTTGGGTGTCTGAATCTCGCAGTCTGGGCTCATATCTATTTTTTGCCAACACATGAGTGTGTTTCAAAGAACGGCACGAATCAGGCCATTGTGTGGACTGCACGTTGAGAGATGATGTCTGCAAGCAGCTCTGGGTTCAGTGAGCTGAGGAGCGTTTCTACTGTGGTTTGTGGGGCTGTAATTTGTTGTTTTTGTGCTGGGAGGGTGCGGCTGCGGCTGAAAGGACGCCGTGGAGGGAGGGGGCTGTCGATGCGTCATCTCCAGACAGACAGCAGTGAGTGGGTGGGTGGTCACAGGCCACTCAGAGGGCAACTTTTTCTTTCTTTCTTTCTTTCTTTCTTTCTTTCTTTCTTTCTTTCTTTCTTTCTTTCTTTCTTTCTTTCTTTCTTTCTGTCGTTCTTTCTGTCTTTCTTTTCTTTGTAACAACATTTTTCTGTTAGCTGTTAGTAGTTATTGTCAGCTTGCAAAAAAAGAAAGAAAAGACAGACTCTATGGTATAATTTTCCCGTTGACAGTTATTACCCATAATTTCCTAAAAATATGTAACATGCTGTCTTTTGAACTGTGTCCTGTTACTTACACTAGGTGTGCTTATTTAGTCTTTGGGGAATGTACAGTATGTTTTTCCTTAAAGAAAAAAAAAGTGTCTGGGAATCGCAGTAATCCCACTGAATCGTCACACTTTCTGCTCTCTGGATTTTACATCTCTCCTCCGCTCTGCTTCTTTCTGCTTTATTCTCTCACTCTCCCAGATATATGATCTCTTCCTTCTACCATCTCATGCTGCGAGGAGATCTGTCTTTCTCCTCTGTGGGTGAATCATGACATGATGAAGAAGGAGCTCTCACTCATATGTCACTTGAAACACTCGGACGAGAAGTGCTCGAAGACAAAGACTTTGTTCCCTTCCTCCTTCTTTCTCTCTTTTGTCGGTTCGCTCCGCTCTTCTACTTGGAGTGAGCGCCGCATGGGAAAATTATATGCCTCCAGACTGTCTTGGAACGTACCTGCAAGCTGACGTTCAATATTAAATTAGGTTTCAAAGGCATGACAGCAAAGGATATAGTCGACTTTGAATGTTTTCTTAGCTTAACTGAGGCCATATATGGGAAAACTGCAGCTATATATTTAAAGGCAACACAGAGTGTCTTCTTTCAAATAGTTATAAAGTGATCAAATTACCATTTTATGCCACAAATGAGAGATTGAGATTTTCTTAAACGGGGCCATGTGGAAAATGAGCTTCATGATATCATAAGTGCTTCACATGCACAAGCCCCAGCCTCCACTGTTCAGCCTGTTGTTCATGCCTCACATTCACTCAGACCACCAAATAACTCTTAGGTGCATCTGATTTTTAATAACACACCACCTCTCGTCTCAGGAATGTGTTAGATGCGTAAAGGCGAAGGTGTGGTTCAAAACAGAGGCTGGCTGCCTCTGCAACGCTGAGTCGATGAGTGATTTTTGAATCATAAATTCAGCTATTGAACTTTGAGGCAAAGAAAATCCACTGGAAAGTAAAAATCCTTATGATCTCAGCTGTAAAGCTTTATGCTCTTTTCGGTATGTAATGTGGTGCGGTCACCTAACCACAGCGGCTCTCCAGGAGACAGTACAACCTCCAGTTAATAACTCTCTCACATACACACACACACACCCATTCACAAACTAGATCTGCAGAAATCATTAGCCCATGCATTGCCAGTATGGCTTCAGCTTAACTGATGGAGGTGGATGTGAAGGAGGAGTCACTGTATGTTATTGCAGTGCACACATTACAGTATTCAGCCCCCTGGAGCTCAGAAGACAAACAGGAATGAGATGGATAATTTAAACAGAGTCCGTGTAATCGGACATGAAGCGCATTAATGACAACTGTTGTTGTTCCTACAGTGTTATTGATTAAAATTGCAAAGAAAACATCATTGCAGTTTTTAAAAAAGTGGTTTCAGCCTTAATTCTGTTTGAAAAAAAAGAAAAAAAAAGACTGGTTAGGTTTGGGACATTGTTTTATTTTTCCATTCAGCCAGACAGACTAATGGATGTTTCTAATAGCTCTGTGCAAAGCTTGAATCTATGCCCAACAAGCACAACAGGCGAGGAAAGACACAACTTTCATCATCTGGAAGCTTTTATTTTTGTTCCTGAGTATCTTGAATAGTCCTCTATAAATTAAATGAGTTATTGTTTGAATGTATTAATATAGCAAACTAATTATGTTGTAAATTGAATTGCATATAGAAACAAACATTTAGGAAAGAATATAATAAATGAAATACAGTACAAGAAAAGTCCAACAGGAAAAGATGAGGGGAATTAGATCATCTACAATAACAAGGTTTGTTTCTATAATAAATATACATCAAAACATCCTATTAACTGTTGAAGTCTACAGTTTCCCCTCATGTTGCTCCCATAATGAAATTAGATGTTTTATAAATAATGTTACATAACTTCCAAAAGGCAGGCATCTGACAGACTTTCAGAGTTGTATTTCCCAACATGTGCCTGGATGTGCTGTTGAGGCCAAAAACATGTCCCACATAAAGCAAAAACACAATACAAATGTCTGTCCAACATAAAAATCCCCCGAAGTCGAGCTCCCTTTCATAGAAAGACTATTTACTTTTCTTTTCTTGTCACATGTGAAATGGATAAAACAGCGATTTTCCTAAATGTCAAACAAATGCACTTGATTTAAAAGAAAATCAGATTTATTGTTTCCATGGAACTCTTATCATTGCATGTGAGATGTATCTGTCTTATAAGTGTGATTGTGATTGCACTAACCTGTGTGTGGTGCTATATGGTCGAGTTAAAATAACATCATCTTAATTTCATTATAACAGTGGGTGTTACCTCACATTAAACTCAGTGTGCTCCAGCCTCCAGGTGAGCGAAACATTTACTAAATAGGAGAAAGAGAGAGCGACATCTCCTCTCCCTTTCCCCCTCCTACCTGTAATCAGTAGAGTAGTCGAACACTTAGTAGTAAAAGCTCAAACTACAGTGTTTTTGTAATAGAAATCACTCCTCCCTGAGGCTGCCTTCAGATAATTACAGTCAAAGTGATATAATTTTAGTCTAGACAATGCCTGTACAAACTCTGCGCCTGAACGTCTTCATGGAAGCTCTTTGATCAGATTGTACTTGGCTCTGTGTGTTGTGTGGCACCACACTGGGCTTCTTCTGACATCAAAAGGTTTCATTCACACGACGACCCCCGCCCTTGTTCCCACCCAAGAAACATAAGCCAAATGTGTAATATGATTTCTCCCTGAAGCTTTTGTGTTCATGAGTTACACCAGTGTTGAACTGACCCTGACTGCGCCGCGCTCTCAGTCAGACACCTTCCCAGCCAGACGAGGCCTCGGCCCAGACTTTTCCCTCCATCGTCTTTCCAGCAGCCTCTGTGGGTTTAGATTGTGTAATCACGCTTGGAAAAGAGCTTCTTTTCCTGTCTTTCTCGGGTCTGCAGTCCCAGTCTTCAACCCCCGCATCTTTCCCAGTTTCCTCTCTTTTCTAAATCCAGTTACCGAGACAAAATCTGAACTGTGGAAAAACTCCCTTATGTCAGAGAAAGTCGAACAAAGTTGAGTCGTCAGTCCTCAGTCTGTGCTGCTCGCCTACTATTTCCTGAGTCGTCCAATCCAGCCTGATTGCAAGTGCGAGTGGTTATAGACCACGGTCACACGGTGGTCGACAGTGGGAGACAGCCTCTTTAGTATCCATCAAGTTTAGATTTAGATATTTTTGTACCCCACTAGTTTGCTTTTTTATTGAAGTCCTTTAATTTTTCTGCCTGACTTTCACTCTTTGAGGATGTCCCTGCTGTGTTGAAAGTGATCTAGTCTCCTAATTACGCCGCAACCCAGACTCCCTGGCTGTCCGCTCCTAATTACTTCCATGTGTGCACACTTGGCTCAGCAGCAGAAAGAGGCCTCCTCTCCTCTCCTCTCCTCTCCTCTCCTCTCCTCTCCTCTCCTCTCCTCTCCTCTCCTCTCCTCTCCTCTCCTCTCCTCTCCTCTCCTCTCCTCTCCTCTCCTCTCCTCTCCTCTCCTCTCCTCCTTCTCTACTCTCCTCTCCTCCTTCTCTACTCCTTCTCTACTCCCCTCTCCTCCTTCTCTACTCCCCTCTCCTCCTTCTCTACTCTCCTCTCCTCCTTTGTTTCTTCTCCCGAGTGTGTTTGTCTGAAAAGTTCTCAATGAATATCTAGTGGTCAGCGTCATTGTTTTGGTAGCTCCAAATAGCAGCAAGATCAACCAAAAGTGTCCAGACCTAAAAACAGCCATCATCATGATAGTGAGCTGCACAGAGAGCTTGTGTGTTTACTGGTCAGGGCAGTTTGTGACGAGCTGTAGTGGAAAATACCAAATTTACCAGGAGGGGGGAAAAACACTGTGCTTTCTCCCTTAAACCAGCCTCGGTTTTGCAGTCATAGTATCTGACACAGTAATGAGAGAAGCAGAAGTGGTAATTCAGTGAATAGAAACCGACGCATACAATTTGACTATTTATGTCTTCATGATGCTATAGCGCTGGACTTTACTGCTACGTTAGGACGCAGAGTTGATGCAAGAGGGATGATGGATGTGAAGGAAAGTGTAGCAAGGAGGAAGAACACCTGCTATATATTATTTGAGATTGAAAAATGTCCTTAGTCCACAGCATTATTACAGAAGGAAACCTCTGGATATTTATGTGAGAAGCTGGACTGAGGAGAAACTTTTTTTTATTATGATTTCACAGTTTTGGGAAATTAGCTCTGTCTATTTTTGTTGGAGCATCAGACAAGAAAATACTGGTACATACCATTCTCTCATGTGTCTATTAAAGATCAGGCCAGCACATGCTTAGCTTAGCCCAAATACTGGAATGAGGAAACGGCTAGCTTCACTTTGTCAAATTGGTAACCAAATCTGCCTAATCAACACGTTACACCTCTGTTTGTCTAATCCATGTAGAATGGTAATTTTGCCATTTTAGATGGGTTGCCTGGAAACTATTCCGACCTAAATAGTTCTTTAATTAGATATTTAGTGATCAATAAAAGGTTCTTCTTTTTGTATGGCTGTTTGTAATGTTATTTAGGGCCATAGCCTTTTCTAGAGTTTCACTCCTTTCATTAAATGAGCATGGTTTTTGTAGAAATGTGACACTAAAGCTCAAGGCTGCTGTCTGTTTATTTGTCTGTTTATTTATCCACCGTTCCTTCATTAACTGTCTTAGCGCTGCTGCATTACTGTTGGGTTTCAGTTTTCTCTCCCTGGATTCATCACTTACTTGCGGTTTTTCCTCTGCTCTCTCGCTTTCTTTTTCCTCTGATTGTTCTATTGTGGGAATTTCAAAACCAACTGGACTTAAAATAAACACAATGGGAGACCCAATAAAACCGCGCCGAACACTGTATACGCCATGAACCTCCCTCCAGCCAGCGAGCTTTCCCATAGACCTGAAGATCTTTCCCATATGTCAGAATGGAGCTGTTAAACACATCAGTGGCATTACCTGCCTCTCTGCTCAGACACTGCTGCCGACTGGCTGCAGGGACCTGTTAGTCCGTCAAGCTGGTGTGACTTTTACAGTGGTACAGTTCACAGTGAATATTTTACGTGGCCCTGCTCATGCTACAAACCGTTGTGACCGTCTGCCATGTTGGTGTTATGCACGACGAAGTCATCAGGCTGTTCACATGACCATATCAACCTCAGTCTGCCTCTGAATAAATGAATCTCAATCAGCATTATCATCATCATCTGACTATGTGATTATATTCTTGTGTCGCTCACGTTTATAAGTTTTTTCCCCATCCTTCTCATCTATGAACTGTTGACCTCGGCTTGTCTCCTCCTGACAGCTCTCTCCTCTCTCTCTCTCTCTCTCTCTCTCTCTACAGTTGTGTGTCCCTTGACGTGTATGAATGGAGGAGTATGCAGCTCGAGGAAGCACTGCCTCTGCCCGCCGGGCTTCACCGGTCGCCTCTGCCAGTTTCCACTCCAGCAGACACAGCAAGCACAGGCGGCGCGAGGCAACAAGCAGCCCGTCTACCCAGTATCTTTGAAGCCAGACATCCACAAACTAGTGGAGCAGTCAGTAATAGGGCGTACCCAGATGACGCAAACGACGTCAGTCTTCACCCTTCCGGGGCACCACTCATCTGAAGGTAGCTCAGCTTTGTTTCAGCATCTCGCAGCAGTAGGTCGGTTTTCAGTAATGGTGGAAATGTGTTGAATAACGTTCCTCCGATTTCTACTCTTTTTTTCTCAATTTCAGTGCAGATTAATGTGCGTGTGCACCACACACCGGACACCTCCGTAGTCATTCAACCTCTCGACCAATCAGACGTCAAGCCTCCTCACAAGACGGGGAGTCAGCGCATGATCCCCACGCGGCACAAACCGAAGGGGCGCTGCTTCCAGGAGACGACGCCCAAACAAGCTGTGAGTTACGGCGCACGCTTATGTGTTGACGTTGAACCTGTCGTCTCCTTTTATGTTGTTACAGTAACTCCTCTCTGTCTCCTCTGGCCTCAGTGCAACAGCACCCCACTTCCTGTTCTGACCAATCAGGAGGATTGTTGTGGCAGTGTGGGGAATTCATGGGGACAAAACAAGTGTTATCAGTGCCCCAAACTACCAAGTGAGTGACGAAGCACCTAAAGCACCTTTAATTGTTCATTATTTAATTTTCAAGTATTTTCAAGCTCTAAACCACTCCAGCTCAGCTTTATTTTCAGAAATGAAACTACAAAAAATTGTTTTTCTCACAATAACCTTTAGAGTTTCATCCCATCTTCATCTTGTGTGTTCTCGGGAACAAATTATGGTTTATCGTGCCAAAAATGTCAGGCATTCCCAGCAATTTATACCTCCAACCTTATGAAATTACGGCCCTGGATTAAAACAATCACTTCCATACCTCTTTAAAAATGCTTGAATGTGTACATGAAAGTTAGTGGCGAGGTGGGGCAGGGAGTGTGTCAAACGCTGGGGAAGGAAAAGAAAAACGGAAGAAATTACAGGAATTGCACACACAGACAGTGAGACAGAAAAAGAGAATGTGGAAAATAACCCTCTACTTAAGCATGTTCCTATGGGCCTGCCCAGTGCAGGACTGTCATCACATTGCTGAAGATTGAATTTCAAGAAAATGTTGGCTACTCACGTTTTTCCACTCTGCTATTATTCCGCCGCTCAGTTCTGACTCGGACAATGCAGCCTTTGACAAAAAAAAAAAACAACCTAATACTGTGCGTCTGGTTGGTCTTTAGATAACTGGATTTCTGCCCAGAGTGCTGCCTGTTTTTGTTACGTTCATATCCATTTATAGGGTCCTCTTTTTTTAATGAAAACGGCTGGAGTAAGCGGTGCTCCTTTTTTCATTGAACTTTCTTACTGTTTGTGTGAGTGCTGTCTTCCCACAGCTCTCTAATAAAACTGCCTTACACGTTTTTTACTCCCTCATGGAAAATTGGACATTCTTCTGTGTTCGAGATTCAAGGCTCCTTTAGGGGGGGAGAAAAATGGCATGAGCGAAAACCTCATGGAAGACTTTTCCAGTCTGGTCTCTGACAGGCTTTGTCTCATCATAGCCCATAAAAATAACTGTCAGTAGAAAAAAAAAGGTGTTAAAGGACTTAACAAACAAGTTATTACACATAAACTAATGAGTGTTAGCGAAGCAGGTAGGTGAGCTTTTTCTGGGTTGCGTTTCTTTTTTTTTTTTTTTGCTAAACTAAGCTAACCTCCAGCTGGCTGTGGCTTACATTGAACACAAAGGGTTATAAATCTTGTCATCTAACTCTAGCAGCAAGAAAATAAATGTAGTTTATTTCTCAAAATGTCAAATCTCTGCTTGTCAGATTTGGCTACAGTAGCTAAACACTCCCATACTGTAACAGCATCATTGCCAAACATATGGTGCTGCCTTTGTATTATGACGATATGTAATAAAACCGAATGTGTTGCTTTTAGATTATTACTAATATAAATGATAAAGCAATTGTTTGCCATATTTACTTCTACTTCTTCTACAGTCTGGTTATATCAGTTTTAGAAACATTTGTGGGTTTTGATTTTAACTTTTATTTGTTGTTGTTTTTTTAATTACCTTAACCATACCTGTAAATCTCTTGCTCCACACTTCTTTATCTGAGTCTCAGCAGTTCAACAAATAACTATATATATAACCATCTATCCAGCCACTAAAGCCCCATAAAGTTTTTTTTTTTTTTTTTTTCATTTTTGTTGCTGTGAGTATAAATGGGGAGTAGCTTTCACTGTGTCAGGGTTTGGTTGTACACATTAGGCACCTCTGTTTTGCAAGTCGTTTTGCAGAGGATTGAGGAAAACATAGTGTGTGTGCTTAAAGACAAGTTTCCTGATATTGTTTTTATTGATATATTATTAATCACTTTATACAGACTGGCTGATTTAAGCCACTTTGCTATTATTGAATTACTGAGGAGGGGTTTTACAGTTTTATTTTGGTTTGTATCATCCAATATAAAGTACGGATCTCTCTCTGTAGCTGCAGCTCTTCTCTCGTCATTAACAGTATTTCACTTGTGCTTTTGTCACATCCTTCCCTCCGTGCTTCACCACGTCTTCTCCTCCCTCAGATGCGTCAGTCAAACAGACCATTGTGGAAGACTACGGCTCCACCTGTCCACAAGGCTATAAAAGATTCAACAGCACTCACTGTCAAGGTAACACAGGCAGGATGTAGCTCGTAACTAGAACAGAATTACAGCTAGAAGTGAAGTTTGGGGTTTGTTTCCATCTTCTATGAGTCTTTTTCTATTTACTTGTGTAATAAAACTGCCTCATCACATGCTTTCTGACCAGATATCATCCTTGACAGTATATCAAAAACAACCCTTGTATTTTTTTTTTACCCCACCTCTCGACCTTGAAGATATCAATGAGTGCTCCATGCAAGGCGTCTGCCAGAACGGAGACTGTCTGAACACACTGGGCAGCTTCAAATGCTCTTGTAAGCCGGGTACGTTGCTGGACAGGAATCGATGCGTTGGTGAGTTAGCGCCCTTTCTTGTTTTTCTCTCTGCTTGAGTGTTCACTTGAACGACATTAAACATTTGTTTGAAAATGGGATTCCCATGTTCTGTCAAAGCGGATCATTTCCACATGAAACTCTTTTGTCTCCTCTTTCAGAGTCTCCAGCCGAGCAGGGCCACTGCTTCCGCATGGTGTCCGAGGCCAGGGGCTGCGAACACGCGCTGCCGACCCTCCACACCCAGGAGGTGTGCTGCTGCACGGTGGGAAAAGCCTGGGGCCGTAACTGTGAAAGATGTCCTCAGGTGGGCACAGGTGAGTCGACGGAGAATCGGATGGTTACTTGCTGAGCTTTTAGCCGATAGGATATCCATAGTCGCAGTTCATCATATGTGAGCTGTCATGTTGTAAGGTGAAATAAGCAACATGTCTTCTTCCTCTGTGTGATTTTCAGTGGCCTTCAGTAAGATCTGCCCTGCTGGGAAAGGATACTTTCTCCAAAATATCAGAGAGACCGTCATCTTCCCCGGTAAACCCAACAAGGAAGGTGAGTAACAGCCGCTAAGAGACCTTTGTACGTTTGTATGTTCATGTACATCTGTAGAGCTAGACTGCAGCTCTGTATTACTACCTACTGTACTGTTGTAACATGTTATGTCAAAATCTCATTCAATTCATCTCAACGGGGGCGGGACTAGATAAGCTTTTGCTTCTCCCGCTTTCCCTTTCGGCCATGTGTATTGTATTATTTGAACTAAGATGTTGTGTGATGATGATGATGATCTAAATTGACATGACCAAAATAAACAAACAAACAAACAAACAAACAAACAAACAAATAAATAAATAAATACATTTGTGGTTGTAATAAAAATATCTTTGTCTTTTTTTTCCTTTCAGAGACAAAGCGGCCGGTAAGACAGTATTCCTGTTTCCAATGCCATAAAATAGGTGGTTTATTTAAAAAGTTGTTGTGAGATCTGATCGACTGTTGTCCATCAGGAAAGGCCACCAGAGACAACAACCCCTGTGCAGCCTCCCACCAGCAGTCTTCGTGTTCCTGGTAAACACACCTCCAATATAACCAGTCAGACAGATGTTTACTCCACAACTGCAGTGATAGAACATGTTGAGACGCAAGTGAAGATTTGTTTGCTACTGGTGCTTAATGTAATGTGTGTGTGTGTGTGTGTGTGTGTGTCTTGCTGCTATCTGCAACATGACTGATGCACAAGTGTAGAAAAAGGTTCTCCCACGTGTGGCGAAGACAAAAAAAAACAAAACACCAGGGCTAAAGTTCAACATGTCATATTCCCTCCTGAAGTCTGTCCACTTCATCTGTCTTCTGTTGGATCCACAGTTGCTAAACCCACCCCTCCGACAATCATCCGAATGACCCTCGGCAATGACCCCCTCGAAACACAGACTAAAGTCTTGCGTGAGTTCCCTGCAAACCTCAAACTGACTTAAACACCTATTCTGGTTCATGGTTCATGCACCGCTAAAAAAAAACCCTGGAAATTCAAGCTCTCCACATTCCCCAGTAAGAGAACATGTGTAGTGAGCTTTGGGTCCATCTCTCATGAATGACATGTTGACTTTCTCCAATTAATACTCTACACTGAGACAGTCCATAAAATAATAATCAAAATGGAAAGCAGATCTAAGGTCAGGTCAACACTAAGTTAATTCTCCTCAGACGCATGCTTCTTTAATGGTTAACTGACTCGTTTGGACACTTTGGATGTTGTGAGCAATCAGCCATGAAGCATGAACCAGTCCTAAGGCTATGTTCACATTGTGCAATAACTACATCATGTCCTGCTGGTATTTAAAAGTAGGGTATGTGTTAAGTGACTTCATTTCCATTAAAAAAGAAAAAAAAAACTGACCAGAATTACAAACCCAAACTGGTCTTTATTTGGGAGTGAAGTGAAGAATTGCTCTATTTTTTCTACTGTTACAGCGCTCTCAGTCTGTAACGCCTTGTGTGTTCATATGTCTGACTGACGCCTCTCATTGGCTTTCATATAAAGTTGAACAGTGTGAACATGGCCAAAGATAGAAGAACTTAGGTATAGCATGGATACCATAAGCTTGATATATATATATTTCTAATAATATAAATACACATATACATGTGTGTATCTATGTATTTATATGTATGCATGTATAAATATATATGATGCTGGTCCACTCTGTGTCCCCTCCTTGAAGCAGAGACAGATGAATGTAGGCTAAGCAGGAACATTTGTGGTCACGGAGAGTGTGAGATCAGCCTGAACGGCCACATCTGTCACTGTCACCCTGGCTACCATCTCAACCCGCAGAGGAACATCTGTGAGGGTAAGAGGCGATGGTAGAGACGGTGGATAGAGGAGGTGCAGGGATGGGACGGTGATTAATACCGATGAGAAATTTCTCATGAAGTTTCTTACGCATGTCTTTTCCCTGACAAACACGTGTCACTGATTCCAGGAAACTGTTGTGTTATATTGTTGGTATCCCACAAGTCTTTACCTCTCGTAGACAGATGAGAAATTAAAAGGCAGGTACAGGCCTACAGATGTTTTTATGCCTCAGCACCAGGTTGACCACATGTACGCCATATGTTCTCACAGACACAATAGCTTTAACAGAGCTAATTTAAATTTGACACAAACATTCACGAGGTCTCACTACTGTAGGTCACTGTGATCTCAAACACATGATTTGGGCCTTTTTAAACTCAACAGTTTCACAACACCTCATGGGGATCCCTTCAAATTCCATATAAATATCCACTTCGACTCAAGGTTGAACTGATTAAAGGTCAAGGTCCCTGTGACCTCAGAAACTATTTATAGCCATTACTCAATTATGACAAAATATCACACAAGCGTTTGATATTTATACGACACTGTAGTCTGTATGTAATGTAGTCTGAAACTAGTCTGCGTTGCAGAGGCATACGATAGTTCCTAAATTGAGTGGTTCTTATTAAACTCTATTAATATTTGGCTTTAATAAACATGTGTGCTCATCATGTGGACTGCTATTCAGCCTGACATAATGATGGGATATGAGGGAGCTGTTTTGGTTTGAGAAAATATTTTGGCTCAGAGACCACAAATTTCTATCCTGTGTTTTAAGAGCTTGACCTACATTAGGATATCATGTCTTTTAAAGTCCCACAATTTTAAGCGGTGCGGTACTGCTTTTAGAAACTTTACTTTATTTGCATCATTTACATATTTGCGACATGTTTTATTAAAATAAGATGTGTAAGAAGAGCAGCTATAAGATAGATGTCTACTGAAGCTGTTAACCTTTCTGCATCTGGTAGTGAGTTAGAGGCTGTTGAACTAATACATGACTGTCGCTAAAGGAATGATGTTGAGTGATGACAACTACTTCCTGGAATCAGAGCAATGTTTCCTCTGAGCTCTGTGCCTCTCTCTTGACTCTCTGTAATATTCAACACTGTTTGCATCATGTTGCATCACATGTAATTCTATCTTTCTTAATTGTCGCTCCTCTTGTCCAGATGACAATGAATGTGAGTCAGAGCCGTGCGGCCACGGCAGAGGCCTTTGCGTCAACGTAGAAGGAAGCTACAAATGCCACTGTCGTCAGGGCTATAAACACATGGTGCAGCATGGGAGACTTAAGTGCGTAGGTGAGTTAGGCTGAGTGACCTTTGTGCTAAAATGTTATTTTATTGTTATTCGCCCTCATTTCTCAGATCTTGCGCTGATGTTATCCCCTCTGTTTTGCAGATGTGAACGAATGCTCTAAGCAAGACATCTGTGGTGTTGGAGGCCAGTGCATAAACCTGCCCGGTTCTTATAAATGTGAATGTCACATCGGGTTTAGGAGCAAGTCTCACCGTCATCCAGTCTGTGAAGGTACAAAGACACTGATTATTATGACATTATGGACATTATGGCCGCTGACTGTCCACTGACAAACACTTATTATATGTGTGCTGTTGCAATACGCTTGTGTCTGTTCTCTGCATGTGTTTACTGAATACTTGTGGAGATCCAAACACAGGTATGCGTTCTCCTTCATTGCAGACATAAATGAGTGTTTGAGCCCTGACACCTGTCCCAATGAGCAGTGTGAGAACACACCAGGCTCCTATGAGTGTGTCCCTTGCTTGCCTGGTCATGAGGCCCGTGCTGGCACCTGCTCTGGTGAGTGTGACTCTGCTCCTGCAGCCAGATTCAGCACTTATTAATGGTCAGTGTGCTCCTGAGGGGAGCAAAGGGAGTTTATAGTTCATGTTAATTCAGTCATGTGCTCAGTGTTTAATGAATATATATGCTTTTGCATCAGGACAATCAATTTGCAGCAACTTCAGCGGGCTAATCAAAATAAATATTGCATATACTGTATGTTTGCACATAACTGAATAATTTTTCAATATAGTAGTAGTATCTGTGCAAATTCTCATTTGTCCAGGTCAAAGGCATCTCTAGGCAGTTGAATCAAGTCAACTGGACTTAGTTTTTGTCTTTTTCATCTCTTATCCAAGTGGCTTCAGGATGGATATGGATGAAGCCACTTGGATAAGGGGCGAAATGTCTTCAAGAAGTCCAGTTGACTTGATTCAATGGGCTCTATGCACAGCTCCACTACTTCCCGAACTTAATGCTGCTCATTTGTTTCCTGTCACATTATTGGACAAACTGATTAATCCAGGTGTGTCCGACCATTGTGACTACTCAGACACACCTGGATTAATCAGTTTGTCCAATGATGTAAGACAGGAATCAAAGGAGCAGCATTAAGTTCAGGAAGTAGTGGAGCTGTGCATAGAGCCCATTGCCTAGAGATATAGTAGTAGTTTCTTTCGGTCATATGCACATCAAACAATCACAGTAAAACAATCATCATCAATCTTCCTTCCAGACTATATTCAATCAAACCACAATCAAAGAGTCCATACTAATGGCATACGCCGAAAAGGAATAGGCTGAAGCTGAATTGAGCGTATACATGCCTACCCTTAAATCCTACTCATGTACAGTATTAAGCTTTGACTATTCATATTTCAATGATGCCAAGAAAACAAAAAACAAGAAAGATACCAAACTGCTTATCAAAGTCAAAACATAAATATCATAATAACCCCATAATCCCTCAATCTTTTTTATTTATTTATCTAAAAAAAAAAAAATCTAATCCTTCAAACAATTTGTCATCCACTCATTCAGTGTTTACAGATATTTGGGAAATTTCTCATTTATTTCATATGAATAAATCATATGAAATATGTTTGTATCACTATTGACCAACTCAATAATTATACAGTGATTTCAATATTGTGAATCTGTGGTGTGATGATAATAGTGATAATACTAATGATAAATCGTCCTCCTCTGTGTTTCATCAGACATTGACGAGTGTCAGAAACCTGGCATCTGTCCTAACGGCCGCTGTGAGAACCTCCTTGGTACCTACCGCTGCCTGTGCAACGAGGGTTTCCTTCCATCTGCAGACAGCAAGGGGTGCAGTGGTGAGTAATGTGTGTCTAACCTTTAGATAAGGACTCACTGAAGAAGTGGTGTTCAGCTGGTTCACACAGGTTGTGTTTTTCCTCTCTCTCTCTCTCAAACAGACATTGATGAGTGTGAGGATGTCAGGCTGTGTGCTTATGGCCTCTGCATCAATACAGAAGGCTCCTTCCAGTGTCAGTGCTACCCGGGATACCAGCGCACACAGGAAGGCAGCCACTGTGAAGGCATGAATTATTCAGCAAACCACGGTGCAATTATTTAGCACCTTATTATTGCTTATTATTGTCACTTGATAAGCCAGTCAAAGTAAGGCGTGACAGCATTCACTATGGCTTTCACAGCTCTACATTATTGCATTGCTTTTTTTTTATACCCTTCCCTTCAGATATCAACGAGTGTGAGAGGCCATCAAACTGTCAGAGGGGCCACTGTATCAACAGCATGGGCTCGTACCACTGCAAGTGTCAGAAAGGCTACGTTCTGATTGGAGGCAGGAGATGCCAAGGTCAGTCTCTTCAAACCTTAAAGGTCAGACCACTATCAGAAAACAAGGTGCTGTGTGTCTTTGCTTTTTTTATAGAATCTATATTTTCATACAGATTCAGTTTTTTATATTTTCAACATCTTTCTGGGGTTCTCAGGATAAATACTCACTCAACACTGATAGGTTTAATCTAGACACCTTGCAGAGATACTGTAGGTCTTTGCATTCTGGGATTTAAAATAAAAAGCAATGTACAATACAGTGGACAAACTACACTATTGCTTTTTCAATTACCAAATGTGAGAAAAAAAATAAGTTGTTGCGAAAAATTGTATTGTATGCACCTCAGATGTTGTTTGGATTGAAACGAAGCCTGTGTGATTCTCCTTTCAGACGTAGATGAATGCACTGTTGACAGAAATCTCTGCCAGCCCTACGGCTCCTGTGAGAACAGACCGGGCTCGTACGTGTGTTCCTGCAATCATGGTTACGTCCTCTCGGAGGACAAACACAGCTGCGAGGGTAAGACTGCTTTACTCTAGACCCACATTCATCCCACAGCCCATAAAAACCAACAATTAAAATCATAAATGATCACATAATTTATTCTATGTTGATTTAGAGCAGTAAATCAAAAATGGTGAGCCCATTTCATCTGATCTATAATCCTGCAGCAGTTCGAGTGATAACGGATGAGAAGAAGGAGTGCTACCTGAACCTCGACGACACCGTGTTCTGTGACAGCGTCCTGGCCACCAACGTCACCAAGCAGGAGTGTTGCTGCTCCATTGGCGTGGGGTGGGGAGACCACTGCGAGATTTATCCTTGTCCCGTCTCCCACACAGGTACAGCTCCCACAATGCATTGTACTGTGCACATATACAAGTAAACTCTCATTAAGTTCATAAATCAGTTTACCGGTTGTCCTATAGCTTGTTGAATATGTCGTCTGTTAAGGAGCTGGAATGACTGTTGCTCATTTTGACATTAGGATCGCAAACTTCAACGAATTGAATTTGTGTTGTGTAGAGTTCATCAGTGCTAAATGCATGCAAGCTTAAATATAAAATATTACTGTAGTCATGAACAGTTTCTAAATCTTATGTGTCATTTATTAAACTCCTCCTTCTTCACGCAGCTGAGTACAGCTTCCTGTGTCCAAATGGCCCAGGTCTCTATTATGAAGAAAGCATCCAGTACAGCCTTCCTGCCTTCCATGGTACATTTTACACATCACAATGATACAGATATTCTTATATTTTTATGATAACATTGAAATGATCACAGTAGCACCTGATTTAAAAACATGTTTACTTTTCCCTGTCCCTTTACTCTTTGCTTTCAGCTGCTTTTGTTTACTGTTGCAGTGACTCATGAGTTTGGTTAAACCATCTCTTACCATAATTAACCCCTGCACCCTCATCAGCTGTTACTGAGAACAGGTTTATTCCTCCCTCCCCTGCAGACATCGACGAGTGTGCCTTGTTTGCTGATGAAATCTGCAAGAAGGGTCACTGTGAGAACACGCTGCCGGGCTACGAGTGCTACTGTCAACAGGGTTTCTACTACGACTCCAACCTTCTCGAGTGCATCGGTAAGGGGATTCCATACACAACATAAAATACCACCTCAGAGGTTTCCCCCCAAAAAATTTAATTCAATAAAATCCGCTTTGTGACAGATTCATGTTGCTCTTTATGTATGTCTGTTTTCCCTCCAGATGTGAACGAATGCCACGAGGAGTCTCTGTGTACTAACGGTCAGTGCGTTAACACTGAGGGCTCCTTCTACTGTAACTGTAAACCCCCCTTGACTCTGGGCTCCAACAAGAAGATGTGTGTGATGGCCACAGTGGCAGGTGAGTAAACCCCTCCCGTTCATCTACGTAGGTGCTGGATGAGTTCATCTCAGCGTTGATCCCTTAATGACCTCTATGTTGTACAGATGTGAATGAGTGTGAGGACCCGGCCAACTGTAAGAACGGGCATTGTGTGGACACCCCAGGGTCGTATTACTGCTTCTGCCCCCCACCCTGGACCCTGGCCACTGACCGTAACAGTTGTGTGACTCCTGAGGAACAAGCTGGTGAGTGCAGAGACAAGTGAAACAAAATAAATCATAGTGTTATTGTGGTGTACTGTATGTAACACACAAAAGTGATTTCAGCACCAAAGAAGGTGAGTGAATCTACTAACCAACATGTTGATGACACAGATGAAATATTTTGACCATGAACACGCTGAATCAATTCACACACTTCACTTGGCTGAAGACGATCTTTTTATTTTTACCAACATTCATCAGGTGGTACTGTACATCACAGAGGAACAACCATGAAAGTATCTCGTACACTTTTAACTGCTGGAGAGAGTATTATGGTCTTCCTGAGATAAACCACACAAATCGCTCATAGCCACACACAAGGAATTAATATTTACATTTCTGTAAACCAGTTTTTAACTTGAATTTATGTTAAAGATCGTAAATAGACAAAAGTAAACATTTAAAATGCACAGACTGTAGAATAACACATATGAACATGTCTTGTTTGGTAATGAAGTTCAGTTCGCACATTTGTCGTAGCTTGATGAAACATTTAGGATCACTGGAATGAAACAGATGTTACTTATACTCTGAGTGGCTGAGAAATTATTAAGACTTTGCTGCCTGACTTGCTTGGTGCATTCATTTTGAACAGTTGACCCTGATTGGCAGGGGTTTACTTTGTTCTCAGTTATAAATAAAGCTTTTTATGATAGCGGTTCGAAAGCTGAGTGCAGCTAGATGCAATTTTGTAACAAAGTTTCGGCTCTGGTTCTGTTATGAGCATTATTTGTGGCTATAAGTGGCTTTTTGTTCGGTTGATAGTGGATCAATAGACTGCCCTGTTTGTTATGGTGTGGTCTTTGCTAAAGTTGCTACAACTAGAGAAGCTAGCGGTTAGCAGACTTCATCTCTTGAGGGGGGGTCTAACTCGGTGTTACTCGGTGTTGGACCATGGGTTAAACTTACGCCGAAATACCCCTTTAAACGTCACAACAGCATCAGACTCTCCCTTCATGTGTGGATGTGTATGTATGGAGTGTGGATCGGCCTGCAGAACACCTGCTGTCCTCCTGCTCCATGATGGATGGTACCTTGACAGGTGTGATATAGAGGAACAGTGCAGCCTCCTGAATCCATGTGGTGAGTTGTTGTTGGCCAAACGCCACGCTGGATCAAAGTAGGAGTAGTTTTTGTCGTTGCTTTATGAAAAAAAAAAAAGTCAGCTGGTCACCATGTAATGCTTTGACCTAATCACTCAGTCACTCAGTCAGGGTGAAGAACTCTGTGTTAGACTTGGACTGAACATTTTCCTCGTCATGGCCAGATGTTGCAGACATGTATTTAAATCTGACTGGACACAAGGCGCCTGCAGTGGTGACGTAGAATGACTCTCAGGTGGATACATTATGAACGTAGTTTGTATGAAGTGCTGTATGGTGAACTTGTATTTACTTGTCAGCTCTTTAGTTTGTCATAGTTATGGGCGCAGATGATTATTTATAATTTGTTTGTTTTTTATAGTCAAGTGTTTGCTAAAGAAGTTTGTATCTGAGTCTGGAAGAGTTTTGGACAGGAATCAGTACCTTGTGGTTCTGTGCCTCAAAAGATCTAGAAGGATCTTATTCCAGGTGCAGAGGTGCAACAGCTCAGAGTGGTTTTGACAGTGGTGGCTGCTTAGGGATATTTACTGTGTTACTGGGCTGCATCCTTCAAAACCCTCATTTGAAGACCAATGATGCCACAGGGACACAACAGAGCTGTCCCATTTTGAAGGCACCCAACCTGTGTGAAGATTCATGGTGCACCTGTGATACATTCTAAGGCAGCACCTAAAAAATATAAGAATATGTTGTACTGTTTGATAAATAACAGCCACTAGGGATAAATGAGAAATCCTCAGTAGACCTGGCAGTTTCATTTTGGTTCAGCAGACTATAATAACCGCTGTTTAAATTCAGATCCTTAAGGGTTTCTGAGATGTAAAACACAGAAGTAAAATACCGAGACAGGATACAAGATCATTTCTAGTCTTTATGTATGGTTTGGACACAGTCAAAATTGTGTTTCTCCACTGGGTGGTTGCAGCAGGGACCTCCATATCGAACTGCTGCTGCACCTTGTCTGATCGACTTAATGCAGTCTGAGCTCTTGGAAATCTGAAATGGAAAAGATGCAAATGGGGAAAAGCTGTTGGACAAGATCTCTCGTCTGACCTGTTAGTTGGGGATAATTCCTGGGTTCTAGAGAATGCAAAGTACGAATGTCTCTGGTCTCGCTGCTGCCACAGCAACCAGGACAAGGATAAATGATGAGAAAATTGAAGGGTGGATGGACACTGATGAGCGTAAAACCAGATTACTGCCACATGCTTTGTCCATTAACCTGTCAATGTGAGAAAGGGTTCGGGGATGACTGTACGCTCCAAGTGGATTACAAGCTTCAGGGACTGAATGAATGTGAATATGGCTTCTTTCCTGTACCGGCCTCGGGCTCTGTCTGGGTTTGGAACAGCTGGATATACAGAAAGAGTTGGAAAACCCAGAGATCCAAGAAAATACAAAACCAAGCTCAAAGCTAAGAAGTAAAGACAGAAACCTAGAGCAGCAAAGCTGAGGCACCGTCCCGTATCAGTCTGTTGAATTTCACTCCACCACACAGATCTAATCTTTACCCAAAGAATCCACCAGCTGCTTAATGTCACAGCCCACAGCAGCCTACATGGGATTATCATTCATTTTCTCTGCAAACTGCCTGCAAACATCTTGACAGTAAAGATTCCTTCAGTTGATGTGCTGCTGCAACCAAGCTTCCTGTTTTGCCCTGCGGCCTTTTTCTTTTTTTTGCATGAAGCGCAGCCTGGTTGCATGTTAACTAGAGACCAGCTGCGGTGCGATGCATGACTTAAGCTCCGTGTCTCGATAGTTTTTACAGTTTGAACGAAAACAAGTTGCATGCAACAGTTGTGGTAGAAGCCTAAACAGAAAGCAAATGGGATATAAAGGTGATGGACACAATAACAGTAACCACTGTACATTATTATCCAAGAAAATACAATATCAATGTAATAAATGCTGCATCTTAAAAGTTTTTGTTGATGTTGTGTCAGAGTGGTGTTAATTCAGCTTTCTGCTACTTTTTAAGGACACAGCCTCAACAATTACCACAGAGTTGATAACACACAGTCACAAGGGGAGTATTTATTTCACGACTATTGTATTGAACATGAATGAATTTGTAGAAAGCGTTTTTGTTACTGTGTCCACCACCTGTCAAGAAGAGCTGGCCCCAAGCAGATGTTCATACTGTAACCAGTGTCTGTGGTGCCCTTTGCAGATGTGAATGAGTGCCAGGACCCCTCGTACTGTAAGAATGGGAGGTGTGAGAACACGCCCGGCTCCTTTCACTGTTTTTGCGACCCTCCCCTCACCTTCAGTGCAGCGCTCAAACAGTGCGTCTATGACGGTGGGTAAAAGAAGCGTCGGCTCACCTGAGCCTGACCAAACCAAATGAGTTCTGGCTTACCTCCACATCTGCCACTCATGTTGCTCCTTTTTGTAATTCCTCCCAGTTTTATGTCCCATCTGGCCTGTACTGGCTTTTTGTTCTACCGTTTCCTCTCTTACCCACTTTTTATAGAGACAGTTTCCCTTTGTGTAGTTATTATTAAGAAGCATACATCGAATGTAGGTATTTATCACACATGAACAACATCAGACAGAGTGAGAATAAGTAAATACTTTTAGCACTTAGCATCTGCATGTCTTGTCTTGTTTTGTTTTTTCAGATCCTATTTGAGCCTCTCTTGTCATGTAGATTATAAAACTGATTTGCTCTGGTAGAGAAAACACAGACAGCTCATGTTTGAACTCACTACTGATCATTTTCTTCTAAATTCTCATCTCTCTAATGTTTTCAGTGACATTGGATCGCTGTTTCTATAGAATAATGTTATCTGTTGAAGTGTGGCGCATTGTTAACACCAGACAAAAACAACACTGAATATTATTATATCAGATTTTTTGCAATTGTAGAGCAGAAGTGACACACGGAACCACTTTTATTTTAGTCAAACAGCACAGTGCATGACAGATTGGTAACAGATAAATGGACTTTAGATAATTCTGCTCAGAGTTTCTTTGTAAAAAAAAATCTCTGACCATTGAGCTTCCATCTACATTATATCCGTCTGTCACTGGAAACAGGAGGGCTGCAGGAATTTTAGATGATCAGTCTGTCACTGTGATAATTAAGACCAAGTTGCAAGATGCACTGCGCATATTAATACATGCACTTGCCCTACATACATTAACTATATGATGATATATTGTGACATGACCTAGAATATGATAGTGTTGTATTTTAAGAGTCGTTCTCATTTGTATATATCATATGTTTCTATATGAACCCAGTAACTTTGGTAACTAACTAGACTCCATGTGCTTTGCAAGCATTATGTGTCTGCGTTTATCACTTAGTGTATGATGGAGTGGTCTCATTTCTAGACTGGTTTGGTTGATACTTACTGGACTCCTGACCTCTGTGACCCCCAACAAGCAAATACACATAATAAACATTTTATGCTTTTTACTACTTGGAGTTTTTTAAAAAAAACTGTAGAAGAGCATTCAAGTGGCTCTTATAACACCTCAGTGATCAATGTCCATCTTTTCACAGTTTGTTTGAAATGATGATTTTCTTCTAAGCCAAATTCTGCATACCGCCTGTGTTTGACATGCTGTTATACACCTTAGTTGACATTTATTTGACAAGTTAAAAATTTACATTTAGTGTGATCTTTGTGTGTGAACTTTCTCCAATGACTTTCACGCTTAGAAAATATGATATTAATTTTAACTCATCACTGACTGGATGGGATTTTCTCTATTTTCTCTAAATGTTATAATGCAAATTAAATATGTTAAAGTCATCCTGATGGTGTTTTACCTTCAACACAGTTAACACTTAAGGTCTGTTTTTTTTTTTATTCACTCTTTTACCCAGATCGCACCGCAGCTCACAAGGACGTGTGTTTCCTACAAGTTGACGAGGGCTTGATCTGCAGCGAGCCGAGGAACGGCATGGTGGTGACCTACTCCGAGTGCTGCTGTCACTACGGCCGTGGCTGGGGCCCCGAGTGTAACACCTGTCCACCCAGAAACTCAGGTGAGCAAACCGGCCTCGCTCAGCTCCGACTGCCGACCAGCCGGTTTCCTTCCTGTGAACTGTAAACCCGTTTGTTCTTTGTGTTCAGAGATGTTCAGTCGTCTGTGTGAGATGCATCTGGAGACTGAATCTGATGGGGAGCAGGATTTTCTGGCTGCTTTCGCGAACTACAACCCTGGTAAAAACTGTTTCTGTGTCAGTGTATCATCGTATGTCAGGTGTTTGCCTCCCACCAACCCTTACTCATTTATCTGACTGTTTGTAACAGGTGACAGCTCAGAGGAGGATTCAGATGAATGTAGCTGTGCAAATGGCCGCTGTGTCCGCTCCTACCTGGGCACCATGTGTGAATGTAACTCAGGCTTTAGGCTGGACCACTCCCGCACCCGCTGTATAGGTTTGTACTTCCTTTATTCTTATTTTTTGGTTTCTTTTTTTAATTTATTTTTTAGTATTTTTGGGGGCTTTTTATGCCTTTATTTGATAGGATAGTCAGAGAGAGACAGAGTGGGGGAATGAAACGCAGCAAAGGGCCACCAACCCAGTCAACCCAGTGAGCTGCTATACGACGCCCCATTTTTGGAGCATTTGTGTCCTTTAAAGGGATAGTTCAACATTTTGGCAAATTCGCCTTTTGCCATAATCCTTACAGTCATAGGGGTATAGGTTCAGGACCTTTAATTATCAGTGCATGTTGTTTTGAGATCTGCGGGGCAGAGACGTGAGCTGCTCAGTGAACACAACAGAGGTGAACGGTACAGGTCCCCTGTCCCTCATCAAATACACAATCCAACAACGCCAAAACGCGCTCATGGACAAGTTGTGACCTGCACATTCCCCACGCTATGGAATAATAATGTAACATCATGAGATGGAGTTGTTTTCGACGCAAATGCGCAGCAGGAACTACATTCCAGACACGACTGCTGGGCGGAGTGATTTCAAAAGCGCAACTAGTTCAGAGTATTTGCTTTATATGTTATAATGTTACGTAATTATACATGATTACCTGTACCGTTCACCTCCATTGTGTTCGCTGAGCAGCTCGCATCTCTGCCCCGCGGATCTCAAATTCAAATTCAAAGTAATGAACCTTCGCCTATGACTATAGGGATTATGGCAATAGGCGAATTTACCAAAATGTTGAACTGTCCCTTCAATTGATATGACAATGGAAAGAGACTGTGGGGAATGACACGCTGTACAGATCGCCACAGTCAGGAGTCGATCCAGCGATCACTGCATTGGACATTGCCAACATGGGACGAGCTCTCATTATATTTCAAGAAATATACAGTAGCACTGCACGCACAGACTTAACACTGTTTAGTTTCCTGTTTCACAGCCTGCACTCACTGATGAGAGCTTGTTTTTGTTTTTCTCCAGACATTGATGAGTGTGCAGAGGCCAGGGCTCGTGACAGCCCGTGCAAGAACGCCCGCTGTGTGAACACCGCCGGATCATTCAAGTGCTTCTGCAAACACGGCTTTGTGCCCGCACGCAGGCCCAACGTGTGCATGCGTCGCAGGGGACGGTAACCTCTGTGTGTCGCTCTGTTTATCCCTGACTAAAGTACGCAAAACACACACAAATACCCCACACATGCTGTACACACACGTCCATCTCGCAGGACAAACATGGGACTGTGTGTTAGGCAGTGAACCTAAAACCAAGTTCTCATCCGGAGCCAAATCATACTGTAGGAGTGGCTCGTGTGATAGAACAACTCTCTCAGCTCCCCATCTTACATTTAACGAAATAACCAACACAGACAAGGAACGTGTTTGTTTGTTAAACATTTTTGTAATTATTGTTTGTTCGACTGTTTTTTGTTAAGATTAAATTGTGTGTTAAGAATAAATTGCGTTGATCTTTCAACTCTGAATCTCTGATCTCAAGCCACCTGTTGTTTTGATAATGAAATATGTTGTAGATCGAGATCTATCTGGTTCTCTAGTTGTCTACTACAGCCACTTTTAAAGAACCTTTAAATGTTATTTTATTCCCCTTTACATTCCCACAGGTCCACATTCTGTCATGTTTCATTTCTAAATTGACGTCCTCTGAGTTGTTGACACTGTTAATTTTGCTTTTGTACAGATTGTCCGGTGGATTAACAGTTTCTGTAAGAAAGCTCCCCCTGTTTATTTGTTGTTGATGTTGTTGTTGATATGAGACACCTGAGGGTTTTTTTTGTATAATTTGACATGTGCACCTAAGTGGACTTAAAGCTAGAAAAACAAGGTCATGCACTTAGCAATATAGTGGGAATACTTGCTTATCCCAGGAAAAAAGAAAGAAAGTTTGACATCTGTTGTCGTATTTGCTGCATTAAAGTATTAAGAAAACCAAAGACGCTGTTCAGATGAGAAGAATTCAATTAAAAAAAAAGAAATGATGTCAACTCATCTTGGATGTTTTTTGTTGTGTTCTGCACACACAGAAGCCTTGGTCAGGGAGGTGACCAAGAACCCAGGGTCGATTCATTTACTAATCCCATCCTTATACAGCATATTTGACATCATCCTTTGCATTTGCTTTTATTTCAGGGTTCAGTTCTCCCCACAGATCAATGTTTCAAATACTAATATGAAGGGAAATTTGCTTTCACCGCTGCAAGTTTTTATTTCCTGAAACAGATTTGCTCTCCATGGACAAATACGTTTTTAAAAACTGAATTGAAGTGATAGATAGTCCCTTCAGTGCATGCTGACATACTGTAGACACCATAGAGACAATTCCATGAATTGCCTATTCCTCCTATACACCTACATTTCTTCCCTGGTATATACTTTTACTCTAATATCTCAACTGACTCTTAACTTCTTGCATCTGTAATTTAACAGAAAAATCAGTGGAGAAGCTCTGATTAAACCATGTCGGCTAATGTTTCCTTTCACTGTAAGTCTGTAAGTGCTTGTGTTCCTCTGCTTGCTGCTCCAGTGCAAGTTCACTGATGTTGACAGAGGAATTCAACACTTACAACCTGGTCTTGACTGCACTGAGATGTGCGGAGGAGTTAAAGATTGTTTTTTTTTCTTCCTAATTTCAGAAAAGAAAATTTGATTTTACTTTGGTTTGATTTCTGTTTGACTATATCAGACAAGTGTGTCACAAAATAAAGGCACCGCCTCTGTGGTTGTTAACCAGCAGTGGTGAGGAGGGAGAGAGGATGTCAGAGCCCACAGATAACAACACCGACCTAAAGAATGGCGTCATCCTGTGGCCTCGTTTTGTTACTACAGCTCCTGTGAGCAGCGGGAAACAGGAACCGGTGCAGTAAAATCCAGCTGTTCTCTCAAACTAAAACAAGTCTTGATTTGAGTGTCAAAGCTGAGTTGGTCCAAACTGAGCCTCAGTGTCCTGTCGTGTCTGTGTGAAAGACTGACATTGCTCAACACTCTGGTGGGAGTTGGAGTGTAAAATGTAATATAATGCAAATTGTATACACAACTGTGTCTTCCAGGTGACAGTGTTTCCTGTAGATGGAGAATGGTTAGCCCCACATGTAATATTACAATAAACTAAACATCTGTGCCATCCCTCTGTGAAACTAATCACTTACTATTTTACTTAAGATGATTTGACTCCTTTACTTGTTCAATTTTAAGTCATACATGGAGGTTATTGTAACTTCAGTGATGTTGGGTCAAACTAAACCAGGCAAGTTTTGAAACGTCTGGTCAACTTTAATAACAGTTATTAAAGTCTTATGACATAGTAGCGATGTCATTAAACCTGCTATGCTTCAAGGCCTTTTGCTGCAATGACTTAATCACAATGTGGATTGAATTGCATGTTTAGGTATTTGTGTTGACAACATGTAATCATTTCTGAAAGCTGCTGATGACAAACATCGTTAATATTCTACGTTTTATGAAAGTTATTTCTTATAAATTACAATAGACACATAATCACATAATGGAGTTCATACAAAATCTGATTTATTTTAGAGTAAAAAAAGAACATGAAATCAATTAGAATATAAGCTGAAACATTACAGATCTCACAGACTGACCTCAGTTTTCAATGGGCATTAACATATTTACAACATCTGGTCACATTTGCATCAGTCAAGAGTTCAGATATCCCCCGTCTTACCACTCCAGAGTTTAATCCATTCCATTCAGCCCAAACAAAACACCTTGTGTGTTCAGCTGCACCAACATAGTAAAAATCTCTCCGCTACCTAAACAAGTCTCAGTGTGGCGACTGTGTGCTTGCTCCCGGAGACTCGGACCGCTCCATCTTCATCCCTGCTTCTAGTGGGGTTGAGGAAATTGAGGTCGGTAGCACGGAGCTCTTAGGCTCCAAAGAGGAGGAGGCAGATGAGGGCAGAGACACCACTATGTACTTCTGCAGAGGTCGCGACCCCGTCAGTCCACCGCCGCCGCCCGACTCCAGTTTGACCAACGGCTGCAGGGCGGAGGTGGCGCTGGGAACGGTGCTGGTCACTGATGAGGCCGACTGGGAGGAGCTGAGGGTGATGACCTGAAGAGACGAAGACGGGGAAAAAGAGGGAGAGATGAGCTCACGGTCTGAGGAGTCGTGGGTTTACGTTTTATTTTTTTAGGAAGGTGAAGTACCTGCTGAGTTGAGGCGGCTCCCGCGCTGGTTGCCATGACGATGTACTTTGTTGCCGGGGGAGATGGCTGTGAGGGGGTGCCCGGTCGAGGCGACATCAGGGTGAGGGAGCTTGGCACCTTGATGATGCTGGGAGTGCGAGGTCCCGTCGAACCACTTAACCCACTCTGAGAGACTGAGAGTGTGGGACGAGGCTGCGAGGAGGAAGAGTCATTATTGATTATTGAACAGCTGATCGCTAGTTCACTCACATCGTGCTGCAGAGCTTCACATCAACTCTGAACTGGAAGATTGATGCCTTGATAAATAGATTATATTTCAATGCTTTCATGGCATCTTTATTCCTTTATTGATGTTTTTTTTCTGAAACATCAACCCAATTTTTCACTGTTTTTTTTTTTTTTTTTAATTTTTTATATTTTCATCGTGTGTCTCATGTACCTGAGTGATTGTTAATGTGGTCCTGTTGACTTGCTGAGCTTGCAATGCTGCTTGAGTCCTGGCTTTCATTACATGAGAGCAAAGCATGGGTCCGAGGTAACCATAGTCGGTCCGATATTGCTCCACGATGTCGGGCTGAGGTCGGATCTTGGCAATAACACTTGCACAGTGTTTCTTAAACAAAAACACAATTTGTACATATAAAACATTAGATAGATAGATAGATAGATAGATAGATAGATAGATAGATAGATAGATAGATAGATAGATAGATAGATAGATAGATAGATAGATAGATAGATAGATAGATAGATAGAACACAACAGAACTGGTCTGATGCCATTTTATCATTAAATGCACTGCCTTTGTTTATAAATGTCTCAGTCTGTGAGAAATGTATTACCAGTAAGAGGCTTTGAACATGGTCAGCTCCTATCTTGTCGATGTTGGAGACCACCGGTCCTTCCATCACTGCTTTGATGCGAGCACCCTCTACAGTAAGCCGAGGAAGGATCAGCGTCTTGATCACCTGCGGAGGACAAAGTCAAGATGTCGGTGATGATGGAAAAGCTTCGAGAAATGATAAAAAGGCGAAGAGAATCACACTCACATCAGGTCCCAGTTCAGCGAGTCCAGCGATGCAGCCGTAACGAGTCGTCCACTGGGTTTTGTCATCCAGCCAACTCTGAGGAAACACATCCGTCTGGTTGTTATTTAAAGACTGGTGTCAAATTTAAATGCAACATTAATCACCCTTGAATATAATGAACCCAAACACAGGGGATGTGTGGTATCTGTTTCTTCCTCTCTTTACCGCAGCTCAAAAACCCACCTTAGTAAACGTCTTGGTAATGCGGGACTGGATGTTGTTGGTCGTAGTACTGAAGGTTTTACAACTTTGAGCCATGAGGCGGGCGGCGAAGTCTCGTAGAGCCCAGTGGTTGTCAACATCTGGTCGCAAACACAGCTGCTTACTCACGATACACGTCACCACAGCCGGGATGAGCTCATGCAGCTGCAAATACAGACAGAAAGAAATACATTAGACCAACTGGACATGTTGAGATTTGACCCTTAAAACGTCACAATAGAAAACTTTTATATGTTTTCTTCACTCACGTATTTCTCCAAGTACAAAGTGGGATTGTCCATCAGTGCTTTGACCATCCGCATAAGATAAATCAGCAGAGCCAAGTTGTTTTGCACCACATTCACACGAACCTTAAAGAGGAGAGCATCAAGTCAGTTTTCCAAGAGGAGATATAACAGGATCTTTAATGTAAGGCCAGTGATCTTTGAGAACAATAGAAAACACAGGAAAAGACACTCACTCCTTCAGAAATAAATGTACTGAATCTTGGAAGCATCTGATACAGTCCAGGATCAGTAGCGATGCTCTGTAGAGCCTCCTGAAAGAGAGAAGATGAAAATATATCATGTATCCAGCAAAAATTATGGGAAAAGTCACGTTGTAACAATTCTGTTCATTGCACTGGCAACTTCCTTTTAACTGCAAAGTGCTGCCGTATATATATGTCATTTCTTGTCAATACACAATAAGGTCATCACTCAGCTTGTGTAGAATAAAGACGAGCAGAACTTACAGCTCTCTTGGCTTCACAGGAGCCAACACAAGCTTCTGTGATCTCTTTGTAGTAGAGCTGCTGTTCCACAGACAGTTCGTGAGTGCTGCGCGGCTTCAACCTTATTAGACCCTTCTCCTTTCCTGAAAGATGAAGATACAGAACATGACATGAAGGTTACTGATATGATCGTTAGGAAGGATTAGGAAAGAAATCGGGAGCAATGAAGGAGGAAGGGAAGAGGAGAAGAACATTTAGGAAAAAAGTGTAGTTTTCATATAACACATAATACTGACCTTTGCCATCAGCAGCAGTTGCCCCCTGATTCTTGCCTTGAATCGTAGCGTCCTCCTCCTGACCAGGTTTCACCACTTTAAGGGGCTCTGTAGATTCAGTCTTTTGCTGCTCTTTCGTTGCTAAAACATAGTCAACAGAACTTATTGTTAGATTTCTCCTTCAGCTACTTTCTACGTTTTTACAAGAACATTTCAAACAGGACTCACCTGGTGGTGGATTTTCTGGAATAGACGGCTGCACCCCCTCAATACTTAACCAGTGGGCTGTGGATCAACAGAAAAGTGACACGTGTGAGCATACAAACCACACTCAATATCCTGGCAGCATGTGATACTGATGATGTGGACACGTCACCTTTGAGAGACACGTCTAGTGGAACTCTGGGGAGCGGTGTGTTTATAATGTCGCTGAGGTCGACCTCCCTCTCCTCATAGAAATGAAGCTCTCTTCCACCACCACTTGCAAAGCGAAAGGGGATAAACTCTTGCGACTGGAACCCATACAGAGGCTGCAACGAGAGGAGTTCACGCAGAACACAGAAATTAAGAAAGAAAATACCCACTTCATGCTTACTTACTCACTTTAATAAGGAAATTAAATAGAAAGTATAAAAGTTCTCTCTTACCTCCACATTTTTTAGTTTGAGAGCATTATCTATATCACTGGTGGTCAGTTTACGTCTCTTCCCATGATGCATGAATTTCAGAGCATCCTGTGTAAAGGGAGAAAAAGTAAGAGACTGATTTGAAATATAAAGCGCATGTACATGATATGACATAACTTGAGACAGTCAAGAGAGTTGTTTCAAAAGCAGAAGAAAATATCTGATTAAATCATCTGTGATTTACCTGCGCAATTTCTTTTATTCTGTAGCTGACTTCTTCACTTATGGCAACGCAGCTCTCCTCCTGTAACTGCCCCACTCCGACAGACTCCGCCATGGCCTTCATGGACTCTGTCGGCAGGGTGACCGAGCACTGCTTCTGCCGTCTTTCCTCCGCCATGGCTAATAAAGCACATACATTTATGAATACCACACCTCATATACACAAGCACATCACACTTATTCTGGAGATTTTTTTTTTTACTGCAGCCTCGTTATATTTTTGTTTATTTGTTTTCTAGTCCTACAAAATTTGAATGGTTCACTAAAAATAGACTTTCAGTGGGTCTGAAATCACATTCTCAGCATACTGACATATCCTTAGAGCTACAACAATTAATTACTTGTTGATCAACGGAAGATTTAATCAACAGATATTAGGAAAAATATAATGATCATTTATGTCATTAACGCAAAAGTTTAGGTTTAATTTATTGTTCGTAGCTTCTTAGATTTGAAGACTTGTTGCTTTTCTTTGTCTAACATAGCAACATTTGGGAATTTTGGTCAAAACAAGACACATAGGGCATTTTTCAATGTGTATGAATTTTTTTTTTGTATATACAGTATAGACAACCCAAGTAATACATTCAGCAAAACGATTACTTTGACAATAAGCAGAAAAAAGTGAGTTAAACCTATTTTATATAAGGCTTATTATAATAACTGTTCGTTTCTAGATAGTACATTTTGCTGAAAATAAATTTGCGGTGTATAACCAGTTCTGTTCCACTCCAGTAAATGCTCGTTAGTTAGCCATACATTTATATGGTCACATAAAGATATATTTTCTAAAAGAAAACAGTACTCACTAACATAAACCCAGGGTTTCGCGGAAATCGATTCAAAACAATAATGCATATCTTAGTCACGCCCAGACCAAGTCACGATCTAGTTTTGAAATATAATATGTAAACTATTTGTAGCAGAACCGAATCAATTAAGGATGCTTGCGACTTTATAATGGAGCAAATTTGCGCATAAATATAATCTAGATGTGCACAAGTCCTGGTTTCACAAACTGAAGGATGTGATTTCTGTACGAGATGTTTCATTTCAATATGGACTTGAGGCGCATACTTAAAAGTTTCACGTCTCCGCGTGTAATATAAACATTTACAGGGAATACACATTCTGATTGAAATCTGCTCCAATTCATTGTTATAAATCATGAAAAAATGAACAACTGGGAGTTTTTAATCCTACTTCGTGAGTGTAAACAAACAGTGAGTTACACAGAAAGCGGGTTAACCACTCTGACGGAAAAAACAACCAGCAAGCACCACGCAAGGCACATTATGATAATATTCCTTCAGATGCAACTACTTAATTGCAAAATATTTTTAAGCGTTAGGTATAAACCCGCTGGTGATCACATATTTCGTTAAAATCAACTTACAGCAGGTTAAATTTGCTGTATGTTAGCTTCCATGCTAGTAACTTAGCTTCCGTTGACGTTTTTACCTGTGCGAAGTTGTTCTCTCCTTTCAGAGTGCAAGCCGGAACTTATACGAATGAAAACCGTCAATGGTGAGTTTTGCAGCAGTGGTTATTTCGCAAAGCTAATTCATCTCTGTGAATATCCATCTCTTGATTTAAATAACTAACTAATTCGCGGATTGCAGCTGGGACCTCCGGTCGTGAATTAGCGGTTGTATTGAGTCGCCATTTTGAGTCACGTTCTGACGGGTCGTGATCTCGCGAGACTACAATCAATGAAGCTCGAGTAACCGTTTAGTAACTAAGCGTACATTTATTATTGTGTTTTATATGCTAAAACGTGCATTACCACTATAAAATAATTATAAATTGTAAATAATGATTAATTCGTGTTTTTCATGAGGGAAAAAAAAATCCTCCATAAAACGGACCCCGGAACCAATGTTACCTTCGAGTTTACGGAGGGGACTGTATTTGGTAGCAACGGACACAGATGTCAGGAGCGTGGAAGGACACTGCAAGAAACCACCATGTATAGATTTTTATTTAGGACGTTGTACACGGCTCGAACTTCTTCAGTCTGCGTGTCTGAGTCGAGTGTGCTGGCAGCTAAATGCGACAAGGCCGCAGTTTTCAGGTGAGTGAAGTGTCTGACCGGACAGGACACACGATGACACCATAGGATGACATTACGTTACGAGTCTGTAAACTCACCGCTGCTTCCTGGTTAAATAGTGTAGTTTGTCCTGAGGTAAAATCGTGATTTTGTACATCAGAAATAGCTCGAGTGCTGTTACCATAAAGGTTGAGGAAGAGATATTTAGCTTGCCCAACCTGCGCTGGAGGGGCGGGACATGTTGATTGACATCTCTTTGAGCCGGTGAGAGGCGTTAGTGACAGGTCATTTCCATGGTAACCCGCATGTCAAGTTACAGATGGACCCATCACATCCTAATGACAGACAGTCATGTTTCATAATATGTTTATCTTAGCTGCTGTTGTCTGTAATTGACACCGTGGTTTACTTATTGATACTGTATCATATGTTTTGACAGCACAAACCTTTTTCATGTTTACCTTATAAACTGGTAATTAATCACAGACAGCGTAATCTGGAGTAGATCAGGATTATTCTCAAACATGAGAATTTGAGAAACAATTCAGTGACATGTACTTTATCTGTTGTTGAAAATAATATAGTGTCTTATAAATCATGATGTTATTTTGAGACAGCATTGCCCACCCTCAATAGTAACTGGCATATTTTGATATTGAATTACATTATCATTGCTCTTACTGTTGTCCTCTCTGTGTTTTGCTGTTTTCACAGGGTTGCAAGTGGAGGTGGAGTCAAAGCCATCAGCACAAGTTCAGTCAGACACTGTGAAAAGAAACCTGAAGTTGTCCCTGCTAATCATGACGAGAAAACAGAAACACACGAAAAGGCTGACCCAACAGAAAGTCCATCCCTGGCTACACAGAAGGCTGAAGATGGCAGCAAGTTGGCCGAACAAAGCGAGGAGCCTGCGGTGTTGAAGGCACACGATGGAAGCTCTTCACAGCAGCAGATAGATGCAGCAAAACCAGATAAAGTAAAGACTGATGCAGCTAAGAGTGGGAAAGAGAGTCTCCTTGACCTGCTTGGAGCCATGAAAGTGGAAGTTACTAATAAGAGGAGGCTTAAGATGATGAAAGTGAAGCAAACTCAAGAGCCTGCCCCCAAATCACACCCAGCTGCTATGGAGAGCACCATCAGTATGTTTCAGAAGGCTACAGAGGAGGCTTCACAGAGGTGAGGGGGCAGGGGGGGATCGTATCTTTAACCAAGTCATTACCTTTAGAGCTTATCCCAAAGTTGACCGTCATTCTTCATCCACTGATTCCAGCCTCTCTGCACTCTCTCTGTTTTTCAGCGCCACCTTGGATCCTGAACTGGTTGCAGCTGCATCTGCTGCTGCCTCCACTCTGCCCAACCGCAGCCAGGCCGAGTCTGAGCTGCTGAAGCAGCTGAGGCAGCATGAGGCCATCACTGAGGCTCAGAAGAAAGGGGACGTGAACGACATTGGGTATGTGCCCTTTTTCTGCTGGAGAGTGAAAAGTCCTCATTTTCATGTAATAAACATTAATCCAGCAATATTTTTATGTTCTTTCAGGGTAATTATTGCTGACATGAAAGTAGGAAAGTATCCCAACCGGCAGAACGCTTGGCGGTCTAACCAGATCCAGTTTGATGATGATGGGCGAGGATACAAGAGGGACGGAGGAATCACTTCTGAGCTGGACGGTGTTCGATCAAAGTAAATACTTTCACCACATCTTTACTCAGATAGGTTTTGAGATGGACTGTGCATTTGTGTGTTTTAATGTTTGGTTTATTTTATTTTTTAGCAGGACCTTGCTCAGAGTGAAAAGACTCAACATCTTCTCCCCCATTACTGATGAGGATGGAGCTGAATCAGCAGTTTGTAAGAATGAATTTTGATTTTAGGCCACGATTGTTGATTACGCTTGCTCCCATGTGGATGTTTTATGGTGTCATATTAATTCTCTGTGTCGTCAGCAGAGGTAGCAGGAGGCTTTGCTTCCTTGTTGATTGTATAGCACGATATCACTGTGAGGTAATCCCTCCAAATTTGGCACAAATGTTCACTTGGACTCAAGCATGAACTGATTAGATATTTGTTTTCACACATCACTGTGACCCCATAATACACGTTATTGAAAGTTCATGTTGGAATTATGACAAAATTTCACACTAACGACCAATTTATTAACTGGGTAAAGCCATTTAGGTTCAAAAGTTCAAAGATCAACTTCTGCAAAACACTTTTATGGCAGTTATTCAAAGCTTCAGGAGGATCATATCTGGTCATATACTGTACCAGGTTCGTTAAGTTTGGCTGCCAACCTTGAAACTGAAGTAATTGTATAGATAGGAGGCTATGCTGTTGTGTTCACTTTCATTAGTACCTGTTGTTATTGACTGTTATCATGCAGTTTGCCCCTGTTTCTCTTTTGGTTTAAACTTCATTTGCACATTTACTAATGATACTGGTGTTGTATTTTCAGCACAGCCAACTCTATGGGACATGGACCTTGCTAACCAGTTGGCTCTGTCGGTCAACAATTTGCCACGCAACACTCTTGAGGAAATGATCCAGTGGACCAAAGAGGGGAAAATGTGGCAGTATCCAGTCAACAATGAAGCTGGTGAGTAATGAATGCGGTATTTTTATGCTCACTATGAGACAGGAAAAATAAGGTTTGTCCAAGGGTTGTACTGACAGTGTCTTCTTGCTCTTACGTCAGGCCTGGAGGAGGAGGCCAGCGTCCCGTTCCATGAACACATCTTCTTGGAGAAACACTTGAGCGAGGGGTTTCCCAGTCGGGGACCAGTGCGTCACTTCATGGAGCTGGTGGTGGCCGGTCTGTCCAGAAATCCCTACCTGACTGTGCAGCAGAAGGGGGAACACATTTCCTGGTTCAGAGACTACTTCCACAGCAAAGAGGATGTCCTCAAGGAGGCTGAGGTTTACCTCAAGTGAACTTTACAATTAATTATTTTTTTCAACAGGTATGGACTGAACACATAAAAGCAAGACATGTTTTCTCAGCAGGCGTTTCCACGGTGGAAGAAAACTGAAGGCAGGAAGTGAAATGTTGCTTGTATTAAGTATACAATCAATATAAAACAACAAAGATACTTTGACTTTTTTGCTCATTTCAGTCATCCACATTTACCGATGATTTTGTTCACACTGTATTTGAATAGTCCAGTGTTAATGCAGACAATCAACCAACTATTATGTATCAATGGTGTGGTGAT
Organism: Trachurus trachurus; assembly: GCF_905171665.1. NCBI lineage: Eukaryota > Metazoa > Chordata > Actinopteri > Carangiformes > Carangidae > Trachurus > Trachurus trachurus. Next base: position 14,876,360 of record NC_139903.1, on the reverse strand, counting down.
ACTGTTGCACAAAAAGACATTTTGATTTTCAGTGTCTGGGATTCCTACGGTGGCCCTGAGAGTTCAACATACTGTATCTAAAGAGAACACACATAAATTCACAAAAGCACTGCAAATTAAGAAAACATCTCAATCAATTTGACAACACATAGATTAACACAACAGAAGTGTTTCCAGGGGATAATAAAAGGTAATGAGCACTTATTATTCAATGCTCATGACTTTTGAAGTTAAAAGCGTCGAATAACAAGAGGATCCAAGCAAGTTCATCACTTTACTTTTATTTTGCCTAAAATGTGTTGGAGAGAAAGAAAGGAAAGTCAGTGAGAGGATGACAGGAACTATAGGACCTTAACTTATGCCCTCACTCCCACACTTGTATCTGGAAACACTTACTTTGTGTTGTAGGACTGAATTTGCAGTGGCTGTGTTTTCTGTACTTACTGTGTGTTGAACTCAACGTAAATATTGTAGATTTTGCAGAAATAATTGTCGGCAGTCACATCAGCGCTGTAGTTTTTGTGGTATACCGGTGTATGGAGTAATGCACAAATACACTGTTCAACTTGATTAGGTATGTTAGGTTGCATACAAAAACAACAGTAGACTTTTAAGTTTGATGGATTGATATGACCTCACATTCAAAGAAAATAGATTTGATCAAAATATTTTTTTGCGTTCTCTTGAGTGTCGAGGGTCATTCAAACAGCAGTAATCATGATTAATGGTGTTTTTCCAGGCGGGAGAACTTGTGTGCAACATGTAGAACCTCAGCGCAGGGTTACAGTAGGAGTGTATTTAGACCTTGAACCCCATGCACTTTTCAAGGGAAGTGCTTTTAAAGTTAAAAAACATGTTAACAATGTACCACACGGATTCCTTCTGGTCTAAAAACACCCATGGCAATCTATTGTCTGAGAAAGTATGTGGAAACAGAGAGCTTGACATTTTAAAGTGCCCCATTTCCACATTTTGTTCACTTTTCCTTAAACACAGCCGGGATTGGCATGATAAGATTTTGGCAACATTTCCTCTCTTATATGTGTGTGTGTGTGTGTGTGTGAACTGTAAAAAAAAAAAAAAAAAGAAAGAAAAAAAAGTACAAAAAAATGTGTGTGGAAAGACACCTGGTCATATGCCGAAATCTGTTGGATGCTAATAACCCAGTAGATGGCACCACTGTGAGGTATGGATCGAGTAAGTCTGGAGAGTTTCTAACAAGGCTGCAGTTCAGTCATGTGTTGGACCTGTTATATTAACTGATATCTACTGAACTGGTTATGACTGGTCAACCCACAATTAACAAGTAACAACAGTGTATCAGACACAAAAACAGAAGTAGCGTTTCAAAAACAAACGGATGGCTTGCCTATTCATGGAAATGAAATCAGCTATGGAAAATGGAGAACTGCACGATAGAAACATGTCGCTCTACGTAGCAGAAGAGCAATTCTTAGAAATGTCATTTTGAGAATGACACGGGGCAAAACTGACTTTTCAGAAGAATCATTTTCTGGTAGTGAGATGGGTAAGGTGAGTTTCACAACGCAAGGGGAAGTCTACATGTTCATCTGTAGCAATGGTGCGTTTAGGTGCCGGCCAAACACGTCGGACCAATGACAACTGTTAAGTAATGACCCCAAGATTTTACAGAATTCAAACAGGACAGAAAACAGTGACAAATAGTAACAATTTTTCACTGACTAAACTAATACGGGATATAATCCTGTCGTAATCTTTTTTCATAATCAATAATACATAGGCCTGTGTGGTATTAGTAGCCTAATAATATCCAAATAAATTATCTTAGCCAATTTTAAAGAAGATAATTGCACATGCAATATAGGCTACATTTGATTTCAGATTTCATTTTAGGCATGATTTCTGTACTTGAAGTTGTAGTTGTAGAGTTGTAGAAGTTGTAGAACCCAGAAGACGGAGCCTGTGAGTGGGCCGTGAATGCACCATCAGACTCCGTACTACTTACCAGTGAGAGAGAGAGCGCCAGACTTGAGAGCTGCAACTAGTCGGTGCAGGATGTTGTGAACTTCAGTGAAGACCTTGAACGGAACAAGCGCTCTGACTGCAGACCTCAGTTAATTTGCGGCATCTTCACTCTGGAGTCTGTTGTGTGAGCCTTTTCTTGCAACTTCCCTGTGTGTGTTTTGCTTATTAGATTTTTTTTTTTTTTTTACATATCTCACGTGTAAGTCTATGTGACAGTCGGTCTGACCCTGACATGGCTGAGGTACCGCCGCCACAGACACAGACGGTCGACATAGACCCGGACTTTGAGCCTCTCTCTCGCCCTCGATCGTGCACTTGGCCGCTGCCCCGACCGGAGCTCATCGACCCGGCAGGCTCCAACACATCTTCCCCGGCTCCGTCGGTGCAGCAGGAGCCGGGAGGAAACAGCGAGTTCATCAGCAACCTCGGCTTGTTGGAGGAAGACTACGAAGAGTACGCAGAGCAGAAACAGCCCGTGGCTTGCAATGATTTTCAATGTAGAGACGGAAACAGCGTGCATCCTCATCACCACCACCACCATCACCAGCATCATCACCTCCAGCAGCAGCAGCAGCAGCAGCAGCAGCAGCAGCAGCAACAGCAGCAGCTCCCGGGGCCGCAGCAGCTGCCTCCTCCTCAGCAACAGGTGCCTCCTCCAGGCGTTGCGCCCCTGGGCAGCGGCTCCGGGCAGAGGAAGAGCGGCCACAGCTCGTCCCGTCGCAACGCCTGGGGGAACATGTCCTACGCCGACCTGATCACCAAGGCGATAGAGAGTTCACCCGAGAAGAGGTTGACACTGTCTCAGATTTACGAGTGGATGGTCAAGAGTGTGCCCTACTTCAAGGATAAAGGAGACAGCAACAGCTCTGCGGGCTGGAAGGTGAGTGTCTTAAAGCGTCAGTGGTGTAGGATGAATCTCAGAGGGTTTATATGTGCAGGGTTTAAAAAAGAACAAAAAAACAACATTTACTCCTCTTGCATTTGTCAAATTAAAAGTAAACACTCAAACACACAGTTTAGTAGCAGATGGCCCCAAAGCAAATTATTTTTAAAGAGTAGCCTAGATACTCCTTTGTTATATTGGTCAATGAGTGCAGAGTGCTTAGTGTAAATTGAATGCAACAGATAGGAACAGCACTGTTCACACAACACAGCTACTGATCCCTGATCTGCTCTTGTTCTTGTGCAGGAAGTGGAGAAATCAAAAGACAAACCATTTACTGTCAGATCATTAAATGCACTTTTTTTTTTTTTTTTTTACACTTTGTGCATGTTATGGTGAGAGAAGTTCACAGATGCTGGGAATTATGTCCATCTAGTCTACACAGAAGTTCAGAAACCAGCTTCCTCCTGCTCTGCTGATGCGTTATAGATAAATTGTGGATTTATGGGCCTTTTATTATGTCACAGTAAGAAAATCACAGGTATAAATAAAAACATCGCTGATGGCAGAGTTCCAGGTGTTTTGTTTTGGAAACATCTGTGTTTTTTCCTATATCCTGCAGTCTGTGATGTCACAGCAATTGTTTTCTGTCGACTGTAAACAGCAGATTACCTGAGGAGCCTCAGTTGTTGTGATGTGGTCGGTGTGATGTGACTGACACCTTTAACTCAGAGAGGGAGAGATAGAGAGAAAGTACCAGCACTTTTCCAACCTGTATGTTGACCTGGTTTGGTAAAAGTGTTAATGCAGTAAATGTCACATCATTACTCTCCATTCGTTATGACTAATAGAGATGCTTGGTGTAAAATTACTGTAATACTCAAAATAAACTGTCACTTCTGCCAGAAACGAATACATTTTTTCAATATTAGGCTACTTTGAATCTTATTTCAGCTTAAGTGGTGATGGTCACACACCAGGCATGAGTAGTACGCTAATATAATAACAGGAAACAATTCTTACAATTTTTCTCCCATTTCCCCATTTCGGAGAGAGAGAGAGTGTAAATGCAGTTTATTTTGTGAGACGGTGATAAAATGAACCAATAACGTGATTTCAGAAACACCCTGATTGTTCTTTTGGCTGCAGAACTTTAGCATCTCAGTAACGTTTGAAGTTTCGGAGCGGTTTCCTCTGTCAGTGGCAGTGCACGCCTCTCTGCTGTGTCAGTGAGAAAACATACAGCTCTAAATCAGCAAAGCACCAGGCGGCATGTGAATGTAAACATCCCATACACCCAACCCCCTGGGAATATTTATCTCCATACAGGTTAGTCAGCCTCCTGCAAAAAATAATAAAGATTTTGTAAAATAACAGGGATGCAGGTTTCAGATATGGCTTTTCCTGAGCAGACTTTCCAATGTTGCTGCAAAACACACTGACTCATGGTCTGTGCAGCATTTCCATACTCATGGAAAATCCCGTACTGTCCTGAAAATTCGAAGCTGGAGATGTGTTGGACATATTTAGTACAAGGGACAAGATGGAAGAGCATTTGTCTGATGGCCCCACAAGTATGGAGGAGCAGGGCTGTCACAAGAAGAGTAGTACAACATTTCCTTAAGTTCCTTAGGTATTTGAAAAGGCTTTAGAAATAGGAACTGTCCATAAAGGTGCATGTTATTCCAGATCTTGATAATGAGGTGAAGTTAGCCAAAAAGGTCGAAAAAATAACTGTGGACAAAAGAAAGAAAGTTATCTGCACACAGTAGCAGACGCTAATTGAAACATACGCACACAAAAGTCAAATTCTTACTTCAGCTTTCAGCCCTTCCTGTAACCCCTGCATCCTTGTGAGTCGTAATTTTAAAGCTATGGCAGGAAATGCCTTTGTGAACCTCAATCAAATATAGTTTCCATTGTTTTACACCCCACATGAAAGCTTGATCACAGCATGCATCATGACTGACTGGCTCTGCTAAAGCTCCCTCTTTCTGTGATTCTTCCTTCACATGTTCTTTAACATTGGTGAACTGGTCGGTGGGAAAACAAACAGATTATTTTCCAGGGAGGCAGTGTGTGAGTAAACGTTTCGGAGCTAACTCGACAATAACAGGAGGCGACACAAACAGTTCAATCAGTGTTGGGGAGTGTGTCGGAGGGGAAGGGGCTGGTTGAAAGGGATGCTGGGAACTACGTCAAACATCCTCCATTCCTGAGCTGTTCGCTCATATCTCTGTGTTCCTGTCTTCTAGAGTTTCCTCAGCGGATGCTGCAGCTTGGAGAAAGGGATTGCAGCTCTTTATCGTGTCACTTCCCTCCGTGCCCTCTCGCAGGCCTTTTGCTGAAGGTGTTTGTGTTTGTTCAAGAGAAATTCAGAGAGTCTGCAGACTGTTCATTTTTAGGGCCAAGGACCAAGATCTCTAAATTATTGGACCTATCCCTGCAGCTCTTTAAACAACATATTTATTTTGTATTGCTTAAGTTTTTTTCCCCAGTTTGAAGCCCTGGTGATGGCCCCTTGCGTGATGGTTGTGCAACATAAGGTGCTACTATCTCATGCTTAGTTTCACATCTTCATATCTGCAGATTAACTGGGATTGGTGGCGACATAATATACATGTAATCACAATCGTCATATCTCACCTAAGATAATTTTCCATCCTGTGATGCCATTTATCTTGAGAGAGTCTGGGCTCCATGTAGTCCTGGCCCCTGATGTAGTGTTATAATAATATAGAGTGCACTGATACAATCATTCTGTTGCCTGTGCTGCAGTTGTGCAGTAGTTTTTAAGTCCCACAGTGGAATCACACTGAATTCATCTGATAATCTTTAATTTCTTATAATTATTTTTTCTCGTTAATACAACTGCAAACACCTTTTCATCCAAAACAACAGCTCCAGTTTGTTTATCTTAAACACATCTCTGCTCCAGTCTCTGCATTTCTGAATGCTGGCATGCTCACCGGGCCTTGGAACCACCGGCTAATAGTTATTTTTACACTTTCCTGTTAAAAAAACACGACAGTCCCCCCACAATGAACTATGATGCATTTCCTGCCTAGTGGATGGAAAACAGTGCCATGTGTTAACATCCCCGCCCTGCAAAACACGAGGGTCAGGACTGGAAAAAAAGAAGGGAGAGACCATAGACCATGTTTGTGCATCTAATTCTACATGAAGTCATTTTTATTCCATTTCAGCCTTCTCACCATATGGTAAAAAAAGAAATCTCCAGTCCACTTTATTATGTATTTGTCACATCCTGGCCTTTGTATTGACTCTTAAATCCACATATATGAGTTGTAATGACAGGCAGAGATAAGCCAGAGACCTCGTGGTGGGTGGAGGGCGTTCAGTTTGAACCTCAGTGATTATTACAACTCCACCTAGAAAACTGTAGGTGGGTGGAGGGCAGGATGGAGGCGATACTGGTGCTGTTAGAGCTTCCTGTCTCCCTCATGTCAGTGGAGATTTTTTTTTGTTTTCCCTCCAAAAAAACGGTGTGGCTGGCCGCTTAGTGAGACACAGAGGGCCTCTAACTGGGAGCACTGGTTCCCTTGAGATATCAGTGGGTGTTTGGGTGGAAGTGTGCAGCATGTTGAGGTACTTTACCATCTTACTGGTGCTGCCACTGTTTTTCTCAGTGAACTGTGACCTTGAATGATGGAACAGGAACTAACACCACAGAGTTCAACTGGCAGTGAGATTCTCTATTCATTTCAAAACATGTAAATTACATGCTAAATATATTAACTGAGGTACTTTGTTGAATGTGAGGAAATGTGCAAAAGCAAATCTCATATAAGGCCTGTAGATGTCATAGGAGCCCCTACATGCCTGCTGCCACCTGGTGCTTCATGTTTTCATATGTGGAAATTAGTGGTAGACAGTGTTTATTCAGGATGAGTGGACTTGCTCAGTGGAAAAATCTACTCCACGTCCATTCGATCACGGGACACGAGTGGACCTACGGAGTTGGTAAAATGCATACTGTCATGCAGCCCACATTTAGTGCAAGTTATAGCAGAATCAAAGGTGATGCTCGTGTACTAAATAATGTTTGTAGATGACAGTGTCAGTGAACTGGAATACCCTCCAACGGAGGACAGTTATACCTATTCTGACTTTGATCCTATTTCCTATGGTGTCTCAATTAAATTGGTCAACAATAAGTTACACTTGTGTATAAATGTGGGATACACAAGTGTTGAGTAGATTTCAGTCAGGATGGACACAGCTCAACAACTGTTGAAAAAAATGGAAATGTATTCCAAGTACTAACGTGAGGTTTACGTTTGTGATTTTAACCAAAATTTTGGATAACTATCAGTTGGTTTGGCATGCAGTTTTGGCCACAGGAGCCACTTGTGGCAGAAAAAAAAGAAGAAGAAAAATCCCTTGTGGCTCTAAAACCATTTTCTTGACAGATCATCATTATAAAAGACGTATTTGTATTGGTGATGACAGGACATCTACAGCTGCAAACATGCTCAATAATTCTTCTTTGTATTGCAAGTTCCATCCATGTCGAGAAACAAACTCTTTCTGTCTAAAGTAGCTTCAGCAGAAATGAATGGGAACCATCAGGGAGGCTGGTACCAACTTGTTAAATACAACTGTAAATACTTGACATTCACACCAGTCTCAGATGTACTTAAAGCAAAGAGGCTTGTTAGCTGCTTTTAGCATGCTAATGTGACAAACCCTGGTTGTGAACTTGAAATTATTAATCTTTTTTTAATGTTTTATTTATAAATTCATTTTAAAATGAATCATCCTCAGAGATGTTTCCATGAACTCAGTTTGGGGACACAGGCCAGAAGAAAAGACAGCAGCTACTGAAAGAGGCTAGGATAAAACAGACCTGAATAACTGCCAGCTATTTGTCTTTGGATCACAAGGTTAAAAAGGGAGGTCTGCCCTGAACTTAAGAGGCCCACTGAATGCTTCAAGTAACCCCATGAAGAAAGGGAGGCTTGGGGCAGGGGCTTTTAAAGTGGAGCGATCGTGGCTTGAGGGAAGGAGCAGAGCTGTCAGCTGACTGGCTGGCAGTGGGCTGAGGCCTGTGTACAGTCTGCTGTCTACACATGTGTGAGTCTGTGGAATCTGTGGCATGTCGGTTTCTGCATTGACCTCCAGCCTGTGCACGATAATAATCCTCCCTGTATATTATGCTCACAAAAAGAAACCTGGCCTCAAAGCCTTTATTCAAAATATAAAGGACATTGTGCTGGGGGAAGCAAAGAAATATGGTGCAAAGAAAGAGAAACAGGGTCAGAAGTGATTGAGATTAGCGGCTAAATCTTGTAAAAATGAGTTAGCCTTTTTAGCCTGAAAAGTGTGTAAAGAATGTGTGACAGACTGATAAAGACTGGAGATTAAGTCTCTAATCGCCTCATTATTTAAGGATATTTTCATATCATTTAATTGGGGTTGTGTGTTTTTTTTGTTGTTGTTGTAATCAACAGCTCATCATGTGAGGACGTAGTTGTGTCTATATTCTCAATTCCCCCCTCCTTGTTTATCTAAAGCCAAACTCCCAACACAAAGCTCTCCGGTCCCTTTCATGGTCCCACTTTGAAGCCATTGCAGAAGTAGGTCAGTCAGTTTGATGCTCAGTGTTAATGAAGTTGCCTGCATTGTGCCTGGAGCCACGAAGAGGCGACATGGTCTGCAGGGTTCATCTTCTTCTTCTTCTGCAGCAGCAGCGGTGCTCACCTTTTTACCACAGAAAACTGTAACAGAAAACTTTGTTCTCAGGCTCATTTTCATTTTCAACTCGGTTTGCACTTCTTGGGTCAGAAGAGAAGAGTGGGGGCGGGGGGTGGTTCACAGGAAGACTGTGTCAGGAAGTGGCTCTTACTTTTACTGTAATCTCAGCAAGTGCTCTGTTTTCTTTTATTCACCCCAGATATCTGACTGCTCTGTTGCGGCAGCAGCGTGACAACAGTTTTGAAAGACGACATTGTTTTGTTTGCGCTTTCTGTGAAGTTTTTTGTATTTCATGTGCAAAGAGTTAAGCTGATGTCATGCATACCAGTGGAACAAACTGAACATAGACTATTATGTATTGCTAGTGAAAAAATAATCATTGATACAGAGATTCCTAATTTCAGACATACTGTCCAACACTAATAGGAAGTTGCTGTTGGCACCGACAACGTGAGCCACACAATCAGCTAGTTAACAGAAGTATTATTTCCTACACGGCTGAGGACCCAGCCAACACGTACACACACAGATTGGTGTGCCACAGCCAAGCTTCTTTGTGGTTACAGGCAAGATTAGCAAACTTCCTTGATTCACTGTTGATGTTTTGATTTATGGGGGATTCTTCCAGTGTTTTGCCTCATTCTGCACAGCTTCTCGGAAACAATGCTTGGAGGGCAGTTGAACCCACTGCTGAGGTCAACGATGCCTTGATTAGAAGTAATAAAATGGTTACATAACATTTAATAACCGCATAATAAATTACATTTAGCTCGAAGTGAAACCACGGAATTAAGAAGAAATTAATCATTCTCATTCTTACAAAGAATCGTTTGACTAAATCCATTGCACCATTATATAGCCTACTTGTGGATTTTGTGCCATCTACTTAGTTTGGTGCTGCTCGTGGCTAATGTTAACTAATATTAGCCAATTTGCGGTATTGCTGCATAACTTGTATTACTGTAATTTGCTGACCTTGTTTCTGTTACATGTTTTAATATCTCACAGATGAACATTTCAACTAACGTTGTGTGTTTGCTTATTTCATTTTTGCAATAAACCCACTGACATATTATTTTGTGACATGGTGAAGCATATCTTAGCAGTAGCACGGTGATAACGTTAGAAATCAGTACATTACAGATGTAATCAAAGTTTGAAAATTAGTCACTGTAAGCTAATTGTCATATCAGACCATGAAATACATCACACAACTTCTGACTCTTTTGAAATGAGCAAGTCTGCGTTTTGTCGTTTAGCAGTTCAGCATTTTACTAGTGAAAAAAATCATCCTCTCTTAAAAGCAATGTAGTCTCACTGTAATATTTTAGTCTTGCATGTAGTAAATGCAAATTAGGAGAAAGTCTTTTTCTTCCTTTCAGTCCTTCACCACCACTAGCTCGACATCAGACCTCATCAATGATATTAAAGTGAGTTACTGATTTGAAAAGCAGCTGCTCTCCAGCAGTCGGCCTCCTGGGAGATCCTGTGTCCTGTCTGTGGTTTTGTCTGGTGCTGAATGTGAAATGTTGGGACCAATTGCAAGCGAGGCCACTTTCACTGAGGCTGCACCTGTCCCTGCAACTGGGCCTTGTTTGTTTACTTGTCCTGCGACCGTTACTGCAAGCCTCATGCTTCGCTACACAAGAAACAGCAGCTGTGTCGATTGGATTGTTTTGAAGTCCAGTAGGAGGAGTCATTTCGTACTGCTGCAGTGAGCCTTGATGAAACTGATCACAGATGATTAAGAGATCATTGGGTAAATTGGAAGAGCTGTAAGACGGTGGAGGTCTCTCCGTAATCTAATGCAGGTCTTTTAAGTCCAGCCAATTATCTCATCTGGGCAGCAACAGCTCCGTCTGTAGAGAGACAACAGGTTTCTGCTGCCCTGCATTTACAGCGTGCTGCCCAGCATTATGGCACTTCTGAGGGCAAACTGAAAATAGATTTTGTCACAAGCAAAAAGACCTTTCCCTTGTCAGGTGTTCTCGCACCAGATGACTTAGGGCCCATGTGATATTAAAACTCACACATTCTTCAGTATAGCGCCAGTTTTTGTTCAGAAAGAAATGCTGTTCCTTCACAGAGTGACATTATTCCTTCGCACGTTAGATTTGTTACAGATATGGTGGTCAAAATTTTAAGAGAACTTGGGCTGATGAAAAGCCAGGAATGATACCAAATTAATGTTGAAAATCAATTTAAAGGTAAAAAAAAAAAATATATATATATATATTTTTTTTTTGTCCTCAAGTTGAGATTGGCTAAAGACAAAGCTGCAATATATTACAATATTTTGTAATAACTGTGATGTATGTATGTATGTTATAGCTTGTGTTGGACCACTGCTGTAGCTACTCAATGGATCCTCCCTCCTAAAAACGTACGTCACTTACAGCCCTCCATAATCTGTGCCTGGGAAATGCCCTGGTTGCTAAGAGAGGTCAGTGAGGATCATATAGATTTCTTAACGCCCCGCTGTCGTGCAGCTACAGGTGCAAATATTTTAGGTCTTCAAAGTTGGTTAAACATGAGAGCCATAACAAAACGTCTTAAGAGACATTTAGCCACAATGCAACATATAATGCACCTTGGGTCGTGCTTTCAGAGAAATAATATGCGAGTGGGGCACCTCATGAATTAGTGACGCAGGGGACGTCTTTTGTTCTCTTTGGGCTGAGGTGAGGTCTGTCTCAGACAAGGATTATCCCAGGCGGGGTAGAGAATGCCTCTTCTCAGGGCCCAGTCATGCAGTCCATGATCTATTGTGGGCTCTAATCAGAGGCTACAGACATTTGCATATCACCAGTGATCTCAGCCATGTGTGAGCAAGACATGTCATTTCGTGAGTAGAATAAAAGGTCTGTGCAGCGCGCTGCTCCGATCTCAGGTCCTCCACTAATGACTCATTTCCTGTCTTCGCTTACAGTTTGAGATCAAATAAAAGAAAGACAGAAAAAGGGGGAGAAAAGGTCATGAAGTAAGTGAAGACAAGTCAGAGTAAACCGTGTATTTTGTGTCGACTCCACCTAACGCACCTCTGGTTGTGCAGGATGTCCTCTGACACAGGAAGCCTCATTTAAACGTCAGTGGAAGAGCAGGGAGGAGTCCGGTTGGTGGGGTAGGGTGGAGCGGGGGGGGGGGGGGGGGGGGGGGTTATTCTGTTGTGGTGAGTCAGAGGGGAGACCGTCCATCCCAGCACGTCATATCTGATGCTTCTCCTCCGCTCTCTGTTCCTGCTCCATTCAACCTGTTTGCATGTCTCTGTCAGCGCCGGCTGAGGAGCTCGTGTTCAGCACACAGTGAACTCATTGACCCCGGCTCTGCCAGCAAAAACATCTCACTCTGCCACCCTCCCCATCCTCACTCCGAACTCTGTAACCTCCTTTTGCTCACCGCTCCCACTCTCAGGATAAGGCTTCAGAGGGCTACTGTTGATATAGCTTGAAGTTGAACTTTGCCGTGGTCCACTGCCTATGTATAGGGCCAGTCATCCATAAATTAGAGTTTAAGTTTCTATTATTATTTGGTCTGGTGGCCATGGTTACACTTTACTTTGTATTGTACCTCACTGAACTATCCTCATCATGAAATAGTTATTCTGTTGGAAAGTATCACAATTATTCACATGAACTGTTCGGTAATAAATCAAAATCTGGGAAGATATAATTACAGTATATGTCATATTAGTAATGATTGAATGTGAGTCAAATTCTGATGATTAATAAGAACTGAATGTGTCTGCTGAAAGCTTGTCCACAGCCCAAGACCAGTACTTCACAGACACACTCAGACAATCTGTGTGTTGTTTTCAGTGAGTGTCTTTATCTCCATGCTTTGTACATCCCTGGTGAATCCTGTGGTTGGGGACATCTGGCTTTACTAACTGCAGGGAGCTGCTTTTGGGTTCACATGGGTATTTAGGGGAAATTCCCTGCTAGTTCGTCTTGTGTTGCTCTTTGGTGTTTTATTGTAGCTTCCATCCAGCACAGCCATCAGCTGCACACGAGGAAGAGTTTGTCCAGAGAGACCAAACAGTACACTACGTCTGTGTCCTGCGTGACCGTCTCACTGATCCCCAATCATCGTTGTTTTTCTTCCTGAGAGAATTACCGCAGGAGGTGCCTTCGCATCCTTTTTAAGGTTCATAACATAGCATTAGAGAAAACGGGCTGAATGAGGCTTTAGGTGTGTTTGTGTTAGCATAAGGAGGACAAATGTGACCACAGTGAAAAAACAAGGAGGCCATTTGGGTAAAACCAAAGAAATGCTTTCTGAATTACTTATTTCAGTTGCGTCATTGAGACAAAACACAGACAACATTGGATCTTTGTGAGCATAATCCAACAGCTGTAATGTTTCTGATCAAACATTTTCTGTAGCGTGTCTCCTAAAAGCAAAAAATATTCTCTTCTTGTGTTGTCTTTTCAGTTTGCTGGAGCGATGCTGCTCCCAGTGGAAGGGTGGGGATAGGGCTGTGCTGATAAAACTGTGGAAATCACAGGAAACATATGAACATTTCAAACTGTGAGGGGGCCAGTGGGCGACAGACCAGCCAAACAAAAGCACCACTTGTAGTACTGTATTATGCAGTAGTGAGCAATACAAAAGATAAACAACATACATAATCTTAAAGCTGGAATAATTCTTCATGCCAGAGGAGAAGAGGCTGAATCTGATACAACTGAAAACATTTTTTGAAAACAGTTTTATTTCTTTAGCCTTCAACCCGAGTTTCCCTTTTCATTCAGGTGAAATCATTAAAACCCAAATTGTAGGCAGCAAATCCTTTATTTAGAGTAAAATAGCTGCCACCACATATCCCATCCATCCGTGGGTCCCATGCTCCAGAGCGAACTGTTTCTGCGGCTAAAGAGAGTGAAGAGGGAGTGGAAAAAGCTCAGTAGACATAATATTGTTGGCAGAGGATGTGGATGTATACGTGCCGTTCATCTGCCGGATTTTACGTCACACTCAGCCTCTTAAGCTTTTTCTCCACTCTGTATGAAACATTACAAACACCCTCTCATTTAGTTCCCATTGAAAAGCAACTAGAGGTGACTAAGAGACTACGAGTTAACTTTTTGTAACACACTGTTGGCATGTGTTTGCATAAATTGCAAACCTTTGAAAAACACTTCATAGATGCCCAATGCCACCATAAACGACCACTGAAAAAAAGAATAGTTTTGTTGTATGCCTCTTCAGACTAATGACATCCAGAGACAACGTACACTTAATGTATTCTTCTGCCATCTAGAACTCCATCAGACACAACCTGTCCCTGCACAGTCGGTTCGTGCGCATACAGAATGAGGGAACAGGAAAAAGCTCCTGGTGGATGTTGAACCCAGAAGGAGGAAAGAACGGCAAGTCACCTCGACGCAGAGCCGCCTCCATGGACAACAACAGTAAGCTTGCCAAGAGCAGAGGAAGGGCAACAAAGAAAAAGGTACAGTTCCTTTTATTTATACAATAATCAGATAGTGGATGTCTATCATTACACGTCTGCTGAATCCAAGTTCATCATAACACACTGTTGTTTATGACAGCTTATGTGAGGTATTGTTCTTTTTCTCCGGGCCAGATGGCGCTACAAGAAGGGGTTGAGGGCGGAGCTGCCAGTCCTGGTTCCCAGTACTCTAACTGGCTGGGAAGCCCGAACTCCCACAGTAACGAGGACTTTGAAACCTGGAGCTCCTTCAGGACGCGCACCAGCTCCGATGCCAGCACTCTGAGCGGTCACCATTCACCTTTCCCGACTGAACAGGAAGACCTGGGGGAGCCCGACGGCCACATGATGTATCCTGGAGCGCCGGGGACCAAGATAACCCCGACCCTGCCCAGCCTGTCTGAGGTGACCGGGTCCTTGGTCCAGTGCGGTCCAGAGAACGTCATGGAGAATCTGCTGGATAACCTGAACCTGCTGTCCCCTAAAAACTCCCCACTGGGCTCTGACTCCTCACACTCCTCCGGTGCGGCCATGCTTCAGAGCAGCCCCTACAGCTCGCCGGGCTTGACCCCACACTCGCAACAGGACTACCGAAAGTGCATGTACGGTCCGGCGAGGATGAAGTCGCTCCCTAACCCCAACCCTGCTCCCATGCAGACACTGGCGGAGACCAAGCCAAGCTTTGGGGCTTACGAGAACCAGTATATCTGCTCCGCCGGCCTCCTCAAAGAGCTGCTGACCACGGATGCGGATGCCAGCAGGGACATGATGTCCTCTAGGGATACGCTGGTGTCTCAGGTTGGGAGGGGAGGTTGCCTAATGCCCACTTACAGCAGCCAGAGCCATGCTGGAGCTCACAGTAGAGTAAAAATGATGAATCCTCCTCAGAGTCACCCAGTTCCTCACCTAAGTCCACAAGCTATACATATCCAGCGTCCTTCAACCTCACGAGACTTGAATAGCTGCAACATGATCCCGCTGAGTAGCCTGAGTAGTCTCTCAGGGGCCCCTCCTCGAATGACCGGCCTGAGGACATGCATGCAGCTGCCCCATGGACACCCAGCTCACACTAACGATGTCTCGGTGAGTTACGGCAGAAGCAACGGCTACAGGGAACTGAACTCGGTTCACCCTCACGGTCATCAGGAGCGGCTGCCCAGCGACCTGGACAACATGTCCATCGAGCGGCTAGAATGCGACATGGAGTCGGTCCTCCATGAAACCCTCATGGACGGTGGGGCACTGGACTTTAACTTTGACCCCACAGCTGGTTCTCATGGGTTTCCGCCGAGGGTGAAGACCACCACACACAGCTGGGTGTCGGGCTAGGATCCGTCACAAACAGGTGAGAACGAGTCTGGCAGTAAGTACAGTCATTACAAAACAAATGAAATGTTCTCCAGGTAACGTATTCTCTCCTCCCTCACAGGTTTTCACCATCAAGCCGGTGCTCACCTTCCTTCAGAGGCAGGAAACGTCAATCCAAAGAAACCATCACCATCACTTTCACTTGTTTGAGCTGCAGCACTATGCATAGTGGAGTATTTTATTACTTTACGCTGAGGAGACAAAACAAAATACGTTTATCACTCAGATATAGATAGAAAGAGAGAAACTGACAAGTCTGCATTTGCAAACTATACTCTTGTTTACAATTGCTTGTCCAAAACTGGAAATATGTTTATATTTGTTTATTTTTGCTGATTAGTGGCATATTAAGATATACAGTAGAATATATTACATAAGAGAGAACCTGACAAAAATGCAGATCTTAAGAAATCTCTCAAAACGTATGACCATCGGATGAAAATAACTAGTGCTGGGTTTAAATGAGGCTAACACAGCAGCTATTCATACCAGTGTATCATCTGCATAGTGATATTAATATTATTAAGTAGCAATTGAAAAAACTCAGAGGAAATGTATAGTGACAAAAGCACATGTGCATAGCAGATTATAAAAAAAACACCTCAAAACTCAGATTGGCCTATGCACGTCTGAAGCATTTACAGAAACATGATGTGTTTGAGTGCTGTGGAAGGAGGCTCAGCCATATCTCCTCACCATTAGATGCCATTAGAGTGTGAGACAAGCTGCATCTCTAAGTCAAATTAACTCATCCAGCATATACTGTATGATATTTATTTTAATCTATCTATAGCTGTTCAATTTTTGCTTTGTACCTTTATGCTTGTAAAATATGTGCCGATGCAATGTACAATGTATATACTGTATTTGAGTTTAAACTAAATTACAGATATATTAGACATGTTGCCTTTTGAGAACAGTTTGCAGAAAGTCCATATTAGTCTCAGTTAGTCTCCACTAACTTCTGGGGGTTAGGATATTATGATATCATAATAATGTATGAAACACATTTCAGCCTGCCTTTGGTTAACTGCAAAGTCATGTTGATCCAGTTGAAATAAAAAGCTGTTTTTTTTTTTATCACTTTCTGAAAAAGGGACATTTTGGGAAATTTTCACCTGACTAATGCTGACTGATACAGGGGGAACAGGGGTGGATATGATACGATTTTTAACTGACCAGTCTTCAAAGTTTAGCTCTAGTGTTTTTTACGCACCAAAGAGTTTCCTACTCTGCCAGACACAATTCAAAGAAGGTGTTCAGGGTCACTCAGCCTTACAGTGTTGTACATATTATTTTCTTTAGCAGCGCATTTTTGTATATGAAGGTTTTTGATTACTTGTAATTTGTGTTAGAAATGGTTGTTTACATATGTCAGTCCAACCTGAATCAATAAATGTAATACAGTGGGGTCCAACAGGAAGTGGTCTCAGACATTTGGACCACACTGTACCACTCATACCTCAAAATATCTTACCTCTGAAGTGTTGAAGGGATTTTTCCTGACATTTTCCTCAGTGAGTAATGTATTGAATCTTCATTTTTGACATGCAGAGTTTTGTACATATTTTTGTGTATTCTCTCTTTTTTTGTATTTTATTAATGCTGAATTCAATTATTTGATATTTGGACCTGTTCGTTCGTCTTTGCATTTCTAGTGTTTATTTGTGCTTGAGGATTATAGCCATTAGTTTATAGTAAAAGTTTTAAATTAAACATGAATTTGAGTGAAATTGTACATTTTGAAAGATTTTGTGTGTGTAGTCACCAAATGATATATGTGAATTTGCATGTTATCATTAATCCTTTTTTTTTTTTGCTTTTCGCACATCATTTCATTTCTCTATTAATTGAATTTCAACATTACTGTAAATGATGGGTGAAAAGCTAAAGTGCATAGACATGACATGCAGAATATCCTGATATCATAATCAGTGAATCTTGTGGTGTAACAAGTACCACATCTATTATTGTTGATGCCCATTGAAAATAATTACACAATGAGTGCATTTTAGCTACCTTGCACAAATGAGTTTAAACTTTCAAAAATACTTGAGCATGTTACATTTCATTATTAATTATAAATGTTGAAGAATGCAGTTTTTTTTTTCTAAGTAACCCTTTCCAGTGGATAAATCACCATGTGAACTTGCAATTAAAGGATGAAAAACAGAATTGCCTTTGCGTGTCTTTATCAAAGCAGCTTTATAAGGAGAAATATTGCTCGTTAGCATCAGCTCCTTACCTTTATTGGAAGATCTTTTCGGCTCATTTAGTTTGTTTTGAGAAGACTGTAAACAACTTGACCTAGCATGACTTGAAGTCATTACTGTCTTCAGCTCCAGTGCCACGGAGCATCTTAAACCGTGAGGCTGGTGGTGGTGAGGAATGAGGCTTGTGCAGGATAAACACCCCTCATTAAGCACATACAGTGTGCAGCCCACATGCTCTCGTCCAGATTCTCAGAGGTCAAACCAGGTCACACAGGCCAGTGTAACTGGAGGTTGAGATCACAGAGCGTGCCTCTGTTCAGTTGTCCTTTACCAAACTTGTTTAACACCTCTGATGTGTGAGACAGTCACTATATGAGTCACCAATGCTGTACCTTGCAGTGTGGCTTTCAATACATTTATCACCCAGGAAGTCAGATTTAACACCAGTAACACCAGAACTGACAAGGCTACTACTTTTAACCACAGTTCCCCTCTGACAAAGAGATGCTTATTAACGCTGAAGATTTGATCAGTGTTGCTTAGTTGAATCATTCACTTTCTGTGCGTGTGAGTGTGCAAGTATTGCTGCAATAAAAAGCAAGCTATTGAGTCATGCGATTGTTATCGTAAATTATATCTGAGCATTTACTTGTGGGAAGTGCCGCGAATGAATGAAATGTGTTCTTGTTCATTCACATTACCTAAAAGCATACTGTGCCTCTAACACACTGCTCACATATAGTTTCCTGGTTATCAGCCCAGGTCAGACTGCCAATTAAAAGTTCTCCACGACTTCTGATCATTATCAGGGCACATTTTCATTCCTTCCTACGGTGACTCACACAGTCTCTACAGTGTCTCAGCTAACTGCATTTAATGAACTGCAGATGGGGTTTTACAGATGGTGACTTAACTAAAGGTGAGTAGGGCAGTAACTCTGAACATTTCCTAATTGATATAAAAGGAAACCATTAAATTAGATTAAAGGTCTTTTAAGGCCTCAAGCCTTCAAACAAACACACAACATCGTGTCATGTGACCACATCTCAAGGTGTTTGTAGTGGTTCCAAACGACCACAGTTAGGCCGTGGTCTGACGTAGTCTCCTTCTGTCTCTGTGCAGTTGTTTGCATGAATATATTTTTATGTATATGGTCCCCAGGCTGAGACCCTTAATGCTGCACAAGCTTAGCTCAGCAAAACCAAAATGTAATGCCAACAAATGGATACTAGTGCTTGACACTGTGCAAGGCTGTAGTGTACAGATCAAGAACTCAGTGCAGCTGTGGAAAACAATACTGGATGCCAACTCCAAGGCCATCACATAAGTCACAATAAGTGCTTGATTATAAAGAATATGTGGTTTATTTTAGTATAGATGATTAAAAATAGGCCTAGATAGTATTTGCTACAGTAATATCATATGAAATTTTTCTGGTTCACACGTTGCACTGAATACATAAAATGTTCAAGCATGTCTTAGAAAAACACCTAAAAGAAAAAGACATTTAGAATATCTCAACATAGACGTGGGTCTCTGTCAAATGTGAAAAACTAGATGCAAATGATAACAGGTTCATTTCCTGTATTGAAATCGGCGCAGTACAGCCACAGAGGGAGTCTCGTGTGGGTAGCAGCAATGTACAGCGTCTTCAACAGAATCACACCTACAAAGATCATAGTCGCTTAGATCAACATTCACTTTAATTATTTCACTTTTTTGTTGAGAGAAGATATGTTCTTTATGAGCACTGACAGTCGGTTTCAGTATACACATCCCAAAGACCTTTCTGTTGAAAAAAAATATTCATTTTGTGTTATTTAAAAACATGTTTGTGCTCCCCCTCACTGGTTTCTCCAATATATCCTGACATGCACACATAAAATGAATCATACACAATAAGAGCCCTTCACCCAGCAGGAGGCAGATCTCATATATGTTGCCTAAGTGGTTGTTGTTTTCAGAGCCATCGGGTCACCTCTGCTGCCTGACTGGTCAATAAAGTGTGTTAGGAGCAACTAGGTGGGTGACTGAGTGGGGACCGTCACTTATTTGTTTGACTGGGGCTCATCTTCTCAGCCTCATTAGCCACAAAACATGCACTCTAGCCCCACATATGAACTACACTCACAGAGCAGTAGTAGTTAAAATAAATATGTGTAGAAACAGATTTTTTTCCTTTTTCTTGAGTGGCTTTTAGAAATGGCACAGTTATATAAAAGGTCAATGGAAAGATGCAGTTAGACACAAATTGACACAGATGCAACGGGACATCCACAGGAGACAAAAAAATGTTTTATCATGATGTCACATGTATCTTAGGCCTTTATGTATCTACTTGATAAAGAGAGACAAGAGGACAGTGATACTCAAAGGTATACACAACATACAGGAGTGGAGTTTCATGTGAGTTTCCAAGCTATTTGAGCACCTCCAGCAGCCTGGACTGTTTGTGCGAAACAGTTTGTTGCTTTTGAGACCAGGATACGTTTTTTCTAGTCTTT
This sequence comes from Trachurus trachurus, assembly GCF_905171665.1. NCBI lineage: Eukaryota > Metazoa > Chordata > Actinopteri > Carangiformes > Carangidae > Trachurus > Trachurus trachurus. The sequence goes on along the minus strand of NC_139903.1, from coordinate 14,856,215 downwards.
TACTGTCCAGTGTTGGACAGAGAGTCTGTTCCCACTGTGCCCTGAGGAGCCTGATGTGGTCTTACGCTGTTTGTTGTGCACACTGAGATGTTTCTCTGCTCACTAGTTGTAGAGAGTGGTTATCTGAGTGACCGTAGCCCTCCTGGACTTCCAATGCGGAAAAACTGCAGCAACACTTTTTATATAATTCATCACACATTTATCACTAATCTCTTACTGAGGAAATGACAAGCATTACTTTTTCTGACTGAATGTAAAGTTTATTTTGCAGCACAGCACATGCAAGATGGGAGGTTTGCTGTTTGTTACAAAGACATTAGCTCACAATACAGATTGCGTTTGAAGGTGTCTTGCTGTGCTCTTGATGGTCTTAATTGACTCATAGAGAAAGCAGCCCAGCCTCTTATTAACATCTGCATGAAGTGGAAGACAAATGTTTGTTTATGCACCTCTGATCTGAATTAGATAATTCCTGCCATGCTTGTATAAATGCGGTGGACCTTTGCTCAGTAGTTTCTCCCAAAGGGGGGTCACTGGCCCGGAGGGGGGTGCACAGCAAGCTGGTGCCCGGGATAATTTATCTGTGTAGCCCAGGCACAGAGCCAGGAAATTAGGTGGTTTGGTTTGTTAAAGCTTTGCTAATATAAAACACAGTATGCACATGCACACCGAGGATCAGAGCTGCAACGCATCTCTGTGTCTCTCAGAGGGAGGCCAGGATAGAGATGAATGCATGATGAGGTTAACCTGGCAAGCAGCCTGCTGATCAGACAAACCACATCATGCTCCAACAGGAAACAGAGAAGATCAGGGTGGTTGTTGTACGTGTGCGAGCAGGAGTGGTCACCTGTGATCCACCCTCAGGATGACCGAATCTTGACGCCCTAAAACACTGCTCCATTAAAATGCTCTTGTCACGTGTGGTAAAACAAATTTTGATAAAGAGATTAAATGTTTTTTTTTTGTCTTGAGCACTTTCATGTTTGATGATTTGAATAATTGGTTTAATGGTATTTGATTTAAAACTGTTAGAATATGTACTAATACACTGTATGGATGTATACTATGGTGTCCAAGTCAAGTCAAGTCAAATTTATTTATATAGCACATTTCATACGGCAAGCATAAACTCAATGTGCTTCAAAAAATTAAAATAAAGATACAATGTATAACATAAAATAGCATATAGGATAAGAAATATTACATATATTAAAAAAAACATTTAGGACATTATAAATGGAAATGTCATAAACAAGATACATGTCTGTTCTTCCTAGTTTTGATTTTGAATATCACACAAACCTTTGTGCAACTAATAATTATGGGTAAAATGTTTGCTCAGTGTCTTTTATCACTGGGCCAGGACACCCATATTATATTACTATGAGTAAATAACTCACCAGTAATATAAAAATATTGAATTGAACACACATGCACTTGGTAAGGTCACTGCTATATTAACCCAATCTGTGTCAATTTGACCCAGTTCTCAGTGATCAGTAGTGTTGGTTTTAGTGGTGAAGTGTCATCAAGGACTGTAGTCTCCATTCTGAATCCTACACTTCCCATAATGCAATCAATCACATCTTTTCATTAGAGGTTAGACCATCCCCACCAGATTAAGACTAATGTCTCCACAGCCTGATTAATGAGTCTCAAAGCAATGAGATCAAACTTCAATGATTTAGAAATAGTTTTTTTCTCAGCTTCTTTCAGGGCCACAGAAAGGTTTTTATTTTAGTGACGTACAAAGTTATTTTTATTTGTTCCTTTGCAGAGCTCATGTCATTTCCATCTCGAAAATGTTTCCACTGAACTGCAGTATGCATATTATTACAGGAAGTGATGTCAGCTTCAGGTTTTGATGCTCTTTGCATTTTTACCGTCAGTGACAGTGTTTTTGTTTATGCAGCACAGTTTGGAAACAGCTGCCAAAAAGAACTAAACATGGCACCTTCTGTTTTGTGTCTCCATTCACATGCATGCTGAGTTCTGCAGCCACTGTAACCTACACTTCACTCGTGGCCGTCGTTCGGAGCATAAAATATGAATAATCAGTCACTTTCCAGCACTGCACAGGTGGAACTAATAACATTAATGATGTGTTCAGTTTAAAGGTTTCCAGCAATTCATGACAAAAGAGCCGGCATGCACAGGAGCTGAATAACATTCACTATTAATGTTGATTATTACACCTGCTTTTTCCTGGTTATGTCAAAGAGACTTGTTGATCCTGATTCATATGGAGGCACAACTGTATAACCCCAATATCATGACAACGTTTTTTTTAGAGGCAACAAGAGTTCCCTCTGCAGGACAAATGCTGGAAGCACCACCCTGGCTACAAGACAGCCGAATACAGTGGTGCAGTGATTTGGAGACCTCTAGTGTAACAGGGAGGTGTGTGACTGTGTGTGTGTGTGTGTGTGTGTGTGTGTGTGTGTGTGTGTGTGTGTGTGTGTGTGTGTGTGTGTGTGTGTGTGTGTGTGTGTGTGTGTGTGTGTGTGTGTGTGTGTGTGTGTGTGTGTGTGTGTGTGTGTGATATCCTGCATATTAGTAATTCTTTGTACTGATTTAGCTATTGTTTTCATGAATTCCCAGCATGCACTGGAGGTAGGGTATACCTTTGGCAAGTTCCAAACCTCTCTACTTTTATCTAACTGATCAAAGAAAAAAGGAATTCCAAACCTCATTGGTTATGTCAGCAGGGCCGTTGCTAGGAATTCTGGGCCCCCTGAAAGAAGACTAAAGTGGGCCCCCTAACCCCCTGACTTTTCCACTTTTTTTCTTCTTAGGCTGCGTATAGCTATTATCATTTTTTATTTAGCCTATACTTTGTCTATTCTCATTCATACAGGTCATCGTTCTTTTCTGGGCAAATTGAATCGTAGGCAACTGGACTTGTATTTGTCTGGGAAGACGTTTCCCCTCTTATCCAATGGGCTTCATCAGTTCGTACGCAACGCAACGCAAAAAATTGCCTACTTTGTTTTGATGCTAATGCAGCATTACTATATAAGTATTAGTCAGGGTCTTATGCAGAACTAGAGAATGCATTTCCTGAAGGAAATACGGGTGAATGCTGAAAGCTGCTGAATGCTGAAAGCAGAATAATTCAGTCATACAAAGATTAGACTACTGTGTTTTTGGGGGCCCTACTGGGCGCTGGGCCCCTAGAATTATCATCACCTTTCTCCCCTATACAACGGCCTTATGTCAGATGGAAGGAGCTTTTTAACATCAGGTTTATGTTTTCACTGAGAAACAGTTTGCACTGTTTTCAGCAGAACAAGTTAAATGTGCAAAGTGATCTGACTAGTTCAGACAGGACGTCCCCTCTTACAGAATTTTTAGTCAATGCCTTTTGGCATACATGTAGTTGCAAAACATCAAAACAGACTGTTACCCAGTGGGCCACACTGGATCCTTTCACTGAAACAACAAAATTTCCCCATCAGACTTTTCCCAAACATTAAAAATTCAACAGTCAGGTCATTGACATCCAGCAGGGTCAGTGTCCCCGCCAAGTCTTCTTGCTGATCAAGTCAGACAATGAACTTCATACAAAGACAAAACATATCTGTCCCATCACATCATTTCCCCTCTTTTAGCAGCATTAAGGACAGAGGGGTGACTGTGGTTTGCCTGCCTTTTTCAATGCTGCAGCACATATTTGAATATATTTACATAAAATGCATTCATATATTTTAATCGTCTTGAGCAGTTACAAGAGAAAACACTGGATACTTTTATAGTGCATAACCTTTATTTGTTACTATAGTTTTTTCTATAGAATTCAGTTCTTATTGGTAACAGAGTAAAATAAACAAAATATGCTGACTTGTGTATTTGAAAAATATAAGGACATCTTTTTTTTCTTTTTTTCTTTTTACAACAGCTATTGTGCAAATTATACTGGGCTGCATAACAAAAAAAAATGGTGGTAACATAAAAAAGCACCACAAACAAAATTATAATTTTCAATGTGACATTTAAGTGCAAATGTAAAATATAACATTACGTTTAATGAATTAAGCAGCATTAATAGAGCATACAAAGGCCCTATAGGTGAAAGGCGCGTACACTGCAAACATAAAATATCAAAATGGAATCAATTTTGGCTTGAAGCAATTTTTTCATACTACACACAAACTGTGCACATTAACACATGCGTACAGGAAGACAGCACTGTCTAATTCAAAGTGGCCAGTATTGAGAATTTGCTGTGCAAAACATTACAGTTCCTCTATCTCTTGTTCTATATGCTATCAGGCATTATCGGTCTTGTCAATTATTACTTCAACTGCGTAGGAAATAGCTCCAGCATCATTCTGACTGCGAAGCTGCAGAGCTAAAACCTGCTCTGCAAACTGGGCTGTTGGGCACATGAGCATGAAAGCGCTGAATGAAATTATTTCATATAATATTCATCCCAATCATGTTGAGAATTTGTATTATTGCTATCCAAGGGGGGGAATCTGGTTTTATTACTTAAGCTGCTGTTTTATAAGCAGGTGACCTTCACAACCTCTTAATGCAGGTACTGAAGGTGTCTGAGGTTAGCATTGCTAGCAGGAAAGGCAGTGTCTGAGCAGTTATTCATTTTTCAAAAGCCATAACATCCATCTGAATACCTACAGGTTACTGTACATACAGTACTGTAAGTATAGTTGAGCAAAGCCGTGAGACTTTAACATAACACAATCCAAATTAAAATCAGGGGCAGATATGACAAAAAGCTGTAATATTTTCACTCTTTGGTGAATCTGTAGCACAATACATCCAATCTAGGGGCTCTCCACTTTTTCATATAATTGAATATTGCAAGAGCACCAGATAAATGTTTTAATGTCATTATATATACAGTATAATAAAACCCATTTCTGTTCAGAAAAGCAGGATGATGCATTATAAATCTATAGGAAGAATCTGTAACAAAAAAACAAAAGAAAAACTTAAAATTAATATTTATCTGAACATTAATGAAATGATTGTTTGAATACAGACACCGGTTCCCGACAATCTTATTAACAAGGGAGACCTGATTGAGACAACAGTTAAAAAGATTGTCTATAATCTACTCGTTTTAACAGCCATTATAAAACACAATAATTTCTATTCACTGTTGCATTATTATGCTTTAATCAACATTATCTCTATGTTGTTTTGATAGTGTTATGACACAACAGTGTTCAAGGTACAGTGGTGAGAATGGAGTTTTTTTCATAAAACCTTTCACACCCCAAATGTCATTTTTGCTGCTTTGTGTTGCTTTTATTCAGTCTTATTTATTTTGTAGTGTTTTCATGGCTTCTACTCGCTGCCTAACAAATAAAATTACAGAAAATAAAATCATCCCATATACGGTTCCAACTGCAAGCGAACAAACCAGTGTGAGTCAAAATCATGTAAAATGTCCACTGAGTTTTTGTTGTGTGAAAGTCAAAGTTCATGGACTCAGAAGACCCACAGCCATAGGAAGTGACATCACCAGTGACAACAGCCATGGTGCAGATTTGACACTGATTGCAGAGCAGATTGGAAGGAGCCCTGCAATAGAGCAGAACACGAGTTTAGATGTTGCGTCTATTGATGCTCAGAAGAAACAAAGAGTGACATAAGAAGTAAACTCCACTCACTGTGATGCACGGCCATGCTGTTCTCTTTCCAGCTGTTGCCCTGGTAAACCCGGCACGTGTAGGTGTAAGGCTTCTCGTCAGCCAGCGGGGCCCAGGTGAGGCGGCACAGATTGGGAAAGACCAAGCTGACGTTGCTCCTCCTCCGGTCCTCGACGGACACGTAGATGACGGCGTTGGGGAAGGTGGTGCCCACCAGCCGGCTGTCCTGCCGGTACTCACAGTAAGGCCCAGGGATCTGGTAGGTGGGTGGGAACTCACAGTCCACCCTGACATTTCGCTCCAGGTAAGTTAGACATGGAAACATCTGAGGCCCACGAGGAGCGAACAGAAACGTAGACACTGAGTTCACTGAAGGAGATGAAAAAAGAAGAATTTATCACATTGCAGTTTTTTCCTTTTTATTCTGAAAATAAAAAAGAGAATTGGCATTGTAAAATTATTTTCCCAGGACAATGATCTGAACATACAAGCAGAGCCACACTATGACATCATCTTGTAGCAGGACCGCTGCTAGGAAATCTGCGCCCCCTGAAAAAATACTGAAGTGGGCCCCTGCCCCCTGGCTTTTCATTCAGTTGGCTTTCACAACTTTTTTCTTAGAGTATTATCTTTTTTTTTTTCAACCAGGACAAAGATGACGGTGAGTGAAGGTAGACAACTTGCCTGATTTAATAGAGCTCCACTATGTCTCATGAAACCTTTGGTTTTCTCGTTTCTGATGTCATACCAGGCATGAGAAAACATAGTGTAGTAGCATTAGAGAAAGGTGGGCATCCTGTATTGATTCACTAAGAGACAGTGTCATGTTTCAATGCGGGATGGTCTCGTTCTATACGGGATGAGTATTATTGAGTATTATACAGTGTTATTATCAGTTTCTTCATCATGTTTTATTCCTGTGTAATTACTGTGTTATTTCTGTGAAATAACAACTGTGCATAGCCAAGCCCAAGGCCACACGGCCACAGTGCAAGTTAAGTTAATAGCTGGCTAGCCCAGCCTGTTACAGCTAGGCTATTTCTTCACATTATGAAGCAATTAATTGTTATTTCTTGGCTATTTCTTGACATTATCACATAATTAGCGACCTGTAAGAGTCACCAAAAAAGCTCTTATAATCTGCACTGGCTCTGCTCCTGACCTCTCTCTCCACTCGTTTCTAGTAACCAGATTTATGTTTTGTCTTTCTCTGTTATTTCAGCTTGCACTAGTAACCTGTCCGTGCTACGTTAGCTAAACTCTTTATCAAGCTGAATAAGAACAAAACTCACTGTGTTCAGCCCTGGATATTGACTGCTGTGGTTTTTTTGGAAAAAAGATACTTCTTAAACCCAATATAAAAAAAAAGAAAAGAAAGAAAAGAAAAAGAAAATCATCCCAAAACAAATTAGATCGTGAATTCAAAGTGTAAAACATATGAATCAATATTTAAGCCTTAAGAAAATGAACATGAAAACAATCAAGTGCTTCTGGGATGATGTAACCTACAGTTGCTGCTCATTTCAACCCCCTCCCACCCTCCATTCAACTGTGTGGGCAGAAAGGAGCTAGAAAGCTTTTCCAATAAAGCCAATATCTGTATTTGTTGTTGGTTTACATAATCACACTCAAACTTCACAAATCCATGTGGTTAAACCAGCTAATGACACATTTGCTGCAGTATTATTGGACTTGGCCTCAGATTGTGTTTAAGTTCTGTCCTCCCATAACATAAGATATATAACATTGACAGGTGTTTTAACACATTTGCTATATGTATTATATCATATGATGTCATATCATATATAAAACCACCTTCACCAACCTGTTTAAAACCAGCTTTCACTGGATAAATGCACATGCAGCATCACACTAACTCCAGTCTACAGAAGCATCAAAATGCAGCCAGTAAAATTGAACTGTGACATGGCAGTCTGAACATCAGTAATGACAAGAAGACACATACTGTGAGTAGTTTGGTGCGTGATCATTATCCTGGCAAAGAGGAGACAGGCCGTGGCGATCAGGTGCAGCTCCATGCTGAACAGTGGCCTATCTGTCCGATCAGATCAATAACCTTCACACCACGTTATCACCTGGCAGAGTCCAACATGGGACAACATGAGAAAGTTGAAGACGCAGCTATAGGATACCAACAGTGATGATTAAAGCAGAAAAACACAGGAGGCCAATGATCTAAGACACTAAGTAAAGAACTTACAGTATAAGGATAGTATATAACCAGCTGCTGTTTGCCTGGATGTGCTGTCCTCCCTGCAACCTAAATGCAGATAGGACTACGCCCATGCAGAGACTTTGCACTGCAGCAAACTGCCGAGCTCCCATCACCGAATATGCGCACATCTTGTCCTTACTGCAGGTGTGAGAGTCGGAGAGCCATGCAGACATCTCCCTGGCACACGCGGAACACATTTGAACATGCTAGATCTTTCTCTGCTGATATGCGCCAGAGCCTTGTTTATTCAGGTTGCAGATCAGAGAGCGGCTCTTACCTGATGTTCGGTCCCTGTCTCGAGGGTTGAGCTGCGCCGTTGTGCCGCTATGCAGAGCAGCGCCGTCTGTTCAGCCAGGACACTCACAGCTTTGTACGTCCTCACCCAAACACACGCACACACACACACACACACACACACACACACACACACACACACACACACACACACACACACACACACACACACACACACACACACACACACACACACACACACACACACACACACACTCACGCACTCACGCACACACACACATGGGCTGCAGACAGTCACGGCTCGTGTTTCACTGGCATCGGGCAGCAGTGCTATATAAAAGCCACTCAACTCAGATATCATATGTGACTCAAGCTTGATGCATTTAGATTTCTATTCAGGACTGGAACTTTTAATACTGAGTTGAGGTGCATATTTATTTTCTTTATACATAATGCCAAGCGGCCAATCAACTTGCTTTTCCCACTGCCACCGTTCTCAGCTGCACACATGCTGTGCAGGGGCACTGTCACGGATCTTGGTGCAAAAGAAGAGTTCCCTCTGCAGGGCAAAAGCTGGAAGCGCCATCATAGAAAAGAAATACCAAGCTGTCAATGCTTCAATGGCATCTCATGAAACAACGCCACACTGCACAGTAGTTACGTAATATCTTATTTTTACAGACCCAAGTGACATTAAAGACAGAGCAGATGTGAGAGAGGTCCCTCATTGTTTCAGTTCAAAGACTGAATGTACAAATGTACAATTGCAATTTGTAAGTATAAGTAGTTTACTTTATTTTATTATTTTTTTTTTTTTTACTTTATTTAATTTATTTTAATGCTGTGGATAAATTGCACAGACCAACAGTGACAAATGTAGAAAAAACAAGAACATTCATCATGCATTTCTTTCATTACTGTATGTTTTTCCTGTAACGTTTAGAATAGTGTCAGTGATAAATCAAGACATACTTCTCTGTAGGCTGTAAAAAAAAATTAATATGCATGTAATGTTGTATTATTATGCATACAATACTATAATATTTCCTCACAAAATGATAACAGAACTCAAATATTATGTTCGCCTAGGAGGATGATGCAGTGACAAACAGGTGCAGCTCAGAGGAAGCTGGTGTATGTCAACCCTGTTTTCATCTGGTACAGGTCAACTTGGGACAACATGGCAGAGTTGAACATGAATACCATCAGTGAATAAAACCAAGGAACACAAGAAGCTTTCAGTCTGCAGACAGACACAAAGTGTTAACTGTGCTGCTGTGTATCACTGTATCCCACAGGCCTGGATGAGCTGTCCTGCCTGCAGCACAACACAAACTGCAGGCAAGGATCAGTTGAGTAGGAAATCTGCAATCGAGGTTACTTTGGGTCATTGGGACAAGTGTTGTGTGTGGTGCGTGAATGTTTTGGTGTCATCATACAGTGATGCAAAGGCACTGATATTAAATATACACACACATTTGAGATGATAAATGATGCAAGCAACTAAAGAAATCTGCTATTATTTCTAATTGCAAAAAGTACTTTGAAAATGTAAAAAAAGGAGACAATAATTCCATGTGAATTAAAAGATACCTCATAGAACATAGGTGACGTCCCTGCAGTGCTCTGGGTAAAAAAACAAAACAAAAGAATAAAACCAATGGTGCCTTGTAATATGTAACATTTTAACTGTGATTTTACAGCAAAGCATCCCAGCTGTGGTGTGGCTGTGTGTATGCTGTCCGTGTTGTATGTTTGGGAAATATACAAACACAAATCTGTATTTGGGCCTTACTAAATGGATCATTTCTAACACTACACATTTTTCTGCTTTTCTGCTCACTGTGCTGTTGCCAACAGCAGCATACAATACGTATATGTAATTTCCCTCAGAACACAGGCTTCTTCACTACAAACCTAATTTTTTTTTTTTTTTTTTAAGTATATTTTTGGGGGCTTTTTTGCCTTTAATGAACAGGAGAGTTAAGAGAGACAGGAAATGGGAGGGGTGACATGCAGGAAAGGGCCTCTCGATGCAGGATTCGAACCGGGGCCGTCTGCAGTGAGGACTGTAGCCTCAACACATGGGGCGGGTGCTCTACCAACTGAGCTAAACACCACCCCACTACAAACCTATTTTTACACTTATGAAATATACAACACAGTTTTATTATGGCAAAGGGGCAGAAAACTGAATGAGTGCCTCGTGATAACACAATAGTACAGTGAGCCTGCTGATAGTATTGTGCGCACCATTGAAAAAAAAAGAGGGGATGAGTGTGTTTCACCTGCAGTGTATCAGCAGCAGAGGAGCAGCTGGGATCGCAGCAGAATCTTTAATGAATGTTACTCTGTGCTTCACCTGCTCTCTCTGCCTCTGACATCAGCACAGAGCAGACACAATTGTGTTTTTTTTTCAGATGTTAAGTAGTGTGCAGAGTACAGTTGCTTGTGTTGTTTTGCTGTGGGTTTTGCCTTTCAGAGACCTCAGCAAATCTTCTGTCAGAGTCCTGGGAGACTGCTTCAGTATGGCAGCCGTTCAGCAGCTGTCTAGGAAGGACCTTAGTGAAATGGATGGGCAGTGTGAGGACTGTGAGGAGAATGCAGTCAGTGGATACAGAGCATCCAGATTGTGAAACTGAACAGATTTATATTTAAGAAATTCCTTGTGATACGTATGTTGTTATTATGTTGTCATATGTTTGTTGAAACACTGACCTTAATCCAGTGACTGACTTGGCTCAGCATCAGCATTTCTTGGTTGATTATTGACTCTCCTTAGTTTTCACCACAGCGTGAAGAAATTAGATATGTGTGCTGCGGCTGAGAGTGCGGTGTTGTGTGGCATCATATTGATCATAAAACTTCCTCCATTTCCTCCACGATGCATTTGATCTTTTTCATCCAGATGATCATGCTGAGTTACTGTAAACATCTGAACAACTGACATTTCACCTAGACACCAAATTGTTGTAAAACTAACAATATTCCCATCAACATGTGCAGTATTTATAAAATGTTAACATTATCAGCTAAACAGACATGTTTTGTTAACATGACCTAACATCTGCACATTATTATTGCTATTTTGTATAAGCACACTGACATTAGGTTCATTGGCAGCACCAAAACTGCTCTTAGCGTGTAGTGTATAGTAGAGTAGAGCAGAATAAAATAGAATAGTACTTTATTAATCCTTTGCAGGAAATCATTGTGTCACAGCAGCTCCAATAAAATAGAATAAAAAAATGCAGATAGATATAAGTGATTTTAATGTAGTTGTTAATGATAACAATGATAACAATGATAGCACATATTGTATCATATTGTGTGTTATGTGCATTTATTTTATAATGTAAATAGAGAGTAGTAGATCCTCAATATGTTTGTTTAATTAAATTCCCTGGCTTATATTAATAATTTACATATAGCCTATAAAATGCTAAAGTAGCTGAGAACCTGCTGGCACGGCGGCTATTACTGGCACACTGAATGAGGAAATGTAGAGCAGCTGCATGCTGAGGTGTCCCAGCTAATCAAACCCTCTTCACAACTTTTCCTTTTTCTTTCTCATTCAGTTGTTTGAATCCATTCTCCTGATATGGGGCCGGAAGTTTGTGTATTGACATGTGATCCCCCGTGCTCTGGTAAAACAGTGGATAACGATCGATATAGAAATCCTTATGCAATACAGAGAAATGTCCCCAAAGTCCACTGGAGCAGCATTTTCTCCCACCTCCTCTCTCCCCCTCCCCCTTCCCTTTTTGTCCCCCTCCCTCTCTCCTATGTTTCTTCTATAAGCCGACCTCTACTGTATCTACCCCTGGCATCACACTGCAGAGCACTGAGGAAGGCTCAAACTGCATCAGACAAGGTGAGAATGCTTCATGTACTATTATTTGCTGAATCAGAGCTAGGATAAGGTATTTAACTCTGTTACACAGACTGATCTTTTGTCCTCTTTTATTCTGCATGAAATCTTTGGAGTCAGCAATAAAGCTGCAAAATACATGAATGAAGGCGAGAGAAGGTTTGCATCAGGCAAACAAAATAATACTGAGCTGCTGTGTGTGTGTGTTTTTTTTAACATCTTGAATCCAAGCAGACAAATAATCAACCTATATGTTCTCGTGGGACGTTAAGCTCAGAAATGCGTCAATGTTGGCAGTTCACCAGTGAAGTTTGCAGTTGGTCTCTTTGCAGCCTAAACAGCTGTGTTGTACTCAGTCATTCAGTATTATGGCACAGTGACTTTTCAACAGTAACCTCTGTGGGTTTGCATGAGAGCTGCAGAAGTGTGGCATTCAACTCTCTGAAATCTGACCCCCCCACTCTTTACAGCACTGTCAGCTTTATTTGCTTGGAGGCTCAATACTGTAAAAAATAAATAAATGTAAAGACAGGAGAGAAAAATAAAATGGTTGGCTGTGCTGTGCAGTGTTTATCTGGTGTGAGTTTGCTCTAACTCTGTTTTCATGCAGATTGATTTTCTTTTTTTTTCTTCAGGAAAGTTGGAAGAATGTTCTTTCTCACCACAATTTTACTCTTCGGTGAGATCATTTGTGTCACATCCTTTCCTATTGTTGCATTGATGACGAACTTTTAATGGGTTTAATAAATACCTATCTGATATCAGATTGTCTGTTTGTGTGATACTGTGCGTAGGCTTTGCATCAGCCCAGAAGGTGATTCAGTTGTACTACTGCTCATTAGACGAGCACAACCTCAGGATGGACTGCAAATATGCGCTTTCTGCTGAGTCATCAGAAGCATTTTGCAAGTACACACAAGGTGAGAGACTCCTTGACACCACCGACCCAGATGAGGAGCAACATGCCCCCTTCAAGAAACGTGCCAAAGCTCGCCTCTTCCCAGGGAACAACTGTCGCCTGCTGTTTAAAAACCTGCCCAACGGCAAGTCCAACTTCACCTGCAACATCAAACAGCCCGACACGGGAATCACGGCAACCAAAACCTCAGTGGTCGACAAAAGTAAGCCATGTGTGCTCATGGACGCTGTTCACCACAGCTGCATACATCCGGTTATTTTACATGTAAAAAAAAACATTTCATTGTTTGCCAAAGAAAATGCTCCTCCTTCTGAAATTGCATTATTTTATTTTGCAGAGCTCCTCCTCCCGTGTTCAGCGTGGAGTGTCCTATTACAAAGCTGCAGTGGCCTACTGCTGACCTTGATGACACTTCCCATGCTGCTGGAAATTCACTGGCTGTGAATAAGGCGCCAAAATGCTGCATACTTTAACACTGCACTTCATAATCATCTGGTGACAGCTACCGGCCTCCCAACGAATTGTGTGTATGCACAAAGTGCAATGAGTTGAACTGAACGTATGTACAATATATGCTGTAATTGGTATGTAACAGGCCTGCATACTCAGCGTCATGCACTCAATACTAAGCACATGTACTACTGCATACACTTTATACTCTACAGTACACTCACATATAATCAATTGCTGAAATGTACTGAACAAATATACTGGATGCAGACAGATATGTCTAACAGGGTGTTGAGCAGAATGTGACTTAGTCCTGAAATTGAAAGTCTATATTCTGTAATAATTAATACTGAGCTTTAGCCTACCGGTTTAATAACAAAGTAGTGAGGGCTGTAAAGAGGAGAGACTTTAAAAAGTGATGAAAACTGAGTTTGCTCTATACTGTCTTACAATCTCAAATTTTCCCAGCTCAGTTGTTACGCAAAGTTGCCCTGTGTGACTTTATTGCTGAGTTTCATCGCTCTTTAAGGTAAGCAATCTATCTTGCCTGACTGAAATCTGTCCCCTGTGTCTCTTCTTGGCTGCCAAACGATGAGAGGAGACAGAGGCGACCTTGTGCCACACAGGTCCTCTGGTGGAAGATTGTGTCTTACTTGTCGATAAGAACCGGGCAGGGCAGCACCTTTAGCTTTGGCAGGGTGTAGTCTAGTGATAAACAGAGAAACAAAAACTTTAAAACTGTTTTTGACTGTTTAATGACGCATGCATGAGCAATCAAGTCTCTATTCTACTTTACTGTATGAAATCCTGCAGCGATAGTGACTTAGAAAACCTAAACACAACCTCAGTGTTTGTTTTGCCTTCCACTTGTGCCTGAGAAACATTATCCATGTTCAGCCGAGGCTCATAGATACACAGTATGTCTCGGAGGGCTGCAAATCAGATCCTCATTGATGATCCTATTTATACATTTACATTGAATATGCTTTTTATTGTGCAATGTTTTCTCTGATAATGTAAAGGATTTTTACTCATGTATATACTGTAGTTGAGTAGGTGGTGTGTAGCCAAAGCACAATCATTTAAATGCACTGAAAAGCACTGCTTTACTATGTACTGTATACCGACAATAAACTCAACTGAAATCTTAAGGCATCAACAAAGAAGAACAATGCTTGTTGAATGGCACAAACAAATCAAAATGAATGGAGCTGAGTGTTGAGACCCTTTTTCTCGATGATAAATATAATGTGAAAGTAAATTAAACCTGTTTATGCATGTCTTACACTTGTGTGTGGGATTACTGTTTCACTGAATGTGCTGTCGATCTCCTGTAGAGGGCAGTGTTGTGGAAATTTGTTAGGCAAGATCTGAAATAAAGATGTTGAAATTGACTGTCTTTTAAGGGTTTTATTCTTTGCAAAGAAGGTTCTCAGTCAAACAGAGTGCAACGTAGTCTGCAAGGAATGGAACAAAAAATACATTGAACAGAGGGGTTTTGTAGAATCTGTCACACCCCCCCCACAAGTGAACTTTATCTTGCTGAAACAGATTACAATGTATACACCAAGGTCAGCAACAGGCGTCAAATACAAGAATCAGGCGATGTTAGGTGAGAACATGCACAACATGTATCTCTCTATTGTATCAGAGAGAGAGCACAAAACAGTAGAAATGAATAAACAAGTACACACTAAACATTTCCATTACAGGTAGCACTGTGTTAAACCACACTGCGCTAGTGCAAAGTGGCAAATAGAGGAAGCAAGTGATTGCAGGGTTTACTGTCATGAAAAAATACCAAACGTTTAATGACATGCAAAGAAGAGTGTATTGTTTGAGATGCTGGTTTTGAGATTAACGTGCAAGGACAAAGTATATGAAGCGAAACACAAATACAAATCCAGAAATGACGCAAATGCAAAAAAAATAAATAAATAAATAAATACACACATACATAAGCAGAAGTGGTTACACTATGTAAGAGTGTGAATGCAGTATCTGAGCATTACTAAAACCATGCTGCTACAGTACAACAGCTTCTGCTTCTTCTTTTGAGGGAAGCCAACATCATCATTCAGGGATTTACTCCCATTCAAGGACAAATTAAATCCTAGACAAACATTTTGTCGATAAGGCCTCACCACTTTTTCTTTGCAGTTCTGCAACAGTTTTACTGAAACATCATTCATCATCATTATGTGTTGTTGCCTTCATATTTCCATGGACTGAAAATACCGGCCAAAGGCTAAATTATGAGGAAAAAAAACAAAAACCAAAGTGTCTACATACTTTTGGTCACATGTTGTAATTTTACACCTTTGGACAAACTTTAAAGACAGAGCATGACATTTTTATTTTTTACTGCCGAGTCAAGAGAATAACAACTGTTAAATTTGCACTTCATCAAGCTAAAGTTATATTTACCTGTAGAAGCTCACACAAGTTGAACAAGTCCTCACACACACTTTGAGTCAGCATGTTGCCTAATCTTACACATCCATTAAGGAGCACTTGTGTAATAATAATGATAATAATAGACAATAATGTTCTGCTGATGAGTTTTGAGTCATTACTAAGAGCGTGTTACACCACACTCCAGATGACAACAAGGAAACTGTTTCACTTTCTCTTGAACATGACAGGTGGTCAGGTGTGCACTGCACACTGATGTATGACAGATAAACACATAGCCTGTGTTGATTTAATAAAACTGCTGTGAGCTTGACTCATTCATCAGTCACAGTGCATCAGCAGTTTCAGTTCATATATAGGGGAAGTCATTTACGTACAAAGTAATACTTGACAAACAAGACACTGAAATGCGTAGAGAAGGCAACACAACACAAATGAAACTGGTGCACAGTATCTGATGTGTATCATGATGACGATCATTATTTCAAATTGATTTGTTGTAACCTTTTCCCACAAATGTTTGTGATATGTATATGTGTATATGTGATATTTCTACACTTCAAATTCAGATTCTACAAATAAAAATCTCCTATTTTTGTATTTTTTGTACAGGTATTCATGCCTATATTGTAGGCTTTAGGATTTATGTACCTGTTTACGCATTCACTTTAAGTAGTAGTAGAGTTTAGTCTCATGTTTTAACTAACCTATTGTGTCTTATATTTTTGACTAACCCATTGAGTTTAAAGACAACTAAAACTTGTAAGCAAACCATATAGATTTGTGTTGAGCCTAATTCATAATGCAATGAATACCAGTAACCTGTTTGATCATTCAGAGGCAAAGTTGAGAGCACACAGAGCCACAGTGAAACCAAAACATCTCCAAGGCCAAAGGGAGGAGAGGATGAGAGGCCTGTGGCCTGCTGAATGAAGCATTGTGAGGAAGAGTTTTAATGATCTGTATTATCTGCCTTGGACCCTCAGACACCTGGGATGGAAAATGTATGTCAGTATAGGGAGGATTTTGTTGTAGTCCAGGCCCAAGAAGGGAGGGTTGAGTTTAAACCACAGCCACTCCCCACCTGTTTCTGACCAATAAGAGTTAATTACACACACACACACACACACACACACACACACACACACACACACACACACACACACACACACACACACACACACAGTGCGAATTATTAAAATGTATGTAACGTTTTGTCTTGGAAGAGGACTGGGAATTCTCGCTCTCTTGGGCAAGATCTTCGCCTGAAAAATGAACTGAGTAGCTAAATGTCGCAATGTCGCGTGGGCAGAGCTAAATGACTCTAAACTCGTACAACAGTTTGTTAAAAGGTCTGTTCTGGTCCAACCTGCTCTTCCAGTCATTAGCCAGCAGGCAGGCAGCCACCTGAGGGATCCTATTACCGGAAGTTACCGTTTGTGTTGTCACCTGGGCAGGCTCAGCAGGTGAGAGCAGGCGGCAGTGAAGCAGTGAGAGCGAACAAGGCGTCGGTTCAGTCAGTCCAAAGTTGGGAAGTACCGGAGCTCAGGTGTTTTATTCGACGCGAGAAAGGTTTCTGTGCGTTTTCTGCTCGTTTTTGCACGGGAGTTTTATTTCCGAGGCTCGGTGTCGTGGATATATCAGGACCAAACATGATTGTGAGAGGACTGGTTTCGGTCGCTTTGTTGTTTTACACATTGACAGGTGAGTGGTGTTTTTTCCCCCCTATTTTCTTTGATTTTGAGTTCAGTCGACGCTTAAAAGTCTTTGATGATGTACTGTTTAATTTAACAGCTACATAAAATGCAACAGTAACGACAATATGACTGTTTATCCCCTTAAATACTAAATGAGCTGCTACCAGGTGTGTTGTACTACGGCGGGGCCTGGGCCTGGAAACAAAACCTCAGCCTGCTCGGTATCCGTTCAGGAGGTTATGGCGTTAGATATCATTGAAAAAAGACTATTGTTTATAATCTGAAAGTTTACAGATATTTTAAACTATTTTCTCTTAAATACAACAAACAACAGATCTAAAACGCCCTGGGATCAGTTTAATAAATACAACCACACACATAAGTAGGATTAAGTGCTCTACAAACAGCTTGAAATACTCCAGTTTTCATAATCCTGTATCTGTTGTTACTTATACCATTATGTATTTAAAGGAATATTACAGTAATCTTAAGGGAGAATGAAATTCTATGAGGCCGCATTGAATAATAAAATAAGATTATCATACAGGTCCTAGTAGAGTAGGTCTCCACCTTCCCTATAAAGAAAGCCATCACACAATGGTAACCACAGCTGTGCCTTTTCTTGTCACTGCTGTATAGGAGGTTTTGCATTTTGGCTCTCTTCATTTTTTTTCTGTGGTAGAAAAATTGTGCTTGAAAAAAACAAAAACAAATCCAGCAGCCACAAATCACATGATGCAGGTATTTGAATCTAATTTGTATGTGTGAATGGGGCATTAATTGAAGTGAGTATCTGAGACCTTTGTCCTGGTTGTTCTGTTTCAGTAGTGACTTGGTGTTTTTGCACGTGAACTAGAAATTAGCATCAGAGACAGACCTCTTAAGATTTGTTGATTCGAACAGAGAATTTAATCGTCTGGCCTTGAAAATGAGATTCCCATGGTTTTCTTATCTCAATGTATTCCCAGCAATTTACCTTGAAAGACATTTATCTCTCCTACCCTGAAACTCGCAAAGTATGCAAACAAGGAAGTCATGGAGTGGCCTGGTTTCATTTTACACTGCAAGCCTGAGTATCTGTGCCAAACCAAAACTGTGACTGTGCTGCCTTATCTCAGCTGAGACCACCTGTGAGAGACGTGTGCAGGGTGTGAATCTGTCTGTCATTATGGTACAATACAATAAAAAAATGTCATCTGTAAATTTGAATGATCATTTCAAGTTACTTTGAAGTTGTTGTTTATCTTTTCTCTCTGTTGAAAGTTGGTTAAAGCCAAATGACAGACTTTGCTCACAGTTGATGATTAACTGGCTCCTACTGCTGCTGCTGCTGCTCTGTAGCTGGTCAAACAACAACGTAGCAGTTACACCATCGACTACCCAGCACTTACAATAAGTGGTGGTATCAATGGGGGACGGTATGTTGTTATATAAAGTGGAGCAGTAGCTGTGTAAATGGTGTGTGAGACAGACCGGCGGTCACTATATGCATCAATGATTTAGGTGCCTGTGTCTGGTGTCGCTGCGCTGCTGTTGTGGCTGAGACAACTCAGTTTCAGGCAGACTGTTGACGGTTTCACCGGAAGTTTTCTGGCTCAGCAGACACGCATGAAGCACTTTTTTTTTTCTCTGTCCACACCCTGAAGCCTTGTGAGCATGCTCCGTCCTTTACAAGGGATGTGCTCTTTTCTTTTAAGTGGTTTTTCATTAACACAACATCAGTGTGTGAAGTGCTCCTGTGGGAATGATGTAAAGCAGAGGTCGATCTCCTTCCCCTAAATACGCTAGTGTATATATGGCGAGAATAATTCTTGTTTATAGGGCAGAAATGAACATTACTTTGATTATGATTCATATCCTGCTTATTTTCTTAAATTAATCTATCAGTTAGTCGTCAACAACCTAAATGCAGAATTATTTCCTGAGAAAGAGGCAATATTTATGCTTTATGTTAAGGAAAGTGATAAAACAAATCAAACACAATTTCAGACCTTTGCTTTGCTTTATTTCGAACATGTATGAGTAACACAAGAAAGTAATTTGAGAAACAAACAAAACCAATGATAATACTGTAGTCAAAACAATAACATGTCCGAAAAGGAGTAGGATGAAACATGCTTATTTAAACCTACCCCTTCTCCACTAGTCAATTAACAATCAGTCTCCCAAAACATACATATTTGCAAAAAAAGAAAATACATAAAATTAATAAACAGATACATAAATAATTTATGAAAACACACGATTGTTAAAGCCCTTCTTCCTCCCAGTTCCCGCGTGAAAACATAAGAATGCATTGAGTATCAAGTAAGCTGCTGATAAATTAAGTTGATCAATTAACTAGTAGTTTCAGGCCTACTTCTGTCATTGACAAAGCACTGAAAAATTTCAGGTATGGCATTTTGATGACAGAGTACTTCCTGTTTCTCTCGTCAGTCATTTCAGTTGAAGAGCGCACCTAGCTTTTCTGAGCTGATCAGTGAGTGAGTTGATGTCAGATTCTGTGATGGACAACAAAGCAGAACTGATGCTGGTCCGTATCGAGGCTGAGTCATCGCAGCCGTGGTTCAACCTACCAGTCCTTATTGTCTACTGCTGCTGTCTCCTGTGTTAATATTACAACACAGTGTGTGCTTGTCTTGCTTCTTCCAAAGATTTACCTCATATGATAGAGATCAAAATACAGGTTTCCAATACAACATGGTTGTTGGAGCTGCTGCTGCACACGCTGCAGTTACTGACATTAGTCTATCACTCCCTAATCCATCATCATCAGCTCTGCATAAAGGAAGTGAGAATTTACACAGAGGACATTTTCAAAACTGTGGTGATGAACATTTGTCACATGGTTTTCAAAGACAATATTACTCAATGAGAAAACATAATGATTGAGCGCTTTCAATATGTGAGTCAGTCAATGATGTGACGCTAATTTCTTTGTGCCAATGACAAAAATGTCCAAGTGATGTAACCATAAAAACTTTTCACTAAATAATTCCCTTATTTATCACTGACCCATGTACAATAAGTCATGTTGTGCCTAATATTCCTGTATATTGGTATAAAATGTTTTCCCTTTCCTGTCTTTAATGCATCCAACCCAATCCTATAGATTTCATTTATGTATTTTTTTTTCGAAGTCTTATTACCTTTTCTATTTGTAATGTTTGTCTGTCTAGGTGTAGATGGCTTTACAGTCTCTACAAACACTCCAAATGTGAAGGTGAAAGAAAATGAAGGTGAGTCCTGAACATGCAGCTTTAATTGAATAAAGAAGATGAGCCAGGAAGTAAATTAACTCTGTTATTAGTGAAGTTTCTGCTAAAAAAAATGCACAATGTTACAATCAAGTTTCAAGGAAATACTATTTCTCAGACACAAAGCATAACAGATTTTATGAATGAATTGAAAGTTTGTGAAACAGTGTAGAGGACAAACATATCTTCATACGTGATCAGATATTGTATCTTTGGTTTTAAAAGTGGGGTTTCATTTGTGAAGGCCTCTGAGAGCCATCACATATACATAATGTAATGATATCAAAATAATAGTTGTGAAAACCTTTCTAGTCCAGTTTTATATGTTCATTTTGGATTTATTGTGAACTCTGTTGTTTTTGTTGTTTCAGGGACCGACCTGAAATGCACTTACACAGCTGATTTTGGTCAAGACGCGAGAGTGGAGTGGAAATTTAAGAACACAAAAGGTTCACAGACATACGTGGTTTTTGATGGCAAACCAACCCGTGAGTGGAGTAATGTTTCTTTTTTTTTGTCTATGTTCATCTGTAGCATATTAAAATATCTCTGAACCTAAATAAATAAATATCATAAATATAAAATAGCTATGCTATAGAAATTTTTAATGAAGGTAGTACTCAAGTTGAGTCTGCTGACCTAGTATCCATCTATGCCAGTAATGATTATGTGTATGTGTTTTCCACTATTTTTTTTTAAACAAACTTCCTGCTAAGTAGTAGCAAATATTCAAGTCACTTGATGATCACATGATTCCCTGTTGCCGTGTTTCATGATTCAAATAAGAGTCATTTTCTTTTTTGTGTTGAACATTTTGCAGTAGCTTTGGCAGCAGACTGTGCTCTCTGAATGCTCTTGTTATGTTATGTTATGTTATGTTACCTAATGCAGCTACATTTTTCCACAGAGCCATACTCCAGCAGAGTGACGATGTACGGAAGCAACATACGCATCAACAAAATGACCGCCAATGATAACGGAGTGTACAACTGTGAGGTGTCCGGCAATGGGCAGTTCGGGGAAGCTGTACTGAAAGTAGTTGTTCTAGGTAATGGTCCATTTTAATCACACATTAAAGAAAAATCCCTCTTTTTATTTTTACTTATCACCACCATAAAACGAACAATACCCTGATGTGAACTTGCTCTGTACTGAAATCTGTGTCATACTGAACGTTATGTCCTGCAGTGCCTCCAGGTAAGCCTACGTGCAGGATCCCCACCTCGGTGACAACAGAGAAGGCAGCAACTCTGACCTGCTACGACGGCACTGGCTCCCCTCCTCCGACATACAGGTGGTTCAGAAATGGCACCCCACTTCCCGATGACCCAAAGAAGATTGCTGCTTTCCGAAATTCCACCTACACCCTGAACCCCGCTACTGGCGAGCTGGTCAGCTACACCCCGTTACGTTGCACATCTTTACTTCAACAGCTGTGTCTTTTGAAAACAAAACAAAACAAAACACCAACAACACCATTTTGTTTTTTGTCTGTCTCTGCAGAAATTTTCAAGGACAGCCAAGGGGGAAGCCGGTGAGTACTACTGTGAGGCTGTCAACGAAGCTGGTCCTTCTCAGAGATGCAGAGGCGTGAGAATGGAAGTCCGTAAGTGCTCTTCACATTTTTCTTCACTCTTCACTTTAATTTCAAATAGCCCACTTCAGTCTGAGCTGCTTCCTTGACAGGGAATCAAATGAAAAAATGTAATTAGTTTTATTATTATTATTATTATTATTATTATTATTATTATTATTATTATTATTATTATTATTATAACCTTTATTTATTCTCGAGAGACATTGAGGTTGCCCTCATTTTCAATGTCGTCGAGTTTACAACGCAGTTTAAAAATATTGACAGTGGTTACAGTCATTTGAAGTGATTACAACCAATATACACTTAACAAGAAACAAGAAACACAATCATCTGAAACAGTTACAAATGGAAACACAGTTATTCATGACCAAGTACCTAAACTCACTGAGTGAAGGGAGCGCGTCCAATCTCAGGATGTGCTGTAACGCGTTCCAAGAGCTAGGGGCATCATAACAAAAAGCAGTCTTGCCAATACTCGTAAAGACTCGAGGAACTTTGAGTAGCAGTAGTTCAGCCGAACGGGTCCTGTAAGTAGCAGTTAAAAATCATCTAGTGAGCTGTATGAACTTGAAGAGCAGTAAACTTCTTTGACATCAAGTATATATTTTAAATTGCATGCCGAAGATACAACTTTCATTTTGAATTAATTTGAGCATGAAACGTTTACCTGATAACAGTCAACCTGTTATTCAGCTAATGAACCTCACTTTTTCCTTAAGGTGACGTGAACACCGGAGGGATAGTTGCCGGGGTAATAGTGGCTCTGCTGCTTGTTGCCCTGCTGGTATTCGGTATTTGGTACGCCAACAAGAAGGGATACCTGCCACGTGAGTTTTCTACCTTATAGTAAAGTTACATTGTTTACTGTGATCGTCGATGTTCAAACACTCTGTGTTGACATTTTCAGGGACCTTTTTGCTCTGAATAGTTGTCTATAGATTTAACCAAAAGAAAGTTGTTTTTGTATTAAGCGGCACATAGTCCAGGTTCATAGTTAGCCAGCCAGTTAGTGACTTTATATTCTTTTGCGCTATTGTCTTATATTTTTCCTTTTTTAAAAGTTGAAGACAAGTAAGACCAAACATTACCAGAAGCAGAAATATCACAATGTGCCCTTAAAATGATAGAGAAATGGTCAGTGGTCAATTGGCCACTTACTTTCTGCTGCTTCAAGACAACAATGCACCTGACCACATCTTATTGTAAGACCAACAACATGGGCACTAGATGGGAAAATGAGTCAACTGCAGGAGGTGACGGGGACGGGTGCATGCCACTGTTCTAAAAAGGCAATTGAGGTGTTATAACATCCATGGCAACTGATTAATGCAATTTGCAAAATTCATATAACTGAATCTAATCAGAGCACGCTGTCAGGATGCACAAAACCCACTATAGCTACCTGCTTTTACTATTTAAGGCTGTATTACTTTTCTAAGGGATTATATTTTTATTTTCAGTATCACACTTGCAACTAATTAGTGTGAAGGCTGAAGGCATTATCCTCACTTGACAGAATCGGCTGTATGTTTGTACTTCTGTTCCTTTTACTTTATCCCACTGATGTTTTCCCCTTTTCTCTTCACAGGGAAAAGTGAAAAGTAAGACATTTTCCTTTGTTACACTTTTGATTAGATTTTTAGCAGATCATAAATAAAGTGGTTTGTTATCTCTGTCACTATCTTAACATCTCTTTTTTTCCCCTGCAGAAAACCCAACATGGTCTACCAGCCGCCCCATACAGCGTATGGTGATGAGGAGGATGATGTAAGTATGAACCTGCCTGTTGTTCATCTAAAAGCTTTACATCACAGCTGAGTTTCTTTTGATTTTGACCATGTCAATTTGATATGTTTGTCTTCAGGGGGATTTCAAACAGAAGTCATCATTTGTGGTATAGTCTGCAAAGAGAAGTTGCTACAGGAGAGAACACCTTTGGTTTTAATTTTGTCCCAGCCTGTTTGTTTTTTTCTCTCAAGGTTTTCTATCGAGTGGATTTCTTTGCTATAGATGCCCTCTCTCATACTTGTTATAGTTTTTTTTTTTTAACAGAGCCATCAACACTAGTGACCCATTTTAGCCTTAAGACATTTGTCCACCTTTGTTTGAAGTGAGTTTCTCATCTTCTTTCTCCTTATATGTACTTTCTTTTTGTCCTTATATGTACTTTTTACAAATATGTAAACACAAGTCAGAGAACAGATGATGCCTGCACCACTAGTAGGAAAAAGTGTGTGTTTGAATGTATTCATTTATTTTCTTTGTGAGGGAAATGAAGGTGAGTGCAATAGACATAATTTTCTCTGCAAACACACTTTTGATAGAAGTTTTTTTTTTAAAAACTCTTAAAATCAGATTTTTATGACATTTGTTGGCTCCTCAGCAAAATGTCTTCCACAGAGCCTTCTCATCTCCGAGTCTGTGCACTGCTTTATCTTTCTTTTTTTATATACACACTGTTGTTATGTAAAATATTTGGTTTCTCTTGAGGTTTGTTAAAGTTTTCATTCTTGTAAATAAAATGAAAGAATTTGACATGTGTAACTTTAGAACAATTTAGAAATCAGGAGCAGTTGTCACCAGGCTTCCTGACAGGAACTTGACTTCATTTGTGGCTGTGGTAGAGACTGTTTGTACAACATCAACACTGTAGATGATGCTGAACTAATATTAAATTTGTCTCTTCATGTTGTCTGAGAAAGTAGTCTTTAAACAGAACAACTACGTCCGCTGAGCTCATGCATTGATCTTCCAAACGGTCTGGACTAGAGGTCTAGTGTGTTTGTAATCATTGTGTGCAGCCTCATCAGGATCATTTACTGCCCAAAATCGTCTGACTCGATGGTCCAAGTGCAAGTTCTGTCGTCTACCTCCAGACACCAACATGACTCTGTTATGTACCATGTGTTAACCTTGACATCCACGGATTCTCAGGTCAGGCGTTCAGGTGTTTTGAAAAGGTCTCACATGAGTGCATATCATGAGTTTCTTTCATCTACAAGCTACAATATTGTTGTCTAAATTGCCTGAACTTTGCAGAGATTTTAGAGCTGATGTATCAGCTTATGATTGTAACTACATATTGGTTAATAAAATGTTTGTTGTTAAATTAAGTCTTGTCTTGTCTGTCAAAAAGTTTGTTATTCAGCTTTGCATCAACACAGTTCAGCCTCATTGGACCCGCTCGACTTAGTACTACCTGTTTTTCTTCTTAGTAGAGGTCATTTTGGGGAATGACAGAGACTGGTTTTACTGACTGGATCTAAGAGAAAGTATTGACCACTCCAGTGAACCGCCTCATTAGCTGTCTGTTTTGAACATTGTACTCTTTTGCTGCATCATTGAATACTGACAAACATACGATCATGCAGTAAAACCATAAACCACTCTGACAGTAATGATCCAATAAAATGCGTTAGGCAAACAGATGCGCATGTAGGCATCATAGTCAGCCCGCTCAAAGTGAAATACATCACCTAGATTTTCCTTATCACGACTTATGGCAGCACCACGTTTTATGTTTTTTATTACAATATCATTAACCGTGACCAATCTATGTGAGAGTGCAGCACAGTCAATAATGTCCATCATACAGTCTATCAGTTTCCTTGATGATACAAGTAAAGTGAAGTTCTACAGGTCCATTTAGGCAGGTTTCAAAATAAAATAAAATGCATGCACGTGATATTATATGATTTATGCAAGTGTATAAATCAAAAACATTTGGTTAAAAGGTAGATTATTTAGCATTATGCAGTCAACATTAACAAGATGAGCTATGATTAGTTATTAAATGCTATTTCTTCTTTTTGTTATCAGTTATAACAGACAGAAGCATACTTAAATATATCTAAAAGCAGCAATAATAATAATAACATTAGTAGCTACTACTACTAATAATCTTTTATCATTTATAATTATTAGTTGCCTTTTTTGCATCTGTAATTGCCATGGTAACTGATGATGGCGTGCTGTGTGTACTGCGCATGCGTGGAGTGTCGACACCCACTTTCGTAGACAGGAAGTGTGACCAACTTTTTCCACTATCCAGCCCATGGATGTATTATGATCCAGCCCCACACATCGACACGTTAACAAACATCACACCGCCTCAACTCATCTGGTTCATTTCTGCGTCCAGGGCGTCATCAGCAGCAGCAGCAGCACGCGCGGGTCGGACCCAGACGAGCATGCATGTGTGTGTGTCCGCCGCCTGGAAACAAGAAACTGATTTCCTGCCCCTGTCCTGTCCTGTCCCCCCCCCGCCCCCTCCTCACTATTAGCACACTGTCCCTTTAACAGAAGGGGCCGCGCAGTGGAAGCTTCAACCTTTAACAGGCTGCGGCTCCGCTCACTCAGTCAGGATCCATTCATAAATAAGACATCGTGTGGAGAGGAAGCTCGAGCAGAAGAAGGCGCATCTTGATTTTTCATTCAGCCGACCGGATGCGAGCGGCGAGCAGGAACCAGACATGCTCACCTCGGTCGGGGACTGCGAAGCGGGGGCACGGCTGAGAGAGCAGGAGTGACTTCCCATGGCTGACCCCTTCATGTGCGAGCCATCAGGAGGCAGCTCGACCCAGCCCGGGGCATTTCTCAGACCTCTCGAAATGCTCGTTTCTCCTTCTTCGCAGCAGCAGACTCTGGTGTTTTCTACGCGCTTCCGCTTCTCACAAGTCACCCAGGTCTAGAGAGTCTGCCGATTTCTCCCCTGCCTTTTTATTTTTTTTATTTTTTATTTTGTAAACAGTATACTAGAGGAGTCTGGGACCGGACATACCGATGGAGCAGTGAGTTATTATGGCAGCTAAAGAGGAACTGTATGCCAAAGTGACCCCGCGGAGGCAGCGCCAGAGCCGGCCGAGCACCGTCAAACATGGGTCCACTCTGGACGTGCTGCTGTCCATGGGCTTCCCCAAGACCAGGGCGTGAGTAGTAGCTACACAGCTGCACTGTCCCAAGACACACACATGCGCACACACACCGTTATAACTGGGCTGAATCAGGATTTCCAGCAGCATCTATTAAATCCACACTCAAAGCCAAAGTTTCCTCTCTGAATTAAATCAGCAGCTGATGTGAAGCCTCTGCAGCCCAGAGCTGTGCTGTGTCAACATGTGACCTATGGGGTCATGTCATAGTTGGCTACGACCTCACTCTTGCACCCAGAACCATATGACATGTTCAATTAATAAGAGTTAATGTCATATAATAGCCACTTCCCTATGGACATAATTATTTGTATGTGGAAATGTGCATGGTTGATGCTGCTGTTTTGTTTATATGATAGCATCATAAAAACGAGATAAGATAAGAGGCCTTTATTGTCACTGCATTAAAATACAAGGAAATTGCAACTGCCCATCACAGTGGTGGCATACATACTTAAAATCACACACATCATAAAAGCAGGAAAACTGAAAAAAGTAACAGTACATAGAGCGGCTCCTGTCAGGGTTATAGTTCTATTTTGCACAGGACATTATGGAATGTAAAAACGTGTAAGCAGCATTTTAAAGTTGTTGATGGTGCAGGTGGAGATAATTTCAGTACTTTACAAGGCTGAGTACTTAAGTTTACTTTATAACAATGTAATGTAAGGCCCTGATAGTTCCTGATAGCTGAAGTGCAGTGTATGAAGTACTGAAAATGTTCAAATGAAGCACAAATACCTCAAATCTGTACTTGTCTGCACACAATTATTGTTTTCATAACTGACTAATGTAATGGTAATTTTCCTTCTTTCTTTTTTTATTTTTTTATTTTTTTTACAATGAACCATTTTGTCCATGAAACATCAGAAAAGTCACATTTTGACTCAGATGTATTTGTCTGAACAACAGTAGAAAACAAGGAAGTAATTCATTTACATCAACAAAATGTATTTTTATTTTTAGGATATTGCTGAGATCATTTTCTGTCAATTGACTAATTGATTGCGCCACCGCTTCAGTCTATATTTGTCCTTATGCTGTAACGTTGTCTGAATCAAGACAACATTACAACAGCTCCTCTTGGTTTTCTCTGAAAACCCGATTCTGTGTTTAACAGTGGAACGACAACACTTCTCCCCAAGTGAAGACGTTTCCAGGAAACAAGTAGTATTGGCTTGTGATTGTTGCCTGCAGACTACGTGATTACACTCAAAAATGACAGTTATCCTGGCAGTGTGTTGTCTGCTCAGTGCAAGTGCTCGTGGCCTCAAACAACATTTCAACATCGAGCAGCATTTGGGTTTAGATGGGTCTAGTGGTTTGGTAAAGTCTCAATAATTAACGGAAGAAACTAGAAAAATGCAGTAGGCAGTACTGATGTTGAGATGTATGCTTTATAATGCTATTATAACTGCTTCTTGTACTCCTTGTAACTTACCCTGTTAACAAGGGAAGGTGTATTAGCGTTTATATCTTCTTAAAGTAAAAATACAAGAGTAACCAGTTACTCTTTAACACCACCAACACTGGCCATAGTCGCTGAATATGAATTATATTCTAATTTAAGTTCTTCGTGGCTCAGTTTTTACACTTCAGCCTTCTCTGATTGCACAAACGAATCACATAATCTATAATCATGATGTCCCCTCTCATTGTTCCTGTTGTCAGTGACTCCCACATTATATATTAAGCTCAATGATTTGAACAGCCTCATTTCACACAAAAGCCTTTCTTTATCTGCAGCTTGCCTCGGAAATGTGTCCCCGTGTAACAAAAGAAATGTGAAAAAGTTCACTTTTGTCCACGGCAGCGATAATCTGCGAGCGCCGTGATTAACTCCCAGATCCATTACTTGTTTCAGCATCAGAGTTGTAGGATTTCAAACCGTCTCCCTCGGTAAAACAAGGGACTGAGATGTACCGACGAGTGTTGACAGCTATCTGAGTGTTGCTAAGTAGGCCAAAAGTGTTGAGCAGTCATTTTTCTTTTCGACAAGACAGATACAGTATCTCCAAAATTAAGCCTTTTTATCCTCCCCAAAAACTGGCTAAGGTCACGCAGGCTTTCATCGTGCTCGACTGCAGCTCTCTCTCCTCCTGCCTAATGAACCGCTGCAGACAAAACGAGCCACCGGATTTGGTTATATTTGCAGACTCACATCTATTATTGATGACAGACTAATACACTTTGATTTGATCGAGGCTATAAAATTATAATGAAGCAGAATAATTTAGCACCATTACCTTCAAGCCTGTCGGGTCTGATATCAGTTATGTAACACAAAATGGAAATCATGAATAGTCTGAAATCAACAGAGGTGAGACTGTAGATGGTTGTGCTCATCACTCCATCACTCTGGGTTTGTTGTGTAAGTTTGGAGACTTTTTATTATTAGCTGATGCTTAAAACTAAATATCAGTATGTGAAGGACTCGCTGTCATTTGAAATTTTTTATACTAAAGCCAATATGACATTTGTGTTTTGGTATCAGCACCAAAAAGAATCATTTCTTGATAACATAATACTAGGATACTAGAATAGGTCGAAAGAGGCTTTTCATTTCATAATTTCAGCTGTTTTCGGCGTAGAAATGTTAGTTTTACTGTTCACACCTTTTATGGTGTGGCCAACAGTCACACCACAAAAGGTGTGAACACCACAAAGTGACACTCACTCTTCCATCTAAAACAGAAGTAGCAGGAACAGTAGTTAGTTGACTGCTGTGGCTGGTCCGATAAGCAATAACACAGTTGCGGGCACGGCCGGCCCAGCCCCGGTTACATCAACAACTTCCCTCTATTCTCTTCACTTTTACCTGGTATTTCTTTGACGATTTCAGAACGGGCAGTTTGCAAACTAACACATGTTCAGACTTAATTCCTGAATACACTGATACACCATCTCCATCGTCCCCGTTTCCTGCAGGAACACGTAGCTGTTTGTTGCCAAAAAAGCTCAGATCATCCCACTGTCTGTTACCTGCAGCACCAAGCAGCAGACAGACTCAGTTAGAAACTATCTGGTGAGCATGATTGAGTATTCAGAGCTTTAAAGAGCTTCGGGACCGGGTGGAGACCAAAACAGAGTTAAAAGGAGGGCGATTCATTTTTCATATCACCTTTGTGATATAGACTTCAGACTTTATTATCCCTTTTAGGTAAATTCATATTCACAGAACCTCTTCATTCCACCGTGAGGACAGAGCAAGAAGGTAACATTGGGGCAAACACACATAATACAACATATAGACACGCTATGTACACATTTAACAATCCAAAAAAAGAGTCCACACTGCCCTGTACATTGAGGCCATTTGTTCAGGGTCGCTATGAGGCATTTGCTACACATTTTGCACCTCATCACCCTGTATCTGTGTCCTGAGGGACATGAGGTGAGGTGGGTGTTTATTGAATGTGTGATGTCCTGTTCTATTAAGGTTGCAACGAAAACCACTGCATATGCATTTTCCTTTGCAACATTTAATAGTTTCTTCAATTTTAAATTAAAATTTGCAGTTGCAATTGCAATTTCAAATTGTGCATTTAGCAGGTTAATAGAAGTGCACCCACAGTGAGAGCATGGTTGTCAGAACAAATTAGTTGCAGAGCTTTCATTTTGTGTAAACCTATAAAAAGCTGGGCAAAAAAACTTTGGCTCAATCAAACAAAATCTGGAAATGGCAAAAATTCTGATCAATCAGAGAGTGACTGATTGGCGTAAAGGAGAGTTTGACAGTAACCAGACGTCAGGTGCCAGCTTATAGTTTGACAAGGTTTTGATGGTTGGACGTTTTTGGTCTGGGAGCTACAACGTCTGCACAAATCACATTTCAACCCAGTCACATTGCGGTAAAATATCAAAACAAGGTTTGCATGCTTTGCTGTCAGGCCTTTCCCTGGATGTTGGTGGGAGAGGAAGAAGGAATAATAGGAAAATCAGCTATCAGTCATAGCTTCAGGGAACAAGGCTTTCATTGTGTTGGAGGTTTTTTTCCCCTAGTCAGTAGGGAGCATGAATCATGTACACACACATGCTCACACACAAACACACACACACACCAAGCCGGCCCTCTGTTTTAATTGGGGGATTTTCTGCTTAGTCATTCAGGAATTGACTAGTGTGGTCAGAGAGGAGCTGGATGGACGGTGATCTCTCTCTGCCTGTCCTGATCCTGCCTGCTAGTCTAAGCGCAGGTGTGGAGACACAGTGTTCGATCAGGTTGTCTCTCCTCAACTAGTTTCTGAGTGAGAATGCACATGGTTTGTGGTTTGTTATTCACCAACAATCAAACATTTGGGTGCCTGGTCAAATCTTAACCAGGATCAAACACTGAGGACATCACCAGTGTGTCCTGAAAATATCCAGCACCATCTTTCAAGGTTAGTGGTGACTGATCCAGCTCCTGTTGTGAGATAAACACCAGACCCACTATAATGTCATTTCCTGCAAAAGCCAGACACTGTTGGCTTTTATCTTTGCTTGTGGTGCCTTTCTTCTTATTTAATGATAAACAAACACAATGAGGGGGGAAAACAGAAACCTATTTTCTCCTTTCGGGCGTTAATCATACAATCTCTGGCATTACTTAAATTGTACTTGTGTAAATGGTACTTCCTTTTATTCCTGTGAAGAGTGTTAAGTATTAACTTTTTGTCGTAGCTACTTCCCTCCATCTAAAAAGAAAGTAAAGCTATCTATCTTTATCTATCTCGTGTGTACAAAACATATCGTGTGAAGCACTGTATATGGGCATCAGTGCATGCTGTAGCCTACTAGAGGAACTGTTTTGAAGTGTGAGGCCCACATGCTGAAGCCTGGTTTGTGCTTCTTACAGAAACAAACACGATGGTTGTGTGTGCGCGTTTGTGCATTCCTGTTGTGCTTTATAGCTTAGACAACTAGGCATACTGGAATTACGCACCTTAGGAATGGAAACACACCTTGAATAGTCCCCGTGCTACATGAAAAACTTAACAGTCGACATAGTGACTCCGCTGTGTCGGCCATGCGTGAAGCACGACCCTGCCTCACAGCAGCTGAGCAAAAATTTGTTTTTACTGAAATAGAAACACAGTTTAACATAATGTCGATCATACAGATTTCTTTATCGTTATCTGCTGCTGCTTTGTTTTTCCATTAAGCCGTTATGTGGCAGCTGTGAGCAATGGAAGCAGAAAGTTGATGACCAAAATGAGCCAGAAGGACAAAAGCAGTGATGGAGACAGAGTGAGGAGGAAAATGTAAGATGGTAAAACTGTTTGACTCAGTCTGGTACTAACACGATGCACCTGTGCGATAGTGAGATTGACGCAGAGGAGGTGAAGTTTCCCATAATGTGATGTTTTAAACCAATCACAGATGTTCTTACAGTGACAGCGGGTGTTTGGAAGTTTCGACCACCAGACTTTGAGCAGAACTTTTTCCGATAAGGAGCTGAAAGTTTATAATTTTTTGACAAGCAAACCTTTTTAGTGGATTTTAACCTCCATCAATAAAGTAATTAATTCACCAACAAACTGTGCCAGCACTAAACTAATCCCATGATAGAGGCTTCTGGGTCAGATTCGCCTCATAATGCTTCATTGAAATTATATATTTTTTAAATGGTGCAACATCCTTTACTTTGCTCCTTTGTTTCAGATGAAATTGTTAATGGGTGCTGACATTTCTGGTTCTTCTTGAGCAAAAACTCAAAGCTGCTGTGGTTACTGAGCTGTTGCACGTCTAGCTTAGATCAGCCCCTGAGCGCTAAACCCATGTTTTCTTCTCAGGCTGTCATTCACAGTGTGAAGCCTTTTGTGACCTCAACAGGAAGTCAGTGTGCGTGCGCACTATTTAACACTGTTCTCTTCACTTACATTAGTTTAATAACTTCTGTCTAAACCAACAGCAAACTGTAAAAACCGTACTTCAGTTCATGTGAGGGCTCCGTTTTATTATCCTGGTACTCACGACATGTAGCCTAACGTACGCGTTACATGTGACACTTTTGTGGCTGTGTTTGCAGCTTGCAAGAACAAACTATGAGCTTGTATTCAAGACGACCAAGAGGAAGTCGCCCATTTCCGGAAGTGGTTTGTGACCTTTACTGAGCGCTTTGTTGAGACAGTAGTTTTAGGGCTGCTGCAACAGGAGATTCACATCACACTTGCATCCATTAAAGGAAAAGGTTTGATTAACTTCTTTCCTCATTAGAGAGAGGATAAGATACTACAATCACAGATTATAGACATTTAATGCTATCCAATGTAAATACTTGTTAATTTAATTAGGTATTAAAAAGTATTTTCTCCTTTTAAGATGCCTATTACCAACCATGGCTGCAGCTCTCAGACTCGTGCAGTTTGCCTGCTATGACACATCCTGGGACTTTGAGGAGTGCAGTGTGATGCATCACAGTCTTGGCACTGTGCCTCTTGTATTCTCAGTAAAATATTTGCTTTGTGCACTTTGACTTGTTTCACTGACGTCAGGCAGCTCTAAAAATACCCTCATTTTAAAACAGCACTCTACATTTTACTTTTGACAGGAAGCATTGTTGATCATTTGTTTAAATTGATAAGCTTGATGAACCCAATAGTGGAAATTATTAATAATGTATAGTGAGCTGAGCATCTCCTCAGCACACACAGTTCATTTAAAGGTGTCAGTCTGTGACTTGCTGGGGTTGGACCTTGTGAACATCTCACCCTCTTCTCTGGAAATAATGAAGTGAAAGTTAGAGACGCAGTTCCAGACACCGCCTGCACACAGCCGCCTTTGTTACAGATGTGGTAATGAAACGTTGCCTTGTCAGCTTCAAAGACGAGCTCTATGGGTGTACAGTACCAAGAGCTGGCCTCATTAGCGCTTTGCTAACCCCTGACAAAATGTTGTTATCGCCAGTCACCCCAGGCAGTGCATGTTACACATTTATTATTCCCCTTCTTCCTCAGTGTTAGATGTGTGAATTGATGCCACTCTCACTTCTGTGCAGTAGATATGAAGCTACTGCTAGCATCATGTTAGCTTAGCTTAGAGCAGAGACAGGAGACTCAGCTAGCCTGGCTCTGTCCAGTGATGATAGTATACACACAACAACACCTCTAATGTGTGTAATTAACAGGCTGTTTTATCTTTAATCCAACACACACAAACAGAAATGTTGAAACCTATGACTTACTCGCCTAAATGTGGCTCAGAATAGAAACTGTACCAGAGAGTCTCTGTAAAACTAAAGCTTGTCGTTTTTACATTTCAACTTGTTCCCAGTAAAACAAAACAGTATATTCATTTGTGAATTTCAGAGGTGAGAGATGATGTCTGGTGCGTGTGTGAGTCTAAGCTAAACTAAGCTAAGATCAACTCCCAGCTGTTAGACAAAATATCATCAACCTTTACTGTACATCCAACTGTTGGTAAAACAACAAAGTAAGCCTATAAGTATTATCTCCCAAATTTGTGGGGATATTTATTTAATAGGAACAAAAACCTTTGCATTCAGTCGCCAGCTGAGAAAGAGTGGCCACTGCCATGTTCACATTGTTGATGGAAGTGTCTGACAATATGATGGATAGAAGTCCTATAGAGAGACACCATTTAGTTAAAGAGTAATATCCTGTTTGTTTAACAAGAAACGACCCTCATTCAAAGCTTTAAGTCTCCACTGACTAAAACAGTCATTTCTATAGGCGTTTGTCGGTCCCCTGCTGACTTAATCAATTAGTTTGTTTGTGATCCGAATATTTCTTCCTCCACTGAATCAGTTTGTTTCTAGTTTGCTCCGTTTCTGTGTCCTTCCACACATGCTGAACAGATCTATTGTGAACAGACTGAGAAAGTGTAAGCAAAGCTGGATTCAATTTTTTCATTTTTGTTTTTTCTCGCTAGTCAGGAGGTGAAACAGTTGACGAAGACGCCAAAACGTCTGCTGCTTGACTCGGCGTGAGCTCATGACCAGGTCCGAGCCCGAGCGTAGTCGGCCGGGCTGGACGTAGGAAAGTACATTTCCTCTGCTGACGGGGCTCTCCTTAGGGTGCAGTCTGGTGTTGGGCAGCAGCAGGGCTCTCAGCGCTGTTAGTGCGATAAGTGGTTAGTGATGTGTGTTCGCCACCGGCCTGTAAACAGGAAATGTTGATTCGCCCTTAGAGCTGAGTCAGGGAGGGGCCCTTGGGAGCATGTAGCTGAGAGCGTTAGCATGTGTACACATTTGTGCTTGTGTGCACTGCAGAGACAGGGTGACATTGTTTAATTCACTTCATTCCCACAAGCTTGTTACTTTTGGCTTTAATTTGTGATTTCCTCATTCTTTCTTGGCTAATATTTAGCCATGAAAATCATGACATTTGTGTAGGCGTATTCCCAATTACTTGCAACACGATGTTCAGAGGAATCCCAAATGTTCTCACTCAGGCGATACTTTGAGAAGTGTGCAGATTGCCTGATGTAAAGCGATAACTTTCCCTGAAACCTGGAAAATATCCAAGTCTAGCAAAAAGGTCAGCTATAACAAACAGTCCAAATAATGTTTACATAAATGAAGACCCAAAAACACCGCTGTTTAAATGTGCAACAGGCAGCCAGCACATTTTATTCGTAGTGCAGCTAAATGTGGAAATAGGAACTGAACGCAGTTACCATATGTGGGTGAAATGAAAAGCTGTTTCCAATATCGCCTGCAGCATTGGTGCATGTGAAAATGAAGTAAAAGCCGTCATCTAATAATGGTCACTGTCAATTATGCAAACAGTGGTGTTGGTTCGAAGCCCATACCTAATCCACAGTGACTTCTCTCCCTTACACTCTCTAATCTTTTTTATCTTCCTCGAGCTGTGAACAGGAAATGCAGTTTATAAATAACTTTCTCAGTTCTTGCTAAGAGCAAAGGAGAGGCCTCGGGGTTAGATGCAGTTATTGAGGACAGTTTGTCCATGGCTGCTTCATCTACGTTCAGATCAGACGGAACAGAAACGACGAAGAAGGGGATATTCAGTTCAGCAAGACGAAACCTTTGGTCACAAAAATATTGATTTGTTCTTTAAAAAAAATCTAACAGGATCAAACAGCTGGTTTGCCAGAGCCTTAGTGCAGGATGGGATATCTTTCCCGGTCAAAGCATCAACTTTCTGGCCCATTAGGGAGAAGCGTTGCTCCATCTCCTGTCACCTGGCCGCTCCCTCTGCCTCCCTCTCAAGGATCTGTTTGGCCCGCTCCCTCTGCACCTCTGCTGGTCTCTGTGGTGCTGGTGATTGTCGCCGTCCCACTTTCTTTTGCTCAGGGAAATGGAAACAAGGTAGAATTAGAACTGTAGCCTATGATTGAAACGTTTTACTCTTTACATCCAGCATGGAGAGGACAGTATTGACAGTGCATCTGATGTAGTAGTTGGCACATACAGTCAACACAGTCAAGGTCAACCATGCGTTATAAAGCCCAGCAGGGACATTGAAGTGTGTGGGGGGGGGTTGAACTAATTTCCCAGAGTACCAACTAGACAAGACCACTGAAGAAGTAAGGAATTAAAAACAACGTCTGCTATTTAAAACTACATTTTATTCTGTTTGCCATGTCAGAGGATTATTGTTGTTGGTAGAGTAAATAGTTTAACAGACTATTTTCTGTGTTGTAAAACAGTATTGATTCCTGGGATAAATCTTTGTAGGAGGTTTTTTCTTTTTTTTTTTGCAAGTTTCTGACATTTAACCACCACACTATACACCTCTATATTGACAAAAATAATCCAAAGCACCATCAACAGTGAAGAATAGTTTCGGTCGTGGCATTCTCAGAAGGCTCAGCAGATCTGTCACCAAACTGTGTCACGTGTCAAAAAAAACGGTTGCAATGTGCTGAGGTTTTTGATTGTGCAGACTGTCTGACTTCACTGACTTCACTCCTTATTGTCTGTTATAACCACCACACACACACGCACGCACGCACGCACGCACGCACGCACGCACGCACGCACGCACGCACGCACACACACAGGTAGTGTTATTATTATTGATACAGTAGTTTGTAATGGATCTGGGAAATGTGCCCAGTGGGGCTGCATTATGCAAAGGGTCCAGATTTTTGAATCAGAATATGTTCAGTGTCAGTGCGGTTAAAACAAACAAGACAGTGCATGCGGTGCTTTGTGAAAGAGCAGGAACATAGATGCATCTGGCAGTGTACTACGACTTCCTTCTGGTTTGTCACTTCAGACTGAGCCAGGCCAGATGTCTTCATACATACTCTTTTATTTTTTTTTAGACCTTTATTTCGACATACATTGAACGTTTAGATGGACATTTTACTACCCATGATGTAAACTGAACTACTTAACTCAACAATGTGATCAGAAAAGCACTTTGCCATTTAACCTTACTGTCTCTTTTCTCATCAGGCAGAAGAACACACACAAAACAAAACAAACCCAAACCTAGGACAAAAATGTCAAACTCAAAAGCCCACAGCTTCTGAGGTACTTACAGATATGCAACTATGTACCCATAGTTCAGCCTTTCATGGCCTTTTGTTATTAACTGTTCTTTTTTTTTGAGCTGCAGCCGACAGTTGGACTGAACCCATGGAGCTGGGTCCAATTTAGCATTTAGACGCTGCTGTTATTTTACCCTCCTGCACAAAAGTATGTCTCACATCACTGACTTAAAATGGCAAGCAATGTCATGCCATGTTATCATTTATATCCATTTCTCTTCACTTCTTCTTTGCCTGTAGATTGTCGAAGGACAGAGGGTATCATAGACTGTGCAGATTGTAAATCCCCTTAAGGCACATTTATGATTTGTGAGCTATGGTGCCGTATTAATGAAACAAGAGACAGGGTTTCTAGAAAGATGGAGCAGCCTAGTAAGATTGAATTCAAGTATCATCTCTGTGTGCGTGCCCGCTGACACAGCGGTAAGACCTTTTCTATTATTTTCATGTTGCAGGGGTTCACTTTCATAAAATACCACCGAGATAAGAAGCAAGCAATCCAATGTTCTGGCCCGGATTGGATTTTGTGACGTCTCAGTCACATCTGCCTGTAATCCCATCATGCCTTCTGAGAGAAAATCCCCTTCTTTTCCTCCTCCACACAGCACCAGGTGGAATATCTGAATAATACGACCGTAGCCAACAAATGACTCTCTGTCTTAAGCCTTCCACATGCAGTAGCGCTTTAGACTGAAAGAATAATAATAGTAATAAAAAAAAAAAAACAATATGTAAAATATCGGGTCTTTAATCTAACAGTTGAACAGCAGATTGAAGTTTTGACTGCGCCTCTGTCTCTTGTGCGGTTGAGGTTCACCCGACATACATTTGTCTGTGCATGTGGTAATAGATCTGTGTGAGCCATCTGTCACGATGCTGTGGCTTTTGGCTTTGGCGTTCCCACCCTGCCCGCTGTGCTCTGTCAGGGCACGCTGCCCCAGGGTCCGGGGACTTTGCTGTATCTAGGACCCTCTCAGTGGGACACATTTAAAAATGGCTCATTGAATTTGAACGCTCGAGTAGCACAATGAACGCTGTCAACCTCGACAACACGTCTATATCGCGCTGTGAATTTAAGCCAGACAGTGGCTGTACGATGGCACAGACAACCACACTCCCTTATGTTCATTTGCCTTTTAATATCAGCTGCAAATTGTTCTTTTCTATTCATTAGAAACGGCCATTTAGACAAGCAGTGACAAGCGGCGCTGTCTTTAGGGACAGCACTGCTACGCTTTAGATGGAGCCTTTGTCTTTGGTTATCTAATGAAGTAAAGGAGTGATTCATTCTCACTGACTTTCGGCTACACTTAATTTTGTATAGCACACACATGAACTTGAGCTGAAAGGATATAGTTGAGGTTTAATGGTTGAATGCAGTGGAGACAATGTGCTTCTCATTTCCTGTAACTTCATAGTCAGCTACCCAAACATTGTTTTTTTTTTTTTTTTTAGTTATTTCTGAGATCCATTTTTATAGCTCAACAACAAAAATAAATGTGAGAGATATGAATCTTTGCAGTGAGTGGCAGCACCCTTATCTTATTACTTATATCTATCTATAATCTCAGCTGCCAGCTATGTGTATCGAAATCCTCCATACGCTAATTTAGGAAATGGAAAGTTTGAGCTATTGTGTGTCAGATCTTTGCCGATAAGTCTGTGAGAGCCCTTGTGTGTTGAGCGATAAGTGTGTCACTGATTGACTGAAAGAAGGGCAGAGATGTAAACCTTCAGAATTACAGTCACGTCTAGGACTTCTGCGTTAGTCCCCTCCAGACCCAAAGAAGCTGCTCTAATCAGAGAATCCCTTCAGAGGCGGCCCATGATACCAGAGGTTTTATAAAAAGACACTAATTAGATTTTGAGCACTCAAGAGTAATCATGTAATCAGCCCTCTCTTGTTTCAGAGAGACGCCTTAAGAAGTTTATGAAGGGACTGTAATAAATCAAGTCATAGGACACGGAGGCTGCATTTTTCTAATTAATGCCTCTGACACCAAAACACGAGACATGAATTATACTTTCCTCAATGTTTCGGCCATATTTAGGGCTCCTAATGTTGTGAATTTTGGCTGCTGCAGAAATGAATTAGTAACCAAGACGATGCTTGAGAAACCCACTCCTCTCTAAACACTGTAGTCAGTACTTAATAATTGACTGAATCACTTGGAACAGAATCAAGTCCAGATTCAGCTTCATGTTAAACCCTATACACACTGAATATCAGGATATGGATCTACTGTTTGGTCAGTTGTGCTTAATTGACATCAGAAGTAGAAACTTTGAATATTTTCTTTTGCAAACAATGCGGCTGTTTCAAATCTGTATCAGTGCAATTCCATAAAGTTCTGGTATGAATAACAAGCTCCTGTTATGAATTATAGCTTGTTGTCTTTTTACTACTCTCTTGGGATGATTGTTCTTTGTTCATTGTCACGTGGAAGTGCAGCAATCTCCTCCTAATGAACCCGGTCCGGAAGCGAAACCATTGATTTTTTGTGACTGCAGCTTTGATCTCCTCTTCTCTTTGTATCTGCAGCTTGAAAGCTCTGGTTTCGACAGGAGGCAAAAATGTCCAGGCAGCTTGTGACTGGTGAGAACAACAGTTTTTCTCCTCTCACACTCATCAACGTTCATGTGAAAATGTCATTAGAAAAAAATCTTGTGATGTTTTAAACCTGACGTGTTTTGACCCGGCTTCATTGTGTGGCCGTGCTGTTGCAGCAGCAGAAGCGCCCTCTGCTGGACATAAGCTGTCCTCACCTCCGGTTTTCTTTGCTCTTGTCTCTAGGCTCTTCTCCCACGTGGACGACCCGTTCCTGGACGACCCTCTGCCCAGAGAGTATGTGTTATATCTTCGACCCAGCGGACCACTGCTCCAGCAGCTGTCGCACTTCTGGCAGCAGTCCCGCCAGTCCTGTGGCAAGAATAAGGCGCACAACATCTTCCCGCACATCACCCTCTGCCAGTTCTTTATGGTCAGACTAAGATGTATTCTGTCTGTGTTTGTATGTGTGTGTCAGTCTCAAGTGCTCATGGGACTTTGAGTACATATTGTCCCTATTCCTATATGCCAAGTTCATGCGCCATACATCTTGTTTCATGCCATGTCATCTCAGTGAAGCTCTTCATTCATTATCATTACCAGGGCCGTTGCTAGGAATTCTGGGCCCCCTGAAAGAATATTAAAGTGGGCCCCTGACTTTTCCACTTTTTTTTCTTAGACTAAGTATGTATTATCATTTTTTATTTAGCCTACTTTGTTTTGATGCTAATGCAGCATTACTATAAGTATTAGTCAGGATATAAGCAGAATAATTCAGTCATACAAAGATTAGACTACTGGGTTTTTTTGTGGGCCCTACTGGGTGCTGGGCCCCTAGAATTATCATCACCTTTCTCCCCTGTACAACGGCCCTGTTCATTACACATGGGTTCCTCCACGTTTACAGTTCTGTTCTGTCAGAGAATAAATGAGGAAACGCAGCTTCATATTATCATGACACTTTTCTGTATTTGTTAACCACCTATCGTCTCGACATAGCTTTCAAATCCTTGTTGGTTAGTTTCAACTTGTGACTCCAGTTCCTCTTTGTTGGTGCAGCTTGTCTGTGGTTGACATTTACCATCTGAATTTCTAATTTCCATAGTTTTACAGAGATTTTGTTTTGTTTTTTGTTAGCAACACTAGTGTATCTAGGGAACATGCTGTCGGTACTGTCATCACATTTATTCAGAGTGAATATCTCAGCAACTAAATGGTTGGCCTTGGATATTTTGTCTCACATATTTATGGTTCCCAGGGGATGATGAGTTGAGCTCGTTTTGATGATCCTGTGACTCCAGTCAAATATTTCAACATCTACTGAATACTTTATCACAAAGATTTTTTTAAAGAGTCAAAATTCATTCAACTATATGTTTATTACTGAGGCTGTATTTGGTGGTGGTTTTGAAATTGATATGTCTAATACTCTTCTCCCTGTGTGTTTGTGAATGAGGAGGGCAAAAATTACCTTTTAACAATTGAACACAATTATTAATTGTAGTAAAATTAAAAGTCAAATTAATACCTATCTCAGTGTAGATCAGAATTGAACATCTTTTATTTTGAAGCTGTCTAATTGGATTATGTTACACTTTACTTGGACACCTATAAATGAGCTCTAAGTCTATGTAGTACCCACATGTGTAAACTGTCTGTATCTCATGTAAGGTGTTTGTGATTGCAATGCTGATGCTGAGCTTCCTGTCCTTCTGTCTCTGTTGTGCTCAGTGTGCTGATGGGAAGGTGGAGGCTCTGGCTGACGCTCTCCAGACGACTGTGGCCAAGTGGAAGGGTCGCATCCCCCTGCCCCTCCCCCTGGAGCTCTACACCTCCGCCACCTTTATCGGCCTCTTTGTGGAGGAGCAGGTGGCGGAGGTCCTGAAGAGTTTCGCTGCTGATTTTGCCACCGAAGCAGCAGCCAAAGCAGGTTCGAGTCCCTGTGGTAAAAAATCCCATTATGCACGACACACTTTTCTTGTACATTTCACTTCCTGCACATGGTTGATCAAGAATGATGTAGTTTGAGAGGTTCATGTGTGCGGTTGTGGACTAATTGCATGTGCTGTCTATGTACAGTATCTACCTGAGATGGGTATTTTTTTTTCTCTGTTTCCTCTGTCCAGATGTTCATGTTGAGCCTCACAAGAAACAACTTCATGTCACTTTGGCATACCACTTCCAAACCAGTCACCTTCCAGTTCTGGAGAAGTTAGCCAAAAATGTGGATCCATTAGCAGGTTGTGATTGGCTGGCTGTGCTCTTCTCCCGGGATATCCGATTTGCTAACCATGAGGTAATCTGCTTCCTTTGAAATGAGTACTTTCTCTTAACAAGTGTATTTCCTTCCCTCAATGGTAACTCTGGCACTTATTGGCTCATTTAAATTAAATAAATGTAAAAATCCCTATAACCACTGTCTAACGGTAGTGTAACCCTTTGCCCCCTGTAGACTTTGCAAGTCATGTACCCGTATGTGCCTCAGAACGACGACGAGCTGGAGCTGGTGACAGGAGATTTTATCTTCATGTCTCCCGTGGAGCAGAGCACAGCCAGCGAGGGCTGGGTGTACGGCACCTCGCTGGGCACGGGGCTGTCTGGTCTGCTGCCTGAAAACTACGTCAGCCGCGCCGATGAGTCAGACACCTGGGTCGTCCATGGGTACGCAAATGGAACCGCAATACTCGTCATCTTGCGTTTTTGTTGTATTAAAAGACACCATGACACATCAGGAGCCGCACTGGGAGCTGCTGTGACCACACAGAGACGGGTTATTTCTGCTGCTTTTTTTTTTTTTTTGCAAAACCATCTCTGAATTTAATCTCAAACTTCCAACACACAAATCCATTCAGTGTGCATTGATTTACAGTTGAAGCACAAACAAGGTGATGTTTCTTAGCTGACTGGAAACACTGCAGCAAAAGAAAAGAAAATGAATCATCATCTTGGCCTCCCTATGGACTGGCTCTTCCACTGGGCTCCTTCGCCCACGTTATTACACTCCCTGAGCAGGTTATGTTTCACCGTCATGGGCCTTTCTCAGCATCTGGCACACAACTATAGAATCCCCTTCCCTCTTCCATTCATAATTGTCACTCTATGGATATTTACACTCACCAACTCGTCCTGTTTGTATGTATGTTGTACACTATATACTGTTTTTACTCTCTTATCCACTTATGGATAAAACTGGATCATATACATGGTGCCATTTGTATGAAATTGTGTTGTTTTCTCTCTTCTTGTCTCATCCAGATCTCATTCCATCCTCAATTGTGCCTCTCCATCCAACTCTGGCAGTGTTGGTGGGTTATTATTTGATGGACAGCTCAACGACAGTCTACTTGACAGTCTCATGGACGCGCCCGGCCTCAGCGGCCTCTGCCCTCCTATGCAGGTATAATGTTCTTACAATAGGTGACATTGCCTATTGCATGCAGGGAAAACAAAGTAACCTCAGGCTGCTTGCTGAGGTGAAAATAATATAATTGATAAAGAACATAGCGATCATCAGTGTTTGTTTCTGTGCATGATACCAGCTCAGTTCTGAGGGAAAGCCCCCCCTGTTGTTTAGTCTTTATGCACTGAACCAGTCGTCTATGGGGATTATTTGACAAACTCTCTCAAAATCACAAGCCTCTAGCAATAATGTTGTGCATCCCAATAAGACAGTTTGATAACAGTAATTACAGTCTTGGCAACCAGCGGGAGCTCGAGATTATTGCTGTGCCACTTGTGTTTAGTGCCTCACTATTTGAAATGAATCTTTATCTCAGATGTCTAGGCCAACTACTCAGTCCTCGCTGTCGAGGATGAGACTGTTTGTGTGTCGCCATGGGGAGAGGATGGATGTGGTGTTCGGAAAACAGTGGATCACCCAGTGCTTTGACTCCAAAGGTAAGCAAACGGTCACATTGTCATCATTTTCATTTTTGTTTTCATGTGGCCTCTCTCCAGACACTTTGGACTTTTGTATATTCTTCCTCTGTAAGATTCTCATTTGTGTCTGTGCAGGTCGATACATTCGCTCTAATCTCAACATGCCGTCCAGCCTGCCAGCCAGAAGTGGAGGCCACCGGGACTATGATAAGGATTGTCCAATTACTGTGTTTGGCTCCACCCAGGCCCGTCTTGTCGGTCAGTTGCCAGAGATCACTAAAGAATTCACATTTTGCAGGATTATTAGATAGGCTACAGTATGGATTATGTTTCCCAAACAATCTAAATGCCATAGACCATAGACCATAGAGTCACACTGTGTTTTTGTCCATTTCAGGTGAAGCTCTTTTGGAAAGCCACACAACGTTGGACTTTGTTTACTGCTCTCCTTCCCTTCGCTGTGTTCAGACTGCACAGAACATTTTGCAGGGTAGGTCCTCATCCTCACCCTCAATACTCTGACCACAGTCACAGATGAGTTACACAGCAACTGTTTAGGTTCAGCCTGCTATGGTTCATATACATTTAAAGGGATTACTGCTGCCTGATGATGTTCGACTTTTTTGTTAGCTTTTTGATCCTTGGTGCAGATTTTAACAGGTTTTTTCTTTTTATTTAGATATGTTTTTTG
The DNA here is from genome assembly GCF_905171665.1 of Trachurus trachurus. NCBI lineage: Eukaryota > Metazoa > Chordata > Actinopteri > Carangiformes > Carangidae > Trachurus > Trachurus trachurus. The sequence continues at coordinate 14,811,387 of NC_139903.1, read as the reverse complement.
TAAATAGCCTATTGCACTAAGTCTTACATTTTACGTGAACAAGATATTTTCCTCTCTGATGGTTTCAGGTCTCCAGCAGGAGGGAAAGACAAAAATTCGAGTAGAGCCTGGATTGTTTGAATGGACCAAATGGGTTTCAGGCACATGTTTACCCACTTGGATCCCCCCAGCTGACCTGGCTGCTGCTAACCTGAGTGTGGACACAACATACAGGTACATACACAGCAAGTAACGCTGTATGCTTTTATCTGTGATGCTGCAATTTAGCAATAATCCTCTCTATCTCTCCTTTTGTTCCTAGACCTCATATTCCCATAAGTAAATTGGTGGCGTCAGAGTCGTATGACACGTACATCAGCAGGAGCTTCCAAGTGACTCGAGAGATCCTGGCGCAGTGCAAGAGCCTCGGTAAAGTAGAACTGGCAACAAAGGTTTTGAGTTAATACCAGTTTTCCTTTGCAAAAAATACTGGCAACTTCCACTGGCCACATCATCTGCTGTGCAACCAAGATTATTGCATTTCAAAGCTTCTTGTTAACTGACGTTTTCCTGATTTAAAATTAATCTGTGGTGGCCACTGTGCCCTGGGTATGTGAGTAAAATCGAAACTGAACAATGCTATCTGCTTAAAACAGGCTAGCCTTACACAAAGAAAGTGTATCTGACTCCACAGCCACACCCAAAAACCTTGAAAGTTAATAGGGTGACACAGCTGTATAAAAAGGATTCAGTTTTTTAATAAACACTTTGTTCTTACCTTGCTGGCCTTCTAATGCCAAAATGTTTACTTTGGATGTACTCCCAGTCTCTATGTAAATGTGCTAAAGAGCCTGAATGCCCCATGCTGCATGTTATCAACGGCCAAGTGTCCATAAACATAACAGTAAGCTAATGCTATTTGTGGAATGTGGTTCTATACTTCTCTCACACAGGAAACACAGTCCTGATTGTGGCCCATGCCTCTTCCCTGGAGGCCTGCACTCGCCAGATACAAGGCTTAAGCCCCCAAAACTCGAAGGACTTTGTCCAAGTTGTCCGAAAGGTCAGTAGTTTCAAAGCTTCTCTCAGCCCCATCCTCTCCTCACCTGTTTTCTTCTTTGATAACGTATACATCTGTCTCCTTTTTGTGCAGATTCCTTACTTGGGTTTTTGTGCATGTGAAGAAATGGGAGAGACTGGGGTGTGGCAGCTGGTCGACCCACCCATCTTGCCTCTGACACATGGACCCAATCACAGTTTCAACTGGAGGGAAATGCTAATGCAAGACTGAAGGATTTGCTGTTTGGCTTTTCTGTCTCTCAGCTGCCCTGAACTGCTGAAGAAGTATTTATTTTTAATCCACACAGATATAAATCCAGCCCAACTACCAAAACAAAAAAGAAAAAAGAAAAAGTAAAGTCTGGCTTCCGTCAAAAACATTGTGCAAAAAAAAAAAAAAAAGTACATTCACTGAGACAAATGTATTCAGATGTACAGCTCAGGAAAGAGAAAATACAGTTTGTGTGGGGATCACAGCGAAAGTGAGCTACAGATGGGGCAGCAGGTTGTCGAATTACCCTCAACATTCCACTTCTGTTCCCAAAATGTGGAGGTGCTACGAGAAATCAGGATATTTCTTGATGGTTGTTGATGAATCAGGTTTTATGCCACGAGAAGGTGTGTCATTAAGCTCTGCCTGTGGCTCCTCCTCAGGTGGGGCGGTGAAGACTTTGTGTGTCTGCTGCCTTCTCACACACTGTGATAAGAATTAGATGAGAGGACTTGTACCACAGAAATATTTTTCCACATTTCAGAAGATATTATTTAACTTGTAGCTATGACCCTCCTGCGAAAAGCACAAAAGAAATTTTGACAATCAGACACGGGAGAACTGATCTTCATTATTTCTGGTGCTGAGGTGGGTAGATAATTACACGTGTTTTATTCCTGTAAATGTCATATCATTAAGTGATTCTTCTAAGTTAACATTTATGTGCCCAAATGAATCCTTTTAAACTTCCTGTGAGGCCATGATCCACAGGCATTATTGTGGAGGCAATGCAGTTTTTGATTACCACCACCGGAGCAACCAAGTCAGTATGACAGAAGGAAATTAATATAATGAAATGGAGACTGTTGTTGGTTTGTTTGTATTATGTCCTGGTGCATTGACTAAAACATTTGCTTGTTTGTAATGACCCTGACACACTCTGTAAGCATGATAACCACACTGCTTCTCAAACACTTGTTGCATTTCATTTTTTTTTTCAGTTATGTCAGATGATTTAAATACTTAACTGCCTATACCAATTATTTGCTGTATAACATCTATTGATACTCTCAAAAATGAATAAAGCAAAGCTGTGGAGTTATGTAGGCACATACCAGCCTGTGCCACATGTTCTGTAAAAACAACACGTCACACTATAGTTACCAGTTTTTTGGTTTTTTTTATATATATATTTTTTATTGTTTTACACAAACTGCAGGAAGGCTGTCCTCATTAAACTAAAATGTCCATGAGTGGTCATTGCAATGGACAGATAACAATGAAAGGGGTTACTGTCTGTCTTGCAGTGTCATTGTGCTGTTGACGCTGCCATTTAATATTTAAATAGTTTACTAAGCAGAATTTGCAGTACCTGTCACATGCAGTGCAGAACTGAAAAGGACAGGCAGCGTCCCAGGGAGCTATGTAGCTCAGTAGCAGAACCAATTTGAATGCAGCCATCGAAAAGGCGTAAGCGAACTAAGCACCTCCAAAGGGCACCATGACCACTGGGGCCCCAAAAAGCAATTAACTTTTTTAAATCTATAGTGCATAACTTATGTCGATCCCTAGAGAAATCCTGCATAATTACAATTACCCTTAATTGTTGTTGATGCACATTGCTGTTGCAGTTGATTTAAAACCAAAGATAAAAAAAATAGATGACGTGTTTACAGCAAATGCATCTATTGGTTGATTTTGTTACTTTTAGTAGGCCTAGTTGAGATTAAGTATCCCACTTAGTATTTTGAATACTAAGTGTAAATCAACCCAGGCTGCACTTGTAGCTGAATTTGGTACCATTTCTGATTAAAAACCATAGTAAAAACATGCCAGGCCTGGATGATGATTCGTAATGACAGATTAGAAAAATTAAATGAGTTTGTGTGTAAATTATCAATAATCAGTACCATTGGCAGTAATAGAGGGCCCCAAAATAATTTTTTGCTTAGGGCCGCATGGAGGCTTGGGCCGGCCGGCCCTGATACACCTGTGCCCCACCCCCACACACCTCCCAGCTGTTACAGGGGGTCTGCCACAAAAAGCACAATAACTTTTGAGATTCTGGTAAGTAAATAATTAAATTCAAGAATTTTACTTGAGAAGATAATTTATTGGTGTCCAGTGTAGTGTCGTTGATATTTAGTTTGGCTGCTTTGCTTTCTGAGGATGTTGTGTTTTTACTTCTCAGGCTAAGACATCCTCAGAAAGCAAAGCAGCCAAACTTAAGTCTGTCCAGACAACAGCACCAGCCTGATAAAGTGGCTGAAAAGGACCGTGTCACTTGAAGAAAGAAGCACCTTTGGACGGTTTCTTGGAGTTAAAGCTACTGTAATAAGTTAATAATGTTTTACCAGGATGAAGGGAGAGACTGAAAATGTTACATGAAGATTAAGAACAACAGAGGTAAGCATTAGCTGACGGTTGCTAGCTGAAAGCTAACCAGTGCTAGCTATGCAGGCATGTCTGTTTTCCTCTTGCTAACAGGTGAGACTTTTTTTTTTTATGAGACTCGATACATGGATAAATGCACTAAAGAGAACGCCAATTGTCCACTGAAGCTGAATTAGTGGGATTAATTGTATTAACATTTAAAGATAAATGTTTGCTTTCATTTAGGGATTCATTTTCTTTTCATTATTTAAACTTTTTAGCTCACACAGGTGTGGTGATGACTACAGGACTTAGGCTATAACATTTAAAAAAAAAAAAAAAAACTTCGCCACTGCTTTAATTTTGAAATGCAGAATAGAAATCCCCACTTTTTTTTTTAAAGTAAAAAAGTACATGATAAATAAAAAGTACACGATAAATAAATGCCATATAGGTAGATATAGCCTACCATTTACTTTGCCTGAAATCATGCAACTTAATGTTGACAGTGTAAAATCTAAAATGGCAGAATCTCTCTGGCAGGAGTGCATGATTTAAAAAAAAAATCCTGAAGTGTGACAGTCTGTCATAGATGTAGCTATAAGGCATTACTATAATTAGCTAGCCTAATTCTTAAACTGTTTTTGGACATATCCCTCACAGTGGGGCAAAAAGAAAGGAAAGGATTATGGCTTACATTAATTGCCAGTGGCGAGACAAACACTAGATGGGGCTGTTTGATGGCCAATATTAGTAGCAGGTATTCACAGTAAACTACAACCCCACACTTGGACGATGGGTCAGCATTTTCTGATTAATGTACTCCAGTGTATGTCTACAAAAATTCAAGAGGTTCTGTATTTTATTAGCTTCTCCCAGAACATGTATTATAAAACATTTAGATGCATTCCTCACAAAATGGCTCAAGTCACTCAAGTAAATTCTCTTGATGCTCATTGGTTGTACTGGTTTATACTCCATTCAGGCATTTCCCTGCAGTGTTCAGACAACGGAGGCAGTGAAGTTCAGCGTCCATGCAGGTAGCAGGTAGGCATTCAGTGACTCACTCTACATGGTTCAATACATTGAGTCTGGCTCTTTTCTCAATTATCATTGTCCTTGAAGAACTATGTGAGTTAAGATTTAAAAAAACAAAAAAAACAAACAAACAAGGGCCACAGCTAGTGATTTTAAAATCTACAATTTTCTATCATAAGCTTATATTATATACTTTAATCTAATAAACACCAGACATCTCAAATATAAGTTTATTAATTAATTCCATTATAATTTCATTGGAATGTAAATACATTTATATTTACAAATTTTATATCTCAAGTCTATTTTTTTCAAGTATAAAATGTGTTTTCTGTAGTACTAGATCTCTGTTGCTGTTTACAGTTTGTCTTTTATCCACACAAACCGCTTATCCACATCATTTATTTTTAAACTATCCAGCTACTCTTCTGCACTTGAAATTAAACAATCTATCCTCAGACAAGTAATTGGAGGAGTCGTTGGCAGGCCATCATTTGCGATGTTGCAAGCTGGGACAAAAATAATCTTTCTTGTCTGCCCTCATGCATTTACTTTGTAACATCTGAGTCATGGGAATTGAGTTTTATGTCAAGGATGGACCAGGAGCTGTATTTAGCACCAGTATTACTACCTCAGATAAAACCGCGAAAGGGTATGTTTGTTTTTTTTCTTCTAAATGTGGCTTGTTCATTTGGCATTTTTTTCACTTGCACAGGAAATCTGCTACAGTAACATAGACCTCTTAGTCATGCAGCTGCTGTGCACTATGATCTACATAATGACCGATGTCCCAGTGCTCTGGCACTGAACCAAGTGAATCTTTGCTTTTTAAAATGATTTATATTTTAGCCACTTGGGGGCAGTGCAGTATGTATTGATAGGGTGACTGTGACACCAACGTAAGGCCAATATTCACTTTACTTTTAGCTCTGTTTTAGTCTCCCCCGATTCGGTGGGACACATCTGGATCTGTATTTGCTAGATGCTCCACTCTCACCACCAGGATGCCTATTTTGTCTGTCTGTCTTTTTGGGCAGGTAATGTGCAGTGAATTGGGCAGAGCTTTTTGTCTGAAAGCAGTGGCCTTCTTGTTGAGGACAACAGTGAGAGTGAACCAAAACAATGTTGAGACCCTCTTAACCCTTTGTGGAGCTGAGGGGATCGGTGTCGGATAATAATTCTGTGTAGGTTCAGCATCACTAATGACAACTTTCCAGTTACACAAAATGAAATCCTAATTTGAACTATATTGCTACAACTTATAGACATACTATTTATGGCACATTTTCAAGTGTTTTAGATGTTTAGATAGTTGCTCCTTTTCAAGTCATTAATGAATAGTTATATTCTTATAGTTCTTATAGTTAGTTTTTTTTTTTTACAACTCCCTTGTAATGGAGCTGCTTTTCAGGAGGATAGCTTATTTAAATTGAGCGACATTAACACAGCCAAATATGATTGTTAGCAGTGATAGGTCTAAGTACCGACTTTGACCGATTGTCACCTTCTGAGGAGGAGGAGGAGGATGATGCAGTTTGGTCATTTGAGTTGAGTTTTGTTTCGCATTGTGGGAGGGTTTGTTTGTGAGTTCTGGCTGCTGTCCCCCTGTCAGGGTCTTCAGATCGAGTCTGAGAGGAAGAAGCATCTGAGCTGTCATGTAAAGCTGCTATTGCTTCCTGTTGGTAATGGCATCAACTTGGACACTGGAGGAACTGAAATCTTTGTTTCCTTTAAGACAGTATGGAAATGTGTCACCTTGCTCCTATAAGTTGTTAAGGTCAGTTAATGGCAAAGCCGAAATGGCTCGGTGGACCATATGACCCAGCTGACATACAGGGGTGTGAGACTTCTGACCTCAGGAGACTGCTGTGGAATTTGAACTTGTTGTGCTTCTTTGAAGTGATCCAGCCATGTGACAGTAAATGTTGACTGTCTTCGTTTTTTGTGTGAATGTTCCCTTATTGTGGGAAAGTAATCTGAGGTGTAGGGAGTGATAAGACCATGAAGTTCCTTAAATTCATACAAAGAGCTTATCTTCTTTATAAATCAACTACATTTTCTCACAGTTTTGTGTTTGCCTTAGGCTCATAATTATGCCAAAAGAATCCATTAAGTAAACCTCTTCTTTTACAATGGGTTAATGGCACACAACTCGAGAATCATCACCACCAGCTGTACTCAATGTGCACAACTTACAATATTTGCATAATAGTAGTGGATAGAAACACTTTTGCCAACTTCATGGAAATTTGATTAAAAGTTGCACTACATTTGGATGGGAACTTATCTACAAAGCTTTAAAGATCAGAAGAACTGTGCACATTTCACAAAAGGCTCTTGAATGCTTAAATCATAAACTTTACTTTATTGTCGTTCATACGGATTGAGAGTACACAAATCTATAGGAATGCAATTAGCATAGTAACTAGTGCGTAGAAGCATTTTAGATTTGACATCATAGAAAAATCAAGCAAAGGATCAAGGTGCAGCAAATTATGTAAAAATACAGAGGAAGCAAAAGTAGACCAGCCTACGAAATATCAAATACAAATGGTTGTATATCTAAAGGCAGCTCAAATGGTTATGCATTGAAGGACATTTGATAATTGGTGGTTCAGTCTTTTGTCTTTTAAACAACCAATCCATCCTAATCACTAATAGGGTTTGATACAGCTGTCATGAATAAGTGATTATTCTACATTTCCTAAAGATGCTACACTGTCTTCACAGTTGAAGAACATGGGGATGGGAATGTACTGCAGCAACTACAGATGTCAGAAGTGGCATTTCTAGTATAGTGTTCCTGAAATAGCAAAGTCCCTACCAATAGAGGTGTCAGGATGGGATTTATTTGACTGGACTTATGGATGGAGTTTAATTTCAAAAATATTCAACCAAAGACGTTGTGCAAAATAAGTGTTTTGGAAAACATTCAGTTCTGCTTGGGCCCCACTACTTGGTGTTTCTGAAGTTAGGCAAGTGAGAGCTAGCATGAGCTTTTTGAGGCCAGCATTCGCCCAAGGGAGGCACTGAGTGATGTTTCCCTCCCCTTTGCTCCTTTTATAAAGCTGAAATTTCAACACTATCGGTATAGGCAGTCTTGGCTGCTTTGCCATACTGATAGCCACTAATGCTTGGTTACCATGTTTAGTCATTTATAATAAATCTCAACGAGGGTCACTTAATGTATTCTGTATAATGTGACTGTTTTTGTAAGGGCATTTTATGAGAGCAATATGACATAGAGCAATATTTAGCTTTTCATTTCTGTATAGGTTAAATTCCTAAGGAGTTGAAAGGAGCCTAAAGTGTATGTTTTCTAAATGGAACAGGTAAACAACTTTTATTTTGCAGTGAAAACATTCAAACATCCTTATTGAGCAAGAAAGAGTAACAAATATATATGCATGTAAAAGCATGAATGCTTTCATCCTGCTTTGGATATCTGTGCCACTGCCTCGTAAAGTTATTCGCAAGAAATAGCTGAAAGTGGCGTCATAGAAATTGCTTTATTTCATGGACAGTTGATAATATATACTTGGTCTAAAATGCTTCTTTTGAAATGACTTGTGTGAAGAAAGAACTGTTGCTGCTGTTGTGTAAGTTATGCAAGTAAAAAGAAAAGCTTCTGCACTGTACTCACAGCTGTACACAGGAAGAATCTCAAGAAACAGCAACCTCTGAGTTGTCCTTTCTTTTCTGTTCTGTCTTGGAGCTGTTTGGGAGAGAGGGAGGGGAGGTGCAGAGAGGAGGAGGAGGAGGAGGAGGAGGAGGAGGAGGAGGAGGGAGGTGGAGTAAGGTTGGAGTCCCACACAAGGGGAACCACTGGCAAAGGAGCCGTTTCATACTGTGCTCCTCTGAGCTGTCTGTGCCTCTCTCTGTTTGTATTCGCTGGGAGACAGCATGCACCTGTGTTTCAGTGGTCTCTCATTCCAACTGGTTGTTTATGAATGCTGTCATGCTAGCAGCTCACGCAGCAATCAGCAGGAGATAAGCAGAACTGGACTCGATAGACTCAAAATAAGAAAAACTCAGAGCAAAGGAATTGTGTTTGGAGAGTTTCTGCCTCCATTTTGAGACAAAAGAAATCTGAGGAACAAACTTGCCTAGCTGGAATGAAGGGCTGACAACAAGCAGACCTTTGGTGGAGAAGGGTAAGTTGCTCACAAACAGCTGAAGTTTCTCTAGGTTGTTTGGTTTAAACTAGGAGCAGTATGAAAGTTTTTACCTTGTACAACTGCTTTAAAACTCTTCTGTAAACTGTACAAAACTGTAGCTGCGTGTGCACACGCGTGTGTGGGGGCGTGTGTTGTGTTTTTGAATTTCATGATGTGTTGTTTGGGCTGTGGTTTTTCTTTGTGTTTGACTCAACTGCTCAGGTTCTCTGAGGGGACGTCTTGTTTTCTCCTCTTCATTTGTTCAGACATCTCACATGTCCAGAAATAAACACACGCACACTCTTTCATACACAGGAAACAACTGGGCAGTGTGATGTCTTCACCCTAGGACAGACAGGATTTACTCCTGCTGGTTCAAATAACAGCAGTCTTCTTGTAAACCAATAACCTGTAGTAGTCACTTCAATTATGATATCACTATGAACAACTCATTCAGTTTAAAAGAAAAAAAGGCAATGTTTTGTAACAAATTTCCTGTTTTTATTTTTGGAAAGTTCGCTACAGTCATTTATTTAGTATATTTACATTCTATAAAACCATAGATTTTTTTGTCCCATTTTCAGTGTATGTGGTGTGCAACTGTTCTTGTATAAAACTGTGTGAACATGAACAGGAGGCCAAGTGAATGTAGTTGAGTTTTGTGCTTAATGTGGTGCATAGCTAGCTCTGCTTACATAATGCTTGCATGATTCAATAAAATAAATTAAATGAAAATGTTGACCTCAGCCATTTTCTGAGGCCAGAATTTTGAACCACGGCATGTTTGGGTGTTTTGTGATACAGTGTTGTTGCTAGGTTCCTCCTCATCGTGGCCTGCCTGTTGGCTGTTTCTTGAGATGCAGCAGATGTTGGTTGTGATTGATGACGTGTTGCCTACTCCGGAGGGACGAAGTAGCTAAGATGCTAAATGTTTGTTGTATTCTCGCCCCTTGGTTGGCCTGGTTGCACAGTTTACACAAAATGGTGTTCTGATATCAGTTAAAATTAAATAAACTTGTGTTGTTAGTACAGCCAAACAACACACCTGTTAAATGGTTGTTAGCGTGTCACTCTAAGCACGCCAATTACCAAGGGATAAGATGAGGGATAGGATAGGCTGTGTTTATGAGCAAGGCAGGAAGCAAGCACAGGGTTTGTTCATGCAACTCTCTCTATCAAAAAACATTCCTGTTGTGTTTATTGTGATTACATGTTGTTACTCTTTTATTGCCACCTTACTGTGGCAGTGTGGCATTAGTGGTAAACACTGCTGAAAGCATCAGTGTGTAACGTTCCAGCGGTAGAAATAAACACAACGCAATATTCATGAATATTTTCACTTGAAACTACGAATTATTTTCAGTAAAATGCACACCAGCTATTTTCAAAGGAGAACCCCCCACCATGCCACTACCACGCCATCTATCTTCATACCAGTGTTCTACTTGCCCCCTACGTTTTTCCCTTTTGCCCTTAGTTAGGCTCCAGTAGTAGCACCTCTTCTTTGGAGATAAACACAAATTAAAGCAGATATCAGCTTCACGGCCGTTTTTCGGCTAATGCTGCGTTCAAGGCAGGCTTTTGAAACCGTAAGTTACAGCTTCAAGTCACAACTACGACTTGGTAGCGTTCCAGGTAACCCGTAGCTCGTGTTTTTACCATCCTGTTGTCTGTGAAAGTTCCCTATAACGGCCACTCGTAACTTCCGACCCGTGAACTCGTACCAGATCGAACTGGTATGACGGAAAAACACAAAGTACGAGTTTCTTTGAACGCACCATGAGTTAGCAGCCCCCGCCCTTGTCAGGCATCAATTGGTCCTCGTGCTACGTCACCACATTCACGCGCATCCCTTGGCTGCACACACAGCCCTTCATGCCGTTCTCTCTCCTCATTGGATAACACTTGTATCCCACAAGGAAAATTTTCTCCTCGGGTTACAGCAGAGCAGAGTGACGGAGAGACTCGTGTTTAGGCTGAAATACTTCATGTAAGTGATTGCTGACGGAAAATAGGACTATTTAGGACTTATATTAACAAAAACATTCCACTGATATCTGCTTTAATACCACAATAGAATATATAACGAGATTATAAAGATGACTGCAAAAAAGACGTTGCCTGGTGAGCCATAGCTCTGGAGCTGTGATCGTAAGATGAAAAAAACAAGTTTAAATGGTTTTCTTAGCATGGCAGTCCCACACCCTGTGTGGTCTTTACTTGTCAGTGACGTGCTGCAGCACAAAGCTTCCAATTGGTGCTAAGGATGGCACTTGACGCATGTCAGCGCACCACTGTGCTGCAGTAATGGTGCGTTCAACTTCAGGAGTGCTTGGTATCTATACAGCCAGGGAGCGGGTCCTCTTCCACAGAGCTCGTCATGTTGCACAGCCATGTTTCTGCAATAGCCCACAACTGACACACCAAACTTGAGGGGGCCTTTAACATTTTTACACTGCCCGAGGGCTTCTGTAAGTTCTTCCACACACCTCAACAGAGAAGGGTGACAAGAGGGGTAATCGGTTTCACTCAGCAACCCTACCACCAGATGCCACTAAATTCTACACATGGGTCCTTTAAATGGATGTTAATAGATGTGGGCAGAGTTGATCAAGCTGGAAGAAATGGAGAGAAAATTAATTGTAGTTAAATTAGAAAAGATTTTCTTCATTTATTGGTCTATGGTTTGAATATTTATCAGAGCTAAACATGACATTATTCCAGATTAACAACGTTTCAGCATCATGAAAATATCACAAGTCACATACAGCACATGGTCAGGTATCACTTGGTGTGACTTGAAACCTGCCTGCAATGAATCTTGACCTCAACATTGGTGATTCTGGTCATAATGAGGACATCAGTAAAAATGTCCCTCACTCAGAATTATTAACCTTTTATCCAGAGTATCGTTCTGTTTAGTATTACTGGTGCGGCTTCAGGATTGGCCCAATGGACGGTGCTGATCATCAATTGATTAATTTCCAATTGCTGTGTAGGTGCGGCTTAAGAGCGGAGGGGATTTGCTCATTCCTCTTTCTCTCTTGTTTACAGGATAATGTAATGTGGCCCCAACCCAAAGGTATAGTGTCGCATTAGCACACACATATCGGCTAACAGCAATTTCACAGCGTGAAGATAGGACGATCGAACTGTGGTTAAGCTTGTGTAACCCTGCTGGGTTTGCTGTTTTAACGGTGAGACAATGGAATATTATCCAAAAAGTCCAGATTGAGTTTCATATTAATGTGGTAAAATGTTCATTGGATGACATCACCTTTGTGAAGCGATCACGATGACAAGTAGAGGGTAAACAGTACAAACGCTATCTTCAAGTTACATAGCAATTATCTTTTTTTTATGTTGCAGCAAAATTGAAGCCTGGTCTCAAAGGCTGATTAATACCTGTTAAAGTTGCATGAATCCATTTTTAGCCACTAGTGGGCAGAGCAACCAAAATCAAACTGGCAGATGCAACCTATATTCACCTTAAATGGGGACTGTATTGACAAACAGTTGCCTGTTTACACAACCAGCAGACATGGAGCAACAGTAGTGTTTACTTGGAATCATGTGTCGTGTTTAGTGTCAAGGTCTTTTTTAGCCATGTTGTCGTCTCGACGAAACTCCTAAGAAAAGCTGAACACAAAAGCCCTTTAGTCACTAGATGTTTAGTTTTCTGCAAATGGCGCGCTCTTTTTCCTGTCTTCTGTCTAGTGCTAAAATTAAACTGAACATTGTGCAGCACAACTAACTGTGTATATTCTAGATAGAACTAAAAAACCTTTACGCTCCATCGTCCAACGTTTTGTTGCTGCAGTAATTTTGTAATGAATAAGCAATGTTCGATACTCAGCAGGTGGATGTAATTTTGTGGTATGGGTTCTTTGCAGATTACAGATGCACTACAGTATCTACATGATACTTAGCTTGTCTAAAGGGGATTTACAAAGCTATGATGTTTTTGTAGTGTATTACATACCAAGGAGTGGCTGCTTTGAATTTAAAATGATCAAATTAAGTTGATGATGATGAACTGAATAATGATTACTAGCTACATCTTGTCCAATTGCAAAGATTGGCTGACCCCTCTTGGTGAGTGTGTGTGACCTGAGTTGGGCAGTTAAGCAGAATCTACAGGGAAACAGATTAAAATAGGTCTCCTATTTTCCACATGTCTCTCAGATGATTACTGCTCTTGGAAACACTGACCAACATCATTATGCTCGTATTTACTGACCCTGCTCACAAAGCTGCAAATGTAGGAAGTTTAAAGCGTGTAGAGCCACAGAAGAAGACAGAATATGGACATGCAGGACGATGGCGATAGTTCGAGAAGGTTTCAATACACACGTTTAATTTAATTCAACAGTAATGGAGATGCTGTAAAGTAATAATAATGCAAAAAGCTATTTTCAAAAATTGGTGGGGTTGTTGGGAATAGAAAGACATGTTTCAGCCACCACATGCTTCACATTCTTAGCTGCTGACCTCTATGGAAAATAACAACAGCCGGGCTTGAAGGTCACTCTGCCATGACCAGTGGCTCAGATCGACTTGTTATCGGTAGCACCCTTGATGTCTATTAGACCAGTGCTGCTTTGCTCTTTAATTATATGTGTGAGGGGAGATATTGCACAATGAAGGACAAGAAATGGGAGTTATTGTTCGGCTGCAAAAGCAAACATGAAGTGTTATACGAGTTCATTAATACTGTATGTCATGTAGTTTGTTCAGAAGAGAGCAAACAGCCATTGTATAAATGAGGGAATATTTATGTGTGGTTGTGAGGTGTCATCAGTTTAGGATGGATTATTACAGTCTGGGAATCAGACTGAAATTAAAGGGCTGAGGTCACTGACACAGGCAAAAGTTAATCTCAGGCAGCTGGTGAAGGGATGTGACAGAAAACTGTTTTCCTGCAGTAATTGGCATGAGGCTTAGAGCTGAAAAGACAGTATCATTGCTGTGATCACACACCATTTCACTAAACGGTTTAGAGTAATCCCTAAACAAACCAAAGACCAAGGCATTAGTGGCAGAGAAAACCTCTGCTTGACTGATTGCATATAAAAGAAATATCTCTTAATAAAATTGATCCTCTCCTCTTTTGATGGTGTTTTTGTGTTGACGCCACTGTCACAGTGACGGATCCATGTGATAAAGTTCAGTCCAAACCGTAGATCAGATTTTGGTAATACATGTGCTTTCACAGGGATTTCAGTATATGAAGGTTTAGTGTCTAGTGTTTTATGCACTTTATGTTGCCCACAATATCACAGCTACAGACTATGAGCATATTTGAAAGTTAATAAATTTGAATATTTTAAGCTTACATTTAAAGCAAAAGTAAGCGGAATATTTGTGTTAATAATATAAGTCTTAATTAGTTATATCTTCCGACGGCAATTACTTATATAGAGTGTTTGGTCCGAAACACGGGTCTGTCAGTCACTCTGCTCTGCTGTAAGCCGAGGAGAAAACTTTAATTTTATTTCATTGTATCCTACAAGCTTTATCCATTGAGGAGAGAGAACGGCATAAAGGGCTGTCTGTGCAGCAAAGGGATGCGCGTGAATGTGGTGACGTAGGGACGAGGACCAATAGATCCATGACGAGGGCGGGGGCTGCTAACTCCGTCGGCTGACAAGAAGTCAGAAAAACAACCGGATCGCTTACTTCTGCTTTAAATTGTTCATGCAGCTGTTGTGGACATTTGACATGACAACAGCGAATGTCAGGGCACAAGGGATTCACTTCAACACTTCAAAAAATAAATAAATAAAATAAATAAATTTGTAAATATCAAAGTAAAAACAATGCCAAGATCATACAGAATCAAATCATACCAAAACAATGCAAGTTAAATAAAATAATAACCATATGAAAGAAATAGAAAACTATCTTTCTAGTTTCTTAATAACTCAAACTGCAACTTAATTATCTGACATTCTCTTATCTTTTTGGCCAGTAAGACATTTGACTATTCATACAGACTTGAAATGTTTTGTAATCATTTCCTAATCCATTAATGAAGATGTTATATGATGGATAAAATATTAGGAACACTCGTGTTCTCTCAGCGTAATTTTTGGAAGTGATGGTGAGGCTATGGTCTTATTGTATCTAAATTGTGCAGATTTATCATTAAACTAATAAGATTAAGAACAGTGTCAAGCAATATTTTTTTTATGATACGTTCAGCTGCTTTCTCTAATTTACTAGTCTGTATATTTGAATCCCACTGACTCAGAGTCCATTTTAGAAGAGTAAGCATGTCGACTAGCAGCCACCAGCTCAGTGTGCAGTGTAAGTTTATGCAAATCCTCTTAAAAGCTAATTATGTATCTAACCATTCTTTAATTGAGCTGTGTTAGGTGTTTGCTGGAAAATGTGTTTCCTGACAATCTCAGATACAAGTGTCAGGCAGCCACATTTGTTACATTGATCAGGATAAGCGGGTATGCATACAGTGCTCTTGTGCACAGGTGCATCTACAGTCATGTCTGGATACCGGGTAATGTGAGGATAGATGTGAGTTCAGTTCTTTATGGAGCCATAGAGTAGGGATGACTGGTCTAAACTGTTAGTAATAAATTATGACCACGCTGCTTCCCTTTTTCTTTCCTCTCCCTCTTTCTTCCTTTTCTGTCTGTTCCTGTTGGGCCTCTCTCTCGCTTTGTCAACAACCTGCCTCCTTTTACTGGAGGCTGTTGTACTGTCAGCTCTTTGTTTGGTTTCAGCACAACGTGTAAACTGACTGTAATAGGTGCCGCACTGTATACCAAAATTTAAAGGCCAAAGTTTATTTATCATGGAACTCAGTGATCAGTCAATTTTTGCTTGATCCTTGACAACATGTACTTTCATTTGATAAGTAATTCATCAAATAATCCTGGCAGTGAAGTTTTACCATATATTTCATGTTTTCACTTCCTTCGTGAGAAGAAGTAGCCGACTGGGTTTTACATGCAGGGCAGTTTGACAAGAGAAGGTAGTCAAAAACATGCTTTTGGGGCAAAAGTCACTCAGTGTGTCCAATTATGTAACAAAGTTGAAAGTCCTCCACGACAAGCATAGTTAAGTGATGAAGTCAGTCAGAGGACGGCATGCATGAAGAGTAATGAATCCAGTTTGTGTCCCTTTTGACTGACTTTTTGCAACCCCGTATCTGCACTGCTTCAGAGAAAACTCTGTTCTTTTTTTCAGTCCAAGTAAGCTAGAAAAGCTTGTACTATACTGTAGAGGGTGGGGGATTATTTAATTTCTCTGATAGTTGAGTCACTGAAATAAAAACAGATAAAATGTGATGTACTGAGCTCAACTGCTTTTCCAGGAATGCAAACAAAACAGCTGCTCACAGAAAGAAATGCCAGCTCACGATGCAGAATGAAGCGCTCTGACGTATAGTATGCCTGTTGACTGGTCGTTAGTTTTTTTTATGGGGAAGATTGCCGTGCACACTGTTCTTGAAATGTGCCTCCTTTCTGGCCAGATCTTTTTTCTGCTCGTAGGGCCTCACCGTGTCAGTCCCAGTAACCTGATGGTGGTGGTTGTTTCTAAGAAATCTGGCTATTGACCAGAGAACAGGACCAAAATAAACAACATACTGTGAGGGGATTAAGAGTGTTAGAGAGCTTCTAAAATTACAGCCCTCAGAACATATCCAGATGTTGCCTTTCTGATCCTCCTCAGGTAACGCACGTGACCGAGCCCGAGTGTGCAGAGGAGCCATGAGCGGTGTGAGTGGCTCATGTACACCAACCCTCTAGGTGAAGCTCTTAACATTCTTTTGCTCCTAGACTCAAACTGGTGTGATCAACCTGCTGAAAGGGCACAGGGTCTCACAGTGTGGAGCCAGCTCTGTGCCTGCAGCTGATCCCTGCACTGAGCCAGTGACAAAAACACACAGCATTGGGCCTACTGTAAAGACAGGTTATTAACTAGCAGTCAATCAGGCAGTATTTAACCTTTTGAAGTAAGAAGAAGAAAGGATTTAAAAAAGCCAGAGATGCTGTGATTCTCTTTGTTTGTGCGTTGAACTGAATACATCAATCTGAAGCACTGCTGTAGTAACCATAGACTAAAATCTTACAGGAAAATGACAAAAGAGAAGCGTAATAAATAAGTCAATAGCATGACTAATACAGCACCAATTATGTGACATTAACCAACTGGTTTTTAGTGTTTTTTGTACCCTCACCATTGCTTCCAAAAATTACACTGAGAGAACACAATTGTTTCTAACATTTTATCCACTAACATTTTCATTAATGGATTAAGAAATGATTAAGAAACATGTTTAGTATGAAGTCTGTATGAAACATCAAATGTCATCTTGACCAAAAATACAAGAGGATGTTGTCACAGCTTGAGTTATTAAGAAACTCTGGATCAGGGAAAGACCTGCGAGGTAGTGTGTAATATACAGTGTGTGTACTGTATGTATGTGTGTGTGTGTGTGTGTGTGTGTGTGTGTGTATCAACTACTATTTTAGAGGGCAAATTTTGCCACGATTTTATTTGCATAAACATGTCAGTCAATCATGCAAAACGTTTGTGCAACTCCGCATCAAATAATTGAGGTCAATCTGGGCAATGTTTACACATATCTATCTATCTATCTATCTATCTATCTATCTATCTATCTATCTATCTATCTATCTATCTATCTATCTATCTATCTATCTATCTATCTATCTATCTATCTATCTATCTATCTATCTATCTATCTATCTATCTATCTATCTATCTATCTATCTATCTATCTATCTATCTATCTATCTATCTATCTATCTAGTACATACAATAGGATACCTGCTCAAGAATGGGCACTTAATTGAAAACGTATTTATTTAACTAAGGAATCCTACACAAGCCATTCATGCTTGGATCTGGATCAGGTTGGAAATTGGACAGGTTTGCATAGCTGGGTGTCATTGGCATAGCAATGCAAGGAAAGTTTGTAGAGGGAAGTAATTCATCTGGAAAATAAATGGATGTAGGTAGGTACATGTATAGAGCAGATATTTGTAATTTTACATAAAATATCAGTTCCCTATCTTGTCCCCTATCAGGCTTTAGCAGACATGAGAAACAGCTCCCACAACATTGTCCTGCACCCTGCTGTTTACTGCCTCCCAAAGCTCAGCCAATCAGCTGTTTATGTGTAAGTTATAGATTTCTTAATGTTAGGCTTTGAGGTCATGGTTGCAGTTTGGGTATATCAATCATGGTGAAGGATTTATGCAGTTTAAAGGACATATATCCGTAGTGAAAAGGCTCATTGTAGCAAAACCTCTTGTTCAGCAAAAAGGTTTGGTTTGAAACATTTTCAGTGACTTTTATACATTGAGAACTCTGCCAGATGGCTCAAAGACGGTAAAAGGAAAAGATTTAATTAATCTGGGTTAAACACAAAAACCAACAATAGTTTAAAGATGCAATTTTGAAGGGGAACTCCACGGATTTTTTTTTTCGCACATCAACATCTGTCCTCAGTTCAGAGGACAACTACATATGTGAAAAAAGTACTCGTGGCCTGTGGTTTCAGAGGGAGCCGTGTAAGTGATAATTTACGTCAGTTGGTGTCTCTTGAGTCCATTTGGTTGGATCTGAAAATGAAAAGGATGTAGCTCACTCCTCATCTCTGTGTGAGGTTAGCGTCTTGAGGCTACAAGAATCACTTAGAGCACAAATGATCTGCGGCCGTTTTCACAAAGATTCCTAGCACAAAGAGTTGCTCTTAAGCTGTGTACACACCAAAAGCGACTTTTATTTATTTCACAATTACATACAAAGTCAATGGAATAACACGACATTCTGCTTGTCCTGCCACAGAGCACAGACCTGTACCGCCACAGAACTGGAGCGACTTGTCATAGGAGGCGACTAGCTTGTTGCGCCAGTTCGACATCTGAACGAAGCGTTGTCAAGCGGGGCTCTGGTGAGCTTTAGGTAGCGCTGGAAACGGCCATCACCCAGGAACAGTCCCTGGAGAAGGCGGTGAAGCTCTCCAAGCTGTGTGCGCTGCCGCAGGATGTTGTGCACTGAGACACAACGGCGTTTGGGCCTCTTTCCTGTCGCTCCTCGGCCAAGGGCGACAAATTGATGTGATCAAGTCGCGCAACCATGCAACTTTGTGCATAGCTTTAGTGATGAAATTCTAACTGTGCGTTCACACCAAAAGCTTCCAAAGTGTCAAAATGCTGGAAGTCAATTCATTTTCAATGAGAGCCCGGTGACACTGAGCGACCAAAGCGTCACCTGACGTCACCGCGCTTCCAAAGTGTCCAAAGCGTCACCAGACGAGAAGTTGAGCCCTGGTTAACTTTAGGGTAATTAGCTATGACGCAGTTCGGCGTCAACCTGCCAGAATAGAGAGGTCCTTCGGCTCCCTTTTTCCCCCCTTTTTTTTGTATTTTGGTTCCCCAATGACCAGCGCGATTGAACTTTGATGTCAGTCACGTGACAAGCGACGAAAGTGGCTGAAAATATTTGCCGTTTTGGGAGCTGTCTTGTCTGAAGCGCACCCTTGAGCGTTTTTCACGCTTTGGAAGCTTTTGGTGTGAACGCACAGTAAGAAAAAAATCTATATCTCCTTAAAGTTAAAGATAAAAGCTGTTAAAGCAACTTAGCCCTTATGAGAGCTCCTAAGGTGAAAAACTGTTGAGAGGAGGTAGGAGGCCTTTTAAGAGGTTTAAGAGGTTCCTAAGCAGAGAAGGAAATGACAGAGAGGTCAGAGAAATATTCTCCACACCTTAATGACAGTGATTTAATGAAATGCTACGGGTTAGACTGTGCAGGGATAATGTTTGTGGTCGACCTGATAAGAGGTAAAGTTACTTCTCCCACACAGCGCAATAATGCCAAAAATGAAGGCGATCACAACATTAAGAAATTTAGCAACTGGGAAAATGCAATGCAGCAGTGATGACTTGGGTTGGTCCCAACCTCCAGTCAGCACAGTGATGAATTACAGTCCTTTCTTCCACAGCCTCATGTTGTAGCAGTTTGTCGATTTTCAAAACAGACATTCATGGACATAGCAGGTTTCCCTGTGTTATTTGTGGTCACTGATGGGACAACAAGGGGGAACGATGCATTAATTTGTTGCGTGATGTTTTCCCAAGTCTGCCTCTTGGCTTTCACTGTAAGGCCAGTTGGGTTGTCTTGTTCTTTCTGTGTACATTGCTCGCTGGTTTGGTCATTTTGCCAACACACATCTTTACTGCTGGCCAGAAATGTCCAGAATTGTTGACAGCTGAGTCAATATCCTCCATTAATATCAAAGAGTTTAATTAGTACAATTGCCCGCCTGGCAATAAACATAATGACATTTAACATAATCAAATAAATATAATAACACGTGATTCTGAACAATGCACAAGTCTGTACATTAAAGTCTGACTTAGAAGTTGTTCATGAAACAAAATGATATTCACAATTACAGCATGTCTTAATATAGTCTGAGTTCTGTGATTGGTTGATTTCACTGTCCATTCATCACTAGGTGTGAAATTGTTTGTTTTATTCTTCCTTTTTTTTATCACAGCTTTTAAAAGAATGAGTAATACCTAGCAACAGAGTCAACCACACCTCCTCACTAAGATAAAAGTTTCTGTCCCTGCCTTCCTGAATCCCTCCTAAGCGAAGATTCCTTGCTAGGAGATATTAGGAGCTCTTTGATAGG
Source organism: Trachurus trachurus (assembly GCF_905171665.1). Taxonomy (NCBI): domain Eukaryota; kingdom Metazoa; phylum Chordata; class Actinopteri; order Carangiformes; family Carangidae; genus Trachurus; species Trachurus trachurus. The sequence goes on along the minus strand of NC_139903.1, from coordinate 14,790,878 downwards.
CCCCTCAATATCTGCCTGGAGTTTCAACTTAAGTATGCATCAGTAGAGAGAGGAGAGAATGCATATAATAAAAAATGTACAAAGAAATGATGAGGTTGACAACACAAGTGTAGGGTGGACCAAATATGGACCATGTTCATAGTCGATAACTGGAATTGCCATTGTAGGAAAGTCTCAGGTTTTTCTAATAACATTAACGATGAATCCTTTCTGTTGAAGTGTTCAGTAAGCCGTGGCAGTGGGCCAGCCACAATAATAGACATTATTCATTTAATCGTTTACGCCTTTGCATTTCCTGTGGTAGCAAACAACTGCCTTTGTGCATATATGGCAAAAAACAAAGCAACAGCAAATCGTCTCATTTGAATCCTCTTTCTTGGCAGTGGTCGAATGCAACACTGTGATTCACTGGCATTTTAGCTTTGCTTAGTTTTTGTTTCTACCCCCTTTTGCAAGCATTAGTCTCTTCAGCTAGCTGTTTATGATTTTCCTGTTTTGGATTTTATGCCATTTTAGGTGTTTATGGCTTTGGTGTTGACTATGGTTTTGAAGGAGTGGAAAACACAAAATAAGAATAGAGCTTGCCTTTTCTATATTCACTTGCCTTGTAAATATTAATCTCATGAGCTTCAGTTTGGCCTCTTGCTTGACAGTGGCTTGTTTTGTCACATACACATAATTGATGATAATTTGATAACATATAGGCTATCTATAGATAGACATGTAACGATTCATTTAAAAAAAACAGGTGGATAAAAAGTTTGATAGAAAAAGACACAAATCACATCACAAATGCTGCTCTGTCACCATGTTCCTGCCCCACTAGCTTCACACAACACTATTGTTGGACGAGGCAACTTGTTTGTAGTGTATTTGTTGGCTGGTGAGTTAATTAGTTAGCTCCTCTGACCTGTTGTTGGAACAATAAAGAAAAATACATCCTACAGTGTATATAGTGTATATATATTAGTGTATACAGTATACATACAGTACATAAACATGATGTCAATCTTGGATCTGGAGGCCAGAGCCGGCAAGGAAATATTTATTTATCAGGATTTATTGACATCTGGTCACTTAAAGCAGAAGTAAGTGATATATTTGTGTTAATATAAGTCTTAAATAGTTATATCTTCCGACAGCAATCACTTACATAGAGTGTTTGGACTGAAACACGGGTCTCAGTCCCTCTGCTCTGCTCTGAGCCGAAGAGAAAACATTTATCGTATCCTACAGTTTTTATCCAATGAGGAGAGAGAACGGCATGCAGGGCTGTGTGTGCAGCCAAGGAACGCCGTGAATGTGGTGACGTAGCGACGAGGACTGTTATGGTGCGTTCAAGGAAACTCATATTTTTCCGACCGTGAAGTGGTACCAGTTCGATCTGGTACGAGTTCACCGGTCGGAAGTTACGAGTGGCCGTTATAGTGACTTTCACCGGTAAAACAGGTCGGAAAAACACGAGTGGGTTGCCTGGAACGCTACAAAGTCGTAAGTTGTGACTTGAAGCTGTAATTTACGATTTCAAAAGCCTGCCTGGAACGCAGCATTAGCGAAAATGACCGGATCACTTACTTCTGCTTTAAGTTGTTTTGCTTTTAATGATTTTAACAGTTATAGTTGTATTATGTTTGTAAGAAAGGTGGTTGAATAAAGAGTTGAAGTTGAATTCACTGTTTTTTTATGTGGTCTAAAAGTAGGTCATTAAACATAAAATACCCCACAAATAAAAAGGAAATGATTGATATTGATCAAAATGATGTTTTTTTGTAATACCTTTTCTATATTGCCCAGCCCTACATAGTGAGAAAGAGCCCTAGAACTAGTGAAAAACAAGATATGCATGGAGCAGAAAATGTTATAAATATTTGCGAGTCATTCCACTCTGAAACACTATTATCAAATAAACATATCGTTTTCTCTTTTCCAGTGTTTCAATACATGTCGGCAAATATATTTTATTTGCCTAGCTAATTTATCAGTACTTATATCAGTGCATGAAGGATCACCATCTGTGAATATAGAAACTAAGCAGTGGGTTTTGGCTAACCCTACATTTCCTCTTTCTCTCCATTATCCCATAAGGATAGCTGCATTCAATTATCCCCTCAACCACATCATTCACTTCTTCCTTTTGCTTTTCACTTCCATTGGTGGTGACATTGACATTGACTGTTGTAATAAGTCAGACACAGAGTCACTTGTAATATTTTTTTTTAAGAAAAAAGACCCATTCTCTAAGAGAGATTGTTCAGATTGCATAGTAAGTTTCTTACAGTATCAGGATCCTAATGTTTCATTTTCTTGTTTTTATAATTTTATAGCATGTGTGTGTCTCAAGACAATGAGATACAGGATCTTAACCAAGGACAGATGGGAAAAGTTTCTATACCTCCACACCAGCAACAGTCAGGGCCAGAAGCATCATGTTTTCAGGTAATCTGTCCATCCATCTGCTCAAGAGATACTTTAAGTTTCCACATGTCCATTTGGACTAAAATATGAACTGATTAGATTTTGGTGATTTGAGTTGAAGGTCACTGTGAGCTCTCAAAATGCATTTTCCCCTTGTGAATGTGAATATCAAGATCAGTTTGACAAAGTTTCTTTATATTTGATACATACCTGGACTCATAGAAGCCCCAATTGGATTTTGGTGTGAAAAGGTCAATGCTCAAGGTTAAGGAGTGACTTAACATTCTTCTGAATGCGAATGCCCAGAGGTAATTTCATTACACATGGCACAAACACAAAGGATGAACTGATTAGAATTTACTGGTCAAAGGTTTAGCTCACTGTGACCTCACAAAATGCCATAACTCACAAATTCATATGCTTATGAAAATTTAAAACAAATGTCTATTATCATAAAATGAATGGTCAACCTGACCTTCCACCTAACATTCTGCAAAAGTGTCACTAATTTGGCTGGCTGGTGGAGTCATACAAGTGTGAGGTAGTAATCTCAGTTGGATATGTTTATTTTCAGTTTGTTGAATAGGATTGTCAACAAAATGATTTGTATGCACAATTGGATTACATATTTTTGGGGAACAGTTTTTGTTTTAATCAGAAAACTACATTTACACTTACTTTAAACCCACAGAGAGACTAATGAGTGTCATCACACTTAAAACATAGCAGAGCAAGTATTCTAATATACTGCCCTAAAGATAGACATTCCTCCTATGGACTGAGGATCCTGAATTTTGTGACAAAAAACATAATTCTGAGACAGAGTCATTTATCATGGGCTGAATGTGAAGATTTGCTGCATAAAAAGTGTTAAAGATCTGTATAATCTCAAGTATTACTGTCCTTCAGAGTTGATCTTTTATGCCTTGAACTTCTGATTCCAGTGCTTCAGGTTATGAAATGAGATTTTCCCCCTTGCCTTATACTATAGTACTGCCAGCAGTGCTTAGCATCCTTCTCTCTACCCTGCTATCCATTTCTCATAGTAAGCCTCTGCATTGTGGGCTGAATCAGCACCATGAGTGGAAATACAGACCCTTGGGCCAGAGAAGAGGCATTATATCTGCTTCCAGTATGTGAAATATCCTTGCTGAGTGTGCATTTTCTTTAGAGCCAGAAAGACAGAAGTGTACATTTTCAGAGTTTTTCCGTACCTTGGAGAATACCCATAAATGTTGCCTGATTTGCTCTCAAATTCTTGATTCCTTGTAATCATAGTTTTGATATTTACAAAATTAGTTTCTGGCTAAATTAAGCAGGGTATCATATTCACATTCTCAATTTACTGTACTTTATTTTCAACTACCGTCCACTTACAATTAGTTTTATGACTTTCTGTGTGTAGGCTGCAGTTTCATTTTCCATGAACTTTTGTAAACTTTAAGTTGCAATGGGACAGCAGCCCACTTAGCTGTGTTACCTCTACTGGAGGACGCAGGAGATGACTAACAGTGACTTTTGTCTGTGCTTTTCATTCAACTTAGCTCACATACATGTACATATTTATTTATTTGGTTGTAAGTCATATGGCCATTGCTGTATTGACCAGTGTTATCTCATGTTAATTAGGTGTAGTGTGGTACTTTTGTTGGACTTCAAACCAAGATACTGTTCACACATAGTATGCAACAAGCAGGACACCTACAGTAACTCTCCAGTTATTATAGTAACACATGTTCACTCATGCACACAAAAGCTTGCAATGTCTTTGGGGTCACAAATTGAGCTCAGATAAGAACTTTGAACCTGCTAAATGGGTTATTGTGTGGTTACCACAGTAGATCTGGTTATGCTTTAGAGTTTTTATATATGACTGAATATTGAACCCCTTTTACACTAGACAAAAAAACTACACCAGTATATGTCTGGCCTTTCACTTCATTGTAAAGTGGTTCTGCAAAAGTCATTGAAAGAAAGACCATTGCTATTGACCCCTTGCACGTGACGTCACGTTCCACTCGCGATAGCTCCGGACGCCATGATGGACGGCAAAAGAACAGTGAACGTCAATGTAATTGAATGGGCGCGTTATAGTTTTGTGACATACCGTGGTTGTAGGGTTTCCCCTCCTTTTCCACTGAGCTGGTTCCAGTGCTGGTTCGGAGCCAGAGCCTGACTAGCACCGGTTCTTTGCTTTTCCACCGTTTAAGAACCGGTTATTGGTCCTTAAAACTGGTCTGAAGCACCTACTCCTTGCTGGTCTAGAGCTAAGAACCGGGGGCTGGTGGCTGGCAGCGGGGTTACATGAGCAACAGGACCAGTGTGAAGATATACAGACACGTTATCGATGCCATTATAAGTTAGTTTATCTACAGTGTATAGTCGATGTAAACACAGTTGAAGCTAACTAGCTGAGCTACATGCTGTGGCTAACAACAGCTAACGCTCGTATTAAACATAGCACCGTCACAACGTAGTTGCCGCCGTCGGATCGCGGCGATTACAACGAAGACGGCTTCCTGTTTTCTTTTATTTGTCAGCCGGGTTTAATCAGAGAATGATCACTAATTAGACAGACGTCGGGTCAGGTCTTCAACACCCACGGGTCGGACCAGGTTTTAATTTCCAGGTCTGTTAACTGTAGTTAGCAGCAGCAAAGACAGCAGCAGCTGCTGTATGGGGAGTGTGGCACTGACTGAAGTTATGGCTCCTTAGCAGTGGAAAAAGCACAGAAAACTGAGATATTCTACGGCGAATAACAAAAAAACAAACATATATTGCAACGGATGAGTAGATATTCTATTTTAAATAAGTGATAATGCTGTGAGGTTGTAGTGTGAAGTGATCGAGCCACATTGTTGGCACCCATACACAGTAGGCTACATTATCACTGAGCACTTTCTGCCGTCCGTCATGGTGTCGCCTCTCGCGTCACGTTCTAATTGTGACGTAGCTGCAAGGGGTCAATAACTTCCACTGTCTGCCTACTAGGGCTGCAAGAGTGAGGGCAGTCCCAAAATAAGTCTTCAAAACACACAACAACCATAAGGTCTAAAATTGTCTATATCCTCTTGAAGAGATGCTCCAACATTCACAGGAGCATCAATCCAGGATAAAACTACCAGTCTGCATAGCAAGTAGCAGCTCACTCTGAAGATATTCCCTCCCTTGCATCTGTATCTGCCTGTGTGCTCTGTAACTGCTTGTGATGACGGTGCTCCCTGCAGTTACAGTATGTGTCTGTGTTATCTCAGTTTCAACAGGCAACTCATCACAAGTGTGAAGGAGGTCAGTCTCTTTTTGTAATGGAAAAAACCCTTACACGTGTGCACTTATTTTGGTGTAAAAGAGGTAATTGGTTTATAGCTTCCACATGCAGCCAATACCTCAATCAATATTTTTGTCTTGGATATGTCAAAGTCACCGGAAGGCTTTTATGTTGATGTTAGCTTGTTTTTTTGTCCTGATCATAGTTCCTTTACACCAACTGTATTGAGGCAATGCAGTCCACCATATTATTATGGAACATGTGCTAAAATAAGACGTATTGAAATATTTATTAAGAATATACTGTATGGCACCACCATTCAGAATATCAGTGGAAAATAATATAGGCATACCAGCCTTATTGCAAATAACTGTTTTACCTTTCTGGGTGTTTAAAGAAAGTTGGGATGGATCAAAATGGATGAAATTGCCAGTTTTCTTGTCTTGTCCCTCAGAATTTCAGTAAATGTACATCGCAGTGTTTCCCCCCCATAAAATCAGATTTTACCTGATCTGTTCATTGTAGAAAGTCCAAATAGTGTAATTCCGACCTAGAAAGTTGTAGTGTGTGTGTGTGTCTTAACCATTAAGAAACATGCATGCATTTACCAGTGCAATATGCAAATCAAGTAACATCCCAGAAACATTCACAAACACATTACACAGCCTGTGCCTCAGGGCAATGTTCCACCAGTATCAACTGCACACCATGTCCCATACACTGAAGAGCATACTTTCATATTACTCTTCTCTACTTTGTCCTACTTAAGCTGAATTTGTAACGGTGTAAACCACTAATTCACTCTGCCGCTAAATAAAGTCCACCTGGAAGCACTAAGTGAAAGCATTAAGTCATCAGTCAGAAATCAACTCAGTTATTTTTCAATTTATAGTGAATGTGTTTTTATTATTTAAAGGTAGAGTCTGGAGGTTTGTCTGTTGCAGTTTGTCCCTGTCCCTGCCCCTGACAGCAGCAGCTGCAGAAGTTGTCAGGACTGCAAAGAAAAGGAATACAGTCCGAGTGAAGCGCTGGAGCAGCGGAACGATACCTGGCCGTCACCGACAACGGGAGCCTTGAGAATTATGCTGTAATGAGTAGGAGGGCAGTTGTGCTGAGCTGAGAAGCGGGTGCTAACGGCGAATGCTAGGCAGAAGTTAGCGTCGAGCTAACAGGTGTTAGCGTTGGCGGATAGCATCCGCCTGAGCTCTGTCATTGGCTGGAGAGAAAACACGACTCTCCACTCAGCAGCGTCCCTGTGCACGGCAAAACAAAGCAAAAGACCAAAATACAAGCGGGGGGAGGGGGCTCTGCAGACACAGTCACCACCACACAGGACCAGAAGCCCGTAGGTGATGATTAACTCATTGAGTGCCGCGCTCCTTTCCAAAGTTTTAGTCAAGTGTACCGGCAATTTAGACCATTTTTGACTTTTTATGTAGAGCCACAGTGTATTCTATATTATTGCCACCAACACATACTGTGGCTCAATTGAAAGGTTTACCTTAATGCTTCAAGTGGCCACAAACCGTTTGTTTCTACGTGCCTCTGTTCCTGAGAAAAGTCAAGCTAAACATGGCTGGGTTTCACCAAAATCCCTCCTTTTTTTCTAGAAAAGGAGATACAGCGTCTTTTATGAAAGGTGCGCTGTTTGTGTCTGTCGCTCTTCTGACACTCGCATTTCTGGATCAAAGGGCTCGTATATACGGTGGCCTGGAGGTGCAAATCAACATTACAAAACATAAAACACTTTTACAAATTCTGAAACAAATTTACATTTCAGAAAACAAAACTACAAGTCTTAAAACAAAGTTACATTTCAGAAAACAAATTAACATTTCAGAAAACAAAATTACATTTTAGAAAACAAAATTACATCTCAGAAAACACATTTACAAGTTGCAAAACAAAATTACAATTCAGAAAACAAATTTACAAGATGCAAAACAAAATTACATTTCAGAAAAAAAAATTACAAGTTGTAAAACAAAATTACATTTCAGAAAAAAAAATTACAAGTTGTAAAACAAAATTACATTTCAGAAAACAAATTTACAAATTGCAAAACAAATTTACATTTCAGAAAACAAAATGACAAATAACATAACACTTTTACAAAGACCAAAACACTTTTACAATATCTGAAACAAATTTACATTTCAGAAAACAAATTTACAAGACACCAAACACTTTTACAAACACCAAGACACATTTACAAGTGGCAAAACACTTTGACAAACTGCAGAAACAAATTTACAAAAAGGCCAACATCAACCGGAAAGGGAATGTACCAACCCCGGGGTTGACCCGGAAGTGAACGAGGAGCGGTCATGACGAGTTCTCGTCGTCAATGGAGAAGCTAACGGAGACCTGAGATGAGCGAAAGAGTAATGTTTTGTCCCTATTGTGGCAAGCACATGAGCCATTGACGACGAGAACTCGTCATGACCGCTCCTCGTTCACTTCCGGGTCAACCCCGGGGTTGGTACATTCCCTTTCCGGTTGATGTTGGCCTTTTTGTAAATTTGTTTCTGCAGTTTGTCAAAGTGTTTTGCCACTTGTAAATGTGTCTTGGTGTTTGTAAAAGTGTTTGGTGTCTTGTAAATTTGTTTTCTGAAATGTAAATTTGTTTCAGATATTGTAAAAGTGTTTTGGTCTTTGTAAAAGTGTTATGTTATTTGTCATTTTGTTTTCTGAAATGTAAATTTGTTTTGCAATTTGTAAATTTGTTTTCTGAAATGTAATTTTGTTTTACAACTTGTAATTTTTTTTTCTGAAATGTAATTTTGTTTTACAACTTGTAATTTTTTTTTCTGAAATGTAATTTTGTTTTGCATCTTGTAAATTTGTTTTCTGAATTGTAATTTTGTTTTGCAACTTGTAAATGTGTTTTCTGAGATGTAATTTTGTTTTCTAAAATGTAATTTTGTTTTCTGAAATGTTAATTTGTTTTCTGAAATGTAACTTTGTTTTAAGACTTGTAGTTTTGTTTTCTGAAATGTAAATTTGTTTCAGAATTTGTAAAAGTGTTTTATGTTTTGTAATGTTGATTTGCACCTCCAGGCCACCGTACGTATAAGATAAATATATACAACAGTTGTTGTTCTATTCACAAAACCACCATCGGGGGCGGGGGGGGCGCCACTAAACAACAATAACACAGACGCACCGTGCCGTGTCACAGCTTCTCCCCGCGGAGCGTGAGGGTCAGTCGGCCACCGCGGCTCGGGAAGACCGGTCCCGCCGGTGGTCGCGGTCCTTCTGTGGTACGGGTCGGTGATGCCGGTCTGCTTTGGTCCAGAGACCATCAGATTTTACCGCGGGAGGACTTTGGGGAGGACACGGTGTTTCTCCAGCTGAAGACCGGGCGGACTGTCGGCTGAGAGCTTCCTGGTTCAGCTCCGAGCAGCTCGAGCAGCTGGAGCAGCAGCGCGGGTGAGAGCAGAGCAGCTGCGCTGCATCTGCATGCAGAACTCGTTTGCAGAAGCCGAGTTATGATAAAAACTTCCAGATCATGAGCTGTCATGTGACTTTGATCGTCATCTATTTCAGTTCTCCTCGTCGTAGAGTCCCCAAATTTACATATAATGTGTATTAAAGTGTCTATTTTCATAATTTAAAAAAAAAGCAAAAAACGTAAAATTACGTTTTCGGCACTCAACGCATGGGAACGAAAAACGAGAAATTACGTGGTTGGCACTCAATGAGTTAAGACAGATTTCATTTGTATAAGTCTAGCGTTTATTCTTGAGCAAAAACCTCCAGACTCTACCTTTAAAAGGAAGAAATGTACTCCAGGGAAGTATCAGGTCATTTTCTTCTTGGCTGACATGCTTAATGTCCTTTCCAATCACATCCTGATTTATGACAGGGGGATGGGGAAACGGGGAAACAAACTGTAGCCAACAAGCTATTGACATTTTTGTGTGATTAGTATTGTTGCATTGATGAATTACAGTAAGATTAATCAGGCTAACATTTGCATAACAACATTTGTAGATGTTTTTAGATACCCATGTGTGTCTGTACAGACTGTCAACATTTTACTTGAATTTGCATGAAATGTTTGTACAGATATTTATGGCATTAAGTTAACATTATTTGGTGATTCTGATATTCGATGGATGGTAATGACATTTGGTCGACTTATGATATGACGCCTCCGATATTGGTAGCAAATTTGCAAATGTTGGAAGGAACTTGTTTGGATTTCCCTGACAAATGCCGCTGCACATTTCAGTGGTGTTAAGAGCTGTTTGACATGAGTTTAGTCAAACCAGGATGCAACAGAGGCGGTTCAGAATGAGTAGGCAAATATGCCACTAAACTTTAACACTAATCAACACTGAAAGCTACTTGCTTACTGTAATATTGCCATGACTCACTTTAAAATGCTTGAGGTCTTTCCAAATACCATTGTCCTTACTGACATTTGACTGCTGTATTAAAAATATTGACTTATGTATTAAAGTATTGGCAGTGAGTTGTGTGACAGATGGGAGTTGAATGTAACACAACATTAGCCTTTTAGTTCTGTTAGTTCTGTTTCGATGAAATAATTACTGGAGTTTTTTGAAAAAAAGAAAATAACACACTATGGTAATAAAATTGATGATAAAATTATACTTAAAGGAGACATATTATGCCCCCTTTCTACAAATTAAAATAGTTCCCTGGTGTCTTAAAGACATATCCATGATATGCTTTGGGCAAAATGCCCCAAGGATCAAATATCACAGCTCTCTTTTCATACTCTCAAAACAGCCCTGTTCAGAACGGCTGGCTTCAGAGCCTGCATGCAAATGAACCACTGCTTGCCCCGCCCCTTCTACCGGTCCCAGGTAGGGATGGTATTATGCAAATTCGAATCCTAGTTACATCACTGGAAGACAACTGAGGGAACAGCTCGTAAACCACATGGATTTCAACCTTGGGAACCTGCAAATTACACATTTTGGGGGCCAGAAGGCAGGACAAACACCCAAATATACGTATGTTAAAGAGCCTTCAAAAAGTGATATTTTCACAATATGTCCCCTTTAAGTCATCAGCATTATAAAAGTGAGCATGCCAGCATTTAACACAATTATCATAATCGCTCCTGTTGAATTTCAATAAAGTAGGCTACTTAGAATGATCCTTTATAATAGTCCACTAACAGCATCCTTGGGTTAGTTTGGTTACAAGTTGTTTTATCTGAGCCATGTTCCCATCTGATCTCTGCACTGGCTGACAAATGTGAAGTTGTTATAACCCGTAGCACAGACTGAAAAATACTAGAATATCCCTTTTTAAGAGTGCAACTTTGCACCTGATAATTGAATTGGCTGCAGCTGCTTCACACTCTATAGGTGCACTCATCATTGTTTGCTATTTGCACTGAGCAGGATCAAACATCTCAGCTTGATATTCACTATTTATCTTACAGATTTGTTGAATATGTCATAGTATACGTCTCCATTCCGATTTTTATTTTTTTTTACCCACATGTAAACAAACACATTTGAGCGCTCACATGCAGACTCCACCTAAATATCAGTTAATTGAACAGAGAAGGGCCACCTGGTTCCTGTGTGTTTCAGAGAGCTTTACTTTTAGGGCGAGCCTCACTACATAGTTAAACAAAAGGGCCTCCGTGTTGGTCCTCTAGATAAACACACTTTCCTGAGAAAACACGGACATGGTTACACTTTAACTTTCTCAGGGAGGCCACAGCTACATCCTCCTGGACAGTTTAGGTCAGACTGGGCTAGAGTTCAGACCCGCAGCGAGAATCATGCGCTGCACGTGAAACCATGCTGGCCTGTCAAACAATGGAGCCTTTGACAGCCATAACCCCCTCCCTAGTCCACAGTACAGTCAGAGCACTGTCTCTCTAGGGCTTGGGTGTCACTCCCCATCTCTGTTGTGCTCCCCTGGAGCTGACCAGCTGGCTCGTAGGCTCTGGGATGTGAAAGCAGCAGCACAGAGGAGGTACAGTCAAAGTTCAGCCCTGATTAGCCCAGCAGAGAGGCCAGCAGCATCACAGCCCTGCTATGTCCAAGCTATTCCTACATAAATAACCTGATAAGACGGGCCAGTTTAGGAGTTTGAAGTGGTCCTTTTAGTCCAATCCAGTCCAGATAGTCTCAGCTCTGTTCTGTTTATTTTGGCTAAGCATTTTGCATATATTTGAGTACGCAAAATGTATGTTTTGTTAATGTCTACATTGTACTGAGGTCATACAGTCCTATGGGGTTTCTCAGTATCTTTGTGCATGTACAAAACAAAGGAGCAAGGAGGAACAGTTGCGGTATATCTCTATGCCTTTATCGCTGGATAAAGAAAGTGTTGATATATATATATATATATATATATATACTGTATATACAGAGGCAAAATTCTGTTTCTTTGGCTAAGTCTACTCTTAAACCATTGTGAGTGTTGGGATTTGTGCACAGTAAAAATACACGGGTTCAATTAAGCAAAAAAAAAAAAAAGTGAATAGTTCTCAACATTTGAAACAATGAAGAAAGGATCTTTATCTCCCTGGTAGATGATGAACATAAATGCAAGCAATAAGTGTTATCTGATGGTGTAGTTATGCAGAGCTGCCACCTCCCCCCAGCCCAGCGGCAGTCGTATAAACAGACAGCGCTCTGGAGGAATGCTGCTGGACTCTGTGACCTCCTGCCCCGAGTGCTGTTACAGTGCACTGAGTTCAGCTGAAACAGCCCGCCCCATGCTGCGCCTCCCCGAAGCTCCGCCTTGCCCTACCCCAGCCTGAGGCCCCTCAGGGTGGAAAAAAACACACCTCTTTCACCCAACACCACAGCGTCCTCACATACACACACACACACACACACACATATGCAAACATGAACAGGCACACGCACAAAAACACACACATGAACAAGTGCTCACGTGCTCCCTTTCTTCACCAGCCCAGCTGTCAGAGCAGCAAGGTCTTGTAGTTCGTCAGTTTCAACTTCTCTTTGTTTGAGAGACCTCTAACAAGTCACTGTAATTTAACCCTTCATTCTACATCCATTTCATCATGTTGAGTAAAGAGTGATACCTATTGTTGTTGAAAATATTTGATGAGTTTTAGACATTTTTGGATGAAAACACATTATTTGAGTGCACTGTGAAAAAACTTGACTAAGAGCCCCGCTTTGTTTCTATTTTTTTCCTGTCAGCCAGTGTTTAATATTGCTACCTTGTTGACATGCTGAGGTACTGGCCTTGGCTGAGGGTGAAATATGAAAGCATACAGAGTTTTAAGCACATTTTTAAATGGAAAAAAAGGCAACTGTGTGTTTTCTGAGAAAATGAGCTCTTTTCACTGTTTAAACTGTTGTGGGGGTACATTGGGAGAGGAATAGCGTAGTGTCAAGCAGACACTGCCCTCTGGTGGAGTGCAAACAGAGGAGAGAGAGGGCAGGTCAACAATGAAAGATGCCCTAAGATGTGAGTTTCTGAAGTCATACAGATTCACTCTTTACAAAATAGAGAAAATAGCTCAGGCGTGGCAGAGACTCTAAAATTGACGACTAATATAAATTCACTCTTCCCAAATAGTTGCATACCCCATCCATATCCCCTGCAAGAATCAACCAAGTCATCAGATAAAGGACCTAATTTAAAACATAGCATGAAATCAGGTGCAGCTTCTTAGCTGTCGGGGATTAGGAACCTTAAGTGGATTCTGTCATTGATTGTGGTGAGGCCACAGCGAACCAGGCGCTGCTGCACTGATGACTATCACTTTGCTGCACCTCATCACACTAAACACAAGGGGCCTTACACATATTTGCATTGGTTGCACACACAATTAGACATGATGAGACACACACACACTCGCATATACATGCACGTGCACAAGGCACGCATGCACACACACACAGACCCACAATTGCAGTTAGCCGTTGTCTGAGGAAACGAGGAACTGTCTGGTGCCATAGCAACCAATGCGGATATCCCACCCTTCTAGAGCAAGAAAGAAAAGAAAAGAAAAAAACAGAAGTGGCAATGACAGATTGACAGGACCCTAATGAGATCCTTGATACAGAGATGAACAGAGACTATCTGTGTATTTATCTGTCTCTCTGTCTCTGTGTCCATCTGTCAGATTGATGTGTCTGTCTGTCTGTCTGGCTGGTTGTCGCCCATTTGTCAGAATGAGACCAAATGGGGAAGTAGAAACATTAAAGTGTGGCAATGGCGACATGAGAGGATTTGAGAAAAAGAAAATGTAAGAAAGAGATCAGGAGAGTGTGGGCGAAGGAAAGGGGAGAGCACAAACTGATGGGGAAGAAGAAAAATTAAACGAGGCAAGAAGAAAAAGACTTGGACTACTCTCTGGGGCATGTCTGTCTGTTATGAGCACAGAGCCACAGCCTGAAAACACAGACACTGCCGCAGTCTGCATCAGCTTGCCTTTTATCACTGTGACTCCCATTTGAACTGCAATCTCATATGTAATACTATTATTCTGGCCCATATACCGCGTTACATAACACTCGGAGCCAAATCCTGACCTCATTCCGCGAAACAGCCACTCTTGCTCTGATCAAAACGTTGGACTCAATATCAGCACTGAAATATGTGAAGCAGCAGAATGAAAACAAGGCAGACATTACGGCTTTGGTATTAGCCAGTGCCCGACGCTTTTTGGACTGCAACTTGCTCCACGTATTATGTATTCATCATCGTCATCTCTTCCTTAGGTGGCTGTAAGAAGCTCTGTGATGGATGGAAAGCAGCAACCATGTTCCCAATCGGTAAGTTGAGTCTTTACTTAGCCTCACTTCCTGGGCTGACCTGCAGGTGGAAGTCACACCCACTGCTGTGTGCTCCACACACAGTACAATACTAGCACAACACTGTTGAGAGGAGGTGGGGGGGGGTGGGGGACTCCACTCCCATTTCACATTCCTATCTGCCAAGTTTGGTGTAATGTGACAAAACGACAGATTGTCGATGGCCACTTCACCTTTGTTGTATGCTGTGCATGTCTGTGTTTTTGTTGTGTCTGTTTGGTGTTGCTGCTGTTTATGTCAATGGTTTATGGCAGAACACCACATGAAGGGACTCGTATCATGAGCATGACCCAAATTTCTTTTTGTGCCTTCTTGCTGGTGACAGCTGTGGCCAGTGGCTTTATATTTGCGTGTTGTCTGTCGCATTGTCGTGAACATGATGAGACGTTTTTGATGGAATTTCTTCAAATGTGGCACAAAAAAATCACTTGAACTTAAAGATGATAAACTTTTGGTCAAAAGTCAAGGTTACAGTGACCACATGTCCGCTCCATTCCTGTGGATACGTACAGTATATATCAGGAACCCCAGTTAATTTCATTATCTGGCACAAACATTCACTTGGACTCGAGGATGAACTGAATTTTTTCCGTCAAAGGTCAAGGTCACGGGGACCTCACAAAATTCGTTTTTGACCAGAATTCAAATGCTAATTCGTTTTGATGTTTGTAGTTTGTGTTATAGTATAATGGTATTTCATATAAGCATTGTGTTTTACATAGAATACACTTATATGACAATTTTCATCAAGTATACAGTATATACAGTATATACTGTATATATATGTGTGTGTGTGTGTGTGTGTGTATACTTGATAAAAACATTTCAGTTCAGCTTCACATTAAAACCATTGGTCTAGCCTACCTGAGTAAGAGCTCAGCACTTTCAGCTGTCATTCAAAAAACCATCCACTGCAAAGACAATGGTCATGTTCTGACAGCAGATCAGGTTGAAATATTGCAGAGTAATGGAACAAGAAGGGGCAGCTACATTGAGCTGTTAGATGGAGAGCTGCAGGCGACAGGCTGCCTACCTCCAACTTCTCAGCCAGGTAACTACTTTCAGTGTGCCCTGCTGTTCGCACACTCATGCCGTGTGCAGCATAAAATCAGATCATGGATGCTCACTGAATGGATGAAAAAGTCCAATTGTTGCCAGACTTATTTACCAAAGGGACAATAGTTTGTTTTCTGCTGCCACAATTATGTGACTGGTGTTAAAAGCTATTTGCCATTACCCCCAGTAACTACCTCTGCCACCAAGTCAACCAAGGCTGAAATCTTAATGATTGCCACTTCAAATTCTTTCAAGGCGCAGATGTAAACCGCACGTAAACGGCAATCGGTTTTTCACTTTGTCACTTTTAAGGTGGATGTATGATGCCAGCCAGCTTCAATAATGCTACTTAGCTTTGATGTGAGCTGATGAATGATGGGTGAATGAGACTGAGCTCATGAGTTTAACCTCTCTGAAATGAGTGGGTTAAAGATTGATGAAGATGAATATGTTTTGTGTTGTGCTATAGATTACTGCAACATCTAGTTTCTGATCATCATAAAGTACATCACAACATTTGCAAGTCTAAATGAACAGTTTTTTTTTTATTTTTATATATAAATCCTTTCTCCTTAATAGGTTTCCTTGTGGTTTTTCACTGCAGAAACTGAGACGGAGACAGTATAGTCTTCCATGGCATCCCTGCACTTGCCGCTCTGTGAATGAAAATTTATTAAGGGCAGTGAAAGGCGTCTAGTTGCTCTACTGTCCCCATGCTGGTGCTCTGTTACCTTGGGTGGCCTCGAGTGCCTCCTCCTCCTCCTCCTCCTCCTCCTCCTCCTCCTCCTCCTCCTCCTCCTCCTCCCTAGGAGTGCAGCCCCACCTGATGCACACATCTGCTTGGCCACTCATCTACGCCATTGCTTGAGGAGGTGGGTGGTTGGCGAGGGTGGAGTGGGGTTGGAGCACCAGCCAATAATACTCCTTATCCAGGCAGCACTGAAGTGACTTGACACATGTATTCAACCAATCACAGAGCACTGCAGCAAAGAAAGCAGCAGTAGTAGTGTAAAAAAAAAAAAAAAAAAGTGGAAAAAGTATAGTGTTCTGCACTCGACTGAGATGACAAAATTACATTGTAGTAACACAGCTCACAGCTAACATAGGTAATCAATTATTAGATGGTAGTAATTCATATAATTACAAACAAAACAATCATTGGTAATGTTAGACATTCATAATGATATCATATATTTCCTAACTGCAGGTGTTCCTGCAGTATTCATTCAGAGCTACGTACGATATCTCAAACCACATATGGTAAATACAATTTAGGTTGTGAATGGCAACCTTGCACTTATCACCTCCCAACGCAATGATGAGAGGGGATGGCCTGTTGCCGTCTGAATATCATCCCCTTTAAATTTCAACTTTGGATTGCACCTTCATCTGAGATGTGATCATATGATTGTCTAGAAGTATGGATCACATCCATTCATACAAACAAGATCAGTAAGCAGTCGCTGCCTTCAGTTGAGGATACGGTGAGTGGAGTCTGGACTTTGTGAAAGATTCATACATCCCATTAGGTACATACACTCACCACCTACCACCTTCTTGTTACTGTACCGAACTTGTATATCAGCCCTGTCAATTGTTAAAGAAGCAACCACCCCGAAGATTTGGCTTTTCACCTCCAGTGTCTGTCAAGCCGGTCACAGCAGAAAAACAGTCTATTACCTTGTCCGACACAGTGTGGCAGTACGATCTTAATGGCTGCAGACACATGCCAGGCAGCAGTGGTCAGCCAGCACTGGACCGCTCTATCAGTCTGCACTCTGCTGTACTGTACCTGTCATCCTTCCCTTGTTGCTGCTGTTTCTGGATTTAATGAAAGGTTTTTTTCTTTTGGGGGGAGGGGGCTCAGATGACTGGTGATTGTCGACAGGTTTTACTTTTCCGTGCTTGTCGTTGGTTGTCATTAAGTGATGTTTATCCGTGCTTAGTCATAGTGTGCACATCACAAACATCAGGAAGACACAGGTTTGTTTCACTTACATGATCTAAGATGGATGCAATCCTACGTTGTCAACCATCTGTCTGTCCTTGTGTAGGTACGTGCAGTCGTGTACTGTAAATAACCCATCGACAGTATGTGACAAATATTTCATGCAGAGATAAGAGTAGACGATCTCAACAGACTCCTGAGTGTTTAGGACTATCTGAGACGTGCACATCAAAGCATACAGTCAAAATGTTTTTGTTTTTTTATACAGATCTTCTCTCCTGTCTGAACATTTAAGCTCAGTTCAATAAAAAATGTGCAAAATGAGCAGAGATAAGTTTACTCTAGAGCTCTCTAATGTTTATCATGAAATGATGATGGTGTCCAGCATATTAAGCACCTTCTTAATTTCCAAAAAGAGTCCTTTTCTGACGAATCCTTCTTCAGTTCCGTACAGAAGTAGCCACTTGGATAAAGGATTAAATTTCCTCAACTTCTCAACAACCTGTTCACTGAGCTTGTGTTAAATCTGGGGGAACCAATTTCTTTGAGGTAGGGTCCAATGCACTGGATTTAGTGTGTATTTGAAATATAACTAGACAAATAATCCAAGTATTTGTGTTTGAAGAAGTTAAAATGAGGAGTAAGTCTGTTGTGAAGTTGATGCCACTGCAATGATTACTCACCAGCATTATGTTTGGGCTTTCCTCTGCCAAGACAAAGCTGAATATAATATAACGTTTGCAGTCCCCATAGCCTGTTACCCAAATTATGGCAAGAGCATAGACAGATTGATTGACATTATAGTGTCCAAGTCCAATTGTAAATATTGTCATTTCAAGAATTCATTATTCAGACTCCTGTATGTCTGCACAGGTCTTTCATGATAGATTTATATGAGTTCTTTATGTTCATAAATTAAGCTTTGATATTGTGATAACCAGTCATTTCATCTCATATTTTTATGTCCTTTTTAATATTTTTTACTCACCTTAATTTCTGATAAAATTACATTGTATATGCTAAATTGGTTCATTGTCTTTACATCAGTCACATTAATCAAATAATGCATTGAAATGGTACAAAATACAATAATAGTCTGAATGTTTTTAACATAATACCACTATGTTTTACACATTAGTCATTCAATCCCATTGCAATATTTTCTGCCTGAATTTCACTCAATGAATTTAGGTCATTGTTTTTTTCTAATTGTTGTTGAAACCACTGCTGGGATTGCTGCGGCATACCTGAGATTCTTTTTCTTTTCACTGGGCATGATCCGATTTTTTTCTAAATTCTTGTCTCACCACCTCAACTCACAAAGACCTGAAAAAGACAAAGGAAAAATACAGTATTCCCCCTCACCACAGATAAACTGAAACATGAGGAAATCTGCCTGATAACCAGGATCAACTGGCATTACCTTTCAGCACAATTAGAATCACAGAACTGTTTGGAGATATGGTCTTTGACGCAGATTTCTGTAACAAGGCAATTTGAAACTGGTAGATTCATCAAGTATTTGCTGTCTTGATTATCTTGAATAGATCTCCTTTTTTAATGTGGTTTCAGTTGGATACAGCTTCTGTATTTTCTGGTTTTAAAATCTGCATTTGAGGATTGTTTTTTTTAAAACTAATGACAAGTTGTTTCATGTATGATTTCCTTTTTTTCTTCTTTTTTTTCCCTTTTTAACACTCCTCGCTCTGAAGCTGAGTGTGATGACAGTGTCATACGGGTCTATGCATAATGAGGGTATTAGGAATGTGACTGTCAGGTGCAACTTCTGTTGGAGCTCCACTGAAGAGAGAGACTGACGTCTAACCACTGTCAGTCTCTGTCCCTCCCTCCCTCCCTCCCAACTATAGTCCATGACTTAATGTGTGTGAGTTTGTGTGAGCACTGGAGAGGCTAATAAGGACGATACAGTTCGGCTTCAACTTGGGTGAATCTCTCTGCATCCTCAACACTGCACAAGAAAGATATATATTCGTCATGCTCCCAGATTGTGTGTGTTTGCGTGTGTGTGGTCAAGGAGGATATGATTCAGGCTGAGTGTTTGTGGTGGAATTGTAGTTAGATTCTTGTTCTTACCACAAGTGAAAGTGCAACTGAGTCAGCAGACAAACACAGACACAATAGTCCAGGAAACCAGTGGTGTCTACACACCCTAGCACCATAAACACGCACTCACACCAGTCACTTGATTGCCGGAACGTTTTGCCTGGTCATAATGGATTTCCACTGTTCTGAATCATGTCCCTATTGGTATTGGAGAGACACACCCAACAGAGCTGTTTGATTTACTGCTTTTGAAACAAAGACTTTTTTCAATAGAGAGTCCACAGACTGTGTTGAGTCATTCATCTGTGCTCTTCTTCAACTGTGGGTCAGTAGTTCAGTGACACTAATTGTGCTCTGTTGGTAGCAAAAAGTGATGTTTTTACAACAAAATATAGTGAATTTTCAGTATCTGTTAAGTGAAGCCCAAAGAATGTTGCAATACATTTTTCTTTTTGATAGAAGCTCAAAAAATACAATATGTTGAAAGCTTGAACATACACTTTAAGAATCTGAGGGAGATGAACAAGGATTATAACATTGTAGAAACTCAATAGTTAATTATATGGGCGTTAACTTGTAACACATTGTTTTTATTTGAGAGGACTTTCTAGACTAAACCCTCCTTTTCCTCATTCTGTCAAGGCTTTGTTTTTACATAAACATGCGGAAACTCATTGGAATCTACTGCAAACTCTTCCACCAAGTCAGTTAACTCTTTTTTTTCCACATTTGCATATCTCGTCAGTTGTAGTGACAGTCTTATTGTCGTCATTGCAGATTCTGCCTTGCACCTAATTCTTGTGGAATATTAGAGCCCACTTGTAACAGAATTATCCCCTCAGCTTTGTTTTAGCAATTAAAAATCAAATCTTCTTATCCAATGTTTGCAAACATTACCAAAGCAAATGAGCTGCTGAATTTCATTTTAACCATTTCCCCACGCAACAAAAGAAAAAAACAGTTACCATACTTTTCACACATCACATTTAGAAAAGATAAAGGGGTTCCAAGCCTAAGCTGTAATATGAAATAGACCTATCTTCTCCAAGGTCCCAAACAACCACAGAGACAGATGGCAGAATATATTGTATTTATTTATAATGGGATGGGGAGGAAAAAAAAAAAAGAGATGGAGCTAAGATTGGCTTCAGGGTGGTCAAGGCCAACACAAGAAATAAAACAAAACAAACTGACAAAATCAAACAAAGAAAATCACAGAAAGCAAACATCACAAAATCAAAGAAAACAAATGACAACATCTTTACTTTGCCAAGTAAAATAAAATAATAAAAAATAACTTGTATATATAAAAAAAAAAGTTCCAGTCCACTCAAGGACAAAGGGATAATGCCATGGAAGAGCGTACACATTGCTAACAAATCACAGGCAGAGGGAGATGATGTTAGGTTGGTTTATATCTTGGGAGGAGAAATCATCTGTGGAAGCCACCGTCCATTGACCAGTAGCGTTTGTGGTCTGTTAGCACAAATATTTGCTTACAACGTGTCTCTTCATTTATACTGGTGGACAACAAAAATATGACCACAGGAATAACTATGTATAATCTAAGAGAGATTTTTTCTAAGCGCACTGTTACCCCTCGTCTTCAGGCTAAATTAAAACAGTCCTCCTCTTTTCGCCTCAATCAATACATCTCCTTGGTGATGGGTTTAAGTAATAATGGCCTTAACTGCACCTCATCAAGAATCAGAGGCTCAGACATATGTAAATTTTCAGAATTAATGACTAAATCAAATTAGCATTGCTACTTATTTGCAGGATGCAGGTACAGTAGCTCAAGTCAATGAACTGTTTTTGCCTGAGAAAAGCTAGTTGCAAACGTTAACTGGCACTTGTTTGCTGTCATTGACTGCGACTCATTCTTTCAGACTAATTACTGCCATCTCATAAATTCAGATGATTGGCTGTCCTGTTCCTCCTCCACTGCAGACATGTGTAAGAGTCTGGCAATGTCTGTGTAATGTTTGGCATTTTCCAAACCAGAGCTGCTCGGTAAATTGTTTATGAGAATGACTTCAGGAGAGGGATGTCCAAAATGAAAAAGAAGAACTTGTTGAGGGTGAAGGGTGTGACCACAGACTGGAGGCACTACAGGATACAGCGTCTGTGACATCAGCCACAGGTTTCTGAACGGAGGTTTTCAAGCCGCCTGGCTCTGGGTTTGCCAATCCAATTTTGGGCAAAGGGGAGGTGGTCTGCTGTGAAAAGCAATGTAAACTATGATGACATGCTGTGAGAGGCTGAGTAGCCTGTCAGTCATACAAAGGCTTTCTTAATCAAGGGAACCAACATGTTTTTAAATGTGTGTGACAGCTGTACAGCTATACAACGCTTCCTTTGATGGTGTCCTGTAAGACTGTATATTGTATGTCTACATGAGTTCCTGTGGATCAGTTGTGGCAGTCTGAGCGCCGCTGCTTTTGTAGCATTTTTTCTTAACGCTTGGTCACTGCTTTGACTTTTTACCTGTAATAATGAATTTTTATTGAGATAATATAAGTTTTACTGCAGTATATGACTTAATGCAATTCCATAATATTAGGAACAAAATAGTCACTGTGTTGATTATGTTAGATTTACCTTATTTTGTTTTCTTTATTTGATAGATAGATAGATAGATAGATAGATAGATAGATAGATAGATAGATAGATAGATAGATAGAATCGTGGCAAAATTTGCCCTCTAAAATAGTAGTTGAACAGACCAATCTGAATCCAATCACAGTTGAAGCATACATTGCACACAGATGGAGTCGTCTCTTCCTTGCATGCTTGGCTGCTTTGTCTGCTACTGTAAAGTCCTGCAGCAAAAAAAATTATGCAACTGGACATCACATACCTATTACCTGCAGAGCCCCTCCTTCAGTGTCTTAATTAGATACAGGTGTAGGCAAAAGTGTTATATTCAGCACTATATGTATCTCACAGTCAGTTCATATGAATTCCAACAACATAATATGAACCAATCAAGTTAATTCAGATTGTGCCCATTATTTTTGTACACCTCCTTATCTTGGTGAAGATTTTTATCATTCTACGCAGTGATATTGTCCAAAAACAAAACAAAAAACAGATCAAACAATTCAAGTGTCTTTTGAGATACTTTTGTAGACTATCCCTTGTCAGCTCAAGTCTATCTATTAGGCCAGCCTCTATAAAGCTGGCATGGGTCTTGCGGCCAAGCACACCATTAACTGGGGAATTAGAAACCCTGAGAAGTTGTTAATCACCACAGTCATTCACATTCCACATAGACTCTACTCTGCTCAGGACCTCTATGAGCTGGGGAAGGGGCATGGTCTGGGGGAAGCTGGGCCAATGCTATTGGACCCAGTGGTCTTTAATTAGAGGGAGAGCTTGGCAGGGACTGATGGAGGAGAAAGGCTCTCAGGATGTGAGTCCAGGGTGAGAGGGTTCACACACAAAACACTGGCTTTTCATCACTGCATGACTCACTCAGTTTGTGTGTAAAGTGTGGTAGATGTGTGTGTGTGTGTGTGCGCGTGTGTGTGTAAGGCAGAAAAAGTGAGAAAATGTGTGTGCACTTGTACTGTATGCTGGTGTGTGAGTGTGTGTGCACGTGACTAGTGCGCGCATGTGTTTCTTACCTCACTGCTCAGGCATTCCAGTAGAGAAAGTGGTGTGAAGTGAAAGAGCGGCTCTCACAGTGTGGGTATTCATGGATCTGGCCCCCGTGGGCCGGTCCGGGCTCCAGTGTTCACAGACAAAGCCTCTCCAGCAGGACCCAGACACACTCACACAGAAAGGGGAGCAACAGAAGGAGAGGAACGCAGGAGAGGGGGAGACAAGGTAACAAGGGGAGAAGAAAATGGAGAAGGGTTGGGAGAGGGCAATAGGAGAAGGTCTGTGTGGCAGCTCCTATTCCAGCCAAGAATGCAGATGTGAAGATTGTCATGTATAACTGGAGAACTGAAACCTGCTCCGCTTTGATCCAGAATCTGGAGTTTTGTTTGAAAATCCTCAGTAATGATACTTGTTTATTAAGACCTCGCCTTTCAGACTCGCGGGTTCAATAAGAGATTCTTTGTCGCGTCTCTCGCTCGTACTGTAACTTTACAATAAGAAAATGTCATGTTTGAATACACTTGTGCCCCCCCCCCCCCCCCCCCCCCCCCTCCAACAACCTTTTATTCTTTTTTCTCCTTACTGCTGGCAGAGTCCATGAATCTATCCTACTCTCCTCCTGGGGAACAAGCCCCTCCCTCTATTTTTACATCAGCCAATCCCGTCTCTCTCTTCCAGCGCTCTCTACTCCCTCTAGCATTAAGCCAGCAGCTTGAGCTCTTAGGATTCCATGAGAATTTCTTCCACTTGGCCGTCCCGTCACTGTTCCCCCTGCCTGGCCCCTTCCCTAGATCGGGTAGCCTGGTTCACTGTGTCCTTAAACAACCCGTGTGCATGTACAGGAAAGGGGCCCCAAAGTGGGGAGGCCCATCTCTAACCCTTACTTTTCGAAGAGACAGACTCGCACTGGAAAATCTCTATACCAGCTTTTCTTTATTGATGAACTCCAGGGTGTCATAGTTAACACCGACATAGCTGTTAATTGTGAATGTGGCATCTATTAGAAAGTATATACACACACACACGGGTATGACCATGCGTTGTAAGTATTGTAAGTTTACAGTATGTGTTGTAACCTCTCAGCGTGCAATGGAGAGGAATCTTTTAAAACAGTTTACAGTATGTGGATGTAAGCTTTGGGTTGATATTTTGGTGATATTTATAATAATCCCATGGTATTTCCTCATTGCACATGCAGTTTGAGAGAATGCAGGGAAGAACATGAATCTGAAATCCTTGTCTAATTGAAAAATGTGAAAGACGGATTTTGTATTGTTATCAGGCCCTGGTGCTTCACAAAGTAGGAACACCGGCTCGTTTATTGAGTTTTGTACTCAGGCTTGGCAGATAAAAATTAGTTCATGGAGTCACGTTTATATGAAAACAATCATTTGTAACAGAGGAAATGAGCTAATTTAAAATTTTGAATAGTGTTTTAGAAATATCTTAAATGTTCCTTATTTAAACTTTGGGCCTCCAGTCCCTCTGCTCTTTAACATGAAGCACCTGTCTGTTTGGAGATGGATGGGTGAGTGGATGGATGAAATTGATGGCCTTGTGCTGAGGCTGCAGAGTCAATAGGCTGGAGTGTGCAGCACCCAAGAAATGGACAGAAGATGATTGATGAAGTTAAACTAATGATATAGGTAGCAATATGCATAGTTGATTTTACACTGCACGAAGGCAATTCACAGAGTAGCAGCAGATAGGCTACAAGTGGCTCCACATACTTAAGCATATTTAATTATTGATGGTTCCCAGTGCTGTCTATGTAAATCAAATACATTTGTATTGACTTTGCCATTGGTTAAGAATTTGTGTAAAATTGATAAGGTGCCATATTCATATTCACTATTCAGTTTGTGACTTGAGAATGGTCAGTCTCGGATCTGTATCAGCTGAAACCATGCAAGCCGAAGATAATGCGGGTGCTTGTAGTAAGACTTGGGCTAAAGAAGTGGTGGCACAAGCTTCGAATTTAAACTGAAATGCGCTGAAGTGCACTTGATTTGTTAGAATACCTCTCTAGTGGAGTTTCTCTCTCCATTTCCACACAAGTAATGTCTCTGTGAGCCATGAAATTACCAAACTGGTGGAGGCAAAAAAAAAAAGAGAAAAGAAAGAGAAACCATTTCACCAAGGTCACCACTGGCACAAATTAAGATTTACAGTCTCATGTTACAGTACATGTTGAGGCTTCCTTCTGAGCTCAGGTTCTCCAGAATCCAAGAGTACGTTTACAACCTAAAACATAAATTTTGTAGTATATGGTGGTACAACAGAGATTTATGGAAACATGTATATAAGAGATTCAGATTTCATGTTGCTTGTAAAGAAAAACAGAGCCCAGTTTGCGATAGAAAGTGAGACCTGGGCAGCAGCTGAATGATCCATCGTCCTCAGTCTGATGACTTTGTAGAATTCATTTTGCAAGGTGACAGTGAGATATGTCTTGGCTACTCTGTCAGTAGGCTGTTTCACAATATTGCTTCAAAAATGGCACATAAATGTGCATGGTCATAGATATGTAGAGGATGGACAACCTGTTTAGTCCCCTTGTTGTTGAAAAACACAATTTCTAAAGGCTGAATCTCAAAGTGGCTTAAAGCTTAAAAATGAGCAGCTTGATTGAGTTTGATTTACAGATGTTTTGCACATTAGAGTTAGCCTGCTCTTTGGAAAGTTATACAAGTTTCAATGAAGCTGGATATTTTTCATAACAGCACTGTAGCTATACAGAATTAGAAAAGGCACAGGGTTTTAAGTAAAAAATCAACTTTGCATGATATTTTATACTTTGTTATTTCCTGTTTTTAGTTGAATACTGGGTACTATAAAATACAATAAGTTATCTTTAAATAATGTTCCCAGCCTGGTTGTGCTTCACTGACTTGAAAAATCTGTAAATGATGACCATACATGTTGCGGCTCCGTCTTCATTCTTAACATATCTCAGTCAGCCAGCTCACATGGAATGGATTTAATATAATGATACAGTTTGGAGTTTATTTTGGCTCTGACCTACTCTCGCTAAACTAAGCAAATTTGAGAATGGGGCGGAGAAAGGGGGAGAAGTTAATGTCGAGCATACAGGTGGGTGTGGGTGGGGTTTATGAAATCCTTGCTCAAGCAGTTACAGCAGCACTGATGGTGTCTGCAAAGTCCATACTCAAAGATGCATTGTATAAATTTCAGAAAGCCTAAAAAGCATGATTATAAATCATTCATCTGTCACTGTCGGACAACTCTGTAAACTGCAGATTAGATATTGTAGGTCTTTAGAGTAATATACTTACAGTAAACTTCCACTTTAAACTGGAACATGAATGAATGGCTCTTGAATATGGGGATATTGAACGCACAGTGCACACACTGTCATATAGCTTTATGATCCCTTTGAATCCTGATCCTCTCAAATCCCTGCTGACCTAGAGGCCGTGACCCCAGCATCTGCCAGCAGTGGCAGAAGGAGAGGCAAGCTACAACTGTCTGAGTCACACCTAGACAGATGCTCTGTAAGTTCTTGCAGTGAACCTGCCCTGAAAGTCTCATAGGGTATAGGATGAGTCATTAGACATCAACCCTGAATCATAGCAGACACTTTAGATATTAGGAACGCCCAATGAAGATTATGTTTTGTCTAAAACTGTAATGAAAAATGTCAGTGTAAAATATGAAAACTCTGAAGCCAACCACCTCAATCCTGCAGTGCTTGCACAATATTGTCCTATGAAGGATGCCATTTGAAAGTCGGTAACAACATAATTTGTTGTTATTGTGTGGGAACTTGCAACCATGTCAAAAATCCTGTCACTGTGTCCATTGTGCATGTCTTTGTGAGCCAAGACGTGATTTTGTGCAAGATTAGGATGATCTTGGTGCCAACGTTCAATTGTACTGTAATGGATACTGTATGTGTCACAGATGGTACCAGGCCAAATCAGCATCTTGCTCTTACTTAATGATACTTGTAGTGATGAGGACCAGAAGTTGCACTGTGCAAAATCCTGGAAAATGAAAATGGAGCAGTGAGTAGTGAACCCAAAGCCAGGCTTCAAAGCATCCCATAAGAAACATACTGTTGTCCATATAAACAGTTTCACATTAATCTTGTTGGGTTGGTGGTACCCATTACATATGTGTATGTATTTATAACGACAAGGTTTTCTTTGTGAATGTCTTCCAATTTCATATATGTATTTCCTTGTGCTATGGACCTTCACCTCGCCATTTATTAAACTTTTGAACATCTATGACAAAATACTATCACACCCAATTTAAGGTGTCAGTGGTGACACATTTTGCAGTGTAGCTGGGTTTCTGTTCACTACTCAACTCTGTATCCCTGAAAAATAGGTTTTCATTCATATCCACTAGAATTCAGCCGATTTTGGTCGTTTGAGGAAAGTTCGATTAAGGGCACACTTTCTTCATCTTGATATTTTATGTTTATGTGTTTATTATTCTATTTATATGTTTTGGGTTTTTTTTTTTTTATATCTCGACACCTGGATTTGATAAAGAGGCAACAGTACTTGTAGATGTTATTGACGTAATGTTTTTTGATCATCTTTTAATTCACTGCTGGTGTAGCTTCTACAATGACTTGTGCACAATGTGGCTAGGTTTAATACAGTGGTTAAATATAGTGCACATTTCCACCGTGTACAATTTATGTGAGTGAGTATTGGATTTATTTGTTTGTGCTCTTATTGTGTGCAGCGGTGCATGAATGCGAGCTAAGTTTGATGTATGTAAGTGAAGCTGCTTGCCTCTTTCCTTCCTGTGTGTTCTGAAATCTCCTTTGCTGCAGACTGTCTGGGGTGCAGAGATGGTGGGTGGTGTAGGGTGTGGGGTGTGGGGGAGGTAGGCAGCGGACATGGCGGCAGGCCAGAATCAATTGGCAGTGTAATGAGATGGCCTGGTGCCAGGTAACCATGGAGCTACCCTCTTTGCCTGTCTACCAGTGCAGAGTTCAAAATTAAACTGAATGAATGAGAGAGTGAGGAGGGAGGGGAGCGAGGGCAGGGAAATAAGGGTCTTAAATGGCAGGAGTGGAGGGTGAGAGAAAGAAAGAAATGGCAAGAGAGGAGGGTGGCTGATGAGGCGCTGTGGGCTATTTCTAAGCGCTGCTGCAGAATCTCACTTGTGAAGGAAGATGGCAGGAGTAAACTCAGGATCCACCCAGGGTTTTTATACTCTGGAATATCTGGAAATATACTGTCTATCCATCCACATCTGTGCGCAGCCACATAAAAGTAGACCTTTATGAAAAAATAAGTGCACTTCACAAAGGACGAAAAAAAAAAAAGCGGTTTCCTCAAGTTTTCTTCCTTTATGTCGATGCTGAGCTGCTTCATTGCTTTAATTTCCATGTAAATCTCTGCATATTTCTTCTTCCCCATTCTCCTAGACCCGTTCTTCCTCCTGTCATGGAAGACGTGTTAATATTGAGTATTTGGCCTCATTTTTAAAGTGATTAGTACAAGTCAGTGGATCCTGCAGATGAATAGAAATTAAGTAATTAATACAGTAATTAGATCTATTTCTCCTTCCTACAGCCTTACCCCTGCTATGTCATTGTGCTCCCTGCTTTCCCAGCTCCATTTGTAAAGCATCTTGAGGAAACTGTTGTATTTTTCAATTCAAATCAACTGAGATTAATTGTAAATGAGTGAAGAGGAAACCAAAGGTGAACTTAAATGTTTTTAGATCATTGAAATTAGATTTAAGGCTGTTGTTTGGTGCTCTCTGTAGTGGTGAACGTAAATGTAAAACATGGCTTAACGTACAGGTTGCATATTGTGTTGCGCGAGTCCTTCTTATCCTGATGTGACCTTTGCTTTGACGAGGATGCTGTCTCTCTCTCTCTCTCTCTCCTCTTAATCAGTGGTGTCATGAAGGAGGGAGAGTGTGATATACGACCGGTCTGTACAGTAACGAGAATGTTCGGCAGTGGGCCTCATGGCCTGTGAAAAATGCTCAGGCACTCTCTGCTGAAACTGGCCAGACTTTGAGAGTTTTGAGTGCACGTTAAGAGAGAGAGAGAGAGACGAGACAGTGGGCCAAGATGTCTGTGGTGTGGATTAATGGGGAGGACTGGAGAAAGGGTGCCGCAGTTGTGCGTGAGCAGAATATTTGATGGGGGAAGCGAGAGGAGGGAACAGTGAGGGACAAGCAACTGCAAGAGATGGGTGAGATGAAAGGGGGGAAAGAGATAAAAATGGACTGAAAACATCAAGAAGCAAAGATGTATGAGCGTGAATGAAAATGTACAGTAATAAATACTGCTGCTGTCTCGTGTCTCCCACTGGCGCTTTATCCTGCTCTCTTGTCTGATTGCAGTCTACAGTGCAGGCTTTTTACACATTCATTCTGTTGCACTGGGCTGAATATCTACATGGAGGCCCGCTTCACAGGCAGCTGAAATAAACACCTCAATCAATCCCAGTTAAAGATTTCTCTACAGACAACACACGTAGGAAACAAAACCAGGCAGAGTGAATAAAGCAAGTAAATGTTTACGTTCAAATGTTATGTCAAATATGCTTTAGTGAGTTTGCAAGGGCTGTTGTTTACATTTACAGCCAATATTGCTTGGTTATGACACTTTAAGTCCCCAAGGAGACATATGTGGACACACCTGTACCCATTATAAAGTCAGTTCTTGTTTCCTGAACTATGTGCTTCTTCTCTTTTTGTTCCTCCAGCAACTCCCTGGCAGACAGATGGGTACATCTAATGTCCTTATGTCTGCTTTTGGTCTGGAGACAGGCAGCAACATTTTAGAAGACCAAAAGCATTTCAGTAGATGAAATGTTCCAGTATACACGCCATTACTTAGATGTCAGTGCTTTCATGATGATGAATGTACAGTTTGTAATGCGGTGTTGTAATTACACGAATTGAGCTCTGGAATATTAAAACCCCTCTGCAGGGTCAGTTTGATATGAACTACTAACAGCCGGCCAGCATACATGTTTTACAGCTTTAAGGTACATCCAGCCTTTTGTTTCTCTAAGCTCTGAGCTGTGGCGATTTTCTGACTTGTTACTGAAGGTTTAAGTTGCTTATGCAAGTTCCTCAGATAAAAGGCTCGACTGTAGGCGGGTATTTCATGTTTTGATTGCTGTATCCAAACAATTAAAATCAGCCATTTTCAGTACCTGTCCCCCGGGATGCAAAATGTTGCCTCTAGGTAGCTTTTCAGATCAGGATTTAGATATTCATTAAAATGCCACTAGAGAAGAGCTGTGTCTGAAATAGCAACATAACTGTACATGTTTGTACTATGGGAAGCACCAACTGTTCAGCAGTCACTTGGTAATAATGGCTTCCAATGACAGTCTAAACACAAATAATGAATTACCAAAGAGGTAAAGTGATTGAGTTTCAACAGGAGATACAAATAATGATGGTAATTATAGCTTTTCTTGGAATGTCTCTCATATCAATATTTAAAAAAAAATATAAGACGTATATTTTCCATTAGGCATTCAAACATATTATACATGATATACTTAGTTATACAAAATATATGCATTTTTAATCTAATACTGAAGTAATGAAGATTCAAAAGGAGCAATTGTACATTTCATTCCACAGTTACAATAGAAATGAAAAATAAAAACTTTCCTAGAGATGAGCATGAAAAAGATAAAAAGCATTAAAGAAAGCCAATGATTGCAGTAAAAATCCTTAATGCTGTAAACAATCTGCGCAATAAATTTACCATGTGATACAACAGTGTGAATGCATTTTACGTGACTTTATTTGGTTTTAAGTGTACCCTAGTCCGGTGATGAGATTAAACTCCTCCAGTCTGATATGAGTCCGTCTAAAGAACAGCACAGACCCTCATAAGGGAATAGAGTAAAACCAGAAAATAGGGATTGCCTCACGGAAGGACAAGCGATGTGTGACAAGTGATCCTGTGTTTTGTGTGTGTTAAGTTGTGCATGTGCTGCAATGACACCTCATTAATAACACTGAACAATGCTTTAATCCCATTTTATATCAAGAAATGCAACAATATTATATCATCCAACACTTACTTTGAAAGGTCATTGTTTCAATAAAGGCCAATTCCTAGAAATGTCTCTTACGAATCCGTCAGACAAAAAGGTGTGGGTGGATTCTGTAACACAGGCTGCCTTTATTAAAGGTGGCTCTCAGATGCAAGATTTAGGCCACCTCACTGATGGGAGGAGTTAAAGTTTCATTTCTTTGGCAACAACTGTAACAGTGACACTGCAGTGATAAATCTTTCGCTTGAAAGTAAATCACAGGAATTAACACTGAAATTTAGTGAGTGAGCGTAAGGAGGGGATAATCCATGTCCAAGGTTGGATACACAACACTGTGAAGCCCAAGATGGACAATAATGAGGACCCATGCTATACGAAGGTAGTAAACAAACCAAAAAAAATGTAACCAGCACCATCAAATGTAATGATAATCTATGTAACTCACACCTGAATTCTTCGGCTCAGTTGTCACTATATTTTCTCCCCTGACGTTATGCTACTGTATGAAAAAAATGCGGTAATGATTTTTGCCTATTGTTGGCAACCCACTTCTTCTTCTCCACTTTCCCAGGCTCTCAGAGTGGCTTTAAGGGGTTACCTTGTTAGAGGTTTGGGGTTATGCCCATGTCGGTCACTCTGTTTTCTTCAACCTTCTGTTTTTGGAGAGGCCCTTCTCTGTGTCGGCACTGTGACAGGGTTCTTGGCAATATCCTGAAAGTCAAATCTGTTCATTTAGATTCAAGTGGTGACCATGGAGTAGACAGCAGCCCATTGGCATGCTGTGGCAAAACTAGTATCCAGGGCTCTTAATATCCTGAACCCAACATTTGTCCTTTTTCATAACACTAACAAACTGATATACATGGACAAATCTATGTTTGAAAGCAGTTCTTGTATTTCTAAAATATGGCACATACTGAAGCTTTTGCTCACTTTGTACCTGGTTTTAATTTGCTTTTAAATGAGCTTATACTTCTCCCAGACATCAGGCGTCAGGGTCAGAATGAGCAACACCCTGATAGGGACTTTCATGTCTTGCTTAAGGGCACTTGAGTTGGGCAACTGCTTACTGGTGCATAGTTATTGTCAAACCTCACAGATGTGTTTGAACATCGACTGAGATAATGGTTTTAACGCTGATGCATTCATACGTTTTTGTGTGAAAACAGCAGAAGCCCACATCTGAATTTTCTAACGGGACCAAGTGAAAACAAAAGGCCTATTGCCGCAAAGGAGGAAGAACAGGATCAAGTGTATGGAAGTGGATTTCCCCCACCCTTGGGTTTTTGCAATGGGAAAAACCAGGATGGGCTCATGTAAAATAATCTTACACAGTTGCGT
Organism: Trachurus trachurus; assembly: GCF_905171665.1. NCBI lineage: Eukaryota > Metazoa > Chordata > Actinopteri > Carangiformes > Carangidae > Trachurus > Trachurus trachurus. The sequence continues at coordinate 14,758,355 of NC_139903.1, read as the reverse complement.
CACCTTTTTATTAAATAGAGAGTTCAAAAAAAATTATTTGATGCCTTTTGAATGTGGCTAGTTGCCTTTTAGCCCGTTGTTGATCTCTGTTTCTTGTTTTGTTTGTTATTGGAGCTGAAGCAGAAACACAACATTCCCTGTAATAATGCAGCACATTGTCTTATAATCAATGATGTGTCAGTTTAGGAACCAACACATTGCAGTCATTGGCCGTATCGTTAATCTGCAGAGCTTTTTTTTAGGAACACGTGAGCCAAGAGACAATTAACAGAATTGGCCCGTGGATAGAGCCTTGAGATGCCTCACTAGACGAGGATGTAGTACTACTGACTACAGCGACATGCCTATTGAACTACATACTATATTGTTTTAAGGTCAGAGTTGGCTCTGAGGTTAAGTGCATTGAGAAAGACACTTAACTAGAGGAGTTCATTCAATTACATCAGCAAACATCTTATAATGATTTAGATTTAGAGAAGATTATATTGACCGTCTATGTAATTGAAAGCTTTATAGAAATGCAAAGGACAACAAAATGCACGTACTGAAAAAATGGTAAATACGAAATTTGAAATTGTAATGCTAGCATGCCGCACTGACAATTTTGAAAAAGATAAAATAGTAGTTCCACAATCAGATATATATATATTTTCTCATGTTTTTTAAATTCAAAATACAAGTAATTGGTCCTGTTCTGCATTCTGAACAGTTTAAATAAAGTACATAAAACACTGAGCATCAGGACGACAACACATTAACACAGACAACAGTGGAGAACATCAGGATGAGGGCATATGGGAGACACACTATAAGCCATATCAGCCTTACTGGTTTACAGTTGTAGTCTTCCCTCCCTGCATGGTGGGCCAAGTAGAGTTTCTTATGCACTGACAACACAGCTGTACACCATTCGTCCGGGCTGAAAGACGGCTAACGGGACAAAGGGCATGAGTGAGGAGAGGGAGACGAGGGAGAGATGCTCGCTGAATCGCCCAGCCCTCCCCTGAGCAGGACGGGGAGCACCACTCTTCCTCTCTGCTCAAAGCTGCTTTCCCCCGGCCCTCAGCCATTTTGGAGAGAGGAAAAAGTGGCTGCGTTCTCTCTCCCTCTCTCACTACGTGGCATAGCTTTGGAAAGGCTTCGGCTGCTGTGTTGTAGCAGCAGAGAAGGCACACTTTGCAGCTCGCACTTGGGAGATAATATGTTTGCAGAGAAAAAAATCTGATGCGAAAACAACCTTCTTCCATCTTGACTTTTTTTTTTTGCTATCTTTTTTTTTTTCTTTTTTTTTTTGGTATGAATTTTTTTGTGCCCCTTGCACTCAGCTGCAAAACCTCTCTCCTCTTTGCTGTGCACTTTCACTCATGCTGTGTCCTTTTCTTCAATAACGTGCGCTTTAGTTTTGGTGACCGGTCCTTTCCCCTTGTCTCTTTTAAGTAATATCTTTTCTCATCTCTCAATTTGATTTTATGCAACAAAGTTTAAGACAAAGGGATATGTCCAAATTTTGGCAGCACTAAGAAGAGACAGAGCTGCAGCCAAGGATCCTGCTGAGATCCAAAAAAGCCAAGCAGAATGAAGCACCAAAAAAAAAAAAAAAGAAAACACCACCCTTTCCTTTGCTTGTCACAAATTCCACTTTCTCTGTAGCCAGCCCTGCGCTGCGACTCCTCCTCATCCACATCTTACCGCATTCAACCTTTTGCCATTTCTCTCTTGCCGTACCTTTTTTTTTAAAGGCGATTTGAGGTTTTTGTACCCCGGAAAATGGGGACTGGACAACGGGTTAGGAGGGCGTAACAGGGAGAGAACGAGGGGTTGTTATCTTTTTACTTTTGCATGTTATTTGGCTTTTTTCTTTTCTATTTTTTTTTACTGTTATTGAATCGCGGTTGTTGTGCCTGTAGTTTTTAGTCTTTCATGTGTTTTAAGGGTGTGCTTGGATTACCACGTGTTTGTAAGAGTGTGGTGTTAGGAATGTGTGTACGAGTGTCTAATATGTGAATGGTGGACTTTCTGTTCTGTTCACAGTCAGTTTGTGATTATTTGTGTGTCTGTTTTTATAGGTTTCTTGATTTATGCTGAAGCACTGGCCTACGCTACCCCTCAAGCCTGACTCCATTTGATTCCAGAGGATGTCTGACCATCAGATCCAGCGTGTACCCACTGGTATGTTGGTGATTTATAATGTGCTTTTTTCTCTTATTAGCTTGGTTCGGTGTATTTTCTAATTCGCACTATATGATGCGTATCTGGTGATGGGGCATGTTTTTATTTTTTGACTGTGTTCGCTGTTCACACCAGAATATGTTCTGGAGTTTGTGGGAGATGGTAAGGTCAAGAGAAACAGTGCTATTAGACATTATGGGAATGCACAGTTTATCAGATAATCACAAAGAAAGTATTTATGATCGATCGTTTGTCCTTTCAAAATTAAAACTGCTGTCATATTTTGTATCCATGCAGGTGCAATTTAATATGATTTAACAGTATCGCTTGGTCCTAGTTTATAATGTCTATAATGAATGATTTTTTTGTCGAATTCGATTTGCATTGCTTGGAATGTGTAGTTTTCGTTTTATTCGGTCCTTTGTCTTATGATGGTCTTGGTATTTTATTCATATTGTGGTATTTCATAAAGAAAAATATATGCTGCCTAAAATGGTATTTTATACAACACAAATTTATTTTCTAAATTCAGATCATTCATTAGTAGTTTTTTTTTCTTCCAGATGTGAAACGACGCACAATATATTTATTATTCTGTCTGACATTTCAAAAATAAAAGTTGACCTCAAAAGAATGTGATCAGTAGGTTACACAAACACAACGTCAATTACACAGTCATGTGCTCTGGCCTGCTCAGTGTACCATGGTTTAATTTCAAGGCTCTCCTCGGTAAGATACAGAAACAGGAAATATGTTTAAAGCCACATTGAAAATGTTTAATTAGATATACAACATGAACAATGCGTGAAAGAATCTCTATTTTATTTTACAGTCCCGGCGCTATCAGGCAAAAGATTTATTCCTCAAATATTGTGAAGACAAATGTTAAAGTTGACTGTAGAAGATATATGACATAGGTGTACAAAGTTATCAGCATGATCAACTCTGCTTCTTGATAAATACCATTGTTCATTGTGATGCATTTGCTGAACGCCCATTAAAACGAGCTGAGTTTGCAGGTTCAGACAGTAATTTGACTTGGTGTTTCCATGTGTTGTGGGTTTCTGCCTCCTTATTTGCTCTTGAAGGGGTAATGCCAGCTGCCACAAACCCGTAGATCCGAACTTGTGGTGACTGGCTGCACAAGCTCGTATCTATAGGTATGTGTCTTCCTGGCAAACACAGCACCTGCCCTGTGGAAAAATGACTAGCTAAGGGTAATTATTCTCAAAGCAGGTTTTTACTGGAAAGACATAAAGATGGGAACTGTCAGATGTCTTTGAACTCTTTTTTTATAAAGTAATTTATAGCACCAAGCTCTCTTTGTGGTTTTCCCATGATTAAACAACATGACCCTGTCTGACCCTGAATCCTGGATACAGCCTATTTTTTTCTACCGAACCTACCAACCACGTGTCCCTTCTTTTACGCAGTGACCCCACCCAAACCAGTAGGGCTGGGCTCTATGACAATATGACATAATATTACAAAAATCTCTTTAATATCTCTGCCTGAATTAGGCCATTGGGTCAAACCAGTGAACATGACTGACTCTTATTCATATTTTAAACATGCATAAAATTGATTTGTCCGGTAGGTATTTTCGATAGATGATTAATAAACGCACACTTGCGTCTGTTAATTTTAGCCGTACGCTTTTACCTAAATGTACGTATAAATTTACCAAAATCGCAACGACAGTTTCTATCGTTATCGCTATCAAAGCGTACTGTTTAAATACTTTACCATGGTAGATTTGATCGGCACGCCTACACCTACTAAGCAGCCATCCTTCAGTCTCCTGCAGTGCTCCGCAGGTTGAGGTAGTAGGTTGTATAGTTCAGAGTGACACCACAGGAGATAACTGTACAGCCTCCTAGCTTTCCCTGAGGAAACACTACTCACTCTGGACTCTGATGGAGTATTTTACCAAAACACCAACTTTTGCGCTTCACCAGAGCGGGAATGACATTTGTCGGTAGGTTGTAAATAAACTGTCTCTGTATCGAGTGGTTTTGTATTTGACCCTAAAATACGGATTTTGAGTTGTCACATTTATAGAATATGAAAAGAGGTAAAAACTAGCATGAACATGGGGAAATGTCCTTTCAGCCTTTTGTACAGTCTGACATTATTTGTCGCATATACGAAAACCATGACAGAGTAGAGAACAATGATTGGTGAAACCTTTGAGATTTGTGGAGAAAGCTCCAAAATGCTGCAGCGAGGTCTGTGGGCCGCTCTAATGAAAGAGATGCCACTGAAGGGAAACACCATACAGCCGCAGGGGGAAGAGCTCAGTCTTGGCAGCCAATTATGTACAAAGTTCAGTTTCACTTAAGCAAAACGATATATTTCCTCTGCACAGCTATGTGGTAAAGACACTGCTGTGATCAAAACAGCCAGGAACAACTTTCACTGAAATCATCTTGGTCCCTGACAGCAATGTAAAACACCGTGATTTACTGCCTCATTTGAAACATTTTCAAGTGATTCTTTTGTGACTTTTCGCTGCTCTTATCAGACACTTTTAAGCTGTATGGTTAGCTCTCCGTTGGACACTATATTTTCTAAACTTCGAGTTGAAGGAGTTCAGTTGAGGGCTTCCATCTAAAGACGTTCAGGCTGAATGTGGCATTCAAATGAAATCAAAAGGTTCTTTTCAATAGATTGCATTATTTGTACAAGCTATTGATTAATACAGGACACTAGCAGCAATCTACAGTAAATTATATTTGCAGTTACAGGATTCCCTCCTTGAGTAACACAGTCATGAAATGAAAATTGTTCCTGTTGCTTCTTTTTTTAGTATTGCCATGTAAGCATGTTCTTTTTACAGTTTGGAGTCTGAGCTAATCTTTGAAAAATAAAATGGGACAGTGGATACAGTGGTGTTAGGGAAGAGATGGTATCCCCGTAGTGCGGTGTGCTGCTGTGTGCAGATGTGTAGAGCAGGGAGTGGTATGATGATGAAAGACTGTTTCCACTTAAACTCTTCGCTCTCTGTCCCAAGGCCACCGGGTTCGATGGAGGTGGGGTAAGGAGCTCTGTGGGCCAGAATGCATTAGGGGCCCTTGGTACGGGGCAGCTCCAGCAGTACAAGAGAACGGAGCAGAGAGTTACAGTAGAGACATGAACATTAATCTACAGTTATTTTTCTCCTCGGTGCATTTATCCCCTGTTGGTCTTGTTTTTTCTCGCTACAAGAAAAGTGTGTTTTATTTTACATCAATGCCTGTGTTGGATGCTCATTCTTGTGGCCGTGGGGTAGTGTGTTACAGTATACGGCAGGAGGCATACAGGAGCTCTCACTCATGAACCCCCCCAGCACACACACACACACACACACACACACACACACACACACACACACACACACACACACACACACACACACACACACCCCGCCCTCCATGTGGAATCTAAGTGTAGCTTTTTGTCTTCATTGAAAATTTCTATAAATAGTCCTGTTTAGCTTTTCTAATGCAAGTCCTGTGTGTGGCCGAAGTGTCAACGTTGCGGTAGAGGAAGTGGAAGTAAAGAAGGGAACTTTTGTAAAACCGAGATTATACAAACGAACACTGAAACACTGCATGGCATGTCATGAGTTAAGAGAGCACAGCATGTGATGTCTGTGACACAGAAATGTATTTATTTTTTAAAAAGTGCTAGTCAAAAAAGGATGAACTTGAGTCAGAAAATAAAGGAAAATGCAGATTAAGGGAAAGTTTTTGTTTGAGTTTCAATTGACCTAGAAATGAAAGAGAACACGCTCAGTGAAACCAGCAGAGGGAAAGAGGGTGATAATGTGGGACCACACAGGCCATTTTTCTGCTGTCACTGATCTCAGCCCATTGTGTGTTGTCCGTCTGAGGAACCCTGCGCCTCTAATTCCCTCTTCTCCCCCATTTGTCTCGCTTTCCTACAATCTTGTCTCTCGTCTTTTTCTTTTTTTTTTTTCACAACCCTTTTCTGCTGCTTTACAGCAACTAATACTGATAAAATATAAGACTAGCACACCACCAGGCTTCCAGTTACATTTCCTTTACCGCTTACCGCTTGTTCCCACCCTCCTTCTCTCCATGAAATGCACGCTGTAATACCCAGTCACTCTCACAGACACAGAGGGAGAGAGAGACAGGAACAGAATACCGGACTTGCCGACTGAGGAAGGATTTTTTTTTTTTTGCTTCTCTTAAATGAAAAGGAGCTTGAAAGGAAACACTGTAAGATGAAAATGCGATTGCCTATCTTTGCCTTCTTTCTTTCTAACCTCTGCAACAGTATGCTCGTGCTCTCTTTCCTATTTCTCCCTCCCTCTCTACCTTTCCTTATCTCTCCTTCTCTCTGCATTTAGCAGGCCTTTAGAGTCTAAGTGATTTCAGCTGTGGGAGGAAATGAATGGATGATATTTATTTCTCTTTCCCTGCTTTGCTACTGCTGTTTCAATGCTGTATGTAACAGGCAGAGAGAGCGGCAAGCAGAGGCTCTACAGTTTCTCTGCCCTGGGGACTTGAGCCTGCAATCCATGAAGCATGCAAGGCAGAGGAGGGAAAGAAAATACAGAGGCACAGACAGACAGAGAGGTGTGATATAGCGAGACTAAAGCGCCGAGCGAGAGCAGAAAGAAAATGTGAGACAGATGGATCCAGGAGACAGACAGACAGACAGACGGACAGACAGACAGGGGAAGAAAAAGATAGGTAGTAGTGTCACATGGAGAAAGAAGGGTGAGTAGCAGCAGGCAGAGGGACTACAGCAACAGGCGTTACACATTTTTTCCTATTATTCACTCCTGTGGCTGGTTTGGCGCTCTGCGTCTGAACCTGTTTTCAGAGCTTTTAACCATATCTGCATCTATATCTGATGATAACAACAATTTCCATCTGTATGTTGTTTTTTAAGGTCTGATGTAAAGCTGTGATTAATATGGAAAACGTGTGGGAATGCTGGAATTGTGGGTACATATCTACTTTATTAGATTGTATGTGGCATGCATGTGTGTGTCCTAGAGTGATGCATTTAATCAGCTTTTTATTTGACTCATGTAATCAGTAACACATCTAAACTTACATTACCTTAATACTGCTGCTTTTGTTCCACATTTTCTTCCCGTTTTTCTCTTTCTCTCTCTCTCTCTCTCTCTCTCTGCCAGTGGTCCATGCTCTCCTGTACTAGTGAGCGTGCATGTAGCGGTGCAGGCCTATTGATCTGCTCTTTTTTCTTCGCGTTCGTCGTTTTTCCCTCTGAATTTCTCTGCAGTCCTTTGTGCTGTGTTCTTATTTTGTGGCAAGATTTAAACATTTTTATTCCTTTAATGGTCCTTTATTTTATGTAGCTGCTTCATTTTATATTGTGGACTCTTTATTTCGTAGTGTCTACATTTTACTGTTGTGTCATTGTGTATTATTTTCTCTTCAAACCAGTCTCTCCTATTCTTCTACTTCACCTACTTTAACCCTTTAACCTCACACCTGCCCTCCCTTTCATCTCTCATTCTGTCACTGTATCTCTCTCTCTCTCTTTCGCTCTCCGCTCTTGCTCTCTCTCTCTCTTTTGCTCTCTCTGGCTGCACATGGTATAGTCTTGCATGTCTGAGCAGCAGACGGCTAGACAGCAGCGATCTGCTACAGCAGCCTCATGTGCTAGTCCGAATGATCCATTCAACAAAGCCCGAGCTAGCAGCACTAAATTCTCTTCCTCTACCTCTCTCTCTCTCCAGCTTTCTCTTTTTTTCCCCCACAGATCTCTCTCTTTTCCATTTTGTCCGGCCACATCCTCTCCTCCTCCTCTGTGCTGGGCTCGTCGGTGCAGACGTACAGAGAGGAGAGACTGCGGCAGCCTCCGCCACCACAGTCAGCTGGGTGAGTTTTTCTCCTTTTCCTTCTCCCCCCTTTTCCTCGCATCTCGGCTCATCGCCCTCCCAACCTCCTATTCCTCCTCCTCTTTTCATCTCGCGGGCAGTCGGATCTCATTCTGTCCACCTGACGAATGCGCTTTCCCTCCATAAAGTCAGAGCTGCGTGATTGACAGGTGTGGTCTCAGAGGACTGACAAGCCTGGCGTGTCTGGAGATGGGATATCTCATGGGGAGAATGTAAGCGGTAAGGAGCTTTTGGCTTTTTTTTTTTTTTTTTTAGTGATGGGGAGGGATTTTTATCTGAGTGAGACACTGACAGTCCTTTTTCAGTCTCTGCTCTCGTCCTTGTCGTCTGACTTGCTACTGCTGCGCATGTGCACAGTGCGGGATTATGGCATTTTAAGTGAAAAATCTATGATATTTTACTGTTGATTATCATACCATTATTCAGCCTGAGCCGAGCTCTGGCAGCGACCGGCAGGCCGAAATACGCTGAGGCAGAGCCTTTCTTACGAACATCATGTGATAATAGAACAGTGCTGCCTGCCTGGGTGTGTGTGGCCAGCAGTGCTGACTACAGTACAAGCATGTACAGTACGTGTGTGTGTTCACTTGCAATAAGATGATATGTGATCAGCTTGATGTGTGTCTGTGATGTGCTTGTGATTTTTTTTCGGTATTTGACTCGACTAATAGCGTGATCGTATTTAAACAGCGTAAAAGTCTAATGGATCAACTGATGCGTGACTGTGCGGTTGTGCGGACCCTGAATTCCCAAGACCAGAGTGGACTTAGTGGCAGGATTGAGACTTAGGGTACAGCAAGAGCACAAAGCCAGGAAGAGAGGAAGCTGCCATTGTCTGCTCTGCTCTGCTCTGCTCTGCTCTGGGCTCCAGCAGCTGATGATCTACTGTATGTCGCATAGGAAAAGGCCAGACAAAAAGCAATCTGTACCTCTCTCATTCCCTGAGACCCTAACTTGTGACGTTTTGCTGTGATGTGCACGGGTTGGGTTCTTGGGAGCTGCGAGGGGCACTCACACATCTCTGTAACCTAAAAAAAAAAGGAAAAAGACTAACATGGCGGAAAGACAGACAGTGCAGCAATGAAGGGACGGCTTTGCTTTTTTAGCTAGGCGCGGTGACAGGGAATGTTCATTTGATCCACCCACACAGCGAAAATAGAGATAGAGGGAAACGAAAAGGAGGAACATTAGCTTTTTTTTTTTTTTTCTTTTTTCTTTTTTTTTCAGAATATGGAGGGGTTTGGACCCAGAGGCAGGCACAGCATGTGGGGCGTTGGGGTGGGGGGAAAGGGGGAGATGGATAGAGGAATGTGGCTTTGAAGGGCATGTGACCGGGATAGAGGGGTGTCCAGACAAGGTGGGGTGATACGGCAAAACGCTGTCATATTTACAGTATTGTAACTTTTCTGAGGCGAGCTCGATGAATGAAGGAGGAATTTGTGACTTCGGTTACACCCACAGTGACTAATGTTACACATGCTGGAATAGACGAACAGCACAAGGACCTCACTCAGTCTGTAAAAGACAGACGCACTGTTCTGTGGGTAACGTATAAACACAGTCACACGTATGCGGAAACAATATACCAACAGAAACATATATTTCTTTATATCCAATAGAAAAATGAGCTGGGCTGAAAAATGCAAATCACATTTTGAATATAAAAGTGTTCAGCACTTTACTATGTTACATCATTAAAGGAGAAAAACTCGTCACTCTCTTTAATCCTGCCACTCAAGCTGTCCACAGGCTCTTGATGCCTTATTTTGAGAGCAGCACAAAGTACTGGTGAGAGCGTGACACTGAAAGCTCAGTACACTTGTGTTTGACCTCATGGAAATTCTCATCTTTCTTCCTCTGCACCTGATGGCACCGATCCGTCGTAGCATCTTTGTTCAATGTACGAGAACTGTTACTGAATAGAGAAACTTACAAAGTGCAAAGTTGAATGAGAGCTGCACTTGTACATGAGCAGGAGGGTGCCACCCTGCGATGGGTGGCAAGTTATTCATCTCTGGATGGTGGCAGGATCACAGCGACATGTAATAGTGGTTAGAATGTATATTTTACTTTAAATGGATGTGATTGGGCCGTGTGTTGTTGGACCAGTGCAGGTTCCTCAGTGGCTGAAGACCAATGACTGTTGTGTCAGTGCTCACAGTTCTCCTAAAACTATTGTTCGGTGTGTTGAAATATGTCTGGTCTGTTTCTATAATTGGTCGGTGATCTGTGATCACAGTAACAGCTTCATTTCTAGCATTCCCCTCCCTTTATCCACACCTACAGTTTGTAACCCTTTACATGTCTCCTTTTCTTCTTCTTCTTCTTCTTCTTCTTCTTCTTCTTCTTCTTCTTCTTCTTCTTCTTCTTCTTCTTCTTCTTCTTCTTCTTCTTCTTCTTCTTCTTCTTCTTCTTCTTCTTCTTCTTCTTCTTCTTCTTCTTCTTCTTCTTCTTCTTCTTCTTCTTCTTCTTCTTCAGCCACTCTGAGCTCGCTGTCTGTCTTTCAAGGAGCTTCAGCAGCATTTGAAAAGCGACACTGTTTGATGTTTTGTCCTCATTCTTTCATTAGTTAGGATTGAATGTGATTACGAGGTTGAAGGACAGGTAGCTTTGAGCTCCGAAGTCTATTTTCAGCTTTGATTCGGAGGCATTTTTAGCTGCATCAGACGACTGGTTGAAGAAACAGCTGCCATTTTTGGCACGATCTCCCCCCCCACACACACTTAAGGAATGTAAAGATTCAGTACATAGGCATTTTTACTACGTGGCCAATCGCTGCTAATGAGCAATGACTTCTGTAAATCTGCAACTCATTCACATTGTCACGCACCTCATCTCTTACTGGGAGTCTCGCTTCCCAGTCTGATGCAGCTTTAACAAGTTGCCTCAGTCTGACTTCAGGAGGCACAGTCAGATTCCTATCACATCTCACATTTGTATCCAAACCACCAATGTACAGAATCCACTTTTTGTGTGGTGGGCCTCGATCTTTTTATTGCTATGGTCAAAAAAATGCTTCCACTGAGGGCTGATGTTGATGTTGGTGTTCTTCTAATGTCATCTTTCACTCTATAAGATCTGTATCTGGGAGACCATCGGTGAGAGAGAGCAGGTATTGTCAGTGCATTATCTCCACATGAAGGGGAAATTGTTTTGACATTCAGGTATTTGGTGGTAAAATATAAATGTGGTCCTGTCGTCTCAGTTCAGCGGGGTTTCCTACCCGGACCAGCAGGTCTGCAGCAGTAGGTCATGGTGTCAGCGTTCGCCTTGTTCAGTGTAAACATGCAGAGAAGGAGTACAGTACATCCAGACAGACAGACAGACAGACAGGGAGGGAGGAGGGAGGAAGGAACATGAAACATACAGAAGATTTGTTGAGTGATCGCAGATATGATTTCTCTTTGGTTTTGAAATGTCATCCTCTGCTCTGACAGAAGAAAAGTAATGACGGCAAACTTCCACATGTGCAGTTCAAGGAATCCATGTGTTTGTGTGTGCGTGTGTGTGTCTGTGCAATATTATTAAGACCTCCCACCACAGCCTTACCCCCCCGGCCTCTGCTGGATTTCTTCCAACTTGTGAAATGGCCGACCATTGAGAGGACTATAGATCTTTCTCTTGGTGCTTGGTGTGGATGTGTACACTCAGGTGTGGTGCACACAGCTGGACCTATTTAGTATAGTGGCAGAAATCTTTTTTTTTTTTTTAAATACTCAAAGCTTTCGACGGACCATGAGGAAGCAGATTTGAAGGGATGGAGGCAAAAAATAGAGCACATTCCACAATTCTTATTATTTTTCCCTGTTTACTTATTTAGACAATTTACCTCATAGCTAAGCAGCGTACTATATGTGTAGCAGTTTGTTGCTGCCAGTCATGTCATTTGCAGACTAAACTGTGCTTATTATTTTCTTTTAATTACAAACAGATTTAATGAGGTTCCATAACAGATTATATAAAAAATGTTTAAATGATGAATTTGATCATAAAGCAGACACTGCAACAGTACTGGGGTTAAATATACATTTGACTTCTCAAAACGAGGGGGTTTATGCTCTTATTCATAAATCAAACATCTGTGATTGACTCGGATTATTCTCGATTTCTTAACGCATGAATAAACCGGTCTGTGTTTAGTGAGTGTGGAGCCTGTGTCAGTGAGTGTGCTGTTGTCTTTGTCTCTTCCCCCTGCGCTGTGATCTCACTCGCGCTCTCCCAGAGTCCTGAGATGCCCTCTGATCGCTGGATGAGAGGCTTGAATCCAGCTCAGGCTGTTGCAGTCTCTCTCTGCTGTTGCTCCAGCGGCAGAAGCAGGTGTGTCTACCTCCTGTGCCACCCTCCCTGCTGCTGCTGCCCCCCCACCCCCCCCTCTCCTCCTCCCTCCTCCCTCCTTCCTGTTCCCTTATCACTGCAGTACGGCAGCTCTGTCTGGGAGGCAGCCATTCCATTGTTCTCGCGCCCCCCCTCCCCCCCCCCCCCCCCCCCCCCCCCCCCCCCCCCCCCCTCACCTATCAGTGCTCGTGTGGGTGCTGGCGCCGCTCTGCCCGACCCAACCCGTGGAAAAGGACTGGCTCCAAAATCGCTGTGATACTTGGCACCTAGGTGCCCTGAGCAGGTTACTGCTTACGGCTTTTTTCTGACTCTTCTCTCCCTGGACAGAGCTCGCTACGTTTTTCTGCTGCAAACCGCCGCCATCTTGTTACTGCTCGTGCTGCTGGGTCTGTCTGCCTCTGCTGCACTCAAACCAAATCATCTAACCCAGCCTCACATGTTTGCCAGCATCTCTCTCCTGCCACTTTTGGTTTGTTCTTTGCCAAAACTTGCCTGAGCATAACTTTTAACACATAACGCTTCCCTGCTGCACCAGGTACTGGACGCATTATAATCGCTGCACAGAGGCAGATGCACCTTGAACTTTTGGGGTGTGAATTATACGTGAATGGATGTCAGGGGCACTGTCAGTGACGTTCAAGATCTCACAGCAGTTGTATACTTATTTGTACAAAAAGGTTGGAGATGCAAATGCAGACTGTGCGGTCTCAATCAAAACTGAAACCAAAAATGTCAGTGCAGCCATCAGCAAAGTAAGAAATCGTGACTAGAATAATGACGAAACCACAGTGTTTCGCATCATGCCATGAAAACTCCTGCTGTACAACACAGTTTAAACAAGCAAACTCAAAGTTATTTTACTAATTCACCACGATTCTATTATGAAAAAGTTGATCCTCTTTTCAGCAGGATATGATCAATTGAGCTTTTCAAAGGTAAATATGAACCACAGTCCGTCTCTGATTCTGTATTTATATATAGATGAAATACGAACCCATATATTTGATATCTTTGTGTGAAGGGGGTGAAGCTGGGAGAGAGAAACTGAGCAGGATTAAGAAGTCCTCCTAATTCTGTTTGTCAGAAACTGTGCTGTTTGACTATATGTCCTTAGAGGAGACTTCAAACATGATAAACCGACTGCCTGATGCATGCCCACACTCCCTCCACACACTGCTGTTTTCTTAGAACATATACGCATCTCTATACAGAGTCAGTTCTCTCAACAGATTAAGTTGAGATGAAGTACTTCAGCTGTGACAGAAAAACATGGAGTGAAAAGAAAAGGCCACAAATGCATATTTCAGCTTCTGTACTGAACGGTGCCTTGGTGAAAACACAAGTGAATGTGAGTAGGTGGAGGCCAGCGATGTACAGCTGTAAATTCAGAGGGTCTTCGATCTTCTCAGGCTCTCTGCCAAGAAGAAACTATACTAATGAAATGGTAAAGAATATGAACAAAACAAACTGTCCCTTGAGAACATATCCTCATATCTGAGGTTGCCAATTTTATTTTCTTTACTTGAATCTCTGGATGTACTTAAACTGTACCTTTGCTGTGATTCTGTATATGCAAGGTCAATGGCTGCCTTGCTTCAGGGTTAAATGTTGTCAGCTTTTATCTGATGTTCCCCTTTTTTCAGGTCAGTGGAGATGGCCCTCTGTCGCACCAGCTGTTAGTCAGTCACAGAGCTATCCAATCGCAGCTACTAGAATTATGCTAATGACATATCATATTTGGTGTGAGTATGATGTGGGTCAACAGGATGCAAAAAAATGAACATAATTGAGGCGATTGTTGCCAGTTTTGTATATAAAAAAAAAAAAAAAAAAGAGCAATCAGTCCTTAAATGTCTTTGAACTCACAAGATAACAAATGTAGTAATTATTTATACACTCCTTAAAAAGGCTACTTTTCTTGGATTAAACCCTGATTCTGTGCTGCTATCAACAAGTATTTGTCATAACAGATGATATACAGTTCTATTTGACTGAAAATATGTTGGGCATTTTCTTTTAGAAGATACATTGTTGAAGGGACATAGAAGAATGAAGCATATATAATGGTAAAATGGAAAAAAATAACACGATTACCTTGAAATACTTACTTTATAAATCCATCAAATACAGCAGAATAAATGCTGTATTTTGGAGCTTCTGAAATCAAATAATTGACAGTACAGTTAATACAAAACAGATATTTTGAGTGTATTATAATAAAAGGTGTCCCTGTCTTGTCTGGATTCGACTCAGTGCTCAGAAATAAAAGCAACAGGCTTTAGGATAGTCTACATTCATGACATTATTTTCACCTCATCTGTATTCAGGGGTTGAAATGTTGGATTGTTGGCCGGATCGTTGGTTTACCACTTTGTTCCAGACTCAAATATCTCAACAATTTTTTGGACAGATTGTGATGAACTGTAGAAGGGATATTCATAGTCCCCAGGCGCTGAACCATATTGACACTGGTGATGCTCATTTTTCACTATATATCTCCACATCTATCAGAGAAACTGGCACAAGATTTGCCACAGATGTTCGTGGTTTAAAATGTTTTCCAATGACTTTTACGAAGGTCTAATTTTTCCTCCAGCACCACGATGAGGTTGATATTTGTGGTTTTTAGCTAAAATTTCCCCAAAACTATGCATTTGATTGCCCTTGAAAGTTAAAGCTGGTGATCCCTTAACTTTGCTCATAATGTCACAATTTTGTAAAAGAAAATTGAATTGTCCATTAATTTGTTTATAACTGAATATCTCTTTAGTTAATAACATTCCCAGAAACCTCTGCTGTACTTTGTGAGACATGCTAATGGCACATGTTAGTTAGCATGGCCAGTGCTAGCCTGTTAGCATGCTCATTTAGCCCCAATGAGCTGCTAGTGAAGTTCAGTTTGTATTGTGAATAAGAAACTGCACTGAGTTGTGGTACTTCACTGATTTATTATGTCTGGACCATATCTCTGATGTAACTATGATTCTGTTGTAACTGTTTTGTTTTTTATTATAATTATTTGTTTGTATTGTGTATGTTTCTTTTTGTGCTCACACTGCATATTAATTTCCCCTTGGTGATAATAAAATTAATCTATCAAAACAGAAATGTTGTTATAATTGAATCAAACATAATCACACTCACACACACACACACACACACACATTTGAATGGTCACTGACTACAACAAGCTATTATGCTCAGTTTAAGTAGCCGCTACCTGTACCTGTTAGTGAGCTCGTTACTGTCATCCTATCACGTTAACACAAAGAAAGTGTAGTGAATTATCTTCGCAGCAGCAGAAGCAGCAGAGTGGACATGGGTTGCATGACATGGTGCAGTTTGCACATGGAATGTAAAAAGATTTCAGGCACTCTGTGATGAAGGCCAGATGTTTGAGCTATGCATAGGAAGTCAATTGTCTACAGTTGCTACTGGGTATGACAGTGATGCAGCCAGGCACCAGCACTGGTATCTGCTGTATAATCAAATTTAAGAAGGCCCCCCTCACATAATGCAGCTTGTATATAACCAGTGCGTGTGTGCTCAGTCCTCCTAAGAGCATCACATATACAGAAGTGCATAAATAAAAATAGAAACTGTATATGAGTGAGTAAGTAAGAGTTGCTCATGAATTCCCTGGTTACAGTCTGCATAGCAACTAAACCAGTTTCTCATCCTATAAAGCCATACTTTCCAAACCTTAACAGAGTCAGAGAGTGGTGTACAAGGGGGGTTGATCACAGTGATTGGTCAAAAACTGAGAGAAAAGGAAGCAATAGTAACACTGCTGTCAGGCAAAACATCATCGCTCACATCGGTTTTTCTTTTTTTTCTTTCCCACATGTGTTATGTTTCTTTGTGAGGAGGGTTTGACAGTCACTTAGTAGCCTACTTTAAACACAAACTGAGAAACAAGAAAAAAAAAGAAGCTTGAGCTTGTAAATGTGCTGGATGGTTAATGTTTCCACCCAGTAACAGTAATAGCAAATCAATCAAGTGCTGAATTCAGAAAATGTTATTCTATTTTGTATTTGTGGAGGACATGGGGGTTACAGTGAGCTGGAGGAGGAATGCAGATCTGTACACAGCAGGCAACAGCCCATTTATACTGAAACTCATCTCCTCCTTCTACTGTAGCCCTTTTCCCTTGTTCCTTCTCCCTGCTTTTTTTCCTCCTCATCTTACACACACACACACACACACTCTCTCTCTCTCCCAGCCTGTCTGTGGGTCTCACACAGGCACGCACACACACACACACACATACCTGTGGGTCTCACACAGGCACACACACACACACACACACATACACACACCATCTTTTGTTTGGAGTCAGACGGCATTGAAGGCAGATCCTGTGGCCCTTCTGAGGAGAATGTTAATATGCCGCACTGGTCTCTCTGGGGACGCAGAGAATGGACTCTGGCTGCTAATGCACTGTCACACTTACCCTGCTCACTTTTCTCACACAGTTAGCAACAGCAGCTCCACTGCCAACACTGTAACACTATAATGTATTTAACTACACGCACAACTTACCGGATCATTAAGAGTTACTCTAACTAAACTCTAACTACAGTCGGAGGCTGAAAAAAGAAGCATTTTGTTTTACTTTCTACAACGTCTGTTCAGTTTGATCGAGATGCCATGCTTGCACTGGATGTGTTTGTTGTTCCTCCACAATTAATTCATACAATATATTCATCAGAAACATTCAATATTGAGCTATATTTAGGGTAGAAACTAGAAACTTACATCCATGTACTGTATTAACCAGTCACATCAGTCGAAATAAAATAATCAAATAAAAGAGAGCATCAAGATTTCCATTTTAGTTTTCCCATGTTAACATCTCAATGTAAGTTTCATAATGAAGACATCTCTACACACACACCTACAGGGACTCTGTGTGGTGAACAGATTCACCTGTGGTTGACAGTGAGGTAATGAACTGGCCAGTCACATCTCACTCTGTGATCAGACATATAATAATCGGCAAAATAATAAATAATGACACTGAACAACAGTTTTCAGACTTTGTACAAATTCAACAGAATGGAAATAACAGAGGGGCTTCTCTGTAACTCTGGGTCATTCAGCATCAACATGTGTCAACACTGTATTGACGTTATTTCTGGAACAAAGAAATGTGAAATAAAAACGTACAGAAGATTGTATTGCTAATACATTTTGTGAGGGCTGTACCATCACCGTTATTGATCTAGTTTAAAAGCAGCTAATTATTATTCAAGCAAATGAAAGGATCGTCTCAATCATTTCTGTAAAATCAATCACCTGAAGAGAGCATGTGGTTTTACGTGTTTTATGTAAACGATGAGCTCCGGTCAAATGGGTGATGCAAACAATCAACTTTAGTGAGCAACCAGAAGAAATATGTCACAATTTCCGCTGCTTTCCAAAATCCAATAATTGTCAAGCGAGATGCAGTGGTTTAATTTTCACAATACCAATTAACAGCTCTGAACTCATTCAGATACATGTGTTGAGCTTCATGTTATTGTCATGAATGATCCGTTTCATTATCACTTGACTCATTTTTAAAACCCTGCCATGAATAAACAATTTTAATGTAAGAGTCATTGAACTTGGTTGCATTATGCTGCATCGTGGAGATTTTCCTTTCACTCATTCATTTCTTTCCCTCTGTTTCCCAGCTGTTAGCAGGGGAAATGCACCGCGCTGTCCTCAGCTCAAGTCTTTTCATAATGAATGGCAAGGTACGATAATGGCCTTCAGGTTGCCATAGAAATGAAACAGGGGCCCTGTATGTGATTTTTTTTTTTTTCATCCAGGCATAAATGACAGAAGACTCTGAGGCAAACTCCTCTCCCCCACCCTCACAGGCAGCTCTGCACTTTGCTTCCATCTTTTCCTCATCTCACATCTTATCTTAATCAGCATTTCTTCTTTCTTCGACACCTCATCTGATTTGATGTGTTAATATCAGAATTTGCGGTAGATTAAAGCGATTAAGTTGCCTTAAATTGAATAAAACAGAAAAACAAAACCTTTCTATCCTCCATAACTCTACAGTTTTTGTTCAATCATATCAGTGATGGTACGACCAATGACAGACCGTGTTTATACTGAGAGGTTTAAGGTGACCTGTGGCAGGTCTATGCACAATTAGATCACAAACAGCTCTTCAAGATTAGCCCTAATGTCTCAGAACGATCCAAGAGAGAGAGCAGATGGAGCTGCCTTTTTTTTTCTTTCTTTTTTTTTTTTTAACTACGCGAGGCATCCGCCCAACTCAGGTCTCCTCTCTGCACTGAGCATCTCAGTGCAGCTGCTGGTGTGGCCGTCTCAGTTCCCCTCCAACAGCTGCTCTCAGGCTAAACAAAGTATTGATCCAGTCTATCATTTTCACACCCGAGTGTCTGAAGGTTGGTGATGTTAGTCGTGTGTTTATGTCATGTTTGTGTTGTCAAGAAATGGCTCGGTGAAAGTTGTAACTGCCCGTGTGTGTGTATGTGTGTCTCACTGACACAGTATATCCACCTGGGAATACTATGTTGTATGAGTGATGGATGATGCAGTGCAGCAGTAGAGGACAATTTACAGAATAGACCTTTGTCCATCATAAGTCATTAAAGGGCAGAGAAGAACCTTTAACCACTGTTGATAAAAACCCATTATACAAATGTTGACCATGCAAATACATTAGTGTTGGCGCTACTAGTTACATTAAGCAATTGACAGTAAAATTATCCCTGACATCCATATTTCTACTGAAAAAAACAAGCACTGCTGAAATAAGCGTTGCTGTCTCCTCCTCACTGACCAAACCTGATGCAGCTGAAAACCCAATGAAAACTTGTGTTCAGTTATTTGGGATTTCTAACATTAAATATTCACAAAATAACCAACCAGCAGTTTCCATAGATACACTGGTTGTGAGTCAGGGCCACAGTGAGAGGCGAATCCTCCGTCTGGTTGGTGAAACAGAACATGAAAGATCAGCTGAGGGAGAACAGGAGGGTTTCCTTCTGGCTCATAAAAAATCACTCAGTTTGAGTCCTACCTGTAATTTTTATCTCTCGTGAAAAAAAAAAAAAAATCTCTAAAATATATAACAAAAGTCTTTGGAGTGGTAGCTCCAAACTCAGAACTGTTTTATTAACTGGGATATTTTGTATGAAAAACGCAAGGATTTTTTATTTACAAAGCAAACACACGGACAAAGTCATTCATTCATCTATTTAGAAACATCCTTTGTTCTTCTCTCATTGTTTATTTTCTCTTCACAGCCACACATTATTTTACTCTGTGTGAGTAAATGTTGTTTCATTGGTGGTCGTCTCTATTTGAAGGAAACTATCCACAGAAACAACCAAAATAAAAGCAAAACTTAAATGATTTCAGTTTCTCTGAGCCCCCGTCTTCTTAACAGTCTTTAAAATACATACATGTACACACATGTACTATATCTGCAAATCATTTCATCTTTATTGGTGTGATCTCCAGTGAAGTTTAAAGCACAATGGTTAAATTAGCTGTTAGGTTTTTTTTTTTCTAGTTTTAATATGAATGACTGATTGGCTGCCAGTTCTGATCGGCCTTGTGAAACTCTGCTCCCCTGCTCGCTGGAATTGGATGTTGGCAAAACAGCGGTGGTCAGTGAAGTGAGCAGCAATCAGGTTTTCAAACAGAGAAAAAACTGTCAAAAACTTTGATCTTATTTCACGTCAATAATCCACTAAAAATTCCTCTTTTTTTCTGGCACGTTTTCCTGTATTAAACAGTCGGTAGAGAGAGAGAGACAGGAAATGTGGGGGGCAGAGAGGCCTGGTCGAGAACTGAACCATTACTTTTATTTTAACTTTTTACCTTTTAATTGTGCTGTAGCCTGTACAGTATACCCGAAGAAAACAAAAACCAGAAGTAATTCAAATGAGCAAGGCAAGGTTCATGAGGTTTGGGGGCAACTATTTTGCCAGATAACAACCACCAGTTTGCCACATAATTGATTTGTGTTTGAAAATATGCATTTGCTGTAACCCTGCCAGAGCAACACTGAGGTTTGCCACAAGAGTTTGTCTGTGGCTCTGGATTTTAGTAAAGCTGAATGTAATTGTAGCTGCTCTACTACATAGATCTGTATTGAATAAAAGAGTCACTGTCTCATTGCTGAGCTGTGGGACACATCCTCATATGATGATCATCTTATTCAATCTTAACCAAGGCTAAAAAATAACTGCCGTGTCGACATTCAGCCTTTTGACAACTCCTCACCTCTTTGTCAGCTCTGTTGCAGGCTTTTATTCACATACCACGGTGGCTGAAAACCAGAGATCTTTAGTTAAAAGTAGTATTAAGTCAAAATTAATTAAATAATAATAACAATAACACAAAAATCAGTGGATGAGTGTCCCACTGTATGAATGCCCTCTCCTTACTGCATCTTTTTATTCACCTGAACCATTCATCTGAGAGCGTACTGTAAGTGACTGCAACAAAGAAGAAGGTGGTAGGAAACAGAACATTTTAACAAGCAGGCAGCTGCAGCCTTGAGAAATGCTGCATGCATCCACATTAAATAGCCGGTTCAGTTAAATACCAAAACAACTTGGATGTTCATCAGTGATCAAGAGGTCTTTCCGTCGTTATGTTTGTTAAGAAATCTTACTACACAATCAGATGAGCATGGGTTTAGAGAAGTTCTGTATTTTGCGTGTCTGTGTTGATAAAGACCTAAAGCTGCTTAAGTTTCGAAGGGGCTTAAACTGTTGTGACTGCTCAGCTTGAAGCTCTGCATTTTAAGGATTAGATCACACTTCAGGTGTACAGTGCATCTTTCTATGAAGTTCATTCATCTTTCAAAAATGGTGGATTGTTACTGAAGGGTTTTTTGTGTGTGTTTTTCCTAAAGTTGAATCATTCAGTTTGATCATTTTGGGCATTTTCTTTTTAATACCAGGAGTAATAAATCATACATCCTGTAAGTCCGTGTTATGTCAGCACTGTCAACTTATAGAGACCTCTGTGGAGAGATTTACACACAAAGCTTCTAGCTGCACAGGTACATTAACCACTGAGGGGGGTGGCAACATACTGTAGGAAAAAGATATTCAAACCAATCCTCCCTTAATCCTCTTCCTGCGAGGTCGTGCTCATGTGTGGTCTCCTGACCTGGACCTCAAATGGTAAAATATCCTCGGTGCTTTTGTCTTTTGTCCAAACCCAAGCACATGCAGATTACCAAATGAATTCTTTTCAGGATAGGAAGTTTATCAAAGTTCACCCAGTTAATTAAGACATTTGTTTAAAGGTCCAGTGTGTAATATTTGTCAAGGTTTATTGGCAAAATCTGAATATACTACCCGTGAATATATTTTTATAAGTGTATAATCGATTCGCTATAAAATGAAATTAGTTTGGTTTTCAGGCTTTTTTTTTCTTCTTTGTATACACATATAACAAGGGTCTTGCTTTAGAGAGTGTTGCCATCTTACACCGCCCTGTTTGTACGGCAGCCTGAACTGAAAATCCAGCTAGCCAGAGAGCATTTTTTGCGAGTTTCGCATTCATAAATAAACCAACGAAGAAGAAGGCGGAAGGAAGGGGGGTGGGTGTGTGTGAGCGAGTGAGTGAGCGCTGCGAACTAGAATCTGATCGCTACTGTAGATATCACGCCCCCCCAATTTTACACACTGGACCTTTAAAGCCAGGAAATAAAAAGTAGGGGCAACTTTACAGCTTCACTCCACACACACATTTACTGAAGGAGGCTTGAAAACCACCAGCAGTGTGCATTTGATACTTTTTCATCTTCCTGGTCTTCATTTACTTTGCAACTTATGTGAACATTGTTGAAAGACTTTTAAAAAAATACTGAGGGACAGACAGTCAACTTTAAAGAACTTGTGCTCTGCAATTTATTAAATGTTGCTGCCAAATGCATTTCGATAAACTGGCCTCATGAAACAGGTAATTCAGGTACTAAACGACTGTTAACTTGATGAAGTCCCCCCGACACTAAGCGTCCGGTCCTTTGGCCTCACAGTTTTCCATCTGTCACTGTTCACATGTCTGCGGACTCGCTGCCGAGCTAACGTTAAGACGGCCACGCCGAGGAGTGTCCATCTTTCTGTCATGGACCTGTTTTTCGCAGGTCTCTGTGGCCAGTGTAACCAAAGGCTCTTTTGGCCAAAGTCCACGTGGCACAAAAAGGCCGCGGCATTCCTGATGTCTGTGGCTAATCTGTGGTGTCAGCTTGTGTTAACGCCGCACCGCCAAATCTGAGGGCACACGGTGCTGGGGAATATTAAAAACTCCCATCAGCAGCATTCCTCCAGAGGAGGGCGGGTCTGATGAGAGCAAGGGTCACCTAAGGTTGAACAGTGGTTGTGTGTTAGAGCCGCTCGTACTGTAACGGTCTGATCCACTGGACAGGAGGTGGGGCCAGAGCAGAACGGAGGGAACACACTTCAAAGAGAGTGCGCTTTTTCCTTGTCTATCCTCATTGAAACTGGGCTAAATGAGCTTTGTGGGGGCTTTTGTTCCTGCTGTTAGACAATTCAGAGACTGGACGGAAGATGCCGAAAAGGACAGGAGGTCATATGGCCAGTTAATTATCTGCTTCTCAACCTGCCAGACGCTTTCTACATGCCACCCCGATTGACCTATAATGACCATGAGATATTGTTCTGCTAAATTTGAGAAGTCTAGCAAGTGTAAGGTCAGACTGTTCCTACAATTGCCACATGTCAAATTTCACACAGCCATGAGACAGAGACTTTGTACTTGAGTGCAGGCATTTCTCTTCAGATATCCAACCCTGCAACATCCTACTCTAAATTGAATACACAAATATCCAGAGCGTGAGACAGCTAGTTTGCCCAGAAGCTCATGCATGGAGACATAAAACATGGCGGATAAGATGTGCATACAAACGTTTTTGTGTTTTTTTTTTGTTGTTGTTTGTTTGTTGTTGTTTTTTTTTGCTCTGGCACAGCAAAGTGCACACGTACCTGAGCTCTCTATGAGCAATATGATAGCCAAAAAATTCAGCATATTTCTGGTTGTCTGAGGCATGTGCTCTGCTCTCCCAACTCCCAGAGGGGCAAGGACAGGAATGCATTCAGGTCAGGGGTCGGACAGACATGTGCACGTGCACTGGTGTAGCCTGGCAACAGGTGCTGTGTGAGGGCCACAGAGCCATTGAAGACTGTAGCAAATCCTCAATCAAGCTTTATTTTCTTGTATTTTTATCTAACAGGACAGCTGTTGTTGTTGTTGTTTTTATTTTTGCAATGTCTGTTTTAGAAGAGTAAGGCATCTTATACTGTAATTCTTTTTTATGGTAGGTTTTGGTTGAAAGTGTTTGATTTTAAACAGGCCGAGTAGCGAGTTGAACATCTGCACGGAGAGAGAGGCTCGAAGCTGAGAGGTTGGTAGTGTCTCGGGGAAATGATAGCTCTGTGCCAAGGTATTCCTTCTCCCTCCTTAGAGAGGCCCCGCCATTCAGCACTGTGAGGTCAACAAGTACAGACCATTACCCACAATGCCCCTGAACGAGGGGGGAAAAAAAGGAAAACTTAAATATGCAGGGCTGTTCCTTTAAGATGGTAAGACAGGAGCTGCCTGAATGCACTCGGAGACAGAGCTGCAGCCAAGATGGAGAGGAGGAGGGAGAGGGAGAGAACAGGCGGACAGAAAACAGAGATCCTCTCGTGATGTGCAAAAGAATAAACTTGTGTTTCCCTGCTTCTGCTGAAAAGCTGTTAAGTTGCAATTACTCATATCCTAAAATTATGGGTGTCAGTTTGCTGATTGCACCGCTCAGAGAAAAGGAGTCTTGTTGCTAGGAGAGGAGAGATTCAGCCTTCTCTTATTGGCCACTAGGATGCGTAAGATGGCCCAATGAGAGCCGTCCCCCTAACAGCAGCGCAATAGTAGAGCTACCCCCACATGCAGACCTGATTAATATGTCAGACATGTTTTATGGGTTAACGTGAATCGGGCTAGATGAATCGAAAAGACTGCAGCAGGGAGTTAGAGTGTGGATACTGTATGTGTATGTAAGTCTATACAGTATGCATGCCAGGGGACATATCACACACAGCACTTTGAGGTCAAACGATGCTCTGGATTCTGGAGAAAAAAAACGCTCCCATGCACACATAAGCAGCTCTCTCACTGTAGTAATGAACTAACTCAAAACAGACTAGTGTAGAGTGGAAATAGGAAATAGGATTCCTCACATGTACATGATTATCACGAGAATGCAGCGCACAAAAGAGAAACAGAAGCTAAAAACTTGACTCAGCTTTAGTAGCCTCGTGTTACTTGAAAGGGGACTTGTGTGCTGTTATATATTTGAAACATGCTGTACACACTGTAGTCGTTAACGTGCTGCAGATCTTACAACAGATCTGTCAGAGGTTTTTGATACACTCCTTGTTGATAGCGTTGCCTCAGTGAGCCACACTTACTGTATGTGTTTTTTTTTTTTTTTTTTAATTCTCTGTTTGTTGTTTACGGTCTCACCTGCTGTCAGAGGAGGCGGACGTGTGTTTTGTCAATTCTTGTTCACTGTAAAGATAATCAAGTCTTTGTTTTCTGGTCTAGCTTAGTTCAAAGACTGGGAACAAGGGGTAAACTGCTCACCTGTCAGTAGATACTGTAGATAGCGAAGCTGCAAGCTGGACAACAGTGCATCCAGAACTCACCTTGGACAAGGATTAGTTCTTGTGTCTGAAGGGAAACACCAAATACACTTTTTTTGTTCAGGCTTTCTTGAGAAGATCGATATCAGCCCAATGTTTTTTCTGCAAACTACTAAGCTACCACTAGGTGTTGTTTAGCCTAGCTAAGCAATAAGACAAGTAGGATCTGTCCAGAGATCAAACATGCACCTCCCACTCAGACTCAAATCTCAGTAGTTTAACCTAAACACAACAACATGGAAACAGAGCGAATAAGTGCATTTATAAACAATTTCTCTCAAATTGAGAGACATACAGCAAGTTTAGGCAATGAATCTGTTTTACTGGTAGTCTACTCTTTTGACATAGCTTTGCTTTATTTCTGTGCAGTATAATCCAGACTGCAGCTGCTCCAGTTTACCTGGACTCTGACAGTGTGACAGTGAACCAGCACACACAAAACCAGGACCCTGAAACTGGAGCAGCTGAATGGATCTGAGCCACCGTTAGTTTTTATGATTTACACCTGTGCTTTTTTTTTTTTCTTTTTTTTTACTCTGACATGCCAACATGTCTTCATGAAAAAGACCTACTGGAAATGATCTGTATAAATCATTAGGCCGTGGGTGAAGCCAGACAACAGTCAATGCAAGAATCTGCACCTCTCAAAACTGTTAAAAGAACAGTGAATATATTCTTTTTTTTCTATTTTAGATAAGTTATTGTCAATATGTATCATCATATTTGGGTTTATACCGTGCAGGCTTTATTCCATTTGCCGATGCTGTGACACAATCAAGGCTTCTTCATATCAATCAATAAATCATATCATATATAAAGCTTCTGGGGCACCCGAATGAGCAAGCCAGTCAGCATAATGAATATTCAATGAGAAGCAATTATGTGTTTATCTAAGCCCTACAGGCAAATGCCAGAACAGTATATCATTTGTATAAGAAAACTAGTGTTGTTTTAAAATAATGCAATATAATTGCGTCTTAATATTCAGTCTGTGAAACACAATCATTCCTGCTTAAGTGAGTCCATGGACTCCCCGTCTTCCTCTCCTGTTAACCAGCCCTGGTGCAGACTGGGGCACAGTATGCCTTTGCATGCTATAAATTAAGTTGATTATTTACCAATTTAAATGTGCTTTATGTTTCGATTACTGTCTGCACAGTGCATTTTCCAGACAGCCATGGTGAAGTCGGCCACACAGGTGTTTTCACTTTCGCTCATTAGGCCTCTCTTCAGGACTGCGTGGGCGTGTGCAGGCTGCAACTGTGACGAGCCTGTGCCCTCACTCGAAAAGTTGATGAACTTCTGCGCAACTTTATGTGTGTCACAACACTTGTCCATCAAAGTAATTTTCTTTTCTTTAAAAAAAAAAAAAAAATCCATTTCATAGTTAGTCTTTGTTTTAGTAATTAGGTTTGGGAAAAAGGGGGGCTCACATTATTCTTGTCTTGGCTCCACCTACTGTCAACTTGAGCAGATGTCCAATCAAGCCGGAGTAATTGAAAACACCTGTGTGGGTGTGCAGGGACAATTAGGGTTTCATGTACATCAGCTCAATGAGGGAAAATATCAAATTAGATTAGGAGGGCAAATAATTTTGGTGGAGTGCCAGATTTGGCACTTGGCTGCTGCTTTCTGACCGGTATCTCATAGTCTTTTTACTTCATTTGATATTTCTTGGAAGGTATGTGACTTTTTTTTTTTTTTAATGGTTTAATTCAGACTGAGCGGCCTGCTGCACTGGATGACACTCGTCAGTGTATTGTCAAAGCTGCTGTAATCAATATATTATCAACAACTGGTCAACTGACTGTGGGTAAAATGTAAAGTGTTGTGACAAACCGACATGAGAGAAACGTTAAGTGACATAGAAAAATCCCTCCAAAGTTTGTAGTTGTAAATTAACTTATGTAAACCAGTTGAATAATTCATTCATTTACACTTTTGGGAATAAAAACATTTTTTTTCTACACATGTACAAACCTGAATTTTCATGTAGCCTAACTGTATTGATCGTAACCTACGGCCTCTTTCAGTTCATCGCTCTAGTTTCCGTTTTGCCGTGTTGTTTTTTTGTGTGAAAACGCTCCTGAACTCAACCTTACACTACTTGTTCTGCACCAAGCAACAGTGAGGAGAAATTCAGGAAAGCAAACCAGAGTGAAATCAAAATGCTAATGTCTCTGCATGTGCTCTCGATGTAAAAAAAAAAAAGAAAAAAGCCAGAATTGTGCTAAGAGGACAGTGTTGTGCCCCCAAGTGGCCAAAACAGATAATTATTACAGGCTAAAGACTAAGCTGCTAACTTCAGGCGACCACATTTGAGTTGATAGTGCAGGTTCAGTAACTACAGTAACTCATCTATCTTTACTTTACAATGGTTCTGAAACCTGTGATAACTCATATTAACAAGTGAACAAGGGTCACGACTATGATGCAGTTTCACCGAACCAAAAAAATCTCTCAACAGGCCACGAGTGTCCGCAGCAGCACTGAACACTGAACTAACAGGCAGCAGCTTTCAGAGCTATTCATATCGCCTACATTAAACAAACTAAAAACAATAAAAGCTGTGCTTCTTTTGCCACAGCTGATCACAAACTATCATCCTGTGGAAAAAAGAAGAAAAGCAATACCCCGCCTCCTGACTGGAGACACAACTGCTTCGATAGATATAACACAACTGCTTTAAGAGAGCCTGGGCTACAAAAAAAGAAAGAAAGAAAAGTAAATCAAACCACTTTTGTCACTTTCATCATGCCCACTTTTTGCTACCTGCCTCGTACATGATATTTTATCTGTGGGTGAAATTAATTTAGTAATTAAGTTGAAAAACAAATACAAATCTCTTAGTATGATAATTGATCATAACAGGGATTTATTTGCTGCAGTGAAGATATTATATCCGTCAGAGCTTCTCTCCTCTCTGCTCAAAAGAATCATCTGGTGGATTAAAGTGGTTTAATGTAAAATCACATTGAATCTCTGACTAATCAGAAACATTATTGTTTTGATAGGTTTGTTTGGCCTTGTCATGCCACATTCCTTCAGCTGGAATATATTAGTATACTAATGACCAGGCAGCTTCTCTATAGAGAATGAAGCACTGCTACGAGTAGGCTACTTGAAAGTTTCAGATATTGTTGTTGAAATCACCTTTTTTGGTTTTTCTTTTTTAAATCTTCATTGTTCTAACAAAACGAACCATCTGCTGTCCGAGTTGTAACCATCATCATGTTCTGTTCTCCATCCCTGAATGTTTAGAAACTTAAATTGGATCGACGAAACTGTTGGATTTAGAGATTTTCTTTTAAGAGTTTGGTTCCTGTTGCTTTAACCGGCTGTCAGGAACACACAGAGAGGTTTTTTTTTTTCTTTTCCCTTTTGTTCACTCCTCTATGGAAATGCACATCTGTTCTGTGGCCACACACGCAGCTTAAAAAGTGAAATGGCAAGCTGCAGTTAGTCTTCTGCTTTAATCCACTGTTTCGATTTTGATTTATTCCAAGTCTTTTTATTTATTTTTTGTCTTGTTGTTGAATCAAGGTGATCCCTTTTCTCTTTTCTTTTCCTTTTTTCTTTTCTTTTCTGCTTTTTTTTTTTTTGTCCCAGTGAAGGCACTCTGTCTCAAGTGTCCTATAAATGCTGTTGTTAAGGTCACAGACTTGGAAATAACCCGTCTGAAGTTCAATGCCAGGCTTCTCCAATGCTTTGCAGTACGTTTTTGACGAGGCAGGGTGGGCTGGCGGTTACAGACTGTCCCATTGTCAGAGGGTCACAGGTTTGATCCCTCTTATAGCCAGTGTGGCCGCGTTGAGCCCGCCTCCTTCAGAGACGTTACTCCTGCCTCACTCCTTTGTTCAGACGCTTGTATGAGACAGAAAGTGGATCCGTTAAGATTCACAATCACACAACTGAAAGCAGAGAGCTCCAGCTCACGGGGGCTACAAAACAGAGAGCAGCGTGGTCACGGCTGCATTGTTGCTGCTCACAAACCCAAACGCCTGACTGTTGTCCAGTCGCACACAAACAACACAAAACAACGTGCAACAGTTTTTCTTCATGTCTTTTATTTATTCATTTATTTTCAGTCAGATATTTTTTTATCAACAGCTCCTGGTCAGTGACTTCAGGTCCTGACTCTGCAGATTCATTTTGTGACTGAGGGTGCACCGTGCACACAGTAAATGACATCATGTGCTGCCCTCTGCTGGATAATGTCTAGACTTCTTACTGCAGACTGAAAAAACTCAAACTCACATTTAGCATCTGCTTTAGCACATTTCTGTTGGCTTGATGTCAAATTAAAGCAGCATTGACTCCAATTAAAATGAGAAGCTCAGAATACAAAAACTCAATGGATGTTTTTCTAAAAAACAAACAAACTGAGAGTCAATTGAACATTTATGTTAGAGGATTGGAATTAGTCAGTTGCGAAAACTATTACGATTTTTGGTGATGTTGATGAATTTAGCTTTACGTTTTCACAAATGTTAAAAATAGCCTGTGAAACTGCCCAAGGCTATTAATGTCTTAACAAAAATTATGTTAATATTAGATGAAATGTAAAAATAGACATCTTCATAAGATCCTTTCAAATTATGAAAGAGCCCGTGATCATAAATCTGATTTTTGAGATTATATGTATTTAAGATGCACATTTGGTCGTTTACAGATGCAAAAGTTTAATTAATGGTAAACAGAGGATATAAAAAGTATATAAAATATTGTTTTAGAAAAAAAAAAAGATTACAAAATACTTGAGACCTTCATTTTATGATGTGATGACACCAACACTTTAAGCCATGAGCACCCAGTCATCATTACTACATTACTACCTGAGTACTCTGTGCTCATGGATCGAACCACACCCATTATCGTACCCAACTTCAGTGGTAGTTCCCTCTACAGTAGGTGTCTGGACCACATTTTAACACACACACACACACACACACACACACACACACACACACACACACACACACACACACACACACACACACACGCACGCTGAAAAAGTACCATCCACACTATAATGGCTAGTAAAGCTGTTAATTTGGCATTTGTGTGGTCTTAGAGTTGGAGCATTGTTCAACCTAAGTATAACAGGTTGAAAGCTCAGAGTATAATACCGCAGATATGATAAACACCACATTTGGCGTTTGTATTATGTTTTCCATCAAAAACATGTGACAGAAATAGATTTATGCAGAGGCACTGAAGGTACCGTGGAAGCCATAAGGCATGTTTACAGGAACATTGGCTCTTCCCAGCTCTTCAAATGTCTTGGCATCCAGAACCAGGAGGAAAGTTCCTTTATCCTGGAAAGAATAAAATTGTGAAATTACCATCAAAAGCCAAACCAGTCCCCATGTCCTTCAGGGACACATTATGTATTTGTTTAGAAAAGGAGCTCTTACAACAGTGAAGACATGCTTTGAAGATTGAGCCGCAGAGAACCAAACCTGTCTTTGTTGAGTGTTTGACACAAGTGGTGAATCAAATAAAAAAGAGAGAGTGAATATGATAATAAAAATATCACTGAATCCATTTAAAAATTTGAATTTGACCTTTTAGAGATATTTTCCATTGGCACTGCACTATCAGAGAGTTTTCCACCATAGATTGACAGACAATAGCAAACTGCTCCCGGTCACGACACAGTGTTATTTTAGCTTTAATTATCCTTCGGCAGCTGATTTACTTTGCAGCAGCAGCACAGTCAATAGAAGGAAGGAGATGAACAATACAGCACAACACAACTAAGATGCCAGATGTGGTTTTGAAAGAGAGCACAACAACAAAAACCTCAGGATGGTTCACACAATCTAGAAATAATAACTCTAATTTCAGATAGAGGTGTTTATTATGTAGAACGACATCATTTGCTGCAATTATCTTTCAAATGATTAAGTGTTTACGATTGTTTCAGTTTACATTAATGCTTTTTACATGTGTGACAGTCTCATTTGTGTCTGTGCGGGGCTCAAACGGTAACGCTGACAAGTTGACACTGAAAATAAAATTTGGCACTGAACACAAAACCCTGAACTGAAAAAGTAAACAATGGCACTGAAAAACATGTACTGAAAAAAGTTACATTGGCACTGAAATTAATGTTGGCTCTGAACAAGGTTACTTTTATTTCCAATGCCAGAATTTAACGTCACTGTTCTAGCTCTTTATTTCTGCTCCTGCAATAAAACTCTCACCCCCTGAAATCTTGGTAAATTAAAATTAAGTATGTATGTATTATTATGTATACAGTATGTGGTTTGCACTGTAATCCTTTTAATACCAGGGATTGTTGCAGCACCAACATGGCCACAATCACATTTCCTGCTATTACACTTATTCATTTGAGAAAGGTTTTTATTTTCCTGTGTGTGTAATTTGAAACTTTCCCCTTCGTGTAAATTCATCGATGAATATTTATAACGCTGCTCATCTCACCTCATGAATATGTATAATGGATTATGTGTCCGGCTGATAAAAGACTTGGACGAGACAATGAACTGAGCTCAGGTCAGTTAACAGGCCAGCTGCATGGTGGCAACCAAAACTCAGAAAAGCCCCCACCAGAGACAACAATACAACAACCTGCTGTGGTCACACTGGGATGTGCACATTATAAATTAGTATTTCAGAGACAAAAGTAGATTAACTGAGTCACAACAGAGGATATCAAGGCCTGTTTCTCCAAAACTATGCACTTTATCTTTTTACTCCTTAACATTTTTACTGTCAAACCTTTAACAAAATGTTCTATTCACATCACATGACTGTCCTACAACTCCTGTGTACCCTTCGGTCTTTAAATTGAGTCTTACCTGTGAGGGGGTGAGAACCACAGAGAGGATGACGCCATCGTCCTCCTCTTGAGCATCAGGTGAGGGCACAAACACAGGTTCTGATGGGTAGAAACCCCTCTGGTACCAAACCTGCCGAAGATAGAGAAATTGTGCTTCAGCTTTTCCTCTTTACTACTGCCTTTTTTAAATTAGTACAGTTCTTCCAGTCAAGAATCTTTATTACAACTTACCTTAAAATGGAAATTGTCATTTAAAATTTACCATTATTTCAAACAATGTCTCTAGATTTCCCTGTGCATGCATTTTGGTAACTGTGCTTTTCTTTTTTCTTCTAAAAATTAGATGAGATCAGCACCACTCCCACACATTCAGTCAAATATGAAGCCAATCAGCAGTTGGTTAGTTTAGTATAAAGCAAGAAATAGCTGGGCAATTCGAAATATGTCTTAATTATTGCACTTACAGTAAAGGTGGGTTTTATGCTGCAGATTTAGCATATTTTCTAAAATGTTGAACTAAGTTTTCTGTATTTACCTTATACACCTAGTTACATGTGGTCAAAGTGATGGACAAATTGCTGCGCTGCACATACTGTGTTGTATTACAGAAATAGGAAGCAGGAAGGATGATCAGGATTATTATCACCAGCAGTAGCAGCTGTTTCTTTTGACGCCTCACACACCTTGAGTGTCTTGTCCTTCAGGTCCATCTTGAGCAGAGAGTCTCCCACCAGGTGTCTGAAGCCGCAGCCGTAGAAATACCGGTACGGTCGTGTGTTACATCTGCCATAGTTGATCAGAGGGAACTCGAGGCCACCGTAGTCATGGAGGTCATCTCCATGGAGATCCTCGTGTTGGCAGAACACCTGTTGACAAAGGCAGGATCAGATGTCTGTTGTTTCTATCTATTGTGTTGTTACTCATCATCAACAGTTTTCGGTCACTGGGCATCAGCTTCGGTTCTCAGGAAGAATTTTATCAGCAGCTGGCAGCAAAATGAAACCTGCTTCCTCTGATAGAAACCTTGTTAAAACCCTGTCTTAAGCCTCTGCTCTGTGGAAGGATTTTGCATTTTAACAGGCTGAAAATCTCCCACCTCCAAACTATCCCCACAACCTTTTTAAGAAATGTTCTGAAATACACTGTTAAATCTGCTCTGCCTATTATTCATACATCCCTGGAGGCTGGAGTTTGTCCCGCTGCCTCCTAAACAGCTGTTGTTGCCTGGAGTCTTCAATATTACACACACATATTCAATTCCTACTATTTTTTTTTTAAAGAAAATCCTTGAAATAGTTAGAATTAGGTTAATACAGGTCCAGGAAAATGTTTTGAGCCACAGACACTGTTCATGCCAAAATACTGAGGGATTAAGGACTGAAGAAAGAAAAACACGCTGCTATAATTTGACTGCACAGGTCAAATCCGAAATTACAGAACCTTGGAGTCATCTTAGAGTAGACAATTTGAATTTCAGATATCACAGAAATGTTACTGAATGTTGGCAGGGTACAGCTGATTTTAATTTTAAAAACGAATTCATGTTTTGATCTCCAGTCAATTGTAATGCTGTGTTTTCCAATTACAGCTGAGTGGCTGTGTCGTGTCAACATGCAAAACCTCAACTTCCACGATCCTGATTAAAATAACAAACCTCATACAGTGACTCCAGACTTCGCTTCTCATCACCAGGTCCCAGATTTTTCACATTACATGTTATTGTAACAACATTTAATTAGGCTGTAAATTGCTGCTTACACATTAATGCATTTGTAATATTGATTAAAAACTATATTTACTACAATACAATCACCACCGAGAGTGTTTCTTTATGTTATGTTAGTTGTTCTAAATTGTTACTTACACTGTCTCTTCTAATCTCCTGTGGAAAAATGAATATTAAGAGGTAATTCAGTTTCCAACTCACTTTATCTTTGCTGAGTTTGACACACGTTGCTGCACTAGAGGGCCGAGTGTTCAGGTTCTGGTCCATTGGTGTTTCACCAGTCACATTCAGGGGTAAAACAAAGCGCCGAGGGTAAACCCTGCACAAGGTATTGTAGACCTGAGAGATACCGGAACAATAGTGCAAAGAGATTAGTCTCTTGTAGCAGGATTTACCGTTTCTGGGTGCACAGATTCAGAGAAATGAGACATAAAAACAAAAAACAACAGTACAAAAGTTCTTCTTCTAAAGAACTTTGCAATCATTTAGTGGAAAAGAGAAAGATGACCACGCCTCTAACGCCCTGAGCAGATATTTATTACTCAAGACAAACTGAGTAAAAACAGATGCATCTAAAAGCTGAAGCACAATGGGGAAAAAATTCAACACTGCTCGGATCGAATCTACATGAGTGTGTAATAATATCAGAGGGTGGACTTTCCCTCAGTAACTGAGCGTTAATTCATGTGCGTGTGAGTAATTTATTTCTGACCTCATCTAGTGCATCTCCCGACTTGCGTAAGTTCTGGATGAGATAGTTGTTGATGGCCTGGCCGTCATCTGAGCAGCACATGTCGAGCATCAGGAATCCGTCCTCCTCATAGGCGTTGATCTGGTGGAAGACGGACATCGCTTTGGTGTGGTACTTCACCGCGCTGACCTGCGGAAGAGACGACGATGTTAGAAAACCTGAAATCTGCACAGAATTTCCTGCATGAAGCCTTTACTGGTCCAACTGGAAATAAATCGCCACCCGTATCTCACCTCGCCTGTACGCTTGTCAACAAGATGGAGGACGGTTTCCAGCTTGGGATCCCAGTAAATGCCCTCGCTCAGAGCCTTCCCCCTCAGCTTACATGTCACGATCTTCAACAGGTCCATCTTGATCGGCTGCTCAATGAACACCACGTAGTTCTCAGACATGGCTGGAAACAAGCAGAGGTGGAGGTGTCACAGGGGTTTGTAGTTGAGGAAAACAGATGGATTCAGACAGCATGTAATAGTAGTTATTCCAGGAGCGATGTCCTACCAAAGCTGTGGTAGTAGGATGGATGGGACTTGTTTTCAGGCACAATGGAGCAGAGTACTTTGGCGCCTTGTAGGGTGTCTTTCTCATCTGCCCTCTCTGGAGGCACTTTGATAATGTTGTACAGGGCTCCTGAAAAACCAAACGAAGGGCAGATTATTCAGTCATTGCTTTTTAGTTCATATTTTATAAAGTAGCATGAAAATAAATAGCTCATCTGGGAGCCTTAATGAGGGTCTGGGACAAACCTTTGCTCCCGTACGAGTTGCCCATGTTGTAGGTGGTACCGTCAGGGTCGTAGTGTGGGTGGGCAGTGGCTCCATTTACAGCAATGAACTTGCTCCAGTCCACCTACGACACATAGCAGAGGATGAGAGGAATCGATGTGCGTTGACGTTGCAGAGAGATGATGAGTGTGTATGACTGCAGCTGCATGACAATCATGTTTGTACCTTTTCCAATGTTTCTAGACTCTCTGGGTTCACTCTGTGCATGAAGTTTGTCTCTGTGCTGACATAATAGTCACCTTTGTATTTCACAAAGCTCACACTTGCATTGTCTGTGGGTTCTGTGACAAAGAGAAACACAGGATTACTGGGGTCAGGGTTTTAAATGAGAGAGTATTTTCTTGTGGTGCTAAACCGTTCTGCCTGGTGATTTACAGCTTAGTAACACTGAGAAATCCGGCGTGCATGTAAAACATGTCGGCAGTACATACTTCCCCCCTGGTTCACCCCTGTAGCTCGTGTTGTTATGTAATCTTGGTGTATACTGAGTTCCACCTCTGGCCTCACCACTTAATTTGACAAAACAAAGTTTGTACAGTGTGTTCTCTTCTTCCCTCCGGTTGTCCTGGCTCCTCTGCTCTTCCTCAAATGACCAAACTTGTCAGACTCGCTCAAAAAGTCTGATTGTTGTTGTTTTATTTATATTTCGGAGCAGGATAGAAATAGAACAAAACAACATTCATGTAGGGTGAGTCTACAAACCAACTACAGACGATTTCCATGAGACTTCCTCTTTGTAAGACATTATCTAATTATACTCCATCACACTCACGCATCATCTCGAAGCGAGAAAGGAAGCGCTGAAAGAAGTTTTTGCAGGGGTCAGGCATGGCGAGGGTACCGAACTCTGACATCACGATGCGGTTCTTTTCACTGTTCTTCTTGTAGGCATCGCTGTTCAAGAACCGACTCATGTACGTCACCTGGCCGTTGTCCATCTTGAACTGGTGCAACATAGCCATCCCATCGAACCAGTGGTTGTAGCTGTGGGGAGTTTAGGATTAAATGAGTCATGTGTATTTGGAAATGTTTTTGTTCGTGCTGTGCAGCAGTAGATCGAGGCGTCTCCAAACTCACTGTGTGTTCCCAAACTCGAACTTCCCTGGGCCGTTGCGGAGGAAGTTGCCATTGATCCAGGAGGGGATGGTGCCTTGTACTTCAGTGGGGATCGGCTCGGGGGTCTCTGTTACTGAGCGCACCAAAGGAGCAATCGTCTCCAGCCCCGTCAGTGATGTCTTGACACATTCCTTGACATTTCCGTTTTCAACAGGCTTGTTGTCATCTGTGGGGAATAAATATATACACAGCATCATACACAAATCTCTTCACCTAGACAGACATTAGGGAGACGACTGTTTACAGTCTGTTGATGTTGCTCATTTTTTGGCTGCTGAGTCACTGTGAACTCTGGAAAAACTCAGGTTGTTTGTTCTTCTCTAAAAAGAAAAGCTTTGACTGGAACTCACTCTGAACTGTGCACTCAGCCAAAATATGTACAGTGTTTTTACGTTTCTTACAGGATTTCTTATGGGGCTGAGGAGGTTGTGTAGTTTGCAGCAGGAAGAGGAAAGAGTTGTTTATTTCAAGGGATGTTTGAGCTGAGAGCAGAAACCTCTACTTAAAGTGTGTTAACATAAAAGAGGCTGGATATAAATGTAATTTATAAAGATATCTTTTACAAGGCAGCATGTCTAATGTGCTCAGAAGTACAAAGATCGGGATCAAATGCAACTTTAAACCTTGGTATTAGTGTTTATAGTTATTAAAATTCAGTTGGTAACAAGCTAATCTCATGTGTGACTAAACATTAGTGAAGGCTGCTTAACTTGATGCTAATGAACCAAAATGACACATTAAAAAAAAAAAAAATCCTAGCTTGGTTTAGGAGAAATGATGCCATCGACAATTTTAATAATAAAAAAAAAGCCTAAAAAAACAACAATTTTGGGAACAGAATCTTTTAAATGATGGAGGAGAACACCCTATACATTAATAATACTTGACAAAGAGTAGAATAGTCCAACAAACAAAATCTAATTTGTAAAAAGAAAATTAAATGAAAGGGTTATTGTTGCTCAATAGAAGAGAAAAAAAAAGTCTAACTATTTGACTTGGCGTAGAAGCAGCCTGCTGCAGCACCACATTCGGGGAAAAGTTTGGCTGTGCTAAAGTTCAGCCTCAGCTGTAAAAAATAAATCCTGCACGCTGGCAACTGGGTCACAGTAAATGTGCTGTTTAGTGTCACTGCAGTATTTTTTAACTGACTCAACCTTCTCCATAATTTAAAACACAGACTGGACTGAACGCTGTTCCCAATGCAAAGGCATCTGACTTAAATTACTGTCAACAGTCAGCTCCACTGTTACCACGGCCTGTCGCTCTTAACCTCATTTACCTCTGCGCTGCTGACAGGGAGTGGTTATCGCTCTAATAAGTAAATAGATGAATGTGCAACAGCATATTTTGGGTGATTACAGCTAGTATAAACTTTTATCTACTCCTGCAGAACATACTTTCACAAATGTTTAGTTTGATGCAGTAATTCAGTTTAAACTAATTCTATCAACATAACATAACATAACATAACGAGAAATTAATGTGCTGGAGTGAAAATACAGATGAAAAAGAAAACATGTAAGTCACATGTAAGTCACTTGTAATAGGCTTTTTGCACAGCTCCTATACTTCCTGAACTTAAGCAAGCTCCTATATTTCCTGTTTTACATTATTGGGCAAACTGATTAATCCAGGTGTCTCTGACCTCACAACAATGGTCAGGCACACCTGGATTAATCAGTTTGCCCAATAATGTAAAACAGGAAACAAAGGAGCTTGCTGAAGTTCAGGAAGTAGAGCTGTGCAAAAAGCCAGTTTTATTACAGTAAGTTGGAACTTTTTAACATTCAAATTTAATTTGGCAATATGAGGGTATGTTAGGCACTCACAGTATGTGGTTACAGGTAACAGGTTAAAGTGTGTCAAGAAACATTGAGTGTTTGTGTTTTGCTTTTGGTTGATTCACTTGTTGCTTTTCTCTCAGGATGATAAGCCACAGTGAACACACACTGAGAAGAGACAGTGAACAGAACACATCTTATGTAGGCTATATATATTTATATTAATTAACAATATCTGCAGCTTCAGCACAGAAGCAGAGGTTTCAGTGAGAGAGAAGAACCACTAAATGTAAATTGCATTTTATAATTAATAATATTTAATCACAAACCATCTGTTCAGATTTATTAAGCATGTTGATAACAATATTGTTATTTGTCCACTACTACTACTAGGCTACTACTACTACTACTAGACAGGTGTGGGAAATACAGCTTGTTATTTATAAAGGTGTATTTTTTAATATATATATATTTTTTAAAACATAAGTGAAATAGAGTTGTTCTTCTGTAAGCAAACGGCGGTGAGATGTATGTTTCAGATACAGCTGCTCATGCTTTCTCCACGCCCTGTTCATCACAGTCTCTGCCCTCTCTTGTAATGTTATTTACCAACTGTAGAGCAAAACTCTTCCGGGACCGAGCGCACTGTATGAAAGGTTTCACATGTAGCCCAATCGCGTTTAATCTTGCAACTGTAACTAATCAATAATCGCGTAATAACAAAGTAATAACTGCAGTCTTGTCCCTACTGTCTGCAAAAGCTCTGTAACCTGAGACCTGACAGCAGCGGTTCAGCTTTAAGAACAGTTTGTTCTGGTATCACACATCATCGCACTGTCAACTCAACCGCAGTGAAACCTGCAGTGAAATCACACATCAACAAACACAGCAAACTTCCTTTTTCATATACAGTACAAGCCTGTGTGAAAGCACAAATATACAGGATCCTGTAATAATTGTGAGTCGTTACAGGCGCACATGGCTGTGCAGCAGCAGCAGCAGCAGAAGCAGCAGCAGGTGACTGACTGACCGCTTTCCCTCGGGTAGTGAAACATCCTCAGACTCACCTGAACCCTCGGGCTTCACAGGAGACATGGTGGCGGTGAACTTGGATGGATACAGCTCCTATCTCTACATCCGCGTCCAGCTGGATCATAAACCTTCAGCAGAGAGCATGAAGCCGCCACCGGAGCTGTGCACAGCGGCGCTATTATGTAACCCGGTTATGTAATACAGTATAGACCGAGAGAGAGAGAGAGAGAGAGAGAGAGAGAGAGAGAGAGAGAGAGAGAGAGAGAGAGAGAGAGAGAGAGAGAGAGAGAGAGAGATGGGGAATGATAAAAGCTGTTTACTTTTCTGTTGACCTGTGTAAGAGATGTGGCACTAATATGATTTTTCCTACAAAACATGCACTGATACTGGTAACAACTGCAGTGTAGGCTGTTACAGTGTCCTTTATCTGTGTACCCAATGTATAAGAGAGAGAGAGAGAGAGGCAACACTTCATCAGCACACACACATGCATAGGGTATACAGTATAAATGTGTGTATATATATATATATATATATATATATATATATATTTTTTTTTTTTTTTGTATATATTTGAATCTGTGAGTTGTTTGTTTTGTTTCATGGATTCTTGATGCTTTGGCAATGCCAAAAGCTCATTTGAATTTGAGAGGGTGTGTGTGTGTGTGTGTGTGTGTGGGGGGGGGTGTTGTTGATAAAAGCTGTTTACTTTTCTGTTGACCTGTGTAAGAGATGTGGCACTATGATTTTTCCTACAAAACACTGATAGGCTGCTGGTACTGTAAGTATAGCCTGTTAAAGTGTCCTTTATTATACATTTACAATAATGAGTAGGCTATCAGATTGGTAGTTGCTGTAATTAATAATGCATTAAATGAATACCGTGGCTATTATATTATTACTTGGGACAAAAATCATATGTAAATTTAGCCTTGACCCCAGTAATTCTTCATTACTGTAAATTTCCTCATTGTTGTACATTTCTTGTCTCTTCACTAATGATGGGAGTGGCTCACTGTAGAGCTTATTGCCTCAACTGGTGATATTGGTACTGCATGGACAAATACATCTGAAAACACCACAACAATGACAACATATTAGAACAATATTAAATAATAAATATAATTATGTAACTTACCTCATTTACCTTTTGTATTATTATTTTGTTTTACATTCATTTAAGGACATGGTTTCCTTTTGTCTCCTTTCTGTCCTCCTTGTATTAAAGTTTTAGTTGGAGATACTTTGTGATGCCTGTGTTTGCTGGCAGTTCAAGTGGACACCTACTGTAACAGCCACTTATCTCTCCATGTGGGCCGTGTGCATCTTGACCGGCAGACTGATCCAGATAATCCTTACTGGAGGATTAAAGCGTTGTCCCAGAGGAGCACGACGCACCACACAACGTTTGTGTTTTCAAGCTATGAAGCTCCAATAACAACATTTTGGGGTAATGTATGCTTTACTGTCTCCTTGCTGGTTTCACAATGGGGATCAATATTTCTGATATGTTGAGTCCCATGTAAGTAAAGATTATAGAGGATTTATACTAAGTGTACATTAGCACTGTCTGTGATCTGAGCGCAGGGATAGCTGTGTTTTCAAGTCGCACTTCTTTTAAACTGTAATTCAAGATCAATGTAAAATTCACAGACTTATTTATTCAGAAATAAGCTCCATTCACCAGCTGCAACATGAAAGAAATGCAATATGAATGCATCAATAATCACAATTTAATCATTTACAATATACTACTTGGTAAGACTTTATAATAAGTACACATCAGCTTAACATTAATAAATACTGAATTCTTCATTTATAAAGCATGAATACTTATTAGTATGTAGTTTATAAATACAGTAAGTGCTTATCAATGATGAGTAAAACATTTTAATTGTATGTGTTATAAAAGATGAATTCAGTATTTAATGCTTAACTAATGCTTAATAGTGTGTACTTATTATAAAGTCTTACCAGTCTTACTTTAATCTAAAATGGGCTGGTTTGCATAACATGTGTATTTTGATGCTAAATTATTTGACTCACTTTTGAATTCGCAACAAATCACATATTTGAACGTTGTGGTATTTCTCTCATAACTTTGGTTGGACAAAAGAAGATGGCATTTTTTTGGATCATTGCAACTGGAGATGGACAGTGTCACAAGTTTTACACACCAAATGACAACACAAAAATTAAGACAATGGCATCAATAGACCAGTGGCATCAGTAGATGTAAAACCATCGCACAACGTTTTCACGAGTTGCTTTATCATATTAGGATTTAAGCAGTGTTCTTTATTTATGCAGAGTTTATAAAGGAGTTAAAGAACACAATCCAAACCACCAATGTCTCCGTCTTATTGTTTTGAACAGGACACATTTCTCCTGCTCACTGTGATGCCTTCCTCAAAGAGTTTATATCACTGGACTTTATCAGAGCTGCTCGGGCAGCGGCGGCTCTTAGGGCTTGGAGCACTGCTGGCATGGCTCATCCTTTTCCATCTCCTAGTGAACGTGTGGCTCCTCTGCATCTTCACCAGTCTCTTGGTGGTCCTCGGGGGCTGGCTGGGGTCCCGCGCTGTCCTGGATGCAAACAGCCTTCTCCACTTGGAACATTTCTTGCCTCTTGGCACGATTAATCCACCGCTGTACTCACCTGAACACGAGTGGAGGCTGAACCACGAGATTGACAGTGCCGTCCACAAAGCCGTGCGTGACTTTGTGTCCTCGTGGTATCGTACACTGCTGCCAGAGGTGGAGGGGGAGTTTGAACGTGCGGTGCGTAATTCAATGCTGGACTCAGTGATGGAGTTGAAGGAGCGTGCGCGGAGAGTGGACAGAAAAGCACTGGTTCAGCGGCTGCTGGAGCTGTATGGCTGCCACCTGCAGAGCTACATGACAGCAAGACAGATACAGTCAACACAGACAGAGGGCATCAGTCTCTGGCAGCTGTACAGTGAAGTAGACTCCCCTCACCCAGCTGTGAGCAGTCCAGTCACTGAGCTCAGCTACTCCAGAGCACTAGTCAACCTTGTCTTACATGTGCTTGTGCCGTACCCTCAGATGGAAACCAGAACTGGAGGTTACATGGTCACGGAGCTCATCACCTGCAATGTGCTGTTGCCGCTGATAAGCAGAGTGTCTGATCCAGACTGGCTGAACCAGACCATTGTAGACATAATCACCAGGTCCAGAGAACCACAGGAAATCAGTGTGAACGAGCACCCGCCATCTGGACTGTACAGATGTCCGATCCCGCAGGACTCCTGGACCACCTGCCGGTCCCTGTCTTCGTCGTCTGAACAAGCAACCCTCTCCTTCCAGAGTACCTCCGACCTCGACGATCTGGAGAGCAAGAGTCCCATCGGTGAGTGGGACTCCTCGCAGAGCAGCATGGTAAGCCTCACGTCTGTGGAGAAATTAGAAAGCTGCCATCCAGGTTTGCTCACACCATGCAAAGTGAACTGCTGCTCACTCCCATCTGGCCATTACCCCCAGTCACCAGAGTCCAAAGGGATTTCACTGGACTCCCTGATTCAGTCAGACTCAGAAGATGAACTGACAGGAGGCTTTTGTGACTGTGGACCTCCAACAAACTTCTGCAACAGAAGCAATTTAA
This sequence comes from Trachurus trachurus, assembly GCF_905171665.1. Taxonomy (NCBI): domain Eukaryota; kingdom Metazoa; phylum Chordata; class Actinopteri; order Carangiformes; family Carangidae; genus Trachurus; species Trachurus trachurus. The sequence goes on along the minus strand of NC_139903.1, from coordinate 14,715,654 downwards.
AGGACGAGGAGACCGTTGGCTGCTTCGGCCCTTTGAAAAATCTTGCGCCAAAGGTGATTGTGCCTGAGGACTCCCAGTGGCCGGCAGGTATAGCCCAAGAGAAATCCCCATCCTTATCCCCGAGAAGACTTTGTCTAAGCCCCTACAACTTCGATAGTCCCAACAACCAAGGTTCACCTGTGCACATCCAGAACGTGCAGATTGCTGGTACTGTTACTGCAAAGGAGCAGCGTGGCACTGGTACACATCCCTATACTCTTTACACTGTAAAGGTAACACCACCTCCTACTGCCTATAATGTTTGATTTATATTTGAATATGTTTTTTTTGATCATCACACCCTTCCCTCCACTTCCTGTGTTACAGTTTGAGAAAGTGGCTGAAGCAGAAAACGGTTCCTCTCTGCACTCATTGACCGGTCACGCTGTCAATCGGAGATACAGCGAATTCCTCAATTTACAGGCGCGTTTGGAGGAGAAGCCTGAAGTTAAGAAATTAATCAAGAGTAAGTCTGTTTTAGATGGCCTCAAACTTTAGTCTATCAAGTCAGATATGTTATTGATAGTTAGTGTTCTGCATTTCAGATGTCAAAGGTCCAAAGAAAATGTTCCCAGACCTCCCATTTGGCAACATAGACAGCGAACGGGTTGAAGCCCGTAAAAGCCAACTGGATGTGTTCCTTAAAGTAGGTGTGGGGATCATATCATCATATCACTCTGCACGATCAATATGTTTTTTGTACTCCTGTAATTTGATCGATTTTTTCTACAGCAATTAAGCAGCATTCCTGAGACAGCCACCAATGAGGACCTGCAGGAGTTTCTGTCTGTCAACACAGACAATAGTAGTACATATTTTGGAAGAAAGCCTTTTGGCAAGTCAAGAATTGATAAGGTAAGAAAACATCTGTATAGTGGGGCTCCAATGAGGACCAAGAACTGTGATTATAAGAAAGTCTGAAACTTTGAAATGATCACAATACAGACTCAACAAAGCAAATCTTTTTGAAACACATCAGCATAAAAACTGGTCTGTTGATTTCCAATTGGTCTTTTCTTTCAAAAAGGATGGTTTACTCATCTCATGTCTTCTCCAACTCGATTTCCATTACAGATGATGGAAAATGCATTAGACACACTGAAGACAGCGTTCCCTCATCCTGAGCCCCTCAGTCCAACAGAAGACCTTGAGGGAGATGCTGATGGAAGAACGATTGACAGCAGGAAATACAGGTGAGGGTTCGACATCAGCCCTAAATAAGTTTTCTTTTTCCTGTGGCCCCTTAAGAACAAAGCAGTGTCCACATAACCTTCCTCTTCAGGTTGCATTGGTATATGAGCTGTGCACACTCTTGAATTAGGGCTGAGGGTTAGGGCTTTGGGATTTCAAAAGAGATGGATCATAGAAATATATTTGCCAAAAGTGAAATCTAATTTTGTGCTGCAGGGATGTTTTTCCTTTTTGTCTTTTTCCTTTAATCATCTCTGACTTCTTAGATTTGTTTTGAGATCACCTGGGGGCTCCCAGCTCACAGGCCACTGATCACGCTTCTGTCTTTCAATTGATTAAACAGTCAGTTCACTTCAGTACAGTATGAATCAGTGCAGGTTGCTCTGGCACTCTGTGTTGTTTCTGATTCTACTTTGGGACTTCTGGTTTTGTGTTTCATGCATCAGGAGACTCATGTTCCCGAGCAAAATTTCCCCGTCTCTCAATATACCTGACCTCCATCCTAAAGTGACATACTGCTTCAGTGAAGGCAGCGCTGTGAGTTACCTTACTGTGTTTATCATCTCTGATGGATAAATGTGATTGTGAAATGGCCACATTTTCACTTTGTTTATTATGACTCTTTAGGTCCTGAACGGTATGCCGCTGTCCGGCCTGGAGAACTTTGTCACAGAGCAGGAAAGACTTTTATGTCTGTTGAATGGGAAAGAGACAGCCAAGAAGGACCATGAGCAGCCTGGCAAAGACAAGAGGACTTCAGGGACAGGTTACAGTAAAATTGACAGTTTTATAGTCTTAGTTAGACTTACTTAGTTGTATCCTGTGTTGCAGTCTTAGAGCTATAAGACGTAGTAACACAGCATCACCACTGGAGTGCAGCAAGAGTCCACTGTTTGTTTAAACACAAGCTGAGAAGTCCTAGGCTAGGCTAATAGTCGCTCTCCATTGATGAGCTTCATTTGTATCTCGTGTTTTACAGGATCCTATGGTTGTGTTATTAATTTATTGTTGCTGTTTATTTCATATGTACTGCAGACACAGCTGTGGCAGATGTTGCTTTGAACATCCTGTGTCTACTGATGAAGGACCAGTGGAGTTGGCTGTGCACTGAGAACATTCAGAAGACCATCAGGCTGCTCTTTGGCACCTTCATCGAGAGGTCACTGTTTCTTATAATGCACATTTACACATTTACAGCAAGTGATACAACTTATATAAATATAAGAGCGCAGGCCTGTTTCAATGGCAGCATGTGCCACTTCATTATGTTTCTTTCATCCAGACCAGGGCCATTGCATAGGGGAGAAAGGTGGTGACAATAGGGGCCCACAGCCCAGTAGGGCCCACAAAACCCCCCAGTCGCCTAATGTTTCTATGACTAAATTATTCTACATATAACAATGACTAATACTCATACTAATGCTGCATCAGCATCAAAACAAAACCACAAAACATGCAATATTCATGAAATACCTTTTATTTTCCAAGCCTGCCTTCTTTTTAAAAAATGGTTTTGCCCATGCTGAAGCATCGCCCCTGCAAAATCTTGAGACAGTTGTTAGATAATGTAGCACAGACAGGTTACTAGCACTAGCTGAAAGAACAGAGAAAGATATAAAACATAAATCTGGTTACCAGTCTATGAAAAAGTGACAATGGAAAGCCAGGGGGCAGGGGCTCACTTCAGATTTTTTTCAGGGGGCCCAAACTTCCTAGCAGTGGCCCGATGCTGGGTCCATTATGACAGCTTCATGAGCTACAAAGTAATTGTAGGCAAATTATTTTTTCTTTTCTTGAGATGCAGTGCCTATGTCTTACTGTGAACATAACTTTAATAAACAAAGACTTGTCCAGAATTACTGCTGGGTTTGTTTCGCCCTACAGTCTGTGGGAACTGTGCTTTTCCAATCTCTGGTGTGTTGCCGTCATTAACTCATTATACTGGCCTCCATTTTTGGACTTGACATAGGCCCCTGGGAGTTTTATGGTTCACTAAGCATGTCAGGAAATAATGGCCACGTCTCTGCAATGTTTTGAGACTTCTTCAATTTCCTCCCCTAAATTACATGTCTTTTACTTAAAACATGTTTATGCACTTATTTGTTGTTCTATGCAGAGGTTAATATCTAAAGAAAAGCAGGCAGCTCAACTTAGATTAAACTAAACTACTGACTTTTGTCTCAGATGGCTGGATGTGGGAGTTGCGCACCTTACCAGTGCCCCCTGCTGGGTGATTTACCTGCAAGTGCTGCAGGAAGCTGTGTGGCCAGGAGGCACGCTACCTGCTCAACCACGGCCGGAGCGCAGTGCAGCGGAGAGAGAGGAAACTAAAGAGCAGTGTCTGGACTGTCTAATGCAGCTGCTTCCAGGTACGTAAGAGCTGGAGTCAGATTGTTTTCTGTTTATTGAATTCCTTTAAAATGATCTTGTCTGGTTTGTGCCATTGTTTGCACTTGTAAAGAGCTCATCACTGACATGCTGGGCAGTGAGAAGTACAGACTGAGTCTGGAGACGATGCTGGAGTCGTTGCAGGACTATCAGATAAACAAGTGAGTCAACAACCAAAGTGTTGAATAAATATGTGTCTGACTCTGTCTGAAAGTCAGTTACACACAGCTTTGTCACTAACTAACAGACTACAGACTACTAACAGACTATAGATGAAAAGTTAGACATAAATATATCTTCTGTATCAAATGATTTTGACATTCAAGCATATGTTTGGATACCAGTAGATACCAGTCTGTCTGTCATTAACCATGTTGCTATAACTATGTGCAGGCATCTGATCTACTGTGTGTGTGACCTACTGCTGGAGTTTCTGGTGCCCGAGTCGTGTGACGAGGCCTTTCAGAGGTCTCTGCTGCAGAGCCTGGCTAAAGACACTGACAGAGACAATCCTCCTCATTACTCTCCTCACATGAGATCTGCACACGACTGACACACAGTTGGAGGCAGTTCCTGGATGATGTGCAGTACACATACACATTTATAATGGTCAGTAAAAGCATCAGTTTTTACCTGATTGATCATAAACAAAAAGCTGCTCGTTCGTCATGTGCCCTCCTTGTGACTCACTTTAACATGAAGATGAGAGGACACGTGACTTTTTCTGAAACGCCAGTAAAGATGTGTATAGAAAGTTTACATAGATTCTGAACATGTCAAATATACAAGATCAATCAGCTGTGGCTGGACATTATGTTCCCAACATGAATTCTGTATTGCTGCCGTCCCTGCTGAAGCCCGTAGGCTCCACACATGTTGAGCATTTCAGACTTGATTGTCTGATACTAAGTTGCATAATGGAAAAATTGTTATTTTGAATACTCAGACTAAATGTTCAGTTTTTCAGTTTTGGTTCCAATATTCTTGTTATGTAAAATCACATATTGTACCCTGGTACTGTACATTGATTGATATCTCACACTCATCAGTGCAGCCGGCGCCTTCATTGTGATAAATATCAGTGAAATCAGCTGTGAGACGGACGGACTGAGGTTATGAATGGTTTCACCTCTGATGGAGGTTTGTAGGGACAGAGACCTTAGACTACTTTAATTATTTAAAGACTGGTGTCCTGAATCATAAACGTGTGTTTTATCTTATTGGCTAAGGTGTTTAAGACGAGCATATTACATTTGAGCACATCTGTTTCTATGGTAACAGTGTGTGTAGTGTGGCTTTACAGTACATCTTGAAAACTGGATTACCATTGTGAGATCTTGTACTGGCACCAGCAGTGTTGTGTCCAACCACAGCTGACCACCGTCATAACATCCACAGTGTAAACCTCACTTTTACCTGAGAGTCTGTGGGAAGTGAACCCTCCTAGAATATAACAGACCATAATAGTAAGAGTATGATTCCCTGTATGAAAGATTTGGCAGATGTACTTTCAATGATTCAACCAAGATCCCAGACTGATATTTCATTGATGAACATGATTTCACTAGACTTGGTGCATACACTGTTGTAGTCTTCCCAGGATCTTTTGATCCTGAGCAGCCTTTGAAAAACCCTGCACAGACCATTTTCTTTGATGAGGCTGTAAAAGCCTGAAAGATTAACACCTCACTGCATGATTCATGAAATCACTGTGAAAATGTTCCTTTTTTATTTGATTTAAATGGCAAATTATGAAGCATGTTTTCATGTTTTTTTTTTCTTTTTTTAAATCATATTTATTTTAGGCTGACACCACTTGAGGTATCACTGGAGATTGAGATTTACATTCTGTTGCTATTTATTTTATTTTAAGACATACTTTAACCCTAGAACACTAACGTTACAAAAAGTAACATCATCACTAACGTCGGGTATTTTTTACCCGATATAATATACCCATAAAAAAATATTTCTCACCAAAGTATATTAAAATACAACAATACATGGCAAAATTGAAGTACACTTCCTTAATTTTCCACTATACAATGTTTCACAAAATGAAAAAAAGGTATCATGGTGACCCTATAAAAAAATGTCCAAAATTTGTGATTTTTTTTTTTTTTTTAACAAAAACTTCCTTAAAAAAAAAACTAATGGAGCTGGGACTTTGTCCTTCAGACCACCCATTTGTGGGACATTTGAGCCTTATTTGGTGGAGTAAAAAGAAAAAAGAAACATTTTCAGCATCACCAGAAATGGTGGCCAGATTTAGATACATAAACACTAACGTCGGGTGAAATCCACCCGAACATGTGCCTGCTGAAAAAACTAGGAATGGGAGCAGGGTAACATGCCTACCTTCAATGACATCAGTGAGCAGTATGAAGCTACCCAGGGACCCATGAAACTCAGACAACAGCAACATAATGAAAATTATGAAACAATAATTTCACGGGTGAAAATCACCCGACGTTAGTGTTCTAGGGTTAAAGGTTTTAATATCACGGTTGATGTGCAGTTGATGACATGTGAAACTTTGTCGGACTTTGTGAATATTATAGTTTCAGAAACAGGGAGAAATGACCTTTTAAACTCTGCAGACACAAATCCCTGGGGATTGCACTACACACTGCAGCGTCCCACTGTGTGTCCAGTGCAGGGATGTGATGATGTGCCAGAGATCAGCACAGTGCAAACACTGAGCTTTCTACTGTGAAAAATTGGGATTTACCTTTTAGTGAGACTGAAGTGCACTAATATTTCCCCTCTCTTGTCCTGTTTGCATTGCTTATAAACTGTATGTGCACTGTGCCATAACATGTAGATGTCTTATAGGGAAGATCACTTCAAGGTTCTCAGATAAAAATGATGCTGCAGTCACTTTATTACAAACAAGCTGAAAATAATGTGATATGGAAAACATTTTTTAATCATGTTTTATTTAAAGTTTTGATATTCATAGAGAAATATATCTGTGGTTTTGATTTCCAAATATCATGTCAATGTAGTTTTACATCTCCTCTGCCAGTCTCCTCTCTGGAGCTGTAGTAACAACAGATCAGTCAGCCAATCAGAAGAGAGGAGGCTCTGAGACTCCCCTCTGATTGGCTGACTTCTTTTCTTGAGTGAGTGAATGAATAGGAATACAGCTTATCAGGTAAACAGAGAAATTAGATCCTGCAAGGTTGGATGCTGTGCTGAGGGTGACTGTTATTATCATGGCATCAAAATGTCAAGGCTCAGTCTGAATACAGGCTGTGCACATTTCTTTGTGGACTGAGGCTTTGACATTTTTCACAGTTTTAATATAAAACCTAGACCTGTTTTATAATTTTAAATATATGGACATCTCATTTTATATATTATGTGACTTTTTTGTCTGCACTGGTGATCACAAATAACACAATGAAGAATCAAAAGAACTGTCATCTATTTATTACTTTCTGTGAGTTAAAGAGACATTTGTGAAATTATGCAGTTTGTTGCAAAAATGTTTCTCTTTCATTTTATTGATTTTTCTTTTTTTTAAACAGTTCTTAAGGTGACGTTGTGAAGGGAGTGGACACAATAACAGGAATACCTGACGACACTGAACAGGAACTTCAGTGTCAATCCACTCCCTTTGTTTCCACGTGTTAGTTCAGAAAGACTTTATGAACTGGATCTCAGGAACATTTATCACAGCTCGCTTCCTTTCTCATGATATCATGGGCTGATACTGGCCGGCTCCCACCTCTGTCTCATGCTTTGGGACTTCACTGGCAACCAGAGGAGACGAAAACACTCAAGATTCATCGACGGTGGCCCCATACGTCTCAAAGTCAAAGCAGCTGTAATTTCACCACAAATCTCTCAATGGGACAAACATCTGTGAAGTTTCACAACTACTCTCTGACTGACATGTGGAATGCCACAATCTTACATTCATCAGCTGTGTTTTATAAATTGTGTTTATAAATGTACATAATGTAAATATATTGCATTTCATAAGTTTTACTGAACAATGAAGCTACTTGAAATAGCCTCACTTCTTTAGATAATGCCATATGCTTTGTGTAAATAAGGAGACTGTTTCTCTTGTCTGGCTGGTTGCAGTTTGTTTAGAAAACTACATCTTGATTAAATAAACACTAAAGATTTTACAATATATTAGTTAAGAGTATGCTCAGAGTTCAGACCTTATATTATCAATTATAAATTAGTTCTAGGCAGCAGGATTTATGTCTCTGTTGTCAAGTCAGCCTGTAACAAACTGGGTTAGGTTTAGGGTCAATGTTCATGCTTTTCCTTCATTCTTCCATAGCAGAGATGTTCACATGTCACATAAAATAAACACTTGTAACAAGTGTTTGAAATGAGCTTTATTTAGTCTTTCAGACACTGTTTAGTGTGGTATTTTTCCTCTAGCACCACCATGAGGTTCAAATTTGTTGTGACTGTAATCTGTCAATAACTATGTGCAGTCAGTGTGTTGAGTGCTAATTAGAAAAAAACAACATTTTGCCTCAGAAAGTTGAATCCAACAGTAATATTACAGTGGCCATATTCATGCCAACTTTGCAGTCATTTCATGGTGGGTGTTTTAGCATATTGATGTTAGCTCAGAGCTGCTAATATTTCCGTCAACTCTTGTTTTAACTACATATTTCCCCTCAGTTTTCAACATGTCAAACCTCTTTCCAACAGCTCTGTATGGGGATTTTCATTCTTCGTTCTACAATTCATTTTCCATTCTTTAACAGCAGGAAATACTCTGCAGAGAAATACCAATGAAAGTAGGCTAATGACTGCAGCCAGTGCCATGTAGCTGTTATTATTAGGAGTGCTTCTTTTTTTTGATTTGACATTGTTTTACAGATGTTTGTCATTAATGACTCATTGGTCTTAAGCGTCCCTGGGTGTGTGCTTGACCCCTGCTGCAGACAGATGTTAATGTTGCCTGTTTATTCACAGTATCTTTTGTCTTGTATTAAGGGCAGTGTGGATATTGTTTCTTGCTACTATTTTAAGATACAGTGGGGTCCAAAAGTCTGAGGCAGATGGGAAGATGGTCTGGGACCCCACTGTGTTTGGTAGATTAATTAGCCTGTAAAACACATGTTCAGGAAATATCTCCCCTGGATGAGGCTCACACTGTCTCACAACAGCGGAGGAAGAGGGGAAATGAGACAAAACGCTGCTTTTGATCATGATGCCCAGAAACATGTTCCACTAACATGATGATGATGATGAATTATACTCCCAATGATGACAGATGTGCTGTATATGTGTGCAGTATTTGGGGTACCAGCCAGAGTTCACACTATGCTCACTGACCGCAGCGGGTCCCACCTTTAAACCACAGCACTGACAGTCCAAGTAAAGTGGACCAACAGCTGCAGTATGGTGGAGAGCATAGGTTTTATGGGGGAATTCCACCTTTAAAAGATGAATGTACATTCTCATGCACATTTGTGCACACACTTCCAGATGGAGCGATTACTCAGAGCGGAGGAGAATCACCAGTTGAGGTTAACAAGAGTGTCTGTGCTGCATCTGAATTTCGAGGTATACCTCGGCTTTGTTCCCTCTTGCTGCTGTGACCACAGAGTGTAATTAGAAACAGGATTACAGTCGAATCTTTGCCGTTCGCAGGTGTTGTCGTTTTCAATAACATCCAACAGCAACATCAGAATATGACGTGAGTAACAACATAGAAACACCCCGTCATTCCCCGTGTAAGCGTGCCTAACTGCGTCTGACCTTTAGATCAAGTGAGTCTGGTTCCTGTTAGCTGTGGAGTGTCCTCTGCTGCACAGTGCACATGTGCATTTCGGCCTTTCAGGAACTCTGACACCCCGCCTCAGTGCCCTACTTCCATCTACTTAGACTGGAAAGAAACTCAGATGACCAAGTTTTCTGGAAGACAATTACATATTTTGATCAGAATATGACTTTATCCAATTGAAATCCTCCCCTCCACCCGTATTTTAGTGGACTGTTGGTAGTTAACGTCAAAGAGGGGGAGGTAGCCAAACGAGAGGTAGGCGGCCGTGGTGTGAGCGTACTCAAGTGTGTTACAATTTAAAAAATCCACTTGTGATAAGCAGAGGGAAAAATATGATACCTCAGAGCAGGGAGGAGTGAAAAGGGTGATGCTGACCACCTCATGACCCCATCTTGGGACAACTGTCTGAGTCAAACCATCAGTCACTCTCAGTTCTGGTAACTGTCCACCTCTAATGACTCTTGACCTCTTGGCAAGTTCCCTGAAGGTTCATCAGGAGTGTCTGCTCACTCAGCACCGTGTTTTAAAGCCTGTTTCAATTATGACTGATACAATGTTACAGCATCTTGATTTTTTTCAACACAGATTTGTGTTACAGATGTTTATGTTGCTTTAGTTTTCTGCCTAATAAACAGAAATGTTTGCCATGACCGAAGATGAAATCGCCTGAAATTGACTGTTTCAGCCAGGAAAACATTTATATGTCTAATTAGTTGCTGTTATTGTTTTTTGTCAGCACAGCAGGATCCAGTCCAGGGGTTTATGTTTGGGCTGTGAGTCAAACCTTTCATTTCCATTTTGAATGTATATTTGCCAGTTGTTGCACAACAGAGGTTTTGCCATTCAGAACTCACAGGGAGCTCATAAAAACTGATGCACTGTTGAGTTTAACTTAACCAGCAACATATGATGCAGTTAGAAACCAGCCATATCATTAATATACTTCTCGTATAGGCTTTCTTGCGCATGCAGAGCAAATATGTGAGCAATGACATAATGCGAAATGTAAAAAGTCAGAAATGTTTGGGCCTCTTCTGAACTTGAAATTCAATTTGCAAATACTTTTGCTCAACTCTGCACAAATCTGTATTCATTATTGACCAAGTGTTTCTGTTTCTTCTTCATCCTCCAGAGCAGTATTTCTCCCCTCGGTCATTGCTCTTGAGTCAGCAAGTGCAGAGTTGCCCTGGAGCTGCTGAGGAGTCAGTGTCTTGCCTGGTCACACTAAGTGGAAACTAAACTTTACTTTCTGCAGCTCCCTACTGTTCCACATCCAATCAAAACAGACTGAGACGTTTTGACAGGCGTCTCCCACTCAGGTCAAGGTGCTCTGTCGGGTATGTGTTTCGAGGGTGGCATGTATTTTGTGTCTGCCACAAATTACCATGTCAGAGATCTCAAAATAGTGCAAGTCTCTGCAAGTTTGGTAAAAATGTTCGGAGATTACTATCTGTATCTTTACTGCTTAGTCTGTACTATGTAATTAGCGGCTGTCATTGGGCAAACTGCAGAGCTCTGTCACCAACATGATGCTCACTCCCACTGCTCCGACTTATGTAACTACTGGTACTGTTTTTTGGGGGGGTGTTTCTTTTTTTTTTATCACTTGTGCCAGAGACAGACTTCAGGTGCCTTTGTTGAAAATCTTATAAACTACTGTTTCTCAACCTCTCACCTCGTTAGCACATGTAACCCTGACGTATTGTATGTCTCAGATTCATGGAGCCCCGAGGAAGCTTACTGTAGCTCCAAAGCACCTGACAAAAGGAGAACATGTTTGAGAAAAGCAGCAACTCTAAAGTAAAACATCATTTAAAATCAGGCCTGGATGGAGATGACGAGGGTCATGTATCCATCTCCTCGAAGAAAAACACAGCCTTTTGTTTTTGTAATGAATAATTCTGACTCACAATCAAATAAACCAACAATTGGCAATTTTATTTCTGATGCCTGTACAGTTTCTCACAGATGTGCTTTTGCAGTTTGCAGCTGTGCGAATGTGCTGAAGAGGGGACTTTCTGTCCATTTTTGTTTTTTGCTGACCAGCTGTAGAGCTCCTCTTCAGACTCCTTACTCTTTATGATTAGTGAAGGAATGTGTTGCCTTTTTCTTTTCAAACCCAAAAACTAAACTTCCTAACCCTAAGTCCAGTTCTGAGTCTGAGTGCAAAAAGTATCCTGTTTTAGTTAGCTCAGTATTTCAGAGCTTCAATGAGCCATATTAGGTCAAACCTGTTCTTTTAGTGGACTGAAATATTTGTGTTCATACCACTCTGCTATTGATGTGTCTCCCCTGCCAACACATGTTAGGTATAACTTTTATTGCTGTATAAATAAGTCTATAAAAGTTATATTTTGCATGCAGAGATAGTGCTGCAGCCTCTTGACAGCATCTGGCTCAGGGTGATGAAACCAAGCACGTCAGTGTGAATTCTCTGTTTCACCTGTGAACGGACGATAGAGGGGAGAGAGGAGAGAGGTGCCCCTTGAAATTCAACATTATGCAACATGCTTGTAAAATCATCCCCTCCCTCTTTGTACACTTTCTTTACATGACAGTAGTTACAGGCCATACCTCAAAGGACGTGTAAAAAACGACACCACCTGTCATCTTTAATAAGTAGCCTTTGTAGGCCTTGGGCAAAAGCTCACGTTTGGAGTTTTGTCTGTGTAAGCCTATGGTGTAAGCAGGTACGACGTGGCTGTCACAGGGCTCCTGGTTAAAAAATGATCATTTTAAACAAGTCCACGCAGCATAAGAAAGACCGATGTGTGAGGTTGTTTCAAGATACAGGCAGCAAAGTGATTCAGGAGGGTTGATACAGCATGATAAGAAAGCAGCAGCATTACTTACTGTGTTAATCAACTGTACTTGGTCACTGTAGCCACTGTAGGCAAGATATTGTGTTTTATTACACACATTGCAACAATATAATGGTATTGGCAAAACTGAGGGGGCACACTGGGTCATTTTTCCAGCAGTGAATGAAGATGAGAAAGCGTGGGCACTGTAGATACTTAATCAGACTCTGGGAAGATATTCATTTGACTTCTATCCAGGAATTACACCAAGCCGTCATTAGTTATCCTGACCTCTATGGGCAGAGAGCAGACAGAGGTATGTGAGCAGTGCTACAGTATGTGTGTAAATCAGTCCTGTCGGTAACGTCACGGAAGAATGCAGCTTTCCACTGAGCCAGTTAAGAGACTTGATATTAGCAACATGTGGTGCAGGATAAGAATTGAGTAAATGCTCCACAGAGCTGGCAGAGGTAAAATCAATTTACAGTTTGTTTTGATGATGAAATAGCATTTTGGATTTTAGTTTTTAAAGGACATACTCTTTACTATAATTACTTTTACATTTTTGACCCAAAATTAGCTTTGTAAGTCACCTGGGTGCATCACACTGTCGATCCACAACTCATACAGTGGGAAGGCTGCTGTAGGCGGTAAATGAAGGCGTGAAGACAAACTTCTGTGCATTACTGTGCAGCTGTGAAATAAAATACAAAGGTGGCTTGTTCCAGTGGCTGAATGTAATGTCATCATCAACAGACAACACAAGTTCATGCAGAAACACTTGTTGTGTGACCAGGTGGTGTTTCTAAACTGACAGACTGACATAAACATTTAAAGCTTTGTGATCATGAGACTGATGCACATTTCTGACTACAGGTACAAACTGACAGCTTGGTTAAAAATGTACATTTCCTTATTCTCATTGATTTTACCGTTGATTTCAATTAGGCAGATAATAATTTCTTGGTCTGTGTAACAAATCACAACATCTACAAAAGCTTTCAGTGATGCGTTAACAGTGGTCATCATCCAGAGCATCAAGAGCATCTGACCCGTTATGAACTGAGACCACGTCACATCTCACCGTCACCAATATTAGCAAAAAATTACTTTTTCTAATTTTATCAGCCTCTGTATGACTCCAGGAGTCAAGTCCTCACACTTCTGTGTGTGAAGTGACCTGGGTGAAATGAGGGGTGAAATTACTTTATGGGGGCTTTGGGACTTCTGGGAAATGGCCGTAATTGGATTTAGACTGTGACTGCTCTCCTGAGGTGTGAGGCAAAGGCTATGAAATACCAGCAACCAGCCTGGGATCACATTTTTTAGCAGAAGTACCACTGGTAAACACCTGTCCATTGTGTTGATACACAAAATAAGATTTACAACACTATTAACACTCTATCAATGTTGAAACTATCTTGTTAAAACTGAATGACTTCACACCAGGGTGAAGATACTTTTTTAAGGCTCTTTGTAAACGAGCCGTGCTGAAGTGCAGGGACGTGACGAGGAGGAGCTGCTGCTGCTGTCGCACATTAAACATGAAAAAACATATGACAGCTGACAAAACACAGAGTGACCACACTGAATCCAGTGCTGACACAGGACTGCAGTCACTTCATTGTCTGTCAGGGATTAATTCTACCATCGTTCATTTGATCGAAACTGACGTAACACAAACTAGGAGAGCTCTGTGTGGGCTGCATGCCAGCCACCAGAAGATTTGGTTGAAAGACTCTGGATAGAGGGGGAACAGCAAAATCAACCACAACTGTCCTTCTTATTCATGATCTACACAGAAAAACATTTTTCAGGTCTTGTATCACAATAGATACATGAGGCTAATGTCAGATGGCTAATGTCAGGCATTTAGCATGTTTATAATTACAAATAACAACTTGTGGACCACTTGACCACAATGAATATAAAGTAGTTTCATGACTGAGCCAAAGAGTCCCTTTGTTTGCATCCATCTGCATGCATTTATGAAGCAATATGTTGAGACTGTATCTCAGGCAGGGATGATGAGGGGAGAAACCAGACGTGGTTTCACCTTCTCCGTTCTCCCTCATGTTGAGTCAGAGGGTTTGCTTTAACACTTGGATGCACAGTGGGACTTTTCCTTCTTCTTGGACCTCTGCTCTCTGCCACAAGTCGGAAAGCTGTGAGACCTGCGAACAGACATCAGCTGCTCTTCACTCTTTAAGTGCCTCTGACATTTGGGCATCTCACTGAGATTAAACAGAATGGATGTCATGAACACGTAAGGACTTGCCACCACTTTTTTTTCCCAGTGCATCAGGTTTGAAACACAATACATGTATTTATAATAATTCATATGTTCCATAAGCGTATTAGTGACTTCCCTCGCTTATTTCTCTTATTGCATGTAATCTCCTCTGGACAATCTTTTGTGGTCCACCTTATTATTGTAGAAGATGAGTCAACCCTGCTATCCCCCTGTCAGGCCTCCACTGCAGGCAGTTTTAAAGTTGGCGTCAGTAAACCCATGCTGGGTTATGTAACACCTACAGAGGTGGCTGTTGATTTATTGTACAGGTGTTGGGAGGCTCAGAACTGGTGGAGCTCCAGTCATAAAACAATGCTAGGGGCATGTTAACCAACGAGCAGGGTCAGGACACACATGTGGACAGGTGGAAAGTCACGTTATCCTTCACTCTCATGCAGATGGAAACTCAGATTTCCATACACAAACAGTTATGTAATGATTACAGCATAATAATAAAAAAACAGCATTGCATTAGAAGCAGCAAGACCTCACAGGTCGGTGGGTTTCAACAGGACTTTTTTACATTTTAGAGGATTGTCAGTTGTGTGTAGTCAACATGAACTCTCCATGTGTCACACAGCATCCACGCATTCATCAGCTGTGCAGATGGTCCCTGCTGCAAAGCCCCAATCTCAGCTGACACAGGCCGAGGGCAGAGTTCACCTCGGACAGGTCACCAGTCGATCACAGGGCTGACATGTAGACAAACAACCACACACACTCACATTCGTACCTATGGGCAATTCCAAATCACCTATTGAACCCTCTTGCTGTGAGGTGACAGTACTAACCACTGTACCACCACCTCGTTATTATTCAAGTTCTGGTTCATATGTGGTCACGGGTGGAAATCTTCAATATACAATTACTTTTATGTTTCAGTTTCCTGTGAATCCCTTTTACATCCAGTGCAGCAAGTGCCGACTCCCAAAAAGAGGTGACTCGTGATATGAATACACATTGATATAATACGTCTAAACAATGATTTAAGAAGCATAGGGGCCAGACTATTTCATCTTTTGACTGGGGACCAAGATTTTAATGACCATGCCAATAATATCAGTATTATAACCATATATGTAATGACATAAAGCTGCAGTAAAGTGAAGACCACTGACCAGAGTTAAGCATGTTTAGTCCTTCTATAATAACACACTGTCAGCTGAACAACTCTATCACCTCAATGTAAGTTTATTAAGTGAGTTAATCACAACCCACGAATGTCCTTTCCCAACCCCTTTCCTGAGCTCTGTAGTATAAATCTGTTCATGTACTTATTAAGATATTAAAATTATTGCACAGTCAGCACAAATTTTGTGGTTTTGAAGATATATGATCTTGTTTCCTTAGTCACAGAGCCAGGGCTGGAAGCCAGAAGAAAACCTGCAGATTAGTCATGAGAAGTTCAAATGGTGGGAACTCTGAATCGGGCGGAGAGGGGGATCCCTGGCGTCTCAGCAGAACTGAGTGTTTCCAGGTCTGTTTTAGGGGTGACGAAGCAAACTGGGCTCTCAGTGAGGGATGTAAAAGCTTTTGATCAGTCTAGAGCAGACCTGCTGACTGAGGCGGGATCAGATCCTGATTTAGGTCAAAGTGAAATATTATCCTCTTGAGATAATCTTGATCTTCAACTTCCAATCTGTTTAATTTGAACAATTTGCAGTTTCACCTTGAGGCTACAGATTTTACTGTTTTTTTTAGTTTTTTTTAACAAACAAGAGAAAAATTTATCAGACACAGATAGTTTGTCATTAGAAAATGTCACATTTTGGTACAAGCCCGCACAAACAACTTGTAAAATACCCAGAAATTTAAGCAAAGTGAAGACGGAGAATGTGGGTCGATTCTCTGGGCCGACCAATCCTAATGATGGATTCAACAACCTACAGTATTGCCTATAATCAGTTCTTGGGTGAAAATTTTATTTTCAGAGATAATTAACTGTACAACATCTCAATTTGCATTTGAGGACAAAGTACCAAATGCTGTGCAATTGTACATATATTTTGTAGTGCTTGTTAGGACTTTAGCTAAAGGTCGATACAATAGTTGGAGAAGCAGTGGTTTGAAACAGATTTGAAGGAGATAACTCAAAGTGAAGAGTAACGGGTTCAGACGGATATCAGCTGTGGAAAGAGGAGGTCACCTTGTCTTTCCACAGCTTGGTGTAGAAGGACATTAAAATACTGCAAAGACTGGGGGGTGCTGATACTCATCATCTTATTTATTAACTTATCTCATAAATAATCTTATTTAGAAGAAGAACTTCAATCTTGTGCAATTATTCACTTTGTTACTGACTTCATACCAGTTCTGGGTCATAAAATGCTTATCCCTTTTACTTGACAGAGGTCAATGGATTTCACTCTAGTCCAAGTTTGACTTTGGCAAGCCGGCAAATTCCCTCAATGACTGAATGTCTGCTGACCCTAAAAGAGGTTGTGCGTTTTTTTTTTTTTTTTTTTTTGCTCTCATTTCTCTGGAACGCTAGAACTGGAAATTAATCAAAATTTCCTCAGGATTTATCATGAAGAACATCATGCACTGGTTTGGCTCACTGGTTAACAGTAGTTGTTCTTAATTAAAAGGCAATTGATCATTGTTTGAAAACATCCAGTTGGGTCCACAACATTGTCTTTGTTAATTTTGTCTCTCAATTAGGAGAGATAATTTGCATGATTAAGATTACGAGTATAACCTTGTCTTCCTTATTTCATGAAAAAGCATTTGTCGCTCTACACACTGAATTTCAGGACTCTGACTGTAACAACACATATTACATATTTTCTCACCAGCATCCATATAAGGACACTTCACCTCACAACCTCTATGGAAATAATGGGCCATTGTACTTTTAGTTTTTAACTTGGCAACAATCAAGCTGAGCTGACTTACTGTGTTATCGGTTAAGTGCTATGTTCGGAGAGTCAGAGCAACAGTGTATATACATCTAACTATGTATCCTTATAGGAGGTGCAGGTCATATTTTGTTTTTGAAACTCTGATTACTGCTCTAAATGGCTCAGTGTGACATGTAGAATTATGTCTGGACTCAGTAAAGAGCCTCGGGCAAAGTGTCTGTTTGTGATTATAGTGCAGAGGTTACAAAGATCATGTGAAACTTCAAACTCTGTCAGAATAAAGCTGATGAACAAAGTCGTCCTCTGAGCGGCTGAGAAGTGAATTTGGGAGCATATCTTTTGTGGCTCTATTGAAAATGAACATATTCAACAGTCCAGTCTGCTCATTTCTTCCTATAACCATGAGGGGTGACAATGTTTTTCTCACCAAAAATCTGGAAAACATAACTTTGCATACGTGGAAAAGTGTTCTTTGAAGTGAGGACATGCAAATAAATCATTTTGCTTTTTCAAAGAGGCGTAAGCGAATGCTGACGTAAGAACAGTTACAGTGGCTGCACTTGAAAAACTTTCATAAAAAAAATATATATATCAGTGAAATAAACCAGAACTGACTTAGTCACTAACTGTGAGTGTTTCATGAGTTGTAACCACAACTTAAAATATGCAACAAGTAGAATAAGTCCCAAAGTTGGATTTGAATTGCTCTGTCATGCAAGAAGTATCAAAAATAAACCAGGAAACACAAATGGAAATCTGAGGGGAAAAGACACAAGGCATAACTGATGAGACGTGACAGTTACAACAATGTTAAAGAAAAGTTTATTTGTCCTGACCTATTTCTGATTGCACAAAGATGAAACCAAAATCAATCTATTTATGCATAAAATGGGAATTAAAGCAGAAGTAAGCGATCCGGTCGTTTTGGCTAATGCTGCGTTCCAGGCCGGCTTTTGAAACGAGGCAACCCACTCGTGTTTTTCCGACCTGTTTTACCTGTGAAAGTCACTATAACAGCCACTCGTAACTTCCGACCCGTGAACTCGTACCAGATCGAACTGGTACGACTTCACAGGTCGGAAAAACACGAGTTACGAGTTGCCCTGAACGCACCATAACAGTCCTCGTCCCTACGTCACCACATTCACGCGCATCCCTTGGCTGCACACACAGCCCTGCATGCCGTTCTCTCTCCTCATTGGATAAAACTTGTAGGATACGATAAATGTTTTCTCCTCGGCTCAGAGCAGAGCAGAGGGACTGACAGACCCGTGTTTCGGTCCAAACACTCTATGTAAGTGATTGCTGTCGGAAGATATAACTATTTAAGACTTATATTAACACAAATATATCACTTACTTCTGCTTTAAGCAATTTAAAGAATCTAAGACGTATGATAACGTACATGGTCAAATACAAACGTCAACTTACTTGCATAAGAGGTGAAAGGTATTTTATTCATTTTGAAAATTGTCAAACAGTAAAGCTGGGACAAAACCCTTTTCTAAATGGTGTTTTAAATGACTGTTTTTCAAATCCTTTTTGAAATTCCTCTTTTTAATTGATGTGTCCCCTGTGGTCCTCCATAGGTTTCAGATCAAAACCATTCTGCCCATCTAATATCAGACTACTCCAGGAACTAGTGAGTTTAGTTTTGCACAATCACAAAGGGAGATTTACACATTGTGAATACGAAAAACTATACAAACAGCCAACTTCTCTGTACTGTTGTGGATCTGCCTCAAGTGAATAGCTTAAAATCTGGCAGGGTGTTTTCTCACTAGTGAGAAATCCATCTGTCTTGTAAGGTTATTTTACACTACTTGTTACTGAAAAACATAATTACATTATCATATGGGAAGTAGCACATATAATGGATATTTCTCAGGGGTGCCTAGGAATAACGCTGAACCTTTCTTTTGTATTACTTTCTGTATTTTCTGTCCCCAGAGTTTTTCCTGTCTTTTTTTTCCTAGACGGTCTTTCCCTCACTTTTGAGGGCTGTACTTTGGATGGGAACCTCCAGTTGGGGTTTGTCAGAGATACTGGAAGACTCAAGAGAGCAAATGTGGTTTTCCTGCTTTGATGGCTGTTTTTTTTTTTTTCCTTCTTCTTCTTCTCTCTGCCAAGCCATGGAAATGTGCTGCAGTGGTGGGCTTGCTGTTATGTGATGCTGACTCCATTACAACGTGGCTGTGAGTCAACCTCCAGAAACCCGGGGGTCGACGTGCCGGGCCCCATCAATCTCAAACAACAGCATGGTGATGGTTGAGACACACAAACGTATGATTCAAGAGATCAGCTCGCCTCTGCTGTTATTTTCCCCTGAGATAGAAGTGGAAACGTTGAGGAGATCTCAGTCTGAGGACACTGGAACAAGTGAACAGCTATATGGAACATAAATGTCATCTCTGGTTTTCTTCGACTTTACACGTCACTACTTTTTCTTTCTTTTTTTCTCCCCCTTTTGCACATAATGGGGATAATTTAGTGACTAAATGATGGTATAAAGTGAATCAGGATTTAAATTGATTTGTTATGTCATGAGAAAAAAGCTGAAGTAGCTTTATTAAGATCTGTTATTAATTTGTCGTTGTTAATCATACCACGACATGGCACATAACACGTAAGGCACCATAAACAAGTTGAGGGCATTTTGGCCTATAATGAGCAGCTGTCCCCCTGATTGTGGTTGATAATAACTAGATAATATAATACATTTTAGTTTGCAGTGCCTCATACATGATGGTTATATGGTACCAGTTTGTTAAAGGACTGTTGTGCTTCTTTAATTTGATGTATTTACACACACAGGCTTCAGAAATGTCTTTTATCATAAACATCTTTACCTGACGGGGAGCAGGCTAAATAATAATAATCTATATAATATCATTGTTGCATGAATGATTACACTCACTTTCACTAACACAGTAGGGTGCACATAAAACCTTTGAAAAAATAACCTTGTGAGATGCTTCCAGAGTTGTTTTAGTGCATTGAGAGAGCGTTTGCAGCCAGACAACGTTACCAGCAGAGCAGCTTGACTAACACTCTGCAGGGTGCTGTGGTTTTATGAGTCCTCCCTTCGTTCATAGACAAAACACTCAATCTTGAGACACCCAGTGCTTTGAACTGCAGGAGGGCAATTTGGTCATCCTGCCTGTGCCCTCTTCCAGGAATCTGCTGCATGTAAACACACACACATGCACAAGAACACACCAGTGAGTCCTTCAAGAATGACGAAAAATAAAAATGTAAAAGCTACAGCTGCAGTTTTACAACATGGCGGGAAAACATAGAATCTGATAACTGGCAACCTCTTGTTTTTAAGTCACATTAGCTGTGGGGCTGTAGCTATGGCAACGTCAGTTGATCGGCCAACGTCCATTATACTGGTAATGACTGATACATCTCTGTAACTATTGGATGGATGAGCATGAAATTTGATAAAACATATTCATGGTTCACGGAGAAGGGATGCTACTGACTTTGGTCATCCTCTAAGTTTTTATCTAGCTTGATGTCCAGATTTGTCTTTTTTTTAATCTTTATGACTCAGTGTTTGACCCTCCAACTTTTCATTTATAGTGCCACCATGAGGTCAACATGTCGACATTATGGCTTTCACTAATACAAATTACATTTTCTGTGAAATTTTCATTGTCTGAAGCAAATCACTTCACAGATAAAACTGTTTTGAGGCGTGTGTTTACTTTTGCAAGAAGAGTCAGCGGTTTAGTCATTGGTCAGTTTGACAAACGAGTTTTGTGTTTAAGGTTTTGAGAAAAGCGTAGAATATTTCAAGAAATGTGTTTTCAGTTTTCTGTGAAACTGGAGCAGTTGCTAATTGGATTTTTGTGTTATTTGTCACAGTCATTTGTGTCCAGACTTTTACTGATGCTCTGCATCCTTATCATCCTATGTGACACAAACGCGGCCCGTAACCTGTAATGTCTTGTTTAAGACAGATTAAACTACATTGTATATGATAATTTAAATAATGTTACCGCTCTATTGATTGCTTTCTGGCCGGATTCGTTGTAAACAAATGCACATGGCCAGGAGGAGGGTTAGCGAAACAGCGACCTGACTTACATAGTTCCTCTTTAATGTGTTCCCTTGCCTTGAAAAATGTGAAGATAAATCAGTGGATGTATAATTTCATCTTTAATCTTTAAATGCAAATGTAAATCATGGCATTATATAGGCCTAGTTATTGATGACCTTCTTTACTTGAAATAATGGCATGTTTCTCAGAAGACAGATGAGAGTCATTAACCAGAGACATTAGAGATGAGAAGCATGTAGTTTTTCTGTCCAACTCTGACAATGCAGCATTTTCAGCAGGATAAAATATGAGGCTCGCCTACAGTACATCTGAAGAGGTCTCTGCATCCCAGAGCAGTCTGACAACCTGTCTGTCTCTTACACTCACTACCAGGTGCTTTCAATCAGTTTCCCTCAGACTAAAATGTCCTTACATGGTACTCAGCTGAGTCCACAAATAACTATTGTACTACTTCTTCCAGAATAGCAAACTAAAACACTTTTCTTCACCCGTCCTCTGAGTTTATGAGGACCTGGATCACTTATTTAATGGGCTGATAAGACCATAACATGTCAGATTACAGCACATTTCTCTCAATGCTCCACACTCTGGGCTGAAAAGGGGAAAGATAATGAAACTCTGCGCAAGTGGTGACTTTATGAGGCTGGCACCAGACGTGTGGTTTTACTTTTCCCATAAACAAACGAAAACATCTCTCCTAAGACAAAGCTCTTACATTTTAGATCATGAGGATTTACAGGTTCAACTCCTTAAGTCCTCATCTGTCTAACAGGTTTTCGACCGGAAAAGTACAGCACATTTAAACATTATAATAAGTGTGGCAGGCCTGTGATTAAAGTAAATTAGGGATTAATCCAAAGATTAAAGACAAAAATAAAAATAAAAAATGCTCGGATTCAGGGTCTATAAAACGCATCTTGAAATGCTTGTGCAGATTTCTTCATCTCAGTGATGCTGACTGACCCAGTTAATATGAAAGTTACATTTTAACTGCATCTCTACCAAGATCAACAGGACACAATATGAAGTTTAAGCAGTCACTCTTTCATTTAGAGTTCGGAGTCTGGGATTTGATTAAATGAGTGACAAAACTCTGTAACACTGTAGTAACAGGGATTTTCAATGATGTAAATAAGCAGAAACACATCTGATAACGGACGTGATGAATGCACTCAAAGTCACCAAAACAAACTGATGGACCAGGATCACAGAGAACAGCTGAGTTGATGATTGTGATCCTGACTTCATCCCACTAAACCTCAAGTGTGAGATTACAGATGTGGCCAAAACGACAACATCATCAGCAAACAGCACAGATGCAAACAGATGTTTCCAAAGCAGACAGTGGGCCTCATATAATAAATTTATCTTGTAATAATCTTCATGTCCTGCCTCTCTGAGATTTGCTCGTATCAGAGTCACCAAACTCTCAAAACTGCACCAACTTGCAAATCATTCACTTCAGCCATGATCGGTTCCACTAGTGTAATAACACAGGTGTTGCCATGTTAAATTGACTTATGGTATGTCTCTCTATCAGTGGGGAAGTTTTATTCACAAAAATGTTAATAAATGGCACCAAGAGAGCACCTTCAGTCCTACAGCTACATAGTGGGAAAACACTTTAATAGTATAAACAGTAAAACTGCCAGTTACAAATAGGGAATGGATAGAAACTAAATGACATCTTTCTAAAGTAATCCATGACTAATATGGAGTCAGTCATGGGGATACAACAGTCAATGTGATAATTAGACAGGGTGATATTCTAGCCTACAATAAGTCAGGTCCCATTGTCAGGTGGAAAAGAGACCAGCATGAAAATCCTGAGGTACGAGTGTGAGAATTTCCCCGCTACTGTAACATGGAGGTTGTTTTTGAATAATACTGATAATAAACAACATTTACAGTGTGATGTAAAGCCTCAACAGCTCTAGGCTCTCCACCAGTTACACAAACACAAGTGTGTAGATCTCTTCATGGCGCTGACCTTTAAAAATCATTTGTCACTGATGTACAACAGCAACACAGCTCACAAAAATGTCTCTGTCATCACAGCTGCTCCAACCACAGCGACTTCCTTATGAGCAGCATTGCATGGATACAGTAACTGTGTGCTCATCACTCTTGGTTTTGTCATCGCACCACTATTGCCTATTGTTTCCAGATTTAAGTTCGTTAGCGAACATCTGACAAACATGTTTCTGGTTCCCATTTTGATCCTTAATTATTTTGTCCTCTTTAATTTGGTACTAAAACTATCAGCGGTGAGTCTCTCCTTTTATAACCAAGACTTGGAGTTCAGCTCGGCTAATGAGGAGTTCACTGAGTTTCATTTGATGGACTCCTACAGGTATTTCCTGACAGAAACATATGGTGGATATTCTTCTTCAACCTTCTTCTTTTCTCTTCCTCTTCCTATTCTGCCTCATCTCAAATATCTCACATCAAACGACAGACCACGTGAGCCTTGTTTTAAATGAAAGTTTGAGAGGTCACGTGGCGTTTAATCTCCATTTCATGAGCATATAAGCAGGTAATTTAGTGACGGTGGGGTTTTGAAGCAAAGCGAGGAGTCCTGTGTTTTTTCTGTCTCATGTAATCCCCATATAAAGCTCTGTCAACACCTGTGAGAGTGTTCACTTCCCTCCAGCTGAGTGTGGCTCCTCATGCTTTTTTTTTTCCCCCCTCACAGGACGTGCAGGAGGAAAAGGATGTGGGTCAGAGCGCTCCAATGCAGGCATGCGTATTTTCCATTGCTTGAGTTATATCTGTCAGTGCATCAACTGCGGCTAAACAGGCATGAAGTGTATTCATTTACCACACAATGGCTGTTCAAGGAATTTGAAGCAGTGTCATGAACTGGCCTACATGTTGCCGTGGAGTAATGCCAGTGCAGGTTTCCAAGTGTGTAGGGCCTCACAGTCGACTGGTTGGCTTTTGCTCCCTCCTGGCTGTAAGTGATCAATTAGTGCCAGAGTTTGGCAACGACTTTTACACACATGACTCGGTTACCAAGGTAATTCAGGAAACGGCATGCAGGGTGGTGGCTCTGTTTGGGATAAAAACTGGCATCCATACCGGTCTGTTGGGCTGGAGCTCCTTCCTGCTGCTGTAGTCACGTGTTACTGTTGAATATGACAGTAGGTGTGTTTGCAATATGAGCTTTTAAAAAAACTTCTGTAGGCTCCACATACAGTATAGCCACATATACTATCAAAACTGTGTTTGCGAACACTTGATCGGCTGAGGTCCACCTTCACACAAACATGGGTCTTATTTCGTAGTCTTGGCTGTCACCCCTGTAGTTAATAATCATCACTTCATCACTTGGGCTGTCACTTCATACTACGCTCTGTTTGTTACCCAGGCATGGTGGCAGTGGAGACACCAGCAACAAGTTACGTCAGCTGCCACCTCATCTGAATGTCTACACAAGACACATAGTGCTGTTGTATGACGCCATGCTGGAAAATGTAGACTATACTGAACTGAGCTGACTATTGCCTTAGAGATACAGCACAAACAGACATGAAGAAATGGAGGCTAACAACATTAAGGTAATAAACTAGCAAAACCCCTCTGTAAGTGAAGTTACACTGGTAAAAAAAATTAAAAAAAATGCATTGTAAATGCACAAATAAATTAAAATTTTAATTTGTGTAGCACTAAATCAAAACAGATCTTGCGTCATCATCGTCTTTGCGGCCCCCAAAATAAATAATACAACCTACTTTTTCAAATGTAATTTCCAGATTCAGCAGACCATCATATAGGTTTTCAAACAACCCAACAAGTAAAGTCAAAGCTTGTTTTACAGAGTATCAAAAGCCAAATAGTGACTCTGGGTTAAGGTTAGGTGAAGTAGACAAGTACTCGAGATCTCCCCCTATCTGGCCAATGCCAGCATAGGTGTTTGTGGGAGATCAGGGTAAGGCACGGGCCGACGCAAGTCAGTCCCCTGGGCTAGTCAAGACAGTTTGTTAAATGAGAGACTGTTGTTATTATTAGCTTTCATGAGGTTTTATCAAAATAAACTGGTTGGAATAATTTGGATGAACTGATAATCTGACCATGTAGAAATTATCTGAAGAAATACTGCTGTGCTCCCACAACCCGGCAGTGTCAGTTAACATGAATTGATTAATCTAATTCAGAAAACAGGACCCAACCCCCTAGCTACACAGCTGGTGACCAACATCATTGCCATGTTGCTATTGTGTTAAATGTCGGTTGTGATGTCAGGACTACTTTGATTATCATCATGATTTTGACATAGATACTGATGATGTTGATGTTTTGTTGGGTTTTAAGTTCCATTGTCTTAGTTTTGATAGTGACTTAAACATTAAAAATTACATTTTTATTTTAATATGATAAAAAACACAGACATTTCTACTTGCATTTGTACAGTACATTTGTGTTGCTTACTAAAAATGGCATACAAAGTATACATTTGCTTTGACCCTACATTTTTTGTCTTAAAGGAAAATCAAGAATAGTTACAATAAGCATCTCCTTGTTTCAGCATTTTCTGGCATGCTTTTCAGTGAATAATTCGGATTGCTGCAGGTCACTGTCTGACAAATCTTTTACAAACATTTTCTTTTTTATTAATTGTTGAATAGGATTAGCCTTGTCAATATTGAGCAGTGAGTCAGACGTGAGTGAGCTTATCGCACAGTAAAATTCCACTGGTTTCATCAGGTCACCTGTAGAGCATCACCCGAGGGGCTTCCTGTCATAAGCAGTAAAACTGACTCGGACATGTGCGGGGTTGCCCTTTATGGAGCCAGAAGCTGCGTGTAGGCCGAAAGGTCAGTCCCTCCAGAATGTGTTTAGTTGATTAGACTTAAATGCTCAAGAAGCAAATCCCTAGAATTTATTTTATAGCAGTGATAACAGACTTATTATAGATCAAATTTACAGTTGGTTAATTGTTCTTCATGTTCATGAATACTTCCAGATGAATGTACCTTTTTGATGCTTTCAATGAAAACATGTGCTACATCTTGCATGATTACAAGCAGTAAATGCATCTTAAATTTAAATTTAATCCAGCATCGTCTCTTGTTTCCCTCCATAGTCCTTAAATGACCTGTGAGGTTCAGTCCAACAAAGTCCCAGTGAAAACAGCACAAACAGACATGCTAATGCTTGTGTTCTTTCTGTGTTGTATCGTATCCAAGTCCAAGCTTCAGCTTGCTGCACATGACCACATGTTGGGGTTGGTAACCAGTGACTCATACAGTATAAAGCAGATGTGACAGTTTCTTTGATATAAAGCCTTAAGTCGATTTATCCCAAATCCTATGATGTCATTATTATTTGTCTATTTATTGATGTGAATATATTGTAAATACATGCACTCAGAATTACGTAGTCTTCTTAAAGGTCAGGGGCTTGAAATAATTTTAGGACACAGTGGTGGTGTATAAAAGATAAAAGCTTAAGTTCTAGTATAAACATCACTGAATGACACAGCGGGGGCTTGTTTCAGGTTGTAGGTGGGAGAAAACTTCCATACTTGCACCTGTGAAATCCCAGTACAATTAGAGAGAGAGAGCAGGAGCCTCCCATCTGTATCAATAGAAGCTGTGTGTTGAATCCCACTGAGGAATTCTCATAAAAGTCACATGGCTCTTATGCACATTGATTACAGCCCTCAGTATCTCTTTAAATCACCATTAAAATAATGACATAGGTGGAAAAAGGCATACTTCTTGTCCATTATGCCTCCATTAAAAAGATTATACTGTATCCAGTATATCTGCTGTATAGCTAAATTGAATCATCATCCCATCTTTTCAAGTCAAGCTTTTTTTTTTTTTTTTTTGCAAGCCAGATTTTATATTTTATTCATGCGACATGCCCAGACTGATGTTTCTCATTTTGCTCTGATGGTGCAGATGAAACACAAATTGCAGGCTGTGCTGAGCTCACAGGCGCCGAGCTTTGGCGAGG
Source organism: Trachurus trachurus (assembly GCF_905171665.1). Lineage (NCBI taxonomy): Eukaryota > Metazoa > Chordata > Actinopteri > Carangiformes > Carangidae > Trachurus > Trachurus trachurus. Next base: position 14,688,281 of record NC_139903.1, on the reverse strand, counting down.
CTGAGCTTTATAACACTGGCAGCCTTCAAGCCTTTTGGTTCTAATTAAAGCCACTCCTCTCAACACGACGGACACCACATCGATTTATGTCAAACCCTCTTTGAAGGTCGTAGTCGAGCCTTAATATCTTTGTATGTGTTATACATGTAAAGGACATAGATGTAATAGTCACATATAATCACGTTGGATAATCGGTGTTAGGATCTTTAAAGAGGTGACAATGCTGTATTCTCAGTCCAAGATGAATGTGTGAGTACACGTGACCACATTATATTGTTGTTTGGACTCACTGAACAACCATGTGGTGACCTAAGACTTTCGCTGTGTCTGTTTGTTTACAACTATTCCTCCTCTTCCTCTTTCAACACTTCCCCGTCAGTACGGCTGGAGCCCGTAAACCTTTAAAATACAAGTTGTTTTTATCAGAGCAAATAACATCAGGTGTTTGTACTTAAATCATCAAGTACACTCCAGGTTGGTGGTCTCCAGTGCTTTTCAGTTTGTGTTAGAAGTGAGATGCACTGAATTCAACTCGCCTGACTTAATCGTGCATTGTCTGAAGTAAGGGCGTTTAACAAAGCATCTGCATCATCATCATGACTTTTGTGTAGTGCTATTTGCTTCACCAAGGAACTTGTGCACATGCTTGATTACACTGTTGATCGTTTCAAAGGTTATGTAACATCAATCACGACTCAACTGTGACCACATGGTCAAATGTTAGACTGACTTCACAAACAGCTTCATCTCGTTGAAAATATTGCAGTCGGCCAAACATCTTACGAAGTAATGTTGGAGGATACCATGGATGTATTAGGTTGTATTTGTTTGGCATCAAGGTGAATGAACACAAGTCGTTTGAGTTTTGAATGATTTCATTCTTTTCTGAGTTACGTTCAAAACATTTGTTGTAGTGACGATTGTGTGTTTGCAACTGCCAACAGGATGATTTCTACCTTTTCATATTTACAGGAGCTACCGGCAACTTAATGTTAAATGTTTTCTTGTTTATTATTCAGTGCATGATTCAATCAATCAATGCACATTAAGTGTTAATAGGACATCTCTGACCATTGAGTTTTTATGGGCTCTCTTAAATGACATGCAATACATTTGAGTAATGATCAAATCTTAATGTGTTTAACATGTACATTTGAATCTCAGATATTTCTCATGTCATTACTTGGAGAGAAATAGTGGTTTGTTAAGTGTTGTTCTGGTGCACCCTGGCAGTGCTACACTACGGTGACGACATGATGTTTTATTTTCCTTTCCCACTAAATTTTTGCATATTATTTCTTGAGAGAGAAAAAAAACACATGACACAATCTCACAATGAGGAAAACAAGATTTATGAGTCATCGAGATATGATCAAAACTCTTGGAGGTTGCAAAACATTATTCATGTCAGAACAAATTAAATGAGAAGTCAATAAATTCTGGAGCCAAAAATAGACACTTCCACAAAACATGTAAAATCAAACAAATCATCAATTAACATTGCAAGAATGGCTGTCACACAAAATCACCTATCCATATAAAGCATTAAGTAGCTAAAACATATCAATAATGCAACTTTTCTCTTTCTTTGTCATGCATAATCCCTCACGTCAGCCATATTCAGAGGGGAGAAAAGATTCATGGTCATCTCTGAGCCGTTGCTGCCAAATGTGATCCTTTTAAAGAGTGAATTATGCAACTCAATGGGGTGTAAGTGTACTGTAAGGGCCAAAATGAAGAATACTGTATTACAGTTTTTATTTGTATTTATTTATTTAAATCTGTGACGAATAGGAAATGTCTCAACAAAGATCTACAAACACAAATAACACTTATGTTTATACATTTGTCTGGAAACTTAAAGTGAAGCTACTATATACAGGGAAATCTGTGATCACCAATCAAATTGCAATTGTGTGGGGAAAATGACTGAATATAATTAAACAAGAAATGAGCCCCTTGAAACTGGCATGTCTAACATCTAAAGGAAACTATTAGGAAAACTTGGCAGATGTCCCTTCAGTTGTTTGATCTGACTGATTATGAAAAATACCTTCAAGTATTTCATGTCCAAGCACTGCCTCAGCCTTAGTGCACGTTTTCCATGATGTTAGCAGAAGCCTCCATTCTATTCTATTCGGCTCCTCCCTGATCGGTTTTATTAGGACAGCGCGTCCCGTTTGGACCATATGAGGCTCTGCATCCTTTGAAAGAATTTACTCCGGATCTATCTTGAGTAAACTAAACTAAACTAAACTTTAACTGTGCTGATTGCAGCTGCTATTTGTCTGTCAGCTCAAGAAATTGTTTACACAGTCTCTTCGGACTCTGTAGAGGCTGAATGTCCTCTGTCTGCATGGAGAACAGAGTGGAAATGGACCAAAACATCTTAAACCAGCTCTGAGGTCGCAGAGATCAAACACCAAAGAGGCTGATACTGGGGATGTTGATTTTGAGTGTCACCCCTGAGAGGCTGCACTGTAATTGCTGCTGCTTATTTCTGTGAGTGCTGGTGAGTGAGCCAAATAGTACTCATGTCCATCACTTTTAATTTCGCTCACATGCCTGAAAATCTTGTAGTTTCTTTGTCTGGGCTGTAAATTGGCTTTCTTAGTGAACGTGGAGCCACTGACCTCGACTCAAGTGTGAATATTTACTCTAAACTCATGTTTCATGCAAAGACTTCCAGAAACTGTAAATCCTTCCACTCCTTCTTCCAAACACATTGCCATGGAAACTTACAGCAACCACATCTAGAGGGAAACATATAACAATGACCATAAAACCATTTTAATTGCAAATCTGGTTTTCAATAAACAAAACCGTCCAAAGCCATAATATGTTTTGGATGCAGAGCAACAAACATTTTCAACCATCCAAATTAAAGAGGGAGCTGCAGTTATAGACGTGATTATGCTTTGTTAAAATATAATTTGTTTAGTGTTTTGTATTTGCTTAAACTTGAAGTGGATGTGGTTTAGACTGAAACGTTAAAATGCCACCATACCCACATTTGCAAAGCCATCATGTAATAATGGTGGAGACAAACAAATTACCCTGACTTGAAGACATTATACCACTATTTTCATTATCATTATGGGTAATTTTATGCCTCACAGTAAATGGAGACAGGAAATGGGGATAGACAGTGGAGGATTGACATGCAGAAAAGTCATGCTAGATGAGACGTCTGGACTCAGCCATCAGAGCATCTATAACCTTTAAATTTAGGCCTTGTGACCAATGAAAAGCTTCAATTCTGATTGACAGGTAATCTCTTTGTCATTGGAAAAATTTTATGGTTACTCGACTGTTTGATTTTGCATCAAATATACATGTATGCATGATGAAAGAGTCTCAGCTCCCCCACCTCTTTGCCCATTTGGAGATTTTGAGTCAGTCAAAGTTTGGTGCTGCCAAGATGGCGGCAGCAGAGCAGCGCACTCTGAGCTTCAAAACCACTCTTCAGAAACGTATGAGTGATGCCATGTAAGCTATACGTCCATCTTTATATACAATTTATGATTTTGAGCCAATCCACAATCTCCATATAAACCAAACCAAATAGTTTTTGTGTCAAAATCGAACCGCAACTGCAACCACTTCACACTTGTTTATTATTGTTACTAAGGCAACAAAACTGCCATGGGAACACTTCTGTGGATTATGGAAAGAGGCTAACTGTTCCCTGTTTATTCTATGCTATAAGATAACTCACTCCTCGCTGCTTGTGTACACTGACACACAGATGTTACAGTGACATCAATCTTCTTATCTAAATAACAAATGTACGTATTATTCACATATGTCAAGCTTTTTTTTTTTTGAGACAAACTAAGAATTAGTTTGAATATCTTATCAAAATGTTGCCTGTACAAGATCAGTGTAGACAACGTACGAAACAATCGCCAACAACATATTCAATATTTTCAGATTACTCAGAATATCCAACCAATATTTCACAGCCTCAGCGATAACGTATATTTTCCCTCCTCCTCTTGGTGCCTGGCAGCTATCCCTCACGCTGCAACTCTGCTCTCTGCTTTAACCATCACTCTGGGATGTATCAAAGCTGAAATTCTTGGATTAGTTCCACATCCATTATTTTCTGCTTGCTCAGAAGATTGCGCTGTTTGCAGGGACTGTGAGTGTGTTATGAGCTGTTAAACCGAAGAGTGATGATGGTCACGGAAAGATTCACATTCACTGAATGTATATTAACTTCAGACACCATGCATGTTTTTGAAAACTGATACCACGACATAAATGTTAAGAGAACAAGTTCACATAATGGGGGTTTGGTTAGCATAATCGTTGTCATAATATTATAATCCGCCTGTTATTATTTTGTTTACCAGTAAAGATTCCTTTCTCTACAGAGGCTTTTCATGTTCTTAGTTTTATTGTTTACTAGATTTATCTCTTTTTTCATAGTTAAATCCTACAAAGAATACTGAGTATTACAGAACTACCATCAAGGCACATACACCTATAGTTCCCCACTCCCTCTTTGATTCCCCCCAACCTGTAAAGAAGCAAACGAGATTATTACTCTAATCTCTGCTTGATTGCTGATGACGCTGATGGTTTCAGGCCTCCTTTCCATCTGACATTGCCATGTTTCTCATGTACAGATCGTCTCTAGATGTGGTTTGACTGCAGAGGAAGAATCCATTTCTGAGAGTGGGCTCTGTTCGATACAGCTGTTCTCGTTACAGCTGTGGTCAGTGTCACCACCATGCAGAGACATATTCAGATGTGGGAGTTGAGATTAATGGGAAAGAGTTGGACCCGTTACCATCTGAGCTCTGCTCACTATGAGACCACAGAGTGTGTGTGTGTGTGTGCTTTTGGAAAACTGTTAGAAGGACGATGATGTGTCCTTAAAGGGATGAAGCGTAACATCTGTCTTCCTTTCAGCTCCTTTTTTATATGTTGTATGTAGTCATGCAATAGTTGTATGTAGTTTTATTATTGGAAATGTACTTGAATTGAGAGATTGAGGAACAATTTTTATTAAGTGCATCATCTGTCCATCCCCAGTGTTTTGCTTGGTTAATGTTTGGTGTTAGGAGAATTGTTTTGAGTGCAGCAAAATGGGATAAGGCCAGAGCTGTTAATGATTTGCAGGCAGGAGCTCAAGCTTGAGTTTGTAGCCTGTCAACAAAAAGTTTAAACAGAAAAGAAAAAAAAAGACCTTCACACAACCTGCAACAATTATGGATTCCCAGGTGAGGAAAGTTACTCCTCCAAATAAACTCATAATTTACATTTTTAAAGTCATGCTGAGCTGCATTTAGCAAAGCCACCCCTGCTGTTAACAGTTGTTTCCATATGGTTTAAAGTTACTGCGCTTACACCTCCAGAGTTACATAATCTAATTCCACAGATGTATCTATTGCACCTAAATTAAAAGCCCTCCCCCCAAGAAAAAATAAATTGACATTTGCTCACATTATGCTACAATTATGTTGAACCTGTCAAATCTTAACTCTTACAACAATTGAAACTGAACAGAACATGACAGAGATGGTATTGCATCTACGTATACTGTATCAAGATACCATCCCATCAATCTGAAATTTTGCCTTTTTCCTTCATAAAACCGATGAACGTTAGATACAGACATGAACCGTTAGATTTCATGCATTGTGTAAGAGAACGCATTTGCTGCAGCTGCTGGAAAATGATTTACTTTCCAGCCACACAAGCTTCATTATTTATCTTTGCTGATGCGTCACATCCTGACTGAGCACAGTTACCATACGCACTGTCAATCGTAGTAACATTGTGCGTGGTTTTTTGGTGATTTTTTTGCCAAATGTTCATTGGCCAGAAGGTAAATATTGCTGTGTGACAACAGCTCCTGTGGGTTGTGTGTGGGTGTTCGGTTGGAAAATGGTAGAATAAAGATCAGACGGAGAGAGATAAATGACTCAGTCCTCCTTCTCCTGAGGAAGAACAAACAGTTTTGGTCACTTCATGGGAAAATCTGTACTGTTTACAGGTGCATGTAGGAAAAAAGCTGTTGTTTTTTCAGTTCAGGAAAAGAAGTAAAGGAAAATGTATTGATTTGTGTACTTTAATGCAAAATATAATTTTATGGTATTTTACTTAGGTTATTTTTGCTGCTATCATAACTTCACAATATTGACAATATTTCTGTCTCACAAATACCTGAGGCAACATTTTCCCTCGAGAGCCCCTTACCATACTTGGTTTTCTGTTCAGTCTGAACCCCCACAGACCGGGAGATTCACACCTGCAGATAAATAGATGGTGGAGGGTGAAACTTCCCCAAACCCCGAAAAACGCCCAGCCGCCTGCAGTCACTGTAATTGAGGCCATCATGTCGAACAGAAGTAAACCTCCCACGTAGGTAGAAGATGAAAGGTTAATGAGAACGCTATAGAATATCTTTATTGAGGTAATTGGAGGTTTCCGAAAATGAAAAATTACAGGACAACTGCCATAAGTACAACATACAGTAGCTACTGCACCTGTACTCTACTGTATGTGCAGACAAATAGAGACACTATACTTCAAGCGCTACGTTTCAAAGGCAGCTACTATGTTGATCCTTTGAATGAAACTTTGTGCTGAGGGCTGTTGTGGATTATGTTTTACTTTGTTTTCTGACTTCTTTCAGGAAACTCTTTGTAGAGAAGACACAAAACCTAAACCAGCTCCGCTCTGCGAGCTGCTGTCCAATAATGTTTCTCACACAGTTTTACCACTTTTTTTTTTCTTTTACACAATTTCATGCCAAGATTTCCATTTTATGTGTCACACCATTTGTGGGAGTGCATCCCTACATGTGGAACCAATTTTCTGCGAGTTAATGAGTTTCGCAGGTGGTTGGAGTTGTTGCGTGCTACAGTGTAGCCGGGAACTGAGAGCAGATACTGCAGCTTGGCCGAGGTAACTGTATTGTTGCAGAGGGCACAGATGTATTCGGTTCCATGTTTACCTTTGGTGATATTTTTTATGATCACATGTTCACCCTCTGCTATGAGTGCAGATTTCAAAACAAACACGTGCAACATTTTCATCTGAATCAAATTTTCTTTGTTTGATTTTAACATGAACTCTGCGTTTTAACAGGAATAATGTTACTGTCCCAATTTGACCTATATATTTTAGCTGCTGGATACAGATGAGATGTAACGTATAGAGAGTGATGTACACGTACATAAGTTACAAACTGCTGCTGATGTGTGAGTTCTCTGCTACAGAAACTGGTGTAACATCGTGGTTGTTTGAAGGCCACTCTGAAATAAAATGGATAGCTTTAGCCTTGGGAAAGAAAAAAGAAATGAGAAGGGGAAAATAGAATATTCTGTGAATGAGTCACAGTGTGAAGGGCGGAGTGATGTCAGCCCAGTCTTCACAGCTGAGAGAGCGAGTGTGTGTGTCTGTGTATGTGTGTATGTGTGTTTGTTGGGGGTGGAGAGGGGGGCACCATGAGGATCACTGGGGCCTTCTGGACCCAAGCTGTTGTTCTGAGCACAGACAGATGCATTTATAACCACATATGCATGCACACAATAACCTAATCCATGCAAAGAGAAAATAAAGCGAAATAAAGCACACACACTTCAAACTTGCCTCTATACTTTTTCGTGGATAGTGTGCAGCCAAGCTTCAGCTGTCCTCAGACTGGGGTCACTGAGCCACTGTCACTTCAGACTGTACCAAGTGTTTAGTTTTCCATGAACTTTGTGCTTTCTGTGGAACAACTGATGGAAATAAGACTCCTGCTAAAGACTGGCCTTCAAACAAATGTATTTTAAAAGTGTTATTTTGTAAAGTTCTGTGGGCCTGAAAGAAATGTGTTTCAGTTCTGTTATCACAATGTCATTTTAATATAATGATCAACCTAGAAGCACTGACAGCAAGTGATTTTTTCCCCCCAGGATCCATTTCCATGTTTGTTTGTTTTTTTAGAAATTGTTTTCGCAAGGTAATTGTTTTTCTGCCTTTCTTTAGGGAGGGTCTCTTTTTTTTAAACCTGTTACCTTTTTTTTTCTAAATGTAGAAAAATAATCCTGGGACTAACACAAAGATGTGTGTTAGCATGTAACATTATGAATCGACAGTGCACTTCCCCCCTTGTGGACGGGATCAGTATTACAAATGCAAACCTGACAGAAAAAGAAGGAAAAAAAAAAGATTGTCATCAAAATTGGTAGCATTCGTATTTCCTTCTCCAAATGCTAGAATAAAATAAAATAAAATAAAAACGTTGCATATCCTTTCAGGGCTTATGTATAAACCTGTGATGTAATGCACTGAAATCAACACGGTATTAAAGTGCTCAGGGAAGGTACTTTTCCTATGTTGCAATTTTGGTGCTAGTCTGCCAGATGCTTTGTGGGTATATTTTCCCTTAAGAAAGGAAGTTGGAGAATACACTTTAGCTCTAAGCAATGCAGTGTGTGTGTGTGTGTGTGTGTGTGTGTGTGTGTGTGTGTGTGTGTGTGTGTGTGTGTGTGTGTGTGTGTGTGTGTGTGTGTGTGTGTGTGTGTGTGTGTGTGTGTGCGTGTGTGTGCATGTGTGTGTGTGTGTGTGTTTACCGTTTATCCTTGAATACAGTTCAATTCAGCAGATACAGACACAACCTCTTGTATAAAGGGAAGATGTCTGAACTGGCAGCAGAGCAATGGAGCATCGCCATCACACTGACACATTTATGAACATGCTGTCGGATGGGGGAAGGCAGTTAGGTAAAAGGAGCACAACTGACCCTGCAACATTAACTACTTCATAAAATGTTTAAACTGATAAATAAAGTGAATGTTACAAATAACTTCCTAAATTAAAATGAAGCCCTTTTGATCTGCATGAATCCAAGAGTAGCAGGAAAGCACCTCATTAGGACTACTGTATAAAGCTATTGGCGTCAATGCATTTGCCAACAAATGCTTGTTAAAATGGTTACAGGTGAGCCAATGGCTATGAAGTACATCACAAGATAGTGTAGGGTTATGTGGCTGCAGTAGCTTTACAGTCTGCACTGCAGTGCTGCCCATAACTGCCCCCATGGGACACAACCTGTAGACAGTGTATCTTCTCAAAGTGGTCATGAAAGATTAGCATTTCAGCGCGGACAGCCTGGTAAACAACTTAATTTGAATTGTCTTTTAGACACGTGTAAAAAGGTGGGAGCCTGCAGCCTTATAACAATGGAAAAACCCCCTTAATGAAATATCAAGCAGAAGATCAGCAAACTAGCTCAAAAATCAATAACATATTCATAACTATTACAACGTGGCCATCGCTCTGGGGCTCTCATTATTCTCTGTGGACAAATGTGTGGATGCCCAGAGAAATGATGGGGAAAAAAATCAAAGAAATCTGTCATTATCTGTTTTAAGATTTGCCTTGAAACAAGAGCTCCAATCCAGATTAAACAACCTTTCACAGAAACATTAGCAACGTCAGAAATCAGCCTTTTTAAACCTCCTCCGTGGAACGAGGTCAATTAGACAGCTGCATTTCATAAACTTTTTGCAAGGCATGTGTGGTGAATTGGCTCTGACTTTTTAACGTGTATATTGTGAGTTCTGTTGAAATCAGTTCAGCTAATAATCAGATATGACCAACGGCAAAACAACAAACCACTGAACAGATTGAAACACATTCTTACATTGCCTACCGGTGGCGTATGAACTTTGTGCGTTTATCTGTGCCACTGTTGAAGCTTTCAACAACTAAAAGGAAGACGGTAAAAGCAGGATATCCTCCAGGATGATAATTATGTGCTGTAGGCATAGAGACAACTGCCAAAACAAAATAGTTTGAACAATATCCAGTTGTTGTGCTATTATGGGTTTGAATGGATAATTCATTTTGAGGTCCCACTGAAATTGCAGTCAATGAGTCACTTCTCAAGTGACCTATTTCTTTTCCAGTGTGGTATGGGACTCTGTAAAACAAGCAGGAACAGTTTGTTTTTAACCACAAGAAATTACTTTTTACCTTCCCTGCCTCCTCTGACCACTTCACTCTGCTCTCCCTCTGCCTAAATCCTCTTGTCATCTTTGAGAGGAAGCCTGATGACATCCTAATCTCCGTCTCGCCGTTGCCTTTAAATTCCATTGCTACTCTTCTGATAATTGTTGTAACGTCAACAGTCATCTGGATCGACCTCGCTGCTCTTCAGTTGGGTGTTTAAACTGGTAGCTTTTTTTTTTTGCAGCACAGCAATAGAAAGTCTCTGCTCCAGTCCTGGCTCATGTCTCCTTAATGACACAGAAGCTCAAACAGAAGAGACCTCCATGCAGTTCTCTAATGCTAATGATCTGCATATGATATTAAAGAGAACTAACAGCACTATTCACCTGTGACCTTTCAGCTTTGTGTTGAATTATTTAGTGTAACACTGACAAAAAGCATAGTATAGTATAATGGTATGGTGGAGCTGAGGGCTCAATACATTCAGGCTGAATAGGTCACCACTGAATTTGGTTTGGAAGGCTGTGGGTTTGAATCTCAGGTATGGCTAATATGTTGCCTGAGTCAACAAGATCTGCAGAAGAAGAGCTTGCTTTCTTATTATGAATAGATGTGAATATTTGCTGTAATGAGTAGCAGAACATTTCACTTACAAGACTGACCTTGTTCAGGTTTGAAGCAAGGCAAAGCAACACAATGAGTCAAACAGACAAAGCAAGATTGTGGAAAAGAAAAAGGTATAATGAACAAACTGGCCGTGAGTACAGTGAAGTGATCACAACATATTGTGTTTTAGTAAGTATTATTAGAAAGTGTAATGTGAGATAATAGTATGGTAGACCTGAAGACTCAACACCATCCAGCTAAGTAGGTCAGTGGGTAATAGCAAGTGCCAAAAAAAACAAAAAAAACCTGATAAACATTGTTTATATCTCATCACTAACTCCATTAGTAACAATTCCATCAATATGTAGTGCAATGGTGCATAACTCTGAGTCACTAATAAAATATATTGCAGATAAGTTCATGAATCCAGCTGTCTGAACTGGGTTAAGCAGGGTCGCAGAGGGCTGACATATTGAGATGAACACGCTCACACACACACTTTCGAGCAATTGAGTCACCATTCAACCTACTGTAACATGAATGTATTTGGACTATATGGGAGGACGTGGGAGGACTTGGAGAGAGCTCATATAGGCACCGGGCGAATGTGAAACTCCATCCAGAAAGGCTGGAATTGAACCTAGAACCTTCTTGCTTAAAGGGATAGTTCACCCAAAATTTAAATTTCACTCATTATCTACTCACCCTCATGTCGACTAAGGGCTGGGAGAATTTTCAGAGTCCTCCGTGCCTTCTCTGAGTTACAGGGGGGTCCGCGCAGCAGTATTTTATGGAGCTATTATTGTTGCAATATTATTTGCAAATGCGTATCTCAATCTGTGTGTGCGTATTCAGATCTGTGTGTGTGTAATATGATCTGTGTGTGTGTATTCAGATCTGTGTGTGCGTATTCAGATCTGTGTGTGTGTATTCAGACCTGTGTGTGTGTAAAAAAAATCTGTGTCCGTATTCAGATTTGCAAGTGAAGACAAATCTGCAAGTGCATGCAAAGATCTGTGAATGTGAACACAGATCTGTAAGTGTACATAGATCTGTAAATGTGTAAACCAATCTGTAAATGCGTACTTAGATCTGTAAATGTCTGTCATCACTTACAACTCAGGCAGGAGCTCTCAATTGGCTGTGTTTTTACACGTGACTTTTGCAACACTTCTGCCGCGGCAGATCTGTGATCTGAAAATGTGTAAAAATGAGATTTGTCTGTGACCTCAGTGTTCCTTTGCCCTGAGCTCAGGCTCACAGGCTCATGCTGCCTGGCTGCAGTACCGCGGTCCGTGTACTAAGTATAATTCAATTACGTCGTTCACTTTGTACCATGAGAAATGTCGTTTTTACTGGGGTAAATGGTAATCGTTTAGGAGGCGATTTGTTGTGAATTAAGTATTTAATTCGTTTCGGAGTTTTTCTTCTTCTTTCTTTTAAATTGTCCGTTGCTGTAGCCATCAAAACGCGGAGCTTTTACTTTGAAGGCTGGTTCCGGCTCTCGACTTCCTTTTTCAATTTTCATTGTACAAGTTGGAGAAAGGAACAAGCGGGCACTTCGGTGCGCTGAATTGCGTTGTACGTCTCACGTCAATCAAACAGGAAATACCGGTAAAAACGACATTTCTCATGGTACAAAGTGAACAACGTAATTGAATTATACTTCGTACACGGACCGGGTCGGTACTGCTACTGCAGCCAGGCAGCGTGAGCCTGTGAGCCTGAGCTCAGGGCAAAGGAACACTGAGGTCACAGACAAATCTCATTTCTACACATTTTCAGATCACAGATCTGCCGCGGCAGAAGTGTTGCAAAAGTCACGTGTAAAAACACAGCCAATTGAGAGCTCCTGCCTGAGTTGTAAGTGATGACAGACATTTACAGATCTAAGTATGCATTTACAGATCTATGTACACTTACAGATCTGTGTTCACATTCACAGATCTTTGCATGCACTTGCAGATTTGTCTTCACTTGCAAATCTGAATACAGACACAGATTTTTTTTACACACACACAGGTCTGAATACACACACACAGATCTGAATACGCACACACAGATCTGAATACACACACACAGATCATATTACACACACACAGATCTGAATACGCACACACAGATCTGAATACGCACACACAGATTGAGATACGCATTTGCAAATAATATTGCAACAATAATAGCTCCATAGTATTTGTCCATATAATGGTTGTGAATGGTGCTCACTTTTCTTCGTTCAAAAAGACACACCAAAAAACATCCAAATACCTCCATACTGGTCGTCTGTAATGTCCCTCTTGTATTGAAGCTCCGACATGAGAAATTGTTCCGCCGGTCGCGTGATTTGCACAGACGCAGGAAGAGCAGTGAACTGAGACACTGGGAGCTTCCACTACAAACAAGCTTAATATATAGACTTATTTAATTTTTTTCGGAACAATTTCTCATGTCGGAGCTTCAATACAAGAGGGACATTACAGACGACCAGTATGGAGGTATTTGGATGTTTTTTGGTGTGTCTTTTTGAACGAAGAAAAGTGAGCACCATTCACAACCATTATATGGACAAATACTGCTGCGCGGAACCCCCCGTAACTCCGAGAAGGCACGGAGGACTCTGAAAATTCTCCCAGCCCTTAGTCGACATGAGGGTGAGTAGATAATGAGTGAAATTTGAATTTTGGGTGAACTATCCCTTTAAGTGACAGTGCTAACACCAAACATGAAATGACATGGGAAAAGCTTTTACGTGGTTACAACACGTTGAACACTGTGGCAGCTTTTTGTACGCCATCCCATGATATTGCGTGCAGTGAGTGAGTGACTGAGTGAGTGAGAACATGCCAACCAAACCAACCTCATTAGGACACTTAGCAAAAACATTTCTTGTGTAGAAGTTCTGCTGTTATAATATAATTTATCTTTGTGAAATGTAATTTCACATCATTATTATATTAAGTTTCATGTATTGTGACCCTATTACTTATTAGCTACTGCTTTTACTTTTCACTCTAAACGGGCCCAGATGAGTCATCTATGAGCTGATGTTAGAGTTGTGGGTTAATTTGGTTGGCTAGAAGCTGTAAAAAATAATGTGTATTTGTTCCAGAGGCCATGAGCCAGTAGTGGAACAAATACACAGTATTTCTACAGTCCTCTGCCACTTCTAAAACTGCTTTTTCTTTTTTCTATCAAACATGTCCCTCTAGTTAATTGTTTTAATGCCCTACTTTGGATGCATTCTTTCTTTCTCTGCCAGACAAAATCCCCCTGGCCCAAAAGCCTCCTCCACATTTGGAAACTTGATATATGCCTCATGTATTAAAACAAAAGACGAAGAAGAAAAGCTGAGATCAATTCAAACATGTTCAGAGAAATCCCAGTAGATTGATTCCAGGACAGATCTCTTGTTTGTAGGACGTCACTAAAGTCACAGATTTACTACTCTGTCCTATGTGGACATGAACTTGTGCACTGATGTCATCCCCTTATCTGAAAGCTTGGCCCAGATCCAAAACCACACCTGGATCAGAGGAAGTCAGGGATGTCTGTGTGCTGAAAGGGTCCCGAGCCGCTGTGACAGCCATAATAAAGACATCCACATCCGTTTTGCTTGAACTCGAGTCTCTCTGACTGACGCCTTTGGCAGCCGGCCAGACAGGGCCTGTGGGTCAGGGCACTGCAGGGGTGTCGAGTGAAGGACACAAAAGAGATGAATATCCTGCCAGACGTGTGTGCACTTGATAAGCCGTTTGGACCTGCCTTCTCTGTAAAGTACACCTTTGAAGAACACAGCATGGAGCTCTTCATCTGCGTCCCTCAGAGGATTTGCATGGTTTTATCATGAAATTTAAACGATCTGGTACATAAACTACCAAGAGGTATTTAATGAACAATGAAAATATGGAGTAGTAAGAGAGTATAAGATATGAATCTTCCTTGCATTACTCGCTAGAAGAGACGGTTTTGTTTATCATATGTTTCTCGAGCAACCTGAGCAACATTTAGCAGTAATTCCTGACTTTACTTGTAATGATTTGGAACAGTCAACGTCTGACGGCAGCAGAGTTTAGTGTGTAATTGTATTTGCAGGTAAAAGCGATTTGACAAAGGTTTCTTGCAGGGATGGATTTCAGTTTGAGAAAGATATTTTTATTCTGGCCGAATATAACTTAACTCACATGTTACAAACCTAATTTGTTTGTAGAGATGTAATGGAGGTCCCCATTTGTTCAGGCAGAACGCTGACGCTTTATTCACGTCAGTGTCAATTGTCTCATTCTTGTGCAACATCACCGAACCATTGGCGTGTCATGTGTCTGGCTACCAGCTGTCTTCCAGTCACAGTTATATGTATGTACAACCTGTCATTTCTCATTACTCTGCTGATACCTCATGCCAATGCTGCTAGTTCCCATGTGGCTGAAGGTTACACATCTGGTTTGTTAGTGTGATTGCCCTCACATGTTAAGATGACATTACTTTAAGTGAGGTTATATTCAGTCAGCCAGACCCAAAACAACGAAATGGCCAACAGTGACTAAACAAAGAGTTCAAACATAGCTATAAATAACTTTTTTTTTTCAAAGCATCATGAAATTGGTTATTTTAGCCAGTAAACACGTGTCAGAAGTGAAGAAATGCTCAATCCAGCAAACAACAGAGCAGTGGAGCTTTTTTGTATTATTGGTCGTCAATGCAGAAATTTCAGTCCTGGCTCTGACACCAACGACAATCAGCATGATTAAAACCTCATGGCAGGTCTTGTTTTTTAAGCTGAATGTGTTTAGTGTCTAAACACATTTAGCTTTTAAGTGTATTTTTTATTATTACACAAACAAAGTTAATGCAAAATACTTTTCTACAGCACCTCAAGTCATCAATACCGCCACAGGTCCCAGGTAGAAGGGATATTACATGTCAACAGGGGCAGGTTGTATCCATCCCAATAATGAATTTGTTTTTGCTGCACCTTTAAGAACTGTAACAGATGATGCTCCAAATATCTTTGTGAACATAACACTTCATTCTCCTTTCAACAAGAGCCCTCTCTTTGTATAAAATGGGAGGAATGCTGTACTTAAGAATTACTTTATTTTTATTCCCAACTTTTTTTTTGGCCATGCACTTCAATTAAAAAGAATTTGCAGTAATCAACTTGCATTCCTACATGCTTCATGAGGAGGAAAAGGAGAAGATTGATCACAGTGAGTCAGGTGTCCCAGAGCAATATTTCAACATTTCAACATTTCTCTCTTACACATTGATGAAAGCCAGAACCCCGAGCCCCCCACAGGCAGCTCTAACTATGACGCTACTCTATTTAATTCCTTGATCCCCTTGTTTGTATGTGTGTGTGTGTCTGTAGGGCAGAAGTGGAGGCTCTGAGCACAGTCCAGCTCCTCATGGGACAAAGTTTAACGGGGTAGATCAGATAAAGTTTGTGTTCACTGATATTTATTCATTGGGGAATTATGTGAGAAACCTGGAGGAAACAGTCTCATGAAGAAAAATATACATTCAAGAGAATCGGAAAGTGGTCTCTATTGTATTTTCTAATGTTTGGTTAAACTTCAATAACAGTTGTTTTATCATTCAACTCTGTGAACTTCAACAGACAAACACTTACAGGCTTCTGTTTTGGTAAAAGCTGCCATGCTACAACATGTAAAGAAAGAAAACGGTGCTGTGAAACTGTATCCACTAATGTTTACCTGTAACAAGACAAAAGTCTTAATCATAAACATCAGGCAACGTCTAACAACATATTTGCGTAAGTGAATAAACTACAATACATATTTTTTTCCTTCATGTCAACCTAATTACATACATTTTACTATGTAATAAGGGGAAAAACAAGCTACAATTTTGTAATTAAAGTAAAAATAACAACAGTAAAAATGGATTTATCATGGTTTTTTTCTGCCCTGTAGCCAAGCAAATGCTATGCATCTCGCACTGTAAAGTAGAATAAAGGGAGAAAAAAAAGTTGGTAATAATTGCACATTTATTAGACCACATGTGTTTATAAAACCAGCGCAAAGCAGGCTGCATGAAACAATTTAATGAGAAGCATGAACTGACATAACAAAATAAAAATAAAACAATAATATTGATCCTGTAAAATGATACACATAGGTTTCAGTCCTGTTGATGGTATCAGGCAGGAATGTGAACTATTCACCCGCCACTATACATTTTAAGGACCTTTCAAAACAGATATATGGACTCCCATGTTGAGTAGGTTGACTTGTTTTGAGAGGAAACAACAGATTGTTATCGTTGGAAGTGAATCATGTCCGTGATGAATAAATTGAAAACAGAAATCATGCAAGGGACTGGATGATTTCCTGTGACAGGCAACTGGCTATAATACCCGCGAGCCACCGCAAGTACAAGAATAAATGATTTAATTCGATTTCTATTTGAATCTGATCTTATCGTACATGTCTATGAAAACTTAAGAGAACAGTGATAGATTTTAGCAAAATCTTTTTAGACACCCAGGCAAAGGAAATTCTGGAAAATGCTAAAAAAAAAAAAAAAGAGAGAGAGAGAGAGAGAGAGAGAGAGAAGGAAACATTTACAATCTATTCTCTACAATTTTGTTCTTCGTTAATGCTTGTCAAATTTACAGTCACATACCATCAAGCTGATATCACTCACAAGTGGTTGTTCAAATAAATACATTTGTGACTTAGTGTACACTGCCAAGCTGGTTGATGAGGAAACACGTTTTTTGATTCAGCTCCTAAAACTCTTGGACACTCGGGCCCACAAACAGCTCTCCAGTGTTTGTGACAAGCCAGACCACGTAGCTGGAATGTTGTTCGCTGGAATTTGAAGTCTTCAAGCAAAATCATTCCCCAAAACTTTTGTGTTCCCAGCCCACTGTGTCAGGACCTTGACTCTAGGGACCACTCCCAGGTCCTCGGCTAAAACAAGAACATCAATCTTGGTTTATACTCTGAAAGAAAGCATCATGGGGCTGAAGGAACTCTGGATGTAGTTGTGGCTTCTCTGACCACCAGGCTCACTTCTCGTGCAACATTTATCAACCAGAAAACGCAGTAAAAGCACACGGGGAGACTCGCCAGTCAAGGCAAAGCTCCAAACCATAATGCGGCCAAAGTAATTTTTTAAATGTGGCTGGGAAGGTCCCGTGAACACTCAAACACAAAATTACATTAGTAATAAATATCACTTCTCAACTCATATTTTACATTTGCAATCTGCATTTGGCTTCAGATCGTATTCCCTGTGGATAATGGATGTTTTACTGCTGACAATTCAGATAAGGTTATAGGAATGATACGAGTTTATCACTGTAATCTTTGCATCATTAGCCACCTTGGACGAATACAGAATAATAAACAGAAACCATCCTCTCCTGTGAGGCTGGAGCAGCTGACGTTGGACCATGCTCTTACTCCTTGCCGTAGAAAAGGACAAACGTTAAGACGCCCATGGGTCGGGAGATTGCCTGAGGTAAAACAGAACACATGTCTGATATTTGTATCCAATAGCGGTTCCCAATAAAACGCTGCGCAGATAGAGCTCTACCATATCAAATCTGAGCTGGCTTTGGGGATAGAGGGATGAAAGTCAGAGCATGTAATCTCTGTCCACGTTCTCATGGAGCTTTATCTCCATTTTATCCACCCAACACAGATAGACACGCTACAGCTGAGCTCTGCTCTGTGTCATCATGCGTCAGTGATGAACAAACTGTAGAAACTCAGGTCAGTCCGTCTGAATTGTAATGTTTTTCTGGGCTGTGTTTGCTGTGTTTTCTTTTGCACGGCCACAGACTAGTGTTAATATATCAATGTAGGTGTGGAGTGACTATGACAAATTGGAAAAATTACAAACATATTCTTGAGAAAACACTGACCAAGCATTCGATTTCGACATATTTGGATACTGAGAAAGAGCAGTGTAGAGATTAAGTAATGATCAGTGTTCTTACATCCAGTGCAAGGATGTAGATGAGGCTGTGAATATGTACAGATGTCATGAGTTGACCTTCTGTGCATGAGTGGATGTGGCTATGACAAGTCAATTAAAATGGGTCAAATACAAAGAGATCATGTTGAGGAACCAGATATAACTTCTGCGTTCATAGGGTTAGGAGTTAGTTTTTTTATTCACCAACATTTTATGGATGTTTGGTTCAGATTCAAGATGCAGTTTCTATTCTAAACCAGGATTCTTTCGGTGTAATGGATATCAATGGTTTGATAGGACTTTCCTTTCTCAAGGCAGCTCTAGTAACCTTAGTAACTTTATCTCAGACAATGTTTCTCCCACCAACGGTCACAAATTAATCAGGGCGGAAAAAAAGCTCATAAAACTGATTTCTCAAAAATCGGGGAGCGTAATATCCTCTACAGTCATTCTGACATTTCACCCAGTTCAATTGTTTTTTCACTGATGTCTAAGCATGAATGAGGACACTCTCTCAAGTTAGTCAGAAATGATTTGTGGGAGCAAACACCCAGGGGGATTTTCTTCCAGTATTTTCTCTGAGAACAAAAAATGAAATGCGTTTTCAACAGTAAACATCCAAGTATGTGACCCCAGGGCAATAACAAATGTTGGCCACAAAGCAATGAATATTGAAGGAAAAAAACCTAAATTAAATAAAGAAAAGAAAAGGAAAACCCCTAAACTTCTTCAGATCTGCTGTTTGTCTCTAACAAATGAAAACTGTTTGTTTCAGTGGTGGAAAATGGATTGTTTTAAGTTCTTCAAAAGCATAATATCATAAATCAGACCATCCCTAAAAGAACCCTTAAAATCTGCCATTGGAGAAAACTGCCTAAGTTGATGCTTTGGCATCACAGAAAACAGAGTGTTACTTTAATGTCAGGTGAAAAGGGATATTTCAAGTATCAAGCCAGATCTCACATGTACACTGGTGGTCCCAGTGTGTACGTGTGTGTGGTTGTTGTGTGGGAAACAACGTTTGGAGAGATACTCATTTTCCCCAAAGGATGGACTCTGAGGACTTTATCATCCCTTAATTTTTCCACTTGTGCCATCTTACCAGTAAATGATGCTGATGGTGAACGTGGGAAATATGAATCCTGTCAAACATGAGCACTGTCACTGTGAGCACTTTAGCATGTTGATGGTAGCATTTCACATAAAGCACTGCCGTACAACAGAGCTGCCATCATGATTGTTTGGTTGAACATCAGTTGCCTGAAGGCTGCTTGTTGAAGATGCTCATTGTTGAAAACAGAAAAGCAAGAAAGACACAAAGAGGACACAAAGCCGGCTGAAGGCTATAAATCTTTGATGTCACTGTAGTTTTTGGCTGATCATACTGAGGTGCAGTGAGCACCGTCTCATTTTTGGCAGCTGACATGTTCAAAGTGTTCACTAAACAACATCAGCCAACTACAAGTCCACTGAGTCTGGTCCCCCGTGCTGTTCTGTATTGTTTTCTGTTTCTGTGGTCCATAACTAAAGCAATCTGCTCACATTGTTTCAGACCTGTAATTTTTCCATATTCCATCCTGTTACAAATGCATGGCTGCAATGTGCTTTTAATAATTCAATTTCGTTACCTCAAAACATGCTGATATTTTCTCCAACTGTCATTACATGGCATATTCAACAAGATGCAATCCCCCTCTATTGTAGCATATTCAGTGCAACATACATCATCCTGTAGATTTATTCTTACCCTCTCATTAAATGTGAAAAACCTCAAAGCCCCTTAACGTCCTCCAGTTATGATTTTAAGTGTGTAATAGTTGTAAAACATGGAGGAAAGATCAGTTATAGCCACAGTCTGATTCTCTGGCAGTGCATTTGGCACTCTGGCCTGTTTTCATCACCAACCTTTGAGCAATAGGCTCATAATGTATAATGCCTGGGCCCATGTTCAGTTGGCCTTCATGTTCTTTTGGACCCCTCGAACAACTGTAAGGCATAACCTCATCAACACGTGGGAGTGACTGACAACTGCACATAGCTCTGTGTTGTTTTGGCTGCAATCAAATAGATTATTGGGACAATTATATAGTGTAATGACAATCTTCAGAAGATTTAGGTGTATGATTTATTTTTTCCGATTTTCCTCTGAGTTTACAATTCAGCCATGAACATTTAAAGGTAAAGTTTGTTCTGCCAATGGGATTTGTTCAATCAGATTTTCCATAAATTACCCTGTTTATCAAATCTCTTGGACAAAATAAAGCAGCATTAGGGATTTTTAATGTTACTGGGTGAAAGGGTTGTGTGTGTGTGTGTTTTAAATATCTGATTTATTGTTTTTTGTGGCTTATTGTGTTTTCTGTAAAACAAATTTACAAAGAGCAAGTTTTTTTGCTTATTCAAAAAGTTGAATGTCTACCAATCTGAATCTATTTTGTTATGTGTTCATATGCATGTAATTTTTTCTTTGAACAAAGTCTTGAGGTTCTGCATAGGGCCACAAACATAAAGCTTAAATACTATGTCAGAAGTGTTAAAATATCAATCCTTGATTTTTTCTAATTACTCTCAACAAATGTACAAAACGGGCAAGTACTGTAGGACACAAACCTCTGTAAAAACATCACATAAAAGTACATGAAATCCACAAGCTCTTGTTTAAGTGGCAGTGACTGTTGGACAGTTCATTAAATGAGCCGTGCAGGGTGGAAAATAAAAGCGGGGCTATCACTACCATATGTTGTTTTATTCTACTTTGTTTTTCATTAAACCATGAATGTACTGATGCCTCCAAGGAGTCAGTCAGTGTGATTTTAGTGAATTGGTTCAATAACTACAGTGGAAACATTTGCTTTGTAATGCAAAAGTGTAATGGTTTAGGAATTCAGACTTTATGACCAGTGTGTTTCGGTTTCCTTCCAGTGCAGTTATGATATTCTTCATAACACTCTAGCATTAGTAACTTAGCTACGACTGTTCATCGTGCTTTAATCTGTTATTTGGGTCAGTTCACCACTGTGACCCAGACTGAACTCAATGACTGTTGGATGGTTTAAAGTTTCATTCATGGTTCCCAGATGATTAATCTTTATTACATTGATGACCCATTGACCTTTTCTCTAGTGTCACCATGAGGTTCACACTTGCATGGTTTAAGGTTAAATATCAACAATGACAGAGTGAAATGTGATATGAACGTTGATGTTCCCCTCTGGATTAACAGTAAATTCATCTGGTGATCTCTTGACATTTCATCCAGTGTCAGGTCAAATTTAGCTGATTTATAACCAAATACCTGCAAACTGATGACAACACAATCACTGATGTTAGCAACTGAACCAAATCAACGCATGACCAAATGAATGCATTAACAAAGCATGGCCCCACAGAGCTGTAGCATGGTTGCTGATAACTAACAAGAGGCTGTACAGTTCAGGAAGGAAGTGCCTCTTCTCTATATACCACAGAGTATCACAAGGTTTCTAGCTATCTCCACCATCCTCAATAGAAATAAACACTTATACAGTTATACATACATACACTTAATTATCAAGCTCAGATTATTTGCATCTTGAAAACTGCATCTACAGCTCTATACTCCTCATTTATTGATGTCAAATAGAGTTTTAAACACATGTAGTGTATGAAGAGTTAAAATGTGTACTTTTTAATGTGTCATTCAGGCATCCGGTGCATGAAATATTGTGTCTTCTTGTAAAACCTGTCTACACCTTCCTCCCTGTCCCCCTGGAAATGAGCATTTACAGGTTGTTTTTATTCTGCCCCCAAGCCATCTGGCACCGGGCCACAGCACAGTTGTTGGTCCTCTTTAGTTCAATAGGAACCTTAGAAAGAAAAACAGTCATCATTCATCATAATCATAATCTCAATCATTACTCATGTCGATCTTTGAGTTTCACAGCTGGAGAATAATAATCTGAAGCTGGTTTGATACATGAGACTCGTACGGACTTGAAGCTCCACAGAAGTGCCAAGAGGCTCAAAGTACACCTGAGAAGAATCGATCAAGTCTGGTGTCTGGCTTCCACTGCTCCAGAAGTAACAGCATAGTTGCAACTGGAAAACTGTTTTCACCTATATTAATAAATCTTTACACTTTTGGCTCTGACTATAGAGAAGAGAAGGTAAGAAGGGGGCGTGGGGTTTGAGATCTTTATTTTTTTATTGATTTAAATTTTGAAATGACTGAGGCTTGATTTTCTTAAGTGAACAACATGACAGTATAATGAAATTAGAAACATGGCGATCGTCATGCACTTTGGCAAAACATGAGAGAGAGCAGAGACATTTGTTATTTATCCTCTTCCACGATTAATGACTTCAATTTCTGATATGAATTCCAGTTCACCCCATGCTGAAATTTAGGAGCCAAGAGGAAGCATAAACTTTGCTCTCTCACATTGTTCTGCTAGAAACATTTGTCCAGTCTTTGCTTCTTATTTGTTATCATCGCTCTGTTACTTTCATAAATGTGTGTTGATCAATTCAAAGAAAAATAAAAAATCTATTTAAAATTGTAGTATAAAGACAAATTTGTTCCTATTGTGATACGGAGATGTATGAGTTTAGACAGAACATGCATTTCTTTCTGTTTATCATCTGACTAAACAGATTATAATTGTACATCTGCACCCACTTACATAAGTACAACCCACTGCAGTGTATGAACTCGCTGTGTCTTCTGCAAAGATCTGATTCATTTTCCAGGCATTTTCAGTGCATTTTACCCACAGCATACTTGGATTGATTGCCCTTGTTCCTAAATCATAATTTAAAATTAGAGCTCTCAACTGCTCATTTTGGGATTACAGACCTTAGCTTTGGGCACTCATCTTTTATAATGCCATGTTGTCCCGTGCACATAGTTTACATTTTAATCCAGACAGAGATTCAGTAGAATAAAATGCCCTTACTCCTGTGAAACACTCAGTTTTATAGGTTTATAGCATCACCATATGACTTCATCCTCTTGCTTCTCCCTTCGAGATGTGCAGCCAATGAGAAATGAATTCAATCTTTGACGACTGGCAGGGGCCAGACTAATGTGGCCAAAACCCAAAAACATGCTAACCGCAGGCAGCAGGACTTCACTTCTCTTCTAGGCCAAGGTTAAAGGCACAACTTGACGATTTGAAATTTAACAGATTATTTTATCTCTGCCAAGAACTTGTCACATTATAGGAAAAAACTTGCCATTTTGTTTTCCTAAAATGGGCTCGCTAGCATCATTAGCATTCCCTGTTGAAACCGGGAGGCACAGCCAGCCAGAGCCTCACAGCCATGTTGCAGAGAGACAAACAAAGTTCCTCCTCTGGAAGGAGGGAGGAAATTAGAAATAAGAATAAACCTGAATACATTCTGTATTTGTACGCGTTCATATTTATCAGCAATATATAGTTTCCGCCTGTTAATGTTTTTGACAAAATGAACTGTAGAC
This sequence comes from Trachurus trachurus, assembly GCF_905171665.1. Classification (NCBI taxonomy): domain Eukaryota; kingdom Metazoa; phylum Chordata; class Actinopteri; order Carangiformes; family Carangidae; genus Trachurus; species Trachurus trachurus. The sequence goes on along the minus strand of NC_139903.1, from coordinate 14,664,313 downwards.
TGCATTCATATGCAAAAGCTGTAACTCTTGGTCATTTTCTGGCCAGCCACTACTGGACTATTCTTGGCCATGGTATTGGCAAGTCAGACTTTCACTGAGTTTGGGTCAAACAAAAGATCCAGAGCAGCCAGACCACCCAAAACTTTCATGAGTGAGATTATGAGCAGCCAGAGCAGCCAGCTCGTGTCCTGCTCCTCCAGTGCTCTGTATACTCTCAGTGACTTTGATCACGGCTCCTTGATTGGTGCCATGTTTCTCATTTGCCTGGGTTTGTCTTTCTGATCCAAATTATAGTGTGAAGAATAAATGTCAGACCTCGAAAACAAGCCCCCCATTTTGGAGTACTTAGCATCTCCCTTCTCATAAAGACACACATGGTTCTACTTAATCTCTCTCTTCATTCTGGGACCTTAAAAAACCTCTTGATTAGACTAAAAAGGTAATATGAAACCTCCGATTTAGGTTCTGATAGTGAGTTTGGATGAGAAACTCAAACCAAACATTACATTTATTTCTCATACAGCTGCACTGTGTTCAGTTGGCTGCATTACAGGACTTGAACAGCGACACAATACACTGACACATGCAACCACTCTTGCTCTCCAGTTTTAGCTCATCTGAATATGAACAACTTTCATTTTTAATTACATTTCACTCATGCATTGAGGAGGTGGACTAAATTTTTCTCGCATATCTGCTCCCAATACAGAAAAAAATTGATCAAGATGTACCTTAGTTGCAGTACACTGACATCCCTACTTCTAGTGTAGCCAAAGGGCGACACACCACCTCTCTCTAGAGTTTGCATGTTCTCCCTGTGCCTGCATGTGTTCTCCTCAGGTTCTCCGGCTTCCTCCCGAAGACATATACTATGTTTGAGCATGTCACCGTCTGTGATCAGGTTAAAGGCAGCTGTCTTCTGTTGTGTCTGGAGTCTCTTCATGCATTGACCTAATCTCATGATGGATAAAGTCTAAAATTGCCTGTATTGTGTAAACTTTCAAAGTTATGTCATACGCCAGGTTTCCACCATAGTGTTGCACAAAATAGAAGCAGTCAACAAAACACAATGGCGAATGGTCTGTGTTTCCATTCAGTGATGTAATGCGAATAAATCTGGGTTTTCGCCTCTTGCGATATAACTCAAATCAAATGTGACGACAGATTTCCAGCATCTGCCTCTTGGCTGGAACTGGCTCCCTGGGGCATGACATGGCAGGAGCTATGACTTTCCATGTCAGTTTTGCAAACTATTGCTTTGTTGAATAGTCTGAAGAAACACCTTATGTGATTATGTGTCAATTTTTATTCATTTGTTCATGTGTATTACTGTCATTTTTAAGTTTTCTGTCTCAAATTGCACATCAAGCAGGTTAATGGAAACACACTGACTGTTAGGCTGCCTCTAACTCCTCTACTCTGTGTTTTCCTGTCGTTCTCTCTTCTCTTTTGTGGTTTGATTGTCCCCTGTTTGTGCATCCTTTTGTCTGTGTGTTTGTTTGTGTGTGTCTAGCAGGGTGTGGCTCCAATGCACCTGCAGTTCACCATCTGATGTACTCTACCAACAACAACAGTATTTAAGCCCCAGCCTCCACTCCTGGTGGTTTTCATCAGATCGTTCAGCGTCGCCCAGTCTGTGTTCTGCTCCATCCAGCTCTGCTCCACCATACCTGCCCCCTCCATCTGCCCCACTCTTCTAACAACCCAACCTCAGCCCACTCATCTAATATCCTCACAGTCAATGATGCAATTGCCTTTGAACTTCTTAACTGCCTTTTTGCCTGTGGCCTGCATTTGATCCAAACTGAAATGATTTTAAGACACTTTGCATCCACAGACCTGACACTAAATGCTGAGTTCACAAAGTGGTCATTACTCTTAAATGCTCTGAGATTTAGTAAATATTAAGCCCTGGCCAGGGGAATGTCCTCAATGACCCTGTTACACACAGACATGGCCCACAAACAGACTCACACTGAAGTCAGAGGTTTATCTCTCCAGATCTCCAAAACACTCCCTACAGCTGACTGCTTTCTGTCCTTTTTCATCATTTTTACTTGAAGTCTTTTTTCTCCCAAGAAGCTATTATAAACCAGACACTCAGATTAGGCCTAAAAATATTCACCTGTGATCATGGTTTTTTAAACAACCAATGCAGATAGCGATGAGAAAGAGTGGAGCAGATTGTGGAATTTGTGTTACCGCCTCCGTCCCATTTATCCTCCTACATGTTTCGCCTCAAGCAGAGTCAAAGGTGAGTGTTACAGTGACAGGTGATTAAACTATCTTTGTTGGGCTTGGAGCTGAGCCGCACTGCTGCAATCACACTGTGACACAAGAGTCAACCTCAGCTGTAGTTTTCTATCAACAGATGTATCGGGGAGCTTTCCTGTAGAGTTTCCACATGATTAGAGTATGAATGTTTACATCTGACTGAATTTATCCAACATCGAGACATTAATTCTTAGGGACAAAGACACACTTGGTTTGATTATGTGATGGTTACCTTAGGGGACTGCTTGCCAGTTGCTTTTTTGGCCCCTGTCTGTGTTTGTGCAAACCTCAGTTAACTGTTGGTAGCCACATGTTGAACTTACAGACATGAGACTGGTGGTAGCCTATCATTTTTTTCCTTTCAGGTGAACAAGTGTAACTCCAAAGAAATGTACAAGTCTCCAGTTTTTTGTTAGACACTCAGCAGTGCAGCAGAGGATAGAGCTGCTCTGTCGCCACAACGAACACAACAATGAGGCTAAATGTGTCAAAAAAAAAAAAATGTCACGCAGTTCAACTCAATAGTTTTCCATGAGCGGAGGTCAGCTGTGGATCTGTCATCACTATTGTTTGCGGACAGATCGTGTTCCTGCTGCAGTCAGCAGACCTCCGCAGAGATGCACATTAATGAGGCTGCTCGTCGGGCCTTTCCATGTACTCATTCAGAGCTACATGGACTGTGTACAAAGCACTTCTTTTAGGGTGGATATCTTTAAAATGGTCTGTGGTGTACAGTCCATCTGACTCAGCAAATAGCTGCAAACACAACAATCTGCTGCTGATCAGACAGAAGACGCCACATAGAGAATTTACCACTAGGCTCTTCACTGTAATTACCTCCAGAAACTCTCAGCTCTTCCCCAGTTTCTAATGGTTTTACTAATTAAGGGCAAGTCTTTCCTTGGTAGGGAGCTATAAAAGGGGAGTGAAGAATTTGGAGGTAGGGTTATTTATTTCAGACAGGAAGCGCAATGATGCACTGCTGGTGAAAACTGGCCCAATGTCAAGCCCTTGCAGCAGCAGCGGTAAGAGAAACAGGACTTAATGTTGGCAAAGTTAAATTAAAGTACAAGCAAGGAAAGCCTTTGCTGGCTCAGCGGCAAGACTTGTTCCATACAAACAGTAGGAGCAATAAGTGGTGTAGTGTTTTCGCTCAAGGACAAAATGTAATTCTGGTTTAGTAGTAGTAGCTTTGTCTGGTTATCTGGCAACATCTCTACAGTTAAATCTGATTGGGCAAAAAAAAGAAAGAACCCACAGGCAGTTAAATAATCAGTTGGGTTGTAAACTCACCACCAGTTTGGCATGAAATGAAAAATCCTTCAATGCACATAAAACTGTGTGCACACAAAATTACAGTAAGGATGGATGGTGGACAACGAGGTGGATGGAGCTGGATGCTCACAGAGGCTGTTAAATCCCACCAATTATAGTACAGTGTGATTATTTCTAATAAGAAGCATGGTCCAAAGTACACTTAAATATAAAACGCTAATTGCGAATAATTAGAATCATTTTTCACAGGATCGGTGGCTCAGATCCAACTTGTCAATTTTACAACCTTTCTGTCCATCTTCTTTTTGTTCCTACTTTGCAGAATTTCGTTTGGTAAAATCTACCCCCCTCTGCAAAAATGTAGAAGAACCGCACACATGAAACTTAGCATTACTCTCTCTAATGAAAAGGAGCACTACATAAACTGTACACTGTTTTTTGAGATTGAGGTCAATAATCCCAATAGTATTAAGTTCAAATATAAAACAGGCCTCCTTGTGTATTTATTTTTCCAAATGAAAAACTTTACTCAAGAGAAGCTGTTATAACCAAACATTCTTTTTGATAAGGAGTCTGGCTCAATTAAAACCATAAAACCTGAAACTAGATATGAACCCAGGCAAGAGGCAACTTGGGGAACAAATAAATATTTCCACTGGCTCTCACCCAGTTTTTTCCTCTATCTGCTCATATGTAGGTCAGACTATTCAGCCTTTTTTGACACATAAAATGTCAGACACAAGACCTACCATGCTATACTCTGACCTTTTTCCTCAAAATACTCAGACATGCGTAAGTCATCATGTCAAAATCGCACAATTCATAATTTCCACCTTCTCTCTCACACACACAGCTGCATTCTTGGAATGGTCTTCGACACAGACACGGAGAATGAGTGCGCACCAACCGGTGGAAAATATTTGTAGTTGCACATCTGAAATGTTAACTGTGAAACAAATGCACGGCAAAGTAGAGTTTATAGGCTACAGTGAAATGCTACAAGGCATGATGGCCACCCATCTCACCTATGCACTCACTGTGGCTGCAGATGTGAGAACTGGTGATTCATTTCAATATGTCACAGACAGGAAGCAGAGAACTTGAGTGTATGCACTGGCACATGTTTTATAGTCCACCCTTCATCTGCTTCCTCTCTTTCCTCTGTTTAATTTAATGCTGACCCCTGCTACAAGGTTGCTCAGCATGCATTTGGACTTTTTTTCCCCTCCCTCTGGCAGTATCCTAGCCTACAATCCATTTTAAGAAAACAATATGCATCACTCTAACTGAAAAAAGGTATGCATAAAAAAAAATGTCTGCGATTTTTCTGCGGTTAGGATTTGTTTATACAGTTAAATACACAATTTCAAACATCTTCTTGTCCTCTTAGAAATGTACATGTAGAAAAAAACAATTCTTGAAAGCATGTCACCTCTCATTCAAAACGTGTCTCCAGTTCTGGTTGGCCGGTAGGGAGTCCCAGGTATTTCACCTCCACAATCACTCACAGTGGTCCAGATTGTCAGTCTGTGTGATACATACATACTTGAAAAATACTTGAGTCTGCTACGAAAAAAAACGACAACTATGCAAGCTCCATCATAAACTCACTGAGGAGGAGAGAAAATAAAGCTCTTGCACATTCACTATTTGCAAGCTTGTTAGCTCATTAGGACACAGAAGTCATAAACCTCAGCTGTAGTCAGCTGATCAGTCACTGACCAATCATATCCATTCTCCCACAAAAGGTGGTCTATTCAAACCTAAGCTGCTGACACTGATCTCTCCTTCAACACAGCCTCCACATGCTTTGTCTGACTCTAAAATGGCTCGTAACTAATCTGAGTTGTTTTGATCCCACTCCTGCAGGGGGTTATTCACTGCACTCCCTGGTCCGGAGTGACATGGCATGCTGCTTGTCAAATCCAGGGAGCTTTTTGGAGTAGCACCAAGCCTAACTGTATACCATTGGTTGCAATAAATGGTTTTAATCAATGACAAGAGCTTTTTTTTTTTTTTAAAGAACCAACTTTGTTCAAAGTCGGGAAGATGCGGTCTGTAAAAGTGAGGCCCTTTGTAGCCGTCATACTCGGAGGCTGAACCGAAATGAGACGGTCTGGTCTACAGATGATTTGAACTGTGCATCACCATCACTAGTGCGTCACAAAGCGGGGCCCCTGTTCTTGCAAAAACCAGAACATGTAACATTTAACAAAAACTTTTGGGGTTTTAGGGCCCCGTGTTCTAACAGTTGTACTGTTACTGTTGCAGTCAGCTGAAACCGACATGCAATGAATCTTGGAATATGAAAGGCCTTATTTTAAGGGAACTGGGACAGTCTGGTTTGTATCTTTCTATCATACGGTCTAAGGTCAGGACTGTGAAGACAGCTGGCTATTAATCAATGACAAGAATCCACAGTTCAAAGTTGTTTTACGCTGCACCCACAACAATGTACTAATGTACTACTACGACTACTTGCAGCCACTGCATTGCAATAAAGTGAATTACAGTACTAAATAAAAAACAGTATCAGTTACAACAGTTCATTGATGGCTTTATTTTTGGAATAAATATTCTGTAGTCAAAGACAATTACAAATGCCTGTAAAAAAAAAAAAAAAAAAAAAAAAAAGATTAAAAAAAGTATGTACATTATTTTTTGCACAGAGCTGAATAAATGTATACATAGTATACAGTACAGCCCATGTAGGTCATTGGTTTCTTTTGCTGTACAAAGTGCAAAAGCTGATAGAAAAAAAAAAGAAACAAAAAAAAAATCGTAATCCAACTAAAGGAGGATCCATCCTGCAGTTAGGTGTTAGACTGGACAATGTGGCCCCTTGAGAAACAAAACAAGAATATAATGGATTACAGGATTTCATCGAGTGTGTAGAGAGAACATCTTGGCTCAGGATGTGGGGCCATGAACAAGGAGATTAAGGCAACACATATTCTGTAGAGTATAACAGAAGACTTGCCAGTTTTTCTTCCCCTCGCTGCTTTATTGTTTCGTTGATAATAAATTATCTTTGGTAACTGTGCCAGACAGGTATGACATAACAGGCTTCACAACTGGCTGAACACTGTGAACTGAGGAGACAATTGATGTGGTTGAACGAAGGAAACAATCAAACATTTTGAACGCAGATGGCAGGAACCGAATGTAGTGTGTAGTGTGTTTGTTTGTGTGTGTGTGAGTGTGAGATATCAGGCTAGGGTCATATCTCAAATGAGCAGTGCAATGTTGGATGCAGCCTGATGAAAACACTGAGCGAGTGGCCACAAGAGCTGACAGGGAGCAAACCACTGGTCTTTGTTTCCTGTTTGGATTGATCTGTCATTAAAGCCACCAGTGTGACCTCAGGTTTATAGTTTAAACTGTTCCCAAGACTGGTGCTGAGCGAGGTCTGCAGAAAATCAACATATAGGAGGCATAAAACTAGGAAGATTTCCTCATCCTCCATATGTTATTATTTGTCTCTGTGAAAGCAGGAATAAAAAAAATGATAGTGTGGTTGTTATTGTAGAAGTCATTTGTTCCATTAACTTGGATTGCTACAGCTGTTATCAAACAGATTTTAAACACATATTTGGATTGGATAAATGTTGCAGCAACAGCATAACAAACAGCCTACGTTGGACTAGCACACAACTGTAAATCTGTTACATTTCTGAATCCATGCCAAATTTTTAAAAGGTCCCTGAAATTAAAACATAACCAAAAAAAAGAAGAAGAAGAAGAAAAGAAGTGAAAGATGGCCAGTGAAGCCCAAAATGTCCTTTGAATGTATTATTGTGCAGCACACGGGCATTTAATTATTGTCCAGTTGGTTGAAAGTTATATATATGTCAGTCTTGCTACATTTTTTTTCTTTGAAAGAAGGAATGAGAGGAGTATTGTTTTTGGACAACCAGCAGGCTTCATCAATCTATATGCAAGATCCAACTAAAACTTCGAAACCTGCACCGTCAAAATATTATGGCAATAAAACTGGATCCTGACTCATAAGGTAAATTAGACTGATTATTTGCAAATGGGCATTCTGTATCTGATAACAGTACGAGGGATTCGGCTAAATCTGATTTGGCCTTCTGTTATGTTATTTTGCCATCAGAGTTAAACCTGGATAATGTCCTGTGAAGTCAGAGTGACGGCAGTGAAAAATATCTTCCAGCATTCATCCTGCAGCTCTCACTCTGCTTCCAATATTCGCTTTGTTCTTGCGTGTAAGTGCCCGTCATCCTCTAACAGTCCCATGAGGCAGGTGGAAACATCTGCACCTGACAGACATGGTGTGTGTGTGTGAGAGTGTTAAACTTGCAATTCAGACCAACATTTGTAGTTTATTGGTTCTTGTCACTAGCAAGGACTTAGGTTACAGAAGTCCAGCTCCTGTGGTTTGCGTAAGCCAGCGCAGTGCTCCCTTGGTAGCAGTTGCCCCGGTTGGGTTCTACAGTGCAATGGTCGTCTCTTGAAGCCCTTCCCACAGGTTCTGGAGCAAGGTGACCACTGCCCAATTTGCCACTCAGGACATGGATCTCCACAAACCCTGGTGGCCTGGGGTCTTTGTGAAGAATCGCAGTCCAACCCCGGCTTCCCGTCCAGTCTCAGACACTGCACCAGCCTCCTCTGGATCCCACTGCCACAGGTCACCGAGCACTTGTCCCAGGCCGACGATATCCATTTCCCAAGACCAGGGTCCTCCTTGCTGTAGGACTTCTTCAGAGTGTCTCCTCCTTGCTCCTTGACACTGTCCTCAGCCAGGACACTGTTGTGGGAGTTTAGACGTCCGTCCTTCTTCACAGTCTTCTCCTCCTTGGTCTGACGTGCGAGGTAGAAGGAGTAGCGGATTCGAGGCGGCGTCATCTTGCCTGCACAGAGCACCTCCACCGTCAGGGCTTCTCCCACAGGCTTCACGGCCTGCAGGGTCTCGGAGAGGCCAGCTGTGCCGCTGTAGCGCAGCAGGCTGTTCTTCACAATGATATCCCTCTCGCCAGCGGATACGATGTAGTTCCCATTGAGCAGGTAATGGCCCTCGCTGTTCTTCACCGCCAAATAGTTGTCATCACTCATCATTCCCTTGTAGCCTCGCTGACGGATGTCTATATTGGCTGCGCCCACTGGCAACATGACCACGAAATTGTAGCCGTGCCTGAATGCCAAAACATATTACAGTCAATGAGAGCTTATAATAGAGGTGTGAGGCAGATATTGCTATCATGCTTATGTAAGAGGTAAAGGGTGATGTAAACAGCATCATCTACACACTATCCATGAATGTTGTGGCTTTTACTCACACAGGCTTTGTGAAGAGTCCCGACACCTTCTTGCAGCCCTTGTTATCGCCTCCACAGATTCCACACTTATCGAACTTCTTGGTGGAGCCAATTTTTCCATCACAGCCAGCCTTGATGCACTTTCCTTGGACACATATTCCAGTGGAGTCTGGGGAGCATGGAGTCCCATCAACAACCTGGAGGTGACAAAAACAATAGAGTTAGCTTTTTGTATGCTATGTGTAACGCAAAATGCCCACAGGAAGTGGATGCAACCGACCATCCAGTGCACACAGCTGTACAAACCAGGATCTATTCCAGCAGTCCCTGTGAGCTTGCTTAGCTTTACATCTTTCTCCAGGTTATTTAAGTACAGTAAAGTGGGAATTCATGTGTCTGCTATTTCTTTTCGTATGGCTGTTTATGCTTATGAATTTAGAAGAGATCGCAGTTGGAAATACAAACTATAAGAGTATGATGACAAGATCAGCGTCACAGCTTGTATGACCTACATAAAATACAGCATTGTGAACACACTGAGTCAGTCGTTTTTTCATCATGTATCAAACATTAAATCTGACACCAAATGAACCAAACTTCAGCTCCAAGTTTTAAATTTAACTGTACACAAAAAGCACTTACACAGAGAGTACTGTAAACTCATTTTCGGTTCAAAGCATCCTGACTCCGCGGTTAAAGCATCCAGCTGGTCTGTGATTCAGAGCTACGTGTCCCCTGAGTGCTCTTATCCTGGCCTCCTCAGCTGGTATGATGGAGTGAAGTGTGAACTCTGTCTAACTGCTGCTGAAACTCACTCCACACCCTGCTATCTGAAAGAGATAAACTGTTCTCCTCCTCTCCTTCCTTCATTCCTTCCTCCACTCTCAGACCAGAGGCAGCTGGCTGACATATATTCACGTTCTCCCACATGGACTCATATCTTAAAATCTAACCTTAGTTCGGTCAGAATTTTCAGATTATCTTCAAATTTGTTTGACAAAGTAGAGAACACCCTTGAGGTATACCTTGGGCGCCAGGACGTAGAAGTAACCGGTGCCGTTTGCCCTGCAGATGAGTTTACACCTGTCATCAGGAGACACTCCAGAGTACTTTGGTACCCAGACCACAGAGGGGGCAATACGGTTACTGTTGAAACTGTGGCCGCTGGTCTCACACTGCTCTTCACGAAATGTCATCCCTACACAGAACGGGAGAGAGAGGGAGAGTACAGAAGGTGAGAGGTGCGAATGCTCCAGGGGGAAAAATGTCACTGGGCATACTTGTCTGTTTTGAGCGACTCGTACCTGTGTCAGGGCAGCGGTTCAGGTTGCAGGAGCGGTATTTGACCCGAACCCCCTGGCAGTATTTACCCCCATTTGACGGAACTGGGTTGTTACACTCCCTTTTAGACAGCTGGACGCCGCCTCCACATGTGCGCGAGCAGGAACCGAACGTGCCCCATTTACCCCAGCGGCCGTCCACCTGGAAACACACAAACAGTCAGTATAACAACAGAATAAATCAGACCCCCCCCCATGCTAGGTGTTATGTTGATATCAGGAACTGAGTCTGACCTTCACATTTTGAACGTGTTTGTCCGAGCAGACGCCTCGGTCGCACACCTGTCCATCCCCGCAGTGGGTGCCGTCTGCCCAGGGGAAGTGTCGAGTCATACACACCAAATGGCCGTTGGACTTTCCTGTGCACCACAGACGACCGCATGGTGGCTGCATGAAGGGACAGGGTTTGGAGCCTTCTCCGAACGCGAGCTCGCACTGTCGTTCCAGGATGTAGGTTGTTCCTGGCAGCAAGTCAGGGAGGACCAGTGGTTTCTGAGGCTGGTCAAGCAAACATTCGCCTAGAAAAAGGGACACTCATTATGAAACACACTGAACCCATACCAGCTGTGAAGTCTGATTTTATTGGTCCTTTTTACTAGCTTCAAGCGCTTACACCCGTTTATTAAAGGTTTAAGACCCAACACTGTGTTAAAATATTATTACAAAATCATGAAAAACAATGTATTCTAATGTATTCTGTAGCTACACACCAGTCTTTCCACTATCATTTTCATAAAATGCTTGTGTGGGTGGGTGGGAATTTCAGTTGGGGTCAGTAAAGCAGCTTTTGTCCATGTGCATGCAGTGTATGCCATAGCCACACACAGACATATACACACAAAACATTCAGGATTGCCTCACACACAGCCACCCCCACCCCAATCCTATCCTCAAACTCTCCATAAAAATCCACGCTTGTCCTCCCACATTTAATCCCTTGTTGCAGGGGTAAATTCATCTTAAACTTTTAGATTTGAGCTTTAAACTCTTCTACCAAACAGAGTACAGCTTGTGCACAGGGCAGAGGTCAAAGACAAGACTCCATTTACAAAAAACTGACACACAGGAGCCTTTCCAGGAACAAGTTAATAAAGGGATGAGTTTGACAAACAGGTGGTTGGTGAGCACCGTCAATGGATGAGAAGGTTTCCAGGGGCAAGGCCTCACACACAGCTTCTCACCCATATGAGGAATTTACACATCCAGCGGAGGTCATTTGTTGCAGGGGGAAAAACTGGCTTCACTCACTTTGAACTGTTTGCCATGCCATCAGTGTTGTGGTGAATTTATAACAGATAATAAGGCAGTGAGCCGTAACTGGTGGCAAATTAGTTTCCTCCTGTTTCACCGCAAATTTGGCAGAGGGAAAGGTGCTGGTTAGCCTACTGTAACTGATCAGACAATACTATATAAACAAGTCACTCTACACTGAATAAGCTCAGCCTCTCCTCTTCCTTCCTACTCTCTCTCCCCAAAGAGCAATCATGGAAAACAATAGCTAGTATTGTGTGTGAGAGTGTGCGAGTGTGTGTGTGTGTGGATGAATGAACAGGTTACAAATAATTCTGGGCGCAGCACTCCATGAAAACTGCCTCAAACATGTGGCGACATGCTTTTTTCTTCTCCCCACTGCTTTTTGAAGTGGAGATTTATGACGGACAGCCAGGAGGAGCTGAGCTAGCTACAACACTGTTAGACAGAAATCACTCCCTGTCAAGTCAAAAATGTTCCTCTGTGTCTCGCTCCGGACCTGTTTGTGTTCTTTTGTTCAGAGACCTTGTCAAAAATGGACACAGAAAGTTTGTCTATTTGGAGTAAAGCTGCATGGGAAACACTGGGCAGATACACCTCGCTGTCCAAACCACTGTGGTGACTCTCCCCAGAACAAGCCCTCTAATTTGGGACAGATGTGGGGGCAGTTTTAAAATAAAAAGTTAGCATTGCTGTGAGGCCAAGTGCTGTGGTCTAGGCTGTTTGGCAAACAATCTGCATCCAAATGACTTTCTTTTTGGTTTTTGATGGTCATTTCTATGAGCATGGTACTATAGGTTACGCAGATATCACGTTTGAAGCATTGATGGATGCTGAAATTCAGTCATGCTCTCACTTGCATCTACCTCCAGTGATTGCAGATGCAAATCAGGAGGCTTTTATCCCAGAATTATGTGCTGCAAATGGAAAATGTCAAACACAAGACCCTGCTCCTCCTCAACTGCAGCATGGAAATCATGCGGTATCTTGATGCAAGAGCGAGCACAACCGTGATGATGTTCTCTCAGCACCTAGCTACGGAGTCTGTTTACAAATACAGGGATCAGGGGTGGTGGAAACTTACCGTGCCCACTGTCCAGAAATTCAGTGACGATGGCAGCGCTGCAGGGGGACCACGGGCTGGTGCGGTTGATCTGGATAAGTGTGGGAGACATCATGTGGTTGTCCTGCATTTTCCCAAATACGTCCTCACAGGCCTTCACGTTGTCATGTGGCATATTGAAGACATGCCCTGTACAGAGGGAACAAGATGTCAGACGTCTGTCATGAATACACAGATACCTGCGACTGTCCATATGCATCCACACTATAGGAAATCATTAAATCATAAATCACATATGAGCTCACCAAGCTCATGGGCAGTGGTGAAGGCTGAAGGCAGGCCATCATCTTCAATCACAGAACAGCTCCTCTTCGGGTCACACATGGTGCCAACGTCTGCCATGCCAAGAGTATCACAGGTGGAGGCTCCACACAGATCCTGGTCAAATAACAGATTTATTTTACCACATTTGATCTTGTCAGAGCTTAAGAAAAGTCAGCTGAGCATGCTATTTCAATAAATTAATATTTGATGGAGTATTTGACTTGTGGGGCCTTGGACTTCATGATCATTTTATGGTAATAATGTAAGGTGATTGAGCTTCTCCAGACATTCTGTGATCAATCATGACTTTGCTCCATCAGGACCAGAAACTTTTAGGTAATCAGGTTACATTTTTGCTTCTTTATTTCAACTACTTTATTTGTGGTTAAAACTTATGAGTGCTCCAGAGAAGTACATAAAAAAGTTGCTGCACCAACAAATTGTGTATGTGTGTGTGTGTGTGTGTGTGTGTGTGTGTGTACAACTACAGTAAGCTCAGTGGACAGCTTGGATACTAATTTTGCCATTGTCCTTTGTCTCTCACAAAAACATCTGGCTAATGTGGGAGTTTGTTTGAAAGCTGTCTGATGGTGAGACTGTTTATTGCCCCTGTCTGACCTCTTTTTAGTGATCTCACCTTGTTGCCAGACGTCAGCAATTAAATTGGTGAGTAAAATTTTATTAATACCAGTAGGAGTGATGGCCAAAACTACAAAAATAAGCTCCAAGTTGTATTAAACTGCAATTATCTTTTAAAGTCTTGTGAAAAGCAGTTTCCAATGTGATACATTTTGCTGTAATCTTAAATATTCATGATTCAAACTACAAAAATCCAATCCAATCCAAAACATCTTCAATCTAAATCAAAAATCTACCTCATCAGGACTGTGTGGGTGTGATTTGAGTAACATGAAACAACCCAACAGCTATAATCTAATTTTATTTCAAATGCTTGAAATGAAATATGTGACATCACCTTTTTCCAGCTGAGCCATGGCCACTTTAAACTAATGAAAACTGCACAGGAAAAACTCAAAAGTGAAATAATCAAAACTGTTGTAACTTTGGCAGACAATTGTGTTTGTGTAGGATCCCATCACTCATAGTTACAAGATGACTGATAAAATACATTTCCAGGGCCTTTAAAATATCTCATTGTTGGGCCTTTAAAATCTGCTTTCTAGAGATTGGGAAAAGATTTGATAGTGTTGAGAAGGGCTTTCCACCACCCAGTCTTTAAGTGTTTTAGTGGGAACAGTGTTTAGAGTACACCTTCTTCTATGAGGTCATGTAACTGTCCCCAATCATAACATTTCCATACCAGAGCAGAGTTTCCAAATGACCTATTTTTGCACCACAAGGTATTTAAAACCAAATCTTAGTGAGTATCAATTTGGAGCGAAACCTCCTAATCACAGGACAACTTCAGCAGTAACCGCCAGAGAGAACCGCCCATCTGCTTGCTCCCTAAACAGCCCTGTCTCTCCATACCCAAACACACAAACAAAATAGTGGCGGTCAGCTATTACAGATAGCTAAAGCACAGCGCTGGTTTAATGCAGCACAGTCCCAACAATCCTGTGCTGCACTGAATGTACACATATAACATGGTGCCAAGTGAAGACCTCAAGTGCTGTGACAAATCATTCCTAGAATAAACCACAAAACCACAATTGTTGGCCCATGTAAATCTAGTCCAGATGTGCTCATGTGCACAGACTTCATCTCAACATTTGGACCATTTATGAGCAAAATTACAAAAAAAAAACTGAAAGTTGAGAAGAAACAGCAGTGTCAATGAGTTTGTTCATTGCTATGACCTACTTCCCACATCTGTCATCTATCTATTTTTTGTGTTTCTGCAATTTAAAAACAATAACTTATCACAGCAAAGACAAGTTCCCATTTTTTTTGTGTGTGTGTGCACTATGCAGATTTCCAAGCCTTTAATTCTCTGGGCAATTACAATTTGTGTTTTGGATGCACGACTTAAAAGTAGCAGAGCTTGCATTTGTTCTTTTTAAACCTCATAGGCTTATGAGGGGTGGGAAAGGGGGCTGATTCAGCAGCAATTACAGACACGGTTTAAGAAATCTGGACATATTTGGGTGTTCTCTTATCTTTCTCAGCACATTATCTATCATGAAGCAAAGACGTATACATGCTGTGGGCTACAGCTCCCCCCACCCCCACCCCTCCTACTCCCTCTCAGGAAACATACATTAGTCAGTTGGATTCAATCTTTTTGGAGACTGATTGTTTACACATAACAATCTCAGTGTGAAACTTCATGAAATGAGTTATCTTGGAACATTCTTTGCACAACAATCATGCTGGCTACAGAGTTTAAAGGCGACCACAGTTGCCTCTGGACAACACTGAGTTGGTCTTCATAAAACCTACAAATTACACTGTGGGCTGGTAAACAGCAGACAATGGACATGCCTTAAATGCTTACTGAAAACTATGGTAAACCGAAACAACACCACTGACTGAACTGATCAATTTTGAGTCACCGATTCTTGAGTCAATAGAAGATTGGACCGTGAATTTTTGACCTTAGCTGATTTGATGATGAGTGCACATGTGTGACAAAACTCTGTTTGATATATGAAGTGTAAAATATTCTCTTGGATCGAGTGACTGTATCTGGATGTGGGTGAAGGCCTGAGTTTAGATGTTTAGTAAAAATATTTAACAAACAAGACCTGGCACTTTTACATACAGTGGAGCTCTTAGTCTTTAAAGTGATGAGATCCCATGATGTTTGTAAGAAACACCCAAAACAATGTTATCCGATCTTCTATTATCTAATTTGGGAGATTCACATTCCATGTCATTACAGGCATAAATGATGTTCCTGTTGCTCTAATGTAACAACAGCTTGGTTTAATTTGAATGAATTATTGAGGAACAAAACAAAACATCTTAAATATTTATATTACTTGTTTGTTGTACACTCTGAATGCTGCTTTGTGCACCAACACAGTCACAATATTTACCAATCAAAGCTATTCTGCACAGTTTATGCAATACATTCCAACAAATGGAATTCGTTTTTCACACATGGGAGGGCGGGCCAGTGACGACACAATTTCTTTGTTTGACTGATCTCAGTAAAATGCAGCTGCTTCTAAAATACCCCTCTAGTTATAGCTTGTCAAACTTCTCATCAAAGCAGCTTAGACCACTCATTCAGTCTGATATAATATCTACTGAAACGCTGACTGACTGATTGTGTGACTGATGTCTCTTGTTATAGCAAATTATAGCAACATGACTCACTGTCTGTAAGCAGGCGGAGTACGGTCTGTGGTCACCTTAACTACCTAGTTTAGAACATTGACTCTGCATGTGAGGCTAATGATCCCACAACCTGTTGATGCTCTAGACTGGGCAGCATGGCCTAGAAAGTAAAACATATAGGTACCTTTACAGCAAAAACAATGAATATTACATGTGTGAGATAGATGCAACCAATGCATTGCAGCAGTGGAGAGCTGTTCATCTGGAGCAGCTTGTTTCAGACTTGGACTGAACAAGTGGGGTATTAAACATGGGAGGATGATGGGATATGTATCTGACATCAGCTCCCCTCTTTCTCCTCCTCCTTCATCATCCCCCCCCCTCCCACACTTCCACAATTTCTCCCTTCAGGGGCCTGTTTAATGAAGAGCAGGCAAGGTGGTGGGTAGGGCTGGAAAACCCACAGCTGGAGGAGAGATGGGAACGTCTGAGAGAAACAAGACACTTCCGACTAGTGAATCCCAGAGGGCAGTGATGGTCATTATATTTGGTGAAGTTACATGTATTACCAGCGTTGGTTTGAGGTCTATACAAACATGTGTCATGACATGCTCTTGACAATGGCAAAGGATAAATCATCACCTCTTTATGTTGCATATGTTTTCCTTACATCTGCAAGTGACCCTTTAACTGCAGACTGCATATATCTAAACTTTGTCTTTCTCAGTAATGAAATGTGTGTCTGGTGGGTTCATTTGTCCACTTTAATATCAAACTTGAAATTAAACTGGCTCAATTCCACAAGACAGACCAGTGGGTTGCATGCTGACCAATGAATATGAGCAAGATGACTTCATCTCTGACCTCGTGTCATCTGCCAAATATTTGGGAGTGCAGAGAAATGGAAGGTGAGTTCCAAGTCTATAAAACTTCCCTCTGAGGATCCATGAGGAGTGATCAAGCCTGTTGCTGTGTTCAGCTCAGTTTAACTTCCTTTGTGTCCCAGCTTCAGTGTGAAAGCTGTGATTCTATTGGTGGGCTGGATATTCGCCGAGTGGTTGTTCCCCGAGTTCAACGGAGGTGGAGAGTGTGTTTTGAGAGCAAACCAATTAAATGACACAGCAGGGGTGGTTCAGGGGAAACCTGTCCAGTTTCCAATCTTATCACATATAAACTATACCTTATGAAGCTATGTATATTGCATCATTATTATCACTTTTGTCACCACCATCGTCTTCTCATTGTTTTTTCGTATATGACTTATAAAGATAAATACTTTTTTTTTTAATTCGCCATTTGCGCATTTCTGTGCGTAATTGCGCATAGATGCACATTGTCGCCTCTGCTGCGACTTTACACCCTCTAATGTAAGTTAAAGTCAGTCATAATTTGAAATATAATTTTTACCTGTCTGGTGAAGAGGATTGCTGTGTCCCAGTAATCTGGATGCTTGTCGCTGTTTTTGTTCATCTTTTTTTGCCAGGTGCAAAAGTTGCGCAGCGTCATGGCTGCGTTCCCGGACACCTTGGGTCCTTTGTCCTCCTCGGATATAATCGCGATCTTCACAACCACTATGTTGATGGAGTTGAGAATGCTGGGGTGTTTGTAGAGCCTCGCTGCCACTGCCATCAGCGTCAAGAGGTAGTGTTTAAGGTCATCCCCATGGAACTGTGCCATGGACTCGTCCGCGACCACGAGCGTCTCCACGTACCTGGGTATTGAAGCGAACCTTTTGGCTCTCCCCATCCTCCTCAGCATCGTTTCGGTCACATTGCTGTGTTCTTGTAGTCGCTTGTACTTCTCCAACGATTGCGCAAGCTGGATACTTATGTCGCTGTCCACTGCGCACCTAGAGGTTGAGTTGATCTTCAGGTTGTTGCTGGCTCTGCGCCGTATGATGTGAGCGCTTTCTGCGCTCCTGGTGTCATTTTGCACCGGGCTGATAAAATATTCCCATCCTTGGAAGCCAAACGCGCCGTGTAAACCTTTACAAAGGCTCAGAGCAGCATAGGAATAGCGGTCTTCATTCACATATCCGGAGTAAAAACACCGGCTCAGGTCAGTGGTGGTGTCGGAGTTGGAGAGCCAGAATGCGTCTTGGTTAGAAATGGAAGGCGCAATGAAATTAGAGTCTTGATGTAAATCGATCACTAAGTCCTGCTGGAAAGCTCGTATCTTTAGGAGACATTTCTCATTGACGATATCCACGCTGTTGTCAAAATCCGTCCTGTCATTGTTGTGGTTATCCAATCTAACTGGGAAGCAAAGTTCACTTTCCATGCAACGAGCAGGTTTTGAGAGTGAGACCACAAAGTAGAGGAGAAAAGTTGTTCTGATAAACATGACGATGCTTGCATTCAGTAAAGAATGCAAAGACAAACGGGGAAAATAAAATTAAAATGATGTTGAATCTGCAAGCTCACTGGATGCGGTGTCAGCCACAGACCAGGATGAAGAGCATAATCCTGCGCGAAGGATTCTACAACAATGCAGGTCGTACAAGTCCACTCAGAGCAAACTCCTCCTGGTCATGACCCAATCCCATCCTCCACCTGTGTGAGCTCAGTCGACTGCTGCCTTCTGTGGACTTAATGCATTTTCGTCATGTGTAAAAAATATGGAAACTCAATCTCTCTTTTGGAGGGGGCCGTCTTTGGACGCGCTCATTGGATGCATGTCTCAGCTGAAGGTTTTTCTGCGGCCACTTGAAACTCAGCAAACCGCAGGCCTATCATCATCGTGTCCCAACACACTGTGATGAATTAGCTGATCTCCCACTTCCAGAGCTTTGTGCGCAGCGACTCTCTCTGACTCCACATAATGTCCATAATCCCATCAAGTTATAAGGATCAAATTAACAGTTAATTTGAATCTCGTATAGTGAGCTACAGAGATAAAACCCAATAAGTAAACACAGCACCTTAAATGCAACATCAGTGAGCTGCAGTAATATTAAAGAGGCAATAAAATAAAGTGAGCATGACATAAATAATGTGGTCATGGTCAGATTTGTATTTCTATCTATCTATCTATCTATCTATCTATCTATCTATCTATCTATCTATCTATCTATCTATCTATCTATCTATCTATCTATCTATAAAATTATTAAATTAGCTCAAACTGGCCTGATCAATATCAGTACAACACATGTTCGTAAGCTATATGATACTCTGGATATAGGACCACTCTGCATATGTGGACTTTATCTTTTGAATGCGTTTTGTGTCATTATTACTTTGATTCTGCTGCCACCTCTTGGTAAGAAGGGCAATCACAGCTTCTGAGAAAAACAGTCCACAAGGCACAAAACAACCTATCAACGTTTTCATATGTCTTCCCTTCACACATGCTAAATGGTCAATTTTATCATGTTACCTCTGATAGCCTATGAAATTAGCCTACTTAATTTGTATAGAGTGATATAGTCACAGATATTTAGAGATAGGTCAAAGAACTGTATTTTGTTTTGCTTGATGGACGTAAACGTATTATATTACCTTAATTTGCAGCTGTATGCAGCTGCAAACTGGTCGCCACAAGATCAAAGTGACAAGATGCTTTCTCAATCATTTATAAACTGATCCAATCAATCCAGCTCAGTCACTAAGTCATGCTAAATATTGTTTGAACATATCTGTCATTTGATCTTGCTGATGGACATTTTCCATTTATCGTTCTGCTTTTTCGATCAACAACAAAAACTGCTGCTTTACTGATGCTAACAACTTGGAGGTTGCTGCAAACAGGAGCATGTTTTGTTGTCAGTTGCCAGGGACGCAGTAGTGGTTGCTAGGCTAAGGACCCCTGTCCCCGGGCTGTCCGCAGAGAAGCCAGGTTTGACTTTTGTATTTAAATGTAAAGAAATAAAGTAAGACAACACTGTATTGGTATAAAGTGAACAATTAAATGCCACACATATAAGTAGTGACAATATACATGTAGCAAAGAGAACTATGAACTGAGTTTAGGTACCTTAGTGAAACGGCATATGGAGTTACACTCTTGTGGTCATCGTAGTCGTACTCACAGCGGGAAAGTAAGTCAACGTTAACACCAACGTTCTTTTTACAGTTTATGGTTAACACCACCGGTTGTGTACCAGTCGTAAGTTATGAGTTGTTAAGTTAAAGAAAAGTTTTACATGTGAGTGACCAGGTTTCATACGTTAAAGAGCCGCGTGCTAACCTGTACCAACAGAGAAGTTGGCGATGCTAACGTTAACCGACCGTTAAGTTCAGTTTGTAACGTCGTCGACATGAACTCCTACCACGTCCTGGAGCTGGTGGGAGAGGGCTCGTTTGGTCGAGTCTACAAGGGCAGGAAAAGGTTTACCGGGCAGGTGAGTAGCTTTTTCCCCCCTCAAGGAGCACAGACTGTTGTGGTTGGTGGGTGGGTTGTTGTTGTTGTTGTTGTTGTTGTTGTTGTTGTTGTTGTTAGGCTGCACCGTGTCAACGTGTGTTTCCGTCCATCAGGTGGTGGCTCTGAAATTCATGCCGAAGGTGGGCCGCTCTGAAAAGGAGCTGCGCAGTCTGAAGAGGGAAATCGAGATAATGAGGGATCTCCAACATCCTAACATTGTCCAGCTTTTTGACAGTTTTGAAACCGAAACTGAGGTGTGTGTGTGTGCAGTGTAACTGTCTTTTAAAAGCATACACAACACATCTGGGTTTACCTACCAAACTTAGTATACTTAATTCACAACCCTGTGATCATAATCCTTGTGTGTTTCCAACAGGTTGTGGTTGTAACTGAGTATGCAGAGGGTCAGTTGTTCCAGATTCTTGAGGATGATGGGAACTTACCTGAAAGCCAGGTATTCACTGTCAGCCATTGTATTCTATCTTTATTTTATTCTTTGCATATGCATATTTTTGCACTAGAATATTTTGATTTATTCTATTTTATTTTATTGAAAGTTTTATTTATCGAAAACCTTTTGCCATTTTTTTTGTATCTTTGTGTCTGCACCTGACACCACGTCAAGTTCCTTGTGCTGTAAACTGACCTTTACTGCTCGACTTCGCAATAAAAAAAATTCTGATTTCTATCTGTGAAGGTTCTCAGTCATCCAGGCCATCTTATTCTTGTGGAGTTGTAGTAAAAAAGCAACTGGACCAGGAAGAGAAGAAGTCCAGTTGCTTTTTTACTACAACTCCACAAGAATTCAGATTTCTGATTAATGCCAAACATGAGATCAACACTGTTTCACATGATTGTCTTTTGCCCTATCTTCAATTCCTCCAAGGTCAGGGATATTGCCTGCCAGCTGGTGTCAGCTCTGTATTATTTGCACTCCCATCGTATCCTTCATCGTGACATGAAACCACAAAACATACTCTTGGACAAAAGTGGGGTGGTCAAACTGTGTGATTTTGGGTAAGTATGTTGATTAAATTGAAGAAAATGCAGCTATATTAATCATTTTACATGAAGATGAACTGTTTGTTGATGCAATCTTCCTGTAGATTTGCCAGGGCCATGAGTGTCTCCACCCTGGTGCTGACTTCTATCAAGGGAACGCCACTGTACATGTCTCCTGAGCTGGTGGAGGAGAAGCCGTATGATCACACTGCTGATCTCTGGTCTCTAGGTTGCATCCTGTATGAGCTCCACACGGGGGCGCCTCCGTTCTACACCAACTCCATCTTCCACCTGGTGCAGCTCATTGTTAAAGACCAAATAAAATGGCCAGACACAATGAGCAACACCTGCATGGTACAGTACATTTACTCTCTAATCATGTTGCATCAAGTTCAGATCAAAGCTAACTTTTGTGCTGTATAAAATATGATCTCTCCACGCACTTCACATTATTAATCAGATTTAGTGCTTAGTATTTACCTCAAGATCTCCTCCTGTGCTGAAACCTTAGTGTTGTCCCTGCTTTGTAAATCCCTTTGGAAAACTCTGTCAGATGAATAAATGTAAATGTTAAAAAGGCAGGCAGTGAAAATTTTAAATCCTTATCATTTCACTTAACAGCCAAATGGCCCAGAGCTGTGCTTAAGGGCAGGAATATAACAAGGATTTACCAAGCACCACCCCCATGGACTTAAAAATCCTTGCATCTACACCCTAGACACTAAAACACATTTTCTGTAATAATTTGAAATTCCCCCTTTCTTTATTGCCTTAACATATTCAAATAATCACTTACAGATGGTAAACTGCACTTTAGGGAACTTAAATATACTGTCCCTGTTATTCTCAGGGATCGCAATGGCCCGTTAAACAGGTCAGTGAAGAATGAGCACTACGTTTTTTCCGTTAACAACAGTGCTCATCTGATATTTCCCTGCAGAGTTTCCTGAAAGGATTGTTGACCAAAGACCCTCAGAAGCGGTTGTCTTGGCCACACCTCCTGCACCATCCATTTGTGGCTGATGATGTTCAAGGTGATACTTAAAACTCTTAATTTCTTTGTGAAATTTCTAAATGTGCATCTGTTTATGAGATTATCCGTATTGATTATATGTGTTTATACCCATATTGATGTGTTGATATAGTTGTGTCAGCTATAAATGCCGACAGCCCTCTGACAGTCACACCCAGCCCAGACATACTGGCACTGAAACTTCAGCAAGTGGCAGCAAAGACGGTACCGACGTCTGGTGAAAGTAGATTGCTGCGAAAGGTCAGGGAACATGGACGCAAAGAGAAACCAGAAGGAAGCGACAGTGCAAAAGTGAGTCACCAATTGATTTTTCTTTCTTGAATCAGTCCCATGTAAGTTCATGGAGGATCTTTATGTTGTTCTGTGTGCACTAGCAGAAAAAAAAGGACGGAGCTGGAACTGAAAGGGCCAACTCCACAAGGGCAGTAACGCCACCCAGAGCCAGGCCCCACTCCAGTGACAGCTCTGTTACCTCAGGCCACTCAGTCGTGGCGGGTGCCAATCAAATCCTCAACCCAAAGACCGAAGCCTGCGTGAGATCGAAAAGCAGGTGTTTATGAACATTCAGAATAATAAAGATGCAATATTAAACCAAAACCAGTCTGACGTGTGTGTTCACAGTGATGGGTGTTTCCTCTGCAGGGGTCAAATCAGCAGAGACTATGAACAGGAGTTCCCCTCTGTGGAGGTTGGCCCACGTGTGGTGAAGAGGTTCACCGAGGTCCGACAGCCCTCACCCCACAGGCAGGTCAGTGTCAGACATTGTCCATGTAGAAAATGTGTCTTGTTCCATGGTATAGAGTTTATATTCTCTTCCAGGTGAAAGTGCACTTTGGTTTCTGGCGTAAAGGAAAATGCATCATTCAGTATGAATTATTTCTTGTCCTTCCAGAATGTTGAAAGTGAGGAGTACTGGGAGAAACTCGTCCAAGAGTCAGATCCAAGCAAGCTGCAGAACGATGTGTTAAACTACAATGTCATTATACCTCAAATTAAATCCAAGATTCTGGCTTTTAAAGCTCAGGTAATGAGGTACAATTTTCAGCTGTGCATATATTTCCACCTCCTCAGGGAGAGTTGTGTATTTAATCTGTTTGTTGTTGTCGTTTGGTCAGCTTACAAGTGGCATTGTGAAAAAAGCACAGCAGATTCAACTACAGCTGAAGGTCCTATACAACCTGCTTCTGACCTCTGACATGGAGAAGGTGCAGCACATCAGCCGTGAACTTGGACTACCACATGTGCTCTTTGACCTGGTCCATGATATTGTTGAAAACCCACTTTTCATCAAGGTTATTGTTTTGAAAATAAAACAAAATTCAGTAGTGCAGTGTCAGTAAGGCCTCATAATATCCCAGTAATATTCCTGACCTTTATTTGTATACTTTGTTCCTACTCAGGAACCATGGAGTGTGCCAGCGCTGAGAGAAGTCATGTTGGTGCTCTTGATCTACTTGGATAAGCATCATGACTGGATGGAAGAAGAATCTAGGTTTGTTTTTTTGTTTTTTCCTCTTCTTTTCTCATACTTCAGACGTTCATCAGATGCAGCTCATCATTTGTTCTTCTACTCCAGACTTGAAGAGCTCACCCAACCCTTCATCACAATTCTAAGTCAACCAGACTTCATTCATTTAGCAGTAAGTACCTACTGAAGTAACAGTTAACAGTAGCTGCTGTACACATGCTCCATCTGTCTGAGCTGATTTGTCCTCTCTTCATTAGCCTTTAGCTGCCTCCATTTTGTCCCTGTTCACACAACATGTTGATGTCGAAGTTGATATGAACAATCTAACCTCCTTGCTGAAAAAACTGCTTCTGGACTCATATGAGGTACTGAATCTGTGACAACCAATTCATGTATTCAGCAATATTTTGACAATTTTTAATGCAAGTGTTTGAAGTACAACCTTCTCCTTTTGCCCTGTCAGTCCCCAAATTCTCTTCCCTCTGGCTGGGGACATTGTGATGGCCTGCTGTCTTTACTCCTACACATTTTCTCTCAGGTCAAACAATACCTCCAATGCAATTTGACATTTTTATAAGTGGATGAATACCAGAGATAGAAATTCAATCATTTCCTTATTTTCTCTGTGCATTTGCTTTTAACAGCATGAAAATGGCCCTGGGTCTTCACGTATAGATCCAGTTATGTTTCTGGATTTGTGGAAAAAAATTGGTACTTCACTCACAAATACAACAACAGACACAGGCTTCTGTTCAGCAAATGGTAGGTATGCAGTCTTGAAACCCAACTTGTTTGAAAACAGTTTTTGGATGTTAAAGATTCATATGTTTTTTTCTTGTTTTTCTTAATTTTTTAACACCAGGGCTGTATTCCTTTCTGTCTACTGCACTGTTTGTCTTCACCAAGGATCCATACTCATGCATTCCTCTATTTGCTGAAAGTGAATCAAAATGCATATACGCTCTTGGCCGGCTGCTGGGGCTTGACTGGTTGGTGTACAAACGTCTTCATTCACCTAGTGTTTCTTATGTACCACAAATATTGGAGCAGCAAAGCTACTGTGCCTGAAGTTAACAACAAACCCCTTTATACCCAACAGTCCTCATTTGTTTGTTGGAGTCAGTCCTGGGAGACTTGAAGTGGATCTGAGCCCTGACAGCCTGTCCGTATTGAGCTGCCACTTGCTGTGCTTTCCATTTGCCCTGGACTTGCCTTCACGCACCATGTCCACAATTCTCCAGCTGTACGACACTTGTGGTATTGTTGCGAGCCTCCTGCAGGTTAGGGCCGTTGCATGTTCCAATAAAGACCTCGCAGACAAACATAATTCTCTGATGCAACACAGGATAATTCTTGCAGTAGGGCTCACATCAGGCTCACACTACTGTACATCTTAATGCCACTGTGTGTTGTTGGCTGTTTGATCTGTGACAACTTGTCTGGATGGTTTTGTTTTTCATGCTTTGGCAGGTAATTCAAACTATCCCTCTTCCACTACTGGAGCTGCCGCTCTCCCTGCTGAGCCGTTTGCTCCTTTGTGACCCCGAGCGCTCCGTTTCCCGCCTCGGAAAAGCTGCTTGTGGTTTTTTCGCGCCACCCAGGGACGGCCAGCTCGCCGCCTCCAAAGACCAGTCTCCGTTAACCAGGACTGCCAGCTCTCTGCTCTTTGATGTGCTGCGGCTGGATGTGCTGTGGGACTCTGCCGTGGAGCTCCTGACTCTGTTGTCCCAAGTAGCCCGTTGCTCTGCTCAGCTTCACCTGGAAGCCTCGGTGCTGCACGAGGCGCTGGGTCACTCTCGTGAGCAGATCAGGGCCGCAACATGCAGACTTTTGGGAAATCTGAATCCATTCAGGCCTCCTACCCTGCAACCTGACATTTTCAAATGCATGACTGACTGTCTGCATGATTCCTACCTGCCTGTCCGTCGAATGGCTTGCAGGGCAGTTGGGAACTGGTTGGGATACATTTCAATAAGGACACAGTTTAAAAAACCAAAAAACAAACACAAATGTTTGCACAATGAGACAGCAGAACGTTGGGCCACTGTAGAGAAACAAAGGGTGGATGATAATGAGGGGAGCAGGTGGACAGAGGAAGCCAAGAGGACAGTAGCCATGCTGGCGTCTCTCGTCACTGACCCCGATGCCCTCACACGTCGACACTGTTGTGCAGCTGTGGGAAACCTGGTGAACATTGATGGTGCCGTAGCCTTGTTGATGAAGGAGGATGTGTCTGGCTTACTTCTGAAAGCTGCATGCACAGATTCCCATAATGCAGTGAGACAAGCAGCGATAGCAACCCTGTGCCTATACAGCGAGCAAGAGGCGATACGTCAGGTAATGAAATGAACAGGTTGTAAGAGTGTAGGTGTCGACATTAGCCTGTTTTTAGAATTTGGCCAGAAGGAGCTTTTTTTGTCCTTTTATTTATTTATTTACAAAAACAAATTTTAAAACGATGGAATTATTGCTATTATCTTGAGCTCTTGTCATCTCTTTATGTAAATGTGTTTGCTGGTCATAGTTTATTCAACCTTTTGTGGGTTAGTAAAATATTTGACTGACTATATGAATATATGACTGACTTTCCTTTATATGTTTTAAGGTCCTGATCTCCCTTGATGCCAAAAAGAAACTTCTTCAGGCTTCACTTCATGCAAATTCACAAGGTAGCTATCATCAGCTCATTGAGCAGCTGTGAGTGTGTCCAGCTCATAGCTAAAAATCAAACCTTACTTTACGGGAGCCTATGCTTCCTCAAGTTTTAAGCAATATGAAAAATGACATGGTTGATAATTCCCTGATCATTATTTTTCTGGTGTGTCTTTTCTTCAAAACGATATTAGAAAACAAGTGAACCTTGTAGTTGAAATGGTGCTAATAAAAAAAAACTTTTTTTAAAGTGTGTAGTGTGATATTAAAGTGTGATGTTAAATTTGGTTTCATTCTTTTTGATACGAAAAAACAAAGCCGTCGAAATTCCACAAAAATGTCGATGTTTTCTTTTCTTTCTTTTTTTGCTTGCTTGTTTGTTTTATTTTTTATTTTATTTTTAATTTGTAATGCCGATTTTCAGATAGAGTAAAGGTTTGGTCTCTCTTTTAATTATAATCACTAACTCTCAAAGGAGCATCAAATAGATGGGCCGAAAACCTTTTCATTGCACATCTTTTTTTTTAATGATCCTTGTCTCAGCAGAAGTTTCCTTTTTGCTCGAGTCTATAAAATTTCGGCTTTATTTCAGTTCTCCTTGTCCGTACTGAGGCTCTGAGAACAGACGGTGTCTTGTGCTGTCGCCTGCAGATTTTTTTTTTTTTTTTGATTCGTTGCCAAAAAAAAACCCCTGATTGACCTGCACTAAATCTGTTTAAAATAGCATTTTGCACGATGATATAAATTCAATTGAAGGGACCCGTTGCCGGTGAGAGCGGTAAATGTTTCTGCTCCTTTCAGTGGGTTAATCGCGGTGGAAGTGTCCAGGCCCGCGGCTCCGGATCAAAAGGGAACATCTGTCGGCGTCCATCAGGCCCTGCAGGTCTGAACTGTACTTTACCACCACCATGGATTTATGACATTTAAAAAAAAATCTAATGATTTCACTCAGCATATTGTACTGTCTGGTTGTAATAGTCAGCGCAGTTCGTCTCTGGTGGGTTCGGCCGCCTCCGGAGACATTAAAACTCCCACAAACAGCAGATTGAGTTGATGACATTTTATTTTGTAATGAGAAAAAGTTGACGACACACACAAAGAAAATACGTATGTATGATTAAATTAACTTCATTACAAATCATTATAATGTGCTTTTTAAAGTATGTTGTTATTACACATTTTTGGTTTTAACAATCAGAGTTGATAGTACACCGCAGGGGGGTCAAAAATGTGACACAAGTTTCTTGCCCAAAACTGAATAAACTATAAATAAATACCCACCACTTTTTTTTCCTTAAAAAGATTGTCTTAAAATAAATATGCATAGAAAAAAATCTCAGTATAGGTGTGTTTAATAGTGGTTATTCTTTTAAATAGTAACATAAGAACTAAAACAAACAAGACAAAAGCCTTGACAAATTGGCTAATGAGATTTTTTAAGTTAATTTTCTACAAAGAAAAGGCTAATACACTCCACTCCCTGAATATACAAAAGTTCTTACAAATTAGTGCAGATCAGCCAGAGGCCTATAAAACTTATTGCCTTAACAAGCAGATTAGAGAAAGAAACCAGTCTTTTTTTCTGAAATCCTAATTTTGCTATTCCAGAGAGAGGGAGAAAGGTACATTTATGGAAAAACATGCAGAAGGAGACTGCTAGTCACTACCACAAGTTACAACATTTGTACATTTGAAAAACCAATTTTTTTACATCAGGAAAACCTGTGAGATCTAAACCATGTAAAATGAAGGACAGACTGTAAAGTCTGTAAGCTCCTGCAATGAATTATCTACTTGCATTTGTAGGATAAACTGCATATCCTGAGCTGCATAAGAGATTGTATTATATGCAATATGCAAGAGAAGTAAATTTTACAAATTGCCACAAACACAATAAAAATGTCAGTTTCCACCTTAAAAACAGTATAAATGTTAAATTAGTTCTTGCTTGTTCTCAGAATTTGGGCAGTATTTGCAACCACTGCTGAAGAAAAAATGGGATTTGTTACACACAATGAAAATATAAAAAAATAAATCAATTGTAAATATAGCAGACAAAGTGACATCTTTAACAAAGCGTTGACCTTCACAGAAAAAGGAAAGATTGATTGCTGAATATTTAGGACTGCATAAACCGTAGTCAATCAAATGTTTGGTCTAAAAAGATATTGAAAAATAAAATATTAAAATGATTAAAATAAAATTTTTGAGTTGACCAAGTTTTTTCCTCCTCTGTAGATCAGTGGTTCTTTCCGCAGTTGTACAAGTCGACACATTTAAACGTTAAAATACTCACCACTATTGAAATATCATTTGCTGTTTGACGGTGCCCAGAAATTATTCTAGAAAAATATTTGGTTTAAAAGACGTGTTCAAAATAAAACAATCCACTCGATAGCAACGACATATTTCACTACTTCAGTGATTGAAAAGGGTGATAAAGTAATTTCAAATAAAAGTTAAAACAGAAAAATAATAACAAGTGCTATTGCTGACATCAATTCCAATGTAAGGCTATTAAAAAGACTAAACCTGCATATGAATAACATTACTTCCTAAGAAATAACCCTATTTCAATTTGTAGATTCACGCAGTGCGAGACCCATTAAAATGATTGTCATTTAAAGCATTGCAATGCCACAGTGCAGGCTCAAGTGATAAGAGTGCGAAAGCAGTGGAAGCATTGGATAGTGTTGATTTAAAATGTAAAAAATAATTCGCAAAGCATGCATTTAACCCGCCCGCCATGAAAAAACTAAATTAAACATTCAATTCTGGACAATCATAAAGACACAAAAAGCTCCACATTTTCCCTGTTACACCATCTTTGAGTGTACTTGCAGGAGCTTGGTGTTACACTGTTGTGTCCTGCTTGAGCCTTTGGCTACGGGCCTTGTAAACTTCAATCAGCAGGTCTTTGACATACTGGATTTCACGTTCTACGGACTCTGCCTTGTCCCGCAGCTCCCGGTTCCTCCCTTCAAGGCAATGCAACTGTTCTTCCAAAGAATCAAGCTCCGCCCTTTTTCGCTGGCGATACCTGCATTAGGCAAATAAAAAAATTCAATGAAGATTTTAACCCCTAAAATCATGTGAAAAGAAGTTATTCTTGATCAAGCAGAAACTAAAACTTGCCTGTGAGCGGCAGTTTTGTTCTGATCTCTCTTCTTCTGTTTGCGTTCTCCGCCTTCACCTGGGGTGAGGTCCTCTTCGTATTTCACAGCACAGTGGTCTTCCTTCAGCCTGCATGCTTGTCTATGCCCTGAGGACTCCAAGTTCAGACTTTCCCTCGCCATTAAAAGACACTCTGGGCCCTGATCCTCGAGGAAATTACAGTGTAAATCATGCTGCGCTATCTGTAGGCTCTCTGCCTTGACCTGTTCGGTGATGCTGCCTAAAAAGCTATGATAGGCCTCTGGCTGCTGTGTTGGTGGAAGATAACAACCTTCACTCTCAGTTTTCCAAGAAACGGTGGCTTTTGTCACCTCCACACTAGTTTTGATACTGTTCAGCACCTCGTTGTTAGCAGTTCCTCCGCTGACCTCCCTCATACTATACATCAACAAATCCTCTTTCTTATGCGGGACATCAAGTGATCCACCAAAGCCAAAACCTCCACCAACAACTTTCGCACCACCGATAACATCTTGACTGAAACAGCAGTTTTTCTCTTCTTTGGGTAGAACGGCACATCTTCTGACCTCGACTGCACTACCCAGACAGTAGCTCTTTCCTACCAGCTGCTCCTCTTCTCCACAGCCATAATTACCTGTCAGGGTCACTGCCGAGTTACCTGAGTTGCTTCCTTTGGAATTCAACAAACTATTATCGTAGCCTTCACTGAACCTCACACCATCAGGGACTCTTTTCCTACCACACCCACTGGGGCGACTGCAGCTGTACGGGGCGTGTCTTGGTATTTTGGATCGCCCAATGGGCCCGCCACAGATACTCAGCAGGTCCAGTTCTCCGGTTGCCAGGGTAACAAGAAGTGGGCTGGATTCCGATTGGTTGGATGTAGAGTATGATGCGTATGGCAGCTGACTGAACGGCTGAGGACCCACCGGCAGTGGACCCCTGTCACATTTTCCCAGCCTTGGCCCTTTCTCTGGCACTGGTTCAGACAGGAAGTAGTCCTCTAGTTGGGCAAGTTCCTCCTGCAGCAAGGAGGTCATGACCTCCAAGTCAGAGGGCACCTGGATATCATTTTGGAGGGGTGAAGGGGGAAGGGAGGCATTGGTGGAGGAGGGAGGGGAAGGGGGGTTTGGGAGGTACGAGGAGAAATCCACTTCTTCCGTCATCCAGTCAGTGAGACCATCACCTATTGAGGAGGGTAAAAAAAATTGCATTCGTTACAAGCTCTGTGGTGGAGGAAAATATTGCAGTTAAAAAATAGCGTTCATGCAAATATAAAAATATAAGTCGTCCGACAGTGCATGTCGCAGTTCTCTAAAAGCATAATCTGACAATAGTAAATGCAAAGCAAGATTTTTTAAAAATAAAGTTGCAGCATATCGATGCCGAAGCTAGTTTATTACTTACTGTTCAAGAAGGACGAATGTGCTGCAGTGCCGAGCCCACCTGAAATGGGGAAAAATATAAAAAAGCGTACTCGCTGCAACTCACCAATTAAGTGCTGACTCTCCTCTGACACCTCCCCCCTGCACCCCTGTGATTGGCTGTGGTTAGCCTGTGGGTGAGAGAGAGCGAGGGGGTCTGCCGGGCAGACACGAAGTGTCTTCCAAACAGGAGCTGATGTTGCCATCATTTTGTCTGTTGGTGCTTTGATTCAGTCCAAGTCCAAGCATATGCTGAGAGCAAGCAGGGGATGACAGATGGGCCACAGAGAGCAGGGCTGGGTGAGCATAATGAAACCTAGAGGGTAAACAGAAACAGTATTCAGAAAAGTCTGCAGCTTAAAAGACCCAACTTATTCAGACGGCTGGTGGACTCAAGAATATCCCTCTTGCTGCCCTCAGCAACTTTCTCAACATGACTCGGTCTGTTTTAACAAAGGTACTACAATGAAGAAATCACCTGAAAGTCTTGATGCAGGGATTATGGGCTTTTCAGCAATTGACAATTAACTCTCCTTAACACATGTATACCAAAAATACACAAATATACCAATACACCTTAAAATACACAATTTCTTAAAAACAAGACTCAAAACTGTCAGTCAGCGGTACAAAAATGACATCTGTCTCCTCTGGGGTTTGAACTGGCCCAAAGCAACATGCACTTGACATCCTCAAAACACGTGGGACCTAGTGACGCTGTCAAGGGCCCAACTGTTGACAAGGGACACCAGGGGTTAGTAACTATTTCTCTGAGTGAGACACCCTGATCATTAAATCGGATTAATGCAGATCAGCTGCTTCCAATCGCGTGTGCCTTTTAAATTAATCACCTCTATTTGATCACTTAAGCCATTTAGCAGTTTAGGTGACAATAATGTGATATCAAAGTGCAAGGCATCAAACTAAAGTTGACAAATGCGAAACTTTATCAACATGAGCTGGAGATAACACATGTACTTCAATATACATTGCCATCTCACCATCAAATATTAACACAACTGTCATGTATAATTACCAAAGCAATCAAAACAACCCACACAATGGAGGGAAGGTCGTTAAATACGCATTAAATATTTAGGCAAACAGTCTACTTGAGGGTGTTAAATAGGAGGAAACACAACACAAGCACGGTGAACCCAGCAGCCAATGTGCGGAACACTTGTGACACACAAAACAACAAAGTGATACTGTAACAATGACTTACTCCATCCTTGCGGAAAAAATTGTAGAGCACTTGGGGGTGCGTTGCTAAAGCAAAGCACGACTTCTTTTCGGGTCCAACAGCTTCAAGAAATTAAAAAGCCATGTTTTTGTTTTGTTTTGTTTTGTTTTTTAGCTCGGAATATCCGGGGCAGCGGAAAAAAGAATGAGTTGTTGCTTTGTTGTGGTCGACCTGTAAACTGAGGAGCAGCTTAATTGTGAGAAAGCATCAGTTCATTCACACCTAGCAACCAACTGCGTCACCAGGGCGAGCCGTGCTGCTCGCTGTAGATCCCTCCGCCCCCGCCCTCCGCGGTCTTGGTTGAAGGACGTCCCACAAACTCACTGCTGCTTCTGCTGCTGCTGAGCTCCGCTGTGAGTTTTACTCCTCCTCCACGGTTGTTTCCAAAGTGTAGCGGCAGCACTTTAGGTGTTGTGGTAAGATGAGTTGTAAAATTCTTGAATTACCGTTGTTCAAACTCAAAAAACCTTGTGTTGAACTGAACGAAGGAAACAGAAAGGTGACATTAACAGACTGGAAGAGGATCGTTTAACAGTGGTTTTCATTTAATTTCATCGCCAATCTTTGGTGGTAAACGATAAGTGATTCCAGTTGATTTAGTGGTGTTATCTAGTGGTAATCCTAGAGTAATGCCATTACTGTAACGCGTTACACCGTGTCATTGTTTTTCTTAGAGCCCATTGTTGCCAGGGGAGACGTTAGTTTGTAATCTCGACGGGACGTAGCCTACATCGCCCGTAAAAAAAAAAAAAAAAAAAAACTCTAACGTCCATCACCTGCAGAGAGGCTTCATTTACGTGAACACGGCTCTCAAATCAAACACACATCAGTACACTTCAGACACTTTACTGTACGGCGAGGCATGGTATTGTTTTGGAGGGGGACTATTTGATTCACAGCGCACTTTGTTGTTCAGGAGAAGGCTGTTGCATCTCCGTTGCATCAGTGGTCCACGCTCAGAGCGATTGGTTGCGCGTGCTCCGACTGCCGCGCTGTGATTGGTCGGATTCGGGCAGATGTGAAATTTGATTGGACAGTGGTAGGCAAGGCAAAGCATCACTGTGTTATCTTTTTTTTTTTTTTTTCCTGCAGTGCAGACTGTGCACATGTTCCAGGTAAACAAACCGGGTGTGGAGATCAGTGTTGCAGTTTTGAAATCTGAGAAAAGCTTTATAGATGTTATAGTGTTACAACTTGACATTTCAGTCATTTATTTTCAGAACAATTTATGATAATCGTAATTAATTATCGTTACTGGCCTCATTGTTTTGATAGAAAAAGGGCTATGTAAGCGAGTCTGTTGTTATGATGTCAGAATCTGGTATTATTTTGTAAATACTCTATTGTAGTTCTGCCAAATCATTTTTCTTACATTTTATGTTTTGATATGATGAATCAATAGTTGTCAGCTCAGTGTCACTAAGGCATTGTTTGATGAAATGACAGCGATTCAGCGACTGATGGGGGATAAATTCTTCGCTTTGTGTTGTTGCCTGCTATCCAAACACTCTTTGAGAATTCTTATTTTCTTCCCTAATTTAGTGAGACACAGCTGGCAGAGGCAAATTAATTTACTGTTAATGACTGCCAATAACAATTATGTGAGGAATAAAGCTTTGTTTTTCTCCTTTCAGCAAATCCCGAAGCTGAGTGAATGTGCTGTTCTCCTGTTGCTATAGTAATAGCGGACACTGCCCCCTATTTTAGACTTGTTTTCTGGTTGCTGTTGCCATGGGATTTGCATCTCTCTTCTCTCTCTCTCTCTCTCTCTCTCTCTCTCTCTCTCTCTCTCTCTCTCTCTTTCTCTTTCTTTCTCTACCTGCTGTTTTCCATCCATCCACCTTGCCTCTGTTTTTGCCCCCCTCCCTGGCCAACTATTCCATCGTCTCATTTGCTGAGTTGCATGTCTGTGACATTATCATTTTACCAAAACCAATAGGCTTATTTCCAGTTATGCTGAATTTGCATATTGATGCGGACACGAGCGGCTAGCCACTTATAGATTCGTCCACTGAGCAACATCTGTGTAAGTCGGGAAACATCTCACTTAAATCAATTTCACATAATCACATTATCCAGAGTTACTGCAGAGGAGTTGATTCCACACAAATGAAACACGTCCTTCGAATAGAGTTCATTAAACTCAGGATCTGTAGATTACAGTAATATTGAGTGAAATGTTGACGTGGAGCTCTGATATACACATGTCCATCTGTGTTAATCTGAGTCATTTAAAGGGACGGCCCTGTCACAGAGGGGCTATTCAGCAAATTGCCCGCTGTGTGATAGCTACCATATGAGTGGAGCTTTTAGAGATTTGTAGCGAGGCAACCTGATGCAATCCAGATAAATGTGGTCGTAATGGAGACCAGATTGAAACAGTAGTAGCTGGTAAAGTTGCAGGGTCTCCCAGGAAATCGCTGACTGCTCTGTCTGTCTGTATTAATTGGTCCACAGAGGGCTTCCTGTTTGCGCATCATGAGAGAAGTCCAAGGTGCTCCTTGTGACACGGCTATTGTATTTCCCCATTGCCCGCACTATTAAGTACAATTTCCCTTATCATCATTTAGGAGAAGATGTAAAGTGAGTTAATTACACAGCAAAACACTATTAATTTTCCTTCTTCTTTTAGATAATCCAATGGCCATAGCGTCTCACAGCAAAATCAGGATAATCCTGATTTTCCAAGTTGTTGAAAACAAAACTAAACTTGATCGTGGTGGATTAAGTGAAGGACATCAGATGGCATAAACAAGTTTGGATGAAACTGAACTTCAAATGTATTTTAGATGTTTATAATCACTTTTCTACAACAAAACAACATTGTCCATCAAGTGATACCAAAATTCATTGTCTGAATATTGTGAGCGGAGAAGTCAGAAAAGTCAATGCTGCATGCCAAGTGCACGTATGGCACGTTAGTAAGGGTTACACCATCATTTCATCATCATCTCCCTCAGAATTTATTGTCCTCAACTTTTGCCCCTCTTTGAACATATGAAGAAAACATGGAATTCAGTTACAACTTGTGAATGGAAACCTCTCAGAGGGGATTTGTGGTTGTTTTTGTGTGTGTTCAGCCTACAAATCATTCTCATTTGTTTCTATGTGTGGCATGAAAACTAATAATCAGGTCTCAAAAAAGTGACAAACATAATATGATTTTTTTTTTTCATTCATGAATGTTTAAACCAGGATAACTTAATTTGCATGGAGCCATGACTGATCTGAGTCAGTCAGTCACATGGTTATGTTTATTTACTATTCCTCAAGGACTTCATGCTGAATTAGAGGTGTTTGATGTAAAGGACTACAGCGTCTGTTTTGTCCTCCTTTGGGATGTCACAGCTTTTAGGAGATCACTCCTAACTAGCTCTAACTCCCACACACACCCTGAATGAAGACACGCATCACACATAAAGCTCAGCCTGCGCTGACCTGGGATGATAAAGTTAATACCCGTACTGTACTTTACATCTCAATATCAGCAGAAGATTGATGGAGACATATTATGGATGGAGAAAAAAAAGGTGTTATATAAAAACTCATGCAGACAGAGATGGCGGATCAAATAAAGAAACACAGAACAGAATAACATCGTTGTCTGTAAAATATTAATTTGGCGCCACAGATTGTTACTAAGATTTACTGTCCGTGTCTCACTTGTGGTTTTCAACTTTTTACCTCTTTAAGCAAACATGACAAACAAGTCCCGCGTGGTTCCTTAGTGTCATTCACAGCACTCAGCCTGTGTCATGTTGCGCCGCCGAGCCATTTAAACCCCAGGGGCTTCTTGTCTCTCACCTTTGAGCTTCATACATGCTCATTCAGCCCATATACTCTACGGCCATAACACAATTAATACTGCGGTCAGAGCCGTCCCTCAGCTTTATTTCATGTTGACACTTTGAGTTAAACGTATGGAACAAAACTGAATCGAATTTATCTGTTTCTGTTTGGCACTTTAAGACTTTCTTATTCCACATCAATTGACTTACAAGCAAATAATTTTACTGAGGTCAAAGGTCAAGGCCAGCATACTTTAACAGTATTTACCAAAGTAAATATGTAGCAGGCATGACATTTTTAAAAATAGAGAGAATTGTGATACATTTACTCCAGATTTAAAAATATTTCACTATCTAAGAACTGGGTTGTAGTAGTGCACATAAAATAAGATCAGAAGTTTTCACACTGCGATGAAATTGGAAAACACTTCACTTTTGTGGGTGAAAATAATAATATCCCACACTCGGGTGTAGCTGTGGTATTTATTTACAATTCATGTTTTTGTTGGCCTCATTAGGTCAATGCTGGCACTTTTCCCCCCTGGATATTTTTGAGATATTGTTTTGCGCGCCACAAAACCCCCAAAACACGTTTCTTTTATTGCAGCTTAATGATCTGTATATCATGTAGCCTGTTTTAAATTAATAACTGTCATTTTACATTCACTTCAAAGAGGGTGAGGATGATTTGTTCAAAGCGGTACACATTAAGAGTGGAGCGTTCACTGGTGTATCAGATGCATTTAGATTCGTTTAAATGCTTTCATCTGCTATGTCTGAGCGTGTGTGTGTTTGTGTATGTATGTATGTGTGTGTGTGTGTGTGTGTGTGTGTGTGTGTGTGTGTGTGTGTGTGTGTGTGTGTGTGTGTGTGTGTGTGTGTGTGTGTGTGTGTGTGTGTGTGTGTGTGTGTGGGCATGTTCGGGGTTGGGCAGAAGATTTTTCCCTTTAATCTGCTAAATTACCCCGAACTCATATGTGGATATGAGAAGTTATAAATTACAAATGTCTGTGGTGAACCGTAGTGAAGGATGTGGGAGTGTAAGTGTCTGACAGGTGAAGCTGCGAACTCGCCCTCTGAGCAGAGAGATATCTCCATTTCATCAGAATGTTTGAGGTTGTTTTCACACAAGGTTAATATCTCCCATTAATACTGACAAAAATCATGCGAGACCTTTACTAATTCACAGCCTCACTCACTATATTAGTTGTGCTCTTAAGGCCTGGGGAAAAGGCCAGCAGTCTGCATGTGTGAAAGTGAGGAGAGAGATCACCCCTGGCTCATTAATATTTCACCAACAATAAGGCTGGGTGTCACTCATGCTCATCACCGCGATAATGAGCTCACCATGCTCTCTTAAAGATCTGTTTATAATTCAGCCGGGCGCACTTCAGACTCAAAGATACTGAATAGCACGATATGTGAAAATCTCTCTCAAGGTCAGAGAAACGCAGATGTTGTGAATCCTGTCAATGAGGCTGCACTTAGACAGAGCCCGCCGCCGTAGTGTCTGAGTTTTTAAGTCCTGAATTTTGACATTCACTTTTACTGTTGAACATGTGGCGGCTTTTCACCTCAAACAAGGGAATTAAAAATTTACATTTCAAGTGCTGAATCTAATTGGTACCTGTCAGGAGCAAGGTGTTTTTCTGTGATTAACTATGCATCTGTTAAATATTCCAGCGATCCCTGCAATAAATGAATCGCAAAAATGCAGTCGTACATTATTGTCTGTCGGCACATGCACCTCTCCACGACCGGTCTGAACCAAGAGGAGAAACACTGTGAATGTATTTGTATCGAGGAATTCATGCAAGAACTTGTTTACAGAAACTTTTTGTGAGACGTCTCCATGAGATTTTCCTCTTTTTTCTTTTTCTTTTTTTTTATGCATGATGTCAAATTTCTCAATGTTGAATCATGCATGTTAAGTTGCATGTAATTTCACTTCATGTTTTTTTTTTTTGTATATGGCCTATACCCAGTTTGGGGCAAGCCATACAGTACACACAAATACACTGAGCCAGAACTATATACAGTATGAGTTGTGATTCTAACAAGTGTGGAGGATAATGACAGTTAATGAGACAATTAACTAATTAAACCACCTGACTATTGTTATGTAAACAGGGAAGTTGTAGTGTCTTAAAGGGAACACCTATTGTGTGCGCTCAATAAAATATGAATGTGACTGTCTCTTTAGGGCGAATGAGGTTATTTAAAAGAGAGCTGGTAATTAAGGACTTGTTTGTGAGAAACACTAATTAACGCAGCAAGAACTGGTTTGTAACTGAGTGTGTTCAGTTTAGCCAATTTGTCAGCGACAAAAGAGTTTATCAGACAAACAAACCATCAGATGCATCATATATTTTTATTTATTAGATATACACTGTAGTTTTACAATATCATTATAGGAATATCATTTATGAATTATGTTAAAATGCTAATAAAAGGTTTCCTTTGATATATTTATGTAAAATACAGACACATTACTGCTGTGTTATTTATCTGAAGTGATATTAAAATGTGTATTGTAAAAATCTGAAAAAACATAACATGTAACGTATTTGACAACAATACTGTGTAATATACAACTCTTAAAATGTTGTAGAATAACTTCTACTAAAATTCTTTTATACTCTTTAATACTTTTTAGTGTTTTGAAATATTAAAAGCTTCTTTTTTTTTTAAATCTGAGAAACGTTAACAAACTCAAGGGCAAAATACAAATGTATCAAAAAGGAAACAAAGGCATCAGTTGGAGTGATAACACTGCATGCATAGATCGGCTTCAGAGGTGTAAACAGTTTGAGCTTATATGAAGTAAGAAATCTTCAAAGTGTTCCTCCTGAAACCTCAGAAATTATTTTGTATTTATCGACAATGCATTTTGGCAACAGAATGTTTGATTTAGTTTTGTCTCTATAAAGCTCCCCTCATAGATCCAATGGCAGGTCGCTCAAACTATTTTCCTTCTTGAATACAACTCATAAATGCACCAGTAACTAAGCCCTCACTTGCTCAAAAGGCATCAGGCTTTTTGCGAGAGCACCAGATTATTCATCTCATCAGACGTCCATCCATTTCACATCACATCATCGATGTCAGCTCCAGCTCCAGCAGGGAGCCGCTCAGGTCGGCTCGCAGGTGCCTGGGTGCTCGCTTAGTCCCCGTCATCCTCCACATCTGTCACCCAGTGGTCCCTCAGCTCATGAACTGAGTATAGCCCTCGGCACCTGTTACTATGACATCCATCCAGATCCTCATGGCCTCCGGGGACGGGGCCACCATGTAGTAGAGCCGGTCGTGGGTTTTCACACAAAAGGTCAAAGATGGATTGGGGCTCTGGAGGATTGAGACATGAGGGTGTTTTTTTTAAGTCCAAAGACAGTAGTCTGCAGCTGCACCTGTTGTGCATTTTTCCAGAACAACAGAATATACAACACTGTCAAAAAACTGTAAAAACATAATTGTGTTCAATAGTCTCTTTCAAATTTGATTTCTTTTGTAGCCTGTACCACCTTGCACTTTTGGAAACTGAAGTAATTAATTCACTGAAGTTAAATTATTTACAATTTAATTTAAGCATTTGATCTGTGCTGATCACAAACAGATGA
Source organism: Trachurus trachurus (assembly GCF_905171665.1). Classification (NCBI taxonomy): domain Eukaryota; kingdom Metazoa; phylum Chordata; class Actinopteri; order Carangiformes; family Carangidae; genus Trachurus; species Trachurus trachurus. The sequence continues at coordinate 14,624,537 of NC_139903.1, read as the reverse complement.
AATTCAGATTTTCACTGTTTAAATAAATTGTGAGTGACTTAAGAAATGTAGGATTGTCCTGAAATTAGTATTTATATTATTGTGAGAAAGAGTCAAATTCATGATGTTAAAAGTTTATTCTAGTTAAACTTAGAGCTGGTTTAAGACTTTAAGAATTTGTAAATGACAGTCTTGACTACAGAGTCATCAATGATTTTAAATCAATTCAAATAAATATAAATGAATATAACCCTTCATATTTTATTCCATTTAAGTCTACTGCTAGATTTAAAAAGGCATACATGCAAAGCTTTGTAAAACAGTCTCTCAATTGAAAGGAAAGACAAAAGAGTGTTTACCTTGGTTGCACTGCGTAGGTGATCATAATAAACCTCTTCAATCGCCTGGAAGTAAATGAGCCCTTTCAGCTTGGTCTCATGCTTGTCTGAGAAGAGAAAAAGAAAAAAAATATTAAGATACATTACATTACGTCTTGTACTGATGCAAGACCTCTGCCAGTCCGAGCTGCAGTACAACCAGCCAGTGATGTAGGGACACATTTCATGTTTGTTTTTGGTCAAGTAATATAGACTGATTGTCAGTCTTCCTTTTTTTAAAACCTATTTATTATTGTTAAGGACCAAAGGTTACACAGTAGACACTTGATCACAAAATATATTTTATATTCAAATATTCTGTCTCTAACCGTTTGTATTTCAACTACTTTTTAGCCATTTAAGGGCAACTGTAAAAATGTCACACACCTAAACAAATGATTGAAAAAAAAATCCAAGAAAACAGCTTAAAATCTACAAATAAAGTTATATGTAGAACATGACTATATCAAAGAAATGAAAACTTGACATATTTTTTTTTAGTTTGTTTAAGGTATAACTGTGTATGAAAAGCAAAAGGTAAGAAGAACACGTGGATGGATTTCCTGGGACAACTTCTCATGTCAGAAAATACATAGAAAATACAGTCTGGTCTTAGAAAACACAGACCTGTCTTATGTTATATATCATTTACTATATAGTATAGGCTACTACTACAGAGGAGCCCCACTGAAATCCTAATATATGAGAGGTCAGGGGACGTAACAGTTGTGTAATCCAGTAGTTTATCCAGATGATATGAAACTGATTTATAAAGAAACTACACAAATGTGACATTCTTAATGGCTGAGAGAAAAGTTCATTATATTGACACTGACAGTTTCTTTCTTGCCTTTTTATTGTTGTTGTTATTATTAACAACTACAGTTCAATGAGCCCAGAACTGCCCTGGGGACAGAGCAATTCAATAGTGAATAGCAGATATATCTGAATGGGTGAGGATAATTTGTTCCATATTACTTTTTTTTTGCATATTTCATCAAATGTTATCTATAATCTAACACAATTATTTTTCTTTATCTAGTTCTCCACAATAAAATAGCAGTAGTAATAAAAAACAGCTGCAGCGGAACAATAACTGAAATGAAGAGAAGAGGGGAGAAAGGTGGAAACTCCTTTTTCCCAGCAACACATAATCCATGAATAGGTATGAGCGGCGCTGTATCAGAGTAAAACTTAATTAAAAGTGGAAGTCTATTTCAAGCTATGCCTCAAGTCTTTACCATCCTATTAATTTGACTTGTTTTCTTCAGTCGTACTTTCTGGATTGTCTCTGCATTTCTTTCTTTTCTCTGTTTTTTGTCTCCCTGCTGGCGAGGTTGAGATCTTTTGTAAATCTTTAAAAGAAATGTCTCTTTTGAATATAAGATTTGATCTTCCAGTTCAACGTTTCCCTTAAAGCAGGTCAAAGCTTCTGTCCAGTCCTGAGGAGTTTTGTTCTCTCTTCACAGCATACCTTCAAGCACTTTAAAGTCACTCCGTAGTGAGGAGTTAGGTAGTTATGTTTTAGTGAAATCTGCACATGGAGCTCATCGGACGCAGTCACTGGACTGATGGGTTTATCTGCTTTGGGGCCAAACAATAGTAGTAAGTGTGAAGGAGACTTTTCTTTTGTCTGAGATCAATTTTCTTCAAATAAAATCTCTTTAAAAGAGTTTCTGGATTTGAGTCTTGTTCAAATAAACAGTGGTCTTTTCTTTTCGTCTCCTCCGTGCGTGCTGGAGTGCCCGGTTGAGAAGCAAACATCCAGCAACAATTAAAGGCAGTCTTTTGAAATGCGTCCGACACTTTCTCCTGCTTTCCCTTTTTCCATAAGTCAAATCTGCTTAGTAATGAGATAAATGTTTTTGAAATGTGAGTTTCGTTTTATTAGTCACGAACAAGCCAGGAGCTAGCCTCCTCCCCAAGAAAAACACATCTAGAGAAAGTATTGCATCTTATTTCATCACCATCATCACCATCATCTGCGTCAGGAGTGAGGGGTTGAAAAGGCTAGGCAAGTGAGTGGAGAGAGCGGAGCAAAGAGAACAGGGGCGTCAGTAATGAAAATATACTTGGATTGTATTTTGAACTTGACTGTAAAATAATCTCTCAAAACACTCGTCTTATTTATTAAGAAAACTAACTGTTCTCATTTGAAACGGAGGGGGACAATCTGATAGACGGGAATTACCAACTAAGTTTGGTTTTAACACACAACAACAAAGCGGGAAAATTCCACTTTGTGCAGCTTTAATTAGTGTTTGGCTCCTGATAATGAACGCTGGCTGTGAGAGTGAGCGGCACAGAGAGCGGAGGGGACATTCCTCCGCTCTGCTGTCAGGTGAACCAGAGTGTAGTCAGGTCTCAGCCCAGTGTGTGCAGCTGGAAACTTTTATACATAAATATACGAGTGGGTTTTTTAAGTGAGAAAATTACTTTGATCATAATAAAATGAAGCTCGTTGGAATTGAAGCAGCAGCCGGTCCAGGAAGAGCTTGAGCGTTTCTTTATTAAGAATCTAAAAGTTAATTAAAGTAAATTTTCTCCTGTGAAGCGCTGTTGGTAAAGAGAGCACTGAGTAGTATTTAACATGGGGTGTGACTTTTAGGCCTCAAGGGCATAGGGAGACAGGAGGGAGGAGGAGGAGGGAGGAGAGAGGAAAGGAGCGGTGTTTTTCTTTTCCTTTTTTTCTACTGAAGCTGCTCTTCATGCAGTCTTCGCAAATTCGCTGATTTTGAAATGCACTCAAAATGCGCTCAAAATAAAACACAACTTTTTCAGATCTTACAGGCCAGATGACCAGAGCTCTGTTACGTATGTTGTGATGTGTTACAGTGAACGCACTGATAACACCATGATAATCAATAGGTATATTCTCAGGATGTTCAGAGAAGTCTTTTCTCAACAAAATCAACCAAATCAATCTTAAAAAATGTTTTTTATCTACCGGCTTCTGAAAGTGATGCCTCAGTATATTCAGGTTTGAATGAGGAAATAGATCATGAATCTTTTTAATAATCAATGAAAGAATGAAAGTAAAATGGGACCGTATCACTCTGGTTGATATATTTCAATTTCATTTTTTAGGATATTAATAGTTTGCTGTCATTGTGATATCCGTGTTGTTTTCATGTGATGCCATTGTGTTTACTCTAGGTGTATTGTGTATTAGAGTGGCAGATGTAATCAATCAATCAACCTCGGCAGGTGGGCTAGTACTCACCTCAGCATCTTCAAGTCTTTTTATCTCGATATCATGAGCTCAACTAACGAACCTCCCATAATATTTGATCTATCGATCTATCTCTTTCTTTCTTTGTCTTTTTACTTCCTTCTTTCTTTCTTTCTTTCTTTCTTTCTTTCTTTCTTTCTTTCTTTCTTTCTTTCCTTCTTTCTTTCTTTCTTTCTACCCCCTCTCTCTGTCTCTTTTTTTCTCTTTTTCTTCTTTCTTTCTTCAACCCCGTTCTCTGTCTTCTTTCTTTCTTTCTTTCTTTCTTTCTACCTACTACCTTTCTCTGTCTTTTTACTTCTTTCTTTCCGTCTACCCCTCTCTATCTCTTTCTGTCTACCTCTTTCTATCTATCATACCCCTCTTTCTGTCTCTTTGTCTCTCTTTTCTTTCTTTCTTTCTTTCTTTCTTTCTTTCTTTCTTTCTTTCTTTCTTTCTTTCTTTCTTTCTTTCTTTCCTTCTTTCTTTCTTCTACCCCCTTTCTCTGTCTTTTTACTTCTCCCTTTCTTTAACAAATCTAATAAATCTCCCATAATATTTGACCAAATACGTCCTCATTTCATAGATGAAATATAATTATATCCTCACCCACGTAATAACAGAAGTTCCTCTTGAGTCGGTCAAAAACGAACCAGCGTTTCTTCCAAGATTTGATTTTGCCACCCATCTTCACCAGGTGACCTTTGCACATCTTCTCTGTGAGGATGACGAAGGGGCAGGTATCGATGCTGTGGCCGGACGACTCCACGTGGGCGCGCAGGTCGAACTCCTCCTTACGGTTGGGCAGGTAGCGCGTCATCGGACGGGCCTGTGAAGAAAATGTTTCATACAGCTTTAAATCTGCCTGCTGAATAGAGAGAGATCTGGGAGTGATTAGCGGAGCTGATTTAAAGTCTTATGGGGGAAAATACATGTCACGTCCCAAGACTTCAGCGCCTAATTAGGAGTCAGGATGGTGCTCGAGAGCATTTATATCACACAGTATCCTTTCGATACACAGGCCGACAAATGAAGTAGTCAAAGTGTGAGGCCGCACAAGCCTTCCTGACATTTTGACGATCTATTTTTCCAAGACCTCTGAAGTTTCATGGCCTAATTTTATGACTTTAACCTGCAGTCTCAGATATTATGGCCACTGGGTGTGACACTGATACATCATCATGTTTTAAGCTGATACAGTGAACTTGATCGCAATCAGCTGTCTGTGTACACACCCATCAGATACAGAGCAACTTTAGGAGTCATGTTTCTGGCCAACGCCAATATTCACTTTATTTTTAGCCCTTTTTATGGTGCCAATCAAACTCTGAGGGAGTTTATGTCTCTTTAGCAGCGAAATACTTTTTGATATAAATCTTTAACCTTAAAATCAGCTGCCTGGCACTGGTAAGAGTGGTGAAAAGGACCCAAAACAGTAAAACCAACCCCCCAAAAAAGGCTATAAAACCAAAACAATGAGCTGAAAGACACTAAAAAGCTGAGTTGAGGTGAGGTGATAATAGTTCAATCACCTGCAGAAACTTTCACGTCAGATGAAGTCATTTGTTTTGTTATAAAAGTCTGAACAAGCTGAGCCAGATGCGTTTGTATTTGTTTACTTGTTACAGAACAGCAGCTGGCGATTAAACACATCAACCGGGATTAAAGCTTGAATTATGTGTTTATTATATCGTTTTTACTCCCTCCATCATCCATCCCCTCCATTTTACTGCCTGTTCTTTCTCTCACTCTCTCCTCCCGCTTCATTCTCTCCCTTCCCTGACAACCTTTGATCTTCCCGTATACCCAGCCTCTCTTTAGTGTCTCGCCTCTCATCCTCTCCCCCAAGTCTCCTTCCCTCCCTCCCTCCCTCCCTCCTCCTCCCTCTGCTTCCCACAGCCGCCTCCTCCCGCTGCTCCACTGACCTGGGAGAAGTGTTTCTCTCTCATCTTCACCTCCTCCTCCACCAGCCTCTGCCTGTGGGCCGTCTCGTCCTGAAGCCTCCTCTCGGCCTCCTCTCGCCTCCTCCGCTCCTCCTCTAACATCTGCCGCCGAGCCTGTACCTCCCTCTCCTGGGAGCGTCGGGAGAGGAGAAAAAGGAACAGATGGAGAGAAGAGAGGGGAAAAAAAATAACGGAGGGAACAAGGAGACAGGGAGAATATCTTAATGGTAGGCAAATATTGCAATACAAAGTGGATGACTATCAGAAGAGGCACTTGAGAATTCAAGTCCCAATCCAGGGTTTTGTAAAATACATCCCTTAAGTCTGTGCATAGAAGGAGAAGCTTTGCTGATGTAAAATGATCCTTTGCAGCTTTCAGACACTTACATACAGGTCGACTTTGTTTCAACATGTAGCAATAACACAAAGGTAAACAACTACTTACAGCCACATTTCACCACACCTTGAGCGACGCCACACTGATCACATTGACAGTGATACAAATATATTGTTTTTTTTAAGCAACATGAGACTTTATGCTATTGTTTTAATCATATCATGTTAATCTGTTAATGATTTCACACAAATTGTGATTCAAACTGACTTGTGTGTTATTATATCTTTTATTACAATGGGAAGAGTATTTTGTTTTTCTGAATTACAAGTCCATTGCATTGCACATCAATTTGCATGCTTGTATTTGCTCTTTATAGATAAATGGCAAGAGTTATTGTCTCATTAAATTTTCTTTTGAAAGTCTACTCTGCTGCAATGTCAGAAACATTTATGTTATATTTGAGAGAACCAAACCATGTCATGCTCATCACTGAAAGCAGTATTAGTATCTTCTACTAGCATAGCAAATGTTACACCAGAGGTGATGAGATAATCTCATTTTTACCAGTTAAAACTAGTTCAGCAACTATCGATTGCTTTCATTATCAATTTTAATTATTATTAATTTAATTATCATTATCAATTATCAACCAGTTCATTTTAACATTGCATTTATCTTTTTATTCATAAAATGTAAAAAAAAAATAAAAAAATAAAAAATAAATGTTATAAAGCCCCACAGACCACAGAGACTTGTTTTATTTGACCATCAGTTTCCTAATCTTCAGTCTGTCACTGCAGCTCAGTTGACACTTTAAATGACCTTGAAGCAGATGAGTTTTTGGGAGTGATAACTTTTTTCAGGATTCATGTCAAAAGTCTGCAGCCACAAAGCTGGGAACTCACTCTGTTCTCAATCAGTCTGGCTTTCTCCTGCTGCGCCTCCTTCAACATCTTCTCCATCTCTTCTATCCTCTGGGTCTCTAACCCACAGGCGCTACAACACACAGAGGGAGGGAGCGTCTGATGACACAGCTTCGACTACAGGCTCGGGTTGAAAAAAGTAAACAGACATGCCTGGAAACCAAACACTGCGAGCAGACAAAGACAAAGGTTTCTTCACCAACGCCAGTAAACTCTTGTCTTTGAACTTCACGGAAAACACTGGGAAAAACTTGAAGAGGTTGTCATGGCAACAGCCAGTGTACTAGCAGTCACGGGAGCAGACATGTAACAAAACATGATGTCACTGGAACAAAGCGCAGTGACCCTTCTCCGGGGAGACGGGGCAGACTTGAGTGTTCCCATGGAAACAGAGCCAATTGCTCATTTTCCAGTCTCTCACCTTTCCGGGGTACACGCGGAGTTGCCAGTGGAGACGCTGGTCTCCATGCTGTCTGAGCTCTCCAGGCTGAGGGTGTCGTACGCCTGGCTTCCACTCAGGGGCGACTGATGGTGCAGGATGGAGTGATGGACAGTGGGAGACACATCTGAGCAAGTGGAGAGGGTGAAGACAGGTGTCAAAGACTCGCAGTGCCCTCTGCTGAGAGAGACACGTCACTGCTACCAATTAATTATCATACATTCTATCTATCTATCTATCTATCTATCTATCTATCTATCTATCTATCTATCTATCTATCTATCTATCTATCTATCTATCTATCTATCTATCTATCTATCTATCTATCTATCTATCCATCTATCTATCCATCTATCTATCTATCTATCTATCTATCTATCTATCTATCTATCTATCTATCTATCTATCTATCTATCTATCTATCTATCTATCTATCTCTATGAGTGTAGTACCTTTGTTTACAGCCAGCTGCCTCCTGGGGTCCATGTCTAATGGATTTGTCATCTCTCTCAGCACCAACTGTAACCCCTGAAAAACACACAGAAAGCACCACACGTTCAAGTATGTTACTGTGAAGATTTAATTATAGTTTCAGATGTGCTGGAGTGATGTGCTCACCTTGGTGGATGCATTTCTCTCATAAGCAGCACCACTGCAGGGTGGCAGGGCGGCTGCAGCTGCCTGTCCAACCTCGCCATTTGATTTGGACTTCAACAGCTGGTGGGAGGGGGACAGAAGGAGGACAGATGTCAGGTCAATGTTGCTGTTTTTTGTTTTGTTTTGTTTTAATTTGAAGCAGAGAGGCTTTTACAGCAAAAAAGATCCAAGCAATCACTGATTTATTTTTAGTTTGTGTGTTTCATGATTTGTGGTAACTGGGTTACACATCTGGGACAAATAAAGTAAAACAAAGTCAGAATGCACATTACGTAAACTCTTCGTCTCCATGGACAAGCTCAGAAGTGATCTGACCTCAGTCCTCACTCTTTGCCATTACAGGGAAGTAGTTTCTGAGATCTTTCTCTGTTTCTCACCCCTCGGATGAAATACAACTTCATAAACAGCAACATGTTTTACTGACTGGCTGCAAAATCTTCACAATTAATGTCAAAGTGAGGAATATAGCCTACCTATCAGCATTTCTTTTGGACAAATCTTTACAGTAATAAACCTATTAACCCTCAGTGATGACATCTGTATTTGTCCCATGGTAAACCGGTTTTAGTAACAGAAGGTTCATGAACTACCCCGTCTCTTTGTCCACTAGAGGGCCTCCCTGCCCTAAAAATACGAGCAGCTGGGTTTGTTATTGAAAATCACATGGATTCAAGGGCTCAGTGCTGCATCTGGCCTGTTTAGCCTCATTTTTACAGGGCCCATGGCTTCACACACTGAAAAGTAGCTGCCATGTGATCATACAGCAGAGAGAGAGAGAGAGAGAGGAGCATTTACCTGCCCGTGTCTGCGTGTGGAAAAAGACTTTGCAGGCAGTGGTGGAGGACATGACTGAGGCTCTCCAGCAGCCATGATGTCCTGGTACCAGCGTTCAAGGTTAATAGGAGGCAGTGCATTCCTGCTCAGATCAGGCTGACTCTGAGGTGATGACAAGCAACCAGCCAAAGAAAAAAGAAAAAAAAAAAAAAAACAGAAAGCAGTGCAGCAATAATATCAGTCACAGAAGCATCAGGCAGGTGGGAGGGATTTGAACAAATCCTTGTAGCAATATCAGATGAGAAATTTGGAAAGTGACGACTGCAATGTGAGGAAAAGTTTGCAGAGTATGGACACTGTAAAGTAGGAAAGACAAACCTGTGCAGAGAGAAAGGAGGAAGGACCACATGCAGTGGAGTAGCATGAGAAGGCAGATTCAGAGGAGGCAAGGTGGAATGATGGAGTAGATGAGGAAGAGGAGGGATCCAGTCTCTGCATCCCAAAGATCTGACTTAACTGACTGACTGTGATGTACTCCTTCACACAAATAACCACAACATAGAGAGAAACCAAACACACACACATATACAGAAGAGGGAGAGAGCACAAAGTAGGAAAGAACGTTAAGAGGCTGAATCTGAAGGAGACATATTTTGAGATAAGACAGATTATGTTGGTTGAGTATTTAGTAGAGAGCAGCAGGTGTCTACCTCACACGGCAGAGCTGGAGCTACAGCGAGGGAGAGGCAGTGGAGAGCAGGGGGGGAAGGAGAGTGAGGCTGCATAGAAGCATTTCCATACATTTTATAGACATCAGAGAGCCTGAGGTACTCCTGCATCAACAGCCAAAACACAGGGGTGAGAGGGCTGATGGAAGATGACGAATGTCAGCTCTTAGAAAAGTCATGCATGCAGAGATTCACGAAGCAAACATGAGGACATCACAACTCATTTCTAACTATGAGATCAGCAATCACTTCACAGTTTAACCAGCAGGTCATCTTCCATTTATTGTTTCCATCATCCATATTTTAAAGGGATAGTTCAACATTTTGGCAAATTGGCCCATTGCCATAATCCCTATAGTCAGTAGATTCGTTACCTCTATTTTTAGAACGGCGGAGCTGAGCTGCTATCTCACCACACTATGGGATAATAACGGAAGGTTACGAGACAGAGTTGTTTTAGAGGCAAATGCAGAGACTGCTTGCCGAAAAACTGCCCTCGACAGGAACACACATCAGCGGTTTTGCATGAATTTACCTCGAAAACAACTCTGCCAGTTCCGTTATTATCTCATAGCGTGGTGAATGTGCAGGTCACAACTTGTCCACCAGAGCGTTTTGGAGTTGTTGGATTGTGTATTTGATGAGTTTGATGAGTTTGATGAGGGAAACCAAGAAATCCCATGAGCCTCCGTAGTGTAGGTCTGAGCAGCTTGCGGCTCTGCTCCGCCGTTCTGAAAATAGCTTGCACCGAGAATTAAAGGTAACAAACCTACTGCTATGACTACAGGGATTATGGCAATGGGCCAATTTGCCAAAATGTTGAACTATCCCTTTAATGTTAGTTTATGTTGTAGAAAACAATACTACTCAAACGCTTCAAATCTAGTTTCAAACAATACACAGACAAAGGCAGAAACACTGCAAGCTCGCTATTGTCTGTCAGTATTTTTGCTAACCATGCCTGTTTTATTGCAGAAACTGCAGCACAGGCATTCAGGATTTGTTAGCTATTGTTGAGATTTACCTCTTGTAGCCTAACAGGGTAGAGTTCAGGGGAGGGGATGTGAGAGGAGGAGAAGGAGGCAGAGGAGGGACAGGGGCTATCAGGAGGACCGTCCACGTAAACAAGGTCAGGTTCGCTGATGTGAAGCAATTCCTGTTTATTGAAAAGTTTGTCTAAGTCGACCGCTTTTGCAGTAAATTCCCTCCAGTTTAGAAACTACAGGTGGTTGTGATGTCATGTCTTACACGCTGTGACTCACCTCCTTCATGTTACTGTTGGGCTTTGGGAAATTCTTCTCTCCCGTCAAGGTGTGGTATCTTTTCTCCACAGCACACAACCTGTCATGCTCCTATCAGAGTACACAGGTGATTTCACGTTTAGTCTTTGCACCACTGTTATCAATTGAATAAGGTTTATTATGAGAGGTTAACCTTGTGCAACAGCTGCAGGGTCAGCGTCCTGTCTTTAGCCATCCTCTCACAGTCTCCAGCTGCCTGTAAACCCAGCTGTTTCACCTGAGCATCCAGAGTGGTCATCTTCTCCTATAGGAACAAACATATCCAGGTTCAAAACCGTCACATAATCTCATGCAGACACATGGTTTATGTTTTCAGTGTTGCATGTACTCCCACCTTCCTCTTGGCCACGCTGCACTGATACTCGGTTCGCTCCTGGAGAAGCTGCGAGCTCTGAGTCTCCTTCTTCTCCTCCAAACTGCTCTCCTCCTCCAGCTGGCAGAACTCCAGCTCTTCAAACTGTTTGGTCCCCGACTCCAGAGCCTCAGCCTTCTGTCCACACACACACACATACATAACGCTGTATGAAACGACTGAAAACTGAGATGTGAGAGGATGAGGTTGGCAATAATATAATATTAAAGTATTATATTTTATTTTTCTAATTGTCAACAAAGCTCATGAATAAAAAAAAAAACAATAAATGAATGGATCTGATTAAGTGATTCCTGGAGGCTGACCTCCACTCTCATCCTTGTTCCCAATGACAGTCTGGAAAATATTGAGATGATCTAAAACTCTGGTGTCTTGATGTTTTCATGGGATTTGTTCACAATAAGAAAAACAGAGAACAGGAAAAAAGCCTTAGCCCATAACAAATTTGCATTCCATACCAGCAGCTCTGCCAACGCTCTGCCTAAAAGCAATTAAGTGGGTGTTGGTGATCATTCACTGTCAATTTTCAAATGTCAAAAGCATGCAAACTTTTAGAGCAAAGCCGTTAATAACATTATTAATTAATACTAATTGCAACTGGCAGTGTCAAGCATCCAGACTGAGACTGAGGAAGCAGCAGCAATTAAGCAGCAGTAAAACAGATAATGGAGTAGCAAAAGCATTGCCTATTGTGTAGTCACACCTTTATTGCATTGACAGAATAAACCTTACACATTTAAGTAAATGAAGAGCCACAGCAGAAAAAAGAGGAAACACACAGTCTGCAGTTTTTATGAGTAGCTCAGAGTCAGTGTCATGTCTGTGGCTGTTTCTGTGCAGATTATACAGAACTGTGGTATTTGGTATATTATAACTCACTGTTGCCAGCCAGTGGGCTGTGTGAGAACACTGACCCTGCTGAGCTGCTCCTGTAACTGTTCCCTTAGAGACAAGGGGCACTTATCAAACTGCCTCTTCAGCTCATTGTACTCATTCCTCTGCTTTTCCAGGACCTTCCGCTCAGCCGACACATTAGCCCTGCCCTAAAAACACACGGAAACACACACACACACACACACACACACACACACACACACACACCACCCAGTCCACATTCAGGCACACATACACACACACACACACAACCCAGGGAGAAACAAAAAAAAATCACAGACAACTCAAATCCATGCAGCCAGGTTTTAAAGCTACAGGCCAAGGCAGTTGTAGTATTAGAGGTAGAGGTTAGTTTAGCAGGAGTGTTAGGGGTTAAAAAGGAGGAAAAACAAAAAGGTATGTGCATGTCTGAATCAACATTTTAGTTTCGTTCACATAGAGATAAACATTCAAAAAGCTGATTTTGTCTTTTTATAAACACAAGACGTTTCCAACACTGCAGAGTAAAGACAGTTTGTGCTTTGTGTTTTAGGACAGACATCTACAAAGTAAGCAATGCAGGTCAGTCGAGATATCAGAGAACAGACACCGTGTATCTAGATTTCTTGCACATTCGGGTTGGAGTGAGTTTTCATCTACTAAAACGCAGACGGTAAAGAACAAGTCCAACATTCACATGCAAAACTGTGCAAGACCAAACGGCTAAACCTCAGTGTCACCTTCTCCTTCTCTTTCTGGATGGCCTTGTCCAGCTGGCTGAGTTTGTGCTGCAGCTGAGAGATAATTTCATTCTCAGTTTCCACCTGCTCCTGCTCTGCCCGTCTCTCTGCCTGCAGCAGGGCTTGCTCCATCTCCGCCTATACAGACAAATATGGAGTCAGAGCCTGCAAACCACCAAGTGCTATCCAGCTAAGTGATACTTTGGGGTGAGGCAGCTTCCGCACAACCCTCTGTAGTGTACAGTACGTGTGTGTGTGTGTGTAGGAGAAGCTGACCTCCTGTTTGGTCTCTTGTAGCTGCCGCTCCAGTTCACTGACTCTGTGCTTCAAGGTATCAACTCTGGCCAAGATCCTGCTCCTCTCCTCCTCCAGGTAGATCTGCTCCTGTCCAGCCAACAGCTCCTCACACTGAGGGAAGGATAAACTTTGCTAGAGAAGAACAAACAATGTATATTTCTCCACATGTGCATGCAAAGAGGGATGTCACGATTATAGATTTTCTTGGTACGATTATTGTCAGAGAAATAATCACGGTATTACGATTATCACGATTATCATGCATTCATTAATTTCACAACGCTATTAATGTGTAAAATCAAATATAGTTAAAATATACATTACTAATTATAAAATATTTTAAATATCTATTAAAATATGACCAATTATTAATCTGCCAGGGGAAGTGTCAGCGATACCAAATGTTTAAGTTAATTTTAATCTTTTTTTTTTTTATTAAAAATGACACTCTAGCATTTCAATTCCTACCAATTCAATGTTACGTTAGGTAAATGGACCAGTATCTGTGCATTTACCTTTACTTTGGCGCACATCCGCCGACACGGTTCATACATGATCTTTTTTTGGAAAGTGACGGTATTTAGGAATCTTTGCGATCAATTAATTGTGGCGTTTAATACCGCGATTAATTGTGAAAACAAGTAATCGTGACATCCCTACATGCAAACACGTGTTACCTCTTGGTGTGTGCTCTCTGTGCTGCTGGACTCCTCTCTCTGGGCCTCCTCATCGTTCTCTCTCCCCCTCTGGGGTCTGTCTACTCCTTGAAGGGACATCCCGCCTCCGGAGTCGGAGCAGGTCCCCGCGGCGCCTCCCAGCAGCCCACTCCTCACCACCTCGGCCAGCTCCACGGCGCTGTCCTCATGATTATACTCTGCACACAGGTTGAGGATGGTCTCCAGCCTCTGCCGCTCCTATAGAAGACATGTGAGACGTAAAAACGCGCTGTCCCACATTACTAGATCACATTGCAGATTAGCTTCAAATGTCCTTGTGTGACATTGTCCCCATTTAGGCAGCTGTCCCTCAGCCGCTGGGACGGGACAACTGTAACCTGATAGCAGGAGGGCTGAGGCTGATGCAGTTTGTCTCTCAGGAGGGGGTTCATAGTGAAACCTGTAAGAGGCTGGAGTTGTTTATGGACACAGAGCGTGATAAAAACCACAAGAAGAATAAATGTAATGTAAGTCACCGGTGAGTTTTAGTTGTTGCCTGACAGTTTCTCAGTTCACACCACAGCAGTTGTTATTCTGCTCAGTGACACTTCCGTCCAGATTTTCTTTTAGATTCTTGTTTCGTGTTTCTTCACCCTGCCCTTCTGTCGTCTCTCATCAGTCCACACAATGCAATGTTGGCTTTAATCTACAAAAATAACTGCACAGAGTATGTAATCATCATTCCAATCTGACCGTAACTCTGAATCTGGCTCAGCGAGGAACAATTGTGTCTGATGTGCCTCTTACTCTGTCAGAAACCATCAGCCCACATCGGTCTGCTATTTATTCAGGCTGTCATGAGCATTTACTTGAACTGCAAGATTTACACCTTAGACTGTGGTCGATGGATGCTGCATTTGGCCGATTCAGTTCTCAATGAAAAACACAAATATGCATATACAAGATTTTAAAGCTTTCAGACAGTTGGATAAGTGACTCAGTGAAGACTTTCTCTGAGTTGGCAGTGTGTGGATGTTTAAGATATCTTCTCCTTCTTAACACCTGAGGTTCAATGTGACACGACACTATTTTTTCAATACCATTAGCCAATAAGTGATATAACAGATCACACAAAGTTGTTCTTGTATATTATTACAGTATCTATTGTAGAAGCAGGCATATGAAATAATGGCAATTGTATCAATTGCTACATTCGACTCAGTGGCTCCTGATCAAGTTAAGTGCAATACAAATACATATCAGTCCACTGGAGTTACTAGATTTCCGTGCTTGCTTTATCTGAATATAGTAAACAAATGGCAGACTGTTGAACTTTTATCTTTAACTGGGCAATCTTGGCCACTTTGTTGAACAAAACACTGCACTGAAATAACCTCTGTTACATTTTCACCTCAAAATGTTGCAGGTTTAAAGAAAATGTGTCTGCTCAGTGTGTTTTCAAAGAAAGCCTCTCAGTGAACGATAACCCTGTTAGAAATAACATTTTTAACAGCAGTAACAGCAGTTTGGCCTCTTCTGAGTGGAGTTGAGGCCAAAATTAACTTTTCTATATCTTCCATTGTAGCATTGCCCTTTACTTACGCTGAGAGATAAAGTGCAGCTTGTTTTTTTTTTAAAGTGCAGCAATAGTGTAGGTTGGTTCAATAAACTGTGAAAAATATAATAAAAAATCCTGCAAAGCTGAGCCAAGTGTGCCAAAAGAACAGTGTGCCAGATATAGAGCATTCGTTCCACTGAGAGGAAATCCTCTCTTTGTCTCTCTCATCTATAGTTCTGCAATTTATCATTTTGTGTGTGTCTCTCAAGGCTGCAGTACCAACAAATCAAGGTTGGTTCACCACCACACATCAGATCTACTGTGGGGTCCAACGGTCTGGCGTTAAGTGGTGTCTGACTTTTGGACCCCACTATTGTTGGGGGACAGGCTAGATTTGATGTCAACAAACATAATAACAGGAAACAGAGGTAAAATGATAAAGTGGGACTTGAAGGCCAGTATCAGAGGGCCTCTGTTAAAGGAACAGTTCAACAAAATAGTAGAATATGCTTAGCTAAAATGGGCTAAACTAAACTAAGCTGATGATCTTATGGTTACTATTGTCCTTAGGTAACTCTTGGGAAAAAAAGAAAAGAAAAAAAAAGCATGCAAATCTAAATAATCTTTTACCAGGAGGAGCATTATCCACCTGCAGTGTTTCAATATGTTGTATGTCTGTTCAATATGTTGTTCAATAACTCACATTGAACACATTACAGTGGCCATCAGCATGTGTTGCATGCATGCACAGTGAACAGATTTCGCTGTGTTTATACACAAGGCACAAACCCTTACTCATACATGTTGGTGCTGAAACCTAAGGAAATGTTTATCAAAAATATATTACAGAAAGCACTATTACTTTTAGTGTCTTATTACACAATATCTTAGCACACAAACAATTAACCCTATCCTGATCACTCTCTGCGTGCCATAATTGTAAAACCTGGAAACAGGGCAAAAATACCAAATCCAACTCAGAATGACAAATGAACTCTAATCAACAATTTCAAAGGTGAGATATTTATCCTTTGTGGGCTTCTGCATTAGCAAAGGTGATGGCTTCCTGTGCACATGCTCAGACTGGATGACTCAGCAGGGAAGAGACACGGACATCCACAGAAGTCAAACCTCCTATCAGCCCATGCAAACTCAGGCACACGTTGTCAGTAACTCTCTTATTTGTTACCAGAAACCCTTTGGCTCCTGAAATAGTCTGGGGACACGGAGACTGTCCGGGAATGACCCCTCCCCCCCCCCCCCCCCTCTCCCTCCTCTTCTCTCCTTCCCTCCCTCCCTCCCTCTCTCTCTCTGTGGTCCCTTCAGCTGTCAGTTTGGTGGCAGGCCGGAGTGGGGGGTGGGTGGGGGCTGAAGAACGGTGGGGTGTCTGGTGGGTGTGGATTGAGGATGGATAACAGGTATGCAGCCTGTGATCTGGACTGGGTATGATTAAGAAAGAGCCCACAGTGAAGCGGTGGCAGCTTTGAAAGTAAATGCCAATCGCCCTCTTGGTAAATATAGTGTTGAGCAAGAAGCAGCCACGCCCTCCGCTCTGGACCTTCAGACTCGTGTGGAAGAATGTTCACCCCGTGTCACTCGGGCCACATGCGCTGACGATGCCAGTAACGCTCAAGAGGGATGAGGCAGTGGCTGTGTGCCAGGAGATTTGGACAAGATATCTGAATGCAGACATAGTGTCTGCCATACCAGCAGTCTCAGCGCCTTCTCCACTCAGCTGTATTTATGTCCTTTAAAACATGTGATTATATGTCTTCATCAATTTCCTGTGCTGTTTTTAAAGCTGTGTAGTCAAACCAAAGATGTTTTTTTTCCCCCCAAATAGTTTCCAACTTAAATTCACAGAAACATCTGAAATAATCAGTATTTCTTAACAATTACAGTATGACCTCTACAGCTTGTCACATTTCTTTATGATTAAATAAACAAGATATATGTGTTAAACAGTGCAGAGCAGCTGATGAACACGATTCACAGCCATCACTATAAAAACTAAAATATTCTTCTCATAAATTTGCAAAAACCCAAACACAGCTAAAAATGCTTTTGGATGGAAAAGATGTTTTTTGCTTTGAGTGTGTGTGTCCAAACTCAGCCACGGCTTTACAGCTGTGACATCTTTGTATAAGCTTGCTTTGATGTTTTTTTCTTAACCAGCCAAAGGTTGATTATGTGAATTTAAAGAATATACAAATTCCATCCATACACAGGATATAGGATAAACAAACAGCCATAAAGGACAAACAAGAGAAGCAAATATTTTCTCTATGACTTCCTTAGTGAGGTTCTCAGCAGCGTCCAGAGTCGGACTGGACCTATTTTTCTTAAATGTATTTACATGTCAAACTGTGAAGGCTGATCACTTACCAGTTTCTCCATTTCCTGCTCACGCAGCCTCTCCTCTCTCTGCCAGCGGTGGTATTCCAGTAAGTCGTCCTCGTTGTCACTGATCTCAGAGATGCTGTTTTTGCGTTCTCGGGTATATGGTTTCATAAGACTCTGGTCTTTGCTGGAGGATCCTGTCACAGTCATGCAGGAGGTTTTTCTTTGGCTACGAGGGCTTGCGAGGGGAGAAGTGCCAGACAGAGAGCCCAGACCTGACGCTGTCTGCCTGCTTCCATGGTCCTTCTCCAGCCCAGAGAGTGGAGATGGACTCTGGGCATACATCACTCTCATGGCTTCTGCTTTTTTTGTTGTGAGTTTCCGGGGGCCCTGGGGGCTCTCAGGAACAGGTTTAGCAGCGAAGCCTTGTGAAGGGAGGGAGGAAGCCGAGCTCTGCGATCCAGAAGTCCCCCTGCGGGACATGTAAGGGCTGAGAGGAGGAAGCTCTCTGAGGCTGGTGGTGGGCCCAGTTGGCTCTGGATTCCTGAGCCTTTGAGGGACGTCAACAAACTGACCCTGCTCTCGCATGGGGCTGGGGGATCTCTTCTGGAGGGAGGAGCCTCTTACTCGGGGGCTGGAAGGAGCTGTTGGTGAAAATTTGACAGATGATGACTTGTGACTCTCCGTGCCCAGTCCTGACCCCGCACTATGGGGTGTGGGGTTCGACCTTGTGTTCCTCAGAAGCTTCGGGCTCTCCTGGACCTTTTGACCGCCACTAGCACCGACCGAGGCAACGGGCAGCGAGGACCGTGGATGGGGAACAGGAGCGTGGTTTGAATGATGAGGGGCCCGGGCTGGAACTGGAGGAGCTTTCAGCATGTTGTTCTCATAAATGGGCTCCTCTGTGTTGGCGTTGTTTCTTCCATTGAGCATGTTTGGATGAGATGATGATGATGATGGTGACTTCAGCACCAAGGACTCCTGGAGGTTCTTTGCAATGCTGTTGACTTTGGAGTTTGCATTTCTTGAGATCGACTGATGGTTCCCATTTAGGTCGCTGTGAGAGTCTGCAGAGGGGGAGACAGAAACACTTGTGCATGAGCATTCCTGTTGAATAAACAAGGAGGTCAGGCACACTTAGACAGACAGTTGCAAAAACACACATAAACAAACACACAGTCGGAGGAATCTGTTGTCCCTAGTCATCTTTGCCCATTTGACCCCCGCCACACCTCAGGTCAGCGCTGTCGGACAACCAGGGTCACCCATAAAAGGCAAAATACACACGGCTGAACATGTTGTTACACACACTGTGTCTCAAATGCCCAGTAGATAAATGTCTTGGAGTCCATCCTCCCCTGTATGAACCAAACCCTGCGATCTGGATGTTGTGCTCCTCACTGGTTGTTGTAATCCCACATGGATCTGGAGTTGCTAAATATAAAAGTTGCAACCGTGTACCTCATTCAGAGCAGATGAAATCAGGGGCTGGTCAGGAAAGAGTGGGCCATACACACTGGGCAGGGTGTGGTGCCTCTTACTGCACTGTTCACGCACTGACAGCCAAACCAGTAAGGTCAGAGGAGAATGGCTTCTAAATATCATCGACAGCATGAGGAAACTGTTACCACAATTACATAAGATCATAAATGTTGCTATATAAAAAGGAAAAATAAAAGATCCAAAAAGTGGTGCCAGAGATTATAACAAGCCTTTGTCACAATAGGGTCACACACTGAGCGAAAAGCACAGTTTTAAATGAACTAGATCACAATGTAGGCCACAGATAATTAGTTCTGATCAAGCTATTTCTACATCCTCTCAAGGATAATAATAACTAGCATCACACCTTTAAGACAAGTTGGGCCTGAGATGTGGAAACCACAAGCTGGCAAGATTTGAGAAGCTCAAAACAAGTCGTTCACATCTGAGAACCAATGGACTGAGCAGCTTAACACGGATTTAAGCCTTGAAACACATATATTTTAAACCTGCATTAGTGGGAACACGTGCAATGCTTTTATTTTTACACTAATGTCGAAGGAGGCCAAAGTTACAGTTTGTGTGACTCTCAGCCCAAAGCATTTGCTCTGCCCAGAATAGCTGCTGAGGAAACCGTGCAACCTTCATACACACAGTTGTCAGTGACCAGCTTATTTCTGGATCACAGGAATTGTTCGGAGTTGGATGTTGGTTTATCATGGTTTTGGTACAAATATCAAACAGCTGAATCTTTACCAGTAGGAGGAGCTTTAGTGGTGCCTATTCCTTGGCTTCCTCCAGGCAGCATGCTCTTCATCCTCAGGGCCTCTTCTGGATGGTTGAAGCGGAAAAAGGCCGACTGGCCAAAACACAGCATGCATCCTGCCAGGAGAGAAGAGCATGTGGGCAAAGAGCTGTCAGTGATGTGCTGATTATCATTTATTCACACCTCCATAAATCTACTGCTACAAGATCTTGATACCAGCACCCAACCTCAAACGGCATCCATTCAACTTATTTGAGTCTAAATTAGTTTAACTGGATTTACAAATACCTAAAGATTTACAGTAAGTCAGCTTGTTATGTTCTAGTACAAGGAGGATTTATTGTAGACAAATTCAGTGAGATTTATTTCTAACATTTCACATTTCAGCTAGATTTATGGTAAAATGAAGAAATCCATGTGTCAGTAATCAGTGCACTGACCGTTTGACTGACATTAATAAACTCAGTTTAACTCACGTGTGATTAACCAGTAAATGTAATCAACTCCTTCTTCTTTCTCTGTATTTCCGGTGGTTTTCAACAATGCCTGATAAACTTCCTGAGAATCTCACGCTTGTAGTTTTGTTTCCAGTTATAGATACTCCACAGAGAGTTCAGTATTTATTTCCTCCTTCAAAATCAAGTCAACATTGTTCCTTATGATATGATTGAGTCCGTTTCCTTCATTCCTGAGTTGTTTTATTCAGCATGTCGTGATTGTCCTTTGACTGAAGCAATGCCTGAAGTATTCTTGTTGAGCAGCTGCTGCCTCCTCGTGCACCGGCTGATCACCCAGCTTCAAATGACATTCTGCTGTAGCTGCTGGCTTGGATCCCATGTAGATGGAACTAAGGGGGGCGGGTTGTTGTGCTTATGGCGGGGCAAGTATGCATGTTACTGGAAGGACATGGGGCTGTTTTGCTATTGCCACTGTCGCCAAGTGCTGGCTCATGGTGGGAACTGTTGCGTCTTTGTTTATAAGTTGTCCTAACCTTAGCAGGTGTAGATGTATGACAGACTATATAGGGATCTTGGGTGGCAGCAATCGCTTCAGGGTGTAGACGTCCTCTGCATGAAACATGTCATAGGCGCTATAAAGATTTACTTGACCCTTGGTAAAGCTTGCCTAAACAGTTTGCCTTCAATTGAAACACTGCAGGACCCCGTTTTCTATTATAACTGTGCAAATATAGTGACCATTTTAAGATACTGGACTGTAAATCAGTGCGAGTGCTTTAGACTAACATGGAATCAATGTGTATTACTGTCCTACTAAATGACTAGTAGCCCTCTGGATATATTTTAATAAAAAAAAAGATCACAAAGTTATTGATATAAAATTCAAGTTAAATAAGCTTTCACACCAATATTCACAAAACTGCCGTTATTAAAGTCTGTGATTGTGTTACCTTGTGTCAGACGACAGGGTTTGGTGACGTGACAGCCATCGACAGAGCACTGGTTCCCACACGGGTACAAGGTGATATTGCCGGCCTGGTTTTCAATATAGCAATGCTGCTCTGCAATGCCGAGGCCCTGCAGGGGGATATCTGTCCCCCCGCTGCCCAGCGTGGTCCTCCCTGCAACAAGAGAATACATTTTCTCAGTATCACTTACTGGACGTCCATATGGACATGTGAATACTTTTGTGAAGTATTCTTAGGTTGAGGTTCAAAGGCGGAGGGCTCAGAGGTCAAGGCCCGCATGGAGTCAGGTGTTACACTTAGCCTGGCAGATGACAGGCATGGTGTCAGTGGAAATTAATAGAAGCATCTACTATTCACTGTGTTGTCATTTGATTATGAGTTATACTACATCACTGCCAGGGTGCAAGAGATACAACTCAACACAGACACATACAGTGTGCTGTGTATTCATATTTGACAGCAGAGTCGAGATACAGCTGGGAAAAAAAAGCCTAGAGAGCTTTTTTTTTTCCCCCTTTAGTGCTACTGTCTCTATTTTTCTCTGTGGTGTCGAGGACCAGTTTGAGAACATGGTGCAAGAAAATCACAGACAACAGTGTAGTTGCCACTGTGGTACAGTATGGGTAACAATAAGATGGTTAGAAGGTGACATGTCATCAGTTTTTGACAATTCATCTCTCATGACAAGTACTGGTTACTTATTTAAACTGAACCACTGGCTTGTTCTACGTGTGCTTCAGAAAGACTGTCTATATTTCATATGCTGCTAACAATAACATAAGTGGGATCTTCAGCTTCTTAGGCCTTTAATTGATAGGATAGCTGTAGAGAGACAGGAAATGGGGAAATCGAGAGAGGAGGAATGACATGCAACAAAGGGCCGCTGGTGGAATCGACAACATCGTCAACATGACACATTCATATTTAACAAGCTCTCAGGCCTAGCAACCTAAAATATGAACACTCACAACGTTTGGATTTTAGTGAGAATAATCGGGTTAAATTAGTAAAAAAAATACACACACAGAGACACACACACACACAAACATACACGTATGAGGTCGTTACCTTCTAGCAGTGGTAGCAAAGTGATGGCAGTGCTCAGACGTCCACTTCCCAAACTAACCAGATGGGGGCGCTCTGCCTGGACTTTCAGGGACTTGCCTGTCTCTATCAGGTCTAAAGGTGTATTCTGTCACAATAAAATCAGACAAAGGAAAGACATCAGTACATTACCATTAGGTTTTCAACTTTCAACAATCAGTTTTGTCAGGAATCCACACAGTGAAAATTAGATGTATGAACAACTAGGTCTAGGTCTGTTGAAAATAATAATAAATAAAGTCCAGCATGTGTACTTGAATTAAACTTCTGTAAAATCTACAGATGAATAACGGTTGAATATAAAATATAAATCTGATGATGCAAGTCTGTGACAGAGACACTGGACCTGGACCTTTCGCACAGAAGTATGTGAGGCATGTCTGCATCAATAAATACACTGTCACATGGTCATTAGTATTCAATTTATGATTCTGGGAACTGCCACATGTACAACATGCTCAACATGCACTGTTTCATATTAAGTTAGCTAAGAAATAGTAGAAAAGAATCCAGCAAGATTATCCTGCAACACTTGTTAAATTTAACATGTAGAATTATGAATATGTATGAAATGGAAAAGGTGGATAAGCCCATTCTTATACCAAGCAGCACAGATTGCAAAATTATTTTGACTGGTAAGCGGTTTTCAGTAATGTAGAATAAAAGTCTGACCCAACACAGATACTAATAAAAAATAAAGTCTGTTACACTTGATTTAACTTGCATCACTTTTAAACGGTCACTGGTCCCGAAGTAAGAACCTACTCACCTGTAAGACCTGGTGAGTCTGTCGCCCATGTTCCACTTTATTCCTGCTCATGCGGTCCATGTCGGCTGGACTGTCAGGATTATCTGACACGTGAAGATCCTGAAGCAAACACACACACACACACACACACACAGAGAGAGAGAGAGAGCAAAAGAGAGAGGGAGAGGGAGAGAGAGGAGAGCAGGGGATGAATGGGAGCGCTGGGAGTACAGCTACTACAGTTGTACTACAATGGGAACAGTGCTTTCCTTAGAAACCCTTCTGCCCCAGTTATAAGCCCATGTGACCAAACCATTATAGTGGGTAATTGTTTCTCCAGAACTGGCCAGACAAAAAGATCCATCAGGAAAGATGGCACTGATTTATGTCTCAATCTATGAGAGAGATTACTGCGTGTAAGTGCCCAGGTATCTGACAGAAAGTGTGGGATTCACAGCCGGATCTTATGTAAATATCATGTGGTAGAGTCAGAGCAGAAGGTGTGCATGAGCTCTGCAGGTGCCTCACACATAAGGGGTCACATCCCTGTGCTTCCTCCGACCACGATGAGTCAGTGTGACTCACTCGCAGACCTCGCACAAACACAAACACACACAGTCCGTGTTTGCAGACAGATGCTGCAGATTAGATCCAGCTGTCTGCTCATCGCGCTCACATCAAACGAGAGGGGAAACAACAGCCTGCGAGGACCAGACATGTCTCAAACAATCGCACACAGACACATAAGACGTCCAGATGACTCACCATATTTTTCTGCTAAAACTTGGCATTCACTTCTTTCACTATCACTCACACGGATTTCGCACTCTGGCAACGATTTAGCATCGCTGTGCATTCCAAGCAAAACTGAAACAGTCACTCACCCACTCTCTGGTGTCTGTTTTGTCTGCTATGAACCAATGGGAGGTTAAACCTGTGTTGTTCTCCGCCAGGTATATTTCAGAGGATAGATTTCTAAACTTGAATCATGTGGGAGTTTTCAGAGGGGCACAGAAACAACCAAAAAGTAAAGTAAAGTCTAAGTAAGGTGTTTGGCCATCCTGAGCCTCCAGAGCAGCTTCAGTGATCTTTAGCTGGATGGGATGGTGGTGTTGCACAGGGCTGAGATCTGGGGACTTTAAAGACAATAACATGTGATTCATTGCATGTTTCATATTCATCATTAACCATCTGTGCTGCCCTCCTCTTCTGTGTTTCTCAAGTATTCTATTTTTCACTTTAATTTCTCACTAGTTTGTGTGTCAGGAAATGACCTCATCAACCCATTCGCACACCAACACATGACTGTTGCATCAAAGCAGGGATGCTTGAGCTCTTTGTTGCTCCGTGCTGACATCACTGATCAGTCCAAATTTTAGAAAAAAAACTAAAAACAAAACCCATCCACTGCTGTCATGCTCCAAGTTTAGCCCAGGCCTCCTCAGACAACGGGGCGTTTAATCTGCATCTGATGTCACTGCAGACGAGGCTGCTGGGTGAAACTACACACATCTGACAATTACGTCCAGTGTGTGTGTGTGTGTGTGTGTGTGTGTGTGTGTGTGTGTGTGTGTGTGTGTGTGTGTGTGTGTGTGTGTGTGTGTGTGTGTGTGTGTGTGTGTGTGTGTGTGTGTGTGTGTGTGTGTGTGTGTGTGTGTGTGTGTGTGTGAGGACCCAGTGACACGGAGAACAGACCGTCCCCTCTGTTCAGTGCTGACACTGGACCCCTCACGCCTCTGCTGTCAGCCCACTGGCTGTCAACACTGCTCCTCTTTCAGCCACGCAGTCAAGGCACAGGACAGGAGAGTGGGCAGGGTAACGTGTCTCTGTCTGTCTGACTCACACACACACACACACACACACACATATATACACACACTCTCACACACACACACATATGCTTCTGCTCCCGCAAGCCTCAGTGATTTAACGTACACACCCAGGCTGGAGAACAGTTTTAATGCTTGCAAATGCAGGGCCTTCCACTGTAACCTGTCATTATGGGGGCAGTTATGCCCTTCAGAGTTGCCATGAGCTTCTGAAAATAGACACCGCCAGCCGCACAGTCTGGGCTGCTACTTTTAAAGAGAAATGACTTTTGCTGAGAACACTGACAAAACAGAGGAAGACACTGAAGAAAACAAAAAACATTACGTTTAAAATGATTGACAAAATAAAAGACGGTGTTATTGTGTAAAGGACAAAATAAAATTAGGCAGAAGAGCAGAACAACAGTGCTGCCAGACACAGCCAACAGTTTTCCTACAAACAGACATGCAGCTCTTACCATTTCTCTATTCTTACAGAGTCCAAACAACAGATAGATCCATGACTTTGTCTAAAGATGTTTAATCCACTGAGCAGTGTCCACATTATTGTTTATGTCTTGCTCCTAGATTTTTTCATTCACGCACTGAGTTCCTCTGCTATTTCCCTCCTCCCAACCCCTTCTCCTCCCCATCCCGGTGCAGAGTTACATCCCCAACATGCAGCAGAGAGTGGCACTGCCCTCAAAATGTGGTCTTACTTCTGACTTAATGCCCCATGGGTTTTTTTTTTCATTAACTTCCTTTTCTCTTTTTGGAAAATAAAACCATGAGTTTATCTCTTCACTGCAACATTGAACAGTTTAAGGAGTCAAAGTTCAGATCCTCCTGAGATGCACTCAGTCCTACAGGATTTCCATTGATTTAAAGCTCAGATGGACCACACCAGAGTATCACAGGAGACTGGAAACCACAACCCCGCAATGCTGTGAGTCTCCTCAGCATTGTCTATAAAGCAGGTGTTAACAGTCTGATCCAGGGAGGAAATAACACGTGGTGTAGGAGTAGGGGATGGAAAAGACCTCATGTCCTCTGACTTCCTGCTCCAAGCTCTGATCCCACTGATGCAACCAGACTGGAAAGAGGGAATTTCCACCCTGGAAAACTGTTGAATAACAATTTATGATAATATGACTAAGCACAGTGGATTATAATGTGTCCACTGTGCTTGACACATCAGTGATAATGGGATAGAGAAATACTATGTTCCAGAGGATGTGAGCGAACACGTGAGCAATCTCTTCAGGCGTCCCACAGGAACGATTTGGCTCAGAGACACTCTGAGGAGGGAGAGTGAAGGAGAGTGGGAGAAAAGACTCCACTATTGATCTCTCAAGGCTTTTCCCATGGTCTGAGGCCAGAGAGGAGAGATGGAGGAAATGAAGCAGATGATGAGTCACAAAGGAAAATAAAAACAAACAAACAGAGGCAGCTAAGTAACCAGATGGGCTTCGAGCAGAGTCTGCGGAGAGGTTAATGCTCTGAGTCAGGCGCCCTCAGCGAGGTGCAGCTGAGGTACAGCTGAGGGGATGCCCTTTAAACAGTGTTTCTGAGTGTGGATTAGTCACTCTGTCTATGGAGCAGCTGATTCACTGTAGCAGACATGAAGGATTATTTAAGGCAAAGTCTTTATTCTTACTAATATTCACTAATAATTTGGTGAATGGTATTAGCTGATTAACTATGATATGTCATGAGATGATTAAACAGTTGAGCTTTGTATTGTGATTATGGCATGTTAATCAGTATGAAAGTGTGAAAGGAGGTTGCTTTTTACGAGTCTCTAATCTTAACATTAATATTTACACATTTATTGACACAGAGATTTGACAAAATGCTGCGTGAAGACTTTTTACACCCCAAAAAGAGTCCAAGTTCCAATTACTTGGAGCATCAAAAAGACTAAATGTAGTAAAAGAAAAATCAGAGGGGAGCAAAATAAAGCTGATCAGCTTTAAGGCCCATGAACTTTACAGTTGCAGTATGAAAGATTTGATTAATTAGTCAGATGTTTCCTTGTTATTTACATGAATGGGTAAAACGTGTAAAAAATGAAAAAAAAAAAACACAAATCATCCATTACATTAAGTTCCAATAATGTTTAATCAAAATAAGTTTCTTATTTTGCTTTTTCCAGTTATCAATATTAAAAAATATCTTGGTATTGTTTTGCTGATAAGATGATCCAGTTGAATCACCGTTCAGTGTGAGGGTCTGTTTGTGATCAGCTAATAATGACTTCATGCGACTTTATTTTCTCTGTACATGCACTTAGGTCGTAAGTGATGCCTCAGCATTGGACGGGTTACGAGCTCTGTGGGAGGATGATAAACGTTCACCAACTGGAGGGTTTTCCAGCTGCAGCCTCAGTGTGTGTATTTACTGATCACACCAGGGTGAGGTTTTCTGACAGCTCTTGAAATATGTGTCTGGTGGTGAGCGGTTCAGCCCGGTCAGTTTCTGCTGCCCTGCAGTCACACACTGCTGTGTGTCGTCTCAAACAACTGTGGAGCAGATGTGCGCAGGTTTCTGCTGGGTTCAGACAAGAAGATAATAACAACTGTGGAGGTGTTGTCTCACTTTGAGACCAAAAAACAGCTTAATTCATGCACCTGAGGAACATGTGTGAAGGTGTTTTGATCACCTTTTTTCCTCATCTGAGTTCACCATTACTTAACATGGGCTTGCATGCACTGAACTGAGAAGCACTTCCTCTCAGGTCATGCACAAATCCTGCCTCATCCGCCAATTCTGACAGACCAAAATATCACCTTTGACCTAGAACCTTGACCCTATAGCTTCATCATAACCATTTGAGTAGCGTTGTATATACAGATTGGGAAGAATAGGCTCAACTCGGGACGAGACATACCCTCATCTTCATACCCAGGAGGAGCGATAAAAGACAGATTCACAGATGAGCTAGAAAGATTAATACCGTCTGCTGCACAGACCAGGATAGATGCAGGCCACTGTGATATAACAGCTTCTCATTGCACAGCGCAGAAAGCAACGTGATGCCAAATTCTTCTTCTGATAAGGCATCAACCCAGACGAGCATGAATGAGTACGAGAGCACAACAGGAAGCTGATGATATTCCCAAAACCATTCCTATGAGCCTCCCACCAAACAGATGTCTCATCATTTCCTTTGTACAGATTCATATGTCCACATTAAAACAACCAACAACACATCATAGTCTTTGTGTTGGATATACTTTCCCCTGTCATGCAACACTACATAATATTAGAAGTGTTATGCTGAAAATGTACTCACCCAGGCTCACGTGCACCTCACACTCCTGTCAGGAGAAATACTTCATCAGTGTGTAATTCCTCCAAAGTACATTACTAGACGCATGAGCTCTGAAGGCAGCCTGATCTCACACACATATAAAAGTCTCCATTCACAGAGCCGGCTGGGTTTGACCCCTAATCTCCCTTTCTCTCTCTCTCTCTCTCTCTCTCTCTCTCTCTCTCTCTCTCTCTCTCTCTCTCTCTCTCTCTCTCTCTCTCTCTCTCTCTCTCTCTCCCTGAAACCAGATGACTTGCACCTGCTCCCACTGCTCTGTAATATTTAAGTTATTAATGGGTGTGCTCAAAGATAAAGATAAATGATTAAAGCGATGATATTTAAGGTATGTATAAACTCTCTCTCTCATACACACACACACACACACACACAGTGCAAAGTAAATGAGGAATAAATGGGTCATATTGGACTGAGAACCACCATGCCAAACTGCCACAATAGCCCCATTATCTCCATCTCTCTCCCCCTGCAACACACACACACACACACACACACACACACACACACACACACACACACACACACACACACACACACACACACACACAGGGGCGATCAAGCAAACATTTTTGTTTCTCATTACCCGAGCTGGCGAGGAGCATCCCCTTGTCTGTCAGTCCAAAGATTAAAACCACCACAGATGAGACGTCTCCTCAGCTTCTCATGAGAAAAACTTCTCCTGTCCTGTGGAGGATGGAAATCTGCTGTCACTTCTTCATTGCTGTTACACAGAAAGTGAAATATCCACATACATCCTTCTCCAAGGTCCACCCCTCTTTCCAGCCCTCTTTCTCTCCCCACTTATCATTCCTTTTTCTCCTTCATTTAAATCTACCCACGCTCCTGTATCGCTCTGTGATTCTCAAAGGGCAGACAAAACATGGAAAAAGTGTCGGTGGGATGAGATCACTTCAAACTCATTGAGGATTAGAGAGGGACAGAGCCAACTTTCTTTTGGCACAGGTGCAGCATTTTTTGTGAGTTTACATTTCAGCATACCATATAAAACAAAAGCTGAATATCTCTGTGTTTGCTTTAGTTTGTCACAGACAGCTGAGAGCGGGCACAGTGGTAAATTTAGAGCCTTTGACAAAGTGCCAATCAGGAAATTATAGTTATCACAGCCAATGAACACTCAAGTTTTTCCTCTCAGGCTGGA
This sequence comes from Trachurus trachurus, assembly GCF_905171665.1. Taxonomy (NCBI): domain Eukaryota; kingdom Metazoa; phylum Chordata; class Actinopteri; order Carangiformes; family Carangidae; genus Trachurus; species Trachurus trachurus. The sequence goes on along the minus strand of NC_139903.1, from coordinate 14,595,210 downwards.
ATTTTTAGCCTGGCTGTTGGTGCGGGACACGTTGTCAGGGACCGAGTAATTGGTTCAGCCTGTGCTGGGCTCAGCTCAAACTCGGTGCGTCATGCTGCTTTTGCCACCAATAAAACAGTCAAAGCAGACAGAAATATCTGTGTGCTCTTCTCTGGTCAAAGGTAATGGGTGAGTTTTACTGCACGTCTGGGATCTGATGAGAAAACAAGCAGCCTGCACCACAGTTAACATAAACTCACTACATCTTTACTAGGCAATACTACACTTGTCAAGTCTGACGGCTCATCAGTCCTTTAATATTTCACTGTTTGATAGTGATTGTTGCCATGAGTGAATGAAACTGTATTTGGTCTTTCCCAACTACATAAAAACAGTTTAAACGTGTTTTTTCATGAAAAACAAGTGAATTATCCTAATTGAACCATGATCTGTGGGAGGTGAAGAACACCATTGCACTAAATATTGATGGTTCAGGAATATCATTGCTGTACCTGACAAATGAGGAGGGTTATAACTGAAAATGCAGATGGCCGAGCCCAAGGCCACGTGTCTCTGGCTCTCTGAGGCCAGGCAAAGGCCATGCGGAGGCAAAGTCTGGCCACAGTAAATAATAATACTTTTTTCTTCTTCCTTTGAAACAGGGCATTCACATTCACAACATAGCTCCTATCCCTGAGTGGGATTCAAACCCCCAGCCTCCCAATGCAAGCTCAGTGGCATTACTGACCTCCAGCTCCATGTGTTGATTAATGGTAGCCTACTTTAAATCAGATTATTAGGAACATCTTGGCTGTTTGTGGTGTTTTTTAGCACAATTATCTGTCTGTGCAGTCAGTGTGTGGCTCCTGATGCTGAGGTTGTGAGCTTGCTTGACAGAGATCACATTGAAGTGCCCCCTGTGGCACTCTCAAACATTTGTGCAAGACATTTTCTAGTTCCTTTTCTTAGCTGAAAACCTTTCAATGACCCTCTTAGACTATGGTGAGACTAGCTGAACATCAGCTGCAACAATATGTGCTGTGAACTGTCTTCGGTTGTTGATGGAAACTCACAGAAACACATAACACACATACCCTGGTGTTTCAATGATGAAGCAGCTGACACCTGGTGGCAAAGTCAGTGAGGTGCAGCCCAACAACACAATCACCATGGCAGCCCTGGCATGTTTCTGCTACACATGGCTGTGATATAAGATGCACTATATTTATTCTATTTGGCAAAATAGCCCTAAAGCTGTATCAAAACAGATATTTTACAGAAACAAAAATGGATTCTTATAATGAGGACTGGATATATCTGAAACAACCTCAGTATCACTGGTGCATTGCACTTTCCCAATACCATGCTGTATCACTTAATTTTTCACTTTTTGGTTTTGATTCAAGTCCAGAGTTGTGTAGCTACCTGGCAAAGTATCAGCAAAGAGCCATGACATGTCTTTTGTGCACTGTAGGCTACATGACTGAGATGTGGTTTATTTGTAGCACTGACGTTTAATCAGTGATTCTGATCCCTGTATAATTAGACCACATACCTTTCTGTCTTCAACCTAAATCTCCTTACAGCACAAACGGTAATCTCACTGCACCAGCAGAAAAAGCTCATGTACCAGCTCTGTGCTGCTGTAAGCTGATGGCCTGTCAGTCATTTCACAAAACCAGTTTTCTTTGAATAAATGCCCTGCCTTTCTGGCACCTATAGTGTAGATCTGGGTGATATGATATAGGCCTTATATTGTTACATATCCCTGACACACCTGTTGTATTATTGACACATACATTTGCTCAGATGTGATTGTGCTCATTATGGTAAAACAGCTGCACTTGTTTTTTTCCCCCTCACATGTAAAAAGGAAACACCTGGAGCCTCAAGCAGAAAGAACCGTTAGTTTGTTTACTGCAGACTTTTACCACAAAGTGGCACAAACTCGGGGCACTTTTGACTTCGAGGCAGCTGTTGTATAAACCCTTTGAGGTGGGATGCAACACCACCTGCTGCAGCTTTATGTATTAACATGCACTCAGCTTGTCATTATCTGAATCTAGATACCTATAATTAATGCAGTTTACATAAACCCACAGTTGTGTTTCTGGCTTGGTTGAAGCTTGTAGAGGACTCAAATGGGAATGACCCACCTAACATCTCTAGTTTAGCTAAAACCACGTCTTCAAGACAGAAGCCAGTTGCACATAAAATGGCAACCACCTTGGGTTCGAGTAGGAAAAAGACCCCAGCGTGCCTGAACTATCTCCATGATTGCAGCGTGCACTTACACCGTCCTGCACTGTGGGATTTAATATCCACATCATCTGATACACACTGATGAACTCACCTCCCCGTTAGCTGCACAGATGTGCACAGTCATGCTAGAAAAGACCACATTATCAGCAGTCTGCAGGTCGTGTTGCAGGATCTGGCTCGTTACTGACTGGGGGCCATGATGTTCACATACCATGCATAGTTTCGGCCTGCAGTGCACAATGAGCAGCGCTAACATTAGCCTACTTAACTGCTACTTCATTGAAAGAAACTGAAAGTCACATTTTCCAGGGACTCATGGCCTACTGAAGCTGAACACAAACTCAGCAGCTAGTGAGTGAATATGTGAAATGAAATTAGCATTTAACCTCAGACAGCACAACGAATGGTAACCATTGTTTTGTTTTTGTATGAAACAGGCATTTATTAAATAAAAAAAGAGAGAGGGCGAGAAAACATGCGAAACAAGACAGCTTTTATCAGGACGAGTTGCTCTTTCGATGAGGAGTGGGTGGCCCTTAAAAGGGCCTTTGGGTGTAAAGTTATTAGCCGACGAGCTAATACTCTTGAGACTGAGATGAGGCCTTCTTTCCCGCCTTGCCGGAGCTCGGCGCGGACTGCCCGGTCTTCTTGGGCAGCAGGACGGCCTGGATGTTGGGCAGCACGCCGCCCTGGGCGATGGTGACTCCGCCGAGCAGCTTGTTCAGCTCCTCGTCGTTGCGGACGGCCAGCTGCAGGTGGCGGGGGATGATACGGGTCTTCTTGTTGTCCCTGGCGGCGTTGCCGGCCAGCTCCAGGATCTCAGCGGTGAGGTACTCCAGCACGGCGGCCAGGTACACGGGGGCCCCGGCGCCCACCCTCTCGGCGTAGTTTCCCTTGCGGAGGAGACGGTGGACACGGCCCACGGGGAACTGCAGCCCGGCGCGGGAGCTGCGGGTCTTGGCCTTAGCGCGGGCCTTGGCTCCGGTCTTTCCTCTTCCAGACATCGTTGGTTGTAGGTTTTGCGTTTTCAAAACAGAATCCTGTAATGATAGGGGGAATGCAGCACGACCTGGATATAAACCCCCGGCGAGGTCCCGCCCTCAGACGCGATTGGCTGTTGGAGTGAAACTGCTCGAACGCGATTGGCTGTGAGGGGTCGAAGGGAAGTGAAAGCCTGACCAATCACGATAGGTCTTACTGAAGCAACGAAGGCGATTGGCTGTCACGGCTGCTTGTTGTCACGTGTGTGAAGGGGGGCGTAAGAGAGACCAATCCAACAGCTTCCCTCCAGCTTTAAAGTTTTTAGCGCGTTCGTTCACAAAAAAAAAAAACAGTGAAAGTGATAAAGTCAAAGAATATATGAGAATGAATGGTTTTAAAGATCAAATTCGCAAAATGATCTAAATGTTTTATATGACAATGATGAGCTTCACCCAGGGTTTTCAAAGTCTCGGACTGTGGCGTCTCTTCCTCTCTGTCCATATTTTAAACAGGACCCTCACCCACCTTAGTTGACTTGATTTGTTTTGCTCTTGAAGTCATTTCCTTGGAAAGTGGGGGAGGGTAACTTGTGGTATGTTTTCCTTACATTCACTGCAGCCTCTAGTGCAGCCACTGGAAACCTCTGAAATACTCAAAGACCATCTAAAATCCTGTTAAAAGCTTTCTTGTTGCATTTGCATTTTCTATTCTTATGTGAAATTAATATCAGGCACTCAGAAAATCTGTCTATTTACATCTACATACTGATTTTAAACCATGTGGGCCTGATGGTGACTGAAATTTGCAACTGCAATGCTGTAACTCAAGAATAATGCTTGCAAAAGTCAGGAACAGACAGTCTAGGGTAGAAACCAAGTGAGCTTTCAAAAATAATTTATTTGAAATAAATTAAACATTTTAAATATAACAACAGAAATTACACATCTCAAATTTGCAGCCTCTTCCTGTTTCACATTCCAGCCACACAATGTGCCTTTTGATGATGAAGTGGCTTTGTTCATTTCTTCAGCATTTCGAATTTGTTGAATTTGTGTCCATTAGAGTCCTTTTGACAGCATTGGCTCCATGATTATGATCCCTTTTTTTTTCTTTTTCTTTTTCTTTTTCTTTTTTTTACGGCTTTTAATTCTATTGTTGCAAATAAAACATGAAGAGAAAATCAAAATGATTTCATTTGGTTTTTAAAGTTCCATAATAAATGCAGTCGGTTAAAAGATTTTTCATTTTCTCTGACAAAACACAATTAGCCAAAACTGTATATACATTTTCACACACTGGTTATGCCTCTGAGGGTGAAGCGGTTTCCTCATATCTCTAGTTGGTGCAGTAATTTCGATTCTAGCCCTGAGTGCGTCCACTCCACCCATCAACATGTCATAAACTTTGATAAACTTGTTGCTCACAGCAGAACACCTCTTAACTCTTCCTTAAGACCTCTAAAAACTGCGGCACTGTTGCAATAGTGTTACTCGTCATTTCTAACTTAAATTTGTTTAAAAAGAAATACAATATGATAATGCACCTACAGTAGATGGTACAGGATAGGTTTTAATTACAAGCGAATCACATGAGAGCTTTAACCGTATGCAATCTTGCTGCACAGTAATGAGTTATTGCAATAATAAAATGTCCATATAAGTGTCAAAGTCTTTTTAACTTTTCACTTCTTTAAGCCAACAGGAGATGCAAGGAAAGCAGGACCTGATCATTCGTTTCTTTTTTTTTTATAGTCATAATATAAAAAAAATGAAAATAATTTCCCCGCATGAGTAGTCCTCTAGAGAGCCTGGCTGGTTGAAGTTTCATAAGCAAACTCAAATGCATTTATGAGCTAAACCTCAAATTAAAAATCCACAGAAAGTACCTTTATAAAATAAAAAGTACAGTAAATATATTATCTTTTATGCTTCTTATATAAGATACAACATTGAGCAACTTTCTAAAAACCAATGTATGTATAAGCAATTATGGATGGACATTACAGCTAGATTACAAATGATGCTTCTTAACCCACTTAAACTATGTGAAATTACATTTTCATGGAAAAACACAGCTTGTCTCTAGTTTATAGTATATAATGCAACTATGATGACTCACTTTTTTTGGGAGTAAAATAAATAGCACTTGTTTCATGAGAACCACATAATAATAAATTACCATTATACAACCCAGGAACTTTACATGTGCTGTTAAAAAAAACTTAAGTCAAAAGTGCAACCAATAATTACAATTTTTGTACTGGTATTTTAAATCACTGTAGTTTAAGAGCATTTCCACCAGCACAAACACTCCCACTGTGGTTTGTGTTCAAACAGGACACACGGCTTTTCATTGTAGTTATTCCCTTCTACTCACTGAGCAGCAGATTTCTCCTTTAAAAAAACAGATTTCATAATCACAGTTAAACCTCAGTGATGTGATCAAATATGACTTCTGTCCTGAAGGTGCAATAATTTGTCTCCAGAGGAAAGTCCTGCCAGAGGTATCCTCTTTGCAACATGCACAAGTGATCACCCGCCTGGGGTGTTCAACCTGTCACAGACTGGACTTAAGGAGTAGTTGTTCTTCTGACAGTATCAACAGAGACTTTGGTTCAATCCCATTAAACCAGGATGGCCCATGTCCTACCCAAACCCAATGATAATCACTTATCCACTGAGCTCGCTCCTCCATTGGTAGCTGTGCCTTTGCCTTTTGATTTGCCCGATGAGCGGAAAGAAAAGCGTTTGATGAGACGACGGGAGAAGCTGCCAGACTTTTTACGGCTGCTGGCTGCAGCAGCAGCAAAGTTATTGCCCATATTAGAGATGTCTTCGTGGGACTGGCTGAGGCAGGACTCCTTCTCTCGATGTCTCCTGCGGAACAGCAGCTTAGTCCCGCTCTGTAGAAAGCCCACTGCAGGAGGCAGACAGACAGAGGGACATTAGGAGCTTGTAGAATGACACTACCCAATCATCCAACAAGTAATTTTAAGAATTAATCAACTGATTTCATCAATACGCTCCCTTATTAAATTGATAATCAAATTGAATTGAGCACTAATCCATTCAATACCACTTTCATCTGGTGGGTGTATGTTACAGCATGGCCTCCAGAGGGCAGCAGCAAACCTTTAGGATCGCTGGTGTTACAGTATATGCCCTGTTAAGTCATTGTTTTGATGTTATGTAAGGCTATATAAAAGATTTGTTTGCATGTGAAACAAACACACTTTACTGCAGTGACTTATGAAAATGAAAATAAACCCCCATCCGGTGTAGAAAGGACAGAGGAATCTAAATCAACTCTTTAATATTTGCTGCAACTGTGAGAGTAGGAACAATTTGCAATCAAACATCTTGCAAAAAAACATAATCTGAATATTGCTGAATACTGTGTTAACGAATTAGCAAAAAAGACTTAACTGAATAGTGTTAGGGGAAACTGAATCTTTTAGTGTCTGGACCAGTACATTGTTACCTTTGTGGTCCTTGAGGCTGCGGGTTTCCAAGGCACCAGTGGAGCCAGTGTCCGACTCCACATCGTCCACAGACGGACGCTCCGACACATCGGAGGGTGTCGTTTCATCAGGGTCCTGGTGATGTCCCGCTCCGAAATGGTTGCCATGCATGGCTGCATCCATGGCTGCAGCGTAGCCGCTCGATAATGCACAGTCGTCCTCCGAGAGTGGAACCTAAGGGGTGTGACACACTGAGTCAATTTAGGCTCCTTTGAAAATGCTGGCACAATTAATTAAGGGGTTATATAGGACACAGGAGGAGGGATGCAGTGAAGTGTGTAACTACTAATCTTAACCTAAAAACGCTGCTGAAGATTAACTCAAAATGGTATGGCAATTATTTTTTCAAGTGTGCATTTTTACAATTTCAGCCTTGTGACACCTGCACATTTTAGTGACGATTGTGTGAGGTTTCATTCTACATTTCTACAGGGTTTAGGGCAGAAATTAGGTCAGACGACTCTCATTTGGCTACACTGTGGTCCAACAGGGGGGTTGCTACTGTGCACTAAAATGAGATCACACTCATTTCGCCTGGTTCTATGTTGTATTTCAGATCAGTAGGTTTTGTTCATTAGTGACTCATTTACTCGAAGTGAAGACAAAAAAACAAATAAATAATATATATTATTTTCACTTGCAGAAATTGCTGTGCAAAACACTCACATCATTTGGATAGGTGCGCAAATTCTGCAAATTGAGTTTTCAAGCAGTTTCATGTAAATGTACTATTTGTAACGTTCAAAAAAACCTTGATAGTAATACCACCAGTGGCCATTAATGAAATGCACTGAGTATCCAGTTGCTGGGGGTCACACACATGCTCACACTCTGGAGGTAGCTGTGCAAGCAAGCATTAAGCGTCAGAGACATCGGCCAGAACAGTGACGTAGAATACACAAGACTGAATGTGGTTGACTGATAGATGAGGCAACTTAAGTTACACTGTTAGTAAATGAGAGAGGCCATGGAAGATCTCACGTTTTATGTTACGTTAAAACCTCTTCGCACATTGGCAATAAAGAAGTGATAGATAAATGTGAATTGCTTCTTCTTATTCTTTAATCTACCTTTAAAAATACACTGTACTATTCATCTTAAAAGGTGAACGGCCGCTTCCTGTGACACAAAATCCATCCTCTGACCTTTGACACGCCCGAGATGATCAGTGTGCTCCTTTTTGTTGGCGTCTTGCGCGCTACCTTGGATGCAGACTCTGTCAGCTGGCGGATGGCAGTCTCTGCAACAGGATCCAGGCCATTAGAGAGGCGGCTGCTCTCTGAGCAACAAAAACATAAATATGTAAATCAGCACTACGCTGGTACACTGCAATATACTCAATATACTAGTCAAATACACATTTGTCTATCAAATATTAAACATACTGTTCTATAAGAATGTTATCAATGTATTCAATATTTTCTGTTGTGTTTCTCTGACGTTTTTTGTACTTTGCTTCATGTAAGGAAGTGGCGTCTCTATGTAAAGCTGTTAAGGATTAAGGTTCACCTGCAGAGAGAGAGAGTGCATGACACATACTGAAAAGTGCATTTCTCTCATCTCGTATTACACCACTGCTTGTTGCTTATCCTGCTTTGCATCTGTTATGTAAAACAATGCCTTGGCCTTTCAGTCTAGAGCACTCACTGCTGGAGTTGGGGCTGGTGTTGCCTCTGCCGTCAGACAGGATGATGGGTTTGTTCTCCGTCACCTCCACTTTGGACGGCGAACGCAGAGGCGAATCACCTGAAGGGCATCATCATCATAAATCATATATCACAGTATCACAACATCGTTTTATAAAGCAATATATACGACATCACTGTCCTTCACTCTGTGACTTTACCTGGACTGCGTTCCAGTTTAGGTCGGGACTGGACGGTGGTGACCGTGGTGACGATGGTTCCATCCGGCATGATGGTCCGGTCCACGTCGACCTTCTTGGTGGGGGTGAGTGAGGAACGAAGTGGCAAAGCATTGTGGATGCCGCGAGGCTCGTCTGTTTCCACATACAGCAGCTGGAAGAAACAAACAACAAACGGAGTCAGATACTCCTACATTAGTAGGGGAGGTAGTCAATTCACAATTTGAGATAACTAACCAGCAGGTACAACACGTACAACACCGGAGATGCTATCTCATCTCTTGTTTGGTATTATTGAATCTTTTGTTAGAGAACAACAGGTAATGTACCAACATAAAATGTGACACTACAAAGATGCTTCTGACCTCCTTGAAGAAAGGAGTAGATTGAAAGAAGAAAAGAAAAGCCACAAGTTGGTTGCTGAAAAGGTCAGAGGAGATCTGAGTGAGCTATTACAGGCGAGACAATGGACTGCATCAGCTGTTACACAACTCTCCCTCTCCTTTTGTTGTGAGTCTTTGTTTTCTTCCAGCTTGCTTGGTGTTAGATGATAAACTGTGATGTAACTGTACACTTTAAAGCACGAGGATGGTTTTGCAACAGTTTTCTATCATTTTGCAGTGATGCTTGATATTGTCACTCACTTCTGTTGTGATAGTAGCGTGTGGTGCCAAGCCGTGACCCGGGCCTATTGACAGTATATGTTGTCCAGTGGGAACTTTGCACTGGGGATCCAAGGCGATGGATGCGTGACCAGGCAGGAATTCTACCCAAGAAAAAGGAAAGTCGTCACATATTTGTAGAAACAGTCTGAAAACCCATTTAACACGTAGCAGGGAAGGCCCCGCGGGAGCATATACTGACATTTTATACATCTTAAATTGCTAACAATGAGTGTTACGGCGAGACTGCCAGCGCTGCGTTTTAAGCATTGATGATTTTGCTTAAGTAAAATCCTGCTGATCATGATCCTGAACAGCAGCCAATCGTAAATTGTTATCGAGCAATGCCTTACGTTCTCTTTTGCCTTTCCGCTCCAGAAGCCTGACTCTCAGCTCTTTGGTTTCTGGGCCCAGCTCCCTTCATCACAGAGAAAACAGCTGTGTTAGAGTTACAGAGAAACTCCAACATGCAAAAAATGACACTGAATAATGTGACTTTTTTCTCTCAGCCAAGATTTTCCTGTCGTTCTGGAATAAAATGTACACAATTACAAGTCTTTATCAGCAGCTTGACGTCACAGATGTTGTCTTACAGAGTCATTTCTTCACTCCATTCCAGTGGGGCGTTGGAGTTGCTGGGCACAGACAGGAAGCGGGTGGTCCTCTCCGTGCAGGGCTGGTCAAGGCTCAGGACACAACACAGCTCCTCTGGTCTAGACCGCTGACCTGCAGACACACACAGCGACGCAGTGAGACCTCGGCAATCAGCAGGAAGCTCAACGGACATGATCTGACGCCAACGGAAAAAATCTGACCTTTACTTAAGGTCGCCCTGAGCTGCCGGAGCTGTAGCTGCCGCACCAAGACACTCTGGGATACAGAGTTCAGTCCCACTGACAGACGGTCCATGGGGGCCTGGGAGCATTTAGAAAAAAAATGTTGCAGATCTCAATAGCAAAACCAGCTGAAGCACAGGACCTACAGCACAACATCCACTCATAACAATGTATTTATGTCAGGAAACCTAAACAATTTATTCTCACCGAAGGACTGGACACACAGGTCTTGAGGTTGAGGACCATGGCTGGCTGAGTGCTGAACAGAGTGTCCTCTATCATCTCCTTAATCATGGTCAGGTCTGCCTCAGCCTCGGTGCCCTGAGAAGAAAAAGAAGCAACTGGTTATTCTCTAATAAATACGGACACAAAGTGGGGCTTTTAATACATTTTGTGCCTGATTCTATCCAACAACATCTACAAGGAACAAATAGAAAGTGGTGGTTTACTGTTGTTTTACTCTAAAAGCCATTTAGTTTGTTCAAAAACATTGCCCCTATGGGACTGAATCATATCTTAGATTTTCTTGGTGATAAAAATAACAGTATAGATTTCTCTGATCTTCTAAGATTCAGTGAGTATCCATGGGGTTTGTTTTTCAGTGGTGAAAACAATTTCACATGTTCAGTATTTGTTTGTTTTTTTCTCCTAATTGTATTGGCTTTGTTGCACATTTATGTAACAACAAGAACGGCATTTCCTCTGTGACTCATAATGACTTTTAATAGGGTTGTGACTCACATGCAAAGCATTACATGATGACTGAGATTTATGAAAAGAATGTGACCAAAAAGCTTGAACGCAGTCACGGGAACATTTGCATTACGTGCATTTCCTTTTTTTGAATGTCCGTGTGGATGTAGTGGTTCCACGGTTAGACGTTGTGTCACCTGTCTCTGCAGCTTGCACGGAGACACAGTCAGAGAAAACGACGGCTGCTTGGAAAGAGTCCAGGACATCAGCAGACCCTCGTCCTCCATCTCCTCCAAACACACCAACACCTGATGGAGACAAAAAGGGTGAGCAAAGTTGGAAAAGCAGGTGAACAGATTCGCAATTACAATAGATTACAAAGTAATACAGAAAGGATTAAATGTGTAGCATTCTTAAATCAATCTTTATTCTGATGATTTTGCACAATGTCACATTTGGAGGATGACCAGCCTTTACTTACTTTAAAAAACAACAAAACGCTTGTCTTCAGTGCATAAGGACATTTTTCCTACAAAACTAGTTGGTGAAAGGAGTGCTCATGGAAAATCAATTTGAACATAAAAACCCTCTTCAGTGAAGTGCGGGAGAAAACAATCACATGTCTGAGACAGGAAGCAACGTGATTTATGAGAAACAGGTTCTTGGTTTTGGAAAATACTGTTGCAGCAACTGGAACAACACAGAGGTTATTCAAGTTCCACATTTAATGACATTGACAGTGATGGCGGGGCTATAAGCGATTTTAGTGTAAATTTGAACATTTGAATATCAATGCAAATGCTGCTCTGACATTCTCATTTGTTTCAGGGGGCCTGCCCTCAAATGTGCAAATTGCTAAAATCCAGGTGGTGAGCTTTTGTACCTTTGTCACCATAGGTGCTATAGTGATCTGATAGGTGTCCATGGAAACAGCAGCGTGTGACTGCTGGGTGACCGTCACAGGAAATGTCACTGTGTCCACCCTACAGTTACAGTGTAAAACCTGTAAAATAAAAAGCAGATTGACAAAAATGAAAAAAAAAAAAAAAAAAAAAAAAACACTAAACAGGACACACATAAATGTTTTAGCATGTTTTTTTGAAAGAGCAAGTTTTGCTCATTAGTAACAGACAAACCATCAAACCATCTTGTGGACTATTAAAATCTGTGTCATCATCTGCATCTCACTTGACCCAGAATTTTTTTGTCATGCATTGCTCCAATTAAAATTCACTGACTAAAGATGCCAGCTTTAGATGTTAATCCCTCCGTTATTGCAGCTGTATTGAACGCGGACCACAAAGATTTACTTACCATTCGGTGCGCTGATTGGTCAGTGCAGGTCACACTGTCTATTGCAGCAGCAGCAGTTAACTGGAGACTGCTGTCAAAAGTGATCTGGATGGAGCTCTGGCAGAGAGAGAGAGGGGAAGAGAACAAATGTCCTGAATATTACACAAGAGACAACTTGGTGATGACATAAAAGATTTTGTACTGCATAGATAAAGCCTTTAATGAAGCCGGTAAGCAGTTAGTCATAGTCCTTAAAGATGTTAGTTCAATGAAAAAGCTGCTGAACCCTAACTAACATGCAAATCGATGATGGACCTCATGAATTTTAAGCATGTTTTGTATCAGACATCAAAGAACGTCACTGATCTTTGCTCTGAGTTATTAGACGATCACTTTCACACAATACTGATTCCATACATCCCTAAAAAAAATCAAAATAACACTTCCCTGTGTACAAAATTTGTGATTAAAAAAAGAAGAATATTAAAGTCATATTTCTTTCTCTGCTACAGTTTACAGGTGAAAAGTCAATAAATTATCAGAAATCAATTACAGACTCTTTAAGATGCCGTAATAATTACTGTATTTTCTACGCATGGCAAAGCACAAATGTAATTCAAGCCCAGGCAGCTCTGAGGATTTGTGCACTCAAATGAATAACGCCTGAAGATACTGGCAAAAAAAATTACAACATATGTTTGACCAAAGGGTGGTGGAGAGTATATTCAATTTAATATGAGCGTTTCTTATAATAAAAAAGTTGCAAATCCCCTTTTGTCACACTGCAACCGTTTCAGGCTGCTCAGACCTCACAGCAGCATCCATCATAAAGACCGTATCAGCCAATGCTTTTGTCATGCTACAGGAAGGCAGAAGATTGAAAAAAAAAAAAAAAAAACATTTCGAACAAGATTAATTATCATCTCAGTTGCAGGAAAAGATTCACCATGATTGTGGAAACACCAGTGGCCCAGTATCACTGTGTGTGTGTGTATGTGTGTGTGTGTGCCAGAGGATCTGTTACACTGGACAGCTTTAACTAGCTCAGGAGACGCAAGAGAGAGAAAACAAATCCCCTATTGTCAGGGCATATGTTCCTCTGGGTCCAAGTCTATATACAGTCAGAGGTCCAGGTCCAATCTCTACCCAACACAACAGTGGAGGCGGGGCAGAGGTGGGAGGATGATATAACGAAGTTTGTGGTGTGTGTCCCTATGTGTGTGTGTGTGTCAGTGTTTCAGCCAGAAGGAGGGCAGGAAGCCAACTGCGATGCTGCAAGCTTACGTAGTTTCCCTGGACCAAACCCTGCAGTCACATGACTACAGCGTACAACCGGCCGGGTGTGTTTACTTCGGCTGACTGGAGCCTCTAAAACTGCTCAGTCACCCGGCCGCTCGTTACTTTCAAAGCGCAGAACAAATATGATGTGATGTACTGCAGATTGAGCGGCTTTAGGATGAACATTTACTCACAGGATTCTCACTGTGTGTTACTAAAGGTTTACACCACTGCATTCAAACACCACTGGCATCTATGTAATTAACTGGTCTAATTATGAGCCAGCAAAAAATATTTTGAGCAGATTCAATGTTTCTCTTTGTATTCTGCAAAAGTATGTACAGTGAGAACAAAATCATTTTACATTTTTTGGCATTTTACATTTATTAGATTAATTTGGCATGAAAGAAGAGAGGAAATTATTATATCACTGACAATAAAAGTTCAATTATTTGATATCTGTCTTAACTCCTATGCCACTGGTTACCTCCCAGTATCAAATCTAAAATCCCCCAAGACGTCAATTTATAACAAGTGATTGCCTAGATGCGTGTGCGTTTTTTTTTAATGTCAACATACTAATCCATGACAAAAAGAAACTGACAACGCTACATTTTTGCAAATCACTTTAGGACACACAGCAGCACAAACTTGCCAAATTGTGTCAGTCAAAGTCTTTGCATGGCTGAGAGGGGGTTGCGTCATCAGATCTCCAGTCTTTGTTGTTTCTGCCAGGGGGTGTTGATATAATTTTCTGTAAATAATCATTCTCTGGGCTGAACTACAATTCCAGCATTGTGTGTTTTCAGGGTTCATCACAATGCTTGTTGAACATTTTGAAGGATACACGCTTGAAAGCTTGTCCTGAACGCAGCAACAGCCATCACTCAATATTGAGGTCTAACATGGCCATGAAAATGTAAGGCTGCAAAATATTCAACAATTCTGACTCTTTTCATCTTTTTCAGTGAAGCACGGGATATTTAAACCGTCATATGTTTGCGGTTTTCTGCTCCTTCACAGGGAGTTTGCTTAGACATTTCACATCCATTGGCTTCATTGGTAGCCATCTGGTGCACTGTGGTGTTGTCTATCCTCCTGGCAGAGACCGCAGAGCTCATTTTGTCACGGACAGGGCAACACTAGCAGCATAACTACAGATTTGTCCTTGTGAACCACCGCTGTTCAACTGAGTGTATGTGTGGAGGGTATTTCTGGGAAGGAGACAGCTCCTGAGGACATCCACGGTGTCACTTCAGGTTTGTCAGCGTCATCCCCTTTGGGTCCGACTAGCTGAACTCCTCTGAAAAGCATGTGGGTCAACCAGAAATACACTCCCCCTGTGGCTTTTGTTGACCCTCATCTTCCTCTCCTGTCTTTTCTTTTAGTTATACGTATCTGAAATTCATGCGACACCAGGGGATAAACTTTGTGGAGAAGACAAGGCATTTCTGATGTAGTTTACTTTTACTGAACAACAACATAATCCAATGCTTGGGGATAATGAAATATTTAAGATCAGTTAAAATTGTATGAAAGGAAAACATTTTGCCTAAATACACAAATTGAAAACAATGTTACAACTGCTAACAAAATAAGCAAATGTTAGCATGCTAATACACTTAACTAAAAGTAATAATTACATGCTATGGATCAATAAATTATGAGTGGAATTCTAGCTGCTAGCACTTAGCCTCTCTCTACTGCTAGCATAGCTTTTAGTCTATCAGTTGTTGAAAATTATCAAATACCTCAGCCATTAATCACAGTTTGCTAAATATAAATAGCTAGTATTTATTAGTAGAGTAGTTATATGAATTTAACTTTATTTTTATATTTCCAATTTGATATTTACTAGTGTTTTAAGAAATGATGCACAAGTTAAACATGAAACTATTTAGCCTAATCTATGAAATGCATAATGGAAAAAGACAGCAAGGACTTCCATCTTAAGCATTTCTGACCCAGCTTCACTTAACACTCTATTCTAACACAGTGTAATAATAACAAAAATGCATTATGTGTGCCTAATTTTAAAAACTAAATCGAAGGAGCAGCCTAGTTGGAGATCAATGTCTGCCACAGTAGAATTTTAATAATATAATGTGATTTATTTTTGCCGTGGCTGTAAAATTGTTTGTGACATTTGTGACTGAGGGATAAAAAGTTTTGCTTCCTGTGCTATCAAAGCAAATGAATGCTGAGTGCTTAACATCCCCTGTCGTTAAGAAGAAATCTACTTGAGCATAATCGTGGGCATTAATTATCTACCGGCAGCTCACAGTCAGAGAGGGAAGAAGTGAACTGTGGCCTCATGCTAATCACCAGGCTCTTTATAATTGCAGATCTTGAATGGACGGGGAGCTTCCTTCCCTGCAGATGCACACTCGTGAGCTCCATTAGCCCTCCTCCTCCTCCTCCTCCCACTGAACCCCGTGACGATGTCTTGACATCATCTGTCAGCTGCAGATGCACACGCAGTCCGACGATGCTTTTATGATCTTGCAGGTCCAAGCGATCAACCAGTCCGGCCCTTCAAGCCTCCTCCACAAACTAATCCAGTCCGAGACATCTGAATAGCTCCATATCAAGTTCACTCTGCCAAGGCAAGATTATAGCCAGAGGCTCCCGCAGTAATACTTGAGCAGACAGACATTTTCTCTGGATAAACAACTGAGTCATGATGAAACAAGTTGAATCATGGGATTACTGTCCAAAGGTGCAGGAGGAAGACCAAACAGTCCAGTGTGCTGTTCAGGCAGCTTTATCTCTTTCTGAACATATTCACACGTCTCTTATTTCTCTCATATACACAATTGGACATGAACAACTGAGTCCTTATCATTCTTGATTGAAGGTTGATTGACACACGTATGTGTGTGTTTCTGCAGTGAGAGGATGTCCTTCTGTTGACATCGCCACATATAACCAGCTGCAATGAAGCCTCCGGCCAAATCCCTGGATTACAGTGACACAGGAAGAGTGAGAGTGTGTGTGTGTTTGTGTGTGTGTGTGTGTGTGTGTGTGTGTGTGTGTGTGTGTGTGTGTGTGTGTGTGTGTGTGTGTGTGTGTGTGTGTGTGTGTGTGTGTGTGTGTGTGTGTGTGTGTGTGTGTGTGAGGGAGGGTGTCTTCTTCAGAAACCTATAAATCAACATTTGTCGACTGGAGATAGACTTGACGTATCTTTCAAACTCAACAGAGCCCAGCTGCAGCACAGGGCCAGTGCTCAAACACTCAGCTCCTCACCCTGGGGTCGCAGTTGTCTTCTCTTATCTATATCTTAGAGACAGGAAACCAAACCTCTTGACTAAATATCTTCAAGGGAGAAGCAGTATGAGCCACTGTCAGTAACATTATCTCCTCGCATAATGCTTTGTTTGATGAGCTCGTACACACTCGACTGAACATCTCTGCAGCACCAATGTAACTATAGACCTGGCAGCATCTTTGCATGTGTTATAGTGTTTCCTTTTCCTATTCCTTCCTCAATGTCTGTCTCATCCTGTAGGTTTGAATACTGGATTTCAGAGATCTGAGTCAGGCCTTCCTCTGGGATGGAGGGTTTTGCTACAAGGACACAGTATTTGGACAACACTCAAATCAGTGAGACGGCAGACTTGTGTGAATCAAAGTTACAGTGACCCACTAATGAATATGATATCTCATACTCAGATCTGCTTTTTTGCATTACACCTAAGTGTAATAGTGCTTAAATAGACATTTTTCAAAAACCTTCCTTTTGAACTTGCTAATGAAGTTGCCATAATGTCCATCCATATTACTGTGCACAGCTGAGCACACTGACTTAAAACACTCTGTCCTGCTGAATGAAATTGCATTTGTTGGTCAAGCAGAAAATCCATGTCCTGAAAAGGATATCATGTTCCACAATGATCTTACCAGCAACTGTATCAAAAACCATTATGTGGGAATAAGCTAAGCTAGACGGCTACAGCGGTCTGCATACTGTGTGAGTTCTTTTCACCTGTAATTTGCGAACATAGAGAAAGTGCTGAACTTTCAAAAGACTTTATAAAAGGTTTTATCCACTGCCTTGGAGCTAAATCAGTGATTAAGTTACACAGTTTATAGGCTACCTCCTCTTGGTATGGTCACATTTCACACCCCTAGAATACACTGGTGGATCTGACTTATTTAAATGCAGCACTAAAACCAGAAAGGTTGCACGCTCTCTGTGTGTAATAGCTCAACTGAACTTCAGGGACTTGATGCAGAATCATTTAATGGGCCGCAGTTTTAAAATGGCATGTTAATTTATTCATTTATTTATGGATGATGGAAATAAACATAATCAGGGCTAGATCTCCCCAAGTTTCACTAATAGCGCTGCATGACAATTATATTTTCTTGATTAAAGGAATAGCTCAACATTAGCTGTCATTAGATGAGATAGATATAACTCTGATGGAGTCTCTGCTGGTTGCTTCACAACATCATGACGAGACTTCAGGAAGTCCTTGCTCCCAGCCAAAAATAGTGCAGCACATAACCCCCTGTAAAACAACAATCTGTTGTTTTTACACTGTGGCATTTGCACAGATTAAACAAGCAACGTATAACATGTAAAACACTGAGCTTTCAAGATACTGGTGGGCACATTGCTTTTAGCTTTGGACAGAGCCAGGCTTGCTGTTAACTTCTGTTTCAGGTCTTTATGCTAAGCTACGCTAACTGATTGATCACTGTAGCTGGGAAGAAAACAAATAAGCACATTTCCCGAAATGTCAGAGTGTTCCTTAATTCTTTATAATTAATTAATAATTTTGTTTATAAAAGGTCAGAAAATAGTTTGAATGCTGGAGTGAGTCAATGTCAAATTGCATTTTTTTACCAGGACATTTTTCATACTATTAAGTGATTAGCAAAATCATTTCCAGCTGACATCAGCTGACTAATCAGTTTAGAGTTATATAATGATTCCAGGACACAGATGGATACGTACACTTTTATCAGTTTTGGGAT
Organism: Trachurus trachurus; assembly: GCF_905171665.1. Lineage (NCBI taxonomy): Eukaryota > Metazoa > Chordata > Actinopteri > Carangiformes > Carangidae > Trachurus > Trachurus trachurus. Next base: position 14,576,859 of record NC_139903.1, on the reverse strand, counting down.
CGGAATCGCTGCTACAATGCACAGATATGATTCTTCATTATAATGAGTTTTGCACAAAGCTGCTGTGTTGCTTCAGGAAAAACTGAATGAACCCTGCAGAGGACAAGGTTTTGCTGAGTCCTGTTTATTGCTGCAACATTTCCTCCCCAGCTCATTCAACTTGCCTTTATTTGGATGAATCTCAACATAATTATTTAAAGACTTCTGTCAGCATCCATCTTAAATGTCGGAGAAGTACTTAGGTTAATGCAATGAAGGATTTGCATGCTAATCCCCTGCTATGATGACACCGACGCCGTATCTTCATGGTGCCATGCTCCTCTGGGAAAGCTCTTGTTTTGTCTAATCTAGAAACATTATCATGAAAAGCAAGTCAAGAGGAGAACGTGAGTCTTCAGGAGCGTACTCTAGGGCAGCAGGCCTTTTGTTTTAGAGGTGGCCACGGCAACATGCCTGGCAGGTGGCAGGTGCTTTCTGTATGAGAGGGGCAAAGTACGCAAAGTGACTGGTTTGTGGCTATTACTCAGCATACGTCCACAGACCACAGCAGGTTTTCCACTCTGGATTTCAGGGAATACGTAGGAAAAAAAACACGACGTGAGTCACAGCTCTTAATCTAAACAGTGCAGACAAAAGGACCAGGGTTGCTGGTTATTATAACTGAACAATGAGCACGTAGGGGAGTAAACAAATACTTTCAGATTTGATTTATATCATGTTAAAAGGGCGGTATGAAACCCAGGCATGTGACCTTTGAGTTACAAGACAAGGTCCATATCATCAATCACTGTGTCACGCTGGCTCCAAGATAAAAAATCCTCCAGGTATTTAAGGCATGATTGTAATTTGTTTTCTCAGTGTCATGTTCAAAGTATCATTAGTAATCTTACAAGTGATTTGCATACACCCTAGACACACTTAGACTAACTGATTGCTCTGCACACAGTGACATGCAGTTATTTTATTGTGATGAGTGAGATCAGGAAGTTTTGGCTCGCACTCTGAGTTCACAAACTAAAGACTACATGCACAGATAGACAGGGACAGCTTGACTCTGTCTCCTCCACCACTGATAAATTTAAGCAGTCTGGGGACTTATCGTAGAATAAACATCATATACCTTATCACTGCAGGGTAAAAGCCTTGTCCCTACTTCATTACTACTTTCATATTCCTCCCCTCGGTTCTGAGAGCACTTCAGAAGTCTAAAGGTTACAGAGTCATCGTAAATGAAACAAATCACAACCGGCAGCAAATGGTGAAGGTACTTCAAAAAATAACCATAGCAACATCCTCTTAAAAAAAGACACACAACACGGTTTCATTTTCTCACTTAACGCTCCAAAGTTCACCACAGGTTCACTCCAGTGTTGTGGAGTTCCTTAGTAACTGAGAGCAACAAAGGTCACTATGGACGAACTAATTAGGCCATTGTACGATAACTAAGTTGACTCACACCCACCATTTACCAGAGTTTATTAAAGAGAAGCACTTCCACAGCAATACTGAGCCCTCTCGTTATACCGGCATGAAAAAAAAAGGTTTTTATTTTAACACTTTGATGAAAAACAGATGCAAACTCTTCTGGCCAAGTGCTGCATACGAAACTTAACAGCGTGGGGAGGAGAATGCAGAGAAAATGGATGAAGGAGTCACATGGAGTCACAGCACAGTGTGTATAATGTACATTACAGCATACACATGTAGCCTTCTCAAGGTACACACTGTCCTCTTCATATTCAAGCCCCAAAGACCAACACATAAGTTGTCAGACTTTGAAATAATAATGTGAGTTGTGACATTTTGGAAATGCACATGTAGCTTCTTGCCATCGTTCTGAGCGTTAGCAGAGAAGGTCAATGCTACTCTCATGTTCGTACGCTAAATATGAAGCTCAGTATCCAGCAGGTAGTTACATTGGTATAACATTAAAGCTGGTAATAGCTTAACAGAGTTGATTATTGAACAGTATAATTTCATAAAATAATCATATCATCGTAATGCAATATAAATGAACTTTGATAAATGGGAGGAGTTTGTTTTTTTTACTGGAGCTTTAATGTGAGGTTCAGTTTCCTGTTGGAAGATTGAACATCAGACTAGCTCAAAAACATAATCAAAAACCAGTCTTTTACTAAGCTCTCAATGGATCTACCCTGTCAAAATAAAGGTTAAATAAAAAATCAATCAGTTGGTCAGTGCATTTTCAATCGTTTGATAACTGCTATTGATTTTTGAGTGGGCTGAAATCATGTACTGGTTTCTAAGTTGGACCTCTTTCTAGTCTGGGTGCTAAAATACTGACTTCTTAAATTGCACCTTTGGGCAAAACTCCAAGTGTATTTTTTAAACCAATATCCAAAAACAGCACTACCACTATTAGGCAAGGTAAGACAGGTTTATTTGTCCATTTTTACAACAGCTTGTCTCAGAGGGCTTTACATATTAGCATCATAACAACATCCTCTGCTCTTAGACCCTCACATAAACTGAGGACAAACTATTCAAGAAAAGTCTTAACGGGGGCAAAAACGTGAGAAACCTCAGGGTGAGCAACAGAGGAGGGATCCCTCACCCAGGATGGGCAGATGTGCAAATAGATGTTGTGTACAGACAAGAAAAACAGTTTATAACATGGACTATAACATAAATGTTGAGTCAAGGAAGAGCTGGTGAAGGATGCAGGGAAAGCAGGGAGAGCAGGCCATCTTAATGGGAGCACTCGTGGGCGGGATTATTAGTCAATGAACATTTCTTCTCAGTGTTTTCTTGAACATCTGAGGGGAAACTTTCAATCCATTAAGGTGAGGTGACCCTTGTGAATCAGAATTGAGTGCCGTGGATTGATCTGACCCCCTTTAAACACTCTCTCGCTTAACACGCACACTTATTTTTTTTATCAGTTTCTGTGTGGGGGGGGGGTTGAGGATCCATCTCCTCTTCCAGTGCTCAAAGGGAAAAATTCTGACTGTGACTTTGATTCACACACACATCAAAGAAACCACCTTTATCCTCTCACATGTGCCGGACCACCAACTGTGTCATGGAGCACCGACCACAGTGAATCCAACATTTAGCACTAGCAGTGCTTTAACTTAACAATAAGGACAGTAAAGGTTATGAGCTGCATTAAAAGTGAGAGAACCGTTCTACTCTGGAGGAACAACACTCATTTTACCTCTTCCCACTGCGATCAAACGCATCCATTTCCCCCACAGGCGGGGGTATCAGACTATTTTTACGAGGTGTGGGTGTTCGTACTGTGGCTATGCTGACTGGTCTTGCCTCTCCGCTCTTATGTGCATTGATTCAGAGCTGTTACGCAAGGCTCTGCCCCCCATCCTCTTACCGATTAGAGACACTCCAACTCCCACACCTCTACCTCCCTGCCTACACACACTTCCAGCGCACATGGGCACACCACCTGCCCTTGCTTAACTATTAATGCCTCTGCTTCATGGAGTAACCTTAGGCATGCAGCTCCTCTACACAATGCCATACGTTCTCCTTGGCTCCTTGACATATGATTTGTGCTACACCTCCTCCTCATATTCAACGGCTTAAAGATGTCAAATCAACAACTCACCCCATGTCTGCAGGCTTGTTCATTCAGAGCTTTCACCCAGGTTCTCTGCCAGTGCTCCCTGAAGGACTTGAAGGAGAACAGAGAGGTCAACAAGCCTCTGACCCCGGCCTCAGACGTGTGTCGTCCATCCCAGCCTGAGCGAAGCTTGACCAGGAAGCCCCACACACCTCCAGCCTGGCTCTGTTGGGGCTGCTTGAAAGAGAGCTGCTGCCAGGCTGGTCCTCCTCCTCCTGCACCGACCTGCTTGATGGTCTTCTTGGCCCTCCAAAGCCGCAGCACAGTCTTCAAGTACTGGAAAAGCCATCCCAGCACAATGAGCAGGGAGGCAAGGAAGAGACCCACCAGACACAGCCAGCCCAAGTCCTGGAGCTCCATCACCGCCTCCTGGAGCCTCTCATATCATCAGGTCAGGAGGGAAATTTCAGGACTTGTCAGGCAGAGTAGATCGGCTCCTTTTACCCTGTGAGTGGCAGCAAACAGTCAGTCACTTGGGTTCATTGAAGGGGAGCTGAGGGATACCCCAGAGCACACACACAGGGGAGCCGCACAGATGGAGCCTATTACCTCCTTGTTTTAGGTCACACTAACACACTGCTTGTGCGTGTGTGTGTGTGTGAGTGTGTGTGAGAAGCTGGAGCCCATGCACTGAGCACTGCGTTGCTGTTACGCAGAAAACCTAAGTATGAACCATGCATAAACAAGGAGGAGGACGATGCAACGCAGGTTAAAGGACAACACTCCTATGATGAACCTGCACACGTACCGTTTGACTCAGACCCTCCGGGCTGCAGGCTGCTGCTGCTGCTGCTGCTGCTGCTGGGAATCGAAAGCACGGCATCGGTGACACGAAGCTGTCCTCATGGCGATGTATGCAGCGCTGCGATCAACAATAATTAATGTGTGTTTGTCCAAGCTCCGAGTCATCAGAGATGTTTGTGCTGATCTCCGGCCGCTGTCACCTATCGACTCCGGGACAGGCTGTCCGCTCTCTGTTGGTGCATTACGGGCTGCAGTGGGTTTAAAATCTCCGCTGGTTGTGCCCTCCTACCTCTCTCACGTCTCCACAATGATTTGACAAAGAGCAGCCGTGGCCTGCAGGTGGCGCTGCAGGGGACAAACCACCAGAGCAACGACAACAAGGAAGTGAAAAGCACAGCCTTCAAAATAAAAGCACAACATATAAAACAGTTGAGTAGTCTCTGAATAAGGCTTAATTATTGCCAACCAAGGAAGAGGAAACAGACAGCAACCCTGTGTGTCATCTGGATTATGGCTATTTTATTACTTGGTCATATCAAAGTCCTTCAACGTCTCTGGTCATATTCACCACTCATCAACCAGGTCCTGCATTGCTACATAATCTTCTGTTAGGTTGTGTGTATAGGCCCCTCATAATACAAGTTTAAAACATTGTTATAATAAATTGACATTTGATTTAAACTTCATATACAAAATTTTTAATGGTGACTTATTTAATTTATTTTACACTGTAGCACTCCTAAAATGATATTGATAATTGTAAATAATAGGCTATGAATCATTTCAGGGTCTTAGGAAATATTTCTGAGACAAGACAGCTTGAAAAAAAATGGGGGATACATTTTCAAATTAATTAAATTATAATTTCTTCATAGCTAATTTGATAATAAGATTTTGTTCATTTAGCCATAAATCCTATTGCATATCGGTTTTTTTTTCTTTGCATATATTTTCCATATTTCATCCGGATGATTTAAAGCAGAAGTGAGTGATCCGGTCGTTTTCGCTAATGCTGCGTTCCAGGCAGGCTTTTGAAATCGTAAATTACAGCTTCAAGTCACAACTTACGACTTTGTAGCGTTCCAGGCAACCCACTCGTGTTTTTCCGACCTGTTTTACCGGTGAAAGTCACTATAACGGCCACTCGTAACTTCCGACCGGTGAACTCGTACCAGATCGAACTGGTACCACTTAACGGTCGGAAAATTACGAGTTTCCTTGAACGCACCATAACAGTCCTCGTCGCTACGTCACCACATTCACGGCGTCCCTTGGCTGCACACACAGCCCTGCATGCCGTTCTCTCTCCTCATTGGATAAAAACTGTAGGATACGATAAATGTTTTCTCTTCGGCTCAGAGCAGAGCAGAGGGACTGAGAGACCCGTGTTTCAGTCCAAACACTCTATGTAAGTGATTGCTGTCGGAAGATATAACTATTTAAGACATATTAACACAAATATATCACTCACTTCTGCTTTAATAAATTACTATTTTTATTCATTCTTTAAAAATGTTTGTTGCAACCAGTTGCAACCTTTAAAAAAAAGAAGGGGAAAAAAAGGAAAACCATAGAGGAAAACCCTTGTAGATCTTTTATTTTGAAGGCTTGAACCGGAAGTTCCGCCCTGTCGTCACTCCGGTGACTACAGACGTGGAGTTCAGACAAGCAGCCACAGCAAATAGACAACAGCATCAACAACCCGTAATGAAAGATGGTATGGAGGACTACCATTGGGACCAGTGGACTTATTTTTCTCTGACACCGGAAGTACAGAGATGTATTTAGTCGTAGAAATGACGGTATGACATGTGTGTTTTTTACCTGAGTGAAGACCTGCCAAAGCCCGTTCATCGATCCGCCGAAGGGGGAAACGTCAGATTAGCTTGAAAACGTGATTTGATCCGTCAGGACCAGACAGACCCACTCACAGAAATGCCTGAAAACATGTCACCAGTCCCCGTCCTGCCGCTGGTCATCAACGGGCTCATGTCTGCGCTCGGCTGCTTGGCCACACTGAAACTAATTCCTGCTTTCAAAGACCATTTCATCGCAGCCAGGTTATACGGAATGGACCTAAACAAAACTACCAAAAAGGAAGTGTGAGTCTTCCTCTTCCTAGTCCAGTGATTTCATAGTAAATAGTGTGTTTGTTACAATATGACTGGTATTAAAGTAACATGTGTTTATTGTGCCCTTGTCCTTGTCTTGTTCCTCTTCCTGGTCATCTCTCTCTGCAGCCCAGAGTCTCAAGGAGTCATCAGTGGGACAGTCTTCCTCATCATCCTCTTCTGCTTCATTCCCGTGCCTTTCCTCAGCTGCTTTGTGGGAGATCAGTGCATGGGCTTCCCACATAACGAGGTGAGCTGCTGTCACCTTGTTTAGTAAACTTGTGTGTCTGTCTCAAATCCAAAGCCCCGTCTCTGATGTCTGTGTCGTTTTTCCATGGGTCAGTTCGTGCAGCTGATCGGTGCTCTCCTGGCCATCTGCTGCATGATATTCCTGGGCTTCGCTGACGACGTGCTCAACCTGCGTTGGAGGCACAAGCTCCTGCTTCCTACCATGGCCTCGCTGCCGCTGCTCATGGTCTACTTCACCAACTTCGGCAACACGGTCATCGTGGTGCCCAAGCCCTTCAGGGCCCTGCTCGGGCTGCACTTGGACCTGGGTGAGTTGAGTACCAAACCAAGGTCGTCCAGATGTGCCTTTATGCCAGTATCACAAGACGGAGATTTCAGATTTTAGATTTATCTATGGATAGCCCCTTGAGATGAGCAGCGATCTCGTTTTCGAGGGGGTCCAACATAGTAAAACACAAAGCACATACAACATGACCCATCCATCCACAATACATATCCAACAACCATGGTATAATACAACAGTAGTACAGCACAGACACAGTGTGCACTATAGAACAACACTATGATGCAATAAATACAAGACACAGTACAATACCGCATGGACGTAACACAGACGTGTTACAGCCAAATTGAGGAGCCAGAAGACACCACCATTAAAAGCACTAACATGATGTTTTAAGTTGAGCAAAAGTGCGTTTAAAAAAAGAGCTGATGGTTCTTATGGTGTCAGACAGGTTGTTCCAGTCTAACTCCACAGCTGCTGAAACAGCTGCACTGTCCACTGTGGCGATGGATATTAAAGGGCATTTCATCTGTTATTTGTATACAGCTCTTGGTGCAGTTGTTGTAGACAGTGCTGCTCATTTCCTGTAAGTTAACTGAATTATGATCCTCTGCAGGTATTCTCTACTACGTCTACATGGGAATGCTTGCAGTTTTCTGCACAAATGCCATTAATATCCTCGCAGGCATCAACGGCATCGAATCAGGTCAAGCCCTCTTCATCTCTGGCTCCATCATCATCTTCAACCTGCTGGAGCTCAGTGGTGTGTGACTGCTTCTCCTTCTTTTCATCAGCATCACCGATAACAACACCCTCTGTGGTGCAAATCGTATACTGAGTAGTGGATATGTTTGTGTCTGACATTTGTTTTGTTGTGTTTCTGTTGTCTAATCAATCAGGAGATTATCGTGACGACCACGTTTTCTCCCTCTACTTCATGACACCATTCTTCTTCACCACATTAGCACTTTTTTACCACAACTGGTGAGTTGAACCTTTCACCTGAGACTTTACAGTTGAAATTGCAAAGAGATATTTAATATGTTTGATGTCCTCACTCCATATTCTTGTCATCTTATAACTTTTTTTTCTTACAGGTATCCCTCGTCTGTTTTTGTGGGAGATACTTTCTGCTACTTTGCCGGGATGACCTTTGCTGTCGTCGGCATTTTAGGACACTTCAGCAAAACAATGTTGCTGTTTTTCATTCCTCAAGTGGTTAACTTTATCTACTCTTTGCCTCAGCTCTTCCACATTATCCCCTGTCCCAGACACCGGCTCCCCAGGTAACTCATGGCTCATGGGGTTTTAAATTTGATTTATAATTAATTTATGCTGATTGTATTCTCTCATTGTTTGTGTTTCGTCCTTTTTTTTCTTTCTCCTAATGGAAGACTGAATCCAGACACAGGCAAACTGGGGATGAGCTACTCTAAATTCAAAAGAAAGGACCTTTCTAATTTAGGACACCTTATTCTGAAGGTAAAGCTCTTTAGTGAACTTACTTTACTCTTGTCCAAGTTTCTCCCAGTTGGCACATTTATCATTATATTCATCATTTTGTCTCTTGAAAGAAGAAGTTGAAGTCTTCAGCTTGCATGTCATGTTCAATAAACAGCATCAGAAAATTGTGAAAAATTAATATGATAATTGTATTTGACCAATAGTCCGAAACACAAAGACATTTAGTTTAATGCAACATACAGTAAGACAACAATTATTGCAGAGCAGTCTTGCAGAGCAGTCTCTGACCTGACTCAACTCAAATTCCCTTATCAATCAGATATAATTGCAATTTGATGATGTAACAGTTTGAATCATTAAAAAAGCTGGAGATGTTTGCAGCGACGGAGCAGTTTACCTGTTAATATAGTACACACAAGTAAAGAGGATTGGTCTCGGTGGGTAAACATGCACATGATGCAGATCAGCAGGAGGCCTCCAGCTGTGTTTATTGGTTTATAACAATAATACCTTTGATCCTCAACAGGTGGCAGAGTTATTAAAGCTGCTTGAGGTGCGAAGAGGCCAGGACGGAGATGGTGATTTTATTGAGTGCAACAATATGACCTTGATAAATCTGGTTCTGAAGTTTCTTGGTCCCATCCATGAGAGAAATCTCACAGTCATCATGCTCATCATACAGGTACGACAAACTAGCACCCGCTATGTCAAAATACAATGGAAAAGTGTGGGAAGACTGTGAATGTTTCATTTCCCCGTCTCCCTCAGGTGATGGGCAGCGCAGTGGCTTTTGGGATCCGCTATCACCTGGTGCGTCTCTTCTACGACGTCTAGGCAACTCTACGAGACACGGGCTCGAATGTGGACTGTTAAAATATAACTACGATGAGGAAATGTTTTACAGGCTCATGGTTCATCTGCCTTTTAATAGGTTCCATTACCTCACAGTTACTTTTCTGCCTCAGACTCGACCTGCAGTAAAGACTCAGTGCAAGATTTAACGCTATATTCCACTGTGGCGAAACATTTTCACATACAACCATAAACATCTTAAGGGTCTTATCAACAGCAGCTCTGTTTGTTATCCTCCTTTGGGGTTCAGTAATTACAAGCAGGACAGTGCGACTGGAATTATCTTGAATGTCCACGTTAAAGTATATTTTTGTACTGGGTTTTTTAAAGGTAGGTGCAGTAAATGTGGATGAGTTTTGATCTTCAGGGCTGAGTCCTAAGTCTGTTAGGAGATTTATGGATGTTGAAGTGCTCTACAAAGGTCAAAAACTTTCAGAGAGGTCCATTGTTTAAACCTGCTGTTGAAGAAAAGAAATGGCCAAAGGAAAATGTGGACTGTAAATCCATGCAACATGGGTGGGAAAGTTGGTATCTTTTTTTGTTTGATTGTTTTTACCTCTGTGAAAACGCACACAGAATCGTGATTGTGAAGAAAAGCAATGACAAACCATATGTTTGATGACCCTATCTGAAGGAATTGGGTGTAGGTAGGTACACAGAGTGGATATTAGAAGAGATGCAAAGAGATTAAAGTGTGTTTACTGTATAAGTGACTTATCAGTAAGTCAATGGTCAATGGTGAGGGTGTACTGCCGACAATGAGAGGCTTTGACTGTTTTCAAGGTGATTGGTAAAAGCTTGATTTTTATGAGTGAAATGCATTTTCCTCCGGAGGTTCAGCAAACATCAATGTGAAGTCAACTGGCACTGGACTATTTTGTTAAGAAATGCAATGACATGTTTGAAACTATTGTGGTTGGGATGTCGAAGCACTGAGTGGAAGCACTCAAATTCAGAAATAAAAGCTGAGAAACTTAAAATACAAGATTGTGCTGTCATGGAATTAATATTCAATTCATTTTTTAATAGCAATACCACAATGCACAACACTGTAATTATTAAATAAGATCTGCATAGCCAATTTTTACTTTTCACGCATTTTTGTTTAGTGGTGGTATATGTCAGACAATAAATAACAAGAAACTATAGTGCAGAATTGTCAAATACATGTGTATCATGTTCACAACTAAAATGAAATGATTATGTTTTGCATGTGAAATTTGTTGTCACTAAATCATTTTGTTTGCCTTTGACATGCATTTTGAGTGTAATATATATATATATATATATATATATATATATATATAAGTGGGGGAGAGTACGGGTGTAAATTTATGTATTTGAAATATATGTAGGAAATTCAACAGGAGATTATGAGGCGGAACAAAGTACAACCCGGAACTCTTAAGCTACTGAACTTTGTTTCCTTGGGGACACATATGTACGCTGCACACAACCCGCGTTTCATATATTTGGCCAAAACAACTCCGGTGTTAAATTCAATGTTCGTGATTTTTGTCCACAAACAACCGCTTGGAGACAGTTAAAGGGTTATTTAGGTGTTTTCGCGTGTTTTGTCCCGCTCGGACAGTTTTGTGAGGATGTGTGTCCCGGTTGTGTTAGAGCCGCTCGGTGTTTGACAGACTCTGGTTACACTTCACCCACGACAACAACAACACCTGGCGTTAGCTGCTGTAGCTGAGCCCCGGTGGACGGCAGGTGATGGTCCGACCTGGGAGACGACGTTAGCGGCTTCACTTTGACACCCAAGTCCTAGTCTGACCCAGAGAGGGAGGGAGGGAGGGAGGGAGGGAGAGAGACAGAGAGGGAGAGAGAGAGACAGAGAGGGAGGGAGAGATGCCTCCCAACAAACGCCTCCAGAAGAAAACACTGAAGCTGGAGTGTGAGTGGGGCTTGTGCCAGGAGTCGTTCAGTCGGATGGAAAACTTCTGCAAGCACGCGGAGGTTCACCTCAGTGCTGTGGACATGGCGGCGCAGGAGGAGGAGGAGGAGGAGGAGGAGGACGAAGAAGCAGAAGGTGAGGAGGAGGACAGGTGTCATACTGTGTCAGACTGTGGCTGGAAAACTGTGTCTGTAGCTGGTTGACATATTCAGTCATGAGTTAGAAAAGATTTGTAGCTAAAAAATAAAATGTGGTGACTGCATGTATGTGTTTTGTCCCTGTAAAAGTGTGTGCATCTAAACATCCAAAACATTGTACATTAGACGGCTACAAGTAATTAATGACTCACATACTCTTTTTATTAATGCAAAAATGTCAGATTGAAGCTTTATTTGTTATGTTTTTGTTTTTGTTTTTGTTTTTTTTGTATTAAGTGAGGGGCAGGCAATATAAGATGTATCTTCTCCCTGCTCCTTTCCAAGTGTTGTGTTTTGGTATGTTTATTGGGAAAAGTCGTGAAATTACCTTGGCTGGAACAAAAACAAAAAGGCTTCCTGTCACATCCACTTTCCTTGTGCCCTGTGAAATAATAGATGACACTCAAGCTCCAGAATAGGATCCGCATCTTTACTAATGCAAAGTCTTTGCTTTTTGTGCCAAGTGGAGAGAAACTGTCTGTGGAGAGACTGTGGCTTCTGCTCCATGGAGGGTCCCGAGGAGCTGCGCCGACACCTGTACTTTCACTGTTACCACACGAAGCTGAAGCAGCTGGGTCAACAGGTGCTGAACGCCCAGCCAGATATCGGCAGCTGCTCCATCGGTTTCCACAACCGCAACATCATCCCTGAAATCCAAGACAATTTCGTCTGCCTGTGGGAGGAATGTGAGGTACAGTCTGAAACAGTCAACGTCAGTAAATCAGATCTCACAGCTTCAGAGCGTGCACAGCTAAGATAAAGTAAAAATGATTTCTCTGAAATGACTCACTTAACTCTGAGCTTGTGTTCTCTAGCAACCACCGTATGAAAACCCTGAGTGGTTCCACCGCCATGTGGAGATGCACAGCCTGTGCATAGATATACCTACAGGAGACTGTGAATTCCCAATACGCTGTGGATGGAAAGGTGAATATTTGAGTTTAGAAGTGTTTGATAACGGTTACACAGCAGGTTTATGATGACACAGATTTAAAAGGATAAGTCGCTTGTTCAGTACATGTTCTGCATCTGTCTCTCTCCAGACTGCGAAGCCACTGCAAAAGGGCGTCCGAAGCTGCGGGAGCATCTGCGCAGCCACACCCAGGAGAAGGTCGTGGCGTGTCCAGGCTGTGGGGGGATGTACGCCAGCAACACCAAGTTGTTTGATCACATCATACGACAAAGCGCCATGGAAGGTAACAACTTCAAATCAGAGTTGAGACATTGAGACTGTCATCATTTGCAATTTCTATAGGTTCATACTTGTTTTTTTTTTTTTTGCCTGTCTGTGCTGCAGGTCAGAGGTTTCAGTGTTCCCACTGCTCCAAACGTTTTGCAACAGAACGACTGCTGAGAGACCACATGAGGACCCACGGTCAGTCCGCTCTACTGTTGAATTGAAATGTATAGACTTAAAATAAAACAACACAGCTCAAACCCAAACTAAACAACAGTTTCAGATTGACAATTCCTGAAACCAAGTTTTGAACTGATGAATATGAGATACAAATATGAGTTATTCCACAGCGACTACGGTATATAGTCCTGTCCAAGTTTGTGTTTCTTTTTAGTTGTTTGTTTTGTTTTGTGTGCATTGTACCACTTCTGGTGTTGCTATGAAATCTTAACATGTTGAGTGTCTGCGCAGTTAGAGCATCATCAGTAAAACATTGCATCTCAACTTTCCAGACCAATTCCACTTATACTGTAGAGAAATCACTGCGAGAGACGTATGCGTTGCTACAACAACAGTGACAAGTTCTCATGTGATACAATTTAATATACAAGTGAGTGAGGGACTCCTGTTGACAACAAGCATCTCTGTGGTATAAACAGAAGCTTTAATCTGACATGTCATTTTCTTGTTGGTACAGTGAGCCACTACAAATGTCCTCTCTGTGACATGACGTGTCCAACACCGTCTTCACTGCGCAACCATATCAAGTTCCGGCACAGTAACGAGAGGCCGTACAGCTGTGAATACTGCGAGTACAGGTATCACATCCTCTGAACCTGCAGAAAAATCAATACTAGACTGTTGATACACTTTTTCATTGAAGTATTGTTGTTGGGTTTTTTTTGTCTGTGTGTTTGCAGCTGTAAGAAGCTGATTGATTTGCGCAAACATCTGGACACACACAGCATCGATCCGGGCTTCCACTGTGACGTTCCCGGCTGTGGTTTCACCTCTCGCACCCCCGGCACCATGAAGATGCACCACAAAAGAGAGCATGAGGTATCAGGTGGAACCTATTCAGACAACTGTTTGGTTTAAACTCAAAAAAAATGTTGATATCATCATTTATCTGTAATGTTTCCCTTTTTAATCAGGGGAATTTTATAGCTCGCTACAAGTGCCACGTGTGTGGTCAGTGCTTCACCAGGGGCAACAACCTGACAGTTCATCTGCACAAGAAGCATCAGTTCAAATGGCCGTCTGGACACCCCAGGTTCAGGTAGGTTTTACACCCAGGCATCCAGTAGTTTAGTTTAGTTTAGTTTATTTAGATCCCCATTAGCTTTTGCCACGCAGCAGCTATTCTTCCTGGGTTCTTTTCATCATAATAAATGACAAATACAAACCATTAACACACAACACATTAATACATAAAACAGAAAACACATACTCAATACAAAAACAAAACATCCAAGACAAACACTTAACATATGTTACCCGCTCCTACATTGAATCACTACACAACAAGAATACCAGGACCCAATTTAAAAATAGGCTACTAATGGTCAAAATTGCGAGCAAAATAATAATCTCTTAGTTTCATTTTAAAACTAACCATGTTTCTTTGTTGTATAACATAATTCGGAAGGGCATTCCACTCCTTCATAGCTCGATATAATACTGTACCTTGAGAGAGTGCCCTGGGTAAAATAAAATAACCTCCAGCAGCATGTCGAGTTGAATAAGTAGTGTGGACTTAAAGAGATAGTTAAACATTTTGGCAAATTGGCCCATTGCAATAATCCCTATAGTCTTAGCAGTAGGTACGTTACCTTTAGTCGGTGCAAGCTATTTTTAGAACGGCGGAGCAGAGCCGCGAGCTGCTCAGAGCTACACTATGGAGGCTAATGGGATTTCTTGGTTTCCCTGTGCAGGTCACAACTTGTCCACGAGAGCGTTTTGGAGTTGTTGGATTGTGTATTTGATGAGTTTGATGAGGGCAACCAAGAAATCCCATTAGCCTCCGTAGCGTAGCTCTGAGCAGCTCGCGGCTCTGCTCCGCCATTCTAAAAACAGCTTGCACCGACAATTAAAGGTATCGAACCTACTCCCAAAACTATAGGGATTATGGCAATGGGCCAATTTGCCAAAATGTTGAAATATCCCTTTAAAGCCGAGTGTGGAGTATCGTATCACTGATGATGCGTCCATCACTCTGCCAGGTACAAGGAGCATGAAGACGGCTTCTTGCGGCTGCATCTGATTCGCTACGAGAGCGTGGAACTGACGGAGCAGCTGATGAGGGAGAGACAGAGCAGGCAGACGGACGAGGACGAGGACGGCGGTCCGACTGAGGGGCAGGAGCTGGACGGAGGACCTGCAGCTGCCGCTCCTCCAGAGCTGCAGGTAGGACTGAGAGGGGTGCTGCTGGAGGAGCCGGAGGAGGAGGAGAGCGCCGAGGAGCCGACCATCAGCGCTGTGGAGGTCGGTCAGGAAGAGGGCATGCTGTACGTCCTCACTGGAGATTTGTCACAACCAGGGGAGGAATCCACCATGCTGCATCTCCAGGACACTGCTCAGCAGCAAGGGATGCAGATGGTCTGACCAGCACATAAGTCCACAGACACAGACACATTGCAAATGTATGAAAAGTCCTCTGACCCTTGAATGGACATTGATACAGAGATATAGGTTTTGGCAATAAATCAAAGAGCCTGAATGAAGGGACACTTGCAAGACTAAAAAGCCTATATTAGGTAATAACATTTTTCATGTTCTTTCTTTTGCTAATATTGAACTTGTTGAGAAGTCGTTTGCCAGTGTTTTTAAGTTATTTTCAGATCATTGTGCTACAACATCACATAGTTGGATAATAGTGCTGCACTGTCTTGTTGGTGGTCATTCTCTTTTACGCGGTAAACCTGTCCAACACATCAGCTACAACTTCTTAAAGGTTTATTTGCATAAATGTTCAGCATAATGTGTGGAGACCAGCAAAGAGGGCCGTTCTCACTGGCTTGGTTAACTATATTTTTGACACTGAATCTACAACCTAATAAACTTGTGACACAAAACGTTTGCCAAAAACTCACAATTGAAATAGTCTGGGGTTTTTTTCCCGTATTTTGATCCATAATATTTCTCTAAACAAATTATTTAGGAGAACATATTGACTTTCAGGCCGGTACATCTTTAGTATTCAGAGTCTGTACTAGCATCATGGCGCCCCCTTCTTTTTATTCGATTAAACTGTGTTATAATCAGTTTGTTATCGCCAGGAAATGTACTGGCTGGGCTCATTAGGTGTAAAGGATTATTGTAATCTCTCAAGTTTCATGCATTTGCTCAAATAGCAAAAACAGTCAGACTCACTTTTCTCTAATTTCCTAATGTATTAAAACTGAAAATGTCTATGAACGGTACATGTTTCTAGTCTACAACATTAAGGTGGGTTCCATAAGTAGATTGTCAATATATAACAAAATGAATGCATCTCATAACACAATATGATCAGTTCATCCCCTTTTGCTTTGATCGTATCAAGGCTCTGGTAATCAGATGTATTGAATCATGACAGATCTTTGCCAGAGCCGTGAGTCCAGCCACGGCGTAACTTACAGTAAGTGGAGGCATTAGCTGTGTGTAGAAGATTAGGCAGCGCTCAGAGCTTAGTTTAAGTGTTATTTACTGCTCTCTGCCGCCTCACTCAACAGTCAGGGAACTCGGCTTGACTGGGACAAGTCTAATGGCCGTGACTTTGCGAGGATGATGATGTATGCTGTGAAGTTGCTGGTCAGTTTCCAGATCCGTCTGCAGATTCTTCACAGGAACTGACTTCACCCAAAGGACGGACGCCATGAGGCTTTATCTGCTGCTGCTGCTGGTGTCGCTGTTTGAGTCTATCCAGAGAGGAGTGTCTCAGTGGCCTGAATGGATTGGAGAAGTGGAAGGTAGTGGTAAGCTCTCATATAATAACAGCATCTTATTTTTCAATAGTATTCTGCTGTTAAGTCATGGGACAGGGCTCATTGCAATGTAGGAACAATAATAATAGAGTATTTCCAGTTTGGGGCTTCAGAGTTTTATTGCTTATATGGATGTTTTTCCACTTCTGACAAGCTAATTTTTTTTTTTTCTACTGTAAGTTGAGACAGAATGGATCCCTGAGCCGGATTTCCTAGATGACACTTACTGGTCCGGGTCAGCACCTCTTTGTTTAGGCGGCTGTAAGTCTCAGCACCAGGAGCTGAAGACAGATCGCTGTGGGGACTCGAGCTGCTGCTGGATCGGCTACAAGTCCCTGTGCAGAGGTCAGACTTAGACCAGCCCACATTAACATTTCGATGATACACTTTGACTTGGAGCCACTCTGCCTGGTCAGCCTATTATGCTTTGACTTTGTGTTTCCTTTCCTGTGTGTGTCAGTGAACTGTGGGAGACCAGAGGTGGACCATAATGGCGAAGTGTACGGTAACGACTGGTGGGTGGGCTCTGTGGTGAGGTACGCCTGTCGCCCCGGCTTCACGCTGGTGGGAAATCCCACCAGGTTTTGCCAGCCTAATGGTCTCTGGACGCCCAAACCTTATTGCCTCCGTGAGTAACCACTCGCCACACATATTTCATGACCCCCCTTTTTAGCTCTTTACATGATTTGTCCCATCTGCCCTGTAGGAATGTGTCAGCGGGGAAGCATTGAAATAAGTGAGAGGGAACTTAGTGAGACCTGCAACTCCACCTGCACATCTAAGAGCTACTTCGGTCCGCCCAAACAAGGCTGCTCCCGGATAGACAACTGCAAGAAGAAGGAGACAGGCTGGAAGAGGTTCTTCTCCCAGTGTGTCCCCTGCATCTGTGACTGCGCTTTATCATGTGGTGAGTAGTTTCCTCCATACGCTCTCAGGCATAAATGAGGGACTTGTTGAAACTTATACAATATGAACATGTTGCAATGTTGTCACAGTGCAAATACACTTGAATGTAGTTAATTATTGCTTTGAACTTTGAGCATGAATTTTCTGTCCGTCTGTTTGAGGAATACAGTGTCCAAGTACATATTTGTCTTTTTGTTTTTAGCATCAGCTGGCTGAAACATGGAGACGACACCATGTTGTGACTGTACAGTGAGATAGATGAAGAGGACATACACAGACAAGCTTGTACACCACGGAGCCACACTATGGGTTCGCTGCTTCATCATGTTATATGGAGAAATGGGTGCACTAAAATCTGTATCTTTAGTCTTTAATCTGTCATACTGAAGCCAACCACTCCGTGCAGGATTTTACGTCATGACAAGAAGATTTCAGTTCCCAAAGGTTCACATCCATATGAGCATGTGGTGAATTATGAACAAAGCAGAACTAAACTGAACTAATCTGTGTGATGTAGAGTGGGTGAGAGGGTCAGACAAAAAAAAGTGAGATGAATTGTACTCATTCAAAACAGTCTTTAAGAGGTTGTGTCAGATTTGGGTCAAATAATTATTTGAAATACTTCAAATAAATAAAAAAAGAAAATACCTGAAGTGCCAAGTGGTGAGTTCTGTTTTTAGTAAAACCCCACTTTGGGAGGATGAATTATTGTTCACAGGACAGGATTTAGGAGCTCAGACATCATACCCTAATTGGCCAATGCCCTATTATACAGTATATATCACATATATTATGTATTACTAAATATAAGATAATTAAACATACTAAATTTAACATGGCATTGGAACAACGTGTCTTTAAAGATGTTTGTTTTGTTAAGAGAAAGGTAGAAATAAAGGTAAAGATAAGGAGAGAGGCCAGTGAAAGCAAGAGATTAGCGTCTCTGGCTCATCGCTCCTCCTCTCTGTCCATCTGTCCTGGAAGGAGCTGAAACCTTAATCTTGTTGCAAAGGGAGGAGCTTTGGTCAGGGAGTTGAGGGGTCAACAGGAGGAGTTAACACTGAGAGTGTTGTTGCCCTCATTATCAAATTATTCTCATAAGTAGTACACGCTTCAATATCTGAATCATTTATTTTGAAGAAAATGGCACAAAATTATTTTTGCTGTAAAATAAAATCTTCATTTTTTATGTAGATGCACTGTGTAAATGTGAATGATGTCTGCTGCAAAGGAATAAAAAGAACAACAACAAAAAAACGCAGGCCAATTTGAAGTCAAACGACCCCCAGAGACATAGATTGAACAAAAGTATAAAAGTGATCACATACTTTAAAAATATAATTTTCTAAAATGTGTAGATTGTTATTCTCTCCTCCAGCTCTCTCTTGATTTCTGGCGCAGTTAGAAACATTTAGAGTGTAGCAGCCTCTTTATTATAACACACTTAAGTTGTCATAAGCCACTAATAACAGTTATGATAATATAGAATTCGGGTCACTTCATCACATATACATCTCTCCTCCAATTGTTATTCAGCCTTGCTTTACTTAAACTGTTCAGGTTTAGTCATATTTCTTCTGATATTGCTCCAATAAGTCTTGTATATGCCATACCCATTTAAAAAGATTTAACTTTCTGTTAGATGACATTGCTCCTGACAGCCACTAGATGCTGCTGTTTTGTTTATTCTGACGTGCAGCAGGTTCCTGCATTTCGCACCACTTTTACATTTTATAAGAAACTGGAAATCCAGACACAGAAATAGGAGCAAAAATGAAATGTAAAACAAAATTAGCTTTTCGTCCACATCTGACTCCAGAGTCCTGCTGCAAAACAGTGCAGCTCTTCAGTGTTGGTCCCAGGTGCTGAACCTGAGGACGATGTGTTCACCTGCTGTCGGTCTGTAGCAGCCGACTCCTGGGAAATGTACAAAGTCAAGATCAGACATATTAATGATATGGTAGTTCACATATATAGGCTACAGAGATTCTGTGCTCATCAGTTGATAGAATAGAAATTATAGCAGTGAGACAGGAGGAATTATCTGTGTAGCATCTTTTTCTCCCCCAATAACAAAAGAAGCTTTTATTATATTACAAAATAACAGATTGTAATTATGTTGTAGCCCTGCCTGCTCCAAATATAAAAGACAGATATACAGTAACGTTTATCAAAACTGAACTATTTGAAAAAATAATCACATCCTGCGGCAATAAGTGAAAAGATAACTGATTCTCCTGCCTCATTACAGCTCATTAAGTCTTCCTCAGATGTGTTGTATCTGAACTCTGGGGAGGACACTCACCCACATCCAGCTTGACGTACTCTCCCGAGCTTTCCGACAGGA
Source organism: Trachurus trachurus (assembly GCF_905171665.1). NCBI lineage: Eukaryota > Metazoa > Chordata > Actinopteri > Carangiformes > Carangidae > Trachurus > Trachurus trachurus. The sequence continues at coordinate 14,557,060 of NC_139903.1, read as the reverse complement.
TCTCCCAGTACGTCTGCTCGCTGCCAGCCACTCCATTCACACTCTCCAAAAACAGGCCAAAGTTCGGGTCCTCCTTCACCGTGAACCTGGTGGTAACACCCACAGAGTCAGGACATGAGTCTGCAGTCTCTTTAAGAGTGGAAATGGGTCAGGACGAGCTTAAATATGTAGGAGAGAAACAGCCGAGCCACCTTTGAGAATAAAAGGATGCTACGCAGAGAGATTAAAGGAGATGTCATGGATGGTCTTACTTGAAGTCCTGCTGTGTTTCTTGCAGTCGCCTCAGAGCGCCCAGCAGCACTCCTCCCTCCACCACAGAGCTGGAATAGGACTCGGGAGTCATGTTAGACAGGTCATTCTCCACAGACAGCCTGATAGGAAGAGACGCTGGAGCAGCACACCATATTATATTCAGTTACAGTGATGCTTCACATAGAAATTAGTCATTCAAGATGATATTTCTGACTTTTACTTTAAATTCACCTTTGTTTGCGAGAGTTCCTTGTGTCAGAAACAGAAGTAAACCCACAGAGAGGAGGGTGGTTATGCTGGCAGCCATCCTGTGTGATCTTTTCCCTCAGATGTGCGTCTAATGGCACAGCAGCTCAGAACTTATAACAGGCCAAACCCTCATTTGTGAGCACACTCCAGCCCCAGAATGCCTTTATTGATGCTGTCACCAAGTAATCTTGCAGAGACATCTTTGTCGCACAAAGGCTGAAACTAAACCCTCCACAAGTGTTTGCTCTCAACCCACTCATGTCAGTCGTTATTAATGTGCACTTTATGAATTAACACTGTTCCCTCTTGATTAAATTTACGATCCTGTACTTGATTAATGATCTGCTTTTGTCTTTGTTTCTCAAAAGGCTCAATAGGAATTGTTGGTTGTCCTTCAGATTATTTATGCACACATGACATTGTTGTATAGCAAATGGAGGAAAGGTCATTCCTCTTTCCTCCAGGTAAATATTACATTATGCAATCAGGATTTGGCCTTTGAAGTAGAATTACAGACTCAAGTAGCACCTGATGTGTCCCTTATGGCAGCCTCATCAATCAAGCTTGGAAAATGGCCATGCAGCACATTTACTGGAGCCTGTGACCAGAGCACCTTTCTTTATATGATACTGACCTGTCGTAATCAGACCAAGGCTGCACTAGAAAAAAAAAAAAACAGACAGCAACAGAAAGTGTCTGTAGGAACATGGTCCTGGTGGGTTTGCCTATAGCCTATAACATTAAGCATGATAAGGAGGCACAGAGAAGGAGACGGCTTGCTGGGCTGAAATTGCTGGTGAAGCTCAGTGGAAGCTCATTTTAAATTGGTCTGATTAAGAGTCAGGTGCGATTGGCCAAAAATGGTTTTGATTTCCTCTCAGGGGTGATGTAAGACATGTAGGGCCCGCTTGAACGCGAGTAACCCCGGCTGTTTTACCGAAAATAACCCGGGCACTGCAGCATCAGCACCAGGCAGCTGCGCAGGTGCGGCCTTTAAAGAGACAGAGGCGCCTGAATTTCACCAAAACCATCCTAAGGCTATGTTTACACCGACTGTCACTGACAGCCGTGGAGCTAAGTTTATCATCTGCAACAGTGCTGTGAGGCAAGATTAGGAATCAAAAATAATAATAATAATCTTATTCACATAAGGTCTTTATTCTCATTTCACTGGATTATTCATATTCCTCTTATTTCCCCCGAGTCAACATCCCAAAGTAGTCCCAGAATAGGAAGTGGAATGCTTTAAAATGTTTAAATTGGCGTCTCAGAGGCTAATTCAATGAACCAGGCTCTGCAGTCAATCTGATCTGAATAAATTTAATTAACTTTGAAGTAATTCCAACTTTAAGGTCAGTGCTCCAGCCTTAAGTCACCTTAATATCCTTAAAATGCGCCTACAGGGACCCAAAATGTGTCTTATCAACTAATGTCCTGCCGCCTTGGCTTATATTCTATTTTTAGGTTGTTTTTCTTTTTTCTCTCTCTTTTTGTGTCAGTGAGACTTGAATCATCCTAAAGCATGAGATCAGACTGGGGATTACAATCAAGAACAAAACAATATATTTTTTTCCACCAGTAGAGAGGATCCTGCCAGCAACGCCCTGTATCCCAGACCGGCGTGCGTACCACAGACGCACTAACCGGCGAGGAGGATAACAGCGGCTGCTACATCGAGCTGCTGATGCTGATGCTGATGCTGCTGCTGAAGCATCTGCAGCACCGGTGGCTGTTTTCGTTTCAATCCAGATGTCATAGACTGGAGAGATTGTCATCAACGCCACTGAATGATGAGCAGGATGCGTGTGAGTATCTCGGTACGAGTTCGGGACGGGTGGATTTGACCAGAGGGGTGATCCTGCCGAGGAAAAAAAACATGACAGACATCCTGTTCCCCTGACGATTCTCTGGGATGCAGTCATAGTTTGAGGCCGGACATGATTTTAATCTCAGGAGTTGCTGTAGTGGATGCGGGATGATGTGCGCCGCACCCCGAGAGATACTGATCAGGAGAACACAGCCCGGTCCTTAAACGCCTCACAACCTATCTGGATTTTTTTTTTTTTTTCTTCCGTGGACGGTGGTGCACAGAGAACATCTTGTTGTTGTGTTTTTTTGTTTTTTTTTCTCAGCTTGCTGACTGTTTTCTTTTGGAGGAGGCGGGGGGAGGACCTTCAAATGTGGAGGAATTGCGCTGTTTTGTCTGAGAGGATCCAATAAGCACTGTTGCTCACACACCCAGAGAGGAGATCCAGGGCTGAGCTGCTCACCTGGCCGTTTCTACACACACAAATAAGTATGTTCAGTGCATGCGTGCGTGCGTGCGTGTGTGCGTGTGCATGTGCATGTGCATGTGCAATGCAACACACTGTGTAGGACTGATGGTGAAGCCACAGTAACTAAAGATGTCCACAGCAGGTTCATCTTTTGACTCATCTACCTTGGAGAAGTCACCTGTTCTCACTGCTCTGCCTAAGATGTGTCTCGTGTTTTCACCCTCATCAGTTTGTTGGTAACAGGTGCTTTTTTGGGGGGGGGGGGGGGGGGGTCAAGAGCCTTGCTCAACAATGCAGAGCACAGGATCAGCTCACAACTGTGGAGCTGTAGAGATACATTTAATAACCATATTTCATCCCCGCAGGAGACTTTTACTGTGACCGTGTGCATGGGCTCACGCGTCCTGGCTTTTGGGCCGCACATTACAGAACATGGAGGCCTTCATCTGACTGAGAGACCATTTAAGTCTGTCAGTGTTTTATGGAGCTTATGTGCAGGCTGGTAATGGAAATTCACTAATGGCAGGATGATCAATAGATGCCATGGTTAATTTTCTTCACTCGTCCTCCTCACATAAGGATATTTCATTACTCATACAGTAGGTCATGGAGAGGGGAGAGCTGGAGACTGCAAGCTATTACATGGCAGCAGTAGATGATAACAGTGATTATGTGTACACACATATACATTTCATTAAGGAGACTCCTGATGCTCCGTTCTCTATTTTAGTCTCTGTTTTAGATTTGATTTCCTCCTAAACGGTCTTTCTCAACTCCATGCCTCCGATGTGTGTGGTATCTGTTTCATATTTGTCAGCATTTACTACAGAGTCTTATTTCTGACATGAATGGTGTATATTCACAACTTTGCAGGAGATGGCAGGGTGGATGAGATGTAAATACAGTATGTCACAACAGAAGCCTCAGTAATTCTCTCCTCACCCAAACAGACATTGTTTTTGTGAGTATATCTGTTCGTCACCATGTGTCACCATACGTGTAGTCTCTCCAAGTCTTTCCTTAAAGGTGCATATTGGTGATGAGGCTATGATGCCAATATCAGACATAAAATCAATTTGTTTCATATGTCATATTCAGTTGCATTCAACATACCCACCTTATACAGCCAAAGTGTTGTTATAGCTAAGTTAGCTTAGCTGTTGACAAACTCATAGCACAGGAATATGAAGTTACTGGGTTAATGTGACACGGCTGGTCGAGGTTACTTAAAATATCATATTGTGTCTGTAAAATGGCTGAACAAACATACTGCCTACATATGTTTGTCATTTTTTAATCAGTCAAAATTTAAATGAATACTAATATATCATCCCACAAGTGGGAACATCCGCACACTGAGTTATGAGGATCTTTAGTTTATTTCAGAGCAACGCATTTCACTTGTGGCTTCTTCAGGCTCCTAATATATCATTATAGGATATTTAAAAACATAATTGACTTGAAGCATATCTTTGCATTATATTTTATGTTAAGTATCTGGAAATGACCTATGACCTAGAGTCTGCTTGTTGGAAAGGAACCTCATCAATGCACTTACTTGTCCAGGAAATTGATTCATTAAACTACAGTTTCCACATTAGTGGGAAAAACAATATTAATTTTTCAACTCCAGAGCTTAAATGTATAGTCATTCATAAAGGATGACATTCATATTTTCATTCAGATATTTTTTTCTAATATCATCTTTATATATTATAATGGTTTTAACCACTATCAACAACAATTATCTTCATTATTAAACAACAGTTTATAAAATCATTATGTTGCTTTGGTGAAATATTGTTCACAGCACTGACCACCAGTAAATCTTTGACTGATAATTTCATAGCTGATGTATTCATGGATTGAATATTCTACAGTTGGCAAATTGATTAACTTTTGAAAAGTAATTTGAATAATGCCTTGGTTCCTCTTAATTAATTCAATCTAGCACAGAAGTGCTTTGTGTTAAATAATCATTGACTTTTACCTGATAATGAAATAACAGTAACATGATTTGAACGTCTTGATGTCTTCAGTGACACTGATATCAGGGAAACAATGTGTCGTCTCAATTTCAGATCATTGGAAAACTAATGTATCAGCAGCCACTACATGGTTTAACATTCACTTCAGACAGCCCGTCTTTTCTAGCAGGAAATTCATGTGAATCAGCAGTATGAGGGTGCTGCAGGACTGAAACCAGATCCCAACTCCTCACACTCAGAATCTCATTCCCCTCAAGCAGCCGGTCCATAAAATAAACTGTAATCAGATCATGTGCAGCACCTAGTTTTAAGATGATGTCTGCAGTCGTCCTAAAATCACTCCCACAATGCACCTATGTGTCCACACATCTGCTGCAGTCAGCCAAGTGAGAAAAAACATTAAAATGACTGAAAAGTAATCAGTCAAATGTTTATTGTGTTTAATGCTACTGTTGGACTGTTGGTTTCACTTCATCAGGTTTATTGCAAGGTCCATGACTCTGATATCATCTCTCAATAAATATCTGGGGCTCTTGGAAGTCTGTTTTGCTGATTTTGTTTTTAATCTTTTTTGTAATTCATTAATTCAGAGTCCCATCAGCCTATTCTGTTGCTTCAGCTCAGTTTGAGTTATGTCTTGTTTTTGTTGTGCAGCCTTTCAGAATGGCCGAGAGGAGCCAGGAGCCGGGCTCGGTCAGCATCCCCATGGAGGAAACCAAACTCCACGGAGGAGCCCCGCAGGAGGCGCCGCTGCTCACCCACCTGAAGAAGGTGGAGAACCACATCACCGAAGCTCAGCGTTTCTCCCACCTCCCACGCCGCTCTGCTGTGGACCTGGAGTTCAATGAGCTCTCCTACACCATCCGAGAGGGTCACTGGTGGAGGAGGAGAGGTACTGCACGCTCCGTTCACATTATAGTAACCATGATGGATGAGCAAGCAAGCACCACCCCATGACAATCAATATCTGGAGTGCAGAAATTTCAAGGGAGGCATTTTGCAAAGCCTGCGTGACATTTAAGAAAAATATTTTCTCGTCAGTGTTCTGCTGTCTCTCTTATACTCTATTGTTCTGACACATGTAGCCCAGCCCAGCCCCGACACACACACACACACACACACACACACACACACACACACACACACACACTTGCAGAGCTCCACCATGTTGTAGCAGCCAGCCTTCCTGTAAGCTCTGCTTCGCTCAGCAGAGTTTAGACATAGTAAATAATTTACACTTGCAGGTTGGCACACTGCTGCCTCTCTTTTCTCTGTGTCGTCTGGCGTGGGGCGGTCAGGCCCAGAGATTGATCTGCTCGTGAGAAATGGACAGCCTTTAAACTCACCACCGTTATTGATGAGGAGTCTCCACCCTTTGGTCTCCTCTGCTTGTCCACTAAACCACCTTCAGTAAACCGCCCAGCCGCTCTTGTTATGCTCTGTGTGTTTAGCAGGGTGGGGATGAGGGACCACAGAGGAATCCTTTACATTCTCCACATGTTATATTATTACAGGGTAGGCCCCCTATGTGATGCATTGCAGGTTGTGTTATTTTCAGCCTTGTGTAATATTGATGTGCATTATGAAAGCCATGGCAGAGGACTGTTTGTTGTTCCACAGTGAAACCTGGATGTATGTGAGTGAGATTATTGATGAGGAGGATTGTAGCTGGAAATCCTGTGCATTGATGCAAATGTTCTTCTTTAGTCATCCCACCACAATCCACCCATGGTCTCTGCTCTTGTTTGTATTCATTGTCTCTTTGGGGTGCCTGCCTGAGCTCATCAGGCTGATGATGTGTGAACAGGAGGTGTCTCAGTTTTTACTAATTAAGTAGTGCCTTTTGTGAGGAGGCATCTCGCTATATTTTGAGAAGAGAAAACCAGCACCCTCCGTTCTGAATCTCGCTATATTTTCTCATATCCAATCACACTGAACCTCCACTCATATGCATCCAGCTCCTTATAACCCTTTTCTGCCTCTCCAATTCCTCCCACCACTCACGCAACATAACATGGCACACCTAACATCATAATCAGTGTGTTTCTGATAGTTGACATGTACTGTTTATTCTTAGGGGCTTGTTTTTGCATGTTTTTGTCTCTTTTAACAAGCTCGGCTCAGAGCTTCTTCTCTGCAGTCCCTGTCTCCCTGATCAAAGCTGCAAAACAGGTGTAATGACACAGACTGTTCTGCTGTCGTGATTATTTCTCCTCAGGAAAAAAAAAAATATTATTTTATGTTGTCTCTTGTTGAATTACATAGCATGTAATCCGGCATGAAAGGAGAAAAGGGATGATGTAGCATAAACCATGAGTGTCTGTCTGTGAGGTCATCTATAATTTTATGTGTTTTAGTCTTTGAGTCACTGGCTTACCACTTATGAGTCATTTCTCAAAATGTCTGCAACGAACAGGAAGAGATTATAAGAGGGGGTCATGTCTGATTTCAGCCGATTCCATAAATTAACAGGGATATACTGTAAATACAACTAATGAAGAATTGTTTCTTCTATAGTGAATGGGCTCAGGGAGGTCAGGAGATGTATAGTCTCCCAGTCTGTCTGCATTTGTTCCTTGCCGGCTCTTCCTGACGAGGGCAGCCATTTATTGCTGTTAGGATGAGGCTGCTTTCATGTTGAGGGTATTCTCCTCCCGAGGGAGATAACTGGTGAAAAACTATAGCCAAGCAATGAAAGGGGAAGAGCAGGAGGGGAGAGAGTGCAGGAAAATGTTTACATGCCTCTGGGTAATTCCAGCTCCGCATTTTGGTACTTACCGCAAATGCTTCTCTGCATCTGCATCGATGATTTGAGTTTGTTAGGAGGAAAGTAAGAGTTGTAATTTTAGAGGCAAAATCTCTCTAGCATGCTCTGTGTTTCCTGTCTTTCTTTTTTTTAATGCATCACCATGCACATAATAACTCAAATTCACGGTTGTGATGCAAAGTAATCCATGTTGCTTCACCACCCATATTTTCTCATTTTGCTGTCAGAATAGTTATGAAAATTTATGATTTGGTTCCATTAGATTTGACAAGAGTCTAGACATGCAGCTCACAGAGACGTGTTACCGTCTGGTATTTGCTTTTTTTTATTGATCCTGCTGTGCTGTAGACTGCATGTTCAGACAAGGGTGAAAAATAAGTCAAAGTATCTGTGATATGAGATCTAGCAGTGGTTCATGCAGAGTCTGAGTATGTTATCTACTGTGCTCTCATGTGAGGGGGGAATTATGTAAATTATGTGTCAAGGACAGATCTTATGGCTCTCCTTTGGTTCTTTCTTTCCTTCATTATCATTTCTGTGCACACGATATCACAGCTTGGACAATAATCATTTCACAATGGCCCAAAGTGCATGATAAACTGGTTTCTTTCCTTACAATGTACCATAATTGGTCACTTTACAGGAATTATAGGTTTCATTATTAAGGCTAGGGGCTCGATGCTACATTAGCTGTTACTTGTTACTCGCATAACACACCTGAGTCTCCTCCTGCTGGACTGTTGATGGTGAAGTTGCATTGTGGGTACTGCAGGTGGAAGATTATGACAGAAAAATGCATGGATTAAAAATTCAGAAAGCATTTAAAGTTTAACACACATTTGTAATGTGCACAGTATGGCAGTTTATATAACAGGTTGATATTCTGTTAAAAAAAAAAGAAGAAGCACATTTCCTTCCATCAGTCTGCTTGTGTGTGTTAAATTACACTTGATCAAACAAGGTAAATGCAGGAAATGTGATTGTAAAATAGGTACTCATCTCCTCATTGCACCCATGTTGCCAATCTCATTAAAGAGCATCTGCACTAAAGACCACTCATTTGGGATTAGAGTGAAATTAGAAAGATTAGATAAGATTGTTCTAAAGAAGCAAACATTGATTAAGTGTGAAGGAAACGAAACTAATCTTCTTCAGATCATACTGGTTTATGTAAATATTATATTCCTGGTGTGAAGACTGAGTTGTAATTTTCCTGGGATGCAGTTTGAGACAGGTGATGATGACCCCACTGCAACCAAGGCTCATAATATTTTGTCTAATAATTAGTGTGAGATTACCTGTGAAATCAGGCTGGAAACCCCTGAGAGTACTGTCACATGCTGTTAAATCTCAAAGTGGCGGTGGTGTCAGGAGTGGACAGTGAGGTGAGTTACACACTCTGTGGCTCCCATGAGACTGGGTAATCAGGATGCGCCTGCAGACTCCAAAAGATGAGACCATTACTCTGCGTGACCTACAGCGTTGGGTTAGATCATCAGTATGCACCACATGCCAGAGCAGGGCTGCTTCACTGACAGGAGACCGCTCTGCTGTCTGAGTGGAGCCGTCTGATGTAATAACCCTGTGAGGGAGGAGGGGGCACTGCCATTAGGCTACTTTACTCCTGGAGTTGGGGTTGAAAGGAGCTTGAAGCTCCACCGAGACCCTGATTGCTCACATTGAGACAGGAAGAAGTGTCCCAGCAGACTTGACATATAGGTGAGGTGAGGGAGACAACACAGCAGGATACTTAACAGTCAGTTTTAAATCTGTCATTTCTAAAACAGTTTTTTTGTTTGTTTGTATTTTACACTATTTCCACTGAGCTTCAAGAGCCACAAAGAAAAAAATCTTCATTAGCAGGCCACACCACTGACCATTTTTTAAAACCGCAGCAGAGAAGTAATGTGTTTTTTCTCTTGGTGCCACTGAGGGCATCTTAAATCTGAGATGTTGTTTCTTTTCTTTTGAGTATTCCTCACAACACACACACACACAACACCCAGCTCACCTGAATGCTGAGAAATCTCCTCTTGTTCATTGATCTGTTCTTTGCACAACATACATATATTGTTATATCACTGATCACCTGCTCCACAAGCAGCAGCACTTTAGTTACATGCACTTTTTCTTTCCCTTGTTATTTAGTTTTTGTTCTGATATTCTTATATCTTTCCCAACCTCTGCTTTTTCCCCAATGCAGTTATTTTCTCTTTGACCGCTTTTAAAGATTACTGCTACTGAATATTACATGGCTGTTCAATCAATCAATCATGTCTGTTTTCCCAGCATTTACTATATCTAATATATAACATAGAAATATAGATGTAAACTTAGAGAATTATCTTCGAATGATTGATGAGAACAATTTCAGACCCATTACTGTAAAACAATCTCAGTAACTGAGCACTTTCCTCTGTCAGGTTACAAAGCCCTCCTCAAGTGTCTGTCAGGAAGATTCAACAGCAGAGAGCTGATTGGCATCATGGGGCCCTCAGGAGCCGGGAAATCCACTCTGATGAATATTCTGGCAGGGTACAGGTAAGATTGTGTGAGGGGTTTGTAAACTCTGCAAGGTTTGTGCAGATCCCAGGTCAGCTTTTCTTCCTTCTCTCACATAGCTTTACGAGATAATTTAATCCAGTGCTCAGAAAATGGCTGCGATATTATTTTGTTTTCGGTCTGTAAACAGGGAGACAGGCATGAAGGGCCAGATCCTGGTGAACGGCCGACCGAGGGACCTGAGGACTTTCAGGAAGATGTCCTGCTACATCATGCAGGATGACATGCTGCTGCCACACCTGACCACGAGGGAAGCCATGATGGTGAGTCCACTGAAAAAAAAAAAGCTCCTTACACTTGATTTCTGCCTACTATTCAATATAATGTGTGGATTTCTTTTCAGGTTTCTGCCAATCTGAAACTGAATGAGAGCATACAGGTCAAAAAAGAACTGGTAAGTATGAAGTGATTGGATTATGAATGTAATGTTAATTAATGAGAAGGACCACTTTATTTACAAGATGTTTACATCTCATGTAATGATGTGATGGATTAAGTCAAAACACAACATCAGCAACTCTGAATATTACAGCTAATTAAAGCAGCATTTTCATGAAAAGCAATGGGACCCACACACCAGTGGGTTTTATGATAGAATAACATATCACTCTCTTCCGTCGTTATTATCTGTGTGCATCACCATGTAATGTCATTTATCTGTTTGTGTCTGAGGTGGATGAGATCCTGACTGCTCTGGGTCTTCAGGAGTGTGCTCAAACCCGCACCAACGCTCTCTCCGGGGGTCAGTGTAAAAGACTGGCCATCGCCCTGGAGCTGGTCAACAATCCTCCTGTCATGTTCTTTGATGAGCCCACCAGGTAGATAACCACTCACCTGATTTAAATCTGTGCGATATCAGTTTAAATCCCGACTAAATAATGCATACAGTACGTACGTCTCCTTGTTTCCTGTTCCAGTGGTCTGGACAGCGCGTCCTGCTTCCAGGTCGTTTCCCTCATGAAGTCTTTGGCTCAGGGAGGACGGACAATCATCTGCACCATTCATCAGCCCAGTGCCAAGCTCTTTGAGATGTTTGATAAGGTAACTTGAGTGCACATAGTGCTGGATATGTCTAGCCATCCATTAGTTGCTGTTCAAATCAGGACACTACACGATTTATTTTATCCAGCTGACGAGCAGCACAACGGCTGATACCAAGCTTGTTGTTCATGTATTATTGAGGGAGCCAGTGTGCTCATTTCTCTGTACCTGTGCTCCCCTTCACCAGCTGTACATCCTCAGTCAGGGTCAGTGCATATACAAGGGCACAGTCCCTTACCTCATCCCTTATCTGAAGAACCTGGGCCTCCACTGCCCGACATATCACAATCCTGCTGATTTCAGTAAGTTGAAAATCTCCCTCTGCATCTGTGTGTGTGTGTGTGTGTGTGTTTCTCAGTGTGTTTGTCCTTACTATAGTCCTCTCTGTTCCCAGTCATTGAGGTGGCATCAGGGGAGTATGGGGACCTGAACCCAGTGCTGTTCGAGGCTGTCCAAGGTGGACTGTGCTCTGAAGAGGGCAAGAAAAACTCCAAAAGTGACTCTTCCTGTCCATCACAGTGTCACAGTGTAAGTAACACTAACCCCTCTCTATGATAGTGCCAAAGAATTACTCCTGATATTTATAGAGCTCAAAGCCAGACGACCACAGAATACAGAAAATACTGTTTTATCAGTTCTCATTATTGGTTTCTGAGGGGTTAAGTTGTTTTACTTAAACAATAACCGATCTACTTATTTAATTTAAAGACACAGGAAACATATTGTGATAGGAGTCCCTTCATGTTAGCAGTTATTTGTTGTGTAAGTTAATCTATTCCTATGAACATTTATTTTACATACCCAAAGATTTGTTGCAGGTTCATTACCAAACTTAATTACTGTAATCACCATGAGTTGTCCCCAGTGGTGGAAAACAATGCCAGTATTAAGTCTTATCATGTCTTTTCTATAAGCATTCTAACTAACCTCAGCTTTTGTCCCATTCCCATAGTGACTCATTGCAGTAGCAATATTCAGAACAATGTTTAACCTCTTGACCTTAAAGCAACAATAGTTTAATAGCTTTGATATTGATTTGAAGTATTGCATCTCCCCACTGATCTTTTGGAATATCAATGTAATACAAATGAGTCCACATTACATTTGGACTAATGAACAAAAGTTTATTTTCAAGAGTTAGAGACGTATTAAACCAATAACTGGGAGGTTTATCTCTGCCCAGTTCACTACCCAGTTTAAAAGAATGACAAGCTGGTTCATGAATAGGCAGGACTCTTTATGGATTGGTCCTGAATCTCTAGCATGTCATCCTGGGGGCTTAAATTCCTCCCCTTTATCAACAATATCAGATGAATTCTCTTAACAGTTATATTGTATTATTATAATTTACGTACATACTGGTTTGGACCGATGTTAGAAAATATTTTATCACTCCCTCTGTTACTTCTGTTCGGTCTCTCCTGGTGCTGAATCCTGATCTATAAGTATAAGGTCTCAGTGGGTCTATCAAATTTTACAGGCTTCTTGATCTCCCACTTTGACTCTGACCCACTTCTTTTTCACACATCCCTGAATCCGTTACGTTATAGAGACTTGCTTAAGGAGGAACAGTGTATGCTTTAGACTGTCGGGATTTGAAAATGCCATGCCCTTGGCCAAATCTCTCAGAGGAATAATTTCAGAGATTTAGGCTCCACTGCTCTACTGTGATTCCTCAGCTTATGACTTCCTCAGGCTGATGTGAGAGCGTGATCATGGGGACAGCATTACTTCTGCAGATTGGATAAAGGTTTATGACTCTGAGATATTGTTCAATTTATATGCACTATGCACAGACTTTTATCGCTTCAGGAATATGTTTGCTGGTGAATATGAATGTAAAATGCAGGAAGTTTTATTTTGGTTGTGTGATCAATATTCAGATGTTCTGTAAAAGAGGTTGTGGGTTGAAGTGTGAAGGGGTTACTGTTAAATAATTTACACTGGTAATGTTGGCTGCATTTATTTTGACCAAAAGCCTTGTAATTACTTATTTGCACCTCAAAAATGAAGTTATTGCAGCCAATAAAAAAAAAAAATCCATACCAAGTAACCTGTTTCATTGAAACAAAATAACCCCCTCCTGTCCACATTTTCCTAAATTTACCCCATGCTACTCGTCCCCTTTATCGATCTGTCTGCTCTGCCTTTTTCAGCTTCCTCTCACCTTATAAGTTACTTTTGATAAGAGCATCAGCTAAATGCTAACGCTGTAAATGTAAACCACCAAGAGCACTCTGTTACACCATTACCTCTACACTATGCAGGGAGCAGCTTTGGCCTTCAAAAAAACAAAAAAACATTGTATTGATTTTGTCTGTTGCCCTTTCTAACTTCTTTTAGACTTTTCTGTGCGGTGCATCAACTGGTAACCTCACTAAAAATAGAGATGATGATATTTTTCTGTCCTTACATTCAGTGTGTCCATGTTTATCTTCACTTGTTCCATGTTCAGCATTAACTTCTCTGTTTAAAAATCCACCATCAGATGCATAATTACTTTAACCGTGTTTGCACTACATAACAGACTCTTTGGTTTCACTGTTTTGTTGTTCACAGGACACAGGAACCCTTGAGAAACATAGCTTTGCCACCAGTACATTCACGCAGTTCTGCATCCTCTTCAAAAGAACCTTAACCACAATATGCAGGGACATGGTAAAATATTTATTACATCAATTATTCCTGCCAAGGTTAAACTGATTCTTGTCATGAATTGAAGGGTTTTAATATTGTGTTGATGGTCTGTGTGTTTTTCTAGGTGCTTACCCACCTCAGGGTGATGTCCCATCTGTGTATTGGGGTGCTGATTGGTTTGCTTTATCTTAAAATTGGAAATGATGCCAGCAAGGTCTTCAACAACACTGGTTTCCTCTTTTTCTCCATGTTGTTCCTTATGTTTGCTGCCCTCATGCCCACTGTCCTAACCTGTAAGTCTTCACCATCGACTCAATTCTGTTATTTTTCTGGAGTGGAAAATATTTATAACGATGCTGTCCTTTCACAGTTCCCCTGGAGATGTCTGTGTTTCTAAGGGAACATCTAAACTACTGGTACAGCCTGAAGGCCTATTATTTGGCCAAAACCATGGCTGACATACCGTTCCAGGTAATGTTTCAGTGATTTGATCCTCAATCGTTTGGACATGGATCGACTATAATCAAAATTAATGACACTGAAAATTTCCTCCGCAGGTGCTTTGTCCAATCATGTACTGTAGTATAGTGTACTGGATGACTGAACAGCCACCAGAGGCAGGCCGCTACCTCCTCTTCATGGCCTTGTGCACATCCACAGCCCTGGTGGCCCAGTCACTGGGTTTGCTCATAGGAGCTGCATCAACCTCTCTGCAGGTCAGTCAGTGCTCCTCTGCATCTTAAATAAATATCTGCTTACAAGATGTTTCCCTGAGCCATCAGTCTTTTTAATGAGTGCTGCTTATCTTCTTCACAGGTGGCAACCTTTGTGGGTCCAGTTACAGCTATACCTGTGCTCCTCTTCTCCGGCTTCTTTGTCAATTTTGACACCATTCCCAAATACCTACAGTGGAGCTCTTATGTCTCCTACGTCAGGTACTGTCAGCTACTTTATGCAGTTCATATTTCTAAAGGTTTCGCTACTGTTTTTGAGCTTTTGGCTCCACTGTCTGGGTTAATGAGTTTCTGTTGAAACTGTCCACCGTCAGGTACGGCTTTGAAGGGGTGATACTTTCAATCTATGGGATGAATCGGTCGGAGCTGGAGTGTCCAGGCGTGGTGTGTAAGTTCCAAAAGCCAGAAGAGGTCCTGCAGCTGCTGGATGTGGAGGATGCAAAGCTCTACGTGGACTTCATGGTGTTGGGAGTTTTCTTTCTGGTCCTCAGACTGGCGACTTACCTGGTCCTGCGCTACAAAGTGAAGTCAGAGCGTTAAGACGTCCAGAGGCAGTCACCGATGGATCTGGACGCTCGTACATATCCTGGCAGTGTGAGATATTAAAACATGTAGTCTCTCTTTCTCTGTCTGTACTTCACATACATGTACAAAGTTATACACCAGTCCGGCACACGCTGTCATTTGAAAACTGTGCTGCACCATTACCCAAACTGTACAGTATAGTAGTATGTTTAAAAAGGTTTGTTATTCAAGAAAAAGGAAAGTTTAGACTGTGAAGTATGGTGTCCCACCTCCCCCTCCTGCCCATTATTAGCTACCCTCCAGGTTATAGTATTTCTCAGATCACCATTACCCTTCCACATTATTGTGTATCTGCACCATACATAAACAAGAGTACTCAACAAAGTAGCAGAAAGCATGTTTCATTGAACTGAGAGATTTGGATTTCTACTTTTTCGGTCACACCAAAAACGTGCCACGTGTATGATGAACTTAAGTCTCCAGGTTTATGGAGAGAGCCATGGCACACGTCTTGTTGCAGGAGCGTCCAGTAACATGTAGCCTCTAAATCTGATGCCTAAAAAGATAAACCACGGTGCACCATCAGGATACTATTCATTGATATTTGATTGGACAGAAGCACCCATCAAGACACCTGAGGAACAAGATTTCAACATGAATACTCTCCTATTGCCATCAGGAAAAACAATAAACTCTCAGAGCCAGAAATGTTTTGGTGTGGCTTGTCTCTGACCTGTGAGATCATCTTACCAGGCGTCTCGACCAAGACACTGAACACGACGGCTTTTCTTTGTGGAATACAACCTTAAAAAACCAACTGCCAGTGGACGATTTTCCTCACTTTCCATCTACAATGTGGATCCTTTTCACAAGCTCTCTGCCCTATTGACAGTGGTAGAACGTTTAGAAACGAACATGGATCAAATGTTTGTAAAAAAAAAAAAAAAAAATGTCCTGCAGTGTGTCTTATACAAAGACTGATAATGGATACAAACCCTGCAACCAGACATATGATTCCTCAACTGCTTCTCCTTATGATACGTTTGTTTCCCCCATAACCGAGGAAGCATTCAACCAACTGGGAGCAAAATGTGAAAGCGAGAATCACCGCTGTGTCCGGCCTGATGCAGAGTGCTTCTTACTGTAATCATACTGGTTGCACAGAGGCAATGGCGTCTGAGTTCAAGCGCAATATGCTTATTCTACAGTTAAAGAAAAGAGATGTTGGTCAAATCTGTGTTGCTCCCTTGACACAGTTCTTTGAATTGCTTGTTTCCACTCGTCTGACTTTTTAGCTGCCTCCTCCCTGACCTACGAAAGGAAATATCCTCCTTTTCTCTTCTCTCTGCTTTGCTGATGTCTGACAGATGTGTGTTGTCCAAAACAATGCTAGATACTTGAAATGCTGGCTGGGCAGTTTCTGTGCCTCTGAACTAGAATGATTTGAGTTTTCTCTGCTTCATTGTTTGCACATACACCTCATGTCAGCGTACATGCTGGTTCTCACATGCACACACACACACACACACATGCACACATGAACACATGCATACACCAACACACACACACATATATATGTACATCTTCACAGAGATGTGCACACATAAAATACACTCAAGCAAACACACACATTTTGGCAATGTTTAGAAGAGCCTCTCCTTGTCACAGGGCAATGCAAATATTTTCCAATATTGCTATGAAATATTTCTTACTCAAACTATGCTACTTAGTAATCCTTATTATAATGCATAAAATAATGTGAGTATATAATCAATGATTGTACAGTGAATATGTCATGCTGTAAACAAATGTACATTTGCACTTTTCAATGTATGTTTATTCTTTTTTTAATTTATTTATATTTCTGTTTGTTTTTATATAGCTATGTGACGAGCGCTGCTTGAAAGTATAACAGGAAAACAGCAACTGAATGTTGCATGGTCACTTTAGGAATGAAATTTATGAAATATTAAATTTCATATTATAGCATAATGATTTTATTTCATCATCCAAAATGTATGTATCCTGCCATGTTTCAGAAGATACAAATCCTCTGCTTTCTGCTGAACAATTTCTGAAACAAAAATAATGGTAAAGCATCAGGAGTGTGAAGGTAGAAGAGAGGTGTGGGAAATGGACCAGATGGAAGATGGCAAGAATAAACAATAGTCAAGTAAATGCATCATGATGTGCACAGTTGAATACATTGGCGGTCTCTTTAGGAAGCAGCTGGCTTCAGTCGCAGCAGCTGCAGGTTTGAATTCTGTCATTAATAGCAATAGCCAACATTGTGATTTGTAATCATTATACCTCCAACTGCTGTGGCATTAGTGATATTTATATGTTTTGTATTCAGAATTTAATTTGAGTCTTTTGTTTTATTATGTTCAATAACCATCCAAAGGTATTTTAACTATATTTAAAAAGGGAAAACGTGATGCTGCAATCAGAACTTGTGTAATCATTTTAGTTTCATTTTTCACCCATTTTCCTTGTCTTTGTTGATTCTGTTGAATTGTACTGTTGAGTACAAGAGGATAATAGATGATTGCAGGATGTGTTAAAGCCACTGAGCAGATGCTGCCGTTTCAATACCAGACCCCATCCAGATCATTGGCTTTCAAGTTGCAGGAAAATGTGTAGCATGGGACAAATATTGCATAAATTCAGTTTAACTGCCAACACAGCAGATAGGAGTTTTCCTTTATCAAATTATATCAAAAGACACGAGTTGGTAGCAGACCTGTGGGCATGACTTTGTAAAAAAGAAAAAAATAGGGGGGGGGGGAAGAGATGTAACTACAGCAAGGAAACAGCTTCAAGCCAGGGACCAAGCAGGAATAATTAGCAGTGTTGAAGTCATTAACCAGTCTGGGAAAGCGCCGGCCTTAGGTCTAAAGGCCTGTGGTACCAAAGACAGAAACAAATCCTTCCTCCGCTGCAAGATGTGAAAAATGATTTGGGTGCACTCTTCAGTGAGATTATGTTCCCATTAATTATCTGACCAAAGAAAGAAAGAAGGAGCTATGAAAATACATCTACAGTAATAATCCTAAATCCCACTGGACTTCCCCAATTTTGGGGATTTTGCGTCCTTGTAAAAGAATCATGTTCCTTAGGATTTGTTTTCCGCTGTCTCCAGGTCAGAGAAGTAATCATTACTGACAGATACTATCCAACTCTAAACACTAAATAATTTAATCTTATTTAAACATAATCCTGTGTGAGCAGTGTCAAGAGGAAAGGGGAGTGACTGTGGGATGCAGCTGATGAGCCAATATTCAAATCACTCACTTTGGCACTTTTGTTTATCATGTCACTGTTTCACCTATTTGCCATAATAAGCCACCTGACTTTAGTGCACTCTATCATGCATGGTAAACTATAATATGCAGGCGGTTGCAACAGAAAGCTACAACTCTGTGATTGAAAAGTTGAGTGGAAGGCTGTTAAACACAGATCGTAATTTTTGTTTCTTGTCTGATGTGATTTGTTTATCATTTACAGTTGAATTTATGGTTCCTCAACTCAAAAAAATGCAAGTTCTGTATACTGAACGCTGTTCCAAGGATTATAATAAAGATTATTTATAACCTTTGCCCTTGCTCAGACTCTTGGTATTTCTTGAAGTTGACTAACAAAAGTCTCCAGTGAATTATGCATTTGGTTATTTTGATGTTTGTTCAATTTGATGTCCCACAAACAAAGCAAGGGCACCGAACACTTTATCCATGACCAGCTTGATACTTTCTAGTTCGCATTTTTCAAGAATTAATGCTTGACTGATGTGGTGTTTTACATCAGTATTAACTGATTCTGGTGTAATCTTTTCAACAAAGAAGTTCCAATTAATAGCTTGACTGTTGTTTCATGTCAGCTTCAAATCGAAGTGCATAGAATTGTTATAATTATTTTAACTTTTAGAATGAGTCAAATGGTAAGAGGAGAGGGTTTTATTTGTTTTTAAAAAGCTCAGCAGGATGTAAATATCGTGAAGAACCAGAAAAATCAATATGACTTCCGCATTCCCATTGCCATTATACTGATGATTGCAAGAGCAGTAATTCTGGGCAAACGCAATGCAGCATGATGAGCATCAAGGCAGCTGCTTCCACAAATGTAGGCTACATGTGTATGTAGCAGACCCTTTTTTTTTATTATTTGGAATCAAACTGAATTTGTCTGAAAACATGAATAGGACATGTTAGGGCCGGAAACTAGGACTCAGACTGTAGAGACATTGTGGGTGAGGAAGAAATATGAAAATAAATTAGGGCGTAGCAGCAGGGGGAACAGAAGAAGTCACTGGGGGGAAATTAAAACATCAAAGAAATATGGATTATGTGTTTTTTTAACTGAACTTCCAGCTGTTTTCTGTTTAGTTACATTCAGACTCATGTCCCATATGGTCTAACTGATGTCTCAATTTCCATTTAGAGACATGTAGGAAACATTTTGTTCAAACCCTATTTTTCCCCATGAGAGATTAGGTTGCAGACAACAGGGACCCCTGCTGGCAAGAAATGTGCATGATTGTTCCTTAAAATAATGCAGGAATATTTTAGTCTATGATTTATATGACACAGTGCTTTTGCAGTTGTGTATGAACATTACATAGAGCAGGTTCTTAAACACCCAGAACTACATTTTCACACAGTGTGCTTTGTTTATACTGTGCTTAGCCTACTGGTTAAAATTGTCTGAGCAGGAAGAGCTGGCAGAGATATGAATGGACCAGTTTTTCTGGCTGCCTGTGCAACAGTGTTGTCATTTCTTAGAAAAAAGATGACCGTCTTTCTGTAGAAAATAGTTTAAGTTCTGCCAAAGCTGCAGCCAGCTCCCAGTGATGCAATAAGCATAGAAAAGAAGGAGAGTCATGAAGCTGTTAAAGATCTGGTCCAGTGCTGGAGGGTAAAGTTTATCAAGTTCACTCCAAGTCTGATGACTTAGACGTAAGCGTTAAAAAAGCTTAAAAAGCTGAAATAGCCTAAATAAATATATGAATAAATAGAAATTGCACGTCATTTTTCAAATGAAAATTATGTAATCTGTATCAACTCAGTCTTACTAGCAATCTAGTTATTGCTGTCAGTTTTTATCTTTAGGCACATGTGTTCATGTGCAAATAATATGCAGACGTAGCCTATAGCTACATTCATTTGCTTTTGGTTTTTGAATGATCAAAAGGGTATAGACTGAAGCTGTTGATCTTATGGGCTATGTGCCTAAACCCTGAATATATTATGGATTAATCAAAATTAAGAACTCCAGGCCCTCCTGTCAATTTGTGTCAGAGACCTTAAGACCAATGTGGGTAAAATGCTTTTGTTTTTAATAGTAAACCCACTGGATCATGGCTATTACGTTTATGTAGAACTTATTTTCCTATAATTTTATTTTATTTATTTATTTATTTATTTATTGTCTGTTTGTCTCGATAGTTGTTTGCTTTGTCTGTAAATGTTGTTACCTTAATTGTTAAAGATCAGATGCTCTCAGTTTCATTGTTCATCCCTCGTCTTTTCCGTGTTGGTTTTCCGATTTCCGGTCGTCACACCGAGACTCATCTTGCTCTTTGTTTCGTCTTTGACGTGGACCGGCATTTTCCCACAACACCCCGCTGCTGCTGCTGCTGCTGCTGCCGTTGCTGCCGTTGCTCTCACAGATGACGAAAATGGCGGACAACGCATCGTCGGTAGGTTCTCGAAAGATGCTAATTTATTTTAGAGACGTTGACTCGTCCCTAGGTGTAAACTGGCATATTGTTGTTCTACAGGTTGAGATCGTCGAGGGCTGTCGCCTACCGGTTCTCCGTAAAAACCAAGAACACGAGGACGAATGGCGTAAGTATTGTCCGCTTGTTTTTCCCGTGCTAAGCTAATGCTAAGCTAATGCTAATGCTGGCGGAGCTCAGCTGTTGTGATCGGGCTCCCCGGCCTCCGGTTAAAGCACCGTAAACATCACACTCACAGCCTGGGCTCATGCAGGTGTACACGGTGGATGACTTTAATTTGACTGCTAACTAAGACAGTGTTAGATTCAGAAAGAGGCTTACCAGCTTTACTCCTGGGGGTCGTTTTGATAAAATAATACAGTTTATTGGGAGCGACGAGGTGAAATACATGTGACACCTCACTGTTGTTTACAAAAAGACTCGGGTAGATATTCAAGGGAAATAGCTGTCTGTGTGAATGTGAATACAGACTGGCTTACTTATAAATGTCAAGTTCAGGTCTGAAATCTTCGTGGTTGACTCTCTTGTTTTCATTTCATGTATTTATTTACACAAGTTTCTCTCGTGTGTAGTGATGTTGAGATAACATCGGAACAATAGTGCATGAAAACAGTTGCACACTGAATTGAAGTGGTTTGAAATGACTGTCTTAAATTGTGTTGTCGTACTACCCATGCATAATATCTAAGTTAACTAAGTTATACAGAAGTGGTGGGTGTCATATGGGTCTGCTATTATCTTGGCAAAATGATGAAGTGAGCCTGAGAGGTTTGGGAGTGGAAAAACTGCCTCAGATATATTTCCCTACAATGCAAATAGCGGTTTTAGCTGTTTCTGCACCTAATGTGATGAGATTTTGAATATTATCTGATTTAAATATGAATGATCCATGAAGCCAAATACAAAGATATTGAAACCCTTTTGGTCATTGTTATAATATTTATCGTGAAATGGTATAGACTGTTACAATCAGTATTTTTTGCTCTGAGAAAAGCATGAACTTGGTTTTACTCAAAGTTGTTGACAGCATTTTAATGAGCAATAAAAGAGAGGTATAGGTCTTTCATAGCAAAATGTGTAGAGTTAGAAAACAATACAGTCAGTTACAATTGGTTGGTTTTATTTTTCTAACTGACACACATAGCGCCATTTTACTTTTCTTCACATGGCATCATAACAGACTACTATTGTGACATTTAATCCTTAAATTTGGTGGTGAAGTATTTGTGTCTGTATGAATATGGAAAAAAAGAGATGTTCCCAGTAAGAATTTATTTATTTAAGTGATTTTGCAGGTTAGATCAGAGAAATGACTCTCCACCTTTACACAATGTAAAAGGGTCAATGACGTGATGCAACCCAATGTCAAATTGTGTATCTGGTACTTTTTCATAAAAATCTGACTACCGGTATACACAGTCGCACATTATTTGGCCAGAAAGAAGCAGTGTTTTTAGGATATGTCCTGATCAGTATTGCCCTTACCATTTCAATGTCATGTTTTCAGATGAAGGTATTTTTTTTATAGGTACACTTAAATCCACTGTAGGTGGATAAAATATTTAATATTTATTATTCTTTTGTGGTTACACCCTTTGATATTTTCAGGGGCATTCATCAGTCTTAGTTTTGTTAAAAAGTAACAAATCTGATCCATGCTTTTAAATTTTTTTAAAGATATTTCTTAATTGCTCATCTTTCCAGCCCTTATTTGTCACTGACCCAAAAACTGAACATCAAATTCTTCAAATCACTGTTTACTCTCTGAGATGTCAGAAGATTGTTGAAAAATTGCCATCAAAATTTTGTAGAGCTGACCCAAGACTTGGGGCAACTTAAATTGTCCAAGCAACAGTCTGAAACCCAAAATATTGTTGAGCATGATGGTGAAGACATGATGTTGATGACCTGTCTCCCTTTCATACAGCACTGGCTGAGATTCTGAGTGTGAAAGAAGTCTCTTCCAGAAAGCTCTACTATGTCCACTACATCGACTGTGAGTATAATACGTGATCATCTTGGTTGTCTTTCTGAGTTTAACTGTTGAAGTCACTGTGTGGGCTGAATAATGCATCATAGCAAATGTGAGTTTGTGTAAAATTTCTTGTGTTTCTAGTCAACAAGCGTCTGGATGAGTGGGTCACGTCCGACAGACTGGACCTGAAGAAGCTGCAGTTCCCTAAGAAAGAAGCTAAAACCCCGACCAAGAACGGTCTTCCAGGCTCCCGTCCCAGTTCACCAGAGAGAGAAGTGGTGAGGTTACATGTTACACCACCAAACGTTTCCTCTCAGACCCCCAAACATAACAACAATGAGGTTTGTCTGAATTATTTCACCATGGTTAAAGCAGAATTTTATACAATGAGTCAACATTTTAGATCCCAAGGTCATTTCACAGCTAAAACAATAACTTAGTCATTTTGAAAGATGGCTTTAGGTCATACTGAATATTATGTTGTTGTAGTTTTTTTAGGTGAATGACATAGGTGTTATATTGGGTAGCCAGGCTTTATTACTGTGATATGGATTTTTCCCAGTGTCATAAATTTGAACAAACAAGACCTTTCACTTTTTTTACTGGAAAAATGAACGTATTACTGCCTCTCAATATGTTTTTTCTTCTTCTTTTTTACATTGTACCCAGCCTCAACACTTTACTTAATTATTTTTGAAAACACATTTTAGGGATGGGTGCTATAGGGTTTCTAATTTTTAAGAAGTATTCGTATTGTCTGTTTTCATTCCTCTTTTTTTTTTCCATTCACATTTCGTCAAATTTCCTGCACAGAAATTGTTTATTTCATCGACGTGTTTGTTATTATTTGAGACATTACTTAGCGTGTGTGTACACTGAGTACTTATTGGTTATATAGTATTGTCCCAAGGGTTAACATGAATGTGAGTTAACCCTTTCCTTCTCTTCCTTTCCGTTCAATTCAGAGGAAGAGTCTAGATCTCAACCAATCTGCCACAACTCCCTCCAGAGGCAAAACCCTCCCCACACCGGTACAACTTGAATTCAACCCATTCCAGAAATGACTGAGGCCTTGTTTAGACCTGGTGTTAACATGCATCTTGTATGATCATACAGCTGTCGGGCCATGCTGAACTGCATGGAAATCCAGATATAAACAACCATGACACAATAAAAGAAGAAGATGATCCAGTCGTGCAGATCAAATCTGGAAGTGATTTAACACACAATGTATCCAAATGTATGGCAGGTGTACGTACTGGAGTTGTCAAGCCTCATTTCAACCTCAAATCTTTAAAGGTAGCTGGCATGTTTTTTTCTGTGTTGTAATCTCTTGTGTGGTACTGCTGAAGATTGATGATTTGATGATCTTGAATTATCTTGAATTAGCAAATGTATAACTATCAAATGAAATGGCACAGCTGAGATAAAAGGGAAAGGTGATGGTGTGTGCCAGCTAGCATTTTATTATGGGGAAAAGTAAAACACTTTTTAATTATTTTGAAGACTGTTTTTTTTTTCTCAGCTACAATGCAACTCAGTGCAGTTGTAGCTGACGTGTCCAATGCATCTTAATACCATGTTTAAATGGGGGTGTAGTTTACATTGGACTGGTTTAACCTGGCTCTTTATCAGTGAACAAACTCTAGGTGATATTAAGATGGCACTTCTCTATGAACTAAGACTAGAGCACCCAGCTTTTAGAGTTACATTGGTTCTAAATTTACCAAATAGAAATTGTTGTTTGAAGACAAAAATTCAGATTTCAGTGACGTGTTGGTCTGTGTGTGTGTGTGTGTGGTTTGAGCAGCATGTTTAACACTGTTGTCTGCTGCAGAAAAGGAAAGTAGAGCCCGTCCCCTTGGCGACTCAGGTACCCCCGGCCACCCCCGTGCCCTCCCTGCCAAGTTCAGCTGAAGCCTCTCAGGCGTCTGTTTTTCCTGCTGTGAGGGAGACCAACACCTTTAAGTCCCGTGAAGACCATGACCAGCTCGCTTCACTCACAACAGTAAAGAACATCCTTTTTAAAAAATTATTCTTAAATGTTTGAATTTATGTCTTGTATAATTGGTGTGTGTCTAATTTCTTATGTTTGTGTAGCAGCAGAACGGCACCGCTCGACGACTCATCCCCGCTCAGCCAGGGAGGAAGAGGAAAGCTAACTGTGGAGGAGCTGATGAGGTCTGTAGCTTCACTCTGATTCTGCTTCTACACTCTGGATGTTATTTTCTCATTACAAATGTCAATGTTATTTTTAGTTTTGATTAGTTTTGCTTTACCCACTTTCACTTTGAGCCATGGCAGCTAACTCATAGCATTCACTTATTCAACAGGGGACAAAGTCATTTAAAGGGCATTTCCAGTCGTAATCAATGTTTACCTCAGATATCAGGTCACCTATGATCAGTTAATTTCATGCCATCCATACTCCCAACTGCAGCGTGTGGATGTTTATATTTGTTTTTGTTCAAGAATCTATTGTTTTTTCACTGTTCATTAATGGGCTCCGGACTAATTTTCAAATTGTTCTGTGGTCGCAAGTAACAGTATCATTTAAATTTTAAAATTGGCTTTACAAATAAATTAAATCAAAATTCTGACTTGTTGCTCTCCGGGTCAGAGAACAAAAAACAGTAGAGGGACTCTCATAGAAACAAATTATTTTTCTTTTTTTCATAGAAACGAATGAGGGACGTACACTCTGAGCCGGAAAGGAACAATGCGGAAGCTGCGGTACGTGTAAATTTTGCTCTGATGTTCAAAACTTGCAGATCAGAGTTGGAACCAAGTCCATCAAGCCACTGACCCATCAGCAGCTCAACTGTTTTACTGAATGAAGCCGTTGCTGCAGCTGAACAACGTTCGTACATCATCTCAGTTGACAGTGGCTGCAGAGTTTGTCGTATAAAACAAAGACGTCTGTCAAACTCACTTTAAATAATTGATCTAATTAGTCTTTTCCTCACGCTTCATTCATCATGTGTCATTATTATCTACTGATGAACCCATCCTGAAATGTACCACAACTACTCATGATACACTGAAGTGCTTTCAGTCTGCCCCTTTAACCAAACTGTTCAGTGTAAACAAGAATCATTTTATTCCCCTCTTTAGTTTCTAAAAGCCTGTGTTTTTGTGTCTTTTTCTGCCAGATGATAAAGGTTTTGCAGTATAACAAACCTCAAAGTGCCAGTGTCTTTCTACCACCACCAGAGGTTTGTTTTATTTCCTATTATTGCCAATTGATTGTGTGTTGTTGTCCAAATTCAACTGTTCCTTTGTGGGTCCAATAAAACAGAGGTGCTGCTTACCTCTGACCCAAGTTTAGTCCTTTTGATAACATAATCAACCATTTTTATAGTGATATAAATTATTCATCAAAGTATAAATTAATAAATTACAACATAAGGTGCTTAATTTGATCACACAGATTTTGGTTTAAAATAAAATAGCTACGGCAGGAGTGGTTAATGTGTTTAATGTCCACGTTGTTTACTGCTAGGATTCTCAGGACAGTTCGGATGGCATCCCAACCGCTCCCCGCATGACGGGCAGTCTGGTGTCCGACCGCAGCCATGACGACATCGTCACCCGGATGAAGAACATCGAGTGTATAGAGCTAGGACGCCACAGGTTAAAACCCTGGTACTTCTCGCCGTACCCACAGGAGCTCACCACGTTGCCCATCCTCTACCTCTGTGAATTCTGCCTCAAGTACCTCAAAAGCCTCAAGTGTCTCCAGAGGCATTTGGTAAGAAAGAAGCACCAGTGTGTCACCACCAGCTGAAGCTGAAGATGTTGTTCTGCATAGATATTTCTCATCCTCTTGTGTCTATCATCATCTTTGACAGACAAAGTGTAACCTGAGACATCCTCCAGGCAACGAGATCTACCGCAAAGGCACCATCTCATTTTTTGAGATTGACGGCAGGAAAAACAAAGTCAGTAATATGGATATTTTTTCTCCAAACATTAACTGTTTTTTATTTAGTTTTGATTGATATTTATTCCTGGTTTTATTTTTCCAGACTTACTCCCAGAACCTATGTTTACTTGCAAAGTGTTTCCTGGATCACAAAACCTTGTACTATGACACGGACCCTTTCCTCTTCTATGTAATGACGGAGTACGACTCCAAAGGCTTCCACATAGTGGGCTACTTCTCCAAGGTACACACAGTATACAATAACATGGTACAGTGTGTATGTACACTTCACTGATAGCGACAAAACCAAACTCAGTTTCATTTTCTATTTGCAGGAAAAAGAGTCGACTGAAGATTACAACGTGGCCTGCATCCTGACTCTGCCTCCGTACCAGCGGAGAGGATACGGCAAACTGCTCATTGAGTTCAGTAAGTGTGGTTGTTGCTCATGTCCAATAGATATTAGTACGTTTGACACATTTTCTCTTCCTTGTCTACTTCACCTGTGCTAATTATCTGCTCACGTTGCTTGTTTGTCAGGTTATGAGCTGTCCAAGGTCGAAGGGAAGACGGGAACTCCAGAGAAGCCGCTCTCTGATCTCGGTCTTTTGTCCTATCGCTCCTACTGGTCCCAGACCATCTTGGAAATTCTCATGGACCTTAAACCTGACAATGGAGAGAGGCCGCAGATTACCATCAAGTATGTTGGCATTTTATTTTAATCTTTAACGCTCAACTCAACAGTTATTTCCAGTGCAGGAATTTGATAGTTTGTTCATTCTTCATTTGACTTTTCTCTCTCCTTCCCTCAGTGAGATCAGCGAGATCACAAGTGTAAAGAAAGAAGATGTCATTTCAACACTTCAGTACCTCAATCTGATAAACTATTACAAGGTGAGAAACAGACGCTGCCTGCAAACGGCTCTTCATTTTATGATTTGATCTAAAATTGCTTCCAAGTGTCTTCATTTAAAATAAAAAAAGGATAAAAGTTGGCAACTAAAGAAAATGTGATCCATGAAGTCTTAACATTGAGTTTACCCTGAGAGAGGAAGCTCAGTTTTTATTTGAAGACATTAACACAATCATTCATTATTCACCAGACTTGCATTTCCTTAATGGATGATAAAATGGTGAAATCTTACGATGCCTTATGCAGTTAATGCCACAGCCAGTGACGAAACATACCCAGTGGTTATTAGAAGATGGACTAAATATAATACTGGTCATATTTATGAAAAAGCTCCCAACCACAATCACACCTGAACAAATTCTCATGCACCCCACTGAATCATAAAATCCTTATGTATAATTTACAATATATTATAATAATGCTTTCTGCAGTGCAGGAACTTGAACTCAGTGGTCACATCTCACTGAATTTGTTTTCTGGAACTTATTCAGCACTTACAACAGTACTGTGGGCCTAAAATGATTTTTTTTTTTAATCAAAGGCCATTGAGATGCATTCAAACGGCAGATGTGATGTAACATGTTTAAAGCCGTACTCTGTTGATCGGTTTTAAATAAATGATTCTGGGGTAAATGATTTTGAAAATAGACAGATGTAAGACACAATTAAAAGAATTTGACTTCTTTGATGGTAAAGTGGTCGAGGATGAAATGTTATTTTGAAACTTCAATCAGTTTTAATCTGGTCTGTGCTGTAGAGAATGTGAAATGACTGTGTCTTGTCTCTTGGACCCAGGGTCAGTACATCCTGACTCTTTCAGAGGACATTGTGGACGGGCATGAAAGAGCAATGCAGAAGAGACACTTGCGCATAGATCCTAAATGCCTTCACTTCACACCCAAAGACTGGAGCAAGAGGGGCAAGTGGTAGAGGCCCAGCCTGGTTCACAGGACACACACCCCTCCCTCCCCCAACTGCCAGATCGCACACTTGAAGCAAGCAGTGGATTTGATAAAGATTTTTGTCTCATCAAGAACCTCAACAACCTTTTTGAAACCAGACCCAAACAAAGAACATGAATTGTCACGAGAAGCAGACGCTTTTATTGTGAATATGCATCATATATTGTGAATATTAAAAAAGAAACACACAAACAAAGGAGGAGGACAAAAGAGAGACAGCGATGCCACAAAGAATCCCTCAGAAACAAACACACTTTCTACTGTGAGAAAGAGGTTTATGACCAAACGGTGTGTTCAAAGTGAGATATGGTGTCTGTCTAGTTGTGTAGATTAAAGCCTGAAATAGCAAATGTACAGACGACCTAAAGAAAAGAAGATGGGGGGTTTTTTAGATTTAAAAAATGACTTTTTTCATTTTTTCTTGGTAAGAACAAAAAAGGATATTTATTGTCCTTATATTCAAAAAGGAAGTTTTCCATTTCTACTTTGGCCACCACAAACATATCTGTGTGTCTTCTTGTCCACACTCTTTGTCTCTTCCACAAGAACTACAAGTAAAATGTTGTCATCACACTTATTTATGTATAACAGAAATCACTGTAGCTTTCTTACAATTTGTATTTAAGAAACTCAAGTTGATGGAAAATGCCTGAGATAACAATAAGACAACTGATCAGTGTCTGAACAACACTCCAAAATTTTTGTTTCCACTTTCTACTTTTTTGAGTGTTAACAGAGAAATATACGTGGAATAAAAATATATCAGCCGTGTTGTGGAGGTTAGATAGCCTGTCCATACAAATTCTCGTGTCTACATACAGATAGTATTTTATCTGTTTATTGTGATTCTCCCAGAGTGCCTGAATTTTAATGTCTCATTTGACAAGGAGAGCAGAAATGTGCAAGAAGTTCCCTGCTATCGGCTTCAGGTTATTTGTAGCGACTCGAGGTGAAATATGGCTCACTTATTTAAGTGTAAATATATTTAAATAAACACTCAAAACTATCTGGATGCAGACAAAAATTTAAATAAACTAGACATCAATACCTGCAGCTGCAAGAACCAACGTGGTCAGTGTGTGTATGTGTGTGTTAACATTTTACAGTAGTCGCACTGCTTTTCATTTCTGTATATTTTTAATAGAAGTGTTTATGCTCTTTGTGATCATTCAGGTGAATATTTCTTTTTCTCAGATCACACCCTTTCATGATCATCTGTACACAACGTGCAATGAGACAAATCAATTCTCCCAGTTAAACATGTTTCCTGTAACTGTACATACTGAAGCTGATTGTAAAAAAACAAAACAAAAACAAAAAAGACAGAAGCCATGTTGAACTGTTAGAGGAATGTAAATTTTGTGTACAGTTGTCTTTCTTTTTTTACTTAATGTAAACAGGCCTCACAATATTAACAGAAGACCTAAATGTTGATATCTTACTTTCATTTTGTGTTTTTTTTATGTTTACATGTCACAAAGGATGTTGAATTTAGCTGGTTGAAATTATTTAGTATACCTTTATGTGAAACACAGTCGAGAGTATGATTTGAACATTTGATATAAAAACCTTGTCGAATTGATTAAAAAAGAAAAATCATAAAACCACTTAAAGTTTTCAATTTATGAATTTCAAAATGAAACTCACCCCTACGGTGGCCCCAAGAGCTCAATACACTGCAACTTTACAAGAGACACAAAGGCACAAGAATCTCAGAAACAGCTTTATCAATTTCACAACATCTACAGATACACAAACATGCTGCAAAAACAACACAATACACAAGTGTTTTCATGGACACAAAGAGGTGACATGCTAACTGTTATATTGACTTCACCAAACAAACTCACCTCATTTTCAAACATCATGAACAGGTCAAGACGCCCTGAACAAAGCCAGACCCACAGTCCCTCACTTGTTTGTGTCCCTGGAAACTCTTCTCTTGTGTTGTGAGTTTTTGCAGCACAAATGTGTTTTGCATACACTATTAAGTTGATGAAATTGTTTTCTGAATGAGTAGCTTGTTTGTGTCTTTGTGTTTTCTTAAGTTGCAGAGCATTGAGCTCAAAGGGTCTCAGCACCACCCTCTTCATAGACACATGCTGAAGATACAGTTACAACAATCGTCAGAGCACTGGTGAAGTGTAATTAAATTTGTAAAAATAGAAACAATTGATGATCTGGAAATTGCTTATGGGTGACTCGTCAAACTTAGGTTGAACTCCTCTTTACAAAAACAAAAAAGTATTTTTACAGAGGCAAAAATCACTGCAATATAATTCATAACATTACATGTGGCCAGCCAGAAATACTGTCACGTTGAACTGTAGTTTCACAGAGTTTATACAGCCTTTTTCCACCAGGGGGCAGCATTACACGTTTCCTTTCCTGTGTGTGCGAGATAAATTCAGACCACAGGCTGAAATCGGGCATGGGAGGGGGGGGCATCGTTGTTAAAATCTAAATGTAATAGTGCGACCTGACCGCTGTGATAGGATTACAGGCCTGAGTAGATCTGAGCAACAAATGGACACCTGCACAGGATCAGATGTTGGTAACCCAGGCTACCAGATTAAATAACTCAGAGTATGATCTCAAGCTGTGGATGTTTGGAGCCTGAAGGCAGCGCGCGCCGGGGTCGATAATGGCACTTTTCTGCAGGAGCAGGTCGACGCTGCTGCAGCTGTTGGTCCACAATCCACATCCACAACACCTTCACATCTGGACACGACACGGTGAGGTAAGCAAACAGTCTGCATACAGGCCTCTGTCTCACTCTTTACCACAGGTTGTGTCATTGCATGCATTTTTTTTTTTTGCATCATCTGCGATTGTTTTAAAGTTTAGTTTCGGTTTGAATCAATAGGTTTCTGTAGCAGTTGTACCTCGTAAAATACTGACGTGCGAGAAGTTAATCTGCAGTTTTCAGGTGAAATGAAATGCTGTTTCATTTTCTGCACGTCAGGATTGAGTTGTGAGTGTTTCTGCCTCTCCCCCTCACACCACACCCAGTTTCTTTCTGCACCTGGCAGAGCCACACCAGCTCTCATGAGGACAGAGAGGAACTTCACCAGAATTCAACATCCCCTTTTTTTTCCAGGCTGCATTTCCTCATCCTGGTTCCTGACCAGTGGCAGAATCTGTATCATCTGTACCAGTGAGATCCAGGGGCTTTATATTCTGGCTTCAGGTGATTCATTTCTACTCAGATAAACACCCACAAAGAAAATACAAAGCACATTAGTTTGTAAGCAAAACATTCTTTCCATTGTTCATTAGTTTCCAGTTTCAGCTTCTTGCTTGGCTTTCACATGTCAAGTAAACTGAATATTTTACAGTGGGTCCTTGAAAATGTTAATTGCCCATAGTCAGTAACATAATAAGGATATTAATTGGTAATTAAAATAATTGTTAGTTGCAGCTTTAATGTGCACTGTTGGGTTGTTGTCACGGCACACAATAACTAGCCTATATTATCAGCTATAACTGAGGTGGTGAAGATGATGATGATGATCTATGGTTCAAATCATTCATGGAAATTAAGAAGTGATGAGTCAGAGAAGCTTCTTGTGTTTTGTTTGTGCGTTTGGCTCGAGCTTCAGGACAAAGTGTTGGTCTTTATTTCCTTGTGAACAGGTGTTTCTCTGCAGAGCTGTGAGCACCACAAGAGGCTTTTGTGAAAACTTTCCACACGGTGTCACTGTAGCACCGACTGTTTTTATTTCCAAAATGACCTCTGGTGTGTGATTTATAGGTGATTCATGATGGTCTGAGTTGTCTTCCAAACTGCTGCTCACACCAGAGGTCATCTAGAAAAGGAATTAGATGTAAACTATATGTGCATTATGTAATCTTTGGCCGATCAGAAATTAAATTTGGATTTTATATTTATCATTTATTTCTCTAGACTCCATGTTGTCGAATGGAAAATATGTGACATTTCACTTGGACTGAAAATTTGACATTTCTAATTCACCTCTGTGTGAGAAAATGAGCAGTTAGATATTTGTGTTGGTTTCTTTTTAATATCTAATATTAACCCTATTTTCTCAGATTAATCCGAGGCTGTAAACTCAGGTCAAACACACACCGATGAACACACACTGCTTGGTTGGAAGAAAACTGTTCAGCTACTCTCAACTAGGGCCCCTGTTTTTATTTTTCTTATCTCTTCAAGACACACGCTACCAACAACGCAGGCCTCTCCACCTCCTCCTCCTCCTCCTCCGCCTCCCCCACCCCCCCCAGACCAGAGCCGCTGACCTGGTAACACACACAGCCATATGGTACGGCCAGGACGAGACTCCATCCAGTAATTAGGGGGATGGTGCCGGACACTTGGCTGTGTGCTGCAGTGGAGGTTAAAGCAGCGTGACTCTTCTCCTGTCCCGGGCATCATCATCATCATATGATTTATCCTAATTCACAGGTATGTGTTTTTACAGACAGTGGCTGTTGGGGAAGGAAAAGGCTGAGCGCTGTCGTTGCCCTCCTGCGCTCTCATTGTTCTGAAGCAGGTTGATTGTTTGTTATGGTTTGGACTCACACTGACCACCACGTTTGGGGAGTACACAGACTAGGTCTCTACAAATAAACACTGTCACACACACAAACACACATTACACAGACATTTTCACCTTTTGCCCCTGAGCCGGCTCTCGAGCCTTTATCTCTCATGTGCAGCAACGTCAGTTTTTTGACTCGGAAGAATGAGACTTTAAATGAGTGCGTTTGATATCACAAGAGCCTCTTTCCATGAATATGTTAATCCAGCGAAGAGATTAGTTTGAATATAAGATTGAGGAATTGATACAACATTGCATCAGCATGTCCTCTGCCGTATTTCTGCTTTATGCACATCGTGGTGTGACACGAGGATCCTCGGTATTTTATTTCGTGAATTTTTAAATTCATTCTTTTGCCAGTGAGTCATGTTGTTGAATTACAGTTTAAGACCCAGAGAGCTCGGCCGCTGCTGTCCGTCGCTGCCTCAACCTCTTTGACAAGGAGCCGAGGAGGGGGGAGGAGAGAGAGGCCGGGTAAAGCTGTGTGTGTGTGAGAGAGAGAGAGAGAGAGAGAGAGAGAGGGAGGGAGGGAGGAGGAGAAAGAGGGGGTTGGCTTTAGTGTGATGTGAATGGAATAGAACCAGCGCGAGAGGGAGAAAGAGGGAGGAGGACGGCACAAATCAACCTGCCTCTTGACTTTAACAACAGAATAGAGGAGCTGGTTAGACACAGAGATCGGGGAAGTGTGTGAGTGTGAGTGTGTGTGAGTGTGTGTATGTTGTGCCGTTTCATTTTATTTTTGGAGAGAGGAAGAGAACAGCAGACAGGAGGAACTGAAGGAGGAGGAGAAAGAGCCTCAGCGTGGAGATAGATAGCAGAAAAATGCTGTCATGGGGAGAGAAGGGGAGGGAGTCGGCACAGAGGAACAGGATGAAACAAGGCAGGGTCGAGCAGAGCTGAAATGTGGAGGTAAGCCTTTTCTTTCTGTGCTGAGATTATGGAGAATTCACATTCCAGCCTCCCCCGTGTGTGTCCTCTTTTTCTGCTGTTAATGAATTCAGATGGACGGATCTGACACGAGCGTCTATGCCACATACCTCTGTAGAGGCATGCATATGCTCACACAATCCAGCCGACAGGAGACAATGTATGAAAGCGATGGAGGATGTGAAATAATGGCTCGGCATTATCATATCACCATCCAGCCTGCTGCCCTCCCTCTGCCTCTCTGCCCATTGTGTTGTTGTCAGCTCTGTAAAATGCGTTTTGCTCACTGAGCCCAGGTCGCCCTGTAACGTTGCATTTTACACGCGACATTGTAGGTTTGAATCCAGCTCGCAACCTTTGTCGCATTCCACCCCCCCTCCTCCTCCTCCTCCACCCCCCCTCACCTCCCCTCCTCATCTCCCGACACTCATCCCACCCCCCCCAACACACTCACACACACACACACACACCATCATCATCTTTCCTGTCTCTCTCCATTGTTGCACTCTGCAAACCGGGCAGGATGGTCTTGGAAACAGTGTTATGACATTGCGAAGGAGCCGCTGCTGACAAACCTTCATGCTGTAGAGCTGCTCGTGGCTGCAGGACTCAGAAGATGAGGGCAAGGTGGAGGGAAGAAGGGGAGGGGAGGGGAGGAGAGAGGAGAGGAGAGGAGAGGAGGAGGAGGAGGAGGAGGAGGAGGGGAGGCAGCAGGGATGGAGGGACACTGAGAGAATGAAAGAGAGAGACAGAGGGAGAGGAGATGCAGGAACAAAAAGAGGAGCAGGATTTATTCTGGATACATATTTTCACAGACTAAAAAAGCCATTATAGGAGGGGGGGGGGGGGAGGGGGAGGGGAGGAGAGGGGGGGGGGTTTGTGTGGATAAAGAGGATTGTAACACCACTGCATGTGATGTGTGCACAGACAATGATGGAATGGAGAAGACACAACCAACCGGGATTGGGGTGTTGTTTTCAAGGTGGCAGAGAAAATGAGGGATGCGGGAGTCAGGCCTCCCCTCCCCTCTCCTCTCCTCTCTCCTCTCTCCTCTCCTCCTCTCCTCCTCTCCTCCTCTCCTCCTCCTCACCCCTCCTCCCCACCATCACCCCACTGCACTCTCTAATTTGGGATGGGGCCGCGTGTTTACGAGACGTTTGGGTTTCAGGGGCTGGATGAGGCTAAAGGGAAAAGAAAGGCAGGGATGTGTGTGTGTGTGTGTGTGTGTGTGTGTGTGTGGTTGGGGGGTGGGGGGGTCGGGTGGGGGGGGGGGCAGGCAGCAGCAGCAGCAGCAGCAGCTTACATAAGCCTGTGCACTCAAAGGACGGGCCATTTAATTTACATTGAGCCGCATGGATCCTCATCCGATGTGGTGTTCACTGTGGTCGACATTAGCATTTTAAATCATAGAATGCTGTTGGGCCTGACGTGATGGAGGATGTGTGATAAGTGGACGTGACTTGATGCCATTGTGTTTGTGTGTTTGTGTCTCCGGTGAGAGGGAGGGATGCTTTTTTGTTTTGTTTTGTTGTTTTTGTTGTATTTATCAGGCTCAACTTTGAATGTAGGTCGGGATGGAAATCCACCATGTTTTACTTTGCCCATAGTTCAATGTGTCTGCATGAAGTGCATGCAGCCTTCTCCTTTTCAACTCTGCTGCCCACTTTTGTTCTGCTGCGGTTTACAGTATACACCAGAATCACCTCCATACACTGTAACTTTAAAGGGAGCAGCTCCTAAATTTGGATAGCATTTGTATTATTTGATAGAGCAAGAGCACAGAGACAAAATTTAATTTAAAAGCCTGCTTATATCAGAA
Organism: Trachurus trachurus; assembly: GCF_905171665.1. Taxonomy (NCBI): domain Eukaryota; kingdom Metazoa; phylum Chordata; class Actinopteri; order Carangiformes; family Carangidae; genus Trachurus; species Trachurus trachurus. Next base: position 14,521,209 of record NC_139903.1, on the reverse strand, counting down.
TAACCAAGCCCTCTGTGAAACATCATAGCCCTTAAATTGCTCTGCTACTGCTGTTAAGACTTGGAAAAACTAAAAAAAAAAAAAAAAAAAAAGAGCTTCATTAACTGGCTTTGCTTCTGAAACATGTTTTCTCAGTCAAACTGATTGAAATTTACTCAGTTTGTAAAGTAGTTTAGCAAATTAGCACCAGCTGGTTTTCATTATTTTCTGTAATCGAATCACCTCCAACAGTTACATGTATGACAATTACATGTCTGCTTGTTACCGCCAAGTAGTTTCAGCTCGTTTTGTCCTGAGAGGCTGAGAGCAGTTCGTTTTTGTTGTTGTTGTTGTAAAATCTGCGGATGATTATATCAATGAATAGAAAATTGTGGAAAATTATATTTTCACAAAGCGCAAATTGACCCACTCGCTTCCCTCGGTTTGTCCACACAGCAGCCGATTAGCAAATCGTCACATGTGGGAAGCGATAACCAGGGAGCGTTTGGTTGAAAAATCACTTCTGAGATTAATCAGTTGTAAAAAATCGATTAATTGACTAATGGTTTTCAGGTCCAATCTTCTAGGATGAGCACATTTTGAAGTTGAAGTTTCCATATGAATGTATTAGGTCTCGGTCTAATGCTCCTCAGTCTGGCAGTAGAGGTGACACAGTTATTTGACACATTTAAGATGTGAAGCTCTGGGTAAATCCAGGTTTTTCTGTTGTCCAAGGTCATAGATGGTCCATGAGGGGAAAAAATTGCATATATGCGAAAGTATTCAGTTTTTTTTTATTTTTAGTACAATTATTTACAACCCCCGAGTGTCTTTTCCTAAGAGAGCTTTCCTCTGTGGAGCTCGAACTAATCCAGGTTGAGTAGGAGGGGAGCAGAGTCAGGGGACTCTTGTATCGATCGTCCTACTTTTATTTCCTGCACCAAGCAAGAGCCAGGAGAGCTTGACTGTATACATGTCATGTTGTGGATCCAGACGCAGTTCCCAGTCCTCGCTGTCCGGCAGAGAGGAGAGGGCTGTTAAAATGATCCCTAAATATTCCCTCGGCCGTCGTTCATGTCAGTACAGTAACCTGACGTCAGAGGCCATCATCATCATCATCATCATCATCATCGCTGTGAAACTAAATCATAAAAAAGATACAGAGAGTCGCAGGGGAGAGCCGTGCTATATCATTGTTTGTCTTGCAAACGCAGGTGCAGAAGTGAGTAACCTTTGTGTGCTTTACGCTGAAAAATGATGATGACAGTTTGTTAGCAGGATCGCACAGATGCGCAATACGACTGAGTCACTGTCAGTAGATCCAGGCTAATGTCTTGTAATGCTGTTTGACTGCAGGATTTAAACTTTGGCTCTCGTTGTTTGTCGTGTTTCTGCTCAGAAAGATACTGTGACTCCTGAAATTACCACAGAGCATCAGCTCCAGCAAATAGCTGACAACAGTCAACAATCAGCAGGTTTAAATGCAAACTGCAATGATGTTACCTCTGAAGGTGTGTTTAGTTTGCACTGCACCACAAAACAGAGTCCTCCCATGTGTGTGTGTGTGTGTGTGTGCAAAATCTAGCACGGATATCAGGAAAGTGACTGCTTTGTTTTTTCACTCACTCAGAGATGGAGATGAACATGTTGCAGGGTTACCAGGCAGATTTTGTTTTTGCTCTAAGTCAGCATCATATCATTCCTCTCATTTGGAGCCATTTTGCATGGCTACACCCCGCGAAGGCTCCCTGTGGGGGCTCAGCGAGGAAGGCAGTTGGACAGGCGGAGCCTTCCCCTCATCGGATGGCAGGATGCCGGCAGAGTAAGCCACTGGGTGGATCCTCTTAGCTTGTGCCTGGTTGTCACCTGGCCCCTGGTGATCAGGCCTCATTGGTTTTGTCCGTGGCTGTTTCTGTGCTCGTTTGTAACCGTCCAGTGATACTAGGACTGGAAGGACGGGGAAATTTAAAAGAAAAATATCATATTTGACAAATAAGGTTTGTACTGCTGAGATAAATTACTCTGTGAGGTTTCTTTTTACCACTTAACCAGTAAGTTTTAACAGGCTACAGAGCCACTATTGTCTTTCTGAAATGTAGCATCGAAAGTCTTTTAAGATTTTACAACACCCACTGTCTGCACAAAACACTTGTATTAGATTTTCAAAGTCACACATGGGAATAACGATCATTATTATCCTGTTGAAACCCCTCACAAAAATCCAACAGCTGTTAAAATGTGAGGTCAAGGATGAACAAAGAAAGAGGTTCTTTTGAGTACAAAGAACATAATCAGTGTGGACAAATTATGTTTCAGACCCATTTAAATGAATACTGTGATAATCATTGTACCTTGTAGAGGCAGAGAGACACTGAGTCAGGCGTATCTAACAACAAAACCCTGATGTAATCGTCCTAAAATATGTGGAAGCTGCTGTCTTCATGAGACATGTTTATGTAAGCACCTGCTGTGAATACTTATGTTTCTCTCTGTTATATTTAAAACAGCCCACATGAATAAGAGACACTCTACATTCACATGTGCTGAAATTCCCCCTTTCAAAAAAAATATATTGGAGCTCATTGTCCGTGATCATGATGTCCCTCGCGGTTATGTCACACATACATTAAACCATTAAGCGGTGCAATGGCTCTTTGTCATTGTTCTTGTGCTGCTATTGCTGGAGAAGTGCACTCAATTGTATTCAGAGCCAGTGAAAGCAGACCAGGACCAGCCATTCACGCTGGCACCACGTCACTTCATCGCCATACTTAGTATGTAGAGATCAAAAAGCCAGAAAGCATCCAGCGCTGAGAGGAGTGTAAAAATACCCTGATGAAGGATATTCTATTCTCAGGCCGGTGCACGAAACATTAGAGATTATCAACGCATTTATTTCCGACTGAAGGGCCTCTTTACACTGACACAGCTATAGAGAGGAAGTTGCAACCTCAACTGTTTCATTTTCATATAAAAGACATGGCGAGTAAAGAAGTGAGAGCAGAGAGCGATGCGAGCAGATACCACTCAGTGCTGTAATGTCTGTCTGCCCCAACAGGGCCAAAGAGCGGCAGCACACAGGAAACTGACTCAGAGACGTGACCTCTGTGGCGTAGAGGGGAAGGGCGCTCGAGGGGTGCCTCACATTTGCTTTGAAATTAAGTTCTGCCGCACTTTCCCCTTATTCTTGGTCATTTTTTATTAGCGTGACACAAATATGTGCCTGGCAGTCAGAGCGTTTATATGTCAATTTTATACCTTGGTGGAAGAAAAAGAATTGCGGCAGAATTAATAGTCGTGGCTCCAGGCAAACACTGATAAACTTTAAAATTGGGCAGGTTGTGTCTGTAATGGCTCAATGAATCATTCCATGCAAATCATTAGTGCACACAAGTAATTCACAGGACACATAGCTGTCTCCTGGTGACGCCGTGCGTGTGCTCTCATTCACAAGCGTAAAAAACCACAGGCACAGAGGTAAAGGGCCCGTGCACATAGTATCACAGAGAAGCCGGTGAATCAGCTGCTCTCTGCAGCACTGTAGTTTGCATACGAGTGCACGAGCTGCTCCTTTTTTTTATGTAGGTCAGAAGGTGCAGAGACGCTGGTGTAAATGACACAAGGCCACCAGGAAGGAAGAAGGCTGAGCAACAGCAAGTGCAGGTGTACGGTAAAAAAAAATAACTTTTTTTTTTTTCACATTTTGACACTGGTCGTTTTTGGATCTTTTATAATCTGCAAGGGAAAGCAGATAATAATAATAATAGTGTGGTGTTGGATTCAACACTATAACACTACACAGCCTATTTCATACTTAACTGCATGACATAGATTTATGCTTATACAATGACAGTCATGTAGCTTTCAATCAATATTAGTAATTTTACCATTAAAAAACAGAAAAGGGAAGAGGGTGGAATAAATAAATATACAAAAAACAAGAATAAGCACACACAGAAACTTATAACAGCTGTAATTTGATTTCTGTGTCACAAGTGTGCGAACTAGCAGAAAAGCAGAAAGGATTCATCTTGATCGCTAACTTCACCGACGCCTGCGCTGCATCTTCCACTCAACGAGAGACAGCAGTCTATTTCTCCAAATAATGATAGCAATTTGTGTCCATTGAGATCATTATGGACATAAACCGAACTAGTGTAGCTTGTAAGTTTGATGGCGACCATTTAGAGGTGGCCTTTCCTCGCTGCTCTACCCTCAAGTCATAAGCAGCACTTTGAGAGTAACTGAAGACAGCTTTCGGAGATTTGCCCCCATAAACAAAGATTTTCAGCTGAGAAATGAGAATGAGTTTGGGCACCGGTGGCTCCGCAGCCATTTCATGGGCACTCAGCTATATTTCAATGGACAATAGAGACAGTGAGGAAGCGGAGGAGGTCAGCGTCTCTTCCTCTGAAAGTAGAAAAAGGTAGGGTAACAGTCAGAGTGCTATTAAAGCAGTATTGGACAAGCTCTTTTCCTCCGTCTCAGAGCTGCTCACACAGATGACGGAGGGGTAACAGTGAACCGTTGAGCTCGACATAATGGATACAGTCATGAAGCTGAGGGTCAGTTCCTTTCCCCCTGTCACACACGCCCACACATGCGCACACACATGGCGGTCGCAGAGGGACAGCTGCTCTTCCTGTCACTGTGGACAGTGTGCCGCATCTTTAAGGCTCGCACACTGCTTCATAGAGTCGGCACACAAAGACACACATGCACTCAAACCATCTCTCCTGTTTAGGCCTGAAAACTCTGTGCCCCTCCCTGCGTCACACACACACACACACACACACACACGGCCTGCCACAAGGTGTATTTTCAGATACACAGGAAGTGGCAGTGCTCTGCCAGCACACAGTGTTGATGTCATGGCAAATAACATGTCAAACAATAGCCTGACTTTGGTACTTTCTCTTACTGTAGCAGAACAGCACGTAGATTGTGTTAGAAACAATAGCACCTAAAACTGTGTATTAGAGTCGGCCTGCATCTCTTTTAGGTTCTTCTATTTATCAAAAGAGGAAGTTAGGTTTTAATATGGACAATACTATAGAAGGAGCTTTTTTGAGCATGCTTCCTCTTTGCATTTACTGAAGGGGGGAGGTTCACTGATTATGCATCCTGTGGGTACAAAATAATAATACACAACAATGTACATGCACTGATTTCTTAGACTGATCTGATGCCCGGTGACTCGTCTACACTGAAGCAGCTCGTTTTATTTATCTTCGTAGATCTTAATTTCCTTATAAAAGCAGCTAAAAACAAAGAACTGAAACTGGACCAGGCGCCACTAAAAACATGATGATGACCTCGAACATTTTGGTTTACTGTAAGACACGAGCATCACATGCACACACACACACACACACACACACACAAAGAAAAGTCAGACACAGACTTAGATATGATTCATAACTAATCAGCTCCGGTTTGTGTGTGTGTCTGGGTGCATCCCTGATGGTTCGAGAGTGGACAACCAACCAATGAATAATTAACATCATGGTAACCCTCGCCCCCTTTCACCCAGCCTCATTAATAATATATCCGGCAGAAGACTTATTTTCAATTTTGAAGGGCACATTTAAAGGAGGGCAGCTCTCCTTGAAATTAAAGTTATTTTGATTGTGTGGAGATGATGCTGTATGCTACTGTAGAGCCCAGGGGGAGGTTTGACCTCCACATGCAACCATAACAACAGTGCCATACAGCAGAGCTGATGCAGACAAAGACAGCATTTTACTGACCCCTTTTTGCTGATTGGTCCTTTTGCAGGAAAAGGCATTCAACATTTCCACTAGTTGAAATATTTTCCAGACTTTCTCCAGACTTTTGGTGCTAATCACCGCCCCCCCCCCCACCCACCCCCCCACCCTTGTCTGAGACATTTTTTCACACAGCCCATTGAGCAACATGTTAGGAGAGGGAAAGCCCATTGTCACCGTATCCTTAAAAGATCCAGTTGTCATCATGCAGTAACATAGCTGACAATAGAAAACTAAAAAAAAAAGGACAGGTGTCGTGATTGCTCTCTATTTTCTGCATTGCAATGCTTCAGTCGTACGTGAAGAAAATAACAGACAACACTTTCTTTAAATGTCGCTGCTGTGCTGGTATCTGTCAGCGTCACCTTGAAGTGCTGTGAAAACATTATTAGAGCAAAAATTCAAAAAGCAACAGTCAAAGTCTCACAACTAGTGATGTTACATGCATAATATATAAGCTAAAAAATATGTGCAGAATTGCTTGCACAGCAGGGAAATGAATGATCATCAATGACAGGATCAAACCATGGTTTATGGTTGCACTCACTAGCATGAGTGCCAGTCTCCGTCATTGGAGAAAATTGCTCACATCAGTATAGCGGATTTCTTTTTTCCTCAAAAAAACTGTTCTTTCTCCTTCCACCTTGACGTTTATCCTCCACCCTTTTTTTTATTTTAATCGGCTCATTGAGTCCCAGGTGCCAGCGATGCTGGGTTATATGTCTGTGGGGACCAATAGCTCAGACTGACGTTCGCAAACTGTTTGAATGAAAAAGGGAGATAAAACACATTACAAAAAAAGAGAGTGCTGCAGTACCATCCACTTAGCAGCCTCTGGACTTGGCCCAGTTCACTGTCCGCAGTGTGGTGAAGGGGAGAGGAGGAGGAGAGGGGGGGGTTGCATGGTGGGGGAGATGGAGAATGCCTAAAGCAAGTGTTGGGCATTAGAATTAACTCGTTCTCTGAATCAGATCCAGTCACATTAATACACATTTAGTCTCTTAAAAGCACTGCAACCAGCTCAGTGCAGAGTCACATATTCGGTAGCAAAGCAGGGATGAAACCCGATCTCGTATGTAACAGTGTTGCAAGCAATCGATAATGTGAGTGAGACTGAGTCTGGCTTTAAATTTCCCCAAATCAATCACTATTAGGGAGTTGATTTAGACCTTGTGGTTAAGAAATCGGCAAGTCGGCTTTTAACTATAAGGATAGACGGTGACACTCGAGCAACTGACCTCGACACTGAGAGGCCGGACATTTAAAATGATTTTCATAGGAGACGCCTGGACTAAGGGAAATATTCACTGAAGTGCAATAACACGTTGCCAGATGTTGGTGTTAGTGCTGCTCTCGCCATCTTTATGGATCATTTTAATGTCATGTGTCGACAACAATCTGCTGCTTTTACAGGCTGCTTGAAATATGGAAGCACTTAGTGTATTTTACATCTTCAGTCTTCTTCATTTTTGACTGAAAGACAACAAGAAGTATATTTGTTGCAAGCAGTTGCTGCGGCGTGGTGTGTGAGTGATGTGATGGTGTTGATAAAGCTGCAGTAAGAGCACAACTTTTGTCACTGATCACATCTAATTGCTGCTAAGCTGTTAAGCCGATTTCGACAGCTTCACCTGAAGGGAAACCAGATCAGATCTCAATCGGCTGCATCAGGACACAGCCTTTCTCTCTCACCGTGAAATGCTACTTCAAACGGCTGCATCATTATGAGCAGTTTTAAGGTGACTGCATTTACTGGCAGAAGGCAAAAAAAGTTGCTCATTCATGCTGCACTATGACAGCCCGTCTGCTGTAGGTGTGGAAGTGTTGAGATGACGACACCCATCCTCTCAGAGTTCAAAAGTCAGTCATCTCTTCCTGTTTCACAGGACGCAGACTTGCACGAGCCGGTGCAAAATAAGTCAAGCGGCCGTGACTTCCCCAAAACAGTGCACGTTTTATTCAACTCTCCTCTGACTTCAGTTTGTGTCCTGACATTGTACACCAGAGGCCCATTAACCTTGTTCTGGGCTTAATGTGGAAGTGGACCTCATTTACTGTCGTCAGTTAAAACCCAACATGTACCCTGGGCAGTCACGGCCCTTCAAAGCGAATCTGGTGCAAAAAAAGAACAAAGGACAGTGAGCGAGGAGATAAAATCCTTAAAGGCAGATCAAATTATGCTGCTACACTATGTCATTACACATTTCCTTTACTGCTCAGTGGGTTTCAGGTGGATCTTTAACTGTCATTATCTAATGGACACATGGGTTCAGCACACATGCAAATAGATTATTTATTTTTTTACCACTAAGATAAAGTCTTACTCATCTGGACCATGTGCACTCGTTATTGTCCACTGGCTAGGGTTTTATGCTGTGAGATGCAGGATTAAACACTGCTGTCTACATGCATTATTGAGTTTCTCTGGTGGGCAGACCGGCTCTGGTGCTGTTAGGGGATCTGCAGAGGAGAGCAGCCTCCCAGTCGTCTTAGTGGATTCTCCAAATCTTAAAAAAAAAAAAAAAAAAAAAGAAATCCTGGAGAGCATCAGCCGCATGTCTGATCCTGTGGCAAAGAAAGGAAACAAAGGAAATTATATTCTTTCATTCAACACTCAAATGTTCATTATTTTTATTTGATTGAAAACTGAATAGCACAGTGAAGCAGCAGGGCTGAAGGACGAACCAAAACAGTGATTACTTTGACAGATTTTGTAATTTCAACATGAAGCCAGTTAAAATGGTAATTTTTGTATTTCATTTTCACTGAACATCTTATTTTTGTCAAGTTTGTACTGTAGCAACACAACACATTTCCTTACATCTGGAGAACATTTGTAATGGGTCAAGACAAGAAAGCTGATGACACAGTTTACACTTATAAAAAACACGTTTCAGCTGCTGTTATTTTGATACTTTTGAACTTGGCCAAATCACAATTTTGATAAAAATTTCCAGTAATTGTTCAGCTGTAACACACAGGCTAGACTGTCTGAGCATGCAGCTGTTTTCATGAGATAGTCTGACCATATGAATACATGTCAGAGCTGTGAATTATGATTCAATTCATGTCGTTAAATGACTTCAGTCAGTGTGGATCAAGGGCAGGAGAATGACTAAGTGAGGTTTTTTTTTTCTTCTTTTAATCGCTGAGGCACAGACGACACAGATGGAAACATCAGTCTACTGCACAAAGAACAAGCCAGGTACAACATAGATCGTGGAGGTATGAGTCATGCCAAGACGCCAAGAAGCTCTCTTTAGAGTAATTTACTGTAATACAAAATGTGGAAATTGTTTCTGCTAACCAGCCCAGTGAAAGGTCAAGTTTCTGTTGATGTGATGGTCGAGTTGTGGCTCAGGGAGCATCGGGGTCATGTGCGGTTTTTAATCGTCTCCTGCGCTGACTGACATGAGAGAAATGGGGGGAGTGTGTCGAACTATAACTGTATTTACTCCTACTATACAAGAAGATGAGTGTTGTTGCTTTACATCGGCTTGAAATGATTTCAGTAGCAGTGATCTCTGCTATTACCCAACATCCAGCTTGTTTTTAATTCTGTAGCACATGGTCATTCCATTTAAACCAGAGACTGTTCTGCACACAGTCCTCAAACCAGTGAGATGCAGCATCATCAAACTAAAGGACGTGCATGTGTGCAATCAAACCACAATCAGCTGTATTGAAAGCTTTGGAAAAAATGCTTTTCCGTTGCTGTTTATTGTCTCAAGCCTTCATAACATCCTTAAGTCCTGTTTTATAGCCACTCAGTCTGTCCCGCTATTACAAAATGATCCATTTATGTTAAGGGTTTGGTTTAAGCCAGACTGATCTGAGATGGTAAGATCGTTATGATAGAAATACCCTGGGAAAACATTAAATGGGTCATCAATAATTTATGTTATTTTTTTTATTTTTTTTTTCGAGGAAAATATCTTTTAGCTCAAGAGTTGTTTAAATGATTAAGTCTCTTATTTGGTTTTGTGTCAGGGGAAAATACACAGTGCAATGACGTTCATTTTTATCATTTACAGAAATTGCTCCCTGATAAATTTAGCAGCAACTTGAGGGGGCAGGGACAAAACACATAAGTTCCTCTTTAGTGTGCATCTACGTAAGGTGCACCGCATACTTCTCTACTGCGGTAACTGATAAAGGACACTTTTTACTCAGCGAGGGGTCATTTTGAAGGAGTTGCTCATAGTATGCATTTCAAAGACTAGTCTGGACCCAGTGAAGATCTGATGGAATATGTCACACATCAGACATGGTGAGAAAATGACATGTCTTACTTTGTTAAAAACATTTGGCTTCTGCCCATGAATGAAATTATCTTAGACACTATGATTTTCTGTTCCTAGGTTTAATTCTGATTCAAAAGGAATGTGTTTATTACCCTGACACAGTGGTAAACACAGATGAAAAGCAACTTGGTACTGGATAGATGCTGAAACACCAGACAGATTATGTAGATGTGAATCATGCGAATGATTTAGTGATCCAAGTTCTGTGCTGCTCCTCTTTACATCTGGTTCAAATACAGTCCTGATTAATTCAGAACCTAAAACACAGATAATATTAAGTCTCCAGTTTTCTGTAGGTAACAGATGTGAAGTGCATTTTGACCATTTTTGACCAGGTACTCATACAAAGGAGCCACAAGATTTAACTAGCAACTTGCACATTGCAAACATATGGATTTGAGATGGTCAAGTTAGATTTTTACTTTCAATTATACTGTACCCACCAAACCCATTTAGTTCTATGCACACAGTATATTCATCTGGTATTAATGAATGAAAACGGTTCATTCAACCATCAGCATCCAAAGGGCAGCGGTGAAACTGCAACAGGATCTCGTTTGTCCTTGTTGAAGTGAACAGTTAGTTGACCAAGGTCACTGTCACGGACATCGTCGTCAGTCACGGACTCATTTAACAAAAAAAAGCAACTATTCCACCTGCTGAATTGAGTAAACAGGGTTATTATAAAACACCGGAGGCCTGGGTACCCACATTTGAGAGAGGGTGGCATCGAACTGGTAACTATGGAAACAAGGACTGATTCATGGGTTGGGGTCTTAAGAAGCTCAGGAATATGTGATTTGCACGAGGGCAGCGAGTGATTAGCGTCCAAGCTCAACCCGCGCCGCGCTGGTGGAGAGCAGGAGCGTTTCTAACCGAACCCTGGAAGTTCGGTTTGCCGTTGGAGCGACATGAAAGCAATCTGTGATTTCTGGAAGAAACAACAACCTGCTGCCAATAATCTACACTCCCACTTTGAGACAGCAGAGAAAATTGATTGCTCACACTTTTTTCAGAGGCATTGTGAAACATGCAGATGATGTATCAGCTAATGACTGCAGATAGGCGTAAACAAACATCCATTGTACCCTGCATGGGTGATGATGTTTAAGATGGTTTGAGGGTTCCCAGGAAGAAGAAACATGAGCTGGGTCTTAATGTCAGCAGCCCTGGCAGCAGCAGCATATATAGGCTAGATGGTGCATAGAGGCTGCTCTGTGAGAACCAGCGTCTCTGTGTCAGATGGGAAACCACACAAGCCTGGAAATGTCTTGAAATGTCCACTTCTGCATTTCGTAGTGCGATGTTCCACATATTGTCCGGCCGTATACAACCACAGCTGCATTGTTCTATAATACACAGACAGACAATGACTAGTGTCTGATAGGCAGGTAGGTGTGCGGTGTGCACTGAGGAAGTTTGGACTCATGGCCCTGCAGACAGATTGTTATCTTTTTTTTTTTTTAATGCACTAACTTCCCTCAATTGCATTGCAGCATCTTTCAAGCATCTCTCCTCTCCTGGGGGAATAATCAGCACAGGGACGGTCTGTGTCAGCTTGTCTCAGTGTGCCACATGAGCCGAGCAGCCAGCAGCAGAAATAAAATGTGCGTTATTGTTGATGTAAATAGTCAAAATTGCAACACAATTGTCTGAAATGACAGCACTGGAAGCTCGCTCACAGAAGCTGTTTCAAGTTTTCCAACTCTATGAAGTCTGTGGAATATGAAAATGAATATATTAATATTTTTCTTACACACAGTTCAGACAGTTGAAAAGTCTGGGCTTCAGATCTATAATATAGTATACAGAATCTATTACATAGTCTGAATATAGCAAAGGCCTTCATGCAAACCTGTTTTGCTGTTTACATCTACATTGTGCTCATCAACGTCACTGTTATTGGCTCTAATAAGAAAAAAAGAGACAGGAGACATCGCTGGAGGTGAGCTAATGATCTAAAACAACATTGTGTTACAAAGCCCAATAAAGAAATATAAACAAAATTATCTTCTTGAATAGCAAGACATTATCCACTTTCTGTATTAACAAAAACCTTTGAGAGACACTAAACCAAATCTGCATTCAGCGACACTTCCTGGTAACAGAGAGCAGCTCGGAGTGTCAGCAAACGTCTTCCAGATGATACAAGTGTTTACACCTCGACATGCATTAGCATATCTTGACACACCTTTGAAATTGCTGATAACCTCTGATTGTACATAACTTCCATGTTTAGTTTACAGCTTTTTTTGTAAAAAGGCTTCTCTCTGAAAAATTTAAAACATCTGCTGATATATTCTGTGTGATGAAACAGATAGAGTGTGAGAGCAAGCGAGGAAGGAAAACAAAGATTTCTTGCGACTTCCTTACTTTACACTATGACATTTGTCACTGTGTGTGTGTGTGTGTGTGTGTGTGTGTGTGTGTGTGTGTGTGTGTGTGTGTGTGTGTGTGTGTGTGTGTGTGTGTGTGTGTGTGTGAAAGCTGCTTGGCTTTTCTGGTAGCAGCTCTGCACCACTGCACCTGCTCTTTAGGCTGCAAGCACGAGAGAGGAGATGCATGTGAAACAGCTAGACAGGAAGAAGTCTCGTACCTTTTTGAAAGCGACAAAAAGTTTCAGCTTGGGTTGATTGACGTCAGTTTGGTCAAAGACCGACGACCATCAGACACAAATGTTGATAGAAACAGGCTGATCTGTACCTGAGAACAAAATCCACTTTGCTGGTAAGTTGCAATCAAACCTTTTAACAATGAATCATATGAGAACTTCTTTTTTTTTTAAAGAAAAAGGGGAAGCGTACATCGTCATACTTGGCTTGACTTTAAATTACTCTTTGCCTTTTCATTGACATGGTGAAAATAAAACAGCAGCTTCACTTTTAGTTATTAATAGTGTTTCTTTCTGTTGAAGTTTTTGACATATTCTTGTAACACTTTTGCAGTAGCAAACTACAAATCTGTGTGTGTGAATGGTCTGTATGTGAGGGTGAGAGACAGTTTACACTCATTTCGTTTGTATGTTGGCACACTGTCAGTAAGTCAGGAAGGCCCCCTCCCCTGTGTTAATACTGTCTATTGTGAGCATGTGCAGGGTGGATGTGGCGAGCATTAAGTCTGCTATGGAGCTATTTAGGGAAACTCTGGAACGGAAAGTGTGTAAAGGAAAGAATAATAATGAAAGAAAACAGAGGTACAAGGCATTACTCAACAATAAAACACACGTCGGACCTGCTTGGAGCTTTACTGGTGGAATTCAATACTTGTTTATCAAAGCCATTCTCCCAACAAAGTGTTTTTTGTGTTCTCACTGACAGGCTGCTACGGGTTGAATATAAATCTGTCGATTAAGATAATAGCAGTGTGGGTGAATGACGAGAGAGAGACGTTGCAAAAGACATTTTGTTCTTTCTTTTTCTGTAAAGGTGGCCCTCGGACGAGACCAAAAGGGAAGCTGCAGGCACTGAAGAGTGCAGACGAGTGGATGCCATGTTAGAAGGGCTGATGCAGGCAGCAGCTCCCCCACACAGAGGACAGAGTGCTGGGCTCCAGTGATGATCTCTACATCCTCACCCCACAGGAAGGAGCATCCCACAACTGGAGTACCACCAAAACACACATCTGCACACCTGGACGGACCCCTGCTGCGAGACACAGCTGAATATTCACCTCGGTCTTTTTCATTTTCACTCAAGAACTCGCTGCGTTGTGAATTCAAAGTGTGGCACCTCACAAACGTATCTATGGTAGAAAGGGTTGAGACGGTTCATCCATCTTAAGTGGTGTGAATGAGGACTATATTTGTTGCTTTGACTCAGAGGGGTTTTCATCGCCGTGCACAGCGCTCCTGTTTCACACCAGCACCATAGAGACAGGAAAGAAATTTAACTGGGAGAGCAGGAAGCTCTGGACCAGAGTGGAGAAAAGACTGTGGCACTGGAGTTGGACTCTCGGGCACCATGCAGTCAGACGACCTCTTCATCCGCAAGTTTCGCAGGCAGAACGTGCGGCCGCCTATCGCCACCGTCAACTTCGAGAACAAACGGGAAGCGGGAGTAGTGGAGTGGCCGCCCAGGAGGGATGGCGACGGATCGGACAACGACAGCCTGACCCCGAGCCGCGTGGGGCTGAGGTCTGTGGGAAGGGGCCACATCATGCAGAGAAGCAACAGCGACGTGACCTTAGGAGACCTGGACTCCTCCGGGAAGGCCGGGGGCAAAGCGGCACGGGCGGTGGGCGAGAAGGTGGGCGCGGGGTCTCAGGGCGACTCAGGTGTGCTGCTGCACAGGGAGTACGGCAGCCTGTCCTCGCTGGAGAGACAGACTCAACTCCAGGAGCCGAGCGCAGACGACCAGGGGCCGCTGAGTCCGAACGCCCTCCGCTTCAAAGACCCTTTCCTCCTGCTCGGCCTGCAGGGCAACCCGCCGGAGCCTGACGGATTCTTTCGAGGTCTGTCCGTTTCCGCGGGGGACTCCCCAAAACCTGCCAAGCCGCCGAAGCCTGAAGGTCTGAGTAAGAAAAGCAAACCCGGCCCCCCTCAGATCCCTCAACCGGGTCCCTATGACAACCTGGGGGGCGGCGCCTGGGTGAGGAACTTCGCCCACTACGACGTGCAGAGCATCCTGTTCGACCTCACCGAGGCGGCCACCAACAGAGACAGCATCGGCCGGAAGAAGAACATCACCTCAGGGGCCTCGGCCGCCTCCCAGCTGCGCCCCCTCTCCCAGGCCACCCCCTCCTCACCCGCACAGGGCGGGGGGGGCAACGGGGGCAACGCCGACGACCCCGAGCAGTCGCTGCTGCTGGACGAGGGCGACGGCAACGACAACGAGCTGCTGCTCAGCTGCCCTCACTTCCGCAACGAGACGGGGGGAGAAGAGCAGGTGGGTTTGGGGCGATCCCCCAACCGACGGGGACTCTGGTCGAGCCTGCGGACCCCCAACGATGCGGTGTCGGTCCTGGAGGAGCCCAGAGAGAGTAACATCCAGCAGCAGGGCAAGAGCAACTACTTTATAGAGCATGCAGATCTGGGAGCCCAATATTATCGCAAATACTTCTACATGAAAGGTACGATATTCACTTTTACCAGTTCTGTTCACATTCAGTTTAGTTTATTTAGTTTATAGCAGGACAGGGTGCAGTGACATTAATCATTCAAAGAAATAAAAAGATGGCTGCACCAGATTTAGCGAAATTTCCATCTGTAGTCCTTGACATAAAGACAGACATCATAAATAGACTATAAGTGCAGGTTTAAATACACAATTCAGGGTACAATTTTAACAGCAATCATAAAACTAGAGGGTTTTTTCTTCTTAAAACATCAGATAATGGAGAGAATAATATCAAAAGGATAAAAATCCATTTCTGTTTCGTTTTTTTAAAAAGTGGAAGTAAGCTGCGGCGCTGTTCAATTATTAAACAATCACTTTTTTTTTAAAGTCTTCGTCAAAATTTCTCCCGTTTCTCATCTAAACATTTCAAGACTGTTCAGGAATTATCAGGCAGGCGGGAGAGGGTCTGACTCTGTAACTAGAGTCAGTTTGGGTGTATGTTTCATTTCTCATCAAAATCAGCAGCTTGTTTTTGTTTGAAATATTAATAACACTTTGGAGGGCCTGGCTTTGTTTCTTAAATGAAATATGAGCTTCATCTCCCCACCCAAATAATGTCTGTGCGGCCCCTTTTCAACATCGTATTATTAAAAAAAAAAAAAAACACACACTGTCACTGTTTTTTCCAACCCAGGGCAACGCATCCATTATTGTTCTTCACAGTCGTACGTATGTGTCTGTGCTTTTCATCGCAGAGCACCAGAATTTCTTCGGCATGGACGATCGCCTCGGTCCAGTGGCCATCAGTTTCCGTCGAGAGGAGAAAGAGGGAACGAGTGGAGCTCAGTACAATTACAGAATCATCTTTCGCACCACGGAGGTAAAAGCGACGCCTCCTCTCCCTCTCCCTCTCCTCAGGTTCAGCGTGTGTAAAATTGATGTGACTGGATGTGATGATTGTGAACCCTTCTTCTCCTCTCCTCAGATGAAGACGCTGCGAGGCTCCATCTTGGAGGAGTCGGTGCCCTCTGCCGCCCGTCACACGACCCCCAGAGGCTTGTCTCCCAAGAGGCTGCTGGAGTTCATCATGCCTGAGCTGAACCTGCACTGCCTTCGCTTGGCCTCAAACTCCCCCAAGGTCCGGGACACTCTGCTGAAGCTGGACGAGCAGGGGGTGAGTGAGGACACGTCTGCTTCTCGCTAAAGGCATCAGACAATGTCAGAACACCTGAGCATCCAGAGCCTCGACGTGTCGTAACTAAAACCACATCCTGCGCTCCGTTAAAAAGCTGATGTCTCACACCGCTGTCCACTCGCAGCTAATTGTTTCCTCTCATCACACCTTTTTTACACCAACTATAGAAAACGCAGGGTGCAATGAGCTGCAGTTTCAGCGACACCGTTCGGTCTGGAGGAACTCTGGATGCCATGCTGCTTTGTTTTCTTGACATTTTCTGCCGTGTTGTTTACAGACTGAAATTGAATTCAATCTGAATGCCACTTGTTTTCCTATAATGATTAGTCTGTCAAGCGCTCATTCAGTAAATAATTTAAGATGTTCAGCGTAACGATAATTCACTGTCACATTTTCTCAAAGTAAACACAGAGTGTTGTCGTCAAGTTAATGAATTTGTCTGACAAACACTTCAGAGGAATCAAACTAATAGAATAAAGAAAGGCAAATGAATTGTCCCGTTTAAGAAACTGAAAACAAGTTTTCTTAGGTGTGTTGATCTTCTGCTCATCGTCATTTAATTACAGCTGTGGGAATGGAAACTTTATTTTATGACTGCGCTGCAGAGGCTGCTGAACACTGAAACTCGCCCACGACACTCAGCCTGTAGCTCCACCTTTGAGGTTAACTAGGTCAGAAAAGCAATCAGCATGAGCAGCAGCCTGAACTCTGGTGTGAAAGCTGAAGAGGCTCGATAGGGACAGTCAGTAATGTAGTGTATGCTAACATTTTAATAAATTTGCTTTTGGAGCTGCAGAGTTAAGATGTACAGTAGGACGGCACTTCAGCATATTAAAAAAAAAGGATTGTAGAGGTGGTGTAAATGTGTGTATTTGACCGAGGTGAGGACAGAGCTCAACTCTTTGCTCCTCTGCCCCCCCTTCTGACAGCTGAATTTCCAGCGAAAGGTCGGGGTGATGTACTGCCGGGCCGGGCAGAGCTCAGAGGAGGATATGTACAACAACGAGAGCTCCGGGCCGGCGTTCGAGGAGTTCCTGGATCTGCTCGGGGAGCGGGTGCGGCTGAAGGGCTGGGAGAGATACCGAGCTCAGCTGGACACCAAGAGTGAGCTGAAAACATGCACCACCACCACCACACACACACTCACACACCCCCTCCCTCCGATCTATTGGCTGCATCTCACCTTGTCGCATAGACCGTTATCCGAAGGGCATCAGTGCGCCACTGACAGCCCAAGATAACTCCTATCTAGCCACATGTAATCTGAGTAATGCCTTCAAATAAGCATAGTCACTGCCGATTATCTCCGAGCTGTTTTCCCTTCAGCGAGCAGCAGAGAACAAGCAAATGGGACAGATTTCACCCTGACTGTGACAGTTTGAGTTTTCATTCAGAGACGTTGACTGATTTAACGAAATCTCTTCCTGCCTGTCTCCGTGTGTGTGTGTGTGTGTGTATGTGTGTGTGTGTGTGTGTGTGTGTGTGTATGTGTGTGTCCTGTGCAGCCGACTCAACTGGGACACACTCCCTCTACACGCGCTACCAGGACTACGAGATTATGTTTCATGTGTCCACCATGCTGCCCTACACAGCCAACAATACACAACAGGTAAAATAAACACCAACAAAACAAAGACGTGACACATCATTTCCTTTTTCCTGCACTCTGTTGTTTTTCCAAAGCTGAGATTGTTCCTTGGAGGTGACTCTCGCTTCCAAGATGTGTTTTTGTTTTATTTTCCTTAGAAATGCATCAGTGTCAATACAACCGTCATTACTCATCTGTGTTCAGACTGTCATGCTTCGGTAAACGCTTTAGAAAAAAGCCTCTGTGCTCTGCAACAAGCATGACATAAAAATCCTGCCCCCCAGTGTTCACTCCCACCTTCCTGTTCAGCTGACTGTCACTTCTTTATGTGCAGTGTGTGACTTAAGCCTGTTTGCCGTCATTTACAAAGAAACTGGACATGGCATACTGATATAGATTAAAGGCTTAAATAAAATCAAACATGGTGAGTGATAAAGCTCCAATGTTTCTCTTCAACCTCACAACGACAGTATGTGGTGGCTGCAGTTTGGGATTTGTAGTTTTAACTGAATGAGATCTGTGTTTATCTCTGTATGTGTTTTAGTCTATTGA
Organism: Trachurus trachurus; assembly: GCF_905171665.1. NCBI lineage: Eukaryota > Metazoa > Chordata > Actinopteri > Carangiformes > Carangidae > Trachurus > Trachurus trachurus. Next base: position 14,502,769 of record NC_139903.1, on the reverse strand, counting down.
TTTTGAAAGAAATTGCATTTTCTTCCAGTCATGAGAAGTTTAATGAATAATAAGTTATAAGTTTTAATAATAACAACATAACAGTGTTCATTTTATTCTATTTGGCTCTGAGTATTTGACTTCAGCTCTTTTGACAAATCGACTTCTTTTAATTAACAGCTTTGATTTTCGTCATGTTTTTATTTGGATCTCTCCATTAACTGTTGCCCTGGAAACAGCCACATCTCCTGGGGCGTACATGAAAATAAAAAAACATATAATCAACTAATGTTCACACGTTCTCTATGTACAGTAAATAATGTCACACACACCACATCACCCTTACATCCATTACCAGCACCATTACAAAACTATAAAATAGAACTGTTTAAAGGGGTTCATTTGTAAATAATGTTAATTTAAACATGTAAGATTTTTTTTTTTGCAGGCCTGTCTTCAGTGATAATCAGTTCAGCTGTTTGTTAAAACCTTTTACTGGTTGATTCTTGTGGTATAAAGAACGGCAAACTGTTCCAGAGAGATAAGGCTCAGTCTCCTCTTTTAGTTTCATTTTATTGTGACTCCGGCCTGATGGTCTTGTAAAATTGTGTGTGTGTGTGTGTTTTGTCTGGTCAGCTGCTGAGGAAGCGACACATCGGAAACGACATTGTGACGATCGTTTTCCAGGAGCCAGGCGCTCTGCCCTTCACTCCAAAGTCCATCCGCTCCCATTTCCAACACGTCTTTATCATCGTTCAGGTTCATGAGCCCTGTACTGACAACACCTATTACAGGTACCAATTGATCTGTTGCACTCTGGAAAATGTCATCATTGATACAGGCATTACATTTTTAGGCCGCTTTTTATTGATTTTCCTTCATTCACAGACTGACTGTTGAGATAATTAATTCATGTGTTTGTGCCTCCGTACAAAGCAGTGATGTAAAAAGTAAAGACAACAATAATTCACACAAGATTTTACTCTTTACCTTATTATTCATGATACACGTGTAAATTCATGTGAAGACAGGTGTTACTTTATTGTCGCACCATCACTTTACATCATTCATTTAGCACTGCAGCAGATTCAGTGTCGATGTGTTTCACTCTGAATAATACAAAACACTCTACCTCAGCAAACGAGTCTCTGTTGCTCCATCATTCATCTGTTTCTCTCTCCCTCTCAGGGTGGCTGTGACACGCTCTAAGGACATGCCATTATTTGGCCCGTTGTTTCCTAAGGGCGCCCGATTCCCTCGCACGCTGGCGTTCAGAGACTTCCTCCTGGCCAAGGCAGTCAACGCTGAAAACGCTGCAGAGAAGTCAGAGAAGTTCCGCTCCATGGCCACGCGCACACGGCAGGAATATCTGAAAGACCTGGCTGAAAACTATGTGACCACAACACCCATCGACTCCTCCACCAAGTTCCCCCTGCTCTCGCTGGGAGGCAAGCGCAAAGACAAGATGAAGGGCACCAAAGGTGCTGAGTTGCACAGTGCCGGGGCGCTGGTGTGGGCGGTGATGGTCTGCAACAGAGATGACGGAGAGACAGGAGAGTTCAAGCTGCCCTGTCTGCTCGGGGTGTCGGCCGAGTCGGTGGTGCTCATTGAGAGGTACACACGCAGAGTGGTCTTCAACTGCTCCTGCAGAGATGTCATTGGCTGGAAAGCAGTGACAGAGACAAAGGAGGGGGGGCCGTGCTTGGATATCTTCTATGAGCGAGGGGAGTCAGTATCCATCAACGTGATGGAGAGCCAGGCAGAGGATATACGAGAGGTGGTGCAGAGGCTAGAGGTGGGTGATTGCGGCATGATTGGAAATTTAGCAGTGAGTAGTTCACGTCTCTCTGAATCATTCATCCTTTTCTGCACATGTGCAGCTGGTTACGCGCGGCTGCGAGGCGCTGGAGGTCACCCCGCTGCGCGATGGAGTCGGGCAACCCGGTTTCCTGATGAACGAGGAGGGCTTCGTGACGGACCTGCAGCGGTTCTGCTACGCCGAGAGCGGAGGCCTGCAGCTGTGGGCTCGTGTGGTGCGGCTGTGCGGACACTCGCTGGTTCACCTGAGCCCCGAGGAGAGGACCAGGCTGCTGCGCACTGCGCACAAGATCCACATCACTGTCATCCCACCGGACGAGAACGGAAAGCCTCGCAGGTGGGTGATGCCGCAGATAGAAGGAAGGAGGGGGGAGTTTGGGTCAAGAGAGGAGAAAGGGGCTCGTGGGTATGAAGCCAGCTGTGGAAGTGAAGGGTGGTCCCAGTGAGAGGGTGAGAGAGAGGATGACAGCTCATGAAGACGAGGGGTTAGTGGGACAAGTCAGTTCAGAATAACAGGCGCGGTGACACTGTGGGGTCACAGCTCATTCTGCTGTTGATGGCGGCCTGCAGTCAGTGTCACATCAGCTGGATAACAACCAATCAATCCCTCTAATGATGTTTAATCACTCTGGCACAGGCTGCCCCACTGTTACTAGAGCATTTTCAGACAGACAGAAGTGCTAAACCACCGGTAAATAAAACTGATATTGCACTGGGCACCTCTGCAGCTCTCACAGTTAAATGTAGTAACATTTCAGAGCTGGCAGCAGAAGCATCCTCAGAGAACCCAGCCCCCGGTTTATTTATACCTCAGCCCTGTGATGCTTGCTCTGTGACAACAAAGCACAAATTGTCACAAAGATGTCATAATTCATGATAAGAAGTGGAGGATCTGTGATTGCAAAGGAATATAAAAGAAGCCCAGACAAATAAAGCCTTTTTTTTCATTTCATCCTTGTTTTTGGTTTCAAGATGAAATAATGAGCTGGACAGAAAACAGAGGCGTGTCGGTTTTTCTCCTTATGCATGTTGTGTGTTGTCGTTCCGTGTTCTGCAGAAGTTTCTCGGAGCTCTACCAGAAAGCCATCAAGGATGCCGAGTGTAAACCCGGTGAGGATCAGTCGGGAGAGGCCTGGGTGCTGGACGAGCGGGAAGAAGAGGAGGAAGAGGAGGAGGAGCCGAGGGAGGAGGAGCCAAAGGCGGGTGGGGTCGGCGATGCGGACATAATGGAGGTGCAGGTGGAGGCCGAAGAGGAGGAGGAGGAGGAGGAGGGGGGCGAAGAGGAGTCGTGTGATAAGGGGCAAAATGAGAGAAGTCATGAGTCGCTCCTCACGGCGCCCGGTTTACCTCTGCTACGGGCCACTTCCCTGCAGGACCAACCGGCCAATCAGAGCCCAGACAGCAGCGGCTCGCAGCTCACACGCAGCTACTCTCTGGAGAAGCAGCCGTCGTACGGGGATACGTGTGACGGGTGAGTGTTAACAACAGCTAAACTGTCATTACCTGTCGTGAGAGTGTTACGTAAGCGAGAAAAACGTTGATGTTTTTTAAAAACAACAACAAACGGCAGCTTTGCTGGATGGGATTAATCCTCCCAGATACATCTGCACTTGTGTAGAGGATCATTTCATCCAACATGGCTGAAAATATCCTCAAACTACAGCTGACGCATTACACAATTAAAAGTCAGAGTCAGTGCGTCACTTTCTCAGCAAAGGACGAAGCACAAAGAAAGGACACCAGCCACTGCATCGCTCTCCTGTACTGGAGCGTGTCACTCTAGATTTCACACGTTAAACCTACTTTGATACAAGTGCAACTTTTGTTATAATTATTAATATATTTCTTTCTTCTTTGTGTTGAGAAAATCAGAATCAGAATCAGAATACTTTATTGATCCCCAAGGGGAAATTTATTTTTGTTGCAACAACATCTCCAACTCAAAGTGTACAAGTTAAAGAGCAAAGTAGTCCAGAAATATAAAAAAAAAGGAAATAGAAATATATATAAAATAAAATAAAATAAAAATATATATGTATATATATAAAAAATATATTTACAAGTACAAACATGGACAGGAGTCATTGCTCTATACTAAATATGGCATTGAATGTGGGTTATTGCACAAAAATGACAAGGAAGCAGATTTCTTTCCCTTTTTCCATGAAGTCAGAAATGTGCAGTCGACTGTTTCATCATCTTAAAGTATCAGAGCTGTCGCCTGACAGTCACAGCCGTGTTTACAAAGAGTGTTTACAAGTGTCGGTCAGAGAAGACAGAGAGCAGCATCACATGTATGTTTCTGTCTGGCTACTTGGTTTCAGTCCAGAGAGTCACATCAGGTCGAGAAGGACGAAATATTCATGAGGATAATATTAAACTCTGCTTCTGACCAAAATGAATTTGACTGCTTTTTATTATCTTGCAAAACAGAACTGAATAATTTGACTGAGCCGCATCAGATATGATATTTTTGAAAGATAATTTTGTGAGTGCAGGATAGCAAACATCAATCAAGGCAAAATCTAAGCCGTCCTAGAGATTACTTGTCTAAGTGCTCCAGTTTCTGTTTTGACCTCTGCAGTGGATAATAATGAAAAAAAAAATGTCACGAAGCATCAACAGCAGAATTTTTCATGTGTGTGTTTTTGTTTTTACCCACCACCACCATCACCACTTCTCCTTCCCTCTGCCTGGTCGACAGACACGTGTACGACAACGTGGCGCTGAAGCACATCTACGAAAACGTCGGGGAGCTGAGAGACGCCACGCCTGATCTGATCCTGGCCGTCAAGCCCAAGGTCCCCCTGGAGGACGAACAGGTGACGGACTGAGACGAAAGGACATCTGATCGGTCGCAGCCCAGCACTCTGTCCTCTGTCTGACGGTGTCGTCTCCTCTTTATCTCTGTCTTTATCTTGTCTTCAGTTCATGGGGGCGGAGTTTGGCGACGACAAAGCCTCAGCCAGCGACTCGTCCTCCCGGTTGTCCTGTGTAGACCGAGCTGAAAGAAACTCACGAGCCCTGAGTCTCCATAACTCCATCACCAAGAGTGAGTACTTCCTGTATATCTGGAGATGTTTAAAATAAACAAAATACACCCAGTCGTATTTAAACTGGAACTCTTTAACAAAAGCAAAAGCCATTGTTCATTCATACACATTCACAACAGTGGTGGTAAACTACGTGTGTAGCCACAGCTGACTGACGGAAGCGTGGCTGCCAATGTGCGCCGAACAGCCCCTCCGACCTCTCATTCATACGCATTCACGCGAGGCAAGGTGGGTAAGGTGGACACAGAAGGACACTACGACAGAGACTGGGCAAGAGCGGGATTCGAACCGCCAACCCGCTGGTTATTGGACGACCCACTCTACTGCCTGAGCCACTGCAGTAAATGCAATAACCAAAATTATGTGGACAACCCTGGACAGTCTTTCATTGTTTGGTCTCCTCCCAAATATAGAGTAATATTGACTGTAGTGTGTGACCAATTTTGTGGAAGCTCTTTGGCAAAGGCTCTTATCTTATCTTTCAAACCCATATGAAAACAGAGATTCATGTTTTTACCAATCTGTTGAGGAGGAACTCACCTGAAAAGGAACATAAGGGGGTAAAAATAAAAACATAAATGAACTGAAATGGATTAGGAGAGACACTGCTGAGAGATGTTATGATATTGAGTCATTATGATGTTATGACTCTGATAATAGACCCAGAACAATGCCCCTGCCTCAGACACAACAGCTGACACAACTGCTCGGATGAAGCCAAACTGGAACAATTACACATGTTTGCAGATCATCTCTGCCTGATTTGAGTCTTAAATTCCTTTTTTCTCCAGATTTTTTCTGCCTTAAATCCCTCTCTTCATTATCCTCCCTCTGCTCCCCACTGCATCCCCTTTGTCCCTCCTCTTTCATCCACGCTGCCCCCTATTCTGCTAATCTAATATCACCCCTGCTCTGCTGCCACCCCCTGCCAGGGCTGGGATAAAAGGGGGACAGATGGGTAGTGGGAGGGGTGGAGTTTTTAGGCAGCCCCAAATCAAGGAACCCCTCTTACACCATCTGCTCGGCCTCCGCTGAGACTATGAGACTCATCATTTAACCGCACACTCACTCATCCCCTCATCAGATTCTTCTCATTTTTGTCGGGACGGACTCAGGAGTGTTTTACATTATACGTTCTTCCACAGAAAGTCTGCAGGGCACTTAAACCCATTACATCTTTTAAACTTACTAAAATGAAATAGATCACAAGAACAAGCATTTATTTAATCTTAAATATTATTTTATGTTTTTTTTTATTTTAAGTTTGCATCCTGTAATTGACCAAAACCTCATGATATTTAGCTATTTTTTTTACTATCTGAACTTCTTCTTTTGTGTTTTGGTTGTTTCCGCTTTAAATTTTATTTTATCTGGTAAAATACATCTTATAAAGTCAGAAAACTCGTTTCAGTGAAACCTGCAGACCTTCTACATACAATCATCTCACTTCCTGTGTACTCTGCCCCTGGATCTGAGCAGCAGTAACACGGCAGCGCCCCCTAGTGGTGGCTCCGTGTTACTGCAGAACCAAGGTGAACCCAGATTCCCATGATGACCACTCTCACTGCTCTGCTGCAGTGGACACGCGTCTGCTGCACTGAGATGTGAGTGTGTGTGTGTTTGAGACGGCAGCTCAATAAGTGTAATCCTCTCTCTCTCTCTCTCTCTCTCTCTCTCTCTCTCTCTCTCTCTCTCTCTCTCTCTCCCCCAGTTCTCTCAGAGACGACAGACTCCACCGAGGAGGAGTGGCAGTCCATCGCCGACCTGGCCACAGCCTGTCGCAGCATCCTGGAGGCTTTGTCACGAGAAGGTGGGAAACTGTTTACACATGCACACACTTCGCTGTCAGTCATCTGTACTGTCTGCACACACATACACACACACATGCAGAATAATACAACGAGCTGCCACAGTGGTCAACTCAGCACAATCACTAACACCAACTGAGACCAAGATGAGATCTGACAGCTGCAGAGTTCTCACTGTGCCACAATCTAAAGCTCCTAGATACTCTACATCTTTCATAAGTATAAATGAAGCAATAATAATAATGATAATGGATTACATTTATATAGCGCTTTTCTATTGTTACCCAACACCCAAAGCGCGCACAGTAACCATTGTTCATTCATACACATTCACAACAGTGGTGGTAAACTACGTGTGTAGCCACAGCTGACTGACGGAAGCGTGGCTGCCAATGTGCGCCGAACAGCCCCTCCGACCTCTCATTCATACGCATTCACGCGAGGCAAGGTGGGTAAGGTGGACACAGAAGGACACTACGACAGAGACTGGGCAAGAGCGGGATTCGAACCGCCAACCCGCTGGTTATTGGACGACCCACTCTACTGCCTGAGCCACTGCAGTAAATGCAATAACCAAAATTATGTGGACAACCCTGGACAGTCTTTCATTGTTTGGTCTCCTCCCAAATATAGAGTAATATTGACTGTAGTGTGTGACCAATTTTGTGGAAGCTCTTTGGCAAAGGCTCTTATCTTATCTTTCAAACCCATATGAAAACAGAGATTCATGTTTTTACCAATCTGTTGAGGAGGAACTCACCTGAAAAAAACAGCCCCAACACCTTTAGGACAAGTTAGAAGGATGACTATGAGCCAGGACTTATCACCCAACACCAGCCTGACTACACTAAAGCCCTTGTGGCTTCAGCCTTGTGCTCCCAGAGGAGAAGACAGCAGTATCATGGCTCTGGAGCGATTGTCCACATACTTTTGGCCATTTAATTTTGAATGAAAAACAGACATCCCTTTTCCAAAGGATATAAAGAATATAAATGTAAGTGTCTACATACATACAGTGATAGCAATAATATATATACACAATATTTCTCATCACAGATCGCAAAGCTGGAGACCCATCACAAGCAGGAGCTGACCAGACGGACGGGAAGCTGAAGGACTCAAAGGATAGGTGGGTTGCTATGCAGCACATACAGGAAGAAAACAGACATTTCAACACTGCTGTAGTTTCTCCTCATCTGCATCGCTGCACACGTCTCCTCCCTTTAGACCTCCACGCTTCAGTCTTTCTCAGTTGTTTGGACTTTTATCGGCTACATCCCACTGTTTGAGTCAATGCGATTTCTTCTCTCCCACAAAAGAGAGGAGCCCTCTCGCTGACTCAGTGATGCACTCACAAACATGCAGACACAGATGAACGGTGTCGTCTCTCTCTGTACAACTCCCACCCTAATCCACTTTACTCTTCTTTCAGACGTTTCCCAGCTTCTCGGTTGTTCTCTTCTTCTCCTTCACGCTGTGTCTGAGCAGATAACGTCCACAGATCTGTTTGCCAAAAGCAGAACAGAAAACAAGTCAATAAAAATTAAGCAAACACCAACACTGAGCTTTTCTTCAGTCCAAAGCTTTAGTTGTTTCAAGGTTTATGTCCACCCACACACTGTAAAGGTCGGCTTTGATGACTGTGGCACCAAGTAAAAATGCTTAAAATAGAAAGCTGGTACAGTTACACTGCACATATCTACCTTTCATTAGCATTTGTTTGTGGACCTTAACTTGCAAATTGCAGTTAACGATCACAACATTTTTTCAATCAAAAGTCCAGTTTTTCTATTTGTTAGTACAAACCAGTTGAATAAAACAGATCAGAATCAAAACTGTCTCAACTGCTTTCAAAAATACTCACATTAGATTCTCACTATTAAGCAGTTTTGGATCGTTTGCACAAATAAACCAAATGAAAAAGTAAAATATACTCTGTGCTTTTCCCATCACCAGGAGAGAGCTCCTGCTTGGCTCTGTATGGGCGTAGTCATTATGGATAACTGCAGTCAGACGAAATGCATCATGGGATGACTGTACTCCCTCAGAATAGGTCTGCTCGTCAGCCACGGCAATTACTGTAAATTGATCTCTGAGTATTACAGGTTTTATTAAGACAGCGGCGACGATGCCCTGAGCTCTGCAGCTGCCAGAGTGACACACAGCTCCACGGCCGATCAAGCAAATTAAAAAGTTCACTCTCTATATTAGATTAAAGGAGGTGTTATATTATATCAACTTTGTGGAACATAAGAAATGCTGAAAAATATTTGTTTAAAATCTAGTAGATATAAGTGAAGACATCCAGATTCGGGTTTGGTTGTTTGAAAACAAAACCATTTTCACATGTTGTTTTGCATATTTCATATATTTTCCAATTAGGATCCTTTAAATCCTTTAATTGCTTTTGACGAAGTGTCACTGCCTCTTTGTTGCAGTGACTCTCCAGGCCACCTAGAGGAGAAGGTATCTCAGCTGGAGGCCATGCTGAAGAAGCTGCAGGATGACCTGCAAAAGGTGCTTTGACTTTCATGAATGTTTTTTTTTTTTTCCTCTAATAACATTTTCAGTGAGCTGCACAGGAAAAGTCAGCAGGTAGGAGAAAATATTTCAATTGAATTGTTTCTGAGAAGATTAGTGTTTTCTGATGCAGCGTCTTGTCTCCGTGCACAAACCCTCTCCTCCACACAACTATCTCAACTCACAGCTGCAGCAAGATGCAGCGGAAAAAACACTCAAAAGACATTTATGTGTGTAGAATTATGAATTTTGTTTCCACATTTACATTTTCAGATTTTTGGATATTATTTCATTATACTTTAAAGAGAATATTTAAGATGTCTTCAATGCTGTTATCAATACTTCCTCATGCTTCTGCACTACTTATGTTTATTTTTCATGAAAATGTGAAAGAATAATATTCTCAGCACAACGTCCACTTAAGTTTCCAAAGCTTTCAGCCACATCTCATGGCCTTCCTCAGACAACTACAGACGGATGGACGTTGTGTTGAGAATCCTCTTGTCTATACTGTAAATGTCTCTGTATGTACAAAGCACTATATTTCTCCCAATATCTATTTTTAAGCCCTTTATTAGGACTGAAACTATAATTATTTTCTTTATTGATTCATCAAATGTCTAATCAGTCAATTTAGTCCATGAATAATGACAAATCATTTAGTGCTGATACAATTAGTTGATAAGCTACATGACAGTTTATGTTCATCTTCCTTATCCTAAATGTGAGGATTTGCTGCTTTTCTCTGTTTTATATGATTGTAAACTGGACATCGTTGGGTTCTGGACTCTTGTTTGGACAAAACAAGCATCGCTTTTGACTCTTGGACATTGTGAATGTGCTTTCCCGCAATTATTGACATTTTATCAATGAAACAGTGAAAAATAATCAGGTTATCCGCTCGTGAAAATAATTGTTAGTTGCAGCCCTATGACCATTGTAAGGGATTAGCTGACCAGCTGCCCATAAAGCACTGATTTTAATAAATGATATTAACAGTGAAAAGTCAGCAAATGTTTGGTGTTTTTACCTGATAGACAACTAAAAGAGAAAAACAAAACACAAGTCAATTCTGTTAAACAAATGATCAGTTCAGTGGCCAAGTGTTTCTGTACTGTTTTGGACTGTGACTTTATTCTTCCTCACTGCAGTGTGATGTGCTTCTCTACACTGTTTGCGTTGTTTTATTTCAAGCTCTGTGTTTATGTGTGCCCACTAGTTTCCTTAACGCCACCGCTGTACCTGTCGCTCCCCTCCCGTTCCTGCCACAGCGATCTGAGCGACGGCTTTTGTTTTGTTGTGTGCCGATGTCTTTCAGGAGAAAGAGGACAAGGCGGTGCTGCAGGCCGAGGTGCAGAGCCTCAGGCAGAACAATCAGCGGCTGCAGGAGGAGTCGCAGAGCACAGTCGCCCGCCTCATCAAAGTCACCGAGCTGCTGTGCAACGTCAACAAGCCCTGTTAGCTTCACCACTGCACGCACAAACACACAAATCAGCGGAAAGATGCAAATCGTGCAATGTCCCTGTACGCTCAGTACACTTATTTTCTTCATACTTATTTGCAAAAGCAAATTACACACACACACACACACACACCCACCCACACGTTTCCTCTTCAAACTGTGTATCACCACAGTCTCTGAATCCTGGACCTGCCTGTCGGTGAAGGAGTATGCAAATCAATCCATACAAAAGAGAAAAAAAAGACATTTGTCAACTCCCATGACCATCATAGACTGACCAGCCGGCAGCTCTCAGGCTGCTGTGTTGGTGCGCTATGCTGGAGTGCTTCTCTTGATGAGTGTGTGTGTGTGTGTGTGTATGATACAGTATGTGTGTGGATGTGTGTCACATGTGTGTGTGCGCGTGTGTGTCTGTATGTGTGCATCTCTTACTGTACCTTGCTTCAAATACTTGACAAGCTGGGCTGAATAGCACTTGCATAAAAAGTGGCAATTAAGACTGAGAGACACTGTATAGCATGTTTGGTGGTGTCTTATCTGAAATGACCAAAAGTGTATATATATATCACCAATAATGTATGTGAACAGTAGTATCGCTATCCTCTCTGCCAGACGTGTAGTTGCAATGTCTGAGTGTGGTTCTGCCTGGCGCTGCTAGTGTGGAAGGCCTTGAAATAAAACACAACTAGAAAAAACTAGAAAAAAAAGGGAACGTGATGCTGACGAGCCTATAGGCAGCCTTCTACTTCAAAAGATGTAATGATGCTAACCGCCTCGCCTCAGAGCCAGGTCTGTTACATAAGGACACCACTCTCTGCCCTCTTCACTTCTCAGTAGTACTGTATCTAAGAAATTCTGGGGTTTTTAAGGAGAGATAATTAAAAAAAAAAAAAAAAAGTTTTAAAAAAAAATCACAAATGAAAGGGACATAAACTGGAAATGTCAAAAATGAACTGAGCATGCTTGTTCCTCCTGGAAGTGTGTATGACAACAGTGTTGAAGGGATACTAAAAAAAAAGGGTTATACCTCTCCTGAAGACACAAACGATGGCAGGAAAGATCTGTTTCAGATTCCTTCCATGGTTGCCTGTAGCTGTTTTCTTCTAACCTCACTATTGTAGCAGCCATACTGTAGAAGATCTCCTGCTGGCCTGAACCACAAAATGCCAAAAGGTGGCTTTTCTTTCAGCTCGCAAAATAGCTTTACATGTCTGGATAAAACACCTTGAACTAATAGTGAAATACAGAATATTGTATTTAAATATGTTTTGTGTTTGGCGGATGTCTACAGTGACTATTTTTGGTAATTGTTTATTAGTATGGCTTATGAGTGGTAGCGGTAAGGACAATAGGTGAAATCTTACCTTTCCACCCTGATGTGTGTTTGTGTGTGTTTGTGACGTTCTTGCACTTTTTTATTTTATTTTTTTTTACTTTTTTTTTTCTTTTTGGGGAAAAATCAGCACTGGACAGATCACATACTGTACTTTATTTAACCTGCCCAGGTTATGTCTCGCTCAACATAAGAAGGTGGATAAGATCTCATCCCCTTGAACACCACCTTACCTCACCTTTTTGTGTGTGTGTGTTTGCGTGTGTGTGTGTGTGTGTGTGTGTGTGTGTGTCCACTGCTGACGGCACCATTATCAAAATGTGTGTGTTCAGAGGAGTCGGACTGCTTCTCCTCAGTGCCAACGAAAAAGCCCAGGCAGCTCTCCTGAATCCCAACGCAATCGAAACAGAACTGACTGGACCACAAACTCAACAACTCCAACCACAAACTCTGAACTCCGACGAAAAGGATGCCAAACTTTCGCCAGTCACTCAGACTCTCTTGTTTCTTGTACAAAACTTCCTCTTGTAATTTTATTTTAGAGTCACTGTGAATACCTGGTACCAGCATATTAAGATACAGTATATACAGATTAAATTATGAATCTAAACTTTATCAGTATGTGAAGATACTGTATGTACAGCTGAACTGTTCCGTGTTACTTAGTGCATTGGGGTTGTGTATGCCCTCCTTTTGCAGGATGATTATGCAGACAAGTGTTAATCGTGACCATGCAGGCTCCTGTTTCATCTGCTGTACACGCCGAAGCCTCATGACTGAGCAGGGAGACGCTGGTGTGAGAAGACCTGTTTTACTGTGTCTTGTATAGTTATTTAGATTGTAGGAGGTTGGTCAAGCATGAGAATGTGCCAAGCAACTTCCAAGCTCCCCTCTGTATGTGTGTATGTATAAAAATGTAACTTATTAATCATGCAAATGTGGATTTTCTTGTAGCTGTTTAAACTGGAGGGAAGTGGTGAGGAAATAATGTGAAATAGGTCAGAAAGGAAGGTGGGCTTGGTTATAAATTATAGTTTCTTTTGTAGAAAACCAACAACCATCGTACGACGTGACAAAATACTATCTGCAACTCTTGCTTAATGTGACTATGGTTCTTATTATCATTCTAATATTGAGCTATTTCAGCTATAGCTCTTGCATATTTAATAAGGTCTTAAAACACCATTAGGTACGCCTTAATGAGGAAAACTCTTCTATCAGAATGGATGGTCAAAACTGGTCACACTGGTGATATGTGAAGGCTGATCTCTCTGACTCTGTGCCTACCTGAAAATGTAATGTATGTGAACCCAGCTTAGTGATCTCCTTTCTTTGTCTTTGGTTGCACTTCCTGAGGTTTTTAGTGGCAGATGAAGGTTTTTCTACGAGACCGTTTCAACACCAGGTCTTTCATCTGCTGTGCAAGAAAAAATCATTGGGGTGACATGGTCTAAAAGAAGGGATGATAAAGATGATAATAATGATAATAATAGATAATGTGTTGTTGATCTCAAGCATCACTGAAGGTTTACAACTCTGTGAGTGCCGCCGATTGTTGAAAGAACCGGAAAATATATCATTTTTTAAAATGAATTAAAAGGAAAAAGGTGCTTCAAATGACTGATGATGCATTGGAATCGAGTTTAAATTGAAATGAATGTGTTGAATGGCGTATGCGTCTCCTATACAGGAGGGTTATTTTGGTATTTAAATGTTTAAAATAAACTGTCTCTGAAAATCCAACAGCAGTATTCAAAAAAATCTGAATGTGGCTGAATAACCTAAAAGGGACAAAAGCAGACAAATAAGGAAATCGGGGAATAATTTGGGCGTCACATACCAGATCTACTTGACCTAATCTGGAAATGCAACAATCTAAGTATGTGTTCCCAAGCAAAGGCGATGTTTTGTCAACACAGACACAAATATCCCAAAGGCAGATCATGTGGAGATATTTGTGTTTAGGACATGGTGAAATGAATCTGTGGGGTGTTTGTCCTTGTTTTTAGTTTGGAGAAAATAAAAAAAAACCAAAATCTGGAATCAAGAGGATCTTAGTTCAACAGACTTCAAGCGTTTTAATTGGTTGAATTGTTGTTCGGAGGAAAACACCACATTGTTTTCCATCAGTATCTCACTCACTGTGATTCACTACGAGTCTTTAGCAACTTGGCCTTGCTGTGAATTTATCATTTTCATGGTTGTAGATTTAGGGAACTGCTCAACCTACATGGTGATCCAGATCTGACTCTGGTGACCTGGGTGGGTTTGTTAAAGAGAAGAACGTCTCAGGTACTGATGAGCGTGGAGGGTGAAATGGAAATGAAGCTGCAGTTCAACGTCTGACAGTTACAAGTTGATTGCCATCAGACGGAGGTCACAACCAAATGCAATCCGCTGAAAAGACTCAAATGTAAAAGTAAAAGTCAGTTTATGAAACAGGAAGAAAGTTTAAAAAAAGAAAAAAAGTAAGAAAAGTTTTCTTACAGAGTTATCTGTGGGAGAGCAGCCAAGGCCTCTGTCATAACTGAACCAGCAAAGTCTAAATAATATAGTATTGTAGTTATGTGTATAATACAGGACAGAAGGGAAAAGATGTTGCTTTTATGAATGTAATTTTTAGAATCAGGTTTAATCTCAACATTTTGACTTAATATTATTATTATGTGTCTTACATGGACAGAAAACCGGCATTTGAAGAATCAGACGGTTTAACTTCCTGTTGACAACTGAGATCAGCTGAGCAAGCAAAGCACAGCAACAAGCTCTGTCCCTGTTTCTGCAAAACCCCCACCAGCCTGATATTGGTTAAACTGCAGAGCAAAGTTTATTAACATCCTGCAAGGAACTGGAAAATGCTGACGATACGTAAATATAGAAACTTGACAGTTGAATCGGGTTCATGTTTTGAAATTATTAGATTATCATCACACAGTCACAATGGTTATTAGGTTTAATTGTATCATACAACATATGCTTCAAAGATAATGCAACCAACAGTAACAATTAGTATTAAACTGTTTGATTAAGAATCTGATGAAAAGTCATAACGATATGAGAACGTGAAAAACGTTTGCTTCGTTGTTGGGACAAACAAAACCAGATTGTGGACCTCATGGTGGCACCAGAGGAAAAGTCACTGGACTCGTCCTCTGATGAGACCAAGAACAGACGATCCATCCAAAAGCTGCTGAGTTGCTGCTTCTCAACCAAAAGTATCTTCGCTGTGCAACAATGAGCTGTTGTTCATTTCATCAAATTACCATTAAATTCACTAAACTTCCAAAATGTCTGAACATCAAGACAGTCACATCAACATCTACAGTAAAAAATCAACATCTTTGTCTCCTATACTCTGTGCCAACATGTAAAAACAAAAGAAGCCTGTAGTCCCATAAACACATGTAGAGATGTAGAGTGAGATAATATAGTTTAAAAAAAGAAATCCTGATTGGATGCACATTCCCATCTGCCTGGATTGATGCAGCATGAGGTAAGACAAATACACTTTCCAAAGCTTGTTCCATGAGCATAATACAGCACGACAACATCATACAAACATTTCCCAGGACTCTGTCCTCTGGAAGGCTTTCCTAAACATCGGCCGCAGAGAAACACTTTATCTTCTCTGCTCTGACACCAGGAGGAGAACTGATGACAACAATGCGCCGGCCTATGTCTTTATTTGGGGTTGGAGCACAGGACGGAGTCTTCACTAGGGGCTATGTGTCACACACAGCTCAAGGGCTTAACGCCAGTTTGACTCATCCGTGTTCT
Source organism: Trachurus trachurus (assembly GCF_905171665.1). Taxonomy (NCBI): domain Eukaryota; kingdom Metazoa; phylum Chordata; class Actinopteri; order Carangiformes; family Carangidae; genus Trachurus; species Trachurus trachurus. Next base: position 14,487,019 of record NC_139903.1, on the reverse strand, counting down.
GTAAATACAGAGGCCATGTGCTGGTGTGTGTGTATGTGTGTGTGTGTGTGTGTGTGTGTGTGTGTGTGTGTGTGTGTGTGTGTGTGTGTGTGTGTGTGTGTGTGTGTGTGTGTGTGTGTGTGTGTGTGTGTGTGTGTGTGTGTGTGTGTGTGTCTGTGTGCATGTGTGTGTTTAGACAGGCTTGTATATTGTATTGTATAAATGGTCAGGCCACTGTTGGCCCATACACAACGTGTAGATGAGGCCTAATGTAAGTCCATTTGCTGCAGCCTAATTATAGGTTTCATTTGGGAGGTGTGATCAGTGTCAAACATCTACAGATACAAACAACAGATAAATATTTTTATCTCAGAGGTCTGCTGGTGTTTAAAAATACAACCAATTGTTTATTTCACCTTGCATAACATGTAATTAAATTCAGGATTTCCATTTTAGGGGAATACTAAAAGCTTAGTTTCAACGCATTTCAAACAAATTGCATAACTTTTAACAAACAAATTCTTCGCTCATTGAAGTTCATCAGTGTTCAGATTTCTCCAAAGAAAAAACATCTGAACAGACAAGATTTCTTTTTGTTCCTTGTAATGTGTTGTTTTTCTGCTCCAGTGCAACAAACTAAGACATGTTTAAGATGTTGTGTAAAGCTTCCTGTTAATAAGTGATGCACCACGTATAAAAAGCCACGACAGTCGAATCGGAGAGTTCCTGTCGTCATGTCATAAACCCAGGAGTTAAATATTAAAGTTTGAAAGACATCAGACCACTTTGGGCTCACAGGTGTTTTTAGATTTTATTTTACTTAGGTTAAAATATGTATTTTCTTAAAGTCTTAATTCCTAATAGAAGACACTGTCCAGACTACTTAAACTCTACAGTTCATGGACTTTTACGCAAAAGAGTTTGTGTACTTTTGTTCTTTCTGGGAAACTGGCAGGGTGGATTATTAGCAGACAGCTCTACAGCACTGTTTCTTAATCTTCACCCTGTTTCTGGAAGGTCTCCATGTGACAAGTCCTCCTTGTTTCCCCCAAACAGACGCCAGGGGCAAGACATCGTTTTAACGAGTTTTATTTAGTATCAATTTAGGATTCGGGAAAGAGAGAATAAGACAGAAAAGGGAGCAACGTAGAGAGAGAAAACTGCACACAAGTGACAAAGTTTATACTTTGTAAACATACTGTATTTTAATTTTTACTCTTTCTGTTCAAATTTCATTTTCCTCAATGCCAAAAATAAATCCAAAGTGCTGTATGTCCCTGACTAAAGTTTTCATACTGGAAACAGGCCACTTCACTCCACTGGCCCATTGTGAACCAGTTTGTGTTAATAATGTAATAATAATAATAATGATGATGATAATAATAATACAATACAATACAATGAATGCAGTAAACAAATAAAAAGTCAGTTTTACTGGATTTTGAATCTGCAATCTCAACAAAACTCTAGAATTATGTCTATAAACAATGCTACTGATTACTGACCACTTATAACGCTGTGTATATCTATTTGGCACAGTAAATCAGACAGTGAGGACAGCTGGGATGATCGTGGGGGTCTCCCTTTCCAGTACGTCTAAAATTAGAGTTTACAAAACGCCTTCGGTAGAAAGGATTATTTTTACACCTCTGACTCCCTGCTGTCCTGTTTCATTTCCCATTGTCAGGAAACACCAAAACACACACCGGTGTCTCCTTCAGACTGTCAGACTGCCAGTCACCTCAGTCCTGCCCTGCACCCAACATGTAAACCATTCATCTTGCATTGTTTACTATTGTTACAGTGCATCTAATGTATATTCGAACATCTATTACTATTGCAAACATATTTTCATGGAGAAAATTTTAGTTTGTCCTTAAAACTAGGTGTCAAAGTCTTTTTTATTATCTTTAATTCTTCTTTATTTTTTCATGTATTTATTACTTTAATTGTTATTATTGCACCTTAAAGGTACAATGTGGACTTTTTGACCACTAGTTGTGCTGTGCAGCAGTGGGCTTAAGAGTGGCCCCCTGTCTTCTAACCTGCGGAGGACTGTTGTGGTAAAGATGATAAACTGCTTGTACAGGCGACCTGTGGACTCATCTTTTAAAGGAGAGCAGTGTCTTCGGTTGTATAAACAAGCATACACATTAACAAATGTGAGCATGCAGCCTGAACAACATGTTACCCATGCTGATCAACAAGTGGTGGCAGCAACAACCAAAAATAAATCAAAGTAATGCACCCAAGAAGGCAGCAGGGAGGAAGAGAGCAAGCAAGTAGACATGAATTCTGTCAATGTTGGACTTAAAATTGAAGTTTATAAATGTTTTACACAGAGTAAAGTACCTAACAAGTTTATAGGCCCTCAGTATATACAATATGTTGACGTCAGTGACCTTTATTCGTTTATAGAAGATCTCTACAGGCCACCTTTTAAGGATAACTCATCACAAGGTGTATGTTTTAGTAGGCTACATCTGCTGTGGCTCTGGAGGAGCTTTATAAAATCTGAAAATATAACCCTGATGATGATGTTATAGTGAGCTCATCTGGGTAATCTCAGTCTGCCTCACAAACTGGGGGCGTGCAGATGATCCTGTAGACATCAGTCATTTAAGAGACTATAGGGTGACTGTGGAGCTGCAGGCAGAGCAGCCGTCTACTAATCACAGGGTTGTCGTGCTGATTTCCCACAGTGAACACAGACGGCAGCTGTGGTTTTAACTGCTGCCTATGATCACTCACAGGTGTGATGTGCAGGTAAATCTCTCTCAAACTAAATGCAATAGCCTACAAACCCACCGCAGTAGCTGAAACTGATTATTACACTGGCACAAAGTGATGTAGCAGTTCAGTGGGCCCTGCTCTGAGCTCGTGCTCTCATCAGTGGTTAAAGTCCCCCTCCCGCGACCCTTTTTGGTTATTTTAAAACATTCTCTGTGGTCTTTAAATTGTGATTATGAAGTTTTTAGCCAAAATCACAAAACCTGTGCCATTTCCCAGGGCTCTCCTTCTGCACAGCACCAGCAGCTCATTAGCAATGCACCTCTGGAGGGTGGGCGGAGACTTTCACCTCTGAGCCAGATGCAGAGCGGGGCGGGAGCTTGTAGCACTAGTGCCCTCCCCTGGGGTTGTGACACGTCAACCCCAGTCTCCCTGAAACTGCCAGTTTGTGTCTGCCATTGGTTCACAGCAATTTGAAGGCAGGAAAACTCAGAAATGCAATTTTGCACTTCCCTTTCTTCTGATATGTCCTCTAACATAAGAAAAATGCCACAGGAACATGTGAAAAGCACGAAAAACACGATTTTCATGGGAGGGGGTCTTTAATTACCTGGATCAGGTGTGTTCAGCCAATCAGGAGCTCATCATCAGAGCATCGGAGACAGGTGGGAAATCCAATGTTGGGGAGGTGGCGACATCGAGGGTTTACAGGTGGGTGCGTTTGATACATCCACCCCCGTGTCCTGTGTGTTTTACTGGTTGGAAGTGGAGAAGACACTGTTGGCAGAGCAGCAGGGACACACACACACACACACACACACACTTCTGTTGTATTTCCTCTGAAGTAGGAGCACCGAGTGTGTCGCCGCCTGGTGGCCGATGAGAGGAGCGCGCAGTGAGGGCAGAGAGAGGGAGCGAGGGAGAGAGAGTGTGATACGCTCGGAGCCCAGAGCATGTCGCCTCCTGTTGCTGCGCCTCACTGTGGGATCCGCTGTCGACCTTTCCGCCTGTGCACATGAGCGCTGAAAGCTGTTTTTACGCATCGACTCGCTATGTGCGACCCGGAGGCTCGAAGGAGTGAAGCCGCCCGGAGTCTGTTCTGAGTCCGGAGGGGAAAACCGGGCTCGACTCTGCGGGGATTTTTTTTTTTTTTTTTTTTTTTTTTTTGACACAACTTGGCAGAGAAGTCGCTCCGCTGCTGTTGCCTCTTGCTGGAGGAAGAAGAGGAGGAGGAGAGGAGGAGGAGGAGGTTTGTTCGGAGCTGCTCGCAGAGAAAAGTGTGAAACAAGTGTCACAAAGAGAGCAACAGATGTTTATACGTGGACATGCGGCCGGCTGAGGAATGAAAGCAGCAGCAGCGAGGCACCGGCGGCCCTTCCAGCGGTTCTGCTGCTGTGGAGTCGGGCTGGTCGCCGTCATTTGGCTCGCGCAGGTTATCCAGGCACCAGGTGAGACCTTAATATAGATCTTCAGGCTGCGCGCGCCTGCGAGGCTGCCCAGTGATTATAATTCTATGGACATTGTTATATATACACACAGCAATAAAGTAGGCTTTAATATTATATTTAGATTTTTTTTTTTAAATAACTCACCAGTGTGATGCATATCAGATCATATGACGGTATAAATCACTGAATTTACATACATTTACATGAGGAATGGGGGGTGCAGCCAGCAGGAGCCCATATGGGCTGATGCTGAATAACTGTAATATTTAATCTCTTATATTAAAATCATATCACATAAGGTGATAATCTGACAATATATGTAAAAAGGGAAGCCATAAAAAGAACTAATCATAAAGATAAATGGAAGACAGTCTTACACCGAGGTATATAAAACTATTGGTCCTAACAATGAGCATCAGAGCATAAATCAAACTAGTTGAAAAATTTAGCATGATTAATCTATAGAGAGCCAACGTTATTGTTCTCTTCCCTATGTACATGGATCTCAAAATCTTCTATATGAATCTAAATGTGACTATTTGTGTCTGCAAATCTCCATCCAAAATGCATTTGTAGAATTCAAATATGAATCATTATAATACCATTCAGTCAAGTCAGAATACGCAGGTGCACAGGTTTAAGGTGAAATTCTCAAAGCTTTATTTTCAAATTGACAAACCCCACTGCACTCCAGACACTTGGAGACCTGCTTTAAATATTTTGATCTTAGTTCATTTTCCAACAGCATCACTAAACGTCTCCCGGTCTCTGTCCCTCTGGTTGTTCTCTGTTCACACCCCAGGAATGACTGTGACAGTTTGCAGATTACACACAGCAGACACAAATTGTAGCATGTAAAAAATAATCCTGTTATTGGGAATATGTTCGGTTTGAGGTTATTTCTGATTCAACAGCCATTTATTCATCTTTGTATAAATAATGTAAATGACTGGAACATTTTAAGGATTCATCTTTGTGGACATACTTCCTTTATCCCTAAATAAACTGGCTGCCCTTTAATTTCTGCCTTTTCCCAGGCTGTCACTGCAGCTGCGATTGTGTTTTTATTCAGCTGAATAAATCATTGTTGAACATGAGATACAATAAAACATTGATTTTTATTTTTCTGGATAGCAACAGCAACTTTAATTCAATTCATTACACAATGTCTTACACAACACATGTGATTGACGTACAGCCATGTACTGATTTCCCCACTGATTCCTCATCTGTCCTCATGGGAGGAGGGAGAATCACACATCTATGAAATGACATGTAGTGTAGTTCACGTCACATGAATCATTACAGCTCGTGTGCACGTAGACCCACCTCCGCCTCGCTACGCCGCCTCCTGCAGATCATCGACTTCTGTAACATTTTGCACCATCAGTGTCCAGACTGAGCTTATTTGTCTTTTTGTCATAGATGCACGAGCAAATAAATAAATGGGAAAATAAATTAGCAAAGTCTTGGTTAGATACTGTAGTGCCTCATCTCACAGCACCGCACCTAATGGCACCATCTCCCACCATCTCCCACCTCCGCCCCCTCTCCCCCCTTCAGCTCATTATCCTCTCATCACCTTTGCTGATATGGTCACACATCGTCACTCGCACTCATCAGCAGCTTCAGCACCGACGCTCTCCTCCGTAATCCCGGTGTGTGTTATAAAGATGTGAATGGGTGAACTTTTTGTTCCAACAGGAGTGTTTGATTTACGTTGAGGTTTCATCCGGGTGTTGCACGCTGTCCTTCGTTGAAGAGTGTCCTGGTGAATGAGCCGTGTCATTAATATTTATACTTCACCTTTAAATTATGAGTGTGCCATCAACCACAAGAGGTTTTTTGAACTGAGACCAAGGCTGTTCAACTTAAACCACATAAAAGCACAGGGCAATGTCTGCTGTTTGTAATGGCGACAGGCAGGTTACACTCACAACACTTGGAAAATATGACACATACTGTAGCATCCTGAATACCACAGCTTGCATAGCCATTTATGGATGTGCTGAGACAACACTTAGTATCAGTAGCATTCTGATTATGTCAAACAAAAATTTCAGTCCAAAACAAATTCGAAAAAACAAACTATTTACTGTATAAGTACATGACGAAGCTGCAAAAGCAAAAACTGCCAAAAATAAAATTAAGGCAAAATGAAATTAATGGAAAAAGTATGAGGACACTTGGCTCACTAGCCAGCACCTCATCTCCAAGATGGCCGCCCCTCGTCTTTATCCGTCTTTCTCCATTCATTCAGAAATCGCAGCAGCAGTGAGTTGAACAGTCGACACATTAAGATCCTGTGTGGTGAAATGAGTTGTAAACACACAGTGACAATTTGATGGAGGTAGTGAATGTGCTCACAATTACTGAATTACACATCCAGGAGACATAAAGCAACATTAGCATCATTTAGAGTTGTGTTAGTGCCCAATTGAGGAGTAGCCATGTGTTTTTGTGTTCTTGGTGTGTTATTCACTTTTAGCTCTTTAGCTGCTAAGTGTTCGGCTGTGTTGGCTTGTTGGTTGCTGACAGTGAGGTGCAGCTACAGTGGGTTTGTCAGAGCTTTTCTGCTGGAAACAGCTACTTGTCAAGTGGTAGTGTAAAAATGATGATAATTTAGTTATAGCATGTTTTTTGTTAGAAATCCTCCAGGAGAGACCCATGCAAGGACAAACTGCTAAGATATTTGGGGGAAACATGACTTTGGTCTTTAAACACACTATTTTGAGAATTAGTCAAGTGAATCACTTCACATTTAGCACAAACGATCATCTGGACGTGTGGATGAACTAGGTAGATTTGGGGGTCATGGGTCAAATGTGTTTTGAGACAGGTGAACTTATAAAATGTGGTCTTGGCCTTGTGAACACAATATCTCTGTAATGGACATTTCTAAAAAATAATAAAAAAAAAAAAAAGAATTGATTTGTCAAATGCCAAGGTCACAGTTACCTCAGAAAACACCTTTTAGCCGACTCAAGAGTCTGAATAAACAGGAATGTAACCTGGCAGACTCATGCAGCCATAAAGTAATGAGTCTAGTTCTTGTTTCTGTTTTTTCTGTGAACTGTGAAGAGTTGTCTACACTCGGATATTTATATAACTGTGCCTTAGATCCCATTTAAGGTCAATTCAGATGCTCATCAGCTCACTGTTTACTGCAACGTGACACTCGGTCTGAATGTCAGAGTGGAAATCTGGAGGTTTTACTCCAGATTTTTTTTTAGGTCAGAGTGTTGAATTGGCAGATAATTATTATTTTTTATGAAGTAATATCTATAGATTCAGGTTTCAGATGGAGCCGCACTCACCTGCATTGCCACTATGGAGGATTTCACAGTCTGAGTCATTTACTATCAGTGAACTGTTTGTGGTGAGAGCTGGAAGCCGGTCTGTCCAGTCAATGAGTGATTGATGGGATCCAGTGTCTCGTTCCTGCTGCAGAACGAGGCAACGGCAGTTTATGGAGGGGAAGATATTATTTGTTGTTGCCCTTTGGCAGCTGTGGCTCAGGAGGTAGAGCAGGTTGTTAACTAACTTCACTAAGGTTGGTGGTTCGATTCCTGGCTCCTCCAGTTCGCATGTCGAAGTTTCCTTGGGCAAGACACTGCACTTTGAGTGGTCCAAGTGACTAGAAAAGCGCTATAGAAGTGCAAATCCATTTACCATTTTGTTTTTCTAACAATGATAGCACAGTGATTTTAGGTGGTTTCTGACCTATTTAGTGCCTATAGAGTAGGAAAAAAAGAAAATAATAGATGCCACACATGGCGTCACACTCATCAGTGATACATAGCTTCATCTCAGAGGTTCCCCATAGCCTGTGTGTGTAGAGAGATGAATAATGATTTACATTATTTACACTTAACATGATGGTATTTACACTTAGCTTCCTGCATTTGGCCACTGTGTTTATGTTGAGGAATGTGGCAGCAGGACTTAGATTTCATCACTGATCCTTCTGTAACCTTTTTACCTTATATTTACATTTAAGGCCGTTAGCAGACGGTCTTATCCAGAGGAACAATCACTCCAACAGGGAAGTCTGCTTAAACACCATGGATCATCTAAAGTGTATAAGCAAGGTCAAAGGTCAAGGTCTGACTGAAGACAGTGTGGCTAAATGTGTTTGAAAGTGAGTTTGCATTCTTTAAGTCCACTTTAAAGCAGCTTATTGTAACATTAGAGTTAAGAAATACCAGAAAAACCAACACAGAAACGAAAGGAGAGCAGAGCAAACAGGATTTTTGATTCAGAACTTGACAATTGTATGTTATTGGTCGGGGCCATGTGGAGTTTGAATGCAGGGAAAAGACTAACTCTATCTTTGCACTGTTATGTAAGTTACAAGTCATATGTACGTCCATCCGCCTCATTGTCATGGAAAATGTTATCAAAATGCCCTGAACTCTGGCAAAAACATTCACTTATGAACTGATTAGATTTTGGTGGCTAAAGGTGAAAGGTCATGGTCATGGTGACCTCATATCTCTAATACCTTTAGGTAATGTCTTGAAATTTGGATGAACTGATTAGATTTTGTGGGTCAAAGGTCAAGGGCAGTGTGAACAGGTTTTTTTCTTTAGTCGAGACCTCACTCACACAGCAATTACAACAACATTCCACACAAATGGTTAATAATTCATATGACTCTGGAAAAACAAGGATGTAATGTGAAATTAGTCTGAGTGGTGGAAGCGAACAACCACAAGGACGTGATTTTAGTTGAATGTTTTTGACCCAACTGCAAGGCATTTGTTTTGCATTTTAATCTGCTGGGAGCCACTGCTTTTCTCAGTATTAAGAATCAAATTCCCAAAGTACCATCACAGTTTCAGTTTAAGTGCAGCAGAAAGGTGAAAGCCTATATTTAATCAATTTGCATAGATAAAATAGGAAAGAAGCAGATATTTACATTACCAACTAGATAGTTTCTGTCGAACAGTGGTTTCTGATTAATTTTACATCAATTGTAAAGTTGTCAATCGTTGTCTTTTATGTTGCTTGTGCTCAGCACCGTGATGCGAAAGAACGAAATCAGATTCTGGAATAAACCTTGTGCATTTTATTTCACCCTCTTTTCTCTAATCAGATGAGATCTGCTTTAGGTGTTAGAAACTCCTCCCAGTTTAAAGTGTGAAAATGGCGCAGAGCCGTCTGTGGCAGGAGCCCATTTGAATTTCATACGAGTCGAGCTCCTCTTGATGCCTCAACATGAAAGCCTTCACGTCTCCTCTCAGCCACGACCACTGCCCTCCTGAAATAGGCTCATTGAGCTGTACGCTACAAAGGGACTCTACAGCGTCTGGCAATCACGATGAGCATCAGACACAGACACCAAGCCGCTTCATAAATAAAAGGACAGTGTGTAGTAGTACAGAGCGTAATAATCGCCTCGTCGTCTTCTCAGCCCTCCGAGGAAAGGTCTCCGTGGGTGGCAGTGGAGTATATCTGTATTTTCTTTTTTCCCGTAGGAGAGATGATGAGACAGATCTATCTGCGGGGAGTTCCTCGTCTATCACCCTAGTAAAGCCTCAAAAAACTGAAACCCACACAGAGATTAGCTACATATTGAGGAATGAAATACACAGCTGAAATACACACCGCGAAGTCTCCAGTGCTGTTGGCTGAGGACAGCTGACGGCAGCACAGAGTGAATTACTGAACATGCTCTTATCTGCCGGAGCCAGAAACATGAAACTTCAGTCTGTCGAGTCCTCGTTTCACTCTAATATAACTCCAGAGACAATAACCAGAAGGGGGAAAAGGGGCAATAATAATTCCTGGGTGAAGGTGGACAAGTGCACATTTTTAAATTCAAACCAAAGCCAAACTCATAAAATCAGAAATAGATTGCCCGGTTAGTGTTTGAGAAAAGTGACAGCAGAAATTTAATTGACAGCCACCGTGATAAACAGTTAATTGTTCATAGTAATTAACAAAAATGCAAAATTGGTGGGTTTACCTTCATGTTGGAGGAATTTCAGTTTTCTGTCCTTATAAAAATCCATGTCTTTTGGGTTTCACTCTGTTTGTCAGCGACACAAACAGTGATTATTCACATTATCATCAGATTACTTTTATATAAAAGCAGAGAATCAAATCAGAAATTGTTAATAATAGAGAGACTGCAAATGTTTCCGGCCCCTTTGCAACGAATGGAGACTGACACCAAGATCTTTATCTGACGAGTAGCTGACGACGTAGAAATCAATTAGTTACTTCTGCTGGTTTCGCTCTAAAATGTCTCTGGTGCTGTTTTGTAACAGAGACGGAGTCCTTTGGGTTTCGGCCAGGCGTGAACGACGGGACGCTGCGATGGACTCGCAGGCTGATGCAGGAGACGTCAGACAACCAGAGCCTGGGTCAGCCCCGAGCAGGTGAGTCACTGTGTGTTTTTAAAACCGGGTAGATGCCGTCTGCTCCTCCAGGACAGACCCACCAACTCCCCCAGAATCTGCAGCACCTCCTTATCGTGCAGCGCAGGGCTGGGCTGGGTGATATGGATGATATCTTCTATAAATGTGTGTGTAATACGACATCATGGTGCTGTTATGTATTGGGATATTTTACATTTTATCACAACTGATAAAACTCAGAGTCAAGCAGATTGGAGTGTCTGCTTTATTGTTATATAAATGTATCTAGTGAATAACATACAAGAAGATAGGACTTATTGCAGTAATGGTTTATTACACTGCTTTACTGTACGTTTAACCTGGCAATGTAGTGACACAAGTGCACGTATGGTGTACTATATTGTATTGGTGAGGAATTCATTAGAGAGTATTTAGAAGATGTAAAGAGTCAGAAAGATTTAGTGATGTTGTTTCCCTACGTTACGTTAAGTGTGCGTGGTGCATGCAGGTAAACAAGGAGGGCGGAGTGGACCAGTGGTTTGTGCCTCTCCCCTGCAGGTGCAAGTGAAAGGTCATGCAGACCAAGCAGCATTGTGTTAGTTGACAGGAGTGTGTAGTCAGTTCGAGCTCGTGCACTGAAATGCTCAAGAGGGAAGACGGAGCACAAAGGAGGAGGCTGTCAGGAGTGAAAGTCAGATCAGATTTTTTTGCAGGTAGTCTGTTTTTTTTTGTTTGTTTTTCAGCAGAAGCCAACTCACTTTCCTTTGCTCCTCACGCGCGGCTGCACTGTGAAGAGTTTAGACAAATTCAAACTGCTCTTTGTCGAATTATTGCTGAGACTTGCAGGCAATCGACAGCCATAATCAGACCCGTGTTTCTCTTGTTCCCAGGCTGATTAGCTGGCTGCCTGACATGAGCCGCAGTCATCACAGCTGACAGTTTTATTATTAAAAATTCAGATCAGAGTGAGAGGAGCTGTGTGGGGAGAATAGCACCGAGTAGATAAAATAACACAGCTGCACAGAGAAAAAACCTTTTTGCCTCGGTGACAATATACAATTCTCTATCTTCAGATCATTTGCATTTACTCCTCGGCTGTGCTAATATCAGGCTGTCAGTCACAATGCTGCACTGTATGCAAATCAGTCCAAAAATTTCTCTCACAAATTGACAAGCAAGTCAAATTATGCTTATTATATACTGTGCAAATAAATTGTTATCTCAGGTATAATCTGCCCGCTGTGGGTCTATAACCTCCAAATATATACTCCCTCACACACACAATGAATAATCTCCAGCTTGTTAAAAATAGATGGGAGTGAAAGACGGCTGCCGTAGGACGTGCACATGTGGCAGCGAAAATACACAGTGTAAGACACTGTGAAGACTTCCCAGCACTTTGCACTTTCATCTCATTCATCACAGCAGTTGGGAAAAATCGTCATGTGACATCATATACACCCAACACCAGCACAGCACAGCTTTTCTTAATCATTATGTTGGATTTATAGTCATTTTAATAAACACTATATCAAGACATTTGTTTATTTTAGAGGTCTGGCTTTGACTTGTTTGGTTATCTACTGCATGACCTCAGACATCACTTTTAATTGTGTTCATTGATTTATCAGCAGACATCCGCTCTCGGCCATTTTAGGCTTAAACCCACATTTTTATACTAATATCTGGAGAAATAATTCAACTGCTGCAGTGACATTACCAATAATTTATTGGTTATATTTTTGGAGAGCTTGTGTTTGATGTGCGTGAACATATAGACTCATCAGGGACAATTGATCTGGCACTTGCAGTAAAATTCACACAATACAGGAAGCTCACTGTCCCACTGGCTGTCACACATCCTCCTCTGTGATATTACACCAGAGTTTGTTTTTTTCCTTCCCTGCACTTGAGAGAGAAAATAATGAGACTCGGCGTACGTCTCCACCAGAGCTCCATTCGCTCTGTGCAGCACCATTTGTGTTTTTCTACCTGGTAACATACTTAACCTTTATTGAGTTCCTGGTTGCAAACACAGATCTCCCTCATTATCTCTCACAAGGACACAAGCACACTGAAGATAGGTACTTAATTGTACTTCATTTCGCCCGTTCCTCTCCCAGCGGAGACGAGCAGCTACACAGAGCCGGACCAGGTAGCACGAGACGCAGCAGTGATCACGGCTCGGGGCCCAGGTTGCCGCCCCGCTCCTCAGCAGGCCGTCTGACAGTGATTGCATAATCTGTAGTGTGATTAAAAAAACCTTCGCTGGACCTCGGGGGGATATTATCTTGGGGATTGCACAGTAACGTCCAGCCCCAGGCTTTCTTTCACTCTTTTCATCCCTCGGCTGCTTAACAAGATGGAGACGGTTTGATCCGCCTTCAGCTGACAAGCCTCGGAGACTGCTGTTGCTAGGCAACTGAATGCTAAATTTTGAAACCCAGACAATTCTGTCTTTCAAGCATTAAAAGTGCAAAGCAAAGAACTAAAAATAGACGGTGAGGAGATGAAGGAGGGGTGAATGAATCCAAATAATGTAAATGAAGTAAATGGCTCTTACTGCATGAGTGTGTGTGTGTGTGTGTGTGTGTGTGTGGCTGAGGCTTGTAATGTTGTTTGTCTTGGCAAACGACAGTCAGCTGAGAATAGTATTTTTCCACTGCCATGTTTTCGGGGTTTTATTTTTTTGTGTGGGGCTGAATGCACTGAGAAAGGGAAGCTGGCAGATAATCTAAAGCAAATTGTCTTCAAATGGACTTGGACTGTTATCAGGACAGCCAGATTACGGATGCCACACAAAGCAAACCGAGGTTAATGCGTGGTCATTATTTGTAGCTATGTGAAGTTGTGGAAAATGTGAAGCAGAGCCGGACGGATCCTGCTCAGTCCCCTCTCGCTCTCCGTCTGCAAAAACAGGTCAGCGTTTAAAGAATGAAAGGCAGAGGTTGTGAGGTTGAAGATAAAACGCCTCTTAAAAGTTTTATGTCGTCAAGCAGCTGATGATGGGTGGCGTTTATGATGAGGCAGAGCTGCACCTCTGTCATAACAGTGTGATGTGTGTAGTGTGTGTGTGTGTGTGTGTGTGTGTGTGTGTGTGTGTGTGTGTGTGTGTGTGTGTGTGTGTGTGTGTGTGTGTGTGTGTGTGTGTGAGAGAGAGGCGGTTTGAAGCGCTGCTGTCGTTTCATCAGCGTTTTATTCAAACTGCCTCAAAGGAAAGCAAATCAAAGAACAAATGCATAATTGAACTTACATTACACACCTGGATGAAATATTTATTTTTTGATTCCTCATGAAAAATGCAGCGTGACTGTTTGTGTATGTGTGTGTGTGGCACTGGTTTGGTTGGTGCATGATACGACTTTACTCTGTGTGCCAGTCGATACCGTAGCTTGACTCCAGGACCCCTGCAGACTTTCAGATCAATACATTATTACGTCCCGCCCACTGCCTGTCATTCAGCTCTAGCTCCACTTAGCGCCGATTTCACTTCTATTGCTTCTTTTTACCCCGAAGATCATCTGCTGCTCCGGCTTTATTGTTCTGCACAAAGTACAGATATGAGATGGATCTGTGTATCACTCAGTGACTAATGGAAAAAATTCATGGAAAGTTCAAAGTTCATGTCATGGAAAAAATTAAACCTTTTTAGCTTACACCAACGTGTTAGATGTAATATAAAAATTGCCATTTGTGATTATTATCTAATCTAAACCACGCCAAAATAAACATGCAAATGATTGATGCATTGCTGCAGTTTGAATTAGACAACAGTGTTTTATAATTGCAATAAATGTTGTGGTGGAGTGGTGAGAGCTAATAAAGTTTTATAGAGCCGTGTTAAAGCTCAGCGCAAACCCACTCTTTGCCTCTTGACAAACAGCGTCTCATTTTAACATGCACCTGTGAATTAATTCAGAAAATTGTTGTTCAGGCACATTTTTTCCATTACAGTGTTTATTTTCTGTTGGAAATTATTATTATTTGTATTCATTTATCTCTCTCTGACAAAGCAAATAAACAACCAGTAACAGCAGACACCCAGAACTTAATGCTGCATTAGTCTGTAAATAAATTGAGAAGATTAAGATCAAAACACAATAACCAGTGAAAACACGACACCCAGGAGAAAGAGAATGAAGAACAACTGTATAGCTTTGTCTTTCCCTTCGTAACAACAGCCTGAGCAGGTTCAGACTGTTTCATTCATTTTATAATATATTTGAAGTTTGATTCATTTTTCTGTTCTTTCTAAAGGGTCTGTTTTTTGCAAGGCAGGACTCAACACTGTCTCTCATTTATATTAATATCACTGTTGTCTAATCAATTATACACAAGAGGAAATCCTGATATCCAAATTTTCAGCTCTAATGCCGCCGCGCTCCCACAGCAAATCCATGACAATGACTTTTTGAGCAGCGAATTTCATGCTCTAATCAGTGGAGAGCCTGTTTAGTTTATTCCATTTTCAGCGGATTTAATACATTGTATTGTGATTGTACCAGGTCATTGCTAATGGACCCAATAGCCATCCTGCTTTCTGCTTTATGACGGTTCCGACATTCCTCTTTTAAGGAAAGTGCACCGACCCCAGTGTTGCACAGTGGGTTTTGCCTTGTGCAGTAGGAATAAATCACTGTCACAGTTTAATTTTAAGCACAGAAAGTAACTCTGAAGAAAGGTCACATAAAAACCATAGACATGTCTGTTTTTCTTCAGTGTCCTGTGTAGGGAGGTCCTCCTTACACTTCACTGACACAGTGTGTGGTGTGTTGCCTCACAGCTGATGAGCTGGACGCGTTGCACAGGGTTCGAGGAAATCATCACCCAACCTCAATACGTTGTGAAATGTGGTGATGCATCTTTAAACGGAGGAAGAGACAAAACTGGACTTCGCGGGGGCCTCTGTCTGCCCACAGGAAGTGAGCAACTACATGCTAGAGCAGAAGCCAGAGCAGCTATAGATGTGTGCAAAGGTTCAGGAAAATCTATGGAGCTTTTCACACGTGTGTATAAATAAA
Organism: Trachurus trachurus; assembly: GCF_905171665.1. Taxonomy (NCBI): domain Eukaryota; kingdom Metazoa; phylum Chordata; class Actinopteri; order Carangiformes; family Carangidae; genus Trachurus; species Trachurus trachurus. The sequence continues at coordinate 14,471,476 of NC_139903.1, read as the reverse complement.
ACATCTTCTTCATTCAGAGTACTTCACTTCAGCTTGTGTCTCAGAGATATGAAGTCGCGGTGATGGAGAGAACGAGGTCAGAGGTGAACGAGTTGTGGGAGCAGCACGGAGGGAGAGCAGTGATGTTGGAGGTCTGAGCACAGACGGACTTTTATTGTTGGAGCCGTGCCCGTGCATCAACATCATCAAAATCAGCCCCCGGTTACAAAAGGAGTGATTTTATCGAGCTCGTGGCACATCTGGCTCGAATCCCTGATTTGGGAAGTTGCAGATGTGCGCTGGTGATTAACACGGGTGTTTCACTTTGTGGTCTTGTATTGTGAAACCACAGCGTAAGAGTCTTGGCGGAGCACATTCCTGTCCGGCAGCTTTCACTAAACCAGCACACTGTTTCTGTCTCTATGTATCGTAGCTGTGCTGCCCCCCACCCCCCCACCCCCCTCACCCCCCCTCACTCTCTCAGACCTCTCCTGAGGGTTTGTAAGGAAAAATAAATATTTTTAGATATTACGGTCCAGAGCTGCTGTCACTTCTCTTTTTTTTCATTTTTCATAAACCCTAACCATGGGAAACACATATTCACCTCCCCCCTTTCTCACTGTTCACGCAATCGCCTTGCCTTTGGCTTCCTACTGCCACCCATCAAAAAAAAAAAAAAAAAAAAAAAGCTGCCCCTGGGGAGAGGGTCACCATAGCAACTGCCTTCACCAGAGCAACTCTTCAAAGCGTCCATCTGAGCTGCATGTTGCAGCCCCGCGTTTCTACCTACAGCAGAACCTGGGAGTTTATGGTCTGGGGCAGAAAGGAGACTGGAAGTCTTCCAGGGCGGTGAGACGGGACTCGGTGGGGGCAGAGAGGAAGGTGGAGGGAATAAAGCCACAGAGGGAGAACAGATGTCCAACAGCTGATCAGCCTGACAGGTCGCTATGGAAGACGCATACAGTGCAACTTCACATCCAGCCGTGCAATAAGATGACACAGAGTCTAACATGCTAAGCCTGGATGATGTAGTGGACATGGAGGCGAGCCCTGTGGTAACAGCTGGCACTGAGTGAACGGGCTTTTTCCTCAGAGAGCAGAGACTCAGCCCCCCGCCAGCCCACTCACTCAGTCCCTTATAGTGCTGCACATGGAGGATATTGTGGTACGACAGGCCTGCGAGCAGACAGACAGCGCTTCACTCTGGCATAGACACAAATGTGTAAACATCGGTGGACAAACATTTACATTTTCCAACTGAACACGAGCAAATGACTGTCCCCTCCCCGGGACCATATGGTCTCCCTCTCTCAGACTCTGACACTGCAGTGTCAAAGATCACATCTCATATCCTCCATCACAAGGGACCCGATCTTAATCCACGCAGTCTGCTGTTCAGTTTCCATACAGCCACAGTGCAGCGTGCAGCTTGCAGCGTGCATCGTGACGGCTTCACCGTGCTTATTGTGTGCTCGTCGACCCCACTGTTGTCTCAGACAGCAGAAGAGCTATAAATAGCTCCATGCCCCCCCACCCCCCCTCCATAGTTTAAATTCACCCAGCTCGACTCAGAGTTGTAAATTGGTGCTGTACCACACACATGGCGCTCGCTGCGGTAACGTCAGGAGGACGCAGGGACACTGAGCGTCATTAACAGTTGTCCATTTCTCTCACACTCGAGGAAGAACAGGAAGCAGCTGCCACTTTCACTTCCACCTCACTTCCTGTCACTGTTGAGTGCAAGACAAACACTGTGTCTAGAAGATGTTGCTATGGGTGGTGCTCTGTCTTAACACGGTTCCTTTATGTAATTGATGATTTTGAAATCTCTGGATGTTATAAAAGAAGGTCATATTGTAAATTGAGGCTTTACATCAGAAATCAGAGGGAGACCAAGCTTCAGATATTTATATTTCTGATAATGAACACACAAGACAGGGTAAACAGTGTCATCTGCTTCTTACATTAAAGTGAAACCTCTTCCTTAATGACCAAAATTAACAAATAAAATTTCCACAGCCATCCACGAGTTTCCAGAGGACATCTTTACCAAGGAGCAGAGGAAGAAGGGGGCTGTGTGTCTGCATGCACTCTGTGTGAGTGTTTCATACACAATACTCCCTGATTTCTCTTGACTTTGTTTACGTCCTTGACTCATCTGACATCTGACATCATATATTCCAAAGACACAACCTACATAAACAACAGGATTTGTGTGTCTCTTATCTGTGCTGCTACAGGCCATCTACATGTTCTACGCCCTGGCAATCGTCTGTGACGACTACTTTGTCCCTTCCCTGGAGAAAATATCTGAGGTGAGGAAAAATTTGCAGATTGACTTCCTATGTTATGAATATGAAATTAATTATATAAGTTATAAGTTGTTGTTTTTTCTTACAGAACCTGCAGCTCAGTGAAGATGTGGCCGGGGCGACGTTTATGGCTGCAGGAAGCTCAGCTCCAGAGCTCTTCACCTCTCTTATTGGTTAGTAGCTCAGCCAGACAGCGCTGAATATCAGCTGTGCCAGGTTTGATTTGATGTCTGTAAAAATGTATTCATAAAATTTCAAGTCCTGATGGTGACATTTCAATTCATCTTCTCAGCTTCTGCAGTGCAAAAATAATCCAGGAGATGTCAGCAGAGTTTAATTTGAATTAAATTTCTACAAGCCAAGCGACACATTTCAGATATTCGAATAAATGTGCTTTGTCTTTCGGTTTGTCTTTTCGGTCACAAAATGCTAAAAATCAGAGTCGAGAGTCGACTAACGAATATAGTGCAGAGAATGAAACAACAGAGTGCGTACGTGTGGGCACCAGGTGACTTGTCAACAGAGCAGAAGCTGATAGGAGACGACGGACTGAGGGGATTTTTATCTCATCTGAAACCAAACAAAGCGACACAGTTGACCTCCTCTCCCCCCGTCCCCGTGTCTCCCCCGCCCTCAGGTGTTTTCATCACGAAAGGAGATGTTGGAGTCGGCACGATCGTGGGCTCTGCCGTCTTCAACATCCTGGTCATCATTGGCCTGTGTGGGATCTTTGCAGGCCAGGTACTATGAAAAAAAAAATCAGCATCTCACCTGCAGCTGTTACTGAGATTGAACACTTAACACTTGTAATCTTTTCTTTCCAGACAGTGGAACTGACATGGTGGTCTCTTTTTAGAGATTCCTCCTACTACATCCTCTCTGTCCTGACTCTCATCATGGTGAGATGAGCTTTTCACCAAAATTATCCATCACGGTTGAGCTTTTCCTCGTCCACATTGTGCTTTAAGGAATCGGTTTTGTTCTCTCTCTAGGTTATCTACGACGCCAAAGTGGTCTGGTGAGTTCAAACACCTTGAAGCATGTCCGTACGTTTTAGCTGTGCTGCCTTTTTAAACATATGCTACAGGAACTGATTGATCCCCTGCAGGGACATTGTCTTGTACTGGTTGCATGAGTACTACCTGTATAAATCAGTTTGGATTTATCCTCCAGGCTCAGCTTGTTTGAAAGCTAAACTTCCTGTCAGGAATTTGGTTGAATGAGGCGTTGTGATTATATGATCACGGCTGATGGAAAAGGAGCTGACGTCCCTGTTAACATTAACTCACAGTGACATCAACCAAATGTCACACAAATTTACCTTAGGCTCACTTGAAGCAGCAAACTCATAATTATATCATAACCCTAACAAAAACATATTCAGTATATACCTGAAACCCCGAGGACTGTGTCTCAGTCAGTGTCCATCATGAGCTCACATTTCCACGGAGACGGATCTCGAATTCATCTCCTCCCCCTCGTCCTCTGATTGATGTCACAGCCTCTCTCTCAAATGACTGTTATTACAATCATGAAGATGACGGTTTCAGCAGGTTCAACAGTCAGTGATTGAGGAGCGTGTTACATCGATTTGGATCCAGGTTTGTACTCGACAAACAACGACAACAACATCTGCACATGTATTTCAGCCTCCGCTCGTTTCAGAGTCACAGAGGCGACGAACATGCTGAGTTTAAAATTCGCTGTGAAAGAAAATTTCATTTATATAATTTGTGTGGAGGAGGTGTGTGTGTGTGCGTCATTAATAATAACAGCCATTTGTTCACACTTCTGTGTTTTTTTTCTTAGCTGTAAATTATTTGATTTCCTTTGTGTAGTTTTTGAGTTTCAACAAGCTGAGCTGTCCTGATTGTTTCCTCTTCTGTGGGCCTGAAGCCTGTTGCTAGAAAAAAAAGAGGCTCCATTGTTATATGAGTCAATGGTTTTAATGAAAGAGTTGATTTAATCATGGACTTAAAGTCAGCTGCAACGGTGCATTCATCGGTGATATATGGAGGACTGTTATTGAATCCCAGTGTTTACAGCCTGAGCTCTCCTGCTGTATTTCACCTCCCCACTGGCCCTCTGAATACACCGTGGCAGATTTGTGTGTCAGCCACCTTTTCCAAATCACCACATGGTCAGAAAATCTGAGATATGAGTCTCAACATGTGCAGCAGTGGTCATCAAATGGAGCTGCTTTTAGAACAAGCTCACTTTAGGTGTTTGTTGGTGAACATTGGTGTTTGCAGGAGTCAACAGTTGCACGTCTGCTGTCTGTTTCAGTGAGTCAAAAGAGTACAAAAGCAGCAATAACTCTCCTCAAGGCGAATAAAAAACTCTCTTACTCTCTCTCTTACTTTAAAATCCTTACTTCAGTGTCCCTGAAAACCTTGAGAATCAGAACATTTTTTATTGTCATTGTAACCTGTACAATGAAATTAAAATGCCAAACCAGTCAGTGCAACATTAAAGGTAGATAAAAGACTATACAGGAGCATAAAAAAGAAGCTAAAAAATAGTGTTAAAATAAATAAGATGAAAAAAAACAAAAAAACATGCAACCATACATTCTCTCCCCTGCCAATTGAACAATCCCTTACTGCACTAACGGCATGTGTTATGTTTTGGTGTTGTGTATGGTTATTGCTGTGAGATAGAAGAAGCTGTTTTTGAATCTATGTGTCCTTGTTTTGATTGATCTGAACCATCTGCTTGACGGCAACAGTTCAAACAGGCAGTGACCAGGGTGTGATGTGTCCTTTATAATGTTCTGGGCTTTTTTGAGGCAGCAGGAACTGACGATCTTCTGGGCCATGTTAATGACTGGAGCGCTTTCCTCTGAGCCACTGGTGAACCACACATACAGCATGTCAGTATGCCATTATCTCTATGGAGCACCTGTAAAAGGACACCAGCAGTCTCTGGCTGATGTTGTTCTTCCTGAGCACCCTCAGGTTGAGGTTGAGCGCTGTAGATCTGCGGTGACTCTGTGGTGAAGCTGTTTATCCACATGCAGGTGGAGTGTGGAAGTCCCAGGTCCATCAGTTTGTCCACCAGTTTGTGTTGAACGCAGAGCTGTAGTCCATGAAGCCACAGGTAGCTCCCCTGCTGTGAGAGGTGGGATAGTGCAGCATGGAGGCCTGTGGCTACGGCGTCCTCTGTAGATCTGTTAGATCTCAGTTTCTCTCTGTGACATGAAAATAAATATGTTCAAACTAAGTTAAAGTTTTCAAAAGAAGCATTTTGAGTCACATGAAAAACAATTTATTTTAGAGAGTTTAAAAACAGTTTGAACAGGGTTCAATTTGATTCAGTGCACACAACCACACAACCAGCTCCTGGAAATACAGCCAGGCAACAAGGATGAAAACACAGAAATAACCAAAGCTGCTTATCTTATGTGTATATGTAAGAAACTGTAATCATGAATGTGTTGTTTTTTTGTGTTTTTTTTTCTTCATCTTTTATAAATCTTGTGTAATAGAATAAAATTAATTATATTTAACAGTCATTATCCACACATTTATACTTATGTAAGGCAGCACAGACACCACTGGTTCAGGTAAATTATACCACGTTGGCTTTGATGTGAAATGTTTAACACAGATCTCCTGTTCGCTCTGCAGGTGGGAGTCCCTGCTCCTCATGACCATGTATGGAATCTACATTATAATCATGAAGTAAGTTTACAAAGACACTGAACGTCCTCATCAGTCATTATGACTCCACACACACACACACACACACACACTCACTCAGACACTCAGACTCTGTTCTTGTGTCCATGGATGTAAACACAAGGCGTCTGCTTGGCTGCAGGTTCAACTCTCAGCTTCTGACGTTCGTGACGCGCCAGGTGAGGAGCGTCGGGCCGTGCTGCGTCGGATCAGAGGACCACAGGGAGGACAAGATGGGAGAGGACGCCTCCGCTTGCAACACCTCCATGGTGCTGCTCAACAAAGGTCAGAGGACGCTCCAGCTGAACCTGATCACTGCGTCTGCGGGGCTTTTGTTTTTTTTGTTGATGTGTAATTACCTCCTCTCTCGCAGGCCAAGCCCACGGGCAGGAGCCTCCTCCAGTCGTCATGGTGGATGAACTTCTCATCCTCAACCCACACAAACTGTCGTTCTCCGAGGCCGGCCTGCGCATCATGATCGGCCCCCACTTCTCCCCCCGCACCAGGCTCTCCATGGCAGGACGCATGCTCATCAGCGAGGTAGGTGACACAAATATCACAGGATATACGTAACTCCACCCGCCCCGTACAGGAGCTCTCCCAACAGAAACTTCCCTCTCACAGAGACAGAGGCTGATTCGGACTTCGAAGAACCAGCGGGACGGCGAGGCGGGCCCCGGGTCGAGAGGCGGGTCGACCAGCAACAGCCTGAAGAGGACGGGCTCCTGCAGCCTGGAGAACGGAGGAGGGAGACCAGGGATCGGGGACGCAGAGTTAGGAGACAAGCTGGGAGCGGACGCGTGCCAGCCAGAGGAGGAGGACGATGACGAAGATGGGATTTTCAGTCCTGTGCGCATACCAGGTCAGGAGCATCCAACACCAAGTGATTTGTTTCTGTTGATTTGATTTCTATGGGTTTCAAGCAAAAGTATCACTTCCCAAGCTGCTGGGAGATGTGCCTCAGATATTCAGGTGTTTTCCTGCAACTTTACTTGACCCGACTCCCTGCTCTCCACAGGAGGCTGCTGTGCACGGGTCAAGTGGGTGATCACGTGGCCTCTGGGCCTCCTGCTCTACTGCACTGTGCCTAACTGTGTCCACCCACGCTGGCACCGCTGGTTCATGGTCACCTTTGTGGGCTCCACCCTGTGGATCGCCATCTTCTCCTACCTCATGGTGTGGATGGTAAGGACGGCAGCAACTACACCTTGACAGATACTGAACTCGCAGATATCTGTGATTACTTACCTTAAAGGGGCAAAATACCCCAAGGATCAAACATCATTGCTCTTTTCATACTCTCAAAACAGCCCTGTTCAGAACGGCCGGTTTCAGAGCCTGTCCCTTTAAATGCAAATGAACCACTGTTTGCCCCGCCCCTTCTACCTGTCCCAGGTAGGGATGGTATTATGCAAATTCGAGTCCTAGTTGCATCACTGGAAGACAACTGAGGGAACAGCTCGTAAAACCATGTGGATTTTTTTTGTCAATTCTCACATTTTGGGGGCGGGAACGAAAGCCAAACACCCAAATATATGTTAAAGAGCCTTCAAAAAGTCATATTTCCATAATATGTCCCCTTTAAAATACTGCTCTTGTGTGCATTGCTGAATTGCAAAAGAATGAAAAAACACTGCTGCATTCACTCACTTGGCTGAATACTTATTTCTTTCAGGTTACCATCATCAGCCACACACTAGACATCCCAGACTATATCATGGGTATAACTTTCCTGGCTGCAGGGACCAGTGTGCCTGACTGTATGGCAAGTCTAATTGTAGCTCGACAAGGTAAAACATTTTTTTGCTTTTCGTCTCTTTGTGATGCAAATACTTTTTATACTTTAAATACTTTTTTATGTCATTTTTCTTATGTCTCTTTTCAGGCATGGGGGACATGGCTGTGTCCAACTCCATAGGCAGCAATATCTTTGACATCCTGCTAGGTTTGGGTTTCCCCTGGGCTTTACGTACCCTTGTGGTGGAACACGGATCATCAGTATGCACACACTTTTATTTGTCTACAATATGAGCCATTTCTTTCCTGCTTTTTCCTTGGGTTACTGATGTTTTTGTGTGAGATATATCAAAGCAGAGATTTGGGGTCTCCACTTCTAGTTGTCATAAAATTGTGACACTTACTGTTTTCTTACAGATCTTCATAAATAATAAGGGGCTGGTGTATTCTGTAATCCTGCTGCTGGCGTCCGTGTTTCTGACAGTGAGTGAACGCAACATACGAAAACATTGCAAATTACGTGGTTTTCATCTCTGCCGAGGTCTAATTTTAAGATACAGTATACTCTTTGAAGTCAGGTGTCTCTCACCTGTTTGTGTTATTTTAATACGCAGAATGAGACAGAACATGTTTGATGAAGTGTCATGTTTCTCAGGTCAGAAGTTCAGTGTGCAACAAAGAGCCTTTAAATAATTTCAGTCATAGTTCAGCCATATTTTTTGTCCAGTATTGTATTTTCAAACCTATGTCAGCGTCGTGTCACATTTTGTTGTATAGCCCCATGTGGTCAAAAAAAATAAATTAATACAATTTGAAGGGAAACTCATTAAATTATTAGTTTTATTTTATTTGTGAACGATAACAATAGTCTACTTTACTAAATACACTAGGATTAATTATTGATATGTGGGTGTCTCATGCTCCTTGTTGGAATAATCCCAGGTTTATCTTTTTGGCTCTTTCTCACCACCGTCTCTCCACTCGCAGGTGACGAGTGTTCATCTGAACCACTGGAAGCTGGATCGCCGTCTGGGTCTGGGTCTTTTGTTTCTTTATGCCATCTTCCTGCTCTGCTCCATCCTCTTTGGACAAATGTGAGGCCTTAAGGTCAAACCCTGTCAGACAACATGCTGAATACCTACGTTTCCACCACACGTCCTCTTTTGTGCAGCCAAAACAAAAAAAGAAAAAAAACAAGAGTGACAGTGTTGTTGTGTTCCTCGTGAGGATTTCTGTGCATCTCCATAGGATGATACTGTACACACGCAACCACACAAACTCACACTAAAGTCTGTCAATAGCACAGCTGTATTTTCCTCCTACTCCTCGTACAGTGCAGTGTTTGAAAAGCTGTCAGTCTTTTATGTATATAATTGGGTGACTTGCAAAAAAAAGTTGAATGGCATGGCAGATGGAAGCTGCATCACTGTTTGGCCTTTAGTAACGAGATGTGAGCATTAGTGCTAGCAGGGTGTTGTGGCTGCTATATTCTGGCACATATTTTAATAATTTTGCAATATGACTGAGTTAATATTTTAGTTCCCACCCACTGAATCATATTTCATGTCTCTTTTTAAAATTTTAAATTAAAATTGAAACTCAATTTTGAGGAAGGTTGCCTCCTGCTAGAAGTAGCAAAATTAGCTCTTAGCAATTAGCCAAAATTGCATGTGCTTGATAATTAGGTTTGTTTTGAATACATTATGTGCTATCAGTGTTTCATCAGAGCAATAAGCCATTAGAAGGGTTGTAGCCTTGTTGTTGCTAATGCACATCACATTAACAGTTAATATCCAACACAGTGAGCAGAAATTAAAAAAATAATAATAATAAAAAAAGGTCTTGTTCTGTCAGGCACTATTGCAGCTTAGTTGTAATTATTTATACTCCTAATGTCTGTATTGTGAGCGCTGCTGCAGCCAAGCAGATCATTTACAGGATTGTTTAGTTGCTGCCTGGCTTTATCAACAACACAGTAAGTTCATTAGCCGACATCCTCTCCGCTGCTGCATCCACATTATTTTCTCCTGAGGATTTTCAGAGGCACTAATCAAACAGTTTTGGTAGGATGAGCAGAGAGCTGTATCAATGATTTACTGCAGGTGTAATGAGGCGTTTAAGTGAGACCACCCATTAAAAACATTACCAGGCTACACAGTACTGAACAAATCGTCTTGGAAACACGTCAGGGACCAGGGTGTGGGATGTTGGTCGTACGGAGACAGTGGTACTTGTATCGGCCGTGTCATGTATCAGATTAACTGAATTCTCTGTTGACCTTGGATTTGGATACGCTTATATGTTTTGAATGTCGACCCTAGATGACAACTAGTTACAATTAGTGTGGAAATATTTACATGCATTCAAATGTAGCAGGTGGCACTGAAGAACAGCGAGGAACCTCTGAAGAGACATCGAGGTCAAGTCTGACAGTGAAGGATGGACACTGTGTGTGTCAAAGACTTTTTAGAATAGAAATATTGATATGAAAATGCACATTATTGTGACGATATTTTGATGATTTTTTTTTTTTTGCCTCACTACTTAAAAGCAAGTATTGGTACAGCTTAATGTACGTAAGAAGATTAGCTTAGTGTAACAGTATTTTTAGAGGTCTTATTACTATGAAATCTAATATATAATGTACTTGTATGAGTGTCACAAACTTTGACTTTGAGTGCAGGTTAGTTGTAATACTTCACGTTTAGGTACGACAATCGATGTTTTTATTGTTTCTTGTACATTTTAGGAGATTAATTCACTTTGGTGGAACATTTTTACAACTAGCACAAACTTGGATCAGGACAAGGCAGAACAATAAAAAATACACTCATACTCACAGTGTACTGCGAGTGTGTCTTATGGCAAATAATGGTGCATATTATACATTCATACACACGCCAGCTGCTCTTGTGACCTGTAGGAAAGCACAACAATCTGGATTCATTCCCGTAATAGTTTTATTTTTCAACATGTTCAGTTTTGTTTTGAACCCTTGAATTCAAGATCTGTTCCACCAAAGCGATGAAGGTGACTTTTTTTTGTTTTTAAAATGGCTGTATAATTATTATCATTGTCTACTTGACAATACTTTTTACTGTTTGTAAATGTTAAAAATATTTACATAGTTTTACAATAATGAATGTCTGACAGAGATTAGTTTTGTGCTGTTTTTGATATTTAAAAAAAAAAACAATGTAAGTCTACTTGTGAATTATAACAGAATGAATGCATATTTTGTCACTTGTTTAGAGCAGTATGAAGACTGTAACAGACTAGCAGTCTGTATTGAAGTCAATTGAAATTGTCTTTTCATCTTTGAATCTTTTAAGCACTAATATTTCCTTTTATTTCAGTATTGATTCATTGACACACTCCACTTTATAACAAGACTCCTGTTTACAGGCTGAAATTAGGTTTAAGAAATATTTAATGAATGAGTTGAATATTCAAATAAGTGAGTGCAAAGGCAATTGGAGTTTTCTTTGTTTCAATAGTTGAAATGAGTTTTTACTTTATTGAAACATTCACCTCTTCAATGGGAGAAATTCCACTTGACAAGACGTTTTCACTTCTTTTTGCCACTAAATTTTCTCGGTAACTGTAATTGTTTCATCAATTATTTATGCTGACAGTTTAGATGTGTAGCTCCATTTAAACACACATTATCTCATCTGCTCAAATGTTATGCAGGAGTTTCAAAACCAGATCCCATCAATGCATCTTAATGGGGATTTACAGTGACAGATGACTCTGAAAATGAGTAAAAAAGAAAATGTGGCAATTATTCCTTAATTGTCTATCATCAAGGTTTGAGGAATAGTTTGTAGGCGGTAAAACAAAAAAAAGAAATCTGGATCTGTTGATGAACAATCAGTAAATATTTGTTGTTGATCTAACAGGAAATTGACAGCAACAACAAGAATCAGTTATTTGTCTTTGAATTTGAATATTCAATTGTTTAAAGATTTGGTGCTTTTTCTCTTTGAGACTGAGATGCTGGATGAGTAAAACAACTGTGACATCGGGTTCGGACTCTGAAATTGGACAACTGAGATGGGAGTTCCTGCAATCTTTGAACTATATGGTTAATTCATTACAAATATCATTACCGATTAAAAGATTAAAATGAAAATACTCATTGGTTTCCTGCTTTTAATTTGTCATTTTGTTTAGTTTCCCTCCCCTGCCTTCTTTTCGCATCAACCAAAGCAAACTTAATTTTTCATATTCTCACGATATCCATCTTTTTGATCATCCTCAATCTTCACAGCTCATTGTCTTCTGCCAGGTGACGTACAACAGTTTTGTTCAAAGTCTCTGCTGTAATCTTGTATTCAAATCTATTAATAATTTCAATATATTATTGTGGGTACAAAAAAAAATAACAGCTCCAAACCAAACAGCTGAACTCCTGGACATGTTGTGGTTTCACAGCACAGAGGACGTTCCGTTTATTTTTGCTGTGATGTTGGAGGTAGAAGATATTTTAGAGGTACATTTTATTACTTTAGAGATCACATTGGATCATAGCAGACTGTTGTATCTTGAGTGCAATAAAAAGAAAAAGTGCAATAACAAATCATCTCTTTCTCCTGTTGATTTCTGTCTTAGCAGTGATGGCGAATGGATGGAGGTGGAGCTGCAGGGATTCAGTGCAGACATTTAGTCCGCCACTGCCATCTAATGGAGTGAGACAAAAAAAGAAAACTGCCTCTCCTGCACCACCACATCATGAGTCATTTTTATAGTGAGATTTATAACTTGCTCAGTTCATAATTGCTACTCCTGTGGTTTCCTTTCCTCTTTAATACTTTGTTTTTGGATACAGAAAGTTTGAGAAAATCAAAACAAGTTGGTTGAGCGTAATTCCTTTATAAAAGTTTAATTTGTCAGAGCAAGGCTGGATCAAGACAAAACAGGTAAAGCCAACATTTCTGTCTCTTGACTTTCAGATGTAGCACGGCAACAAGAGCTGTGTAAATGTGTGTGTTCTTAAAATTAGATTGTTTGATTAAGATTAGGGAAACTGACTCCTAAGGGTTAATATGTATTTCCTGTCTTCATTAGGGCAAAAAAGACAAACGGCAGTGAATTATAGTGCTTAGTATTTTATTTTCCTGAAGACAAAATTTCTTACAATAAAACATTCCATCACAATCCAAATGAAAATCCACCCTAAGAGAATTCACCTACTGTGTAAACCTATGATCTCAAATTCATCATATTTTGTTTTGAACAATTCTCTTCCAAAGCTAGAAAACCATAAAATGGTATTAGAAATAATTTTATATAATTAAAATGTGAAAACAAAATATTAACTTCCTTGCTGTTTATGACTCTCCAATGAGCGCAGCCTTGAAGTTGGTGATTTGGTCCATCAATACTTAAACCAGTGTTCAAGGTGCAACTCCAGGTTTTGCCTTCTTTGTCACATCGCGTCTGGTTTCGAGGTTTGGAAGAGAGCGGCTCAGCTGATCACAGGATTAACTAGAAAGCAACTTCCACTTAAGTCCCAAAATGTCCCACACATCAGGTACGTAAACATCGATGAATACAAAAACAACCAGCAAAATATTCTAGTAGCCACTGTCTCTATATAACAGTAAGTGATGAGAAAATAAACCCAAGTTATACTCGTGTAATGCTTTAGTAATTGTTAGTTGGCTATTGAAACGACATGATAGCATGGTTAATTTATATTACACCACTTCCCAACACCTTTGCTGACCTAAAGCTGACACAACTATGTAGCATATGAGAGTGCAGACATTTACTGAGCATGCACTTGTATTACTGTAGAATACGCAGTTATTGAAGCAGACACTGCACCTGTAATTACCATTTATTCCTCCGCCTTTGTCCCATCTATCTACAGCATGTTTCAACCCTTTAAATACTGTTTCTGTTTGAGGTAAAGTAACTGCTTTAGCAGTCCAGCCAGACTTTTTCTTATAGCCTTGCCACAGAAGGAAACCATTGCATAATAAAACTATGAAAGCAGTAACGAAAACGGCTGTCTCTCAATAGGACTATACATATACAAATTTTTCTACAATATGGAGCCATCCATAATTTCCACTACACTCGCCTATCTTTGATAGCATTCTCTGAGGAATAACATTTACAGTCTTGCACATCATATGCAGACAAGATCTGAACAGGCTCTGTTAGGAGTCCAGAGTCCTACGGGAGCTCTTATATTGCTTTTACATTGTCAGCAAGTGACCATCTGTAAGGTCGCATAGTCCTCAGTTACATTAAAATTGTCTAGTGGTGTCACAACATCAACAGATATTTAATATTATATGATCAGCAAACTGCTAAAACACAGCAGTGAAGGCTTTTATCCAGATACCTGGCTGATAATGCAAGAAAAAAAATAATTTTTGATTTGCCTGGATACATCATTATGATATTGTCACATCTGTGTATGAAGGGCCTGGTGTGCAGACAGTCAAGTATAAGCATCATGTCTGTTTTGTCTATCTGCAGTCATCAGGACCAGACTTTTGTCAAAAAGGCCCCAAAGCCTGAACGATACGTGCACGTCAGTATGTCCTTGTGCATCCTCTTGAGCCACGAGCGAACAAGAGTCAACAACCAGAATCACGTCTAACCTGCCATCCCTGAAGTCCTTCAGCCTCTGGAGCCACTCTGACATGAATGTCAGGGGTTTCTAATCATAGTTCCTGTCTGTGTGTGTGTTGGGGTTTGGCCAGTGGCGGTGGATGAGATGGAAAATCATTTACAGTCTCAGCAGATCCCTTTGACTCTACCAAGCTTATCACCAAATATCAGCAGTGCCATAAAAAGAACGTGGATGTGGATTTTTCCATAAAGATGAGATGGGCACTAATAAAAAGACCATTACATGGACCATTCTTCTTCCAATTATACTTAACACTATTATATACCATAGAAATATATAAATACTATAAAATGTCTTTTTTAACGATAAGCAAGCATTGGCATGCTACTTGATTCCAACAAGCTCTATTTCTGCTCTAGATATAAAATCAGTACACTGCAGGATAGAGACGAGGGTTTAGCAACTTTGTGTAGGTCTACGTGTAAAAAGGCTGAATAGGAAGTCATGATTTTGGCTAATTTTATGCTCTTTATGTAGTTGAAATTCAGTACTGCTCAAATCGGCTATGTGGCAAACAGGTGAAAATAAAAATCTGTGGGTCTGTGTCTGAGCTTGGAACTGTGTAACAGTCATATCTGCAGCGAACTGAGGCCAGTCTGGTCAGATGTACTTCCCTTTTCACAATTTATTGTCCGTTCTGAACACGCTCCCGCTGAGGTCGGCTCGTCAGTGGGAGTTCATCGTCTGTCTTGAAGGGTAAACCATACTGTACTGCTGCGGGACGGTTGAGTGCTGAGTGTGTGCAGGCAGGGGCGGCCATCACGACGGGGGGGCGTTCTGGGTCTGGTATATGGAGGCCTTGTCTTTCAACAGGTCCAGACATAGATGACAGCTCCAGCTCCCTGAGTTCAAAATAACAGGGAGGAGCCGTTAGTGTCGGATGTTGGAGGCTGTTGGTAACATTGACTCTGGCTACATTTATCTTGTCCAGGAGCCTAAAGCCATCGTCACACTGAGGCTCAATATTGAACTGTGATACTGTTTTGGAACTGCATGAAATAGTTGACAGAGCTGACTTCAAATCAGTTTCATTATCTTGTTTACTTATTCACCGATCAAACAGTACCTGGTTTAAATAAACATTTTATCAGTTTTACACTATATTACTTTAGAGAGCTGCTTGTGTTTACCGATGATTTGACATTTGAGAACTATTTTCATCTTTTCTTAAATGTAAAAAAAGAATTGTTCTCATTAAATTTTCAAAAAATATCGACTTAAGTGTCATGTTGGCACCGATTACATTTTCTAATTGTTACCCAACATGAAGCTAATACATTTTCAGAAGTCACTGCTCAGTGCTTTTAGGCAACACAAGCAGACAAATTTCAACGTTGTCTCACTCGAGGCTTTCAGAGTCTGATAAATGTCGTACCAGCTTGGCTCACAAAGGTCAAGATTACAAGTCTTCTTTTTCCTTTGCTCGGCCTTGAAAAGACAAAAATATGTGGGATATTTTTGGCTTTTCAAAACTGCACAGTCCTAGTTCTACATCGCTATCACAAACATTTTCTCTCCATAGCACTTGGCTCATGTCCGACTCCAGTTTTTAACCCTTCAACCCGAGATCGAGCACACACATTTATCATTTTCTACTTAGTCTGACACTGTTTCTTACCCTCTGGAGGTTCAGCCATGGGTGGGTTGAGACAGTACATGTGATAGCCTCGATCACAGTCGTCACAGAACAGAAGCTGATCCTGGAGGAAAAGAGAAGACAGAAACACTTCATCCTTCTGCCCAACCGATCCTACTAACCCTGGTGGCACAACATGTGAGCGTAGGTAAACTCACATCGTTCTCCGACGTGCCGCACATGTTGCAGCACTTGCACTCTATGCATTGCCAGCGGTACGTCTTCACGGCGGCCATCATTACAGGAGTGAACTGCAGGCAAGATGGGTGTCCTGCAGAGGAAACAGTTTTATTATTTTTACTGCCACTCCTACACCTGCTGCACAGATAAACTGTTTTTCTCCTCTTGCTATTCCGTCCCAGCGTCCACACGGCGACAACATACCTGAGCGTCCACAGTCGGAGCAGGACACCAGCTCCTCTGACTGACCAGTCTTGTGATTGGTTTTGGAGTCTCCCAGGCAGAAATCACAGTAATTATTAGGCAATGCCAAACCATCTGGGCCTTTCTTGGGAGCTGAAACATAAAAGGAAAACACCCAGAGAGAGCATCAGTCCAGTTGCTTAAAAGTCAAAATGAGCCACCAAGCAACTTAAAGGGATAGTTCAACAATTTGGCAAATTGGCCCATTGCCATAATCCCTATAGTCATAGCAGTAGGTTCGTTACGTTTGATTGTCGGTGCAAGCTATTTTTAGAATGGCGGAGCAGAGCTGTGAGCTGTCCAAGAGCTACGCTATGGAGGCTCATGGGATTTCTTGGTTCCCCACATTAAACTCATCAAACTCCAAAACGCCCTCGTGGACAAGTTGTGACCTGCACATTCACCACGCTATGAGATAACAATGGAACGTTACGAGACAGAGTTGTTTTAGAGGTAAATTCATGCAAAACCGCTGATACATGTTGCCTTCAGGTGCAGTTTTTCAGCAAGCAGTCTCTGCATTTGCCTCTAAAACAACTCTGTCTCGTAAGGTTCTGTTATTATCTCATAGCGTGGTGAATGTGCAGGTCACAACTTGTCCACGAGGGCGTTTTGGAGTTGTTGGATTGTGTATTTGATGAGTTTGATGAGGGAAACCAAGAAATCCCATTAGCCTCCGTAGTGTAGCTCTGAGCAGCTCGCAGCTCTGCCCCGCCGTTCTAAAAATAGCTTGCATCGACAATTAAAGGGCAACTTCGGTTTTTTTCAACCTGGGCCCTGTTTTCATATGTTTTTCTGTGTATGTGAGTGATGGATTAATACTTTTATTGAGGTGGCTGCAGTATTGAGCCGGGCAGGCAGCCTGCAGCCCAGCTAACGCTCTTCCACGGGGCAAGTGGCTCCCGTCAAAGTTCGCCCTATAGACGGGCATTTTTTTCAAACTGACAGGCTCAGATAGTTACAATGAGTGTCCGACAACATACTAGAGAGGAGAAATGAACGTGTCTCTACCTTTAGCACGTCTCTTCTTCTTCTGACTGGCAGTAGTCATCCCCGGTCAAAGTGGTCACAGCAGACCCTGTGGTCGGCACGGCGCAGTGCATCGACAGGAGTGTTAGCATCCATTTGTAGCACAGCTAACTGTAAGCCCTAACTTGTAAAAGCAGCGCGAAGAGCAGCCCAACATTTTGTTGTTACAATTTGTAAATTTTCCGGTCGTCTCTCTTCACCTCAGTCAGGTAACAGTATTCCCCACCGGTGTTTTGCCGCGAGTTATCGCGAGATTTCAGAACGAGATTTCTGGCGTGGTGAGATTTGGACACAGATCACAGCAAACAGCGACCTCCAGCTAAAGGTAGAGACTATTACGTTCATTTCTCCTCTCTAGTATGTTGTGGGACACTCATTGTAACTATCTGAGCCTGTCAGTTTGAAAAAAATGCCCGTTTATAGGGCGAACTTTGACGGGAGCCACTTGCCCCGTGGAGGAGCGTTAGCTGGGCTGCAGGCTGCCTGCCCGGCTCAATACTGCAGCCACCTCAATAAAAGTATTATCCATCACTCACATACACAGAAAAACATATGAAAACAGGGCCCAGGTTGAAAAAACCCGAAGTTGCCCTTTAAAGGTAACAAACCTACTTCTATGACTATAGGGATTATGGCAATGGGCCAATTTGCCAAAATGTTTAACTATCCCTTTAAAAATGAAATCTCTGGATCAGGTTCTTGGTGCTCGTCACTTACTTTTGGGCTCGTCGGGCACCGGCAGGGCGGGCTCGTTGATCTCCATCTCCTCCTTCTCCTCACCCTCCTCCTCGGCCAGGTGGGAGTGGGCGTAGTGGTAGCTCAGGCCGGGACGGTTCTTGTAGCGCTTCCCACAGACTGCCACCAACACCAGAAACACAACATGTATGAAAACAACGAAATCGTGAGAAAACGTCCACGTCATACAAAGTGAGTGGAGAAAGGAGGGTGACTAATGGGAAAGCTCGACTAGTTCTCTATGCTGCTAATTCGGTATTTTTCACTTCTGGCCAAAACATAACATCAGTGCTGCTGAGAGTGACAAACACTTGCTATGACTGTATCTTTTCTGTCATTCAGTGTTGAGTCTTTCATGCATTTAAAGGGTCTGAAGAGAGTCTTAGTGTAATAACACAGCTTTATACATTGTTTTCAGCCTCTGTAGTCACAGTTTAATAATCAGTAAATAAAGTGTCTGCACCTACCATGAACACACTTTTAACGCCCTATAGACAACAGAAGATTGACGTGTGCAACACTGTTTCTATTCTTTGATGTGTAACACAGAGGAAACCGCTCAAATCGTGTTCCTGTGGTCTCCCGCTGTTAAATATCGTGGTCAATGCGATGGCATGAGACATTGTGCGCTGCAGTCGGGGGGTAAAGATGAAAAAGTTCGGGGAACATGAAGGACATGCTCTGAAGCAATATTTTGAAGCATGCGTCATCACATCCTCTGTGGTAGCCATGTATTTAAGCACAGCAAGATAACATCTGAGCCACTCATACCACCACACATACTGCAGTTGGGAAATGAGACACTGAGTGACTGCAGATGTCTGATTTAAAACAAGTGGCTGACACACAGTACTTCACCATCTACTGGGAAATGTACTCGTTTTATCTCATATAATTTCATATATCCCTCTGTATATGACTGTATACAACCTCTGCAGGGGGATGATTTTAACAATAGCTTCCTACTGCTGGGGATAATAATGTTTCTGATCTGAGTTTATATCCATTAGGATATAACAGGCAGAGGAGTAAGAGAAGCCAGGGGTGATTGTGAGAGGAGGCTTTACTGACTTTAGGGAAGACAAAGATGCCTCTGTGAGCTGCCGTTGTCACAGGGAGTGTGTGAGGTTTGTCATAAGATAACAAACAAAGACAAAGTGCTTCTTCTTTCACTTCCATAATGTGTCTGATTTTCATTTCCTCAACGGCTAGTGTCATGTTTCTTCCAGCTGTCATTTATAGGCGTGATTACTCTGTGGCACGGTTTTCTCCAGAGAGTCTTGGCAAAGTTGCAGAGGACACAGCCAGTCACATGCCGCGTGATTGTGCACGGTGGCAGCGAGACGTGAAAAAAAAAACTCCCCAAAAGGTCAAACACGTATCAAACTGACTCAAAACCAAACGCAGAGGCAGCGGTTCATTCGAAAAACATGAAACATGGAATGAGACTTTACAGGGTGCAGAGATGGTGGAGGGGGAAAAGAACTGTAAAGCAGTCGAATTGCACAGATTAAGTAGCCAGACAAAAGACAATGCACAGAGGGGGGAAATAAACAGCAGGAGGATCCAGCTTTTATCTAAATCTGTGGGTTGTTCAGGGCCTGATTAAGGGGGAAAATGACTTTTGTGGGCTTCATCTTATGTTTTATGGGCTGAGACGGCTCACATCTCTGGCTGATTACAGACTATCAGGGTGTATAATAACAAGGACAAGTTAATTACATTTAAGTAAATGGTGTAGAACAAAAACATTTACCCTATGAACTGAACTACGCAAACAGCAAATCTACTTGACGACAGACAAAATGAAAAAAACAAACAGGCAGTGAAGACAAAAGACAAGGCAGACTGGAATAAAAATGAATGAGAGAAATATACCTCTTTCAGAAGGTTTTGAAATATGCTTTTGTTTGATAGTGTCTGAAAGAGAGAAGAGAAGGAGAAGAGAGAGCACAGACAGAGGCTCAGAGAAACCGACAGAGGATCAGTCGGCGCTGCCCTACTGACAGCTGCAGCTGAAAGTGAAAATGCTTCACAAAAAGAGGAAAAACACAACAAGCAGTACAGATATGCAGTTTGACAAAACCAAAGAAGTGGAAGAAACAACCCCCCCCCTCCCCCCTGCCCCATGGAAAGATTTGAAATGCAAGTATAAGAAATGTTTGATATTATCATGACAGACAATAAATAGAGCTCAGCCTGGGCTAGCTTTATAAACTATCACATATGAAGAATGAGCAGGGAGAGGGTGGAATAGATAGATTAATGGAGGTGGGAAGAAGAATGAGGACTGAGGCAAAGTTTTTGATTGATTAGATTATTAATATTACAGCTATTAGCGTCTGCAGTGAGTGACCCTCTACTCCGACCTGAGTTCACATGCTCTGTTCTCCCACATCAGGACTCACTGTCACAGGCGTACGGCTTGTCTCTGTCCTCCAGCGCCGCCGCCGCCGTATCCAGTTTCTTCCTGCTACTGCTGCCCACTCCTCGACCCTGAGGACAGAGGTGTCGCTACAGTCAGCAGAGGTTAAAAGAACAGATTGACTGATTAATCATAATTCTTCTATGAATGATCCACTATCGCTTTTTGTAATCCCAAGATTCTCTCCTATCTTGCTCTGTATTTGCTGGGATGATTTAATCTGCGAGGCCCTGGAAGTCAAGTGAGCGCCGGTTGAATTTGACTTTATTCAGTCGGTCCGGGGAGATAACACTAGCTAGCCAGCTGTCTGCAGATATCAGGCTGATGTCTTGTAAACAGCAGCGGTACAGATGAATTAGTGAAGAGAGCTTCAGTTCTGGTTCTGTCTGCACTTGAAGTGATCACGCAATGTCTGTACAGAGTTGAAGCATCTGTTACTGACAGTCCACAGTCCGCAAGCTGCACGGGGGGGGGGGGGCATTTATTCTTTTGAAATATGCATAATGAAGACACGCTTGCAAGTGGTGCAGGTTGTTTACTGTTCTTACTAAAATGTTTTGCACATGAAGGCCAGCATAATACAGCCATGTTTTATTCATGATGCATTTGCCGAGGAAAAAAAATCATTGTCAACAATTTTAGAAGCTGGAAATGTGTTTACAATTAAGCTTTTAATATGCATTTTACTCAATTTTATATTCAACTAACAGTGACGCTAAATTTTTGAATGTTGGTATTTAACAGTAAATAAATATAACTGGACTCATATTTTCAGGATGGTGTATTTATGTCTGAGGCAATTATTTACCTTTCCTTTCCCTTTGCCTCTTCTTTTAGGTGTGTCCTCCTCATAGTCTTCATCATCGAGGTCGTCTAGGAAGTCGTCTGGCTCGAGGATTCTCTGTGTTGAGCCATTCAGAAACAAAGTCAAATGATTGTGAAGTAAAAAAAATTTTTTTTAAAAACAATAAAATGTTTGTGAATTTAAATATATCTTATTTCTTATGGTTGAAACAGGAACCTTTCGAATCCGAGCTGCAGGGTTCAGGCCTCCAGTGTAGTCACTCGTGTTCGAGTCTTCTTCGGAGCCTCGGAGCTCCGTGGTCGTCCGTTTCTCCAGGGAGTCTCCCTTCAGCAGCGCCTCCAGGCTGCTGCCGTCCGACGACAACAGAGCGTCCTTCTTCACCGCTAGATCTAGCTCTAGGAAGTAAAACACAAAACATTCATTAATACAGCCTGACGCATAAACATGTTGTGCTGCTGACACATCGAGTCTGACTATTATATTATATTTAAATCATTTTCTTAAATGTCTCACAAACATCGGCTGTCTCAAAGGTTAACATGGTGAAATGGAGCGAGCTGAGCTGAGCCGAGCCGCATGCTGTGCTGGTACCTGACTTGACAGGAGGGAATATAAGCCGGGGGTCCTCTGGAGGATGAGACCGCCGCTTCTTCCTCCACCTCCGGGATGGGTAGGTGTAGAGCTGCCCTGGAGCCATGCCTGCGGATGTTACAACAGAAGCATTTACATAACACTCAATATTTAAATACAGAACTCGTCAGCTTTCTCACAGACTGACAGAGAAGAGACTGGTTCTTCAGTCTTCTTAAAACGGCGTGTTCCTTTTTAGTCTTGTCTGGGGGCCGCAGCTGGTTTCATACTTGATTAGATAATGTTCATCAGCAGTTTGGCTTGTTGTTCTTTTGAAGTATGAACAGCTCTTGCAACTCTAAACTTGCCAGTGCACATGCTCTGTGTCTCACCTGGTCCTCTGTGTCTCTTTTCCATCCAAATGTAGCAATTGCTCTGAGCTACACCGGTCTGAGAGTCGAGGAACGGCATGCGGACACTCCTCTCAGCACAGAGCCTGGCATTGTAGTTGTGACATTGCTCCATGGCATCTCTGTAGTACTGCTCTCCCAGCCTGCCAGGACAAAACCACAGTCAGATGCTGGTTATTACATCTATAATGGTCAAAGGACAAAAAAATCAGCAAGCGCGGCTTCTCCGAAAACAGCGCGGCCCTTATTTCAAACTTCTGGGCCTCGTTTTTCTCTGCTGTGTGCTGCCACTTTAGAAAACACGTCACTCGCACAATTTCTCTGTACTTCAGAACCAAATCATTCGTGAGAGTGTCACAGCAGGTGCTCTTTTGTTGCTACATCAACAACAAAAAGCTAGGTAGTCAACACAGCATGATGTGCTCTGTGTTTTCATTATAAATACACTCGGATAGACTCGGCTTTTCTGCCTCTTCCCTCTCAGGATAGCTACAGGCTGCGATACCAAACAAATGTGACAGACAGGATCATCATGACAAAGAGACCATAGTGCTTTTTCAACCATCTTGTCATCCAACAGCTGCGACTCCTGAGGCTGTCGTGGTGCCCTGCAGCAAGGCACTTTCATGTACAGTAACATTTAGTTGCAAAGTAGAGCAGTGTGGGTTTACTAGAGAGTGCACTAAGAAAGTAGTCAGTCTGCTTAACCACATTTTCAAAATCATCAATTTACACTCAATAAGATTTTTTTTTTTTTTAAGTGACAGTTTCAGATGTGCTGGACACAAATTAAACATTTATCATAACCAGTCAAACATGTGAAGCTGAATGTGTGTGCATCACCCTCTAACTAATTTCCACACTGTTTATAGTCTTATTACAGGGCTCCAGACTGACTTGTTTTTACAAGAAGCACGCAAGCGGAAAATTTAGTGGTGCACACTGTAAATCGACTTGCAAAGCAAATATTCACATTTCCTTCCCATACATGATCCTCACACACACTGGCCTGACACCTGTACTGACAGACTCCTAATACTTTGAGTCGCCTCTTACACGTTTCACCAGTGTTAAACAAAAACCCCATGTTGCACATGCACAAGTAGATGAAAAATGTACTTGCACTGTCTTAACATTTTGGGGGGCAGAATGAGTCTGGAGCCTTGTTGTACTATTAGTAGGAACTGAGTGACAGTGTGGTTTTAATTTCTTTGAAAACATTTCACAATGAGTTGACTCATTCACGTCATGTACATACTTAGAAGAGTTGTTGACGAGAGTAAAAGTTTGGCAGACCCTTGATCTCTATATGTCAGGCAAGTTTCGTGTTACCGAGGTTAATTACAAAGTTAGAGGACGTCAGCAGCACCTGGACACCTACAGTACATACAGATACAGCACAGTGCGCTAAAATAAAGACAGCGGAAATAGAGGTTAACGCGCCGGTTCACCCGGGTGTGTAGTAGGTCACTGAAAACTTTTAACTTTACACTGTTCAAAGAGTTGGGGGAGTGTGAAATGTGATAGCCACGGCGGCGGTGGTCCTCCCGGGCCAGCGTTCATTCATTCTGGACTAGTGGTCCGGTCGCTAACAGCGCTAACAACCGTTGGCCGTAAACTCCACTCTGTTTAGCTTGTTAGCGCCTGAGCCGCCTAGCTGCTGCCTTGCCTTACTTCACTGACGTTAGCACCGCGCTACATTTCTTTTGGTTAGAAACACACACCACCACAACAACAACAACCTGCGACCATAATGTCTATATGAAGGTGTTTATGATCAAACCGACGCGTGTTCTTCCACATAAGGAGACTCGTTAGTCCCGGTTCAGAAACGTCAACTGCGTGTCTGTCTGCTAACTTACACTTGCATACCAGGATGTGAAGAGCCACGACGGGTCCGACACCGACAGCTCTGTGCTCTGGCTAACCCCGCTAAAAAGTCAGTGGAAACGCCGCTAAGCTAGCGAGCGACAGCGGTCGGTAACGGAAGGAGACAGACGTTATGGTGTGACGGCGGCGGGTGTCAACGAGCCGCGGTGAGAGGTTTGAAGGAAAAAGAAAAAGTCCGACACTTACAGTTTGACAACATTCTCAACAACAGCTGCCATCTTGCTTTATTACACGGGGTTAACGCTGCTGCTGCTGCTGCTGCTGCGGCGCAGAGCGTGCCCTCTGTCAGGACTTGTAGGCAGACTGAGCCGGAACATGTCGCCTAGCGCCCCTCACTGGCGGAGCTGGGTAATAATGACCAAAGAGACTGGTGCACTTGGTCCAAGATAACATTAAAGGGATAGTTCAACATTTTTTTTGCAAATTCGCCTATTTTTTTTTACAGTCTATGACCAGAGCAGCTTTTTTATGCAAATGAGAATGACCGATGCATTCTGGGTAATTTATTGGCAGCTACCAGCATCCCTCCATTGAAAAGTTCAGCCTAACTGGCTTGACAAACTAACTAACAAAAAAGTTGGCTATTAACAGGTTATTAACAGACAACACTTAGCCAAAACCTACCCGGTGATTCGACCAAATACGTGTAGATGTCTGGGTCAGACATTTCTGGCCACTTTGTGGGGTCATTGATCACTGTGGGAGGCTAAATGAGCATACCGGCAGATTCATTAATTGTAATTTTTCAAGATAGCGTGAACGGTGGGTTTCAAAGAGGGTGTCAAAATAATTATGAGACATAGTGCTACAAAAGAAACAAAAAATAAAACATTCAGATTAATTGTTAGTTAGTCTACGCTCCATCAAAACACAAAAAGCCACTGAGTGCAATGTAAAAATGCCGGTAAACCTTTTCAGAGAGTATAAACAAATACAGGTGTTACCAAGGATACTAATTAAGGCTCCATTCCATTTAGTGTAGCCTACCAGAGTGTTTTCTAATGAGCCACACCTGTCTTTGTTTATACTCTCTGAAAAGGTCTATAGTCATAGGGGTATAGGTTCATTGGGGTCATTCCTATGTTCCCACAGCCCTATGTTCCCTCATTTCTAACTTTTGTTGTCACTGAAAATTAGGCCCTAGCTATGTTCCCACAGCCCTTTGGTCCCACCATTGGTTGGGTTTAGGCAATGAAGAAAGGAGTTGGTTAAGTTTAGTAAAAAAGACCAGGTAGAGGCTAGACAGGCCAGATAGATAGAGTCCAGATAGGTAGAGAGAGTCCAGAGGGAACATAGGGCTGAGGGAACATAGGGCTGTGGGAACATAGGCACGCTCCCGGTTCATTACCTTTGGTTATCAGTGCATGTTGTTTTGAGATCCGCGGGGCAGAGACGCAAGCTCAGTGAGAGACGCAAGCTCAGCGAACACAGGTCCCCTGTCCCTCATCAAATAGGACAATCCAACAACGCCAAAATGCTGTAACATCATGAAGACAGAGTTGTTTTCGAAGCAAATGCTTAGTCTGAACTACGTTCCAGACACGCCTGCTGGGCGGAGTGATTTCAAAAGCACAAATAGTTCAGTGTCTTTGCTTCATTTGCTTCGTAATGTTACATAATTATACATGATTATTTAATAGTGTGGTGAATGTGCAGGTCTCAACTTGTCCATGGGAGCGTTTTGGAGTTGTTGGATGATGAGTTTTGAGGGACAGGGGACCTGTACTGCTCTCCGTTGTGTTCACTGAGCAGCTCGCGTCTCTCTCCCGCGGATCTCAAAACAACATGCACATAATTAAAGGTAATGAACCTAATACCCCTATGACTATGGCAATAGGCAAATTTGCCCAAATGTTGAACTATCCCTTTAAAGCCAGGGTTGGCAGGATTTGATTTGAAAACAAAATATTAACTTGTTTTCCCCATTCAGCTATAAGGAAAGGTGTGTTTGGGGCGATCACAGTGTTTCTCTATGTCTTTGCTGAAAAGCCTCAGCTCTCTCTTTGAACAATCAAATCTATTTTGGTCTGGGGGTCCCTGATTGGTTGAGGGGCCGGGTGCTTCAACCAATCGGGAACCCTCAGAGCAGAATAGATTTGATTGGTCAAAGATACCTGGAAGCTGTAGGCTTGTTTTCAAAACAAATCCTGCCTACTCCAGCTTTAATGTAAAAAAATATAATGAATAAATAAAAAACAAAAACAGACAATAAAATACATTTTTATGTAGCAAATTCCCCTTTGTTACTCCTATCATGATTTATTTGACACTGGTGCTTTTACCAATATGACAGGTTTAAAATGTCTGTTTTGAAAAAGGCCTATTATTTGGTTATTGATAAACAACTTCATTGCTTCACCTTACTTTCACTTAAAACCATCAGGGAATAAAATCTCTGGTCAAATTCACATTTAAAAGTTCAAACAAAAGATACTGAACTAAAAGCTTGATTACATTTTTTGATGACCTTGCCATGCAGTTTCTGAGACATTATTCAAATTGTTCTTTTCAAACTTGTCAAAACATGTATAAACTAATTTTTATAGCTGCCCTCAGCTTTTACTCTTAAGGGAAGATTATTATCATAATAAAATATGCATAATAACACAGTTTGTTCTGGTGAATATGGCAGACAGCTCATTAAAACAACCCACCAGAGCTCTTTATCTTTGCCAGATTACAATCAGTACAGGGTGAGTCGGCACTGACTGACTCATTTATCTTTGTTGTTCTCACATAAAACCACCAAATCCATTGACTCATTAGTTTGTCTTTGTCTTGCCATCACTTAGCTTTGAAATCTAAAAGCATAGCCGGTCATTATTTAAAGTGCGAAGGCCAAGTTTAATAGCTTTACATGCTGTGTTCAGAAGATTCTGCTTTTTCAATGTATTCAATTTTGCTAATAATTTTACCTTCTTTGCTCAGTATTGTCTGAGGCAGCATGCTCATCCTCCTCCTCCTCCTCTCCCACTCCTCAGTACAGACATTATAACCACTGTCTTCCTCAACCAGACTCACTGATGGTTGGCTCTCCACTTCAGATGACGACAGCAACCACTGATGCACCATAAACCTGCTGTATATTAGTCATTGCTCAATCATCCTTGACCTCATTTTGCTGCAGCTGCATCATTAATTTATTCTTAATGACAGAACTGCAGCAGCCATCTTTCCCACATCCTCTACACTGATACTGCAAGAACTTCATTTCACCTCTGTAGTGTCTCTGCTAATATGGACTCACATGTTTTATTAAGGTCTTAGGACACCACCAACCAGGGCAGCTTCAGGCAGAGATTCTCCACGTGTCAGAGTATCTAGAGAAATTAAGCAGATCCTTTCCCAAAACATAATTTCTCATTTGGTGTTTTGAGGATTTTAATTGGGTTGTGGTGGAGAACGGAGGGGTTGCCGCTGCAGGCCGCTTTTACACGGGGCTCAGTTATTCACTTATCACGGGAAGCCAGCCTGTGATAAATGTTTCAGATCACAATAACACTTCACCCTCAAAATACATTTTTAAACACGTATAGGTCTATTGATGTTTGCCTTAATATCCAAAATTCTCTCTCTCTCTCCAGAACCCAACAGAGTAAGAGTTAGAGCAGTGGCTAACACTATTCAACATTAAAAAAAAACAAAAAAAACACACCCAACATCATGTTTCTGATTAAACCATGTTTTATTATTCCTAATATTAGATGTAGATACACAAGTCAACAAACATTATTTTCAATTTGTAATGAAAATGCTCCACAGCACACTGACATCGTGTGGAAGGGTCTGGTATTACAGACACGTACCTGAAAATGGACAGCAGTTATAATTTTTGCAATAAGTTGCATTAGTAACAGTAGTAGTAATAGTAACAACAGTAGCAATAATGATAATAATAGCAATTAATAATAGTAGTGGTATTAACAACTCTGAATTACAGAGGGAGGAACAGACATTCGTCAAAAGTAATGAGAAATGAAGGTAGTTGGACAGGCTTATCAAATGCTGCAAGACAGACCACTGGATGAAAAAATACAAGCTCCCACTAGACAGCAAATATCCTGCCTTCTTCTAAAAAAGGAAGCTCAAATTGTCACCAGTCTGTTTTCACTCATATCTAATACTCAACAAGTAAAAGTTGTTTTTTTTTCTTCATTAAGTACTCCATTGTTACAAGTACTCTCATAACCAAAAACTCATCTCTTTGACATCAATAATACATACTTTCCAAGATCTGGTCAAAGCTCACCAGTAGCACAATGTTATTTTTAAAAGGATGCCATATGCAACATCGAATCGCAGCCAGCTGAGGACGTTCCCACAAGACTGGATTGCCAGGGTCATTCTGCATTTTAATATACAGTACAGTATTCATGTGTGTGAAGGAGAGAGCGCTCGTGTACAGTATGTCAAGTATGAGATATATTTTTGCTTCACATGACCAATTTGGCCAAACTAAATTTGAATCATCACACATTCAAATGGGCTGATAAGAAAATACACTGCATGACCTTTAATCTGCGTCTGGCGTCCAGAGCAGAGAAAAGGCAGCAATGGTCACCAACAGCTCATCCAGCGGGGAAGAAACGACGCCTCCGTTTGATTCAATTGTGCACAATGTACGCTAACTGTGTTGCCTCACTTACTGTATGTATACAATGACCTTATTAACCTGGATAGCCTTTGGTTTAAGGCTACTTACACTAGACTGAAACTAGGATCTCTGTCACACACTGGGGTTACAAAGTCCCACGGACAGAGACAAGGCAAAGTTTGATAGTTTGGAATGGGTGTAGTTAACTGAACCCAGCTCAGTAGTCTCAAAGCAGACACTCCTCTCTTGATTCGAAGGGCATCTCATTCACGTCCCACATTCAGTTGAGACTGGAAAACTATGGCCAACCTGTTTAATAAACTGCAACCAAATGCAAGTTTACGTCCAGCTGTTTGTGTTGTCACAGCTGTTTGGTGAGACATTCTTACGAACACATCAGCCCTCTGAGGCATGGTACACACATCCAGGCAAGTACCAGCCGTGTAGTTACTTTCAAGATGTATTTAATTACAAATAATTGATTCCCTGCAACCGACTTGATCATCCACAAAACCTCTTGAATTCAGATTTCTTGTCCAGTAAGTTCCTGTTGCATTTTGGCAGTTACAAAAGGCAAATTAACACTTGGATTTAAGTGACCGACTATGATAACAGTTACCTACCAATCCAAAGGTCTTAAGATATTCATATAAAATTGAGCTACTGCTTACAGTGTCACAATATACTGTAAATGCCTTTTTTCCTTTCAAACATATACAGGTTTTTTGATTAATAAACACCTATTTTTTTGACAGCAACTATATTGATTTGTCATTATCTTGTTTTAGATTATTGTAGATGCCAATTAACATTTACAACTATTTGCTCTCCAACCCTGAATATGAAGTGATCTAATGTTTTCAGAGTACATCAACACAGAAGAGAACAGATGCTTAGACACATACAAATATAAACCTACATGAATTCATGCCACATATGCAAGAGAGCGCAGAGCTCGTCTAAGAGAGAATTTAGGGCTTTTTCCTCTCTGCCACCACTAGTGAGCAGAGTTCTCCATTGTTTCTGTTGACTCATACTGTACCGCATATATAAACCACTGACTTACATTAGATCACTGCCCCAGGGCACATTTTTAACATTCTTAAAACCTTGTACTTAGAAAGCTTCCTGTTTGAATGGAAGGTGGATTTGTAAAAAGGGTTCAGTGTATCTGTAGTGGGTTCAAGTAAGGCTCAGTACACCTCTCTCTGTCAGGTAGCACACAAAGCGCATTCTTCACTGCCTATTCAATCTCACTTCCACACCCCTCCCTTCACCTGTCATGACACCTGTCAGCTTGTCCATCTGTCCTGCTCACATGTGCTTCAGCTTTTTATCTACAAACTGCCCCGTACCTTCACATCAGTAGATGAAGAAAACAGAAATAGTTATTAGAAGAGAAAAACAGAAAGAATAAAACCGTCTTGAGGAACTTCATCTTACATATAATTAAAACCAAAAGCAAAGAAAAAGCTCATTTCTGAAATCATTCCAGTTAACAGTATTTTGAGTTTGCGTCTGGTTTTCGTCTGCGTTGGCATACCGAAAAGCAGCTTCCATCTGGCCACGTCTGATCAGGAATAACATAAACGTGCAAAATCCACAGCACCACAACTCACACTCACGCACGCACACACACACACACACGCTCAAACATACACACACACACACACACACACACTAGAAAACTAATCTTCTCTGCTTTGTACAGAAAAAAAGAAAGTTGGAAATCAAGCAAAAAAGATCACTCAAAAGAAATAATCAAATACAGGCAAAATTAGAGATAAAATAAAAAATAAAACCACTTATTAAATATATATATTTATATATCATTTTTCCAATGAAACTTGTGATCACTTACTGCACACTGCTAAAATTTAAAGAGCTTTATTTTTTCTCAAAACACCTCATGAACTGTCATTCCTAAAAAAAAAAAAAAAAAAAAAAAAAAAAAAAAAAAAAAAAAGAAACATACAAGGGCAAACCCAACATTCTCCACTAGTTTAACCAAATTTACTTCTCTCCACAACATGAATCAAGATTATCTACTACTGTCAAATTAATTAGTTGTTTTCTCAAACCACCAATAGCAAAAGATAAATAATATAATAATAATGATAGCAATAATATTGGTCAGGTTAATAACAACACCAACAACAGAAAAAGAGACGGATGTGATCATTTCCAAAGACAGAGCGCGTGTGAAAGTGGGGGAAATAAAACCAGAGAGCATCACAGAGGAAAGCCACCATCCAGTGTTTTATTAGTAACACAGCATCAAAACGGCTCTGCTAGTCAAGACTCACTGAGGAGGAAATATTACAGCCGAGAAGGAGCCGATTGGCTGGACTCTATACTGGGCCTGGATCCCTGCTAATGACAACCAGGCCAGATACCGACTCAGGCTAATATGCTGGTTAGCTGAAATCACCTTTGGATGAGGGCTTTCATTGTTGGATGCAGCTGAATGTGAAATATGGATTGGCCGAACGAAAAAGTAAATGACAGATAAAACCGCCAAGGGAGAGAATCCAAGAGAAGGAAAAGAAACAAAGTTCTCTGTGTGCCACACGAAGTAGCTGTCGACAAAATCCTTGGGGCCTGCACTGAGAGCAGTGTGTTTGTGTGACTGTTTTTTTTTACTTTCCTTTCTGCCTGCTTCACTTTGTTAAAATTTGACAAATGTTGTTTCCATCAGTGACTTCACAAGTGTTTCTATTTCTTCTTGCCAAAGAAGCTGAACCTCTTCTCACGATCCTTCTCTCTCCCATCTTTGTTGCGCATGGTAACACCTCCAGTGTCACCTGAGCTGGGGGAGATGGGAGGCATCGTCATGGCGCGGCTGAGGGCCCGTGGACCTCCGGGCGAATCTCCTGCTCCTGTTGGAATGGAGCCATGGATGGACCGGATCCAGGAGCTCATTTCCGCCTTAAGCCAGACAAAGAAACATTAGTAATGTTATTCTTGGGAGAAAGTCACAGCACTCAAAACTAGATTTTTTTGGTTTGCTCAAAAATCATATGAATTTAATGATTCATTTTAGTGGAGTTACTGATCTATATGTATATCTCACCTCATCCTTTGCTTGGAACAGGTACTCTTTGCCATCCCCTAGCCTGCAGACACATAGTAGAAGAGGTGAAGTGTTAGTAAGAGAGAAGCTATAAAGTCGAACTTACCATTTCACTGTTTTTCATATTTCATCATATAATCATTTTATTTACTGCATCTGTCACTACATGTGACAAATCTAACTTTTAGTTGCCTTCTTGCTTCTCACCTGAGCTTGAATACGTATTTCCTCTTCTTATAGTCGTGGGCCACCTCACACACAGCCTCTCCGAGGCTTATGGGTACCTCTCCATGGTATGGAATGCCATTGCTTGCGCTCTTGCCGTCTTTATAGAAACCAAGACTTCCCTTTCTTAGAACACAGTACACGTTCTGCCAGGACCTATAGCAGCAAATAAATGGTGTTACGTGCATCATATTTTTCTACATCTATGATAACTTTCTTTTGTAAATGTTTCATTGTGACTTACAGTAACTCCCAGACATCTAAATCTCTGGTCTTCATGCTTTATGTTACCTTTTACCGACTTCCCTCACATCAACACTCACCTGGTAGCTGCCTTTTTGCTGTGGGACTCCATCTCCTGTTTTCGACAGAGCATCCCCTCCATGGTTTCTGGCTCAGACTCTGCTCCACCTCTGCTCGGTAACGTGGCAGACGGATCAAGGCGAGAAGATGCCAGACCACTGTCCCTGCCTGGACCGTTCACCGACTCAGTCTCGGAGCCCTGTGGTTCAAATCAGACATGAATAATAATGAGGAGGAAGAAAGACTCATGTCTGGACGGAAGCAGTGAGCAGCAGAGCAGCCAATCACAGCCATACATGAGGAGCCATGATGACATTTGCTTTGACACTATGATTACCTGCAGTAACAGCACAGCATGAAGGAGGTCCACATAATAACAATCACAGTACACTTACATTTAACAGCACAGTTACAGCTGCTCAAATGAGGAGGACACAGTTAATACAACACACCCTGAAAACATGCATACTACTCTCAACACAGATAGTTACTGTAAAATGTAAGTGTAACACATATATTTGGAACAGAGGATACTGGAAGATACTAATTTTTAGCAAAAATATTTAAATTCTAAGATAATCTTTTCCTTTTTGATCAGTGCTCAGTAATTGACTGAGTAATAGTAAGTGGTAACTCTACAATATAACACACAAACACAGACAAAAACATCAGTCACATTCTCTAAAGCCTTACAGTAAATCCTTTAGTTTCTTGCACAAGTACTCTGGCTTGTGTTTACCATATTAACCTTAACTACAAAATCCACAGATGATAGGATGCATTTTAAATTACATAACTAGAGAAAGTCTTACCATAAATTTCCTTAAACAAACCATTTCTACAAAGAGCCATTAACTAAATCCATCCAACGACTTTCACATTCATCACAGTAAGTGAACACACACAGAAGAAGACTAAAACAAGCTACATATATATATGAGCTTTGAACATCTACAAGCCACCACATTTACAATTCTGGGTTTCACATTTACAGGTCACTCCTGTCCTGGTCAATATGAGCACATATACAAGTGCAGACTGCATATTTGATCCATGAACACAATGTGTTCATGAATCTGCAACATGCCTTTAAACAGCAATGGGGTTTATTTATGAAACTGCACATTGCGTGAATAAATAAAGCAATGGATTGCATCTGTGACGGAGAGCAATGACTTCCTGATAGAAGAAAAGAGGCACTGAAGTTGACCAGGAACTGAGCGGAGGCTGTGAGGGGGCGAGGGAAGCTACAAGCTGACCATGGCTTGGTACTCACACGCTCCAGCTGCTTTGGCCTAGACACACGTTTAGGCTCTGATTTCTTTCCCACTGACAACGATAGCGATAATGACTGCTGGTAAAAACGCAATAAGAAATCGTTAAGAAGTCTTTGGGGCAGAAACTTCAAAGTTAGTATGTGGCTTGCACATCCCGCACTTGAGTTCAATTCACATAGAAATGACTCTTTCTTTGACTAATGCTTCTCTGCTGTATCAGCGTTTACTACTACACTCTCCACAAGCTGCCATTCTTTCTCTGAGATCAAGTGCTTCTTTTCATCTGCCAGTGAGGAGTTTCACTAGGACCGTGCAACATTTATTGAAGTTTACTTTATCGCAGAGGTCTCCAACAGGGGGTCCGTGACCCCTAGGGGGTCCGCGGAGGTGCTGCAGGGGGGTCATGGAATTTTTGGCTGATTAGACAATGTTTTATATCTTGTAGTTTCCACATTTATGTTTCAAATAAAAACGTCATTTAGAATAGCTTGTCTGCATGATTACCATGCAGTTGACAGACATTGATATTGGCATTGGTATCAGTGAACAAGGTCTGTTTATAATTGGCAGAGGGACGGCCCCCTACTCACTGTACATTGTACACGTTAAGAAAAAACATGAATATATCAACCTGTGTGTTGTTTCAAAAGCTTAGTATTGAAAGCACAATATCAAGCTATGTTTATACATGGCACTGGGCCTAGTGCAATTTTTTAATATATGAGGGGTCCCTGTTCCATGTCTCTGTCAGTTTGGGGGTCCCTGGCCTGAAAAACGTTGAAGACCCCTGCTTTATCCTGTGCCAGTCCAAACTCCAATCCTCACAGATACCGTGTATAATTTAATCAAGGTCCCTGAGATGATGGGTGAGTGTTTGTTGCTCTGCAAATCCCTGAGAGACACAGATTCTTTTCAGGACAAGTTCTTCTTTTATCGACAATCAACAATAACTAAGCAAAACTTTGCTGCTTATTTCTTATATGAAATTCTCTGATAGATATTCTTGAGTAGAAAAGTTACATTACACACAAAAAAATAAAATATTGTCCTCAAATGAATAATAATTAATTTCATTATATGACATTACATGCACTGAGACAATGCTGTTGGTTGGACTTAAACAGACAGAGACAGGGACACACACATATATGTACACTTAACACTATGTATGACATACTTACAAGTTTGGACCTCTTTTAAATCCAAAGCAAGGTATGCTTTAATGAAATTCATTGTTTGCTACAAACTATCACATGTATTATCTAATATTGTCTGAATGTGTTACTGACTTTCACACAGATTGCATGAAGTGAAAATACTCCCTCCCCCTTTATTGTGTCACTAAATAGGAGTTGAGGCAAGGCAACATGGAAAAGACACTACATGACATTACATAGTACATTACATTGGCAATTTAGTTTAAAAAAAAAAACAGTACAACAAAGAAGCACTGTAATAGTCAAAGCATTTGGAGATATGTCTTACCTGAGATGTGTCATTGTCACTGTGAACTCCATTCACAGATACCGACTGATTTAGTGTGGTCTGGTCCAGACTGGTTCTGTTTTTGAGAGAGAGGGACAGTTTGTGTATTACAGAAACAAACAATAACAACAGCTGTAATATACAACAACACCTTCCTGATGGAGCATAACTTTGTTTTACCTGGCCATAGAATCATGTGCATGACTTTCTGTCTCAGATTGTGCCACTTCTTCAACTGGGGGTGGTGTAGGTGGTCGCCGTGCCCTCTCCTCTTCTTCTAGCCTCCTCTGGATCTCGTGCTCCTCAAGCTGAAAAACAGGGTTTCAATTGTATTATCTAAAAGGTAACACATGGGCTGCCCTGCCTAAGTTACAGATGAGTTTCAGATAGACACGTTACACTAATATTCATGAGCATAAAATGTATATCATGTACCTCTGAGCCCAACAAAAACAAACCACATTATATTCAAGTACAGGTAAAAATTCTATGTGATCTGTTACATCTCAGGACTTACTGTAGTGAGTTTCTCTAGTAGGACAAAGCGATCTTCCCAAGCTGCAGCAAGTTTCTCAAAGGCCTCGTGGCGCTTGATTAGGCTCTCTACCTCGTCCACGTTTGAGCCCAGCTCTGCTGCTCGCACAAGAGGTTCTTGCCCTGCCAGCCAAGACTCTGCCACATAGGCATCACGTCCAAACTGCAGCACCTCCAGCACTGAGATTCAGAGAGAAGAGGGACAGAGGAAATCAAATCATTAAAAACTGCAGTACAATCAGCACCACAAATTATGGCTACTGTTCTGCCCTGAATATGTTTAATGTTTAAAAGACACTCGAAATGAGTTTTGAAATATTTATATACCGTTTTGTATGTTTATATGTATTCGCAGCACTTTTATTTTGAAAATCTCCCGAACTACAGGAAGTAGGAGAAAAAATGTAAACAAGAGAAAAAACGTGTGTGCATCTTCCCATGGCTGCATCAAATCAGTTTATCTTTCAGAAAGCAATGGTTGTAAGTGTTACACATTCTTTAGATTTTTGATAAGTTGTGTTAAATGAGTTTTATGGGCATTTTGTGTGTGTATAAAGGTAGCAGTATAATGTTGTGGCTAGGGTACAGCAGTATTGTGTATGTTTACCTCCTAATTTTCCATGGTTTCTAGCCTGCTGTGCTAATACCTGTAGAGCTAGTGTTAATATTAAGCAGTTGATACTTTACATGATATGTACATGGCTGTTCATTAAGTTATCTTCATCATCATCATCCTGACTTAAATGTGAAAAGTCATTAAAGGAGGGAGGCCGCTCACTTCCTGGCTCTTTATCTATGTTGACAGTTAGTGTTATTATGGTAGCTGTACTGTTCTCTCTATGTGTTTTACTCTCTGAGGAGTCATACTGTACAATCCTATTTCAGTGGAGTACAAACTTCTGTGTGGAGAAATATAAATAGGTACATCTAATCTGATGACCTGTTAACTGCAAAGACACCAGCTACTGTATTTCTGTCCTGTAGCATCATGACCACAGCAATGGATCCTTTGAATCATTCATCATCGTACTGAACAGGCATACCAATTTGTAAATGATCCATCTTGTCTTGCCACTTTTTGTTGATCCTGTCCCTCTTTTCCTGGAGTTGAGCTAGTTTTTCTCGAATCTGTGAAGATAAAAACAGTGATAAACCAGTATTAAGTTATAATCCATAATCATAATGTTCCTTTTTTACTCAAAACTTTCCTTTTAAATATGTATGAATATGATTGCAAATAACAGTGAGGGTGACCCACTGCACAATACCTCATCAGCTGCATAGTGATTGTTGTTGATGAGACTATTTCCCATCTCAATACAGGCAGTAAAGCTGTCTGCCCTCGTCTCAATCTCTGACTTGATGTCCTGGTGATTGGCAATGACCAACCCTGCAGCGGATACATCCCTGAGAGAACAACAGGTGGGGAGAGGTGAAATTTAGATAGACACAAAACATCAATATGAAGAAAATTCATAAAGATAAAATGGCACTCACCTGGGACTGTCGTGTGCATCTATCTGCAGGTTGACCCCATCCATCCAGAGCATGAGGTCTCGTACCATGTTGAAGAAGCGGAACTTCTCCACAGTGTCCAACAGGAGGAGCCTGCGAGCCTGACCGGCCTCGAGCAAGCCCTCCCAGGCAGACGTCACAGCATGTTCACTCCTATTAATGTCATCGGCTTTCTCTCCAGCGTAGGCCTTCTGCAGCCGTGCAGCATCGTCTTGCACCTGGTTCACCTGGGACATCAAAGAGAAAGAGGGGACATTCAGTATTGCAATTATTTGGCTCTCTTGGAATCTCACGAGCTCTCTTTATCAACACGTAGCCGACCTGTCCACTGAGGGCCTGGATGTCATGTTCATAAGTGTTGTGCTGTCTGTGTAGATGTTGAACGGTGTTCAGATCACGGCCCAGGTCAGAGGGCAGCGCCTCCCTCTTTTCTTTCACACGACCAAGCACCTCCATGGCATCCTGATGGAAGCGGTGCAGCTCATAGGAGGCTGCCAACATTTGTGTGCGTGTGTCAATCAGCTCCAGCAGATCTGCCCAGGCGTCATTTAATCCATCCTTCCACTCAGCCACACTGGCATTCTCAGGATGACCTGACTCAATCAGGTCATCTGCCAGCCCATTTACTCCATCTACACGTTCTTGGCCAATGGTGCTGGTGTCACGAGCAAACTCCCGGAACTTGTCCCTCAGCATCTGTAGGAAGAAAGAAAGAAATCAGGGCGAATGTAAGTCACATAATTCATTTGGCTAAATTTCCCAGAGCTTCAGAGTCTCCAAAGCATATGACAGAGAAAGAAACACTCACTGTGACATGTTCATAGTCCTGTCCTAGTTCATGGGAGCCAGCAACCACCTCCCTCTCAGCAATCCATTGTTCTAGGTCATCCACCTCCCGCTTCAGCTGGGTCAGCCGCAGTCTCTCCTGCAGCCGCCCGCGACGCTCCTCAGCCAGGTCTTTCAACCCTGCGTACAGCTTGTCCACTTGGGCTTGCCGTAAAGTAATTCTCTCACTGTAAAAAGATGAATGAAAGAAGGGTAGATCAGTGGCTGTAGATGTGGAACTTAATTCAGAAAAAGGCAGCTGTCACTTCAGCTCAACTTCACCTCTCTGGATGTTCACTGGTGACCATGAGGCGGCTGCTGTTGGCTAGCTGGTGAATGGTTTGAGCGTAGTCTTCAAGAGCCTGCTCCAGGCTCTGGTGTTTTTTGACCATCACTAGTGCACTTTGCTCATCCTGCAAGACCAACAAGAAATGATCAGTTTTCTTAAAGACACGATTCTGAAACAGCAGCAATTCTATGTCTTATTTTATCTCAGTTTACCTTGGCTTTCTCTTCTGACATCATATGCAGCTCTTGTTCACCCATCCAGGCCTCGGCCTCAGCTGCGTCAGCATAGAACTGCTGGGCACGATTGGCCTCTACTAGACGGGCGTGCCGTTTGTCTGTCTCGTCACTCAGCTGGTCCCAAAGGCCTCTCAGCTCAACAAGACGCTCCTCTAGGACAGACTGTCTCTCGCCGTCTACCTGGCTCTGAGTCTTTCCTCGTCTGTGGATGTCATCGATACGAGGCTGGTGCCCCTGGATCTCCTTCTGCAATGTCTGGTTCAGAAACAGAGAGTGTTCACTTTGACTGATGAGCTGGAAGTTACTACCTCTCACAATAGGATCACTGAAAAGTTTATAATAATGAGATAATTGCTGAATCATCTTTATCTTCCTTAAAGGAAGTACTAGTGTTAATCATTTTACCAATGTATGTTTGTCATCACTTTACCTGGTTCTTCTTGATTAGAAGCTGAACGGTAGGTAGGTCTTTCCCATGGTCTGTGGAGGCTGCTAGGGGCATCCTTTCTTTCACCCACAGCTGTGAACGATAAAACATGAGCATGAGGAAAAACATATAAATCTATAAATAATTTAAGCCGTCAGACTGGTTATCAAACTCACAATTTCATCTTCCAGATCTCTGTTGAACTGATGTGCTTCTTTAGAGGCAAGTAGTCGCTGCCGCCTCAGTTGGAGAGGATCCTGAAGGTTTGCAAAGGTGTCAGTGACCCGTCTTTGTTGACCATCTACCTCAGCTAGTCCAGCGTCCTCCTGGGTCAGGGCCAGAGCCTGAGACTGCAGGGACTGCACTTCCTTTTCCCTGACCTCCATCTGGTGCTCCAGCATCTATACACGGATAGCAGAAAGATACACACCATGCAGTCAACTGTTATCTTTAACATCAAGTACAGATTCAATTCTTCGTCTTTTTGACACAAGATGTTTTTATCAAAGACAACTTCTACTAATTACTTCATATGACATCTAGTTTTTCTTGATGCAGAGATTGTGTGGTTTACCTGGTGCTTCTTGAGCAGGATGTTGACACTGGTCAAATCTTTGCCATAGTCGTCACTGTGCAGCTGACCCTCAAGGTTTTTCAGCCAGACATCCAGAGCGGAGCAGCTCTGTGTGAAGAGCTCTGCCCTGTTAGCATCGAACAAACACTGGGCCTTGGTTTGGGTGGTTCCTTCCAGCTCCTCCCACTGACGCTGCAGGTCCTCCAGGGTCTGCTGGACAACAGGTTTGAGCTCTGGCTTCTCTGCCACTAGTGCCTGACCCTCCTGTTAAGAGACAAGAAAAAGGGCAAGTTTTTATTTGCATAGATTGTTTGTTTGTTTTTGCCTTATTGATCCGCTTACCCACAATAACTAACAATCCCAACACTTGAACATCTGTCCTCATATTACACATACATAACTACTCTTTAAGTTAACCTTTTTCACATACCTTGTCAATTTTGTCCAGCCAGTCTTTGTTAGAGGCCAGCTCTGCCATGAAGGCCTGGTGCTTCTGCCACTTGCTGTGAAGATTTCTGGCCTCATCATAAGACATGTCCTGTGCCGTCAGCATCTTCTCGTTGATCCACAATGTGAGCTAAGAAGATAGCATTACACATTAAGCATCATTGCTAATAATATTACACAAATAAGAAAGTGATGAACACGTTTTTTTCCTATAATTAAAGAAACATATTTAAACTTTATGCATCTTAATTTATTATCATTTGTTTGATTTGATTTGTAAGATTCTTTTTACCTCCTGCCCATCTTGGAGGAAGTGCTGAAGTTCACGATTGTCCTTAAGCTTTGTCAGCAATTCATTTGCAGCCTGCTTGTTCTTAAGATGCCTGGAGAAAATGAGAGCAACTGATGAGCCACTCTTATCATAACAGATTCACATTACTGGAATTTTTCTTTCCTCTTGTACTTTTGCTCTGACCTTTCCTGGATGGAATCAACTTTCTCCTGGATCTTGTCAGCGTTTGCATTAGAGTCGTTAATGAGGCGCCGTCCAGCCTCCACCACACCAGTTATCTTCTCCTCACTGGCCTCTGTGGTGGTGAGGAAATCCTCATGCTTCTTAATGGCCTCCTCTGCTCCCTGAAGACTGGTAGGCATCTCTGTGTGGGACAGCACATACTCCTACACAAAGAGAAAAGGAATGCTTCAATTAAACTTTTAATAACATGTCTTACATGCAATTAACTAATTCCAATGATTTTCCTTTGATGTTTTGCAGCCTGCTTGCTTACTTTCACTAATACACTGATATACAACTACAACTATTTCTCTCTTTTTTTTCATTCATTTTGATATCAATTATGATATTAAAATAAGACGAGGATAGCGGCCTACACCCTACAGAGCTAGAATCTCCACTTCTTTCCTCTGTGCCAGCTGTGTGAATTAACTTGACACCAATGTACATAAAACCACAAAAACGTTGCCAATCATAATAAATAAAAAATAAATAACCTATAGGGGTTAACATTCATTTAAAACATTGGGGCAAACATATTTCTGATTACCCAGACAAGATGTTTGTACTGCATTAAAACTCTTGTGGGTATTGGGTTTTAATTCAGCAAAGCTAAGTTCAAACTTTTACTAGTTCATTTCAATTATTTGAGATTATTGCATTATGATTGATGATTTTGTTATGCAACCATGCACATTTTATTATTATTTATTTATGTAAAAAACAAAAACAAATGGGAGGGGCAAGAGTGTAGACAGTGTGGTGAAAAAATCTAACTAAGATTGAAATTTCTATCCAACACATCTATCCTTGTTTCATTGAGTTACATAATGTTTTTCTTTACCTGGCTGTTCAGGAAAGCTTCTGCCTGCTTGGCGTCTCTCAAGAAAGTCTGGAAATCAAAGGCCTGGGCCAAAAGACTGTGGCGGTTCTCCCACATGCGACGCAACTCATGCCAGCCAGTATCCAGCGCCTGGAGCCTCTGGGCTAGGAACATGTGCTGGGCATCTGTCTGACCTTGGGTCACCTCCTCACCAACGGCCCGCATCTTCTCATAGTCCTCCTTGTAGTTATCCACCTCATTTTTGATACTCTCATGCTGAGCTAGCAAACTCTCGGCCTCAGGCAGAGAAGTGGGAATGTCCTCCGAGGCCACAGCTGTCTGAGTGCGAGACAACCAGGACTGGAAATCATCCAGATCCCTAAGGAAGCCCTGCAGCTTGCTGGCTTCACCCAGTGACTCTTCACGTCGCTTCATGGTGGCGTTCAACTCTTCCCAGACTTCTTGAATCTCTGCCAGACGTCCGTGGATCTCTCCTGCCTGGTCTGGATGTTCCTCGGCCAGCTTCTCTGCCTCATTTCTCAGGTCATCCAATTTTCCCTGAAACCCCCCCCACACAAAAATAGTTTCAATTCAGAAATGATGAGAAGATCCCTCAGCATAAAATCTGAAATGTTCCTACAATGAATGTACCTTATTTTTAGATTAATTACTGCATTACTTTCCTGCTCCCTTCCCTCACCCAGAAGTCACTGCATGTGACCCAAACATACCTGAATGGCCTCCAGGTCCCTCTCCATGCCAGTGAGTTTGCGTTGCAGAGCCATCACTCCAGCCAGGTCATTGCCCAGACCCTGAGTAGATTCAATCACCTTGGTCTTTTCCTTCATCCAAGTTTGGATCTCATTACACTCCAAGTGGTAGTTCTGGATATTAAGGGCAGACTCTAGGGCTTGTTTCTTTTGAACTGCCAGTTCTTCAAAATCTCTCCATCTAGGGACCATTCAAAATGCAGTATTAAGTTTAAAAACATTGCGCTCATTGAGTACAAATATATTTCCTTGCTAAATAGTGGATTTTACTTGGTGTTATATTTTATGCTCTGACCTGTTGTTCAGT
Organism: Trachurus trachurus; assembly: GCF_905171665.1. Lineage (NCBI taxonomy): Eukaryota > Metazoa > Chordata > Actinopteri > Carangiformes > Carangidae > Trachurus > Trachurus trachurus. The sequence continues at coordinate 14,428,975 of NC_139903.1, read as the reverse complement.
TGGTCTCGTGTCTGGTGGATTTCGTCTCTGCTGCAGTTGTCAGAGTCCAGCAACTGCACTGCCACCTGGTTCACATCTGTGACTCGAGTGCCAAGGTTGTTCATCTCAGGTTCAAGAGTCTCAAATCTATAGTCATGAAGTAAAGAAACAAAAATTTACTCTTTCTTACAGGTATACAATTTAAAATTGCTTATTATCAGAAATCATTGACATTTAACAGAATTCAAGGAAAAGATTAGAGGGTACAGATGATGCACAGAGGGTTGAGTCTGAGGGGATATACATTGAGCCATCAACATATATCCTCTGATTGTAATCTCCATTCATCTTCCTCCCTTCCCTTCTTCCCAGACTGACCTCTGCTGCACCACCTCCAAGTCTTCCAGTTTGGTCGGGATCTCCATGCCATCTAACCACTGCTCTTTTTCTTCAACCCAAAGCTGGCAGGCACCAGCTTCACTGAACATGCGATAGAGGGCCAGGGCGCCCTCCAAAGCCTGGCGCCGAGCTGCCGACAGTGACTCCAGTTCTTCATAGTTCTGCTCAATAGCAGGTAGGCGGCCATCCACCTACAGTTAGCAGTACACCATTATTTAACACTCTATAAAATGTAAAATTGTCATTGAAAAAGTGTGAAAACCACAGATGCACATACCTGAGGATATTGTATATAGGCCGGTGGGAGTGTTTGGACCTGTTCATGCAGGGAGTCAATGAGGGGGCGGTGACTCTGGATTTCCTCCTCTATTTCCCTTTGCTTGCGAGCAAGAGTTTGGGTGGAGAACTCATCGTGGCCCACCTCCTGACTGGACACCTGTCTAAGAGTCTCCGTGATCCAGCCCTCCATGTCATTGGCATCTGTTTGGAACTGATGCAGGGCCACGGCTTCCTTAAGATTCTGCTCTCTCAGTTTAGTTGTCTGGAAATGGAAAGAACAAGAAAATGACATAAACAGAAATATAGTGTATAACAGAAAAAATAAAGAAGAGAGAGTAGCTTTATACTTTGATCACCACTCTAACAAATACAAAGAGTCATGATTACCACCCACCTCCTCAAGATGTGCCCATTGTCCACGGACGTCTTGAATCCTCTCTGTGACTTCTGGAGCTCCAAAGTGTCCCTCATTAACCAAATCTTCTCCAGCAGCAATGCTGTTACTTAGGGGGCCATAGCGGGCTGCCATCTCATCCCTGAAAGCCTCATGTTTACTAAGCAGATGAAGAGCAGACGTGAGGTCACGTCCACAATCTCCACTAGCCAGGATCTGCTCCTGTTCTCGGATCCAGGCTGCCTCCTCTCCGAGATCCCACAGGAACTGCCAGAGACGACGAGAATCCTCTAGGCGGACTCTGCGCTGTCCTGCAAGCTGACCAAGCTCCTCATAGGCTTGACCCAGAAGGTCAACCTTCTCACCAACTAGTCCTGGTTCACATGGTTTGTAGGCTGCCAATCAGAAAAGGCAGGAAATGAGTAAACATAGATATTATGCACAAATAAACCAGACTAAAGCTGCATAGTCTACAGAGAATGAGTCATAACATGTTTGAAAACTCACCCTGTTCGTAAGAAGTGAAGCGCTTTGCAGCTCCCTGCACTCCCTTGATCCTTTCTGCCTGACCTGAAATGTCGGCTTCTACCAAATTATGTTTTTGAAGCAGGTCCAAGACATCATGCAAATGTTTGCCACTATCCTGAGACTGCAGACGTCCCTGAAATAAGCAAAAGACACAGTCCAGTTAAATATTTGGTCAGTCAATTTTTAAAAAAATGTGTCTGTAAAAGCCTGTACAAGGTAGGAAACTTAGTTAGATCTGATATCTATCAACATAAAGCAGTGAATAACCTACCTGGAAAAATGTTATATTTAATATTTGTAAAGTTTGAACCATTCTGTGTCATATGGCTTATATCTGGTGACATTTCAAATAACCAAAAACTAGTAATAGCTTCAAACCATTAACCTAAACCAGAATCATCCTCAAATGACAGCAGAGAAGATTCAGCTTTTCTAAGCCATTAGAGTAGGCCATTAAATGGGAGGACGACATTGTGTTACAAAAAATAGATAATAAACTGTGTACAAGAATTCTAATTATGTGGCAATAGGCATCTGAATCACCCAGACATTATCAGAGTGATTCCAGCTACTACTGAAAATCACATGAGAGAGAAAAAAAAAGATGAATGTCCTTATCAACTCCAACCCAGACAAACAAGCGCCGACATTTGTGGTGTATTTCAAACAAAGTTATCTGCAGCTACATTTAACACACATATTATACTTAAGCGCTCTCTCGTTTGAGAGATGTAAAGAAAACCTGAAATATTGATTTTGGAGCAGGGGAAGTTAAGGGTCCTGCTATATTTGTTCAAACTGAGTGGGTGGCCCATGGTGCTGTGCAGTAACATTGTCTGCAGCAGTGGAGAAAGGTATACAGTACATGCTTCTTTTTAAACTGACTCATGAATCAACAGCAATTCATGATTTTTGCCACACTTAAGGTCAAACCAATTATTTACAACACACCTGACAATGCAAAGGGCAAATTAAACCAGTTAGACGGGCAGTACTAGACTGGGTGAATTCAAGTGACTTAATATCACAGCATGTGAGAACAAGGTCACCAGATTTAACCACTTAAGGAGAAAGGCACATACTCCTCAGTCAATCTCAGGAAAGCATGTCATTACTGGCTTTCCTGTGGTTAGGCCTATAAAAAGCTAATTACTGCTGTAACGGGCAGATACTAAAGCTGTCACGAACATATGTGAACAACAACTAACTTAATTGAATGGATTAGGAAATTCCTTTTTTGTTAATTAAAAACCAGGCCAGGAGAGTGTAAGACTGAACACAGTAGTTCAACACATGTGAGGAGTGTTGAACCACTGGAGTGTTAAAATAGCACTGTTAAATTAGTTTCAGGATACATTTTGTTCAGTGGGTCTTTACCTTCTCCTCTGCCATCCAGTCCATGATGTAACGCATCTCCTGAAACAGCCTCTGAAGGTCACGATGGGCATTCAGCCGCTCCCTGCGCGCAACCAGAAGCTCTTTCAGGTATTCCCAGAGTCGAAGCACATTGTCCCTGCGTGCAATTATACGTCGTACATCATGGTATCCCTCTGCTTCAAGCTCTTTGGCAACACTCTCCACAGCAGCCACACGCTCCCAGTATGCTCCAATGTCTGTCTCGATTGCCTCGTGCTTACGGGTGGCAGCTTCCACTGCTCCCAAGTCAGTTCCAAAGTTGTCCTAATTAACAGAGCAAATTCAGCGTATCACAATAAAATTATTTAATGTATTGTAACGGAAATACAAATGCATCAGTAGCCCACACATGGGCCTGTTTTCTACCTGCGACACCAGCCTCTGGTTCTCACTAAGCCACGTCTCACGCATGGCGGCTTTGCGGTCAAAACGAGCGGCGAGCATCTCCAACTTCTCCTGGCGAATCAGCTCGTTTCTCAGTGCCAGCTCACGCTCGTGCTCTGCCTTTTCTAGTCGCTCCCATGCCTATAACACCAATGATAACACAACAGGTAGCTTGTTACATCCATCAGCTATTACGCAAATACTTTTTGTCACAAAAAAAGAAAAAAACTTTGTGTGAACATGAACTATTGCCCCAACATGCAACAAGCTTCTTATTTCACTTATTGACATATGGTTTGACATATCATGATAAGACTGTACTTGTGCCTATACCTTATTGATGTCTGAGATGAGTTTGCCCTCTCTAGGCATGTAGACTTTCTGGTTGTTTGCTCGCATTTTGCTCTGGATGGTAAAGAGGAGAACCTCCAAGTTCCCTTTCTCTGTAAACCTGTGGATACAGACATCCCCTGTGCTTAACATACTTTATAGCTTCACACTGTGTATCCTAATGGTTAACATGTATTTAGATCGCATTATTATCATGAAACTGTAAACCGTTACTCACTTGGGGGGTTTCTCCACAGTCCGGTAAGAGTTGAAAGCCTGGAGCTGATTCTGCACAGCACTCAGTGAGTTAGCTAGCTGCCTATCATTGAGCGTCACTATGGTCTGCTGAATCCACTGCAGCAGCTCTGAGGCCAGGGTCTCATACTTCTCTATCAGCTGGTCAGCCTCGATGGCATAGTCCAGCACCTGCAACCAAGACAGGTCTGTGAATCCAGGCAGCAAATATTGCACGTTTTGCTCACATAATGTATTGACAACACACGCACACACATACATAGAGCCTACCTTGCCAATTCTTTTGCCCTCCACTGCCAGGGCTTTCATCTTGGAGAAGTAATGGTAGTAAGTCGCAACATAGGTAATGATGGACTTTTCATCAGGTTGATCAACATTAACATCTGAAAGAAAGAGGATAATCTCACTGCACCTGAATTCTTCTCCCATTATTTAACATTTTTTAACATTATTTTATCATAATATTCTGCATGCACAGTGAAGTTTGATTCTCACAGGCTCTGGAATAGCCTGCCCTTTCACATAAGATCAGCCCAGACCCTAGAGGTGTTCAAGTCTTCTCTGAGGACCCATTTATTCGACATGGCATTCAACTCAGGCTGAGGCAGAGCCCTTCTTGCTTTTTGCTTTTGTTATGTCCCAATGTATGCATGCATATGAATGTATGCATGCATGTTTGTATAATTGTATAATTGTGTTGTATTGCTTTCTATCTGTACAGCACTTTGACGACTTCGGTCATTTTAAATGTGCTCTACAAATAAAATTTGGCTTGACTTGACTTGACAATATTCTGAATGAGGAACAAAAATGTGCCAAACTATCATAACTGGACATGGTTTTTGTGCTGTCAGAGTAGCTGCTGTGATGTACTGATGTCTAAGCTATAATTAATTCCAGTAATCCTCCATAGTCCAACACCCATCAGTCTGTTTCGGACATCAGCTTAGTGCCTTAGTGGACAGTGTCAGGCCATCAGTGAGACTTACAGAAGTGCTTCATGTTTTTAATGGGGGTTTTACACACTCACCTTCTGGGTCCAGCAGCTTAGTAAGCCCCAGTTCTTTCTCTGCCACATTGAAGGCATTCTGGAGATTGTAGTGAGCATTGGATCTCTTCAAGTTGTCAAACTCAATCACGTCAGGTCTGCAGAAGCCGGGGGAACAATTATGAATTTGATAAGTACAGACTGCAGAGGAGAGCAGGGTGAAAACAAACAGTAATATCCTTCATACACCATCACGTCCTTGTAGCATATTAAAAATATATTTTGCCATCCATTCCAATAAATGTCTCAGTTTTCAGACCAGGATGCATAAAATAATCCACTGGAATTAGGTAAAGTCATCTGCATGCTAAACAGATTTATCATCTGTGGATTAAGCAAGCTGCTACAGCCAATTATTGCCTTTTCTTGGCTAAACCTGTGTTTTCATATTAAGCTTACTGGGGTATGGAACAGGTATAAATCTGGTCTGGGAGGCTTTTGTTGTGCACTATACAATCCATAAAATGACATTGTCGGCAAGGTGAAAAAAAACCTCTTTGCATATTGTAATTGACTGCAGTGGGTTGCACCTTCGTTTGAATAGGGGCCTGTCCATGTAAATGGCACAGTCATGGTTTACATGAATAGCTCATGGTTCATGAAACTCTGAGAAAGCAATATTAGCATTCATGTATCAAGTATCATCTTTGGCATTCTCTGAACAGTGTTCTCTGTTTTATTTGACCCTGAATTCAGGTTACTTTTGGTTTCAATTCACAGATTAATTTTTGACACAAGCTATTCATGGCACTATTACCAGCAGGGTGTGCAAGTGAGTTACCAAGCATTGCTTTTCATAGAAAATAAGTGGGTTATTATTTCTGTGATCTAGGTCATCTTAGTCCCTATTTTATTTTCATCCTTTTAGCCATACTGCAGACTGTTGGAAGGATGGGAGGAGTAGGAGGAGACCTAAATAGAAAACGGGATAAAAAACACCCCAGAGAAGTGTGATGGTACTGTGACAGGTGCTCCTCATTAGGTAAAGAAACACAAAAGGGGAGTTGAAGATAGTGAACACAGTTTGCCTTGGCGAGATAAGATCCTCTCTTTGAATGTGAAGCCCTTTCTAAAAAGGACCCAGATTCATCCCTCTTCACAATTTAGCAGGTGACAATAAGCACATGAAGAAGTCAGTGACCTGTGTTTGTGCACGATGGCATTAAACGCCAGACCATCTCGCCAGCTGGTGGTGAAGTTGTGAATGTTGACGTTGGGGTATCTGCAGAGGGGAAATGACAAGACATTAATTGTTAACTCAAAACAGCCTTTTCAGTAAAACCATGAAGTTTACTTCAACATATTAACAGCACTGTATTGTGACTAAGCCCTCTCTCGGTTTCTCCGTTCTTACCCAGCAGTTTTCATTTGGCACCAAAGCAGCAGAGCATCTTTAGCTGATTTCTTCTCTTTGTTGTCTTCTGTCTCCACACTGATGTCCTGGATCTGTCAGCAGAGCATTTACTCGGTTAAGACTGTGAATACTTCATATAATGATGTGATTAGACTTTCTCAAATACATGTTCTCATCTGTACCTTTATATTACACCAATTTAAGTAATGGCTGGAAAAATTCTGAATAATGACAGTCAGTTCATGACTAAAATAACAACATGAAGAATTACTTTGCAAATCATATCCCATCAACATTAAACTCTGTCACCATTTTGTAAGATTGCCTGAGGATGGACGAGGCTACGTGCAGAGACACAGCTTTTTGAAAAAGCTTTGCACAGCTGGGCTGAGAGAGGGGTGAGCAGAGCTTCATACAAATGTTGTATAATATTACCTGGAAGCGAAGGATGATGGTCCAGATGAGACCCAGGGTGAGACGGTGATTCCCATCCACAATGTCATGTGAGCCCATGTTTTCTAGATGGACTTTCTGCTCCTTGAGAAACTGCAGGGCTTTGTCGACATTCTCCAGGCAGTGGATACGCATGCGGCCCTTCGTGGGCTTTGGCTGTAGGGAAAGAAGACAAACAGAAAAGAAGAAATAAGTTGATACTGTTGTGCAAAGCAATCACAACACAGAACATAGATGAGGAAGAAAAGGAACTTAGAAAGAGAAAAACTAGTTGAAGCAGGAAGGGGGGAAAAAATGACATTAAGGGAAAGCAGAAATGAAGCACATGTTTTCTCCTCCTGACTTGTGGTGCAGGGTGAAGGCCATACTGAGGGCCTGGGTCAGGTCTGGGACAGAGAGGGGTCGTTTCTGTGAGATACTGACCAGCTGTTCTCCTGAGAGCACTTCCAGAAGGCGGATTAGCATGCGGCCATCGCGCAGGTCAGTGTATAAGTCACCGATGCGACAGGTCACTCGGCCCAGGTGAGAGTTCACCCATTTGGTAAAGGTCTTCTTCTGTACGGCTTCACGCTCATCTGCACATGACAAGAGAGGGAGACATGTTAAAGTTGCAATCCACCGAGAACACAACCGACTCTACTGACCGAGAAGCCACTGGCCTCAATGTTATTCCTGTCGCGGAAATAAACTTCCAGGAAATTACATTTGCTCTAAACAAACACTAGCGTCGTCTACCGTTTTCAATCACAAATGACCACAGACGAGTAAATAAAAAAAAAACACCAGACCCGGAGCAGTTCATAAGCTGCCCCATTAAGTCTCCAGGATCACTGTATTGACAGCTTACTAAGAAGGTTTCACTCTTTACACCCACACAGTTTACTGATGGCTCTGTCCATGCATGCACTGCTAATTACTCGAATGAAGTGAGTCTAAAAGAGAAAGATGACTACACAAAACTGTGTATCAAGACATTTAGTGAGCATTTTGTTGTTACTTTATTAGAGCAGGGCTAAAAAAAGAATCACAATAAATTAAGCTGTAGCAGCAGCTCAGACATATGGACCAGGGGAGTAAGAAGCTAATCCTGCTCCGCCACCTAACAAGGTGACCTCATTTCTAGGACACAAGGTCTCCCTGCCTTTTGAAAACACTTTTCCAGCATTGTACTTAATGCACTGCACTCAACACAAGCCCACGCACAATAACCCTGAAGCACACAGAGAAGAGATCAGAGGAGCTGCTCTGTACTAATGAGTTGAACAAAACAAAGCCTACGTACTGGAATATAATGGTGATGAGGATAAATGGATTTTCAGCAGTAACACATCTTTAGCAACTAATTGGTAAAGTTCATATCTTGATATATCACTGCAAAGAAATCTCACCATAATTAACAACAAAGATGGATGTTAAAAGTGTTCATCACACATATTTTTATGTGTTACAAATGCTCTTTCATTATAACTGACACAGATGTTATACACCACACACACCTCCTTTCCACAGAGCACATCAAACAAACAGGTGTAACAACATGAACCACAAAACAAAATCATATGTGGTTTAGATGCAGCATCAATAAAACTCAACGTAGAGATGCAATTGATGTGACAGACAGTGGCCTTGACTGGTCAAATTCCACTAATTACAAAAACTGTCAACTGTGTCAACATATAACCAGTCATATGAACAAGTCATCAGTAGTAGCCTTCCAACACTGAAGTCAAACCCAGTGAAGCATAGTTTGAAAAGAACAGGAAAGTAATAACTTTTGAGTGCAGCAACACTATTCAAATCTGAGACTTCAACTCCTAAGGCAAGGTCCAAATATCAGGTCAGTTCATAAAACAGTGGGAGACTGAAGGTAGGTAAGATGAATGATAGTTCTTAGAATATCATTAGGATGCTGAGATATATATATGTTTTAGTAGGCTTTGATAAATACTGTACATGAATACTAAGTGAATCCAAAGATGTGTGAAATTTGCGGTGACCAAAGTAACAGCATGTTGAGGAACCAACCACTCCACCCTAGAAGTCTTATGTGTTATTTCAAAATATGTTCTTTTTTTAGTTGGCCGTTGGTGGAGTAATACACCAGGACATAACGCTTGATCTGAAGGTGCTTCCTCCTTCACTGTGCACTACTAGAAAGATCCTCTTTTGAAATAAGACTGATGGTAAGAGAAAACTTCCGGGAATGAACTCATTTTTCAAATAAAAGAAACTGTCAGTAAAGTTTTACACATGATTAAAATACCTTCACTCAATACATTTCCCTTCCGTGTTGCTCAGTGTAATTAAGCAGATTTACATATAAATTCTTATGCTATTTATTGAATGTTACACCAACAAGATGGTGTGATACAACTTTCTTCTTCTTATCTCGTGTTTTTCCTGTTGAGACTAACATTTCACAGAGCTTTCTGTGCCCAGCTCACAGCCTTGAAATGAACATCTCAAGGCCTGTCACACCATCAAAAAACCATTACTAAGAAGTGTTTGTTGTAAGCCCATGCTTAAAATTAAATTGCCAGTACTCTACAGATTACCCTTTGTTGCTTTAACTGCTTTTCCCCTGATGACACTGTCTGCTAAACTGCAGCGGACAAAAGATTGTGTTAGTTGTTAGTTGTTTCCTATTGGGGTGCATTATAGAGGAAAACAGTAGGTAGTTGAAATCAAATAGGAATTGGTTTTTATGATGGTTGTGTCTCAAGAGGAGTATGATGTTCAAGTGTGTGCAAATGATGAACCATCTAACACAGAAACTGAAATGTACATTCTTGTATTCAAATCTATATAACTCAGTTTCCATTTCAGCAATGTAATACTAAATAAAAAAACTATTGTAAAGATAAGTTTATTCAAAGCAGGTGATAGTCTTGGCCTACAGGCACGTTTAAATTGCTGGTGCAGACTAGAGGCAGAAACAAGCTCTTTCCTGCTACCACAGCAATCAGCTGTCCTGCCCACTGAATGTGTCTTTTTCCTGTTTTTTTCTGGTTTACCTAAACTCAAGGACACCAGGCAAATAACAGTTGGTACCACTCCAACAGCCCTGCTTTAGTTGAGATATAGTTGTATGGTGTGCTGGTTGTTTGGGGATATCCTCTTTCAGCTTTTACTTACTAACTCTGAATAAACCTGTTTGGTTTCTCTGTCTCTCTCATGTGGCACACTAATAGTTCATTGAATTATTAAAAAGGACCCCCAAAGCGATTTGAAAGTATTCAGTGAGCCACAGAGGTGGATTACTGTGGCAGGTGGAGTAGAGCAAAGGAGCCTACATTCCTCCTGAAGCTTGGTCATGTTGTGACAGCACCCAGCACTGAGGAGGAGGCAGTGGGGCAGTGGGCAGAGATCCTATTGGTGATGCACACCTTATAATAAGGCTACTGAACAAGAACAATAGGAAGACAAACACAGACATGTGTGCCAATTACAGGAAGCAAACGCACACCTGTCATCATCTGCCGTTAAGGCAGATAAGGTCAAAACTGGTGCAACCGTTTCCAACAACTGGATGACATTTGTGGGTTGTGTTGTTACTGCATGAAACACATCCATGTCTAAATAGTTAATTGCCTCTTACCAACCTGTAGAAATGCTCTTTATCCACTAAAGCTAGATTATTTCTAACAAACCAGGACCAGGACCAGTGCCCCCGCTAAACTGAAAAATGTCTTATGTCATGCAAAATACCTGCTGTGTCTGACAGTGTTTTTCTAAAAGAAGAGTATGAAAGGACTGTATGAACCGTTGAGAGCAAGCTCAGTATTTATTGGGCTAAATTTTGCATAATTTTACCTGTCTAAGATGGCAGGCTGGTGTGGAAACACCAGTCTCACAGCACACATGCTTCAAATAATACCTCTCCCACCCTGGAAATGCACCGTGCCACAACCAGTAGCTGTGCGATGTGATAAAACTGACATATACACTAATAGCTACATGCCAGTAATCCAACATAAAATAGATATTGTTTGTGTTGCTAAAATTCCTTTATTTAAGATTCAAACAATCCTCTACCTCATACACGCAAAGTCTCTTCGCGTGTTAACTGGAAAAACAAGTGATTAGAATTTTCTGCACCATGTTTTCTTGTGGTGTTTACTAATGGTAGAACAGGACCAGTGGTTAGAGGCATCATCAAACGTTTCAAAAGCATATTTGGACATGTCCAGTCATTTGGAACATGTTTGTCTATGGCAGTAAGCTTTAAGTATATGTCAGGGAAAAAGAATAGAGTGGCGCCAGGCTTAGCCAGTGCCCCCTCTGTTGTTGAAGGTACTGAGGTTTAGCTTGTTGCTGAATTTGTATTTGACCCCCAAACAAACTCAGGTACTGCTGATAATGGTGATAACCTGCAGGTAATCTGAGCAAATATGCCGCCAGACTTAATCCTGTCTCTGTGGCACATCGTGACTCGGATCATGTTTAATGATAACACAGCGACAGAACACCAACAATGAACGTCACTCGTCTGAAGGAAAACATCTACAGTACATCATGCCATGCATCACAACAGCACATGTGCAGTTTAAGATAAATATAAAGCCTGTATAACCTGTAACATTACACCAAAGTCCTGGTTGTGCACTGGGTGTCTAGTGGGTGTTAATATGGTTATCTGAACATGAGTGAAACAATATCTAAACTGTATAGACTGATTGGAGGAAAGCAAGAGTGGCTGACTGATGTTTCGATCTTGATCTGATAAGTGCACTGTCATTTTTCAAGAGAAAGATACCCTGAGACTGCACCTGTTTTACATTTTTAAGAAGCAGCATCATGCAGACTTTATTACAAGTCAGACTTTGCACAGTGCAATTGGGGCAGTATCTTGTTTGAGCAGAGCGTGTCCTGCAAGCTCACAGTGAGATTGATGTGGACAAGGCATAGCTATGTCCTTCAGCCAGTAAGACGCCAATCTGTATTCCTCATGACTGCTTTTTCTCTTAGTTGCTGGCACCACTGTATTACAAAAATAAACTGAATGTTTAAAATCTCTGACTCAGCCACATGTTGGGTGGAAGCTAGGACTCAACACAGAGCCATTTAATCGCTTAATCAGCTCTCTACTACTCCACAGATTATTGATCATCACTAATTGAAGATTGTGCCCTTTGTCACAGTGTTTACAGTGCTTGAATTGTACTGCAGGTTCAGTGGCCTGTAAATTTAAGCTCGCCTCATTGATAATAATATTTGTGTGTGCTAATTTGTATACATAACAGACATTGGGCTGGTACATTATGTCACCGCTGCTCCTTGCGCACACTGGACTTGCCCTGCCCCTGATCAAACTGTTTGCCCATCACAGAAACAAAGATAAGTTTTCATGTGTGAGAACAAGAGTCCGACAGACATTGTGCCATGTTGCTCCCTGTCTTCTCAATGGATCGTGCATCCTTCTGCTGTGTTGCATGACACTGCACTCTGGGCTCCCAGTGGCTTCGCTTCAGCACAGAGGACAAGGAGTGACTCCAGCCATAAATAGTTTACCGTGGTAAGCACTTCACACAATGGCATCCAATGAATACTGCACATTCAGTCGATTTTTCATTTTTCTGACCATATACTGTCCAAACATTGGACTATTTCAATTATTTCTTTCCTCTCAGATATGTACAAAGCTTTCAGAAGAGATATAAAGAGCAAAGAGTTGTAGGTCCGGCTTCAGCACGGGCTATTTTTCCATTTTCAAGAGCTGCTAACAATGTCATCTTGTGTCACGTTCCCTAGCCATTACTGGTTCGCCTTCTAGCTGGGCCAACATGCCCTTGACTCTATATACTTTTGACATTCTGTCTCTTACCCACCCTGAACTTGCGTAATGAGTGCCTCTGGTCAGCCCGTCCTCAGAAAGAATGACTAAACTACTTCCATCAATCTGTCTGCTTTAATCTGCTTTAATGACCTTCTCTTGGACATTACCTCACAGACAAGATTATGGTATTCTGCCAAAGGGCAAAGAGAAAGGCACTCAGCAGAGGGAATCTGACTTTTTTCAAACAAATGTTGAATTTACTTTGCGTTACTTCCAGAAAAAATAAGTGGGTAGTAAAAAACAAGTGTGGTATACATGAAGCAAGTGACTAGAAAGGTGTGTCTTAATACAGAATGCATGCATTTCTCTAAAGACAGTGTCTTTGACATTTAATGTGTGCTGCTTGGCAATATGTTAGACAAAACAAACAGATATGGAAGAAATATTTACAACTGATTTTAGCTGAGAACCTTTTATAGAGTAAACCTGTATTAGTTGTAATGCAACAAGCAGACAGTGCATCGTCCTACAGTTAGCATGGACCCTGTAACTGAAACCAAAAATGCAAAGATTACATTTCTCAACCATAGGCCTCCAACTATTTTGCTCTTTGAAATTACAGAGTAGACTTTAAGCATACATTAAAAGGCACTCATTAGGGGAATACCTTTACATCTTGAAAACAGTATAGAGAAAAAGCTTGGAAGCTTTGTGGTTCAGGGTTACAATTCTTTTTGACACCAGTGAGTGGTTTGTGCTGAAAGTCAACTGTGACGTGTAACACTGGATGCAATGCAAACAATGAGGGTAAACTGTTAGAGTAGGTGGGGGAGGAGCTGGTATTTGTAAATAATGTCTCACCAACAGGAGAAAAGGCTACTTTCAGTGAGTTTTGGAGCATAAGGAATGGCTCGACTCCAAAATGTTTCCCGCTCCCATATCTGTAACCGCCAAGAGCCACTCACACACTAAGACTTTTGTTTGAGGGTCAGAGGTGCATGCGTATCACTGACTTTCAGATAAGATGAGCAACACAACAGGGCTAACATTGTTTTTTAAATTCAACTATATCATCATGCTCATCTTTGTGTGTTATGATTTAAATGAAGGTTACAATAACTATTACATCCTTGAAATCAGCAATTTTAGGCAGTAGTAAGGGGTGTGCGCACAACAAAACAGGCAAAATGGCACATGCAGATGCACATGCTTTGACAGCTTTCTGTGTAAAAGCGGAACTGCCCTTCCTTTGCTTATGACTTTGAAAGCAGGGCTGTGGTAAAACCGCTGCCTTGCCACATGTGGTATGAGTTATTTTTACACTTTTAACAGTTTGAGGCCACGAGTATAGAAACAAAGTGTGTTTGCCTATTATGCCTAACTCTCACAGGTTTGTTCTAACAATGACAAAAAGTGACAGGGTGAATAAGATGAAGACCTTTCTTACAGCACTGTCCTCTTTCCCTCTCTGGAGTTACTGTAGTAAAGGCACTGATCAGTGATGACACTGAGAGGTCATGCCTCTCTGTGTCATCTGCAGCTGCAGCAGATAATGGGGTAGATAAGGGAGGAAAGGACTGGCCAAGGCCAATCCCATGAAAAAGGAGACAGAAACAGGCACCTCTCAGACACAACATCTGGACACAAGATGGGTGTGAAATGTCAACAAGACAATAATTGTCCTAAAGCTTCTAAGAATACACTTTCTTGTTGTCTTTCCAAGCAGAAAGCAGTCAATATTAGTTGAACTGTACAAACAAGAAGTGTGTGTATATTTGTACATGTGTGTACATATGGTAAACCCTCACCATCAGGTAATGTGACTCTGAGTTACAGCTGGGGGCCACTAGCATCACAGCTTTCACTAAGACTGTTGTAAATATTAAGTTACAATATTCAATTCATAGTGTGCTGCTAGGCTTGAAACTCGACCTAACGTGTCACTGATCTCATCCAATATCAATTCAAAACCCTAAATAAAGTGTATGTACAAAACAGTTGGTTTTCAAAGTTCATGAAGACCAAAAAATAAGCTACTTGTTGTGTTGAGATATATTTGAACAAAGGCATACAACTCAAACCTGATGAGTGACAGTCCACACTAAAGTCCACAGCAGTTACCTCAGCAGGTAGCCCGGACAGTGACTGTTTGAACAATGACCCTGTTTTCTAATCTAACTCACACTGTGTTTATCTATGAACTGGGACACATCAAAGAAAAGTTAAAATGTGTTTATCTTGACAGTGAGCTCAATAACTGGAAGTATAAGGTACTATGAACTTGACACATGGCAGTCTTCACGACTGCATAACGTGTAATATGATTTTTTTTTTAATTAGCTGTTTGTATGGGTTAATGAATAATGTTAGGGTTGGCCAAAAAAGACAAACAAACTAACAAACAATCCTCCCCCACCCCCACCCTTCCCCAATTAATGCTATCTCCCTTGGCCAGAGTTATTTAGTGACTCAGTTTATTCTTTACTGGTTAGATATTATTTACCACTGGTTCAGTTAATGCAACAGCACTTTAGCCAGAAAACCTCAAAGGAAAGACACTCAAAAGGGAATCTTTTCAGATCTAAATCACCTCAACTGGCTCCCTCTAGATGTCCGAGCTCCTCGCCCCTCATCTTGGATGAGTCCAGAATGATATTCTCCTGATTTAACTAATTTCTGAAGCTTGCAACTGCTCATTTTTTCCCATATGTTCGATTGCACTATTACCTTTGAGATCCCACGATTTTTACACTGCTTTGTTAGAGGCAGTGACTGATCACCACCAAACAGGGGGACCATTTTCTGGCAGAAAACTCACAATTGGAGTTGCTGTTTCTTATCCAAGCTGCTTCACACTCAGTTGTAAACCATGCTAAAGGTCACAGTCACAGATGACGAAGCCAAGAGAAGCACGTCATCTGCAAAAAGGTTTAGAGATGCAACTCTGAAATGCACACCTGACCTGACCTGATTCATATGCCTCTGGAGTATGGAGGGGGCTTCAGATTCAGAGGACATGATGGTCAGGTTCAAGCTCTCCTCTAAGTGCTCTTTTTTATCACTTGACAGTGACCCAGGTCTGGGTCAGCAGTTCTTTGCTGAACAGTCTGAGCGAAGCTATGCTTTCCCTTCCAGAGTCGTCAACTGGTTTGCCACACCACTAGACAGATAGGATGTGGGCTACATGGCCTCCTCGCCACCATAAAATAAGAAATAATGTTGTCAATACATCTGTGTGAAATGGTGGTACAATGACACCCAACTATGCATGTGCTCATCTTGGGATTCATCATTCCAGCAGTTGTCTGGAATGATTTAACACAAGGAGGTGGGGAGTGACATTAAGACGAAGCCTGAAGGGCAGTCAAACTGGAAATACAAGTGGGTGTTGCCAAAATGTGTTTGTGTGTCTGAGTATGTGCATTTGTGAGTATATTTACAGCAAACTTCATTCACAGCAAATCCGTGCACAGAAAAGCAAAGAACATATAATCATATTAAAATAAAATTCCCCTCTCTTTGTATACTAAAAAACAATGCTTTGGGATAAACTTTTTCACTTATTGTCACAATATTATTGTTGTAGGGAAGTGTGAATGAATTCTGTCACCACAAATACGGTGACTGGTCATTGACCACAAAAACTTAACAGCGAGTTTAAACTTTCTTGCTTGACAAGTTGAAAAAGACATGTAGGTATGTACCCGTAGCATCATCGGGAATGACGTTTCATGGTTCACTCTGAAAATGTTGAAAATCTTGTACAGTATTTTCTCTGCACTAAAATGCTATCCATACTGTGGGTCTTATCTGCAGTCAAGAGGAATGGTGCTGTAAGTGTGGAGGGTTTGAATTTTTTTCTATTTTGAATTTAGACATCGATTCAGAGACGTACACCTATACATCCTTTTGGAAGAACAAAGACTTCCTCAGAGGTAATGACGAAATTACTTAATATAGGAAGTGAATATATATATTGTTTAAGACAGAAATATTTTTCAAGAATGACAAAAATGCAGCGAGCATAGACTCGAGTTAAGTTGAAGACAGCAACCAGGGAGGGACCGGAAGCTAGCAAAACAGTGTGAAGCCAGTTTCAATGCACACACACTCTGCTACAATACATAACATCATGGCCAGTGATTAAGGCGGCAAAGCTCAAGGGAACAGGCTGCGTGATAATGAAACCATTCTGGCAAGATACCAATGGCAATCAAACAAAAATCTACACCTCATAGGAGAGGGTTTTTTCTCTTTTCAGTTTTTCTTCATTTTACCATTCTTACTGCTGATTTTAGAAAGCAAGATCAACACATTAGTAGGTTGTGGGAGTTGCAAGATTCCTGAAAGTGAATCACATATGCTGCAGGAGCTATTTTAGATTTAGTGGGGTTGTTGTATCATAGATCATGTACATGTCAGCACTAAAGTTACCACATTATTTCCCAAGTCCTATGTCACAACCTCTGTGATTTCTGTGCGCAAGGACTCACAGGCTTTGGCCAGAGACAGAGCCATGCATTGTAAGAAGATAAGAAAGGACAGGTGGCTCAGTGATCAGGTGCCAGAGTGACTGCCTGCTTTAAAGCTGAGCTCAAGTGTACCGTTTGTCTACTACAGCTCTCCTCAACTCTCTCAAAATCAAACTCTAAAATATTACCATATTGATAAGTGTTTTCAACCTCTCACAGGTAATCACTAATACCTGAAAAACACTGAGCGATGTAGGGGTTCAGTCAGAATGGAAAGTACCTGCTATGGGACTACAACTAGAGCACAAGCCAACACGACAAATTCTGTTTACGGTAATATTTCCTGTTTCACCAGACAACAGGAAAGGTGTGGGAGTAACACCTAACAATCTTATCAATGACTTATTAACAACCATTTCGATTAGATACACAAGAGAATTTGAGACTCTAACCTGTGATGTCACTCGAACTACTGTACATTCAAGTAAAATTACTTAACTAACAAAACGGGATTTCATCTATAACGCAATTGTTGTCACAATTCACAATGGAACTGAGACTTTGGGAATCTTACCTTGCAGCTGTTTAAACCGTCCTTCCAAGATGTTAGAGTATTGCACCTGATTAACAAATGCTGCTGGGGACAAGCAGGGCTCTCTGTCCCTGTGCTCCCATTCCATGGCTTCTTTTCTGGATCTCTCTCCTAAATATTCCTCTCAGATACAGAGTGAATAGAAGTTCTTGTGCATAGCACAGCCGAAACAATATTTCTCACTTAAAAAAAAAAAGGTATAAAATCCTTTAGAGGTTTTTCCAAAAGATAAAAGTTTTGTTTATCCAAAATGCCTTAGTGTGTCCTTCTCTTTCAGATTCCCTCAGCGCTGTACCATAGTAAGGCAACACACAAGCTTGAAGATATTGCCTCCTGTTCTTCTCTTCATCGACTGTACGTCCCACCTTGTTCAATGAAAACAGCAGTGAGTGCAAGGGGGAGAGAGTCTTCAAAAAATAATTTCAAACAAAAGTGAAGAACAAAATGTTCTCTTGTTTCACCTCCTCCTGAGAAGACTTTCCCCACGCTTGTGCCCTCTGAGCAGAGTAAAATCTTTGGTTGCACTCCCTCGTGGTTCAAGCAAAGGAACACTTCACTTGCTATAGCAGAGCACAGCAGAGCAGGCTAACCGGCTGTGGTCGGATAGCTGTGTAAACAAAGCCTGCTGTGCTGTCTGAAAATTGTGTCATTTGCATAAGGTGTGTGTGGAGGGAGGAGCACAAAGGAAGAACATGGTGGAAAGATGAGGAGGGAGGAGGTGTAGAGGTGGACTAAACCATTAGAGTTCTCTGGACAGCATAGCTTGAGGCGGATTATTTGACTCCACCTTAATACCAGGGAGCACCGGGGTGTGGCCTGCCAAGAAGGTACTTCACGAAAGTCCTCATCAGATTTTGTCGCCTTATCCTCTTGTCTCACTGTGTGGTTTCTTTTTTTCCCCTGCTACTCTCTAAGACATCAATAGATCTTCCCTCCTGTGTTAAGGGGTCTGACTTATGATAAAAATGCTAAGACAGGAAGGAAGTAGTTGAGAAAGTCCCAGCAACACAAAAAGCTCTTTCCTGCCTCAACAAGATTTCAAAGTGTGAACTTGTGTGTGTGTTTGCCAGGCAGATTGTTAGGCAGGGGTGGGGGTGGAAATGACTTGTTACATGTCTGAAAGTATTATATGACTGTTCTATATAACACGTTTTCCACTTGACTAGATTAGGGACAAGTGATAAATTAGGTTTAGAAGACCCCTTGGAAAAGAAATAAAGATTATTTTTAATTGTCCAATATGGCTGTTTTTCACTGTCAAATTAACTGACTGTTTGCAAACACTGGAGGAAAATGGACCTGTAGTTAGAGCTAACCTGGGATTTAAGGGTTGCAAAATAATTATTTTCCTCCATCACTAAACTAAGGAACATCATGTCAAAACAACACAGTAATTACAGCCTTTAGGCACATGCTTCAGATTCATGGCTATACCGCACAATGCAACACCAAAATTAAAGCAGTAGTTATTTAAATTTGAATACATTTCGAAAGATGAGTTACTTATTGAGGGTTCTGGGCTTTTTTAGAGCTGCTGATTAACACTAAAATGTAACAGTAACACAAAAGTTACAGATGTACTAACTGCCCATGTGTACAAAAATTACACAAGACTGTAAACACAGAGTACTAAGGTCACAGCCTTTCTTACAAGCGGATGGTGTTTTGGTCTGGTCAGGGGGCAGTAGTAAAATGGACTGGTTGTGTGTTTGATCTGAGCTGGTCCTGATGAGCTGGGAGCATCTGGATGGGTCTCATTAGAGGCCCAAATGCCCCGGGTGCTCTGTGACTGGTGTTTATGGAGGAGGGACCGGACTAATGAGAGCCAAAGAGACCACACTTCCTTCTGAAGAACAGAGGCTATGCTATGGTCACATGCAGTGAGAAATGAGGAACAGAGAACAGGTAAGCCACAGTAATGGCCATTTAAGATCCCACTGGGTATATCTCAAACCAATGCCACTTACCATAAGAGGCAGATGTGACGGCTGGTTTTCTGTGTCTGGTATATGCATTTTAACATTTTATGTTAAGGCCGTTTCCTCCCCATGTAACCAATGAGTCATTTTGATATCTCATTAAAAACATACAGGACAGGATCAACAGTCATTTGGTGAAACTTGTAAAATATGAAAACGAAAGCGTGAGAAAGTCTGCCAAAGTGGGATGTGGGAGACACTCACATTTAGCAAACTGGAATTAATGATAATTTATGATGGTCTGGTGTGCTGAATGGACCCAAACAAGAAAGAGGAAAAGATAGTAGCTGCTGGGGGAGTAAGCGCTGCCAGAGCGAGAATGGCATGATCTATTGCTGAGCACGTAAATCTTATCCATCCTACAGCACAACTCCTTCTCAGGACCTGAGGGAGGTTGGAGGGCTGGACCAAACTCAAAATGCTTGCAGTAAATAGCTGATCTGAGGGGAATCCCCCTGGAGCAAGTACGGTTGATTTCTCATTAGAGTCCCAAAATTACTCAAGTCTTAATATCAGTCTCCAAATGAGGCCAAATGTCACAGAGCGAATAGATATTATATTCTATTACTCTTACTTCTGTGCTGTCTCTTAGGTCATTATATCTGAATTAAATAACATAATAATAAAAACCGTGTTAATAAAGGCATACATATGCTAAGTGAGAAGTGCTTTGTTCTTTCACACTATGGAAGTCTCTGGAAGCATCCACTACTGAATATGTCTAACTGTGTTAGTGTGAAGCAAGGCATTTCTTTAAAAACTGCCTATTTGCATAGTTTGCTCTGCAACCTACACAGTATAGAAGAGCAGATAAAAGGCTATTTATGCAAATGAGAATGATCTTAACACAGTGAAGGCTCTCTGCAGTGAAACAAGTGGCAACCACTACGGTCACACGAGTAGTAAAATGACTCCAAGTTTCCAACAAACTGTGACAAGTGTGAAAAGGGTAAACCGGGAAATGAGCCAATCATATTTCAGGTGCAAAAGCTAAGACAGTGTAATTGAGATGTGCGTGGGAAAGAAGATGTGTAAGAAAGCAGTAGCTTAGAGAATGTAGCAGGTCCCAACATTTTGGGATAAGTTTAAAAAGATGGGCAGAAGCTGAGCCTGGGGGGAAATAGCTGCTAGAGCATGTTAAAGAATGTGCACATCAAGCCTATACTTGTCAAAGAGAGATAGTATCACAGGTATTTACATGGGAGGGCACTCACACACTCTCTACTTATGCACATAGTTTAAACTCCCCTCTGTTGCATTACTTAATAATGATATGACAGTATGACTTGCTATCTTTAAATTCAACACATTGCATATGAGCAGAGCACAGGGAATACTAGTTTTTTTGGTGGGGTTTTTTCTGTTGGCATGAGGAAATGTGTCAGGCCGTATTTGTAAGTGAAATTAGGTTTATCTTTCAGAAAGACTTTGACTACAGCCTTACTCAAAGATTATCAGAGCATGTGGTTTTTGGTGTGCGTGTATAGTGTATGGCTCTGTGCCTGTTTGCCTCTTGCTCCCCTCTGCTGGGATTTCCATGATACTGCAACTTGTTTTGCCTTCATATCAGAGCAGAATGTGAAACCAGGACGACTCAATGTAGTTGCATTAATACAATGCATACACACAAGGTGTAGGTATGGTAGGGAATAAAACTGTGATCGAGATTAGCATTATAATTATAATTCAAAAACACAACTTCTGTCATCAAGAGGAAAATAAACTCAGTCTGGGTAAAATCTGTACAAATTCTCATGTAAGAGTTTTTGTTTTGTTTTTTTGAATAGTCAATAAATGCTCGGACATAAGATAATTTTTTCCCCAAAAAATTCAAAAAAACAAAACACAGCTTCATCATCTGAATCAGCCAAATTGATAAAACATTTTGAGCACACCTAGTCCTAAAGTCTAATCTCACCACCTCATTCCATCAATGCTTATTGCTCTTTGGTGAATTGACTGTACTGCCGTGGCTTTGTCCTCCTTTTGCAAGTATTTCTGTCTTGCCCTACAAAGAGAGAATTGAGCCTTTTGGGACAGAAAAGAATTAAGTTTGTTCCTCAGTCTACAGAGCATAATTAGATTTCTGCAGATTACAGTTAGTCTGTGATTTTGTCAAATGCTCCTGTCACAAATGTTTTAGAAGAAGTTAATATATCAGCATAAGCTGCATGAGAATTATTTCTCTCTACTGATGACATTTTTTCTTTGTGTGTTTTCACTACATTTAAGGACTGTTTTCTAGGGCTTGGACGATATGCTTTTCTCCCAATTCGATTATTTTACGATTTTTTTGGGTGCCGATTAGGGCTGAAACGATTACTCGAGTAATTCGAATAATTCCATTACAAAAAATGATCAAGGCAATTTTTCCTGAATCGAAGTCAATTCCACTAAGCGGTTCTGACACAATGTAAGGCAGCATAAATAATAATATATTTTATACATATAAATAATATAAACATGTGTGTTTAATGTGTTCTCTAATCGAGATGAACGCTGGTGAGAACGAGTCGATATTGATGGCTATGACGTCCCAGACATTTGCACTTCGGATGAAAAGAGATCAAAATATGAAGATTTAACCTGCATCTGAGCGCTGATCAGCTGATCCAGAGCACAATAGATGTGGCTGCTCAGCTGTAGCGGCGTATGTGTGTCTTATAATAACAAGAAAAAAAGCACACAAAAAAAACGGGATCGTCCTCTCAATTGACGATAGAGGGTTGGTTTGCTGATTGGCATAAGCCTAGTCACAGACATTCAATAGAGTATTTTAATCTTATCAGTTATCGGTTATGAATACGGTAAGTTAACGAGCGTAGGTTATCTTAGCTTGCTGCAGCGCTGTATACTGAAGCCTGTGAGGGCGCGCAAAGAGACGGAGGAAACATTAATTAAAAAATCGATTTTTGAAGTTTATGAAACGATTCCGAATCGTAGGGGATAAGAATTGCGATTCTTACATGAATCAATTCTTTCCCCCACCCCTACTGTTTTCCTTGAGTGGTGTGAATACCATCTATTCTGTATACTAATTCTCTATGCTAATGTGCTGCTCATGCTACACCAGCTGTATCGTGTAATGTGCTGCCAAAGACCTTCATTTCTACCGAAAAAGGCATTCAGAATTTCTGATGGTCCATAACATGTGCGTGTCAGTAGCTGAATGTTTCTGGGCTTGCATTTGTACTTTCACAAAACTGTAAAATAACAGCTGTTAAAATTTTTAGTTTACGGTAATAAAATATAATATCCAGATAATATATTTTTTTACATTTAGGTTTTGGTAATAGTTACCAATTACTTTGTGTCGTTTCAAAGGGGCTCTCAATCAGTGGTATATCCAACAAACTAGGATTCCTATTGAAAACATGGGAAAATGCAGTCAAGAGACCAAAGACTGAAGTGAGTCTGCTACATTTGAAACACACAGTCTAATCCAACACAACAACACCACTAACTACAGCCTCAAGGGAATCAACACCATAGAGCTAAATCAACAATTCTCTCACAGTGTTATCCAAAACCTTCAGCACGAAGGCTTTTTTGCTTTTTTTTTTTTGGTTATTGGATTGGATTGTACAGGTATACAGGCCTACCGGCCTACCGGTAATATATCAGGAACTCTTGGGCAAAACCTAAATATCTCCAGTCTAAAATACATTTGAAAAGTTCATTGTTTATCGTCAGCAAACACATATTATGGGTGCATGTTAACTTAATGTAGGCAGGTGAGGCCTGAGGTGAAGTGTACCTGCGAGAGCCTTGATGCGTGAGCGCTCAAAGAGTCGTGCTGAACTGTTCTCATTATCCCAGTCAGTTTCTGCTGCCAGATCCCAGCGGTTGTTGATGTCATTATACTGCTGCTGGATCTCCAAGCTGTCAAAGTCCGTCGGCGAGATGGTGCTCATGGTGCCCAGGCTGGAGGAAAACACATTCAACCTACAATCCAGACGGAGATAAAAAAAAAAATAAAAATAAAAAAAACATCCAAAGTTAGTGAAAAGAGAGAGGTCAGAGGGAATTTCATAAAAGCTCGACAAGACTGACCCTTGAAATGTTTGCGAGGTAAATCAGTTTAAAAACAGAACTTCTATTTCTGTTTCATTTGGGGCAAGATGATGCACTGTAACATACATCACCCACACTCTCTCCACACAGCCTCTCAGCTGCACTCTACTTTTATATTTTCAAATGGCAGTCATATGCAAATAGCAGCTTAGACAGTACAACTGCCAGAGTGTGTTATGAGATAAAAAAAAACTTTGAGATAAGCTCGGCAACTGTCATGAAGTCGTAAAATTAGCCAACCAGTAATTCAATATAACTGCTCCTGTAAAACCAGGGCAGCTCCAGTAATCTCATTTAAGCCTAAGTGTCAATGGCAGAAGCAACCTCTATCTACACTGATTAGATCTGGACTTGTCTTGCACATGTGTGAGACCTAGAAAGGTACACTTTGTGTGCAAAACCTTTGCGCGCACACGCAGACAGACACACACAAACAGAGACAAAGATAAGATCAAGTGCCTAAATATCAATATGCATTGTATCAATAATTACAGATTTTGATGCTTTCAAACAATATTTCCATGAAACATGTCTTACTAAAGAAGTCGCTCGTAGTTGATAAGAGGAAGGGAGGTTGATTGGTTATTTAGTTTGAAAATGCTGTGGAAATATAATGTTGCTTTGTACAGTATAAAAAATGTTATCCTTCTGCCATTTTGAGTGCAGAAATGCATTTAAACGAACAAAACAAAACAAAACATGGCAACATGCACACTGCAAGTTACTGGATGGTGCACTCATAACGTCTCTGGTAAAACATTCAACGTGAGACACAGCAGCAGGCATCAGACGGGCAACAACTGAAGTCATATCAAAATCAATCAAGATTTATAAATTGTGCAGGAGTGGAAGGACAGGCTTTGATTTGGGACACTATCCAATTGAGAAATAGCATTGTGTTTGTCAAAAAGTACTATCAGCAAACTGCTTGACTCAAAAAGACAGTCACCTCAAAATGTAGTTTCCTACACTGTATATACTAAACAGTGACGAGTGAAGACTTAGCAGAGCATACAGACCAACACCTGACACTACATTCGTATTTTTAAATGTTCTTAAGGTTCAACTGGATGGTGGTAACATCAGGGTCCGACGTTAAGGTTTTTTCGTACTTGCCCTGTCGGGCAAGTACTTTTCAAATCTACTTGCCCCATCTAAATTCTTACTTGCCCTGCCTAGGTTTTTTTTTTCTGGTTGTGTGGTGCATACTTTCGCTCATGACTTATATCTTACTAAAATCCTTCCTGTTGACTATACACAACACTACACAACACTTCTTTCTTCAGAAAGCAGTATTTATTATTATCTATAATTGCATTTAAATGGCAATCATTGCAGACATGTAAAATTAACTGCTATTTCACATTATTTGACCAGTAGCAGTTACACCCTCCATGCCCTATCTGAACAGGTGAGCCACCTGTTTAATGCCCGATCACAGTTGAAATCTTGAACTGAAGGGCCTTTTAATGGCTAAAACATTAACCTGGACAACATTTTAACAGATAGCTGGCTCCTCCAATCAGATTTTATTCTTTTCATTGCATTCACATGCTGCAGTGGACAATTTAGCTTCAGTATTAATGCAGTATCTAAAAATATATATATATATATTAGAAAAGACCAATTTAAAAAATAATTTTGAATATGAAAATGTTCATGTCCATCTATATGCTCTCAATACTTGGTTGGGGCCATTTGACTTGAACTACTGGAAATAGCCTAGACTTTTCCATGTTACTCTAGTTTATTGAGTTGCCCCTGTAAAACTCAAGGATGTGGGACATTGAAACAACAGTGACAGGCAAACAGCCAATCATGTGTGTCAAACTCAATTTAGTTCAGGGGTAACAAACAGCACAATTTGATCTCAAGTAGGCCTAACCAGTAAAACAATATCATGATAGCCTATACATATATTTTAAAATTTCTATTCTATAGTTTTAGTACATTATTAAGATGTTTACAGTTAATGAACTATCCTTTTACAAAACATATTATGAACCACCTGAAATTTCTTGATAAAAATATGTGCAATTTAAAATTTTCACACTTGCTGAGGGCCGGATTGGACCCACTGTTGGGCCGGTTTTGGCCCGCGGGCCGCATGTTTCACACCCCTGGTTGTAGCGCCGTCTCCACGTGTGTTTATTGACAACAGGATTATAACCTAAAAAGGGCACGTTAGCTCGTCGGTATGGTAACTAAACGGTGCGTCTGCCCCGAGTCTGAAACAGCGGCGGCGTTAATGAAGCAGCGTCAGGCCGCTCACAGTCAGTGAAATGCTCGGTGAAATCGCCGATTACGGCGAGCCGCGAGCGACGTACCTATCTCACCTGGTAGAGCACCCGCTGCAGCGACCCAGTTCGATCCCACCTGACAGTGCCTTTGCTCCGCGTCAACCCCCCCTCTCCCCCCGTCTCTCTCCAGCTGTCCTTTCAAAATAAATGCATAAAAAGTCCGAAAATAAAAAATAATAAAATCTGAGTCGGTGCTTGCCCGACCGGGCAAGTCCGCGCAGGTTCTACCTGCCCGCCGGTAATTTTTACTTGCCCCGGGCAATCGGGCAACCGTTATTGTCGAACCCTGAACATAGATTAATGTACGTATGTATGATAATCATTCTGCCATATGTGAAGATGAGTAAAACATGAGTAAAGGATTCTCTACTCTATGTACTACAAAGGTGTCTACACAATGTGATATGTCAGCTGTGAAGGATTGTGGGTGTCTACTTGATGCTGCTGTAACATGGTTGGAGTAACACAGCTTCTGTATGTTCAATCAATACAAGATCAGGCTATATTTATGCTTCAGGTGTCCACCACCCTGGAGTTTTCAAGGCCCTGAAACTGAGCCCGCTGGAAACGCTGCTGGACCCACAGAAATGCCCGCAACAATGACACAGACATAATGACTTTTACTGCCTCTGCACTTGCTGTCGGTCTGTCAGGTGAATTCATTTGAAGAATTACCAACAATATGTGGCTAGTAGTTAAATTAGTGCATACCCACTTTAATATAGTAATCTAATGGATTTATGGTTGGATATTGTTTGGTGTTTTTTTTTAAGTCAAAAAGAAGTTATGATACCAGCGATCACAGATGATGGAGTAGCCTATGGTAATGATTCTCTCTAAACATGTTATTGCAGACTACAAATATTTGAAACATTAATTTACAATACACAGTTTGCAAAGTTTACAAATCAGCAGAACTTGTTGTAAATCCGTTGTATGCTTCAAAATAATATTCAACATCTCACCAGCCTTTGTCCTCACTGATGCAAGCCTCGCATAGGGCTCCAGCAATAAGAGCTTAGTAATACTGTTGGATTCTCAACTTCCCACAGATTTGCTAAATATCAGACTTTAAAACGTGTCCAATCAGTGATAGTGTATGTTAATTTATTCATTTCACTTCATTGTTTAAAAAAAAAAAGTATGACACTAAGCACATAAGACCAGACCATCCTGTCCTTAGTATTATGCAGACACTCAATGGGGGATCTCCATCAAGACAAAATCCCCACTAGAGACCCATTAACTAACTGGGGCCATTTGTTTAAGAGCATTCAAGAGTATTTAACAGATTAATAGATGTGGTTGAATAGTCAGTTTGCTAAAACCTGTTAGTTTATCTTTTGTTGTGTCTAGTGGCTGTGATTTACTTTAAACTGAGGTGATGGAGGGGAGAGGGGATGTGGTAAGATGATGGTAGGGTGTTAGAGGAGCTTTCTCTAAGCTTAGCAGTTAGCATGCCTCCTCAGTCATGCTAAACCTTGAATGAATTGAATCCTCAACCAATACATTTAATGCACAGAGAAAACAGATCCCCCCATTTAGCCATATCTGCTCACAATCATGACTGGCATGATGAGTTTAGTCAAGTCTTTGTTAGACTGCAATGTGTTACAATGAGACGATAAAAGATAGAGAATGGGGAACTCTAGAGAAGATTAAGTAGGGCAGCTAAGCAGTACATTGCTGCACATTAATGAGGCTGTGTATTAATTTTCCTATCTTTTTCTTGATGTGTGATGGAAAACCAATAAATCAGCTGATGGCAGTGAATGATCTTGTCATCAGATAGGACCATTCTTGGACTAATCAAGTCATGCCAAGTCATGTACTGACTAAATCCACCCAGGAGATTACTAACAAACAGTTGACAGAAATAGCTATCATCATTGCCATATCATGATAGCTATCATTGCTGTATAATGCTAGCTATTTCTGTCAACTGTTTGTTAGTAATCTCCTATGGCAATAGCATAATCGAGCAAAATGTAAAAGTTTAAAACTTCAATAAAATGTTCCACTCAGAAAGCTAAGATGTCGTTTGACAGCAGTCTGCAACTATTCTGTGTTAAAACTGCAAGTAGAGTTTTGCTCTCAGTAATTATCTGCAGCTGTATACTGTAGCATGGGGGTGGTTTAATGTTTTTCCTGCTCCACACTATTACAGGTTTTTTTGTGTTCTATATCTGGTGTATTTTGTGCGCAGTTTTCTCCTCTGTATAAACCTAGGCAGAACGGGGCGGAGGATCCATTAGGTGACCAGGTCACAATGAGCTGTGTAAGGATGATTTATTTGGCTAATGTTTTGTTGAAACGATCCAATTCTACTATTTATGATCATCTACAGGCTGACATACAATTTTACAAATATCATTAATAAATTTAGTTTTTAATCAGACCATGGAAGTGTCCATCATCCAAGTAAACCTCACTATTGTTGAGCCAAGTCAAACAAGTCCCACACATTCCAGCTATAAAAAATAAAACAAAACCCTGGCAAATCCTATTAGTGGCAGATTACGAAGTGGCTGGCAATAGAAACTAAATGCAGGGATTAGAGAATAAGGCAGAACAACGCCTCCACACTGCCCCCCGACCTGTCACCTCTCTACTCACTGGCACCCCAGGACTCCACTGGTGCTTTGAACCAACTGTGTGTAGGAAGTGAGCATGTTATTCCTGAGTCCCATTTTGTGGTTGGATCTCTACAATAATAATAAAAATAATCATAATAATCACAGTCGGTCCACAAACATCAATTTTGACAACTCTCATCCTTTTAAATTAATGTCCTCAACATCACCAGGTCTAATTATGAGGCAAATTTAGAAATAAACAGATATAATTTAAGGGCATACTATACAATGTGTGTTGCTGTTGACAATGAGCTAAGAGGTAAGATTTCTACACAGCTTAAATAATCAAAATGTCACGGCACGGAGGCAAGAGCCAAAAACAGGACACATTATCCAGGACAGGCCTGGCAGCGATGAAGTCCGTGACAATCCATCTGTGGGAGTGGACGAGAGCAGGGGCTGGATGGGGGCAGGACCAGTGAGGTCACAAGAGTCTGGCGAATGGAGGGCAATCCTCCCCTTGTTGTGGATGGGAAGAGGCTTTACTCAGGGTGTGCGCTAATCACTCCTCAATGGATCAGACAAACAATCCCTTGACCTACTATGATACAACCTACTACTTATCCTCCAACACACAACAGTGTGGCACAACACCGCACATGAAAGCTGAGCTAACCTATTACACCCTGGCCTACCACCACCAACAGCATCCCACACGTACAGTGCTTCTGAAAGCCACAAATACAAATCCTCCCACTCAGAATGTAACCATTAGCATTCAGCACACAAAATGGACTGGTTGAACAACTAATATCGTGCTAGCAGCTGAATAGTGTCACAGAAACACCTCCCCCTGTTCAAGAGAGATTCAAATCAGAGATGGAAAACAAACCTGCAACTTTAAATTTGCTCTGCAAAGCAAACAGGCATAAAGACGCCTTTTCAGTTCTTGTTCTTGTTTAAACACTAACCTTCTGGAGACATCAGATGTTAGCCCCCGAAGCTACTGCAATTCAACTTCCAACAATACTCGCATTAGGAGGAAAAAGACACAGACAGGCAGACAGATGTGTCACAGAAAGGGGGCATAAAAGAGATTCTATGAAAGAAAATCCCCTCAGGGCCTAATCCACAAATAAATAACAAAGGACACACATTAATGTAATGAAGAATTTAAAACATGCCACATATCCTCTAATAATACTCTCTGTACACTTGCTAGTGCAATCAGAACATAAAAACAAACAAAAAATAATAATTCAGTGACATCTTGTCTCCATTTGAGACTAACCTTTTCACACATGGCTGCATTGTGCTTTCTGTAGAATACCTAGTGAATAGCTTTCCTGATAATGGGAAGAGTGAAAGTGGGACACAGAGGAACTGGCCTGAAGGCTAAACCCCGGCTTCTGCCCAGACAGGCACACATCAGGCTATCCCTCACAGCAGAGTGACACCGGCTAAGAAAGCAGGGCAGCGTCGCCAGCAGCATGATGGGCAGAGCCACCACCTCTCTCTGTCTCACTCTCCATCATCATCCCTCTTCCCTCCCTCCCGGAGCTGCTTGCCTTCGCCCAGCTGGTCTGTTTGTCAATGCACCCGTTAATCAGGCAAAGAGGAAAAGAGAAATGGAGCCCACAATCAGTTGCCTACAGGGAATTAGGCCTGTGCACATGAGCCAGCCACACAGCCACCACGCGCGCACCAGGGGAATTGGGTAGACACACACACATACACACAACCAACCACTCCCTGTAATGTCAAACAAAGGAGCCATAAACCTTGCCATAAAATCCATTACAAACACCACAGTGTGAGACTGGTATTCTAAATACACAATTATTACGTTCTGAACGTTTTACTGAAAACTGATTACTGCAAACTAAGCAGCCAAATTTCTGCACTAATTTTAATGAGTTCAAGCTGGAGGAGCACCTCTGTGTTGCCCAAAATCAGCCTGTGATACACAGATGAGCCTGAAGGGCGGGGTGGCAGATCCCAAAATGCAGCCCACAATGCCTGCCCCACCAAACTGGCCCCATACAATAGAGGAGTCAGCAGAGAGTTGGGGCCAGCCGTTCGAGCCTTTCCTGTTTGCAGAGATGAGGCTGCCAGAGGCACATATGTATCAGAGGCCCCTCCACAGGCTGCTGATCCTGGCTTCAATGCCCTGCTGAATAGGACAGCAGAGGGCCTTTGTTGACCTGTAGCATCACATTCATCAAAAACTCAAGCGGCCAGCATGCCCTTGACACATAGACATGTTACTTTGGTTTAAGGCACCAACTCTGAATGCATAAATATCTTATTTAAAAGATAAAAGCAGAAATAAAATAAATAACCATAATATAAGTGGAATTTTTAAAGCAAAACAGTCCAGAAAATAATAATAGAAAAGCACCTTAAAATATATAAATGCAAAATTACTTTACAGAGACGGTGAGATTATACACCTGATATCTTCATTACAATCTTCCCACTGTGATGGGGATTGTGGCCTATATATAATAGGACGAGTTTTATTACCACTATTTTCTACCACTGCCAGAGCATGGCCAAAGTCAGGTGAGAGTTATAGTGGTTGCTGTTCCTGTCCTGCTTCTACTCAATGAGTCCTGAGCTTAGCCTGTGCTTTTAAGTACATTTGGCTGGAAGTCACAGCAGCATCAATCTCTGGCGCTGCCAGAAATCCAAATTAAAAGCATCAGTGAATGAAATATTCATGCAGATAAGGCTAATCTACTGTGGATTGATTCTTGCTATTTGAAAACACACAAGATCAAATGCAGACATACCGTAAGCACTGACAGCATGCCCATGCTTCTGTGTGTGTTAAGAGAGTCTGTGAGGTAGTGGTGATACATGTTCATGATGAGATTCATATCAGACTTCAATGGGTTGGGTTCAAAGTCTGTCTGCTTAATTTTGTAAAATAACTTGATCAAAAGTATCACATCAATACACATCTATAATACCTAATCTAACGGGGTGGACAAAAGTACCTCACACAAACTGAGTTCTAATATAAACATAAATATGGATGTAAAACTACAGCACAAGCCGCCTAACAGCCCTGCATCTTCAGCCTCAGATGTTCTCAAACACCTGCAGCCACCTACAAATCCTAATGCCAAGCTCAACGGTGTGGAAGAGATTTTTCTTAACCTTTCGAAAAGGGGTGCTTCATACTTCTGGTTTTACATTCCTTTTCTTTTCCTATAGTTTCATAATACAGTTTTCTGGCTGAGTTGTATCTGGTTTATAAATAGGGATTCAATTGTTACTGCAGTTTGATTTTTTTTTTTTTTAATCTGGTTGACAGTTAACAGCGAAAAACCTGGGAAATACTGAGCTAGAGTAGGGGATAACATGCATTAAAGGGTTGAAAGCCACATTCAAATTACCAGCTTGATAGGTGTTTTAAAACAGCTGCTGCCTAAAGTAGAACTGACTAATAACTCATGAGCAAAAATTCCAAATTGCAACCTTGGTAAAAGAAAAAAAAAAAAGTCCCCATCTGTCAAAAGGAGGTCTTGCACCACAAAATCTGTGATATGAAACTGAAGAAAACCCAAAAGGTTTAGGATGACAAACTAAACACGAGCAATTAATGCTATTTATTGGGTTTAGATTGCCAACAGTTCCTTTTAATATTTGAAATCGCCAAATACTGCCCAGAGAAATGTCTGAAAATATCAAAGATGCTATAACTTGGCATTGCACTATGATTTAAGTGAGATATTATGTTCTTATATTGTGTTATTTCTTAGGGGGGTGTACTAGATTTTCTGCCAAGTGGCACTAAAAGTTAAGCATCCTCAATCTTTACAAAATGAGGAACTTATCAATTATGAACATACTGTAAACATAAAGTTTTAATAGTACACAAGGTGCTGTAAAAGCTTTGGAAAGATGGTTGTGTGGCTGTGCATGAACATGCCGCCATGTTTGCCCCTGTTCTGCCCTTACTCAGTCACCCACAGCACTTCTCTGACATTATTAAAAATAGAGGAGATGTACCCTGCCCTTCCCCTGAACCATTTAGCATTTAGCTATGTGATTCTAACTCTACTGCTACACACAGCATTACAGCTACCATCGTGTCATATGGACTCAGAGTAGACATGCTTAGTACTGTATATTATTCACAAAGGAATATTGGAAAATATACTAATAGTATGTGGGCAGAGTACTACTGTATAGGAATGCAATTTGACGTTAGTGCTGATATGTATAAGATGAGGAAGATATTGCAATTAAAAGCTGGGTTTAAGATAAAAATGTATCACAAAATAAGTCATGTTTTTGTGGAAATCATGTTTTTGTGGAAATCATTTTCATGTTACAAACTGCATTGCTTTGTTTTGAAGACACTATAATATTCATGCTGATGGCCTACTTTTTAAAATTCATGAAATAAAGTTGGTATCTTACAGTGAGTGATGCTCAAATGTAGACTTGAATCTGAATCCTCTCTGAATTGATCCCATTTGTCAAAAATACTTTATAACCCCCATGGGTTTATGATTAAAGATTTCACGCAGAGTTATATTATTGTGGTATATATCCCTCCTCCTCCTATCCCAAGGACTGATTTGACTGATTTTAAGGCAGTGGATTAAGAGCAACATTCTGGCTACAAGTCAACAACAGTGTCATTTTTGGGCCATCACAACACAGGGCGCATGTGCTTTCAGAGGATTTAACATTTGAAAGCACCACACGTAAAAGATTGGGTAGATTGAGGCTGAACAGACCCAGTCTAAATTCTCCACTGTACTTTAAGATATTGACAAAAATGAAATGTTAAAAAAAAAAAAACTGCACATCAGACAGCAACACTAATTGCACAAGGCATACACTGAGCTAGTGATATGGTTCACTGCAGCACAATGAATGTGTGAATAGCAGGAGGTGAAAAAAGCTTGTTTGAGAGGGATTTTGAGAATCAGCACTATGGGGGGCCCACATTCACCGTGCCATTCCCATTGTTGCTGTTCATCTAGACAGCCATCCAGCCAGCCAACCTATCTATCATCACAATCCATCTGTCTCTCCATCAAAAAGCATCTACAGTTATTTCAACCAGTGGCTAAGAACACAACACCAAGATATAATCTTACTAGGATTTCTGGAGGCAAGAATTATGAGCAAACAAAATATGTACAGGTGTAATTTCACTGTTTGGTCTCTGGTCATATCACAGCGGGCAGCTTCTGCAGCGTGATTTTAGCTTCAGCTCCAAAGGAATGCCATTAGTTATTAAATATGCTGCATGTGGCCTGCAACAACCTTAACCTCAGGCTGCCTGCAGACAATGCTCCATGAGCATCATTTCAACAAGGTGAGCAGTGAAGGAAAGTCATCATGTTGCCCTCTAGTGGTACTATTCCAAACTAACTAACTAGAAGTGTGGCTTCTCCCTGGGGAATCACGAGCAAGTTTACAATTCATCAAAATAATTGGTCGTCTTTGCAGTAACCACGTAGATGAACTAGTCATTCTTTCAATCTACTGGAAGTTCAGTCTGGCAGAATAATCAGTTGTGTCCGTGATGCATTTGTCTCAATGCCATACAGTATAGCCACGTGATAAGGACAAACAACAACTATTTTGAATTTGTACTCCCACTATCATTGATAATGACACTTTGGGTATGAATATTTAGATATGGAAGCAACATTGTCTGTTTACAATGTTATAATGATGGCCAAAAAATAGGGACATTAATCATTTTTATAAGCATGTATTTTAACACATTTATGTAGGTAATGTGTCTCTTGACATTTTCACAGTCACACCAGGAAAAATAAAATATTTGAGTCAAAGAATATCACTAAATGGTAACACTCAAGATATTGTTAGTGGTTTCCAGTTGATTTCCTATTTTTACTCCTAGTATGATTATCAAAGTATGAAACTTGCCTCTTGTTCAAGTGGTCCTTAATCATGTTGCCATGGTGACTTACTGTGCAGAGTTGTTTTTCATAGATAATAAAGTAAAATGAGCAAAGTTAGCTTTTGGTTGAACATGGGGGTGCTGAGCAGACAGAATTTGAAAAATATTATACATGAAATATTCATGTTTACTTGGACAAAGGTTCACAGAGGGAAACCTCAGATTTGCTTAACCCACTTCCCACTGTACAGTACTACACTTAATTGCTTCATTCTTTGAATGAGATTGTCACATCTGTCAAGTCAGTCAGTATAAAGTTGGTTTGGGGACAGAGGAACAGGAAGCAGCAATGACCAAATATCTGTTGTGGACCTTCTACAAGAGGCTGTGAAACATTTACAGGGGGAGCAACAAACAGTTCATCTGGACAGAATTGCCTTTGTCCTTTAGTGCTAGCGCCAGGCAAAAATAATCAATTGCTGAGGATTATCCAATGCAATGTTAGGCCTGCCACTATCAGGGTGACAGACAGGCTGAGTCCTTACTAACACAATGAAATAAATGAAAGAGACATTAGGGAAACCCTGGGTACGAAGTATAAAGATCCAAGATAGAAATCGGTAACAGAAGTCGTTAAGATTGTATTAAAACAAATAAAAAGGACCGCAACTGACAGAGACATGGAATGACTATAACCTAATTGATAAAATGATCAAGAAATGTTTGCTTTATTGCTTTTGTGGTTGTATAGTGATTATACAACTTAAAGCTGAGCTTCAGTGATGATTTTGTCTTCATATAAACCACTTTTCAGGTCACAAAGCAGAAGGGGAGGGAGGGAGAAAAGGGCAGGGGTTTGACATGTAACAAAATGAACCCCTGGCTTTCCATCATACCCTCTTGATGACTGCAATTTGTTGCATTCAGCATGCAATCAATGTGTAAATCTGACACTGAATATAGAGTGAGCCAAAAACCAGAGATGTGCTTTACTGGGCGACACCGATACAGGGTGGGTAGCACGAAAACCATCAATTTGCTTCCACAAAACAGAGCTGAACATTGCTCTTACCAAAGACCCAGAACAGCATTTTGTAATGTCAGTGAAAAACAAGTTGGTCAACTATTTGTATTCATCCAGCATTATGCCTCTGCTAGGCAACTGTACAGTTTTGCCTTTACATTTAATTCTCTCAGAAAATCAGCAGAAAATAATCATCCATCAATACATCCCTTCATCTTCCTACTCTCTGGGGGCTAGCCCCCGATTTTTGGCATAAAGAAACAAATTTGAAACAGCTAATCAAGATTGAGGATTTAAAAAGTTGATTTCGTTATAATGAATGAAATGTGTTTTTTTTCTGCCATTATAAGATTTTTTCACTGGTCTCTGGACCATGAGACATGGTTTACACGTGGTAGCCAGCAAATGTCATCTCTCAATATCGCTGTAATCACAGGCATCATAAATGCTTGATGGACATGTGGCAGACTCGCACTTAACAAAACAACTTGTTCACTGGCCCTTTGTTTTCCAATATATTTTGACAGTAAGTCCTCTTTTTTTCCAACATAGTTTAACCTGATGCATCCCTGCTATGAGTCACAGTCTAGGCCAGGCACGCAGTATAAATCTCAGTCCCATCATAACATAACCACAGAGCCACACAATGTCGAGAGCGAAAAAAAACCTGCAGCTTTAGAAGAAGATGCCAGCACTACTATCCCATCTCTTGGTATGTTAAGGATAACAACCTGGCTAGCCAACAGGCAACAGGACCTAAGGATCCACTGTCTGGCTTGGTCGTGGAGAACACGCAGATGATAAAAATGTGGCTGCGTTTGACATCGATTCAAACAAAGGCAAGAGACAGGCATAGAGACATATAGAGATGGTCCCTAGTAACGTTAACTAACATGAGGCGTTGCAGTCAGTACACCCCCCAACCAGGCGGCTAACACACCAGAAACATAGATGGTTTTATTTCAAACAGCATCTCTTTCAGACTTTCTTTCCACCCCCACAAAAAAGAGAGAAAAAAGGCATGGGCTGCGATACAATAAGGTTATCATCAAGCTGTAGCAGCGGTAAGCTAGCAGCAGCAGCAGCAGCAGTCACCTGAATATCACAGACTCCCCCTCCTTTTCATTAGCTTTGTTGTTATTAGTGGGCAGCCTACTGGTGGTGGTGGTGGTGGAGGATAAAACATTTTTTTTTTTTTTTTTTTTAAAGACAGAAAAATAAATAAACAATTAAATAAAAGCTTACCCCGTGTCTTGTCTTCTGGTGGATATTGTTTCTACCGCGACACTAAATGAGATATTTCAGCAGACATGGGGGAAAAAATCTCTTCATTAGCTACCGAAGCGTAACGTCTGAGCTAATTCGAATTTTAACGGTTAAGAATCCCAGGTGACACTGATAACGTTCTTTCCGTTAAATCCGCATCCTCGAGAAAAAAAAAGATCTTTCCCTCCGCCGCGCGCTGCTTCTGCTGCTGCTGCTGCTGCTACAACAACCGGTGCAGCGCGTTACGAAACCGAACCAGGCTGTTTTATCTTATCTAGCTTTTCACACACACACAAAAAACGGCCAGCGAGGGGAAGAGATAGAGGATATATATATAAAAAAAGAAAAGATAGGCGATGAGAGGAGCTCGTTTTGAGGAGGCAGGTATGAGACGGATATCCGCAGCAGCAGCAGCTTCTTCTTCTTCCTCTTCTTCTTTGCCCCTCGGCCGAGCATCCGAAGGGCCGTCCGTCCGTAGCCTACCTCACTCACTCCCGCACCCTGTGTATTCCTGTTCCCCAACAGGGAGAAGAAAGGGAAAAAAGTGGCCGTGGTGGTGGTGGTGGTAGTTAGGGGTGTGTGCGTGTGTGAGGAGGGGGGTGGTGGTGAAGGTGGTGGTGGTGGTGGTGGTGGCGGCGGAGGTGGAGGTGGGTGTGAGGGGGAAGGTGGGTGTGTGTGTGTTTGTGTGGGTGGGTGGGTGCTGCTGACCCTTCACAGTCACATGGGAAACACCGTGCACATCTTTCAATATTCTGAACAATAACTGCACAGAAAGAGGAAGATGCTCTAATAATCTCTGTAGTTTATCTGGTGCTGTCCCTGGTGCTATAACTGGAAGCCTCCAGATATCTTTGTAGGCTATTTCAAGAAAGATTTATTTATTTACTATTTTAAATGTTCTGTATCCTTACAAACAGGCAGAGAAAATCATACAAATCTATAAATACCAGCGTAGGAAAAAAAAAAACTACATATTGAATGCATTGCCTCAGTTCCATAAGGTTGCAGCCCACTCACAAATCTCACTGAGCCTCACACTATCCAGCCTTCCTCTTTGGTGCTGACTAAATCATAGTCTGCAGGCCCACATTCATACAAATTAGGCTGTACCCTATAGCCATCCACCATAGTATAGTGCACTATTTAGATAGCTCACTTACTGTATATCATTACTTTTTACTGAGTAAATTCTATTAAAGCACTGCAATCTTGGTGTCTTATTTTCAGGATTTTCTCCATTGCATATTAAGATTTTATCTCTGGGGAACTGTTCTTGCTCTAAATTATTCCTGAGACACTATGCAGCACCTGGTTCGTGTGTGACATCCAGTCATCAAGATCTGGGTTATTTATAAAGCCCTGGAAGATCCTCATGCAAGAAAGCCTTAAGACCAGGTGCTTTCCCCTGTGTCTTTCTCCTGTGATGAAGTAATGTGAGCAGTGATTTGATGGTCATTGCAACTGATTTAGAAAAACTCTAGTCCAAAGAGCATTCATCATGTTGGTTGCTTGTGGACAGACACTAACGATGGCACCCAAACTTCAGCATCTAAAATATACTGTGTATGTATGCTCTCTGTCTGAGCCCCAATCCATCTGTGACACATTTTATTGTAGCTATCCACACAAATGTCCAGTGCATAATCATGACATAAAAATATAAACTACTCACCTGTGAGCTTGAAATAACATGTTTTATGTGAATTCAGCAATTTCTGATTTTGAGTAGGCCTAAGTTTTAGCAACATTTATAATGTGGATAGGCAAACTAATCTGGTGCCAATAACATACACTTAGCATAATATTTTTATAGTTGGATGAACTAAAAAGTGTTTTGTTGTCTCAATGTGTGTTTTTATCAATTTACTATTCTTAGGAGACATATTTTAGTGAAAAAAAAAGACTCATTTACAAGACTCTTATCTCTCATCATCCTATCACAAAAAATATTTTCCATGATTGTTTTGGACTGATGTACACAAGCCAATGGCACTTCATTTGAAACTGGGGGGTCTTCTTGCATAACTTCAACTGGCTTAGTAGGTGAAACTGATTTTAAGAAAAAGTTTCACAATATCATATTGTGATCTATGAATAAAACAGGGTCAGAATTCTGATTTGTAAACTTCAGTATCACACACACTGTGGAAACTTTGCAGATTTCTGCTCTGTATTACCACACAGATTGTTGACAAAGGCATTTCTTTCAGTTTCTTTGTGCTCTCAAATCCGATACCATTTGTCCACAGATTTTTATTCAGTCTTTCTTTTTCTTTTACAAATACCAGTCCCCTTTTCACACACACACAAACTTCAGCTCCTCTTGCAGGTTTTATATAGATTTATACCCGCACAACCTGAAATCATTTGTGAATATTGCTTTACATTAAAACTGCTTTGAGTTTTAATGTTGGGGTCTGTCTCTATTTCTGTGTGTTCCTCAAGCTGCCATCTTGTATCTCAGTACAAATATAAGCTGAAGACAAGCTGCTCCAGGATGATCAGACTGAAATTGACTGGAAGATGGTGGCAACTCTCTGAACTCTGAGCAGCAACATGAGTGAAATGGAAACCTCTGTTATGATGAGAAAGTCACCATATCTGTTATACTGTGTCTTTTCGTACCGTGTCTCATGAGAACAGGAGCAGAACAGGGAGCATCCCAGCAGGCATGGAGATCTCCTGGAAAGCAAAGCGTCCAGATGCTGATCTTCCCTGGTGTCCTGTGCTACTTTTGAACCATTTCATTGAGGACCAAGGCAAGATGTTTCTGACAGACACGGATGCATGTCTGCCACCATGCATCGTTGTGTTCACTGATTGCATGATTGAATATTGACCATGTGACCAATGAAAACAAAGAGATAAATAAACAAATATTTCATGGTTTCAACATTATTTAGTACTCTGAAAGAGGTAAGAACAAGTTTTATATAATTGTTGTTTGTACATAAAATAAAAAAGTTATGCCATTTTAGATGTTAAAAAATGACAATTCAGCAATCTGTCAATGTCATGTCATTTACAGTATGGGCCAACTCGCTGCCAGTGCCAGAATCAAATGCCAAGAAAATTAATTATTTTGTTATATGAGTTTTTAAAGTTCTGTTGAATTGACACACATTTCCAGTCAGACAAGGGTTCGTGTATCAGTTATTTTGTGTCTGGTGTAGTCACAACTTTCATGAAGTACTGTGATAAACTGAAGTTTTGTGTCCAAACTGTGTCCAATAAACCTTTTAGTTGAGTGAGCAAACTGGGATTTACAGTGTGTGTTTGTCTCTTTACCCTGTGTGTTTGTGTATGGCTCTATCTAAACCAAAGTGAGAGGTAGTGGTGAGGGCATTACGGGATGATGGGTCTCTTAGGGATGGCTGAGTAGTTTGGAAAATTGCATGCCGCTGCTCATATAGGCAGTTGGTGTTAAAAAAGCTCTGCTGTGCTGTCACTGTGGGGTTTCAGTATTTTTGCATTTCTGCTGTGAATGTATTACTGTAGTTGACGCTTTCCGAGTGGACAGTGTCCTATTAATGCAGCTTTTGCATTAATGGTTGTTATTGATTTGCAGGATCAACACAGTTCAGCAAATTTGTCAGCGCTCAAAAACTTGTGCTGCACTTACCAGATGACTCAACAGACTTATTTCAGTGGGAGACTAGTGCTTTAAAGAGGAGGCCCACACTGTCAGCTAAATTTATAGGAATGTTAGTCTATCATAAATTTTACCACTTCAAAGATAGGAAAGCTGATATCATAAAGGAATAGGGGAATGGACTGGTACAATGGTTGGACATATAATTGTTAAAGGTTGGTCAGTCAGATTTGGACAAGATCTGGTTTTGGTTTATTTTCAGGATGAGGAACATGATGATCAGCCAGATTTAGGGAAGAAAATGTGTTGCATAAACACAATAGTGTAAGAGATAAAACAATGCCGTGTCTCACAAAATACATATTTGCTCTTATCATTGTCTGTTGCAGATCATGTTTGGAAACAGTGTAAGAGAAATCGGCTCTGTGGAGTCATGCCTCTCTCACTACCACTAATGAGGTGCTATCAAGCATGGCCCTTAATCCCCAACTGCTCCAGAGATGCAGCTTAGTGGCCAGAAAATCTGACTCTGGTTGTGGTGCTGGTGTAAATGTTTGCAACTGTGCACGTCTGACCTGAATGGGGCGATAGTTGATTTAATAAAGGTGCATGTCAAACAACATAGCCCAACATCTTAAATCTACACAGTGAAAAGCATTCACAAGTTAGAAGATAGCACCATTGTTAACAAATAATTGTATTATTACATTGATAGTTACTGTTAGTCTATCAAGATAAAGACTTAAAAAAACATTTTTACCTACTCTAATCTTGTATTTACCTCGCTTGTTATATTCAGTAAGGCTCCTGCCCCTAACTTCTGCTGACATGTTGTTTTACTTGATTGTTTATTCTTATTCAAAATAACTTTGTTGACAGCATGGCGAAAAAAACAAACTGTATTGTAGTTATTGCCCCATGATCCATATAATCAAAACATGCACTCTTGAAAATACTATGCATGAACGTTTGTGGCCCTTTACACCCAATCCTTTCTGAAATTGGAAAAACTCCGGTTGAGGTGGGTTTACATTTAATTTCCCAGAGGGTTATTTGTGAAACACATCAGCTTTTCTGTCTAGACGCTCAACACTAGTGTTTAAAATCTAAAAGAAAGTTCCAGGGCTTCAGAAATCACTCATCTGAGCTTTATGCATGTGTGTCAGCATTGATACCACACACACACACACAATCTGTTTACGCCCCTGGCCCCAGTCCCCACCCCTGCTCACAGGCCCACACCCCGGCACAGAGCTCATCCACAATCCACCGTGACAAAGGGAAAGAGCTGAGCGCAGGATATAAGGCTGCTGCTGGCTGCCAGAGTGTGTCCAGCACAGTGCTTTCTGCAGATTGCAGCAGTTTGAGCTAAACCCCCCTCTGTCTGCTCACTATAGACGGGACCTGGTTTGGGTGGGGTCATCATTAGTGCGTGCAGTGACCAGGGTGGAGTAGTAGGGGGGCTTGTGTTGGTGTGACTGTATAGCTTCACAGCTGGGTGGACATGATCTACTTTCTTTTTTTTCCCAGGATAATGTGTGTGCGCGACTGATACTCACAACCTTAAAGCTGAATCATATGACTCCAATTCCTGGTAATGAAGGGGGTCTCTGTGCTGCCCTTTAATAAGGTGTCTGAGGGAGGGACACACACAGAATGAAAGAGGCACGATGAGGGTTTACTCCAGATAACAGGTATCTGTGGTCTGGAGCAGCCCAGTCAACACACATCCAGGTGCTGTTATTTACAACATTACAGACACTTTGCCACTGAATTCAGACTCCTATGAATGACCAAAAAATACAGTATGAAGTAGAAGGTTGTCAGACGAAGGTTCATTCACAAGATAATCTGGGTGGATTAGTTATGATTTAAACCCTATAAAACTGTCCTGCTGGATAGGTTTTCTAATTAACAACATCTTTGATGCACTATTAAACATTCCTCTTGCAAATTTGGTCAGACAAGGAAATCTGTCTTCACTAATGACACAAATAAGATCATAAACTTCACATCTCATCCCTCTTGAATAGAAAAGCTACAACACAAATTGTCTGTGGCAGTTTGCCTATTGATACATCTCGACCCACACATTTATGTGTATGTAAATAAGCATCCATGTTTTATAAATCCCAACTGCCTTTTGTTTAACATTGGCAGGAGAGCAGGGCAGCTGATGAATGCAGAAAAGTTGTAATTTCTTTCATTTTTTACAAGCAACATCCCCTTTCTTTAAACCAACGACTTCAGGAAAAAAGATACTGATGACTGAAGTGATCTGAAATGACAGACTGGATGAGTGACTTAAAGATGCAGAAAAGTTTCTAATTCTTTATGAGCGAGGTCTGTGTGTAATATCATAAAACCAACACCAAGTCATTGCAAAACATTATCATTATCTCACTAAGTTGTGTCATGTTTGTTACGTGACTGTCTGTAAGCCAACTGGCGCTATATTTTACAAACCAACAAGAAAGTTTCTGAACTGCAGTCTACAGCCACCAGTACCCAGTGGGTTATACTCGGGTCAATGCGGCCTACTAAAAGGTATTTATATCCCCCCACCACTTTTTTGAGTCATCTCCCAAGGACGACTATGCTATTTCTGTTGTGGTTCTTGCTCATGCTCTATCTCTCCTGTCCCTCTTCTTATCTCTCTTTCTCCCTAAACTAGTTGCTGGAGGTCACCCTGCTGTTCCAGTTTAAAATTATATAATAATTCGACAGAATGAAACCAGGACAGCGAGGAGCTATGGTGCCACTGCGGTGCAACGTGACTCACTGAGCACACAGGATGAGGAAACATCTATAGATCTGAGCAAAACATTTCCTCAGAGGGAGACAGACAGCTTTGTGAGTTATGACACTATAATTTTATTGTTGTGCAAATCAGCAGAGTGGATCTTTCTGTTAGAGTTAACACTTTCAAAACACACGATAAGACTGCAGTTTAATTTATTGTTGATTGAAAGGATCCAGATGGAAAATAATCTGTATTTGGGAGTGGTGGAGAATCTAAAACAGACCTACAACATCTCCAGAACATGACACGGCAGAGTAAAAGGCGGTGTAGTTCTGCATTGACTTCTCTCATTATGTTATATTCAGACTCTTAACTTGTTGATACTATAATGTTCATGAGGTCAAACCGAAGCCAGTAACATTGTTTCAACATGATTTCTCAAGACACTTATGCAAGTAGTTGGCAGATATAGAAACTAAATTAATTTTAAAGCCTAGATTGATATTGAAACTCATAATCTGAGGCCAAGGTGTGTGTTGTTGTTGTTTTCAAATTTACAGTGCAGTGCAATCTTGTTAAAATACTAACAGTACAACTTAGTGATACTACAAGTGAGCACTATAACTATATTGTATGTACTGTGATGATATAGATATGTGTGAATGTGTCTGGAAATGATAGAATGAATAGATAGATAAATAAACAGTTTGAAAATAGTAAAGAAATGTCATAAAAATGACAGTTTTTGAGTAACAGGAACAGGAACACTATCTCTTTGACTCAAGTCATTGCATACTATATGTGAGCCTGTCCATGTTTTCATCAGACATGATTACAGTCAGCATGCAGACATGATAGTGAAGACTAAGTTGGATGAATGGAAAAAATATTGAGCAGTGCACATGTGTAGCAGCAGCTCCCTCCAGTGGAGGAACCAGAAGATTATTTTTGGCCCTTTTTCAAAAGCAGTGAGATGTGTCTTTGATGCCCAGAATCAAATGTACAGTAAGTGTAGCCTATAGGAAAATAAAATATAAATGACACAAATCACACTTGATACAATTATTGACCCTAAACTTGATTGTCAGAAACCTGTTTTTATTTTGGTTTATGAGAGTCAAATTGTCACAGGCTGTTTTATCTGAGGTCAGTGTTGAGTTTGACTTCTCCAGAATTGAACTTGTCCTGAGTTCATGTCAAAACATGCAGGTCCAGATCTGACACTTCAGACAACTTAATTCTGTGAAGAACAGTGACGGATTCAAGTGCCTATATTTTCATCAGGTTCAATACTTTTCCCAGTGTTTCTGAAACGGTCATCTTTTGAAGGTTCTGCAAATTTACCATCATGTGTGACTTTATACTGTGGGATGACACTGATGCTTAATACCAAAGACGGTAAATAGAGTATCTTTGTTAATACTTACCCCACCCCACACAACTACAAGCACTATAAATAAATACCAGA
This sequence comes from Trachurus trachurus, assembly GCF_905171665.1. NCBI lineage: Eukaryota > Metazoa > Chordata > Actinopteri > Carangiformes > Carangidae > Trachurus > Trachurus trachurus. The sequence continues at coordinate 14,384,395 of NC_139903.1, read as the reverse complement.
AACACTATCAATGTGCACAGTTAACACATTACATTTCTGTGTAGGATGTTCACTTCCAGTAGGTGGCAGCAGTGGATCTACAAGCTGTTCAATGACACAACGCCAGAAGAAGAAGCAGCAGGACAGCGGGGCTGATTGTGGAGGGAATATCGACTGTAAAGTGGAAAACCTGTGATTTTTTGTGTGTGCCGTAAACATGGATTTTAAAGTTCGTGCTTCAACAAAAGAAGACTGCAAAGATATATCGAGAATGATAATGGTGAGTCCGAGTCAACGGTGTGAGACACGAGACCAGTTAACTCCTGTCTACAGTGTCTCACTGTAAGACATTAGTTAGTTATCTTATTGATTCAGTTCAACAAGCCTTGAAGTGCCAGGCTACACTCACGTATGACGCGATTAAATGTTGTTTTGCAGGAGTTGGCGGTTTATGAAAAAATGCCAGACCAGGTGAAGATATCACATGAAGGTAATTTTTGCACCTAACCTACAGTATGCAGCGCAGACAAGAAAAGCACACGTGTAAAAAAATAAAAGACATTAATCATGGTGAGTCACAGTCAGCTGGGTGAACCTGCCCAGTGCCCACTACCAGGACTTCCCCTCACATCATTAATGTCATCAAATACACCTGTGCATTTCCTCCTATGACTCGTAGAAATGTGTGCTGGGGAAAAGGCCTGGTAAACTTGAACTAAAACCGTGGTAAATTATTGAAAAGTGTACAAATATTTCAACCGTGCAAAGTTTAATTTTTGAATGGCTTGACAGTTCCCTAAAAGTCCTCCGATGACCTCTAACCATCAGAATATAAGGGAGAACAACAATTAATTGTGTGTTTCTACAGTAATAAATCAATAATTGAGTGAGTTAAAAGAGTGCAGTTATTATGGTGGAAATGGTGTTGTATCTTGAATATGAACAGTATAATGTACAGTGTGAGCTTAGTTATCATGAGAGAAGTACATTGAGATCTGGGTAATAATACATGGAGCGCAGTAATCAGTAACAGTTTGCTAAGCAAGAGTAGAGCAATGTTGACTTTTTTTTAGTGGGACATGAGGGAAATTTTAAAACGTGAACCACTCATGCAAGTTGAGGTCTTGTTTAAATTAAACTCAGTACAATCAGCCCCTCTCTTTGTATTTAAAATAACTTAAAAGGCAGCAACTGACATAGTTGGACAAATAAACTCTCACACTCTCTAGATCATCCATCCACCTGACAGGTGTGGCATATCAAAATGCTGATTACACAGTATGAGTATTGTGTGCCCTGGGCTGGTCACAATACACACCTTGTTTCAGCTTGCAGCTAGCACATTTATGTTGAGCAGGGCTGCTGTCTGTGAAATGATTGGTATTGGTATGGATTGAGTACCAACCCAGAACCTTCACATCTAGTTTCTTGACCTGCAACATTGTCTGAGATCAGTACAACCAAATACTTTCTGCACAAACAAAAATCAGAAACCTTCTTGACCTGACTGCAGTTAAATGACCTGAATGAGCAAATACTGAGCTTTTAGATGTTGTGATGAGATACTGGGGCCCATTGTCATGCCATTCATCCACTGCCATCACCTCATGTTGCAGCATTTTAATGCACGGCCCCATGTTGCAAGGATCTGTATGCAGTTCCTGCAAACTGTTGCATGGCATGTCATGGCATTACACAGATTTAAACACGTTCATGAAAAAGCTTTGAGAGACAGAAGCCTATTGTGAGCATTTCTTGTTGTATTTTAGTTCAGACGAGTTTATTTAACCACTAGTGACCAACATTTTAGAGTAATTTCCCCAAGTTGTTTGTATATTATTTATTTCATATTGTATCTGCACTCTCACAATTAATCCTCCAACTGCAAGCGCAAACGTGATGCAGTAACCATTTCTCCTGAATGAAGATAATTCGTATCAATGGCTGGCGGAGGTGTCGGTACATCATATGGGTACATAATGTGCCAGTATGAGGAATAGAAGAGGATTTCAAGCTGATGCAGGTTAGAAACATTCAGGACGTGGCTTTGCAAATGTTTTATGAGGTAGTAAATGTATTCAACATTTCCACAATTAAACAGATTAACTGAAGATTTAGATGTAACATTCTGAGATGTGGAGAGGAAGAATGTGACCTATTGCTGGAATAATGTAATTTCTCTACAGTCTTGTCTAATGGACTGTTTTATAGCATTGTCACCGTGTGCCTGGATCTCAGTTGTTGTTTAAAAAAAAAAAAATAAGAGCCAACTTTTAAAAATGTTTAATTATTGTTGAGGTGTCTCAAGTGTTAATGTTCTTGCTGTGTCTTTTGGGTAATGATCAATAATAATATTGCCTCTATTGAGAGCATGTCATTTATTCAAGTTGTGCCTTTTTTTAACTTTAGAACTGGAGCGTGATGGTTTCTGCCAGAAACCCTTCTTTGAATGCCTAGTCGCAGAAGTAGCCGAAGAGCTTAAATCAAAAGAAGGTAAAGTGTGGATCTACTCTTCTGTGTCAGCCGACTTTGAACTTGTCGGCATCTTACAGTATACGTAGATAATTCAAGGTCTGTGCCCTGACTGTTTAGATATGCCTATTTAGCATCCACCAAATGATGGTGACTATTCAAGGACCACCTCATAAATCGACAGTATCAGGTGTAGTTTCTCGATTCTTTTTGACAGCTCAAACTGAAGGTTAGTAAGGTGTGGATGTCCTTGAGAAAAAAAATCATATCAACCATAATCTTTGCTCAGTGATAGAGTACTACACTGAACAGAGGTTTCCCAGACTAATGGTTACAAGTCACACACACAACACAACAATCAGTGTTAAATGTAAGCAGAAATGATCAGTCACATTATAGGGACCCCCCAACTTGAAATGAGGTCACTGTTTTTTTTTTTGTTTGTCTTTTTTTGGATTAAAGATTAAAATTTTCCTTCTCTTCTTTGCTTTGTCTATCTGACGGCTTGTGTCTTCTGTCCACGTAGGATTCACAGTTGTTGGATACGCTCTTTACTTTTACACCTACAGTACCTGGAAAGGACGGTCAGTGTATTTGGAGGATCTCTATGTGATGCCAGAATTCAGAGGTAAAATTTCCTGCACAAAATATGATAAATTTGATGTCTTGTGTAATTTTTCTCTAAATGATGTCTCTGAATCAAATATTCTTAATAACTAAACTAAAAGTATTTTGCAGGAAAAGGCATTGGCAAGGGCTTATTGAGCAAAGTTGCTGAGGTAAGATCATTCTTGTTATTTATAATTTTGTAGGAATAAGAGCTGTGGTGCATAGCTCATAAAAAGGCTTTTAATTTTTAAGATGTCTTCTGTGCAACTTTAAGCAGTTGTAGTTTAAGTATTGTTGATTCTTGTGTTGACCAGCTGTCCTGTGATGGAGAGGTAATGATGCATGATGAAAGGACTGTTTTGTTTGCTCAGGTGGGAAAAAAGAAGCAGTGTGTGCGGTTGCAGTTGTCTGTGTTGAACTGGAATACTCCCACTCGAGATTTCTACGCAGCAAAAGGAGCTCAGGACCTCACCGCTGATGAAGGCTGGCACTTTGTACGCTTTGATGGACAAAACCTGGACAATTTAGCAAACGAAGCTCCTAAAGATTAAAAGTTTTGCATAGAAAATATTGACTGAAATGTAAACTCCTAAAAGTAAAAGAGTTCAGAAACGTTTTTCCAGTCAATAATTTCTCCCCTTTAATAATACCAATTGATGTTGTATGTTGGTGTTGGAAAACCTGATTAGTCACCCTTACAACGAAGTACAATTTGTAAGGATCGTGCATTCGTGGAATGAAATTTAAAAACGTGAACCACTCATGCAAGTTGAGGACTTCAATCAGCCCCTCTCTGTGTATGAAATGTTTGAAATTTCACTGAGTATTCAAAAAGCAACTCTCACACTCAACCCTAGATCATCTATCATCCACCTGACATGTGTGGCATATCAACATGCTGATTACACAGTATGAGTATTGCACAGGTGTGTCCTGGGCTGGTCATAATAAAAGGCAGTTAAAATGTGTATTTTTATCACAGTACAATGCCACACACGTTACATATTTTCAGTCTATTTGCAGCTGGTCTGTGCACACCTTGTTTCAGCTCGCAGTTAGCACATTTCTGTTGAGCAGAGCTGCTGTCTGTGAAATGATTGGTATGGGCTCTTTGCACAGCCCCACTACTTCCTGAACTTAATGCTGCTCCTTCATTTCCTGTCTTACGTTATTGGACAACCTGATTACAGACACACCTGGATTAATCAGTTTGTCCAATAATGTAAGACGGGAAATGAAGGAGCAGCATTAAGTTCAGGAAGTAGTGGAGCTGTGCAAAGAGCCCAACCCAGAACCTCCACATTCAGCTCCTTGACATGACTGCAGTTTAATGACTTGAATGAGCGAATACTGAGCTTTTAGATGTTGTGATGAGATACTGGGGCCCATTGTCATCCCATTCATCCACTGCCATCACCTCATAATGCAGCATTTTAATGCACAGCACAATGTTGCAAGGATCTGTATGCAGTTCCTGCAAACTGTTGCATGGCTTGCATACTCACCAGTCAAGTCACTAACTGAGCATGTATGGGATGCTCTGGACCTGTGTGTATGGCAGTGTGTTGCAATCCCTGCCAATATCCAACAACTTTGCAGCATTCAAAGATTAGTGGCCCAACAATGAAGTCCTCAAGAACCTCATTAACCTTTGCACAAGTGTTGCCGCAGTAACAATTTCTCCTGACTGAAGATAATTTATATCAACGGCTGGTGGCGGTGTCATACATCATATGGGTACAAATGTGTCAGTATGAGGAATAGAAGAGGATTTCAAACGTGGCTTTGCAAATGTTGTATGTGAATGTATTAGTCAGGGAGCTTAGCACCCTTTTTTGGGCTTACCGATACGGAGCGGATAAAAGCGTGAAATTTGGCACGAGGCTACGTCAGTACCTACTATATGATTTTAGCCTAGGAGCCCACCAGAATTTTTTTGAAATATCCATAAAAAGAACCATATTCTCTTGATCAAATTATATGATGAAAAATGTTATTTTTCTGAAGTCTTAAGAAGAAATTGATGGTAGCTAATTTGCTCTTTTTAGGCCATTGTATAACCTGAATCTGCTTTTAATTTGTGCACTGACCAGTAACCTTTCAAATGATGTGTATAAAACATGCATTACAGTATCATTATGGATTAATTGTGCAAAGATGCAAAAGCATCTGGAAGGGGTAGAGAAGCACTGGAGACTTATCATTCCAAAGTTATTATAAATTATTATAAATTAAATTAAGTTAATGAATGTCGTAAATTGATAATCTATTACTAGAATGGGCAATCCTTTGTTGGATGATTTCAAAGATCTTGTAACTCTTGACAGTTGCAACTGCACAGATGAATCTGCGGTAAATACAGAGACATAATTGTAGCAGGACACAGATCTGGACAAGGCTACAAAAGAAGACCTGCTGCACTTATTGTTTCTAAGAGCACAGTGGCCTCCATCAAAGGTTTGGGTCAATCAGGACTCTTCATAGAGCTGGCCATCCAGCCAAACTGAACAGTTGGCAGAGTTGGTGAGAGTTGGTTAGAAAGGTAACAAAGAACCCCAAAAACAAACAGAAAAGCTGAGCTCCAGAGATCCTTTTGGGTGAGGGAAGTTACAGAAGATGGCTCAGAAGATGAGCCATTGCAGCAGCCTCCAACAAGCCTCCACCAATCTGGGCTATACAGCAGAGTGGACCAATGAAAGCTCACTCCACAGTGTTACACACATCCTGCACTAGGGTCAGGGGTGAGCTGGAGCCTCTCACTTCACTAACGAGAGGAGGGCCCCAGTCGGTGGGTTCGAACCCAGAACCCCCTTGCTGTGAGACAGTGAGACAGTGCTAACCACTGCACCACCATGCCACCCATAATTAGCAGCCTGAAAATTGAAGGATTATCAAATTTCTTTGTGTAGCCTTGTCCAGATCTATGCCTTGCTACAATTGAGCTCTTGGGGCAGTTCCTTTGACCTCATGGATCTCACTTTGCTCAGATATGCAAATGAGCTGTATTAGCTGTATCTTATTGAGGTGTGTCTTTCAAATCATGTCCAAACTATTTATTTCAATACAGTTAGGCTCAAAGATGAATAAAATAAGTTGACAGCTCCTGAATGGCATACACGAGCATTGCAGCAAAGGGTCTATATGTTCAGGTGATATTTAATTTTTTCTATTTTTATTAAATTGCAAACATTTCTAAAATTCTGGGTTTGTGCTGTCATTAAGGGGTACTGGGTGTAGATTGATGAGGGGGAAAAAAAGATTTTATTTTCTTTCTCGCTTTTAATATAAAGCTAAAACTATGCAATATACACACATATACTGTATGTAATAAACACACATATGCAGCACACACACACATTATGTAATGTACCCACATTTTGTGTGAGTATTCTTAGATTTTTTTAAAATCATTTTATGATGCTTAGAGGCTTAAAAATAGCAGGTGTTTTGGAAATATTTCATTGATAATGATGATTTTGTAATATGATATTTTACAGAAAAATTTTTCAGGGCTCCTAGGCTAAAATTATTTGTTAGACTATAAAGAAACATCATACAAATTTTTACGCTTTTATCCGCTCCGTAACGGTAATTCTGCTAAGCCCCCTGACTATATTCAACATATTCACAATTGAACAGTTTAACGGGTTAAACCTGAAGATTTAGATGTAACATTGTGAGATGTACAGAATAATGGAATAATTTAATTTTTCTACAATCTGTTGCACCATGTGCCTGGATCTCAGTTGTTATTATTGCCTCTACTGGAAATATGTCCAAGTTGTGACAGAAACCCTTCTTTGAATGCCTCGTCGCAGAAGTATCAAAAGAAGGTACAGTAAAGTGTTGATCTACTTTTCCGTGTCAGCCGGCTTTGAACTTGTCGGCATCTTACATAGATAATTCAAGGTCTGTGCCCTCACTGTTTAGATATGCCTATTTAGTATCCACCAAATGATGATGGCTATTTAATGACCACCTCATAAATCAACAGTATCAGGTGTAGTTTCTCGATTCATTTTGACAGCTCAAACTGAAGGTTGGTGAGGTGTGGATGTCCTTGAAAAAAAAAAATCATATCAACCATAATCTTTGCTCAGTGATAGAGTACTACACTGAACAGAGGTTTCCCAGACTAATGATTACAGCTCATGTACACAACACAACAATCACTGTTAAATGTAATCAGAAATTATCAGTCACATTAGTAACAATGCGGTCATAGGTATGTGTAATAGTTCACTTAGTGCTGTCTCTGAGTCAAATATTCGTCATAACTAAACTAAAAATATTTTAAACCTTGTGATTTTTACTGATACTTTTGTAGGAATAAGAGCTGTGGTGCATAGCTCATAAAAACGTTTTTAGTTTTTAAGATGTTAAGCAGTTGTGGTTGAAGTATTGTTGATTCTCGTGTTGGCCAGCTGTCCTGTGATGGAGAGGTAATGATGCATGATTAACTAAGGGACTGTTCTGTTTGCTCAGGTGGGGAAAAAGAAGCAGTGTGTGCGGTTGCAGTTGTCTGTGTTAAACTGGAATACTCCCACTTGAGATTTCTATGCGGCAAAAGGAGCTCAGGACCTCACCGCTGATGAAGGCTGGCACTTTGTACGCTTTGATGGACAAAACCTGGACAATTTAGCAAATGAAGCTCCTAAAGATTAAAGGTTTTCCCGAGGAAATATTGATTGTGTCTTTCTGGTTTGCTTTCTGCTCAACACTCACCCTTTCTAAGATTTATTTTGTAATTTCTTCCTACCTTGTGTCTTGACTTACAGTCAACCATTTTCATTATGACTTGCAAAGGATCCAGCCATGCTGCTGTGGTACTGTTTTCACCATGCGAGCCTGTGTGTGTGTGTGCGTGTGTCATCAAGATCAACACCTTCTGCAGTGGCAACTACTGTTGTGTTGGGTTTAAGAGCTTTGGTTTGTGTATGTCTGTAGATAGATGTTGAAAGATGTCATAGCTGTGTGAGGAAACTTTAGCTGTGTGTAGTTGAGATCAAAGTAAAGGCCGGTCTTGAAAGCAGCAGGATGCAATTTGATCTGCATTAATCCAATCCCATAAGTGTTGCTTTTTTTTTTACCCAGTAGGTGGCACACAACCAATTATTCAGCACTTAGGTTTGCATGACCTGCACTCTGAGACGGGTACATCTACATAAGGTTAGGGTGAAGATGTAATTAGAAGATGTAACAAACCAGGCAGTTGGATTGGCTGATGTGATAAACATAAAGAATCCCCAGTCAAACAGGTGCATGCTGGAGGAAATGCAGAGAGGAGTCTGCAAATCACGCACATGTATTTTGGAAGTGTCCACTTTTGGAGGGAGATGTTCGATTTATTGGTGAAAAGCAATAACCCTGAGCTGGCTTAAAAAAGATCCCCCAACGTCTGATACATTGCAGTCAGTACTTACACAATTTACACAATGGAAAAAATAACTTTTATGTTGAGACTCCAAAATGCACAATTTACAGACCGATGGGCACCTTGGCTGGAAGTGGTGGAGGATGAATGGAGCTAGGATGTGGAAAACTTTTGAATTTCACATATACCAGGCGGCTCTGTGGTGATGGGATGGGCATTCACGACTACTATTGTCAATGTTGGGTTCTCTGGTTATTACAGGTGTGTATGTTACCTTTTTATTGTGGATGTGATCAGATGCATGTTGAAGTGTGAGGGGGAAGAAGATGGCACCCGAACGGATTGTTTAAGAAAAAGAACGGTTGATGCTATGTCATTTTTGCTACCTTTTTATTTAGTAGAATGTAAAAAAGAAAAAAATGTAACACCTGCAACGTGTTTAACTATGGTAAGGCTGGTCAATGAAAATAAAGTGAGAAAAAAACATAGTGAATTGATGAGTTTCGTTTCATGTTTCAAATGCATGTAAATTAATTGATTAGTCAATTTCGAATGCAATGAATTAATAGGCCATACATTAAGTTGTCTGTTGGCTAATGAATCAAAAGAAAGGATGATGAGCAACACATTTGTTAAGTTCTTTTATTTGTTGGTTCATCAGTCTTATATGGAAATCCTGATCCCTCAATAACATTATCATGCTTTAGTGCAACTAAAATTGTATACATTTGTATATAAAACATACTTAAATCCACACAAACAAAAACTGTATGTCAGAACATTGGAAATTCAAACCTGCCAAAGGAAAATTAAAATTCACAAAATCTACAAAGGCTGCATTTGTTTCAATGCCAGTGTTTGCCCTCCTGTTGTTCAGGCCACCAAGCCAATAACATTCCCTGGAAGGTCAACAACAGGCCAAAAAAAGTTTTTTTTTTTTTTTTAAATGCCATGCCATATTATTGGTCAAAAGTAAAAGTGACAAATTAAGTGTTATGTTTCCCCACTAGAAAACTTGCAGCAAGATATACACATGTAACAAATGATTACAACACTCAGAAAACACTCATATATACTAACACAAACTTTAATTACTGAACAGTGTAAGGTTATTTGAGGATTAAATATTGGTACACCGATATCACAGTATACACAAGCCTATATGCTGATATAGTTGAGCAGTAATCACAATGTAAACATTAAAATAGCTATACATCAAATGTTTGAATAAATGCTTTAGATTGGATAAAGCCAATAAGTCCTGTGCTGTTCTTAGACTATACTACACAGTGATTAGAGAGGATTCAGAGCGATAAATGCTGTTAATTTTCTCTCAGCAAAATCAGTCTGGAGAATTGACCCCAACTCAGCTGGCTTTGCCTCATAATCAGACGTATGCGTTTCGTCCGTAGTTGCTTGGTGCAGACTGAGATGTTGCCACAGTTGACAGCACATGTCCTCTGGATGGTTGTTGGTATCGGTACGGTCTAAAATGTGAAAGACATGTTTTAGTATAGAGAATATGCATCAACTCCTGTGCACATCAATATCAAACATTTTTAGAAACAGATACTCACATTTTCTCAGTGGAGTCTTTGACTTTACAAGCACAAAGCAGGCACGAGCCTCCACAAATGGCAAGTATGGCTGAAGACCAGCCGATATACAGGCCTTCTCCAATTTCATACCTGTAAAAGAAGATGTTTTTTTTAAGTGTTATCATTTGACTGATGGTTAAAAAAAACACCCATTTGTGCCATTTCACTGTTGCTCCACTTCTTCCAACACAAAGTAATATTGATACAGATTGTACTGACTTACTTAGTCCCTGCATAAAATTGGTCAAAGAACTCTTGTGTGATGTTGGCAGCATACCAGGAAATGGCAATCATGGTGCAAAGCCCTACAGAAACAAAATATTGTTTACATCAGACAGCCAAGACATTTTAATGCAAACAGCACACAAGGTAGTTGCAAATTAAGGCAAAAATTAGTGGTGAAAGCTTTTTCAGGGTTTACACAAGGAGTAACACCTTTAATCTTTAAGTAAACTGAGCTCTGTTGATGAGGCTAAAGACTGGATGAATTAGCTTGTTGCAAACTAATCTTCTTTAACCCCCCCTTCTCCAAAATAGAAACTATTACTATGAAAATACTATAAATAAAAATAATCAAATAGTTATACTGTTTATAAAGTCATAGACTTTGCAATTTATGCAGTCTATTGAATAAGGTTTTGATAAAAGCCTTGATCATAACGGTCACCTTCAGCACCTCACATGCTCAGACTGTGTTTTTGTCTTTTGCTTTATGTGGATACGTCACTTCCTTTACCACATTACCCGTCTCCTGTCACTTTTTGTTTTTACAAAGAGTGACCTGCTCTAACAATTCACACGGCTTTGGTAAAGGCTGGCTTAGTTTGCACTCCAGCAAGTTTGTCAGAGAGATAACCTTTTCAAGTGGTGACCCATTTTCTAATAGCAGATTGGACATGTTTACCTCTCCAGGTGTAAACATGTGGTTTAACTCTTTTTCTTGCATCAATTTCTCATGTGTCATGCTTTACATATACGTTGCACCTATATTTTTGTCTTTGTAATAAAGCCAAAGTCTCCATTTTGTTACATGGTCCCTCCATCCATCCTAATGTCTTTACCCTGCAGTAAGAAGAACACTCCTCCAATAGCAGCAATCCTCCCTTTAAGGACGTAGTTTTCTCCTCCTATCTTTGAGCACTGCATTCCTACAAGAGTTGCCACAAGCCCGAATGTCCCAAACACAATGGCAGCAATCATCAGTGCACGGGAAGCCTGAATGTACCCTGTAAACAAATAAAAAGAAGAATAATGATAAAGAAATTAGTTACACTTCTTGAATAATGTATTTTCCTAAAATAATATAAGCAATGCAAGCATTTGAAATTAAACTGTTGTGTGTAACCCAGTTAAAGAAGTCTCACAAACAGGTTTGTTATTAATCCATCAACCCTTTAATCATCATTATTATCAAAGCAGGAGTAGGCTGTTCGAACTAGAGAGTAAAGAGCACGACTGGGCATTCAGTCATTGTACTATTTGGATACAATCCAAAATCAGTATATAGTAGATAAGTCTGCCTCTTGATTATGACTGATAACAAGGAATTGTTTAGAGTTTCATGTGACAGCACTGCTGTATCATTCAGAAAAACTATTCTCATGATGGAAACTGATATCTAATCAGGTGAAAGAAGTTAACAGAATCTAACAAATTGTACTTAATATTAGGAGTTCAGAATGTTTTTTGGTGATTGAATATATATTTCACCGTTGAGCTTCACAGTGGTTGTACTTACTCACCCTCTCTGATCTTATCATGCCTTGTTGTATATTACCCCTATTTACTGATTATAGCAAGTACAGGAGGCACCTGAGAACTTTTTAAAAGGTACTCTGAGGTCACATTTAAATCAAATGGAGGTGGAAGAAAACAATAACAAAAGAGTCATCAGTTCTCGATTGTTGGATTGAATCTTGGCATGGTCACTCCTGTATGCACTGGAGATGAACTTTAATATCTTTCTTTTCTCAAGTGCTTCTGTGAAAAACACAATATTTGCTACACAACTCTTATGCTAATATCCTAATAGTAAAGTATCAGATCATCAGTCATCAATACTAATGAAGCATTTGCTATGTACGCCACGTACCATTAAGGGCGAGCAAAGATGGAAAATCACGGCAGTTGTGAACCCCCGTAGAGTCAGTTGCACAGGACATCCATAGGTTTTCATAGATGGTTGATGTGGTGATAACATTACCATCCACAGAAGACACCCTCCAGTATCGATTTGGAAGGGCGATCCCAACCATCAACCAGCCCAGAAAGCCCAGGAAGAAGGCAAAAGCTTCCACTATCGGATTCATATTTCCTTGATTCTTCTGTCCAACCCGTGTAGAGTTATCCAGAGAGGAACACTTAGTACAAACGTTGATTCTCCAAGCTATCTTCCTCAACAAACGTGTGGATTTGTTGGCCCTACAGCCTCAGTGTGCCAGACCAATTGTCTGCAACCACGGAGCTTAGATGTTCCAGAAAACTGCAAATCAATGATTAATTCCAGCTAGCCCACTCATGATTTCCCCTATTATTCTCAACTCTATTGAACTTTTTCAAAGGTTCCAAATGTTTACCCAACCTAAAGGACAACAGAGAGGTGAAGTCCAACCTTCAGACCTTCTCACTAACGTCTATAGACCTAAAGCAATTTGTCACCAAATGGTATTTGCTTTTTGAACACTATGTCAATAATATCAAACGCTTATTGATGGGATTCTAGTCATGTTTAGGATCCCGTCATCACCTTGTGTCAGAGGGAAGATGGGAAAGTTGAGGGCACTGAGGGGTGAGGGTGCATCACCACATACTGACCCACAGATAAACCTGCTTATCTGACAGCCAAGCCCGAGAGACATGTCTTTGTTTGTTACCGAATGCAGAGTTATTCATCATTAAACTTTCATCACCATTGTAACGAAGCTCCAGTGCTGCCTTTCGGTCACGCAGACAAAGAAGAAAATCAGACCTCGGTGATCCAGTAGCACAGTGATTGAGGTGGATACTACATTAGTGCCAGTGTAGGGATGAACAATTACCAAATATTATTGAAATTGCATTTAACCAAGCAAAGTGACCAGATTACAGATAAGAATAACAGAATGAAAAAGTGTCACAAAATGTGACGTGAATGCAAGACCGTGCAATATAAATACCCCATTCAACAAATCATATTCTACAGATATGACAAAACATGCTTGTTTGATACGGACCCCAGCAAAATCGCATCATCGTTTTGTTTGTTTTTTGAAGCAAAAATTACCATTCCTTCTGTAACTTGTACCGCGATCACAATATATGTCAAAAATCGTAATATATATATTTTTAATATTGTTTAGCTGTAATGCCCTGGCTTTAAGATGTGAGTTCCTACTATATAAATAATAAATAATATAACAAATAATACGAAATTGCAAACTGCTTCAAATCCGAAGTTACAATTACTTATGAAGTAGTAGTTGATGTTGTACTGAATTACAATATGGTTTCAGGTGCCAAGTTTCAAAAGTAGCACAAGCACAAATAAGTAATTGATTTGTCAGTATACATTTACCACATGTAAATGGAATGTCCAAAATGCATTACATTAATTATTATACAACTAATGAAAGAGAGACTTATACACTGTCATGATAATCTTATAGCTCTATAATAACAGGCTATATGTAAGATTTCAGAGGTTGTAAAATGTTATCCACTATAGTTTATGTCTTGTGCAAAAACATTGATAAAGTCATTCCTCTTTTATAGCCTCAACTAAATAAATTACAAGCTTCTGTAGGTTACAGCACCGACATTGTGTATTATATGTAGATATTATAAATGTCAATTATTTTCTCTTTCGTTTTTTTTGTAAAGATCAGGCTAGCTAATAACTTTGGACTCAAAATATGTACCCCAATTAAAGAACTTAAAGCTGCATTTTCCTCAGTATGACAGATAATAAAATGCAGACTCAGCTATCACATACAGCTGAATCATCAGAAATAATTGGAGCACTTGATAAAAAATATTAAGTATTTTATAATTAACCTATAACATCATGTTTTCATTTTTTAACAGCAGATATCAATGAAATGGCTTTTCTAGGATCCTCCATTGTATACATTCAGAAACATAAATAAGACATAAGACTATAACATAAGTTCTTTACTTACCTGGGAGAGCAAAAAGGGATGGAAAGTCACGACAATTATAGATCCCTGTAGAATCACTGGCACAAGACATCCATAGGTTTTCATAGATTGTTGAGGTTGTAATTACGCTACCCTCTGTGGTGGATTCTTTCCAATACTGATCTTCTAGTGATATAAAAATCATAATCCAGCCAACAAAACCTAAGAAAAGTGCTACAACCTCGATGATCTCTTTCATCTTGAAAGTAATTTTCTATTAATAATTAGCAATCCTCAATAGATAGTGGGGAGCTCTATTTGCAGCTCCTGTATCTGATATACATTTTGGGAGTGTGAGAGCTCACTCTGAATTTTTTTCTCATGCTCTCAAACCTGGACTAATTTGAACATTGATTTGTTGGCTTGCTACATTATAAGTCTTCTATTCCCGCCCAAAATTGATGACATTTCACGTGCCAGGCACGTTACCATAGAAATGTAAGTATACAATTAGATTTTTTTCTCTCCTTCAATTGGCAGTTGCGGAAGAGATAATCTCTTGTAAAACAGTTATCTCAGCTTTGGCACTGATTGCTTTGATATGCTTCAGAGACTTCTACAGAAGACTATGACCATAATTCATTGTTGTTTTTCTTTTGTTCTGCAGGAGTTTAAAAAGCAGAACATTCTAATAAGAGCACTGCAGAGATATTTGCAAAATGTTTTAGTACTGTGAGCAGGATCACGTAAGTCACAGAGGCGTTTAATGATGAGCTGAATAATTGGGAAACATCTTATGAGGTGATTTTCATAATGATGTTCATATTGTACTGTTCTGTTTTCTCTGTCAGTCTTTTTATAGCTGCTCACATCATCTTGTCCTCCTGCCTGTATCCCCTTTTGAGGAATTGGTAGCATGTCATATTAGAGAGCTGATTTCAAGTCCCATAAGCAAACACTTACAAGGAAACACTGAATAGAGGGCAGAGCAATCACTGAAAGCTGGCTAAGTTTAAGTTGTCTATGGGTGATTTATTGAAGGCAGAAAGTATCCATTTTAGCAGTGGTTAAGCATTAACAAGACTGCAACATGACAAAAGATATGTTGAAACTCTTGCTATTTGTAAATCCATTTTTTATACTGAAGCGTATACATTCAACAATGACTGAAATGTTGTGTTTACATAGTCATACAGTGCTGTCGACTCAGAAAGGTTGACCAAAGGCCAGGTTGCTCTAAAGCATGCTTATAATTAATTGGTGGTCACTATACATTAAGTTAGATATGGAAGGGTTAGAATTGGAGTTACTGCAATTTTGTATTCAGTGTTTATACTTTTTCTCCATGGTCCTACCTAAATACTTTGCAGAGATTACTCTTAAAAGCATATTCACACATGTATCATTAGTTACATTGGACTAATTCTGTGTTTGGGAGAAACTTCAAACTCACAATTTACAGTCTATATCTTATCAAATGTGTATTCACCTTTACTGATCAGTAATCTGAGGTACAGTTCAAAGTACTGTCAGATACAGTATTTACAGTATTGGACAGACACTTGGGCATTAACTCAATCATTTCTCTGTTAATATTTTATTTCCTTGCCCTTCCCTCAGTCAGCTGAAATATTTATTCAGTTGTGTCCGCATTGACCTCTCTGCTTAAAGGGATAGTTCACTTTAAAGAAACCTGAGGTGGCTTTAGGTTTCTGTGCTTTGACACTGGCTGTGACCAGATGTTACCACTGGAATTAAAGACTATTAGGAATTGAGATTGGACACATCAAATACTTAACTAAGAAGTTGATGTTTGTTTTGTTTTGTTTTGTTTAGATTTTTAGCATCAAGGTAGTTGATAAGTGGATACTTAAGCAGAGTACTTCTGAGGTTTGACTTCAGGGGAGAGATACTAAATTGCACTGAAAAATATTTTACATATAAGCCTTTGATATGTTAATTAGCTGTGTATTCCCTGGTTGTAAATCTGGCCCACATTTCTCACGGATAAGTTCTTTTTTTTTTTGAATGCATGTGATTTCATTTGCAGATGACTGCCGTTAAAACACTAATGAAATTATGTGTTTGTACATTGCTTCAAACTCATTCCTTCCATTTCTCTTCCTGTTGTGTGTAGGAAAACAGAGTGAATTGACTTTTTTTTTTTGACATTTTCAATATTTTCAATATTACTTTTCTTGCTTTCTTACTTTAGCTATCCTCAGTGAAGTAATTGAACATAATGCTTCACAACATCTGCAACAATACCTGCAAGTCAGGTACACAATCATAATGATCAGTGAATGAAGCAGGTTGTGTTTGGTTGTTTATTAAGATTAATGATATAAAATATGTAATTTTAAAAGTCTTTGGGCTTTTCTCCACTGAGCTTAATTTAGACGATGAGTAATGTGTGGGCTCGGTAATGGGCTGTCAGTAAAAGCTGTTTAAATAATGTGACGTTTGTATAACTTTGAACAGTCACTGTTTGTGTACTGTAGAGTTTCGGTGAAGTCACTACTTCAGTTCCTGGTCTCATCTCTTTCTATCATCTAAGATTATAGCTCTCTGTATCTCTGTCTCTATGACTCTCTTTCTCCACCACACAAAACTTACACAAAAAACCTTGAACAATGATTTATTTGAATATAATAGCAGATTTTTAGCCATGCTCACACTATGGTTCAGTCAATGGCTGTGTTCGTTTTTTCTGTCAGTCAGTCCAGCTCAGACTAAAATACAAAATAAACTGTTCATGATCCTGTGAGGATGAATCCTAATGGGCTTGATACTCTTGTGTCCAACAACTACTGGACTATTTGTAATTTTATTCTCTTTACATATGTCCATATAGTGTCCTCAGAGTGAGCTGTAATAACTTTAATGAGCTCTTGACTTTTCATTTCCAGCCAAATAACATTGGGGGTCAAAATTAGAAACTTAAAATTATTGTTATTATTTTAAAGTTTTAATTCCTTTTCTCAGTTGAAAATGAAGCGGTCTTCATATACTGGCATAGACAATAAAGCCACAGAAAAGGGCACCAACACGTACATTAATGCTTTGCAAGATTTTATTAACTGCTTTTAACTCAAATCTACAATGTTTGCCATTATACTAACTTAAAAATTATTTGTCATATAAGAAGTAAATAAACAGTAATTACACATTAGACATTACATTGACAATGTAGTATTTTTTCTTTTTCCAAATAATTACACATTAAATAAATATTGCATTTGGATTCTATATACAATAATTCCTATTGAATATATCTGAACATTGAACAATAAACACAAGTAATTACAGACGCAGTGGCATTTCAGGAGGTATTGTTAGTGAAACTATATTTACATTGTTTTATAATATTTATCTGACATTACATCATGCTGCCACTTTTACAATAGCACTATGAATATTCAAAATATTATATATTCATATACAATATTCTCACTTAGTTGTCATTTTATTAAATACACTTAGCTCAAAATAATAACACGATAGGCCTGCCATGAATTAAAATGTTCATTGTGTGTTAAAGAGATGTTCACTAATAATAGAAACACCTGTCAGTATTAATGCAATACAATTCAACATTTATTTCCTCTTATTGCCTCCTTTACAGTTTTAACAATAACTGATCATTATAACCATTTATTGGGATACTGCTGTATTAGATTGCATTAGAAGCAGGATGATAGGAACAGGTTATACTGTAGTACAAGTGTCAGAAAGTGGCACCAAATGATTATTTACTATTTAAAAAAAATATCAGTAGGTATTCTTTCCTCTGCTCTGTTGTTCTAGATTAAAGTAGCACACATCCCCCAGATTTGGTTTCCACGTAGTTTGGGTCAAGATCATTGGGCAGTTTGCCGCCCTCTCCCCAGATGTTCAGCTCTCCAAACACACCTGTTTCAATCATTTCCTCCTGCCATGGGATTGGGATACTGCCAGAGGCAAAATCATCGTAAAACTCTGTGTCCTTGTTATCCAGGACAAGACCCTTTATTGTGCTGAAGGCGCCAACATCGTCAATATCTTTGGCATAGACCATCTTTGGATCAGGGACAAATGGTGGAGGCATCATACCTTTAGAAAAAACACAGAAGATATAAACAAATTACAGTAGGGTAGGTTAATCTATCAGATTCCTGAAATTTGGGGGATTATGTCTTTTGTTCCATCCATAGCTACAGTTTCTTGAACATATATCGGCCTGTAGGATTAGATCAGATTAAATCAGTAAGAGGTTTTGCTTTACTTTATGCATTTTTGCTTGGATGGTTCAGTGGGCATCACCAACCTGCTTCCAGACGGCCCCAGTTTATTTCTTTGAAGAAAGGCTGATTCTTCAGCTCTGTGCAGTCGTTGTTCTTGAACCCAAGACGTTTCGCTGGGTCCTTCTCCATCAGGCCTTCACAAAAATCCTTCAACTCTTTTGTGAAGTTGGGTGGATATGCAACTGGATCGTTGAGAATTCTGCGAGCTACCTCGTCATTCTCTACCTAAAGAAAGACACAAACATTTTCCATAGATGAGGGAACCTCAGAGAATTAGAAGCAAATAACAGAAATCAGGATAGTTTACCTATAAAAACACCTGATTAGTACCTTTTCTCCTCGTACTCTAAAGGGCCCCTTGGCAGCAACCATTTCATACAGAGTGACTCCCAGAGTAAAATAGTCCACTGAGTAGTCATACTGTATCTTCTGGAGCAGCTCTGGGGCCATGAAACCTGTAATCATCAATGAAACAGGAGACTGCTAAGCAAACCATGGTCAGCTTGCTCAGATTATTATTTTTTCCTTGGATCGCAACATTTTCTCTCCAATGACCCCATAAACTTCATCCAAATTTTATGTATTATATTTGCTCACTCACCTGGAGTTCCCGCATATCCAGTAGTTGTGTCTTTTCCCGGTGGAAGTTCAACAGCCAGACCCAAGTCTGACAGCCGGACATGTCCTACATGACAAGGCTTTGGTTAACAGTGGCACATGGGTATTAAACCAACCACCAACTGTTATGTACCGCTATTCACTTCAAGCTAACATTAATTAAGGTATCTTTTTTTCTCTTTTATGGATGTTTTCCCTCATGGAAGTGGCTAAAGTCAAAGTCAGCTGGTTAACCCACCAGTCTTGCATTGTGATGGGTTAGGACAGATACTTGGGGCTTTAACGTCAGTATATTCATGCATTCATACAATGTTGTGGATGAGATGGCTGACCTGCATCATCCAGCAGAACGTTCTCTGGTTTCAGGTCTCTGTAGATGATTCTGTGCTGATGAAGGTGCTCCAACCCACAGATGACCTGAGCTGTATAGAAACACGCTCTCTTCTCATTGAAACCAGGGTTTTTTTCATCCACATTGTACATGTGAAACCTGAGAGAGTCAGATGGATGTTATTGTATTTTGTAAAGCCTCTGAGAAATAAAAAACAGTAGAGGAGAGAGGTGAAGCCACTCAAGGCTCCTCAAGTTGTTCTCGACTTATAGCATGACGCACCTAAGAGACTAGTCCGTATATTAGCTGTGAGGTTTATCTACCTTAGGCTGATTAGTGGGGATGAGAGAACGGCAACACCTTTACTATGTTGTTAACTACAGAAACCACTAGTACATAGCATGTGTTTTAAAAGTATAAGTATTTATGTCTGTGGGTTGATTTCACTGTTATGAAGTGTGTAAAGCTGCAGTTGGTGTTTATATAGAGCACCTGAGGTCTCCGCCATTCATGATGGTCATGACTAAGCAGAGGTCTGTCTTAGTCTGGAAGGCGTAAGCCAGTGTCACAATGAAGCGACTGTGAACTTTTGCAAGGATGCGCTTCTCCACAATGGCTCCCTATAGAAATAACCATCACAACATGATTAGTGCAACAAAAACCAGAAATGCACAATGTCAGAAATGAAAAGCCTAAGCCACACAGGTATTTAGATATTTGTTCTTTTGTCTTGTCAAACACAGGTGCCTGCAGTATGGTACAGTACTGATCTAACATGTTTATACATGTGATGTTTTGGCATGTCAAAGAAGGAGCAGCACCACCACCACATTTTTATGCACCAGTAGCCTAATTAATTAAGGTGCTTAAATGTACAGTTCACAGGTCCTCCTGGCGCTGTTCCATGGCTTACTCAAGGAGTTGCTAGTGTCATGATGAATCGTGAGTTGGCACATTTTCTTACCAACCAGAATTGTCATAGATCTGTCCTTCTATTTGAAGCTGTGCTAATTAGCTGGAGTCTTAAGTCAGTTTGAAAACCTGCAGACTGTTGTTTCTCCATGACTCAAGGGAACCCCTGGTGATGTGTAAAAGAAAAAAAAGAAGTAAACATACTTTCTGTACTTGGATCCTCCAAGCCTGGATGTGGTATGTTACTGTTGTTGATCTTTCATTTTTTAATCCTTCCTGCAGCAGGCCTAGTATTTATACCTCAACCATGAAAGTGATGCTGTCAACAAAATTAAAAGTTCATTATCCACTGGTGCTTTTAAAAGCAAAGGGCTTCAGTCTAGTCTACTGTCTCTGTGTCTGGCTCTGAGCTGCTTTGTGAGGTCTTTACGAGAGTCACAAGCTTCTTTGCATTGAGCCTTTGTGGGGAAAAACTAAACCTCTGCACTCAGTGGGACATATCCTTTCATAATGTTTCTCTGTCATTTCCTGCTCTGGGTTCATATGAGGTTGCCATCAGAACAAGCTCACTTTGTTTTGTAGCTCTTTTGTTTGACCCTGTCAGTGGCTGTGGGTAGGACCTTTAATGCTACATCTGGCCTTTACCTCGTATCCTTTGCGTTTCTTCAGCCTCTTTTTCTCCAGCTTTTTGTTGGCGTACATTTTGCCTGTTGCTTTAGCCTGACAGGCAAACACCTCCCCAAAACCTCCTTTACCCAGGACCCTGAAGTCCATGAACCAGGTCTCATCAACAGCCTGGCTCTCCAACCATTTGAACTGAACATATCGCAAGAAGTACATGCTGTTCTTGAAGCCGTCCATGGCTGTCTTCTCCAGGTGTTTTATCAGCTGCTGCTCGCTCTCTTTAAACAGTTCACCATGGACGTTCTTGAAGTCTTCCTTAACTCGAGTGATGGCCTTCTCCTCCAGGAAGCTGCAAAAATTCTTTGAAGCTGACTCATAGTACTTATTGACAATTTTTTGGGCTTTCTGCACTCTGTCCTTCTCTTGGCATACATGGTAGTCTTCAATGTCTTTCCACAGCTCTCCAGCATTTTTGTGGGTTGCGTCGCTATCCAGAAACTGTTGAAACAGTCGCTTACCGATGGGTTGATTGACACACATACTGTCAAAGGCTGTGTCCACAGTTGCCTTCATGTGTTCACAATTTCTGATGTGTGGGAGATTCAGACGGGCACGCATCTTCTTGTCGCGCATACTGGCAGCTGCAGCTCCATCAATGCTGCCTCGGGCCGACACATAGGCAGAGTTCGCCACCACCGTCTCCAAGCCACCGATGTCCATGGCTGCAACTTTGTCTGTAGCACACACACACTTAAAGTCAATGACAGTGCTGAAAAATGTCTTGGTTTGCACTGAGCAATAATGTGTTGTGAGATGCTTAACTTCTTTTTACATATTAAGTAAGTCACTAATCTGCCAAATTCCACAACAGTAAGCGTTTCAATTTAAAAACTTTGAAACCAACCAGACGCAGTTTTGTAACTTTCACGTAACCCCAATACTGCAGAAACTTTTGTACAAATTATGAAGTCCATCACTATGTTTTTTTCAAAAACCGTAAAACTTATTAAACCTTTCTTGTCCCACAATTTTTGCTCACTTGACACCAAATTTGCTACACTGCATCTTCAGACTGGCCTCCGCAAAGTTAACACCCAGATTTTTGATGTTTGAAAAATTGAGCCTACAGTGCATGAAAACATTTGACTGTAAACACATACCAGCCAATTCTTGCTAAATACATTTTCAATCTTCCTGAAAAAAAATTGATAATATTTTGAATTCTGCTCTCATGGGAATGATGTAAGAGTGGCATTTTTAAACATTAGATTTTCTCTTATGAGGCAAAACACTTATCGTTAAGAATAAATCACCAACATTTCCATGCTGTCAAGATGCAGTATTATCAGATATTAGTCTTGATAACAGAATTTTTGATATTTTGACAATTTTTGAAATCTGTCTTGACAACTGCTGCCTGGCTGTTGTCCATTTGTGACGCCACACACCAGGTCTTATTTTGAGCCAATTAGCTCAGTGAGTTAGAGGATGGTTCTTGGTGATAGAGATTGTGAGTTCAAACCTGAAGCAGAATGGATATTTTAATGTTGATGTTCTTGTTGTTTTCCTATTTTGTCTCTTGTTACTAAGATTTGCCTAAATTTGTTCAAAATTGCCTGGCCCCGACCACTGCTGCGAAGCAGCTTTAATTTCCCCTGGGTTTGTCCCATATATTGAGTCTGCATTTGTGCTCTTATGAAAAATATTTAAGGTGGAAAGAAATATTGTTGTGATATGCTGCACCCTGCTGTTGAAAAGGTAAAAGTCACTGAAGGGGACTTTTTATTTTAGATGCTCCAGACAGGAAATGAAGCTTGTGAGCAATTTCAGGGATTAAAGGGGCTACAAGACGGGGAAGGAGAGCATTTGGTCAGATTGTACAACCCAAGGTCTTTTCACTTCCTCTGTCTGGCCCTTTTTCTCTCATTTCCATTCTGCATGTTACCTCTGTGATTTTATAAAACCACAAATGATACCATTTTGAAATATCACATATTTTCCGAAAAAAACATTCAGTTTCTCTAAGACTTTCTTTTATTTAACATTAATGAAAAAAAGACACCTTTAGAAAGAAACCTGCTTTTAAGTTTTAGACTCTTTAGGAGAGAACCTATTAGAATAAGTATTATTTTTATCTCAGTGGGAATACCTCCATGTGGTATCACACTGCATGCTGAGCCATTAATGACCAGGTCTCATCATGTAATGAAGAATACACCTCCTTGCATCACACTTGGACAGGAAATGTAAAGTGTGTTAAGTCTGTCTGGATGTGTATTTCATGTGTATAAGCTGCTCTGTCTTGCCCTTATATACTGCTGGCTGCGTAGGTGCTCTCCTGACTCTGCATAATCCAGTTAACAGTGACTGCTGATACCAGAGATTTAGATGATTGACCTCATTGTTAATTAACCCTTTTGAATATGCTTAAAAAGTTGCAACACGTGAACAAAAGTAATGATATCACCATATATATAAAAAAGGTTATTGCTCTTTTTTGTGGTTTCTGAGTCATTTTTACATCGGAGAATCAAGAAATCTTGGTATGAATTGATCAGGAAATTATGATGGAATTCAAATCTTTAAAATTGTCAGGATTTAGTTTTTGATTCTGTGGTGTCTGAGTTGTGCAAAAATAATAAACCGATTTAGTTTGTTTGTGACATTGATGGAGTATTTAATGGGGTATTTTATAGAGAAACATTGATGATGTCAGTAGCCGAGTAAATAAATAGTTTTCCACTTACCCGATTCTCTTGCTGTAGCAAGGTGTCAAATCCGGCCTTGAATGCAATGAATCAAAAAGGAATCATCCAAAGTATATTTTCTTCTCTTGTTTTCTCCTTTTTCTTACATCAGCCAGAACAATAGGAAATCATCTCCGTCCTGTCAGGATCTTGAAGGTGTGTGTTCAGGGTGTGTTGGGGCATTGGGTCGAGGTTTATTCTGCACTTGAAAATCCTCCATGGTAGTTCATTAGCTGGTGTGGATTACACCCTGATCTCATTGGACGGAGCAACTTGGCAGCAGCTATTAGTGTAACTCAGCAGCAGCAGTGATTACTGATGAGGAATTTGACTCAATAAGCATCATTTAACTGTTAAACACAGAATTCATGCTTCAAGGTTAGCACGTCTTTGTAAGGGGAAAATATGTTAATTTTGACTCCTGGTTGATAGTATTCTTGATTGATCATTTTCTCTGTCCAAGCTGCAGAGCTTTGAATGATACAAATGAGAAATAATGAAAGCTGAGAAACACAACAAAGTGGAATCACCCTGTCTGTTATTTTTGTCTCCTTCTGGCACGACAGCAACCTGTCTCCTCAGTTGCAGTGCACCTCAGTGGAAGCTCAGTATTTTGCATTTCGATGTAGGAATTTAAAAAGTCAGTGTGACTCTTTGCACATCCAAAAGTCTGTAAAGAATGATGCAAAAATAGAAGAAATGCATTATGTTTGTTTCATTATTGTTTTATTTGTCACACTCACCTGCAGCATTTTAAGTTACATGCAAAAAAAAAAGAGAGATTACAACAGGTGTTTGCATTACACTGATATTATTCTATATTGTCAACCACACAGGGCTAAATTTCAGTTAACTTCAAATTGTGACACAATATACTGTATACAAGACAAACAGGTCAAACAATAGGAGAAACATTTGTGCCAAAACATAAAATGTAGGTCTGTTTAGGCTAGTTTAAGTCCATTTCCTGTCCTGTGCATCAGGCTGGGGCTGTTCAATAGACCCTGAGTGTAAATCCTATTTAAAGAGGATAGAGGTAAAACAGATTTCACATTCTAGTCTAATCCAGCTCAGTGACGGAGAAGAAACCCACCCACCCGCCCAGACAGGGAGCTCAAAAACACTGATACCTCCAGAGATCTCACGTTGCGCTTTCATCTGACAAGTCAAAAGTGAAATCATAGAAATAATATCACCATAACATTGTTGTTATTATGTGCTGAGGAAACATCAATGTCAACAATCTTTCTTTCCCATTGAACTACTGTTTCCTGTTCAATCAATTCAGTGTGACATTAAGGTCCCATCACATTTAGACACATGGTAAGTTATCATGGTGTGGGGTTTTGTCTTGTGATCCTCGTGCAGCTGAGCTTAACTGCTCTTCTGCTCTTCGGATGATTAAACAGAGATGTGGGTAAAAACAGCTCTCTCTCAGAAAATAATCTCTAATTGAGAGTGATGGTGGTGCCCTGGTGACCCACTATTCACATGAACTCACTTCACACCATCAAGAAGATTTTTAATAGAAACCCACATGAGTGTAACTGTTAAATGTCAAGAAATGCCTGATAACAAACTTTATACATGATCTCAGGAGCCTGAATCAATTATTACATGAAACTGGTGAGGGTGCTGAAAAAGGTATTGTTATTATTAATTCTGAAAGTTTTTCAAGCAATTTTCTTTTTCTTCATGATGCTGTGAACCTTTTATTTTTAACTAAGGACCTTTTTAATTAGTTTATTTGATCACTGCTTTGGTAAAGACAATTGTGCTAACAAGATCAGCCAGTTAAGTCTGACACTTACAAACGTGAAGCGAAGTTATTTTTATTCTGACACCAATTACTTAATGAAGACAGCTACTGTCCCTAGATCTGTCAGGTGGACGGACTGTAGATAGATAGATAGATAGATAGATAGATAGATAGATAGATAGATAGATAGATAGATAGATAGATAGATAGATAGATAGATAGATAGATAGATAGATAGAGCCCAGAAATAACTACTTTCTGTCGTTGACGTTTTGCTCTCATCCAGCGATAAACAAGAACAACTGGATAGTTGTAGCAACATGTCGCCCGTTCACTCCGCCTGTCCAGCCTCCTGCTCGGCGGTGCACAGGTCCAGGGCCGAGGAGCCGTTCCCATTGGCTGAGAGAACATGTGCGTCAAACGCGCTCAAGCCTCTACGATGAGATGTTCAAGGACAAACAACGTGCACGTTCAAATCAGCATCATCTTTGATGATCTCCAGTATTTTCCAGTTTTAACGATTCTGTTTTACTTTTTGTTTTTTGTTTTTTTAAATATCAAAGCTTTATCCGACATGCAATTTTGAAGTTAGATTGATAAAAGAAAAAAAAAAACACATGGATGGACATCTAGCCTATCTATTTCTGGAGAGCATCTTATCTAGCTATGTGGTCGCGATGAGAAAGTGCAAATAGTGATCTGAACTCGTATCGGCCTACTAGTGTCATGTTAATGTAAAGAGAAATTTCCCTCTAAAGGGCTAGGCTAATTAACGTGACAGAACAGACTGATTCCAGGGGCACTGGTTCATCTTACCCAGAGCTGATTGATTTATTTTTAATAGCCTAATCTCTAGTGTGACAGTAGCCTTGTCGTGCCAAGGTGCGCGCGCGTTCATCCAGGAACTACGATACTGCGCTTGATGTCATCTAAATAAAGTAAACTACGCACATTTGCATTGTTTGATTCATCGTTTTAGTGTTCTAGTTTTATCAGCGAGGTTTTGCAAAGTTCGTCTATCAAAATAATTATCAACGCACAGAACGTAGTAGCCTAGGCTACTGAAAAACCGAGGCAAGATCTGGCAACAATCAGCTTCTGGCACGACAGCTGTCAACAGCAACAACAAAAAACTGTCTGAGGTAATACAGAAAACATGTACTAACAACAGAACAACAATAGACGAACAGACAAATATGTCATGTATGAGAAGATCTACTGCACAACACAGGCGTCAGGGAGGCGACACGATGCCCCACCAGGCCCCCAGCAATGCGCATAGGCCAGAGGCCCCCAGAGAGGGGTACAAGACCCGGACCGGACAGCCTGGACAGGTCAGTGCAGGATCGCCCCTCCCTCACAATATCTGTCTCACTGTCTGTTGAATAAATAAATGTAGGCTAGCCTATTTCTTTGTCAAATAATCAGTTTGTTGTTTCTGTTAGACAGTATAATCAGTCGCCTATAGGCCTACATGTTTGTGTGTGTTATGGGGAAAACAGTGTAAAAAAAAAAAATGATAGAGTTAAATTAGGTACAGTAAGTAGGAGTGTGTTCGATAGATAAGGAAAAAAGTGAATAGTCTACATGGAGAATAGATTGGTCAGTGTTGGTCAGACCACATACATGATCACACTGAGTCTGTACAGGTCAACATGACCCAGCCAGGCAGCCACTCCGCCTGCCAGACTGGTTCTTGATCAACAGTAAATATTTCAAAGCAGATATTTTCCCGAAGTATATTTTACAACCACGAGGAAATTTATTCATGATGAAAACAGGCTAGTGTTCATTTCCCCCTATTAGTACTAATGAGTTTGCAACTGCAAAATATCAGCTGTTTCAGTGAAAACAAACACGAGGATGGAACAGAAACTGGGACAGAAATTGATCTGTCATTTTTCTCACTCATTAAAGCCTGCAGCCTACTTTCAGTTTTGATTTTGATTCAACATCATATTTAGAGGCGATAAAATCAGGTAAATTGACTAATGACCCCACTAATATAAGGTAATAACGATATATTAGTTAATTAAAGTCATAATTAGACCTTATTGTTGATTATTGTAAATTTAGCAGCACCGATTTAAAGGTATCAAACGACATCCGGAATTACGAGTTTACGAGGGGGTCGTGAAGTACTCTCATGTCTGCGCACGGAAGAAGCGGGCTGTGTATGTGTGTATGTGTCTATGTGTGTGCTCGTGTGGGTGTGTGTGTTGTGTGGTGTACAGTACAGTAAGTGGGAGGAGGAATCGCTGCAGAGCTGAAAGCCGCCGACATGAAGGACACATCGGCCTGAACACATCTGTCCTGCCGCCGGACGGTCGCGATGGATTTCGTGCTGAGCGGAACCGCTGCGTGCGGAGCGTGTCTCTTCACCAACCCGCTGGAGGTCGTCAAAACGCGGATGCAGCTGCAGGGAGAGCTGCAGAGCCGGGGCACCTACCAGGTCTACTACCGAAACGTGTTCCACGCTTTTTACACCATCGGGAAAGTGGACGGGCTGGCCGGCTTACAGAAAGGACTGGCGCCCGGGCTGGTGTATCAGTTTTTTATGAATGGAGTCAGACTCGGCTCGTACGCCATCATCGAGTCCTCTGGGTACATCCACACCGAGGGAAGGGTCAGCGCGTTGAAAACCACGTTAGCCGGGGCTGTGGCTGGAGTCGTGGGGGCCGTGATGGGCAGTCCCGTGTACTTGGTCAGTATCTGTGTCAATCTGAGGCCTGACGTCATTGTTTTGCATCGTTATAATTGGTGTGACACTTCAAGGTGAGAAGTGGAAACATGTGAACACAGTGTGTCTCCTACTTGACAGGTCAAGACTCATCTGCAGAGTCAGTCCACCTCCTCTATTGCAGTTGGACATCAGTATAAACACCAGGTACTGTAACATCATCACCATCACCCAACATGGAGGTGTTTGACATGAGTGACAGCCAGGCTTCATCCCTTTGCTCGTGTGTCCGTCCTCTTCCTCCCAGGGGATGGTCCACGCTCTGGCAGCCATCTACAGGCAGCATGGCATTCTGGGACTGTGGAGGGGCTCCAGTGCTGCTGTACCCAGGGTCAGCGTGGGGTCAGCCGCTCAGCTCTCCACCTTCTCCTCCTCCAAGGAGCTTGTGCTCGACCTACAGGTTAGAAAACCACTCTCTTCCGAGGTTTGATCTCAGTGTAGAAGTCAGCTAAAGTCAGTTGTGGTGACGGAGACCAGGCTGACTGCAGGAATGTTGATTATGTTAAAGCTGCACGTCTGTGGTATGAGTTCACTGCTCAAGAATAAACAACTGTCTTGGGAAGATGTTAATTTTACTGACTGCTTATCTTAGATACAGCTGCTGTGGTGATTCTTATTATAGTCAAGCCAACTCTTAAAACATTTGTTTTGACTATAATAATCGTTACAGCTATATCAAGGATTAATATATAATATCAAATGTAGCCTACTGTAATATACTTTGTTGTTAGTCAGATAAAACCAGCGGTTTGAAGATATCACATCACATCTGAATCGTAATCTTTTGTCCTGATATTGGCCTTTACTCTCTCTGTTCACCAGTCAAGTGATAATGAATAAACATAGATTCACTGATCATAGAGTAATCAATAGTCGAATTGAGAAGAGATCTAGTCAGTGGCTGTGTACAGATTACAAAAGCAGCCATTGTGGCTCTGACAAAGTGCTCGGCACTGCACTCTTTCTGGAATAGAAATTGGACACCTTTTTTTGCCCCCCCACTGCCCCATGGCTCCCACCCCCACCCGCCTGAAAACATGAGGCTTACACAACTAGTGCACCAGGGAGTTCACTGGGAACTGGTGGCTGCTGATCAAGTCCTACTTAAAATGCGCTCCTTTATACTAAACTAAATACCAGACCCACTTGGGTAGGAAGTGTGTGTGTGTGTGTTTGACCCGTCTGCAGAACAGAATCTGAACCACCATGGCCACAGTTGTGTTACTCAGACTTCCTTAGAGCTATTTTAACAGGTTGGTGGATTCTTGAGTGAGGGCGATAAGTGGGGTCTGTTGACATGTCGCTAAACCTGTTGTTGCTATGTTGTCCATTCAGTCTCTTCTGTTCAAACCAAAGTTTTCTATTCTCTTGTGTAATAAAAGCTCTAGACTGTAGCTACTGAAGTGTGTGTGCACGCAAGCGTGTGTGTGTGTGGACTAAAAATAGAGCCATTCTTCCATCCGGCTGAATGTGGGAGATCATGACCCGTTAAAATTAGCCGTGGCTGCTCACATGGTGGTACCTTGATGACGCAGCATCACTGCACTGGAGTGTTGTTCTATGTCCTGTTATTTCTCACTTGTGTCATTCTGCTTCTGAACACTTCTTCTGCTTCCTCCTTGTTTGAGGTTGTTGCTTCATAATGTTGTAATTTCATTCCTCCCAAGGTTTTCCCTAAGGACAGCTGGCTGGTGGCCCTGACTGCCGGCATGATCAGCAGTGTGGTGGTGGTGTTGGCTATGACACCTTTTGACGTGGTGAGCACCCGGCTCTATAATCAGCCTGTGGACCATCTGGGCAAGGTGAGGACACAGAAGTTATGATTTTCTTTCTTTCTTTCTTTCTTTCTTTCTTTCTTTCTTTCTTTCTTTCTTTCTTTCTTTCTTTCTTTTCATTTATTCCAACCAAGGCAATTTCACAATTTGACAATATCATCACAACATTTCTTCCATTGGTTGGAAGGGAGCAGGGAGAAGATACATCTTATATTGCCTGCCCCTCACTCAATATAAATTATAATTTTCATAAAATGCAGACTTTCTTTAAAGGGATAGTTCAACATGTTGGCAAATTGGCCCATTGCCATAATCCCTATAGTCTTTGGAGTAGGTTCGTTACTTTTATTTGTCGGTGTAAGCTATTTTTAGAATGGCCCAGCGCAGCCACGAGCTGCTCAGAGCTACGCTATGGAGGCTCATGGGAATTCTTGGTTTCCCTCATCAAACTCATCAAATACACAATCCAACAACTCCAAAACGCTCTGGTGGACAAGTTGCTGGATTGTGTATTTGATGAAGGAAACCAAGAAATCCCATTAGCCTCCATAGTGTAGCTCTGAGCAGTTTGCGGCTCTGCTCTGCCATTCTTAAAATAGCTTGCACTGACAATTAAAGGTAACAAACCTACTGCTATGACTATAGGGATTATGGCAATGGGCCAATTTGCCAAAATGTTGAACTATCCCTTTAAGCAATAGACATCCAATGAACTTTTGTTAGTGCCTCTATGTGGTATGTTTTATTGCAACTTTTAGGGGCAGCTTTAACTGTACAAGATAATTTACAACAACTATGGACTGTATGCAGATGGGTGTAGCCTCTGTGACGTCTAGGGATGCATCGATCCGATATTAAGATTGGATATCGACCCAGATGTTGACTATGTAGCTAGATCGCGTATCGGATAGCGGAGCTGATCCATGACGCCGATCTATTCACAACACAGAGCAACAGCATTTTACAAAGTTAGAAAAGTAATGTTAAAGTCCAGCCTGATGCCTTCACTGTCTTCCACATGGCAAGGTGTACAGATGTTAATTCAACAGTGGTATCGGATCGGTATCGGTATTGGCCAATATGCTAATATTGGTATCGGCATTGGGACTGAGAAAGCTGGAAAAATTGGTAAAGAGGAGCTGAAATGTCAGTGTATAGCCAATTTGTTACCTTTCACTCAAAAGTGCCACACCCTTAATCATAGGACATAACAGTTAGACAGGTACGTCTGAAAAATTCACCTCTGTACAGTTGCCAAGTTAGAGAAACTCTACTATACAAGCCAAGGCCTTTTTATGCATCAGGATGTAAATGGCGAAGCCATTTTAACATGAGATTCTGTGAGGATTCACTCGTTGTTTTGGTTTGTTCAGTCTTGAGAGGCCGTTGAGGAACTGCAGTTTGTTACCTCTCTGTCTTGGCTTCATTTTTCAGGTGCTGAGGTTGTAGCTTTGAGACTAGCAGCTCACTCCTGGTCTTATGACAACGTCTCTGCTTCTGCTGCACTGATTTTGATATATGGTCATTTTAACAGTTTTAACAGTCCTCTGTGAGTCTGGCAGATTAATACACATGCAGTGCTAAATTGGTGGAGTAGTGGTTTAAGGATTATAAGGATTATAGTATTTGATCACAAAGGGAGGCTCATACACTCATCACATCCTGCTGGGACATTGGGCTGACTGTCATCTTCTCATCTTAAAGGGGCAGCTTTATAAAGGATTCGCTGACTGCTTTTCCAAGACGCTGAGGAGGGAAGGACTGACAGGACTCTACAAAGGCTTGGGAGCATCCTATTTCCGGCTCGGTCCACACACAATTCTGTCACTGTTCTTCTGGGACGAACTGCGCAAACTATACCAGCAGTACAGATAACACCGGACAAGGAGGCATGGAAATGGGTAACTCATTAAGCTCCGAGTGCACGGGTTAAATGAGTCCTCATTTAATGAGTTTACTATTATGAGGTAGAAGAAAAACCAGAGGATGCTCTCCTTTCTTAACAAGACAGAGAGAGGGCAAAGGTAACATTTTACACTCCAATAAGAAAACAGATTAGTAGAGTTAAAATGCATCGGGGAGAAGGGTGGAAAAGTCAAAGCTGCACGTCAAGAGCTCTGAACTGGGATAGTGTTGGTGATAACTTCTTACACATTAGACCCCATATACAGTAATCTGTATGTCCAGTGGGGTAAATACAGCAGACATCACAGGTCTTTAACTCTTCAGTTTCATCATTCCAAAAGAGATAAAAACTATCTGCTCTGGGAACAGCCAACTACTTTCTGGAGAACGGATCACATGAATGAATTGTGCCAACAGCCACAGCCTTTGGCAAACAAACTCTTACTTTTACACTGTCTGGTGCTAATTGGCAGTTGGCAGCTGTTTCATGCTAAGCTTACATAGGCAACAGTCTAAACCAATAGGGAAACACATGTATTTTGCATTGGGAAGCAGCACCAATAAAATAAAAAAAACCTGCATCAGCCTTGAAGTGATTCTGAGTGTACTGAGGGAGGATTTTACCACAAGCATCTTTACCTTCAACATAAGTGTTTGAAGGGCAGTGAAAAAACTTTTAAAACCTGATTTTAAACCCTCAGAACTTTATTTAAAGCTCTAGTGGGGACAGTAATGTTCCTACAGATCCTGAACCTGCCGTTTTGTTAATTTGTACAACATGAAGTCCTGAAGTCAAAGGGTGTGTCTATAATCACTCATTAACTTATTAAGTGCAGAGGAATATACTATAGTGAGCCAAGTGGTCTTTCAGTGTGAGCACAATGCATGCTGGTATGTACTACTCGGTTGCCCACTACTCTTCATGATGCCTTGTGTGGGATATGGTGAGCCCACTATACAGTATATCAGAACTTAGATAATTTTCACTATATCAAACAGCAGACTCACTCTATAGTGGACTGGACAGGGAGTAGTGAGTGATTATGGACACAGCCTATGTCTGTTACTGCTCAAATATTTAATTTAATATTTTTCAAACACGCCATATTTGACCTTCATGGTGTTCAGTAGTTTCAAAATTGTTCAAATTGGTAGATTTTTCTACAGTAAGTACATTTTAGAGTCTACAGAATTCTGGGGATACTACTATGGCATTACTGTTTATGACAACAGTTCTAGTATAAGTCATTAAAATGTAGCTACCTTACAAAGGTTTGTTAATTAGAATTAAGAAACATTATTTATCACATGTCTTTGTGTTTGTATGGCCTTTGAGGTCTTGAAGTTCCCTTTATTCAAGACAGTGTTTTGTTAACAATCTATCAACACTTTGGTGGTGGTTTCTACAAGAGTATTTAGTTTAGATAAATGATCGTTAACATCATGTACATACGTATAGTGAATACACAACCTCCTGGTTTACACCAGAAGCACCAGACGGTTGGAGCTGCTGCACCAGTTACTGAACTGATTTTTCTGCGCACTTCACACATCACCGGGTGTGGTCACTGCTGTTAACATTACTTTCTCTATAGGGAGTTAGCGCGACTGATACTTTGTTCATGAAGTGAACGATACTCTGCAAAGTGTCAAGAATTTTATAATATGTTATAATATTAGTGATTGCAGCAGTGACAAACATGACATATATTGATATGACGACACAATGTGTTTGTCATAATATAATAATAATAAATGCACTGTAGCTAGAAGACGCAGCTTTCAACCTGATCTCCATAACACAAGATGGGAGACTAATGTTATTGAAGTGAATTTTATACCATGAAGTTGAAGCTATGAGCATCTTACATGAAGAATGTTTCGTTAGCAGGCGGTTGCCATTTTTATACTTCTCAAGTAACTTTGTCTTCTCAATGTAACAACACTGTAAAACATTGTATATTGTTCATTCTGGAGTTTTTTTTTTTTAATGTCTGGATTCATCCTGCAGCTGTAAATTTAACCAAAATGGAAAATATCATTAATGAAGTTATCAACTGTATTGTAGATTTCATAAATTGACAGAACAATAACAAGGTAGATGATGTAGTTTCTCCTAAACCACATTATTAGACTATAATAGTGCAGGCAGTTCTGAGAACAGAAATGATTCCTGTCAAACAAACTTTGTGCCTAAAATTGTGTGCCATTTGTTTAGTTCACATCAGGCCAACTGGGTAATATTTGGCAGTTCAGAGACCAAAAATCGGACAAAAACTAAACTGGCTGATGATTCCTTCAAAGAAAAATCTCTATTTTTTATTTTTGTTTTATTCCAAGCAGAAACAAACCATTCTAGCCAATTACTGATCAGGAAAATGTCTCAGTCAGATTCATTTCAGGGCAACAACAACAGTTATTATGCAGATTTTTTAATGGTAGTTTGTTCTGTGAATGCAAAGGAAACCTGTTAACAGTGGTCCAGAAAGATTACAAACTGAACGGTTACTGGTTAGTTTTTATCATTTAAGGTCTTGAGAAGTGGAAAAGGTCAAAATGTATAGGGAGCGAGTGATGATGATGATGATGATGATGATGATGATGATGATGATGATGATGATGATGATGATGATGATGATGATGATGATGATGATGATGATGATGATGATGATGATGATGATGATGATGGTGGCTCTGTTGCAAATGGTTCCAGTGTAAACTCTGATGACTTATGTACTGTATGATGAAACCGTTTATCCTTAGCGTTGAACCGGGTCAGTGAATGTTACACGCAGCAGTTTGGTAATGAATGTGTAACAACAATGTATTTCAGGTAGCCAATATCTCTGTGTAATGGACATGAGGAGCAAATAAATGATCTGACAGTGAGGTGACAGGCGTTGTGGTTTTTGCCTTGGTCTACATGGGCGGGATTATGTATCAGAAAATGCTGCTAATCATGTTATAGGCCGTTACCACCTGTGCCTTGTACTATATTAATGCTAGTTAGTTAATAGGGCTAAGCAATGGGGGGCTTCAGGTTCCTCAGCTTTCCAGGAATTAGATAAATCAAAATGAAGCAACTGATGAATTTCCCCAATGGTGGATTTAAGGAACAGAAAGTGCAGCACTCTCTGTTTGACACAGTGATGAACTTGTGATGAACTTGTTCATCACTATGATTGACAGATTGTGTTTTGAATATACTTACTGGAAGGGGACAAATTACTTTTGAGAGTAAAAATGAATTAGCTAAATAGCACTGGTAGCTCTATGAGCCTGTTGGTTACTGCACTGATAAACTAATAAACACTAAAGTTGACCAGCAGGATAAGAAGTGCATGTTCAGCAGGTAAAGGTTTTCCACATACATGTATGCGAACATTAGCAAATCATCAAAATTAAATTGATCAAATCACAAAATATTTATTTTTGCATGAGCCAAAAATAAATATCAATATAAAAACATGTCTTTTTGGACTGCTGAGATGAATGTCTTTGCGTATCTCATGACTGGACCGTGTTCACCTAACTGTGCCAGACTTGCGTTTGCAATAATTAGTATTTTGTTTTCATTCTAGTGAACAGAGTCATTCAGAAAGTCAACTGTGTGACATTGCAAACATGACATACCGTAATAACCTGAGGTGTCACATGACTGCCAGAGTGAACTCTAGGAAGTAAATTTTATGTACACACAGATAACGAACATTTTCCTGCCCTAAAGGTAACTGAAGGTCATGCTTTGACTTACAGACACCTGTCTTCTGTGGCAAAGCTTTATTTTATTACAAAGGGTTCATAAACATAATCCACAGAAACACTTTAGTTCAGCACAGTACAGGTAAATAGGTATTCACGTTAGAAAATTCAGCCTTGATATATGGATATAAAACACGTATCGCTGTATCTGCCAAAACAAAGTTAATTGGTGGTTGTTACACATGTGAAGCTCTCAGTGGGTCTGGGAGGAGCTGCTCCACATGTTACTGAGCAACACAGGACATTTTGTTCACACAGGCTGAAAATACTTGAGGCTCAGAGGCCAGTGCAGGGGCTTCATTCATAAGATTCATTCATGATTCATGAGAGAGAAAGAAGAAATGTAGAAACATCCCAAAGTCACAGCATATTTAAAGTCCTATAGGTAAAATATATTATTTTAATCACCAGCTATGACATGATTTACTGGAGGTATTATACAACTCTTTTCATGACGCTTTTTCTTAAAGTGTCTTGAAAGTTGAAAAATCTGAGCAGAG
Organism: Trachurus trachurus; assembly: GCF_905171665.1. Classification (NCBI taxonomy): domain Eukaryota; kingdom Metazoa; phylum Chordata; class Actinopteri; order Carangiformes; family Carangidae; genus Trachurus; species Trachurus trachurus. The sequence continues at coordinate 14,348,292 of NC_139903.1, read as the reverse complement.
CACTCATCGGTAAACATGTTTATTTAACCCTTAGTGGAAATTCCGGACAGGTTGGCAACACACAGCACAAAGCTGCACTGTGCTGTGTGTAAATGCCAATGTAGGGTGTTATTATGAGTTATTGCTTAGTTGGAACATTGATGTTCAATAGTTAGGCGTAATTTCCCATAAGGAGTAACTCATTGAAGGGCTTGGTTCCAAAATAAAAACCTGTCACTTCCACAGAAGTTTAGCAGACTAGAACAACCAGCTGGTGAAGTTTGCTGCATGACTGCCCCCATGTATAAAGCCTGTATGTGGATTAGAAATGACTCAGACTGCTGGAGGCCACCAGGAAACCTAGAATAGACCCAAAAACTGAATGTTTTATGTCACCTACCGTTACCCCTAAGGGTGAAAATAAAATCTTACATCAGCATTTTTTTTAAAATGCACTCTACTTGCAATGATAAAAAGGAAAGAATACACGACACTGGGAGGTCTCCTTTACAGCCACACAGCCCCTAACTTGATTTAAAGTATAACTTGAGTGTAGTACACAAGAATATAACTACACAAAGTCATTGTAAACATTTACTGCTACTCCAGCGCTATACTTATTGATGTCCCAACATCTTTCTTACACATGATGGGACTGTTCAGTGTCACTTCTACTCTTCCTTCTGTTTAGCGCTGCTGCTCCTGTAGCAGAGGACCTGGGCCACGAGGACACAGCTGAGACAGGCCGACAGGATGTGCATGAGAGCAGCCAGTGAGCTTCCTGTATCCTGCGAAGAAAGTTTGGCACAATGTAGGTCAGCAAAGGCGATACAGACGCTAACACATTAGAGTGGTGTTTATGTTGGTGTGTCATTCATTCCTGACTGCATACCTGCAGAGAGACAAAGACGACACTCAGAGATCCAGCCCACGCCAGCAACACGGACAGAGTGGACAGCTGCCCCGTGTGACCGTCGCTGTAGTTAGCTGCAGCCTGGAGAACCTGGACAAATCAAAATCACACATAGTGTATCAAGTCTCAAGTTCTCACTCATCACAGAACAGATAAGATAGATGAGTTGTGCGTTTTCTACCTTGCTTGCAATCAAAGCAGCCAGACTGGAGTCTTGCATCAGTGAGGCAACGGCTGCAGCTGCGTAGGAGCCCAGCAGGAACATGGCCCCGCTGTAGGCCAGGAGGAACAACACTCCTGCCAATAAACACAAGACAAGATGATGTGGGATCGATACAACAGCAGAAACTTGAGAAACACTGAAATATGTGTCATGGTGATAAATAAATGGACTGGAATGGAAAAAAAGCTGTGAGTACAGTAACTGCTCCTCCAACTGAAGTTCACTGAGAATCGTTTACGTCTTGTTACCACAAGGTGGCGCTGCATGAAAACACAAACCAGGCACACAGCAGGAAAACTGTGTCGCTGACCGTCACATGAGACTCTGCTCTGAGCTGATGAACCTTTCTCAACACAACAGCGCAATCGTTTCACACCTCTGAATCGTCCACATCTTAGAAATGGCATGCTCCTTCAGGGTATTCTGACCTTTTACTCAAATTACTAAATTTAACACTGAAAATAAAGATTGTTAATCATTTCTAATATGCTTTTGGCTTTGTTAATGTTTGATTCACATTAATTACATCATTAATGTGTGTAATCTGTGCTCTGAGCAGAAAACTGCTTTAAGCATGCAGTAGTTTTGTCCAGATGGAATTCATCATAACCTATTTCAGTGCTTCCTAAATTAAATTACAGTGCTGCTGTGCACCAAAAGGTCTTTGCACAGAGAAAACACGTACCAGAGCAGTTTGATGAAAACAAGGCTGATATGCCTCGTGCTCGCTCGTAAGTGGTACATTGTATGTGTTGCCAAAAAGCAGTGGTTATCTGAACCTGTTATCTGAACCCACACTAAACATATAAAACATCAAGGAAAGCATTTTTTCCGGTTGGCCAGGGATAATCAAGTCTATTTATATAACTTTTCAGAGTGCATTTAAAAATAACAAATGTCTAAGTGACTGACTGAGAAATGAAAAATACAAAATACTAAATGCACCAAAATGAATGAAAATGATGAGTCAGGCCCTCATTCACCATCCTGCTGTCTGAAGTACTGAATTTGTATCACAGGTTTTCTCAGTCGTCTTGACTTTAAACAATTCTGTTTCCGATCAGATTTGGTCATTTATGTAAGTTTGTTTTAAGTTTTATTTTGGATAGATGTAGGTGAGATCAGGGATGGCTGGATCTCTGTCTGTATCTTTAAAATCTTTTAAGCCCATGTTTTCAAACTAATCAAACGTGTCTGCTGTTAGCCTACTGCACTGTTGCTGTACTACACTTCTAAAAAGCGTTCATTCATTTCTCATCACTCAAAATCAACTGTGCAAAACTCTCCACATCAGCCAAAACCTTATTCAAATGCTGAAACCTGCAAAGTCAGTCGATCATTTGAACTTTGTTACTGTGCTGCTAAACTCTGTGTTCAACTCAGGCTGTAGGCTCACACCAACAGATGGAGCAGAAACCGTCTTAATCAGTCTAAACTGTTTCACTGTTAACAATGTAAACAGTAGAAACAATTTCATTGTTCATTAAAACTCTTTTGCATGTTTGCAAAAGGTGCAGAATAACATTTAATTCATGTTTCAAAGCCTAGTTTTTGTGTCAGGGCTAAGGTACTGTTGGTTTTGGGCATCATGCAACTTGTTAACAGCTGTAAAAATATATACATAAGAGAAAGAATGACACTATTATTTGGATTGGAGTTGCAGATATGTGAACCAACCTGTGCGAGCACCAGTATGATGATACAGGATGAGGAAAACAATGGCAACGGTCTGGGCCAACGTGAAGAGCCTCTCAGCCCAGGCACTGTGGAGAAATTCATGGAAAAAAACACAAATGTGAACAGGGATGATTCCAGATACAAAGTGTCAGCTGCAGGACAGAACACTACTCTGATATCTGGGCAGTGTATACTGTATTCATTAACTTGTCCATTGTCCTAACCCCTAAGATGAATCTTTTTCTGATGGCCCTGGCACTTGTGCAAATTGTTCACTTCCGGAACCTACAGTATGACACATAGGCCACACAGCCATAACAGATGAGCAAACATGCCATTAACAATTAAGCTGTAGTTTCCAGCTTCACATGAATGGAGAATGTGTAACAGAAAAAAATCTATCAGTCTCTGCCCTGAAGACAAAAAAAACCTTGTTGATCAGAGACATTAGAGATAACTGGCAAGATAATAATAGCACCAGTACCAGAACCAAACAGCTCAGTCACAGCGAAGCTTGCAACATGATAATTATTATAACCACTGACAGTGACTAGTGCACCAACATGGACTGAAGCACCCAAGGAGCTGCTAACCTGGTTTTATTGAAGCGTATCTGCAGTAACAAATTAACAGATGAGTGTATGAGACTGCAAATGACTTGTTTAACAGCTGCTTATCAAATACGTACAAGAGCGGGAAGTGGTTGACCATGGCGAACACAGCAGGACATGAGAAAGCATAAAGTTGCAGCAGGAAAGCAGGCAGACTCAGATCGTCGGCACTTCCCCTCCACAGTATCTTCAGCAGCTGAGGTAACTGTGCTGCAGGGAGAACACAGACACTCAGGTGAGGGTGGAGGGACGAATTAGTCATCAATATGGAAACAATGAATAACACATCATAGCTATTCACATGCAGAAACAAGTTGTTATGATATCAGAAATACTAAAGCCAGCTTTGGCTTTTTATTCACAACTCTGACAAACACACAATATGCAGAAATATCTTTATAGTGACCAGATCAAATTCCTTTGCATTTCCCATGAACATGTCACACATCTGTGTGCCTCTGTATGGACAGATTTTAATACTGTGGTTCAGTTGTCATGGTTATCCACTACAGCCAGAGCATTTTGAGGTTCTTGTGGGAATTAAAATCTTAATTTGATCCAGAAAATCCAATCAATAGAGATTAAAGAACCACTGTATTGTTAGTGAAATGATAAAGATCTCGTGATCTTTAGAAAAGTTTTGCTTAATGTCAGGGGGGCTGTTATTTATCAGTTAGATGTTAATGTGCTGCTGCTGTCATGTGATCTAATCAGGCAGGTTTTGGCTGAGGGGGAAATCTTACCCAGGAATGAGTCCAGTAAGATCCAGAGTCCGGCGACCTTGTTCAGTATAAACTTTATGCATGGCACTGTTGCATAAAGAAAACAAAGAGAAAAAAAAAGTTAACTCAATCAGACCACAGCAGATGTTCAACATCTGCAGTAGTAGGCTGTGGGTCAACGTCTTTTGCTAGATTACACAGAGACCAATTGAGTGCATAAACGTGATTTTGTAACAGAGTGGCCTATATAAAGTCCTAATTACCTACGTGCACTGAATAATTTTAAAAGTTTTAGGTTAAAATTCAATTTGCAATGTTGCTTAAGCGGAAGAGGTGAAAACATCCTCCTCTTCCTCCGTGTCAACGCAGATCTGCAAAGATTTCTCGCACCCGCTTTTTTTTTTCTGCCTCACATCAAGTCTCACCGTGCATGTGAAAGTTGACGAAAATCTCCTCGTAGCATTTTTCTGGCATTAATGAAACCAGGAAGTCTCTGACCGGAGACGTGGCCATAGTCAGCTGCAGCCAGGAGGGATCAAGCGGGGGGAGTGGTCCAAAGGTTCCCCAATATTTACTACAGCAGAGGCCGAGGAGGACGGTTCATTAGCCCGCTAGGCCGCTATCCTCCTGTCTCCACCTCTGTCTGGGGGTCGTCCTGTGGGTCCTCAGCTACATGAACCAATCCCAAAGTGATGTTTCTGACCCAAACCCCAACACTGGAGCTCATGGTGTTGGGGCTCCTCCTTTTTTTGTGCAACACATTCATTTCACAGTAAAATTACATCACCTTGTTAGAAATTAACCAAATTACATCAGTCAATAAAAAATACATAGTAGTCTACTTTAGAACAGTAAAACCATATTGACAAAGCAAAAACATGTGTTTTGAAACTTAATCAAATATTAAAGGTTAAAAAAAATAGTATTCGGACTCCTAGCTCAGTGATTTTCAACCACTGTGCCGCGGCACTAGTGTGCCGTGAGCGGCCCCCAGGTGTGCCGTGGAAAATTACGAAATTGATCCAAACTCGATGCACATTTTGAATTTTTTTCACACCGATAACTGACGCTCATAAGCGATTATAAGCGTTAACGGATGAGATTCAACACTCCATCGAGTGTCTGTGTCGACCGGCTGGTCTCTTTTTGTTTATTTGTTTTTTATTTTTATTGTGCTGCGGCACATCCACGCCAGAACAGCGGAGCTGCTCGTCTGTGCAGCTGCAGGTGTGACGGGGGAGCCGGCTGGAGAGCGCCTCCTTTTTATTTTATTTTAGGGGCACCGTCCTTACAGGGTGAAGTACGCGTTGCAGGTTGCACTCAAAGTTTGTTCTGACTTTCTATCACAGGGAGTGCACAGGCTTGTGTCCTCTCATGTTTGCTGTGAAATATGGCTGAAGGCACGAGTGGAAGTGTGCACGTGTTGACAAGCTCCCATGAGTTGATTGACATAGCTATAAAAAAATATATATATATCTGAGTCAAATCATAATCCAAGTGCTTGTTATCAGTTTCAGTTTGTGTCCAAACAAATATCATTTAGCTCCTAAAATAATTTGGCTTTGTTGATCTTTGTCTGCAATAGTGACTGTCTGACAGAGTTGGCTAATAAAATAGGACTCACTTATGTCAATGGGTGTAGTGGCAGAAGCCTGCACAACGACCTGGCCTTAGCCATGTCCATTAGCCTACTGAGTCAGAACAAACTAACTACACTGTAAGAGACAATATGCTTTATATTTACTGTATTAGGCTGCACTGTGTCATTTTGTAACATTTTTGGTTAGTGGTGTGCCATGGGATTTTTTTAATGAACAAAATGGGCTGTGGCTCGAAAAAGGTTGAAAAACACTGTCCTAGCTGATTGGGCATTGCCTAGAACAGGGGTCTTCAACGTTTTTCAGGCCAGGGACCCCCAAACTGACGGAGACATGGAGGAGGGACCCCCCACTATATTAAAAAATGTACTAGGCCCAGTGCCATGTATAAACATAGCTTGATATTGTGCTTTCAATACTAAGCCTTTGAAACAACACAATATTCATGTTTTTTCTTAACGTGTACAATACAGTGAGTAGGGGGCCGTCCCTCTGCCATTTATAAACAGACCTTCAATGCCAATATCAATGTCTGTCAACTGCATGGTAATCATGCAGACAAGCTATTCAAAATGACGTTGTTATTTGAAACATAAATGTGGAAACTACAAGATATAAAACATTGTTTAATCAACCAAAAATTCCATGACCCCCCTGCAGCACCTCCGCGGACCCCCTGTTGGAGACCTCTGGCCTAGAAAATCCAGTGTATGTCTCACAGTTCAAACATGTCAGGACAAAAACCAAAACACAAATTCCAAAGAACTCAGTGCAGAGAAGATGTGTGAGATACAACTGTGGCAACGCACAGTCAACTCCTGGTTAACACCATCGCTATGGTGAAGTGTGTTGGTTGCACATCAGGCGGTGGGAGGTCAATTCAGGGGCAGACACAGGGAGACTGCAGAACTGAGGGAAAGGTGAATTTGGCAGGGGTTGAGGGGTGGGGTGGGGTCTCTGTCTGTTGCACATGGTCCCACTCACAACCCCAGATTACACAACATCTGTGGAGAGACCTGAGGCTCGTATAGGCTACACTTCCCTTCCAGAGTGATGAGTTCATTCATCACAGGTTTGGTAATTAATTTTGGTGTGAATCTTTTGTGAGACATCTTCTATCATCACATTTCATTTAAATGATAATTCATTTCCATATTTTCATACGCTTGCATCTCTAGTTTGGTAATTGTGAGAGGACATGTTTATAATTCAGACCTTGATCTTCCGGCATAATGCAAAATTCAAAACATGCATTAAAAATGGAATAAGTCAGAGTTAAACCAATTAAAAGTATTGTTGTTGGGTTTTTTTTTTTTTCAAACTTCTCGTGTCAGCGTACAGAGCCAGTTGGATTAAATCTAACTCCACCCAGTATAATTAACACAAAAAGTCACCTAAATAGTCTCACAAGGTTTGTTTATCGCCTAGTTAGATCTCCAACACCAGTTCAGCATCATTAACAGTACCCAGCTGCAGAGCAAAAACATTTCTCTTTTCTTGTGAGTTTCTCTTCACTTTTTTCTTCTTCACTGAAAACAGGAAGGATTGGAGTAAAAGCATCTTTGTTGAGTGGTTTTTACAGCAGTCGGCCTCTTTTCTCCCCCTGACAACATGTGTACTGCAAAATGCGCCCGTTGCATCGCTGGTGCTCTGTACCCGTTGGTGTTCCTGTCAATCATCTGTAACATCATCTTGTTCTTCCCTGGCTGGGACGCCAAGTACGCAAGAGAGAGACACATCACTGAAGAGGTGAAATACATGGGGGGGATCCTCGGAGGGGGTTTAGTGGTGAGTTGTCTTTTCTCTTTTTTAGTGGAAGCAACAAACTTGTTTCTGAAATGTAATGTGCAACCTCAGATTCGTTGTTGTTTGTCTTTTATTGCTTTGCTCTGAATCCTAATTTTGCGCTTTAGCATTAAAAAATCCTTCCAGAAAAAAAAGAGAAATGCATTAGTAATTAATTTCATCACTCAAAAACCCATGAACTACACTGAACCTATTTTATACTGATGCTGTGTCTTAACTTCCTGTCATTACAGATGTTGATCCCAGCTCTTTACATCCACCTGACCGGAGAGCAGGGCTGCTGTGGGAATCGCTTCGGGGTGAGTCAGTCAGTGGACATTTCAGGGGCTCAGTAAAAAATAATAATGTTGACATTACTTTATCAAACTATTGTTTTTAAGGTCAAGCATGAAGTGTCACAAAACTGAGAACTACCAAAAAAAAGGACATGCTGATGAATAATGTTGTCGTTTCACAACATTCAGGTCCTCTAGTGATAGATAAGAAAATGCAAAACCACTGAGATGTGTGTTTCTCCTTTTTCAAGTTAATCCATGCAACAGACTGCATGAAAGGTCTTTTGAACTCACATAACTATACTGATATGTTATCATCTGGAAAATGTCTTTAATAGCATCAAATTTAGATAAGTTTTTCCATCAGCTTTAAAAAAAAAAGTTGATGTCTGATGTCACTGGGTATGCACAATTAGTTTACTCCAATACTCTCTTTAAATGAGAGGTAATTAAGAAAAGAAAAGAGAAATACTGACTGTGTCACAACTAAATAAATAACTTACATAAAAAAAGAGATATCATTAATAACTTAATGGATAATTATTTTTGAAATGGTTTTCATGTAATTATGATATAGTAAATGTGCACATAATGTACATATTGCAAAGCCCATTATAGTACTGAAGTACAAAATCCTTCGTAGAAACTATCACTGCTTTGTAATTGAAGTAAAATGAGATCATCCTTAAGTCCACACAGCACAGTGTAACAGAACAAAAGAGGAAGGTGATGAAGGTGATGAAAGATATCAGTTCCCTTAAGTCTGTTAATAATTAATTCAATCAATAACTAATCTAAGTAGTTGACAGGTGAAATATGGAGCATTGCTACAAATTCATTAAGTCATTCAGATTGATTATGTTCACTTTGTCTTCTTGTAGATAGAAGTTATTCTTTTTTTCCTTGTGTTCAGACAAAAAACTGAGTTGTTACCTGCTAACAACTCTGTTTTTTGTCTGAAAACAAGGAGTAAAAACTCATTAATTCATTGTTCAAACTCAGTATCTAAAACTGCATTGAAATGTTTCTGACTGTTGTTCTGCTTTAACTTTCTGCAGATGTTGTTATCGATTGTGTTCGCTGCACTAGGTGTGGTTGGGGCCCTGTACAGCTTCGGTGTGGCAATACTGGCTCTGAGTAATGGGCCCCTGTGCAAAGTCAATGGGGCGTGGACAACACCTTTCAAAGACAGGTATCAGATCATTATTTTTTACAACTATTCTTAGGTGGATTTTTGCTCATTTACGTACGAGCCTCTTCTTTCATGTAGTCAGTTCGACTACATCACTGACAAGAGCAACTGGAAGAAATGCTCCGAGCCCAAGAACGTGGTACCGTTCAACATCGGCCTGTTCTTCGCTCTGATCGTGGCCAGCTGTCTGCAGGCGCTGCTCTGCGCCTCGCAGATGATCAACGGCCTCTTCGGCTGCCTGTGTGGAGCCTCCAACTGAGAAGCACAAGACAAAGACGTCACATCTGGCTTTTCCACCCTCCTTTGTTTTATTCTGTCTTTCAGTGTTCCCATTTTAATTGACAGGAAGCAGTTTCCTGCTCACGAGGCCTCATTTAATTATTTGCACTCACACCACACCCAAGGTGGCGACTGGTACTACCAGGGAGGAGGCTGAGACCATGACAATATGTTCCCTCATCTGTATTCCATTATTGCTCTGATGATGTTGTTGTCTCTGATAACAGTTTGTGATAACAGATTACGCAATTTTATTGTGGTGAGAAAAGCAGCAGTGTAAGAAGAAGTAACAAAACCAGTTCATGCTAACTGTTCTGTCAATTTTGAAATAAACTGCTTTGAAATATAAGTTGCTGATCTGATATGTTGGTCTATCACTGTGCTGTTTTATCATTTATATCAATATTTGCATTATTAGTCAGAATAACATATCCCTGGATACCCCTGGGGGGATTTCTAAATACAGGACAAAGTTCTGTTTTTCATTCTACTGTATCAGCATTGTTGATATAAATGTTTTATTTTTGTATAAACTCACTGTCATGTACCTGGCTCCTTGTCTACAGGTAGGAATGTAAGTATTTTAGTCATCAACGGCAGCTTTTACTGTATGAGAGGATTACAATGTACGTTAGGCTACATCATGACTTTGCCTTATGGCCTCAAATGAAACTGGCATGTTGCCCTTCAGTGTCAGGGCAACAGGCAGCTGCAACGGAAATCATAACTGAAACGTAATAATTATCATCTATTTCTTTGTTTTATTACCCACAGTTCAATGGATTTCCATTTTCAATTTCCATTTGTTAATTTCCAGATTTATAAACGTTATTGATGACTTTTTTGATGCCTTAAAGCTCTGACAACAATAATCTCTCTGAGTTGTTGTTGACTGGGTGTTGAGAAACGTGAAGAGGGGGGAGCGATGGGATTCGGCTGCTAGAGACGGGCACACCAAAAATCTGGCAGATCGCACTGCATGAAAATTATTACTAATTGTATTTTTGCTGTAAAGTGGGAGTGCTGGTGTACAAGTGGTGGCCCAGTTAGTAGGTTTTGCAGTGGTATCCGTGCACATTATTAGGTTTATGGTTAGATGACCTGATAGTGAACATCCTGTACATGTGTGTGCATGAGACTGTGGCACACAGCCTATAAGTTATAGCCGCCAGCTAACCACACAGTGTGCTGCTCGAGGGGGAAAAGTATGTCAGGCTTCTTGTTTCTGTTTTTGTATGTCTCTTAGGTCTACTACTAGGTCTACTAAATTTCAACTTGTTTTGTTTGTTTGTATGTTTGTATATATATATATATATAGACCTAAGAGACCTAAGAGTAGACCTTAAATGAGAGGTAATTAAGAAAAGAAAAGAGAAATACTGACTGTGTCACAACTAAATAAATAACTTACATAAAAAAGATATATATATATATTTCCTTCTTTTTTTTTTCACTGACTGAACCTAAACCTAACCCAGCTCTTTTTGAATGTTGCTATCTTTTATTTCTGCTTCAGTGTTTCTTTGGTTATACTATAAACTATATAAACAAAGTTATTGTTATTATTACTATCAAGAAGAGGCTGCTAGTTCAGGGGATGAGAGAGAGTAAAGGAAATAGTCCATTAGTGTAGCCTGATATTATTTAGGACTAGCTCCTTTATTTTCTTTATATCTTGTGTTATCACAGTGTTTTCAACGGATGACCACATGAGACAACTCTGCACTATCCTGGTGGTTGTATATTGTAATAATTAACAGTTTAAAAATTATCTCTCCTCACTGCGTGGAAGGGAGACAACTCCAAGGCGTTGACATGCTTTTCATATTTACAACCATCATCACTGTCGAGCTCACCCTGCCTCGCCCAGGGCGTTGCTAGGAAACGTCACATGTTTTGGAGGGCATGGCCTCTTATCCCCCCCCCCTTTTTTTTCACAATTTCAAATTCCACTGAATTTACTGATTCAGCGTGTAAATGACTGCAGACAGAGGCTTACTACAATCTAATCTCTGTTTCAGTGAGCTACTTGTCTTAATTTGCTGCTCTGTGTAAAGCACTTTGTAACTTGTGGTTAGAAAAAGGTTTTATAAATAAAGATTATTATCATATTATTACTATTATTATTATTATTATAAAAATGTGGCCAAGTGATTGGTCAGTGTTTAACTACCACGAATGTGTAGATGTCAATGACACATTGTTGTTGCTCCATCTAGCAGCGGTCACAGGTCTGAAGTCCAACCTTGCTGTGGTCCTGGAGTCACAATGTCAACACATCTGTATACTGTGAGCAATAGGTGGAGATAAAACATGTCTCTCATTCTGAATCTTTTTTTCTTAATGACCATTAAGTGTAATTTTATATATCATTACCACATTAAAGACAGTGAGATTTAACTGAAACGTGCATTTTGATGATCTGATCATTAAACTCAACAGTGGTGCAACCATCAACATTTCTGCCACAGATGCCCTGAATGAATTTACATCGGTAAGCAAAATAAAAAAATAAAAACTCCACGTCCACAAATGATGCCTAATAAGTGTAACAAAGGAGGTGCTGTCTCTGGGGGACACAGAGGAACGAGTCACATAGTCCTGCAGCCTATCCCAGGCTCTGTTTGTCCTGGTTATCAACCTTTTATTACACCTCCCACACACCCTGACATCACTCACAGTATTTAGCCTCAGCTTGCGGTCCAAACACAGTTCCCTCTTCACCTCTCTGGTTCCTTTTCAGGAGTTATCGCTCCTCTCTGAGAACAGGAAGGATTTGAAAATTTAAAGTCACAGAGCGAAGAGTTTGTCAGCAGTCGGTTGGATTTCTCTCTGACAACATGTGCACTGGAAAATGCTCCCGTTGTATCGCCGTTACTCTTTACCCGTTGGCGGTCATATCCATCATCTGCAACATTGTGTTGTTCTTTCCTAACGCGGAAACCAAGTACACAAGCGATGGACATATCACCGAGGAGGTGAAATACATGGGGGGTCTGGTTGGAGGGGGAGTACTGGTGAGTTGTCTTTTCTCCTGCCTCGTATTGACGGGTGCAACCCTGGCAAATCTAACACTGAAAAATAATGACTTTATATGGTATACTGAGTCCTACGTTTGTGCTTTAAGATCTTTTTTGTGCTGCATCAGATTGTGCACTCATCAAACTCATCACCGAATCAAAGACAACTTCCGCAATGTCTCTTTTAACTTACTCCACAGTCCTCGTGTTACCAAGATTTAGCGACAATGCTCAGTTTGAGTACTAACCACTGTCACTCTCTGTGTCCTGCTACAGGTTTTACTCCCAGCACTTTACATCCACCTGACTGGGAAACAAGGGTGCTGTGGGAATCGCTGTGGGGTGAGTTACTCAAGAGCTACAAATGATATGTTTAAGGGTGCTCAGTAATTGTAGTGCTTCACTATATGAACTACACGCCATGTTGTATGTGGGAAAACATTCTCAGGAAACTGGTTAATACGACATAAGCAATGGAAACAGAAGATAGTTGACGCAAAAACTTGATTGTGTAGATACATAATGTGATGGAAACACACTCCAGTTAAAGTAAAGCCACAGAGTTTATGCCAAACTACATAAAAGGAGGTGAATCCTTTGAATGACGCTGCATCACTAACCCGCTGCACCGCACTAAAAGATATCACACTATATACAAATCCTAAAAACATCAGATGTGAAACAGATGTGAAAATGTTTATGTCTGTGGGGTTCAGCTTCAGTAAACAGAAGATTACTGGAGTAAACATAATGATAAAAAGCAATGTCAGTGAACAACCAGGAGCCTGATCTTGCCTCAACTTAGAAATAACTAATTAACTAATTTATCAAAAGTACAAAAATGAATCTGACCTTTGTTTATAACCCCCCCTTTCCCCTCCTTTGCCCTCCCTGTAGATGTTCTTATCAATTGCATTTGCAGCAGTGGGAGTGGCCGGGGCCTTGTACAGTCTCAGTGTGGCGGCGGTCGCTCTGAAGAACGGGCCCCTCTGCAAAGTCCTTCTGGTTTGGACAACGCCCTTCAAAGACAGGTGACACAGAGAGACGTACAACCTTCTGATGATACTGTGAAACCTCCCTGAAGAGCTTTATCATTCATTGACCTTTACTTTATCGTTACGACAGGGGTTACCTGAACGATGACACATTGTGGGCAATCTGCACAGAGCCCAAGGACATCGTGCCGTTCCACATCGGGTTGTTTGCTACTCTCTTGGCCACCGGCACCCTGGAGCTGATTCTCTGCGGCTTTCAGATGGTCAACGGGCTCTTTGGCTGTCTGTGTGGAACCTGCACAGACAAAGGGGTAAGCTCATGAAGATGGCGAAAAGTGAGTTTCAGTAATGATGTTCAGAGATTGCACAATTTTGTTGATGACCTTTAAGTCTGAGAGTTTCAACTCTGCTTTGTGGCGTTTCTGCTTCCAGGGGCTGTGAGTTCCCGTCGGCTGACCGGCGCTCTCTGCTGGAAGGATGAGGGTGGACCTTCAGGTCTACCTGCTTTATATTAGAAATTGTAGCTTTCTCTATTTGACAAGATTTTTATATATTTGTATGTATATCATGATGCTTCATTACTGTTAAATTAAACTACAATAAACTGCTACTTTTGAATTGTTTGTAAGATTATGATAATTTATAGTTGTAAAATAAAATCCAGGACAAAGTTCATTGAGACCTTTAATACAATCTGTATTATTAACATCAGGATTGACATTATACAAATATTTGAGTGTCATCTCAATATAGTATCTACAGAACTCAAATTAAATTACAGGAATCTGACTCACAGCTCTGAACTACTACACAGCGGGGGGAGAAACCTGCACAAGGAATGCAGCGTTAAAATGGCACATTAGATGAGGAGGCTGATATATTTGTTTTGAATAGTACACGACAATAAAGGTTATACAATAAACAAGGCAAAAATTAGTGATTTAAAAAGGCAAACTATAGGTCCCAAAACAGTGTAGGTTGTTAATTATAACAATGATAACAGGAGGAATAAAACATAGTTAGATGAAAAAAGCCCATATACTGTCCTCATAAGATGTACAAGTTTTTATTTTATCTTTTATGAGCTACTGCTCCTCATTTGGCCGAAGACATAATAAGGCTCAATTTTATAATTTCCTGTTGAGGCAAACAAAACTTATTCAACTTAAGTCAATGCTATTTGATAAAGATATGATATTAGGATATCTATGAGCAGATTTGGACTTTATTGTGACTGTGCCTAAACAAAGCCGCACACAATCCAAAACTGAGGTGCATACTTTGTTCCTAAACTTGAAATAATTCACAAGATATACAGTATGTTAGGCAACGTAAATGAATTAGCATAATGGCCACTTAACATTTTCAAATGAATGAGCTTGAGTACTGTTGTAAGATTTTGTGCATTAAGATGAGATGTGGTCATGTGTCGGCACACTGAGCAGTGAGCAAGTAAAGACTGATTGGAAAAGACTGGCAGACAACGGTTTCTGTGCGGATACGACTTTGTTGAGGTAGACAGAAATTAATAAACTGGAGTGTTGACATTCCCTCGTAAAGAGGTTGGTGAATGTTGCTCAGGACTGTGCGACACATTGTTCTCATACACTGTGCGATGGCAACAGCATTTCTGGAGTGTTAGAAAGAAAGAAAACTCTGATTTAAAAATACATTTAGGTTAGTCTTAAAAGATGTAAACACTATGTAAAAGGTGTGTTTTTTTTTCTAAAAGAGATGGAGTGTCTCAGCTTTAAAAGTTTAACAAAAAGCAGGAAATGGCAAAAACCACATCCTACACGGAATAAGCTTCAAGGTTTCAACTGGAGTTCTGATGAGGTTTTATGGCTATAACACTAGTTCACCGCTCCTTCGCTTGTTTTTGTGCGTATGGGCCCTTTTAGCTGTCAAACTGCTTCATCATGAGCTTCCGGCTGACTTCATAACCCAGGAACAGAGCTCCGTTGGCGGGGAAGGTGCGGACCATGGTGGGGGTAAGACCAGAGTAGAGAGCCCTCACACCTGAACACATGAAACAGCAAAAAAAAAATAAAGTCTTGTACGTCATGGAAACAGCAGGAATCTCTTTAAACCCTGAGCGTCTACCTACCTTCGCTACGAGCTATGGTCATGAAGGTTTTGAAGAAGCCTGCCTGCTTCCCCAGCATGGACATGACCTGGATCCGAGACTTGACACAGTCCATCGGATAGACCACCAGCCACAGACACGCCCCCCCGAAGCCACCGCTGAAGACAATAGGAGCCACGCCTTCAACACACACACACACACCGTTAAGACACCCACTCACTGATACTGTACAAATAATGTGTGGGAGGAACTGACGTTAGAGAGGGCAACGGTCGAATGTTTTTGTTCCAGTACCTATGTCGTCTTTGTCGCATTTCATGTAGTCTGCAAAGGTGGTGCGGCAGAGCTCGTAGGCGCCGAAGAAGCAGAAGTAGCCGGGGACTTCTCTGGCTATAGTGGTGGTGAGGCCCTGGAAGAAGCCGGCCGGTCCCTCGTTCCTCATGATGGATTTCACCACAGACCACACTGTGCTGAGGACAGAGCAGAGGCACGATGGGCTCAGTCAACACACACGCAGCACAAAACTCTTCACAGATTCATACGTCTCCCCAAAACAATTCATTAGAATTAGAATTGTTTCATTAATCTCTAGCTCACATACATTTTACCACATAAATACTGTCAATTTACAAAATACCAAATAATTAGCTATATTAATTGATCACTAATGACTCAATAGAAATTATACAGAAATATTTATAGTTGATTAAAACAATCTGGATTTCTTAACTTTCTGAATTTGCTACAAAGTCTGTTTTTTTTTGTTTTTTTAAAGGGACAACGAGGAGTTTTGGAAAAGCGAAGCGTTTTCACACTACATTTGTGAGCCTCCGCGCGCACCGTAAAATTCTTTTGACCGGCGCAAGACGGACTCATGTTTTCATTCATCAAGAATTAAAGTCAGAGGTTCAAAGAGGTTCACATACCGTCGTAGTTCCGACCATAAACGGCGATTCAGCTGCGTTATTCTCATGACTCGTTGCGAAACCGAAAGTAAAAAACGCTGGTCGGCTCGACCAGCATCTCCGCCACCACTAATAATAACAAAATAACGATAGAGACAAAACGATATATTTATCGAAAATGGGCCCATTAACAAGTGTGGGTAGCGGAGATTCATCCACATTAATGTGAGACTTTTTTATAACCGAATAGAAACTCCTTGTTGTCCCTTTAAAGTAACATTGTAAAAAAAAAAAAAAAAGGATCAATAGCAAATAGGTAATGTATGCGACCAAATTTATTCTGAATGTCAGTATTTTGAGTTTATGCTCTTATATATTAAAGAGGAACTATGTAAGTCCGGTTGCTTTTCCGCTGTTTCGCTAACCCTCGTCCTGGCCATGTGCATTTGTTTACAACGAAGCTGGCGAGAAATCAATCAATAGAGCGGTAGATAATGTGATATAGATATACGATGTTACGAGGTGTATATTTGTGTAGTTTAATCTGTCATAAACAAGAGATTACAGGTTACAAGGCGCGTTTGTGAGATAGGACACCAGGTCGGACGCTCTGATCTTAAAAGTTTGGTTTTCAGCCAAGAGACGCTAAGTGTAAGGCAGAGTGCCTCCATTTATTAAGTTAAGCCATTTATTAAACCATCACAATTACTCCAAAGCTGTTTAATTAAGGTAAAAATGCAGCATAGTTAAGATACAAATCCTGCATAGTTCCTTCTTAAGTTCCGGTCTGTACATCTTTTATTGACTCAATATATTCCATTTAAAGTAGCATAATACTCCATTAGCTGCATCAATAAATGATACTATGGTACCAGCCAAAGTGAAAAGTATTTTTACTTTATGATCTCTTACAGGGAAGTGGGTTCACTTGGGGAAGTTGGTTTGAGGACGTACAATGATGCACACAAAGACACACAACACCAAAACCAAAACACACACACACATCTGTGACAATAAGTGATCTAAAGACAGTAAAATTTAACAACTGAATGTCTGCAGGGAGAAAAGAAAACTTCCATGGCTCCTCTAAGTCAAACAAGTTAACTGAGGCTACTGTTTTACACTATTACCCAAAAATGTGTGACTACATAGCAACTTACTTCTGGCTCTTGGCGATTTTGCCAGATGCCTCCATCTCGTACATGGCCTGCAGCCGACACTTGACGAGCTCTGTGGGGCAGAGTACCAGCGAGGAGAAGATGGACGCCACTGAGCCGGCGCAGGCTTTCTGTACGTCGCTACCAGGAAAGGAAAACACAGAGAACAGTTAGAGATCCGACATGTATGACCGAGTGCTAACAAGAACAGCTGCAGGGTGAGCGTCATCATACCTCAGCACAGCATCTTTGTGCAGTCCAGCTGTGAGGCGGATGACCTGCTGGCAGAAGCCGTAGCTCATGAAAAGGACCGAGTTCTCCGCTATGTTGGCCATCAGCGCCGGCGTGGTGCCCTGGTACAGACCACGGAGACCCACTTGTTTGTAGGTGGACGTAATGCAGTGGATGAAACCCCGGTAAAGCGTAGGGAAGGTCTGCATCTTGACTTTCGCCGTGTCCAGAGGCTGCCCACTGAAGACACACGCAGCTCCCCCTGGCAGGAAGACAGTGAAACAACAGCACTGTTAAAAAAAAACAAGTGATCCATAAACAAGACTCAGAGAACAAAGGCTGGCTGTTACCTCAGAGATCAAATCAAAGTTTGTGTTCAATATGTGTGCTGTGGAGAGAGATAAGAATAATAGAGGGCTTTCCAGAGGGTTGCGCTCCACAGAGCAGTATAAACAGTCAATTGAAACCCTGAGAGAAACAAGCCGGAAAAAGACAGGAGTCATCAAAATGTCCTATGTCCACATCAGACGTGCCTACTGAGTCGTTCAGTAAAGCAGCTGAAAGGTAGCGTGATTATTTCATAGAGATTAAGGATAAAGATATTTTCATTGTCACGGCAGAAAAGGAACATGAAAGGGGACAAAGTTAGGTCCACAGACGGGCAATAAAAGTATAAAAGAAACTAAAAACTGTAATGTAAAACGGTAGTAGTGTTTGTTTAAGCGCTGTAGTTACCGATGGCTCCTGCAGAGAGGTCAATGATGGCCTGGACCGCCGGGTGTGGAGCCATGGTGTCCCGAAAGGTTGTCAGAAGAGGTTTCTCTTTCTTTCAGCTACCTAGTTTAAAAACACAAACACACACACAGTGATAAATTATATCCTAACTACATTCATTCACAACATACTCAGCTTACATCTTATCAGAGCAACTGATAAACATACATCATGTGAGGAGCACTGATTGTTTTCTTCTTCACAGACGGTAAATATGTAAATACTATGTGTGAACTTCCGCAGCTTGGTTAGTTACAAAGGTCACAACAACAACAATAAAACCTGCTCTCACTCACTATCATCACTGATTATTCACCGGGAGTTAGAAATCGGTTTGTAGTGGACCTGAATCATGTTTGCTGAGGTAAAGACATGACTGAAATCACAACTTCTGCATAATATTAGTTTGTATTAACCATAACTGGACACATGTGGAGACAACAGAGCCTGTCTGGTTTAAAACACTACTTCATATAACAAATATCGATAATTATATCTGTTTTAACTGTGTTTACTTCACTGACACGTTGGTTTTCTGTCACTACAGTAAGTTACCTGTTCTGTTGAAAGTCAAATCTGTATTTAAAGGTTACAGCTTACCACAAGAGGGTGACAAAATGCTGTTCTTAGTGCACAACTGAACCATCTTTTAGTTACCACATCAGCTGAAGGACGTCACACACACGTGAAGCTCTCAAAGTCGCTCGTGGGGTTTAAAATGAAAGTTTAAAAACAAAAAACCGTTACGCAACGTTTCTCCCTCGAGGGCTAACGTTAACTGACATGCTAAAGATACGTAGCAACAGCATGCTAACCTAACAACACTCATGAGTGTGAGTGAGTGGGGTCAACTAACTGTAGATGCAGAGACCGGTTTATTAAAGTGGTTTCTGTGAAGCAGCGGTGTTTTAACTTGACACAAGTTTGAAAGCGACACAGATGAAGTGATAATTAGAGCTTTACAAACCTTAAAGGAGAGAAGAGTTATGGAGCCAGCTGGGGCATCAGAGAGTCAGAGGAGCCAGAGAGAGAGAGGGAGAGGGAGTTGCTGCTGCTGCTGCTGCTGACAGAGGCTGACAGAGGCTGACTGCATGCTCCCTGACACGACCAGACCAAACCAAACCAAACAAACATCCAGGGTTTAATGTTATCTCATCTGCAGCATCTATCTAGCTCTGTGTCCACCACGCTGCGCCGCGGTCAATGAATGGATCGGCCATCAGTGATAGTGGGTGGAGGAGGGGAGTCTGGAGGTTGTTGCATGATGACAGAGAGCGGAGCAGCAGGAGGAGAAAACGAGCTCCCACTCCGCTGGGAATTCCAGGTACCAACATTTACTTCGCGTTATTAGCATAGTTACTTCGGTTTAAAAATAATAATAAAAAAGTTACGAGTCAACTCTTAGTTTAGTTCTCCACATCTTAAAATTGTACATTAGATATCGTGCACGTATTTCTGATGGTAATACATTTATGAACACATGTATTAATAAGAATATTGGTTTGATAGCTAACATCAGATAGCTGACCTGTTGGGTAAAATAAACTACAGATACTATATCATTATTCTTTTTTCTTTTTTTCTTTTTTTTTAATAAACTCTCGCCAAAAGAGACAAATTGTTCGCTTAAAACAACAATACATAGGTAGACCCAGTGAGTCATCTTTGTTTATTTAAGATCTATGATGCACAGCAGCGTGAACATGAAACTTCCGGTTTACGTGAGCGTTCTTCTTCTTCGCCTTTTAAATGGAGGTTGGCGAAACATGTCACAGGTTCTTTAGCGTCACCCAGTGGTTTAGCAGGGCAAAGCAAATAAATTAAGTCTATTATTTAATTTAAGTAATAAGTAAGAAGAGATGTATTTTCAATGATATTTTTCTACCAGATTCTCATCCCAGTGCTCTGGTCCTGGTTTGTTTTCTTGGTGTCTAATGAGTCCATGCGGGCTGGGCATACGGTGTAGGCATGCGCGTGACACAATAAAATTCAATTCAATTCATTCATTCATTCATTCATTCATTCATTCATTCATTCATTCATTCATTCATTCTCAATTGTAATATTGTGTTTTCCATCACTTACTGGTAGTTGCCCATGTCTTCTTCTCCCTACATGCAGATATCTGTTCTTTTGGGGTCCAGTAGAGTCCAATGCTGTAAAGATGTTCTCTTGTGTCTTTATGCATTTCAAACCATTGATTTACTTTTTTGCCAATAAGTTTACCTTCTCAATCCATTCCAAGCCTACATGAGCACCGAAGAAGAGAAATATCCTGTCTATTGTACCAGAGTAGGCCTACACATGAAAGGTTTCATAAACAACATCCCGTCTGACGACTTCCCTGATTTACAGATTGAAAGCACTGACAAGATATCAGAAGCGATTATGATACTCTGTTTCCTATTCTTTTATCCACCCATTGTAATACACTATATTCCAAGTAATTCAGCTGTGTAGGCATACTGGGAGATGATCTAATACTGCCTTTATCACTGCTATCTCACAACGAGAGATGGAGAAGGCAACACCCACTTTAATACCAATTTAATTTTGCTGCAGATTTGTTTAGAGTAGTTTTACATAAATTACATTGTCTTACTCTTTCAACATTTTTAATGTGCACATGGTGGTAATGTTTTAAATGCTCCACTGCAAATTTGAAGAGCCTGAGCCTTTTCAACATTAAGGTTTTTAAGGTTGAATTCTGCTGCAGACATGCATCCATAATCTATGACTGCTCTCATAAGAGCCTAATAAATATTTGATAAAGATGCCCTGTTTGCTCCCCAATCTCGCCCTGATAGGCATCACACAGTATATTGTTGATATTTTTGCACTTATTTCGCACTTTGTCAAAATGTCGACACCGGGTTAACTGGCATCAAACACACATGAAGAAGCCTAACTATCTTAACCTGTTTGAGTCCATCTGATTGATCGGCCTCCAAACAAGCATGTGGTGTGATTTTGCAACTGACAGTTATAAAATCCACACTTGTTTGTTCATCTTGCACTTTGCCCAATGCAGCTTATGTTTTGTTTTCACATCATGCTCTTACAGGTTTTGACCTTGATGAATTGTCATCTTTTGTCAAACTCGTCATCTTTCCTGCCACCTACTTCAATTCGAACAATCTCACTTTCTGATCAGCCACTTCCCTTTGCCATCTCATCTCCTGCCCGCTCACCGTGTCCAGCTGTCACCACCGTGCTGCAGGGAGAGGTTTGTCTTTAGGGCTTTCTGTTGGTAGAAAGACTTTCTGGTGCAAATACTTCCCATGCAGCTTCAGTTTGGTTTAAGTTTAGGCAACAAAACGAACTTGGTTTGGTTTTCAAGGCCATGGTTTGGATTAAAATAGGCACTTTCACAACTTTAGCCATGCATGCACAAAGCCTTTCTAACAGAGAACACTGAAGACCAACATTTTTCTGTGATTTTCAGAATGAATATTATCAAAAGGTGGGAGGATACAACCCCCTCTGCTGGATCTCTATTGTCTGGGCGCAAAAATCCCATTATTGCTGCTGAGATATTTCATTAAATCTCAACCAAGGATATTGTGTTAGTTTATTTCTTGGTTTAAATTTTGCTACAAGGACGCAGGAAGGTTAAAAAAGTTCAAAACACTTTCCCTCCTTAAACTAACACTTTTAGTCTGCTGTAATTCATTGCTTAGCAACAACCTGATCTGAAAACCAAACCCCAACATTGGTTAATCAGTGAGTCTGAAGGAGAGGTAGTTAACTTAACTTTGCCGCCAGCAACATCTGACAGTGCACACCTGATCACACATTTACACAACATCCCTGTGGTTTCGAAACCGATGAAACCAATTAACATATTTGTAGATCTGGGCAAACGACAGGAGAGAGCAGATGTTCGCGTGAGCATCGTTCATTTCTCCATCATGTATCGTCAAACCCAGAGGGTAATGGCGCTTTGTGTTCAGCTTCTTTCACATCAGTCTGACTCCACTGATAAACTCTAACTAAAGGCCACTGTGCATATGAGATGTCGTTTTTCAAACCAAGCCCTGTTTAATATTTACAAAAGCCTGGCAGAAGCACTTATGAAATATTTAGCCAACAACTGCATCACATAATCCAAACATGTAATTTTTGTACGAATCAAGGAACTTCTCAGACTGTGCCGTTCTCGCTCTTGGAGTGCTGCGCTCTCAACTTCATAAACAGCTTTGTGTATAATTACCCTGATGTATCATTAGGGGCGTCTGAAAGTACCTTCTCTTCCCACCACCCTGCACACAATCTCCATTAAACTCACGCCTGCATGTGCTCACTCAGTCATAATGGCCAGTGCTTAAAACTCTGTGTTCTGTGTTGTTGTTGTGTGCCTCTAAGGCCACAAAAAAGACAGTTTAGGAAATAACAGGAGCAAAGAAATGTCAAACAGTGTGTATGTTTTTGCACATGTTGCTAGATACTGATGAATCATCATGTGGTAAATGAGACAGATACTCTGCTAAGGGATGAATAACTTTGTCTTTGTTGGTTGTAAGAAAACAAAACTGGCACCTACAGTATAGCCAGAAGATCATTATACTACTATTATATCTGTGTTGATTAGCAGAAATACTCTAATAGATTTAGGAGTGTTAACAGCTGATCAATCAGTCTTTATCCTCAATGCCACCTCTGCTAACATTTCTCTATTTATTTCCACAGGTGATTCAATATGTTTGAGAGTTTGATTTTAGTTTAAAATCTGATTTCTATATTGTTTCTGCAGTGTGAAAAGGAAAGGTACATACAGGGAGAAGCGTCACACTCTAGAAACAGTGTTCATTCCCATAATGTTGCCAGATTTCAATTAAATGAAGCTGATCTTTCCTCCTTTGTGTATTATTCTGAATTAAAGAGGAATATATCGCAATCAAATAGCAGAGTGGAAAATAATAAATGCTTTTGTGTTTTTCACCTATGAACTGAAATGCTGCCAAAATACCATCTGTTTAAACAGAGTAGCCCTGGGATTAAACACATGTACCCTCTGTTCACAGGCTTATCCTTAAAAACTCAGACCAGCGATGGTTTACAACGGTCTAGACTACACGTGGTCACACCTCAACAATTAAGACTTTAAAGTTCAACAGACACACAGACACGGGCTTTTTTTTTTTTTTTTTTCATATCACTTTGCCTTTTATCAAAAAAAACAAAACAAAACAAAAAAACATTGACGTTGTCTACATCACAGACAAGAATCATCAATATTCTGTGTTAAACAATTTTGCCATGAACAGAATGAACCCCATGCCCGTCCCTCCCCTGGAGCAAACTCCTCTATACACAGTATACTTTACATACCTATAGTTCCTGTTCAGTCTTTTTACATTTTACATCATTATCAAAGTAGTATCAATAGCTTTAAAATACATACAATGCTCTTTTCATTGTAATTATAATTGCTATCCTGATTGTACATACAGTATCATTTCCCACAGTTAGAGCCTGTTGAGCAGTTTATGTGCCTCGTTTTCAACGACAAGTTAAAAAATATTTTAAAGAGACATCACGAGTGTCTCTGATGATTCATAGCTGAGACGCATTTTCTTACGGCCGCCGTAGTATGTCATGAGAATAGAAACACTGCGGGGAGCCTCACATTTTGACTACACATTTACATTAAATTAAATTTACCCAAATCCACAGCTTTTTATTTTATATGTTCCTCCTACCTGGCATCAGTAATATCCTGAACCCTTCTCAGACTCTCCAAGGGGCTTTACTACCAACTGTTACGTCTGCTCGGACTTGAGATTATGAGGTACAGTCAGAGAATCTAAGTAATCCCCAATTAGAAGAGTTACAGTGAAGGAATAACAAAGAGATTATAAAAGATCACTTTAACAAAAGACTTCTGCCAGCACACTTGTGTACTGAAATTAGAAAAGTGGAACTAGTCCACATATTTGTCATGGATTTGTTAGACAAGAGTTTGGAAATGAGCACAAACTGTTGGCAGTAGTGGGCTGTGCTCTTTCAATATGCTTTGTTTACTTCAAGATCAAGATTAAAAACAGTGACCGATTAAAAACCAGATTTTCTAAATTAAACTTTTGTGTATTTGTTTGTGTCAGAGGTTCTCAGTCCTGCGTGGTCACATGTCTCAAGTGTGAAGTTTAGAGATCGCCATCACGTACAAAACTTTGGCACCAGAAACAAGTCCTTCACAAAGGAAATGTTGGCCAGGTGTTGCGCACATCTCCAACTAAATACTGAAGAAATGTGTGGAAGACTTGGTTTTCCAGGAGCTGGTATGAAATTGTTCAATCTGTGCATTGCTAAGTGAGTAATGACCAGACACCAGCAATCACAGCCAGGCACTTGAGTGTCCTTTCAGATGTGAGTTAAGAGCTGGGTCAGTCCACCAGGAACCTCTGGACTCGTGTCTTTGTTTTTTTTTTACCTTCAGGATTTTAAATGCTCAAATTAGTTTTCATGTGTAACAACATGCAGGTAGTTCAGCTTTTAATATCTGCAACAGGGTTAAAATGATTTGACTACCTAACCAGAGCCCCCTGAAAAAAAAAAAAAAAAACTCAATCTAAATGTGGGAAAAGCTACCAGTGTCAAAAATACATCAAGAAAGCCTTCTTCGTTTGTACCCTGTATACACACAGCCAGAGCCCCGGACAAGAGAGTTTGGTCACAGCAGTTAATAATAAACGTTTGGCATCACAATACCATATCCAGTAGACTTTTTCTTTTACATATACTGTATATATATTTGCTACCAACATCTCCTGATTCAGTATCACTAATGTCACAACATGACCAAACTCCTCATCAGCAGCTCTGGGTACAGTACGCAACCAGTCTTAAACTATAAGTTACACTACCATAAGAAAAACACAGTTTGCTTAAAAAAAGTTTGACTCCATCTAAATTTCAATAATTCATTTTTTGGCCCAGTGGCTATCAAGTGAAAAAAGTGAGTTTTTATCTTCATAATTTCCTTTTCTTTCTTTCTTTTTTTTTTTTCTTATATCAGATCGAGGACTGATTTTTTTGTGGGTCTACTCTTTGCAAATGATCTTTTATACAATAGACCTTTGAATTGTTGTCAGACTTTGTATTTTTGGCAATTTGTTTGACAGCAGCATAATGTTAAAATGGAAGAGATGAGAGAGAAATGAGTGTGAGCTGAAATGGCACCATCTCATAGTTTTTAGACCAAGAGAGAAGTAGTAACTATTCACACCTTCTGGGGACTGAATCCATGTCTAGATAATCCACCTCCAAATAACAAGTGTGTTTATACGGTTTTAGTGTTTTAGCCCAGATAAGCAGTCAGGCACGGCTGGCTGCCCTGAGGTGTTTGTGTTTGTTTTAGACTTCAGAATATACTGCAAAATTAGTGCACATTTCTGTACTAATACTGAGTAAGCGCCTGTTTCATCAGGGGACGACTTGTTTTACGTAGAAGACACTGGAAACTGTATTCACTTCTTCTTGGGGGAAAATAACAGGAAAGTTAAAATACAGGAAGTTATTAAACATGTGATTTGGCAATCAAGTCTATACACTGAATCTGCAATTTGGCTGCCAGGTCAGTTTACTGAACAAGTGGCTGGTTGGAAGCAGGAGTCAAAAAAAGGAGCACAGGGCATGAGGAGGAAACGTCCCAGAGTGTGAAACTACTGAGTGAAAGAGAACGATGTTTTTAGTTTTGCTTTTCTGTCCTTTGCTTTTTTTTTTTG
Source organism: Trachurus trachurus (assembly GCF_905171665.1). Lineage (NCBI taxonomy): Eukaryota > Metazoa > Chordata > Actinopteri > Carangiformes > Carangidae > Trachurus > Trachurus trachurus. The sequence continues at coordinate 14,322,122 of NC_139903.1, read as the reverse complement.
TTGTTGTTTTTTTGGCCGAACCTCAGCTCGATGGAGCCAACAAAAAGAGTGAGGGAGTGCTTACATTGTGGCTGAAGTGTTAGGCACTGCAAAAAATAATGAGTTTTTTTTTTCCATGTTTCTGATAAACACATTAAGGCAATTTGATTATGGTTGAGAGATAGAAGTTTCCGGTCTGTCTTCTGTAAAGTTCAACATATGCACAATTTAGACTCAGGAGAGAAACAACACTTTTTTTCCCCCATTTTCACAACCCATTTTCAGATTACCTGTGTAAAAACAGCTACAATCAAAAAGGAGGCACTTTATAAAAGAGTATATAGATATCTAGCCTATATAGTATTAATCATTATATGTATACTGTATATCTTATATACCATTGTAATGTGTCACTTTATATTAGAATTGTGTTAACTGCAAATGAGGAAAACAAACTACAGTATGTACTATAGTCTCTGTCCTTCTACTTGGTTACTATAGTATATACTATAGTACAATATACAGTTAGAATAGAAAAGCACAGTTGCCCAAAAAGTATTTACACTTTGACTCTTCTCACAGTGCTTTAAAATGCATGATTGTATTTTGCTCATTTTATGGGAAAGGCTATGGCAGTCATGTAAAGTTTAAGAAGAAAAAATATAATTGTTTATGTACTGCTTGTTTGTTTATAGCAGAGGAATTACTTTAGTTTAGTACTTTAGTTACTTTGGCCAATTCATAATAATATTGTATAAATCTATGAATTTATACCTTGGTCACCGAATAAGTGGCCTGTTATGTATCTGTGCTTCTGGTTTTCTGTGTTGATATATGTGACATCCATTTTTAGCTATACTTTCTCTTAATGAAAGGCCTTTATATCCATGTTTATATAATTACAGTCACTTGTAGCTTGGGATAACCATTACTCCATTTTGATTTTGGAGAAGACAGGGCCTGAATACCCACTATGAGTTTGTGCACCAGGCAGACCGATTACCACTTAACTTTCCCATCGAACCTTGAACACTACAGTACATGGTGGATAAGTAAATGCTTAATAATCCTGAAACACAACTTGGATGCACTGACTGGACCTTCGTGCTGCCACCATTTGAAAATCAGCTGTATGACATGACAGGACATGTTTAGTTTATGCATAATGAAAGCTGGGGCTGTATAAACACATGTGAGTGCACATCTGGGGCTTTAGGGATAAAACTTAATTCTGTGTGAAAAACAGGAAACACAGAATTAGTGCAGCTATTGTGGAAGGATGAAAAGACAGAGCCATTTTCCATCCATCAGCTACAACTCAACTGAAAATGAAGGTATAAATGAAGCTCCACTTAATAAACTTTACACTCGTGTGGATGTCACTAATTTCTCTGTTTCGTTTGCATAACATAACTTCATTTCATTAAAGTCTTTGAGTAGCATGAGAGAAGTGGTCAAGAAGTATAAAAGGTCTTTTTTGGGCAACTGTATATAATAGATCAAATATGTTTACAGTGACAGCATGTGTGGGTGTATGAAACCTCGACCAAGGCAGCATTTCCCTCTTATTTTGAGTCAAAGTGACACCTGCTGAACATTTAACTCAGAACATAGACAAAGGATGAGGAGGAATTCATGGCAATACAAGAAGAGAGAACCCACGGGACCCAATAACCACCACATAAATCCAGCTGCCATGTTGAGCCTTGAGTTACAACACATTGGTAAATTATGGCACAAGTCACATGTGTAAACGTGTTTAAAATGAACATGCACAGATAGACGTCTCTGCCATGTGGTTTCCTGAACGGCTTGTCGGTCTACGGCCTTGTCTGGGTGGCTGTTGTCGAGCTGTGATCGGGTGAAATAAAGATTTCGACACGATGCACTGGAGCCACCGCGATCAGGATAAAGGCCACCTGAGAACTCACATCACTGTCATCCTTTATCTATATCAAGTTAAATGATCATCACGTGTCATTTTTTTAGTCAAAACAAGTCAAAACATTTAACCTTTTCCTTACCCTGTATGTGTGTGAGTGTGGGTGTGTGTGTGTGTGTGTTTGGCACACGTTTGGCTGACAGAAAACAGCAGACGGATGGTTGGGGATGTGTTTTCCATGGTTTCAGTGTTCAGACTCCAGCGTCCAGCTCTGTTATGGCAACAGATCGGGTCGCAGGTCGACCGTCCCCCTCGCAGACAGAGTGTGGAGCGGTCACACCGGCGTCACACGAGGATGAAGATCAACAATCTGGATTAAAAAGAAAAAAATAATAATCACACACTTTCCACAATTTCCACTGTTTATAATAAAGTGCTACATGTTAAAGGAGATAAAGTAGTTTAGACTAGATTAGATTCTCTGACGCTTCTTGCTTTTGTCTAATCTAGAGCTCCCGCTGGCTGCTTGGGTAAATATCACATGATACATGAAAATCTCTCGAAAAGGATTTTCTCATTGCGCTCTCACGCACACTGTTGCAGATGTCAATATTATGTGTCTTGTCTTATCGCTTCCAGGGAGTTTGAACTTTCTTCTTTTTTTAACGAGCCCCCGAAACAACACAAAGAGCAACTCCAGTTCAGATCCTGTCAGCAAAATAAAGTCAGTGGCAGCAAACACACACGTCACACTATGAATAATCATCAGCCTGTAATTTACAAGGCTTTATCTGTTTCTTTTATAAAATAACTAAGAAGAAAATAGGTATCTGTTTTTAGGGCAAGATCTACTTGCTGTCTCAGCTTTTATGTGAGCGTCATGTGAATTTTATAGCTTTTATGTGAGATTTTTTAATGTGAGTTTACACTGGTGTTTGTATGTCTAACTGTTTGGAGCCCAAACTAATGACAATTTTCTGTCCTTGTGATAGTCAATAAAGTTTTTTGAATGGAATTGAATTGAATAACTTTATTAAAGAATAATCTCTCTAAGAAACCACAAATCGTGTCTGATTCACACAGCAGAGCTGAATAAAATCAACCTGTGGTTTGAGTGTCTCTGAGCCAGTCTAACCACTTGCTCCATCCACTCACAGTATCAAATGATAGTCTGCAGCCTCAGCACTCATCCTGTTTACACTGCTGTGTAAAATGCTCGTCTGTATGGTTTCTGCACTTTGGAGGCATTTTGGTGCTGCTGAACTGTATTGTTGTTACTGGCAGGTGTTTCTATTATTCTATCCCCCCTATTTATATCATTGAGGGTAGAAGCAGCTCCTTTCTGTGCAATACAGTTCACCAGCACCACGAACTGCAACCTCCAGAATGATCACATACACACACACACAGAGACACAGACACACAATTCAACGCCTCTTTAACACAGTTTCAGCAAAAACTGAACATTTTAACCCTCAAGACAGAAGATTTATTGCAACTTGTATTAGACTGCATTCGTTTTGGCTGAATGTGCTGAATAATAAAGCAGCAACTGAGTGTAGAGGTCCACCAGCTCTGCCAACTTTAGTTTTTTAGTGCACATCATCATCATTACAATTTTTTTTAACAGTATAAGGAAGGATAATCTTTGCAGACTCACATATTTCCTTTGTATATTAAGTCCTGCGGTGCTGAAGCATGTATAGTGTGATTCACTAATAACCACTCATATCAGTCTACATCAGTAAACATTATTTACCATTAACAAACATTGGATGCAATGGAAAATGTAAATCAGATTTCACATCACACGTTATGTATCGGGGTCAATGATGCAATTAAAACATCAGGTGCCCAGACACATCTTAATCCAATCATAATCATTGAATTTTAACATCTAATTACATTTTAATCTAAACGGCTAGAGTAATGTGATACTCACAGAATTATCTGAATGCTGATTGGGCGTTTGAAAAAACAATCTTGGTTGTTTGTTTGTTGTTGTTTTTAACTGCAGTACAGCACCACCATCATCCCTCCACCCAGTCTTCATATACGAGAGCCATTACTGGAGCAATATGGCTGCGGTTAATGGAAGCAGCATAAACACTATACAGTAGCTCACAGGCTGAGAGCACAATCAACATTAATCACAGTGTGAAAAATGACATGAAAGAGCAATTCACAGAGTTTCAACACAGCCTTATTTTCCTTGTATGCAAGTTAAATGCATAAATAAACTACCCCCAATTGAAATAATTAGGCAATTATTATGATTGTACATGTACACAGAGAAGGAATAGCATAAGATAAATCAGTCATGCAAATGTTGTAGCTGCTCTGAATGAATAAGCCACACAGGCTGCTGTTCCATTTAATGCTCTGATTAATATTCATATTTATCTCTATATTATTTACATTTTAACATACTGCCTTGCATCTTGCAGCTTTTATTTCTCGACATGTAAAAGCAACGGCTCTCTTATCTACTCCAATGCACAGCCATCCATCATAATGTGCCTCAGCCACCAGCATTAACCATTAGTCGTCTGTCGTCTGTGCAATGTGAGGGAAGCCTCGGAGCTGCCATGTGAAATCCTGCAGCCGATAGCACGCCCACACATCAACATAAACACCTGGTCCGTATTCTGTCCTCTCTACCTCCATTTATGTGAAATGGCTCATTACCAGCAGACAAATCAATTGGCTTTGCTCTCTGAACACCCACTTGTGATAATAAGAGACTCTACAGACAACCCACAGCCTGGAAACTCAGTGCTGCCCACCAGCTCGAAGCAAAGGTACACATCAGTAAAGGATGAAAGGGGAAGGAGTGACTAAGACCCAGACATGAGTTTTGTCTGTGGATTATTCACACCACATAAAAAGCTTACATCCAGCTAGGCAAACATTATCAAGCATTATATAGTTTTCCTTTCACCTATTATGAATTATTTGTCTCGCTTGTTTTTGTTTTTTTTAAGTTAATGACATTAGCAAATACTGGAAAGAAAAAAACCTTTATAATTTACAGGAGTACACAGTGATGTATTCAAAAATCATAGATGCTAATGATAAGCAGCAAATAATCATATTTAAAAAGCTACGAGATGTTTTTACCATGAAAAATAAATAAAACAATAAATCTGTTGCCAAATCTGTTGCCAAATGACTGATTGATTCATCAAATCAAAGTTACTTAGTTTTACTACTCTTTTTTTTTTTTAAGTATATTTTTGGGGCTTTTTGCCTTTTAATGGATAGTATAGTTGAGACAGACAGGAAATGGGGAGGCAGAGAGAGGGGGAATGACATGCAGCAAAGGACCGCCCGAGTCGGGATTCGATATGGGGCCGGCTGCAGCAAGGACTATTGTCTGTAGTTTTATCCTATCCTAACTCTTTAGGTTATGGAAATGATCAGTTAATCAAACGTATTCAACTGAATTTACCTTAAAGGTACATTGTGTAAGTTCTCCTGTTATCTATTCACGAAAATCGATTATTTTGTTCAAAAGTACGTTTTTCATTCATCAATAATTAACAAACTTAAGTGTTCGGTAAGCTCTGAATTTGCCGTTCATATCATTCATATATACATCGAGCGGGCAAGCTCGGTGCTGGCTGACATGTCGTGTCGCCATTTTTTTACGTTCAGTGGCACCGTGACCGTAGGAAACCACGGAAACTAACCGGAGACACCGGAGCTGTCGGCTCAGGTCGAGCTGGCGCCTGTGAAAAGTCACCGCGGTAACGCAGTGAGGACTGTGAGGACTGCACGTGAATGCTGCAGTCAGGTGCAGTCGGAAAAACGGCCGTTGGTAACAAACCAGGTGTCATTTTAGTCAGAGAAGTCCAGAGAAAGCCGGTAAAACGTGGGTCAGGTCAACAATACGACATCGCCATGACAACATATTGTCACATGTATTGTTTTGCCTCGTGCTGATGGGCCACTTGTTTACATAAAGGCTTGTTTAAGCCATTACCTGCAGCGGCTGTTGTCCGTCTGCCATCTTACCGATTTCACGTGAATGCAGCGTGAAAAATACGACTGAGTTGCTTGCGATCCACAACCGCACCGCTAGATGGGAGTAATTCTTACACAATGTACCTTTAACTATCTCAGATGATTAAAATCTCCTCTGTCCCCCATAATTCTTTAATAAGACATTTTCAAGGTGAGGTGGGTTTGTACTCAACTTACCTTGACCATCCTTTCTACTGTTCTGATGTGCTCTCAGTTCTTCTGACTTGTAGAAATCAATACTGGCATAAGTGTTGAGGCCTGAGCCAGCACTGCTACCCATAGCACTTCCTCCGACGTTGTAGGCGGCTGAGGTACGCTCCGCTCCAGCTGGAGGGCTCTCCTTAACGGCCAAGTCAAGGTCAATGTAGTTAAGGCCTTGTTCAGCAGATGAGGTGGAGGCTTGTGGTGGTGGAGGTGTGGCAGACAAACTAGCTGCCTGACCGTTCTCCCACAGGGAGCAGTCCAAACCATGTCGATGGCTCGCCGCCTGGCTGCTGCCCTCCGGGAAGAGGGAGGTAGAAGAAGAGGGTGGGTGGCGTGGTAGAGAGGGAGGCGAGTTAAACGTCTCCGAGCGGTGGCTCCGCCGTCCTTGCGGGTCACCTCGGACTAGTCTGCTGCTCCGCTCGGGGGACTGAAAGGACTTGACCGGGGAAAAACCCAGAGCCGCCGTCTCCTGCTCCATGGACGAGGGCGGACCGGAGCGCATGGCAGATCTCGCCGAAACGCCGGGATCTGAACCTTTGCTGTCTGTAAATGGAGTCGGGGCGTCTGACGGCATCGCTGCCATCTTGACCTTTGTTCTGTACGCGGCGTTGCCCTCTGCCGCCAGAGGAGAGGATGTGCCGTGATCGTGTCGGGCCTTGGGGGCGACGGCCGGCGGGCCCTGTGGGGTGCTGAACGTGGACCTCAGGGGCGTCGAGGACTTCCCTAGATCCATGCTGACGTATTCGGCGGAGGTGGACAGCGGCGCAGAGAAGCTGCGTGGGAGGTTGGCGGGGTTATCGTGGCAGAGGAGCGGTTGATTCACGGGCCGGAGGGTGCCGTGGATCACCGGCGGCCCGCGCTCAGACCCCGTGCGCCGGCCTCCCTCGTACTTGTTGTCGTCTTTGAACACGATACTGACATACTCACCGACGTTTTGGGATACCGATGGCGGCAGATTCTCCTTCACTCTGGGCAGAGTGTTTGCTTTAGTGATGTCTGAGGACACGCTGAGGGGACGACCCCTCCTCTGTTGTTTGGGGCTCTTACTACTTGATCCACGTTTTTGATGGTGGCGTCCATCTTTTGTGCACGTCCCCGCACTCTTGTACTCTGCTCCAGTCCTTAACAAACTTAACCCTCTCCCCGCTGATACGGATTTGTCTTCCAGGCTTTCGCTGCTGGCTGAGCTGGAGGAGAAGGAAGACGAAGACATGGAGAGCTGGCAGCCTCCCGCAGAGCCCACTGCAATTTTGTTTCTTTTGCTGTATCCCACTCCCCCTCCCCTTCCAGCACTATCATGCCCACTGCTTTCCTTTTTTCCTTCCCCTTTGTTTAAGTCCTCCTCAAAGCGAGTATAGAGAGTGTGTTGATAAGCTCGTGGCAGGGAGAAATAGGAGTTGAACATTTTTGGTTGGAGCTGGTGCTGCTCGGGGTGGGATGGCGGCGTGCTGCAGGCGGAGCGGCTGCTGACAGGCGAGATGTTCATGTAGTCGCTGGCCGCCCGGCTCTCCATGCTGGCCCTGCTGTCCCACATACCCAGTCCGTGCAGGTCTGTGGAGCTGCTGCTGTTGGGGGACATGACCATGTAGCCCTCGGAGCTGGGCTGCCGGATGTGCTGAGGAGGGGACACGCTGTTGTTGGGGGTCATGGCCATATACTCGTCGTCTGCCCCCGGTTTAGCCCCGCCCTCAGACATACCTATCGCCAGAGAAAGTGAAACAGGAGGAGACGTCACCCCGGGCAACATGGACATATAGCCACTGTCCACAGTCGGTCTCGCGTCCACTTCACCCCGGCTTTTGTCGGCCCTCTTCCTGTTTTCCCCCATGACGTCAGACTGATGGCCCCCCTGAACCGGCAGACCATGGTGCAAACCAGCTCTCTCTCTGTTAACACTCTGTGACATGATGGCATACTCTTCATCATCTTCGTCATCTTCGTCTTTTCTCTGCGGGGTCAGTCGTTCGTGGGCCGCCAGAGGGAGGGAAGCCCTCTTACTGAGCAGTCTGCGTTCTGCCTCGGACTCACGACTGGACGAGCGCCGCAGAATCCGTCGGCCTTTGGAGCGATGGTGGGAACCGAGGAGTCCCTCCCGCTGTCCCATGACCAGATAGCTGGAGGAGCCTTCTCCGTGCACGTGATGTCCCGGCACGAGCAGAGAGTGCTCCCCGGGACTGGAGCCGTACTCGTCCGAGGAGCCGTAGTCGCTGGGGGAACCTGAAACCGACACTCTCTGAGAAACACGAGGGTAAGAGCAGATTGTCATGCCTCCCACCGCCGCCCCCACTAGGCCACACTCTGAGCCGTGACCGGAGCTGGAGGACAGGCTGGGGGCAGGAGAGGGGGCCGGGTTGGGGGTGTAACGTGCAAGGCTGAGGGTAATCTTAGCAGGGGTTGGGGCTCTGGTGGGCTTGGGCCTCAGCGTTGGCGTAGTTGAGCAGGATCCATTGAGACTTGGACTGGAGCTGGCCCACGTCCCTTTGGCACTAGCCGCGCCCTCCTCCGACCTGGCCCCGATGCTGGCCGTCCGCGCCCTTGGGAACCCGTGGCGCGACGTGGGCGAAGTGCTCGTGCTGCTGCCTCCTGTCCCGGGGGTCTCGGTACGGGCTCGCCTGGAGAAGCCCACCTGGCTCGGCGGCAGGTTGGGATGGTGACGGCGGCTGGGCACGCTGATGGGGTTTGAAGCGGTGCCGCCTCCACATGACGTTCCCACAGACTGAGATTTACTGCGCTGACGAAACTCCTCGCTCAGGGCCTTCATGGCCTCCAGCAGGGTCTCGTGCATGTTCTGGGCCACCACGGAGTCGTCGACCTGCATCCAGAACTCTCCGGGGCCGGTGATTGCCGAGCGGCCGACCTCGATGAAGAAGAAGTTCTCTGAATGGCCACACCTGCGGACATTCATCAGCTGCAACACCACAGCCGCCACATCAGAGTTGAGTTTGACAAAGTTGACAGTCTTGTCAGTCAGGCACAGCCGGTAGATGCCCACTAAGTTCCTGGCATGTCCAAGACCTTTGGGCCAAACCTTGACCTGCCACACTTCCTTAAAGGTGGGAACAGGAGACGGAGAGCTACACTCTCCACTACTGCCATAATCCTCAGGAGTTTTACCTAGGAAAACGATAAGAAAGAATAAATAAATAAATAAATAAAAACATTTAAAGCATTGGAAAATTTAAAACATGTATTAGAAAAAAACACTCAGGATATAGAAAAAAAGAGAAAACATAAAACCTGTTGAAATATTGATCAAAGCCAAAATGACAAACTAGTGTAGGTGAGGCTAAAACTCATCATTACTAAATTGCTACATACAATGATGGCTGCTGTGTCTGCCAAGCAGCTGTGCTGCAGCTAATTCATCACCATCACTTTTATGCTACAGCTCTATAATTAATTAAGTCTCTGGAGGTATAGAATACATCTCCTGAAAGGCAGCATGCTTCATTGTGAAACAATGCAACATATCAGTCCAGTGCCAATCACATGACAAATTACAGAATTATATATTTTTTCTTGCCACACAATCACTGTTATCTTCACAGAACAACTGACAACTGTAGTGGTTTGCTGCCTCCATCCTCAGTGTATTCAATTACATTAGATCTCCACAGGAACCACGACAGCCTGCCTACCCTGTATATGTTAATGTGTTTAAATCTCTATTTGAAGGCACATGCACATTATTTGACACTCTAAAATTAAATGTGATTAGATTAATAGCGGTATTTTATTGTAGCTGTGCCTGAGACATAATCTCTACAAAATGGGGGTCTGCACTCTAATGTGTATCTATTTAGAGGTCCTCAACATGACAACACCAGAGCTGGGCAAGCCCATCAATCTGAACTCACTGGAAGGCAAAGCGTAACAGGGAGGGAGGAGGAGGAGGGTGGTGGTGGTGGTGGTGTTCAGCTACAGCATAAGGATAACAACGCAAACACGAGGATACCCAACAGAAACACATATTTCCAGTGAGAGCGCACTGACGATGCCATCTCCTCCCAACCAGCAGCAGCACCGTCTAACACAAATGTAGGTTAGGCGAGCGGCAGTCGGAGCTGTGCAGAAAAACAAAAACACAGGCTCCAGCGGAGTGCACCACGATAGGCTACTACTATATGATGCATCCCTTGGATGGTTGCTATATGCCCACTGCGCTACGCAAAAATACACCGTCGTATGAAAACGGGCTGCATTTCAGCCAGGAAAAGAGCGATAACCTGGATGTTATTAAACGTTGAAGCCATTTAATGCATCGAATCACATTTTGCAGACAAGAAATGATCCGCAGGTTTTTAAGTGTATTAAACCCAACGCTTATTGAGATTGTGCTGCACAAACACACAGCACATGCCGCCCATAGTGTTGGTCTAGCCCCGTCCATCGGATCCACCTGCCTCATGGTGGAAAAAACACATCGAGCAGATTGTATTTATAAAAATCACTTAATCGCCTCACATCGTGTGGATAAACTACACTCGCTGCAAAAATAATAAATTCAAACATTTCGAGCCAGTGACATGCAATGAACAATCACGAATGGCCGCGCCAAATACTAGTGTATGGAGAACAAACAGCCTAGGGCAGGATAGGGCCTGATGCAGAAACAGACAGTAGAAATCACATTACACTTTTCACATCTTACAGTTGCACTGAAGGTCCAGCATCGCTTGGTACCACTCGTTCTGGTCCTCCTCGCTGTCTGCAGCGATGGCAAAGCTCTCGCTGCGGGTATAAAGGACTATCATGTGCTTGTTCTTGGAATCTGCCCGCTTGTTGATGTTGAAGCAAGTCTCCAGGTTCAGGACTTTTTTGGGCACAGGTGATTTACTGCGGAATTTCTTCTCGTTCTCATAATACTCCAGTCGAGCAGGACCATGCTCCGAGGCCGCCCTCAGCACGAAGAACCGCCGGTGCATTGATTTATGCTTGCGGAGATACCCGCTTTTCTGTACATCTTCATAGTTCTGTGGCTCGGCTGCTTGGTTCTCCATGGCCAAGGCAGGGCGATAAGAAAAAAGAAGAAAAAAAATTAGAAGCCAAAAATCTCAGGGAAATAATCGAAGTCCATGTGTGCTCCTCATCAATCCACAGCAACTACATCCCTCGTCCTCCCCGTGTCCACATTTAAGTGTCCAGCAAGTGTGCGAAGGCTCAGGATGGGAGAATCGGCCAAACCATGTTTTGGATCTGGGATCATACTGTGAATCCAGCAGCTGCAAGAGGATCCGCGCACCGAGAGCGCACCGCGGCCGCTGCTGCTGCTGCTGCTGCCCTGCACCCCGGCCCCGGTCCTGCTGCCCAATCAGGTCCAACTGTACGGTGCAGTTCCGCTGCTTAAGGACGTCTCCTCCACCTGTCTGAGGTTGGCCACAGTCAATCTTTACCCACCACCGCCAAGTTACGCGGAGTAAGATCGCCACTTCCGGGAGGGATTTTCAAGATAAAATAAGCATTGACTTGATTTAGGCCTGCTGCTGTCCATCCCTGCATCCTTTTCCAGAGTCGAAATGCCAGGCATGATGTGTGCACAAGTGGGATATACTTTCACCTCACCTGCAGTGAACCTGTGAGCCTTATTGGCTTTGCACATTTGACTTGCGAGGATCCTCAAAACTGATCTAGAGAAGCAAGTTTTATCAATTCCCTACATCGCCTATGAAAAATCACAGAATATGATACAATTAACTCTGTGATTGCATGTTTTGCATTTAGTGTTGCTTAAAATTAAAGGAATAGTTCACTCAAAATTGAAATTTCACTCATTATCTACTCACCCTCATGTCGACTAGTAAGGGCTGGGAGAAGTTTCAGCCGTGGCTTCTCTGAGTCACAGGGGGTCTCGGCGTAGCAGTGCATGTCAATATAACGGTTGCAAATGGATACCAACTGTCTTCGTTACAAAAAGACACACCAAAAAACATCCAAATACCTCAGTGCTCGTATGTCCGTCTTGTATTGAAGCCCCGAAATGCGAAATTGTTCCGAAAAAAATTAGTCTTGTTTGTAACGGAAGCTCCTCTTCCTGGTCCGTCCAAATCTCGCGAGATTTCGGACGGACCAGGAAGAGGAGCTTCCGCTGCAAACCATGGATGTATTATATTAACTGCAAACAAGCTTGAAATATAGACTTATTTAATTTTTTTCGGAACAATTTCGCATTTCGGGGCTTCAATACAAGACGGACATTACATACGAGCAGCATGGAGGTATTTTGATGTTTTTTGGTGTGTCTTTTTGTTACGAAGACAGTTGGTATCCATTTGCAACAGTGACATGCACTGCTGCGTCGAGACCATGGTCGCGACCCCCTGTGACTCAGAGAAGCCACGGATAACTCTGAAACTTCTCCCAGCCCTTAGTCGACATGAGGGTGAGTAGATAATGAGGGCAATTTGAATTTTGGGTGAACTATTAATTTAACAACCTAAAAAGCTTTAATTGTGAAAGCCAAGATGCCTGGTTTCCGGTTTCCCCCTGACTCTCTCTCGGTGACTTCACTGCTTCTGCTGGACTGACACCTCCAAGCCGGTGCCAGTCAAATGCCAGCGGGGCTACAGGACTGATGAGGAGTGCAGAGGAACACGGTGTTCAGGCGAGGAAGACTTGGGTTGTGATCATGGGGACGATCACAGAGTTCATGTCGTGTAATTTAGCGTCTGCCTGTGGGATTTTACTCCACTGGCTGTACAAAGACAGGAGAAAAACAACTGCAGAACACGTTTGAGAGGTTAGGGCTGATGCAGCTATAGGCCTAATGTATTTTTTGGGGGTAGTACTGCTGAATGTCATGCAGCCATTAATGTAAATTAGCATATTTTACAGCAAAAATGTATAACCCGTTACGCTATAGAATAGACAATGATAATTGCATTGAAATCCCCATAGAGACACTGTTAGAGAGGTGAAGGATTATAGTGACAGGAAATTGTGTTTTAGATCTTTTACAGCTTCTTTTTCAATTTAATATAATTCAGATTTAATTTAATTAAATGTAAATATATTTCAGCAACCATAAGCCACCCCCTGCAAGCTATGCAATGTAACATGAATCCAATTGAAGTTGTGATCACATATAGCCAACAAGTAGAGTGACATATTGTGTAATTGATTGCCCTGTTATTGTGAATGAGCTTTACAGCTGGTTTGGAGCACCAAAGATACTAAAGTGAGACGATTCCCCATGATTGCCTATATTGTGGCTCATGCTGTACACACAGGCAGCAGAGTGATCTCTGAATAATGGCACATAGCATAGCACTGACAGCATAAATTAATGAACGCCCTATGCAGCAACTACACAACACTGGAGTCTAGGAGGAAAGTCTCTTTCATACTGGAGACAATATAGTCTGTGCTTTGAATCCCAGGGGTGTGACTGCACCATCAAAGTGCCAAAAAAGGTTTGGCATAGCAACCTGTCAAACTGATCGAGTTGCCCTCATATCAACCCCTGTTAGTGGCAGAAGTAAGAATTTGTTTTGAGCTGACATTGTCCCCTGGGCACTGCTGATATCACTTGTAGATATTCCTGTAAGCAGTGCAGACACAATCTGTTCATATCTGAGCAATAACATTTTACATTAATCATTTTTGCAAAACTTCACCTTTAAAAATGTTTTCTTCAGTTATCGCCTACACTCTTGACAAGTTTAAAGATCTAATGACCAAAAAGCAATAAATGTGCACAGTTACTAATTGGAGTTATGAATTTCTAAACTAGAAAATTCTTGTTGTTGGCTTTGTTGTAACACAGCTCTAAGCAGGTTGTATTCTGAGGGAAAATCCAGCTTAAACATAATTTCTTTGCACTGTTCCTGCATGAAACTGTGACATAAACCCTACAGGTTTGTCTCCGATGTGTAGCATGTTGCACACAAGTTGCATTATGTAAAGCCATCCTTACATTTTCATTGGATTGTTCCACCACCAAATAAAATAGTCACACTACCAGCCTAAGTAAATAAAAACCAACCCAAAGCTTGTTAGCATGTTATACTCCCTTCCTTTATGGTGAAATGGTGAGGTAAGACTTTTGCTGAGTTTGAGTGGACTCATGTCTTTTCTCATGCACCCTGTCATGGCAAAACTGAAACTTGCTATAATTGAGACATATGGATCAAATATGAGAGATTAAAAAACAACAACAACATTAACTTAGAAGTTTAAGATGAAACTGTTCATTACAGTATGATTTATTGGCCTTTATTGAGCTTCTGATCCACTGGTCCACTTGTTTTGGATCATTATTTCATGTACTGTCAATGCACAACTTAGTGTAATAGACCCAACACATAAAAAGACTCACAATTTTCACTAAAACCATCATTTATTTACAGAAACACATTGAATTCACTTTCAAAATGAACAATACAGTCCATTCACTTTTGATGATATCTATCTATTTGGCAAATTGATTAAAAATCTAGAAAAGGTGTGTCCTATCTATGCAATAGAATAACTCATTTTGTCCTGTAGATAGCCTTCAAAGAAACATGCAGACAGCTTCTCTCGTCTTCTTTGTCCCAATTCAGAATCCTGTGTTTCCTCTTGCTCAGGGGTTTAATCTTGCTTGAAGAGCCAGTGCTAAACACCTCATGGCATGGAAAGACTACACCGCAAATAAGGAACCTGATAATCAAGACATTTGTTTTGTCTATACGCTGAGCTACAGTGACAGGTCAGTGTATGTTAGAAGTGGTCAGCACTGAGCTCCTAAGGAGAAAATGTCTGCAGATAGAGTGTTGTCAGAGGAAAATCTCATGCTGACATTGCCCGCCCATTGTTGCTTCAGTATCAGTGCTGCAGCGAACAATTAGGAAGCCTACAGAGAGTGAGGTTGCTTTCTCTTTCTTTTGTATGTGTTGTGTTTTGTTGATATCTCCTTTTGTGTTTGGGGTTTAGGGAACCAGAGCAGAAAAAAAAAACTCAACTAAAACGTCCCTAGCCATGTGGAACACAAAGACAAACAATGTACAAATTTACATTATATACAATACACATCCCCAGGCCAAAGAGAAATAACTTGGAAGACTCTGTCCTCTCCTTTGTTTATACGCATGCTCCCCTCATGTGTTCTGCAAAATTCAACAAGGATCCTCTGGGGGTGGGTGGGCATGGGAGGTGGACTTAGATTTGTTCTCGAAGGACCTTCAGATACTGCCACAGTTTGGGATCCCAAAAAGACGAGACGATAATGGCTTAAAAATTCAGACCAAGACATTTTTCCCTTTAGAAGCCGACGATGCATATGAAGGCTCACCCTGCTGAAGCACGCTATTAGAGAAGATCGTTCCAGTCAGTCGACGTTCTGCATATCAGCGCAGAGTAGACATACTGTTTGTACCCAAAAATTAGGTCTCCTTATTGCTGCCCTGTGAGGAACACACGGCATGCTGTGCAATACATGCAGCCATGCATGCAGCATGTTCGGTAATAGGCTACATACACTGCGGGTGAACCTATTATGACAACGCATTACTTTCACGAGCAATAGTCTGAGGCTTGCCTGCATGTTGTGTACATCCTCTATGTTTTGGTAGAAAATGTCAGAATAATGTTAAAAGCAATACACACATTGTTAAAAAACAATACATACTGTATGTAGCATTGTGCCATCATTAGGAAGAGAAGAAAAATACTTAAGATGCTACTCTGCAATAAGTCAGTATCATGTAGGTCCCATGGTAAGTTTTTAAAAAATGGCTTGTTATCAAATGTCAGAATTGACTCATTATTTCCAGCTTTGCATTGTTTTTCAATCTGTATTTTTGTAATTACCGTAGGAAAAAGTTATTTAACGCTAATAGGCCTGTCACAGAAATGTGTTCCACCCAGTTGTCAAAAAGTTGCTGTTCTTTTCTAACATATGTTCATAATTCAATCTAATATTAACTAAACAAAGCAGATGCTTAGATATGGCTCCATTTGTCAAATGAGTGAATAACCACATTGCTGCGCTACAAAAGCTAAATCACAGCTATGCTTGACCTGAGCTCTCGACCCTGACTAACATGTCTAGTGTTCCCAGCTGAAATTACTGTGAGAAGGTATTAATTCTGTGTTGTTGTTCTAAAAAGGCTAATGCTTTTAAAGTGAGTACAGCATAGACTCTATTATACCTGAGATGACTAGTCCAGCAGTAATAGCCTCCAGCCTCAGGGTGCTGATTATAAAATCTCTCCAATGTCTCTACAAAGCACAATGATCAGTGCAGATACATAGTGCACACCAGTATCACACGTGGTACTGTAGATCCTTTTTGTAGACTCCTCCATCATAATCGCCTCTTGTTGGGCGATTGACACGTTCTTAGACAACATATTTTGGCTCTGTAAATCAACCATGGTGTACATATTTATGCTGTGTGTTTATATATACAGCATAAACAACTGTTGAATGAACATGGCGCATTTTTTTGCATGTTGGTGCCGCCAGGGTTGATCATGGCACCGATGTGTTAAAACTATGAATGAAGAGAGCGACGACCGCCAAGGAAGATCATTTTGGTCTATAAATGATTTTGACACACCCAGGCCATGAATTTCCAACTCACTGGTGCAGGGATTTTGTTTGAGTGCACATGATAGTCGATTTTGTATTATTTAAGCATTTAGCACTGTTCAGTTTTCATTCAGACACATTCATGTATTTTCTCTCACTGGAAAAAAAAATACTCTTGTCTAAACGTCGGGCTAGCCCATCGTCTTCTGTCGGTCCAGGAATTTTTGTCTTCTGTCAGGAGGAATCTCATCTAAAGAGATTCCATGACTGCTACCCCTGGAATGAGAAATACAGGTTATATGTACCAAAAACTGGGACACAGAGCAGAACAAGACAGACCATCCATACCATACCAATGGCTAAAATTACACAGTATTACATGTAGGCTGTGCGTGTTTGAAGAAGTAAAGAAACTCTCTTACCCTTGAAGGTCTGGAGGAATAGGCAAAGGTTTGTCGAAATCTTCCCTCCCAACCAACCAGAAGGTGTTCTCAATACCTTTTCCCTAGAAATAGACAATCAATAGCAAATATTTGCTACTATTACATGGCCAGTGCTATAGTAGGAACTGCATATCTATCTTCTGTGTATATTATGAGGGGGTAACTCATCCTTTACTTACCTTTAACTCTGTCATTCCTCTGGTGTCGATTTTGTATCCCAGCTTCAAACTGTTCAGGACATCAACTGTGCTTTGGTTGACATGGATTCTGTAAGCTACAATAGCAAATACAGAAAAAAAAATATTTTCAACATTTGCATGGAGAAACGGTCTGAACATCAGGTACGTAAAATCTGCATTTTAGTGTGAACATTTGGCTTAAAGTACAAACAATAGAAAGAAAACCACAAAATGTGGCAACATTTCAGGCTCCAAACACGAGCCTGAAGAAGCCTTGATGCGAAACACGTTGCTTAATAAATCATGGATCCTCCATACAGTCTTAGTGTGCGGTATGTTGCCACATTTTGTGGTTTTCTTTCTATTCTTTGTACTTTTACGCAACCCTACCAGCACCTCGACTGTTCGCTGTGCACAGGCATTTTTCTAATTTGGCTTAAAGGTTTTGGTTTGATGTCTCAGACTCTGGGAGCTCTAGACATTCAGGCTGTCCTGCTGGTATTGAGCCACTTGGTGGCAGTAGAGAACCCATTATTACTTTGCTCTGAATTAC
This sequence comes from Trachurus trachurus, assembly GCF_905171665.1. NCBI lineage: Eukaryota > Metazoa > Chordata > Actinopteri > Carangiformes > Carangidae > Trachurus > Trachurus trachurus. Next base: position 14,304,347 of record NC_139903.1, on the reverse strand, counting down.
AAGATATTGTACATTATAGTCATGAATAAATGCATAACTGTTATTACAGACACAATGATTTAAATTGGCCAGTAATGTTGAATTATTTTGTTCTCTACAGTATCTCCAAGGAATGTGAGAGTTTTATTTTTCAATGTGAGTGAACTGTACTAGTGACTAATATTTAAGTTTATATGTAATTTATACAGCATGCAGAGGGTAACCAAGGCAAGGGTCACTGACGACATTTACACTGAAACTTCAAATTGGCCTCTAATTCTGCTGATAGTCTTAAAGGATTTATAAGGACTGTTCACTTAAAGCCCTGTTTAGCCTCAAGCAGCATGCACACAAACTGCTGTACACCTGTCCACTCAACCACCATGTCAATTAAAGAAGAAGAAGAAGAAGATAAACGGAGATCTGACTGGTTTGTGTGATCAGTAAGACACGAGACACTCACGCAACCCTGTGGACTCCATTCGAGATGCTGTGTTGACGGTGTCTCCGAAGAGACAGTACCGAGGCATAGTGAGACCCACCACCCCAGCTACAACTGGGCCTGCAAAGAGCACAGACACACACACAGATGTTAGAGGGTGCAGGGGTGGGATTTGAACAGGACACTTGTTGAGTGAGTTGTCATTTCATAAACATAAATGTGTCATGTGATTATAACTCTGACAACTCAGAGTTTTAAGAACAGTTTCTCCCCGTTGTTTTGTTGTTGTTAATGTTTTTTTCTATTGCAGACTCACACAATGTCCTAGCAATTTGTCAACAGTGCACAATTCCTGTTACTTTCGTGCATTAAGAAATTCATAGAATACAGTTAGAAATCCAGAGTATGCTGTGTGTTAATTGGATGACAGTGTCCTAAGTGGATAGCGTTTCACTGTTCCAGGAATAAGTTCCAGACGAGGACGAGGATAAAGGAGGTAAAAATACCTCTGTGCCTGAGGAGCTTGAGATCCTGCTTTCTTTTTCCTCTGCAACAAATTCACTTTTACTCTCTCTGAAATGTAATTTACATCTATTTCATGCTATCTTGCTCATTATATGTGACTTTCAAAGGACACGATTATTCGCATGCAACACTACTACTGTATATAATCATACTAAAGAGCTGAAAAGGGCGAACATAATGCTCACCAGAGTGCAGGCCAATACGGATCCTGACTTTTAGCTCAGGCATGTGGCTCATCTTGAAGGTCCCAATGCAGTGGAGGATGTCCAGAGACATGTTGGCCATCTCAGCTGCGTGACGGTTGCCGTTCCTGTTGGGGACTCCTGAGGCGCACATGTAGGCATCACCAATAGTTTCCACCTAAGGAAATAAGAGCTGATATTATTTGGCATTCCTCCCTCAACATGCTTCATACTGCAAAGTGACAGAAAGGCACTCCCTTCATAAACAGTGTATGCAAAACATTGAAATGAAGTGGGAATTGACTTCACAGTATATATATTTGGATCAGATTCATGAGCAACAATAACAGAGTAGTCCAGGCCTGATATCTGTGGATGTATGGACACAAAATATAAAAAGACAGATACAAAGAAAGATGCAATGGATAGAGCCCTCCAATACTCACCTTGTAGACATCATGCTGTCCAATGATAGCGTCAAAGAGTGTGTAGAGGTCGTTGAGTAATTTGACCACCTCGATGGGCTCACTGAGAGCTGAGATGGTGGTAAAACCCACGATGTCACTGAAGTACAGAGTGACATCGCTGAAATGCTCGGGTTTGACGGGCTTCCCTGTCTTCAGGGCCTGGGCCACAGTCCTTGGAGGAGGAGGATAAGTGGAGGGCAGTCAGGATTTTCACACCAGATTAACAAGATGTCATTTTAAGATCTCCTCCCAAACTGTTATTATTGCAAACATGCAAAGTGACAAGCAGGACTGAGACATGGTATACAGAGTAAACACTGTGGCTCTCTCCTTTCAAAATGCAGCTAGCAGAAAAATATTGGAAAGCCACCTCTCTTTGGGTGCATTCTTTTTTTTCTTTTTTTATGTGGTGTTAAGATTATTGAATAAAATATTAATTAGTATGAAAAGCACCCTTGAGTGTCCTTGCTGACATGCTGCACATACTGACACACATCTCTGTAACACTGAGACCTCTACTGTATGTCTGGGTTTGCACCAACTTCAGCTCTGCTTCCCCCTTCTTGTCCAAATGTGTTGATGCCCTACAGGCTGCCACAGGCCAGTGCTGCACATCAACCCTAATTGCTGTACTGTGTGTTTGTGGGTGCAGACAAGGGATTATATGGCTGGAGTGAAAATAGCTGGACACTAACCTGGGCAACATCTGAGCCACCAGGTTGTCAGTCTTCTGCCTCTCCACCTCCAGCTCCTCTGTCCTCTCCCTGATCAGATCCTCTAAGTTGGAGGAGTACTGCTCCAACATGCGCAGCATAGAGTCGATGATGTTGGTCTTTTTCCCCTTGGTGATGCTCTTGAACTGTCAGGTGTTAAAAAAAATAAATAAATAAAAAGGAAAGAGAGAGAACAGAAATGTGATCTTCAGCTAAAGAGCAATCTACTATATAGAATAAGGTAGAGTGGGCCTGTTTCAGTGTTTTTGTCTTTTTTTTTTTTTTTACCTGTTTGAAAATATCCTCAAAGGTTAGCCTCTTGTCAGGCTCCTCGCTCCAGCACTGTTTCATCACCTGTATCACTTCCACCGGGGCCTCGTCCATTGACACAGTAGGTCGACACAGAGGAGGAGGCTCTTTGACCTTGCTGATAATCTCTGTCAACGCATCCACATGAGCAAGAACACAGAGACGATAGACAGACAACAGTGAACTTCACTGCAAACATGTTACAGCACTTTCAGCAACAATTGTGATATTTGTCATTTGTCATTTAGTTTTGTGGGCAGTGTGGGTGAAGAAGCATAGAGGATGGGATAAACATTAAAAAAAAAAAAACCTAAAGCGTATTTACCAAAAAGATTCAGATTAGGGTTACTAATGCTTCTCTCACCCTTGGGAGGCATGTCCAGCATGCAGAAAGGTGCACAGCGAGCGATGACCTCCTGCATAATAATGGAGAAGCTGTAGACATCTCCGAAGAACGTCCCCCTCCTCCTCAGACTAGAACTTCTCAGCAGCTCAGGAGCCGTCCAAAGCAGCTCTTTGTAATGGAAAAACATGCACCGGTGTTATTACACCAAGAAATGTTACATACGCACAAGCACAAACACTTAAGTGGCCGGTGGATGCTCATAAACTCACCCTCAGGCTTTTCCTCATCACCATCAATGCCTTGGGAAATCAAAATTTCACTGAACCCATAATCGGTCACCTTCAACACAAAGCGGCCATCTACCACACAGTTACGGGATTTGAGCCGCCCATGGATGATGTCACGATGGTGCAGGTACTTCATTCCCTGATGACAGTTTGTAGAAATGTGTGAGAGATAATTAAAATAATAATAATAGCAGAAAAACACATGGTAGGATATGAAATATGAGTTGGTCTTTCTTACTCGTATCAGATCCATCAACAGGGACGACTTGAACATCCAGTCGAGACGCACTTCCTCATTGCTGAGGAGATCCTCCAAGCTGCCTCTGGAGCAGTGCTCGGTCACGACACCAAAGACCCCAGAGTCGCAGAACATTCCCAGGAACAGATTGAGGTTCTCGTGCCTCATGTCTCTGAGCTGAGGGGAAGACAACGCAAAAATAATCAAAGCTGTGAAGTTTGTCTAACTTCAAATTTTTTCTGGCCCGGGTCAAAGGAGTCAGGAGTTTTGCAACATCTTCCATTTCAAATTCAGACAACCAATTATTTGTCCTTTCCTACAGCATTTTCAAACACATCACAGATCCAGACTAATAAGTATTTTATGGTTTGTGGCTATGATGCGCTAATAACATGAATGACAATGACTCACGCACACACTTACCTTGACAAAGACACCCTCAGTGCTGCTGTTGACAGCTGATACTGATCCATTGGGAGATTTCTTTAGCCAAACCCAGTCGCCCTGGGAGGTAAAAAACACGACACAGTCTTTGTGAAGCCAATAATATGCATGGGCATGAACTCCAAATTGATGAAGAGGAGTTTATTGAATGTGTCTTGTCTCGTAACTCATCTCACCTCAAACACGGCAACGTTGGAGCTGTCTGGAGTTGAGGCCAGGTAGCTTCGCCCCGACACCGAGTGGAGAGGCGTCTTTATGTCAAGGTGGCTTCTCATGATACTTTCATCATTCAGCTTCTGCTCACACACACAGTTCAAATAAGACGGATCAGCTTAAAGGAGATCGTTTCCTACAGGTTAACAACACATACTTCTAAAGTATTGCATGAGAGAAGAATACTGTCAATGTTGATTAAAGACAGAACCAACCCTTTTGCTGATTTGAGTGTTGATGAAGACCAAGTCATCCAGGGTCAGGACTATCTTTGTTGATCCACCGTTACCACCACCTCCAACGCTGAACCCAATCCGCCCACTTTTCCTAAACAGTCACAATTCATTGTAAAAAACTACAAAAGACTGCACTGGGTGATAAATCAACCTCTGACATACTACATACTTGAGACGAAAGAGGAACCCAGCTCCACCACTAAACAGTGCAAATAACAGAAGGCAAAGGAAGAACATGGTGACTGAGTCCATGCCTTTAGTAAGAAAGAAGGAGAAGAAAATACAAAGTTAGACAGTTTGAAATCCCTGAATTCAGAAATACACATTATACCAGCTTTTTGGTGTACTGTGTAGTGCACTCACCTCCAGAACAGGCAAAGTAGGGGCTAAACCAGCAGCCTGAGTCCGTGTAGGGCGTGCTGCCAGCAAAATGGACCGATTTGAGATACTTCAAGTTCCCGGTCCTTCCATCTGTATGAGATGCATCCAGGACATGAGTGGAGTAGAGAGTGCTGCCCATGCCACTGTAGTCCAGCACTACATAGCGAGCCTGCATGCCTTCACCATTTCTGCCGGCCCTCAAGGGCTGGTTAAAGCCTTCAAATTCAAAGCCGCCCTCACTGTTGCCCAAGATGTGACCAGTTACCCAGCGGCCTCCTTTGGCACGTGCCTGCTCCACAGCCATTGCTATGAAATACATCATGTTGTAGATGGTGCCAAAGAATGGAGAGATCTAGCAAAAGAGACAGAGATGACATGATTAAGATCCAAATATGTCTAGAAGAACCTTTATTTTTCGGCTTCTTCCAGATTTGTCCAATTTTTTTGTCTCACCTCCTCTGGTGGGGTGCTGCTGCGGATTTCATAGTTCTTCTGAGCATCTCTGAAGGCCTCGTGGAAATTTCTTTCTCCAGAGTCCATAGTGATGGTGAGTACCCCATCAAAGGCTTTCCGCAGGTTGGTGTCATTGCCAAGAGCATAGTAATTTGTATCTTTGTAGGGTAGTGAGTATAGGAGGGTGTCATAGGGGATGAAAACATAGCCACGGTCGATCATACGCATGGACAGCGCTGTAGTCAGAAGTTGGTACTGGGCTTGACCACCGATCAGGACACTAGGCATGCACATGATGACCACTGTAGAGATAAGAGGGTTTAAAAACTCATTTATATGCATGTGCATGATTCTTGTGGAATAAAGCCATGTGGAGGTTCTCTCTATTTCGATCTATCTAATCAACAACTCTAAACCTGCAGCTCACCTCTGACCCGGTCTGCTTCTCGCACTTTTGTCAGGGCTCTGTGGGGCCCATCCTTGTCCGTCTCCATAGTAACTACAGGGTTGACAGGTAGGCCAAGAGCCCTCAGCGAAGAAGCCAGCTCCTGCCCTGTGGCCTCCCACACGTCTGACTCCTCTGAGATTATGGCCACATGGGCCCACCGGAAGAACCGCAACACAGCAAAAAGCACATTGGAGGACAGCGGCAGTGGCCTCAGAAAGGTGGGGTACATCCCTCCTTTGTGCATGTTGGGTTTGAGGCAACCCCAGGAGTGTATCCCAACATCCCATTCCTTAGTGTACAGAGCAGCTGAGGAGCAGTATCCTGGGTTGGCGGGGCCGAGGAAAGCAGAACCGTAACCATCCAGCTCACCGAAGCGAGCAATAGCACGAGATGACTTGCAGTCCTCGTTGATCAGCGTGTAGTCGTACCAGTAGCCTTTCTTTAGGTGGGGGTCTTTGTTTATGCGGCTTGTGGCGAGTCGGGCTGCCAGGTCAGGTAGGGCTTTAGAATATAAGATGTCACAGGTCCAGGGTCCAACCAGGGCCACCTTGAAGGTGGTTCCCCAGGCTTGAGAGGGCATAAATGTGAGCATGATTAAGGACAGAAGAAACCGGTACCCCCACCAGCTCCCAGAGCGTCGCATAGGGAATGATGGCAACTGTGGTTTTGATGACATTGGTCTTGATGACAATGATGATGATGGTGATGAATTTAAGAGACTATACCCACTGCAGCTGTTTGTAACCATTGTCCGATCAACCTTTGTAAGTCTTTTCCTCTTGACTTTTATTGAGTCATGCTGCCATCGTGGGTGGTAGGACAGTTTGTGCAGGAAGCGAAGGTCTCTGTGACTTGCCATTTTCTCACACAGCTACTCTGATGCTTTCAACACAGAAGAGTAGTGGAGAGTTTACAGTAACGAGTGTGACAGTGAGTGTGTCTTTTGTGGATGGGACTGTCTCCCGTGGCACTGAGCAGGCCTCTAGTCCAAAGTAGGACAGGCGATGATACATCCCCGAGCCATCACTGCCTCCAGAAAATGAAAGCAAAAGGTGAAATTAATTAGGAAATTGACACAATAACAACAATAATGCATATGTGGTGCAAGCAAGAGCTTCTGAGGATACAGACATGATCCCTGACCTCATTTATATCTTGCCGAGTTGTCTTTTCTGTGAAGACTGTGATCATGCATCTAATCACCATCCATCTGTCTTACTAAGGACATGGTGCCCAGAGTGCCAGCACTGTCCCTTGGAGAATTAATGGCATGTGTGTAGCAAGCTGATTATGACTGTAAGGGTCAAGGAATTTAAGATGAAGTGCCAGGTAACGTGCAGGCTAAATCTGGCCTTGATGTCTTTATTTGGTCCTGGTATCTTTTTTCCCCTCTAAGACCAATCTGTTGAGCTCTTGTTAGTTATCCGTTTGAGGATGATTCCTCCACTTCACCCCTCAGATTATGGAAATCTACATCTAAATTTGTATCAGCTGCCAGGAATTCACTAGGTCACCAGTTCGTATGATCTTTTTGTCCAAAATAAAAGACAGTCAGATTAAGTTGACACTGATGTTTCAGCTAGTTAAGAGAAAGAAAAGATGGACTCTCTCAATCTCAAATCATTAATTGATTTTGGAGTCTTAAATGCTGTAAAACAATTTAACTGAAAAAATAACAAGCAAGTAGCATTTATTCTGTATAATACTCTACTGTTAAGTTGGAGATGCACCAATTTGTGAAGATTTAGCTGCTGTGACTATCCTGCTGTTCAGATTATCTCCACCAAAACTTCATGAGTCACCAATTGCATGATCCACCCCTGGCAATTCACAGGATTTCATGTTGTAAAAACCTACCTTAAAAAATAAATAAAAAAAGAGTTGTAAATATATACAGCCGATAAGTCATTCTGTGTTCAGGTTTTCACTTCTTAGAAACGGCTGCCCATACTCAGCTGAGCAAGAGGTCCAAGCAACCTGACAAAATTTTACTTTCACCTCATGCTAAAATTGAGGACATTGTGAGTTTAATTTTTACAACAGAGCCACAGAGCCTGATTCATGATTCATTTCTCTGTCCTCAAGCTGAACTGTAGCAGGCAACGAGCCTCGTCGAGTGACTGACACTGGCTTATCAGTTGCTAATAGGTTAAGAGGAACAGTGACTAGAAGATTCTGGCCCTGTCCTTTACTCGAAATAAAAAATAGGTCAAATTATGTTAATCCCCCAACACCCTCTTTGCTCTTCCTAAATAGAGGAATGATTTCAAATCTATAGTAATTTACTGAAGCGATTAATCGACCTGTGGTGTTGCAGCAGTTACACATTTTGCACTACTGTTAGAACAGTAAATTAGCTGTTAACATGAACAAAGACGCAGCAATATAACAGATAAGGCAATTAAATAAAACATATGAATAGGAAACAACTAACCTGGAGCAGTTTCTACATAGGAGCCATGTCAGTGTTGCCTGTTGTTGAGTAGCACCGTCCAAATATCCGAACTCCAGGTGGATTAAGTGTACAAAGGTTTATGGCAGGAGCTGTTACCTTTGGTCTTTTATTGTGAAAAAATACCATAGGTAATCCAAACAGGATGAAAAGTAAAAAAGAAAAATAAAGTCAAATCATCTCCTCTTGCATCCAAGTTCCTCGAAGAGAGCACCAAAAGTACTAAAGCTGCACATTTCCAGTAGGTTAGTCTTGCTTTAGTTCTTTCTGTCCCTGTTTTGGACTGGGACCCACCTAAAACCAAAGAGCGAGGGAGGATGCGCGAGAAGAGGTGCAACCTTGATCCAGAGTATGGTTTGGTTAAAAAAAAAAAAGATATGGCAGAGAGCAGTGGAGAGGTACCAGGTAAGGGAAAAGGAAGAGAGGGAAAGACTGGCAAGCTTTGACTTCTCAGCCCTCTTTAGCTTTTAATCCATACTAGTGTGGGAACAGTGTGTGTGGAGGGGGGGAGGGAGGCCTGGCGGAGATGAACAAGAAGGTGAAAGTAGAGGCATCCTTTGTCCTCTACACAGATGCTGCTGCAGCTGGAAACATTTTCACACCTACAGCATTTTAAAATTAACTCAATCAAATAAAAGTGCATTATAAAACTGATTTGATCGATTGTTCTACTGCTATCGGATCAGTACGAACTGAGATTAGGATAATAATTTTTTTTTTTAAAAGGAAACCAGCCCTGAGTTTGGACTGATTTACTGCACCTCCCCCAACTCCACCTGTTTCAAATCAAAGTTTTTTGAAACGATAAAACAGGTGCAATCATCAAGGTGACCCATAATCCTTAGATGTGCCTAAAGCAATAAAACTGACAAATAGAGGAATGAAAAAACTCACTTATACAAACCAGAACAAACAAATACTTTGGAATTTTAACAATTGCAGTGCTTGAAACGCCACGGTCTTGAAGCTGCTGTAGTGATTAAGACGCCCGTGCCTTTTGCCTCATATAACCTGCTGCTGTTCAAATCCTTCTTTACTCATGCTCTTTGCTCTTCTCCTAGTCTTATTACAGCGGCAAAAGAGGCCAAAGAGGCCAACTGAAACACATTATGACCAAAACTCACCATACATTAGTAAAGTAGCTCTTTCATCCCATCAAAGCAAACGACAGACGCCATTTAGCAAACAACAGCATGGGATATGACAGAATCACAACCCTGACTGCACTCCAGATGATCAATAACAGGTTTTCTGACACTGATAAATGATGTCGTACCATTCCTAAAGTGCCTATCTTTCCTTACATCATCTGAGGCCTCATGCCAGCGCTAACATCTTTATAGCCTCTCACCAAGCTGTGTGTGTAACAGCCGCAGTCCAAAAGGTCAATATTAGCACCTTAAGTATGTATAAGATGCATCAGAACTATGTGACCTGGAGCTGAGGGCCAAAAATACCCTGGGGTAAGCTACTAAAAGTCTGCTGTTGCTCTTCTGACCTGGCAGCATGGACAGTCCACTACAGCTGGATTTTAAGCCGATGCGGGGGAGGGGACAGTGAGGTATAGGGAGTTGAAAAAGTTTCTGAATGCAAAGATTTACAGAATATACAGAAAATACGGCATAAAAAACATAGCTTCAGCGAATGTCACGGAGCTTTGTGCATATGAAGGTGGTCTACACTGGATTTGGAAAAGCCAGGACATGTCATGTTTGTTCTTGTTTACCCTGCCCTGCACATTGATAGCAGCCTTGTTGAAGTAATCAGATTAGTCAGGTGAGGCTGTGCTAAACTGATCTGCTACCTGCAAGCCTCTTAGCGACATGGCTAACGGCACTGACAGAGATCACTTCAAAGCAAGGTCAGACACAAAGCCAGCCCAGCTGAGCAAAGAACCGGCTTGGCCTACTGCAGCGGCAGCAACGCAGCACAGCACAGGACTGATAGGAGGACACTATGGACCAGTAAATTAACTTATTATGTCATTCATCTGTGGCCAGAACCAGTGACCAAAACCATTGGCAGCAGGAACAGCATGTCAAGTTACAAAACAATATTGTAGTTTATTCAGAGAAATGTGATTTGATTGAAGTAATAAAGGCAAAAGCAATGTTTCGAGACTTGGTTCACTGAGATTTGTTAAAATTTGATATAAATACAAATGCACTCCTTCTTTGTTTTAAGGTGACATATCTACCCTTGACAGACAGTTCAATAATTGGTCACATGACATGCAAAGCCATTGCGTGATTGGTGATAATCAGTACATCTCTCTCTTGGAATTCTCTACTTTCCTCCCCTGAAGCTATTTGTCCAAGTTGATTAATTAAATACGGAGAAAACGCCGTGGGAGGAGCCACAGAGAAGCTTAGACATTTGCCTCCTCCGTGACCCCACCTAATTGATCAGGTGAATTAATTTGGCCACCTCCCTTTGTGACATCACTCAGTCTTTCCTGGATCTCGGGATCAGAGCTGCATAGGGAAACCCTCGGGAAAAGAGACTAGACATTGTTACCTAATTAAAAGCATGTTGGGTAATTCTCCTGTCGCTGTTCTCAGACGGACAGAGGTGGACTTGTTCACGGTTACTTCAAACTGTAACAGAAAAGTGTAAGCAGCAGATCCAGAATTAGGATATTTCCCCCCCTCAGAAATGTAAAATTTGCAGCTGCAATAGTTTTGAAATGCATAACACTTTCTCTGATGAAAGGAATTGAAAATGTGGAGTGGATATCCTCCAACACTTTAGGCTACCAGATAACAATCTGTGGCAGCATGATTCATCTTATTAAGCAGCACAACCTAACCAGAGAAATGCCATTATTAACATCAGGGTGTTGTCGGTACAGGACCACTGCTTGCATATCATTCACCTTTGACCTCTCACAGAGGTCATGGCCTTATTAAGGAGGTCACATAGTTAGGCTATCTCTCTCTCCTTGTTATTCCCATATGTATTCAGTGTAGTCTGGATTTTTTTTTCTTTGATTTCAAACAAACAACAAATTTCACACATACAAAAATTAAATTTACACATTAATGAGAGTCGACTGAGCCATCACAGATCACAGTACTGTGTCCCTCTGTCAAATCCAGATCCAGCTGTGACCTACTAACTCAATCCGGCCCACGATGTCCACAGAGGAAAAAAATAAATGAAAATCCTGCATCATCTTTTCTAGAGGTGAATGAAGACAATGACCTTGAACTGCTATATGACCCTATTGCTTTTATTACTTTTATTTTGAGCAATTGAGGTGAATTAAAAGCCATTTGTAGACAGACTGATATACAGCTCATTAATCAGCAGAAACAGTCGATGACAGCCCTTTAGAGCACTTTAGCCTACACGTCACAGACAGAAGCCTCCTCCAGGTAAGCTGTTAGGGGTTCCCAAACTTTTCCATGCCAAGGCCCCCAAATAGCATTAGCTTCTGGCCAGGGACCCCTTTTGCAGACTCACCGAGATTGAAACTTGATGTCAGGCACAAACTGCCAGGTCAACATAGTTTATGATTTCATGAATTATATTTTGACTGGCACGCAACTAGAAAGATTAGAAAGAGCATGATGGCAAATAAGGTTTCAATGTGTTATATTACTATACATTATATTTCATAATAATTCTCAAAATATAATCATTGTATTTTATTTTGTTATTTGCATTTTTTCTCATCTTCACTCCAATTTGATGAGGACCCCCTAGCACCCCCAGGCGGCCCCCCAGGAGGCCCCGGTCCCCACTTTGAAAACCACTGAAGATCTCCTGCAGCAGAGTGATGATGAACGGCTGCTCAGTTTCTCCTCCGCCGGACACCGGAGCGGCTGTGATAGGCTGCAGTAGCTACTACCTGTCCAGGTGCAGCTGATCTCCACAGCGAAGTTTTTGGTCACGGCGCTTGTCAGCGGGAGATTGGGGATCGGTGTCATCAGTGCTGACGGTTATTCGCGTTTAATTTCCGAAACACTGACGTTTGGCAAACTGTGATTAAAAGAGCATTTCATGAGATCGCTGGGTTTTCTGACGTGATCGGTGCAACCGTGCGTCTGATTGTAGCCTACACATACGTGCGATTGAAGCCTCCCTCCACAAATGATAGGCTTGTAATCAGTCATTTCTCACACTTAAAATTCGTTTTCATGCTGATGCTGTTAGTTACAGTAAAACAGCAGCAAAGGAGTTGTGTGTTTCTTCATAAATAAATATAAAAGATACCAGCCTAATATTTTCTTCATTGAGTGATGCAGGTCTGTTTAAATTTGGGTTATGCTACACAAATATAACAGTCTTGCTGAATCAGACCTGAAAACGATCTGAGTGGTTAATTGTAATATTCATTAGTATGATCATTGTTTAAGGGTCTGTGAATATTATTTTTCTTCATTCATTTGGGCTACTTAATGGTCAGTAAGTTTTGATAATAGTAAAAACAATCTGCCTTGAGTTGAGTCCATATTTATATGATAAGTGACCTGTGGTGGATACCAGACAACTGGCAATATGTTTGGCCAATCTAAAAGTTGATGGATTATAGGCTGGCTAATTTTTAAAGCAATCATGTTCACCAAATATGAAGGAAGTGTTATAACTAATATAATTCAGCACTAAATATTTATTGTGGCCCTTCCCTTACTTTAACTCATTGTAGCACCCTCTGGTGGTTGACGGTGGTCTATTAAAGTTCATTTATCAAGTAATAGTGTTTACTGCCTTTTATGTCATTTTATCTGTGTATCCTACAGGTGATACAGCTGGCTGTGATAGGAGGAAATATATAAATGCTATTGATTATTTGCTCAGTTTCTTTTTGCTGTATTTGCACATGGTCACAGGTGATTAATTAGGAGCAAATTATAATTCCCATAGCAAAAATAATTGACCTCATCCACCACCACTTGTTTTCCTATTGTGAATTGCATCTCCTTATAGTTTGATTAAAAGCACATTTATTTATTACATGTTTGTTTAGTAAAACAACAAAGGTCTTCAAGTATGTTTTAGCTCAGAGTCTCTATATTAAACAAAGCATCAAGATTAAATAGCTAATTATGAAGGGGTTCCCTTAACAATCAGTCTACAGTCTGTTTCAGCGGTTCATGCCGTGTTAACCAACAAAAAATGACCACAAACTTTTTGTCATATGGTAAATATGGATATAGTCTTACAGGAACAATCTCTCAGTCACTTTTTAAAATGACTAAACATGTGTGAAAGAAGAACTTATTCTCACTTGGTAGAGCAGGTGCCTCATAAACAAGGCAATTTCCTGTCTCTCTCTAGCTGTACTGTCAAAATAAAGGCATAACAGCTGAGTTTAATCGTGTCTTTGCTCATGTGAGCCAACATCAGCTGGTTTAAACAGAGTTGGGGTAAATGTCTCAACCATTACTTTATCCACTCAGCGTTCAAGGTTAAGAAAATAAAAGCCTGAATAAATTTAACCTCAATTACACAAAACACGTGACTACAACACAAAGGTTTATCAGAGTGATATTGTCAAATATTTATCTTTTATATGATAAGCAGCTTTTCTCATCATTGGAACATGGGACTGCATGTGTGAGTGAGTGCAATTGAAATTTCTCATCTATCACAAATATTATCACTCAGATATTTAATCTGGAGTATTTCCAGGTTTATCTGTGTACAGACGTTGACTTTGAATGAATTGGTAGGACTGTTTCTACTGACATTAAAACTTGACAGATTGTAACTGCAGCAAAGACTAATCAGCTGGGAGAAATACAGTGTCATGTTCGCAGCTTTCAGCTTTCAGCTGAAAGAAGTCAGGTTTTTGTTTTGGACTTTTGAGATAAGATGAAAACACTACCCGCGTAATGAGGCCTGCAATATTTACTGGATATGCTGTTGTGACACAACGCATGTGAGGTGTAAAAAGATCAGGAAGTTTATCAAGATGGAAGCATTTAATCAATGACACTATAAGGTTGCACTATGATATGTATGTTTGATCCCAATTAGCAACTAAAAGTTAGCTCAACCACTGCTTCTTTGGTTAGCACATCATTTAATCATTCATTGTGATTCATTATATTGATTGATGTCCCTTTAATGTAAATGTAATTTTGATACAATAACGAATATGGAAGAAATCACTTGTGTGGTTGATTTTTGAATTACAGAATCTGTTTTTTAAGGATAGGCACTGGGTTTTAAAAAATCTCTTTAGCCGTATGGAAAATTACAACTCAGAAAAGCTTAGAAAAAACTCTCAAAATTTATTTCAACATGACAGTGTCTCCCATGGCTAATTAATATGTTTGTTCCACTATCTTTTCCTTCTTGTTTTTTTTTTTTTTTAAACATTAGTTTTACTGTGACACCATTCACATCTGGAGAGTAGACCTTTGATCATCAGGCGGTCTTTTCACATGTCAATAAACTACTTAATCCTTTAATTGTACCTCCTGCACTGAGACCATCAGACATGCAACATTTTAAGGGTAAGTCAGGTAGACAGGAGGTGTTAAAGAAACACTTCAGAGTGATGAGAGACTGGCCTCAAATGGTGATGTTCGAACCTAGGTGGTTGATTCACTTAAAAATAAGCAATGGCATAATATACACAAGTTATTTCATTGAGTCTGGGGGAAAACTTCCATGTCTCAGAGACAACATTTCAGAGTGGGGGTCAGACTGTCTTACATTCGTTTGAAACATTTCCTTCATCTCTGTCTGCAGGGAATTTGTAATGTTCAGGTGCATTGTTTCCAGTGTTGTCTGCCAAACGTACCCTCATGACACACAGTGGAGGGTGGAGCAGAGTGGGAGGAGCACTATGCTACATAGTTCATTAAAAAAAATGTGTCATTGCTTATACTATAAATTTAGGAATCACCGCCTTTTAAAACTTCACCCATTGGACTAAAAGGGAATCCCAGGAGCTCTGCTGCACAATGTCCTTCCCTGAAGTATTAACCGTCATTGGTGGATTCACTGTGATTTTCTACTTACTGAGACTGGTCTGGAGATGTTGGTGTGGATTCAGAGAGTTTGTGTTGTCAGAGCTTTGGCAAGTGGATTTAAGGACATATGGACGATGGGCAGGTAAAGTCCAAAATAATATGTTATGTTCTATTACAGGATGGCAAAACAAAACAAAACAAAACAAAACAAAACATTAACAGTGTCTATTATGCATACAGGCAAAGACTTTGGATTTAGTTAATCGAGTACAGGAATTCTCTTAAACTACTCTTTGAGTATGAGCTTCAATCTGCAGCGGCACACACTGGACTCCTCCCCGTGAAGCCCGTTTGATTGAGAACTTGATAAGATATCCACATTCCTTTTTGATGGGACATTTCCGTCTAATTGGCTGAATTAAAAAACTCTGCAGTTAATTCACAGTCAATTTTTCATTGTAGTTTGGTAAAAAATGTGAGATTTCTAGATGAAAATAATAATGATAATAATCTCAATTTTTTTTTTAAAAGTTTTGCAGAGCTGGTTGAAGAGCTTTGTGAACGAGTGTCATCTTGAAAGGACTCTATCAAAAAAAATATCAACTAATGTTTTATAACAATATGTGTTTTAATATGGCTTAAGTAAATGTAAAATTTCTCTGCTCTCTCCTTTGTGCAGTTGTCACTGGTGCCACATCAGGCATTGGTAAAGCTTATGCCACTGAGGTGAGGCTCCAGTTTCCATCCACTATTAATATTTCTCACCAGTTCTTGGTCTGCATTTCAAATTTGGAGCTGATGACGTGTTTCAGTTTTCACCAGTGTAGAGTCTTGTCACGACTCATGACTATCGTTAAACCTGTCTGTCTGCTTGTTCCTTCCAGCTGGCACAGAGAGGCCTGGACGTCGTTTTGGTTAGCAGATCTAATGATAAGCTTCAGGTGGTTGCCAAAGAGATAGGTGAGTTACTTTACAGTTCCTCTCATCTACTTTGGCTCAGTCCTCAAATGAGAAGCTCAAATCTCTGAAGAATTAGGCTACTCTGTCATTCACATCAAATCTGAATTTCTCATTCATTTAACCGGATCACATCATTAGCATCGCTTGGCTCACTTGGAACCCGGGCTGAGGTGTTACCAAAAAAAAATTAAAAAACTGAAGTGGGCCCCTGCCCCCTGACTTTTCATGAAGACTTTTTTCTTACACTTTGTATTATTATCATACCAGGAATGTGAAAACATTGTGTAGGGCAGGGTGAGTGTCCTGTATTGATTTAGTAACGAACCATGCATTTTAATTTTCAATACGGGACAATCTAGTGTATGGGACGGCTGGCAACCCTAAGTTAGTAAGTTAGCTGGGAGCCCTGCAGCTAGCAAGCGATCTTCAAGCCCCACTGTGTAACTTTTCTTGTTATGTAACAAAAATCGATTATTTCATTCAAAAGAATGTGTTTCCTTAATTAGTATTTACCCCATCAACAAACTTAAGTGTTTTGATAAACTTTGGATTTTTTCCAAAGCTTATCATAGGCCTACATAGAGCTGGTAAGCTCAATGCAGGCTACCATGTTGCGCCGCCATCTTTTACATTCAGTGGCAGCATGTCCATTAGAAACACTGGTAGGCTCTGGGAGAAACAACAACACCAAGGCTGTGTAGAGTGAGAAACGATGGAGGGTCACACAAATGCTGCATTCATGTACATATCAGGCAGATGGAAAACCAGATACTATTAGTGGACAAGGGAAGGCCGGTAAAACGTGGGTGAGGTAAACGGGGTCATTCCTATGTTCCCACAGCCCTATGTTCCCTCATTTCTAACTTTTGTTGTCACTGAAAATTAGGCCCTATGTTCCCACAGCCCTTTGGTCCCACCATTGGTTGGGTTTAGGCAATGAAGAAAGGAGTTGGTTAAGTTTAGTAAAAAAGACCAGGTAGAGGCTAGACAGGCCAGATAGGTAGAGTCCAGATAGGTAGAGAGAGTCCAGAGGGAACATAGGGCTGAGGGAACATAGGGCTGAGGGAACATAGGGCTGTGGGAACATAGGCACGCTCCCAGGTAAACAATAAGACATGGCCATAACAACGTATTGTCACATATTATGTGAGCAAAGAGGCCAATAAAACATTCACTTCCTGTGGGGAAAGATTATCTGCATTTTGGTGGTTGACACTTGACAGTCATTAGCTCAACCTGAGGTGAACAACAGTGAGTGGAAACGACCCCCGTGAATCATTGGTGTACACTGCCAGACCAGCTAGCTTACCGAGGTGGTTACTCTGTCGGCTCCACGACGTCTCCAGCTTTCTTGTTCAGAAGCTACGTGTCCTCGCTTCCCAAGCAAGTTGTGGACTACGCGTCATTTCCTGTGCTTAGCGCGGGAATGTCACCCGAAGACACGAAATTCAAAACAACAAATACTGAAAAGTGGTGTTCAACCGCGGTTTCCTCATCACTGTAAACACGTGTCTCTTCTCTCTCTCTCCCAGAGGATCTTCACGGACGAAAGACTCGCACCATCCAGGCTGACTTCACAGAGGGCCACAGCATCTACCCTGTGATAGCCAAGCAGCTGCAGGGCCTGGAGATTGGGATTCTGGGTAAAAACGAATTACTACACAGCAGAGGACGAAGATCCTTTTTGAAATGAGAAATAATACAGAAAACGAAATGATAGCCTCAGAAAGAAGATTAATAGATTAGATTAGAGATGAATCTCTATTGACTGTCAATGAAGCTGCAGCCTGCAACAGGTTATTTTAGTTCATCAAAAGGAGAAACACCTCGCTACATCTGAAGGCAAATAAATCAAACAATCATAACCTGTAAAGATTAAACCAGATTGCGTGGAAGATGATGTTGAATATGAATATTCAGATGAACTTTCTAAACAAAGTTTCTTGTTGGTCTCTTTCTAATCCACAGTCAACAATGTAGGAATGACCTATTCTGATAATTTTGCCTATTTCCTGGAAATCCCAGATGCTGAACAGGTAAGTTTGGCAATGCATTATGAATGTATTTTACCATAACCAATGCAGTGGATGATTTATTTTCATTGACTCTTAACTTGTAGAAAAGATCATATTTACCTGTCATTCACATAGTTTCCCTTCTGCTCATATTCTGACCAGAAAATCACTCAGGTTATCAACTGTAACATGCTGTCTGTCCCTCAGGTAAGACATTTACTATATAAGTATTATTAACAATGTGTCCTTTGTATCTGAACAGTTTTATGACTATTTATATTGTCTCCACTCAGATGACCAGACTAGTTCTTCCAGGCATGACAGAAAGGTATTGTCATATTCATTCATCCAGATCATAGTTATCCAAAAGTTGAATCGAAGACAACTGGATTTGTTGGATTACTTACTGAGAGTTTGTCTTCCTCCTCGTCTGCAGAGGGACGGGGCTGATTATCAATATCTCCTCCGAGGCGGGCGTCCGTCCACAACCTTTGTTGTCCCTTTATTCTTCTACTAAGGTACTTTTTCATCCATATTCAGTCATTTAAGTGCATGCCTTGAATCACATGCTCTGTAATGAGCTCATCCTTACACAATCCCTCATTTGTGCACTACTTCATAACACTTTTTTTTTCTTTCTTTCAGATTTTTGTTGCCTATCTCTCACAGTGTTTGAATGCTGAGTACAAGTCAAAAGGAATTACTGTCCAGGTAAAGTTTCCAAAGTTATTTTGTGATTAGCTGCCAAAGCCAAATGTTAAGATTAGGGTTAGGTTTAGGATTATGCTTAACCAAGCCAATGTAACTTGGTAAATGTTTATTTTACACCTATCTCTGAAACATAGTGACCTTTTACAAGAGTTATTCGAGAGGATTTTCTTCATGACATGTTTTTTTAAAGAAAGACTTATCTGTGCCCTCTGCTGGACAAATTGTGTAAAGAAGAACACACTGTTTTGAAGTGACCTTAAACGTGTCTTAAACATTTCTTACTTTAATGAGTATCTAGCTAATATGTGAAGCTGCATCAAACTCAATATACTAGAGATCTTCCTGCACTGCACTGGATGTTTTTCGGTCTCTGTGGTGTTTTTACTTATTGATATCTGGAGAGGTTTAACCCATATTAATAACACATCCCCAGTGTGTGGCCCCCCTCATGGTGTCCACCAACATGACAAAGAACAGAGAAGTCAACGGCTTCGTGAAAAGCGCTTCAGGGTTCGTACGTGAAGCCTTGAACACTGTGGGTCACTCCAGCTACACCAGCGGATGTCTGTCTCATGCACTCCAGGTCAGAGAGAAGAACAGTGATTACAATCTTTTGCAAATTTTCCTGGTGCTGCATCGTCTTAACGTCTCACCCTCTCTTCCCTGTCATCCTACAGAACGTGGCTCTCACAATACTCATGCCGGACTGGCTTCGTATGTCAACATTCCTCATCAGGAAGCTACGAAACTTTGCAGAGATCAGTGGAGGTGGAAGACGAGCACATGAGGAAAAACAGAAGCTGAGAGAAAAGGAGGAATAATCATCTGGCTGCATTTGCACAGAAGCTAAAGCTCAATAAGTGAACGAGAATCACTGTTAGGAATGTACTGTATATATTTCAGTTAAAACTATTGTCTCCACTTAAGACATGGATGTGAATAATAGTATATTTTGTATCTATTTATTATTCTTGCATGGACTGTTTAATTACCCATGGAGGTAAATGTGTTTAAAAGCCTTTTCACTGGACTCTAAAGTAGCCCTGAGTTGCAACATCTGTAAAGAAGCATCAACTATCATTTCTTTAGCTGTGTATTACACATGACAGATCTGCAGACAACAGTTTGTTTGTATTGCAATGAAGCAATCTATTAAATAAACAGTGCCGTACAGTTATACAACATTACAGTTGCAAAGGTGGCAATACACAGTACATTTGGTGTATATTTACTCCTGTGTACAGTGAGGTCCAAACGTCTGAGACTTAACCATTCAAGTGAATTAGTAAACAAGTGCCAAGTCGTTTAAGGCTTTCAGTGACCATTCATCACAACTCATGATGGAAAATAACAAAAAGGGTAAAGCCAAGTCATGCAAGATGCTTTTTCAGCAACTTCATATGTATAGTTTGTTACAGGTCCATGCAGTGCTGGATGCTGTAAAACAAAAACATGGCAATAGTACTGTTACAGTTCACTTATTGTATCCATAATGTATTTGGTATAGTATGTGGTTAATTAGTTGCTGTGTAAAAATAAGAGAACTGGCTCTAGTTTCAAACTTGACTTGGTCTGAATCATCCTTGGTCCTGACTGAAGCTGGATTCACACGCTCTTTATTATTTTTTCAGTAACTCCATAGTAAGCATGTGTGACCCTTTTTGGTGTATTATTCACTGTTTGCATTGTGAAGAACAAAAACCCTATGGTTTTTTAAAATTAGCATATAAAACAGCAACTAATGCTCTGCATCATTCTGATGTGTATGTACACAACAGTTCCCTTTGTGAAGACTAGAGATGTACACATGTAACAGAAAGAAAGAAGACATGTACAGTATGAGCACATGGAGAACAGATATCACAACTCAGTTCAGTGCAGAAACAAAAACTTTTGATAAGTTGGTCCAACAACCAGCAGAAATGTTGGAATGAAAGAAAGAAAGAAAAAAAAAACAAGCAGCAAAAACACAAAGGAATTAAAAATAACAATTCTCATGAATTAATACAAAACCCTTTTGAAACGGAACCAGTTACATTTCTACCATGGTCAATCGGTATCACAAAATACCACAAATTCATAATTTCATCTCTGAAATTATATCATAGACATTTCTACTATTACTACACTCATTGTCCTAGGCAACCCGTAACGCTCAAAACAAATAGTGATTTTGTTCTGAAGAGTCTTTGACACATTCCCATCTCTGTCTTGAGTGAAAAGACAGACCTGTAGACCTTAATCTAAGCCAGTATCACAAACATGACCAAAAACATTGTCTCCCATTCATTGGCTATGTCACTGAGCCAGTTCAAGTATATGAAAATAGGAAATTCTCCTACAATTTATACTTTTACCTAAATAAGCAGTCAGATGAGATGCTGCTGTGAGTACACTGTCAAATGTCACAACTTCCTGCCTTGCACATGCTCAGAGGTCAGTGTATGTGACCGGGGTGACGCCGTGAATCAGCAGCGTTGGCCCTAAACCGTTGGTCACTGCCTCTAGCTGAGCCACGTACTGCTGCTGCGCCTGGCTGTGATGAGCAGGGGGTCGAGGTAAATAAAGGAAGCGGACGGCAGCTTGCGAGCTGTTCTCCGCCAACATGGAGTTCACCGCCGACAGGAAGTCCTCGGACAGAGCTTGCGGCTGCTCTGCGGCGCACTCCCCGTCGGGCTGACTGTGGTGCAGCACCACGGCGTCCCACGGCACGATCTTGATTGACGCCCTGATTCGCAGCTTCCTCAGCAACTCGCGAACCGTCTCTTCGTTCACCACCCAGCTCTGGTCGCTGGACTCCGTCTCCACGTTGAGGAAGATTCTCATTCTTGCGTGGCGCCATTTGTTGGACATGTTGAGCACGCAGGCCATCTGCAGCAGAAAGAGGCTGCACACGTCCTGGTAGTCGCGGCTGCCCGGCTGGAGCAGGTTGAGAGGCCACACATCTATGGTCCGCTCTGATCCATCCACCTTGCTATCTTTACCCTCTCCCTCTAACTGGAAGAAATAGCGGCCGAGGCAGACGTTCTTGTTCATTTTAATGGCGTCAGAAATGATCCCCACGTACTCCTCTGGTGATAGCCAGCGGGGGCTCTCGACGTGTCTCACTGGGGGGAAATGAGCCTGTAATGAAGGCAAATCTACCCCAAAATTATATTCTCCCTCATTACTCCGGCCTATTGATGAGTCACAGAAAGCTGAATCTTGTAGAAAGAAGTCCTCGGGGGTGCAGCTGTCGTAGAAACCCAGAATCAGCGTGTTGGGCTTCATGCCACCTAAGAGAGAAACAGAAAAAGCACAAGAGTCACAAAGTGCAGATGAAGACAAACATAGTCTCTACCTAGTGACGCCACGATGATACAACCAGAGCTCACCTAAGCCCGTGATGCGCAGCAGATGCTGTGTCCCCTGTCTGACAGAGGGAGACAGCGTCAGATCTACGAAGGCCTTCACCCCGAGTTTATCAACTAGGCTCAACCAGAAGTTATACTGCTGCTGCACCGGGTCTGATGGCAGGGAGTCTGAAACACAGAAAAGGTCAAATTTAATATACTGCATGGATTTCAATCATATTTATAGAAAACTCTTAATCAGGATTTACTAAGTAAAGAAGTAAATAGCATTTCTGGTCATTGCAGTGTCTTCTAGTGGACACCAGGGGGCAGAGAGACTATGAGTTAGTTAATGATTGAAAGACCAAATTAGCAGCTGCTATACAGTATGAATTGCCATGGTGCATCTCTATTAAAACTATAAAACTATATTCTCTTTCTTACAGTTTGGTAAATGTTTGCATGAATTTGAAAAAAATATAAACAAAGGAAATATTTAACTTAATTCAAAAGTGCCTAGTTTAAAAACACAGGTTCTGATGCCACAGTGGTGAAGAGAGAGTATACTCTTATTAATAATGCAAGAGAAGCAGCAGGTGGAAAGTGAAAGCCCACGAGGCAGCTTTCCATGCTGGTGTCGATGGACTTCAGGTCGGCTACTCAGAGCTGTCGGCTTATCCTGATCATTCAGCCTCAGACTGAAGGATAAAAACGTCTGCTACCACACCTACAGCTTATTCTGCTGTAAAGACATTTCCGTTACAATTTCCGTGGAGACAATGAAAATCATTACATTTTGTCAGCAGTAATTAAAGGAGTGATGGACTTAAGATGGTGAAAAGTGTTTTGTTTCGGTGGAAGTGGAGCGAAATCAGTGGAAAATTATCCAAAGATAAGGATAATTTAATAGTGTTTGCTGCAGATGGCCGGCACAGAGCATCCACAGAGCATTACCCAGATCTCCCAGCTGCACGTGGCCCAACACATACAGTCCTCCCTTCTTCAGCTGGTTGACAAACAGGATGAGCTGACAGGAAGAGCGAGGGTTGGCCACCATTAACAGCACCTGCGGCCTCCAGAACTTCACATGCTCTTTCCTCACATCCAGCATCAACAGATACTTTCGCACCTAAAACCACAGCAGAGAGAGGAAAACAACATCTTTGAGTTCATTTGTGTGTGTGTGTTGTGTGTTGTGTGTGTGTGTCTCTGCTGTGCGTCCAGATACCTGATGGAAGATGAGAGCCTGGCTGATGTAGCCCCAGCTGCTGGTTGGCGATCTGTAGTGGAGGAAAAGCAGCAGCACTAACAGCAGGACGATGCTGCCCGAGGAGTACACGGGGTTAATGACGAACATCATGACTAAACAGCTGAGAATCCCCAGCAGGCAGGTGTGCCAGGAGAAGAGCTGGAAGGTCGGTCTGTTAAACACACAGAGACAAAGAACTGAGGCCACCGAACAGCAATAAATATCCCTCTATCTGTCACATAAAATACATATCAGGTAGTTAATCTAGTATATGATGCTGTGGTCTGGTGTTAATATTTCTGGCTTTCAGACCTCACTTTGTAAACGTGTACTCTCTAAGAGAAGACGTCTTTAGCTACCTTACTATTTTAGCTTTTCTATTATCACTGAGTGCATTTACATTTTTTTTGTCTAGAGAATTTATGGCCATGCTAAATGATACGATGAATAATAAAGCAGCACTAACAGCAGAAGCAGTGGATGCTTTTTGTAATTTAAAGGGGAACTATGCAAGTCCGGTTGCTTTTCTGCTGTTCTACAAACCCTCCTCCGGGCGATGTGCATTTGTTTTTTAACGAAGCCGGCGAGAAAATAATCCATGGAGTGGTGGTGGATAATGTTATTTATCATATACGTGTTACAATGTCTATATTTGTGTAGTTTTATGTGTCATAAATAAGAGATTGAAGATTGCGGGGCGCGTTTGTGTTGCGGTGCCGCCGAGACAAGACAATGATGTTATATTACCTGAAATTCGGTGCCGATGCCCACTCAAGAGCCAGACAGGCCAGGTCAACTGCAGCATAGGCAAGCAGGTAGAAGACTGTCACCAAGCTCGCCACAGCATTGAGCTGACCTGCAAACACAACACACTGAAACACACACACACACACACCCCACAGGTTAGGACACAAGCTGTTGAAAAATGTTGAAAAATGTCAATCAGTGTTTCCCAAACCACAATATGCCCACAAACCAAAGGGATAGTCAGTCAGAAAGGAACAAAGAAACTAGAAATATTCACATTTTTCTTAAAAAACTACTCAAACCGATTATTGGATTATCAAAATAGTTGACGATTAATTTAATAATCGATTAATCAATTTATTGGTGCAGCTCTAGTTGACACCGCCTCTGCTCACCTGTGCCAGCCCCCAGGTGTACAGCACTGCCACCCATGGGTTCCCTGAGATCGATGTGACAGCAGCCGGGGCTAACGGCAGACCTGTTGGGGTAATAAAAGTCTCTTAGAAAATGACTTAACATACAAAAAAAGGCACTGGTATATAGTGAGTAAAAACATCAAACCTCACCAAAGAGCTGGTCCAGGGCGAGAGCATGGAGGATACGAGACGCCCCAATCATAGCGCACATCGCAGCTGACAGTGAGGCGCAGAATATCCCGATAGTGACGAACGGTTTCCAGATGTTTATTTGCTGCAAGAATCCATAATCCTGAATCAACAGGGTCCTAGAGAAACAGAAACAAACAGTGTTACATTACCGCAACCGCTTACAGGACTGTGGATTTACCAGACAACACCATCACGAGGCGTTTCAGACCTGTCGCAGGTGGCGCTGACCAGGATGAAGAGGAGGACGTAGACTGTGAATGTGTAAAGAACGGCTATGATGGTGCCTTTAGGGATGGACACGCTCGGAGTCCTCAGCTCCCCTTCAAAGACATGTGGAGGCAGAGCAAAGGGTCAGGGTCCGCTTTTTTGTGTGTGTGTATATGTATCAACGACGTGATAAACTGAACTGTGATGGGTATAAATAGCGGGAGTTGTAAAACTGTGTTAGCTCTTCCACTGAGCACACTTCTCTCTCTCAACATTAGTGTGAATATTATTAACATGTATATGGTCTAAAACTTAAAGGCCCCATGCTGTGCACTTTTCTCTGGGTTTATTTACCTGCTGATATCCCTAACAAGATGTATCATTGGTTTTGAGTACCTGTGATCTGCTTAATATCGTTTATTCTGCCCCTTTCTGTTGCCTCTTTCTGGAGCTCTAGCAGGCACAGGTCATTTGGCCAATCAGAAGAGAGAATGAGAACCTCTCCTCTGATTGGCTGACTGTTTTTTGAGTGGCATGTGGTCGGGCCAATCACAGGCAAGTAACTGAAACCTAAGCTGCATTTATAAAAATTGAAAAAAAAAAAAACTGGTCACGGTGGGCGGAGTTACCTTGTGTGTGACATCACAGAAAGGAGGAAGTGCTATCTGCTCGTCTTAAAGAGAATGTTCCTACAAATGGGCGGTGTGTGTTTCTCCGTTTATGACCAGTTTGATGCATGGGGCAGTTTATACGTGGCCCAGAGACCTCCCCAAGCACCAAAAAATAACCAAAATCACATTTTTCATGCCATGGGGCCTTTAAAGCAGTTCTGCCATAAAAGAGGGCGATGTGACAACAAGCTTTAACCTGACATATTTGCTCCGGCCATGATCCCCGTGCAGCTGGTGAACATGACGGCAAACACGGTGGCAAAAGACATGACGGTGTTGGTGCTGTAGTCCAAAGAGTAACCAGCTGGAGGGAGAAATGAGGAACAACAGTAAGAACCTCTAATAGATGCACCTATATTCGTGAGTGTCATCTTGTTTTACACATGGAGTTTCACATCCTCACTAACAATCACCCTCAGCGACACTCACGGCCCAGGTTGTTCCTCAGCGTGGTTGCACTGAAACCCGTGTAGCTGGCGTTGTAGCGGAGGGTCTGGTTGCCGGGTCCCTTGTGGGTGATGACAAAGTCACGAGGTTTGACCGCCAGAGAACTGATGAAGATGGACAGCAAGGATACAGTGACCACCAGCAGGATGACGAAGGCGGTGCGCGAGTAAATGTGGGCGCCGACCAGACACACAAACAGACACAGCAGGAGGACCACCGAGGAGTACAACACCGTGTACCAGTAACCCTGAGGGAGTACTCGAATCCCCCCAGACACAGATGACTCTGAAACAGAGGAAAACAGGCAGGAAAATCAACACCCTTTAAAGGGATAGTTCAACATTTTGGCAAATTGGCCCATTGCCATAATCCCTATAGTTTTAGGAGTAGGTTTGTTACCTTTGATTGTCGGTGCAAGATATTTTTAGAACGGTGGAGCAGAGCCGCGAGCTGCTCAGAGCTAAGCTACGGAGGCTAATGGGATTTCTTGGTTTCCCTCATCAAACTCATCAAATACACAATCCAACAACTCCAAAACGCTCTGGTGGACAAGTTGTGACCTGCACATTCACCACACTATGAGATAATAACGGAGAGTTACGAGACAGAGTTGTTTTAGAGGTAAATTCATGCAAAACCACTGATCCGCGTTCCTGTCGAGGGCAGTTTTTCGGCAAGCAGTCTCTGCATTTGCCTCTTAAGCAACTCCGTCTCGTAACGTTCTGTTATTATCTCATAGCGTGGTGAATGTGCCTGTCACAACTTGTCCACCAGAGTTGTTGTTGGATTGTGTATTTGATGAGTTTGATGAGGAAAACCAAGAAATCCCATGAGCCTCCGTAGCGTAGCTCTGAGCGGCTCACGGCTCTGCTCCGCCGTTCTAAAAATAGCTTGCACCGACAATTAAAGGTAACAAACCTACTGCTAAAACTATAGGGATTATGGCAATGGGCCAATTTGCCAAAATGTTGAACTATCCCTTTAAAAAAATGGATAGGAGTTGTTTAGTTACAGAAAAAAAAAAACATAAAACTTACCAGGATCCTCACCAAACACATCAAGTATGGCCTCCACCAGACCCAGAACATATTCTCCACATGCACACACTTTGGCGAGGAAAAACATCAAACCAATACTTCCTCCAAACTCTGGGCCTAGAGACCGACTGATCATGTCTGGTCATATTTTTATTAAGGCTGATGTTTCGACTTGAAATGAGCATGAGATCAGGTCGCTCCAGAAAAACTGTATTTTGAGAATGTGTTTGTTTCTGAAAGGATACAGTAGGCTCCACCTCCTTGAATAGCGCCGTTGGTGGAAATTGCACAGATAGACAGTATTGTAAGAGATATAATGGTGTAGGCTACGATCACCATCAGAAGACCCTGTAACAGCCCTGCATGACCAACCACAAAGCCTGGAAGAGAGATGATGGCAGCGTTAGTCCCTGCAGCACAATGACTCAGATATACTGTATGTGATTCATACAAAAAAGCCACTGTCTGCAGCACAAAGCAGCTGATAGTTTCATAATAATCTCGCCGCTCACGCACTGGTCACCTGTTCTCAGAAACAGCACAATGCTGAACATGGAGAGGATGGTCGGCACCATCACCCCGAAAAAGGTGTTCAGTTTTCGGGGGTCTTTGCTGGGAGTCCCGGGGCTGGAGTCTGGGGCGGGGTCCGGCTCTGCACCGCATGCCGCTGCGGTCACAGCCAGGCCGCACACCCCGGAGGTGATCAGAGGGGTGCGTTCGCTCGACATGGCCGACGTGAAAGGTTTTCACCCCAGTCTTCCTGTTCTGTGAAAAGGAAATCAGGTTAAAAACTCTGGAGATAAAAATCTTCAATCACCTCAGTTTTTCTTTCTGTTTGCATTGTGGGTAATCAGATTGTTCTCTGTCATTAAGCCCCGCAGGGAACTGTATCTCCCAATTTGTCACTAACGCACAACTGTGCTTTCCCAGACAACTTTAATGAAAGGCTGGACAGTAAAAGATGTGATACACCACCTTTACATGTGTATTTTATGATAAAAATACACATGTAAAGTGTAGACAATGTGTATTGTATGATAAAATACACATGTAAAGGTGGTGTGTCACATTTTCTTATCCATATGTGAGCTCTTGTTAAAACCAGAATAGACTAAAGAAAAGTCTGCGCCCTTCAGCTCCCTTTTCAGTGCATTTATTTAGCACATCCAACAAGCTACGTTTCAAGCCACATCCTCTTCTTCAGGCTAAGATGTGTGATATGTTCCCATTAGCAGTCAGATAAACAAAACTGTCTACTTCAAAGAGTTATGAGGAACTGACAACTTTACTATCTGAGACCAACCTGAACACGTTTGGGGCTTTCTGACGAAGATAAAACATCTGTTTTGTTTTCAGTGACTCGAAACAAAAAGGAAATGCACCACCAGGTTCGCCAGCAGCAGCACTCACGTACCCCGGTCACCTGACGCTACAGATGCAGGATCATTCAACTAACTTGTTCTGTTACTGTTTGACACAGTCACTCATGTCTCATCTTTGCACCCTCTATATATAGGGACCAAGTTTTTTTTTTCCTCCTGCAAAACACACTAAAGATCAAACACTGAAACACCAGCAGGAAGAGGCTCCAAGTGCCACTTAATGAAAACTCATGCTCACACCTAAGCTTGGCATTTGGAGTCACCTGATTCACAGCTGCTTGTCTGTTTTGACAAGCAACTCAGATCAGACATTGACGCACAGCTGCCTGAGCAGCAGCGCCCTCGCTTTTCTGTCTTCATCTCAGACACCTTTGTTTTTCTGCCTCAAGGTTTTCATCTCTGAGAGAAAAAAAAATCTGCCAGGTTTGTCCCAGCCCTCTCTGCAAATTATTAGATGACAAATAGGAATCACATGACGGCCAAGCCCAAACTAGGACAGAAGCATTACACAACAATGGGTAGAGGCATAGGCAAAAGGAGCCTAATTATAGAGACAACACCTATAGGGGCTGATCTTTTTATTTCTACTAATTCTAATTCTACTAACTTCTAATTTCTATTTGAGATTTTGACATAGTTTCAATAGTGAATTGAAAGTAATTGTCTATTAATTGATCAGCAGACCGTTCCTCTGTGTTTTTCAAGAAAGATATGTTTGGGTTTCAGACCAGTCAGACAACTAGGCTAAATTAAGTCTAGGCCCTGATGGAAAAAAATAATATATCACAATAGGCCTTTTACACAATTAACAACGATCAGGGCAGAAATGAATCAGCATATTGCCAGACAGTGAGCTATATGCACTTCTAACCACCACCGTCTGACTCATAGTCATTGGTGGATATGTAGTAGCCTATCACACACTTCAAGTTTTGAGTGCATTGTGTCTTGAAGACAAAGACTCTTCTTCCCCGTGGTTTTAGGGTGACTTATCACTGATGTAAATGGGGAAGTGGATGGTGCTTGGTCGGTTCACACGCGCACTGACCCATATCTCTTCATCAGGCTCAGTTCCTGTGATGTAGACTTGAACTGAGGCTCTTGGTGGTGGATGCTGCTGCTGACAGTGACGCACTGAGCTCATGTCCCGGCCGGCTGTGGACCGGTGGAGGCCCTCTGCGGGTCCCCGGACCGCACTTTGAGAAACAAGTAACCGGTAACCAAAATAAATCAGCCTGCATGTGTAACCCTCCGCATTGCTGTGTGGTGTGAGCAAGCATGGTGCGGCACAAAAAAACAAAACAAGACAACCAAAAACACAACTTCTCTTTACGTCGGGTTAAGTGGTTCAAAAACGTGGGTAAATATTGCGCCATTTTGGGGAAATGAAATGGTCTGTTTACGTTTTTGAGGTTCACGTTCAGGTCAGGAAGTGTTTAGGCTGCGGTGGTGAAGCTGCATGGGGAAACTGCACGGCGCCACTCTCTGCAACAACATCCAGGGTTTAAACAGGGAGACGCGCCCTGTCATGTCATGTTTCCCACCGCCCCTCATGAAACAGAAACACCAAGGACAAAGTCAAACTTACCTCCGTGACTGAGCCTCCCCAGTGACTGTTTCACCCACTTCCTGCTTTAAAAAAAAACTGCTTCTTCTCCCCGCGGGGCTCCAGCTGTGCTCGATCCGCCCGTGTCTCAACGGTGGGTTTCTGCCAGAGGATGATGATGATAGTGATGATGATGGTGGTGGTGGTGGTGTCCCGGGTCAGATGCGCAGTGGACGGCCGGGTGTGACGGCATGGAGCAGGCCGGCGGACGGAGCTGAGTGTCCCGGAGAGTTGGATGCTGCTGCTGCTGTGAGAGATGAGCTGCCCAATAACAACACAGCAGCCATGGCACGCCTCGGCCCCTGTTATTTGCTCCAATGTGTCACGGGAGAGCGGAGAGCGAACCATGTGACCGGCTGAAGGGGAAGGGGAGGGCCCCAAAAATACTTCAAATATGAGCAAAGGTACAGCTGCTGCCTGATGTAACCACGCCCCGTATTTGAACACAAGTCAAACGTGACCTCACACCAATCACCTTCGTTCAATAACTTATTAACATCAGTGTATAAAATTATATACAGGTGATACAGTTAGTTGTTTATCTGTTGTTTGCACTAGGAGGAAAAGTCGTGGATAGCTACACAACTATCAGGTGCTTATAAGTTTTTACTGTAAACTGGATTGTAATACAACTTATTCACTCTAGGGGTCGCTGTTGTGACAAAGATGACGCCCACTATAAAAGGGCAGGACAAAACCTCAAGTGTCAAGAAATTTTCAATAAATGATAAAGGATTTATTCAAAACAATTACTAATACCACTACTACTACTACTACCGCCACAAATAATAATAAGTAAGTCTGTGCAGGATTAACAAGCCTGTATTCATTCTGCTCCAAACCAGCACTATTAACAAGGCGATTGACATAAGGTCAAAGGGGTGAGCATAGTGACTCAACTGAAAGTGTGTCAACATCTGCTCTGGGAAACAGTGAAATCCCCATATTATTTCACAATCTATATCAACTAAAACTTATATGAACTCTGGCATTGTCTATTAATGTTTTTATATTAAAATATAATCCCTACTGTACTGTTGAATTAGGATGCAACTGGAAACCTATACAACCAATCAGATATTATTATCTTTTTATTAAGCTTAAGCTATTCAGTACATTTTACCCAGGCGATTTTGGGAAAACATCTGTTACTTTATTGCAAAGAGGGTGGCACAGCCTACGGAGGCCTCATATCTGTTATGCAGCAGCATCTCTCCACATGTTTTTAAGGAAGGGGAATAAAAGTCAACACAGTTCAGTCTGACTGTGTGTCCATGTTGATGGCTGCTTTGATGTTGTCTAACATTTGATGATGTATGCAGTCAGTGCATGATAGGTTATGTGTAATGCTAAAGCTAATGCTAATGAGCTCATGGTGAGTATATGGTCAGTCATAATTATATTTGCCAGATGGTGCAGCATCTTACAAAGTCTATCAAAAGGAACTTCAGATATTCTTTCATTCTGACCATATAGTAAGTAAACATCATCATCCAAACATTGCATCATCATCTTTAAGTGAGTAGGCTGCAGGCTTCAACATGGCCAATCCTATGAAAAATATCTGTTGAAAGAGAGACTTGATGGATACAGATGACAGAACAGACAGTAAAAAAAAAAACAACAACAACAAAAAAAGGACTTAAATCTTATGGAAAAGAGTATAGCCTATGTGAAGTTTGGCCTTTATGTTGCACATCTTTCTTGTAGTTCGGTGCACACAGAGGAGCCCTGGCCTCCAAAAACTGTGACTGACTCAATCTTCATATCCAAGTGAAGTAAGAAAAAGCAACACACACATTCATTATTATATTAAACTACAGAGTTAGGTTAGTTAAGTTAGCACATCGATAGGCTAATGGATTTTTTTTTTAAAGGACACAACTGCATCACTTTGCTGTGTTTTAAATGGAAAACTGCTTGAATTTCTGAATCACATCTATAAATTGGAGTTATTTTAAACATCCCATACTAAATCCCCAGGGGCCCCCTGACTCAGCCTCAGCAGATCAACTCCAATATGTTCCCTGATGGAGCCTGTTTAACTCTTAATGCTCTTATTTCTAGTTAAGGGAGATATCTGTTTGCATGGACCTCAGACATGCAGCAGGAGGCCTCCATACTGAAAAACCTGTAGGGGGATTTTTTATTATCATACTTCTCAGTTTTAAAACGAGCATCCTGGAGGATCTGTTATCTCCAACCTGGTTATCTCAGTCCTCGTGCAGATAAACTTGTTTACAAAAGACGAGGAAATGATGTCAAACCTGCAGGGTGGTCTGATCAGAGGGGGGTCATGAGGTTTAATAGTATTTCAGAGATGGGTGTGGTTGAAACATATGCTTCATGCCCGGATTTGAGGATCCTTCTGCAAACGTTCACCGCGTGATCTGGCAGCCTGTTTCTGAATGATGATATTCAGAGGAGAGAGAGAGGGGGAGAAAGAAAAAAAAAAAAACAGGAACCGTGTGGATAATAGCTAAGTGAGCGACAGGGCCTCCTCTTCTCTGACTGGAGGAAGAAACCGGCCACATTGGACCTGCTGATGGGCTGACTCCTTCCTGTCCCTGCAGCTTGTTTTTTTCCTTCTTCCTCCTCTTCCTCTTCTTGATCTCATTATTTTTCCCACATGAGGCACTTCGCAGATTTTGCTCAGTAATTCATCGCAGGGTCGGAGGCGGCCGCCCCGATGAAGTGTCGGCAGAGGGAGGAGGAAACCAGAGAGAGGAAGGAAACGAGGATCACGTCACGAAAAGCAGAGTCGGAGTAAAAAACGGGGCTGAATAGTATTTAATGGACTGAATCCTTGGATGCGGGGCCGGGGACCGAGCTGCGGCTGATTATTATTGGCTTTGTTTACGCCGGAGCGGACAGAGATGCGTTTGGGAACTTGTCGGGCGTGAATAAGGCCGAAGCTGTTTTTATTTTTTATTTTTTTTGTCGGAGAGGAAACGGCAGCAGCAGCAGCAGCAGCAGAGGCAGCAGCAGCAGCAGCAGCAGTGTAGTAGATTTCATCTGTGTGTGTTTTTCAGGGGCTCCGCTAAAGCAGAAAGATAAATGGAAATGTGTGCAGCCCTTCTCCGTTTGCTGTTTTGCTGAAAGGATTTTTTTGGGAAACAAGCTCATCATCGTGACACACGGAGGGAGCTCTGAGTGGATCTGCTCTGCACCTCATTTGTTTTTAATGAGAGAAAAAGACGTGTAGTCCGATCCTCCGCGGGATTTTTATTTTATTTATTGGGGGACGTCGCTTTCAGTTTTTCTTTTTTTCCCCTTTTTCATTTTTTTCTTTCATTTTTATTTTTGTACGGCAGCAGAATCATCGGGAGAATTAACAGGTAGCCACCCATTATCAAACACAGCAGTGACAGTCAGCAGCTGCAGGGCCAGCCCCGGTGAGCGTTAAGATGGCTGGGTGGGTGATGATGAGCCTCTTCATGGCATCATTTCGACTAAATTAATTTAGCTACATCCGCATTTTTAGGAGCTCAGTGTGTGAAACAAGATGTGGCCCAGGCCTCCATCACTGTGCTGATCAATATGTGATGTAGCTTGAATTCACGGGGCCTTGTCTTCCTAACTGGAGGCTCTAGGAATCTCTAAATTGCTGCAGATAAGAGAAATAAAATCCAGATGAAGAACTAGATCTGGCCTCTTTCTCTCTCTATTGCGGTTTTCCAGGCCTATGAGTGTGAGCAGCAGCAGCAGCAGATAGCCTTTCAGTTTTACTCTGAGACATTCAGGGGGCTGTGTATGTATAGAGGCTCTGCACTCTCCTCCAGCTGCAGATGTAGCCATGCCATGGTGGTGTAGTTACACATCAGATGTGCATCCCAAGGGGTGGGGCCAGTCACACTTGGCATCTTTGAAATGTTATATCTCCTTGTGTTATAAAACATGCTCTCAAAGGGGGCCAGCGAGTGAACGCCCTCAAATGTTACAAGGCAGCGAGAACATGCTTTATCCTGCTCATCCTCCTCATCAGCAGCCTCATGTAGGAGGAGGCAGCCTCTCGTCTGCTACTAGGCCCATGGATGCATCAGTGCAGGTGGAAGCTGTGATGTGTTTGTGTCTTTTTTCTTTCTTTCTTTCTCCACACTCCTCTGCTCCCGGTCCATTGGCACGACTTCAGCACAAAATCTGCACGACAGTCGATGCTCACAGGCAACAAAAACATGCACCCGAGCATCTGGCTGGACCCATCTATGACTGATCTCTGATGCATAACCCCCCACCTACCCCACCCCCACCCACCCACCCAGCTTTTCTTCTCCTCATTGGCTAAATGAGCAGCTGTGCCAGGAGACTGAGACCCATGATGCACCCCTTTTGGCTTCCATTATTGCTGTGTGATCCATCTGGTCGCAGGTCCCTCCAGGGAACAGTGACCTACTGTAGCTAATTGCTCTTCCTCGCAGTGTGTGCCGTGTGCATGTTTGCTTTTGAGTGTTATCGAGAATTTGAATAGCTTCACAAATGCAAATTGATGCTCCGTCTCTGGGAAGGTGTTTGAATGTGTAACTGTGCTCCTGTCGGATCGGGAACAGGAAATAACTGCTTCCCACTGAAATGAAAGCATGATGCAATGTAGAGAGTGTGTGTGTGTGTGTGTGTACGTGTGTGAGTGTGTGTGTCTGTGTGACCCCAGTTGGCCCGTAGCTGAAGCCATCTCCTTCCTGGCTATTTTTACCTTCCATGTTAATTTTTAGGAACCATATTGCCTCACTTGATGATGAGGAGGAGGAGGAGGAGGATGGAGGGAGCAGGAGGAGGAGGAGGAGGAGGAGGGGTGGGCAGGGGGTCTTAAAGATGGCTGTGTCCAGCAATAGCACAAGTTGTGACTTGATCTCCAGCCTGTACGTACGCAGTGTAACAGGTTCCCTTTGCTTTAAAGGGAGTGTTCCCTCTACTGTCTGGTAGCGATGCTGGCTGCATGATAGCAGCTTAGTCATTACAGATTATTCTCCTCAGTTAAACCAGGCATGGTTGCACAGCCATAAACAGATTACAAGGCTTTTTCTCACTGTGTGGGTTCAGTAAACCTTAGAGATTAAAAATGTGTGTTTTTATTTTATTATTTATTTTCACAAATCAGGGACAAATGGTATTTTAAGTAAATTATTTGACTTAATTGATTCATTTTTGATGAAAGTAGGCCCTGGGATTATTGGATTGTAAAAGCATGAAACTATGCCAGTCCCAGGGAGACAAAGGATATATAGCAGCAGTCATTAGCTCTTTTTTTTCGTTCATTTTGAGATGATACTTATGGTTTGATATTTGACACCAACAGGTGACGGCTTGGACAAATCCAAAATGAGTGAGCTGGAGCAGCTTCGTCAGGAGGCAGAGCAGCTTAGGAATCAGATAAGAGTAAGTCAAATGTTTTGTTATCAAATTTTCACTTTGGACATGATAATACCGACATATTTAACTCTTTTTTTACTCCATGTTGAACAGGATGCCAGGAAAGCATGTGGAGATTCAACCCTGACACAGGTAAGAGCCACTGAGAGTCCAAGGTGATAAAATATGAAGCAATTAAATCTGAAGCATAATAATATATGTGACAGGTTTTAAATACTTTTTAATATTTAAAACTCCTCTCACACACATATTCACCAATAAAAAAAAAACAGTGAAGTGAATTAAACCTGATGTTTAACCTCTCCTCAACAACTTAGATAACCGCTGGTCTGGATCCAGTGGGGCGGATCCAGATGCGGACGAGACGCACCCTGCGGGGCCACCTCGCCAAGATCTACGCCATGCACTGGGGTACAGACTCAAGGTGAGTGTATACTAGACCCAACACTCAATGCTGTTGACTTAATGCCTCTGATTGCCTTTTACTTAACTCCGACTGTGCATCATTCAAATGCACCATTAGAGTTTCCCTCGAAGTGGATCAGTAAAATGGACATTTTGAACTGGCCAACTAAATCTTTGGCTCCCTACCACAACGACTTTAGATGAAATAATGCATTAGAACTCAGTATGGAGTGTATAATGGGGCTAATGTGATGATTTGTAAGTAAATGCATGTCATAAAATGAATGTAACATCATCCAGTCTCAATAGGAGACAAAGACTTATCAAATAATAACTATACCAATTTGTGGATACATCCTATAAAGATCTATAATGCACTGCACAGTAACACGACTACACTGTGATGTTGGTTCAGAGGGAAACTTCTCCATCAAACCTTGATCCAAAATAAACAGTATGTAATAATGTGACCAAACTGGTGCGGAGTAGGCTACCAAGGCGCTGTGACGTGTGGTGGCCCGGGCTCGCCTGTGTCTGCACTGTCATAATGTGATGTATTACATAACTATCTATTGTCTAGAAATTTTGAATGGCATGATGTAATTATTCTGCGTTTTATTGGGATCAGGAGTTCAGCTCTGTACGAGGGCTGGTCAGTCTGTCCATCACTGTGGTCTAGGCTGAATCACATGGATTACTACGAAATTCATAAGTGGCCAGCGGATGAATTATAATGATTTAGATGATCCTGTGTATTTTCATGTATTAAAATCAACAGCATTCATGGTCTTTAGACGATATATCCACATGGCTTTTCTTACGCTAGTGCTATCATGGTGTTTTAAATGTCTCTAGACATTAGGCACAGACGGGATGAATTATAATAACTTAATCAGTGGTAAATGCCAGGGTTGAGCCACAAATGTTAGCACACAACAAACAAAGATGAACATAGTCAACATAATATAACTGCTAATCAAATAGCAAATGTTAGCATTATCTATTGTGAGCATGTTAGCAGCATACTGACGTTAGTGTTTGGCTCAGAGCACTGCAGTGTCAAGCTGCTGCGCCTTCAGGACTTGAGCTCAGAGTGATTATCTGGGCTAATGCACCACAAACTGAACTAAAGCACAGAATTAGCAAACTGGGAAACTGATATTATTGTATCAATGTGAGTTATATTCTGTATGAATCTGACTAAGCAACTATCTTCAGTTTGAAGTCATAGTTAAATTTACAGCACATGTGTATGTAGTCTGGCGTAAGTTGTCAGATGTTCCTTATAAATGATCGTCATTGTTGCAAAAGAAGATGGACATTATATTTCTCTTTTTTCTTTTTTTATCTGTAAATGAACAGTAAATCCAACCGAAGGGCCTTAATGGAACGGAACAGAAAAGATGGAGAAAATGTTTGAAATGCTTGAGTGTTTGTCTCTGCAGGCTTCTGGTTAGTGCCTCTCAAGATGGAAAACTGATCATCTGGGACAGCTACACCACTAACAAGGTAAAGTCAGCTGAATCATTCTCCTCATCAGGCCATCAGCTGGATAAATAGTCACACTTGGCCTGTGTCCAAACTGAAAGTGCGAGTGGCATTAAATCTTTCTCTTGTAGGAGTGTGGTTGACTCATAATAGCTTCCTTTCAGTGTTCATACTGGCCCCATTTTTATGTTCTCACTCAGGTTCAGCATTGGGTTTTCTTCCGATCCAAAAGTTACATTATGAGTTGCTTTTCCACATAACCTTCCCATCCTAGATCCATGCCATCCCCCTGCGCTCCTCCTGGGTGATGACGTGCGCGTACGCCCCCTCTGGGAACTACGTGGCCTGCGGAGGCCTGGACAACATCTGCTCCATCTACTGCTTGAAGACACGTGAGGGCAACGTCAGGGTCAGCAGGGAGCTACCTGGTCACACAGGTAAGAGAACATCGCACTCTGGATCACCCCTGTATCTGTGTCGACTCTTCTGCGATTCAAACTGATGAGACATTTCAGAGGAACGCACAGCAGTCGCCCGTCCTTGTGGGGAAAGCTCCGGTCCCAAACCCCTAAACAATAAAGATTTCATTTACATGGTTAATTAATTGCAGGGCAACACGGTCTTAATGAGCTGAGACATTACTGAGAGTCTGTGAGCCTGAGACCCTGTAGCTACTGAGCTGCTGTACATTATTAGATTTAACACTTTTTATAGTTTTGTTTTTGGCAGTATCATGATAGTATGTAAGAATTTGATTCCAGTTGAATGAAAATAAATTCACAGAGATGCATGAAATTGGACTAAATTAGTTGCATTTTCCCCTGTAAATGGGCACAAATGCTCTTCATTTCAAGGGCTGTGACTTAATATCAAGACGACTCTAAAGCTTGAGTAGCATTTCCTGGGCAGGACATGTCCTGTTAATTAAAAGCTTCAGTTAGATTTTCTTATTAAAATCAGCCAATCAGCCTATATTGTCATCCAGATGGTAAAAATCAAGGTTATGCAAGTTCTGATTATCAGTCACCTTCACAGCATTAAAACTTTAAGAGCAGCAAACCGCTCTGCTTTCCTTGTTTTTCCTGCATTTTGCCCCTCACTGGACTCCACACGTCCAGCCTGCTGTATTTATGGCTTTATGATGCTTTACTGGACCTGAGTGCAGCCTGTGAGGAGCTGAGAAATAATTTAATTATTCATAATTTCAATATTCTTTTTATAAAGACAAAAGAAAGAATCAACCATCAGTCCAAGAAAGGACTAAAAAGAACAGCTATCTTTGTAGTGAAGATGAAAGTAACTGTAGAAAATATCTTCCTAGGAAACTAAATTCTATAATTTGAAGTAGATTTGTTGACTTGACAAAACTCATTTGTATTCAAAAGCCTTTCTGGTTGATTTCATCAAACACACAATTAGTTATTTACTACAATGACATATAGGAAATGCCATTTAAGTATTCTATCCAACTTTGCCCCCAAAATGTAAGTGTAGTTTCCAGAACACGCTCAAAATACCTCTCTACATCTAAAGGTACATATCATCTTAACTGTGCAAGTTTCCTTCAGGTCCAACGGGAACTCATCCAAGTGTGTGCGCTCTCTTTTCTCTCAGGTTACCTCTCATGTTGCCGTTTCATTGATGACAATCAAATCATCACAAGTTCAGGAGACACCACATGGTGAGCGATGCAAACAAACGCACAGTGCGAACACGCTTTTCTAAGGTAATAGGTGTCTAAACTCTGCGCTCTCTGCCCCAGTGCACTGTGGGACATCGAGACAAGCCAGCAGACCACGGTTTTCTCGGGCCACAGCGGTGACGTCATGAGTCTCTCCCTGGCCCCCGACCTCCGCACCTTTGTGTCGGGAGCCTGCGACGCCTCGGTCAAACTGTGGGACATCAGGGACAGTATGTGCCGGCAGACCTTCACAGGCCACGAGTCGGACATCAATGCCATCTGTGTGAGTGAGCTGCTCTGGGCACCGGTGGCCTTGTGAACAACAAATCTGTCTGGGCCGGGGTTTTTTTTTTAATTCAAATCTTTTGTTTCTTTTCTTTAAAATCTAGGAGGAGTGCTCTGTCAATTTTAACACAAAGTTCACTTTTAATGCTCGTGCTGGCGGCTGCAAATGGCCAAATTGATTTATGTTTATTACAACTCTGAAAAATAAGATAAATGTATTGACTAATGTGCTAAATAGAGCTAAGCAATTGATTCTTAAAAGGCAATTGTTAAATTTTTAATTCAGCCTCAAAGTGGGCTGTTAACATATAGCATACATCTTGATTGATAAATGACATAATAATGATTAATTAATCAGGACATACATACATATTCCCAATAGTGAATCTGAATGTCAGAGATAAAACAGAATAAAACAAAACCTGTATTATACTATATAATGTGCCGAGATATATTCACTTAACTGTTGTGGCTCCCTCCTGTGTGTTGTCTAATATGTTATCAACAGAGCGGCTCCAGGATTTGACTGTGACGTCACACACTGCCTTGTCTCCAGCTTTGGGAGGGATTTAAACTGGGAGCATAGGAGCTAGAGGATTAACAAGATTATCAATTAACAACATATCTGAGCGTCTTGACCATTAGGAGACGAGCTCCAGTGCAAGTCTGGACTAAAGGCGCCACACAGGTTATCTGATGGCGTGACAGGTGGACAGGTCGTGTATTAAAACATGGTGATCCAGTCCAACAGTAGAGGTCTTTATTAGAGGCTTATGATTAAGTTGCATTGATTTGAAGGCAACGTCTCACTTCCTGTGCTTCTCTCCTCAGTTCTTTCCCAACGGCAGCGCCTTCGCCACGGGCTCTGATGACGCCACCTGCAGGCTGTTTGACCTGCGAGCCGACCAGGAGCTCAGCCTCTACTGCCATGACAACATCATCTGTGGCATCACCTCCGTGGCTTTCTCCCGCTCCGGCCGCCTGCTGCTGGCTGGCTACGATGACTTCAACTGCAACATCTGGGACGCCATGAAGGGGGACAGAGCAGGTGGGTGGAACGGATGAAATAAAACAGTGGGTGGTGAACAATTTGAACCAAAAAAAAAAAAGTTTTTTAATGCAATTGTTTGAGGGATGTGGTATTGTCCAGATCAATACATCAAAGAGCAGGTACACTGTGCACTTTAGTTTTCAAATGAATTTTGCAGTTAGCTGTGATACTTGGTTTTAAGGGATAGTTCAACATTTTGGCAAATTGGCCCATTGCCATAATCCCTATAGTCAAAGCAGTAGGTTCGTTACCTTTATTTGTCGGTGCAAGCTATTTTTAGAACGGCGGAGCAGAGCCGCAAGCTGCTCAGAGATACGCTACGGAGGCTCATGGGATTTCTTGGTTTCCCTCATCAAAGCATGAATTTACCAATTTGCCAAAATGTTGAAATATCCCTTTAACTATCTGACATGGAAATGAAAGAAAGTGTTTAGCATCCTTAAATTAAGTTGAATTTTCCTGCAACTGAATCTAAGGTAAAAAATAAAATAGACATAGTTTTACAAAATCAGATTTTACTGTAATGTATGATTTATAAATAGGAAAATAATAAGCTACTATTATTTGCAACTGATTCATGTCTTAAATCACAAAAATGCCAAACACACCCTGGCTTCAGGTTACATTTGCTGTTTTTATATCGGTGTAAGCTAAATATATTTAGAAAACAAGACGGTTGTGATTGTCGCCATTTTATATTAGAACTATCAATGTGATGAAGAACTAGCTGCGACCCATTTGATCTTAGTTTACATATGATTATTTCTGGGGAAACACGGCTCTGTGCCAGACTCACCGGTGATTTCACACACTTTTTCCCTTTTTTCAGTCGGATCCCCTGCGTTCACAGCTTGATTTTTTTGTACAAAATGTACATCGCTGGGTGAAACCGCCCTCCCAGCCTGTGGTGGTGCGAGTTAAAGCACAAACAAACACTAGCTCGCTGTGTTCTGTGTGGTTTTTAAGAAGTTTCAGAACAGACTGCAGAGCAAAAACATTTCACAGTTAACAAGTCCTCTTTTGTTTTTCCTCGTCCCTCCTGCAGGAGTCCTGGCCGGCCATGACAATCGTGTGAGCTGTCTGGGTGTGACGGATGACGGCATGGCGGTGAGCACCGGGTCCTGGGACAGTTTCCTTAAGATCTGGAACTGAGCCACCGCGCACATCGACGGCAAACAACGTCCGACAGACCGACACCGCTGGGACACAGTTTGCACCCTGTATTCACACTGTATGTAAGATTCAACAGACAAACTGCAACATCGTACTGTACATAATATATATGACTTAGGTATGAGTTTACACACACACACACACACACACACACACACACACCTTAACACCTGCCCACACTACCTACAGCTGATTTAAATACACACATGCTACAATACCACACACACAAACACACACACACACACACACATATATATAAATATAAAATCTGTAAAATGTCAAAATGTGACCAAATACAGTTGAATCTTCAGCTGCCCAAATAAAATTTTAAAAAAATGCCACTATGACCTGAAGCCTTTTAACACTTCTAAAACACACTCTCTCTTTGTCTCTCTCTCTCACACACACACACACACACACACGGTTTCCTGAGAGAGACTGCTCCTCGAGTTAAACAGGAGAAGAAGTAATTGGACAATTCTGTCTTTGTTTACATTGAAGTGAAAAATGCACTTCAGACAAGTTTTTCTGTACTATTTTTGCCTCTGAACCACATGTATCTCAGCAGTGGCGATGTGAAGGAAGAGCGGTCGAGGAGGAGAATCCAGTCAGGTCCATTAACACTGAAAAAAACTAAACAATTCACTGACAGACAGACAGACAGACAGGACGTGGACGGACAATCCACCGAGTCCAAGAGAAACGTCATCTGGCTCCAAACGTCATGTAGTCACTGTTTTTATAGAAACGTACCCCCACATACAGTACATCTGTTCTGAAGTTTGAGTTTTATTTTCAACACTTATTTTCTTCATGTTCTCCCTGTGTGCCTCAGATACACTTTAAGGATTATTAATAGAGAATATTGATACAGTTAAATTAACTCAAAAAAAGATCTGCGATTCAGAAGGTGGGTGAAAAAGAAAAAAACATTATAAGACACATCTTAATAAAGCAGGAGCCAGTATTCGTACTTTGACTTGGTCAATGTATTATCTGGACATTATGATGGTATAAATTGTACATAATATTAATAAATAATAGCCTCTCCTGCCAGTTATTGTGGTGTCTTTTTTTTTTCTCTTATTTTTAAAACACTGTCTACACAAAATGTTGATGTGAAAGTGAGAGTGTGTTCAGGTGCAGATTAGGCAGGTGTGTGATTGTTTCAGTGCTGTTGGACAACACACACACACACACAATAGGATGTTGTTTTCAGTGGCCTTGTTACGTTTTCATCACTGATTCTAGTTTTATATTCTTATTTTGACATAAGTTTGTTTTAAAGACGCTCAAGTGAAATTCAGCCCCATGATAGATTTGTGTTTATAGCTAATGTTTAAAGAACGCTCTTCTTCTTAATAAGAGCCCATCATTTGTCACAGTACGTGTTGGCAAACAGTACAACATGACCACAATTCAGGAAATTTACAAAATATGGTAAATTTGGTTGGTAACGTGGAAGCTGAAAATATACCAGAGTCTGTTTAGTTGTATTATTTTGTAGACATTTCTAATTGTTTACAGACTAATAACTTCAGATAAGAGTAGTTCTTACTAACAACATTGGATTGTTTTATTTATTATTTATATAGTATATATATATACACTGTATATATATTTTGCAGGGCTGAAGTGTTTTTACCTTCAGCCACCAGAGGGCGCTGCAGCTCAGCCAGCATCCCCGATTCTCAAAACAAGGATAAAAGCTTTATCCATTAATATTTTATGTTCATCATTAAGCCAGTTCATTTATGCCATTTACTGGCTCTGTCAGTTGAGCTGTGCTTGGTGTTGTGTGTACAGTGTTGCCCGCATTAAAAGAGTCGTGTCATATTTTTAAGCGGATTTCAGCACCATCATGTGGTAAAACCATAAACAATGACGTTTTCCCACTCTGTTCACCACCATATTGTTAAAAACAAAAAAATGTGTGAATTATTATCGTGACATCATGTTTGGTCACTCTCTGCTCATAAATCAAACACATGAATGTCAGATCTTATGTGATGGACATTTTTTCACATTAGAAAAAGAATGAAACAAGACGAACAGACCACAAAATGAGATCAATGTATTTTATTTTTCAAACAATTCTGTATTAAGACATGAATTCATTCAACACAATCCTTTGAAAGTTTAAAGTTTTATCAGTCTATGAAATACAATCTGGAGTTAACCTCTCACAAGTAACACAGACGCGCGCACACACTAAAACATTGCAAAGATGTTTACCGTCTTTAAAAAAAAAAAGTTATTGAAAAAGAAGAAGAGATATTGTAGTTCTGTTCAAAGATCCACGTCGTCTTCCAGCTCCCCACGTTTGATCTGCCTCGCTCCCAGCTACAGCTGCTAATCCATTCATGCGTTATTGATTAGAAATATAAGCTTCTAATGAGAGAGGAGTACCTCGTCGGAATATTAGCTATCATCCATTAATCAATACGGAAAAGTTCATAAAAGGCAGTTTCTGGGATTTCACTACAGCAAAATGAGAACAAGTGTCCCAACAGACACACAGAAGCAGAAAGTGAAGTACAGAACAGTTTCTGTAACAAGCGACGCACGAACCAGCCGACATTCAGTCTGCCAAAGGCCACTGACCAATCACTTCCTGCGGGCCGCACTGAGAGAAGACAGCCATCATATTGATTTGTTCAAATGCTTGTATTGCTTATTAAAAAAAGAAAACGTCACCTTCAGCTCCACCTACAACTCAGTGGTGCCTGTCTCTCTCTCTCTCTCTGATCTCATACTTTGTGCATCATGGCTGCAGGATGAACTCTGCAGTCAGACCAGATACACATGTTGCCTAAAACTACAGAGCTGCAAGGTTCAGGTCTTTTAATGGCTCTTGGTACGAAATGAAAAAAGCACTTTCATACATTAAGGTGCTTCGAGAGGAGTCAACAACCAGAACTACTCTTCTGTTTTGAGACTGCAACCCACTGTAGGAATTTCTGCGGCATGAGATGAGTCAACAAAAGTGTGTGTAAGTGTGTCTGTGTGTGTGTTAAAAGACAACTCCACCGATTTTACACATGGAAGTGTTTACAGGTCTTTGTGGAAGAAGTTGTTTTGTGGATCTGCGTTATATCTGACTCTGGGGTTGTGGAGTTCTGCAGAGGAGAGAGAGAGAGAGAGAGTGACCTGCTCCTCATCTCTGGTTTAAACTCATTAACCTGCAGCTTGGCCATCAACAGTGAGTAGTCAAGCTGCATCATGGGTAATGTAGTAGGATGTGGAGAGAGAATAGCATTTAGTTTTGTTGGCATCAATTTTGATCAATGTTTTTTTTTTCTTCTAACCATCCATCATGAGACAGAAGATGTTCCAGATGACCCGGGATAAATTGGTGGAGTTGCCTGTTAATTACATTGAACAACACAAATCCCAGTTTATTATGGGCACTCTGCACATCAGGGTCATTTCATCTTAATTTAACTACTGTTCAAAGGTGATTTAAAAAAAAAAAAAAAAAACAGATCTGCACATTTTA
The DNA here is from genome assembly GCF_905171665.1 of Trachurus trachurus. Classification (NCBI taxonomy): domain Eukaryota; kingdom Metazoa; phylum Chordata; class Actinopteri; order Carangiformes; family Carangidae; genus Trachurus; species Trachurus trachurus. Next base: position 14,259,382 of record NC_139903.1, on the reverse strand, counting down.
TTTGGATTAGGAGACAGAATTAGTTAATTTTTGCAACATTTAATTGATTGTTATAGAGAGCAGTAAAGCTACAAGGCAGCACGAGACATGTTGCAAACAAAATGGCAGAGGAGACTGTACCTAGTGTTTAGTGTCTTCACTTTCACATCATGGTGAGTAAAAAAACGTGGAGGCCCAAAAACACACGAGTGTCTGTTCTGTCACAGTCAGTGATTGATAAATGCATTTTTCCACACGTTGCCGTCTATAGGATACTTCCCAAAGCCAAGAGCCACCAACCTCACAACAGAAGCCATTACACCACCATCACATCACCACGTCCACACCTGCGCTATGATGCATGTCGTCACCTGAGCGTATTAACAGCCTGTCGACCCCTCGCAGGCCAGAGACACGGAGAGAGGCCGGCGACGCTTACCGGTATCTATCTATGAGTCACCACTCGTCTGAATCACAGCCACAGTCGGCTCTTCTGGTTACCAGACGACAGACTTTGTTTTTCTGTCTGGACAACTCAACAGAGTGACACTGTCCCCACACACACACACACACACACACACACACACACGGAGCTGTCTCAGCGGATTACTCGCTTCGCTACGACCAACTAGCTGGACTGGTTTCACACTGACGAGTTTGACGACTGCTGAAGTGAATGAGGAAAATAAAACTCCATCTCTTTGTTATATTTAATTATAGCTTCGATCTCTCTGCCTTAAATACATTGTGCTTTGATTAATAGAGTGGTACACGCTTTTATATAAATACAAATCTGTCTTATAGATGTACATTCACTTTTATTTCTCAATATAGGCTAATTTACAGTTTTTTTTGTGTTTTTTTTTTATAAAATAGGCTTCTTAGAATATATCAAGCTACTTTCCCCACTACAAGATTAAACAATCAACATCAGTAAAGAATAAGCGTTTACCTCAACTTTGCTGCTATAACCTACATTTTCTGAGCAGACATCACACACAGTTTTATCTGACCTGTGCACAAATACTAAGTTTTCTTCTACAAACACGTTTCATACGTATGGCTTTTCTCTATGCTGGCTCCCACTGCGAGTCAATCGTCTAACATGTTACACTGGATTAATTGGAAACGTATCAGCTCACTTGTTATTGCAACTTTCTGAACGGGTAGTCTGTCTCTTTTGTCATTTTAGGTGCCAAAAAAGCATTTCAAGTCCCTCTACGGGGCTTTCTGGGTTTGACTTAAGTGCACTTAACTGGCACAGAAACGTTAGTGTTGACGAGGGAGTAGAAACAGTTGTGCCTCTTCTTCGTGTGATTTCAAGTAAGAGACAAAGTGGGGGGGGGGGCTCACAACCCATCCTAGAACTTCTCGCCTTCCCAACTCCAAGGCACTGCTTTTATAACTGTAAACATGGCAGATTGGAAAAAAACAAAACAAGAATAATGATTTGCCCATGAAAAGAAATGAGTGCCAGAGCTCCTGGTGTGTTGTTAATTGAGAAATCTGAAATGTGGGTCATGGCACACGACATATGTAAGAATAGAAACACATTCGCTAAAGGGAAAAACAACTTTGTTACAGTACTACATACTCTATTTCAATGACTTACATGCACACCAAAGTATCTGCTCGAGATATATTTGTAAATGTTTACTGAAGTCAAAGTGCTTTCCATGCTCATTTACAGTTTGTTTTATAATCTTACTGTGAAATTAATCTCCTATTTATATAATCTTTGATTAAACACTCTCTGCCCTGACCCTTCACTGCATTCTTAATAGCTTTGATTTTTTTTTTAATGCATAAAATATATAGTATCTGCCTTAGCTTAAAGCCCCACTTTTAGCTGACTATCCCGTTGATCACTGGCCAGGTTTCCTTTTATAGCATCCAAAAAGCTTTTCATACCGACAGTCTCACTAAAACTTTACCGTTGTATTCTTTTTAACTTCAACATGTCACCACTTAATGATGTAAACTTTCTTCCCCAACATCCTTATGCTGATTAGCTGCAAGATGGGAGGAGGGAGTAAAACCATATTGGCTTTATGTGGTAGCAGTGTTGTTGTAAACACTGTAGAAAAAGCTTTATTCATGTGCTGACCTAATAAAGAAAAAAGAAGAGAAAACATAGACTACTTGCTGTTCTCTGCTGTACTGACTGGTGTATGAGAGCACAATCCCCCACCCTAAGGAGCTGCCTTAACAAAGCAGACACTTAATCCACCAGAAATATGGGGGATAGGTGCATTACTAACAAACACATAAAATCAAGATCTATAGGGAATCCCAAGAAACTAATAAAGCACAACACCACAGAAAGGACCCAGTGGTTAGTGATCAGTGGGAATAGTTTCTTCTCAAATCTCTACAGTCGCCCCAAATAAACTCTATTCTATTGCCTTTGGCCTCGGTTCATTCCCCCGTTACAGAATATGCTGTGAACTTTGGCAGAATGTAAAGATATGAAATATATTAAGTCTCAAGTGTTCCAGCCGTGTTCTCCAAAGTGCCTGATGAGATGGAGTCCTCTGTGGTATTGCAGAGTCGCCCTACATTACGTTAAATCTTTCCACTGGCCCAAGACAAATAAGTAAGTGTACCACGCTAAGAGCTGTTCCACTGCAATCCCCTGGACAAACACTTTGCACATTAAGATCCACACTAACAGAAAAATAGTCTAAGAACTGAAATATAATACAGTAGAGTGGATCGCTGTGGTCGGAGGGTGAAAGGACCCTGAAAATGAACTCCCTCCAATCACTATAATCTCAGTGACACCCTCCTCCCACATTTTCCAACTGTCCTCCTTCACTGCCGAACGTCCCATCCCTCCGTCTCGGTCCTCCAAAGTTGTGACCACACTCGCCTTACTAATATTAGCTGAACACATGAACCCTCCTCCTCAAACAAAGACTCCACAAGATAGAATATATTGCAATATAATGGCAATATAATTACAGTAAAGTTAAGAATACCAGTAGGCTAATACCAATACAGAATCACTACATATAAATATCAAATTTTTGTATTTTGTAATCTACGAAAACAAAAACTTTAGATACAAGCCAGATGAGTCAAATAATTAATGGTTTCACCTAAACCATAGAAAAAAAAGGCAAAGCAGGATATTTCACAGTACTGTGTATCTGAGTACTGATGAGTACACATGTCTGATTGTTTTGATCTTATTATTTAATTGTTTCAAAACTGAAATTCATTTTGTTTTGGAAGCATTCAAGGCTTACTTGTTGTGATTGACAGTTAGCAACATAATTTGCCTTTCAGGCCAGAAAAAAAGAAGAAGTTGAGAGCAGAACTTCAGGTAACTGTCTACTAAAGAACAAGCTACTTTATCCTGACTTAATGTCCCTTTGTAATATTTTTTTTAGGACTAAATCCTTCCTTTAAGCCTTCCTGGAATTGTGAAATCCCCAAAACAACGGGGAACCACAAGCCACTGCAGATGGGTGTTCCAGCATTTTATTATTTGACGTCCATGTGCCCAGTGGCAACGCACTGAATGTAGGCTATATAAGAGGCCCGCAAATGATTCAGATTCTAAGTGTCAGGTGCTAACTATATTTACAGCTTCAGTTTGACATACAGTATCGGTAAATAATGCCTTCTTCAAAATGTACTGCAGAACCATCAAGGAATGTTTTTAACATACTTCACAATTAGGAACTAAATAGTTACGACTGAACACAGGTCCACCAAGTAAAGTAAATCAAGACAAGAGTATATACAGTACAAATTAATAGATGGTATTAACATTTGAAGCTCATCAGTGTTTTCTCGTGATGATTCCAGGGACAATGTTATCAGGGGGCCTCGGTAGAAAGTGTATTTTAAGGAGTGTAGGCTGGAATGAATTTAGATATTATTTGTGTTTGTGTATGTGTGTGTGTTTGTGTGTGTGAGTGTTTGTAAGAGTCTGTACGTGTGTCTTTGGAGCAGGAGTGCGTGAGTGAGAGCGAGCTGGAGGAGAAAGCGAGAGAGGTGTTCGCGTTTTGTGTGCATGCGTTTTCGCGAGAATTTTCGGATGCACTTCCTTCTCCAAACCCCTGCTGGGTTTTCACACACACTGACCGGAGCAGCTGTTCCTTCACCAGTTCATGATGCAGTTTCTGTTCAAGGTCATGAAGTAGACCTGGCTGCTGCCGCCGGACCGCACTGAGGCGAAGAACACCTGAGGGGCAGCGCAGACACAAAGGACACGTAGGTCAGAAACATCCTTACATCTGGCTACTGTTAGTGACTTTACCGTCCGAGGCTTTCGGCGCTTTCATGTCTCACCTTGTCGTTCCTCTCACACAGGAACTTCAGCCTCTGAGCCCTTTTGTGCATGAAGACGCCATCCAGGTGTCCCGTCTCCACAGAGCGGATCTCAATGGCCTTCTCTCCCCAGCCCATGATCTGATTGGAACAGATGTGAGCTGCAAAGCAAAGCATCGTGTTTATTATACAAGGAACAGACCTGGTCACAGATGATGCATCTAGTTTCATGTAAGTCCATATAAAGCCCCTCTCCCACTGGATAAAAACCCTGTTTAAACCTGCTAACAATCAGCTTCTGATGAAAGGGCATTTGAAAATCCCATACTTTTTCCACACCCTAATTTCCAGACTTCTCGGTTAAAAAAATTCAAATAATTTGTGACGTTTGAGTAATTAGATGCGTCTCATGTAAATAAATTATGCAATTAATCATTTGTTTTCATTATTCTGAATTTGTATGCCATTATGTCACCAAATCATTTCCAGGAGATTGTAGCTAATAGCGCATACAAAATAATAAACCCAAATAACTTCACATAAGACCAAAACCCGATAAGCATTAAGATAAATATATTTCCATGCAATAGTTTTCATTTTCCATACTTTTCCAGACCTGGAAATGTATAAAATCAAATTCCATACTTTTCCATACTTGTTTAGGAACCCTGTTAACCGTTTACTTCACTGTTTTCTGCACATTAATGTCAATGTGATGACATCATGAAAAGTGCTGCAGTGGGGGTAAACGGCCACGCAGCGTGCCAGCTGGAGATCAGACCCAGGTTGTTTGGCCAGTGGGAAAGGAGCCATATGCTGACTGTAAGCGGGTCGACTTGCTCATTTTAGTGAGAAGCGGTATAAGTTTGTCATTGGATTTGACCCGTACCAACAGATGTGGGCATCTCCCCCCACTGCAGGACGACATCCTTGATGATGCGCCCATAGGTGTTGACATAGACGCCCTCGTCTTCGTAGCAGAGCAGCATCTCCATGCCATCGGAGCTGGGCAGGAACACGATGGCGTGCGGTGTGATATGACTCTGGATCTGTTTGAGGTGGAGAAAAAAGGAAAAGGATGAGATTGTGTGGGTTCCACCTCTCCTGAAACGCAGCATCCGTCCAACAGTCGCGCAACTCACGTGCACAGGGATGTAAATGTCATAGTTGTTTCCAGAGTCCACGTCGATGGCGTGGAAACCAGCACAAGAGCCATAGATGACTTTCAACCTTTGACCTTCTTCCACCGTTAAGTCAACAAGTACAGGCCTGTGTGGCAGGTCTGCAAACGACTGGTGAAAAGGAGTGGGGGGTTTTAGGGGCAGAAGGTGAGTGGGAGAAAAGGATAAACTTGAATGCTCCTCTGCTTGATTGATCTTGCATAACTAATCCAGCGGGTAAGAAAAGAGAGACTTACCTTGAAGGCCATGAATTTGTGATAAGGTTTGGGCGCCCATGCGTACACCTCCACTGCATTCTTCAAGGCAATCACCAGGAACTTTATCCTCTCATATTTCACTAGACAGAACAACAAGGCCATCTGATATCAGATACTTGTTATCAATAATTCACTCTGCCAAATGCATTTATGAGAACTTGCCTGAAGCGGAATAGACAGCAGTGATAAACAGCCATCATATGTCACTCACCCACTTTGTAGTGCACACACCCCTCCATCTCCCCCACAGTGGTCCAGCCCTGCTTCTTCTCCACCTCGGGGTCATTGTGGAGGATCTTATTCCTCAGCCACGCCAGGTAGTAGACACGCACCTTGTTTTTCTTGCCTTCATAGACACAGTGGGAGATCAATTACAAATTATACTACAGGAGGTTTTTTTTTTTTCCTTTACTGCATTTTCATTGCTGGAAGACACAGTATAGAACTTCAAATTAAATATCTCATTTAAAATACCCTTTCCAAGTTTTAAATACTGCTTTGAAGTTATTAATACCAATTCCCAAACTTAAACGTATAGCTCAGTGGGTTGAGCAGGCGCCACGTATACAGAAGCTAATAGTTGGCCCTTTGCTGCATGTCATTCCCCCTCTATGTTTCCCCATTTCCTGTCTCTCTCCAACTGTCCTGTCCATTAAAGGCATAAAAAGCCCCCCCAAATACTAAAAAAAATCAAATACGTTTGTGCAAGTAAATGTCAGCTAAATAACATTAATGATCATCAACAGAAAAACACTGATAAACAGTATATCAAAAAGAATATTAATATTTGATCTAGTCAATAACTATCGCTCAAAGTGTGAGCAGCAGTTTGGCATGATATTCTGATGGAGAAGAGATTGTTTAAAAAATATTATAAATATTGACCTGTACAAGCATCAACAAATTCTACACTACACAGAAATCAAAATAGTGATCCACTGATTCTAAAGTCAAAAGTCAAAATGCAAAAAAAGAAAAAAAAGAAAAGATAAATCAAATAAATAACTAACTAAAAATAAAATCATCTGAAAGCATTGGCATAAATTTGGCATCTAGTATTTGGCATTCCATTAAAGACAGTGATCTTATGCCAAATGAACAGGCAGCTTCAACTGACTGTAGCGAGAGCAGACTGGCGAGGAGCAGCATTAACGACCTGATATGGTGATGAGCAGGTTGAGGCCCTCCAGGACGTCCATCTGTTGGAACCGGCGGGAGTTGATGAGGGGGTAAACCTTGCCCTGACCACTACGGTCCAGCAGCTTCAAACCGTTCTCCGTGCCCACCAACAGGTTCACACCTGGTGAGACACGTGCACAAATTCACAGCTTTTTCATTGCGCATGCAATGATTCTAATTATTGCCTTTGCGCTCGTCACAGCTAAAATTAACTTTGCAGTATCCCTGTGTTGTCACTCCTTTATTTATCATCTTGAACACTGTTATTTTCCATCATCATTTCTCATAAGCTGCAGCTATTGCATCACCATAATATTTCATTTTACCATTGTATCTAAAGCGTATTTAAAGATGGAGTCATGAGCCTCACTCAATGAAGCATTCAAGTCGCATGGGTGACAGACTGAAAATTTTATTTAAAATTTTTATTAAATTGCTTTAATAATGAAAACAGAGGCTCCACCTTCTCTTAGGAGTTATTAATACAGTTTAAGGTACAACAGTAGCCTCAAATCAAATTTTCTTGCTTTTGTTTTCAGCGGTGGTCATATTTGTACCGAGAGCCCTGCTGGAGCTCATACTGTATATTAGTTATACATAAGGAGGGTTAAAATAAGTTTTCTCGTTTACACTAAAGCACTAAATTCATTCTTACCCCAAAGTGCAGCACACAGGATCTCTGAGTTGAATCTCTTCTTGTACTTGCGGATCTCAGGTGTGTCATTAGGGGGACGAGTGTTGGTGGGATTGACATTCACCATGGATCCTTTTCTCACCTCCATCTTCAGCTGCTCAAATCTGGAACCTAAACGTCGAGGCAGCGATGGAAAATGCATCACTTTGGAGAGAAAAAACAAGGCAGCCCAGGAAAAGGTGCTACAAGAACTACACACAGGGAAACTCATATTACAATGTTATATAAAATTCTTGGCCTTGAAAGAAAAACACATACTTCCATCCCCTCCCGGTGTATTTTATTGCACGAGAAATAATGTCAAAGGTTAACAATCAGCTGTAGCAACATGGTTTGCTGTTCAAGAAACTCTGAGCAGATGTTTCTACCTGAGTGAAAAGCTTCCAACTCACTGGTGACAGAGATGTTATCCCCTGTCCCTCCAGGTGACTGGTACATGCCCAGATCCACAAAGGTAGTGAAGGAGGACTTGCCAGATGCTTTAACCAAACCTCTGGACTGGTACTGGTGCAGAGAGCAGAGAGATTGTATGAGTTGTACAGTGTTGTTTAAATTAACTTCATGTTAGAGAAGATGTTAACTTGTCAGACAAACATGCTAAAAAAAAGAAGAAGAAGGATGTTCTATACTAAGATTTGTATTTTTGATGACAGCCCACTCACAAACTGAGCTGATTTAATGTGTTAGGAGTGGACGTCATGGCTAGAATGATGGCAGATAGGGAACACATAAAAATAAACCAGGAATTTAGGGCTGATATACTTAGCATTAGTAAAACTTACGTCATAAACAGAGTCTTTCCCAGGGGAAGAGTGAGTGGCTGAATCAGTGGGGGAGTGGGAGGGTTGCACCACATCTGGCAAGTTAGTGTATCCATTATGGCTCCGCTTCTCTGGGGTCTTTCAGGTAGAAAAGAAACACACAGATGTAACACACCTCCCTGTAATAAATAACGCCAATGAGCCACTCCGATCTGGGCCAATCTCACCAGGATGTGACCCGTTTTGATTGCACACCACAGTGACCACAAACACTGAAGAAACAGCTGTGACCAAATTTGCGTCAAAAAGTCAAGTCGAGTCTTGTTCTTTGCACTGGGAGAATCGGATGGATGTTGTGTCTTTTATGTTACTGATGTCCCACATTTATTTACATTTTCAAGTTTCTCTAGATCTCCGTTATGTTTTTTCTAAAATGACATCCCATAGTTAATTCAATCACTCACTCCAGCTTTTACCTGCAAACAAACATCAGTGGATGCTTTGCAGCTAAAACTAACACTAACACAAGATGTATTATGTTTATAATGTCACATTAATGGAAAATGGAAAGAACAGATACACGTATAATGGTCAAGAAGACCAGAAAAGATCCAGGTGCACAGCTTTAAATATTCTGATTTTTAAAATAAAATATGGAACCGATTTAACATGGATAAATGTCAACGGTGAATATACTAATTGTAAATCATTTATTTCCTTTACATAATTTTTTTTTTCTTTCTTACACCTACTGCAATCAAATTGCCCAAGTTGGGACAAATAAATTACTTGACTTGACTTAATTTAAACCCTCTGTATATAATACACATACTCAATGGTAAATATGAAGTGTGACTTCCTAGTGATGATTCCAACTGTCCAGTCTAGTACTTGGTATAACAGTATGTACAGTATACTGTATGTTACTGTGTGAAAATAATCAACAATCATCTTCTATGTCATGTATGATGTTTGCAGAGTTATTTATAACATTAAACAAGTTAATGACATGCAGTTAAGTAACTACAGCCTGGCACATATCGTCATTGCGGTCTAGTACACACACATATGCATAAGCAAAAAAAAAAGAAAAAAAAAAGATTGCACTTAATGAAAGTGACACCTCACACATTCAAGTCATCATGCGCCACCTGCAAGATGTATGCCGTCTGTCACTGAATCATATTGCCGTCTCTTTAAAAATCTCACATATTTATGCCAAACTAACACAGGGTGACTTCAGGTAATATACAAGATTTAAAAAAAAAAAAAAGCACTATAAGCTTGCAAAAGTTAAACCGATCAACTCTGGGCTGATCACTGTGATCCTGTGGGCAAAGTAGCACTATGAATGAACTACTGAAGGCAAACTGCAGTGCATGTTTCCCTTCTCTGTGATTCATTTCTTCTGGATGTTTAATGAACATTATGGAGCCATTACGTCTCTGTGATACTCTGTCATGTAACACATTGAATTTTCCATCAAGTCACAATGCATTTTAAGCATCATTACGTATACAGATGACTCACCCTCTGCACCAGCATTGTCTGATCCCCATAGCCTCCAGCTTGCTCTCCATCTCCCCCCTCGCCTTCGTCTTCGTGAACCACCATAGTGTTGACTGAATCAGTGTCTGCATCCCTGTGACTGCAATCAAGAGGCACAGATTGACAATGTAAACGGGAAAAGAGACAGTAACACGATATTACGGGAAGTACTGAATTCTTTGTTAAATCAACAAATACAGATCATTCTTTGCTTCTTGAATTGCCAGAATCTGCAGGTGACAGTGTTACCGGTCTGTGGGGCTTTCTTCCTCCTCTGCTCCCTCACCACTCTCGCTCTCCTCACTACTCTCGCTGCTCTCAGAGGACGAGGAGTAATCGTTGGCCTTGACTGGTGGCCTCGGCTGCTCCTCAGCTCGCTCCTTGGCAAAGAGACCATGGTCCTGCAAACATGTAAAGCATTGTTTACTTTGTGAATACTGTAACACAATGTTAGTTTAAGCCTTTTAAGAAACTGACAAATAATACAACAGCAACATATGCAAAACTAATATTCAAAGATGATGTCAGCGGGATGGACTAAGAAAAAAAAGGAATCTCAGGAAGTCTGGAAACCTAATGATATAATGTGATGATTTTGAGCCATGGGTTTTTGCTGGGTGTCAGAAGCCCATATAAAAACACAATAAAAAGATCTTTGTGTAAAAAATGGAATTTCATTCAATACATGATTTAGCCAATATATGAAGACATGCAATTCATTCTGGATGAGCATGTCCTACAGCCAATGAATACAGATACAAACTCATGCATGGACGTCGAGCATCATACAACACACAAAGACTGTGAAACTAACCTCCCCTATAGCTCTCTTGTAACTCTGTACATTAGAAGTCAACCCAACAAACAGGGATTTGAAAAGAGGAGAGACATGAAGAGAAACAGCAGCAGTGTGAGTACTTTATGTGTAAGGGAAAGGGTTATTTGAGAAGTCACTGTACTACAAGCAAATTAACACAACAGGTTTGTTATGCACAGTCAGAGACAGAACTGAGCATATGTACAGTAAGTTAGTGTTTTGTTTTGTTCTTTGTTACATAATTGCATAAATCTGAGCTGAATTATGTATTTCCTGCAACTTCTTGTACCAGGGGAAATGGGGGAGACAGCCAGTGTCGGTTTGAAACAGCACTTACAGCAGGGCGCCCAGGGCGGGAGGAGGTACGAGACTCCCCTGGCTTATGGCGACTATCATGGGAGAGGATGGGTGAATCCATTTTGGAGGAACCTGAAAATAACAACGTTGTATGGTGTGGTTATATTTTTCTGAAACCCGGCTCGCTGCAAGGACAGTCTGCAGAGAAAAAGCACCAGGGAGGGAGGGACTCACTGAGGATGCGATGCCTCTCTAGGGAACCGGTCTGAGGCAGATTGGATATGATGCTCATACTGTCTCCTCTCTCCCAGCGATCATTGCGGCTCAGATCTGGATTGCTGCCATGAGGACACGAATCACTTATCTCAAGTCGTCATTCAAACTTAACACCATTTACTAGACACTAATCAAACTGATCGAACCGTTTACCTGGCTCTTACTGGATGCCTTATGCCGGATGTCAGGTTGGTGTTGAGAGCTGTGGCAATAGATGCAGTCCTCTGGGGAATCTGAGGACAGCAACATTAGAGTTGTGCATTTACAAAGACAGCAGCTTAGAAAATGACCAAGGATGTTTTAGTTTTAAACCCTAATACCAAAAAACTGAAATCTGAGAAGATTGTTTGTTGTCAGATTACAATTTTATTGTATAAACCACCTTTTTATCTGATTAATATATATTTAATGAGCAACCTGTCAAGAGTTTCCCCTAGAGCTGAGTATGTAAGTGCAGGGAGGGTCCATCACTAATGCAGGTCAAAGACGTGAATGGGAGAAAAATGCTTTTGTGTGGGAGGCAAGCAGAGTTTCTATTCATAAAGAAGTAATTTCAATGTCAATTTACTAACTGTAGTCCAGATAATATGATATTTTCTTCAACAAGACTCCCGTGTTTACACATTAATAAGTGCAAACTGAAGTTTTGTTTAGTTTGCACACCTACTGGCGAGTCAAACCCAGCACCAGCGTCTGGATCTTACCTTGGGTGGGAGCTCCACATCTGGCAGGCGGATCCAGGGGCCACGATCTTCTCTGATTTGGTGTGCCTGTGGTGCAGGGGTTTCAGAGGTGGGGTCAGAGTTTTGGCGCACGAGCTCTCTAGAGTGAATGGGGCGGGGGGTGGGGGTGAGGGAGGGATCCTGGGTGGGGAAGGCGGACATGGTCTTAGTAGGCTGGTCGCACAGGGACTGGGAGCGAGGGACGGGGGCTGCGTAAGGCTTCAGAGGAACCAAGTGAGCCATCTGGAACTGCAGAGGACAGGAGCAGCAGCGGCAGCGGTGGCGACGCACCAGGAGGGAAGAGCAGCCGAGCGGAAGGAGGATTACACAAGACAGTGGGAGAAGGAGGCCATAGAGGAGAAAAACGCAAGGTTTTGTTTGTATTCCAGGGAAATTTTTTCAACATGTTGAAAAGAAATGATAGGTAGAGAAGAGAGAAGAGAGGGGAAAAAGACACAAAAGAAGGTATAAATAAGGAAGCAGAGACAGTGAACAGTAAAGCAGCAAAGAATCAAGGGGCTGAAAGGCGTAAGCAGTTGTATCTTCCACTGTGTTTCTGGGTTTTAAAGGGATAGTTCAACATTTTGGCAAATTGGCCCATTGCCATAATCGCTATAGTCATAGCAGTAGGTTCGTTACCTTTATTTGTCGGTGTAAGCTATTTTTAGAACGGAGGAGCGGAGCGGCAGGGTGTTCAGAGCTACACTATGGAGGCTAATGGAATTTCTTGGTTTCCCTCATCAAACTCATCAAATACAAAATTCCAAAACTCCAAAACGCTTTCGTGGACAAGTTGTGACCTGCACAATCTACGAAACGGAGCCGTTTTCGAGGTAAATACAGAGTCTGCTTGCTGAAAAACTGTCCCTGAACGCAACGCGCATCAGCGGTTTTGCATGAATTTACCTCTAAAACAACTCTGTCTCGTAACGTTCTATTATTATCTCATAGCGTGGTGATTGTGCAGCTCACAACTTGTCCACGAAAGCGTTTTGGAGTTTTGGGATTTTGTATTTGATGAGGGAAACCAAGAAATTCCATTAGCCTCCATAGTGTAGCTCTGAACAGCCTGCCGCTCCGCTCCTCCGTTCTAAAAATAGCTTACACCGACAAATAAAGGTAACGAACCTACTGCTATGACTATAGGGATTATGGCAATGGGCCAATTTGCCAAAATGTTGAACTATCCCTTTAACCATCTACATTTCACAATACTTGCACACACCTTGCCCTGTCCTCCTTGGGGTTCGACGGGCCTTTGCATTGGTGGGGTCTGCGCAGACTGGACCACTCCTGATTGGCTGATTGAGTCAGAGCGTGACTGGATGGCCGTGTCGGAGACGGTGGTGCAGATTTTGGGTGAGCCCTGTCTGTTGAGTTTACTTCTCTCCTCCACCTGAAATATGGACAACAGTGATTCACTGTGCAGGCCAGCGTACAGCAGCTTGACCGTAGCAATGCGCATATTGCTGCAAGTGTGAGGTAAACGTTGCTACCTCACGAGCCCAAGTGGGTTTGTTGTTGGGCTCCAGGTTTTTGTTGTAGTGGTAGAGCTGGGGCTTCTTCTCCTGCTGCTGTTGTTGCAGAGACACCAGGTAGGCATGCTCCTGCTGCAGCTGCCTCTGTAGCCTCTCTGACTGACGCTGCTCCTCCAGCTGCTTGCGCTTATACTCCTGACCAAAGAAACACACTGCAGTCAAAATGTTGTTTGACTCAGACTGGACACAACAGACAGGTCGGGGCAGGCCATGACTAAAACCGACACATCTGCAAACAGCAACTCTGCTGCAACTACAGGCACGTGTCTGCATATTTAGCTGACCACTTCTCATTTCCTCCACTCAGACAGTAAATGTTTGGGGCAGACTTAATCATCTCTAACTTTGTTCTCCTATTTTTAGTACAGTAGCACATTAACAAGCAACATCAAAAGAGTATTGATCGTGTCTGTATGTAAACCTTTTGTATGGTTTCTTGAACAGACAATGTGAACATGAGTCAGTTGAGTTATTGGTTTTTCACTGTTAAGTAGTAGACACTGGCCTCCAAGCCTTTTGATGGCCACTACGCTCTTAAGGAAACAAGAAGTGAAAGAAAAATTGTTTCAACCATGAGTCACTAAAAAGTTTTCTTAAAATCCCACATAAAGATAAATAATATAAGGTACAGAGAATCAAAATCAACTTGTCATTTGTCATTTATTTGTTGCTCTTTTGTTCTGCTGATCACCGTGGGCCACATAGCACTAGATTTTACAAGCCAGGGAGAAAACTCAGTGCTGGGATGCCTCACCTGGGAGCCTCCCTGTGGGGGAGGGATTACAGAACATGTGATCTTAGATTTAGACCAATAAATCTTATGGCTTCATGGTTCCTTTAGTTACTCATCAAAGCCGCCCTGCAGTGTCTCTTTACTCGTGCGTTTTGTTGGTTGATTTTTTTTAAGTGGTTTAGCTCCATTGGATTCATATGACCTTTATTTGCTATTACGTTCATTACATCTGTACAGGAGAGTTCTCACTATTCAAGTTGCAGGAGTACATGAATCAAATCCAAATTGCAAAGAGTTATTTCAGGGCATCTCTGACAGCAAAAAAATGTTTTCATGGCTGAATCGCTGTTCTTTTTGCAATTAATGTGCATAGGAGAAAGTTTTTGAGTCCAGAGTGTGTTTTGTGCCCTGCAGTTCAGAATTTGGCCATGAAACAAAATTTGCCTCAAAGCACTGTTCCTGCACTGAACCCTCTAAACCTGCTCCAGGGGCAATTGGCCTGTGTCTGACCCTGTGCCGTGGTCCCTATGGAGGCACGGATAGACACAGCCAGGTATTATGTGTATATGCGTAACCTAGGAGAGATGTGTGAAAAAATATCTCAAATGCCTCTCGCATATACCAGCCAGGACTGGGCTCTTCCTGCCTCCAAAAAACAGCAACAAAGAGCTCAATCCAAATGACTGCCACTCCTACGCTTCACAGGAGATAGCTCAAACAAAGATGTCAGGAGTGTGGTAATTCTTCTCTTCAATGCAAGAGAAAGACAGTTGGAGTGATACGCCAAAAGCTGCCGAAAACTGCCCCGAAAATCTAGGTCAGTGCATGCCTTTTCAACACATGCAATACTGTGGGAGCTGCATCCATACACTTTAACATGTGGAACATATCTACATAAGGATGCTGCAAATTCCTGAACCTGAACCTGCTTATTTTTGTTACAACTACAAGTGTAGCTGTTCTAACTGTAAAAATAGTCATCTCTGCTGCAGTCCACCGAAAGGAGTCCGATGGGAAACATGGAGATATAACAATAAAGTGTTTGTTTTGGCCAAAAAAACAAACAAAGCCCACTATTGAAGGCAGATGTCAGATATTTTTGTGATCATTTAATCTTCCTTTATTTATTGCGTAATAACCAAGAGAAGATAGGACCTCTGCACTCAAAACAAGAACTGATGAGGACGGTGAGGACTAGTTACCATAAGCAACGCCTGCTCCTGAAGCAGCTGCTGCTGGAGGATTTCTAGCTGCCGCTGCTCCTCTTCTAACTTATGCCTGATAAACTCCTGAGGACAGGTGAGAGAGCAGGAATTACAGACATTAGGGTGGGGAAAAAAGAGAAGTGAAAGTACACAGGGGAGGGGCAGAAGACAGAGGCATATAACAGTTATGTAATGTCGACAGAAACCATGTGCTGCGCTGATAAAAATCAACTATTATTCTCACACTGAATCTTATTGACAGAACATCTCCTATCCTTATTTAGCTGTTATAGAGACAAATGAAAGTTAGCACGAAAAATGATTCACAACTCTCATAACTATATAGAGATTGTGATCAGTTACTAAATAAGGAATAAGTAAAGTATTTGCCAGGATACTATCATACCAACTTTACAATGTATAGTATATAACATACTGAAATAAAATCAGTATTTGGCAGTAGAGGTGATGGTGCTATGATGCCAGACTGTTACTGAGGGTAGACTGGAAACAGCATAAGAGACGCAGAGAGCTCACCCACAGAAAACTCATCTCTGAATAAATACACTAATTTAGACCCTTGCTGCTATGGCAACCTACTCATGGAATTTCACCACCAGAGCAACTTGCACAGTGTTGCCGGTGGACACGCCCACACTTCACCCTGATTGGCCGACCGCAGCCCCATGTCTCCCTGTGGTTGGTTACCTGCTCCCTCTCAGCCATCCTCCGATCTTCCTCTCGTCTCATATCGTCGAGTCTCCGGTGGGGACCTTTTTCTTGCTGCCTCACCATCTCTCGCTCTTTTCTCTGTTGCTGGGAGAGAAGGGTGACAGGAAAAAGAGAAATGAGTATAGTGGCTGTGTTTTCACAGGGGAATCTAAAATGGATAGCCTGCTTATAAAGAAAGCCCTCCCTTCTTTTTAGTGCAAAGAGCTAGAAATAAAGAAATGAAGGGAGTGCAGAGTAGAGGTTGTGAGTCATTCTCATCTCACAAACACACACACACACACACACACACACCTACACACATCACCCTAATCACCCTCTAAGTGTTCTGCTTTGAACTCAAACTGACCAGTTATTCAGCTGTGGCAGTCGTTACCTGCCCTTTTTAAAGGGGCATTGAAAAAAGATCTATTCTTTGTGTAGATAAGTGAACCTCCCACTTGGTAGTGACACAAAACACTCGCTTGTCTCCTCAAGTTGTTGTTGGCACTTTGCAGTTGAAAGGAAGATCCAAATGAGATAGGAGGAGGAGGTGAAGGTAGATTAGGGGAGGGCCACCTTTACTGCAGCAGATTACCTCACAAATACAACACAATGCTTTTTGGCAACGTGTGTGTGTATGCGTGTGTAATTACATGAGCCGCTTTCAAATCCCACAGAACTCCTGAAACATTTCACAGCTTCTGACACTTTGTCAGCAGCCCACCAGAGAGCTGGGTTATGTACCGTTTGTCTTCCAAAACATGCATAATCTTTACATAAATGATGTGTACAAACAGGTTTTATGACAATTCATAACCCTAGCAGCTAAATCGCAGCATTAAAACAAAATCTAAATCTAACAATTGTGATGTCCTGCTGCGTCGTTTCGATCAAAGACAAATTACAAACGCCAGTTATCCGGTTTCCTACATTTTGTTCGATGCCTGTGACAAGATGATACATATAGTGATCACGACCATCTGATTGCACCAGCCATCAATAGACTAAGTGCTAGCCACTAACGACAACCGCATTCATTTTTTTACCCTGACAATGCGTTGCTATGACATTTTATCAATTTCATATTGGATAAGGCATCAAAGCAAGTTCAGATCTCTGGTGGGAAGAGAAGATGACATAAAGTGTATATGAAGACTTTGCATCGGCTGCTACAGTAATACATCGGCATTTCAATAAGGGAGTGTACAAACCAGCAGGAAGAGTAAATCATTGTTCAGGTGGAAACCTTTTGGGTGAGGGTAATAAATTAATATAATATTATATATAATATAATTGATAAACTGATGATGATAGGTCACTGGTGATCCAGATCTGTGTTGGTAAATTTGTAATCATAACTGTTATTTCCTGTTTAATAGGTATTGATCTGTATTTCTACGCGACTCCAGTTTACTACATTTACGCACAGACTGTAACAGCAACCTTATACTTAAGTTACTATGCTTTATATTAGTCACATTAATGCATTTTTGAACCAGCCTCCAGGGTTGATTCAAAAATGTTTCAGTATTTCTGTCCTCATTACAGCCACATAAATGGTTTAATGAAGAGAAAGCCACCAGTACAACGCACTGATCTCCTTACTCCTTAAGGGTGAAGCTGCTTTTTTTTTTTAGTTCCATGTAGTTTACAAACTTCTTCCTCCCAAAACATCTCCTTCAAGGCTACAAAAACATCTCACTCTTGGTACATGTTTACATAATTAATAATTCATATTTGCAGGGAGCAGGACAGTAGTTCACTTCAAGTAATCTCCTTCTGTTCCCCACTGATGTAAGCATGGATGCTGAAAAGTCACAGTTGCCAGTGAAGGTTACCTAAGCTTTTTATTCAGTATTTGCAATTGGTTATTGAGTCATGGCAGTTCTGAGTTAATGACAGAAAACTCCTAAAGAATAGGTGAAGTCTACTTGTGTGTTCCACATATCGTGCATCGGTATCATTTCCAAATTCAAAATCTAAGCTATTCATGTTACTCTGACATGTTCTTTCTTTTATAACTTATGCTCATGGCAAATATATTCAGCATAGTACACAATATAGTTTATTAGTGCCCACAATGGAAATCAAATCATAACTACTGACAAATCAAACACTGCCCTTTTTATCAAGGTTTCAATCATCATGTCAGATAACAGGGAAAGGGGAAGTATTTAAGTGCTTCAATGATAAGGATTAGAGCGGACACATTACAATTGCTTTGATTTGTAATAAAGATGTACTGTCATCATGTTGCATGTTAGTATTACAAGCATCCTGTTAAGCGGTCAGTGATAGAAATAAGTGCAGGATCGTATGGCTCTACACCTGACAAAACCTGTAAACTTTCCAGACAACAACAAGATTTGGTAGAAGCCATGAGTTAGTTGTGAAGTGAACATGGAGTAAATGTAATATCTGACTTTAATGTGAATGTGCTTTCTGGCTCTGTGGAGTTGGCTGAGGATTATCTTATGGGTGGCATTTCATTTTTAAAAGTTCAATTTCTGATACTGAACCATGCTCTTAAAACACACCTACTTTTTGTAAACTCAGTAAATCTGTGTTGCTCTGTGTGGTTAGGGACCCTTCTAATCCTTCTTTCTAGTGATAGGATTCACCAGGAGCTTAAAACAGCATTTTATTTTGCAGGTACCAGACCTGAAATCGCCGTATTGGGTGCAATATTTTGATAATCTTACAATACTGGCATGGTGAGTGTTAAGACTAAAACTTAAAGGAAAGAATGTCAGGATAAAGGCAAGAAGAAGTAGTTTGACATTTTGGTAAACATACTGCTAAGAAGAAATTAGCTTATCTTGGCATGAAGGCTAAAAGCAGGGGTAAACAGTTACTTCAAATATCTATTAATCAAAAAAATATAACTACCTAATCTGTACAACTTTGGAGAGAGCCAGGCTTACTGACCTTTTACTTAGCTAAGCTAATCACTTCCTGGCTCTGGCTTCATATTTTAGAGAACAGACACGAGAGTGAGATCGTTCTAACTCTCAGCAGGAGGAAAATGAATAAGTGCATTTCTCATCATGTCAAACTATTGCTTTTAAACGGATCGATTCCCTGGTTGGTTACCTCTTCAAGTCTGCGCCGCTGTTCCTTCTGCTCTTCAATGCGTTTCTGTCGGTCATGCAACAGTTGCCTCTTGTGTTCCTCAGGGTCCCGTCGTTGAGCCGCCAGTTGGGCCTGCTGCCTCTTGTGAGCCTCTGAACGCTCCTTGTTCTCCTGCTGCAGACGCTGGAAGTCCCGCCGCAGGGTGGACTCACCAGGTACGTTGAGGATTGAACTGATGACCAGAGATAAAGATTCAAAGGACAGGGTTTTAGACACCATTGTTCACACAGGGAACACAAGTCAAGGATTTGTACTATTTAGCCAGAGATGGAAAATTGCAATTACCTTGACTCTCTGTCATCGCTACGATTTTCATCTTCTTCATCACTACCACTGTACTCGTACTCAGTCTCTTCTGTAGGAAAAATTAGGATAAAGACAGGTCAGAACAAATACACAAACTAACTCTATAGCATACTGAAGTACAGTGTACTCTTTCTCTCTGGTTTCCTACCTTTCTCTCCCCTTTTCTTGCGTGTACGGTCAATGTGGTCTTTGAGCTGAATTCGGACCTGGCGCTCAGTGGGCTGGTCCCTGATGAAGGAGTGCTTGAGCAGCTGCTCTGTGGACGGTCGGCTGGGATACGTCTTCACAAGACAGCCCTCTATAAAGTCAATGAATTTCTTGGACCTGGGAGGGGAAGTGCGGGTAAGAGGATAATAAACTGGTGAGGGAAAGTAGGAGGGAGGAAAACATGGAGCAGCTGGGCTGATCATTGTTGGATCAGCTGCAGCCAATCTGACAATAATCGGAAATATTCAAGCAATGAAAGACCTGTGTAAAGCCTCTTTCACATGTTCAGCATCTCCACACTGGAAAAATACAACATTGCTGCTGCTGCTGTAATTAATCAACACTTTGTACAGTCAATCAGCAATCAGAGAAACTATGGTACTGCAACTGTTACGTCTTATTCAATTTCTCTGAAATTACAAACTACAATGAAGCATCGACATAATGTTTTAGGGTGATAACCAAGAGCGGTTGGGTTCAGTGTATTCAAGTACTCATGTTATTGTGTGTTGCTTATGATTTTATATATTCTATCTTCTATATCTTTAGAAGAACAAAATGATAACACAGGCAGAAAGAGCATTGGATGCACTATAAATGTTACTATTTCATTAACGAGTCGAAGGAAAAGTAAAAAGGACCAAAAAAAAAGAAAGGGTAGAAGAAAGAACATGACAAATTAGTTTAATAGCCTTAAACTTTTCTAGCTCAAAATCATGTTTGTCTCAATAAGTCCAAGTGACGATCCGCAATCACCTATTTTTTTCCGAATCGAGGGACAAAAACACCAAAACTAACCTGAATCTCATTAACAAATGCTTTGAGAAATCACTAATATTTCTGTAATTTCACATCTCTACTACTTGTACAGAAAGAGCTTGAGTTACTGCAACAGAACAATTTGTAAATGTTTAACTGAGATCTTCAGTACTCAGAGTGGGGCAGTCTTTTGCCATTTCATCTGATGCTCTTCATAAAAATGTTTCCATGTAATCTGATAGGGAAAAACACTGGAACAGAATGTGTCTACTACGTAATCTGCTGCACAGTACCAGACAGTGAGAAATATACAATTTTCCATCCTCCTTTTTCTTCAAATTACCTCTAAAAACATTTTAACATTTTGAAACTGTCACAGATTTAACATGATGTGAAGATATGTGAAGTGTCTGGGATATGACAGTAATAAGACAATCTAAGAAGACACAGAGAGGTAGTCGAGTGCTCACCATTTTTTGGATTTAAGTTTTGGAGGGGGGTTCCTGGGAATCAAGAAGAGGGCTCTCATTGGGTGCATATCACACAAAGCTAAAGAGATGAAGGAGATGATGAGAGTGGTTAGACATTATTAAATCCTCCTACCTATGCTGAGCTACAGTACAAAGAAGAGAAAGGGAACAACAGAATAAATTTAATGTTAGACAGACATCATATATTCCCACACATTGTAGTTTGTAAATAATACTAGCTACCATTACACATATTCTTTGTATCCTCAAACATGGTTACAGCTGCTGTTATCCAATCTTTCCTGGTGCCTCAGGCTTTGTTACATTGAATGCAAGAGCAAGGGCTGTGAGTCATTGTGTTCCCAGCGTAGGTAGGTAGATAAACCTGACTGGTTAGCTTTAGAGTTTCGCAGTAAATAGGCTTTTGTAACTCAGTTTTTGGACCTATGCAACGTGACTGAAACAGCCAAAGCCACATTAAGAAAAGAGGGATCACAGTTATACTGATAATGTACATGCATATAGACAACATGTATGCAGATTTACTACACACAAAGTAATAATTTCAGTAAATTTCTATTCATTGAGTAAGCTTGCATTAAAATGAATAGTGTACACAGGGTTACATGCTGCCATCCTGTCTCATGCTTTACCAAATACCTGGAGTCAACTAGTCTTGTTTGTTATTGCTTTTGGCTGATGAAGAGTACAGACAGTCCTAAAGCTCTGCATTTAAACAACCACCTTTTATACACAGACAACTCTTTATTTTGTTTGCCCGTGCACCTTCTGTGAACACCGTAGGTAAGAACAGTGTCAGCTAACACAAGTGACCAGAACGCATGAAGGTCTGTGAGAAGATTCTTCACATTTTTGTGCATAATAAAATAATGTACCCAGATTAAAAAGGTTACTGTTGCTGAGGAAGAAAAGACAGGGCCTGTATCAGTACCTTGTTTGTGGAAAAAAACACTCAGGGGCAATAGCAACAAGTCTGAACCAATTCTGTGTCACAGCTGTTGCAGTGATATGTGGACCCTAAACGTTCTGCACATATACAGAAGACGAAGACATTTAAAACAATGTATCATTTGCCAAGGTTGTGGGAAGACCGAGTCTAGTACAGGGCAAAACATGCCTGAAGTAGAGCTACCGAGGCCAAAGAATCACATGGGTGGAAGGGAGTGTGTTAAAAGGTCCATATGTTCAAAAACAAGCTAAGAAACAGCCAAGCATATAATCCAACCACAAATGATAGGTAGCCATCAGGGGGAAATATGCTCCCTCATATTTTCTATGTCTCAAATAACAAGTGAGGCGCTCCCATTTGGCCTGATTCTGCCATTTTGAAATGGGTGAAACAAAACATTTCCTCAAAACACAAATTCATACAAATCATCAGATATTAATTTGACAAGCAAACAATTAAATAAGCAAATGCAAAAAAAAACAACAACATCAAATCAATCTCAGTGAGGTAGTAACACACATGACATGTTTGTTGCAACTAATGATAATTTTCATCACTGACTAATCAACTAAAAATAATCAATAGTCAATGTGTCAACATAATAATGTGATTAATGATAAATACCTACATTAAAGTATCAAAATTCATACATTTATAAGGCTTTTCATGGCCAAATTAATTGATTAATTACTTCTATTACCTGCAGTTGTTGCAACAAATCTAATCAATTAACTGACAATGGGTTAGGCCCTAATAACAAAAAAACCTGCAACTTTATTAGTAGAATTCATAGTTCACTAAGACCACAGCATAACTCAGCATGGTACATTACAGCTTGCTAGCTGGCCTGTCAGCCACAACAGCAGCAACAAAGTCTGTAGGAGTTGTGCCGTGGAAACAGGCCAGATGTACAAATATGTTTTAAAAAACAAAGATAGACTACAGTTAAACCTTAACCCTAAACTTAAACCTGATTCTTGCTGTGGGCAGGGTTCTGACAGTTGCATTACAACCACCATTCACTGGTCAAATGTAACAATATACACTACACTACACACTCACATTGAGCTACTGCTTAACATGGAATTTATTTACCACAGCTGTGATTTATTCTACATTTTAGCTGCTACTCTTAAGTGAGACCGTCCTTGCTTCTTAGTCGGCTTTGACACCGAATCTCCAGGCAGACACATCTCCTCTGCTCTCAGAGAGATCTGTGCAATCAGCCTCCATAGGCCAACTGCCAGCTCACGACTACACTACCTTGATTACAGTGAGTCAGCTGTCCATCTGAAGGCACAGACAACAAGGCCACATATGCAAGACGGACTCATTCATTAGGTCTTTTAGAATGGGCTTTGAGATGATATAAGAAATCATCTGTACATAGATATGCACGCATAATTCAGCCAGGAGGGGGTAAAATAGGTGTGTGATTGAGTGTGTGCACTTACGAGGCGCTCCTTCTGCCATCTCAATAGCTGTGATTCCCAAGGACCAGATATCACTCTGTAAAATACACACGGGACTAGATCAGTCTCTATGTTTCATTTCGATCTCACAACATAGTAACCAAACAGGAGGATATAGCGCTGCTGTTACCCTGTAGTCATAGGTGGAGTCTGGGTTCTCGTCACAGGCGATGACCTCTGGTGCCATCCAGTAAGGTGTGCCGATGAAGGTGTTCCTACGGCCAACAGTCCTGTCCAACTGAGCACTCACTCCGAAATCGACTGAATGTGGACGAAGGAATCAGAGGTGGAATGAATGTGAGACAATGAAGGACAGAGCACACCTACTGTACTCTACTTCTTGGTGTTGGGAGTGTTCATCATACCGAGTTTGACCTCTGCGTTCTCCGTTAGCAGCACGTTCTGGCCCTTGATGTCTCTGTGGATGACTTTATGGGCATGGAGGTGAGAAAGGCCCTGGGCACAGGTAAAAGAGGAGAGAAGTGGTCGGTCAGTAAGCCGTGACCTCTGCCACACACTTATCTTTTATTTTGACTTGGTGATGCAACTGCGATTTCTCACCCTTAGGATCTCTCTGCAGATGTAAGCAATCCAGTCCTCCTTCAGAGAGCTGCCCTTAGTGTTTTTAACCAGGTCAGTCACCGATCCTGCCCCACAAAACTCCATCACCAGCTACGTGCAGACAGACACAGACTTTGTGAGCACAATCAAAGAGGCATACTGTTGCAGAATGATCATGGCCAAGGCACAGAAGTTGAGTAGACAGACCCAGAGTTGGTCATCGTGTCCTGGTGGACTCTTCTTAACAAAGGCACCGTAGTATGTGGCTATGTTGCGGTGGTGGCTATATTTTTTCAGCATGTTGATTTCTGCTTTGATCTCCTCTTCCTCCTCCTCCGTAACATCCATCACCTTGATGGCAGCCAGCTGGCCCGTCTTCACGTGACGGCCCTGTTTCAAGAACACGTTGGATCACCATATCAGTGGTCAGTTAAGTCCCAATTAAACCTGAAACTCTGTTAATTTGCTTCCTCGCATATTCCCAGCATATTGCCATTCTGACTTCACATTTTCTTATCTTCCGTACACAACCGCATTAAACTCTTCAGACTGACAGCTTAAAAATCTACTGACATGGCGTTAAGCTAAATCAGAACCAGAGAAAAAAAAATGCAGAGAACATTTAACAAAGTACGGGGTAGGGATGGGCATTTCGACTAATTTACTAATCGTGTAACCGAAGCTGTTACTAATCGGGTAATCGAGTACTGTAATAAAAAATAAAATGACGTCATGTCTGACGGACAGAGCGCAGCCGGTGCATAAATGCGCTCTGTCCGTCAGACAGTCCACATTACTGACACACAGCGTCGTCACACACAATGTCAGGTGGATAATAAGAGTAGAGACTGGAGTTTAAGATGCACATACGGGGCAGATGTGCATCTTTATGCCGGGGAATAAATGCGCTGCATGCGCTCATTGCGCTCTGAGCGCTGAGTGCAGCGCATTTATGCCGCGGCTGCCACGGAGGATAAAACTTTTTTTTTCTTTTCTTTTTTAAATCATTAGCGGTGCTTATTTATTAGTCCACACTACACATGTTGGTGCCTTCGGTCCTCTCTGCCTCGCATCGTTTCAGGAAATAACAGGGAAGGTTTCAGAGTGTTTGTAAAGTGAAAGTATATTTTCTACCAGACTTGAGACCTGTCGTCTCCCTCCCGACGGCGTGCGTCGCCGAGGGAGGGAGGGAGAATTATTGTAAAAGGTTTGAAAGTCCGAGGCTCGATCCAAAAACGCTTTTACACAGCAGAAAATCACGTTGCTTGATCCGAAACTGTTTAACACTACAAAAAGCCGAACCAGGGCATGATAATGTAGTCTGATCCGACACTAGATTGCGCTCTGACGTGCCGTTTTTTTTAATCCTCGGGTACCCGAGTAATAAATTCATAACCGAGTAGCAGATTGCTACTCGAGTACTCGAGTACCCGGGTAACCGTGCACATCCCTAGTACGGGGCACTCAAGTGATATTTTATGGCTGTGCTTCAGCTTGCTCAGCTTTACATTCACCAAACAGTGACAGCTTATGCATTGAATGCTTCAGCACATTATTCAGATGTGATGATTGATGCATCACGTCTCACCTTGTACACCTGCCCATATGTCCCATTGCCGACAACCTCGACCAGCTCAAAGATTCCCGCAGGATCCTATGGGAGGACACGGGTAGATTCATGAGTCGTACGACAAACAGACAGCAGATAGTAACGGCTGCTATCTGGCTCCTGGCAATACAAAACACTGTTAAGGCTGAGGACACAAAAAAGTAATCAGATCAATGTAATTTCGTTAAACAACAACCTTGAGTATCTTTGACAAGCTTTCGGTTTATAAATACTGCATCTACTAAACCAGTTGCATTTTGGAAAGGTTTTTTCTTGTGCAGCACAAACTGTGCAACTGTTTCAGTGAGCAGAGACTTCACACACATACATGCACGCACAAAACACACACACATAGCCCTCTGTAGAACAGAAATCATACAAAAAACAAGAAAAAGAAACCCGGATGCTTTCTACTGTGTACACTAAAGCCAATTTGAATCCAATATTCCATATTTCCACACAAATCATGTGAACTCAATCTTCCCACTCACCACCCACCAGTAAGACTTTACATGGAGGAAAACAGACGAGCAGATTTACTAAATATTGATACCAGATTAGATGTACAAAGATGAATTTTGACAAAGAAATCAACATGACTTGTGGCCTTTCCCTATTTTACTCTTTTTAAGTTTTGATGCAGTGAACACATATTTCACAAACACTAATAATGAGTAGGTTGCTTCGATTTAATTATGCAACCCCCTCCCCCAAGAGACAAGGGAAAATGACAAGCAGTTCCACTTTCATGCAATTTCAATATGGCTTTAAGAAGATGTGTGGGTGGTGGGACTGCTGCTTTGGGTTTAGAATGTACAGCATGACCTATCCTGCTTTCATCTGTTTCCAGTGATGGGTTTTCTGCCTTCAACATGGAGGGGAAACATTCCTCAGAGACAGGGAACATTTGTGAGAAAAATAACATATCTACGTACAACAGACTGAGCAGTAGAAAATTATCAAAGATCAGATATTCTATTGAAAAAGTACAGTGCGCTTGATTGTTGACATATTGGCCCTAATTTTGAAGCGTGTTTAGTACAGCAACACAAAAGAGGTGGAACCATGACGTAAAAGTAAACAGCAAGGGAGTGATGGTATGGAAGAGAAAAATGTAATGATAGAGTGGGCGGCAAAGGCAGAGGCGGTAGCTTCACCTACGTCCAGCACAAAGAGTGGGATGAGAGGAATGAAGTGATAGAAGGGGAAGGGTACATGTTATGTTCGAGGAGTAGCAGCACCATCAGCACACACAATCAAATTCTCAGCAATGACTGCAAAAAAAAAGGGGGAAAAAAGCACAGAGGCAATAATACTATGAGGAATCTACAGCGTGTCTTCCTAAATCATCACAACTGCAGTTCTGATCCTTCATCTGGATATCATGCTGCCACGTTAATGTGTAAACTCAACATACTGGTGAGCCTCGGGGAGTAATACAATGATTTCTTTTCTTAATGTCAAGCTGTGCCCTGCCTCTTGTCGAAAGAACAGCCTCATTTCAGACACGGGTTATGGTTATTGTCCATGAGGAAGTTGACCACACATTTCCTGCCGTGGTGTCAATTTAGCTGACGGAGGAAGTCTTTAAAAAAGATGACTCTTATCTCTGGTTATACAGCTGCACCAGCTGCCGCAATCACAACCCAAACTTGATTTATTGTTGCGACTCAAACTTGCATTCGACAAAAACTCACTACTGAACAACTTTCTATTTGACCTTACCTTTTAAACGGCTTCCTAATCACTAAATACTGCAGTACAAGTCAAGGTCTTTGACAAACAAGAATTCCTGCAATTCAACAAACTAACTACAGCATCTTAATATCTCTGCAACCTCATTACTGCAGTTTGGGTGGAACATTTTTTAATTACTCCAGACTACTACTGTTGAATTATATTAGTTGGTAAAGCAGTTATG
The DNA here is from genome assembly GCF_905171665.1 of Trachurus trachurus. NCBI lineage: Eukaryota > Metazoa > Chordata > Actinopteri > Carangiformes > Carangidae > Trachurus > Trachurus trachurus. Next base: position 14,231,796 of record NC_139903.1, on the reverse strand, counting down.
GGCCTGGTGCCACCTGGTAAACACTTTTCATATTGGCTACACAATACACACATTCACAACTGTGTCATCTAAGGTCAGTGAATATCCACAAACACCTAGTATTGAACCGTTGGTGTTTTACCAAATCGTTTTTGTTAAGTAAAGTTGCCCAATGATGCTGTGAAGTAATATCAACACAAAAAACATCAAATCTGATATGAAGGAAAATGTAAATGATGTTCTGTAACTATGCAATATAACGCAACTCTTAACATTTGAAAATAAACCTTTGCAGAGCTTTTCTCTTACTATTTCAGCATTTGTTATTCTAACACTTCTCTGTAAGGTTATTTATGCAAAACACAGCAGGGACTGTTTTCACTGCAGAAGAAAAAAAAAGAAAAAAGAAAAATCACAAGACTAAACTTCTCATGAGTTTCATTTCCACAGGGCTGCTATTCTTTGCTAATCAGCATCAAGTATCCTCATCCAACTCTTAAGGTTTCTCTTCAAAACTGCAAGTAATGTAAATTTTATATGAACAACAAAAACATGTGAAGTTCATCAGATATTCTGTGTACATGTATTAATTTATTATGCCACCATTATCCAACACTGTTGCACAGGTGGCCTTGGTTTCATCCAGTGTTACTGGCATAGGAATGAAGTGTTTCTGCACAAATGACACATTTCCTGTACAGTGAATTGTTATGCAATGTCGAAGTTGTTCTGTACTCTGTAGGAAATATCTTGAAAAATACTTCAATAGAGCCACTTGAAGTTTCCCTGTGGATTTTATTTTGGTCCTCTGATAATACTATGGAGCTGTTTTTCCTGTGAGTATGCCCCCTTTGTCTCATGCAGAGTATACACAAGGTACATGGTTCCAAACTGTTCTTATATTATATTATTATGAACATATTGTTAAGATTTATAGATTTTTATAGGAGGTGCAGTGTATATAGTAAGTATATAATAAATATGCATGTGTATAATACATTACAACTTTGTTGTGAAATGTCCAGCCAATTATTGAAATGCAGAACGTAACACATTTCTGAGTTCAATGAAGTGATTGTAGCTCCATTCAAAGTGATAAAGTCATAGTGGCAACTGATTTCGACATGACAAACTCAGGTGAAGCCTCATTCCAGTCAGGTAACACTGGAACAATCAAGCTAGGATTTGGATAAACTAACCCTGATCCCTTGTTAAGCCCCATAAACCTGTGAAAGCTACACTCAAGTGCTGGAGAGTTTCCTGATATTTACAGAGGGCACAGGGATCCCCCTAAATCGGCTTTTCCTCTTTGTATGGTCTGACACATTTTAAATTTGATATCAATTTCACATTTTTACATTGTACATTTAACTGAGGGTCTTAGTTCCTTAACTTTTAAATAGCACCAGATGCATAGTTTCAGTACCTCTTTGGTGATATAGACTGACATTAAATATGCCAGTAAATATGAGAGTGAACATTATAGTGATGTTTAAAAATTAGTGTGGGATGTGAGCTCTTTTATTTCATTTGATAAAAGCAAGTGACTGAATACATAAAATCCTCATTTTAATGGTAATAAGAGTCTATCTTGGGGTGGGGGGTATACTGCTACAAAAACCATACATTTTACACCCATTCCACTATGATAGAGCGATAAAGAGAGTACCAGAGCTGTGGCTTTATTCACTGTATCCTTGAAAAGAGGGTTAGATTTTTTTTTATCAGTTGGGGATAGTGAAGTGGATAATGTTTATTTCGGTCTGACTTCATTTCTTGCTGGCTCAAATTGTTGGAGAGGTGTTCAAAACACCAGGCAAATTTCTAAGACCCTTCAAATTTCAGGCAGAGCTGGAGGCTTTGCCATTCAACTGGTTGTCTGTTGGATAAAATAATAACAAAGACTTTATCAAAAGACACCTTTGTCCATTTAAATGTCAGAGTTTATATTTGGTAACTGATAACTTTACGTTCATCTTTAAATGAACTGTTTATCGTGTCTGCTGTGTTCAAGAAAGAAATAATTTCACAGGACTAACACAGTGTACCTGGGGTTGTGTGAGAAAGGAGCAGTCATGTCACGTTATCTTCTTAGCAACACGTCAATTATGAAGACAGGACTGGCGAGTATAGTTCATTATCAGGTGAAGAAATCCTCAAATATCACTGATTTGAATCTGTGATACCAGCACAGGCCAGCTGCCTGTAGCAACACCAGGCCGAAGGATGTTTATTCCACCTAAACTTTGTTGCGTGGGTGTTTAATGGTCGTGCTTGTGCCAGACGCAAACTGACACCTCAGTTCTTATGACATAACATCTAATAAGTCCGTCTGCCATAATTCACATGAAAACAGTGCAGCACACTTATCTTGCAATAACAATACTCACCCTGAGGGCTGCGAGGTCTATGTCATCCAGGCTTCGTGTGGGGGCGTTTTCAGACATTGCTGGCGAAACTTATAACGTTAGCTAAAGAGTTAGCCAGTTATTTAACAACAAGTAAAAAATGAGGTGGCTGCTTTGACGAGCCTGAAGGGGCTCGTGTTTCAGATGAAAATCTTGCCAACGGGCTGTCTAATATGCCGAAACTGTTGCGGGAACAACACGGTAGCTCTTAGATTAGCAAACACATCGCAGATAGAGCTGCCACAGACGCACCCAGCTGGCTAGCTCACGTCAACTCTAGCCGAGAGCTATAATGTTATCCGCAGTTGTTGTTTTTTTTTTTTTACAGAAATGCCGGTGGCAATATCCGATCGAAACACATTCAAGTTAAATGAGATATTTCAACAAACTGTTCACGACGCCGTTAGCCGGCCATCGGTGCCGCTCTAACTACTGGCAGGTTTTCAATGCAGTGCACCTCCACTGTTGTTGAACACCTTGCTGCTGCGTTCATTTTGACGAGACGCCGCGTCTTTGCTGCTGTACAACATCACTGCTAATGTTGTATTGGACAAAATGACGCGTCTCCCGGGAGGACAAAAAAACAACAACTACCAGAGAGGGCTGGTGTGGCACTGAAGCATTCCTTGATCTGCTGATAAAGTCTAAAATAACATTAACGGTTCAGCAGCGCAATGGTTGTTTTTAAGGAGAACGCAACGTCTGATGTGATGGCGTCCGGATCCGTCCGCACCGCACCGTACCAGAACCGACTTAATAAATACGTCCTCCCGGGATGTTCCTATGGCACAAGTGCGGAAAATGACAAATAATGGCCTCGCCTGTTGTATTAATCTTTGCGGGTGCAGTTGTCAAACTTGTTAACGCGAGTTAAATGTTCCTCAATCGGAGCCGGAGCGCGCGGTAATCCGAATGTCCGAGTCAGGTGCGCGCGATCAATCGAACGTTAACTACCTGGCTACCGTTGCTAAGCTAGCGGACGAAACATTCTTTTTCCTGAATAAACTTTCCTTCTTCGTCCATTTTCTGTGTTGACAGTCGCGCCTAGCAGTGCCAACCTTCCGGGGAAAACACAGGCACACACACACACGCAGACAGGCAGGCAGGAGGGCAGGCACTATGTTCTTGCCAACCACCGTAATACTTGTCAACCGGGGCCCTAGACTCTGTCAAGTTTGTAAGTGTTGTTTTCGTTCTCCGGCGTCCAGATTTTATGAGTTGTAGTTGTAGTCCAACACTGCGCGAGACGATGCAGTTTAAAAACTGCAGCTAACAGCCAAACTTGTTATATCGCCATGTTTTGCTTCCCAAGTCCTCCCTCCTCCTCCCTCCCACTCCCTGCCTTGATGTAGTCTTGCGGGGTTGTACTGGCGATTGGCTGCACACACACTCCTCAAGTGTTTTCTGTTCTTGGACGGCTACGGCGCTTCATCAGGGACAAATTACCTGAACATTCACGGTGGACTTCGACCTGCGTACGCAACTGCCCCTGTCTGCACTGGGCGGCAGAGCTGAGGTCATCCACTGACATGTCCTCCACTGACCTTCTTTATCACTGAACACACCCCATAATTAAGTTAAGCACAAGTTAAACACATAGAGAACACGCTATAATAAGAGTTACAGGCATACAGTGTTTCTTTTTGCAATAAAGGCCGATGATTTGATGTTCGAGATTTCTCTTCTTTTTCTTCTCGCTCTAATGTTATGAGTGTGTAATGTGTTTGCCATCCTAACAGCTTTATGATTGCTATAGTCATATGTCCATTAAGACAGGTCCACCTTATCTTCAGCGGATGATGATGGTGATGTATAATGCATGATTCATTCACTTCCAAAGCATCAAGTGAAAGTTCATTTCATTTCATTAAAAAAATAATAACCTGAGAATTGGATGGGTGAGTTCTCAAACATTTTTGCATTAACATAAAAAAAATGAATAAATAAATAATAATACGTCTACCAAATCTATAATGTGCTAAATAGCTATTTGATCCAAGAATATAGGCCACTAATGGCAAAGGGTGTATCTGGAATGTAGAGGAATAGTCATACCAGTGGTTTACGGGATAACAGATGTTATCAGTGGTTTCTGGCATTTGAGTAGGTCTACAGTTTTTGATAAACACATGTGGATGTGTGGTTTTCTATCTAGGTTTCTAGGAACACTATGAATAGCATTATGATTTTCTGCATGGGAAGTTTGCCATTTTGATTTGGAAAATCAAAGTAAAAGCAGAGATTGATTTTGAAATTCTAAAAAATAAGTTTATTATGGGAAACAGATGCAACAAATTAGGAAGTAAAGTTCATAACTGTAGAGGCAACACTTAACATCTCTCTACCCCTGAGTGTTAGTAACTTATACATCAGTTACTCCAAGATAATAATCTAGGTCTAAAGATATGTTTACATAAAGGTTTTCACATGGTGATTGTTAGGGATATTATACACACATTTTTATTAATTATATATTCATAAAAGATATTGTTAATGCTGGCTAGTAGTAAAACAAAAATAAAATTCATGAAAGAAGTATAAAAAAGTATAAGGTCACTTCTCATAGTAGGCTATACCACAGACATTTCTGTGAAATCTCTAAACAAAGGATACCAGTCAAGGCAGCAACTGTGTGCTTTATAAGAGAGGAAAATATGGTGAGTGGCTTTTTAATACCTTCCAAGCAAGGATGGACAATTGTGAAGTCGCCAGTGCACCATCTCTCGACTTAGGTGATCTTAGTGGCAGCTTTGACAAGGTATAAAGTGGCTGTGTGAAGGGTGCTGCTTGTGGCGTTGATCTGTGAAACGTGTCATGTGTCACATTCAAGTCAGCACTGGGTGCACCAGGGTAGTGTAACTGTGACTTGTTGTGGGCAGGTTGCAAAATCTCACAAGGCTATCGGTGCACACTTCAAACAGAGATCTCTTTCAGATATATGGGACAGTGTTTTGACAGTTAAAAATATGTTACAGAAATACCCAATTGCAAGCTTCACCTGCTGTCTATTGCCTCTCTGGTGGTTGTTATCTAAAAAAAACAAAAACAAAAATGCAGATATGATAGAGGTGCTTTTACTGCACTGATTAAGTCAGACCAGTTGGTTTACCATGTGAGAAACCTCCAAATAGATTTTTTTTTTTTAAAAAAGGTCATAACATTTTTTTTTACCTTGGTGTCCAATCTCATCTTACAAAACTTTCTTTTTCCACCGTTACTCTACCTGCTCAAACTTGTATTCTGTCATCTTGCATCTGAGAAACACAATTATTATATGACATCATTGCATAAAAAAACCCATGTCCTGTTTTGTTTTTTTTCTAAATGAGGAAGCGTGGGGTTTCTATGATTATTACATGATTTTTTCATCAGATAAGTCAATGCAAAATCTCAAAGGAGGGCTAGTTGACTGCCTACATTTACCACCAATGCTACATATTTGTCCAGTGCAAGACTCTTCCAGACTGACCAGTAGTGGCCAGTCAATATCTCCTGGCTCAATAAAAAGGAATGAACAGGTTTAAAGATCACAAAATTGTAAAGAAATCATCAAAGTCTTTGCACCTTGAGATTAAAAATATGACTTGATGCTGTTCTACACCGAGGAATAGCATCATGAATGAAAGCCAAATTATGTCACCATGTTACAGCTTAAGGTAAATCACCTTAACAAATGTGTAATGTGAGGAATTAAATTGGATAGGCATGCAAGATAGTGAATGTCACTTGGACCCTCCTTTTCCTCACGAAAATAGCTGAACAATACAACAGTGAAGCGATGTGTGTCTCTGCTTCACACCACTTTCTCAAAGCCAAGTGGACAGAGGAATTTTCTAATTCATCGGTTGTCATGGTGACTCTTAAAAAGGGAAAAAAATGTGACAATTAAACAGTAAAGCACCCTTTAATTATCCCGCTTTCCCTTCCTTCCCTCAGCTTCTTCACCTGATCATATCAAATCCCGAACATTTCTAAAGGACTTTGCCTCCACAGATACTGCCGATCTCCTTTCAGCATATTAACTTCTATTTTCCGGCACACCATCCTGATTTAGCAAGTTATCCCTCTTATCAGCAGCGCTCTCCCTTTTCTGTCCTTTCCAGCCTTTATTTCAGCTCCGATCCAGTCATCTCTTTATATCCGTCACCATAACAACCACAAATGTTCTGACAGATTTGCTGGCACTGCAGTAAGAGGTGAAGCCTCAAAGAGAGAGAGAGAAAGAGAGAGGGAGAGAGAGAGAGAGAGCCACCCATCCGCCCACCCAAAAACCTTGCACCAATAAATGTACACTATGTTCCCAGATCATGTGAGATGCTTGATTTTCCAATACAACCTTGCAATCCTCTCCTGACTCATACATTCATCTTTGTGTGTTTTGCACCGCGGCCAGACCTGCAAGTCCAGATTGCACTGTAGGACTTATGAATCTGACATCGTTACCACGGACAAACGGGCCTGTAGGCTACTGTACAGATAAAAAATATTGTTCTAAAAGGTTATCAATCATTGCAATTCATCTACATTTCAGTGGTTATCTTCAGACTTACAGACGAGTCTATTGTTGGTCCAAGATACAATATAAAAACATATAAACAAGTAACAAGTACATGGTGTTAAAATGGCACCTTTTCCCCACTGGTGAAGTAACAGGCTTGGAGCTACTTTAAGTTTAGTGTGTTGTGCTGAATGAAACTACAAGGGGAAACATGTGGTACAGTAGCTCTTTAACTAATGTGTAGTGGTCTGATCCAGTCTGAGTTGTGGTTATGTCCACAGCCCCACAGGAGCCATGCCTTCTTTAGTGGCCAGCGGAGGCAGCAGGTTCTCCTCACACAGGAACCTCAGGGGGAAGTGGACCAGCAGCCCGCGGACGGCCTTCAGCTCCTCCGCCGCCTGCTCGGGGTCCGTGTCGCAGAGGCGCTCCTTGCTGGAGTACTCCTTCAGGTCTCGCATGTTGTGGACAGAGTTGTAGGGCAGACACCTGAAGACCTGTATCACAACAGGATGAAGGAGAGAAGAAAACTAAGACTTCTAATGTCAGGAATAAAAAGGCCCACAGATGATGATTAATGACACAATTTTATACCTTGTCGTAAATGGTGGCATTTAGTTTAGCAGATGCAGTCCAGACGAGGAAGAAGAATTCATCACAGATTGGATCATCAACATTGATACTGGGGTCTGAAGGAGCTCCAACAAGAACACTGGTGAGGGAAAAGAAACAGCAACTGAAGTAAGAGGACCAAGCGGTAATGTATCGTCTTCTGATGTAGGCTATTGACATTTGATACGATGGAAAGATAAATCGTAAACAGTAGCCTACTAAGATCTACTGCAGTGATTCCCAACCTTTTTTGGCTCGTGACCCCGTTTTGACATTCACAAATTTCTGGCAAAACCTGCGATCATGTGCAGTCATGTGATCGCAGGTTTTGTCAATCAAGATGCACCAGCTCAGATATTTGTATATGCTGCATTTTATTTGATCGATTTATATATTATATTTTTAATCATAATTTTAAAAAGAATAATAACTAGTTAAAAAAAATATATATATCAGTAATTTTTTTTCAATTAGACATTTCTGGCAACCCCAAGGTTGAAATACACTGATCTACTGTATCATATGTCACATCTAGAGGTAGTAATCGTCCATGGTCATACACACTGGGGGTCATTGTACTGACCTGAAACACTCTTTGCGCAGAGCGAGTGTGAGGGGTCCTGCCTGGTACTCTTCCCCTCCCATGATGGATGGGACCCTCTCTTCATCTTCCACAAACACTGCCAGCTCACTGTCTCTATTGCCCAGCATGCTGCGGTCGTTGATGTTGGCTGACCCTGGAACAGCAGTGCAGAACACAAGCTTTAACTGTCTGTTTTTCATTTCCTATCAACACATTATGTAAGTGTCAGAATGAAAAGAAATTATGATATTGTCATTGTCATTGCATTCCTCTGAATGAGCGCTGCTTTTCCGGTTTTCCCTCATTCAGTTGTTTGTAATGTGCATTTTTATTGCTCGGATATGCATTTGAAATTGAGTGTGGGGGATTATATTTTATGTTATGTGAAATCTGGTCTGTTGTGAATTAAGAAGAACTGAAAGCTGACAAATTACAGTATGGAGTATGAAGAAGAAATTCAAGTTGAGATTTAGGTGTTTTCATTTGAATTTTATAGTTTCACATCATTCAGTTTGTAGTGTTAGGGGATTTCAGTCTTGCAGCAGTTTTGATGAACAAACACAGCTTTTATTTGCTAATTTGGTGACAAACACATGGATGCCTCACATTAAAGACCACGCCGTGTTTTGATAATTGAATGTTTTTAATGTGAATGAATGTTTGGTTTGAATTAGCAGTAACTTAACACATCTCCAGTGCAGTGTTATGGGAGTAAACAGCATGAGTGAGCACTGTTTCCAGGGAATTCCCCATGACTGGGCAATTTAAATCCAGACCGTAGCTACCACAAAGGGTGAGACCATATATAGATAATATGGATACTTCACATATAAAGTGTGTAGTTAAATTGAATGATATCTGGCAAAGAAAAGGATGATTAAAAAACAAGGGGTTTAACTTGATAAAAACCTGAAGGTTAAAAACCTTAAAGGCAACTGAAACAATTAAATTAATATCTAAATAAAATCCTTAAAGCAGATATCAGTGGAATGTTTTTGTTAATATAAGTCCTAAATAGTCCTATTTTCCGTCAGCAATCACTTACATGAAGTATTTCAGCCTAAACACGAGTCTCTCCGTCACTCTGCTCTGCTGTAACCCGAGGAGAAAATTTTCCTTGTGGGATACAAGTGTTATCCAATGAGGAGAGAGAACGGCATGAAGGGCTGTGTGTGCAGCCAAGGGATGCGCGTGAATGTGGTGACGTAGCACGAGGACCAATTGATGCCTGACAAGGGCGGGGGCTGCCAACTCATGGTGCGTTCAAAGAAACTCGTACTTTGTGTTTTTCCTTCCTGTGAAGTCATACCAGTTCGATCTGGTACGAGTTCACGGGTCGGAAGTTACGAGTGGGCGTTATAGGGAACTTTCACAGACAACAGGATGGTAAAAACACGAGCTACGGGTTACCTGGAACGCTACCAAGTCGTAGTTGTGACTTGAAGCTGTAACTTACGGTTTCAAAAGCCTGCCTTGAACGCAGCATTAGCCGAAACGGCCGTGAAGCTGATATCTGCTTTAATATTTGTGAAGCTTTAAAGTACATTGTTTCTTGTTACTTTATCTTGCTGTTCTCTGGCCAGTGTGCTTTAGTACATCCTACTAAATGATCTTATACTTTGTATCCTTCATATTATTCAGTCTTGTAATTAAATATCCATATACTTGTTTATGTGCACATTTTTATTTTACCACAGTTGTATTTGTACTTTAGTGTCATGACATCTTTCAGAAATGACAGACATATTGATTTGGTCACACTATTGCTTCATAGTTATGGTAGACAATGAAATACAGCTCAGTCATGACTCAAAGTGAAAATTATCTCTGTGTCTTTAAGTGAGTGACTCACCTATGATGTAGCAGCGATCATCAGCAATGAGGGTCTTGCTGTGAACATAGATTAGCTCTGTGACAAGTGACTGGGAGAGCTGCGAATGTGTCCTCAGGCCACAGAGTGTGATGTACTCCGTCCACTTGTCCTCAACTGGGAAACAAAACAAAGTGACATAATTCAAGAGAGGTGATATAAAGACACAGTGAAGATGTATGGAAAAAAAAAAAACTCATGTAGACATATGGACTGTTTAAGTTATGTGAAAAGAATGATGAAGGATTAAAACAGAGACTAGTGAGCAGATACCTAGTACCAGTAGCTTCAGTTTAAAGGAGCAATGTGAGGGGAAAGAAAGAGAGCCATGTTAGAGAGGAAACAGGTGGCACTTTGTGATGGGAGGTGGATTTTTGAATTGAAGTGACAGCAGGAAAGTGTGACCGTAGACTCACGTTCAGTAAGCCTTGACAGGATGGAGTGTTCCCCTCGGCACATGGTCCTAAGAAGAAATTGCATTAAAATTAACAAAATACAGAATGATAATCTAACAATAAATCATGACAGATAATAAAACAGTAGTTTGCATTTACGAAAATCATGGAAAGCTGATACCTGTTAATTAAAGGAATGCGTGATTTGCGTTATAATGCCTATATCCTCTTATTTTGTGTTTAGATGAACAGCGTACACATCACAGTTAGAGTACACTAACTAAAGCTTAATCAGTCAAGTTCAATAAATCCTTCCTCATGAGGATTCATTATTTTCATCCCATTTTTAATCATAAATAAGATAAATCCACATCACTATTTGGAAATGTCCTATAAAAGTCTCACCTGTAAGTGAAGTGCAGAATAGCTTGGATGGCGTTTCCACCACCTGCACTGATGTCTCCCTCAAACCCAGGAAGCAGAGGAATCACCACAAACACTCTGTACTTCTTCTGCTCTCTGCAGAAAGACACAGTGTTAATGTACATTTTATACAAAGAGCGAAAACACTGAAAGCGACTCTTTGCTGCACTTGGTTTGACATGTCGTAATCCGCCTTCAGCACAAAAGCTGCTTTGTAACTTCCAAGGTTAAAAGAATGTGTGGATGTGTAGCACTGCACTACATGAATCTGACTCGTTCACTCCAAACAGACCTGTGTGCGCGCAGGATTCGCTTCACAATCGCATCACCGATCCCGTTGTAGACGGTCTTCCCATCGGCACAGCTGATGAAGAACTGGTTCTGCAGGCAGAGAGAAGGCAGATGGTGGCTTGGTATGAGCCGAGGGCTAAAACAGGCAGGTAGCTGGCAAGGAAGGGGGTGAGTTATGACTGCATTCAGGCCCATAAAATTAGACTCACACTGGCCACAGAGTCTCTTAGTGATGTCAAATTAATGTGTCAAATGGTATGTAAGTAAGCATCACAGACAGAAAATTACATGAACGAAACAAATGCTCTGCAGCTTTCAATCATGCAGAAATATACACACACACACAAACACATAAAGGCACAGACATATTACATATTACAGATATTTTTGTGTGCATACTGTATAGCCACCACATCCCTGCATTACCTCAATGTAGATGTAGTGTTCGCTGTTCTCGATGGTGTGGACGTAGGCGTTCAGGATTGAGCTCTCACAGGTTCCAGTTGACCAACGATCAGCAGAGCGCAGCACCTCAAGAAATGATATGTAAAAACTAAAACACTCTGTCTTTGGACACACTGTGTAAAACTCATGTTTTCAGAATACTTCTTAGAAAAGGGTTTTCATATTTGCTTCTTAACTTTGTGTCTTCCGATAAAATGAAACATCCATGTTCAAACCTTCAGTTGATTTTCTGCAAGTGAAAACTGAAACAGCTCTATTCATCTCTCTATTGTTTGCGGTGCACTGAACTTGAGCTTTTTGCATTTATCTCTGCTCAGAGATGGTTCGTTTGGGAAATGCGGCTCCAACAAAACACTCACACAAAAATGAAATGGACCTGTTGCGGCCCTGACACATGGCCCCTGAAACCTGAGTATACTGTAGGAGCAACAATAGCTGATTGAACAGATGGGGCATAGAAGGTAGCAAGGGTTAAGGTTACAGGCCACCGCCCTCAACACAGTAAGAAAATACATAGAGGAATACTTACATAGAGATACACTATTTTACATTAAGTGTTGCCTATAGCTTTATTATTAGCTATAATGTCAGGTCAGTGTTTGTCTGACTGATAAAAACATCTTAGAAAGTTGCTTCATGTAACATCTCAAGTATAATCTTGATATTTGATCAAATCAAAGACTGAAAGCCTGTGTCTCATGGCAGTTGCGCTGCTAATGCTGGTGTTTCTCCTAATCTGGACCACAATTCCCATGAAGCCTGTTGCAAATGAGATACTTCCACTTGTTCTCCTTCGCTGTCCTTGGCAGGACATTTGTTTTCTCTGGCTTTACTGAGCAGGATAAACATGTTGGAAGTGATTTTGTTCCACGGGCTCTACTCTTGTTCCACCATCTGCCGCTGCAACCAACTCTGAACAGTTTAGCTGCAATTTCAAAGCCAGAACAGCGTCTCTTTGTTGTACTGTAAATAAATCCATCTGATTTCCTGCTGGATCTGACTTTGTGTCACACAATGTACAATGCAGAGTGGGAGCCAGTAGTGGCCTTCAGTCTCTTTGCCATTGGCCTTGTTTGTCTACAGTGATTAGTCATTTCACTCATTTATCTAAATTAATATTGTGATGATCAGCAGCATGGTTTGTTTTGAAAATTGAAGTGAATTTGTTGGCTAATAAGAGGGCTCTTTAAAGATCCCTGGGGAACTTGATGCTTATGTGACACCAGAGTCTCTTCCCTGCGTGTACATTAAGCATTATAACTATATTATAAATACTAATGTAAAGGAGGCAGTGATGATTTTCTATGCAGGGCACTCTGACACTCAGTTTCTGGCTGGCTTCAGTGTGAAGCTTATCTCTGGGAAGCCTGATTTATCTGGAATGCTAAGGTCTCACTGGAGCAGCCTTTGTATTGGAGACTGGAGGCCGAAAAGCACTGCATTACCCAGATAACTGGACCTGGCGCTGTGACAAGTCTGAAGTAGATGTGTTTCTTTTGCACTGCTACACACCAACCTGATTTGTACGTTAATTTATCATCATTTTATAAACAAGATTATGGCAATCCAATAAAATAATGATTCTGTGCCTTGTTCAGGAGGCAAAGCACGAGTTAGAGTCCTTCAGGTTAACCTGCATAAAGTTATGATCTAAGATGTTGATGTTTTTTTTAACAGGTGCTGCACAATCGTTTGATATCATTTGTGGTGACCGTGTTTGCATAAATACCTGCACTTTGGCCTTCGTAGACCCAGGCACGGTGAATGAGAGTGAGTCAGCAGAACACTGAGACTTCGGAAGAAGGTATGGGTAGAAGTCATCCTTGTACTTGCTTTTGAAGATCTAGAAAAAAGGACATCAATGAATGGAAGGCAGTTTTTTGTTCTTTCTGTTTGTCATGTTTCTTCCTGTTCATCTAATCTTATTGAAGAGTTTTATACTACTCACAATCCGAGTCCTATTTTCCTACACCAGTAACATAGTAGAAACTGTGGAAAACTACTATTTGATGATGCTAAAAAAAAAGTTAATATTAACATTTATTTTGTTTGCACTTGTATATTGATTGACTCACTATAAAGCAGATTCCAGAAGAGCACTAAATGCCTCAGCCTCTACTACAATGAGGATGTTTACAATACGGTATTATGCTTTGCTATGAATCAGACCTTGGTGAAGTTCCAGCGCTGGATGAAGTGGCGGGCAACATCCCTGGCAGCTCTGCCATGAATAGCTGCAGACAGATCACGCCACGGCATGCGAGGAACTTGAGTGCGGTCGATGTTATCTGAACAAGAATGAAAAGCAGTCCTTTCAGTTCCCTGTTCAGAGTTTCTCCGTGTGTGTGTGTGTGTGTGTGTGATTCTGGAGGAGATTTGGTTATGTACCTTCAAACGGTTTGTCCAGTTGGACCCAGTCTTTCCTGATAAAGTTGCTGTAGTCTTTCCCAAGCCACCGTTTAGTGTTTCCAGTCAGACCATCTGGGTCCTGCTCCTCTTCCTTTTCTGGTTCTGATGCTTTTGGATCATCAACCACATCCTTGTCCTGGTTAACAGAAAACCTGTTAGCATCTGGAGGGAGTGTGAAAGCCCTTTGGTTCTCCAATAACCATATTGATGGTGATTAGCGAGTGTAAACAAGCTTAAAGGAATAGTTTGTAGTCCAACAACACTTGGACAACTTGTAATATTCCTCCACACTGCTCGTCCGCTGCAATCAAAGTGTCCTGAAGGGATATAGTCCAGAGTTTACTCTGAATGACGTCATTTAGGACATTTTTACAGCCTAAACAGTCCTGTATTCAATTTACCTGGGACGCGCTCTCACGTTCATGTGCGTGAATGTCAGAGTGCAACACAGGACTGTTTAGGCTGTAACAATGTCCTAAATGACATAAACTCTGGACTATATCCCTTCAGGACACTTGGATTGCAGCGGACGAGCAGTAAGGAAGAAGATTACAAGGTTTTTGTGTGGTTTTATGGACCTTTTTGTGTCGGGCGCTATTGACTCTTCTATTGACCCGGGTCTCCAGATGCACTTTGAGGAATAAAAAAACTACTCCGGAGTATTCATCAGCATGAGGGTGAATTTAATTTTTTGGTGAACTATTCCTTTAAAGTCACATCCTTACTCCTGCATCTCCCTTTGGCTCCTCCTCATTCAGACTGATGGAAGTCAAGCCCAGGTCAGTGAGCTGGTACTGGCTGTTATCCCACCTCCCGAACGCCAGGTCTAGCCCCCCGACAAAGGCCACTGTTTGGTCAATGGCCACCATCTTCTCATGGTGCGCCCACAGGAACACCACAGAGGAGACGTGGTCAGGGTGCCGCATTACCTGACGGAGATAAAAGGAGATTTAAATTGAGGTCAAAACATGAGATGGGGCCTCTGGCAATTGTCTAGCCATTCTCTGTGTGTCACATTATGCAGCGAGGCGACAGACAGACCTTGATGTTTGGGTGCATATTCATAAGAGTCCTCTTGCTGTGCTCACTATTGATGCCAAGGGCTAGCTCCACCTCTTTGTAGAGCAGAACACACACTTTGACTCCTTGTTCCTGAAGGAGAAGGTTCAAAAGAGAGGTGAAAAAAACTACGGAAGCAGGTTGTGAAATTTGGAAATTATTTCTATTCTTAAAAAAGAAAAGAAGAGGGGAATCCTTACTGCTTTGCGCTTGAGTATCTCATCCAGGCGCCAGTAGTTATCAGTAGCTGGCCTCTTCAGGAAAACTTCGGGGCTGAGCCTGCCAGAAAATATAACACAATATTTTTCATTATTCACAGTGGAAATGCTCTTCATCTTTAGTTGAAATATTTGAATGGTGAATTGACAAGGAATTTATGGTTTGTTTTTTCAATAATTTCCTGCAGGTGTTGCTGACACTTACCACCAATCTGTGATGAAGATTTCCTCCTTGGCCTGTTCCAGAGCATCAGCCAGGTCGGCAAAGTAGCCGCTTCCATTCACATACCTTCAAACAATAATCAATAGACCAAAGAGTTTAGCAAATAAGGACAAGATTTGGTGACAGAGAGCTGTAAATCTAAGACTGACTCCACATCTGACCATTTAGTGAGCGTATCTTTGCGTGGTGGTGCGAACCCATCAAAGCGTTGCACTTTGAGGTAGTCGGAGGATTCTGCCAGTGTGTTGATTTCATGACTCCACCAATGCGCTTGTCTGTAACTGCTGCATTTGATGATCAGACTCCTGCACAGGAACAAACAAGCAATTTGTGTATTGTAAACACATCATATAACCACATGCTTATACTCTTATCCAGATCGCATAGGCAAAGAGACAAACAGACGTACCGAGTGAAGTTCTCAAAGCAGACACCGTATCTCGTGTCTGTGTGAGCACGGCCTACTTTCACTTTGAACTCGGGATCAAACAGCAACACAAAGTTGATGCTGCCGTTGTCTCGATTCATATACATCAGGAAGGACTCTTTCACCACCAGCCACCGGCGGGACCAGCGGAAACAGAACTGATGATGTCCAGCGCAGTTTAGGCCTTGGATCCGGTGACCTCCCGATCTCTTGAAGATGGGCCCCTCCCTGTTGACAGATGTTGCACAATAAACCTCTGTCCCTTACAAACTTAATCACTTCCCCACTTTCCCTTGTGTCTCTCACAAGATATTTGCTTACAAGCCTTTGGATCCAAGATCGGTGACGAAGGAGAGAGCACCAACAGAGAGGAACTCCAGCTGGAGAAAAACAAGAGACAGTGTTCAGACGCTTCATTACATCCACTTTGTATACAGTACAATACATGTTATGTACTTTTGTGTTTCATGGCTATTACCATGCTGTGATCATTTTTACAGAATGCGTTGTCCAGCAGACCATTCAAGTATTCCTCTAGGTATTTCTGCAAAAGAAAAGTGACAACATTTTGAAATGCAACTTAATGTATAGCAGTCTGAGATTTCGTTCTGTGCAGTAGATCTGCAACAATATATTTCTGACATAAGTTCAATTATTATCATTTTTGTGACAGTAATTGTAAGAACATTACAAATGTGCTTTTTGCACAAAACAAGTAGCCAGTCTTAAACATATACAACTTAATATCTATAGTATTAAGTTGACCAGTATGTAATAATGAACTCCAGCTCCAACCAACAATGCACAAAGATTTACATTCATTCAGTTGGTAGATCATTTTGATACCATTTTGCTTGAGGTCCTTCTGGTCCGTTCAGTCCCATGCAGGCTTGGCATTTCCTCTGACATGTGTCTCAGCTGCTGCCTCTCCTTTGCAAATCTTTGAAATAAATTTGAATATTCAAAACACAGTGAAAATACTGCTCCTCTGTCAATGAAAACATAAAGCAACCCACCACCCTGATTTCAAGAGTGAAATGTTGATTTGCATGATCAAGATAAAAAAGATTGATTCCGCTGACCTTCCCAGAGGCAGCAAGTGAATCATCATCCTGTGTTTGTAAAGGTCTCGATGCAGCTCCTGGAAGTGCTTGTACTTTCTCTTCACCGTCCAGTGGAAGGGGCCGTGTGTTAACCGCACAGTGTACAAGGTGCCTACATGGACCTGGATGGACATTAGCGACATGGAGATCATGAGCATGATTATGTAAATCATGAAAAATCAAAGTCTCAATCAAACAAAAAGAGAGAATAGGATTCTCAATCATTTTGAATTTCAAATCAATTATGAATTTGGATGCTGGGAGAAGAATTAGAGCATGACTGAGACACCCTTACATAACTCAGTTGTTACTAATGCTTGTACATTTTAGTGAGTTGCTTTATTCACATTACAACATGTTTCTCTGGCTCAACAATCATGAATAAACCATTAAACTTCTCGTACTTTTTAATGTAAATACCCATGTGGAAATGCAGCATGAAAATTCAGTGGTGAACGCAGCATGATGCATCATAGCTCTAAAAGTGATTTGATTTCCCGAGCAAAATGTACAGTGGCCGTGAAAGCTCAACACACTGTACCTTGGGGAAGCACATGGAAACACACAAAGCTGCAGTAAATTCATAAAACATCTGTCAAATTGACACATTACTGTAATATAGCATGTTAATGCATTTTGCATGTGTTGTGATTTGCATGTGTTTTTTTTTTTTTGGCAGCACAAGATGCCAAATTGATTAGGATGTTTTCTGGATCTACAGCGTCTTTTTCTATTTGCATGTGTTTACTTAACTCGAAGTACATTGAGCTCTACGGGACCAAAGTTTAAAAAAAAATAAAAACACTCTCCATACAATTTCCAGCTTTCTCTCCATCTGAAAAACAGCAGCTGAGCCTGTTGGCTCAAAGCAGCACGCAGCTCAAAGTTCAAACGCCCACACAGAGGTTCAGCTAAAACACAATCCAGGTACAGCTGACTGTTAAGACTTGAAACAAACTGCTCCTGTGGTTTTACTACTCTCACAGACAAAATGTCATTTTTTGGTAAAGCATGGTCAAGTTTGACTTCAGGGTGATTTCAGCTTTGCTTGAAAATCACATTAAAAACTGATGCAAAAAAATTACTGTGGGTTTGTCATTACTCGGTTTACAGGATTTTTAGAGTAGAAATTGTTTCAAGATGGTCATGAAGGACATGGTGAAGCATAGATAAACGTGCGTACTTTGACTTTCTGTGAATACTACAGTAGTATCCTTTGAACCACCAACAAGAGAGAAAATGTAAAGGATTTTCCATCTAGAGACTGTACCTTTGAGCGAGTAGTGTACTTCTCTGTGTTGTCCACTTTGCATGTAATTGGGACACCGGGTATTAAGTGAGGGACACCCGTCTCCTTTAATTCAGGAAGATGATGAACCACCATGAAGGGACGGCCATCTGTGAGGATTTAGAGGATTTGAACATTTTAGTGAACTTCCTCTGGTGCAGCCATTAAACGTTCTTAACAGGCAGGTTGTGCCTCAGGTTGATCATCTTACCGCTGGTGGACATGAGGCCATCTAACTCATCTGGACTGAGATTGTGGACGTCCTTGGAGAAGCGTCTTCTACCCAGGTTCTGTGCTGTCCCGCTCTGAGCCACTGGCTCGATCACGTCCTCTGTACTGGCCATCACTCAGTAGTTGCAAGTGCCAGCTGCCCTGCTGCACACACAAAGGAAAGGAGAGATTTACATTTACAGAGTTTGTGAACTACTGCTCTCGCCACCATGAGCACACAAAAGATGCACTAAATTAGCATGCACGACAAAACTGCACTTCTTTGTAAACACACCACAGCAGATTGACAGTATTTAATTACTATGAGGTGATTCAGCTCTGCAGTAAAGGCAAACATACAATAGCCTACTATAGCACACTGATACCACAGAGTGCAAGTGGAAGGGTTTGGCTGTATCACGATCACGCATTTTATATTTCTTCACTTTTGTGTATGATAGTGTAGCTACAGTTGAGCAGGTTGTTGTTTGTTTATATGATGTATTTTAAAAGTAGGAAAAAACTGCAGGAATCATTTGAAAGGTACAACTCTGACATTTTACTGTGGGCAAATATATTAGCCAGTAGTGTATGTATAAGTAGCAGAGGAAGCAGCAGTGGCAGTGCATTAACTATAGTGTGTAGCAGTAGCAACAGCAACACTAGTAACAGCAGTTTAGGGGCACTAAAGGCAGTCATGCATTACCAGCATTCCTAGCACCAGCAGTCACTGTCGCTACACAAGAGTCACATAAAACAACACACAACTCTGTGGAGCTGTAGCTTTGTAGGTGTTTGAAGAGGTCGATGAGCTACAGTGAGAAGTTCTGACATTGTAAACAAGAAGTGAATCTAATCCTCAAAGAGGGCAACTCATCCTGCTCACACAGAAGGTGGCGCACACGTAAACTCAGCAGCACTAGTGCCAACGCAAAAACAGAGAGCTGCAGGCATCTAGTGTCATTTATCTGCTGAACGTGTGATCGACGTTGCAAAACACATAGTAGGATGCCACTGCAACAGGGAGAACAGGGTGTGTGTGTGTGTGCCCTTTTGTATGCCGTGTGGGTAGATAGATGTCTTTGTAAGGCCGAGTAGTTTCCTGCATGGGTAATGAGGGAACAGGGAGGGGCGGTGTGTTTCTGTGTTACTGGGTAATACTGCTGATCGTAACTCGCCTCGCTATACCTCTTTTAGACCTGGTTTCAATAAAGTACTTGCCACATTGCATTACCTTTACCTTACCTATCTGCGGGCAAGAGAAACTACAGGAAGAGAAAGTAGGACTGGGAAGCAGGTAAAGGCTGAGGTAGGCTAATGCTGAACACTGGGTGGGAACGTCACCTTCACTGCACTGGCCAAAGACTGTTGGCACGATCTAAATACATGGGGAGTTTCAATGAAAACAAGGAATGTGTAATACACAGTCGTCAGTCATTCTGTGATTATTCAGCACATTAAAATGTCCATGCTATTAAAAGTTTAGCATCTTCTAGATCTAGTTGCAGCTCCCTCTGGTGATCACAGTCTCCTCAGACCTAATAACCGATGTATAGCAACTTCACACAATCATCTCTTAGGTGTGAAAACATCGACAGAGAAACTACAAGGTATTAAAGCAATAAAATGTAACATAACATCAGACCCCCCACCGCAATGCTACACCACAGTCTCTGATGAGATGTGACAGACAAGAGAAGACAAGCTGAGCTGAACCAGCAACTCAGTCTGAGGTCTGACCTGTACTGTCAGAGCTTTGTTATGGGTCACCGCTCTGTGAATATAGGTTGATACTTTATAGCAATATTAAAAGGAATCTAAATCTCGATCTATTCTACATGTCTTTCATTAAAGTATCATCATTAGGGGGTTTTGCTGTGTATGCACAAGTGCTGAAAAACTCATTCTCATGAAAACTGATCCTCACCAGATGTTGCTATTTTGAGTTAGTCATAATAGTTAATGCAATTTCAGATTTGGCATCTGCTCAGAGCAGTTTCTACACTCTCTACAATCCATCCTTTTTCCTTTTGGTTGCTGTTGTTGTTTTCACATATAATCCTTGAGCTTTTATAGACCGATCAGCCTTCTAGCTTAACATCAAACCCTGTCATTTAAGTTCCCATCCAACTGCTTGTTGAGAGAGATGTTGTCAAAACAATGGTTTGCCAAATAAACTCTTTGTCATGCAGAGTTTTTGCCCGTTCTGTCTTGACAGTTAGAGCAGAGCATAAATAATGTGCATCACATTGACTTGCATGAGACTGATTAAAAGAAAAGGGTTGACTTGACAAGACTGTCTGGTTTTTTTTTCCTTGATGGGGTGAAACTGTACCTACTCTTCACTCAGATTTCCTGCTGGTGAAATACTACACCTCACCCACAGAGCCCTCTCCACATCATGAGCCAGGTTGGCCAGAAAGAGGGTGCTGATGAAACCCACATGAGCATCAACATTGTTTGTGAACACTAGAAGTTCTCATCCCACAAACCTATGCCTAATATCTAAAAAAAAAGAAAGAAAGAAAGAAAAAAGGAACACCACCACTGGATCAGTTACCATTAGAGATTTAAAGGTCACGTGTGTTGGACCTGGAGATACCTGACTTATTTAAAACAGCCACCTGGTTGGCACAAGGGAAATGCAGATGGAAACATGCTGTAAGATGGGGACGCTGAGAATTATCATGCAACACAGACTGCACCAGTTTACTCCATCAGGATGATGAAAAAAGTTGCTGTAATCACATGAAAACAGATACAGATATGAGGCCTTAAAGAGCTACTTTTTTTCTCACTGATACTTTGCTGTGATGCTGTTGAGGTGTGGTCAGGGTGTGGCCAGTGCTTCACATGTGAAACAGAGCACCTCCCATGCAACAATGCTATTCATCTTGGTTAAGTTACTCTTTCAAGAACATCTATGACAATGGCAGCATTCCCATGTGTCAAACCAGCACTCAACAGGCTGAAATGTATTAATGCATGTTTCAGTTACCACGAATAGATGTTACAGCACAGCACGTAGTTCACAGAATAAATTGTGTCAGCAGAGTCATATCAGTGCGGTGGTCATGGTCGTTCTTCTCTATCTATTCAGCAAAGTACATGTTGTAAAGTTCCTGCTATAGGGGAAAAGTTGTGGTTTTGATATTTGCATGATCTGCCTTTTGTTTTGAGAGACAATTATGGGACATTTGAAGTCACACTTCACCAAAAATAGCAACAGGCTGTGACACATTCCATCAAAAAAGGACAGGCCCTGATTCTTCGTCATGATTTCCTCCTTTAAATAAAAACAGTAGCGCTGAGTCAACTCTTGCCAGCTCTGCTACACATCTCATTTCCCCCCCCAGAAAAAGCCCAGTAGCCTACCTTGCTGACTGAGTTAACATGTCACCACTTAACTTCTTAACAATTCAACACAGTCTCACAATGGATGTTTGTAAAACTGATTAAAGACTTTCGGCTGTGAAGGAAACACACAGCTTCAGCCTGTGATTTGAGGGCTGATGGGAATCAGGATATGGTGGAGAGCTGCTGCTGCTGCTGCTGCTGCTCCATCAGGTTAGGTTTACATAACATTTCTTTACTCCACAGAGACAACAATACTCTTAACAGTGAAATCCACTCAATATACCGCCAACCACGGATATATGGTAGCCGAGTGCGTGGAGAGAGAAACTGCCGACAGGCTAAGTTTTGTCGTCTCCACCCATTCCCAATGGTTTCCTACAGCGCCGCATTCCACTAACAAGCGACACCTCGGTGTGTAAAAAAAAAAACGCAGCAAATGTCAGCTGATACAAAGTGGCACCGGTGTTAACACTTCATCACACCACCACTTCATACGAGTCTGAGTGGTGACATTTCTGCATCTGGACGGGAATCTGCCGCCACAGCTGCTGCCAGCACGAGAGAGAGAGAGAGGGAGAGGGAGAGAGAGAGAAATGTGCGTCAAAGTTGGGGCCTATAGAAACGTACTTACTTTGACTTTACGCGCAGCCACGGCTCAGCGCACGCAGGTAATCCACACGCGAGGAGGCAACACGGTGAACATACATTCAGGCTACAGGCGCTTTTTCCATCCTATTCAAGCCTGTCTGTGTGTGTGTGAGAGAGAAAGAGGCTCGGTCCGTTTCCCCCCGTAGGTGATGCACTCTTTAGTCCCTCCCATTTGTCCAGCAGGACACAGATGAGGAGGAAAGAAAAGAGCTCACATCGAGAGTTCAGATCAAGTAATGTCTCTGTGATTAGATCAGGGGCTGTGGATACTCTCTTGAGGTGTAGGTTGTTATTCTGGTATGTCAATGAAGTCGTATTTGATTTCCTGTGCAGCTGTGCAGAACAGACACGCATGCGGGGACTGGACCGACGGAGGTTTGTGCTGCTGCAACGTGAGACAGACGGACGGACACGAGGGACAGGACAAGTCATGACTGGGTGCCATTGGGATAAACACACACAGGAATGTGTGGATGGATGGAGGTGGGGGGAGGAAATATCCAACTCTCCTGTGATTTTACTTTTTAACGGCAGACATAGAAAACATTGCGACATTTCCGGTTTGTATTTTCAACGTTAAAGCTGCCAAAACCAAAATCCAGCAAGGATGAGAAACTACACACAAAATCAGACGACACCTGAGGAACTCTTAACATCATGGTGAAGCAGATACACCGGAAGTGCTAGATTTAGATAGTTGGATAATCTTATAGTACACAAGAAATATAAACTTTAATTCTGAAAGACTGCATTCATGTTGAACTGGAAACATTTAGCGCCTGTAATCTGTGTAAGGGTGTGATAAGCAATGCAAACCGGCCTGAATCTGGATAGAGGTTTTTGATTTGCATGACACTTGTATTTCCAGTCACACACCCTTATCTGTAGTACTATACACAAATTATTACATGTAGCCTATTAAGTTTTTTTTTCTTCTTCTCATAACCCAGCCTGAGACGACTAGAACTCAGTCTGCATTATTAACTGCTGCACACAGAAAACACATATGCCTGTGTTTATATTTATGTCATAGGGCCTACTTGTTTCTAATTTTAAATAATTTTATAATGTGCTGGGTTTATCTGAATAGAACTCAGTCTGCTAATCCTCTTTAAATTATGCATGGTCATTTATTATGATATTATTATTTATTATGGATTGGGCTATTCAAATAAACGGACTTATTTTTGAGAGGAAAGTTTGACCAAGCTGGATTGATAAACCAATAATCAGATATAAGTTAAAATTTACAACAACAACAACAACAAAAACTAGACAGAAACTGGGGCATTTACACAATTTCCAGACCTGAATGATGAATAATTAAACACAGTGTGAATGTTGGCCTAGGGGTGGCGCTGCTATTGGGAGATAAGCCCCGAGTGTTTGAGTGTAGTATAGGTTTACACCACACGGTGGCGTTGTGCCATGCTTTAAGAAAATGTCCAATAAGGACTTAATCTTACAGTCACAGTCTATGGTTACAGTTTATTACATTATAACAGTGAGCGCAGTTATTTAGAAATAAATCAAGTTTCACAGTGAGAGAACAAAATGAACCGTATATTTTATAACAATGAACATGCAATACATGAATCATGCCTATACCTGATAAATACATAATACAAAGTTAAATATTCTAAATATATTAAATATTCTCACCATATATCCAAATGCTGTGTGGATGAACCACCTGTACAGAGCACTTTGAATATTTCTCTGAATATCCACTCCAGTAACTTTTAACACAAGTGGAGACAAACACAAAATGATTGATGTTAAAATTAAAATGAGACAGGAAACATCTGTATTTTAATGTGATTTTTAAAACTATGATTTATGAAATTATCAGCTTTTCTGTTACACTGTCTGACATTTTGAGGAGCTGGCTTCATAACTTAAAATCTATCTAGTAAAAAAAACCATGGGGATGCAAATAATGACCCTGTACTGACCTTATGCAGATGTGAAGGAGGCCAGTTCACCCAGTGAGGAGATGAAGCAGGATGATATTAAAGATGTGGAACAGGAGCTGCCTTCAGAAAATCAGCTTGAACGTTACCTCCTGATATCCAGGTCAGATGCATTGATCATCTTGCTGACTGGACAGTTGACGATGACCCACTCACCACTCTCTGAGTTGTGTGTTTCAAGTAGTGGAGTATTGAAAGTGGATTCAAAGTACTCATTTACGTATGCTGGTTTCCCAGTCAACGCACAAACAGCCCTGAAGGGTAGTAAACACACAAAGTATATTTACCCCTGATGCTGCCACAGATAGCCCCTGTGTGAATAGTGATCTCTCTTTTGAGGTGTTTCTGAGGTGTATACAGGCAAATCTGATGTATTAGAGACTACATGTGCAGCTACTGTAAGATTAAAATAGCTTTCCCATTGTTTGTTTGTGTGTGTGTGTGTGTGTGTGTGTGTGTGTGTGTGTGTGTGTGTGTGTGTGTGTGTGTGTGTGTGTCACACAGGGGTTTTCAGACAAGACACACTTTGTAATGAATTGATTAAATAAGTCATGGTGGACAAAATAAAATATTTATTTTAAAAAACATGGCACAATGATATCACAACAATATCCCTCTGAGCCATCTACCTAACAAGACTTTCTAATAAATAAGTCATAGTAAGAAGAATAAGGCTTTGATTCAGAGCAGCTTGGCTCAAGTTGCATGCACAGGTTCTTCATATAAGACATAGTACATGCAGGGAAATGGATCCAGGCTTGAGTAGACATGTTTTGTACAGTGTACAGTGCATGAGTGATTCTTGTAAAGTTATGGAAGATGGGTAAGGAATCCTCTTTACTGTTACTTACGAGTACAGTTCTACATTGTGCCTGTGGCTCCATTTAATACATAACGATACTGCAGTGAAACATTCTCTGCTGCAACAGAAATAACTTCCTCAGCACGGTGCTGCAGCAGCTTCAGCATTTTAATTGAACTACATCTATGAGACCAAGTGTGATCTTGCTTGAACTCACAATGTTGAGTCTTTTATAATTTAACAGACAAATATTATTGATTGAATTAATGATAACATCGCCATGATGATGATGATGGTTGTAATGCTGTTGCAGATGATTTAAAACATCACTTTTCAACCTGATTTGTCTTGTTTATGTTTATATCCAAAGAATTTAAGCTAAGATAAAGAACTTGAAGTGAAAAACCTCAGCTGCACCACAAGTGTTCATGAACAGAAGACGGAGAATATGAACACGTGACAGATTTGGTGTTAAACATCTGTATTTAAAGTGCAGACTTAACTCACCCCTGAATCAAGTCAACGACCAAGACCGTTCAGTCTTTTGGACAGCGTGACGCACAGTGACCCTCGGACAAATTTCAACAGAGCGAAATGGTATATTTAAAATATACTCTTGGTATATTTTCTGGTCTGTCCAGCGAATGGAAATTCTGGCACCTGGTTGAAGTGTCCTGAGAGGAAGATCCCCACTGTGCCGATGATGAAGAGGAGCATGGCTGCCCAGAAACACACCTTGTCGATCATCTTTCCAATCAGCACCCAGCTTTCAATTTCCTGTTGTATGTTGTATGTTTAAAGAGAGTGAAGAAAGAGAATGAAGAACAGTAATCCTTAGAGGCACATGGAATAGGAAATATGAGCAAAAATGTTATGTTGGCTTAGTGTAAAGCAACACTCACAGATCCAATGTTATTTTGTTGTCTTGTGCTCTCAGCAATAAAGTTGCAGGCATCCACACATTGCTTGATCTCAGGTGCAGCTTGGGCCAAACTCTTGTACAGGTTGGCTGTGCTGCTGACATCTATATTATCTACTGGGGGGTGAGGAGATACTAGAAGTTAGACAATAGTATGCTGCAGCATTTCCAGAGGCAGACACTGGGATCTTTGACTGTGACCAGGCAAAAAAAAAGGTGTTCAACTATACAGAATCGCCTGTAATACACAAATAAGTCATAATGCAATAAGAATGACCCCCGCTCTATAAATCATTTCTAAATAGCACAAGAATTCACAATTAGTTACAATAAATTCCTTTGAAACACACTTCATCTGTATTTACACTTGAGCTGGAATATTTGACAAAGTCATAGTTTTAGAAACGAGCATCCTACCTATCGATCGTGTGAGGCCGTGCCTCTCTCTTTGTTTGTCAAACATCATTTCACTGCGTGGTTGCTTCATTACGTATTCCTCAGCTCTCTGCATTAGGCCAAAGGAGCTGCGCCGCCGCTCCCGTATCCCGTTTACCTCTGTTGTCACCTCACTGTCATCCACCAGTGGGGACATGCCAAGGAAACGAGGAACCATCTCCAGGAACAGCTGCAGAAGACACAAAAGAAAACAGTGATTATGTCATCATAGAAAAAAACAAAACAAAACACAAGAACTGTAAGTTTGATCATTTGTACTTACATGTTTGATGGTATGGGACATGGTGTGTGTGCTAGGGCTGCGCAGGGAGAAATTCAGCACCACAATTTGATTAGTAGCAATCAGAGTGGTGACACTCATGACAAAGATCAGGTACCTAAAGGAGAAAATGAGACAAGATTTGTTAGAAAGGAGAGTCAAAAGAAAGGAAAAAGAAAAGCAGCAGAGGTCAGCGGACAACACACTCTGACTCACTTGCCGATGAGAGGGACAGAAAGAGATGTCTCAGGGACTTTCTGAGCAATAAGAAAGAGGAAAACAGTCTGAGCCAGCAAGACAGAGATGGACGTAGTCAACTTCTGTCCCCCAGCTGTGAAGGGGACAACAGAGACTTAGGAGACAGTAGAGCACACCAAATAAAATTAAAACAAGAAACCCACCAGATGTTGCCCCATACTTTGAGCCACTACATATATATCATATTAGAGTTATGCTTCAGGGTTAGCATCCCCTAACCTAACCCTGAGGCCAGTATAAGAGTTGTTGTGTATAAGTGTTACAGTTATATGAATATATTTGTTTGTGTTGTTCTATGTGATGTGATATGAGAGTTTCTTTTGTGAGTTTACCTCATTTGAAACCACAACAACCTACTGTATGTAATCACAGCCGTAGGGATTTAGATAATGACCTTGTGCAGGCAAGAAGTAGGCCAGTACGACCAGTGAAGAGATGAGGGAACACGGCAGGATGATATTAATGATGTAGAACAGGGGCTTCCTCTGGATGATCAGATTGAACAAGATCTCCTGATACTCCAGGTCATCCGGGGTGTACCGTTTGTTGATCATCTTCCTGGCTGGACGATGCACAATGGCCCACTCACCATTCTCTGAACAAATGAAAACATAATTAGCTCCAGAGAAACTGTGTCAATTTGAAACTTTGGAGTGGATGTGCCGTTCCCGTACCTGTGAAAGCCTCTGGATCGATCTCCACCCACTCAATTTTCCTGCCTTCTTCATCAACAGCTAAGATTATGTCAACTTCACTGGCACTGTACGTCTGGGATCTAGAGATGGGAATAATGGAATAGAAATAAACTAATAAATAATTCAACATTTTGCATATTTAGTTAGTGATAATATAGTTTTACCAAACCTGAATGCTAATGTGCAGTTCTGATAATCAAAGGGGAAGTAGGTGATCTCAATGGCACAAGTGCTACGATAGATGGCAGGAGGCAGCCAGTACATGTAACCAGTGCTGTCGATCAACACGTTAGCGTAGTAGGCCACATCAAACTTTCCATCAATGCTGCAGAAAAACAAGTATTTAATGACAATTTGTTTAATAAAAAAAATGTGGGATCATATTGAAATGTATTCCTCCTTGTCACAGCCTTACTTGTTTTCAAGGACAATGTCAGGAAGCCAAACAGTTTTGCATGGTACACGAATAACTTCTATGCCATAGTACTGAGACGAGTTCCACGCAAGGCGGAAATCAGTCCATTGCTGTCGATGACATTAGAGAAATGTCACAAGCACCATTAACAGTGAGTGAGACATAGTAACAGATGTTCTGTAAACACAACAAAATAAATAACCATGAAGAGAGGCAAAACTTACAATCTCAATCCACACGCTGGTTGTGAGAGTCTCCTCCTTTTCATTCTGTTGGCACAAGGGAAGACGTATCATGAGTTTTTGAGACATGGGTGTTCATCAGGTGGTGAGCCATGTGGTCACTTCTAAAATAATGATAAGGTAATAACAATGTTGAATTATTATTACAAAAACATTATAGTTATTAATTAGGAATAATACTTGCCAGAATGATAATAAATACTAATAAATGAATACCACTGGGAATAATGGAATAATTGATAGACCAAACATGGCCCGTAGCCTGTTTACAAAGTGCTGCAAGGGTTTGTTACAACAAATATGAGGAGCAAGCTCTCACCAGAGAGATAAGGTTGGTGAGGGTCAGCTTGAGCTGAACCTCCACCTTGTCTTCAGGATGAACCACCGGGCGAATGTTCTTGTTGTAGTTTTTGAACAAGTCTCTCATCAACATCGACTCCTCATTACACTGCACTGCATGACAAAGAAGAAAAAGAGAGACTGAGAGTGAGTTTATGAGTGTTGCAGTTGTGCTGGATAAATAGGGATCTAAACATCTGGAATAGATACAACTGCAGACAGGATGACGAAGGACAACAGCTGGCCAATGTTAGCCCACATGTAGCTATATGTTAGAAAACCACTGGATATCACTGTGTTGTTAACATCCTGCTGACAGTTTACTGACTGTTTTATCATTGGCATTTACCAGAATCCTGTAGATGTCTATCAAACAGAAACACAACCTTGCTACAACAGTTTTGATCTGGTTTAATCATTACAGCAGCTGTTGTTAGCTAATATTTACATGTTTTTACACAGGTAAGTGCTTTGCAGCCACAACTTTGTAGGAAGACAAAACTCACATTGAAACACACGTCTTTATTGAGCATTATACTTTTGGTCAACAATTTAGTGTAGAAAGAGTTTGAACAATGTAAAAGACATAAAGTAAGTTTGGATTGGTTCATTTTAGTATCAGTAGGCCTACTAACACAAAAATGCTATAACCTGGCTCAAGATATCTTTTCTTGTCCTACAAGATGAATGTTTATTTGCGCATTGTCCCTGTTTTAAATAAATAAATTCCTATCCTATCTTATCAAGTGGATCTTTCTTTTGACATAACTTCAAAATACTATTGAAAAGTACACAAAATGTTAATTTGTGTATAGAAGCACGAATACTGTTTTACGAGTTTTAGACTTCATCAAATCATGTGACATCAACTAGAAATAACTTTTACCTAATTTACCTAACCTCTCTAATAAACAAACAGCATGGTGAACTGTGTCCAACTGCTCAACTTAAACATGAATTTAGGTTACAGTTTCTCAAGACATTGTTGTGTTTGTAAGATCAGTGCACGTTTTGAGAAAGGAGCCAACCACAGTCAGAAAGATGAGCCACGGTGTATAAATTGTCCAGGGGACTAGAGACTGGTAGCTATTCTGAACTCTGCACCTAATGGCCATGGTGGCATTATACTACTCGCACCATATTTCAGAATGAACTCTAACAGAGACCAGGAGAGAAAGGCAGAGGTTATTTCCGACCCCTTGCCTCTTCCCTCCCAGCTGTCACTATCCCCAGATCAGGTTACACAGCAGCTGGGAAACTTTAAACCAGGACTTTAAGTCACACTCAGGTCATGTACAATAATCATCAATATCAATATTAGGTAAAAAAAAAAAAAAAATTGTGATAGTGATTGCGGACATGATTGATTCATTCCCTGGTCCGTCTGGTCGGACACAAATATTTCACATTGTTTTGAGCTTATTCTCCCATGGGACAATTTGTGTAGTGGTCAATATTACGCTTGATGCATGGATGATGGATGAGAATGCACGATAAAGTGTATGATTCTCATGGGTTTTTAATCAATTTCCATTGACGCTATAGAGCATCTATTTGTTGTGTTTGGAAACAGAGCCATAGTACCTCCCGCTGTTTCGTCATGGAGGAAACACAAAAACACTTCTTCCCAACAGGAAGATTACAGCTGTTGTTTACGGAGCAAAAATACAAACAGGTCTTAGCTTTGAAATGGAGACACCAACTTGTATGACTGATCAAAATAAACTGAAAATAAACTTTTTATATAATTGGCAATGATAAATTCATAAGACATAAATTCAGCTTACGTTCACTATCTTCTTTTTCTGAATATCCATTTACAAAACAGTTATATTGATGGATAACCGGCTGTTTATCATGGATGGTTGCAAACATTGCAGCACATTTCCATGTTGATTTTCATCACTCTACGGCGGCCGAGGGAGCAAATGACTTTTCAAACATGCCATGTGAGTCTCACAGTATCTTATTGTGCTTCTAAATGCAGTTGAGTCGGCCAACTCACGTGGTTCAGTTATTTTAATATGCGGATACAAGGTACAGTCAATGTTACGCATCTGTGCCCTGACCTGGTCACTTCCTGCAGCTGATATTTAAGATCTGATCTGTGAGAGAGAGAGGGAGAGAGAGAGATGTTGGAAAACTAGAGGCAGAGGGGGGAGATGATAGGCCGTCTCAAAACTTTAGCAGGGGAAATCTAAATCACCTAATAGTGCCACTTGGTTTTTTTTTTTGTGTGTGTGTGTGTGTCTGGTTTGGTTGAAGTGACATGAAGTCAGGCAGTCTGATATGTCAGAACAACACAGACACCCAGGTAAACATTACAACATCTCTGTTTGACTGAGTGAGACAAGCTCACACAGATGACTATGACCCACTATCTGGTGCACTGCACACTGTGGGAGCTTTTCGAACATTTAAGGGATTTCAGTGTGATCTAGCAAAAGGGAGAAAGAAGAGTCCAGTTCATTGTCCAGGAAGCATCTTTTCTAGCTGGAGTATCGCAGTATCGCAGCCTTGTCATCAGTCAGACACATTCCAGCACATCATGTCCTGGTCATTACAACTTGATGAAGAGTCAAGGAGGAGACTCAACGGCAGACAACAGCTTCGGCTCAAGTTCATCTCGCCTTTTTGTATATGATAGGGAGTTATCTGTGGTGTAAAAAGCTCGTCTGCGTTATTCTATAAGAGCTTTGACAGTTTGAAAATCTTAATGTACTGTTATGTTTTCTCAGTTTATGTGAGCAGTGTTTGAAAATGGACACTAATCCAACAGCACCGGTCTCAAACTCCAAGTGATATTTGAGAGATTAGGGATTATAAAAACCTTAGACCAATAATATCAAGAGTCTACGTTTCAGAATGAACTTTATCCTTGCTGGTGCTGGTGTCACTGGGATTTTTTTTTTCAATCTGTCACAGTGACCTCTGCCAAGGAGATGGACTCCAGAGGCATTTGATACCAACATGCGTGTCTCTGCTGAGTTGCCAAATGGATCTACAGAATCATTGAAACTCCCCCAATTTAATATGTTTACAAAACCTCCATCATGTTCAGAGTTTTACCTTTGCCTCCACTGCAGCTGTAGCCTCTCTCTCCTGGTGTTGTTAAACAGCATGCAGTGTGCCAAACATCTGTGCACTGGACTATGGACTTGTGTTGAACACTCCAGTAATGTGCGACAGAACACAGATTACTTCTGCATTAGTTGATGCTCACAGACTTTTTGGTGTGCCCATCTGACAAACTGGATGGATTAACTGCACTGAAAGAGCTGCTAAGCCATGTGACAGTTTATAGGTAGAACAGATGATTCCTGTCAACATCAGTATAAATAGTTATAAACAGGAACTTACTGTGTAAGAGCAGAGATAAAACACAAGAGCTCTGTGAACAGCCTCCCGTATACACCCAATTTAAAAAGTAATGCAGGTCTTTAAATAAAGTGCACAGACATATATAAAACCTATAGCAGCATGCATATGTTATATATATTATACCTTTCCAAAAAAGGCTATTATTTTCTCTCAAATCAATATCAGCATAATAAACAAATCCATAATGTATAGCAGTTTGTGTGTTCAAGAGTTTTGGAGCTGGTTGTCTCTTCAGCTTGAACATGACAGGCAGGGCATTGCTTCAACAGATAAGAAGGCAACCAGCCAGTCGATGAGGATGTGCCAAAAGTTTGCAACTGCGCCACTTACCCTGAACCATTAAACCCCCGAGAACAGTTACAACTCCAAAAAATATCCAGAAACCGCGTGTTGCCATCATGCTTCAGAATCACTTCACTGCCCGACGCTGCACTATTTTCAAATCTAAAGTTTGACAGAAAGAGAGAGCGAGAGGGGAGAGAGAGAGAGAGGGAGAGAGGGTAAAGACAGAGAGGAAGAAGCCCTAAATCCCACCACCAAACCCCCTGACTGTCGCCCACCCCGGCTGTCGCTGTCCATGGCTCGGGTTACACAGCAGCTGGGAAGCACTAAACCAGGACTCCAAGTCACACACCGGTCACCCACAATAATCATCATCATGATCATTAGATGACAACTATCTGTGGTGAAGTGGCGTAGATTCAATTCAGACAGTCCTGTGGTAAAAACAAAACAAAACAAAACAATGGGCAACAGAGAAAATATACTGCTCATCTCCTAAATGAAATGACTCCAATATCACAGTGATGACTTAACACGTTTCCCCTGCATTTGTGTGTGTGCACAGGATACATACACCCAAGGGTGCGATGAGGTGAACAGGTGACGGGCTATGCAGACCTGCTCTCCCACTGCTATGTGTCCAGGGTATATTAATACTTACTGCAGAGCTTTACCACTTCGACAGGAGGAGCCCAGTGGTGAGAGAGTGTCTGCAGACCGGGGGCAAGAGGGCTGGAGACAGACAATACGCATAAAAGCCATGAAGCCACAGAGGCAGACAACGCCAGACCTGCATCACCATAAATCCCTTGACTCCCTTTTTTATGCTGTAAAGGCAACTCTAAAAAACAATGTCTCAACATTTTTCTCATTTCAAATCCGGAGACTAAATTTGCCATTATAATTAGTACTGTGAGTAATATAAGTCGTGTCACTCTGCGGTGTCAAGGGCAACAGAAGGTTTTTTGGAATGTGCCATGTGAGTTGCACAGTATGTGATGTACTTCTAAATATACAGTTAGGGAAACAGAGATGAGCTTCCTTAAGGTAACTAGAGCCTCCAGAAGGCAGATTGTGTGTCTCACACTAAGTTGGAGCTGAGGGGCAGGAGAAGGGCTGGAGGTGTCGATCTTCTGACCCGCAGGTTCACAGAGCGAAGCTTCAGTGTACCACGACAGCAAAACAATAGGCCTGCAACGCATTTAATTTAGTTTAGTAGTGTGAGTTATAGATTAGGGGCAGGATTATTTTAAGATCCTTCCAGGAATCTTCAGATTAGTTTGTTTACATTTCCCCCATGACAACCAGTCTGAGTACAATATAGTGTTTGCTTCTTCTGCACAACTGAAACCAAGAAATCTCTCTTCACCCAGTTACGTTCAGCAACTCTCGGGAATTATTACCATGGAGATCAGTGTGAAATGTCACACAAAATGATGTAATTGTTTTTTCTTTTTTCTTTCTTTTTTATAACCAGTGTTATAGCCACATCCAGTGATGTGGGGAGTTAAACGTACATTAAACCTCTGTTAATGTATTTACATGTGACTGTGGATGTCTGTTGCAAATAAGTTGTAACTTTTGACCAGGATTGCACCTCAGGCAACAAACCGCAAAGGGTCACACCCACAAGAATCCACAATAGCACTGTTTTTTCAATAAACATTTGCTTTTGAGCACCAACACGTTTGACATTTATCTTGCTCCTGATGTTTGTTACGTGTAAATTTAAACTTTACACCTTTGTTCAAACCGGTTGAGGTTTTCAGAAAATGTTAATGACCAAACTGGATAATCTACTTGAGTTAAATGTTTCGAGTCTCCAGATGTGTTTCACTTGAGTGCGGAGTGGAAAATCCACTGTGGTGCTATCTGACAGTGACAAAAAACTTCTTTCCTGCTCTGGTGAACCTCCATACATAAACTTATTCACACAGTGGGAGGTCATACCATGTGTTTTTAGTCGGTGACTTACTGCTATTTACCATAGACTAACTAAAAACTTTAAGAAGTTAACTATTTCTAAACGTGTGTTATTCAGTCTGTGCTTTTCATTATAAAGCAGCAGCTGTGTGGAGTGAAACACTTCAGGTTTTCTGAAAGGGTCACATGTTTCCACAGGGATTCAGTCTCTCCTTGTCAGTCGCTGCCTATTCCAGACAGGATCATCCATTGGTTGCACAGAATAAAAGCCCCATGACCGGCCCCTCCCCAGCCAAATAATGAATGCCCCCGCTTTCACTTTTTTCCCGCTCCTCTGCTGAAAAAATACCATTGTTAAGTCCCTCTTCATGAACACACACATGTGGTTTGGCTTGAGAGTAGAGTTCAATGTCTGTTCACCTCCCCCCACAGCAGCAGCAGCAGCGGCGGCGGCGGCGGTGGTGGCAGCAAAACCCACTGATAGTGGCCAATCACTTGGTCTCCCATGATTATCACCTCTGGTAGTGATAACCATGGGAACACCCTTGCCGACCACATCAGTCCTCCTGTTATAAACAGACACAGCTCAGACTTTGGACCCCAAAAATTGAATTGAATCAATAAATACAGACATGCAGAATAGGAAATCTCATAGAATGTATTAGGAAATATCTAAATCCTTTTTGATTGAGATATTGTGTCAACAGAAAGGAAATTACATATATAAATGTATGTATAAAACACATTTTTTCCCAAATAGATACATATTGTTTGCTCCCAGCATGTTTCGCAGAGATACAGATGTCTTTGTCATATCATGAATGGACTTTCTTTGTTCCTCTTGCCCTGTCAGCTAGGATAAGCTTGATTAGACTTTGTTATTCATTGACAAACATGGATTTGGTATCACATCTCTCCTTGTTCAGCAACTAAGAGGAGATTTTGTTTGTCCTATAGATACAGAGGTTTAAGCAAGGCTGTCTTGGCTTTATCCAAATAAGGGAGATTAAAAAAAAGAGGAGAGGTACAAAAAAGAATACACTCTGTTACATTGAGGGAGGTCTGGATGTCTTCGGTCATGTATGTTTCATGTTACGCTTTTATTTCAGCCAGCATGTTTTCAGGAATGTGCGTCTGTGCTGTTGTAGCGTGTGGGGGTTGTGGTGGTGCTCGTAGGGATGTGTGTGATTGAGTAGAGAAAGAGAGAGAGAGAGAGAGAGCAAGAGGGAGAGAGATAGGGAGTGGAGGAGTGACGACGAGGGGTGGTGGTAGGAGGAGAGGAGAAAGAGCAGGCGTTTGCTCAAGCTGAAGCTCATGGAATATAACGCATACATTCAAGATGAACCTGGAGGAAAGAGGTTACTGGCGGACAGGCGGCTACGTGGGCTCTGCTTTATCAGCCAGGGGCTGGACTTGATTGATCTCTGGACCGTAATATTGAGCAACAGAACAAGAGAGTGGCAGCCACAGAATCAGTCAGACGCCTAGGCAGGGTGGAGGAAGGAAGACGTGGAGCAAAGAAAGTCAAAGAAAAACAGAAAAAGAAAGAGCAACAGCCGGCTGAGGTGTGGTAACGTGACAGGAGAAATGCAGCTGTTGTAAAACAGGGGTTAAACATTAACACGGGCTCTTTCAGGTGCAATGCTGGACGCACCTTTTTTGTTCTAGGTTTTGGGGAATTGTATGAAAGATTTGAGAGGACTGGGGGTGGGGGGAGGGGGGGAGGTCAGAGGCAAGGGTCTGGTAGAGAGTAATTGTGGTGACAGGCAGTGCAAGGGGACAAGGACTCATGTGAGACACAGAGGAATTAAAAGATAAAAGACACAGAGAGGGACCGGCAGACCCCAAAACTGGACTTCAGTATGGGTGTAAAGAGCAAAGCTGCTGCAGCTATCTTAATCCTGCTGCTGTTCCTGGGCTCCCTCTGGCTCCGTGAGTATTTCTGTGTGTTTATGTCTGCATGAGTGAGTGTGTGTGTGGTTTCTATGTTGTACTATTAATCTATACAATCCCTCTCTTGTTTGGACTGCACAGGCTCGAGATCAGGAATGTATCACATGGTTGAGTGGCAACAGGCTCAAGCATGGTGGTCACAGCACTTTTTTGCTGACGCTTTAGGCTCCAAAATATTTCAACAACAACAACAACTTCTTGAACATAATCGTCTTTCGTTGTCAGATTCTTGACATGACATCTAAATGTCTAAAGTCCATAACTTCACCATAGTCTCTCTGCCTTATTGTTGGGTTCCTGATGTGTTTTTTTTTTTAAGTCTCAAGAAATAAACAAGAAGATTAAGTTGTAAAAAAAAAAAAAAAAAAGTCCTCCAGGGTAGAAATAAATGGCTTTGGGCAACAACAAACATGAACAAAACAAATTCAAAGTAATTAGTGAAGGAATGAGAAAACTGGGACCATGTGATCCTCTCTCCAGCAATGGATTAAATTTGAAAGATTTGGGAGATTTAGTAAGTTGGACAACCAAGTGCAAACTGAGCAGGGAGGTTTTCAAATAGAAGCATGAACTGCCATTTCTACATCCTCATAGTAACTCCTTTTAGGAAACTTAAATTTAGATATCACTCATAGTACGTCACAGTGCCCTGTAATGTTGACACTCCTGCCAACATCTAGATTAGGTCACTGTCAAGTTAGAAATAAGTTTTTGGCATTAGACAGGCTGTGAATGTGGCTAACGAGCCAAGCTATCTGACAGGAAGTTGAGTAATTCAGATTCTTTATGATCAGTTTAGAGGCTGGGCGCTACCGTCAATTATTGGATTATATCACATCACAGCTTTTATGGCCTTTTGGTTATTGGTATAAGATGCACCAGTCCCTAGTGAGTGGTCTGAAGACCTGCAGGAGGTGCTACATGATGTGGCAGGCCACAGCTTCACTAGATTATATGCTTTATAGCGATGAAAAGGGATTATGTGGAATTGTTACTTTTATAACAACACCTTTTTGTTGCTATACGGTATAATAATAATAATAATAATAATAATAATAATAATAATAATGTGTGTGCGCATGTATCATGTGGCCTTATGGAGGCTTGTCATTGGAGAACATGATTTGGCCCTCAGATGATCCCAGTAAAACTTGTGCATGTGGTGTGTGCAGACTGGATGTGTGTGTCTGAGTCAGTGGAGATGACAGCGTTTAGCTTCGTCACAGGCTGGAATGAGTCCCAAACGAAACATCAGGCTGCCGTGCCGTGTGCTGCTCTATGTATGGTTATCTTTGTGCCACATTCAGCACAGTATGATTTTAACTGGAATTAATCAGGAATGTACTAACACACACTCAACCTTTTCATAACCAGTTTCCTCATGTTAACAGGATAGGAGGTCTGTCACAAGGCAGTGATAATTTGTGAATGAGCTGTTGTGAATGAAATGACCCTCTCATTTAACTGAAAGCTATAGCTAGACTCTACAGTTTTTTTTGCACTCTTAAAAACATGACAATAAAATTACAATAAAATTATCACATGAGTTTCCAGCTCCTGTCAGCTTTATAGGGTATCACAGTCCGATAGAGTTATTGTTTTGGTTTGGCAGCAGCAGCAGCAGCAGACACAGACAGTATACTGCTACCAGCCAGTGAGCACAGTGGAGACTTTAGAGGCTGAAGAACCAGATATTTGTTAGGAGGAGGTGGAGACCAAAAACAGAGTTTCAAGAGTATAAAAAACTGATATTCACCAGGAACAGGCCTCAAAATTAATAATAATATAACATGTTCGTACCTTACACCAGTAATCGGTTGCGTTCACAAGTTGTTTGTGCTGCCTCTGTGTGGTCAGGAATAGACTCATCCATCCGTTAGCTATTCCACTTATCCTTAAAGAGTTGCAGAGGGCCACAAATCAATCCCAGCAGACAGTGGGCGACGGTGGTGTGCATCCTGGAGTGGTCGTGGAATAGAGACAAATGGACAATAACCAGGAGCACTCACATTCACACCGATGGGCACTCTAGAGTCACCACTTAACCTGACCCCCTCCTCGAGGTCTGTGGGAAGAAGTACCAGCAGGGAACCCACACATGGATGGAAACGCCACACAGAGAGAGGCCTAATGGCTATAAATGTTTTATTTTGATGTGGTTAACTGCACTCTGCGGTCTGTTTTAGCGGGAAAGTGTCTGAAACCAAAATCTAATTTCAAGGCTTTCTCTTGTTTCCTGTCTGACTGCAGACGGAGGCTTGGATTACCACTGGGATTCTTGTTTGAAAGGCTATAATCAAGTGAATAAGGTCGGTAAGAAAGCACAAATAATACATCATTTAATCAAATGTTTTCATAATCCATTTATTTCGTGAAGATAAAAGAGTATTTTGAATATAGTGGTGGTATTGCTTCAGCTTCCTCTCTTTTCTTTGTTTCTTCGATCGTCCGCACACATTCACATCTCCCCTCCCCCCGCCGACAGATTCACCAGCTGTCCAACAGCAGTGGGGCTAATGGAGCCGACGTCTCTGGGGTCCTGGAGGGATGTCCTGGTCAGAACTTCCAGGTGGCACTGCTGCTCTCCCACCTGTTGACCACGCCAGCCGACACATCTGACGTGCTGCTGCAGCCCTATCTGTCCAGCTGGGATGAGCTTGTCAAGTAAGATCATCAGATAAAGCAGGAGCAAAGTGAGAGATGTGCATTCATTTATAGCCACAAGAGAGAACTAAGTCATTTATGGCTTATGACATAACGTGGGCTCCATAAACTGATCCACCTTGTGTTACTCCTCCAGGTTTATGGAAGCGTTGGGCCCGATGGTGGGACTGATATCGAAAGAGATAGAGAGCAAAACCAACATAATCCGCCAGCTGGCCCTCTCAGCCGAGGACAACCCTGAAGCAGAGCTCGGTCCGAATGTACAGCCGGTCAACTCTGTCAGCACGGAGACTGAGACTACGAAAAGTTTAGAGGCCTCACAGACCATTAGTCCTTACCACTCTGTGCGCTCCATGATTGAGGAGGAACTGAAACGAGGCGTGGTAGACTTCCACCACACCACGGAGTCTGGATGTCGGACTCTTCTGCGTCTCCATCGCGCCCTGCTTTGGCTCAAGCTCTTCCTGGAAAAGCTGGGTGAGACGCCGGTGACCGGGCGGCTCAGGAGTCCCTCAGACTTGTGTCGAGAGGCCTATCAGAACACCCTGGCAAACCACCACACGTGGTTTGTACGCCGGGCTGCCGAGGTGGCCTTCATCGCCATGCCAGATCGGAGTTTCTTCTTTAGGCTGGTGTGTGTGCAGAACCAGGAGGAGCTGAGCATGCTGCTGAACAGAGTGGTTCAGGCCACTGGAGAGATTTATGACAGGACGCAGAAAGCCCTGGAGGAATATGGCATGCTGGACTTGCCATAGACATACACAGTCTCCGCTGGTGTCTTTACTATGATTTACTCTGTCCTTGTGGTGGCAAATGAGGTTTTAATTCAAGGAGACATGACTCTAGGCCTACGTGATGATTTCCTTTGGCTAAAATTTCCCCCGTGTGCCATATTTTTCTTCCTGACCAAAGTGCCGTGTCAACAATCAAGTAACACACTGAAAAGTCATATCGCTCTCATTCTGATAGTTCATCAAATAGTATCAGATCATGTCTCGACTTCTCACCTCAGTATTTTAAGGCAGCTGATATGCTAATGCATAGGCTATAGGCTGGCTAAACACAGACTGTGAATTATTTCAACAGGTGGACACATTAACATGAACAATATCCCCTCTGCTGTTAACAGGGGAGCTCATTTTCTAATGGACTGTGTTGTCCATTTCCATGTTTTTGTGCCCACATGTGATTTATTTTATTTTTTTCACCATTTAAAATGCTTTTGAAAATGACTGCTGTTTTAATTGTATTTAAAGGACCTATTTGTAAGCTTTGCTACTGCTACATAGCCAACAATAGCATTAGCAGATAACGTTGCGAGTTCAGCATCAAACTTCAGTCCTTCACTCTCCAGGTGTGTCTCTTCCTTTCTTCTGCTGACATTAGTATGCTTACCAGCTAGCCCCGGCCCAGATGGACAATCTCGCCAGTTTCCGATAGTGAGTCACTGTTGCGTCCATGCCTGCCCTCAGGAAATAGCGCTGCTCAGAGAGCGTGTCAAACCTCAAGTAGATGCAACAATGGCTGAAGCTCTCGGCAAGACTTGTAAATAAACAGCTGTTTAATGTTGTCGGCTGTGTAGCTGTGTAAAAGCTAACAAATATCTCCTTTGATGCTTGGTGATTTAGATGCTACCTCATGACTGGCTGAGTCTAGGTGCCTTGTAGCCTTAAAATCTGTGATCAATCTATCCTGATTAAAGAGAAAGAAATGAATATATGCAGAACAGATGACTATAAGGTGCTCCACAGTAACTGTGGTGTTCAGTATTAATTCCTCAGTTTTACATTGTATGTTTTTGTATCGTGTTCAAAATAATTAAATATCTATAAAATGATTAAGAGAGAACCCGGTTGCGTGTTTTCTGACATTGTGTGGTCCGATAACGTGATCGCTTTGACATTTAAATGCCACTGAACTGTTGTGTAATGTTATCCACCATCCAGCAGAGGTTCCAGTGCTCTGGTAAAGACTAAGCTTCACTTTCCTCACATCATGAATGGTGAAAATAATCTACTCAGTGCAACACTTAAACTGATCACATTTTATGGAAGTGGCCCAGTGGCAGCGTGAACAGGATTTCTCCCTCATAATATCTCCTTTTAAGAATATATTAGATATCAAAGCTTAAATAATATTTTTTTTACAAACTAATCTGATGAATATTAAGGGCTTGCAGATCATTCAGCATTATAATTTATTGTGTGCTGTGCGTGCAGTGTCATGGAGAATTGTGTCTACAAATATCAGTCACTGGCACTTCTCTTGATCAGACTATTTTAAACCTACAAATACCTCTAATGCTACATAATCCTTGCTCTCCCCCTTTTCCTGGACTGTGCTCTCCCTTTCTCAGGAGGAGACAGTAAAGAAAGGAGGGAGAGAGAGAGAGAGAGAGATAAGGATAGAGCCTGAGGGCACAGAGTGAACAAGAAACAAGAGCTGGTTGAAGGTCAGCGAGCGGAAGTGCATTTCGGCTGTAATCTTGTCAAGCAGTTGGCGGCAGACTGTGTTAAAGCAGCTCCCGAAGGAAAAAGCCTGAACGAGGATTCACATGTTCTTGATCTCGGGTTGAATGGTATATAATTATGAACGGTGGGCTGTAGCACAGGATCAAGATGAGATTCTAATCTGTGACCTTTGACCTGTGATATGCGTTGGAGGATGACGCGTTGTGTGTGGTATTTCCACTACGTATGCACTTCCTCTTGATACAGAGATTCTCAATACTAGAGACACGAGACAGTCATGATCACAGTCACATGGATCTTTACTCACTGGGTGTCTTTCACTTGTACCAGTAAGTCTGCACAGGCGTCGACTGGCGCTGTAGGCTGTGGGGATTATAGTGAATGGGATTACAATAGATTATATCCACCTGACGCTACCTTTGACTCTGTCTTCCTTTTCTGTCTCCTATGAAGGGCAGACTCCACTTGACTCCGATTTATTATAATTAAACATTGAAAGAAAGACAAATGAGGCAGAGGCAAAAATTATTTAGAGTTTTGGTTCCCTTAAATGACATTTATTTATTTCTCTATCTTGGTTCGCAGTAAACATGAGCAAAAATATACATACAGTAAGAGCAAAAAATAAAGATCCAGAGTAGAATTATTATAATTAGTATTATTATTTTTGGGGGGGAGGTGGGGGGAGTATTTCAACAAATTTCAAGGTTTCTTTCTTTCTTGAACACCACAGTCTTAGGCAATAATATGATGAATGATGAAGGGCTTAGACAGGGGTAATAAGGTTTCCTGAAATCACTCATTATTTGAAACACGAATAGTTGACGAATCTGAAACGTTCTGAACATTTTCTAAAGGTTCTGCATTTGAAGGTTCTTCAACAACACCGCTCCTTCATATTGATTTTGGCCATTCAGTGAATCTGTCTTCTGATTCTGATGCAACCAGCTATACGGTGCTCAGGAAACTTTCAGTGCAAACCTTTTAATGCTCAATTTGAAAGAAGTAGAAAGGACTAACACAATGACAGAAGAAATGTTGTAAAAAAAAAAAAAAAAAAAAAAAATTCCAACCTAGCTTTTAACATTTTGCCATTTGTTGAATTAAATGATGAAAACCTACCAAGTAGCTCCCATGACATGATACAATCCAAGCTAATACATTCTCTCCTCTTTACAACAAAATAGCAGTAAAAATACTCTTTTATAAATAAAACAATACTTTTTATATCGTTCCTTTCGTAGTAATACGCAAACTGGCAAAACTGCCTGAATGCAATATCTCTATGTTCTTTCCCTTTTCTTTGCTCTTGATGGTACATGTGTTGCACAGATTTCGCATCATACAGCCACGAAAGAAATTAATATATTGCTTTTTGAGGACATCTCCAAATTATCACAGAAAAAAAAGGGATAAATGGAGATAACAGGAAATAACATTCTGTGACACTGGGGAACAACACAGTCTGTCCACCAGGAGGCACTGTTATGTTGCAGTGAAACGTGTTCCTTTTGTGCGTACTATTATTATTTTCAATATTATTATTACATAAGAGTAGGCCTTTTTAATAAAACAGGGTCTATTGCCCTCTGCCTGAATCCTACAGTGTCTCTGCATGAGATCCTTACTAAGATCTGCTGCTGAGGATGTGACAGTGCAGCAAGAGAAATAAAATTTAAACTGTCATGAAGATCTTTGGTTGAAGAACAAATCTTCACATGCACATAAGTAAAAACAAATATGTCCAATAAATTATGAAGCAAAGCATTTTTGTATTTGCCATGTTGTGATTCAAAAGAGTTTCACTGAATTTAATTATGAATGGGGAAAATAGGGTTGAATGCTCTTAAAGAATAAAATAAAAAGACAGAGAAAGGAGTAAACCTTGCTTTATCCATCTAGAAGATGATGATAGTGACTCAAGCGTTTGACACAAGGAGGAGGAGCGACAAAGTGGGGTAAAGAAGTTCAGCGTGCCTGCTCTGGATTAGCCGACCAGATTAAGAGATTACAGTGAAATTAAGTAAGTGTTGTAGGAATGCCAGAGGAGAAATGCATGTGAAGTGGTCAGAGCAGACTCTCACAAAAAGCAAAAAAGGAAAAGAGCCACAGAGGACTGTTAGGGCACAACCATCATCATGACTAACCCCCAAACTATAGTCTAATTGTCTCTTTCTTTCTTTCTTTAAAGATCGTATTTTATGCTAGAAATAAGGTCCAGATTGTAAAAAAACAGAAATCCAACTTTAATTTCTTGCCCAGCAGTGTGTTTTCAACTGGCACACAGATATCTCACTGTGGTCAAACAGGGACCTCACTGTCAAAGTCACCATCTTGACAAAGAAAGAAAGAGACAATTAGATCATAGTTTGGGGGTTATTCATAATGATGAATGTCCAGATTGTAAAAAACAGAAATTCCCCTTTACGTGGTGGACTCGAGCCAGACCTTAATGTGAGTGAACAGATGCCTGTGTTTCACATTTCACATTTCACAGCTGCAGTGACATGGCATTCGTTCAGTTTTGTGTAACATTTAAAAGCACGACTCCTATCGGCTGCATTTGCAGTTGTTCCCGACACTTTTGAGGGCCTGTGAATGCACCATATGTATAAACCGCTCCAGCACCAAACTCAGGCATTATTAATGAAGACGTTAATTGCTCAAACTGGTTTTTCTAGTTACCAAGATGCCATCCCCCTGATTCACACAACTGTGGAGAATACTACAACAACAAAAAAATATATAAATCAAATGGAGAAAATATCCCTTTCCATGTGGAAGCAAATCTCCAGGCCTCTAAAACAGAACTCTGACCCACTAACAATTCACGTTATCAAGACTCTATCAGTTTTGAAAGAAGATGTAAACTCTACATTTTGATATCCTGTTTGAATACTTTAGAGGTTGATATGAATGAGTATGGATGAAAACAAAGGGAACAAACACAAACTCTCTACATCCCTCTCCTCCGATACTGTTCATACGTTAATTAATTCAACTCATCTTGACAAAACAAAACAAAAAAGAAGAAAAGAAGCACACTTCCAGTGCAAATCAATACAAAATATGACAATGGCATCTATTCCTGATACATATGAAATAGATGCAACACACGCACGCACACAGGCACGCACACACACACACACACACGCACACACACACACACACACACACAAAATCTAAATATTAATTCTTAAATTGATTAAAAATTGAGACATAAGAAAATTAGGTAAATT
This sequence comes from Trachurus trachurus, assembly GCF_905171665.1. NCBI lineage: Eukaryota > Metazoa > Chordata > Actinopteri > Carangiformes > Carangidae > Trachurus > Trachurus trachurus. Next base: position 14,187,062 of record NC_139903.1, on the reverse strand, counting down.
TGAGGAATTAAATGGGAGCCTAAAGTTGATGTGCAGCCAGACTGAGGTGATTGTTTTGGTCGATAACTGTAGTCTGGGAGCTAAAGGTCTGATTAACCACTAACTCAGAGGATAAAACAGCGATGGCCGTGTTACCTTTAGATGATATTGTCATGATGTCTGAAACATGATTGATGTTCTGTATCAGAGTTCATTTGGCATCAGTGGTGTTGATTTGACCATTTCCTAGCAACCCAAATACCCATGACTACTTTTTTTTTTTTTCATACATTTTTTATAAGCTGCTCTCAGGTCAAAAAAACAGTTTGATGATCCAAAATAATTAAGAGAAGTCCTCTCAACTGAAGAATGGACTCAAGCATTCATAGGGTTTGCCACGTAATGAATATTGCACATTGCATGCAATTTCCCGACCTACAGTATGAGATGGGAATTGTGAATGGAACACACACACACACATGCACGCGCACACAAACACACACACGTGCGCGGACACACTCACATACACACACACAGACATACTTTTAAAGGTTTGGACCTCTACTGTTTCTCCCATTTCTTTTTTTCTTTTTCTCTTTTTTTTTTGGAGATTCCTATCTAACTGTATGTTTTTGTTTTTTTCGAAACACACGTTTTGCCGTGCGTGAGGTTTTTGAGGATTAGAGTGCGTCCCTCCTGGTGGTCAGTGGTTTAACATAACCTTATTTCACACTAAGCAGAGAGGTGGGACACAGGGGCCTCCTGCCCTCAAAGTACCCTAAAGACAATACACACATGCAAAATGGCTTCTTCTCTGCATCCATCCATCAAGATATACACAGGTCTGTTGGAATTTTCTTTTAAGTGCAACAAAGTAGATGTACTGACATAAGGTTATGATAACGTATAAATACTGTAAACATACACATTTTGTATTGTAATTTGTGTATATTCATATATAGAGGGATACTCTATAAGGAGGCAGCAGGATGGGAGCAGCAGTAAAGTGGTAAAGTTGCTGATCCTTGCAAACTTTGAAAACACATGTTCACATCCTTTATATTCCCTAGTTTGTCATGCAGTATAAATAGACATCACCTCAAACTAATGTACAGGAAAGAATTTGTCCCAAAGCTCACAGACAGAAATAATGACAGGATTACCACCCTTTTTTTTTTTTAATTCTCACCTCGCCTCGTAACGTGACTGGACAATTTCCCCAAAAATGTGGGGGTTGTAAACAAATCCTACAAAGGGTGTGAATACTGCGATTGGTTTCTGTGTATGTGCAATGTTGCAGAGAATGGTGACAGTAGTTTTCAGGAGAGGAAAAGGTAAACCTAATCAGTGTTGATCCTCAGCTTGAAGGACACTCTTCCAGCAAACTTGTCTCTTTCACTTCCAGCGGGAATGTTGTTGGAGTTAATCTTGCACTCAATGTTGACATCTTCATTTCGAGTAATGTTAAGGAACTTGATGGCAACCAAAGGCTGAGAGTAGTTCACCTGCAAAAAAAGAGAAAAACACACCGAATGACATCTTTAAACATTAGGAATCCTGGTGTGTGTTTGATTAACTATCTGGAAAAGCTAAATTAACAGCTCTGTCATCAACAACTGGGTCTTACCTGAGCTTTCTTGCCATAGTAAGGGTAGTACATGAGGTTGAAAGCGCCATCTGGAGGGAAGTACATCAACTCTCCGATCTTTTCAGTGTCTTCTTTCTGCAGGGGTGAAACAACAGATTCAGTCACTTCATAGAAGTGGAAGAAGAGAAACCTCATTAATCTCCTTCTTTTCTCTAAATCTCATTTCCTAACATGCCCACCATCTACTTCTGCAGTCGCTTCGATGCAACACATCTCACATGTAACTGCGATCTACACTGTTTCATCCTCACAGGATGAAACATACACCACCGCTATGTGTACAACTGTAAACATACTCTACACATACAAGTCACATTTTCTGTCCTGTTCTTACCCATTCATTTTTGCCAACTCTGTATCTCTGACAGTGGCAAATTACAGGAACAGGATGAAGAAAAGAGAAAAACAAAAACAAAACCAGACCAACAAATGAGGTGTAGATGACAAAATGGCATGCAACTAAAGTTACGACATTGGAAACGATACAAATATAAACCTGAAATGAAAACGTGGGATGAGCAGTAGGTGATACATTGCGGATCAGAGTGAGACACAGCACGAATGGGCTGAAATCCAAAATGTTACATAAAGCCTCTCATTGTGAAGGGGATTACCTTTGCGCCACAGGTGACAAACGGAGCCTGGCCATTCTTTCCTGGCAGCATAGCAATCACCTGGTGGGAAGGAAAGACAACACATTCCCAACTCACTCTTACTTAAAAACACAAGAGAAGTGATAAACGCTTAAAATTGCAAAAAGCTATGACAGAAAGCAGCAGTAAACGTAATAATCTATAATCTTGACACTGCCCCCCCCCCATTTTTTTTCTCTTTCACTGGGATTATCTATTTCCTCATTTCCAACCAGTCTTATGATCTCAATCGCTCCATGTCTCCTAGCAACAACATCCATTTCTCTTCCCCCTGCTTTCGCTTTCATACCCGATTCAGCTTGATGATGATGCACGGCTTGCCCGTTGGGTATCCATAGTAACGGTCATCTATTCCAGAGCATTCCTCCAGAATGGTGCGGTTGAACTGACAGGAGCGCTTGGGGTTGTTCTTCACATCGCCGCTGTCGTCCTGCTGGAAGTACTGGTCTGGGGTGCATTCGTAGTTTTTCTGGGCCTGGACAGTGTCGTTGTAGTCTGCAGGGGGGGGGGGGGGTCGGGGGTGGGGTTTAGTTTAGTTTGTTTGTAAGAGCTTATGACTCATCTAAAACCCCCAGTGCAAGGCAATCTCCTATACCGCTGACTGTAAAGGAATTATCTCTTATTAGGTAAAAACAATTCATTCTGGGTCTTTGGATAATCCACAGCAGTAAGCTTTTTTGAGCCACTGTGAGAGAGGCTGCGAGGCAGACTTACCCCCCAGGAACTTGTCCAGGAGCTCAGTGTACATGTCCCAGCTCTCAGTCTTGTGGGTGTTGTAGACAATCTCATAGGTCTCATCTGCTTTGGGTCTAATTACCATGCCTGTAAGTGACAGAGAAACAACAGGGAGTTCATGACACTGCAACACACAGACACACACACACACACCAAACTGTGATCTGGACTCATGCACTTTGTATCATTAGCTGCTGCACCTGGTGTGGTGAGCCTGTCTTGCCAGGTTGGTTTGTGGTCGTCCAAGGTCTGCAGCATGACGTACATGGTGAGTGAAAACAAACCAGCCAGGAAGATGTAGAAAATTAAATAGAAGAGAAGAATCAGACCTGTAGACAAAGAGATGAGAGAGTGGTGTCAACTCTGTGTAATATCAGTGAGAAATTGAATATTATTAATACCAACATATCATTCATCATTCAGTCCAATAGCCTTCAATTCCTCTTCCTATTCGGCATTTTAATCTTCTATGACACTCAGGACAGGAAGTAAGTAGACCTACAGTTTATTTGGAAAAAAATAAATCAACCATGAGTAAATATGTATCATCCAGCTTGACTCAGTGTCTTCATATCTGATAGTATCTTAACATTATAGTGTCATTTATATGTTAGCACACATTAGGTTGGGTTAATATTTTTATATTCTTATGTAGACAAAGTCTTCTCTTCACTTTAACTCTCAATTAATGAATTCGTCTCAGTTTGATTTTTCAATACATCAAGTCACATTTGTAATAAGAAAATATACTGGATAAGAATAACATGTCAATAACTGATAATTATATTTAAAAAAACATTTTGTAATTTACACAAATTATTGACACACTTGGGCAGCTCCTCTACCCCTCATGAAAAAATATAATATAATTTGATGTTGTGTTGAGGCTCTCTGCTGTATCCTTATCTAAATGTCATATCATATCTGTGTTTACATGTTGGTTGTTTGAAAGCAGTTCGCAGACCCACACTTCACTGTTATACTTTATGTAAAAAAAAACTAAAACAATGACATTTCCAAGCCATTCTTCAAATACAAAGATGGCCGTTGACCTCCCTGTCTCACAGTAGCTACACCTCTTTGGCCATTTCATAATTACTGTAATTATAATAATAAAACTCAATTTAAAGGATAAATAATCTTCCATCTGAACTGATAATGGAATTAGCTGATTTTAATTAAATGTTGCTGTCGTTGTGTTGCGACTGTTCGGTCACTTTCGGACCAAACATGGACGCAGGAGGCCAGATAATCCTCATTAAACTAGAGGCTTCACTCTATCTGCAACATCTGCCTCATTCTCTCTCTCTCACACACACACAAGCAACTGTCCCTTAGACAACAAAAATATCTCATATTTTATCAATTCATGGCCAAACTATAAATGCCTGTATGTTAATGCTTTATTTCCTTGCTGCACTCAGTTGAGATTGAAGTGTGGTCTTCCTCCAAGTCTGAATTGAATGAGATGTGTCTAGCCAATTTCATTATGGAGTTGCTTTGTCAGCAGAGTGACAGCAACGATGACAGAGGGAGATACAGGAGGAGGGTGAACGAGGACCCCCTGGAGACAGGGTCAGGAGATTACAGGCCATCATGGACTAGGCCGATTTCATGAACAGTGTAAGAAGATCATAGTGATGATGTTACATTAGACAGAATACTTTCTGTCTTTCTGGGCTGCAAAGAATGATTATTGATTTTTTTTGTTATCAATTAATTCAACACAAGGTGCATATATAATCATCTCTATACTGTCTGGGGCCCATTTCAGACCTTCGTGTCTATGTCGAAAGCAGGAAAACATAAATAGCTTTTTCTATGACACATCCCCCATTTTAAGCATCAACACCTGAGGCCATCATTGGGTAGCAGCTGAGTGCCCTGACCCTTTGCCTCTGCTGGATGGCCCCCAGCGTGGAGCTCACTCGCTGTCAGCAGGCTCAGTGCTGCATCTGCCTCCCCACGCAGCCACGCTCACAGGAATCCATAACGAAATGTCAAGAGGAAGCTGCTCCATGGGGGGCAATTAAAGAGGGGGTGTTTTTTTTTTTTTTTCTTCGTCCAATTGTTCCTTGAATTATTGGATTCCAAAGTGAAATTAATGAATGGCTGAGTAAGACTTGATCGAGCATCCCATCTGTGGCATAGAAAGGCCCGAGCTGAGTCATTAAATATACAGTCAGGCTCCGGGCCCCGGACCAAGCTGGAGGCACTAGAGCGAAGGAGCCATCAGAGGTGAGATGTGACAAAGCAAAAGTGCTTAAGTGTTTTTCCTCCAACTTTCAGAAGGGTGGTGGTTGTGCTAACCACAAATATGACACCACCCAGGGGGGACTGGATGTGCACACGTGCATACAGGGTCAATGGCGCAGACAGGGTGGCTTTCCCCCTGGCAAAGAGGGTGTTAGGTTTACAGTCTGCGCTCTCAGTCCATGCCGATGATGGACGGTGAAGCATCTCTCTTTCACCGCGGTTTTGTTCGCAGACGGCGGTTGAAAGCAGAGAACAAAAGGACGGGGTGGGATGGTTCAGCATCCTGTCCTTTCTTCACTTATAATGACGGGAGGTGTCTCTTTTCTTTCAGAATTAATTAGGAGGACAAGGATGTTCATTTGCTTTGTAAATTTGTGATAAACATGCCTCTGAACTAAAAATGAAATGGTCCGGAGGGAGGCTAGATAGCTCTGAGCTGTGGATCTCACTGTTTAAATAATTATTATCTTCTGTAGAGACTATATATAGTATACATATATGATGTGCAGTGTTACAGTAAGAACAGCATCACACTTTTGTTCCTTATTATTAGGCTTTTCCCCCATGTTCAATGCACCAGAGCCTTTTGTTGTTTTTGGAAGTGGGAGGTGCAGAACACTTAATTAGTCCTATTTTAAATGGAAGTAGTTGTTTGACTATGTTTGCTTTGTGTCAGCTGGTGGCAATGTAACATCAAAATTGCAGGACTGTTCCACTTTATCAGGGCTATTTCCATATCATTACAGCTCTTTGTACAAAGAAGGACACACACAGAGAAGTGTTCTGTGTTTCATCCTCAAAGAAGCCTTTGATCTGTTGCGATGAATTTACATTATACTGCATAAAATTGAGGATAAACAAGAATTTGTCTTTTAAAGAGACTGGGAACCGGACTTTATGGGTGTCCTCTCTCTCTCTCTCTCTCTCTCTCTCTCTCTCTCTCTCTCTCTCTCTCTCTCTCTCTCTCTCTCTCTCTCCATTTCCTGATTGCATGTTGAGATAAGTGGGTACAGAAAATGGATGGACTATAGATAGAGCCAGTCACAGTCAAACAAGTGGAAGCAGAGGTACAGTACGTACAGTGTCTGCATCATACGGGAGAATGAGGGAGTAGCAAGGTGAAATGTCAAGTTAAGCACAGCTACATACATTGGCTGACTACAGAAATAGCCTAATTAACAGGCCTTAGAGAGCACAGCTTAAAAAGGCCACCAGACCTTAAAGCACCTGGGACGCATTGAGCTGGATTAAGTCGTACACAGTGGGAGGATTCCAGCAAAGACATCTACAGTCAATGATTCCCAACTTTGCACAAATAGTACAAATGTCCATTCATGAAACATCAAGGAGAGAATAACTGTGCATGCAAAACCACTTCCACCATTATCCAGACCCATAAGTGCTAGACTTCTTCGTTGCTATTAGGACAATGTCTCCAGTGGGAAAGATCAGAAATAGTCTAAATTCCAGAGAGTGGTTTAGTTAGTTACGGTAGAGCTAGTCCTGAATTGATACCTTCCCCATCAGCCAATGAAGTCATTAGATTAGGATTAAATCCCTCACTGATTTACACACACTGGGAGGGGCCGGGTTGGAGGTGATACAAATAGCATTTGGCCCTCGGCTTTACCCAGATTAAAACGCTCCAATGTCATTAGAAGAGAGCCATATGCGCCCTATCATTTCATGAATCTTTGAAATAGTTGCAGGCTGGTCGCAAAAAAAAAAAAAAAAAAAAAAGAGGACAGCGGGAACAGGGCTATAGACGGTCTAAAAACAGCGGCAGGGTTTGATCTCCCTTCAAAATCTCGGGGGGAGAGAGAGGGGAGGGGGGATGGGGGACTGAAAATGAATGACATCATGTTGAAAGCTCATTAAATTAGGCAATAGGTGCAAAAAAAAAACATTTTGTTAAACTTCTGCAAAGCAATTTCCATACAATCTGCCTCCTATGCAGCAAAATTCATGCTGAAGCTGCAGCTGAAGCTCTCCGCCTCAGAGAGGATGGCGCTCATCATATGCACTTTGCAACAGAGTGGGACCTGCTCGGGCAAATGCTGCAGTCATCTGGCAAAATAAGACCATATTCCTCCACCCTTATGTTGAGCGCATTGCGGACGGACGGAAGGCAGGCGCATAAATTAATAAAGAGGTGTATACATTTATATAGAGGCTTTATATATATTTAAATAAAAAGAGGCAGGGTTTTTTTTTCTGCCGGCTTCTGCGGGAGCGGTGCCGCATTCAGATTCCAGCACCACACTGTAGTAGACAGCGACACAGCCATCTCATCACCTGAACACTGAGGGGAAATAATCAACTCAGGCAACTTCAATCGGGATCAAATGTACATTATAGTCACAGTTTAAACATTTCTGCAGGAGTCTGCGCTGGAGCTGTGCATCTATGAGAGTGTGAGGAGACTAAGACAGTGACCTGTTACAGAGCTGAGGGACCGGGTTTGCTGCATTGCTGTATAGCTGGACTGTACTTACCCCAGCTGCTCGCCGTCCTGCCCATGAACTCCCTCGTCCTCGGGTTCCATATAAACTCTTTCCAGTCGCCCTTTTCTCCATCCTTGGCCATTTTCTCATAAAGGTTTGGACCTCTAGTGAAAGCGCTCTTACACCCACCGGGTTTATACAATCAGCCAGACAGCTAGAGAGGTAGAGGGAGAGAGCCCTACTGCACCGCGTTGAGGATGACAGGGAATTGAAGAGGTCTACCTGAAGGCTCCGATCAAGCACCACTGCAACCTGTCTAATAACAGAAAAAAGCCAACAGATGTAGCAGTCCTACACTCAGACCTAGTAGCTGCCCTCCCCCCCAGCTCTTGTCTGCATGCCGCAGAGTTTTGATGAGTGCTGCAGAAATCTAGTGATACTGCGGTAAAGCACTCCCTCCGCCTCTATCTACATGCACCCCCACCCTCTCCAGATCCCACCCACTCCAACCTCATCCTCTATCAGCAGCCAATCACCAGAGCCGCATCTTCCCTCCTCACGGGGCCCCGACTCATGAAGGACAGGCTCGGGAACAAATGGTGTGGTGGCTGAGGGCATCCTGCCATAGGCTCCCGGCCCCCACCGTCACGTCTTCATAGGAAAATCAGCAAAATATCACTGTATAGATGAAGAAATCTAAAAAATAAAACAAAAGTGTGTGTTATTCAGTGTTTCATTTATAAGTCTCTTATTGTGCTTAATTATAAACCTAGATATGCATGTCTCCTCCTCATCACAGTTATCATAATTATAAATACCATGTATAGTGTATACAGTTTATGGCCGCAGCACCCCACCCCCCGCGCCCCCCTCACCCCAACACACACACGCACACACACTGGAGATGTGTATTCCCTTCCATACCCAGATATGGTACAATCCAGTTTAGGGGTGTCTGAAAATCGTATCACATTTACAAGATTTTAACCGACAAGGGGAATACTAGGCATTTACAATTACATAATAATATTATGAATATTTTGAAAATGTTTTTATCCATTTTAGAGGTGTCTATGTCCTAATTTGGGGGGGGATCTGACCCCCCTGACGATCCATAAAGGCAATGCGTCCTGTCTTAAGTTTATGATCCATTTGGATAATCATTTTCAGATATTCATTGATGAGATTTTTAAAGGCCATGTTTGGTGAAAAAAAAAAAAGTCAAAAAATTGGAACTGGAAAACAATATAGGCATCTACACCTACATCTATTTCTAAGTGGCAGCATATGAGCTAGAGACAGTTGGAGGTAATCCTGTGGTTCTGGTTCTTAGCGGACTCTCGTGTTAACCATTCAACTTTTGGCCAGAATACTAACTTACTGCTTTAGGCTCCAACTGTGAAGGGTGTTTAAGGTCTGATGGATTAGTCTGAGGCTCTAAACCAGTGCTTGTGTGCGCTGCACTGACGCGGTGACTGTACAAAGCCACACCAACAGCAGCAACAGCAGCAGCGGCGGCAGCAGCAGAGGCGGTGGGGACAGAAAGTAGCGCCCTCACTTGGAAAGTGTGGGTGTTGCATCACCTGCTGCAGAAGTGCAGTGGGAACATTATGTCCACTTCCGCAGCAGCTCCACTGGAAAACAACAAGAGGCATGAAAACATGCAAAATCTGTTTGTTGTGTAAAGTTCATTATATAAAATTTATTTTAATGACAATATCAATGCAAATATAGCACTACAGTGATTTCCAAGGTACACCGTCTCTTACCATATCAATATAGTATGGCACTCATATAATGGCCACTGTTTTAGTAGACACACAAAACCAACGGCTTCTGTAAACTATTTTTGGGAAATGATACCTAGGGTCCATATCAGTCTGTGAAAAGGAATCATAGTAAGGTGATTACTTAGTATCTCAAATTAAATTGGGCACAATAGTCAGTATCATTGGGACATTTTCAGTATAAGGAATCTCTGCATGCATTGCACTTGCCCATTTCCATCAACCTGACCTGTGTTTGTTTGAAAATGGACTCCGTAAGCTTGAAAACCCTCGACCGTCAAACACGAGCAGGTTGAACTAAAACAAAAGGCCAAGCAGTGACTCTCAAACATTAAGATAGGTCGTCTTTTCACTGGGTGTACTGTTCTGTACAGTTTGGTGCTAACTATCATAAAACAACAACAACCAAGAGACATTCAAGTGCCTTAATACTATTACAGAAGGGCTCACTCTTCAAGGTACAAACTTCATTTCACGTGGCTTATAAAACAAATATGTAACAATAACCACTATATTAATAATGCTTCTCATGGTAACACCATGTAGTTGAATGAACAACACCAGTAGTTCAAGATAGCAGCAACGTATTCAAAAATCAAGAAATCTGTACACAAATAAAAATGAATGTAGAAAAAAAAGACATAAATAAAACAATAACACAGCTTAAAGGGAGTCTTGCATAAATTTAAATAAACAACTGTTGGACTGTGCCTTTCTTTAGAGGGCTTACTGTTTATTAGTACAACTATAAGTAATGCATGGAGTGGCTGCAGCAGATAAAGTACTTAATTCTTTTAGAAAAAACAAGTGAACAAAGTTATGTTTATACAGTATATGCTACATAATATGTACTGATTACGATTAAGTATGAAAATGGAAATAACTGCTACATTTTCAATACAGTTGTACATATCTATTTACAGTACATTAGGGTTTGATTTCTCCTAAGCATATACCATGTTTTGTGCAGATTGTTCCAGCATTCTGTTTGAGGTGATCAATACTCACAGTCTTATCAGTTGCACCATATTGTACAGTCTGTGTTGATGGGTGTCAGTGCTTGTCTTTCTGTGTGGAGGAACAATTACTATTATGTGCAACTGTGGGTAAACATGAGTGATGAAGTTTGTGTACCACTGATCCCAGGCCTGTTGTTCGACTGGACTGCACGGTCTGTGCCATCTGTCACCAACACCTTTGTAAATGATACCCCAAGCAACATATTCATCTTTTTATACAACCACATGATATTATCATAGTGAAGATCTGCTGTATGTAAAAGTCTGACATGATCATCTCTACACATTTATATATATATTTATATATATATAATTTTTTTTTTTTTTTTTTTACAATACTGTATGTCTATTGTGACATGCAGAGAATGACACAGTAAATATGACTTATTCAAGTCTTAGATATGTATGTTAGGCTAGTTGACACAAGTTTTAATTATGTTGCTCCAGCAGTGGGAGCATATTGCTATAAAATTGCAGAAACGTTGAGAAAGTAAATAGGTACATTACAAATATGCAAACAGATACAGTAGGTAGCTTTTACTCCTCAGTGATGATTATTTGCATCCACAATGAACAATCTATTGATACCAAGACATCTCATATGCATTCACAATTTCAAGAAACACTTCAATAACTTATCAATGAGTCTTGCCTTTTCTCATCCACAGAGTAGTTTCTATGCGTGTTGGACAACTGTGTGTTGAAGAAAAATATATGTGTCAAGTAGTCAGGAGGAGATTTGGCAACACCAATCACAGAAAACATCCCACCCATTATTATTTAAGTTGGCGTCTACATTTTGTAGCAATAGTACTGGTGTACTGTGGCAAAAAATCATTGGCAATTAGAACACATCAACGCTGTACGTAGTAGAGAGCAAGTACAAATCAACTGGGTAAGAAATTTATTTAGTCTGATTGTAATACTTCTTTTTCTTCACCTCTTTTATCAGCCTTTTTTGTATGGTTTTTTTCCCCAAACGAGTTCAGTCTCAAATGGCCTGTCACTGTTTTCCAGTCAGTTTATCACACAGTCAGAGCACTTGCAAATTCTTCTTTGACAACAATCTTGTATTCCTCTGTGGTAGCAAATCTCACTACAAACCATTTGAGGAATATTCCAGTGATTGAACCCATTTTTTACTCTCGTCTTATTAATTATTCAAACTCATCTGTGTGTGTTTTGTCTCTCCTCAGTGCTGTACTCTCTGGCCTGTCCGTCCACCTCAAATAGCCGTGTCCCACACGACGGCTTGTGGCCTCTGGCAGGGTGGCGTGCCAGTCTTACGGGGCTCAGGTGTCCGTCTCCAGCTAGGGAGGATGGGCATGCTGTCCTGCTTGCACAGGCTTTTATCAGGGCGCCTGTGGGCCTTGATCTCTTTGCACAGGCAGCGTTTACGCTCTATGACTTCCAGCAGCTTGCCGTCTCTCTGGGTCTGCATTGTGGATGGGGTGGTGCCTCCGCTGACAGGGGGCTGTCCCTGTGCCAGCTGGGCGAGCTGCTGAAACTGCAGCTGTAGATGGTGCTGTTGCTGAAGCTGCTGGAGCTGCTGCTTTAACTGGAGCTGCTGCTGGTGGAGCTGAAGCTGCTGCTGCTGCCGAGACACGCTGGGACTGCTGGGACTGCAGGGCACTTGAGGCTGGGCCAGGCCATGCAGCTGGAAAAAGTCAAATCACTGTATTCACATGGTGTTTCAAAATATTAGAGTATCAAAGCTGCTACATAACCTGGATGATGACTGCAGTGCTGTAAGCAGTGACAACCAATCCTAAAATGTTGAATAAACCTGCAGTTCCTCTGGACAGCCACCAGGATGCAGCGCTGCCTCATCTATTAGAGGTTGAGGGAGAGTCAACCAGACACATGCAGACAGTCTCTGCAGCACACTCAAACTGCGTCAGCACTTGCTATGCAGCCAGAATCTGGGCAAAATGCGCCGGTCGAAGAATGCAGCTCATCTCCTCAAAACACAGAACAGCATGTTCCCTCATCCACTCCTCTCTCAGCCACTGCTTACATATTAACCTACGTCATGTACCTTCGCAGCTCATATTCTTTTCAGGCAGGCCAGAACCTTATTCTGCTCAGTGGGCATATCTACCAGCTATAAATAGATCTGCAGGAGCACTGTCTCTAACAGGAAGGGAAGTAATAATGAGAACAATATTAATGTTCACTCCCAAACCTACCATGAATGAAGTTAATAGAGTCTATAGCATTAAGGACAGGTATTATATGTACTATATATTCACCTGATTCAGGGCTTCTCGTGCTGGTAGACTGCTCTGTCTCTGGACGTCTCCTCCACCCACCTGTCTCACTCCAGCAGCAGAGGAGGAGCGGCCCAGCCGCCCCACTTCTGTGAAGAAACAAACATTACACTGTGTGCCTGCTAATGAGAGCACTGGAATATAACTTTTCATTTTAACACACTGCACAGAGCTGTGGATGTCGAACCATACTCATGTGAGTGGAGACGGCCTGTGTACATTGTTTTAACACATCTTATTCTAAGATCCTAGACAGAACATACATTTATGAACAACACATTTTTATTAATAGTCATGTTTTCACTGACATTTGTTACTGTGTGACTGTTTGGCTCTGTCAATCCATCAGTTGGGCCTCTTATGTTGCATTGTAGGCAGATTCCCATTAAATTTATTGGATGGAAAATGTGATTTCATTTTGGTGCTGATCCTAATCTGTAATTTTTGCTATTCAAAAAAATGTGATTTATCCAGATCAAACTTCAATAAGCTGAAAACTCATTCACATTTATAAAACAGACATACTTGCAGAGTGAAATATATGATTACTGTAACAGTGAAGTTACAAAAGTGATGCACAGTTCACGTAACTAAATTGAATCTAGATTTAAAGTGTTTTATAGGACAAAGTTTGTCACAATATAAATCCTTAACACCACGTAACTGGACCAGAGCTCATAAATATGTGCGTGTGAGGATGTGGGTCTGTTTATGGAGCACTTCTTTTACTGGCTCTGCTTCAAGGAAAGTATTGCACTGATTCTCAAGGTAAGCGCTGCCTGTCTGTCTCTAGAGGAAGGCCTTGAGTGCAGATGCAGAGGCTGACAAAGAGACACCGAGCGTCACAGAGAGCAGAGGAGAGGAGAGGAGAGGAGAGGAGAGGAGAGGAGAGGAGAGGAGAGGAGAGGAGAGGAGAGGAGAGGAGAGGAGAGGAGAGGTAGTCTCTGCTAGTTTGCCTTCCTTTACTAAAGTCTGGGGGTTTAAAACCATATATAATAGCAAACAATTGCAAAAAACAATTGCACTTTCCAGGCTTAAAAGCTACAGCAGAGCCACAGAGGTGAATCCACTGATACCGTGCTTTACTAAACAGGAAGTTGTGGGGAGCAGCTGCGAGGAAAAGACTGCGACCACTGTATTTACCTCCATTGCGACAGGCGGGGAAGGTCTGGCAGGGAAGAGGCATCCCTACTCTGGGTAGGGCTCTGAATCCCAGGCTGCTGTCCACGCCAGCCAAGGACTCGCTGTGACCAAGGGCTCTGCTGGTGGCACCACTGAAGTGGACCGGGATGCCCGAGTGGCCTCCTCGAGACCCCATCCCTAGATCGTCTTTATCCATTCGTAACAGGGCATCAGCGCTGCCGTTCCACGCGCGCCCTTCATCCCCTGAGACAGGGCGAGAAACAGGAAGTATTTCAATGAAGTAGCCTCGAAGATACCTAAAATGTTTCTTTCTAATAAATCATCTGCACCCTTTATTCAAAACAACCTCTGACTTACTCTCCGTCTCTCTGCTGCCGTGGCTGAAAGACAGTTTCCTCTGCATCGGCCAGTAAGACGCCTCGTCGGCGGCTAAGCTGGCGCTGCTGTCCCAAGGGATGAAGCCGACCTTTGACTGGAGGGACGAAGGCCCTCCGTTACTCTTGGACGTCAACTCACCTACACCGGTGAGACTCGAGGGCTGCTGCAGCGACGGCGTGTGACAGCTTCCTCTGAGGCTCTCGTAAGCCGGCGGCCTGCGGAAGCCGCCGGAGGGGTACGTCCACAGCAGCGGGCTGTCCGAGGACGGCGGCTTGTAGGCTGGCAGGCCGTGCGGCGTGTGAGAGCGGAGATGTGGACGGGAGTGAGGACGCTGCGATGAGGATAATGGCGTAGGTGTTGAGCTGGTGCTGCTTTGACATGTTTGACTGCCACAGGAGGTAGCGATGATGTCCATCTGTAACGAGTGTGGTCCGTCCCTGTCCCTGTCCCGATCCCGATCCCGATCCCGATCCCTGTCCCGATCCCTGTCCCGATCCCTGTCTCTGTGTCTTTCTCTGTCCCTTTCCCTGTCCCCGTCTTTATCCCGATGGCTATCCCGATCTCTGTCTCTCTCCCTGTCTTTGTCCTTCTCCTTATCTCTTTCTCTCTCTCTGTCCCTGTCCCTGTCTCTATCTCTACCTCTGTCCCTATCCTTCTCTCTGTCTCTGTCTCGGTCTCTATCTCTATCCCTATCTCTATCCCTATCCCTATCCCTATCCCTATCCCTATCCCTATCCCTATCCCTATCCCTGTCCTTGTCTCTGTCCTTGTCCCTATCCCTGTCCCTATCCTTGTCCCGGTCTCCTTTGTCGGACTTCAAGAGGAAGCTCACAGACTTGCCTTCCTTGCCTGAACTTGAGGTTTGGGTCTGGACTGTGGCCTGGTTTGAGCCTTGAGAGCCGCTCTTGGTCGGAGCGGGCGAGTCTCCTCTCTCTGGCTTGCGATAGTGATGGTAGTGCGAGGGCCGATGGTGAGGGTGGTGGTGGTGGTGGGAGAAAGGCGAGGTGGATTTGGAGGAGGGAGGTAACGGTGTGGAGTGACTCCTGGCTCTCAGTCCGGGAGCCGGGCCTAACTGAGAATCTCTACTGTGTTTGTCCTGCTGGCTCGAGCTCCCTCCCGACGACTCCTTGGAGCCCGACAGGGATACAGGAACGTTAGAGGAGGATGAGGAGGTGCTGGCTTGAGTTGTCACGCTGGATGTTTGAGTTCCCATTTTCACAGAGGCAGACGCCTTGTTTTGAACCCCAACCCCACTGGAGGCTGCCGCGGGCTGAGGGAAGGCGAGCAGCGGCGGCCGGTGCTGTAGAAGGTTAGGGAACGGGGCTGGGATCTTTGTGTTGGCCTCATGCTCTGATTTACCCCCCTGCAGCAGGTAGGGGGTAGGAGCACGCGGGGTGTGCGGACTGGTGGAGAGAACCTGCGGGATGGGGGTGGAGGATGCGGATGAAGGGAGGGGAGACGAGTGAGAGATCGACACAGTAGCTTTGGGTTTGGAGTAGGAAGGAGAGGAGGAGGAGGGGCGGGGCAACGAGGAGGAGCTGCTAGAGGAGGAGGGGGTGACGTGATAGTGTTTAGAGGATTTCAGTTTCTCATGCTTGGGTGGGAGGTGTCTGTGAGACTCTCTGTCCTCTTGCAGAGGATATTTCATCTCCTCGTAGATGGCCTCGCTCTGGTCCGAGTCAGAGTCAGGTGTGGTGGCCACGGGGGTGACGGGGTGGGGGGTGGCCGTCTGGCTGTCTCTGGTGAACACTTGGCCCACCATCTCTATATAGACCGGCTCATCCTCCCCGTCTCCCGTCTGAATTTGAGAGTCTGTTGCCTGGAACGGCAGTGATGTGGCAGGAGGCACACGTGGAGGAAGAGGGTCGAAGGAGAGCTGGGTGCTGGGACTTCTTTTAGGCTTTAGAGGAGGCACCTTCTTTGATCCGATCTCTCCAGAGTCAGATTTCTTCATGGCTGTTTGATAAAAGGAGAAACAAAACAGAACAAGTCAAGAAAACAGAACATTTCCTTGAAGAATAACCACCTGAACATACACCACTCACCATTTTTCTTCTCTGAGTGTTTGGACTGTGAGTGAGTGGGCGGAGGAGGCGGCGGCGTCTCGGGTGGTCCTCTGCTGTCCGCCGACGAGGAGCTGAGGCGAGTGCTCGGGTGGCGTTTGGGTTTGGCCGGGGGGCAGCGGCCGCCATGTTGGGACTGGGTGTCGGAGTAATCCCCATTCTCTAGACTGTCCGCCGTGTCCCCGGCGCCGACAGCATGGCAGGACTGCGAGCGGGGCGCCATGGCGGAGGCACAGGAGTGAGGGGACAGGTCCTGGGAGGCCGGCATGGTCATGAAACCCATCCGGAAGTGTCGGCGGAAAGAAGCCAAGTCTCGGACTTTGCCAACAGTGGCTGAGGGGTCGTTTTGCGTAGAGCTGCACAAATCGGGAGACAGGTTGGAGAAGGTGTGTGTTAATACTGAAGCATGAAAAATTACAGTGATGTGCTCACTCAACACTCATGTATTGACCTCCCTCTTTCCTCCCGCTGTCTTTGGTCTTCAAACATTGCTTTTTTCAATAAAGAAATGCCTGCAGGGCTTTTACGCCAAAAGGGAAAACCCTGGAGGCTCCTCCATCTTTAGGATTCACATATCTTTCCATCTGAATTCCTCCACATCTGCTTCCACCTCAAACAGATTCAATTAGAAAATCAATTCCCAACATACTCTCTGTGTGTACACGACGGTGCTGCTGCTGGAATTCCCTTATTCTTTATATTTTTATATCCTCAGCCAACATCTGTAGTCTGTTTTTTTTTTTTTTTTTGCCAGAAGCATTTAATCGGTTACCATGGGAACAGTTGTGATTTTCATTTATGTGATGGCTTGTCTTTGAAATCATCAGCGATACGAGCTGCCACAACAACAACAAAAAATAAAACTGGCAGAGAGAAAAAAATCGGACAAAAGAATCACAGCCCTTTACTAAAGCGTTGTTCCCCCACAGAGCATTTAAAGTATAATGTACCTTTTACTCCAGTACGACCGTAAACTCTATGGTTTGTTTTCAGTAAAATATAACAATAATGAATTTTGAAGGGTGTGACTGTGACAGCACAGCTCAGGCGTCAGTGTCAGTGGTTCAGGTTGTTGACATAAGACCGTGAGGTTTGATAACCTGCTACTGATGCCGTGTGTTACGCTGCAACGTCAAGCCTTTAAGTCAACTTGCTTAAAAAAAAGCTTTTTTGTTTTCCTTGTTTAGCTTTTTAGCAACAACGTTCCTTTGAAGTCAATATACTCACAACACTGTACTACCGTATATTATGTAAAATGTCAGAGGAGAGCAAATGAAGTATCCCAGAATTCAGTGCAGCGATGCAGGAGGAAATCACAGCTTCATACCAACAACTGATCCATGTTTGTGTTGATCATATCTCAGCATAGAAACATCTGGGCATCCACATCTGTCTATACATTATTTGACGCCGTGAGAAATTGTGTTTCTGAGTGTGTGATTAAATAGCTCAGATGCATGATTATTCTGTGTGGAAGTGATTCACCATAGCGAATAGCGGTGACATATGACTGTGGGTCATGCTTCGCTCTCTTTTAGATCTGTTGCAATCCAGTGAAGCACAGAAGAAAACAATTGGAGCTTACAATTTGTAGTCAACAAATTGCGAGCAGCAGAAACAGCAGTGGGGCTTGCTCATCATGAAGAACAGACTCCGCTATTTTCCTCCTCGTGTGTGTCTGTGCTTTGAACGTGTGTGTTCATGTGTGTTTGCATCTGTACTAGTATGTTTGTGCCCTTGAACGCCTGTGGAGATGTACTTGTGACTCCTCACAATCGACATAGATACTACAGGTCCAAATATAGCCCAGGACAGAGGCTGAGCAGCTTCTTCCAGCACCTTGAAGTGCTCTGTTTTTTTCTTCTTCTTAAAAGCAGAAGAATCTCTTTCAGCATCTTCAAAAACAAGACTCAACTGTTCAAAAATCTGAACCCTCGCCTCTTTACTCACTTTCATTTCTTGCTGCCACTGATCTACAGCAACTGAGCACATAAGTTTGACATTTTGGGAAATACCCTCATTCACTTCCTTTCCAGTAAAAATCATAGCATAAAGACTGAAAACAGAGAGACTGTTTCTCTGTCTGAAGGGAACAGCATCTCAAAAGCAGACAAATGAAGGCAATGTTTATTCCTTACAAAACTAAGGGGTTAACAGAAAATATACTGAAGGGAAAGATGGTGGAGAATGTATCCCTCAACTCATCTCAATGTGTTTCTGGTTCTCATGCGTCATTTAAATGAAAATCTGCACTAAAGAATAAGTTGAACCGTGCTAATTCAGAAGGTGTTGATCACCCACCATAGCAGCTCTTAGACTATGCAGATGTCTTGTATTCACATGACTCATTGTGCTGTTTTGATCCACAGCAGAGAACAGAATTTCCTCTGCACCTTTGTCAGTTTGTCAAAATAAGGAATTTATTCGCCTGCATGAATTGAATACGACTCGAAATGATTTCTCACAAAATGCTCAACAATAAGGTCAAGAATAAGTTCATGTCTTACTGTAATACAATTTTCTATGTTTGCCATCATGAAAATCACACAATTGCCAGCAGATTAAGGTTACATATTAATACCAGTAAGCTCTAGGAAGAAGGATGGAGGAATGAACATCATTGTCCCTGCCAGTCAAAGGTTATCCCCTGCTGCTCTGTAACCTTTAGAAAAACACTTCTGTTAGATTTATCTTCGAACAGACCACCCCCCACCCCAGAGTCGAAGACATTCCCCAAAGCTTTTAAGACTGGTGATAAAGTTTTCGCTGCAAAAATACAGTTAAGATAATTCTGCCCCAAGCACCTACCGTCCTATTTCTAATTTACCTTTTTTGGGGGGTAAAGTTTAAGAAGGGGTTATGTTTAAAAGAGTTGAATGAGACGATCTTTGAAAATATTATCTTTGAGAACATCCACTGTGGTTTGAGGGCATATCAAAGCAGTCAAGTCGTCGCCTGTTGAAGGTTGAGATGAGATTAAGGTTGAGCTGCTATCACCGAGTGTGTTCCTGTCCTCATTCTTTTGGACTTCACTGACATATCTGACACAATACTCGACAATTTAATTGATTGCCTCAAGTTATGGGTTGTCCCTAGCATGATTTCAAACGGAAATCTGATTTTTTTTTCTACCACCGGAAGAGAATTACATAAGTGAAACTGCCTGTTGGCTTGACTCAGAGCAATAAAGCACAAGTTTTCTCTATTGATTCTTCTGATAGTATTATTATAGTATTACTGGACGGCATGTGACTCACTCACAGTTTCCGGTCCCCCTGAAGCAACCGAAATAACTTTTCCTTTGATCACCCCTTCTCCTCACAGATATGAACTTCTTGAAGCTCTCACAACAAAACAATACCGAACTCTGTCTGCCTGACTGACCTTTATCTATTAAGTTTTTTTATTTGCATGTGAAGGACTGTTTTTTCTCTGTTCACGAGGGTATGTTGACATGATGAGGAACACATTTACATCCAGTTGCATGACAGCTGCCGTAAATTGTCTTCATAACAAACCTCAGATGTCAAGGTTTTCCTGTTAAGAAGTGGCCGTATGTACAGAAATAACAGGCATGTGAATCTCAGACTGGCTCTCTGTTTATTTGGCCAAAACAGCCACAGTCCAGTGCGTCATCCCCGAATGTCTGTGACTGACTGAGCGAGTGACAAGATTTGGACTTTACCAGATGGCCTTAGTGACTTTTTTTTTTAAAGATCATATCTACAAATGTTTTTAGACAAACCTACGTTTCAGCCAAACAAATCACCAACACTTCCCTGTGAGGAAGGGATCACACAGACTCATACCGAGGTGACGTACTCATATCACAAATACAGTAGTTATACTATACTAAACTAAAGCAACATGGAGTAACTTGTCTCATAGCTAGCATATTAACGAAGTGGAGCGTACAAAGTCCTGTTAGCATTTAAAGTTAAAATAGAAATAGTGCCAACAAATCAAAATAATATCGTCTTCTGGCAAAAAGGTCAGACCTGGCAACTTTAAATCTGAGTCTGAGAATGATAACTTGTGTTCTTTGAATGGGGAATGCAAAACAAAAGAACAAAATAGAAACTGCTTATCCAAATATGTGATATTTGTCCACATGTGCCATGATCTGTCCCTCCCTGATCTTCCGTTGGGTATTTTCTTGGGTTTTATTTTGACATTATTTCTCTTACATGTTTGTTGTGGTTTTATATTGTGTTTTCCTGCCAGTTTTCAGGTCCACCTGTTTTGTGTGTATATATTTGTGTCTTTTCCTCTTCCAGATGCCAGAATGTTTTGTCTCATTTCTGTGGGCTTCGTGACCTGTGTCCACGTGTTCACCTGGCTCACCTGTGTGTTGACCCTTTTTGCCTTTGTTTCCTGGATTCTTGCCACTGTTGATTGGATTTGTTCGTTTATTTCCGACTGACCCTGTGCTGCCTTTCCATGTTGTGCGCCTTTGTTTATTTTATTAAATAAACCTGTGAAGTGTATTTGCTCTGCTACAGTGTTATTTGGGTCCTTCCTGTGTTGTATAACCTGTGTGCACCAGCTTTGACAATATAAAAGATATATAAAAGAAGATCTATTACTTGTCTTACATACGTGTGTCCACTAGTCATTTTTCAATTCAAAATTAAAATGATTGAATTATTATGATTCAAATACATTTCCTTTCCTTAAAATCTTATAATCTCTCAGATTTGATCTATGTGTCATTAAGTGGAGAGTTGTGCTGATCTTCAGGAATAAGACTTTGCTATTTGCTATAATATTTTTATTTTTAATAATTAAATTTGTACCAGATACAAATAGTGACCAGACTGCAAGTTATTTCTGCAGCCTTACACTTGCATATAGATCGAGACACTTACAATTAACAACCATTTATCATACTACCTTGGACAGTTACAAGAAATGTAAAATTACAAAATGATTAATAGCAAGACATGAGTGTGTGATGTAAATGATGTCTTTGAATATAAATGGGAAACCAGGTTGAAAAAAAAACTGCATTACTATTAAAGTGTATTGAATTCAGAAAAATGCAATAATGCAGTGCATTTCTGAATCTCATTGTTTATACTATCATTTGTATTTAAACCATACACCATTTACTATTATTAATGAATCACTTTGCAATTTTCATACATTTAATAACAGAAATATCTTCTTTTATCCATCATTCTTTGTCAAATTGAATATTAATTGCTTTAAAAAGGATTTGCAGGGCTTTTTTTTGTTTTGGTCATGCATATATCAGCCTGCATATTGAGAGTGCCAGGCTACACCAATTCCTGTCCATTCACACTGATCTCATAACTCTGTGTAAGAATTAATAAAACCTCAGCTGGCAGCAAGGTTTCCTCCACCAGTCACCACTACAGGGAATAGTCTGTCTGCCTGTATTAGAGCCATAAAGAAACCAGCCCTATTTTTAAAACTCATATTGAAGCTCACCTATTTACCATTCTCTATCTCCACAGTCCACTCTGCTTTAAAAATGTGATTTCTCTCTCAAGGGCCTCAAGATCTCAAACTGTCTACCAGTGCCCTTCATACCGTATCCTTTGTCCCGCCAACCCCACCTCCCTCACTCCCACCGGCTCTGCAGTCGGCCCCGGTCCCGCCTCAAGTCCATTTGGTTTCCATCCCTTCGTCCCCTGTGTGGTTTCATTCCTGACCCTGCTCTGTTCGTAATCATCACTGGTCATGTCCCGCTTCTCACCTCTGCTGCTCTGGCCTCGCTCGGCTCTGCTTTCATCGCTCATCATGTCCGGCTGTCCCACTTGCGGCCCTACACACCTCCACTGGACTGATGCTGCCATGACGGTGATCTTCGCTGCCAACACGAGGGCCCTCCATTTACCACCGTGACTCAAAACGCTCCTAAACAAACTCTACTGTCATCGGTCCGCGATGTCCTCCTTCTCCTCGGTGGCACAAATAGCCACATACACAATGTGGGATTTGGATGAATTATAGGTGACTCACATTTAAACAGCACATCTTCACACTGTCTCCCAAACATGCCGTCACATACACGACATCACACACTCATGGGCATACGCACACTTTTCAAGACAACGCTGTCATGACCAGAGTGTGATTCAATGTGTGATGATCTGTTTGCTGACGCCTGTTTTGACACTTTTGTAGAGCTCTTGAATTAGGTCATTATAAATTAATTTCTTTGATTTTAATGTCTGACTGTCTGTCAGCATCTTTGTCTTCAATGAAGTTTAAACAAATTAAGATACTTTTTTAAGTGTTTACACACAGTTTGATTATTTTAAACATTATTGACAAGGCCAGCGCTTGGTCTGTGTTGTGAATTATTAGGATTACTTTTCACTTTCACTTTGGAAGACGTCCAAAGACAGGAGCTGGATCTGATGCGTCAACAGCTGTGTTGTGATGGTAGATAAATAAGAGCCTTGAATACAGTTGTTTAACAACAACTTTACAATATTACTGAGACAATATTTTGACAGGCAGTTGTGGAAAACATATTCTGGTACTTATAGTTAAAGAACCAGTACAAAAATCTAAAAATCCGCTACAAGTGAAAGTTCAGACTAGTTCTTGAGTACAAGTGAAGTATTATCAGCAACTCATTCTGCATAAAAATGGCTCTCAAGGGTGTTTTAACATAAATAAATAATCTTATGATACCTTATTAGATTGCTAACACTGGTTCATTAATATATGAGCAGTACTTTAATGTTATGGCTGCACATGTTGTTGCCAAGTGGCTTAGTCCAGTGGTTCCCAACCTTGATGCCTGGCATGGCATCGTTGCCCATATGAATATGTTAAATACTGGATGATTCGACATCTCTGGACCTGACCAGTAATTTGCATTTGCAAAGTTTAGAAGGGAATTCTTTATTTGGTGGAGCTGTAAACAACTCACAGGCATCTAAAACCTGACCAATCAAAAATGAGTGTGAACCAGAACAACTAATAGTGTCAGATAAATGAGATAAGTAGGGGGAGTAAAAGTCACTTAGATGGGGGGTGGTAGTGGAGATAGTGGAGTAAAAACGGAGAACATTTTTTAAAAGTGGAATAAATTATCAAAATTCAAGTAAAGTGCAAGCTCATCAAAAATGGAGTCAAGTACAGTAGTTGAGTAAATGTACTTCATTTGACTGCTGCCAGGCTCAGCTTCAGGGCTTCGAGCTTCCTGTTGTTCCTACATATTTCATAAAACCTAGTTACAGGCTAGGTTTTTTCTAATTCACTCTTCTCCTCTCTCCTTCTTGGAAAACATCATGTACAGAGCTGTAAGGGAATGTGTGCGTGTGTTTCAGTCTTAAATGATACAACAATTAATTTTTGGATTCCTCTGGCTTCATCTGAGAACTTTTTAAAGGAATGAATGACCCAAATTCATATGTTACACTGCGGTGATACGAAATAACTGTTCTCATTATACCTTAAAGGTCAAAACCTGTGCAGAAAGTATGTAATTTTAAAGAAACAATCATGTAGCTATATATTGAGATATATGAGGCAACCACTGCATTTAATTTCCTTTTTCATTGGGTTTGGCCCCTTTTTGCCCTCTGCCATTTTGCCTGACATTATAGTAGTTTATCTCATCTAAGGAACATATTAACTTCATTATGAACTGCTGTTATGCAAATTTGTCCAATGCTATTCAGACGAACCCCTCTGACTTCATGAACTGTGCTTGGAATTAAGATTTTGAAATTAAACTCATTCACGGCGGCTAAGAGGTTTATATCCCCGCTGAACTGAACCCTAATGTAATTCCTTATATGCAGAGCTCCTGCGAGCTGATCCTCTCACCTCTTTTTACTTCCCTCTTGGTCCCTCTGCCTCCAGTCCAAACGGCTCTTACGATACAGCAGGTTCATGTCGCTGCGGGGTCGCTCCTCCTCGCAGCCTATCACAGCGCAGTGTAGCCGCTTGCTTCGCCTCTCTATGTCACGCAGGAAATGCTCGACTGCCACATCCTGGGCTGAGCCAGAGCTCATGGTATAGAGGAAGCCTCGGGAGAAGGGGACGTATGGTGCAGGCAGCCTCCTCCGACTCACCTAAACAAGAAGAAACAAGGGCAATGTTTGAGCTCATTAATCTTTAAAAACATGTTTAACAGCTTCCCAGTCTTGTTGTAGCTGACAAAACTGACAGCAACTATTTCCTGATGTGGCGATGCACTATGAAACCCAAAATAATCAAACCCAAATTGCTGGCCGAACTTCAGGGTAGTCATAGATTATCATGCTCGCTGTGTCATAGTAAACAATTCTGCCCATTGCTCCAACTGGCAGCCTTCAGAGCAGAGACACAGTGATGCATGATGATGGAGGTTGCAGTTTTGTTTATCCCTACCTCTAGTGTATCACATGAAAACTATTTATACTTTCATTATCCAGTTATTAATATTTGAGTAAGCATGGTAACTCAGCTGCAGAGCGTCTCTGGCTGCAGGCCCTGGGATGGCCTAGCTAAACCTGTCTGCTAGCCAGACAGTAATCTGGTTTGTCATATGTAGCGCATGCACAGCTTCCTACTCACGCTCACCCCATGAGAAGTCAGGCTTGTTGTGGGGCAGATATCGGAGGGCCCAGCAGTATTTTCATGATGGAGAATGTGAGTGTGCAATGCAATTGGCTAAGAAAAGCACAGCTGTCAGCTGATGCATGTTTCCAGTGTTTTTTCCATCACAAATAGAAACAGAGCTTGGATGTTTTTTGGTAGTTGACACAGGGGCATTATCATTGGTGCTCCTGGCATTGGTTTGTTTTCAACTGAACTGTATTTGACCTGAGCCTATGCATATCACTTCCATGGGATGCATTAAGCTGAGATCATATGTTGTGTGAAGTAGTGCTTTATAGTCATTTTAATGGTCCATAGCCAGGTTAGCAGGAAGAATACCCCGCGTGAAATATATAACCAATTATTTTCTGTATTTAATATTTTTCTCAATCACTGTTGTGCAATCACAACATCTTGGACTGAAAACCCATGCAGGTTCAGCGTAATGAGGTCTGAATTGTGCTTTTATATGTCTTGTTTCTGGATGCAAGCAGCATCAAAAGCAAATAAAAAATACATGACGTTTACATTTCCCAGCAGTAATAGCAATTCTAATTCTGTGTATATTCAGGAGCACTTAAGATACATTTAGCTGCACAGTGCTTTTTACTGTGCTAGAAAATCTCAACCATGCCTCGGTATAAAGACAGAAAATCCACCGTCACCTGGGCCAGGCAGCATGTTGAGCTCTGTATCTGTGTGTGATTCTTTTGTCACGGCTCAGCGTGTCATCCAGCGTGTCAGCGTGGCTACTGCTATTCTTGTATCCCACAGCCCTGACCACGACCCCGACCACTGCTGCTGCCATGCTTGCTGACTCAATGTTAATTAGGTTAGAGAGCTGCGACTGTAGGTTGGGATTTTGTTAACGGGAGCTTTGATTTGGGTTTCTAGGATCTGGCAGCTGAGCGGGCAGCCCTGCAATTGCCACATTACATGCTGAGTTGGTGTACAATTAGCTGTTAAAGAACCAGAGATCCTCAAATGAAGAGATCCATTACATTTTGGTGATGGAAAATGTTATTTCTCTATTTTCTTACATTGATTTATGTACTTCTATGTTGTTTGCATGTATTTATTTGAATTTATCTCAGATTAATTTATATAGTGCAAAAATCTGAACAGCCATTATCTCAAGGCATTTCACAGAGTTAACCTCACAACATTATAGACACAGTTCCCTCCGCAAGCAAACACTTGGTGACAGTGACGAGAGGAGAAACTTCCTAGGAGGAACCCGACACCCTGAGTCTGACACGTTTCCTTATGACAATGAATTCTTTCCCACTACATAAGTTATCCAGCTCATTTAGATTTAATGCTAATACACCCCTCCTTATTGGAAAACAGCTATTACGACATCTCCTCAATCACAATCATCGTGAAGTAACCGGTACCAAAACTTTCATTTATGTCAAAACAACAAAAGTTGTGATTTCCATGTAGAAAAGCTGCATCTTCTCCATTTACTCGAATTTGTTCACAGCTCCCATCAAATATGGCTGCCACATAGTGCGGCAACAGGCTTAAGTGGGCAATACAGAGGTAATGCCTTATTCATACATGGATACAAAAGTAAATAAATAATGTAGAAGTGAAAAGATAAACAAGGAACACTGATATAAATGCATAAAAATAAATCTAGAAATGTGGAAACAATGGAATATTAAATAGGCAAAGATGGAAAAATTAATAAAGAGTTGATAAATACGTAAACAAATGTAAAAAAATCCACATTTCAGTATTGATTTCCACTATTCATTTAAATAACTTACTTTATTATTTCTCTGTTAGTTTGTTTATCTATTTTATTTTATTTATTTATTTATTCCTCTGCATTTTGTCCTCCATGACAAAGAGCCTCATTAAATCAAAGATAAACATAATTTTAAAAGACCCAAACATAACATGTGCTAATATAGTTTGGCTGTGATCAATAACTAGAGTCACTTTAAATCCAGAATAAATTCTGAGCATTTAGCAAGTTGTTTCAGGAGCATCTGTCGAGTCAGTCGTCGCTTCAATTCCTCATTAGAACCAGGAGGCAGATGGAGCCATGATTCATATAACTTGATCTGCATGCAGCACTGCAGACAACTCATTCATGCACATAAGCAAACAGATCACACACTCACACATACTCAAATCCCCCATACATGCTAAACACACGCATAGGGACGGGGTGTGAAGCAGTAATTGCAGTCGCTCAGCTGCTGATTTAAGTGTGAGCTACTGATGATGCAGGACATAGATCATTTAAAGCATTTTGAGACTAGGGAGGAGTTCACTTTGACCAAACAAGAGCAGGATGTCCTCACATCTCTTTTATCTTTCTCTGTCGCTGAATTTTAACACTCCTGGAACACTTTGTGCTCCAGCCCTCTGCCCTCCAGTACCCACCTCTGCAAGTGGTCCTTTAGTGTTGCTGCACCTCACTGTGAGTGAGGCAGTAGCGCAGCAGAGTGGTGGGACTCATCACAGCACTGGCCTTGGCACACGGGTAATATTTCTATGAAACATATTCAAAATTCACGTGTTAGTTCTTGTATTATCCATTTATCCACAGAAAATATGATTTTAAACATCCACTTTTATCCTATTTATCATTACAAGACAAAGCATCCATGTGATATATTTGCCTTTGCAACGCTGCTTGAGGAGAAGCAATTAGATTGGAGGGGCAGATAGCAGAGAGCATGTTGTCCATTAAAGACATCATCTTCCTTCTTCTGTCTCAGATTGACGTGCTCGCATCTGTGCAAGCCTCAATTCAATAGCAAATTACTGCAATCAAACTTTTCAACTTAAAGTAAGTAGGAGAGAAACTGTGTTTTACATCTCACTCCATCACTGACTGCACTTTGTATATTTTGTAAACACAAGATGCTTTACATAATGCTTGAGGCGTATTCAGTTTCACCCAAATACCGGCAGCGTTTATACCTATCGCTGCACAGTATCATCACTTAACCATGCAGCCAAATGGTCCACCAGAGTCAGCGCACTCGAGCCAGACACAGCGCTGCAGCTCAGCAACAGGGACAGAGGATGAGAGAGAGGCAAGAGGGGAAGCAGAGCACAAGGATGGAGCAAAACGCTCAGGAGGAGAACGAGCAGCTTGAGAGAGGGAGAGGTCGGGGCAGAGGGAAGGAGACAGGAGGAGGGGGCTTGGTGGAGGAGAAGGGATGGGTGGGTGATGCCAATAAATAGGGAGTCACTGTGGGATCGACCGGGCGGGAGATACATACAATTAGGTGGAAAACGTACAGGAGACAAACTGATGGGAGGGGAAAGTGGAGGAAGGGGATTTGAGAGTGGAGGGAATGCGCAAATGGAGGCAAGTGTGAGAAATAGAGGATAGGAAAACACAGTGAAAGGCAGCCAGACTACAAGAATGGGGGAGGGAGGTGAAATCAAGCCTCACACACTAGTCGCTGTGTGTGGTCTCCTAGCAACACTGTCAGCCATGCATCTCCTCCTTAGCCACTGAATATGCACAAAGCAGGATGTCAGCCTTGTCATACGTGATGAACCCGGGGTTAAACTTCACTGTCGCTTCGTTCGAACCTGGTTTTTCCGCTAACAACACACCCTATGTATCTTAGATGGTGCTAGCATCTGTCTCCAATAGCAACCATACAACCTTGATAACCTGCTGCTTTTAATGATCCACGAGCTATTTCAGATGTTGTATCCATATGATGAAACTTGACGTGTACATTCAAACCTTTTATATAGCTTTTTAAAAAAATGTTTTCAACATCAATTTGAATGATCTTCTCAGTCAGCTGAATCCCTCCTCTCACTAGATATAAAAAATAAACGCATGCCAAATATCAACCACAAAACTCAGGTGGAGTTGTTTTGTAGTACTAGCGTAACATTTTATCACCTGTGGCAGCACATTGAAGTAAAATAGATGTTAAGAGCTTTGCGCTTGGAGAATATCTGCACCGGCTGATAATGCTATGACTGGAATACTAAAACAGGAGCCCCATTAAAACACAGCTGGTTCCTCTCAAGAAACTGGTTGTAATTACGAATCTACTCACAAATGCCAAACTTCCACAGACAGATAGTATGAGTACAGTAGTAATGAGTAGATAATTTATTTTCTTTGTTGTTTCTGAGCCTCACAATAAGCCCCAAGACATATGTTTACTGTATTTCTTTTTATGTCTTTTACCATTGAACAGCAGATGCTTGTGCGATGTGACAAGATGCATCATGTCATCTGAATCTTGGCAAAGCAAAAAGAGCAAAATGAGTGTTGAGAACTAAGAGACAATTTGTTTCATTGTTTAATGACCTTGATGTAGCTACTTTTGCGCAGTAACAACTGGATTAGATTTACGTTTTCACACCCGAAAGCACATTATGGGCAGAGATTGTGATTACATGTGATCGTAAGCATGATTGTCCAGTGATGTTATGAAGAATATAATACTGTGTTTATAGTGAAGGCTATGGGGGAACAATAAGGGGGAAAAAAGGCAAGCTCTCTAAACAAATAACACGACTAAATTACACTAATGGAAAAGGTTTGACATTTTGGGAAAGTGATCACTGCCACATTACGGTTAGCTTAGCGTAGTGAAGACTGTAAACTGAGAGAGAGATGCCTGTCTGGCTCTGTCAAAATATAACAAAATCTGCCTCACAGCAACTGCAAAGATAATTAATTGGCACGTTGTATCTCATTTGTTTAATTAGAAGAGCTGGCAGGCAGATTTTTTTTTCATGCTATTAAATAGTGTTAGGCTGTTTTCCCATTGTCTTTGTGCTAAGCTAAGTTAGCGAGCTGTTAGCAGTTTCATACTTGGTGTATGAGAGACATGAGAGTGTCTAATGATCTATCATCTTGGCTAAAAGTAAAAGTCCCTAAAATGTCCCTAAATATTGAACTATAACACAGAATTTTAAAATGACGTAGATGTCAAAAATGAATTTGTTTAAAATAAACAGCAGAGAGACCACAGTCTTCCCACATAAAGATAAAAAACCTCAAAAGGTTCATTTTTCAAAAGTCAACTTTGTGCTGACGAAGCAGTAGCCTAATGTGCAAAATATTCATGGTCAGATGTCTCACACTCAACTTGCAATTAAAGATACTTAATTAAACGTTTGGTCTTTTTGGCTAATTTCTGTTCTATCACATCATTGAGACTGAACATTTACCACTGCTATTGTGATGAGGACAGGATTTCTCTCAACACATGGGAACAAAGAAAACACAGGCACACTCAAATCCTTCATAACACACACTCCACCTGGTTCACCTGCTGTTGGTGGTGATTAGATGACATCAACCCCCCTAAGGTTATATTCATTTGCACCTGTGAACCTAATAGGAACCAGGTTAGATGCAATATAATCAATCACAGTCTGGATCTCCTCTCTTTTCCTACTGAACATTAAACTCTTCAAATGCAGTGTTTGATGTTTCTGCTTTGGGTTTTTGAAGAAATGAAGGTTTTTTTTTTTCCTTTTAGAGCCAAAATCCTTGAAAGTTTGCACTCGCTCAGAGTGGCCTGCAGGACAGAAACCCTTTCAAGCAACATCTAAAGCTCTGTTGGTTTTTACACGCAGGTTAGGACATAAGCAAAACCAATCTAAACCTCCCTAACAACAAAACAGTCACCTGAGGTAAAAACCTTCCCTCTGCTCCAGCCCGTCTGAGTCTTCTCTAGCTGAACCTTGTGCGACAACACCAGTAACCACCAGCCAGAGGCTACTGGGAGTTTGACCTGTCTTGCGTTTGAAATAGTAACAATGGGAGTCCTCCTTCCTCTCCTCTTCACCATCACCTGCCCTAGGACGCTCCTTTAATCTCCTCAGTCCCAGATCTCCCAAAAATTGATGCTATATGCAGTGTATCCTGATCCACTAACCAGCCTCAAAGACACTGTGTATGAATTAAAAATAAGAAACCCTAAAAGCAGTGAGTTTTCTTTTTGCCTAATTAATATGTAGTGTTTTCTGAGGTTAGAAGAGAGGGAGATTATTCAAATAATTCCCCTAGTGTGCATCACTAAATCAGAAGTCACTATTTTCATCTCTGGGTCATAAAGTATATGAGGCTCTTTGCAGCTAGCACGCCTCAACTTCTCTTCATGTGTTGTTGTTGTGTGCTGAATGCTCTACAATATTGCATTGTGCACTGAAATGCCTGTGGCTGATGAGAATGGACAGGAAGAGGAGGAGGAGTAGGAGGAGGAGGAGGAGGAGGAAGATGTAGAGGCTGATGTATCACTCCAGACCAGGGGTGGAAGGCACATGAGAGGCGGAGAGGAATTTTACTGATTTTTCTTTCTTTTTTCTCTTGACCTCTTTCTCATGTTTTGGGCATGAAATAAAAAATACAAGCTTCAGTGTTTGATGTGCATGGTCACATGGTCTAAAATCAAACTGTAAAAGAAAGCTGTATCTTTCTATTTGTTTTGTTTTGTTGTTGTTTCTTTTCAACTAAATACCACCAAAAATGGAGTTCAAAGCCTAAAATACACTTATTTAAATATACATGTACAGGACACTTTGCACACTTTGGATTCTCTTCCTCAGCGTTGTACAAACTGAGTGACCACTAAATCTTTCATGGACTGCAACCAAAAATATCCCACAAAAAAGTGTTCCCTGTTCCCCCTCGCCCTGCGCTACCAGGACACAGCCTTGAGCCACAACAAACTTGCAGCGATGCTCAATGTTTATTTCAACTACGCACCTTTTCTGCCAACAAATGAATCTATAATTGTCTGTGTGTTTGTGTGTGTGTGTGTATATAAGTAAACATCTTTACACTGTGTGAATCATAAATAGTTGAAAATGTGAAGAGCTGCACTTACGGAGAGTAACCTGCTATGAAGTGAATAAAAAAACAAGATATACCTGCATATACAATAACACCAGTCTCCCTGTGGTCTACAGGAGGCGGCCAGTGAGTGACCTCCAATCCCCGTTTCCCACCTAAGCTTGCCCTTGCCTTCATCATCTTCTGCTGGAATCTGCAGTAACCAAGGTGACCCAATGCACTTAGCATACGTGGACACTTACCAGCTTACAGATCCACAAGCCCGAGCTCATCCAGCACTGGGGCTCATTTCCATTCAGTCTGTGCTGTTTACTTTCTCTATATCGCACACATAGGGGTTGTAAATGTTGCGGAAATACCACATCACATCACAGAGAAACAAAGCACCCGGGGGAAGACTCTTCTGGGGGTGGGGGGGGTGACACGTGGTGAGGGACGAGGAGAAGAAATAAAGATTGAACACCATGTGTTTGGATACTGCGTAGATGACTGGCGCTATGACGAAAGACTGCAAAAAAATGATCACAGCATTCAAATGTCTCTGCAGGGTTCCCTCGTCTCTTGAAAAAAAAAACATTATTCAGCACTGCACATAAGTAAACTCTCGCTCAGAGTTTGTCCAATCACATTAAGTGTCTGTTTTGTTTGATCTTTGCATTTGGCTGCTGAATCGCAGACCTTGAGGTATAGCGCTGAAGGGAAAAGATGCTCGCGCTTGTGCATGAGGCGGAGAGAAGAGCTCCACTCTACAGCTGCACACGCTTCACTGAATCTGTATCCCTCTCTAACCAGGGCCTGACTTATTTTAGATGTGGATTTCCCAGCAATATGGCCTGGCCTTGTTGTTTTGTTCAATTTAAAGACTTTTTTTCTCTAATATTTATTTTTAGATAAATTATCTTAAAAATATAATAGTACAATATATAATATAATAATAAAACGCACTATAAATAATAATACAACACACTATAAAGAAAAGTTGGCTATTAAAAAAATAAATCTTTCCCACATGACAGGAAGTTCTCATCCCTCATCTTTTATGGAAGTAAGAAATCTCTCGTGTTCTCTGACCGTCCGTGCTTCACAAACACTGAACCAAGGGCTAAACCTGTTTATGATCCAGAGGAGCCTGATTCAGATTTATTTTTTTGATCCACCCATTAAAAAAGATAAAAACACCACGGCCTCAAGCACTACTGTCCTTGCCCCAACATGGCAAAACTCATGAACTATTCAGCAGACAACAGATTAAGCAAAGCCCAACAGCCCAGAGTGAAACCAAGATCAGCTGAACATCACCGTTGTAAACTAGACCTATGATTTCCCTCACAGCAGCTTGTAGTAAACTTGACTTGAAACTTTCTTGAGCGTCTGCTTTACATAGCCTCCAAATGAAGAATTCAAAATTAACATTTGAATATATCAAAAGAAAAACAACAGAACTGATTAAATACGATGTTGATATTATTATAATAACTCTGCTGATGCGCTTGCTGAGCTGCCTTTGGTTTGATTGAAAGATGCAGCAGCAGCAGCAGCAGCAGCAGCAGCAGCAGCAGCAGCAGCAGCAGCAGCAGCAGCGTTGGTGTGATTTGCAAAGCCAGGTAGGCCACAAGTGGTCTTCCAACATTTGAATCATCCTACTCCTTGTGCTCAAAATCCCCCGATAAGCGAGTCATAGTGTAGGTTGCACAGGATAAGCACACACACACACACACTCTCTCTCTCACACACACACATGCCCACACACAGCTCTCCCACTCATTCATCTCATTACATACAGATCATGTCTCTCACGGGCTGGATATTTGTACCCCACAGTGTTCACCAGCATGACGGTAACTCAGTAGAAGAGATTCTGTTAAGACATTTTGATAGCATAGACTCGGTCGGTGTGACAACTCTAATTGCTTGTGAAGTATATTCACGCTGCCACTTGTTAAGATTTTTTTTTTTTCCAAAACGTGAATAAAATCATGAGGCACTTTGGAGAGTTGTTGAAAATCAGTATGAACATTATAATGGTCTGCACTGCAAGCTGAGAAGCAAGAGAAGTGGAAAAATGCACAGGTTCGTTGGCCTTACAGGTGTGATTGGCAGGTTTTCAGCTCCGAGTCTCACTTGAGCAATTCCTATTCCTGTCATTCCTGCTGTTCACTGCACCAACAGAGGAGAAGTGAAAAGGCACTAACTGGGACAAATGGCAGCTGATAGCAGATTTCACACTGGATGGTGTCTGATTCAGACAGTGTTTTCCTATTTTGTGCTCTTGTGGTTCGGTGGGACACGCGGACAAAATAGCAGATGGAAACACATCACAAGATGATTTCGAGTGGCTTGTGTAGTGACTTGCTTTGGCCCAAAGTGGCTCCCAGCCAGAAATGAGAGTCTAACACTTGTGCCTCTTTTATATGGTCTCACCTCTGCTGCCTCAGCACACACTGATCTGAAATAGCAGATTTTAACTTAAACTTATATGTGTGGAAAATGGTCTTTTTCCATGTATCGATCAGATAAATTAGATGACCAGACACCAATCTATTTAATAAATAATGCATTTAAAGTAATTGGGGGTGTGAAACATGAAAAACAAATACCATGCAATCAGAGAGTCTACAGTGTGTGTTTTTTAAAAGTGTATTTGTAATCAGTAGATAAAAATTTCCTTCTGCTGACATCTGGTCAAACAGTCAGGATTCTCTTTCACAACAAATGAAGATTGCGCTGACATTTACAGCACATACTTAAGCTACCCTGCAATTCAGATTTACATTTCTGGAGTCACTGCGTACCATAACCTATTTCACACACTGTTGCTGAACCCGGAGTTTTTGCTTGTTTACTGTGACCTTTAGGAACGTCACAGACAATGAATTACCACTGCAAGACACTTCAAAGACCATTGCAGTCAACATCAGTCTCAGACTCATGTATTCACATGACACTGTAACAAATAATAACAACGTTGTTTGCTGAATTAAAAAAAGTATACTTTTTCACTGTTTGCAACCAACTGCCATGACCATCGTGTCTCATGCCCTCTAATGATTTAGTGGACACTTTCAAGGTCTTTTGAAGGTCTAAATGTAGCACATTAATGAGAATAGGGGCATTAACACGATACCACTTTCATGTCCATTTATGCGTGCCGAAACATGTATAATTCAAAAGCAGGCTACAATCTCCCCCTTGTAGTTCAAGCTCTTGCAAATTACTTTTCTCACATAATGACACTGATGTGACTTTCCCAAGGGTTTCTTGAAAATAAAATTGATAGATGTGCACACACATATGTTAATATGTTTGTTTTCTGTCCCAAATATATGCATGTTTCCCGTGTGGAGGACACTGCACAGAGATAAATATTGCGGTGATTAACATGGCTGGAGACTGGGACCTCTATGCCAACAAGAGAGGAGGAACTGTTGGCTCCTGACTTTATTTATTTTGCATGGCACCATGCAAATGACTTTGAAAGGTTTAATGAGAAGAAAACAGAGAGGAAATGAACAAAGATGAGTTGCCTCAAGGAAATCATTACCACACATCATTCCCTTTGACTACACACTGCAGAGAAGACTGGGTTGCTGCACGATGCCTACAGTCCCAAATGAAAGCATTTAAAGGGAACATTTACTATGAATTTTCACTGGCTCATTTGGCTGTATACATCCCAGACAGGGGCCACGCATGTTTGACCTTTTTAAGTGAGGAGCGCACAGTGAGCCAATAACATCAACAAACAACATGGCTGGAGAAGCAGCTTCATAATACGGCACCAAGGAGTCAGTGGTCATTTGTAGGCCAAAGTCATCCAAGCTCATCCGCTCTTCCTCAGTGGGTGCAGCAGCTGTCTGTACATTTAAATTTTGATTTCTTTTTCTTTTAGCTACCACATCCAGTGTGTGACAGGAAAAGCACAAGACAGAGAATGGCAATCGTTTTCAAAGCAGAGTGGTCAATCTAAATGCATTTGTGATATCTATTTAGAGAAAGAAAGTCTTAAGAGTGGGACATACAGCTGAAAAAGTCTAATGGGTATCAATTCTTTCTTTTTTCTAGTTCCTAACTGGACAGGTTGCAAGACTAAGGTGGATGATAGCTAACAATGTCCAGGACTTGGTTTGTACCAGAACATCCCTGGTAAATGGCATGCCCTTTAATCAAGGAGCCACCATGGAGAACCTTTACCTACAGACTTATTAACAATTCAACACTGCGACTGGTTCCACCGCAGGGAAAAGTTGGTTTGATCCACGAGAAAAAAATGGCTTCATGTTTAATTTAACAGGAAGTTGGGATGTGACATTAATTTGAAATTGAAAAAAAAAAAGAAAATATTGGCAATAGGTTGATTCAACATAATAGATGGGAGTGTATTTATGTTAACAAGCAGCACAAAAATGATACAAGGGTCAGTTTAGGTAAATAAATCAATTTGACCAACATTTGTGACAGATGATAGAAGATTAAAGAGAAACTCCTCCATGCTGTGAAAACAATCGTATGATGCCGTCTGTGGCTTTTTGGGATTTTCTTTGTCAAATCTGAGAAAATAACTGTGATGATGTCATCTGTGTTATAAGCTTGGTCTTGGACATTACAAATTCATAAAAGCTTTTGATACAAACTGGGAGTATGAAAAGAGTATCTAAAAACATACACTAGGCCCACTGAGGTGCATCATGGGAAGTGTAGGATTCAACTTTGTTTCCCCTGATTGAGTTTGTGTGTGTGTGTGTGTGTGTGTGTGTGTGTGTGCGCATTAGAGATATATACTCTATAGATGTCAGTAGACCTGAGAGAGCGTATCAGTGTGAGTGTTGTGCTCGGGTGGGGGGTGGTGCCCTTTTCTCTCTCTTTCCCGCTTCCTCTCATGTCCTTTTGGTTATGTCTTGCTTGCACCTTACTGGCTATTACTATTATTATTTTATTATTGTTTAGTTGTTACAGTCAATTTTCTTCTGTCTCTATTGTCCAATTAACGAGTCATGTTTTTTGGTTGTAACTTGTGTTCTTGTTCAAATAAAAACATTTGATCACAAAAAACTTTGGTGGGTGACTGAAAGTAAAAACCTCTGCTTTTGCCGCTTCAGTAATAACCAGTAACTTGCAATCTTTCTTTAACAAGTCCCCTAATGTTGTCAAAGTGCAGTAAAAAAGAAAACAATGGGCTAACCCCTTCTATTGTGAAACTTTTCCACTTCTGAATCCAACATTGTCAGTTCTTTGAAACAAAAAACATGTCGGTTTGGTAACTCTGTATAAACAGCAGAGGTTAAAACATTCAGTGTGCAAGGCAATTTAACAGCAAAATAAACAAGAAAGAGAGAAAACACCACCCCTCAAACATCTGCTTTATGAACAGATTAATGACAGCAGTAGAAAGTAAAGTGAGGATATTAAAAATAAATAAATAAATACTTTTATAAGTAGTTCTTATTCATCAAAGGATGCCATATAAATGTCATAAACAGACAAATATTATATAAAATCTCTACCTTATAGGGCTTGGTTGTTCCAAGCATCTTGTAGAGCTCTACTATTGACTTAGGGCTGTCTTATTGTTGTCTGTCTCTTCATGTGATCATATAAAGCGACTGTATGATGATGAGATCAGGGCTCGTAGAGGCCATAACATCAGCTGCAGGACCGCGTTCTTCTTGTCTCTGGAGATTGTCCTTTACAACTCTGCCTGTTTATATGAGGGGTCGTTATCATGCTGCAGAATGAATTTCAGAGTGATGGTCCTACAGGATGGGAATACGATTTTTGTACAGTACTGTGTATACATACATAAATACATACATACATACATACATACATACATATACTATATATGTAATATGTGTGTAATAGATATATATACACCTTGTGTGTACTAAACCACTGCTTCCATTACATAGCTATTTCAAGACAGCAGCTAAATTCTACACATGTCAAAGTCTCCCATTGGTTGACACATGACATATTAATATAGACAGGTACACTGAGGCCACTACAGATTTTAAAACACTTACAAGTGTAGGCTCTAGAGATGCAACTAACCATCACATTATTGAGTTTTCAAATCATTTGGTTTAAATGTCGTGTTCACTATTCTATAGAACAAAAAGTAGAAGCAAATCATCCCATTTGAGAGGCTGGGGAATGACAATGTGTAGCATTTTTCACTATTTTGCACAAAGAAATGACTGAAATTATTATTCAACTAACTGACTAATCGTTTCAGCTCTAGTGGGCTGTTTAATCACTTTGACTCAAATGTTATTTACTCAGCATGTAAGTGGTGGGGGAGGTAAAGCAGAGTGATGGGAGTGAAAACTGTGGCAGCAAGATTCAATCCGAAACCACTAGGGGCAAACTTTTACTGCTTCGGAGGTGAAGAAACAGTCATCTCGTCTCCTCACAGTAAACAAGAGATTTACGTCAGACCAAATAACCTGAAATCCCCCCCCCCCCCCCCCCCACTCCTGTGACGATCATTGGCCTGATGAGAAGAAAGTTCATAACTCCAGAGTATTTCAGCTGATAGGAGCCACTTACATTGCTCACATGCTGCAGCAGAGACGCTCTCCCCTCCATCCCTCCTGATGCATCTCTGACAGAGCCGAGAGAATCAAGATGGAGAAACCACAGATGGATGAAGCACCTGCTCTCCCCTTCAAAACACAACAATGCCAACAATGCACACCATAGCCATGCAGCTAAATATAACCACAGCAGTATTGATTTTGAAATACCTCCACAACTAGCCAGTCGTAGCCATTTATATTACTTTTACCGACCTATTGACCTGCTGCTGGTCAAATTCTGTTTGGGTGCTTCAAGAAGCCCACAGGCACAACTAAATAGATACATAAATAAATAAATAAATCGATTACTGCTCATCCAGACTGAGGCATCCACTCGACTAGAGAGGTGGGCTTAAAATGTCAGCATCTGCCACGTCTGTCTCTCATCCATCAGTCTTGTCGCTCCCTGTCTTCCATCCCCATCGGTCCCTCTCCTCTCTGGCCGGTGCACTGGCCTCCCCCCTGCCCACTCCGAGTCCACTATATTCAATCAAACATGCATTTCCCGTCGTTGGTTGGACTCAGACATGATGCTCACTGCCGGTCAGAGCAACCGAATCATCCACTTCATGGAGAGAAGCTTAATCCTTTCTCCTTTATTGAAAACATTACTGACTTTTTAAAAAATGCTTCCTATCTGAGCATCACAAGCATGACCTCTGCCCACTTCCAGTCCCTCTTACCCAAATCTGTGGTTATTATTCATATATTTTAAAAGCTCTACTTACTGATTAAGCAGGGTAAATCCTCAAGGACTAAAGGACTTCAATGAGACATATTCCATTTTATTTTCCACACTGCAATGCACAAACTGACTGAGCTGCCACCAAGAGTTACGGTTTCCCGTCATAATCACATTTCTGGACTGAATCTGGGCTCACCAGGTGAGCAGTCCCACAAGTTGTGTTCGCCCCGGTTTTCCTCCGCATTCAAGACACACTGCACAGTATGTGTGGCTCACAGCCTGCACTCGATGACCCCACAGTCACAGCTGCTCTCAGCCATCCCTGCACTCCTCCAACGAGCGCTTAAAACTAAAACAGCACAAGACACACTCACATATCAGATCCTGTTGATCTGTATCTGTTAGCCATAAGCATGATTTCAAGTCATGTGATGGGAGATTTTTTGTCATGTTCAGCTCCAAGGTCAAGCAAGACCGGCTTGGCAATTAGTTTCAATTCAATAGCAGATAGTGAAGTATCCAACATAACAGTGAATCATCCTTGGAGAAAAACCATCATCATATTTCCAATTCAAACAGGAAACTTGGTGCTATTCCTGTAGAAAATTCAGCTTTTTGGTATCTTGTCCCTGGTCCCTTTTCAGTTCTCATGTTGTATTTGTTTTTGACAGACACGACTGATTCAACACAGTCAAGTAAATGCAGCTTCTATTTGGGGATAACTACAATAGATATTTTCATTATAGCAGCCAAATAAGAGCTGCTTTTGTAAACGTGTCTGTGAGCCTTTGGTGGGGTGGTGAAAGGGATCTTTCAGTAGGAGTGATGCTCGGTTTGAGTGACTGTCACGCCCGGAAAAAGGCGAGAAAAAAAACACACACACAACTGACTAACGTTTAAATCCCTACAACTGGATCCTTTAGGTTTGATAGAGGATCTGAGGTTGGATACTGTGAAGGTGATCAGGTTCACTCCATGATGTTCTCTTGTATAAAAAAAAAAACAGAAAGGGGAAAACCACAACACCTAGAGATCTGGCTCCCCTCGTCCAGACGCCTGCCTCTCCCGCACCTTAAAGACGCGCCAACACATCCTCACCTGGCTGCGCACAAACACACACACACACATAGCCTACGAACACACACCGTATTTTCACAATCAGGAGTAACTACCGCCCATTCACACGCACACAAATACAACCCTGCTCCACTCTTATCCCCCCCCAGTAAACATGCAGATGTTTTCCATCACGGCCTTGCAGAAAACACTGACACCGCTGTCAGCGCCGTGGTGTAGGTATTTGATTAATAACGCCGTGCATGCTCCAGCATCAGCAGTCAGCTGACGGAGGCTTGTTTTTTGGTGAAATATTCATAAGGGCTTGTCACGACTGAACTTAAACACGGGCACTGGGTTAAACCGCGCGGCGGTCTTTCCACATCTTTCCATCTCTTTTGTGTTTTGGGGGGGGCTAAAACAGAGGCCTTATAAAAAGCGACATGAGGCTGTGAGGCTTCAAGGTTGAATCATTTAGCTTGTGAACACACGGCGGATCGCTGTCAGCCTTGGATTTCTTGGGATTTTACGCGTAAAAACGCCACCAGGCCCCCGACGTTTCCACCGCAATACAGCATCATATTTCCTGCTGCTAATTAGGCAGACAGTGCATTTAGACTATGACAGCTGGCTGTGCGGGCTGGCTGGTGTGCGCGAGCCATGCGATGATTTATGAAGCAAAACACAATATTAACGAAGGTGTGATACCTACCTTAGTAACTGGGTAGCCTATGGCTGGCGCAGATGCAGACTATGCCGAAATCCAGTTGCCCAGGCTCGTAAAAAATCAGACAACAACAAAACCACGCCGGTTGTTGATGACACAGCTGTCTTGCTGGACGGGAGGGAAGGGGGAGAAAAAAACCCTCTCCCCAGATGTGTCAATTGACGTGGAAAAGAAAAATCACTAATTCAGACGCATATCACCGGACTGACGCCTTTCCCTGACGTGAAAGGTCTTCCATTTTTATGATAAACAGCACAATGTAGTAGCGAGGCTCGGTGTGCAGCCTGGCCGGTGTGAGAGCTGATTGAAAACCATGATGCAATTCAATGCGACGTTACAAAAAGGTTCCTCTGCAAACGCTCAGGTAAAAGAAAAAACACCATCCTCGTGTGTATTTGTTTGAGAAAAAGCCTCCGACACGACCTCCGCGACAGAAACATGTTTTCACTTCAGCCCCGGAGAGAGAGAGAGAGAGAGAGAGAGAGAGAGAGAGAGAGAGAGAGAGAGAGAGAGAGGAGGGAAAAAAAACAAAACGCCAAAACAAAAAAAATGCGCAGATATGAGCGCGCTGGGTTGGTTCAAGCGCTGGGCATCCTCACTGTGCATTTGCATCCATATTATTATTCACACGGTACTTCCTGAGAGAGGACCAGAGGTTGTTTATAGAGGATTTATAAAAAAAAATAATAATAATAAAAGCACAAGAGGTGGTTTTGAGTCCGACTGCGACGAGACGCTATGTTGTTATCTATCTTGTTATCACTGGACTGAAATGAAATTTGCTTTCATGGCTCAGATTTGAGAGAAGATTCAGCAGCAGACTCATTAAATGTCCGGGTGGACTCTTCTT
The DNA here is from genome assembly GCF_905171665.1 of Trachurus trachurus. Classification (NCBI taxonomy): domain Eukaryota; kingdom Metazoa; phylum Chordata; class Actinopteri; order Carangiformes; family Carangidae; genus Trachurus; species Trachurus trachurus. Next base: position 14,145,418 of record NC_139903.1, on the reverse strand, counting down.
CAGAAAAGTAGAGAACATGTTTTTCCTTTTCTGTTGTTTCTCCCTCCCACAATGAACTCCAGTGTTTTTATTTGGACACACTAAAGCAAAGCACAAGTGTCGTATGGAAATATTATAGAAGCGGTACAGTGATGTAATAGGGGATAAAATACTATTAAGTATAAAATCAGCTATAAACCCAGTGTTGAGCACCACAGACGCAAAGTAGGCTAAGCCTTCAGATGAATATTACTATATGACATTTTGTCATTTCAGTGAAAGCCAAGGGGAAATATCATTGTCCAGAAAAATGGATTGAATGTGAAAGACAGGAAGTGACCACAGCTGAATCCTTTAAATATCATCTAAATAATGGTATTTGACCTCCACATATGGTATTTGACCTGCACATACACAAATGTGATTTTGGGGAGGAGGCGTCACGTGACCAACTAGCCAACACATGGCCCGCGTGAGGCGGACACGCCCCCTAAAGTCTGTGGCCGACTGATTGTAATGAGGACAGCTGAGAGTGAGTGTATGAGTGTTGGCATCCAGGTGAGAGATTAGTTAGCAGGGCTGCCTCTTGAGCAACACGGGCTGTATCAGAGGAATCTTTGGACCGCCACGGCCACAAGTCAGAGCTGAGGTCAAAGTGTATACATGACTGTGGGGGTTGATCTCAGTGGTGCTGGGAGATATCTGGAGGAGCTCCCAGCTAAAGTCCACATCTAAAATATTTCACTGACTGATTCATATTCCTCCTGACACTGGTCACACTAATGCAGAGCAGTGTGCTATGCGTTGCACATCTGTAACAGCAGCACCAGCTGGAGCCTTTACACAGAGCAAGCCAATTAGTCTTGCATAAAGTCTATAAATCTATAATCTATAGGCTATCTGTTATGATAACGAATCAAACTCATCAGTTGTGTCATCATACATGATAACAAATCAAACTCATCAGTCTTTGTTTATGACGCTGTATCATACCTGAATCTTCACTGTCAACTAAAAGCTATTAAAGCTGTAGGTTTGTTCCACTGGACAACATCTGCAATGAGATTTCACTACTAATCACATTTTATCAATCAACTTTTTCTTTTTTCGGATTCATCATATAAATCTCCCATGATGCTGTATGTGTTACAAGACTCGTCCCCACACACAGTCACTCCACACAGGTGTGTTCACCAAATGATCCGTTTAGACCTCGTCTCAGGACTATGTGTGTGTGTGTGTGTGTACTGTACTTGATTGACATCTCTGTCAGCCAGCAGCTTTACTTTGACAGCTCCCAGCATTCTTCTTGATTAATTATTCGGTGACGTCACATCATGCCCGGCACCGCTCCACCCGGCCACAGGTCTAATCAGAAAGCAAACCAGTGAGAGTTTTAATAAAAATAATCACAGCTTTATTTTTGTTAGAATGGCAAAGTGTGAACCTTTTAGGTCAGAATATGGACAGAAAATCTCATTATGTCCATACACGTTTGTACTTTTCTGGGAAAGTGATGAAAAAGAAATCCCTTAGGGTAACAATTTAAATTTTTTCTCAAATCAAGTATGAAATTGGCTTGTAAAGTCATAAAGTGAAACCTTCCTGTTTCCTGATCTGATCCAGTTTGTCATGTTGGTTGCTGCTGTTTGCTCAACACTTCCACTTCCTGTATTTCTTCTCTTGGTTTAAAAATAAGGAGCCTTCCACCGGCACAGGGAGAAAAGATGCCTGGACTTATTTTGAAGGCTTGTATTGTGAAAGGTTTGCAGGAAGTGTTGTGCTTCATTAACGATGCCTTGACATGGGAAAAGCATGTAGAATTGATCAGACATAAACCAGTGAGCAAGAACAATATTTCTGTAAAAAGGCACTGCAGTGTTTCTGTCTGAGTATTTTGGATAAAAGAGACTCAGACTCTTTAGCTTTGCTCTGTGGAAACTAAAGTGATTTGTGAGAAATAGGAAAAAATGAAGTCAGTTCATGAGGAGATTAATAGGGAAGCCTGCTGCATTCAAATATTCAACATCAGAGGAAACAAGACGGTAATGTTGTCTCAGATCCCCTCAACTTGAATAACACCAGCAGAACAGACTGACATGTAATCCTGCGTCTAAAAGCAGAGGAGGCATAGCACATGTAACACTGATACGACCATAAAAACCACTGCACGTCCCTCTGAGGACTCTGCAAAAAATCCAATACACAAAGTACGCTACTATAAAACTTTGTTATGTTTATCTCTGACATTGCCGGCGTGTCAGAGTATTGGGGGAGTGGATTTGTTATCAGCAGCTTTACATGATCTGGTCAAAGTGCGTTCTGTATATGGAGGTTGCCGTGACCTGTGAATCTGGATCCATTCAAATTTACTTTGGAATAAAAATCTAACAAGGTAAAGTATCATGTTTTATGCTCAGCAGTGTGATTATAAAAGTTGTTTTATGTTGTCTACACGATTTTTGGTTTCGTGGATCTACTGGCAGGACTGATAAAAGTTTTCTTTGTGACCAGATTATAAATCTTACTGTCTAGCTTTGCCTGTGAGCCTGTTCATAAGTAAGTCATTTGATCAGACTGGGACATGCTGTGCAAGTTTACAAGTCTATGTCTTCCCTAAAGGAAATTCAAAAGCACAAGCTGAGGAGCTGATTACTGATGCAATCTGGATGCTATCATAAAGACATCTATCTAAACTTCCTTATTATATTTAGATAAAGCAACTTTTGTCATCTCTACAGGCATGAAACATTTAATTGAATTACTCTTGACCTTTACTGAATGAAAGCACTGTTTATAAGTGTATTTGATTACTGAAAACCGATGTTGTGGGCTCCAGCTTCCAGGAATGACTAAAATAAAAACTCAGTGGAAGGAGTTTTTGGAGGCAATAAGTGTTCTGCAATGGGTGATGTCCTTTCTCTTCTTAGGTAAGATCCCACCACATTCACCAGTTATCAACTTGAATGTTTTTCACCACTGCTCATCAAGCTTTATACTCCATCCGTCAATCAGCACTGTATTCCCAATTGTATCCGAGCTCATTTAAGATATCTCTTGTATCCTCAACATATCTCATCCAACGCGGTGGTACGATACACATCCCAACCTCAGGAGTGGCCTGTTATATCTTGTTCGTGTATCTTATGTTTACCTCGCTGTGGCCGCTCCCCACGCTGTACTTCATATGGCTGGTGTTGGACTGGAAAACCCCTGAAAGAGGTAAAGGAAATTAATCAATTAATCAATCAGTAAACTATTTATTAAAATATCAGAATCCCAAACATTAGCCGTGTCTCACTTACACATTACATTGATAGCACTGTGTAGGCAAGTTCTGAATTGTTCACTTTGGAGAAGGTAAAATTTACTCAATAAAGTCAGTTTTTGTATTCTGTTGATGGACTGTTTTCCCATGATGCATAGCACCACTATGACAGCACTGAGTGTGTGTTGGGTAAACACAACACACACTGAAAACCTGCTTAGAATAAAATGTGTAACTATTTGTTTACTAGCTGAACTATGCTATAATCATCTCAGTATAATGTAATGTATAAGATGTGATCAATAGTGTTACTGCAGTATGAAGCATGAAACTGGGACTGCTAAGATTTCTAATGTGTCCATCAGGGGGCAGGAGAATGCCAGCTATGAAGAAGTGGAAAGTATGGGGGCATCACAGAGACTATTTTCCCGTCAAAGTAAGGTTGACTTTGAATCTTTTTCAATCCTGCACCTGTTTAAACAAATGTGCAATGTGTCAGTGACTCGGTGTGCCTGGCTAGTAAAAGGATTTGCCGACAGAAGCAGCCTTAACATTAAAAGCAGGAAGATTAACGCGCATCCTGCATTAGTGACTTACAGACGCACACAGAGCAGATTTGTGTACAATTCACCCACTCTCCTCTTCTCAGAGCTTATCAAACTTCCTGATATTTCAAGCAAATATAAAACTACAACTACATTTACTCTGTCTCTTTCTGTTCCTGAGTTACAGTACTGGATAAAACAAACCTTTGACAACCAATCTCTTATCAGATGACATTTGAGGTCAATTGAATATTTGTGCCAGATGTAATGAATTGGCCTCTGGACTCTCCTGATATATCACGTTCACAAGAACGTGCGGTTACCATTGACCTTTGACCATCAAAATCTAATTGGTTCATCTTTGAGTCTAAATAAACATGTAAAGATGAAAAAAAATGCCCAAGACATTACTGAGATATTAGATCCACAAATTTGGGTCTGTCTCTGTATCTGTCCTTCGGTCATAGACAATACAGTGAAATGATTTTATGCTTATAACATTGGAGACTGACTGTGAGTCTTTATATGTTTATTCTCTTGCTCAGTTGGTGAAGACAGCCGAGTTGAACCCAAACAAAAACTACATCTTCGGTTGTCATCCTCATGGCATCATGAGCGCCGGAGCCTTTGCCTGCTTCTCCACAGAGAGCTGTGGCTTCGCCGAGACGTTTCCTGGGGTGAAATCTACTCTGGTTATCCTGGCTGGACTCTTCAGGATACCGTTCTTTAGGGAGTACATAATGGCAGCAGGTATTTAAAGGTCCCATATTATACTCTTTTTACTCAATTTCACTCAGCTGTCAGACGTCCAACTAAACTGTATTCGAAATGTATTGCCCCAAACTGATCCGTGGTCCTGAATGGCAGCTGTCTAAAAGTCGCTCAAATGAGCTCTGCTGAGAACAAGCTGTTTCTGTGCCTGTACCTTTAAATGTTAATGAGCTCCGTCTGTCACAGCCTTGCCTGCCCCTCTCAGCCAATCAGAGGCCTAGTAAGGCGGGTCTTGGCGTGGCCATAGTAGGAATTAGGAAAGATTCTGCCTCAGGGACAGGATGTGGCTAACGGTAGCATGGGCTAATGTTTATGGGTGGATGTATCACTATGGCCAGAGCGATTGATATAACAGCGTGGCGACAGCGTGGCGACAGCTCTTGACGTCGCCGCCAGTGCGGTCTCGTGGTTCATGTAGCTCACAATAGTCCCAAACCAGGCTTGAAACAACGTTCAAAACACACACAGCCAGTATCACAACTAAGCAGAAAGTCCGCTTAGCTCAATGCTAACGTATAATGTGAAACCTCATAGACGGGCTAACAGAAATTAGCATCGGCTGTCGCCGTTTCGCGGCAAACGAACAGCCATAGAAGCTGCTAAAACCCTGTTTTAATTCAGGCTTTAGCACTGTTAACACGTCACAGTTTCATGCAAGAAAGTTTAATCCAGAGTCTGTGGTCAGTTTTCTCCGATGTCTGTCCTGGGAGAAGTGCAGAGTCTGTATGAGTCCTGACCGGGGACCAGGGCAGCGGCTGTCTGCAGCAGCAGCAGCCGCTCTACTGAGCTGATCTGCCGGCACGGACATCTCCTCCTCCCGGAGGAGAAAACGAGCCGAGTAACGTATCCGCATGCTTTTAGAGGTTTACCGCTGGCTGGTTCAATTATTTTTAGGAGATTTAATGCTGGTCTCATTGATGAAATTTAACAACTGTGGCAGTGGCATTAGTTTGTTTGAATGAAAAGTGAGGAGGAGCTGGGCTATGTACTGAAATCACCACATTTACGAGATAAAGGGGAGGGGGGGCGACAGCGGAAAAGCGACCAGACTTGCATAGTTTGTTCATTTTAAAACATTTATTGATTGAAATGTGGTGATATCTGATTACTTTGGCGCTCGTGTGTGCAGCCAACAACAGAGCAACCACTTAGCTATGTTAACAAGCAGGGGAAAATTTCTTCAGGCGAAGCAAACCTTCACCGGGGGCGGTGCCACCAACCTAGGGGGTGGCGTCGAGTCTGTCGGTGACGTCACCGACAGACAGATCTTCAACTGGCCTGTTTAAGCACACATTTTCTAAAGACAGCGAAAGCGAAAAAGGGAGAGGATGAACTTTTTTCATACCAGGGGGGATTGTAGACAGGCAGGGGATGCATATTATTGATAGAAAACCGCTCTAAAGTGCATTTTGCATAATATGGGACCTTTAAACAAGATCAACACTTCATTTAGTTTACATTAGTTTTCATTTTCGTTCTTGAGTTATGACCAAAAAATATGTTTCGTGAGATCACAGTGTCTTTGACTTTTGAAGGTGATCAGTTCATTTCAATCCAAGTGAATGGTTTTTCAAAATTTGAAGAAATTCCCTCAAGGTGTTGTCGAGATCAAATATTTCCGTGAATGGGTTCGGACAGACAACTTGAAAACATAATGCCTCAGAGGCATAAAGAGAGCTGAACCACCCCGTCTCTTAGTTTTATAAGCAGTTTACATGGGGTCAAATCTGATTTAAGGCCTGCTCTGGCACTAAGCCATTAGGTTACTGATGTCAGAGCAGCTCCAATATCTAATACTTAAACCTTTTTGAATTTATGTGCTAGAGATAAAGGAAAAATCTAATTTATTATTTTTGTTTAACTGTAAATAGTAGTGAAACAATACGCACGTGACTGGGGGAAAATACTGCCGAAAGTCTCAGAGCAGCTGGTGCTGTCACGACCGTATTAAATATGATTTACTTTTGATAGCCTATCATTTATTTACTTTATTAATAAAAGGGCCATGCACAATATTAAATATAAATGTGGCCATTTGATGCATTGTACCAGAGTTAGCAAAGAGCTCATTTACATCTGCCTGCATCCTCCTGTTTTGTTCTTTCCTTTAAAACCACAGTCTTCAGCTGGAGTAAACTGATGTTACTGTCTTACTTTCTCTGATTAGGCCTTTGTCCGGTCAGCAAACAGAGCCTTGTCCACCTCCTTTCAAAAAGCGGCAAAGGAAATGCAGTGGTGATTGTGATTGGCGGCGCTGCAGAGTCTCTGGCATCCTCTCCTGGAGTCAACACAGTGGTTGTGAGGAATAGAAAGGGATTTGTCAGGACGGCCCTTGAGTTTGGGTGAGAACATTTTCAAAAGCACACGACAAATAACACTCAGTGGGTGTCGTCGTACTCACATGTAAGTACTTGTGGAAACTCTGCTTGAACCTCTGACGATCTTTCACAGTGCTGATCTGGTGCCTGTTTACTCATTCGGGGAGAATGAGCTCTTTAAGCAGGTGATTTTCACAGAGGGCAGTCTAAGTCGCAGGTTGCAGGATCTGTTTAAACGCATTATGGGTTTTGCCCCATGTCTATTTATTGGTGAGCGCTGGGCAATCATGCCCTACAGGAGTCCGGTTACCACTGTCGGTGAGTACATCATTACTCTGTAGATAAGCCTTGCTTGCTGACACCATCTCACTGTAAAACTCTTGCTTGTTTCAGTGGGAAGTCCCATTGCAGTCCCAAAGCTGGCTGCACCTACTGAGGAGGAGGTTGACCACTATCACACACTTTACATGGAAGCCCTGTCCAAGTTATTCCATGAACACAAAGTCAGCTGTGGACTGCCTGAAAGCCACAAGATTCGGATCATCTAGACATTTCGCTGCCACATGAACTGCGTAGCCGTGTTAATATTTGTTGTTCGTCAGTGATCTTAACTTAAATGAGCCTGAACATGTGGATGATGATGTGAAGTTGATTTTAAACAATGGATTGATTTGCCTGTTTTCTGTTTTAAGATATATCACAAGATATGTGCCTTAAGTAATAATAAAGATGTAACAGATTACGTGGGAATGCTGTGTTTAAGGAGCCGTGAAAAAAACACAAATTATATCTCTAATAGAAAATATGATGTGTTCAAACAGTAACATTACAGCGGTGCATGCTTCATTTTATCTTAGGTCACAGTGAAAGGTTTTTTGTGCACATTGTGTACATGAGAACGAAAAAATGACATTTTGCTATGCAGTATGCACATAGAGTACGGTATGTTACTGCTAAAATCTGCTTTAGTACACCAATACATTTTAGAGCAAGAACCTGCATCTGGATTTTTTATTTTAAATCAACACATCAGCCTCTGCAACCCTCCTGTTGTTTCCTAGTTATTGGCCGTGTTACATGAAATGCCCAGCAGAGTGGTTTATCCAGTAGAGGGCAGCATTCCTCACACCTGCTTCTCAAAAAACACATGAGCTTCTTCAAACCTGCACATAAGCACAGGTGCTCAAAACCACACCACAACATCTTGCTTTACTTGAAAAAACAAACACGTAAAACATATTAATGTAATTAGCTCACAACTTTATTGAGGAACCAGTTTACAGCTGAGGTTTGCTCTAGTTGCACAATAATTACAAAATGTAACATTTAAGAAAAGAAATAATCTAATAATCACTAAAAGAAAGCAGGCAGAACACAACACTGGTAAAGACTGGAGACTGAAAGGACCAAGTGAACTTTCTAAAAGAAGTCCATGTCATCTGGTGCATCCAGGTCACGATATTCAATGATGTTGCGTGGATCACCGCGTGACATTCTGAGGTGGTCGCAAGGACAGAAACAAAAAAGACCCAGGAAAGAAAAGACATTTAAAAAAAATGGAGCTTCAAAGTTCTCCAATAGCAGAAATTCGAGACCGCTCATAGCGAGATAAAGATCACACGTACAGTGGTCTCACCTAATGTTGCGTGGCTTTCCCAGGTAGCCACCTTGCCCGCCGCGGAAGTTGTCATAATTGCCTCTGCCTCCTCCGTACTGGTTCGGGGGGTAAGGAGGCCCTCCTGTTGAAACCAAGGACTCAACATCAACTGAAAAAAGCAACGCTCTATGGATTTAAACAAACGGTGCAGTCAGAGTACATACCACCATATCCCATTAGCGGTGGACGAGGCTGTCCAAAGCCCATCGGAGCTTGAATACCTTGAGGAGGGAACGGCATGTTGGGAGAAAGCAAACCTGTAGGAGAGAGGAGAAAAAAACACACGAGTGAATATGGTGGACAAATGTGATTTCACTTGTTTATTCAGTCAGTCTTTGTGTCGGGACCAGCGTGTGGGGTTTAGTGGCATCTAGTGGTGTATTTGAATCTTCATCTCAACTGTGCCTTTCTAAGTAGGAGAACCTACGGTGGCCTTCAGGTTATGTAAAAACACCAAAGGCCTTGTCTAGAGCCAGTGTTTGGTTTGTCACACTGGTGCAACATGGTGGGGTCTTTGGAAGAGGGAGTCCCTATGTAGATGGGAATGGCTCCTCCTAATCTAATGACAGCAAAGCAATTCTAAGATTATGAATGTTATCTATCATTTCTGGAAAAAGAGCCCCAAATTCCCACACACTGATCCTTAAATTACAGAGCTTCTTGTGAGCCTATGAGTTGATTTAGTTGTGTTGACCTTGACCTGGACCTGGGAGAGGAGGAAGTTTCATCTCTGGCAGTGACGGCCTCTTCGCGTCCATCAAGAAATTGTTGAAGAACACCACCTCCTTCTTCACTTCTTCAATTTTGTCCCCGTGTTTGTTCAGGATGTGCTTCCGTACAAACTCTGGGCCCTGGAAATTCATTTCAAATGTACAATAAGAATCAAGCTAACTACACGGTCAACGACTATGCAGTAACCCTGTAAGCACTCACCTTAAATTTCTTGCCACTTAGTGGGCACAGCCACTTGTCCTTTCCCAGCTCTTGAGTGTTGGCCAACACAAACTTCTCGACCTCCTCTTCAGGATCCTTGCGGCCCATCTTCGCAGCCTCTTCCTCAGACAGGATCTCTTTTAAACTGAACAAAGGACTAAGCTTTTCCTCCATCATCTTCTGCCACTGTTGCACTATTAAAGAAAAAGAAAAGAAATGTGATTTAAAGTTATAGAACTTATTAAACCAAGAAACTATCAGTTAACAAAAACATTTGTTACATTGATGTTGAACATATTTTAAGGTTACAAGCCTGTGGCCAAAACTGTGCAATAGAAAACTACGGGTTAAATCACAGGTAATACTTAACTTACAAAGAGATATAATATCTTAAAGGGAGAGAACCAAACTGACCTTCTCCATGCGTGATGCGGTTTGGAGGGATCGGTCCACGAACATGGATCATACCACAGCGATTGGGCATTTCATCCTCGCTCGGGTATTCACAGGTGTTGTAATAATCAATTGAATGCACAACACGTAGATACAAGACCAGACGGTCCAAAACCTGCACAGAGACAGGGGGCAAAGAGAACATAAAGACTTACTGTAGGTTTTTTTTTTTTGATTATTTCATGAAATAGCCCGTTTTAGCCAACTATGTGGATGACAGACAATAAATAAATGACAAGGATTGGAATAACAGTTACTTTTGATATGTATATATTCATAATTAGGCTATAATGAGAAAAGGCAAACCTTGGCCAGTTTGTCGTCCCTCTCCACCGTCGTCTCAGCGGGATTTCCTTCCTTGGTGTTCTCCTCAGGATCCATCCCACTCCCAGAGCCCAGGAGCTCCTCCTCCTCAGCGCTCACCTCCTCTATCAGGTAATCGGTGATATTCTTCAAAATGGGGTTCTGAGCTGGCAACTTGAAATGACAAACCACACACAAATATGAAGTTTAGTGAGATTTTGAGCACAATCTGTTCAACCTGTACATACACACATGAATGTACTAGAGACAACCAGGACTGTTACCTCGGTGCTCTGTCCATCTTCCTGGGACTTGTTGCTCCACAGGTCTCCTTTTTCATCCAAAGCATGAATGAGCTTGGCAGCCAGCTTGATGTCGTTGCGTAGCACCTGCTTGTGCTGAGTGAGGCCGTTGACATTGCGCACCCTCCGCGCCAGGTCTCTGTTCACCCCCGGTGCCAGTTCACAATCTCGCAGCTGTGAGAAATAAGACAGTAAAACTAACTTTTGGTGGCCTCAGCTGCAGTTTAGGAGATCACACAGGTCACGAAAAACAAGTGCAAAGACCTATTCAAGTCCAACAGGTCTGGCAAAGTCCACTGCCAACAACACATTTCCACTTTCCACAAACACAAAACCAACACTTCACTTATACAGAAAAGGCACAAGTAGAAAAAAAGCAGAAGATCTACTGCACCAAAACGGATGTAAATTATAACAATTTCAAAACAGGACAGACTACCACACTTACTCGTATGTTCTGGAGGTTCCAGCAGACCTCTTTGATGTTGACACTACGATCAAATGTTACCCAACAACGTCTGAAAAACCTGCAAAAGAAAGTACCGGGTTATGTTAAAATGCAATTATAAACAGTCTCCTGTTTCACAGTTTGTGACAAATTTAATCCAACTAACAATTATTTTCATAAGAAGTTTAAAGTGAGTTTTTAACCAACCTGCGCTCAGGATGGGGATCAGACAAGCAAACGCGCAGAAACCCAGGGTATCGCCTGCAGAGCTGAGAGAGAAACACAGACGATATTGAGTTTACTACAAACAGCAACGTCCAGAGGCTGAAATATGAAGCAAACACAAAACACTAAGAACTGCATTCCCTCAAATCACTGCTTACAGTTGGCTACAAAGGCCAGTCAATTTCAAATGGTTCCTATAATATGTCCAGCTTTGTAGCAGAAATTAACATTTTTACAACCTGGTACTAAAAAAGGGATTTGGTCTCTATTTAAGACCTAAATATCTGTATAATTGAGGATGCAATGCTCTAAATGAGGTGTGTGTGTGTGCCTATCATGAGCACAGCAGAGACAGGAACTGGCACGATGCCGACAGTGGAGCAGCTCATTTGGAGCTTTAAATATTCTTTCCAGAAACCTATGGGTGACGTCACAGGGGCTGCGTCCATTTTAATATATTCCACGGTTTACCAATCTATATTTCATGTTTACACTGTGATCAACTCACTGCAATAATCTCAGCCTTGGAGATGGTGGGAGCGATGCTCCTCATGAACAGAGAGCAGGTCCGGTGAAGAGGCCGTGGTCTGGGAGAGTCATCTTTGGGCTTCTTTTCTTCTTTCTTCTCCTCTTCTACGTTCTCCTTTTGTTTCTCCTCTTCACCTTTGTATGAGGAAAAAAAACAGAGCAGTGGAGCAAACTGTGAGTTACAAATGCTGGGGACACAGACAAAATTAAGCAGCCCGTAAAAAAAAAAAAAAAAAAAAATAAGATGTGTCACTGTCAATATGATTCCTGATTCCTCACCTTCACCCTCCTCTTCATCTTCATCCTTGTCCTCCACCTCCTCTTTCTTCACAGGTTTGTCAGAGCAGTTGGAGTTGGAGTCTGAATCAGAGTCAGAGTCGCTCTCCGAGGCGCTGCCTTCATCATCACTGTCTCCACTGCGCTTCCTCTTTCTTCTCTGCTAGAAAGCGATGAAGGATATCTGGTTCATTCATTGTTGTCTCTTGTTGGCAAGTAAGTGAAAGAACTGAAGCAACACTAACCTTCTTGGGTTCAGGCATTTCTTCTTTGGCAGCTTCCTTTTCTGCGCCCTCTTTCACATCCTCCCCTTCTGCTGCAGCGGCCCCTTCTGTGTTGGCAGCCTCTCCCTCCTCCTGTGGCAGAGATTACCGTCATCATCACCACAACGCCGGGAAGCCTTTACTGCTTGGCCAAGACTGACAGAGACAGACCGGCACGTACCTTCTCGCTCTTGTCTTTCTCAACCGAGGGTTTGCGGTCGCCGTCCAGGGCTTTGAGATCCTCTCTCTTTGGAAGCTCAGCACCTAACGCGGACGCCAACTTCTCCCTGTCTTCTTCCTCTTCAGACGGCAGGTCCAAGATTCGAAGATCGTGGTCCGTGCCTCCTTCCATCTTTATAACAGCTGAAGGCAAGAAAAAAGGGTGAATGGTTCAGTTATAACCGAGGGCTTCTTAGACTATTATTCAAGTACAGAGATGGACAGAGTACTCGACCCCAGTACTTAGAGAAGAGTACAAATACTACTGGTCAAAATTTACTCCATTACAAGTAAAAGTAGCTCAGTCGACATGTTACTCAAGTAAGAGTAAAAAAGTACTTGCTTTTAAAGGTACTTAAGTATCCAAAAGTACATGCTTTTAAATTTACTTTAAGTAAAAGTAAGAGTAAGAGTAAATTTCTTATTTTTCACATCAATGAATTACTATAATTTTTTCTAAATGAATTTAATGACCTTTTAACTCTTGTTTCTGAGAATTAACTCTTTGAAACCACTGATGTGCTGCTTTTAGGGGTTAGGGTTTCCTTCTTTGACAAACACAGCTTGTGTTCAATAGTATTTTAGAAAAAAAAAAAAAGAGCAGACCTGAAAGTAACAAGTACTTTTCAGCCTTCCTAGAAATTAACTCAAGTAAAAGTAGAAATATTTGTCTTGGAAATGTATTCAAGTAAGAGTAATAAGTACCAAAGAAATCTAATACTCAAGTAAAGTACAAATCCTCTGGATATGTACTTAAGTACAGTACTCAAGTAGATTTACTCCGTTACTGTCCACCACTGATCAAGTACAATCCAGTGTCATGATGCCCCACCTGCGTCCAGCACTTTGATGATGGCCGGGGTCTGTTCAATGTCCAGGGAGACGTTGTCAAACCAGTTATTCTCCATCAGGAATGTGAATACGTTAAGACGGTTGTGCAGGGCACCCTGGGCCTCCGCTTTGAGCCGGCTGGCCTCATCTGGGTGGTACTTGGATCTGAACCTGTGTCCAGAGTCGGGGTCCACACAAAAGTGGGGAGGGAATGATGGGGGGGTTGGGATGAACGGGATGCAAAAGTTAGAGAACAGAGCATATTACATATCTATGTTGCATCTGTGGGGTTAGAAATTGCACTGTGAGAAATCTTATTTGCATATTATTTTCAGCAATTACATTTTTAAAATCCAGATGTTGTTTGGTGGGAAAAATTAAAAATGCCAAATGGAATTGAATTATCTAAACAGGATGTCATTATCTAGGTTGTGTTTTCTGTATTTTGTATTGATTAGTGCTTGTATTAGGTGTTTCACTGTATGTAGGTTTTCATTATTATAGTTATTATAACAAATTATTTCTCAAATTTGAAAGATTGAGACTAACTCACCAAAAAATTAGGAAAAAAAAAAAACACAACAAAGAAATTATAAAATTAAGCAGTCACATAATCAAAATTTCACATTGAAAATGTTTATCATTGAGTGGACTACAGTTACCTTTTGTTCTGCCAGTTTAATAACAAATAAATACAGAGAGGGGGTCTCTTCTGTGAAAATTCGCTCCACTTCACCTCAATGGTGTGTCTGTTTACACACAAATTCGGTTTTGGGATTCGATTTGATCCAAATATAAAAAGAAAATAGCGCAGAAAAAGCATAAAACAGGAAAAAAAAGGATCTCCGTGCGTGGAAGGCTACTTGACTGTCTATCTAAAATCCCTGTTACTGTGTGTCTAAGAGCAACTGCATTGTGCGCAGTGCATACCCTTGCTATCTAAAACCGGTTCTTGCGATTCCACTTTTTCTCATCTTCAAAAGAAACGTCGTCAACGTAGTAGTAGGAGTGAAGGGAAGAAAAATGGGGTTATGTCAAAACAGAACAATTTTGCATGACACCTGTGAAATAAGTGTAATAAGCATTAACAGGCATTTTTACACATTTAAATCATGTGAAGGTAAATAAGGAAAAGAAAATCAACCCAAACGATGGTGGTCTTTTTTTTTTGTTCAAAGCTAAATGTACCTCAGCAAAAAATTAACATAAATCTTCCAGCATTATGATTGTTGTTAGAATTTAGAGACCTTCTTGCTTTCACTGAAGACAGGGCTTTTACACTGCTGTGTGTAAAGTTCTTGAGTGACTTGTGACTTGAGTCATTTTGTCAGACATTGTAGGTTTAATAAACTGTATCCTAACTCCTGCGACACATCCATAATAAAACAAAACTATACTATGTGCACTGAGGTAGAATTTGGGTTGATTTCCTTCTTTGATAAACTACAGATTCTTCAACAAAAGTCATTAGTAACAAACACTGATTGTGGGCCTGGTCCTTGTACATGGGTGAAACCACATTTGAAGAATTCAATAAGGTATTTAAAGCCTTAAATGGAGGAACTATATTTTCTTGTTATGATTGTTACTACAAACACTTGCTTTATCAGCCATCAGATGAATGTGACCATGATGCACCCACCATAAGGACCGGACCCTTCTAAAGTGTTATTTGAAAAAAGGAAAAAAAAAAAAAAAGCTTTTACTGAAAAATAATCAATATTATGAGTGACTATGAGAGATCAGTGAAAAAGGACTATAGTGCCACTATATTAAAAACCTACTAGTAATATTAATAAATAGTGCTGATATAGTAAGGGCAACTGATATCGTACCACTCTTCATCCTTATGAGCCAAAAAGAAGTCTTGCATCTGCTGTCGGCGGAAGTCGATCTTGTACTCATTGTAGCGTTTGACCGCCTCAGTCTCATCCACAGAGTCATCCAAGGAAATTAGGAACTCCTTGAAGCTCTTCATGATGGGAGGGGGAGGCCCCAGATCCATGTCATGGATGTTACCGAGCCTGACGGAAGACAGAAAAGTAAGTTAGGGAGTTTGGCCCAGAACAAGTGGTAACTTTTCTAAAGATCTTATGTGTCAGCCATCGAGTGCGACTGTGTCACAGTTTCTCTTTGTTCACCTCACGTTTACATCCTGCTAATTACAAATAACTTGGGTTGGCAATTTGATTCTTGTCAGATATTAAGTTCCTTCAGGCTGTTATGTTTTTGTGAAATAAAAATTACAGTAACGATCAATGACCAGCATAAGCAGTAGTAGCAGCATTTGTTGGAAGGTTAATACCCGATTATTAAAGACATGTGGGGGGAAAAAAGAAAATCGCTTTTGACTTTTATAGCCAGTTTCCATCTCTCACCTTGCCTGAATGGGGATGCCATGATGAGGCTGCATTAGGTGCAAGTCAGGGTGACCCCAGTGCTGTGGTGGGCCATAGCTGGGCCCTCCTCCCCCTCCATAAGCCAAGTCATACCCTCCCCGGTAGGGATCTCCACCGTGGTCGTCCCTGCCAAGGTACAGATAAAAGATCGTAAGCACCAGAAGACACAGTTGTACACGTTGTAGGTATAAGTGTCGCTGCTCATCTCACCAGTCTCTTCTCATTCGTTTCTGCTGGGGACTCATGTCGTGTCTGGGTGGAGTGAATCTCTCCCTACGGCCTCTGTCATAATCCCGGTATTCTCCACGACTTCGCCGTTCCCTGCCCCTGTCCCACTCCCTGGGAAATTGATTTTAAGGAAACAAGAAAACACATGATATGCCATTTAGTTGCATTTTATAAAAGGGACAATGTAGTTGCATGAGGTTTAAATGAAGCCCCAGATATTCCTCCATCTCACCTGTCATTCCAGTCGTCTCTTCGCCTGTCCTCTCTCTCTCTTGACCGGTCATAGTCACTTCGCTCCCGTCTGAATTTGTCCCTTCTCCTGCGATCATACTCGTCGTCACTGTCCCCCATCTCCACGTAAAAAGAGAAAAGCACAATGAGGTTAACAATACAGAAGATCTTTGTCGTTTGTACTGACACAGTTAAGTTACAATGTAGTAGTTATTACAGCCAAAAGAAGGAGATCCTAACTCGTGATCACAAAGTTGTATTTCAATGAACTCCTAACTACCGCATATAGCTCTGATAATTCATACGACGAGGGAGAGATGCTGTTTTATGTATAAAAACAGTGAAAGACAGGGGTGTACAGGTGATAGCGGGATACAGAGGTGGTGGCCTGCGAGGCGGTGGGTCTTTGTGTCGCACATTACAGCAGTTAATGGTTGTGGTAGGACCCCTTAAGTCTAAAGCAATAAAAGCATTTACTGGGAAATAACATTAACACAGGTGGGGGTGAATGTGTGGCTTCTTCAGACAAAACAACATGAATAAGTTGCACAACGGGTTTAGATAGCTGTACGAAACTGCAGTCTAATGTTAGCTCACATGCTAGCTCGAGCTTTAGCATTAATGTTCAAGTCGGTCAAGAAGCTCAAGAGAAAAGTCGTTTTGTACACAACAGAGCACAAACTGTCTGGGCAGTTTAACGCCAGTCCATAAAATGTGTCACTGTGTAAAGAAACAGTTTAAAACCTTGATAAATAACGCGCTGGGACGGTGGTCGTGTCCGTCTCCTCCTCCCCTCGGCTGGTCTCTGCAGCAGCGTCTCTTCCTCGTGACGTCGTTCAGTGATTCATAAACAACGAGGCGGAGCGGCAGCGCCCCCGACTGGTTCAACCCGGAACTACACCTCTAACCCCCCATAAATAACATTTATTCCCACTGCCAGACAATCACTTATTCTTAAAGCAATACAATAAGTAGTCTGGTTAAGAAGGGCAACTGTCTGCTACCTGTGTCATAATAAATCTTGTGGAATGGCCTTCCTTTAAACCTTAAAACTGCTAGCTCCTCCTACTTTCTTTTTAAGTCTTCAAGAAAAAAAATGGTTAGCCAACCAATAAATTAAATCAAAAGAGCCATGGCCCGCGAAGCACCAGATTATTGTATTGTCTGTTTGTGTGTCTGCTTTATGTTTTGCTGTCTCTGTTTGGAACCTAATCTCTTGTTTTATCTATTTTATTTGTTCTTTCTCTCATGTGCCTAGTGTCTCTCTCCCATGTTTTTAGTCCATGTGTTGTGTGCCTGTCTTCCGTGTTTTAAATCCATGTGTAGGCCTACTGTCTACCATCAAATAGGACCACACTGGAAACAAGCCTTTGGGCTTTATTGTGTTTTTTATCCCTTTGAACACTTGTCTAATGTTGTTCAATAAAGTTTTCAATCAATCAAAAAATAGGACTGTATGCTGTACACTCTACTTAGCTATACATTACATAGACACTTTCTCACGCCTCTCTTTCTTTTTTCTTCTACATGGTGGGTTCGTAGTCTGACTACTACTCTGACACCATGTTGTGATAGAATACTTACAATATGTATTAATCTATCATGTATCATAAACTGGATACAATCACCGCAACTCTGTCCGGAGCTTCTCTACTCTTTATTAGTAACACTAACAAATCCTGTCTCCTATGTGAATTTGTTGATGAAGATGCTGCCGGTGCAGTTGCCATTTTGCGGTCCCAAGCCAAGAAGGTTTTGTGTGTATCCAGAGCTCTGGAGGGGAGGCTGGTCGACCGTGTGTGGGTGAGAGGAGCAGAGAAACTGGGTTTGAGCTCCGTCTCTGGAGCGTAGCGGAACTGCAGTGTACCAGGACCGCGGTGGGTGGGTTCCTACCCGAACAGCAAAGTTACAGATGCAGTTGCAGATGGCACAACCCCGCTCAGGCTGCAGTGGCGGCACGATTCACCTTATTAACTGTTTTTCTACCACTTAAACAAGTTTAGAGACATTACTTTAAGGTCGAAAAACGACATAGTGTTGCTTTAATCAGAGTAAGTGAATAGCATATTACTTATTCTTAATCAGTACAATGAGTTTACTGTTGTAAATCTTCATTGAGTTTTAGCTGCTTCACTCCCATGTCCCCAAAGTAATGTTATCAGTCAAGTCAAAATAGTATGAAAAAGGAATATGGTACCTGTGGACAAGTCTGTGAGTTATCCAGTGTCCCCTGACAATGCCACACTGATCAGTAAATTACTGTAAAAAAAAAAAAAAAAAAAAAAACTCACAGCAAGAGAATTTGGTATTTTAACAATATTTTATTATATTACTGTAATGTCTCGTACTATTTTTCACTTTAATTATCCAATTAACTCCTTGGAATATCTCTTCTTTGTCTTTCCTCTGAACCTTAACTGGTGCCTCATATAATCCAGGACTGCTCGTGGCCACACTTTGGTAGTCTCCACGATAAATGCAGATTCCACTTGTTGTGGAAAGGAACGGTCAGTCTTGGATCCAAAGGCAAAGTCTCCTCCGGGTCCACCAATGGCTTCCATAGGACTGGACATAAGGTGGTAAGGACCGTCCAAAAGTCCCTAAAAAAGTTTATATCACTTCTTTATTTCAGACAATATAATTCAGATTATTTTAGAAAAAGGAATTTACAGTGGCACTTATGATTCATGCTATGATAGATAGATAGATAGATAGATAGATAGATAGATAGATAGATAGATAGATAGATAGATAGATAGATAGATAGATAGATAGATAGATAGATAGATAGATAGATAGATAGATACTTTTTTTAAACATACCTCATTCTGGTCTTGACGAGTCTGTTTGCAATCCAGAGGCTCGAATAAAGAGACACTCAGAAAGAGCAACACCAATCCAGGCATCTTTCCTCACAGCTGCATTTACAGAGAGAAGTCTGTATATATCTGCACCAATACGCCACTACAGCTTCTTTTGCTTCAGGGCTCAGTTATGGGATGCCATGTCACCGGGCCTCTTTATGTATTTCTCAACTTGTTTGTAGCCTATAGTCCCACATAGATGCCATAATCCAGGTAGTGACTAACCTACACAGAACCATACCATCTATATGCAGTTTATTAATCTTAAATATGAATGAAAAAAAAAACAGCAGGTGGTGGCGTTATTAAAGGCTCATGAGATGGTGAAACTGAAAAGGCATGGTCCTCGTTAGGAAGGATTAAAAGCACTGCAGGAAGTCTTATTGAATCACAATGACACTCAAGGGCAGGTGGCTGGTCTTGTCTGCAAAATAACTTACAAAAAGGACAAAGTATTATTACTAATATGAACTCTTTTTCCTCAAAGACACATTTAAGATCATATGAAAATGGCTTACTGTAACAACTGTTAACAGAGTATGACGAAGTAAACAAACAGCAGTCTTACAGGTTATTTCATACACATACATAAGTGACCTGTCACTGCGGGTTTTTTTTTTTTTTTTAATATTCATTAGGTCTAATGGTTGTAAAACGTGAAACCTGTTCAAGTCAGCAGGATGTCGCTGCTCTCATTAGTCACTGTGATACAGTACTCATGCCAATAGGATCAAAGACCATAAATTAATTAGGAGAACATTTTCTTAGGCGGGCCTTCCTATTGCAGAAGCTTAAGTCTATTCATTAGTGTTATGAATGAAACCACCTGTGCCTCATTATGGCTCGACACACTGGGGGTGGAAAGTGAAGAGGATAATGAAATTACATAAAAAATTCTCACATCTCCAACCATCATGACTACATGGAGTGACACCCAGTCTTTGACCAGCTGCACTGACCTTTCACTTTCACTACAGTGATTTAAGGTGCACCCTTTGATTCTGTTGTAACACCCATGGGGACATGATCTACAGTAACATGTGAAACTTAGTTAAGGTATTTACTGTAGTGTACATGTTTCATCAAGTAATGCAAAATATTTATATGCAACTTATTCTATAACATTATACAATATCATTTAATTCAGCTTTAATGATTTTTTTAATGCATGGGGATGATGACAAATCATATCGTGCTTTATAATAACTTTATTACAAAGAATAGTCATGTTTTTCACTAGGCCTTCGTCAGGAAAGTGTCACAAACAAATAAATGGCACCACAGTCCCATTTCCATGTCTTTTAATCTTGCACAAATCACACATTAGATGCAGATTTCCAGACTGTGTTTAGACATCCTACGGCTTCTCAAACCTGCTTTATACACAAAAATTATACTTGACACTGTACATTTATTATTTTAGTGTGATAAACTAGGCACGTTCTAAAAAAAGGGAAAAATGGGTATTATATTTTTCCATTTGTTTTAGTTAACAGTCTCCAAGATTGAGACATACAAAGCAAAATAAAAAAAAGTACAGTATGAAAGAGATTTGTTCTATTTTACAATATCAACTATTGCCAAGAAATTAAAATTAAACCTTGACAGGGTGGAGATTTTGAATAAATCAATCAGCAGTAAAATACAATAAAGACGGAATGTTTTACAGTCCTACCGATTTCCCAATGCAACTCTCTAACAACAAAATAAAAACAATTCCTCGGACACAGAATTTATATATACATCATGTGCTGTGTTTCCTCTGTTGTCATTCGCTGTTGTAATGACACATTTGATCATTTACCTGATGTCAAGTAGGAATAAGGTTTCAAGTTTAGCTTTTACAGTAGGGCATGGTTTTTTTTAATTGACACTCATACAGTAACATAGAATTACTTTTTCATTCAAAAATTTTCTCTGACCGTGTTGGAGCAATGTAAAATGACTACAGAGGAAACACTGGTCACATCCAGGTAAATAAGAGAGCAGGGAAATCTTTACAGCACTTATTTAGAAAATCTCCACCGTGTAAGTTTATCAAAAATTAAAAACAATCATTCCAGTTGTGAATTTATCGTCTGTGCACCGTACATTTATTTGGAACAGTGAAACAGTTTGGCTATAACAGCTTTTTAAGGTTCCTATTGCTTGTGTCATAAATCAACATCAGCATCAACCCCACCGAAGTCTTTTTTTTCTTTTCTTTTTTTTTTTAAAGTAGAAGAAGAAGCGATATCTCACTCACCGGCAGCCACCGAGCTTGTCTATATTTTCAGGTGCAAGTCAAGCTACGACTAAACTGACTATCATTACTGGCAATGAACATGTGGAAACACAGGCTTTCTCCTCCTGGTTCGTCACTTGAAAACAAAGGAGCACATTTTCAGACCAAAGCTTTCTAACCAGCAGTATTAGATACAGCTAGACAAGAGGAAAACAGAAGGAGTGTGAATCCTGTCCCTTCAATTTCCAAACATTTAATTTAATATACATATTAACATCAAGGCCAATGTAAGGCAATTCTCTTTTTCCCTAAAACACCTCCAGGGTCCCACGGTTCAACGTGTTATCGTTGTATTGCGTATAAAAATGGAAACAAATTAATTAAATATTCATGAATCATGATTTAACTCAAAAAGCTAAAACCATTTATAAGACCAAAACCCATTAATCCTCACTATGTTATTCATTTACAGTACCCACTGACCTTTAATTTGTTGCTATAAACCTGAGTTTGTTCAACTTGACAAACTGGATAAAGCTAAATATAATTTTCTTAAACTGACCACACAGTAGTATCAATAACAATGTAAAAGCAGCAGAAAGGTATAGCATCTTCGCAATATTCTATTATAGAGTAATTTACTGTGGAGATTCAGAAAAATCAGGCATTAAAAAATGTTTAAAACATGTACAAAGAAAACTAAAAGGATAACAGGATAAAAAAAGGATAGTAAATTCCCCTCCACTCGAACATCTTTGTTAGGAAACAATTAGAGTTTTGTGAAAAGACTGTTAGATATAAAACAGCTATAATCAAGACAACAAAGAGTCTTTAAACTGCACTAACCCTACTTAAACCATACACAGAGAACCTAGAGCCAAGATCCACTGTAATAAGTGTGTGCACAGAATTCATTCTGTTTGTTTATGCAGGCTTCATCTGCACGCGTCATTCTCCTTCCTAAACACACAACAGATAAGTGGCCCATTCGTTTTTGTGCAGCTCTAATGCTTAGGTCATGTGGTGTGGTCAAGTTACGAATTACAACATGCATTAAAAAAGGAGGTCTACAGACAAATAGAGGAGCAGTGGAGTGAATGTGTGTACAGAAGTGGGTCGGTGTTGTTGGATTCTTGTAAAAGGATGTTCATGTGCTTTGACACCAACAAGTAGACCACCTCCGGTTAATGGGTTAAAAAGAAATCTGTTACAATCAACAGATTGTTGCAAGAAACCTAAATGTCAAGCTAACCACAAACTATTTTAAAGTACAGTGTGATAACAGCGTGCGTGTCATGACAGAAAGACCCTTTTTCAATAGGTAAAACTAGGTAATCTCATTGCAACCGAGTTCCGGCGATCAGACCTCCACTCTGTCCCGACCGATGAGCTGAGCGGTGTCGTCATCTGTGTGGTGCCTGTCCTCTCCCGAGTCGTCGCTCTCTGAGTCCGTTTCCTCCTGGGGGGAGTAGTAGCCTTCATAACCCAGGATGGGGGAGTCGCAGTGTGCGGGGGAGGCGAGGCACTGGGCGGTGGTGGTGGTGGTGGTGGCTGAGTAGGCCCCCGGGCTGCCTGAGGGGGACCCCGGGTTGGAGGGCCGGAGCAGAGGAGTGCGCTCCGAGTCCGCTTCGCCCTCCGCTCCTTCCTCCTCCCCGCGTCCCCCGCCATCCTCCTCGGACTCAGACTCGGAGTGCTCCGGGTTGTTTCGAGTGACGCGCTGTTTGCACACCGGACACGTCTTCTTGGTCTGTGTGAGCCACGGGTCGACGCACTTGCAGTGGTAGGCTGGAAAACAAGACGGACTTTAAGAAACAGAGGCACGACCCGACAAAGGACGATGGTGCAGCAGACTTTTTTTTTTTTAAGTTGTAATGTAGAAAAAAATGTAACACAGAGCTGGTGTCCTGGTGACAAAGGTGGGCGTACATATCCTGCAGAGTTTTCAGCTTGGCTGGTTACTACATAGAAAATATTTTTTCTTAATTTTTTTAACAGACCCCTTGTGGTACCTGGTGTAATTGCAAGGGGTACTTAAACTATAAATCATCGATTGACTGAGTGACCTTTACAGCCATTAATCATTTCACTAAAATAGTGACCGGAACCATCAAGCCAAGCTAAACTAAGGCATTTTTCTAAATCCCATGTTTTGGTGGTAAATTGGTCATATTTTAATAAGAAGCCACATTTTGATGGTTTTGATTCGCTCTCGTTTGTCTCTGCGTTACATGGTTTTTTTCTTATAAAAGACAAACTCATCACTCCACAGTTTTGATCATGGAGTAAAATGTTGTACTTTCGAAGATACAACAGTTAGGGCTACTAATATTGACTTTCATTCATTCTCTGCTGTATAAAAAGTGGTTGCTGCAAGCGTAGTACAAGTACAGAGACTGTGTATCAGCTGAGGTATTTCTACAGTATGTACCAGAACAAAGAAAATTCATTATAACATGATAACAACATATTAAATGTTTTACCATGGGAACAAGGTAAAACCCGCAGCTTGTCTCCTTCTTCATACTCATCCAAACATATTGCGCACAGATCATAGTCGTCCCCTGGAACAGAGGAGAGAGGGTTACAATCAACTTCTGCAACATGAGTTACATTTCAGCCTAAGAACACGGACGGTAGAGGAAATTTTATAAACAACTGAATCCATAGAAATGGTTCCCAGTGTTCCTCAAAACAACATACAGTATTGCAGCAACAGTGAAAACAACCCAATCCTCTTACCTTTACTGAACCTGTGGGTTGGAATCCGCTTCAGCTGTTCCTTGGACAAGCGATTTTTCCGCAGCCTTTTTCTGTACCGTACACATCGTATGATCTGAACGACACAAGAAGATGATGTTACAGATGGTGTGAGAATTGTACAACATTCAACATGCTCTAATGGTTTTGTTTTACATGTTCTTGTTGGACCCTAGTTGTCAAAGTAAGTCAGAGGCAGTAAGAGGATTTGTTGGAAAAGGGCCTTTCAGGGCCATAAACGATTACACAACTGCCGTTTTAAGTCATTTTAAGAAATGTGCTTACTGAATAAACACCCAGTGAGACATCACATCATACAGTACATACTTACCAAGACGACAAACATCACAAGAATGATCATGCCAACGACGCCAGTGAAGGGAATAAGGTAGTAAGAGAGTGGAAACGCAAACTCCGGCTTGAGGATCACATAGGCCCTGAAGAAAAGAAATAATCACACTCCAACTTCAACCTAAATAGCTACAACTGTCATTTATCGGTCAATGCAAATCGAAAGGTGGCTGTTAAAGGCCTGTACGTTTTAATTTTACGGTTAAGTTTTGAAAATTAATTCAGAAATTATGTTTTCAGAAACACTTGAAATGTTTTTACTCACCCTGGTTCAGGAATGATGTATTGCCTGAGAACTCGAGAAGCATAGTAACTAGTGAATACTGAGGGGATCTCAATCTCCTCTGCAATAGTGTCTGGAAACAAAAAGAAAAAAACAAGAGTTACATTTTGACATTTTAGTAAGACTGATTCGTGTGCGTGTGTAAAGTTGGAAATTGTGTACATTTTATAAAAGAGAATTACCATTGCTGTAGTTCATATTCAGCAGAGTGTCTGAATACATGTTGTGCACGATTGCAGCATCAAATCCAGCTCTCTGTGCATGCAAGACCTGAAAACCAAATCCTCACATTGGATCACTTTGCTTCACAAATACTTAGGTGTATTATTCACTGTCAAGTAAAAATGACTGACCTTGATATCAAAATTGCAGTCATAGCGCCTGATAAGAACAATGAATTTGGTTGTGTTGGCATCATAGGATGGTGGCAGTGGAGGAGGAGGGTCTATTGGAGCGCAGCCGTTAAGTGGATGGGACACCACCAAAATACCCTTTTACACAATGAGAAAAAAAACAACAACTATAAAAGACTCTAACCGATTTTTTTCTCCATGCATCCATCTCTGCAATACTCTGATCTCACCTTTAGTCCATCCCTAGGAAGTGGGGCTCCAAACAAGGCAGGTAGGTCCTCAAACAACATGGAGGTCATATTGATGTAATGCTGCCAGAAAAAGGACAAGAAGGGACATTATTTTCAGAAGAATTTCAGGAATCACATTTTTAGCTAAAGATCGGTACTGCCCTGAAGCAAAGTCTCCATGGTTACTTACGGCATAGATATAGGCATGTGTGGGTGAGGGCACCAGTATGCTACAGATGAGCAGTATTGGGACCATCAGTCGAGTTCCCACAGGCCGCAAACCAAGGTGCTTCATCCTTGGTTTCTTTCAGTCGCACTAAACTGTAAAATAAAAAAAGAGATATGAAGATACAAAACAAGAGGTAAGTAATCAGTCACAACCAGAGACAGAACGCCTCAGGCTGAAGACTGAAGCTGATCATGAAGTGTGATTACAGCCTCGCATTAACTTACAAATGCAAATCGACAATTCAAGTGGTAAAACTGCATAAATATGCGCATGAATTCCCAAACAATGAAAAGCGAGCTGACTTTCTAGCAAGCATTAACATTGTCTTCTTGAATCAGCAGGGTACTGTGGAGAAGTTCTTTAGTTTTTTTCTTGGTGCTAAAATCTTATGGTTAACCCTTCCAGTCCACATCGTTTCTATTTCCATGTATGCATTTCCTATGCTGAATAAAGTTATGTTTGTGTTGTTCCCAATATTTCAATGATACTATTTTCTTAATCAAATTTTTATGTTTCCACATGTTGACTTAAGGCAAATAGACAGCATCTAGTCACACAGCCATGAAGCAATGTGTGTGCACAGTTTTATTACATTTTAATATCTAAGTCTTGTTTCGTTTCCCAGTTCCCACTAAGCAGAACTCTGTAACATTAACTTTGCCACTTCAGTCTTTTTCATTGCTCCTTCCTCTATACACAGACTCACAGCAGCACATTATCTTACTTTCAGATGGAGCATTTTACTGCCACCACTGTTGCACATAATGAAAACACATTACATTTATGAGTCTGACCCTGGTAGCTTTGTGAAATACTTACTGTAAATTGTAAGATTTTATATTCTATACAAGTAAATAGCTGGTTATTAAAATGCATAACACCATAAATGAAGTGCCTGAGTATTCCCACGCACACAACTTATGTGGCCACGATCACTGTGCAAATAATATCTCGTGATCCCACTTCTAGTAAAGACTGCTATTTTTGTATGCATTTGACACTTATGTACAGGGAAGAGGCTTAAGGCGCCAACAGCATTAGGATAAGCTACGATAACCGGAACGCACAGGTTACTTGTGCCAGTGGCTAAAACGTTAACACAATAATTCATTTCACGTACCCGACAACTTTGTACCCAAAACTTGGCTTCTTTGTGACTTCAGTAAACTAAAATAGCTAAGCTAATATACTGTTTGTGCTAACATAAAATGTGTGGTGAAGACACTGCACACAGTTCAATCGTGCATCACCTTTTATTGTTTTAACTGCCTACAGGAAGCTGTCGATGGGGGAAGACACGGCTTTTGTTACATTATAACAGTTATAAACATGTAAACTCTTTAGCTCACGTTTCCTCATCAAGTCCCGAAAG
The DNA here is from genome assembly GCF_905171665.1 of Trachurus trachurus. NCBI lineage: Eukaryota > Metazoa > Chordata > Actinopteri > Carangiformes > Carangidae > Trachurus > Trachurus trachurus. The sequence goes on along the minus strand of NC_139903.1, from coordinate 14,118,578 downwards.
ACAACATAATTTCACTGCTCTTTAGCCGATAATTGCACACATTATAGTGGTATGACACGCTGGATACCACCTAGGTTTCAGGATAATTACAAGTTTTGTCATAGTTTAAGTTAAAATATTTGGTAATAAAAGAACAAAAAAAGTAATAAGTAACTTAGTTGTTGTTGTTATGGTGTAGGGGTTAGCTACATACCTCAGTATCGTGCTAATACCGTGGTGGTTGTAATCTAGGGGTTATTCCCGGTTGTCTCACTTTGTTTGCTCACATGTCAGAGTGTAAAATCGATAAAAGATGTTTTTTTGGGGGTTTTTTTACACACTTTCTCGACAAGACAATGGATCCACAGGAAAACGACAAAAGACGGGGAGGATTAACGTGAGCTAGCTGACGTTTAGCGTTAGCAGATGACTGATCGCAGTTTCCTACATCCAGACGCCTCCGTGACAGCTTCCTCCGCTCGTCCTTCTCTGTTGTGTAGCTTCCGTATTCACCCGTGTGTCGTAGTATATATATAACGATGAATAAATTGATCCACTATAACGGAGACACGCACTGTGTGTCCGCTTGTTTGGCTTCCTCGTTTTCCCGTTAGCTCCCTGCTGCTAGGTTTGTTTGTTATTGCTTCTTTCTGCCTGGTTCTTCTTCGCGTTGCAGTGACGGAAGGTTGTTGTCGAAGCAGCAGCTGCAGCTACAGCGCCGCCAGCGGCCGCACGACGACACGGCAACAATCAGTACAATACAGTACAATACAATACAATACAATACAATACAGTGCAATGCAATACAATACAATACAATACAATACAATACAATACAATACAATACAATACAATACAATACAATACAATACAATACAGTGCAATGCAATGCAATACAATACAATACAGTGCAATGCAATACAATACAATAAATCCTTATTAGCCACCATGGTGGAAAATTGCCTTTGGTTTACCATGTAAAAAAAGTATAATGTGTATAAAAGATATAAAGTAAAAAGAAAAAAATGCAAAGGAAATGGTTAACCTTTTACAAACCAAGCCTATTTTTTTAGGCCTTTTCTCGAAAATTGCATATCCATAATAAAATGAGTATATCTCTGCAACCACAAGGTCTATTTGAATACTTTTGGTGTCATGGTAAAGGAAAAAAATTGAGAAATTGCCGAGATGTGTAAATTTCAGTATATGTGTTACTGGTGAAGAGTAAATGAAGGTGACACACAGAAGAAAAAAAAAGATATTTGAATTAAAAATAAAATCATATTTTGATGATGTCCTTTAGAATAATGCTATCGAAGCTCAAACCCTCTATAAAATCAATGTGCAAGATATGAACATTGTCTCTGCAGTGGTTGATTCCGATTAATTGAAGCAGGACAAAATCATTGAGATTTTACTACAAAATATTCAGACAAGCTTTCCAAAATGTCAATTTTTGGCACAGCTTGGAACCACCTGCCACTATTTAAAGGAATATCATATCTCACCTCACATCGCTCAGGCTGCATTTTACACTGATTGTTCATACTGACATGCAAAGAAAGTGAATGGAGAGATTATAACTGCAGAGACAGACTGGTTTCACTGCATTCAGATGGGCAAATTCCAGTCAGCCAGGTCTCAGTCAGCAGACCAGACCAGCATCCACAGGTAACACTAGTTAATTCCCAGTTTCTTGGTTCTGTAGTAGTAGGCCTCCTATGCACAGCATGACATTGATTTTAAACCGAACATGTTTCAGAGAGATTACAAAGAAACTGCAACTCATACCTTAATGTCCACCAGAGGGCAATACTCTGTTTGACAGGACCAAGCTGGAGTTCAGACATCAGGCTGTATAATGTCTTCAACACCCCCCACCACCCCCCAAGTTGAGCACATAACGCAGTGCTTTCATTGTTGTCCCTCTATCTGAGTTCAACAAGTAATAACTACAGTACAAAGCTGTGTAATGGCCAGGGCTTTATTATGCTTTCAGTGTAAGAAATAGAAATATTCTTCTATCAGAACACTAAAGTAGGCAGATGCACAAGCCTACAAATACTAAATATACATATTATATAAATTGGCAGGAAGCTACATCTTTTATTGTGCAACATCAATCAGATAATGCCCCATTTCTGCAGCAGTACTGTGAGAGGCTATACTCAACAGATCATGAAATATATTTTTCAGTATTTCACTGGAGTAACAGAAAAGGAAAAATACCCACTGTATGAGCCTCTGAATGTTATGTTAATGTTAAACCATGTTAAGAATGTTTTTCTGTTCATAAGTAATTGCTAGGATGACTGAACCACACAGCATTATTTTTTCCCCCCAGTAATGTAACTCAGGTAGCCTGTGGTGAAATCCCTTTACTGCCAATGTCAAAACTGTACTATCACTGCATGAGGCCTGCAATGTCTGCTGCTGTAGCTATATTTCATGAGGTGCATGATGAGTCAGTCGATCTACCCCTTTTATGATTCTCTTAACACCATTCTTGTTTTTAAAGAGGAAATTGGTTCCTTGCAAGTTTGGGATAAATTGTTTTGGGGATTAGCAGTTTGTAATTATCTTTATCTTTCTGTCAAGAGACAACGATGGTTTTTAAAGAAACAATTATCTGTTTACTGCTGATCTGAAGCAAGTGTAAGTACACACTCTTGGTAAGAAAACATGGCTAAAAGCATATAATAAGCATATAATATAGTGGGTGGAAAAGTGGAAATTTGGTCTGATGGAGGAACTGGAGGAAAGATCGGAGTCTAAACCTTTGAGTGGATCATTTGACAATAGGCCTCAATCAAGCCTCATGTGTCTTCGTCTGACATGTGTAGGAGTAAATGTGATTAAGAAAACCAGCAGCATACCATGTCTCTGCTACAGACCCTGACCCATGTGATTAGTGACTGAGAGCAACTACTGAAAATATTGTGATATATCCATTGCATCATCATATCGTTATGTTGTGGTCGGGTAACACTGTAAAAAATAAACACAAACACAACAAACTGGATTCAATAATATTAATTTTAATGAATATTGTTGTTACACTTTTGCCAGACAAATCAAAAGAAGGATTAAAGTCTCTCTGCAGTGTCATTTGTCATGTTTTTGCTGTTGTGTTATAAAAATGCATTTATCTAAATTAATTATGTAATAATTACATTAAGTTACATGAATGTGAAACATATTAAATATGCCAACTCAGAAAACCTTTTTTCCTTCTCCCTGTAGATCTTCTAGTCTTCTGCTGTAGCCTTTCCACAATTCTCTTATTCTCTTATTGCAAATGAAGTTACAGTAATGTGTTGTTTAAAAAAAAAAGTAAGTCTAGGCTAAATGAGGTAACTGAGCAGAAATAGACTTTATTTAAATCTGCCCTAGCTTCATGCATTAAAGGCCTGTGGTGCACTAGATAAAGCTAAAGCGCAATGGTCAGTTGGCTTGGAGGATCAAATTAAGATCACTGTCAGCCATGTGATTCTGTCTATCATCAAGGCTTCAAACAAAGGCTCACACAGCAGTTACTTCCAGACTTTTAGGAAGCAGAGAAGAAAATGCACATTAACTCACGACTCTGGCTGTAAAAACATATATCCTACTGTCCATCCTTAAGTCCAGGGTTGTTGCATCATTCTTCTTCCAATGAAAAGATGTTACTAAAAGTTGGAGAATGTCTCCCTCTTTGTTTTTTCTTTCAACTGGACCTCAGTGAACCACATGAATGTGAGGGATGGTTTTCGGAAATTTCCAATGTGATATGTATTGATAAAGTGTGCAGGTTGCTCTCTTAGTGTATGAGTACATATCGTCAGTGCATCTTCTTTTGACCTCCATTTTCTTAGGGATCCAAAAAGCAGATCTGTAGTTAACATTAAAAAAAAATACAAACAAGCAAGGAGGTTTATTAATGTAACATTTTACTCCAACTCAGCCATTTGAGCTCCATTAGAATCAGCAAAAAAAAAAACCCTATCAGTGGTGGTTAATCTAACATTGTAAAGTCCACAGAGTTAAAAGCCAAGCGTCGTCTTCTGCCTGTCTGTCTTCAGTTATACTTGACAAGTCCCGTAGCGGCTGGATGAGAGTTTTCAGGACTGCGCTGATGGACCACACATGCATTCCTATCTCACTGTGTTCAGCTCTCATAGAAAATGAGAGACACAACACCTAGGAATAAATAAAGAGACAATCATTATGGAATCCAATTAGCAAATGAATATGCAGAAAGTATTTATAAACTGCAGTTAAACTTACAAGAAGCCTTTCCCACAGCCCAGAGGTCCAAAGAACAGTTCTGTCGGGAGGCAAACCTTTCTACACACTCCGCTTAGACTGGGACAAGACCAAGGAAAGGATGCAGCCTCATTCTCCACAACTGTAATCACAGAGAATCATTAGAGAAAGGTCAAAACCTTTTCTGAGTGATTTAAAAAAGATTAGCTGATACGAGCTGTAAAACTGTGTAGATATCATACGAAGACTTACCATTAAGCAGTAAGACAACGAAGAGCGCCAAAACAACCACGCGGTAACAAGACATTCTTGCGTCTGAAACTGTTGCTCCACAATGAGGGTTTGGCCCAGGACTGTTTGTATTTTGGTCCGAGGGGGAGGAGAGAAGATAATATGAAGCAGCAAACTGGTCACTAGGTGTTTATTATAGAATTTTAAACATGCCTTTCTGAATCACATTTAAGAAATCAACATCATTGTGCCCAACTCGTGACAGAGTCTTGTCATGTGACGGGGCGACAAACATTTCCAAGAAGATGCCTGAGTTGCACAGCTGATTCAAAACACATGCACATCCTTAACCCTCACTGCTGAGCACACAGGACGGCTATTTCCATGTTTAACATCATTGTCTCTATTGAATCACAGTATGGCCTTATTCAATGTTACAGCGCATTACTGCGTCTTATGCGCTGTGGTCGACAAGTATTGTGTGTGGTGCCGTGTGAAATCAGTTTGCAGAGATTTCAGTTTCATCAGTTTTGATTTGGGCGCCTGACATGGACAATCTGATCAAATCGATGTCAGGTGACAGTCCTGACAAATGGAGAGTGAAACTAAGAACTGTTCCTTCTTTATGGAGAAATTGATTCTCACCATAGATTTTATTTTCTACGTCTTTGATTAGACAGAAAAGTTTGTGACGGCAGAATAACCTTAGTGATCCTTGTGACCAGTTTGAATAATCAGAGTAAATGTCCTACCATGTAACTGTCATCTTGTTATTGAGTGTCTTACCTAATGTGAACCTAGGCCTATATGTTTATCAGATAATCTACAATTTCTTCCTTCTTCTGTACATTTTGACCTGAATGGATCCCACCACACAATTCAATAGAAGCAGTGCCGATGGAGAAATTCAGTCGGGCTTAGCTAAAGTAAGTTTAGGGCATAGACCATTTTACTCATAAGCTCCATCACAGCTCGATGTTTAATCTTGGACAACGTCAGTAACATACCGCTCCCAGGAGGGTTAGGGTTAGCCTTGATTCGGTTCGGTGTGGTTAAAATACTCCTTTCTCTGCTGAGGGATAGGAGAAGATATCTCCTATGGATGAGAGGACATAATGTGCATCAACATTATTGTTGTTACATTCATTTACAATTAATGCTACTGGTCCTACTGGTTGCTTTCCTGCTCATTTCTGACCGCCATTAATTAATCTTAAAACCCCATCTCATTTGTCATCAGCTTCTTTTATTCAGAAAGGATTGTTGCTGCATAGAAAATAAGTGCATCCACTCTGGTGGATCAACTGCTTGTCACAATAGAGATACAAACAGATGCAACATTACATATGAACTAAAATAAAATATTTACCCTGACATGGCTGTCTGGTTAAATTGCAAATGTAGAATTAAATCTGACTTTGTTCTGCTCCAAGTATGAACGGTGTATATAATCTTGTTTGATGACTTAGAAATAAATGCATGAACAAATTATTGTTGCAAACTGCTTTAGCTCAAAGGTCACAACCCTTCAGACAAAGTTACATCAGTGTTACATCATTGTTCTCCAAGGACAAATCATGACTGTTTTGCTCTCGTCCTTTGTCTCTATTCTCCAGGTGCTGTCCAAAGAGGTCTCACCTGAGGCAAAACAAGTGTGTCTAATTGCTTTCTAGAGGAATTGGAAACATGGAGTGGACTAATGACCTCTAATGAGTGTGTTTATCCATCGTCGGTGTGGAAAATGTTTCAACACTTGGCCAGTGGTGGTTCCCGCTGATGACTCCATACAGTTCTCAAACATATACACACAAATACATTTAAGTCATTAGAAAGTATTTAAATTAGACGCACATACCTAGGCCTACAGATTTCTATGATGAGTGGAGGTCACATGGAAAAGCTTAAACGTTAAGAGAAAATGTGGATATTTAGAGAAAATTAGATTAAAGCCTAACAAAGTTAGAAGTTTTGAACACGAGAAGCTGAAGTGCTGCTCCACATAACAAGTTACCATTGAGTCATTCTCACCACACTTTTCCCTCTTCCTGAATGTCATTTCTAAAACTTGAATCCAGCTGCATAACCTGACATGCACTGTAATATGCAGAAGTTCACAACCTCTTGTTTAGCATTCTGCAGTTTTGGGGAGGCTTTCTCTCAGCTGAATGGACTGATAAACCAGACCAGTTCTCTTACAGGCCCTGGTGGCCTGGATGGTATCGATAGGTGAATCCACATCACTGCCAGTTGTGGTGCATTTTATAGCAGCTATGCTACCGCTCCACTAACGTTTTTCACTAAACAACCATCTGATACTTGATGCTTTCTGACCTCCCCATCATACAGGTGATTGGGAAAACATGCTGCATCGTCTTGTTTTGTATTTTCTTTCTTTTTTTCCTTTCTTTTTTGCTTGTAATGACCGCACGCCACTGGTATAGGCCCTAAAGGCTGGTTAGCACACCCACACAAACAGAGGCCTGTTGTACTGTGGCATACTGGACAATTGACACGATCAAATCTCTGAAAAACTGCTCTTCTTTTAAAGCAGAAGTAAGCGGAATATTTGTGTTAATATAAGTCTTAAATGGTTATATCTTCCGACGGCAATCACTTATATAGAGTGTTCGGTCTGAAACACGGGTCTGTCAGTCACACTGCTCTGCTGTAAGCCGAGGAGAAAACTTTCCTTGTATCCTACAACCTTTATCCAATGAGGAGAGAGAACGGCATAAAGGGGCGGTCCTCTCTGTGTGTGCAGCCATGCGCGTGAATGTGGTGACGTAGGGACGAGGGCATGGGCTGCTAACTATCGGCTGACAAGAAGTTAGCCAAAACAACCGGATCGCTTACTTCTGCTTTAAGTCCAGGTTGTAAAATATTTGAATATGTGAATGAAAGAAGGGCAGAAGTTCATAAAACTACATAATACACTAAAGCCTCATGTCAGAATGAATGTGAAATTAATAGGCTACATGTAGGCTGCAACTCCCGTTTAACACGAAGTATCCATATGGTATGATGCAAACTACAGTTATTAAAATTATATAGGCTAGTAGTAATTTCTACGTGCTATACACATACCCTTTGCAAGGCGTGTGTCTAAACAAAAGTCAGTTAATTCTTTTTTTCTCTTCTCCTCACTAAACATTTCACATGAAAGAAATCAGGGATGGTCAGTTTGGTAACTATGGCAACAAGAAATATGGTTTAGCCAGTGCCAACAGTGACAACATGAGCCCACCTTGAACAATGATAAAGGGCCACCCAGGCTTGAATAGCACAGTGTGCTGTGTGATCACACAGGTGACTCTAGACTCCAAACATTTGACTTCAATGACTAATATTTACCTGCAAGTTAAACTCAAATGTGTAACTTCTATGCGATATCTGTCCCATCCATTCACTAAAATTCTCAAAATAATATTTTTTCTGCTATCAAAGCATTGTTTTTCTATATGTGGATTTCATGTACATGTTATGATGCACATTTTTATCGTAAAACTGTGTAAAGGTTTGTTTCTTTTTCTTTTCAGAATTCAGCCAAGAGATGGACAACACCACATCACTAACATTTACAATGACCGCTTATGCTGTCATGGAAAACTATAAGCACTGGATGTTTATTGTATTCCTCCTCCTTTACCTCACTACTATCACTTTGAACTTGCTGCTCATTACTGTCATACACCAAAAGGCAGAGTTGCATCAACCCATGAATCTGTTCACGTGTGTGCTTTCCATTAATGAAATATATGGCAGTACAGCATTGTTACCTACAGTTAAGGCTGTGCTCTTATCTGAGACACATGAAATTGCTGTGAAGTGGTGTATGGCTCAAGTCTATTTCCTACACACATATGCCAGTGCTGAGTTTTGTATTTTAGCTTTGATGGCATACGACAGATATATTGCCATCTGTCAACCACTACACTACCACACCATCATGTCAAATGCAAAGGCAATCACGCTTGGTGCATTAGCAGGTGGATACTCCCTTGTTGTATTTGGGATTTTGTACTCACTAACCTTACAGCTGAGCTTCTGTGGAAAAGTGGTGCCAAAATTATACTGTGTGAACATGGAACTGGTGAAAAATTCATGTTCACCTGCACCATATATTAGTATTGTGGGGCTTGTGTTTATTCTGTTTCTTGTTGTGCCTCACGTAGTGATGATTGTTTTTTCATATTTGCAAATTTCAAGAGTCTGTTTGAAGTTGTCAAAAGAATCTAAAAACAGTGCTCTTAAAACATGTATCCCACATTTATTATCGTTGACAAACTACACCATCGGTTCTATGTTTGAAATTGTCCAAAGCAGATTTAACATGAATCATCTTGCTATTGAAACTCGTATAGTCCTGTCTTTATACTTTGTTATCTTTCCACCAATTGCCAACCCAGTGCTGTATGGACTTGGTACTCAGAAAGTGAGAGTTAATATAATGAAACTGTTTCTTAAATATAAGATCCTGCCAACACTGTTAGCAAAGGCAGTGGCTGCAGCTTAGGTACAGACTGTCCTACTATGAATTGCAGTGACAATAATTATAAGAATTTCAGAAGTCTGTGTCTTTGATAATTGAGGATAGTATCTAAATTGAAATTAACCAATATTTCCATTATTTATTATTATTAATATAAGCAGGGGGATATCTAACAATACAGACTACCATAATAACTGTAAATCTTGTAATTCAAAGCTAAGGTTCATATTCCTAAGTGGAAAACAAAAACACATTTCACTATTACACTTGCTGTTGTTAGATTAGATGATTGCATTGGTGTTAATTCATATTTCTTTCGGAAATTAGCATGAGGGACATTCAATCTATTGCTTCATTGTTTACAATAGGCAGGGTGACTGTAAATTTTAGTCTTCATTGACTGAATTATTTTTTCTTTCTTTTTCTTTTTTTTGGTCAACATGTCACTTTTGATTGCTTGGCTCCAAATGTCAGAGAAGATGTTTTATGAAAGATGTCTTTTATTACCACATAGTTGCAGATAATGTTTTTTTGTTTGTTTGTTTTTTTGAAGGATGATAATATAATTTGTGCAGAGGTGTTAAGGTAAAGGTATGATCATGTGCATTTGTGTTTTGAATCATAATTTAAACTAACGTGAAATTGCTGTATGTGTTTCATTTAGAAATAAATCATGTAAACTGTATTTTGTCTGTGTAATTGTTCAGTAATCACATTTAATATTTCTCACTTAATTGATAAAAGTTGATCTACCATTTCCTGTCAAATCCCAAGTACATATTTATAAGCTGTGTACTTGGGTATACATATCTTATAGTAGAAGTCATGTATTTCATCCATGCTGTTTTCATTTTGCAGTTTAATGACAACTTCACCACAAGGCCTGTTTTCACTGTGTATTTCAAATTTTCAGTGTTGTGCCATTACACACATATGCACCATTGCAGCTGTCTCAGGGCATATCACACTAACATGTGAAGAGGGCGCTCATGCACATTTCCTGACAAGTATCCAGCATTATTCCCATTATGAAATAATGAATGAAACCACTATGAATTGTCACTCAAAGCCAAGTGGAAATTAAACAAACATACAGCACATGCACATTAAATTAAAGAGACACTCACAGCACTGGATAAGATTCAAATACATCAAAAGATTAAATGATTTATTTTACCCTAATACTGAAAAGCTAATCCCCTTAAGCAGGACTGCTGCAAGTAATTCAGGGTCCCCTGAAAAAAATCTGAATTGGCCCCTGCCTCCTGATTTTTCATTGCCACTTTTTTCATAGACTATTTATTTTTTATTTATTTCAACCAGGGCAACAATGACGGTAAGTGACACTAACAGATAACTTGCCTGTCATTCTGATTTAATAAACTTTGGACACACCTAACCTCATTACACAAATACACATCACCTCATAATGCTCAACAAACATTCACGTTTATATAGGTTGAAGTTGAACAATATGTATAAAAATGATAATAAGGTCAAAATACTCACTTGCCTAATAATTGTGCACGCAGTGCACTCAGTGATAAATATTGATACGGTAGTCAATAATGTTTGTTTCAATACAATGTATTGAATTCAATTTACGTAGCTACAGTAGCCTATATAATAACCATAACATCCGCAATAGCATGTAAAATTATATTTTACCCTTTAATCTAGAATTATTTGGATATGCGGTTATAAATCTGATTCAAGCTCTGTTGTTTTACCAATTATGATTTGGCATGTTAATCCAGTGAAATCATTGGCTTGCAGGTAAGACCACATGATGTCACCTCACAGGAGAAAAAGTAGAAAGGTTGCTCAGCGCAACTGAACGCAAATGGGGGGTAGAGGTCTGCACTGAAAGGTAAAGCCTATTTCATCTGAGGTTACTGAGTAAAATGCATTAGTGTTATATTGTGTCAGCATGGAAAACTTCTCTGAAGTGACGTCTTTACTTCTGTCTGATTACGACGGCATGGAGGCGATGATGCCAGCTTACTTCAGCATGTTCCTGATCATATATGTGGCTATTATTGTTGACAATGTGGCTTTAATCTGGGTGATCTATTGTGAAAAAACCTTGCATGAGCCAATGTATTTATTGCTGTGTAACCTGGCTGTGAATGGTTTGTTTGGAAGCACAACCTTGCTGCCAGCTGTCCTGGCCAAGCTGCTGACCCACTCGTATGAGATATCTCTGCCGCTGTGTCAGACACAGATCTATGCTATACACACATTTGAACAATAATAAAGGGACACCCAGGCTTGAATAGCACAGTGTGCTGTGCGGAGAGGAGGGCGATCACACAGGTAAATCTAGACTCCAAACGTGTGTCCCTGAACCACTAGTTTTGACTTCAATGACTAATATTTACCTGCAAGTTAAACTCAAATGTGTAAATTCTATGCGATATCTGGCCAATCCATTCACTAAAATTCTGAAAATAATATTTTTTCTGCTAACAAAGCATTGTTATTATATACACATGTGGATTTCATGTATATGTTACGATGCACTTTTTTATCGTAAAACTGTGTAAAGATTTGTGTCTTTTTCTTTTCAGAATTCAGCCAAGAGATGGACAACACCACAGCACTAACATTTACAATGACCGCTTATGCTGTCATGGAAAACTACAAGCACTGGATGTTTATTGTATTCCTCCTGCTTTACCTCACTACTATCACTTTGAACTTGCTGCTCATTACTGTCATACACCAAAAGGCAGAGTTGCATCAACCCATGAATCTGTTCACGTGTGTGCTTTCCATTAATGAAATATATGGCAGTACAGCATTGTTACCTACAGTTATGGCTGTGCTCTTATCTGAGACACATGAAATTGCTGTGAAGTGGTGTATGGCTCAAGTCTATTTCTTACACACATATGGAAGTGCTGAGTTTTGTATTTTAGCTTTGATGGCATACGACAGATATATTGCCATCTGTCAACCACTACACTACCACACCGTCATGTCAAATGCAAAGGCAATCACGCTTGGTGCATTAGCAGGTGGATACTCCCTTGTTGTATTTGGGATTTTGTACTCACTAACCTTACAGCTGAGCTTCTGTGGAAAAGTGGTGCCAAAATTATACTGTGTGAACATGGAACTGGTGAAAAATTCATGTTCACCTGCACCATATATTAGTATCGTGGGGCTTGTGTTTATTCTGTTTCTTGTTGTGCCTCACGTAGTGATGATTGTTTTTTCATATTTGCAGATTTCAAGAGTCTGTTTGAAATTGTCAAAAGAATCTAAAAACAGTGCTCTTAAAACATGTATCCCACATTTATTATCGTTGACAAACTACACCATCGGTTCTATGTTTGAAATTGTCCAAAGCAGATTTAACATGAATCATCTTGCTATTGAAACTCGTATAGTCCTGTCTTTATACTTTGTTGTCTTTACACCAATTGCCAACCCAGTGCTGTATGGACTTGGTACTCAGAAAGTGAGAGTTAATATAATGAAACTGTTTCTTAAATATAAGATCCTGCCAACACTGTTAGCAAAGGCAGTGGCTGCAGCTTAGGTACAGACTGTCCTACAATGAATTGCAGTGACAATAATTGTCTTTGATAATTAAGTATAGTATCTAAATTGAAATTAACCAATATTTCCATTATTTATTATTATTATTAATATAAGCAGGGGGATATCTAACAATACAGACTACCATAATAACTGTAAATCTTGTAATTCAAAGCTAAGGTTCATATTCTTAAGTGGAAAACAAAAACACATTTCACTATAACACTTGCTGTTGTTAGATTAGATGATTGCATTGGTGTTAATTCATATTTCTTTCTGAAATTAGCATGAGGGACATTCAATCTATTGCTTCATTGTTTACAATAGGCAGGGTGACTGTACATTTTAGTCTTCATTGACTGAATTATTTTTTCTTTCTTTTGGTTAACATGTCACTTTTTATTGCTTGGCTCCAAATGTCAGAGAAGATGTTTTATGAAAGATGTCTTTTATTACCACATAGTTGCAGATAATGTTTTTTTGTTTGTTTGTTTGTTTTGAAGGATGATAATATAATTTGTGCAGAGGTGTTAAGGTAAAGGTATGATCATGTGCATTTGTGTTTTGAATCATAATTTAAACTAATGTGAAATTGCTGTATGTGTTTCATTTAGAAATAAATCATGTAAACGGTATTTTGTCTGTGTAATTGTTCAGTAATCACATTTAATATTTCTCACTTAATTGATAAAAGTTGATCTACCATTTCCTGTCAAATCCCAAGTACATATTTATACTCCTGATTTTTCATTGCCACTTTTTTCATAGACTATTTACATTTTATTTATTTCAACTAGGGCAACAATGACGGTAAGTGACACTAACAGATAACTTGCCTGTCATTCTGATTTAATAAACTTTGGACACACCTAACCTCATTACACAAATACACATCACCTCATAAACATTCACGTTTATATATGTTGAAGTTGAAAAATATGTATAAAAATGATAATAAGGTCAAAATACTCACTTGCCTAATAATTGTGCACGCAGTGCACTCAGTGATAAATATTGATACGGTAGTCAATAGTGTTTGTTTCAATACAATGTATTGAATTCAATTTACGTAGCTACAGTAGCCTATATAATAACCATAACATCCGCAATAGCATGTAAAATTATATTTTACCCTTTAATCTAGAATTATTTGGATATGCGGTTATAAATCTGATTCAAGCTCTGTTGTTTTACCAATTATGATTTGGCATGTTAATCCAGTGAAATCATTGGCTTACAGTTAAGACCACATGATGTCACCTCACAGGAGAAAAAGTAGAAAGGTTGCTCAGCGCAACTGAACGCAAATGGGGGGTAGAGGTCTGCACTGAAAGGTAAAGCCTATTTCATCTGAGGTTATTGAGTAAAATGCATTAGTGTTATATTGTGTCAGCATGGAAAACTTCTCTGAAGTGACGTCTTTACTTCTGTCTGATTACTATGGCATGGAGGCGATGATGCCAGCTTACTTCAGCATGTTCCTGATCATATATGTGGCTATTGTTGTTGAAAATGTGGCCTTAATCTGGGTGATCTATTGTGAAAAAACCTTGCATGAGCCAATGTATTTATTGCTGTGTAACCTAGCTGTGAATGGTTTGTTTGGAAGCACAACCTTGCTGCCAGCTGTCCTGGCCAAGCTGCTGACCCACTCGTATGAGATATCTCTGCCGCTGTGTCAGATACAGATCTATGCTATACACACATTTGCCATCACTGAATTCACAATTCTAGCTGCAATGAGTTATGACAGATATTTGGCCATTTGCTACCCCTTGCCATATCATGCAATCATGTCGCAGAGACTCGCCAAACTCATTGTCTTCATGTGGCTTTACCCTATGGTGGCATTTTTAATTGTTTTAATTTTCACTCTTCAGCTGAGATTTTGTGAGAGGACCGTGGAAAAGGTGTACTGTATGAATTACTTGCTGGTGAAACTTGCTTGTACAGATACATCTATTGTGAACATAGTTGGTTTACTCTCTGTAGGTCTATATGCAATTCCACAGCTTATCATGATCTTTTATTCATATATACACATCCTGAGGATATGTTACTTGTCATTAAGCAAATCCAGGTTCAAAGCCCTCAGAACGTGCACCCCCCATCTATTATCCATAGTCATCTACTCTATCGGGTGCTTTTTTGAAATAGCACAAAGTCGGTTCAATATTAGCCACCTGCCTTATGAAGCCAAGTTGTTTTTTTCTGTGTACTTTTTGATATTCCCATCCATCCTTAATCCAGTAATCTATGGTTTGGGTATCAAAGTGATAAGAGCACCACTGTTCAGGCTTTTCAGCAGAAAAAATAGGCAAGTGCAAATGTTGTAGCCCCAGAGGGCTGCTGCACTGAAACAGTGTCCTGCATAGTGCTGAAGACTGTTGCCTCAGAAAACAAACAAACAAACAAAACAACGGTCCTGTCTCCTGTCCCTCTGAGTTTAATCACATTACTCAAACAAGATCAAACCAGCCAGTGTGCAGACAAATGTATGGAGTGTTGAATTCATGTCATACCAAGTGATGCTCCAGGAGTTTTAGGAGACTGGAGCTCGGGTTACTGAGTTTTCCTTGAATCTTGGATTATAATGCAGGAATGTTATAAAGTGTTGCCTTCATTACCTTTGTTTTTGCTGGAGTACACATACCACTGGAATAATAATAATACATTTTGTCTTTCACACTTTGCTCTGCCTGCATTAAAACTTCCACTGTTTGTGTATTTATCCTGGTTAAACCAGTGTTTTCAGTTGCAAATAAATTCAAAGTTTAAATTTGTTTTAGACTTTCGATCAGAAATTCTTTGTCTACTGTACGTTTTCTTCAGGGTCAATAGGCTACTTCTTTTACCCCCCTGTTCAGTTAGGAGTAGTTGCCACAGTCAGTTGAGGATGTGAATGTCAATGAAAGGAGTCAGATTTGGATTTGATATATTAGTAATTCAAGTGTGAGATTCTGTTGTGTACCTTTGTGTGTCATTTGCTGAAATTAATAAATTATCTGTTTCCAAAGCTTTGGGTTTTTTGTGTCTTGTAACAAAAAATTATAATATGCACAAAACCCTATGTCGCCATTTGTATCAAATTTGATACATGAAAATTCATGAGTTTTTGAGACCTCTACCCCACTGTGATTTTTTCCCCCTGAAAAACCGAATGTAGTGTATACGATCAGATACATGCAATGATCAGATAATCCACCGTAAATTACAGCTTCATGTCACAATTTACGACTTTGTAGCGTTCCAGGCAACCCACTTGTGTTTTTCCTCGGCTCAGAGCAGAGCAGAGTGACTGACAGACCCGTGTTTCGGTCCAAACACTCTATGTAAGTGATTGCTGTCGGAAGATATAACTATTTAAGACTTATATTAACACAAATATATCGCTTACTTCTGCTTTAATATTTCATAACTTATTTTATAGTGAAACCGTGTTGAAAAGTGTGTATTAAAATAGATACAGCAGGTAATTTTCTATGCAAATTTTTTTTGGTATTATATATTTTTTATTATTTGTCAGAAAGTTCAGTAAAGAATCCAATTTCAATAAAGTTTTCTGACAATTATTTCATGGTTCAGGCTTTACAGGGTTTGATGGGGTATTCTTCATAAAATATTTACCCTGACATGGCCGTCTGGTTAAATTGCAAATGTAGAATTAAATCTGACTTTGTTCTGCCTTAAGTATGACAAGCATACCGTGTATATAATCTTGTCTGATGACTTAGAAATTAATGCAAACACATTATTGTTGCAAACTGCTTTAGCTCAAAGGTCACAACCCTTCAGACAAAGTTTTATCAGTGTTACATCATTCTTTTCCAAGGGCAAATCATGACTGTTTAGCTCTTGTCCTTTGTCTCTATTCTCCAGATGCTGTCCAGAGAGGTCTCACCTGAGGCAAAACAAGTGTGTCTAATTGCTTTCTAGAGGAATCGGAAACATGGAGTGGACTAAAGACCTCTAATGAATGTGTTTATCCATCATCAGTGCAGAAAATGTTTCAAAACTTGGCCAGTGGTGGTTCCCGCTGATTTCTCAGACAAATACACATTTAAGTTGTTACACAATATTAAAATTAGAGGTAGGCCTACAGATGTCTATGATAAGTAGAGGTCACATGCTTAAACAAGAGAAAATGTGGATATTTAGAGCAAATTAGATTAAATTCAAATCAATTCAATACTTTATTACGGACACAGCGGCGGCCCATAGAACAATAAAAACAAAACAAAACACACATACACATATACACAGAACAGACAGGTATTCCAAAATATCACGTAATTACATACAAGCTAAAACGCCAATGCCTCCAGAGCCTTGAGGTGAACCTGACCGTACTCAGGGCAGGGTTTGCCAGCGCAGAAATGATGCTGTTTGTTGATTTAGATATTCTACACATACAGCTGAACATGAGGTTCCTGAGTACAGCAGGACATGTAGACACACCAGCACTCACAAACATTTGGCTCGCACTGCTCCCTCTAGGCACATTGAGCAGCATCCTCAGGCCATCATTATATGCCACCTTGAGTCTCTGCATGGAGCTCCTTTTGTAATGCCGCCACAAGTGGGCAGTATACATTGGGGTGCAGAGAGTTTTAAAAAGAATGATCTTGACAGGCAATGAGCACATACTAAATTTTCTCTTCAGCATATTAGCCTGTGCATACATCATACAGCATTGTCTTTGAATATCCCTATCGTCAGACAGGTCATCACTCAAATAATGTCCTAGATATTTAACTTCTTTGCATGTTTTAAGGACAGTACCAGAGAGAGAGAAGACAGGAAATGATAACTTATTGTCTTCCTTGCTTCTGACTATCATAATGGACAGGACGACCAGATCATCTGCATACATCAGGTGGTTTATAATAGCGTCTCCAACCATACAGCCTGTTCTGCAATTGTTCAGTTGGTTGGATAACTCATCCATATTAAAAAGAAATGGAGATAAAATACTCCCCTGCCTAACTCCATTGCCTACGTTGAAGGGAGCAGATGTAAAATCACCCCATTTCACGTACATTGTCTGGTGAAAAAAAATCAGGATTCTTATAAGTGACATGGAAACCCCTCTATTTTGTAATTTGTAAAATAATTTTTCATGATTAACACGATCAAAAGCCTTAGAGTCATCAATAAAACACATAAAGATTGTGGAGTTTTGTCTGTTGTACAAATCCAGAATCTCTTTAAGAGCAAAAATACATGTATCTGTGCCATGTTTAGGTTTAAAATCAAACTGGTTATCAGAGGTCAGGATGAACTGTTCCAGCCTATTCAAAATAGTCCTCTCCAGAACCTTGGATAAGATACTGGCCAGGGCTATAGGCCGGTAGTTATCTGAGCTGTTGATTTTACCAGAAATCATTACTATTAGAATTAGAACTTGTTTTGTAGCTTTCTTGCGAGAGAATCAGACCTCATTGTGTTTTCATTTCTTTTGATGAAGCTTTTGATGAAGCGTTAATTAAAACTTGCATGTGCTTGTTTCTTATACTCAAATAAAGGGCCATATTTTAATCTGCCTGACTCAACCCATACCTTGAAGGCCCTTCTAGCCTCAGCATGGAGCTCTTCCACATAATCATTCCAGCCTGGCTTGGCTTTGTGTGGTTTGGACTTATACAGAGGTGTGCATGAGACAAGGAGGGATTTTACAATATTATCATACAGGGAGCATAGTTCAGTAGCATGTAGGGTGCTCTTACAATTAATATCACAACATACAATGGCATCCTTTGGTAATTCAATGTTACTCAACAAGGTGTCAGACTGTGCATAATATTTATTAAGATCTTCCTCAGTGAGGTTACACCAGTCTATTCTCCCCACATGAGTGCTGCAAACAATTTTGTCCCCACCACAATATTAACATTATGTTAATGAGTGACAACATGAGCCCACCTTGAACAATGATAAAGGGCCACCCAGGCTTGAATAGCACAGTGTGCTGTGTGGAGAGGAGGGTGATCACACAGGTAAGACTCCAAACATTTGACTTTGACATCTCCCTGAACCACTAGTTTTGACTTCAATGACTAATAGTTACCTGCAAGTTAAACTCAAATGTGTAAATTCTATGTGATATCTGTCCCATCCATTCACTAAAATACTCAAAATAATTTTAAAAAATCTCTATTTTTTCTGCTAACAAAGCATTGTTTTTCTACGCATGTGGATTTCATGTACATGTTACGATGCACTTTTTTTATCGTAAAACTGTGTAGAGATTTGTGTCTTTTTCTTTTCAGAATTCAGCCAAGAGATGGACAACACCACAGCACTAACATTTACAATGACCGCTTATGCTGTCATGGAAAACTATAAGCACTGGATGTTTTTTGTATTCCTCCTGCTTTACCTCACTACTATCACTTTGAACTTGCTGCTCATTACTGTCATACACCGAAAGGCAGAGTTGCATCAACCCATGAATCTGTTCACGTGTGTGCTTTCCATTAATGAAATATATGGCAGTACAACGTTGTTACCTACAGTTATGGCTGTGCTCTTATCTGAGACACATGAAATTGCTGTCAAGTGGTGTATGGCTCAAGTCTATTTCCTACACACATATGCAGGTGCTGAGTTTAGTATTTTAGCTGTGATGGGGTACGACAGATATATTGCCATCTGTCACCCACTACACTACCATACCATCATGCCTAATGCAAAGGCAATCAGGTTTGGTGCATTAGCAGGTGGATACTCCCTTGTTGTATTTGGGATTTTGTACTCACTAACCTTACAGCTGAGCTTCTGTGGAAAAGTGGTGCCAAAATTATACTGTGTGAACATGGAACTGGTGAAAAATTCATGTTCACCTGCACCATATATTAGTTTTGTGGGGCTTGTGTTTACTCTGTTTCTTGTTGTGCCTCACGTAGCGATGATTGTTTTTTCATATTTGCAAATTTCAAGAGTCTGTTTGAAATTGTCAAAAGAATCTAAAAACAGTGCTCTTAAAACATGTATCCCACATATATTATCGCTGATAAACTACACCATGGGTTCTATGTTTGAACTTATCCAAAGCAGATTAAACATGAGTCATGTTGCTATTGAAGCTCGTATAGTCCTGTCTTTATACTTTCTTATCTTTCCACCAATTGTCAACCCAGTGCTGTATGGACTTGGTACTCAAAAAGTGAGATTTCATATAATGAAACAATTTCTTAAATATAAGATCCTGCCAACACTATTAGCAAATGCAGTGGCTGCAGCTTAGGTACAGACTGTTCTAGTATGAATTGCAGTGACAATAATTATAAGAATTTCAGAAGCTCATGTCTTGGATAATTAAGGATAGTATATAAATTGAAATGAACCAATATTTTTTATTATTATTATAAGAAGAAATCTAACAGAACAGACTATCATAGTAACTGTAAATCTTCATGAAAATAGCATGAAAGACATTCAATCTATTGCCTAATTGTTTACAATAGAGGAATGCCTTTACTTTTCGGAATTTATCATTTAGGCAGGGTGACTTTAAATGTTAGTCTTCATTGACTGAGTTCTTCTTTTTTTTGGTCAACATGTCAATTTTGACTGCTTGGCTCCAAATGTCAGAGAATATGTTTTATGAAAGATGTATTTTATTGCCACATAGTTGCAATTCATGTCTTTTGGCAGGATAATAATATAATTTGTGCATAAGTGTTAAAGTAAAGGTATGATCATATTTGCGTTTTGAATGTGTGAAGTGGAAATGCTGTGTGTGTTTTATTAAGAAATAAATGATGTAAGCTGTATTTTGTCTGTGTAATTGTTTAGCAGTCACATTTAAAGCCCTACAAAGAACTTTTATTTTGTGTCGATTTTGGCAAAAACTGTATTGAAGATTGCATTGCCACTTTGTACATTAAATTGTTAATTGCCAAATACATTTTCAAATTACATGACAAAATTAAACATTGAATTGCCATTTTAACAATTAAATTGCCATTTTAAATATTGAATTGCCATTTTGTCAATTAAATTGAAACTGCACATACACTTTCATATTTTAATACTTCTCACGTGATAAACGTTGATCTAACATTACTTAGGCTACTTAGAAGCTGCGTGTACTACTTGGCAAGGCAAGGCAATTTTATTTGTATAGCCCGTTTTTACAAACAGTTTGTCTCAAAGGACTTTACATGGCATCACAACAACATCCTCTGTCCTTAGACCCTCACTTGGGTATAGTATAAGCCAAGGCATGTATTTTATTCATGCTATTTTCATACTACAGTTTTATTACCAACTTTACCTCAAGGCCAGCTGTTCACATTTTTTTCAGTGTAGGCTACAACAAATTTTCAGTGTTTTGCCACTACACACATACAGTATGCATGCACCATTGCAGCTGCTGCAGCTGTCTTACATAGTGAAGAGGTTGCTCATGCACATTCTCTGACTAGTCCCGTGCTGTGTTAGCTACTGTTGCTTCAGCATGAACTAAATCTTTTGTTTTTGTTTTTTAAATAAGGCAGGGGGTCATTGGAAAATGAGACATATTTCATAAATATTGCATGTTTTGTGGCTTTGTTTTGATGCTGATGCAGCATCAGTATTCGTCATGGTTATAAATTATTTATAGAAAAATTAGGCTACTGGTGGTTTTTGTGGGCCCTACTGTGGGCCGCAAGCATTGTCATCACGTTTCACTCCTATGCCTTGAGAATCACAATCAAAACGTGCTGTAGATACAATATATTACATCATTATTGAGCCTGTACTCCAGATAAGAGTAAACACAGTGAAGGAGACAAAATAAAAAAAGAATAGTAGCATTAGTAAGAAAGCACAGTAGCTACAGTAATTTATTGGTGCATCACACAACAGGAGTACATACATAGTAGCCTAACTATAAATCTACTGTTGTATGTGGTTTGGTTTGGTTTGGTTTGGTTTAGTTTTTATTTATACTGTCACATCAATTATCCATCCATCCATCCATCCATCCATCCATTGTCCGCCGCATTATCCGAGTCCGGGTCGCGGGGGCAGCAGTCGGAGCAGGGATCCCCAGACTTCCCTCTCCCCGGACACTTCCTCCAGCTCTTCCGGGGGGACCCCAAGGCGTTCCCAGGCCAGCCGAGTGACGTAGTCACCCCAGCGTGTCCTGGGTCTTCCTCGGGGCCTCCTCCCGGTGGGACATGCCCGGAACACCTCACGAGGGAGGCGTCCAGGGGGCATCCTATACAGGTGCCCGAGCCACCTCAGCTGACTCCTCTCGATGTGGAGGAGCAGCGGCTCTACTCCGAGCTCCTCCCGGGTGACAGAGCTCCTCACCCTATCTCTAAGGGAGCGCCCCGCCACCCTGCGGAGGAAACTCATTTCGGCCGCTTGTATCCGGGATCCTGTCCTTTCGGTCATGACCCAGAGTTCATGACCATAGGTGAGGGTGGGAACGTAGATCGACCGGTAAATCGAGAGCTTTGCCTTTCGGCTCAGCTCCTTCTTCACCACGACGGACCGATACAATGACCGCATTACTGCGGCCGCCGCACCGATCCGCCTGTCAATCTCGCGCTCCGTTCTCCCCTCACTCGTGAACAAGACCCCAAGATACTTAAACTCCTCCACCTGAGGCAGGAACTCTCCCCCGACCTGGAGGGGGCAAGCCACCTTTTTCCGGTCGAGAACCATGGCCTCGGACTTAGAGGTGCTGATTCTCATCCCAGCTGCTTCACACTCGGCTGCAAACCGCCCCAGTGCATGCTGAAGGTCCTGGCTCGAGGGAGCCAACAAGACCACATCATCTGCAAAAAGCAGAGATGAGATCAAGTGGCTCCCGAACCGTACCCCCTCCGGCACTTGGCTGCGCCTAGAAATTCTGTCCATAAAGATAATGAACAGAACCGGTGACAAAGGGCAGCCCTGCCGGAGTCCAACACGCACCGGGAACAGGTCTGACTTACTGCCGGCCATGCGAACCAAGCTCCTGCTCCGGTCATACAGGGACCGTACAGCCCTCAGCAGAGGGCCTCCGATCCCATACTCTCGGAGCACCTCCCACAGGATGCCACGTGGGACACGGTCGAAAGCCTTCTCCAGATCCACAAAACACATGTGGACTGGTTGGGCAAACTCCCATGCGCCCTCGAGCACCCTGCGGAGGGTGTAGAGCTGGTCCAGCGTTCCACGGCCAGGGCGAAAACCGCATTGTTCCTCCTGAATCCGAGGTTCGACTATCGGCCGAATTCTCCTCTCCAGCACCCTGGAATAGACTTTCCCCGGGAGGCTGAGGAGTGTGATCCCCCGGTAGTTGGAACACACCCTCCGGTCCCCCTTTTTGAAGAGAGGGACCACCACCCCGGTCTGCCAGTCCAGAGGCACTGTCCCCGACTGCCACGCGATGCTGCAGAGGCGTGTCAGCCACGACAGCCCCGCAACATCCAGAGACTTGAGGTACTCAGGGCGGATCTCATCCACCCCCGGTGCCTTGCCACTGAGGAGCTTCCTGACTACCTCAGTGACTTCAGCTTGGGTGATGAATGAATCGACCTCTGAGTCCCCAGCCTCTGCTTCCTCGATGGAAGGCGTGTCAGTGGGATTGAGGAGATCCTCGAAGTATTCCTTCCACCGCCCGACGATATCCCCAGTCGAGGTCAACAGCTCCCCTCCTCCACTGTAAACAGTGTTGGCGGAGCACTGCTTCCCCCTCCTGAGGCGCCGGATGGTTTGCCAGAATTTCCTCGAGGCCGACCGGTAGTCCTCCTCCATGGCCTCCCCGAACTTTTCCCAGACCCGAGTTTTTGCTTCCGCGACCGCCCGGGCTGCCGTCCGCTTGGCCTGCCGGTACCCGTCAGCTGCCTCGGGGGTTCCCCGAGCTAGCCAGGCTCGGTAGGACTCCTTCTTCAGCTTGACGGCATCCCGTACTTCCGGGCTCCACCACCGGGTTCGGGGATTACCGCCGCGACAGGCGCCGGAGACCTTACGGCCGCAACTCCGGATGGCCGCGTCAACAATGGAAGTGGAGAACATGGTCCATTCGGACTCAATGTCTCCGGCCTCCCTCGGAATCTGGTCAAAGCTCTCCCGGAGGTGGGAGTTGAAGACCTCCCTGACAGGGGATTCTGCCAGACGTTCCCAGCAGACCCTCACGATACGCTTGGGTCTTCCAGGTCTGACCAGCTTCCTCCCCTGCCAGCGGATCCAACTCACCACCAGGTGGTGATCAGTTGACAGCTCAGCCCCTCTCTTCACCCGAGTGTCCAAGACATACGGCCGGAGGTCAGATGACACGACTACAAAGTCGATCATTGACCTCCGTCCTAGGGTGTCCTGGTGCCACGTGCACTTATGGACACCCTTATGCTCGAACATGGTGTTTGTTATGGACAGACTGTGACTAGCACAGAAGTCCAATAACAAAACACCGCTCGGGTTCAGATCGGGGAGGCCGTTCCTCCCAATCACACCTCTCCAGGTAACACTGTCGCTGCCCACGTGAGCGTTGAAGTCTCCCAACAGAACGATGGAGTCCCCAGTTGGGGCACTTTCCAGCACCCCTCCCAGGGCCTCCAGGAAGGCCGGGTACTCTGCACTGCCGTTTGGCCCGTAGGCCGAAACGACAGTGAGAGACCTATCCCCGACCCGTAGGCGCAGGGAAGCGACCCTCTCGTTATGCGGGGAGAACTCCAACACATGGCGGCTGAGCTGGGGGGCTATGAGCAAGCCCACACCAGCTCGCCGCCTCTCACCATGGGCAACTCCAGAGTGGAAGAGAGTCCAACCCCTCTCAAGGAGTTGGGTTCCAGAGCCCAGGCTGTGCGTGGAGGTGAGCCCGACTATCTCTAGTCGATACCTCTCAGCCTCCCGCACAAGCTCAGGCTCTTTCCCCCTCAGCGAGGTGACATTCCATGTCCCTAAAGCCAGAGTCGTCATCCGGGGATTGGGTCGCCGGGGCCCCCGCCCACGGCTGCCACCCATATCACACGGCACCTGCCCCTTATGTACCCTCCCGCGGGTGGTGGGCCTACGGGAGGGCGGGCCCATGTCGCTCGTTCGGGCTGCGCCCAGCCGGGTCCCGTGGGCCAAGACCCGGCCACCAGACGCTCGCCTGCGAGCCCCGACCCCAGGCCTGGCTCCAGGGTGGGGCCCCGGTAACGCCAGTCCGGGCGACGTACACGTCCTTGCTGTTACTTTTTTCATAAGGGGCTTTGAACCGCTCTTTGTCTGACCCGTCACCTAGGACCTGTTTGCCTTGGGAGACCCTACCAGGGGCATTAAGCCCCGGACAACATAGCTCCTAGGATCATTCGGGTACTCAAACCCCTCCACCACGGTAAGGTGGCGGTTCAAGGAGGAGGTCACATCAATTAGTCAAAGTTAAATTCAAATGATGGCATTGTTTTAATGATAGTCAGTAAAAATGTGTTGACATGCTCAAACTTTTTTCATGGGGTCTATAGCTATTTGAATTTCTGTGTGAATTAGCGAGGAAAACCAGGAAGCAGACAGACCAAATCGACATACGATCCAGCCTCTAAAACTTAGAGGATAAACCGGAGGTGAAGGTGAAAATAAACAGTAGAGGTGAGACAATTATCCCTCATCCCAGGGCAAAATCCGCTCTATTAGCCTACTGCTCTTAAAATGTCCATTATGTATCAAATTTAAGTGACGTGCAGTAACCTATATAATATCCCAATAGTATTATATAATAATATAATAATAATAATATAATAGTAATAGGATTCAAGCTCTGTTGTCTTAACAATTATGATTTGGCATGTCAATCCAGTGAAGTCATTGTCTTACAGGTAAGACCACATGATGTCACCTCACAGGAGAAAAAGTAGAAAGGTTGCTCAGCGCAACTGAACGCAAATGGGGGGTAGAGGTCTGCACTCAAAGGTAAAGCCTTTTTCAGTGTGTGTTTGTGTCAGCATGGAAAACATCTCTGAAGTGACGTCTTTACTTCTGTCTGATTACTATGGCATGGAGGCGATGATGCCAGCTTACTTCAGCATGTTCCTGATCATATATGTGGCTATTGTTGTTGAAAATGTGGCTTTAATCTGGGTGATCTATTGTGAAAAAACCTTGCATGAGCCAATGTATTTATTGCTGTGTAACCTGGCTGTGAATGGTTTGTTTGGAAGCACAACCTTGCTGCCAGCTGTCCTGGCCAAGCTGCTGACCCACTCGTATGAGATATCTCTGCCGCTGTGTCAGACACAGATCTATGCTATACACACATTTGCCATCACTGAATTCACAATTCTAGCTGTGATGAGTTATGACAGATATTTGGCCATTTGCTACCCCTTGCTATATCATACAATCATGTTGCAGAGACTCGTCAAACTCATTGTCTTCATGTGGCTTTACCCTATGGTGGCATTTTTATTTGTTTTAATTTTCACTCTTCAGCTGAGATTTTGTGAGAGGACCGTGGAAAAGGTGTACTGTATGAATTACTTGCTGGTGAAACTTGCTTGTACAGATACATCCATTGTGAACATAGTTGGTTTACTCTCTGTAGTTTTATACACAATTCCACAGCTTATCATGATCTTTTATTCATATATACACATCCTGAGGATATGTTACTTGTCATTAAGCAAATCCAGGTTCAAAGCCCTCCGAACGTGCACCCCCCATTTATTATCCATAGTCATCTACTCTATCGGGTGCTTTTTTGAAATAGCACAAAGTCGGTTCAATATTAGCCACCTGCCTTATGAAGCCAAGTTGTTTTTTTCTGTGTACTTTTTTATATTCCCATCCATCCTTAATCCAGTAATCTATGGTTTGGGTATCAAAGTGATAAGAGCACAACTGTTCAGGCTTTTCAGCAGAGAAAATAGGCAAGTGCAAATGTTGTAGCCCCAGAGGGCTGCTGCACTGAAACAGTGTCCTGCATAGTGCTGAAGACTGTTGCCTCAGAAAACAAACAAACAAAAAAAACAACGGTCCTGTCTCCTGTCCCTCTGAGTTTAATCACATTTGCTGTCTCACTACTCAAACAAGATCAAACCAGCCAATGTGCAGACAAATGTATGGAGTGTTGAATTCATGTCATACCAAGTGATGCTCCAGGAGTTTTAGGAGACTGGAGCTCAGGTTACTGAGTTTCTGTCAGTTTTTTCCTTGAATCTTGGATTGTAATGCAGGAATGTTATAAAGTGTTGCCTTCATTACCTTTGTTTTGCTGGAGTACACATACCACTGGAATAATAATAATATGGAGTGAAATTACTGCCAAAACTCCACAAACACACAAAGCACTCAGTGTGGTTTGCAAAACATAATTCACAAACTAGGCTAATGCATATTAGATATTAGAAAGATTAGATATTAGATATTAGATTAGATATATAGCCTAACATATAATAATAATAAATAACACACACACACACACTGCATTACAACCTCCACTGTTTGTGCATATCCTGGTTCAGTTGCAAATAAATTCAAAGTTTAATACTAATGGTTATCACATTTTGGATTTGTTTTAGACTTTCGATCAGAAATTATTTGTCTACTGTAAGTTTTCTTCAGGGTTAATAGGCTACTCCTTTTACCCCCCTGTTCAATTAGTAGGAAGGAGTCAGATTTTAATTTGACTGAAAGCTATATTAGTAACCCGAGTGTGAGATTATGTTGTGTAACTTTGTGTGTCATTTGCTGAAATTAATAAATGATCTGTTTCCAGGTAATTTAAAACATTTGATGGGGTTTTCTTCATATGAACCAAACCATGTGTGTGTGTGTGTGTGTGTGTGTGTGTGTGTGTGTGTGTGTGTGTGTGTGTGTGTGTGTGTGTGTGTGTGTGTGTGTGTGTTGTGTGTGTGTGTGTGTGTGTGTGTGTGTGTGTGTGTGTGTGTGTGTGAAAAATAACAATAAATATTTCATGGGGAAACAGATAAATTAAGATGGTCAATAACAGTAGACTGTATATTGGCCTTTTTTGTTACATCACATAATCAGATTTCACTCTACACTGTTCTGTGGCTTTTAATTAGTCTGTTTAAAGCAGATATCAGTGGAATGTTTTTGTTAATATAAGTCCTAAATAGTCCTATTTTCCGTCAGCAATCACTTACATGAAGTATTTCAGCCTAAACACGAGTCTCTCCGTCACTCTGCTCTGCTGTAACCCGAGGAGAAAATTTTCCTTGTGGGATACAAGTGTTATCCAATGAGGAGAGAGAACGGCATGAAGGGCTGTCTGTGCAGCCAAGGGATGCGCGTGAATGTGGTGACGTAGCACGAGGACCAATTGATGCCTGACAAGGGCGGGGGCTGCTAACTCATGGTGCGTTCAAAGAAACTCGTACTTTGTGTTTTTCCTTCCTGTGAAGTCATACCAGTTCGATCTGGTACGAGTTCACGGGTCGGAAGTTACGAGTGGCCGTTATAGGGAACTTTCACAGACAACAGGATGGTAAAAACACGAGCTACGGGTTACCTGGAACGCTACCAAGTCGTAGTTGTGACTTGAAGCTGTAACTTACGGTTTCAAAAGCCTGCCTTGAACGCAGCATTAGCCGAAACGGCCGTGAAGCTGATATCTGCTTTAAGTGTTACTTACTTATTGTGGTACAGAGACGCACCATCCCCCCCTGGTGACAGTGAGAGGGAGAAACTGCCAGGTAGAGGTAGAGTCATAACCTGGCTCTGTCTCAATTAAAGCAGTGACTTGTCCCATTTTTCCCATTAAACTTGGCACAGAGCCGGCTACACACGTGCTTTTAGTGGTCCACAGGAGGTCCAGTTGGGATGTGCCCCCCCTCTGAGAAGTGTCATAAACTCTTTGTCTTGCTGGGAGAAATTGGGACCTAATCACTTCAACAGCAGATGTAGTCCCAGCAGGAAGTCAGGGGGGCCATGCTCTGAGTCTCTGCCCGTACAGAGTGGGAATACGACGGGTCAGAGCTACAGGTGGCCCCCCTACCCTGGACTGGACCTCCTGTGGACACACCACAGAGTAAATTTCTAATATTAACCATGATGCCAGATGCAAAAACATCATGAAGACGTGTTTCATTTGGGCATTAATCATATTAGACGATGATATTTAAGTTTAACATCACAGATGGTCTCCTGTAACTCTATAAATGGTCTGCAAGGGATGGCGATGTCTTGTCACTGCTGAATGGGAATATGTAATGAGAAAGACAATTCACCAGGGGGAACAGAAAAACAGTTTCTTAGCAACAACACAGACTCTTAAAAGCTCTTACAGCTCTGGATTTTTTTTTTCTTCTTTTTTTGATAGAATCACTTGGTAAAGAGCTTGAAGAGGTCAAATGACAAATCATTATTTTCTGGGTGCAGCACTTTCAAGAGTATTATCAACAACATTAAATATCAAATGCTGTAAATGCATCACAAACATCGTGATCTTGAAGAGTATTAATCAGAATCTCACCATCATTTTCTGGACTCAAAATGACCACCAATATTATGGCGAAAGCATTCAAACACCTTATTTTCTGCCTTTGGAGATATGTGTGATATGAGTCATGTAAAAAAAACAAAAAAAAACAGTGACATCTGCAGTAGGGTTTGCTGTCAACAGTTGACTAGTCTTTGAAGACTGTCTGTGTAGCTGTGGCTTTGCTGCAGTGGAGGATGAGACTGTGAAAAGGCTTCATTGCCCTCTTGTGGCCAAAAGATGACATTCATCCAGCTTTGTTGCATCACATTTTCCATGCCTCTCAACATTGTGTGCTGTGTGTCCCCTATGCGTCATATAGCCTAGATGATATGACAGGCAGGTAGGCAGTGTGTTCAGCCAAAGGGAACTACTGGGGCTGGGAAGCAGGGCAGGTATCTGACACAGGGACCAGGGGGAAGAACCAGGTTCAACAAACAGGTGAACCTCAGAAAATGCTCTCTAAAGAACAAACATAAACATACAGAAATGTCCGTGGTCCAGATGAATGCATCTTTGCAAGTGGAAAGTCTCTTAGCAACACTGTTAAAGGGATATTCCGGCGTAAGCTTAACCAAAGACGGTTTATAGAGTATCAAATTTGGTTTAACCCATGGTCCAACGCACCGTGAGACCGAGTTAGACGCCCCCTCGAGAGATGAAGTCTGCTGACCGCTAGCTTCTCTAGTTGTAGCAACTTTAGCGTTGACCGCACCACAACAAACAGTGCAGTATATTGATCTACGCGCAACCGATCAAAAAAGCCACTTATAGCCCCAAATAATGCTCAGAACAGCACCATACTTCATCAACAGTACAAACAGGGTTCCAGCACATAATACGAGGCGTCAAACATCTGTTAGCTTAGCCTGGTTTCTATTGAAAGAAACAAAACAACTCACCCACTCTCCTCCAGTTATACACTATGCAGCAACTTTCCGCGTCCAGCAGCGTCCAGGCACCGACAACACACGTCCGAGGCCGACTGGCAGCACAAACAACTGGCTTCAGAGGCCACTGGCAGGCAGTGACCACCACACTGACCACTTGATTCCCCCAGGTCCAGCACATAGACTCCACCACAGCTGTCCCTCTTTCACTTTCTCCTCCATTTCCAGCACATAGACTCCACCACAGCTGTCCCTCTTTCACTTTTCTCCTCCATTTCCTTCAGCTTGTCTTCAGTAAACGAGTGCTTTTTTCAGTCTCAAACGATAGGGGCGCCCATCGAAATGAAAACAGTCGTGGTTGTTCTCAAACTGCATAAACTCAGCCGTGTTGTCCCTTCTGTGATGTCTGAAGATAGTTACTGCCATGGTTACAGGTAGTCCGCTGGCGTGGAGGCGATTACGTTACGAGTGAAGTAGAGTCCCGAAGCTCAAGGATGAAAAAATGTGTGTGTTACTCCATACAATGCATCCAAAGTTCCTATATCTTGCCTATCAGTTTATAAAATGAGTGTTAACAGGGAAATGAACGGAATTGGGCAGTAACTAACTTTAGGTATTTGCGGGAGAAAATCACGTAAACAAGCGCGAGATTAGACGCGACGTCACGCGCGAGATCAGGACGACGTTCGTTGCCGGAAGAGACAACATAGTGAAGCAGACATCACATATGGGTTAAATTTACGCCGGAATATCCCTTTAATCTAACTAACCAACTAATCAAAGTGAGAAGTTAAATCATCAATGTTAGGAGGATGCCGTCAAGGTCATTTTTGAATTCCTTGGGCAGCATCTCAAGCTCAGGAGAACTAGGTCTCTTGTTGATTTGGGAGTTCCCAACAGAAGATGAACTCTTATTGAATGTCTTGACTTGATGCCACCATTTCTTAGGTCTCTTCTTGCCACAGAGGGTTAATTTACATGGGTTTGCTGGATTTGGATCTTGGACACACTACTTCCTGTCGAGAACATGAAAGGTGTATATTTTTGTGGTAGCCTATTCTCAGCAAGGGTTTGGCTATTTTAATTTCATTTGACCTTTATCTTCTCACAGGTACCAGGCATGCTTATGGATTAGATTCAGAAAATATGCTTATTGACATTTAATACTAAGAGTTAGATATGAAGATTGACAGCACTCTTACGTGTGTCTGTTAAATGTCAAGCTAATCTTAGTTTTGCATCAGGACTAGAAATAGAAGTCTGGCTCTGCCCAAAAGTTATAGGTGCTTCAACACACATTATCAGTGTACATTACATTGGTGTTTTAACAGGAGCTTACATCTATTTCTTGGCAGGACACAGTGACTTCCCAGGGTCCTGTCACTGTGCGGTTGCCAGATATCTACTGGAGACTCCTGGCCAGGAAATAGTCCAACTGTACACCCACTGCAAAACTACAACTTGTCATCTTTCAATTTCAAAGTAAAATAAAAAATGACTGTGGTTGTGATTTACTATTCAGAAGTAAGAGCAGTGGCCATGTTCTCATCTAACACACGGCAAATAAGCATTCTGCACATAATGAACTATATTTTGAAAAGGTTCAAGGGAACTTGAAGATATTCCCCTCTCATCATTTCAAACATATCCAATATTAAAGAATAACACCATCACATAAACAGATGATTTTTTTCATGCATTGATTTGTTATTGAAGGGACAGTTTTCACATCAAATCTTCCAGTGCCGGTGCCAGCTTGTTTCCAGCTTATCTCAATGCAGCGTTCACTCAGGTCCTTTGTCTGCACTCAAGTGAAACAGACATTACAAAGCTGAAGTGATCAAACACACACAGAGATGTTGCAGTCTGACATTTTATATGTGGATCAGGATATTCTTTCTATGAATTGTCTGTGATGCATCTTTGATGCATTTTTATATGAAAAAAAAAAAACACAACATGGACACAATAATATATTCATTTTACCAATCCTAGCAAAGGTGATGGAAAACATCTTCATGACTGGACTCCTGCTGCTCCTAACTGCCTCTCTTGTTTTATGTTGGAAACATGAGATTCTCCTTTGTTGTGTATGTATTCTGCAGGTAGGGCACCACTTTCCTTTGTTGATCTCCCTTGGTGCAATTCTGTTAATTATACCTGACTATATCCTATAAGAAGGCCCTGGGCTTTGTATATCATCAGAACTGTGTATTTCATGTTTGCATATTATTATCATCCTCAGTCAACCTTTGTTGTGCTGCCTGGAGAAATGTCTAAAAATAGTTCTTTAAATGTGATAATGAGGAAAGAAAACATTTTACGATGGGTCTCGTGTGTGCCTGTGCCGTACTTTATTTAATAAAAAAGTAATGTAGCTACAATGTGGCACACCTCAGGAATGTCAGTCAATTTCAAATGGCATGGTAATGTATTTAGTTATACAAAGCATGCTTGTACATTAAACACTTAATAAATACAATTTCTCCTCTTTTTGTTGTGAACACTTAAAAAATTAATTTTTCTGGGGTAAATTGTACAATAAGTCTTAAAAACACAACGTGGTCGAGGGGTGGACACCAGTATTCTCCGGAAACAAACACTTGGGAATACAAAACTGTTTTACAAACAATCAGGTAGACAGCATGCATACAAAAATAGACAACTATTCTGATCATTCCTTTAAAGTAATTTACAATACTAGATCATTATTGCCAAGCGTTATATTTTTGTGCTCCTGTTTTGAGGAATTGCTTGCTTTCTGTATCTTCCCTCATCTCTCTTGGAAAAGTACAATGTACATTCACAATCACTGAGGCACAGCACTTGATTTACAATTTGTATACTGTAAGTACCCCAAAACATTGTTGTTGTAGTAGTGTAATGTTAAATATATAATATATATATATGTTTAACACCCTGTACACTCATAAAACAAACATACCCATTGATCATACACACATGCATAACAAAATGTTGTGTACATCCAAAATAGCTTTGCTTTGAATTTCCCCATCAAACCAGCATGATGTTTTGAACGACTCACCAGAAGCGAAGGGGGGCGGCCATGCATGTTAGCGACGAATTAAAAAGCTTCCCATCAAGTCTTTGACACAAAGTGCTTATTTGCTGGTCAGATACCCTGTTACTCTACAAGTTACGTCTCCCTTTGCCTTTTCAGAGAGCCGCCATCTTTAGGAGCGAGAGAGAGAGAGAGAGAGAGAGATCACCATGTCTTTGTCCTCCTTTGAGTGACGCTGAACGAGCAGTAGAAAGAGAGGAGGATGGACAGCAGGGAAATGGTGGTGTTTGGTGCCTTATGTCTCCAGCAGGGGGGATGCCAGCTGTGTGAGGCACAGTCAGAGGCGATGCAGTCAAGGTTTTATCAACACACTAATCCTCCAAGGCCTACCCTAAAAAACCCAGAGACCGGTTTGTGTCTTGAAGAGGGACATTCTGCAAAGACATGAAAGCATGAATGAGTAACTGGCAAATACGACGCACATAGGGAGGGAAAAAAAAGCTCGAATCATTGTTGTTCTTTTACCTTCAATGAGCTGTGGAGGACCCTGAGGCGATGGAGTTTGTCATTTAGCAGGGGGTCATTAACTCGACGGACGAATGAGCGCTTATACTCCAGGCGGCCGGCTGATCTGTGGTCTGACGATGTGGACAGACTCGTCTGCTCCAGAGCCCGGTACAGATCCCCCAGAGAGTCGGCCTGCATCCTGCAGTCTCGTCCATGGCCTGGCAAAAGACGGACACAACGCAATGATTGACAAGATTTTACAGTAAACTGAAGGATGAGGATTTTGTTTGTTTGTTTGTTTTTTAAACAGAGAAATACTGGAGGATTATGTTACAGTGCTTAAACTTTTCCAAATGTATGAAAATAAAAAATTGAAATATGCCATTGATTAAAATGTTCAAACATGTCGCTTTGACACATAGCTCAGGTGTTTCTCAATTGTTTTTGATCAACTTTGGGATGTTTCTGCACCTTGACTGAAGCCTACAGTACCTTTGGTGAGCTCAGATGACTGGACACAGACCTGGTTATATGCGGTCTCACGGCCCAGTGAGTGTACAGTATATCAGAGCAATAAAAGCCATGAGGAGGAAGCAACTGCCTGAGAGCACAGAGACAGGATTGTGTCCAGGCACTAAAAAGAGGCCATAAAAAAAAATTCTGTTGTACTGAAGGTTCCCAAGAGCACAGTGGCCTCCATATTTCTTAAAGGGAAGAAGTTTGGAACAACCAGGACTCTTTCTGGCCAGACTAAAGCCCCTTTACATGAAAGTTTGCAAAAAAAAAAAAAAAAAAAGAACAAGAAAACATTTGAAGGACTCGCACTGTGAGAAACTGTTTGACCTCATTTCTAATTGTCATGTTTTGCAGAAACCAGACCTGACACCCGTTGTGAAATTTTCTCCCATCTCCACAAACACACTGTTAAATCTAAAATAAATACATAAACAATACATCTAAGTATTTATTTTACACTTTTCTGTTATTCTTAGTCTTAGTCCCTTCTTTATGTGATTTTCTTTAGGATGACCAATGAGGGAAAAACACTCATCTCATATCGTTGTATTGCGTAAACTACCAGGTCCCCTTTGTCTCCAGTTTTCCTACACTGCCCTCTGTTGCCATGATACTAACATTACACTAGAGCTCTGAATCTGATAGTCGTCACATTATTTTGTGTTTTAGAGGCAGCGTCGCATGCTCTGAAGCTTTGGGGCTGTGCTTTGAAAAGTATCATGTTTTAGTTGCCGCCTGTTTTGTGTTTCTCTCTCGTCTTTACAGGCAGTGGTGGAGAGAATGAACGGTGGAGCAGTGGATAAATGAGGACAAGGAGAGAGGACCCTTGGGCATGTTTCTTTATTCTGTTCCGAATTCAACATTAACACGGGCTGAAAGGATTGCTCCTCGCTTCACCATCCAATCCGTGCCAAGAGGCACAATAACATCTCGATCGGGCAAGAGAGAGAGAGAGAAAGAAAGAGAGAGAGCCCAAGTGTGTGTGTGTGTGTGTGTGTGAGAGAGAGAGAGAGAGAGAGAGAGAGAGAGAGAGAGAGAGAGAGAGAGACGACTGCCAAGATAAATCAGAATCAAATAAGACACTAAATTTCCTCTCACTTAGTCAAGTGCCCTGGAGGTCTTCGAGGGGCGGCAAATGGGCTGGCTTCAAATCCAATCCAATAAAGCAATAATAGGCAGTATTCAACCTCTGACATTTGCTGGCTCTGGCTGCCTGTTAGCAGCTTTAATAAAATAAGTGACGACAAATAAGTGCCCTTGCTCAGCACTATGCAGATGAAAAGACTGACCTACAAATACCAGCCAGCAGAAGAGGTCCTTACATCGGGACCAGTCGGGGCGAGCACAGCGTGTCACACCTTGACCTTCTCTGATGCTCTACAACCGGATTAGCCGATCATCAACGCCACCCGTCATGTTTCAGGTGTGCTCATTTGAACTTGTTTTATACACAATGTTGTTTGACACTGGCTGGCAAACTACAGGATTTAGTGATCCTGGGATTCTAGCAGTTCCTCCAGTACTTTTAGCGATCTATTTTGACTTCCTGCTAATTAATTTTCACGCACTCTCAATCACAGCATGCTGTGTTAAGGTGCTACATGTGACACAGATTGGTGGAGAGCATGTTTTGTGCAGGTACTTTGTATTAAATATCAGGCAAATCACAATTTCTAGTTCTTTCAACTAGGATTAGCACATTTCTCACCTTACAATATGTGTAATGTAAAGTTGCAACTAAAAAAACACATTCATAGTTTTTCTGTTGGTTATTCTTTCATGTAATGGACATGTCCTGTTGTTACGTAAGTAGTCTTTTTTGATGGATGACCTAACTGACTGAAATAATTTTCTGTTGATCAGCTTTTTTGACTTTAGTATTATCCAATATATTCTCAAACTTAAAATTCTAAATGCTTGACTGCTTGTGCTACATGTAAGTCTGACCTGGGTCTCTGGGCTGGTCCAGCTGGTAGTGCTGGGTCTCCCTAGGATCCAGTGCAGCGGCGGTGGCGGCCAGGATGGCGTGGAGCCCGCTGTCCCTGGGTAGCGTGAAGCTGCGGGGTTTCCCTCCCGCCTCTGAATCGATACTGGCTCTGAGGGGCAGAGGCAGGGCTCGGTACTGTTCCTGCAGCAGGCTGCGCGGGGCAGGCAGGGTGGACTGCCTGCGGTACTCCATCGCCAGTTGGTCTCTGTCCTCGGGGAGCATGGGCTCCTCCATGGGAAACGTCTGGAGGTAGTGCATCCTGGTGCTGCTCTCCATCTGCTCCTGCCAGGAGTTTCGATGGCTGCTGCTCGTCTTCTGCCCGGGGGAGACGCTGTGGTTGCTTCCTTCCTGAGGCTCAGAGTGGAACTCCTCATGGGAGGAACGGGACTGGAACGTGTCGGAGGAGGAGAGATGGCCGCGTTTTGGTTCCAGGTATGGACTCACCTACAGACAAAGAGACAGCAGGTAAAGAGAGACGTCTGCTATAGCTATATGGTGATGCCTGCTGGATCTGGGCTGATAGACTGAAGCTTCAGCCTACACCTTTTTGGTCAAGGTACATTTAGTCTTGTTTTGTTTTGGATTTCTACTTTAAAGCCCCTGTACAGACTTTTCATTTAGTGTTGATTTTGGCGGCCCCTGTGGACGAAAGTGGTGGTGTTTTGCCGGAATGAAGACTGCATTTCCCACTGTCATGAAGACGTTTGTCTGGCCAGCGCGTGTAGATTTGTTTTGGAAACGTCGGAAAGAAGACGGGACTCGCTTTTTTTTTTTTTTTTTTAGCAGCGTAATGTATCTATACGTATCGTTTCGTCAGTGGTCCGACCCGACCATGCCTTCCAGAGGTATAGAATTAGACTACTTAGAAATAGCGTATCTTCACACTGATGGGCTCATTTGCTGTTGTAGGTAACAGAGACACATCAGCAGAAACCAGAGACTTTTGCGTATCCAGTTAAAAGCTCCATACAGGGGCTTTAAGGAAAAAAAAATATGAATTATTGTTTGTTGTTCATTTATTTTTATATCATATGTGTGTATATACTATTGTTTATTTGATTCTAGAAGACCGAAATAAACGCACTTTAACTGAACCAAACTAGACTCAACTCACCGAGGATGCTCTGGGATAGGTGTCGTACGGCGGTGGTGGACTGTCCTGTTTTGGCATCGGGGGCATCTCCATGTCCTCATGATCACTCTCACTCCAGTAATCTGTCATGAACCAACAGATTGTGTCACGTTTTATTTCTATAACAGAGCCAGGTTGAATAAATACATTAAAAAAAGACCCTGGTACAAATCATAAAATTTTTGGTTGAAATTGATAATGAGCTGCTGTGTCAAGGCCCCGCCCGGGATGGATGCTCCGAAAGCGGCAGCTGCAGTGTTGGTGTAGCGTAGGTGTGATGCAGATAAGACCAGGTCTGAGTACTTTTGAGGGTGAGGATGAATCTAGAAGATGCAAGAACTTCCTGCTAAGTCTCCTGGAGGTGTTGAGAGACTGATTTAGCAACATGTCAGTGATGGAAGAAGCCCCCTCTTCTTAAAACCGGTGACAAACCTGCTCTCAGCCACCCACCTCGGCTTGGTTTCTACATAGGCTTCTCTAAATAGCCCAGGGGTATGAGGAGGGAGTTTATTTCCTGTCCACATGTAAGAAACCAAAGAACAGCATATAAAAAAAATAAAAAAAGTACACCCTGTGCCCTTAAAATTAGCATTTCTATACCAGCACAAAGGAGAGAAGCTTGAGTCAGAAGTGAAATGTGAAACTGCAGCGAGGTGTTAAAGCCTCTGCTGATGATCTAAGAATAAGATCTATTTATTGAGTTCTCTACGTGAGGTCTTGTATCTTGTTCACGACTTTATTTCACAAAATTACACAAAACGAACAGTTCAAGCAACTCGCTTTCGTATTTATTTTCCTTATTACCTCTAATCTTTGACAGTCAAAAACTAGCCAAGAAAAAGTACACAAGAAGCAGCTGAAACACATACACACTTAATATGCTTAAATGTGAACAGACCTGGTATGATGCAAAATATCCATTGCAATGACATTCATGTATCAGTCTTTATATAAGAGGCAGCGTTTTCTATAGATGCCATAAACGGTAAAATGTACCAGGATTGGCAGATTCATTCTGTTGGTTGAGGGTTTACATCATGTAGCTTTGAGCTTTGTGTTTGCAGCGGGTATGAAATGGAACTGAAGGTGCAGATACGCTGTGATGGAAAAACGACTGCGAACCTGTGAAAGTGAATTAAAACGTCACCAAAAGAAACACGCGTACATCCGTCACTACTTATTTATACGCGATCCCTCAATCTATAGGCAACGGCTCAATGTCTCACTGCTCAACCTCAACAGTTTTATGTAACTTTTACGTAAGACTGTAACCGACCAAGAATCTTTTGCAGCTCTGCGAACAGAGTCTGTGACTAATCTCACCTTGTTCCTGGCGAATTTTCTCCTGCTCGGAGTAGCCAGCCACTGCCATACTGAGACGACTCAGCCACCTGTGTGGGAGAATGACGCACAACAGTTTCACATCAAATAAAACATCCAGTTCTTGTGTGTGTGTGTGTGTGTGTGTGTGTGTGTGTGTGTGTGTGTGTGTGTGTGTGTGTGTGTGTGTTTGTGTGTGTGTCTCCTTTTTTGACCAATAACCTTACAAATCTGCTCTGTGTCAAGTTGGACAGTCCCACGAGGGGGTTTAAATGTGGCTGCAGATGTGAGAGGGTTTACAGTGTGACTATCACAGCCTCATTAACTCACCGGGACATGTCGTCTACATTTTCCGCTGCAAAGTAGAAGGTCTTTATCTTCGGATGGCAAGCTTTGAAAGCGCTGAAAGGGAAGCGAGGGTATAGTTAATGAAATGCAGGGACCTATAGCGCACGTTAACATATGAATGCAGACGACTGCCAAGATTAACTGGCACACGATTACACACACACACACACACGCACACACACACACAGTCTAATCCAGAGTGACACAAAACGGCAAGACTTTGCATCATGAGATAAACGGCTCTGTTTATTTTTGGCAAGTTTAAAAACAAGTAAACAACCATAATGATGAAACATAATGCACTCTTTCAAAAACCCTGAATCTATTGGCATTTATACCCAATACTGAACAATAAACCCATTAGTCACCTATTTTTGCCACCAAGTATATTGGATACACTAGCACATGATTAACATTTGCACCATATTACTGAGCCATCCATGTGATTTTCTTCAGATCTAAGCTTCAAACAATTATAATAAAATATACCTTTTATCCTATGGTAACGTATTGAAAGATCTTTTGCTGTTTCCTTAAAAACTTAAAATCTGCTCACTTTAACTCAACCTTGAGCGAGAGAGCAGTTATGCACTATTTTTCCCATGTGGTTCATGCCATCCATCTCTTTCTTAAGTGGCAAAGGGATTCCTGCCAAGTTGTGAATCTTGCACAACATGAACATAAAAAACCCAGCTGTGCAAATGAACTGCTTTTACGGTTGTCTCAGTCAGGTGTCTCACTCTTTAATCACACCATAAACATCCATCCTCCGAATCTCTCTCCATCGCTAAAAAGCATCAATGCATCGATTATAAAACTTATCAATAATAGTGATAATGATAACCCACCCCACCACCTTTCTCCTCCCAGTGTGCAGGTGGTGGAGGCCGACAGCTGGCCCGCCCTCACTCCACTTTTGTTAGACATGTCTTCCTGCTAAAAAGGAGTTTTTCTTCCCCACTGTCACCAAGTGCTCGCTCGCAGTGGGAACTGTTGGGCTTCTCTCTACAATATTATAAGGTCTTGACCTTTCTCTGTAAAGTGCCTGTGCAGCCGCCCCCGTCTTGACACAGCCCTCAGGTCTGACAGGCACAAATGGGTTGGTGTAGAATTGCCTGAAATGTCATTTACAATGACATCTACACACTTCTTGTTACACTGTGTACTGCAGGACAAAGTCACTCTTATACAGCCGCCACCATTTATACTTTGAATGCTGTTTCTTACTGTATATAAGAATAAAAACCTATTATATATATACAGTATATATATAGATATACATATTTCAATTTTTTTTAGATCCTATATATAAAGCCATACTTAAATGCACCTGCTGTCCCCCAGTCTGCTCACTAAAATGTTTTTGTTTGTGAGTCACGCATCCTCTGCTGTAAATTGGCTGTTTTGCATACTCACTCGCCAACGATATTAAATATATCTGCTCTTTTTGTCTGCCAGGAACCAGTTTACACAAGACAACCTCAGCAGCATTGTATCCTCATATCATATGCACCATGAAGTATCTGCTGGTAGCTGTGTGAATTGTATTGTATGTAAGATTTTTGTATTGAGTTTTGTCTAATTTTGAGGCCAAATGAAGAAATAATGCAAATCTATGAAGCTTGATGTTTGGTGTACACAGGTGAAAATCGTTACTCACAACTTCCTCCTGCACTCAGTGGCACGATCGATCTTGAACTCCGGGAGGCTGACGAAGCCCTCCGCCTTCTCGTCCTGCCACAGGACAAAACAGAGTGAGCTCAAAGCACCACATAATGAATAAAATCCAATAAATGCAGTCGAGATGATCTCACTCACCTCCTCATTCATGTACCAGTACAGGCACGTGTCTTTCAGGATGAACCAGTACTTCTTCCACTTCTGCGAAAAATATGTTTTAGCGTCCTTCTTTTTCCACAGCCAGCCCTCGCAGTCGCCCTGACCCAGGTCTCTGCAGGAAATCCGCCGCTTACTGATCGAAGACATGGGGCTTTCAGCTGCAGGTGCCAGCAGGGGGCGGGGCAGAGCAGACAAGGGGGTCAGGAAACACTCCTCATGAAACACCTGCTCATGTTTGAGTTCGAGTCAAACCCCTTAAAGGGATACGCCAACATTTTTTTCGTGTCTTGCCTCACTCCCGAGTCCATGACAAGCAGATAGACACCATCCTCTCGACTGTGTGTGCAGTACCAAGGGAGATAGAGCCGTATCGCCCATAATTAGCTTAGCTAAAACGCTGGAAGTGCATAGGTAGTGTTAGCCTGCCTCCTACCCGAGATGAAATCAGCAGTCAGAAGCTGATTTCATCTTAGCTCTAAAGTCTGTTATATAAATATATCACTTTATCGACATTTCAAACATTTTTAGGCGAGAAAGTTTGAGCTAAGCTAATTACGGGCGATACGGGCTCTATCTCCCTTGTTACTGCACGCACAGTCGAAAGGATGGTGTCTATCTGCTTGTCATGGACTCGGGAGTGAGGCAAGACGCGCAAAAAAAAAAGCTGGCGTATCCCTTTATACCACTGCTCCTACCTTTACTCTTCTTCTTCGACCTGGACAGCAGTGAGGATCGCTCAAACACCTGCAATGTGAAACAAAACAGAGTGACGACCTGCTTGTGCTCACGACGAGAAACCGAAATTTTTTAAAAAAATCACAAGCTCACTGGACTGACATGGTAGAGGGATGCAGAGTCAGAGCTGGATGTGGACATGGACACTTCCATCTGGAGGGCGGGGACCAGCGTGTAATGGGTGGGGCTCCCTCCTCGCTCCGTCTTCCTCCTGTTCTGACTCAGGCTGCGTCCCAGCAGGAAGTCCTCTCCTGGCGCTTTATCCTCGCTGGCAAAACGCAGTAAGGAATTCTCTGCAAGGACAAAAAAACAGAGGCGACACACAGTCAGTGACATGAATTTATCCTGTTGAAATACAGTAGCCTACATCATTTCAGTACAAACTCTCTGCACCATTTCAATCCCCTACAGAAGTGGATTTTTTTTCCTGTTATCACATATTAGCTCTACAATAGTTTATGCAATTAAACTCATATCACTTTGTTGATGTAATCTGCTGTAAAAACCAGCCTGCTGCCTGTGATCTCTGGATGCTGACATTTCAAAAGACTTCAACCAAAGTATCTGAAAGGCATTTAAAAAAAAAATCTACAGACAGAGGCAGTTGTCAGGCAGGAAGGCCGCAAAATTTTCAAACACTGTCTCTTGTAGATAAATATAGCACCATCACTTTTTTGAAAAGCCCAAAGGAGCAACGTATCAGCAGCACCCCCCCCCCCCACCCCCACCCCTAGGAAACAAACACATCACTCAAGCTTGTCTTTGAGACGGAAATAAAGCAATCCAGTCTCCTCCCACTCCATTTACCACCTAGCTCAACATCCACCGACAAAATGTGAAAATCTCAGAAAAATATATTTCTACCGTTGCCAAAGCAACAGTGTACTTTTTATATCCAAACACAGGGAAACTGCAAAACTGAGAGCAAGGGAGGGAGAGAGAGAGAGAGAGAGAGGGAGAGAGGGGGAAAAAAGAGCAGTGATAGATTATGTACATACGCAGCAGAGAGAGACAGGACCTGATATCCAGCATGTTATCAGTTTTGACAGGCCAGCTCATCCTTCTACTTTTTGGCTGGAAGATCTGAGCGGGTGAGGATATAATGAGATATCCACCCACTCACCTCGGTTCCCTCTGTCCCTCTCTGTCCTCCTTCTCTCCGTGCCTCCCTTCCTTTCTCTCCCTCTCCCACTGCCTCCCACTCACCTCTCCGGCTCTCTCTCTTCAGCTTGGCCAGGTCTTCGTTGTCTCCCACCCAGTTGTATTCCACTGGCATCGAGATGGGCCTGAGCCTGCCTGCAGTACAGGGAACGT
This sequence comes from Trachurus trachurus, assembly GCF_905171665.1. NCBI lineage: Eukaryota > Metazoa > Chordata > Actinopteri > Carangiformes > Carangidae > Trachurus > Trachurus trachurus. The sequence continues at coordinate 14,076,076 of NC_139903.1, read as the reverse complement.
CAATATTACACAGCTGCTGCCCACACACACGCACACATACACACACATCAAACAGCAGCAGACATCTCAGGAACACCTCAGAAATAAACAGACGTCACATCCACAGGGGCATTGAACTCTTGGCTCTCACAATTACACGAGTGAGTCCACAGATGGGGGGAGAGGGAGGGGTGGGGTGGGGTGGTCTTACCATAGGTGGGAGTGCTCCCCCTGCGGACTGACGACACCTCCTGGTTCTGGTCGTACTCATAACAGTACAGTATAGCATCCTCCTCCACCAGAGGAAATCGCCGCCGACACTCTTGGTCCAGGTAGGAGTTTGGTGACTCAGATCCTTCTGCGACGTGGACGTCGGACTGAGGATCTTCATCTGGCAGATTTCCTTTGTCATCTCTGCCATAAGGAAAGGAAGGGAGTCATTTTATTGTCAATTACGATAGTAAATAAAATCCAATGGTGTTATAAGAATATACCACAGGGTGAAAGTTTTTACTTAAAGGGATAGTTCAACATTTAGGCAAATTGGCCCACTGCCATAATCTCTATAGTCATAGCAGTAGGTTCATTACCTTTAATTGTTGGTGCAAGCTATTTTTAGAACGGCGGAGCAGAGCCGCGAGCTGCTCAGAGCTACGCTACGGAGGCTAATGGGATTTCTTAGTTGCCCTCATCAAACTAATCAAATACACAATCCAACAACTCTGAAACGCTCTGGTGGACAAGTTGTGACCTGCACATTCACCACGCTATGAGATAATATAACAGAACGTTACGAGACAGAGTTGTTTTAGAGGTAAATTAATGCAAAACTGCTGTTGCACGTTCCTGTCGGGGGCAGTTTTTTAACAAGCAGTCTCTGTATTTGCCTCTAAAACAATTCTGTCGGGTAACGTTCTGTTATTATCTCATAGCATGGTGAATGTGCAGGTCACAACTTGTCCACAAGAGCGTTTTGGAGTTGTTGGATTGTGTATTGAGTTTGATGAGGGAAACCAAGAAATCCCATGAGCCTCCGTAGCGTAGCTCTGAGCAGCTCGCGGCTCTGCTCCGCCGTTCTAAAAATAGCTTGCACCGACAATTAAAGGTAACAAACCTACTCCTAAGACTATAGGGATTATGGCAATGGGCCAATTTGCCAAAATGTTGAACATGACGTTTTTTTTTTTTTTTTTACAGTTTACATTAAAGGGATAGCTATAATGTAAACTGTAAAAAAAATAAAAATAAAACGTCATGTTTTTAGTCTGAAGCATAGAGCCTGATGTTCTGTGTATTTATTGTTACCCAATAAAAAGACCAAAACCAACAATGTGTTAGTCATTATCAACACTTACTCACTTCTCAAGCCTTTCTGTAGCTCTGGGCTACAGCTCAGTCGTTCCTGCTTATGAAGTTTGTTTGTTTTTGTACAAAATATCCCAGAATAGTTGGACACATTACTTTTTTAGCAGATATTTATAGATTTTGTTTATATTATTACAGGAGCAAATAATGGAAAACATTTGTTTCAACTTCAAATTAATACATTTGAGTATTTACATAAAATAAAGAATTACAGCAGTGTCCCACACGTTAGCAGGATGGCGCAATTGTTGATTTACTGTCAATAAGAAAAATAGAAATGACCATCTTATCCTTTAAGTTTTAATTTTAGTATCTAACAATTTGTGAAAAATGACATTGCATAGGTCAGTGAGGATGAACAGTGCTCTGAACTACCTGTCAGCACCAGTGTGCTAACATGATATATACCATAGGTTATGATGTGTACACTGCTGAAAGTCATGATTTTGACCTGATGGAGGTGCTCAAAAAAAAATCTGCAGATAAATACAGTGACCATGACTTATCCCACTGACGGCTATTCAGTATTTCTATCTCTTTATTGTTATCTTTGTTTAACCTTAAGGGTCTCATTTTCAATAGAGATCTGTTTCATCACATAATTACACAGTCTGTATCCACAAGGCCTGACAGATGTGATCAATCATTTTCTATCCTCCATAAAACACCCCCAATTTAAACTGTGTATTGTTTACATCCATGTTTACACACCACCACCACCACAACTTGTCAATCAGTGTAGAAACATGAGGCTGGTAGCAGGAGTTTGTATCAAGTTGCAAGTTGCACCAAATGCAAACCTCGTAGAAAAGTTCCGTAGTGAACTTCATTGTGTTTTGCATGTGTGTGTGTGTGTGTGTGTGTGTGTGTGTGTGTGTGCATGTGTGTGTTCACCTGGGAGTGTATGGCTCCGATGGAGGTGGGGGTATGAAGAGGTCCTGCAGAGCACAGCTACTCCTCCTGGACGGAGTGCTTAAAGTGCTGGTGGGTGTGGCGACGCTGCTGCTGCCGGGGCTCTGAGGGAAGATTGGCTGTGTGTGAGTGAGTGATTGTGTGTGTGTGATGAGTTATGTGTGAAAGAGAGAGAGAGGAGGAGGCAGACAGAGAGAGGAGAGAGAGAGAGAGAGGAAAGAAGAAGGAAAGTAACAGTTACAGGGATTGACACATTGAAAATTTGGAGTTCACAGCAGTTCAGTCAGTTAGTCAGTCAGGGGCCGGCTCCGTCAGCGCAGACTGTGCTGCTGAGCATCTCGACCGTGAAATGAGCAGTGTACTGTATGTTTCTGATGCTCCAGTTCTAACTGGTGCACACAAGAGGACAGGTTGGTGTGCAGTTGAGTCATCCCTCTCATTCAGGTCAAGGAAAATCTGGTCACAGCCTACATAGTCTGTTAAACACACGGCATGATCCCAGTTTATTTATGATAACTTCCAAACTTCCTAAAAGTCACATTTACTATATAAAAACAGGCTGCGGAAAAACCACCAACTTGAACAGTGGGAGGGACGTAACCCTAACTCAATCACAAGACGCCTGATTTGCAATGATGGATTTATTAAATTAAATTTCTTCAACAATAGAATATACATTTCTCATTGCAAAGACTATGTTAATGTGTTGCGTAACTCGCTGCTGACTAATATCAGAGATGTAATACCAGGGGATCGGCTCCATCATAAACCCATTATGCACGTCAGAGGTACTACAGAACAATTCTTTTCAATATCTTAACAGCTTACCTTGACATGCTTAATTTTATTCTCATCTCAGAGCAGGAATCGTGCTCTTTCTTCCCTTTTTTTTGTCCTAAATAACGCCGGCAGGGGAGTGAGTACGATTTAGGTGGAAAGAAGAAGAATGTGAGGATGTGACGGGGGAGGAGGCTGAGCAGGACTGTGCTTCAGGGCCTCAGGGGGAGAAAACATTTTCTCTGGCCTGGGACTCAAAGAAAGGCTGAACTACTTTAATACACATCCCTCTCATTTCCACCCAGTCTGGCTCGGCCGCACGATCCTAATAATGTAATTGGTTTGGCTGAAGTAGGACAGCAGATGCCACTTAGAGCGGAGATGTGAACTTGTGAATGAATGATGCTGGAACCTTCAACCAATTAGTCACAAGTTTTTGTTGCAAAAAAGAAAGAGGTGTATTGTGTTGAAACAATACCTGGACAATGCAGTGAAATTCCCAGAGCTACAGTGAAAAGGTTCACAGCCAGAAACTGTCTCTTTGAAAATGGTCTACCCGAAATAAAACATTATGAGTTTTACAAAACGAAAGTCTCATCTAGTGCTCTTGTTTTAGAGTTAATGCTATTGTGAAATCCCATTTCACTTTGAACTCTTCTGTTTATTTTTTTTTTATCCTGCCCATTTATAGAATGACCTGGGACTTTGGTGTCTGGCGCGTCAGGAGTCTGTTGAGTCTTATTTTGAACACGACAGATGCACATAGATACACACACACTTATAAATAACACAGATGTCGTGTTCTCATGGACGCAACATAATGTGTGGAGATGAAATGAAATGATGAGAGCCGGCGTCAAACCTGCAGAGCCAGAGGTTTCCATCTCATGTTTTTGAGCAGGGCAGGAGTCGAGGTGAGCGTGCTCTGCGGTCGCTTCTTCAGCGTCAGGGTGACACCTGCAGGGTCTCCACGCAACAAGTTCACCAAGTTCTTCAGCTGCCAGCCCACCTGACAAACAACAATAACATGATAAGGGTTTTCTTTTTTCTCAACACAGCAGAAGTTCGGCTGCAGCTGAACTCGCCAGCAGGGCCGTTGCTAGGAATTCTGGGGCCCCTGAAAGAATACTAAAATGGGCCCCTGACTTTTCCACTTTTATTCTTTGACTACATACGTATTATCATTTTTTATTTAGCCTACTTTTTTATGCTAATGCAGCATTACTATGAGTATTAGTCAGGGTCTTATGCAGAATAATTCAGTCATACAAAGATTAGACTACTGGGTTTTTGGGGGTTTTTTTTGGGCCCTACTGGGCGCTGGGCCCCTAGAATTATCATCACCTTTCTCCCCTATACAACGGCCCTGCTCGCCAGGCCGCTACATCTCATTCAAGGTGCTGCTGTCGTCACCGTTATAATGTTAGAACCTGAGGAGCATCCTGCAGTCTTGGAGGTTCATCTTGGTGAGGACGTTAAATGCAAAGCTTGATGCCAAAGGGCGTCCGACCTGCACTCCCCTTGTGACACCCATCTGTGGGCGCTGTCATGAAGTGGAAAGCTACAGTGCTGTGAGTGGTGAACAGCTGCATGCCTTGTAAATAGTCTTTAACCCAGTTTTGATGACATTTGGCACAAAGAACATCGCGCCCAGAGAAACATGGTCTGCTGCTGAACCAAATATGCCAGGTCCAGTTTGGGGAGAAAATATCCTCTCTTGCTTGGCTGACTTCACTAAATTTTTAGTACATCTTGTGTACTCCATGCAGCCAGAGAAAGCTGGGCATTTTTCAGGCTCTGACCTACCAAACACTCTGTACCTTTCTATGTAATTTTTCACCTTGACAGTCTCTACACGGAAAGTCTTCCCTCTCAAAAAGCATTAAAGGAACAGATACAGAGTTTCATTTCATGTTAAAAAGATTGTTTTGCTGTGTCTGGCTAGAAAATGTGTTTATATGAAGCATAAAACACCTGATTTTTTAACATCTTTCAACAATCCACTACTATGCCACCTGAGATTGTGTGCCTCACTTCAAGTATTCTGGTAACATCCTCCTCCATTGTTAAATTTACTGTCCTGCATGAAACCATTTTATGTGTTAGGAGCCCTCCCCATTTATTGACCATTCCTGCACCAGAAATTCAATCTATCATAGCTGCCCGCGGATATTTATTCCCGACATGCTCTCTTTATTTTTTTAAAGCCTTCCAATCTTGGGTCCAAGTAATTTTTCACTTTTTTTCCATCTTATTATACACGTGCCATAACTTTTTCTGAGCTTTTGCCTCAGAGGGTCTCTTTGTCATTTATTTCCTTTGGTCAGTGTTACTCCTTCACATCCATGTTCAAGTCCAGTTAACACTGGTCTGTGTCTCACAGCTGGACCTCTCCCAGTTGTCCTAATTATAGATCACTGAACTGTTTCAGATGTCTACACTCTTTCCTTGGTGGTATTTTTTTTTTTTTTATAAATGGTGTTTGTTCTACTGTCTCTCAACCTTGAAGATGTTTTTTTCGAGCTTTATTTTTAAGCACCTCTCTGGTTTCATATCTTCCTGTGAGCGGAGACAAAGAATCGTGGGCCACAGACACATCTCGTGTTCGATGCACTTATCACCTGGTTTCCTCAAAAGGTTTCTCCTTTCTTCTTAATCACAAGTCAATATAAGAATTAACAGTATTAAAGCTGGTTATGGCCGCCTCTCTGAGTGACAGCACAGTTGTGGATCAGTTGTGGACGTGTCGGCTGAGCTTTCAGATTGACATCCCCTACTTAAGCTGTCAAACTCACTCAGCTGCTGCTCACTTCAGCAGCAGCCACAGCAGGACATCTTCCCTTCACCTCCAACCTCTGCAGCATCCACCACTGAACACTTGTTCCATACCACACACTGATACTCTACCATAGAACAAATCTTTCATTGTTTTTATTCCAGCTACTGCAAAAAAATGTGTGTACTCTGCTGTCAGATGTCAGTCACACTGGAAGTCTGAAAAGCTGCCGCCAATCAAACCGTTACTGAGAGCACAATGTTTTGCGCAAAAAGCGTCGCCAGGGTCCTGGTATTGTGCATGCTGCTCAGCCTACTCAGCCATCAATAATGTCATTATTTACACGTGGGGTTTTTCTCAAAAATATCTGCAGTGAAAAAGGTTTGTTAGGCTGCTGAGCACTTTTTTTTTGTTCCCTACGAGGAGCATGCGCCGAGTCGACACATCCCTGCTCTCACTGTTTTCAGCGCTTAACCCTTTATAGGGCACTCATTGAAATACTTTGAAAATAATTGTCATGCTAAATATGACTGTTAGCTGTGTAAATATTGAATGTTATCATAAGAAAATATAAATATCTCACTTTCGTCTACCTACAACTTTTATAGATCCACAGACATGCTCCCAAGACGAGGTAGAGGACGATGACCACGCCCACTTAGGAGACAGGAAGTGTTTACAGTTTCATATCATTGGAGCAGCCTCTGCAGACAACAACAGTGTCCAAACACAGTCACCTGCCTGATAATGGGTTAACTGCATTTTACAGTGAAAAGACCCGAGGCCACTTTTGCACATATTCTTTTTCAAAATGGCTGCATTTAGTGGGTGAGTTAGTTGACTGACTGAAATGAACCTGACTTGAGCTGTGTAATTATCATATGTCTTGCTGTTTCAGACACAAGTAGCAATTATTTTAGACAAAGGGTGCTATATTTGAATTGTGCACCACAGGAAACTTTGTTGCTCTCATTTCCATTGAGTTGAGTTTATTACAAAAAATCTCAGCAACATGCAGATCGTGCAGTTTAGTGTCGCTGGTAAAAGCTGTGAAAGAATTTTTTTGGCCGATTACACCTCTGCTCATGTTGAGGTTTCCTATGCTGAGAGCAATATAAGGGCTCCAGACTCCCATATTAAAATAAGAAGGATAAACTTGGGATGCCCTGATGGTTAAGACGCTTAAGGCACCAAGCATAAGCAGCACAGTCGCCGGTTTGAGCCAACTATATGGAGGTTTGTTTTATGTTCTTCACTACACCTCTTTAACTTCCTGTTATCCCTCTGCTGTGTGTCTCTAATGACGACAGAAAATGCACCAAAACACAACAAAAAAGGAGGGCAACGATACATTTTCCCGCTAGAACTGGTCAGCAGAGGCCTAATAAGTTACACATCTGTGGCTGCACCGTGGGCGTCTATAGGAACTGAGATCACACTGGAAACTGTGGTTTTGGCTCGAAGCAGCAGACGCCCCCTGATCAGCTGAAGAGCTCTTGTGAGCAGGAGATAAGTGAGTGACCCCATGATGAGCAAAGTAACATATCCACATCCTCATACACTACTTATACGAGACACAAGAGCCTCCACTTAGACAGCAGCAGGTCCAGTGGTGCTGCAGTGCAGTGTAGCTGGATCATACACATGCACATCATTCAGACTTTGTGCACAAAGTTATGAGTTAAACTTCCAGACTTTCAAATCTGCAGATAACAATTGATATATAAAAAACTGCTCATTCAGACAGTAAATAGTGTACAAGTGAAGAGATAAAATCAGGTCTCACCACTGTCTGATGATTAACCTGGATGACTTCATCTCCAGCGTGGATTTTCTTACAGCGGTCAGCCAGGGACTGATGGAGAGACAGAGACGCAGAGTCAGTGACTGCTCGTTCATTCTACTGTCATGGCAGAGATTGCTGTGATACGATCATAAGTGACACACTGCACTCTACGTATTACAACACAAGTGAGTGAGCAGTGAGGCGAAGCTCCGCATATGTGAACAGAAAAGGTCTTGTACTCACTCCCTCCGTCGTCCCGGTGATTACATGCAAACCATCATACGTTGATTTGATATACATGCCCTGTGGGAACACAGTGGGAATATAAATTGACATTTACATTTGAAACATAAGGCACATTTAACACACCGCATCCTTCTGTCAGCCTCAGCACCACAGCCACTGGCATTAAAGGCCGGGGTCGTAGCATATCCGTGAGTCACGTTTGATTTAATCTGCTTGTTGTGCACTTATCTCACTATTTATTTTAGCTCCAGTGAGAGATGTGACCGTTTTTATATGGAGCTTAGATATACAGTATGTAATCAGAAAAAAATGTTTAACAACCTGTGGGGGAGGTCCTTAAACATCACATGGGTGTACTTTTCAAAACATAACCAGCACAGTCTGAATTTATCTAACAAAGTGAGTCCCACTCAAACACTCCTCCAAGCTGACTGAATCAAAGATGGAGGATTATTTATCTGTAAATACTGTTTGTTGCAAAAAATAAAAAATAAAAAGCTCAAACTCAGGAGCTTCCACTAAAAGGGTCTAAAGTGCACCACGAACACAACACACATAGGCAGACAAACACTCAACACACACACACACACCCAGACACACATTCACACACAGCTATGCATGAGTACACATCACACAATCTCACACACATACATGCACACAACAGATACACCAAAGCATCACACCAGTCTTCAAGATGTGCGTAAGAGAGGTTTATTTTTAGGCCACTTGGTCCACTGTTCAGGTTTCGCTGAACGGTTGAGAGAACTTCCATGCCCCCCGCTATTTGTGTGGGGGTGGGGCTCTTACTGTGGCCCCAAGCAGAGCGCTCGTGCCTGAGTGTAGGTCAGCGCCAAGATGGAGACTGTCTTTGGTGCTGATGGACAGACAGCGGGCAGCACAAATAAGTGTTTTCTTTCTCTGCTTAACACGGAATCTGCAGTTTTGTTTCAAAAGTCGGACACGCACACGCACACTCTGTTGTTGAATTACAGTTTGCACATTTCAGCTGTTTGTACGTTGCTCAGGTTAACATGCACAACAAGCTCGTTTTTATGTTGATTTTTATCAGCTGACTCATTTGCCCACCAGCTCAGTAAAAACCCAGTTTCGGGACAGCCACAGACAGTGACCTGCATATGATACAAGACAGTCTTTTTTTCCCCTCATTGCTCCTACTGTTTTGAAATGTGAAAAAAAAAAATACATACAAAAAATAATAGCAAAGGTTCTGCACCCTGTGTCCCTCCAGACAAACAAACAGGACACTCTGGACAACTGGATGATTACAGTTGAGAGCAAGGACAGTGCAGCAACAAGGACACTGTTTCTGGAGAGAGATGTTTCTGCATTTTTAATGCATGCTTCTGTTTCTGTGAGCACCTGAAATGCAGTTCAGTTCACCTGCAGTGTACCGAGGGTAGGGCTGAAATCTCACAGATGCACACATTAAACCATGTCCAATAAAACCACAGCTCCCTGGGTGGCGTGATACCACTAGAGGCAAATTAGTAAATTTGTTTTTTGTAATGTGATTCAACCAAAAATGTACAAAATGTCTTTCTGGGTCCCAAAAGCCTACGTACTGTATGTAAATTATGAGAATCTAGAAAATAAAATTAAACAACTATATTTCTAAGGTTTTTTTTTAAAGAAATCAGGCAATGCAGGTTGTTAGTGTATAAGGAACTGATTTAATTGTTTTGACAAAGACTGGGACACATGCTGCGAGATAATTTGCGCATGCCATATTTGAGTCAAACACAGGTCGATATGGTGCTATATGACTCATGTTGCTGTGATTTAATTTCACCAGCACCCAGTGTTTATTAGCAGGTTGCTACTTTACTGTTTTGGCACAGTGGCCTTTTTTTCCTGCGTTCACTTCATCAAACCTGGAAAATAATTTAACATCTTGACAAGAGAGAGCGAGAGAGAGAGAGCAGTCTGTGCAGTGTGGTGCTGTAAAGCAACTCCAACACAACAGCTATGCATCACGTAATTGGATGTTTGACTCCATCAGTCCGCAATATCTCAAGAAGTCAGTCTTGATTATTATAATTAGCTACGTGGACCTCCACACTTCACTTCACAGGCTCAAAAAGCAATTATTGTGAACATTTCTTCGTACACTTTGAGTGTTTATTTTTTATGTGGGTGGAGAAACTACCTCAAAGAAACTGTGATGATTGTGGGTAATATATATAGTAATATAGCAATATATATAATATAGTCACACTAACAGTATTCATATGTTATGGCAACTGCTCTGTCTCTGTAGTTTATCTAAAATAAAATTTTGTAATCTCAAATTTAATTTCAATACATTACAAGTAACATTTTTCTGTTTTTACACTGAAAACGTTCATTATGTCTTTGGGATTATTAAGGGTTCTTGTTCGTTACCTTTACATGTTTCGATGGCTGTTGATGTAAAATGTAAAAGTTAAAAAAGAAAACTTTAATTGTCTGTGACGAACAAGAAGTCTTGATTTTTCTGGTTTAACTCTTAATTACTGACTAATCGCTCAGTTAATGCGCGACAGCCGTTAATGGATGACTGTCTAGTTATTTCTGGCAATTACTCTGCAGCCTTTAATTTACCCCAAGTTACATAACTCGTGGGCTAACTTTGTTCATTTGTGCTATAAACAAAAGATGAGTGAAATCCTTTGAAAGCAGTGACCTCCTGCCGTCGAATCCTATTTTTACTGACACATCTTTGCCGGTTGTGAATCTCTGAGCTGAACACAAAGACAATGATTACTTCAAGTGCATTTGTTGTTGTCTGCACTGAGGACAGAGCTGCAGACAGCACATGGTCTACTCTCATGATGTGCTGGGAAGGATGACCAATGAGAAAGTCAGCCAACAAAAAAAAAAAACAGTGTGATTCAGTAAGTCTTACAGAGGGTTAGTCTTACCAATCCTTCAGTGGATTTTATGTTGGCCAGCTGCACAACCTCCAAATGTGCAGCCTGGGACACCATGGGATCCGAGGACAGAGAGATAATGTGGTCGCACACTCCAGATAGAGTTTTACACTGGGGATGACATATTAAGGACGATTAGGACCAGAAAGTGTCCGCATTATGGCTTCATTTTCATGAGGCATACTGTAGTAGAATAAAGTCAACAACTCACCACATGCAGGATTTTGTTTTCTGTTTCGTACACAGAGCAGTCCTGAGGAACATTCAGAGAGCAGTGTTACCTCAAGAGAACGTGTCAAAATGGAGTTATTATTGGTATTTCTGCTGTAGGTGGATGTAAGCAAAAAAAAACGAGCTGCTTGGCACCTATAACCCCCAACACTCCCACACAGACATGCACAAACACAAAACAAATGAATCACCAATGCGGAGGCATGTGTCTCTCTCTCTCTCTCTCGCTCACTCTCTGTCTCTCTGCCAGTCTTCCTCTCTCTGCCTTCAAGTCTTTCCTCTTCGTCCTCTTTTACGCCCACTTTTAATTTTTCCCACTTTAACTTGTTACTTAACTCACTATGAAGATTATCCTGCACAGTGATGATGCTAAAAGCTAATAAATATAATTGTTCCCGTTATCCACTGATCTGACTTGGTTCTGCAGATTGTGAGTGTAGTGTGAAATAGACTCGTATTAAAATCATTATTCCCTGTCATGAAGATCTGACCTGCCTGTGTTTTTTGTGTATTTCACCTGCAGCTGAATGTGTTAATGCTGCTTCATATGACTTAAAGCCATGTCCATCATCGTGCATGTCCTCAAAGCACAGACAGTGGTCATTTATAAAACGAGGACATGTGTGCACACACAGGATGAGGTTGGTTTATTCTCCCCCTGTCTCATTAGCTGACCTGCAGTAGATGAATGTGCATATGTAAATTATGTTTTAACAGTTAAAGGGATTGCAGAATTTCTCACTGCCTGCCTTTACCCCTGATTGAATATGTACATGGATGCAATGTGCGCAAAAATAGGAGCTGTGTTATGGCATTAAATGCTTCAGACCTGATGTTTATACAAGGAATTAAAATGAGATGCTGCTTCTCCGTTTCAAGCGTAACACGTTTTCTGAATGTCAGATTTCAAAAACAGATTCCCATATGCTGCCTATATGCATCAAATACAGAAATCTCTGCAATATATGGAAATACTGAGACAAGGCATAGAGGAGAATGAGTTTGTGTCTAGTGGAGGTATTTTGATCAAAGATTTTGTTATTACATTGTGTGATTTATTTACCTGTTGTACAATTGTCGTGAGCTCAAGACAAAGCTGGATCACGTTGTTTCGGGTCACAGAGTAATCTGCCACTGCAGCAAATGGAGACCTGAAAAAGAAGGAGCACCTGGAATGAACCATTAGATCATTCTTCCTTTGAGACTAAATCACTGGTAAATCTGTGGGAACATCTCCAAACACTCGCTCATGCGCATCAGTGCAACTGCACACACGCAAACACCAGGACACATGAGATTATTTCATTGCAGTCAAAGTTATAGAGTTTTTCTGCTAAACATTAATTTAGAGACAAGCACAACCGTAAGTTTATTTTAAAAATATCATAACAGCAAAAGCGTAAACATAGTAAATGAATACTCTATGTGCAAACAAGTCAACAATGATGTATTTGCACAGGTTATTTAATTGTAATTAGAATGAGTGCTGTCGAGTAGCTATGGCTGCCTCTATGGGAAAGGAAACAGCAAATCACTTTGTTATTTCTGTTGAATGTCGCCTGCTTTGAACTTCCAAACTCATCAAACACACACAGTCACACACAGACGCAAACAGACGCAAATACACACAATTGGCACAACCCCACAGAGAAGCAGGGGATAAAGCAACATATAAATAGACTTGCTCAGTGCCTTTTTGCCCACCCTGTCAAAATCTACTTATATAAGGCCTTTACTCATCTTTTCTTGTCAGCTAATTGGTCATGGACATAACATAAAAAACAAAACTGGTCTGTAAGTGATAAGAATTGGAGTCTCCACAAAAGAACCAACACATGGTGCCAGATAAACAAGACAGCCTCATCCTTTGTGAAGCCATGTTTTCTATATTTAATTTGCTGCATTACAACAACAAAACCATTGTGTTTTTTTTTTGTTTTTTTTTACCAATTTACAATGTTAGGAAAATGTTGACGGATGTATAAAGTATTTACTTCAGGGCTAAAACATGCTCAATGAGCAAAGGAGTAAAATATGAGACGTAATTACTCCATCAATCAATGCTGCTGCTAAAAATAAACTACAAAAACTAAAGGGAACTCTGTCTTTGTGCATGAGTATGAGTGTGTGCACATGAACATGTAAGCACACAGGTATTTGGACATGTTTATATGTATTACAAGTGCAGCTTTTTGCAAATCTCACCTGTCCAGCCAGGCCAGCAGGCTTTTGGCTGCAGCGATCAGGTCCACCACAGAGGTAAGAAAGTCGTTGGGTAGTTTACGGGTGGCTCGGCCGTCGTAATGGCCGCTGCGCCGCCTGCCTGTGATGAAGTTCTGCAGGTTCTTGGCAGATGCGTTCAGCTTGTGAGAAAGAGTCTTGAGATTCTCCGTCTCCAGCCCGTAATTCTGGAGGAGAGAGGAAAAGTAAATCCGCCGTGTTTGACCAGTTTGTCAGTGTTTGTTTTAACTATGAGCCTTTCCAAAAAATTTCTCTGCAATGCAATTGTTGTTGTGAGTCTGCTCTGTGAATAAAAAAATTAAAAAAAGACCACTGGCAGGCCAGCCACCTTGTCACACCACCAAAAGATGCTGCTTATACGATGAGCATGTGAGGAATCAAACCAGTGACCCATCTGCCCGGCCCCGCTCTCCTCCAGCTGTCACTTTGCATGTGTAGGGACAGCAGAACACTCATTACCCCCGTACGCCAAACTGCACGTGCGGGCCTGTGGGCGTCTGAGTTTCTTGGGAGGAGAGAGCGCGGCAGGAGGGCCGCTAATCATATTTAATACAGCAGAGCCTGAGAGACTTAAAACTAAATCCCAGTTACGTAAGAAGCTTTGAGGCTGAAGCATTGCCCCCCGTGCAGCAATGCAGGATGAGAGGACTTTAGATTCAGATTGCATCTGTGACCTCAGTCCAGTAAATCTCCATCCAGTCTCACTGTGTGTCTCTTGAGCCAACACATACCCGTCCTCATCTCTGTTCCGTCCTCTCGCCTTCACTCCTTGTTTTCATCAATTTTTTCACAACTTCTCCTTTTATGCTCCCCTCGCTCTACCAGCCCAGCGTGTCACACCTTTGACGCTGCTTTAGACTTCCAGCAAATTACTACTTAATGCCGTGTATCATTAGACTGCTCCATTGATTGTCCTTTTAGTGCACAAATAAAAGAGGGATTTGAAAAGGAGAGGAAAATTACAGCATCTTAAGAAATGGTTCAGCAGGGTGCTACACACAGCTGTCAACCACACAACATAATTCTTATTCTGAAGAGAGTTTCATTAGTTTACGTTTATGTAGAAATTCAATTAAAGTGAACTTGTCAAAAGCTGTGAGGAAGAAAATTGCTCCTAAAGTTACTGATAAGTTCTCATGTTTCTTCTACCATGTAGATGTGGAGTCCATGCTTTGTTCATGACATTAATTGGGAGAAAATTATAGATATAAAATATAAAAAACTATTTAACGATTAATACTCTGAATCAATTTTTAAGCATAACTTTTAATGTCTCGGATGTGCTCCCTCTCTCGTAACCTTGTGGTTTTGATTGGCTGTACAAGATAAGCTACTTATCTTGTACAACCAAAAGTTTTTGCCTTCTCTTCTTACACTTAATGCTCAAAACAATTATTTGCTTGGTACACAAAATAATCTGAAAATTACTCAACAGTGAAAACAATCTTTATGTGCAAGCCAAAATAAACTGAGATATGAGTTTTGTGTGTTAATAACAGGTCCCAGATCCAAAACCACAGTGTAGACACTGATAGATAACTGCAGATTTTCAACATTAACATGTTTTAAGATGCAGCATTTATGAAGAAAAAGACTAAAATGAAAAGGAAAAAAACACAATATTCCCTGACAAAACGATGTCCTTTCTGTCTAAACTGATCGTGTAACCTTCATCTGTGAAGAACTACTCGGGACAGGTCAGTGCACTGGCATGAGGAGGAGTGAGTGTTACAGACTTAATTTGATGCTCCAACTCCTTCGGCAGCAGCACTTTAGTCCAATCAGCAGAGCAGCAGTCCATCATGCTGACACATGCAAAACTTGTGTTTCTGAGACCAAGTGCAAAAATCACTTTCGGAGGAGGCTGTAATCCATGTCAGCGCTAATGACAGCTGTAAGATTTTGCCTGTGGAGGATATTTTGGCCAGATTATTAACTCTGCTAGATTTGCTGTGATGTTTTTGAGGCCCAAAGCAGTTTCAAGCAGTGAAGTCTAAACCCCTCAGTGATTTATGCAAAAAGAATATTGAGTTTATTCTGATAAATCAAACAAAAATGTGATTATACCTGTAATAACTGGCATTGTTAACTGATAAGCAGAATTCATGGATGATGACTTTATGCAAAAATACAGTTAACACATCATAACAACCAGCTGAAATCACACATACTGTATCAAAACTGTGAATTTTGTCAAGACTAAAAAAAACAACCTAATTTTCTAGCTTCAATCACAACAACCACTAAACTGTGTGATAAGCTGAGGAGGAACCGAACATGCGCCACAAAAAAACGAAAACTTAATTCGACCGCAGTGGTCCGTGACTCTTTCAAGTAACAGTACAAAGAAGTGGGAAGACAGCGTGGGAAGCTTGGACTCACCAGAGCGCAGAGTAAGTCCACAGCCTCCAGTATAAGCTCCTGGTGTCCGATTCTGGACACTCCCAAATCCTCCAGCTCCTGGTGGGTGATACGCAGCAGCTGGTCCCCCCCTACTTTCTCCTTCTCGAAGGTCTTGATGTACTGCTGCAGGCAGTCGTCCAGGCCTGAGGGAACCCAACAGGATGACAGGAAAACTTTCAGCACAGCACGACAAGGTGAACAGTTTGTTCGCTGGCAGCAGCAGGCTTTCTGGTTTCTTGTGAAAACCTACATTTGCATTATGTTTTCAAATAGAGCTCGGTATCAATGCCCTTGCCAGAATCAGTGCTATAAAATCTGTAAGGCGTGTGTGTGAACACGGTTTGTGTACGACTGTGTCCTGTGAAACAATTGGTGTCAGACGAGGAATCTGACAGATTCCTACTCATCAACAACAATCCCAAGGTGCATTTTCAGCAATAAACTAGAAAAAGCTTTCAACTAAAAAGCGGCGATGTGTCTGCGCTCGGCTCGTTTTACATCTCTCACTGCTGTAGCAGGTGTGAAATCTTCCATTGAGGCAGTTGATGAAGTGCAGCACAATAAAACAAACTGCCTGGCTCTGCAGCTCCTGTCTGCATCAAAGGGCTTTTGCCTCATAAGGTGAGTCTCATCACTGGACACTGGTGTTAGTGCATTTATCAGTAGCAGAAACTCAAAGACAAAAGACACAAAAACACACTAGATCCACCTGAATGACAACTCTCTGACGTAACATGTATCTGTGGTGCCCTAATTATGTAGAATTAAACTGAAACCAGAAATAGTGGATGATGTTACAACAGCAAGATGATTTCATTTGCCCTGCAAGATGACAGATCACAGTTTCTCGTCTCAGTTTTATCCACTAAAAAAACTAAAGTGTATTTTTATATGTCATAGCTGAATGTCAGTAGAAAGTGCTCTGCATGCTAACTGACCGTCCTTTTACCAGTGGGGACAGAGAGAGTAGCCTTTGTAGGGCTTTCTTCTATACACTCCACTCGGTCTGTTTCCATTTTCTCAGTGAGAGGGACACACACACACACACACACACACACACTGACAACTTTGTGCTCATCTTGTCTTTTCATCGCTGTGGACCAATCATACACATGTGACTCAGTGCTGTGTGCCTAAACCTGATCAGGCATTCACATTGGGTTTAGCTGGCAGCTGAACGGTGGAGAGGAAAACATAGGGAGGTTCAATGGTTTTGCATAAAATTTAAAGGCTTAACTAATCAGCCTCTTTACCGAGTTAATTGAGACTCATTACGTCAATGAAGTATTCCCCGTGTTGTCATAGGAACCACGAAGCAGGATTTTGGCAGGGATTCTCCCACAGGACAAAATAAAGAAATAAGTGAGGAGGGGACTTGATGATGCTTTCCAAAAAAAGTGAAGGGTGGTAGCACGAGACCCCTCGGCTAGCGTAGCTGCCCATTTCATTAGCAACAATTTAAGCTTTTAAATGTCATTGTCAGGCATCATGTGTTGCTACTTTGAAGGATGCTGTTTTTAAAAAAGAAATAAAGTTGTTATTAAATTGAAACGAGAGAGTTGAGTCCCCCACATCAAAGAGAAGTGAGATTATTTCAAGACACATTTGTTTTTAGAGCCTATTCAAAAACAACACAAGCTCAAAGTGCTCGACAGAATATGATCAATAAACGCCCAGGCAGTAAAATCTGAATAAAAGACTGAAAACAAAGCAGCTGCATGACACAGAGCAACACAATAACAAACACAGTGAAAGGCACTGAGAAAAAAAACCCCACAAACATCAAGTGGATCCATACACAGGAATAAATGTAGATTTTTTAGCCCTGTACTTTAAGCAAACAGTGGATCTGATAAAGAGGGAGATTCTGCTCCGGCCGCAGAGTCCTGTCACCACTGAGTGTAGATTACTTTGAGATTACTGCTCATGAATGCTGAAGTTTGGTGGTTTTAACTGAACCGCTGCTGTATCTTGTGATATGACTCTCCACTTCAGAGAGCAGTATGGCCACAGACGTCCCCTCCTCTGTAGATGGAGAATACTTTGCTGATTGCACTGAGTAATCTCCACTGCATCAATTTTTCCTGCCCATTTCATTCAGGGGTCAGATTTCAGGCGCGCTGAGGAGAAATTAAAAGCACAGCGCTGACACGTCCTGATCTCCGTTCCAGATAATCCTCTGATAATGTGAGGTAAGAGAGATATCTAAGGCTGTTAGCGTTGTTGTAATGGATTTGTGTTAATCTGACTTGTCATTGATCACTCTCGGTGTGTGTGTGTGTGTGTGTGTGTGTCACAGACGAGGAGAGAGTGGGTGTGCAAGAAAAACCGAGAGCGCATAGATAAAACTGATACACTTCACGAAACATGAATTATACTAATGCGGACTGTCAGGAAGACTAAAGAGATTATACTAAGCCTGCATTAGGTCTGCGCCTCGAAAACACGCAGACAATTATAATAACAAGTCTGAAAATGGACAAATCGTCATGTTTGCACTTGTTGAGAACACATTTTTCAGTCAAAGCTGGAACTCTTTCCTCTTTTGTGATGAGGATCTCTTCCTTAAAGCGGCTTTGTCACAGCTGCGAATAAAGCGCCTTCCTCACACAAAACACTACCGGGGAGGGGTGCAGAGCGGGATTGTGGGAAGGTCACGGGGTGCCCCTATTTGGCCTCCAGTGACATCACAGAGCCGTATGCTAATAATGGAGCTGTGAATGTGAAACTACAAAATGCTGCCATTCCTCAGGAGCTGAGAATGGATGTGAGACAAGAATTAAACCCCCTCCTCCCTCTCTCCCTCCCTGTGTCTCTCAGTGCCACTCTGCCCCTCACTTTAAATTACCATTACTGGGCTCTGGGCACAGGAATCGTCTCTGCTCCACTTGTCAGATGTGGGACACTGACTGAAGTGCCCATGCTCATACCCCGTCTCCACTTCTTGCTCCCTACGTTTCTCAGCCTATGTACAGATCTGCTCACATCTCGTTTTAACTGTTGTGGTCTTTCTGTCTTTGCCTTTCTCCACATCCTCTCATCTCTGAGCCCGTTGTCTGTATCAATCCTCCGTGAATTCCTCTACACATTTGCATTTTGTGTCTCTTCAGCGAGGCAGCGCAGGCAGAAAGAAAAAAAAACACCCTGTTTAAAAAGCAGCTTTAGATTCAGGTACAATTTATAACACAACTCATACAGAGAGAGGTCTCTCATCATCACATTATGTCTGAGCCAGCAGAAAGAGGCCTACAGGCTCAGAATTATGACTAAGTGTGTGTGGGTGTGGGCGTGTGTGTGTGTGTGTGTGTGTGGGTGTGTACGCGCGCGCGCGTGTGTGTGTGTGTGTTGGTCTTGAGGCGGGAAAGATGTATGTATGCATGTGTACGTTTCATCTGGAGCATCTCTGAAGGGCTGTGGCCTGACACGTGAGCACGTGGCTCTGCAAAACAACACACAACACAACACTGAAACAATTACAGCGCTGGTGCACAGACAGGCGAGGGTAGCTCCCCTACTACTGCCTGCAACATCTCCTCCTACGTCTTGTGCATCTCTGAGAGTAACAGGCTGCCTGTGGCGATCAGTTTCAAATGCAAACAGACTAAAAGCAGCATGACAGTGCGCCATCAGCGCCACCAACGTCTCCTGATAGGCCTGTGTGGGCTACTTCCACCAAGTCTGTGGAGACAGTTTTTTTTCCCTCTGAGGAACTTCTCATCCTCAACACAGCTACCGAAACCTATGAATCATTGATTCGTTCTAACAGCTGTACATTAATATATTCAACTTAGCAGTTTCACTGAATGCCCAGACCCTCATTAATTAGAGCACAAACATTGGGCTACTTTCTCTCTCTCTCTCCACCACAGCTCCTGGCCTGCAGAAAGCTTCACCATCAGACTGAACCCTCTCACTCCCTGTGTGTCTGTGTGTGCTTGTGTGTGTAATTGAAAATCATTATTCTGCTGAATGTTTCCCGAATTTGCAGTGAGGGTCTAATTTACAACTAAATGCCCATGTGTCTGAATCAGTGTTTGATTTAAGAGCTCACATATTACTGCTTTTAAATAGTAAGGGCTGAGCCTGATGTTTCAGTCACCAAGAGGCTTTAAAAACTGTTTAATCTAGTCTCAGGCCTACACAGGCTCCTCTAAGTCAGCTGTGACTTCTTAATGACTTGGAGCATCTGTGGATCAACATTATTGGCACAGATGGCTCCTATAAAGCTCTGGTGCTGCACTACAGTGATAGTTCCTATATCGCACGCACACGTGAGGCTTCAACCTCTCAGATTCTCCCCGGATCCAGTGAGAAGGGTTAATTATTTGTGTGTAATTACTGGATCTCCGCTGTGTTTCCCAGCCTCCTGCGAGGCAGCCCCCCCGTTAACAATAACCGCCACAGGACACAATAGAGGTTTAAAAGCGTATTGTGCCACTAAGAGTGCGTTAGGCTCTGGAGAACATGTTGGTCTTTGAGGACAAGTCGTCTCCACATTGTAAATGCGTAGGGAGGAGGAAAAAAATCGATGATGAAATGATTTGATGCTGTGATTAAAAGCCTCGTAGAAGGCGCACGCCGAGGCGGCGGAAGCCCGAGGCTCAGCAGGTGTTTTGTTCTCTTGTGGCATCTCGGGTGAATCTTTGTGGAGACGCAGCGCAACACTGTAGTTTGATTGCAACACAGCAGTTTTTTTTCTTTTTGGTTATTTCTACTTGTAGCTATTAATATTATAAGGCTTCAGCATCGCGCCTTACCTTTCATCCAGTCCACCACCTGATTGGAGCTCCACTTGCTCACAGGCTCCATAACCAGTGCCATGGTAGAAGTTTGTCTTGTTCACGCTTGACAAAAGAAAAACACTCCCAACAATCCCACTCCTGCCTTCAAAGGATGAAGGGGGGAAGACAATAAAGAATATTTAAAGAAAAAAATAAAATAAAATCATAAAAATAAATTCAAGGGCTCTGCGTGTTCTTCTCTGCTGGGTTTGGGTGTTTACAAACATAAAGAGGCAGGTCCAGAAGGTCCAAAATGTCGCTTTGAGGAGCCCGAGTGCAGCCCAGCGGACTTGTGCACATTCCTGTGCTGTTTGCTCGCTTCACAGAGGCTCTTTCACTTGTCATTCACGTCAGGCTCAGGGCTGCTGGTGGTGGTGGGTCGCTGCTGCCCGACCCCCCTTCCAAAATACACCGGAGTAGCATCCACAGCTCAGGAGGACAACGCACAGACTGTCGGTCATACTGGTGTCTGGAAAGGTTGGGCTCGCTCTGAGCATCCTCCCTCATACACAGACATGGAGTCATAGTCCTCATCGCGCACTGGGGTATGGCGGGTGATTGATGCCACCAGGCGGCAGCGGGAGGCTGAGGAGGACAGGAGGATTAGTGGCAGTGATTTTGTGGAGAATAAGTGGGGAATTGAACCACAAGTACTTTACTTATGTGACTGCACATTGAACTGTAATTCAAAAGATAATAGTTAACTTTTTCTGTGTTCATTTGTTTATTTTAACAAATGGAAATAACATAGCTTTATAATCTAATAGTATTCCTGTAATTATTCCAGTTGTTACACATTACTTGCTATGTCACAACTTCAATGGGTGACAATTAGGGATGAAAGTATACTTTTTTTGATAATTCACACAACTTTTATTTTGAACCAGGATTTTATTTGTGAAGGCTATTTATCTTATTTATAATGTAGCATAGAACATGATGAATGAAAAGGTCCTAGACACACAAAACAACAACCACGTTGAGCTTATATAGCCAAGCTTCTTTACCTATGGGTTACTATATATAGTTAATAAAACAATAGCCTAAACGGGACAGGAGACCACATGTCATGTCCACTTTTATCTTTCTAACCTGCGTGAGACACATCTACAAAACAAAACCCCAGTGGAAAAACCCGCCAACCTCACTCCTACGGCAACTCAGAGGGACACAGCTCCTTGTAACATATAAACACAAAATATTCTGTTACACTTAGGCTAGCCCAGTAATTAAAGTATTAAAATGTAGGTGTACGGATCAGCTAAAACAGTGACATCTATACGTAAAATGTGACATAATTAAATATTTAAACTGCCCTTTGTATATGAATGAAGGTTTTATAGTATTTTGCAAATTGTTCAGTGTTAACATCTGAATTTATTTCATTGCAGCAATATGAACACATCAAAAGCCACTTATAAATGCATGCAAAGAGATGGCGGCTGTGACAAAGGGACCTCCCCCTCTCCTCCCTGTCCCTGTGGCACTGATCACCCCTCATACTCCTGCCGTCTTTGTCGCTGCTCACGCCTCCATCACACAAAGCGCAGTGTAGTGGAAACTCGTCAGTGTCTCGGTCACCAAGATGAGGATGCTGCCAATACCCTCTTTTGTTTTCTTTATCTAACCTATTGGTAAACAGCTTCGGAGTTTAAGTCTTTATTCACTGTGCGAGCAATACTGCGCACTTTTCCTTTCTACGTGTTACCCCACTATTCTGTGTTTTTCTTAATGTGTGTTTAATTAGGCTAAGTTTTGTAAGGCAGGCCCAGAAAACTCTTTCCTTCAGTAGCATAACTAACAGCTATCTGACAAATAACGATTTAAAAAGTGTTGGGCTATTATAACCCGTTCAATTTACTCGGGAACAAATCAATAAGCTGACCACCTCAAAATGATGAACTCCTCAGAGAGACAGAGCAACAAAAACAAGAGACATGCCCTGCCCATAATAAACAAGCAGGGGCCAATGCAACATAAACCCCTACAGTGTTAGTGCTCAAGATGATCAATAATCATGAATAAAGCCATACAGTGTGAAGCTGGATTTGTTTTCACTTAGAAACAACAAATGACAATTAACAATAATAATTAGGAAACATGCAGCTGTTACACCAGCTGTAGAGCTTTAAAAAAAAAAAAAAAAAAAACTGTATGAATCATATTTTGCAGCAGCTATACAAAATTACAGCACAGCATGCAGTGAATTGCATAAACATGCTAAAACATATAGTTTGTTCATAATATTTAACACACAATGGTCCTCATTACAACTGAAAAAACTGTGATTAAATCTAACTATCTTTATGGCAGTCCTAATTATAAAGGCTGACAAAGAAAAACTATCTAGGTGCTCAGCAGCCTTAAAATGTGGCATATGAAATGGTATGTTGGTAACACAGGGGGGTAGTTTTGTATATGGACAATATATGTATTTGAGTGTGAAATCACATTAGATCATGCTCCCAGAGGCTACATCTTCCAGGTGACTAATTTAGGCGTGCTGGCCTCTGATTGGCCGAGAGGTGACTATCTGGAGCCTCATGCACCAGCTGACCGAGGAGGGAGGAGGCCGGAGTGGATCAGTGTATTGACAACGGTCAGTTATCAGTGTCAGTCCAGACCTCAAGCACTGGCAAAAATGTTGTAACTCATCCGACTATCTCCTCTGCTGCCAATGTGTTTTCTATGCCAACGTGTCTTGTACTTTGTAGATATCATGCCTCCAAAAAAAGAAACACCTGAGCTTCTTCACCATCCGGGACATAAGTAAATTAACTAACTAACTAACACAGCTACATATAGATTTAGAATGAAAACTTAACTTAACCAACCTTGCATTGGTAAACTGTTAACACTGATGCATCATTAGCCTACTGTGGTTTTAAATGTGTGAGGAGGGGGGAATTCAACATCAGGGCAACACTGGATGAAAAAAAATATTTTTCTATCTTTGTTTCCTTTAAATGTCAATTATATTGGATCTTATTGTAAAAAATTATCATACCATCATCATTGTTGGGTTATGTTGAGCCCTATACATTTGTTGTAGCTTATAGGCAACAGGTTTTAAGAAGGAAGAAGACGTGGCGGAGAAAAGATATGATTTTGGTTTATTTTCTAGTGTTATTATTATTTTAACACTGATGCAACTGTGAATATTGTGAAACACTGTGAAAAATCAGGCAGCACAGCTGGCACCGCACACACCAGGCCTAATAAAGGACCAAAATGACTTGAGCAGTTTACAGTAAAATCATTTTACCATTATGGAAATAATCATTAAATGCTGCACTACACTTCAGAAATCATATTGTGCATTTTCTCCACCATATTTAACGTTAGCAGTGAAGCCCACTGTTGTTGTCCCTGAGGTAGCCTAAACCTCTGCTAGCTACTCCATGTATCTAAATATGTACTAAAACATTGAGTAGGTTTGCTTCATTAAAAACAAGTAAAAACTGCATTGTGATGCAAATTGTCATTGCTGAAAACAGGGTTGTCAAGGTGTTACACATGACCCCACCCTTGTCAGCTAGCATAAACCCCAATGTGCTAGCTAGTAGAAGGCAATGAATCAGATGACACTCATTTAGGCTGTTAGCTAAGACATCAGGCATCAAAATGATATAACATGAGGTTCATTGCCTCAAGAACTCAGGACACCAGTTAAAATATACAGCGATTTTGAAAAATTACTTTCTTACCCCAAAAACAGTGTTTTCCTGATAAAACCTGATGGGGATCAGAAAATGGGCTGATTTCATCCAGGTAGGCAGAGGACCATAGTGAGCATGTGCAGAGTGAATATCATGACTCTAGCTTGTTTCTTACTGGGTGAAAGTGAGGTGTACTTCCGTTGACCCCACTCTCCCCTACCTTGACAGATAAAACCAGGGGATATTTAAAGTTGATTAGTAAGCAACACCTATTATTTATAGCCTACATTAAAGGGATAGTAGCATTTTTTTTAAAGTGGGGTTGTATGATCTACAAATAGCCCCCAAGTACTTTAATTGCAGTTGCAGACTCTCTACACTCTTCCCGTTAGCAACGCCAGCCCATAGCCCTGCCCAGAGATTATAGCGAACAATGGAACTGTGTATTTTTTTTCACGTAAAACCTCTTTTAGGCCGTGAAAATAGGCCGTTTCTTTGGGTCCGTTCACAACAATGTATGTTGTAAATCTCTGGGCAGGGCTATGGGCTGGCGTTGTTAACGGGAGGAGTGCAGAGAGTCTTCTACTGCAATTAAAGTAGGGGCTATTTGTAGATCATACAACCCCACTTTAAAAAAAAATGCTACTATCCCTTTAAGGCACCAGTAATAATGAAATGAATTATGAAATTATCCTTTCAGCTTGAGTCCTCTTGATGTGTGTCTTTTGTAGGCTGTTTAAATGAAATATCTTTCAGTATTTCTGCTCTGCTGTAAAGAAGCTTTTTGTAGGCTATTTAAATAAAATATCTGTCAGTATTTCTGCTCTGCTGTAAAGAAGCTGCCTGGTGTTCACACGCTGTTCACACACTGACCGGCAGGTGGCGGAAGCTGCTTTGTTGTGCGTCGCTCTTCCTCTGTCGGTCAAGGCAGAAGAAGAAGCAAAAGGAAACTTTGGTTCCTGCGTCGGTTAGACAGAGGTAAGCTAACGTTATGTCTTAAATAGGAAATGGTGCGTTTATTTCAATACTAATGCGCTAAAAATGACACTTATGGCCATTATGAAACGGTATTATGATTTTTTGTACAGCTCCGTCGCCTTCTTTGTGGTTTGAGGCTTCAGAGAAACTGTTTGTCTCTGGGTTTGATCCCAAATACAAAGTTGCATGCTAGCCTGCTGAGTTAGCATTATAGTATAACTTAAATAATCTCTTTGACATTATTAGGCAGGGAAAGAGGCTGGGGTGTACATTGATATACTAAACAACATACGGACAGTCTGTCATAGTCATGGGCTCAATATGCGGAAGGAGGCAGGAGGAGAGGAGGGAGAAACGTCAAAATTAGCTCATGTAGCTGTTAGCTGAAGTTGTCACCATCGTGTCAGTTGATCTGGAGGTTACGACGCTTCCGTTTGTGACAGCGAAACCATCTCAGAGGAGTTAAACGAGGTTACAGCTCCCTGCGGTGTGTGTCATAGACTGTGTGTGTGTTACAGCTGCTCCTTTGTGATCGTCCTGTGATTGATATGATTCAACTGTCACAACAGATCAACGACGACACAGTGAACAGTGAGCTGATCACCGATCAATGACTGCCATAATGTCAACTAGCACATCTAGTTAAATATAATGGTGCAACTGTAAAAAGCAAAGCTATGAGATTATGATGGTGCTTTTTAAACATACATTTATTTCACATTCTTTAGCTACCAAGAAGTCTGTAACAGTGAACTTTTGAACTTTTCAAAGTTTTTTTGTAAGCCCACACCATGGAGGGTCAAAGTCCTAAAACCTCTAAATACACTAGCAACTTTCAACTTGTTAAGCATAACTTAACTAATCTGTGTGTGTGTGTGTGTGTGTGTGTGTGTGTGTGTGTGTGTGTGTGTGTGTGAGAGAGTGTGTGTGTGTGAGTGAGTGAGAGAGAGAGCATGGCATTGTGTGTTTAAAAGTTTTGCTTTGTGCAATGAAATTCTTGTCATTTCCAAATAAGTTTTAAGGACATTTAATTTGCTTCTTCAATTCTTTCATTTATGTTATGTTGTCTTGTCTCTGTTTTTTTTTTGGCAGTATCACATTTTAGGGCACACACACACACAAGCTGAGCAAGTTTCTAGTGGTTGAAACCTGAAAATCAGGTTTGGTGTTAAGTGAAACACCTGATGGAGAAATTGAGAGCTGATACCCTGCTGTGCTTTGTATCTGTTCATCTGCAGGCGCTGACGGGTCCAGAGACCATTCCTGGAAAATGAAAAACCATCAGTGTTTGCATTTGGCATGTTAGTCATCGGCTGACCCTCTCCACAACACGATGGACGACGTTGAAATGGAGGCCTCGCCGTCAGGCAGCTCCCTCGGGGAGGCAGCGTCTGGTAGAGGACAGCAGGTCGAGTTTAATGAAGATGATGATGATCTCTACTTCATCCCTGAGAGAAGACCATCGCTGGACCTTGGAGAAAATCCAATGGATATTGCCTCCTGGTACTGAGATCCTTTTCACATACTTACTATTTCACATGGAATTTACATGTACTGTCATTAGATTATATGGATAGTCAGATGTTATTTACCTGAATTTAATGTGATAAGTCACAACAATTACAATTATACATTTTTAAAAATACTGAGTACTTTTTTTTTTAATTTTGGGGCTTTTAGAATGAAGCAAGCCCAAAGATAAATAAAGCAGTAATCCCCCCCCCCCCCCCAAAAAAAAGGAAAAGTGAAATGAATCATAATAGAAAATGGGGTTAAGTCCATGCTTGTCCATCAACCTTCAAAAGTTTTTGTAGATCCTAATACAAATACCCAAGACTTGACAGCCATGATGCTGCTTGTGAAAGACATTGAAGCTTAAAATGAACTGCTTATCTGACATGCGTTATGGAAACCAGTGATGGCTTGTTATGTGGTCACTAAGCAATTAACAAACTGTAATTTTTCTCTATTTTCTTATTTTCAGGCCACAACCGAGCCGGGGCCCAGCCCCAGCTCTGAGCTACGTGTCACAGACATCTTCAATGATCTCAGTCGAAATGGTTGACGAAGAAGAAGGATGCTCCACGAGGTACAAGAAAAAGTATTCAGCAAAGCTTAAATCAGTCTAGAAATGTGTGTATTCATCACATTAAATTCAGGAAACAGCTGTGCCAGTGTGCCTGACAATGTACTATGACTTGCTGTTACTTATTGAGTCCAAGGACAACTGTGCTATAATCTCGTAGTCACGCTAAAGCCAATCTTAAGTCCTCTTGTCTGCCTGATTTAAGGGTCCAGCTGGAAAGAACAGATTCGTACTCAAGCTGCTACTCCTTTGACAGTGACGACTGTGAAAAGAAAATCCCTAAGTAAGAAATACAGACACATAAAGGCACTAAGAAATGTATGTGTGACTTCATGCAAGATTGACACTTGAATATATTTACAACAGGTTTAAAGATAAAGATGACGGGATTGGAGAGCCGTCTGCCACACCTGAGTTAGTCCAACCCACGAATGAGATCAGGCATCCTTCTCTGACTCTGGCGTTCACCTTCACGGTCAGTTTTGTTTCTCTATTGTATCAGTTGGAAAGACACAAAGTACAAAACAGCTGACTCAGTTGACAACAACAACAGCACTGGAATTAAAATGTAATCCTTCTTCTCTTTTGGAATCAGTCTCTCTGCAAAATCCTTAACGAGCTGAAAGACCCAGATAAGAGAAGATTCAAGATGATGCTGTGGAGCCGTTACCCACAGACATTCAACACTTCTCCAAAAAGCATGGACATGTTGGACATTGTGGACCGTTTGCTGGAGCGTTACAGCATTGAAGTAGCTATGCAGGTCACAAAAGTCCTTCTGGAAGAGATGGGGCAGAGGAAGATGGTTAGAGAGCTCTATACTATGTGCCTCAGACGTAAGTACACCCCTGAATTACTTACTATTATTAATATAATAATGATTTGATATGATATATTTACATGTACACTTTTTGTTTTTTTCAGACGAAGTGCGTTACGATTTAGGCGAGACATATAAGAGGAAATATTGTGACGTATGCGAGGACTTGCACGTGTCGGAAGAGAAGAGGCAATTTAATGATCTTTATACTGACAACTTCATAACCTCAACATGTGACAATGGGCCAAATATTGAACATGAGGTTATGAAGATTGAAAAACTGGACAGCAACCGGGAAGCTGGGATGCGTCTTGCTCCTGGTTATATTTTGAACACTGACAGGCTGGCGCTGCACAGCAACATCAAGTTAATACTGCTCTCTGGAGTGGCAGGCGCAGGGAAGTCAATGGCGGTCAGAAAGTTGATCCTCGAATGGACAAAAGACCAGCCTGATACTTTTTTGTTTCCTTTACCGTTCAGAGAGCTCAAACAGTTCGAGGGCACCAAGATCTCCCTGTTGGAAATAATGCAGACGCTCTACCCAGAAATAAAGAAACTGAGGGATGAGGATTATAGATGTGATGAGTTCCCAGTGATGTTTGTCTTTGATGGCCTTGATGAGTACAGTGGGAAGATTGACTTTGAAAACACAGAGCTTGTCAGCGACTATAAAGAGACCACCACCCTGAACGGCATCGTGGTCAACCTCCTCAGAGGGAGGCTGCTCTACCGCGGCATTTTCCTGGTCACCAGCCGGTCCCAATTAAAGCGAGCTATTCCGTGGGATACGCACTATGAGGAGATAGAGGTGCGTGGATTCCCCGAGTTGGACAAGAATGAGTTCTTCAAGAAGAGATTTACTAACCCCGATCAAGCAACGCGGGTGATTGCCTACATCAAATCTTCCAAATCGCTCCATGTCATGTGCCACCTGCCCTTGTTCTGCACAGTGGTTGCCGATGAGTGGGATCGAATCTTTAGGGAGCAGGGAATGCAGGGAGAGCCGCCCAGGGGCATCACTTACTTGTACACAAAGCTTGTGCTGGTGCTCATGCGGCAGTATCGCAAATTTCGAGCTCCAGACAGGAGCCCGGAGGAAGAATGCAATTTTCTGATGAATCTTGGGAAGTTGGCTTTCACCTTGTTGGAAAAAGGCGAGTTCAAGATCAACAAGTCGGACTGGAAAGTTAATGAGATCTGTGACGAGGAGGCGGTCGTGAACAGCGGGCTGTGCACAGAGTATGTCACAAAGCCATACGTCTTGTTTCACGAGAAGGTGGTGAGCTTCATCCACCCCACCGTGCAGGAGTACCTGGCTGCCCTGTACGCGTTTCTGTCCTTTACAAACCAAGGCAAGAACATTTTTGAGCAGCATCTGAGAGAAAGGTTGAAAGGGATGTTCAAGGGGCCCAAAATCACAGAGCTGTACAAGAGTGCTGTGGACAAAAGCCTGCTCTGCGAAGACGGCAAAATGGACATTTTCCTGCGTTTCCTGCTTGGATTTTCACATCAGACCAACCGGGACCTCCTCCAGCGGCTCTACGTCTCCAATGAAAAGTGGCCGGCAGTGACTGCAGATGCTGCAGCACTCCTCCGGAAGAGGATTAGAGAAAACCCGCATCCCAACAGGATGGAGAACTTGCAGCGTTGCTTTGAGGAGCTGGGTGTGTCTGCATCAGAGGCATCCCGTTGATTTGACTCTTAAAAACTTAAAAACTGTTTGATGCACAAAATCATCACATTTCACTACAAAGTGTGTCAAGACTTTCTCTGGAGAGGAGGTAAACTTATAAAGACCTGTGCCTGTGCTGATGGAGAAACATGTACGTCTGCTATTCCTTAAACAAATGTGTTTTCTTTCTCAGCAATTTTAAGAGTGAAGAGTTTTTAAGCATTTACAGCTTATATAATCATTAGTTCTTGATTTGCCAAAGATGTGGAGTCTTAAAGAGAAATGGAAATGTGTGATTTTTTGTGTCTTATGATGGATTTACAAAAGCTAATAAGGCGGCCTTACTTTCTCTTTTTTTTATATAAAATGTACATATTTGTGATCATCATCATTAATTATTGCAGCCTCTCTACTGTTAAGATATTAACATTCATTTCAATTCAGATTTAAAAGAACTGACACTATCAGATGAACATGGCCATTTTGTGATCCCATGTATTTAATTAAATTGATTTGATTATTACTGAAACATTTGTGAAAACTGAATCATTTTGTATTCTGTTGGCTGCTTGTTTTCTGCTACACAAGGTGGTAATCACACTGAAGAGCTGTTATGAAAGTAACGACAGTGACACCAAAAAAAAAAAAAAGTTACCAACTTGACATCAATGATTCAATTGACAATAGATCTTTGGGGAAATCGCCACAGTGACTCATCATCAGCACTGAAGGGGTTGTGAATGAATTGACTGAATCAGCTTTGTCTCATTATTATAGTGTATTTCAAAATGCTGCAATATACAAATTTAAGATGGCTCATCGACACACAGACACTGAAATCATTCAGAAGCACAACAAATAACCATTTACAATATTCTCTATATTATACATTAAAAGACAGCAACATTGTGAAGTCGAGTCATCTAAATTACACTGATTTAGACAGTTTAATATCACATTCCTATCAAGGAGGCAGTTACACATTAAATGTCTGGATGTCGTTTCCTTGGATAAAGCAGAGGATCATCAAACCAAATGCATACCAAGTTCCACCTGACAGTGTGCATATATAATAGTAAATTCACAGATAATTTCAACATGAATCATTTTGTAAGATAAAATATGGCTCAGAGATCTTCATCACTTTTCACAGCAGCAACATTTAGTGTTTCCTTCTTTTTCCTACACGCGAACCCCGTGATGCTGATAGAGTTACTTGCTTTTGGGCCGTTCCAGAGGTGTTGGTCACAACACAGGTGAAGTTGGATGTGAAGTCCTCTGCCGTGACGTTCAGCAGCAGCAAACTCCTATGCAGGATCAGACCTTCCGCCAAAGTTTCCCTAAAACAAACAGTCATTAGGCCCTTGCTGAAGGCTTGTTAGGATAACACAGTCTGCAGAACCTGTTGCAGCTTGATGTTTGATCAACTGTACACGGATTATTAAATGGCTGCTCTAATGTGGTATGGTGACTTCCATTGAAACGTTAATATCAAAGTCATAATACTCACTCCTCTGATTCTACTATTCTCCCATTGGTGCATATGTCCTCAGGGAAAGCGCCATTGACGAGCCAGTAGATAAGTGTCACATCATCTTCGTCGTTTGTAAATGCATCACAGTGAAGTACCACAGTTTGACCTTTAAGGCAAAATACATACGGACCACAAACGCAGCTTTAAATTAGCTTCATATTAAAATCCTTTGATCTGTTGGCCAACAACAGGTCAACGATGCTGCAAATGTCAGAATACACTTAATAGGTGTTGATAATTTCAGATGTTACCTCGATGACATTTAATTTGGACTTCTTGTTCCCCAATGATCTCTGGAGATTCATCTTCTGAAACTGGAGAAAAGATTTAGTTTAGCACATAAACTGAATCGCATTAGAACAAAAGCTTTTTGTCAGCCACAAAAATATTGTACCTGGAAATCCATCTGCAAGCAGCAGAGACAGAGAGACCAGTGCTGTTGCAGAGACAGATGTTAACAGCCGAAGCCACAATACAGTCAAAATGAACAGTTTGGTGTTATTGAATATTACCTTTGACAGCAGATGACAGCTTCATACTGACAGCTCCAGTGAGAGGTTTTTTAGTGCAAGCTGCCGTTTGGAAATACTTTATAGAGAGAATTCACTTCCTCTCCTCCCACACAGAGAGCATTAAACATGGACATAAACAATACAATGGGGAAATTCCTCTTAGACTGGCCCTCTCCTGTTTCTGGGGGTTGTTGACACATCATGGTTACACAGATGACAACTCTGTCACCTGATCCAATTATGTCAGTATATCCTCAGTGCATGAACATGTGGTTTTAAACGTTGGGAGCATAAACCGCAACATGCAAATGTAAATCATCATCATACACACACATCTAAACCATGTGACATTTATTAACAGATCTTGATCAAAACATTGACAACAGAACAAAATGATCATGTTGGCCTTGTTGTACACAGTCCCTTTGGGACCTCCATTTGAACAGATCACATTGAAATAAGACTGGCACCATCAGCACTCTCACGGAGTTAAAGGATCATGCTCAGATGTTTTCTGTCCTCGTCAAGTCAGATTTTGTTAAAGTTAAGATTAGGGTTAGTTCATCCAATTATCTGCTGGTATCTCAGCTTCACGCTTACTAGGAAACTTCAATTTCAGGACTGTCAAAGTTCAGTCAAACTATAGAAAAACATTTATCACCTATAGCAATATCTAGCCATGCAGATTCTATTTTGTTTTTATCTGCTCAGACTTTCTGCTACCCCAATAAAATGTAGGTATTAATGCCAACAGCATAGAAAATGCTTCAAAATTGTAGCAGCAATGCGTCTCGTCCCCCAAACTCAACAGTTGAACATTTCTTTGGTAGAAAGTAGTTCCAAAGAAAACTGACCGAGTTACAGATAGAGCTACAGCAAGTGAGAAAATTTTAAAAAGTCAGTGAACTGGCCGTTCAATCAAAACATATAATTGTGTGAGGACTGTTTGATAAATAGTGACATTTCTCCGATTTAAAAGCAGACTTAATGATGCGAGATATTGCATAAAATTAAAAAGTCAAAACAAAGACTGTTTTGCCAAGTTGGTAAGGATGAGTGTGCATGAAGACAGTGTGGACATTTTGAAATCAAGTAACAAGGAGTTCCATCTTAACAAGTTCTCTATGAGGAATCCTCTGCTCATGTTATGACTGGCACTTTCCCCCCGCACCGTGACGAAGCCTCTGCACGTACAGAGCATGACTCTCAGCGTGTAGGAAACTGTCGGCCGTGTCACTTCAACATCAAGCGGGTCAAACGGTTACGTGAGTGATTACACAAGTGACGCAGTCGTAAAATGAGTGCAGAGGAAGTCTGTGGGTACTGGATTTGTAAATTGAGGAGGTAAAGGGAGCAATTGTTATGATTATTTCCTTTTAATATTTATTAGTATTACTCATATAATCAACATGAGGATGAAAAACTCTAGCATGACCCTTTAAGCATCAACACACACTTAAGACATAAATTAGTGAAATGCACCTTTCTAATGATTTTGAGAACCGCTTAACTAGGTTGTGAGAATGCACAAACCAATTATTAGGTGTAATGTTGTGTGAAGAAAATCCTGGGAAATCGACACAGACATCCAAATTCAGATTACCAATAAAATTCAAATAAACCGTAAATACAGATAATGTGTGCCTATAAATATATACAAAAAGTATAGACACTTTTTATTGGTGTTTTAGTTCAATGTTAGGCCCACTCAGTCTTTTGAGCCCGTGCATATCTTCTTCGCGTGGCGTTTATGTCCATATCTGCCAGTTGCAGGTCACTCCAGACCCAGGACGTAGTTAATACCTTGCACAAATCCAATAATAACGGGTTGCCAAGCCACCAAGTACCGAAGCCAGTCTAAAAGTTGTCCGTACATGACATGTGGCCTCTCCCAGCTAAAAAAAAATTGGTTAAGGAAAATAACATTTACAATAGCATGCTTTAGTTGTCGTTGCACACAAAATCATAGCAACTGACAATGATAATTTATGCTCATGTGAAGCCTCAGTAACATACAACTGATGACAGTGAGGATTTGTGTTTAGTTTTTGTGGCAGCATCAGCATTGTCGCAGCGTCACCGCAGCTGTCTGAAGGGTGAACACCGAACCACAAAAAGGAACAGGAACTTGGCATATAACCTATAAATCTCTTGTCCCAACTGCCTCCAATAAGCTGCCTGAAATATTCACCCACTTACTGTCAGAGCTTCCTGTTACAGGAAAGATGCCCTTCTCCAGTAACTTGCCATGGCTGGGTTTTCTCAGCAATGATTTGGTGTCTGTGGCTGAGAAATCCCAACCAGGTCAGGTTTGGACGTGGCATTTTAATCTATTTGATTTCTGAAATAAAACCAACTCACTCATCAACTCACGACACGAACAACAGATATTCAGTGACAAAAAAAAATTGGAACAATGAAAACAATAATAAAAAGGATACGGGTTACTGAACATCCTCTTCAGATCCACCTTCTCCTTGCAATACGGGCACATCTGCTTCTTTCCGACGATGCACCATCCCCTTATGCAGAACTCATGGAACCTGGTTATGGAGTTAAGGCTCGGCACAGGAAGACGTGAGCAACAGTTGAAAACCAATACACAGGACAAAATTTTCTTTCCCTTGAAATGGCAGTTTTAGTGGAATATGAAAATGACGGACAAGATGCTGCGATGAATGTATGAAATCATAGATGATTACCAGTACATATATCAAAGCTGAATTATGAAAATAAGCTATCAAATGTGCAAAGACCTGCTGCCTATGAAACTGTAATGTTCTGTAAATTAAGCACTAGCATGTTCTCCTGCAATTATCCAAAAGGGTGCGGAAGCAGTGCAAATCATAAAATTATTCAGATGTAGTTCACATCAAACATCAAAATGAGGAAAAATGCATGACCTGACTGATAGGCAGATTTTTTTTTACTGATCTCCTAGTATTTTCCCATAAAACCGTCTCTAGAGTTTCTACTATTCTACTATCATTACTAAAATGTAATGAAATGCCACTGAGCAGCAGTTCTGTGGATGGAAACATCTTGTTGATGGGAGAGTTCAAAGGCGAAAGGCCAGACAGACTGGAGCTCATAGAAAGGCTACAGTACACACAAGTACATAGGAGAAACATCTCATAGTGATCAACACATCCAGACCCAACCTGCTTCGTGCAAACACTCCAGGCTGGTGGAGATGTACTGGATTGGGAAATGTTTTCTTGGCACACTTGGACACTGGTCTCTAGTACTAGTCACCAACTGTTTAAATGTAATAACCTCTCTGGATACTGTTGCAGCCATACAGATTATTTTATGACTCCAACTTAGAATATAATGGCAATTTAAAGCATGATAATGATCTGTACTGAGTGAGTTAAATTTACTTTGGTGACTTCCCAAGTCCAGGATGATCATGATCATATCAGCATTAAACTGAATATTTACAAAATTTGCTGAGTTGATGCCATGAAGCCCTGAGACTGTTTTGAGAACAAAGGGAACTGCTCTCAACACGTGTGATGTTCCTAAACAAGTGCTCAGGGAGTGTATCTGTAAATAATATCACAAGTGGAATTAACCAAAATCCCCCAATAACATCTGCCTGCTGATAAGAGCTGTGCTGATATGATTGCATATCAATTACAGTGTAGAAGCAGCAAAAGATAATAGTGGGGGAAGTCATATAAATTCAGAAGAACAGACAGGCATAACATCAACAGTCTGATATAAAGGTCAAGTTAACTGTCAATTTCCCTTTGGTCTGCTGATTTAGTGCACGCACTATTCGCAAATGCACAACTTTACCTTTTACAGAAATTAAATTTTCCACAGTGTGCCTTCACTTCTCTTTCGCTGATACAAGAGATAATAGTATGACCATATGTCAATAACTGCGTGGCAGGATACACATGGTTGCAGGATAATCTGTATGTGTTCTCAATAATCCCTTCTTCACTGACATCCACAAGAATGGGCTGACCACACACGGCGCAGATATTGTCAGAGAGGTGCTTGGTTGGCATGCCCGATGCACTGTAATACTGAAAAGAAAATATAATAAAACACACTTTAGCTCATAGTCATTACTATCAACAGGGCAACATACAGTGTCTGTAATCGGTCCACTCACCCCAACAGTTGAAGCCATGAAGTCTGCACACATTTCTGCAAAGTCCCGTCCCAGCACCCCGTAGTACAGACCGTAGAATAGTAGTGAAACGCCAAAGTCCATTGCATCCTCTGGCTTTATCCTGGACAGAAAAACCACCACGTGAACACCATGGCTCAGTTTAGCCAACAGAACAGATACGTCTGGTGTTAATGCTAAAACAAGTGGCCAAACACATTGAAAGCTTTGTTTGATAGAAAGTTCTATTGAATCTAGCAGCCATTTATTAATTATTTTAACCACAGCACAGAGTCTGATGGCAAGTTTTAGAAGTGTTACCCTCAATATGGATTATATATGTGTATATGTATGTGCATGTTTGTATAAATATATCATTTTTCTTTTGAATTAATCCCCTTTACAGCGGGGAAAATAAGTATTGAACACGTCAACATTTTTCTCAGAAAATATATTTCTAATAGAGCTATTGACATGAAATTTTCACCAGATGTCGGCATCAACCCAAGGAATGCACACATACAAAGAAATCCGAACATTAATGTCCATAAATTAAGTCATGTGTAATAAAGTGAAATGACACAGGGAATAAGTATTGAACACATGAAGAAAAGGAGGGGCAAACAGGTATGGAAAGCCAAGAAAGCAGCTGGAGTTTGTCAGTATTTAGAATGTAATCCTGTCTCCTATCAGTGCAAAGTAATATCTGCTGGTTTAGTCCTGATTGATGCCTTTTAAAAAGGTTTCTCACCACCAAGGTGTCAGACAAGAAGTATTGCATGATGGGCAATGGCAAAGAGCTGTCTAAGAGCTGTCTAAAGACCTACACAACCTTACTATTGCAAAACAGGAGTCAAAACAATAATCAGAAGGGTTCCCTAACAGTCCAGGACACTGGTGGAGAGCTTCAGACAGACCTGGGATCAGCAGGTACAGTTGTTTCAAAGAAAACAATAAGTAATGCACTCAACCGCCATGTCTTGCATGGTGTGTGTGCATCAAAAAGGCATCAATCAGGACTAAACCAGCAGATATTACTTTGCACTGATAGGAGACAGGATTACATTCTAAATACTGACAAACTCCAGCTGCTTTCTTGGCTTTCCATACCTTTTTGCCCCTCCTTTTCTTCATGTGTTCAATACTTATTCCCTGTGTCATTTCACTTTATTACACATAACTTAATTTATGGACATTAATGTTCGGATTTCTTTGTATGTGTGCATTACTTGGGTTGATGCCGACATCTGGTGAAAATTTCATGTCAATAGCTCCATTAGAAATATATTTTCTGAGAAAAATGTTGACGTGTTCAATACTTATTTTCCCCGCTGTATATGTTTATGTATATTTTGAGATTTTTAATCTAATTTAATTTTTAATTTTAATTTAATATAACTTTAACGACCATTATATGTAAATGTATGATGTTTGTATTACAGTCTGTTGTGTATTATGTTCAAAATGAAAAAAATGAATAAAGAGAGTTTGGGAGAAAAAAAAAAAGCTTTGTTTGTTTTACATATTTGACCATGGTAACGAAAGCTAAAGTTCAGCTGCATCATATAATTAAGAAATCTGAGACAGAGCCTCTGTGTCAAAGGTGAGGAAGTTTCCAGATTAGGTGATATTTCTAGGTAGGAAGTGTAAACCATGTCATTCAGGAAGGTTGACAGTGTTATGGCTTCCTGTTAATTCACACACCTGTGATATGAGATGATAAAGTTAATCAAATTCTAGTGGTCCCGACCACAGATAAAGATTAAAAGAAAGAGAAAAAAGGGTGAAAACACCACCCATCAATCGAGTATTTCAATGAATAATGAATAGGCTGAAGGAATTGTAATTGTTAAAATGTACTGCTTGTCTTCTGATTGTCTTTTTTTCTTTCAATTGACTGTAAAGTGTTTCGTGACCATGTGTCTATGGTGATTCTACACTTCAAATAAATTGAAATTGAATTGAAAAATCTGAACCTGAAATGGAAAATAAAGGGAAGTAAAAATAGCTAGTGTTGTCAAAAGCAACCTAGAGTTTATTTTCAGTGGTTTAAAAGAAAATCCACTATATTTTCAACAGTAATAGAGATTAATTGAGGAGGAAAAAAAAAAAAAAAAAAAAAAAAAAAGTTAATTTAGCTCCATTTAAATGTTGTGGAACTGATGATACATACCTGAATATTAGGTTTATACCAAAAAGTGTAAACATGACGACAGTATAGCCAACTATTCCTGTGGCATAGCTGATCTTGTAGAGGAGGAGGAACCACTTGTACACCAACCTATGAAACACAAACAAAGGAGTTTGTTAGAAAATGTAATGCACAGTCCGATTACTGAAGACGCAGATGTCTCTCAATATCGGCGAGGTGTAAACAATGGTTATACCGTGGTGTGGTGCAGGCCAGTGGCTTGCGAGTGGCACGGTAGGAGATGTACGCTGTGATGACAGAGAAGATAAACCACGTGGTCAAGAACCTCCACCAGTGAAGTTTGGTAGTAAAGTAGAGAGGAACTACCCACATCTGGAACAGAGTCACCAGCTACAAGACAGAACAGTACACATGTTAGAGAAGCACGCAAGTATTGTGTAAACATACAACAATAATATTTCACTTTTGGAATGAATATAGTGTATTTTTATGTTGCCATGTGGATTGAAATAAGACAATACACTATTGTGAGTGGCACCGCTGTCGGTATTTTCTCTTCTCGTTCTTTAATCCCTTCCCTCCCAATCAGTGCAAACACACACAAACACAAACCACCTAGCTTACACCTAAATTCTTTCTGCATCCAAAACATTAATTATTGTAATCATGTGTCTTCAGACAAAACCTCACACATTTTTCTTGGGTGTGTTTAGTGTCTTACATTGTATGACTTTGGATGTCTCTGTTTCCATTGCACAAGGACTAGCTGGGCGACAACCAGAGTGACTATGAGGATGAGCACCATCTCTGCGTGCATGGCCTCATGGCCTTTGTGCTTGGCATGCATTCTCGCATGCTCCACCCTGTGGAAAAAGAAGAACTTGTTAAACTATGGTCAGACACACAACTTGGTGATTCATAACAATGCAGGACAGGCGTGTCTTTAAAAGGTGCAATACACAGCCCTGTGCACTGGTGTCTCCCAATGGTTGGGCTGGGAACTGTTTGTAACATCAACTTTTAATAACCTGGCTGTCACAAAATGTTTCTGCTGCACTTGGTTAGACTATGTGTTAAACATAAAAGAAAGGAGGCATGCAAAACATTTAATGTCAGTGAGATGAGCTTCTATCAGCAGAGTACTTTCTTACACGTCATGTCCCCATTCACTGTCTAAAGTTATTGTTAATTTTCTACCAAATCTAAAAGTGTTTAACTGGGATGTGTGAACTTATTTTCATTACCTAAAAATATTGTGGCTTAATGACTAAAAACCCTTGCAGAGAAAATAAAGAAATTTGACCACATTATATATTGACAAACAAATAATCAAAACCAGACAAACCACAAGAGTTGCAATTTCTTAAAAAGGGTAAAATGATGTTCAAATACCCTCCTTATGTGGTGTGTCTGTGAGTTTATACATTTATGAATGTCCCTCCTGTAATGAATGACTTATCTTATTGTCACAAACGCTCGCTATGCACCACAAACACACTGTAATAAGAGCTCCTGTTGATAAAAATAAATCTTTAAAAAAAAAAAGAAGGTGTTGTTGTTAAGGAACGTGCTTGTTTTGGTGCAGGCCCCAACAGAAATGACACTGTCATCATTCTTCATATTCACACTAGATATCAAAATGACCTTTCCAACTGACCCACAGACTCGTATTACAATATCTGCCAAAATGACAGCAGCTTTTCTGTATATTTTTTAGCCCCATTATACACATATAGGTTGCAAAACAATGAATAAAAGTGTTGTTCAGACACTTACCTCCACTTTTCTTCTGGTGAGAGCTTGGACACATCGAACTACAGACAACAGACAAGGACAAAATAATGATTATTACTACCAATTAAGCAGCCAGCAATACAAACTGATAATACAGGCTCAACTGAGCACATACAAATATTTGTCTTTCTGACCCAATTCAAAGATAATTTGTTTTCATGTGTGGCTTATCTTAAGAGTTACACAACAGGACAGCAACAGGACAGTCACAATTGATTACTAATAACAAAGCGACCACACCTAACTAGTATAGTAAGCAATACCTCTCACAAAGTTGAGGTAAGAGGGCTATTCCTGAATTTATCCTACCGAAAAATGTGTTTTTTTTTGTGTTTTTTATTTATTTTATTTTTTACTTCTGACATGAAACACAGAAGGTCTCCTCACACTTTATTCACTTGATCACACTTAATCATCAGTAGATCAAACACAAGGCTCTTATGTTTACTTTGTCAGCCTGTTGTAAAACCAGCCATGCAGCTCATACTGCCTCTGAGGCACATTTATTAACATTAAAAATGACTTAAGTAGGTTGAAACTGTTTGTTTTGTGGTGCATGACAGTTTGAGCACCTGCTCTGACATCAGTTTGACTTTCAGGTTTGGTGTGACCATAAGACTGAAATCACACCGGAAGTGGTATGATCGCCTCCCCCAGCCTTAACACTGATAACCCCTTCAGAAAAGGCAATCACCTTTGACCCAATCGGCCACATCAGCTTTATTTGTAAAGTTACAACGTCGGCCAAACACCTATTTTAAACCGAACTGTGTGTGCAGCTTTACAAGTAGCTTCGATGAATGGGTATTTTATTTTGAAAAATAACCTCTCAGCTACTTTAACCAGATAACGGCATGACTTGAACGTTAGCCGGCTAACTAGCTTAGCATTTTTAATAGCTCACGGGGCGTTTCTCGCTGGCCTCGTTGATTCTATTGAACGAAACGCAGACTTTCATGTTCGGTGTACAATGCACTCAAGCAGACACTAAACCTTTGCTCGGTAACAGATGGCTCAGTCTGTAGCAGTGGTTAGCTTTCTTACGCTGTGCTAAACCGTTGGTAGCAGCAGCTAACACAAGAGTTTCCGCTCTGGCAGCCCCGCACACCGATATAATTCACCCCCATCGCGCTTTTTCTGTCATGTTGGGTCGATGTGTCCGATTCCTCTCACCTGGTTCGGTTCATCGTGATGCTCCAGTCCATGGTCGTGCTCCACTCCATCAACCTCCACCTCAAACACCCCGGCCATCTTCAGGAGTGTTGCTTCAATGCTTACGGTTCCGTTCCGGGTCCATTGGCATTAGCAACACGGGTAAGACTGTCATTTCCGGTCTGGTTTGGTTTTGTCTTTTCAAATTAAAAGCCTTCCCCGCAGATCGTGTGACTGTCATCTTCAGGTTTTTTTTTTTTTTTTTTTTTTTTTTTTTTTTTTTTTTTTTACTTTTTACTTTTCCTCAGTGTTCATTCATTTTAAACATTTTTTAATACACAGTCGTCCTGAAATTACTAAATAACCATCTCTCTTTTCACCGGCCTCTGTTAAATTGTATACATTTTCGTCTTAACGTTTCTGTTTCTTGTACATTTCCACAATCATGGATATAAGGTTATTCTCAACCTTCAGTCTATGTTCTCAACTGTCTCCGCCTCGCATTAATGCCACAGATGGCTGTTTCCTGTCATGGTGCGTACAGTTGTTATATCCAGTTAGTCTGCTTATTCTTGTTTGCCATTTAGTCCCCTTCAAAATAAAAGTCGGAAAATGTAGGTCAAATATAGTGAGTGTGTGACTTGGTATGCGCAAATAAGGTCAAGTCAATTTGCAAGAGATTTACCTAAAAGGAAATGTATGCGTGCAAAGCAGAAAACTGAGGTTTCAATGAAAATTAAACTCTGACATTAGTGGGAGTATCTTTTCAAAGAAAAATTATAATGTAAAAGTGTGGAACTAGCAGAAATCCTGCTCTGAACATAATAGTGTATAAGTAAAACTAGTAAGTACAGTACAACTATCACCTTCATGTTGCAGTTGGTAAGGGTGGGGCTATTTCCTCCAGAGTGGCTCAATCTAATCACTGGTTAACTATTAGCTAATGATCTGAATCTGCAACGTGACTGTCAGAAAATAATGTAATAAAAATGCAATGTTTACAGTAGAAATGTTTAATTGAGGAAGTTAACACAGCATAACATACATAATCTCAAAAATACAGTATTTGACAGTTACCTCTCCTATACTGAATGGTGCCGGTGGTGTATTTCCCATGGTATTTCCTTAAGCTTTTCATTTGTTAATTCAGCCTTTACTTTATTATACCTTTCAGTAACTTTTAACTTTCTGAACTGCAAGTAAAACTAGCCTTTTATTATTGTTATGTATATCTCTACTGTGGTATTTACATTAGACAAGGCAGGGCATCTTCATTTTCATAACAAATTTCACACATTATGGGAATAAAGAGGTTTACATAGAAATAATAACATAAAACATAACAAAGGATACAGATGCATAATAATGAGAAAATATACAAAAGGTAAAATGAATCACAAAATTGTTCATAATATAAATGTCACCATTAAAAATATAAAAAGTGAAGGCAAGAGATGGCAAGATACATAACGTTACTCATCAGACCTACCTGTTTCAGAAAAGACTTGTCATGATACTTATATCTTAGATTTCATGTTTTTATTTGACTGAGAGTCTTAATATTGTTTGGTCGCCTTAGCGTTACAACTTTTTTACTGCATAAAACGATAAGCAGCAGTATTTCTGTTGCAATAAAGACGATAATTACATGACACAAGAGGATCTGTTGTTTGGAATATCCCGCCAGATTTCACCCGGAAAAGGAGACCGGAAGTGGATTCTGATTGGTCGAAGCGTCGGTCGAGGTCGCCTCTGATTGGCTGAGCCGCTGACACAAAGCCTTGTAACTGGCCTGTGTCTTGTTGGCGCCCTCAGTTTGAGATTCAACTGAGCCGGCTGGCGGAT
Organism: Trachurus trachurus; assembly: GCF_905171665.1. Taxonomy (NCBI): domain Eukaryota; kingdom Metazoa; phylum Chordata; class Actinopteri; order Carangiformes; family Carangidae; genus Trachurus; species Trachurus trachurus. Next base: position 14,033,319 of record NC_139903.1, on the reverse strand, counting down.
TGTTCTCGCTGTGTTATAACCTGCTATAATAACCACACAAAAGACGAGTCGTTTTCAGGAAGATAACATCGACATCGACTTTGTGAGGAAACCAACAACTTGCTGCCAACATGCACGTAATTAAGCGAGGTACAGTGGTTTCCTTTTCTTTATTTTCTTGTTGTCAAAGTGCTGTCAGATAAGACGGTGTCGGGCTGTAGAGATGTGCAGGAGTGGAAAAATTCCTCGAAAGCTCCGACAAGTGTCAATAAAACAAAGAAATACCGCACTTGAATGAGTCTTTACCTCAATTTCAATTAAATTTTTAAAATGTGTATTATGTAACGTTATGTTTGCGCGGGCTGTTTCCGTCGCGACATTACAACAAGAGAACAAAGACTTATGAAAGGAAACAAGCAGAGTTTATGTTTCTGTCATGCAGCTGAATATTAAACACATTTTTAATTGCAGCGTCGACTCACAGCCAAGAGTAAATAACCTTATCCTGCGTAGCCATTTAAACAAAGTAAAGCAGTGCACCTTCACTTTCATTTACAGTCATTTGTCATTTGGCATCAGTTGTTAAGGCGCGAAACAGGTGTCCTCTTGTTATCATAACTGGTTGAACAGGTGAAGGGATCAAGTTAATTAACAGCTGATAGTTGAGGCGTGTCAGCACTACAGTCTATGGTTCACCACTGTAATTATAGTCATAACCCTGAAACCGGAAATTAACCTCATCTAAACATAGTGACTGAAGAGGAAGAGGAGGATTGATGATAATGATGATGTTTGTTGTTTTTCAGATGGCCGCCAGGAGGGAGTTACTTTTGATAAAATCACATCTCGCATCCAGAAGCTTTGCTATGGACTCAATTCTGACTTTGTGGATCCTGTAAGTTGAAACCACTTTGAAGCAATCTCTACAAAAAAAAAAAAGTCTTAAAAGAAAAAAACAAACAATTAAATCATCTTTTATCTCTGTGTGTGCAGGCCCAGATTACAATGAAGGTGATCCAGGGTCTGTACAGTGGAGTCACCACCGTGGAGCTGGACACTCTGGCAGCTGAGACTGCTGCCACCCTCACCACCAAACATCCAGACTATGCAATCCTGGCAGCGCGGATCGCTGTGTCCAACCTGCACAAAGAGACCAAGAAAGTATTCAGTGGTGAGTAAAAGATGATAAGAAAAATGATGGTGCAATATAGTTCAATGATTTACAGAATTATAATTACATGTAATTAAATAAGGACATACGTATGGTTGTTGTCATTGTAGATCTACAATGAAATTTCAAATAAGAGTTAAAACAAAAACTAGTTGAAACAGCAGTAAACTTGGTAAAAAAAAAAAAAAAAAAAACCTGATAATAGTTCAACAGTCTGTTTTTTTGTCCTCTGTTTTAGATATTCATTCAACACAGTTAAAGTGGTTAAATTATTCTTACATCTACATCTTACACCTTTTTTTCCTTTTTCACTTTTGTAGATGTGATGGAAGACCTGTACAACTATGTCAACCCATTAAACAAGCGCCACTCTCCTATGATCTCCAAGGAGACGCTCGACCTTGTCCTGGAGAACAAGGCTGTACGTGTTGATATATTTTGTTCATATTTTCAAATGTGAAGTTACTGTTATTATTATGTTTCGCATTTCTTATGAAAATGTCCTCTCCTCTTTGCAGCGCCTCAACTCGGCCATCATTTTCGACAGGGACTTCTCCTACAACTTCTTTGGGTTCAAGGTGATTACGAATTCCATCTACTCATACATTTAACATCTTACTTGAGATCATTGCTGTAGAAATCTAATTTGTTTGTGTCCTTGTACTCTGACAGACTCTGGAGCGGTCTTATTTGTTGAAGATCAACGGCAAAGGTGAGACTTGTTTGCTTTTCTACAGCTTCTCAGGAATCATATCTTTTGTTGTGTGTCTTTTTTTTTATCATTCGATCGCTAATCCATCTGTGTTTCGTGCAGTTGCTGAGAGACCCCAGCACATGCTGATGAGAGTGTCTGTGGGGATTCATAAAGGAGACATTGACGCAGCCATTGAGACCTACAACCTGCTGTCAGAGAAGTGGTTCACTCACGCCTCACCTACACTCTTCAACGCTGGCACCAACAGGCCACAGCTGTCCAGGTGGGACCTGAGGGACTTTAGCAGAGTTGACCAAATGTCTGATGTTTTTGTTGAAACTTCTTTTTCTGATCTGCTTTGTTTGGGTTTTTGCAGTTGTTTCTTGCTGACCATGAAGGATGACAGCATCGAAGGCATTTACGACACATTGAAGCAGTGCGCCCTCATCTCCAAATCAGCTGGAGGTATTGGATTGGCAGTTAGCTGCATCAGAGCGACAGGCAGCTATATCGCTGGGGTGAGCAAAATGCACACTACAGGGAGTAAAATCAAGGAGATACAGAGGAGCTTTAATTTACTCAGTGCAAGGTTTTTATATGGCTAATTGTGTTTAATATATTTCAGACAAATGGCAATTCCAATGGGCTGGTTCCTATGCTCCGAGTGTACAACAACACAGCTCGTTATGTCGACCAGGGTGGCAACAAGGTAAAGACAGATTTGTAATGCGCACAAAAACGCTGCCCGACATGTATTCACAATGTAGAAGTGATTTTAATCACCGGACTCTTTGTGTGTTTTTCACCTTTTCAGAGACCCGGTGCCTTCGCCGTGTATCTGGAGCCGTGGCATTTCGATGTGTTTGAGTTCTTAGAGCTGAAAAAGAACACAGGTAAAGAGGAGCAGAGGGCCAGAGACCTGTTCTTTGCTATGTGGATCCCAGACCTCTTTATGAAACGAGTGGAGAGCAATCAGGTGAGTACATGACTCAGAGAAATGTGTACAGGTTGAATTACAATATAGATTCTGTAATCTTTTGTATGCTTTATGCAAGCCTTGTTAGGTGTTTAGTCTACTTGCCAAAAATGAGTACCCGGAAATGTTGAGTACCCCAAAGTTTTATGTTAGAAATATATAGTATGGGTCCCCAGTATTCAGAAACTGCCGGATGCTAATTTATATATATTGGGCAATTAGCACAATTGACATAATTAGCATAAATTAGCATAGTTTCCTATATGGGCAATATTTCTGCAAAATTGACTTGGCTGATCTGGGCAATATTGGAGTGGTTTTAGGGGTTATTGATGATGCTGAATCCATTTCTGACATTTTCAAAATTCAAAATGGCTGTCTAAACCGAAGGGACCAGATTGAAATCCATCAAAATCGGCCCACTGGCGGTTTAAATCTGGTCACTACCGGTTTAGACAGCCATTTTGAATTTTGAAAATGTCAGAAATGGATTCAGCATCATCAATAACCCCTAAAACCACTCCAATATTGCCCAGATCAGCCAAGTCAATTTTGCAGAAATATTGCCCATATAGGAAACTATGCTAATTTATGCTAATTATGTCAATTGTGCTAATTGCCCAATATATATAAATTAGCATCCGGCAGTTTCTGAATACTGGGGACCCATACTATATATTTCTAACATAAAACTTTGGGGTACTCAACATTTCCGGGTTCACAATGGGGCCCTATGGGCTGGCAAGTAGACTAGTTTCTAAAATGTTGAACATAAATGTTTTGGGGAAAGTCTGATTGCTCCTCTGATATATTCTCATAGGACTGGTCTCTGATGTGTCCCAGTGAATGTCCTGGATTAGAGGACTGCTGGGGAGAGAAGTTTGAGGAGCTCTACACTAAGTAAGTTCAACATTAACGAGGTCTGTTCTCATCAAACAGCTCGTTTTCTCACAGCTAACCCGTCCCATGTATCCCGTGTGTCCTCAGATACGAGAAGGAGGGCAGGGCCAAGCGTGTGGTGAAGGCTCAGCAGCTGTGGCATGCCATCATCGAGTCGCAGACAGAAACTGGTACACCGTACATGCTCTACAAAGATGCCTGCAACAGGAAGAGCAACCAGCAGAATCTGGGCACCATCAAATCCAGCAATCTGTGCACAGAGATCGTGGAGTACACAAGCAAAGATGAGGTGAGGGGGATGAAGATGTCGTATTGATACCTAGAGATATAGCTAATTTCTCTAAACTTTATTTCAACCCCGACATGGTTTAGTAAATTTTATTCTCAACATGTATTTCTTCTCCGTTCAGGTTGCAGTGTGTAACTTGGCATCCATCGCCCTCAACATGTACGTCACCCCAGAAAGGACCTTTGACTTCAAAAAGCTTGCATCTGTCACCAAAGTCATCGTCAAGAACCTGAACAAGATTATTGACATCAACTACTACCCGGTGCCTGAGGTACGGTTCACTGACCAGTGCTGCTTCTTTACCACCAATGCATCCAGGTCCTGTGGCCTCAGTGTTAACAAGCGGCTCTTCTGTTTCTTCACAGGCTGAAAGATCCAACATGCGTCACAGGCCAATTGGAATCGGTGTGCAGGGTCTGGCTGACGCCTTCATCCTCATGCGTTATCCATTTGAAAGCCCAGAGGCCCAGTTGCTCAACATTCAGATCTTTGAGACCATCTACCATGCTGCCTTGGAGTCCAGCTGTGAACTTGCAGAGAAACTCGGCCCCTATGAGACCTACGCTGGCTCTCCTGTCAGCAAGGGAGTGAGTAGATTTTACAATGTCTCAAGTCCATCCTGGGATACAGTTTAGAAACACAGGCTCAGGTCTTAACGGATTCTTTTTCTTCCAGATCCTTCAGTACGACATGTGGGAGAAAACCCCAACAGATTTGTTGGACTGGAAGGCACTGAAGGAGAAAATTGCCAAGTAAGTCCTCCTGAATGTCTTCCTTGTTCTGGATATTTCTTATCTCATATCTACTGTGTGTGGAGATATCGGCTCATCTCTGATCCGTACCTTCCTCTGCTCCTGTGTGTTTTCAGGCATGGCGTGAGGAACAGTCTGCTCTTGGCCCCGATGCCCACAGCTTCCACTGCCCAGATCCTGGGCAACAATGAGTCCATTGAGCCGTACACCAGTAATATCTACACCCGCAGGGTGCTCTCAGGAGAGTTTCAGGTCAGCGCTCAATGCATCTGCTGTTTTGTGCCTCCAAAGTTGTGTGTCCCCAGAAGGACGGGTAACTAAGTGAAACTCCTGCTTCTCCTATAGATTGTGAATCCTCACCTCCTGAAGGACCTCACAGAGAGAGGCCTGTGGAGCGATGAGATGAAGAACCAGCTGATTGCTCAGAATGGGTCCATTCAGGTAAAGGGTCAGACTTAATAAAATCTTAACTGATTCATGATTCATATCCCTGCTCTCAATCTTCTAATAATTTAATCATTGTTTTGATGCCTGACACAGGATATTGAAGAGATTCCTGATGATCTGAAGCAGCTCTACAAAACTGTTTGGGAAATCTCCCAGAAGACTATTCTGAAGATGGCAGCAGATCGTGGAGCTTACATTGACCAGAGCCAGTCCCTTAACATCCACATTGCCGAGCCAAACTATGGCAAACTGACCAGCATGCACTTCTATGGTTGGAAGTTGGTAAGTCAGAGCTGAGTTTGCGTAGGCTTGATGCACGCTGCATTAAAGGGCCGAGTTAGATCTTAAAGCCTTTATTCTTTTCTCTCCAGGGCCTGAAAACTGGCATGTACTACCTGCGGACGAAGCCTGCAGCCAACCCCATTCAGTTCACCCTGAACAAGGAGAAACTGAAGGAGGCGCAGCCAGCAAAGACTGACGAGGACGAGACCAAAGAACGCAACACGGCTGCCATGGTCTGTTCCTTAGCGAACAAAGATGACTGTCTAATGTGCGGCTCCTAAGGGAAGCGTCAATCACACACACTGGCACTGCCCCTTCAAACACCGGTTTCCCATTGACAATGTGTTTCGTGAAACAGCATGTGTGTTTTTTATTTGTATATGATGTCACTCAAGTGTTTTAACAATCGCCGCTGTCCTCCAAGTCACAAATCTTTGCAGCTATACTATTTAATATTTTCAGATTTTTTTGGATGTGGTTTGTATAGAATAAAGAGGGTGTAATGAATTAATAGTCACCCTTATTTTTTTATATAGTTTTGTAATAACTGTGTTTGATGAATTAAATGTTGATTTTTTTGTTGTATTTAGGAAAAATAAAGTGGTATATAATGGTCTAAATGTATGTCTCATTATTACATCATGAGGCTTGAATTTTCCCTCAAAACCAGAGCAGATAAACAGTATGTACTTTAATACATATTTTGATGTGGATTTATTAATCCGAGACCTAATGTTAAGGTCAAATCTACTTAGATAATTAGCAGAATAAGGATGAGTATGTTATGTAGTCATGGTGATTTTAATATTTATTCTTAATTAGCAAAGAGAAGCTTCTGTTACTGGGAGATGCAGCAGCTGCTCCAACAGGATGAGACTGTAGCTGCTGGTGATGGTGATACAACATACCAATAAAAAATGACTTCATATTTACTGGTGAATAATGTTGGGATCACTTTAAACTTCAATACCCAACTCAGCTGGAAGAACAGGCTGTCAACACCCAAAATGAAAGAGGAAATGGTGATAACATCAGTCATGCACCACTGCAGCAGAGGGTTTCATTCTGAGGTGTTTTTCCAGAGGAAGAGTTTAGATAAAGTGTCTTGGGGCAGGTGAGGTGATACATTAATGAACTGGTGTGTTCATGCATGCAGCCTCACGGGAGCAGTATGTGTAAAGCAAGCTGAGACCTGCACTGTCACACCGTGACATCACATGTAGGTCTGCTGCCTCCCAAAAAGACACTATAACAACATCAACTCAGCCTCCGTCAGCACAGACATAATGTTCTCACAGACAAAATGAATCAAATACAGAGACACCGAGCAAAATGTAATTTCAAAGTATTTAATCATTTGACAAAGAAACTTAATTGTGCAAAACATTAATGGAACACAAGGCTATTTTCTTGTGATATCTGCATATCATATGATGAGAAACCACCGAATCTTCTCTATTAAAAACTGAACTTTGAAAATGGCAGTGAGGAGAACAGAGTCGTGAAACTAGCTGTGACAGATTTGCCCTAATGAACTACACCAGCATAATGTGCAGTTTGATGTGGTATGTTCTGTCGCTAATTAGTGTAATTTCCTAATCACAAGGTACTTTACAGCCACAGACTTACTGAGGTGTACTGGTGTGATGCTGTCTGTTGTCGTAAACTAATCACAGACTAATTTCTCCACCTCAGGAGACAATAAAGGCTCATCATCATCATCATCATCATCATCATCATCATCATTACAGGCTGATTTTAAGATGCACACTCACTCTTTTTGGGTTAAAACCAGTGGTCAAGAATTATTTAACTTCATCTTACAAAGAAAACAGAAGATATAAAAATTATAAAATATAAAAATGTAAAGATTTCTGTTTTCACACCTAATGAACCTGAACATTCATTATTATCTCACAGTTTTAAAGTTTGTATTATTATAATCAAGTCTCTTGAGAGAATAAATGTGCTAAATAAAACTCAGAGAAGTGGACTGATTTGATGTATGACACATCCTTCAATGAAACTTTCATTACATTTGCTGGTACTTCATTTTCTAAATGTGGTTGAAAGTCCAAACTAGTGTAAAAATATTATTTCAGTCTTTCAGCTCTGTATCTAGAAGCTGTGTAAATCATCATGTGTGTAGACCAACTGCAGAACAAACCCTCATCCTAAATATTGGATAATGTCACCTAAGTCCAAACCCCCAAGAAGTCTGTGTTTTTTTTAAGCGCAACATCATTGCTACGGTTACGGGCTCACTAATGTCCCATCAATCGACCCCTCCCCCTCCTGTGAACCGAAGCCCGTGTCCTGGGAGCTGCTGCTGCCTGTAGGCGATGGGATGTTTTTCTGAACTCCAGGTTTGTCGTTGCTCTCTCTGACTCCAGACTTCTCTGCTACATTATGATCAAACTTTCTACCCTTCACCCATCTTGGCTCCACTTTCTTCTCTTGCAGCTCTATCTCTTTGAACCTGTTCACTAGTTTCTTTGTCTCTGATTTTTCACTGCTGACCTTGTTGGTTGGTTCGACTGGTTCAGTAGTTGCCTCTGTGTGATTTTCCCCCACCTTTGCCCCCGTGTTTAACTCTTCTTCCCTTATATTTTCTGGCTCATCCTGCGTGACCTCGCCTTTCACCTTTTCTTCTACATTAGTAAAGCTTACTCCTGCCACTCCCTCCTCTCTCACTTTATTGTGAGTATTTTCATTTTTGTCTGTTTCAACCTGTTCTTCCTTCTCTGATTTATTTTCATCCTCGGTCTCTGCTCTAGCTCTGCCTTCCTCCATCTTCACCACATCACAGTCTGTTACCTGCGTTGACCCCTCTGCTCCACATCTGTCCACATGATTGTGTTGTGGCTCTGACTCATGCTGCTTTGTATCTGTAACTTTTTTTTTGTCCACTTCTTCCACTTCGTGGTGAACTGTCACTTTAAGTGGTGTGTTTTTTTCCTCCTGTCTGCTATTAAAACCTCTAAAATTATTCTTTGCTCCAATGATGTATTTGCCCAGTATGGAGGAGCCGTCCTTGGTCAGTGCATCAGCTGGAATATGTCCATCGTCCGTCAGAAGCTGCTGCATCACCTTCATGTCACTGTGAATCCTGATGACCGCTTTGGTCAACTCAGTGATACGATTACCAATGTCTGAGGGAAGATAAACACAGCATTGATACATTTGAGTGATATATATAATGTTAAATGTATGTACTGTATAAATGAAAAAAATTATAATTTGTGAACAATCATCTATGTAACATTATATGTAAGGTAGGTATGTTGTGTGGCATAAGGGCCTGACAATCTGGTACCAGAGTCACAGTTACCTTTCCTCTTGGTCTCCTCGAACTCCCTGCGAGCCGACTCGATGTAGCGCTGCACCAGAGCCCTGATCACTTGTTGTCGGTACGGTAACTGGCTGCCTTCAGATCCCTTATCATTGGACTTATTACATCACACAGACAGGGGGATAATTAGCAAAGACTGTGAACATGTAAATAAGTTGGTACCACTTTACAAAAAGACTACACTTGCATCCATTTATCTTCATTATAATCACCAGATGGCTCTGCACAGTGAAGCCCTATTAAAGTGTAAAAGCCATCATCATTTATTGATGTGTTACCATATGGCTCCCTTTTACCAATTCTAAATAATAGTAACTTATCTAGTAATTTAATCTTGCCAAATAGTGAGCCTGAATCAGTTGTCTGAAGATCAGTGTTTGAAAATGTGGTATAAAATATATATTATGTCTATAATTGTTTATTCACAATGTGTCAGTAACTGAATTAATAACAGTATTGTAAACCATTTTAATTAAATTAAATTAAATTAAAGGTAGTCCTGTTGTAAAGTGGTAGCAATAATTCTTTTACTATAGTCACACACTTACCATGGAGGCTAATGGGGGATATTTTTCCTCAGAATTACATGAGCAGCAGCAGCAGATCTGTCTGAAGATTGCCCTGGAAACACATTTGAATCAAATGAATTAAAACAACTTAAAATAACAGTGAAGTGTCTTTTCAAGTAAAAAGTATTTTGAATCTTTGGAGCTCACCTTAAGATGTAAAAGACGGCTTTAGGTGAGGGGATGATGTTGAAGGGCACAGGTATGGTGAGGCCTTCTCTAAAGTAACTGAGGTACAGCTTTGACCGAGCAAATTTCCACTCAACATCTGCGTCATCCTGAAACAAAAACAGTCGTCAGAAGGGGGTTCTCCTTTTGTCTTTAGGTGTGATATAAAATATCTCTTTACCTCAATTTTCTGAAAGGAGTTGGTGATCATAGCAATAAGCATGTTGAGCAGGATGATGACAATGACGAGCGTGAAGATGCCATACAGAATCCTTCCTACAAACTCTGCTAACACGAACTGCGGCATGTCCACGTAGTCCTGGTTGGCCACACCGAACATGGTCCAGAATAAGAAGTGGAAGGTCTCATTAAACCTGCAGCAGAGCAGTGGAGAGCGATCTTGACATTAGGGTCTTGTCATACTGCATAAAGTCCAAGTAAAAGTCTCAGAAACAATAGTATCAGTCAAAATGTAAATGTATTCATCATCAAATGACATCCATATACAGCATGGATGTCATTTATATATAGGCTAGATATATTTCAAACCTGTGTATTCGTTAAAAAGGAATCTGATTCAGGGACAAACTGATCTTGGACTTCTGAAACTCATGATATGCTTTATTTAGTTTTTACTTTTTTACATAAAAAACACAATATATACTAATATTTTGATTTAAAAAAAACCTTAAATATATCTGCACAAGCTACTTGACCACCTCAGAGACAAAGTTGTTGCTGCTAGCTGGCTGAGAAATAATCCCACATGTATTTCCCATATAAAACCACTTACAGATTTTTGATAGAGCCTCATAATTACTGAACTTCTGTTCCCCTTTGACTGAACCCTCCAGGTTTTGTGCTAAACTAGGCTTATCATCTGCTGCTCTGTGCGAATTCTGTCCATGCCCACTTGTATTCGTAGCTTCAGAGTAACCACTATACCTGCCCAGATGTGGAGAGATGACATAAGGGACATAGACATTGTTGATGCCACAGAGGAAGGCCGTTCCAATGATCATCAATATGAACATGAATCTAACAAAGAAAAACAAAACACTCATTAGTTCTGTCATGTGCACTGAAGTATGTAGATCTATTATGAAAGGGGTAAAAATGACAAGTGCTTGTACCTCATCATGTCGTCAATCATCTTTCCTATGGAGATCTGCAGAGTTCCCAGAGACTCGTGGGCCGGCAGGATGTACGCCAGCCGCGTGAAGCTCAACATGCTGGTCACTGCAAACAGCACCTCTGCGATCAGCTGAGGGTCTTCCTGATGCCAGTCCGCACGCACTGAGGGGCAGTTTCACACAGATCAATTAAACACAAATAACTTTAAAAGACGTCCAACAATCAGATTTGGCAATTTTTTATGACATAAATTTTTCTCACCAGTCTGGGTGAAATAAACGCACTCGTCTGCGCCGTTGTGATCATGGCAGAGGAAGTAACCCTTGAGCATGATGAGCACGCGTAACGCAAAGGAGGCCAGGTACATGCTGAGCACCATCATGTCCAAGCAGTTCCACCAGTCCAGGAAGTAGCTCCTCAGCCCCTCGATCCACACCTCCTTACACTCGTACCAGAAGAATCCTACAGGTGAAAGCTCAGTATGAGTCGGATCTAAAAGTGCAATCAGAGAACAGGTAACCCTCCTGTTGTCCTTCTTCCATCTGTTCACTTCCTCCATCCTTCCTTCTTTCCACAATCCTTTTTCCCTTGCGTCTTTCCTTCCTTCCTTCCCACCGTCCTTACTTCTTCTTCCTTCCTCTTTTGATCCAGTTGACCTGGTCTGTTCCCTCCCTCCATCTTTCTTTACTTCCCTTTTCCCAATCCCTTCCTTCTTTCCACAATCCTTTTTGTCTCCCTCCCTTCCTCCCTTCCTTCCCTTCATCCAAACTTCTTCCTTCATTTTGGACCCAATCTGTTCCCTCCCTCCATCTATCTTTCCTTCCTTCTTCCCTTCCTTCTTTCCTCCCATCGTTCCCTTTGTCCTTCCTTCCTTCCTTCCTTCCTTCCTTCCTTCCTTCCTTCCTTCCTTCCTTCCTTCTATCCCTTTATCCTTCCTTCCTTCTTTCCCTTTGTCCTTCCTTCCTTCCTTCCTTGACCCAGGAGGACAACAGGAGGGATTTATTCAGATAAAAGGCGAACCTACCAACCACCCACACCATGTGGAAGGAGCTGTGCAGCATGTTCTGCTGCCGGGAAGCGAACTTGTCTCGATACATCTCCATTGTTATCGACTCTCCGAGTAACGTGATGAGGAACCACAGGTAGGAGGCTGAGTGCAGGAGAAACTTGATCACAGGAATCTTTAGGGTCTTTCCTAACTGGTGAAAACACAACACACACAATAGAGTTTTACATTGGTGGGATATAGTTAATACAACCCACATGTGTTGTTTGGAAATTTACACCAGGAAATGACCTTTGATTTTGGTGCAATCCAGTAGATGAGACAGAGGACAGGCATGGTGAGAAATATCCCCACGGAGACGAACAGCTTCCAGGCCGTCCTGCTGCCCCTCCAGCCGGCCAGGTTCCCACACCAGATGGACGAGAGTACCTGCTGGCAGATCGGGTGTGCCACAAACTACACAAGAACAGACACACAGACATGACAGAGACCAATCATGAATCAAGTACACACCTTCGTTCAGTCATCCCTGGTCGGTTACAGTCTCTGCATCTCGCTCGACGCTATACCTGCTTCTGGTTGTAGTTGACAGCGAGACGCAGGCGGGACAGGTTGGGTATTCCCTCCTCGAAGGCCTGCTCGTTCAGGGCATCCTGGCTCTCGTCTCCACAGCTGTTGAGGATCGTCGTCACTTCGCTTTGGTTGCGGCACATGCCCAGCAACTCGACGGCAAACTCCTGACAGAGCTCCTCCAGGCCGAGGTACTGAGGCTGCAGGAGAGAGCGGTCAGGTCAGAGGTCAAACAACGACACAAACAACCAACATGAATAGGCAAGGCAAGGCAAGGCAATGTTATTTGTATAGCCCGTTTTTACAAACAGTTTGTCTCAAAGGGCTTTACATGGCATCACAACAACATCCTCTGTCCTTAGACCCTCACATCGACTGAGGAAAAACTCCATGGAAAACTCTTTTAACAGGGAAAAATTGGAGAAACCTCAGGGTGAGCAACAGAGGAGAATAATGAGCAGGGATATATCGAGGAGTGTCGTCAGACCTTGAACTCTGGCTCTTTCTGTGAGAGCATCCTGAGCTCTCTGCTGAGACTGAAGGCGTTGAGCATGGCGTCCTCGGAGGTGACGGACAGGTAGGCACGGCTGGCGATGCCGCGGTAGGTGTTGATGCGAGACAAGGAGAACTTCAGCAGGTCGTACTGCCGTCCGTTTCGACACTCCAGACAGGCGCAGGACATCTTGTGTGGCCAGGGGATGCCGTGACCTTTCTGGGTGAGCATGGAGACGATCTCGTACAGGTCTTTCTGGCAGGCCAAGGTCAGAGGAGTCACGCCGGGGGCAAACTGGGAATTGTCAATGGAGTGGTCAAATATGGCCTGAGAGAAGGAGCGTACGTCCATCTTGTTGCCTTTCTCTTGATCCAGCCGGTCCAGCAGGCGCTTCACCACCCTCGGCTGGTTGGTGTCCACGGCGACCAGCAGGGCCTCGTGGATCTGACGGAAGTCGAACTTGACCCCCTGAAGGAGGGTGTCCATGGCGTCCTCGTTGCCCAGGCGGATGGACAGGTTGAGGGCCTCCCTCCACTGGCGGTCCTCAGACTCGTCCAGCTGGCGGATGATGCCATCGCCGGTTCTCAACAGTCCACACAGAAGCGCTATGTTTCCTTCCTGAATCGCACTGATGAGCTCCGGAGGGAACTGCATCTTCTTGTTCATGATCTCGCGCCATTGTTCTGGCTGAGGACAGAAGAAAGGACAGTGAGCAGCAGGCAGGGTTCGATGTCCATTCAGACATATTTAAAGGATAAAACCACTCTTCTCTCAGTCACATTACTGATGATGCTTCTCGTAGTCTTTATTACACCTACTTGAAAAAGTTGGACTCTCCTCTCTTAGGAAAACATGATTCACATACATTTTCGAAACAAACAAATAAATAAATAATGTAACCATATTATTTGAACTAAGATGATGATGATTTAATTGACATGCCCGCAATAAACAAATAAATTAATAAATCTATTTACAAAGCCTTTGTTGAAAAACAAAACAATCATCATGTTACGTCAAAGTTACTTTGGTCCACTGGACCACAGCGCACCAGAGTTCATTACCGTCTGATGCTCTATGTCCCCTGAGTTTATACTGAGCTTCAGGCTTGAATGCACCATCCAAACGGATTTGTTGCTACATCTGGGCTCATTTAAGATTCTTCATCTCTGACCTTTTAATTTTTTTGACCTGTTTTAATTGATTCTTGAAACTACAATGGTTATAAATATAATATTTAGTTTTATTTAACCATCATCAATTGTGAATGAGGGCTTCACCCTCAATGTTTTTAATTGAATTCAAAGAAACACATGAAATTGAATTGCTCCCCTTTCTGCAGATAATTTAAGTATGTCCAAATTTGAAGACAAAATGCTGACAGGGAATATTTTGTAACACACAATTAAAAACCTGGATGCCACATTCTGTGAGATTAAATAAATCTGTTTAGTATATACATGAGTCATTTTTAGATAAAGTCCAAAACTTATCACTGCAACATTTTTCAAACATAAGTCTATTAAATTTAAAAGAATTTGAAGAAGCTTTGAGTAGATGAAACTCTGCTTACCGTGAGGTTTTCCATCCCTGATGACAAAACAACACAATTCTGAGCGACAATCCTTAAGTGAAATCACAATCACATTCTCTGGAGACCTGAAATAAATCTTAATGCCGGCTATTTTGAGCTGCAGCGATGAAGATGAGAGATATCAGTGGGTTTCAGAACCAGCTCCAATCACAGGAGGACTGAGCACTTTGGTGTCCTGCGATCATGTGCTACCAGCTGACTGCATGGACCCAGCACTGACAAACTCAATAACACACTTTCATCCCCCCATGGGGCAATGCCAATTAAAATGTAACCGGTTATAAGTGTTTCATGCTCGGCTGCAGCCACACCAGACTGTTACTGCATTCAAACAGGAATTAACTCTGGTCTCCTCACTGGAAACAGCGCCATGGTACAATTAAAGGAGCTGTTACCGAACAGGCAGCAGCTGTCATCTCTTTCCCCCCGAGGATGTGGGAGTTTACAGCAGTGGGAAAAACAAGGAGCTGCAAGTAAAAGATTTACTGATTATTTTTCACTCTCTCTTTTCATCCAGCTTGTTGTGTGGAAGTTCATTCCTGTGCGGTTAATAAAATTACACATTTTTATTTTCGTCTCTTGTCCTTTCATCTTGTCTTAGTACAGCCCTTCTCCTGGATATACTTTTTTTCCCACTCATTTGGTTTTTAGGAGCTCAAGTGATATGTTATCAGTGTGGAAAAAGTCACATGTCATTTCAGCCGTACTGTTTAACTGCACTGACAGCTTTGGGACAAATCTCTATTGACTCCATTTACTTTACTACAGAAAGTGTCATCATCAGTTGTGAGCTGTAACTCCAACTTATGTATTTCAGTGCTGAATGTTTTGTTATGTTGCATTTTAAAGATGATTCGATCCATTTTGCATGGAACAACTATCAATTCTCTCAGTAAAACACAACAAAGATGGTGAAACTACTCAAGAATGAATCCATTCAAATTATCAGTCATCTTACTGAACTACCATCTTGTTTGACAGTGAAGCCTGACTGGACTTGTGAACATGCAGTTGCACAGCAGAGGGAGGGAAAGGGCTGCGCTGTGGACCTAAAGATCACTTCTTTGTTGTGATTTTGGAAGAATTAAAACATGAAACTTCCAGAAAATACTTTAAATCCAATTCTAAAATCTATTTTCTACTCAAGTCGTGTTGCTTTATTGGTTTGTAATCACTTCTGAAATATTTGAAATATATAATTGTTCTTGTTTTAAAAACAGTGAGAGATAGACTGCTGTTTATTAAGGTCTGGTTCCTTATAGTGAAAGTCTTAGTATGTTTCTAAAAAGACATTTTAGCTTTGATATGTTTTAAGAAAAAGGGAACAACAAGTTCAATCAGTTTTGTGCTGTCTTCATCACAACAGATACTCACATAACAGTATTTTTTTCCAAGACTCATGTAACACAAGAGGAGAAAAATGACCCATGTCAAATGAAAGGACACAAAACAAAGATATAAAATCTGTCATTTTCGAGAAAAACAAGGGATTTAAGAGAGTCTGCAGCATTTATCAACAATGTCAGTGAATCAATATAAAACACACATCCCAAAATAAAGAAAAGACAACAATTCACTGGGCTTCAGTTACTGTTGGCGACAGGACGTTAACACTGGAGTGATGGCAAAAATAAACCAGAACCAAAAGAAAGAAAGAAAGAAAAAGAAAATACCTGTAATGACCTCTATGCAAAGAAGTACAAAAACAAATTATTTTCAGAAGAAATATTTACTGTGTAAAGCAACTACTTCGATAAAGTACAATATTAACATTTTAAAAACTCAGGTAACTGTCATTTCTAGCAGTATTTTACTGTAGCAGAGTTATTATCCAGAGTCCACATTTCTGTGATGTTTTCCCCTTTTTCTCAGAATCCACCTACTCCAGAAAATCCAAATGAACCTAGTGATGCGTAGAAAACTGTGACTGCAAGTGTAAAAAAAAAATTCCTTTTGCTGAAACGCATTAGGAAGTGTCGACATTGGATGACGTATGATGTAACGTAAAGCAAAAGTTACTATAAAACTATGTTACAGAGAGACGTTTACCTGCGACCAAATACTTTATAAACTACTCTATAATAACAAAGTTTGGTTGAGTGCAAATTGTGTATGATTTTCCTTTGAGTAATATCTGATTGTTTTAAAGTTCTCACTTCATGGCACAAATCGAACTTTCTCAAGGTATCATCACTTTCACTGCCGTAGGGAAAGACGTACTGAGGCTGACACTTACTCCTTAATCATAGAAAGTCATCATGATTTTACATTTGAAATGTTGCATCATGATTGAAATACCTGAAGTATAAAATCATTAGAAATTTGTCAAAAAGAAAAAACATTTTTTAGCCCTGATGCTCGTGACACTCAACCAAATATCTAACAACAAGAAGACTAGCAGTGCGTCACTTTAACGCTCTTGAGTTGATAAATGCAAACACACTGAGATAGTGACAACAATTAATTCTTGTACCAGCCACACATTAATTCCACTCTTAAAAGCAAACACACTTCATTTTCAACAGGTCAAATTCAATTGAGATTCAATGACATCAGTCATTACACAGTTAAAACTCTTCAGTTAAAGCATTAACAAAAAAAAGAAAAAAAGAGGAGAAAGTCCTCTATATTCACATATCACTCCTCAAACGCAAAGTTAAATACTAAAACTAAAATCTTTTTTGCTAAATGTACAAAGAAACTCATGTTTCACTACGTTACGTGTGAACTAAAGGTAGTGTTCACATTGTGACAAACAGTGCAGGTCAGTTCAGTAGGTTTTAGCGTTACTCCTTCCTCGCCTCTGCGTCCTCCTTCATCTTCTGCTCCTGCATACGACTCCGAGTGGAGCCTGGAAGAAGAAAATGGTCAATAAGGGAAAACACATCCACAAACTATAAAACAACATAATTACACAATTACACGTGAAGAATATCAAAGGACCAAAAGAATAGACGTGAATCCGTTTTACTTACTCATCTCTGCAAGTTTCTGTATCAGTGTCGACTCTCCATTTGATTTGCTGAAAAAAAAATGGTGGGAAATATTTTAGTTATTTTGTTCACTTAATGAATTTAGATAAATTGTAATCAGTTGAATGAATGAAATGAATGTAATTTCTCCTGTAGCTGTGTGGTTCTTATCAGTTGGATAAAAGCTCCCTACTCTTGATATTTCTCTTCACTTCGTCGGCATTACTAAAGCAGTGTTCATGTGCAGTGAGCTTAAAGCAGATATCAGTGGAATGTTTTTGTTAATATAAGTCCTAAATAGTCCTATTTTCCGTCAGCAATCACTTACATGAAGTATTTCAGCCTAAACACGAGTCTCTCCGTCACTCTGCTCTGCTGTAACCCGAGGAGAAAATTTTCCTTGTGGGATACAAGTGTTATCCAATGAGGAGAGAGAACGGCATGAAGGGCTGTGTGTGCAGCCAAGGGATGCGCGTGAATGTGGTGACGTAGCACGAGGACCAATTGATGCCAGACAAGGGCGGGGGCTGCTAACTCATGGTGCATTCAAAGAAACTCGTACTTTGTGTTTTTCCTTCCTGTGAAGTCATACCAGTTCGATCTGGTACGAGTTCACGGGTCGGAAGTTACGAGTGGCCGTTATAGGGAACTTTCACAGACAACAGGATGGTAAAAACACGAGCTACGGGTTACCTGGAACGCTACCAAGTCGTAGTTGTGACTTGAAGCTGTAACGTACGGTTTCAAAAGCCTGCCTTGAACGCAGCATTAGCCGAAACGGCCGTGAAGCTGATATCTGCTTTAATGTGAAGTTGGTTAATGTGGCAAATACAACACCACCAGTGACCGACCTGCCGTCAGCTTCATCCTGTCCGTCCACATCGAAGCGTAACCTCTTCAGAGGTTTTGGAGCGGAGCCGAGATCCAGAGTCCTCTTGAAGGAGCGGTCGCTGCTGTTGACCATCTGGTTGATCTTCTGGAAGCGACTTGACAGCTGCAGACGAAAACAGAAACAATGGAGCCAGTCAGGGAAAGATCGCCGCAGCTGTTAAAGGGAGATTTAGCATCAAGATGCTACAGTACATACCCCAGCACATACCCCGAAAGATTCACCGATGGACACCAGCATCCTGCAAAGGAAAAAAAATTATAAATAACTTGAGACAAATCATGGTTGAATGGCCTTTTCTCTCTCTTTTTTTTAATAATTTTTTTTATTTCTTTCTTCAGTTCATCCATCTCATATATACACACACCCACACACAAAAAAACATAAAAGACAAAGCATACCCTCTCATGTGTACATATACTGCTTAATACGTTGTTAAATGCTGTTACTAGTAATCAAATCTGTAATAATAACATAATACAAGTATCCAGTGAGTAATAAAAATGAAAAATAAAATAAATTAGTCTAAGTAAATAACTAAAACATATATAATAATAATAATAATAATAATAATAATAATAATAATAAAAAACACGAACAGCTATTACACAAATTAAAAAAAAAAAAGGAAAGAAAGAAAGAAAAGAAAAAGAGAAGGCCTTTTCTCTCTCTCTCTCTCTTTTTTTTTTCTTTAACAAAAAATCATTCAAACTGACTTAGAAGAACATCAAACTGACCTGGAGCGAGGAGTCATGATGCCTGGGGACATGCGTGGGCTTTTCAGAGGGGAGATGTAAACATTGCTGCTGCCAGGAACACGCAGAGGTGAGTTAGGGAACTTGTAGGGGCTGCGTGGGATTTGTGGGATCGGAGAGAGGGTTGGTGGCTAGGAAAAGGAATGAGACGGTATAGTGAGTATAGACATTTATCTGATCTATCATTTATCTACATTATTAATAATCAATCTATAGCCCCAAACAGGGCAGGGGTCTCACCCTGGGAGACGCATACTGCAGGATGTTGGTTTTCAGCCTCTGCATGAACACTTGGTTGTAGAAGACAATGATGGAGTCGTAGTGGCCCTCGGTGATCAACACGTGCTTAAAAGTCTGCAACACACAGGGTCACATGTCAAAACCTTTTAATATCATAACTAGGGATGGGTGCCTTTCACATTTGAATTGATACGGTACCGATATTCAGTACCGGTACACAACAGTACCTGTTTTTGGTACTTTTTTTGTGTATGTGTGGTAATTAAAGTTATTTTGTCTATTAAAAAAATATTCAAAATTCTGAATATTGAATATTTATTTCTCACAACTCCTCAGGCTTTAGGAGTATTTTATGTTTTAGGGATGTGAAATAATTTTTGAATAATCAAATAGTCATTCAAAAAAGCAATTTTTCTTGTTTGAAAATATGTAAATGTTCCCTTTTGGCAGAAGGAGAAACATGGAAAGACTCCTACAGCCATCAGAAAGTTCTGTGTGAAACTCTGTAAATAAAAAACAAATGAAACTGAGGAGCAGCACTAAAGTCTGCAGGGTGCCGACTGTAATGAGAAGCTACTGGAGAATATTCACGTATTGACGAGAGGAGACTTCGTCCGTGACGAGGACTTAATTGAACGGTACCGCTGTGATGAGAGGCGGTACCGAAATGTGGCACCGTTTGACTTCATGTGAATCGGTACTTTGGTGGGAATTTGATACCAAAAAAAAGTACAGAATTCGGGACCCATCCCTAAGCATAACTCAATATAAAGAATGACAGCAAAAAATGGTATTAATGACATTTTCAAAAGCTTACGGCACCTCTTGGTTGGTGTTGGGCATGTTCTTGTATGCTGTGACAATGGTCTTGAAACGCAGATCGACACTCTTCACTTTGCAGATGGCGTACATGGCCGACATCATCAGCTGAAAGCACAATGAGAGTGAGACAGTTTAGAGGACGCAGAGTGAAAGAGAGTCAGAGAGGGAAAACAGCATCTTGTCTCGGTTACCTGGTCGAGGTGGCGGTCTCTCATCAGCTCGTACTCGTGCTGCAGCGTGTGCTGGAAGAGCGTCCATATGATGGGCTCCAGTTCGGGGGGGGAGGACAGCAGGTAGGAGCAGAGCATCTTCAGCCTCGTATAAGCCAGACGATACACTGCAGGAGGAGAGAGGAGCAACGAGCAGAGTTGGACATCCACAATAATAAACTATATCTAATCAAAAATAAGCGAGTGAGAGCTTGAATGACATCTTACACTTTTTATAAAAGAGGCTGAGCGAGTTGGACTTTGGGTGTCGTGGGGTCTGAGTGGTCGGCTGTGTTGGAGCGTGAGAGGAGGCCTGAGGAGACGCCGTGGCCGAGGACTCAGGAGGGAAGACGCGATGGCCTGGACGCACGGGGGACAGATATCTGTAACGACAATGGAGAAACCAGGGGTCAGTTACAGCATCAACACTTCAGTTAACCCTCCTGCTGTCCTCCTGGGTCATGGAAGGAAGGAAGGAAGTTAGGAAGGAAGGACAAAGGGAAAGAAGGAAGGAAGGAAGGAAGGATGAAGCGAAAGAAAGAAGGAAGGAAGGCAGGAAGGATGAAGGGAAAGAAGGAAGGAAGGACAAAGGGAACGATGGGAGGAATGAAGGAAGGGAAAAAGGAAGGAAAGATAGATGGAGGGAGGGAGGGAACAGATTGGGTCAAAAAAGAAGGAAGAAGTAAGGACGAAGGGAAGGGAGGGAGGGAGGCAAAAAGGATTGTGGAAAGAAGGAAGGGAGAAAGGAAGGAAAGGAAGTGAACAGAAGGACAACAAGAGGGTTAATGTAAAAAACAAAACATAGATACTCAGATGGGTACACAATCAGGAAGTAGCAGTTTAAAGCTCTACAACGACTCATGATGAGTATAAGTCATGGCTTTCAACATTTGTTTGTTTGAATACCGTGACGCTCATCTATGATTAAAGATGACAAACTGCTGCTCTTATGACTAACAGCGATTTCACAACAGATGAGCGGGTTGAGGGGTCTAAGAAGGTCTCGGAGCTGCCGCATACCAGCAGTAGAGAAAACAGACTGACTGGAGGCGAACTAACTAACTAACTAACTAACTAACTAACTAACTAACTAACTAACTAACTAACTAACGGACTCACAGGTCAGCTGCCGTGTGGTTGTGCTGCAGCGGTTGGCTGAAGCTGGCCGGGGTCTCCACCTGCTCCGCCGCTCCGCCCTCGTGCTCCTGTTTCAGCAGCTCAAACAGCGGGGAGTCCTGTGGAGACACACACATGATGATGATTTATACATGGAAACACACATCCATCTAAATTACCACTACACACACACACCATTTACCAGAAAACAAATCAAGGAGGAAAAGCTGCAGAAAGACAAAATAAGGGTTGTTGTTTCCGTTCTGTCAATACAGGAACCTGATTCAGACTTTCTAATTCAACTTTTACTGATGAATATTACATCCACACCTCTGCCTGAGAAGTTAAAACCTCACAACTTTGTAAATAAGGAACAAAACAAAATTAGATTGACTTCTTAGTTACTAGATCACAATTTAGATTTTATATGAGCTCAAACTGATACTTTCATACTGTTATCTTAATTACAACACTACCTTCAGACTCATGTCTACGTGCTTATCTAGTCTAATTGAGAAAATAATTGAAATATAATCAATTAGTCGTCTTATCTGCAGAATGTCAAAATAACCAATAATGTCCATCAATTTCAAAAGCTGATTACGTCGTTAAATGTTTTGTCAAATGAACTGTGCAAAATCGAGAGCGCAATTTGCAGTGACAAAAAAAGACAGAAAGTTTAGAAGCAAATGGTCCCAATGGAGTTGAAACAATTACAAGTTCATTTTCACCTAAAAAGGGCGAGCCAAATGATCAATGAAGTCTATGTTTGACAAATTAATTGATTGTAAGAGTATACGCACATCCCTTGCTTGGTGTGCTGGGCTAAGGGGGAAGCTTCAAAAGAAAAAAAGAAGAAACAGCTCGCACAACCTCGTTATGCTCTAAATATTTTTACTGACAATGTTTCAGACTCCTCAGCCCTTCATCAGGTCATTATCACTATTATCATTATTGTTGATAATGACCTGATGAAGGGCTGAGGAGTCTGAAACATTGTCAGTAAAAATATTTAGAGCATAACGAGGTTGTGCGAGCTGTTTCTTCCTTTTTCTTTTGACAAATCAATTGAGAAATTCACTGAAATGTATCAGTTCTAAAAGTAAGGAACACATGAAGAAAGAAACCTCATTGACGACGACCCACTGATCTTACTGACAGGTCGACATCACCTCAAACTGTCTGAAACCAAGTAATGATTTTATTGCAAAAATGTTAAAATGTCATCAAAAAATGTTAAAATCGAGGCTGAAAGAAGAAAAATGTGGTGGTGCATGTGGATGTTGACATATCAGGCAAAAATCAGTTGAGATCATCCGGGGAAAGTGGGTGTGATTACAACTCAGCAAGTTGCACAGTCTCTTCAGGTACAGACCTGCTACATTCTTCGTGTCACACTTGCCACGCCCGACTGACGCCACAAATTTCATAAGTACACTTGTTCACTGATTGCTCAAACAGCATTAAGTGACGTAAAGATACAACACTGCAACATCTTATTATTTTAACCTGAATCACTGCAATAAAGAGACCTCTGTGCTCTTTGTCTGCTGTAGACTTGTCTGCCGTGTTTAAGGTCTCAAATTTCCCCATTATTTGTCTGAAAACTGAAAGTAAAACCCAACCCCCCCCCAACAATCATAAAGTCATAAAGAATGACCAGAAAGCATGATAACACGCCGTCATATAAGGTGTTGGTAGGAAAAAAAAAAATCTCCTGGTGAAGGTACGAAGTTCAGTGATATTTACAGCAGCAGGTTTAAAAGAAGAAAGAATCACAGATGTTTAAGTTTATAACCAAAAGTAAATTGTGGATATCGTGAACCAGAACAATTTCTGATTGAGTCTCCTTATTCAAATTTCAGGTGAATGCAAAAACAAAGCAGCGATGGGAGGACTTTGTCCCCGGTGGAGGCTCCACCCTCTTCGTTTCAACAGCCCACTGAGCTCTTTGTGCCGAAGCCTCTGACTTGCAGCCTGTTATGAGTGAGGGAGCTGATTTACAGCAGAGCAGAGTAACAATCAGCATGTCCCCCGCCCCAGGGCAACTGCAGGAACAGACAGGAGAGCAACAGAAGGGAAGAACCACTCGACTGTTCACTGAGTTGAGGAGAGACACATGATTGTTCTCTCAGAGGGAATAAACAAATCAGCTGTGGGAAACAACTGAAAAGACTGGAGAAAATCGGGAATACTGGACGTGCAGAAGAGCTTTCAATTGTAAAGATCTGTGGATACCAATACAGGTATTTTGTAGAGTTGCTGTATGTTTTTTTTTTTTTCTTCCTTTTTTTGGATCCATTTCATAACCATGAGGGACAACAACACAAACTGAGCCTTCTTCAGCATTTCAGGACTGTTCTTCTACACAAATGACACTGAGGTTTTCCCTGCCTGTTGCACACAGATGGATTAACAAGTTAAACTTGGATTTTTATGGACACGCAAACTAAACGACTGACGGGGAACATTTCGCTCTGCAAATATAAACTCACCCCCCTGGTTTAAAGATGTATAACAGCTCCATCAGTGCGCAGAGTGTCACTCACAATTTCATGAAATGCAACAGGAGCGATGACTTCAAGTACCCCATGTACAGCTCGGTTTTCAGCCTGGTGTTTGTAGTTGGACTGCTCTTCAACTTGGTGGCGATATACATTTTTGGCTGTACGCTTAAGATACGAAACGAGACCACGACGTACATGATAAACCTCGTCGTGTCAGACTCTCTCTTCGTTCTCAGCTTGCCCTTTCGGATTTTTTACTTCATTAAACAGGAATGGCCGTTTGGGAGTGTGCTCTGCAAGATCTCAGTGGCACTTTTCTACACCAACATGTACGGCAGCATCCTCTTCCTCACCTGCATCAGCGTCGACCGCTTCCTGGCCATTGTGCATCCGTTCCGGTCCCAGACTATTCGCACGAGGCGGAACGCCAAAGTGGCATGCTGTGCAGTGTGGGTGATGATCCTTTCGGGAAGTATACCTACAGGGTTTCTTTTGGACACCACATCACCCAAAAATGTCAATGCCTCCTCAAACTTCTGCTTTGAAAACTACTCCAAAAAACAGTGGAAGGCTGAGCTATCCAAGGTGGTGGTGTTCATTGAGACTGTGGGCTTCATCATCCCGTTACTGGTCAATGTGTTCTGCTCCGTCATGGTGCTAAGGACACTGAGGAGACCGCAAACGATTAGCCGTGGAGGGAGCCTGAACAAGGTAAAAATCTTGAGGATGATCCTAGTTCATCTGCTCATCTTCTGCTTCTGTTTTATTCCCTACAATGTCAATCTCATCTTCTACGCCCTGGTCCGCTCCAACGTCCTGAAGGGATGCGACGTAGAACATGTGGTCAGGACCATCTATCCCATCGCTCTGTGCATAGCAGTGACCAACTGTTGCTTTGATCCGGTCATTTACTACTTCACTTCAGAATCCATTCAGAGCTCCATCAAACGCAAGACCACAGTGTGGCACAACAATGGTGCAAGGCTATTTGACAGGCTGACTATGGACAGTCCACAAAGTAGTCCCACTACGACACAGAAAAGCCTGACCCTGAGGTCTATGAGAGCGAAAATGTTTGATGAGTCGACAGTCTAATCACAACTCCATTGTGATATGTTCAGAGAGTGTTGCTGTTGAAACTTGATTTGGATGTAAGGATGTAGGTGGAAGCAGCAAGACCTTGAATATCATAACAACACATAAACAGAGTGGTTGCTAAGGAGTCGCTCTCAGTCCGCTCTGGACACAACAGGGACTTTAGTCTGGGACTTCTGGCACTGATCTCTATTCAGTCAATAAAACAAGTAGAGCAAGTCAAAGGTTTGAAAATAATAAAGTCTGCTGCAGCGTAAATACCCTTAATCAAGTTGACAATGCACACCGTGCAAGTTGGAAAACTCTTTTATTAGAGTGTTATAATGTGCATTAATGGAAATGACAGGTGTGCGAGCTGAGTCATGTGTGTGGTGCTGCAATTAAGTATTATTTTTTGCACGTGACATTGTAAGTATTGTTAGTAGTGTTATTGTTCAGTGCAAATTCACCCTTAGAAAATAAAGGCCTTTTATGTCCTGTGCTGTGTAGTTTCTATGTATTTGTGGCCTCACTAAGACTTCAAAGCACTTTATGGAGCAGCATGCTCTATAAGAGCATTCACCCTTATACTAAAAACAAATAAGAGCATTTGAATTTATTTTTTTAAGTCTTGGATTCATTAGTGGTTTGTGAGAGTAGGTTATTGTGAAACATTGGATATTAAAGCAGGATATCAGTTATCCAAATGTCTCTGTGGGTGCTACCAAATCATTTGTCTAGGCTCATGAGTCATACAGGTAGTAGAACCACAGGTACTGGTACTGTGATTGGCCAATGCTACGAAAAACACTGTGACTCAATAAAAATCAAATACAGATTACAGGTGTGGTCCATAGACATATGCATTGCATGATGCATTTCCACTGCCAGTGGCCTGAACTCTTACTCGTCACTTCTGTTGAAAAATAGGGGGGATAAAAACAAGACAACAGGTGGAGGAGTAGGTGGGAATTAAATTCACGGTGAGCTTTTCTCCTTTCCACAGACTTAATTGTGCAAATTTTAACAAAAGGGAAACGCTCGAAGAATTGGAAGCATTTAAACCAGACTAACTAAATGTGAAAAGACACAGACAGTTCACAGTGCAGATGTTATTGTGGTGCAGCCTGAATGCATGTGAAATATTTGTCCCTTCTTGTAAAAGCTGTGCGCTGCAAGACCGAGCACTGCTGCATTCCTGTTGAGAGGCGTTGCCTGAGGGTCTGCACTGACATGGGCAGCCTCATCCTCACCATGCACCGATGAGAGAGATTGTGAAACTGAAGCAGACAAGCAACAACATGTCTCCCACAAGAGAAGAACGTTTACAAACTAAAACACAGAGGTGTCTTCTGTAATGATTCACTGAATCCAGATCCGGTAAATGGTGTTGCACATAAACTCAAACTGGAATCAGAGATAAAGAAATACAGTCCAATTTTGTCATGTTGGGACTCGTTATATAACTACATCTGCACCAGCACCTCCAAGCAGCACAAATATTTGTGATGGAATAGTCAAGGTTGACCTGATGATCATAGCTTTGTAATATTTATGAATATTAGTAATATATAACAAGTGGAAATAATGATGCCGATGATGATTGATGCATTTTACTGTTTTTGAAGGTTTGTTGAATTAAATAGTGAAAACACCCCATCACATTTCTGTTTGTATTAATGATTGTAACATGAAGGTAAGATTTATTTTTTGGTGCACAGGAGAATAAATCTTAACCTGTTCTTTCGCAGATGTGTCCTTTCTGTGTGTGTGTGGGTTTTTTTTTTATATATTTTTTTTGATGCATGTGTAACAAGGACAAAGTGGTGTGTAGTTAAGGCGCCATGTGCCATAGTAGCCTAATATCCTACAAATTAATAAATTATTTTAACTGACTAGTTCAACAATGTTTTCACTAAAACATTTAAACTGATGATTTTTAGCAGCTTGGCTGTGGTGTGTATAGAGAATCTAATGTGGATAATAAGTGTAAACACTCGTATTTAAGTCAGAAGACTTGTCCTGAAGGCTCTGACTTTATTTTCTGACTAATTAAGATAGACTGGATCAGTAAGGTTGGGTTACAAACACAAGGTCCAACTCCTAAACCAGATCAAATAACTTGAAATTCTGTTTTGGCAAACTTGATTAACTTGAATAAATAGCTAATGAATAAATAAAATGAATAATCAAGTTAAATTTGAAATGGTACGACAGAGCTCGTCTTTATTTTAAACCTGGATTAACTATTTTTAAACTAAGTTTTACTAAACTCTGATTAAACCTTATCTTATTTTATATCAAATCAAAACTTTGGTGACTGGTTTTAATGTTGTGCCTGATCTGTGTATACGGCATCAAGATCTTTGGCTCTGTTACACGCAAACACAGATCCACAGTGAGTTCCTCTTTGACACACAGGACTATCTCCTGTGTGATTACAACACCTTTTGCTATTGCTCTCTATCTATCAGCTGTCTGGAAAATTACAGTTAACCATTAACTCCAATAGTTCCTGTATGTTTAGAACAAGCAGCCATAAAAAAATGACTCCATCCACGACAGTTATGAAACTATGTGAGTGTAATTATACGTCTTAACATGGAACATTCAACAGGAAACTAGTTGGTCGACATTTGTCACTCATCAGTCCAAACTATTAACGAAGCTCGTGCTCTCCCACCAATTTGACTTAAAGAGCTAAAAACTAGGCAAACAGAATAAACCACATGTGAGTGGGAGAGGGGGGATGGAGAGAGAGAGAGAGGGGCAGGGATAGGGAGGAAAAAAGAGATGGTGTGTCCCGATCCAATCAGTAGCATCCTAACAAGTTACTCTGCCGCTGTTATCACTCTGCACTGTCACTGCACTGATGAGACTCTGATACTGGTGAGTGATGAAGTTTTATCCGTTTTATCTGAAATCTCCACAGGGAGGTTTATTTATAAAGCATATGGATTAAGATATGTAATTCTTTTAAATAGTGATTAACTGCAACAGCTTATCAGGGTTTGGTAGAAACTTTAAATTAACTTGTTAAAAAAAAAAAAAAAAAAGCTTAATATTTGAAAGAGTGATATTTTGATTATTTCTTTGGCTACTACAGTCAAAGAACCCAATGAAGACAAAAAATGTATGGAGTCACAAAACTGCTGCATGCTTTGCAATTCTTTGTCATACAAAACTCATTTTAGGGGTTTATATCCATCATCAGACACCTTTTAAAGGAGATTACAGCTGTAAAATAATCAGGTCACCAGAGGACTGAAAGCACCTGAGTGTCAGGAGAAATAAAAAAAAAAGCTAATTTCATTTAAAGTATTAAACGCAAAAGAGTGCAGAAAAAAATGAGAATGAAACTTAGGTTTAAATGTCCTTATGTGACATTAAATGATAAACTATTGATGTCTCTTAAAATAATATAATGAGAAAGAAGAACATTGGGACACTATAAGAGATCAGAGATTAATCAACCAATGTGTGTTAACTTCACAATAATGTTTTCAAAATGAGCACTCTTATATAATGAACAATGACTTATTGAATTAGTAATAAGATAATATTGGGAACTCCCTCGTGTTTTAGGTTACTGGTATTGATTTAACTCAATAGAGCCTAAATTTCTTGGTCAATTGATGCCAAACAACAACAGAGGGAAAAGTCTCATCGTGCTAAATGTATGAACAACGTGTGGTTAGATCAGAGTTTCCTAATCCATACCAAAGGATGCATGACTTGGTTTTAGCAGCTGAAACCTACAGCCTAAAATGTAACACTCATTTTAAATTAACACCAAAGATGAACTTTACGAGCTTCACTAAATGTTTATCTTCTAGACGGGAGCAGAATTACATTGCGAGCCGTTTCTTTTTTCCGCTCTCTGGCTGTAATGAAACCAAATGTTTGCTTGCTTTATGGAAGCAGTTAAAATTTTATTAAAAGAGCCAATTGTATATCGACATAAATTCAGGTGCGCCAGCTGTAGTGGTGTATATACCGTCCATAAAACATAAAGATATTTATATATAAGAGTTCATTAAGTCGAAGGTTTAACTGCAGCACAAGCTACTAAACATCTCTCCATCTTACGTTCACTTCAAACAACCTTGTTTCCTTCAGATATGAGAGCGACACAGTGATTGTAGGCGTTGGAGCAGTAAATCATGGAGCTGTGGAATATGACTGATGCACCGGCCAAACGCCTCCCACCTCTTTCCAACTGCACCATCGACACCAGCTACCGCTTCACCTTCTACCAGGTGTCCTACAGTGTCATCTTCCTGCTGGGCTTGGCTGCCAACAGCCTGGCTCTGCGCAAACTGTGTCTCTCTCCCTGCGCCGTCAACAGCACGGCCGTCTACATGTTCAGCCTGGCAGCGGCGGACATGTTTTTTGTGATTTCCCTCCCTCTGAGGATCTACTTCTACCACCAAAAGGCTCGGGACCCCTCCGGTTGGACCCCCGGAGCGGCTTATTGCCACCTCACCTTCACCCTCAAATACATCAGCCTGTATGGCGGCATCTTCTTTCTGGTGTGCATCGCCGTGGACCGTTACTTCGCCGTGGTTCACCCGCTGGCGTCGACGCTCCGCAGGCTGCGTGTTGCACAGCTGGTGAGCGGCGGGATCTGGTGCCTGGTGCTCGGGCTCAGCGTGGGTCTGCCTCTGCTGCGCTCCGCGGCCGCTCGCCAGCATCAGCCCTGTCTGCTGGACCCGTCCTTGCAGCGCCATCGAGCCATCATACTGGCCGCGCTGGGCTTGGTGCTGGGGTCCTTCCTGCTGCCCGCCGCGCTGCTGCTCTACAGCTACTGCAGAGTGCTGAGCGTGCTCCGCCAGCCGAGGCATCGCTCTCGCAGCCAGCACCGCAGCCGGAAACACGCTCTCACCGTCATTTACTGGGTGCTGGGCATCTTCCTGCTGTGCTTCCTCCCCTATCACATCAACCTGCTGGGCTACACCCTCACACACGTGGGGCTGCTGCCCCACTGCGGCCTGGCCAGGGTCACCAAGGCCGTACATCCCGTGGTGCTGTCGCTAGCCAGCGCCAACTGCTGCCTCAACCCGCTCATCTACTATTTCTCCAGCAGCCTGGTGCACCGCGACGCACCCGGAGGTGGAGGCAGCGGCAGCCAGTGACAGACTTACTGCAACAGGCCGGTTCTTCGCGGCACTGAGCTGCTTTCGTGGATTGATTATACAACACAAACTGGACTTAAATTATAAATTATAATAAATTATTCAGTTAGTTATACCGTGTTGACCATTTTGAGGATGTATTTTGTGTTGAACAGGTTTTTACGTGTTCACTGCAGTGTACTGAAGCAACGTGCTAGTAAGCAGCACTTTGCCAGCTGTGATTGGCTTCATTATTTTGCTCTGTACGTCAATGCACTTGAGTGGTGGTGATATATAGTTAGATACTTCATATACAGTATATGCTTAATTCATGAAATCTGCCTCATTTTATAAAGTGCTGCTCCAACATATATTTGGTCTTATGTGTAGCTTATGTTATTTCTGAAGTGTTGTATTTTTGTGCAGGTATCAGTTTTGTTTTTGGGCCAGTGGATGCTATATAAAGCTGGATATATTGACAGTATCTTTGTCTTAATGTTGTGTTATGTGTGATTATTATGACATTATTACATGTTTACTGCAGTAGTAACAGTGATGAGAGATTAAACTGACCGTCCTCCATGCAATCCTCTCCATGATGAGGTTCTCACACGTCTCCAGATGTTTGACGATATCTTTGCTCAGAGTGGGATCGGCCTTGATGAAGCTCTCGATGACTTTGTAGAAGTCAAACGCTGCCAGTCTGAACACATCCAGTATCCAGGGGAAACACACATCTGTCTCAGCTGCCTCACCAACACCGCCTCCTCCTACGTGGTTGTATCCTCCGGTCTTGAAGCTGCTCTCTAATTGTGAGGCGAAAACAACATCATGTCAACAAAGTATGAACACTGGGGTTTATTATTGACAACTGTAAGAGCTTTTAAGTGGCGTGCGATGTAAGCAAATTGCATTACACACCTCCATATGTTGCCATGACCACCTCCAAGGCGCAGGCCAGAAGCGATGTGTGGAATGTGGAGTCATTGAGGAGTTTACTGAAACAGAAATCATATGACTCAGCTCCAGGCAAATAATGCTCAATTACACACCAAAACATCAAAAAGTGTCGATTAAGTTCAAAAGTTCAACTAAAAGTTCAGCAAACAACACATATCAACACAAACTGGCTTCCAATTTTTTTTTTTAAACATACCTGAAATTTTGCACAGACAGTCGCTTCTCCTCCTACAAGAAATGGTTTTATCAGGGAGAAGAGAAACAACGTTATTATTAAAGTTATTTCGGTCACTGAAGTGCATCGAGTCAGAAAGTATAGGAACTTCTCCTTTATAGTTGACACTTCCTGTGAGTTACTTCCTGCCGACAGGCTGAATTTGCTCTTTGCTATGTTTCTATGTAAACAGAAGTTACAGGGGTATATGGACGGGTAGATTGTGGTCTTTCTGAGATTTGAATTCACCTGAGCCTTGAAATACAGATGAATTAAAAAAAAACACAAAATTATTCAATGAAACGACTGGAAAATAAGTGAATAAACAAGTCACTCACTGATTTCAACATTTCCTCCATGACTTTGTAATACAGTCTGACTCCGAGGGTAAATCTCTGAATGACAAGAGAAGAATGTGAATAAGACACTTGAGTCATTTCTGCGTTTGCATGTGTTGCCATTTTCTTCTTGCGTGTCAGTTCCTACCTGCTTGCCGAGTATGACGCAGCGTGGGCCGACTGCCAGACCAAATCTTTGGCTGAACGCCTGTTCGAGTGTCTCCAAACGCTTCAAAATGTCCTGTTTTGGATCCACGGTGCAATTCTGACAAGACGAAAACAGGTGATATGTTGAATTAACATTGAAAGACACTGTTTTACTAGACATTTTACTGTGTGGCGAAAGTCTAAGGGACCCACTTTGAAATATTTGTCCAGGTTAGTTGACGGCTGGTCCCCAGTGGAGATGAGATCTCCCCTCAGCTGCTGAATGGAGGTCATGGCAGCTCTGATGAGACACAATGACAAGCAGACGGTGACGATGGACAAACTCAAAACAACAGTTCAAAGAAATTAATCTCAGGACCCCCAATGTTTGGTTTCCTTTTCATGGATTAATTTACACATTTAATAAAAAAATAGCTTTTTAGACATCTTTGAAAATCATCAATTTTTTTGTATTTACATGCAATTAAATACAGATCTTCACGACTTTTTTTTTTTACAACATTTAACAGTTAGATATGGAGAAGAGTGTACTGGCTCTTTTACAATTTGCTAAATTGTTGTGTTATTCTTTGTTTTTAAGTCTGCAACTCTTTTCATGTGGGAATTTTATCAGTGTCAAAAATTCTCAATATGACTTGCTGTTACAAGTCAGGCGTGAATACAGCATCACTCCTTCTCTGCTGAGTGAACACCATGAAGAACAGGTGAGTGAGTTACTGACCTGATTGGAGTCTGTGGGGGGATGAGGACAGCGTCTTCTTCTGGCATGTTCTTCTTTGGCGTTCTCTCTCCCTGTAATCTGAATACAGGAGGAGATTATTATTCAACATTTTCCTGCTGATCTACAAGAACCTCAAACCACTGACTAGTGAAGAGAACTAATTACATGTCAACTTTAGGCACAAGGACACTCTCATCTCCGTCGAAAAACAGCCGTCCATCGATGTCTCTGCTTTTGAGGTAGTGTTCTCCATACTGTTGGTCGAGGTCATTCACCTGGAGCGACAATAAAAAGGTCGAGGTTACCTACAGGTAAATGGCTCCTTACATACAAAAACAAACATATTTACTATTGAACCAAATCCAAAAAAAGTGCTAAAAAGTAGAAAGTATTAAAACAAAAATAACGTATGGTGTCATTCACACCCTTAACAACTGTTGCACTGCACAGAAGTTACCAACAACAACGAATGAAAGCTGTGACTTACTGTGTTAGCACTATTTCACTATTAAAGCAAAGCTCACTGCTGCTGAGCTCTAACAAAACATTTGATTTCATTTGTGAAATGCATTTTAAAGGTCAAAATGTGTGGTGTTAAGTACTTCTGCTATCAGAGACATCAGCCTATGGTAAAAAACCAGAGAAGTAGCAAGAATTTCTAAACAACCTGAGGTGTGCAGCATTAACAATGCAAAGTCACCCAAGGGAGTAAAAACAGACACATTTCTTTGGCTTTAATCCAAGTTAAACATAAAGCCATGAACTCTTTTGATTATGAAAATCAGTCAACTCAGACCACAGGGTTGATCTGTGTAAAGATTATCTGATTACATCTCTTATTTGATCTGAAATAACAACACAGTCAGTGATGCACCTGTGCAGTAACATAATCTGGGCCAATAATCGCAACTCTGCTTTATATCTCTTTTTTTTCCAATTTAACCAAGTCCCTCATGAGTTAGATCAATAAGCTGAGACTTACACATTATTTATATAAGACACTTGAGCAAATATCACACACCACCCGTCCGTTACTGGGGTAATGTAACAGCAAAATAAATATGTCCAGTAGCCTTCTTCATACGTGTGTCGGTGTTGGCAAACAGTAGCATCCTGTCTCTGTTGTTGTCATACTCACCTCTACAATATACCACCCAGCCATACTACAAAGGAGCCGGTGGCTGAGTACACATTTCCCTGACACCACGTATGTGAAAACAAACACATAAGAGCAGCAAAGAGAGCGACCAACAGCTGTCAGACACTCAAACAATCATCGACGGCAACAGCGAGCAGGAAAAGATAACTAATGGAAACAGTAAGTGGCGTGCAGAGCAGACGGAGTGAAACCAAACAGTGGAGCAGGTGTTGTGTGACAATCACAGCTCCTTACCTGAGGAAAATCTGGGGATCTTGTAAGATCTAGTGAGTCCAGGAAAGCCGAGAAACTGGTTTGGTATACGTTCTTCACCTGCACATAATGAAAGGTATAAAAGGACAAATGAGGCCAAAAACAAATGGAAGGCATAGAAGTGTGTTTATATGATGACCGCAAGAACAAAACCAAGAGGAGCACACAGACCTCTTCCATGTTGCATTCATTCTCTTTGCACAAAGCCTCGAGAAGCTGCACGTCCATTTCTGGCTCCGGAGGTCGGGATTTGGCTTTGCTCTGGTTTCGACGAGATGTTCGTGTTGGGGGGCTCTGGACTTTACTGATGGACGATTCTGAGAGAAAAACATTGAAAATATTAGAAAATCTCTGACGTGGTGGTTATGTTTTACATTTTCCACAGCTGAGAACATTACTGACAGATATAAGACTACACGACTGTATACAAACACAGCACTATATTATAGTTACTACATTGCACACATGCTTATTAAGAAGATAAATCACATTAGGTCTAAAAGTGCACTCATGTCTTCATTAAAATGTGTCACTTATTGCTCTTAAAGGGATACTTCACCCAAAATCGATTATTCACCAATCATCTACTCACCGTCATGCCAAGGAAGGGTTTGGAGAACTTTCAGAGTTATCAAAACACTTTTGGAGTTCCGGGGGGGTCCGACTGGCAACGGATTTTTGTATTATGGCGGCAGATTGTGCTCACTTTTAAATCGTCCAAAACACTCACTATGAAACATCCAAATACCTCCATACTGCTCGTCCGTACTGACCCAAGTGTCCTGAAGCTGCGACATGAAAAAATTGTTCGGAAAAAATTAATTTGATCTCTGTTTTTAGCCTTGTTGTAGCAGTAGCTCCCAGTGGCTGTGCGAAATTTGCTGTGAGATGTTCCTCCGTGTTTACATCATCATACATCCAATGGTTTACAACGACTAACGAACATCTCATAGCAAATCTTGCGCATGCGCACAAACATCAACAGAGCCACTGGGAGCTACTAGCTACAACAAGGCTGAAAACAGAGATCACTTTTTTTTCCGGACAACTTTTTCATGTCGTGGCTTCAGGACACTCGGGTCAGTACGGATGAGCAGTATGGAGGTATTTGGATGTTTCATAGTGTGTGTTTTGGACGATTCAAAAGTGAACTCTATCCTCCCTGGAACTCCAAAAGCGTTTTGATGTCTCTGAAAGTTCTCCAAACCCTTCCTTGGCATGACGGTGAGTAGGAAATTGGTGAATTATCGATTTTGGGTGAAGTATCCCTTTAAAGAAAGTCTTCCACTTCCAAATTTTTTAGACTCACACTGTTCAGTGAGAGGCCATAAAAATAAAAGACATGAGTAATATATGAGTGTGATGCTTACTGTAAAGAGGCAGAAGAAGGTCCGTAGGGCAGCGCTTGATGAATAACTCCAGCGAACAAAGCAGCAGCTGGAACGAGATGACCAGGTCATCCTCCATCTGCAAGACCCTTCCTGCAGACAGCAGAGATGTAGCACATGAGAAGCGCCATCACAATAACACTTCTGCAGACTACAGACAACAGGACTGTGACAGCAAGGAGGAAAACTTTCCACTTCATATGAGAACAGAGGAGGAAGGAAGAGTGAAAGAAGTAGATGGAGAAACATGAAAACTATTCCATCGAGTGTGTTAACAGCTTGATCCGACATGTTTTTGTTCTTGGTAACTTGTGAAAGGCTTGAACTACCTTTGGCCAAAAGAAACATGGTCCAGCAGCTCCGCATGGTCTCCCTCTCCCTTGAAAATGAGACACTGAACCGTTAACCTTGCACTTGCATCACTTTTTTTTTTTACAACAACCACACAATTATGAAGCATAAGGCAATAAACTGCTAAATGCTAAAAAAAAAAGAGGTGTGACAAATGCATTTCATACGTAAGATAAGTATCCAACTTACTTCCCATCAGCAACCAAAGCAAAGATTTTCTTGCAAGTCCTAAAACAAAACAAACATCAAATTCAGTTTCAGTTTCTTTTTCCCCACAAATAGCTCTACATGATTCAAGCACCTGCAACTGTACGGATGTGTTCACTCACTTCTCAAACCTCTGGTAGAGGGCCAGTGTGATATCGTACTTCTTCTCCACTCGTGTCAGTGCTGAATTCACCTTCGTGCTGATCGTATCCATGTTCACGTCCAACTTCCTCACCAGAGTCAGAAACTGCTTTACGCTGTAAAAGACAGGATGAATCAAGGTGAGAGGTCACTTCATTTTCATGAACACCCAACAAGAAAACTGAAAACGGAATAAAATCCCCATGAAATGAAAGGCAGGATTAATGTAGGATAAAGTATCCAAATGACAAATGCACTTGAAGCAACTAAAAACAGAAATTGAATTTTGTATGTTCGAGCACTATAAAATAAAGCACTTACTTCAGACCGACTGCTTTCAGGATCTGAGTTAAGGTGAAACAGGCGACGTCCATGTCTGTCACAGTCACATACAGACAAGCACCCCACAGCCTTTTCTGGCTGTCCTGAAATAAAACAGAGAGAGGAGAGGAATGGTAAAAATTTAAATTACTACTCCGACTGTGTGTTTTTTTTTTTTATCCTTAATGAATAACATCCAAAACCTGTGACTTTCTTTGTATGCGAGTCAATTCCTGAAACTGTCTCATCTACAACTAAGAAGCTGTCTACAATGTCTAAGTTATACTACAGGTATGGCGACACACTGTGGCCTTTCAGCAAGAAAACCTTGTCCTATGTCAGCTGGCATCGGCTCAAACCCCCCTCCGCCCTGCACGGATAAGCGGTATAGACAATGGGTGGATGGATGCTACAGTTAATGTATGAGGATAATCCATTCGGCTTGGTGTGAGCTTCCTTTCCATTGTGAGGCAAATTTGAAAACGTGAGCAAAACATAGATCAGGTTATAGGCAATGTTCACTTGAATGTTCAGGGTGTAGATGCCGCTGTGGCCTTTTAAAACAGCTTCAACAGTTAGGTAAGCTGTATCTGTACTTCTCTTAATAATAATAAAAGTGCCTTTTTAAAACAGCACAGCCAACCAGTCATCTACTTGTCACAATACCAGTGTATCAATACATACAGTGATTTCATCCATGGCCTCCTGGATGGTCTTCCACAGGGTCCAGGCCCGGTCACACACCAGGTCTGTGACATGAAGGCTCTTGCACAGGGTCACAAACTCAGTATCCTTGTCTCTGTGTCTTTAGGGAAGGAAACCAAACACACACAGCAGCGCTCATCAGAACAACACGCCTCCCGGTACAGACAGTATTTATGTGTTATAACACCGTAACACCACATGGTACACACACGATACTTGGTATTTACACCCAGTGGGCAGCTGTGAAGCGTTTAAACTCATTGGTTTCAGCTCTAAGCACAGGCCTGGTTTGGTTTGGAGCAGCTGAGCTAGCTCGTCTATCAGCTAACAGGTCAAACAGCTGAAACAACAGCAGCTGCACACTGAGGCTACGGTGTAAATAAAGTTTACAGAGCTGTTGTTAAGACCTGAATTAGGTATAAAAACATATCTTACTTCTTTAGAGACAACTCTGGACTCTCCTTCTTGTCTGGAGAGACACTTTCAGCACTGGTCTTCTGCCCCTTGCTCTGTGTCGTCCAGGAGTTGCGCTTTTTCGGTGGCATCTCGGTTTCCGGTTCGCTACCACACAGATACAAAACTGAGCAGGAGTAACAATACTGTGTTTAAAAAAAAAAAGCGACGACGAATAATAATAATGTACACTAAGTTTAAATCCCACCGCACGAGTTCCGTAGCAACAATACAACAAAAACCTCACTGACTTCCTGAAAGTGTGTGTGCTCGATTTGCAACACGGAAGCGCACGGCGGAGCTCCGGAGCTCCGGCGGTGTCCCAGCAGCTGTTAGCCGCCGTTAGCCGCCCCCCGCCCGGCGCAGACCGTCCGCCCGGCCCGCTGGATGTCACCGCCTCCGCTGAGTTATTCCAGTTTGTATTTATTTACTAAATTATTTGCATTAAATGACGGGGTTGTCGCTCGATATCTGTCTTTGTGTGTCTGTGGTGGTGAAATAGGGCGCGGGGTGCGTTCACTGGCGTCACGTGACTCAACGAAAACGAACTAACCCAAACGCATGAGACGAAAACGCGGGAAAACCACATACGCAACATCCGCTCATTAGCATATATCCCGCCATCCAGTGGAGTCACAAAAGGTTTTTCTGCTGCGCGGGGGGGACAGTTGGTGAAGAGACGCTTCACTACAGCTGATGTGGTGTTGGAATAAAGTTATTACAGGGATGTAGAGCGTGTAGTGTGTGTTCACCTTGTTCACACTGTTTAACACTAAGTGAAGTCGCTTTAGCTTGAGCCGAATGACTAAATGCAAATATAAATGTAAATCATGCACTGGCGTCTTCATTTTTTCACCCAACAAGAAACACACCTCACTACAGCTGGAAAAGGGCTATAATCTAATCTCTTTGGTCAATGTAAAAGTATCGTTGATAGATTTTGAGTAACTATGGATTGAAAGTGTTGCCCTGAATCAGTAGCGTAGTCGTGCGACTATGCCCTCTTGAGGTAAAATTAAAGTATTATCTCAACAACAACAACAAAAGTTAGAGACTTTGGGTCATGGTCAGACATTAAGAAAACAATCCCTTTGATCATGCATTTATCAAACTGTATGAAATGTCATATTATTTGAATCTAACCCCACTAAAGGTTGTCATCAAAGATACACTGTATATTCACCATATAAATATTCTACAGGGACCTCTCAATGGGCAAGGGTAAAATTACTCTAAATAAAAGTGCTGTTTTGGCAACTACTCATGAGGGATTAAATTGTTTTCCTATTACAATGGCAATAAAAGCAGTAAATACATAATATGAAGCGAAATAGATGTAAAGATATGAAGACATTAGTAACATTTAATCATTACACAGCAATATACAGGATAATGGCAACAAGGAAGGCAAAACAACAGAGTCTCATGACACAACATACATTACTTAAAACAAAGGATAATAAAACAGTAACTGTTTACTCCACAGTTTTAAAGTGATCCTGTTAGAAAGATGCTTTGAGCACCCATTCCTGTAAAAACACACTACATTAAACATTTCTTGTGACTCAACAGGCCGTAACCACCAGTTCATCCAAATTACATCTTTAGACATACGACAGTATCAAAACCTCAGAGCGTTGTCAGATAAACACAATGACACAGATCGATGACTAGTGTGTACAGGTGAACGATCTCAGTGAGAAGATCTTTTACTTCCTTCGTGTCCCAGGTTTAAAATCATTGGACTTGTTTCGTAATAGGTCAAAGGACACAAGAGTCTCATTTAAATGTATTGAGTAGTCAATGTTTGCAAGATTGATATGACACTAATCACCTCCTCAAGCAGACAATATCTTTAACTGATGAAACCTTTCCTACAAAATACATTAAACCAATGATTTATAATGACTTCAGGGGTTTCTGCCAATAAATAGCACAGTGGACATTCAACATCGGAGAACTGTAAAAGCAAATTTCCAATAAACATTAGAAAATTTGATACCTACCTGTCTAAATACTCACTGATTCCAATCTGTTTTTTCTAAAGATAACACCTTAGTGTGTTTCTTCTGTATATCCCAATTAAAAGCTTGTCTATAACATCAATGTGAGATGTAGATGTGACAATATCAATTTAATGCATGCATCGGTTTTCTCTAGGACTGATCCGATTTGATTGAAAATGTAGTGTTTTTGCAGATATCTGACGGAAAATCTTACAGCATCTTGAAAAATAGTTTGGCAAGATATATTAAATGTATTTATTTATTATCCGCAATAATTATTTCTTACGCAAACATTTAAGAAGTAAAGTATTCCTGACTTTGTAAAGCCGTGTTACCAGCACCTTTCCTTCTGTATTGTCACTTCTCCAGGTCTATCAGTGGTGTCATGGGTGACAGTCTCTGCACTTTAGTTGTCTCTCTCTCCTCCTTGGAGCGAGACAAATAAAATCTGGTGCTGCTGGGAGTGAAATTTTCGTTGTTCTGCACTATTACGACAATAAATATGTTCAGAAATATGCTCATTCAAAAGTCCTGAGGTGCTGCCAAGCAATCTACGATGAGGAGAATCCAAGCTTTACAGCTGTGACCCTATATTCTACACAATGTAAAAAAAAAAAAAAAAAAAGTTAAAAATACTATTCAATCATACATTATAGTATAAATAAAGTCATCCATTCCACACTGCCCTGCAGGACACACAGACGTGGGCCACCAGAGCCAGACTGGAGCCAATAACATAATGGTACATTCCTCTGTCTCTTGACAACATCATTAGTTCATCGCTGTGCGTTCATCCCCGCTCTCCGTGCTGTCACGCTTCGCTCGTCTCCCACCTCATGGCTGTGAAGTCCATGTCTGTGAGCGTGACAGTGAACGGAGCCTCCACTCTCTCGGGCTCCACGCGCTCCTCTACTCTGCTTGTGCTGTTCAAGTTGTTCACTCTCCAGGAGTTCAGAGGTCGAATCGATTTCTGGAAACGCTGCGAAAAAGAAGATGGAGACGGACCACTTCATCTGTTGTGTTGTGTTGGATATTTAAATAGGTACATAAAAGACAGACAGTTGGAGCTATGCAATTAGTGTGACAGTGACAGAGGTAACCGGACCTCATAGTGACAGAATGACTTAAGTGGTGATACTGACGTCTTTCAGTGTCCCAGTTTCCTTGGCCATGGCCACAATGGCCCAGATGAGGATCTGCAGACAGCAGGTCGCAGCCATGCACACGCCCAGAGCTTTACCCCACCGTGGGTACACATAGGACCCGTAGTGGAGCGATGTGTTGTACATCTCGATGAAGATGTACGTCAGGATGAACTGCAGCCGAGAAGAGGAAAGGCAAAAAGTGAACAGAGGAATGGTTTCATCTTCACAAAACGCAACAGTGGCAACAGCAGCAAAAGAGACAGAGAGGAGCTGCAGGGTGAACTCAGATTGAATGTCAGTTTCTCCTCTTGAATTATTCAAAACTCTTGTTGTGAAGATTTCAGCACAGTTGGCTGCATTACAAAATCAGCAATGTTATTTTAGTTTCTTTGACCTTTTTGGGACAGTTAGTAATTGATTTATCATCTTTTCTCCTTCAGTTTCTGATAAACTATTTAGTCATTTACGGGGGTATTTTTAGTTCGCTGGGGCAGCTCAGTATCTCACCCCTCATCAAATTACCATTTGAAAGTACAACAATACATGATGACAATAAAGACACCACCCGTCTCATTGGAGATGGTATTTCTGCCTGAGGCAACATACAGAAATAAGAGAGGGAGTGATGTAAGATTGTGCAGTATATGCATAATATTATAGGCACTGTATATGAAATGTGCTTTAGCTCATCAATTTAATGAGATGAGCTGGCATTGAAGGTCATTATGGATATTACATAATTATAAGAATAACAATTCTGATTCTGTTTAATGCACCAAAAGAATACAATATGCTTTTACTTTTTCAATTATCAGCTCATTTTACAATTTTTTGTCACCTTTTCACAGTGACACAGTTCAGGCAGAGTGGTAGCTTAAGCTATAGATATATTCAGACTTTTTAACATACAGACATTTTCACAGAACAAGCTTGAAATAAAAAGAAAAACATCACAAATATGATAAAATAAAACGTCAGTGCATTTAGACTTAAAGCAGAAGTAAGCGTTATTTTTGTGTTAATATAAGTCTTAAATAGTTATATCTTCCGACAGCAATCACTTACATAGAGTGTTTGGACGGAAACACGGGTCTCTCAGTCCCTCTGCT
The DNA here is from genome assembly GCF_905171665.1 of Trachurus trachurus. Lineage (NCBI taxonomy): Eukaryota > Metazoa > Chordata > Actinopteri > Carangiformes > Carangidae > Trachurus > Trachurus trachurus. Next base: position 13,991,610 of record NC_139903.1, on the reverse strand, counting down.
CTGCTCTGAGCCGAGGAGAAAACATTTATCGTATCCTACAGTTTTTATCCAATGAGGAGAGAGAACGGCATGCAGGGCTGTGTGTGCAGCCAAGGGATGCGCGTGAATGTGGTGATGTAGGGACGAGGACTGTTATGGTGCGTTCAAGGCAACTCGTAACTTGTGTTTTTCTGACCTGTGAAGTAGTACCAGTTCGATCTGGTACGAGTTCACGGGTCGGAAGTTACGAGTGGCCGTTATAGTGACTTTCACAGGTAAAACAGGTCGGAAAAACACGAGCGGGTTGCCTGGAACGCTACAAAGTCGTAAGTTGTGACTTGAAGCTGTAATTTACGGTTTCAAAAGCCTGCCTGGAACGCAGCATTAGCCAAAACGACCGGATCGCTTACTTCTGCTTTAAGGATCAGATAACATGATAAGCTAGCTAATACAGATCATACTAATCATACGGATGTCACATTGTACCTGTGTCTATCAATAATGAACATTAAAACTAACTTGTTTACTCACCAGCAGGAGAAATGGAGTGAAGAAAACCCAGCATGCTTTGAAGTAAAGCAGCACTTTGCTGCACCAGGGAGGGCAGTGGCAGATCATATCAATAATGTCTTGACAGAACTGGTTGACTCCTAATGAGGAAAGTTCATTAAGAGATGTATTAGAAAGCCTGGAAAAAACAAGATATTTTTTGGGACAGGAGAACGTGACAGAAAATGTGTTCAATTTATCATTAAGAGGAACAAAATGGTGAAATGATGTGCAGTTAAAATGAGTGATATCAGTGCAGTTTTCATTCTTTTTATAAAACGTGCAGAACATCATGTGACCCGAGTGTCTGAGACTTGTTTAGGGGAATGACGTTGTGTTACAGTAGAGGAGATGATTGAGGAGGTTAGGGGAGTGAGATGGGCTACCATAGAAGAAGGAGATGCCAAGGCACATGAAGAGGGCGATGATGATGAGGCCGAAACTAGTGCTGAAGGAGTCAATGAGAGTGAACCAGTAAATGCCTCCCTATGGACACAAAGACAGCGGAGGAGGGGGAGGGAAATGTGAGGATGATCACACAGACAATGCAATTGCAGAAAACATTCATCACATGTTCAAATTCACACTCACGTCGGTCACTAACAAAAGACCCATCAGGTAGAAGCCAAAACACAGCGCGCCCAGGAACAAGGACTTGTGCAGCGCGTTTCTTCTGAGCTGTGGAAACTCGTCCATCACGGCCGTGGTGATGCCCTCCATGTTGCCAAACTGGGAGGAAGCGGAGCAGAAGATGTCATTCACAAGATGATTGATTGTTTTTGGTTGTTATTGTGGTTTTTTTGCAAGTATCTAACATAAAATTGACATAAAGTCTCACCAGTGTATCGATCCCCAGCATGAAGAGCATGAGGAAGAACATAATGGACCAGAACACGGAGCCTGGTAGTAGAGCAAGGGCTTCTGGGTAAGCAACAAAGGCCAAACCAGGACCTGAAGACAAATAAAATAAAATAAAATATTCAGGGTTCATTTAGTATAACAAACAAACTCTAAAGTCGAGCAGAATTAATTTGCCCACTGATGCCTGTGCCATGAAATCTTACTGAATCTAGCTGCAAACAAAGTTGGACTAGAAAAAAGAGGCACATGAATTATCCATGTGAGCTACACTGAAGTGAGATTGTTAATAAGATACCTACCTGTATCTGCCACCTTTCCGACAGGCACTCCCTTCCTCCACGCCATGTGACCCAGGATTGAAAATATGGCAAATCCTGAGAAGAAGCTGGTCGTGCAGTTTCCTGTTGTGATAATTATAGTGTCCCTGAAACCACAAGAAGCAGCACGGTTAAGAAACTGAAGCTGCTGTGACTTCAACATGGAAGCAGCACGTCAGAGCCGAGCGCAAACTCACCTGATGACGTTGTTGTCAAACTTATTGTAAGAGGCCATAGACAGCAGCCCCCCAACTCCAATACCCAAGGAGTAGAAGATCTGTGAGGCTGCGTCATTCCACACCTGCAATGTTTCAGACAGATATGAACTTTAACTAAGGAAAATATCTGTAGTTATTTACCTCGTATGTGTGGGGGCCTGGGAAAACCCTTCACATGGTGGGATTTTGACATCATGTTTTGATATTTCCATAAACTAGAAGTTTTCAGCTATTCATAACTGTTTGAATAGATGAGATAGCCCTTTCAGATCAAAAGTTATGGGCATTTTAATTTATTATGACCAAAAAACTGAAAAGTGAGAAAAATGGCTTTATCTAGAATGTTGCTGTTTTAACCCTCTAAAGACGAGTGTTTTACAAAACATTAAACAACTTCTGAACCGTTTATGATAGAGACGAGCTGTAACCTGTATCTGAATCGTGTGATGTTATGCTTTCCGACGGTCCTTGAATGTTACCTCTACAATAACAACGGACCTCCTCTCCTCTAGCACTGCTGCTGCAATGAAACGCTTTATTCGCCACAATAACATAAAATGATGTACTTTCCGTATTGTAGTAGGGAGTTCAAAGTACCAGAATCACACAAAATATCAAAATTGGGGAAATAGTACCTTTCCACCTATTTTGGCTATTTGCCACAATAGAACGTCAGCGACTTCCGACGGGTTTTCCCAGGCCGCCACACATATGTGACCTTATTATCAGAAGTACCTGTGCATTAGCTAACCGGCCCCAGTCTGGCGTGAGGTAGAACTTGACACCCTGGAGCGAGCCCTCCAGCGTGGCCCCTCTGATGATCAGGACAACCAGCACAAAGTACGGGAAGGTGGCTGTGACATAAACCACCTGAAACAGGGACGACATGGATGAGCTTTCGGAGGACACGTTTTGACAGCAAAGGGCATGAATATATGTGTGTGTGTGAGCTGACAATAACAACATTGTGTAGATTCACCTTGCCAGAGCTGCGGATGCCCTTGAGCATACACAGGAAGATTATGATCCAGGCGGCCAGGAGGCACAGGGCCAGGGGCCACCGCACGGGGCCCGGGTCATGAAGGCCCTGACTGTGTACGACACCCAGCACTCGCTCACTGCAGGAAAACATACACACATATACTCTATTACAGCACACCTATGACCACACTTACTGTCACACCTACTACGCACTGACTGAATGACGCAAAATAAACAAGGCGCAGTTGTTCGGCTGGAATAATAAGTGGCTTTGAAGATATTTGTCTGAAGTAAAAAAAAAGAACATTACTCACAATGTTGAGTGTTCAAATATTTTTCTTCATTGTTTAACGGCACTAAAAATAACAGGGGAAATACGCAAGAGGTAAAACTGTAATCCAGTGCTCTGAGAGAGACTTACGGTGCAATTGTCCATGTTTCAGTGGATAATATCTTCATTTTAAAGTTTTGTTTTGTTTTTATCCTCTGTGAGGCACTTTGTGTTACAATGTATGAAACGTGCCATATAAATAAAGTTGATTTGATTTGATTTGAAATTCTGTTTCTTTTCTTATTTTGATTATTCATTTATTACACCCCTCCCTTCCCCACCCACCCCGCCGTGCTGCTATTTCTGTACCAAAGTGTCTATTTGAATTTTCTCTACAGGGGATCAGTAAACGTATATCTGATCTTATCTCTTATCTTAATTAGGAGAATAATATACCAGTAGGTAATATTTATTGAACATTCACACAGCTAATATTTGCCTTTACAATCTATAATTGTCATGTCCAGTACACAACATGTTGCCTGTCACACTTTAGATATTTGATGACAAAAATGTAATAAATTAAAATACCTTTGTGCATTGTGTAGATTTATGAAGTCTGATGAATAACGTGCTCTATTTAATCATAAAGGATTAAGAGCGCAATTGTCAGCGCCATTAAACAGCTCACACAGTGTATTGTTTTGGATAAACATTTATACCATTCATACTGCTGTTTCTTCCATTTTTTTCTTTACTATAACAAAAATAACAACTTAGAACTTTATAATCTGGACAGGAAGTTTGGTATCTGTCATCATAAGCATTCATGTGTGTTTTTTCAGCTCCTCAGGAATGGGCCATGATGTTTTTGTGACCATGGTGTATAAACAGTCTGACTTAAACGTTGCATCTGAACCTCAGACTGCACCCTTTGGTTTGTTTGCTGAATATCAATAAACCGTCGCTCTCACTGAGCTGTCACCGCAGCACTGTGTTCAAACACAATACAACCTTTCATGCAAGAGAACTGAGGATTAACTATGATACTGTAATGGTAAGGTATTAACGCCATCAGGATGTATAACTACAGTTATAAAATGCCGAAATGGTTCATAGTTCTTAAGTACAGTCTCAGTGTATAGAGTAGCCTACAATATATAATACAGGAATCAACATTAAGGTCTGGCCATAAGGTTCCTCCAACTCATCTGAAAAGGTGACAGTGTAAGTCCAGTAACTGTAAACAAAACTGGTGTTTGTTTAAAAAAAGTCACAAAAAGTATTGGCACAGTGTGAGAGCTATAATAGAAAAAGAAAAATAGCACATTCTCTAAATACAAAAAGGTATAAAATGGCACGCTGTTAAGTATACAGTGCACTTAAAGTCTAAAGAATAATTAAACAGTCTGCACACATTTGCAAAATAAGAGAGGTGGTGAGTGATTGTGTAAAGAAAAAAGAAAGAAAAAAGAAGCACTTACTTCCAGAAGATTTCTGTGGGGCTGAGGGTTTTACCAGTGGTGCTGTTCGCTGTTTTGTTGCAGAGAGCAGCATTGGCTATAGCATCACAGGACCAGGGCAAAGGGCTCTGGAAGGAGCTGCCCAGGTAGTAAAATGTCCACGCTATGATGACGTTATAGTATAGACACACCAGCGTGGACACACAGAGCATCCCAATGCCAATACCTGCAGAAAATGACAGAAGAGAAATGTTGCATAACATTGTTGTATTGTATCTGGCACAGATTTATTTACTTTGAACTCTGTGTTGTATACTGTTTATACAGAATATACAGTATATTTAATGGATAACTCAGAGTATATTGTGTCTTAATCATGACATTCAACACTGGTACTGTTCACCAGAACTTATTCACTTCCTTTGTAACACTCGGGGTTAAAACCAACCTGCTTTTCTTGCTCTATTCCTGGGCTCTAAGACACTTCCTGCAGGTTTCCTTCTCACGTGTTTATATTTAGCAGCTTGACTTGTTCAGGATTGGCCACATGACTTAAAGTGATGTGAGTCAGCAGCAGGTTATTTTCCTGAACTACTACATTAGTCTGGATTGACTGGCAGCGCTGGCGTTTTGACGTCAACCTGAGATCCTGCTCATGCAAATCATCACATTGTTGTTGAGAGTGGACGCTCAGGATCGCTTAAGAATTAATACAGAGCTGTGGTTTGATCTTTCTGACACTACGTTAACACTGTCTGGCTAATTGTAGCTGAGAATAAAAACTCACATTACATTGCCACACTGTTAAGATAATCTCAAAGTTTGTGTCCCTTGGTTTACAGTGAATATGTGTAGTTACGGGACATAATGTCAGTAATTACCTTTGAGCAGAGGGCAGCATTTCCACACAGTGATGGGGCCAGCTGCTCCATACTGGCCTAAACTCAGCTCCATGAGAAAGAGTGGGACGCCCGTGACAAAGAGCATAATGAAGTAGGGGATGAGAAACACACCTGTTGAATATGAGAAATAGGTCAGTGAGAGGGGAAGGGTGGTGCTGGGAGAGACATCCACAGTAATGATCCGATGCATTCAACTCGAAGCCGACCGGCTTGTAGAGGCAGGTAGGTCGTCTTATTATACACACTCTGTCTACAGTGAATGGCAGCTACATAGACAGATGTTATTCTGTTTCACCGCTGGTTGAGCTCCAACACGTTTTGATTTCAGGGGGAAGATGCACGGTTAAGTAAGGCTGGGTTAAACAGGGCGACCGCATGTCTGGTGCAGTGCAATCAAGGAAAAACACACACTTGTCTCTACTTAGAGGATTAGTAAACGCTTTGTGTTGTTGCTCTGTGTAGCAGTGAGGAGCTCTGAGCTGAGTGTGACAGCACACACACACACCCAAGGGCAGGGCAAAGACTGCCTCTTGTCCAAATGGGTGTAACAAATTATAACAGACACACCACTTAGCATTAAAAGCAGAGAGGGAAATCAACATGCTCGTAAAAAAAACCACCCACCTCCTCCGTTGCGGTAACAAAGGTAGGGGAACCGCCACACGTTGGCCAGCCCCACACAGTATCCCATACAGGAGAGCAGGAACTCGTACTTCCCTCCCCACTGCTCCCTCTGGACGTCCGGGGTCGGAGCGGCTGCAGCACCCGTGGGTCCGGATTCAACCTGTGAATGCTGCGGCACGGGCTCAGCTGTCGTCGGGTTGTTGTGGCCATTTTGAGTAACGGTGTGTCCGTTCAAATGTGCTGAATTCTGGGAAAATAAAAAGCACTCTGTGAACCCGGTGAAATCAGAGAGGACAGTAGATACAGGAATACCGATATCAGAGCGAATCTGAAACTGATCTGGTGTCTTTGCTTTTTTTTGGTGATGTGGTTGTCTAAAAAAGTTTACACGCACCACAGAAATGATAGATCTTTCACCCCAGTGGCAAAATAGGTTTCAAGTCAGGTTTAACTCATGTCTCATTAAAAACTGAACTTCATTCCTTCATCTTTGCTGCAGGCCATCTTTACACACCGGAGAGGAACTGTTTACTCTTGACAGGTTACAGGGAGGAAGTTTGATTGAGATACCAGCTTCTGCTTTATGTGCTGTTACTGTTACTGTTAGATGGTCAAACATGAATAAACCAGCAGTCAAATAGAAGCAATTAACAAGGTTTCATCTATGTTTAGATTTAAGGACATCCAATATCAGCGATAATGTTTTTTATGAGATTTCCTATAACACCATGTTTTATGCAGACAAAGAAACTATAGGTTGATATATAACCAGGAATGAAGGCTTTTATGTTAAGTAGGAAGTTGAGGTACTGCACAGTGTCACTGTTTTGATTCGAGAAGTAACAGAACTACTGTGAACCACGAGATGAACACTGTCAAAGGCAGAGGTAAAACTTTATTCATTGTATGGAAACAAACAAAACACATGCAGCTGTAGCCTACATCACTAACCAAGTTAGAGGGTTAGGGTTAAAACCACAGACTGTGTAAAATCATGCAACTATTAAGTAGGCTATGTGGGAATTAAATTGACTTGAAAAAAGTATTCAAAAAAAAAAAAAAAAAAAAAAAACACATTAAATTGCCTTGAGATTTAAGTTACTTTATATCCTAACCATCTTAAATTGACCTATATGGCTCAGGCATTAGTATCTGTGTGGCACAAAGCTGCATCTCTGAGGACAAGATCATAGAAACTTTCTGTTTTGATCTGGTATAATAGCAACCCCCCAAAAAAACCCACAACCCTCAGTGTGTTGCTGTTGTGTGAGAAAAAAATGTAGATCAACACATGTGTTGTGTAGAAGTCAGGTTTTTATCTCTGCTGTCCGCGGTGCAGCTGAAGTCAAACCTGGAGCTCAGAGCAATGTGGAGGAACAGGTTAGACTGCTTCTCCTCAACTAGGCTACTTCTGTCTTTATCGTTTATTTATTCCCTGTTAAGTGATACTAGTTAAGGGGTCCCACAATGATTAGAGCGACTAACCTTCCTCTTAAGGCCACACCACACATATAGTAAAATATCTGCTTTGGTTTCAACGGTAATAATAAAAAATAAAAAAAAAGTAGCTTAAAGCCCAAACAACATCCGTCCCTACCTGCGCTGGGCTCGCACCGGGGCTCCCGGCTGCTGCTTTGCCGCTGTAGTCCTGCATTTCCTCCGCCGCGGAGGTGGCGCTTCAGGGTCTGGTGTGTCGCTCGGTAGTCCACATGTCAGAGGGAAAAGTCCTCTTGAGAGTGCGGCATTTTTTTAATTTATTTTTTTGGTTTTGTTTCAGCGGCCGGTGAGGAAGAAGCGTCGGTCGGCGTTAGAGAGGAGAGTGACACCGCAGGGAGCAGGGAGGCATCGGCGATGACGAGGAGGAAGCGGAGGAAGCAGCAGGCGGTGGGCGGCGAGGTGAAGGGCAGGAGGCAGGGCGCAGGTGCGGCGCTGCAGGCACGGAGGAGGAAGAGAGAGACACCTCCTCCCTCATGTTAAATGAACCTAAGGCCACTTTAAAATACTACACTGTTTACTTTGAAAACACACATTGCATTAAGTCGTTATTTTAAATCACATATCACTCATGACATTACTGAACCTTTGTGTTTGTCAATGCTCTACTCACATTACTGCACAAAGTGAAACTTGAAAATGCCAGTGTGTGACATGATATACCATATTATATCTGCCAGTCTGCAGGTGTCTCTGGCTCTACCATGTGGTTGAAGTTGTAGGCTACCTACCTGGAAAACAATTTGAGGCCCTGTAGGCTACAGGTGTGTTAGAGCATGAGAGTCCTCCATGGAAAAAACATGTTTTAGAAAAGAAAAAGAAAAAAAAGGTGCTTGGACCTTGAGTTGTGGTCAAGTGATTACACTTAATAGGAAATGCTGTTTCTGTTTCTTCATAGTTCTGCAAAATGTTTCACATTAGCATGTGTTCAAGCTCTGTGTGAGGCTGCAGTCAGAGGCCTCAGAGGACAGAGGAAGAGCTGTCCTGTCTCTGTCCACTGCTCAAAACTCATCAACAAATCCTCAGCTCTATAGCTGCGTCTGTCTCGTCTCTATAAGCCATACGTATAACTGTTTGAGGTTTAGATGGTATTTACACACAGGCGTTTTCTCTAAACAAACAACCCCTGTGCTGTATCTCCACTGTTGTCGTTGATGCTCTCCTGACCACACCCAGGATTGATCTCAGGGTCAGAGTTTCAGCTAACTTTTTTACCTTTCGGCCCCTAGAGGTCATTGCAGTGAGTTTTACCTTCTAGCAAAGTCACCCCTTAAAAACTGAAGAGATAGTGATTATTGTAGTTGATTTATTTTTCTAGATTTTACAGATCTAAAAGAAAAAGGCAAATGTCTATGTGTATAGATCAGGCTCGGTTTGAACATGTCCTGTGTCACTGTGAAAGCCTAACAGTGCACCTTCCTGCTTCATGTCTTTTCTTAGATACTGTGAAATTACTATTGTTATTATGGCCCCCCAAAAAACTCCTTATCTTAAATACACATGCATCATCCCTTATTGTCAGCTGGAGGGTGAGGTAAATTATTGTCTGTGGATTAAATATAGGACAGAATTAAATGGTAAGTGAGGTTAGTGTAACAGTGACAGTTCACGTAAAGAAAGGAAGAACAATGTTTCTCAGTCTCTGTGTGCGGGATGAGAAACATCTGAGGTTTCACACGGCTGTGAGAGACGCTGTAAACCTTGTGTTAATCTGCCTGTGTGTGACACACACAGAGGGAGAGAGAGAAACAGCAGCGTCTGAGTGACCACACTTCTCAATGCAACTTCCTGGGGTGTGATGAGTGAAACAGAAGTATATTTGAAAACACATCAACCACAGACATTCGGCAACAGCGTTTAATATGAAAAGCAAAGAAATCAGCAGCAGCAGCAGCACGGTTCAGACCAGCTGCCATCATCAGTGCTTACAGGACACAAATAAATGGATCACAACCTCAGATGCAGCAGTTAACTCCTCGTTGCACTGAATGTAAAGAGTTTGACCGACTTAACCAAGCAGGGAGACAAATATTTTTTAGCACTGGTCAGTAGTTATTGTCCATATTATCCTTGATGGTGTGATCCTGGGCGTCTTTTTCTTTCTTAGTAGCCACACAAACTCTTTAATCCACATAAGCTCATGATGCTTCTCTAAATCCACCCAATCTGTTGTGTGTCTATACTTAACAGCACTACTTGACCAATCTGGGTCGACGTGTGCGGTGCAGTGAAGCTGCACAGTTGCTGCTCGTGCAGAAGAAAATGATCATAATTTGAACTTCTGGATAATCATATTGTTTTTAAAACAAAGATTTAGACAGATTGTGACAGCAGCGAACATCTTCATCATGTCACACTGAGGTGGAAAACTGGATGAGAGCCTGAATAAGTGAGAAACTTTGAGGATTTCTTCAGGAAAATGGAAATACAAGACCAACCGAAGAGCGACTGGAGTCGGTATTTTTGCAACCGGCCTCCAGTGGACTTTGACACGACTACAAAATGCTGCCTTTTCTGCAGTGATCTGAAAAGCAGTTCTGTGAGACAGGACGGCAGCTCGGATCCATATGGCAGCAGGTGGCCCGACCCTGAACCGGTAAGGTTCAGGAGCTGTCACAGTCAGTCTTTTGCCATGGATGCTCGGATAAGACTGGATCATCTGAAGTCGGGGTGTAAGTCTCCTTCTCCTTCTCCTTCACCTTCACCTTCACCTTCCTGTGCCACGGACGGGACCCTGTTCAACTACAGCTGTCAAAAAGAGACGTGGGAGAGTGAGTCGAAAGAAGAGGAGTCGGCTCTGGACTTGGTGGAGCTCCTTGACGTGGAGGATGAGGAGCAAGACGAAGAGAGCTGGTAGGTCGCAGCAGATCATCAATCATATTCCTCTGAGAGTGTGGCAAGAAAATGTGCAATTTTACTGCTCAGACTTAAGACTGGGACACAATTTAATGTAAGAATCCAAGTCACCTTAAAAAAACGTGTTTAGGAGCTGCATTTGTCCTGATGATACTCCAAACTAGTCTTTTATATACCATGAGCCAGAGTAGGCCATGTGTTGATGTGAATGTGTTCCTCCTCACAGGTTATATGAGTCTCCAAAGAAACAGATGACCGAGGAGAAAACTGAGTCTGCTCTCGGGTGGTGTCGACACGTCCTGGATAACCCCAGCCCCGAGGTGGAGGCGGCGTGTCGTCTGCTGATAAGTCGGCTGGATGAAAGTAAGTGAGCGGCACTGAGAGGCTCAATGTGCTGCACATTGTTGTGATTAGAAAAATATATAATTTTCTGAAGCTCATACACAGGTTTACCTCCCATCCACTTTCTGTATCTTCAGGATCAAGCAGTCGCTTCCACAGACGCCCTGCAGGGTTTCATCATGCCGACACACAAAGCACTGCTGAAGGTTTAGGTAATAAAGTGATGAGAGCTTCAAGGTCTTCAACTTCTTTTCATGCAAAACAACCTTAGATAGTTTATAATTCTTAAACATTGTGGCATATTTTCTCTTTATTAATCTTCACAGACAACAATGAGCTGAGCATCTGTCATCATGACTCAATAAACACAAACTACAGGCTGGAAGACATCACTGACGTCCACATTATGGCTCGTATACAGGAAGCCAGTGAGTACAGAGAAGTGATATGATGGTTTAGTGTACGCTGCATACTCAGTGAGTGTTGGATGGAGATACAGTAACTTGAGTCTGTGTCTTTCAGGTTTAAGACAAGATTATGTTTCTACGCCTGCTGCCGCTGCTGCTTCACTGTGGAGAAGCCCTGAGTCACCAGCGATGCTTTCATCTTATTCTAAAACCGCACTAGACAATGTTGATGACTTCACTCCAGGAAGTAAAACTCAGGCTGCATCTTCCTCTCTGTGGCGACCCAGTCTGTTGTCACTGAGCTCCTCCTCCTCTTCCTCCTCGTCACCGACACCAGCTGCTAAGATGAGCTGCCAGAGTCCAAACCTGGTCAGACTTCAGCAGCAAGTCACCCAGTACAAGCTGCTTAAACTGGCTCAGAGTCAAGGTACACAGAGCGTCTACAGATGCTTTCTATTCTGTTTTCAATAATGCTGTAGCCTACTGTATCACATCAGATCACCATGTCATCAGATGGCCCGCTAGGTTGGTTTGAAGCGTTACGATTGACTGATTGCCTAATCTTTCTATGACTAAATTACAACCCTGACTAATACTTATGCTGCATCAGCATCAAAACAAAGCCACAAAACATTAAATATTCATTAAATGTGTTTTATTTTCCAAGCAATACCCCCCTGCCTTCTTTTAAAAAAAAATGGTTTAGTCCATGCTGAAGCAACAGTGGCCCCCGCAAACTCTTGAGACAGTTATTAGCTAACGTAGTACCAAACCAAAAGTTTCATGAGACATAGTGGAGAAGTATTAAATCAGAATGACAGGCAGGTTGTATGTTACTGTCACTTGCGGCCATCATTGCCCTGGTTGAATTAAATAAAAAATACATAGTCTATGAAAAAAGTGGGGATGAAAATTTAGGGGGTTGGGGCCCCACTTCAGAATTTTTTCAGGGGAACCTGAATTACTAGCGACGGCCCTGATTGTGATTGAACAATCTTGACTGCAGTTTGTGGTGTGTAATTTCTCAGTCAAACAAAAAGGCTGTTTGTGCCTTTAAGGACATTTTAATTCATTCCTAAATCTAATTGTTTTTTTTAGTAATGTGATTTTAACAATTAAAAAAAAGAAAGAAAATCTTTTATTATTTACACAAAGAAAATAGCGATTCTGAATGTTTCCAAAACACAGGATATTATGGAATGATATCCTATTTGTTTTAACAAACTGAAGAGTGAGTTTACCTATAAAAGTTACTATGATATGCTGTGATAAAGCCCACAATAAACACACTTTCCAGTTTGTTTTAAAAAAAAAAGAGTGTTCCTGAAAAGACATTAGTTTAAAAATGAAGTTTGATCCTGTTTAAATTGGTTGTGAAAAAAAGTGAAATTGAGGAAGTGCATGTGACCTGTAAAACTAAAACTGTGAAATGTGTTTTGCAGCAACATCAGCAGGCAGGACGAGGTCACCTGCGCGGACCAGCCTTCGCTCCCTCCAGGCCGTCAGGAACAGCCGGAATTTGGAAACAGACGGCTGTCACACTGCTGATCAAATCATTTGTCCTCCATCAGGTTTGGATCTGTTTCCTCCCGTTTCAAAGATCAAAGGAAAAGAAAATTCATCAGATTTGGTAATTTAACATGAAAGCTGGAACAGATAACTCATGGCGTTGTTAGAACAGTTAAAACAAACCATCTCTGATTGTTTTCCCAGATGTATCCTCTTCCTCTACCAGAATGGGGTCAAGCCACTGGTCTCCATCACTTTCTGCAGCATCCATGAAATCCAATGTCCCGCTGTACTCAGGGAGAAGCTCCTCTTCCCGACTGATGGCCATGAAGAAACTGCAGAGGTCTCAGTCTCTCAGCCCCTGCAGGATCCCTCACCCTGCTAGAGGATACCTGTCTGTTCATGGCCGTGTTTTTGCCGCACCTGAGAGGTCGACAACTGTAGCTTGGGCCAGAAATGCACCATCCACTCTACGATGAACCATTGAATCTCTGATACCAATAATATAATGGAATACCTATGAGTCATAAAGACATAAAAATATAAAGAAATCCATGCAATATTTTGAAATAATTTCCTTCTAAGCTTGTTAAGCCTGTATAATCACATAAACATCGTTCCACTGTGAGGGGATTAGTGTCTGCATTAGATTTCTTATATTTCATGAAAGATAGTGTATGCACTGCATCGGTGTACTGCATTTTTGTGCGACTACCACTCCCTATTGTGTCAAGCAAAAACTATTGTAAAAATGAAGTGTTGAAGAGAGAAGAATTATCGGCAGCCTTGTTCTGCTGATAAAATCACCTTGAAATAATGACAGTGTAGGCTGATCCTCTGTGCTGCAGCACTCGGTACTGTATGTCCTGTATGTCTGTGGTTTTGCAGGCATGCTGCATTGCATGTGCATAAGCTCATCTAATTCTAAGGGGGCGGGGAGTCATATAATTCATCAGCAGACACAGCGGCGCAATGTTAATGTAATGAATTAAAGGTGCATCAGTGTGGGTGATAAACCGATTTGCTTCCATGCTGATTTTAATGTGGAAGTGCAGGCGAACCTCATGTTAGATTGCAGGATGGGCTGTTTTCTGCAGAGCTGTTGCAACAGGAAGTACACATTGCCGTCATAAAGAGAGAATAAAGAGGTGACCCGTACATAATAGGAAACTTGTTTCTCACTAGGAAATAGCGGTGAAGCTTCCTCCTAAAATTGTTCAGTGCCCTTTGCGTTTTCAGTGGTGGCCACATTTTGCTCACATCATTAGTTCTGCAAAATGTTTTTCATGCAGAAAACTTAGTTCATTCACCACCACCAGTGTATTTTTCAGTTTCAACAGTTTGTCAGATTTTTAATTTATGTATTTATTAGAAACTGACCAGTTCGAGTTCTTGACATTGAATGAAGTCACTATTGAAGGGGAAGGGCCTTTAGATGGTATACATGCTGTAACTTGTCTCGGCTGAAGCTCGATTTCCCTCATGTCTCGACATGTCATGGCAGGTCTGATACTGTGTTTACATTTCTGTGGTTTTGAACCTATTCATTGTTTTATTCACAGCAAATCAGCCTGTTGAGTCTGTTTGATCTCATTTTCGAGGCTGACTGGGATCCAATGAGACATACATGGACTACAAATCAAGTGCTTCAAAATTTCAAATATTTATCAGAATGAATCGGTGCAGAGACGAGTTGGTCTGATGGGCGAGATCATACATTACATAAACGTTTCCTGTTGTGTTCACTGGATGTGGAGCATGGAGCTGCAGTACTTTCTACAGTCTACTGTGAATTGTGCAGCAGATACGCTGGCTGAAGTGACGACAATAGGAAGAAGAACTCCCAACAAAACTGTTGTAGTTGTTGCTGATGAATGATATTATCTGATTTTTACAACCAGTAAACTCCTATAATCCAACTCAGTCATGTTTTGTTCTTTCACTGAGATATGATCTTTGTGTTTTGCCAACTTACCTGCAGAAAACGCACAGAGCACTTTTGTTTTTTTGACACATGATGAGCTTGCATCTTTTAACTCTCATGAACCAGATGAGAGGAATATTTAGATATCCGGAAATAGATTTTTTAAAAATGTAAACCAGAAAGACTTGTTCAGTTTATTCTATTTTCGATGTCGACAGTGAGCAGACACAACAGAGCTGCTAAACTTATTTTGAGCACAGGTTATGAGTGAGCTGAAACAGCACAAAACAACCAAACACACACTGCCATGTCAAAAAACATTATGATGCATGTATAAAAGGCAAATTGAAATTTAGACTGTGCTGTGCTGTAACATAGAGGTACAGAACCAACAGTGCATAAGAAAGCTATAAACATAAAGCATTATTTACAAAAATTAGAAAAATGTACAATATTTACCTGAGAAATCTCAATTTTAAAACAATGTTTTCATGATACTACAGAAAACAAGAAAGTTCACTAGTTATCAGAGTCCATGTCGCTGTCGCCCCCGATAGATCTGAACTCTTCACTCTCCTCGTCTTCACTGAGTTGGACCTGGGAGAGTACCGCCGGGCCTCTCCTCCTTGCTTCATCTTCTTCATCTTCCTCCTCCTCCTCGCTGATGCCGTACTCTTCTCCGTTTCCCATGCCGGAGGCCTGCAGCTGACTCCGGCTCTCCGTCTCCTCATAGCTGCCGTAACTGATGAGGGAGAGAGGGGGAAGTCGGAAAAAGAAAGGTTAAAGACCCACGTCAGCTGCATCGGTGTGATTCCTGTGTGACGATGCATGTGACAACTGTTGCTGCTCTACCTGACGTTGCTGTCTTCCATGTGAGGCTCATCGGGTCCGTCTCCATCGTATGACATCATGCTCTCTTCCTGCTCCATACCCATGCGTGCCGTCTCCTGAGCTCTCCGTGGAGGTGGGGGTCGCACGTCCACCTCTCTGTCCGAGTCGCTGCCGCTCTCCGACAGGTGAATGGCTGCAGTGAAAACACAATGCGTCAGCACAAATGTCAAAAACAAAGCACAATGTCTCAATTATTTACTAACCATTACTCTTAAATGTCATTGCAGTCCAGTTATATTTACTCATGTTCTCTCTTATATCGTGAAGAGGTTATTTCACTTTATTTTTCCCCGTCTGTCTCCATTGGCGGCCGTGTTTCTTAAAAGGATAGTTCACCCAACTATCAAGATTTGCGGCGGCATCATTGCGATTACTGACGCCGGTGCAAATCGCGCGAGATTTGGACGGACCAGGAAGAGGAGCTTCCGCTGCAAACAAGCTTGAAATATAGACTTATTTAATTTTTTTCTGAACAATTTCGCATTTCGGGGCTTCAATACAAGACGGACATTACATACGAGCAGCATGGAGGTATTTGCATGTTTTTTGGTGTGTCTTTTTGTTACGAAGAAAAGTGGTATCCATTTGCAACCGTCATATGGACATGCAGTGCTGCACGGAGCCCCGCTGTAACTCAGAGAAGCCACGGAGGACTCTGAAACTTCTCCCAGCCCTTAGTCGACATGAGGGTGAGTAGATAATGAGTGAAATTTCAATTTTGAGTGAACTATCCCTTTAACCTAAGGTGTGAACATTTCCTCCTCAGGTGGACTTACAGGAGAAAGGATTGTCGCCCTCCTCTTCGCTGGCGTCATCCTCTCCGTCCGACATGAGCAGGTCCTGGTACAGAACGCTGGATTGAGCGGGGCGGTTAGATCTTCCTCCATCATCTTCTTCCTCCTCCTCCTCTTCCTCCTCGTGCAACCGTCTGCGAGGTGGCAGCAACATCTCCTCATCATCATCTTCGTCCTCAAGATCTCCTTCTGCATCCTCGGCCTAGAGACACAGGTCAGACAAAAGAGAAGTCAATGAGAAAGCAACATAGAAAATTCAATAAAAGCATAATTATTGAGTTAAAACATATCTCCTAAAACTGTACAAAAATTAAATGAATTCAATTATTAAAGGGATAGTTCAACATTTTGGCAAATTCGCTTATTGCAATCCCTATAGTCTTAGGGGTAGGTTTGTTACCGTTAATTGTTAATAGTGCAAACTATTTTTAGAATGGTGGAGCAGAGCCGCGAGCTGCTCAGAGCTACGCTACGGATGCTAATGGGATTTCTTGGTTTCCTTCATCAAACTCATCAAATACACAATCCAACAACTCCAAAACGCTCTGGTGGACAAGTTGTGACCTGCACATTCACCACACTATGAGATAATAAAGTTGTTTTTGAGGCAAATGCAGAGACCTCTTGCCAAAAAACTGCCCCCGAAGGGAACGCACATCAGCTGTTTTGCATGAATTTACCTCTAAAATAACTCTGTCTCGTAACGTTCCGTTATCATCTCATAGTGTGGTAAATGTGCAGGTCACAACTTGTCCACGAGAGTGGTTTGGAGTTGTTGGATTGTGTATTTGATGAGTTTTGAGGGAAAACCCAGAAATACCATGAGCCTCTGTTGCGTTAGCTGAGCAGCTTGCATCTCTGCCTGGCCGATCTAAAAACAGCTTGCACCGACAATTGAAGTTAATGAACCTACTCCTAAAACTATAGGGATTATGGAAATGCGTGAATTTGCCAAAATGTTGAAATATCCCTTTAATAAAGTTTTTCCACATCATAATAAAAATTTTAAAGGAAAGTATTTGTTTGATCTCAATTTTTTGTCACAGTAGTGGTGCAACCTGAAAATAAGGTGACTCTGACAGTACTTCCACATATATGTGTATGTAATATGTGTATACTACATCAAATCTTTGTCTTACAGGAGCAGGAGTCTTGGGTTTGCCATCATCTTCCTCCTCAAAGCCTTCTATGTCCACATCAGATTCTTCCTCGCCAGGTCTTCTGCCGTGACGTCCCTGAGAAACAGGAGCAGAAAAGTCTGAGAACGCTTTTACTGAATGACAAAGGCGAGACGCAGGATAACAATACTAATGTACACAAGTGATGTTATTTGTGAGAGAGAACTTTTATAAGCAGGTAAACAGGCCTGATGATCTGAGGAGAGTTTGAGGCCTTTATTTCTGTCTCTCTCCATACCTGCCCCCCTCTCTTCTCTGGAGCTACCACTAGAGGTCCCTCAGAGAAAAGGCTGCTGGGCTCTCTGGGCAGACTCCCTGAAGCCCCGCTGTCAAACAGATCAGCAGGCTGGCCAGCACCACACAGAGCGACACACGCACACAAACGGGACAGACAGACAGGACAGACAGGACAGGACGGCAGAGTCAAAGGAGAAAAAACAGGTTGGGAGAAAGAAGACACTACAGTGAAGAAACTAGATTGCAGAGAGGGAAACGTGAAAGACTAGAAAGGAGAGTTAGTGCAGAGAACGAGAGAAAAAAATACAAGGGCAGGAGAAGCACTACAGGGTGTGGCCAGGAGGCTACGGTGTGCAGAGTTCAGACTAGCTGGTGTGGCACATAAGCAGCTGGAGGCCTAAAGGCTATATCCAGTGAAGCAGGACACCCCAGAAAACCACCGTTCATTAAGATGGTAAATAAAAAAAGCGGTGTCCTGGCTGCGCTCCTACCTGTGGCGTGTACGGCCCAGGAGTCATTGGGTCCAGACACTCCAAGTCCGCAGCATCCAGAGCTGCTTCTTTAGCAGTCGAGATGTCCTTCTCCAACTGAGTCAAGTGCTCATCGTACTGGAAACACAATTACAGACAAGTATTTACAACACTGATTTGTGTGTGTGCTTTCCTGCTCATGGTAATATTACAGGTTTACATGCGAAGCAGCGTCACTCACAATACACGTAATTGTCGAATTTCCTCAATTCTACAATGCTCTGTGTTAAATAAATTTACATTATCTTATACGAAGATTGCATTTGGAGTATGAAACAGAGAATTATCACTTAGTAGAGAAGATTATTATTGTTGTGAGAACTTGAAGATCTATTTTGAATTTCCAGCCTTGTGTCTTCACTTCATAAATGTTAACTATTTCCCTTATAATCAGTCTGCATACCTCCGACAAGGTCTGCTTGCACACATTGACAATATCCAGGGCCGTCTTGGTGTAAGGACTGTCTGGACCTGTGAAAGACACAGCAAGTGATTTAGTAAACCACAGAAGCAGTTGCACAATTGCCTGCAGAGACTAACAGAGGTCACACTAACAGTGATGCTAATGCGCTTACCATTGTACTTGATGCTGTTGGCGTGGATGAGGCTGACATCCGAAAGGAAGGCGTCTCGGTTCTGGTATTTGTGTTTGGAGATGTTCTGTTGATCCATGAAATAAAACACAGACAAAGAGGGACATGAAATGAGTTTGTGATCCTGATTTTAAAAAATATCAAATGACTATATTTGTTTGAAGGACGACCCCTCACCTTGCGGATTGATTCCAAATCCATGGGGCTTACGATCACCTTATAATAATCGGGCACAAACTTTTTGTTGACAGGATGATGGAACGGCCATGACTACGGAGAGGACAGGGATTGGACAATGAGCTGCAGATAATTGGCTTTCTTTCACGCTCCCTGATCAATATCATGTATTAAAAACACATCTAGCCTGAGCTCAAAATAGATCAATGACTGTGGGAAGGAAATGCAAAGTGGAGATGACTCACATCGGGAACCACCATCATTTTCTGGGTGACGATGTTGTCCAGGATGAAGGAGAAAGCCACCTGGTCGTCGTCATCCAGCAGAGGGTTGATGGCTTTCTCCAGCCTCACCAGCCTGTCCTCCTTCTGGACAGACGCACGCAGGTTTCAGAGTTCATTGAAATGAGCAAAAGACGAGACAAGAGGACGTAGAATAAGACAAAACATTTACACTCACACTCACCTCCTTCAGTTTAGTGTCACACAGGTCCAGCATGGACTGTGCTACCTGTGTTATTGGATGCTTCGCCCCTGTTGAAACAAAAAAAAAAGAAAGAAAACCATCTTAACACATTGAAAATTAAGTCTTACTGAAGACCTATTAAGTTGAAAGTCACTTTTTGAGCCAAACAAGTTGTCGGAACACATTAGTTTTAACTTTACCATTGTAGGTGGCGCTGTTTTTAACGATAACCTCCACTGCTTCACGGAACTCGTCCCTCGACGGGTACATCCGCTTGCGTACGTTCTCCCTCAGCGTCTGCAGGTCCATGGGCCGAGTGATGATCTTGTAGTAGTCCTTCACAACCTTGGCGTTGACGGGCGTGTGGAAGGGATACGTCTGCACAGAGGAGGTGAAGGCGTTAGCGATGAGACTGCAGAGCTGCGCAAGGGAACAGTGAGATGTTGAGTGCGTTCATCGGAGATCTTACGTTGGGGTGGTCCCGCATGTCGTTGATGATGCTCTCTAGCACAGAGGACAAGGTCACCATGGGGTCAGTGCGCCTGCGGTGGATGGCCTTATGTGGTTTCTGTGAACAGCAACAGGGGATATGATCAGCTAAAAGCCACTCTGATTTTTAGAAATGTTAAAAATGTTGGGGTTTCATTGTTGTTGCTTACATTGAGATAGTCACAGTGCACAGCGCTGCCAACACGTCTTTTCTTCTTCGGCGGGAGCTGCTGCTTGGGGAACTTGAGCACTAAAGATTTCCTGCGAACCTCATCCGCACTGTGGGAGAAAAAAAAGATGAAAAAGTGTAAGGAGTGCTTTTGACTGTATGTTTAAAGCAGCCACAAAGAACTTTCATTTTGTGTTGATTTTGGCAACGCCTGTGGACAAAAGCGGTAGGTTTCTCTTTGCGGATCCCGTCCTACTATCAGCCATGACGAAAATATAGCAATGAAATTGAGCTAGTTTTTTACTGGCTAGTGTAGCAACAACTCAGTGCTAATTATTAGCCTCATCAGCCTCTGGTCTGAGTGCGGTAAATTGTTACACTATTTAGAAATAGCTTATCTTCCCACCGATGGCTTCATCTGCTGTTGTAGGCCACACAGACACATCAGCAGAAACGAGAGACTTTTGCATATCCAGTTAAAAGTTTGTAGTTGCTTTAAGGCATTTCTACTGTCTACAGTGGGACATTTACAAAACACTGTGCTGATTAGATGAGATGCTTATGAAGGCAGGAAGAACAAGGACAAGCCGGCTACCTCTCGATGAGCTGTTTGCCCAGTACGATCTTGGTGCCCTCCACCTTGATCAGCTCCTCGTTGTCGTTGTGGATCACGGTCTTCTCCAGCTCCTCCTCCTGCTCCTCTGTCATAGCGACAGGGTTAGAGGGCGGAGCGTTGGTCTGATAGTAAAGTGGGCAGAACTTGTTGGTCCTCATGTGTCCTATGGCTCCACAAGCGCCGCACTTTAGCTAGGGAAAAGAGGCAAACATTAAGGAACAAAAACAACAACGCACTGGTGCTATTTGATGAAAATACTGCAGAGTAGCCAAAAAAAAAGCAAATTCATTTAGCTGGTTTAGCTTAATAGTTTGGGAAGAAAAGGTGACAGAGAAGAGAATAGTATTGAATCGGCAAGCTTACTTTTACCTTGAGGTCTGGCCTCTCTTTGACCTTCTTGGCCTTCTTCTCCGGTGGTCCCTTGATCTTGTCCTTCTCCTGGTTTCTCTTCAGCCTCCTCAGCTGCTCCTGAATACGTCGTCGCTCCTTCCTCATCTCCTCTCTGTGCTGCTCATCGAAGAGGGCGAACTTGCGTCTGTAGCCACAGATAAACAACAACACTGGCTGTTAAACATCGACTGGTTCATTTGTGGTGACGTGGTGCACAGACCGAACCAAGAGGCATTTCTACGACATGAGGCTTCTAGCCTTTCTCCACAATGAGCTCCATTAACCTCCACTAGAGAATCTAGAGTTAGTCTGACCTGCTGGTTGACGTTAGATGTCACAAAATTAACAAGCAAAACCCTAAGGAACAAATTTATTAGTATCTTTGGTAACACTTTATTTTAAGGGGTCCTTGTTCCTGTGTATCTACCTAATTAATTACAGTGTAATTAACTATGTAACCGTATGTAATAACATGTACTTACATTGTAAATACATAGTGTATTTTGGTGTACTTACAGGTCCTTGTTACACTTGTAATAAGAAATGCTTGTGCAAAGAGAGAGGCCACTTTGGCATTTCTTATTACAAGTGTAACAAGGACCTGTAAGTACACCAAAATACACTATGTATTTACAATGTAAGTACATGTTATTACATACGGTTACATAGGTAATTACACTGTAATTAATTAGGTAGATACACAGGAACAAGGACCCCTTAAAATAAAGTGTTACCGTATCTTTTTTCATGTAAATATTTATCTACCAATTAGACACAGTTCAGTAGAGATGAGGCCTTTTGGCTGTGGCTTTAAAAAGTCCACTGGGTTACTCCCCATGATCAGACTCTAATAAAAAATGTTTTTAAACGCTATAAGTTAGATCAGAGAGACTTACATGAATTCATCGTCCTTGGTGGTCCTGATCCTGGTGTAGGCGTCGATGACTGAAGCCTTGCGTACTGTCTCACAGCGGACGTATTCCTTGCCGTCCTCATCTCTGAAGGTGCGATAGATCTTCAGTCGTCGTCCCGTGGCCGAGGAGTTCAGGCTCGTGACAGAGGACGTGTCGTCGTCCTTGTGTGAGCTGGTGGACAATGAGCTGGCTATGGAGTGAAGGGAGGCAAAGTTTATGATGAGACACATGACAGTTTTCGACTTTACATCGGTTTAAACGTGTCGTTGGTGAAGTATGAGAAGTCAGAACGAGACGTACACAAGCCTTTGCGTCGCTCCTTTCGTCCCTTGTGGTCACGGTCGCTCTCTTCCCCCATTAGCATCCTCTGCAGCTCCTTCCTCTCCTGCTCCTCCCTCTCACGGGAAAGCTGGGAGCTGGTCTTCTTGTTCTGCAGCATGTTCTCGATGTTCTTCCCCATCTCCTCAAAGTCGCTGTCCTCGGCCGAGCTGCTGTCTGTGTCTGTGGACAGCACCTCTGTCGACTCTAGCACCCTGTAGTCAAAGTGCAAAAAGGACAATTTCTCCTCTTGCTCCTCGGACCGAATTTCAAACAACATATAAAGCACTAAATAAGAGTCTCACTTGTTCTGCAGGTCAAAGATCCTCTGACACTCTTCCTTGTAGCGCTCCTGGTGTTCAGCTACAGAGAAACGAGACCCTCTGGCAAACTTGCTCATGGGTCCCTCACCTGAACGCGCCTGCTCTGTGGACATGGTCCTCACCACGTCAATCACCTCCCAGCGAGAGAGCTTCTTGATCTAACACACACACACACACAATAAAGTTAACATACAATTCCACCCAAAAAATATTCCAACCCTAAACTTTAAAGGGATAGTTCAACATTTTGGCAAATTGGCCCATTGCCATAATCCCTATAGTCATAGCAGTAGGTTTGTTACCGTTAATTGTTGGTGCAAACTATTTTTAGAATGGCGGAGCAGGGCCGCGAGCTGCTCAGAGCTACGCTACGGATGCTAATGGGATTTCTTGGTTTCCTTCATCAAACTCATCAAATACACAATCCAACAACTCCAAAACGCTCTGGTGGACAAGTTGTGACCTGCACATTCACCACGCTATGAGATAATAAAGTTGTTTTTGAGGCAAATGCAGAGACCGCTTGCCAAAAAACTGCCCCCGAAGGGAACGCACATCAGCTGTTTTGCATGAATTTACATCTAAAATAACTCAGTCTCGTAATGTTGTGTTATTATCTCATAGCGTGGTGAATGTGCAGGTCACAACTTGTCCACCAGAGCGTTTTGGAGTTGTTGGATTGTGTATTTGATGAGTTTGATGAGGGAAACCAAGAAATCCCATGAGCCTCCGTAGCGTAGCTCTGAGCAGCTTGCGGCTCTGCTCCGCCGTTCTAAAAATAGCTTGCACCGACAATTAAAGGTAACGAACCTACTGCTACAACTATAGGGATTATGGCAATGGGCCAATTTGCCAAAATGTTGATGTTATGAGTTTGCAAGTCGCCATGGTCTTACTTCTTCCTCTGGAACGCCAAACTTGCGCAGCAGCTGCTTGGCGTTCTTCAGCGAGAGTCTCCTCAGATCAGCGTCTGTCCCCGTCACCGTCTTCTTGGTAGGCTGCGGCTCTTTGTCGTCCTGAGAGACACAGAAAGTACAGCATCAATGTTTTAAACCTCTGCATTTAGAAAAAAAAAAAGAAGAACGTGACGCCTGGGTGAGTGCTGCACTGACCGGTTGGACCTTCTGCTGAGTCGGTTTGTTTGGCACTTTGACGTAGGAGAAACCTTCTCCGCAGCCGGTGGGGTCAGCCACACCTGTAACCTCCAACAGGCATTTCCCCTTCATGGCGGAGATGAAGGCTCTTGTCGTGTTCCACGGAGCTGTCCGCACCTAGGAAGTGAAATAGGACCAGTGCGGTGTAAGTCGTTTGTTTTGTCTTATCTCGTGTCTGGAACATTTCACTTCATCATTAGGGAGCTCTTGGATCAATACCTCATCATCAATCTTCATTTGAAAGTCCTCTTCGTTCTCCTCCTCTGGAGCAAAGAAGGATTTCTCACCATATCCGGCGTCCTGCAGGAGAGAAACTCACATAGTGAAGCCGTGGACACGACGCAACTCGCTTCAATCAGGTTACGTCATGTAGAGACGATCATGGCGGTTACCTTCAGTCTCTGCTCGGCCACCAGCATGCTGTAGTAAGAACAGCACTGCTCTGGAGACACCATGGCTCTGATCTCCTCTTCTGTGGGCAATCTGAAGTCAGGCTTCAGCACCCACCAGTTGGAGTCCATGCCTGGCAAGAGGATGAGGACATTTTCTTACCCACCATCCAACTCATGATCACAGAACGCAGCAGAAAAAGCAACAACAAACATTGTCCTCTTGTTTCCTGATATATGGGTGCATTGTAGAAAACCTTGCTTGCTTTTGCTGTGTGTATCCTGAACATATTGTGTCCTGTGTCCTTATACTATCCTTAGACTACATCTTACCTTCCGGATAATATCCATAGTAGGCGTAAAAAGCTCTGTCCCTGCTCAGAAGCCTGTCTGTCGAGTCAAGGTGCACACACACATTGCTGAGCTCATGCAGCTTCAAACAGCACAGTGTCTCTGTTATAACCTTAACATCGCCCTGGTGCGAAACAACTGGGTTACGTTAGTCCTACAAGTGATGACAATCACTGAATGGTGAAAAGACACGGTGAATGAATGAGCAAGCTTTACCTGTACGCTTGAAGTCGGCACAGAGTTTTAGTCGTTTCCTGATGCTGCTCTCTGAGTGTGACGGAAATGCTTTTTTGATATCCTCCATGCGGATTCTCCGGGGCTTGTCCTTGCTCTTCCAGAACAAGCGGTAAATGAAAACCTACAGAATTAAAAAAAAGAAGAGATGACAGTTCAGCATTAGCAGCAACAACAGCCCAAGCTTCTGGCAGAACGCAGTATATTTAACACACCTGGAGGAAGTCTCGGATGTGCGTATTGGCTCGTTTGGAGTTGGGACCAGGAACCTCATACAAGGGGCACTCCTGACCAACAACAATAATGTCCACAATCTCTCTTATGTAGTAGCCGTGTCGCGTTCGTAGAACCAAGAAATCGGTCTCTGGCATCTTGTGCAGGTAGATCGGAGCTCGGAAAAGGTTGTTTTCAAACGCCTTAAAGAAAAAACAAAACTTGTCAGTTTGCAACGATAAGGAACTGGTGACAAATATCGAGTCTGAGTATCGACTGTGCCGACCTGAAGTAGTTGTCCAGGGTGCAGCGACCCCAGGAAAGGGGATGTGTGGCAGTAAACAGTCTCTCCGTATTTACAGTCAGGTGCTCCAGGATCTTTTCCAGGTTTCTGAAGAATACAGTAACAACACCACGATGTAAATTTAGTTCAAGAAACAGACACAACTTACATGTGAACAAGTCTCATTTAGTGTGATGATTAAATATTCACACTACAATTAAATACACAACAACCCTGCAAATAGAAATACATCATCACATCACATCAGATCTATTTGAACATAGGTTTATAAGCATTTCTTTGTTAACAAAAACAATATATTTGAATCAGGGTTCAGATACATTAAGATTGTTAAAGCCCTTTACAAAACCATGAGAGTGAAAAAAAAAAGCTAGACTCACCCTTTTGTAGTAGTTTTTGATTTTAGTGGCCATGCCGACTTGCATGATGAGAGGGGCGTACTCCTCACTGTACTCTGCCAGGATCAGATCTCCATCTTTGCCTGTCAGGTCCTGTGGTGTTCGCATGAAGAACATGTCGCCTCCACCTGATGCCTGTCGCTCCTGCTCTCGCATCTATACAAAAAATAATACGAACGCACACATGCACAAGTGTAAACGCTCACAGCTACAGATACATTTTTTTCTCAATATACACAGAGTATTCATGCTCGTTCTGAGCAGGGCTGCACCTTGGCCTTCTTCTTGATGTGTTTGAGCAGCGGCT
The DNA here is from genome assembly GCF_905171665.1 of Trachurus trachurus. Lineage (NCBI taxonomy): Eukaryota > Metazoa > Chordata > Actinopteri > Carangiformes > Carangidae > Trachurus > Trachurus trachurus. The sequence continues at coordinate 13,965,479 of NC_139903.1, read as the reverse complement.
GGACAGCGTGAGGACCCGGCTGAGCCAACGCTCCAAACGAGTACTTCTTCAGAGCCGGTCGATGGAACTGGCGAAGCTTCATCGGCCCCATGTGAGTGGGGAAGAAGGGTTGCCTCAGCTCCAGCGCCGGGATGGAGTGCTGTTAAAGAAAAAGAAATGTTGATTAAACTACACGACGTTCTACATCTCACAGGTCGTAGGCCTGCGTCTACTCTTTATGTTTGTCAGGATTCCTTTACAATGTTTATTTTCCGTGGCTGCTGTTTACCTGGATGATGTTTCCACCAAACGTCCCCCTCAGACCCTGCTGTTTGGGGTAGTAAAACTCATCATTGGAGAGGTTCCAAGGATCCTTCACTTCAGGCTGGGACATGTTCTGAGTTGAGAAGAGGAAATCTAGCGTCAGTCAAACGTTTTCCTTTTTTTTTTCACTGCTGATGTTTAACAAAAAACAAACAAACACCATTCCACTTTATTTGCTGCTTCATTATCAAGCCTTGATCTTCTTTATTAGAAACCACTCCTTCTGCTAAAAGACCCACATCCCCATTGAAGAATCACAACTTTTTAATCAGCTGTTTCTCACAATCAAGCACGTTCCTCCCCCGCCCTGGTGAGGCAGTAGGTTACCTGCTGTGGCTCATCTTTGATCACTCCAGTCTTCCCCAGCAGGATGCGACTCTTTTTGATTGCAGTTTCCTTTTTATTTTCTTTTGATGGGGAATGTGATGTCCTTTCCTCCTTTTCATCAGGAATCTCTGCGAGAGAGAGAGTTTTGGATGGTGTCAGAATAATCGGACAAAAACAAACAAACCGCAGGTCAGCTGTTGTAAGACGTCTACTCCGACTAAAGCAGAGCAGCAGTAAACGTGCAGCCTAATGACACGATTCCTCTGAATATACCTAGAATGATATTCTCATCATTAGGGTCCAGTGTGAGAACAGGTGGCATGAGCAGGTGGTCCATCTCCTGGTCGTCCCAGATGATGTTGTCTTCCCAGCGTCCGTACACCAGCTCTTCGTTGTCAATGGGAAAAATGGAGAACCAGGGACAGTCTTCTTCGTGATTGGCTGCAGGGGAACAAAAACAAGTGAACACCAACATTTCTGGCGAATTTATCATTTGTATTGTCAACCAAAAAAAAATGAACTCACCTTGATTATCATGGTTGTTTTTTTCCCGCTTGGAGCCAGAGATGGAGGAAGCCTTGGGCATGGGTGGAGGCGTAGGTGGCACCAACTGAGAATTACTTCTCGACAGCCCTGTGAGAATAAACAGTGTTTGATGTCATGTATCATTATGATGGAAAAATACTGAGTGTTAATTCAACCATGTTGATCATATGCCGTGACTTGCAGGAAAGTTTTGCGAGAACCTGTCCAGTTTTAATTAGCAAAGCGGCCTTGAAGATAGTGGAGGTATGCAAACGGCTTTGAGAGGTTAAGTTTTAAAAACATCTTCTTTGCACTGAAGAGATAACGTGGCCGTTGCTAGGCAGTATGACGTGTCTTATGAGTATTGTGCACTGTGCTTAAATACTGATGACCTCTCTCATGACTCTGTTGTGGGAGATTCTGTGCACAACTTGATTAAAGAGACATTGACCTGAGCGTGGTGACTTTTTTCACCCACACAATATACAGTATATTGGAAACATTGCAGCTGTCAGTAAAAGTAAGTGTTTTTTACAGGCATCTTACCCTGCTGAGCGTTATAAGCATTAGCGTTGCGGGTCATACTAGAGGGAAGCCACCCGGCCAGGCTGGCTCGCTGGGTCTTCGTGCCCTTGTGTTTCACGTCCTCCCCATTCCAGATGATGTCGTCCTCCCATTGCAGCTGTGTGACCATGAGGAAGAGCTCGTTCTCGAGGGCTGTTCTCTCCTCATCTTCGTCGTCGTTTTCATGATCCTGATTTTCTCCTTCTTCATTGTCGACATCCTGTCTCTGAAACTAAAAACAGTTGATACACAATATTAGTAACACAGTCGGTATAATTTCATTGTTATGTTTACAGATGTGCAGGTCAACGTACCTCTTGAGGAACCTCTGTTATTTCTTTTGGTGTGTCCTGTATCAGAGGCTCATCAGACTCGTCGTCTTTTAGCCTGAAGCCGTAGTTGAAATTGCTTCCGTCCTCTGGGACCCCTAGCATATCGTACCAGAGCTGGGCCGGACCGTATCTCCATTCAGCTACTTTAGGTCGAGACTCTGTCTCCTTGTCTCCATCACCACAAGTTTGCGAGAACTTAGATTCCACTGGAGCCATCATTGTTATCTGGATGACACAGAGAAGCACAGAAAGTGTTGAACACAATTATAAAACTAATATTTTTGTTTTGTTTCACGTGTGGCGTCATCAGGTTCGCCTCTGGCATTCCCAGGCAGGTTCAAATAGCTTTGGGTCACATGACCCGTAGCAATAAAGTTTAAAACACATAAACATAATATGTGAATCGCATCTTCACATGAACAAGATAACAAAACACAAAACAGATGGAAGCAATAACCACATAACATACAATAGAATACAATAGAATACTATGGATGGAAGAATATTAAAGAAAACAACTCAGGTCTTGTGAGTCATTCATTCCCGATGGTTCAATAGTGGACACAGATCATTAATCCAAAAACGCTTCTCTTTCAGAAGTTGTTTGATTATTATAAAAGTGTCAGACTACAACTAGGTGCTATTGAAAGAGAAAACACAGAAAGATTTACCTCATCGTCAGAGAGACACTGCTCTGGCGGCGGTGCTGGTGCATACTCATAGATCCATCCAGACTTTTTCTCCAGGCTCTGCTCGGTGGGCTCTCCCTCTGGAGGAGGGGTCCCGGGCTGAGGGTCTCTGTGCTTTCGCTTCTTCTTCCTGCGAGCACTCCTCCAAACGGACGGCATGCTCTTTCCAGGACCGAACAGCCGTAAGAACCTAAGGACCTAGTAGTAAGGCCAAGACAATCTGCGTCAGTGCACTGCTTATAAAAAACATGATGCCAAAACAAACCTTTGAAATGCCCAATGATGCTTTACCCTTCCAGGCCTGAACTCTGGGAAAAGCTCAGTGACACCCGGCAGAGCTTTGGCAGCATCCTTCTGCATGATGCCAGCCAGTGGGAGGGTCAGCCTGTCTGGAGATCCTCCGCCCCCCGAGCCCTGGCCGGGGCGGTCGGTTTCTGACTCAGAGTCTGAGGAGCTGCTGAAGTCCACCTTATCGGCCGTAGAGGATGGCGCAATAATTGAGGGCAAGATGATACCATCGCCTTCTTCCCCAACTACAAGGACAACAGCAGCAGAAACAATCAAACTTTATTTGTCATTTACAATACTTGAAGGTGAATCGCTGTTAAATTTACTTCATAATCAAGTATTAAGTCTGTTCTTCATAGGCAATTTAAACCTCTGGCAATAATATCGACCCTCAGGATGTACCATTAGCAGATTAACTTCCTTACAGACTGCAGTTACAGCTCTGTAAACACCAAACCTCTGAGGAAGGAGGGTAAACCAGACACAATATCTCCCCAGAGACCAATTATGAGTAAACATGTACCTACCATTTGTGGTCTGAGAGGAGGGTTCGTCTTTCTTAGCAGCTGTGGGAAGACTTGGAGGTGGGGGCGGAGGCATGAGCTTAGAATCAATATCCTCACAGTCGGCATCATAGTCGTCCTCATCATCTAGGATTAAGAAATATCAAAAGTGTAGACAACAAAATTAACACAGAGTCAAAAGGAAAAGGAGGAAAAACTAAAATAAAGATGACTTTTGGGAGTTGTGAGATGCTCACCTGTTTTCCTGCTGGGCTGCAAAGAGCCCATGGCCTGGCGATATTTCTTTGTCTCATCCTCAGCGACCTCACTGATGTCAGAATAATCAACTGCATCTTCAGTGCTTTTCACCCAACCTGAATGGGGTAAAATGACAAAAAATGTTACGTCATCCTGTGTCTGGTTATCGTGTTAATGTAAAGTTCCTTCACACATTCATCCTCACCCTCTGAATCCACATTCCCAGAGTCTCTGCTGTCCTCTTGATCACCATCTTCATTAGCTGTAATCTCTGTAATGAGTGAGCCTAGACCCAGATTACCCAAACCAGCCAGGTGCTTTTTGGACTCCTGCAGTAATAAGAACAGGTAGACACAGAAAAAAAACATTGCAATGAGCAGTTAAACATATTATATATTAAATACAACAATGTACATTTTCCAATAGAAATTATAAGCATGGTGGAAAATTATCTTTAAGAGGCCTACATTGTCCAGGACACTGTCATCCTCCAGCTGTCCATCTTCATTGATGTTTCCAAAGAGGAAGCCGGTTAGAGAGAAAGGGCGATCTTGATCCTCATCACTGTCGGAGTCCGACATCCTGAAATGTCATGATGAGACACATCACATTAACAGCACTGGCATTATTTGGCTTCCACGCAGTCCTTTTGATGTTGACCTACTCAATTTAGCACTGAGGCTATTAATGACATGTGAATACCATACCAGTACTCAGATATGGGCTGTATGATCTATCCTCCTCATGTTATATATAAAATTCTTTATTCCAGACACATAGTCCATATGACAATTAAGAAAATTAAAAGAGAGACAAAGAATGGGAGGAAGTACATTGTACAGTAAGTTACCATTGCCATTAAAACTACATTTCATATAAAATGCACAAACCATACATAACCATAAAGAAAGAAAGCAAAGGGCCAAGCTATTATATCGAATACACCTCAGTGTTTGATGTATCACATAGATTGAGATATCACTTGGTCCTCTTATTATTTATTTACATAAAGATCTGAACCCTATCATCCGTGTGTGTTCATTGCTGCACCATAACATTGGCACGCATCGTAGCTCACACTGTGCGTTTTATAGTTTTGACTTTACTTTGTTGGGCTAATCTCATTTTCTCAGTTACAGAAACTACTTTGACTATAAACATATTGGCTGCTGATTTCGCCCTCTTTTATATTTGTATCATTTCACCACTGTGACGCGGAGCTGCACTGAAATGGCGCAACTTGCGTTAGCTAAAGTTAGCTAGTTATGTAGTTAGCGTTATGCGGCGAAAAATAAATATCAGAAACTGCCATAGATGCAACATAAACTTACCTTGCGTGACTTCTCTTTAGTTTTCGTTACGCTTGTGTTTCATCCAGCTTGATAAACCCACTGGATGCTACATCGATGCTAACCCGCTACACTTCAGTCTGGCAAAGTGAGTTAGCTCAATGTTAGCTAGTAAAATAACTAAATAATGCGTTAACTAAAATCTATTCAGTGAACGCATTTCTCCCCGCGCCTCTATGTGCTTTGTGATGGCGGGAGAAAACCCCCACAAATGTATTTTGGGGTCGACATAAACCTTGTTTTTGTTGGTGTGTGTCACACACTGCAGAGGAGACGGAGTGAGGCTAGCTAGCAGAAACTCCGAGTGACCCGGATGGAAAACGTGATGCGTTCAGGTACCCGTCTCTACGTAGTAAACTGTCGGGTTTAGCACAGCGAGGGGAGCTATTCAGTAACAAAACATCATTACTGTATTTGTCAGTATGAATCTCATAGCATAACATAACTGAGTGCTAACATGTTTTTGAAATATAAATGTATGCTATATTCAATTATAGAAAGTCCTCCCGTCTCATCTCTTTATATAATGTTTATACAGCCCTAACAACAATATTTTTATGCCAAGCTATAGTTCAGTCTAACTCTAACTTTTAGCTGTGCTTTTGTAGCCCAGTCAAACTTACCCTGGATTAATTATAGGCATTTTAGCTGTATTCATGCCAAATAAAAATTGAATAAATGTGTTTATTTAGCCTATCTGCATTTTGGAGAGGGACATTCTCTTCCAATTGAAAACCTTTTTTTAATTTCACTCTAGCAGCAATGTTTCCGGAATATACCTTTTCAGAATGACATTTTAATAACATAAAACACATGACATGAACTCCTGAGATCCAGATGCTTCATTATTATTATTTATTTTTAGAAATTTCTAATATTCAATTCTAATTTCTAGACTGGAGAATAGGAATCTTTACTGTCACTTTATGAACAGACAGTAAATGAGAGTACACTGTATAATGTGTTTGAGGGTGATGACCCTAAGCAGAGTTTTACTGCACCCAGCATGTGTTTTAGTACATGCTTCATCCTACCCACCAGTTTCCCTTGGTCAACAGATTTCTGAATGAAACCCCAAATCTGTCCAATCAGGGTGTTTTCTTTTTCTTTCTTTTTACCAAAGTGCTCGTCATGTGAATGTGAAATGTGACAAACATGAAGTTAAGTGGTGGTAATCCTGCATTGGTTAAAGCACTGTGTGGCTACTGTATTTCCACTGACCTTGTACCCTTACATCTACAATATATTGGTCCCAAACATTAAAAAGTTAAAAGAGAAAGCAATAAAAACAAGGATACAGTAACAGTTTAGCCAGTTTTAATAGTTTTAAAACACTTGGTTTGGAAAAAAGTACAAAAGTGATCCTGGATGCCACAGTATGAAACCAGCCCAATAATGCAAGGTGAAAGGTGTGTTCCTTTAAAAAGCATCTTCTACAGACATGTTAATTTCAACTGGCCTTACCATACACATACTGTACTCACTAAAACAGATACAAGCAATAGTTTAAATACAATGGCTGACCCCAGTAATACATTTACAAGTGATTCTTAAAAAACTAATTAAAAGGAGGGGGGAAAAAAAGAAGTCTGACCACAATGCCATCCGGTATCTGGCAGTAAAATCATGCAGTATTACAATCGTTCCACTAAAGAGAAACAGCAAAGCACTACAGCTGTCACACAGTGAAAAAGAGGGCAGCCAAGAGGTGTCTCTCTATCAGACAGCCTTTCAAAGTGTTCATTGGTTGTTTTATGAATTGTTATTGAGAGAGATCTCTGCTGTCGAGCAGCAGCTCAGTGGTCACCGTTCTCTCATTTGCATACATTGTAAAGTTGCGCAGGGTCTCCATTAAGGAGAACTTGTCTTCCACAATCGCATCCACTTAGAAAAATATAACTAATTGCTATTGAAGAAAACCCCAAAATGTGGGATATTCTTAGTATGTTGTGAGGAAATAAAAAAGCTAAGAAATACAGTTGAATAAATAAATTGCATGACATCCATAAAAATTAAGTGGATACACTGAGTCGACAGAATGCTATCCACATATGCACACCATGCTTTTTGTTTTGGCCCGGCAGTGTTAAAAGTGAGGGCTCCATCCTCCACCCAATCCAAAGTCACATCCTATGATCCAGTGGAAAAGTCGCCATAAAATATCTAAAATATGTTGACATTTAGAGAAAGGTTTCTTTGATTCAACAATTGATTTTCCATGTACAACATGGTCTCTGGCTTTACCAATTAAGAAGTAATCGATGTAGATGGCAATGAGGAAACACAGGAGGGAGACTTTCACAGTGTTACAACAATGAAGCCGCTCTGTGTTGTTACCCACTGGCCGGCCTATTGTTAGGGCAACAGCAGTGAACTTCCTGTCCGGTCAAACTTTTTTCCTTTTGAGAGAGCAGCCACTTGTTTCATCAACTCCCTGTTCTTGGACTGTGGAGACAGATGATGGAATGCGTTAGAAAACAGATGCATCGTTGAAATACATACCAGTAGTTTTATCATTTTTAAAAAATCATTTCCTAACATGTTTTTTCAATCAAATGTTCATCGTTGAGCACATCGGCCACAGGTTCACACTTACAAAACACCCCCATCGTAATAAAATGGTTAACGTCACAGAATTTGACAGGAAATGGCTCATTTGATTCAACCACTGTATCCATAACAACAGGCTGCAAACTTACACAACAAGTGAATCATCCATGTATCACGCTGGCTTCTATGAGGCAAACTTGTATTATATACTGTATAGGTCCAAATACTAATAACAATTTGCAGTAATTATTTCTTATAGTGACAAAGCAGTTAATCAACCTGCCATGCCATGATAGAGGACAACTGTGGTATCAGTTTAGTTCTTTATTTTTTATTATAACAGTTGGTATCAACTGTTTCTCAGTTTCGTTGCCAGACAGGGCAGGATGTCAACACTCATGTATTGTCCTGTTTTGAGCATGGGAGGTACAGATTTACTACTACTGGGTAAATTTGCTTAAGGTTGGTTCAACTTGGCAGAGCAATTGACAGAAATATGAATAAAATATACTGAAGTGATAATTTTTTATCAGTTCTTGATTATGGTGAGTGACCCTATGTATCTACAGACGTTTAATGTCACTCACACGTGACGTTTCGGGCGTTAGCCCTTCATCAGACAGAAGGGCTAACGCCCGAAACTTCACATGTGTGAGTGACATTAAACTGTCACGGGAGCTCTTAACTAGTGTGCGCTCTCCTTTTTTTCCCCTTAAAAGTGGGATGGGCACCTTTATCTCTGAAATGAGATATACAATGGCACATTTTTATTTATAATGTCTTTAAGGAGCAACACACCACCATACACAACACTGTGCTTTTGTCGTGTACTCTCAACATCAATGTAAATGAGGATTTGCCCTCAACGGTTCTTGCTACATGTGCAAAGTTTCCCACCTGCTGCTGCTCCATGGACTCTTTGTGTGATTTTTCCATTTGGTTCATCTTCACTCTCATGTTGGATTCCTGGTACTGAAAGTCTGCTTTGATTTCTGTAAGCTGCAGGAGAGTTTACAGTCAACACCTCAAATCAATCCCCCCAAAAATGGTGATGCAGCTTTGACTCATTCGAGCTGGAAGTCAGGTGACGACTTACCTTTCGGTCCTTCTCGAGGATGGTCTGATCCCTCTGCTGCAGGAGTCTCTTCAGCGACATCACCTCCTCTTTCAGCTGGCTGATGAGAATGAAGTTGTCTGTCCCTCCAGAGTCCATTGACTGGGTGATGGAACTACTGATGGGAGAGAGGAAAGAGCATGAGCCCAACGCAGAGATAAGAGGTAATCAACATGTGGTAGTGAAGTCATTTCACATTTTCTAAAACGATTGAAGCACCCATCCTACCTGTCCCCGTTGGATGGCTTCATCTCCAGTTTTGGTTTCTTCTTTGGGGTCTCCTTCTGGATTGAAGACGATTTATGGCTGCACAAAAAAACAGACGGCAATGTGAAGTCTGGGCCCAAAAACTCCCTCAAAGCTCGGCTTTCTTAGTTACTATGAGTGGCTGAAATGAGAAGAAACATTTTACCTCTGCTTCCACAGTCCCTGGTCCTGCTCAGGACTCAAGCTCCCACTCAATCTGCAATAAATGTGAAGGCTTAGTTAATAACAGCACATGACAGACACACTAATGCTAGAAAAACCTGGAAAACAGCCTGACTGAGCAGCATGGTGAAGAGGAAGAAGTGACAGAACAGAGGACATACTTGTGGTGAGAGCTGCTGTGTCTGTGTTGGTGGTGGTGGTGGTGATGATGGTGAGGTCTGGAGTGGTGGTCTTTCTCATTCAGGGATGAGGAGTTGGAGGAGCCAAAGCCTTTCCTCTGCTCCTTTGTTTTCTGCAGGACACGGCGGTAGGACAGAGTGCAGAGCCAGCACAGCAGCTTCCCATCCACCTGTGAGGAGAGACAGTTTACTCATAAGACTCGCTGTAACACATTCACTCTAAAACTAGATGATCATGTGCGTCAGTTTTTATACCTTTCTCCTGCCTTCCTCCTTGCGGTCAAAGGCGCATTGCTGTTTGCACTGCTCACAGGTCTGTGGGGGTCCATATTTTTTCTCTGAGTTAGTACAGCGCTGGCACTTTGTCCCAATGAACGCTGCAATGATGTTACAGTACTGGCAGGGTTTGGGCTGTAAACACAGACAAGAGACAAGGTAAAATGTTAAAACTGTATTTTACAACATACTTAATGTTCACTATGTGCTTAGTTAATTAGTTCAGTTGTGCTAAGTTACTCACAGTTCCAAACTGTTTGACGTTCTGGGCACATTTCTTGCAGATTGTATTGGTTTTACTGTAAAGAATAAACCGTATGATATTAAATGCTAAGTAATGCATTACATCAGCATAACTTACATTCATCACTAAATGCACATGTCTCACCTTTCCTGCTGAAATTCAGATCTGCAGTATGTGCACTTCACTATTGGGTGTGCAATGCGACATTCCTGTGGTAAGACAAACAAAATAAATGTTCACGACTGTCTGCTGGCAAAAACGAACACATTTTAGTACATAATATCCTATAGAAACCTCAATAAAACAAAACAAAACAAAAAAACACACTGTAACACCTCCAGGCTACAACAACAACCTGTAGAAATATCGGCAGCTGAACAGTTTGTGTGTACACAAGAAGTGATGACTGCCATGAACTGCCTGGTTGGGTCAGTTGATGGGGCTTGGGAAAAAAATACAAATAAAAACTTCTTGGGCAAAATAAAGAAAAAATAATTGACACAGAAATACAACTGTGACTCCATTTAAAGGTTCAGTGGCTGACCTTGTGCCTTATTCATCAACCACAAAGAAAGGTTCTCTGCACATTTGCTACAGACTATTAAGTGAATAATGGTGGGAAAAGAAGGCACCAAGGTTGACTTCCTTCTTCACAACACTTCTTTTACAGAAAAAGATGAAAAGAAAAAGAAAAGTCTGCTCCTCAGCTGCACTCACTGCAGCTCTGCTACTTGTGAAGCTACAGGAGCAACAAGTTGGGCAATATGATCATCAATGGCAGCGTTTAAAAGAGCACTTCCTCCAGTGCTCCGTGGATTTATATCCACCCAGCTGGTGATAAAATATACAAATATATACAGATAGTATAAATGTGGCATTGTTCTTTACCGAACAGCGTGACCGTGTGGAATAATAATAATAATAAAAAACAACAGCAACAAGCTTTCACCAGAGACTGTTTTAGCATGTCCAGGCTGGAAAGATAAAGGCTCTTACATAATCCGAGCCTTGCTAACTTGCTCGTAACACCATCGCAATCCGGGCGACAAAAAACAACAACAACAACACACACATAATCTGATTAGTAAAAGAAAAAAAAAAAGAAAAATCAATGTTGTTGTTGTTTCAGAGTCACTCCCAAACCTTGCACAGCTGCTGGCCCTGCGACAGCTCCTCGAAAGGATACCGCTGGTTGCACTTGGTGCAGGCGTACAGAGCCGATGTTGCCATTCTCGCCCCGACTGATGTCAGCGGTCTGGATGATGAAAGGTTTCTCGGTGTCCAGCTGCAAACTGAACCGACTGAACCGACCGACTGAACGGGAGGGATTAGCGGCGCCGGTTCCTTTTTCTAGTCGCTCGCTAATTCAGACGTAAGAAGCGCGCACACACACACACACACACGTACACACACGCACACACACAAACACACACAGAGAGACGCGCACACTGTGTTGGCATCCAGCGTTAGCTAACGATAGCTTGCTGTGCTAGCAGGGCAGCAGCACAGGAATAGCTTAGTTAGCTGGAGGCAGCAAACGAAGAACAATAAACTCCAAATATCTCCGAGCTCTCACCGGCCGTGCGTCATCCGGCCGTACGTTACCGACACCGAAACCGTTAGCTAATACGCAAGCCACGCGAGTTATCCGTTAGCAATAAGGTCGGGCTATTTTAGATTAAGTTTCCACTGTTCTCGGCAAGAAAGCTATTTTCCTGTTTTCCTTCCTTCCTTCTCTCGCTTTTTTTTTGTATCAACGCCGTCGTCGTCCGTCGTCGTCGTCATGTAACCGGAAGTTGCCTACGTCCTCAGAAAGAAGAAAGGAAACCTATCGCGACAAAACATCCGTCCGCGGGAGCCGCAGTTTGAAAAGCTCCGAGCCAATCACCTGTCTGCATCCGCCCAGCGAAGCCCCTCAGCCCGGGCAGCAGCTCCGCGACTACCGCTGGTCCATCCAGCCAGTCCGAGCCCACACAGACACTTTATCAATGTAAATAAAGCCCATAAAGTAATGTGCACACTTGAGTTATTATTCCACCACCCATGTCTGTCCTGTCAAGATCTATCTATCTATCTATCTATCTATCTATCTATCTATCTATCTATCTATCTATCTATCTATCTATCTATCTATCTATCTATTTCATGTGACATTTCAATTATCACTTTTACATTCTTTCATCTGACATTTCAATTATCACTTTTACATCTTTCCTATGAAATCAGCAGGGTTCCCACTCTGTTCTTGAAATCATTAGGACTTTTCCAGGACATTTTCAGCTGCTGATATAGTCTGACAGACATGTTAGTCCACACATCGCCCCATCCTATTCATGCTTTAGAGAAGTTGCAGTTCAACAGTTGTACTTTATTTTGTACATTCAACCAGTTTGTTTCTATATTTATTATTTTCTCTCACCCCAAGAAATTTGATTTAAAGATGTACAGTCTGTGGCTCTAACTTATCTATGAAATAATCTCTCACGTGCTTAGAAATTAAGACAAATTTATCATAGAAGAATGCAAAAACATGTTTTTGTTTTTAAACCAGATCTAAAACAGCTCTCTTTTCTCACTGGGCACTTCTCTGAAAAAGTCAGACAGAGCTCTGGTAGCTGATGTCACCATGTGATAAATGATTTTCCAGGACAACTCAAGCTTTTCCAGGACATTTGACCCTTTTTCTCAATTTCCATGTGTTTTCCATGACTGGATAATTGGTCAACCATTTTCCAGGTTTTCCAGGACGCATGGGAACCCTGATCAGGGCTCCAGACTGCCACTAAATGGGGGCATTTTGCCCCTAAAATCTGACAGTGCAAGTAAATGTTTTCATCTACTTGCACATGTGCAACCAGTAAATTTGCTGTTTTTTGAAAGAATCTGGACTCTGTCATGGTCATTACAGATGGCAGACCAAGGTGTATGAGGATCATGAATGAAAAGTTGATTTGTGCTCCTAGTTAGGGGGCCACTGTGCTCCCAGTAAAAAAAAAAAAGGTTGAATAATAATTTCTATTTGGCCAGGATGATTTACAACCAGTGTATTTCCTTGAAACACTGAAAAAAAAACTCACAAAAGTTTCATTGTATCAGCACTTTTATTAATTAGTCATTTTTAATACAGTTTGATATCGCTGTTGCCTAAAAATAAGTTTTGAAGTATGCACATACATCATTGCAGCCTCACTTAAACTATGAGGGAAAATGGCCACTTTAGTAGCTTTACATCTTAAAGGGAGAATAATTTAATATACAGTTAAATCCAAGTTATGGCAAGCTAACTTATATTTAGATATTTAGGCATGAGAATTACAGACTTTTATAATTTCCTAATTGACATTAAAAGGCACTCTTTATCTTGTACTTTATGGGAAGACCTTGCTCAAAAGAAGAGATAATTATTGCTTATGTCATTGGAGTCTCTTTTCAAACACTAAAAGCTAAAGCCAAGCATCTGACTGGAGTGTATTGTGTTTACACCATGCTAATGTAACAACAAACCATACTGACTCCTTGAAGCTGAGTCCTGCGTTTATTGCAAGTATTCACATACACAGTGAAAAGGCTAACTAACACTGTTTTTAGCGTTTAACCTTGGCAATTACAAAGCTTGCACCACACTATTCTCTTGTGACTCTCTCAAGGCACAGATATTCATTCAGATTTATTAAACTAAAAAAAAACAAAAAACACCCAAGGATTATTTTATTAGTAGCTACACCTTTTGATGCCTATTAAAACGTTTTTTTTTTTTTGGCTGATACTATCTTTTAAAAAAAAGCATCTGCAAGAAGTGCCACATTGTGAGATATGACTGTTAACCAGGGCTGATGAAATATTGCATATTCTGTGCAGTGTTATTAAGATTGCATGGGAACATTTCTAATGAACGTATGACAGTGTGTGTGTGTGTGTGTGTGTGAGCCATAAATACGAGTTTGGACTAAAGAGTAATAAATAACGTTGACTAGTTACAAAACTTAAACCACGCAATGACAGGAATGTAATATGACACTATCCATTCATATACTATGTGTGTAAAAAAAAAAAGTTTGATTTGGTCACGACAATCTAAAAGCACTGACTTGTGAGGACAAGTCACCGACTTTTTTTTAATGCACTCTATGACTATTATTTAACATTAGAATAAGCTAACATTACAGCCCTTAAACTACTTTTTTTTTTTTAATCAGTATTTAAAGGGATACTTCATCCAAAATCGATAATTCACCAATTTTCTACTCACCGTCATGCCAAGGAAGGGTTTGGAGAACTTTTGAGTCATCAAAACGCTTTCGTAGTTCCAGGTTCAGTACGGACGAGCAGTATGGAGGTATTTGGATGTTTGATAGTGTGTGTTTTGGACGATTCAAAAGTGAGCACAATCCGCCGCCATTATATGAAAATCCGTTGCCAGCCGGACCCCCCCTGGAACTCCTAAAGCGTTTTGATGACTCTGAAAGTTCTCCGAACCCTTCCTTGGCATGACGGTGAGTAGAAAATTGGTGAATTATCAATTTTGGGTGAAGTATCCCTTTAACTCCTCCCAAGCCTTTTAGTTGTTGTTAGAACTAGTGTTTTGACCTCAGAATATTATTTTCAGCCTAGTAAATCTTCACAATTGCTTTAGCTCAACAAATCATGATTGAACAGATGTTGCAGTGTAAAGGAATGGAGTGAGTGTCCTATGATATGTATAAGGCATACATATTTAACCCGAGTAATATTTTAGTGTACTTCAAAATACTATCTACACTGATTGTAGGTCGGTCGATATGCTAAACAGTCCCCACTAATCTGGCTACATGTCCCCTGGACCTTGCAGGGGGAGTATGATATGGCTGAAGTCAAGCAGTCGGAGACAGATGTGCTTGTTGCAAGCAGATTCTACAAGACCTGTGAGAGATGCAAATACAGTATCTGGTCAACCAGACTTTTTGGTGGTAGTGTAGTAACATGGTTTATCACCCAAAGAGGCCGTTTGGATCACAGGTCCTCCATGGGCCAGGTGTGGCCACAGCTGTATGGCACCTTCTTACAGGTAGGATTCAGCTATTGTAAACGTTTTGAGGGCCAAGTTGGGTCAAACAAAAGTCTGCACTGGAGTGATGGAGCGCGTGGGGGAGCCCGCCCGCTCAGAGGAGGAGGAAGCCGAGCGATTGGTCACGTCGCGCTGTAGCTCGTCCACCCTCTTCTGTAGCTCGGCGCGCTTCGCCAGCAGCTCCTTGTAGCGCTGATGAACAGGTTCCTGACGAAGGAAAAAGACGACGTGTAAAGCTCAAGCTGAAACACTGAAGTGGAGGACAAACCGGGAACGAGACGCAGACTCTCTTTCACATGCCTGAGGTCTCATGCGGGGGTTCCAGCGGATGTAGTAGCCGACCCAAAGCTCCAGGTGGCGTAGGCTGACTACAGGGAACAGCACATGGTTGGAGTAGTTGACATAGAGAGGATTGGTAAACTCCTCCAGCTGGCTGTTGATATAAGACCACAACGACACCGACCTTTTGGGAATCTCCTGCAAAATAAAGATCAAGCTGTCAGAGCTCCGATTTCCCAAATTTCTCGTTTTGCACAATATCACAAATGATCAGAGGAACGACACGCTCTTACTTCCTTCAGCCTCTGCTGTTCGCTGTTACACAGGAACGTCCCAAAGAGGCAGCTGTACAAGTGCTCCAGGATTGTTACCAGGAAGTATTCGTTAAACTCAAAGGCTGCAGGAAACTTCAGAGACAAAAACAGATTTGTTATCATCCTGGAAAGACCGTGTTATTCTGACTTCTTTCACATTTCAGCTGCATTTATTGCCAACCTGACGAGTTAGCTGCCACACGCAGTCGATGAACTGAATAAAAACAGGTGAGCGGTCTGCGTCTGTGTGATTTTTATCGCCATGGCCGATTCGCTGAAAGAAAAAAAGGACAAATCAGAGTTGCAGGGAGAAAAGACACCACATTACGTTTATATATCCACAAAGTGTATGATAGGTTGTTTACCAGCTGGAAACGGTGACCGAAGCTCAGCCACTCTTTCTCCAGCAGCACCTCGAAGCCGCGAATGGTGCGGTAGTAGCCGTCCAGCATGAGCATGGCCAGGGAAGTGAGCTGGGCCGTTCGGTCCCAACCGTCGCTGCAGTGGACGACCACCGACGTTTTCCCAGACTCCACCTTGTCTGCAATTCGCAGCGCTCCTGCCAGGATCAGCTACAAACAACACACAACTCAGTCAAGAGTCCGAGGAGGAGACGAAATTCCTATTTTTCCACCTCATTCCTCTAGTGACAAGTCATTACACTCACCTTGATGTGCTCAAGCCAGTGAGTGGACTCCAGATTGGAGAGCCAGTGGGAGTCCTCGATGTTGGGGTAGACCACATCCTTCAGCTTGCGGAGCGACTCTCTCATCACATGGATGTTATGAATATCCAGGAAAACCAGCTCTGCATTTTGATAAGCGTCCTCACTTTCATATCCACCACCTTTCATCTGTAGCAGGGAACAGACGGGTTGTAATGATGCACTGGATCGACCAAAATCTAAACCTCCACCGGCAGCTCCATTATCTGTATCATCATCCTATCAAAGAGTATTACCTCTGATCTCAAAGTACAGGAAGCAATGAAAAATTTAAAATGCTATCGTGGAAGTTTGCATAACTTTTGAAATCAGATTTAGAAAATAAACCTTGTTGGCAGCAGCATTGACACTGGGCCTGGCATCAAAAATGAACAGTTTATGGGACTGAGCATTAGCATCCATGATCGCCTGGAGGTATTTCTCATCCTCCTTGCTGCGCTTCCCGTTGACTCCGACCATGGGCTGACTGCAGCGCGTCACAGTCGCTTGGCTCTCTGGATGGATCCACGATAAAACCTGCAGAGGGAGCGTAGAGCAGAGTTTCACTCACTAAACCACTGAAGCTATCTGCACTGGAGAGGATAATACACCCATGCTGAAGGCTGATCACTCACAGGTATCCGGCCCTTTGCTCTGAAGGCCGCCACCCTCTTCACCTCCTCATCAGGTATGTTGACAGGCACCGCCAGAGTCGATGGGTAGGTGTCACACATCTCGTAGTGATCGTTTATTTTCGTTATCCTCCAGCTTTCATTGGGTATGCCCTTCCCAGAAACACACAGTGAACCAATGTAATAATATTCCTTTAAAGGGATAGTTCAACATTTTGGCAAATTGGCCCATTGCCATAATCCCTATAGTTTTAGCAGTAGGTTTGTTACCTTTAATTGTTGGTGCAAGCTATTTTTAGAACGATGGAGCTGCTCAGAGCTAAGCTACGGAGGATAATGGGATTTCTTGGTTTCCCTCATCAAACTCATCAAATACACAATCCAACAACTCCAAAAGGCTCTCTAGACAAGTTGTGACCTGCGCATTCACCACGCTATGAGATAATAGCAGAACGTTACGAGACAGAGTTGTTTTCGAGGCAAATGCAGAGACTGCTTGCTGAAAAACTGCCCCCAACAGGAACGTGCATCAGCTGTTTTGCATGAATTTGCCTCTAAAACAACTCTGTCTCGTAACGTTCTGTTATTATCTCATAGCGTGGTGAATGCGCAGGTCACAACTTGTCCATCAGAGCGTTTTGGAGTTGTTGGATTGTGTATTTGATGAGTTTGATGAGGGAAACCAAGAAATACCATGAGCCTCCGTAGCGTAGCTCTGAGCAGCTTGTGGCTCTGCTCCGCCGTTCTAAAAATAGTTCGCACCGACAAATTAAGGTAACAAACCTACTGCTATGACTATAGGGATTATGGCAATGGGCCAATTTGCCAAAATGTTGAACTATCCCTTTAACATTTAACTGATCAGAGTCAGTCATCTTCAAATACCTGTCTTTTGTACTCTGAGACGGCGTCGTACACTTTCCATCCGTTTTCAGGAAAGACTTGTCCGTACTCGAAGGCAAAGATTTGCTACAGAGAGTCGGAGATAAATGTGTCAGGATGGAGACAGTGCAGAGCTACAGTGTCAGAGACAATGCGGAAAACGGTTACTCACCAGCCCATTGGAAACAGGATACGCAAATTTTATCAGCACTTCAAAAATGGACTTCCTGAGTGTGTCCTCCATCTGTTTGTGTGCAAATCGTAGATTACGCACGTCCTGCAGAAAGACAGAGGTCATGGTTGAAGTTCGAGGGTCAACAGCTTTACGTACAAATGAGTTTCACTGGTATTAAGCCACTAAATACAGTGACAGTTATTTCCTATTATGCTGTTGGGGACATATTATGATAACACAGTCTTTGATTGCGCTGTTTGCACAGCTGGGATGACAAGAAGTCTGTCCTCTGTCCTGAGTGAGTTAGCACTGTGAACATCTAAACTGCCAAATGACATCGATGGAGTTATTGCAGAATATTTCAACACATCATCTTACTCACCTTGCAAACAAGCCCATAGGACACATCCCCGCGGCTCGATGCACTTCCAATCTTTTCTATACGACTCACCACCCCAAGGGGCAGGTCGAGTACAAATGCTGGCTCCTAGAAAACAAATACACATTAAAGGGATAGTTCAACATTTTGGCAAATTGGCCCATTGCCATAATCCCTATAGTCATAGCAGTAGGTTTGTTACCTTAATTTGTCGGTGCAAACTATTTTTAGAATGGCGGAGCAGAGCCACAAGCTGCTCAGAGCTATGCTACGGAGGCTAATGGGATTTCTTGGTTTCCTTCATCAAACTCATCAAATACACAATCCAACAACTCCAAAACGCTCTGGTGGACAAGTTGTGACCTGCACATTCACCACGCTATGAGATAATAACGGAACGTTACGAGACCGAGTTGTTTTCAAGGGAAATTCATGCAAAACCAAATGCACAGACTACTTGCTAAAAAACTGCCCCCGACGGGAATGCGTATCAGATGGTTTGCATGAATTGTCCTTGAAAACCACTCAGTCTCGTAACTTTCTGTTATTATCTCATAGCGTGGTGAATGTGCAGGTCACAACTTGTCCACCAGAGCGTTTTGGAGTTGTTGGATTGTGTATTTGATGAGTTTGATGAGGGAAACCAAGAAATCCCATTAGCCTCCGTAGCGTAGCTCTGAGCAGCTCGTGGCTCTGCTCCGCCGTTCTAAAAATAGCTTGCACCGACAATTAAAGGTAACAAACCTACTGCTATGACTATAGGGATTATGGCAATGGGCCAATTTTCCAAAATGTTGAACTATCCCTTTAACAAAACAAAATAATCCCTCTGCGTGTCCAAGAATCCTTTTTTTTTTTTTTAAACACCACCAAAACATACCCTGTCCATGCATTTGAAGAACAGCCGGTAGTTTGTAACGGTCACTGTTCCCCTCAGTGCTCCAGTGAAAGGACAGAAGTAGGTGACGTCTTGGGCTGTGGGGGAAAAAAACAAGGAGTAAAAATCTTCACTCACCAAACAGGTCGAATATATTATAACTTCCTCTACTACTGAAAAAAACAATAACAACACAGCTCTGCTTTTCATGCAAAGAGAAAACCTACCCATGTCCTGCACAGTTTCATTAGGAAGTAACTGTGGTTCTTCTTTGTCTGAATCTCTGAGCACCGGCTGGAAACAACAGACAGAGGTTAGACTGAAAGTAGAGCAGCATGTCGTCCTAAACCATGTCCCTTGTGAGGGTAGCCATCAGGGCTGCGCATTTATCCAATTTTATTTTAAATTAAACATTTGGCTGCAAGTGGGATAAACTGATTATTGATTACTGGTCGATCTTCAAATGTTTGCAGATTCTGAAACTTTGGAGATAAAGTCTGGAGAGACCATGTCATAAATATGGATCCAAATCATCAACGATTGTAATTTGTGCAATAATCGATCAGCCCTATGGTGTTACTGGATTTTATTAATTGAGTGGTATGTAATGACGCACCTTGGCAGCGGCTTTAGGTTTGACCTGGAGGGAACAGAAAAGAGAAGAGTCATGCTTCAGTCATTATCACTGGCTAAATAAAGCAGCCAGCAACTATGAGAGGGCTACAAACCCTGAGCTCTGGGGAAAACTCTGCCGTGGACACAGAGTCAGAGGACATGGCAGAGGGCGGCTTGGCCTGGGCAGACCGGTCGGAGCGAGAGGTGGACGTACTGCTGAAAAATTAGATTAGAAAAAAAAAAGATTAAAAAAAAAGGAATAAAAAAGGAATAATGATCATTTAAGTTGTTGTCTCATTTATACATTCAGTTTTCATTTTACAAAAAAGAGCCATAAGGATAATTAGTAGGAAGCATTATAGAGAACACACAAATCCAATATTCCTTCAGTTACATTTGATGAAATTTCAGGATCTGGTTGACTATAGTATACTCCAAATAATGTTTAAAGCTCACAAAAAAATATTACCAACTAAAATCCAGAAAAGATTTGTAAAAAGAGAAAGTCATTATAATTTAAAGGGAACAGAGATATTCAACAAACCGAGATTCAGAACTAAACTGAAGGAACATTGTATCTCTGTGAGAGGAGTCAGTTTATGGAACAGTCTGAACAAGGAAACCAAAGAAGCAAGATCAAACAGTATATTTAAAAAAATTGTTAAACATAACATGATTCAGAAATATGACCTGGTGTAAATGTAATAAAACCACACGTAAAGGTGTATACACATACATGTGCATAAGTGTCTGCGTGTGTACATGTAGGTGTGAAAATTTTGTTTGTATGGATTTATACACAGATATTGGTGTTTATGTATTTATTTATGTGTATATGTGTATATGTGCGCATGTGCGCATGTGACAGTAAATTCATATATGTGTCTATACTGCATGTAGGTACTATCTAATTTGTGAATTAATTCTTTGTAACAAGGGGTAGACAATATAAGTTCACTTCTTTCTACCCCCTTTCATTCAAGAGTTACAGTATTGTCACTGTTTATTTTATTTTTTGTTTTTATGTTTGACAAATGAATGAAATAAAATAAAAAATAAAAAATAAAATAAAATAAAAATATATGTTTTCAGTGCTTTCTAAAAGTTTCTATTCAGTGCATCAGTGCTCAGCCATTATTTATTTAAACCATTAGTCTCCTAATGAAGATCCAACATTTTATTATAGGCTTTAACCACTGGTCAGACTGACCAAATATTTACTACTGCTGTTTTACATATTCAAAACACAGATGACAAAGCATACACACGGAGTATATTTTCTATCATTTTCTGGCGTTTTGGAGAAAATAACTACTAGATCGATTGATTAATAATCAATCTTTTTTTTCTTCATTCCACTATTTAGGCTGTATTCACACAGTTTACAGTTGTTATGAAACTGTGCAATACTTTCTTATGCCATACAACTACCAACACAGTATAATGTTATTCTATTCTTGTAAATAACTATTCCTGAAACATTTTGGTCTTCCATCGTTTTTATATCTCTATATTCTTCGACTTTTTTTTTCTTTTCTTTTCTTTTTTTTTTACCTTGTGTGTTACAAATGCTACTGTAACAACCAAATGTCCCATGTGTGGGATTAATAAACTGTCTTATAGTATAATGAGACTATGTTAAGGAATTTAAGCTGCTGGTCAAACTAAACCGAATATGTAATAACTCTTGTCCCTGTAACCACTTATTGACATTTGTGCTGTTATTCACAACATAGTTTAGTCGAATAACCTATTGATATGTTACACATTAATAACGACCGATAACGACAACACCCACTGACACTGCCCTAGTTTACTGTCTCAGCGTCAATGCTCGTTTGTTTCAGCCCAGTCACTTGTTATAAACAGGTGTGTTAGGATTTACAGGTGAACTCCAGCTCTAAACTCTCAGGTAGTTTAATAACCTCCTGTTAGTTTGGAAACTTTGCTGTGTGTGTTTCGTTAATGGGCGACGTGCTGTGGTGGGTTTAAGTCAAGTTAGCTACCTGGACAATGAATCAACACTTGGCTGCCGTGAGGAGGAGCGCTTCGAGCCCAGGCTGTCGATGCTGCCGCTCTTCTCCATCGTCTCCCGGTTCGAGTCCGGACAACAACAACAGTCGGTGTGTGTGGAGCCCGAGGTGGCGACGGTTCAGTCTGTAGCTACAGAGTTTAAAGAGCCTCTCTCACAGCACCGTCAATCCGCACAAACAAAAGGAAGCTGCCATCTTTTCCCAGCAGCCTCCCAATCCCTGGCTGCTTGTCAGAGGGATCCCGGTCTGGAGACAGCGCCCCCCGCTGGTTATCGCCACCGGAGGCATGCTGCGTTCACGGACCTCTGTGTGATTTATGAGAGGTTATGTCAAATTATAAAAAACAAAAAACAAAAAACGTTTTCATATAGTAAATAAAAGAATACATATAAATAAATATAGTATCAATACGATACTTGTGTTGCTTTCTTTTGTTGTTGCTGAATTGTTTTTGAATTTAATCTATTTTTCAGGGAGGAATTTTGTATGAGCCCATAAACGGGTTTTAACCTCTCCTGTATGGAGGACCATGAAATAATTAAATGTTTTTTACATAAATGAATTAATTGATGACACATTTATATATTTAATTCCAATTTAAATTAATTTATGACACATTTAATTGATTATTTAATGGTGTATTTATTTATTTAATTAGGGCACTTTATTCCTCCATACTCCTGCACTTACTATTTTTGTTTCATTTCTGTTTTTTTAATTGTCCTTGATTTAATGGTGCAAATAAATAAAACTAAAACTTAATGAAGTTATGTGTGTTTCATAAAGTTACATTAATCCCACACCTCCTTACAGCCTCCTTAATAGGCTGTTTATCAACTTGTTGCTGGAGTAATAGCTATGAGTAATACGTATACTGTAAAATAAACTAGAAAATTTCCTTGGAAAAAATGTGAGAGTGCCATGGGGTGTGTGATCTTTGTTAACATGGGAATCAAACCCACGACTTTAACTTCAGGAGTTACATGTTAGAGTGAGTTACAGAGATAATCACAGACACATGAGGATCAATCTGTATCAACACTGACATGGAGGAGCTGTCAACCTGCTTGTGTACATTTGTGTTGGACTTAAAGTATGTGATGAACACCATCACAAACATCCTAAATGTTCCTTATGGACCTGCCATAATGATTTCAACTGTTTAGTCATTGCTGAGTGAGATTTAGTTCAAATGTACCTCTCAAATCCAGGTTTACAACTTAAACATCCCTTACTGACTTGTGTGGGGTTATCTGGTTTTCAGCTCATTCTCATCAAACTTTCTCAGAGAAACTTGAGAGATGTTTCAGTCACATGCCTTGTTTATTGAAATAAATGATAAAAAAGAAAAACAAAACAAAAAAGAACAACCTACAAAAGTCAAAGGAGGATGCTGAATCACATTTTATAATTGAAACCACCTTGTTTGGAGCTTCATTCAAAGGATGTAACTCATCAACTCGTTTATTTACACCATTTCTTCTAGTTGACTGTACAAAGGCTGATACATTAGATCTTGAATGCTAAAAACAATATGGATGGGACCAGAAAAATGAGATAAGCAGTAAAAATGATCACACACCAAGTCCTTTACTTTACATATTTCTCCATAAATTTCTTGTGGAACTCAGAGCGCAGCGTATCGTTGACAAAGCGCTTCTCTTTCCGTGCCTCGTCCACTCCTTTGGCGCAGTTTTTGAAGACAACATCATCATCCCACCTAGGAAGATATTAACATGTTCACTACTGATGATCAGTGATAACACAGGGTGACTTATTTTCCTCAAACACAAACTCATATTATTCATGCACTCCTGGACAAAAGAGTCCAGTTTGTCCCGTTTTTATTAAAAATTTCAGCAGGGATTTAAGCCTCAAACTCCAAACGCTTTAGCTCAACAAAATGAAAAACTGTATCAATTTCATGGATGATGTGAAACACAGTTACAACTGTAAAAATGGAGGTTATTAAAACCTTTTGAATGGAAGTCTACATGCATGTATCAGTGTGTGTGTGGTACCTTCTTTTAACCCTGAATGAATTCTGAGTCTGGGTTATCTGTTGCTGCTGTTGTTGCTGTTGTTGTTGCCCAGCCAAGTTAATCAACGGATTGCCACTCAAGATATTCTCCATGCGAATCCTCTCCTCCTCTGCCTTCTGCTCCCGCTCCTGAGATTAGAAAATATATAAATTCACTGAGCAAAACTGCAGAACATTTGTCTCCTTTTAATTTCACGCTCTGGCTTGCTGATTGGGCCGTTCCTGCGAGACGGCAGGTTCAAACAAAAATTGCTCTGAAATGACACTTTACTTTGCGTTCTTGCTCTTCAGCGCGCTCCTTCTTGATCTTCTCCAGTTCAGCCAGGAGAGCTGCGGTGTCGTCGTCGTCGCTGTCGTCATCGGAGTCCTCGTCCTCATCATCCTGCAGACAAACGAGCATCAGTGGGTGAGGGAGCTCAGTGAGTGGCTAATCACAAAGTCTCAGGCTGCAAAGTGCTTACATCAGTGAGTGGGTCATCTGCATCAAGGTTGGCTGCTGGGATCTGATCCAGCCTGGGCCTCTTTGAAGATGATGATGAAGAAGATGATGATGATGTGGTGTGCTCTGCGAAATTAGAGAGTGCATTTTGAATTGTTTCCACTGGGTATAGACACTTTAGATTAAAGGGATAGTTCACCCAAAGTTCAAACTTCACTCATTTTCTACTCACCCCCATGTCGACTAAGGGTTGGGAGAAGTTTCAGAGTCCTCTGTGCCTTTTTGGAGTTACAGGGGGTCTCGGCGCAACAATGCACTGCCATATGACGGTGAACGGGGTTCACTTTTATTCGTCCAAAAAAACACTAAAAACCATCCAAATACCTCCATAGTGCTCGTCTGTAATGTCCCTCTTGTATTGAAGCCCCGACATGAGAAATTGTTCCGAAAAAAATTAAATAAGTCTATATTTTAAGCTTGTTTGTAGCGGAAGCTCCCAGTGTCTCAGTTCACTGCTCTGCCGGTGTCAGTGTAAATCGTACGAGACGGTTCGCCACCGTCATATGGCAATGCAGTGCTGCGCGGACCCCCCCCTGTAAATCCAAAAAGGCACGGATGGCTCTGAAACTTCTCCCAACCCTTAGTCGACATGGAGGTGAGGAGAAAATGAGTGAGATTTGAATTTTGGGTGAACTAACCCTTTAACATATTCAAAATTAGGGGTGTGCATTATCCGTGGAGACCAACCTCTTGGTCCCCTCTCTCTGGTCTTATCACGTGCAGCGACACGCTCCCTCTCCTCCAGCTCCCTGCGGAAGTCACGGGCACGCACCTCCTCGGGGGCATCCTGGGTGGGTTGCCTGAGGTTGGGAGAGCATTAGGAGGAGACATGAATAGAAATTCACAAATATCTTGCTTGTGTCCACCTTCAAGATGCAGTAGGAACAGTTCAGAAGATATCTTACCATTTGTAAATGAGTGCCTGGCTAACAAGCAGTGTGCTCAGTGACACTTACTTACTTTACTTTATTAGTTTATTTGGTCGGGACAATGCATATTAATGGACAGTGAGTGCTAAAGTACCCACAGTAAATACACCGGATTTAGCACATGTGCTAAATTACACAATGATTACAACCCCGAAACTCAGCTCCATATTTGATCTACTGACCTGTATTTGATCTTGGTGTGACCTGGAAGATCGCGGCTAGAGTACTGCTTGGAGAGAGCACTCAAATCTCCTTCTCCTTTACCTCTCCCTCCTCTTGCCGGCTCAAACGTCGGCCTTGCAGCTGTAGTCATCTTGGATGGCTCTGTGACAAACAGACGAAAGGTGAGCAAGCAGAGGTCTCCACATCTCCTAATCTTAATTTATATTCTTCCTTACTATGTTAAAAAATAAAGAAGACTGCTGCAAGCCAACACACGCTTTACTGGTGCAACTATAGTACCAACACTATTGAGCTGATGAGAAAAATAGTTTGATTCGTTAAGTCACAGTAAATAACAAAAACATTCAGGCTAACTGGCTAACAAGCACTGACACGCAACAAATTACGCAAGAAAGAGTTTTACTGGATCGCAAAATAAAGTAAAACTACCATCTTCTAGTCAACATATCCTTGGGACACATGTATGGCACAGTTTCAAATATTTCAAGATGGTTATTGGTGAATAATCGAGTACAAAACACAAACTAGCCTGTTAGCCAGTTACAGCAACAAGGCTGTTAGCATGCTAGCCAGGTTTAACAACGGAAAACGAAGCTATTTCACATCGCAGACACACGGTAGGACGTCAACCTCCATAAAAGGTGTTTATTAAGTTACATACATCGAAATGAATTCAACAAATGGCAGAAAATATGCTATATAAAGGGTAATTATACTCACGTTGCTGCTACCACACGACAAAAGTGAAGACCCGATACAACAAAGTGACGTCACTTCCTGTAGAAAACGGTGCGTTCAAAAACCGTCGGAACTGAGAAAACAACGCGTTGTTGTTCATTATTTAGAGATCAGTCTGATTAAAATTCAGTTTTATGTTGTTGTGATCAGAATATATAAGGGGAAAAAAGAGAGAAAAAAATCAATAGTTTCTACTTTTGCCCCTTTGCTTCCCGAGAACCAGTAAAGTGTCTTCATAATAATGTGCAGTGCTTTGGTGAGGAAGGTAGGGGGCACGTACTATCAGGTGGTAGAGAAAAATCAGTCAAACCTCCATCTAATGACTGGGTTCTGTCTGTGCAAGGTATTCTCGGATCCTATGGCGTTTCCATTACATCATAGATCACAGTGAGTAGGAAGCTGGTATGCTGCCATAGTAGAACAAACAATAGGCCTACTTGACAGTTTTGACACTTCAGTGTGTGCTAAATGGTCATTAACAAGAGTTCATGGTTAATATTCCTTGAAAGACACAAGTCATATTTTGCACACAAAATTTACAAGCTTTACAAATGCAGGGAGTTATTACTGTTAAAACACGGGGCATCACAATAGATTTTGAGTGGAACAGAGGTTTATTGCATTCTCAGGTAAGTGTAAGTCTCTCAAGATAAATTATACAGAATCAAATCTCGCTAACCAGTTTTTCATGATGGAAATAACTTCCAGCTACACTGGTCATGATTCACATACTTTGTGAATTGTTTTGTTTTGTTTATAGTTTTGTTCTACTAATGTCAAAACAAATCTGGTTGGATTATCTTGAATTTCCTCATTTTACTCAGAGTTAATGTTCACACCATGCATTTTAGTGATACAGTAACATAGTTAAACATTTCCCTTGAAACAGTTTCTTTGCAGCGACCCAAATGCTCCTATTCCACCATGTCACTTGTACTCTATTTGATTAACCATGTTGATGATTTTTGTTTCTTAAACTCTGCAATGTGGAAATACTAAGACTTTTTTTTTTTTCATCTAACAGGTTCAGGTGCGGTTCCAGGAAACAAACCAAGGGAGGAGGTTCTACTGGATTCCATGCAACATTCAAACATTATGAGGCTAAAAGGTCTTATTTTACTATGTCAGGTGTACATTTTCTGTGAAAATAAGACCCAGAGAGGTGGTGACATGTAAAGTTCCCACCAAAGAACAATTCATGGTCTCTTTACAGAGACAACATCCCTGATAATCTGTAGAAAAACGTAACTCATTTCAGCCCATCAACCTAAATGAAGTAAAATTACGTCACGTTACACACTGAGGTTATATTTGTCTGGTGTGTCTGTTTTGGCTTCATTGAAACGCATGCTTTGTTGTGATGCATTTTGCCGTGAGTAAAGATCAAAGATTAAAGTCGTGGTTAAAGATCAGGTCTCACTTGATTCCTGGTATCAACCTGACAGGAACAGCAGAACTACTCTAAAATGATTCCCAAGCTAATGAGCTGCCGGGCGTCAATTCAAGTGTAAAACAAAGTGTAGTAAGTGAGTGCACATTACAAGGCCAAAGTCAGGGGAAAAAACAAACACCATTAAGTACTAACATGTATTGGTTTAAATGGTGCACATTGTCACAAGAATAATCCTAGAGAGAGCTTTTTATTTCAAATTATTCTTTCAGGAAATCTTGCTTCAGAGTGACTAAAGAGTTTATTATTTCACACACAAGCTATAAAACAATGGAATGGAAGAAAAAAACCCACTTACTAGATTAACCTGCATGGTGGCATCCAGGTGCAGCACTTCGGTCTGTGGTATGGGTGGAATCTAAAATGTCAGGGGGGGTAGTGGGTGCTCAGGTTAAAATATCTTTCCTTTCCTGTTTGAGATCCAGAGGAGACACAACACCACTCAGCGCTGACAGCACCAACACAGCTGACTTTACAGGTGAGAGAGCACAATACGGCACAGAGAAGGACTTTTCACTACTTTGGATTTCATGTTCATCGACTATGCAGATTGAGGACTCATTATTACAAAGTTGGAATTGCTTTAATTTTCTATGAATAATGAATTTGACCTGTTTAATCGGTGCTGGCACATCTCCAGAAAGACTGATCATGAGAGACTTTAAAACTCTGAGTGCAGGGTCAAAATGTGAAGAGGAGCACAGTATGACTGGGAATGACAATGTAAACACAGAGTGAGATAACATCCATGAATGAAAGAGAGATTATGGTGATGGTGAATATGCTCTGAGTCAGAACTATGTAACATAACAGGATGAGATTGTTTACACTTGATTTTCTTGAAAAGGTGTTATTTTTTTGTCATACAATTCAGTGAGCACTGGGAAAAAGAGCAGATTTATATGTGTCATTTCAGTGTTTGTCTGTACTCTCTCAGAACACACAGTAGTTTTTCACAGGGGGTTGGTGACAGCCTCTGTCAACTTGCATTATAGATTTATATTTTGAGCAGGCAGAATGCAGTTTTACAGGTTGTGGATGAGGATGCGAGGTCATTAAACATTGTGTCACAGCAACAAGTCAGAACCAGGCAGGACGCAAAAAAAATAAACACATTATGCTTATGCACACAGCGATTAGGCTACTGTTGTGTTTGCACTGATGTTTAGAAAAACAAACAAACCTGGATTCATCTCATCTTAAAATCATTTTTCATCAGGTTGAAGAAAATCGCAGCATCATGTCAAAAGGTAAGCCACACTGAACTCCAACATTTCATCCTTTTATTAATTTAAATATGTCATGCAAGAAACCCAGGCATCCCAGAATATCCTGACATTGTGTGTGTGTGTGTGTGTGTGTTGTAGATGTTGACAGAAGCCAGGTGTTCAGAACCACCCGGGTGCGGACCGCGCTGAAGAAGGATGGCAGCTGGATCCAGAAACCTAAAGGGGAGAGTGAAGAGCCAGAGGAAGCACGGTACGCTCAGCAGCCACGGTGCAACATCAAAAAAACAGAGCGTTGATTTAAAGCAGCGACCGAAGCCGTCATGTCTTCCTGCGTCTCACTAAAGTGCCGTGCTGCAGGAAGGCATCACTCCTGCTGTATCCTCTGAAAACAGCATGACAGCTCTGGGGTCTCCTGAGTTTTGGCTTTTTTTGGGGGGTGTGAAGAGAAATGGTACAACAATCGTGCTGCACATTCACACAACAACCTCCTCTGTCTTGCAGGACGGAGCACACCGTGGAGACTCCGGTGAAACCAGCTATGGTCAGGCAGAAATCATACGTCCTCTCCACAGCCATGAAATTTGAGTGAGTACCATGTGGACATTGATTAAAAAGACTGAGCCATTGAAAGTACATTGACACCTAGACTCCTATCATAACGTAAACATGTGAGATCTGATTACGTAATATTTAACTAGCAATTTAGATGCAAAACTTGAAACACTGATATTCAAACACTGGACCCCCTTGTCTCAAATACAGTATCTCAAATGTTTACAAAATGTGTTGCATGACAAGGGGAAACCATGTGGTGTCAGTTCCCCAAATCAAACCTCAACTGTCCTTTAACTCTGTCGTGTCAGTGAATAAGTTAAAAATGTTTCAAGCTCCAGGCACAAATCATCATCTGTGATATTAACATACATAAACATTAACTTGACTCTGGGGCAGCAGTGAGACCAACACTTCACTGTTAAACTTTATACAAACCTTAACCTTTCTCCCTGAGGCAAACACACACGACTGCTGGAGCAGTTCCCTTTCTTATATTTCCCGTCAGGTTCCAATAGACCATTATAAAAATATGACTCCCCAGTTTGAACTGTGCAAATATTTTACCAGCCTTAATGTTTTAGTGATTATGACAAGGTTGTGTGTTTAATATTAATCTTGTCGATTTGCTGAGGATAAAAGAAAATCAGCAAAAATGTATTATAAATGATAATTATAAATGAAAACAGCCATATTCAGAGTTACACATTATGTTTAAATAGACTGTATAGAGGTTTTGAAACAGTCATCGACTCTTTGCACAGTAATTATAATGAATAAAACATGCAGTGCCGTTCCCTGCCTGGGTATTGTTTTTAGTCGTACCTATTGCATTGATATTACATCACCTGACTTTAACACGAACACGACACACGCACAAGCCCCTTTAGTAAATTATTAAAGGTAAGGACACATTTGTGCTGCAAAATATTTCAAAAAGTCCTTTATTCTGGATTTTCTCCCTGAGGTCACACTGTGGGCTCCTTCCACCGAGGGAATCCAAAACAGTACATATTTGAAGAGACCTATGTATTCAGACACCGCAGGGCACGACTCATTTCAGACAATATATCCCATTTATTACTGTCTCGAAGCACATTTTCAAGTCACGTCCGCAGTAAGTTAGTGGTTATGTTAACATTTCTCATCTCAATGCCATTGGAAAAAAAAGAAAAAGAAAAAGTTTGGTATCTGTTCTGTTACTGCAGAGCCAGCTTAAACACACACACACACACACACACACACACACATTGGAGCAGTCACTAAGCTAGAAGTTTTATATGAAAATCTTTTCTTGCAAATCCTCTGGATGCTGGATCACAATAAATCTTGCCAGATATCGACAACAACTGATTCAATTTTCACAATTTGTAACTTCTGCAGTTGATACTTTAACAATGTGGCTGAGTTTTTCCTCTCCCTTTATTATTTTCACAGATCTGTTGGGTCAATAAATACTAAGTCAATAAGTAAACAATGTGTTTGGTCAGCACAGAATTAGAAGTATTATTAACGTAGAGTTTCCACAAAGCACAACACTGTATCTATATTGTTTGATGTGAGTTAGCTTATCAAGCTGTTGAATTTGTAACGCAGCAGCAGTAGTCCCCAACTTGTTGAACCCAAGCAGCCATTCATTCATTTCTGTAACTCAGTGCAGTCAGCTGTTTATAGCCTTTCTCTCATTGGCCACGGTGAGAAAACAAAACATGTTGGGCTTGATTTTCTATACATGATTTGATGATGATATTATAATGAACCTTCATTATTTGAACAAACAGCAATCACATGACCACAGAAATAAAACCGTCTTAACTTGGCTCTGTCCATGTCAATAACACTCAAAAACACACTTTTCCTACTGTGCTGACGTCACTGAAGTCTCATAACTTCTACTTTGCCTTTGCTCTCGGCTCTGTTATGACCCCTCGACTTAATCGCAGACTTGCCCTCTCCGCTGAGACATGGCATTTATCTCACAAACGTCTAGTGCTTATGGGAAATGGTGTTCATAGCAGCTAAAAACATAAAAATATTGAATAAACATAAAAATATTGAATAAACAATAATATTAATATGAAAAGACCCATATGACAAACCTCTGAGAAAAGCTTTGCCCAAGCTGGATTTTTTTTTTTCACTTCTTTATGTGGACATGAGTTGTGAGCAGTTTAAAGTGAATTTGAAGGACATGTTGTACAGCAGAAACATGGCCTCTTATTTTCTTTATTGTTCCTTTAAAATAATTTGACTCCTTCAGTTTTACTCTGGGGGACTCGTGGGCCGGAAAAAAGTGTTGTGCCACGTTCAAATGTTCTTACTCAATTAGTAAATGTGACCACAACTTTGACAAGTAATTAATGTCAACACAGCCCGTTCCTCATCGCCAGCTGACCAACAGAGCACTCTGCTCTTTCCTCAGAGCTGCTGCTGATGGCTGATTGCAAGTGTTGTGTAGAAATGAGTTACAGCGAGGGTCCAGCAGCTGTGAGGTCTCCTACACTGTGAACCGCCTGCTCTGAAGCCGACAGTGTGGAGCCAGCATCTGGGCCCATGCTGTGTGACGGCATCAAATGACCCTCGTTGACCACAAACGGGTTGAGTGGGTAAATACCACACTTCCCAAACCCTTCTTTGACAATCCTGACGCCCTCGTCCCCCTTCGCTACCTGATACGTCCCTTTAAAAACGCCCGAGAACTCCTTCTTGCTTATTGCGAAGTGAGCGTCGGTGCCACCACAGCCGTCGCCCACGAGCCCGGCGAAGTGCTGCCTCAGGAGCGCGAAGAGCCCGGCGTCCAGCGGCTGCAGCACGTGAGAGCAGTGGGGGGGAAGGCACAGAAGGACGACGTCCTCCTTCCGAGCCGCCTCCACCACCTCCAGGTTCACGGGCGACTTGTGGCCGTCGAAGATCAGCAGCAGCGGACGCTCCTTGGGCGCATGCGTGAGGAAATGTTTGAGGAACCATTTCTTAAAGAGGTCGGAGGTGACGCATCCAGAGTCTGACCATCCATAGAGGGCACTCGGCGGCCCTTGTGTCTTGTAACATACCCCCCCTGGATAGGCCTTTGAGTAGATAATAAAAGGGGGAATGTCCTCTCCAGCTGCGCTAAAGCAAGCCAGGACAGAGATGTGGTCCCTGGAGCCCGGCGCTGGCTTGTAGCCCAGACTGGCCGCCGGTTTGGGGAGGATCACCCTCTTCCTGCCCAGCTGGAAGCCCGTCTCGTTGCAGTTGAAGATTTGGTGAGGCTTGTCTCTGAGTCCGTGAGTGTCCACCACGGTGTTCAGTAAATTGAAAAACTGATCCACCGCCTCCTTCCTCACACAAACCGTCCTCCCGCGGACGACATTGTCTGCCGCCTGAATTGTAATATTCTTCTCTTGCCGCTTTCTGAAATTGAGCCACCAGGTCTGGCCCAGTTTGGAGAACGCCACCCTGCGATGCTGCCGCTTGTAAATGGACGAGGCAAAGGACACCAGCTGCTGCTTAGTAAGTGGGAATCCATGCTTGGACATATATAAGGAGAACTCCACTAACAGCTCCTCATCTGCCGAGGTGATAAGCTGAGCTGGGCCGCTGCGACTCCCTGGCGTCACCCGTCCGCTGACTCTGTCCCCCAGTGAAGACTTGGGGACGCCAAACTCCTTGGCAGCCTGTCGCACCGTGCACCTCCCTGACTTCACCTCTATCAGGGCGCGCTCCATGGCCTCCTCTGTCCATTTCTTCTTCTTCTTCCTCCCGATTTTGTCAAGATGATTTCTTGACGGCATTTTTTGCCTGTAGGATGGAACAGGAAATTATGCTTTTGAAACC
Source organism: Trachurus trachurus (assembly GCF_905171665.1). Lineage (NCBI taxonomy): Eukaryota > Metazoa > Chordata > Actinopteri > Carangiformes > Carangidae > Trachurus > Trachurus trachurus. The sequence goes on along the minus strand of NC_139903.1, from coordinate 13,932,182 downwards.
AATATAACAGCAGCAAATACACATAGCCTATCACACAACAGGAAACAACGGCTTTTTCCCAGTCTTGCAAAAGGATTGTATCATAACCTTTTGATCTATGTTTTTTTTTTAACATGATGGCTGACCCATCTGCCATCTGAGTCTTAATACTGATGCAAGGCACAAGAATCAGAGAACAACCTCCTGAGTCCTGCATCAAGTATTGACATTCACTGCACAGTGGATGGAAAGACAATAAGGCTGCAGTTGGCATATGATTTGCTAGTTTAAGAGTAATTTAAATAAAACTTTGTGGTTATATTTCTCAGCTCATTTCAGGATCTTCTTGCAAAAGATAATTTAGTGTGACAGTAATAAAAAAAAATGCTGATTTTTTTCCCACCAAAGCCACAAATACACACATCTAGATATAAATGCCTAGTTACACCTGAGTTGGATTGAACAGAGAGTCTATATGAAGATTGTCATTCATTTCAGTTTATATAAACACAAAGATACATTTCATAGATTCATTTTTAAAACTGACTTTAGACTTTCCATACTGTGCAGGTTTACTTGAATAGCCTACTTCATTTCGCTTGTTTGTTACCTGGACACAGAAACACACTGATTAAATTAAATACTATTTAATTAAACTAAACACCACTGCTGGTGTAGTTATTTTCACAGACAAAACAAACTTGTTTAAACACAGAGGACCTGTTGAAACACTCACTGACCTGCTGGTGTGGAGGTCGTCGGACTGAGCTTGAGAGAGAAACAGAAAACAGTCCGTCTGCTGCCGAGACGCTGAGCTCCGCAGCGCTGCTGTTTGTAAACTAACGCCACAGTAACGTGAAGTCACAGGTTTTTGTTTTTGTTAAAGACAAAATTACGCTCAAAACACTAAATGTGTGGCCGCTTTTGTTGCGTAGTCGCTGCTACATGACTGTCGTTGCACAAAAGTTGATATTTGGCGCCTACACTTTACTATGAACATGTATTTTCCTAACTAGCAAGAAATGCTGCCTCTGAATTAGCCGACAGCGGAACAGCAGCGGAAGTCCAGCCAAGCACCCTTCAAAATAAAAGTATGAAAATTCCCGTTACCAAAATAAAAGGTAATAGCCTAATAGACTGCTAGTACAACTGATGTGAGTAGCTAGTAGTCAAAATGACAAGTAGTCGTGAGTAGTTTATTTGACTAGTATGAGTGATTTATTAGGATATAATTGCCTTTAGGGGATCAATTGTCTTTCACTCAATAGACAAATAAAGATCAACGTCATACTGATGCATTATTGACTGTGGTCCAATGCATGCCTCACGTGTATATCCAGCACATTTAATTTGAATGAATGCAGATGGTTCACATTCTTGTTTAAGAAAACAGCCCCAGGCCTATCCTTGTGGTTTGGTGACATGACATCTCCATCATTAATACACCTTATGTTGGCATTTAAGGGTGCATTTTTCAGCTTTGTTCATTGGCTGTGTTTTAGCAGTCACAGTCACTCTTGTTTTATCACTCAGCACAGGTGTTAGAGGCACGTATAGTGTTTGCTCTCAAATGCAATTTTTTTTTTTTAAATCTAGCAGGGTATAGAAGAAAAATCTCTCATGCATTTAAAATAAGACAGTTTGAAACTACAAGTCAAATTGACAAGTGACCTGTTGTAGTATTGTAAATTTACTTTATCCATTGATCAGACCTTTAAATTAGAGTTATATCACTGGAGTTGAAAACTCTCCTATGGTGCTTTGGCCTTTGATACCTGAAGATAGCGAAAGCTCTCATTTGTACCACAAAATCTGTAAGCATGATACAATTTGCTGATGTTTTGTGGTTTTCTATAAGTTTATAAATTCCAATATGTGTTTCTCCTTCTTACCCTGTCAGATCAGAAGTGAGTCCCCCTCCCCAAAAGACACAACTTTCTCCAACTGAAGGGTATGTATGTGTTGAATTTTAATTAGTAAGGTAAAACATAAGAGACTACTCCTCTCCAAATCAACATGTTTCCATGGTTTGCATTATTAATCTCTGTCAAGCCTGAACTTTTAAACCAAATATTGAATGCTACTGCTAGATGTCTTTGTATTGCAAATTATTATTTTTTCTTTGCTTTAGTGATTCAGCTAATAATGGTGACGTTATTCATACCACAAAGATGCTCTGCCTTAGGGCTCAACAGTGTCGATCACATACTTTACAGACTTAAGAGCATCTTTCCACTGACTGTAAATGCAGCTAAATACAAAGATGCTGAGTGTCTCTTTATTATATAATGTGTAAGAAGTGACTTGCTCTGTTACAGGCCCAAAACACCCATAGAAGAAGTTTTCCAAAATGGCAAAACAGAACCGGAAAAAAATGTTGCAAACACAGCTACTGAAAACAAGAAAGAAAATGATGATAAACCAGTTGATAAGTCAAATGTAGACCAGACTGAGACCAAGGTTTCTGCAGCTGCTGAGGTGCAAGATCCTGTTCAAGATAAAGCAGAAGTCCCTGCTGTTCTCCCAGTGGAACTGAAGCCTCAAGAGGAACCTCCAGTCGAAACAGAGCCAGCTAAAGCAGCACAACTGGAGGATGCAGTAGTAAAATCAACCAAACAACCTGCAGAGGATGCTGCAGCAGATGTTTATAAGGCTGAAGCTGTGGTTGTGGAGGAGTCATTGCCTGATCCAAGGAATGTGATTCAAGCAAAACCAGAAGAAGAGGCTTCTCTTCAAGACAATAAGGAACCAGATCCCGACTTAGTGGCAGAACCTGAATCCAAATCACCCACTGAGTGTGCTCCAGAAGCTGCTACAGAACAAAACACAGAAGAAAGCATTGAAGCTGTAGCCGAGGCTGTGGTAGAGTCACCACCTGATATGAGTGATGTGATTCAAACAATCCCAAAAGAAGAGGCTGCTCTTCAAAACAATAAGGAACCAGACCATGAATTAGTGGTCAAATCTGAAGAAACTATTGAAGCCGTAGCCGAGGCAGACCCTATATTAGTGGTTGAATCTGAAGAAAATATTGAAGCTGTAGCTGAGGCTGTGGTGGAGTCATCACCTGATATAAGTGACATGATTCAAACAACACCAAAAGAAGAAGTTTCCCTTCAAAACAATAAGGAACCAGACCCTGAATTAGTGGTCAAATCTGAAGAAAACATCGAAGCTGTAGCCGAGGTTGTGGTGGAGTCATCACCTGATATGAGTGACGTGATTAAAGCACCACCAGGAGAAGAGGTTTCTCTTCAAAACAAGAACGATCCAGACCCTGAATTAACGATAGAATCTGAACCTAAATCACCCACTGAGTGCGCTCCAGAAGCTGCTACAGAGGAAGGTTGTGAGAAATGTCCTCCAGAACAAAACACAGAAGAAACAGTTGAAGCTGCAGCCGAGGCTGTGGTGGAGTCATCACCCGAGACCCCTGCTGTAAATGATGCAACACCAAGTGACAAGGCTGCTCTACAAGGCACCGTGGAGCCAATCGAAGATGCTTCAACTAAAACTCCAGCTCGGCCTGCAGCTGAAACTGAGGTAAAGTGTGTAGAGCCTAAAGCTGAGATCGAAGCTCCAGCAGAACCAGCTTTGAAAGCCAGTGTCAAAGAGGCAGTCGAGTGTCAAGTCCAGCCTGTTGATAACACTGTTTTTGAGAAAAGTGCTGAGCCAGCACCTGAGAATTCACCACCTGGTACGACAGAGTCGAGCACTGTGGACGTTCATGAACCTGCTCCAGAGGCCGGAGCAGATAAGTTATATAACAGAGCCATTGAACTGACTGATGCATTTGACGTGGAGCCGCCCAAGACCGAAGCTCCTGAACCAAAACCAAAACCAAGACAATCCCATCCAGCGGAGCCAAAAGTGAACCAGGCTAACGACACCAACACGTGAGTCAGCTCTTATCAAACCAAACAATCCATACATCTACTGTTTGTTTGTTTTTAAACATAATAATCACATGGTTTCACTTGTGCCATGAAATGCATCTCATTGTTTGCTGATTAATTATTTTTGTAGCCCTCAAAGATCTGAAAAGCCCAAAGAGAAGCTTCCAGCCACACAAACTCTCAAAAAGACCAGGTAACACTCACTCTAACTCACTTTAAGACCGACAAAAATTGAATTTAACACTTTATTTTAGTCGTGCAAAGGGACACAAAGTTCATACATGAAGAGCAGGTGGTGTGATAATCTATTTCTCACCTTCTGTCTACCTCAGTGATGGCAAACCTATCTGCTCATTCTGCGACCAAGTAATTGATGGAAACACTAAGATCAGTCTTAGTGAACCTCTGGTGACCTGCCACGCTGACTGTCTGAAGGTTTGTCCTGTCCGTTAGGAAAGATGCTGTTACATGTGTATTGATTGACCCACTCTTATTATTACATAATGTTGATGTTGGGTATGTTTTACAGTGTGGTGCGTGTGCTAAGGTCCTGGGAGATCTGCTGACCCCGATGTTCCTGCATGACCAAGTGATCCACTGTGGTGTCTGCTTTGAAAAAGCTGTCAACGCCTGAAGCCGTAACTGGGACAAACATGTTGTCGGAGGACTCAAAGCATACTGTGATTAATGTGTTATACAGGCTGAGAATCTCACCACTGTTGCCTTAACTCTGTTTTCTGCCTATCGACCCAATTTTCCTACTGAACGTTTTTAGGACATAAGAAATCTTCAAAAAGGTTTGGCTCCAGAAGATTATTTATTACTTTAACTGCCAAAGATGCTTGAATGGATTACTTTGCAGTCAACAAGACTGGTTTCATTGAAACATACTGTATAATATTAAAATAAAACCCCAGCTCAGTGCCTCAGATTTAAATGGTTTAATCAGCCTTAATTTCAAATGAGCACAAACAACACTAAGTAGCAGGGCTACACATCAAACACTTGGAAGCAAGTTATTAAAGCATCAACACCTCAGTGACATAAAAACAGCTTATTTTAAGCAGTAACTAAAAAACCTCCAGGAAATAGATACAAATATTGTTCCCCCAAAAACAAATTGGGATTTAAACAAAGCAAAAATACATTATAGGAGTTTATGCAAAGTACATGCATTGTAAGTGAAAGCAAATAGGGAGATGAGGGGGACACATTAAAAACTCTTGCAGAGAACTTTGGTACATTCAGCTTCTCTTGCTTTAGTTCACGCAGTGTTGATACACAAGATGGTGATAATGAGGCAGCAGCAAAATCATATTCAGAATCTATATATGCATCAGTAAACAGTGAATAGTGAACATGCAGTTATGCTTTGCGAGGCAAGCCGTCATTACTCTTAATTATGCATGAACGTCATACATCACAATCTGACAACAGCTTCGGCACCAGTAAAGCTTCAGAAAAAGGATCAAATTGGAGAAACAACCTGCGAGAGGAAAGTGAACAACAAAGCGAAGAGAATCATCTGAGAGAAGTGTTTAAGGAGAAGAGCTGGGCTCAATGCTGGGGGTGAATCATCGTCTTCATCTCTCTGTCTGTTGTTCATACAAAACAGTGATGAGAAACACGTCTGTTATTGGACAGATCTAAAGAAATACTAGCAGGTGATCCAGGTTTGGAAGGTGTTGTTCCCAAGAGGATGAATGGAGACTAGTGCTGACTGTCCATCTCATAGCCAGAGGATGGTGCTGATGGGGATGAAGACGTACTTAGCGAATTCCTTTTCTTCCCAGGAACCGCAAGACTGCATAGTTGTAGGTGGTGGCAATCAGATAAAGAAACTGCAAAAGAAAACATGGAGGGAGGCAGGATGGATGGAAAAAAATATGAAAAAGCTGGATATGTGCTGGGATCATTATAAATGGCATGGTCAAACAATCCAGTAACTTTAATTTAGCTCCACTACAAAGGTAAAACAAAAACAACAACATGAAGGGCCCATTCAAACGATAAGAAACATCAGCCATGCAGGTCGTTTTGGTTTGGAGTTGTCCAGGGTTTGTTGCAAACATATCTCATATTTTTGCTGCTTGTTGTCAAAAATGTCTGTGGATTATAAACAGTGACAGTGACACTGTTTTTGGAGAGATATTTCAAGTCATTTTCAATGCCACTCAAAACACCATAAACTACATTTCACTCACTTTCATTGTCTTGCAATCGCAGCCGAAATCTCAGAGACAGACATAATGAAATGCGACCATTTGCTAAACATCTCTCTTGTGACAATTTGGATGAAGTGACACTTTAGATGTGATTTTACTTCCTGGTATTTACTCCAAGGAGTTTGAATAAATCAAAAGAAATACTTTACCTGACCAGAAAATAGCTACTCACCAGAGCTAAAAGAGTGACTCCAGCACCAGCAAACGCAGCTATAAACAAGTCATAGGTGACGTAGAACTGTAAGATGTAAGAAGCACAGGTCAATTTAATATGTATTCAGAGAACTGGACCAATCATTTGTATGTTTGTATCATTTCTCTGTACAAAATTCTCACACATGCATCCATTGATAATTTAAAATTGATTGTGCATTGGTTCTGTGGATGTATTTTCATGTGATCTTGCTGACATGAAATACTGAATATCGGATATTGGATTCTTCCACTCACTTCGCTGGTTTTGCAAATAGATGCCAAGGTCATCCCACACGACTTGCCTGGCATTGCATTCCAAGGAAGAAGACCTTAAATGAAGACACGGTGTAAGTGATGTACTGTAGCTCTTACTACTGCTGAATGGGCTGTGGTGCATTTAAGTCCCTGCTTGCTCAAAACACATCAGGGAAACTTCAGTAATGAAAATAAGATACATGGCATAGCAATTTTAATTATTTCATGACTAATTTAACAACCAGTTTTGCATTCTCTCCCTAATGATTAATTCATTTCTTCCAAGGACGCATTAACATTCTCATCAGGTGGGCATGCGGTCAGTCATTATAAGAACAACGCACCATACTGCCTGGCGTCCATGCAAATCCAGCCATGCTGATTAATGCTGGGGGTTGTTTCAGCCAGGATGTTGATGTTGTGGCAGGTTTGCTCCATGTTGAACAGGAAGAAGACTGGGATAGCAGTGAAGGCAAACACTGCCAGCCAGATGAAGGCCAAGATGTACGTCACTATGATAAACTGTGGAGAAAATAAGTGCAGCACATAAGGTCAGAGAAATGTGGCGTGGAAGCTCAGGTCTCGCTGTGATAAATGTGCTGTCATTAAATCAGCTATCAACCATAATTCACGCTTGTGTGTGGAAAAATCGTGGAAACAGTGAGTGTTTTTTATTGAGATTAGGAGCTCAAAACAAAAACCAAAATTCGGCCTTTTAGCGATGACCTGACGTCATATTTCCCCTCCCTCTTCACCCCCTCCCCCCTCATTCCCCATCCTTACCGTCAGGCTGAGGCAGCGGCCACATTGGGTGCTCCTGAATTCGCCAAAGGTCTGCTTCACAGCGCTCGTGGTGTAGAAACCCTCAGCCAGCAGCAGGATGCCGTAGAGGAAGAAAAATGATGCCAGGCCATAGATCACAAACTGGAAATATTTGATACTGGAACAGTCACAGGGAGGGAGTCAGTCAGACAGAGAAGTGAAGAAACTGCTGATGAATCACAACTCAAGAGAATTTAAAGCAGCATCACTCACAAGGAGGCCATGATCTCATAGTCCTGGACGTTGCGGGCGAAGTAAGTCGAGACGAGGACTTCGGTCTGGGTGAGAGCTTCATGCCCACAGCCACAAAATAACGCCATGCCGGCATAGCACAGCAAGGTGGCCACCAGGGACGGGTAGGGCACTGCCCCAATGCACCGGATACAGCAATCATAACAACCTGAGGGGGCATAATATATCAGCAAACAGGCGGCACACACCGCACATATTACCACACAACACATCTACGCCACCACGGTGGGGAACCCTTTCACCCTGTCTGGGGAGTTATGAAAAAGGCCTCGCTCAGTCTGCAAATCCATGAGCATGCACCAAACTCCAACAACAGGCAAGAAAGCAACAGAAGAAAAAAAATTAGACAGCAGTGATAAACAAGAGTTCAAAGCAGCAAACTCCGAATAAAGCGTCCAAACAAAAAGCAGTCGCTAATGAGTTCACGACAATCTCATGCACTTCTTCCAGTGTAAGCTGTGCTGCTGAAGCAGGTAGCAAATATCCAGTGTTAATAAATGCATTGGCAGAAATGGGATAGAGGGAAGCACCTAAGGCTTTGCAAAGCCAAGGCTGCCTGACCGGAAACATTTGCTGCTTCTGATCGTGTCCTACTCCACAACAAGAAAGATCCCCGTGCCAACCAGTGATGTGCTGTGCTGCCTACAGGGTATTGCTACTGTAAAATAAGTCTCTCTGCGCTGATTTCATCCGCATGTGAGAGCTCCAGTCTGCTCGTACCAGCACCGCACAGCTAAACCCTATTCTGACTGTGGTCCAGCCCTCTCTCTCTTTCTCCAGAGATCACAGGCGTCACCGGGCGAGTGAGAGATGGTGGTGAAACACTGGCCTGAGGGCCCCCGAAGAAAGAGCTTCTCTTTGTGGCTGCAAAGACAATATCCTTTGTCTTTGCCACGATTAGAGTTGAACAAAGGGCAGCGATGTTAAACAAACAAAGACCACAGTGCCACAACACGAACACACACACATACACACACACACACACACACACAGTAGTATAGACTGATGGTGGTGGTGATGGTGGTGGGGGGAGGGGGGGCGGGGGTCACCAGGACACCAGGATCGTCTCTACACCACTGGCAATGTCACGACTCAGGCCATCCTCCATGCACAGCTGGATGAGGCTGGTACCAGGGCACTGAGTGTCAATGCCGGCGGGGGCTGGGTTCAAGTGTTCAAAGAGTGGGTGGAAGCATAATGAACGAGGGGGGGGGGGGGTTGAATATCTTCACAACAACAACAACAACAACAACAACAACACTCAAAATTATGGTACACACTGTGAAATACTTGAGTGCCTTAGGTGACTATATCTCAAATCATTTGCGATCATTTTTCAAATTGTGAGGCTTGAGTTGGGAGGACCAGAGTCTGTGAGTTAAACAAACTGCCACCAAAGTATAAATAGTATCAGCAGGAAAGCTGCTAGAGACCCAAAAAGCGGCAGTGCCTGCAGACGCCTACACTTCAGCTGTGCCCTGCTGAAATAGTGATACAGTGATAGAGTGATACAGGCCCATTATAACCTCCAAGTGAAGTCTGTGCACAAGGTATCGCTGCGTTTTAGAGCAGACGCCAGATAATCAATCGATATCGCAAAGCTGTTAAAAAACGTGTTAAAATTAGAGCACAAGTTGTTTGTAAGTGAGAGAAAAAATGGTTAGCACATGTTGTTTGGGTCCACAGTCCTCATGGAAAGTTGCTTATTTATGCCAGAGCCACATGTGGGAGTTTCTGACCTCCTTCACACGAGTGACCTGGCATGACCTTGGCATGATGAAAGTCTCTTCTCTATCAGCCACTCTGATTCCAGTCTGAGTTTATCATCAGTGGGGTCAGGGGAGGTTATCTTCTGAAATTGCCACCTTCTTCTGAAATCCTCATTCTGTGTTAAACTATGTTATATATCAAGAACAAGGCCAAACTGTAATATTATTACAGTGATGGCCAAAAATCCATTCAATCCCTGTTGAATGATCAAAAATCCACAAGTGGATATCAAAATTATTTTTTAATAAATGACAACACTGGATTAATTTGCAGCAAATCTTGCCCACAGTGCATGAGGGCAACATGACGTCTAAGGGCAGAAAGGACATATTAAAAGCAACATTAGTACGTTATTGAAATTCACATTTTCAAATCACATTAATAATAGATGATAAGAGTTATTAAAAATTCTATGCACTCACCCATGTCCAGAAAGAAGTGTGAGGTTATTGAAGTTTTGCTGTGTGGCTTTGTGACTGTGTTATGAGGATATGAGAAGTTATTCCCCGCCACTCCTATATGAATCTGACTCGCGCTTTTGTCTCATCAACAATAGATAGACCACATCTCCCCGAGTCACATCTTAAAGTCACAAAGTCCCATTTCAGCTGCCAGTCATTATTTATGGCGCAGTGGATTCAGGACTGGGGACAGACAGTGGGTCATAAATTCAAACATGAACTTTTTTATTGGTATTTGGTGCTATTTAATGTAGTTGAGCTCTTCTGGCTGATACTTTTGATTACATTCAAATATTTGTACAATTTAGTGAGGGTGAATGAAATGCATATAACATATAAACCACATAGTAGGCCCTATTTTGAATAATTTATACACTTTGGCGTATTTGAAACAATTTTCGCTTCATTCTTCATGATGAAAGTATGTTTTCTTTCACTTTTTCACTTTTTCTAGTGCTTATTAACTCACATAGCTAAAGTTATTTATATTTTTCACCCCAGAGTGCTTAGATTGTTGTGCATGTTCATTTGAAGGGAGCACAAGTGTTATATTAAGATTCAATAGTTTATCATCAACACGCAGGTGTTGTTCAGCTGCAAACACACGTTACATGTCAGCATGACACAATAAACATCTCCGAGGGTCCCTGCAGCAGCATCCTGAGATGCGCACACAGATAAGAGGTATGCACAGACAAAAGAGTGAAATAAATCGGAGCGCCAATGACTGACATTGATGAAGTTGACTAACAAGGGTGACATTGACGGTCGGGTCCAGCTGCTGCCCTCCTTCCCTCCCTCCCTCAAGTTTGACCCAGTTGATGTCAAAGCTGGGTTCAGCACAAAGGAGCCAGTGTGGAGCCGGAGAAAACACCACTTTTTTTTTTTTTGGAGAAGCCCTCATCCTATTTTAGCTTACAATTTTACACCCATGACAAACAACATACACAGACACATTAATAATAATGTCATTATGTACTAACAATATTTGTAATGGACTATACATTTTGTAAGGCTCCATCACAAACCCAGAGTTCATTTTAAGAGCAACAGAAACACTGCCACTTTACCAACTGGGCTTATTCAGGTCCTGTCAAACATGATGACATTTGAGGGGCGATCTATTGTTGAGCATAAATGAATTCCATTTTAGATTGTGGGTTAGAAAAATGTGTGGATTTATAAATTGTTTGGTTTGAGTTTCCAGTTTCGCCTGAGCTACCCTGAGTAACAACAGATCAGGTAATTAGTATGTAGAAAGGATTAATGACGCTGGCTTTGTTAGGCTGAAAGTGAAGAGTGCAGAGGAATGATGCCTTTGAAATCTCTGAGAAAACTATGAGAGCGAGGGAGAGGGAGAGAGAAAGAGACGAGACGCATTAATTAACCTCTGTACTGTGCGAATGTGTATAATGGCTGTCAGCTTTGCTTGTGAGATGTGAAGAAGGAATACAGTTGACGATCAAAGATCAGGACGAGGCAGGAGGACGAGTTTAAGAGTCTCGCTTGCTTGAGTGACATGGAAAGACAATTTATAAATAAACGACATTTCTAAAAAAGAGATGCAGATGGTGGTCAGGGATGTGAGCAGCTCGGATGATGAATTATTGGGTATTGCTCAATAAGGCTGCCTCAGAGTCATTAGATAATGCATGAAGTGATCACACATTATTCTACCGGCTTTCAGCTAAGTTGCAGTTGCTGTCAAGATGCATATATCAAAGTGTATTTTCCATAATCGATACAAAGAGGTACCTGTATCATCATCGTCAGCAGCGTGTTAATGCACTGCATGTGACTTTGTCTGCAGGATGTGTATGTGATACAGCACAGTGATGTGTGCATGAGTCGTTTTGTTAATTGTTTGCTGTGTGGTCGATACACTGGCTAATATTTACGCAATAAACGTGGTAATATGTGTGTGTTGATACAAGGGGGGAAGGGAGCCCTGTAAAAATATTTGCACCATCTCCTATCTCTGTTATGATAATGTGTTATGTTATCTTGTGGTAAAAGAACAAACAGCCATCAAACAAACTAACAAACAAACAAGCACTTGGAGGACAAAAACACGTCAGACCCTGTCAGAGTTGAATCCAGTGGCAATGATCTCCTGTGGTGAATGCTTGAATTATTTGTTTTACCGCATGATTAAGTAAGTATTGAGCTCTTCTCCAACCGGGTGTTTACTTGCTTGTGTGTGTTGATTGTCTTTCATGATAATCTCAGACTCTGTTGGCTGCGTGTTTGAAACCTGGAAATCAGCAACCTGCCACAGATAACTAATAGATAACCAACCTGCAGGAGGATCTGTGCAGCAGAGGAATATTATTATAAGGGAAGATGGAGAGAGAGGACTGTGGTGTTGCTGGAGGTGGGTAAACATAAAACAATGAGTCAAACTATAAAAGACAGAGAAATTCAGCAGGGTTCAAGTCACTCTCACTACACCATGCAGTCATTTCTGGTGGATGTTGTTCACCAGTGTCACATGCACATTTGTGTGTGATTGCCACACTGTGGCTACAAAATGGGGAAATGTAATAAAACACCCCATTTCCAACAAAATATTAGGTTTTTAATTTTGTTTTTAAACCTGCTAATAAAATCCAATTGAGATGTTTTTCACTTCCAATTACAGACTGAGGACACACACAACAGCAAAAAGCAATGACGTCATTATGCAATTACAGACCACGCACACATCTCTTCCCTGGGTTGGTGCTCTTGTATAAGTGTTGGGGCTGATTTGCATGTAGGTTTTAAAACTTACTTTACTTACTCAGTTCATTTTTATAGTTGTGTGTTTTTTTTATTGTACTGACCTGGAATAGCACCTTAAATTTCTTCATGTTGATGTGCACTTTAATATGATGATAATAAAGCTTATAATGTTATTTAATCTAATGTTCTGCAACCAACTATTCATTATAAGAAAGAAAGCTCTTCCTCTGCAGATCTTGTCGACCCAGGCAAATATTCTCAAACCCACAGCCTCCCAATCCAGAGTCAGTGCCATTATCCACTGAGCTATATCCAGCTGAATGTGTTGATAGGGACTCCTCCATAAATCCACCCCACCAACTCAAATACACAAACTCTTCATTGTTGTTCGAACACAATGCTTTTTGAAGTTTTATTTTTCTCTAAAATCCCCACCGCCCCTGTCACACAACCTTTTTTGAATGTTGCCCAGAAGTAAATTATTTCTAGCTTTAAACATGATTTGAGTTATTTAACTAAATCCCTGAATTCCAATGTTTGCGACTTCAAAAACAATGTGTCTTTTGTGTTCCCTGTTCCCCACATTATGCATAATCCTAATGGCTCTTTTTTGTCAAATGAATAACGACTGTAAATTGCTTTTCTAAGTGTTGGCCCGTATCGCCACACAGTAACTAAGGTATGGTAAAACCAATGAGCAGTAGAGGATGTACTGTGATTTATAATCCAATATCAGTCTTGATTTCCCCATAATAGCAATAGTTGTTGATCTCTTTGATTGAATACGGCTTATTTGAAGCTTCCAGCTGATTTTGTGGTCTGATACCCAGAAATGTTGTTTCATAATCTATCAATAATGATGTTATCTATTTTGATTTGCACTTGTGTGCCTTTTTTCTGCTTAGCAAATATCATACATTTGGTTTTATTTAAGTTCAGTTCAACTCATTTCTATCAAACCATGCCTTTAATTTATTCAAGTAAACAGCCATTAATGCTAACATTGGATATATAGCAGAACTTAGAATTGGCTCCTTTAATGGCAATGCTAACCTAAACCTGACCCAGCTCCATTTCCTTTCCAAAATAAACCCATTCCAGCACTCCACCAATCAATTATCACAGTCATTGCTGGTCTCATGCTTGACTTAGCAAAACTGACACAGCAGAGCCAGAGAAATTATCTTAAAAAAAAAAAAACATGACCACAGTCAGTTTGGCTCAACAATCCAATGTGTTATGGTAGTAATGGCTAATGTAACCTCGAGCGGAGATGAGGAGCAGGTTATTCTGGTGTGCTCACCTTTTTCAATTTTTGTCATTTTCAGACCAGGTCGTCAGTCCCAACCAATTCAAAAGAGGTGCCACTTCTTCTAAAGCCACAAAATATCTGCAAAACTTTCTCAAATTTTTCCATGTAGCTGAAACATCTCACATAATAATGATTCTCTCGTGCAACTGTAGACTTCTGACAACACATTACAGACACTTATTATTCCTGTATTATCCATATGAAGGAAGGGACATATCTGACCTTTTGACAAGACTCATCTTTAGTTCGAAAAATCTTTTAATAGTTGTCTCATTTAGATTAAACAACATTATGATAGTTTCAAAGGAATCAAATCTTAAAGCTTGATGTCCATCGTGTCCATTCAGTAAAGGATGACCCCTGGATATAACTTGGTATGCACGGGGTCCAAACCACAATCTGTATGTTTCATGAAACTCCTTTTTAAATGTGAATAACTGAGTTGGTATACATACAGTTACAATGTAATTACAGTTATCTTTCTGAAGACCTTACAGTATTCATAAACAAACGACAAATAAAATGTTGGTCTAAGTTTATTCTGTACAAACAAGCCAAGCCGTAAGAACCATGAGTTGGTTAGAGTAGGAAAACACATCTTAAGCGTTTCTCTTTTGAAAGTGAAGCATTAGTTATAGTCCTACAATGTAATAAGCAAAAATTATGGACACATGAAAGAAAGAAAAAATAGCAAGGATACTCAAATAGACTACAATAGATTACACAACACTACATATGCAAAACTGAATTGTTAATTTTAAACATTGCCTAATTTACATTTTTGTAGCGTACTTCTCACCCACACACACACCCACACACGCACCCACCCACCCACCCGCACACACACACACACATACACATGGGTGCTATATTTTGCACTACCAGGTAGAAATATTTTGGACATTTTCACCACATGTGTGACCAGTATTCATGTAAGATTTCAAATCCACTGTTGTTATGATTCCACAGTAATTTCTTATGTGAGCGAGTTACAAGGCATTTTAAAGTAATTACAGTAAAAATACATTTTCATAATAAGCAATGTACCATGAGAAATATGTATAAAATAGCTTGATAATAGTAATAATAATACTGCTTTCGGCTTTTCCCAGATCTCATCTCTGTCCACCACGAGTTGTAATGTCACTTTTTTCCACGAGATCAAAATAGATATCACAGAGTAAGAAAAAGCTTCCCATACAAATCCAACTGTATAAACATTATATTAAGTTCTTGCTAGGTAAAGTTCCAAAAAAGCCAAAGTGGAAAATGAAATGCACTTTTTTTTCTTTTTTCTTTTTAACAGCCTTCTAAAATGAGTATTATAAAATGACTCTGCAGTTAGACTTCCTATTATGAGAGAGCAAAAGGCAGGATGTTGGCGGTTGTACACCTTTGGAAAAGACAGAACATACATATTCAATCCTATTTTACCTACACATCCTAAATACAGCTTTACATTTCCATGTTTTACGTATGTCACATTTCTAATCTCCGTCTCCTCTCAGGCTATACCCGTGTGGTGGAGTGGGTGCTGGGCAGGCCTGCGGAGCTGTAACCGGCCGGGAAGGTGCTGTACGGACTCATGTTGGACAGGCCCATCAGTGAGTTGGGGATCATGGTGATGTTGTTGGGGGTCATCAGAGGGATGTCGTCGGGAGAGCGGCGCTGGGTGAGCGAGTAGTCCAAGCTGGGCGAGACGTGAAGGGGATTGTGAAGGGCCTCGCACTGGTTCCTCTGCTGGGACGACAGCGTCTCGTCCACGGTGGTGGTGTGGCTCACGCTGTTGCCTTTGCTGTCGCGCTGGGGACTGGGCTGCTGGGACGTGTCCTGCCGGCTGCGCTTGTCCTTGCGGTAGTACAGAGCGGCGAAGGCCAGGACGTTGAGGAAGAGCAACGACGCCCCCACGGCGATGGTGACGCTGAGCTCCGTGGAGTAATCTCTGGGGTTCGGCATGATCAGAGGACCCATTTCTCTGCCCCCGTCGCCGTCGCTGTGAGCGGTGGACACGGGAGGACGCCCGGTGCTGCCGGACCGTTTGCCGTTGGACTGGGTGGGATCCAGCGGGGTGACCTTGGTGGTGGTGGAGGAGTAATGGAACATGTCGTGGAGGTTGTAGAGATGCGGCACCAGGTGTTTCCAGAAGGCCACCTTGGTAGCGCGGTAGTGGTCGCGGATACGAGGCTTCAGGCCGATGTGCAGGTACAGCTGGTCGTAGGGGTCGTACTTGGACCAGGCCACCTCCTCGAAGCGGTTGGCCTTGGTGTGGATGAACTTGGTGTCCTGCGGCACTGGCTTGTTAGGGTCCCTATGGAGACATCATATAAAACTGGGGTCATAAAAGATAACTGCACTGGAACAAAACTTTGATTTACTGGTTGTTGATAACTAATAGAGGTGTGCCAAAAAATCGATTCACATAAGAATTGCAATTCTCATTTAATACGATTCCGAATCGATATAAAATGTCCCAAAATCGATTTAAAAAAATAAAAAAATGAAACAAATCTGTTGGCTGTCGGCCTCCATTTCCATAGAATTTAAAAGGCAGCATGTTTAACTGCACTATTTTTTTTTAAATAAGGAGGTACTTTTAATTTTGTTACTTAAGCAATATCTGATATTGCTTTTATGCAACAGTTTCAACAATGCCATCTAAGCATGGATAAATGTTTAAAACTCAATAAATGTGAAAAAGACACTTTAGTCATTCTGTCTTGCAAAGCAGACTGGAGTAGATCATGAGGATCCTTTGCACACCGATAGACTGAAGCAGGAATCATTATGAATCAAATCGTTTGGATTCAAAAAAATCAATTTTGAATCAAATCGTAGCCCCAAAAATCAGAATCGAATCGAATTGTGAGATAGTAAAAGATTCCCACCCCTAATAACTATATACTAACTTCGTGAAAAACCATGTTGCGATGACATGACCTTATCGATTTATGGATGTGGAAGATAAACATAACGTTGTTCCTGCATTTTTTCACTGTTCCCCACACAGTGAAACAGATTTCACCGCGCTGAACATTAGTTAGCTGGACATTCAGATTTTCCTTATGTTTTCCATATGTTTCTATGAGAAAACAGCTCTTAGTCCAGCTACAGTGTAAATACAATTTAGCCATTCCAAATACAATATGGAAACAGAAGGATATAAGGGCAAATGTGGAGGTCAACACAATGTAATATCACCATCTGTCCTCAAGGGCTCAGCATTCCCTCATTTCTACACTCTGACACTACACAGCAGCCTACAGTGACCTGCGCTGGGTCTCCTACCGCCAGGGTCATCGCGAACAAAGAGTTATTGCAGCCGTGCATTCAGGATACACAAAGACTCCAGTAGGGTCACAATGGGGTTGTCCAATACAGTGTAATTACTTTTATGTATTGGTGACATATGTAGCCTATACATAGCACAAGGTTTCAGATGGAGAGCTGTGGAGTTTTAATCTGATGCTGTTACTTTTCAAAATGATGTTTTTTTTTTCAGGTCTGAGTCAGAGTTAGAGTGATTTCAGGTCAACTTCAGACTACAGCTTGTCCTGAATAATAAACTCTCATTTGCTAAAAACTGGAAAATGCGATTAAGCTGGAAAAGCCTCCTTTCATTTCTTTAAAATGTCACTGCTTCTGATTATCATCCGAGATGCATACATCACATGATGTACATAAAAGAAACCTATCGTTGGGTACATAGAAGATTTTGCTTAAAATAGATGCAGCCAGAAGAAAAAAAAAATCTCCACAGTGAAATGTATACAGTATATACATGATTTACATTCCTGTGTTCTTTATTTGTACCAAACGTATTCACAATAAAGTCAGGTAAGGTTTATGGGGTACATCTTAACTGTGTCTTCATAGCTTCTCTTTAACGTAACCTTTTTGTTAAACAGGGAGGAACCGCTTAAACATTTATGTGAATTAAGCTGTAAATTTTAAGATCCATCACCTTTAGGGACTCTGCCAAAAGGGATGAAAATTTGAGAGACAGCCACTTTTCAGCCTCAGCTCTGGTGGAAAATTTGTGTATAAAAAATGCATATAACGACACATTTCACAGAAGCCTAAACACAACACTGGCTCTTTTAAAAAAAAAGAGACAACTTGGCATTTAAAAAGACACAGCTTTCATTATATTGCTTGTACAGAATTTTGTGTAGTCTGCAGTTTTCTCAGTAAATGTAACTAAACAGTGGAGCACAACCTGTTCTTTTTTTTAGCACCATTCATTTCATTCATTCATTTTTGTCAAAATGAAGCTACGGGATTGTCAAATCAGATAGAGCGAGTGGAAACACATATAACACAGTGTTAGATATGACAATTTATAGATGTTTGATGTTGGATAAGGAATAATATTAACTGACAAAAGCTGGAGCACCACTTTTCATGAGCAACTTCCTGTGAACTAACAAAGATAAAAAAAAGGAAAAAGGGCAAGAAGACGTGGCAGTGGGAGTTCAGGCTGCACTTAATTAGGAGGAACTACTTAAGGCTGAATCCTACAGTCCTTTAATCAGGGTGATAAAAGAAGGGTAAATGTAGACAGAAGTTTAACATCTCAACACAAATCAGTTCTGTGCGACTAAGGCCAGTTATGTTAAACCCCCACACTATGACCATCTCCGAGACAAGAGCAGAATGCAAAATGAGATGCTGCATGAGATAAGCGTGGTAAGTACATGTATGTGCGAATAAGACACTAATCATCTTAACATGTGCTTTGCGTTTTGCTGTTACTCACCCACTCTTGGCAAAGTTGGTCCAGTAAGTCATAACCACAGCGCTGAGCATGATGTCGTTCTTGGAGAAGTTACAGGGGAACAGATCAGTTGGGCCCACCATGGGGATGCCGAACACGTACGGCACCTCGTCTCCGTGAGCCGAGTCTGACCACACGGGCTTCATCAGGCTCTGGCAGTGGTGGTAGAAAGCGTAGAAGTACGTGGGCGAGCCGTAGCGGGCGTGCAGGTCGGCCGTCACCACCGAGGGCTCCACCCACTGGTGGTCGGTGAACAGCGCCACCAGGGTCTTCCTCCTGGTCTCCGGGTTGTCCTTGTCAGCCCAGTCTGTGTACATGAATTTAATCGTCTCCCTCAGTGTGTCCTTCCCCTCCGGGTAGCCGTACAAACTGTCCACAAAGTCTGACACGGCAAAGTCAAAGTCGCTGCCGGACACGCCGTCCTCCAGATCCATCACGTTCTCCACAAAGCGAAGTCCCTCTCCCTGGTTCACCCCCAGCATTATGTCGTAGTTGAGGAACTCGCCCTGCTCCATCAGGATCTCTGGGTCGTCTGGGATGACGTCTCCGTCGATGACCGGGCCGAACGCCACGCGGTAGCGCGCGGCCTGGATGTCTTGTTCCACCAGCTCCTTAGCGCTCTTCTTCTGCAGGCAGGAGACCATGTCCACCGTGTCCAGCACGTTGCAGCCAACCCTCTCGGCCAGCATTCGAGTGTACTTCACTGGCTGGTAGTTGACAGCCCAGCTGGACAGGGCCGATCCGCTCTGGATGATGGCTCTGTGGAACAAACCTTGAGACACAAAATTCAGAACAAAAAAGACAAAGAACAAAGGCCCAGAGAAACCGTGGTTAGTACTTCATCCCCCACCAAGTCATTATTCGCACTCCGAACTTCCCTTACGCAAATACATGATTTACTTTGCACTAATTGCAATTAACAACAAAATCAATGGTTTGTTGCCGCTCAAAAGGAAGACAAAAGCAGACAAGCCTGCATGTGATGTACTTGGCACAGCAGCCAAGAAGATAAAGCAGTGCAGAGAGTGAACAGGCCAGATAGTTGAGCCTTGCTGATGAGAAGCTGCTCAGTGAAGCAGCTGGTAGAAGAAATGAACTGGTAATAGGATGTTGGTCCTATCCTATCTATTGTTATTATAATGATGGAAAAAACTTGTTTTTCTCTGTTGATCCTCTTATTTGTTTCATGTGGTGTCAGGGCTATATGCAGATGAGGGTGAATACGTGTCAAATTAATGATCAATTTGCAGTATTGTTTCCCGTGCAGGGGCAGGTTAGCCTACTCTGCACCAGTTACTGACAGACGTACTGTAATTGTGGAATCGTTAATACTGTGTGTCTAACAAGCTGCATATAGCTTACACTTAGACTGCTGATGCCAACTGTGCAGTGGAGGGTCTGTGCAGGGAGCTGAATATGCAGTAACTCTGATCCCTCAATGTTGATACAGTCAACACGCTGCTCTGATGAATTGTTTATATGCAGTGTGTCACCTCTGTCTCCAGGGATTTTGTATCTAAAACTAAAAATGACAAGTGATATGTATCAACCCAGAAAATACTGTGCCGAGGTTAAGGCATTGCAGTCGCTGGAAAAAGAGCGCAAGGACAGTGTCACTTTCTCCCTCCTTTGCTGTCATTTATTTCAATTTTTTTTTAGGGCAGCAGCTAGCTAGTCTACTTCAAAGACAGCCAGAGATCTTTGTGCATTCGCTACAGCCCAGCGAGGGCATCAAATACGAACCTCACAAAGGACAGTTGCCGCAGCCTCCCTGGCATTGATAAAAAAAAACACACAATTTCTGCCCTTCCTGTGATTCGGTCCAGCATCAATGGGGGACCAGAGCAATAATAGCACAAAGATAAGAGGTTCAATTCTCAGTGGGCCACCTCTACTGAAACACACACGTTTGATTCTTACAAGGAGCATTTGGATAAGTGCCATGTTTTCATGTTACCAATTGGATTTTTCAGTGGTTATAGGATACTAGTTGCCTGCTGATATTTTATAATGAATAGTTAAATTATGTTGTAATTAAAAAATAATCTGAAAATAGATGATAAAGAGAATATCCAATTTTTATATAAAGCACTTCCCAAACATATTTGTAGGGAAAAACAACATTCTTTTTTTGTATTTATTTTTTTTACATAAAATAAAAAGTATTTGATTCTGCTTCATTTGCACACTGCACTAGTCTTTGTTATCTACAGTGAATTTACTAGATATTTTATGGTTATCTTGATGTTTTTGCCACGCCATGCAGGTAGGCAGGTAAAAAAAAAAACATTGACATAGTCATCAGTCAAAAAAACTGACAGAACAGGTGAACATGATGACATGCTGAAAACTTTATAATGCCAGTGGGCTTCTTTAAAGAGCTTCTCATTTTAAGAGGCAAAGCTTTTAGGCTGATTAGACTGAGCAGAGGGGAACAAAAGCAATCACTTACTTAACGAATATCCCCTTTACCCCATTCCCATATCATAACACTTCATCTCTTGGAAAGACCATTTAGAGCTGCACTTGAAACAACATTCCAGGATGAGAGTGACATTCCTGGATGATTAAAAAAGATTGTTTGAAAAGTAACACTGACACATTCAAGATAAGATATTAATTAGACTGAGGCAAAAAAAAAAGCATGTCAAAGTCTGTGGATCTTAACGTTGCTTTTATGTTGCTGTATTTTCCTGTGTATCAGTAACTAATTGCATTAATTACAGATGTCAGCGATAAGTTTTTACCCTCTGAGTGGTGGGACAGCGTTAGCAGGCTGACACAGGATGCACCGATCCCAGATCCAAATACTGTGATGCGGCCCGGGTCTCCGCCGAAGTAACCGATGTTCTTACTGATCCAGCGGAGAGCTTGAATCTGATCCAGGAGGCCATAGTTTCCTTTTGCTGCCTGGTCACCGGTACTGAGGAAGCCTGAAATATACATGGAGACAACAGAGCCAGTACTGAAATAGAGATCTTCAGTGTATGTCACAGCTTTGATCTAAAGCTGTAGCCCAGCAGGGCATCTGAATAAACTGACACCGTTTCCCCCCCAGGTGCGAATATGCCTTTGCTCTCTCCCACAGTGTCTTGACTACTTTACTCAACTCCCTGTGATAGTCTCCAAGCCGCAGTTTCCCTCAGGACGTGAACAGGGCTCTGCTCATCAAATCTGAATGCTCTCCCCGCAAAACTGACTTCATAACATTCAGCATGGATAAAGAAATAAATCTTTCACCTGGGCTTATTTCTTTAAATTAATTACATAAAACCACACAGAGGTCACTAGTGCTCTTACATTTGATGCTATTACTTATTGCCTTGTCTAGTCTCATCTAAACAACATGGCGTTTGGAATGATAAACACTGAGAAATGAACAACCTTTGACTTTGTGAATACTTGTGAATGCTGCACCCACTCCTTACTGTATTCAAATCATCTTTTTCTTTCGAGAATGGATGAGGCTGATAATCTTGTACAGATCAGATAAATCCATCTAACGGAAGATAGATCGCATTTTCAGAATGTGTATAGAACAGCTTGTATGCAACAAGGACAAGGCATGATAGGTATTTACCTCGCTTTCCCTCTGAGGACAACATTTGTATGCAAATCAAGCTATGCCATGCTACCAGGGTCGTGTTTATCTATATTTTCCCGTACTGTTTCACAATTTTCAATCATATGTCTGCTTCATTTTTATAGGTTCATAAAAGCAGCCTAAGTGGGAATTAATTACCATTATTGCAGTTTAATCTCTCAGATCCAGCAGGGATAAACACCCTATTATTGAAAGAGTTACCGCACAGCGACGTTGCAATCACCTAATATTCCAATTCTGTAGTTGAGCGTGACGACGACAACATTCCCATAACTGGCCAGCACGCTGCCATCCATCATGTTCCCCGTGCCCTCCATATAGGAGCCTCCATGGATGTAGACCATCACAGGTCGGGCTTCTGAGTCCCTTATATCTGCAATATCAACACACACACACAAGCTGAGCAAACAACTGCAGAGGCGACAGTAATGAAATGGAAAATTCATGGAGCACTGTTTCTAAAACTTTAGATCCCAACTGTTCAGTATGAGGTATGGGTAAAGACTGCTCAGAAAGGATGCTTAGAAGCAGTGGTAGGCCTGTGGTTGGGAAGCTGTAATGACATTCAGAAAATGTATGGTAAATACACTCTGACAACAGCGTATGAATAAAATGGCTGAATATAATTAACAACAGTTTTAGAGTGCATTTTTAAGGCTCAAGCAAGTGTACTTGTGCTCCCTACCGTATCTGAGATTCTTTGCATTAGAGAGAAAAAGGGAAAAACACTTATTGATCTGACTTGAGGCTTGATCTCAGAGGAGAAAATTCTGCAATACCTTTTACTGTTCAACATATAATATGCATGCACAAGCATAAAAAAACAAGCTTTATATTTGTAGATCTGAACTGAAAAGTAACTAACCCAGTTCTTGTTATCTACCACTATGACCCAAAACAGAACTGCCTCATTTTTTCCAATAGAAATGGAAAATCTATGTTTTCAGACCAATCTGTTACACAGACTTAATGACTGGCTTTAAAAGGGACTAAAAGACAGATGAGTAGATAATGCAAGCTCTGAATCAATGTGCGAGGCAGCAAAGATGTAGTACTTACTGAAAGAATTGCAACATAGCTCAATTCAGGACATGAGGTGCAGTAACAGCTAACTTATGTAATCAGAAATCAGATAAGAACATTTTTTTGTACTCAAAGCAAAAGAGCTCCCACGTGGTTCCTCAAGAATGTAAAAAATAAAAAATAAAAGAACAGTAATTGTTTAATTGTAAAAAATCTTCATCCAAAGGCAAACTAAAAGAATCCATGCAGCAAGACTTTGTGCTCTTAAAAATACCTTCAGATATATGAGTCTCAGCATGTGAGAAAGCCGCCCCCTTTTTCTTGTGTTGGCTCCCTGGGATTCAGATACGAAAAAAAAAAAAAAAAAAAAAGAATTACAGAATTCAAAATAGCATTGTTGAGTGTGCTTCTTATTAAATGCACGGTTCGATCAGGAGAGACAGGATCCATAAAGTAATAGAAAAAAGAAGATTTACATGCAGTATGTTACACTGTTCCCTGTAGTTGCTTTTGGACGAGATGTAGATGACATTATGTAAAATCTTTAGTGATGTATGACACAATTAAACATTATTATGAAGAGTTAGAGTAGTGCTGTATCCTCTTTTGATCAAGTTAAAAAAAAATCTTGTTATATTTGTAGAAGATGGCTCATTGTGTATTTGAATATGCACACACAGTCACCTTTGAATGGTTAATTATTTGTATCATTATATTGACGCAACTGCTTTAGCTTTGACTGGACTTGGTTAATCTTATTTCCCTGGACAAATATATATCTGCACAGAGATGTCTCATTGATTCTTCAGGTAAATAACGGCAGGTTAATTACTGAAGATAGGAGATGTATGTATCTATTAATGAATAATCAATAAACTCAGACCAGATGAGGCATCAGGCCCCAAAAATAAATATTAAATAGTTGGGATTTCAGAAACGTCTGAACGTCATCTCTTTAATTTGACAGAAGATAAATGAAAACGGACGGGACACGTTTCACACTGAAACAGTGACAAAAATGCGTAGAACCAACGGGTTTGTTTATGTCCTTCCAAATATGAATGCAAATGTGAAATTTCATTAACCTGTTTGTGTGCCGGGTGACGCGGATTTTAGGCAGCACTCAGACCACGGGCTTTATGAAACGTGGGCTGCACCATTTTGGACAGCTTCCTCTCAAACAGGCTGTTTATCTGTTGTTGCTACGCTACCATAGAAAAACCAGTCAAAGTGTGGCGCGTTACACACACTGAAGCTGAACACGGTTAAACTGTGAATGCAGTGTTTTGTGTTACACTGAATGCCTGAGAGGGCGACAATATATTCTCAGGGACCATGTTCAATCGGCGTGCTGAGGTAACCTGAACTAGAGAAAGCTGTTTGTCATCACCAGACTAGAGAACGTGCTGTTGTGGTATGACATTGTTGAGCTAATCTACACGTTCACCACCGGCACACAGAATATTCCCTCGCTGGTTCTTCTCACAGATCTATTAGATAGATATAAAAATAGGAAAGGATTCACCCAGCAATAGACACTTGACTCTTATACTTCACTAATTGGCCCCCAGCAGACACACTGTCTGAACAAAGCAGTGATTTGGTAATGAAAAAAAAAATACAGAAATTGTAATTTTTAACAAACATGGAAAGCTAGCTTCACTTGATCTCCTGAGTAATTCTTCATGTTTACTTTTGATGTTGTGTGCTGACAGCCAAATACTGCTGGGCTCATCGTTTTAACAGCTGAAAATTATTGCTTAGTTTAGTCGGACCAATACTTAAACAACACCTTACCTCAGCAATATCTCACTGGATGTCTATTAGTGAGACAGCGAGCACTTACTCTAGTACATTGGTGTTTACTTAACACCTCCCTATGTGTATTTGTACACCTTCAGAGGCTTCATTTGCATTGATTGACAAAATATGAATACATTACTGCTAACTGTGATTGTTGTTTAAAATGTAACATGATTGCAACACGTGGGTTACATTGCTTTGGATGGTAAATCAGCCCTTGGCGGCAGCAATGACATGAGCGGTGGTCACACACACATGCTATATGATGATCACAGGACGACATCATAGGGCCACGAGAACGGTGATCGATGGACGTGGAAAGTCATTGCTGTCTTTTTTTTTTTTTTTTTTTTTTTTTTTTTTACCACACCAACTCACCATCCTCTGTCGGAGCGTAGATGTTTAGATATAAACAGTCCTCGCTCTGATCCTGAATGTATGTGGCTACTGTGTCCAGGTTATAGGTGAACCATATGGGCATCATGATCTCTGGCACGGTGTTGTGGATGTTCTGAGGGCACACAGGCATGAAGTGGGTAGCATTCTTGATACCTGACCAAGAGGAGGGCTGGTCTGGGGGCATGAAACGCTTCTCGCCCACCGGCGGGGCGGCGTAGGGGACCCCTAGATACTGATCAACGGGCCTGAGCACCTCGATGGGCACGGGCACCCTGAGGCCTCGCAGTTTCCCAAATTGGGTGGTGACGGTCGGGTAGAATTTCTGGCTGGTTGCCTTGGTGAACGACCAGCAGGAACATAATATCCACCAAAGAAGAGCACAGTGGGTGATGGTTACAGTCCCTTGCTGATGTAGCAGGTGTGCAGGCAACAGATGGTCTCTAAATGTAGCCAGCCACATGGTCTGGGCAAGACAGTGCCCTTTGCACAACACAAATGCACACTGTTGTGTCTGTTCAGTCCTGCTGCACGGACCCTGTCAAACAGACATCACTCACTGCGCCTTTGACTCCGATGGTTATCAAATCCGAATGCACCTCAGCCAGGTATGTACCGCCTCCACTTTTCATTGCAGGGCACACAGATCTGAGGACAAGACGACAGGAACAAGGATCATCAATAAACAAGTTTGATCGAGAAAAAAAAAAAAAAAAAACATCTTTATATCAGCTTAATATCAACTTGATGCTAACGACGTTTCGGGACAAGAGCAAATGCATCCCTTCACATCTAGAAATCACTGAACGCTGATCTCTGTGTGCATCAGTGGAGTAGGCGATGGGAGGAATCTGAAAACCCCATCTGCTGTGATGTTGGAGTGACGCTGTGAAAGCATCTCAAGATAAAAGGTGTTAAGCACCTCTTTTTTCTTTTGCAAAAGCAACAAAGTGAGCAGCAGAGACAAATATGTATTCATTAGGGATTAAAAAGAGGGAATTTTTCTGATTTCCATTGTGATGTTTCAGCATTCAATCGTCTCATTTCAAAACCATCCAAATATCCCAAATCCTCTGAATATTTTTGTGTCTTATGTGTGCGCATCCCTGTCAGAGGCTGAGTTGAACAGCCGCAGAACAAACATGTCTAATGGGACCACACTAGCACCAAACCCTCCTCATAAAGAAGAGTAATTGCAGGTTAACTGAAAGACTTGAGGCAGCCTTATAGACAGCAATAGACCATTTAAGTTCAATACCAGAGGAAAGGGATTCTTCACTGCTTCTTTTTAAGAGATTTGTTGCAGTCTACATCTTTCGCTTCTTTCTGCAAATACGAACAGATATTCACTGAAAGTGAAGTGGAAGGTGAGAGTTTTTTTTCTTTCAGCTTTCATGATCAGAAGAAATCTGTTTTCATTCTTCACAGCGTTAAAAAAAAACCCCGGCTGTTTACAAATCAGAAGCAAAAGAAATCCTGTTGATTCTACATACTTCTTATTTCCAAGAGGAAGAATTCCTTGATCTTGGATCTGTTAGTCACCCCGTTGATATCGGACTGCTTGTTGCAAACATATGATCTGTTTGAACCCAAGTGTACTCACCACCAGAGCCTCTCGTGCAGTGACAAGTGAGAACTAGGTTCATCAGTGTGCACGCTTCGGTAAACAGGCGAATACACATTCACCCATAATTAGATGTGCATACTGCATGTCAAATAAGGTATCAAAAGTAAGCTCACCCATGGAGAACTACAGTGAGCAAACTGAGCTGTGCTTCCTCTAATTAACTACTTTGTAATCCAAACTATATCCACTCTCCATATCCTATAGTCCAGGATGGCATTAAGTAGACGGGGTTCTCACTGGTTCGAGGGTGAAAAAAAAGCAAAAACAAGCTTGTTAAGCCAATCAAATTTATTGACGAGCGCTATACCTCAAGCATTGTGACAGACTGCAGCTGAACAGCTCTCGTTCAATCTGATGAACCTTTTACATTAAGACGAGGGGATGATTTCTCCCTTTCGGAATCTGAGAAACTAATTAACCTCAGATGTGGCGCATCGGCTTTTCTCTTTCCCTGCAACATTTTGTTTACCCTAGCAGGAAACGTAAACACAAATAAAGGCACGGCCCATTCTGAGTTTCACAGATGCAGCACATTACCTGCTATGAACATCATTATAGTTTGTCATTTTTCCTTCTTTTTTTTCTTTGCAGCGAGCCAAATCAGGTACATTCAGTCTAAAACAGAAATATCACAGAGGTTCATTGTAGAAATATTGTACATCTCTGCCCCTAAAGCCAGCTTTGTCCGTATTAATTAACACTTCCCCATAGCCAAAAAAAGGACAAGACTTGTTCCATACCCATCTGCTACGTGACAATGATGTACGGCTCCCAGGACATTAAAATGGAAAAGACAGAGAACCTGATTTTTTTTTCTTTCTTTCATACAATGGAGCACATCTTCTGGTTTGAAATTGACACTGATAATACATCTTTTGAATTTTCATTTGGAGGCAATAATCCTATGTTCCCAAAACCTCGCTGTGAAATGGTTATCACTTATCAAATTAGCAGTAACAGGCTGTTCAGTGGCATCACCAGTCTGACTTGGTTAGGAAGCAGCCCTGGCAGTAAAAAAAATAAAAAATACTGAGACACCGCTGGGGCTGCTGTAGATCAAAGAGATAATATGAATTCTTAAAATGAGCGGTATTTCCTTTTAAATTACACATGCATTCATGATATTAGCATCAATACATCAGCATATTCTTGCTAATTGACATCAAATCAAACCTCTAGTGTTATTCACTGGCACAATGCTGAGGTAGCTTTTTAAATAGAGTATTTCATTTTTGTTTTAGTGATTGTAGCTACTGCAGACAGTCAAAGCAGCTGAATGCTGCCTTCAACTGGGCTGCAGAGTATTCTCCCAACTTATGGTCTGCGATGGGACAGATGTGGATAAAAGCTTTATAGCTTACACCAAATGGGCCATGTAATAAAAGTGAGCAATCACTCAGCCAAGTTTGATATACTGCAAGTTTTTAGGCAATCTAGACCCAGCAACAGGAGAGATGGGAGGAAAAAACATGGGGTAAATATTTCAATTAAATGCCTGCAATAACTCAGCAACTGAGTGTATAAATGTTCAAAAATAAAAATGTTTTACAGCCTATCATATCATACCATTGGGCAATGTTGCAGCAGGCAGATGTTTGTGCATCACAGTGGGGGTCTGGGTCAAAAGACCTGGGTGTCCTTCTGGGGGTTTACAGGACCCAAACATTTTTAATTCCCATTTAAACTGACTTGATCCCAATTACAGACCTATTACAATGATTGCTATGATTGTGTTCCACACTCGTATCATTATTGCCTGTACACCTACATCATTGACAGGCAAACAAGTCAACACCAATTCACGACTAGTAAAAAAAAAAAAAATCTCTGGGACAACATTATCGATCAGGTTCTGGTAGCCTGGGGCCCTTGACATGAAAAGCATTTGAGAAGAAGCCTAGTGTGTCAGACATGCTGGGCTCCCGATGCCCTTGTAATTCGACTGGTGTGGATCAAACCCGTTTTAGTGGATCCCCCTCAAATCCCCCTAATTTACCAGTGTAATGAAAGAGGAGGTGAGACTGATGCAGATAAGACTGCCTTACAGGAAGAAAAAAAAAAAACATGCAGGTAGCACTTAACATAATGATCAATGCTTTAGAAATTAATGCAAGGATCCAGACCCACAGAGGAAACCAAGCCACAGCCCAGATAGCATCGACAAACTGCTGTAGTGTGTGTATGTGTGTGTGTGCGCTGCCTCACGTTGTGACTGGGAAGCTTGTTTAATCTAGGTCTAGGACGGTGTAATATTGGATAAAAAAGGAAGAAAAAAAAAAAACACTGGCGAACCAACAAATGTTCACACACGCTGTATCGCTCAGCATTCATCTTGAATTAAAACATTTTCTCACAGATGTCAGTGATCAACCTGAACAAAGATGCGTCTCCCTGCACGGTTAGGAAGGAAGGAAGGAAGGAAGGAAGAGGGGAGAGAAAAAACAGAATCATTAGGTTAACTCACCTGCTTTTACAGAAGCTGACGAAACGCGCTCCATCTCGAGATTTCCTCCATACCATACCATTCCCGACAGTTTCCCCCTTTTTACAAGACAATGGGGGTGGTGAGATCGGTGTTGAAATATCTCTCCGGTTCTCCAGCAGCAGCAGCAGCTATCAAACACACGGATCTTTCACTCTTATCTCCTGCTTTGCACAGTCTGTGTGCTTTGCGCATTCACGACGCCAAGGTCAGGAGCGCCAACGGTTTTAATGGAGCGCCCACCATAGAGATCTCTACGGCGCCCACTGCCAGCGCGTTACTAAGCAACCGCCGGGATACGCCAGTGCATTAAATTCACCCTCCAACAACCGACAAAATCCCAATTTAGAAACCATTAACTAACCACCTTAACCTCGGACAGCACAGCACACTCCTTGTTACTCGCGTTGCATTGTGCACGGATGAAACACGTCTACTTCAGTTCTTCTTTGGACCAGATAATAATAATAAGTGCTGCTCATATAGCTATATAAGAAGAAGTGTGCACTGTGCAGCAGCAGGCCTGCATGCATGGAGAGAGAAAAGGAGGTGGGCATTTCCAGTACATTACCTACTGGGATACTTAAGTCTTTAAGCAATGTGTGATAATAACCATGGCAAAATGAAGAGGAAAGAAGAAAACTAATATATTTTAAATCCCACTCCTAGTAAGCTCACGTGCCTGCAGCAAAATCTAAACAGAAGGAATTTATTCAAATCAAATTTGATCAAATTTATGTTCTTAAAACACTATGGGATTTAGCCTGTTTTAAAAGAATAAATAAAAGAGAAATAAAAAAATAAAAAAACATTGCTGAAGAGTCCTGCAATGACAGCCCCTGAAACACCAGGCCCATGTTTAATGAGCAGAATGGATTGGCAATGCTGTGTTGCAAATGACCACAGGTGGCAGGGAATTGAGTCCAGCAAAGGAGAGTGGTGCTTCTTTCTTAGATTAAGTCAAATTGTTGTTGTTGTTTTTATTATATAGGCTATGTCTTTGGTATTCTTCATTTAGGGAGATGAAATTGTTCTGGTATTGCAAAACTTTCTTAAAATGAAAATATACAGTATGTGCCACACTGGCATCTACTTTAACCATAACATTATACAGTATGAGGCGATATCCAGACAGATGCTGACAGCGCAAACATTTTCCCCACATATGCTTTTTTTTTTTTAATGCCTCCTGGCCATAGCTGTGATGCTGTGCTTTGTGCATGTATAGAGCAGAGGGATTGTGTTTGCCTTCCCTTAGAGAGATAGCTGCTGCTTAGTGATGTCTGTTTCAAGCTTGGTTACCAAAGCAAGGAGAGCTTTTTACAGAAAAAAAAGTCCTTATAATGCGGCTCATGCAGGGGCACAATCTTTGTTTTTTTTTGCACAGTAAATGGATTGTGAATATCACATGCAGGTAGTTGATGCATTTATGTGTTTTATAAAGTTGGTGGTGTGGATCTTCAAATAGTTTCATATAATTTTTTAGCAGAGCGGACTAACCCAATATTGCCCAGGTGGCATTTAAAGAGCCCAATGAGTTCCAATGAGAAGACATTTTAATTACAGATGCAATTTTCACACAGTATTTGCATCATAGACAGTTTCTCACATGAGCCCTAAAGTGTGGGCTGAATAAGCGTGAACCAGGACAAAACAAAAGCTGCCTCTGTGGCCGTGGATATGATATCTTTTGTCCTTTGGTGAGGAAGAAGAGAGTAATTTTCATTTTCTTTCATAATAAAATGATTCATTTCCAGGGTTGAACTGACATGGGTTGAACATGTCAGCAGTTGTAGGCTACTCAAGAAGACTGTTGCCATGGTGCCACAAGCCTCAAAAACAAATTCATGTCAATCTGTCAGGCACCATTTATTCAATTTCGACATGTTTACAGAATTTGCCAAATGCAAGTGTAGGCAGGAATCACTCTACCACTGTCCCCATTTCCCCTAGCCCAGCTAGAAATGTACCATAAACCTTAATCTGTTCTGATGATTCTATGCATTATTGACTAAATGCTGTTTTATCAATTATAACCTGACTGGGCTACATTTTTTACAGGCCTGGGTCAGTTTTCACCCACAGAGTTGTCCTCATAAAGATTCAAGAAAACTGTCAGATAGGTCAGAGGGGGAAATAAGGTCAAGTCTGAGCTGTTTTCAGCAGGAGTACAGAAATGCTGACCTTCACTGACGATAATCCAGTGGAGAACTTCGCGAAACTCATAAATCCAACATTTAAGTGGCCTCTGTGATTGCAAGCATATGTGAAGGATTAAGATCACAGTCACCAGTAAAAGGAGGCCAACCTCAGACATCTAAAAGGTGCTGCTTCTCCCTAAAACTGAAAGGAAGTTGAGATGTGTTGGGCTTCTGATAAAAAAAAATCCCTCCCATGTGGAGGTATTTCTAGCACATCCAACTGGGAGGAGACCCCGGGGCAACAGAATGAGAGAGATTACAAATCCCACCCAGTCTGCTTACTCCCTGGGATCCTTCAGGAGGGGTGTAAGATAACAGCTCATGACAAGGAAGCCTGTGCTACTTTGCTGTCATTGCTGCAACCTGTATCTAGACTTATTTTTGATATATCGAATATTCTGTCTCAATCGGCTGCCTTTGTTTGTCAGATTGCTCTTTTTGGTGTCATGTACACGTTTCAAACACGATACGCAGTGAATTTGATTTGCTTTTACATACTGCTCAGAGAAACAGAGTGGCATCTTAATTCTGACCTCTTTTTAAATAAGGGTCAGCATCGCCTTTGTTTACTTGATTCCCTATGGCCTCTTCCAATCCCTCGTCTTCCCTGCCTTGCTCTTCAGGACCTACTGCAGTGCCTGCCGTGTGCTGAGAGGATACAATACCAGCATGCCCAAATAATGCGCAGCACTCCCATCACTCTCCCCAAACAACCACTTCACTACATTATGAATATATGATACAAGGTCCACAGTCTTTGATACTGCACATGGCCATTCCTTGTCGATCTTGGCAGTGCACCATATATTTCCAGTCATTAATTGGGGTATTTATATGCAGCTGTTTCCCCTATTAACTCATTTGTTTTAGTTATTGTATTTTCAGGTGGTTTTGGTATGTGCGATCATTCACGTAAATTAAGCAAACAAATGTCTGCTTTGTTCCTTGAATACACCATAAATAGATTAGATTAGATTATATGAAACTTTAATGAACCCCAGGGGGAAAGTGGGTCAGGCAGAGAGGAGAATACTGTAGGTAAGAGCAAAGAGAAACCACTGCTGAAGATAACAGAGGAAAGGAACACAACAGGATATGTGTGAAATGTGATGGCTATAGTGATTATAGCCAAATGAATACTGAATATACAGCCAATTGTATAATTTATAGGTAGTTTATAGATTATGTTAGTTTATAGATTTACAGCACAAATGCAGTGTATGCAAATGTGCATCACTGCAGATGGAGGAAAGTAAAACACACACAAACCTGTCACAATATGCAAATAAATGATTCATGCGCTAATAATTCTGCAATTGGAGTCAACATATTTATAGATGCACCTAAATCCCATAATTCAGTTACATAAGCAAATTTTCATCAATTACCATCCAAACTTGCACTTAGTTGTTGCTGCGAAAACAAGCGCTGCGCTGGCTTTGCAGCAAGATGAGGGATCCTGCAGTAACACTGTTGTCAGACACCCTTGAGCACTCACATGCAGTCCAGGGCAAAGAAGATGCATTAAACGCAGAGATCCATTTTCACTGATGATAATATCATAATAATATCTGATTAAAAATCCTCATAGAACCATACTAGTATTCCCTATATTCCTCATAATTAATTTCAAGTGTAACAGTATGCCATGTGAATGTTAATTATCTGTGGAGTTCACCTCACTAAGGGACTGGCAGATCAAGTATGCAGAAATCATTTCACATGGTGCATTCTGGTCCCTCCACTGTGGTATCCCTTTGACTGTCTGTTATTGATTGTCAGTATATACAAACACAACATGTTCTATAATTTCTCCTGTTGTGATGTAGACAGAGGTCTTCAACAGGGGGTCCGCAACCTGCCGCAACCATAGGGGGTCCCAGGGGGTTGCAAAATTTTTGGTTGGTTAGACAGATTTTTATATAGGTATAGCTATATATCTTTTTTGTTTCCACATTTATATTTAAAATAAAATGTCACTTTGAACAGCTTGTCTTTATGATTATCATGTAGGCCTAAGTGACAGACATTGTTGATATTGGCATTAGTATCTCTGTTTATAAATGGCAGTGGCACGGCCGCCCTACTCACTGTACCTGTACATGTTTAAAATAAAAACATGAATATATGAATATGTGAACACGAATCCTCCTGTGTATTATTTAAATAGTGTAGTATTGAATGCACAATAATAATAAGGCAGGTTTATGGCACTAGGCACACAACACAATTTTATACAATGGGCTTCTAGTGGGGCAGATAAGCAATATAATTGTGCGTTTTAATGACTAAAGCATGAAACTTTCAGCATTTCATCTACATACCCCAAGGTTTAATTTCAGACGTGGAACCACTTTGGTGGCTGACCTTTAGGGGTCTTTAGGGGTCTCTTTCCACATTATTCCATTATTCTCCATTGGAAACCTATGGAAATCTGGGAAGTAAATCATTACCAATAAATTTCTTCACCATTGTGTTTAGGAAGGTGTGTAATATCATGTAATAAAATGTTGACATTCAACTCCAGTGGGGAAACCCCCTAAAAAACTACTCAAAATTGGGGTACCGTAACCAGATTTTGCGAAAATTCCGAAATGTTAAATTTGGCCTAAAGTAACTTGTGAGGGGTCAAACTAGGGGTTTTTCATGATTCTGAGTTGATCGCAAACATTAGTTTTACACCCAAAGCATTCCTTGGTGGAGAAAAACAGCCACACCCACTTTTCCTGCTCATCGGAACCCCCCCCACCACCAATAGAATGTATTACAGAGAAGCCATTCCTTAGCATGGCAGAGGCTGTGTCACATATTACTACTAAATACTCAATAATATAACTTATATTCTAGCCTTTTTTCTTGTAGGACATTATACAGACCCTCCAGGATTTTGTGATGTCATGATTGCAACTATTAATGCAAATTCATTTATGAATTCTTTGGCCTTGCCACTGCAACTTTTCTGCAAATTTACTGTCATAGACCGCTGTGGCTGGCTGTTTTCAGCTGTGGTCACAATGTTTCCATTACATGTTTTTTTGCGTGTCTATGTTTTTATTACTAGTTGTTGTTTTCATATAACATTAAGTTTTATGCGGATTGGGAGTGAGAGAGAAGGAAAGACATCAGGTGCACACCAGATTTCACATACCAGTAAAAACTGAAACATACACACACCCTTCTCACTATTGGGTAGCCTACATGTAAATTAAAAGGTTGCTTTCTTATTTTTATTATTTTTTTTAATAAATTTAGCGACATCACAAAATCCTGGAGGGTCTGTATAATGTCCTACAAGAAAAAAGGCTAGAATATAAGTTATATTATTGAGTATTTAGTAGTAATATGTGACACAGCCTCTGCCATGCTAAGGAATGGCTTCTCTGTAATACATTCTATTGGTGGTGGGGGGGGGGGGTTCCGATGAGCAGGAAAAGTGGGTGTGGCTGTTTTTCTCCACCAAGGAATGCTTTGGGTGTAAAACTAATGTTTGCGATCAACTCAGAATCATGAAAGACCCCTAGTTTGACCCCTCACAAGTTACTTTAGGCCAAATTTAACATTTCGGAATTTTCGCAAAATCTGGTTACGGTACCCCAATTTTGAGTAGTTTTTTAGGGGGTTTCCCACTGGAGTTGAATGTCAACATTTTATTACATGATATTACACACCTTCCTAAACACAATGGTGAAGAAATTTATTGGTAATGATTTACTTCCCAGATTTCCATAGGTTTCCAATGGAGAATAATGGAATAATGTGGAAAGAGACCCCTAAAGACCCCTAAAGGTCAGCCACCAAAGTGGTTCCACGTCTGAAATTAAACCTTGGGGTATGTAGATGAAATGCTGAAAGTTTCATGCTTTAGTCATTAAAACGCACAATTCCTTCCATATATGAGCTTATCTGCCCCACTATTCGGTCCTTGGCCTGAAAAACGTTGAAGACCCCTATTATATGGGCTTGCACGCCGATTCTGCACCATTGTCTGCACCAAATATGTATGGTGAAGGCCAGAGCGTGGCTGCTGAGAGATTTTAAGGCAGGAAGGAGTCACAACTTCCTACAAGACCTCACTCGGGGAACAGGACTCCCACAGTTACTTTTTCACGTTCCTTCCACTTTCCCGTGATGCACTGCGCCCCGCGGCTGCAGATGGCAGATGTCAAGCCAAATCAATTCAATTTTACTTCTTTAAAGTTCCTTAACATACTTACTCCTCGGGATACTGTTTGGGTTTCGTAATTTGGCTGATGTTGAATTCAAGTGTGTTAATGTCGGCTGGCAAAAACAGTCGACTCGAGCTGCGGAGGTTCGTTGTGTCCGGTTGTGACCCGTAACTAAGGCAACGACGCAGGGAGGGCGACTCGCTCGCGGGAGAACAAACGTTAAAAGAGGAGCAAAACAGTCCCGTGTCGGTTTGTGCTTCAAGTGCTAATTGGGAGCATGGAGAAACATAACTTTGGGAAAGAAAGACTCATAGTACCGACTGATTTCACCACACCAGCGGCTTCAAGTGAGTTACTTTCTCAAGTTCTTTTTGTTTGTTTGTTATTAGTTACTAACTTCAAGAGAAAGGTAATGTTAGCTCAGCTGACGTTAGCCGTCAATGTTAATAACCGAGATAACGTCAACGCGTTAACCTAACGTTAGCTAGTCTGCAGTTGTTCAGCTCAAATGTTGGCAAATGATTAGCTACAAAGAAAACAGGCTGAATTCAGAGGAAGGAAGTTGTTTTCATCGTGGCATTAGTGACACGGGCTTCCTAGTAAATATCTAAAAACAACAACAGACTAGCTAGTGCTCAGTCTGCTCACAGTCAAACGTGCTTTCATGTTATGCAGGAAATGTTCAGGAGGACCTGGTACCCCCCTCGCATTTTGCATCGATTGTCCAGTCTGCTGGAGCACAGAGAGGCGTTCAACACACTGGGACGCCGCCACCAGCCTCCTGGATAAACCCAGGTGGTGTCACATCGATATTCTCAGGGGATCCCAGTCCTGCCAATCCATGGCTCGCCATCACCCAGGCACAACAGGAAATCTTGGAGCTGAGGAAGGAAAACCAGCGGATTATGATGTTACAAGAAAACAGCGTTAGAGGAAGGATCCCTGTAGATCACCCATCAGATCTTAGGGCAAGGTAAAGTGTGTGTTTATATGGTCAGGGATACCATTATTGTTCTTCAGGTGGGTGATGCATTGGTTACATGAATAGGCCTCTTCCCCAAACTCAGACCTGCAGAAAGAAGTGAGCAGTGGTCCAGATGGGAATCAGAATGGCGTCTGGAGGCAGAGAAGCACAAGGCTGAAGCGGAGAGGTTGAAAGGGCAGGTGGAGGCCCTGAAGGAGGATGCAGGGAGACACAGAGAAGAGATGAGAGACAGAGACAACACCCTGAACAGGTAGGAATTATATATATATATATATATATATATATATATATATATATATATATATATATATATATATATATATATATATACATATTTTTTACATTATTAGGCTATCAAGCCTTTTCACAATTAATTGTGACATTCTTTGTGTACACGTTTCAGTGTAATGGTGAAGCTTTATGATCAACCTAATGTCTGATAACCTTTGTATGTCAGACAAAGCCATGAGTTGGAAGCACTGCGTGAAGAGCTATGCAAGGCAAAGACTGAACTCAGCCAAATCAGAGAAGAGCTCATTCACAGCAGTGGACAGAAGGAGAAAATAAGCTCACAGGTATTGCTGTTTGCTGACAAAACATTTCATTTCGACACTGAGGTTCACATGAGACTTAGTGGTGTTTTTTTGTTTTCATTTTGACAGTTTGCAATCTGATGTTTTTAGTACAGGCTTGTAATCTTAAAGGGATAGTTCAACATTTTGGCAAATTGGCCCATTGCCATAATCCCTATAGTTTTAGGAGTAGGTTCGTTACCTTTAATTGTCGATGTGAGCTATTTTTTAGAACGGCGGAGCAGAGCCGCGAGCTGCTCAGAGCTACGCCACGGAGGCTCATGGAATTTCTTGGTTTCCCTCATCAAACTCATCAAATACACAACCCAAAAACTCCAAAACGCTCTCGTGGACAAGTTGTGACCTGCATATTTACCACACTATGAGATAATAATGGAACGTTTTTCGAGGTAAATTCATGCAAAACTGTTGATGCGCGTACCCGTTGGGGGCAGTTTTTCGGCAAGCAGTCTCTGCATTTGCCTCAAAAACAACTCTGTCTAGTAGCCTCCATAGCGTAGCTCTGAGCAGCTCGCGGCTCGGCTCCACCGTTCTAAAAATAGCTTGCACTGACAATTAAAGGTAACAAACCTACTGCTAAAACTATAGGGATTATGGCAATGGGCCAATTTGCCAATGGGCCAATTTGCCATAATGTTGAACTATCCCTTTAATAATCCGCTATAGTCACCTGACGGTTTTAATTTAGTTTCTCTCTGATTAGTTTAACATATGGATATTCCTCTGTGTTTAACATTTCTTCTTCTTGCAGCTTGAACAACTAAAGACCGAGTCTGGTGAGGAAATTAAAAAGCTGAGGAGAGATGTAGAGAGGAGGAAAGAAGAAACCCAGGAGCTCACTCTGAAGGCTGAAATGGGCAGATTACAGGCTGAGGAGGAGGCCAAACATCAGTCTCGTAGACTGTCGGAGCATTTAGAGGAAAAGCTGAGGAAGCAGGAGGTGGAGGTGTGTGTGCAATTAAATTTGAACCGTATTAAATCTTGTACATACTGATTTGGGTGACCTTTCTTAAGATCTGTGCCCAGCATCCAAGAACCCATGTCAGCAAGCAGCTGCTCTGCTAAAGTATCCCTGAGTTGAAATTTAAGCACACAGTGCAGTGCTTTTCTAACTCTCCTCTGGAGGGAAACAAGTGAAAGGACAAGCTCTCCTTGAGTATCAATAAGGTATTACATCATTTTTTGTATGTGTCATAAAATGTCCAATGTTTTCCTCCCTTAACTTTCAGCTGCAGCAGTTGAATGCTTCGCACTCTGCAGAATTGGCCACAGCAAGAAAAACAAAGATTGAACTACAGGACAGACTTCAATCAATGACCTCAGAAATGCTGCAGCTAAAAAGCACTCTGACGGAGGTATCTACTGAGAGAGATGGGCTGAAAGAACATTTAAGGTGCCACATTCAATCTTGAACTGCTAAAGAGCTAAACATCTATCTACATTTATTGTCAGATTCACTGATTCTTTTTTGGGGATGTTGTTCATTTTTCAGCCAAATGGGACACGCTTTTGAGACACAATCTGCAACACTGCACAGCCTCAGAAATTACATCGGCCAGCTCGCCCCAGAGAAAAGAGAGAAGGAACAATTAAATGAAGCTGTTGAGGTGGAGACATTATAAAGAGTATTGATTGCGAGCAGACCACTGTAAAGTACTTGCATGGAAAAACACTTTTAAATGTTGTTTTTCAGTAGAGTAATGGAAGAACAGTGGCGGAAATGAGTTTTACATTTCAGTATTAACATGCATATTGCAATAATTCACCCTTTTATTTTAATGTTGTTCATCTTGTAGAGGCTGAACAAAGAGAAGGCAGCTCTTCAGACGACCACAGAGCTTTTGACAGTGAGGCTGAACTCTGTAAATGAGATACTTGCCCTCCAGGAACAGAAAATGGTGAAGAAGGTGTGTGTTGTGTGTGATAAAAATGCATGAGATTAGCCTAAAATTTATTCTGAGGTGTCGATACACCTGATGTCACCTTGAGGAGGCAGAGGTAACTATGATCAGACCACAGATTTTACCTGTGGTGTCCTATTGAGATGTTATGTACTATAGTATGACTCTGCAGGTGACGTATATACCGATTTTTCACTTGTGAATGCAAAATGTTACTAATCACAACAGAACAGATTATTTCTCAGTTTTTTTGGATGGTGATGCATGTGAGAAGAGAGTTTTGAAACCTCTTCTCTGTAGTGTGTTAATATACTCGGGGAGAGGAAAGGAAAAAAGCATTTAGCATTGTAAGAAGCTTAAGTAAGACAACGTCATGGTTAATTGAGCAAAAATTATCCATGCTCATATGGAGTATTTTCTAAAATGGCGTGTGTATGTCTGTCTAAGTGTAAGCTATATGTGTGTGTTTCAATAGGCTACGGCAGACCCACTACTGAAGAATGGATCTGAAAGCCTTCAAGTGATTCAGCTCTGGAGAGAAAAAGTGTTCAAATTATGCGTTCAGCTTCGCTCAAAGGACATTGAACTGAGAGGAGAAAAGGATAAACTCCTTTCAGAAGTATGATTCATTAATAATATAGCCTCATACAATGATGTCCAGTGTGTTTCGAACAGTGTTTAAAGTGTGGTACTGTTTTAGTTCAGATCCATGGAGCAGCAGCTCCAGCAGGAGCAGCACCGGGCCGGTGTCCTCCAGCACAGCCTGGATGACAGGATAGCTGAGCTGGACCTGGAGAGAGTGGAAAAGGAGGTTAGTACCAGAGCAAGTGATGTGATTTACATGGCTGTCTGAAATTTTGATGATGCACAATAAATTTGGGGCTGCTTAGGAAGGTGATAAACACTTGTACATTTTTACCCAAGTAAGATGCTGACTATATGAAAACTTTGCTAGTTTCTAAGAGCAGTTGCGGTTTTAAGAACAGCAGCTGGCCATGAAGACTTAAAACTGCGCATCATCGTAGATTTGTGTAAGATGCTATATCATAGGGATATATGTATTTTTTTTCTAACCAGACACTGAAACAGGACCTGGCCCAGGCTCACAAGGAAAATTCTCAGCTCAAGTCACAAAACCAAAAATCAAAAGCGGAACTTAAAATCCTGACGGATGCAGTGCACAGGTAAAACGATTTAGAAGAATGAAGTGGGTATGTAAACCTCTGTTTTGTCACCGTTGAAAGCTTCATGACAGTTTGGCTGTGGCTGACAGGTTCACTTCGGCATTTGAAAACAAGGTGGCAGAGGTGGACACGGCTCAAACAAGACTCAGCACTTTCACCCAGAGGCTAACGTTTGCTAAAAGACGAGTGGATACGATCCAAGGTCAGGTCTGACTGCAGGTTGATGGCATGATTGCAGTATATATTTGTCTGGTAAATGAGTCACATCACAGTGTTTTTGCTTTACAGGTCTGATCATGAGGAGGGCGGCTCTGCAGAAAGTTCATCAAGCCAGTAAACAGGCAGAACAGGCTTCCCACAGGTTTCATCATATATTATCAATATATTGATCACAGGGATTTACTCCCTGATACCAAAAAGTAATACCCAAACACGTTGCGCTCATTCTTGAGCCCAAAGTGATGTCTTGAAAAGTGTCTGTTTATTCCGATCAATAGCCTCCAAATCCAGAATGATGAATTTTTAATATAAAACGAAGAAAGTCAGCCAACTCTCTGCATGTTTAAACTGTAAACAGGTGTTTTAGTAATTTTAATGGTTAATTGATTGAATACAAATGTAGTGAGATTGTAGTGAATTAACTTGGAAAGTATTTAATCCAAATATTTAATAACTAGACTAATTCTAGCCTAATTTTGCAGTTCACGTATATATATATATATATATATATATA
Source organism: Trachurus trachurus (assembly GCF_905171665.1). Lineage (NCBI taxonomy): Eukaryota > Metazoa > Chordata > Actinopteri > Carangiformes > Carangidae > Trachurus > Trachurus trachurus. The sequence goes on along the minus strand of NC_139903.1, from coordinate 13,890,819 downwards.
TATATATATATATATATATATACACTGTCCAAATAAGGGCATTTTACTTTACTAGGCCTGCATGAAAATATGACAAACTATGATTTTCAGCTTCTAGTCTTCTTTTTTTTTTTGAATCAGTGCATGGTAACAAATCAATGCTGTGATGTTAATAAGAGTTGTTTGGTAAATACAGTGTCAATATATCACACTGTGAAAGTTGAATGCACTATTGCAGGATTCTTCATATAAAAGCTGTTGATTTCTGGCTGTTTAGAGTTTGTCTTGCTTGTTAAACACTGCAGTTGCTTTTCAGCCTCTCTCCTTGACTTTCTGTTCCGTTATTTGCTCTGCCATCTTGTCTGTGTTGCCCTGCAGCATCACAAACCTCCAGACAGAGCTTAGCTTGGTGTGTGAAGAGAGAGACAAGCTCGCACAGGAGCTCAAAAGAAGCCCCGAGCTCATAGAGAAAGCTCTGGCTGATCTGAAAGAACAATGTGAGCAACCTTACAACTCATGACAACTTATTATAATGAATCATCTGTTAGCTGTCCATGTTTAGGCAATATATCTGTCTCTGTTCACTTTTTGTATATCTACCTCAGATGAAAGCAAACAGAAGCAGCAGAGGCAGGAGCTGGAGCAGAGCTGGGTGGAGGTCCAACAGGCTGCGGCTGGCAGAGAGAAGGCCGAGCAGAGCCTGCAGCAAATCCAGGCCCAGCTGGAGGAGACCAAGGTCAACCTGGAGGAACTCCGCTCTGAGCTGCTCATCCAGCAGGAGCGCAGCGAGCACGGTGAGGCAGCAGCTACCTTAAGCTGCATGGCTGTTTTTCAGCCTTGACTTATCCAGGGAAAGCAGAATGAGCACTGCTCCTCTTTTTTCAGAAATGCCCTTCATCACAGTCTCCTCATATTCACGCCTGGGATCAGTCTGCCACTCCCCTCTGCTTCAGTAGCTTCACTGGAGCAGTTGGGGATAAAGTGACATGCTGAAGAGCACCTTGACTGTAGCTGCTCAGAGAGAGTTCCCCCTGTGGGAATATATCTGGCTGTTTAGCTGATAAATACCCCATTGTTTTAACCACTTAGCTGCTAACTTCATTCAGTGTAAAGCTGTAGTGTAAAGTGTGAGTAGACTAAACCTGTTAAATTGCAGATCAGAAAATAAAAATGGGTTGGTTTGTCACTATGACCGACTCCTTTCATACACATTTTCTCATGTGTTCGATTGTTGATAAAAACATACTTACTATAACCACTTTAAAGGGATAGTTCAACATTTTGGCAAATTGGCCCATTGCCGTAATCCCTATAGTTTTAGGAGTAGGTTCGTTACCTTTAATTGTCGGTGCAAGCTATTTTTAGAACAGCGGAGCAGAGCCGCGAGCTGCTCAGAGCTACGCTACGGAGGCTCATGAGATTTCTTGGTTTCCCTCATCAAACTAATCGAATACACAATCCAACAACTCCAAAATGCTCTCGTGGACAAGTTGTGACCTGCACATTCACCACGCTATGAGATAATAACGGAACGTTATGAGACTGAGTTGTTTTCGAGGTAAATTCATGCAAAACCGCTGATGCACGTTCCCGTCGGGGGCAGTTTTTCAGCAAGCAGTCTCTGCATTTACCTCAAAAACAATTCTGTCTCGTAACGTTCCGTTATTATCTCATAGCGTGGTAATGGGCCAATTTGCCAAAATGTTGAACTATCCCTTTAACATGCATCATCAAACTTGCCCCTATAATTTAAAAACCTAATAGAGGTGCTTTTAGGCAACAGTCACTTTACTGAATTTCAGTTTGTTATGCACTATCATGGTCTCATTGTAATAAGTGATCTGTAAATTATTCAATCACCTCTGTTTGCAGAAGTCTTATTGTCTATGAACATTTGCTGACAGATGCATTTAGATCCAGTTTATCCCTGAAGAAACATACAAATACAGCGTTAGACTTGTTTTCTCAGTCTTTGATTCAGGGAATTAAGTAATGGTGGATTTGTTGTTCAGCCCTGCAGGAGAGGGTGTCTGAGATTGAGGATCGGTGTGCTGAGAAGCTGAGAGAGATGGAGGTTCAAATCAATACGGCCAGGAGAGAGCACACCAAAGCAGGTAGCAGGATTATCACCATGCTACCTCAGCCCACAGAAGCTTAACACGGGGGGACTGGAGTCATATCTGTGACACAGACTATGATCTAATATGATTGGAGTTGTTTACACGGCATATAGCAACATTTTCCCAATGGCTTTTAATCTGCCTGTTTTGTCTTTTGCAGTTATGACTTTGCGACAGTTTGAGAGAGATGCAGCAAGGAAACAGGAGATGAGAGAAACTCAATATTTAGGGGGTACACACACAAAGAGCGATGTTGAAAATAAGCAACCGAAGGAGACGGAGAAGGACAAAAACCTGCTGCTGGTAAGAACTTTCTGAAACACATGACAGCTGTGAAAAATGTTGTTTCTGTCTTCATCTTTCCTCTGATGACCTGCTATGACCTGAACGTGTTCCAGGCTACTGTTGCTGAACGAGGGTTGATGAGCGAGTATCCAAGGGTTCACACAACAACATCTCAAAACTCTGCCGTTCATCGGGAGCGACAAAAACCTTCAGAGAGGAGTCGTTCTGTGGGGGCGAAAGTCCAAGTACCTGCAGATGGTAAGAAGTGTCCTAACCCATCATGTGTCAGATGCCTTTATATTTTTTTCTTTAAGTCCTTACATTTGTACTGATGCAGCCTATGTGACCAATGGCCTGTCTGTATCCTGTCAGAGAGACTCCTGTCTGTGTTGGAGGAGCTCCACACTCTCAGTGCTGCAGTGGTAAACAGTTCTGAGGACTCGGCGGAGGAGGAGGAGGGACAAAACAACAGCGTGGGACCATCCACAGGCAGTCTGCACAGCTGATACCTGAAGATGAATCACTGGAGGAAAGTGAAAGCACCTGTAATTTGCACAAAAGGTGGGCAGTGTTGATGAGTTAAGAGCCAAGGAAACCGTTGGTGGAGAGCCAGTCATCACAACAACATGCATGTCACGTTTGCTGGGTTTATTAGAACAATAATGGTTATTTAATTAGTGCAGACATAGAATACATATATTTACCACAAATCTACATTGAAGCTCTTGAAGCTCATAAAATTCTCTAAGTTCATCTTCTGCATCTTTATCCCCTCACCTTTTAAAACCATGTTCCACACTTATATGTTCTGTTACCTACTTTAAATTATATTCCCCATAAAACTGGTCCCTGAACTTTGTTTTGTGACCAGTGGACCAACGTTTAAACATGTAATTTGCTACATTTACAAATGAACTGCTTATTATTTTTTTTACTTCAGATAAAATGATAGATTTTAAAGAAATGAAAAAATGGACAGATGGTGATGGCGTATAAATAAATGCAAATATGTGACTAGATCTGTCAATTCTGAGAAGCCTCTTGCCAGATAGCAGAGAGATTCCTGGCAGATAAAAATAAAGCTGATGCAGTACTGGTGCTTTTAATGCGAATAGAAGTTTGTCCTGTTGAAGTTCATGTTACGGTCCAAGGATTTCTTTGTTATGCAGAGGCTGGTATCTTACTTTTCATTGGAACCTATAATAAAGTATTTTTTTAGTGCAAATTCTGTGGCTTTGGTGATGAAGAAATTCATGATTTCATTTAATCTTATTTCCAATAGTGACTAGAGCAACTTGCATATCTGATGAGACTTTAGCAAGTTAAAGCAGATATCAGCTTCACGGCCGTTTCGGCTAATGCTGCGTTCAAGGCAGGCTTTTGAAACCGTAAGTTACAGCTTCAAGTCACAACTACGACTTGGTAGCGTTCCAGGTAACCTGTAGCTCGTGTTTTTACCATCCTGTTGTCTGTGAAAGTTCCCTATAACGGCCACTCGTAACTTCCGACCCGTGAACTCGTACCAGATCGAACTGGTATGACTTCACAGGAAGGAAAAACACAAAGTACGAGTTTCTTTGAACGCACCATGAGTTAGCAGCCCCCGCCCTTGTCAGGCATCAATTGGTCCTCGTGCTACGTCACCACATTCACGCGCATCCCTTGGCTGCACACACAGCCCTTCATGCCGTTCTCTCTCCTCATTGGATAACACTTGTATCCCACAAGGAAAATTTTCTCCTCGGGTTACAGCAGAGCAGAGTGACGGAGAGACTCGTGTTTAGGCTGAAATACTTCATGTAAGTGATTGCTGACGGAAAATAGGACTATTTAGGACTTATATTAACAAAAACATTCCACTGATATCTGCTTTAAACTTTTAAAATCAAATTTGTGTATTTGTCAGCTTAGAAAGCTAATGTGATTAGTGCATCAAACCTGTATCCCAAGATAAAAATACAAAACATTCGGAGGACCTTTATGATTTCATATTGAAAAAAATCAATATTTCCTATTTGAAGTTCCTTTTTATAGGGGTCAATTTTAAAATGACTTTGCAGTCACAGGATGGATGATGATAAACATCATGATGAACCAGATAATGGTACTATTTTTCATGTTGTCATGAGTTGTAATAAATTTTGCAGTGGCTGGGAGTTTTGAGCCTCTAGGTGAAAACAGTCTGCAGAGACCAGAGTGAGAACAGAGTCAAAATACTAAAAAAAAAGAAAAAATCTCTGGACTTTTCTGCTCTATTTTCGAAGAGCATCAAAAATAATTTGCAGGGACACACTTGCTGTTTGATAGGTAATTCATCACAGCAAGTGAGGATTAAATTTAATTTTTGAGAAGAATATTGGATTTCCATTGTGCACTGCTACTTGTACCTGGTTCCTCAGAGTTTGCAATACACAGTATAATGCATAAGAATTGGTTGATATGTATTGTGAATGAATTCTTATTCTATACCAACTATAATACAAAACGCAGTCATGCCATGAAGGATTATGTACTGTCAAAACTATCAGACATCGTGATGGATAATTTTATGTGCCACCTAATTTAATTATCTTATCTATGACCATGTATCTTCCTCTGATTAACTTAAGATCACACCACACATTTACACTGCACACTCGTGTCAAAATCACTGTTGTTAATGACACTGTAATATTAATTAATATGAGTCACGACAGCAAATGTTCAAGTAGGACGGCGAGAAAAAAAAGCAGATCGTGTGCTCGCATGTTCCGATTAACACCAGCAGAGGGCGCTATTGTCAAAGGTGAGAACAGCACATGCAGTGATTTAATCATTAATGTGGACTACACTGTGAAAGGCAGTTTCCTCAGTGGAGACAGTAAAAAACAAAATGATTTCTTTAGATCATACACGTATTTCTTTGCTGCAAATCCAACTAGTGAAGTGGGTGATGGATATGTGCACATGGATTCAATCATCTGTCAGACTTAACTCTTGAATTAATCTGAATTGGAGGCCTGTCCAGAACCATTTGATGCTGAGCTGTGTCCCCACAAATGGCGAGGGACCAGGAGAAAACAAGACTGAGAAGGTGAAAAACTTTCATTGTGAAATTTCTTTCTGTATGGAGTGTTGCAGAAATAAATATAATATTTACTGTGCATATCTTCATTGCCAGAGAAGTGTAGAGAGGGTAGCGTATAGCAGCCAGACAACACTGTGGTTAACTGATGAAAAATTCATCAGAGCATTGCAATCCAGACACGACATGAAACAAATGACGTAATAAAAACCAATAAGCTTCCGAATAGTTCAGCATTAACAGTGTATAAAATAAATGATCCAAACAAAATGACTGCCAGCTGATTTCATATCACTGTGTTTACAGTCTGCTGTTTTCATGTTGGTAGTAATATTACCACGGCCTGAGCCAGTGCTTTGACACTGGCTTCACTGACCAGTGGTGTGTATGGGCGTGTGTGTGTGTGTGTGTGTGTGTGTGAACCCTCCTCCCTGTGGTTGTGAGGCTGATGCTGTGCTGTCAGAGTGCAGCGTGTCAAATCACAACATCTGCTGTCACCGGCCCTGCATGTCATCAGATGTCTGCATCAAGGCGCTACGTCTTTTTCTGCTTTACTCAAAACACCCAAACCTGTAGGTTTATTTTGGATGTCGTGGAAAGATTTTTACCCTTTCTCTTTCTCTCTCTCTATCACCTAGTCATTTATTTTTTATGTTTTTTACAAATACCCTCGACTTAGAAAAGAAGCCAAATGTCAGGGCCTCTTTGCAAAACTTCTTCCAGATGACCCACTATTTTTCTTGTTGAAGTGGTATTCAGGGCACAGATGCAGCACAACGCCGTACACAGCTTGTTGCTCACTCAGCAAACCATGTTATGTGTATTGCTAGTTGGCCATATAGCCTAAGAGTCAAAACTTTAAATCAAAAAACTTTACACTCTATCTGTGATATGTTCTGTCACACTTTGGTAAATGTCCCCAAAGTGGAGTCCTCTTGGGACCAGTCCTCATTCAAGTCTGCTACAGCCAGTGACTGGAATAAGCTGCAAAAATCCCAAAGACTGGTCAATTATTATCACTGTATTTTTCTCTCAGGGACATCTTGGCTGTTCTTCAGATATGTTATTGAGAACATCCCAGTAATCTGAAGAAACACTACACCCCCCCCCCACCCCCCACTGCTGGCATGACGTCATTATGTATTTAGATATTAAACTGTCAAACAAACAGCGCCGCGTCTTTGCAAAGTTCCTGCAGGCCAGAGGTCAGAGCTGATTTGGATCTGTGTCTCAGCTTGATGTGATCCGGTACGTCAGGGGTGTCGACCACCAGTGCCGCATGCTGCATCAGAGCCTGGTGGATGGTTGTGCACTGCTGTGGCAGGCCATGCTACAGGGTGGAACAGCAGCCATGGAGGAGGCAGCCAAGTAACCCTATTTATAGATGCCGGCAATGTGGGGCATTGTTTGGGGGGGGGGGGTTGACGGTGGACTGAACTGTCTTCAAACTACAGCAACTGAAGTGCTCTAGCATATATTTCCTCAAGTGTGTTTAAATGAGACAGAACTTTATAATTTTATTTAATTATTTTTGGTGTCTGTTCTCCTGTTGGCGAAGTGATGCAGTGTTCTGACCTCTGCACGGTGACAAAAATAGATGAAAAAAAAATGTACTCAGGGATCTGACTAAGAGCTTCAAGTAAGAAAACTCACAAATAGAAAAACATTTAGATTTTTTCAGCAGAGAAACATTTGGCCGGATTTTGCCAAATATTTCCAGATGTTTATCAATTTTTCATAAGATTTATGATCAATAAAACGACAACAAGAATTCTACAGAAAACGTAGCAAAGTGATATTGACACATGGTTTCTTTTTCAAAACGGCATCGGTAAACATGTCTCTTCCCACGCATGATGAAGTCTCCACCTGTGCCAATCAGTCACCTTGTTTGGAGCTGTAATTGCACTTCCCCTTTGGGACGATCAGTGTTGCTTGGAATGCAACACTGGGATGTTGGCGGTGTTTACTAGATGCGTGAATGAATTAACAAATGCTAGAACGCTCATCCATTGTTATTACCAGTGCAACTGACTCACAGAGGGGCACTTTGTTTGCCTGAGATTTACCTGCTCTTGAAAATAAAAAATAAAACTCAGGCGGACTGAAGGACTTTACTAATATTATGATTATTTACGAGTGAGGTGCTGGAGCTACACAGGTTTTCTTAAACTCATAGCTGAAACTTCCAGTTAAAGCCAGGGTTGGTTTTGTTCATGGTTTCATTAAAGATGTATCTCGAAAACTCCAACTTGAAAAGAACTTGATAATGAAAATTGTATTGAATCCCAGTGTCTGGATATAAATATTTGATGCATCTGTGTACTCTGCAGCCAACACCATATTTTGCCCCAAATTCATCCGTCATCAGAATCTTAATATCTCTATCAGTTCAGTTTTAGTATTTAATGTGGTAATCCATATAATGCATGCCTCTGCTAACATCTAATATGCATTTAGAAAAACCATTAGAGCCCTCCCCCCTGTCTCTTTGTTTTTTTCTATCATTGTAAAATGTTGGCAGTAAACAATGCTTTCACAGAGTGCCTTGCCGTTGGATGAGCTAGCGAGCAATTTAGACTGGGGTCAGCTTCTGTTGGCAGGAGCTGCTTGAGCAGACTGGAGAAACTGGAGAGACGCATTTAGTTCTTAGGAAATTCTGATTGAATGTACGACACAACAGTGAAATATTAAATTATCACATCAAATATCCTGCAGAGCATGTTGGACTTTGCAGTTTTTAAGAAGTAAAGTGAAATACGGAGAAATTGAATTGAAAGTCAGCCAAAGGGCAGAAAGTCTAATGTTAGTTCTGTCCTTAAAGCATCTGTTGTCGAGATCTCATCAGGCGGAAAAAGAGACAAGAAATGTTTGAGAAAACAGAACATAGATAATTAAAATGGCCAGGCTCATTTGTTTTGTTCTGTGAGCGCTTTGCCTGTGGGATATTCAGTTAAAGATGTGGGAATGTTTAATCAAATTTCCATTAATATTCATCTGTGCTGTTGCACCTTAGCTCCCCCCCGGTTACTAACATGCTGTTCAAATAAAGCTTCCTAATTACCAGATTTTTTAGACTTTCATTTCGTCATTTTCTCCATTTGCTCACAATCTGTTATTTTGAGTATCGTTCTGATTCAGTTGCTGCTCTGTCTTCCAAAGAAACCTTGTTTTTCTTATCCAGAGTATCACAAAGTGACAGTTTAACTACATACTCAGTAGAGCAATGGACAAGTGGACTTTACCCCAGAGTGGGGGGAAAAAAACTATTCAGTTACAAATTATCACAGTTTTCCATCAGTTCAAGGAGAAAAGAAATGATAGTAGCAAAAGTGCCATCTGCAAACAATAAATACCCTCTCAGTTTTTGACTTGGAACAAATGGACTTAATGATTTCAAAATACTGATTCACTCCAATGCTAAAATCATTGTCTTGAGCTTGCTCCCTGTAAACACTTATGCTAATGTTAGTAATTAAGGAATAGGACATACTGTATGAACCGGAAAATAAACTCACCCAAGCTCATTTTTCAAACACTGTACCTGACGGACATCTGAGATTATCTCTTTGCAAATCTGTTGACATGTGATGCTGATTCTCACTCAAACCAGAGCAGCTGCTTCGGTGTGTGGAGTGAAAACCTGAATACAAATTTCTGTCAGTGGCTCATGGATGGAGACTCTATAACTGACATCAAAGCAAAGTGCGTCAAACTGAATGTTAATATGAATATGCAATAAGATCGTTTAAGGGGGAAAAAGCAGTGAAGGCAACTTTTAAAAATAAATAAATAGATAAATAGCGTAATACTGTGATAAAGTATCTCATTCCAGCTGCAGTTCTGAGTGGATCTAGTCGGCAATGCGATTTGTGATTGCAGCTCTGGGTCTCTATCAGCTTGGTGCATTTGATTTTTGGGGGGATTTTGCCCTATTCTTTGTTGCAGATTTGCTGAGGCTTAGTGAAGATTCATGGGGAGTGACTGAGATCAGTTGCAGTATCTCTTAAGTCACACTGGGTTTTCAGTCCAAGTCATATCAGAGCTTTGGTTAGGTTATTCAAGGATTTTCTCATTCTTGCTCATGCCTTTGTCACATCCTGTTTAGATTATTGTGATGCATTTTACTACTTGCGTAACACAGTCATTTTTAAATCATCTTCAGTTTGTTTGAAATTCTGCTCCGAGCAAAGTCTCCTTACTAAGTCTCATATTTGACCTGTTTAAGCCTCTTAACACTCAGCACATTTCAAATTGATTTAAAATCCTGCTAATTACCTATAAGTCCCTCCATGGCAGCGCTCCAACATGTATTCTCATAAATGTACAGTATAGTCATTTATGCGGATTCACAGTTTAAATTTAGGCTGTAACACCTAAGGAGAGCAGCTAAATTAACTTTATGAAGGAACATACACATTATGTCCTGTGTTAAACTTCCTTCTGTATCACTGGGCAGTTGTGCGCGCAGCTTGGTAATTATCTATATAGTAAATTTACCACATGGCATATACAAACTTTAGTTTCGTAATTAGGCCTATAAACACTGTAATCACCACTGTGTGTCCAGTAGTAAATCTTGCAAAATTTGTTCTATTGACTGAGTCAGACTGGAGAGTTCATTAAGTATGATTCCCACAGAGAGTCTTTATTGATGCCATTTCAGTCCGTGATGCTACTTGCATGGATCTACATGATGGTCAATCTAGACTAAAATATCTCAACAAAAGTTTGATGGATTGCCATGAAATTTTGCTCAGGCATTCATGGTCCACAGAGGATCAATCCTAATTACTGCGTAGCTTCTCTGACTTTTCCCTTTTCACCATTGTGGCATTCGTGTCCCTCTTGAGATGAACTGAAATAGCTTTCTGTGATCCAGTGACTCGAACGATTAACATGGCCATAGAGTCTAGACACCATTCTCTCTGTAAAGACAACATGGCTATGGAGTTTAGACAGAAACCTACTGTATGTACCTCTCAAATATGAAATTATACAAAATAACAATTGGTGAAATACTTCCAGTAATCCAGTTACTCCTGGATTATCGTGTGTATTGTATAACCCTTGCAAAAGGCAGATATTTGAAACCAACAGAGAAAGGAAATGAAAATAATCTCAAAAGAAAACATCTTGCAAACATATGAGTATTAAAAGTTGTTGGCTACATCTCTCGACAGCTGACCCCTGCCCTCCCCCAAGTGAAGTGATGCATGTTTGTGCAGCTATGAGCTGAGATCTGGTAGAAAATTGAGAAGAAGAAAAAAAGCGAGACGTTGCATCAATTTATTCGGTGATCATGAACTAGGTTTCCTTCCTTCGAATGTTCTGTAGGCATCACCTGCAGGTCAAGCTCTGACACATCCTCTGCTGTTTACTCGGAGCTGATTACTCAGAGCTGTCAGATAAAACCAGTGTCATGGCAGGACACATCTGCGCTTTGATTTTGCCCATTCAGCTGCTCCAAAGAAATATGTTGGCCTCCCTCTGCCCCCCTCCAACAGCATCCTCAGTATTCAACACCATAACAAACTCTCATGCTGATGAAGTCGCACGCTCTGTGTACTTGACATTATCACTCTGCCTGGTTTGTGTGCTTGCAAACCCTGAGTGGTATTTTTCTTCTGCTTGTTTCTGCTCTTAAAAACATACCATAAACCTTGCTATAATAACATCACTCTAATGGCGATATAACCTGCGGATGTAAAACATGATATTACTTAAGATTTAACTTGTCTTCATCAAACAGACAGTAAGTGAAGAGCAGTAGAAGACGACAGTGTGTATTGTAAGATGTGGTGCGTTTAAGGGCTCAGAGCACTTTGTGTAGCTGAGGCTCCACAGTGAGCCATAAATACAGGGGTTTTACAGGAAGCCTTAGGAGAATGAAACACAAAAGGTTTTATCGAGGAGTTTTACAGCACTCAGCGAGCTCTTTTTTATCTCCCGACCTTTCTGGGGAGCTTCAGACCACTTACTGCAGCCCTGACCTTGGGTACCATAACACAAAGTACAATGTCATAATTTCATCTCAAGTATTTTACGGGCATTAGTTTTGTTAAGTTACACATAAAACCTCACTTGGGAGTGTGCAGCATGCTGTCCATGGTGTTGGTTTGGTGTATCATTAATCCCAGTTAATCCACTGTACAGTATCCCCTCAGGTTTTCCCTCTGTGCGCGGTATTGGCTGAATGCAAGTTGAGATGTTACGCATTATCACACTTTTTATTTGCTACCTCTTGATCCCTGACCAAGAATAAATAATGGCACTAGACTCACTGAGCACCGTTTGGTTTTGAAGACATTGTTTACAGCCGTATTTCTCATCTTTAATTATCCGCTGCCAACCCTCATTTATGTTATCTGCCCAAGGAAAATGAGGCCGTGCACGCATCAGAGCACTTCTGCTGTGCACTTTTCAATTCTCCCAGCAGGCTTTGGCCCTAATGTCACCTTAAATGTGAAATGTGGAGCTGAACACGTGGATGTGAAGTTCCACATCCAGTTTCACTGGTTCCAGCTTTGAGTAATGATGCTAGAACAGAGGCTTTGACTAAACAAACAAGAAAATGAGACAACCTGCAAGACCTGCATTATTTCTATTAATAACCCGTTAAACAAAAGGAGGTTGCACTGCTGTAGAAAATACATAACTAGCTCTGCTTTACAGAAGATAGAACGCTTCAGAGATTAGAAGAACCAACACTAGAGCAGATCTTGCTTTGCTGAATTTAATGTGTTATGTGTAAAAGACAGAATATCGGCTTTGTATGGCGCACGGTGATGCAGACACTTACACAACGTGAACCTGATAGATTTTATATTTGCCTGTTGTTTGTCTGACAGTTGTTTGAACTGCAAAATCAGGCGTCTTTTTGACGACTTAATTACTGTGGATGGCTGATGCGTCTGATTGTAACTGCGAGCTCTCTGTTAACAGTGCTATGTGTAACACTGGATATGCCTGTATTTAGGCCACTCCACTCCCTCAGGCTTACAACTTGTGTGCATAATTCTGTGGGTTATAACAAGCATTTGCTATATATAAAACAAGGTTAAGTTCACAGACTTTTGATAGGTTAGTATTGACAAGTGATCGATCATCTGTGTATATTGATATATGGGCTGGTAGATTATTTAAGATTCTCCCATTATTTCTATTTTAACACAAACCTTCAATCACCTAAAGCTGCTAATGTTTCTCTGCACTGCATCTCACCGTTGAACAGGCCTTCACTGTTTATCATCACATTGTCCCTGTTGCCTGTTGGAGCGATGCCAAAATCACACCACGCCATTAATTGCACCCACCACATGGTCGACACTTCATAAATGCCATTTTTACTTAAACTCCTTTGCAGCTTTTGGAAAAGACCTGCTGACATTTAGACTCGGCTGAATCTCGCTAAAGAGGCTGTGCATCAGACAGAGAGTGAGAGACTCCCCGAACAGATCTCATTTGCTGTTGCGGAAAAGTGGGAAGCTTGCCCAAGGTGCGCCGTGGTGGCAGTGCAGTGATAACCTGAAAGCTCTTCTAAATACTTCTAACACTTATTGAAATGCTGTCAGATACGTGCTGGGAGGTCTCTTCACTGAAGGCGACTGCTATCCTCTCTGAAAGCAGAGATTCAGTGCACATCTGTGGAGGCTGCAAAGTCACAGTGGTATAAATTCTGCCATCAAACCAACTCATTAAGAGGAAGATGGGACAGTGTAAAGTATATCATCATAATTCTAAACATGTAGATTTAGTGATTCATTCACTGCAGAAAACTTTTCATTGTTGTGTATCACTTGATGTGGAAGCTTACCCCTGCTGAGAAATGTGCTTGTGTCAGACTGTGACACATTAGAAACTGTATAAAGATTATTAGCTGTGGTGGGTATGGGGTATTGTCATTTTTCTTTTGCTTGAGGATGAATAGGAAACTCAGCAGAGAGGAGATCTTTTATTCTGATCTTTTCCAAAAATGTCAATGTTTTGTTTAGTATGGTTTATATATCAAAATCAATTATACAATGTGAACTTAACACTTAACATCGAATTTCTGAACCATCATTTCTTTTTCTTTTTTTCATGGAGCACATCAGGGCTTCACATTAGAGGTCCCATAAAAGTATTGAGGTGTAAATACGGGTATGTAATTTAGCAAGTGATAAGACTGTTGTATTATTTATAAATGTTGTAGGGAGGATGTTGCTGCTAAAAGAAAACATTAATAACCCTGGGGAAGATGCGCATGTGAGGAAGTACAACAATAAGTTGACTGCTCCAGTAATTTGTGTACACTACCTTATCTGGCTCAGCAGCATGGAGAATTTAGTGAAGTGTACTTCATTGTGTGCTGCGCTTTGGGCCATACTTATATTAACCTGTTGATATGCTGACCCCTCTGGTGTGTGTACGTCTCGCAAGAATTTCATTTAAACAATCTGGGTGTTATATGTGAGTGGCCTGAAATGAATTGGATCATTTTTCAAGTGGCCGCGGGAACTTTTATCTGTAAACGACACGCTAACGGTGGTGTACGTCTGCGGAAAGGTCAGGCCATCCTGACAGTATTTTCCCCTCATGAAATTGAACTTAATTATAGTGCAGTTGTTCTACTTGCCGCGTCTTATGAAAGATTAGAGCTGTATGCCAAGCATTAAATCACATCCAGATCAATAAGCACAGAGTCTGTAGCCTGTTCTGCTGTGCTGGTTTCTGCAGCAGTCTAAAAAGGAAGCTGTAATGATTTCTACCATCCCAGCACACACATAGTGTATAGACCCACACGCTCCAACAAATCACACTCTGTGAGCATAATTGATATTGTATTGCTCAGCTAACCTAATGGAATGTAAGAGTCACCCACAGTGAGTAAGCACTACTGGAGTGAATAAAGCGATATAATGTCTTGAAATAGATAAATTATTAAGGAGGATGAACTTCAAGCCGAAGAGTGCTTGTCCTTAAAAAATAGTGTTCAATAACTAATTTCAGTAGATTTAAATCACATTCCTGTGCGGTGCTGCAGCCTGGAGTACAGAGTGTGCTTTGAGTTACATACAGCTTAATAAAAGAAAAAGCACAGTGAAAGACAACGATTAAATTTCAAAGCCTTAAAATCACCTGTAAACCTAAAAGCCAACCTATTAGGTTTTTACGGCACTGCAGTGTTTTGAATTAGAAGCAGTAAAAATAAAGATTAAAAAAAACACACACACAGAGTTTGTGGTGTTAATGTGAAATCAAGCAGGATTGCTTTAGCAGAACTGTGTGCAGCTCTTGATCATTGAAGTAATTTTGCCACTGGCTGCAGTTTGGCTAAGTTTGTTTGTTAGCCTCTAACTTTCCAGGCCAGACATGACCAGACAATCAACATGTGAGGTGAGGGGGGATGATGAGCGTGTGCTGTCCCGCTGGTGCACCCGTGTGGGTCATTATTGTTGTGATGTGAGTCTGATTGCCAGGCGGGGCACCATTTCCCTGTCATGTTGCTGGTGTAATAAATGAATGGCCCCCCGTTAAACCACAAACAATTAGGATAATGAGCCAACAATGATGATGACCTCAGGCATCTCATCATATTTTGTGTGTTCTGTGAGTCGGCTGAAACAGCAACACCGTGTCTAAAGACTCACACCACCAGCAGCACCTTAAAGATGCAAACAGTGAATCAATGAACTCACTGTAAGTAATACCCTGCACTTCCTGCATCACCTTTTGAGATTGCTGACAAAAAAAAGAAGAAAAAAAGACTGCAAATCCAAATGACTAACACAAGTGAGTCAATTAGGATTCCAGTATATAACATTAGCTGGGACTCTTGGCAACCAGTGATTAAACAGTGATAAATCACTGCATTAGCTCTCACATCTACAGCCGCTGCACCCAAACACCTGCAGGGGACAGCCTAAGATTATGCTGTGAAGAGATAGATAGATAGATAGATAGATAGATAGATAGATAGATAGATAGATAGATAGATAGATAGATAGATAGATAGATAGATAGATGTAGATGGATGGATGGATAGATAGATAGATAGATAGATAGATAGATAGATAGATAGATAGATAGATAGATAGATAGATAGATAGATAGATAGATAGATAGATAGATAGATAGATAGATAGATGTAGATGGATGGATGGATAGATAGATAGATAGATAGATAGATAGATAGATAGATAGATAGATAGATAGATGGATAGATGGATAGATGGATAGATGGATAGATAGATAGATGGATAGATAGATAGATAGATAGATAGATCATGCTAACAGGTCAGTAGTGTATTGTTGAACTGGATGCCGGTGTGTGCTGCTCTGACTTTGCACCACACACACCAAATCCAGCTCAGCCTGCGCCGCCTCACACACACACCAACCAACTCTGCAGTGACGTGAGGAAGACTGGAGGCTGCTCTTATTATAATTCAACGTCAGACCAAGTTTGATAAACGCCCCCCCTCCTCAATCCCTCCCCTCCCTCATCTCTCTCTCTCCCTCTCTCTTTCTTTCTCTCTCCGTCTCTGTGGTCCATTTCAAAGGTCTTTATCCACAGTAAGGAGATCCGCTCTCCCTCTCTCCTCTTCCTCCTCCACCTCCACCTCTTCCACCACCTCCTCCATCTTTGAGATAGATCTTGGCTTTAGGTTTCCTCCTCCAGCAGCAGCAGCAGCAGCAGCAGCAGAGGAGCCTGCGCTGCAGTTGCGCTGGCACACATTCAACGTGGGTGCACACACACACACACACACAGTGAGTGAGAGAAAGACCCCGCCGCATCTTGTGGATTTCTTTGCGTACAAGCCCGTGTTCATGGTTCTCCCTGCTGCTCCTCTGTCACATCCAGACCAGGAGTTGATTCCACTTCTCGGAGAGAAAAATGTGGCATCGGACAACAACGGCAGTCCTCGTTTTGTTGTATTTTTGGGGGGATTCGCGGGCTGGGTTTCCGAATCAAATCAACATCGGTAAGTTGAACGGGCTACTCTGACTGCACCTACGTTTTTTTTTGTCTAAATGGGACACGACTGAGCAAGTCGCACTGAATTGGTTATTTACATAATTCATTGCCAAGTTCACTTCTCGTGGTTGTAGGATTTTGCGCGTCTTTGTGGGCGGTTTGGTAAAAATAGAGTTGATCCAAATGGTCACAACGAGTTTCAGTATCTGCAGCGCATTATTTCGTGACAGCTACACATTTACTCTTCATCTAGGTGTCTAGTAATGTCCCTATGGTGAAATTTAAATGCTTTTTTCCCCCATGTGTGTTGGGTTGAGCCCTGTCATATGTGATATTTCTCCCTGTAGGTGGACTGTTCATGCGCTCTACGGTGCAGGAGCACAGCGCCTTCAGGTTTGCTGTCCAGCTGTATAACACCAACCAGAATGTGACGGAGAAACCCTTCCACCTCAATTACAATGTTGACAACCTGGAGTCTTCCAACAGTTTCTCTGTCACACATGCGTGTGAGTACTTTCACTGTTTTTTAGTAGCTGATATGACTTTTCCCTGTGTAAGAACAGCAGCAACACATTATGCTAGTTGAAAATAACATGATGCTGATATAGGCTGTTTTTCATACTGCACCCAGAAGTGATGCTGAATGTTGTTTATGAACTGAAAACAGGTGTTTGAATGAAATAGGTGGGCACTTGCCAAGTGTCCTGCCTAATGCACAGTCTCCTCAGTCATAGGCTACCATCCAAAACTCACCAGCTGGATGATGGAGCACGATGGCCTGTAATTGGCCAAACCAGGTGATTTTGTAAACTGAGTAATTCAGTAATTCCAGAGGGGGAAACAAACATTGCTGTTCCTGTTGTGGCCCTGTTGTTGTCTGGCTTTAGATATGGTAATGGAGGCCACTGGTTGAATTGGATGGATCATACAAATTATTGCATTTCCATTTGTTCCTCTGATGTTAAATGACCTCTTAATTAATCTGCACCTCTTAAACCACAATGTAGGCTTATTTCAGATGCCTATTTGTGTCTATATACAGTATTATATAGCCATTGTTTTGTGTTAATTAATTTAAAAGATCACCCTACCTGCAGAACAGTGTTGTAAATTTGTCTGACTGCACTTGTGAAGGATAAATAGACCACTGTATCAACTGCAACATGTGGTAATCCATGTAGTCATCTCCACGAGCATGATGGATTTGATAGGAAGTGCTGTGGAGTGTGAGATGGCTTCATAATTGGTCTACCAGTCACTCCTCTGCCATGTAGGGCACCAAGTTCTGTCTGGAGAATTAATTTGTTATCCTTCTTCCCACCAACTGCACTTCACACTTCATGCTTAAGGATCAGCTGCAGCTCTCCAAACTCTGCAGCTGCCATCCAGGCGCCCGTGTAACCTAATGAAGTGAGAAAAAGGAGCACAAAAAAAATAAAAAAGAAAAGAGAAGAAAATAAAATTGAGCAAAATTGTGCCCAACACATCAGGGGCTCAGTTTTAATGAAAATGTAAAATGCAGTTGAGGAGAGTGGTTGCTGGTGTGTGTTTAGCCGGGATGGAGGAGCAGGCTTGGGGAGAAGTTGCAGGCGAATGCGGGATTACACACATTCACACACTCACGCCTTGACGCTGCCCAGTTCAACCACAGCCTTGCACTGTCGACTGCTGAGTAATTACACCGGAGCAGCTGTGGGGTCAGTGCTTAGCTCAAGGGCACTTCCTTCGTTGTTGTTGTTGAGGAAGAGATGAATCTGACATGCTTGGCTTTCCCGGATCAGGGACTAAGCGCAAACTCTATTACTTTGGCCTGTTGTTCATTTTAAGGAAGCTAAAAGGATGTCATTATGTAAAATAAGTCATCCAGCAAAACACAATATCAATGAGCTGTTTTTCCTCCAGTCATTTTAAACCCACAGATTGTCTTTTGGTATCAAACAAATAACTGTATTATGTATATAGGCTCTATAAATACATGTTTTGAGTCATTTATTCAACTGTATAATCCTCCTAATGCCAGTTTCGAAGGGAACTGAAACAGTATTTTCCCTCCTCATGTGCAGCCTTGTAGTAAAAATAGAGGCCTGTTGAATTAGAAAAGCAAATACTGTATGTCTTTGGCTCATGCACCTATTAACAATTTGGACCAAAGCCAGGAATGACTGGGGACTAAACCTGAATTCATTGTTTTTGAAAAGAGGCTTAAGGTGTTTCCTCCTAAAGCGCAAGAAGAAAAACAAGATAATCAGGAGGATCCATTTCACTGAGATGAGCGGATGCGAGATGATGCCTGATGATGCTCTCCAGCTGAAACAGACCAGTGAGCAGCTCATTACAGGCAGACCAGCCAGGCCAGTTTTGTGACTAAGGCATCGGTTGAATCTGTACCAAGCTACACGGCTCTTATTATAGTAGTCTGGATTGTATAATGTCCTGTTTGCCTGGCAGGTGTCGATGTAGCGAAGGAACGTGATCATTATGATTTGACACATTTCTATTCTGGCAAGAATTAAAGGTTAGTCATTGCTATGCTTTCCCGCGGCTCACATCGTTCCATTTAGAAAACATTAGCAAAGTGTTAAGATGGCTGAGATTTTAAATCTGCTTATTGCTTGTGGTCTTTGGGCTTGTCTACAACCCCCCCTTCTCCCCTCCACATCCCCTCCCCTTTATGTGAGATACACAACTGAATGAAAGGAAGGATGGATCAGGTGTACCAAACAGAGGGATTACTTTTCACTCAGAGCTCATTTGGACCATTTGTTATATGTATTCTGACAGAAATAAAGCAGGACAACACGGCTGTCCTCCACTTGGGTCAGTATATAATGATTGTTACAAATCCCTGATGGCAAATGACTCTGTTATTGGCAGTGTGGATCAATAGGTGGAAGGCTATGGTCCAGCATTAGTGTGTGTGTGTGTATGTGTGTGTGTGTGTGGGGCTCCAGTTTGTTCTCCAGTATGGAAAAATCAATTCTCACCAAGCTTTCATTTTCTCTATCGCACTCCCTCTCTTCTAATAAATGCCTTATTCTCCAACTTCCTCCGGTTTGAGACACTAAATTTTCAGTTTGATGCTTGCATTGCAGATATGACAGCTTAAATAACAACAACCTGTATACAGCCAGTGGTGTATTGCAGCAAATAATTCCCAGTCACTGTAAATAGATTGAATTGATCCTGACAAAGAGAACTTCACTCGGCTGTTGTGTTTATTATCTCACCAATTTGTGGCTGGAGTGAAGCTGCAGGATGTATCGATGTGGCACATTTCCCCAGGCCAGGACAGTGTGTGCGTTAATGCAGAGAGAGGAGGGTTACACCCATTAGGACTGAGGTCAGGGCAGGAAGAGATGAGGTAAACCAAGTAGGGTTACCGCTTCTGGATATAGTGACGGGGCATTGACATTTTTTTTGCAATGTGAAAAATGTAGGAAATGAAAATTTCAAGTCATTTGCTTTTCTCCTCTGTTGTTCACCCATAAAAAAATGAAAAAGCCGCATCATATAGTTTTTATAAAGATTTTTCTTGTTTTCTTCTCGAAGCAGCGAGAGTTTATCCAGATATGGACTTTGATTTCATCAAATGTCAGTGTAACTGTGTGTTTCTCATTTGATCGTCTATTATAGCTACCTATCCTCCCTCTGCTATGACTCAACCAGTGTGATGCTGCTCAGACAGAGGCTAATGTTAGAGCACTTCAGTGTGTAGGCAATGGACAATCCCACTAATGCAGCATAGACCAGTTCATGCAGCCAGATATCCTCCTCCTTCTTCTCCTCCTCTTTCTCTTCTCCTTCTTCTTTTTCTGCGTTATTAAGACTGTATAAGCTGTATCAAAATAAGGAATTATTATTAATATTGGTTTATTATTTGCATACAAGCAGTACAGATAGGGGATAGAAGAGAGAGTACCAACCCACAGGCAAATTCTAATGTCTATTTTTAACATTTTTATGATAAAATATGTGTTATTAGAGCAGAAGAACTGCAGCACAGTCACTCGCTTGTTGCTCATGGTTTGCGGTGTAAACTGAATTAAATGCTCAAATGGAAAAGTTTACATGCTCTCTGTGCTTCTTAGGCTGTGCAGTAAATATGACGCTACAGTGAGCAGCTGGTCGTCTTCACTTCACATAAGGGCTGGAGACAGGGTGTTTCTAATCTTCTAAGCTAAGCTAATTGGCAGCTGGCAGTAGTTTCATATTTAGTGTGGAGACATGGAGGAAATATTGATCTTCACATCTTATTCCTGGCAAGAAACCAAATGAGCACATTTTCTAAAAAGTGGAACTATTCAGCTAAACCACTTCTGAGCAGCCGCCATTTCAGAACCTGTTGAGGAAGAATAAGAGTTCCTAAAGTGAGTCATTACAGTGTTTGAGCAAATATTAGAAGGTAAATGTGAATTTCAATTGGCAATGCTTTATATCATTTTTGCTGTAGTTGCTGTTGTAAAATAAACATTGCTGGGATGTAACCAAACAATACATAACCTTGGATCCATCATAACTCCGAGAACTCATTTAAACCGACAAGTCATGAATGATGTATGAGCACCAGAGACAAGGTTGTCAAATTGTTTGGCCTGAGGGGGAGCGTTCAGCATCATAGTTTCTATCTTAATCCACACATTGGAGCAGCACCAGTAACGGCGGGGTCAGCGATAATCAGAGGAAGAAGTCCACTCACTGTGCATGTCTAAATTCAATTATCAAAACTTGTTCAGCATGCAAAACAGCTCCACCACCACCACCGTCGCGGAGGTATTTGGACAGTCAGACGGTTGCATTTGCATTTAAAAGCCTCTCGATTTGGGAGCCCTTGAACAGAGAGAGACACTTACCCAAAAGCATGTCCTTTTTATCACGATACACTGATAAAAATATCTGAGTTACTGCTACTGCAGCCAGGGTCCTGTCAGTTTGGATGACCTGCCCCAAGTTGACAAGTACTCATCCTTAGATTTGTCATAGCTGTGTCATTATGGAACATAACAAATACATACAAGCTTTTTAATGTCTTTGAAATAATTTTATCCAACTAAAGAGTCATTTTAGTTGCAGGCAATGCTGTTTTCACTGACATGAATAGATGGTTTGACCCTTAATAATAAGAAAATAATGATAAGAGCTTTTAGGATGTATCGCTGTGGGGCAATACAGCACTCACAGGTCGTCATGCAGTACCTTTCTTTGAACAGGGGAGCACTGATGCTAAATAAATGGCCATAACGACATCAGGGGCTTTTAAATATCAGCTGACTGGAGACACCAGTGTCTGTCGCGTGCAAAAAGGAGTGTAGATATCCTCAGAAAGAGTCTCATTTCTTGTTTTTCTCAAACTGAGTCACTCAACGCTGGGTGGTCATGGTGCTGTAAAATGGCGGAATAGCACTGAATAGGTTTGGGGGCAAGCCACTGGAGATGTACAGTTAGTTTTCCATCCTGTGCATCAGAACGTGCTTACATGCCAGCGCTGTAACAGAGCGACGGTGATCACTACTGACAAGCTACAGTGATGCTGCAGCAGTTTGTTGCAGTCTTACACAACGTCTTTCAGCGCGCCTGCCTCTGAAAGCTCTGCTGTTATTCACTAAATGTTACCTGAGATTATCCAAGGACAACAAGCTCAACTACACAGAGTGATGCAAAAAAAGAAAAGCAAAGATGCCACCGGGGCAGTGAATAATTCAGAGCAGCTGCTTTTATGAATTTCGAAAAAAAGTTGTTTATTTTAAATGTTAAGACACAGAATGTATTTTAATGTACTTGAAACAACCCCATCAATTTTATGTTCATATTTAAACATTAATGCCTTTATTCAGTCAGATTTTTCCATTTTACAATAGTGGTCACCATAACACATGGCTGGAGTTAATGAATTCTTAACGCAGGGGTCCCCTTATTGATGTCAGTCAAATTCCCATGTCTCCTGCTGCGCTACAGTGTTTTAAACTGAGTGTACTCCATTCCTCTTTCTCCCATAATAGTGGTCGTTGGTTGATGTTTCTGCAGAATATGCAAAGCATGTGTAGGTGGAGTGTTAGCAGTGCTTTTACTGCGGTGCATTGCAATATTAAGGTCTATTCTTCCGTACACGGCTCCAGTAGCCCCAGGCCTTGTCTGTGTATCGCTGCTGTAGATTTCCTTCTGTCATGTTGTTTTAACATGTGGGCTGAATCCAGTTGTATTTCTCAGATTAGGAATAATCCAACGAGTGTTGCCCCACTCTTTGCCTATAATGAGTATCTGCAGGGGGTAACCCACTGGAAGGAAATGTGTGCTTTTACGAAGCTGTAATCTGTAGAGAAGAGGGAATTCCAGCCAACATGCAACCACACACTGCCGGAGGAGAAACACCTACTCAGGCTTCAGTCCCTATATGCCCTGTGCTTTCTCTGTGGTTGGTCAACTGAGACGAATTGCACAACAATGCAGACTGTAATGCGGATAAAAATATGAAACACTTAAATGTCATAACACAGAGATCATTTAAACTGTGTGCACTTTGCCTTCAGTGAGATTTTCATCTCAAAACAAACATTTATTACAATTTTATGGTAAAATTGAACTAGCTGGGTTCTAATAAGACTGTCAGTGGGATGACTGCAGTTTATTAAATTTAGACTAGATGAGATGCTATAAAGAGACACTGTTAAATAGAAAAATTGTCTACAATATTCTTTCATGACAAGTTTTGTGAACAAGCTAAGCTGCTGCACTTTGTTGCCTCGTACCTTAATTTATAGTGTGTTTAAATTTCATCTTATTTTAATTCATTTCAATTTCACTACAAAACAAAACTGAGGGTTACAGCCGTGCTAGCAGCACTGTGAGGTGTTAGCGTGCTAACAAGCTCACAGTAATAATGATGATGTGAAGCAGCATATTTTACACCAGATGAAATGCTGAGTTGTTGAAAATTGAATGTATGCACTGACTGTCTTGGCACCGCATCCAGTAGTTGTTTAGTTGTTGAGATTTCACACAAAAACCACAATAGTGAACTGTGTGGTGTCAGGAGAGGTTGAGGTCAGGGTTCAGTCAACGATGTCATTTGCCCTCCAGCTCAAAATCTAAATTAAGTGGACACAGTAGCAGCACATTGTACTGAAATGACCACAAGCAGTGTTGACCTGAGACTGTTCCTCCTCGGGTGTGAGGTTGTGTTCGTGTCAGCCCACTGTGTATAAGCTGAAATAACTGAAACCTGCTATTTGAGAATCCAATCACAAAATGCATTTGACCACTAATTTCAACTTAAGCGCTGCAGAGTTATGCTCTAGAGTGCTTCAGCGTGCAATAATACTTCATATCAGTGCAGTTACCATTTTAATTTTGACAGCTGTGATGGATTAACAAACAAGGAAAGGAAAATTGGATTTTTGAATTTTACTTTAGTCGTACACCATAACTCAAAAGTACTAACCTGTCTGCTGAGGCTTCAAGGAACAAACTGAACTGCAGCACTCTGAGAGGTTAAAGGATGGTGCAGAAGCAAACAAGCTCTTATGTTGTGTTGTGAAAACAGACATCAGCCCTGGTTAGGGCAGGCAGGTGCACAGTTACTCAGCACCGGTCTACAGTTTGTTTGGAGTTTAGACCTTCACTGACCTTATATGTTTATGATTTCAAAATGTGGCCTTTTATTTGATGTGTGTCAACCCGTGCTTATTCAAAATCGCTGCTGCTTTCAGTACAGAACTGAACTATCAACTGAACTGCAGACGTTCCATCTTTCCCTGTCTTTCTGCTGAGATGTTGCATATAAATACAGTGCACTTTTGTTTTTTTATGGTGGAAAAATTGCTTTGGAAAGATCACCATGGAGCATTAATTCAATAAAAACATAAAAAATTGCCTCTGCTTGTAAACAAATTTGTTATTTCTTGACGAGTCCTTGCTGGAGATGACAGTACAGTGAATGATTCCTGTGCCAAACCAGTTTCTGGATATTTATCTGTCTCCTCATGATGATGTTTGGAGATACTGTCAGATGCAGATAGAGAAATATTTCCATGACATCCCGTCACTGCTGACACGTTAAGCAGCTGGATGCATGTTACCTTGAATGACAGGGGACGCTGTGTGCTCTGACCCTGCAAATCATCATTTCGTAAACGACACCAGCTCAGACGCCCAGCTTGTTTCTGTGAGGAGACACTGAATCTGCTGAGTGTCAGTTATTCGGCACATTTACAAGATTTTCCAGCACTCTCTGTTCAGCTTTGTTATGCTGTCTCATTTGACAATGTCCTTTGAAGGATATCTTCTGTAGTTTTTGAGTTTCAGTTGTTCACAGCTCTTTGTCTCCTCAGCAGTTTCAAATTCAGACGAATGGGAAAGAGCTTGATCCTCACTGTATGCATGATATGTGTCATAATGGGAAAATGGATCACCTTGATTTACGGTTCATAAATTTCACATTTTTCACAGTTGTAGTACAGAGGCTTCGTAATCATTGACATGACATCATGGGTTAATTCAGTCTGAGTGAGGTCTGCGGGTCCATGAATGGCATAAATTCTCTAGTTTGGATTTGACATCAGGGTTTATTTTAGAAAACATATCATCATCTGAGATATCACATCCATTCATTGTCTTTAAAGGGATAGTTCAACATTTTAGCAAATTGGCCCATTGCCATAATCCCTATAGTTTTAGGAGTAGGTTCATTACCTTTAATTGTCAGTGCAAGCTATTTTTAGAATGGTGGAGCAGAGTCGCGAGCTGCTCAGAGCTACACTGCAGAGGCTCATGGGATTTCTTGGTTTCTCTCATCAAACTCATCAAATACACAATCCAACAACTCCAAAACGCTCTTGTGGACAAGTTGTGACCTGCACATTCACCACGCTATGAGATAATAACGGAACGTTACGAGACAGAGTTGTTTTCGAGGCAAATGCAGAGACTGCTTGCTGAAAAACTGCCCCCGACAGAAACGCGCATCAGCGGTTTTGCATGAATTTCCCTCTAAAACAACTCTGTCTCGCAACGTTCCGTTATTATCTCATAGCGTGGTGAATGTGCAGGTCACAACTTGTCCACAAGAGCGTTTTGGAGTTGTTGGATTGTGTATTTGATGAGTTTGATGAGGGAAACCAAGAAATCCCATGAGCCTCCGTTGCGTAGCTCTGAGCAGCTCGCGGCTCTGCTCCACCGTTCTAGAAATAGCTTGCACCGACAGTTAGAGATAACGAACCTACTGCTATGACTATAGGGATTATGGCAATGGGCAAATATGCCAAAATGTTAAACTATCCCTTTAAACTAAATGATCAACACAGGTCACTGTCTATCTTTAGCAATGCTAGCAGTGGTGATGTTGGTCAGTTGGTCGGTCAACCACGTTGGTCCAGAGTGAAATATGTCAACAACTATGATGACGTCCGTGCTCTGAGGTTGACATTTGTGGTTTTAAGTGAAATGTCTCATGTCTGCCATTACATTTGGTATAAAAAGTCATGTCCCCCTCAGGACAAATCTGAATCATTCTGCCTCTTCCTTAATTTTTAATCCTGTGCTATCAGCAGGGACAGCAACTGCATGTTTGTGCCGTGTCCTTTGCCTTTATCTCTTACTAAACAAGTGACCCTGAGAAAGGACAGGACAAGACAGGGACAGGTATCCCCATGTGGCTGAGACCAACACAGCCTCATCTCTCTCTCTCTCTCTCTCTCTCTAGAAAATGAATTGGAATTCCTGCCGCTCTCCTCTCCTCTGGTGCTGCCACAAGCACTGCTCTTAGAAACGCGGTAGAAAAATAACTTTCCAGCAGGCAGCAGCGCGCACATAAACAGGTTATTTGTTATTGTCACGAAAACTAAAATTGTTTGAGCAAATGCAAAACTCAATCCCTCCAAACCTCAAGGCACCCACCAGCGACTCTGTCCAAAAAAAGTTCACTCCCTCATCTCAGTGTGAATCCTCCTCTATCCTTTTCCCCATTCTCACTTTCTTATATGCATAAAGTTCAATTTCCTCACTGCGTGCGGCGTTCAGGCGAGGACACCAGCTCCCGCTCTGTATCCCCCCTCAGCTATACAGCTTTAAGAATTCCCTTTGTAGGCTCGGCCCCGCAGTGCACATAAGCTACAACTTCATCCCTACATCGGTTTTATGATAGACTCCGAAGAATTGCTGTCAACTGTCAACAGGAGAGACCCTAAAAACTGTAAAGTCCAGAGTTTCAGGAGGACTTGAGACAGTGCTGGAGCTGCCACATGTATATGTTACGTTTGACAGGACGTTGAGAGCTGAGGAGATGCAGAGAGATGGAGGGCGCGGGAGCCGTTGCGGATAGTAACTGTAATGACAGGCAGATGTGGGTGTTTGTGAAGCAATGGAGAAAATAAGATGGAAGTGGACAGAAAGTGTGAGAGGGATTCGTAGAGACAGAGACACTCAGAGTCTGCAGTAGCTTCAAAAAATAGCTCCTCTTCCCCTCTGTAATAAAGTCAATGATGCGCATCTTTATTGCTGACCATGATCAAGGGAATTTACTGTAGTTGAATAGTGTTTACTGCTTGATGAGCGCAAATATATGATTTCATTAGTCCTTTTGGGGAACGGGCTGCTTGACAATCAGAAAATATTGGTGCCATTTTGAGAGGAGAATTGGATGCTATTTGATGAGCTTAGTGGTGTTAATTTTAAGACTGCCTTCTATTTTCAGGCTGAATATTGTCTGTTGCTGCAGAAATTTGTGAATCTGTTATTTGTGAAGCCAAAACTGAAAAAAAAAGAAAAAAAAGATCATCTGCTCTCACATTTTTCTCTCATGAAGGGGGAGCGTTATTTACCGCAGGCTATTTATCAAGTGCCCATCGAGTCCTTGAGGTGAGGCTTAGAAATGGTCCTTCAGCGCACAACAATGGTGCAGCAACAACTGGAAGATTCTTGTGCGTGATTACAGTATCATCTCAAACAGGTGCAGCAATTTCATTTCTGTTGATGCCTGCGTTTGTGTATTTCGTACACCAGTGAGATCTGATGTGATGTGTGAAGGCTGAGAAAATGGTGGGATGGAGGAATGATAAAACGACTGAGAGAAAGATGACTGAACCGAGCTATCAGGCGTGTGTGGGAGAATGAATGCTTGTCTTAATGGAAAAGTCGAGCCGAAGAGATGCAACTGTTGAAAAGCATAACAGCGCTGAACTCCAACTAAACACATGGAGGAACCACACAACTGTGAAATTATTTTAGGCCACTGCATTAGAAGACATAAATGTGTAGAGCTATTTTCCAGTTTCAACCAATCATATCTAAACAGCATTTATGTAAAATGCAGTTTTTCATTTTTTGTGTGCAATTCCTTCAATATGTTCTGCCAAATGTTAGTGAAGCCCATTTTGGGTGTATGGAAAAGGCGGTAGCCTGCTTGTGTGTAACATAAGCCGTTTGATTTGAGGTTTTTTATTTGTAAAACATATGAATGTTTTTGTTCATTCAATCCTATAATATTCATTGGTTATCAACAAAAACTGTGATTGTACATGAAGGGACACATTTCTTTGTAGCTTGTAAGTTTTTGCTTTTGCTACATAGTGTTAACACAACAGCTGTTACCAGTCTGGAAGAAGTGTTGTGAGTTTAGCATCAAACTTAATTCCTTTACTCACCAACAGCTGTGTCCAGTAATGGGAAGCGATGCTCATAAAAACTTGAACCTGAAGACTTGGTGCTGCTCAGACCTTCAATTTAAATCTTTTGTATTATAATAATATTGATATTGAATGGAGGAGAAAAAAAGTTGCTTGTTTGTTAATGTTTCATCTCTGGTTTTGATTGTTACAGCTCTAACAAAATAAGACTATTCTTTAATTTTAATACAGTGGCATTTTGTTGATGTTAACTCTTGCTGATGCTGTTGCATTGGTTAATCAGATATTTTATTTCATCAAAAAAATCATTTCTGCTGTAGAAAGTGTTACTTTGGAAATTTGGTTCTTTCGACATACAGTATACTGTAGTGGCACGTGGTCTGAAAGGTTTAGGAACCTCTGATGTAGAAGCACATTTACAGAGGCAATTACATAGGTTGGGACTTGATTTTTGAAACGTATTATTGGCTTTACCTTCAATACACATTGTCAAAATACACAAACATGTAATTGGCCATGTTATTTATTTCATAATGATAGCATTAGTTTTTGACCACCACGCTGAAAATGTCCCCGATTTTCATTTCAGAAATCTGGTCACCTTAGCTTTAAGTAACAGCAAATACTCATTTTCAGTGAATTTACAACTACTAATCACTTGCAGCTTAGTACCAGGAAGTAACTTGAGCAAGCAGGAGACAACCAGGTTATTTGTCGGGAGTCTCATGTGTGAAGTCATGATAAATGTGATAATGAAAATTTCACACGTCTTCTGTTGTTTTGCACCACAGACATGCTCTGTGTCCAAATTCTCCCTCGATATGTGGACTGATACTGCTACATTTGGTTTTTTGGTTTTGTACTGCAGCATCATCCTCTGTGCTAGGCTACACTCAATTTATCTTTGCACCAGCAAAATGAAAATAGTTATAAAAACAAAAGAAAAGAAAAAAAGCATGCTACACTACTCCACCTCTGAAATGTCCTTTTTTTTTTTTAAAGTAGCTGGGCGCTTGGCTAATTTGGTTGTATATAGATTTATGTGTGAAGTAACTGTGAATCAGCTCATTAGTTAATGGGGGGGCAACAGGAATTTGTGATACATCCTGCAAAATTCATGGATTAAATCATCATGACTCACGCTCCACTTATGCATTGCTTAGCATGTGTTTTGTTCCCTTATTATAAAGTGTTACCAGACACTTTCACACAGTGTTGTACAGGATACACTTTGCACAGAATAACTGGATTTCAGCCTACAGATTCTTGAAAAAGACAGCTCATTAAATCCCATCAGGTAGATAATAACATCATTAAACGCTGATTTGTGATACTGAGCAGCTTCAATGAACTGAGCTGTGATCTATGTGGAGCAGGGGGTAATAAATATCAGAGCAGCATTTCCCCCAGTTGTTATTAATATTAAGACATAGGTCATATCCCTGATTCAGTCCTGCTTGGTGTTATTAAACTCATTTATTATATACAAATAAAATAAAATACTTAACACTGTGTAAGACTGAATGTCTGATGCACTAACTGTTTATGGCTGGAGCTCATTTCCATAGTCACGCAGATGGTAGCAGATAGAGCTTGATATAAATCTTTTATACTGCAGTACAGCCCGGTGCTCTCACATTTGCGTGCTCATGTTTCAGGGTATTTGTCCATTAAGAGCTGTGGCCAGTGCACTGATTTCCCCATTATATCTAGTTGATTACCCAAGCAGTTGCATTTAGACCAAGGAGAAGTGAAGGGCACTGGGCAGCACAGCATGGCCATGGGGAGCAGACATCCCACATGGCACCCATTTATTCAGATAGTCAGAGCTTCACTCAGATTAAATCCATCATGAACTCCCTCCCCCATCCCGACCTTACATTGTTTTTTTGCCCATATATTGGTCATTAGACTCAGCAATTTAACTTAAAATATGTGAATGAAATGAAATGAAATTTGGATTTAAACTTTTGGTCACCAACCTGAACCTGAACCCGCTCTCTGTCCCTCTCCCTCTCAGTCTGCTCCCAGTTCTCCCGAGGAGTTTACGCCATCTTCGGCTTCTACGACAGGAAGTCCATGAACACGCTGACCTCCTTCTGCGGGGCGCTGCACACCTCCTTCATCACGCCCAGCTTCCCCATCGACGCTGATGTGCAGTTTGTCATCCAGATGAGGCCCGGCTTGCGAGGAGCCGTTCTCAGTCTGCTGGACCATTACAAGTGGGAGAAGTTCGTCTACCTTTACGACACCGATAGAGGTAAGTGAGTAAAAGCGCTTTCACGCAACAATGCGAACACCAGCAGCTACAACTCGGCAGAAGACAAATGCACAGTCGCAGAACATCTCATTGCTGGGGAAAGTGGAAAAAGTAATAGGCAAGCCAAGCACTTCTCATTTAGACGTGTTATTTTACAGTGTATATGATCACTCCCTAATATGTAAATCCCTCATCCCCAATCCTTATTCTAAGTGGTCTGATTCATTTTAATCTATGCCAGTAATGGCCCTAAATTGCTTCACTATGTGGCTGAATGCTGCTTACAGAGACACTCAATAGCTCCTTGCTTCCGAGGAATGAGTCATTCACAGGTGCGGCTGATCTGCCGCCATAGTGTGACTCCAGCCGCCTGAGCCTCTAATCCTCAGCACTCTCTGATTATCATTTAGCTCTAATTGGATTATATAAAGACAGAGCACAACATACTCTTAAC
Source organism: Trachurus trachurus (assembly GCF_905171665.1). NCBI lineage: Eukaryota > Metazoa > Chordata > Actinopteri > Carangiformes > Carangidae > Trachurus > Trachurus trachurus. Next base: position 13,860,082 of record NC_139903.1, on the reverse strand, counting down.
TTGTGCGTGTGCTTCCTGGCCTCCCGCTCCCCTCATGTAGGCCAACTATTTACAGACTCGGGTCTTTGTCGTCCTCTGAAGATCAGCATCTGCAGGGGCCGTGCGAAGAAGCGGCACAACAATCTGCCTGCGAGGATCTTGGACCACAAGCTGGTGGCAGGCAGATTGCTGCAGCGAAGATGTGCTGTACATCGTGATGCGATTTGTCTTCTTAGTTGTATTTCAAATGAATCGGTACATGTACACGTTTTCTGGGCGCAGTCTCCATTGTTAAATGTGCCAATCTGCTCAAAACTGTGCATTCTAAGTATTTTTAAACTGACATAGAGCATTTCTAGGACAAGTGCACTCCTTTCCCACTTCCCCCGCCTCACTTTATATCTCCATTTCAGGTGGGTGTCTAATCTACCGCTCAGTCATGAAACAGATTCTCACAGAGCCATTTTGTGCATCTGCAAAAACAATTTCTTTTTATTCTTGGCTGTACGTTAAACAGATTTACATACATCTGGCGCAACGTAAAAAGCGTATTTAGACCCTTATAACAAACCAAGTCAACAGCAACACTCCTATAATTGGGGTGTGGGGGGACCTCGGTTTTATTGATCTGGCTGTTGTGTCTCTGTGAATCTGTGGCAGATTGCAGAAGCTGATAATTGGTTGGCTGGCGTGGTTCACACAGAATGATTAAAGAGTTTATAGCCTCTCCTGGGCACAATCAACCTTCTCAGAAGCGTCTCCTGATGTGGCCCTTAGAGCTCTGCTTGACTTTCTTGGCCTCTTTCACCTGCTGTGTCGGGGCTGACGGGCCGCCATCTGTAATACACGGCGCCTTTCCACAGTGTGACACAGTGTAAACACTGTAGTTTAGGATGGATTCCCACATGCTGCACAGCTTGTGTTTGCTGAGAGGCTAGTTAGCCGTCCGATTTTGGCTGCCAGTCCCTTCCCGCTTCTCCCCATCAAGGCTCTGGAACAATATACCCACCACTCATCCAAATGTCAGTTTAATCTTCATTATAGGGAGAGGACTCCATTCAAGGCCAGAGAGGAACAAGCAGGGAGTTGGGGGGGAGAGGGGGGAGAGCTGCTTCTGTGAGTGAATGTTGATAGTTTTTCTGGGACTATGATGGTGGCACTTTACAGTGATTCGTATAATGGCTGTCCCTTAACAAGACGCTTGCCTCGCCTGAGCAGACTTTCATCAGAACAAAAAGCAAAGGCATTTTAATCGTCAGCTTGAAATCGGAAAAATCATTAAAATGAAAGTGTGGATTCCCTGCAGTAGATCTTGTGGAAGTGGACTCGGTCTCTCCTTTCATCAAGCACCATAAAAAGATTTTTTTTTTTTTCCATCATAGCCCGAGGCATAACTACCATCAAACCTGTATCTGTAGGATGGGATTGTGACTGTAATAGAAACTAAAACGCCCAGAGGTACCGCTTCATGTATGAACAGCACATTTAATTTTCGTTGTGTATCTGATGTTGGACGTGGAATCAACTTCAGACAAGTTAAGCTTCACTTTGATGTCGGAGATGCTGTCCTCTGTCAGCTGCAATGTACTGATTTAACATGTTTTAATCGACATGTTCACAACGATTATTTCATAATGAGTGGAGCCGGTTTTTACAGGAACCTGCTCCCGTTTTCATCTCATTAGGAGAATTGATTCTTTTGTAATTGAAAATCCGGGAAACCGAAGAGGCTGCAGAGATCCAGGTGAAGCACAACAAAGAAATAGATGGACTCTACACCTCTACACACACATGGGTCGTTAAAGACATGTTAACTACTGCAGTTGAGCATCACCTATTTATCCTGGATGTACTGGCTATGAAATGTCCTCATTAAACAGTGCAATGGCCGCTGGCAGGAAAGACCTCTTGAACCGAGAAACATCTGGGCATTACCAGCTGGCCACTGAGAGAAGCTCCACCAGGTTTTCTCGTGTTCAGTCTATTTACTGCAAATTGCAACTGCTTAACCATTTTATAGGAGGTACCACTGTGTAAACATTCATGACAGCACGGCAAACACAGTTTAGTCAAAATTATGAGAATTTGTAAATAACCAATCCTTAAATTGAATAAAGCAGTATTTGAATGCAATGTTATTCTGCAGATTTTAATATAGAGATCAGTGGTGGAGGGATAACTTTGTACAAAAACAACCATATAAAAATCCTTGATTAAAATCCTACTGGAGTTTTAACTTTTATTTCAAGCTTCAAAAGTAAAAGCACAAAACAAAACCTTTATATCACAAAAAAAGATCTATTGATTAGAAAAAAGTCTTCACTCAGAAGACGCCACTAGGGCCCAGAGCTGGAGTCACTGTGAATGTGCCTTAAGCTGCAGTTTTTAGATACAAAGATTGTTCTGATGTCTAGAGACACACAGTCCATCTTCTGTTGTAAAATAAAAACTATGAAACATACATCAGGGGCTTGAAGAATAAAATAACAAATTCTAACGGTACTTTTCTTGATGACTGGGGAATCATTATTCCATTAAAGAAATATAAAGAGAAGTGCTACATGTTTGATAATTATCGAGACGATTGTGGTGCAATATCGTTTTCACCTTCGTTCTGCTTTATAATGATCTCTGTGGACCCCCCCTCCCCCAGAGTGTAATACTGTAGGTAATTGTAATAGGCTACCAGCTAGAGGCAATGTCATTTTGCAGTTTTCTTGTATTTAATATACCGTACTAACTCAGTGTTCGAGGAAGTACTTCTGTCTGGCAAAACTAATACTATACAAAATATAGGCTTGTCAAGATAAAACAAATGAAACAAGAGTAGAGATTATGTAGGGGGGCTCATTTCAGAATAATGTATTTTATTGTATTATTGAATTATAATTATCAATGCATTAATGTCTACATCACATTAATGTTGAAGCTTGTAGAGATGGAGCTAATTTCAAGACCGCAGACTGCTAGGGAGCTTGTGAATTTCCCTGTTGGGGATCAATAAAGATTATAATATATTTTTAATCAGATTTTGCAGTGTGAATAAGATTATCAATAAATGTAGTCAAGTAGGAAGTACAATATTTCCACCTAAAGAGATCAGTACAGAGTTGCTTAAGTGGAAATAATCAATTGAAGCACAAATAAAGTAGAGATTTCGACTTGACTGATGCTCTTGTTAAAAATCTACCTCTGCAAGTCTAATCCTTGTGGTCTAATGTAGCTTTCCGGATTCATGTATACTCAACATAATGGAAACTACATTTTAATTTTTTTCCCTTGTTGTCATTAAAATGAAGGACTGCAATCTAACAACCTCTAACTGCAGCTTTTTCCTGCATTCTCCTGCTGCTCTGACAAATGGGGACGGTCAGGATGGTGGAGAATTTGCATTCGGTGTGTAATCACACCGCCCTGCTGCTGAATGTCTGGTTGGTTTCGTCTCCGCAAGGAAACATCTGATTAATTGCACGCTGCTAAAGAGCTGCACTCAGCAGCCAGGCACACGGGCTCATTAACAGAGAGTGGGAGAGACAGAGACGGAGACAGAGAGAGAGTGGCACCAAGCAGCTGTTCCACTTTATGAACACCTTACTGCACCTTCACTTGAAGATGGACACGTATCAATAGGCCTTGACCCCCCTCTGTGAGTAAACACTGTTTCCCTCCCGGCCCCTAATATTGAGACAGAAGCAGAGATTCATCAATCAAGCTCCTCTGCTTCAAGAGACCTGTTTTCCACCGGGTTCAAGGACTCTTTTATGCCCCATAGAGCGTCACTGGGAGACACATGTAACAGCATAGACAAGTAGTGACTGAAAGGTGCTAGATGGGTTTCAAAGGATGATAAAAAACAAAGAGATGCAGATGAGAAAGCAGAATGACTCACTTCAAATTCAAACATTGACAAGGTTACACAAGTCTGAGTCAAATTTAATGCACTTTTTCCTTTTTGTAATCTTATGGATAACATTATTTATTTGGCCCAGTGCTTTAGAGAATCCTCTGTAAGTCAGCGTGTTGAATGCATTTTATATTCTCCGTGGGAATCAGATAGCCTTTAGATTTACAGCGGGGAATGGAGTGTGTTTGGAGAGGCAGCTCAGATGCTGCGTGTGTGTAACTGTGCGGTGACCTCATTGGTGAAAACCTCAAAGGGCAGTGTGCATTCACTGAGAAGATACAGCTGAGGCGTTAGCTGTCGGAGTGTTTCTGCATGAACCGAACCTCTGTTATCAAGCGCTCACTCTGTCAGATGCCCAAAATGGCACCAATTGATCCATGCACATCCACGCATGCAGAGGCAGCGCGGCTCGAAAAAAACAACAACATCAAACAACATGTAAGCTGCAGACATTCTGCTGTACTCTGCAGTATTGAGCCCATTGTATCTGCAAAACCACGTATGTGAATTATTCATGGACGACTCCAAACATTTTCAATAGTTTACCAGTGTGGGAGATGGGAATTTATAACATGATGGTTTAAATAAACACAGCCACTTATTATGGACATTCAGATTCAGATTTCCTGACGAGCTTGTGTGGCAGACGCTGTAACACACACCAGTGTCGCTACAGAAACCTTCAGAAAGACATTACGTAACTTTGAACGGTTGCATCACTCTGTAAATCTTTTTTTTTTGCCTTGCTCGAAAACGGTAGCTGCAACACTTGGTCTCGTTACAAAAGAGTCTGTAGTTTGGGCATCTCCAACCCGCTCGCTCTGCCAATGTACGTTAACAAGCCCTTACTGCGGCAATCTGGCAGTATGAATTGTTAAACTGACAGAAATGGATTAGAAACTGTGCGTTCATCCTTTTTTTGCTTTATGGTTTTTGCTGCGTCCATTCACACGTCCCTCAGCTGTGTGCTGAACGCATCCACTTCCCTAGTACATACTGTATCTAGGTTGTGATGAAAAACTTCTCAGTGCAGAGATCATTGTTTCAGGACCTTGGACAGTTCCTTACTCCCACACAGCAGCTCCACTGTGACTCATTCATGGTAGATTAAAGCACAGGGGGTCACTGAGAAGGTCTTTTTTAACTGCTAATCCTCTGTCATGGTGTTAATTTTACAGTTTTTTGTGAATCTTCTGGAAATTCAAGAAATCAGTTTTTTATTCATACATAAAAAGATAAAAAGACCCACCCTACACACACATCTCTTGATGCAAAATGCTGTCACTTGAAAAAATGAGAAATCAATACACAGGCTAGTTTTAATCATTGATTGTCAACCATTTAGCCATTAGGGACTGATCCTGCTCTCATTTAAACGTCTGTTTAGTCCTGTCGGCTCAGGGAGGGCGAGGGTGCAGGGCGGGCGAACAGCTTCAGGAGCAAGAGGTTTTATTCCAGCTTCACTTCAGATTGTCTTCTCTTCCGCAGCTCAACATTGTTGTCCCGTCTGCTCGCAGACGGAAGAATAGCCACATCTTCAAATGAATAGAGAAGAAAATGAAACTGTGACGGAGACGACGAAGAGCGAGGCAAAGAACAGAGGAGTCAGCAAAGCCTTTGTGTCTCTCTCCTGCGTCAGAATACAGCGAATGGCACAGAGGGCCAAGCACTGTCAGACATGCTGTCAAATGCACCAAATGTTTTTTACTATGAATCTGGAGCCTCCCTGCCATGTTCTCCTGAGAGATCCAGCTTGTCATATTTAATCCACTCGAACCTTAGCACTTAGCAGAGCCGAATCAGAAACCAGGTGACTGCTTCATTAGCCACTGCTCTGTTTATGCCTTGACTTTTGTCTCTGTGTTGCTAAAATGCCTCTTATCTATTTCAGGAAACTTGCTATCAGGATAACGCAAGGCCATTACAACAGTAGTCTTTTTGCATTATGAAAGAGATTGATGTGATGTGCGCTTCCCTGTTTGCCCAAGAGGAAACGCCATTTATATTTTGCTTAAGAGATGGGAGGATGTTTTTTTTTTTTTTTATGGGAGTAGAAATAGAACAGGCAGTTAGAGCGACTCTCACTGATGGTCAAGAGCCAGCTTGCTCCATTTCTCTGTATCTGGTTCAAATACAGATATCTTCGCTTTATGTGCATGTTTTTCAGTCGCTTGGTTTGTCTTTATGTTTTTATATGTATTCAGAGTGTGAATCATCTTAAAGTTACATAAAAGATGAAAGGAAACAGGAGGAGAGACGCTCAACATTCTGTTAGCGACTTTGCAGCTGTCATTAGATAAGAAATAATCTGTTTGATTAGCTCTGATCAGGGATTTGGCAGGAGTGGGTGGTGTGGGGGTGCAGGGCTCTCTGGAGTTCAGCTAATTTGGAACAAGGAGCTGTTATCTGCATTGGTCTGCATTGGGAGTAGGCGTTGTTAGGCTAATTGTACTCAAAAGTGTCCTTTTACCGTCGTATGGCAGCTTTAATTCTTTTTCATTTCAATGACTCTGTTAACATTGCCCACTGAAAACAGTCTCCTCTGTGGAGCCACATATAAGCTTTTGAGATTTTTGGAGATTTCTCTGAAGTAGGTTCACTGGCTTTGTCTGAGTTCCCTTTGGTGTCGCGCTCAGCTTTGGGCATCCCATGACAACGGCGCTGTTCAGATGCCTGCGAGAGAATTTTAAAGAGGTCACCTTCTCCGGGGGAAGGGGGGAGGGACGACTGAGTCACAGTTGAGACTGCACACCACCCTCAGTTGTCATGTGAGCCGCTGCCCAAGACAGACAAGAAGAAGCACAAGGACAGGTGCCAGCAGAGCCTCAGTCAGTCTCTTTCTTCCAGCTCTGCCTGCCACGGAGGAAATAAAACCCCTGGTAAATGTATTAATTCATGTTTTGATCAAACATCTTCCCCCTTCACATTTAAAAATCGAAAACTGATTTTTAAGTAATTTGTTGTGAAGAAAAGCAACCAATTACATTATGCCAGCTTAGTCCTACGTGACTCTTGAGTACCCTACAATATTATTTTGTTCACACTTGAACAAAACAGCTAAACAATGCTGTGCTCTATAAAGTCAATCCTCTGAGCTGCAGAGCAAACCACATCAGAGGAGTACACTCTGATCTCCTGGGCAGTGCTGTGTGGGCTACTGAGCTCATATATTCAAGAGAATCCCACATGCAGGCCGGCTCTGCTTTGTGCTGCCCGCTCCAACAATGGCTGTCATCTTTAGGCATTTCTCTGGGTGCATTTTGTGGACAAACTTCACAGCAAACTGTGTTTAAGGGTTTTTAAAAATATATATATTTAAGCATAAGTACAGTATGAAGCATAATCCAATTATTGTGCTTGTAGTGTGGTAGCCTGGGAGGTTGTGACATCTGGGGCAGCATATACTGTAGCGGTTCTTCAGTGCAGCAGCTGAAGGATTTTGCCAACCTCACGTTTGTCTACCATTAGTTTGCCACACTAACTGTGATTGGCTCTTGCTCATTTGTCACTGATCAATTAGCGATAAATTATCCTTATGGGGTTGCAGCCCAATCCCAAGTGACATGGGGCTGTCACAGGTCACCGGTCCATCACAGGATTGACAAACAACCAGTCACACTCACACTTGCTGTGGGGCAACAGCGTGGTAACCACTGTGCCACTGTTGTCTCATTTGCATGGCATTCAAAATTATACAAATTGTCACCATGTTGCAGGTCTTGTTCATGTCACCGCTCATCTCCTCAGGAGAACAGTTGTCCTCTCTGCCTCCTCTCTGAGAAGCTGCCAGTAAAATCTGATTTCAGTTGTGAGTTAGTTGATGAGAGAGGAAACCGTCCATCTGAGCACTGGTGCAGGATAAATGCGGATGATGTTGCAGTAAAAACTCAAAAGCTTTATTATTCCTCTTTTGTTCCTTGCCTACACATACACTGTGTCTGTCTTTCTTTGTGTTTGAGTCTTCAAATCCCACAGATCCCACATAACTATATGCAAATGTACAAAAGTATTAAGAAACACCTACCCCAGATATCAAGTAGTTCAATTTATCTTTTTATTCTTATTTCATTTAGGACTCTAGGTTTTTAATATTTGGAGTGTGGATTAAATTCATACTTGCAAAAATTGACTTATGAGCCTAATTTTGAAGATCACCTCCCCTTTATCTCTGTTTCTGGTCTCCACTGACTCCTATTGGAAATATCTGACTCCCTAGTTGCTAATGTTTGTGATCAGCAGTTCTTAAAACACACTGTAATTGTGTGAGTTTCTTGTCAATGGGCGAAAGAAAAACACCAAAACAACCTGATCCAGACAGCTAATATCTGGATGATGTAATTAACAGATACCTTCACACCTTAAGATAATTCATAGCAACATTAACTTTTATTTGTGTTTCTGAACATTTGATGAATTGAACTGGCTTCATTCCACCAGCTTCTGAGAGGGAAATACGTGTTTTGTTTGCTATCTAGATGTTTTCTATTGACTGGCTAACTCGCTTGGATTGTCGCTCACTCTGTGTTACAGTGTTTTTATTTATTGTGTATTTACGCAGCAATTTTTCCCTGTTCCAAGCCAAATTTCTCCCAAGGGAGACTAGAAAAGAGACTTGACTTGAGACAGAAACATACAACGCAGCTACATGTGGAGGCTGTGATAGTAAAATAGTGCGATAGAAGAAACTAACAGCTGTGACCTGCAGTATTTTAGTCTTGACTCTAGATTTCTTTCTTTATTGTCACTGAAAATTGAAATTCATATTTCGCCCAACTTGAAGACTGTTTCTCTAAAATGTTTTTTTTTTTTTGTATGCTATATATAGCCTTCAGACAATATGCTCATGATTTTGAATATGTATTATTTTTCAGGACGGTACTGAATAATTGACTCCATAAAATGCCCTTGATGGTTGCCCTGCCTGCTGGCTGTTGTAAACCATACCATCTGTTTACAAAGTCAACCCAAACTCTTTGACCAAAAGACTTTGTCATCTGTGCACAGACTGATAACACCAGCGTTAATATTCACCAGGAGACCTGAGTGTCCTTTGACATTCAGATTTCACATCTGCATTGTGGCTACAGACGTTAGGGTGCACTGAATATCACATTCAAGTGTAATTCCTTCAGTTCAGGACATTTTCAGATTTGGCTTTTATTTCCACGTAGCCTATCATCAATTGTGAGCACACTCGATAGCTTAGCATCGACAAGCTCATACAAACGTTTAAATCCAGAATATCCAGCTTAGTTTAGTGTCAGAAAAGGAATGAAAATAAAACTCTCGAGGGAATCATTTGTAAATCCCCCTAAATCCCTTTTCTTAAGCAACTACTAACACATTTCAAAATGTCATGCATATCCCAGCTTAAGGTTTTCACTGCTATGTGTCATAATACTGGGAGGAGAGCTGACACTCAGCCTCATCCTTTTCATTTCCCCTCTGCCACCAGAGATATGCTGTGCTGGAGTCTAGTTTTGATATCTATGAACTGATAAAAAAAAGAAAAAAACCCACAAGTTTCTGCCTGTTTGACTTGATAAAGGCAGGACAATGACAGATGACAGAGTTTGGCCCAGTCTGGGGATAGCTCAGCAGTTTCCTATCTATAATCACGCTCCTCACAATGCACTGAGACAGGACAGTGGCACTAACACCCGCTCTGAATTCCCTGACCTCCCTGAGTATCAGAAATGTGGACGCACATCGGCTCTTTAGACTCCTAAGTGACTATTGTGGTGGTGCCCAGCAAGAGCCACTTGTCTTTAAAGGCCATACCTGAATCTGAGTGCTGTTTGCTGAGCACTTCACTGTGAAGGTCACCGGCAAGGGAATGGAGGGTGAGCATGTCAGCCGAGTCGCTGTGCTCTGAATACAGGAGTTGTGTTGGGAGCACGTCAGCTCAGATGTCCATATGTAACAGTTACTGCTGAAAGCTTGAGCCTTTTCAGGACAGCCAATTCTTTCTGCTGTGAATGCATGATATGGATTTTTTTTTCAACATTTCTGATTACACAGTGCACATTAGTCAGAAGGACAGGTCAGCACTGCCTGACAAAGAGACTGTCATGTTTTTTATTCTGGATTATTTGGACACCAATGCGAAGGACACTGCCTCAAAGTCCTACTGGCCCCCAACGCAAATGCTTTGTCAGTGGTTTGCAAATAATGTTAAACCTCTGCACCCCTAGTATTCAGGTTTAGTCATTTCTGACCATGAAGAAACGCTGAGATTTATCCGTATTTCTCTGAAAGCTTCACAGTGGTAAATCTCAACATCAGTTTGTTACAACTGCTTTTTACCTGGGAGGCATCGGTCAGACAGTACTGTATGTTTGTGTTTCTATGACAGCAAGTGTTATCTTTAGTGTCATTAAGTGCAGCTTAACTACATACTGAGTAGCAAGGTTTTTAATATGGTGATGTTGATGGTTGCATTTATGATGTTTGAAATGTAACATAGTTAAAGTGTCTTTTGACACTAGATGTGTTATTAAAGGGAAAAATAAAATGAAAATGGGAATGATCAAGTTTTCAGCTTCCTTTAGCCTTAGTTTGATAATAATCAGTACAACTACAGTAAACCATTTTTGTTCAATGGTTAGTATTATCAGTGGCCACCCCTTGACAGATATTCTACAACCTTGTACATTTAAGGGGTCCTAATAGGAATTTACCAAAGTTGGATTAATAGTTATTATTCATTCAATTATTAATTATTCACTATCTGGTACAATGAAAACCGAATGGTTCATTCATTTCTTTTGTATCTAGAAGAAAACCACTGAAATCAGTGTGATCTGCCTCTGGAATGTAAATTTTTTATGGTAACGTATGATATATGTTCAAAAAAATATTTGAGATCGCCAAATCCTTGGGGTGGACTATTGGCTTCGCAAACTTCACAAAACCATGATGGTAGATATGCATCTTAAACTCTCATCTCTTGTTAATGTGTTAATGAGCACTGACTTACATGGATTTATTTTGTACATAAGCTGATAGGACACAGAGACACAGTATGCAACAGCAGCTCATCAGCCTGAATCAGCCATGATAGTAAAATGCAGTCTGGTCTGAGCTGTGGGGAGGTTGTGCGTCACTTGACTGTGACACAGAGTGAGACCCATTGTTCATTTAGTCTGTGTGGTGCCTGGATCCACTAGAGAGCCAACTCCTATTTACATAAAAAACATTTTTACATGAGTTTATTCAACAACCTATAATAAAAGCCACGATTTCAGGGAATCAGCAATTTTCTCCCTGCTCAGAGAGAAAAGGACAACACAGTATGAGATGCTGATTCTGCTCATTCACTCAAGTCAGCTGTAGTGTTTTGACTCTGAGGTAAACAGAAAAGGGGTCTGCACCATTTTTTTCCCCTGTCCATTAGTTATAACCTAATACAGCACGTAATGAGCTTCTGCCACCACACATTTTCACCACCACTCAACTGCGCAGCTCTTCCGATAATAGAAATATGCAAATTCTTGATGCATGTTATTAATTTCTACACTCTGTCATTTTCTCTCTTCAGAGCTGTTATTCATTCTGCTGTTTCTAATATTTTTTTCTGCTTGATAATGTTCTACCTTTTCAGGGGTCGCTGGTCTTCTGTCGTTTTAAATAGCTGCACTTCATCCTACTTTACATTTGTCATACAATAAACTGGATTTATGTTGGGTTTATTTCATGGTTATTTATTGGTGAAGTTTTTTTCAGTCAGATTAGACACAAGCTTTCAAGCCAACCAAAGCCTGTTTACTGTCTGCTGCTTCAGTACACAGACGGATTGATGCTTGACAAGAGATTGATTGCTTTAAAAAGGCAGCATGGCCTCGTGACTGTGGTGGTGACCCATCCTCTGTCGCTTCAGGTCAATCAGTCAGTGCTTATAATGATCTCCTATCTTAGTTTACATAAAGTCAGTGAATAAATTGCTGATTCAACACAGTTATGGTGTGTCACTGGATTATACAACTGCTGAAAATAACATTTGACACAATTTTAATTGCAAACTCAGAAGCTTTTATTAGTGTCATAACATTGTACATAATTAATATAGATAACATAACAACCTAAAAATAGCGTCAACTGCCTGAAAGGTTGCCTCCCCCAGGAGGAAGTAACCAGACGTACTTGGTATTTTCCAAAACAATTTCTGGTGGTTGTTAGCGTCTGTGCAGGTGCTCGGCTCGGAGAACAGCGTGTTTGTGTGCGAGGGTCTAAGTATGTCGCTGTATTTGTCGTCACATAACAGATGTTTTGTTGAATGGGCTCCATGAAACCTTCAAATAGCTCAGCAGGAGGTTCTGGCTTCCTGGAACAATCCCAGCAGACTGACAATTCACCTTCACCTCCTTTTAACTTCACCAATGGCAGAATAGATCCAGATTTACAAAAATAAAAACAAACAGAAATTATTTCTTAAAAAAAGAGTTGTAAATGTCACTACTGATTATATTGTAACATTAGATTAATGGGTGTAAAAGTGGGAGCTCTTGCTTGAAGCAATAATCTCAGTAGTACTAGTACGACTTCACCAACAAGCAATGGGATGAAAGATGCATGAAGTAAAATGACCACATATTGTTTCTGAGGGGAAATTGGTCTTCTGATAGCTGCCTTGCTCAATTTCCTGCAAACATATGTTTATAAAAAAGGGTACAAATAATGTTCTTTAGCACATTGAGTTGCCTTGGTATGAAATGCGCTATATAAATAAAGATGCCTTGCCTTGCGTTGCCTTTATTTCACTATTTCAAACCACAGGAAGCTGTTTTCTGGTTTCTTTGCCTTTTTCACCTGGAGTCACTGCTGTCTTTCTTTTGGCTGATTTAGAAACTGCCTTTATGGCCGGTCGTGACTGCTGACCATGAATTCTTAAACCCCTTAGTGAACTGTCAGTGGAGCTCCCCATATTCCTGTGTGTGTGTGTGTGTGTGTGTGTGTGTGTGTGTGTGTACAGTGGCTTTTCAGTGCCCCTGCTCAGCCAGGTTACTGTTAGCTCAGCTCCTTCCTTTCATAGGCTTCATATACCGATTCATCCCATGGCACAGTGAGCTCTGCAACGTGGACACACCATTGAGTTGCACCAATTGTGCTTGCTCAACTGCTTCTTTCGCAGTTTGTTTCACCGTATTTGCTGGAGCATGTGCTAACACGTCTTATTGTGGCGTCTTGTCGAACCTTTTGCCTCAAATTCGGAGGTCTGAATATCTGAATATATATAACAGAGGTGACCCCCTGTGACACATTGTTTACGCAGCAGAGGACACACATTATGTCCCGTAACCTCGTCTTTGTTATACAGTAGACACCACAGCTTTAACTTAATCTTTTGTGGATGTATCAGCCTCATGTTGCCTGACATAGACATTTCCTGTGCTCATTTATCTCTGCTCTAAACAGATTATAAACTGTAGCATGTCTGCAGGAAATTCTTACAAGGGGATTTTATTGTAAGATAAAACATTTCAACTATGCATCATGGGTTCGTTAATAGTTTGTAATAAAAAGCTGGCCAAAAGCTCCTCACACATAAACCGTGTTGCTAACCATTGTTGAGAGGCGGCGTAGCCCTCGCAGCTCCTCAGTTGGGATTCTCAGCACAGCTTTTATCTGCTGCTGTGCTCTGAAATACAAAAAGACAACTTGTGTGATGGAGCTCTTCTCTCCTCCACCCCGCCCCCCCCCCTCCCCTCCTCCAGGTTTCACAATCCTGCAGGCCATCATGGAGTCGGCCGTGGCCAATAACTGGCAGGTGACGGCTCGCTCGGTGGGGAACATCGTGGACCCCACGGAGTACAGACGCATCATAGAGGAGATGGACCGCCGACAGGAGAAACGCTTTCTCATCGACTGCGAGGTGGACAGGATCAACTCCATACTGGAGCAGGTACAGAGCAACACACGGTCTGTTTTATCTGTGAGGGAGAAAAAAAAGGCACTGAAAACACAACTTCCATCCTGAAATACATTTAATCAGCCTCATGTCTCTGCACATTTCATTCCCGCTACAGCAGTAAACACTGTCTACAGTACTTCTCACTTTTTGCCTTGAACACCATTCTCCATTTACACTCTCTCTGAAATAAGGCACTCTCCTTGCTTGCTCTGCTCCCTTCTTTTCATTTCTTTTTGTTATTACCCTAAGCACTTGGAGTGCATCATGATTGCCTCAGATCTCAGCATCCTCATTTAGAGACGATGTTAAAACAGGCAAGACGGGTACATTCAATTAAGGCTTGTTATTTGTTGTGTTTTTTTTTGTGCGCACATTGTTTGAGGTCACCTGGGTTTAATTCATGTGGAAAAATTAAACAGCCTCCTCATCCTTGTTTCCTAGGTGATCATCAGCTAGCACTTTTCCCACATGAGTCTTGATTCACATTCAGTGTTTGCTAAGGCGTGCCGCTCGCTGTGACTGCGCCACAGAAAATACTTTATCATCAAAAATGTATTCAATGAGGCTTAGCTGAGACTTTGCTTGCTTACTCAGAAGATCATTACTGTTCATTTGGAGGATTTAGAAGCTATGTTGCACATGTGGTCACGTTTTGTTTTGCAAATGAATTTTGAAGTGTGCACTTTCTCAGGCTTTGTGCAGTTGGACAGAGGCCAGTGCTGGAATACAAATGCTTCAAGCATGGGCATGGGCTTTTATTTGCATAGTTGAATGTTGATGATCCTGACTTAAAGGGATACTTCAACATTTTGGCAAATTGGCCCATTGCCATAATCCCTAGTCATAGCAGTAGGTTTGTTACCTTTAATTGCTGCTCAGAGATACGCTACGGAGGCTCATGGGATTTCTTGGTTTCCCTCATCAAACTCATCAAATACACAATCCAACAACTCCAAAACGCTCTTGTGGACAAGTTGTGACCTGCACATTCACCACGCTATGAGATATATAACGGAACGTTACGAGACAGAGTTGTTTTAGAGGCAAATTCATGCAAAACCGCTGATACACGTACCTGTCGGGGGCAATTTTTCCGCAAGCAATCTCTGCATTTGCCTCTAAAACAACTCTGTCTCATAATGTTCTGTTATTATCTCATAGTGTGGTGAATGTGCAGGTCACAACTTGTCCACAAGAGCGTTTTGGAGTTGTTGGATTGTGTATTTGATGAGTTTGATGAGGGAAACCAAGAAATTCCATTAGCCTCTGTAGCGTAGGGATTATGGCAATTGGCCAATTTGCCAAAATGTTGAACTACCTTTAAACCAGCACTAGCCACATTATAGCCACAGAATGTGCATTCAAATTAGACCAGTTCAATACAATGTTGTTCTCACCAGAAAGACACCAGCAGTCCTCTCTGAAATCAGTCTGTGCTCATGTTTCCCTGATATGTATCATCATACAGCCAAGCTAATAATTACTGCCCTCTTGCTGCAGTGCTCGGGAGGAGGTCAAGGTGGAGGGTAGAGGATAGGTGTGTGACTCAGACACTGGAGCATCATGTGGTTTCTTTCCACAGTGAGGCTGATCTTTTCCAAAGCTGTACTGAATACTGTGGATGGTTTCGACCACAGTGAAGCAAGCCTTAGAGCAGAGGGAGTAGAAAACATCAGCTTAGGATCGGGGCACTTGTGAGGATTTATAATGTGACCAACTTGACGGCTAAAGGTCGTGTGTTTGCTTTCAGCTCGGGTTCTTGCATCTGTTGTACCCAGCTGCACGGCAGAGTGATGTGCAACAAAAACCATTAAGCCCACAACAAGTATGCTTTGTTTTGTGTGTGTGTGCGTTTCTGTGTGTGCGTGATGGAGAGAGCTTGTTTGAACCATTAATCCTGAGCACATCTTAACCTTCTGTTCTTTGTGGAGATATTTGTGTGTAAACTCCTCTGCCCTCTACATAATGATCTTCATTACCACCGGCCCTTACGAGTTTCTCTCTGACCTTCACCGCGGATCTGTCTTTATTTCCTCCGGCGTCGGGGAATAATATGTTTAGTGACAGCACAGAACATTTTCATTAATTTGGAGAAGTTTGCTTCCCTCACGTAGATGCGGAGGGTTTCTTCAAATTTCCTCTGTATTTGACCCAACTTGTCCACCAGGCAGATAATGGCGGTCGTTCATGTGCCATCATGTCAGGCTGATCTGATCATAATCTATTCACTGTGGCGGATGAATGTGAATGGTGGCCTTTCACGCGGCATCTGTCAGAAAAGTGTCTCCAGATGCTTAAGAGCGGCAAAGACGTGCCCGCGTCCCTTGAGAACGACTCCGTGTACGAGCTGTGACATCAACACTTGCTTTAATGTAATATCAGCTCCCACAGTAAGTAGGACACACTGTCCCATAACAGCAACAACAATGAGCCTACTATAAATAGCCTACCCTCCTAGCCTGAGGGAAGATCTCTCACAAAGTCAGGAGTGAGCAAACACATCGAGATCACTCAGGCAACAAGGACGCAACCGCTCTGGACATGATTTATGTTTTAATCAGACCTCAGACCATAATAATAAAAAATGATATTTAGATTTGCATTCATACCTGCATTCAGGCTATTCTTCGAGTCTACCCAGTGGATTATTAATACATTTATACAGAGACATCCATCATTTAATTTATGCTAATTACCTTTGTTATCAGGGGTAGTTTCAGTTGCAATATAGACTTTACTTGTTGATAAATGCACCGTGGGATTTTTTTTCCTCCCCTGCTGGCTCTCTTACCACCTTTAAAAATATCACTCTGCTCATCCCTACAGTAAAGTAAAGAAGCAGCGATAAACACCTCTAAGGCTTCTCATCAATAATAGAAGCGCAGTGGATTTATAATCGCTGCCAGAGAGGACCCGTCACCTCCAGCCTCCTCCTGCTCAGTGGACAGACAGAGAAAGAGTTAGAGAGAAAAAAAAACAGACTGGAAAGGCAGAGAGCTTGTGGGAATTGAGCCATGTAGTGTGAGTCTCCCCGTCTAGTGCTGTGGAGGGAAATAAGAGAAGTGCTGAACACCCAGAGGTGCACTGAAATTCCACACCCAGTGAGTAGGATAGTAAAACAAGATGCTGTAATGGGATTATTCAGATTACATCTCTGTGTTATTTAATCCTGCAGGTGAATTGTAGTTTTGTCAGTTGCTTTGTGTGGGAATTATTGGCATGTCTTAAAAAATGTTTTCTGCAGAATAGTATCTCCATTTTATTTCCAGGTGCATTTTTACCATGTCACTATCTTAATTTAGCCTGTTTGCTAATTAATACAAAAGAAGAAGACCAAATTTATTAGATACTTTAAGAGATAGTTCAACATTTTGGCAAATTGGCCCATTGCCATAATCCCTATAGTCATAGCAGTTGGTTCGTTACCTTTTGTCGGTGCAAGATATTTTTAGAACGGTGGAGCAGAGTCGCGAGCTGCTCAGAGCTACAGTACACTACGGAGGCTCATGGGATTTCTTGGTTTCCCTCATCAAATACACAACCCAACAACTCCAAAATGCTCTCGTGGACAAGGTGTGACCTGCACATTCACCACGCTATGAGATAATAACGGAACGTTACCAGACAGAATTGTTTTCGAGGTAAATTCATGCAAAACCACTTATGCACGTGTCCGTCCGGGGCAGTTTTTCGGCAAGCAGTCTCTGCATTTGCCTCGAAAACAACTCTGTCTCGTAACATTCCGGTATTATCTCATAGCGTGGTGAATGTGCAGGTCACAACTTGTCCACGAAAACGTTTTGGAGTTGGAGTTTGATGAGAGAAACCAAGAAATCCCATTAGCCTCCATAGTGTAGCTCTGAGCAGCTTGCGGCTCTGCTCTGCTGTTCTAAAAATAGCTTGCACCGACAATTAAAGGTAACGAACCTACTGCTATGACTATAGGGATTATGGCAATGGGCCAATTTGCCAAAATGTTGAACTATCTCTTTAAGGTACCTAATAAGTGGAAGTATTAGTAGTCCAGTAGTAAATCAGAGCCCTTGAATGAGGCATCTAGCTGCACCAAATGTAAATACATGGGTCTATACGGTAGTAGGAGTGGATTTACTCTGCTGTGATCTCATCCTTTAATATCGAATCAGTTTAGAGACAGAGTGGAAGACAGTTTTGCACATGAGGCATGTATGTGAAAAGTGTTGTCGTGTGAATATTTTATCACTGACTCGTGCTATTTTGGCCACTAGTGGTGC
Source organism: Trachurus trachurus (assembly GCF_905171665.1). NCBI lineage: Eukaryota > Metazoa > Chordata > Actinopteri > Carangiformes > Carangidae > Trachurus > Trachurus trachurus. The sequence goes on along the minus strand of NC_139903.1, from coordinate 13,842,036 downwards.
CGTAGAGTGTTGTGCTGTGAGAAGGATGCCTTTGCATTGTTTATATTTCATGCTCTGAGCACCAAGATGCACATACACATCATGACTACAGGGAGTCACTTAGTGCAGACTGCAGAGATGGAAGTGAGTCTGTCTGGAGCACTGTGGTAAGACCCACTGAAAATAAAGAATAACTGAAATGATGAAATAATAACATTCATTAGGACATATCTAATTAATATGGAGAAAACACTGGATAACACAAACCTTCCTAAGCTGCTGTTACTTGATTTATATCCAGGAAACACAACAGGAATAGCAGTGTGATTAGTTGAACAAAACTAATGGATTATGATATAAACATTATCAGAGGAGAAGGGATTTATTGCCCACTTTACTTTATACTTGTTTCCTTTATTTTTAAAGTCTTCTCCATTAGGTCGTGACTGTGTATGTGACCTCTGCTTAGATTTGAAAAACCTGCTTGAGAAATACGTGACACTGCAGCTTGATCCATAATTCCCCACAAATAAACCACAACAACAACAAGAAGATAAGGATCTGTGCTTAAAGCTCCGTTTCCTTTGTCATCAACATTGACTACAAGAAGAAAACACGTCTTCTGAAAGAGAGGAAAAAACCACCGACTGTAATAGAGGAAGTTATTGTACAGCCTTGTTTGTAGCTCGGGCATCCAAAGGAGACCCAGGAGGAGTGTGAGTTAAAAGAAACCCAAATGAAAAACAACATCAAACACACACAAGCAGGAGAGTTGGCAGCCGTGACAAGGATTATATGGACATTACAACTTAATACGCTTTTTTTCATTTTCTTTTTTTTTCTTTCATTTTGCAGAGACTGGCACTCAATAAGAGGAGTGAGTTAAGGTGTGTGTAACTGATGGCTGCTTCGAATCAGCCTCTTGTATAGGCTGTACACTCAACAACTATTAGCATTTAATTAGTATTGTACTGAGGTATTTCTCTAAATGTTAAGGAGGATGTCTTTTCATATTTTACTTTGTGTGTGTTGTATTTATTGTGCCGAAGTTTCATCATGTGGCGCAACTATCTTCCATTCAAAAATTCAGCTTTGTAGTGAGAGGACTGGAGAATAAAAGGTTTTACACTGGCATTTGGAGCCATGTTTGACTGATGTACAGCCATGTCCTTCCCCTGCTGTAATTCCTTTCTTCAATGCACTTCTTTGACAGTTAAATCCCTCCTCACATTTCGCCCCGTTTCTAGTAGCATAACAACAATTAGCTGACATGGTGAAAAGGGACACTTATCAACCTTGCAATGCCCGTTCCAGTTCTGGAGAAGGCAGGAGACAAATCACTGTAACAAAGAGATGCCTCCATCAGTGGGAAGGGAGTCAAATCCTCTTGAAGGCACTTGGGCAGACATCCAGCTCTGCACAGGACTGTGGCTCCAGTCTGCTTAATTAGACTCTATCCCCGCAGGAATATTTAGGCTGATCATCCTGCAGCTCGGCCCGACCCAGGGCGGCATCAGGCAGCGCAGCACAGACCGGCCCATCCAGACAGGCGGGCAGCAGGAGTCCAGAGGATGGACAAATAATGATCATTTAGACCTGAGCTTCCAACAGTTGCTTCCCCACCCTCCTTGTCCTCTGTCTGCTTGTGTCCAGCAGCCACAGTTCGTCTCCACAACTCAAAAGAAATGGCCGCTTTTCTGTTTCTAAATGATATCCTCAGCCAGGAAAAAGAGGTGAATATTGAATGAGGATCTGAGCTGTAACGGGAGTCTGAGTGCTGGGTTTATTTTTCTGTTAGCGATGATTCATTTGATTGTAATGCGCTACCAGGGGATGGTAGGTGATGTGCTGTGATTTATTTTTAACTGTGAAGTTGAAAACTCTGCAAGGGTTCATCCTGCTGACAGCGTAGTGACTTACTGCTGGTTTAAAGCAATACTTACCTTTCTGGAACTTTTGCACATTTCTTTGTCTAAGTTAAAATGCTATTAATAATCTGATGATACATTAAAATGTAAGAGAAACCCAACAGGGTTAAAAACTCATCATTTTTTCATTCTCATATAATTCTGAGAAAAGTCTGACCAATAATATTATTCGGTCCGATTAATAAGATTTGACGAGCGACCGAACCTACTTAATATGTAATCACTTTGTGCACCCCTCTCCTCCTCTCCCCCCTCCCGACCAGGAAGAACGCTTATTGACAGAACAGTAGCAGGACACAGAGAGCAGAGGAGACTAGAGTCACAACACACACAAGAAAGAAGGTTTTTGGAAATAAATAGTTTTTTAAAAGACCAATAACTGCAGCCGCAGCTGGTCGCGGAGTTTCATGTCTGATATTGTAACGTTGATAGTGATCAGCCCCGAGTGATACGTAAACACAGGAAGTCAAAAGCATCCAGTGCTAACGGCTAGTAGCTATATAGGCTACTGTTAGCTCTGTGCTAACGGCTAGGCTACTGTTAGCTCTGTGAGTTCTCAGCGGTCCGGACCCGGTTGAACTCCGGACCGGCGCGGCTCGACTCGGCTCGGTCTGGGTTTATTTTCGGCCTGAACCAGCGCATCAGGTGGCGCTGGTCCGGCCGCCAGCCCGGCTCGTTGAGAACTGTAATCTGTAACAATCACTTCCCCTGCGTCTCCAGTAGCAGTAGGCTAACAACAGTTTATTATAAAACTCATCAGTCATCATCACTGAGTCCGTTTATACGGTTTAAAACTCCGGTGTTGTGTTTGTTTGTGTTGTTCCCGTTTCACTCGCGTTCCTGTTCTGTTTATCGTTGCCATGCCAACGCATGCAGCAGGGAGGGAGGGGGCTCGTGGAGATGCAGCAGGAGGGAGATGTGGGTGGGACTTGTGAGGGAGGTGGAGCTGTTGATTTTCAAATGTTTCTGCTGTGCTGAGTGAAATGCCAGATCGGTAAGTATTGCTTTAACAGACTGGATACCCAATTTGGATGTTTGCCTTTGGTGAAGGGAGTGTATTCATGTTTTTCATGAAATAAACTTTTAAATTTGAGTGAAATGAGAAGATTATTATTATCATGTATTTATGCTAAATAAGGTGCAGCAGCCTGGTGAAAAACAAGAGGGAAAGAGTTAGCCTGGCTCTGTCCATTGCAACGTCACAGCTCTTTGCCAAGACAGAGTTTGGCACATGACCACACATTAAATCACAACTTGTTGTTTTTATGTTTTTTTTCCTACAGATTAAACAAATGCGGTCAGTAATATGTCAGCGAGCTTAATGATAGGTGTTTGCAGTCATTATGGCGTGCTAAGATAAGGCACCCAGTAGAGTTACGTTGTAAACAAACACAGCTGCTTTCACTTAGTGTCTCTCACCAAAACACATTGTGTGTGTCCTTAATGCCTCAAACACGTTGAGTGCAATTCCCTCGTTATGAAACATTAAAGCTGAATGATTTCTATTTAAATATTTAAAAGCTGCATTGGTCACACATTGATCCGTGAGCCTGTGGTCGTCTTCTGTCTTATTGCTATGTCACTAGCTCCTGTTGTTGACCACTAAATATGAGACGGGGGTCGTGTTGGTTTCAAAATAGGAAAACTTCCTATTCATAGTCATGTCTTGTTTACGCTAATGCACCAGCCATCATTATTATAATCTACATACCTCTCCCTCTCTCTCTCTCTCTCTCTCTCATCCATCCATTCATTAGCTGCAGTGCTTCTTCTTCGAGGGTCATGCGTGGTTGGGGCTCGTCACAGCTGGGCGAGAGGTGGGGGCAGGCCTCCAGTTCATCACAGTGATGACATAGACACAAACAACCATTCATGCTCATGTTCACAATTGCACCTACAGGCAATTTTCAGTTTGCTAGTTAAACTAATTTGCATGTCTTTGGCTTGTTGAAGGAAACTGGAGACCTGCAGGAAACCCACACAGACAAACATGCAAACTTCTCACAGAAATGCCCCAGAACCTTATAAGTGCTGGGAGGCGACAGTACAAACCACTGCTCCACCATGCCGCCCAAGCATTAACTGTAGCAAATAATAGACTGGGAATGGCACCTAGACTATCATTTACATTTTACGAGCATTAAAAATTTAGGCGCTCGTGCAGTACATTCACTGCTGCAGGTTTCCTGTCCAAGGTCTTCTTTTCCCTGAGGTGTTTGAGGAGGATGTTTAGTGAGGGCTCGTTTTTGACAGAGACGAAGATCTGCGAGTCCTGTGACACTTAAAGTGCTGTTCCTCTCCGCCTGACCTCCTCTGGGTTCCTGGTGGTTTCATACACTCACAAAAAGTGATTATCCCAGGGGACCGTGAAACTGGAGCATCAGGATCCTAAAAATATTTGTTATGCCCAGATGCTTTTTTTTTCAGAGCAGCACTGCCAACAAAAAAAAGGGAGAACCCCCACAGCAAATCAAATTAAATTACCCTCCGTAACAGCATGTAACATGTTCATTTAGTTACACAAGTCAAAAATATTTTCTTGTTGATATGAAAAGAAAGAGTTGACACAGTAATTAATAAGTAAGAGACAGAATAAAATCAATAGTGAATGTGAATGTGAGAATATTTGGTCCTGAATAAATTGTTTGAATCTTCAAATTTTGCAGGACTTTGCAGAACACCATGCTGCAAGAATTATGTTATGTGTTCATGAATTTGCATTTAACTTCACTAGCTGTCCAGTAACTCCAAACTAAATGTTATTATTTTTCGTGTTGTGCCTCGTTGAGCTGTAAATGTTTACAGCAGCTGATTATTTTCTAGCAGCTAAAGGAGTTTTTTCAGAAGCAGCAGTTGAGGTGTCGGGTTTTGACGCTCGTGTGTGAAGTGTGAAGTCTCGTGCTTTCAGCCTGAGTGTTGTTACACAGACAAACAGACAACTCCAGGCACCACGGCGTCGCTACGTGATCGATGTGCTGCTGTGACCCCCGGCCTCCCACGTGAATGAAAAGCAAATGAAAAGCTGTTTCATGGTCGTTACCGGGTAAAGGCACTGAAATTTGTGGGGATGCACAGCAAAACCGAAAGTCATAGCAGAATTTTGTGAATTGAAGGCTGTATGTAACTATTTCAATATGAGAGAATACATTGATGTACTTGGTTTCTTAATATGACTAATTGTCTAATGTACATCAAGTAATGGGGGCACATTGTGAGTGACAGAACAAACCTGATTTAACTTGTGTTATGTGTTTGGATATAGAAGTGTTACAGTAGGTGATTGATATTTCATCAATAGTCCTGTCATTGGTTGAACGTCCAGGACAAAAGAACTAGGTGTTTCTGAATTGTCTGTTTTACTCCCTGATGAAGGCTTGATGCCAGGGCGTTGTAGTCATTTTAAACATGTCATTGTGACAGTGCCAGATTAATTAAAGGCATTTTTTTTACTCAAGAGAGTGCCTTGGAGTTTGTCTTAGCTTTTTACAGTCCTTTTTTTGTTTTCGTATTAAAACATTTTTTGAAGCAAACCTCCTCAAGTTTAGAAACACCTCACAATTATTATCTACACTCTTTAACACTGTCTCTGCTGATGCTCCTCAGGTATTGTAATGCAAGTTTTTGCACAGCACACTGACAATACGGGTGCATTCACCGACACACACACACACACATACACTGCAGCATTGCAAGACAATAAGCAAAAAAGCTTCAGAGTGCAAAATGTTGAACACAATTAAATCATTCTTGCATTTCCTGGGAAGGTAATTGGATTTATTGTGGTAACTGCTGGAGGTGAACAGGAAGGCCAGAGGGCCGGTCAGTCAGTCAGGACGTCCTTGTGACCACCGAGGACATTTAAGGTATCTGGAAGCAGTTAGGTTTTCAGCTGCACAGGTGTGAATGACAGCGCAGGTGAGAGCGGAGCTGCTGGGTACGAGATAAAGATCAAATCACATCAGACCTACAAGATAAAAACATAAACCACAGGGATGCCTGAAGTTCTATATCACTTCAATATGATATCACTTTCACTCTGGACATTTAACATTTAGATGATTTCAGTGCCTGAGTGTACACTTCTAAAAAAAACTGTGGGCGAGCGCAGAAAGTGCAAAGACAGGGGGAGAAAAAAGCAACAAAACAAAAAAAAAAAAAACAACCATCCACCCCCACAGTATCCTTTTGAAGCTTCTTACTCTGCAGTAGAGAATAAGAACCGAGGCAGATATATAGCGAGAGAGAGAGAGCGCACGTGAAGGGGTGAGCGAGAAAGAAGGACACAGAGGGAGAGAGAGAGAGGTTTGGCAAGTGAAGAAGTTTAAAAGAAATCAGCAAGTGCAGCTCTGCCTGTGTCTGCTGGCTCAGACAGGTGCTGTACAACGTTTTGGGTTTAATTAAGTCTCTTGTGCGAGTGAGACGTGTGGAGCAGGAAGAGGCAGCTGCAGAGAGAGAGAGAGAGAGAGAGAGGTTTGCTGGAGCCTTGACCTTATTTTACATGTTGAAGTTAATGGAAAGGAACAAGCACTGTCATCACAGTTTCTCTCCTCTCTGTGTGTGTCTCATCCAAAAACACACAAATGTACAAATGTGCCCACACGTTCCCTCTTGCCCTTGTAAATGTAGCTTTAAAATATCTTTCTTTTTTTTTTTTGTTCCCCCTTCTCTCTTCCATCTGCTCGGTGTGCGCTTCTTGAAAACTGAAGGACTTTGTCACGTCTGAATCTCAGCCCTCTCTGAATGTTCTCAGCGTTTTCCAGATGTATACGTGACTCACCGCGTGTCTCCTCTCCTCCCTGCGACTTGTAGGTGGTGACCTCGGGAAAAAACACCAGAGGATACCACTACATCCTTGCCAACTTGGTGAGAGCTCGCAACATGACACAATTCAACACAACTCAGTAATAAAAACACACACACAGAGCATGCATGACTACTCAACGTGATGCAATGCAGTGCAAAGGCAATGCAACGCTCGGTCGTACTTCTCTTCAATATGGAGTTGTGATAGATTTCTTGATGGACAAGCTCAAGGAGTTTTTAAATGTTTTTTTTTTCTTTCTTTGCTGCTAATGATTCCTTGCTCCAGCTACCAGCCAGTTGTGCTCTTTGCTCTCAGGGTTTTTCCAACATGAGCCTGGACAGGGTCTTTTCTGGTGGAGCCAACATCACAGGCTTCCAGATCATCAACCCAGACAGCCCCATCGTCCAGCAGTTCCTCCAGCGCTGGGAGCGCCTGGATGAAAGAGAATTTCCAGAGGCCAAAAACACTCCATTGAAGGTCAGAGAGGCAGAGCGTCGACTCTGCGCTTAGATTTTATTTAACCGCTTCAAAGATCCTTTTTTTTTCTTCTCCCCCCTCCTTTTTTGTAAGTTTTTAAAGTCGTAACTGTGCTTAAACAAGAGAGATGTGTCAGTCTGGATCTCCTCACTGAGATGTTGCTAAAATAACTTGTCACCTGCTTGTCCTTGAATAAAGGCGGCTTTCATACTCAGACAATTTTTATGTCAATCAAAAAGAGAGGCTTCGGTTTTCTTACTTTTTACATCAGCAGCTCTGCTTCTCTGTAGACGCCATGATCTGCCGAGGAAGCGGTTACCTTGCTCCGGTTGCAGTAGTGTTGTGTTTGCATGATGTCACTGGTGCATCACTGGGGTTTCTTGTGGCCTCTTGCTCTATTAGTACACATCAGCGCTGACCCACGATGCCATCCTCGTGATCGCCGAGGCCTTCCGGTACCTTCGGCGGCAGCGCGTGGACGTGTCTCGCAGGGGGAGCGCCGGCGACTGCCTCGCCAACCCTGCCGTGCCCTGGAGCCAAGGCATCGACATAGAGAGAGCCCTCAAAATGGTAAGACCAAGGGCACTGGCTGTGTCTGTAAACATCTCTGAGTTTTCTTTTTTTTCCATGCTATGCTTTAATCTTCTGTTATGCTTTAAAATATATATATATTTTTTTTAATCTATATTTCCCTAATTTTTCTATCTTTCTGCCTTAAAAATATCACTAAACTTCTCTTTACTTCTGTAACCAGTCTGGCATTGTATTTCATTCATATAGCACATTGAAATATTTTCAAATTCATTTTTTTCCTACTGCAGAGTGAGAAAATTAACAATTTAGTGACTTTCCTCCTTTATTAGTCTGACCTATAATCTTCCCATTGTGTTGACAGATAGTTAAAGCAATCTTTCCTTTGCTCTGAAAATTTGACCTTTTCTACATTTTTGCACAGTTTTACAAACTCGTTTCTCTCCACATTGATCCATGCCTCATAAATCAGTCCAAACATTCGCCTTTCAAATAAATTTGGACCATGAGAAGAAATCATGATGTTGTTTGAAATGTGCATTAAACAAACACCACACCTGTGAAACCCAGAGGCACTGTGGAGAGGACTGGACATTTGATATATGAGGCCCATTCGTTGCATGTTTTCATGTGGCGTTTGCCCACCTGCTGTGTGTGAGGAACAGGTGTCATCACTCTTCTCTTGGTGCCTGGCAGGTCCAAGTACAAGGTATGACAGGAAACATCCAGTTTGACACATTTGGTCGGCGATCTAATTACACAATTGATGTGTATGAGATGAAGATAGGAGGCCCCAGGAAGGTAAGTGAGCTCATGAGCACTGGAAACATCTGTCAGAGTTTAAGTCATGTGTAAACTACTCTTCACTACATTAGCATGCGAAATAGAAACCAGAACTGTACGTTAATAAATACGAGCACCTTTCAGGCAGCTTCGTGATGCAGCACTTGATTCCTTTTGGCACGCTGGCAGCGCACGAGTTAGAGGGTTGACTCTGATTTGGACAGAAGCTGCCAGTAAGTCTTGAAAAGCCAGCTCAAATCATGTGAGCGCACGTTCCCCCCGAGATCTGAATCTGGAAAACATCCACTGAGAGTCAGCTGAGCCCTGCAGACAGGAGCTGGAAGTGTTGAGCAGCTAGACCGTGACATAGCTCAAAACTCAGAAACCTCATGAGCAAAACAAAGCAGACGCACAAAGAGGCTTCACTCTTCATCTGCTGGACATACGTTTTAACTCTCACTTCTACAGAAACAGATTTTTTTTCCTAGATGAGCTGCATCATGTTTTCAACTGGAAAATTTGCCACTGAACCCACTGACGGCGCAGTGAGTGGTGCATGTGTGAACATTTGATATGTTTCATGTTGAGCACAGAGCTGTTAATCACTCCTGTGACATTAAGCAAAAAAAAGCCTACACAGCACCCAGCAGAGAACAACAGGCGATGTACGGCTCGTAGGCCGTCTTTGCGAGATTATAAGTAGCTGATATAATTAAATGAATGTATTTGATATTTTAACGTGACTTCAGTTTTCAGCGTTTTCCTCATGGAAATCCTCTGACAAAGGCTGTAGACCATCATCCACTAAACGCTCCATTAATACCTTCTCTAATGATGCTGTGAGGTGGGTTAGAAGCTCTTGTGGGCTTTACAGCTTAAATCCTAACAGCAGCATTCACTCGGAGATACTTGTACCTGCCCCTGCAGGATTAAAGTGCATCTGAAAAGAAATTACATGTTTACTTTATGCCTTAGGATAAAGATGCACATGGTGAATTAGACGTCCTCCTGTCCTCTTATGAGAAAACCAGTATCCAAAAGGGAGGAAATCACCATATTTGGTCCTACTGTATAGCCAATAAACATATTTATATTTTACTAGACTTAGACTTAGATACTTTATTGTCATTGTCATAATAACACAGTTATAAATAACAACGAGATATCGTTTAGAGCAGCTTAATACTGATGCAGAACTAGTGCAAAAAGTGCATATTACATTGCATTAATGTCCAGAGGGGCCCAGCAGTAGGTATGCACTGGTCAGATAAGGATCGAATATCGGCCCAGATATTGATTAAATTAGATTGGTATGGGGCTGATCCATGACGCCGATCTAATTCACTTCCATTCTATGTTTACATGTCTACATCACGTGCCAGCAGCACTAACCCTAACCCTAACAAACACAGAGCAATAGTGTTTTACAATGTTAAGTAAATAGAAATAAGTAATGTTTAAGTCAAACCTGATGCTTTCACTCTCCTCCACATGGTAAGGTATACAGTTTATTATTCAACATGGGTATCAGATTGGTATCAGGCGATACGCTAAGACCAGGTATCGGTATCGGTATCGACATTGGGACTTAAAAAACCCAATAGGTCCATCCCCTTTAAAATCATACATAAACACACACACAGACAGGAAAGGGCGAAGAGCTGTGACACATTAGCTTCCCCGCTGCACTGTGTCCTTTTTTCATCTACAAGCATGGACACATGTCTGGTCTTGTGTCTTGGCGTAAACAAGCCAACAAACATCCACAGGGGGGAAATGTTCACTCGCTCGAAAACAGTCATTTAGCTCGTTAGCTCGAGAGCTGTAGCACTCGTGTCAATGTGTGTTAGCTGAGACGCCGAATTAGATCTCTTCATCTTCAATACCACCGACAAAACACTAGAGTCTGCCCCTTTATCAGCTTGTAAGGCACCGAGATCCCAGATAGACACGGTCTCATTGTGTCCACTGCTCTGCTGTACTGTAGCTGGGCTTTGTGTAACAGTGCAGACCAAAGTCAAAGCACTGGCGCCTGATCACACACACACACACACACTCACACACATACACACACTCACAGAACTGGCACCACACGGCTTGGCTATAGCTCCACGACCCTGACCTCTGAAAGGGTCCCCACCAAAAGCTGGCACCAAGTGGAAGTGGCCCCATACTGTCCACATAGCTCAGCTCACAAGGCAACATACATCAGAGCAGAGCGACCCTTAAACCCAAACTCAGAGCGAGACAATCTGCAGTGACAACAGAGTGAGTGAGTACTGTGTGTGTGTGTGTGTGTGTGTGTGTGTGTGTGTGTTCCAGCTACCAGCATCGGGAGACATCGATTTCTTCTCGGCTGAATAAATCAGAGTTTGTGTTTAACAGAAATCATCATAATGCAGCTCCTGGAATCAGACACACACAGGCCTTTGTGTGTTTTGTTTTTGTGCTGTTTGCTGTGTGTGTGCCGTTATGTGTAGTATTAATAGAACAGCAGAACAACCTGCTGCATGGGCTAGATAAAGACACACATTTAAATTTATTAGGTTTGTCTTACTGGTTTTAATTTTATCAGCCTTCGAGTGCTCCACTTGTGCTGCATTCCCGTTATATAAGAGAACATTTGCTGAGCCAGGAATAGATTACTCCTACTCTGCTCAACTGTAGTTCAGGTGAAGTGAGAAGCACCACTACAAGCTTTTAATAAAACCAACACTGTCTCCTGCTGCACAGATAGAGCCGACCAACTCACACGCACTTGGAGGCTCTACTGTAAATAATATATATTTATGTATAAAGGACAAGAAAATGATCTCTTTCTGCTTCTTGTAATAACTGTGAACCTTTATGTCATTTTCAGATCGGCTACTGGAATGAGTACGAAAAATTTGTTTATATAATGGATCCACAGGTCACCAACGAGTCCTCTTCTGTGGAAAACCGAACAATTGTGGTCACTACTATTATGGTACACACTCAAACAGGTTTTAAGTGTTTCACCTTAAGATTTCTGCCACTCAAGGTCAAGGTGTCCATTGTTGCAATCTGTCCTGGGAGGGTAGAATAATTTTATTTTCAGTTGCTTTCCATCCACTCACTACATGTTGAAACAGTCGATTCACAAAGAGTGTTTCAACTGTATCCGTGTGGGTGCCAAAGCATTTTGGTTTTTTTATATTACGGTGGGCTGTTGTAGTAGTGACATCACAATAACGGCTTTGGTAAAGACAACGGTAGCCATAATCACCATCGTATTTACATTCAGTGCATACGTAAGTAAAAATGTTTCCCTCTCATTAAGTAAAGCGTCGGTGACAGCTGCTGCGTCTCACCGGAGACATGAAATGATCTGCACACAAGGGCGACATAAACAACCAAAGGCTGCAACCTTTGGCTGTTTATCTCGGCTCCAATCGACCTCTAGCTACCTAAAGGTTTGGCACTGTAACTGTAATGTGATATCTCTCTAAAACTCACCAGTGCCCACTAGTGCATCAGGTCTAGACACAGTGCTAGTTAGACTAGTCAGCTGCAGGTCAGTGATCATCAGCCATTTTTAAATGTAAGATAAGGTGCGCCTTATCTTACATTTAAAACCATGGCCTCTCGCTCCTTCTGACTTTGTCTATTATGTTTTCATCTTAGGCAAATTCAGAATGTAATAGTCATACATTCTCATTTCCACGTCTAAGAAACTCATTATCTCCATGACCAGACTGGAAACACAGCAGTATTCAGAGTGAGGGAGGAAAAACAGACAGAGTTGTGTCATTGCATTATTTTCTCACTGCCAGGCATGCCTTTGATTTGAATATAGACGACTGTTATTTTAGAGGCATTATTACACTCATCTCATTAACTTCATCTTGCTTTTCTTATGTTCCATAACTTTTAAAGAAAGTGCCATGTTTAATGAAAGGCCACCCTATTATTGTAGGGTGCGACTCTTTCATTTTGTCTTCTAACATTGTACATGACTGCAGGATGGAGGAGAAGGTAAAGAAGGACTAGCTCAAACTAAATCTGTTGGATACTCTAAAAGCAACAGACCCCTCTGAGGATGACTTCTATTGTAAGTCAGATAACCTCTGAAAAACATGTACGTGCCTGTAACAAAACAAATCACCATTGATGAATATCCCAGGATGACGTCAGCTCATCTAAAGGAGATTTAATGGCAAACATGTTTTAAATGTTGGAGGAATCACATGATATTTTATTGCAATCCACAGAGAGGATGTTAATTAGCCAAACGACACCATTAAAAAAAACAAAAAACAAGCAGATTATTTTACTGTCATGAAAGAACAAATGAAAAGCAAATTGAAACAGTGAAATATTTTTTACTTGGCCACGACTTTTCTGAAGTGGTTCATACATATTGTACACGACTGGATGACTCCCCATGTTTCTGACGTCTTTAATCTCTCTGTTGTCACTGACATTTACTTTATGAACTGGAAAAGTGCTCCATTCAGCTTGTTCTTCCCCCGTCTGCCACGCTGATGCAAAGCACATGCAACCCCCGCTTGTCACCCATTTCCACAGATTTAGATTTTGGATGAGGATAGCATGAGGGAGCCCTGACGTCCTGCTTTGCTTCCTTTTATATGTGTTAGCTGCTTCGCTCCTCCCGCTGGCCCAGTTGGCCTCTTTACTCCAGCAGCGGCACTGCTTTCTTTTAGTCTGCTGAGTCCCCCAGTAACATGCCTGTTACTGATGTTGTGTAAATGTGTTAAACCTCCGCTGTGTTCGTCCATCCATGTGCCCCACGTGTGTGTTTGTCCCACCCTGCATGTGTGCATGCCACTGTGCCAAATCAAGGCCCGTGACCTCTGAGGTCCGGGCCGCTGTGTGGATGTGTGCTCGTCTTCTTTACTGTGAACTCAAAATTCTGTCTAATTAACAGGAAGCTCCGTATGTGATGTACAAGAAAAACTATTTGACGGCGGATGGGAATGACAGATATGAAGGCTACTGTGTCGATTTAGCTTCTGAAATTGCAAAACATGTGGGCATAAAATATAAGCTGTCAATAGTGCCAGACGGAAAATACGGAGCCAGAGATCCAGAGACCAAGACGTGGAACGGGATGGTGGGTGAACTGGTTTATGGGGTAAGTGTCAGTGTCCCTTTGTTATTCATGCTATTTAACCCACAGATTATTGTAAATGATGTGTATAATGTCTTGAATGTCCTCTGCACTTAAACAGAAAAGAGGTTTTTTATAAAACTTCCTCAGTCTACTTTCAGAGCCAGACCAAACGCATACAGCATGATGCAAGTTTATAGCAAATATTACCATGTAAAATATTCTGTTTTACCAGCCACACTTCACTTGTTGTCAGCCAAGTGGATCTGAATCATCTGACGCCTGTGATGTCTTTGGTGGTCTGATATTTCAAAGATACCGGTAATAATCAGTCATGTAAACAGAAACAAAACAGCTACAGAAAAAAAAGAAAAGAAATGTAGAAAATGTGGTTGAAGTGGACTGTGTGGTAAGTTTTGGAAAGGACTTCTTCAGCTGTAAATTCACCTTGACTGGTTTCATCATCCGTCTTGTGGCTCCCACACACTTGAGCTGGCTTTAACAAGACGATTTGCATCTTTTATGAGACCTCAGCTGCCGGATGAATAATGTAAAAAAAAAAAAAAAAAAAAATCTCACACGGCAGCCTGGGATCCAAACAAATCTGTATGCAAGCAGTGCCTCGGTGCAGATTTCTCAGTTTGACACCTGTTGCTGCAGTTATGACTACACCGGTATTAATAACGTAGATGGACGGAGGTGACCCCGTGGAATAACTGAAATGGCCATGACAAGCCCTCAGCTATATTTCTGCATCAACAATGAATTTGCTTTGGCATTAATTAGCCATTCAGATGCAGATGAGCTCACAGAAGAATAAATAATGGACGGCTGTGTTCCCTCCTAACTTCATCTATGATATGAATCATGTAGGTGAAATATTTTGGTGTTTTTAAGTCAGAGTGTGGCCCAGTTACAGCTCCACTCTCCACTTAAAGCATCTCGCTGCAATCGTTTGTTGTCGCAGTGAGATACTAATTGATGAGCCTGTCGGGCTTTGCAGAGGATCTGATGGAGTTGAATTTAACAGGCTGATTCACATTTCATGGAGTCCTTACATAATCCCCTCCACCTCTGTCTTCCAACCCTCCGCTTGATTCATGGAGGAGATTTGGATCGAGACAAAGACATTAGCCAACACAAATGCTGAGTGACTCATTTTCAAATGGCAGCTTCGCTTTCACTGCCGTTATCACCGGTCTCTGGCTCAGTATATTCTAAGCTGCTGTATTTCACCGTGTCCAATCTCTTTACTCTGTGAATTCACTGTAAAGTTGACTCCTCGGCCATGTGTGTGCGATTTGAAGACAGTGTGACTTGTGTACATATATACATGGTTTATCAATATTTCCTTTATGAAGTCAATATTCAACACTTTGGTTACTTATTTATGATTTCCTCTGTATGACTAACTCCCAGTGTGCCTGTTCCCATTTTCACAGAGAGCTGACATAGCCGTGGCTCCTCTAACTATAACACTGGTACGGGAAGAAGTGATAGACTTCTCTAAGCCCTTCATGAGCTTGGGCATCTCCATTATGATTAAGAAGCCTCAAAAGTCCAAGCCCGGGGTGTTCTCCTTCCTGGACCCGCTGGCCTATGAGATTTGGATGTGTATAGTTTTCGCCTATATCGGCGTCAGTGTGGTGCTCTTCCTGGTGAGCCGGTTCAGCCCGTATGAGTGGCATCTGGACGAGAACGATGAGGCCAAAGACCCTCAGAGCCCCCCAGACCCTCCAAACGACTTTGGGATTTTTAATAGCCTGTGGTTCTCCCTGGGCGCCTTCATGCAGCAAGGATGCGATATCTCACCAAGGTTGGTTGTTGTGTTCATTCTTCACCACCTCTCAGTTGTCCTCCTCATCTCTCTGCATTTTTATGGTCCCATTTCCATTCTACCATGGTGCATATAGGTTATTTTGAGCTTGCTGTCCACCTAACCTCATGCTTCACTTCACTGCACTTTCCTCCCATAAAGACCTCACTCCACTGTGCATCCATTTGTTTTCAAGCTGCATGCTGGCAGTGATGCTTTGCATCCACAAAATAACTTATATCCACCATGCTGAGGGCTGTAAATGCACAGGGGTCATTACACTTCATCCAAAGTAGCTGCTTGACTTCCTCATGACTTTTGGAGGGCTACCGTGTTTTTGCTGCATGTCCCATTTTACGGTCATCAACTTGGTGCATATAATGTATTTTGTGTGGACAAACAATCATCAGCACCGTAACTCCATGATGTATTTCCTCAGTATAATTACCATCCTGTCCATTCATCCATCCATTCATTTATCTCTTTACTTCTCATCATTGTGGTGTACTCGACCTCTTCTTGGATAATTCCTGCTTCTGACATCCTTTCTTCTGGAAATTTTGAAGATTATAAAGAAGCTGGTTGAAGACCAATGACATATGAGTCAAGAAGTTTTCACAGATTCTGTTTCATTTGATATTGAATGGAAATAGTGATGATGTGCCACCGGGAAAATGTAGAGGTCTAATGAAAAGTGGTTTTACATTCTGTCGGATTTTATTAATTGTTTAAGGAAACAAAAAAATCCCACTTTTATCACTCTTTTTGTTAAGCCTAATGACTTAACGACTGTTTCTAATTTCCACGGTTACAGAAAGACAATTGCTGCATCTAATGGTTATAGATTTGATGCCACAGGCTAAATCCGAGCTCAGGTTCTTGCGTCAGTTCAGAGGAAGCAGCTCCTGGAAAGCTGCGATCTGAAGTTGTGAGTCTGCAGTTCGTTAATGAAAAGAATCAATTAAGCAATAAATGTAGGATTTTACTCTAGCACACGAACCCCTTTGAATAGAAACTGCTGAGTCCATATTTTTAGCTAAACAGTAACATAGACCAGCAGTTTCCAGGTCACTGTAATCACCAGGAGAGGAAGTGTATCCACTGTTTTACATAACTTAATCACACCTTTTGTGATCTCTAGTGTTTGTTTGTTTGTTTTTTTCGTCTGTGTGTTTACAACGTTGCCTCTGGGTCTACTATATTTAGACCATCTCAAATCAAGTGTGTAAATCAAGTGTGTGTGTGGTAAACTGGCCTTGATCTGACCTTTTAGGTAATTATCTCCATAATTGCAAAAACATACACAGATACATTTTGAGACTCCGCCTGCAGAAACAGCCTCTCTCAAACCTTGATGATGGAGGTTAACAATATACTGCAGGTGACAAAAATATATGTATAGGCCTACTGATAGCTTTTCATATACACTGCAGTGATTGGACTTATATGGGTCCACATTTGACATGAGAAATGTGAGTTAACCTGTGATTGTGCATGTTGGGGATGGCATCAGGAAAAAAAAAAGTCCAAATTGAAATTATGGGCTTGAGGTTGAACTGTGAGGTGCAGATTTGAAGTCGGAGCCTTTACGCTGATGTGAAGAAACTGTGAAGAATTGGTTTAGGACCAGTGAGCTGGATGGAAGTAGCTGCGTTACTGAGCAGTTTGGCTCATCACGCCCTGACATCAATAACAGACAGAGTCTCATGGCTTTTAATTCAGAACTGTTGTATTCTCTGTGATCTAAATTTGTGGTGGGTGAGTGTTACTCTTTGCAACAGATCAAACGAACAAAAGCCTTCACTCAACATCAAACACAGGCTCCAGCAGAGACCTCAAGTAGAGGAGCTGACTACCTGGCACAAGATAATGTTTACACTTACTTGGCAATGTTAATTCAAAGATCAGGACTCTGCTGTCCCTCGGATGAACCAAGGTAATCTTTGACAGATTCTGGAGCATCACATGAGCCTGCAGGCTACTGCTGTTGCTGCTGTTGTTGTTGGGCTGAGCATTGTTGCCAATGTGGGATGGCCGCTCACATAAATGAGCTCCAAAACGAAATGTGGACGCAGTTATATTGAGTTAATGAGGCTTATTATGACTTTCAAAGATTTAATCAGCTGTAAAGGCTGCTACGTTGAGTTAATGATACTTCACTTAAATTAATTCATGCTAATATGTGAGAGCATGAGACACCAGGGACGTGCAGTTACCTGGACAGTTGATTCAACACTATACAGAGATTTTTCTTGAGTTTTGACTGTGAGCCCGAGACGCAGTGGGAAACGACCCTCTTTCCCCGTCCTCATGCAGATACGAGCATCTTGCTCTCATGTCTCTCTCTGCTTCATGTCCCTCCTCTCAGGTCTCTGTCCGGCCGCATCGTCGGAGGAGTGTGGTGGTTCTTCACCCTCATCATCATCTCCTCCTACACGGCCAACCTGGCTGCCTTCCTCACCGTGGAGAGGATGGTCTCCCCGATCGAGAGCGCCGAGGACCTGGCCAAGCAGACAGAGATCGCCTATGGGACGTTAGACTCAGGCTCTACGAAGGAGTTCTTTAGGGTGAGTGTCTCAAGTGGCTGTCGATTCGTCTGTGCCGTCACTGTGCCCAGTGTAACGAGAGCTGCTCTAACATAATCCTAATGTTGGCCAGAAGCACAGAGCTGAATTAGTCTGCAGAGCTTTCATGTGGCTTTTGATTTATTGCCTGCCGGGTAATGAATTGAACGAATAATCAATAAAAGAATGTCTAGAATTGTATTTTTCCCTGATACAGCACTAATGCTTCAACTACACTTGATTAATTCAGTGCAGTTTTATTAAAAAGGGAGTTAACTATAACTGTGGGAGTAAACAGTTGTAAGAAAATTGCATGCATTTGTTTTGTTAAGTGACTGAAAAGGCGTTGCTTTGGGATGGATGGTGAAGATTAGCTCATGTGTTTCCAAGTGTCAAAGCAGAGCAGTGTAAAGCACAGGAGGGAAAAACTGTGATTCACTGTGCTCACAACAATAACTTTACAAAAAAAAAAGATTAAACCTTTTGGCAACAGAAATGCTTAAGTTATACAACTGTGAAAATAGATTAGCACCTTTATAATTACTGATTATTTCCTGTATCTGTGTTACTTGAGTTTTTCCACCGCTCTAGTAGCCTAGACCAGTAGCAAGTCTGAGCCTTTTTAATCCAATGTGAGAAGTAAATGATTATATATATTATAGCCTAATGTAATATATATTGGACCCATTTTTCACAAACCGCACGTCTCCAGAACATTCTGACACAAAATGAGATTTTTCAGACCAACAGATCAGGAGAAAATCAACTTTATTCAGGACCTGTCACTGTCTCAGAACCACACTCTCACAAGATTTCTACGAAGGCTGAAATCGTTTGCCAACTGATAACCACATGTTTAGCAGGTCCAGACTTGTTTTTTCATGGATTTATACTAAGGTTACACTTTAAAACTTTCTTGATTTCACACAATCCAGTCTGCTTTTGCTGTGGGACAGTTCCCACTTAGGAGACCTGAACTATTTATCCCATCTCATTTCAGTATCTTCTGTATAGAGGGTGTTTGCTAATATATGTAGATTAATTTCCATAATCTCCACAGTGCATAAACATCTTCTAATAAGAAAAAAAGATTAAACATCAAACAGTGTTGGCCATTTAGAAAGGCAGGTGGCAGGTGGTATTTAATCCTTGTGTAATCGTTTTGACACTTGCGGATGACATTTTTGAAATTCTGCATCAACTTTGTGAAGCTATTGCTGCCTATTTCCGATTTGTTCAGCATTATAACACAGATGAAGTGAAATGAAAGGACAGTTTAGTCTGATTATCAAGCTTCTTCTGTGTGTTTGAAACTGTAAAGAAAAAAAACTTTGAAGAGGAGCTACAAGATGTCATCATAATTCCAATTTGTAGACCTCTGTAAGAAGAAAAAAAAAAAACTTCAATCACAAGGAAGGCGTCCTATTCCTCAGAAATGGAAATGTCATTCACATCCGATGTCCAGCTCTGAGCTGTGCCTATTTTTAGTCCTCCTCGGTCTCTGGGTGCGATCGCTCCGAGTGAGTCTGAGACATTTGATAAATACAAACCGTGCACTCTCTCAGATTTGGGAGTGATCAGTGTTTCAGACGGCGGCTCAGACCCTCAGGGTGTTATAGCGTCACGTCTTACACTTCTCTGCTGAGATTTATAGACAGCTAATGCAGACATACTGGAACACAGTGAGTATAATGCAGCGTATTTCTATTAGATTTACTTATCGGCTCCATTTTACACCTGCTGCTAGTTGGAACGGGCTTTTCTTTTCAGCACAGAGTCAGTCAAAACATAATCAAATTAAGGCATGCACAGCTCCCGGGAGAAAAAAGAAAACACATTTTGATGAAATTTTTGCCTTTGCGATGAAATATTCCTGTTCTTGTTCGTGCGAGGAAGAGCTTTTAGAGGGATGGCGTGTATAACGTCTCTGTGGCCTGACTGATTTTTTACAGTATAAAGGCGTTTTGAGCAGACTGACATGATCTGCTGTGTCAAGCTGAACCGAGGCTGCACCGAGGTCGTGCAATCAGCGAGATCAGTGCTTAAGAGGTCATCTGTAACTGGCTGTCTCCTGCACTGCAGTGCTTTGAAACAGCACTGAAACTCATGAAAAATGTGGTGGCTCAGAAAGAGAAGGAGAATATCCAGAAAGCTGCACCAGAGGAGGCAGCAGGAGAATCTTAATGGTTCTTTAAATGACACCAACTCTTTCAAAAAATCTGTTTAGGGGATTTATAGTTGTCTCCAAAGAAAATGCAAAGTAAATGTATGGAATAAGACTCCTACTGAATCACACGGCTGCCAGAGACTCCCTTCTTTTACTGTGTAATAACTCAAACTAGACTTGTAGCAGAGGCCCAGATATTATCACCGGAGAGACAGACAACAGATGCGATACTAAACTGGACCCTAACGTTTATTGGAGTTGTTTGTCACTTCGTTTAAAAACTCCTTATTCCATTCAAATCAAAAATGAGTGGTATGAGATGATAAAATAAAGACCGGCGTGACGTGCAGTGACGTGGCACAAAACAGAAACTTTTGACTCAGTTTTGACGAGTCCGCTGGGTGTTTTTTATTATTATTATTTATAATTCAGCAAAATATCAAACTGATTATTTTAGAGGCTTCCTTAGTGAATCATCACATTAAAAGCAGCAGATCCAGAAGCAGCAGCAGCTCCACTCTGTGGATGTGCTAATCCATGAAGTATTTGGCAGGCTGTGATTTGTCAAAGGTGCTCCTGAGGAGATAATTGACAGGCGTGGAGTGACTTCATCCTGCGTGACAAATATTCTGCTTTTCTTCCTCCAAACAGTCGGTGCAGAGGAGCCATCTGAGCAACGGGTTATTGAAAACTGGTGGTGAAAAGCTAATGATTAATACGAGCCGAAAATACATTTACAGTGATCTTCAAAGAAGATGCATCACCTATTCCAGGTCGTACAGCCTCCTCAGAGCACGCAGCATAATGACACCCAATATCTACATATATACTGTAGTTATCAAACCACTCAGCTTGGAGAAGCTTTTTTATTGAAATAGATTTGAACTTTTAATTCCTGCTCTCATCTAGATAGCTTCATTTGAATTTACTTCACATGTGACATTTAGCCAGCAGCAGGCAGTTAGCATAGGTTATCCTGGCCTGTTTTTACATGGTTGTTTGTACTAGAGACTTTAAGGACTTTGGTTTGTACAGAGTAAAACAAATGAAAATGGGTCATCTTAAGAGGTTTGATTAAACAGATTTTTTAAAAGTATTTGCAAAACTTTTAGCTGTTTCTCCCTGTTCCCAGTATTCATGCTAAGCTAAGCTAAACTAAGCTCTAGTTTCATACAAAGATGCAGTGGTATCACTCCCCAAATGTCAAACTATTCTAAAGGGAATTTCAAACAATTTAATCCACATTTCAACACATTATTTCTTCATAAATTGCTGAATACTATGTTTCCTCAACCTTCGCTTGCTTCTATTCATACTGAAGTTATGGTTTGCTACATGTTTCTACACTTTCAATAAGGCGCTATTGCTGACACTTATTTTGCATTTAGTTTAATGTTGTGCAGTGAATAATGTTGATGTTGAGTTTTTAGACGTTAGTGGAGAAAAGTAGCGAAAGTGCACTGAGGAAATGATTTAAAGAGGTGTTTTCTTTCAAAGTACATTGGTTAGAGGTAATTTCCATCACTCTGTTGCTGCTTAACGAACCATGCAATTATTCAATAACTTTAATTAATTTGTTTCCACTGAACAGCACAAGATAGAGATGAAACACCAGGGCGATTACATATGCTTTGTTTGGTCTGTCATTTCTGTTTTGGGACGTCAGTGTGACAGACGCACTCAGAGGGCTGTGAATCACTATCAGCTCTACAATCCACTTCTGACTGGTGGTTAAATTGGAGGCTGAAATGATTTCAGTTTAGACCAGTTTGTTTGAAATTCATCGTCGGCCACAGGATATGATATTGGTGGATACATTGGTCATTAATGATGAATAATTTGTCTTAAATCTCGACTGCTGATCAGACCGACAACACGAGGAGTTTCACAGATTTCCGCACCGGCTCCTGATGAGCTTGCGTCTTCATGTAACCCAGAAAAGAATTGCTGTTTTCACACTATGGTCCGGCCTGTCATCAGTTATTATTGTCATGTTAAGAGTGTTTACATGAACACTCAACTGAACTGAAATCGTGCATATGTCAAGAATGATTCACTCGCTAGCCCGAGCCCACAATCCATTACATCTCTGGTGAATTATTTATGTTGCAGTACACAACAACTGAGTTGACATAGTTTGTCAGTTCACTGCGATGTTTTCTTTTACTTTCACCTACCAGACGTGATGTGGGACTGACTCACACAGCTGCTGAACACACAATCTGGATAAAACTGGGTACACAGACTTGATCCTTCTATATCAAATGCTATAAATAAATACATGGCAGTGCCCAATTATTAAGGACAACTGAAATAATTAAACATGCTGAACATGAGTACAGAGTATTATGTCCATTTCTAGTCCAACTTTATTATGTGTGGTAAATAAGAAATAGAATAGAATAGAAAATTATTTATTAATCCCTAGGAGGGATATTCAGATCGTCCAGCAGCTTACATTACCTAAAATAATATGATATAATGATACAAAATGATATAAAAAGTCAAACATCTACCTATCAAAAGACATTGATGTGTACTACCATCAAAAATCACAAATGTCATATAGTTTCTGAATAATTTTAAGTTATAAAGATATTTTGATGTTTGTGCACATTTTTCTACTTCCTGTTTTGTCAGATTATGAAGTTGACTGCAGTGTCATGAATACGGTCCTGACAAACTTCCCCTTGAAAACATTAAGGAAATATGAGAAAGTTTCAAGCCAGAGTTTCCTCCGAGATGCTCCTCCATTTCCAAGCTCAGAATACAAGGTCACGTTAGCCCAGTTTAACGCAGCCTCTCTCCGTTCCCCCTCTATTGTAGACAGCTGTGTACTCCTGCTCCCCGGTGGCCGGCGATCAGCCTCTTGCTGGCCATTTTTAGCAGCGTACTGAGTGTCAGAGCGGGGCTGTGCTGTGCATGTCTGTGGCTGCTCCAGCTGGCAGCCGACTGCACCACAGAGGTGAAGCTGTCACTCCCAGAGTGAGCGGGTCAAATGCGTAAAAAGACAGAAGTATTCCTGAACAAACTGTGCACACGCTAAAACAACAAATAACACAAATTGATGTTTGGCCTGTCATGTGGAGTCGCTGATATTTGACCATGTTAGAGCAGATGAGTGTGAAATAATGAGAGCCTGTAACGCGTGATGTCAGTCTTCGTCTGGCCTGGAGTGGTTAATAACGGTTTGACGTACCAAATTATTGGAGAGACATGGTTTTTATTTTCCCTGATTGCAGAAGTCGTTTGAATACAGTGACCAAAAGGATGAAAATAATATTTGTCGGCTGCTCAGACGAGAACTGCACGGGCTCGACCACAGCAGGGGTCCATTATCTTTCATCAGGCACCAAAGAACAAGACACAAAACACATTAATTCTCTGAGAAATCAGCTAAACTTAGGTCACTGTGCTGGTTTGGTCCAGAAATGTTCAAAACAAACAGGACAAAAAAGAGACATGTTACAATTTGTTATTGTAACACAAAGGCTTTGCCACTCTCTATGTGATAAGAAATATTTGTTGAACTTTCTACCTTTTTCTCTCTGTTTCACAGTATATTTCCCAACATACTAAAATACATGTTGCATAAACAGTATATTAACGTGAAGTGTAACATATTTTTACAATGATAATCTTCAAAATCATCTTTGTTCAGTAAGGTTTTAGCCCAAAATCGATGGATTTAGATGGATAATATTGTATATAAATGTACCAAAATGTAAAAATGACAAATGACCTAATTAACAGTTCTTTCAGCACTTTGAATATTCTGTTAATAACCTACAGTGCGGTTACTGTAGTCGCTACGTATTTCAAAAGTGTTTGACACATTTAAAAGTTACATAAGCACCATTGTCAAATCAAGTGTAGGCTACTGATTGATATGTAAAAGGACTGATTTGATTTGAATATCAAACGATGACGACTTCAGCTGTAACCTGCTGGTCGGAGCACACGCCGAGGAGGAGGAGGAAGAGGAGGAGGAGGAAGAGGAGGTCAGGGCTGTCTGTTATTATTGATACCAAACATGGTCGGCAGTTTGCTTCTGCTGAGCTGCCAGATTGTCAGACTTCAGGCTGCTGGCACCAGGCCCACTACCTCCGCTGCACTGTTTGCATTTAAAGGGTAAATCCACTCTGAACTACAAGAGGCGAAAGTGTCAGTGCTCTGTCGTGTGTGTGTGTGTGTGTGTGTGTGTGTGTGTGTGTGTGTGTGTGTGTGTGTGTGTGTGTGTGTGTGTGTGTGTGTGTGTGTGTGTGTGTGTGTGTGTGTGTGTGTGTGTGTGTGTGTGTGTGTGTGTGTGTGTGTGCGCTGACATGTTGAAACACATTGCACTTCAGAAATGTCCCAACAGGTAATTACAGCAGCTGTAATGGCTGAAGACACCTGATGTCCTGTCACTGTTTGAGGTGTGGGCTGACGGGCAGCAGCCGTTTCCTTGCTGGACCGCACCGTCAGAGCCAGCTCTGTAATCATGACTGGTGCTGACTGACTGACTGTGTCTCCACTACTGCTCAGTGGAGTGCAGAGCTGCAGTCGACCAAGCAGCTCTGGTTCCTGGGGACCTGCAGAGCAGCAGAGGAGCCTGTCCAATACACTGAGCCTCATATCACCTCCATTATGGCAAATAAACTGCTCTCATTAGACGCATCATTGTTGCTAAAGGAGGAGAAGGGGAGCGAGAGAGGGAGAGGGAGAAGTCGTTTGTAACAAGCCTTCGTACCAACCACTTTGTCCAGTTTCACACATAAAACAGAGAAAGTCTGACCTGCCTCTAATACAATCTGTTATGTTCTGGAGTTGAAAATAAGTTAAAATGAAACTATGGTGGGTCACAGAAGTTGGAGGCTGTGAGATACACGATAACAAGTAAAGTGTGTCTCAGAGTGCACCAGGTTTAGTTAAGTTTAAGGCTGTGGCCTGTTACTGCATGTTAGTCTATTTTTGGCTGAGATGAAGTAAGAAAAATCGTCTTTCTCTCCTAATTTTCTTTCATTTTATAATTAAATGTGGCTAAAATCTCAGCTCACTCTCTGTTAGAGGACGTCAGTCTTATAAAATGTAAGATCTGACCACAGTCAGTCCAGACACATTCAAGGTTTTGACCTTCTCTTCTTTTACTTTATGATTCAGTTTCTTTTAAGGGATAGTTAGACATTCAGGAAAATTGGCATCTTTGCTTTCTCACTGAGTTTTGAGTTGAGGAGACTGATACCATGCTCAGCACACAGAGTGGTATCTGTCTTCTCATGTAGCTCTGGATAAGTCGGCAACTGTCACATTTCCCCAAATGTCTAACTGCAGCGGTTCATTATGAATGTGTTTTTTATCGACTACATTTTACTAACCTATTTCATGTCTTCTCTCTGTGTCCTCAAATGCAGCGCTCCAAAATAGCAGTTTATGAGAAAATGTGGTCATACATGAAATCGGCAGAACCCTCAGTGTTTGCCAAGACCACGCCAGACGGGGTTTCACGGGTACGGAAGTCGAAGGGAAAGTTCGCCTTCCTTCTCGAGTCCACTATGAACGAGTACATAGAGCAGCGGAAGCCGTGCGACACCATGAAAGTGGGCGGGAACCTCGACTCTAAGGGCTATGGCGTGGCCACACCCAAAGGCTCTGCATTAAGGTGGGTGGGATAATATAACAATATTCTCCATGTTGTTATAGTATTCCACCTACCCTGATGTCTCCTTTTGTCATTCTCTTCTTCCTCACTCCTTAATTCTTCTACATTTTTTTTTCCAATTGCATCAATGAGTGAACAGTATTATGAGTTATTTGACTTGAATCAACATGTTCAGCCATTTTCTGTTCTGTCCTATGTATATCTGGTCTGTGTCTGTGTTACTTTCTTCTTTCTCTTAAGGTTATTGGTATACTAGTCACATGCAGTAAATCCATGAATGCTGATGTGCACCGTCACCTTCCCCCCAACCTTGTTTGTTTTGCTCTTTTCCCCTTCACCCCTCTCCTCCCTCCTGTTCTCTGTGGTGCCCCCCCCCACCCCCGCCCCCCTTTTGCATTGCTTCTAATCCAACACTGAGATATTTCATTAATCAATTTGCTAGTTAAAATGCTGGTCTGTCAGTTGTGATGAATGTTAAGCTGCATGCTGGATGTCCTTATCTCTAATTCAACAATGACAGAATGTCCCCATCCCGCACACTTCAGTTACAAGCAATGTAACCCTCCATGCCACCTCTCTAATATTTGACATTTTCTTTGCTGTAAAAATGCTTCTTACCCCTCCACACCAGTGAAAATCTTTACCAATTTGTCCCTTCCGTGCTCCCCTTATATACCATTGATATTTATCTCTATTATTTACTAATATTCTATATTAGATTTCTCACGGACCTGTTCATTTTCTTACAAGTTATGTTTTATCGTTTCAAGAAATGCTGTTAACCTGGCAGTGTTAAAACTGAATGAGCAAGGCCTCTTGGACAAATTGAAAAACAAATGGTGGTACGACAAGGGAGAGTGCGGCAGCGGGGGAGGTGACTCTAAGGTCAGCCTCAATGTCACCAAAGTCGGGTATCCTAGAACAGAGTAATCGGCAAGGCTGTCGTCACTGACTGTAGTCTTTTGGGCCCAAACACACGTTACTAGGTTACCAATGAAAATGCTTGTTTTTCCATTTCTATCGTGCAAATGTGATCAACTGGGAACCCTTTACTTGGCTAATGAAGGAGGAAAAAAAGCCCAATTATGAGAGATAAGTGCAGAATTATTGCCGGGGAAGATGAGAAAAGTGAACAAGGAGTTTAATATTGTGCTTTGTGACAGAGTAGTTGTTTTTGTGTTCTTGGCCTGTGGTTGTGAAAGACAGTCACAAAGCTTTACATCTGTTGTTTTTTACATCTACAGGCCAACAGGAAAGCTTTGTATCTTCATACGTTGACCGTCCAAATACTGCCAGAGGGATCAAAGTGAAGCTCTAGTCTGATTCTAGGTTATCAGTATCTCTAAGCTGATAAACAACAAATGCACTCTCCAATTATAGCCGCCTGGGCGTTAGGCACAGGAAACAGCGTTGTCTTGAGGGGACTAAGCATCACAGGCAAACGTGAGAATTCTAATGACGGAGTGAAAACTAACAGTCCAAACTTTTCTGTCCAACATCCTCTCACCGAAATCTAGCGTAAGACTGACAGAAACCTTTGGTTGGTCTTGATCCAAGGCCAGTCAAAGTCTTTCCATGGCCACCCTGACCTGGTAAACCCTGCACTAGTAGAGTGTTAAGATATGACCAGGGGCTCCATTTGTACAAGAGGATTTGATTTAAATTATGTGTTGGTTTTTTCCCACAGTGAACTTGTAGCCTGTCATGTAAAAAAAAACAAAAAAAACAATGAATGAGTTAAAATACATTCAGACATTAAAGTGAGACTATGCAACTTTTGCAAAAGCAGCACCCACAGGTGACAATTACAGAGAAGTAGCACTGATTTCTGATTATTACAAATGGAAAAAGTTGAATAGTCTTGCTTTATATGTCAAGTTAAATCAAGGATGAGGAATTAAATAAAAGAAGAGAAGGTTTTTCAAACTGTGCACATGCTTTCAAGTATACTATATCTTTACGTACACTGTTTTAGAGCTGTGCACGTCAGCCTCAGCTCTGCAGAAGAGCTCGGGCTTTCCTCCAGGTGGGTCTGAAAAAATACAGACACTGATGAGGATTTGGCTTCAATCAAATCTGTTGTACAACTTTTCCATAAATGAGGCCCCTGATCTTGTGTTTCAGATGCCAGGGCACAGTAAACGCCCTACTGTGAATCCATCTCTGCCTCTGCTCTTCAGCTTGCCTCATGACCACAGCTCTCTTGGCATCTTGTGAGAGAAGAGACAAAGCAAACTTTGCTGTTATCCACTATAGTCATTCATTCCTGAGTGAGCAGGACATGGATACTACCAGTGGTATAACACAAAGAGTCGTCTCTTCTCGTGGGCAATTTGCCTCGACCCCCTCGGTTTGAAAGAGTCAATGATCAGTGTGACACTGTCACACCTGACTGCCATATTTCTTTGTCCTTATTTCACTTTCAGAAACAGAAATGCAGGTGTGGGTAATTTAACAAAGATATGTAAATATATTGTATGTAACTACCACTGAGAAACATAAAATTAAAGAATGGTTACCATTGTGCTGCTAAAGTTAAATTTGGCACATACATTTAGAAATCTATCAGATATTTTTATATTTGACGCAGTCATGCTCACAGAACTTGGAAGAAGGTTGAAGCCTTGATATGTTTACTAGTATTTTTTATAAATCAAAGCTGGATCATATGAAATATTCATATCATTGTGGCCAATCTATGTTTCTACTTTGTGATGTTTTTTTCATTGGACATCATACAGAATGTGATTTATGTCTTAATTTGGCCATGAGAGTCAGTACTGTGCATGGGTTTGTTTGTGTTGTGAGTTACTTTGTGTGGTTGTGAATGTTCCCAGATGCTGTTTTCCTGTTTTGCAGACAGACTGAAGGTTAAAGCTCTGGTATCAGAGGGAGCCGAGGTTAATTCATCTGCTACACACAGATGATTAAAAACAACTACAGGAGATGGGCACAATATAAGACACACATGTGCAATGTATTAAATCCAATACAACAATAAATAATATCTTTGTGAAGTTCAAATAAGACGTCAGGTAATACTACAGCCCTCCTCAATAAAAAGAAAAGGAACATTAACGGTTATTAAGCTTCACAAATATAGGATTTATAGCACTGGCTGTTGTATTGTATTCTAATAGAGTGCACAGGTGTTCATGATAATCTGTCCACAGCCTGTAGTATTAATATTAGTATTATTATTATTATTATTATTATTATTATTATTATTATTATTATTATTCAGAACGTCCCTTATTCAAACAAACCTTGATTGAGCAACAGTCTTCATATCTTCAGGCTGGAGAAAAGGTGAAAGTGACAGGAGAGATGGGTCTTAATTGCTGATGTGAACCACCTCATGCAGCCCAACATGCACACCATGGTGGCTGTAAACATATTTTTCAGGATCAGAGCTGCACATGGAGAAGTGAGTGGGTGGACTCACTGAGTCAGAGAGAGAGAGAGAGCCACCGGTAAAAACAAACCTGAGTACTGTTAGTTGGCATTGAATATAAGCCATCCGTTTATTATTAACGTTCTCAGTGATTTGAACATGGCGTACAGTCAGTGTTACATTTTTAAGATGCAGGCTAACAGAGGAGATCCAATACTTGTTGGTTTTGATGTCTCACACTGCCCATGTGCAGGTGAAATAATCATGAGACCAATAAGATCAAGAGGAAAACTATAAATTAGAGACACAAGTGATTGAGAGCCTAAGTGAAATGTAGGTTGGCACTGCAGTTTTTCTGCATATAATGTGCAGAACTATTACTCTGAAAGGGAAGTAAACAAAATGGGCTATACTTAAATTAATTTACTTGAAATTATCACTTGTTTAAATGTTTATTTCATAATTTAGTCCATATGAAATGGCAAATCTAGCTATAAACGATGGTTTAGCAGTAGTAGTAGCATATAAACATTAATCATGATGAATGACACTGTAGCATAGTTGTAATCAGGTATTAGTCTATTAATGGCCTAACAACTGTGATCAATATAGTGAGTTATAGTTTATTGATTTTTCAAATGTTTAAATACTGTTGGATAAAGAAAAGAAAAACAAGAGTTACATTTAGTTTTTTTTGACCGATACATATGTGACTTAATACTATTGTTATATTATATAGTATTATAATATATTGACTATGAAACAATATTGTAGATTTTGGTCACAGGACCTAAGCCTTGGATCAGACAAGCTTTTGTATTTCAGTGTTACAGCTCATAATGGACTTACTATTGCTCTGTTTATAAGCTTGTTCTTTACAAACTCCATGTTTAACTGCACTTGGCAGCTCCATATTGTTATTTTAGGCTGCTGCGTTCATTTGAGTTGTTTGGATGTGTGAAACCAGGTCGGATACTTCACACGTTTCCTCTGTGTGGGGCTGTGAGCCAACTGCTCACATCAGAGCTTCAGAAAGCTCGCAGTGTTTTCTGTTTGAACACTGACTGACAGGTGGAGTTGTTCCCCAACACAGACCAAACTGCAACAGGCAACAGAGCAAAAATACATAAACGCCACAATTTTATGTCTGGAACAAAGTAATTACAAACCCAAGCTGCTCAGAGACGAGGAAGGGAAACAGAAATGATGTTTTTCTCCTCTGAAGTTGCTTCAGCCACGTCTGCCTCCATCATGGTTTCTCTTAGACGCCTCTTATTCAGCCCTGTGCTCTCGTTTTAGGTGTTTAAACTTTTATCATTTTACACAGCGTTCGGTGTTTTCATCCCTATACCGTGAAAATCAAAGTCAGGCTGTTTTTAGTGTGCAACCAAACATCAGCCCTTTGCCTCCAGCCATTGATCGACTGTTTACATGCAATGAGTACAGATCAAATTCAGTTTGATCTCAGTCTGATGTTCAGAAGACGTACAGGAGAAGATATTAATGTTTCTCAACCTGTACCCTGCACGTCACTTTAATATTTAAGACCATGGCCACCACCTGGTGGTGTGTCTGAGGGTCTTTATCTGATGACCAGCAGTCACAGTTCAGAAATGCTCAATAATAACGATAAAACAACATTATCCAATCCAATTCAACATATTACAGAGCACATGCCGTCATTGGGCCTTAGTGAACTTGAAGGGACACATGTCTTTAAATATAAGATGATGCTAAACTGTTAAGACAAACGATAAAATCTTAATTAAAAATCAATACTAGAATGTACTGGAAGCCAGTGAAGGGAGGCAACAACAGGGCAGGTTGGGACAGGTTTATTAGAAAGCAAAGCCTGGTTAACAACAACATAAAGATAATTACAATAGTCTAGGTGAGTTATCATCAAAGTATGAAGTCAGTAAAAGATAAAAAGGAGTTTGGACAGAAGCCTCAGTTGGAAGAAATCAGATTTAATGACAGAAATAAAACAACAATATAACAATCTATTTTGTGACCAAGGTTTGTTTCAATGGGCTAAACATCGAGTGTAGTTCAGGTCCATTTGAGAGGAATCAGAAGCACCAGTGGGTCTAAATGTCATGATATCAAGTTTATGTCCATCCAGGCTTTGATGTCACTTAAACACTCCAGAAATAATTTTGAAATGTCAAGTCTTTGTATTTACAATAACTTAGAAAAGAAGACAGCCAAAATGCTGTTGGACATTGCAGATAATGTCCAATCACAACTTCTTATCTTCATTTTAAGCAGCGGCGATCATCATGATGTGGCAGCGTTGAATCTAAACCTGTGGTTTGAGGGCAGCTTTGTTTTATCTCTTTGTCACCCTAAGGTGCAGAGCCGTGTTTGAACACACTGAAACACAAAAACACTTCAAACCGAGACATGAGTCATTCAGTAACAGTCTATAAAAACGCTTTGATGCTGCGATGCATAAAAGGTGCTTAAACTGTGTTATTATGAAAAATTGCAAATTTTGAAGCAGCACTAGCTCCTTAATGGGAAAAAAAGCAACCTCACTTAAAAGCCTCTTGGTTTGCAATTCGTCCTCATAATGTCTCTGAAATACATCATAAGAGCAAAGATGTTAAGTGTCCAAAATGTGCTTCTGTCCAAAATACAATTACAGATCATTTAGTTCAGATTCGCTCTCTTCTCCTCTCCCAAGACAAATGAAATGAATTCAGAGTTGTACATTTAGTTTCTGCTTTTTGCGTCTGTGAGGCATAATTTTGCGTTTCACTGAGCTCTGACTGGAGAACAGGACAGCAGATCATTCACTTAACACCATGCATGACTTAATTTCATTTATTCTGTGTGTAATCAATCAAAAAAAAAAATAGAATTTGTATTCGATCTGATATACAAAGAACACAGTGGTGAATGCAATATATTTGATGATGTTGGATTACAAACACTGATATTTTTTCTGAAAGGAAATCAGACAGGAAATCAGGCAGTCAAGGAAATTGAGTATAATGTCTTGCAAAACAACCCCACCACCCAAAGAAAAGAAATCTCTGTGTTAAGAGATTGTCTTAGACATCATCTTATCTCAGATAGTGTGAAATCTTCTTTAGAAATTGTGAAGCATTATCTAAACTTGTATATTTTGTCTTAAGACAGGAGACATATTCTAGCACAGGGGGTGAGTGGGGTCACAATGGACACTTCTTTTGCGATTTAAAGGGGTGATTTTGTGAGACATTACCCCTAGTAGGTGTTAATGAAATTGGACTGCTGTGTTTGTCTTGTTAGTCAAGAAAGGGTTCCTGTTAGATCCACCTTGCTAAACATCAAAAAGGCTGCCCATAGCAAAAAAAAAAAAAAAAAAAAAAAGTGCCCCCAGCAATTACTGCCTCTGTTTTCTTTCATTCTGTGAAAGCTATGCAGCAGCTGCTTTATTATGCAAGTTCAAATCTTTCCTCTTCTTGTGATCAGTGTGTGCCGATTACTCAAAGCGATATAGCTGGGGTCTGGCATGCTAGGGTAGTCATGGATTATGAAAGGTCTTATATTTATATACACTGTAGTATATTGCTTGCTATCTGTGATGTGTTGGCCAGGACCCTACTCTATCGCTTTGCACAGTATAAAGTAGTTTAAAAAAAGTTGAATAACATAAAATAACATAATAAAATGTTATTTATGTTATTTCCCACGTGAAGAACTCCTGTAAACCTTGCAGTATTGAAACTCAGTGAACAAGGCATCTTAGACAAGCTGAAAAACAAATGGTGGTACGATAAGGGTGAATGTGGAACCAAGGACTCTGGAAGTAAGGTCAGTCGCTGCAGGTCTTTTTATACTGATTGCAAAATGCATTTTGACCTAACTGTTCATATGCAAACATCTAAAACATACATTCTGTCGGACATGTAAATCATGACATGATATATCTGATATAGTTGCCTGTTTGCCCTCAGAATAACACGCAGAACACTAAAAACTAGATCTGCTTTTACACATAGTCTGATTTTTCACACTCTGATCATGATTCATTACATTAACATGACTTCATTACTGCTGTATGCACACTATCCAAGATTTGTAAAAAAAAAAAAAAAAAAAAAAATACAGCATGATTACACACTATATTTATTCATACCATAAAATTTTGAAGAATTGAATCATAGAATTGAAACCATTATACTGCTATTTTGTCAACCAAACCTCTATTGAAATTTAGTTTATTGGTGTTCTTATTCATTTGTATGCAAGCAGTGTGTATTAATGCTGACATGACCAGCTAGTTTCCCCAAGGCATCCTTATTCTGACCGAGTCCAAACTGACCTTTAAATACCATCTGAGCACAAAGTGGTCAAATGGTATTTAATAGTCTTGTCTCGTAGAGGGAGTGTCAGAGTAAGGAACATTTTAAAATTCATTTAAATAAGTTTATAAGCCAGTTAACTGACTTTATAAGTCTAATATGTAGAATTTACTGCCCCCAAGGTCTACAAAACATCCCACAGGGTTTCGAATGCAAATGGTAAAACTCACATAAATGAATTTCAATATTACTGTTTGGCTTTTTAATAGCAGCAAAATGGTTCAATTCACCTTCCACGGCTTGCCACTTTGATTGTACTTTGAGTGTTGAAGTTGAGCAGCTACAGTATGATAGTGAATCGAGGGTTTAATCTGTAGACCTGTACGACCACGACCGCCTTCCGTTAGAGGTGGTCTCGTAAAGAGACCATAAAGCAGGATAGACAGCAGCTCTCTACATTCACCTTCCCAGCTCTTTAGAGATAACGTGAGAGGAGGAATTAGACACATTTAAGTTGTTCCAATTTATCTCACTTAAAGGCTAAATTAAGCATCTACACCTCAGAGGGTTTTGTAGACACAGTTAGAAACCTCCTCAGAGTTTCTGTTTAGTCATAGTGCAGCAGAATGAACATGTAGGATTTATGATGGTGTGGGTATAAATGTTGTTTGAGGTCAGCCTCAGAGTGCCATTTAAAAAGTCTTAATGGTGGTCTTTACCTCCCCCAGGACAAGACAAGTGCATTAAGCCTGAGCAACGTGGCAGGAGTCTTCTATATTCTGGTAGGAGGGCTTGGCCTGGCTATGACCGTGGCTTTGATAGAGTTCTGCTATAAGTCACGACAAGAAACCAAAAGACTGAAGCTGGCAAAGAACGCCCAAAACTTTAAGCCAGCCCCTCCGGCAAACACCCAGAATTTTGCCACGTACCGTGAAGGCTACAACGTGTACGGGACAGAGAGCGTTAAAATCTAAAAGGGTAAGTCTGCTGCTGCTGCTGTGGTTGTTGTTGTTGTTTCTGTGCTTGTGTTGGACACGCTTTTTTAAATTGAAGCAGGAATTAAGTGGAATCAACACATCTTTAAAAGTGTACTTAATGTGAGTACATGTGTAAGTGTTTCATTCATTTCAAGTTAATTCAGCTTGAGAAGTTTCTGACTGAAGCTCTTGAAAGAATGAATGAATGAATGAATGAATGAATGAGTGAAGTCCTGAGAGTTCATCTAATTAAGTCTCAGCAATATCCACAGAATTCCCAGCATGCATTGTTGGAGTTAAATATAACCAGATCCTTTTACCTTTAGCCTGAGTAAATGATGAATATAGAGTTGTTTCTTTCTTAACAATTAAAATAACCGTGATGAAGGTTTGAGTTCAATCTCTACCTCAGTGATGGAACATTTGCTGATTGAACATAATTCCTTCAGATCGTTGAACTTAATTAATTGAGTTCACATCTCTTCCTCCCCCAAGGCAGCAGGGGAACTAAATGTTGCTGAGCTGAATCGAGTGGAAATGATTTGAGTGTGATGGTAGCTGGAGATTTATTTATTTATTTTCCTAACATTTGTTTCTTGTCCTTTGCACATCTCTCTTGGCTTTTGCAGAGATGAAATGTGTCAATTCCCACTGGTGCGTCTGGATGGAAACAGCCACTCCGTGTGACCCCGACACCCCGAGGCTGGCATCCTGGAGGCAAAAGCCTTCTTTCTCATCAGCTTGGACACAAGCCTACAAGTCAACAAGTGCTCATTCTGGGTTGTGAGACCCGTCACACTAACAGAGGGCAATGACGCAACAGGACTTTTGCTTCTGGAAACATGGGATTTGCCTCTTGTAGTGCCTTATGGAGCATTTCAGCGTCATGGCAATGCAATTCAAATTTAATTCACTTGAAAACAAAAACAACAAAACAAAAGAATCTGTGGAACTATAGGGCAAAACATTGCTTCAAATGACAATTAGATGAACTGTTGTGATTTTAGTTGTTTTCTATTTTCAAAGAAGAAGATTTAAAAAAACAAAACAAAACAAAACAAAAAAAAAAGCCATGATTTGCAATCAAAACATCCTGGAGTACTTATTAAGTCATTGGAATCCTTTACGGACATATTTTTGTGGTGAAATCTTAAGTTGGATAAATGTTATATTTAGTGAAGTAAAGTCATTTTCTTGTTTTACTATAAGACTATTTTCAGTGTCATACTATTTAGGACAAGCATCGATCAATAAGGCTAAGTATCAAGTAACCTGACGACATTGTACCCCAGTTTTTACTCAGAAAAATATCAGTAATATGAAACTAGTGGTCATCTGAAACTGCTTAGGTGGTGTTACTCTCCAAGCCTGTCGGTCATCATGTACAACTGACTCTGTATTCACTAGATGCTTGTTTTAAATCCACCACGTGAGACTGCAACTGTTTCAACTGCCACTGTTTTTGAATCAAGACCATTTTTATTGAAATGAGGTCCGCTTTTAATCACTTAGTGCCATACTGTCGAATTCAAAAGAATTATAAATCCTTTAGAGACTATAGGAGAGTGACCCCTTTTTATGTAACGGCAAATTCAAACGGTTTAACTGAGCTTATGGTTTACACTTTGTACACACTTAGAAGCTGTTCTCATGTAAATGCAGTATCTGCAGCTGTGAATCTCAACATTTTTTGGTAAACGATAACACACCATAGCTTCTTTGGTTGTGATAAGCTTTCTGTGTCTATGCATTATGCAGAAGGTGAGCTGATCAACTGTAAATTGAGGAAAGAGCTATGAATGAAACATTTGTCTGTTTGTATAAGTGAACTTTTTATAAACTGAAGGAAAAACCTAAAAACGCTACAAACCATGTACGCCTACGTTTGTTTAGTATATCAGACTTTCTCATCCCTCTCCCCCCCGATAAAGTGCATGTGAATTTGGTGATAGTTTTACCAAACTGCAGCTCCAAATGGACCCTGGTTTAGTTCGTGTCCGTTGACGACATTTGACCCAGTTTGGTTTTTAGTTTTTCCAGTTCATTTGTATCAGTACCTCAGCCATGAGAGTTGCATGTATGGACACAATGAGCCTCTGTGGAGAGGTCATGTACAAAGGATTTTATTACATTTCCTTAATAAAAGCAGGTTTATATTCATCTTTTTGGACTTACATCTTTTTTACATGTCTGTAAAAATGACTAACGTTCATAAATTGTCAGTGTCAATGTTGGATAAGACAACCAAAGCTATTTTGTTGATCATTTTTACCCATTAAAAATCAACAGAATCTACTGTCATTCATTAGAGGGATGTGTTTGTCCTGCTGCAGGTTCACCACATCATACAAGACACTGTAATTATACATTTACTGACAAACTGCAGAATCAGCAAACGGGTGTCAACAGACATTATCTAAAGTCATGACAACCTAATAAGTCAGTTATTTACTTTAATCGTGTCTGACTTTCAACAGGGTTGTGGGTTTGTTCTCCTGAGGCTTTTCAGTGTGGAGTTTGCATTTCTCCCTGTGCCTTTGTGGGCTCTCAACTGTGTAAGTGTACATGACATACACATCCACACGTATGACCCAAACAATATTTTACCTACAATAGGAAAACTTATTCTATAAACGTTCAGCTTCCCTTCATATTGACTGGGAGTTTACCACTAGAACACTTTGTTCAATTCCCTTACAAAAATCAATTAGAGTTATTCTCCCAGAAACATCCCTGTAACTTTAATGTCATATCAGTTCCCTTCGATGACTCTTTATGGCACAGTGAGGTCCATAAAACACAATGTTTCCTCTGCATCGTTTTATGTAACATCTGAGAGGATGTTACATAGAGTGAGAATAAGTGAGAATAATGTGAGAATAATCTGTTGTTAACGATTTGCAGCTCCCGTTTGAGACTCTGATCCATCAGTAACAATGATCAGTCTTGATATACTATATACGTATATTTTAAACTAAAGCTTCTATGTTTCTGCCCCTCCGCCTGTGTCTGTGCTACAACCAGTAACTCAGTAAACTCCTAGTTTCTGTCTGTGGATGATCAGCTGAATGTGTGTGAAGAAGGAGAAAGACAAGTGAGAGACAATATCAAAGTGACACACTAGGAAAACTATTTATTGGTTTTTTTTGTTGGTTTTTTTCGTCGTCGTTTTTTTAAAAAAAAGCTTACACTCATTGAGTACAGCAGATAAAATCTCCAAAAGTCATTTCAAACAGTTGCATTTTGGAGTACAGAGTGTCGGTTTTTTGTCTTTTTGACTTTTTCTTTACAATTCTACATTTGAAGGTTGAATTGGCTTTTTTTTTTTATAAATTATGTAAAAACCTGATTAACACAAAATCACAAGGACTGTAAGGGACATCCAAAAAAAAAAGAAAAAGAAAAAAAAAATAACATGATGTGAATTTCATGTTACCCTCTTTATTATTGTACACAATATACAAACTGGTCCTTTGTATAATTTTCCTCACTTGTGCCTACTGTCCTACTTGGATTAAAAGGTGGAGATAAATAAATAAAAGTATCTAAGTATCTCAAAAGGATATGAGGTAAGTGAGTATGGAAAGCACGTTAACTCCAATAAAACAAGCAAAGCAGAGCCTGACAAGGTACAAAAAAATACAAATTTTCAAGCATAAGATTATTGAATCCATGACCGGATGATACCAAAGAGGTCATTTGATACAGTAACCGTTTCTCTAATTCAAATAGTGACAACACTGAAAGGAGCAGCACATTGTGCCCGTACTGAATAATAATAAAAAAAAGAAAATAATGAAAAGAAAAAAAAAAAAAAACGAAAACATTGCAGCTGATTTACTGTATACTGAAACGGAAAAATAACAAGGTGATCTGCAAGTTGAAATAACTACAGCTAACAACAACAACAGGGAGGGGAGTTTACAGAAAAAAAACAAGACGGGCAGAAATGAGTGCGAGTTAACAACGTAGTACAGATGGCGTTGCAGATGACGTGCAGATAAAAGCACAGCTTCTCCAGTTCTGCTGTGGATCAGAGAGAAAAAAAAGAATCAAAAAATCAAATCAAAAACTGACCGCTGCATTGGTTTATCAGGTGCTGTTTACAAAGAATCTGAATACATCTTACCTTCACTGATTAGTGCACATTATCTGTGCTTGTCAGAGGATTTATGAGTGTGATCGTTAAGGGAAATGGTGAATTAATCAAAGGCTGAAATGCTGACAAGTGCTGAAATATTTGTTTGCCCAACACATGTTCTGACAGAGTATAGACAGAAGCCTTTAACTATCCAGACGGCTTCTCTACTTTGTCACTGTCTGACTGTGATGTTTTCACCGTGTGATCTACTACAGTGGAACATGATGTAGATCAGCGACCTTCAAATTACAAATACGTCTTTTTTAGCGACGCAGGGAGTGACAGAACCAGTGATGGTTCCTTAGAGAGTCTACGTGTGATGAGCGAGCACCAGTATCAATGCAACACAGTGTTTTTCTTTTTTTTTAAATGTCTAACAGAGGTTATGAGATCCATGTTACAGAGCACACAGAGGGGACGGTGGCTGTTGAAGGCAGAAATGAGCGCTGGGTTAAATGCTAAAATTTGACAAGTCAAATGGTTATAGTTGGAGCGTTAGCACCCAATTATGTTTACAAGCAAAAATGCAATATGGCATCTAGTGCAATTAAACACTTATTGCTTTTGAGTGCGATTACCGACACACAACAGATAAACACACACTCAT
Organism: Trachurus trachurus; assembly: GCF_905171665.1. Lineage (NCBI taxonomy): Eukaryota > Metazoa > Chordata > Actinopteri > Carangiformes > Carangidae > Trachurus > Trachurus trachurus. The sequence goes on along the minus strand of NC_139903.1, from coordinate 13,802,843 downwards.
AATGGAAAACTGATTTAGTGGTGCCAGGGCACGTGTTGAAACACTGGTACATAAGAGTTTACGTAATGTTAAAACAAGCTAATCCACTGAAGATGTGGCCTTGAACAAAGCAGGTGAGCTGAGCTGCTTTACGTGTGACTGTGGCACAAAGGAGCAGCAGAGTAAAAACAACTCCATACCATTCAATATTGCAAAATACACACCATCGTTATGATCTCGGTGTCTCTCTACGTTTAAGGATATTGCTTTTTCTCTTCCTTTCCTCCGCTGCTGTCCCTCTTTTCTTTCTTCTCAGATTTCTCTTTATCGTGTCTGGACTCCTGTAGCACATGAACACAAGGAGAAACATTAGAAACATTAACAATAGTAACGGAAATAAGATTTACTTGAGCATTTAACATCAGCTGACAATGAGCTCAGGTAGTTACGCTGAAAAAGTCAGAGCTGTTTTGATGAGTGACAAAAAGAGTGTGAGACACTGGTGGAGGGTGAAGTGGAGTTGACCTTTTTGCCTCCGGAGGACGTTCGCTCAGGTTTCACAGACTCGGCTTTCTCTTTACTGGAAGATTTGGATCTTTTGCTCTTCTCTTTTTCAGCTGAAAGCGGGGAGTCGCAGGAAGGACTGGCGCTCTTGCTGTTTTTGGAGGAATCTGGGAAGAGAAGATTTTGTTAGGTTCACTTCACTGCAGCGTACTCGCTGGGTCAACGGCCTCTTCGACCTCATTAAGAACAAACTTACTGGTGCCGTTCTCATCCTTTCTGCGTTTGGACTCTTGGCTCGCCTCGCGTTCATTGACAGCATGGTCCTGAGACACAAAACATTACATACACTCTGTTAACAAGTGTAACATTACATCACATCCTGTCCAAGGTGATTTACAATTCATTCTAATCCAACGACTATGAAACAACGAACTCCGAAATGTCAGAAGAGTTGCGATCTGGGGGTGTGAGACCTTCCCTAAGTCACATTTTAATAAGTGCAGTGGTGGTTTGAAATACTGACTCGCTTCCTCTCTTTCCGATCCTTTTCCTCCTTCTTCTCTTTGGATCGGCCTTGTGTGTTCTCTGACTCTTTCTTCTCCGTCTCCCTCTCTCTGCTCTTGGACCGGGATACTGAATTGTAGTTGACGTGGTGCTGCAAAGACATTCATGTATGAACAGGACAAAGACAGACAAACAGATTTTAATGTTGTCAGAACCTCCTTTAAAGTTGAGTGTTATTGAGCCGCCTCTCAGGCAAGTGCGTCCCGTGACCAACTCTACAAACATTTTAAAAGCATCAACACTCACTCAAGTTCTATGTCCCTAAACTAATTTCATTAAACAATTATCACAACTCAGTAAACTAAATTGTATTTGTCAATTGGTGCTAGAGGATCAATGTCGGGTCCCAGTGAAAAAAATGACTCGCTAATGAAGTAAGTGATGAATTTCTTAGCGAAACAGCAGAAACTAAAACTTACGGTTCAAGTTGAAAATAACTGGAAATATACTTAAAGACTAATCTGTTACACTGTCAATACATTGGATGACACTGTAGTCTGTTGTAAAACATCGTATTATTTGTTTACTGCTTATAAATGCTAAACATAGGGACTCAGTGTTTCCATACAGTGTGTACATATTCTGTACACGATGTTGTGGGAGCAAGTGACAACAGATATGGTCTGAGGCATGCACATGCCCATTCGATACTGATGTTCCTCCATTCTGTCCAAAGTGTGAGATACTTTAGTCACACGGTAACAGCAGTTTTTGAAGTATAAAACCTGCTTGGACACATTTTACTGTCTTATAAGACAGAATAACAGAGACATTAACAATGGCACTGATCAACAGTAAAACTGTGCAGACGTGTGAGATGATAGAAATAGATCCACACAGAAACGAGGCAGGAACTGACGCTTCCACTGATTATTAGCTTGAAGAGAGACGGACACTAATCAAATCAGGTCAGTTAGTTGAGGTTTGTTTATCTTCTCTGTTCATCAGTGTCATGAAACCTAATAACATTCACTGTGATTCAATGTCGTGACAAACACTGAAGAGACCCACACGTGTTGGTGTTTATTTTTCAGATTCAATCTGGGTCTGTAATAATAATTTGTCTACAATAAAACTATTTGTTAATGGAACAAGAAATTGGGGCTGATAAATGTTTTCAGGCGATTGCTACGAATTAAAAACCTTAAAGCTGCACTATTCAATATTATTTGTATTAACAAAAGATCCAATTACTGTGTGAATGCGATGTCAAAGGGATCATTTGCAATGACAACCCCACAGGGTCATCACGTCATCACTTCTCTGTTTCATGGAGACTTTCAGCCTGTTTACCGTTTTGGTTTTTATATCTCACAGATTCACTTCCATAAACTCAGTTTCCAGCCACATGAGGAACTGGCGTTCTGTCTGACTGCCGTTTGATGCCGTTTACAGGATCAAAGTTAAGGACGAGCCAGTGAAAGGTGTGGAGCATCTTAACAGTTTATGTGATATCTCATCTTGAAAACTGGTGGAAAACAGATTCTCAACATCAGCCTGACATTTGTCACATGGACAGAAACATGACTCCTCCAAGTGAACGTAGTGTCTCACTACGTCTTCTGTATGAATAAAAAGACGACAGTTTCTCTTAGAAATGTGGCAAAATGTTAAATGTAACATTTCCATCTTACAGCCTCTAAATGACCAAAAATATCAATTAATGCAGCTTTAAGGATTACCATTACACATGAATCAATCCACTATTTCTTTTCTTATCATAACGTGTAGAAAAAAAAAAAGATGGATGGTGGAAAAAATGGGTTATATCACACCAGCAGCTGTACATATTTTTGGCAACTGAACAAAGAGAACAGACAGTGTGAGGGAAGGAACAAGTAGCAGAGTCAGTTCAAACCTTGGATGTGGACTCCTTGGGTTCGTTGCTATTGTCCTGTAGGGATGAATGGAGATGACAGATGAGCTGGGAGGGGGTGGGGGTTGGGAGGAGGTTGTCAGACAGCAGTAGAGAGTTGGAAGAAGGGGTGGGGGGTGGGGAGTCGGGGCTGGCCAGACCAACAGCATACTTCTCCCTTGACCTCTGACCTTCAAGGACTAAGGCTTTGACAAGGTTATTACATAGAGGAGAGTTCATAGTCTCAACATCTGGAATGTCAATACTTAAAATAGAAATACCCTGAGCATATATGAAATAACTGCTAGTCTTATTACTACAGACAGCATGATATAAAAGTTCTACAGCGCAGCTGGTATTCAGTACATCTAAAGTGCAAGTGCTGTATATAATGGATATGTGTCTGCCTGTGTGTGTGTGTGTGTGTGTGTGAGACAAATCACTCTTATTATGTGCTGCATCCCTACATAGGTAACTGTTGCTGTCACTTACAGTTCAGGAATGGATAAGACACATGGAGCCTATTTCTCTGGCGGGAGGGTAAAATAAAGACCTATCACAAGCTTCCAGTGGTGTGGGCAATGCTCCCGACGATTCAGGCTTCGCCCACTCTTTCCCCCTCTCTCTCTCTCTCTCTCTTTGAAGGGGCAGGCTTATATCCTCTGCATTTTTGGCTGATTCAAAACTGTGACATTCAATTTCTGCGTTGATCTCAGTTGCTGGTGGCTCCGACTTTCCATCGAACGCTTGCCAGGAGGTAGTGCGACTGGTGCTGATGACGTTGGTGGTTGTGGGGATAGTGTTGTAGGGGCCGGCAGGACTGACTGGACATGCATCGTGTGGCGTGGAGACTGCATGCAGGCCGTTTTAACAAACGGAGCTTGAGGATGGGACCGATGACTCAGCCGACGCAGAGAGGCGCTTCCGTTCCAGAGTGCTTTGCTGGACATCATCCGACTCGCGCTGGATCCGGGAACGTTGACGGGAAAACAAAATACATCACTTTAACCAGGAACTCTTCTCAGCTTGCAAAAAAAAAAAAAAAAAATCTTGGGCACCATTTCAAATGGTAAAATGCTGCTCTTGATGTTTTAAAAAAAAAAAACACAACAAACTAAAAAAACACAACTTTGCCATAGGAAAAGGCGAAAGCTCTTGATTTGGCAAGCCGAATTTCTTCAGGTGAATAGTATTCTCAAAAAAAAAAAAAAAAAGGAAAAATCCACGAGGAATATAGAAATGCTTAAAAATTTTCTTTCTTCCCAAGGCACACTGACTGCTTTCATTAATAGGAAAATAGATAAATATTTCAATATGAAAATACTCAATATACACAATATTCTCTTGGCTAAGTCCTTGAGGGGTTTGCTGCTTCCAATTCTGCAAAACATTATGCTGATGTCCATGGAATGGTTTCCAACTCCCATGAATTTGGTTGAGATTTCCAGATGCCATGCCTGCATGTACGACAACTCCTTGGTGATCTTCAGGGCTGCTGGAATGTGCAACGGCAGGGAACGCTCCGGTAGATAGAGAAGAAACGGGCACAGCCTTCCTCAAGCCATACTAACCTTAACAGACGAGGAGTGGGACGGAGAAGAGTGACTGTCGAGCTTTCGTCTTTTGTGATCTGCAAAAATAACAAGAAAGACATTTGTGTTCAATTCCTATATGAAAATGCACAATGCTTTTAAAGGATTTTCATTTGATATGTTTTAAATTGAATGTTTTGAAATTAATGCTGCCTAATTAGATCCATTTAAAGCAGAAGTAAGCGATCTGTCGTTTTGGCTAACTTCTTGTCAGCAGCCCCCGCCCTCGTCATGGATCTATTGGTCCTCGTCCCTACGTCACCACATTCACGCGCATCCCTTGGCTGCACACACAGCCCTTCATGCTGTTCTCTCTCCTCATTGGATAAAGGTTGTAGGATACAAGGAAAGTTTTCTCCTCGGCTTACAGCAGAGCAGAGTGACTGATAGACCCGTGTTTCGGACCAAACACTCTATGTAAGTGATTGCTGTCGGAAGATATAACTATTTAAGACTTATATTAACACAAATATTCTCCTTACTTCTGCTTTAATTCAATTTTAAAAAACATGATGGGATTGGTATGTTTACAGACATTGTAAACAGTCGACGGCAGAGCAGGCACTTATTTCAACACCTTTGTCTAAGAGACACACAGAAAGGTTTCTTACCCCTCTCAGATTCGGCTGACTCTGATCTGGGAACTGGTGACTTTATGGACCCGGCCACAGCGCTCCTGTCTCCCTTCTCCTTGTTCTTGGACTCCTTGATGGCGTCGCGCTCCCTGGACGGCTCCATGGGCTCCCCGTTGCCGGCTTTGGCCTTGTCATCTTTGCTGCTCTTCTCCTCGGCCTTCACTTTCTCCCTGTCTGCCTTGGGGGTCTTTTCCTTACCCTCACGTGCCACCCGCTCCTCCTTCCCCGCTCTCTCGTCTCTCTGCTTCTCCCGACGGTTCTCGGCCTTTGTCTCTGGAGTGCTGCCTGGTGTCTTCTCCTTTTTCTCTTTTTTTTCTTTGCTGCTCTTCTCTTTTTCGTCCCGTTCTTTAACAGCTTTGGTGCTGCAAGAGGAAGGAAGATTTTTTTCTTAACTCCTTTATTCAAATACCATTACCACTTTGCGGTTGCATGCCCTCAGTCTAGTTTCAAGTTACAGATTATTCAAGAATCAATATTGTAAGGTTACTGTAACATTGACCTCCAAAATCTAATCAGTTCATCCAAGTGAATTGAAGTTTGTGCCAAATCTGAAGGGATTCCCTTCAAGAGGTCATGAGACCTTTGACCACCAAAAGACATTTAGACATTCCTTCAGGTGTTTCTGAGAAATCCCATTCATGCTCTAGCACAGTCAGTTGTAGAAGCATAAATGTTCATGACAGATTCTGCTGATAACAGGACAGTATGATAGTTATAGTCCTTCTGAGCCATTACAAGACAGGTAACAGCCACAAGGCACGTTACCACTGCTTAGTTTTCTTCATATACCAACCTGTTGAGAGCACCGTTCCCGTTGCTGGTGGTCACTTTGGCCGCTGCACTGTTGGCTTTGTTCACTGGCTTTGTGGTCCCCTGAGATTTGTCCTTTCCCCTATCTGCCGAAAAATAAACAAAGAACTGCATCAGGATTTATTAATACTACCGACATGCACGTTTGAGTATGTGGCATCTGTTCGTGCCAACTGCATTGCATACTGCATGTATGTTCTGGTAAAAAGTTGTGCACAAGGGTCCAAATAAACTCTTTTAAATGCCAGAGTTAACAACAGGAGTTTATATTTAATGTACCTGGACTCCTACATTTGAACTGATGAAACGAAGAAGCGTTGCATTTGAAAGAGCCGTGACATGTCACTAGTGACTCACCACCATCCTCTAATGTCCCCTCCTCGGTCTTGTTTGTGCTGGTGGCAGGCTTGCCTGTGCTGCCGGGGCCGTTCTGTTGACTGGCAGGGGTGGCACTGCGCGCTGGCTGCTCCTTGTGGTGAAACTCATTCTCAGGAACCATGTGCACCTTCTGGCTTTTCAACCGACCTGAATAACTGTAAGACGCATAAAGGGTTTGCACAAGGCAGCAAACAAGAAGCTCAAAACATCTTCTGAGTGTCACACAGTTTAAAACATTCAGGGAGGAGAAAACTCAAGTACTTGAGCTTTGTCAGCGCAGCATTTCCCTGCAAATAAAACCCCCTGGGTGCTTGCCTATAAATAAATCAAGTGGATGCTGATCACCAGGTACAGCGTCCACACTTAAGTACAGACTTCACCAAGAAAAGAATCGGTCCCTGAAGGCTTTCAGAAATCTGGGTTGTGTGCTATTTAGCAGATGTAGAATAAGAGCAACTGGACTTGTAATGTTATTTTAAAGACTCATTAGGAATCCCAGTGGCTGGAAAAGATTATCGTTTTAACTCTCGTAGCTTAACACTCAAAAGATAAATTACTGCACAAAAACATACCACCTCTAATGTCCACCCTAAAGCCAAAACTATCATGCCCTGACTACCGTGAAAAATGCCAACAACCTGTCACGCCATTCCTTGTGAAAGCAGAACTCAAATGTGTGATTTACGTTCACCACTCCTCTGCGTCTCTATCTATAAATTCTACACATTAGATAACTCCCACTCTTGCTTTTTCATCTCCCATGTTTCCATGTTATTTTCACACTTCATAAAATATGATAACTGTATGCTCCACAGAGAGCTGAACAGCACACAATGCTGTGTTACCCCATTGCTAAGGCATAGAGGTCTGGCCTCTTGTCCTTCTCCTCGAGGCAGATCTTGTGGACGCGGCACTCCAGAGCTTGGCCCAGGTTCAGAACCTTCGGGTAGCAGGGAAGGATCTTGGTGAGTACGATGAGAATATTCCGGATGTGGGTGTAATCTCCCGTCTCCAGGCAGTGGACTGACGCCTGGATGTAGCAGCGACAGAGGACATGAGTACAGATAAACACAGAGGGCTTCTGCTGACATTATCTGGACAGAAATGTAAAGAACAACAACAACGATAAAGAGGGGCTGCTCACTTTAGTCAGCATGTAGTGCCATTTGTGCACCACATGCCTGAAGTTCTCATAGTCGAGCTGATCTGCTTTGTTGCCTCCGTCGAAGCCTGTGGCTCTGAAGATGGTCAGGAAGCCGGGGTAGTTGACGCACTCCTGTGACCACACAATAAGAAGATACAGATCATCTTTCCAGCTCTTCTAACATTAGAAAATGATACAAACATAAATCAATGATAGACGCAGAGAGAACAGCTAGTGGGATACCTTCTCATAGATTGCGCGGTCGCTGTGCCAGCGTGTCACTGTCTCCAGCATGCAGCAGAGGAAGCGTCCGTAGCGGTGAGACTCGTTCTCCGTGCAGCTCGCCACAGTGTAAATGATAGCAGAGAAGACCTGCAGAGCCACACAATGCAGCATGTTTGCTTAAACAAAGACGTTTAATGCGCCACATGGAGAAAGCTACAAAATCTGCATGGTTTTTGCAAGTATGTCAGAGCTGCACTTCAATGTGGTTGCTCAGTTTTACTAAAGTGGTGTTAATAGACCCGCAGTTATTGAGCTTTCCTTTCAAGCTTTAAATTAATGGTGTACTTGAGCGTTCGTTGAACCACTCAGTACATTTTGGCACTTACATTTCTTCTTAAGCATTATTGGGCCAAATTAGAGCCTATATTATTCCCCTTCGTTAATCACATTATTAATGTTTATTCCGTTTTCTATAAAGCACTTTGTAGCTTTAACAAGACGGCTGTTAAAATATCACAAGTCATTATCGTCACAAGTGCATAAGAGTCTGAGTGTGTTTAGGTGCCTTACCCTGTCATAGCACAGAAGGGTGCAGAAGTTGGGCGTCTTCTGCTGGTGGACCAGCTCGACGAAGCGGGCACAGTACACGGCGTCGATGGAAGAGAAGATGCAGCGTGGGAACAGACAGAGCTGGAGGAACTTCGTTATGGTCTCATTCTTTGTGGATTCTGTCGATAAGCATTTAAAGTTGTCTTAGTAAGAGCAAACAGACGGATCAATGAACATTAGATTCACCTCCAATATTGACAGTAAGATGGCAGAAATGACTTGATTAGCTCTGTTGTAGGTGTTGTAAGTTATTTTGGGAGAACTTGAACTTTAGCTTTTTGTGTATAATGATCAATCATACGCTCAACAGAGAAGAAACAGTCACTTGAGAAGACTACACACATGCAGACTGAGATACATCAGCTGTGTCACTGACTCCAACATTAAGATACTTACTGGCCAATAACCAGTTGTCTTTCTCCAGTTTGAGTCGATGTAAAACCCTTTGGACGTGCTCCAGCTGCTTCTTCTCCTCCTCCTGCAGTTTTTCCTGCAGGGCCGTGCAGCGTTCCTTCTCCTTCTTTTTCTTATTCATGGGCTAAATTTGAAGGGAACAACATTAATATCTTATTCAATATTGACATTTGCATCAGCTGCTGCTGCTGCAAAACTTAAGTGTAAAATACAAAAATGGTTGCAGTGCAGTTTACTCACGATCTCTGGATTCTCCTCAATGGCCTTGATCTGTACCTTGAGCTTGTTGACCTCGCGTTCATAGGCAGAATGAGGCACAGCCAAGTCGTACATGGTGAGGGACCAGAATGTGGCGTAGAACTGAGGACGAAGGTCGTCCCACACCCTGGCAGGATGGAGAGACACCACGGCCTCGTGCACTGGCGTCATCACCTGTTCACAGGCTGCCACATACTTGTGAACCTTCTGCTGCTGCCTGTTGCCTTTCTCCGCTTTCTTCAGCTCGTCGTACTTAGACTGCGAGTAAAATGGGAATAATAAAACAATAGTATCCTATTTGGAGCAGATTTTTGTCTTGATTCAAGTATTTTCTCAATCACATGATGCTTTAAGGGTATGAAAGAGCAGTTGACTTACCAGAATCTGATGGGCGTACATAGGGCGAGACAGGAAGAAGGCAGCATCATGTGGAGTGTGGAACTGGTTACATAGGATGTCGATGGAGGGAACCCGCTTGATGTAGTCTTCTGTGCTGAGGTTGGAGGCCAGAAAACCACCAAACTGCACCAATGTGTCATGACACTACAGGAAGACAAAGATTAACCTCAGTCACAACCACAAATATAAATACATTGTAATACGTTTGATTTAGATTAATCTTGTTATTGAGTGAGATGTGTGTGAGCACATCTGTGGAGAAGTAGAGAGCGTGTATACCTGGTCATAGAGATGGCCAACGAGTTTCAGATGTTTCTCTCCACCTTCTAAGAAAACCACACCATTTCGTTGTTGAGCCATGAGGAGACACAGTGGCAGAGCCAGCTCGTGGTCCAGCAGTGCATCCTTGAGACGCTGTGATGACTTCTTAGTGTTCCTTATCTGGCCAAAGTATCCTCCCTGTTGACAGAGTCACATCCACAACAACACAGAGGTGAGCATGGAGTCAGCACAGACACGGAAAATCGTACAGATTTTTTACGCAAGACTGCACTCGGGAATGATAACTGCACTTGAATCCATATACCTCAGCTTTGAGTTGCTCCCCTCCGGTCATGGCTTCTAACTGCTCTGAGGTCATCTCATCCGTGATCTCAATGCCAGCCATTTTCTGCACCACCTCTTTGAGGATCAGCAGGTCAAAACTGCAGGGAGAGGAAAGACATAAACAGAAAAATGTGTATCACCACATTCAACAGCAACACACAGACACATGTAAGAATAAGTGTAGTGTGTGGAAGGTCAGTTTACAGCACAAGGAACTTGTCGTGGTGTAAGGTGCAAACATTACGATACCAAAAATAGTTAAAGGTAGGGATAAAAATAGAAATAAAATAAAATAGAATAAATTAAAATATTCTAGTGCAAAAAATATGCATATACTATATACAATTTAGGATTTATACAAAAAGAATAAAAATAGAATAGAAAAAAGATAAAGTCGTACGTAGACTTATTTTATGACATTTTATTGTCTACGTGTTTATATGTCCTATAGTTGCAGCCAACAACCACAAAAGAACAGGGAAGGCTTTTATCTGGAAAACTTTGTTCTAGTTAGTCTGTTTTGATGTCTTTTCAAAGTAGTGCCTCCTGCATATTACATCATTTGGGGCTACGTACCTCTTTCCTGCCTTGAGCTGATTGGTGACATATTGAAGGAGGCCAGCGAGTTCAATAGGGTATTTTCTGAACACGGCTCCGCACAGACTTGCCAGGCCTTGGTTGACAACAGAAGCAAAGCAGGTGTATGTTAGACACTCAATAAAACATCAAACGGCTTCTCTCCTTTTGCATGCAAATGATTGATGCAACTGTTGTATGGCAACAGGCCAGTTAACCGGCGACAGCACATACTCTGGAGCCAAGAGGAGATGGTCGTGTCATCATGTTTCATCTTCTCCTTCTCTGGATTGGCTAGAGCCTCGATAATGCAATCTGAAGGCAGAGTCAAGTGGAACAACACAGAAAACGAGAAAGAAACCCACATAAAAACACACTGCCGCCATCTACACACTCTCACACACACACAGGCACTAAATAAAGATGGAACAGTGTAGGATACAGGCCAAGACATCATAGTTGAGTGATGTGAGGTATTTCAAGGAGTCCACCACTGGAACAATGAGGTTGTCATACCACTGGATCTGAGACAGCATCTGATACACAACAAGAGAGATGAGTGGATAAAACATCAGTGGCTATATAGAATATAGATTATACCTGACCTGATGCCAGACCATTAACTAACAATTTAGATGCAACCCTGAGGGAGCCTCTTTAAAAAATGCTAAATGATGCATGCTCACACTACTGCATGTGCAATTATTCTTTCACATTATAACTGCATTATATAGAGCCAATACAAACACAGCATGGTGAGAAACATGCAACAAGGACACTTATGTAGCACAAAATCTAATGTGTGGGGCTAGTATGGATATATTATTGTACAATACTTTACTCAAACTGAGGGCGTTTCAAATTTTTGCTAACACTTTAATATGAGTGTTACTCAGATACATGGATACAGAATTTATAAGTAGGGCATGAGAAGCAGGCAATTCCCAGAGTAGAGACAATTGTGAGGGCACAAAAAGGCCAGAAAAATATAACTGGTGTACAGGACAAGCAAGGTGCTGCATGCTGTAGAACATCATTTATTTTCTTGGACACAAGGAAGCTGCTGGATTTACTTCAGGCGAACTTGCACAGAGCTCAGGACGTAATGTACATTTCAGATCTGTCCTGTAACCTGGCTTACCCCCTCTCTCTGTTGTTGAAAAATGTTTTCTCCATTTTTATTGCTAAGCTTTTACTGAACATAATCATGATGGAAATTAATATCTTTTTGTTTTTATACCCTACTTTTAATGTCAGTGACATCTGGCCATATATGTAAAGGTTGGGGTTAACCCTAATCCGAACACTAGCTACCCTGAGGAATTTGTGGATCTTTTTGCTATTCTGATATGCCCTAACAGAATAAAGAATTTTAATTATGTCCTTGGATGTTTGCGAGTGTTCGTGAAGTAAGCCCTGCAGTTTTCTTATGTCCAAATTAGGCTTGTGCCGATCGGCAATCCGATCATGTATGGGCGATTGAGAGGACGATCGACAATGGTTTTTTTCTTGCTGATGTTTCATTGGTCAGAGCGTCATCACTGACAGAGTCGCGAGCACGAAGTCCAACACGAGAATCAAACCCGCTACTTTTAAAAACACACCGGCCCCTGATCTGTACTGCCACTGTTGTTATTCTTTCACGAGAGTTAATTGACTGCTGTGTGGAAAACCAGGCTGTGGTCCATAATCACGGTGCAGATGAGTGAGTTTGGAGCTGATGAGAGGATCAAAAAAAGAGAGCGTAGCCGCCGTGGTGTGACGACCCCATCCCCGCTGAGGAGGAACTATGAAGTCATAATACTCAGTTATAATGGAAAAGGACCTAAACCGTGCTGAGTAGAGCTGTAACTGTGTAGTGGAAAAGGGGCAATGCAACACGCTACAGCTGTGCAGCCGCACCCCCCTCCCCCCACTGCATTGTGTATCGGCGATCTCCAAGGGGGCGATTAGGGCGATCTGAAAATGTCAAGATCGCCCAACTCTAGTCCAAATAACCATTTTCAACTAGCAACGCCCTGGAAATGTACTAAACCATAACGAAGAGCACACAATATCTTCCTTTGTATGTTCAGAATCAATTATTTTCTGCCGCAGATTCTTAGTTTAGCTGGCGTCATTCAAAATGAGACTGAAGTGAAATAAAAGAAAGCACAGCAAAACACTTACATAATCAAAAAGGATGGTGGGATTGCTATGGCTCAGTTTGCCAATCTGCCTTCCAGATTGTTTCACATTTTCTTTGGTCAACCGCCTGTGGAGGGAAAACAGCACAAGACAGGAAAGAGCAGATTAAAAAACACAAGACGACACAGAGTGCTTTAAGCAAAGACTGTCACTTCTGTAAGCTTTACAGCAATTGGAAAATGTTCTTATGGTTGTCAGCTTAACATAACTGTCTTCTACAGCATAACAGTGTTGGAATAATGACTTGCCCAACACAAACAGACACACAAAATACAGTGTACAAAGTCACGTATTTAATTTTTACACTGATGGCCAACACAGCCAACACTGAGATGCAAAATATTAATCCATCTCTTAATAGTAGTAGTACATAGGATACCTTAACAGACACCTAGTGGCTGCAGGTTTAACCCATTCGTTCAAATTTTACCAATTTCTAATCAATCTAATTGTCTCCAAAACAGAACTGGTCTGAATTAGTTGGTAAAATTAATAACAGATTGAACAAATTAAAAAAGACATACACAACAGGGGAGTACTTTGGGTTGTGCAAAATGACTTACTTCATAATGTATTTGGCCCTTTCCACAGTCTGTGCTTTGACTTTAACCAACAGCGGATGGCTGGAATATGTCTCATTCTTCCACTGTCCATATAACCGGTACCTGGGGGAGTATGGGCAGAGAACACACAATTAAAGAGAGGGTTTGGTTTTGCTGCACACAAAACATTTAAAAGGACTGGCATGGAGGGACAACAGGAATGTACAATTTAACAGCCCAGTAAGCTTTAGGGAAACAATTTTAACAAGACATGTGACTTTGTACATCTAGCAATTCAAAATAGTCTTTGAAAAGTAAAATTTGTAAAATTTGTAAAATAAAAAAAATTGTATTTACACAGTATGTATAGCTCTTTGCCTGACAAAGCAGAGTAGATTGCTGCCTCCTTTGCTTTTAGCAACCAGCTGAATAAAATGGACTGCTCCTCGATGATTAATTTACCCGTGAAAATCACATAATCACATTTTGATTTACTGTACTCATTGTGTATGAATTGACGGGTTAGCACTGTTTCAGGGTTATTGTCTAAATTTCTTGTATTTTTGTGCTGCTGTTCCCTTCTACCTATCTACCTATACAGAACCCCTCAACAGAATACACAGAGAGCAGAGAACAAATTCATTCAGTCATTTTTCAGTTTATATCCAATCCTCTCTTTCACAGTGTTGACATAGTTTTGTGTAAAATAGAGTGAAATTATCAACAAAGTGCTGCTGACTTCAGTAATAAGGAAACTGCATTATTAGTTGTGACAACCACAAGGAAAACAACACCAATGGGAGTGTGGAGCGTCATTATTAATCAGCAGTGTGCCAAAATACCCCAACAAAGAATCTAAAAATAAAATCCTCGTGTTGCCCAGGAGCAGAAAAGATGGTTTTCCAAATGCCACACAAAAATGCACTCCACACAATCAAGCGTGGTTTGAAGACCTGAGTCTGGCTTTCATGACGGCTAGTAAACACCGCCCTGAAGCCTTGCCTGAGGGTTTTACTATCCAACGACTCAATTACAGAGTGTTTCATGCAGTGTGTGCAACTCACCTGTGTTGGTAGGGAAAGAGTTTGAAGAGACCCCACAGTTCCTCAGACATGCAAGCGTTACACTCCATCAGGGAGAGTGAGGGGAGTAGAACCTGGTCTGCAATGCTCAGGAAACAACTCAGCAATGTGTCCTGCAATAACAATTTAATTAACATGAATACAATCCTCAGAGTAACATACAGTATACTGCAGAGATAACCTGGAAGATCCACTTGTGCCACTTTAAACATTAATCAACTGAAATAATTATTTCCACACTCACCAGTTTGTCTTTGACATCAGGTCTGCCATCATTTTGGTACTGGGAAGTTAAGGACACAAAAATTAGTATGATTTTAGATTTAGGCTGCAGATTTTTAGTACCACAGTGGTTAAAGTTTAGTACCTCTTTCATGAAGCCCTTTCCCAGACGCACGATCTTAGCAAAGAGGATGGGGTCATGGGAGAGGTGAGGGCCCAGGTAGCAGAGCATACTAAATGTGTCCCTGCGTAGGTCTTCAAAGCTCTCTGCAGGCCGAGGGGCTCGCTTGTTCCTCAGTGGTTGTATTACACATCCCCTCGCCCCTTTTGGGACACCAGCCCTAGGAGGAACAGAGAGACAGTGTGTCAGAGCTTGCACTTTACATTTCTTCTTTTTTTTGAAAGATTTATACAGATGAAATATTGGCAAAGACAGGAGATCTAACATCTAACCGTGGAATGAGAGGTACTAGCGCGTGCTTTTTGGTCTGACTACACGTAATGGGCAGTAAGTGATACATGACAAAATCAGCACCTTCTGTAAAGAGGTTCCACAGTCAGGTGCACCAGCTGGCAGAGAGCCAGTGCAATGGCCTTGTGAGAAGAAGCATAGAAGGAAGGCATCTGGTCCATAATACTTTGGGCGTGTTGCCAGTCTCCAATTCTAAGCAGTGCCTCCAACAGACCGAGCTTCTGGTTATCAGGTGGCTGTGTGAGCACAAAAAAGAGAAGCAACTTAATGTCAGTGAATTATTAAACATGCCAAAGTTCAGCAACATTTAATCAGGTAGTTAAAGTAGTAGCAAAAAACGAACAGCTGCTCTCATGCTCCAAAGTGATGCATTTTTCATGCACTATCATCTATTCCTATGTATATATCTATATGATTTTATGAATTAATTAATTAATATTTATTTAAGTGTCATGCACCAATAAAGGCGCCCAGCCTATAAGGGCTTACAAGACACATTTCATATTTAGACAACAACCAAAATCATCAGAGCACAGACAAAACAAAAACCACATGGAATTCACATAAATAATTCACTTTTTCTTATTGACCAGGCACTTTTTATGAAAGTAGTAGTATATCATGTTGTGAAAACTGAAAACCTGATATTGTATGTTTTAATACTAATGCAGCACCTGAGACATTGAGGACAGAAAAATGTAAAGATAACTTCTCACAAGTCATTTAATTTCTTGTGAATTTTATTTATATATTATTCTGTGAAAACATTTCAAAGCTACATGTTAATTTGAACTTTAAATAACAGACATTTCTCTCTAACATCCATCCAGACTTCCTCCAGAAAAGGCTGGTATTAAAACAATATGACAGCAATTGCTTTCATACCTTATCGTTCTTTTCCTCCTCCTTCTCCTTCTCCTTTTCTTTGTCCTCGCTCCTCTCCGAGGGCAACACAACCATCACCAACTTGCGGGCAATCTGCTTGGCCTCAGAGATATCTCGTTTGTGTTCCTCTACAATGGTGGCATCTTGTGGCATAAGCTGGAATGACAGAGAGGCGACAGAACGGCACAGGCTTCAGTCTACGAACAGATTCTACTACAAGAGTTTTCACTTTGATGTAAGAGACCTGACACAAAATTTTGCGTTTGATCCTCAAGACTTTGCAATACTACAGTCACAGGGTTTCATACAGAACTTATATTCTGACTGATGTGTGCCACACAAACTGAACGGTGATGTCTTTTAACTTGTGTGCCTCTAAGCTGTTTCTTTTCCTTACATGTACGTAGAGATCTTCCAGCTCTATCAGGTTGTGGTGGAGCAGAGCAGCAGCAATGTGGTAAAGTGACTTAGGTGTTTCCTCGTTGGGCTCCTGAGCAGACACATGGAAGAAAAAATTAAGTTTAAGTGTCAAATAAAATATTGTTCAGGCTGTATGCTTCATTTAAGGATTGATGTTCTCACCTGGCAGAACTTGAATTTAAAGCCCAGAATGTGGCAAAGAGTGAGTGGCTCGCACATGTACGACTTAATGAGAGCCAGGAAGAACTCATCTTGGTCAGATCGACTCTCGTACACCTCCAGGATTATGTCCAAAACACGATTAGGGTCAAGGTTGAAACATCCTGCAGGCAGATGAAACAGTACTCAGCAGACATCAGAACACAATTTGGGGGGTGGGGGAGTGGGCAAGTGACTGTTTATATAACACCTTCAAGACAGTTTCAAAGGGCTGATCAAAAAAACAAGACCGGGTCAAAACCTAGCATGTGTCTGGACCTCCTGATTTATAACTGTGATGTCATCCGACAGAAATATCCAAATACAAATCAAATAATTATGCTACATAGACTATGGTTTAGCTCTCCCCTGAGCAGGGGTGGAAAGAGTGACATCAGTGACATCGGCATCTATCTGTCTGGCAGCCTAAAATGTAGACGTTACCTTGAGACCACAATAAACCATAAAAACCCATCTGAATAATTTCATAATTAAAGACTGTACAGGTTAGTCATCACCTCTAAGAACAGATTATCTCAAAGCCTCTGTGCTACTGAAGCTTAAGTCCTGTCAACTCATGTTCTCAGTATGAATGGGGCTGCCAGCAGTCTTTGGTGCGGACATCAAAAAGAATGGCAAGTAGCATTTGAGGAGAGACTCTCTATGATACACCGGTACCTGGCAATGAAAAGCCCCGTATAAACATGAATACAACAGAGTGAAAGCTGAATCTCAACAAGAGAACAATAGAAGGGGACCAAATCAAATGGAATGTGGTTTCTGTCCGAAGTGTTGGTGAAAATCAATAACCTAGTGTCAAGATAAAAACAAATGCCAAAAGACTTGAAATAGTATTTGCATGAGTACAAGATAAAGATACAGATTCAAGCAATGACAAAAGACTTGTCAAATACCTATGAGGGACTTGATGCTCTCCAGAACGAGGTGGCTGGTGATGTTGCCCGACAGGTCTTGGCCAAGCTCAGTGATTAATTTGGCATAACCCTCGTTCTCTTCCCTTAGCAAGTTAAACTTCTGCTGCTTGTAACTGCAAAGAGAAAAAATACTTTATGAAGCATCCCAAGTACACCAAGTTGACAAAAAATTAAGTAATCCTATATCTCTACTCAACTGTACAGTCTACTTACAATAGTTTGGTCTTGATTTTTACAATCTTCTGATTAAACTGATGGGCTTGTTTTATAAGTCCAAGGGATTCAAGGGTTTCTGGATCCAGCCTCTCTTTCAGGATGGCCTCTGGAACGAAGAACTGGAAACAAACAAACTTGTTATTCACTTCCTTCGAGTGGCTCTTTATAGGCCCACGTAACGAAACAAACAATACATAATGATACTGATTGACAAAGATGTTGCAAAATTTGTTTGTGTGTATCTATGCATCAAACTGAAAATGTCGCAATTAAGTGTAAAGCTTAATCACACAAGCTCTCCTGTTTTGGCAATAAAAAACATATTCACCCTTTGTGTTAGAATGGTGTTAATAAAGATATATGGTTCTTACCAAACATGCTCCCACCAATTGTGTGTAATGATCACGTTTGTTCTTTTCTTCCAGTGCACCAGTCTCTAAATCTACAGGAAATATAATCAGGAAAAAAACATTATAATGGAAGAATATGCCAGGTTTACTGATCACTAAAAGCCATATAGAAAAATATTAAAGAGCTAATCTTTTTACAAACTTACCTAGTATACTGAACACATCTGCTAAAATTGATGGCATGTCATCTCGGAGTTCCTGAGGGAAAAAACAAAACCAGTTTAGGATCATTTACAAGGAATTTTCAACTGCGCCCTGAAGTTGATATCAAATCAAAGTCTATGTTTACAAACTCAAACACACAGAGACCAAAAAAACTTTTACCATCATGTCCCCAAGGACGCTGGCGACGAGATCCAATTTGAGGTTCCCCTGTACAACTTGCCAGCAGAGTTCGTATAAGGCGGCCTGTATATCTGCAGGGGTAAACAGACAAGGAAAAAAGACAACAGTTCATCTAAATGTGAACTGACGGAAAAAGACTGCTGAACATTAACTTTGGGAATTAAGATCTAAAAATTGACCTTAAACTAGATATAAAAATAAAACATGAAAAGCCCTGAATGAAGTGTGCTCTCCCTTCAAGTATTTAACAGATGTATTGCCGACACCCATTTAAGCCTTGAATGTTAATGGATAGGTCAATGTGAATAATTAAAACTATTGCAACTGCCAAGACGGATGTGTGTCTGTGCTTTACAGGGTAGCTTGAACCCATTACGAGACAATCAAAAGAAGAGTGTAAAACAAAACTGTCACTGTAATTTCCAACTTACCTCTAACCTCACTTCCATGATCTGTTTTCTCTGTTAGGTCTTTGCAGAGTTGTACACTGGAAAGTAAAGGGACACAACTCTGATCAGTTAGAATACAACAACCACATATACTTAACAGATCTTAAAATGTATTCCCACTCTAGGAAAATCATGTAAAAGCTGGTTACAATAACTGTGCATACATTTCTGCTGCATCTGGAGTACATATGCATACCCTGTCTACAATATCCCACATAAAACAAGACATTTGGATGATAAACAGGGATGTTCAAAAATTATTCGGAAACTAACCTCAATGTTGTCCATTAAAAACTACACCAAACTTACTAGTCAACACACCAAAACATACTAGATGACTATCCCTGCCACTGATTCGGTGTGCACAGTTGGCTTATGATTGTGATAAGTAGAAAGTACCAAGTGTTAAGAAGAACTACTGGACATGCAACGGCCAGTTAGAGATGGGCCTGCTGGCACCAAACTGATGGCTTGGTATGACAGGGCCCTCAAGTCTAAAACTGCGTTGTTGTTGATATTCTCATGAAGCTCACAGGCCGTCACTACTTCAAGCAATAAGTTGCATCACTAAATGAACTTTACAACCTGACCTCTCTGACTGTGGTTAATCCCACGAGCAAAAATGATGGCTGTCATATACGGACAGATTAAAAAGAAACAAGTAAAGTTTAGATAGACTGTGAAGAACATCTGTAGGGCTGGCTGAGGTTGGACCTTTGACCTAGACTATCAGAGGACTGTATTAATGGATTTACCATTGCACTATGCAGACCTATGTTATAATCAAGTATTTATCACTTGTGTGAAGCAGATTTCTTTTAAAACAGACCACCATTTATTTTGGAAGTTATGTGGCTCCTGGATTGAGTGTTGCATTACAGCTTCATAGCAGCTCTGCACAGAGAACATATTAAATATATGAGATGTTTTACAGTCAGGGCAAAGGGAAGATCTGTGCCACAGTCAGGCACAGTAGAAAGAGAGTATAAATGCATAATTTAAATCCGTGCCTTGAGTTTTATTATTTTCTTTTCTGTAGAGCAACATTTTACAGCCCTTGGGAACTATCTGGAGCATTTTGTGTCAAAATACTGTCAGATACAGTGGCAGGTTTTTTTGGGTCCAGGATAAAGTAGTTTGACTTGGTGCATCTCACTGCAGGCCTTTCTTTAATGCGCAAGGCCTAGACCCACTAATAGCAGCTAGCACTACGGACGAGCCTATTGTGTCTCTGCCTGTTCGTGATGGTGGCGCTCAAGGAAATGAATGACAATTACATTAAGGCAACGTTTTTTGCTTCCACAAAGCCAGCAGCTGCTTCTTTCTGCCCTCACTACTGATGCCCAGATGTTGAGAAGACGCTTCCGTGCTGCTGCCAAAATGAGTGGTTTTCCATTGTGACATTTAAGATGATGCTCCCTGTCCAGATATCACCGATTAGCACCGAGTGCACATTTGTAAGGCCAAGTAAACCGTGTGAATATAACACAGTAAAATATCTATGCAAATGTTGGGTCTTACACAGTATCTGGTGCGAGTTAACTTAGCAGATAGCTGACAATACTTGGCGTTAGCAAGTCGTTGACCACGTTACGACAAGTCTTCCAACTCGACTGGTTTTATTTCATCATAACGTAACTTTTATCCAACAAAATCCTTACACACTAGTTTTATTTTTCAAAATAACACGTTTTAGCGGTAAACAAGCCACTCGACAACAGTTATATCACGGCTAACGTTACAGCTAACTCTCTATAACGTTATTTAACGTCGTTTCCCTCCACTTGATTATTATCATCCCCGTGAACAGTCAACAGCGACAGATACGAGCTGGTTTCTTTCACCACTCGCCGTTTTGAGTTGGGACTGTTTATTAACTTTAAATTCTGACACACACTTTATTTTTATTGTTCAAAAATTGAGAAGCTAACCAGCACGAAATCGATGCGGCACAGGAGTCAAGCTACAAGGGATGCTAACTAGCTTAGCTTCGATAGCCATCGTGTTTACAAACTAAGGAAGGGTCTTGCTGGAGTGGTAGCATGTAGCTAATTTTAGCAGGTTAAATTAAAGTGGCGCGTTCACTGTATTTAATAGGATATATAAACCGTGTTGTATAATGCAATAACAACACAAGCGTGTTTGTTTTCAAATAATACAGAAGAGAAAGTTAGCAGGCCATTTTTTTTAGCAGCTAGCTGTTAGCCTCAGTTAGACACTTGACAGACTGGCCTTGAACTGCATCGTAACCTACGTAATTTTTCCACCAGCTATCAATTCACAACCGTTCAAAAACACCTTAAATCCTTCACTGCGGTGTTAAAAGCCAGAACTAACTACTTACAACTCGTGTTTTCCTGATTTTTCCCAGTTTTTGAACCATTCACCAGGGAGGATAAGTGTCGCCATCTTCCATACAAACAGCCCGGATGTCTAGTTCATCATGGCACACACAGGGTCAAATGTGGTGGTTGGTTGGTTGGTTGGTTGGTTAGCCGCCGCTGTTTCTGCTGCTGCTGCTGCCGCTGTTAGCTCAGGGCTGCTGCATGGTGGGACACTGGGCTCAGTCTGGAGGCTTTGTTAACAGGGAACTTTATGTTCTCAATGGAGCTGCTCGTGTACTATTAGGATCTTTGTGTTAATTCTGGTCATTAACACTGTTCCCGCACAACATAACGATTTAAAATGCATTAATATGAAGGTACAACTGCTGTTTTTTGTGCGTTTAAAATAGCTTAAAGGTTTAATAATAGTAATAATAGTGTATCCATTTCTTAAACTAAAACCTACCTAATTTATATCTATGAATGATTTTAAGTGTATTATAAAGAATACATTGAGGAAGGAGTGTCATTATTTTTCTGGTGTGAACTGTGTGCGCATCTGAGTTTTTGTTTTATTGTTTATTGTATAATCTTGTATGGGCTGATTTTACATGGCTGCTACCTTGGCCAGGTCTCCCTTGTAAAAGAGATTTCCGATCTCAATGGGATTTCATAGTTAAATATAGGTAAATAATAAATAATAATAATATTACCAGCCCACCCCAAATCCTGACAGCACCTAAGTTTCATTTGGACAAGCAAATAATTGTTTCCTGGATGCATGTGTGCGGAGAAAAATATGAAATATAACATTTGTGAAATACAAGCAAATGTTAGAGATATTCAATAAAACATTTAATTATTCAAATGATAAATTGAAAGTGGAGAATGACAGGAGTGTTTAAATCATCACATGGTTGCAGATGGTTTATTCTTTCATGTTACATCTCCAGACATAAATACAAATCTTAAAGGATGCAATGGGACTTTGTAAATAGAATAAAAACACAAATTTAATATACACAAATATTTAAATATGTGTAAACATACAGATGTATGCACATTATCAGCAGTTCAATGCAAAACAGAACAGATCCCAAATGAAATGATTGTTACTTTACAGGCAATTCTAAGATGTAATTTTCTCATCTGCCTAACATGAATTGTTATGCATGTACGTATATGGTAATGTATAAGACCGCATAATCGGTTTCTCCAGTTTATAGTGAGATTTTGAGGAAGTTAGGGATTTGTTTGTAACTACAATATCAATGCACCCTTTTCCATAAAATCTCAGTCTGCCAGCCAGGCCAATACACAGAGGTAAAGGAATATCGCAGCAATCCACTGAAAGACAAACAAAACAATGTACTGTAACGTATACTTGTAAATTAGTAGGTTAACTTTGAATAGTTACATTCTATATCTTTAACCTTTCCCTAAAATTTCAAGCAAACAGAAAATGCAAATATAAAATGAGCACCAATTCACAATATATTACACACTTGTAATTGTATAATATACAATTCTGATACTATTAATAGGAGACTAAAGAATTCTCAAACTTTGTAATTTATAATAATCCTATAACTCTTATACACACACACACACACACAACAGTGGTTCACCAAATAAATGCTTTTTTTTTTTCTTCTTTTTTTGGGAAAAAAATCCTCTGCACACTTGCAAACTGGAAAAGAAAACAACATAAAACAAACAACACACACCCTCAACCATTTTTCATATCCTTTCTTTTAAATATCGCAATTATGGCATGTCTGTGTTGTTAGATATAAGATAAAATACAATGGAGAAAAATATTTAAGATATAGGAGAGATTAAAATGTTTAAGGTTGAGTCAAAATTTTATGATGTGGTGAATCCTCCAAATATTAAAAAATAATTTTAGATGTAGCCATCAATTTGTCAAAGTACTACATTTCAGCTACTGTAATTAGCGATTACTTTTTCACCCATTTGTTATAGAGATGAAAAGAAAATACAAACACCTGGCCATATCTATAGTAACATAATAATTTCCATTAAAAAGGATTATTTCAGCATCTATGTGAAATAACATGATTAGAAACCATTAATTTACATTTGATTGTCATTACAAAATATCTATAAATCAAAGTCATCTATAAGGTATAAAAGCAGAACACATACATTTCTAAAAAATACCATCACAAAGAAATCTGAGAATGCCGTATATCATCTGTGGCAAGGCCTTTGAACAGTATGAGACGCCAGTTCACATTATACTTTACTGTGTACATGTTTCAATATATGGCTACATGCCATGCCAAAATCTACAGTTCAAGAGTACAATAGGTGAACACAATATCAATAACACCTTTACAATGCAGTCCAATTCAATTACCCTGAAGTTAATGTTTTCAGTTTCTGTTTAGATTGTGTCAGCGAGGCGTTGATTGGAGCCTTTGATAATTTTTTTTTAAAAATATGGCTGTAAAATTACCATAGAGTTGAATTAACACCCCTGTGACAAAGTGCAGTGTCATTATAGTTCTCAGCAACAAATCAATGCTACAAGCATCATAAAGGTAGTCTCATTTTACAGGGCTAAAATATCTCTATCGACTAGTGTTCCTGAAATTGTGTTCACTTCACCTGTATATTGGCCACTATGTATTTACATCAGACAATTTTTGTCTACTGAATGAAAAATATTAAAGGTATATAATATTAATTTGAATTTTAGTCTGTTACTGTCCCCTCACCATGTTCCTGCCACATAATGTCTGTACTGGCACTTTAATTAACCCAAACAGTTTCACCGTAGTTAAAGCTAACATCAAGTTGTTTTTCGGGCAACTGAAGAAAAACAGAAACATTTTTCCTGCAGAGTGACAGAAGTCTGGTGTGTAAATATCAGAATTAAATTCAAATTCAAGCTCTCCCTCTAAGTTTTAACAAAGTGTTGAAGAGGCAAACGTTGGTGTCTCGCAAACCATTTATAGTATAGTAGTCCATTATGCGCCGCTCTGATTTTCACAGATAACAGTCATACATCTCATCTTCCAAGGATCTTTGATGACACATTGTCCTTCCTTTTAGTACATGGAGACATTGAGAACCTAAAAACAAACACAAAGTATTTGGTAAAAAAATAAAAAATATATTACAAACCACAATAAATCACCAAATTAATATTCTTGACAAATACATTTGATTTGATGTGATTTGATTTTTTTCATACTTTGTGGGCGGCAGTGGGCCAACTGTGTTTCCTTTTGTCAAAAAAACTGAGACTTTTGTATTTTATTTTTTTTTTAAAAAGGACAGCACCCCCACAAATGGATAAAGGACTGAGCAATAAGAACTATTTCAGTTTTGTATATACTGTCTGTTCTCAAAGTAAATATTTGAGATGCCAGTGATTTTATTGACATGTAAATAGATATCCTCACAGCTATTTAACATTAGGGCGTAAACACTTTTCAGTTAAGGTGATGATTACTGCTGTCCCACAAGATAGAGAGAACTATGCTTATTTCAGAGCCACCTTCAGTTGATGAGTATCTGATACCTATAAACCTATAAATTGTGATGTCCAAGAGTAGTGTTTGTAAGTCTTCAAGTAATGAGTCATTATCATGAGAGAACTGAGCTACCCTCGAGATAACAGGCTTAAAAAATGATCAGTAACAATTGGAGCTCATCTATAACAACAAATGAAAAGATGAAGTAAATAAGTGAAAAGCCTTACCGAGTCGTCCATGATGGAAGATGGATCAAAGTAGTCTGGCTTTAGTTCTGTTCTTTCTCTGCGATTCTTTGATGCCGGCTGAAAAAATAACATCTCAGTGAGAACAATACAAAATGGTTTTTGAGCTTCATTACTAAAAAAAAAAGAAAACCATGAAAAATATTAAATTAAATGCTAAACATTTACGCATGTAGTATGTAGTCATTCCCTTTTACTAATGTGAAAATCCTAATAATGTTACTTTCTTATATTTCTATGCTGCTGTCTTTAATTTGGAGAATACTTGCTTATAAAACTTATAACCACTAAAACATGACCAGACCAGAATGGACGTTTGACTTACACCGAAAGTTAAAATATGGTTGCTGCTGAGTTTGTAATGTGTACGTACTATAACTTTTCATGATGTGTTGCATTTCATTATAGAAAGACCAGATTAACATTTCTTAAATTACCAAATCGATGTCCATTGTATCAAAATCCATGCCCTCGTTGATGTCCTCCAAGCGGTCCTCCGATGACATCATCACATCCTCCACTATTGGCTCCTCATCATCCTCCATGAGTCCAGAGCCACGGCGGCTAAGGGATGCACAAGGATTATTAGGAAGATTGTGTTTTTTCATACTGTCCATTGGCTGAATGTTACATCAAAAACCATTTAACTCTCCAGTTAGTGGAGAAAATTGTACTCCACATCTTACATTGCTTGCTGCATGTGGTTCCTCATCTTGGCGTAGTGCATGCTGACCCGCTCCTGCTGCTGACGGGCCTCAGCTTGTTGCCTTTGTGTCAACATCCAGGTGACCTGGGTACTGTGGGACAGTGGGCAGTATTTAGCATAATTTCAATAAGGCCCATTGTTAAAGAGAAATAGCACAAGTTACTGTTAACACTTGCAATATTTGCAAATGTTCATTTCAAGGATTTTCATTTCTAATATATTTTCACATGTGGTCCCTTTGTCATTAAAGCAGAAGTAAGCTGAATGTTTGTGTTAATATAAGTCTTAAATAGTTATATTTTCCGACGGCAATCACTTACATAGAGTGTTTGGTCTGAAACACGGCTCTGTCAGTCACTCTGCTCTGCTGTAAACCGAGGAGAAAACTTTCCTTGTATCCTACAACCTTTATCCAATGAGGAGAGAGAACGCCATAAAGGGGCGTTCCTCTCTGTGTGTGCAGCCAAGGGATGCGCGTGAATGTGGTGACGTAGGGACGAGGACCAATAGATCCATGACGAGGGCGGGGACTGCTAACTCCATCGGCTGACAGGAAGTTAGCCAAAACGACCGGATCGCTTACTTCTGCTTTAAATACTGAGGGTAGATTCATGGGTAAAATGGAAATGTTATCTCTCTTAAATTTGAGCTGCAACACAATAAAGGTGAAAAGAGGGGTGGTCTGAATATTTTCTGAAGCCACTGAAAGCAGAAAGGTTTTTTGTACTTGTAATCCATGGCAGCCTGGCTGTGATGGTGTGGCTGCTGCTGTGTAGGCACAGGCTGATGGGGATGCTGCTCTGCTGGCATGGTGTATGCGGCTGGGTAGCTGTCCTCTGGCCTCATCTTCTTTGGATCCCTCAGCACCGTGGACGTGAGGTGGGGCGAATGCATCGTCACTGGCGTCTGCACGTTCTGCTCACGGTTCATCCAGGCTGTGTCACTACTGCTGCAGCTGTTCTCCTCTGCTTGAGAAAACGATTTCTTACACTTCTTGTATTTTACAGATGCAGTGGCTGCAATAATGTATGCACCGGGTCTGGCAAGGATTGATGGCAACTCGTTTAAAGGAGGTTTGCACTGGATGTTCCTTCATGTCTAAGATACTTTGTTAAATTGCTCACCTTCAGGCAGTTTCCTTTTGCTAGCAGTGGCTGGTTTGGACTTCTTGCTCCTGATGGTGGACCCCCGACTGCTGATCCCACTGATGACAGACATGGTGTCGTCGTCTCCTCCAGCCTGCAGGGAGTTCCTGTAGGAGATGAGGGGCAGCCAGCAGTCCTCTCTCTGCAGGGCCATCTGAAACGTCATGAATCGCTCCAGGTACATGTGCCTGCAGAAATCAGAATGACAGTCAGCACGTTTTAAGAGTTCCTGTGAGCAGCTTTGTGCTCACCACAATCATAAATCTCTGCACACGCCATCTGCTTCCAACTTACACTGTTCTCTTGTCCTGGCGCATTAATTTGCTGGAGAACTCGCTCAGAATGTCCAAAAACGGCAGATTAAGCGGCGGACTCCCCTCTCCTTGGGGACTTGGCTCTTTGAAAGCAAATTCGATTCCGTCCCTATTGCACAGCAGGGAAACAATGAATGAACAACTTTCTTCATTCAAACATACACAGCATTTTGAGAGCTAAGCTGCATGCCAAGCTGTAAAACCACATGGTCTTGGATCAGGATTGTTACTTACTTATGTAACATGGCAATAGCCTCCCTCGTCTTTAACTGATCCAAACCAAAAGTTAATGAGAAGCGCCGGGCAAGCTCTTTAATGCCGCAGAAGGCTGATGAGGAGCGGTCGATATTGAAGCCAAGCTCAGACAACATATCGTTGAATAACTACAAAAGGAGAAAAAGAAAATATTATATTTCTTACGTGGTTTCACATCCGAGGGATCTGCCTCTTAGACTAAAGGCTTCTGTGACATGTGGTATTTTACTGTCAATATAACTACCGTATATAATTCAGTGTAGATGTGGCCACAACCTTTCTGTTTATGTACTATGAAAGCACACAAGAGAAAGCTGTAAAAGTGATGCTTCATTGATTTACATAAAAGTAGATTTTGTTTTTATTCTAAAATTTGGTAGCATCACCTACTAATCTATCTGAAACAAATGATACAAGATGCCTCCACACGGGTCAACAATCTTACCTTTTGCAGGCTCAGTATGAGTGTCTTTGCACATTGTATTTTGTCGATTTGTCTTGTTTTACTCATGGTTTCCTTGATGATATCTCCATAGTCGTTGTAATACTAAGGAGGAAAGCATGCAATACAGTTAACAAGAGGAGCAGGGTTGTAGGAATTCTTTATAATCACTTTAAAAAAGGGGTTGAAACCTACCCTCATGTACTGTTTAAATATGTCTGCTCCAGTGTTAATTTCCACAACGTTGTAAATGATTAATTTGCAGTAGGCAGCCAGAAGGTTTCTTCGCTTGTGCAGAGCTTCGATCTTGCTGGCTTCATCATCCTGCTGTCCATCTGAAAAATACAGCATCATTCAATTATTGAATTTTTTTTTATGTAACTCTAACTCTTCATTCCTCACAAATTTTAGCATGGTTGGGTAACACGCTGTGCTTGACTCTTACCTGTGCTGTTGCTGTCATCATCCTGATCAATGAACACATGATCCAGGATGAAGTTGAGCAGCTCTGCCTGCAAAGAGGAGTCTGGTGTATAGACCAGAGGCTCCAGTTGTTCCCGGCCTGAAGACATAATTTGGTGGCTGAAGATCAATAGCAGATCACATAGTATGGTGAAGGCCTGGAATGAACACAACATCTCAGCATTTATGACCATAGTGACGGACCATATTTTCATCTGTAGTCAAGAGCGGCGGTGTAGGCGGCGCATCAGGAACTAACAACAGTCCCGTCAGCATAATCCCACCTGTTCTTTCACTCCAGTGTTGATGCTGTTAAGGTAACGCTGACACATCAGGGCGAAGGCTCTCATTTGCTTTCTCAAGGTCACCATATCACCCTAAAAGCAGCAAATGGTTAGTTCGACAGTCCTGTAAGTGACGTTTAAATTCATTCTTCAATCACTCACTGCCAAAAAAATACATTTCTTAAACAATTTGTTGGCAAAGAAAAAGCTCTGTTAAGTTTAATGACCAGTAACGTGTAAATACCTTTAACGAACTACCATCTGAAACTTTTGCCAGATGCCACAGGACGATGTAATGTGTGCACTGCATTGCATGCATCACAATCTGGGGGGAGACAAAACAGGCAGATGAAGGTGTGACGTTTCACTCAGTGACTGAAATCACTGCTGTTACTGATAGTATAGAGGGGTCTTTACTGTTAGGGCCTTGATACCTGTTCAGGCATATCCCCGTTCTGCAGACCTGTGTTGAGTAGTCTGTAGTTGCTGGTGAAGAGATCCCACTTGGAGAGGTCATGTGCACTGGAGGGAGAAACATTTTAAATATTAAATTAGAATATATACATAATTTACATTAATGCAAATAATGTTACTGACATTACATCTCACTAATATACAAGAATACACTATGATGAATTAAATCATAAGCACAATTGCATCTATTTCTTTACTTGTGGAAAGCGCTGATCTTCTTGAGTGTAGATAAAACCTGGTAGGCATCATCATCATCTGGTTCTTCACCCTGACAAAAAAGAGATCCAACGCATGAAATCCAGCATATTGAAAAAACTGTGAGCATGTTTTCAAATAATCCACGCACAGAAACATGCGACAGCCCCCACCTCTTGCAGGAAGTCGTCCAGGAGTCTAGTGAACTTGTCCACGAGCTCATCAAGAAGCTGGGAGCGGGCGATGTCTACGCGGTTGAAGATGGTGAACTCTTCGTTGCAGAGATAGTGGTAGGTGGTAGAGCAGGCCTCCAGGACCTCAGTGTCTGTGTGCTTATCTATCACCTCCCAGATTTGCCGCAACAAAGCATCCAAATGCTGCGTACGAACATGAAAACACACAACACTGTCTCAGTGACACTGAGCTATTTTACATATAATTTTTACATTTTTTAATTTTGCACTGTTTAAAACAACTGTGAAAACTGACAAACCTTTTCTAATCGGCCTGTTGTGTAGATGTCAAGATCAAAGTACTTTGGTATTTGAAGCAAGTTGGTCACCTTGTCGATATCGACGCAGTACTGTGACAGAAAGGAAAAGACGGCAGTTGAGTGATTGATTGGTGAGAAATCAAACATGCTAAGTACATATACAGGCTCATTCAGCTGGTTGGCTGTAGTGCAGAATTCACCTTGGCCAGTAGCAGAGGCAACGCAACGGCAAACATCTCTGTGATCCGTGTTCGATCATCCAGCTGTGTTTTCTTCTCCTTTGCAGTCAGGACCTTTTTCATGCACAAAAACAAACCGTGTCAACAACATGAAATCTTTCAAGACATACACTGAGTCCGCTCTATGTAGTCAAGTCAAGTGGCTTATTTTCTCTGACATTTGCCAGGCTGCCATTGTAAAAAAAATTGTTTAAAAAAAATCTTCTTCATGTTTTGCGAGGTAAAATAAAAGGTAAAAGAAAAAGAAAAAAGAAAAGATTACAGACACTCACCCTCTTCCCTGAGCCCCTGCCTACTGGAGGGTGGCATTCACAAGCCTGCCGAATAGCACAGAGCATGATCTCAACCAGAGCCGTCTCCTGTCGATCAGTCAGGGCTGAAAATCACAGACACATTACGTTAATGACAATGCTAAGAGAGAACCAAAAAAAAGGGAGTTTAAAACGTCTCCTTAACTTCACACTGCAGAGGAAGATCTGAATCTGAACAGAGTTTTCTCTTACCCTCCTCTCCGGCCATGGGCTCGTCCAGCAGCAGGCTAATCATAGTCTCCCAGTCCTTCAGCAGTTCTGACGCACACTCCCACAAACTATCCACCAAGTAGGCCCCATGTTCATGGAGCTGTGAAACATCCATACATTGTTATTCGATAAAAAAACAACAACTAAACAACAGACTATTAGACATTTATCTAATCCCATTCAAAATTGAAGGATTTTAACCCTCAAAGCTAGATCGACAGACTTTTTATGGTTGATATATTTACGATAGTGAGCACAGTGTTGCCGTCTGGTTACCTCGCTCTCCAAGAAGAAGAAGACAGTAGTTTTGATAAGGCTGCCATTGAGGCTCTGCCTGCCCCTCCTGGGTAACCCCTCCTCCTCTGGACCCCGATGGCTGAAGAGCCTTCAATCAGCACAAGACAAAAGATTGTTCAAAACGTCTGATGAAGGAAGGTGAGATTAATGTCTGCAGCCACGTCTTTTCCTATTGGTCTTTTCAGATTGTTAGTGTTAAGATGCATGTCAGGTGTATAGTGTATTTTAGATGCATTATACTGTTTAATTCGATTATTTATTTCCTGAATATTAATTTCTTGCTTCTATTTCATCTAATGTGTTTCACAGAACACTTGGCTACACAACATGTTTTTTTTGCAATGAAACAAGGTCACTGCTGTGAATCCAAGCTGACTACAGATGCCCTCCTTTATAAAGGAGCCTCTTTCCAAGCCCACACAGACACAGAGGGTGAGTGTAATGAAGTGTAGTGGAGTAATATTGCTTTAAGTGATTCTATGTATGTGCCTACGTTACAGTTCTGTCATGCTGAACGCAGGACTTCTTGACAAAACACAGCCTCAATGAGACGCAGGTGAATGAAAAATACCCACGAGTCATCGAGCCATTGCTAAAATCAGGCAAGTGGAAAAACGACACTCAGCTCGGTTGCACCATTAAACAACAGAACACTTACTTCTTGAACAGAAATTCTCCTGCTGAAACAGCGATGGGTCGATGTGCCGAGTAAACCAGGTGATAAACACTCTCACAGTCCTCTGCTGTCAGAACTTCATCACTGCTCCTGTTTAATGAAATGTGAATTTTCTCAGTGACAAATACCAGTCGAATTTCAAAATAATCTTACCCAGTTCAGAAAAAGCAAAAATCACCTCAGAAACAACAATGTTGAACAGTGAAACAAAGTGTATCAAATTAAAATTGCAATCTGGTGCAATCATTGTGTTGACTTTAAATTATATTATTACTATACATTATCACATGACACACTTTCATAAAACAAAAATAAACACAGGGGGAGTTGAGGTACTCACTGTAAGACGAGCGTCAGAAGTTTAACGGCTTGTACTGCAACATCATACTCCTTATCCAGAGTCATAGACACAATGCGGTCCTGTCAGTGAGAGAGAGTTTATGTCTCATCATGTTTCCATAACATTGGTTGTCATATCATGCATGAGTGTAATACAACAGTCACAACAGCATGATTATTTAATGATGGATTGGCAGCATCTGACTGGACTCACCTTGAAGCGACTCGTGAAGAGCTCCAGTCGAGTGCAGAGCTCTCTGTTGTAGAAGAGGCCTTGCAGGGCGGTCAGGCACTTCAGTCGCACCTCACCTTGCTGGAAGCACACAGTAGAAATACAATGAATATTAACCACATAGAAATGCAAAAATATGTAGGTGTTAATGAATAAAGGGACACGACAGAGAAAACAGTGATCAAACTATTGTCGTGTTGTTGCTTTTCATAACTTTTGTTCCCAGGTGACGGCAGAAAGATTTGTATTGGTTATTTTAATGTCAGGTTAGAAGTTGAAATAATATAAACAATGTATATATTGATTCTTATCAAAATTTCAAATTATTTTAGTGTTTTTTTAACAGGTTTTTCTTTTCACTTAATCATACTATTCAAGTGATTAATTTGGATTCATACAGCTACAGAAATGAGGTATTTTATTTTGAAGATAGTTATTGGTCACTTCACATGATATTGTGACAAAAATGACAGAAAAATTACAAATACTGAAAGGATTTAGAAATGTTTAATGTTTAAGTAGTAATATACGGGAGTATGGGAGTGTTGGTAAATCATATTTTTAAATGGAAAAACTGCTCTTGGACAAAAATCTGGATATCACATGAAACACAGATGTTCTATAAGCTCACCTTGTCATGCATCGTCCAGCCGACGTACTTCAGGTAGCTGTCATTGAGGAAGGCGTCGCTGTACAGCTTCATCCACACTCCAATCTCCTCGATGCAAATAGCTCGGATTTCTGCAATGGCATCACTGGCAAACAAAAGAGAAGTGATTTACATTAAGTAAACAGAACGGTTCAGAAGTGATTTCAAACTGTAAAACACAAACATGGACTCATTGATGTGGTTGCAGTGATGTTACACTAGAGGGCACCAAATAGCAAAAAATATTCATTTCAAGGTTCCTCCTGTTGAGATGAGATTCAAGTGTACGCGGCACCTCAGTGAAATCTCACAGACAACACAGAGCAGGAAAGTCACTGAAGGATTCACGTACCGATATCTGTGAACAAACACTCCTTTGAAAATTGCATTCATCATGTTCTCAATTTCATCTTGATTTTCTTGAAGCTGAAAGAAAAACGCAAAGTGTTACTTTCTAAATAATTTGCACAAAAATAACCAAAACAAAATCCAATTGTTCTGCTCTGTTTGTTCCCCAACATATAAAATCTGAAAGTATGAATTTCAAAAGGTTTGTGGGAAGATAAATCATTTGAGCAGGGTTTTGGGTTTTTTTTCCCCTTGACTTTATTTTTGTTTCTTTTAATCTCCTTCTTTTCAAGAAATTTCAACCTCAAGATTTGGTCAACCTCAAGACGTCTGGTTCCCTATGAAGAAGTAGTTGGCATTAAGCGTAGAAATGGGTTGCAAAATGCTGAATTTAGTTTCACGTTATTTCCTACTTTGTGATGATGAATTTCAGAAATGTATTAATACACATTTGGTTTATTTACAGCAGCAGGATGGAGTAAGTGGGGCTACACAGAGGAAGAGGGTAGGTAATATTTCAACAGCATAAAATTCATCATTAGTTTTGGTTTTTAAATCGGATTTTTTGACATTTCACTTCAGCCTGTGCCACATGCTCATGAGAAGGTGTGAGTTTATGAAATTTCATCACTCAAAATTTCAATACAAAGAAAACTACTCTGTTCCATGTGTGGAGGCCAGGGGAAATGTCACCATAGAGTAAAATAATTTCATACAGCAGATTCATTCAGAAGTGTCAGTATAATCTACCGGAGAAATGAAACCAACTCGAAAATGTGGCGTGACAGAAATGAAGAGGAAGTGATTTAACATACGATAAATGATTGCTACAGAAAAGTGACTAATGTAAGTGGGAGTCAAGAGGACGAAACAGACACGGAGGCATTAGATGAGAGAGTATTGCAGCCTGCAGCAGGTGATGCTACGCTGTCGGTTCAGCAGAGGATGACACCAGAGAGAAAGCTGCACAAAGAGCCTGAGGCAGCTGTCGGAGTGAGACGCTTCTCAGAGCAGCTACTGCACTGCATAAGCTGTTGCCATGAAATGTACAAATAAAATCGTAGTCCTGTGTAAACTCTAAACCTCTCTAAAACCTTTCTCATGAAGCATTTGCAGATACAAATATTGAGTATAGGATAGTTATGACACTCATCATTGTTTACTATATGAAAAAGTTGGTTGGTCCTCCCTTTCTGACAGACGCAGGAAGCACTGGTTTATGTTCATCTTCAAGGCCCTTACTGATAAACAGCCCCCCTACATCTCATCTCTATTAGAATGCCGCTCTGGATCTTATTCTACTCGCTCTAGTGGTTTATTATTTCTTAAGGTCCCTTTTGTACATTCAGAGCTTGGTAAATCTGCCTTTTCCTTTTATGCTCCAAACTCGTGGAATATTCTCCAACATACTTTGGGGCTGGAGAATATTCCCTCTCTTGTTGATTTTAAACGTATGGTGTCTGACTTTTGTAAATCATGCTGCAATTGTTATTCAATGTAATTGTATTTATGTTTTACTACTGCTTGTAAACTCGTCCCTGTAAATAAGAGAAACCTCAGTGACCAACGAGTTAAAATAAAGGTTTAAATAAAATTAAACAACTTATTTCTCCTCTCACCTCTTTACGCTTCTGTAACAGCAGTTCCAACCGATCGTTGGCCCTTTTTGCAATGACCTTGTTTCTTTCTGCCTCGTACTGTCTCTGTGTGTTGTCCATGTTGATGCTCAGGTTGAGAGCGACGTTCACCAAGGCTGTCATCAACTTCATGGCTGGCAGAGACGACAGGGATCAGATACACAGTACACCTGAGGCAACAACGGCTTCTGAACGATTCTACCGAGAGTGTGTGAGAGAGAGAGCCGTGGTGCAGAGATGCAGAGCACTGAGCTGCACTTTACACTCACCTGCCAGTGTGCTTGTGTGTCTGAACGCTCTGACCTGGGAGTCAGACAGGCCGGTGAGCAGTGAGATGACCGTGTCCATCATGTACTCGTCGTAGATGATGCTGTACTGACACTGACGCACCAGCACGGCAATGAAGTCACTGAAGCTGATCCTGAATTTCTTCCACAGCGGCCCTGACATAGTTAATGGATAGTCCCCGCTGTCCTGTTTTAAAGAGATAATCAGATTCAGGTCGGGAGCAACA
Organism: Trachurus trachurus; assembly: GCF_905171665.1. Classification (NCBI taxonomy): domain Eukaryota; kingdom Metazoa; phylum Chordata; class Actinopteri; order Carangiformes; family Carangidae; genus Trachurus; species Trachurus trachurus. Next base: position 13,767,635 of record NC_139903.1, on the reverse strand, counting down.
CATTTGTTTCACACCGGCCCCGTTCAGACCTGGTATTGACGTCCAATCAGAGTAATCAACCCCGAGTACGCCTGTTCACACCTGCTTTAAAATGCGACTCGAACACCACTTGTGATCGTCCGGCGGAGAGAAAGAGCGTGAGCCGGAGGTGTCGAGTGAATTAATGCTCTGTGCACAGCTCTTACAATGAAATTAACATGTATCCATTGGAAAAATAGTGACATATTTCCACTTCATCATGAAACGGTGGTGGATCTAATTAGGTAAAGGACATCAGTAGACTAGAGTAGAGACAGAACATATAGACACGTCTGAGTGCGTCGTGGGTGGGTTGGGTTCACGTCTGTACTTTGAGCTGTCCACTTGGGATTGATTCACTTGAGACAGTTTGAAACCAGGTCTGAACATTTCTTTCCTAGGCTCATCAATAATTCAAATCATCTGAGCTTTTATTTTATTCTAAGTTACTTAAATTGAATTAAAGAAAAACACAGCCTGCTGCGTTACCTCGTCAAACTCCTCAGTCATCTTTCGAATGATCTCAGAGTTCTGCATATTTCTGAACATTTCTCCGCTTACGCCACCTGCATGAAGAAGCACGCACAAAAATGTCAGTAAAAAATTATGCGTATTCATTTGCTTTCATCATGTCATATACTACATACCTTTACAGCCAGAGCACTGAATGAAGAAGTTGATTAAGTCCAACAGAGCAACGTCCCTGTCAGTTTTGTACGCCTCGATCCAGTCATCAACGACAGACTGGAAGTCAAAACCCGACCAAAAATAATTTATTCATGCATCAAATCCAAATTACATTTTAAAAACAAACCTAAGAATATGACTGATGCTGCTATGCCAGACACATCACAGTTTAATTAAAATCCAAATGGCCCACAGCCACCAAACCAGTGTGCACTCACCTGTGTGGCGCTCTTGCCCGTTTTAACCACCTCGAACAGGGTCGTGCTCTCCATCCCGTTCTCCTGGTGATGGCCGTTCACCCAGCCAAGACCAGGGGTCCTCCCCCCTCCCCCTCCCCCTCCTCCTCCTTTGGCCTTGTCTCCGGGCGCCTTCCTCCCTTTCCTGGCTGCCTGTTGAGGACAAAGATATTTGATGGACCATAACTCTGAGTGAACAAGCATCACATGTGTATGTCGACTGAATATCTTATGTGATTGCTGGGAATTTAACGCAGGACTAAATTGTATTACAGACATTTGATGCACACAGTGATACAGTATTAACTTTTTTTTTTCTGATCGGGCACAGCTGCAACATGATATCACACTGTTTCTCCTCTGTGTCCGACCTGTTATGAACCAGTCCAGGGTGATGTTCAGTTCATGTTGGGATTGAATGAAGCCTCCCTGTGACCCTGATTACTGAGATATGAGTAAATGGATAAATGAGGATATACGGTTTGATAAAAACATACCACGCCCTTTCCCGTCTTTGCATTTTTGCCATCAGGATCCTCAAGGTCTGTATCTGAAGACAACTGAGAATCTGCCTCTCTGCGGACGACACGTATATAGTCAGCACAGACTTCACAGAAATGACTTGTTAGTTTCTAGGGACATGAATAAAACATTCAAGTTTAATTTGATCATAAAGTTTGCTGCTTACTGAGGAAACTGAAACTCTGTGTGCAAATCCTGCGCTGCTATCATTTCTTTAACATTTTCTGGATCGGCTGGAGTTATGTGCCTCTACTGCTCTGGAGCTCAATCGAGAGGGGGGTCTCTTCAACTGCACCTGGAAAACAAGACAAATCAGAGGAGGTTTGTTCATGAGAGTCGACACTGACACAAGCTACAATAAGTCAAAACCAAATCTAGTTCTTAGGGGCGGTTCGGTTTCAGGACAAAATGTAATAAGTCTCATAAATAACATGTTTGCTTCTTTGGTGAGACAGAGCACATTAAGCTCTATGATGAACGAGCCTGACACTTTGGCTCTCAAACACACATTATTATGTAGGGTAGTAGGGTTTCTTGTTGTCATTTTCATTTGTTTTAACCTTTTATTATTCTATTTTATTTTATAACCACCGTACATTGGAGTATCTTACATACGTTCTTTGATGTAGATGACCATCCATCCATCCATCCATCCATCCATCCATCCATCTATCTATCTATCTATCTATCTATCTATCTATCTATCTATCTATCTATCTATCTATCTATCTATCTATCTATCTATCTATCTATCTATCTATCTATCTATCTATCTATCTATCTATATCTTTTTTACATGACAATAGTAGAGTGTGGAGCAATTGTATATTCACATATCATCTATCATCTATCTATCTATCTATCTATCTATCTATCTATCTATCTATCTATCTATCTATCTATCTATCTATCTATCTATCTATCTATCTATCTATCTATCTATCTATCTATCTCCTCAGCTATAGCTTCACTGAAAGCAAACCACTACCATCTTATGTAAATGAGTCATGTACCTGTGAACACAAGAAATCCCTTAACAGTCTCTGTCATAGCTCAGTGGTGGTTTCCACTAGTTGCATGGAAACTACTCAGAAAAAAAATGCCTGTGTAAATGACTGATTTCCCCCATAGATACAACAGGTTGTGAAATTTTGCCCATGAGCTCACCACATCTGACATCATCTCTTAACTGTAGTGGTAGCGTGTGGTTTCTTATTCTTCACCACTAACTGGCACAGTGGCTGCATCTCATAGCTTTAAAAGAAACATTTGCAAAGCCCCCCAAAAAAGCAAAGACATAAATAATGAACTGAAAAATGGCTGAAACCCAGTCCTAGTGTTGTGCGTGTTGGCTCTGTCTAGCACACTGGCACAGATGAACAGAACCTATCCAGAACTATTGTTTATGTTAATAGTAAAACTGCTATTACGATTCCCTACAAAGCCAAATGTCTGATGTGGAAAAGGGGCCTGGCACAGAAAATTAATCAACAATTTTGATAATTATGTTCCCATTTAAATCCATTCTCTGTCAAAAAATAATTCATATTTTCCACTCACAGCTTCTGAAACATCAAGATTTTCTGCTTTTCTCTGCGGATGCCTCCCTAGGGTTTGGGATAATATGAGGCATTATTCATTACTTTTTCCCCAGTAGAAAAAAGTGATTGATTTAACCTCAACTAAATATTCAAAGAAAATAGGATCATTTGATAGAGCCCTAATTCATTCTTGTCATGTTCAGGGCTTTTCTCAACAACCAAGCTTTTGTAACAGGCTTTAATGGGGATGATTTTTTCTGTCATTGCTTTTATTTTCACTCTTCATTCACTTAACACACGAGAACTCACAGATCCAACTTGCCTGACTGAGGAGATAAATCTGAGTTTCCACATTTGCTTTTCAGTCCCAAACTGTGCAGCTGAATTGACATATAACATTTTATTACAGTTTTTGTCATTCTCTGCATCACAAAATGTTACGTTCCTGCAGCGTATTATTACTACCTAGTGTTTCTGTAATTTAATCAATTATATGAACATTGCGTTTTGACATATGAATAACATAATCATGCATCATCAATGCATGCTTTGCTTAAAGGGACAACGAGGAGTTTCTATTCGGTTATAAAAAAGTCTCACGTTAATGTGGATGAATCTCCGCTACCCACACTTGTTAATGGGCCCATTTTCGCTAAATATATCGATCTGTCTCTATCGTTATTTTGTAATTATTAGTGGTGGCGGAAATGCTGGTCGAGCCGACCAGCGTTTCCTTCATGGCGAGTTATGAGAATAACGCCGCCGAATCGCCGTTTATGGTCGGAACTACGGTGGTATGTGAACCTCTTTGAACCTCTGACTTTAATTCTTGATGAATGAAAACATGAGTCTGTCTTGCGCCGGTCAAAGAAATGTACGGTGCGCGCGGAGGCTCATAAATGTAGTGTGAAAACGCTTCGCTTTTCCAAAACTCCTCGTTGTCCCTTTAATTCATTAAACAATCTGGGTTTATTGGCTGCAGCTCAGAAAAAATAATCAGTCTGACAGCATCCGTTTGGACTGAGAAATGGTGGGAATCCAGTAAAGCTGAACATTTTTTGATAATCAGCTTTAGTAATGGAAAAAGTCAGTGTTTGTACATGGGTTTTAAAACTGTCCAGTCCAATACAACAATGAAGGTGCATGAAAGAAGCTCAGTTGTAATTTTTGTAATCAAACCAAATTTAGGAAGTTTTTGCAACTGAACAGTGAAAATGTATTGACTTTTTTTCTTTTCTTTTTTTTATAATTAAATGTTTTCTTGTCTTCCTTCCAGTTAGGGTGTTGCCACATAAACACACCAGGACAGTGATATAGTGTAGTAATAACTTGGTAGCCACACTGGCAAGCAGGTGATGTGCCTTTTAATCCTCTCTTACTATTAGATTTGTAATGAATGACCTCTTCACCCAATGTTGAACTTGAAGTTGGCCTGAGCAGGACAGGCTGGTAGTTTTCTAATGGTTACACACACACAAACACACACAGCCTTTACAGAGCAGGATGGCTGCTGCATTCAAGGACCAACACTAGATTATACTGCATGTACCATTCATTGGGTTCTTGCTGGTTGACACCATAGACTGTAAAAAGAAGGAAGAAGGTTGACACAAATGTCAAAGGGAAATCCCTGACTTCAGCATATACTGTAGTCGTGTAAACAACATGTCCGGGTTGTTTCTCTTACTCTGAACTTCTTAGAGTCCTGACACTGTTAATAATGGGGGATGGACGCTTGACTTTTGCAAATATACAAATTAGATCCTTCCTTGCACAGATACTGTAATTAATCTCACATGTTTTTATGTGTTTATTTGACTTTAATTCGTCTTCTAAACGAAAACAAGTCGATCCCCAAAAACAGATCCTAGCATGCGCAGTTGTATACTTCCGAGCTACAAACACCAGCACAGATGTTTCCGAGCCTGCTGCTGCTGCTGCTCGTTCCCATCCACTCTCATCTCTTCCCGACGTGCCAAGCAGCTAAAAACCAGCTGATCTTACTGATATGTGATATTAGCAGAGGCATTATCTAGCTACCTGTAGACCCCTCTCCTTGGTACTAGTTTGTTCGCACCGAGCCACGAACCACTTCAGGCTCCTGGTGCGTTTACAGCCACAGATTAGCTGCTGCTGCTGCTGCTGCTGCTGCTGCTGTGTTTTTTAGCTCCTGCAGCTGGTTTATACAGAGACCACGACTTCACACGAAGCTTTTAGCCGAGCTCGCCCCCTGTTAATCACGCTAATTTAAATGTATTGTGATAAAAATCGCGCATTTCTATGTTACTGACTCGTGTCGACATTAAAATCAGGCGTGTGGCCAGCTAGCTAAAAAAAAAAAAAAAAAAGGCAGCATCAATGACAAACTCCCTGGATGTTAACGTTGTAGCTATCCGCCATTTTACAACTTACCTCGTTTTAAATCAAAGACGGTCTAAAAAAAGCAAATCATCCAAAACGTTGCGGACTTTGTAGAGAAGACGCTTCCTTTAATTTCCTGCACGAACTGTCATTTCCCGAAACTAAAAAAAAATAATGGTTTTATTTGCTAGCTAGCGTTGGGAAGCTCGTCGGTGGCTAACACATAGCAAAGGTACAGTTTGTGTTTTCGTTGTTGTGAACGCAGCACACACACCACCTGTCGGCGGCTCGAGGAACTGCCGCGCGAGGAGCCATATCCTGTCTGTCAGCCTCCCCGGCTCCTCACCTTTCTCCTCCTGACCGACTACTAAAATGTTGTTGGCTTGGCTGGCTGGCCGTGCTGGAAGGTATCCACGATATCCGAGTCTGAAATCCACCTGTATGTCTATTAGAGAGCAGAGGTAAAGTAACTCCCATGTATTTGTGTAGGCTAATTCACACAGGCCTGAACATCTTACATTTCACAGATAGCCTAAGTGGGTTAGATGGGTCTATATTGAAAACACATTTTCCTTCACTTAGTTGAAACTATGACAATAATCTATAAATAATGATAACAATTACGTTTATTTATAGGCATAGCACTTATAGGAATTATAGGAAATTATTTGTAGGCGACAACCACCTGAGTGTTGCTCACCTGCTCTGTGGGCCTGCAGCAGCAAGGGCATCACTTTGTGTTGAAAAGTGAAGGAAACAAATTCATATTTTAACATGTGATTGTAGGCAATGTAATGGGGGTGTGGTATGAGTTCAGAACTAATATGGCAGGGGGGGAAAAGAATACATTTATCATTAAAACATCTATTGCATGTCAGTTAGCCATAATTATAGCCACTATCCCTTCTTACACAACATGACAAAGTACATAAAGCAAAACCAACGTTTTAAACATTTTGTGATTTGATAAAATCAGTCATTTCAAAATGTAAAGGGTAGGCCTATATAATAAGCTTTCCCATGTGATGACACATATACACTGCTGTAGCACATTCATTTGCAAATTGTTACCAATTCTTAATTTTCTCAAGGCACAAAGCAGTAGGCAAATGTCTATTTCTGTCTATTTCAAAAGGAATTAATTCACTGAACATCCATATGTCTATATCATGACCAGATACATGGTCCACTGTTTTTACTTGCTCTATCAATTATATGTAGCCTAGGCTAAAAGGCAAACTGCCCTCATTCTGTGTACATTAATAGCCTACACAATAATCTAATCAGTTTAAAGTCACATGCAAGTTTCATGCAAAAAAATTGCAGCACTAATGATGTAGAAAGACTGACAAATTATTAGTGATTTAAAACTAACAACTGCCTTTTTGAAATGTTATTGTTTTGTTTATACTGCACCTTTTTGTACACCCTATTTTGCCAGTCTACTGCTTTTAATTGGGCAATACATGATTTATACATTGTGTTCATTTCACTATTCTTTCCTCTACGACACGGAGGGAGCCAAAACATTCAGTTTAATATTCATTGGAAAGCTGTTGTGTCAGAATTACTTATATGATACAGGACTGATACAAATCAGTTCATAATAGTTTAATAGTGTTACTCATTGCACAGCTCCAAAGACCATAATACCAAGAAAAAAAAATTGCAATGTTTTTTTTTACTGTCGCTGAAAACTGAACCTGGTAACTCCTTGATCGTTTCTTATTTCTCCTCATATCCATTTATTTATTTATTGCTGCTTTTAGGTTTCTCAGTCCTTTACACTTCAGGTGTTAGTGCTCTGTCATTCCTTGCTACACTTACATAGACTGTCCAGATTTTAATGTTGATAATCTGTAAAAATCTGCGACAATCGGACAAATTCAATTACACTGATATTGGCAATGATTAATGTTATCATCACTGTAAGACATAATTGTGCTTAGCTGATATTGCATTTATGAGTTGCACATTCCTATCAAATGATCAAAAACCAATTACTGCACACGTTACTGGTTTATCTTTGCCCTTATGTGAGTTTATCCAGCCATACAATGCTGAAATGGTTTCTGGCTGCAAAATGATCTTGTTCAACACCCTGGAAGGAAAAAAAAGAAGCTCTTTACACCTTTGACAGCTTTGACATTTTATTGTTCCATTAATCATATCTTACAGGTTTTGTAAGCAGTACCAACTTGAGAAGCCACCAACTGTTAGTAATTATGACTACTTCTATAATCCATGTCATATCTCTTCCCTTTACATCAGAATGTATGTATACTGTATGATTCATTCAAAGCCATATCTTCAAAGGGGAATGGAAGTTGTGATGGAGACAGATGTCATGCAGTGCAGTGTCACACGATAACTCGAGTCACACGTGAAAAGGAGAGAAAAGTCTAAAGTTCTGGCAGGCCACACTTGGATAGGGGTTTGATTTTTTTTTTTTTTTCTGCTGGTGAGGATTCGTCTACATGAACTCGTTCAGGAAACTGTTTACTGTCCCTTCAGGTGTCTCCTCCAGAGGCCGTCCCAGGCAAAAGGAGGGCACCACCAGGAGATCGGGATCCTTGATCTCCATGTCGATCTCCGTGTTGCTGCGAGAAAGTGATACAGAAATTAGACCAATCCTTTTTCGCATCATATACTTGGACTGTTTTTTTTTTTTTTTTAAACACCAACCTGATTATGAATGTTGTGGACTCAGTGAAGTACAGTGCAGACACAGGCAAACATCCCATGGTTACAGACATGGAGTAGTGGCCTGGAAAATGTACACAATGACACTTTTAAGAACTGAGTTACCAATGAAGCACAAAAGATATTTTACTGTGTGTGTGTCGTACCTTTCGAGTCTGGCAGTGCTCCTGTCCAAACATTGACTTTCAGTCCCTCTCCTTCAATCGATGCACTCCCAGTGTGCATCAGAGAAAGATGTGAGGCATCATCAGGAACATCTAGAGGATGCATTGTGCATTGCAAGGCCTTTTTCTCGCAGCTCTGGTTTTTGGTGTCGATCTCGTAGAAAACTCCCTGCCAGATATAGACACAGGTTCAAAGGTTGAGGTGCAAAAGAGTTTTAAAGTAGAATTGTGACATTAACTTAAGTAGGAAATAACCTAGCCTACCTCTTCAAAAAACATCAGTAGATCCAAACCCACAGAGGTGTTTGTGGGGTGGCTTTCGTTTGATCTGAAACGTAGTTTGTGGCCGACTGAACTATAAGTGAAGGCGCCATACGCTTTCATCTCACCTTTTTGGGTGGCCTGAAATCATTCAACAACATACGATCAGAAAGAGAAAGAAAGCTTTGATATCACCAATTCCATTCCTACTTCTAGAAAAGGGCCAGAAAAGTGAAAATGAAAAAATACTTACAATGGACATGAGTCCTGTCATATTGGGTGAATCTGAAAGACAAGAGTCAGTTAGACACATGTTTGAACTGATAAAACTTATTCTTTACTTTTCTTTAGTGCTGACTGAAACAGCAAAATGAATTAGCTTTAAAACCTCCAAATACAAGGGCAACACATAATCAAAAAGAGATGGCAACCAAAATGATGGAAATGCGAATTCTTACGACAAGGATGGTGGTGCTCCGCATGGCTGCTAGCAGTCAGGCACATGAAGACGAAGAGCGTAACAGCTGCGTACATTTTACCGGTCCAGAGGCAGTCACAAAATCACCTTCGAGATGGCAAAAAACAACCCTAAGCGCATCTAACTCTGAGTGAGGTTGAAGCTGCTTTTATAGGGCCACGGACTGGTGCAGCCATTAAGGATTGCGTAAAAAGGACCCAGGATGATAGCCCCCTACATCTCAAATATCAAGCTGTCTAAACATATTGGGCTCTTTCTCAGCTGGTGGCGACCTCATGAAAGGACTTTTTTAATACGCCGTCTTTTCTTTAGTCGTTGTCCTCAGATGTTCTTGTGCATTGTTTATCAATGTCAGGCCAACACTTTCCTAATCCCTTCACAGAGTGTTATATGAGCAGCAGGTGAGAGACGTGAATGAGAATAGTGATGGAGGATCGAGAAGGCTCATGTGAGGGAAATATTGATCTCTAAGTACCAATTTTGTGCTTTTTAGAAACTGTTTTGTTCAGTGATAGCAGCTCTCCATTCAAAGTGATGACAGCTTATGTTAGCAATACAGTTATACAGACATTTCTAAGGGCTGTGTCTGTAAAAGCTGAGACTTAAACAGTAATTCGTCATGTTTCTGTTTAAAAAATGTCTCCTCCTGACTGTCATAATTTAACAATGAACTTTTTTTTGTCATCAACTTTACTTTGATGTTGGTGGCCCTAAGCTTTACTGTACAACTTTTAATTGTTTTCTAATTGACAGTTTTTATGCAACTCCTCCAGTGCGATCTAATGATATCAGATAGATCATGGGTGAACAGCTGCATGAAAGAGATTTTACCATGTCCACTGATTTCATAAAGTAAATGAATAAGTGTAAATATATGTAGCACACGAAAGAAAGAAAGAAAGAAAGAAAGAAAGAAAGAAAGAAAGAAAGAAAGAAAGAAAACAACCCTTATTTGTGTTCACAAAACATAAATAATGAAGAAAAACATCCATAGGCCTTCTAAAGTGATCCAAACTAAATAGAGAGCCTGTGGTGTTTACACCAGGTCAAGCGCATGAGCCAGGCCAGAAATGTGTTATTGTCTCAACTACACTTTGTACAGCTGTCTTTTGTTCTTCTGCACATCAAGACGTCCCTGCTGCGTCAGGGCTTTCAAGCAAACAACTGAGTGCACAGGTGAAAATCATCATTACCTCAATGACTTTATCTCACCATCTTGAAATGATGGTGTGGTTCATGAATGAGCTGTTAAAAAAAGAAGAAGAAGACGAAGAAAATGCAGAAATTACTCGTAAACCTAGGACTCACATGACAGTTCATTTACAATGAACTGACTTAGAGAAGTGAATTTTAAATGTAGTTTATTCAAGAGGCTTCCGAATGGGAAGAAACTGCATAACAAAACTGAAGGTTGCCTAAAACCACAAATCTGAATGAGACCGTAAATAGAGAGTAAGTAGACGCGTCATGAGGGAAATTTAAGGTTAGTGTATGCAGGGAATATGGAGCGGCCGAGCGGGGGCGGGTTATGAAAATGAGGGAAGCCCTTTATGCAACCCTTCCCCTTCTACTATCCATATTGTACCACTTCACAACCAGCATTTTCTCTTTCTAAGAGGAATTGGGCTTATGAACCATGACTCAACCACTGACCCACACTTAATCACTCACGTCCACTTCACAAGGTGTTAGTTCCTCTTGTAAAGTACCATTCCATGCTGCTGACTGTGTGGATTTTGATAGTTTCTCCCTTTGAAGATTTAATGACAGCATCATATTATTAACATAAAGACTAAGTAAGTTAGTTAGTTAGTTAGTTAGATAGATCAATAGTAATTATGCTTTATTTATTTATTTATTTATTTATTCATTCAATAAAATTTCAAGAAACCCCAAGCAATGAATGGTGCTACCTGTGGTACTGTATACTGCAGTTGTACACAGTGTTTCCCCAGAACAAAGGTGAAAGGAGGAACTATAGCTTCTCCTGTGGTCTGGTTTCTTGGTTTGTCCACTTTGAACACAGAGCTCAATATCCACAAACCTGATGTCCATCTGACTTCTTTTAAATCGCTGCAATAAATTGAATGACTTTGAAGTGAAAGGTGTCCTGAGCTGTAAGAGCAGCAGCATCAGAGTAAGGCTATAGTACAGTAGGCCTCAAGATAGAAAAGTGGACTGAACTTCTTCTGAACTATTCTCTTATAATGCAATGGACATTTAGAAAGATGTCTGCAAGTTGTCAAAGGCAGTGAGTGTGGCCTGCTCCGTCTCAACCGTTGCAGTTAACTCATCACTCACAATTACCCAAACAAGTTAAAAACATCAGCCTGTCCATGTTGCTCTGAGAAAGCTCCAGTCTTGGCCTCTTTTCCAATTTGTTCAGTAACTCATTGGTTTAGGCAGAATCAGGTGTTGGTTATTGAAAAGAGAACTCATATTATTCTCATAACAACACAACAACAACAACAAAAACAAGAGCGTTATCTGAAATCATTATATTTAATTGGGGAAATTACTTACAAGTAGCCGTCATGCAATTACTCTTTTATAGTATCATAATCAACACTATATACATTTTTATTCATTGATTCACAGTAAATAGGGTCAAGTTTATTACATAACTTATAATAGGCTACTGTACCAGTGACAACACCAGAAGGAAAAAGGAAGATGTAATGTAGGTTTAGCTAATCCATTTGGTCATATATGTAGTGTTACAATAGGTCAACAACAACAACCAGTAAGTAATAAACTGTACAAGATATGAGTATAGCTCAGAAGGCCATGTGAGCTTTGAACCCCCATGAGCATTTACAGTAACAGACAATCTGTATACTTGAATACAGCACATGACTTTCCTGCTGCCAAACCAAACCACCGCTGCCATGCCAGGTAGGTTGAAACCACCATCGGGTCATGTCTCTAGTGAAGAGGAATTTTCTTTTTTCAAACCAAACCTTTTCCAAAAATTTTGAAACAGGTGTACGGGAAGGAAATGTAGTCCTGAACTTCAGCTCTAAGATCAGAGCTGAATGTTTATGTAACACACATGAACTTACAGTGCAATGATTAGTGAGCCCAGACAGCATGCAGGCATACCGAGGGGGCTGGTGGTGTGCCGGGGGTCATATTGGTACGCCACCCTGTCTGTGGTAAGAGATACTTAGGTTAAAGTTAGGTAAAAGGTATAAAAGAGGAAGCTGATAAAAGAACACAAACCCATTAGGAGACTCACAGCACTGGTAAAAATTTCATGGATTTTTTGAACGGTCGCAGAGATTTATGCCAGTATACTGTACCTGATGGACAGTACACCATTGTTTTATATCTAATTACAGGGCTTTTCTTAGGAAATGCCTCATCATTTGTTTATTTTGTCGTCGTACATATTACATTCAGGGAAGAGACCTGAGCCTCATGTAAGTGATCTTGGGTTTTCGTTTTAAACTTCAACTACTATGACAGTCCTGTTTGCTCCTTTTCATATTTGCTATTGCCAAGAACAGCATTTAGCATAGCTTCAATACATAGGCTACATCTAATATACTTGTTCAATATGTTTGAGATTTAACACTTGGTGTAAGTAAGGCTCTATTTAGGACAGTGTAGGGTGGCGCATCAAATCCTTTCAACATTCATATGATAGTCATTATATTCTCAGAGAATGTACATGGCCTTTGCTATGAGTGCTCAGTCGGGGCCAGTGGGTGGGCGTATGAAAAAAACAGCTGAGTTGACCAAAGTCAAAGAAGAAGAACTGTTTTTTGCATAAAAATGAAAGAGTTTTTTGCAGCGTTCATCATATCATGAATATAATTTATAGAACCGCATATCTAAATAATGGTAACTGAAGTAAAAGACCAGAGCTTGTTCCTCAAAAGTTCTTCCTCAGTCAGTTCTCCTATGGTTAATGCAGGAATGTTAAATCAGCAGCAATTGTTTAGGTTATTTTCAGCTTATACTCACAAACTACCATCATCCAATTGCACATGTCTTTAATGGCACTGTCCACGTTTCAAAACTGAATTTCTTAACCGATCAATAAATGAAAGCATTAATCTTTGGAGTATTCTGCTCAATTTTCAACATGACAACAGAAGATCCCCGAGTTGTCATTCTTATGAATGAAAGGTGACTTCCAATTTAGTTTACATTGGATTTATCATTGGTTGGGAATTCACCTCCAAAATAATCATTAACCATTGGATGGTTGCAAATTTTCTGGAAGAGAGAGTTGTTCAAGAGGAAGAAATTTACACTTTCAATAGCACTTTCCATTACACTGACAAGAACACTGGTCTGTACAGTCAAACCTAATGAATCTAATAAGACCTAATAACACATGATTGAAGGGATCAACGTGAAATTAATGTCAAAGTCAAATGTTCTGTAAAAGTTGTGATGAAGCTCTTTTTGATTTCCTTTTGATGACTTCGCTGTGACACAGCAATGATGGGGAAGCTGCTGCAGCGGATTCCAGGAATCAGCTCCTAAACCCAAAGAAAGGCAATAAAAATAAACTAAACAACAACAATAATAATACTCATCATCATTATTTGAAGACAACTGTCAAACAAGCAGTAGTACAAACCAAAACCAAAACCACCAATAATGAAAAGCAAGTGGAAAAATGTTTGGTTAAATTAAGATATTAGTGGAATAATATATAAGAAATGAAAAGATTAAGAAAAAAACAAGATCTCCAATGAAAACATTTCGAGCTTTAAGCAAAGAATAATGTGATTGTGAAGAAATGAGGATAAAACTACATGTGGTGGAAGTAAATAAGTGTAAGGTTAGGGGGTTAGGAGAACAAATATCTGTACATCCGGGCATCATTTAGCTTGGAGAGTAGAGCAGGTGCCCAACATGCAGAGGCCTCGCCATAGTCCTCGCCACAGAGGCCCCAGTTTGATTCCACTGGTGGCCCTTTGCTGCATGTAATTCCCCCTCTCTCTGTCTCCCCATTTCCTGTCTCTCTACGGCGGTCCTATCAATGAAAGGCACAAAAGCCCACAATAATGATAATAAAAAAGATAAATATATCTGTACAGCATACAAAAACTCACATTTGTGAATTGTGGAATTACTCTAAAGGCATCGTTACTGATCAAGACATGTTTAATAAAGAAATGTTTTATCCATATTTCATTTGTCATAGTAAAAACAATATTGCAATAACCTGATCACACACATCTGCCTTTAGGTACTCGCCCTTTCGAAGTAAATCACTTATTTCTGAGAAAGAACGTCAACGACAGGGGCCTCCTTAAGGTTTTCTCTGTTGTTTTCTTAAAATTCTGAAATTTTGCTTTTGTCATTACTCATCGTCTTCATCATGAGACTCGCAAAATACTCCCTAAGGATGCACAGTCAAGACGGTACTTTGCTGAAGTTTCAGATTTTAGTCACTTTTCAACAGTCTTGTCACTTTCGCTGTCGCAGTTGAACAACTGTGACATTGCACATTAACACAGATTCTTGTAGATATATACAGTATATAGGCTACCAGTGCCACAGCTTCAAATAATAACAATGACGATAGTAAAAAAGAAAGTTACAGGATATGAGCATGCAAATTAATAATAAAGTTCAATATTGTTCAATGTGAAGATTTTACACATACTGTAGGTTTCTGTTTCCTTTCTCATCTCTCTGACAGTTTGTCTGTGTTGGCAATTTTTTCAAATTTATAAATAAGGTGATGCATCTTGAATGCACAGCCACAGTCTGTACTTAAAGGACCTAATTCCTTAATCTTTGAAGAGCTGTTTATTACATTAAATAAAAACATCACTTTAAGCAACATTACAGTATTACCAACCAGGGAAACCTAAACGTATCCTGAACAGTGATAATAAAAAAAGAAAGAAAGAAAAGGTCAAAGTGCATTTTTTTATTTTTTATTTTGACGGACATCACCCACACATATAGGTCAATCTACTGTAATGCTCATCAGGTTTCTTGCAGCCTCACTTCCTCACTTCTGCTTGAATCATATCGGTGACCACAAGATGCTGAAACAGTGAGTAAGTGAGAGACAGAGTAGAGAGGAGAGGGGGGAGGGAGGGGGGGGAAAGGAAAACTCCAGATTGCTTTGAAACCGAAAGAAAGATCACAAATGTATAAAAGTGTATGAGAGCGTCACTAAAGCATGTATGTATTCTCCTCAGCGTGGTGTTCACTGCTCCTCCAAGGTAAGCACATCTTGTAAACACTTGAGCGTTTGTAGGAGAGTTACTTTGTTCAGAATCCAAACAGGGTTAATAATAACATCAGTTTATTCTTTATTTTTGAAAGTATCTACTGGGTGCATTTAAGAAAAGGTTTGTCAAACTGTGGCAGTGATTCTTTATTTCTATCTGCTTGATGGTTTATTTATGTAGAAGTGAGTGAACTTTCTCTATCTAGGCACCATGAGATAATACTGACATTTTTTTAGTGATTAACAAACCTGTTGACTCATCACCAAGAAAAGTGTGTGTTGTACCAACAACACATGATGTAACTGAATAATGTCAATAGAAGATTTACTTCTTTTTTTCTTCTACAGATTAAATTTGACAGAATCAGGGAAGCAGACTTTAAGACTTGTAGTTATGCTCCTACAGCCAGTGATTGATGTTGTATGTGTTATCATCTGGATATTAGATCCAAAAGAATGTATAAACAATTTAGGTCACAACTTAAAGGGAGACCATGGTGAAACAAATACTTCCTTCCACACCGAAACCATTTTGAGGAATCAACACTCTTCTGTAACCAGACAACCAAAAGAAGTGTTTTTGAATTACATAACAGACAGCATTTATGCCATGTGCAGTCTGTGGGATGGATCTTCTCCCAGAAATATTAATAGATTTCCGTTCACATACTAATCATGGAAAATGACTCTTACTGTGAGTTTCCATAACGAGAATCGGTGGTTTGTGTTGTAGGCTAAGTGTCAGCGCAGGTCAGTCACAGTGTTGTACACGAAACTAACGTTACAACATGTGTTTTTTTTTTCAGATGACCTTTTGGTGGCAATCTCTCGTCCTCCTGTGCTGCGTCCTGAGCTGTGTGGACTCGGCTCCGTCCCCACTCTCCCACAGGAATAAATACAAAAACTCCTTCCGCCTCACAAGGTGCAGCCGAACCCGCGTCCAGCAGCTGCTGAAGAAATACGTGAGTACTGGATTAAAAAACTCAAACTGGCCACCTTTCACCTGGTCACCTCTGTACACATCCAGCATGGACCACAACATCTTCTTTAATCATGACTGTGTTTACTTTAATATAGAATGAGCAGCTGCTGGGAAATAGGCAATTTGAGGACAGAAGCCGACAGCTGAAGGACCTGCCGGTGCTTTCTACAGATTTTGACAGCTGGTTGAAACTGACGGTGAGTATCTTTGAAAACAATTCAACAGAAGATCACGCTGGTTGTTATTCTGCAAAACACATGCTCAAATTTTTCTGAAAATTTCTTCTATTGTTTTGAGAATTGCTTTTCATTTTGTAGACCCAGCCGAATGTTTGGTATTGCAGAATATAAAACTTTATAAAAAATTTGAGTGGAATTCCCCTTCTTAAACATCAAACTTAGAAAGAAAAAAAAAGGTGTTGTGCAACATTCCCATGATATAGTCATCTGAATGTCATCTGAATGCCCTTGTGCTGTTGTGTATGTTCAGGACTGGGAGCGTCTCTCTGCTGCTTTCCGGGACATGCAGGCCTACTGGAACAAGCTGGAGTGGAAGAGAGAGGAGCTGGAGAGGGATCAGAGAGAGCAGAGTGCAACCTCCACCAGGTTAACTCAGAGCATCAAGTACATCCAGCTGGATCTGAGGGACCTGATGACCCAAATCAGCACTCAGGTATGCCCCGTTTGAAATCCACCGATATTTCGTAGCCTTTTTTTTTTTGCTCACGCAGGAGGAAGTGACACCAAGCCCAGTCTGGTCTTAAAAATAAACAAATAATGTTATGCTTTCTCTACCAGATGAGGTACATCAACAGCTCCTGGACGAAGCCGTCCTCTACTCGAGTCGGGACGCCCCTGGACCAGGAGACCAAAACAGTGTGGGATCGCAGAGTGGAGGGTTACATCATTCTGAGGGATCTCGACCTCTACCTCACCAAGTTGGCAAGAGACTTCCTCCTTCTGTCAAACAAATCGCACTGATGACTCAAGACTGAAGTGCTCTGTTGCCCCCGGCCAGCGCATACGTGCACACAAAGAAAAAAACAACAGGGTGACAAAGCTAAACTGACAATGAGCACTTGACAGAAACTTGCAATAGTAGTGATGACTTTAATTAGGCCATAGCAGTGCTGTCAGCACTTTATGTGTGTTATGTTGTATTTAAACAAGTTTGCTTTTTTTTTTTTTTAATATTATGTATTCTAGTATATTTGAGGCCTTTTTGGGAATTTCCCACAGTTTCTTTCTCACCTCTGACTGTAAGTTATCAGTTAGCGCACAGAACAGAAAAAAAGAGTATCCGGTCTTCCCCTCCTTAATTTACTGGACTTTCCCAACATATATTTGCTATTTATTGACTATATTTATTAAATGCTATTTATTTCAGTGGTTTATTTTATTTCTCTTACAATACAGAAATACAGTGTTTGTTTTTCATTAGACATTTTATATTTGATAGATAAATATATTTCTGTGACTGACAAAAAGAGACAAAGCATTTGATGTGCTGACTTCTTGTAATGATTTTCTAATAAAAAATTATCAGTATTCATTGCAACATTGAAGACATTCTTGTGATAATGATGATGAATATGAATCGATACAGGATCTTCTTCATGTAGAGTATGTTGTGTATGCTTGTGGTAGGCTATCTTCCTGCTTGATGCAACCTTACAAATAACTTCTAAGCGGCAATCTTCCGAGTTTGCCTCGCTGCGGTTTTCTGTTCCTTCATGTGGTGTTGTTGCGAGGGACGGTCTGCAGAGTGAAATCAGATTGAACACAGTCAGATGGCTGAATTTTTTTTTTTTTTTTTCTTATATCAAAACATCGCTCCCTCCCCGCAGGCGCCCCACATGACATTAGAACAGGCACTGACTCACCACTAGCAGATGTCCTCGCTTGCCTTTGGCCACCTTCATCTCTGAGCCTCTGACAAAATCAATGATTCCTTCCTTGCCACGAGCCACAGCAAACCTAATGCTGCACGCCACACAGGAGGTGACAAATGAAGATAAAGACAAAAGAGAAGAGCTGTTGGACTACCAACAACTATGACTTCCGCTGGTTTAGACGAGCAGTCAGACAGCACTCACCTGCCCGGGCTGATGTTGACGTAGTCGATCTTGCTGGCCATCATGGCTAGTTTTGTCACCAGTTCGATCACATGGTTGCACTGCAGCACAGCATCCGCCTGAGGACAAAGGACAGAGGACGGAGCGGATTATGAGAGGCTGCGTGGTTGGTTGTTTACCGAAAAGTTATGACCGCGGTTTCCCACTGTACCTTCTGCTTGTTGTCCTCAGTGGGCATGTGGAGAACAAACATCCCATCGCTGAGAGAGCTCACAGAGATACCTGTTTAAAGAAAAAAACCTGGTTTGGACTGACTGAAGTAAAAAACACAATCAAAACAAATTAATCAGTAACCTGTGGCCAAGAAAATGTACTTTGAATGAATTACTGGATCAATATTTGTCCCGATTAATTCATCCAAAACCTTTTATCCTGATTTGACTTCACTGTCAAAGCTGAAAAATATATCTTTTTGGAAGAAGTTTTTTCAATTTTCAATCCAAAGGACGACTAGAAACGTACATGATGATAGCTGTTTGTGATTAATATATCACCATTTATTAATCAATGTGCACAACTTCAGCAGTGATCAGGGATTCAAGGATATTACTCCATAAAGTAATATATTCTGAAATGTCTCCTCTTCCCCACTGGTTCTCACCTCTCAGAGCCGTGTAGTCAATCCTCTGCTTGATCTTGGTCCTGTCCACCAGCACAGCAAAGGTGTTGGTGAGCAGCAGCTGGCGAGGACGGGGCTTGAAACCCCTCCTGTCATACTTTGTGACTGACGCACCATACTAAGGAGCACAAACATGCACATTACTGCCAAGCAACATCCATCGTGATCATGATCATGGTAAAAAAAAAAAAAAAAAAAGAGTTAAACAAGAGTTAAATCCCACCTGCACTTTGTCATTGCCAAGAGTTTGGACCACTTTGAGGTTGATTTGCTCACGTTCTACATAAAGGAACAGGAAAGTCCCTGTTAATGTTACATCTACTGTTTCGTTTTTCGTATGTAGTGTGGTTATCAATGTGGCTATGAACACAAACCAAGCCGAGAGTCCAGAAACAGCCTGCCAACACTCTGAGGATAGCTGTCTTTCTGATCCTTGAAGATCTCACTGGCTACAACTTTTTGCACCATCTAGAAGAATGAAAAAAAAAATGGCAAAGTCAAAAAAAGGTTTATTAGGTTTATTATTCTTTGAAAGAGCTGCATTTCCTTTGTATTCACTGCACCTGCTTCTTCCACTCAGGCTGGACTCTCCTGCAATACTTCATGACCATGTTTCTCATGTGTAGCACCCGAAGGTGCTCAGAGGCCTGCAGGGCACAATGAAATTACACAGATACTTACTTGTATGTATTATTACTTTTATGTGTGTAACAGTATCAGTCACTAAGAATGATGCCCTGCCTATAAAAGATGTTAGTACCTCAACAATTAAGGGAGAAGATGTCGGCCAGCTTTTGTCCAAAACGCTCTTGGGCAGGTTCTTGCGTAGATTCTTGAGAAAGGAGTAGCGCACATGGTCCAGGAAATACTCGTTCTCAGGGCAGTATTCCTCATGACGGTAGATGAAGCCTTTTATGAATCTGACAAAAGAAAAATAAAGATACAAGATAAAGAACAAACTACACATGCAAAAAGCAGAGTCAAAAAACTAACATCCAGAAACAAACGGTGACAAAGAACCAGTCAAGCACCTGCGGATTAAGTCAGCAGCCTGTCGACGCCTCTTAGCCCTCCTGCGTGCTTTCATCCCTCGCCACCCAGACTGGATCACTATCACTACATATACACACACACACACATGCATACATTAACACCAGCTTGGATACTCAGGCAAGAAGAACACCCCAAGGTTAGTGTAGCACAGTTTACTGAAAAAGCCCAAATAGAAATAGTTGAAAAGTGAAATAACATAAAATATACACAGAACACGACCATGTGCATTTAGATAAATACATGAGCTGGAATGATGGAGCTATTTATCGTATTAAGATGTTGTTGTATGCCAGAATAAAATCTTCCAATGAAGTATGAACCGCATAACTTGTCCAAACATAAATTTCCAAAAAAATCAACTGCACAAGTTCTGTGAGTAGTTGCTAGTAGTTGTTCTGACCTGCATTTCTGATGCGTTGGTACTTGGCCCTCTCCCTGTAGCCTCGCCATGACGTCTGCAGAGTCAAAGCTGGAAGGAAGCAAAAGTCAAAACTGGATGTACTGTATGCTTTTTTCATCAAGGTGTTACAGAGGAGCTGCTGCGGATTCCTCAGCCACAGAAAGTCAATAAAGTTATGCTTCACCAGGCAATGTTGTGTATGGATTATAAATCCAAAGTGAGCCAAGGTTTGAAATATATTGATTGTGCCCCAGAAGGTGATGTTTGCATTGAGATGCTTTTTTTTTTTTTTTTTTTATAGATGTGGGCACAGTAATATGAATATAATAACATCTAAAAAACAACTTTACAAAAAACTGTTGCCTCAAAAGGAGGTGAATCATCATCACTAATGCCCTTTTTCATTTAAATTACGACATCCCAGTGTTTCTACACCTTGCCATGGTTACTTACCTATCTCTGGCTTTTTTGCTTCTAACGCATCCTCAGTGTTGAAGAGAGTCTTTGGGAAACGGATGAAGATTTTTGATCTGCAAAGAGGGGGCAACATACTGTATGTCATCAACACAATTATAGTAATAGTGCACATATGTTTCTACATTTAGTGTGTGTGGGTGAATGTATTGATGAAATGTCATTATTTCACCCACAAGCTTAAACATTTACCTGCCCAGTTTGTACTCCTCTGGTTTGTAGCCCAGGTGGTTGACCAGCGTGGACACACCATCGACGAGCTTTCCCTGCCAGTTGGGCCACGTCTCAGGACACAGCGGCTTATACCTGATATTGATAATAATGTCAGACAGCTGAAGACATTGCAAACAGGGTGAACAGTCACTGAGGCTGTAGAAAGGTGGAGGTCGGTCACCTCTGCAGGAAGGCTTCAAAACGACGTCGATAGGCGAAGCCTGCTCTCCGGACCCTCAGGTTCTCCATCAGGCCCAGGTACTTCACCTGGTGTCTGACCAGAACTTCATCAAACCTTCCTGCAGGGAGAGATCGTATTCACAGCTGACTGAGGTACTTATCACTAGGGCACATAATATCCTACATTTTACTATACAGAACATTATATTATATATATCACAGCATACATCACTTTTATATTTTAGTGATCACCCCTCTTGATTTCCATATACCGTATACGTATTTCAGATTTATTCCCCTGCATGGGAGAATTTATTATGAGACATTGGTAGAAATGGATGAGGTTTGTCAACAGTGGCATCAGCCACAGAATGCTCCACAACCATGGCCAAAAAAATAATCCCACTCAATTGGAAAGACAGAACAAAACTTTCACTACAACATTGGTACAATCTGCTAACAGAACATTCAAATTTGGAAAAACTTACTACATTCACCATGAAAGATAATATCACCCACTACAATAAAACCTGGTCACCATTCATACAATTTGTCCAGAGTTGATCCCTCAAAACACTACCTTACATTATTCATCCCCCCTCCCCCCCCTCTTTCTTATTCCTTCTTCTTTACTTCCTTATCAACCTCCTTATTCTCTGCTTTTATTCCCAACATACCCAATATGCCTGCTCAACACCCCCTCTCGCAATTCCACCCTCCAAACTCTGGTTTGTTCTGTCTCAGTTTGTTCTGTAATCGCCCTTTGTCTCATACAGTTTTGTATGTGTCTAACTGTCTGTGTAACTATCTTGTAATGTGTCTTGTGTGTTTAAATGTTCATTAAAAAGTACAAAATAAATTAAAAAAAACAAAAAGCTGAAGAATGCAGGAATAGAAATGATCTAAACTGATTTATTAATTAGTACCTGATAATATTTCTTTAAGGAGAGGATAATTAGAAATGTTTGTATTATTATAACTTACCATGTGAGCCATTATAGGACAGTTATCTTTCTTTTTTTCCTAAGATACCTCAATTTGTTTGAACATGTTCTTCACTGGGACCTTGGTTTTTATTTAAAAATAACAGCACTGTAATACAGAGTACAGTAAATGTGATGTGGTTGAGTGTACCTGGCTGCTTGGCATCATTAGGCTTGATACAGCGCACATACGATGGCTCTTTAGACATGAGGATATCCATGAGTTTCATCAGGCTGTTTTTAAACTGAGTGCCAGCCTACAAGACAGAAACAAACAAGAGAATTTTCTCGACATTTTGTCGACATGTTATTTTTTGAAGGACAGAAAGCGAGAAGGAGTACTGTATGTGTGAGAGTGAGAGTGAGACAGAGAGAGAAAGCACGAGCATTCGTCACCATCTCTGGGCGCTTCTGGTCCATCACTTCCTCTCTGCGGAAGCAGTGACTTAGTATCTGGTTGTCTGACTGGCACATGACCTGAACAGAGACAAAACCACACAACCACATGTCAACACAGTGCGCTCTCCTCCTCTTCCTCTTCAGGCAGCAATGGCAAGAGACACAGGAGTTTTAGAAACGCTGTGGTGAGGTCATACCCTGTCCACTTTCATTAAGCTCACCTCTTTCAGGTTCCTGCTCAGCAGATCATTGTTCTTGTCTAGAAAACCTGAATGAGACAAACAGGAAAACTGGAGTCTGTCATTAAGGAGTCAGAGGGTTAAAGGACTTGTCCTGTATATGTCATATAATATATAATTATATTGAATTAAAGTTTACCATTGACATTGTAGTTCACCTCTCCAGCATAATGCAGCAGTCTGAATTCCTCCCTACTCATTACCCTGCGAGTTTTTCCATTTGCCAACTTGTGACTGAAAGACACACACACACATGGAGCTGTGTTGACATTTATATTTCTGTATGTGTGAGTATGTGTGCAGCTGTGGCATATAAATGATGCTTACGTGATGAAATGGGGATGGCCGCCCAGTGTGTCCTCCAGTTTCTCTAAAAAGGAGATGTCGCAAGTCTCCCCAGGTCTCAGACACTCTTCATCCTGAGAGACACTCACACTGTTTAACTCGAAATACAATAACAGATTTCACAGTATCCAGAGGACATTATCTCAGCTACGAGTTTTTTTTGTTTGTTTTTTACCAGAATGGAGATGATGCCTTTGTGCTTCTCTTCAATCAGGTCACAAATGATCTTGTTGTCAAAGTACTGCACTGTCTCCCACTGAAATTAGTGAGGAACATGAGGGGAAGAATAATGTCAATGTTACGAGATATCGCAGACTTAAATTTGTGACCACCCAACCAACACATGGACTCACTGCAATTCCTTCAGTCTCATACTCCTCCTGCTCAGATCTGAGGGTGAGCTCAATAAAAAGCTGCTGGAGCTTCTCATTGCAGTAGTTGATGCAGAACTGCTCAAAGCTGTAGGCAAAATATATAAGGGAAACCAGGTCAGCGTTATGTTATAGACTCACGTGGGGCAGAAAAAGGGAAATGAATGTAACTCCAACCTGTTGTGCTGCAGGACTTCAAAGCCATAGATATCAAGGAGTCCTATAAGTGTGGAGGCCTTGGTGCTGTGGTAGATTTCATCCTGCATAACATATTTAGTACACACAATGCAATTAATAGTAAAATAAAGCAACAACACCACAACATGATGTAGTAATTTCTATTGCCTTTGAGTCGTGAGCTTCACCTTCAAAGCCAGCGACTGGTTGATCTTCTCCACCAACCAGGTGAAAGTACGACCGTACACAGCCTTGGCTAAGGCGTCACGGGCAGACATCGCCTGCTCGAAATTTAGTGGGCCGATCATCTGTAATGGAAACGTATATGTACAACACCAAATTGTAAAAAACAACAACAATCACCAAACAGCTGAAAACGAGAGGCAAACTGGAAAACGTGTCACCTCCTCTCCTTTGGCAGTGAGTTTCTTGTGAGTGAGTGCTTCCGTCAGGGCTGAGCCATCGACACCCAGCAGCTGGAAAACAACAACACATCTGTTCAGTGCCTTCATGTGACCCTTTTTGCATATTTGAACAGTCAGTAATACTAGTGGGACCTTTCTGACCTTCACAAGATTTGTTATCGGGGTCTCGGTGGTGATATAAGTTTCTCCCTCCTCGCCTTCTCCGAACTGAGTGTTTCCCAGATGGAGAACACCGGCAATGATGTTCAGCAATTTCTGAGGTCAGACACAGACACACACAAAAAAAAAAGTTCACAACAACCTCATAGATAAACCATCTGTCTTTTAACCACATGGATGTCGGGGCGGTTTGCACAAGAAATGCTGTGCAGATGATAACAAATACACAATCAGAACCAGAAGTGAGAGTCAAAACAGTACAATTTAGCAAAATAACTCATATTTGAGTCACAAATGCTAAAACAGCAAATTGTTGTAAATAATGCTGTATTGAAAACATTTTTTTAAAGGATATGCAAATACTTAATGAATAAAAGTAAAAGTAAACTAAAAACAAAATTTTAAATTGCTAAGCCTTGAGGATACAAACATGTTTTTGGTGATAAACAATGGAAGCAAAGAGAAGTTTCTTTTTAATTAAAAACTGCACAAAATCCTGTATTCTAAATTTGTAACACTATTTCTGTATTTAAAAAGTTGTCTAAATGTTTGTATTGCGATAATGAATGCAATGTTTGGCTGGTAAAAAATTGTAAGCGGAGAAAGAGTGGACATATTCATGACTGCAAACAACATTCCCAGTATGATGCAAATTGTAAAAACATTGCTTGTTTTGGACTCATTCCCATGACTACACAGTTTAATTTGTTCCACTTTAATTTGGTAAATGTGGTAAACCAGACAACACGGGAGAGAAATGAAACAGCAGTGCTGTTGCTCGTATAAAAGCAGCTGCCATTCATCGCTGCGGTTGTTAGTTACCTGCACTTCTTCCTCGGTGAAGCCAATAACAGGCAGCGCCTTCATCACAGTCTTCCAATTATTCTTGTCACTAATGGAGCTGACTCTGGGGCAGTTACCCTGAACAAGACAATTAAATGTTACACCACAGTTGATGCTGTAATGTGCATGAACAAGTCAGTCATCAGGCTTCTGCACCACACACACACCTTGACCAGGTACTGGTAGCTCTGGGGGTTTCTTTCCAGGTCCAGTGTCCTCAGCAGGTCGTCATCTCCTCCATCCAGAAGCTGATAGAAGATGTGGAAGTTCCTCTCGCCGTGGTTCTGGTGAACTACACGAGATTTCTCCAGCAGGTAGTTCAAGATGTGACCGCCCACTGGTACCCCCTTGGAGAGATGACAGAAAGAGATGGGAGATGAAGAGGTTTCATTGTTTGAGTCTCTATCTTTGATATAACTGCTTGATTATGTAGAAGGGTTCAGTGTGGTACAGTATAGGCACATATGACTTCTATATACAGTAACATGAGAAAGCCATGGGGGGGATCCTTTACCCTGAAGTCAAACTGAACATCCATGTACTTCCCAAAACGGCTGGAGTTGTCGTTTCTCAGTGTTTTAGCGTTGCCAAATGCCTGCACACAACAAGGGAGCCAGGAAATTAGAGGGAGGAAGTGAAATTAAGGGCAACAAAACAATAACAACATCAAACAATCTAGATAAAGCAGGGTATTTCAGGTCAGATATTATGGAAAGACATACAGTATAACTCCACATTCACTGTACTTTTTCTTCTCATACTGGTTGTTCAGTTCAAAAGGACAAAGGTCAAATACCTCCAAAACAGGGTTGGACTGCAGGAGGCGGTCACCGAGGGCAGCCATGCGGTCATTCGTGGGGCAGGTGATGGCGTAGTAGAGAAGGATCTTCTTGGAGGCTTCGGTTTTACCTGCTCCACTTTCACCTGATATGAGGATACACTGGTCTTTCCTCTCGGTCTTCATCGCTCGATAAGTGTTGTCTGACACGGCGTAGCTAGGGTGGAAAACACAGATGCTGTGTCAATTACAGTCCAACTAGAGTTGAATCACTGAGATGGAACATAAATAAACACCAACACACAACAGTGAAATTAATTAAATGGGAATTGTGTTCAATTTATTCATTTATTTGCTTGTAAGGATTCTCGTCATGCCTTAAATAAAACCTGTTTGATGTCACATGATCAGTAGCTTTGCAAATGACAGCGAAGGACTTGGGTAAAAAATAAATATCTGTCTGACAATGAGGTGACTCACATGTGAGGCGATATCTCGTAGAAGCTGACCCCTCTGTAGCGCTCCATCTGCTGCTTGGAGTAAATCTCCAGCTCTTTGTAAGGGTTCACTGACACCAACACGGAGCCAATGTACGTCTGAGCCAAAACATTAGAAGAACAGACAGTACATTCGCATGTGTTTTCACCACACCAGCTGAAATGTTTGGGAACATTTGAAATGAAATTGGCTTCATTACATAGATGAGGTTTTCTCTGAAGCGGCGACGCAGGTTCTCTATGAAAGCTGCCTCGCTGTTGTAATTCTCCAGCAAGACGAAGTCCTGCACGCCGACCCTGTCCCGCGCGGTCAGGGCGCTCTCCATCACGAGCCGCACTCTTCCCTCAATGTCCACCTCCTACAGAAAGAGAGAGACATTAAAGAGAGTCTCATAGGTGAAGCACCTGACTCAGTTATTCTGGTTCACCACTATAGACAGGCTGCCTCCTCATAGTGAATGAATTTCTGTGAATTGCATGGGATACATTAGTCACTCTATATTTGAGTTGAGTTTCCAACTGGGAAAAATGATTTCAGTCCTCACTGATCAGCCTTTACATGGTGTAGTTACACTCTATTGACAGGTAGGGGGCACAAAAGGTCTATTCATAATTCATCTGATGTGCACACCATTCACCCAGTTCTGCAAGAATTAACATCTGGTGCTCAGTATTGCAACAAGTGACACTTAACATATTAAACTATCTGTTTATGGAGCAAAAGATCATGCATTTACAAAAGTATCCTGAAAGTATAACAATGAATGACTCCAGACTTTTGTGACACTCTGTAAAGCCTGAGTAGAAACAGTCCCACACGCCCTCACCAAGAGGAAACAATAGAGACATTTAACTAAGGTATCCAAATGATAAACAGACGTTTGACTCTTCTATGTGCTAAGCGAGATAGTGTATTATGATGTATCCACAGTACACACGGCTCTTTATCACCAGACAGGATTTAATCATTGCTCTTGGCAACGTGTGTGTACATGTCAACCCCACTGTGATGACAGACATCATAGTGCAGACAGGAAATTAGTATAGCAGTCACCAGAATGAAATTCTTGAACAGATTCTTAGATCTTAAAGTACAAGTCATGCGTACATGTATACAAAGACACAAAAATGTCATGAGTCAATACTTACTGATCATAAATATCCAGTCACACATAAAGAAGCATGTAATCAGTGTACTACACCCAAGCCCAACCAGCTGCACTCTGTCTTCAGCAACAAAGATACAGTACATTTAAGAGAAAAGGCCTGTTTGTTTCATAAAGACAAGCAGAAAAGTGGAACAAAGGGGTTAGACTTCCACAGGACTTTTGTTTTTCTTGAATACAACAACCTCTCAAGGGTCTCATTTGGCTGGTTAATGCCGGTAAAGGTCATTATCTCTGAGCACTAGTTGCAGGAAAATCCTTCAAAAAACAAGCGGACAACAGTGGAAGATAGCCAAGAAGCGAGAGCAAAGGAAAGCCAACAGACACTTCCACTGCAGCCCCCTCCTCTCTGCTTCACCTTAGAGTATTGTTCTCACACTCCTGCAGGTGGGCTTCCTTACACATAGTAATTACAGTTCACAGTCAGATTTTCCAGAGGATACAACAAAGGAATGTGAGGGTCAGGTTTGGGGCAAGCGTTCAGTGGATGTCACTGAATGTTTCTCTACTGTACATGCTTCAAACACTGTGAACACGTAGGAGCCGGCGTGAATGAGCTACCATTTCCATTCACAACACCCACGAGGCAGAGAAGTAATTAGTAATACAAACATAAAATTATCCCTACGCTGCCTGAGGTGTGAGGATGCAATGAAGGTACAGCTGTGGCCAAATTGAATGTGCTTTGTAATTTCGGTTATGCAGTGGATTTTTTTCACTTTATCAAGGTGGATTGCACATGAGTATTTACACACGCTTGAGCTTGACTTGCGTGTCATTGCTTATCACATATAATGTCATATAGCTTACGGTGGGCTTTTACATGTCTATGAAACAGCACACACATCAACCTCTCAAAAGACAATAATGACACTACCCTGCACTGAACTTTAATAGATTTCTTTTGCCCAGATCTTTCATTCCACCTTCCTCGGGTCTTTATGTTAATCTTTAATGGTGGTCAGTTGCACAGCAGCTAGCTCCAAAATAACTTTTTTTTACTAGGAGCACAGTGGCCCCTTACTTAAAATTTTAGGAGCACAGACAGAACATTTAGGGGTGCACACTGTAAATCCACTTGCAAAGCAAATATTCACATTTCCGTTTCATTTCATCATCCCCACACACATTGGCCTGACACCTGTAATGACAGAATCCAGATTCTTTGAGTCGCCCCTTCTGTATTTCACTAGTGTTTTAAAAAAAACGGCAAATTTACTGGTTCCCTGTGCGGAAGAAGATGAAAAATTGACTTGCACTGTCTCAGATTTCAGGGGCAAAATTGAGGCGTGGTCTGGAGCCCTGATGCTACTGCTACAATGTTTAGCCATCCATGTTTGTATAATGATTATGATGATAATGCTCAGTTCAGTTGATCCTTCTACAAATGAAAAACAGAATTAAACAGCTGCACTGACAAATATTGGGCTTTCCAAGTAAGAAAACAACGTTTCCTCTGATAACTCCAAAACACAGCAAACACTGTTTACAAGGGTCCAGCTCTCAGTCATGGGTTACATTTTTCACTTTTATCCCAGAAATTCTGTCATCACAACACACAGGGGGAAAAAAAGATCCTTTTTATTGGTTAGATGCCATGAATCCAAAACACTTCTTTCCCTCCAAAACACAGAAACACTGTCGCCGTGGTTACATGATCTCAGAGGAAACTTGAAGGAGCCTGAAAATATATTTTGGAGACACCGTGGCTGAGATACTGTAAAAGCTACAGTTCTGCAATGAAGATTTAAGCAGAATATAGCGTAATCCTTGCAGCTTTGCTATCAGTGAACTGACCTGAGGACTGCTTGTTACAGCAGCAAGAGTCTGAACTGAACTGTCTCCCACTGTGCTCGAGCATTTCATGTGGGATTTGACTCCGAGAGCCGGGGAGCTTCACTGAAATCTGCAGGTTTGAAGGTGCAGCTGCAGTGACAACCAGCAAAGATATTAACTTAACAGTGGGACTTGGCTCTGGGCCCTATGACTAAGCTCTGCTGGGTCGACTCCTTTCGGATTGTCTTCCTTATATGGCATACCCCACCACTCTGTCCCAGGGCGAGCTGCTCTGGTACCACAGCTGGCTCTCGACCACTGATGTGCCAGTAATGGATATGGTGGAAAAATACCAAGTTTATCCTCTTTGGGCTGCTTGAGTTAAAGCTTATACAAAAACCAAAACACACACTGACTCATACACAAGCAAAAAGGGAAAAAAAGGAGAAAAATCTCCAAGTGACTCATTGTTTTGTTTTGCTTTTCCCTCCATGAGTGAGGCAGTGGACTGGTAGATTGGATCTTGTGCTTTACTGTATAAGGGCAGATAATGTATGCACATGCACACACTCACACACACACATATTAAATCCACTTAGTGAACATGAAAACACAGCAAATAGCATCATGGCAGTTGGGATCTTACCCTGCCTTGGTACCTCATCCTGTCCTGTTGTTGCTGGAAGTAGGCTGAACTGGAGATTCCCCCCCCTGGTGCCCCTCCTCCTGTGTCAGGCAGACTGCGTAACTGTAACCTCTCATCCACCTTTGCCCATTGGCAACAGATTAAGTTAACGTTCTCTCTCCTCCGTCCGTCACTTTCTTTCTCCTTTCTGTCTGTCTCTCTCCACGTCTTCCACGTCCTCCTCCTCGTGCGGCTCCCCTGTGAAGACGAAGCAACAAGCACTCAGGCCACAACACCAGCAGCTCCTCTTGTTTATACCTTCAATTCATCTTCCCTTTGACAGGTCAAAGTAAATGTCCGCCTCTCCTCAAGCCCCCTCTCCTTCCCTCTAAGCTATACTGCATGAAACAAGGGCAGGAACTCCACTCACACGTCACACAACTGGACTGGGAAAAAAAAAGTCGAGGGAAAGTATGCTGTTGGATAATGCAAAAAAAAAAAAAAAGGGCTCAGAGCGTTTGGAAAATTTTGCTAAGAGCTCCAAACTACAAACATGTAATCACTCTACAGCTACATAAAAAAAAGGAAAAAAGGAGAAATCACATGATGAGATCTCAGTACATTCTTTCTTTCCTTCCCTCCCTATTTAGTTCGCTCCCTCCCTTTTCTCCCACAAGCTGAGACAGATTCACAGGGGATGTGAGTTATGGAAGTGTTTCAACAGCAGTCTGTTTGTCTCCTCATGGTTGTCTTCCAACGCTGATGAAATAACGTAATCAAAATATCACTTTCATCAGGTCTGTTGTTGATCTGATATTAGTCAAACTCGTCACATTCCTCCGCTGACTATTGGTTTTAGTGACTCTATTGCAACAAATGCTACTTTTTTCTACTTAGTTATTATTGAACACATAATTTACTGTCTGCATGGATAATAACATTTCTTTTATCTTACTTTCTGTCACATTTTGAGGCGTGCACTGCAGACAAGGGCACACTGTCGCTGTGAGAGAACAGCGCCCTCCCCTGGTTTTCCTCCCTTCACTCTTCTCTCACCCCATTTCCCCCCATTCTGTCTCCACGCCTCAGCCTCTCTCTGTTGCCAAGCATCACCAATATCCAACACTGAGGAATCTGAATAATGCTACCCAGATGGATCAACCCTCTTACTCTTACCCTTACTCTTAATCTCTGGCTGTCACACTTAGAGCTTAAAAGGAGAAAAGAGAAAGAAATCTTCCTTCTGCCCCCGCCCTATCACTCCCATCACAAACAGGGGAGAAGTGATGCTGCCAGTCTAATTTTGAGGTTTGAGACCCCTGTTTCCTTTACTGTTTATAGACATCGGTGAACTGCATGTGAACCTGCCAGGTTCGGCCCTAAATGATCAGTCACTGCAGGTCGGTTTTGTATGGAGTGCAAAAATCAAAAGGAATTCAAACAATGAGATGACAGTTGATCATTTAGTTGGCACAGAAACGTTGACTGTAGCAGAATGGTAAGTATTGTTGTGTTCCCCTATCAAATGCAAACAGTGCAGGACGAGAGGCTATGTGTGGCGACACAACAACAGCTCCCATATGTTACAGGTGGAGATCACAGGTGGGAGTGGCTATGATTTATTCATGAGACAGGGATTGTCGAACACATAATTATGTTGTTTTGAAATAACACATTTGTCCCTCTGATTGGTAATAGCTGTAGTTTCGGTTCACAGAGGGCTTGTTTTGGAGTCCTTCTAAATTTAGTTGTTTGGAGTCATCAGAAAAGTCAACTAAAGATGTGCTTGAGTCACAAAAAAAAACATACACAGGTGTCAAAAACACAATACACAGCAAACTGGCAGCATTCCTGTCTTACTTTTGAAGAGCATCCAAAACATGCTAAGCGCAACCATGTGGAAAACATGAGGGTACTACTCTCTCACATCTGGTTCCTCTACCATGCACACACACATTACGCATAACGGCATCTGGCAAAAACCTGACTGCTAGAAAAATCGATAGGACGCTAAAGTCAACCGGCGAGAATGTCCATCCTCACTGCTAAAGCTACACTATTTTCCAGCTGTTTTTCAATCAGCTTTCCTATCTTTGTTTAGCAGTTCCTGTAAGAAGGATTTCCTTCCTAGCTGTTTCCTGGTGTTCAGGATCTTCCTACATGACGATTTGCTTGCGCTCATTTGTCATACAGTATCTTTCTAGACATTTGCTCAACGTCCTGTACTGTATGTGTACATCATTAATCTAAAGTAGGGGGGGACCTCAACATGTCCATAAAAATGTAGATACTATTAAGGTGTGGCAGGACTGAGCTGATTTATTTCAACTAACTTGCTCTACATCCATGTTCTGTCACTACACACACACTTCTGTTCAAGTCGAAACCAAAACACACTGGAAAAAAAAGCAATAAGTTGAAACCTTGCAGAAGTAGCCCATCAGAAAGTAAGGTTGAGCGTGCCTCTCCCTTCTATTAAGGACTTCATTTTTGCAGCAACAGCCCTCTGCCTGACTTCAATTTCAGATAATGACATTAAAAAAAAACTCAAAAACTAATGCTGAACATCTGACATATCATGGAAGAAATCCAGAGATCCTGGCACAACCCTCCTGTCATAAACTGTCTGCCTGTGTGCACAGCGTTCGAGGCTGAGGTACAATAATGGTTTTTCCTTATTTTGTATTTAAATTGCTAAGGTTTTCCGATTCAACCTAACAATGAATCACTGAAGAATGATGACTTATTTGGGCGTGGTGGAAATGGCTGCTTCTCTCCTCTACCTCTTCTCTCCTACTCTCTCTTTTGCTTTCTTTATCACACACACACACACACACACACACACACACACACACACACACACACACACAGAGGTGATGGAATAATAATGAGATATAATTTAGCACCTACCTAGCTTATCTAAATCTTACCATGCTGACCCTCAGAAGCTTCACATAGTCTCTTTCTTATCTCCTTCCTATCCTTGACTTGTTACGTTTCATTATTTATGCTTCAGTGTTGAGCTATTGTGAAGTTCATACCTAAACTAGCTTCCCCTTCTGTTCATTATGTCCATGGTATAGACACTGCTTGTCACCTATTGTCCGCCTGTGCTGAGCTCCTTCAGCACCCATCTGCTGTCCCTTTCACCCTGCTTTCACCTCTACTGCCTATCATCCCCCAGATCCCTGTTACACCACAAAGGCAACTTCATAAATTGAACAAAGCGTAAGGCAAAACCCTGCATGTGAATCAACAGGCCATGGAAACACATTTTTGTTTGTCGCTGGAATAGAGAAACAGAAAATGCAAAAGGAACAACTATCAACTGGGGATGTACAAATCTTTAGTCTGTTTTCCGTCAACATGAAGATGAGTAAGAGGTATATAATGTCACTTCCTTTGCATGGTCACTGGGACAACAACAAGCTCGAGCTGATCACCACATCAGCTTCTCTTGATGCTCTGAGTTATATGAAGGCTTAGGGCTCTTCCTAGTGGTAATAATATCAATTACACTGAAGTGGCTCCCATTGCTCTGCTTTTGTAAAAGAGATGGATAGCAATTAAATATCATTCCCAGAAGATGAATCCTAATGAGTTTATTGACTGCCTGACTTTTCATCGAGCATCACAAATGCATGAAAAATTTCCTTGTCTAAGTTTATAACAGGATATTTATAAAGGGACGATGCTCCCATCTGCATGCAGGATTTTTATTTATAAATCGCATTGTTTCCTGTGCTTCTTTTATTCAAGCAAGGGAACTCTATATTTCATATACCACCTTCAGGCAAAAATGTAATTACTGAAACTCGGTACAAGCATGACAAGAACATTTCATGCATCTTGCACATCAAAAACACGCAGCAACTCATAGGACATTATATATAAATGTGCCTACCTGCACTTAGTTAGGCATCAGAGCATATAGTGAACAGTTTGTTCCATATCCCTCTCCAGAAGCAGCGGCAGTCTGGTAACGACCACAGTTTCGGTTATTTGTACAGCTGAAGGTGAAGCTCCTGAACTACACACTCCACTACCAGGCCGACTTTCTTCAGTCTAAACGCACTCCCACTCAGAACCGCTGAACCCAAACGGATAAAATTACAGCTCAGCAAAGGTAGGGGTAAAAAAAAAAAACCCTCAAGTCTCTCTTAGAGGGTAAAAACTGAGAGCTCGTGCCTTCATTGCAATGGTGAAAGATTTCATGCAGATTATGGCCTATAAATCCACTAGGAGGCGACAGAGATAAAATTAATAGTCCAACAAAAGTAATCAGATATGATGCTGATGTCTGCTTGTGTTAAAGGTGGAAGAGCTGAGTGGCAGCACAACATCTGTGAACTTGTACAGGGATCCCTATGAGTAGGCTATATCAAACTAAAGGTACAGGTCTACATCCACTTCACTCTCTTTATTTAGACCTTTGAGAAAGGAATCTGTTTGAGTGTTTTTGTAGCCTACTTATTAATTCACAATTTTCTCTTTATGATGTGACATTGTTTAGTTCTGAACCTACAAAAGAAATTACATTAATGCACTTTAATCTACTTTTTAAAGTTTTGTTTTTCTCTTTCAGGGTTGTAATAGTTGTTGAATTTAACAGATGCATATCTATCTATCTATCTATCTATCTATCTATCTATCTATCTATCTATCTATCTATCTATCTATCTATCTATCTATCTATCTATCTATCAAGTTTACAATTGATGTCTGCACTTTAAAGTTACGTAATATTACACTAGCTAACCCTAATGTCATATTTCAAAGACCTTTAAACTACTAACATTATCCCAAAACATTGTAGGCAAATAATTTAGGATAGCCTACAATAACTGGCCTACACCCTAATTATTTTTAAAACAGCCAGCTACACACCAGTCAGTTGCCTTATTTCTCATTGATAACTACAAAATCAGACCCAAATATCCACCTAAAGTTAGTTTAACTCAGTGAAGACTTTGGTTGTTTACCTCAGAAACCTAGTAGGGCCTACAGTAACTTTTCCTAATATTCAGTGATATTTAGCAGTTTTTATCTGGTGTAATGGGAAAATAATCACCTCCCTAAAAAAAAGCTGGCTGCTTTCAGACGTGTACGGAGGTCAAAATTGTGGAAATACATAGGAAATATGGCCGAGAAATGGATTACTCGTGAGTAACGAGCCCTGCAATAGGCAGCAGCAGCAGCAGCAGCAGCAGCAGCAGGATACTGGTGAGCTCGCAGCAGCAGCAGCAGCAGCAGCAGAGCACCGACCTGCTGCAGTTGTGTGAGGGCGCCGCTGGGTGAGTCCCTCTCTCCGCTGCCTCTGTCTCCACAGCACAGCTCCCTTTTCCCAAAGAAAAGAAGAGGAGAACTAGGTCCGGGGAGGAGGAGGGCCGCCGCCATTATCGGAAAGCTGGGCAGAAATACCACTTTCACACACACACGCACGCAATCTGCTCATAAATTGAGCAGGACATGAACAGATTTCGCTTGCAGTGGAAGCATATTTCAGACGAAGCACCACGGGGATTGCAACAAACTCACCGTTGTCTCGTGTGTGCGCGACCGGCCCAGCATTATGTGGGCACAACAATGGACAGAATAATTATTGAAAAAGCAACGTGGTGAACCGAGCAGAAGACGGCTAAGAAGATTTTTTTTTTTACACGCCCGAATTTCTCATGAGGAAAAAAAACTCGTGCAAGAACAAAACTGGATTGTTGTATTATTTGGGATATTTATTTCCTTCCTTTCCCCCCGTGTTTTAATTGCAACGAAAACAGTAATGTTTAATAAGAGAATCGAGACGTGGGTAATTGATATTTAAATCGAAATACCCCATTGGACATTATTATCAGTATTATCTGTGGACTTGAGACGAGCCATAGTGAATTCTGCGGCTTTATGCTTATGCACATCAGGCGGCGAGGGCTGCGGCAAGAGCTGGCCTGACAGATGCAAGAGGAGAAAGGGAGAAATGCGTTGGTATGTACCCTACAAGCTCACTCCTCTTCTTTATGGGCGATTTCTTAGTGCAGCTGTCGAGTGCTACACCCCAGACACCTGGGTAAATAAATTCCCCTTTTAACATTGTCTGTCGGTGTGGAGAAGGTAGGCTAACCCTGATTTCGGCTCTAATTTCATTATGTAGACAGCAGGCCTGGCGTGGTCAGCCCCTCTCTGTGCACCCTAAAGCCCATGTTAACTGTTAATCCTTTGCAACATATAGCGTTACAAAATCTTATCTGGGTAAGTAGGTTATGTAAATGGGTTTGCTTGAAGGTGTGCTTTGGTGGACTGTGTGTTTTTGATGTTTCTAGATAGGGCGTTTTTTGGTTGTTTTTATTTGCTGTGAACTTGTCTGTTCATTTGGATATCAGGCCTGGCTCTGCTCAGCTGAGTGGTGTGGACTGCCGGTTGCTTTTGACCCTGGTGCCAGAGCTGTTTGTTTCTAATGTGTGATCACTTCATGTGACAGCTTATTCGTGTCATCATCAGTCTGTAATTCCTCTTTTTTTTGTCGTGATGTTTGACTCCAGCGAGTCATATTACACATGAGTGAAATTCTGCTTGGTAATTTCCACCCTTCTACAGAGACCATGACTATGAACTGACTATTAGACCAGAATTGCATCAGTCGCTTAGTACAATAATGGAAGCACTAATCAATGCTGTAATAAGTTTTAGCATTAAGGGTCTTAACAGGATGGGCAGATGCAGTTTCCTTTGGCATGGATTGTACATGTGTCTGCGACTTTGTCAGCAAGTGGCTCTTTCATTCACTGTTTTTGGAGGTGGTGCTGATAGCTGTTGTTTCATTTGGCTGGAACAGGTGTTTAGATAACTGAAAAATGGAGAGTGAGGTGATAACAACAGTCATTTTTATGCCTGTCACCCTACTCACTGATCAGCTGACATTGTCATTTAAAGAGCACCACTCCCAACATGGTCTCTGCTTGCTTGAGTTAATAGCTATAAATCTTTTGATCCTAGATTGATGTTATCACAATAAACCACTGCTGATAAGTCACTTTAACAATTCATTGATTGATGTAAGAATTGATTAACATTCAATCAGAGTAATATTTAAATAGATGAAATATTGAAACATAAATATTTTGTGACCAATTTTTCTGCGAAGTAAACTGAATACCTGTGGGTTCTTAAGGTTTTCTAGGCAGATATACAGAAAGATGTTGTG
This sequence comes from Trachurus trachurus, assembly GCF_905171665.1. Classification (NCBI taxonomy): domain Eukaryota; kingdom Metazoa; phylum Chordata; class Actinopteri; order Carangiformes; family Carangidae; genus Trachurus; species Trachurus trachurus. The sequence goes on along the minus strand of NC_139903.1, from coordinate 13,730,423 downwards.
TATTTTTGACATTTTTATACAAAGGATTTGACAAAATAACCAACTCAACAATGAGAATTATAGTTGTAGTTTCAGAGTGGATAATAAATCTGCCTGACAATTTAATGAAACTGGTAAAAAAAAATCAAAAATCAGTGTGCTTCCTTATTTGAAATTGAGTTTACTTGTGAAACTGAAATTTATGACCTCTCTTAGGAGGTATTGTGACCGGTTGCCATTAGTGGTTCTGTAACACTGTCTTCATCCTGCTTTTGCTGGGGGCTGGACATGTTGGCTAAACTACAGCAGTGTTATGATGACAACTTGGTGTGTGCAGTAATAATATTAAAACTGTGATTTCTCATATTAGTTAATATCTTTTGGCAAATCATCAGACCTCACACATGAGGGCACACTGGGCAGTAATAACTAGTTGATGTCAAAATTAAAGAACAAAAACTAGTTGTGCTTAAACAACATAGCCTTCACCATCAAGTGGTTCAATTTCTTCAATCATATTGGTATAGGCTACAGACGAAGTTAACACTAAATGGAATAAGATTTTGTAAACAAATATTGTTAATTACACTATAGCTTATTACCATATAGTAGTGATGTTTTTGTTTCGTTGTTTAGTATGCCATAGGATTGAGGGTGTGACATTTCCTTTCATTTCAAAATGTTTTTTTGTTGTTGAATGCTCACTTTGTCTGATTTCTTTTTTTGTTTTTTGTTTTTCTTCGACAGGATCTGATTCTTATAAGGATTGAATGAAAGAACCCTCTGCTGATCTTACTGCACCGTTATTTATTAAAATCGAAGCCCACCCCAGAAGAAAGTGAAATCTGATCTCCTCTGTGGATCAGCAACTTTATGGACAAACATTCAAGTGAACTCCTTTATACAGTGCCTGTTTATGGCAGGATGATCGTCAGCAGACTATGATGGCAAAAAAGCAAGATGCGCGATCGCCCATTTACAACCTCATTGTGGTGGGTTTGTCAGGAACAGAGAAGGAGAAGGGGCAATGTGGGGTTGGAAAGTCCTGTTTGTGTAATAGGTTTGTGCGACCCAGTGCTGATGACTTCTACTTGGACCACACGTCAGTGTTGAGCACCAGTGACTTTGGGGGTCGAGTGGTAAATAATGACCACTTTCTGTTTTGGGGCGAGGTGTCACGGGTCCTGGAGGAGGGGCCTGAGTGCAGGATGCATGTTGTGGAGCAAACCGAATTCATTGATGACCAGACGTTTCAGCCACACCGTAGCACTGCCATGCAGCCCTATATCAAACGGGCAGCTGGAACCAAACTGGCCTCAGCAGAGAAGCTCATGTACTTCTGTACAGACCAGCTGGGTCTGGAGCAGGACTTTGAGCAAAAACAAATGCCTGAGGGGAAGCTGCAGGTTGATGGCTTCCTGCTTTGTGTTGATGTCAGCCGGGGCATGAACCGCAACTTCGATGACCAGCTGAAATTTGTCACAAACCTGTATGGTCAGCTTAGCAAGACAAAGAAGCCCATTGTGATAGTCCTCACCAAGTGTGATGAAGGAGTCGAACGCTACATCAAAGATGCACATACCTTTGCCATCACAAAAAAGAGTCTGCCAGTAGTTGAGACATCTGCACGCTCAAACATAAACGTGGACCTTGCCTTCCTCACTTTGGTTCAACTTATTGATAAGGGCAGGGGCAAGCCCAAGATCATCCCTTATTTTGAAGCCTTGAAGCTCCAGAGTCAGCAGATAGCTTCTGCCAAGGATCGCTATGAATGGCTTATCAACCGTATAGTAAAGAATCATAATGAAACCTGGTTAAACACCAGCCGGCGCATGAACACCTCCCCAGAATATAAAGAATACGTCTTCTTGGAGGGAACGGCTAAGTGCAAGAAGCTTTTTCAACAGCATGTCTACCGTCTGAAGCAGGAACATATTGAGAGGCGTCGCAAAATATACTTAAGCACTCTTCCTTTAGCACTTAGTTCTTTGGTGCCTGACCTGGATGAGATAGATCAGCTAAGCTGGTCTGGGGTACAGAAGGTCCTAGAGTCTAAGCAGCACTTTGCCCACTGGTTCGTTGTTCTGGAGGACTCGCCATGGGAGGATACATCTCACATTGACAACATGGAGGATGAGCGAATCCCCTCAGACCTGCTGGAGACTGGTGAAGCGGAGGACATATTTAATGCCCACCTGGAACATCTGCGTAACGAGTGCAGACGAGCAGAGATGAGGCTGGAGTTTAAACACAAGTTGGCTTGCTCTCCCTTCGTCACACCTGGTAAACCATGGGAGGAGGCTCGCAGCTTCATCATGAATGAAGACTTCTACCAGTGGCTTGAGGAGCCGGAGTACTTGGACCTGTACAACCGCCATCAGAAGGAGATCATTGACCGGGCTAAGGAAGATTTTCAGGAGCTCTTACTGGAGTACTCTGAGCTTTTCTATGAACTTGAAGTAGATGCCAAGCCAAGCAAGGAGAAGATGGGGGCAATTCAGGAAGTTTTGGGGGAGGAACAGCGGTTCAAGGCGCTACAAAAGCTTCCAGCTGAAAGAGATGCTCTGGTGCTGAAGCATATCCACTTTGTCTATCATCCTACAAAGGAGACCTGCCCCAGCAGCCCTCACTGTGGAGACTCTAAGATCGAGCAACTCTTAGTGTCACGTTTCCCCACATGTTACCCCTTTTTTGATGTGAAGGCTCATTTTGGAGACACGAAGGCCGACAGAATTAACCTCGTCATTCTAGGGAAGGATGGACTGGCCAGAGAATTTGCCAATGAAATTAGAGCTCTCTGCACTAATGATGATTGGTATGTGTTAGATGGGAAGATGTATGAGTTAACACTGCGGCCTATTGAGGGAAATGTACGTCTTCCAGTGAACTCCTTCCACACCCCCACTTTCACCCCTCACGGATGTCTGTGTCTGTACAATTCAAAAGAGTCCCTGTCCTATGTGGTTGAAAGCCTTGAGCGACTTAGGGAGTCAACTCTAGGGCGGAGGGATAGCCAGCTGGCACAGCTGCCAACATCACTGCTTTTAGTCACTAAAAGAGGCGTAGGATCATACGTGGACATCGGTGGAGAAACTGCCTTAAACCTAATAACACAGGGACAGCAGGTTGCGAGGAGACTGCTGTGTAGCTTTTTAGATCCTGCTTCTCCTGGTGTGGGTTATGGCCATAATGTCAATGAGTGTCAAATCAACCAGGTGTTGAGGAGCCTTCTGGATATAAGGAGGAGCACATCCTTTAGTAGCAGCTCCCCGCCCCTCCTCCCCGAGCCTCAAGGTCTCCGAGACTCTCCCCATCAGCCGGCCCCAGAGGCGGACCTCCGTGTCGTCATGTGTTTAATGTGCGGAGACTCCTATGACATCGAGCAGCTCCTGTCTCCTTTCCTCATGCATCAGCACTGCAGACCCATGTCTAATAGCGGCACCTCTGTGCTGCTGGAGCAGACAGTGGGTGGACACAAGCTGGCCATAGAGCTGTCTCTGCTTTCCTACCACGCCTCCTTCACTTTGCGCAAGAGCAGGTTAGTGCACGGCTACATAGCGGTGTACTCCGTCTCCCGAAAAGCCTCCCTGGAGACTCTGTGTGCGTTCTTATGCGAGGTTCAAGACATCATCCCGGTTCAGCTGTTGGCAGTGGGAGACAGCCAGGCAGAGCTCACCGACAGCGACTACGCCTGTGAGCAGTTGATCCAGGGGGAGGAGCTAGCCCATGAGATCGAGGGTCGTTTCAACAGTGTGGTTTGTGGATCCGGCGGCGTAGTGGGAGGCCTGCACAGGATAGAAATGTTCCACTCTTTTCTGATGGAGGTGGTGGAGAAACGCAACATCGTGGAGGCCACGCACATGTATGATAATGTTGCCGAAGCATGCACCAATGAAAATGTGTATTCGCCACGCTGCAGTTCTCCCAGTCCCGTCACCATGTTCCTGGATTCAGAGGATGACGTAGACCCGTCGCCACCGTACTATGACGGTACGCTCACTTCTCATAGTGGGGGCTATAACCTGCAGGACTTAGATTCCAGTGACATCTCTGTCATCTCGGACATCAGAGACTTTGAGAACAAACTCAACAACAAAGTAGCCCCCCAAGTCAGAGTTAAACCAGGTGTCACTTTTGACTTCCGGAAAGTAAGCCGTAACCCGTACATCGATACACTAGGGCATCGTCGCTCCCTGCCCTCCGCCGTTACCTGGGTTCCTGGTGGCGATGTGGGCTACGACCCATCTGACTACGCTGAACCCATGGACGCCGTTTCAAAACCCCGCCCTAGCAACGAAGAGATCATCTATTCAGTGCCACACGACAGCACACAAGGCAAAATCATCACCATCCGCAACTCCAACAGGATGCACTCAAATGGAAATGGCTCAGACAGCGAGGCGGACAGCAGCTCTCTCGAGCGAAGGAGGAAGTTCTCGGCAGTGGGGGTGAAGCCTCGTCTTTACCGCGACCGCTCCAAGCGGCTTGGCAAGTTCAGCAGCTTCCGCACAAGCTTCATAGGCAGCGATGATGAGATGGGAGCTCTGCCCAAGTCCAAGGAGGACGACTATGGGACCCTGAAAGGAGAAAGTCTTGTAAATGAGGAGAGTGAGGACCCGAAAAAGAGGAACATTCTCAAGAGTCTCCGACGAACAGCCAAGGTTTGTATCACACCATCTTTTAAAGGCCAATGCTCATCCAGCATAATTAGCACATTTACTTTTCATTGCCCACACTGTCATTCAAATGTTACGTCAGTTATTATGATGTTTTTGTAATCTTATCTTAGATAGTGAAAGTCTGCAGTAATTGCTATACTTGGCTATCATAACACTATGAAGTCAATTTGTAATATGGCCAGGGAGCAATTTAGATATCAAACTATCTGACTAGATGTGAGGAACTCCAGATTTGCTGCTGATTAGGAACATCACAATTAGTTAAAGGCCAGTGAGTGACATTTAGTATCAACATAATTATCCCTGTTTGAGAGTCCTCCGTCTTCCTCTCTCCACAGAAAACAAGACCAAAGCCCCGTCCAGCTATTCCCAAGCCCGTAGAGAGCTGTTACTTTGGCGTGCCCCTTGTGAGTGTGGTGTCTCCAGACAGACCTATTCCACTCTTCATCGAGAAGTGTGTCCGCTTCATTGAGACAACAGGCAAGTTGTTTTGTCCTTTTTAAAGGGCCCATTTGCAAGTTGTGGCTTCAGTCATCATTGTGGTTACAGTGTAAAAGGTTCCACTCTTCTATAGGGCAGACACTATAGTGACTCAGTATCAGGAAGCAATGAGATGGTCCAGAGCTAGGTGGTAACATGTGAACATCAGTAGAAGAAATAAACAATAGAAATGGAAGGAAAATAAACAATAAAAAAAAATCAACAGCTGTTGATGACAATGCTGGCTATGTAGCAATACAAAAACTTCCAAATGGCTCCTTCAGCCTTTGTATTTGACCTATGTATTCTTTCTTTCTTTTTTTTTTGATATTTGTTTATTACATTTTAAAGCTAAAACAAAACAAACATACATTTGGCTCACATGTACTGTATATTCAGATTCATATTTGTACAGGCAAGAGATTGAGGAGTCACATCCTATACAAAGTTAAATAAATTGAGGGTATATTGTTATATATGATATATTTGCATGATCAAGAAAGGTATACAGAAATAAAAATGTATCAACTAGATGGTAGGGTGTCACTATTGAAGTAGAGCATTAGGATCTATGATACAAACCCTCTTGCGAGAACGGTGGAAATATTCAAACCAATATTTGACAGAAAGGGTTCCCATGTTTTACGAAAAGCATCTGACCTGTGTATTCTTAATGTGTTTTAAAATCTTGTCATGACATACTGTATAGTGTATACTATCAATGGGCCGTTATCATTCTCTGCAAGCAAATGTCTGTCTACTTAAAAGCTCATTGTCAGACCTCTAAACCCGTTTGCACCTGTTGATGCCCACAATGGTGAAACGATGTGAAAGTAATACAATGGTTTACTCAGTTTCAGTTAAGCACTCCTCCAGAAAATGCGAGCATCTGTATTGTCAAGTCTGTTTGCAGTGGGGCTAATGAAGTGTTTGTGCTTTGCTTGTTTCCCACTGTGCCCCCCGCCCACGTCTTCCCCCTTTCTTCTCTGCTGCGCTCTCACTCTTTTCCTCAGGCCTGAATACAGAGGGATTGTATCGCGTAAGCGGCAACAAGTCGGAGATGGAAAGCATGCAGAGGCAGTTTGAACAGGGTGAGTTGCTCATCAGACTTGTTTGAACCAGCTGTTTGACATGTAATTATGTGGCTGCCTAATCAAAATATAAACAGTGTCACCAAAGGAAAGTAATAGGCAACTGATTGTTCGGTCCTGATGACAGCTCGCACTGATGGGCTTATTTTCGCTGATCCCTTTAACTCTCTCTTTCTCCTCGCGTAGACCACGGATTAGACCTCGTCGAGAAAGACTTCTCCATAAACACTGTGGCTGGAGGCCTCAAAAGCTTCTTCTCTGAGCTGCCTGAGCCCCTGGTGCCTTGTGCTCTGCAGGTGGACCTATTGGACGCTTTCAGTAAGCAAACACTGCTGGGCTGGGAGGGTCTTTACTAGAACATAGAAAGATTATTTCTTTAGGGGGGAGAAGGGAAGGGGAAGGTTGTTGCGGACCTGCTTTCGCTCTGTTTTAGGTATTTCACTACTGATTTGACGGTATAGAGACGGACAGACATTTTAGCTTCATCTTACTGTGTGCAATGAACGAGGAGGCCTCAGACTTAACAACAACCTGTCCGTGTGTGCAGAAATCAATGACAGAGAACAGAGGCTGTACACGATGAAGGATGTCCTGAGGAGGTTCCCCAGAGAGAATTATGATGTCTTCAAATACGTAGTGAGCCACTTACACAAGTAAGTTCCTGCAGCACTGTTTCATCACTTTCATGGATTTGTTGGTCTTCTGTGATGGATCTCCATCTGTCTTTTTCTTTTTCCTGCACCATATGATGAGAGTTAATAGTTGTTGTGTGATCGTGTGTGTGTGTGTTTTCCCCAGGGTGAGCCAGCTGAGCCGGTTGAACTTGATGACCAGTGAGAACTTGTCCATCTGCTTCTGGCCCACTCTCATGAGGCCAGACTTCTCCACCATGGACGCCCTGACTGCCACACGCACCTACCAGACAATCATCGAGAGCTTCATCCACCAGTGTGCATTCTTCTTTTACAACCAGCCCCTCCTCGACTCCCCCACCGGCCTGGCGGGCCTCCCCGCCTCCCCCACCACCACCCTCAGTGGGAGCTCTGCCTACTCTTGTTACCGCTCCTCTCCTCCCCACACCACCACACACTTCAGCCCCCTGCAGCAGTCCCCACCCACCACCCCCCAGTCTCCCCTGCAGTCACTGCTCCCTCCCCTCCACCAGCACCCCCACTCCCACCATGCCCCTGCTGAACAAGAGACACTGTGAGAGACAATGAAACCACGTGTGCCCATGATGATGCTGGAACTTATCACCAACACGCACTAAAAGAAAAAAAAGAAAAAGAAGAAAAAGAAAGAAAAAAAAAAAACGTGCACTTGCACATCACATTTCTGATCATGGACAACCTAGGTTATGAAGAATGGAGATAGGAAGCGTCTGAGAAACTTCTCCAACCTGCCATTTGTATCCGTACTTGTGTGCATCGGGGCGGGCTGCCTGTTAGCAGTGACTCTCCCTCTGCCCTCTGTGTCCCTGGTCTCCTGGAAATTTGACATCAGGGCAGAAGTGGAGGACGGAGGACGGAGGTCGCCGTCACAGCAAGCCTCTCTTCTGTCAACAGCCACCACTTATTCTACACTACCAAGAGATAGAAACCTCTATGCCAAGCTGGAAGAAATGATTTGTGACCACCATGTTTTTATCTGTGTAAAACTGTTTTAGTTTTTTTTTTTTTTTTCTCTCATGAAAGTACTGCCACTGGATTTATAGACTGTTCCTCTTTAGGTCCTTTGGGCAGCGGTCTGCTCCGTACAGCAGAGGCTCCTCTGTCTGCCTTTTGGGGGGTTCTCAGCGGCTCTATTTGAGGGGTCAGCGTGGGGAGGGAAGGGAAGGGGAAGGTACACATCCAGGGATGCACTTTAATGATCACTGTTGTTTTTCCCTCAGAAGGGTTTTTTTTGTTTTGTTTTGTTGACATACTGTTTTCTTGTGTGTTTTTAATTTCACAGCTCAAAACAGCCATACCCATTGCCTCTACAGAGCTCTGGCAGATCAAACTTTGTTTACATCAAACTTGTTTTTGTATCCACAAACTTATCTGAAGCACTTTTTGATAGTGTAGTATTACATTTGAAGAAATGCCACATTGATTAATTGTCGATATTGTTTGTGTAGTGGTTGCGTGTGGCATCAGTGCAGGCTTGTGAAACAAGATCCTTTTGTAAAAACTTATGTTCATTAAAGTTGATCCAGAGGTCCCATTTTTAGGTCGATGGGAAATCTGAATCGGCTCATATTCCTCATTCATCCAGCCATGTGAAAATAGTTTTCTTTTAGTTTGTCCTCTTTCTAGCTGTTGATTGATCAGAGTGGATGTTTAGGGAAGTTTGGTTTAATTAGACCATTATATAATATCAGAGATCAGTCAAGTGAAGGAGAAATTTCGCCATTTTTGAATGTGTAACCTAGTCATACCATAACTCTACATTGCCATCTGGTGTCCATGGGAACCAAACGCTTGAAACATGATCGGTTGCTGGATGTGTTGCTGTGGCTGTCTATCAAACCAAGCTCTTTGTATTCATCTAATATTAAGGACCTTTAACTCAGAAGGTTTAGTATTCTCAACGCACTGTTACTGCTAGTCCTGCTATACAATACAATGACCAGTAGAAGTTAAATATTTGTGAATGAGACACATTCAGGAAGCACCACCGGCCGTTTACCTGCTCTAGTGAATTAGTTTTGTGGTGGCATATTGTCCTCCCTTTCCATGGAAAAACAAGCAGCACATTTTCAGTGGTAGCACTGTTAATGAAGACCTGATGATTTTAACCATTAAACTTACGAGAGGAAGCACTGTCTTTTCAATGGGAGCGAGTAAAAGTGGAGCATCAGACATACAAGTTCTGGATGATTGTGGCTCTGTTACGGTTCTTGGTTGCAACGATGACCGGACTGGTTGGATCATTGGTTGTATTAGTATTTGGGATCATCACTTGTGGTACTTTTGGAAATTGCGATGCTGGTGGAAGTCGGTCATTTTGTGTTCATCAGACATATAACAGAGGGCTCCTATCAAACTGCTCAAAGCTGTAATCTGTAACATTAAGACTGGCACAGAACCAACCAAGCAGCTGTTCCATTATAACACAATTTTTGGGAGTATATAATCTTTACCGCAACACAAACTTGGCAGATCTGCCGTTCAATGAGCAAAAAGTGAGTGCATACTACTCTATGATGGTTGTTTATTTGTATGTTGGGGAACGCCACCCTTTAGTCAATGGTAGAAAACATTTCTAGTGTGTATTTCAATGATTGAAAGTCCATTTTTACAATTTTTGTGAATGGTTCAAGGCCACTTAAGTTTAGTGCATGATTTAAAAGACACACACCAAGGGAGAAGGAAGAAAGCCTCTCCCTGTTTTAAAACATGAAATTAGTACAAGAACAAAACAAATACTAAAGTGAAATAGCTGAAACGTGAAAGTTTATGTACTGTGCACCAAGAGCAAACCATGGAATTTGTCTGACTGAGAATAGTGTTTAAAGATGAAGGCCTTATGTGAACTGTATAATAGTTAATAAATTAAATCTTGTAAAATTGTCCTTGGCTTTCTTGTGGTGTGTGTGTGCATGTGTGTGTGTGTGTGTCTTTGATTGATTCTTGAACAATTTGAGAGTTAACACCAACAATTACTGCCACAACTTGTGAACTTTGGATTGAAATGACATTGGAACTGAATTTAAAAAGTTGTTTTCTGATTAGATTTTACAAAGTCGCTAGATTAACACTGTCACAGCGATCAAGAACACCAAACCCCCTTCACCTCAGACAGGCTACTATTATCTGCTTTTCACTTTATAATAGTGGAGTGAGGATTTAACCACAGCACAGCATGGATATATGGCCACTGCAGTATCAGATAATCTCTATTGAAATGTAACGTGAACAGCATATTTTCTCCTCAAATTACCACAGTGGTAAATCCTTGTTAAAAAAAAAAAAAAAAGTGCACTGAACACCCATCTTATGAAAAGGCTAATCCGATACTGTACAAATAACATGAAAGAACTCTGCTGGAGTAACTAGAAGCTGTAGTGTGTAGGCACAGGTGCAGGTGACTCTGGAAAACATCAATTATTCACAGCATATCCGTCATGAGTGCCTGCACTCTTTTGGCAGACCGCTTGTCGTCACAGTATCTGTTGACGTCGGTGGAGGGAGTCGGAGGTAACAGTGATATGAGGCCATCTTGTGGCTGCAGAGCTGTACAGCTATGAGGACATGGCTTTTTGTGTCCATCCCATTACTGACAGTAGATTCACATGTGGCTTTTAAACATTATGTCTAAGATACAGTCATTGTACTCCAGTCTTTACAGCTCAGATTTCTCTCTATCTCATGACTCGTCCTTACTTGTATGCTTCACCAGTGCAAAACTGAACTGTGGTGGACTGCAGTGGGAAAGGCAGCTGCCCAGGGAACCCAGTCTCTAAAGAAGCCCCCAAAAATAAAAAGGTTCAGTTCACTATTCCTATGTACATTTGAGTAATCACAGCTTTGTTTACAGCTTGCACGCCTGCAGCAGAATGTGAAGTCTTCCCTCTCGTGGCCCTGACACTTTTGTTGTGTTGAATAATTGTAACAAAGAACTGTAAAGCTAGCAACCAACTATTACTTTTTATCATCAGCGACTGTTTTCTTTTATCTGTAAAATGTCAGAAAATGGTAAAATATGCCCATTTTTATTCCCTGGAAACAAAACCCTAAAATTTTAAGTTTACTATGATATAAACCCAGTTTCATAACTGTTGCCCTTCATTTTCAGCCAATCAACTGATCCCGTCAAAAGGTGCCCACCAACAAAGTGTTGCTTGTGGCCACCTAAGAGGTTGAAATGATATGTAAACAAACCTGTTGAGAATGACAGAAGCCGTGACGTATGAAAGATAGCTTTATTGCACAAGGTGTTAGAATGATCTTTTTAGTTTTTGCTTTCTTTTCATAGAAAATGTACTTTTGAACACAAGCAATTGCTATAACAAGCAACTCAAACAAATGTTTGGGATACCCTCAACATTTTTTTTTTTTTTTTTTTTTTTAGCTTTTGATTTTCATACATTTTTTCCTTCAATTTTTCCCTTTTAGCAAGCATGCAATGACTTTTTTGAGGATGAACAAAATACAAAATAATGATAATAAAAAAGTAAATAGGACAAATGACAACATCAAAAGACCTTTAAAAAAGAATAAAAATTCAACAAATTAGTATCAAAAACATAAAGGGAAAGAAAAATGTTTTTTTGCCCATTTCAGAAGTAAAATATTTTATTTTTGATACTATTTCAATTTTGAAATTGGGGCATTCAACCCTGATGTGTCCCCTGATTTATTCTGACGAAAATAGCTCTTCATACAAAACTGTGTTTTATGTACAAGACTTAAATCTATAAACAACACTGACAAAGGTAGAGATGATGGATCTAGTATGTTTAGGGTGGTGAATTTTTACTTTAATTTATCTGAGCAGGGGAAAAGGGCTGGAGTCTGAATGCTTCAGGTTTACAGACCAACTCCAGTCCAGTATATACACAATACAATAGTAGTTTGTGTGACCAAAAGAGCTACAAGTCCCTGATTTCACTTGGCTGAACTGGTTTTCGCCACAGGCCACATCCCTTAATACTGTTTGGCCTCTGGAACCAAAATTTTGACAAAATCCCAAATAAAAGTGAAATGAATATTAAAACTCAAAATCAACAGACCGACAGATACCCCCTCCCCTAAACAAATAAACAAACAAAGCAAATGGATAAATAAATATAAACCACAAAAGACTATCATGGAGATGCTTCAGAAAGACATTCCAATAGGTTCTTGTGTGAATGTACATTAGCGCAAAATGGAGGGGTATGGTGGTAAAGAAAGAAGGACATTTACAGTACTTCAGACAGGGCAACAACAAAGATATCAATTGAGTGAACATTATATAATTTTCAAAACTGAACTCCCTGACATATAACATCTCTCAACATTATATTATTTTTCATTCACATCATGACGGGGATTCCCTCAGCTAGTTGTCTTTCTCTCTTTGAAGAGCGAAGGTGGCTGAGCGGCCGAGTCGGCCTCTGCCGCCTGCGCCACAAACGGAGGCCTTGATACCGTATCGTAACTCAAGTCTCTGACAACTTTACAGCAACGTTTCAAACCAACATAAACACCTATCTGGGGATCCTCTGTGATACTGGTTTGGTTTCTTAATGTTGTCCTATCTACCAACATGCTATAGGCTCACAGCAGGCTTACAGGTCACAGAGCCAATATTCCCATGAGGAGGCTTTTCTGCCATGACCGAACATCCACAGTCAAGTAGACGTCGGACACCAGGGACGTTAGGATCTGTTCACTCAGTCAGCCAGTTCATCTTTTAAGGAACTGAAACTAAAACCAAGTGGACTATCTTACTTTTCCCATCTCAACACGGGGCTTGGATGGAAAGACCTTCTTTCTTTTCATACAGGAGCAAAACACTCTTCTACAAACAGTAACATACAGAAGATCCCGTATATATACTAAACTTTTTCTCTTTCTTTAGTCCAACCTTTTTAAAATTTCTATTTTTTAAATTTCATGATTGAGCGATTGTCTCGTTCTTAAATTTGACATTAACATTTAATTTCTGTATGTACCACAACACTATTGCGGTGCACACAATTTATACTTTGTCATAATTTAAATTAAATGTCAATAATATACCTACATAGAAATATATATGTAAATTCTTTATAATACCAAATATTCTCTATTTGTAATGTGAGAAATCATAGCTGGATCATTTGGGTTGTCATGATTTGTTTAAAAAGTTAGACACTGTTCAGCTGGAGAGATTCTGTCACATTAACATGATAGAAGTTTTTGTGTACCTGAATCATTTTCTTTTGGAATCACCATTAAGAGAAACTCTGCCAATAGATATTTGGGACTTTAAGAGACACATAGAGGGTGAAAGATACAGTAAGAATAGGGAACTTAACTGGAAGTCCTGCATATTGACAATAATACTCAAACTATGGAGGACAGTATGTGTGTGCGTGAGAGACAGGATGGCCACACAGCTTCATACTGGCTATTGTAGTCTTCATCATCATAAACACAGAGCTCTTAGCTCCTCAATTAAAGTCAATATTTTCCAAATGACCACAGAATCGCTTCCTGGTTTTTTCTTTTGCTGTGCAACTCCTGTGAGAACTGAGCGGAGCTGAGCACCAGGCGGCTGGAACTGTTAGTTGGAGTTAGTAGTCCCAGGTGAACATGAAAATTAGGGTTAGCTGGGTCTCTGTCTGGGAGAACACCTATCCCGAGGAAAATTAGACAGAACGCTGGGCAGTTCACCATTAGTTGGGTGTAAAGAAAGATGGTTGCATGCCCTTTCTGGCCCAGACTGAAGAGCGCCAGAGTGGGGGCTGGCTGAGGAGTGGGACAGCAGTGCATGTCTGTGCAAGAGAATGGACTACACCAATGTGTATGACTTGGAGTAGGCCCCCACACTCTGTTTCTGCAGTCTCCCCAGAGCAGAGGAGCTGCTCTCGAGCAGCGAGTCTCTGGAGCCCCCCACCTTGTTACTGTTGGTGGGGTTGCTGCTCGTGCTGGAAGTGGAAGCTGTTGCTGCAGTGTTGGAGCTGGGCATGGTGAGAGTCCTCTGGGGTAAGGTGGCCGTGCCTGAGCTCGAGCCCAGGCTGCCCAGCCCAGAGTGGCCCAGCGTCAGGGCCTGCTGCTTGACAGGGTCTAGAGTCTTGTGGCGTCCCTGGGTGTGATACGCCCGCTGCGTCATGCTGCGGATCGAAGCTTCCCGCGGTGGCACAGCTGGGCACGGGTCATGCAGCTCCCCTTGCTTGCGGAAGAATGGGTCTGTTTTCATGTAGAGGGGAAGGTTGCAGAATTCACCTGAGAGAGACAAGAGAAAGGTTTGATCAAGATCACGACACGAATGAGGCCATTTTAAATTAAAGTCACATTTGTGTCTTTTTGGCTGCTTCAGCTGAAGGATGCTGAAAAATTATTTCAAAATTCATAGTAATGAATATATCCTGGGTCTTTTCAACATTATAACACATGGTGGCTTGTGTGTGCCTTGGATCGCTCAGACGCATCAGACGACAGGCTTATAGGGATAGTTCAACATTTTGGCAAATTGGCCCATTGCCATAATCCCTATAGTTTTAGCAGTAGGTTTGTTCCCTTTAATTGTCGGTGCAAGCTATTTTTAGAACGGCGGAGCAGAGCCGTGAGCTGCTCAGAGCTGCACTACGGAGGCTAATGGGATTTCTTGGTTTCCCTCATCAAACTCATCAAATACACAATCCAACAACTCCAAAACGCTCTGGTGGACAAGTTGTGAGCTGCACATTCACCACGCTATGAGATAATAACGGAACGTTATGAGACAGAGTTGTTTTAGAGGTAAATTCATGCAAAACCACTGATGTGTGTTCCCGTCAGGAGCAGTTTTTCGGCAAGCAGTCTCTGCATTTGCCTCTAAAACAACTCCACCACACTATGAGATAATAACGGAAAGTTACAAGACAGAGTTGTTTTAGAGGCAAATGCAGAGACTGCTTGCCGAAAAACTGCTCCTGACGGGAACACACATCAGTGGTTTTGCATGAATTTACCTCGAAAACAACTCTGTCTCATAACTTTCCGTTATTATCTCATAGCGTGGTGAATGTGCAGCTCACAACTTGTCCACCAGAGCGTTTTGGAGTTGTTGGATTGTGCATCTGATGAGTTTGATGAGGGAAACCAAGAAATCCCATTAGCCTCCGTAGTGCAGCTCTGAGCAGCTCACGGCTCTGCTCCGCCATTCTAAAAATAGCTTGCACCGACAATTAAAGGTAACAAACCTACTGCTATGACTATAGGGATTATGGCAATGGGCCAATTTGCCAAAATGTTGAACTATCCTTTTAAGTCATTTTGGTCTAGAAGAGGCAATAACATGACGTCTATAATGAGTATCTTAACTTTAATTGAATGCAAAAGAGAAGAGTTCTCGTCTTTCATACTTACTTTTGTTGGCGCGGTGGGGAATGGGCACTGCCACATTTTTACCGCGGTCATAGTCCTGCGGTTTGGGTGGTGAGGCGGTGAAGCGGCAGATGCCCGGTTCAGAGGGCGTGCTGAGGGAGGTCATGCTGTCCGCCGGGTCGTTGGTGCCCGTGGTCATTTGGTCAGATGAGCTGTCGGAGATGAAACACTCTGTAATGGTGAACTTGGCGTGCTGCAGGTGCTCCTCCAGCTTGGCGTGCTCATAGGCCCTCGCTAGCTCCTCGTAGGTGGAGGAGGCGCTCTCTGTCGACACCATGCTGTTGCGGCCTTTATCTGGAAAAACAGAGAATGGGTAAGTGTGGCAACCATTGATTGAGACACTGACTGATTAAATCGTCCATTGCTATTTTGTTGTTTGTTTTTGGTTTCTTGTTGTTATTATTTAACATTTTGAAATAGTGTATAATATCGGTGTTGATACTAAGCCAATGTAATTATAACTATAGAAAGGGGCAGGTACCATAAGTTTTTCTTCATCCTCCTCCTTTTCATTTATGGTGATTATGTGTATGTATATGTGCAATCATGTGAAGTATGTAAACCATGAATGGAATAAATCGAAATTAAATGAAATGTATGTTTTTTTTTAGAGGTTGTAGAGGTTATAGATGGAGTAATCATTCTTTCTCCTTTCCTCCTTTAATTTGGTAATTTGACTATGCTTGTTCAGGTGTTTTCTGATCATCTGCCTCAAGATTGGTCTTAAATGAAACCATAAACTAAAATCTGAAATTCCTCTTAGGGGCACAAAAAAAAAAGTAAATGAGATAAAAGCACTATTAGCGCAGATAGTTGTGGTATCATAATGTTAGATGCACAGGCCGAGATCGCCCCACCTGTGTCTTGGGAGAGGCTGGCGCTGTAGCTGTCGCTTTCGGTTGCAGTGATGCCATGAGAGCCCATCGTTCGCCAGTCTGAGGTCAGAGTTCGTGCCGAGGCCGTCGACTGACTCTGACTCGGTCGGCTCAGCGTCCACTGGCTGGAGTATCTGTTCCTGGAGCTGTGAGCTGATTTGATACTCTTCCTGGACACGGGGTCTGAGAGAGAGGTCACAGTGATCAGAGGACTGCTTTGTAGCCCATAGGATGACTGCCCTACCTGCTCATTCCCTTCCATGTCATGTCACTGTGATATTTATTGCAAAAAAAAACTTCATGTTCTTCATGTTTAAGTTAAAACACAACTCACTTGTGCCTGGGCGGATGTCCGACATGTCAATCAAAGGCCCTGAGTTCTGGATGAGGGCCTGGTGGTGCAGAGACACGCCGGTACAGAAGTTCTGCGGATTCACCGACTGGCTAAACTCGGTGTCTGTCACTGGCACCGCTGCTTTGTCCTCCCCTGTTGCAACAGTTTAACAAAAAATGTTAATTACTAACTCTAAACTAATCCGTTGAATGACATTGGTGTTGTTGTGCTGCCATGTACCGATCTGTTTGATGCCTTCCTTGTCCTCGATGAGCAGCTGAACACGTGGGATGTCGATGTGGAGCCTCGGCCCTTGAGGAGGGCCCTTCACTGGAGTGTCTATACTGCGATTGTTCTTGCTGCACACGGCCACAAAGAAATGACACATACAGTTAAAGAGGTTTCTCTTATAAGGTTTTCCAAAAGAATATAGTATGTCATATAATAACTGGAGCTATTCCCATGCAGTCTGGCTCTTACCTGATAAGCATCTCAGCAAGGCTCTTAGCATCTATAAGAAGACAATAACTTAATTAGATTACAGTTGGCTGGGAGATAATCGTTTGAGCTTGTCATTCTCTGTTACATTAATCCATTACACACAATAACATTGATCTCTCTCTGAACTCTCTCTTTTCCCATCTCTCACCCCTAAGACGTTTAAGCCTCTTCTCCTTGCGTTTCTTGCGGATAATGAAGAGCAAAGCAACACCCAGAGTAACCAGGATGACGGGAGAGCCAATGGAGAACAGCTTTTTCACATCATCGCCCTCTCCACGAGCTGATTTGATGGGAGGGATTGTACCTGTGGAGAGAAGAGGAACAAGAGAAAAATAAAGATCGTTTAGAGAAACATTAGTGTGGACGGTGGAGGCGCGAGAAGAGTGATAAAGAAATGGGGATTCACTTACTACCATCGTAGTCAGTAGTGGCAAACTGGGAGCTCTGGTTGCCACACCCTGCGCTGTTGCAGGCCTTCATCTTGAGCTCGTACCAGGTGGCCTCCCGCAGCTCGCTGAGGAAGAGCTGAGTGGTGGAGTTGGCCTTGAGGCTCTGCCAGGCCCAGGTGCCTTTGGGTCTGAAGTCCAGCATCATGTCCGTGATGGGGCAGCCGCCGCTGGTCCAGCCCTGCAGGTTGAGCCCAGCATGGGTGGAGTTGATGTGGGTGAGCAGCGGCTGGTCCTTATTGAACACCGGCTCTGTAGAGAAGAGGAGCAGAGGAGGAAAAGCTGGTTAGAAGGAGAAAAGAGCAGTGTATGTATGTATGTATGTATGTATGTATGTATGTATGTATGTATGTGTGTATGTATGTCAAAGTCAAAGTCAGGTTTATTGTCAATTCCATAATATGTACGGGACATATAAGAAAATCAAAATTGTGTTTCTCTCAGACCCTCGGTGCCGACAGTAAAAAGACATACAGACAGTAAACATTTAAAAAACAATAAAACAATCTGTGAATCTAAAATACCAACCAAAAAAAATATGAATAAAAAACTCAGCTAAACTAGTAATAAAAAAATAAGTAGAAGGCACAATAGCAGCAGTAGTTAAGTGCAAAAGACAGTAGTGCGACTTTTTTTTTTGTACTGGAATAAAGTGTATGTAAAATGTATAAAAATGTATGTATGTATGTATAAAAATGTATATAATATGTATGTATGTGTGTATATATATATATATATATATATATATATATATATATATATATATATATATATATATATATATATATATATATATAGGCATTTTATGGTTGGATTAAATTTTTGGTCACAGTAGAGTAGTAGGGTTTTCGCTTAAATATAAGATTTTAGTATTTAGTGTAACAACTCAGTGTATTACCGATTCTGATTATATTCTCATTTGATGCTGCAGCAGAACAACAACACTGTGAAGCCATTTTGTGTATTTATGTTGCATTATTAAATTTCCTTTTGAGAAAATTTTAATATTTTAATATAGGATTAGGCAAATGGAAAACAATCAACAAAACCCCTCCTGTTATTTCTCAGCTTCTCTACAATTATACATGTTTCCAATGCACATAAACTGTGACGGGCAGCAGGCACAATTCATATTTTGGGTTCTTTGCACAACCATTAAATATGGAAAATCAGGTGAAAGTGAGATGTAAAATTTCTATTTCTCAGAGTCAGCATAGAAAGGTCAAAGTTAAACCAATATCTTTAAATACATCACGTCTTTCTACACTTTGGTTTTCTCTCCTCACCTCTCCCATGGGTCTTTGCCTCAATGATCTCGCTGATGCGCCCTGAGCCCACGCTGTTCTTCGCAGCCAACTTGACCTTGTACCAGGTGCCACAGCGCAGGTTGTCCAACCTAAAGGAGCGCTCGCTGGAGCTGATGAACACATCCCTCCACTCCTCTGTGTTGTCCACAGAGTACTGCAGCACAAACCCTGCAGAGTCACACACAGCACAGCTTCATGTCAGACACGAACAGCTACTTTAAATAAATACTGACAAAAAAATGTTTTAACTATGTGGATCCTCGATGCTGCTACATCCACCAGACACCAGGGGGCGACACGCAGCTACAAAACAGCTCTAGTTTGCCCAGAAACATTAAGCTTGTTGTTTACACTGTTGTATGCAGCATTAGTACAACTGACAGCAAGAGGGAGAAGCACAGGGATCTGGATCTGCCACAAAAACAACCAGAGTGTCGGGATCATACCTCTGATGGAGCTTCCTCCGTTGTCCCCAGGGATCCAGGCCAGGGTGATGGAGGAGGTGGAGGTGGTGGAGACCGTCAGACGTGGCTGGTCAGGAGGAACTGGGTGTAAACACACACACACACACACACACACACGGTGACTTAACAGAGCAGAAACATCACAAAACAAACATGTCTTTCACTCATCCGTCCCACTCTAATACATCCTCCGCTCGTTCTTTACCTTGCACCACCAGGTTGACTATGATGGTGTCAAAGCCCAGTGTGTTCGTGGCCGTACAGGTGTAGTACCCAGAATCCTCTGCTTTCACTGAACGCAGCACCAGGGTGCCGTTGGATAGGATCTGCCGCTGGCTGTCGGCTGTGACTGGGATGGCAGAGTCCTCACTGACAGAAAGCACAGAGAGAGGCCACGGATGTTAACACCCTCATCCTGCAGCAACTTTAGTTTGTTCGTCTAATTTTCTGAATGAATCGTGATGGTGACGTATTATAGATCGGTATATGACATGAGCAGCTCTGACCTGTCTTTGGTCCATTTAATGGTGGGAGCCGGCTCTCCCACTGAGCTGCAGGGCAGGCGCACTTCCTTCATCCAGGGTGTGGTCACTGTGCCCCCGAAGGACAGGATCTTAGCCGGGACTGCTCGCAGAAACACGCAGAAACAACAAAACTTTGTCACACACTTTCCCATTCAGATGATGGCAGACACAATAAGACAACAGAAATCATAAAGACGTCTCTCTGCTCATACTTGAGGTTGTCTACCTGCCTGTCTCTGCTGTTCGCTGCCCAGTTTGTCTGAAAGGCCTAAAACTTAAACTGCCGGGGGAATAGAAAGCTGTGGAGCAGTGTTTTAGTGAAGCCCCTCCCCTCGGCTTCAGTCTATCTTTTCTCCATAGATCCTCCCCTCTATTGATTCTCTCCTGCTACTTCTCTCCCCAAGGGTCATTTTACTGGATAGGCCCTGTTCATCACCACATAATTAACAACAGCGTTTCTTGCCACATAGCCGCCACTCAATCAATACTATGGCTGTCAATCAATAGCGGAGAGAGCAGACAGAGGAAGGGGAGCGGAGAGAGAGAGCGATGAAAGTGATATATAAACAGGACATCATGTTGCCGTATCATAGCCGTCTTTAGAGAGCTCTCCCTCATAACCTTTACAGAGATCGCTTTACCCTTCTCCTCCACTACAGGCTCGCCCGGAGGACCCACCTTTCCCAGCAGGCTCCACTGTGACCTTTGAGCTGATGTTGCCACGGCCGGCAGTTGTCACGGCTGCAGCCCAGATGTGGTATTGTTTGCCACGGGTAAGGTGCGTGATGCGGTAGAAGAGCATCTCTGGGTTGGCCTCGTACTCGCTGGGCGCCTGCGACAGAGGGCACGCAACATCATGTTAGGAAACGACCACGACACAGTGACACAGCAGGCCGGGTGGCCACTCCGATAGACGGAAATATGGATTGAAACAATCCGTGTGCATTGAAACTTTTCTGACAGTTATTTTTTTAAAAAAAAACAATTTTACAACAGGGAAAACACAGGTAAGATGAACTAACACGCGAAAGCTCAGCTGTGTTTAAGTGTCTGGTGGCATTTTGGGTTCCAGGAAAAAACATTTAAGGAAAGGACAGGAAAAGTCTATTTTAATCTTTTTGTTTTAGATTTTCTCTATTGTATTTTAAATCCCTGACCTCACTGAGAAACCAAGATGAACATATAGAAACACAGATCCCATTAGGAGGGTTTTAAAAATATTTTGCATGTGATGTTTAAGTCTTATATATGGAACAAGATGCATTACTGTA
This sequence comes from Trachurus trachurus, assembly GCF_905171665.1. Taxonomy (NCBI): domain Eukaryota; kingdom Metazoa; phylum Chordata; class Actinopteri; order Carangiformes; family Carangidae; genus Trachurus; species Trachurus trachurus. The sequence goes on along the minus strand of NC_139903.1, from coordinate 13,709,431 downwards.
TTTTATTATCTTATGCTCCCATAGGCTTTCGTAATTTTTGCCTTGTGAATCTGCATATTTACCTTTTTAGACATTATAGTATTTAGAATTAAAATTTTTGATTAACCTTAAACATCATATGTGTAACAATTTTATTTGTAGCCTCAATGCTTCATTAGAATTTAAGCATCCAGTTGTTTTTCCTGTTTTCTGTTTAATTCAGTGTTTCTTGCCTTTGTATTTTCTTTTTCTCAGTAATGTTGTTATCAGAGGCCTTTCTCACCATAAATGATCTCTTTATGGACTCCACTGCCGGATTTATGTGGATTGTCCTGTAAACTAAGTGATTTGAAAAACTAAATATGACTCTCAGAAGATTGCTGACACTAATCCTGAAGTAGGCACTGATAAGAAGTATTTCAATTTTCCTGACTGAAAGATAAATGATGGAAATGTCACATTGCACGGATTTGCCTGTTGTTGAATTTATTTACCTTTGATGTACAAGTTAAATGTTTAAATTCTAAATTAATTGAATTATTTCACTTTATAAAGATGCAGATACATTCACTGGATTATAAAAAAAATAACAATTGTGTCTTTAATTCTAGATTAAATGACGAGTTCCTGTGAATATTTCCCTGACAAGCACATCTTTAAGACGACATCCACACACGTGCACCTGCACACAAACGCCAACGCACACACACAAAAACACCAAAAACACTGTTTTCTCTCAAGTCGAGCCTCTGTTCTATCTCTTTAATCTGTTCATCTCTCAATGTTCATCTTCAGTTCCTTCACCATTTGCTTTTCCCTCTTTCCCTCTATCCCTCTCCGTCTAGCTCAGTGAAGAGGAGAGGATGGAGGGACAAGGGGAGGGAGGGTGTGTGTGTGTGTGTGTGTGTGTGTGCGTGTATGTGTGTGTGTGTGTGTGCATGTGTGTGTGTGTAGGGGGTGCATTCGTACATTCCTCCGGCATAGCGGTGGTGTTGTGGTGATCCAGGGAGTGATACAGGGAGATAATGAAAAGACGGACAAAAGCACTCTCATCTCGATGTGACTGATACCCTCCTCTGCTCCTCCTGCCTGTCTCTCACTCTCTCCCCCACTTCCTCTCCCCTCATCCCTCTCTTTTTCTCTCATTTCCCCTTGGTCTCTCCCTACCTCTAATGGTGTGTCTCTTTCTCTCTCTCTCTCTCTCAACCTCCTTTCCCCCTCCCTCCCTCCCTCCCTCCCTCCCTCCCTCCCTCCCTCTCTCCTCCCTGCCTGTGCTCATTTACATGGCACTCATGCTCAGAGAAGGAGGAGTATTTGTGAATAATAAGAAAGTGAGATTCTAGCCTGATATCACGATTTCACCGCGCGCTGGTGTTTGTGGTGAACATGATCTAACCACAGCTGAAATGCCGCACATACATGTATAAATAGAAAATATTGAAATGTGATGTCTGCGTGTGTGAGTGTGTGTGTGTGTGTTTCTGATGCGGCAGTGTGCATGTGTGAGCTTGTTCTCTGCCTCATTTGCATATCTACGTCTCATCACGTTGCCAAGACAACCTCATCTGTTCATCTGGGAGGGCAGGAAATAAAGCGATGGTGCAAACACAGTGAAAGAGAGACACGCAATGATTCACACACACACACACACACACACACACACACACACATACACATACGCACACACTTACAGGTTCAATTAATAAGAGTGGTTACAAATTAATTGTTTCAATCTGCAGTTTTTTTTTTTATCAAGTCCAATCACCTGGAACATTTTCTACTGGGCACTTGTGAGTCACGCCCACGGAGCAACAGAGACTTACCGGCTGGCCAGAGCCCGGGCTGGAGCAGTAGATGGTGTACTTGCGGATGACACCGTTTGGTTTGTGCGGAGGTAACCAGGACACGACCACACTACTTGGAGAAGAGGGAACTGCTTTGATGCCAGCTGGTGGTCCGGGAACTGGGGAAGGGAAAAAAACATATGAACACCATCAGAATGAATGGTGGTGGGAGACATATTGTATATTATATACATGTATGAGCTTCTGTGTGTGTGTTTTTGTGCACACACATGCTGGGTGTTAAGTGCCTATTAAAGTGAGCAGGCTTGTTTGCAGATTGGTGGTGTTATCCCTCACTAAGCTGCTCGGAGAGGACTTGGAAGAACTCCCTTTGGGTAGACGGGCCGTGACATATGTTCATTCAGACATTGGTCAGCGTTTCTGACTCTGTGACACCCAGCCTTCTCTTAACTCTCCGACACACACACACACACACACACAAACAGATTAGACACTATCGTCTGATCCTCTGCTTGCCACTTCAGCTTGACACTGGACACCGCTTAATACTCTTATTACAAGCTAAAGCATGAGAAGAAGGGGTTTCAAATGGTAGCAAACGCACACACACATCAGGACACTGGACGCTGTTTAAAGTGAACAACGGCGCTTTTGTCACGTCGGCTCCACAGCGAGAGGTTCACGGTGTCGAGTTTATTCAGTCGCCCACATAAATATACTTGTTCCTGACAGTGGGCCTCTACAGAAGGAGGCTACCACAGTGTAAAGACCCAGCCCTCTGAATCCATCCCCCCCTGTTCCTCCTTTTCTTATACGATATACCCCCGATTCATGCCATTCAACCCACCCCTGCCCTCAGGCGTCCTCACCCTGCACTTTACACTGTCAAGGAGGAAAAACAACACAAACTCAGAAAAGGGTCGATGTAGTGAGGCTGGTTTTAAAAGAGGGAGGCGGGGATGATACAGTAGGTGCAGTTCCTGGGGGAGAGATGACGATGGGATGTTCGGGGGGGGGGGGCATCATCATTATCATAACTGGACCTCCATGTTAAAGTAGGAGTGGCGGTGGGAGGGTGGGGAGGGGAGTTAAGTCCCATCTGGTGCCCAAAATCTGCCCAAATTTTGCTGACAGTCTGCCGCACAGCCAGCACAGCCAGCACAGCCCACAGCGGTGATGAGGGCGAGAGGCACAATGGCGCTGAGTGAGCGGCTCCACCTCCATGAATATATTATGCACCGCTGTGCCAATCAGAGGAGGATGTCACAGCAGACGGCTAATACACATTTCACCGATGACATTTCTATTTTGTCTTTTTTTTTCATCTCATTCAATTTTGTCAGCCAAGAATAATCCGTGTGATCACCTTTCTATCTTTCCATCTTCAACCCCGAGGCCCCTCCTCCTTCCCCCTCCTCTATGAAGAGACATGGATCTGGCTGTAATCCCGCCTCCAATGGTGTAAGCACAAAATTAATTCTCTCTAATCCAAGAGGAGTTAATCCTTACGCCCATGGCAAGAGGTTTGGTGGAAAAGACACAGACCCAGGCTGATGGCTGATTCTTGGATGCTATATGGTCCCAAAGAGCAGCCCCCCCTCCTCTCCCCCCAGCGTCTCCCGCCAGCCGCCCCTTCAGCCTTGAGCCATAGACCAAAGCCTCTTAATTCTCATTAGCACTGCTAATGGAGCTTCCCAGCACAAATGAGCTTTTGTCATGGGTTTGAGATACGGACCAGCTCCCTTTTTTTTATCTGCCCCCCTATTTTACCCTCAGCGCATACACTTAAATATAAGAATGAATAAATTAAACACTGAAATATTTCAGTTTCTGTTTTTGCTCCTGTGTATACTCACGATCTTCGCGGGTTTGGATGTACAGGACGTTGCTGCGGACTCCATCTCCAGCCTGTGTGTAGGCCAGCACCTGAACGCTGTAGTTGGTGAACTTCTCCAGCCCTCGCAGCTCCACCTGCTCGCGAGTTGTGGTGATATTCTGCATCTCTCCCCACTCTGAGAGAGAACAGGAAGGAAAGACTTGCTTGAGAGAGCACTGGTGGTTGTCGGGAGGACAGGCAACACAGACCAGCTCTTGCTTCGCCAGAAATGTTTTGAAGGAAATGTGACTACAGCCTGGATTACAAGGCAGCATCTGAAGGGAAAAGTTGGTGAAGGATATTAAAGCAGAGACTACAGTTTGTGTGCTATGTCCCGTATTTAGTTAGTTAGTTTACTAAAGCACTGGGTTAAGATTAAAGCAAGGGTGTCAAACTCGTAAAACCGCTGATGCGCGTTCCCGTCGGGGATAGTTTTTCACCAAGCAGTCTCTGCATTTGCCTCGAAAACAACTCGGTCTCGTTATTATCTCATAGCGTGGTGAATGTGCAGCTCACAACTTGTCCACGAGAGCGTTTTGGAGTTGTTGGATTGTGTATTTGATGAGTTTGATGAGGGAAACCAAGAAATCCCATTAGCCTCCGTAGCGTAGCTCTGAGCAGCTCTCGGCTCTGCTCCGCCGTTCTAAAAATAGCTTGCACTGACAATTAAAGGTAACGAACCTACTGCTAAAACTTATGGCAATGGGCCAATTTGTCAAAATGTTGAACTATCCCTTTAAGATGTTTATTGAACTATCCTTTTACAAAACATTGTGAACATCTTGAAATTTCATGAGAAAAATGTTTGCAATTTCAACAATGTTATGCCTCTTCTGTTGTCTATATACAGTAGTTTTCACACTTGGCAAATTCCTCCCACCGGCCGGATCGGACCCTCTGGTAGGCCGCAGGTTTGAAACCCCTGAATTAAAGAATAATTGTAATTGTATTGTCTGGATCACATTTCCCACAAAACACACTTGCTAATGCAAATGAACATATTTTTTGGGAGACAGGGTTGAACAGTCATAGGAGAAACACAAACACAGTCAAACACAGCACTGTCATCTCAGCGACCATCATCAATACTGACGGAGTTTAAAAATCCAACACGGACACAAAACAAGGGCAAACGAGAACCAATTCAAAGACGACACCAAAAAGGAACAGGGAGTGCTTCATGAGGAAGGTGCGGACACATATCGACACATCAGGACGCACGGCACCGACAGAGAGGTAAGTGGCGGGTGGGAGAGGGTGGGGAAGTTTAGAATGAGATAGGTGATAATTACTCTGCATCGGCCAATGGGCCTGGCCCCCACAGCACCCACCTCCGTCAGGGAAGAGGGACCAAAACACAACGCGGTAGCCTTTCAGCACACCGTGCAGCGTCAGCCGTGGAGGCTCTGCCCATGTGATCACCGCCTCGTCCGACGTCACCGAGATGGCTCGCACGTTCTGCGGAGGCTCGCTGGGCACTGGGAGAAGACAGAGGGAGATAGAGAGTTAGCGTTGCGAGGCTTTTTTTTAGGCTGTTTCCAAAGACTTCACCTTGTCCAAAAACCCTTGTTATTGCTGTCGCTAAGAAGACCTGACTGATTTAGCATGGCGACTGAAGCACTGATAATTAATGACTACTCAACACCACAACCCAGGGGCAATCTCTGCTGAAATAAATCAGTCAAATAAGCTCAAATTAGCTCTCAATAGCTCCTCGTTCACTGGTAGCTTTTAGAGCAGCGAGGAGAGAGGGAGAGGAGGTGTGGAGGTGTGGAGGGGGGGTTGATGGAAAAAGAGGAAGAGCTCTGAGAGAGAGCAACATGAATAGTAAAACAGCCACACCTTAAGGGGTTAAAATGCAGATGAGGTGGGTGGGCTGAGCGGAGATGTGGAGGATAAAATCTGGAGGAAGACAATGTTCATCTTGAAGGTAATTGCCGTTGTAGGGGCAGCTCCAGACTGCAGATCTGGACAATTACCATTACTGTTACTGTTACCATGATCAGGGTGTCTATTATTACTGTCCACACAGGGAAGGGGAGGGCCCCGTGGAAAATATAGAAAACATAAAAATAGACATGTGGAGAGATGAGGAGGGAACCGACTGGAGGAAGAGGAAGATGAAGAAAAAGGGAGGAGGAGAAAACGAGGTAGAGTGGGCAGACATTTAGAGAGTAATGGGGTTCCTTGTTCCTCTCTCACTCTCTTCCAGCCTAATGAGGGTGCTAATTAAAGTTGAAAGAATAATGGGGGATGTGCTGAAAATTCATTTCTACCATTTTGTTTGAGCATTTGTGTCTATATGTGTTTGTTAGCTTCCATAAATGTATGTGTCTTCCACCCTGTTTTTGCACTGGAGTCTGTTTACTTATTTATTCATTAATGACAAATCAAATCGATCAATAGATAGAAAAACAGCTGCCTGCTTCTCATTTATTCTCCATTCTGCCCTCACACACACTGAGCACTAGCAGTTTACTCTTCTCCTCCTCCTCCTTCATCTTGCCATCTACTTTTCCTACCATCTTCCAGCGTTGTCGCGTTGATCTCAGTACTGGAGGGGCCGGTCCCGGCTCTGTTGAAGGCCTGGACCACTACTCCGTACTGGGCAAACTTCTTTAGGTTGTCCAGAGTGTACACCTCGCTGTCGCCGGTCGCCTTCATCTCCACGATGCTGTACTGGCCGTTGCTGCCGGGGCCGTTCTCTCTGTAGCCGATCTGGTAGCCTCGGATCACCCCGTTCTGCAGCTCCTTCTTTGGAGCCTGAAAGAAATGTGGTGATATTATATTATTATGATATATACCAATTAATATAATAGACACAACTTATACCTTGTTAAGATGCATTAAAAAACCACAGTGTATCATTGGAAATAAAACACAGTACAAGATTAGAAAATGTTGCCAAAACCTGGCTCAAGGCATCTTCTCTTGTTTTACAAGATGAATGTTTTTGTGCATTGTCCCTGTTCTAAATAAATAAATTCCTATTCCTATTCAACTGTTTCTGCTGATGATCTGAGTTGTAATTGTTATCTTAGTTTACTTTTCATTATTTGTCATATGACAGTGACTCAACTTGACTCGTTTAAAATTAAAAGTGTGGCAAAAGCTTAAACATTTGTACCAAAATACCATAACTCTACCATAAGTTATAACTATTAATCATAAATTAAATGTTTGGGTTTTCCTAGGCCGTTTTCCTAGGCCAAGGATCATCTAGGTGGGGACATACATACACAACAGTTTAAGGACAATGTGTGGTTGGTTTTGATTAGTTTATTCAGATTTAGATTAAATCAGCAATAAGCACAGTTGATTATGGCTAATTACAGTTAAGTAATAATAGAGTTTACCCTCCATGTGACCCGGATGCTCTGGGATGTCATCGGCTGGAGGATTACATCCATCGGTGGCCCGTCAGGTGCTGTTGACACAAGATGTCAGTAGAGTCTTACTGTGCATAGGCCTAATCCATATTGACAAAATACAGGACAGACGTAAAAAGGAAACGTGAGGATTTTCAGAGGAGGACCCTGAACACTTACGAGCTTCCTCGGTGCTGATTGTGAGCTCTTTGCTGGGAAGGCTGCGGCCGATCTTGTTGTACGAGTACATGCGGATGCTGTAAACACACGCTGGGTGCAACTCCACAATGTTGGCTTGGTTGTTGGTGGGTGAGATGTTCCTGGTTGTGTACATGTGATCCCAGGAGTCTGCGCAAATGCAAGAACATCTCAAATTCAAAAATAACGTATCTTAAAAAAAAAAAAATCTGACATGATCCGTTTGATACATGCGATACATACCTGACTTGTTCTTGTACTCGATGTCGTAGCTGGTGATGATGCTGTTTCCATCAAACCTTTGGATCCAGCGCAGGTTCATGCTTCTGTCCTTCACCTCCCTCACTTCCAGTTCTGGCGGATCTGGCGGCTCTGTGTGAAGAGTGAAACAAAGTGAGCTCTTCAACCACTGGAGATAATGCTGCAACATTTCCTGTAACATAACTGTTTAGCCCTGAAGCTTTAGAATAGAGTCGTGTATAAGATGTGGATATATAGATACCCTGCACAGTCAGCTGGATGAGCCCTCGACCTTCTCCATAGGAGTTGATAGCATGGCAGGAGAAGAAGACAGAGTCTCCTCGCTCGGCTGGGTTCAGCTGTGGCGTAAAAACAAACAGGACGGGGGTCACAGTGTGTCTAGAAAAATCCACAGAAAATGCACCACAGCAAACAACAAACATCTTCCTTAATAACACACCACATAGACACCAATATTGTGCCTTAAAATCCGACTCTGTGACCCTGTACGCTCAATATGGAGCTGCCTTAAGGAGCCAGTTCACCTGTCTTACTGGTACAGCCTGCAAATGAGGAGAACGATTCCTAAAATGGCAGAACTGAGAGATTTTATTTCATATAAGATAATTGATTTGCCTGGAAGAGGTACACATTATTTCCAAGTGCATTTTCTTTTTTTTTTTACCAAAATAAAAGCTTTTCATGTAACTAAATGTTGGGCATATTGTGAGTTCATGGACTTTTTTTTTTTTTTACCAGATGTGTCCATTTCTCTAAAGCATCAAACTGCCTCTATATTTGTTTTAAAATTATGTGTACCTTTTATAGTATTATTTTAGTAACCTGTGCCTTTTTGTTTTGTATTGTACCGTCCGTCAAATGGACCAAGAGTCTGCAATAAAGACATGAATGAAAAACTCAGTCTGTCTCTGACCTTTAGAGTGGAGATGACTTCGTCCCCCTTCTTGTTGATGGTAATGGAGTAACGGGGGTTTCTCTCTGCGTCGATGACGGTGTCCCCTCTCTCCCAGCGGATGATGATGGGTTGCTCGCCCCGCGCCGTGCAGTTCAGCTCCTTGGTCTGGCCCTTCCTCGCCATGGTGGTGTTGGGGTGGCTGGTGATCATGGCAGGAACTAAGCAGAATCACAGACACATGTCAGTGTGACGAATAGTATTATATGCAGTAATGAGATGAGGGAACGGGGATGTGGTATTGGAAACCCAGGATATATTACAGATGTATAGACATCTCTATTTCTGGCCTTCGTTCTCCATTTTCATTTCACGCTTCAAGCCCCGCTGGATCTCTTAGACTACCTCCTCCCTGTCTGCCCTCTTCTACCCCTTCTTTCCAAACTCCTGCCTCTCTTCTTCTCCTCATTTCCTCAGACATAGATTATTGATTGAAGGGGTTCCTGTGGTTTTGTTTTCATCACTAATTCATCAGCCCCTTTTCCCCACACCAAGCTTCGGGAGCACACAGACAGCCAGCCAGAACACATCAATCAATATCAAAGATAGCCCTGGTTAAGGACGTGCAAGACAGACAAGATTTTGTGGGGTTCCACGCAGGCCGCACTAGCCCGGGGGCAAAAGTGCATCTTAGAGGGGCTGATCCCTCTCCAAAAAGACACGACTTATCTCTGTATACAGTACACAAGCCAGGAGACGTGGTTATATGAAAGGAAGTGTGTTGAAGCCAAAGAGAGAATGATTGACACTTACTCTTGACAGTGAGGATCATGCTCTTACTGATGTCTGAGCCCACTCCATTGGAGGCCTGACAGAGGTAGTACCCTCGGTCGTCCTCCAGAACGTGTCGGATGAGCAGAGAGCCATTTGACATGATCTGGATGCGGCCGGTTAGCGGGACTGGGTGGTACTGCTGAGGGTTTCCTACGCCTGCAACACAAAGCAAACGCGTGTCACTGTATTTATTTATTTCTCATTCTTCGTGTGAGCTTTGTAATAATATCGTAGGGATGATGTGCTGATTTTACCTTTGGCGTGTTTCCACATGACCTTTGGAGGCGGATAACCCTCCACAGAGCAGTTGAGGACTCCAGCTTTGCCGTAGATGCAGTCCTGGTTGTTGGGCTGCACAACAAAACGTGGTGGAACTGGGAAACGAGAAGATGCACTGAAGTCAAATAAAAGCTTTTACAGGACGAAAAAAAAAAAAAAAAAAAAGGTTGGATGTTGGATGTGTTCCTAAAATAACACGTTCAATTCCAGGCTCCCACTGCACATTAGCTATCACATCTGATCTGACCTAATTCATTATCACTGTGCCACTCTCCTCTCACTCCGGTCCCTCACCAGTGACAATCAACTGTCTCTCCCAGCTGACGGTGGCGGCGGCGTTGCTGGCGATGCAGGTGTAGTTTCCGTTGTGCTTCAGTGTCACCTTGGAGATTTGTAGGGAGCTCATGAACTCTTTGGTCTCTATCGCCACGCCAGAGGCGGAGCCTGGCACGATGAGCTGGCCGTCTTTGTGCCAGGTGATGCGTATGGGCATGTCCCCAGATGACACCACACAGGCGATGTACATGAGCTTCCCCACTGAGGTAGAGGGGATATCAAAGGGCTGGATGAGCGGCGGCACTGAGGAGGAGAGAGAGGAAGAGGAAGAGAGAGGAAGAGCGCAGAGAGTCAGTAGGAATAGAGGCGGCGATAGATGTGGAAGAGTGGCGGCGTGGCCATCTGGAGCAATGCTGAGAGAGAGAGAGAGAAGGTCATTGGCCAGTGGGTCTCCCCCCCTTCAGCCCCCATCTCCTGCAGCCCATAATAGCTGCTCTGGTTAGAGTCCAATTGGCAGGAGGAAGTCATTCCGTTGCCATAGTAATGGAGGTTGGGGTGGGGGTACTACAGCTGAGACATCTGGGGGATTTAATCTAGGCTTCATTATTATTCATCTAATTAAATCAGAGACACACTCACACGCAGGCGGCACACGCGCTCACACCCTTAAACACCTCTGCAGCTGCCCCGCTGCCATCGTGACCCGACTCACAGACCAAACAAAATGCAGACGCAAAATGTAGCAACACATCTATCCTAAAAACACAACATCTGTCATAAAGCATTAGTGCCTCTCCACAACTTTGCACATTGTTCCCACCAAATGGCGGTGACTGGAAATCTGTATTTGCATCTGTGAGCTGTACAAATTATGTTTGTTTTTTAACCAATCCAGTCTGTATGTCAAACTAAGAGCTGGTTATTACACTTTCTTTTTTTTTGGACAGATTACTTTCCCACTATGCATAAAGAAGTAAAAGTTACAGCAGGAATACTTGTTTCGGGTGGAGCTATAGTACATTACAGGTGTCTGGGATCACTAAAATGGGATTTTTAATACGTTTTTTTTTAACAAAATGAAATGTCCAGTGCATTTGTATCCATCTGTGCCAACTCTTCATTCCACGCTCACCTTTGACAGTGACGTGGACGGTCTGATTGATCGACACCTGGGGCTGGATCAGCACGCTGCACAAGTAGGTGCCCTCGTCCGCGCCCTTCTGCACGTCCGTCAGCCGCAGGGTGCCGTTCTCAAACACCACTTGACGATGATTATCAGGCAGCTGCATCCCGTCCTTCAGCCACTTGATGGAGTAATACGGGTAACCAATCACGCGGCATGTAATGTAGGTGTTCCTGCCCGCCACTGCGGTGATGTCCCGCATGGGTCTGATTCGAGGTGGACCTGGAGACACAGGGAAGAGAGGGAGGGGATGGAGGGGAGGAGACAGAGAGAGACACAGAGGTCGGAGAGAGGGGCAGATGAGGTGAGGGAGGTCATGGCAGAGTAAGGGAGCAGCCACGGAGACAGGAGGTGAAGAGATAAAGGTTGAGGGATAGAGTGATTGGGGCAAGTTGACAGGTGGAGAGGGAGGTTAGTTATGCTCCCTTTACTAAAATCTGATTGAGGATATTTGTTGATTGTAGCCTAATCAATACTGTGTATCTATGTGATTGGTTGTACTTTTTGAGGTGACCCTCAGACAGATAGATAGATAGATAGATAGATAGATAGATAGATAGATAGATAGATAGATAGATAGATAGATAGATAGATAGATAGATAGATAGATAGATAGATAGATAGATAGATAGATAGATAGATAGATAGATCAGTGTGATCTAAACTTCTCTAGCCCCTGGGTGTCTGTATGGAGTCAGGTGTAGAGTGCATTTATATTGAAAAGCAGACAGGCACCTCTTACGTTTATGCGCGCTTGGTACTCGGCGCTACCGGCCGAGTTGCGTGCGACGCAACGATAGACCCCCCCATCTCGAATGAGCGGGCTGCTGACGTTGACGTGCGACACCGTCAGGCCGTCCGACTGGGTGTACTGGCTGGTCTTGTAGGTGGAGTCCCGCACCACAGGCTCGTCGTCCAGCGTCCAGGTGATGGAGGGGGGCGGGGCTCCTTTGGCTGCGCACATGAGGGAGAAAGGCTCGCCGGGGTTGACCACCCGCTCGCTGAAGGAAGACACGATACGAGGAGTACCATCTGAGAGGAGAGAGGGAGAGAAAGAGAAAATAGGGTCCATTATTAAAGCCCCAGTTTGTAACTTATTTGGCTTTTTATTAGCAAAGTGGGGGTAATTCCTACACATTATACCTTTAACTCATCAGTCAAAGTTCAAATTTGTTTTTTTCTGTATATTGATCACAAGCTGTGCTTCCTCCACCACCTCTGTCCACTTACCCTCTAGCAGAATAATGGAAAAGTCCTGAGCGGTGTGGCCCTTTCGGGAGGCGAAGCACTGGTAGGCCCCGGAGTGGAACTTCTGCGCTGCAGTGATCTGCAGGGTGTCGTTGTGTTGTCCCTGGATGGAGATGTGCTGGTCGGGGACGATGGGCTCGGTGTTCCTGTACCAGGTAATGGTGTATTCTGGAGAGCCCTCCACAGTGCAGGTGAAGAACAGCGTGCTGCTGATGCCCGTTTTCAGATTCTTCGGAGATAAGGTCACGCGGAGTGGATCTGAAGAGATAGATGCACGCAAGAGGTCAGAAAACATGTCCACGCTTGTTTGAGCACAGATGCACATTGGTTTCTGAGCTCACTAAATATTATAAATATTTATTGCTGTATTGTTATTATTACTTATTACTTATATATGTATGTTTAGGTATGTATGTGTATATGTATGTGTGTATGGATATATGTGTGTGTGTATGTGTATATGTATCTATGATATTGCGATTTTTTTTTTATAACCTATTACAATATATTGAATTAACATAGAGAGAAGGGGTGGGATTTAATAAGCTTTGGCTTCTTCCCACTCCTTTTGAGCATAAATAAGTGTTAAGTCTTGTTGTCATTTTGTGTTGTTGTCTTGTATTTATTGTCGTTTGTTTCTTGTTTTTATTCTGTTCTTTTTATTCCATGTTCAAATAAACTTTCATTCATTCATTCATTCATTCATTCATTCATTCATTCATTCATATTGTAGTTGCTCCTTTTGGCTTCTTGCCATAAGTGCATAGGTTAAATGACACTTTATCTATTCACAAGTTATTTATTACTTATTACATATTCATTACTCATTTATAGAACACAATTATATATCCATTGGTGAAAATACAATATTTAAATATTTTATTGTAAAAAATGAACTAATATCAATTAACTGGATTCAAAACATGCTACGTGGAGTCATACACCGTCTGTATTTACATTCACAGAGATGTGGAGGAAGAGAGAGAGAGTACAATCAGCGGTGGTGACTCAATCAGTTTGACGCACTCATTAAAAAAGCAGCTGGAGATATCTCTTCACATCTCTGTCCACTTGTGTTAAGTGTGTCTGTGTGTGTGTGTGCTCGTGTGTGTGTTCATGTTTGAGTGTGTATGTACATGTATGTGTGTGTGTGTGTGTGTGTGTGTGCAAATGTCAGTGAGCAATAAGGCAGCTGGTGGTGTATGCTGGGGGGCATCGCTGTGCCTCCCAACCCCCCCCTCACCCTGTCAGAGTCACAGAGTGTGCTGCCATGATGTGCCCACTGGCGAAGCCTACCGCCTCTCTATTCTCTCCCCCTGTCTCGCCTTCTCCTGCTCTTTGTTTCTTTGTATACTTTACACAATGTGCATTTATCTCTGCCACTCGTATTGTCCTGTTATTACATTGTAGATAATGTCATTCCAGCACTGTCTGGATATCTGATCGACCCCTCTGTGACCCGTCGTCTTTATCTCTGTCTTCTTCGCCCTCTCTCTCTCTGTCTCTCTCTCTCTGATGGTGAATGGTGGTGGCAGCTGTGTTACGGATTCAGTCTCAGTGAATTAGTGCTGTGCTTCTCTTTTCGGGACTTGATATGATGGGGCATCATACAACTCACACATGTTTGTTACAGACACACTTTAGGTGCAACTTAGATTTGTGCCTCAAAGCAGCGAGAGAGGCGTTTGTGCATGTGTTGGCCTGCCAGACTTGTTCACCAAGGAGACAGCGTGGGAGCGTGTGTCTATGTGTGTGTGTCTGTGTGTGTGTGTGTGTGTGCTTGATCATGCTCACATACCTATAACGTGAAGCTGTCCAGACACCTCCTTTGAGCCAAAACTGTTGGTGACCTCGCAGGCGTAGCTGCCACTGTCCTCCTGCCTCAGGTCGCTGATGGTCAGCCCTGTCAAACGCCGTGTCCAGCGGGCATCCGAGGGCAGCGGGCGACCATCCTTCAGCCAGCGGACGGTGGGGCTGGGGTAACCTCCCGCTGTGCAGGGAAGCTCGATACTCTGGCCGGCGTGCACCTCCCCTGCTTGGAAACTGTCCAGGATGGTGGGCGAGGACTCGTTGGGGTCTAGGCGGTGGAGTAGAGGGGGGGGGCAAGACAGGGTCAACTTCTGACAGGACAGGGAGAAGAAATATCAAACCAACATGAGTTAAGCGCCAGGAGCGAGCTGCTCACCCATCACGGAGAGCCTGGCTCCATTGCTTTGTCGCGTCTCGCCGCTGTACTTGTGTTTGGTGATGCAGCGGTATGTGGACAGGGCGTCCTCCTTCTGAACGTCAGAGATGTAAAGAGCTCCGAAGGAGGTCAGAGAGAACCTGTTACCTGAGGAAGACACATTGGGTAAAAAAAAACAAAAAAAACACACAATTAATTAATTAACTCTTGACAGACAAAAACAAACAGTATAAAAACGAGACCAGGATGATCATTCTGGTACAAATCCTTTGTGCTCATTGTAAAAACCGTATTGTGCTAAGAACAAACAGCTGCCTGAACAGTTGGCACTACCTGCCTCATAATGTTGCCTCCCAAAACTTGGCACTCAGTCAAGGCCTGGAGGACACGTAGCGGTCACTTACGCCACCCATAGACAGAGCCGGGACAGATTTATTGTTCCTTTATGCACAATGTAAAACTCTTACACAAACCCCTATATCACCCGCAAACTATCTAAATGATCTTTCGGCTCCGGTGACACGAAATCAGAAACCCCCCAAGATGGAGAGCGCCAGGATGAGATCAGAGCGCGTAAACAACCGTAAGCTTTCCTTTGGTGTCAAGAGAAATGATGTGCAGGGGCTTTGTTTGCATTTTACGTAGCCAGTTTCTCTCTGTTGCATTCAGGTACACACATGCTCACACATTTGTTTCTTTACATCAAACGTCGCCATGCGGTTCATTTGCCCCTTTGTGTAGGTATCAAAATCAAAATGGTTGCTGCCAGAGAATAAGAGGTTACTGTAGCCTCCATTTTTCAACACTGACGATCACCTGTCTGGTTCAGGATGCAAGCCAACAGCTGGATATGTTGCATCCACTTGCACCTGTGTGTTTATCATCATCAATATTTTACACGCTCAGTGTTTGCCGGGGTCTTGCGGAGGTCTGAGTAGGTACGCCGAAGGTAGCAGTTATGAACTGTGCATGTGTTTGCATGGAATATACTGTATGACCCGAGAGGAGACACAGGCTGCAATTTCACTGCAGCCTTTGTTTGCCCCCAAGAATGAAGCCTTACAGGATAATGAGCACTTTAAGACTGCTACTCCCACAACACCGACGACTCGCCTGTCACAACACTCTGACATAGGCAGGGAGAGAGAAAGAGAGAGGGAGAGAGGGAGAGAGAGTCAGCTGGATCTGTCAAAGCCACACTTTCTCTCTTCAGCAGGGGGCTGAATCCATCCCATCTGCAGCCTCTGAAACAATACTGATTACACAATACACATCACATTATTTCCCCCACTGTCCAGCTTAACTCACTGGTTTGCTCGTTGTCAGTCTATCTTTAGTCGACTCTCTTTATCTCTTTGTGTAAACCCTCTTATCGCCCGTCTCACCCTTTTTCCTCTCTTTCGCTCTGAACCTCTTGTTCTCAGTCTCTAAGCAGAGTGGCAGACAGAGTAAAATATTAATTACTAAATCACTGTGCTCCCTCAGCTTTTATTCATGCTGACTTGACTGGATAACGAGAAACAGAGCCAATGTGCATCACACACTCAAACACACACACACACACACACACACACACACATACATACACACATGTGGACGCAGCTGCATCAAAACATGCAGACATGCATGCATGCAGGCGCTCTGAATAGCAAAAGGGTGTAGCAGTTGGCGTTGCATAATTTTCTTTTCTCCAACTGTGCCACCTTCATATGATATTATAATGTTACAGTCTCTCTCTATGACATTTGAAGAAACCAGTAATTTGTTCACTGCTTTGGCTCATCCATATTTAAAAAGCTTCTAGGAATATGTCTTAAACATGTGCATGTTTTTTTCTTCTTCTTCTTTTTAATCTAATCTGTTTGGAGAAAAGACGTGTGAACAAACAAACTGCCGCCCCGCTGGAGATTGCACCTAGGATTCAAAGCCGGAGCAACTCCTGCTGCTGTGTTGACCTGTGTTTCAATAGTGATCTTTTAATAGCTTTTAAAACTATCATATGAACCAAAGAGACCATTAGATAAAAAGATGGAAGCACTCATAGCTCTGAAGGAACCATTTACGGTTAAAGTATTTTTTCTATCAGTGGTTCTTTCACGCAGAAAGAAGCGCTTTAAAAGAAAAGCTGCATTTTGCCTAGAGGATGGCGACATTGTTGGATCTTGTATGAGTTATGTAGAGACTCAGTCAGATGCAGTCATGGAAAAAAAATCTTTCCTGGATGCACACAGAGTCCAGAGGACTATTTTAATAAGAGAAAATGTTAGTAGTGAAACCATTAAAAGTTATTCTCAATCTCTCAAAAAAAAAGAAAAGAAGAAGAAGAAGAAATACATGACTTCATAAAAAAGTTATAATTTGATCATATTTCATATCAACAAAAATAAGATTTCCTGCCTGAACCCACCCATACAGTTAATTCATTGCAAGGATTTCTTGGATGAAAAGGCAATTTTAAAAGCTCTGGTGCGTTGCTTTTTCATTCACATGTGCACACACACATGAGTACAAATGGAAATGTTCATATTCAGCAGATTCAGATCCACAGACCAGCTGAAAAGAGGGGAAGTACTAAGGCAATGTCACCTGTGAGCATGGCACTTAAAATCCAGCTGCATTAGTGACTGCTCAGTGGTGTTATATACAGCTACCAGCAGAAACGAGGCTAACGAACTAACTCAAACAAACCGCACTGTGCTGTATGTCCTTAGCAAACCTCTTCTGTGGAATAAAGGTTTGAAATTGTTGTTTTTTTTATCCAACAAAACGCCTGCTGCCTCGCAGTCACAACAACAGACCAGACCCACTGCTATGACAAATTCCACAGAGGAGAAAAGAAAAGGGAAAATAATGAAAATATAAATGTGCGGGAGAGAATAGCTAAAATAAAAGCTTGACAGTTTATAAATAGGATATATACTGTAGCCTGTGCGGGTGAATGTGTATATATGTGTGTGTGTGTGTGTGTGTGTAAATGTGAGTTAGTGGCAGCCTCATTTTCTCACATGCAAATGAAGGCGTCGGCGCAAAGATAACGAGGCCCATATTTCCACCTCCTCAGTGGGGCCATTATTTATTGATGTTCTGCACCCCCCCCCCCCCCCCAACACCCCTCCCTCCCACTCTCACGCTTTCTTCATCCTCTCCCTGTTGCTAGGGTCTTCTCACTGCCATCCTGTTACGAATTTGGTGTACTTTCAGCAATTATTAAAGCGCAAAAACGTGTTTACAATCATCAAGGACGGAGCAGTGAAACCCTCTGTGTTGTGTGACTGCAAAAAAAAAAAAAAAAAAAAAACCCACAGTAGCAAATAGGTGTTAGACGTCAGTGAAATTAATAGAGGAGAAAATGGCATCGGTACGAAGTTGCTAAATATAGCTTTTCAGATGCGAGTAGATTTCGTGCGGGATAACAAATATTTTACAGAAACATACGACGGTGTCTTCCTTTTTTCCTGAGCCTCAGTCTGAAGTTAAGTCCCGCTCAGTGTCTCCAGATAAGGACAATAAGCTCTTAAACCATTAGGGCTAAGACGTGTGTTAGATGTCACCATGAGGCTGTGAGTCTCACCTACTCTCAGAAAGTCGTTGGAAAAACTCGGGCCATGTTCATTAGCAGTTTTATGTGCAGTTCAGAAACTAACTTGGACCTCTCTACCCTCAACAGGAAACTAATTTAGCTCTTGGAAGTGACTCTGACCTACATGCTTTAGAGGGCCACACTATCTAGACTAGGCTATTTTAGGAGAGAACCTTTTTCCTCTCTTAGCAGGAATTATCTTGTGACACTAACCTGTCTGAAAGTCGGCTCATCCTGTCTACAAAACAAAAACAAAAAAGAACGGTGTGAACATTAGCTCAAAAAAAGAAAAGAAAAAAAAAACACTGCAGGTCCAGTGGGAGCTCCTGGTATGGAGCCCATATCTAATCAGTTTGGAAAAGGCTAATGAGCTATCGAACTCACATCCCTGCATCCCTTCTGGCAGATCACTGCAATCTTCTCCCTGGTGTCTGCGTCTTATTCAACAGTGTTGATGGTCAAAGGCAGTGGTTCCTTGCCTTGAAGGGGTTTCCCATGCAGTTAAATGGTTAGTGTATCTTCTCCGCTCATTACAGTGACTATAAGCTAACACAAGGAGAAAATGTGCCAAAGCAGCCGAGGGTCAGAGGTTTCACTCCTCCACAAACTGACATCCTCTGAGAAAAGCCTACAGCACAACATGTTTGTCTATCACAGAGATGTGATTGGAAATCATAAAACAAGAAGGAAATTGATGCAAAAATTCAAATCTTGATGCTTACTCGTGAAAAAATAAATAGAAGGCTGTTGCCACTGTCCATTATTGTATATATCACATTGCTGTAAGGTTTTAAAATGAAAATATATGTTTTATTACATGTCCACACATTGATTATAAAGCACAAATATCCAATAACTTTGTTTATAAAATGCAGTTGTTTCAAGTTTCAATCAAACCTCCACTGTTGTGAAGGTTCCTGCCCTGGAAACTCATTTATTTTGACTAAAAAATCATAAACCTTCAAAGATAAGCATCTTTGACTCCTCAAAGATGTAACTTTAATGATAAAAAAATACATTTTTTATCAGTGTTTTTCATAAATGCAACACTGAATTGATGAAACTTGATGACGGAGAAGCATTTTGCTCCATCAGATCAGAGGTCCAGGTCGGCAGAACAATCCCACACACAGTCACACATGGCACGACAAGAAAGTCAAAGTTTAGTTAGTTTAGTGACAAATAAATGAATTATAATCTGAGATTGAGGTTAAGAAAAAAAAAGCATTGTGTGTGTGTGTCTGCCTTGTATCCCCTGCTCTCGACGGCAAGGTGCAGAGAAGAATTTGAAAGAAGGTGAGAAGAGCGAGAGGAGGAGGAGGAGTGGATCAAAGACTTGTGACTGTCACAGAAAGAAGAAGAAAGAAAAAAAAACGCAGTATATTCCGGAGATATTCTCTGCAGTGCTGGAATATGCTTGGTGCTCACAGATGCAGACATGCCAGGCGCACACACACACACACACACACTCAACACACACACACACATATACACACAGAAACACGCAGGAACACCTACCAGGCTTAAAATAGGACAAGAAAAATTTCCCTGCTGGAACAAAAAATAATAAACTATGCGTTAAAATTAGCAGCGTGGAGTCAGTGAATGGCAGTGGTCCAGTTATGCAGCAGAGGAATGTGTTAAAGCAGAAAATCATGCAACACTGGACTGAATGACTTGATTTCGAGAAGGAGATGAGAACGGAGAGAGAAGACGGAGAAAAGACAGTAAAAGGCGGAAAAGCAAAGGGAAAGATGGAGGGCAAACTGTGGAGGAGATAACAGTCAACGTCTGTGTTCTCCCCTCCTTTCAAACCTTTATGCAAAAAAAAGGGGGGTGTTGCATCTGTATTCAAAGCGAGAGCCCACTCAACCCTCCCTTTGCTCTCTCCCCTCTCGCTGCTGTGTACATTAAAAGCCCAAGCAGAAGCAGGTGTCGGCCAATTAAATATATACACTTTCCTGGCTTTTATTCTGCTCTGCACTTACTTAACATCTATGAATGGCGCCCTCTTAACTCCCTTCAATTCACATTCAAAGCAGGTTTTATTGGCACAACTGATGTGCAACAACTAATTGTGCAACGGGCGCCCACCCTGCTGCATCTCCACCATAAAAGAGACTTTGTTAACCCGACCAAACTGTTCAGACGGAGCACGAGTCACGCTGCTAGTTAAGACTAACACTGCATGAGCAATATCTGAATCTCGCCTTTTCTTTTTTTCACCCTCTCGCTTCTTCTCTGTGGCTTTTTTTTTCATTCTCTGGAAGGGGGTGGTGAAGATGCAGGACGTTGAGGAGAGGAGGAGGAGAAGAAGAGGAAGAAGAAGAAGCCACAGCTCTGTCATGTTTTCATTAAAAAGCCACGCTCCACTGTCTAATCCTAACTGCTGTCCTCTTTCCTAACCAATTCTGACTGCTTACCTCATCTTTCAATCATGCTCTCCCTTCCCTGACCCTCGCTGCTGTGTTGCGTCGTGCTGTGTGTCGCACACCGACTCACCGTGAGTAAAGAGGACGTTAGAAAGTTGGGACGCGGCGGGGGGAGGCGGAGGGGAGTGGGGAGAGTGGGGAAAGGGACAGAGGTGAGGAGCAGACACAGGTGAAGGTTGAGGACAGAGGGAGGGATGAGACAGAGCAGACAGAGTCCAGTTTCCACTGCGATGGGACCCACGTCTCTTCTGCTCCACTGGCTGCTCTGTCCCAATTTGCCCTGTGTGACTTTAAACAGTAAACACTGGGGGAGGGGATGATGTGGAGGAGGGTGGTGGGGGGGGGGGGCGGCCTATTGAGAGGCTGAATGGACAGTCGGGTACAGACATAAAACTGATCGTATGCAAAAGATGTCGTTTGCGTAGATATAACTCAACACAACGCTGCGGAGACGCCATGTTCCCCCCCATAAAGCCATCCTAACCAGACAGGCCGACGATGCTGCATAAAGCTAAATGGACCATCTCAGATAGAGACAGCGCTGAGGAGATTAAGCATCAGTAGATGCATCAGAGGAAACGAGGGATGGAGGGGAGAGAGAGGCTGGGAGGATAGGAGAGAAATGAGGAGAGATGTAGAAATAGGACTCCATTATTCATGACGTGTGTTTCATGTGCTTGGTGACATCTGGGACAGCAGTGATAATGAGAGTCCCGGGAGACAGAAACCACATACACACACATTCGTAGTTACACACACACACACACACACACACACACACACACACACACACACACACACACACACACACACACACACACACACACACACACACACATCTCGATGCACTGCTCCATAGAGAAGCGTGCCACCACCATGGTCCGAAAACACACCCACCCTCCAATGGGAAAAGCCCATTAACTCCTGTTTAACTGTTACCTGTTCGTGTAACTTTCACAATTGGCACCAAGTGAAACTAAAACATCCGGCGGCACAAAAGAGCTCCCGCCTGTCCACCTTGTTTTGATTCAGCAGCAGATAAGAGACGGACTTGGGTATATGGTGTGTGTCTGCCATCATGTGTGTGTGTGTGTGTGTGTGTGTGATGCGGTGTACTCCAGCTTAGCCCATGGCCCGGGGCAGTGAGCTGCATTAGTGGCACTGAGTGAGCTGCCTGGTCCCTCCCTATTAGAGTGCTGGTGGCAGAGGAGTGTCACTGCCCAGCGTGGAGAGAGACGGAGAGAGAGAGGGGGCTTAACTGCTGCTACACACACACACACACACACACACACACACACACACACACACACACACACACACACACAC
This sequence comes from Trachurus trachurus, assembly GCF_905171665.1. NCBI lineage: Eukaryota > Metazoa > Chordata > Actinopteri > Carangiformes > Carangidae > Trachurus > Trachurus trachurus. The sequence continues at coordinate 13,687,709 of NC_139903.1, read as the reverse complement.
ACACACACACATTTACAGTGTTTACCAGAAAAGGACTGTTGAAATCCCTACGCGCTAAATGACTATAAATACACTCAAAGAATCACATATCACACGACTCACGTGGAACGAAATGACACAACAGGCTACAGTCACTCACCGTGCAATCAAATAAAGGCAAAAAAGCCAAAAAAATATACTTTAAAAAAAACAACCTGTTATCATGTGTCTAGATCAACATTACTGAGTGCAGACTCTATTGACACAAACTGAGGCCAGTATTTCTCCATCACATCATTGCATTTGTTCAATACTGAACTAAAATCATGGAGCAAAGACCCCATCATTGCACCCAGACTGACCCTCTAATGTTATTGATCCACAAAGCAAATAAATTCTGCTATTAGCTCTGTATCATCCCTATGGTACAGCATGTTGCAGTAAATATACAGTACTGTGCTGAATTGGTGACTGAGTGAGTTTTACTGTACAGAGAAAACAGACAGTCACATGATGCTGCAACCGTGTTGAATTATTGACTTACACGTAGCGTTCACATCCACAAACAGCGGAGGGACAACACCAACACTTTCTCCTCCTCAGAGCAACGTTTTTTTTTTTTTTAATCCATTCACTTTTTTTCCCACCTCCTGCAGTCGATCACTGTCTCCGATGTTGATCTGACCTCTGCGTGTGTTTGGACAGCGAACACTGAGCTGGATCAATAGGTCTGATTGAGAGGTCATGTAGGAACATGGCACTTTGACCACCAGGGATCCCATTTGATCCTTGATCATGTCTCCTCATGGTCCCCTGACAACCAACCAGCGGGGAAAAAAAGCAATCAATCCATTAGTATTATTACAGTGTAAAACCATAACCATACTGTAGGGTACGGGGGCTACACTTTCACTTATCTGCCTTTCGCTTATTGAAAAACATTTTGATTTCTAACTGGTTGTAATAATCCCATGAAGTCTGATGATGCTGATAATGCTCTTCACCTTTCTCAGACAAACAGAGAAAAAGATGGACGGGAGAAACTCAGACAAAAACTTCCTGCCGCAGCTACGAGCCACTGAGTAAATAAGCATTTCCTTAAATACAATTTCTTATAGAGCGTGCTGTAATCTCCGCGCACTAATCCCTCTTTCCCTGGCCTAAACAAAAGAGTGGAAGAAAGCAGGAGAAAATGGGTAAAACCTCTTTGCTTAAATCCTATTTCTTAGCCCAATCCAGGCCATATAAACCCTCTGACTCTTTTCCTTTAAGCCTTGACACAAGCCTTCCCGCTCTCACTTTCTTTAACGACTCAGGATGAGGTTAGAAGTGCGGATTAACACCTATCCTTCTTAGAGCCAGAGAGGAGACATCATTTAGTTACGCTCGTCTGATGAAACACTAAAAATAAAAACAAAACAATGTATAAGATAAATGGTCAGTTATTTGCTGTTTTTGGTCTGAGGAGGTTGAACTTTTGGATTGATGTCATTTTTGTTGAGTATCTTGAGACTAATGTTGGCGCGTCAGTAAACTCTCAGATATGGAGAGACTCATGTCCATTGTCATGACACCAAAATGACAAAAACTAAAGATAATTTGATTTGTCTGACGAAGATGCTTTCAAAGGAGAAGAAATTTGTTGATTTCCATTTCAAATAATTTGAGGTTTTCTCAATTAGACTCGGGATTATTGTCGTCTCTAAGCAATCACTTATGTTTTCAACGGAAATCAAGGTCAAAGCTGCAAAAATGAACTGTTATCATCAGTTAGGTGACATGGCTGATCCGTCTCTCGGTTGTTGTGCTCTAACGCGGCTCGGCTTGAAGGGTGAGACAGTGGCCAGCTTTCTGTCAGAGTGACGTGCTCGCAGGGGCTTTCCCATCTCTCCCTCTTTCACTGATTGACACTGATACACTGATGCGCTGTAAACATGCTCATGCTGCATGTGTGTGTGTGTTTGATGAAGACACAAAGCGAAAAAAAAAAGGGTGAGCGGCGGCAGCGGCGGAGATGGAGACGTGTGTGTGTACATTTCTGTGTTAAGTGCATGTGAGCAGGCGTGTGTAGTAGTGTGTAAATAGTCAATAATAGTCGACACTTGTCAGCCCTCTGCTCTGTACACACAAAGCCCGTGGTCGGGCCATTGTTGAATTTCGCCTCTCTGTGCCCCCCCACCCCGCCCTGCCACACCACACCAAACCCACCCCTCCCACCCCCTAACTGGGCCTCTCAAGCAGAGATAATTATGCCTATTGTGCCCCCTTGCACACACAGGCAACACGCACCCACAGACCCACACATACACACTTGTTTGTGCTAATTAACACACCCACCCACGTGCCTACTCAACCTAACTGAGTAAAAGATGGCTGCCAGCACCCCATCTGTTCCTGCCATGCTCTCAGACACTGGCAGCACACTGGGGCAAATGTGAGAGAGGGGCAAAAAATATCCAGAGAAAGTGAAAGAGGAACAGACTTTAGGTGAACAACCTGCAGAGAAGCTGGATTCAGGGAAAAAGCTCATCATGAAGACATCTTCACTTGGTGTTGTTTTGTTTTGGTCATTTTCCTCCTCTGTAAGTCATTAAGCGCAAAAGCTGCTCATTGTTTTGGCGCCATATGTTTGCATATGCATATACATAATAACAGCGCCTTCAGCTGTATTATTTGGTCCCTCGCTAACCCCCGTGGCCTGCTGTGTGCCACATGGGACAGAGGCGGGAGCAGAGGAGGGGAGAGGTGAGGGAGGGGAGGGATGGTGTGAGACCAGAGGGTGGGGGGTTAGGGCGGGGGGGGGCAGAGTCGATGGGGTTATGTTCCATGAGCCCTGGGGACGCCACGTGCTCCCCGTCCTCCTCTGTCACACCACGTCCTGCTGCACCCGAGCAGCCCGAGCACAACAACAGGACAGCCATCACACAGCAGAGCCGAGCCGAGCAGAGAGAGCAGCGCAGCCTTAATGTATCCTCAGTTAATGTTTAATGAGTTGCTCCATATTCAGCCAGGTTCATGCAAAATCTGAAAATGGCTTTATTGTGTTACTTGTGAGGGGGTTGAGTGAGTGTGTGTGTGTGTGTGTGCAAGCTTGTACATTTGTAGAAGTGAGTGTGTGCATTTGTGTTAAACCGGTGTTTACAAGAGTCTGCGCTGTCCCAGACAAGTGCATCTATTAATGTATTCCTGCTCTGAGTGCACAAGCACAGATTTACAAACAGACATTGTGTCCTTACACACCACTGCTCTCCATGAGGTCCCTCCGCCTCCGTCACCTCGCTGCTCGCTGCACCTGTGTGAAGCCTCACCACACTAACTTTGTAATTACTGAAGGAGAAACGCTGCGAAAACAGTGTCCGGTATCTTTCAGCTTGTCACCGCATGACTCTTTTTCTACTGCTCAAGTGGACGCAAATGATGTTTTTCAGGAAAAAGATGAATAAAATAGGTTGTCAATCTGCTATCAGGCTCTTGTTGCAAGGTGATTGATCAATGAGATTATTGACAGAAAATGAAAATGAATAGGCTAATAGAATTAGAAAAGAGTTGAGAGCTGCTACTTTAGTTTTAAGTTATTGTGAACTGAATATTTGGGGATTTTTTGGAAAATAACGAACAGATTAATTGATAATGAAAATATCCTTTTGCTATTATTATTATGATGTAGTAATGTAATCTTCTAAACCTTAGTGGACGGAGTGAAAGTGTTACCAACTTTATCCTCTTAAATTAAATTCAACTTCCTTATTCCACAAATTAATCAACTAAACTTTAATTTTCCAGCGGTTCACATCACAACTAACCCCGATGTGTGTGTGTGTGTGTTTATGGTTGTGCGTGTGGTGCATTATGTCTCTGTTGAACCGCCTGACTCACAGCAGGGACCCCAGGGGCAGAGGATTGATCTGTAACGTAGCCTGTAAGTGACCCCGCCACCCAGCGACGCCCATTAAGACCCACGCTCCCATTAAGGCCTGAGAACTCAGCGTTTACACACTCGGAGGTTAAGCACAGGTTAAGTCCACCTGACTTTCAACATCAAGGAGTGAACTACACCAGTGTGATTGAGTATTGTTGTACGATGAAGTGTCTGTTTTAAACTGGATCGACATCCTGCATGGAGACTAGAGGGTGTGTGGCCTGGAAAATGATGTGAGTGTAAAAGTAAAAAAGAAAACAGGGCACAGAGGGTTTAAAGTGACGAGAAGGTGAAGCATTAATGTGTTTGTCTATTCTTGTCTACTCACTCTAACTTTTCTCTTCTATTGTTGTTGGTTTTTATGGCCCCGTGCATCAAATTACTGTGCAAACACATAAACATGACCAAACTGTGTGGCAGGTGGATTACATGGAGCATGGTTGGGCATCTTCTGTGGACCACCATGTGGTCGCAGCCATCTGCTGGTCCAGTCTCTATTCATCGAAGCCACTCATTAGCTTTCTGCTGGTTAGACCGACGGCCTCGATCTGCAGGCTGAACCCTCTCTGTGTCCCACTGTTGTTTTTATGTCTGTCCACAAACTCTCCATCTCTCTGTCTCGGCTCCAGCTCTCCTCCTTCAGATCACTGCTCAGACTAGCTGGCCTCCATTGTCTCACACACACACACGCACACACACATGCACGCACGCACAAAGCTTAGCTACAGGCTTGGTATGGGACAGGAAAGTGAGAGGGAAATAGGTCAGTCTGCCTGCACCCCTCCCCGCTTAAACCCCCCCACTGTCCTGGCTGGACAGGAAAATGGGGCAGGCAAGAAGGGGACACACGTACACACACACACACGCACACTCGCATCACACACACACACACACACATAGACACACATTGCTCCAGATGGGGAGCATGTGTGTTTGACAAAATGGAACCTGTTGGGGCTCAGAGGGCACGGCAGCGTTGTGTTATGTCATCAACTCAACCTTCAGACCAGTATGTGATCATGATACTGATCAGAGGCTGCACATTATGATTCGTCTGCGCAGAGACTCGTCTATAAAGAGGAGTGAAGGAGGCGATTAAGACTTATTAAAAGGACATTTGTCAGTGGAGTGATTTCTGTATTCTCACTACCGAGATAGCGAGTGGAGGGAGAACAGTGGTGGGATTCAGCCTGGGGTCTGCGGATGAGATGCTTTGAATGTGGAGGATTTGAATGCATCATTTCCTCTAGAAGTCAGTGGAAACTATAAGGACATAAACAAAACAAAAAAGTATTAATGGAGAGAGGAGCCCAGATTTGGACAGAGGCATCTCCAGCACTCAGACATCTGTGGCTTTCACTGCTGGCACCGATAAAAAATGGGCCAATCACAGCCCAGGCCTGAGACCAAACGTTGTTTTTGAAATTCAAAAAAGGAGTTCAGTGATGGTTGAACGCTTTGACAGGCTGTTTGCAGTGGATTTCAGCAGACGATGTCCCACTTTATCAATACAACAGCAGATAACATCCTAGGCAGAATACGTGTTACCACGGAGACAGCTAATGGGAATCTGAGCGAAATGAGTGATGAGTGTGTCTGTTGTTTGATCATCTGGCAAAAAAAAAAGAGAGAGTCCAGGGTGTTTTCCTGTCCTCTGCGATCAATGTTTCCGATTAATTTCAACTGGAACTTCCCCTGCTGTGTTTCTTAAGCCAAGCAGAAGAAGCAGTGACAAGCAAGACAAGCAGCCGCCCACTCGTTCTCACACAGAGGGCTTTCAGTCACAAAATCAATTTTAATTTTCACATCTTCATTAGACTCATCCAGTCAGTCCCTTTGCTGGTCAAAAAGAGAGAAGAGGGGTAATTTCAGAGAGTTTGATGTGAGGATAAGAGATCAAAAGATTTGGAGATTAGTCTCAATAATGTTTCTTTATAAAACCACATGACATTCTGTCTATGGATATTCACTACATGTGTCCGTGTGCATGACCGCGTGTCTTCTGTGCATCCACGTGACGGCGCAATCACAATATTCAGATTGTGAGCTGTTCTGCAGAGGTGTTGTGTTTCAAAGTGACGGCGTGCTGCAGATAGGTGACTGTGCTGATTGGCTGCAGTGGGGGTGATGAGGTCACCGCGTTGTTGATCGGAGAGGAGGTCGGGGTCAAGGTTGAGCGCGATCGCACTGCTCGTTGTGTTTGTTGTGTTTGTGTACAACACAACACTGAAACAAATGCTGAGTTCAGTGAGCAGCTCATCATGTTCAGCATCTGATCCTCACACTCACTGCTCATCAACTGACCTATATACCCCTAATTACACACAGGCTGCCTCATGACTGTATACACAGCAACACCCCATGCACAGAAACCATAAATACATCCACAGAGAAGACTGAAGCATCCAAATACTGCCACTGTGAACCAAACTCTGAGTGAATGAGCCAAACATAGGAAAGATAAAATAAGCTGAAAACAGCAAGTGAAAAAAAATAACAGAAATAATGGTGGATGACTAGATCTAAAATGTCATCTGAAAATAACAAAGAACAAAAACTAAAATCTCTTGCAGTAATTCCTAAAGAGAAACTTTTATCCAGGAAACTTGCTGCTGTGTGTACAATTTCCATGTGTTTAACTGAAAAACAGCAAAATAAGAAGTTAATGTTTACATTTTTGTCATTGGGGAAACAAACTAATGTTGCAGCAGGTTTATGATAAACATTAATGTTAGAAATCGATCAGTTTTGAGCATGTTTTAGTATTTCCCACAAATTATGCAGCTCCTCAACGTAGCAGCTTTCTGCCAGAGCGGTTATCGAAGACAAAGAATTAACACACTATATTACATGAACATTGAAAATTAGCCAAGAAACATGCTGCAATGCCTGACAATAACAAACTACTGCAACCTTGGTACATGTGTATGTGTGACACACTGTCTCTGTGTTTTACATACATATAATATAAAACGCCATCTGCCAGGACCTGAGGCCGTTCTTGCCCTACTACCCTCCTTGCTTCTCCTCCTTTGGTTCATTTTTCTCCTCTATCCCTCATCCCTTCCTCCTACATTGTTATTGTCTACATTTTAAATGCTGAGAATAACCATGCATTTATCTCGAACACACGTTGCACTTAGTGTCTAATAACCACATAAAATACACATAACGTCTCTACAAACAACGAGACAACAGACACAAAGGGCGAACACTTCATGTCTCATTCTCGCTCTCTCTTGCACATACACTCACAAACACAAATGAGGTTAATGAAGATGAATGTGCAGGCACAGTCCTATTGACATCGTGGGTCTCTAATTGTGGCACTGTTCTTCAAGGACATGGTGCTAAGACAAGCAGGGAGAGGATGGAAATAGATCTGATGAAGAAAAACTGTGGAGTCGTCATGTGACTCGGAGGAGAGTGTGCCTAATGTCGTGTCAATCACCATTAAAAACTGTACACGGAGTGATGGAGATGTAAAGGAAGTGAGAGCGGGGTGGGAAAGAGTGAAATGGGTGAGAGAAAAAAAGGAGAAAGACAGAGGAGAGTGATGGAGGAGATGTGTGCAAGAAGGAAGGAGGAGGAGGAGGAGGAGGAGGACCTGGTCAGTGATCCAGAACAGTGAGCAGACAGAAGACACAAGTTAAGAGTTCGGTCAAACATAGCGCACAGCGGTGCAGCAAGCGTCACACACACAGGAAAATGAAGACATACCTAAATTCAGCTGTGGGGAAATCAATCAATCAAACCGCCACCACCCAAAACATCCAGATCCACCCATGTGCCGTCTTACCTGGGACGATGGAAACGGTGTCTCTCTCCCAGGACACGACGCTGACGTACTCCTGCACGGCGGCGGGGATGAGGCACTTGAACACAGCTACGTTGCCCCGCATCGAGCGTTGGTCTGCCACCCGCACCGTGTAGGGCTCCCTGAAAACTACACAGACACACAAACGATGAAACAATGAGATCAACCGCAAAACGGTTTCACTATCAATGGTGACACGCGCTGATTGACAAGCTTTTTCCTGCCAGAAGCAATAAAATACATTTAGTTTTTTTTGTTGTTGTTTTTTTTTAAATAATAAAAGAAGTCAAATTTGATATTGTTTATTTACACAGAACATGTTCAATCATCTATGAGGAATGATCTGTTGACAATGGATGAACATCGTGGTTATCTCATCACAATGTGGACAAAAACTCTAATCTGCTCCTGTTTACATCGCCAGCCTTTTCATCAATTACCACGGCTCTCCACATGTATTCACTGGAAATGACTTCTTGTGTTGTGTATTGTTTGAACTCTTCTAATCCAGCCTGTGCTTTCACCATAAATGGTGAGAGCAGCCATTAAGCGGGATAATCATGGAAATTATTTTTCAAGCTTTGCCGTGACATCATCATCACGAAACACTGATCCAATGTTTTTGTGCTGAACTTCATACGGAGGAGACGACACAGTCAGCAGCAGCAGCAGCAGCAGCAGCAGCAGCAGCAGCAGCAGCAGCAGCAGCAGATTCAAAACAAACGCTGGGGCTGCTGCAGCTTCGGTTTATGCAGGTTCATGCAATATTTTACACTCTGTTGAATGAGCGGGGACTCATTAGCAAAATCACATGAAAGCTAGGACGTATCCGAAGGTTGCTAAGAAACTGGTTAGGAATCCCTTCCCTGGTAACAGACACGATGACAGCATGCATACATTCCTGCTGTAAGAGGGACACACACATGCAAGTGCAAGGAAATTTACATCTTCTTTGAATAGATGAGCAGAATGAAACACATCTCTGAAGCTCTTTTGAGATAATAATATTGAAAGAACCGCCGCTGATGCGAATCATGTTTAGACGTTGAGTCGTTGTGGGTTTTTTTTTTTTTGCCGTGACACAGTAAAGCTGATTCAAATGAGGCCCGTGTCAATCACTGTTCAACAACGGCAGGGCGAGTTCAAAATCAATGAGCCCGCAAAATAAAATAAAAAAAGTCGTGTGTGAGTGTAACCTGTGCACCAGAGCTGCCAGGGCCCGACAGAGGCCGCTGGCTGCAGGATGTTTGGTTCATGCTAATCCCTCATCTCCTGAGGCCAGGCTTTTGGGTCATGTGGGAATGAAGGCAGCAACCGGCTGGCATGCAGCTCAGGGTCCTGGCTCAAATCCTCAACTTGGCGCTAGTATTAGTATTAGAATGAATATGAGTATTAGTTCAAGTCGGTGTTGGGAGGCAGAATATGAAAACAGATGTTGATGGCAGGAGGGAAGGGGGAGGGACCGACTGGCCTGAATGAACGATAGGAAGTGTGCGTGTATGTGTGTGTGTGTGTGTGGAAGGAGGGAGGGAGGGATGGGGGACAATAGATGTGGCCCAGCTGTAGCTTTGTTCCAGCTGTGGTTTGATGCCACTGTTCTTTGGTTGAAAAAAAAAAAAATTAACTTTCTTCTCCATGTATCTGCGTTCGCTGAAGAGCTGGAGGAACCCGAAGTCACAGAAGTACTGTTTTACTTTAGATGAGGTCTCGCTTATTAAAGCAGCCTCGCACGGTCTAATCAATGGAAAGCACCAATTAGGTTTGTTAATGAGAGATAATTAAAGAAGTGTGCTGTGGCTATATTTAGCCTGGCACAAGAGGACAGTTAGAAGAACGAGGGAGCAGGGAGAGGAAGGAAGACGGGGAAGAGAATATGATGGCAACAGAGGCAGCTTCTGGTCAAAACGTCCCAAAAATAGGCAACCTACAAAATCTGATGTGTCGATCTATTGATTCTTCACTGAAAAATAACTTAATCTCCTCTGTAACTATAAAATAACAATCACTTGCAGCTCAAAAAGAGGCCTGAGAGTGCTTTTGCAGTCACAAATATAAAATCTGGCAGAAATAAAAAAGTGGTGATGAGGTCACCGACTCTGAAGATCAAAAGTCTTCGATATAAAGGTGGAGATTTACCTCCAAACCCTAAGAAGTGCTAAAATAAGAAGAGACTGTGAAGTTCCTAGAGGCTCTGGCTGTCCTGACCTGTTATAAAGTGAAGGGCTGTCGATGAGGATGAGCCTGTAAAGTGATATAACCTATTGTCACACATCCTTCCTCCTTAGTTGAACTTGTTATATCATACCAAAATCACTTTGGAGTCGCCACTTAAGTCTAAGTGCTTCAGGGGTTGTGTTTTTTTTTTTGATTTCATGGGACCAGATGGCGTTGTGTGCGGTAGGCGAAGCCGAAGAGGTTATGTCAGTGTAAAGTGCAGCGGCTCATCACCAGCTCAGTCAAATAGGTGTGAGCGAAGGCCGAGGCCTGGTGTAGTGTATGTGATGCAGATGTTCTCTCTGTAGACTGTGTTCTAGGTCAATCTGTGTTCAGGTCGAGACGGGCTATTTTAGGGCAGGTGCTTCTGTGTGTGGGTTGGGCTTTTTTTTTTTTGCAGCTGCCAATCACATCTGCTCTACTTTATACGACAACAACTGTCTCTTTCTGCTCCGTTCCCCATCATGTTGTGACCTTTCGCTCCGTAGCCCCTTCTTTTCCATCTCCATCTCCCCAGTCTTGACCTTTACTCTAACGTTGTCCACTCCCTCCCATCCCTGACCCCGTCTTGTCCGACTCACCGGCTTTGATGCGGATGTTGGGGCTGCGGATCTTGCCAGCCTGGTTTTCGGCGGTGCAGAAGTAGTCGTTGTCGTGGATGTAGCTGTTGTAGGCAGAGGGCGAGAAGGGGTACAGTTGGAGGGTGCCATTGGCGTGCACGTGTCGGATGTGGGGCACGTCGTAGATGTCGTCGCCGGTGGCCAGGTACCAGCGCAGTATGGCACTGGGGGTGCCCCCTGCTGGACAGGGCAGGGACACCCCCACCGAGCTGGAGTAGGTTACCCTCTGCAGGGAGGCATTCACAAAGTACAGCCTGGTAGAGCCCACATCCTCACTGTGTACTGCAGGGACAAACAGACAACACAATATCACTTAGCGGGCTGAGGTGGAGGTGAGAGGCCGACAGTGAGCACCTGTTATGTGCTGCGGACACTGTGCAAACACAACAACACAAGTGCAAAAATAACCCAACAGGATCACAGTCATTGATGCCATTGATTTGGAGCAAGCGGCATCATATTAATGGACAAAAGATTGACAGAATGGGAAATGTCCTTCAAAATGCGTCGCAAAATAATCATAACAAATGTATGTCAAATGTCCAGCTGCAAACATCAGTCATGTGATGCAGAAAGCCAGGGATTTGGGCTAAAGCCTGTGGTGGTTTAGGTGGATCGGAGGGGGGGGGGGGAGCCTGTTACCTCCGTACAGTTGTGTACTGTGCACACATACACAAACAAAGACAGAGAGAGAAGAGAGGGAAACGCTGATAGGTTATGTGATTGGAATTTCTATGCCAGACACAGAGATTTAAGTCTATTTAATCTCCTTACATATTTAACACACACACACATGCACGCACAATCACAATCGCACACACACATACAGGAATGTTCTTCACTGGCATTCAGATTAAACACATACAGCTCCAGAGTGAGAAAGTGCAGGGTGGGTGTGGGTCTGTCAAATTTGGGGTCATTATAGGAAAGATTAGAAAAGAAATAAGTGGGGGGGACACTGCTGACCGACAGATGTGGATATTAACCACCACTGATTTCAAATTATGTCATCTAATACACACCATCCATCCATCCATCCACCACATGTTCAACCTGAACGTCTCTCAGACATCATCAGAGTTAGATAGTGAAGGAATGAGTTGTAAAGTGGACATAATTCGCACTCAGTGTATTGTATACTTATGCAATAATAACTTTTGTTTTATTTCATTTGATATCAAATCAATTTTTTTTCTTTTTGCTTGTTGAAATGGCTGAAATTTCTAAATAAAATTCCTATTGTGCTTTAAATTCATGGTTTGAATTCATAAACGGGATTCAAATTAACCAATTAACAAACATTTCTTATAGTGTAATCTGCAAGTTTTGATACAGTGATACATCATCTTTTTTTTTTTTTTTTTTTACTTATCCATTAAATGCATTTACAATTATTTAATGTTAAATTATGTGTTCTTTTTTTGCCATTTGATTATGTAACAAATCACATTTGACAAAACTACTGATCTATTTCTATTTTGGTGCAAGGTTAAAACTTGTTACTCTCTTGTTACAAAAATAATAAGTGAAGAGACTCAGATATTAAAAATACCATGGAAAGTAAGATTGGAGATTTTTCTTCAAAATGTATAACAGAAAGATAGTACAGAATGAATCTGTGATATAAAAACAGGTGATGCAAATACTAATTAATGGCCTTGCTGGTTAATTAATCAGTTAATCAACTAATCTGCAGACTGTGCTCTGAGCAGATGAATTATTTTGAATGAAAAAATGTCCTCGCTGTCATATATTTAGTGGTTTTCTTTGGTAAATTTTATTACAATTTTATTTCAATTCTCACAACTGAGCAACTACAACCAGGGAATATTTGGCATTTTTGCTTGAGAAATTGAGTAAACAATTAGCTTATTACGAAAACAGATGGCTGTTTTTTCTCTGTCAGCTGTTTGATGAGTGGTTAAAACCTACTGGAGGAATGAAATAAGTGTATAGCAACAACAATTAGTCAGAATAGCCAATCCAATCTGATTCAATTCAATTCAATTCAGAAACGCCACAGACAGCAGCACTGCAGGTAACACACGGCTCATCAATCACACCTGCTCCCTGCCTACGCTGGGCAAACTAAACAGCCATCACGCTCTCTGACGTTCACTGTCTGCAGATCCAAGTCTCATAACTTTATTTGTCACACACGGAGTTACGTCTTCATGATCGCGCTGTAGGATCATGGTGTAAAGTTCAGGAAACGAGGAACTGGAGATCAACCCTGCGTGATGTTTTCACAGGTGCACACGGCACAATAAGCTGTATAGTTGCAACAATCAAAGGAGGCAGTTGTTTAAACAGGGAGTATTAAGTTATTGATTAATGATTAATTAGTGGCATTGTCAGGGCCTGTCTGAAGCACCACAACAAAATGAGGATGAGAAAACAAGTGCTGTATCTGATCATCATCTCTCTTTGATGAAGATGTGGAGATTGTGACATAAAAACAGATTAGAGAAGGGTGCAACTATGTTTTCTTCTATCCACTGTGGTTCATCAACACTTTTTCTTCTTCGACTTCTTTTCAAAGTAGTGCTGCTGTCCCCAGACCACAGATTGATAATGCTGGGCAGCATGTTACAGATGGTATATGAAAATGTGTCTGGCAGTCCAGTGGTGGGCTGCAAAAACCAGGTCAGACTCCCTCCCCTCTGCAGATTACTGATAATGGCCCCTGAGCATAAAGCCCATATTAAAGATTGCAATATCTATAATCTCCCAATGGGGGGACAGGACTAAAGTGGAGGAGTGAGGGGGTCACCCTGAGAGCTCAGGCATGGGGGTGGGAGGAGGGGGGCTGGGCAGCAGGAGAACCTCTCTCACACAGTAGATTATATGGCCTGGGGGCCCAAGTACTGGGGGGCTTGGGAGCACTGGGACTGATGGAGTGGGAAGTGGAATAGAAAAGGGATCAGAGCAAACTCCCACCAATCAGAGCCTGTCAAAACCAGACGTACCACACATGCACTCACTCAAAAGACCCACACCCTCTCTCACACACACACACACACACACACACACACACACACACACACACACACACACACGCACACACACTCCAAAAGCAGCTCTCAGCGCTCAGTCACACTAGGAGGAGACAGAGTGGGTTGCCATGGTGGCGCTGGCACTTGAAAGCTGTGACTGAATAAAAAAAACAATGCAGCAATTTAACCTAACAACAGTGATCCACTGAAAAATCTAAATTTAGAAACTTTAAGTCACAGAGCCCCAAATTTAAGTTCGACTGTTGAACTGTTGAAGTGAGAAACTATGTTCAAATATGTTGCAATAAAACAAAACAACACAACAAGTTATACGCTGCCAACAATAGAGAGTGTTTCTGCGAGCGTGCAATACACTATAGACAGAAGTCAGTGTGTGTGTATCACTGAATGACACACCAGTTAGTGACAGGATGACAAACTGCTGTCTGGTTAGGTGTGGTCAGGCATAGCATCACTGGGTGCACTCCAAAAAACTCAACTGGCACGGTCCTGGTTTTTGCCGGACTGGCACAGTTTCCACTCCATTTAAAAGCAGCAGATGAAACATTACATACCACCTGTGCCAACCTGTACAGACAGCTTGTGTGGCAGGAAAACAAAATGCCACATGTACCGACAGTGAATTAGGCTACATGACACTGATGATGACTGCATGGTAAACATATCGATTCAATGTCGCACTCGCTACTTTCTTTTACGCATCCTGCAGTGGACACACCGAGTACAACTCTTCCCCGAATGTGTCTGTGTTCAATAATAGCTCAGGTTACATATAATGTATGTTCAATATGTTTTTCATTGTTATTGTTGCCTTTTGTGGTGTCTACTTTTTTTTATTATGTGTAATGTTGTATTGTTTTTGAACTGTTTTGGACGGGAACTAGCATCCTGCTATAATCCAGCATATTTACATGTTCTTATGTCCATTAATGTGCACTGTCCCATTCAAATAAACAAATAAATAAATAAAATATGAAGGTGTTGATGATCATTGCTGAAGTCAGGTCAGACATCAAAAATGATATCATCGTATTAATCGTCATACTGTCAAAAAGCCACAAACTCCTAGACTTGACTGTTTAAACTGATTACACCACACAGTCGCATTTTTGTAGTTACACTACATTAGAAAACCAGCCAATCAATGTTATTGATATGTTAAAATTCCACCAGTTTGCATTTCTACATTGACTGAAACCTGCATCTTGGCCTAACCCTCCATTAAAGAAGCAGATCTCTGTCTAAAAAGATGTTAGAAATGATTTCATGAATTAATTTTGAAGAGCAAACCAATCAATAGTTTCAGCTCCACATTAATGGAAGCTCATACATACTATATAAAGCTTGAACTATATGCCACACACATGGCAGGTGTCCTTGTTTATTTTGGGGCGACACCCCCTCTTTAAGTGATGCACGCCCATGGAGAAGTAACCCCGGCAGCTAGTGGACAGTCAGTGCCCTGGTAGCAGTGTTGACCACAGCTGTGGGGTTTCTGCTGCTGCTGCTGCTGCTGCTGCTGCTGCTGCTGCTGCTGCTGCTGCTGCTGCTGCTGCTGCTGCAGCTCACCTCCACCCAGGAGGCTTCATCAGCCTCGTTCAGACACGGCGCCGGTACGGAGAGAAAGGCCTCGCTGGAAGGTGTTGGGAGGACCGGCGGCGTTGCTGGGGCTTAAAGCTTATGCTGTCAGAGTTGCAGCCACTATTTTATACATCCTGCCAGAGAGCTATGCATGAATATGTATGTCAACCAGGCAGAAGTCATAACCTATGCAAGGTTTCATCATGCATAATGCAGCTGATCTACGCCTCTCCAGGATGTGACTGTGCACAGGAGTGTACGCACGCACACTCTCGACACTCAAAACTGTATTGTGATGAGGAGGTAAACAAACCCCACAACCCGCAATGTTTCACATACACCCAGAGCTCCCTGCGCCTAACCAGAGGCACAATACCCCCACATGTTCTTCCTCCTCCTCTCTCACTCATCTTTCCATTGTAATAAAATCGTTTTCACAGCTTTTGGACTTTACTCCATTTAATGGCGGACGAATGGTAAAGGTCAGTAGTAGAATTCATCTTGACAGAGAGAAGCGACACCGACGTGCACATCAGCCTCGTGATCCGTCACACACCTCTCCTTCATCACTCACAACCTCCAATCGGACTCTAACTCCTGTGTCCACTTCCAAAACAGCCTCCCCCCCCTTTTTTTTCACCATCGCTCAGGTGTTTTTAGGGCAGAAAGTTGTGAGTCGTCATTTCTGATGAGGAGGGGGGGGGGGGGTTGTAACTGTGTGGGGAAACAAGGCGACAAAGGAGGAACGGAAAGGAGACGCGCCGTATGAAGGGGTGCGAATTGAATATTAGTGGGACGCAGGGGTTGTAAAGATAGGTGTAAGCTTATGGATAATCCTCAGGGGTCCGGCATACATAAGTAGGTGGGTGGGTGGGTGGGGAAGACGCGGGGCGAGGTTGTCGGGGTTACATCTAATCAGTGAAGGGGTATCGATGCTCCCCACCCACTGTCTTTCTGTACACCCTGTCCCCAACAATCTGCTCCCCACCCCACCCACCACCACCAACAGACCCCCCTACACACACACACACACACACACACACACACACACCTCCCCACCCCCGGCCTGTGCTGTGTCAGTAAAAAAAAAAGAAAAAAAAAAGTGTGCTACTTCAGCAGTCCCCTGGGACCTGCTCCCCCTCACATCAAAGCAGCCAGTTTCTCTCTTAATGTGAATATCAAATCTGTGGATCACAAGTCCCAGCACAGTCTGCATAAACTGCCCCTCCCCCAACCTTTAATTCTGCCTAGTGATGAGGGAGAGAGAGGGAGGGGAGTTACTGCTAGAGGAAGTGATGGAGGGAGGGAGAGATGGAGGTAGAGAGAGAGAGAGAGAGAGAGAGAGAGAGATCCAACAAAAACAACTACTTGCTTCGGAGATTTGACATTTGCTGAACGCACCCTCCCTCCAAAAAATGTGCAGCTCCAGCATCCAATAAAATTTTGGAGGAGGTCCGACTCAATTTAGCATCAGTGTGGTGTTAAGATAGAAATCTTGATGGAAATAAATAAATAAATCCCCACAGCCGATAGTAGCTCTTTTGCATATTTTTTTTCCTTCTTTTTGTTGTTGTTGTTGTTATTTTTTTCAGTAATTAGTTGTTATTCAAAACCTCTGGGATTCATGACAGATTTAAGGACGAATGGGAGACGCCAGTGACAGAGCTGTAACATCCTATTGGTGAGAAGGGAAGTGCAATGAGCTCCGGCGCACACCAGCTCACTTTACTCCTCCATTTGACAACATTGATCAAAATTTGAATGCAGATTTTTCTTTTTCTTTGTTAATTTGTGAGAGATGGTCGACACTTGTGTTTGTTAATTAGATTTAATTGCTCTTTTAAAGACCTAAAGGTGTGGAGGATGTAAGTCGTAAATCGTTTGTTCAATAATCAGATGTTGATTATTTTTTATGTAAAAAAGAAAAGGCCAACATCAGTCAGGTTTCAAGACGTTTTTACACTTTGTCTCTTATTTAGAAATAAGAGGAATCGGAGTCATGAACCTGAGCCCCTCACATTTCATCTAATTGATTGTGATTTCTGCTTTAACCCTCTATACAATGGGTGTTTTTGCTTTCTGAAATGTAAAATTAAATAATGCCAGGTTAGAGCTGGTTAAAAAATGGAGGCCTGTGCCCTGCCTGAGTAATGATTGGCACCCCTGTGGACCACACAGCTTTGTCACTGAGTGGTGCCTATAGCTCAGGTTGCAGCTTTAATTGTGTAGCCTTGCAAAGACAGCACAGGGAATTGGACTGGAGAGGGAGGAGGGGGGGATTTTTGCATATATCTATTAGAAGGGGGTGAGAGGTGTCGAGGGGAGGGGGGGTCACCTTACTGCCTTACACACCTCAAATTTCAATCAAGTTATGTCATTTCAATGTTACACAAATCTTCTTTTTATTTGGTTTCATTTATTAGATGCTAAATTTAAAGCCCCAAACGGGCCCACAGCAGGCCTGTATATATATTACACTTGATTTTATTCACTGCTAATTAATCAACAATTACAGCAGCTAAACAGAGCCTTTGAATTTGATTTAAAATGATAGCTAGAAGAAAATGCAAGTTTTTGATTTCAAATCACCAATTAAAAATCACTATAACACCCTTCTTTAATAGTGTATGATATTTGAAATTAGTTGAAGACATTTTTGCTCTAATTGGTTAATTCTTATTAGCCTTCAAGCATTTTTTCCTGCATCCTGATTGCCTCGTAAACATGAGAGTCTCTGACTTCATTTAGCGACATTATTTTTAACATAATGATGAACGCTGTCGCTATATGTGTTTTTTTTTCCTCTAGTAAAGACCCCTGTAAATAAATAAAAGAGTTGACTCACAGTTTAGCAGGAATAACACCCAACAGTGTCCAACATTTACCAAGAGGGGGTGTCCCCATCACTTCCCCTCCACCGCGCGCCCATCAACACACACACACACACATACACACACACAAACACACACAGATACAGAAGCGCGAGCCGTGACGCACGCGCTGGGACAGGCGCGAGCACGTCCGCGGGGTCCAGGTGGGCTATTAGTGAGGAACATGACCGGGCAAGTCTATAATCTGCACCCACGCCCCTGGAGTTTCTCATTTGGTGAAATAAATTTGCGCATATTAATATGATTCCGCAGAAGCGAGAGAGGCTCAGAAATCACATCTGAATTATTGCTATAAATCAACAGCAGCAGCAAACAACCGACAGATGCAGAGAATTTAAAGGAGCTCAGTAAAACACAACACGAACAACAAACACATGTAGTTTGCTATTTGATTTTTTCTTTTTCTTTCTTTTTTTTGCTTTAAAAAAAGAGGCTAATCTAATGTTATAAAATGCCTGAACTTAAAATGGCAAATGGAGCGAGGTTAATGGCCTATTTTAGCTGCTTTGCATTGAGAGCAGCCATATCCCTCCCTGAAGCCAATCCACCACATCTCAGACTTTTTTCCATACAGCCTAAATATATTTACACCTTCTCAGGGCCCTGTACTAATAAGGACAAAACAAAATGTAAACATGGCTTCAACAAACAGACAAGGCTGCACAAAGGCCGGGGAAATGCTCTTATGTGGAGATGGTGTTGAATTTCTGTTATTTTCGACGCAGATTTGTTCAGGATTATTATAATGCACTGTAATAGCAGAAGATCAACTTTGCAATAGGGTCAGGGATTTGCTGCATATACTGAACAAGGAAGGGGAAAATGAATCCATTTAAACAAACACTCCGCCTTTTCTACATTTAGAAACAAAATTGAGCAAATTAATGAAATAAGGAGGAGAAATCTGAATTCACTAATTATGGCCTTTATGTGGGTGTAGACCTATTAAAGTAATAAGGCCGTTGCAGGGACAGGGGGGGTTAGGGTGGGGGGGCTTTTATTTGTCATCTAATTTAAAATGGCACTAATTTGTCATTACATAGAGGAAGAATTAAAAGCCCTAAAAAAAATCTCTCCTGAAAAACAGGAGCATCTTTGCGGAAGGGGAGCGCTTGTGCTAAACACAGCCCGTGAAAACAGCTGCAATTAGCAAAGGCTACACAATGAGAGCATCAAGATACCAAAAATCCACAAGCATCCTCCTCAAAACTTTACAGGCTGCAACATTTTCTGCGAAATTCTTGCTCAAATTGGTGATCAATTGGTATAATTGAAGGCCGATGCATGTTTTCATTTGTCTCTCACCCTCCCTCTGTATTTGCACCTCATTCTCCCTATTCAGCCATTTTACATATTCATAACTGGAGTTGGTAATGCGAAAACAATCCGTGCTATCAGCACCATCTGAAGCACCAAGGTGCCAAGCTGCAGAAAACCGCCACAAACACTGGGTAAAAATAAAGAAATCACTTTTTAACATCTTCACTTTCAAAAGATTTCTACCTGTTCAGCCGCAGCAGGTTTATACATTTTTTATTCAAACAATTAATTTCAGCCCATTCCTCATTACAAGCCACCCAATGATATATCCAACCACAAGCCTCACATATCATTCCTTGTATAGCCTATACTTATCAATGAAAAATCATTTCGATCATCACTTTTCATTCAACTTAAAAGCACTCAGTGTAGGCTACAGGGTGAGGAATATTTGCCAAGCATTTCTTTTTTCTCTTACCTTCTTGGAGAGAGTACAGCAGGAGTAAAGTTACAAGCCACATGCCATAAATAGCAGGTATATTTTTCAGGAATATCTGGCAATCCTGGCAAGTGTGAGGCGCGGTTTTTTGGCCAGGCGGGTCTCCGTGCTGGACTGGCGACTGTGCTCCCCGGAGGTCTCTCCAGCCCTGCTGCCCCGCTAAGCATGGAGGGGAAATGAGAGGCGCCTCAGCCCCGCCCATGTCCCCTCCTCTCTTCTCAAGACTACCGTGCATACAAATCCATCCTCCCCAACACTAATCAAAAACACCGCGGAATGATGGGTCACGGCAAAGTCGAGGGTCGGTTTGAGTTGCACAGTGGATGGTTTTTTTTGGGTCCAGTTGTCTCCAAAACTGGCGCTGTGGTGTGAGCCGCGCAGACGGATCTCTTGGCACCTTGGAGAGCGCACCCACCTGTGCGCCCCTGATGACCGCGTTTCTTTGCGCAATATGGATCTACTGAAGCCGCTCAGTCTGCCGCTCACACCCTAAACATTTTTTTTTGCTCTGATCTATCCCCTCTAAATTTTGGGCTTTAACCGCGGGGACGTGGAGCTGCAGCACAGACTACGAACTGCTTTTCTTTGTCTTTCCGACCCATGAAACGTGCGTAGACATTTGCGCACAGATATGCACTGCAGATAGAGATGAGGGGAGAGAGGGAGAGAGAGACAGAGAGAGAGAGAGAGTAGCGGGGTGTGGGGGCATGACACTTCTACACAGCAGGTAAAACACACGGCAGGTCTATCAAACCAATTATAACAGACATCGGTGAATTCTTGAACAACTTTGCTGCCTGTTTCCCCTCATTTCCCCTCGCGCTCTTTGTTGCTCCTGATGTGGAAAAGCTCCGCTGCATGAGCATAAATTAGCCAAGCAGAGGAAGTTGCAGGGCACTCCCAGTTCATGGAATATTTAAAGTCACTGTGGAGAGCAGCGGCGGATCTGGAAAGTGATCCTGCTCTGCAACAACCGCTACAGGTCCAAGTGTCCTGAACAAACCCTGCGCACAGAGACCAGTAAAACCACCAGCCATTTCAATTATTAATAAAACGATTTATATTGTGAGTTCATTTTAAAAAGTCGACATGAGGAATTATTATAATTAGTTTATTACTATTTTAGATTGTATTCATGTGCAGGCAGATTTTACTTTCAGACCACTAACAGACATAATCAAATTAACACCTGAGATGCTTTTACATTTGGTTCATAACCAAAAGAAACTGCCATGAAACTTTGAAACTAGGCTATACATTTCCTCTTATCTGTTCACAAGTCAAAACGGTCAGATCAGCATGGGAGAAAACGTCCCCCTGCTCACATTTAGCAGCAGAAGTCTGCAGCCTCAGGAGTTAGGCTAAACGTGAATATGTGTGTGTGTGTGTGTGTGTGTGTGTGTGTGTGTGTGTGTGTGTGTGTGTGTGTGTGTGTGTGTGATAGACGCTCAGGGGTCAGAGGTCACTACCTGAAACTTTTTCTGTCTTTGAACTTCACCAACTTGAAGAAAAGCTGAGCAGCTCCTCGTCTCCTCCTCCTCTCTGAGCTGCTGCTGCGATCTGAGCCGAGCTTCAGCCTCCACGTGCAGGTCGCTGCTGCCACCTGCTGGTTGAGCTTGAAACAGACATGAAGTGAGCGACCTGAACCCATTTTACGATGTAGTGTTTTATAACCCTGCAGATGCAGAAATTATTGTTTGTCAAGTTGCACTTTGTCGTAGAGATGTTTCACAGCGGCCTTAGCAGATGATGGAAAACATCCCTGAGGATAGTTTGACCTCAACACGATAGATATATCTAGCCTAAGGTAAATTAATAATAAAAACAATAAAATAGCAATGTACAAAATCAAAACTGATGATTTACTTATTGAGTCATCATTTCAGAAAGTTTTACAGCTAAGTCTGACTTTGGTTTAGAGAAGAAAATGAAGTCTGGTTTGATACTGCAGATCATGAATGAATGTTTTGAATTTATTATTTATTAATAAACCAATGATCAGATTATCTCCCTTTGTATGGGCTGTTGTCAGGGTGAAGATTGACCGGTAGATATGAGGTCAACATAGTAGGACAGGAAGTATGAGTTCATATTACAGCCAAGGACTGGCAGGCAAACAACTGAAGGTTGAAAAGAAAAGGATGTAATGACTATTTAAACTAAATATGTCAAGTAAATATTGTCTAGGACGGTGTTAGTTTTATATTTCTAAAAAGCTGGACACGGGCTTATAGAAGAAAAATGACAACTCAATGTTTAGACATCCTCACTTTTAGTCCACTTTTAGTCATGAGACCATCCCTGCCTGAAAATACCCACATTTTTCAAGCTTGGTTCGCAGTGAGGGCCTTTTCTAGTCAGTCCATGACCAGAAAACTGATCTAAAATCAGTGGAGTGCACCTTTAAAGTGGACTTTCTTTTTTTTTTAAATCTCCATCCTTTAAAAAAAAAACTGCACAAGTTCCCCTTGGTAGTAATCAGCCCAGCAGGAGGCACTGCTGTCACCGATCCTGTGTTGTACCGATAACAAACCACAAGACAGGGCAGAGTTTTTATTCAAAACTTTATTAGATTTCATGTTTCTATAATAAAGAGATCAAGAGCTGATATGCACAGATGAGAGGCTGAAAATGGGGACATCATCTGAGGACGAGCCAGAGCATTATAACTGTATATTTGTGTGCAGAGAGCATCAGTGGAGTATGACTTGGTGAGTCTATGCGCTCTGCAGGGTCTAACTGAGTACAGGGGCTCCAGTTCACTACACGCTCCTCTCTGGATGCTCCCCCATTCACCCTGCATCTCTCATCACCACAAACCCCTGATCCAGGGCCTCTCCTACAGTCGTATTGCTAACAGAACAGTCACAGTAACTCAAAGGTGCAGTGTGACAAACTGTCACTCCTGTTGTGGTTTGCATAGAGTTGCTTGTCATCATAAGGCCCTGACTGACACAATCTCAACCATGAGCTAGAGTTTTGTTTCCTCATTAAGTCAGTGCAATGTTAATTCAAACAAATCACATCAACAACCGGCAGAGAAAACCTTTTTTTTTTTTTTTTAACACTGAAGTTATTAGTTTTCCAATGATTTGATTTCATGGTCTTTACGGTTTCAAAGTCAGAGCAACAACAGTTTTCTCGATAACACACTTCACAGTCCTGCTAAAGCCAGACAACACACACTTAAAAGGATCTAAAGGATCCAATGAAATGTGACGATGAAGTCATTTTAAAAAAAGCACTTTTTTTTAGCACTTTTGCCTCCAGTTTTTATCAAATCAACGGCGTAGCAACGAGAGCTACGATACTCTGAGTAGGTGACGATACCATTTCATGGGACCCCGAAGAATCTCCTGACTCCTTCGCCGTGTGTGCTGCTGCTTTGTTTCTCCATCACGTCTTATTTGGATGAACAGTGTGACTGACAAACCAGCTCTGATTTGGATCACACACACACACAAACACACAAAAATAAAGTGCTCTTTGTAAGTGCCCAACACACCCCCACTTTATAATACTGTATATTGCTTCACACCAGCTGTTAAAGACTGGAGGCACATGATTATTGACATGGCAGAGGTTTTCAGAAAACCACCAGAAACTCACACCTCACCGTACAGTACAGTCATGTAACACCTGTTGCGACCGGAGAGGTACATTTATATCTGTCATGACACAGTGTTTACTCTGCCCCACTCTTCAGAGGTATTTCTTTTCTTTTTTTTTAAAGCCAGACATTCAGTGTCTTGAATGTGCAATAGATGTAGATTCACTGTAAATGCAGCTTCAAAGTATATATCACTGTCTGAGTTTGATGCAGATACATTCATCTCCTGATGTGATGCTCAGTTTGTGGCCACACAAGCATCTTTACACTTGAACTACAGCCCCCCTACTCAGCCTGCGGTCTGAGACCTGAGCCCATGATCATTTAAACATGGATGAGTATATGGATCAGCACCTGCATGCATGGGCAAGGTAACCGGGGAGTATATCGTTTTCACTGCAGTGCAGCAGGTGAAAATGATTTATTGCAAAGAGTAAAACACTGACCAGGTGATTGTTTGTCAGTGTGTAGGAGAAACAAGCCATTTCCATGAAGAGGCACATACTAACCAGAGGAAATATGTAGAGTCTGATCCAGCTCCAGGTCCACATCACCCAGTAGTGCTTGGCCTCAGCCAGGGTTAGCACGATGGAAGCAGCATGGCATAAAATGGGATTTACAGTTAACCTCAGCGCTGACGCTACCAGAGTTAGTATAATAGAACAAGTTTTGTCTTTTTTGTTTTTTTTTCTCCAAAAAGTATGCACGTCTGTTTTCAAGCACTGTGTCTAAAAATCTGCCCCATGTTGCACATGCTTAAAATGCATTGGTTATTTGTCGTCAAAGCAGCATCGTCAGAGGCTCATTCATTTTTCTAGAGGGCGGGGGAGGGATTGTTTTCGAGGGATTGTCTATCATTCCATTGAATAAGCTTGTTGTATTATGACTGCCTGCAGAGTTTTATAAACCGTGTTGCAAAACGACCGAGGAGCAGAGAAGCACTAACAGGCACCTGTGTTTATATCAAGCAAAGAGAAGGTACAAGATGAAGAACTGGGCTGAATCCTATAGTAGTTTGTCAGTGTAGCCTTTGGGCTGGTACTTCTATTTAAATCACCCATTGTTATACTATGTTTGGGTGTTTTGTGGAAAGTAGCTACAAATGGATCGGTAGATTATCCAGCAGAACGGCTGGACGTCATAGGACACCACTGTGATGTCAAAACCAAACACTGATTTCGACACACTACACTATGTTATTGAAGGACTACTGTGAATGTTGTTAGTTAAAGAAGGATTCAGCCCATTGTGTTATTTCTTATTTCAAGCACTTAAACAAAAAGGAGAGTCTGTTTGCTGTGACTTTAAATGAAAAGCAATCAGAGATTAGTTATTCAATCTACTCTGGCTGTGGAAATAGACCTTTCATATATCATGGCAACAAAGTATTTTAAACAGTACACAACTGCTCAGTGACATACAACTACATTACACATTTTAGTGATTATCCCGCACACAATACTGGGCACACATTACCCCTTAATCACATAAAACAAAACCATTGTTTAATAAAATGTGCACATAATTGGCTTTCAATCTAAAGAGTTCAATAAAATACATCTAGTAGAGATATATAACTCTGATTCTGAATAGGCCTAGCTCACTGTATCACACTGTCAGTATATTAACTGCTCCCTTGTGTGTTCAGTGCAGTCTATATTATCAGGTATGCATGCTAATACTCAAAGTGATATCTAATGGTCAAAGTACAAACATAAACCCAGAGAGTATGAAGGACATGCTAACAGTCAGTTTGTTTAACTGTTTGCTTGGAGAGGATGCATCAGGTGGTAAATGATTAAAATGGTCAAATATCCACTAGTAAATCCACAGATCTGCTTGTGTAGACAGAGGCTGCAGAAACTGTGGGAATTAAATGGTCCAATTAAACCTTGTGGGCTCTCTAACAGTAAGTAAACTGTAGATAGTTAAACAGCTGTCTCCTACCAAAGCAGCGAGTTTCCCACAGTCCCACAGTCAAAGCAGAGATAAGTCCAGACAAACACGTGGACTTTGTAAATTTGATATTCCTGTTCTGTGTGACAGCTGCACATTTGATGTTAGATTAGAAAATAAAACAATAAAAGTGAACATTATCATAATTTTAGTAAAAACTGTAATCAGTCCCATTACTGGTTTCCTTTTGCTTTCTCTTCAAAACACACATAGACAATAGTATTTTTCTGCTTATGTGTTGATACGAAAAAGGGGGTACATACTATTAGGGAGGTGAAATATATTTTTTGCATTTATCATTCAATGTAAATGCTTAAATTATGTGCACATTTTATATAACTATGAACGCCCTCAAGAGTTGCTCGTTCTTTAGTTGTATATCATCTGTGTGTGAACTGTTTTGTGCATTCCCACAGCCAGGCAGAGTTTTTTAAAATCCCAACAGAAATTAAGTGGTATGTGTCCAAAACACATGCGCATATCCAAATATACTCAAAGAAGGTATATAAATATGAGCACTCCCGTGGCTTAATATACATGCACCTTCTCATTTCTTTTTTGGTGTAGGTTTGGAGTCAGCTTTGGATCCTGAGAGGCCGTTTTCTGTGTTGTCAATCCCTGATGAAGTTACAAGGCACTCCTTACTGCAGCCGGGTTGGAGGAGAAGAGAAGAAGACAAAGTTGACATCAGCTCAAAGACACATTAAAAAAAAAAAAACTACTTCAGCATGTACAGTATCTGAGCTATTTGAACATGCAGCCAACCACCACCGATGTGCTCTGATGAAACAATGTGAAATGGTTGCACTGCCGATAAATACCCAAGTGGATGCGAAAACTCACTTTTTCTCCTCGAGCTTGGCTAGAACAAAGAGAGTGAAGTTTTTGAGCAACATGAAGCCCATCAGGAACGCAATGGCGCCGCCCACAGCTGAGGCTATCATGATGGTGAGCGTGTTGTCCACCACCCTCACTGCAGACAAGGACAGAAGACGACAGGAAAGAGGATGAAAAAATCTGCATAAATCTACATTATTTTAAAAATGAACATGAAGATATGGCAGCGCGGCGAGGGAGCCCCGACTGCCTGCTGCGCTGTTACAAAACCCTCAAACTTGAAACAAGCTGCTACTTCCACATGAGATTAGAGCGCACACACACACACACACACACACACACACACACACACACTTAACAACCTTCAGACTTTTATAGGTACTGTTGGCACTTTCCCAGAAGCATTTTAATGATATTTGGTGAATTTGTTTTAAATCCTGTCAGCCGTGAGTGGATGGTGGATTATTTGTGCTCATTTCTCCTAAATTTCTCCCTGCAGATTAAAAAAAAATTGCAATGCTGTGTCAATTTTAGACCAATTTAGTTTTTTTTTTTTTTTTTTCCTTAGCATTGAATTCATCACAGATTATTTGCACATCATTTGTTTCATCTCTGTCACTTTAGTTTTTGGATTCATGTTTTTGGGATGCTGGGTTCATTTTTTCCCCTCAGTTGACCGATTTACTTTTTATACTCAACATAAACAGGAATGCCTTCTAGTCTGTTTTCAGTTCAGTTTGCACTTTATGGTGGGATATGAAGCAAAGGAGATGTGTTGTCAGATTGGGGCATTTTTAATATAATTGGGCTCAGTGTAGTTGCTGAAAGGGGTGGAAGGTACAGTAGATGAATGTGTAAATAATGGGCATCCTTTTAAAGAGTAAGAGGAAACAGCTTTGTACTTTACTACTATAG
This sequence comes from Trachurus trachurus, assembly GCF_905171665.1. Lineage (NCBI taxonomy): Eukaryota > Metazoa > Chordata > Actinopteri > Carangiformes > Carangidae > Trachurus > Trachurus trachurus. The sequence continues at coordinate 13,660,594 of NC_139903.1, read as the reverse complement.
AGCCGACATCCCAAAGTACATTCACAATAAGAGGAAAACAAACCAGACTGCACCCTGACGTCATGCATCTGTAGTAAGACTTTGACCACTCACACTCGTCCACCACCACGAGGGTGAAGATGGCACTGTGGTTCTTGAACTTCTCTTTAGGGTTCTTCCCGTAACAGGTGTACTGGCCTCCGTCCTCGAAGGTGATGTTCCACAGCAGGATGGAGATGTTGTTATGATGGTTCTTCCCTATAAACTCCACCCGCTCACGGAATATCTTCACATCCGGCTTCGATTCCTCCGATGCTATCGTTGACTCGCACACCTGACAGGCGCAGCAAGTTATTAGAAGTCAAGCAACGCCTCGACATGAGACTGTTCTTCTCTCCGACACAAATGGGGTTTTTACCTTTTGCATGGTGCCGTTGTCATTGAACTGCCAGTTGAAGTAGAGGTTCTCGATGCCGATGCAGCTCGCGTACGTGCATGGCAGCATGACCGTGCTGCCATTTACGGCCTCGAGGTAGGGGATCTTTCCCACTAACATCTCGAGGGCCTGAGCAGACCACGCACCTGGGAGTAGAAAAAACACAAGATAAGACATGTTACGTCTATATCAACTGTAGCTGTAATTTGACCAACTGTCCTGAATCCTAGGCAATAAAGCCATATTATTTTCCTCACTGACATCGAATGCATCACTTCTGTCTGTGAGTTCAACAAACAGACAAATAATCCAGTGTCATGGTAGAACAAAACATTATAATTATCATTATTCCTAAAGAAAGAAAACTCATCGACAGTCTTTCCTTTAAAGGCGTTCAAAAAGCCTAACACTGTGTCTGAGCTTGACTGTTGCATAAGCTGCTCACAACACAGTTTGTTATTCTCAGTCAGTGAACAATGAGAGTGAGTGAAGAGACAATAAATCTGCCTCGTACACACTAAAATACTAGAACACAACAGATTTATCATTTCTCTGCACTGTAGCACTCGTGCTGCTCTGCTCTGCACACTCCCTGGTGTACAGCAGAAAGCTCTGCATGACTCATTTAAGGAAATCATCCAATTATTCAAACATTTTAAACGTGTGCGATAGAAAAATATTTGTGTGTTTAAGTTTCATTCACTAACACCTTATAAAATGTCTATTTTTAGCACTTGATGAGTCAAACGCAGAGTAAAACAACACCACAGAGTCCTTGTCGTGACATCACTGTAAACAGGAGAGGATGCAATGTGCTGCACCTGGTGGAAACTGTGACGCTCCACCTGGGAGCACAGCATCACAGAGGACGCAGGTTCGGCTTTATTATTATCATTATTTGCATTTTACGTTTTGTTTTTGCACAATTACTCTTAGATTTTTGTAGGTCGTCCACCTCCAGCCGCGCGGTCCTGTAGTCAAACATGTGTCAAGGTCGCAGGTAGCAAATAGCTGCAGTAAATAATCAGCAGGTCAAGGACAGACTGTGCTACAACACTTTTTTTTTTTTTTTTTTTACTCCATCAAAACACCTTGTGCTTAATGGCTCCATCTAGTGTGTGAGCTGTGAACTACATGCTCACTAGGCACTGTGCAGAGAGCTACAGTGGTATAAACATGCAGAGGTTTACACCCAGACAATGTGACACCTTAAAACATATGATTCACGGTCACAGGAGCAGCTGTACAGGTTTCACGCAGCCTTTTCTAACGTTCACCCGATCCTGCCCTCCTGTTTTCTGCAGACCGTGTGACGCTTTCTTCATAACATGCTCAAGGTCAGCGTCTGATGAGACGGGCACCATTGCAGCAAATAAGAATTGCGTTGCTCAGAATTACAGACAGGACCGAACACAGCGAAGAAAGGGGCGAACTGTATGTGGGAATGTTATTGATTCAATCTTGTCTCACTCTTCCTCGTAAACTCCCTCACTCCAGTCTTTTCCTCAGCTGCTCCAATGCAGCACAGTGAGCTTGCAAAAAAAAAAAAAACAGTAACAGTAACAGAAACAGTGAGAGCAACAGCATCACTCCTACTTTCCTGTTTCCTGATACACATTTTCCAGCAGTGTGACTCAAGCTTTATCAAGCAACATTCCATTTTAAAATATCTTACAATATTTACTTTTCATGAGTTTCCTGTTTCTGTCACTATCATTACTGGAGCTACAGAGACCTATAATACCAGTGTCACTTCTTCCCACAGGAACCTTTATCTTTTTTGTGTTTTGTCTCCAACAACTTGTACTCTCCCGTATTTCAGTAACCTCTAAAAAATATTTTCTAGTTTGTTTTGTGAGTTGTGGTGGTTCAGATAAAAGTAGAACAGTGGTGCTCCAGTTTCTAGCCCACATATGTCAAGTTTAGAATAACGTTTTCCTGTGCGTACACAAATATATGCACTTGACATTATTTTAAAAGCTACTATGTCAGAGTACCAGAGAAAAAAGCCAACTGATAATAAATGGATTTCTTTGGAAAATGTGAAAAACACAGAAAAAACACATGAACATGGAACAAAAATTAACTCTAAAATGTTGCTTTTCCACCACTGTCCAGTCATAAAAACTCATGTTGGAAACAAACTACAGAGACATGAGTCGAACAGCAACATCTCTGAGACAGAGCTGCTTCCTTGAGGTAAAAACCTCCTTTAGTCTTTCTCATAGTCACTCTCCCTCTGTCCCATGAAGCTTTTATGATTTAAGTGCATTAAACAGTGTGGTGCCTTCCTCACCGCCTCACAGTGCATCACCAAAATTGATCATTTAAGATACTGTATATTCTCTGCTACTTTATCACGTTCATCATCATCACACTTACAGTATTGATTCCACTATGTTGTTATGGTTAAGAGGCCTAAATGTTTATCATTAACTTCATCAAATGCGCTTCAGCTTCTGAAAAATAGAGTGAAAGTATTCATTATCATTGGTAACTAAACAGGGAAGGTTCAAATGTAGTTTGGAGCCTTCAATTGCGTCACATCATGTTAAAGTTCAGGTTTAACTTTCTGTGTCTGCTGCACTGATGCTGCACTGATGCTCCACACCCATCAGCAGGTTAAACGATTCCAGGAAGTATAAATGTGATGGACGATGGAAAAATGTGGGGAAATTGTATTAAGACACATTATACTCAACGTTATTATAGTTCAAACTGTTATAGATATAACTGGAAAGCTATCATTGCTATCGTTATAGCTGTTAAATAGCTAATTTCCTGTGCATTTCTGTAAAATTGTTAATAATTTAATTTTCTGGTTGGGTGTCATATAAGTCTTAGTGTAATCTGAACTCACAGCTTTCACTGTGCACCCACCACACCTTCATCCACGTCACAAAGAGGCTAATCTGTGTTTGAATTTGCCTGCAACAACAACATCACTTCCAGATTCCCACTGTGCTGTTGCTTACAGTCTCTGCCAAGTTACTCTTCAGTCTCCCCCCTATCTCTCTCTCGTGTGTACAAAGTTCATGACTCAAATAAAAACAAAAAAATTAAGATGGTTTACCGGATGCGTGGGCCTGCTGGCTGCTCTGTTACTGCAGATGCACAAACAGTCCAGCACAATTTGCTTTGAATGGCAGGGCCCGACACAGCTGTTCCATCACAGGGTCGCTTTATTCTAAACCAGGCTCACAATCACAATCCTAGTCCACAGATACAGTACGGGTGCCATGTACGTCATACCAAACTGCCTCATCATCACTGAAACCTTCTTAGTCTTGTCCTGCCACTGATGTACGAAGCTGCTGTAGCCGCACACACACAGTAAATACACTACAATGCGTAGGTCAGACGCAGAAGGTCAATGCCAGAAAAGCTACAGTATCACAAAAACAAATGTTCATACACTGATCTCAGGCCCAAGCTGAAGGGACAACAACAAACACAAAGTTTTCAACGAGGAGAAATGAGTGTGTCACAATAAGCACGGAGCAAACGATGGAGAGGAGACGTACTGTACAGCACAGAGACGGACATTACCGAGGAGTATGGAGAAGATCAGGCCGACGGCTGTGTGTGGAGGGCCCGGCCTCGGGGGTTGAACCCCAACACTCAGAACCTCCATGGCAGCCAGATCAGCTCCAAAACAAACAGTGCTGCAGGATCCAGCCCGGGTTTAAGGACGGCCGGTAGAAATATCCCCCTCAGCACAACGTCGGTGCACTGGATCAAATCTTAAAAAGCTGCTGTCTCGGGCGTCTGGACCCCCACAAACGAAGCACGTCCCAATGTGTTGCACCACCAGCAGCAGCAGCAGCAGTGGTCCTGGTGAGACTAGTTGCCAGCCCCAGCAGCACTCCTGTGGAAGAGACTGTAGGTTAGACAGAGGGCACAGGAGGAGGAGGAGGAGGAGGAGGAGGAGGGGGAGAGAGGAGCAGAGGGAGAAGGGGAGAGGGGGGGAAAGGGAAAAGTGAAATCTTAAAAACAGTCAATATGAAAACACACAGTACAGTTAAAAAAAAAAAAAAAAAAAAAAAAGTGTGCGTTTGCTAAGAGCATGTACGTCTGCACATGGTAACCGGTGGTATACGACTGACAGAAGGAAGACGATGATGTGATGGTGAGTACAGTTCAAGTTTGTCATGCCTACCTGCTCGGGCAGCCGGTGCTCACTCAGAGGCTGGCAGGGCTGCTCGCACCGCACAGCTGAGTCAGTGTGGACAGGACAACGGCGGAGCGGCAAACGCTCACTGCGCACAGTCAGGGTTCACTCAAGGAGAATCTGCCAGCCAGCACTTTCACTGCAGAGACAGCCACATTGCAGCGCGCCGGCCGGGGATGAGAGACAATTAGGGGAGGAGAGGTGGGGGGGAGAGAGAGCGAGGGAGAGAAACAGAGAGAGAGAGAGAAGGACAGAAAGACAGACGGACGGACAGTAATGGGGAGAGACAGATGGACAGGGGGAAAAGCTGATGCTCTCGCTCCTCCTCATCCGAGCCCCAGTGAAGCCGATTCCTCTCCCTGCCCGTCCCTCTGGCTATTTCACAACTTTTTCCTGTCCTCTCCATTGGCTGCATGCCACCTCTCTCTCTCTCTCTCTCTCTCTCTCCCTTCCCCATCCCTTTTCTCCCCCCTTCCTCCCCCCTCCACACCTGCTTCCACATTCCTCTACCCCACCCCTCCGGTACTCTGCTACTCCCACCTCTCCTTTCCTCTCCTCTCCTCCCTCCTCCCCATCTCCTGACTTGGGGTGTGTATGCAGACTCAGGCACTTTTGTCAGAGTGTTTGTAAAGATCAGAGAAAAGTTCTGCAGTGCAGGTTGAGGGGGAGGTTGTGTAATGCAGCCCCGGACGCTCAGTCCCCTGTGCTCCATTCATAAATGGACAATGGAACTCTTTCACCGCCAACGTCACATTCGAGGTACCAGACCTCAGTATCACAGAATGGAAGTGGGAGGAGAAAACACTTTATTTGTTTTTCTTTGACTCTCCTCTCCTTTCCTTTCCTTTCCTTTCCTTCCTTCCCTCTCCTCTCCTCTCCTTTCCTTTCCTTTCCTTTCCTTTCCTTTCCTTTCCTTTGCTCTCCTCTCCTCTCCTCTCCTCCTGCAGGAGGACTCATATTCCCCTGCCTCAGGATAATCTACATCCACAGCCACCAGTGATGTGTGTATGCATATATGTACGTGTGTGTGTGTGTGTGTGTGTATGTTACATGGGTCCTGTTGGATGCCTGGAAGGTCAAACTACCTTGGATATCATGAGGCATTCATTACTGCTGCGAGTGCATTATGGTATGAGATGCAGTCATTTTTCACCACAGGACAGCTACTTTCTCATAAACGTACACAGGCATCAGTCAACAGCAGCATGCCGCTGCCTCGTGTCTGCGCCGCTCACTGCAGGACACGACGGAGGAAATGCTTAGCTCAGAGTTTCCAGATTTGATTAGTCTGTTTTAGACCTGACTAATGTTGCATTTATGAGCTTAAGACCATATGCCTGTCAAGCACCATCCATTACTCTGAATAGAAAGCGGCTGCATGGTGGTAATGGCTTTTTGGTGTGAGCTTATTAGAAAAAAAATCAATGGCTAGTAAGTAGTTAAATAGCCTGGAGTTTCATTCTGGAGCAAAGGAGGATTGTGAGAGGTAAGGATGCAACTGAGACCATGTGACAGAACGTGCCATCTGAGCTCAAGGAAACAGTTGCACAGGCAGAGGACACAGGGACAGCTGCACATCCATTTTGGACCTCCTGGCTGTTTTTTGCACTGCTTACAGAGCTGGCATTTCTTGTACAGGAAGAGTAAAGGTAAAGTTTGCAACCCTGAAGGGCTGCGACTCAAATTTACATCAGCAGATTAAACTTGCGTGCATTTTGCCTTACTTCTACTTTGCAAGAGCTTTACTTAATGCAGTAATCTATTATTCATCAAGCAGGTTATCATGGAGAGACTGTGGGGTGAGGTGTTTTTTTTTCTTTACAAGCTCATGCATAGTTTGCATTACCTATGTGTATTGTGTTATTCACATGAAATTTAAATAGTAAGCATTCAGCTGCGGTGCAATTGAATTGAATTTTTGCATCAGGAGGCAAAACTGAACGCAGTGTGAAGTGAGTCTATAGCAACTGATGTAATTTATCACCTGCAGGATGTGAAACAAAAGCAGCCACAGGGTAACAAACATACTCCTACAATCACCACAGATATGGACCACTGTTATACTTTAGGTCTCCATAATGAGCACATATAGGCAGGTGAAGTGGGATGTGAGGGGTAAGATCACGTAAACAGAGGTTTGTTTCATGGGTGCAGAGCTCTAAATGAGAGACTCTCTCTCTGGCCGGGCTGCAGGCTCTCTGCTCTCCTCTCCAGGCCCCTCCACTGGAGTATCAATGCAGCAGCAGTGGGAACTCTTCCAGAACTGCAATAAGAAAAAAAAAATTGCTGCAGAAAGACAGGGAGCTGCTGCAGACCTGTGCAGGACGACTGTAACTACGCAGACAGCACGTCATACTCTCTCAATCATAATAACCCCACACATGCACTGTGCAGATATTCATCATTTCATGTCCTATTAGTGCTCATAGGTGCCATGTAGGTGCACTAGGGCTGGGCGATATGGACCAAAAGTCATATCCCGATATATTTTGTCTGAATGTCGATATACGATATATATCCCGATATTTTTCCGCAAAGTGAGAGCAAATGTTCAGTCAAAGTTAAAGCCAAATATGACAAGTCACAGGTAGTTTTATTGAAACCGGCTATTTCACTGAACAGTTGCAAAATCAAATGAATAAATAATAAACAGGTTTCTTCATCTGGTTCATGAATAAATGTTCAGTTGCTCAAATAACAAAATGTAAACATAAATACTGCCTGACAAGAGTACCTTTTTGAAATCAAAGTAATGGAGTAATGGATTTTAGAAGGCGTGATTCCATAAGGCCTCTTCTAAGATCAATGTTAAAAGTTGGCTGGAAATTTGAAAATATTGTCATTATCATGTATAATTTATTGTAAGACATTTCTGTAACATAAACACCAGCTATAGCAGAGTCTTATAGAAAGGCACTCTTGAAATAAAAAAAACTATCAATTGTCTGCACTAAAAACTAAAAAACAACAACTGCCTTGTGTCTCTGTTATTTCTCTGAGATTTTTTTTTTTTAACCTGGAGTCACGTGACGTGCCCCACGTCTTTTTCGGTCAGTCGTCATGGAAACGTCACGTGACACTCACGGACCCACGGTTCGGACCAGAGTGAAAACAAACGTGTGTAAACCATGGATGTATTATATTATCATAGATCCATGGGGTAAACGCGAACCTTCCGAGCTGAATCTGGTGAAAGCACCGCGGCTCACAGGTCTGGAGCTCTGACGCTGCTGCAGGGGACGGCGTGCTAACGGCTAATAACAGCTAACGGCTAACAGCTAACAGCTGTGCTACAGCAGCTGACTGAGCCTCTAGAGCCGCGGCTCGGCTCGTTAACGGCAACGAGGTCGACGTGGACTCGGTGCGTTCCTCTCGGTCAGCTGGTGAAGCAGCGGTCTGATAATGAATAAAATAGTTAGAGGAGGGGCGGAGCGCGGCGAGCAGTGCAGAGAGCTCCAGATCAGCAGCCTGAATGGAGCAAGGATCACAGCGCAAATTTGAACTATATCGATATATGCGATATGGTCAAATTCCATATCCCATGAAGAAATATATCGATATATTTTTTATATCGATATATCGCCCAGCCCTAAGGTGCACACACGACTTGAAGCACATAGGTGTCATCTGTCCTTACTGCAGCAAAATGTCTGCTGCCCCACAGAGGCAAGGACACACATCTCATCTGGATGAATAAGTGAGTTATTGCACTATGAGTGTGTTCATCAGCATAATGTACTTAAAACATAAAAAGCACGGCCACTGTTTCCATAGAAAAATGCCCTCTGTGACTCAGCTTTATGCAGTGATGCATTAGCACATGAAGCCTTTTACAGTAACAACTGTATGTCCCTAGAGCCCCCCTCCCCCTCCCCTCCCCTCCCCTTCAATGTAAAAACAGCAGTTCAGGGGATTGAAACATGTCCTGACCTGTATTTGTAAATATTACAATTTATTTCCAATATTTCATGCCTGGAAGAATATTGTACAATGGCTTAAGACAATTCAGACAAACAAGTGGATCACACCATTTGCTTTTCCTTGATGGCAGCTGAAGGCCCGCCTGCCTCACCAATGTAGCTACATACAGGTAAACAGTAACGTAGGTCAATGTAAGTGTCAGTGAGGAATGGCTAACTTGTTTGATGCTGTTTTACTTCACTTTCTTAAAGACAATGTCGTGTAGACGCGTACAGACGCTAATTAGCTAAAACAACAAACAACAACAACTTAAGCTAACTGACGTTAGCTAGCATCCTTCAATTTATAGCAAACTAACAAAATGTCACTTTAGCAAACACAAATCACAACACATCTGGTTTTATCTCATTCTTAACAAACGTTTGTGTGGCTGTGGTGGTTTTACCTTACTTTACCTGACATCTTTACTTTCATGACGACGTCCCTGGTGCCATTTCCACTTGTTTTTATTTCCGGTACAGACAGGAAGCTAGGAGGAACTTGATTGGTCAACCAGCTAAGGCCTAAAATACAATGAGGACAATATTTATTTCCTACAAATACTAACTATATCCTTACAAATTACTTAGTAATTGTCATTTGAGCCAGGACTTGGTCTCACATGCACAGCTCTGAATACTTTATTTAGTTCAGTCAAATAATAGGCTACTTCTAGTAGGCTAATATAAGCCAGGCATAAAAATATTTGATCATGATGGAAAATGTCAACATATATGGGTGGTTTGTTTACATTCTGGTGCATATTTGCACTTCAATAATAATACATACAAAAGAAACATTAAAAAAAACAGCCATAGATTAATTAAACTGAAGTGAAAGTGTGATGTAGGCTAAAGCCAATTTGCATAAAGAATGAGAGAACATTCCATCGGCTCATTGTGACACTGACGGAATCCTGCAACTGAACAACGTTTACCCGCAGCAGATCAGCCTGAATCAGTCTGCTGGCACCTCTCAGACGTTTAGCAGCTAGAGAAAGTGCAAGTTTTTGTTTTAGGATTTCTTGACCTGCACCTATTTCCATTCATTCTAAGGTACGTTTCCAGCAGAGCTGCACACCTGACACTTATTATATTTGAACATGTTGCAAACTTGATTTGGCTTGTGACAGTGACATCAGTGACATCTTCTACCATTTTCCAGCCTTGGTGTGAAGAGGCCTTAGGCTGTTAGAGGCAGGATATTACAGAGAAGATGGAACTCCTACTGTTTCATACAGGGAGACATTACACAGGTAAGTTACTGTAGTGTTGTTTGTGTGCACTATTTTCTGTATGTAAACAAACTGGGTGTGTACTGCACACCACACTCTATATCGTCACACATAACAGGCTTTTCTAACTTATATAGCATCTTTAGACATCACCATCACCACAACATAGCCTATGTAAGGAACACATACACCGTAGAGACAAAGACACCAAACACTGCATCACATGTGACTATATACAACAACAAATGACAGTAACAACAGTAGACTAAGTATCACCATTCCCCTGTTATCAAGTTTTTATGAGAAAGGTCAGTTTCAGATGTTTTTTTAATATCATTGTTTTCAAGCTCTTAACAACCTGTTTGTTTCCATCAGCAACAGAGCACAGTTTTTCTGTGTGGAATGTGGGACTATTTTTTCTCAGCTTCCTTTTCGTTATTGGTGATCAAACATTTCTGGTGCCTGAGTACAGTAAAACCAGGAACTCAGAGGTTCCTTGTTAACAATAAACATAAAATGTCTAACCTTCTAGTTTTGTATCCACCAGGTCTGACAATTATGTAGCCTACCTGTCAACTGAGAGTTGCCCAGCAGGACATTAATTCACTTAACAAGTAAACAAGTAAGTAGTCTTTACCATCTTCATTTGAGTCAAGTCACATACATTAAGTCATTAAGTCACATACACTCCTATAGAAGGAAATATTGTACTTTCTACTCCTCTACTTCTGACAACTTTAGTTAAACAGGCAATATAATGTAAACACTGCAACACCTCAGTCCATTCAAGCACATGCCTGCAAGACGCAGAAAGTCCCTTTCACCTTAGAAAAAAGTTGACCCCCTGAGAGTTGTTATATAATTCACACTCTGCTACCCAGGATAAAGTAGCAGTCGGTTTCAGATTTATTGGTGAACTCGGTAGAGCATTAAGCAGTTAAAGAGACCAGAGACAGAACTGAAAGAGAGTAAACTTTGACAAAATATGGTGGACCTCATACAAACTCAGACATCTGAAGCATCTCCAGTGGCTGAGAGGTATGGCAACAACTGCTGTCAGATAAATGTAGAGCAGCAGTATAAAATAGCATAAAACTGAACAGCTTATGTAAACTTCAAGTGGCTGTAAACTGAGCACAGCTACTCTGGACCAGTGTAGAAATGATGAAATAAGAGAAGGACAGATCAATACTAGATTTCCTGTCCGTCCATGCCATGACAGTTCAGGTATTTGTCTTTCTCTTCTGTAATGAGGGGGTAAAATAAGTCATTAAATCATCTCCCATCATATTCCTTCAAAATGTACAGTATCTGTTAATAGCATACGACCCATTATTACAACAAAAGAACCAAAACAGTTCAAACAAAGAGCAATGTCACTGTAGACTGAATGAGACCTTCGCTGTGTTGAATCGTGTGGTTCGTGCGTCATCAGACAAGTTCCCACATGCAGCAGGCCACAGCCCCTCCCCTCCCTGACTCGGTAACCATCAACTTCACACTTCAGTGTTGTGAGTCTAATCTTAAGAGGGTGGCTGTGAAAGCATGGGCTGTGTTTAAAGTCAACAGAAAAAAACACTTTGAGTTGAGGACCATGAAAATGGAATTTTGTTGTACCATCACATTACTGTGCCCTTTTTGTGGCTGTTGTAGATTTATACACAACACAACTGGAAAGACACTGATTTTCTAGTGAGTAAGTGATTTAACACCAGTGCCTGTGGTTTTCGAAGGATCGTTCAGTGGGTGTTAATTGACCCATGAAGATTTTTTTTTTAAAAGAAAAGATTATTTCAACACGTTTCTAAAACAAATTAGTTGAAGACAAAAGCAGGACAAACTGTTGTATTATGCAGATTACTTACGCAGCTGGATTACAACATTGAATTCAGATGTTATTTTGGCCAGGAAATGAAACTGTAGATCATTGATATCATGTGCCACACAAACCGGTGGTGATGGTTTGTTCGGTTCCCACACTGAACAATTCTATCAAAAATACACTTCATGTCACTTAGTAATTTCAAAAACAGTCCTTTTATTAAAATTGCTAAAGTGAGATACACTTGAAAACATTTCAAGACTTGATTTAAAAAGTGTAAAGCTCTGCTTATCTTACACTATGTACATTATTAGAATAAAAAAAAATCAATTGCAATTTTGTCAAAACAGTAAACTCAGTTTGTTTATCGCTCATATATAAAGACCCAGTCTCTCATTTTGCCATGAACTACATTCAAAACCCTCTGTAAAGACACATTACGGTACATTTAAAAAGAAGCAGCTGACTAGACAAAACTTTTGTTTCCTCAACTCAGCTGCTTCTAGTAGGAAGTGACTGTTTGTGTGGCAGCGGAGCAGATAGAAAAAAACTATCAGGGTGTGTTGGTAACAAGATAAATGAAAAATCTTTAGTCCATTTACTTAACACGAAAATCCACATATTTTTGCATCGATCTGAGGCAGCACAGTTCCAGCAGCAGGTGTATGAAAATGCATTCAAATTAGTACAAAGGAGCAAGGTTGCAGTGATCATGTAAAGACGTACCGATAAAAAAGGCAGAAATTAAGGGGAGATGCATAATAAAATGTGATGCTAGTGGAGTCTGTTAAAAACAATTGAGTTCACCAGGCCTCTGTAGCCCACTCCTCATTTCTACTGGAGATTAGCAGTCTACAGATACGTTAGCAGCTACTAGCATGGCACACCTGAACGGCCAACTGAACTGTCAGTTTTTGAATTGTATGTGGCAAATGTGGGCTTCAAGCTATTACAAGGAAGAAGGAAGCACAGGAAAAATAAAGAAGTAAAGTTAATAAATAAACGAAGGCCCTGCTGCATCAAATTTGATCCTTATTTTCAGCATCACAGTGCAATGCTAACACCAGTGAAATACTTTTTCATTTTTTGTTACTTGTGCTGTAAATCAGCAATGCTCTGAAAAAGTACAATAAATTACACCAGTTAAAACCTTGTTGATACCAAAAAACAATGCCGATATAACTGGAAAGACAATCTCAATCAACGGATCTAATCATCATCATCATCACCACCGTCGTCGTCATCATCATCGTCGTCGTCATCATCATCACCTTCAAGACCATCGTCCTCCTCGTCATCACCCCCGCTGCTGGGCTCCGACTCCTCGTCTGAACTCTCAACTTCTTTCTTCACCTCCACAGCTTTCAGGTGAATGGCTTCTTCAACCGTACTGACCCAACACCCCGTGAAACAAATTCAGTCACACACACACACACACATCATGCACCCACACACACACACATAAATAGTGAGATGGGCCACTGGTGGATGGAAATCGGTGAATGGAAATCGCAGCAAAAAAACAAATGACCCGCACTGGTTTACAGAACAGAGGAGGAGGCTTCAAAGATACAATACCCCAAATCCTTAGGTTGAACCACACCCAGACAGAGTACCAAAGAGAATTGATATGTCGCTTCTTTCAGTGGACAAAGACGACCAAAGACATCGGATCAATACCATTTCTCCACCAAAAACCACCGTAGTTCTCTGGATTAGTGAAATTCTTCACCTGTATTCACAAATCAAAGTAACATTGAAGCAATGAAGCAGCACTTCTCACAGAGAAAAGGGAAGATTTTGCCCATAAAAAGTTCATCTGCTCTTATCTGCCATTACCTTGAAAAGTTAACCCATCTATAGCAGGAAATAGAGAGGATATATGACCTAATTCACCACAGCAGTGTCATGTCTGAAGTGCTCTTGTGCTCTTTAGAGATAAAATTATTTCTATACAAGACTCACTTTCAATCACAGGCAGTGTGGTCTTGTAAAACATGCAATAAAATGACTACGATTTCTTTTTTTCTTCTTTTTTTTATGTAAATCAACTCAGAAAAAAAGACTAAGTGCAGGCAGCATTGCTGTGGTGAATTGAGGTTAATGAACAAGTTTAAAGATCTGCATTAGTCAGAAGGAAATATCCATATTTACAACCCCTAGAGTCTACAGTTTAAAAACTTTGATAAATTTAGTTAGTAGTTACAATCACTGGCAACATCTAAAAACATATTAAAAGTGTACAAAGAATTGCCATTACAACAAATTGAATGGGTGGTAGGTACATAATATCACTAATACTGCAGTGAATGAACTGTGGTGATATCTGAGAGGTTCACATTGGAGGAGCAAACATGGAAGAAAAAAAAGCCACCCTCCCACCCTCAGCTTTCATTTGTCTCTTCCAGCAGAGTGGAACCAAGCAGCCAGTCAGACTCAACACCAGTCCAAAGACAAGAGAAGCAGAGGGCTCCAGCTCCCTGGTCCTCACCACTCGGTCGGGTCCTTCCACTCGCGCACCCGTGGCTCCATCTCAAATTCGCCTTCCATTCTCCTTCTCCTGCGGATCCTCACTGCCACGAAGATGGCGAGGAGGACCAAGATTACACCGCAGGAGGCTCCGACTATGATCGCCAGCATGCCGATCTCCGAGAGGGACACTAGGAGCAAAAATCAGTGATAGAAGTGGATGAAAGCGGCAGCAGAGAACACAATAGAGACAAAACACAGATAATACATTTTTTAAGCAATATGTGTACTGAAGTCCAGTTGAGCCACTGAACTCCATCCTGCTCCAGATGTGACCTCTGACCTTCCTGTTGAGAGGCAGAGAGTTTTTCTACCAGAACCAGTACAGTACAAGACTACTCTTCTACATCTAACACACAGATGTTGTGACAAAAAGTGAAAATCAAAGCTTCTTCAATATTTTTAAATGTCCTTTTGTTGCAATACATGTGATGCTGATGAAATATGACAGACTTAAGTTACTGAGTCTTCCAGGTCTGCAGCGCTGCCCGTCTTACCTTTGTCGACGACTTTGAAGTTGATCTCTCCGTTACTGCCGTGCACATCTGGACGGTTACGCACCTGGCAGATGAAGGTACCGTTGAAGGTCGGGGGCACCTCATGCAGGGTGATGGAGGCGTCCCGTCTAGTTATATCTCCCGACCACACCGCATGGTCTTTAAAACGCCCTTGCGTGGGAGGGTATGGTGTCTCATGGTAGTAAAACACCTGAGACACAAACACACATCCATAAATACAATAAAGAGTGGAAAATCCAAACTATAGTGATACCCAGGAACACATTTGCCCGCAAACATTCAAAGATATCAATAAAACCACGAAGGACACACCATGAACAACTCACTCATTCTAAAAAACTATTCAACTGTTGGTCACAGTTCATGTTTAAAAGCCACCAAGAGCCATATTTACACAATATTTCATACCATTCATGTGTTGTGCCATGTCTGCTGGAAGCCTTTTAAGATACATCATGTTTTGGGTTAGCCCTTAGTTTCCAGAACAGGATACATCTTGTGTTATATACAAACATGACATAAAGCACTAAACTGTAAGTGTTACCACTGGCAAATGCTGCTCTCTCTGGATATGACATGTAATGCATCATTTTTTACTCTTTGTGTGTTTTGGCCAGCTTCATTTGAACTTTGCGTGTGTGTATGTCAGAGCTGTGGACAATGGAAGACAGCTGTTCAAAGAATCTAAAATGTACTGACTATTGAGACAAGAATGTACTGAAGCCCTGAGAGGCAAGTGGGAAAAAAACAACAATCTTATTGGTGTTTGTTTCTGTAATACTAATTTCAGTCACAAGAGAGTGAAGTGCAAGAATTCACAGACTGTGAATTCAGATAGACGTAGCCTCCGAGAGTGGGCTGCTGGTGGTGACCGACTCTGCCCAACTCCGAGATAATCAAAAAACAAATAAAGTGTGGAGGAGCCGATACTTGGGTTAAGACTTCCCACTCACCCACTTGTCACTCAAAGCAATACACCCCCAATAATCCATAACTTTAATTACAAGAATTCAAACAAAAAGTGAGTTTAAAATATTCACCCTCTCTACAGTTGTTGTGGAGGGGAAATTAGCTTCAGAGAACAAAGCCATTTGTTGGACCTTTTAAAGTCAAGTGGCCATTCAAACTGCAGTTTTCAGCTTTTCAGTTTAATTGAGACTAAAAGCTTCAATGTTTTTTTCCAGGTGATTTTTCACATTTACTGTATGTGATATTTCTTTGTGTACTCTAATCAAAAAGGTATTGCGAGTTGTTATGACATACTGTTGTGTCTTTTGGCTACAAAGTGTTTGTTCGTTTTTTTTTTGTCTTTGTGCCAGAGAGGCTTCAGGAAGTTCGGGAAAGATATTATGAAAAGAACATTTAATGAACAGGTCACAGTGGATGTATATGGGTTAAACATTGTACTTTTACCAAGGAAAATGGGTTCTGAATGCTGTTACCAATTCTTGTGTTATTTTAATGTCATTTACAAATCACCTCTGGGTTTCATTAAGGAAAATGTTAAAACAGGATAAAAATGTATTTTCAGAAAAAAGGCAGTTTCTACTCACCGACTCATCTGACCCTGAATTAACGGGGCGGAAGTTCCAGGACACTGTGACGGACTGGGGCGTCACTGGATGAGAGGAAGTGAAGGTGCACTTCAATCTCACATTTGTCCCGTTGACCGCTTCCACCTCAGTTGGAGTATAAATTTCTATTGCACCGACGTGTCTCACCCCTGTGATAATGAATACAAGAAAGTGAGAACAAACACTCACTCATTACTGTGTCAATCCTCAGTCCTTCACTCCAAACACAGTCTCTACTGTAGTTATCACTGCTTCCTAAACAGAAACATCCTTGACATTTGAGAACAAAGTGACACTTGGAGATATCTGTTGTTTATTGTATAAACTGTATCAGTTTCTGGTGCTGCCTGAACAATCTTCCCCAGCCGCTGCCCAAGGCTGTACGACCTGATTCACCACTTATCTGCTTCACTTGAGTACCTCAGTGTGATAAACAAGAGAACAATTCATCGACATACAGTATATTCAAAAGTGGCTACACCGACCTAACACAGGTTAGACAATTAAAACAGTCTGCAATTTATAATCCATCATGTTTTAAGTGCAGTTTGGCAGCTGTTCTTTTCCATCAAGTGCGGTAAAGTTTACTGTAGCTAAACCTGGATCACAGTGTCGGGCCACAGTGATGAGCAGACCTGCAGACTCTTCGTGCGGATTAAAACATTCCTTCTGATAAACCAGTGGAGGAAGCCAAGAATGTCCTGTGATCCTGCACAGGCATGATATGAAATGTATGCCTCAAGATCAAAATTACAATAATAAAAAGAGGATAACAGCAACAGGATAAGACCTGTGTCAGTGGGTGAAGAAAATAGACTATATCATACAGCAGTTCATATGGTTTATTACGCTTCAATCTAAAAAGTCGTCTTTAAGATCTACCTCTTAAAGAAACAGAGAAAATAAGATAAAAGAAAAACAATGTCTAATTTGGTCTAATTCCTGACACCTTTAACATTATCACATTGTTTTATAATTGTGTGATTTATTTTTCCATACATAACAAACTGGGCAACAAAGAACAAATGGTAAATGTGCATCACGTTAAACCAGCACTGGCAGGGACAGAAATATGAAACATTTGTTTGCACACTTACATTATGGTGCAAGTTTAGGGAGGAGGGAGGGGGGTGTATTTTCCTGCTTTTAGTAATCAGCTACAGCCAGTTTTTTTGGTGAGAACAATACAGAAGCCAACCAGGAAATCTTAGCTCATCCTTAAGCCTAAAGGATAAACAGTCTTTTAAAATCACATGTACATAATCTACTTTAGATCATATTTATTACATATAGGCTGAGTTATCACGTTCTGTTGACACTAAAGCATGTTGCTCTCAGATTTCTCACCGATTCAGTATAAACTTGATTTAACTCATGTGTTCAACAGCAGATGACGACCATGAAAAATTAAAATGGTGTCTATGGAATTTGGCGCCATTGTCTGTTTTTGGAATAACTTAACTTCTTTTTGTCCATTTTCTGAGACTCGCCTCTCCTTCAACCTTCACTCTTTTATTAAAACTTCATTCATGAAAGGTTTTTCAACCCTTCCCAAGGCATTGCACATGAATCCTGTTGATACACTGCAAATTAAACAGGTCTGTGCTGCTGTGAGACCAGTCACAGTCTAGTTTCACTTCCATAACACACTGGGAAAAGCCTGGGAAACAAACCCTGCTATCCATGTTATCTGTCTGTGGTGATGTTATACATTCAGACAGCTGTCCTACAACTCATTCAACATTAAAGTTGAAAAGTCTCTGATCTCTGATTCATTTGTGTTATTTTCCACCATTGAACCATAAACTCAGGCATCTCCAAAATGCCAGGTCTTTCCATGCGTGCTTGTCCAAACAGCTCCTCCATCAACAACATTTGCAGTGTGTTTGAGCAAAACAAAATCCAACCTCAGCACAACAGAGAGACGTTATCATGTCTCCCTAGGAGCCAACGTAATACATCTGAATATCTTACATTTTGCTATACTGCAGGATCTGGGAGGGATGTGTTTAGATGAATAGTTCCCCCTGAATAAGTAATCCATGCCCTTAAGTTACAAAGCATTTCCTCAAACTAATGAGTGCACTCAGTTTACAGTACAAACTTCATTTCCTACAGTCAGTGATTTTAATTTTTATCCAGCAGCCCATCAGGTCAATCAGTTACTTTTTATTTGATTCAGACAAATGCCGTCTGAAACTGCAGCCGTGCACTGTTGTTTGTTCTCATCACTTGTTGAATGACACACAGGAACCTTAATATTGTGCAAAGGTATTTGTTGACTGATTCATAAGAAGTTGGCACATCTGACCACCACGTTTCTGTGTCAGAGGTGTTGATTCAACTCAGTGGTAGTTTGTGTTGGCCACAGGGTTTAAGTGTTAGGCAAATCTATTAAAGTCAACGCTGGTGGTGAACTCTGTGCTGAAACAATCCAGTGGATTTTGCCAAAAACGTACGTCCTCAACATGTCTTTGTGTGTATGACAATTTGAACAATGTTATTATCAGTGGTTGTTTATGCTTTAACTATGTTTTAACTAGTATTTTTAAATGGTTATTTGTTTCCCCTAAATGTTCTGTGTTGTTTCATTTTAGGAAGCCCTTGTAAGGCCTGACCAACAGATGGAAACTAGCCTTTTGGCTAAATCTGGCTATTTACTTTACTTTCTTTTTTTATATATGCTCTGTCCTTGTCAAATAAACAATTAAATAAAAATAAATAACCATCTTTTTAAATTATTGACTTGTACAGCAGGGGTTTTTAGTGACAGTCCCCATAATGAACCTCTAATTAACACAGATGTTTCATTAAAGTGAAACTAAGTAAATATTATGTTATTGGATCACAAAATTACCTTTTATCAACATGGAAATGTGATTACTGACAGTGACCACCTTTAACCACTGTGTCTGGGTAGGGGGAGGGCAGCAGGTCCATTACTTATTTAGGCCTACTTTATGTTAAAAACTAATGGTGCATTTGTGTGTTCCTCTGTCACATTATGGACCATATAAAACACAAGGTAGGCTATATAATCTATAATTATCTATATCAGCATGACAATAATCCATTGCCCCATAAACTGACTTGTAGCTACTTGTGCTGTAACGCTTCTACATTTAATTCTGTGAGATATCTCCTACAAATGACTGAAGAGCACATATGGCACCTTCACAGACCACTCCTATGTCTAGTCTATGAGTTAAGGAATGAGCTACTATTCACCAGTGAGAGCAGCTTTGAGATTATAAAGGTCGATCTCGACCAACTGCAGGTAAACAAGCTCAAAACACACATCAAGCTTCTTCTTGTTCTGCAGTGAAGTTGGTTCATAACCAACCTCTTCCAAAAAAAAAAAACCCGATACAAAACAAAAATAATTGAACGCACTGTTGCTGCTTTGTTAAAGTTTGGGGGGGAATATGAAGTTATATAGCCTGCTAATACTACCTTAGGCTACCTATAACTCCAGGAAGTAGCTGCACTCACCTGGCACCACGAATCCTCCCAGGAGAAGCAGAGGCCATATCCGACACACAGGATAAAACATTTGTTGTCTGCTGCCTCAACTCAGGCGGTTTGTATTCCTCTGTTAAATCCCCTCACCACGCCAGTTTAATTAGGAGAGTCATGAACGTGAACGCACCGCGGACAGCCGAGAGAAAACGTCTTTTTTGTTAGTCCACACTTCTGTGAGTCTGTGAAGAGTGAGTCACAGTCGACCTCCGTACACACCTGATGGGCGGTGTTTAGTTTATTCACTCTTCGTCTTCTTGCATAACCTGAATGCCGAGCTGCCACACACAACCAACACCTGGCTGTGTGTAGTGTGTTGGTGTGACTGTCGTTCCCACACGAAGCCAAGCGGTTTGTATCTACAGTCAAACTGGTTGTGTTGACAGGTCATGAATAAAATAGGCTACAGCAGGTTAAACTTTGAATGATAAAGCCAGTTCTCTACTGACTTCTACCACCTTGTGGCCATGGTGAAAAAACAGTCACTCATAAGTCAACTGTAGTCCTATGTGCTGTATTGTGAGTGCTATCTGTAAATGTAATGGAAATAGAGTAGTAAAAAACACCAATGTTGATATATTGGTTCATTGGTTGGTTATTTTTGACATAGAAGCAATACTTTTTCTTTCTTTCTTTCTTTTTTTTAATCACAACATATTGCATGAAAAGTGCCACTAACTACACTACACAAGCTTGTTTTCCACTAAATATCCTTGAAGAAAAAATATGCCTACACTGAATTACTTAATTAACATTTATTTGACTTGTGTGTATTGTCAGTATTTGCAGGAAACAATTGTTATGGCAAGATTTTAAACTTGAGGCAAAAGTATCTTTGACATTACTTGAACCAGCTGTTGCTCATAAACATGGCACAAAATGCTAAAAACTCATGAAAGGATGATGGTGAAAGTTTTTGTAGTCATCATCTCCATCACAAGGCCTTCCACACCCAGAGACACTTTATTGTGCCCCATCAGCATTAGTTTTGTTTATCATGCCTTTCTCATGGACTTTGACTTTTGCCTGCCAATTTTTCTTTGACAATCCTACTCGTTGTAGGCCTCATCACTGTTTTCATTATAAACGTCCTTCACTGCAGCTGCATACCTGCTTATCTGCATTAGGTCTGACTGGGAACAGATGTAAAAAATAAAATAAATAAAAGTCACAAAAAATGTGTATAAAAAAACACAACATACATAGAGGCCATAAGAAATCTCCAGTACACCAAAAGATCTAGTTTTTAATGAAATGTAAAATGAATGGTGGGAGGTTGCATTCATAGAGGATGTGGGATATTCAAACTTACCTTGCACCAGGAATCCTCCCAGGAAACCAAAAAGCAGCAGTACCTGATACACTGTATACATAACATGCTGAGTTAATTTAGAGTAAATTAAGTGGATAATTCATAAACACAGAACAGGGTAACTAAAAGTCGGTGATGTGAACTAATGTTGCAGTTCCTTGTGCACTGAGCAGCAATCGGTCTATGAGTGTATTCAATCGTAACCTCTTACTGTACAATACCGTCAGTGGCTGTTATACAGAGCAAGAAAACAGCTGAGCTGTTTTGGCAGATTAATGCCCTCATACACTTGCACAACTCAAATGAGGTAATGCAAGACATATTTTAGGCATCTGTAACATTTATTTAAGATGCTCAACAGTAAAACATAACATTTAGATAAATTGACAAGACAGCATGCAAAAAAGATGCATAGCCTATTCAACTATAATCCTGGACATACAATAGGCAATTTCTGCATGGCACAGGTAAACCCAAAACAACATCACTGACACAATACAGCATTACTGAAGTAAAAATAATAAACCAGGTTATTCTATTTATCTGTGTAATTTCAAGGCTACTGTTAAGTCACAAAAATGACCACATCATTATATAATCAAAACTGAATATTAGTCTCTGCATAGAAAAGTAATATAAATTGTGTAGTGTCAGTAGCTGAATGTATTGTGTGTGTTTTTTTCATAGTTGGTGCTGGTGTGCTTGATCCTGTTCAGAATTTGGTTTGTAAATTCAATTTTTTTCAACCAATGTAAAAAAGTTAAAAATAAATAAATAAATAAATAAAACGTCAGATAGCTATGACGTGTATGCCTCAGGGCGCTGACCTTGAAAATCAGTGCTTGCCGTGTTCAACCACTACTGTACTTTCTCCAACAGCCAGAAAATGGGAAACTGATGTTTCCTGTGTTTCCTGAGGAGCTGGAAGGCAGCAACAGGGGCTAACGTGACCATGATGCATTGCGATCAGCTGACCCAGAGACATCTAGGAACAAGATTGGCCACTGAGGTGACAGATCATTCAACGGCATGGCACAGCAAACATGTCGGCAAGCTGAAGTGTACCCTCCCTTTGTCATGTTTTCCCCCTCACAACTGGTTTCTAACATCCACATAAACTATTTCACACAGTGGAGAAGAATTTCGTTGCATGTGGATCCAAAATGTAATGTTTTAGGCTGTTTCGGATGTTTTAATGGCGTGTTCAAAGAATCCAGCCGCCCATGATTCATTGCGCGGCCAGTTGTGTTGGTGTATATTTTAACCCTTTGTTTGACCTTTCAGGAAAAAGAACATGAAGAAACTGTGTGACCTCTTTAAATGAAAGACAACATCAATATTTAGATTTAATTTATAGACAGCTAGCTCTCTAGAGGTGGCCGTGGTAAGCGATTGAGACTTAAATCTGGAAGTTACCGTTGCCTGACAGTCAAACCTCAGGGAAAACTACAGTTTTTTCATATGCTGCGTTCGTGACAACTCGCAACTCGGAATCTCCTAGTTGAAAGCTCCTTTCAATTTTTGCATATATTTATTTTCTGGCTCTTTATTGTTCATAATTATCCTTGCGCATCCGGATACATTGTATTTTTATTTGGTTTATTTATTTATTTATTATTTCATTTACTTATTTTTGTCAAGCTCTGCTACATGTATTACACACTCTCTACTTCAGTGTTGTTTCATACCGTAATGTTTAAAATGTGATAATAAAGTTTGCTGAAAAAAAAAAGTTTAAAACTCCAAATTCTGACTCCAAAACGTTCGAGAGGCAACACGCCAGAATAACCCGGGACAAACTTTGCATTCAAAGTACTTCACGTAGGGCAAAAAAACAAAAAAACATTAAAATTGGCACCAAAACAATTTTTAAAAAGAGAGGTTTAATGTATTTTGGCATTTAAATGCATTTTAATTGCAAGTCAAGTAGATAGGTCGGGAAAAATCCGAGTTGTCTCGAACGCAGCATCATTGTATCTCTCCTCTGCAGTGCCCTCCGCCGGTGTGGGAGCGGGTCGTCGCTCTCCTCGGCGAAGAGTCTCCGTGGTTCCCCCCTTCTTGACACACCTTTTGTTGTCTCGTCGAGCTGGAGTCAGCTAACGGTTGCTACAGAGCTGAGCATCACCCGCGTCGAGCTCCCGAGTCCGACACTGGTGTGTGAAGTGAAGCCGGGGTAGAAAGAAAAAGATAAAAGAGTTGAAGTGAAGCCGGGGAGCTGAGAAGTGACAACCGACAGCCTGTTGTCAGGTAGAGACTGGAGCAAATTCTGGAAATTTCCGCATTAACCGCCGGGCGCGTGTCAAACGTTATTGTACCAGAGAGGCAGCAGCGATAACTAGTCTCCAGTCATTAGCTGGCTAGCTTGGTGGCTAACAAGCTAACGGCAGATAAATACTATCCTAGCGGAGTTAATGCGATCTGCTTTGTGATCAGTAAGCACCCGCCTAGAAAGCGAAAGTAGCCTACATCCGTATTAGGACAGTCTGTCTGCCTGCCTGCCTGCCTGCCCCCGTAACGTTAAGCTGCTGCTGCTGCACCACAGCGGTGCTTTCTGCTCTCTGGTGGAGCTGGTGCCCTTTCCCTCCTCGCTGTAGTCAGTGGGCTGCACCAACCCTAAAAAAAAAAAAAAAAAGAGAAGAAGATCCCTACCGCCTCCTCTTATAGCTGTTATGTGCATGCATAGATATTAATTATGTTATGGTGTTTATATCCGTGATTGAGTAAACCGCGGTGGTGTTTTCCTTTAGGATGAGTGGTGATGAATTGAACCCAGCTGCAGTGGCTCAGCCGGTGGAGGATGTTCAAGGAGATGGCCGGTGGATGTCACAGGTTGGTGCTGCTGCTGGTGTTATTATTATTATTGGAGGGAACATTCAGTCCCCGGCGCCAGTGTGTATCATGAAATAGATACCAGATTTGTTCCACATGTTTATAGGCAAATGAAAAAACTACTCCTCAGATGATTACTTTCATTTCTGGGCTTCCACATTGGTATCGATTAACGTTACATCACATAATCAGTTTTATGCATGCATTGAACACCTTTAAAATTTCATTCATGGTTGCAATATATTATTTTAAATATATTCATGGTTGCACTGTTGCTTGCTCTAAAATCACAGAATAAACAGATAACATCCCACTGTGATGTCAGTCTAGCATTTTCACATATGACATACAGTATGAATCACTTCACTTTCCAATTTATGATTTATTTATTACTTTATTTGTCTAGCGGCCCATGTGTACTACACATTTTATAGGGCAGCAATAAGACATAGTTGAAGCTTTTGATTGATGATTGATGTTGATTGTGTTGAGATCCAGAAGGAGGTGACTGTTGTGTTTTCAAATAAAGAGGTGGTACTGTAAGGACATCTGTACAAATTTTGCCACAATGTTTGAGTGTAATTTTGCAATAATATTAGTGGCAGATGAGATTGATGTAGGTTATGATATGATTTGATTCCCAAGACTTGTATTTGTTTCAGACAGTCACTTTTTCCAGCTCTTTTAGTCGCTCCTCCTCGCAGGTCTATGCAAGGTTAATCCTCCCAAGCTAATAGGACTGAGACAGTCCAAGCCCTCTATCAGATGGGGCACCAGACGTGATGAACTTGCAGGATTTTTTTTCTCTGACTCAAAAGCCTAATTAGTATTATCCTCCCGCTAAGAAAGCTTATAACACAAAGGTTTTAGTTCAGACTGAAAGGCCTAATGTTGGACTGGACAGATCATACCGACGATGAGACTGTGTGTTTTCTTTTACAGCACACAAGATTTGTGCAGGAGTGTAAGGATGGTGAGCCGGACGTGCTTTTTGTGGGCGATTCTATGGTCCAACTAATGCAGCAGTATGAGGTGAGATACATGGCAGCAGCAGCATCCTCTTTTTCTTCTGATGCTCTATATTTTCACACATTACTCAAGATACATTATTTAAAATGTGCTTGTTAATCTTCAACATTTACACAAATGTATATTGTTGCATTGCATTTTGTTTCTGATTATACATTATTAGATATCAGTCACCAAAATAAGAGATTTCTGTTTTCCTCTCCACAGGTCTGGAGGGACTTGTTCTCTCCTCTTCATGCGCTCAACTTCGGCATCGGAGGGGACACCACCTGTAACGTGCTGTGGAGGCTGGAGAATGGAGAGCTGGAGAACATCCGTCCCAAGGTAAGAGAGGACAAGGAAGATATTTTCTTATAAAATAATTTTGTCTATATATTTTTGTATTATTTTTCCTGTTTACACTGTAGCCTTTTAGCTTTTTTGCATTAACAATTAAGGAATAACAATTATTCTCACCTTAAAATCAATAATCTGAGGTTGTTTTATATACAAATTATTATACAATTATACAAAACAAAATGTTGGCTCTGTGGAAATTTAACAAAGTGTGTGACACTGATAAGACAGGAACACATACCAGAAATGACTTTCACTGGCTTTGGGTCATGGCATCACGACTAAATATAAATATTATTTTCACTATTTGGAGGAAAATGCTTTGCAGTCAAAGCCTGCCCGAAACCTGTTACCTATGAACTTCACCTAATGCTGAGTTTGCTCCCTTGAGATGCTTTGTCAGGACTTTACTGCTGCCTCGCCTCGCTCTGTTGCTGCTTGTTGATTGGTTTTGTCTCTGCCTTCAGTTTGGTCTTAACTAAGTGAGACACATTCTCAGTTTGGTTGAGATCAGGTGACAGTGACACACGTACTACTGTATGCCCAGAGTGGACTTGATCTAGGTAGATGTTACGAAGGGGTTTTTTTTTTTCTTGGAAAATCTGTTATCATCCACTCCAAATGTTTTCTATGGTTTTCCAGGCCTTGAGGTGTTGGTCAGCTTGTCAGTGAGTGTACCATTTTTAACGAATACACCAGAGTGTTGATTTGGGCTCTCCTAAAGTTTCTGCTTTCTTTCTGAGAGGTTTGTTTGGGCTGCGTGCTGCAAAAACATGCAAACTCAAAATTTCTGTAATCAACTCCACACCTTTCATCTGTTACATTTGTCCTGGACTGGTATAATGAGGGGACAGGACACACTTGTCTATAAAACTACTTGTCAGTCAGTTGTCCAGTGACTGTCGAACTTCTGTAAATGAAGGAGTTTGTATAAATGTGTCACTGACTGTCCAAGCGCTCCTGGACCTGACTGTATGTACTGTAACATCTCAGGTTCAGATTCAGAACAAACTTTTGTACAATATGCATGTAATTTCTATAAAAATGAGCTTAAATAGTCATACCTCTCTGACACAGAAACTTGCACATGCACCTTTGGTCCCTCTTATAGAAATGTACAACATGTCCCTGACCCCCTCATCTTTTGAATGTAGTAGGAGAAGGTGGCCTGGTTGTCTGTAGTGAGAGGAAACAGCATTTTGTGACTGCAGCACTCATGTTATTTTAGCTGTAGCTGCCTTTACGAAACACTGCAGCACACTGTGTCTGTTTGATCCCTGGCTGTCGACACCTTATACACTCTCTAGGACAAACTCACAAGAAGTCACTTCGTTTTTTTCGAGTTGATGCGGTTTTGACAACAGTTCACTGTGATATGTGAGCTCAGTGAAAGTGAACACCACATCCGTCTGTGCTCTTGTCCAGGTGGTGGTGTTGTGGGTAGGAACCAACAATTACGAACACACAGCGGAGCAAGTTGCAGGAGGAATTCTTGCCATTGCACAACTGCTCACCTCCCGTCTCCCGAAAGCAAAGATCGTTGTACTGGTAAGTTCTTTGTCTTTTGTTGCACTTTGGTTGTTTTAACAGGTATGTTGACAAGTATACGTCCTCATTTTCTCTCCTCCTTTCTGTCTCTGTCGCTGTCACACTGACACAAAGCAGCTTTTAAGTGCCACTGAAACACTGACATATTGGTATTTGGTTTAAGTTACATTGGCCTTTAATATGATGAACACTGCATGATGTAAAAAAGTATCCAAACTTAATGTAAAACACAAAAACTGTTGACAAGGTCAACAGCTGTTTAGTTCCAACATGTTAAAAGAAGGGGTCAGGAAAAAAATCACATATTTCCACACAAATAAGAGGTTAAAAATGCTTTGAAATTCGATTATTTCTTCATGTTAAGGCAAATGCAGGTTCAGTCCAGTGAGAAGGCAACTAACTTGTCCTCCGTGAATAAGCAAATTAAGATGATGAAATAAATAAAAACTGTCTCTATTTCTATGCTTAAGCGGCTCTGCCAAAAGGCTACTGTACTATAAAGAAGAATAACAAGAGTACAAATAGAGTTCAATCAATGAAATAAACAGTAAGAGCTAAATATGTCAATCTTCAAGTAATAAAGAATCTGTTTAGCATTGTTTGGTCTGTGTCTGTAAATTTCAGTGGTAAGTGTTTTTTATCCTAAAGGATGTTTTTAAAAAACTGCTTAGAATATCAAGGTTCAGTAGTGAGTTTGATGAATAAGTTGACTATATTTGTCTTCTCCTCAGGGCCTGTTGCCTCGAGGGGAGCGCCCCAACCCGCTGAGGGAGAAGAACGCCACCGTCAACGGGTACCTGCGCTCCTGGCTGCCTCGCCTGGGGCCTCAGGCTCAGCTGCTGGACGTGAGCGGGGAGTTCGTCCACTCCGACGGGACCATCACCGTGCAGGACATGTTCGACTTCCTCCACCTGACGTCGGCGGGCTACCGCGCCATCGCCAAGCCCCTCAGCGACCTGCTGCTCGAGATACTGGAAGGGACGCCGGAGGAGAGACGGGCGTCGCTGGTCTGAGCGGCGTCCGTGGCTGAGCGGCGAAATCTATCCAGAGGCATGTCTCACCCGCTGCTTTGGGAGATGGGGGAGACCTGCCCCTGGGGACTGGAGGAAGAAGGGCTCACTCACAGGCGGGGGGTCGACCCTGGTGTGAGTGGGCCCACTTAGGGGTGTGGGATGACATTCATGAGTGGAGGGGTTGGGTGTGGAGAGACCTCACTACAGACGTAGACACTGTGATCGCAGTAGAAAGCTCTATTGCAAAAGGATTTACCCAAGGTCAGACCACTCTGAGTCACACACAGATACACTGAGATAATGTGGGACTGCAGTGGCGCACACACACAGATTAATCTCGGCCCCTTGGATAACGAGAGTGTCGCCTTTGCCACGGATACATGACACAAAACAGAAAAACACAATCTAATTTCTGCCCTCATGTTCTTGCCCGATTTGTCCGCAAATGTGTGTTAGCTGTGCGGCCTCACTATTAACACGAGAAGTCCAGCGCACACACAAACACAAACACACACACACACACAGAGGAGACAGACCGTCATCCAACATTGTACAATGTTATGAGTCTGACCAGAGCAGTGGTTCCCAACCCAGCAGAGACCAAGACAAAACTGAGGAATCAGAGGAAGGAAAAAATATTTCTGTGAATCAAATAATGTTTATTTTTCTAACATCTATCTCTTCTTTTCTCTTTGAAATCGTGAAACACTGGAAACCTCTCACCTTCTACAAATGCTATAAACATCCAACTAAAATGTTATTGTATGTAAAAAACAAAATCCCTCCCTGTTGTCACATGAAGTAAAAAAAAAGGTTGGGAACCACTGCTGCAGAAGCACTACTGCCGTGATGCATACTATGTGATGTGAGCAGTATTTAAAAGAAATAACACGTGATTATATGATTTTATTTTATTTTTTGCACACAGTGTAATCTTGCAACACACACAACTGCGTATGAAATAATTTATACACATTTATCCCAGTAGCTTTGTCAGTCCAGTTCTTAATGTGTACTGTTTCACATACTCAGCCAGACAGGGAGCACTTAGTACTAAATATTCACTTTTAAACTCAGTGTGTAACTATTTAGATGTCTCTACAAATTGTTAATCGATATAAAAAATAATAATAATAAAAAAAGATCAATGGATATCCAGAGAGATCACACATACAGTAAACCACTACTTCATTTCACTGAACTAGATGTTCAACTCAAACCCGATGTTGGTGTACGCTGCATGCATGTTATAAGGTGAGCCTCAGCTTTGGTGTAGAAAAGTCGGCCAGTGCTTCTGTATTACATTAAATATACATGAATTATTTATGTACGTTAAATGAGTGAACGTCAGCCAACGTCATGTATCCATACGTATCCATTAGTGATGTCGCGCTGTTGAATCTGCTCGCTCAATAATCTACATACGTCTTCCAAACACCCTTAAACACGCAGCTTACGTGCAAAGTTTAGGTCACACGTTTTATTTGTAGAATAGCGTTTCAGCCATGAGGTCCAAAAAATAAAAACATGACTGTGACATTTCATCTTAATGTCTAAAAAAAAAAGAAAGTAGTTTAACAGTTTCAATTTTGTCTTTGTATTCACTACATCCTGTCAGCTTCTTAAACAGCAACCAGCCGCTCCTCTACTGGGTCCTGTCTTTTCAAGGGACATTTTTTTCAAAACAGTAATATCATAATTTCAGGTCTTGATATTTTTCTGCTCAGATTTTAATTTTCACAAACAAGTAAGAAATCTTGAGTCAAAACAAGTTGTCACGTTAGCTCTGGTCCTGACTCCACTTCACTCTGCCCATCCTGAGTTATTCCAGATGAAAACAGACAGATGTGGGATGTGCACAGTTTCTTCCAGCATCCATATCTCCCACTAAATATTATCCAAATATCCACAGTCAGACTCTCAAACTTTTAAGTCAGGCTGGCTCTCTCTCCCTTCTTCATACGTATGAATATACAGAATTATCTCTTTTCTGTTTTATTTTTTTCTCACCACCTCTGTTTCTGTTTCTCTTGTATTTGTAGTTGACACCAGCCACCCTGGGACTTGACATCTTGACATTGTTACAGATTTTTCTTCTCTTTTTTTTTTCTAGGGACATAAAGTCGTCACATGGTTAAGCTACTGAACACAGCTAATACTGAATCTCGTCACGCTACATGCTAAAAAAGCGAACACAGGTCATGTACATAGAAGCATTCGTCTGTGAGCTTAAACCGTAGCTTTTTTCTCCGTCGCTTCAGTTTGTGGCCGAGAGTCTCTTGTCGAGCATCAAATTATAAACTGCTGTCTTAAGCTCTGCACATTTTTGCGTGCTGTGTTAAAATATGAATAGTGTATGTGTGTGCCTTAAGTGTTCATGAGGATGGTTGTGTACAGTATGTCCGGTACTGATTGGTGTCAGTTGGATGTGTGAGTGTTTAGAGGTGACCCCAGCTGTGCAGAAGACAAGTGAAGTGTGAGAAGAAAGATGGTGCTTGAGGAGGGTTCAAGATTGTTGGAGTCTGTGTTTGGTGCAATACAGTATTTGCACTGTTTCGACTCACTGTCACGTTATTGCGTTAAAGCATTCCAATAAAAAAACAAAACAAAAGCAAAGATCTGATCATGTGTGAGTGGTCTCTTCTTTTTCTGCTCACTTCTCTGTGTGTTTGTATATGTTTAGTGCTACACACTGACTCGCCAACAGAGGGAGCCATTTCATAGAAGATTAAATTGAGGAAGACTCGCTGCTTGTTCCACGCCTCTGCTCTTCCAGCTAGAGAGTGTGTGTTACTGCCTAATTAATTTGCTTTCACCAAGTTTATCTCTCTAATGTTGTAATAATTCACCAACAGCACCCGGAGGTAAAGCAACAGAGGCAATCTCCCTGTTAAAAACGTCCTCATTAAACATTTACATGTAGTTAGGCATGCTGGAGTGTACATGATTGCTGGGAAGTTGTAAAATACCTATTTAATAAACCATTTGCTCACTTTTGATGTTGCTATCATTAATTTTAACTGTGACCCAAAACTGTCCCCGTGTAGCAAAAAATAGAGCCTCCATTTGGAGGCCCATACTGGAGGCTGGGTGTGAAGTCTGAAACTATCACCACACCGGACGACCTCAAATGATTGTCCTTGGATTCACGTCGTGAGTTCAGTTCATGTTTCGGTGGAATAAAGCACTTTAGGAATTTTTAAATATTTGAGAAGCTTTCAAAGTAAAAACACACAATATGTTACATAAATGAGGATTACCTGAAATAGTGAAATGTTTCCTACATTTAACACACAGGGGAATGAAAATAAACACATGGACACATTCAAATACCCACTTCATGTTTTTATAAGGCTTTAAACTGCCTGTGCAGACTGTAGATAAATATTCCGCCACTCCCTCTATCAACATGTGTGGAAATGGGAAATGATAACTTTCTAATCCCAGCAGGCATCAGCAAACGTGTCACATACAAGTGAGCTACACCCTGATAAAACCTCTGGCCTTGCACTTTTTTTTTGTTTTTTTTAACCTTGTTTAGCATCCAAACAGCCTGTATTAACCTGGGAGGCAAGAAGAAAACATTGAATATACAATAATGAAGTTACTTTATGTATGAACCTCAGAGATATAATACGATGCCAAGTGTGAGAAATAGTGCAGTGGCTCCAACATGCATCTGTGTAGTGGACCCATGTGTCATCTGCTGCAGGCTGTAGCTTTGATACTGTGTCTAATAACTCAGCATGGAGCATGGAGACTCTGCTGTTAAACATGTGGCCCAGAGTGGAAATAACCAGTGGTACATACATACTCTGAATAGCTGCAGTCACCAGTCATTTACTGATGGTGTAATTCTCTGTTTGACAAGTGTCCCTTTCACCGTCTCTGGCACACTTATGAATGAAATGAGAGTGTGCTCTATACATAATTGCGGTGATTGAATTTACTCCTTGGAAAATAAGTGACTTTGTGCTTTGTTTGGTCTAAATGAGTCAAATTCCCCTTGCGCGCCTCAGTTTCCTTTGATCACCATGAGTTGCGACTGTTTTTTGGAGGATGCCATTTCAGATGTCATGGCTACTTCTTTGTGCATATTTGTGCCAGTGCCATGTGCTGTGTGACCCTTGTGATGTTGCAGCAGTCCTTGGTGCTAAATGAAAATAAAGCTGTCACATGTTTTAACTTCGTTTTAAGATTTTATTCAAGAGGAAATGAAATACAGAAGTTGTTGTCAATGATTAAAAGCAGAAGTTCAGAAAAACGCAGAAGCCTCTCGAGAAAGCTCTGGGTTATTTTTGATTTCACGCTTAGCAGCAGAGCAAATGTTTACATGAGGAATCTGCCTCTGCTGCCGTCTCTAAGATACTGCAGGGTTTTTTATTTTTCATGAGGAACTGTGGTAGTAACCTGCATCAGCCAGGTGAAGGCCCTCATGAGCCCTGTCTAATGCAGTAAGATGCACTTCACAGCTTCACTGCAGCAGCTGATGTGACAGGATAAGGTGCAAGAGAGTCCTGACTGGTGATAAACTGCAGATCTTAAGGTGTTGGCAGGTTACAGGAAAAAATCTCAATGGCTTAACCTGGGCAGCATTTTCTTAGAGTGAACTTTGAGGATTTATCAATATAGCTTGTCTCTGTGATTTAACATAACACTGCATATAGGGTTTAAATCGAAGGGTCATCTTTCACTATCTGGCCTCGGACCGACACTTTTGTGGGGAAACGCCCACTTCCTGACGCACGTTAACCACCGTTTACACCCACCCAGTGCTCCTGTGACCCAGATTTCTACACATCTTTTGACACATGCAGCACCTACCTCTTGTTGTTCCTCGCCAACCTTATCTGTACCCATGAGTCATTCACATACACATACAGTATTCAGCGTTCACGCTCGCCTCAGCCCGGGAGGCTATGTTTATCATATCTGATGTGACATCCATACTGCTCCATTCACAGTCTCAAAAAACCTGCTGTATTTCATGAACAAAGCGGCCTGTCAGTGTCTGGAGAATCACACACTCAACACACACACACACACACACAACAAATCACATCTCCATGAATATGGGAAATGTAGGAGGGCTTGCAGTGGAAAAGCAGTTTCACCTGCATTAAGGCTCCTGTCACGCCGACTCTGTGTCACTTGAACAGTGCAGAGGATTTCTAAAGGCTGTTTCTACCCCACGACCAGGTCATCGAAATTCATTTATATCCATTGATTTCTGCCCGGCACCTCTCGATAATTGCCTTGGTTCTTAAGCTAATTCAGCAGGTCTCAGGTCAGGGTCATCCTGTCCTATTTACTTCTCTTTCACCCAGGGCGATCGTTCCTCCACTGCAGCCTTTTTTGACATTACTTTAACACATTAGACTGACATCACCCTGCTGCACACAAACCAAAGCAGCCTAACATTGCTCCTGCTGTCAATTAAAGCCTGCATAATGTTTGTTAAAGACAAAGACATGCATTTTTCTTTTTTATTTTGGGTCCAAATTATCAGCAGAACAGAATGTCCTTTGGCCCGTTTGAGACAAAGAAACCAATCACTGCAGCATTTAGATAGCTGCATGCCCATTATCTGTTTCTCTTTTGTCCCTTTTGTTTACTTGATTTAGTGACGAGCATTGTGACTTTTCAAGAGTGGGTGTCACTCATAACCTCAGGCTTCCTGACATTGTGTACGAACTCAGACACGCCTATACCAACCAAATTAAAAAATTCATTCCTTTCCCATCCACGTTAGGATATCTATTATAAGACAAGATTATTATTGTCAAAATATGCATGATATGAATTCAAGGTTTCCCCAAAATAGAGATTTATCTTGACAGATGTGACATTTCAACAATGTTTTAGTGTAACTGAGCTGAAATCCAAGACTCCTGTTTGCATCATTTAAGGACTCTATTTAAACTTTTAGGAAATCTGAAGCAGTTTTGGAGCTCTGAGCATGAATATTAACGCTCACTGCAGTGCACACAGAGGCCTTAAGGTACCCTTCGCTTCAGGTTTAATTTGAGCCCATACCATGTGTTTGATTGAGGTGGGATGAGACAGTTCAGACACATCAGCCAGTAGGCGTCACTGGTGCTGCATTAACAACATGATCCTTCACCGGCTTCCCACCCAGCGACTGCCAGTTACTTTCATCGTGGCCAAGCCAAGAAGAGCTCCACCGCTGTGGATTGAAGCCATGTCTCTGCAATGGTGTGTGACAGGTTTTTCCACTGGGTTGTTCGGTGTCCTTACTCCACCTTACTGACTTTACCAACGGTAGCATTAGTTCCAGCCTGATAATCAGACTCAATGGCCACTTCATCTGCTTCAGTCCTGAGGTCTGGAGCAAGACTACAGCCTCAAACCCTTGTGTCCGTCATGATGACTCAGTTTAATGAGAATTTACAGACATATATGCTTCCTGAATGTTGAATTATCTCATATGTCTCATACACATTCACAAGCTGATGATGCAGCATCAGGGACAGATACTGTAGAGGTTCAGGGTCTTAGGGACGCAGGAGGACACGTTCTCTGGGGGACTGAGGGATCGACTCTCATGTGGCCTTTGGCTGTGATTGGAGTCAGCCCTCTACCAGAGCCACCAGAGCATGGAGGGCTCCACCCCGTGTCTTTTTTCAACTTTACGGTGGTTAGGTGTTAAAGCAGGAAAAGGTGTTACATCAGTTTCCCCGTTGGCATTTTCCCAGACAGCCTAAAGGTTCAACCTGGCTTCTCTCCAGTCACCTCTCTAACCTCAGTGCTATCATAACCCCCGTTATGCCCCTGTATGGCAGCAGGGTGCATTCCTCTGCATGAAGCCAGTGACGTGTTGGTGTTTCCACACTTTCATTTAAATCCTGATGGAATGAAGAAAATAGCTCCTGTGTCAAAAAGGCCAGACACCAGCACTCTGCTCCAGTCTGGCTGCAGAAACGTGCAAGAGATTAAGACCGCAAGATAAGGATCAGAATTTTGTTTGCTTTAGCTTGCTTTGGGAATATTTCAAATGTGACAAGTGGCTTTTTACAATCTCATTAATTATGTTGCCATGCATAGTAGAGTGGCCGCCCATAAGTGAAATGAATTCATGTGTTATGAAAACTCAACCTCAAAGTTATTGTGTCATAATTTCCCCTGCATTTACATAGTTTCCTCATTCTTCAGAGCAGAACGAATACAACCACAGACTTGCCTAACGATAACAGAATATAAAAAGAAGAGGGGTTTGTAGTTTTCTCTTGGGCTTGTCCTCTAGCCCTCTTATTACAAACCAGCTACAGCAAATACTGTCACAATCACTGTGTATCTATATGCTTGTGGCTCAGGAAGTAAAAGCACATTGTGGACCAGTCAGGAGGTCACTGGTGCAATTTTCGGCTCATCCAGCGTGTCAACTTAACTGAATTTCAAATAGCTCCCAGTGTAACATTGGATAGTGAGAGAGTGTGTGTGACAGAAAAGCAAAGTATGCATAGAAAATGCACTGCAGTAAATGGGTGAATGTGGTGTGAAGTGTGATGTAGAGGTCAGTTCGAAAAGCACTCTCCGTGCACAAATGCCGTCCGTGACAGTTCAGTCAATCTCCTTCACTCGTTTCACGCAGATTTACTGAAATGACCTATTAAATGAACCGTGAACTGCTAATGAGTCACTTAACTCATTCATAAAACAATCAGTATTGAGTTACACTTCACTGCAAACAAGACCTGATAAGATTTGCAAAGTCAGGGAGTTAATTATGTGTGATAACGTCTGCCAGCTCAAATGAGGATGAAGCAGTTACTTGCAAATTTTAAATTGTCTGTTTGGACGTTTTTAAAGACCATAAACTGAAATGATGTAAAACCTTCAGTTGGTGCCACATATCAACTTTCTGTAGATAAAGATGCAGAAAATGATCAATTCAGAGTTTCTAGAGTTAAGATACAAATGAGGAACATAGGCTACTGTGTAATGGAGGGAATGGTAAAAATCCTATGATGACAGCAAAGGGGCTGATAAAAGGTCAGAGAATAATTTTAAGAACTGAATCTATTACAATTTGCTCTGCTTTACTCAAGTAGTCGGACCAGCTTTGAACATTTCATGAATTATATTTGTGTCTTGAGCACACAGCCGACAGTGTGTCAGTGAGGCGTGGCAAACAGCAGGAAGGAATCAAGAGTCCTCTTATAAAAGTGTCTTCTGAGCACGTTATGGTCATGAACCCTTGAGATAAACTAGTGCTGATGTATTGAGTATAATGTGAAACGCTAAGAGCTCACTTGCGCCAAAGCAAACCAGTCTGCTGGTGCTAAAATAAATATTAGTGTTGAAATAATAAATACTTTCTGGCAGTTCTAATTATCTAAACGACAGCTGAGATGGCAGCTGCTGTCCCGTAGAGACTAATGTGCTGAGGCTCGTCAACACTACAGTTTTAAAATTAAAGACATTATTCAAAAAAAGCTTTATGATTATATCAAAAGGGAAGTCGTTTCTGTATAAAGTCTTTCTGAACTGTTTACTGAACATGTTTGGCTGCACGGTGATCAAGCATGTCATAGATGCAGTTTGCAGTTTTCTTATGCTCCAAGTGAAAATAATGGATGAGAAAAATAAAAATGACAGAATGAAACATAAGAATATTGCACCTCGTCGACAAACTGCATATTTACTGTATTACTTTCATTTGCTTTAATCATTGCTTGTTTCTCTTGAATACACAATATTATATTTTAGTCTTGTGTGTCAACTGTGCATACATAGCTTCCTGTTATCAGACAATGAGTAAGAAGGAAGAGGAAAAGGAAGTCTTTTTGTTTGTCCTCGCTTTGCAATGATCAGTCCTTTTTTGGAGCTCTCTGCTTTCTTAAATCCTGTTCAGTCCTGACCAGTACTCTTTCTGACCCGGACCACCTTAATCTCCTGTGCCTGACTCCTTTAGGACATTTCTTGTCTTCCCATTTCCTACTCTTTTTTTTTTTTTTTTTTTTTTTTACAAGTACCTCTCCCTCTCCTAGCCGTTGTCTCTCTATTATCTCTTTCTCTCATCAAATCTAACTTTTTCTTTTACAATCCTCTCTCCCTCCTGCTTTTCTTCTCTATCTCTGCACTTTTTCTGAGTCAGTTCATGCTGAACAGTTCAGCCTGTACTATAAAAAAAAAAGCAGCATAAACAAAACCTTGGCAGGGGATACAGATCGTCCTCTTCTGAATCCCCCCTTGTTTCTCTCACTCCATCCAACCAGAGAAAGCTCCACCAGAAAAATCCAGGTTTTATCCCCATCCTTCATCACTCCCACCGATCGTTTTTCTCCTCTCACCTTTGGGCAGATTGCCTTTTTTTTCTTTTATTTGCAGACTTTATCACAGCCTCTTATCTGTGTGGAGCACAGCTCAGGTTTAAAGCAAACAAAAGTAGGTGTAAGGCTACAGTTACCTGTAGAAATCTGATGGTTGCCAAGTGCAAAACATGAATCCATGTCTTTTACTGTTTACCTGGTGCCATGTTATCAAGAAGGGCTCAGCACAGTGTGTGATCAATAGCATCATCAACAAAGCTCTTAGTCAATCTATTCATCACACAAGAGGCTTAGTTACAGTAAAACCAAACTTTATTTCAATATCGTCCATTAACCTCTAAAAGAAAAGGGTCCAACATCAATTAGAAATGAGTTAACAGACTGTGTTATGGAGCAGGTAAAACACACACAACTTTTTTTTTCTTTTAAAAAAAAAACATTTTAGGCAGTTCATTTTCTAAACTAAACATGTGGGTTTGCTTTGACTTCAAATTTTGTTCTAATTAATTAATTAATTAACTCTAAACCACAGCACTCCTTCCAGGCTGCTACTTGTTTCAGTTCACTCCAGTAGCTACTCAGACTTCATCATAGGCTACTCATCACTGAATAATTGATCTTTGGCATTCATGTTTGAGGACACCCTGACGCCCAAGAATTGCTACAGCTACTCCGGCAGCTTGGTGAAACACAAACAGAGGCACCGTGAAAAATAAATATGGATTTGATTATTTCATGCGTCAAAAGTTTTTGAAATCTCAAATGTCTGAGTGTCTTTGAATGCACCAACAGCAAGAGTTATGAAAAGACTTCCTGAATGCATTACCCTGTTTCAGCCTGTTGCTTTTTTATAGTGCAGGTAGCTACTGAAATGAACTGAAACCACTAAATGGCTGGAAAGTAAGACTTCTAAAATCTTATGGTTGAAAAAAAAGCACATTTGATGTTAAGGTTATGAGTTAAAACGTGCCAAACAACTGGAATGATTCTTAATGGGGAAAAAAAAGTATTATTTACAAGGTGGCCTAACAGAGTGTAGTTTTAACAAATACTATGTAAAATGCTCTGTTTTATTGTCTATTCTCTATTTCTGTGTGTTTCCTCAACATAGAGTGTGTCGTGTCGGTGCACATGTTCTCGTTGGTCCCTGTTCTGGTCCAGTTTTGTCTTGAATGCAGTCAGGTCACATTCTTCCTAATGGTCAAGGTAAGAGTCAGAGATTTTCCATCCTCGCTGACTGGCCGAAGAGAGGACAGGGGGAGGACGGTTCTGGGGGAGCGTTTAACTACCGTTCAGGTTCAAGGGTTGTTGTTGATAATCTGCCGGGGTCGTCCGTAACCCGTCATGCCGGCTTGAGATGCTCCTTTGTTTGTTCCCATTTGCAGGCCGATGACATTTCTGCCTTCGGTCAGCTGTTCTTCTGAGAAGTCTCTCCTGTTCTCTTGGGCTTTCCTGCACACACACACACACAAACACACAGCTCGGTCCAACATGTCCTCTCTCTGAGCCCTGAGATGAAACCTCCTTTATTTCGACATACTAGTTCCAATATGAGGGAGGGGGATTTCCATACTCACTTATGGAACCAGCTGGGGTCTCCTTTGTAATTCCCGTCATCCTTTGTGACTGCCAAACTACCCAGAGCCATCAGGGTCCTCTGGACAGCAGCCAGGTCTTTGCCTGAAGACATGCAACAATTTCAAATGAATAGAGTCCACACAAACGTCCAGGGACGAGGCGCCTACTCTCCACCCCCCACTTCCTCATTTATAATTGTAATGACAAGACTCAGATGAGTTCTGCAGGTTCTCTTACCTTCATAGAGGTCTACAGTCTGGAACATGTCCGTTTTGGTGACTCCATAGTTTTCCGCAGCTTTGAGGAACATGGAGATTTGCTCCATCTGCTTAAACGCCATGCCAGAGCTCTTGATGCTCTTGATTGGCCTGTTGGCTCCATGCAGGCTGTTGATGAGTTCACACAGCATCTACAGGTACACAGCAGGAGCAGATCTGTCTAAATACACGCTCCAAAATGCAAGTTATGATGCTATAAAAAGACAGAAATCAATCCAAAACTCACGCATCCGTCCTTCAGCCAGTTTTGGAAGCCCATCTTTCCCGCCTCAGGTTGGCCGACGCCAGAGCCGCACTGAGCCATGATCCACTGCACCAGCCGTTCCTCCAGTTCCGGGTCGTATTTCTTATCAATCTTGCTCTGAACCTCGCGGCTCAAACCGTAGGCAGGACCTTTGTTTGCCATGCTGATCCTGTTTGGGAGGGAAAGTTGGCGTAAGATAGGCAAGTAGCTCAGCAAACTTTCCTCCCTGGCAGCCTATTATGATCTTTTCAATGTGGATATTTAATGGATGTTACGACATTCACATTGAAATCCCTAACCCTGCACACACCCACGGTCCTGGCCAGTAGTCAGAGCAAATACAAGTTTAGTCGCTCTCTTCCTGATGTGAGTGAAATGTGTTGTGCTCAGTTGTGTGCTCTGATGTTTTGTGGGGATTAGGTTCCTGTTCATTTCAGACTTTCAGAATGAGTAAGAGATGAGAAAAGAGGCGGATTTACTGTACAAACTGTGGTAAGGTGGGGTTAAGAACTAGGTTTTTAGCCAAGGTTACGGTAGGTGCATGTGGTGTTGGTGGTTACCAGATCTGGTTCAGAGTTAGGTGAGAATATTAGAGAAGTTCATAACCGTGAAAGGTGAGATATGAGGCAAATTAGCTTAATTTAACACAGAGACCACCAGGAATAAGGGGAAACAGTTAGCTAACTCTAAATTAACATGTTATATCCATTAAGTGTTATAGTTTTGCATGAATTTGATAAGGTTAGTAAACTTTGCAGATGCTTGTTAGTGTTTTTTTTTAATTTAACTTAAGATTCAACAGACAGATATACAATCTTTTCATCAGGCCTAACTCTCCACCATGAAAGCTCCCTCCACCCACCCACCCACCACTAGTTTAAGGCTAGAATCAGTCAAGGACAGTCGTCAATGAAGAGTCAAGGACAGAGATACTGAAATGCACATGTGTGTCTGCCTCTCTAAAATACAGCAGCCCACAATGAATCATCTGCTTCCTTAATCTTAATGATATAACGTGGCCATTTTCTCACGTAATTTAATATTTTGCACATGGAAAAAAAAAAGGGACATACCAAAATGTCTGGAGGAATTACACTCCCGCTGTTCACTGTAAGAAATTATGGATGGGCTGTGTCACTTATTAATGCAGTATGAGTTTCCTGCTAGCTGCAGCCCCCCTCCCTGCATCCTGTTTGCTCATTCGGCTGTCACTTCCTTCCTCCCGCCCTGACAAAGGTAGCTATGTGTATACAGGACTCTAAACAAAACAACACATTGCTGCTCGCCATGGCAACGACCTTTAAGCAAACAATCCCATCAAGTCTGTTAAACAGTGAAAGCCTGGGATGGGGACGCCTTAATAACCTCCATGATGCGGTTATTGCTTCGACTGATCAGAATCACTTAGTTACACATTCCTGTGACATTTGCGAATGTCTAGGAAAGCAGATTACATATGAAGATGTTTACCGCTGATTGGACAAGTAGATAAGTCCCGCTGCGTTTCATTTTCTTCACTTCCTGCCCCGAGTACATGCACATATTTCATACAGTATGTTATGTCTTCTGCAAATATAGAGAAAATGTATAATTTTTGCACCGTAAAAGACAAACTATTTTTGGAAACACCATGTAGGATTGCGTGCATCCATGCAAACCGCATTAAACGCAGGCCATAGAGTACATTTGTCCCTCCAGGCCAAAATGGCACACCTACTACATCCCTTGCAAAACAGAGGCTTGTCAGTCTTACACAATATGTGTTGATAGTTTGACAAATCATCACTGTCTCGCAGCTTCACACTGCAGCCCTAGCTGCCATAGATCACACTTGTGTCTCTGTTTATTGTCTGAGGTTGCACTGGTTATGTAGGCATGTGGATGAGAAGCGTCTTCCTGTCCATTAAGTCGTTCCAAATCCAGTTTGTTGCGGCAACAGGAGCGAAGTAAATATCCAAGAAGAACTCTTGAGCAGTCTCTGTCTCAATCAGAGGAGTTGTGTTTGTGGTGCGGTGGCGTGGCCAGAGAACGTCTAGCAGCTGCAAACATCAGGACTTATCTCTGCATGCAGCGAACAGAGAGGGATGATGAAGTCAAGAGTCTGCTCCTTCAGATTAACCCTGAGGCTGACCTGCACTTTGAGCTCTGAGCGACACATGTAAACCACTGACAGGATGTCACAAGATGAAGTCATGCCTCTGTCTCTTGGCCAATTCTAGGGCTGATTTTGTGAAGTGGCCTCCGAACAGATGCA
The DNA here is from genome assembly GCF_905171665.1 of Trachurus trachurus. NCBI lineage: Eukaryota > Metazoa > Chordata > Actinopteri > Carangiformes > Carangidae > Trachurus > Trachurus trachurus. Next base: position 13,619,138 of record NC_139903.1, on the reverse strand, counting down.
TCTGGACCTGGAGCTGAGAGGGACTGGGCCACCAACGCTCTTTAGAAATTAACGGGGAGCGGCCTGGTAGTTTCTGGAAACATCTTGTAATCATAAGAGTCACAGCTACTCGCCACAAAAAGCAGGAGGGCGATAATGGGTGTGGGCTGCTGAGGTTACTGAGGTTACTGGAGTGATTTCTATCGTGCAAACATGCTCTATCAATGTATTTCACCTTGGCCATGTTCAGTCCTGTAGTCGTTGAATTACATAATTTGCATTTTACATTGTCTCATACAAAGTCTGACTGTTCAGCTGGTATTTGTTTCAAGTCAAACCATCTCAGCCACCGACCAGTACTTTTTTTATTTCAATACTTTTATCATTCAAGCAACAGTAAATAGAAAATACAGCTGCGTGACTTAGTTTCTACAACCTTGAGTGGCCCAGGAGTCTGAGCACACATGGGCTTTCCCCTCAACACTCTGCTGCGACACATTTTAATAATTACATTCAAACTGCTTCTCTGAGAAAACCCTCTCCTTTTACATTCATTCACTGATCAGCTCTCGTGCGCAGTTTGAGAGTTAAGTGTCTTACTCAGATGCGACTCCAGTTGTTACTGTTATATTAATCATTCACATCCCACGCCCAGATTCTTCTACTTCTTCTGTATCATTGCAATTGACGGAGACGTCCGTTACAAGATGTTTCACATCTTGCATGCTGTTGCTGTTGCATAAAACTACGTCATCAGCCGTTATTCCTTTTTTTTTTTTTTTTTTTTTTTTTTTTTTACAGTTTAACACTGTCTCAACTCACTTCTCAGATCAAGAAAAGATGAAAAAGTTGCTCTGAAACTGTCTGTGATATGAACAAACTGGACCTAAAAGTGGTAGTTCACACGATTATATTTACCAGAGTATATGACCATGTTTCCCCTTAGTCTGCAAAGACCTGAGCTGCTGCTGAGCCACGCTGTTATTTCAGTGCTCTTTGGTTTACCTTGTCAGTCAGGATAGCAGGAGCAGCCCCACCGCTTAAAGTCAGTTTTTAACCCATGTCACAGTCAGAAGCACAAGCTTGCACATAAAACTTAACGTTGGTCCATAAATGTCACAACACGTGCTACAGACACATGCAGAGTTTTACTGCCGTATCCTGAACAGACTGGTGTTCAGAGCATAAATTACAGTGAAAATGACATGTTATTAGACAGCACAGGCTACATGCTGAAGAGTCTCTGATGTGAGATTTGTCAGAGGCTGAAACTGTGAGGCCTCACATTTTGCTGCAGGCACTTGTGAAGGGAGCTGTGAGCCGAGAGGTAGATAAGAGGGAGGATTTCATAACACAAGAATTTACAGACTGGTGGATCACTCACTCAGAGGCTACAGTATCTACTCCACTCACACACACAAAGAGCTAAACTTTAACCAAGCGTTTAGCCTGTTTAGTCTGTGCATGATCAAACCTGAGCAAGAGAGAAGGAGCCAGGAAACAAGGGCGGGGTGTGTGATACATTATACTTGTTTTTTTCCTCATGTTTCCTGCACAGTTAAACCCACAAGCTCCACAAAACTGCAAAAACATCTTTTCCCCCACCAGTGTAGAAGCTAGAAAACTGTGAAGTCTGTAGAGAAGTGTTTACTTACTTTGTGTGTAGTAGCTTTCAGGTGAGCACAGGTGTGTCTGAGCTTGAGTCGCTGTGATCCCGCTCTTCTTCTTCTTCTTCTTCGTCAAAACTCAGTGCAGAGTGCACTGTAGAGGAGTGCCAGAATAAATACAGCAAAGAACCTTGTCTGAATTATATGACTTCACCAGGTTCAACAGAAAGAGGGAGCAAGAGAGAGAAACGCCTTCAGGTCCTCTTATTTCACTCCACGGCCCGCCCCTTTCCCTTTTCTCCTTTTCCTCACTCAAATTGTAATTCCTTATTTAGGAGAAGGAAGGAAAGGAAAAAGAGGCCATGTGACTGAGGAGAGTTTTGGTGTGGTCACTGAAAAGAATTCTCCAAATTTCTCCCTCTACCGCTAAAGAACAAGACAGGATTAGGAGGAAAGGAGGGAGGGATGATGATAAAAATCCTCGAGAACAGTGAAGTTTGTAGGAGCACAGGAAGGGAGTTGTAGTAATTAGAGAACAGTGAAGCACATGTGGGAGATAATTTATTGCCTTAATTCAAACGGGTGATGTTTGCGGTCGATCAAATCTGTCTGAAACTGAAACAGGCGGCAGGCAGCTGTGGAATGTAAATCCCCCCCCTCTCCGTCTCTGTTGAGCTTCACGTCAAAGCACAATGAAGAGGAAGGAAAAAGCACAGGTCATAACACACACCGCACAGACATTTTTCCAAATGGGTGAAATTGTAAAAGTTGTGACAAATGCGAGCGATTCCAGCATAGCCCTTGTGCACAGTTTCACACACACACACACATGCATTCATCAGGTTCCTATGACAGCAAGTTGAGACATGTCATGTCAGCCCTGTTGACAGCAACAAGTCAGGACCTGGCAGCACTTTGAGATGAAGCCATGACATCAGACAAGATAACACTGTGGGGACGACTAGGCAACGCATGAAGTCATCAGACATCAGACAGCAAACTGTAGGCGTTCAAAACTACTGGGAAACGTTAATGTCATCAATGTTTTGTGTAATTCCAGCAGGGGTAACTAGCCACCAGCACGTCCACTGGGTTAATGAACACAACCTGAATGTGGTTTTTCTGCAGAAGAGCATTTCCTCTTTCATGCGAATGCTGTGGCTAAATGAAAGTTCAGCCGCCGCAGTTACTGGGACTAACGTATATGATTGGATTTTCATTCATATAGAGCATAAATAGATTAGATCAAAATAACACAACATGAAGAATAACAAGGGCATATGTTGATGTCTTTATTCACTTTTTTTTTAATCTGTGTCCTCTTTTTTGTATGGGAGATTAAAAATGAAGAAGTGCATGGGAGCAGTGCACCTTCAAGGTTTCCTGAATAGAAAGACTGACATAAAATCAAAGAACAAACTGAAGACAATGAGTCAACTAAATCAATATATGTAACAAGGTTCGTAGAGTCAGGGTGAAGGTCCTGTCTGTGTGTGATTCATAAGTCACTGTCTCACCTGATTTCTTAAAATGTTCCTGCCAGATAAAACATGTCTGACTCTGACCCAAAGAAAGAACAGAATAGAAAATGTTTGCACAGCTGAAAATAACGATCCTGACAAAAAAAAAAAGGATTGCCTTTCCATAATATTTCTTTGTATGGGCTTTTATAAATTTAGACATTTCAAATCTTCCATATTTTAGACTTAAGCCTTTTTAATCAACCCCAGTTTTTGTCTGCTTTTCTCCTTAAGGATCAGTTAATATTCTCCACAGGTCCTTTTCTTTTCTTTTTTTTAATACCAGAAGTCATTTGATTTATACTTTCAAGGTTGCTGTATGATTGAAGCTATACCCAACAATAACATGCATTTACTGTATTCACACTGTTATTTGAACCCAAGGCTTGTGCTTGTAACGGAGTATTATTGCACTCTGGTATTACTGGTTTTCATGGTGGGTGGGGAGTCAGAGGGGTGTGACTTGGAGGAAAGTTGATGTTTAACCAGATGATAGATAGCTGTGTGTGTCTGTGTGTGTGTCTGTGTGTGTTTGTAGGTGTGTGTGTTCATGCGTGCGTGGGAATATGGGAAACATTATCCAACAAACCTGTAAATGGTGAAGATTCATACAGATGAAAAATTCCACATGTGAGTGAGCTCTGATTGAGGAGAAAGCACACTCAACATTTCTTTGTTTTTCAGTCTGAGAATTTGTTTGTGCTGAAGTGATGACTCATCTTTTTTTTCACCAGGCCTGAACTTGATGGTGTGATGCCATAGCAAAAAAGAAAAAGAAAAAAGAAAACAACTTTTTGTTTTTTCTTGTGTTTAATTTCCAAAATGCTGTGCAGGGAGGTAGAAATTCAGCTTGTATCTGCAGCCACTTCAGCCAACGATCAGCCCCCCTGTGACTCTCTACGTGCTGTTTCTGCACCACAGCAACATCTGGTGGCTCAGCCAGCTGCTGACATCCACCCGTCGCCTCCTCCTCCTCCTCCTCCTCCTCTGTGGTGTGGCAACTGAACTCCAACTGCAACCGCGCGCACAAGCAAGCATGCAACGTGTTAAATGTGATTCTGTTCAGTGGGAGGACACACGTTGACATATTATACCCACTGTCCTCCAGACTCAGCCTCATCCTGAGAAGACACTTAGCAGATTTAATTTTATTTTCATGTAGATGGACACACCGCTGGGTGTTGATGGCCCTGCTGAGAGCTGCTAATTGAAAAAGAGCTGCCTGGTGGACACAGAGCTGTGATGTCATCAGGGTGTAAAATCTGAAGCTGTTACACAGAAAAACCAACTTAACAGATGGAGAAGGATAAGTGAACACCGAGGGAGACCACTAAAGAAAAGAGGAGGGGATTTTTGTTTTGTTTTCTGCCTCAGAATGAATAATTCAACTACAAACCTATTTCAGGTCCAAAACCCAAAACAATACGCGATGGTCGATGAATGCTGTCTCGGTGCTGTCTGACTTTTAGAGAGTTATACATATTTAATAACACATGTAGAGCGGGCCATCTGTGGTCACACAATAAATAAATAAATAAAGAGATTTCAGTCATGCTGACAACTCCAGGGACGGTCCATCACTTTGTTCCAGTCTGAAAATATCTCAACAACTGTTGGTGCAGATATTATTTACAACCCTGAGGATGAAGAGCACCAGTTTAGATGATGCTCTAATGTTGCGTTCTTGTTTGTGAACTGTTAGTTTGTTATTGTGTCTTGCGTAATTATTTTTTGTTGATGTTGGTGTTGCTGCTTAACGTTGCTTCGGTTTTGTCTGTAGCATTTGGCTTTGAGCTGAGTTTATGTGCCTGTGGAGTTTTGCATAGTTTTCTGCCTTTTAATCTTTATTCAGATTTAGCCTTTTAATTCTTGAATGTATTATTTGTATGTCAATAACTAGATCATTTTATTCTCTTTTAGGGTGACTATACTCAACATCAGTAGCCTACAGGGACAGCAGATGTAGCCTTTTGGCTAATTCTGGCATTTGTTAAAAAATAATGTGCATTGTCCCTGATTATTAAACCTTTAAATAAATAAATAAAATTCTGGGTGGATTATTATCACATCTGATTCATCAACTGAAGGAAATCCCATCAACCTCAGCAGTTGCTATCATGCTAACATGCTAAGATGAACATGGTAAACGAAGTCGAAACAGTTTTAATAAAAGCAACTTTGATTTATTTGCCCTTGACTTTATATTAGTGTACATTTTATCAGCTGGAATTAACCTTAGTCTTTTTTCAGTCAACCTTAACCTATCTGTCTGTAAAAACATGTTTTGAACATTTTAATCTTTACGACACAGAGAAGAAAAAAAAATCTGATTTCATCCGAAAGAATCTCTATCTCTAAAGAAAATAAAAAAGGCAGGTTGTATGAATGTAGCTTCCTCATCCAAATAATAGGCTATATATGCCATATGTGTCCCTACCGTATAGGCTGCTTGAATCATACTTACATCCCAAATATGTGCATATATATTGGAAATGTCTATATGATTTGGTATGATATGATGCAACCATATATGATAGTGAAATTTATTTAATTTGTACATGTAAATGTATATGACACTGTACTAATTTCTAATAGGTTACATATATATATTACTTTATTTTATAGGCCAAATACAGAAATATAACATATGTAGCCTACATATTACATTTGTGTGTGGGTAGAACGGGTGTCTGAGCTGATATGTTATTAGCAATACAGTACATCCAGACATGAAAGAGGATAAAACAACATCAGCAAATGTGGTGCAATATAATTCATAAAATATGATTCTGTCTTTGAGAATCCAGAAAAGATTAACCCACGCATGAGAGATGTATTCATTTGTAAAGAGAAGAGATTTAGTTACAGTTGTTGTTCGACTATCTCATCTTTGCTATTGCTAGACTATTTTTAATAACAAAATGAACATTGCCTTTAAATTACATTATGTTAGTTTTTTTTTGTGTGCTTGTTTCACTCTCCAGTTAAAATCATAAAATCTTGATTTTTGGAGCCAATCCAAGGATGCTGCTTAATCTTTTAATCCTTGATAATATATTGGCTTTATCCAATGTACTGGGCATGGGACCGAGTCCTGATTATGTTTTCAGATTTCCATAATGGCTCCTGTGAAAAACTAAATGCTAATGAAATTGTGAACTGTAGGTCCTCGAAACTGGGTCCCTGAGTAGTAAGTTGTAAGGGATTTTTTTTTCAGTTTTCCTTTATTTACTTTTTCCAGAACATTTCATGCATACAAGATGTCATTCTGTTCTTGTCATCAGGGACATAAAATGAAGAAAAAAAGAAGGAAAAAAAGGGGGAAAAAGAAAACAACCATCAGGACGGATGATGAAGAAAAGCTCACATGTACAATGTTGTATTAATAAATGGACATTTGGAACCATATGTGCCGGATCTCCTCTTTATCCAGACATGTGATGCTTGCAGCCACAGATCAGAGGTAAGTGAGCGGTGGGAGGTGTGATGATGAGACATGTGGATGAATAAAGAAGTCTAGATTAAGACTGCGGGTGGTTCAGCAGTGTCTGACCCTTTGGGACAAAATACCTGAGGGACACAGCAGGAGACATCTATTTAAAGTCCTTACTTATTCACAAAACCTTTTCCCCATTTCAAACCGTGCCAGGCGGCCACTGTACAGTATTATTTACACTGTCTCTCCTTTTACAAGAATAATGATTAGGCTACACATTAATGTCATCTTTGAAAATACTGTGGCGTTTGATCTGAGAGGAATAACATCTGTACACTGTGACCTCAGTACAAGAGAAACTCCATGAACCTGATTTTCACATGTGAGGAGTCGGACTGCAGTGTGGGGGTTGTTCCTCCGTGAGGCGCTGTGTTTCAGTGTAATAATGCCCACTGAACGCGCTGTTCACTGTGCTGACACTCAGCCTCTACACTGTGACCCCTAAATGTCCATATAAATCTTCTGCTCTCCACCTTCCCCCTCTAATAATGCTATGAGACAGCAGCCAGCTGTGCAGAAAGAGAAGGGCCTGCCCTGCGATGGATGTGTTCATGGTTGAGATGTTGTGTTTATAAACACTCAAAACAGTAATTTTCTCTAATTACTTGATTACATTTGCGTCCAAATCAGATAATTGCACCCTCTCTTCTTTAGAAATATGACTGCATGCCTTGTTTGTTTGTTTTTTTTTGTTTTTTTTAAATATCCCATTTTGAACCTGCACTGGAAAAATCTGCATCCTCTGCTGTTCTGCTACTTGACTTCACTGCACACTGCTGATGGATGCCAACTACATGCTATCTGGTGAAATTACGAAATAAGATTAGACTTCTCCTTAATTTATGTGACCTCTGCTTATTGATCCAGGAGGCAGAGGTGCATAGGTGGGGGATGGGTGCAGAAAGAGGGGAAAACTGTGAGCCAAGGGTGCACGCCACGGCCAACCCTGTTTACACCAACGCTCTTCAGTGTGTGTGTGTGTGTGTGTGTGTGTGTGTGTGTGTGTGTGTGTGTGTGTGTGTGTGTGGTACAGTTAAACGTGGAGTACTCAGGGCATTGTGTGCATTGCTGCATCCACCTCTGTGCTGGTTTGCTGGATCCCTCTGTTTCTAATCGGATCACATACACACAATGTGGAAAAACAGAGGCCACTGAGTGTTTTTCATCAAATAATAATAAAAGCAAAACACTCTTTTTTTTATTTTTATGCAGCCAAATGATATTAAATGTCTTTGAGTTGTTGTTCATATAACTCTGTCCCGGATGCAGTGGATGATGTTAATCCATGCTACAGTATATCCGGCCATCGGGGGGAACCTGGTCTATTAATAGAGAGTTTTAAATTTGCTAGTGGCCTTTTCTTGCTAAATCACCACCTCAGGAGACAGGACCACTGAGACAGATGCAGACATCTGCTCAGCTCAGGTAGAGAAGCCTGACTGTGTCGTACCGACACTAAGTATTTCCTCCAGAGCTTTTTAAACTGCCTGTATAACTATGATGGTTTCAGCATTATAGCAGGATTAGCTTTCCTGCGATTTAACAGCCGACGTCAGAGCAAGGCAGGACCAGATAAATAAAAAACAACACCTCACGACTCCACCTCTTCTCACATCATGAGGGATTTTCATGTCACAAACAGGAGGTCACACAAACAGAGTCTCTGGTGTCCACACTTGCTGAGTTTTTAACTGTGTCTATTTTGGGCTCCCAGTGGAGGATTAAATGTTCTTAAGCAGGATCTTTCAAGATAGGTGGGGATTGGTTTTTATGTGCGTGTGCATGTTCACACATCATTCGTCAGCTGAAGATATTTTTAATTTTCAACTGCTATGTGGAGAAACTCTGACTTATAAGCTGCATTACAGTCTTAATCTGTTTTTTATTTTATTTTGTATGTATCAGCATCTAACACATTCAGTATTGGTTTTATTTCCCTTTAGCAGAATACAGTCCTCAATTTGTAACTCAGATCATGAAAATTTCATTTAACCCCCTTTTCTAAATTACAAAAATATATCACAGAGTTGGTTGAGGGGTTGCAGAGTGTATTTCTGAAATACTGTCGGACATTGGTGAGCTATATACCGTACATATGATTTTCAAGGTGTCAGGCCAGCAACAGCAGACGTATAAAAGGAGGTAATGAAAGCTGGTGAGCTGTTTCGAGTCTCAATTTTTCGTCAGGGCTCACTTTAGAGAAAGCGCCAAAATCCCCTTTGGTGAGAGAAAGGGAGGAATCGAGGTCAAAAACAGTTTAGGAGAGAGAAGAGAGTGGGAGAGTGGGGCTTTTCTGAAATGCAGCAGAAGACTGGATTTTACTCTCCGCATCCTTGACAGATGCAGAAAAGTGAACATTGAAGAGAGGGAGAGGCAGTGTTTGATTCACGGGAGAGGCAGGTGGAAAAGCCCATGAAGATCTTTTGGATGAGGACAGAGAAGGTCAGACGGAGGCAGGAGGGCAGAATAAAAGATGAAGGTGGAGGAAGCAGTGGAAAAGGGAGAGAGAGAGGGAAGAAGTCATGGTGGAGGAGGAGGAGAGGACCAGATGGAGACAGAGAGAGAGGAAGGGCAGAGGGACTGTGCCAAGCAGGGATATCACGAAAGGAGACCGAGTCACTTGTGGAGAGCAGAATGGAGACTGACACAAATTGATGGTCCAAAACATTAAGAGGCTGGAAGCAGAGAAGGGCCCAGAGAGGAATAAGCCAACTCCAATTTCATCTTTATGAATGAGTGAACAGCCAGAGAGGGAGCTATCCAAGGAACACAGGAGAGGAATAATGAAATGATCCCTCTGATTGTGCTGTCTTATCACTGGGATAATAATGAATCAGCTGTGGAGGGAGGAAGGTTGCACGGCGAAATGAAAATTTGATGAGGATCTAAGAGTGAGTGAGTCTTAGACGATGCAAATGAATCAACATTGATCACAGATACAGTCAAAGTCGGCACAAAGTGAGATCAAATAGATCTGCACCTGTCCAGGCTCCCTGAGCTTTACACCCACAGAGACGACAGATCTGATGCACTGCATGCACTGTGGGTCGGATTTATGGAGACTGTGATCACACTTGTGTTTCAGAGATAAGATACCAAAATAAAAGTCACATCTGGTCGCTCCGTGAGTGACAAAACAATCTCCTAAAATAGACTTAAATAAGTGACACTGATGCCGATACTGTGTCTGCTCAAAGGACAAAGAGAAATCAAACTGATAAAGTAAAATCAATGTGTCAGGGGCTCCGATATCAGCATATACTCCACCAATGATGAAAGGAATTAGATTTTCCTCCTTCGTGCAAGTATCAGTATACTGACTCCTCTAAATGATGCAGATGCTGATATCGTCAAAATACTGGGGCTTCTGCAGTGTTTTGGAAAGGTTGGAAAGCTACCCAGGCTGCTGTGAGGTAGGACAAATATGAGGCAGCAAGAACAAATTTGAGAATGTAACCAAAATATCACAGCTGGATTGGGAAAAATAACAAACAACAGCAACAACAATAGGTTTTACAATTGAGATATGTGAGATTTGTAGCTGAAAGTGAAACAGATGAAGTGAAGTCATTTCTCTGCACAGTCTGATGTGTTTGTGGATCCCCTGCTTCTGACTCACAACACTGCAGACCAGCAGTTTGGATAATGAGTGTGCGGAGCCAAGAAGCTCAGATCTGACAGGACAAACACATCTGAGCTTTGATCAACTTGTGAAATACACACAAGGATCACAACAACAGCAATATAGGGATTCAACGTGATCCTGGAAGTGACCTGTTGTGATGTTTTTGTTTGTAATTTTTACATTTTGTATTTGAGTTTGTTTGGCTTTGCTGATGTTTCAATGTGAGTTAGGCAGCATGATTGTCTGACATGACGCAGACGCGATGTGTCATAGTGTTATGCTGCATAGATTCACCGCATACCCGCACACAAGCAGATTGGAAAAATGTTGCAGTTTTCATTTCATCCACGTTAGTGCAGAGCAGAAAAGAACATCGGTAAAAAAATTTTAAAAAAAGACACAGAAACTCCAGCTCTCCAGGCTCTTGATAAAAAAAAGAGTGGAAATGCATAAAGGAGAACTGAAAAACGATTATTGTACAACTCATAAATATATTCCCTAACTGAGCTGAAGCCAGAATATGGCTCATGTGTTCGTTTCCACCATCTTGCCCTTTCATATTCTGCTGGACAGTGCACACTTGTCTGTCTTAGATTAGGTAGTGCAGCAGGTCAGTGTGTGTTTTGGGGCATCTTGCTACCTTTGCGGTATACATCTTTTCTTCTGTTTCTCATTTGTGCTCATTGCGTGTCAGAGCACTCTGTGTTAACTTTCTTATTTGAATTCAAAATTCATAAACCTGCAGCGCCCCTAACCATTCCTGAGATTACACGCTGAGGTAAACCAGCCATTTGCATGGTTTAATGCATGAGTAAGCAGGGACGATGAACTCCTAAGTTGTAGGCTACTTATGCAATTTGCTATTCTTAACGGACTGCCCTGAATGCACCAATGTGGAGGTATGTGGGTGCTGAGTGACAGCCGGATTTATAGCGATGATCTCAGCTCCCAGCTTAGAAACACCTGCATATCTCCTCTTGTAGCAATCAAGTCGACTCTTACTCTGTTCAGGCCTGAACACCAGACACAGTAATACACTGTCAGCATATAATGTATTGTCATAAAGCTGAAGCGGAGAGAGTGGCAGGAGCCATAAAAGTTTCCTTTTAAACTCTGCCGTGCTGTGGCACTGCACTAATGGAAGGGCATGAAGTGCATTCATTTTATGTAAGCAGTCTGAATAAGTGCAGTAAAGACGCTATATGAAATAATTAATATTTTCTAATGTATTAAAGAGACCCAGAGGAGTTTGCTTTTGGTTATAAAAGAGTCTCATATTAAAGCAGAAGTAAGCGATCCGGTCGTTTTGGCTAACTTTCTGTCAGCCGATGGAGTTAGCAGTCCCCGCCCTCGTCCCTACGTCACCACATTCACGCGCATCCCTTGGCTGCACACACAGAGAGGACCGCCCCTTTATGCCGCTCTCTCCTCATTGGATAAAGGTTGTAGGATACAAGAAAAGTTTTCTCCTCGGCTTACAGCAGAGCAGAGTGACTGACTGACCCGTGTTTCAGACCAAACACTCTATATAAGTGATTGCTATATTGCTATAACTATTTAAGACTTATATTAACACAAACATTCAGCTTACTTCTGCTTTAATGTGGATGAACCTTCATTACCCACACTTGTTAATGGGTCCATTTTCGATAAATATATCGAAGGTTTTGTCTTTATAGTTATTTTGATATCATTATTTAGTGGTTGGCTCGCCCAGCATTTCCTAGTTTCGGTTTCCTGGACGCTGCCCGGCGGGTCATGGGAATAACGCCGCCGGATCGCCGTTTATGGTCCGATCTACGACGGTATCTGATCGTCTTCGAACTTTCGACTTTCATTCTTGATTAATGAAAACATTCTTGGCAAATGTTTTCGCTTTTGTCCGTCTTGCGCCGGTCAATTTCACCGTGTGCGTGGAGGCTCATGGGAAATGTAGTGTGAAAACTCCTTATAGTCCCTTTAAATAATATTAATTACTTGTAGTGAATCATGCAGCTAAGATGATTGATTTCATTTCTCATTCAATAATGTTCAGAAATACTTTTTAATTTATAAACTTTGAATAAAGTACTCTGCAGGTAGAAAACTCAGCGCTAAAAATGGCATTGGTTGCTATGCTCACTCCCAGAGTTTGAAATCAAATGGCAGATAACACTGTGATATTAAAGTGCTGCTTTGTAATTTAAGGCACCTATAGCTTCTGCTGCGTTACCCGTTTTTTCATCAGATTAGTGCGAGTGATGATTATATTATTACATCTGAAGGAATCTTACTGTCTGTACCTGTTATTTAATTCATACTCCTGCTGCAGTACCAGGGGGAAAATCCCAGCGCAGCGTGTTTCTAACTTTCACCAGGAATGAGTCTAAACTTGAACGTGTTCTGTGGGTTGACGAGCTGCTGTGGAGCGACAGCAGGAGACATGGTGCTGTGCTGTTTCTGCCCTTCAGTGTCTCTGGTGCTTAACATCATTACTGCCCTCCTGTCACCACAGCAACCGGCCTGTGGTGTGCGTGTTTGTGTGTGTGTTTGTGTGTATTTGTGCATGTGTGTGTGTGTGTGAGTGTGTGTGTGCTTGTTGATGTATACGACGTACATCACACACAGCAGTGAGTCAATCAGAGCTATCCTCATGTCAATAAGAACACAGTGTGGCATCTAAGTGAATGAAGAACCACAACAGGATTCATTACTTTACATCCTATCAGACAATCAACTTTATTAACACAACGCTCACTCCATCACCCTCGTCTCTCTTCCTCCTCTTCTTCTTCTTCTAGTCCCACTATGGCTTCTGTTGTTCTCCTCCAGGACACGGCCACACTGAGGGTTTAATAACACTAAAAGGTTTGCCGCCCCCACACCTCTCTCTTCTCTCCCCCGGTAACCTCACTCATTACTGAAATGATCAGGTCGGCTCCAACACTGAGAAACAACAGTGTGAGTATCACTGTGTTAAAGTTCTCAGGGTTAAATGTAGTTTCATTGAAAAAAAAAAAAGTCTTTCCTCTGGAGTTTTATGTCATGAAAGTGAACAGGTTAAATCTCTATAATTTAGCAGCAGAAACTCAGGGAGTGCTCTAATGTATCTCTCTGAGATGTATCGTTTCACTGTGTTCAATAATAAATGTTTCAGCAGATTTTTTTGAATCTGAGCAGCTGAGCGCAGTGCACTCTGCACTCTGGGTTGTTCACACCCACAGTCTGTTCTATACGTCATGAAAACTACAGTATATATGTCATGTAATAGTAATACTCCACTGTCATGTACAACACCAGTGGTGGAAAGTAAAGAAACACGTGTTACCAGAACTGTCTTTAAGTGCATTTACTTGTACTTAAGTTCAGTATTTCCTTTATCTCATTTTCTATAATTCAGCTCCACACTGAATTTTGAAATTTTATACTTTTATTCTCTCAACTTTATTCATGAGTTATAGTATCTTTGCTGATAAATATTTTACCCACCAAACATATGATGAACTTTTAAAATATGACATTTTTATTGCTTTACAGTAACAACCCAACTGTGTGTCATATCGATGTAATTTTCTCCACGCTGAGCAGCAAATACAGTAGAAGGCAACAGAGTCCAATAATGTAATAAATCATAATTTAACTTGCACAAAAGGCTTTTATCTGCATTATAACTGCTTTGACAGTACAGAGAGTTCACGCTTTTATGCAAGCAGCAATGAGCAAGTGCTGAGTGTAGTGTTGTGGTACAGTATTTGTTTCTCCTGAATGTGTAATTGTGCTATACTGTAGCTCTCAACAGCCTGGTCAAAGTCAAGTGGCAGCAGTAACACAGAACAGCCAGAGTCACTGTTTTGCATAATAATTTATTCACATATTATTTTTTTCACATACTATATATTATTATTGCTGCAGTTCTGGAGCCTTTCAGTGATTCACTTTCAATATTCCCACAATGGGATTCTATGATATCTCTTTATATTTTTCATCTTCATGCATGCTGAGTATTACATTTCACAAGAGCAGGATGCAAATAAATAAAACAGTCTCTTTTTAAGTACATGTCATAATCTATCCATTCTATTAATGCTTCAGTAACATGCCTTTTTCAAAGTCCATAGGGGGAAAACACTTTTCGGAACATATACTCTCCATTAGAGGGTGAAGGCTTAACAAAGAGCACATTAATAATACATATTGTTAAAGCTGGCAATCTATGATTAATCTTCATTACCACCCGAACCCCTGTTCCCCCCATCCAAGTGAAGCCCATCTACACCGCACAGGGAAAAGGCTAACTGTAAGTATTACATTTCATCTATGTACAGTAACTCTGAAATATGGCACCAAATCTGCTTTGTGAAAAAAAGCTTGAGGTTACACGTTAAAATATTTGTGACTACAATACTTTTCCTGTTTAATTGAAAAAACCTTTATGTAACTCTGTTTCTGCCCTAAGACAGCGATCGCACTTTACAAGTCGAAGTGGAGACACTGGCACACATTTGAGTGGTTTCTGAGAGTAAACAGCATACCTCGCAGGCAGCAGGAGCCCTGCAGTGCATTACACAGTGTTGAGAAAAAAAAAAACTAACTCGTCCTCTTTGCACCATGTGTCTCACTGTGAGCAAAGCTCCTGGGCAAGGTCAGTCTGTGGTCTGTCTGGCACCTTATGCAACAACATGAAGAATATTGACATTTCTAAAAAAAAAAAAAAAAGAAAAAAAAAGAAAATGAATGAAAATAAAAATAGCCTGTAACACCGACGACAAACACTGTGATCCAGTCAATGCTCAGTGTACGTTTCTTAGAATATGTTTTAAAAGGTGCTTGTTTGTCTGCTGAGTGGCTTCACTCAGACTATGGACAATGAGAAATAACACTATCTTTCTCTCAGTAGCTCAGATTAGCTTAGCATTCAATTTTCTCTCTCAAAGTCAGAGATTGGCTTTTTTTTCCCACACACACATGCGTATGCATGCACACGCTTAAGCTCTTGCATATGCACGCAGCTGGAAACTGAGGGGATTATTTCTGACCTACAGCAAAGGCAAATAATGAAAAACTTCAGATAATTCAACCTCAGACTATCTTTACAGTATTTTAATTTAATTATTAGTAATTGCTCAGTTTCATCTGTTGGGTTCTTTGAAGGCACCTAGTGTCACCTAGGCAGAGAAGAACTCTCCAGCGTGTAAGCTTTAGGTGTAAGCTTTGTTACGGCAACACAGTTGCCTTTTGAGGAAGGTGAGTCTTCTCTCTTCAAGTGTCAAAGTTTGTACTTTGTGAGTTGATGCTTCATTATGACTACGCACAGTCTGTCTGTGCTCCTGAATAATAATGCAGTGGGTGAGTCTTGTGCCCTAATGATCGGGGGTCCGGGGCCATGGAAAAGCTCTTCTCCAAAATGTAAGAGGTCCTCGAGCCCCCAGGCAGGGGAGCCTCTGTCAGACGTAGGCTGACTCACTGGACTGGGTCCTGCCCAGGTTGGGGGCCTGGGACAGGTGTGAAACATCCTTCTTGCGCACTTCACAGATGGACTTCCTTCGGGCCTGCACCCCTCGGACGGCGGTCTTTATCTTCCTCCAGCCAAGGTGGTTGAGCTCAGCCAAGTTGAGCAGCACACAAATGCCGCTCACCGCGAACATGAAGACCAGAAACACGGTCTTTTCTGTGGGGCGAGAGACGTAACACTCCACCTCCTTGACGCACGGGTAGCGATCACACTCAAACATCCCAGGTACGTTGAAGCCGTACAGGAAGTACTGGCCGGCCAAAAAGCCGATCTCCAGCACGTTGCGGAAAACCACCTGGATGACGTAGAAACGTGAGATGCCCTCCTGCCGTCGCACTTTGGAGCTCTTGTGTGTCTGAGGGAGCCCTCGGGGTCCGTTAGGGATCTCCTTGACCTCCAGGCAGTCGTGGTCCTCCTTGCTGCTGTCGGGGTGCACCAGGATGCCGTTGATGTTGCGAGAATGGAGCTTGCGGGCATGATGGTCGTGATGACCTCGGCCGTGGTGACCGTGACCGTGGTGATCCATGTAAGGGTGCAGGAGCGAGTAGCTTCGGTCTCGTGCTTTGGCCGACTGGTGGACAGAGTATGTGATGAAGCACAGACTTGGCGTGCACACCAGGATGATCTGAAAGACCCAGTAGCGGATGTGCGAGATGGGGAAGGCCTTGTCGTAGCAGGCCTGGTTGCAGCCGGGCTGCATGGTGTTACAGATGAACATGATCTGCTCATCCTCGTACACCTTTTCTCCCACTATGCCTACTATCAGGATACGGAAAATCACCACCACAGTCAGCAGGATCCTGCAGAGAGACAGAGGGAGAAGGAAAGGGCGGTGAGGGGAGGGGGTGAACGGGAGAAAGACAGAATCAGTTAATGAGGAGCAAATACGCAGAGGTTCAGGAAATATCTGGGTGGGACACTGACAATGTAATGATCGCCTTGGTTCAGTCTAATCTAATTGGTGATTGGATGTGGAGTATTTGAGCTTTTTCACCTTATACATGTCAGAGGGAGTCGCACCTACAGTATATCCATGTGTCTGTATGTGTATGTGTATGTACATGAAAATGTGTGTGTGTGTGTGTGTGTGTTGCCACTCAGCTGCCGTCACAAAGAGCACCACAGGATCGTGGAGATGTGCTCCAGATAATGTGCACTTATGGGTTCACTGATTATAAAGGACTGAAGCAGGAGGGGCTGTCAGAGGAGGAAGGTGATTACATACTCATCATCAGGAAACGAAGCACTGCATTCAGTCGTATCAGCACATCGTTGCACATAGACACTTACATTGTGACTGCAGTGTTGTCAAATGCACTGGTACAGTAGCTGCACTTTTCACAAACTGTTAATCCCTGGCTTTCATTGTATACATTTCTTTACTGTTGCAAAGCTATCGATTTAAATATTGAACTTTTATACACGGTTTGTCCCCAACTTGGACATCAAGTGATTGAGGAGGAGTTGGTGGGTCAACAGTGTCACAGCTGCAGAGCTTTTAGGGGTTCATCATCTGTCTCACAAGATTAGATACTAAAAAAAAAGAAAAAAAGTTCCCTCACATCTGCAAAGACGCAGTCAGCTCCTGCTTCGGGGGGCAGAATATGGATATTAGTTAATAGCAACCCAATGCTGAACCGTACAGGAGGCATCTCTTTAAAAACTTGGGGGACTTCCCATTGAGAATCGTTAGTGCGCTGCTGCAGTAAGAGAAAGCTGCGTCTGAGGGGACATGTAGGAAGAAGAGAGAGAAGAGAGCAGTGCAGCTGCTGCTGTTCGAGGCCTCTGAGAGACTGGTGCGCTGTAGTGCTCTTCTTCTGGTGTCGATCCAGCACAGGCACTGCGGAGGAGGACAGAGGCTTTGGGGCTGCACCGTCAGCTCTTTATAATGAGCGAGGAAAGCCTGCACATCATGGGGCTCCCCGGTATTTATGCCACAATGTTAGTGGATGTGCATGCTCCCTGCATGGAGGAGCCAATTACCGAGAACACAGTTGTTACCAAGCAGCCGAGGGCCACACAAGGCAACTACAGGGACAAATAGATGTGAATGGATGCGACCAGTCGGGGTAAACGGCAGCTATGACAACATAGAGGTGATGTTAGGTGCTTCATGTGCATTTTATATACGTGCAGGAGAAGTTGGCCTTTGTTCTGTTGCTTTTATCATCATGTAAAAATGAGATTCATTAGTGTATCTTTTAGTGACTCAAAGATGCCCACATCTGCCTGCCACGGCCGGTTACCACAGCAACCAGCAAATTACTGAAAGGTAAGGTTGTGTGAGTGCAGGGAGAGAGAAAGAGAAAGAGGAGGGGCGGTGGGCACAGAGAAAAGTTTTCTCATTCCTTGGGGAGTGAAAAAATAAACGTCTTTGAATGAGGCGATCAAGGAGGCAGCTTGTGAGACGGGTCTGAAGGTAGAGAGGGAGAAGCGGAGGAACATGTGTTAGTGTGTGAAACAGAGTTAAAATAGAGCAGCGTGCCACTGCAGGACTGTTACCGCTCCACCTGCGAGTGCAGTGCACACCCACCGTGTGTGTTTTAGTGTGAGAAAAGACAGACACGAGGACACGGAGACAAAAGGGGGGGAGGTATAGAGTCAGCCATGTGTGTGGCTTGTGCAAAATGGCAAACGTGTCCGGCCGTCTGTGCTCGGAGCAGCTGCGAGCAGATACGCTACACTGACTTTCACTGGGCTCAGAAAATCAGCAGAATAAAGCTTCTCTGCACCTTTGGTCTTCCAGAAGTGAAATGCAGGGTCGGGTCTGTGATTTAGGTAAAGACATTCAGTCACTCTCTGATCCTTCGCTGTGAGCCCCGTGTATCCCCCTTCATTGGTCTTTTGACAGCAGTGGATTTGACCCGAGGGCTGTTATTGATGGCGCTCTGCACCACGAGGAGTCATTGGAGGCGTACTGCGCACTGAGACAGAAATCTGTAGTCGAGGCCGCACATTTACATGCAAATACGTGTTTAAATAACATGTGAAATATGAAACTAGCTCATGTTCAGTGTCAGTTTGAATCTGGGGAGCTGGACGCTGATTTATAACAATGTTAGAGGCTGCTAGAGAGCGGCTTACAACATGGCTGCGCTCACTTTCTGCTTCTATTCAAGGTCTGCATTTTCTCATGCCAGTGATTATTACTACACCATAATAGCATTAACTAAATGTCAGTAAGTCTGCCTGCTATCCACATCTCTGTGTAATGACACAAGCTCATACACCGAGAAGAAGACCTTCCATGGCAAAAAAAGTAATTAAAATTCTCTCAAATATCTTTTTTTTATCATCCAGACTAACAGATGGTTGTATTTAAAAAAAAAAAAAAAAATACAACACCACTGTCCAGTAAAATGGCTTTTCTTTATGTTCTGTGGAGAACAATGACTCATCCTAATGCTGTATATACCACTGACAAGACTGTAGTGTACTGCAGGCTTGTTGCAATCTGCACCCTTAGGAGGTTCGTCTCATTTTAGCCTTTTTTTTTTTTTTTTTTTAAACAAACAAAAAAAAACATTTTAAAGTGTCGTTCCTCACATGCACGTGTGTGTCCACTTTTATCAAGACAAACTCTGCTAGGGACCAAAAACACACACAAATAGATAAAAAAAAATTATGTTTGATTTGTGTAAAAATCAAAAAAGAAAACTGTTGTGATAATCAATAAAATTACTACAGTTTCATTAATTGATCATCAATGATTGCGCTTAATTCAGATTTAAATAAAACAAACAAATTGAATGTGGTTTCATCCAATCTCTTTCCCACTGCCACTAAAAACATTAAAACCGGTAATTCAAGGTTTTAAAATTGCCAACGTTAATGAGATGCTGTGTGAAAGGCCACACCAGCACACTTGGTTTTCTCAGCTTGTTTGTCCATGATGTAAAAATAAAGTTATTACTTGAAATGAAACATCCTCTGTGTATTCACCACCAGACCAGCTGGGACCACCAGACCAGGACTGAACCTGTGTCTCCTCCCTGCTGCAAGTTTTTGATGCACAGCTTCACAGGGATCAAAAGTAATGATGCATCCAGGCACCATGTGTTTATCAGCATGACACTGCTGCAGGAAACAGAGCGTTTTGCTGGGATGTATGTTGATGATTGAAGGAGAAGTGTAAAAAGTTAATCATGAATCCAGAGAATCACACTTCTTTGCTTTAATTTATGTAAATGCTTGTGACAGACTGTGACGGTTTAACAACATAGGCCTACAGGCTGTTAATGAGAAGAAATAGGCAATGTATGTATTTCCCCTCATAAATCTTCCACCGATCTTTTATCAGCCCACTTTTATGGGATGTATTTACAAGTAACTGTTGACCACCTAAAAGCACAAACCTAGTAAAACTGACTCAGCTTATGTGCTAATTTTCTAAATGGATGAGTGGTGGTGGACTGATTGAATGTTGAACACAAAGAATTTAGGTTTTGTTTCTCCAGAGAAAATACGACACGTCCTGTGACTGAAATTTCACCACCTGCTGACATGAGTGAGTAATAATCTCATCCAGAGAGAGAGAGAGTGATTGCCCACTTGCGAAAACACTTATGGTCTTCCCTTAGACGGGGAACTTTTTCAAAATACTGCGGATATCTGTCCACACTTGTTTGTTGAGCAGTTTTATGTCGTTAAAAAAAAAATCAAGACATTGCAAGTATTGAATGTTGTGCTTGTTTGTGTTTGTGGGCATGTGTGTGTGTCTGTGTGTGTGTATGTGTGTACTGGACTGCTGGATAACAGGATAATCAGCACGGAGCAGATTGCTGCATTAGCAGAAAGTGGTGGACGAAGGTTATCTGCAAACATCAGTGTTTTAAGTTCTGCAGAGTAACGAGCCAATACTGTACATTAGAGCAGATTGGGGGCAGGATAGCCGCGAGGCCTAAACCTGCAGAATATTTAATAACATCCATAAATGATGAAAACGATTTTGGAATTTTTAGCGTCTCAGACCCTGAGGGGGGGTGAATATGAAAATAAAACCAATCAGAGAGTTGATTCAAAAAGGACAACATGGAGAAGATGCAGGCTCTAAAAAACGCTGCACTCTCTTGTTCCTAAAAGTTCCCTAAGTGGGGGATAAATTGTCTCTAACATCAGTCACCACTCACCGCCTCATTTATCTGTCGGCTTCCTGGAGGACCTCCACTCCTTTTCTGAGACCTGCTAAATCCCCAACGCCGAGCCAGAGATTTAATGAGATTTGAAAGAAAATTAATCTGTCTTTGGCTCTGACTTGGGCTCACATGTGAAGCTTTTACTTTCTTACGCTGCATCACTGACGAGCTGGCAAATTCTTTAAAAACAGCAGCTCATCTGGAGGAAAACGAGGTGAGGGAGGTGGCGCTCCAGTCTGTAGGCAGCTGACTGACCTGTAAGATTGTGTGTATAATGTAACGGTAGCTGCTCTTCAGCTGGTGTGTCGGCTGGACATGCAGGCTTCGTCTTTCCCAGAGGCTTTCACACACACACAAACACACACACACACACACATACGTTCATTCATAGAGCAGCTGCTGTCGCCTGCCTCCAGGGATAAAAACGACCCCGAGCACAGCAGCAGATGCACTGGGAAACACACACACACATACACACACACTTTACTCTCTCATACACACACATTATGAATATAAATCACTCTTTACTTTATCTGAGTCTATAGTGGCAAACATGCAAAAGGTGTATATCTGCATATACACATGGCATGCATGCCTACACAGACAGTCCTCTGAAGGACCGGGTGCAGTTTTATCTGTGGAAGGACCCTGAGTAAAAATATTCCTCCCGCCCATACACTCTCAATAATAAGCTCCAGTGATTGCTGATGGCAGCACATAATGAATAAAGACCTTACCAGGCAGAGAAATTAGGCAGCTTAATTACCAGAGTGCAGACATTTCTTTCCTCCCGCCCCTCATCTATTGCTCGTCCCTCAAACTGTTTTGGTTTAAGGTCTTGCCCACGTATCAGGCAGACGTGCATGACCGCCTGCGGAGCCACTAAGAGCCGGTGTGACGAATACATTAATATAAGCCAAACTCGTGTGTCTTCAGCTGCGGTGGTCACTTATTTCTAACGTCCTCTTCAAATACTTTATCAGGAAGGTTCTCCTGAGAGAATAAACCGTGGATAGTTTCAGAACAACTCTTTGGTATTTGTGATTTTAGATTAAAAAAAACATGACTGTATTTCATTTTGTAAATTTCTTTTGTGCCACGACAGAGCCAACATGTGCAAATGTAATGATCTCTTTCTCTCAATATGTCTGAAGGAAATGGCATCCAGCTGTTTATGGAAAAACAAAGGATGTACACAAAGTTAAATGGGCAGGGAAACTCTACAAGTAACTGCCCCAGTTGTCCCTAATCTGACACAGAGGACTTGAGATATGATAATACATTAACACAAAACTTCAGATGCCAAAGGTTTCTGAACTCTAACTGGAAACAAATGGACAACACAACAACTGTCCAAAGCTGAGAGACGTTGTGTTTGAAGAAATCCCAGACAACTTTTCCATTACAAGTCACCGCACGGCCCGACCATGCACGCTGATGATAATGTAGTCTACACCAGATGCAGCCTTCCTCCATCCCCATTTGTCTTGATGCCATCTAAAATTAGCCTTTCATCTAAAATTGCGCTTTCATCTCAATTCCAGCTAAGACAGGCAAACATTATGCAGAAGTGTTTCTATCTAAAACAACTTGAGAATTAAAAACCTTCAAATGAACGGCATCAGCGTTTTTGCTTTGGTTCCTATAACCACCATATTTTGCTGATCGCATCAATATATGATTTTAGAATATTCAATAAATGTATCTGGAGCAGTGAACACTTCTCCACAATTAACGCAGTTTTCATGGTAAATATAAAGCAGGATATTGGTTCTAGTTCAGTGTGAAACACAAAACATTAGCTAGAGAAATCTTATCTGCAGAAAGGATCTATTTTCACTAACTCATTTTCTCTCACTATACAGTATCTAACTTTATCAGCAGTTAAGACAGGCGGCCCCTCACTTGCACATTATATGTTAGGCTTTAACACTGTATTACATCTACAGTTCTGTAATAAGCCCCTTGTTTCAGGTGTACAGTAGTTGCAGGAAAAGTAACTGCCTCTCAAACTGAGTGCATCAGCACAGATTTAGCTATAGACCTATTAGAAACATACACATCTGAATAAATCTGAAGTTATGTAGTTTAATATATTACGGCTTTTGTTTTTCCCCCTCCTCACTTAAAGTTGTGTTTAACTGGAGTTACATGTTTAACCTGATGGTAAATTCATTATGTCTGCTGGAGTTGTCGCCATGATTTATTAACAGGTTTATGAGTCATGTGACCGAGGCTTTTAATACGTATGATGATGAGCGCCGTGTGGAGTCAGTGTGGCGCAAATCTGCTCCCATAAAGATAATCTGATCATAAAGGAGACAAGCAGCTCATGTGGTGTTTGATGCCACAGTCAGACTGGCAACAGCGAACCAGGCGCTCACAGAGCTGACACGACTTCTCCTCCTCAGCCGTAATGGTCACTGACTCGGCTCACTAGGCATTGCCCCACTTGGCCAACTGGTGCAGCACGGAGTCAAAGATGGAGGATTCAAGGATGTAGAAATAAATCTGACCTGACATGAACAATGAAATGTTCATAATTGTTTTTGTTCTGAATGAACGTTTCTTTGACCAGTCGCACTGAAACGCTGGTTGTTTTATGATGATTTTCAAGTCCACATGTAGTTAATTTCAGTTCACTGTAGCTACTACCACGTCCTTCAGAGAGTAAAAAAAGTAAAAAGATGAATGACGTACATGTACATAAACGTAACCGACCATGGACACCACAAGGTCTCATTTCAGTGTTCGTCATTTTGCAGCAGCCAGTTTCTTTAATATGTTCTGAACTCTCAGCATCTTTAACCTTCAATTCCACATAGGAGTATTTAAAGAGATGTATAGGCTACAACTGTCGAATATGAAAATACTGTGATTACATGTCTAAAAAGGTCACTATTCACAATTTCCACTAATGTGTAATCTCTATATGAAGTTAATAATAAAAAAAGTGTGGCTGAATACGTAATACTTGTGTTCTTCTGAGGCACATTATTCTATTTTCAGCCACATGTAAGAAAGCTGTTAACAGAACTGTGATCTATAATAATGCGATTAAATTAATATGTTGCAAACGGTTGCTTTTTTCACACATGTGCACAGATTTGTGGTCATGAAATGTAAAAAAAAAAAAAATCGAACACACTTCTTTTGGTTCAGTTTTTGATCTCCACCAGCTCTGTAGCAGCTTAATGCTCAATTATGTTATTCAGCTGGTCACTAACTTTATCGGTCTGTTTACAGAGAAACAAACAGCACAGATGTGGAAGACAAGCTCCATAGATAGGAGGGGAGAAGCAGAATCAGGTGGGTTGTTTTCTCATTTAGTGAGGCCTTCAGCATCATATGTAGTTTTTTCCTATCCTCTTCGTTATACAGCTTTAACAATAAACACCTCCACTACATGGCCCGTATAACTGCCATTAGATAAGCTGCGTATTTGCTGCTGTAATGACATCGAGGATCGCATGTCAAAACATCCACTTCTGACTGAAGTGCAAACGTCTTAAGGCCACAACAACAACAACAACTTCTCCTTCACTTATGATACTCACAGACTTTTCTGGCAGATTATTCATGTTTCTTCCGCTGTGATTAAAAGAAAAGAAAAAAAAACCTGGCTGTCGCTCATAACTGTTGCCAGAACTTCCTCCCTGGCAGCTCATCTCTGCTTCACCATGAATTAAGTTTGACACTTTTAATTCCATCATAGCTTGAATTTGATTTGTCACCACACTTCAAGTGTACATTTGAATCAGCAACCTACTCTGAAAAGCACTCTAACGCTAACACCATAAAGACAACACATCACAGCACTCCCCATGTGTAATGGTTTACTGTAGTCATGCACTATCATTATGAGGATAGCTCACTGTAATTAGTGTACTCCTTACATTAATGAACTCCCTTGGCAATTCAGTCCAAATGTTTGCCTTTGAAGTACATCAAGGAAAACATAACGCTCAGAAAATGTCACGAGTAAGTTGCTGTACATTCTCTATCTTCAATTCAAACCAACCTTGTTTTCTCTTAATAAAACAAATGTTTGTATTAGTCAATGCATTTGACTCTAATAAAACAGTGTGGTGTTCATTGGACTATATTAATCATGTTCCCATTATAACACACACACACAGCTCTTCTCTTCAAAACCAAAGACTAAATAACCACTGAGTGACTCAACGTGCAATTGGCATTATAGGAAACATCTGGATGTATTTCTACTAAGAAATCCACAGGTTTAAAACATATTATATTAACTTAAATGCAGCTCAAATCATGGCCTCAAATATACCTGTGGATTTGAGAAAACTTGTCCCAGCCTAAATAAATAATTACCCCACAATCATTGTAATAAAAAACATTAAAGCTATGTATAGGGAAACATTACACGCCTGGTAAAGCGCATACACACACCATCGATGTGTTGCTGAAATGAATAATAGCCTGTGCTGAATGAAAGCTGAGGTCAGCTTTACTGGCTAAATCCCTCCCCGTCAAACAGTTTAATCAATAACATTCAACATCGGGGATTGCTGCACAAATAAACTAATGACAACTCTGGATGCTCAGAAAAATGGTTTAATTTGAAAGACAGTCCCGCTCCTCACCACAGGATGATGGATTACTAATCCTGTCGGATGCTGAGATACAGCCGCCTTTGTTTAGCTTCGTAACACAATCTTCCCAGACGGTATAGATTTTATCCAGGGAGATGACCATTAATGACACATGAAATATACTCCAGTTTACTATTAGAGAGCGTGATGCCCTCAATTGAAGTAGAGTATTTCTACACGTCAAATTATTTTGGGAGAAGTAGGGTGCCCTTCTCAAAGTAGGGTACCTCCTTCTTGTGGATATCCTGACCTATTTAGGAAAAGTGGAGAGAGCACAAATACGTGCATGAAAACTTCAGGAGTGAACAACTTCGGGGCAAAGGAGGAGCAAACTGTCATTTCGTCTTTACAGCCAACAAACAGAAGCGTAGATATATTTGGTTTCGTCAAGCCTTTCAAGTCTGTCTATTCATGTTCTGTTTTTACTTATTCATTTGTCTATTTTTATTCCTGTACCATATGAGCAGAGTTAAAGACCAACGAGGTATTTTATGTATATAAATCACATCCTCTGCTGCTCTTTGTCCACTCCATTAAAAGGCTGGTCAAAACTGCATACATTTTTGATGAGTGGCTTGAAATGGAGCACAACTTAGAACAAGGGTCACATAATACCCATTAAGATTTTATGAAGTATTTACAATGTTCAAGCGGGGAGTGATAGGTGTTGAATAATAGATCGTTTAACTTTGTTATGCTGAAAACATAAACTGATGAGCCTTCATTCACCATAAATATGCGGTATTTCTTTCTTTTTTTTTCAAATCCAAATTCTAAAAATCACTATTATTCTCATAGAAGTACAACTTACGACCTAATGTGCTTCAGTGTGTCTCTGTTTTGTAAAGGTGCTGTTTATTCAGCCAAACCTGCACTGCTGTGTTTGCATTGACTGCATGTAATTTCTCAAAGAACAGCAACGCCTTCACTTTTTAGGAGCCACAGCGAGGGCGTTAGATTCAGATGAACATGAAATTAAGGAACACAAAAGGTCTTGTGTATTTTTAGAAAACCATCTCAATGCAGCACACACATATCGAGTTTGTATTGTGTGTGTGTGTGTGTGTGTGTGTGTGTGTGTGTGTGTGTGTGTGTGTGTGTGTGTGTGTGTGTGTGTGTGTGTGTGTGTGTGTGTGTGTGTGTAGACAGTTTCCTCAGCAGCAGGGTCAGGCAGCAGCTCCAGAGGAACGAGCTCTGACACAGATTCTCCTCTGAACCTCTGCAGAGGGAAAACTTCTCCCTTCCTTCCTCTGTCTCCTCTCTGCACTGTTTTTGATCTGCCTCTACAGCTGACATCCTCTCCTTCTCTATCTGTCCATCCAGCAAGCTTTATTTTTTATTTTTTTATCTTCCGTAGATCACTCTAGTCCTCCATTATCTCTGCCTCTTCTTTTTTTCGCTCTACTTGTCTTTGGCACTGACCTCACTACGGCATTGCAGTGTAGGAGAAGATGCATCAACACACTTCCTTTCTCTCCTCCTATACCTGCAAGGTGAATAACTCAAACCCAAAGGCTTCATCCTCTCATGGTCGAACACTTAAGACTCACACTGAGACACACCTGTGGTCTGAAAAACATCTGAGCCCCGCACGAGATGTGTCTGTATGTGTTTATGATTGACTGCAGTATGTTGTAAGTGAGCATCATAGAGAAATGCTTAAAGTAGAAGGCAGAGCATTTAGATTTTCATACAGTATCCAGGGGAGACTGAGAAGTTGAATGAAAATGTATATATCTTCATCAAAATAAAACAAAAGTGACAGCTCGTATGGCAAGAGCGATAAGTCACAAAGACAAATGGCCTGAGATACTAGAGAAATGCCACATTGACTTGTTCGCAGCATTGTGTGGACAAATCTGTTTTGGACAAATCGAAAAAAAGTACAAGTGGGTTATTTGTCCAACTGGAACAAACATGTCATATTTGCACTAGAATGTATGTTGTGGAGGTGTTTGCAATGCTGGGGGACACCCACGGAGGGAAACACTATATGAAGAGGTGGAATAATTGAAACGATTTGTATGTGACGTTGTTGTTTAGTGTTGCACCACCAGACCTACCAGACATCTCTGTCTTTCAACATTGAAATTACAGTATTTATAGTAGCCTATGAAGTATAAATAAACGAAACTTTGAGACATATAAAACACAACTGCAAACATTATCAAGGCTGCTGATCAGTCATATTTTACACAAAAACAGCTGTATATCATCAGCATCAAAACAAAAAACGTGTGTTGACGACAAAAATCAGGGATGTAAAGTTCTATTGATATAACTGCATGTAATTCTGAAGGTGCTGTAAAGTGAAACCACAGTATCTACAGAGAAATATTTGTAGGAAAAGTGCAAATAAAAATTCTGCCCAAAAAGTCTTTGTGAGGTCTTTTTTTTTTTTTTTTTAATTAAATGCACCTAGTATGAAATTATAGGCTGTGTCATCACCTGTTAGCAGACTACTTCTGTCCAGAGCAGAAACATGATTAATTTACCTAATTAAGACCCAGAGTGAGAAAGATTGTGATACTACAGTGATACAGGCTGCACTAAACTGCTGGTTATCCAACGCTGAAAACCACAGGGTCATGTTAAAACAGTGAAAAAAAAAAAAAAAAAAAAAAAAGGTAAATTGGGTTTGCGCCGGTTAATGAGGTCATTGCAGCCTTGACAATGATTTCGGTCACTGTATAGTCAAGATTACAGTCATTGGTTATCCATGCACACACCGCACATCACACAGTTAGAAGACAGGCTCATGGAAATCACAATACACAACATTAATCTTTGAATGAGTCATATTATGCAAGCCACCTGTGGTTAGTCAGAGGCACAGAAGCAACTCTCAATTTGTCTGTCTCTTTCATAGACCACAATTAAGCTAACCTATGCCACTGCGTATTGTCTGTCCATTTCTATTTTTATCACTGGTCTGTATTCCTAGGCTAATTATCTGTCCTATGCCAGGGCATAGGTTAGCTTAAAACCTACAATTAAGAAGGAGCTTAATTGTAGCTGGATTAGACAGTCTAGACATCCAACAATGCTATCTGACAGTGTCTCATGGTGGAAGTACATTATCCTCACGTTGCAAGAGAGAGGGTCGGCACTCAAACAGATGACTGACATGCAAATCGGTTCCAAAGTTTTGATGCAGGGGAGACTTTTCAGCCATGGGGAGATTTCACTGTTCTGTTCTTTGGAACTTCATCCTTGGAACTGCAAGCGGACACATGCAAACTCTTTTAAAAGACACTACACAAAGGCTGAACATCCTATTTGTGATGCCATCTAGCAGTTGCTGCATGCTCCGGCCACACCCTGTGAAGTGCAGGACTTCACAATGCACAACAGTGCAACAGTACATCAAAGTTGGTTGTGTTCACAAGTGCAATAGACCACACCTGACCGCACCCAACAACGCAGTTGGGTGTGGTCAGTGGTGCGACAGACTTGAACCTTTCAACCCATAGAGGTCAGTGCAACAATTTTGACTCCATACTTGAGTTAGTGTGGAGTTGCTCGTAAACAATCTAGGAGGCACCTTTACAGCACAAAACTGTGCCTGTGGTGAACAATTCTCCAACTTGCTGGTACATCCAAAAACATCATTCTGATTTAATGTTAAGTGTCACTGATTTCCTGACCATGCAGACACATGCTTAGGATTAGGAGTCAAGTCTTTATCTTTAGTAGTTTTTTTTTTAATTGCTAAAATTGTCTATGAATGTCTTACATCTGACATCTAAGAATGGCTATCTACAAGTAAAAAGACAAGATCAAGACCACCACTTAATTTTACATGGACACCCTAATCCGACGCTCCTCTGTCCACCAAACTGCATAACAATTCTCCAATACGTTGTTTTTAGATATCCTGCAAACAGGATAGCTAAAAGGCAAGGGTAAAAAGAAGTTCGGGGACCTAGATCCTAAAATAGCCACTCACGAAATACTGTGCAAACTGACTCCAAAGACAAGGTTTCTTGGCTCACATGGCATAGACAAGCAAAGTAGAAGAAGGGAACCTCATTGGGAAGCAGCTAATGTTACAGCTAATGCCCTAGGGTCAGCTAGAGAGACGTGTAGGACAAACACAGTCTGAGGGAAACCAAAACAAACAGGGATCCTTTACAGAGCATTTCACTGTAGTCGACACAGTAGCACATAGCTGTGGGCATCATAAAAAAAACTACTTCCTGTATGATCAAATGTCTTTACTTGGTCCAGTTAGGCTATGTCTAAAAAAAAATCTAATTTCATGTCATTTCAAAAGGTGGCAAATTCAACTAGTATACTCTATCATATGGTGAACAAGAACTGGCGCATTAAGGACTGTTTCTAAAATGACCCGGAAAAGCATTGCTCATTTTACTGAATGTATTTAAGATATTTAGAAAAACCCTTTATAATGTTCAGCCAGCCAGCATGATCAACAAACAGCTCAAATTAAGCAGATAAGAGGAAGGCGTTACCTCATTCACTATGACTTTTTAAAGAAGTAGCAGACAAATTGAGAGTTGCCTCTGTGCCTCTGAAAAACTGTAGGTGGCTTACACTCAATGAATCCTCCAAAGATTAATTTCCACCATGTTTTTGTACCCTGTGCTGCCAGGGTATTGATACTGATTCAGCTGCCAAGACTGGATTTTAAAGCTGCATTAAGTAATTTATGACCACTAGGGGGCGGAAAGACTCCAGAACAAGTTCAGAACAGTTAGCAATTAGCTTATGGAAGTTGTTATGGCTAACATGTTAGCAAACAGTTGCCTACTTACATATCCAGTAGAAACAGAGCAACACGGACATCCCTTTGGTCTCCTTTTTCTGGCCACCTGTTGAATGTAATCCCAATATTCACTGGCATTTAGCCCCTGCTTGGTCTCCCAACTCATGAGAAAAATATGTTTATTTTCGTCTTACTAAAAGTCAGACTTTCTTCACGAGTTACTTCGGCTCTTTGCCATTTCACACTGGGTAGTTGGGTTTTTTTTAGCTTCTGTGCTGGGAGCAGCTGCCAACGATCATCATCGAAGCTAACATTGTTTTGGTTTTATCGCTCCGGGGAACCAAAACAATGAGCTGATAATAGCTGAATGCTACGTGGGATGTTGATTCTCAGTGGGAGCAGCGTCACTTCCGTTCCTATCCCATAAGTAGAAGGGAGTCGTAGCCTATTTTAAATGGTAGCTACAAAATGTCTATATTGCTTAATGCATCTTTAAATCAAGTCAACATACACCACCTATGCAGGTTTTCTTTCCGCAAGACTAGACCAGGTGATTTCATAGGTTTGCACACTTTCTACCGCCGAGGAAGAGCTTACTGAAATGACTTGGTGTAGTGTTTGGTTGGAAGGAAAATCTCCATCTTGCATGGATTTCAGATTCCTGATCAACACGGGGTTTTGGCATTAAGTTGGCTCACATCATCTCTGTCGCTGTGGTGCAATTACAGTGTTGCTGATTGTGAAGGATATAGCCCAATCGCTCTGTGCAGTCAATGAGCCAGTTTTCACTCCTTCAACATACACGCACACACATACAAACACACACGCGCACACACACACAAGTACATATGTACACCCACCCATACACAGCCACTGGAACAGAGAGGTTAGGCCATGCCCTCGCTGCAGACTACCTGTGGTCTGGGGTAATGAGCACAGCAGTGCAGTCAAATTCATTGTCTCTGCAGCTTTGTGTGTGTGTGCGTGTGTGTGTTTTCTTTCTCCAGAAAAGTAATTTACAAATCAGAAATCTATACAGCCAGGTTTCACAGGCTAAATCATGTTGACTCTTCAGTTTTCCAAATGAGCATCCCAGTGGGACATTTGGGTTGTGCTTAATGGGTGGAAAATTCCACTTTTGCTTTTAATTAATCACACAGAGATGATGTAGAGCATATTTTTCACACAGATTTTACAGCGTGTCTCCATGGCATGTCTCCACTGCTGATCAAACTAGAAGCTCATCTGTTCAACCCTCCACCACGAACCATTGTCAAACAAAATACATGTAAGTTTGATGATCAGAGCGTTACTGTGATGCAAATCAGAGCGTCTATATTCGCTAAGAACGAATCGAATGAACTTTGTTTTTTCCTGTAATTTTTCTCTCCAGTTCACACAGAGTTCAGATCCATTTACTCCCCTTTGATTTTAACTTCCACACCTGCTTGTTCACCATCCTTTCATCTACTGCACCTCTGCTCTCCCCCTCACTCCCACTCCCCTCTCCTCCTTCTGTCCTATTGGTCTGTGGCCGCAACAGCATCAAGCGTAATCTATCAATAGCGAGGCTGTTAGGTAGTATCAACACAGGAACCTCTCTGAATTAACTATAATGCCCAGTAAAGCCTACTATTGATTATGTGCAATTAGTTTATCCCTTAACTAATGATGGCTGTGGAGGATAAGGGTGAGGAGAGCAGGGATGAGGAAAGGACCGGGGAGGCAGGAGTCACTGTGGGGGACTGGAGAACAGAGGAGAGCACTGGGACAAGTCTGAGGAGGGTGGTTTCTGACGGGATGCAATCAACTGACACATACAGAATTAGACACATATATTTACACACATATATATATACAGTATGTATGTGTGTGTGTGTGTGTGTGTGTGTGTGTGTGTGTGTGTGTGTGTGTGTGTGTGTGTGTGTGTGTGTGTGTGTGTGTGTGTGTGTGTGTGTGTGTGTGTATAAGGCACAATAAAACATCAATCAGCACATCAGTACAGAAAAGCTTGGATTAACAAAAGGAAGAAAAAAAAGGACAGCGACACCTTTACACACAAATCGATCAGTGTCTTACCTTCCAATCATAGTAGAGTGCTGCTGGACCGCCGCCTCCAGCAGCCTCTCCAAAATGGTCCATTCTCCCATGGTGATGGAGATGTGGCAGCGCTGTCAGGAGAAACACGACCCGGGGAGCTAACCCCTCTTTCACTGACAGACTCCTTCTTCTTCTTCTTTTTCCTTTTCTTCTTCTTTCTCTTCTTCTTTTCTTTTTCTTCTTCCTCCCAGGACCGGCCTGCGTTCTCGTGGACCTGCCGGCCAGCGGGGGTACACCCAGCCCCCCCCCTTCACCCACCCCTGTCCCACACCAGCTCCCTCCTGACCTCTACACACTGACCTGGACGCTCGTCAGTGCGTCTTTGACTTTGTGTGTGTGTGTGTGTGAGTGAGTGAGTGAGTGAGTGTCTTCTCCCGGGCCTGTCCCGCTGCTGTGCTTCTCTTCCTGGTGGAGGAGAGGTGCTGAGCTGATTGCCTCCCCCTCCTCTTTCCCTCAGTCTCTCCCCCTCCCCTATGCAGTGATGCTTGTCCTCCCCCTGCCGCACCAGCCTGTTCTGCGCTACAGCATATGCTATAGCTCACCATATGACAGCCATGTTCACCCTCTCTTTCCACTCGGCTCTCTTTGTCCCCTTGCTCTTCTCTCCTCTTCCTCCTCTGTCCCTGCCTTCGTCCTCCACCCTACCCCCAGGGCACTCCTTGTACTTTAGCTGCACTCCCTGCCATCAGTGCTGCTCTGCACTCGTCCTTGCATTGTGCAGGATCTTTTGCCTTTGCTGCACCCTTGCTCCTCTAACCTAAACACACACACCACATACAGATGATCCTCCTTGGCTCACCTCAGCAAACAACCGTAACCACACACACAAACAAACACACACTTGTGCTCGATGACAGCTCTGAATCCCACTCTCCCACTTCCTACTGAGGACTGCAGATGCACACCAGCACACAAAGCTCCTGCCTGCTGAATGTCATTTTACGACTGGAGGAATGGTCGCTCCCACAGCTCCGAGCGCTACAAGAACCCATAAAAACCTGCACACATACACACACAGCACGCACGCACACACACACACTCGGAGCTGCACACGCAAACACACTACCACCCAGCCCCTCAGTAATAAATCAGCTGCCTTGCTGCATCCAGTGAGGCTGAACCAAGGCAGCGCGCTGCAGACCTGCTGTCCTGTGTTGTCCCCCTGGCTAATTTCAGCACAGTCCAGTGCCCAGAGTCACGTCTGCCGCAGAGAGCAGCGATGAAAAGCTGTCCTGTGAAGCCTATTTCTGGGTTCCATCATCTTGCATCCCTTTTCTCTCTCTCTCTCTCTCTCCTCCCCTCTCCTCCTCCTGTTCTCCTTCAACCTCCACTCTCTTCCTCTCTCGCCTCCTTTGCTCACGTCTGTGTGCAGATCTCAGTCCTGCCAGCTACCTCTGTCTCAGTGTTCAGTCCTCATCTCCGCTTGGTGCTCCCTCTCTCTCTCTCTCCCTCTCTCTGTGTGTCTGTCTCTTTCTCGCTCATGAAATCACTCTATCTCTGTCTGTGTGAGCATGCAACAAACCCCCCTCCACTCCTCCTCCTCCTCCTCCCCCTCCTCCTCCTCTCATAGATCTGTTCTCTCTCTTCTCCCTCTCTCCCTCCTTCCCTGCCTTCCTCCTCTGGTAAATGTGCTTGGATTGCTACCCTGATCGCTGCTTTACTTGTGCTTGCAAGAACGCCTCCCACTGTACTGCTGTGTCTGTTCCTGCCTGCTGCTGCTGCACCGTAAGAAGGGATTTGAGATCTAACCGTGCCTTCTGCCCTGTCTCCACTGTCATCCTTTGTTCCAGTCTGGAGGCTCGGCGGTGTTTCCCATGCTCTTGCTCTCTTTTCTCACTCTCCGCCACACATCATCCAGCCCATGCTTCCAGTAGGAGGATTACAGGAGAATCGTGGCTCTGCTGCTACACCCCACCCCCCACATCTATCTCCTCCCCCTCTCCATCTTACTGTATTGGTGATGACAACACACCTATTTTACCCTGAGCCCAACCCTCATACCTTTTTTAGTATTTCCTCTCCCCATCTTTTCTATCTCTTCCTCGTTCGCTCCATCCCCCCCCCCCTCTTCCATCACAACCTCCATGCTCTCTCTCCTCCTCTCAGGAGAGATCAGTGCTGTATTGTACTTTGCTGTGACATTGAAAGCTGCATTCATTAGATTTATATTAAGGTGGTGAGGAAATGGGATGGTCTCCCTCCATTACACACAGATACAGGAAGATGTGCAGCATGTATTTAGTACACGCTCTTACAGTAGAAAACCCCCATGTACTGTTGTCTACATCTAAGACCAGCAATGAGATAAACAACTAGAGAAATGTGAGCCCCCACATGTTTTTTTCTTCAAGAGATGAGTCACAGCAAGGTTTTCCCGTCTTGAGGACTGAGTCAACGTTTGCAGAAGTAAATGATGTAGTGCCGTGACATGAGACCAGCACACCAGAATTAAATCATGGCTCTGGGTGACAAGTTCAGTTCATTTGCACTGCGGTTGTTTTTAGTCACACTTCTTTGAATTCAGATTACATGCTTTTCTGGTTGACAGTTTCTTTGTTCTACAATAAGGTGCATGCCTTTGGGGCGCTTTGGAAATTCTTATACCGCCTTAACAACCTCAAATCCTGTGCTACTGTATTCATAAAAAAAAAAAAAAAAGCGCAAAAAGCATTGAGGTGAGCAAATTCATACTCACAGCCCTTACACAACAACCTCAACAGTGCATTAGAGATCGATCCATCTTGTTGTACACGTGCATGCACACATGCAAAATCCCTCTGTTGGTGTGAGTGTGCGAAAGAGTGGGGGAGACAGAGAGCAAAAGAGGATTTTGTCAGTTCAGCATCTTTAGTGGGGGGGATTTGGGGTCTTTCCCTCACCAAGGGCATATGGTGTAGGAGTGCTTTTGAGGAGAGGAGAGCAGGGAGGCGGCGAGGCGGGCAGCGGGGTGTGATGGGTTTGGCGATCGAGGCTTGGGTCGCAAACAGAGCAGCTGAAGCGCTGGCATCAGCCGGTCGGCCCCCCGAAAGAGACCTCAGAGCTGGATGGCACATGAGTGAGAGAATGGCGCAGGTGTGTCTTCAGTGACCTAGAACAGCCGGCCCAGGCGTGCAGAAAGACCCACACTGTACTCACACAATCACAATGCATCACCACATACACTTACATGAATGGCAACATTAATGTAATTCATACTGGTGCAAGTGGGAGGGTCCTGATGCGGAAAAATGTGTCTTTCTTTTATTACTAGTGCAATTATAATACCTGATATACTTCTATTTTGTATATTCTATAGAGATCCAATAATTTAAATTCAATATAATACAATATTTCTTTTCTTTTCTTTTTTTGGCCTAATGTTAATAAGGGTTATGTAAGAGTTAAATATTCTCCACACAATCAAAACAAGGGCACTTGATAAAATATGGAAATCAGAAGTGATTAATAATAAGTGTGAGTATGATTATGATGGGTCATGTTTTAGTATTCAAATTAATGCAAGTAAAGAGAGCGCCTAACCCAGCTTTGTCAGTTATTTAAAAAAAAAAAAAAAAATCCCTACCACCTCAGGTCCTACTGGATTATTTTTGTCATGAGCTAAAGAAACACCAATAGTGAGACAGGTGTTGGAACCATGAACACAACTTTATAAATGTGCAAACTATATTTTTTCCTATATTTTCTAACATTATTGATCTTTATTGCATGAATTAATATTCTGAATTCCAGTTACTGTGAAAGGAAATCAATAATCTGTGAGACATGGATTATTGAAATAATGTATTGATTACTGATCAATATATTTATCACATTAAATCCTCACACCTGCATTTTAAGAAAGTAAATTAAATCAATGTTGCTGCAGAGCTTCAACCTTCTGGGCAGCAGCTGTCCAGTGAGCTGGAGGTCGAGGGTAATTGAATAGGTCCTGTAAACATTACACCATGATACCAATTTTTTTTTTTTTTTTTTTTAATGTCTGACACAATGACACAATAGACCTAACAAGTTGGATTGTCACTTTCACACCTACTACCGCTACCAATAACTGTGATTTTCATTTTCAGATAATTAATGCCAGTCGGTTGTTGGCATGATTTTTTAAGGTTTCTGGCAAAAACCTGGGAAAGATAATACAGCAAATAGTATAAGACTGTGCATGTGCAGATTCCTGTGATGTCTTAAAATAGAAAGCCTGAACAAAGAGAGGTGCCATTCTTTCATCATCAACAAAATGGCCTAATACTGTCAAGGGAGAAAGCTTAAGCACTCCTGTCTAAGTATTAGCTTTTTCAACACTGGTATAGAAAAGCCCATAGGGATGTAAAAGAATAGATAGATAGATAGATAGATAGATAGATAGATAGATAGATAGATAGATAGATAGATAGATAGATAGATAGATAGATAGATAGATAGATAGATAGATAGATACAGTAGATAGATTATTTGCTATCGGCTATTGCTTATAGGCTACCCTTTTTACAAAAAAAAAGAAGAAAGAAAAGAAAAAAATCTTCAATGAGGTAATTGCAAGGAGTTACACCATAGGTCTTCAGGACTAATGTCTTACAAAACTTAATCTTACAAAAGTCAGTAGGCCTATTCCTCTTCTTCATACCTGATTTGTACTTTGGTTTGAAATAGGCCTAGGCTATGTTTTTAAATGATGAAATTGAACTACACATTTTTTATTCATCACCACAGC
The DNA here is from genome assembly GCF_905171665.1 of Trachurus trachurus. NCBI lineage: Eukaryota > Metazoa > Chordata > Actinopteri > Carangiformes > Carangidae > Trachurus > Trachurus trachurus. Next base: position 13,582,126 of record NC_139903.1, on the reverse strand, counting down.
TAGATAGATAGCTAGATAATGCCAGTCACTGCTCATGTAGATACTAGGGATGTAATCTGTGTAATCTGAATCACTTTCAGACTCATCGGGATAACTAATTGAGATTATCATAAAAGTTGCTTAGTAGGTGAGATGTGCCGGTGTGGTGACACCGCCCTCTCGTGGGTTTGTAAAGACACAACAACATTCATTCAATTTACCAATTTAATAGTCTAGTCTAGTCTACTGGTTTTTGTGGTTTAATCTTTAAACCCATTGTGTTGGATTTTGACACAATGAAGGAAATGTATCATTCAGCCGGTGTTAAATTTGTGTTTGTGTGTGTGCGTCAGCCCGTGCGTCTACCTGCGTGTGTGTGTGTCCTCCAGCGGTAGATGGCAGCATAACAATACGGTTGTGTTAATTTAGCCGACGAAGAGGAAGACGAGCGGGTCGGAGGAGGAGGAGGAGGAGAAGGAGGAGGCTAGTAGCTGCGGTGGGTCCAGACATGTCAGAGGAGGATCGGCAGTGACGCTAACTTGGCCGCAGTAGAGTTAGGGAGTTGTTCAAAAGTGTCTCAGAGCTTATTAAAGGTCTGATTTTGGAGCAGGAAACCTCGGCAGCTGACCTGAGTAGAGGGGTCGGCAGGCGGATGACAGGTTGCGGATCCAGGACATTGTAGTAGCAGGCAGCAACAACTGTGGTTAGCTTAGCTTAGCAGCAGCAGCAGCAGCAGCAGCGGTAGTAGCTGGGAAGCTCCCGAGAAAAGTGACGCCAGGGGCTCGTCGTTGTTTCATACAGTCATGTCTTCGGCCGGAGACTTCGGAAACCCTTTAAGGAAATTTAAACTGGTCTTTCTCGGGGAACAGAGCGGTAAGTCAAGACTTTGAAGCTGAAAGTTTTGTCTGATGTCGAGTCGACTGGTGGCAGTGAGTGAGTGAGTGAGTGAGTTGTGCTCCAAACGGAGGCGGTGATTAACGTTAACAAGCTAACAGGCTAACAGTAAGTTAGCTGCGTAACGATAAACTTGGCTCGGTCGGAGCATTGCGACACTGACACTTGTTACCGAGTCATAATTTCACGCTAGAGTCACATAAATACAACTTAATCACTTCGACGTGTTAAGTCTTATCTGTTGAAACAGCATTATTGCCTGTCACGTAGCTAATTTACGTGGCGATGATGATGAACAACGTTAACGGCGACAGAAACAGCAATAGAAAGTTATAGATAGATAGATAGATAGATAGATAGATAGATAGATAGATAGATAGATAGATAGATAGACTATGAACATAGTTTGATAATAACTGAACTTGTAAATTAGTTGTTATCTGGTAGAAAGGTGCTGTGCAAAGTGCGATAATGCAACTTCAATGGAGAAACAGGTTGGTTGATATAATAAACCTAAATGGATTTTCCACTTGTAAACATCACTTGTATTGTAACTGAAGTATTTGCTGCAGTGTTCAGAAAACATCTCGATTCAAGTCTACAAAACATTACAACAGATTACAATTAGTGTCTACCCCGGGTGGGGGGCATTTCTGCTGAGAAGTTATGTTACCCCAATTACCCTAACCTGCCCAGTGGCATTCCTGCTCTCTCCCTACTCATTTCTCCCCCTCCTTCTCCATTTAAACTGAACACAGGGTTTACTTGTACTGAGAGCCCAGAGGGGCGGGAGGCCTTGGAGTAGTCTTGTTACTGTGTTCAAGGGAAAAGGTGTGTGGGGTCGTTGATTATATAGTCCATGACAGTGTTCCCATGGTTTCCCTACTGTTTTCCACATCTGTGTACTGTGTTGACATGCCAGCTCAAAGCTTTAAGACGCGTGTAAGCAAAGCCAAGTCTTGAGCTTCATGTTATAGACCGGGGGATGAACTTAAAAATTCATGTCTGTAAGGCAGCAAGAGGTGAGGCTTTGGTCTGGCGCCAAAAACAGTCAGTCACGTGTCATAGATAGCAATAGAGCTATTAGGAAATAATATGTGATGATGTGGCAGACATTCCTAGAGAAAGTCAACTTAATTTGGATTTTCTGGTAGGTTTAATCTGTATGATTAGCTCAACATCAGCAGCAGCACTACTGATCCAGCTGAGTTGGTTGGTGCATCACAAGAAAAGGCACAGGAGGATCCAGTCGCGTTAAAAAAAAAAAAAAAAAGAAAAAGAAGAAAGAAGAAAGGCAGCAATTTGTTATTTGCTATTGCATATTTTTCGACAGGTATTGTGTCAGGTATCATGTGACCCTTTGCTCCCATCAAGATAAGGCCGACAGTCTAAGATCAGCTTTGTTCCTTGTGGACTTGTAAACAGCAGTGTTGGCTTTGGCCATGTCATCATCACTGGATGCACGGTGTAACTGATAATGTAACTGGAGCTCAGCAAAACAGTCTGACGCTGAGGAGGAGGAGGCCTGTGCGGGAACTCGAAGCAACTGTACGAGTGTAAAATATCAGCATGGTCACAAGGCATTTTATATAGACATGTTTAGATAATTTGACCTAATTATATTACAGCAGCCAAAATATCCTCATAGTTGACACAGCATGGCCAAACGAGATGATTGGGGAGCCTGGTTCCCAACCCTTCCTGTCCCTCGACATTCCTCAACCCTCCAACTTCTATATAATGCAAAAGGATTGTGCACCACACCCGCTGTGGATGGAAAACCGTCAGAAAGAAGCTGGAGTTGAATGACATGCAGCTTCATACCTTAATATTTATTCATAATGTTGTAGTGTTGTATTTTGCAGCTGATAATCCATTCCTTTATTGTGTTATTTGTGGTCATTTCATTATCAGCAACCACGTCTGACTACTTTGAATTTGAGGAAGTGTAATATATCACAACAAGCTAAGAATAACACCTTGCTTATAAATAGTGAGATCTGTTTTCTCACAATCAGTTATCAGTAAAGGGGTGGTTTTATTTAGCTTCCCCAATGGTGTTGAACAGAAAATAAATTGGAAACCATTTTGATAATGGATTATAATTGGTTATCAGCCAAAAATGTCTGTCACTGGTTCCAGCATTTCAGGGAGAGCGAGCGAGTGCTGCTTTTCTGTGTTTAATATCACTATTCGATGAATATCTGTGGGGTTTGAGCTGTGCACCAGATAAAACAAGCAATCTGAATTTGTCAGATTAGGTGTCTAAGAAGGAAGGTTTTACTATTTTCTTAGTTTTTATGGACTGAACAATTAATAATTTCTTCCCCAAAAATGAAAAAAATAATAATATAATCAGTCTTTATCTGATATGATCACGCTATTTCGGCACCAAACCATAATTGTCTCTGTTTCTCTTCCAGTGGGCAAGACTTCGCTGATCACCAGGTTTATGTATGACAGCTTTGACAACACTTACCAGGTGAGACGAAGGCTCCATTCATAAGACGAGGTCACCATTCATAAATTCCACATTCTTCAGTAATGTTGATTGAAGATGAGTATGATTATTAACCTGTGTCTTACCTATCTCCAGGCCACAATAGGAATAGACTTCCTGTCGAAAACAATGTACCTTGAAGACAGAACAGTAAGTTTTATTGTCATGAATAATGGCGTTTTATCAATCCACACCGTGTTGCTGATTATATTCTGTTGTTCTTTGTTCAGATTGGGGACATTTATTGATTTATTGTAGGAGTTGATACTCACATACTGATTTCTAACATGGCTTTTTGCTTGTTTTTTTGTTTTGTTTTTGTTAACAGTTCAGTTATGTTCTTTTTAGCGAACACACACTGCCCTCCCAGTGTGAACTGGATGGCGTACTCCCTGGACCGTCCTCCTCCCTTTCTCTGTTTCTTTCTTCCCTCAATACAAGTTTTTCTTCCTCTCCCTCCTACCCCTCCATCTCTTCTCTCCATTCCTGTTTTGAAACACCTTACTTGATCAAGAGAGGAGGGTTGATTACAAGTGAAGGGTGATTATTTCTCCCCACGGGCCCAGACAGCTTGCTCTTTCTGGTGGTCATCCACTACCTGCATGCACTAGGTTCTCTCTCTCTCTCTTTCTCTCCGGCCTCTCTTCTGTCTTTCCTCATTCATCTGACTTCATTTAGTTTCCTTTCAATTTACTTTTTTTGTCACCATAACTTACCTCATTTCTGACCTCGGTTTTTCTTGTTTTTTGTTTTCATCCCTTCTGTTATTTTCTTTCTCTCTTCTTTTATTTCTCCTCCTCCCATCCTTTCCCCTTCCTGCCCCACAGATCAGGTTGCAGTTGTGGGACACGGCAGGACAAGAGCGATTTCGTAGCCTCATCCCCAGTTACATCAGAGACTCTGCGGCTGCTGTCGTTGTTTACGACATCACAAGTATGTAGACTACCTCTGCACCTCCCTGTAGTCTGTTTATGGGTCTTGTGTTTTTAATAAGACATAAATTAGTTTTTGTTTTAATCCACTTAAGTTAATTGCATCATGTAGCTCAAGCTCACTTTCCTCCCCCCCCCTTTTTTTTATCAGACCTGGGACCATTTACACAACATGTAGTTTTATTCCTTATGGTCCTTCTGTTACAAATTCACCCATTTTGACCTTCTGAATACTGATCTGCTTCCTGTTTCTCCATCATCCGTATTTCAGATGTCAATTCCTTCCAGCAAACCACTAAGTGGATTGATGATGTGAGAACAGAGAGGGGAAGTGATGTCATCATCATGTTGGTGGGGAACAAGACAGACCTTGCAGACAAAAGGTAATCTGCTCTTCCCATCCTGCCTCTCCTGTGCAGTCGGGCTCTCTCCATTAAGGTCATACTAATGAAGTCATTGATTGTTACTGCCGGCCCGTCGATACTGAATTCCTCAGCTCTTCCTGAGGCAGCACTCAATCACAGCGAGTTATCTCTGACCCCTTTGCGGATCTCAAAGCTGTGACTGTTTTATTTCACACTTGATTTCCTCCTTTTTAGATAGTGATTATTTGGTCTTTAACCAATCAAGCTTGTATGTGAAATGATAGTTGTCAGCTGTGTTGTGTAATGATATTACATCTTGAAGTATTTACTCTGTGAACCACTTCATCTGCCTGTTAAATGCTGCATTGTGTTTTGGCTGTACATCTTTTAACCCCCTTATCTACCACAGGCAAGTATCTATTGAAGAGGGTGAACGGAAAGCCAAAGAACTAAATGTAATGTTTATTGAGACTAGTGCGAAAGCGGGCTACAACGTGAAGCAGGTAAGATTGAGTGTGCGTCGTGCTCTCCAGTCCTGCTGCAAATGCTGTTGCCTTGGCTTTTTCTCCAAAGGTCACCTGTCAAAAACAGATGTCAGGGCTCTAAATTAGACATATTGTCATTTTACCAGCTGTTCCACCACATAGATCTTGAAGTCCTCGTTTATCTTCCTTCCATATTTCTAAAGGAATAGTCCAACATTTTGGGGAAAAACGTTTTTTTCTGACAGTTTTACAGACTGTATGGTAAATAAGTAGCTAGAACCAAAAGTTCTTAGCTTAACATAAGAGCTGGAAATGAGATGAAACGGCCTCTGTTTAGTCAAAGATAGAAAAAATATGTCTACCAACAGTAACGCTTACTTTTACTTTAATAAGAGCAGTAACTCCATAATTATACAGTGGAAAACCTCCCTGAAAACATCAAAACATCAAATTGAAAAAAGAAAACTTCAGATTTAAAATAAAAACAAAACAAAACATATGCTGTGTATATGATGTGCGCATGAGAGATGGTTGTGCATGGGTTTGTCAGCTTTGGACAGAACTGGGCTACCCCATTTGCCCCCGATTCCACTCTTTATGTCAAGCCATGGTAACCAGCTGGAGGTTACAGCTGCTTATTTACCACACACACATGAGAGTGGTAGCAGTTGTCAAATCTAACTTTGGAAAATGCCCAGCTATTACATAATACCCCCTCTTCCTGTTGAAGAACTCGGCTGACACGGCAAACAGCCATGAGCTCTGTTGGGAAACTTTTGGTGTTGAGCAAAGGTGACAGTGGCAGCAGGAAGGGGCACGACTTGTTAATCCACTTCAATATAATCACAGTCTGTATTTTTTTCCCCCCCTTTGTCGTCTTGTCGATGTCTGTGGCGTTATGTGCGTGTCCCTGTGGGTGTTTGTGTGTCGTGTACGGTGACTCGTGGCTCATCACAGACAGATAACCACAGAGGAGGGAGAACAGAGAGCGAAAGACATGAATGTTCTGTTTATTGAAACAAGTGCAAAGACAGGCTACAATGTCAAACAGGTAGAGCGTGTGCACCGTTTTGTGTGTGTGTTCGTAGCGTGCTCATGCTCTCTTCTGATTGGCTTCTCTTTCACACACGCATGTGTGCATAAAGGTGTGCTTCAAACATCAGCTTTCCCTGGTCATATCTGAGATGTGTGGGTTTGTTTTTCAAGCCCTCTCCCACCTGCAACATGTAATGATTTGCATTGGCTGAGAGGAGGGTCTGGGTTTGCAAACCAAAACTCCTCACTCCGCTGATTAACACAGTAACAGTAATTTGTTACTGTGAAAATCTGCATGTGATCAAGCCTGGTTCTACATGATGCTGTTTAGTGAGGGGGGGTGGGCATAATGAGCATTATCATACATTCAGCACACTTTTTCTTAAAATTCATGTGAATCCATCAACCACTTAGAGTCCTCCAAGCTCTATCAGTGGAAGGTCTCATTAAAGGGGTAGTTCAACATTTCCCTATAGTTTTAGGAGTAGGTTTGTTACCATTGTCGGTGCAAGCTATTTTTAGAACGGTGGAGCAGAGCGGTGAGCTGCTCAGAGCTACGCTATGGAGGCTCATGGGATTTCTTGGTTTCCCTCATCAAACTCATCAAATACACAATCTAACAACTCTCAGCAGCTCGTGGCTCTGCTCCACCGTTCTAAAAATAGATTGCACCGACGATGAAAGGTAACGAACCTACTCCTAAAACTATAGGGATTATGGCAATGGACCAATTTGCCAAAATGTTGAATTATCCCTTTAAGCTACAATCACATCCTCTTTTCAAGCCACCTCTGTAGTGCAGGACTTTGGCTTTTTGCAGTACTTCAAACACATGCTGCTGACTTCAAATCACATTTTGTAAAGCTCTGTTTGGGAGTCTTCCTCTGTGTGAGCTTCAAGTGGTCTTTGCTGAATCATGTAAAAGGAATATAGACAACACGTCATCTTGATGTCATGCGGCAAGTATATTTCCTTTCCTGACAGAATACATCTGGTTCTCTTTCCCTCCAGCTTTTCCGGCGTGTGGCAGCCGCCCTCCCTGGCATGGACACCACGCAGGACAAGAGCAGAGAGGACAGTATCCTTTGTGTTAGTGTCTGTCATGACAGAGGCGGGTCAGGAGGTCTCCCCGCTCTCCTGTCATGCCGCTCTCAGGACCAGAATCTGGTGCAGGGCTGTTGCGCTAAGGTTTTATCATGTTACCCCCGTGTTCTCTGAGGCTGTCTTTACACTGCATGGTTCAAGTGGCCCAGTTCCGATTTTTTACTCTCAAGTGGCACAGATCGGACATGAACGTGTAAACACATGTAATCGGATATTGTCAGATCAGATTCAGGCCCCCGTCATACGTGGGAAAAAATCATATACAAATCGGATATCTGCCAATACGTCTGTAGTCTAAACAGACAAATCAGGTGTTTCCTGGCAATGCGTGTTGTACATAATCAATAATAATATTAATTCCCGTGCCCACACGTTTCGCTGAACCACTGTAGCCCGTGATTGACACGTGGGGCTGACCTGGACTAGCATGGCCAGCTGTGGCCAGCTGTGGTCACTGTCACAGAGATTATACAGTGTTTCATTTTCATGATGTCCATGCGTCTGTTTTTTTTTTCTCACTAATTTTTGTTTTATATATCATTCATTTATATCCAGGGCAAGCGAGGGAGTGTGAAAGAGAGAGCATGCGAGAGAAACACCCGATTTCATGTTTTTCTACCGGCAAAAACTGAAATGAGCCGATTTAACAAACAATGTACACATATACTGTATGTGTCCAAGAGGCTTTGTCCCATTCTCACGATGTGAGCAACGGAGGATCGGATAGTGGCATAACTGTCACTGTCAGCTGCACATCTCACAACTGTAACTTTATTTTTATTTAGACGGACTACGGTACATGTTCAATTTGTAAACAGTGACGTGTTATATAAACTCTGAGCACCAGACTCGCATTTGCTTATAATTATTGTGGAATTTTAATGTGACCCAATAAATCTCCCGTCTTTAAAAAGGTTCACTAGCTTATTTCCTCTTCAACAGGTTGTAATCAGTAAGTGTCCTCACTATGACACAAAGGTGATACAGTTCTTTACAAAGTACAAAACCACAAAATGTTATCTCCATTCTCGCGTCTAGAAAACAATTTAGTGCTATCAACCCCTCATCGGCATTTCTGACATGCATTTCTTCCATTCTTGATGTGATGTTCCTTAATTCATATCCCCTCAGTGATAGACATTAAGTTGAAGGAGCCACCGGAGCAGCCCGTCAGTGAAGGAGGCTGTTCCTGCTAATGTTGGCACATGGCTAAAAATTACTTTTACTGGCTTTTTCTCAAACCTGGTTCTGTTTTTTTTTCTGTATCTGTTCCCCTCACTACACCTGCCTTTGTGCCCCATCCTGAAAGTGAACACTACATCCATTATCCCCGCCGTTGTGGAAACGTTGCGCTCTCATCGGGATTACCTGAAAGTCATAAATCACTTAAATTAAATAATTACGCTGTAACACATACGTATAATGAAACAGTTTACACAGCTTGGAGCTCAGGCTTTTTCACTGAGCTCCTGTTGTCTTTCATTTCAGATGAACAGGGTGGCATGTTGCTGTAATTTGTGTCTAGAAACGACTTGTTGAACCAAACTGAAAGAATATGTATGTTTAAAGATATCAAATCAAAGTATGTGTGTAAGAGTGGGAATATTCTTTAAAAAGTTCAGTATTGCTTTAAGCTTAATAAGCACGATGTGGGTGCTATGTGCATTTGCTAACATCATTTGTTGTGTGTATGCAACAATCCATTCATGAATTGTGCTTTCTTTGTCTGGAATAATGTGTGGAAAAGGTTTTAGTTAAAGTGAATTATTAACATTTTTGGGAGATCTCAGTGTTGACGATTTTACTGTACACAAATGCAGCTGAAGTTGGAGGTAGCATGTTATTGTTATGTTAAACTGAGTTTGTGCTTTGAGGTGCCTCTACCAGCAGAGTCACAGTTCTCCCACCATGTACCAGCATAAGTCAACACATTGAAACCACACAGTTACAAACCAGCACAAAAACTCAACTCCTCAAATAACAGCAACACTAACACTTTACTATCCACATTACCGTCCTTCCTCTTTTCCCATACTTATCCTTTAAGGTGGGTTATTTTTACACTGGCTTCCATTTTCTATTATCTTTTTATTTGGATAGATTTTTTTTTTCTAAAGACTACAGCTTTCATAGATTGAAAGAATTTATTTGATAGTTTTTAAGCATTTTCTCATAATCATGAAACCCACCATGAACATTAGATATGGGGATATATGCATTTTTTGAGTTTAATTGTAGAGGGCTTCCGTTGCTTTGGGTTTATCTAGTTAAGTTTGGTATGACATTTTACGAACAATTTAAAGTTTTCTTTTTGCTTGTTTTTATTTTTTGGCATTGATTTTGTTAGTGATTATTCTAAATGTGTATTTAATCCACAATGACTTGTAATATTTATTTCTGTTGGATTCATGTTTCTTTTTTTATGGCTGTTAATATCTTCACTTTTGGTATGAGTCCTGAATAACTAATAAAAAAAAATATATGCACCCATCTGGACCACCTTTAACAGAACCAGCAGAGTCCTCTGTTCCCTCCACCACTTCTAAAAGGAAATTTGATCATACTGATTAAACTGTGCAATTTTTGTGTGAACTTATGGAGGAGAGTCTGATTTGTTTAGCAAAGTAGTCCTTAACGTTTCTGTATGGAATGGTTTTAAATGAAAGAATAAAAATACATTTGTCACCGCTGCTGAAACTGATGTCTTATTATTTGACAGCTGTAAGATATCCGTTTAGTGATGGATTGGCATGGTGTGTTATGTCATTATTGCGTGCTCAAGTGCTGCAGACATCTGGATCTGTTTCTGTTATGTGGACTGACAGGCGGTCAGTAATCTGTCTGGTCATCTCTCCTGCAGGTGTGTTATGCTGGCGCTGAGCTAATAGGCTTTTTTCACAGCAGACATTTTTGACTAATTGCAGAGAAGGTGGAACAATGTGGAACTAATGGTACTAATGAAGGCTCCAAAATATGCCATGCCATTGAACCAGAATTCATTATACCAGGGCTCCTGAACTGTCTGGTGCACCTGAATGGAGCTTGTCCAACAATCATGCCTGAGCTCTGATGATGTGGCACATATTCACATTAGGGGAAATATTAAAAACTTGTAGCAAGACAAATTCTGCCTCAGAGACCATGGGCCCAAATACTTTAAGTTCACTTCATGTCAGTGGTATCATGTGATTAATCTTCTAAAGGAATAAGCATAATTGGGTTTAAAAATAAATAAATACATACAAACTTACATGATCCTAAATAAGTAATATAGCCTAATTAAAATGGCAGGAGGCATGAACACACATTCACACAAGCTGGTGCAGGCAGCTGTCAATCAAACGCAAATTCTGAAACCAGACAGGGGTCAAAATTTGCAAATCTCGCGAGAGTTCCCTAAGCAGCTGTTACCCTGGAAACCAACCTAAACAACCGAACCGTTGCTCTCATCACTGTTTAGGATAATTTTGTCAATCACCGAGCCTCATTTCATCATCCATCATTAGATTTCTTTGAAGTTATTTTTAACTATTTAATTCCGCGATGGGTAACGATTACTACGACGCGCTGGAAATAAACAGAAATGGAACAGACGCAGAAATCAAAAAGGCGTAAGTTAAGTCTTGTTGAACTATCAACTGTCAAGTTTATTTCGAAATGGCGTTCAACTACTGAAGCTAAAACAAGTAACAGGATTGTTTTCGCTGTCCTTACTTTCCTCATTTCCTGTTTTTTTTTTTTTTCTTTGGCCCCAGATATCGACGTCTTGCGTTGAAGTTTCACCCGGCCAGCAACAGAGAAGCTGGAAGCATCGAGAAGTTCAGTCAGCTCGGTGAAGCCTACGATGTTTTGAGTGACCGTAAGTTTCTAAAATAAATAGTGAGGATGTTGTTGTGGCAAAAGGTGATTAATTAAACTAATTGACTCACAGATCCCCTATCTGTCAAATATCCTACAATACATTATGAAAACTATTGATAGAAACTGACCAAATTCTGTATTTAAAGCTTCTTTAAACAACAATAAAAGCGTTCACATGGTCCACCTTTTACTAGTGTTACCATATCAACTTTACCTGACTGCTAGTTCATGTCTATGTATTTTATGGTATTTTAAATAATGGTATTTTTTGTTAAAGCACTTTGGTCAACTTTGGTTGTTTTTAAAGTGCTCTATAAATAAAGTTTGAGTTGAGTTCAGTTGAGTCTATATCAACATCTATTCTCCTTTTCTACAGCTCGAAAAAAGGCAACTTATGACAAGTTTGGTGATGAGGGACTAAAAGGAGGCATCCCACCTGAGTATGGTAGTGGTGGGGCTTGGTCATCTAAATATACCTACCATCAGAATCCGGAAAAAACATTCAAGCAGTTTTTTGGAAGTGACAACCCATTTGCAGGTGAGAAGAAAGAGTCAATAAAAAAACATTTAATGTGCTTTTTCAAATTAAATAACTCCCTCAATTAGAAATTATTTATATATATATATATACTATATATATATTTTTTTAGATTTCTACACAAATGATGTCCCACTTCAACTTGGAGGCCTGCAGCCAGGAGTGGTGAAGACACAAGATTCTCCGATAGAGAGAGATCTGCATTTGTCTCTGGACGATCTCTTCCACGGATGCACAAAAAAGATGAAGATATCTCGCAGGGTGAGAACTTCTGTACATGGGATAAATATCTTCTCTCATCCTAAAATTCAGTGTGACTCATGGGGTTTCAAATGTCTCTTGACATAAAAAATATTTACATTGAACTAATTACACTGAGTGAAATTACACTGAGTGAAATACATACGGTATATATCATCCTTGTGTAACAGATTATGAATGAGGATGGATACACATCGAGTATCAGAGACAAGATCCTGTCTATAGATGTGAAGCCTGGATGGAAAGAAGGCACAAGAATCGTTTTTTCCAAGGAGGGAGATCAGGTGAGAGTGTGAGATCATTAAAGTGAACTGCAATGACTGTCACAGACAATTCACCCAGTCTGATATCTGAGGGAATATGTTAGAAGTGTTTACTCGTTAGTCAGTATGATGTTGTATTTTTATCCTGTTCACTATGCATGTGGTTATTTCAGCAGTCTTCTGTCAGTGTGACTACGGTAATCATATTGAGAGGGACTGATTGGCATTTTACCCAGTGCCAGTGAACGTGAATATAATTATCAATACTATTATTAGATAATAATAAGTTTATATATGGTGGGGATATACCGTATGTGTGATTCATGGTGCTGTCCCTGGTGCTGATTTACTCGACCCTGTGGTGCCTCAGACATACAGCTGAATTCTTAGCAAACTGAGATTCATTTATAATTAATACAGACTTGATGTGGGATTTAGAGGGAGGTCTCACAAGTGACAAATATACCAGTGTGTATATGGATGAGAATAACTAGACATATTCCTGAAGATGAACATTTTTGTTTAAAATCATGTGAAGAATATACATTTTTACAGATGATATAATAATGCAGCATTGTGTAAATTCATTTTGGACTATCAACAGCGTAAGACAAGTGAGAATTGGAGAAGGTTAACTATTTGGGATAATATTGTTTCAACCACAAGGGAAGTGCCAATTTACCTAATTATTCATTGGACACCTGAATGTGTCGTTTTGTACCACATTTTTATATCTGATCAATTTGCTTTTATTCCACCTATTGTAAATGCTCTTAATAAGTACTTGAGACAGTATCACAGTTGACCACATAGTGCAGGTGTGGACAGGTGTGTTTTGAAATGGAAAATAATTTAAGAATGAGGTAAATGTCGAAATGAATGGGTAAGCAATTTATATTTACTTGGGAAATTCCAAAGTTGTATTCAATTGTTCTGCTTATTGCTTATTGTTCAAGTGTTATAATGCTTCACTGTCACCAGTAGGTGGCCTCAGCAGATCCCTCTTTACTGTAATATGAGCTCAAATTATAATCAATAAGATTCTGCACTTGTAAAGTGATGTCCACAAATTATTAAAATGTTTGTATGGATATAAAGCAGAAAAATGTCTATACATCTAATTTCATTTCAGTTTTGTTGATTTGCAACAACACATTTTAGAATAATTTGTGAACATCACTTTACAAACTCAGAGGGTTTTTTATCCTACATTGAGCCCATACTCTGTAGATGTTTGTCAAGCACCTCAGACATTCTTTTATGACTGTAATCAAAAGTATATATAGCAACAAATTACTGCTGAGCTGTGTTTTGGCGAAACGGCCCGACTGCAGCACAGTCATCTTGATGTATTTTACCTTTAGGGCCCAAACAGCATCCCTGCAGATTTGGTGTTCATAGTGCGACAGAAGAGTCATCCTGTGTTTGTAAGACAGCTCAATGACCTGATCTACAAGGCCAAGATCACTCTGGAGATGGTGAGTCATGTTTCAAACTTCAAGATTTGGGTGAAGCAGAATAAACACTGAAACAAGAAAATCTTGCCCACAGGCCTTGACTGGCTTCTCTGTGGACGTGGAGACACTAGATGGCAGGCTGCTCAATATTCCCATCAATGACATAGTGCAGTAAGTGCTTTCATATATTGGAGCCAAGATGGAATGATAACAATATTCATTTTTATAACACTGTATTTTACAGTTTTAATTATTCGATATTCATCTAAGATGCTCCAAAAACTAAATGAATAATCTGAATATACATTAGAATTGGAGCAGAGATTCGCATTAGAAATTATAGATCTGTAACTGTAAACTGGGGCATTTCTACAGCGATATGATTTGGGTTTGTGCATCATCGTCATTGATCAATATATTTTTTTCTAATTCTGATATGTTTATATTAACACCTCAGCCCTGCGTACAAAAAGGTGGTGACTGGAGAGGGAATGCCGCTGTCCCAGGATCCTTCACAGAGAGGAAACCTCATCATTACCTTTGACATAGAGTTCCCTGAGAAGCTCTCTGCTGACAGAAAATATCTGATCAAACAAGCTCTAAAATAAATATAAGAGCAATATTAATATTAATTATTGATCACATTTTAATGCATGTCTTGCTAAATTATTACATTTTCTTTTGTAATTGTCAGTTTGAGCACAATTTGCATAATGTTGATACTTTGAGTTTGAGTATACACTGGGAGGTAACAAATGGTAGAGAAATATGTAAACAACATCACTATCAGCCAGTAGATTACAGTGTTGTTGTACAGTTGTGATTTGCAGCCATCATGGCCCGTTTCAGCTGCTCATACGTCACGAACATCACAACGTTCCACGAGCCCAGACGTAAGAAAGATGGCATGAACCTAAAGAAAAACAGGAAAATAGTGTGATTGATAGCAGTCCATTCATATCTATAGCTGATGGTTTGTTTACAGTACATTGGTCTTATCACCCTCCTTTAATTTATATAATCATTCATTAACCATTTTAATATTCACCGACGTGCAGTCTATCTTACCCCTTATAAAAAGCAAGTGGTCCTTCTTTGGTCATCATGGCAGCTGCACAGTTGAGGACACTGTTGTACTGGCCGAGAGCAGAGTTCATATATCTTGTCTTGACCACATCGACTGGAGAGGCAATGATTGTTGTGCATAATCCTGCACCGAAGGCTGACACAAAGTGGCAGGGCAGATTGTCTGGACGATAAAGGTTGAACGTTACTACACCAGGAATAAGACAATGGGGCTTTATTTCATGTTGGCGCAGCCATTGCTTTACCTGTCAGGGGAGTGGACTGAAGAAGTGTATCCTTGATGAAGTCGTATGTCACCAGTTCTGTGCAATTGACAATTGCATTACGTGCAATGTTTGGAGCAGTACCTGCATGAGAGTACGAGAAGTACATCAAAACATTGATCATGAGAAATTAAGAGAAACCTTCAACACCCACAGAACCACATTAAGCTCAAGCTACCTTTCCACAGCCCACGAACGCCCTCCTCCTTGCCGATGGTCTTGTAAGCATCAATTGTGCTGCAGTAGCGTCTGCCGTGACCTGAGGATCTGGCCTGTGCCTGGAAGCGGACTTTAACCACATCTGTGGGCTGTGCAAAAGCAACTGCCATGGCACCTGTGGTACAGCCAGCAAGCAGCCGACTGCCGATGCCCGCGTCTGAAACAGAACGGAGGGAGGTGATTGGTGCAGGATGCCCTCAGCTATAACTAACAACTGTAATACAGTGATGGATACTCACGATCAGAGCCTTTGGTGTAGAACTGTTTTACAGAGTCATAGAGACCAATGCGAACAGAGGCAAAGCTCATCTGCCTCTGAAGTCCTGCCACCAGTCCGCTGTAAAGACTCCTGGGCCCCTCTGTACGCACCATGGTGGTGATGGTGCCAAATACCCCTCGATACTTCACTGCGGACCCTTTCCCAGTGACCGCTGAGGCTCTGACCTCCCCTTGGATCTGTGCAGGATAAAAGTTAATAAAGGTTCAGCTGAATAAAATGTCAAATTCACATAATGTGCACATGTAAAATGAGAATCTGGCAACTAATGGGAAGTCAAAGTGAAATATTTGCACATTATTTATTATCTTTTTCTTTTTTCTTTTTTTACCTGCAGTCGCACTTTAGCTGTGTCCAGGGGAAAGGTGAGCAGGTCTGCTATACAGGCTGCAGTTCCTGCTCCTACAAACTTCACAGCTGCAGACGGGGGCACATCTGCAGGTCCAAATCCAACCATTTTTCAGGATTATTTTAGATCAATGTGAGGACTGAAGTGCAGCTGATTAATGTGGACAGAACAAGAGGCTCCTCCAATATCTGAAGAAAAAACAGACCCAGAACACATCTCATCTAAATATTCATGTATTTCACATGAAACTGAGTCTTTACAAAGTTAGCACATTACAAAATACCAGACATTAGAATATGTTTTATTGAAAACTTTTTTCTTCTTTCTTCTTTTTTTAAAACTTAATTGTATGTCCTTTGTCTGTACACTATAACTGCTGGGCAGCTTGTTTAAAATTCCCATAAAGCAAAGGGTAGATCCTAAGGCTCTTCAATACAGGAAAATGTTGTGTGAGCTTCATTTGATTCCTGAAATCTGAACTGACATTAAGTCTTACCTTTTTGCTGGTGTTTTGGGCAGAGACTTTAGAGATCAGGATTCTCTAAAGGTGTCCCTCTGGCTGAACTTTGTTCCAGCTATAATTTGGTTTCCTTGTTTTTCCATAGAATATTTTTCAAAAGTGATGAGCCTTAAAATCATACTCCAAGTCCTTGGGAAAAGGGAATAGAAATAACAACAAAGTAATGTAACAAACTTTTGTCAAAAATATCAGTTTCTCCAGAAGATAAAAATCATATCACAGAGTTTGATGGTACCGTTATCTGATTTGTAGAAGTAAAACTTCCAGGTAAAAAGTGGGAGCACCCGAATGAATTGCCGAAACTGAGCAGATGAATGGATGGGATGCAGCAGAGCGTTGAACAGAGCTGCCTCTTTAAATACTGCCATGTTGCTGTTACATCACTGCATGGCATGTGTTGCTGGTAGGGCCCCACCCCCAGTCTATCTATATGGGCTCCTGCTGGTCCCATGGGCAGACTGTAAACGTGTCTGTGTGACAAACAGCCTGTGGGTACATATGTCTGTTTTCTCTTTGTAGCTACTCCTGACTTAGTTAACCTTCCTCTACATTACATTACATACTTTAAACCACCGGCATCACAACAAATGGTAAAAGTGACTGTGATCGGTGAGACATCCTACTTTGTGGAAATAAAAGTTGCACTATAAAATTGGATTTTCTAACTTATTATTTAAAAAATATGTGTTATATAATTATATGGGTGAATTATTTACTTACGTTCAGTGTTTATAACCACTCCAAGCACTTATTACCATTCACACATCACATCAACACACTGATAGACAACTTCAGTATCTTGCCTGAGGGCACTTCATAATACAGACTGGATGAGACAGGCACCAAACCGCAGACCCACAGATTTGTGGATGATCTTCTCGACCTCCTGATCCACAGAGAGCACAGACAACAGCAGAGCGAAGGCTTGCAAGTGCAATTAAGTGCTGAGTCATGGTGAAAATACAAGAACACAAAGTACAGCAAACGGCAAATCAAATCCGCATGTTCAGACCTATTAACCATTCTACCACAGCTTTTCGTGAAAATGCTGTATCTCATGACCATGTTCCTGCACTTCACAGGGCCGTTGCATAGGGCAGAAAGATTATGACAATTGTAGGGGCCCACAAAAACCCCAGTAGCCTGATTCCTCATTGATATAACCCTAATACTAATGCATACTACACTGCATCATCAAAACAAAGCCACAAAACATGCAATATTCATGAAATACATTTTATTTTCCAACAGTGACAGTGGCTGCAGTTAACCCCGTATGAACAGAGTCTTATCATGTGAAACACTTGTAAACTGCAATGTCATGAATGAATGGCTTGGGTACATGCTGTCCTACATTACGTGCAGCTGTACGCGTGCCAGTGTAAAGTGTGAAACAGGCACCAGGAGCAGGTGACGAGTCCAATAACTGTGCTGGTTCATGGGGGATCAATGGGATCCTCGTCTCACATTAGTCATCAAATTATAAAAAAAAAAAGAAATCTCATTTTAGTGTCACATTTACCTTTGAGACTTTGAGACAGCTTGATATTTTTCTATTTAACCCCATGATTTTTCCCCCTCCACTTACCCCCATATTTTAACTGTTTTCAGGGATTGTGTGATACTGTACAAGAAAGACACGGATTTTTAGAAAGTTTCTTTTTTATTTATTCATTATAGCATTATTCATCATTGTCTGCTACATATATTTCATTCTATTGTATGATTTATTGACCTGCAATAAATCATGCTATTTGGAATAAGCAGTACTATAGATAGACCCATAGATCCCTGACCACATGCACCACAAGTAATGGTAAATACTGTAAACAATCTACAGAAGACAAAGTAGGGAACATAAAAGTGATCACAGTTTAGGTCTTTGCCAATCCAGTCGGTCTGTTCCTCTCATCGAAAACCTGCCCTAACCTGCCCATAACGTCACTCATACGAACTCCCTGTTCCTTCTTGTAAACATGAACATCTTCCCTCCAAGTGAGCAGTCGGCTGACAAAGGCTCGAGTATCAATAGAAACCATAAACCCATGGAATTAGCCTTTCACAACTGTCCTCTAAACCTGAATAAATACTTATAATTGCATTGCAGTTGTCTTTAACGTTGAATCCTGAAATCGTTCTGGTGTTTCAACAATGCCCACAGAGTCAGTCTTCATTCAGTAATTCAATGAGGCAAAGAGCCACAACTTTCTGGGGGTCAGTCTGCACAGCATGAGCTCTCAATGTCCAACTCCATGTCACTTTGGCATCGTGATCATGGAACATCCGAACCATTTCAAGCTTTCTTCTCTACAGGTCACCGCTGCGTCGTGGTGACGTCAAGTCCAATATCTCTGTCGAGCAGAGGTCAAAAAGGGGACTCCCAGTACCGTTGTGCGTTGGTCATTCCCCGTTTGATTTGTTCATACGTCACAAACATCACAATGTTCCAGGACCCCAGTCGCAAGAAAGAAGGCATGAACCTTAAGGAAACAAACGACAGAGAAGTGAACAAGTGTTGCAAACGCATTATTTAATTCCTACATGGTTAACTGTTAAATTAGTGTGTGTTTACCCTTTATAGAAAGCTGTGGGTCCTTCTTTCTTCAGCATGGTGAGAGCGCAGTTGCTTGCGCTGCTGTACTGACCAGTGCTTGAGTTCATGAAGCGTGTTTTTACTACGTCCACAGGAGAAGCCACAACTGTTGTACAGAAGCCTGCACCGAAAGCAGCGGTGAAGTGACAGGGCAGGTTGTCTGAGGGGAAACAGAAGCAAAGTCACATTCATTCACAATAGTATTTGATATTTTGTTGTTTGATATTGTATGTGTAAGAAGTTGCATCACTCAGAGAGATACCTCTGCTTTTTTTTTTTTGCCTCACCTGTCATCAGGTCATACTTGAGGATGAGTTCTTTAATCAGGTCGTAGGTCACCAGCTCAGCACAGTTTACAATGGCATTACGGGTGATGTTGGGCATGCAGCCTGGAAGAAAAGCAGAGGATGTTTCAAAAAACAGTGGAAGCAGTTTTCATGGCAAGTTAATAGAGGTCATGTTTTAAATTTGTAAATAAAAATCGTTAGTACCTTTCCAAAGGCCTCTTACTCCCTCATCTCGTGCAATCGTCTTGTAGGCATCCAGGGTGCCATTGTATCTCTTCCCACCATCAGCGAGTCGTACCTGGGCTTGGAAACGCACCTTCACCACATCAGTTGGTTGTGCGAAGGCCACAGCCATGGCTCCGGTGGTGCAACCCGCCATGAGCCGAGTTACAATCCCAGCGCCTGTGAACAGTGTTTTGCGTCAGTCACATTGGTGCAAGCAAGAGGATATTGCTCACGTAACAATGACACCTAAGTTATGAAACGTACTCTCTGTGCCTCTTGTGTAGAATTGCTTCATGGAGTCGTAAAGACCGATTCGGACGGAGGCGAAGCTCATCTGCCTCTGGAGTCCTGCCACCAGTCCATTGTAAAGGCTCCTGGGCCCCTCCGTGCGCACCATGGTCTTGATGGTGCCAAATACTCCACGATACTTCAATGTGCTGACCCCTTCAGTTTTAACAGCCTCCCCCTGAATCTAAATGGGACACCATTCAAAGCTTGTTAGCTGCAGGTTACATCACAGACACTTGGAACAAAACGTAAAATATGTCAAGGCCTCTTCTTGAGCAATGATCGTCTAACCTGGAGTCTGACTTTGGCGGTGTCCAGTGGAAAGGTAACGAGGTCAGCGATGCAAGCTGCCGTGCCTGCTCCGAAGAACTTGACAGCCGCGGAGGGCACCATGTCTTTGGGTGTCGGGCCAACCATTTCTACACCTGCTTTAATGACACAGATGGAAAAATTTGCTCTTAATGCCATTTGCCCAACACCTCACTGTGTGTCATACAGTACACTGAACATACCAATTAAAAATCATTACGCAATTCAGCAAGACAGCAAGATAGTATTTTTCCACATTTAATCAGTTGGGGATTTTTTTTGTTTTTTGTCAAATCAGAGCATGAACAAGTGATTTTTTTTATTTTTTATTTTGATTTATTGATTTATTTATGCATTTATTTATGCTTTTTTTTTTTTTTTTTTTTTTTACTTGACATGCACTTACCTGTAAATGAGCAAAAAAATAAAATAAAAAAGTTTCAAGTTTTCTCAAGAAGAACACTGGTCTTTGGAAGTGGTTCTGTTGTAGAAATGCCTGTGGCCATAAACTCTATGTGAAGGGAGTCAGCCAGCATACCACCACACACTGAAAAAAACAAAACAAGTATTTTTCACCCACATGTGTGAAGAATATTTTCCTTCAAGGGGAATTTTGCATGTTGGTTTCATGTATTTCATCAATGGCTTTATCATAATAATTAATGCATTGCACTTCAGACATACAAAGAGACATGCAAAAATAGTGATTATAACAAATACTTATTGATAATATAATAGGTTTATATTTTAAATAGCAAGTGACAAAAGCTGCATTATTTCTTTTAAAAAATCACTCCTTGTTTACCTGAAAAGTCTTCCAGTAAAGTTATAATCCAGAGCAGTGGTGGGAATATAGACTCCTCTGTAGTGTCTTCGTGTCGTGCTGTGCACTTACTGTTGCAGTGACGAGGAAGCTCCTGAATTTATAGGCACCTTTGGCACATGACCGCAGGGCAGCCTGACAACATGAACACACCTGTCATGTGAATCCCGTGTTTACCAGAGTCTGTGAGACGCAGACGGATATTTGAGCACTTGTTGATCTGCTCAGTCTCCTATACGGCAGTCAGCTCCTGACTCACACCCTATGAGCGCATATCACATTTAAAATTGCTCTACTGTTTCACAGCTGATTTCACAGTCAAATTCACTTACTGACAGTATCATGTATATGCATTTAAGTTGCATGGTGCTTACATGTCCTTTAAACTTTGATATGTGCAGATATTAGCTCTATGATGCATATAACACATGTACATGTAATATATATTTAATGCATATTACACTGAATCAAGCATCAAGCAGCATATCCCATGTTTCTATTGGTTGATATTGCAGGTCTACATGTGGCCAATCAGACAGAGAGGCCTGTCTGGATTCCCTGAGTGTTTTCATGGGGCATTTGACTGGCTGACGAGTTCTGTAGTGGATGACATTTGCACTACATTCTTTTCCAAGTCCCCTTTCCAAAGCCCCTGGCCCATTACAAAATGCAAAACTAGTGAAGGAGCTCTAGGAATTCCCTCCTCCCTCCGCCTTGCGAGTAGTAAAGTCACAAAATGTTCCAAGCTAAGGAACCGCCATGCTTCTCAGCCAATCCATTCAATGAATGAGGGTGGGTGGATGCACGTAGCATCTGTATCCAATCATGCAGCCATTCATTGGCATCTGTTCAGACAAACTACAGCACCCAAAGAGGAGACTGGATGTTGAGTGGAAAGTGTTAAGAGGCGGGAGACAAAAGTGTTGGAGTTCTGGACAGTGCATGCCTGAATACATGTGACTTTCCATTGCAGCTCCAGGTCACGGCCTCTGTCAGCTTACGTCAAGACGTGGTTGACCATGCAAAACGATGTCCACTCTTTCACCTGTTGGTTTATCCTCAAAACTGTGGTGCTAATCCTCCTCATTTACCACCAGTGTTTCCCTTGTATACTGCTCTGTAGATCCAGTTTGCAGTGGTGTGCACGGGGGCGGGGGGGGACAGTTGAAAAATGTGTGCTAAAGTGACCCCTGGGAGCTAAAAAAGCGCTTTAAAGTGCCCTCTTGGAAGCCAACGCATGTGCTAAAGTGCCCTCATGGGGGCCAAACGTGTGCTAAAGTGTCCTCATGGGGGCCAAAATGCATGCTAAAGTGTCCTCATGGGGGCCAAAACGTGTGCTAAAGTGTCCTCATGGGGGCCAAAACGTGTGCTAAAGTGCCCTCATGGGGCCCAAAATGTGTGCTAAAGTGCCCTCTTCAGCGTTGAGGACGCGCTATATGTGCCCTTTTTTTCCTTTTCGCCCCTGCCCTTCAAAAAGTCTGCGCACGACACTGCCAGTTTGTGTGTCTCTTCACAGACACACACTGCTGTATGATGTTGCAATAATTTAATAAAACGTGTTAAGTTTCTCATAAATCACAGGATGTTTTTGTAAACAAGGCTGGGGAAATGCCTTGTTTACTAAAGAGCTGGAAAAGATCTTTGACCCATGACACACTTTCTGCTATTAACATTAATTCCTCTTATTATTATTGAATTAAAGTGTCCCCAGTGTCCAGGCAATGCTGGTAGCGTGAGGGATTAAAGGCAATAATACATTTAACTTTCCTGCTGCAATTGAAAGTTTAGATTCATACATTTCCTGAAAAAATGCGAGGCAGCTTTTTCCGCCTGCTTTCTCGTGCTGATGCTAAAAACAGGTTCTTGAGAACATAGCGTGAGTAACCTTTGACTGACCAGTAAACAACTCACTGCACCAGCTTCAACCAGTCTGCAGTGACCTCCCCTACAGACCATGAAAATGAAACCGAGCCGGCAGCCCTCGTCACCACTCTGTTCTCTCTTGAATACCAAGAATCTTGTATCAGCTAATCTCCACAACACTATAAATACAGTCTATTATTAAAGTCAGCCACTGCGTCACTGAAAGGTTAGTAGAGCACAGTACAGCTCTAGAGCCCACCTTGCCTTTTTTGTTCATTTACAAACCTGTTCATATGTGAGCTTTTGTCTTAACTTTGTTTAACCGATTATTTAGTAAGAGAGGAAGGAAGATTTCTTTGACTCAAATGTGCTGGTCAGATGTTTTTGGGATTCAGTTTTGACACAGCGCACAAGAAGAGCTGCAGCATTTCACTGGGACAACAAATGAACCCACATGCCAGGAATGACTCAGCTGTTTGTAATTTAGCTGGCCTTATTTTTGGTGATACTATACAACAACACTGCAGAGTCTGATATACATCCAGTATATATGTCACAGGGCTTCAGGTGGCTGAGGACATACAGTAAATGGGCCTCTAATATCAGGATTAGAGACAAGCAATCTAGCAATCTTTAAGCACATATAGGCCTACTAAACATTAAAGAGAAATTATAGTAATAATAATAATATGATATAAAAAATAATTAAATCGGAACATTAAAAAAAACTAGATAAAGTAGCATTTCCTGATGGAAATGTGTGTGAATGCTGAAAGCAGCTGAACGCTGTTGCAGAATTAGCAAATAGTGCAAGCAGTGATCACCATTCAAATGGTTGACCAAGGTAGGTATCAAACCCACAACCTCATGGTCAGCAGACTTTCACTCTGCCTCTAGGCCACAGTGTACACACAGTTGCAGAGACTGTTGTCTGTTGATGAACTGCACTCTGTCTCACTCTGAAGTTAACGAGCCCAAAGCTGTAGTTCCAGTGCAAATCAATCTTAGTGCAGTGGTATAAACAAGAAACATGTTAACACAAACCAAGATTGAAAGAGGTAAAGAGAATAGGTGGGGGCGCATATGCATTATCAAGTTTGATCATGTGACCAGACCAAGTGGTATTGGTTAAAGTTCAAACTGGCTGACACACTAACAAGACTGCTCAGGTGGGATTTGAACCTGTGACCTTGTGGTTGAATGGCAGGACCCTTATCCACTAGGCCATTCCAACACTTCCGATGAAGTAGAGGTTGAGACTTTCATGAATGTGAGATTTTTCAATGATGCTTAAAAAAGCATTATAAATGAGCCATTAGAAGTTTGTCTACAAATCAGAATTTGAATGAAGTCTCTAGCAGAAAGTACGACATGAATGAGGCAGGAATCGAACCCATGACCTCATGATCAATAAACCTTTACTCTGCCACCTCGCCACAGAGAGCACACACATAAGCATGTTGCCATTGTAATGTGATGATGTGCTGCAAACGGTGGCAGAAGCAATTAATGCGTCTCTTAACGAACACCTGTAACCAATTGAGGGTGTGGGAGGGGAGCAGAATTCAGACATTGAAAAAGACTTCGGTTGAAACGTTTGTCCTGCCTGCCTGTCCTACAATAAAAAGTTAAAAGGAGCTGATTGGAGGGTGCTGGTTTTCTCTTCTCTTCTTGTTTGCCTTGGCCGTGCACCTCCACATGAGAGTTTTTTTTCTCCTTTTTTGAGATTCAGGGTGAGTGCTCACTACCTCCGTTCTGAAGGGGAGCAGAATTCAACATAACATAAAAAGACTGCTTCCCTTGGATTTGAACCAGTGACCTTGGAGTTGGCAAGCAGCCACCTTACCCACTGGACTACAGACAAAGTTGTGGAAAAGAGAGGTTGAGACTTTGATGAATGTGAGATTTTTCAATGATGCTTAAAAGAAGCAGAAAATAGTATAAATGAGCCACAACAAGTAAGTAGAGGACTTTTTTGTGACCTGTGACTATTTTTGGGTGAATTAAAATGAATTAAAAAGCACTTAACAGCAAGTTACAAAGTTGAGCTCCTTCTCCTGCTGCTGTGAAAAAAATGCATTGTGCTGAATGGGAGCAGAGAGCTCCATGGCTGCATTTAAAAAATATTTTAAATTATTCTCTGAGTCTCTTTGCATTTTTGACCAGAATTTTAGCCAGAAGACAAGTGTGGCTACAAAACTGGAGAAAATAATTTGTCTAGAGTTTAATTTGTGGCCGTGCTGACAGTTTAGCCAGAAAAACTCTAGAATGTTTTTTTGCCTCTCCCCACTCTGACACCACTCTGGCTCTGCTCGTTAGACGCAATACACACCCATTATAAAGCTGAAAAAAATCAGAAAAAGTTAAATATTTTAAAAAGTATAAAGAGTTAAAAAGAGAAAAGTAATGCCAATAAAGTCCAGAAAAAGCTGCACGTTTTGATATATGAATTGTTGAAATAGCACAAAGTATGAAGGACTAGAAGAAGACCGTAAAAAGGCGGAAGAAAATGGCCAAACAGAAGAACAATAGTGTGACTGCTCAGCAGTCACACTAATGAATATTATCTATCTATCTATCTATCTATCTATCTATCTATCTATCTATCTATCTGGGAAAAAACTGCCTAAAAAGAAGAAAATGATTAACCTGCTCAGACTTGTTGTTTGACAGCCTACTTTTGATTTCAAAACCACAATTTGGCATTGAACCAGAAATCCCATCCAGGTTAATCGCTTATTAATGTTCACAAACACATTGTGTTCTGTGAATTTGCACAGCATGTGTTGTCAAAAAGATGAAGATGTTTTCTTGCAGCACATGTATGTGCATGTTGTTTTTCCCAGGCTGCACTGCATTGAGCTCCCAGGGCCACCGTACCCTGGGCCTCATTTGCAAAATGTAACTGACAGCAACCACAAGAAAGCACAAAATGGCTGCAAAGAGACAAAAGTCAAGGCAAGGCATAACTAAAAGGAAAACAATGCAAAGATGTATTACTCCATGGAAACAAAAAAGAGCGTATTTGTACATGTCTCTATGTTTCACAGTTCACCCCTGACATATTGTTCGTTCTTTCTTATTGCTAAATTGATTGGTAATTTTTGACCATCATCCCGTTTCTACTGCTGTGATTGAATAAGATGCTTATCACCTGCAGAGCCATCATCCTCACTGGGGATGATGAAGGCATCTTGGTCACAGTTTCAAAGGGAAAATCATTGTCGCCTCTTTGTGCCCTCCTTTGTGCCTCTCAAAGCCACATTAATGAGTCTGCAACTGTAGACGATCAGCTGTCACAACACACCCTCACACTCTTTATGTAACTGAATTCACAAGTCTCTCAAATGTCTCCCATTGAATAACAGTGACTCAGAAGATTTAAACAGCGACTACAGAGCAGTTCCCAGTGATTATACCCGCACTCTAATGACAGCAGTTTTTAGTGCCACAGGGCTTGAACTCTGTGCTCTGGCATACTTTGACCCAGCAACTCCATTTAAACATTAAAGTGTGGACACAAGTCGTGTCTATTGATGTGTATTTCCAGATTTTGATCAATCACTGTTTAATGATCTTGATCATCTTTGGAGAAATTTTGAATGAATCAGCTGATTCTCACTCAATAAGCAAACTCAAGAAGGCAACCTCCGAGGCCAGGCTGACACACACGTTTAAAATCTGATTATTAGGAACATTTAGGATGTTTATGGTGTTTATCACTTTCTTTACTGTCACAGTCCAACACATACACACTCACACAAATACACACAGACAGGTTTGCAGCTCCATCATTGGAGTAGGCTATTGAACTCACATATTGACTTTTTGCCCATAGCATAGCATTTATTGTTTGATCTTTTCTGACAGCCTGAGTGGACTTAACCACAATAAATACACTAAACTTCACTGATGGAGCGCCCCTTCAAGTAAACCCTGTCCAAGTTACATGGGTAAAGCTCTTAGTGTGCATTGCTGCCACCTTGTGTTCAAGAGGATTGTAACAACATGCTGTTGTGTTTTTATATTCCTTTATGAATGTGAAAAATACATATATACCGTACAATCTATTGAAAAAAAAATTCAATGACTTGAATACTGTGAGGTGGCGAAAACATGATTAAAAAAACATTTGTAAATTTGAATGGAGATCAAAATAGCATAAGGGGTCCAAAGAAAGAAAGAAAGAAAGAAAGAAAGGAAGAAGACAGAAGAGGCATAATATTGAAATTACATGCATTTTTCTCAAGAAATTTCAGGTTGTTTGTAATATTTTGTAAAAGGATAGTTCATACAATGTAAACATCTTTTTTTAACAATATTTTTTATTGAAATTTCAAATGCATTTCAAACTCAACATTGAATGCACAAACATTTTCACCCATATCCCCTCGAACAGACAAAAAAAAAGCAAATGGACAGTGACATCAGACTAATGGAGTAAAATAAATAAATAAGAATAAAATGGGACAAAAATATATTAATAAAATACAATTAAATTAAATTTAAATAAAATAAAAGGCAGGATCATTTAATAACCTGTTATTCAGACAGTGTTATCTGTTTCATTGGTCAGGAATGACATAAATGATTCCCAAACAAGCAAACTCCTCCTGTTTACCTTTAACAATGTATGTCAATCTCTCCAGTCCAAGACAAGTTATCAACTCCTTCTTCCATATTGCCAGTGATGGTGGTTCTACATTTTTCCAATATAGTGCAATCACTCTCCTTGCATGGAGAAGTCCAAAGTCAATCATTTTCAATTGCTTCTTTGTTCTGACAATGTAAACATCTTAATATTTGCACTAATTCAAAGGGAAATCTTTAGAGTTCTTGTTATTTACAGGTTTTTATGCTATAGCCTAGTTTTACTGGTCCAACCTGCTTGACAAATGGGGCTGCATGTGGCCCCCCTGAACTAAAATGAGTTTGACACCCCTGTCCTAAATGTTTCACAACATAGGCTATACATAGACTGTATAATAACTAGTGTGTTGTTGTTATAAGGTTTGGTCAGTAGGTGGCGGTAATAATGGAAAAAGGTCTAAAAAGACGGACCCAAAATAATAATCACAGCAGCTGAAGAAGAAGAAGCAGAAGTGGAGCGAGTAGCGTTAGCTCGCCAGGCAAAACGTAGTTAGCATCAGCTGATATTTACCCCATGTCTGACTAGTGTCGGCGCCGCTTTTTAGAAAAAAATAAAATAAAATAAAATAAATCATATGCTGCGAACGAGAGGGGGAAGGTCCCGTTGATAAACAGTCGCTGGCAGAGACCGACGTCGCTTCCCACAACATGGAGAAACAGTTGCACCTGAACCTGTTAGCCTCCAGACCTCCCATGGCAGGAGGGGGCTTCCAGTCCGGCTCCAAGATGAAGATGGGGTGAGGAGTTAGTTAGTTAGTTAGTTAGTTAGTTAGTTAGTTAACATGTAATAAATATCCTTGTTGTCTCGCTGCTACGTGCAATATTCATTTAACCCACCGTCGCTTCAGCTGGATAAACCTGCAGCTTAGTGTTAGCTAGTGCTAAGTGAGCTGGTGCAGCCGGAGTTGAGACCATTGCTGACGGATTAAAGGCTCCACAGTGGTTGTATAATAATAATAATATTTATGAGCGTTATTAGTAGTATATACGCATTTTACAGGTGTGTCAGTGCGATCTGGCATCATTGATTAGCTGTGATGTGTCATTGTGGACAAGTACTGGCCATTCATGACAGTGCACCTTATGCAATGTCTATAAATGGTTATATATCAATACAAGGTTAGACTGATTTTATATTTTAATGACATCTTACTGCAGAGTTTTGACGGTGTAGTGTGTTAGAGGAGGTCGGGGGAGATTGTTTGTTTACATTGAAGCAGTTGGGAAGTGAAGACAAGGTTTTCCCCTTTTTATTAGAGGTGTGCTTATGCTGTAGTAGCCTATATTTTAGTTTCAAGGGTGTTGAAGATGTCTGGGGTGTATTGGAAAGAGTAAAATTTAAACAAACTAAGATACTGTAAAAACTTATAGTTTCCTGTCAGCTAAATGTAGCTCAATAGTCATCAGCCAGTACATCAAAATCAACACATCATGTAGAGGTATGAGCATTTGTAAATTGAGTTAAAGGAATAATGTAGACTTACCGCATTTGTATTGAATTTCAGAGTTTGTTGTTGCTTGCACTACTTTTAAATTGCCCTGTCCCAACATTATCTGGGTAAATTATTTTACTTTAAAGTTGCAGAATATCACCATGACAAAAAAAAAAATCTATTAGAGATGACTATGTATATTTAAAATCCCTGCTGCAGTATGAGATTGGTTTACATTTTGCTTGTGTGTTGCTTGTGTTATTTTTTTTCTTTTTAATGCAGACCTGGACGGAAGAGAGATTTCTCCCCACTGTCCTGGAGTCAGTACTTTGAAACCATGGAGGATGTTGAGGTGGAAAATGAGAATGGCAAAGATATATCCTTGACTTGTGCTTCTGTTTGTCTACAGACAATTTACTGTGAATTGTTGAAATGCTGTGTGTGGCAGCCACCTACACAACAGCATTTGAATTGTATAATTTACAAATGTACTCCTTAAACCCTGTATGTTTAACTTGAGCTTGCTACAGAACATTTGAAGATATACACATTTTGCACACGATATTTGTTCTCCATCAAGCAGCGTCTACTGCAAAGCCCTGGTTTGTGTTTCCTTGACTTCTTTGAACATTTTTAGACTTTACTGCAGTGGCTCCCATGGTCCTGTGCTGCTCCTGCTCCATGGAGGAGGCCACTCTGCACTTTCCTGGGCGGTGTTCACGGTGAGCATAATATCTATTACAGAAGCTCTTCAATCTCTTTACTCTGATAAGATGATTTGTTGAGATAGAGTCCCACAAAGTGTGTGGAATATTCATAAAGATGTGTGTTTATCGTACATTATTCACTGTGAATGTTTTCCACATGTGTCTTTGCAGGCCGTCATATGCAGCAGGATTAACTGCAGGGTGGTTGCTATGGACCTTCGAGCTCATGGTAAATATATATGTAGTCAAGTCACATTCATAATTTCTTACATATTTAATTCACAGTTTGGGATAAATAAGATCTAAGGTCTCTCAGTGTATTGCAGTGTTAGTGAATTCAAAAGGGGAAAATCTGTGACTGCAGTCAATACATCAAACCTATTTGCATTATGTCACAATGTAATATATCTGAAACACTCTGTAGTTTGTCCTTGAGGCTGTTTGTATCAAGGAGCTTTGATGGTGTTTCCTACTCATCTGTAATTAGAGGCCAACATACCCCACATTGTGTTGATTTATTTCATTTGATTAATTTTTTTTTCTGAGCTTTTATGAAATTTCCTCTTCTCTCTTCACCTGCAGGCGACACCAAAGTGAAAAATCCTGAAGATCTCTCTGCAGACACAATGGCCAAGTGAGTTGCTGAATGTGCATTTAAGACAGAAACTGTGAGAACCACTCACACTCTTAACCGCTCAGCTTTTCATCAGAGAGAAACAGTACTTAAAGCAGTTTGTAGCTGCCAGGCCGTCCTTTTAAACTTTGAAAGAAAAACGATAAACACAAGTGTCACAAGTTTCTCATTTCATTGTTTAATTATCAGTCTTCTTGTTTCTGACCTGATCTTTAAGCACTCTTGACACCTTCATAAATGGAGCAACATTAACAGGTCATCTTTGTTTTTTCTCTCAACAGGGACATTGGCAAAGTGGTGGAGGCGCTCTATGGAGAAAACCCTCCTCCAATCATGATTATTGGACACAGCATGGGCGGGGCCATCGCAGTTCACACAGCCGCCGCCAATCACATACCATCCCTGCTCGGCCTCTGTGTCATTGACGTTGTAGAAGGTGCGTCTCTCAAATAATTCATCTCTTTATGCTGCTTAGTTCACCAAAGAACATGCTGATTTTATGACAACTTTAAAGAAGTAGTTGATTTATATGATAAATATTCCCAATGAATTGAAATCAAAGTACAGATTTACTGGGCATATTAACAACAAATGCTTTTGTTAATTGCATCCAGGCACAGCAATGGACGCTCTGAACAGCATGCAGAATTTCCTCAGAAGTCGACCAAAGACGTTTAAATCTCTGGAGAATGCCATTGAGTGGAGGTAAACATGAAATCATTTGATCAATTTGTTTTAAATGTTTTGGTATTACCTTCATCAGTAGAAGCTTCTTTGAAATTTTTTTGTACTTTGTTTTCACATGAATAGTGAACCTTCATCCTTGGCTCTTCTGCTTTTTGGGATATTTCTGAAAATCTGTAATTCCATCCAAAGATGTTTGAGCGTATAATGGAGTGACGATTTGGATGTGAAAACGTACAATGTTGCAATCAACTGGCGCTTGCTAGGTTTGACCAAATACTGGGGAAAAAAAGATAGTTGTGGCAGATCCTTCAAGGTGAACTGATTTGTTCACCTTCACCATCAGTGGGTTGTGCACCACCTGTTGGCTGCAGAGCTCATTCAGCTCACTATTGGAAAACTTTGTGAGACAGAGTCTGAGTGCACGGCTGATATATTGCATAGAGAATGAACGAGCAGAGGAGTTGTGATTGTGGAGAACTTCGCAAAGCTCACAACGACTCAGAGTGGCGTTCAGACAGGTGTGTGATTGTTGTAATTCACAGGAGAACATAAAGTGTTAGCTGCAGCCACTGTGGAGTTTATGTTGTTTACACATCTCTGCCTTTTCTACTTCTTTCTTTATTCTGCTGTTAATTCTACTGCACAGCTAAAACTGTTCCTTTCTCTTTGTCGCCAGCGTGAAGAGTGGCCAGATCCGAAACATCGAGTCAGCACGAGTGTCAATGGGAGGCCAAGTGAAAAAGTACGTCTGCTCTATCTGTCATCTGCGCATTTAGCGCTGCATGGATTTGCGTGTTGTATTTATGGCCGCTCTGACACCCACAGATGTGAGGAAACCACCAGCAGCCCAGGTGTCCCTAACAGCATCGGTGAAGGTATAATAGAAGAGGAGGAGGAAGAAGAAGCAGAAGAAGAATCCAACAAGAAAAGAATGAAGGAAGACGATCAAGAGGTTTGTTTAATCTCCCTGTCTTTGTCCTGTAGCATCATGGTGAACGTGTGGGTGGATTGAAGTTGAAAATGATCTAAAAAGGTTGATTTTCACCAATACAGATAAAAAAGGAAAGCATCTTCACCTGGCGAGTGCAGCTGTCAAAGACAGAAAAGTACTGGGATGGCTGGTTCAGAGGACTGTCCGCTCTCTTTCTCACCTGCCCTGTGCCAAAACTGCTTCTGCTCGCAGGTTAGATCTCTCCCCGGGACGATTATTTAATGTTTCATTCATAACATGTACCTGTATTTTAAGTTTTTCATTTTATTCTGCCGTTGACTGCACAATTTCACCTTTGACATGTTCTCTTGCACAGGAGTCGACAGGCTTGACAAAGATCTTACTATTGGACAGATGCAAGGTAAGGAGGGTCGATGCAGATTGTATCATGTGCTGTAAAATATATATCATGCACTGCAGTCATATCCATGATCTGACTGTTTGTCTGCAGGAAAATTTCAGATGCAAGTCCTCCCTCAGTGTGGTCACGCTGTGCACGAGGACGCACCTGAGAAAGTGAGTGGCATTAACCTGAACATAGACTGTGCTTTCTGTATTGGCCTATTGTTTGGTTTAAAATTAAAAGACATTGTGTTGATATTTTTTTAACTTTAGTCCTCTGTCACCTGTTGTTAGGTAGCAGATGCTCTAGCAACATTTATGGTCCGGCACAAATTCACTGAGTTTAAGGAAGGATATCTGTGGTAAGTGCCCTTTACCATAAACACCACATAAGTATACAAGTACATATAGTAGAGTATACAATTACATTAAATGAAGGAACTGAGGCACACTGTCTTTTTTTTTAACCCACTGTCTTTACTTTGTTTTTCTGCAGCTAATTTCCACTTTTCAGTTTAACAATAGCCAGCAGCCATGGACGAAATGTTTCAAGAGTCATCAACATCATAGTAAAATTTAACAGAAAATTAAGGAAATTTACCCAGCATCATTATAATTATATTATTATTATTATTATTATTTCTATGTTGCTTTATGTAGATACTTTGCCTTTCAGCTTTGCCTTATTTTTATTTCAAAACACTGGGATTTGATTGTACTTTTCCTTTACAGTATTTTTTATTATTATGATTATTATTATTTCTGAAAAAGCAATGCTCCTTCTTTTATTGTTATATTTTGAGTGAGTGCATCATTGTTCATGTGTTTGTAATTCAAAACAATAATTAAAGGTGGATGCAGCAAACAAATTCCACACATGCTTGTATATTTTCTTTTGTAGTAAGATAAAATGATTGGTGTTTAACATGAGTGATAAATCAGTATTTATTCTAGTTTTCTATGATCTTATACTTACCTGTGACCATGCACACTGCACAGCTTTGAAACAGCAGTATTATTATGTATTACGCTGTTCTTGTCAGACTTGTTTCTACAGAGTATCCTGAAGAAGAGAAACAAAAACTGCAGTTACTGTAGTTGAGGTCCAGCACAAACAGGAGTGGAAGAAGATGTCATTTTCTAAACTAAACAAAGCCAAACATGTTTTTCTTCATGTGCCTGGTGTGCTCCAGGGAATGAAATGCAGGTTTTAATTGTCCCTCCACGGATCACTGTGATACAGTAAGAGTCTGTAAACAGTGGCGTGTGCAGTAGTGAACAGAGGTTTGTGTTTGCATCATTTTGGGTCGACTCCACAGTGAGGTTTCAAGTCCTTCAGTGTCATTGATGCTCGCTCAGGTGACCCGGACTGGGTTGATCAGACATTTGACATTTCCCAGCAGCATTAGTTCACTGTACTTCACCCAAAGCCACATGGACTTGACTTTCCCCGTAGTAGCCACTGTGTAGAGTGTAGACCTTACACAGTGAGAGGCTAGCAAAACCTCTGCACCTTCCTTTAATAGTAAGTCCACAGCAGCGTATCCTTCAAAACTGATCCACCAGCATCGTATCCACATAGTCAGTCTCAGTCAGCAGGCGCTGCTGCATCAGTCTGACGCTGAGCTTAAACCCTACACAGATTTCGCAGGTTGCAACATCAGTGATGTGTTAATGCTAGATCAACTTTTTTGCAACGCAACAATGAATTTATTACTTGTATATTCAGAAATAATGAATTAAAAAATAAATGATTGCAATAATGACTGAAAAAAGAAAGAAATCTTGAAGAAATACTGAATAAATGAATGGAATGATAATGCAATAATGTTGAAATAAAAAATGTAAATAGAACAAAAATAAAATGAAGTCTTCCTCCTACACGCTGGGCTGTTATTTGAAACCAATTACAGACACGTTGGAGTCGATTCCTTCTCTGACTGGTCACCTCATCCTGCACCACAGTGACGGCAGCAGGTTCATCAGTAGGGGTCAAGAAGAAGAGGTGGTGGATGTTGGTCGTGTGCAGAGCTCTGGCTCTTGCTCTTCTTGGTGCAGGCCGTGGTTCAGCTAAAACTGGATGGCAGTGTTGAGAGGTTCAGCTCTTGGGGTGAGGGGAGTCACTGGAGAAGAAACAGCAGCATAGTCTGGTTCTCTGGTTGGTACTGTGTCTTCTTACAGACCCGACTTCTCAGTCAAATGTTAAGAGAGGGTGGTGACAGTTTCTGCATCTTCTATCACATCAGCTGGCTTTGTGCAGGCCTCCTGTTCCTCCAGTCTCAAACTGAGGGTGAAACAGTGCACCGATGCAACTTCAGTGATGTAAGTGCTGGCTGGAGGTATACAGGACATGCAGGACTCTGGGGAATACCTTGAAGACTGCATCCTGTGTGCCAAGCAGCTTGACACCTCCTGCTGGGTGAGATAACCCTCTGTTGCTCACCGATCTCCCGTTTTTTCTCTGTTAAGGGTTTTCTTGGGAGTTTTTCCTCCACCGGTGTGAGGGTCTACGGGCGGAGGATGTTGTTATGATGCCATGTAAAGCCACTACATGTATCATTATTGTTTTGCATTATTCATTCATTTACTGTATGTATTTTTCCTTTCTTTCCTATATTTACTATATAATCACTCAGTTGATTGTTACTTTTTTCTACTTATTTTTCTTTATCATTTAATTATTCCTTATTTTCTTATCTTTACTTGTAACAAATTTGGTTTTTGATTATGTTCTTCATGGGTGAGGTTTTCATATAAGCCCTTTTGGGTTTTCATACCTCCCCTTCACACATCCCAATCATAATAATTGTATTAATAATAATAATAATGATATTCTATTTTAAATGATATGTTCATGCAAAATAAATACATTTTTAAAAAGTCCTTTGAGACAAACTGTAAAACAAAATGGGCTGTACAAATCAACTTGCCTTGCATTGCTGATATGTCAGAATCCTGAGCCCCACGAAGGGTTTTTGGATGCTGGAAACATGCAGACTTGACCTCTGGAGAGTTTAGTAAGTTGGTTGCTTCAAATTGAATGTGTCTCATCTTTAAGTGCAAATGTTTACTTTTCACACCAGCGAGAGAAGAGGCTTGGCATCCTTGTCATTGAAGTCTTAAAGTTCTGAGCTGTATCTCCAACCGTATCTCAGGGTGCTCTTGCTCTTAAGATGATTCACAAAACAGGATCCAGGCAGCAGAAAATGAAGTAGAAAAAGTTATAGTTTTCTAAACTTTATGAAAAAGGAAACATGTTTTTCTTCATGTGACTGATGTACTCTAGGTAATAAAGTGCAGGTGTTAATTGTCCCTCCATGGATCTAAATATGTTAGGCAATATACTGTAAACATTTGAATTATTAATCAGCTATAATGATTGTCCTCTAAAGAGCTGTCGCTGCTGATGTCACTCTTATGTACAGTATGAACAGCTCTGAACACGCACAGAGGCTTTTTGGTTGCATCATTTTGGGCCTGATCATGATTTGAAGATACATCCGACGACACATCCTCAGTTTCCATTCGTAATCGGGTCTTTCTTTCTTTCTTTCTTTCTTTCTTTCTTTCTTTCTTTCTTTCTTTCTTTCTTTCTTTCTTTTTTTCTTTCTTTAACCTTTATTTAGATCTCGAAAGCCATTGAGGGTAAACCCTCATTTCCAATGACGTCGAGAGCACATCAAATCAAAACAACAATCACATAACAAATACAGTAATCATAAAAATACATCAAACAGCAATACGATCACACATTATCAACAATTTTTAGGATTTTTTGAAACAGTTGCATTCAAACGCGTGCATATTTATGATCATGTTTTTAAACTGGCCTGGGGTAACAAATGAATTCATTTTCAGAGATCGTTGAAGAGAGTTCCAGGTATGAGCAGCAGAAAAACTGAATGCAGTTCTATCGAAAGCTGAATCTGTCCGAGGAACCTGGAGTGTTAGATAATCATTTGAGCGAGTTGGATAAATTTGAGATGGCCAGTTCAATAAATTACTAAGATATGTTGGTGTGAAGCCAATTAAGGCTTTATAGATAAAAAGGTAGAAATGTAGGCTATATCTCTTCTGATTGATAAAGGAGAGCCCATCCTACTTTCTTATACAGTATGCAGTGATGGGTAGAATAAGTGGATCCGGTGATAAATCTGAGAGCAGAGTGAAATATTGAATCGAGTGAGGCAAGAGTAGAAGCAGATGCATGCTTGTAGATAATATCACCGTAATCCGAACAGGCATCAAAACGGCCTCTATTATACACGCTTTCTATAAATTAATGGAAAGTTAGATTTGTTTCTATAGAAATATCCAAGTTTTTGTTTTAATCTTACTGCAAGGTTGTCGATATGATATTTATATGTAAGTTTTTGATCCAGCCAGTAAGTTTTTGATCCAGCCAGATGCCTAAATATTTTCGGCATCACGCTCCCTCACCCAGGTGCCCCAGGGTTAATCAGGCCGCAGTTTGTGTCCCAGCAGTAACGGCCCATGGACCACAACCCAGATCCAAGCGCATCTGATGCAACGTCTATGGTTGACTTGATGATTTTCCTAGATTATCAAATAGAGCGTAGACCTTTCACAGTGAGTGGCAGCAACGCCTTTACTCCCCTTTTTAATAGCAAGACTTCAAAAAGGAGTGAGACTCCCCTCCTCAACACCATGGCCCTATATTTGACAGGTTTGGGATTCATCTCGGTGAATTATCTCAGCTTCTCGAGAATCCACCAACCACCAGGTACTGACTGATGAAGTGGTGACAATGAGGTCGTCCATACAGTAAAAGACTCTGATGTGTAAAACCAGACTTGAATAGAGGGCCTTTGCACTCAGTTTGATGAGCCTGTAGTAGTTCAGGATGAGATTCTTGATACAAATCACTTATCCAATGTAGTCCCAACCTGTTAATATTAATATGATGAATAAATAAGATTCTGAATATACATTTTCAAACATAGGTTGAACTTAAAGCAGAAAAATGCAGGAAACTGTTTCTGTACAGTAACTCTGTCTGCCAAAGTCATTTGTGAATTTAATACAATAGATTTGATATAATAAATGCAGCACCTTATGAATTATTTTAAAATGTATATCCTGCAGAAAATAATAACAAATCTACAGTTTATTTGTGTATGTCAATCATTGTCACATACATCCAGAACACGTCGGAGCTGTCCACAGTGCTGTGGTGCTGAAATACTTATCAGACATGACTGAAGTGGTTAGAGGCAGTGGTTACAGCAAAGGGGGAAAGAAATATGAGACAAACACCCCAGCTCCACTTTGAGCTTGATTCAAAGAACACAAACATGTTTCCTGCAGATTTCTTGTAAATATAGCATACATGACTACTGAACTGAGCCTGACTAGCCATATGCGCAATCAATAAACTGTTAATAATCCATCAAACTATTTGTGGGGGGGAAAGCGGCCACTCAAATTACTTTACAATTACACTGATGTTCATTGTCTTTTGGGTAGCTTCACTGATTTCCATTGTTTACCAAAGAGACAGCCTCTAAGCTCTATGGTCACTCTGACGACTGAAACAGTAAGTGTCTTTGTCTAAAATCTGCCTTTTATTGGAACTGCTCCCTCAACTTTTCAGACCTTTTTGTATCATTAACTTTTTTTACAGTGAAGACTTTCTGCTTCAGCACAGAACTTCTCCTTCAGGGACCCATAACCAATGCAGATCTTTGACTGGCTGGTTAAACTGACTCACTGAGGTGATGATCTCAAGACACAGATTACTTATAAAGAGGCGATGATCAGCTGGAGCTTGATTCATTTTTCATATTAGTCCACCAAAGCTTCTTTATCAATTCAAGTCAGACCAAAACGGTGGCATGTAAGTATGTACCCCAGACAAACAGTAAATGTATTTATCATGCCTTTAATTTTGTACACTTAATATACGTTTATGGTGATGCTGTCTAATTGTTGTAATATTTTAACTCCCATTTATTGTGGCTTTTTATTTCAAAGCATAATTCAAAATTCAGCTGTTCATAATGTTGATGGTCTGCCTGATGTGTGCCTGATGCCTTTCACAGACACTGCATGAAGCCGTGGTGATGAATGACACAACAGAAGTAACCAAGGTAGTGTCATTTCAGACACCTATCAAAGCCTTGCTGTCTACGCTGCCTTGTCTTGTCTTTCTGTACATAAACGGAGTCATGCTGTTCACCTTGTTGAGAAAGCCTTTTTTTCTAGAATCGTCCCGTTACATCCTGTTTGGTCATTTGCTTCTCGGTGACTCTCTGCACCTTCTTATCGCTATCTTATTGTACATCTTTGCCTTGACCATGGTCAGAATGATCAGTTACGTTTGTATTATAGTCACACTGGTTGCAGCTGTCACTGTTAAAATTTCTCCCCTTAACCTGGCTGTGATGTCTTTGGAGCGGTATGTTGCTGTCTGTTTTCCATTGAGACACGCTGAAATCGCCACCACCAGGAGAACGGGCATGGCCATCGCTGTTATATGGACAGTGGCCTCTTTAGAGTCGTTCACCCAGCTTTTCTTGTTTGTCAGTATTGAGGATGCAAGCTTCACTTTGACAAGGTTCTGCAGCAGGAACAGTGTTTTCCGCCTCCAGATTTATTCAACTTTAAATAGGGTCTTTATAACTGTGCATTTTCTAGTGGTGGGCGTGATAATTGTTTATACATACATTGCTATCATGATTACTGTGAAGTCATCCTC
The DNA here is from genome assembly GCF_905171665.1 of Trachurus trachurus. Classification (NCBI taxonomy): domain Eukaryota; kingdom Metazoa; phylum Chordata; class Actinopteri; order Carangiformes; family Carangidae; genus Trachurus; species Trachurus trachurus. Next base: position 13,543,188 of record NC_139903.1, on the reverse strand, counting down.
TTCTAATAACAATAACGCCAGTAAGGCTCACAAGACAGTGCTGATGCATCTGTTTCAGTTGTGCCTGTGTCTCATTTCTACTCTGTTTAATATGATTAACACACACGGCCAGTTGAACTTAAATCCTGCCGTGGCCATTCATATTCAGTATGCTCTCTTTTTAGGTCTTATCATTTTCCCTAAGTGTTTGAGTCCACTCATATATGGCCTCAGAGATCACAGTTTTAGGCACGTCTTCAAGTACTATTTTACCTTTGGCTTTACCCCTGCAAGGCCAGTTTCTGCAACTTGATTTTTTTTTTAAATGCAATGTCTGTCTTTTTCTTGCACAATAATGAATTAGCAAGTTTGTTTTTTGTGTCATTTGTTTCAAAAAGTAATTACTTTTTGTGTACAAGCCGGTTTTCTTTTTTGGGCAAAGTGTGTAAATACAATAAAATTATCAAACATTTGTTGGAAATCCCCTGAATGAACTGTTAGAGTGTTAGAGTTGATCATTTAAGCCACAATACAATGAATGAATTAATGAATGAGTCACATTTTATTATTGTGTCATGCATACACTGTATGCTCAGCCCGCATGGGCTTTACAACGGCAAAAGAAATCACACAAACCAGAGTGTGTCATCAAAACATCAGAAAAAGAAGATAACAAACAAATGAAAATACAATTAAAACAGCTTTCACACAGATCCTCAGGAGCAATCAAATCATCATTATCAGGCATATGTATGGTGTTGTTTAAATAATGTCAGAGTCTAATATAAACCAGTCTGAAACACGAGATACAACATTTAATTTGTTCCCTGTACCTATTTTATTATGGTCAAGAGATCCTTTTATTTGCATAGATAGTGTACTTGACCTTTGGACTGTTATCACTGAATTAACTTTTATTCTGACCATAATGCCAAATTGTCCCTTGATGTCTATTAGTGTTGGTGCCATGTGTGTCCTTGTATGTGTATTTATGTGTAGCCCAGTTGCAATCCTATTTCCCTGTAAGGGACAATGAGGATACTTTGAACTAGACAGAATAAAAATGAAATGTTTTATTGACAAATAACATCTATTGATGTTTTATCCATTCCAGTGAGCCTCAGTTCATGTGCAGTATTGTTCACTCAATTTAATATGTAATTGATTTAATCTTTAATTTCAGCCTGAATACTGTAAAGGGGTCATCTTATGATCATTGATGATTTACGATGATACTTAATCTTTTTCTTTTTTTTTACTACCAATGATAATGTTACACACATACATTATAAAAAGTACAAAAAGTAAATGAATTCATCAATTGACAAAATTGATTAACACTTTGAAAGTGTAACCTAAATATGTAAATTAACCTTAAAATCTTCATCTATCCAGATCCAGAAATGCAACATCCCTGTATAATGTAAACATGTCATATAGTCTGTTTACCAATCGATCCAGTGTTGTTCTCCAAAAAGACACTTTTTGAAATGTGCAAAATGCATCAAGTAAAGTCAGATTGTGCATGTTTGGCCAGCAGATGTCACCTTTGCTCTGTAAATACTTACACAGGCCAGGAGACACTGTGCAGCCCTTTCAATATACACTCTATAGCAGGTAGGTGTACAGTACCCAATGTAAGGAAACTTCTTTGAGGTTATGAAAAATAGGCATGTCAGCTGCAACATGGTGATACCGATACTACTGATGAAATCCCTGCCCCCTCATCTTTCTCACAGTCCAGATGGACACTTGTGTAGGAGCAAGGATGGAGACAGAGAGAGGCCAATTTATGTGGGTAAACAGGGAGGGAGGTGCTGACCCGCAGAATAAAAGAAGCGTCTGAGCAGGAGGTGGACTAATTTAACCGATCTTTACTCCGCCACAGTCCTGAAGCCCTCTCAATACCTCTCCTGCTTTCACCCAAGAGCACTTGAGGGGTTGAAAAACATTCCAGAGAGAGAAAGTACCTGGAGACAGAGAACAGCTTTCATGTCCTCAGCCAAGAAAATGGATTCGCTGGTTTTGGTTTAATAATAGACAGTTTCATGAACACACACAATCAGTTTTAGTCACACACTGGTTATGTGGTGGTGTTTCCTTGGGCGACTGTTCACGGGGAGTGCATCCAAAATGTCTGAGCCAAATACATGAGGGAAGACAATTGATCTCTGTGTTTCCTAAAGAACTGAGGTATAATTTGAGGGAAAAGCCCTAAGACTTATAGCCTAACATGTTTAAGCAACAAGTATTCTGTTTTGTTTGTTTTGGGGCCGAGCAGCTGCTCCCTCAGATAATCACATGGGAGTAATGACACTGAGAAGATCATCTTTTTTTTCATCCGTCTCTAGGAACTCACGAACAGCTGTGTGAAAGCTGATTTCACAAGATGATGCATCTCTTTACAATTACACTACAGCCAAAGAAACAGTGAATGAACACTTCACATACTTTCCTAAAAAGTGCGTATATGTGGATTATTGTATTAGATTGTACATGTGCCTTTCTTATTTCGATGTATTAGTTTATACCCCCCAAAACAAAAAACAATTGACTGTGTGTGTGAGACAAGTTTGAGATATATTCATCATCAGTTAAAAAGAAGTAAAGTTAACTTACAAAAAAGAAGAGAAAAGTGGAGTAATGAAAACTTAGTTGTGAGGGACAGTTGAGGAAACATCAGGGGGAATCTTTATAATTTACCAACATTGTATTATGGCTGTGATTTGAGAAGAAGCATGTGGTGAATTATAAAGTATTTAAGTTTACTTCTCTCTCCCTGTCTCTCTCTCTCTCCCTCATCACAAATTCTTTGTCACAGCAGCATATAGCTTTCAAGTTGATGCATTGCTCTTCAGGCAAAATACTATGACTGAACTGGAGAACAATGAGAATATTTGATGCACTCATATTTGATGCACTCACCCACTTCAAGACAGATGTTTAAAAAAAAAGAGAGAGATACATGCTCACGTGCACTCTCACATGCACTACACTCTGCACTGTCGAGTTGTACATGAATGGGATGGTGGGAGAGTAATTGTATCCCTTGTGGCTCTCCAGAGGACAGCACAGAGACTCAAATTAAAGCACTGACCTGGTTAGCTTTCTGCCAGCAGGAGGGGGTGCTGCCCCGCAACCCCCCACCACCACCACATCCCATCCCACCCGCGTTAACCGCACAGAGATTAACTTGTTGACTAACTGAACTACAGGCAGCAACTCACGCCACATATGTCTGAAGACCCATGAACCTCTGAGAGAAAATGTTTCAGTCCTCAGCAACCTTGAAGTGTCACTTGAAACAATCAGTGTTTGATGGTCATCATCAATTCAAGTGTAAGTCAAGTAAGAAAAGTTAGAACATTTATTATATTTGAAAATTCAAAGACCATAATTTAATGATGTCATTGTAGATTTGAAAAACCATCTCCATAAATTGAATAGTGCTGACACATTATTATGCACAGGGCTTTAAATGTCATGATTTTTTTTACAAGGGCACGGACAGAGCTTCTTCTTTTTTTTACTGCAGACATTTTGACTTGTCTTAGCAAGAAAAACACTGGTGGGAGCAGGCTAATAACAGTAACAAAGGCTCAATTCAAATTAAGAGTCCCAGTAGGCCATAAAATGTAATAGGGCCACAGAACTGGCAAAACTAAGTGGGAAGTTGTGTTGACACTTGTGCTTTTCTGCTATGGTATCTCATCTTTCAGGATATAAAGTTTGGAAAATCATTGTTAATCATGCATTTCAACAGGTGCAGTTAGATAATGTGAGAATTATGGCCACTTTTCATCTAATATGGCACATTGCTGTGCCTTTACAGGGTCAGTCAACTGTGTTATGTGCCAAAGTATAAGACTGCTAGATTCAAGTTGAATATGTGCTGGAAAAAATATTTTTTCCCTTGCATCATTGTCTGGGGATTGGGCGATTTATAGATGGACAGGACAGAAACTGTTTCCATCCTGCAAAGTTCAGTAGTCACAAGAGTGAATGCTGTTACTGAAATATTCTCATGATGGCTTTATGTGTTTTTAAATAGATTCCTTTTCCTGATTATCAGACCTCACTTTAAAGCACATTTTATTTCAACATTGGCCTATTATGTTTAATAATTCCACATGTGCTGATACTGATTGACTAACAGAAAAAGAAAACAGAAAAGAAATGGCGTAGAAAATGTCAAATACATCTACAGGCGGTATGAATATGTTCCCAGTCAGTGACTATCCGCCAAAGACAGCGAAGAGAATAAAGTGATTAGATGAATCAATATATGTCGGGTTATCAACAGAGATGACGTAATGTGTATACTAATGGATCCTTCCTCCGGTGGGGGGGATGCTGCTGCCGTAGGACCTCGACAAATGATAGTTAACTTCCATTGTCAGGTGAGCTCCGGGCCCCCCCCGCTCCGCGCCGCGCAGATGGTACAGTCCGCATGCAGCTCGGAGTTGTTGCTGAGGAGCTTCCTCCGCTCCGCACATACCGCTAAACTGGCATGCAGCCGACGCCTGGGTCCTGTGGCAGGAGGCGACTCTGCTTTTCAAAATGTTACCGTCCTCTCACCGGGGCTACCTCCTCGGACAGCACGCCAAGGTCGCGCTATTTCACCTTTTGTGCAGTATTACAGGTGAGTAAACCAAATTCCTGTGCGGTATTAGTTTTATTTTATTTGCTCTACTTAACGGCACACAGAAGTTTTGAGAGGGAGAGAGAGCCGAGTGCATCGCGCATCGTGGTGGTGGTGGGGGGAATCAATCTCAGTGATGATAACCTGCGAGCTTTGAAGGGGCATTTTCAAGTTTGAAGTTTTAGTAAGTTTACCGGGTGTCATTTAAAGACTAAAAAAAGGAAACTTGGTTACAAGTTCACTTCAACAGCGTTAGCTAGCCCAGCACCGCCGCCGCGGATGATGGTGCGACCCGAGGCTGCCATAGAAACAGTCCATAGAAACCGCCGAGCAGCTCAGGCAGTGATATTCAGTTGTAGAGCCTATATACACACACATACACACACACCCAACCAACCTACACTTGGGTCATTGCAGAGTCAGTGGCAGGCAGCCATGTTAGCTCCAGAAACATTTTCATCTTTAAGTCACGTTTTGGCTACGGTAAGTCAAAGGGAACTGTTGGGGAACTTACATTTGTGTCACCAGGGAAGATACAGCTAAATGTCAGCGCCTCCCAGGTCGGGATGAGGGTCAGCCTCCATGTGCCTGCAGAGGAGCCTCAGCTCATTATGCTTTAATCAGTGGGGTGGGCAACTCACCAACTCCCCCTGAATTACTCTTCACTAACTTGGTGGCCTATGCCCTATTGTAATACAACACAATGTGTACAAAATATGCAGAAAGCATGAAACAGCACACTCAAACTCTCTCTCTCAAGTCTGCATGTTAAGTAAGAAAATGCATGGATGAATATTGCAATAGTGATTGGATGTTTCCTTTTTAAAAAATGATCTAAAGTCAGAAGTGACTACCGGTAATTCAAATAAGAAACCAGTTAAATTAAGATCATTTTATGACTCATGTACCAGACTTCGTGAAATACATTTTGGGAAAATTACACCAAATTATAAGTTTAGAGATAATTTAGTGTCCCGACTGCAGCCACGCATAACCCTCGCTGAGTCATGGGTGAATCAGGCCTGAAGATCTCTGTTTCTCCCCCACATTTTTTCTCTTACCACATCCAAAGATAAGAAAAGGTCCCCCTAATATGCTGACCGAGCATTTTTCTGTGTAATGCAGCTCAATGCAAACACTATCACAAACTGCATCCAGAAAAATCCCTATAGATCAGAATGAACTACCATCTCACAATTTAAGGGGGCACCCTGAGTGACAAGCACCCACTCAACCACAGGCACACACACACACACACAGAGGGTTGGTAAGCCCCCCATAAGCCTCCTCTCAGCAGCAGACCCGCGCTCCCAGAGCTGGACGGTGCAGGCTACTACATAGACGTCGTGGAAGTGGAGAGAAACTAGAGACCCTGGCCTGTACCACATTATTTATTTACTGCACATCCTTTCATTCTGTCCTGCTTTTACCAGGATCCTTAAGTCCACTCCTAAACAGTCTGTTTACCCACTTCAGAGAGTTCAAGTTAAGGAGCAGAGACAGGTGTCCATTTCACTAGCTTCAGTTTTACTCTGCTGTGTATGTCAGTGAGGGGTTTGACCTTGTACCTTTGCTGAATGCAGAGTGGATGCACACATTCTTATAGCTACTATGTCTACGTACTGTATAGGCCTTAAAGGGAAACTAGCACTGTTTCCTCCATACACTGTATGTTTCATTAAAGCTGCATTTGTATTTTGCATTTTTAATCTGCTTTCACATCCAGCAGACACAGGACAATGTAAGCATTTGTCTAGAGCAGGGGTTCCCAAAGTGGGGGTCGGGACCCCCGGGGGATCGCAAGATTATTTCCAGAAATCAAATAACATTTGAAAATTATTAGAAGTACCGCAAAAAGATAGAAGTAGTAGTTAAAATTTCAAATAAACCCATGCGAATAAAATTTCCTCCTCATCTTTAGACGTTTACAGACCGCATCTAAACATTGGTGGTCTCCAAGTGGCCGTCTCCAAAATTAAACCATCTCATTAGGAGAGATTATCGCTGAAACATACAGTAGTAATTCCCAAAATGTAAATTTGCACAGCAAGATGTTTACTCAGTAGCCTACTATGGTTTATGGATATTATTTTGACTGAGATATTCTTCTTCTAAAGTAAATAGCTATATGAAATCATATCCTTATGTTGTAAGGCTGTTCTGTTCTTTTGTGTAGTCGTAATTCCCATGTTCGGATACGTCAATGGATGCGTGTGTCTGTGCGCAGGTGACACCACTTTCGGGGACAGTGGGGGTTGCCAGTCTATGGCACCACTATTTGGGGGGTTGTAGCACCCTACAATGTAATAATTTCCTGAAAATGTAATAAAATTTGCACTTAAAGCAGAAGTGAGTGGTCCGGTCGTTTTCGCTAATGCTGCGTTCCAGGCAGGCTTTTGAAATCGTAAATTACAGCTTCAAGTCACAACTTACGACTTTGTAGCGTTCCAGGCAACCCACTCGTGTTTTTCCGACCTGTTTTACCGGTGAAAGTCACTATAACGGCCACTCGTAACTTCCGACCGGTGAACTCGTACCAGATCGAACTGGTATGACTTCACGGTCGGAAAAATACGAGTTTCCTTGAACGCACCATAACAGTCGTCGTCCCTACGTCACCACATTCACGGCGTTCCTTGGCTGCACACACAGCCCTGCATGCCGTTCTCTCTCCTCATTGGATAAAAACTGTAGGATACGATAAATGTTTTCTCTTCGGCTCAGAGCAGAGCAGAGGGACTGAGAGACCCGTGTTTCAGTCCAAACACTCTATGTAAGTGATTGCTGTCGGAAGATATAACTATTTAAGACTTATATTAACACAAATATATCACTCACTTCTGCTTTAACTGTAATTAAAAAAAATTTAATAAAACCCAATAATGTAATGACTTCACCAATAATGTTTAATCAAAATTATCTGACTGATATTGTAATAACATTTTTACCGATAATGTAATACCTTATTACATTATTGGGAATTTACTATATATTTAGGTGGGTCTTTTTCTTTTTTTTCAAAACTGATTTTCGATCAAGTTACGTGCAAATTTTATTACATTTTCAGTCGCGGGCTGAAAGGTTTGGGAACCCCTGGTCTAGAGCAGAGGTCTTCAACAGGGGGTCCGTGGAGGCACTACAGGGCGGTCGCAAAATGTTTGATTGATTATTTTTTTGTTTCCACATTTATGTTTAAAATAAAAAACGTCAGTTCATCATGTAGCTTGTCTGTTAATATTGGCATTGGTATCAGTTAACAAGGTCCGTTTCTGAATGGCAGTGGGACAGCCCCCTACTCACTGTAGCTGCCATGTTTAAACTAAAATCATGAATATATGAACCTGTGCATTATGTGAATAGCTTAGTATCCAATGCACAAATCTGTGCACAGTTTAATATAAAACACAATCATACAATATAATCGGGGGTCCCTGCTCCATCTCTCCATCAGTTTGGGGGTCCTTGGCCTGAAAAATGTTGAAGAGTCATGGCATGAATGAGAACAACTCCGATACAAGCATTTGGAAATTGTACTTGTATTAAAACAAAAGCTATTACCTAATCCCGGCTATAGAGCCATACACACCTGCAGATACCGTTGATGCCACGTTTTGGCACTATAATCTTTTTTTTAAATATCATAAAATGTACACACACTGAATATGCCCAACATTTTAATTGAATATTTTAGTCTCATTGTTCTGAAAGTCTTTCATTTCACTGTCACATCAGATACTGTAGTGGACCTCCCCTGCTCCTTTATGGACTGCCTGTTGCATTCATGTGTGACACTATAAAACACACATACACACTACTCTCTGCACTTAGCTTAAGATTTTCACCACATCAACCATGTGATTGTGTATCTTTGCGCACTATGAAGTAGATCACAAAAGGGGGAATAAAACACATCAGCTCAGCAAGACATTGCTCCATAGCGCCACTAGTGGTGAGAAACTTCCTGGTTTACCTTTTACATTTGTACATAACTGCTGTGTAGATTGACAGGTCATTGGAAAGGAGTTCAATTTAAGACTTTGTCTGAACGACTTCAGAGCAATAAGCAGATATGACAGCCGTATAAAACCAATCTGTCAAATGACCATCCAGCGCTTCCCTGCCCGGCTCTGCACAGCTGGCTTTGCCACCTCCACCCTAACACCATCCCCATTTATGTTCTGATTTCCACTTTTAACAAGACATGCTGCCCTCTGGCAAGACACACATATTAATACACTTGCTGCCACATAAGTGGTGCATGTGAAGGTAATATTGACTAAAGTGAGAATGAGCAGCAGTGTCCCCTGGGAGCAATGTGTCCTTGATGCCAGGATATCTATAATCTGTTTTCTACTGTGTGTGTGTGTGTCTGTGACATATTGTGTCACATTTGCAAACCAAAATGAAAGTGTTTACACTAGCCGCTCTCTTTGAGGATATAAGGATAGCAAAAAGTTGAAGCGGTTTCTCTTTTTTTTTTTGTCTTTGAAAGCACAAGATGAAGCGAGAGAACACTGTTACTGCTATATCAAGATATGCTGCATATAAGATCAGATAGACTTTGCCCTTATTCGCATCACTGTTTTTACTCTGAGTTGGAGAAACGAGGGCACACTTATATAAGCTTGTCTTCGTGTCACCAGTAAAATTTTATACCGTCCCCGTGCCTCCTCCAACGTATACACTACAGGTCAAATGCTTTCTCCTCTTAACTGTGCTATTATTCTTGGCATCTACCCCACATCACTACATCTTGTTAAAGTGGTTTTCTGCTTTAAGTAAAGGCTCACTCACAGCATATAGTGCACTGGTAACCATCTGTATTAAGGTGTGGCATTTTGCATATTTCCTTTTCATACAAACCTTTTTTTTCACAAATAGTATGCATTGTGTTTTCATTCAGAAAGTTTAAATCTTTTACTGTATCTGTGTCTATGTTGTAAATTATTTCCAAATAATTTTTTAAAGAAGTGGCTGTTAAATACCTTGCTAAGGGCATTTCTTCTTACACGCACAGTCTGAGCAATTAAGTACTAGTTTTATTCAAATGTGTTCCCAGCTCTCCGTCTCCTTATGTGATCACCTGACTTCATGACTCATATTGAGATTACTGTTTGGGGCTCACTTGCTAATTAACTTGAGCAACGGAGCCAATAGCAAACATTAGCTCGGGGGTATCCCTTTATATGCAGAGCAGCTTCACTCCTCCTTGGAGGAAGTTGTGAGCTGTGTGTAGTGTGAAATTTGGGATATGGGAGTAATTAAGAAGGAAAACCTCCACATCTTTCAGCTTGGCTCTTCAACTGGTGGCTCATTCAAACCATCTACTGTACTTGTTGGTTGTCAAATCTATAAAAATGTGAAGACTTGTATAAAGGTAGATATTCATGTCTTTTTTATATTGTAAAAGCAGGTCTAAATTCTATATTGTGAGTCTTAAAGAGGAACTATACAGGATTTTTAGCTTTACCTTAAAGGGATAGTTCACCCTAGAATGATATTTCGCTCATTATCTACTCACCCTCATGTTGACTAAGGGCTGGAAGAATTATCAGAGTCCACCGTCCCTTCTCTTAGTTACAGGGGGTCTCGGCGTAGCAGTGAATTTCAATGCAACGGTTGCAAAGGGACACCGGAGCTCTTTGTAAAAAAACACACACAAAAAAACATCCAAATACCTCCATGATGCTCGTATGTAATGTCCGTCTTGTGCTGAAGCCCCAAATTGCGTAATTGTCCCGAAAAAAATTAAATAAGTCTATATTTTAAGCTTGTTTGTAGCGGAAGCTTCTTCTTCTTCTTCTTCTTCTTCTTCTTCTTCCTGGTCCGTCCAAATATCGCGTGATTCGCAGTAACCGCACTGACGCCGGCGCAAATCACGCGATATTTGGACGGACCAGGAATAGGAGCTTCGAGAAGCTTCCGCTACAAACAAGCTTAAAATATAGACTTATTTAATTTTTTTCTTGACAATTATGCAATTTGGGGCTTCAGCACAAGACGGACATTACATACGAGCATCATGGAGGTATTTGGATGTTTTTTTGTGTGTGTTTTTTTACGAAGAGCTCCGGTGTCCCTTTGCAACCGTTGCATTGAAATTCACTGCTACGCCGAGACCCCCTGTAACTAATGGCGCATTTCCACTAGCACGGTTCGGCTCGGTACGGCACGGCTCGGCGCGCTATTGCGTGTTTCCACTAGCACGCAGTACCTGCAACCGGGTACATTTTTGGTATCACCTCAGCCCTGGTTCCAAGCGAGCCGAAGCGTTACTAAAACGTGACGTCAGCCGACTGCCTTCCACTGATTGGCCGATGAGTGTCGTCACTGGAAGCGACGACCGACAACAGAAATGTTCCTGCTGAAGCCTGTTATTACCAGAGAATTTCTAATATTTAGACTGGCTCTGTTATTACGTGACTTTATTAAGTTTTAATATTTTTTCATGCGAGAAAGTAACTGTTTAGATCCCCATGTGCGGTTAGTTTATCCAAACGACGGCTGTTTAGAAGTTTGCCCCGATGTTTTTCGGAGAAGTGAAGCTCCAGGTCCGAGCAGCGACCGCGACATCACAGAGGCAGCAGCCGGTCTGCTGACGTGCTCCGCCGGCCAGCCTACCACCGTCACCCCGAGGAGAAAACGACCGCTAATTAACTTCCCCGATGGCTTTTAGAGGTTTACCACCGGCTGGATAAACTCTTAAATGTTGGTCTCATTGATGAAATCTAACAATTGTGGCTGTAGCAGAAGTTTGTTTGTGGTTAGACAGAAGAGCAGCAATGCCTTGGGGTCTGTACGCACAGAAAACACCACATTTACATCAATAAATAAATGTTTTACAATGAACCAGGTCGATCTCAGAGCTGGTAGACTCTCCGGTAAGGCATATTGAACGGTTAAATGCCGTTAACGGGACGAGAGCATAGGAGTCAAAACGGCGGTTTAAAGCTAGCTACAGCGAGGGTAGGTTCACTTCCTGTTTACAAAGTAAAAGCACCAATTCTATCGTAATGGCTTTCCTTATGATAAAAGGCAACGGGTATTTTATTTTGTGAAAATAACCGGAAGTGCGTTGCTCACTACGGCTAGCTTTAGTAACGCCGACTTCGTTGAAACAAAATTGTAAACAGCTGGTATTTTGTCAGTTTTTCAACACGGTGGGGATCTAAACCACTACTTTCTCGCCTGAAAATGTTTCAAATGTTGCTAAAGTTATATATTTACAGAGTTTAGAGCGTTGCTCGGCGCCGTGTAAATGACGTCACGGCGGCACTAGTGATACTCAGTTGTAATGGAAACACAACCAAACCGAGCCGAGCCGTGCCGTGCCGAGCCGTATCGAGCCGAGCCGTGCTAGTGGAAATGCGCCATAAGAGAAGGGACGGTGGACTCTGATAATTCTTCCAGCCCTTAGTCAACATGAGGGTGAGTAGATAATGAGCGAAATATCATTCTAGGGTGAACTATCCCTTTAACTATGCAACATTTTTACAAAACAGCTTTAGAGTAATTGTCATGTTTAATAAATGACTTCTAACTTGTTACGAGGGAGAATGGAGGCTCTATGCCTTCCACATAGTGTCTCTTGGCCGAAAACCAACCTTTCAAGATCAGTGCCTCCAACCCGGTGTCCCATAACCCGTCTTGTTTATGACAGATAAATATACACATCCTAACATGTATGATAAATAACATTATCCACCATTATCCACTGCTCCATTGATTGCCTTCTCGTCAGCTTCATTGAAGACAAATGCACATGGCCGGGAGGAGGGTTAGCAAAACAGCGGAAAAGCGACTGGACTTGAATAGTTCACCTTTAAAATGAGCTGCCAGGAACTCTGCATCTTTGTGATGTCACAACAAAGCAACTGTGCCCCAAGCCCAGATACATCTAGCCTTTCAGGATTTTGTTTCGATAATCTGCTATGTTTTTATTCACTGACCTTTTGTTGCTAGAGCTTCGGAAAAAAGCAGATCCAGATTGGTCCAGATTATAGAGGGTATAGCTTCATCGTAGTTTGGTTTGACAGAGAAAACTAGCTGGTACATCTCCAAAAGCAACTTAGCAGCAATATTGCCTTCCCAGTAATAAGTGAAAACCTTGTTGTGCTCTAGTGGAGGCAATAACTTGAAGCAAATACATGAGGCAATGTATTAAAGAAATGGAGGACTTTTTGTGAAACTAATTCCCCATCCACACTGTATTTGATTCACCATTAGAAATGAAAGTGATCATTGCTTCATAGGATACCTTTCCTCATATTAATATCTTAAAACTACAAGTCAAGTGACGTGTACACCGTACCAGTCTATGCTCGCTTTAATGTGAACAGACTGGCCATTAAAAGATCCTTTTCATAAACGTTTCAAATACAAATGATTGTGGGTGCAATCCACAGTCTTTGCTCTGAGTAACACTTTAGTTTATTTGAAGCTAATATGAGGCTTCAGCAGTCTGAGTCAGTCAAATCAAATGAGTACCTTCAAAGTTTATCCTTTCAGTACAGCACCCTCTGTTCATGTTTCTTCTGTACTGATGGATTATAACAGAAAAAATATACCAAAAAGAAACTTTTGAAGATATTCACTTGATATCCAACTCCGACTGGGTAAACTTTGAACTCAGTGCTGACTTTTTGCAATCAGTTTATTTGATTTACAGAAACTCTGTGCGTGTTAATTGTCCTAAATATCTCATAAAATCTGGATTAGTGTACCCCCAGCCTCCAAAGCCAAACATGTCCCTGCTGTTGCACTGATGCTGTTGCTTCCCTTTCTCACTATGAGCAACACGATGACTCATGACGCCTGCTCTGCCAAAAAAAAAAATGCTATCAAGACTTATATCCTCAATTAACCATTTGTCGTGTGTGTCAGATATTTATTCACAGCCCCATCTGGGCCAACACATAAAACGTGCTCAATTATTTGCTGTGTCAATCACTGAATTGTACAAGTGACTTAATAAATATTTCAAATATAATCTACAATATTTATTCCAAAATTTGGCACGAGTCCCACTATAATTGGTTTAGCTGGGACACTAATCTGGATTTCCTTTTATCAGTTGTACTGTTGTTGTCAGCAACTGTGATAACCAACCTTGTAATTAACCTTTGAACCTAACGTTGATGAAAACTGGGAAAATAAACGATAGGCACCGTCGTCAAATAAGTGTGGTGTTCTCACAGAAAGCAGTTCAATGGCAGTACAGATAAATAATTAAATAAAGACTAAAACCAATATAAAAAATACAGACATTTGTTCTCCATACTTTTGGGGTAGGGAAATTTCCCTCTACAGTATTAATATTTGAGGACATGGCCTTTCAGAGGGTGATTGGCCAGAGACAGAGCTGTTTTTGGCAAAACAACAATAGAATATTTGAAGTCAGTTGCCAAGCAGCACAGCAGGTTTTGATTTATGATGATGTCTTCCTGCTGGCAGCTTGTTGCAATTAGTGATCTGGTTGAAGGCTTTGGCAGTCTGGCGGTGTTATATTTTCTTTTCTAAATCAGTAACTTAATTCCTCTGTTTTTTGTTTGCTGGAATCCTGGACATACATTTCCTCTCACTTGCGTTTCATACGTGACTTTGCTCTCGCCTCTCCTCACACAGCCCTCTTTTTCTTCTCTCTGCGATGATGTCATCCTCATGTTAGCATATCTCTTCCCCTCTTTTTTTTTCTTTTTTTTCCCTGCCGGTTGCAGTCTGTTCTCTTCACATCCCTTTGACTTTCCTCAACACGATGCTGAGCTCCTGCTTTCAAGACATGCCACATTTCTGACAAGCGCAGGTGACAGAGTGCATGGGTTAGTTATATTTGGACAAAGGACATACAGGCAGCCTGCTTTGATTCCTGAATTCAGGTCAGGAGGAGGAAAGCTTAAGAGACAAAACAAATTCATCAATGGAGTACAGTCGCACAGTCGGCTGTGCATTATTTGTTCATGAAGCTCAGCCCCCTCTGTGGTGGTATCAGGCTCCGAGTCGAGTTTGAAACCCACAGATGTTACTGATCTTGTACAAATGTGAAATATTTTTCATTTTTTAATAATCCAATCTGGCATTTTAGTCTTGAGTAGAATAAATCAGTACTTATTTATTGCAACCAGAAAAGATATATTTGTCAACATCATTTTTCATCACATATTAATCAATTATTTCAGTTAAATCAATTGATTGATCTAGGAGCCTTAACTGACCTCATTCTATGTCTCTAATACAAACAGTTACAACAGTATGACAGATTAATTTTAAATCCATCAACTCTCAGTGCTAAAACTTTCAAGTTTCAGAGTTTTTCTTCATCGCTCAATACTTGATTTAATTTTTAAGGTCACTAAAAATTAAAAAAGGTCACTAAAATGATTTTAAAGGTGTTTCAAAAATATAAGGTGCAATGAATGTGCATTGAATTTTCCAACCCTATTGATTGATGGTGTTAAATGATCCCAAACTTTTGCTAATAAGCATCATTGCATGTGGCTACAGTCTTATTTTGTTCTCTGCCTCTCTGTCAGGCGTGTGTTGCAGTCAGGTGGTGGTGCCTCAGAGGGTGAGCGCCGTGCTGGGGAAGAACGTGACGCTGGAGTGTAGGGTGGAGGTGGGCGCCAACCTAACTCTTACTCAGAGTTCCTGGGAGCGCCGACTGCCTTCAGGCTCCGTTACAGTGGCCGTCTACAACCCGAGGTTTGGCATCTCTATCCCTCCAGAGTTCGGCCATCGCCTGTATTTTCGCTCGCCCTCCTCTCACGACGCCACCATCGTACTGGAGAACGTGGGCTTTGCTGACGTCGGCATCTACACCTGCAAGGTCGCTACATTTCCCCTGGGAAACAACCAAGCTTCCACTACCGTCAATGTACTCGGTAAGTGTATATCAAGTGTATATATTCATGTAATGTCAAATATTTGTCAAATGTGAATATTTTGCATGTCTTTTGTGACTTAAATTGAATATCTTTATTGTTTGAGTTGTTTGTTGGTCAAAACAAGACATTTAAAGACATCATCTTGGCTCAGGGAAATTGTGACTGGCATTTTTCATTATTTTCTGACATTTCATACACCACAGTGAGTAATAGTTTAATAAGAAAATAATTGACAGATTAAATGATACTGGGAATAAAAGTAGCAGTGGGATTGAAGCAGATCTGGGTCTGGCAGTGCTTTCTGTTAGCTGACAGGGCTGGACAATATGTTGAGATCATCAATCACAGCACTGGTATCAATATTCTTTTGAGATATCATCAAGATATAAATGTATTTATGTATGCACAATCATGTATAAATTATAAATAAACCTGTGAGATGAGAGACTCCATAGCAGTGGAGGGAGAACAGTCAACGTTACAGCATAGAAAACATTGATTTAGCCTGTGTCTAGTATTAGTTCTTGTTTTAATGGACATGTTGATCAATTTTAGTGCAACAGCAGGTCCCTGCCCCGTATTTTCAATTTCACTGAAGGGACTACACTTTTTATGTTCGTTTGGATCACAGGTTGAAAACTGCTGGCTCATAAACACAGGGCATGTGTTTCTAACCACAGAGGTTCATAGAGCTGCTAATGATGGCTCAGACTTGACTGTAGTGGAATGACAGAGCTGAGGAAAATGTGGTTAAAGATGTCGTAAAAGGGTTTTGGTTAAGAGAAAATTGCAAAAAATCTTGAAAGACTTTAGTATTTATCCGTCCATATGTTTTCTTTCTCTCCCAGTGGAACCGAAGGTCTACGTGTCTGCAGGTTCAACTGCCCTGATCGATGGTGGCAATGAAACTGTGGTGGCCACCTGTATCGCAGAGCGGGCCCGGCCTCCTGCCGAGGTGTCCTGGGAGTCCAACCTTTTCGGCCAGTCAGAAGTGCAGCTATTTGACGAAGTCAACGGCACCACCAGCACACAAGTGCGCTACCTCTGGCAACCCACACGCCACGTCCAAGGCCACACACTGACCTGTGTGGTCCGCCACCCAGCTCTGCAGAGTGACTTCAGGATCCCCTACCAGCTCAATGTGCAGTGTGGGTAACTTTTATAAGTGCTTTTGTGGAATATTAACAATGTTAACAGCTGGAAGACTTAGTAAATGTGTTGATTTATAGTGATTCTGTCCTGCTGTGAAGCTTTTATGTAACACTTCAGTGAAACAACAAGCATTAGTAATGGATGTCTGGGCATAAAACATTTAAAAAATGGTTAATTAAGAAGAAAATACACAATTTAGACTGATCACATCAGAATAAAGTTGCTGTGGAGGTCCAAGCCCAGCTGTCATATGATGAGGCCAAACACTATGCTTCTTTTCTTTTCTTTAAATGCATTAATGCTCTATTTATCAGAAAGAACAGGAAGGAGTATCTAGGTATTTGTTTTCCAGCAGCACACAGCTGAAGATCTTTCCTTTCCAGTGTAGATGTTTGATTTATTTGAAGCAGGTCAACAGTTTAAAAACGGCTCAATTAACAGAGATTAAATCAAGAACTATCCACACAGGCTCCTTACAGGTGTTAATTGGGGTGTAAGACAGGATGACCTTAGTGTGTTCCCTGATTACTCCTCCTCTCTTCAAAGTGTAAAGGCTTTCTATGTCAGCACAAAGTCGTTTGCACCCCTAAAATGTCCAATGAAAATGTTTTCCATCAGTAAGCCCCTCTAGATAAATAGATAGAGTACATGTCTGTACGTTGTGGGACACAAATTGGTCTCTTTGTATGAGCTACAAATAGACTGAGAGGGGTAAAATGACCTCCTTGAAAATGACAGATGCATTCACTTTGGTCTGACTTGCTGTTTTGTGACAGATGGTAACAAAGGATTTTATGCCCATTCCCCATTGTATGCAGCAGCAGCAGCACAGCAAAAGAAAAAAATCTTTGTAACATAAAGTCTACCAAACTTTCAGCCGTTGAACAGGACCCTGCATTTTGTAATAGTGTAGCTTTCTATGAATAAATAGACCCTATCAGAGGATATAATGCCTGTGAAAACTCCTTGATAACTAGGAAATGAAGAGTAAAGAAGATTATAATTGATCTGATTTGTAATTGTGTGGCCCATCATAGCATGAAAATGATGACTGCGTGCTTTTCTACAGTCTGGCAATATAATTGTGTACACAGACTCGGCAAATAGTTCCCTGTTTGTTGGTTTGTTTGTTGATGGAAAGTCCCTGTGGGAAGGATCAGTAGTATATCACAGCAGAACTATTTTTAAAGCATGAAAATCCACCTATATACCAGGTTATGACCTTGTTGTGGTGGTGAACACAGAGCAGTGTGTGTGTGTGTGTGTGTGTGTGTGTGTGTGTGTGTGCAGCTCAACAGTTTTCTAAGGTTGTTAATTAGGTTTCCAGTTATGTTGTAGTGATTTTCCAGCAATTGTTGTTTTCTGTCTTTCTGCAGTCGCTCCTGATATTACAGTCGTGGGCTACGATGGAGACTGGTATGTAGGTCGGGAAAATGTTCAAATGACGTGTAAAGCCAATGCAAACCCGCCAGCTCATCACTTCAGATGGATCAGGTGTGTATGTCTCGCTTTTGCTTTTCTTCCGAGTTTTCACTGGCAATCAAAGATCAAAGAGAAGATAAGCGACTGTAAAGTACTTTTAGCTTTACTTTAAAGCTTTCATTGTATTTCACGTGGGTGTCTTTGAGTGTCTAAATGTTTGTGTCTCTTGTGTGTCACAGGTTGGACAGTGAAATGCCAGAGGGGGCGGAAATAATCAACAGCACTTTGCTCTTCCTGCGTCCCCTCCAGCGGAACGACTCCGGAGTTTACAGGTGTGAGGTTGCCAATGACATCAACCTCTGCAGTCGGGACGTGCGCATTCTCATACAAGGTGAGCGGAGTACGCACACGAGAACACAGCTGACTCCTATTGCTTCCTCTTCCCTTAGGAAGCGATGTGCGTGCACGCACGTCATAGAGGGTATCGCTGCCTGTGACATTGTCCTTCAAGCTGAAATGTGACACTGTATCACTCTCGTCCAGTCTGTACATACTGACAGTCAAAAAGCAATCACCCGTGGCGCAGGGTGTAGGCAGTGATAATATTAGGTTCAGTCTTAATTGCAGGCTGATTAGCCCTGATTAACATTAGGTCTCCAGATGTTCAAAGGGGAAGTTCCTGGGCCAAACAGCTGCAAATATTTAAGGCCTCTTCAGACCTCTGCACTGCCTCTGCTCTGTCCTCTTGGCTTGGCGTCTTAAGTGTGTGATGTGTCTCTGTGTTGTGTATGATGAGCATGCTCTTCTGGTTTCATAAGATCCGTCGCTCCCTGAATGATGTTCTGATTATGATGTGATTTTCTTTTATATCTCTCTCGCTTCCTTTCTGTGTTTCTTTTATTTCTGCATGTGTCATGCAGTAAGAGGCGAAACCCTGCAGCCTGACTGTGAGATGATGTCCCAGATTCATAAAACATTAACTAGTTCTTCTCAACTCCTATTTATTATTTATCGTCCATATTTCATGTTCCTTTGAGAGGACCTGTACGGGCATGCATAAGCTTACACGTGTCGGTGCGCCCGTGGTTGTGTATGTTGCTGTGGCTGTGCTCACATATGTCAGTTCACTGCCTCTGCATGGAGCGGGACGATTGATACACTTAGAGCCAACAAACCTTTGGGTTCATGTTTTCCATCTCTCAGCTGTGACTTTTTCTCGCATTTGGCCTGGCACTGAGGTTACAGTGGCAGAGCAATTTGGCAGCACCATTAGAGCTTTTAGATTCTTTCCATTACTTCAACTCCTGCTGATTATGGGCTTTTGGCCTTTGTGTTGTGTGGAAGTCACCTTTAAAGCCACTTCACTTTAAGCCGTTCCAATAGAGGTGGAGCGACACAGTGACATGTCTCTACAATTAACTTCAGTTCCATATTTTCTCTCCTCATGTTAAAAAAACACAATTATTTCACTCCTCACAGTTTTCATTTAACCCTTCAGCACTTTTTGAGGGTGTTGTAATGTGTCTATAATGTGACTCTGTAATGTGACCTCTTTGTGTGACATTTCACCAAAGATGATTTTAAAGGGATAGTAGCATTTTTTTTATAGTGGGGTTGTATGATCTACAAATAGCCCCTAAGTACTTTAATTGCAGTAGATGACTCTGCACTCCTCCCGTTAGCAACGCCAGCCCATAGCCCTGCCCAGAGATTTACAACATACAGTGTTGTTGTGAACAGACCATCTTTAAAAAATATACAACCCCACTTTAAAAAATGCTACTATCCCTTTAAAACATAACATAGATTTTAACCTCAATTTCCTTTTGGGGGGTAGGTGATTGATAAGGACAAAAACTATGTAATGAGAACAGTGAATCTGGAACCAAAGTTAAACAACTGCTGCAGTTGAAACAAATCATACATTTCAATTGACTTACATGTAGCCCCCCCCCTTTAGATTTAGATTTTTTTTGTGTGTCCTTGTTGTAGGTGCTCCCAAATCCATTCACTCTCTGTGTTAGTTTTGTATACCATATGCTTTGTTCGGTCTTTGATTTCCTCAGCGGCCTGTGGTTTGCTCTTACTTTTCCTCAAAACCTCCAGAGATATGTTGTTGTCTTTTAGTGTAGTCATGTCAAATAAAGGAAACTGACAACAAAACAGTGCTTAGACACCTGAAACCTGAAACTCAAATAACATTTCTGAGAATATTTAGAGAAATAAATGCTAATGCAGCACATTTGGCCTTTTTTTTAGGGATTTGTAAAGATTCCTGACATGATGTTGTTGATTAGTTGATCTGAAGACAACATGGACAGTTTTGACCAAAATGAAACGAAACATGTGTATTTTGTTTTCAGAATTAAAATACAGAAAAGTCTTTCAAGACGTTTTAGAGTGATAATTATTGCGACTGGTGGCTATAATCCAAGGAGAATATTACAAACTATGATATAACAAGATGAAAATTTGATATTAGTTATGACGACTTAAAAACATTGCCGGTAATCTGGTGGTGTTTATTTTAACTGAAGCCATGCCGCTCATGCTTGTGACAAACTTTCTTATTTGTCCATCCTCTAAAATAACCACTGTGTTAACGAATTTTACTAAAAATGTCAAAATTGTATCAATCACTGTGAATGACGGACGTGCAGCTACAAGTCCTGAAGTGTTAGAGTCGTGCAGCACTGAGACTGCTATGAGCATGCACTGTACAGTTTAGTATGTGTGGTAGTTAATTTAATGTTTTCGTCAACCTGTCCCTTCCTAGTGAAATCCTAATGTAGTTGGCATTGACATTATCTGCTTCTCTGTCTGTTCATCTCTCCCCTCCACCCTCTGCTCCTCCCTCACCCTCCCCCCCCCCCATTAGATCCTCCCACCATGCCTTCCACCATTACTGCTCCTGTCCTAACTGGCTCTGCCTCCTCCACCTTAGTGGATGATAAAGGCCATGTCCTCCTCAGCTCCCCCACACTTCAAGCCCTTCCTGAGAGTAATCTTGGCTCCATAGTGGGCGGGGCAGTGGGCGGGGCCTTGTTCCTTCTGCTACTGCTGTCTCTTGTTGGTGTCTGTTACCTACGGAAACAGCAGACCTTCCACGGGAACTACTACACCAAGCAGTACCTGGGCCCCAGTGACCTCCAGAAAGCCCCCACGCAGCAGCACGAGCTCCACCCCACCAAAGCTGGCAGCAGCTCCTACCATCGAGACCACGACCGGGAAGAGTGGGGCGACCGCCAGCTCAAACGAGAGCGTGACCGCCGTCACCATAGCGACTATAACGGAGAGGAGTATCCCTCTAACGGCTACACTAGGGCGATGAGGGAGAGCAGTCAACAACACAGCCATCAGCAGAATCAGCACCGTGAACACACAACACAGTATTCTAGTCCACGGCAAAACAGATACCCTCATTCAGCCAAACCGCGGGGAAACGGTTCCCCGTACCTGTCAGACGACTGCTACGATAGCGGGCCGGAGGGAGACTATGTCTCCCACACAGACGGCTCAGTCATCTCACGTAGGGAGTGGTACGTTTGACAAGCTCCCTGGCTCTGCAGGAGCAGGAGAACAACAGTAATCAGAGGGTTTCATTTGTTAAATTAGGAAGAAACACATTATTTCTGTTCTGTACGCACATGCACACCTCTACTAATCTCAGTTCTGTAATTACTTTTTTTCTTTTTTTCTTTTTTCTTTTTTTTTGTTCAAGCGTCCTGGTTGACACTTGATGTTTCTTTCTTCATTGGGGACAGACTGTGGACTGCACAGCCACTCTGACAGTCAACATCTACATGCCTAAGAAGTGGGCATGTCACTAGTTTGTGTGTGTAGAGACTAACAAAAGATCATGATGTGTGTGCAGTCTCTGCCTTACTACACGGACTGCCGATTTATTTCACATGAGTAATGTCTATGAGTCGACTGGAGGCCCTGGGGGCTTGGACATCACATATGGTTGTCTTACAAGACAGTTTTTTGTTTGTTTCTAACAAGTCAACCTCATTTGGACGCCTGTTTATTTGTATTTGTATGTGTTGATATTGATCTTACCGATTCATTTAAAAGACCTCTAAATATGATTGGCCGATACTCAATCATTGTGCGGGACCTGGGTCGGAGATAAATTCATGGCATTCAGATGGTCACAGGTCCTTTTTCTAAAGCTGAGTTGTGTCAACTACACTCCCTGTGTAGTGACCTCTCCACACTCACGGTCATACAAAGTATTGCACTGCCTTTTGCAAAACTTAATGATGGGCAAACAGATCATCAGACCGTTTGTCCTCTATTAGAAAAGTCTGCCCTTGATGTAAATGATCAAGAAGGCAGAGCTTTGGACTGGAGGATGACCCCAGACCACTGTTGTCTTAGCAGTGTCCTTTAAAACTGACGGCCTAGAGTGGGGAACTGAAGAGCATTTCTGCTGCATGTCCTCAGCTCATCCTTTATCCTCAGGAGGGAGGGATGGAGAGCGGGCGAGCAGGGAAGTCTGCCTGCATGCAGGAAGCAGCAGAATCCACTGTAACAACAGACTGGGTTTGCCATACAGTCAAGCTTTGATATGCAAATTTTTCCACAACACTCGAGTGCCGTCGAGTGCAAGTTAAAAGAAGTCGGGATATTATTATTTAACCTTTTTAAACCTGTTTGTGTGAGTCGCTGATGTTTTCAGGTTAGTCATCCTTTTGTTAGCCACAAACACTTTGTCTCGTCTGTCAGTGGATGTTTCTGAGAATTTGCACTCTAGCGTCAAACCAGGGCTCTTGGAAATTCAAGAGTATTATGAGCAGGGGCATTGTTTAAAGTAGGCTACAGTATGGCAGCCACCATGCACTGGCCTCCTAGTCTGAACGTACTTTGTCACACAAAGAAACCATTCAAGAGTGCAGCCGGTACACGACATGGACTAATTTCACGACCACTAGTAATCTGTAGAAACAGGAAATGGTTGCAATGTGAGGCATTAATAGGCTTATTGTGTCTTATCCATGTGTGTGTAACTGCACACTTTAATCATGCTAACCAGTTGTTTTTAACTGAAGCATTTATTGTTATCACAGTAAAATGTACACGATGTAGGCAAATCAGGTCTTTTGTGACGGATGAGTCGGCGCCGTCACCTCTGGTTCCACTCAGATTTTTTTACCCACAGCCCAGTTCTGACTCACCAGAAGGGACAGACAATATTTTGTTGCACTGGTCATTTAAAGTATCATTTTAAATAATCCTTAACTTTGCTGTAAAATTCTACAAAAAAAAAAAAAAAAACCTTTCCAGGCTGGATTTCATAATTACATCTGTACTCATCTGTAACCAGGCACATGTCGTTGCCAGTCAAGATGCTCAAATGTTGCAGGCGATTGACCTGAGGTGAAAGTGTCACTGGGCTATGGAGCACCATGAGTTCAGGAGTGGCACTTTTACATTTATAAATTATGAGTTTTAAGTAAAATTCCAGTTTTTGTATGTGATCAGGTACACACAGATAAAACCTTAAGTATTTCAACACATGCACCTGCTCACCAGACTGCATGGAGGAGATCAAACAGTTTCTTTCATGTACACTAGTGTTTGTGAATACATGCCAACTTTAACAGTCTGGTCACCTTTACAGTATTTGCTGCCAGATGCCAAATATTTGTTTGACTTGTATGTATAAATATGATGACAGTGTCTCACATAAGTATTACTGACTAGCTAGCAACTGATTATTAGCTTATATTAATGACTAACGTATCACTGTTGTATACAGGGTCTTGTAGCCTGAACTAGAAATGAAAAGATGCTTTAAGGCCACTTTAATATTACAGTAAGAGTCGTCAAAATGGGAATTAGTTATATTGTTATGAACCCGCACTAATTATTTGTCAGGGTTTGGTTTTTGTGGCGTGAATAGGCTGCGATTCTCATGGTGAGATTTAATAATGTGCCACTGTAACTTGGAAGCAGAGAATGTGATCCCGACACTGCAGTTCATGTTGTTTCAAATGCTGGTTCGGATGCTGTGCAGTAAAATGGGACTAATTTATCTCCATGGACTTCTGACTTCCCAGTACAATAACTACCTGAAGTTTCAGTTCACTCCAGTACATTAATTTACTGTCTGCTAGAAAGGTTTGGTTTGATGTTTCATGGTTTTGAGATTTCCCACTGCTACAATATCCTTTACCTAAGTCACTCTGGATAATCTACACAACTATTTCTTTTGTAGTTCACGTGAAAAAAAGTTTACTGTGTGGATCACCCAAAGAAAACAAGGACAGTATTTTGTAAAGAGGTGGAAAATTTAAAATCTAAATGTATAAGCACCACAAACAAAATCCCATCCATCTTCATTGTATCGGGGAGGAGTTTTAAACCTCAGACACTATTACAAGCTGCGTTAATAAATGCTTAAACTTCACGTACAGTAAATGAGAAAATGTGTTTTTGGGTGAACTGAACCTTTGAATGGTAGCGTCCAAAATGAAGTGTACAGTTGGCTATTTGTGAACCACAGAACCTCATTTAGAAAATAATTATGTTTTGGGGGTTGGGGGTGCTGCCGACACCTTTTTTCTTTCTGTGTTTCTGGTGACTTTTTCATAAATGCTGGGGATAACAGGAAGCACAGATAGATGCCTAACCCCTTTTTCCTGTTTGCCTCTACGCACTAAGATGGAAATCCCACTAATCAATATAATATTTTTGCTTGACTTGTCAGTTTGCAGCCCTGCACCTGGATTATTGAAGTTCTTTTGTACTGTGACATTTTGTATAGAGATCAGTCATCAGTATCTTTACCTTGGGTTGAGAAATACAACTAGTGCCTTAGCTACCTAGAGGAAGAAATATAAGTGTTTTCTTATTATTATTGTTTACTTCTGGCTGTGACAACTGATTTGTTGCTCTATGAGATTCATTTGTTACCTTTTTGTTTTGATTTTTCACTGCATACTGTGTGTTAGGAGGACTCCATACTAGTGCCATATTCACTTCTCTGCCCTTGTCACGACGACAGTTAATGACGCCGTATATTTGCAAACCTAGAGGCATTAAAACACACACAAAAAGTCAATGCTTGAATGAATTTTGATGTAAAAATTAGTTAAATCTCTACTTCATAGGTATTTGTCAGGGGTTTATGTTTTTGTAGAATCACTGTTGTTTGAAGGACTGAAGAATTGACTTCAGTCTCACATGATCAATTAAATGCACCTTGTGGTCCTGTTTGTTTTTGTATATACAGAAGGAAATGTAAGTTTCTGGAAGGGGATATAAAAAAAAAAATATTTATGTGGGTGACAACAGTGGAGCATTATTTTGTCAATCTTTTTGAGATACTTTAGTTCAATAAAGCACCTTAGCACCTGTGAGTTATTTTCTCTGGAGGTTTGTGAGCTTGCCATTACTCTCAGACTGTTCAGTCTCAGCCTCTTTGTGCTTCTATAAATGACATCATCTCCAGCTCCCTAACGCATAATGCTGCAAAACCGTCCCCCACCCTCCACCTCCCTCCCCCAAATCCAGTGCGCACATGTGGGACGCCGTACATGACGTAATTCAAAACCTTGTCTCCTCACTTCACCTTATCTTCATTACTCTTTGAATATCCATTGGAGGTTAATTTATTGCTTCTGCCGTTTGATTAATTACAACAGGACAATACTGAGCTGTCTCTCTCCAGTGGTGTGTTTGTAGTCGGGGGGTGGGAGGGTGTGTGGGGGGGGGGGGTCCAGCACCTTCTGCTCTCTCCGTGCCCCCTTCACCAGTCCTAGTTTGCTTTTGTTTCAGGACAGAAAGGCCCTCACTCTCCCCTACCGCTCCTCTCCTTTGTGAATTCAACCCCCCCTGCGTCTTTCTCTCACTGTCTACCAGCTGGTAAAATTAAATGCCGAGTGTTTATGTCTGGCCCAAAGTCCCCACTCTCCAGCCCATTGACTGTCCCCATGGCAACAAGCTCATCTGGAGCTGCTGATGGAGACTGTCTTCCTCCAAGCTCTTACCTGGCCACAGAAAGAGGGAGGGAGAGGAATGCTGCGTGGAGCAGAGAGGTTAAATGTGCTGCTGTGAAAAGGCAAAAAGACAGAAAGAGGGAATTAGCCACTGGAATTGAAAACGGCCCATTATGTCCCGCTGCACTGCAGACAGAGCGCTTCTGTGTGTGGCTGTAAGGACGTATCACACCGACGTGACCTTGACTCTGTTAAAGCGTGGACCCCGGGTCCTCATGACAGACACGCTTCCCTCTGAAAGTCTTTATCGGCACTGACCTCTCTGTCTTCTTCAGATCTTATCATGGTCACACTGTGGTTGTGGTGTCATTCTGACCTTGAAACGGGGCATGCTCAGTCTGGAAACACGCGGCGGTGGTGGAGCAGCTCAGTAGCAGTAATGATGTCAGCCAGCAGTGCTTGAATTTGTTTGAGACACTTGTGAAGAAGATCAGTGGATTTGCTTTGCTTTTTTTTTTTTTTTTTGCCTGCTGCAACACAACAGTTTCCAAGGATACTTTTCACAAAACACAAAAGAACCGAGCAAACGTCTCGGGCAGCGTGGAGGGGATGCAGCACCGACGCCGATTTACGAGAGAGAAAGAGAGAGACTTTGATATCAACTCCCTAGTAGTAGTGGGATCAAATTGTCACCATTGAGCTGAAAATATTGTAATGACACAAAACCTGCAGCTTTAATCCTCCTTTAGTCCCACTGGGGAGGGGGCATAGGGTCTCTTGCCTGACCCTTGACCCCTTTATTGTAGTTTTAGGGTGTGGGGGTGGGGTTGAGAGGTGCCGGGATAGCCATCACTCGCTCCCTCACTTCATTCGAGGCGACCGAGGTGCTCTGCTGTGTTTAATTCATGAAGAGCACGTCCACTACTACGCTGACCTCGGCGAGCGTCAGCATGCACTTCTTCCTGGCCTCACAGCAGCGATGAGTGTGTGTGTATGAATGTGTGTGTGTGTGAATGTGTGTGTTGTGTGATGAAGTGCTAAAGTTGGAAGAGACGCCGGAGCCAGATCCCAGTGTGGGGACAGTTGATCCACCGCTAACACCCCTAATCCAGGCCCCCTCCAGAGTGGATGGTATTTAAACCGATGAAATGTTCAAATGGGAGAAAAAAATATCAAAACACAGCATTCATGAATATATTTATGCACATCATTGTTCCAAATAATCTTATTTTTAGCAACTTCTAAAAGCATGTAAGAAACACTGGGTGATTAATAATGTATTTACCCAAGCTGCACACCTCAGTTTTGTCCATTCACAAGACTTTCATACACTGAACATATCAAGTAATGCTCCTGTATGATTCAGTCTTATGAACCGACGATGAAGGTGCTTCTTGCATGCAGAGTTTAAAGAGCTTCTTATTTCTTGTCACATTATGAGCGTCTGAGAAATCGTCTGTCATCAGGCATCAGAGCAGGCAGCTCAGCTCAGCGCACTGCATTTTTAAAGGCATTTTGAGCAACTCGAGAGACTCTTGTCATAGTTCAGCAGCCATCAAAGGTAATCGAACGGTTATTAACTGTTAGAGGACGGCATGAAGGCAGAAGAGAGGAGAGGGGGGAGGGGAGGATGAAGAGGAAGAAGTGGCTTTCAGAGGGAGAGCTCAGAAGTCCCAGCTTGTTCAATCTGCATCATAATTGAACTGTTATTTAGGATTCTCATCTCAGCACATTATTGATTTTTTTTCCCACCTCAACAGCTAAATCAACTGGAATTGACCATTACACACTTTTTTTTTCTCCTCCTGTCACCTTTTGTCCTCTGTTTCTTTCAGTGTCCCACAGTCACAGTTTTACACGTTACTGCTGATTGGCCAAAACACACTGTTCTGTGAGTTTAATGCATCTTAATCACAATTAATCCTAATCCCCTCAGTGGGCATCTTGGAGCATATGCAGGCATATGGTCCTAACGAAGCTAATTCAACAGACATTAACAACTTCATCTGCAAGTCCACACACACACAAAGCACCAAGGCAGGACAAAATAGAGATGGATGAGGGGATGATGGATAGACGGGTGAAGCTGAAGATGTGTGAGGATGAATGAACAAATTATTTTCAATATGCAGGAGTCGGACCTCCAACTGAATTAAACCACACATCCCTATTATGGACACAAGCTACAGTTAAACTGAACATACAACAAAGACTTGGACAAAACAAGAAACACTTAAAGCTAAGATGCTAAACTACAGCCATACAAAATAAAGCTCAGACTCAGATGACAATGATTGCACTGCAGAGGTTGTGAAATATGCAGTTTTTTTCATGCTAAAAGTTCATTAACAAACAATATCAGACTGAAATCTGTTAAACAAGCAATTAGCTTATCTTATGTTACCTTAAAGACTCTAAGCAGGAGGGATCAGCTAGTCTGGCTCTGATCAAAGGTAATACAATTTGTCTAATTAATTAACAAGTCATATCTTGTTGGTTAAATTTATGCTGAAACTTGGGTGCAAAGTATAAGTAGTGGTTTTTATTTCCCTGGTCAACCACAGCGACTACATCAGAGCATGTTCATGTTCATGAAACTGTAATGAAGGTATTTTATTGTATGCACTGTAATATATTGTATTGTATACTGTACTTCATAAGTAGGCATAGTACTGTTTTGTGTTTGTTTATTTTTTAATGCATTTTTAATTATTGTAGTGCTCAAGTCACCTGCCCCAGAGACTACGGTTGAAAATTAGCCAACGTGGCTAAACCGGCATGTTTACAGAAATGTTTATTAATGTGCATTGTCTCTGTATATTTAAACCAATAAATTCAAATTCAAATTCATCAGGTTTTGATCCTCCACAAGGGTGAGGTGTTGGGTTGGTGTCAAACCATCTTCCCCTCTTTCTGTGGATGTATCAGTGTAGCCGTCTTTCGGGCAGGGCCGTTGCTAGGAATTCTGGGCCCCCTGAAAAAATACTGAAGTGGGCCCCCAACCCCTGAGAGCCCCCAAGAGGAATTTAGTAAAAAATAAAATCAGTCTTTTGTGGGCCCCTAGAATTGTCATCACCTTTCTCCCCTATGCAACGGTCCTGCTTTCAGGACTGCAGACATGTAACACTCAAACAGAAAGAAATAAAAGTTAAACTTCACAAATGGACACGCCCTAAAAGATGTGGCTGTTCCTCTCTTTGCCTCTAGGGGACAACACAACTGTGGATCAGGAACTGGTTGTTTTTAAGTAAATTCCTTATTTTGTTAAAGTGACGGACTCACCATGTCTGACCTTTGAGTCTAATGAGTGTCTCCCTTGTTCTCTCTCGTTGATGTTGTTGTGTTTGCGGCCGCTCTGTCTCAGACCAGTCTCAGGCGGAGAGGTCAAACTCCATCGCCGTAGCCGGAGCCGTGATGGGCGCCGTCCTGGCTCTCTTCCTAATCACCGTCTTCATCATCGTGATCCTCACCGCTCGCAAGGCCCCACCTCCAGCCTTCACCGACAAAGTGTAAGTGTGACAAATAATTCATGCTGCAGAGAACATGCTCGGCTGGTTAATTAATGACACGATACCTCGCGAGGTTGACTGAAGCCCATCGCTGGGTTCAGGGAGTTGCTCCTCACTCCTGTGGAGAGAGCTGTGGTGGTGCACACCCCGGAGCAGGGAGAGGGTGTGGGACAAGGTTGAGGGGTGGCAGATAATTGGTGTGTTGGCAGAGAGCCTCTGTCCTATTTTGTTCCGTCTGTTCGTATAGCGCAGCAGCAGCACTCATGTTAATGTTAGAGCAAAGAAGAATAACTTTGAGGTTAAATTATTTACAGAAGAAGCTGGGTCACACTCTGCCAGAATCCTTCGAGTGTGTGTGTGTGTGTTTGTGTGTATAGGAACTACTCATGTTGTGGGGACCTAAATCTATTTACACAGTCCCGTTCTGGGGACATCTCTGCCTTATGGGGACAAAAGCGAGTTCCCAGAACATGAATCATTTAATGTTTTAAAGTTATGTTTAGGTTAGGTGAGGGGTTATGCAAGTAGTGGTAATGGTTACGGAGGTTAGAGTGAGTCTCTAGGAACTGAGTGTGTGCGTGGGTGTGTGTGCGTGTGTTTGCTCTTTGCTCTTTCTTTTGTCTTCGTCTCGTGTCTGTTCTAAATAAATGCGACAGATGGTAACTTACAGGACTGAACAGGATCTTTTATGTGCAGAGGGATGAAACCTGGAGGCTTTATTTTGATTGGCTCTGCTTCTATTTATGTCCACATAACAAAGCAAATGTGTACTTTACATATCCATTCATATACCCGATATCCAATACTGCTGATCAACCTACTCCCTCATATCATATAGTCATTACTTCGAACCTGTGAACCATGTCTGCAAGGTTGCAGCTTGACCCCCTCATCCATCCTTGTTAGCGTGTCATTGTGCACAGTCACTCCAGGGAAGTGCAGCTCTAGACTTCAAGTGTATCTCAATGATAATATTAATTATTGTAAATCGTCCGCAAAAAACTGCAAGTAAGTCAGCTACAATACACAACATGTTCACCTCCTTTGAATAATGCATCCCGGCTCTAGCCACGGTGCCCTCTTCAGGGAGCTTTGAAAGACATTTCCTGTGCATGTTTCAAAGTGAGTTTCAAACTGACTGATTATGTAACAGTAACTGGTGAAAATAGCTCACCTGCAATTACCACTAACTGTCTGATCACCAGTAGAAAACCACGGCCAGTAATTGAAGAGCAAATAGTTAAAGGGATAGTTCAGCATTTTGGCAAATTCGCCTATTGCCATAATCTCTACAGTCATAGTAGGTAGGTAGAGACGCGAGTTGCTCAGTGAACACAATGGAGGTGAACGGTACAGGTCCCCTGTCCCTCATCAAACGTAACTTCATGAGTTGTTTTGGAGGCAAATGCATAGCCGTAACTACATCCCAGACATGGCTGCTGGGTGGAGTGATTTCAAAAGCACAAGTAGTTCTGAGTATTTGCTTCATGTGTCGTAATGTTACATAATTATACATAATTATTTTCATAGCGTGGTGAATGTGCAGGTCACAACTTGTCCACAAGAGCGTTTTGTTGTTGACCTGTACCGTTCACCTCCATTGTGTTCGCTGAGCGGCTTGCGTCTCTGCCCCGCGGATCTCAAAACAACATGCACCGATAATTAAAGATAATGAACCTATTACACCTGTGACTACAGGCATTATGGCAATAGGTGAATTTGCCAAAATGTTGAACTATCCCTTTAATGTCAGTGCATGCACGGGCGTGGGCTCTGCCTCACAGTGCTGACACTACAGGGCAGTACATCCAGGCGTGTGTTGGTCTGTGGTCAATGCCATGACAAACTTAGCATCTTAAGTGTGACCGTGGCTGGAAGTCCCAGTGGGACGACGGGGGAGTGGGGAGGGGGGGGATGGGGAGGGGGGGTGTACACACACACACAGGCCGCGTCCCTCTCCTTCATCACACTCAGACGTGAGTGTAGGACAGCAGGTCACTGAGAGCTCTAACTGTAATCTCTGACCACTTCTCATCCGAGGTATGAAAGAGAAGCACCGCATCAAGTGATATACAGTGTTAGAAAAATCAATGCCTGTCATGGCATCGTTTTATGAATGGCCAAGGTCAGTTTCTGGGTTTCAGCTTAGTAGTGGACGGGGAATTTTAATAAACGGGAGAATGACTCTGACTTCGGCGTCTTACAGCGGTTTAGAGGACCAGCTGTCACAGATGTTCAGATGTAGTATTATGTATGAGCGTCCATCACCCTGATCCCCAGGTTGTCAAACATCCTAAACCCTGCTGATTTAGGCATGACGCCATTAGTGTCACAGGATACCACTGCTTAAAGGGACACTCGGCTGATTCAGTAATTGTATTTCCATAAAAGTTGGCTGACTTACAAGGGACAGATGGTCAAAATCAATGATACAGGGGCTGATGCAGCGCTTTTATGTCATAAATTTGTTACAAATTACCAAGGCCAAGTCAAGATAACCTGGATGACATCACTATGACATAACCCAGGTGATTTTGTTGGGTTTTTTAAAAAGAAAGCAGCATTTGACTTTAAAGGTGGACTTTTAAATTGTTGTTTCTTTCAGTTTTAGTTAGTGATTGGTTTTGTACCCAGCAGAAATAATCTGTAAATGAATCATTACATTATTATTCTGCCATTTAAAAAAAAAAAAAATCAATTGTTCTCTCAGGCATCTGTGGAGGCAAACATCTCCGGTCACTGAGATTTCTGTTTCCCTTTCTCTCTCTCTCTCTCTCTCTCCCCCTCTGAAGGATTGACCTTCCTCCGACACACAAGCCGCCTCCTCCCTACGCCGAGAGAGCACCGGCTGTTCCTCTGGGTGTCCACGCATCACAAGTGGCCTGGCTCTGTCAGGTAACCCCCCCCCGTTCACACACACACACACACACACACACACCTCGTAGCAGGATATTTATGAGTATCTGAATCATCACATACTTAGAACACAAACATTAACACCCGGGAAGCTAATGAGCACCACTGAGTCACAACAGGAAGTAATAACAAACATGCTGACCAGTGTCATCAGTTTTTAAGTAGGAGGCTTAATGGCTGTACTCATTTAAAATGGAAGATAGTTTAAATAATTTGTGTTCTCAACTCAACCCAAGTCTTCATAAGTCTGTAGCTACTTTTTGGAGTCTCAC
This sequence comes from Trachurus trachurus, assembly GCF_905171665.1. Taxonomy (NCBI): domain Eukaryota; kingdom Metazoa; phylum Chordata; class Actinopteri; order Carangiformes; family Carangidae; genus Trachurus; species Trachurus trachurus. The sequence goes on along the minus strand of NC_139903.1, from coordinate 13,510,470 downwards.
CCAAAAGACGCCTTGAAGGAAAACTATGTAATATTGACATGAGAAATCACTGAATCATAGCCTGACAAGCCAGACTATATCATTAAAATGTATAGTCTGGCAACGACCGGTAGACCTCGGCTCAATCCAGGGGGCGGGATGAAGGCTGTCTTTCAAACTGCCTCTGCACACAATAAGGTAGCGCTACGACTAATCAGAACAAAGAGCAGGATGACGTAGATTAAACTTTTCCCATATCCCGTCGGCAAAACACCAAATACATCCTTCTTCAAAATGAATGACTTCAGTGCAGTTTCTTGCTCAACTTTTAAAGAAAATGACAACGCCGATTCAAACGATTCCTTTGCCAACGCCATCTTGTCATGTTTTTCACCGTTGCAAGTATGTCGTCATCGCGTCAAGCCCGCCCAGCGACTCTCTAAACAGATAGAGCGCTGTGATTGGTGAACACAAACGGTGTTCGAGACTCAAAAAGTTCCTATGGCTCGTTTCTAGACCCACCTACGGAGCAAATATATTTGCTGCCGCTAGGGTGCGTCTAGATTTCTGAATCTTCTGAACTGAATCACTGAATATGAAACTATTTTGTGACACTATAAGAACAGCAGCTGGATGTGAATGATACCACTCCAAGTTGTGATGATTTATTTGATCTTTTTTTTCCTTTTCTTCACGTGCAGACTCGTAGAGCTGACCGCAGGAATGAGCTGACGGACGCCGGGCAACAGCCTAACCCCAAAACAAGACCCGGTCCACAGAGAACACAACAAGGCCCCGGCCAGCAGCAGCTGTCCCACCTGGAGTGGGTGTGTCACCAGACTGGGACAGACCGAGTGTTCATCAACCACCGTGAACACTATGTGTGACGGGCGGCGGGCATCCTGCACACTGTGTCCGCCCAGCAGCTGGTAGTAGTCGCCCACTCTGACACTTGATTCACTGAGACGCCAGGACGACGTCTCTGTTTGCAGACAGATATTATAAGTTATCACAACCTGTTACATCGAACTGTAAAAATCTTATGTCTTAAAGGGACAGGTAAACTGTTTTGATAAATACACTTATTTTGCTGAGAGCCAGTCACCAGCTGCTTACCTTAGCTTAGCACAATGAGAGGAAACAGGTGGAAACAGCTAGCCGGCTCTGCTTGGTGGGAAAAAAAACGTTCAAGAAATAGTCCACACAATATGATAGTTTTATTTTTGTTCAGATTAAACAAATGTTAAATGTCATTTATCTTCTTTATCTTCAAATGTAGCTGAGTTAGCTGTTTCCACCTGCTAATATGCTAAACTAGCTGCTGGTAGGCTATTTCTACTTCTGACGGTAGCCTAATAAAGCGAATAAGTAGGCTACATCTCTCAAAATCCCGAATATTACTCAGTTATTCAATATTTATCGATATTCAGTGTTTGATATCACTTAGGATACAAAGATGAGGCTTTACAAATCACATGACTAAGAGTGCAAAACTCACATTAGAATCGTAGTTGTCACCAAAACCCAACCCACCGTTTTCTTTTCTCCCCTGTCAGGAATGATACCACAAAGCATAAATTTGAGACTCTGTATTCTCAGGCATATCACTAGACCAAAACACATCAGATCCGAACTGCTGAGGTCCACCGAGACCAAATGTACTAACTGCAACACAGACCATGAAGGGATTAATTAAGGTATTCCTGTCTCAGGTCTGTGATTTGCTGTTGTAATATTATGACACTAAGCTTTTTTTGGCAGCAGAAAGTGTAGATTTGTAGTGTCTGTGTCACTATAATTAAGCAGAGTCATAATCTACTAATCAGGGAAACAATAATGTGAGACATAACCGATGTCAGTGTTTTTATATAAACTGTAGAAAATGCACTTGTTCTGTGTAAACTGAGGGAATGGGGCTCCTGTTGAACAAACTGTGTCTGACTTTTATTGTGAAGATCTGGAGAACTAACTGTCATAAGTGCCATTTTGGGGGCATATACCCTCTAAATACATAGTTTGTTGTAGTGTTCATGTTTCTCCAGTATGATTAGATAGTCATGAGATGGTGTCCTGTTTGATTTATGTATTAAATTACAAATGTAAGTGGCCTTACAACTAAAAGCCATGATCTGTCCTTACTCCCACACGTCACATTGCACACAGAGGATAACAAGAGACACAAAAGAAAGAAAACCAGAGTAACCAATCTACCAAACTGCTTTGTGAAGTCAGATAGCTCTGCATGAGGGTGTTCAATAACCCTGTGAAAGTAAACAGTCTCAGAGACAGAAGCTCTGAGTCACCACTCGTGGAAACAAGAGAAAAGTCCTTGTAGATTCGAGAGAGAGTTTGAACTGACGTGTGGAGGGGTTTTTGAGAAAAATCTACCTCAAGGTCACAGTCACATTGCTGCTTCCACTGTGATTCTCACAACAGGGAGAGAAAAAGGTGCTTTTATTACCAGGAACATTTTGTTTAAGATGGAGCAGTGTTTGTGTTGCGCTCACGCTGCATTTGCATCACACTGATGCTGAAAAATGTTTGTCAGGATTCATTTATTTCCTCATACCAGTCAGTTCTCTGGGCTTCTGCTCTGACTTACCGAAGACAGGGTTCACAGCTGACACTTTCTCAGAGTGACACCTAGTGGTCCGAGGCGTCAGTGCAGCCCCTGGTGGTTTGTGTAATCACCATAACTGAATATACAAACGAAACTGTGACCTTTAGCTGCCCCTGTGTTGATTGGTGGAGGAACTGTGTCATTTGATCATTATGTTACAATTACGTCAAAGCTGGATCCGTTCATTTGAAAAGTTAATACAGATCACTGTTTGGAAATGGAAAATCATGTTAACTACTCTCACTGGGCTACAGGAATAAAGGGAAATTTAATTATCTGCTGACAGTCTTGCAAATACAAGTATTTAGCCTTGGGTTTATTTAGCCCAGCTTCAATTTTATGTTGGTGTGGATATTTCTTGTGGTATTGTTAATGGAGTTAACATAGGCAACAGATAACACAGTGATTGAGGTTTGGGTACAGACAGAGTGCTGAGGAGACTCGCTCTTATTTTTTAAAATATCTTTTTTTTTTTATTGGGGGCTAACATAGGAAAAAAACAATTAAAAAAGAACAAATACCTATAGAAATAAGTAAACCGAGAACAAAAGGTAACAGTGACGACTAACAGACCATTTCTCAGACCACACTTTTGGTGTGTCGCACATATGACAGTTGTATTAAGATTACAAAGATGCCACCTTCACATCAACAGCCAAAAATAGACAATAAAACTAATATTGCACTAGTACTAACATTGCTTTAGAAAGGTGAACTGGGACTACACTGAGCTGTTGCACTGGTGCATCTTTTAAAGTTCACCCAAATACCACACAAACATTTTTTTTTCACTTTTACTTCCAGCACTGGTGTTGGTTTTAGGCTCCTGGTTTTTGTGATGCATACCTTTTACTCAGTTCAACATTGATAGCTTTCAACTTTTTCTAATGATAACCAAAACCAAAACTACAGATCTATATTATCATTCATAATTTGGATGCTTTTATTTTGATTAAAGGTCTCTTTGTGATATATTAGCAGGGGTCCGAATGCTGCTAAAACCTGGGATTGTAACGTGAAATCACAGTAAATAACTTAAGCTCATTAAGACATGTTAGTATGAGTGCAGCTCCATATTTTAAGCTCTGAAACGACGACCACTAGAGAGCACCACGCAGTCACCGACGACAACAACCTGACAGGCTAACAGTAGCTCGGTGGCTAAACAGCTGCACTGAAATAACTGCTTACAGTTTACTGGCTCAGGTTCGGCAGCGAAAACTGTACAGTTCTTAGATCAAAGAAAACATTATCCAATATCACCTTTGTGTCAGTTTAAAGACATTTTCAGCAACTTTACACCGTAACCCAAGCTGGTTCACACCCAGAGTTCATCTGTCTGCAGCCAGTTGTTGGTCTTTCAGCTCAGGTCACAGCTGAAGTGTCCTGAGTTACAGTGAAGAGAAAAGGTTCATCATTGACTTATGAAGACGTTCTCCCATTGTTTGGTTGATTTGGAAAATGTTGATGTGGAGTTGTGAGAGACAGAGAGCTGTATTAGAGACATTAATCATTATATTATGGACTGGTAATAATCTAAAAGACTCCGTTTTGATTCTGGATTTAAGCATAATTTTCTCATCGCATTATTCTCCTCAGGATGTTGAGCCTTTCTGTATTTACCGTTGACCTTCATCTCCTTGTCAAACTGCCCCTCAAGCGCTTCTCTCCTCTCAAGCTGTCAGCAGCATTTGGTGATGTGGCTTAATTTGTTAGTTTGTTTTTGGAAGCGAGACATGGCCTTGAAAGATAAGTCTGGTGACCCATTTTTGTCTTTCCATGCTCCACCTAATTAACCAGCTTTTTTAAATGTGTGATGCCTGGTGACGATGATGATTAATGTTTTATAAAAGGTACAAATGCTGTAGTTTTACCTAATGAAATGTCCTCTGATGGCAGTTTGTTTGTTTGGTAGTGGTGGTAATGTTATGGAGTTGAGTTATCTAAGACTCAGAGGTGAAAGGTGAGAAAAGATACAGGCGAACACAACAATAGACTAGTAGCATTTGGTGTCCCTGAAAACGCAACTTGAGAAATGAGCGACTTAAGAGCAAAGTAAGAGCCATCTGAAAGCACTTGATGTGTAACATACTTTTACTATTCTCTGACTACAAACCCACAGAGTTAATTGAACATTGCAGTTGGACTTTTAGTACCTTTTTTTGGCTCATTGTTTTGGTTCTAGTTTCACTTTCATTGTTCTTACAGTTTTGTTTTCAACAGCTGTTACCTGCAAAGTAAAAAGCTGCTGCTGTGAGCAACGTTAATGATTTCAAATTCAGTTGGGAACGGTGCAGGACAGCTGAGGACCTTGTTGCTAAACTGCCCCCGAGAGCAGCAGGAAGTCACTGTTGCCTAATTAAGTGCAATTTGTATGAAGAGCAGAGGTACAGTAAGTCTGATGAAGGTTGTGAGCAGCTGCTGCTGAGAAAGTTTTTGCCCGTAGCTCAATGGCAAAACTATTAATGGTACTTGATGAAAAGTGACGTTAACGTAAGCTTTTTGTTTTGGTACAACTCAAAATGAATGATCCTAAAAAATGAAAGCAGCGATAATGCTTCATGGCTTTGTTATAAATAACTCTGCAGCTGAGCAGGAGCACAATACAATAAACATGTAATCAAAGAAAAAGTAACAGTGATATTCTGTGTTATCCCTGCTCTGAGTAGATGACTGTGTGAACTGGTTTTTTACCAGCGAAGCATCCCAGTGAATAAAATTCCTCTCCTCATACACTTCCCCATCCTGTCCTTGAGTGAATGGCAGCTTTGTTTCAGCTGTCAGCATCGATTAAACCTTGCTCCCGTAAACAAACATGGCGGTGCAGAGATGGAAGAGAGCTGCTCCTCCAGCGGCCTCACAACAGAACCAACCACTCCAACATTTTCCAAATCCCAAATCCTGGTTGCTTTTAACGATAGCGACAGACAGAACAAGTTATTTTGACTTGGCTTTCTGTTTGGCTGCAGCCGCTGCAGGGGCAGGTTTTGAGGCAGGGGCGGGGTCAGGAGAAGGTTTCACTGAATTAGACACACTGAGGAACCTGCAACAAAACAAGGGCATCACATCATATGGAACAATGTAAAAAAAAAAAAAAGACAGTGAGTTTCTATTTGTTTGCGTGTTATGAAGACCAGTGTAGAGAGAGCAGGTTACTTACATGTTTTTGATTCTCTTTACAAAATTTCTGACCAGTCTAAGCAGCTTCCTTGTCCGCACCTGTCACAGGAATAATAGAAGGGTCAGTGAATTTTATTTTAATGCATTAATTTAAAGCGTTTCTGGATTTACTGAAAGAAATCTTTATAACATACTATGATAATGATTTCTAATGAGGTTTTTCACTCAGTCGTTAATATGTAAATCATAAATAAAAAAGCTATTTTACACACTGCTCATGAATCTTACAAATTACGTTATGTTTATAATGGTGAAAGATGCGTTATGTAACACATTAATAATGTTTTTTTTTTTTTTACACATTACAACAAGACTCACTTTTGACACATCAGTGAGATTAATTAGTGGTGATTGTGTTGTAACTTGTTTATAATTCTATTTGTGTTAACAACTGAGTTTTCAGTAACCCTTTAATTTACAGGCTGTCAATTCCATGGTAATGCCAAGAAATAGCCAAGAAATAACAATTAATTGCGTAGTAATGTCAAGATATAGCCAAGAAATAGAGATACATTTCATAGTAATGTCATGTTTTTCATAAAGGCAAAAGTTTACACATGCTTTCATGCTTTGAATTTTTGGGGAAAAGCCAGAATTTTTCTCCACCAAGTCCTTGCAATTGACCAATATTTCTGGGCTATTTCTACGCAATCAATTGTTATTTCTTGGTTATATTTCTCGACATTACTATGAAATTGAACATTATTTCTAGGTTATTTCTAGACATTATGACACAATTCATTGTTATTTCTTGATATTATCATGTAGCCTAATTAGCCTGTAAATGAAAGGGTTACCGAATTTTCCTTTATAACAATAATCTTTTTGTGAAGAGGTATCTTATTTTTGTTGCATCTCATGCTTCACAAGTTTCCTGTATGATATTGTAATATGTTCATGCAATTTTGTGACGTCGTAGTGTTTTAAATGTGGCCTGGCGCACAGTCTCACCTGCTGCTTTTTGTACAACAGTGGGAAGGAGAAAATAGTGATCACAGCTGCAAGGATAAAAGAAAGAAACCTGGTTTGGATCATTTGAATATATAGGACTTAAATAACAAGTAGAAAACTTGAAATGAAGGGCACTTCACAGCAAACTGTTACAGCACCGGAGGGCGGTGGATGTGGGCTGTAAGAGGTTGGAGTGGATGGATGGGAGCACAGAGCAGTTGACTCTGGCCTCACAAAGATGCTGAGTGAGCTAATAGAAACTTGAGTTAATGTGAGGATGGAATAATTTCAACTCACCGGTTATAACCAGGGTGAGTCCGTTGGTCATGACGCCGACGTAGGTCAACAGATACAGGAGCACAACGAACTGGGAGAGGGAGCAGAGGCAGAGTGTGATTTGAGGACAGCTGATGATTGTTTGTTGCTGTTCATACAGTAACTTAAAGGTCCAGTGTGTAATAATTGCCCAGGTTTATTGGCGAAATCTGAATATACTACCCATGAATATATTGAATAATCACTATAAAATTTAATTTGTTTGGTTTTCATTGCCTTATAAATATTCTTTTATATAGACAGGGTCTTGCTTGTTTTTGTTAATATAAGTCTTAAATAGTTATATCTTCCGACAGCAATCACTTATATAGTGTTTGGTCCGAAACACGGGTCTGTCAGTCACTCTGCTCTGCTCTGAGCCGAGGAGAAAACTTTCCTTGTATCCTACAACCTTTATCCAATGAGGAGAGAGAACGGCATAAAGGGGCGGTCCTCTCTGTGTGTGCAGCCAAGGGATGCACGTGAATGTGGTGACGGAGGGACGAGGGGGGGACTGCTAACCATATGCTGCTAGCCAAAAACGACCGGATCGCTTACTTCTGCTTTAAGAGGGTGTCGCCATCTTGTGCCACTGTGTTTGTACGACAGCCCGAACGGAAAATCCAGCCAGCCAGAAAGCGTTTCGCGAGTTTCGTGTCATAAATAAAGCAATATAGAAGAAGGTGGAAGAGAAGGAGTAGGAAACAGCAGACATCGTAAAATGGTTTAGATCTTCACCTCATCGCTCCATGCTCCTGAAATACTCCCAGTTGTCCCAGTCGTGGTAAACAAGTTTTTTTGTCCTTGGAGGCCACCGTCACTTTGCCGACGGGAGGGGTGAGTGCGAGCGAGTGAGCGAGCACTGCAAACTAGAATCTGAACGCTAGATATCACGGTTTTACACTAATTTGACACACTGAACCTTTAACTCCTGTGTCAGTTTTTATTGTATCGTCGTACTGTACGTGCTCAGACCTTGACGGAGTCGACCATGCTGTCGATGAAAAGGAGGCGCTTGATCTCTGTAACTGCGAATGCGATCAGCAGCACCACCTCCTCCACCAGCATCACCGTGTCCTTATCCGTCAGAGAGTTGTCATAATCCAGATGTGACCTGAGAGCACACACATGAACACACGCAGTCAGAAAAACAGCAACAAGCTCCGATCCACTGAGGCCGATCGGTGCCTCTGGCTAACGGACTCACTGGAAAGGATGCAGCTGCTCCGGGTTCCAGCGAATCAGCTCCAGCAGCTTGTAGTACAGACGGAGAGGGAAGGTGACGCACATGACGCCCAGACAGATGTGGGCGATCACGGTGATGGCGCTGAGCTGGAACATGCTGGCCAGACCGATCACCATCCCCGTGAAGACCACGCCGGTCCTCCTCATGCTCCTCCAGTACACCAGATCCACAACTGCAAAACAAGGTGGACACTTGCTAGAAACGAGAAATTAGATGAGTTATAGGCTACTGTGTGTGGAGAAATGTGAGTTTTATAGATAATCAACTCCATGAGACCTCAACTAGATGGATGAGATAGGCTAGTGTAGCCTATCTTTCATAATATGTTAACTCAACAGATGGTTTTAGATGCATCGTCTGCCTCTGAAGCAGCTGTGTAAAACATTTAGTTGCAGATATGTACATGACTGATGAGTAAAGAGAATCATAGTCAGGCCTCGTTAGTACAAAATCCACAAAAATACATCAGTGTCATTATGATTTCATATCAGTTTTCTAAACTTCTGTGAAAGAGGAGTCGGTTCAAAATGCAGTGAGTGGATGTGATTTAAGTCTTAACAACCCAGATCATCTTCTTTTTATTACCAACAAATCTGCTGCTGCTGCTGCTGCTGAGGGAAATGTGACACACATCCCTTCCTCTGTGCCAGAGAAGTTTAAGTTATGTGAGAGACAAAATGGAAAAGCTATTTAAAAACAATAAAAGAAGAAAAGAAAAGGAAAAGGAAAGAAAAATATCTAAACAAGTGACAACTATTCACCTAGACAGTCATTTCCTTTTGCTGAAAAAATGTGATATTTCAGGAAAAACATGTTTCAGAGTGAATGAATTCCTTTAAATAATGAATGAATAAGAATCAGACTATGAGTCAGAGTCTGATATTAGCTTTGCAAACACCAACACATCAGATGAGCCTCCTAACTCCAGTGTTAATGTCAAAATAATTATCTGATTAAAACGAATCCTTACACATAAACACACACACACACACAAACAAAACAACAGAGTTGCGCATTTGCACACACACATCCACAACTAAACCAGAAGCAAATGAGGTTTCCAGGTGATATAAACGTGTAAACACCTCAATTTGGGTGAGAAAGCTTTGAGTTATAAACACACAGAGACACTCGCTAATGCTGTTACACATATGAAGTCATTATCCAAGCTTGGCATGATTATAACCCGACTCTCATTCAATAACAAAAGAGTTAAAGCCTGAGAAAAGCAGCCCTGAGAGGAAAACAATTATGTGTTACGGGATAATTTGGGCCTTTGAGAATGAAACAAACAACAGCATTCAATCAGCAACAGGCTCTCATTTAGCTGAGTCCCATTCTGTCCATCTGTCCACCAAATGAAAGACATGTCAGACTCAGTATTTAACTTGCCATCCTGTCTGGATTCACACCTGCCCAGCAGAAGGGAAAAATAAATTCCCTCTTCCACTCAGCAGCTGAAGTCTGACCGGTTTCCTGTCTGCTCTTATCCACATTACTTAAAGCTGTCACACTTTATTTCCTTACGTTTTGTGGCCATTTCAGCGGCGGTCCTGCTCGCTCTCCTCTCCTCCTTGTGCTTCTCCTGTTGGCTTGCACTCCAGGCTTTTTTTGGCCACCCGAGCTCCGTCAGCAATATAAGGCCTGGCTGGCCTAATTTTATCCTGTATTGGATACCCCCTGTTTGAATTCACACACACACTCTCAACTGGGGAACCTGAGACATCAGCATGTACACGTCCCTCAGCTTTCTGAGACGCTTGCGGATCCTCAGCCAGTTGGTGGCCGACCCACAGAGGCCTTCACATGCAGTCACGTTAGGGAGGAAACTGCTTTTAATGTAATACTGATTAACAATCATGATCAATGAGAACAAGGGATGTAACACTGTCAAAATCTCAAGGTACAAAAAAACCTCGGTATCAGTGGAACAATATTTATTACAATATTTGTTTAAATAAATAAATAAAAAAAGACAATTAAAGACTTGGGGGTGTAACGTGCAAAACAACAATTGAAATTTGAACAGTACAATGTGCAAAAAGTGCCGTAGGTGTTTACTGGGTTAAATGATTGAACAATACAAATGCTCTAATCACAATTAGAGGGAAAAAAGACAGGTATGGGAGACCTACAAGTCTTTCTTATAGAATAAAAAAAATGCAGCAGCTGGATCATACGAACAAAAACTCACACTCACAGTATAACATGCATTAGTTTTTGTAACCTTCTTTATGCTACTACCTCGTAGATTAGGTGCAAAAAGTCAAGCTCCAGCATTGATTGTGCTCTTATTAAGAACACAGCAATCAATGTTAGAGCTTCTGTCTCCACCAGCTGTCGCTTCACTCCAGTATTCATTGATTTATACTCACAACAGGCAATACAGCGTATTCTAACACAGAAATGATTTGCTCTGCCTCATTTATCACATTTTAATTGTATGCGAGACAGAGCAGCAGACATTTTTCTGCAGGGTTTGTTGTCTGAAAATTAAGTAGCTTTTCATTTCAGCTCCCTGCCGGTGTCTCTGTTGACACCTTGTAGTCTTGAACTGTAACTCACACCCTGGAGTTATGAAGATACTGATTAATGTTCACATTTAGTTTAGAGGTAAGATCATTTAAGACGATTGAAGACAACATAACATAATATAATATAACACTGATCTCCCTGCAGGGCTGAAAGGGAAGAAAATATAGAGATATGAGAGAGATGAGAGAAAATAGAGGGATGACCTACAAACCATATCTGTTTTACAATAACTTAGATTATATAAGCGGAGCAAAAAAGAAAAAAAAGAAAAGACTATATGCTGCATGCATGAACTGTTATATACATGAACATGTAGGCACATAGAATAGATACAATAACGATATTATGTAATAAAGTATGCAAATCTATGGTTCATAATGCTGGAATCTACATGGCATTCCTCATCTGTAATTCATCCAGATGAGTTATTTTGCATCAGAACATCAGCTGCTTGCTTTTTTTCTTTCTAAATGACACTTTTTGCAGGTTCAAACACACACCTACTGTGTGTTTGGAGCTGCGTTTGCATTGTGTGCACCTCTCTGACAAGTTGTTTTCACTCCATCATGACACGTGAGTTTGAATGATGAAACAGTGCACATCATTGATCCAGCCGTTTCTGGGAACAGTATAGAACGACCGGCCCGGCGAGTTTCTGCTCCAAAATCAAAGCATGTTGAGAATTACAGAGCAGTGATTTCATCCCTTCTGACTCCACAGATTTAAGCAGTTGTTCAGGGAACAGAGCCAAACAAAACCACTGTAAATCATGTTGTGGTGACATGCGTAATCTTGCAAAACCAAAATCATGTGTCTGCCAGGTCAGTAGGAACATGCAACCGTCTTTGCCCCTTAATCTCTTATGAATAGTAACAATTTGCTAAAGTTCTTCTCTCTATAAAAATAACAGATGTGTGGCTACCACTGCTGCTTTCTTTGCCATTTTATGTCAGACAACTTTGAAGCAAAACACTGACCCATCAAAAATAACCGCATCCAGCTCTATTGTTACAGATTAAGACTAAAACCTTCATATTTCCACTAATTCAATTTAGAATCAGGGTAAAAATGCAGCTCTTGACCTGCAGTGATAGATGCACTGTTACTGTGTTTAGTGCATCTAAATGCAATAAGCATTAAGAGATCAGTGCGTATGGAAAATATAAAGTATTATTTCCCTTGTGTCTCTTCTTCCCGCCATCCGTCACACACTTTGTGCTAAATGGCCGACAGTCCAGTAATCCACAGCAGTGGAAGCCCATAATCCCATCTGATCAAAGGTTGAGATTATCACAGATGTGGGAGGGGCAGAGCTGCAGATAGGAAGACAGAGAGAGAGGCTGAGCTCAAACTTGACGGTGAGATGCAAGCCAGGCAGGGATTGGTGCACACAAATAGCCGGCCAATCATAGCAGAGGCAGGGAAAATAACAAGGCAAGGGGAGAGCTGGTGAAAGAGGGAAGAGCTATGAAAAAGCGAGGGAGAAGGTGAAATCACAGCAGCACAGAGAGGAGACCAAACAAGAAGGAGACAGGAGGCATAAGTGGAGGAGAGAGCGCTGATCACTGAGGTCTCCAGAGAGGGAAACGGAGAGAGGAGAGGAGAGGAAGGAGATGAACAGGAAGAGGGGGGTGAGCAGCAGCCAGCACAGGGAACATCCATCAGCTCAGGCTCAGGCAGCCATGCTCTGAGCCCTGGAGCAGCAGGGCTACGCAGACGCTGCACAGGCCCAGTACCAGGCCTCGCTCAGCCCTCGCTCACAGCCACAAACACCGGGGCAGGGAAGAAAAGAAGAAGATTCCCTACACATCAGCTGAGCACAGGAGCCATGAGGACGGCCAGGAAGGGCAGCGTGGAGATGCCTGCGTTTGTGCGGCAGCTGGTGAAAGAGACAGAGAAGAGGGTCAGCTCTTTCTTCAAGGGGAGCCGTGGAGGAGGAGCAGCAGAGGGGGAGCAGCCCGGCGAGGGGGGGGAGAAGGAGGAGGTCATCCCCAGCCCCTACCTGGACCGGCCGGTGCTGGACAAGCTGACGGAGGAGGGCTGCGCACGCTGGGGCCTCACCTACGCCCTGGGGAGCATGCAGGGCTGGAGGGCCAACATGGAGGACTTCCACAACTGTGTGCCACAGCTGGGTGGGGAGCTGGCCGACTGGAGCTTCTACGCCGTGTTTGATGGTCACGCAGGCAGCACGGTGGCACAGCACTGCTCCCAGCACCTCCTGGGTCACATACTAGCCACAGGTGAGAGATCTGGACTTAAAATGCATGAATGAATGAAATGAATGTAGATTGATTTAATATAATGATGCATGCTCGTCTGTTTGGTTGTTTTTCTGTAAAGAAAACCTTTGTCTCATGATGACATCTTATTATTTCTCAATTTATTTGTGTTCTGCAAATGTCTATTTTCTTCCATGAAGTGATGTGTATCCTAAAACACTATTATCTCCTAACCTGGCTCCTCTGTTTGCCAACAGGTGGAATAGGGCCAGAGGACAACCCCGAGAGGGTTAAAGGTGCCATCATCGAAGGCTTCCTGCAGACAGACAAGCACTTGCACTCTGTGGCTCGTCGAGAAGGCTGGGAGAGAGGCGGCACCACTGTGGTGGCCACTCTCATCTCGCCCTATTACATCTACTTCCCCAACTGTGGCGACTCGAGGGCCATGCTGTGCCGCTCCGGCCAGGTTTGCTTCTCCACTGAAGACCACAAACCCTACAACCCTCTGGAGAAGGAGCGTATCGAGAGTGCAGGCGGCTCCGTGTCCCTGCAAAGGATCAACGGCTCCCTGGCGGTCTCCCGTGCTCTGGGGGACTTCAGCTACAAGGGGGCAGAGAACCGGACCCCCACTCAGCAGATGGTGTCACCAGAGCCAGAGGTGTGTGTGGTGGAGCGCTCGCCAGCGGACGAGTTCCTGGTGCTCGCCTGCGACGGGGTGTGGGACATTATCAGCAACGAGGAGCTGTGCGCCTTCATCCACAACCGGCTGCGTGTCTGCACCGACCTGAGGGACGTCTGCACTCAAGTCATTGACCTCTGTCTCTATAAGGTCAGATCCAATATTATTATAGCCCCTTTTAAAGACAAAGAGCTCCAGTGCCTCCACATGTAGTTCAGCAGTTTAAAAGGCAAATCCCTTTTAGTGATTATAAACACAAAACACAATTTCAAACTGAGTTACATCATTTTAATGGGCTCTAGATTTTATGTAATAACATAATTCCTCAAACTGTGACCGTGTTGAGTTGGCTTGGCTTGATCCGAAGCCTGTCATCCGTTTTTTCTTTTCGAGAAAACAGCTTCTCAAAGGTAACTCAAGCACAGTTTCTGTTTGATTGAAACTACAAACACTCAATTAATCACTATCAGTCACAATCTATATGTCTATTGCAGACTTAACACCTTTGATTAGACATGTAATACAAAAATATTTGATACTACTACAACTGAAACTTAAACTGGGCTACCTCCTTTAAAGGATAAGGAACATTTTGTGGATGGGGAGTGCCACAGGGAGATGTGCTGGATCCTCTCATTATTCTATACGCATCTATATATTTGAATCTGCAGACTTGTAGGTCTGATTATGTAATTGCAGAACTACATAACTTGTTCATTAAAGGGACAACGAGGAGTTTCTATTTGGTTATAAAAAAAAGTCTGACGTTAATGTGGATGAATCTCCGCTACCCACACTTGTTAATGGGCCCATTTTCGATAAATATATCGTTTTGTCTCCATCGTTATTTTGTTATTATTAGTGGTGGTGGAAATGCTGGTCGAGCCGACCAGCGTTTCCTTCGTGGTGAGTCGTGAGAATAACGCAGCCGAATTGCTGTTTATGGTCGGAACTACGACGGTATGTGAACCTCTTTGAACCTCTGACTTTAATTATTGATGAATGAAAACATGAGTCCGTCTTGCGCCAGTCAAAGAATTTTACGGTGCACGCGGAGGCTCATAAATGTAGTGTGAAAACGCTTTGCTTTTCCAAAACTCCTCGTTGTCCCTTTAAGATAAAAACTTTTTAAAGATCATTTGGTGAAGATCTTTGTTATGGCAGGATGGATGGTTGTGTTGTGTAGTTGCTGGAACAGGGATTTGAAAATCCACCCGTGGGAAGACTTTAGCTATTTAGTCAGATATGAGCAATGATATATTGAGTCTATTAAGAATTAAGTAGCAATGGGTTATAGAGTAGATTTATGTAACATGATACTGAGCATGGTATTTCATAATGGCACTTGTCAGGTCTAGCCAGGTTTAAATC
This sequence comes from Trachurus trachurus, assembly GCF_905171665.1. Taxonomy (NCBI): domain Eukaryota; kingdom Metazoa; phylum Chordata; class Actinopteri; order Carangiformes; family Carangidae; genus Trachurus; species Trachurus trachurus. The sequence continues at coordinate 13,495,375 of NC_139903.1, read as the reverse complement.
CCCTAGCTATTAGGAACATGCTGTGAACATAGTGAAATTTTATCTCCTTAGAGTTGTTTTGATGCATTTCTGAGCAAATGTTTGCTTATTTATTCATCCAACAGAACAAAGCTACACTTTCATCTGTTTGAAGTCATGTTTTGGTCATTTAAACACACTCGGGGGGCAACATATACATAGACTAAAAAATCAGCAGTGACTATTGCTCAGGCTTTGGTTCAGTCTCTCACGGCGGCTGCTGTTGGTCCAATAGTCTGACAGACCACCTTAAAATAGACCACAGAGGTGTCAGAACAGGTTACATGGGATTATACCAGGTTCCTATGAGGACTCATTTCCACCACTCTCTGAGATGAGAGTGTCACGTCACGGGTGAAGGTTGTTGTTCAAGAACATAGAAATACATGCATAAAGCCTCATTTCAGACTAATGAGGAGGAGTATTTATTCTATTACAATCAGCACTTATATAAATCTATAAGATTTATGCATGTTTGGTGTAGAGTAATTTATAAAGGAGGTAGTTTTCATCATAATATAATTGATACCTATGTTACTTCTTAGTAAGAAAAACATATTCCCTCATTAAATTAATCCTGGGTCCTCAGGGCAATTAATAAAATAAAGTGGTCTTATTGTAAATGCAATTCTCTTTAGATTTGAAGAATCATATGGGGATAAATATGGGCAACATGTGCTCTCTGTTTGGCCATCATATCACTCTGTTATGTAACAGGGCTTCAGCGTGGATTTGCTCAGTGACCTCAAAATGTCACAGCTTCTTCTACACTCCATTTACATTTTCCTGCTCTGCTGCATCTGTGTGACACTGGTGTCCAGACCTTGAGGTGCAAAATGATCTATTTCTAAAACAGCTTTCCCAGGATGAAATAATGCCTCATATGTTGACATTTGTAAGGTCAGCCATCATTACTCACCTCTGCTGACGCTGCTTCGCTCCACAGGGCAGCTTGGACAACATCAGCATCATCCTGCTGTGCTTCCCTGGAGCCCCCCAGCTGTCGGCAGAGGCACTGCACCAGGAGGCAGAGCTGGAGGACCTGCTGGAGTCCAAAGTGGCAGGTGTGTGCGTGTGCGATTACACAAAACATTAGATATATTATACCTTGATTTTGTCTTAGATTCATATTTCATAGATTTGCCACAGATTTTGTCATAGATTAATATTTCAAATTATTGTCAGCTCTCTTGTGGTTTATAGTTGGCTTTTTAACAGCTCTATTTCACTAGTTTTCCATTTCTCTTGCCGTCAGTGTTGTCAGTGGAGCTAAAGTCTGATCTAATAAATTCATCTATGACACAGAGCTCCACTGTTAAAAAAAAAAAGAAGAAGAAGAAAGAAAAGAAAGAGAAAATATTATAATTTCGTCAATGAGTCACACCGCTGCAGTGGGTGTTCCTCATTTGCATGAACACATTCACCATAGTTTATTTTGAGTCATCCCAGTATTCTTGATTGAAGGTTAATGTTTAAACACATAGACTTACATACATATGTGCAGGCAGCTTGATGTATCTGAAATCACAAGTTTTTCTGACGTATGAATCAACCCACAGCGAAAAATAATCCCCCTAAAAAGAGCACAATTTGTTCCTGTTTGTGTAACGCCTATAAAAATCTATAACACCAAACTGTTCAGGGAAAATATTCAGTTTTTTTAATGAAAATAAAATGTGTTTTTTTTTTTTCAGAGAAGATAAGGAAGTCAGCAATTATTAAGAGATGGACTAATATGGTGTTGTTTTTTCAAGGCTGACAATGTTAATCTTGATAAAGTGCCAGAAACCCTCTTCATTTGTCTTGATGTGTGACAGAAATCTATGATGAGCTGTGTAGCAGAGGGGAGGACCCTGACCTGCTGTCCGTCCTCACCGTCCTCGCGTCCACTGTCATCCCTGGACTACCACCAGGTGGAGGCATTCAGAGCAAGTAAGAGAACCACAGAGTGTGATTATGGGTGTGAGCATCTATACCAGGGGTGTCAAACATATGGCCCGCGGGCCAAAATCGGCCCGTCAGAGGGTCTACTCTGGCCCACAGGATGAATTTGCCAAGTGTGAAAATTACATATGAAGAGACATAATATTGTTGAAATTGCATGTTTTGTTTTGTTTTTTTGAGAGATTTCAGGTTGCTCATAATGTTTTGTAAAATGATAGTTCATTAAATAAAAACATCTTAATAATGTACCTGCACTTCTTTGCACTGAAACAAAGTGAAAAAAAATTTGGTTCTCGTTATTCATAAGTTATAATGCTGTTATTTTACTGGTCCGGCCCACTTGAGATCAAATTACGCCGTATGTGGCCCCTGAACTAAAACAAGTTTGACACCCTTGATCTATACACTGTGCTGAAATTACACCATGTTATGTCTGTATGTGTGTGTTACAGAAGAAACTGTATAATTTCTGCATACTATCAACAAAGAGAGACGCACAAGCCCACAAACGTGAGTATAATCTATCTGTCCAATTCTAACTATTGCTTCAGCATGCAAATGTACAGGTGCATCTCAATGAATTAGAATATCATGGAAAGGTTTATGTATGCCAGTACGGTAATTGAAATCAAAAAGCGAAATTAATACATTATATAGATCCATTACACATAGAATGAAACATTTCATGTCTTTATTTATTTAATTTCTTTTCATCGTAATGATTATGGCTCACATTTAATGAAGATCTAAAATTCAGTATCTTGAAAAAATTGAATATTACAGAAAACAATTTTAAAAAAGCATTTTTAATATGGCAATGTTGGCTTTCTGAAAAGTATGTCCATCTATAGGCACTCAATACTTGGCTTTTTAAACTACTGGAAATTGAGTTTTCTATGATGATTTATTGAGATGCACCTGTAAATGTAAAAACTATGTACGTTTATAATTATTTCTTACATGATCTGTGTGTTCAGGGCCTCGGAGCCTCCTGAGAAGCCCCACTGGATTTTATCTTCAAGGATCCACAGAGGGACTGTAATCAATGTTGATATTTACAACAGTTTTCTTCATGTGTGCAATTTGACAAAAAAAAAAAAAAAGGGAGATGATAAACAGACAGGGATGTTTGTTTACATCATGCTAACAAGTAGCATCTCGTCACAACAAATACAATGCAAATATAGATCTAATAAAGCCTGATACGTTTATATTTATACAAGAGGGACGTTTTGTAAAACTTACTCAGAGACAATGACCCAGCAACAAACCTCTGCCTCATATTCAGTGAACAGAAAGTACAGATTTCAAATGACAGCCTGTAAAACTGAATAATAAGCAACTGTGAAATTGTCCGTTTTTGTTTTTTTGGATAAAATAAGACGCGTTAGTACATGTAGGGTCGTATTATAAAGATGATGTTCTAAGAATAGATAGCCTATAATAATAAAAGGATAAGTTAAATTCTTTCCGCTTGCCTTTCATCTCCAGGAAAAAACGAATTGTGAAAGATTGTACGAGGTAGCCAAAAAACTGACAATATTTGTAAAATGCTGAGTGGGAGTGCACAAATGTATATTTTTTTCCCTTTGAAGTGACAGGCAAATAAACATTGATTAAATATTTTATTCTACTAAGTAAATAAGTCTCAATACATACACACACACACACACACACACATAAAAAAATACATTTCACATATGATCTCAAACCCTTTTTGAAGAGGTGTTTGCTTTAAGATTTGTTTTTTGTTTTTTGTTGTTGTTGTTGTTTTAAATATATAGAATAAGATCCACTTGGATTGATTGTTGTTTGGAAAATCTGTTCTTTGTTGAAATAAAAGTTAGATTATTAACAAAAGAGTTATACAGCATGTTGCGTATTGGTGACCAGAAATGGAATAAAAGTATCAAAATACCATAAGATCTATATTTACTGACAATCAAATTTTATTTTACATAAATCAATTCTACATGTGTACATTCTGTGTAATTCTTTCTATGTTTTAAACATATTATATCTAAACACATTCTTCAATACAGTGTATGTGAAATGTATTTTTTTCATAAGTTGAATGACATGTACTGTGCTGCCTTATTCATCTTTTTTATAGTTGATAAAGCAAACAGCATAAGAGATGGGTGGTTTTGTCTGTATCATACTGATTTATCTCATGATTTCTGTGAGTAATTATATGTATCGACATTACATGTTAAGGTCATGATTGTTTTAAACCTAAATAAATATTTGACTGACAACGTGCTGCTGTATTTTTACCCCCTCTAAAGAACTATTGTCCTAATTGCTTTTAAAATAGAAACAGACAAAGACAATTCATCAGAGCGTGACCACTAGACTGGCTGATTTTGTTCCCTGTAAGATCTCTAAGGAGGAAGCTTTTCTCCACACACTCATCACCCAAAGAGGCGCTGATGAAAATCTGCCAGAGAGATGATACAGGATGACACAGGATGGATTAAATGGGTTTTCTTGCATAGTAAAGGATCTCCTCCAGCTGGCCAAGGAGAGCCCGAATCCTGGTCGCCGCTCTGTTAATGTGATCCCGCCGGCTATCTGTACAGCACTCGTTCACATGAGGATGTCCTCCACAGGCCACGTTTGATTAGATGTGCTCCATCGAAAACTCTGGATCTCAGCGCTCTTTCGTGATTACTGTGAATTTCAATGACGTCGTGGGCTGATGAAAGAAGATGGGTGACTTGTGAGCAATCAACAAATTAAAATGTCCCTTCATCTGAGCTCCTGTAGTGGGTTTGAGAGGCACTGTCCAACCACAAATCACAATCCAAATGTTTTATACATGCAGCTATCTGCTACCTACAGTAAGAGGAGACGGTAGCTATATGTCTGTATATGTTCTCTAATACCAACGACTACCTCGCATACAACCATATTTGTAGAGGAGGACAGGGGACGTGTGCAACACTCTTAAATCAGCAGCCCCCTTTAAGTGCTCCTTCACTGCTTCTTTCCTCTGATTGCTTTTGTATGAGCCAATCACTTCAGGACATCAGACCCCTCTTCATGGCGATGTTGAATTCTGTAAATTGCGTTCATCTTCTTGCTATCTTTCTCCTCACGGAGCAAAGATGCAAACAATTATTTGGTGTCCAGAGTCCATGCTGCAGGTCTGCTATTATCTGCATAGACTTCCACTAACGTTGCTCAGAGAGATTCACTGCAGATGCTAATTAGAGGGAAATAAGTCTTTTCTCCCAGTTTTGTCCGTGTTGTATTGTGAGGGCAAATGATTGACTTTCTTGTTATCACTCAGTGAGGAAACAGGTTGGATTAGGACTCCGATATATAGAGAGTGTTACACAATGTGCTGCTACCTATCCACACTAGTTTCTTGTAGGCGATTATTCATGATGGCCAAGGCCCCCACTCCACCAGAGAATCCATTTTGGTGGCCATAGCTCGGTCGCGGCCCCTGATGAGCTGTTTCGCTCAGCTGCTTCTGCAACAACGCCAGAGACACCTTATTGGACACCATGAACTCATTGACCGAGATCATCTCTCCTGACAGTCGACGCCCCACATACACCCCGTCAGCCACTGCACCTGCCTCTGTCTCGCTGTCACACACCGTCTCCACGGAGCCGTCGGTGTAACGGTGTCTCCCCGCAGGGCAGTGAGACGAGATGGGCTGCACGGTGTTGCGTTTTAGGCGTTTTTGCCTGAGGTGTGCCGGCAGACGCCTCTGGGTGTGATTTTTGTTTTGTAGGCAGCGGCAGCAGAGCCCCCAGCAGCCGGGTGTGCAGCAAGAGCAGAGCTGATGCTGCCCCGAGCAGACCAGCTTACCCAGAATCCAGTTGAGCGTTTGTTTGATGACAATAGAAATGACATTGAAAAGCGAGTAGATACAACATACTCCCATTAAAATGAAAAGGCAGTTCCCGAGCCGGTAGGCTTCCTGGGACTCGTACTGCTGCCTCTGGCTGCTCACCAAGTCCCCGAAGCCGATGGTGCTGAAGGCCACGAAGCAGAAGTAGAGGGAGTCCACGTAGCTCCAGTTCTCCATGGAGCTGTACAGAGTGGAGGCACTGCATGCAATCACAATGGATGCTATTCCCAGGATCAGCATAACATAGTAGACGGATGGTTTCCAGCCCTCCAGACTGTCCTCCTCGCCAGGCGTCTCCTCTCTGCTCGACATCACCCGAACTCCGCCACACCTCAGCCGACGCTCGTGACACCAGCGCATGATGTAAGCCAGCATCGTGATGATCCTCTCCAGGAAGAGGTTGAAGAAGAGGATGGTGGCGGCGCAGCCGATGAGGCCGTAGAAGATCAAGAATATCTTTCCAGCGATGGTCGCTGGTGTGGTCATGCCAAAGCCTTGAGAACACACATACGTGTAATAAAAAGGTCAAAGGTCATGGTTCACAAACAATATGCTCTGGAGTTAGTATCCCAGGAGAAATGTGTTGAAACTTGTGTGGAAGAAGAAGGGATCTAAAATGTTTTAAACGTGACGTCTTACCTATAGTGGAGACCACAGTGCCCACAAAGTAGAAAGCTCCAGAAAAGTCCCAGCGGGGCCTCAAAGCGTCCACTCTGATCCCGGCTCCATTTGCCTCCTCGTATTGCCTCAGCAGAGTGTGGAGGGCGCCCAGGTTGACCCTGTACCGCTGAGTGAAGTTGTCCAGCTGCTGTTTCCAGAGGCGGCGGGCGCGCAGCTCAAAGGGATGCTCCAGGGCTGAGAAGATGGCCGCCCCACAGAGCAAGTAGAGCAGGATGAGCCCGGCGAGGAGGCAGAAACGGGCGTTGTCTTCCTTCATGGGCGCCCTGGGGCAGCAGCAGCCGCCGCCGCCGCCGGCAGCAGCAGCAGCAGCAGCAGCCCTCCTCTGAGCCATGAGCACAGCAGCAGAGCAGATACACCACTGCAACAACATGCACTGCTTCTGCCAGCGCCGCCAAGTCACACACTCACACTGTTTGTTACATGCACCAGCAGCTGCATGCACTCACCATATGAAACACTTTAACAGTTGAAATGCACAGTGGCACATATGATCTGACTATAAAATTACATTAGTACTGAAAAGCATCTCATGGAGCAGGATACTGGGGGCTGCTTTGAGTGTTTAGAGGATAACTGATGCATCTGGAAATAATAGCCTGCAATAAAACAAAAAGAACACATATGTCAGCAGTAAGTTTATTAAAATGTTAATATTTTATTATAATATTTAATAAAAATAAATCCTTTTTTCTATTAATTATTAATCTTACTGACAACATGACACAAATGTGAGATATTTATGCTAAGAAAACATTAAATTCATGAAAACAGTTTTAGTCATTAGCAGTTTTTCATGCATTTCACATGCAGATCAATTAGTCAAAGTTTAATTAAGGGGGTAAAAAAAACAAAAAAACACTTGATACCTGTTTCATTGACAGCAGGGTCGGTTGCCTGAGCGTCGCCGGCGTGCTGTGCTCCATCCATGCATCTGTTGAACAATGACCAGGGGAGAGGAAGCCTCTGGAGTTTTTTTTTTTTTGTGCAAACTGAGAGGCTGTCTGATGTTTCATCTGTCAAACACTGACATCATCACTCCCTTGCCCACACCCTCCATCTTTGAGCACACCCTGATTGGTGCAGTCACCTCTTCATTTTAAAAAGCACTGCCCTTTTCTCCCCGAGCCTCCATCATCACGCCTCGTATCAACTTCTCCTGGCAGGAGCCACAAGTGAGAAAAGGTTTGTGTTAAATGAATTCATAAATTGTCCCTGAATTCCTAGTTCACATCGACCTGGGAGATTCAAGCCCTGATTAAGCGAAATTAATTTTGAGCAGTGGCACAAATATTAGATAAATATCATGTGTGCAGAAGCTCATCAATCAGATCAATAGGAGGAGGTGTGAAGACCAGATCCTGTTCTCTGTTTACTTTGGTCAAGGCACCGAATGAAAACCATCCCAGTGGGGTCAGCAGCTCAGTGTGTAGGGGCTGTAGTGGTGCTGTGCAGCTTGCAGCCCTTCTGAGAGGGGCTTTTTGTTGTTGCTGCAGACTGTGTGGGAGGATTTGTTGAGCATGACTTTCAGTTTCTCTGTCTGTTCATCCCTTTAATCTTGTCTGAGGCTGCAGGCGAGGGCAGGGTTCCCTCTGGCTGAGTGACAGGAGAGGACAGGTGTGGAAGACAGAGAGCACATCTGCCTTCATCTCACCGCTCCAGTTCAATTCATATCTTCATCGGTTCAGATTCAGAGCACTGCTTATTAGACACTTTTACATGGTATTTTAATCAATCAATGCATTGCTCTCTTAACAGAATTACAGGTGCATCTCAATAAATTAGAATATCATGAAAAAGTCAATTTCCAGTCGTTCAAATAGCCCCAACCAAGTATTGTGTACCTATAGATGGACATACTTTTCAGAAAGCCAACATTTCCATATTAAAAATGCTTTTTAATTTATTTATGTTTTGCAATATTCAAATTTTTTGAGACACTAAATTTTAGATCTTCATTAAACGTGAGCCATAATCATTACAATGAAAATAAATCAAATAAATAAAGACATGAAATGTTTCATTCTGTGTATTGGATCTACATAATGTATTAGTTTCACTTGTTGAATTTAATTACTGACATAAACTATTCCATTATATTCTAGTTTATTGAGATGCACCTGTACTTTCTGATGGATCAAATAGCAACCACTACCTAACATAAAATATGTTTTTAGATATCAATCTTAATTGTTTAGTATAAATCTAGGAAAATAAACAGTATAACCTCGCACTTAAACATGATATTGGCACACAGTTAAAACCGTTACACAATGAATGCAAATGTAGAAATAGTAGAAATACTGTGTTAATTCATTTCTTTACCGCTCTGGTAAACAATGCATACTGTTTATCCACTGGTGCTTCCTTTGGGCCTGGTTTGTTTGGTAGATAAACAACAAGTAGAGCTGAGATTCTTTTTTTTAATCAAAGCTTGATGGCGAGAAAGTTTCACCCACGTATTGATGATGCTGCTGCTAGTAAAGTCAGGGGGTGGGCGTTTTGTCAAGAGCCTATAATTGTTAGTCCACAGGAACCACCGGCCTGAACTGGTTACATGTGACATTATTCATAGTTTAAATGCATTAAGTGCTAGAAAGATCCAAGGGCTTTAGAGATATTTCTTGACTTTAATCTTAAATCTAGTCCTCACTCATAAAGAGTGAAATTACTTCCTGTCGAATTTGCCACTTTCCAGTAACATTGTATATCAAACCATGACACATCCAGTATCCACGCCCTCTAAAATATTATGTAAAACAACAAAATATTCAAATGAAGCATTTAAAATTTACAGGACAATGATTTTAATTAGCTGAAGAAATGCAGAAAATAACAGTCCACTTCATGGCATCAGAGCTTTAGCACCATTTTAATGACAGCGTGACATTTAAACCGATCATCTCCAGCCAGAGAGTTTGGACATATTTTTAGCATATAATCGCTAGTGCTAGTGTTTCTTGAAATAATGAGGAGTCATCTCTCGACTGCAGGGTCAGGCTGCTCCTGCAGAGGCTGGAGACTGTGATTGTGTTTTGTTCTGGTGCAGTGCAAGTGAGCGTATAGGTCTAATCAACAGTCACAGTGAGTGGATATATACTGTACAAGGTTATTGGTCAGGCTGCGTGGAGATATTTATTGTTTTGTGTTTTTAAAAACTGCGTGTTTTCATTTTTACACCCTTTTACTTTTGTTTGTTACATTAATGGAGTTCATTCCACAACCGTTTCAGAGGTTAATCCATCTGCAGTTGTTCATTTCTATGGGTGTATAAAGTTTGAGTGTATTTCCCCACATTGTATTTGGCGTTTAGGTCAGTGGCAGCATGCCGGCCAGGATGTCAATGAGGTTGTCCAGACCCCACAGGTAGCCATCCTCTCGATTGCCCTCCACCCAGGGAGTGCGGTGGTCCAGTGTGAGCTGCGGCGGCAGGGACGCTGTCTTTGCAAAGTCAATCATCCAGACTCCAGTCCTGCCTGTCCAGTCGTGAACAAACAGTAAGGAGCTGCCCACAACCTGCAGGGAAACAGCTGTTAAGAAAAATGATAATGTACTATATAATAATCAGCCGAGACAAGCCGACACACACACGGGCCTGAAGACATATTATACATTTACAGTGAAGCTCTTTTCTCCCTTACATCTGCAAAATCTTATTCACAACATCTTAATCACTGTTGTTCACTGTTGCACAACTAACCTCGTGTGTCCTGAAGAAGTCGGACGCCTCCAACACCTGACGCAGCTGTTTCAGCTGTCTCAGATAACCCCACTGACGGGAAAGACACAGATATTTATTATTCATTTATATAGTAGATGTATCTATTTATTTATTTATTTATTTATACAAAGTAGGGAAGTAGAAGCAAACAAAGCCGGTAAACATCACACTCACCATAATGTGCGTACTGGATTCGACAAAGTTGTCCAGAGCTTCTATCACTTGCTCTCTGCTTTTGGTTCTTTTGAAGTTTGTGTGACATTCATCATTTGCCTTCTGCAAGGAAAAGTACGGATTACAGCACTGGAAATAAAACATGTGTACCAATAGAAAATAAACATGTATTTATGCAAAATAAAACAAACTACACTGTTTACTAGGCAATTGAATCAAGTCAACTGGACTCTACGCGAACTGAAGAAGCCACTTGGATAAGGGGGCGAAACGTCTTCAAAGACAAAAAACTAAGTCCAGTTGACTTGATTTAATCGCTTAGAGATGCCTTTGACCTGGACAAATGAGAATTTGCACAGAAACTACACTGTTGCCAATAAAGTTGGAATAAAGTATCTTTTTTTTTACCTCTTCTCGTGAAATGATTGTGACAATGCGATTTATTCTTGATAAACAAAGTGTAAATCTTCTTAAAACCTTATTGACCAATCTCTTCCAAACATATCACTGTGAAAATTAAACCACAGTTAACCTTCATAATAGGAATAAAAAAAGAGGAATGGGTCTAAAAAAAACTAAATTATTTCAACTTTATGGGCAACAGTGCATAACGACCGTCCTTTCGGAGCATACCCTGAATCCTTCGATGCGAAACCCCAGAGTTGCCGTGGAGCTCAGCGTCTCTCTCCACTGCATGTACCTGGTCTTCAGCACCGCCTGCTGGGCTCGCTCCTGCACCGTCGGGGCCTCCGGGTCCACCGCCACCATCTTCTCGTACATGTCGTTACGAGGCTGGGGCCGCTCTCGGGCCATGTGCAGCTCCTCCTCCAGGTACGTGCTGTGAAGGACAGTGGCTCATTGTCTTTATTGTGAATGGAGCATAGTAATTGTATTAAAGACTTATTTGCAACCATGACAAAACCAAACCTTTGCAGAGGAACATAATCCTTACACACAGTATGATTTAAATATCTTTTTTAAATATATACATAAAGCTCTTTTCCTATGACAAACACAAGTACATTAAACTACTATTAGATTTAATGACGTCTTATAATGTTGTCTGAGCTCAAGCTGTGCCTCTGTGAATAAAATACTAGCTATCTTGAACAACTGTTTCTCTTTTTTTGCTTGTTTTATGCACACAATATTTCTCCTCCTCCTCCTCCTCATCTTGCCCAGTTAAAACTCACCGGCTGCCCATCTTGCAGTCCATGATGGCAGGTGTGTTGAAATGGGTCAGCAAGTTATCCATCATGTTGTAATCCTGCTTGTCCCGCTGCACCACGCCGTGGTAGGCTGGAACAAAGGGCCTCAAAGTGTCCTTCATCAGCCTGAGGTAGCATTGTTGTTCTGTCTTACAGAACCTCTTCAGCAGTGTACCATAATCCCCCACATGAAAGCTCCCTGCAAAAGACGAGGAAGGAAGTAAAAGAATCACATTTAATTCTTTTTTAATCAAAATTAGACTCGCTGAGGAGAACTGTGAAAGAGGAGTAAGGTCAGGTGAACAAACCTGCATGTCCGACCACTTGCAGCCACTGCTGAGGTTTCTTAGGAGTCATAGGAACGAGAGACGACGTCCCGAAACTTTTGTTTTTCTTCCATGCAGAACTCTGCATGTGACGACAAAAAAACACCCTCAGGCCGTCATTCCTCAGCACACACACACACTCTCTCTCTCTCTCTCTCCTGGTCACACTCATGTGCTGCCTGTGTGTTTTTGTGTGTCTTCACGGACAGGCAGCGAGGACCTCAGACTTCAGACTCAGTCGCTCAGGTTTTTCAACTTATGGGTGAACAACGTCTCCATGGAAACAGCCTTTCATTAAGACTGAGTTAGGACTTGTAGAGGGCAGGGTCAGCTCTGGTGTTATGCAAAAGGTTTATCAAACATTGACAGGGAGCAGTTGTTTTCTACTGAAAACTGCTATTAAGCACTTACCCAAACACATTGAAGGTTGAACACACTGTGGTATTTGTCTTACTGGTGGAAGATCATGAAAAAACTTAACAAACCATGAGGGCTGCAATAGTGGAAGATAAATACAACTGTGCTGTAATTTTAAATATATATTTTGTCCGTTTTTCAAATATGATGCTCTGTTAAAGATAAAAACCATCCAAAAGTATGAAAAACAGTTTAAGTTGGTGGCATTTTGGCCAACTACAACAGTAAATGCTGCTTAAAAATGAATGACACTTATAATAACCCAGAACTTCATACAAACCCAGTTTTCTGAATAAAGAGGACTTGAACTTTTGATACTACTTGAAATACATTTTTGCAGTATTATTAAAATTCTGAGTCAGTTTTGTAAGTGGAGGACTTCTCCTCATAAAGGATGTTCTTTTTTATGTTGAAGTGAACAAGTCTCGCTGCTATTTCCTTCTATGAGTGAAGAAGAGGAATTATTCTTCTTCAAAAAAAAAAAAAAAAGGATCAATCACATGTTAGATTCCATAGATTAATGTGAGTATTTGACAGCAAGTATTAAAAAGAAATGTTTTGTCTGTGACCACATATTTGGCAATAATTAAAGACATTTACATAGCCTATTGATTTTCAGCATCTTCTCCACTCACACTCGCAGTGACGATGTGTGTTTTCAGTTGCTGGTCCAAAACTGTGGAATAATTTGCCACATTCAGTTTATTTTTCACCCTCCATTAATATCTTCAAAACACAGCTAAAAACCCATCTCTTTGATTCGGCATAGTACAAAATCTCCATCATCCTCTGTTTTTTGTTGTTGTTTTATCTACTGTTTTTAAATGTTCTTTCTCTCTGTCTTTTTCGCTCTTTTTATAGAAATTTACTAAGATGATGAGTAGCTGGCTGGGCTGCAGCCGTTACTTAAACTTATTTTATGCCATTTTTTGTTGTAAACATTGTTTGTTGATGTTTTTCTTCTTCTACTTCTACCATTTCTTCTTTGCTTGGATGTATATTATCTAATTTGTGAATTAATTCTTTGTAACAAGGGGTAGATAAGTTCGCTTCTTTCTGCCCCCTTTCATTCAAGAGTTACAGTATTATTTTTATGAGTTTTATTTAAGTTTTTATAAATGAATTAAATAATAAATAAATAAATAAATAAATAAATAAATAAATAAACTAAATTATTTTTGTCAGTTCTTGTGTAAAGCATTTTGGTCAACATACATTTGGCCTATAAATAAAGCTCGTTCACGACCAGTAGGTGGCGGTGACGCGCCTCAGCGGTGACGTCACAGCGACAGCGCAGAGGAATGAAGAAGAATTTAACGGTTCCCGGTTGTTGAACCGCTGCTGCCGCTGCACCTCCTCCTCCTCCTCCTCCTCCTCCTCCTCATGGAGCCGCCGGTCGGTGCTTTATCAGACTGATCTGGGACCGAGTGCAGTGAGTGAAGTGAACCTCCCGGTCGGTCGGGCGGTTCTGCAGTTTCACCGACTCAAACCACTGCGATGTTGTGTTTCTACCGAGCAGCTAACAAGTGCTAACAAACAACGGAGCTGCTCCGCCGCGGATCAGAGGTAACGTAACGTGATTTTTGCTTGGCCGTTACTCACAGAGAAACGTTACGTGGTTCACGCGCAGATCGTTTTTGTAAAAATAAAATAAATACAACTACCCAGTGTTGATAACTAACTCACTAACTAACTAACTAACGGTAACGTCCGTGCTAGCTGACTTTGGCTAACATTAACGTTGCCAGGGCTGCTGACCTAGTAACAGCACAAGAGCAGAATAATTAATAATAATATTATACAGAAGAGTCGACCATTAAACGAAATTCCATCGTAGTTTAACACTGTAGCTGTTTTTAATACAAGTTTGGCACAGTGCGGTGGTGAGAGACCGGTTTAATACAGATTTACATGTCACTGTCTCTTTCACTCTTGCACAGGAGAAAGTGAAGTCAAGCGCGAAATCTTAAATCACAGCATCAGCACTGTAACTGCAGCGAAACAGGGAGAAAAAAAGAGTTACTAGCAACTTACCAAGTGAAAAGCGACTTAATGCATTTGCTGTTCAGTCGTCGACATATGCTGCTCTCAGTCTCAGCCATCGACCACAACTTTTTTCAATAAAAAAACGATGATGGCACCTTTTAAAATGAACCCCGCCTGCTCACTAGCGCCGCCCGCGGTGTGTTATTATGATCACAGACTGTATGGTTAGGATGGAGAAAACCACAACACTGATAAGGAAAACCTTCAAATAATCAATACACTCCGTTTTTGTGATTATAAATACCGGTAATCATAGTCACATTAATAATAACAGATATCCGTCCTATCATGCTCTGCTTTTGCAAGTAAATCTTTTGAATGTGATTTTTTTTTTTAAACTGTAAAGCTGGAATCAAGTGCATTAAGCTATACAATGTAAAATTATGCACTTTATAAAACAATATTGTGAGTGAAACGAACTGAAAAATTATGTTTACTTTTTAGCAGTGTGTTACAATGGATAACTATGAACAGATATTCATCCTCCAATCATGCTCTATATTTGCAAGTAAATCTTGTGAATGTGATAAAAAAAAAAACATGTGAAGGTGAATGCAAATACTTAATATAACGCGCTTTCAAAAACAATATTGTAAGTTAAATGAACTGAAAAATATAGTTTACTTTTTATCAGTGTGGCTCAGAAATTAGGCAAATTACAGTCGTTTCCATTTTAATTTATCTTGAGAGCCTCTTTACACCATTGGCACTCAGGTTTAGGTTTATCCAGGTTTATCAGATAATTGATACGATCATGTTGGCTTCATCCTGGCTCTGCTGCATGGGACAGGAAATCAAAATTTTCTCACGCTGTTGAAATCTATTGTTCTTAGTCAGGTTGGGCTTTAGATCTCGTTTGTCTCTAGATCTCAGATTTATGTACCGGTAGCTTTTATTCCAGTTGCTTGTAATCCATAGAAATCAATTACTTCTCCTGCACAGATCCAGAGCAATGGAGCAGGGCTCTGAGGTGATGGAGGACATTGTGTTTCGGGGGGTGGAGTTTTCTGTGAAGATCGAGGTGGACCAAGGTTCACTCATGGTCGAAATCTCGGACTCAATGACAGCGGATCAGTGGAGTGGGGAGTTTGATCCTGCATGTAAGTAGCATAAAATGAAAATTTACCAAATTAAAAATCCCCTACTCACACCATTAATATGTATGTATTTATTTATTTTCAGACATTGAGGACCTCACTCGGAAAACTGGTAACTTCAAGCAGTTTCCCATTTTCTGTAGCATGCTGGAATCAGCTGTTAGACAGGTACGTTTGCCGTTGCACTTGAATAGAAATTTAAAAAAAAAGGAAAGAAAATAGAGGTGGTAGATATTAAGTCAGTGGAAGGATGCGAAGCTGTGGAGACACTGACAGCCACACACACACACACTCACACTCTTGCTCCAGGCTGTGTGAGCTGAGGCGAGACTCATTCATTCGAGTTCAGTGTTTCCACTTGAGCGAAAAATGTGCAGTTGTCCCGAGCTGTCTTGTTCCCTTTCTCAAATTCATGAATGTACAGGAGCAGGGGCTAAAAGGAGAGAGGCCCTGGAGGAATATAGGAGTAACAATTGGATTTATGGGTACACTGTGAAATCGGTGTCAGCCGAACTGTCGTATACACACAAGCACAGCAAACGCACACACATGCAACCTTTTGTGTGGGCAGTTCAGACGAACAGCAGTACCGTTAAGGTCTTTGCACACCAAGTCAGTTTTTCTATATCGTCATCCGACAAAAATAGTTATCCACACACAGACACCTAACACACTGAGTCTGATGCGTTTTATGACGATACCTTTTTATTTTCTGTTCCAAAATTCGCAAAAGTCGTCACACAGTGAGGATGCTTGTGTGGTCCCATTGAAAAATCAAAAGAAAAAATGAAAACATTGGGTCCATCCTATCGGGAGAGGACCTCAAGAGCAAAGGTACCTGCTTGTAAAATATCCAGATCGCTTCCATAGTTAATTTTATGTCAGTGGTCCAGTTTGATAGATTATTGATTGTTAGCTCAACTGGAGCCACACATTAAAAAGAGGATGACCAATCAGCAAACAGACTTGAAACACTGACGTGAGTGGTTAGAAAGGATTTTCACAGATGCGAAAAACACAGAAAATCATACCTGTTCCAAAAACTTTAGTGACCGACGAACGTTTCAGGAGTTGGTGTATAAACATGATCGACACAAGTTGAGGTTGAATTTATTTTTAAACATGCAGCAATTTGGGACAAAAAAAATGGACTTGGTGCACAAAGGCCTTCAGTCGGACGGTTAGAAGCTAAACAGAAACGTATCTTAATGTAAACTTATATCACATTAGATAGATGATTCTCAATTGATATTTGATTTTCTTTGTGTATTGTAACGGAGCACACACAAAAAATGTGTATATAAAATGTGTTGTATACCTTTCTGTTTTCCAAGATTTTTTTTTTTTCTGATGTTACATAGTGATTGTGAGTTGTTTTTTTTCTGCAGACGAGTGATTCGGTGACACTTGACCTGTTGACCTATGCTGACCTGGAGCTGCTGCGTAACAGAAAAGCAGGAGTGGTCAGTCGCCCTCGTGGCCACCAGCAGTCGTCTGCGCTCACTGCCAAACGATATCTGATCCTCATATACACGGTGGAGTTTGACAGGTTTGTGTCTCTGTGGCGACGTTTTATTAATGCGTTATGTCCACAGGTTTAGTTTTGTGCCTGACGTGCCGACTCTTTGGTCTTTGCAGGATACACTACCCGCTGCCGCTGCCCTATGTGGGTAAGCCGGACCCAGCTGCCTTGCAGAAGGAAATCAGGAGCCTCAGGGCTGAGCTCAGCGCTCTCACCTCTCATGGAGTTGACAAATCTGCACAGCTCGAAATACAGCGGCTGAGAGCAGAGTGGGTTGCATTTAATCTTTGTCACTCACTGCGATAAATGTCGAGTGGATGTGGCACTTTTTTTTTTCTTTTTTTGATGTGTTGTGTGTGTGTGTGTGTGTGTTTTTTCAAGGCTGGCTCTGGTGAAAGAGGAGAAGGAGGCCATGGCCAAAGTACTGGAGCGACTGCAGATGACTTCGAGTGGTTCCACACAGGGGCGAGAGGACTGGAGGGTCAGAGACGCGGTCAGGACGTTAGAGGAACAGCTCGTCAAGGAGAGAGCCAAAAGTCAACGCTCGGCGAGCAAGAGGTGCCAAGAGCAGCGACTCCTAATAGAGCAGGTGGATCTTCCGCTTCTCACAGTAGCAGTCTGAAAAAAAGATTCATGTTGTTTCAGTGTTACTCACAGGGTTTGTACGTTTTGAAAAAAACTGGAAAAGTCTTGGAAAGACGTCGCCTCCGAGATGTAGAATATGTATTATAGAAGATAAACACACATTTCAGGAAAGAACAGACACGTCCTGTGATTTCCAGTCTCCTTTAATATTTAATAGAGGGAGGACAATACCTGACAGTAGTATTCTCAGCTGTCAGGTCTTGTCCCACCCCTGCAGTCAAGGGTAGGCTGAATATAATAAGGGATGGGTACCTTTCACATTTGAATCGATATGGTACCGATACTCGGTTTTCGTGTTTATGTGTGGTAATTAAAGTTATTTTGTCAAAAAAAAGTCAAAATTCTGAATTTTGAATATTTAATTCGCAACGATGTCACAACTCCTCAGCCTTTAAGAGTATTTTATGTTTTAGGGATGGGAAATGATTTTCGAATAATCGAATAGTCATTCAATGAAAAGAAATTGAAAAAGAAATCCGGTACCGCTTCTCATTTCAAATGACAGACGAGAGAGAGAGAGAGTGTAAGAGGTGGTGGTGGGGGGGCTCTAATATTCGCATCAGACAGACCCATAGACTAGCCTATCCACTCTGCTGACGCACGCGACTCGAACGTGCGTTCAGGTACCGAAATGTGGTTTGACTTCCCATGAATCGATACTCGGTACTTTCGTGAGAATTCGGTCGGTACCAATAAAAGAACCGAATTCGGTACCCATCCCTTAACATAGTAGATACAAGGCTGAAAATCACAGCACATGTCTGTTCTGATGATACAAGTCAGCGGTGTAAAACTCAAGCATGTGGGAGCCTCCTTTTATATTTAATAGAGGGTGGGACAATATCTGAAAGTACAGTTCATCACACTTTAGGGGTCATGTGTAGTCATGGAAACTTGCTGCCAAGTCATGGAAATGTGTTGGCTTCATGTGTATGAATCCCCGTCCTCAGCTGTTTCTAACCATTTCTCCCCCATCCTGGCCAGTTGGAGGAGCTGAAGGCATCAGAGTGCGCTCTCCGTGTTCGTGTCAAGAGTCTCACCAGTGAGCTGGCGTTACTACGGAGAGGGTTAGACACTCTAAGCGCGTACTATATCTTTACTTCCTCTCTCTTTCATTCATTCATTGACAATATGGATTTAAAAAATTTTAAATCTGAGCCGGTTCACGTGCTTAGATCGTACCATCTCTTTGTGTCAGCAGCAGAGTGACTCCTGTGTCCGGTCACGTCAGCTCTCGAGTCGACGGGGAAATCTATCGCTCTCTCTCCCGCGAGAGGAGGCCGGGATACGGGGCGGTCCGGGCTCGCTCGGGCTCTAGAGAACGCGTACAGGACCGAGTGCAAAGGTCGGAAGAAAGAGGAAGAAGAGCGGATTCCTCAGGACCTCGCGCTCGCATACCCAGGCCGTCGCCCTCTCCCACCGGTACCATCTCTGCTTGGACTTTTTTGTAAATCAGTCAAATGTTAAGAGACTTTGTTATGTTCGAAACTGAGTGATAATGTGTTTTATTCCCGCTTGTTATTGTCCAGGGTCTCGGGGACCACGCTTCGATCCGACTGCATACATCCAGGACAGAAGTCGCAGACAGAAAGAGGCAGAACTCAAAAAGTTGGTTCCTGTTCTTCTTTTCTCCCACAGTCCATCAGTATCACTGTGTCAGGTTTGTGTTGACAGTTGTAACCGCGTCTTCTGTGTCAGACAGAGGAAGGTGCGGAGGGATATGCTGACGTCGCCCATCGTGCCTGAGAGGGGGCGTTCACGCTCCAGAGAGACGTATCCTCACTTGACCCGGTCGGGCAGCAGAGGCAGGAGTTTATCTGTGGAGCGGAGAGGGAGCAGGAACTCGTCTGAAAGCTCGTTAGTGGACATGGATGAAATGGCCAAAAATTTGTTCAGGTGATGGGATGAACTCTCACCGGGTTGTGTGAAGTATCCGTTGTTTCAGGTGGTTATTTTAACATCAGTTTTTCTATGTTTTACAGAGGAAGAAAACAGACGTACAATGGACCCAGTGTGGTGAGTGACATTAATGTACCTCTGGTTCACTGTTTACTGCTGCTCCCTCATTTATACTGTATGTTAAACTGTAAACTTTTTACGTTTTACATCATGTTACAGTCCATAAATCCCATGAAAAGACCAAATACAATAATGTGTCCATCCGTTTCCTTTTTGTGTGTTTCCCCCCCCCCATGTCTGAGCACCATTGTTTACAAAAGAAAGGGCAAAATCATGTTCATTTGTGGATTAATACAGTAGTGAGTATTTACATCAGGAGCGTATGTGGGATTGACTCAGACATAAACTAGTGCCCATGTTTGTTGAAGCTGCGTAGATGACAGTGGAGCTCAGATAAACACAGATCAGGGCAGACGCAGCAGTGACTCATGATGGTTTTGGTTTTTCATGAGATATTTTGAGTTAGAAAATGTAGGACATCACCAGCTGCACCCTGAAACATGCAATTTATCTGTTTCTAGTCAAAAGGATGCCTTTTATCCAGGAAGCCAATGTGCAGCACACCAACACACAGAATGAAAGACAAAGGTAACTCATGATCGTTTTACTGAAATTGTTGCTGAAATATAATTATTCTAACCATGTAAGTATTTATGTACCCGACAAAACCTGATCATTTTCTCTCCGTCTCCGTCTACAGAGAGCTCCATAGACACGGGTGCCGAGCTGTCGGAGATCGATGCCAGGCTGCAGGCGCTTCAGGAATACATGAGGGACCTGGATACGGGACACTGACGCAGCTCGGAGCTCAGACCGAGGAACAGGTCGAGCTTCAGACAATGAACCTCTTCAAATGTGTTCATGTGAGACACTAAACTTTCCTCTGGAGGGTCGACTCGGACTCCCCGGAAACTACAGCCATCACTGTGAAGGACTCATTTTTTGTGGACTGAATTTATTATTTTTTTTTAAATATACCAAGTTTTTATTAATTAACTTAATGTGTGACTGCGTCTGGGAGTAGTTTTATCCTTTTCTCTTCAACACCTCAGCAAACTGACCTAACTAGTGCATACATGAAAAGAAAAGATTTGGCAGCACCTTAGTTGGTTAATATTTAAATTCTCCCTTCACTCGTTGATGTTTTCTCATCTTCCAGATCCTTTATTTTTATTTTTTTTAAATACATTTTAACATGCAGGTGGTGAAGTGGATCAGTCTTTTTTTATGTAATTGCATATCTATGCCCATGTCTTGTGGGATGCAACTAACAATTCATCACTATTTTAAAATGTTGGTTGCTTTAATTATTCAGGTTTAAGCATCAGGAGGGAAAAAAAATCTAAATTAATATTATTCTTGTCTTTCAAACGGTCCAAAACCCAAACATGTGAATTTCACAATTATATAAAATAGAGGAACTAGCTCTGATATTTCCAAGCCTAAAACAATCATTGATTTTTGAAATTTAAATTTTTATTTTATCAGCACTCAAGTTTTCTCCCAGTGTCCGTGGGTGCAAATATCAAAGCCTATTGTTGTTAACCCCAGACTTCTGAACCTGCAATAGACTGGAGTTTCTTCCGCCCAGTGCATGCTGGGACATGGCCTGAAACTCAGTGACCATGTAGCTGAAATGAGCGACTGCATTTCACTACACAGTTTGGTGGGTTTTTGTCATTCCTGCCAAAGTCTTGTGTTTTCCATCCGTGTAGTTTATTTTTCACCTTGAACTCAACATTATCAGTGCATTTACAAACATTATCATTGAAACCATCCTGACCTTTAACTTGCTGATCCACTATAGTGGACCTAATTATCATTTAAGAGTTTTATGCCAAATTACAACAGGAAACTCATTAATCCAAATACGGTAACACTGATACCTTTTATGATGCTGAAGCTGCTGTATTTGTATGTGCACGGAGACTGTTACTAAAATCCTTTCCCCAGTCTTAATTCCTTTTATACCACTTTAAATTGTAATTTATAAGAAAGCTATCCTCTGTGTAAAGATTTTTTTTAATGTATGATCCTTTCCAGGCCTGTATAGTTTTATACAAACTGCTTTCCTATGCACTTGTGTCAGCTGCAGTTGAGCCGGAGGGAAACCTTGAAGGGTTTCCACCACTGCAGCTGCCTTGGTTTCATTAATTAACAAATAAACTTGTGAGCATGGAGCCTTCCTCTCAGGGGAGCGACTCAAGAGTCTGAACAGCTGCTCCCTTACTGCTGGGATACTTGTGTGAGAGATGCGATCATCTTCTGTTGGTTAAAGTCATGAGGAAGGTTAACGCAGCATTAACCAACTTGGAAACTGTGCAGCAGCATACAGTTTTAAAGACAATTGTATTTTTGAGAAGTGGTCACATTATTACGTAAAACACTCGAGAAGAGATTTTTTTTTTTTGCGTCAACCTGCCAGGCTCAAACTGATGGCTCACAAACTTTTCAGAAAATAACTCCCAGAGAACGAATTTCAGTTATTTTGCTAATTTATTAAAGAATTTCAACATCTCGTAACAAACATATAAAACGTTAAACTTAAGAAAAATGTAAGGCATGAGTAGTAAACATTCCTGTTTCAAAGCCACCAAAGTCATGTCCTTATGTAATATTAGTAGAAGCAACAGAAAACTCTCAGTTTCTCAAACAGTGTTCGCCTCGGCTCTTGTCTGTATAACTTCACTACGTGTGCTATGAAAGTTAAAGTGCTAGGAGTGTTGAAAGAGTTATCTTTGATCCGACACTTGAAACTCTGAGGACTGGAGATGCGCCTCTGTTTACACCGCTGTCGGTGAATCATACATTCAGTTCACTAGTGAGAGATTTAAGGACTTTATAATTTGATTAACAACAAAAGGCGTCACCGTCTTTTCACACTGTAACTTGATTATGCGGTCGGTCGGTGCAGGGTCACGTTTGTCTGCTGCTGCGCTTGGTTCCTCCTGCTGCTCAGTATTTCCTGGATGCTGTAGATGAGCTGCGGAGGAGGAACGTGATTTTATCATGAGAACCAACAAACACTTTGAGTACACACGCACTGACAATGTGTTAAAATGTGACGTACCGATCGTTGCTGTGCAAGGATGTCTTTATAAGCGGCTCGTCTGCGCTCATGCTCCTTCTCATCGGACAGTCTCCAAATCTCTGCCTTGGTCATGATGTGGTCTTCAGGCAGGTTCGGATACTGGTGCCACTGTTGCATAAATTAAAGCAGAAGTAAGCGATCCGGTCGTTTTGGCTAATGCTGCGTTCCAGGCAGGCTTTTGAAACCGTAAATTACAGCTTCAAGTCACAACTTACGACTTTGTAGCGTTCCAGGCAACCCACTCGTGTTTTTCCGACCTGTTTTACCGGTGAAAGTCACTATAACGGCCACTCGTAACTTCCGACCGGTGAACTCGTACCAGATCGAACTGGTACGACTTCACAGGTCGGAAAATCACGAGTTACGGGTTGCCTTGAACGCACCATAACAGTCCTCGTCCCTACGTCACCACATTCACGTGCGTCCCTTGGCTGCACACACAGCCCTGCATGCCGTTCTCTCTCCTCATTGGATAAAAATTGTAGGATACGAGAAAAGTTTTCTCCTCGGCGCAGAGCAGAGTGACTGACAGACCCGTGTTTCCGTCCAAACACTCTATGTAAGTGATTGCTGTCGAAAGATATAACTATTTAAGACTTATATTAACACAAAAATATTGCTTACTTCTGCTTTAAATCAGTGTTTACTCACAACGCAGAAGGATTATTCAGAATTTTGAACTATTTGTGTCCGGCCTGATAACAGCAGCAGAGAGGAAATTAAAATTCAAAGGTTTACACACACTAAGACTTAAAAAAGTCAAAGTAAACGGGTGACTTTTTATGAACCTTTTCTACTTTCTGTCCTTGAACACAACATTCCTCTGACAGAAGACGAGATACAGTTGCATCTCCCCCAGGAAGTAAAGAGATAAGGAGCCCGGAAAACCCGCTATTCATAACGTGGGTGAGGACAAGTGAAACGAAAGCTATGTTTTTCTCCAGTTAATAAATAAACAGCCCATTAAAGCTTCTCATTAAGAAAGAAAAGACTGAAATTGTGAGCAAATTCAAATCTTTAACTCAGAACTATGGCAAACAAAACAACCTAAAACATATCAAATACAACCTGTTCAGTTTCAGACATATAAGAAACTGCCTTTCATGCCACGATCCCCTCCCACATATCATACTGTAATACATGGGGGCAAGCTGAGGATACAGTCATTCAACCTCTACAGATTTTGTATGAACAAGCTCTAAAAGTTCTGGATAAAAAATATCAATGCTCAAAGTCAGTGTGACAAAATGTAAGCCTTGATTATTTCATTTCACTTCAAGAATAAAACCTGAAAACAGAGAAATTGCTTGAATTGAATTAATTGAAGTTGCGTGACATGATGCTGCCTCAAGTTGTGTTTATGACAAAAAAAATGCAAGAGCTTCAGATCACTCACCGCTCGTAGCACGTACTCCTCAATAGTGTGAGTCTTAATGCTCTGCACTGAGGTGAAGGCCTCTGACATGGTTTTTCTGCAGTTGTTGAGCAGGTCCTGCAAAGACATTTTCACATCACAAATATTGTACAAGACACAAACATCAACCAGTCGCAGCTCTAAGAAAAAGGTTTAATTAGAAATATATTATGTTTATTTATTCGTACCAGCAGCTCCACGTTGCTCTTCTTCTCCAAGGTGTCCTGCAGGATGTTGACTGAATGGTTGGACGTGTTTGACTGGAGAAAAAAACACAGCAGGCGCACATTTACACACATAATAGTAGGATAATTTGAAAATGATTTGCTGTGTGCATTTGTTTTGTTTGTACCTCGGCCTCGTACTCGGCCCAGGCGTCTTTGCGTTCTGCCTCGCTCAGCTCCTCCTCTTGTATGTGGTCCAGCAGAGACTCGTGCTCGTGGTAGGACACAATCTGGTCTTTACACTTGTCCAACAGCTGCGCCAGGACCTTATCCTGAGAGACAGACACAAATTGTCATTCAACAACACCGTGAAGCATATTCTCGTGGCATTGAAGCATAAACCTGACAGTAACAGTGTTGCTTCTATCATAGTGTCACCTTTGGCGCTGCAGAGGTCTGTCTCTTGCTTTTCTTAGAGTTGGGGTCGTTCAGCAGGTCCGGTTCAAAGGTGTAGAGTTCAGTCAGTTCGATGAGGGTGAAGTGTCTCTCAATCTGCTGCTGATCTACCACGCGATTGGACAACGACTGCTTGGTCACCTGGCGATCGTAGATCTTCTCCTCCATGGTGCCCTGGGGACGACCGAGAGCAATAAGAAACCAGACTGAAAAGTTTAATTACCCTGATAAAAAATATAAGAGCTCCGGTAAATCGTTGTTTTCCCACAGAATCAAGTGTCAGTGAACTTGATTTCTTAGAAAAATGAATCTTTTAAATCTTTTTAACCTTTAAAATACACAATGCCCCTCAAGACTCCTGACAGTTTGTCCGCAAAGACTACAATGATACTTTAAATTGGCATAATCCCTATAGTCATAGCAGTAGGTTCGTTACCTTTAATTGTCGGTGCAAGCTATTTTTAGAACGGCGGAGCAGAGCCGTGAGCTGCTCAGAGCTGCGCTACGGAGGCTCATGGGATTTCTTGGTTTCCCTCATCAAATACACAAGCCAACAACTCCAAAACGCTCTCGTGGACAAGTTGTGACCTGCACATTCACCACGCTATGAGATAATAACGGAACGTTACGAGATGGAGTTGTTTTAGAGGAAAATGCAGAGACTGCTTGCCGAAAAACTGCCCCCGACGGGAACGCGGATCAGCGGTTTTGCATGAATTTACCTTGCCAAAAATGTTGAACTATCCCTTTAAAGCTTCTTTAAATGGTTATTATAATCATACCCAGGGATAATCTTGAGAAATTTATTTTTCTTCTTTTTACATGAAACAGAAAAGAGTAAGCTAAAATTTAACAGGAACGCCATCTTCTAGGTGATGTGAGTGGAGACCAGTGAGTTTACCTGAGCCAAGAAGCGGTACACAAACACTTGCTTCAGCTGACCGAAGCGGTAAACCCTGTATATGCTCTGCATGTCATAGGACGGGTTCCACGAGGCGTCAAAGATGATGACCCTGTTGGCAGCCACGAGGTTGATGCCGAGAGAGCCGGCTCTCGTCGAGATGAGAAACAACCGTCCGCTGAAACAACAGACAAGAGACTTTGTCAAGAAACCGTTAAATA
Source organism: Trachurus trachurus (assembly GCF_905171665.1). NCBI lineage: Eukaryota > Metazoa > Chordata > Actinopteri > Carangiformes > Carangidae > Trachurus > Trachurus trachurus. The sequence continues at coordinate 13,469,505 of NC_139903.1, read as the reverse complement.
TTCCAGTATAAAGATGTTTACATTCAGATTATCTGTACCGGATGTTGGAGGTATCGTTGAACCGCGCTGCCCATGTCTTCCTGTTTGTGACATTGGTGGTGCCGTCCAGCCGATAGTAGTCAATGTTTTTAATCCAGCTGCCCTCTGTTTAAATAAAGTATAAAAATAACATGTGTCAATAAGGAAGACACCGTCTAAACATTGAGATTTTCTCTGCCATGAACACAACAATACCTTTGCGTGACGACGGGTTCCTGGCGCGGTGAGAAGCCTTGAGGAAAGTCTCGATCAGGTTCAGTGAGATCAAGGACTGACTGAACACAAGCCTTCAAATGCAAAGATGGATTTAGTCGGATGTGATGTGTCAATTCAACATCTTGATTGGGCTATTTCTTTAAATGTGTTTTCAGTGTGTTTAAGAAAAGAAACTTACACTTTGTCATTCAGTTCTTCAGCCATTTTGAGGATCTCAAACAGCAGCACCATCTTTCCTGAGTGCTCCATGATTGAGGCGTCCTCTTCAGACAGCATGCTCTTGTACCAGCCGTCATCGTCTGTCCTCTGAGCCTGCAAGCTAATGGCTGCAATCTCTCCTGCACAGAACATCACACAGCAGAAACTATATTAGTGAGTCCACTACAGGGTTGAAGTCATCATGGAGCCACACATGGAGCTGTAATACCTCCCACTGCCGGAGCGCCTCCAGACACAGCAGCACCGACCACTGCACTGCTGTGAAATGTAAATTAAGGTTAAGAATTGTTGAAGTTAAACAGCAGGTACAGAAATCTTCAGATTTTAGAGTTTCAATTTCACAAGTCAGTGTTTTCAGTCAGTACTTTCTGTTGCCAATCTGCACAATATCTGTTTTGACTCAGTGGACATATGAGGCCTTACCTCTGAGGCACAGTGGCGTTTTCATTTCTCGATAGAGCAAACACTTTAGGTTGCTTCTTCTTTTCTCTATTTCTCTATTATAAATGAAATAAATAAAAAATCCAGTTAATTATTGATTAACATTTTAAACACACATGTCAAAATAGAGGAAATCAACATGCGGTCGAGATACCTTGTTAGCTTTGCTGTCATAGCTGAGCTGAAGGCACCAGGGATGAGTCCAAACTCGACCGAGCACCTGGAAATCTTTGAACAGGTTCGCTCTGGTCTTCATCTTTTCCATGTTCATCATCCCTCCTGGAGAGACAAACATGGATCTACTTCAGACGCTTGAATCACTGATTTTGATTCAATCTCTTCACCGCCCCAACAGTTGTCAGCCTCCACTACTCCTAGACCAGTTTCATAATACATCCCTGGACTCATAGTATCCCACAATGCAGCGTGAAGAGTCGTGTACAACTGATGGTCACTAATCAATATGTTTAACATAATGCATTTCAGTCTTGATTGCAGCGTTTTAATTATGCAACAGTAATAACATAATTAACTGCGTAGCGGAGGAGTGTCCGAAAGTGGGTTTTTTTGTTGTTTTTTTTACCAGTGAGCTCACTACATAGTCCTCTATATACTATGGGTGAGCAGGGCCGAGGGTGCAGTGGCATAAAAACATCACATTGTAACGGTATTCGATAGTAAATTTAAGATTTGATTAAATCATAGCGCAGCACAAGATTGAGGAAATCTTTACATTTAGATTCTTCTATCAGTGCAATAATTGTTCATCTGCATTTGTTATGGCGAAAACATAAAGACAGATTCTTACCAGTGAAGTGGTTAAGGTAGTAGTTGTATAACTTATACTGAAGCGGGGAAATCCTCACTGCCAGCACATACTCGTATTTAGGAGGTAGAAACTTCGTCAGCGCAGAGTAATCTCTTCTCTAGGGAAAAGAAAAAGATGAACACGGTGTTGTGAGAACATAAAACTAACCTGCATGTGTGTACATTTACAGAGAGTACAAGTATCTGTATTCATGTGTTACCTGCACACATCCAGCCAACATCGCATGAAGGACGTGCGCTCGCCTCTTCATGACTCGTACGTCTTTCGCCGTGGAGTCAGCGCACTGGCCGTTCTGTATCGGGTTGATGAAGCGATTTCGGAATTCCTTCAACGAGCCCACCAGGTTCCTCTTGATGAAATTGACCATGCAGTGGTCTGTGGGGACAAAACATAAAAGAAAATTAATAAAAAATATTGTGCCTACACCTGATTTACTCGCTTTGATCAAACAATGGAGCAGAATTTGTTTTAATTCTTCTTGTCTCGGCCGGTAACAGCTGCTTTTGTTTTCTTTACTGAGTGATATATGTCAAGTAGCCTTGTTGGCCTTGTTGTGTCTAGTGTGTTTACATTTACTCATTTAGCAAAATCATTTACTCATTTTGTGACAGTCATGTAAGGCAAGGCAAGGCAAAGCATCTTTATTTATATAGCGCATTTCATACCAAGGGGCAACTCAGTGTGCTTTACATAAAGATAACTGTGTTAGAGGTGCTCACCTCATCCTGTATATTCTACATCACACCAAGCAAAGTGCGATCTCCTATCTCTATCACGGTGAAGCAGTGCAGACTTACACTCCACCAGGTTGTTTTGCAGCGGCGTCCCAGTGAGCACCACTCTCCGTTGGGTCTTGATGGCATTCATGGCTTTGGAGATACTGGATGTGTCGTTTCGCAGGATGTGCCCTTCATCGCAAACCACAAAGTCTGGGCCTGAAAATAAAAAACACACAAGATTTAAAAAAAAAAAAAAAAAAAAAAAGAAAGATCTGACACACAAAACAGGAAACATTTAAATAACATCAGAACATAACAAAGCTGCCGTACCAGGGTCCACCAGTACCCTCTTGAATTCTGCCTTCCACCTCTCGTTGGTGATCTTCTGGCAGAGCGTCAGGTTGCGGTACATCTCGTAGCCCATGATCACAACTCCTCCATCTGTCTGCCATCTCTGCAGAGCTCCAAGTCGTTCTGAGTGATCCTTCAATGTAGCCACTTCTGAAACCTGCAACATATTTGCATTTAGGTATTAAATACAGTAAACGCAGTCACATTGAGCAAAAGATGAAACATAAAGCATCTGATGAACAAACTGTGGCCCCGCCCCCTTGTGATTTAACACAATGAACTGCTTTGAAACCTTGACTGCATCCTTTCCCATGCTGCTTTGCCATTTCTTGAACTCGCTGACCCAGTTGAGGAGAGTGTTAAGCGGACACACGACCAGGGCTGTTCTGAATTTCAGGTTTGATGACAGCAGCACAGTGTGGAGGAACGCTACCACCTATAAAACAACACAACGTTACCACCTATAAAACAACACAACTATAAATATGAAGCTTGGGCTATTAAAGCACAACCGAAAGCAAGGAAAGTAATGAAAATGAAAGAGACTGAAGTGTTTCCACTTCGCCTAGAATTTGAACAGTTAGCGATGTCTTAAGTGATATTAAATGTTTGGTGTATTCAATTGCTGGTACAAATCTTAAAGATAGCACATATTGGAGGTGGATTTGTGTTTGTCTTCACCTGCAGAGTCTTCCCCAGGCCCATGCAGTGCGCCAGGATGCAGCCCGACCCTGGAGAAGAGTTGGCCTTCTTCACAGACTCACAACAACTGTCCCAAATAAACTGGACACCTGTTGGAGAATAAAGCGAACGTGGTAAATGAGTCTTAACACAGCTGTTAGTTAAAAGCAGCAAATAGGAGATTCATTTGCACTAATAATAGGTGAGTCTCATACCTACAAACAGACCAACAAGTGTGTCACAATTTACTCATTGAAATCAAACAGACCAGTTCAGTTCATAATCTAATTTTTGCATTCAAATCCAAATGAACTACAAATATAACCAGGAGCCACGTTGTATCTAAGTACACTCTGAATCAAAATGTCAATAAATACAGCTCTGGAAAAAATCAAGAGACCACTCCCAAAATGTTTCTCTGGTTTTAGTGACCCCCCTAAATAGTAACTATTTATACATATGTGTTTGAGTAAAATGAAATACAATTTTTGTTGTTTTATTCTATCAACTACCGACAACATTTCTCCCAAAATTGAAAACAAAAAATATATTGTCATTTAGAGCTTTTATTGGCTAATGACTAAACTAGTCTAAATAACAAAAACATTAAGTCTTTTCAGGCATTGAATAATAATAATGCAAAGAAAACATGTTCATATTTATTCCTAAACAACACAGCAAGAATATTTTAACTCAGGAAGAGTTTATAAATCAATTTTTGTGGGATAATGTCAATGTTTAATCCCAGCAGTGGTTTTTATAATCTTCCTATAAAACCAGATGTGGTTCAGGTGATCACCTCATCAGTGTCTCATTAAGTAGAATGAGTTGTATTTGTGTTGGTATTTAAAAAAGAAAAGAAAAGAATGACTGTCATACATGTAGAGATGCTTTTAAGAAACATTTGTGAAAGTGGTCTCTTATTTTTTTCCAGAGCTGTTAATGTTTAAAAAAAAAAGAGAAAATGTAACCAGGAGCTGTATTAAAGGTGCCATATGTAAGAATGTAGCCAAAAACGGTTACTGCAGTCAAATTCAAAACACAGCGATCTCGTTTTCTCTCCCAGCCGTAGCGGCAGCTCAGTGGACCAGACCGGAGGCTGAAATGCCACTGATGCCGCTGTGACTGGGAGAGAGGACTAGGTGGCGCAACATGTAAACACGTACATTCAAAACATAAACATGATTTGCAGTCTGCAAAACAAGATTTTTAATGCGAATACTCTGGCTGTGCTATTGTTGTTGGTGAGTTCATCATGTTATATGAACATTATTCCTGAGTCTCTGTGACATATTAAGAGGATTTTACGGCCAGTTGCTTTAGATTTCTTACATATTGTACCTTTAACTAATGAGGTCATTGGTATGAACACAGTATGACGCATCAATCAAAGAGAGGAGAGAGACTGACCGTCCACCTGGTGAGGCTTCAGTCTCGTCACCAGGTTCCTGTGCACTTGGACGAGGGGCTCTTTGGTCGCCTCGTCCTGATCCAGGATCAGCTTGGTGGTGATGGAGCAGGTCACTTGAGACAGCTCATCCTCTATAACGATGACCTGGAAAACAAAACAGTGCCAGACAATCACAGCCACAGCAAGCGAAAACATAAACGCATCCCGACGACGAGAGCCTCTTATATGATCACGTCCTCTTTGCCGACAGCTGTGACTTCAGTTACCTCTCTCCTGTCCTCCAGCTGCTGCTCCCTCTCCGCCAGCCGTTTACACCGCTCCTCCTCCTCCCTCAGCGCCTCCTGGGTCTCAGCACGGAGATTCCCATCTTCCATGATTCTCCGGATCTTTTTGCGCCCTTTGGGAGTTCCCTGAGAGTCAGCGTTCCCCTCTCCATCCTCCTCGTCCTTCTTCTCCTCCTCCTTATCACTCTCCTGCAAATACAGAAAGACCCAGTGACAACTATGAGTATTAGAAACAGGAGCCAGATGTCAGAAATGAGAAGATACAGATGAAAAATAAATAAATAATCGCTTACATTTTCACTGCTGGTGTCAGACAATAAGATGCAGGGCACTTCTTTCTTCTTGTTTTGGTCCTTTGCTTTCGAGCTACAAAAAAAAAGGAGACAATGAGAAATGAAAATAAATCACTGCATTTGGTGCATTAACACGACATAACACTGCTCATCCCCTAAGGTTATTCAATGTTTCAGAAGTAAATATAGCTTTACACTTCTCTAGTAAGTATACATAAATTACATAGGCCAGCTGTGACATGTGTAACACCAGCCACATGATGTAAACACAGGCCAGCAATGTAAATATTAAAGCTTAGACACTATTTTACATTTTGCAGTCAATAATTTTAGTTTTCATATTCACACATTTCTTGGTGTGACACAAATTTAAATTTCAATTAGACGAAAGAAATTAGACTTGATCTCCCGGTGGCTTAAAGACATGATGTTTTTTTTTAAAGCTTGAGAAAATTAAATATACATTAAGAGGATGTACAGTAAAATTTATCCACAAATGGCAACCCTTTATTTCCTATTTCACTAATTTAGAGGTACTACCTGATTGAATTTCTGCCTATTACCATTGTACATTTTACATTGCATAAACAACCAGTAGTATGCGTGTTTGTCGTGATATGCCGAGTTGGGGCATGGGTGGTTGGGGGGGTGTTCACTGTTTTTGTATGTCTGTTTGTTTGTTTTTTTTATTCTGCACTCTGTAATTTAATGTAATTATTTTTCCTCTACAATTTTATCAGAGTGTGTTTTTGTTAATTTTCGTTTGTTGATGTGTATATGTAACTGTTTACATATACATACTGTATATGTTAAAAGAAAAAGAAAAGGATAATTGTATCCCTGAAATTGGAAATATCTAATTGTACTTTTCAATAAAAATATTTTGGAAAAAAAAAAGAAATTAGACTTGATGCCATCAAAACCCAGCTCTCGTTTGCCGTACCTTTTGATGTTTTCTTCGTTGCTCTCATCCTCTGACTGACTCAGCTCATCGCTCATTCCCATGTCGTCCAGGTCGGACGCCGTCTTCTCATCGCTGCTTTCACCATCAGCTTGACAGGAATCAAAATGAGACATTTGAGCAACACAGGTAATTCCCTGATCACTTAGCTCACTTTCTTACATTAGAGTTATCCTTACAGCTCATGGGTTTTCTTCTGCGTTTCTTCTTTCTCTTCTCCTTTCCTCCTTCTTTCTGAGCTGCAGTGGTTCCTTCATCTAAGGTCAGTTTGTGTTGGAGCAGGCGATGGCTGGACTTGGGCCCATCACACGTAGAGTCAGACGACTCTGAGGCAAAGTCGTCCCCTGCAGCAGAGACATCGTCTTATTATGATTTCTCCACTTTTGTCTGACTACTGGGGTTCATGTGGGTCATAGGTTTGTGTAAAATTAGTTGTTATTCATTTAAACAGACTGGAAAATATTTCTTGTGCTAAGTTAAGGTGCACAAGTAGAAATTTAGGAATGTGCTACTTATATTAAAAATAAATAAATACTTACCATTTTCATCTGTCCCATGCTTGTTGCCCCGTTTGACCTCGTTGTCGTCGTCTGAATCTTCAGTTTCTTCCTCCCGCGTTTCCTCGCCCGAAGAGAAATCATCGCCCGAGGAGTAGTTGGCTTTGATTTGGGCCAATAGCATTTTCTTAGCGATTCTTTCAAAAGTAGAAAAGAAGGACAAGGTACCTGAAGTTGATTTCATGATCAGGAACATTATCTGCAGCTGGAAATTGATAAAATCAGTTACTAGTTAAATTTCAGTATTTGAGTCATCCTTAGTGCGACTTGGCACTGGTGTTAAAAATAAATTCATTATAGAATCCAATCAAATTTCTTCCTCTAGTTAATAGACATTTGTGTGTCAATACTAAAAGTCTTGACCCAATGTGCCCTTTTAAGGTCCCAGACTGCTTAAATGCTACAACACTGGAAGACAAATATTTAATATAATAAAATAATGAAATAAGATAAAAATGAGTCTGAGACGTTTTAGGAGTAATAGTTTATTACAACAAGTATTCTTCACAGAAAAAAACAGACACTTTCTTAGTTTACTGTCCTTAGGGAGGGATATTTTCTTTCTTTTTTCCCTTTTAAGCTTTTTTCTTCTTACAGACTTGTTTTCACGTGAAATATAAAGAATAGTGCTCTGCAGTTAATTCGTTTATGTCAGCTCAGAGAAAAAGAGCCACAAGCTTTTTGAACACAAACTCAGAGCTGCCTGAAAGACAACATACTCCTCGGTTTCCAAAAAGGAAAAGACATTAGCCATAAAAACAGCAAGTTACTCACAAAATCTCTACATAAATATTTGCTGAGTTGAGTGAAATGTTACTTTAACCTTTTAATACTCGAGCAGAGCACCGATTCATTTCATAAATACTTTACTTTGCTATGGATTAATACTATGTTGTGTTTGGCCACTTGTTAGTACGTACTATCCTCTTAAACCCCTTCGTCATCTACCTCTGTGCACGTTTCCCAGCACTGGGCTGCTCCGTAAATCACACATAACCATCCTGAGTCCGACACCTTGGTCTGGCTCCAGTACGTCTACGCTCTGGTAAAATCGTCCAGTCCTCATTTCCACCACTTTCTCAACATGTATTTTCTGCACAGAGGTGACTGACTTGTGATCTCAAAATGGTTTTGTTGACGCAGTTCACTGGACATAAGAAACCTGCCAACGTCCACCGAGAGGTTATGGTAGAAGACGTCCTGTGTTACAGTAAAGCAAAGCCAGGAGGAGGAGAGCAGCAGGAGCAGCCGAGAGCTTTGGATCTCATTGACAGAGCAAAAAGATGAAACAGAAAGGCACAAAAAACACTGAAGAAAATTAACACACTGCCACACGAGGATCTGGCATCACAACCTCTATATAGTAACGACATGCTGTGTAGATTTCCTATTAACTGTAGTGTACATATCACGTTTTTAGCCCACTAACTACAAACATTATCAGTTTTACATTTCTGCTGACCATTTTTTTTATGTGCTACCACTACAACTAAAAACAGACCTCAAACAGACAAATAAACAAAGCTAGCTGCTACAATAATAATAATAATAATAATAATAATAATAATAATAATAATAATAATAATAATAATAATAATAATAATAATCCACATTTAAGTGATTGTTGCCTAACAGCACTACATTCACTGCTGTGCTGTCAGGAAATCCGACCTGGAAAAAACATAAGAAACAAACATTTGTGTCATTAAAGGCATAACGAGGATTAAAGGTGGCTTCTTGCATTATAATGGTCGTGTTTCACAGCCCACTCGCAATTCTCTGGTATTCAAAAACCTATCAACACCTGAAAGTATTGACCTAGAAGGATTATCAAACACAGATTGATTTCATCTGCAGTACTCTGCTGGTTCTCCTAAGGCTTGTCTTTACACTACAAGGTTCAAGTGGCCCAATTACGATTTTTTCTTCTCAAGCAACTGAGATCGGAACTGTAACATGAACGTGTAAACGAGGGGAAAAAAACGCATATCGGATATTGTCAGATCAGATTCAGGCCCCCGTTATTCAATTTTCAATTCAATTAATTTCAAAAAACTTTATTTATCCCTGAGGGGCAATTAATATATATGTGGAAATAAATCGTATACAAATCGGATATCTGCCAATGCGCCTGCAGTCTAAACAGACATACCGGATATTCCCTGGCAATGCGAGTCATACGTCATCAAAGTGTCAATAGTGCATATTGATGACAGTGTGTGTTGTTTACCTTACTTCCTCTTCCGCTTTGGTAGCCAACCGCGTCTACGCATGCAGATCGTTTCACGCAAGAAAAGGAGGGGAAAACAGACGGATGAAAAATTTGGAAATGGGCATCAAGGCCTGTAGTGTAAAGACAGCCTCAGTTCCCTATTCAGGCCTGATAGTAACATTTACCTCAGGTGAGCCAGTCACAAGTGGACAGGACCAAGCACAGGGTCCAGGTCTCTGTAGGTTTCAGTGATAATGGCTGACTAATGAGTTTTAAAAGCTAGAGTACGTTTTAGAAAATGGTCAGCAGTAACGTATACTGTGTGTATAGAAAGTGGGGTAATAATATAATAGATAATAAAAGTTATAGTAAGCTTGTTTTGGCACTAGTGGCCAGATAGTAATTACATAGAGTAGTTTCTGATTGGTGGTGACAGTGGATTTTCTTTCTTCATTGTTTTACAACTGCATCTTCTGTAACATTTTGTTTGAGTCACATGATGACCTCCTCTTTCAACGCCAAAATCTCCAGCCAGGAGCCTCCGTGATTCATTAGGGATTTATCAACCTTCACTGTACTGTGGTGGTTGATTGTCAACAATCTCAGAGCAATATCTCAGATCAAACAGAGTGTCTCCACATGGCTCATGGTTTAAAAAACAAACAATACATCTTTAAATAATCTGAGTGAGCCACTTTTAAAGGAATCTCTGAAGGCTCCACTGTCAGAGAAACAAAGCGACACCTCTCATCTTTGAGATCTATACATTAGGGATGTCACGATTATAGATTTTCTTGGTACGATTATTGTCAGAGAAATTACTCCACTATTATCACGATTATTATATTCAATAATTTACAACACTATGAATGTGTAGCATCAAATATAGTCAATTGCATGACTAATTATATGAACAAATTATTCAAAGTATCTATTAATATAGGACCAATTATTAATCCTTCAGAGGAAAGGAAGCATTTATTTTATCTTTTTTTTCTCTTACAAATGAGGCGCTAACATTTAAATTCCTACCAGTTCAGTGTTACATTTGGTAAATTGACATTAACGTAATTTAACCCAGTAACTGTGTATAACTTTGTTTTCATTCCGTACGTGTTGCGCTGATCTGCCGACATGGTTCTGACATAATCTTTTTTGGAAAGTGACTGTATTTAGAAACCTTTACGATTAAATAATTGTGGCGTTTAATGCCGCAATTAATTGTGAAAAGAAGTAATCGTGACATCCCTACATTACATTTTTGGTAGAGGACACACATCCTGAAGTTACTATAACAGCACATTTTATATATGCAGAAGCACATGTTCCCAAGCTCCAGCAGCACTTTGACCAGGATTATCTACATGTCCAAGAGTTTAGCACCATGAGGATGTAGACAACACCTGAGGTCGGTGCTGGACAGCTGTGACAGCAACATGATAATATCAATAAATATTACTGAATGCCGGGACAGCTCGGCCAAAATTCTTATACGAGACAAATATCATCGTGGAATTTTGGAAAACAACAGCTGAGTGCTGTTTACAACCACTGCTCGAGTAATTGACATCATCAATTGAGCCAATAACGTCTTAGATGCATGTTCACATGATCTCATTTAATTAAATGGTACCATTGACCACACACAACCCAGTGTGCACTGGTCTTGCATGACACCTGCTGCGAACTACATCAGCAGTGATTATGATGGTAATTGTAGTTTCTAGTTTTGTATTAATCATCATGAATCAAGGTTTGCAAACTTACCATTTTTTGTTTGTTGTATTGTGGGAGCAGCCCTACAATAAAAAAATAAAGATTTCCCCAATACCATCACAGCCAAACACAATTTAGGAGATCAGACTCTGAAACATTGCATCAACGCGAGCATCAAATACAAGCACAAGTTCAAGTCTTGTGTGGTTGAGGGATCACTGGATATATTTGTGACTAGAATTAACAGTGGCTGCACCAAGAAGGGGTTTTAACTTTTATGTGATATTAATTGTAAATTAATTCACAGTGTACAGCCCATTGGATATTGAAAGACAATCGTTTTGCTGTTTTATCATAATTAGGACAAAATCAAATAGTCATACCAAAATAGTAACTCAGAGCAGGTGAAACAAGAAAGTTTTGCCTTCAAAAAGTAAATTGATGGCAAGTAGTGAGCATTTTATAGAGAGAAAAAATCCCTTAATTATTTTATTTAGATTTTTACATATTTATTTGTGCAAGTAATATAACAGGTATGTTTAAAAACTTTAGCTTTACTTAAATTATCAGTGCTGCTCAGTTGGGGACAACATTTCTTTGTGGGTTCTGTAATAACACAGGAAAGTACACGGAGGTTCAAATACTTTCTAGATACTTAACAATACTGTAACTGAAGAAACAAAAAAGCTGTAATATACCAGGTGTAACAGGTTGAGGTGTAAGGCAAAATAAGTCTCATTCAGATTTATGCCTGGACGTGTTCAAGGTCAAAGTACGTCAGCTGCAGGTATGGGGTTAGGGTTAGGTTTCCCCAATGCAACAGGAAGAGAATACTAGTGTAGTATAAACAATAATGATAAAAAACTTTAAAATGTAATTTAACTTTGTCGATTGCATTTTTGCATGCATACAAAAAAACTAAAAAATCCTCACAAGTAGAGTGTGTAACTTCTGATTCCCAGACCTCTCTTCACCACAGAGTTCAGTCTCACTGCCTCTTGTGAGCGCCATGTTGCACAGTGTGCCTCTAGAACGTGTATTTGATCGCTGGAGCTCGACTGCAACTACGTTTTGGTGGTCGTTTCTGACGAGACCTTAACTCAGTCCTAATCACACCGACGTTGCCAGATTTTGCACCGTGCTTTTGGCTGGAAGTCGCAGTCTTTCTTCCACATTTAGGTTGTTTTACAAAGTCTACATCCAGGTTTTTTGAACCATACCTATTTTCTGGATCATCATCATCATCTTCTGCTGCCCACGAGGGCCCAGACTGCTCCTCGTCTCCTATGAGAATTTAACAAAAGAAAGAAGAGAAATGCAAATTGGTTGATAAAGCAGCCATATTGTACACAGAGTACACAGTTATTATACCATTACAGAGTCACCTCTGTGCAGCCCATTAGTAGGGACCGGACCTGCCGTGCCGTGTAAAAAAAAAAAAAAAAAAACACAACAACAACAAAAAAACTGGCCCTGAGGGGGTCTGTATCGCCTTCACTGGCACTAAGCAACTTTGAGGAGCATGGTAGGAACCCGGCTCTCACTTAAAGCAGAAGTAAGTGATATATTTGTGTTAATATAAGTCTTAAATAGTTATATCTTCCGACAGCAATCACTTACATAGAGTGTTTGGACCGAAACACGGGTCTGTCAGTCACTCTGCTCTGAGCCGAGGAGAAAACATTGATCGTATCCTACAGTTTTTATCCAATGAGGAGAGAGAACGGCATGCAGGGCTGTGTGTGCAGCCAAGGGACGCCGTGAATGTGGTGACGTAGGGACGAGGACTGTTATGGTGCGTTCAAGGCAGCCCGTAACTCGTGTTTTTCCGACCTGTGAAGTTGTACCAGTTCGATCTGGTACGAGTTCACGGGTCGGAAGTTACGAGTGGCCGTTATAGTGACTTTCACCGGTAAAACAGGTCGGAAAAACACGAGTGGGTTGCCTGGAACACTACAAAGTCGTAAGTTGTGACTTGAAGCTGTAATTTACGGTTTCAAAAGCCTGCCTGGAACGCAGCATTAGCCAAAACGACCGGATCGCTTACTTCTGCTTTAAGTTTCACTTTCACTTTTGCGAGTCACGACGAGGAGGGAGCAGGCAATGCGGCACCTTTTCGTCGGATTGTGTATGCGTGTTTACTGAGAAATGATCTGCTGGTAACAGAAACTTAGTTTGGACGTCTTCTGTTAATTTCCATGCACCGGAAGATTAGGATGTTTACGGCGCTATGTGCTAGTGCTGGCCACTGGCGCCGCCAAACTCAACCTGGACCAAAACTGAAAGTTCTTTAGTACTGCTTTAATTTTGACAAGACAGGGCTCCAAATGTTTTTTTTTCCTGCAACCAATCGACCAATGAGATTTTGGTCTGCTCATGTTTCGCCCTAGTACTCAGTTTCTGAAGGTGAAGACACAAGCCGATGTTTGGTAATGCCACTTACATCATCATTTTTAATTAGTCACGGTAATACCGTATACCGCGGTAAATGTGGAGGAAGTTTGAAGGTATCAAAATGTGGATACCGCCCAAGCCTACCGGAGCCCATTAATGAACATTGAAAAATGATAGATTCTTGAACAAAAACGATTATAAACGTCCACACGCTGCAGTTGGGAGTATGGATGGTATGAAATGAACTGATCATAGGTGACCTGATATCTGAGGTAAACATTGATTACAACTAGAAACACCCTTTAATGAAGAAAGAAACAAATAAAGAACCACAAAGTTTATAAATAAAGACTCACCTGATGATTGGCGGAATCCTGCCGCCCCCGCCAAGGTCCCGTCCTCGATGATCGGCTTTATCTTCTGAACACTTCCGTCACTTCCAGAGTCATCGTCGTGTTCGTCTTCACTCGACGAGGATGACGACTGCCCCGCCTCCTGGTCGGATTTAGCCTTCGACTTCCCGGCCTGTAGCCTGCCCTGCTTTCGAGCCGCACCTTCCTCCTCTCTTTTGATGAGCTGCTGCTTCCCTATCGACCGGTTCAAGTTCTGTATTTTCTTCTGCGAGTCTTGATCGTCGCTGGAGAGATCTGTCCCACTCCCCCTCCGAGACTTGACTCTCCTGTCACTCGAGTCGGACTCGGTGCTGCGGTCCAGCATCTTGCGTTTTCGACGCATCTTCTCCGGCGACATCGGGCTGTTCTTCGTGAGCCAAAAGAGACATTTCTTGGCCACCTTAGTTGACGCTTTCCCGCCCTCCTCTTCGCTCTGCGGCTCATCAGAGCTTTGCGTAAGAGCCGCTCGCTCAAGCAGAGCTGCGGGGACTTCGTCAGAGTCAGAGTCGTCCCCTGGTCGGCTTCGGCTTTGCTCTTCAGAGTTTTTTGCTGGCACCGCGCTGGGGGTTTCCTCGGCGTCGGAGTCACTGTCACTGTCTGCTTCGGCAATAGTGGTTATCCCCTTGACATCACTTGGTCGGCGCAAAGGTGTCGTCTTTACACGAGGAGACCGCCTGTTGCCGTGTTCCTCCTCTAGGTGTACGGGTGCAGTCGCAGAGCTGTCGTTGCTCGATTTGCCGTCAGCCGGCTCGTTATCCTCTGGTGCATCTTCTCCCTCTGGCTGTTCATCCTCCTCCGTGTGCATGTTGTCCTCCGTCTTTGGGGTTTGAGGGGACGGCTCCTGCTCCATCGGTACAGGTGTGAGTTTCACTACGAGTTTTTTAGTCATGTTGACCCTGGTTTCAGACGGCATCAGGCCAACGTTTTGTGCCCTTGGTCTGGCTTGATGCGACTCTGAATCCACGGCTCCCTCGGGGCCGTCGTTGCCACTTCTCCCGTCTGCGAAGCCCTTGGAGTCAGAATCAGCATCGTCCAAGTGTTCAGCTGCCATTTTCTGCAAGTCACTCAAGCATTGGTCATTGGAGATATCCAGCTCTGCGTCTGCTACGGTCTGTGCATCCAAATCATCATTAAGAAACTTTTCCCAACAGTTCACTATATCCAAGTCACTGAATTCCTCCTTCAGGTTATCCTCGAGTAAAGCGAGTGATTTCCGCAAGCCTTTAACTACTGACAAAAAAGACTTGAGATACAGCTGGCGGACACCAGGTGTTCGTTTGTCTGTTGTCACAGTATGAATGAAATTGACGAATGTCCGATTCAAGGTATTTGTTGTGTCCACTAAGTGTTTGGCCTTTTTGGTAATGTCCTTGGGAATCTGCAGCGTGTTGTAGTTGAACACCACGTTGCCGTCCATACCGGTGTGATCCCATTTATCCAAAGGAATGTTTTGAGGTAAATGTGGCAACATGTGATAGTGAAGTCCAGTCTTCTCCGGCTCTGCTCGGTTCTTCTTGCGCTGCTGCTGCCACAGCCCCTTCATGTTCTCCAGGACTTTGTCACAGGCCACCACCAGGTCCAAGAGGGGCTCGGGGCTGCACACGTAGCAGTACCATTTACTCTCCAAGATGCCAGAGAGCTCCTTCCTTCCCAAATTTCTGAGAATACACTTCTTGCAAAAGGCGTTACTACAGAAGTCACAACAGATCAGGTTTCCTCCTTCAGCGCACCATCTGCATGGAGAAAAAATTACCAAACATCAAGGATATGTCTATGGATATTCTCATTCATGCTCATCTCTGGGCCACAAACTGAATCGAAGGCAACTGGACTTGTATTTGTCCAGGAAGACGTTTCTCCTCTTCTCCAAGGGGCTTCATCAGTTCGCAACGCATCGGCCTGTCTTGTCGTCACAAGTCTGACTAACAGTGGAGTAAGACCCAGGTATTTAACCTCTGTGGGAGTGTTGTTGGGTACAAAAAAAAGGAAAAGCACTGAGCTCGGATACAGCAGAGAGAGACAGAGAAGGGAGGGGTGACCATGAGGAAACAAAGAGAGTACTGAGGAAGCAAAGGAGGAGTAGTCAGTGTGTGCGCATGCGTGGGAGTGCGTCGTAAGTTTGGTGTCTAGGTGCCTACAGAGGGAGTCAAGGCCGGGTGAAGTAGATAACGGGCGTCAGCAAGACTGTGTGGCGCCAATGAAGCTGAACTTGGGATGAACCCCAACACGTGCCATAGTGAGACACGTCCATGAAGATGGGGATTCGCATTGTGTGATGTCGTATAATATTAGTTGAACAAATCAGCGGGGTAGATCGCAGTCGAACCATCATGGTCAACCGTCATTTGAATAGAAGGTAGGACCTTGATCGTAAATAAAAAGCGAAGACAAAGAGATAAGAGCCGGAACAGGCTCGGGTTTATGTCCATTTTTTCTAAGTGGCGTGAACTCTACTGCACCAAAGCTCAGGCCCCGTCCACACAAATATGTTTTTTTCAAATCCGGATAAATACTTTATCGGATCGGCGTTGCGTCCACTCGGATGCTGCGTTTTCGGGGGGTGAAAACGGTATTTTTTGAAAACGGGTTCCAGAGTTGGAAAATTTGAAAACGCCGCGTGTGGACGGGGCCTCAGTCTTTTCTGATCGTCTTGTTGAGCTATTCTCATACTTTGATGGGATTTTCTTTGATGAACAACTTTTATAACTTTTGAGTATATTCGATACCATTATCTTGTACTAATTACATGTTGGAATAAAAAAGATCCTTGATCGCAACTGGCCCTGTTTTGGATCTTATTTTTCCTCCGACAGTGTTCACAAAAGTACTTGTGGGTGTGTTCACAAAGGGTAAAGTTTTACTTGGCCGTTGTTAGAGTCAGGTGAGGCCTGTAATGAACGACAGTCGTTACGAGTCATTGTTAGAGTCATGTGAGGTTGTTTGACATCATCTTTTACTCCTCTTTCAAACCAGCTGTGCTCCCTGTCCACTGTTTGTCACACTAGTGGCGACTAGTCAGACCCATGCGTCGAAGCCCCTTGGAGAAGAGGCAAAACATCTTCTTAGACAAATACAAGTCCAGTTGCTTTTGATTCAGTTTGTGGCCCAGATAGAGATCAAGGACAGTTGCAAAAAGCTTAGAACAAAATATATAAAGAAAAATTTTGATAATTAGTTCTATATTAAAACACATTATATAATACCTGCACTGCTCATCCATCCCATCTCCATCCTTGCTGATGTCGTCACTTAAGTAATACTTGAAGCAAGACTGATGAAAACAAAAATATGTATTTCATTAATTACAGATTCAACAAAACGTACATAAGAGACATGCAAGAGATTTTTGTGAAGAGACTAAAAATGTACATAAAAATGTGTCACAACAGCGTTAGTTGCAATGTAAATAAGCAATAGCAAATATTTCTAATGGTTTCAGTAATATTTTAAGCAAAAGTGCATTTCTGTTAATAACCATTTAATCTTATTCATCTGACTGATTACAGCATGTTTCTGTTTAGTAAATGTATTACCAATCAATAAGGAGACTCACCTTGCAAATAAGCACTTTGAGAACTGGATGCCGGAAGAGGGCGTCTCTTTGGAAGTGGTTTACTTGTCGACCACACGCAGTGCAACTGACTATGCCGATGTGTTCAACTCCTATAAAAGCAGACCACTGTCATTACCAACAAAGTGGTTATAATTACAGCGAGATGCATTTTATTTCAACTGGGTAAAAATCTAATTCTTGCCATGAGAAGCGTTGAGACGACTTTATTTCACACTCAGTGAATCAGTGATCACTCTCACAACAAGATAATGACCGAGCTGCATTTAGACACAGAGTGAAGTGCAGTTTCCCCTCGCTTTGACCAATGGAGTGTTTTTTTCATACAAAGCAATCAATGGATGAGTACACGGACAAGTGCCTTGTTTTTGTTTCATTTGCTACAAATGGATTCATGTGACTGCGGTCATGTCGAAGAAATGGCTGCCTGAGTGATCATGAAGTGACGTGCAATTTTATGACAAACCATCCGTGACTGACCTGCTCGTCTTCTGGAGAAATCTTTCCGCAGTACATTGGTTTTGCGGCTGCGAAACTCAGGACCCCTGAAGTCATCTCTTCCATTGTCAACAGGTTCAGGCCGGACCAGTATAGTGCCTGTGTGAGCAATACACATCGATCGACAGACGAACAACTAACAACTGATAAATAACTCATATTTTCTGCACCTAGGTTTGTAAAGGAAACATGATAAATAACTATATTTAATGCCAGAGTATCAGTGTGAAACCTAAAGACCTACCTTTAGGTAGTCTGGTGATATCCAGGTGACCATTTGCGTTGACCGTGAAGTCCACGTCCTCACTTGCATTCGAGTCTCCAGATTCATCCAGTCCAGTGTGTTTTATGACAACAGAGGGTTTTCTGTTGTAACAGTTACAAAGAAGAAAATATGAGTTGCGGATATCTTTCAGCAATTCCCACAGACTGGCAGTTTAATTAAACAGTGTTAGTAAGATTAATTATCTAACTAAATATAATAAACATACCACAAAACCCTATATAAAGCTAAGCTGATGATAGACTATGTCAAAATGTTAGCTTTGTGTTAGACAGCTGTTCTGTCAGAATTTCTCCTATGAGATTCATGGAGGTTAGAAGAAATTTAAGTTCTTGTCCTCAGACACCTGAGAGCAAATAGCATCTGGCTTGCACATTTCATCTGATAATGAAAAAACAGACATAATGCAGTAGGTCAGCAAAACTGTGTGCAAAAGAATCCCAGAGTCACTGAAGAGCAACATATTTTCAACAAATGTCTCTATCACACAGTGAATTTATGCATGAAATGTACAGTGTTTGAGTGAGGATGTAATTTAATTATATTACTGACATCAATCTGACTCCAAGAGCAACACTGCACATGTCAGGATTACATCAGAGCTGTCCTCAATAATGATAACTATGGTGCTTTATCTTTGCGAGTATGAACAAACACAATCTCACCTCCTTGAGTACCTGGTGTCCACTCCCGCCTGCAAACAGAGACAGTTGATTTGTTTAACTGTTTCTAGTAGTGACCAGAGGCAGTTCTGGTTTTGAAACTACTAGTGTTGCGAAGTGTTCATTTCCCATCTAGCTCTCAATTTGTTTTGTGACTATGGAAGCTATCGATTGTGAGAACAGAAAGTATTGATAAATCATGCTATCCAATGAGACGACCGATCATCAAGCCTACAATACTCACAGAGTGGTACATATACACGCTGAAGAAGACATAACGAAGACTGAAACCTGTTCCTGTGCTTCTTTCTAACCTCGATATGCCGATATCATAAAGGCTTTATGCCAGATCCTTGGCTCTGAGTAAGCCAAGTGTTTGTTTTTTTTTGTTGTTGTTTTTTTTACCAATGTAAAAGCCAAAATGAAACACAAAAATATCAAAAACATTCAGTTACCTCTGCTGCAGTGTTTCCCACAGACCTGCTCCGGTTGGTCAGACCTGAGACCAGAAAACCAGTTAAAAATGTACAAAGCCATCATGTGAACATGACAAAAAAAATGTAATCAGTGCATAAATCAGAAGCTGTACCGTCAGCATCCTCTGGCGCGCCATTGCTGTCCTCAACAGTGGAGTGAGCCAAATACTCATGAAGCTTGTTGACCAATACATTCAACTTGTTGGTACTGCAGAGAAGAAAACAAAACGGTGGTTAATATGATAACCTAGATGGCTTTCTGGTGAATCCGCTTTCTGGATACAAATCAGATTTGCCTATATTATTAGTACCCCTAAAAAAAAGTCAAACAAAGCAGCTTGGTGTCCTAGTTTATGAAACACAATCATAACTGTAATGTCCACTGCTGCCAGACTGCCACGGCTTTACATAGACATCTAGTATTACCCTAACCCTGCTGGTTACTTTGACAGGAAGCATCTTAGTTCTTGTTTTCATGATGCTAAATAATCAGATTACCTGTATTGAGAGTGAGGAGTTGTCGTCACAGCTCAGAGCCTCCAATACATCCATGTCAGAGCCCCGCCCCCCTTCTCCGCCATGATGGAAGGATTCCGGTGGCAAAAGCCATACTAGTCTATGGGCAAAACAAAATCGTCTACTCCGTAATTTACTGTTTTACAATGCCGGAAATCACTGCTGTGTTAAAAACTGCTCCAGTGATTTACTTTCTCCTTATTCTTTCTTGTAATTTGTTCATCTGTTGGCGCAAAAAAGAGCTAGAATTTAGTCCGTCTCTGTGCTGTTCTGATGTGTTGCCCCTGGCAACCGATAGCGTCTCCTTCCATCATGGCCGACTGGCTGCTCAAATCGTCACGTGACTCCTCACTCTCAATAGACCACTTCAAGGAAATAAGAAACGTTGGGTCAAAAGGTAACTTCACATTAACAATCAGTCGCCAGTTTATTTACAGTTTACAGCAGTATTTCTTTTAGTTATACTAATGTTCATTAATATGCACTGTCCCTATTCAAATAAATGCTATTATTATTATTATTATTATTATTATTTACTTACTAAAAACAGAAACAGTCTTACACAGCCTTCAACAGGTCCTATATCAGTGAAGCTAATGCATGTTACTTAATTTAGAGAAGCGTTGACTCATTGTTATTTCTGGGCAACAAACTGAACAGTGGAGTAGGACCAAGGTATTTACTTTGTTAGAGTCATGTGAGGTTAATTTGTTTACTCCCCTGGATATAGATGAAACTAGACCAGCATTAGAAATGGGAGACAGGTTGTGTGTCGCAGACCCACTTCCCTGTTAAAGGGATAGTTCAACATTTTGGCAAATTGGCCCATTGCCATAATTGCTATAGTCATAGCAGTAGGTTCGTTACCTTTAATTGTCGGTGTAAGCTATTTTTAGTACAGCGGAGCGCAGCAGCAGGCTGCTCAGAGCTACGCTATGGAGGCTAAGGGAATTTCTTGGTTTCCCTCATCAAACTCATCAAATACAAAATCCCAAAACTCCACAGCGCTTTTGTAGACAAGTTGTGAGCTGCACAACCACCACGCTATGAGATAATGATGGAACGATACGAAACGGAGCCGTTTTCGAGGTAAATTCATACAAAACCGCTGATGCGCGTTGCGTTCAGGGACAGTTTTTCAGCAAGCAGTCTCCGTATTTACCCTGTATTTACCTCGAAAACGGCTCCGTTTCGTATCGTTCCGTCATTATCTCATAGCGTGGTGGTTGTGCAGGTCACAACTTGTCTACAAAAGCGCTGTGGAGTTTTGGGATGTTGAATTTGATGAGTTTAATGAGGGAAACCAAGAAATTCCATTAGCCTCCATAGCGTAGCTCTGAGCAGCCAGCTGCTGCGCTCCGCCGTACTGAAAATAGCTTACACCTACAATTAAAGGTAATGAACCTACTGCTATGACTATAGCGATTATGGCAATGGGCCAATTTGCCAAAATGTTGAACTATCCCTTTAAGCGACGGTTTTTCCACGTTTACATAGATGGCTTCTTTTACTTCTTTTCCATTGTTATTGTCGTGTAGTAACTTACTGCATCTTATTTTCTGTACCTGGCAGACCTGCAGCTAGGCTTGGTTACTTTTCATTTACCCGACATAAGTTACATTCAATGCATTCACATCCTCCTGCATATTGTGTATCTCTGTCGACAACACTGAAATTGCAGTTCGTAACTTCGTAAACACGCCATTATCTTTGTCGAGGCTGTTCTCCCTCCAGTTAGCTGTTAGCCGCTGCGGCTAGTTAGCTGCTAAGCTAACTGGTCGTTGGTTAAACCGCAGCCTTTGGGCAACAACAGCCCCTTTTACCTGAGCATCGCTGTGGACATGTCGGGGAACAGGTGAACCACCCGAAGTGATTCGCGTCCTTATTTCCTCATGTTACCAAAATAATCTGGAAAACAGAAATATGGCGCTAAACCTGCGATGCGCAAGAAAAACCTCCGTGGAGCCGAGACCCCGACCCACTTCTTCACTCAGTGTTTTCTCATCGGCGCCCCCTGCTGGTCTGGAATGACACAGCTATCTGTTCGACCAGCAGATTTGTTGTGTACCGTCTTTCATGGCAACAGCCTGCTATTATAAAGACTTGCAGGTTTGACTGGTGTTACAATCCGATAAACTATGTTTCTATCCCCCAATCGCAATTTCTCGCATATGCTTCCGCCCTCGGTTTAGCTCTAATTATGCATCTATATCTAAAAGGCTATTTCACACCACCACACACTGCAGACTCCTGCGTTTTGTCTGACATCTCCTTCTTTTTACAGTCTATGGACATCACGTAGCCTTTTACAGTCTATGGACATCACGTAGCCTATCTATTTTCCCTGTCAGCACTGGCCGCATCACTACTATTTAGTTTATACCATCCTATTTTGTGTACTAATCTGTAACTGCAAATTAATTTTTAACAATAGCCTATCTAACCATTTCTAGAGTTATCATCCACCTAATCACTGCCTCATTTGGACCCTGCTAGTAGCATGCTTTTATGTCTTCCTTCTTTACAAGGCATTTTTAGCAGAAATATTGATTCTCTAAGGTAATATTGTTCAGAAATCATCACGGGTAGATGAAAGGATATTAATTATTGATCAGTGCTGAACCACTATGTTGGACATTTCTACAAAGTGATTTCAGTCGGTTTATATTCTGACTTTGTTCTTTCTTTCTTTCTTTCTTTCTTTCTTTCTTTCTTTCTTTCTTTCTTTCTTTCTTTTTTCTTAAATATCAATATGGCATCACCAAAACTGGATAAGTCTTCTCCTCAGTTAGCCTAATTGGTACCCAAAATTACCACCTGAAGTCAAGTTAATTTTACATTATACAAAATACAGCCAGAGTCACACAACAATCTCCTGCGACAAGAACAGGGAGCCCGCTCACAGTCTTGATCACAATATGATGAAGTCAGTCTGGCTTTATGTGAAGACACTGAAAATATTCATTGCTCAGTTCTTGTTGTTGCTGTCTTTCTTATGTGTGTACAAGTGAGCGCATAAACCGGAGTCAAATTCCTTGTATGTCTGTACATACTTGGCAAATAAATCTGATTCTGATTCTGATTCTGATTCTGATTCTGATTCTGATTCTGAAATATGGCCTTCATCCACTGAAAATGAATGGTGATTTATGTGCTTGGAGCAGCCTAAGAAAACTGTATCAAGAAGAATTGATGCTGTTTCAAAGGCAAAGCAATTTTCCATTTCATTCAGGATTGTTTTTAGTTTATTCACTGCCCTTTGTGAGGTTAACTGAAAAATCAGGAAGTAGCTATAACAAGCTGCACGTTGATGTTATGTGATCAGGTGCCACCATTAAAGGACAATCACCTCCAAAGTATGCATGGTGTGATAATCCATGTAAAATTCCAGGAAAGATGATTGACACTTACTGTAATAAAACAACAAAGATAAAAGGTGTTACAACCACCCCCACCCCTGTCAGCCATTGTTTGAAAGCTGTACCAGCATGGATGGTTTGAAATAAACATTGAGGAAATGACTCATATTTCACCTAAGAACCTGCTCTTTCACCTTATAGCCTACACGTTACCTAATTTAAATGTCAACGGTATCCATCAAAATATAGACTTGGTCCAAAATATTAGTTTCTTAAATTGTTTTTTGGCTGTAAAACCTACACACTTATTGACACAGCCATACAAATCCATATGCAGAGTCAGTGGGTATCACATAACTCCAATGTTATCCCTTGTTGGTAAAAGTGATGTTGTTACACAACCATCCCTTTGTTACAACCTTCCCCGGTCTCCCCTATTTCAATTACAAAACACAAAGCCCCACTAGATTCAACCGGTTACACCTGCTTGTTTGGAAAATAAATGCAGTGGGATCATTCAGTATTCAAATATTTTTATTGTCAATGCTCTGTATGTCTAGGACATCCAGAATAATCGAAAATACGTGTCTCTCTCACCTAAAATGAATATTATACGTAGAAAATGAGATACAGTGGCTGTAGTGCAAAGTGTTTTGCATATTGTATCTAATGTTAGAGTCCAGGGTCAGGGGGGCAGAGGTGGTAGTGGGCAGAGAAGAAGCTGTTTGACAGTCTTGTGAAGTGGCCCAAACCTTTTTCCTGAAGGAAGGAGGCTAAAGAGGGAGTGTGAGGTGAGGGGTGGTGGGAGACATCACCAGCGATGCTGATGGCTCTGCGGGAGAGGTGGGTGTGGAAAATGTCTGAGAGGGAGAGCAGAGGGGCAGCGAGGGTCTTGCTGGCTGCATTTACTATTTACTAGCCAGGGTCTTACAGCAGAAGTCAGTGCAGCCTCCATACCACACAGTGATGCAGTCAGTGAGGACACTCTCAATGGTGAAGCCTTTGTTTTGGTGCTTGATTGGTAACTGTTTATGGCTGTAATAATTCAGTCCATTTTGTGTTACTCAGATTTTTTTCTCTCACGCATGCAAAATGGTGGACTATGTCGATGTTGTGAGGATCATGAATGAAAAGGAATGTGAATATTTGCTTTGCAAGTCGATTTACAGTGTGTGCACCCCTAAATTTTCTGCTTGCGCTCCTAAAATTTTAAGTTAGGGGCTGTTGTGCTCCTAGTACAAAAAAAAAAAAAAAAAAAAAAAAAAAAATGTATTAGCCTACATTGATTATGTTCATTTTGTCTTCTCGTATATATTAGAGAAAAATATTCTTTTTAAAGAGTTTTTAAATGAAATTAGTAAAATGCTTATTGTCAGAGTCAAGAATGATGTTACCTGCTACAGGTGACATCATTCTTGATTTCATTGTCTGACCACAAGAAAAAAAATAACTAAAATAAAAATGGAGCAGTGGTTCCCAACCTGGGGGGCGGGACCCCCCAAGGGGGGCGCCAAAGATCCAGGGGGGGTCGCGAAGCCCTCTTGATTTTAAGGGGTTTAATAATTTTAATGTAATTAAAATGTTAAATAAATGAGTAGGCTACGCATTTAATTCACATGTGACAAAATCAATTAAATTCAAGGGCCACATTAAGCATTTATTCGTGTATTTAAATAGATAAACAAATAAATTATAGGCCTATATCAATAGATGATTGAATATCAATATACAGCAGGGCAATATCAGTCACAATGAATTTTAAAAACAGCATGGAACAATGAGAAAAAACCTGTGTAAAATTACAACATATTCTTCAGAACTTGTACTTTTAAAAACACAATTATGTTTTTAAAAGTAGTTTTAAAGAAATATGTTGTAATCATACACAGGTTCTCCCGATTGTTTGTTCCATGTTGTTATTAAATTACTGAAATATAATAAAGTATTTCATGCAAAAGAAGTTATGATGTTCCTTACTTTATTTTATTTTACATTGGGGGGGGGGGCACTGGTCTGGAGCCCTGTTTTAAGGACAAATAAGCATTTTACTAATGTCATTTAAAAACTCTTAAAATAAAACTCTTAAAAAAAAAATTCTCTTTAATTTTGGGCACTGTTGATCCTCCATACGGTGACGTCGCGGTGGGCGGGGCCACATTCCCACTGCCGTCTACTTTTGTCTCTACGTGGAGGAGGCAGGACCAGGACCAGGACTCAGACTGGACGCTGTCTGGAAATTTCAGGCGCACCGACGGTGAGTACCAATTTCCTGGCAACTTCTTCTAGACCTTAACGCCTTTACTTAGAGCCAGAGTTTATCTCAGCATCTTTTGTTTTAAGAAGAGAGAGAGAGAGAAAAAAAATTACGACCCTCCTCTCGGTGTGTTTGTGTGTGTGTGTTTGTCTCTCCTCCGTTGTCTCTCCTCCGTTGTGTTTGCAGGCTGAACAGGGAGAGTTGTTTCCTGTCCATCAAACTAACGTACTTGCATGTCTGTCGCTAGCCCGGTTAGCTTTATTATTAGCGGCTTTATTAGCTGCTTCAGCTGCACCTTCAATGTAGCTTGCTCATCCTGAACAATGCTGCAAAGTAGAGTCCGAGTCCTCCACAACATGAGCTCATAACCTCCAGGAAAAAGTAGGAATTGTGCTCAAAAATAATGTTAAGGTTACACCAACTAAGGTAACTAGTTTCAGTACATGTTACAGAAAAAAAGAAAAGTATGCAGAAGCGCCTCGTTATCTTGGAGCTTGTGGAAATATCACTTCATTATTTGTGAATGTGAAAAATGTGATAAAAAGGGCAAAGTCAGACACAACTAGGTCCGTTCATTTTCTTCACCACCAATCACCGGAGGAGGAAGCAAGCAGCATAGGTGGAGCTAGTTTTTTTTTTTTTTTTTTTTTTTAACAAAAAAAAACATATTCCCAGTATGAATGACCCATACATAAACACCTTGACACATCCAGGCCCAGACTCACGGGTCTGTTGCAATGCTGGGTGTGTGTAACCTCAGTGTTTGGTCCTGTGGTGACAGATCACAGGGTTTTTTTTTTGTCATGTTGACACTTTTATATAATGCCAGAACAATTAGGGTAAATGTTTCACCCTTGTTTAAATAGATCTTTGCCTCTTTGCATCGTTTGGTGTCATATTTCTGTGTTATTATGGGACATTTACAAGGAGGAATTCAACCCTCCATAGATGAGCTTGTGTTACTGCTCCTCTAAAAGAAAATAGTCCTTACATGGTCTTTGTTTTAGTGCTTGGGATAGGTTGATTGGTAACTGTTTAAGGCTGTAATAATCCAGTCCATTTTTTGTTACTCCAATTTTTTTTCTCACGCTTGCAAAACGGTGGACTATGTCGATGTTGTTTACCTCTGAATGATTTCCCAGATTTTTCCTGTGGACCCATCTGGGGCTGCAGCTTGCACTGTACATGCACACACGTACATCTGGGATCCCAATTGTGGATCGCTGCTGGAACGGCGCTGTGATCCGTGGCTGTGTGATAGTATCAGAAAAACCCACATTTTAACTGGATAAATATTGTGACTTGGAACAAGAAGCCTGTTGTGAATACAGCCGCTCGGTATTTCCTATTCAGCGTTTCTCACTATCTTGTCCTTGGTCCCAAATCTTGCTTTGCTTGTATGGCAGCATACTTTGATAGAGACACTGTTAAACAAAAAAAAAATACTGTTGTTAATTCTACCAAAGTTTTTTTGCTCAGAGTATCAGTACTGGAAAAAAGTTTTGTTTGCACTTCCTTTGTGGGAAAGAAAAAAGCTGTAATTCATTTCAAGTCTGCCTGTCATTAACGTGATTGGTGTGGTCAAATTGCCCATGAATGTGCATATGTGGTATGTGCACTATGCGTCACAACAGCTCAAGTAAAATGTGAGTGTCCCTTTGCTCATGCTGCAGAACCAGATGAGAGCTACTATAATGTAGGTGCGTGTGTCTAAAACAGACGTTACTTGTCTGATGGTATCTCTTGTTAGGTCAAACCAGACAGTCAAGCAGGCGGGGAGGGAGGGAGGGAGGGAAGGAAGGAAGGAGTGTGCTTATATTTTGTCTCCACCCTTGCTCACGCTCACACCTGTGGGAGTGAACAGGTTGCCCCACTTTCTGTGCTTTAAACAGGTGCCTTCACTTCAACAGAGTAAAAGTGATTGAGTTTATTATTTCCCGCACGGTTTCATCAATCATAAAAAAAAAATTAAAAAAAAAGGCTGAACAATCCTCTACATTTGTTAACTTGCAAATAGAAAACGATCAGGTAGAGGATAGATATTATAGTGTCTTTTGCTCAGGAGCAAAATACTTGCATGAGGAAGTGATGGCGCTTAATTGTTACTGTGCACCGTTTGATTATACAGTATTTAAATGACAATGCTTTACAGTACTTTTGTTGTTGAGTAATGCCAGAGGTGTGTAGGTGTGGCTGCTCGCCTCTTTAACAGCAACATCTCACCTGATTCAGCAGCTACGCCGCCAGTAACCTGTCGAATGACATTCTTAGGAAATAGTTGATGGGAATTCGACACGCTTCCCAAAGCTGCTGCATCATTTACTACAGCTCCATCTCTCATTATAGGAAGGAGGAAAAGCAGTGTACTATAGAGAAACGAGCTGTAAAGGTTAGCCATTTGTGGAACGGGATACTGTAAAGGGACTATCTCGTTTGAATATTTCCATGATGATTCATCATATAGTCCAAGCCTGGCAAGCTTTTATATAACCTCCAAACCCAGCCCAGGTTGTTATGCTTGCAGCTGCAACCATGATGTCAGAGATGTGCACACTAAAACACGCACTATTTGTTGTCGTCACCTCCTCCTTACCTGTCTGTCATGTATGGCCGCGCTTATCTTACCCACGCAGCCTGAAAAGGAAATAAAAGGGACGGTGCTCCAGACCGTTCGGTGTCTATGAGTCAGTCTGCTTCACATCTGCGGGCGATTGTGACTTGAGTAAAAAAATGTCCGTGTTCTTGCAGACTAAGTTGGGTGTGTGCACATATGAACTTGACCACACTTGGGAAGGGTGCCCGATCTATTTGTGCGCCTCACTTTTCCCATGTAACTGACTGTGTGGACGAAACACACTGGCGGGGCGGGGTGTGTCTGTGTCGGCTCTGCACATTTAACTCCCAAGCCATCTGGGAGCAGCCCTCTTAGCTTTAAAAACTGACTGAAAGATCCATCAAAGGCGATTGTAAACGGCGTCAATGTGCTGTTTTTGGCTCGTATAATCAAAGCTAGCGAGAGAGAGGGAAAGAAATACTTCTGTATGGGCGATATTCAGCTGTAAAACGAGAGCGCACAAGTGAAGCGAGAGCTTTTTGTGTGAGTGTTTTCAAATGTCATGAAGCCCAGTTGCTCTTGTCTTGCTACTGCTAGACATCACATGACATGGATGACTAAAAACTCACAGTTGTATTTGGTTTCACTGGATGTTACTGGAAGTTTTTTTTTTCTAACTCTTTTCTATTTCAGCTTAAAGTACAAAAGCTTTTCAGTTTCCCCCCCATACTTTAAAAAACGTGTGACTGTGTCATTCCTCTATTGAACCTCATCCCTGTGGTTAAACTGGCAAACATTTAAGTAACGTGTTGAAACTCTCTGAAAAGTGCTGATGTGCTCTTAAACAAACATGAGCTGCTGCTTTTGCTCAGGCATTTTCTTGTCTCTCTCTAAAAAAGCAGCTGTCAAAGGGAGCAACTGTCTGTGTGTGTGCGGACCCCTGACTCTCTGGACTCATTTCGTAGCATTACACAAGATTTATTGCCGTGTTTTGTTGACGGTGGTGATTACAAACCCTCTATTCTTCTTGACCCACCGCTGATACGTCTCACATTTGTCCCCTGCCATCTGTGCCCTCGCTTGCGCGTACTTAACCCCTCTTCTGTTTTCACTCGGCCCTGTGTCGAGGGTGTGACAAGAGCTGGCAAATGAGGTAATGTTTGTCGGCCCTCATTGTAGCCGGGGCTGACTTCAGCAGCCACATTTCACATCCTTTTGGAGAAAAGTTAAATATAGCAACAGTTGACATCGTCATTTTCCTAATCGTTTAGTCAGGAGTTTGAGCTTGCCCTGATTTAGTATTACTTTAGTCGAAGAAAAACAGTCTGCTTTCTGTGATGGAGCGGCATTTAAATGTCTCTCTTGTTTGTTCTGACCTACAACCAGTTTTCAGCTATATTTGGCTTTATTTGTTTTTGTTTTGTGGTATTTGAATCACTAACAAGCATGATTTTAACCAAGTACCTGAGTGCAAATGAGTGCTATCGTGTTATCATGTTGTTTAGTTTGTCAGAATAGCGTTGCAGGAACTGAGTCACATCTGAGTCCACTTCGCTACTGTTGAATCATCTTTGATGAATACTATTAATAGTGTCATTCATGGAAGAGGAAGCGCGGGTACTGGACTTTTGTTCATTGTTTATCTACTTGAATGTGAGGCTGTGATGCTGCGGTGGTCAGAGAAAGTCGATTTGCTGAAATCTCTACAGTCAGGTTAGGGTTGATTCATTTCAACAACAAAAAAAGACTGGACATTCAGCTACTCCCTAATATGGGTTCACTGGTTTTATATTGTGGAAACCAAAATGGTCTTGCCCAGGATTTCTGACTAATACTCTATGAAAATCAACAATCTGTACTTAAAGTCTGGAAACTGCGACACTTTTCTGTCTGGAAAAATCCGGGATCCTTATTTTACCGCAATATAATCCCCATCTTTGTTTTGTGAACACTTGTGTCGGAGAGGAATGCCATCATACCAGTTTAGCCTTGGAGAGCGAGGCAGCACACCCTGCTCACCTCTCTGTGCAGCAACGCTCGATCTGCCCAGGCCTCCCGCATTCCTCTGCTACTACAGGACGGGAAGGAGGCACTCGGAGGAATTTCTTATTTTCAGTGATTTTCAGATGGTTAGTTTTCCTCAGAGGAAGGAAGGTTTGGGAACACAGTGTTTTTTTGGATCCAAGCAAAAATAACTGCGTCTGAGCCTCTTCTGGGTTTGTTTTGGGATTCAGTCTTTACACATTTAGACAAATCTCTTTTCTCATTCAGGCCACTTTTCTCTGAGACTATTTACTAAATGGAGCCCAAACGGCACCAAGGTCTTTAGACTTGAGAGAGAAATTATCCAGATTTTCTGTTGCCAGTTGCCACTTAAAACTTAAAAAAAGATTATTTCAACTCAAAGGCGAAAACATGAGGAGCAATGGTCAGTTTTAGGGGATGTGTTAAACAATGCCGTTTCAGTAAGCTGATGTAAGAAAGGCTTTTACACAGTGTTCAAATCAGCTGAAGAATGAGGTGGCCTCAGCCTCTGTGGAAGTGTGTGTGTGTTTTTTTTGTTTTACATCACAGGCTCATTGCTATACAATAGAAATAACAGGAAATTACTTTGATTATGGCAGAGAGACGTGCTTGGAAAAGGAAAGGGGGCTGAGGGAGAAACTAAAGAGGGTGGTAGGTAGTAGATGTGAACTGCATGGGTGTAGGATGATGGGATGGGGGCTGAAATAGAAGGTACTATACTGGTTTTTAGTCCTGACAGAAGATGAAGAGGGACTTTTATTTTGCTGCTCTGGAGAGGAAAGGTCACTTCTCCGTTTGGCGAGGAGGCAGGAAAGTTGAGGCTGTAGCAGCGTGGACGACTGTAAATCCCTTTTTGCCGGTTAAAGATGCCGAGGGGTTGTGGCGATCTGTAAAAAATTTGCCAGGATTGAAAGGAGTTTTACAAGAGGCTGATGATGAGGAGTGGAGGAGGATGAGGAAGAGATGGAGCCCTTGCTTATAACTCTGTTCACTTTTTCTCTCTGCAGTCCCACCTCTCTCTCTGACTGACCAGCTCAGGTCAATCACAGAAAAATGTCTGGAAAAATAACAAAAGAGGAGATGGAGGAGATGAGGGAGATCTTTGGGAAAATTGGTGAGTAAAACCTGATCATTTAACGATTACATAAATGTGTAGAGTGCCCAGTAATTCATATTTTGTACCCAACTTCTGATGAGCGTTTATTATTATTTCTTCATAGACTATGACTTGCCTGAGTTGAAATGAATGAGTGTTGTTATCTTATGGTTTTTTCTTTGTTCCTGTAGATCTGGACAACGATGGACATATCTGTGATTATGAACTCAATGAGCTCCTTAAAGAGGCCGGCCACCCGCTACCTGGATACATGGTGCGAGAGATCATCCAGAAACTCGACCGCAACAAGGATAACCAGATCAGCTTCGACGAGTTTCTGTCGGTACGTTAAGTGGAGCTCAGAGCCACTCGCAGCGTCAAGCTTGACAAGTTTTCAGCTCGCGTTACTCTCAGAGTTGGTCTCTGTTTTCCGCTCTGCTCTGAAAAAAAGTACCTCGCCCTCCGGAGCGAGGCCGCTAAGAAAGGCAACTTTTAAGCAGCTAAATGCACGAGAGGAGATTGAAGGCCTCTACAAACCTCACACGCAGGCATGCATGCTCAGGGAATGTGGAAGTGAGGTCAGCAAAGTGGTGCGAGTTCCAGTATTTTGTTTCAGCAGCGATGAGGGAGCAGCCAGTCACAGACTCCCCGTCTGGTTCAGGAGCACAGCAGGATTCAAAATCTCAAGACCAGGAGGCTGCAGCTGTGTTTGTCTTGTTTTTAGAGTGTGTGTGGTTGTTCATTAGTAAGTTAAACCTCGGCTATGATGATGACAGAGTGAAACAAATTGGATTAGATGATCCCAAAATTAAAATCCTCATCATGTTTTACTCCATCTGGAGCATGTTTCACAGTGTAATGGGCTTAAGGTAGTTTATGGTTTCATGAGGCCACAACTTCCCAGAATGCATCTGTGTTCTTTTTGTAGGAGTTGCCAAAGTTATGCATGATATCATAATGGTGATGATAGTAAGTTTTATTCTTGTATGCGCATGCATAAATCAGCATTGATGCATTTTAGGAAAACATTTTGAATGAAATTAGGCGACTAAACAAATAGATAAAATGGTTACCAAAGTGAAACAGGAATTGAATAGTGTGAAATACACAGATATAGGAAAATAAAAGTATCTGTGGAACTGGTCAACAACCACTGCTGTGTGATGGCAGTGTAGCATGCTAGAGGGATTAGAGGGGACAGGAGTGGCGTACTGTCCCTGAATGCAACAGGAGGAGTCACCGTGGCACTAATTGTGTTTCGTTGTCATCTGTGACCTTCGTATTTTCATGAATTAGTTTGACATATTTCTGTTTTTTTGTAGCATGATGGGTCTCTGTCTGGCGCCCAATAACTTTATTTCATATTTAGATGCTGTTAAGTCTGTTAAAGCACAATATCTGGGTCTCACTCGCCATTGCCATCATGTTCAGAGGGTGTGAGCATCACACCCGATGAAATATCACGCAACAAAACATGTTCTTATGCACGATAACCAGATTAAATGCATAGGGCATGAATGTAAATATCCTTCTCATAATATGTAGACGGCAACATGACAGTTTGCTAAATTTGCAGAACAGTTAACCTTAATAATCATTGTGTTTCTGTGGTTACTTTTTCTATCTTGGACCTGTTCACACCTGGTATTAACCTCCCAGGTGATCCAAGCCATTTATTCTCACCACAGTTTCATTATGGATCAAAATACTTTACCATTACAAATGTATAAAACCTGGTTTCATTGTAAAGCTGGGAGCAAAGCTTTAATTCACACACATACACAGACAAGCACAAAGACAATGGCCCCAATTGTGGATTTGCTAAAGACAACAACACATACCTGTGTATTTGCATATCAAGCAGAGAAGTGAGATCCGATCACAAGTGCTCAATCGAAACACGAGGCCAGGTGTGAACAGACGCACTTAGAGCCGACCACAGAGGCGAGGTCAGTGAAGACACGACTCTGAACGGGGCCGTAGAGTGCACAGACAATGTAGGCTCGACACCCTGTGACCTTGTGTGTATGTTTGTGGTGAAGTGCGCTGTGCTTTTTGAACAGCTCTCCCAGTACCGGGCTGAATAGCTCATTGTGAGCTCCACCGCCCGTGGGCCTGTGGTTGCTGATGAAGCCGTGATAACTTCAGTTTCAGGAAGCATCGCACAAATTACGATAGAAAACTTTCTGTCAAAGTAGTTTTTGTCCGAGGCCACTCACATGTTGTGCGTCTGCGATAAGCTACATAATCACACCACGGAGCTCCCCGTGGCCTCATTAGTTGTTGAGACTGATTTAATGTTTGGAGGTAATTATTTAATGCTGGGATGTAGGGACAAGCCTGAGGAGGGTGTCAGGGTGGTGGAGGATCATAATAGCCGTTGCTCCGGTGGTTTACTGTTACTGTTGATAGCACTAATGACCTACCGGCACTCTCACTCAGCTCTGTAATTCTCAGATTAGATGTGTGGTGAAAGCACAGGCTCACTTTACATCACCGCTCTAACGCACAGCACGGCTTCAGTTGCTTTTCACAAACCATTCGACCCTGACATCACATCATCCCGGACATTTCATAGTAACGAATGTCTGTTTATTTTTGTTCTAAAACTTGATTACTAGCCACACTCAGGATATTTTCTCCGCCTGTAGCTGGCGGGTGGCTTTGTGTTATAATGACGGTGAGGGGAAATTCCAGCAGCACAGCTGCGTCTGCCGAGCGACCTTGTCTGTCATGATGGCTAACAGGAGTTTGATGATAAGGCAACAAAGGATGCAAAACAACAGTAAACAGAGAAGTTAATTAGCCCGACTGCACAGACACATGGCTGCAGCTAAACTTTTCCACTGAGTGATCAGTCTGTTTTTGTTTTTTTCTAAATATTCATGAATATCCAGCATTTGCTAAAACAAAAATGAAGTGTAAAATGTGAAACCTGATTCATTTGCAGAAATATGGTTGACCAGTTGCTTCAAATTAAATTAGATTAGGAGTAATTTTCCTCTCTATTATTGAAACAGTAGCAGAAAATTGTTACAAACAGCAGGAGGCAATTCTGTCAGACAGTTATTACTATTAAATACAAATAAAATCAATAATGATGTAATCTGCCTCCACAACACAATCACCTGTCCACAAATATATAAGATATCTCATAGTTTTCAGGACTTTTTATGGTTCAGTAGCAGCCGGTCTCAACCTGTTGTTTGTTCTTGTTTCAGATCGTCCAGGAGCTGAGAGGCAGCGAAATAGCAAAAACTTTCCGCAAAGTCATCAACAGAAAAGAAGGCATCCTGGCCATCGGAGGGACGTCTGAGCTGTCGAGCGAAGGCACACAACACTCGTTCTCTGGTAGGTCGTCCTGACATCACGGACATTAACTTCTTCCTCTCTCCTGTCGCTGCTACCGTACCGGGCACAGTTCAAGTGCAGATGCTTCATTTACCAACTGAAATCAGCCGTTTTGTGCATCCCTGTCACCGTACCTGGTTGTTTTGCTTTTAACTGATGTTTGTGCACACTTTCAGAGGAGGAGCGGTTTGCTTTTGTGAACTGGATCAACAGCGCTCTGGAAAAAGACCCTGACTGCAAACATGTCCTGCCCATGGATCCCAACACAGACTCTCTCTTCACATCTGTCGGGGATGGTATAGTACTCTGGTAAGGGACGCTGTATTCTCCTTTATCTGTGAGCTACCCCTCTGATATAAATGTCAGATACCTCCATGTCACTGCTCTTAATGCTGTGATCTCAGTCAGGCTGAAAAAAAGATAAATAGGAGCCTGTATTTAAGGCTTTATGCTCTCCTTAACTCTAACCCAAGACTATGTTGATTCTAACACAGTACTATTACATTTATTAAAACTTAAAAGAAATAATCATGTATGGTTCTGAATCTTTCATTTTGTTAAATCACGAGGTTGTATAGAGAAAATGTGACATTAAAACTGAAATAACAAGAAAAATGTGAGCTCTGCTATAAATGTTGTTAATAATGGGCTGAATGCTAGTTAGCAGTCTTGCTATTTAATCAGCATTTTTTGCGTCTAGATTAGCATTAAACAGATTGCAGAGCTGCAGAGATTAAATAACCATTGTCCACACACAGTATATCCCAAACAGAAGAACAGGGACTTCAGAGACGTGTGCACTTCATGTTGCTGACATGTGCAACATAATATGCTACAGTCTGTTATAGTTGTGACACTTTGTCTGTTGAAGATGCCTCCACTTTATTCTATGTATATCAACAAGTCTAATGGTTCTTGCTTAACTAGTATTTTACTTTAGGTAATGAATTCAAAAAGATGTGCAATAAAAGGTCTCTAGTTGGGCTGTGGACAATGAGATTCTTAATGTTACAAACTTCAAAATCTTATCTTTTCCTTCTCTGCCTGATTTCGCTGCATCAAATGGCTGATAAAGAAAATCATGTGTTTTATGCATATTCACAGCAAAATGATCAACCTGTCAGTGCCAGACACCATAGACGAGAGAACCATAAATAAGAAGAAGCTGACGCCGTTTACAATACAGGTTAGTCAAAGTTAATGTATGATGATTTTTTTTTTTTTGTCTGCCACATTTTATGCAAATCTTCTAACGGCTTCCTCTGCAATTTTATCAGAGTGTGTTTTTGTTAATTTTCATTTGTGTATGTGTATATGTGACTGTTTACATATAATTTTTTTTTTTTTTAAGAAAAAGAAAAGGATAATTGTATCCCTGTAATTGGAAGTATCTTATTGTATTTTTCAATAAAAATATTTAGGAAAAAAATAAAATAAATAATCTTCTAATGGCTGATGCGTTGTCCCCCACAGGAGAATCTCAATTTGGCCCTGAACTCTGCGTCCGCCATCGGCTGCCATGTAGTGAACATCGGTGCCTTAGACCTGAAGGAGGGGAAGCCTCACCTGGTGCTCGGCCTGCTCTGGCAGATCATCAAGATCGGCCTGTTTGCTGACATCGAGCTCAGCAGAAATGAAGGTAGAGTCACCGACCGTTGAGATTGCCTGTTGCATAACATGTACTTGAGTCCTCCCGTCCTTTCCTGGTGTTTTTGTCAAGTAGCTCAACTGATCATTAACACCTGTCTGCAGCGCTGGCAGCCCTGCTGAGAGATGGGGAAACACTGGAGGACCTGATGAAACTGTCTCCAGAGGAACTGCTGTTACGCTGGGCAAACTTTCACCTGGAAAACGCCGGCTGGCAGAAAATCAACAACTTAAGCTCTGACATCAAGGTGGGTCTGAACACTGAACCCGGCCAGAGAAGTAAACACCAGATGCAGAAGTGGAAGCAACTCAAAAACCTTGTCCATAAGGGTTTTTGTGTACTTCTTTTAACACACCAACACAGCCATCTATCAGTACACTGCACCGAGCAGTGCAAGTTTGTGTTTGCACAAACAAACTCAAATAAACGCCTCCGCTGCTCCAAATGTAGTATTGAATGGGTAAGGTCAATGGCTAACACTGACAGAATGGCAAATGTTTATGAAGGGATTAAGATATTGTGTGTGCACTGAAGGTAAATAGGGCTTTTGTTACTCTGATTGTTATTCCGCATATATACCTTCGTTACTTAAAGAGGTTTATATAACATACAACAAATGAAGAATAAAAGAAAACCACAGTACTACACATGAAGAAGTATGTATGACTCATGACATTTGCCACACCCAGATGATCTGAATAGCAGATGGTAGACATAAAAAACAAAAACATAAGAGTGCACACGAAAAGCTTCATTAAATTAATCAACGTCTCTTTTATCCTGAGACACAAAGTTACAATTATGTTACGCAGTGGAATTTCTGATTCATTTATTCACAGAAGTTTGATTGTTTTGTTGTTGTTGTTTTACATATTTTCCAGGACTCGAGGGCCTACTTCCACCTCCTGAATCAGATCTCTCCAAAAGGCACAGATGAGGACCAACCCCGCATAGACATCAACATGTCAGGCTTCGGTGTAAGTAGCGATCATCGGCGCTCTCAGTTGAGCATCTTCACCGCTTTACGTTGTGTGTGTCTCTGATCGGTGCATGTGTGCGTTCTTGCGTGTTGTTCAGGAGAAAGACGACATGAAGAGGGCAGAGGCCATGCTGCAGCAGGCCGACCGGCTCGGCTGTCGACAGTTCGTCACCCCGGCCGACGTCGTCAGTGGAAACCCCAAACTCAACCTCGCTTTTGTGGCCAATCTGTTCAACAAGTATCCAGCGCTGACCAAACCTGAGAATGAGGACATTGACTGGGGACTGTTGGAAGGTATGGAAAGTATTAGAGTTGTTTGGCATTAGATGTTGATGAACAATAGGTGAAAACTTAAAAAAAAGAACCTCACTATATAGATTATTGATTGAAAGCTGAATTATCAAAATCTCAGATCATGTCCCTTTGCACAGCATCATAAGAAAACAGCACAGTAACTGTCAACATTGTTCATATGCAGCAAGACGCTCATTGTTGCACAGACTTAGGCCCGGTCCTGTTCATCCTCCGTTAACAAGAGCACTACTTGACGTAGGAGCCACAACCTGTAGTGGGCTTTGTTGATCTTTCTTCGTTTGATGAACCAACGACATAGAAATACAGAAAACAGAACACGCATTCGCTGCTTTTCATGTTGCACTACATTCGAAGTCCGCACCTGGTCTCCCTTCGATTTAAGGGGTGGTTTTAAGGGTTGAAAAGCCATATAGCACCGTATAGCTCAGTGGGTTGAACAGGCGCCCCATATGCAGAGGCTACAGTTCAAATCTCAAATGTGGTGTCCTTTTGCTGCATGTTATTCCCTGTCTCTCTGCCTCCCCATGTCCTGTCTCTATCTCAACTGTCCTATCTGTTAAAGGCAAAAAGCCCCAAAAATATACTTAAGAAAAAGAGAAGCACTTCCCCTTGCTTTTAAAAGAATTGGGACACCTTACCCTTACACACGAACGCGCAAAACCGAGTGCTAGGGCCATAATCAAGTGGAAGTGGTTAAAATGGGACGGGGCCTTACTTTACTTTTTCCAGGCAGGACGTTACAAACCAGCGCTGCAGAAATCCTGAATGTTGAATAACTCCAACTAGTTTGTGCGTCTAGGATCACATGGGTGACGCTGACTGACAAAGCAGGTTTTCAGGGACTGTAGCTCCAAAGCAGCCAAGCAACAGTCGGAGAAGAACCAGTTGTGAACAAACAGTCCTTGTTAGTGGACTAACTGGCCTGCAGGCTTACTCAGAAATAGAAACTAACTTCAATGTGACAACAAGCCTCCTCTAAGTTTGTCTTCCTCAGATACATAAGCTTCTGTTGTCTGTGTTAGTGGTCAGTGAGTGTTGGCTGAATAGAGTGCCATCAAAAATTTCAACATGAAGTACCAGGCCTATTCAGTTCTGCATATTTAGACGCACATTGAGCTGCGAGCTAGATCACATGGAAATCCCCTGATTCCCATGATCCTTTGCTGTCCAGGTGAGACGAGAGAGGAGAGGACGTTCAGGAACTGGATGAACTCTCTGGGAGTGAACCCACACGTCAATCATCTGTACGGGTAGGTACCACACACACAACAGTTTGGGTCGCTTCTCTTTTTAAATTCACATCTGATGAATAGTTAACAGCTATTAGGGCATCGTATGTATTTCACATTGATAATAATCGATCACATTCCCGTCTCCAGAGACCTGCAGGATGCCATGGTTATCCTTCAGCTCTATGAGAAGATTAAAATACCTGTTGACTGGAACAACAAGGTCAACAAGCCACCGTACCCCAAGCTGGGAACCAACATGAAAAAGGTAATTTAAGTCCATTTGAATCATTATGAAGCAAGAAAAAAAAAACTTTTTCTTCTACCAACTTTTCCATTTTGTGCCCGCAGTTGGAGAATTGTAACTATGCAGTGGAACTGGGCAAAACAGCCAAGTTCTCCCTCGTTGGCATCGGCGGGCAGGACCTAAACGATGGCAACGCAACCCTGACTCTGGCACTGGTGTGGCAGCTGATGAGAAGGTGAAGCACAACGAACAGTCAAACTTCAGAAAAGAGTGAAATAGAAAAACATCTATAAAAAAAAAAAACAGAAATGGTGGCCTAACGTGAGGCAGAGTTTGATGAATTCCACACATGTCACCTTCCTAAAATGTTATTCAGCACTTAAATTAATGAAAACAATTAAGCCTGAAGTATTTTTTATATGCCAAATGTATAAAGAACAAAAATGACAAATAAAGGTTGTTATCAAGTTATTCCTCTGCACTTTTCAGGGAAAAACAAATCAAATTGCTTTGGATACTTAGGCTTTTAAACAGCATTTCGTTTTTCAGTCAGTTCAGTGTGTGGTATTTAAAAACACTACAATCACCATCTGTCTTCATTGTCATTGTGATAACTGTATATTTACTGTAAACAATTTCCTGGCAGTTGGTAATTAGAAACCTCCATTTCATGCCAGTGGTGGTGTTGGTGTGTGTGCGTGTGTGCGTGTGTTCCTCCAAATCGAGACCACATTTCCATGAACTCAGTCGGCTCCTGTCACAAGGATGTGTGTTGTGACATATTTTGTATTTTTGTGTCAGAGTTTCCAGAGTCGGAGTGAGTCAAAAATCACAGTGATCGCGGGGGAAGAAGTCCGTTCTGTTTGAGACAGATGACCATGTGGTTCTCAACATGAAGAAAATAAAATTTAAAAAAAAACATTTACCTGGAGTTCAGTTCATGAACAAGCTGCTTCTCTGCTCTTTCAGATACACGTTGAATGTACTGGAGGAACTGGGAGATGGAGAGAAAGTTAATGACGACATCATTGTAAAGTGGGTGAACAAAACGTTGGCAGAGGCTGGAAAATCAACCAAGATCGCGAGCTTCAAGGTAAAGCTCAAATTAGATCCAAATATTATAATTCAATATTTAAAAAGCATCCGAGCTCCTTGGTGGAGCCTTTACTTTCTACTGCTCCTCATCAGTGAGCAGAGCTGACGCAGATTTATAATGTCACATGATAATATGTAGTAAAATATATCAGGAAGGATCATTTCTCTGAGCCTGTTGAAGACTGTGAGGTGCTGTTGAAAGCTCAGACAAATCTAGTAAGTGGACCTTTGAGGCACGGTTATTATAGTTTTTAAATTTTAATTTTTTTTGTTTTTCAGTTTGCTTTTTTATTTTATTTTAGTTTTAGTTTGTTCAACAAGTGATTATCGTAAGCAGTTTTCATTTTTGAGGAATTGAATAGTTTTTATTTCGTCTTGGTCTTGGTTTTAGTTTTTTAGGTATAATAAGGTTAAAAGCCTCTGTGAGACCTCTGAAGATGAACTTCCAGATTTATGTGATTTTTCCCTGTTAGTTGAACCCATAAACGTTCCCATCAGTCCATCATCACTTTACATTCACTCTTATCTACCTGTGGGTCGTACTCAAAGGTGTTTTCTTCCTGCAACTTTAGCCATCTCTAGGAAAACTAAAACTAAGCTAATGTTATCTGAAATTCAGTTTAGTTTTAATTAGTTTTGCATTGTGAATTGTCATTTTTATTCAGTTTTCATTTTTGGAAAAATTGCCTTTTTTTAAAAATTTTTATTTCATTTTACTAAATTATTTTTTCACTGCTGGTGTTAGTTTTAGTTTTAGTTGATTATAATGACCCTGCATTGAGGTCAGATCCTTACTGTGTTTCTGCTGTGGTGATCAGGACAAGGAGATCAGCAGCAGTTTGGCCGTACTGGAGCTGATAGACGCCATCCAGCCGGGCAGCATCAGCTACGAGCTGGTAAAAACCGGCCAACTCTCTGAAGACGACAAGCTGGAAAACGCCAAGTAAGAAAAGAAACAGCTTTTTATCATCTGTGACAATTTTAACCTGAACATTTTAAGCAGTCTCTTAACTGGAGACAACCTCTCTGTCTTCTCCCAGATACGCCGTGTCTATGGCGAGGAAGATCGGAGCCCGCGTCTACGCTCTCCCAGAAGACCTGGTGGAGGTCAAACCCAAAATGGTGATGACAGTCTTTGCCTGCTTGATGGGTCGAGGGATGAAGCGAGTCTGAGAGAGACTGGGATCATTGGGACACTTGTAAAACTTGTACCCACAAGCCATTAGCATTTTGAAAAGAGCTCCCCCAACTGAAGGAATGAAGAATATTTTTTCTTTCTTTTGTCCTTTTTTGTTTTGTTTTGTTTTGTTTTGTTTTGTTTTGTTTTTTGTTGAATGAGAATAATTGAGTCAGAATCATGAATTTGCATGTGTCCCCGCTTCTCTTGATTAACGGAGGTGTTTACTGAAGGATCATTCGCTGTCCTCTTATTTAAAGTGGGTCAAAAATCCTTTAAAAAATCAGAAAGGGATGGGTCTCATGTTAGAGAGGACAACTTGTTACTTTCATTATCCAGAACTCTTAATGATGTATAAGAATGCTGTTTTTTAAAGCGAGTATGCATATTTACAGCTGCAAGGTTGTTTACATATTTTTACTCAGACTGATGAGTTAATTGTATCCTTGACTAGGCAACACACATTCCTGAATACCATGTAATGCTTGACAAGGCAAAAGAAAGAAAGAAAGAGGTCAGAGTGGTGGGATGTTTGGGTGAAGCACACGTAAAGAAGAAAAAAAAAAACACCCAATCGTTCCTGCTCTCTTAAATGAAGTACAAGCATGTCTTAATAACTGGCGCCATAAACTTCTACATATCTGCACACAGAGGCCATACGGTCGGATTATACTACTGACCAGCTGATGCGCTGTCTGTGTGCCCGTACTCGTACATTTGTTTGTTTCTTGGGATTATTACGTGAGGTAAATGCTGTTTCTGACCCGTCGGGTCGTTTTTTGTTTTCGTCTGTCATGTTGGATGCGGAGCAGGCTGACTGGACTCTCCTGGCTTCTGCTGTGCCGCTGCCTTCTTCTTCTTCATCCTCTTCTTGTCATAAAGATGAGTTGTACTTTGTGCTTGGAGGTTTTCACTTGTTTTGTTTTTTTTTCTTCCCCTTTGTATTCAACATTACCAAATATAAACAGTAACTTCATTCCAGGTATCTTCATGATATTCAGTGACAAGTGGCCAAATTGTATTTGGTCTCATTCTCATGTCTACTCTTTAAGTGCTTTACATGTAACAATAAATATGACTTTCGAAAAGAGTTGACCATTGATTAATTTGTTCAGCCGCTGATGTCCTGACTAAGCAGAAACCAGATTCACAATAGATCTGAGCAGAATTTGATAATTAACATGTTTCTTTTTTGTTTCTGTTCATGTTTTGTAACTTTTAAGCCAAAAACATTTAAACCTCTGTGTTTCCCCCGACAAACTCCACCTGCTGAACCATCCATTAACCAACTTAATGGACCTGAGAGTTTGGGAAGAAGCAGCAAGTACACGCGTCTTCTACAACAACTTTATTGACACAAGCTTTTCCCTCTTTGTTTTTACAGCTCTCTGCTTCTCCTTTCTCTTATCTCACGTCCTGTTAGTGTCACTGCAAACACGCTTTATGCTCTTCCCTCTGTCTCATTGTAAAACACACTACCTGTTTTAAATTGCACGTCATAAAAATATGTACATCTTTCGTCATGTCCCTTCTGCTTAGTCAAGTCTACCTGAGAGGAAAAAGCAGGACTGAGCCCAATAATGTTGATACTCATATGAACATTTAAATGGACTTTAAACATGTGTTTTGAGGTGTGTATTTTTGGCTCTTTGTCAGTGTTGACAGGCGTGATTTCAGCAGTGATGTCGTCAAATGGGTGAAGGCGGTGGCAAACTGTAGTTCACTGTTCACTGGTCTGAAATGCACTCAGTCCTCTGGGCTTCGGTCCCTGAAGGGATTCTCATGAAGTCTCTCGTCCAGTTTTCCAAGGATCTGATTAAAACTGCCAGGCTCTGTCACGGAGCTGGATGATGAGGAGGAGGAGGAGGTTGTCTCCCGAGGCTTTCATCATCTGGGTTTTCAAGCTCATTTGCAGCAGAGAGTGTGTGTCTGTGTGGTGTTGAGTGAAGAGTTTGAGGCTTCAAACCATAAACACCTGAGACCATTACAACTCATTTAAGAACCTAAACACGTCCCTAATTTTTTTCATTTTAAACAACAGAAAAGAGAAGAGAGAGGAAGATCTGAAAATCGCCAAGTCTCATGTCCAAACTGGAGATGGAAAAATCAACAGCCATCCTCTCATTTCTGTAAATGAACAAAAAATTAAGCCAAAGGGGAGGAAATATGAAAAAAATGTTTGTCCTTCTCAATGATGTCACTTATTTTGGCATCAAACATTTTAATTGAATTGTTTGAAGTAAATGTCAAGGGAATGGTCTAGAAAATATCATAAATATCCCCCAAAAAATTACCATAACAGAAAAGGTGCATTTGAATTAATTGAAATACAGGATGATGAATATGAAGATAAACAACCTGACATCAGGAGGACAACCTGATGAACTGGCTGTTTGCTGTTTCTCATTACTCTCCCTGAGACGGGCGGAGGAGCGGCACCATCAACACTTTGTCCCAGAAGACTCCTCGGTCTGAAGCTGACATCTGGGCTTGTAACCTTTCAGAGACTTCCCTGCCCTCAGT
The DNA here is from genome assembly GCF_905171665.1 of Trachurus trachurus. Classification (NCBI taxonomy): domain Eukaryota; kingdom Metazoa; phylum Chordata; class Actinopteri; order Carangiformes; family Carangidae; genus Trachurus; species Trachurus trachurus. The sequence goes on along the minus strand of NC_139903.1, from coordinate 13,425,932 downwards.
CCCCTGTCCTGCCAAGCGTCCTGCTGGGACAAGGAGAGCACACTTCAACAGGAGCATCACAGAAAATCACAGAAAATGTTGCAACAGCCGGACTTGTGATTTTTTTTTTTTTTTTTTTTTTCCTTCAGCAGCTCTGGATGCAGTTTGGTTTTTCCTCTCGTAACACCGAGGATGGATTGGCTGGGAAATAGCTGCTCTGGGTGTGTCTGTGTAAAGTCACCATAAGGAGTTTATTGGAGCAACTGAAGGAAACTCAGAAGGTAAGAAGAAAGATGTGTGATCCTTTATTTTATTTTATTTTATTTTTATTGTAGCATATTCATTTTTATTTTAATGCCAATAATCTATGTTTGAATCTTCTGCTAAAGATAAAACTCAAAAAGAAGTAATCTTCCTCTTGTAGAGATAACTCTTAATTTAACATATATAAGGGTACATAAAACTCAGATTCATTTGATCTAGTACTACTGTCTATGAAGCAAACAGAAGCTGTCTCGTATATTACATAAGTCAAATTAATATACATTTGCAAATATATGTAATATTTTTAAACCACCTTACCTGGATTCATAGGTTCAATAATCTTAGTGTTTATTTAAAAAAATAATAATAATAATAACTTGTAATTTGGTCTTAATTATAAAGACAATATGAATTTTCCTTAGTGAAAAACTCACCATATTGATATTGATAAATTGACTCACTATTGACAGAATTCTCTCTTCATTCTTCACAAATGTTAAATTGTTTGTTTCACAATAGATTCAAAATTAGTACAAAATTACATTGTTCTGTGAAACTTCCTTTTAAATCACTGGGACACATGTACACCTGCACAATGAAGTGTTTCCAAAATAAAAGTCTGACAGCTTTTTTCCAAGTAATATTTGAACCAATTTAAAGGTGAATTACCTGTTTTCACATCCTCCATTTATTTCACCCAGCAGCTGTCGCGCAGTTATAACACGTACACCCTGGTTTCCTAAGTGATGCGGCTCCTGAGGGAGAGCAGCTGATTGGCTCACTGAGCCGCAGAGCTTTATACCATCCGTGTGTGTGTGTGTTTTCGTTAATGATCCACCAATTAGTCACACAATGGTAACAGTCGTCTAAACATCTCATCACCTGTCTGTGCTGCAGGGGGAGGAAGTGGTTCACTGCCCTCGTGTTGTTGTTGTTTTTTTGGGAGGGGGGGATGCTGCTCTTTGCAGATGATGAACCTCCACCACCTTAAAGTGTATTTACAACAGTCTGCATGTGACTGCACTGAGTTTCTCACGTAGCTGCTTCAGTCGCCACAGTAACCACCCGCTGTGTGATGATGGACCAGTTAAGGGACCGTGGCAGACAATCCCAGTCGTCCCCCTGTCCCCTGACTATAATCTGTCATACGCTAACGCACCATAAACACTGAGGCTCCCACTGAACTATAAAAACTTTCCTCTCCTGCCACAGCGTCACTGCGTGAAAAGTCGACTCCAAACATGTTCAGCTCTTCAAGTCACATAGAAGAAGATAAAGAAGAAGAGGAAGGAGAAGAAGGAGAAGGAGTGTCTTTAATGTGAGTGTTGATCCACAGAGTCCGATCTGAAGATGACGGGCCAGGCGGCCGAGAGGGGCCGGTCGCCCCACAATCTGTCGGTGAAGACCACCCTGGAGGAGGAGATCGAGAGAGCCGAGAGTATCCTCAGCAGGTGAGGAAGGAGGGCGATGTTGTCATGTGTTATTATTATGCACTTTGAGAGAAGCTCATCTTGGTCCTTTTCTGAAATTGTTTTTACTTTGTTTCTCCCAGGGTGCCGTCTGTCTGTGATGACACGTGCTCGGAGCTACAGAGAGTTGCTGCTCTCGACCCCCACGGAGGAAACTCCAGAAATTCTTTTCAAAGGAATGGAGCTATCTCAAGGTAAAAAAAATAAATTAAAAAAACTGTGACTGCCTCCTTCATAAAAGTCTCAGAAACTGCCAGAGAAAGTGTTGTGTTATTGTGTTGCCTCTTGGATACAGAAAATACCACTGATGCTTTATTGTCACTGTTTCCCTAGAAGTTTCAAATCTTTTGGTCAAACTTTTTTCTTGGTGCCTTGATGAGAAAGATGTTGTGGGAAGGAAAAATATTGTCTACTTTGTTCTGTCGTTGTGTTAAACTTTTTCTTGATGACCTTTAAGATGCCTTTTTCCCAGAAGGTTGACAAAAAGTGCAATCATTTCATTAAAAAAAACCAAGGAAATTAGTCATGAATCAAGTGTTTTACAAGGTTCATAGCCTGAAAATCTCTGGAAAAGATACTTTTCATTTGTGTGATAAGGAATATGTAGAGATCCAAATATTTTACAGAAAAATACAAACAGAGAAAACTTCTAGATGTCAAGACAATCGTCCTTTTCTTGATGGATGTTTCACAGAGTTTGCCTAGATTCAATGGCAGAATGGACTGAACCAGTGAGAGGCCAAATATTATACAATATTTTCAATGAACCCGACTGTTTTAGTCAAAAATAAAACAAATCTCAGTCTCACAGTCATCTATTTCAGTTTCCTGATGGAAAAGAAATCAGTCATTTTTGTCATCATCCTTTTATTTGTCCCACTGCAGCTGGTGAATCCTCTTTCTGATGTGGTTGTACAGTAATTACATTTTTTTTTTTTTTTTTTTTTTTTAATTTTTGCTTTTAATAAGCAACTTCTACAAGCTGTTTTGACTAAGGCTCCAATTCACACATGATGTTTAATTTTTTTCCCCTTTGTGTGTGTCAGACTGGTGAGCCTGGTGGTGAGGCTGAGGGAATGGGCACACAGGAGTCTGATGGAGGAGGAGGAGCGGCCCGACTCCTTCCTGGAGCGTTTCCGTGGCCCCGAGCTGAGAACGGCCCCCAGCCGCACCAGCAACACACAACCAGACGCCAACGGCAACAATGCCAAAGGGACCTTGAAGTACGCCCGCCTACCACTCTGAACCATGACTATGCACTTTGATGAACACTACAGTACATTACACTGGATGATCATTTGTCTATACCACATGTTTTAAAAGTTAGAGCGTTGCTCATCAGTTCACAACTTCACAGCATGTGAAGGCTTAAGGTTTATAGAGGTCACAACAGAGCAGATCAGATGGGTGTTTAGAGCTTCAGGGCAAAAATTAGGCCTCAGAGGTCTGAGAAATTAAGCATTTTCTACATTCAGAGGTTTTGATTGAATTCTGTTTTAGTTTTAAGGTCATAGCTCATGTTGTTTTGTGTGTAAGCGCAGCATAATGTAAGCTGGTATAATACAGTGCAAGACAATATCAAACCCCCTTAGGAATTACCCCAAAATAAAAGTTGTTGAATAATATAATGGCATTTATTGCAGAAGTATTGCATTATATATTTGCAGTGATATGCACCACTTCACTGAAACATATTATGTCTCCACCTGCTTTCAGGAAAAAGTGGGATTTGTTTGTGGTGTCCCCATCCGACAATGCCTACTACCGGTGGTTATTTGTCATCGCCACAGCGGTGCTGTACAACCTGTTCCTCGTTGTCGCAAGGTAATAAGACCACAGTTGTTATCTGTTTGCCCTGCAGCCTCCAGAGACTGGTGATGGATGAAGTGAACGGACGCAGTGTCCATTTCTTCTGCAAGAGCAGTAAATCACTGTTCTGTTTTTATCCACAGGGCGTGCTTTGACAAGCTACAGGTGGGCAATTACATCTGCTGGCTGGTGTTGGACTACGTCTCTGACACTGTGTACATTATGGACACTTGTGTCCGACTTCGCACAGGTAACCTCTAAATATATGGCCCCTGGTATCAAGACACAATGCTGTGTCTCAAATGTGCAGACTGAGTGTTACTTTCAGTTTTTCTCATGGTTTATTTTACAATACCAACAAACATTTGAAGCACAATTACACCAAAGTGCAGAATGATTTATAACTGGTGAGATTTTCAGTCATCCAGGTCACATGATGTCTGACACAAGTCAGTACATAACACTAATTAAGGCAGGTGAGGTGAGTCTGAGCTTAAACTACTTCTGTCGCTTGGGTCTGTCATTACTGACAAATTATCATCTTGTTTGTCTATTTACACCCAGACACCATCAACTACTGGTATTTTGAGTGATGTTTCTGTCCACATGGTAATATTAAGTTGTAAGGTTCAAGTACTCCAGTTTTTTTGGTTATTAGAGATTTTCACTGAAGTGAGATGCCTGTTGCTGCTGGAAACAAGGTAAATGAGAATAGTGACTCGATTGAGAGCATTAAAAGGTCGTCCTTAGAAGGCCAGAGAGTAAACCCCTGTAATATTAATAATAATAACTTTATTTATATTGCACCTTTAAAAACACAAGTTTGCCAAGTGCTTGACAAAAACAACATACAGTATAGCAACCACAGAAGACTAGTAACAAACCAGTGCCATAAAACCATAGGAGATGGCCCATTCAAGCAATATAGCGACACAGGCAATACGAGAACCCAACAACAAATTGGGACCAGGAGGACTCAAATTAAAATGCAGGATGCAGTTAATTAGATAAAATAACTAAAAGGGGGGTATGCATGACAAAATGAGATAAGATGAGATATAATAAGATAAGAAAAGATGGGATAAGAGAGTGTAAAAATAAAACTGTACAATAAGGCAATAGTGAAGGGGTGTGACAGTGAGTCTAAAAGTAGAATGGGGAACACAACCACCTAAGAGAGTAAGGGTACATTAAGACAAGGAACAAAAATGATAGGAAACAATATGAAAACAATAGGAGGATGATAAAAAGAAGAAAGTCTGTCTATACAAGTCACACCTTTCATATAACCCTTTGTAAGCTGATCCATTGTGGATCCGATCTGACATCTCAATCTGTTTTTTCTCTCAGGGTTTCTGGAGCAGGGTTTGCTGGTGAAGGACCACGTCAAGCTTAGAGACAGCTACGTCCGTACGCTGCAGTTCAAGCTGGACGTGTTGTCCATCCTGCCTACTGACCTGATCTACATCTCCACTGGCATCCACACACCACAGGTCAGGTTCAACCGTCTGCTGCGCTTCCCACGCATGTTTGAATTCTTTGACCGCACCGAGACGCGCACCAACTACCCCAACATCTTTCGCATCTGCAACTTGGTGCTCTACATCCTGGTCATCATTCACTGGAACGCCTGCATCTACTACGCAATTTCTAAGTCTTTGGGATTTGGCTCGGACACTTGGGTTTTCCCAAACATCTCCAAACCTGAGTACTCCTCGTTGACCAGGAGTTACGTGTACTGTCTCTACTGGTCGACTCTAACACTTACCACCATTGGAGAGATGCCTGCACCTGTACGAGACGAAGAGTACCTGTTTGTGGTGTTCGACTTTCTCGTCGGGGTGCTGATCTTTGCCACAATCGTGGGAAACGTTGGCTCCATGATCGCCAACATGAACGCTACCCGTGCTGAGTTTCAAGCCCGGATCGATGCCATCAAACACTACATGCACTTCCGCAAAGTCAGCAGAGAACTGGAGACGAGGGTCATCAAATGGTTCGACTACCTCTGGACCAACAAGAAGGCGGTGGACGAGCAGGAGGTGTTGAAGAACCTACCAAACAAACTGCGGGCTGAGATCGCCATCAACGTCCACCTGGAGACCCTGAAGAAAGTGCGCATTTTTCAGGACTGTGAGGCGGGACTGCTGGTGGAGCTCGTGCTGAAACTACGACCACAGGTCTTCAGCCCGGGAGACTACATCTGCAGAAAGGGCGACATCGGTAAGGAGATGTACATCATCAAGGAGGGGAAGCTGGCTGTGGTGGCGGATGACGGGGTCACACAGTACGCTCTCCTCACCGCTGGCAGCTGCTTCGGGGAAATCAGCATTCTGAACATAAAAGGCAGTAAAATGGGAAACCGTCGGACAGCCAACATTCGCAGCTTGGGTTACTCTGATCTCTTCTGCCTCTCCAAGGACGACTTGATGGAGGCAGTTACTGAGTACCCAGATGCTAAGACCGTTCTAGAGGAGAGGGGGCGAGAGATCCTGATGAAGGAGGGTCTGTTGGACGAGAACGTAGAGAGCGGCGGGCTGCAGAAAGAAGACACAGAGGAGAAGGTGGAGAGGCTGGAGGCCTCTCTGGACACACTTCAGACTCGCTTTTCCCGTCTACTCAGTGAATACACACACACTCAGCAGCGGTTGAAGCAGCGCATCACTCTGCTGGAGCGGCTGCTGAATCACATGGACTGCGGCGCGGATGCAAACCAGGACATGGACGCATACGCAGACACGGTCAATGAAACAGACCCCATGTCTGTTGCCCATAGAGACGGCTCTCCACATTGTAATAATGTGCAAATGGAGGAGGGGAAGAGCCCAACAACAAAACATTAACAGTCCCTCTGAGGAGATCTGAGATTTCCTGAAGTACTTTGATTCAGACTCATTAAGAGAGTAGGAAAACCTCATCACATCCTTTTTAACTTCCTTTGAGACAAAGTTTTATCGGTTTAGTTGAGTGTAAAGAGGCATCTGTGAGTCAATAAACAAGAAAAGAAAGCTGACAACACTGCTGTGCTCATGCAGTCTTTGGCTTCTTAACTGTGCCAAAAGCAGGGAGTTGGGTGTGTTTAATTGGGTGTTTACTTCTCTAACGATGCTGTATCCAGATACACGTCGCAAAGAAAAGTTAAAGAAGAAATTTAAATGTCACTTTTTCAACAAAACAAAAAAAACAATCTGCAAATATTTCGGACCCTTACCTTAAAAGCTCCGAAAAGTGCAGGTTGTTAAGAGTTTTGGGGTCATTCGTAAACACCTCGTGTTTGGTTGCATCAGCAGAGGGATTCAGTTCTCTTGACATATATTGTCCTCGTGCTCTGAACACCTCGTCTCTTGCTGCCTCTCCTGGGAGAAACATCCGAGGAGAGATGGTAGAAGGTGATTTGCTGGGCTCACATACACAAACAATTATTTTCCAGTGTCCTCTTCTTCCAGGTTAGATCGGAGTCAGAGATCCTGAGATGATTATCATACCAAATGTTGCCGTATGTGGGACATTTGGTTCCACTTCCACTGAAAATTATTTTTAACTCTCATGGACCAGCTCACCTGAAAATTGCAGTTGTTTCTATTTTATTTTCGACTGTGTGATATTTTTATTTGCTTTTAAGTTTACTTTGCCAGTCTTTTATTAAAATCTGTTTGTCTTTGTTTACATTTACTTCCTCCCATCTCTATTACAAACTCAACTATGTGAATTCAGGGACTGGGGATTTTCCAGTTATTCAGCCCTGCACATTCCAGGATACAAGTGAACCACATGAGCAGTGATGATAAGCGCAGCTGGAACAATGCCTCTGCAGCAGAGCTGGCTATAATAAAGAGGCAAGAGGTAATGAGTGCATATCCCCTGCAGCCCCTGAAGGAGTGGGTGGGATAAAGTGTTAAAATCTCCAGTTACCTTCTGCAGACTGGTCAGACAAGCATGCATGTTTGTTAAGTCTCACTTTTGTACAAGATTAGAAAGGAATGACAGATTCAGTTCTTAATCTTGAGTCATATCTTTGAACTGTTTTGTCAGCAGCACATGAGAATTGTAATCTTGGCCTAAATAAACCTTAATATGAGATGAAAAGATGTGGCCCACATTTGAGTGAAAAGTTGAATGTTTTCAGATTCATGAGCATCATTACAATGTAATGTAGTACTGCATTTTCACGTAAGAGTCGGCCTAAAGAATAATTGAAATGCATTAGAAACTATGGCAGCAACAGCTCAGTTAGAGTGTTTCATAGATAATGACCATGTGACACAAAAAATTAGATTAAACAGGAATTTGTAGAATTTATGAGATGTATTTTTGATGTCAACAAGTGAAGTGTTTGACACAGTCCACTGAGATGTGGTAAGCAGCAGTAATGTCATGTATTTCCATGCACCAATCAGAGTATAGCAACATTTGAATCACTATCTGATGAAAGGTTTTTAAGCTGCGAACAACCCCACACAGTCCTGATGAAACAGATTAGTTGAGTTGTTGGGTGTCAGACTCATATAACCTTCCTTGTTGCATTTGTAGTCATGGACATTTAACATAGTAGATAAAAAGTTACAATTTGCAGACAAGTTTGGGGTCTATTGAAGTGCAAAGTTGTATATGGCCTACCAACATAGGGATTTAGAAATCAGTGTGCACTTCATGCAGCTGTTTGTCATGTTCAGTTCACTGAAGTGGACACACTGCTCCATCTGCACATACACTGTTGTCAACTCCATTCAGCTCACTGAACAGGTGCACTCGTCCCCACCCCCCTCAGCTCCAAGCAACCCCCCCCACCCCGTCAAACTTTTGCCACCATGTGTTGTGTGTGCAGGACAACTGGTGCACGGTGTCAATGGGGCCTTATGTGCATGAGTGGAGGAAATAACATGAACCCTATCAGAGCAGGACAGTGTTTACTGGAGTAAATGTGTACCAGTATGTACATCTGTTCGTAACATGTAGCACAAATATAATGTTTTTGTAAACATGGACCGAAAAAAACACATTACAAATGATATTTTCTTGAATATAACTATATTGTTTGTATGTTCAAAGAATAACAGCTTACAAACTGCATCTGAAAATCAAATTTGGAGAAATCATCCCCCGATCATAGGGATTCACACACCGCACAGAGTGAATGTATTTACTGTATTTACAAAGTGTGACAGCAAAGGTAGCCGCCTCCACAGTAAACACATCTGTTCATTTTTCTTTAATGTGTCAAGTTAGGACAAATATTTCAACAGAACGCATCACTGCTCAAGATACTGTAGGAGACCATATGATTTCTCCCGTAATAACTGTGATTGAATGTGAAGATATAGAGGAAAAAACGGTGCAGGGCTGCTCGTATGTATCGTGGAGGTGGAAGACCGCAACATGGCATCTGTGGTCTGTGCACTGATTGGCTGAAGAGTATCCACTGGGACAAATGTGCCAGCTAGCGCATTCGCATGTGCAGGCTGTGCTTGGGTCCGTCCACCCGCTCCAACTTCTCAAAGTGTTTCCTAGCATTACGGATATTGATGAGAGTGGCTGCAGATGCTAGAAAATAAAACATAATTTGTAATTATTATCATCTTTCTTTGGTTTTTGTTAACTATACACACACACACAAGGTGGACAATGGCTATTTTAACTACTTACGAATGGACGGGTCTGACATGATGACCATGACATATGTGTTGGAGGTGAAGACGTCAATGAAGGCCGCAAAGTTAGAGTTCCTCACTTCCATGCTTTGGAAAGAGGCTGCAAGTTTACTGTAATAAAAACATGAAAAAAAAAAAAGATTAAAATGCTTAACCCTTTATAGAGTCATTTCATTTATTTATTTATAAATGTTAGAATTATTATAATGTTAGAAGTTACCATACATTATTCTTCGGTGATAGAATTAAAAGAACAGTTATCAATACATAAAAATATGTGAAAAAAAATATAAAAATACTTTTCTAAAACTTAAGTACTTGGTTTAAACTTAAATAACTTTTTTATTTTATTAATCAAAGATAAGTTACTGTGTTGTGTGTCAGCAGCTTGAACTTACCTACAGCTGAGTTTGAACTGCTTAATAATGTTACTGATCTTCTCAAACCGGTGAGCGTCGCGCTGCTCTTTGCACTGATAGTGGGATATCACCTGCGTTCACAAAACACACCGTGTAAAAAATAACAAGAAATGACTATGATTTCTAGATCCACATGTTCTGCCCAGATGCTGTGGTGCCAGAGGAGGCAGCTGCTCTCACCAGGAAGGTGGCTCTCTCAAACAGAAGGACTTCATCTGCCTCGATGATCTGTGCAAAATTTCTCAGGTTTGTCTCGAGCTGCTGGACGTTGGGGATGAGCTGGTACACTATGCTGGACCAGGCCTGGAAACGAAGAATAGAAATGTCTTTTAGATTTATCAACTTCATCCACTTAGGATTCAATGTCCAGTCCGGCAGATTCCCAACCTTATACAGGGTTTCATCCCAGATCGATGTCCTGAAGCATGTGCAGGCCAAAGGTCTGGAGAGTCTCTTCAGATCTTCTTCGCGCTCTTTAAAGATCTATAAAAACAGTTCACACCTCCAGTCAGCTTAGTGGGTCACAGGAAACCAAGGACACAAATCATATGAAAACACAAATTAACTACACAGAACCTTGTCTATTAAAAATATAAATGATTAATAGGATAAAATCAACAATATTAAGTTTATATTTTACAGCCATGTGGAGAATTACGGTCTCTTTTCATATCGAGGCTTTTCTTTAATTTTCTATGCCGATTAAAATTCATTCTGGCTGCTAATGCTAAAATAATATTTCATATTTAAAACAACAACATGCGATCTGATGCATACATGATGTTGCAAGCAGCCTTAACAGCCATAATATTTTAGATGTAATATCACAGGATACTTGTATTGCTTATAGGGTCATTGATAAGTGACCACTTTGATTTTATGTTACTTACTATGTAAAATTACCTTTGTAAGCCTTCTAGAAAAAAAAAAAGGTAAAACATTCACATTATTACCATTTGTTTATTTCCTCAGTTATTTATCTATGTTCACTTTCTGAGGCATCATTTTAAGCTACAATTACTTAAACATACTGGCACCAGAAAGAGCACCACTTTCACCAAAGGAGGGCAGTAGTTACACTGTTTGTGGTGCAAGTGTGAACATGACATGAAAAAGAAAAACAACATCATGCAGGTAATAGAGGATCAGTATTATAGATTGATGGTGTGTAAACTGTTGGATATAAGCTCACCAAATCTCTCTGGTCTTCCTGCACCAGGTCCATTTTGTGGACCAGGCAGAACACTTTGGCATCAGGGGAGTTCTGCAGGATGGCCTCCAGACACGACTGGTAGTAATGCATGTCTTTCTCCAGCTCACGACTCTCGACGTCGAATACATAAATAAGAACCTCTACGTTTCTGAAAATGTTGTCCCTCTGGCTGGTGAAGTAGTTCTCCATGAACGTGTCTTGTCTGGTGTGTGGAGAGGAGCAAAGAGAAGTGTTTAACAGGAGTTTATTAGATGACATAAAACATATCACTTGTCTAATATGACAACAAATACGCAGAGTTGTTTACCCTCCACAGTCCCACAGGTTTAGGACCAGATTGCCAAGAAACCGCACATGGGAGTGCTCCACGTCAACTGCATTAAACATAAAATGACAAGATTTTTTTAGGGAGATCAAATAAATAAATAAAAAGCATCTTCAGATGGCAACTTTCTTTATAACTGGTGCACTTACTTGTAGCTCCAAGGCGGCGTGTGTCTCGAGCTATGTAGTTGGCAAAGATGATTGATCTCATACTGGTCTTTCCAGACCCACTTTTTCCCATCAGTAGCACCTGAAAGAACATGTGCAACAGATTAGACCAGGGGTGTCAAATGTACGGCCCGCGGGCCAAAACCAGCCCGCCAGAGGGTCCAATCCGGCCCTCAGGATGAATTTGCCAAGTGTGAAAATTACATAGATGACAGAAGAGGCATCATATTGTTGAAATCGCACATATTTTTTATCAAGAAATTTCAGGTTGTTCATGTTTTGTAAAAGGATAATTCATTAACTATGAACGTCTTAATAATGTACTAAAACAAAGGGGAAAATTCAACGCTCTTTTTTTTGTAATTCTCTTTTATTTATAGGTTATAATGCTATTATTTTACTGGCCCGGCCCATTTGAGATCAAATTGCTCTTTATGTGGCCCCTGAACTAAAATGAGTTTTACACTCCTGGATTGGACCATATTTATGAACCCAGACACCTGAGGTATTTTACTCGATTGGAAAATAGCTAAATGCTTTCAAAATTGCAGGATTGGATAGATGGGTGAAACAGTGCCAGCACCTCCAGATTATACTAAGGTGCAGCACATGATTTATTATTATACTTCACCACAGTTTATGATATAAATGCAAGACTGGCTGGCTGTGTATCACCTTTTTCTTCATGGCTGTGCTTGACATCCCCCCTCAGCAGACACGGTGTGGAGTATCTCTGTGAGCTGCAGGTCCGGTGACTTCAGTCTGTGTCTGCAGCAGCAGCTCTCCTCTCCCTCTGCTTCAGCTGCGGAGCAAAACACAAATATTTTTCACCTAGCTGCCACTTAGCTCTGGTGAAGCCGAAAGAAACCACATGTGACAGCGGAGGACGCGTTTAAAAAGCCCCAATTAATGGACAAGTGTAAATGTTTAGCTTCGTTGTTAAATTTGCGGGTACTAAATAATCCATAACCAGTTTTTAAATGTCAATTTAACTCTTTTCCCTGCTCCGGATAAACACCTAAGCTAATGCTAACGTAGCCACCACGACAGATACATGTCAACTAGCGGAGCCAGGCTACACAGGTTAGTTAGCTACCGAGCTGTCTAGGTTAAAAATACAGCGGTGTATCGTCGACTTACCGCGTTACTTTTATCCAAGCAGCTTCAGAGTCTGTTTTTGAATTAGTTTTAAAGAATATAGTTGTACACATTACTTAGGGGGAAGCAGGCAGTGAAGTCAGGATCAGCTGCTTCCTGTTTACGCCACAGTCACATGAGACGACCGCTGGGTTTTGTGCCCCGGGTTTTGTCTCGCAGCTCAGGTTGTTGTTGTTGTTTTCACCTCTTCACTGGCAGAGTAAATATTTATGTTAAGATTTAAACAATATGAGATAAATAAATAATAATGCGGGTGAGAGCAGTCGATAGCGTCGACGTCTTTTGTTTAAGAGATTTTTGAAAGCAGGATTGGAGCTGCCTGACAGACCGTACACAGGGAGCACACTCTGTCTCTTCCTCTTTTCAAACACAGATTTTAGTTTTTATAGATAATAATACATTTAGATTTAGAACTTTAAACTCCATGTTGTAAATATTTTTATGCAAAGTTGACCAACAGTGTGGGTTTGAGTCTTCACTGTCCTTTTCTCTCATAAACTGAAATGCATTAGTCTGTTAATAAAGCTCTTGCTGGTTCTTACTTTTTCAGACATAAATCCTTCCATGCTGTTGTTTGAATTATTCTTGTGATACATCTTGGTACAAAAAACAGGCTGAATAAGAAAAGGATTAACAACAACAGCAACAACAATACAGCACTTTATTTACATTAATTTAAAAGAAGCAGAAATGATACACCTTTGAAGGTAGTCATAACTTCTATTAACATAAGTCTCTCTCTTTTTTTGCTTTCAATTTATTTTGAAATAGTTGTCAAGACTACAGTAATGCATTTCACATAGTGGGGTCCATAAATAAACTGAAGTTAATGCAGTGCTACATTTCCTGACTGGGGCCACCAGAGGGTAGTGAACAGACATGTTTCCTTATAGAGTCACTCCTTCGTCAACAACATGTGACAATCGTGGTGGATGTATAAGGTTTCATAATACGTCTATGGTGTCAATCACGTGTCAGTTTACAGACTACCACACCATTGAAACCAGTTTTAAAATAAAATAATCTGTCTGCCCGACAGAACTGCTTTTAAATGTGGTGGATAAAACTATCAATACATTAAATATTGCAAGACTGTTGTGACAGAATATCTTTCTGTATTTTTCCAGCTGATGACTGAGTTGTGGGGTCTTACTGTGATCACTAGAGGGAGATAAATACATGATTTAACTATAAATTCAACATCAGCAAGGCCTCATTCACTGTAAAAGAAGTCAACAGACTTCTCATGCATCGATACAGGTAGATCACAGGTATGAAACATGGTATGAATGTGTCTTGGTGCATAGCAGGACGACATCCTCAGACTAAAAAGGGGGAAATCAAAGGCCTGTCCTTAATTAAGTAAATTCTGCATATTTATGCACAGACTCTTGAAATCATGAAACACTTGAATAACCAGATATGATAACAGCTTACTCGTAGCCCTGTAGTTCATGCAAATCTCTCAGTAAACATGATAAGAAAAGTCTGATGTTTTTCTTGCATAGAAAAGCACATTTAAAAGCCCACAGTGATGGATTAGCTCCGATTTCATCTGCATGCAGCGGAGCATTAAATTCAAAGGTTGTGTCGGAGTAAGGACTTCTCCTTGAAGGGAGTTATGATCATCAAGTTCGCAGCGGCAACACAGAGATTGAGAGAGAGGTAACGGTTGTCTCTTAAGCTATTGCCACTGGCAATGATGTGGTCAGAAATAAATCTCACACAAAGACAAGTAAAGAGCAAATTACATATTTAACAGTTTGAACCATATTTCTCAAGGGATGTGAATGGTCACTACTGACTGCACTTTAATGTCAGATGTTCGGGGGTCAATATGAACTTTCATCTCCTGTTCACCTCAGATTTTAAGTGCAAATCTGTTGCAACAGAAAAATACACAGCAATTTCTGCAATGGGTATACATAAGGTATACATTATGTGTTTTTCAAAATAGACATTTAACTACAGAAAGAGCAGAGATTTATGTCAAATTGCTGTCAATTAGAAATTAATTGAAAAGGCAAAGAGTTAAAAGTATTATAAAATTTTATTGTTTACTTTCTGTGTGTAATCTCCCAGCTGTAACCCATTTCCAAGCAATCAGTGAAAACACTTTAGATGACCAGACAAACACGTGGGCTAGTCACCCAGCCTTTGTCAGAAGTAAAATACAACATATCAACTCAAGAAGTCTATTCACCAGTATGGGAGGGAGGTCTTCACACTCTGAAACCAGGAAGAGAAAATGCATATACACTTTCTGCAATCATGCAAAAACTGAATTCTATCATCCAAAGCCTTAAGCCTAACCACCATAAGTACATTTATATATAATATACAAGATCGTAATTGGTTTAATCCAAATTATTTTAATGTGTGCCATTCTTAAGAATCCATCATTAACAATAAAGTTAAATTAGATCTTCTTTATTGGTAATTATGTATACTTAAAGAATACACACATCTTCCATACCCAGCACCTCTATTTATTTAAGGTGTCTTATTACTGAGGTTATTATCATCATCATCATCATCAACACAGAACCAACAAGGACCATGAGAAAACAAACAAAAAAAGACACAGTAGCTCCTCAAGAGGGACAGATAGATGTAAAGAAGAGAGATGTGATATAACTCAAAAAGGTGTTTGGGACTTATGTTCAGGTAGTGTACAGGTGTTTTTAGCGCACTGCAGATGTCCTTCACATTTGATCTCTGAGTTTGGCGAGTCTTGAAGAAAGTTCATCCTATGGACAAGAGAAAGCAAAGACAGGCATAAAAAGAAGGAAAAAAATGAACACAAGTCATCTGGAAAACACATTACATCAGGCTTTTGGCTAAATCTTTGTTTGACAAATACAGTTTTAAATCGCATTTCTGGAATCACAAAAACCTGTGTAAGTAATCATGTCCGTGTAGCAGTAACAGGAGTGAGGTTTTTATGTAATAAAAAGCTACTTAAGCTCAGGTGACTGGACTGTAAAACAAGGATATTGTGGAAAGATAGTGTACCTGCTCTGCAGAGGCAACGCTGGTACCCACAGATCCCGTCTGTCCCTGAGGGAGCTCCATGTTCAGGTCCAATCTAAAACAGGATACACACATCACAATTTAAAACAGACTCTTAGATAGACACACTAGATGCAGTGCTGTTGCTTACAATGTACCGACTAGTGCTTTCAGATTAATTGCAATGACAACTAGGCACTTCGATGTATACTGGCACTCTATGAATGCATTCGCCATGTTTCTACATTTAGTACCACATGTATTCAGTAAGTGCAAGGAGATCAGGTAAAAACCAAAAGACCATAGTCAATGCTTGTTATGGTGTTAGAGATAATGAGATAATGTATGTGAGCTAACATTATTTCAAAACCAATATTGAGACAAATTAAAAGCTTACCCTGCTTCATCTGCCATTTCATGCAGCAATCCCTCCACTTGGTTCTGAAAAACCCAGTCAACATTTTATACATTAGATATACAGTAAATGCGTTTGAGTTTAAATCAGCTTGCTAGATAACAAGAAAGATTATGAGAAGGGCAGAGAAATGTACCTGTGGTGTCGTGAGTGTTGTTGTGCTGCTCATGGTGTCCTCCATCTGGGCTGTCTGAACATCCAGAGTTTCAAACTGGTGTTCAAATTTGTCCATGAGAGCTGAAATCTGAAAAAGAGAGAATTGATGAATTGCTGAATGACTCAGAGACAAAAGATTATAACGTTTTTGTGTGAACGTTACACTACCTTTTCCAGATTCATACTCTTCAGGGTGGAATCCATGCCCTTCACCACTCCTGCCATAGATTTTGTGACCTGTAAAAAGAAATAAAGAAATGACAAAATCAAGCTCTCCAAAGTCTGAAATGCCAACCTACAGCCTGTAGGTGTAGGTGTAGGTTTTCTCAGCCTACAGTAGTTTGCAGTGACTCTGTTTTCAACGTACCTGGTTCATTGTAACTGCAGTTTGGACCCTTGCTGCCACTGCATCTACCCGAGCGCTCATCCTCAGGAAGTTCACAGACTGGTTCTTCTGTCTGATGGCGTTCTCTGCATGGATCCTGGCCACTTCCATGTTCCCCTTCTGGATGGCCTAGAGACCACAGAGACAAAATTAAGTGTGGGCATCAGTCTTGTGAAGTCTTGATGAGTGGATGTGTGAAAGTGCAACTTACTTTCTTGACTTTAACCTTCTCTGCTTTTTCCTCTTTGTCACATTTCTTGGAGTTTCTTTGTAGTTCTTTGGCAGCAAACTTTAAATTGAAGAGTTGTTCTGAAATGTGCAGTTAAAGAAAAAAAACATCCCAAACAAACAAACGACAAGGAACGTTGGGATGACCACTTCAATTACTTATAATATAGTTAAAATATGACTGTTCTGTGGGTTTGGCATGAGGGGATGGCAGTGGTTATCTTAGTCGTCTCAACTGAAATCCTGTAAGAAATGTGTTTGGTCAAGAGCAAGGAGTCCAACAATGACCATTTAGTAAGTTGTTTAAGCAGCATTTTAAAGTATTAAATTGCCTCAATGCTCTATCACTTCAGTTTACACTGTACTTGAGTGGTGTACCAACATATTCACAGGGTTACACCAATTCATGAGATGGCTACAGTATCTAATATCAGATCCAGGGGGCTGTTGGCAGTGATGCTGACCACATAAAGTGGATGAGGTGTGAGACCTGATGCACCCACATTAAATACAATTCCTCTGTCATGTCCCTATAAAATTCCATGTACCTGCTTTTATTTACATCTTGCCACGTCAGGCTGCTAAGCAACAGCTAATAAACATATTTTTATTCAATTAATATTTTTATTCTATCTTTATGTCAATAAAAAAATTACAGATTGTGAATCTGGAACAGAGAGCGCTGTTACCTCACGGTTAGACATCTCAATCGTTAAAAGAACAATTGAAGAATCTCTACAAATTTGCAATAAATTAAAATTAAACATTATTTGAACCTGGAGCTTTTTAGGCCCATTCAGTGTCAAGAAGTCTTGACCAGATGTCTAATAGTATATTCATAACTTAACAGCTTTTACAGTAGGGCAACAAATACACCATGCTGGCATTTCAGTGTATATATCAGCCTAAAAAAATATAAATGTGTAGACTCTTTTTTCTGTAATATAAAGACAAGAAAAAAGAAAATCTTTGAAAGAAATAATAATTTCAAAGTTGGCAAAATCTGTCAAGCTTTTGTTTGCAATTTAAAATAGCTGCAGACAGAGACACATCCACATGATGTAACTGTTATCATTAGAGTTTCCCTTTTAATCTTCAGTGATTAGCCTACTGTGAAACCTTAATAGTGTTGTGTTAAATCAAGGAGGGCCATGATACGGTTACCAGAAACGACACACAGGAGTAATCGCCTCCATTATGAAGAGTATTAAGTAACACCTGGTTTAAAGTGAACATTACCCTGTCTCTGTTGTTGGGTATTTCCAACCATTAGCTTCCCAGGCCCTGAACTCGACTCGGTCCTACTTATCGACGCCTGTGGTCGACCAGGAAGCGTCAATGTTACTCCAAAATACACCTTTTGTATCTTTGGGCTATATTTTAACTATTTATGGTCGCTTCAGTTGTCTGACACAAATAAATCTAAACCAGCACTGTCATAACCCACCGTGTTGTGGTCGCTCGCTGAGCCCTCGTATTGACATTACACCACAGTCTCGCCTCCTTTTCTCACCGCTCTTTTAAAAGGATACTCTCCAAGCTCGGCATCTTGAGGCGGCTCTTCGCGAAACCAAACGGTTACTCGGTAGAATCTAAACGGACAGAGGACAACAGATAGTTCACTAATGCCAAAACTTGTCCGTGAAACTTCAGCTTCCCTTCTCTCTCGGTGGTTGCGCTCTTCGCCTTTTCTCGCACTTCCTGGTGTCTTACCAAAATATGAACGACGTCATCGTCACGTGGTGGCGGTATTCCATTCGACGTCACGAGGAAGCTGCCCCACTCCCCCTCCCCCTCCCCCTCCCCTTCGCAAAATGTGAATGAAAAGAAGGAGAAGAGGGGGAAAAAGAACAACTAACCGTTAACGTTCAGGTTCAAACACGACAACGTCAACGTCTGTCATTCTTCCGCGTCCTCGGTGTTGTTTATATGTGAGTGAACACACACACAGTCTGATATTCATTAAAAAAAAACATGTTTTTGCGGCGGAGTGGTGGGCGGTGAAAGCGGCTGATTGATGATTAGATTTACGGTGTGTGGACCACGGCGGCGGGGAGAGAGAGGATGACTCACTCCGTCTGATGTGATGTTCACCCCGCAACAGCAAACCTCGGCAGTGCGGTGGCACGCCGGTAGTACGTATACATGATACAGGCATGACATTTCGGTGCGGCACACCAATAAAAAGTCAAACTTTATCAAAACTGTTCCGATGATAAACACAATTTTGCTTGTTTTAAAACTTGAGTGGTCGTCGCTTGGTAGTTTTTTTTTTTTTTTTTGACAAGAGCACGAGCGTCGTGATTTACCGTAAATTTCGTGACGCCTGATTGCCATGGAAACAGTGCTCCTGTGCTGAGAGGAAACTGTCCGCGTTAACTTCAACATCAACCTCTCCAACAGGGTCGGATTTAAACCTGTTGGGTACCTCACTGTTTATTTATTGTTTCTTCTTTTGCTGCTCTGGTTTTACTTTCCGTTTTTAATTTACCCACAAACCAGGTGAGTTTTTCTCTTGCTTTTTCTTTTTCTGTGCGACTGTTGTGTGTCATTCTGGCCAAACGCAGATAACCTTTCAGTTTTTTTTCTCTACCGTATATTATTAGACAGTTTCTTCCACAATATCAGCATGCTCATTTCCTCGGGCTGGTTATCAACTTGTGAGCTGCATTTATACTAGTAATACAAAATACAGATTCTTTGCTTATTTTGAACTAATTGTGGATTTAGTTAGTCTGCAACATTTTGAGTTCAGAGAACAACATACTGTATCTGGCTAATGGCTGTGGTGAAACACTGAATATCTAGAACAGTCTGTGCAAAATGTTGATGGCCATGGCAGCTTTTGAAAATGCCCATCAACATACATGTCTCCACATCACGACAATCTTTAGGCTGAATAAAACAGCGTGTAATGTGACCATGCAGGCGTATACTGATGAAACATTTGTTGAAAGTCACGACCCTAAACGCAACCTGAAGTGGTGCATTTAGTGTCGTTTTTTGCGCACAGGGAAAGAATCCAGGAGAGCCAGCGAGTGATGCTTCATTCAGTGGCTGTATGACTCATATAGTCTTATCTATAAAGAAGCCAAGAGGCAGGAGAGCAGTCCTGCTGCAGGACCGAGCTGATGTAACCCGTGAGATTCACTAGAGGCTGCTGTGGGCCACGCTTCCCTGTGTGCCCCCGAAATACTGTCATCCACTGACAGCATTTACACTGATGATGACCGCCAAATCCTATCACAGGCTCTGCAAGCAGCAGGCTGTGCACGTAGCTGCACTCTACACGACCAAGTGCTAGTACATCACTATACAGATAAAATCAACCAGCAACTATTACATACTATTATAAACTATTTATTACATGAAGCTATTTTCACTCTGGCTCTGTTTTTTTGGAGTTCATTTGAAAACAACAATACAGTTTTTGAAACAGTAACATTATCTTCTGTTATCATCCAAACTACTGTAGAAAATACTAAAATGCAACAAGGAACAAACATCACCTTTGGTTTTATACACAAAATAGATAATAATTCATAATGATGATGTTATTAAAATTTGGTGCATCCTCATCTTTTATTTCAAGCTTAACAAATTTGTATTGATTCACATAGAATAAAACATATTTGAGTAGCCTATTGTTATGATGGAGTAGCAGTGCAACCAGTGTCTAGATTATTTTAACAGAAGAAATGAGCACATTTGAATCCCCTTCCCCTTTTTAAAAAATGATAGGGTAGTGCTGACTAAAACATAAAGACAAAAAAGAAAAAAATATAATTCATCAGACTTTATTACTGATCCCTCATCCCTACTGTTTTATCTGAGTGTAAAGATCCTTTAACGCCTAGCAATAGGCCAAAATTGTGACATTTTCCTCAATAGTGAGTGAGTCAGCGAGCATTAATAATGACGTATACGCTTTTCCCTCTTATAAATACAATGTTGTCACATTATAACAGCAGGAATAAACACATCTTCAGTCAAATGCATGCTGTTTAATAGCAACATTAATCCAGTCAAGTGTAGAGCCACAGCATCATGTAGTTTGTCACAACAGGCTTCAATGCTCTTATTTTAGACAGAGAGTTCTCATACGCATAGATGCAGTAGGAACAGATATGTTCTTCTATCACCCTGGTTGTTCCTGTTTGTTGACAGCCAGTGAATAACACACAGGTGAGTCACCTGTAACCAGCATATGGGTGGATGATCATGGAAGAAATTCAACAAAATCCTGTTTGACAAATGATTAAAATAGCACGAGAAACAGTAATGACAAACACAGCCCTGCTGGAATGTATTGTCTCACTCTCAGCCAAAAAAAGTTCAAACCTCACAAAGCATTCTGGGAGGGCCTGTAAAGTCACCACGTTCATTTTATTCACAAGTCAACCAGCCACATAATACTAATTTATCTACTTCATTGGATTAGTTGAAGAAAGAATGTGTTATTATTGACTGTTACATTGTCATTGATCTGTGGAATATCAATTTTAAGAAACTAAATTAAGCTCACATTTTAATTTTCATGCTGTAATTATAAGTCCACCTTTAAATGGCATGTATTCGACATCACCATGTGTTATAATACTGATGCCACCTAGTGGTAGAACGCCAAACAAGTTGATCACAGAGACATCCTCAGTCTGTTGAACTCTCTTTGAGTATGTTGTTGCCCTTTATGGTTGATGTTGAATTTCAAATGTAGCCGATAAACAGTGTCACAGTTGAGGGCCAAATGAAGACGTCTTTGACAAAAGCCCTCAGCACAGGTATTCTGATTTGTCTGAATGTAATTGTGCTCTTGGGATTTCAGGATCAGACAAAAACAAAAGGCCAAATGCCAAGCCTTCAAGAGACTAGACTTTCAAGTAAACAAATGAGTGGAAAATACACTCAAGGATAAGGTTATAGAAAAGGGAAGATACAGAGAATGATACAATATGTAAATAAAAAAATGTGTTTTCTGTTAACATCACCATTTGCAAAGGGCGTCTTGAACAGAAGACAGAAAGGCAAGGCCTTCTTTCTTAGGCATTGATGAGAAAAGTTGTTATTTTAGATTACAACACTAGCCATAATGCAATACACATGTCAGACCTCTATTTCACAGGTAAGGATGATGGAGCTTCAAACGGAGAAGAGGTTCCACAACTTGACCCTTGAGCAAGTCCAAGCTCTGGACAAGGTCTTGACAGAGATAATCCCGATCCACGGACGAGGAAACTTTCCTACACTGCAGGTGAGAGCAAAAGACATCATTCGTGTGGTGAAGGATCGCCTGGTTGAAAGAGACATCCAGGTGAAAGATATACGCCTTAATGGTGCGACTGCCAGCCATGTCCTGGTGAGGGATAATGGCCTGGGCTATAGTGATTTAGACATCATTTTTGGAGTCGAGCTGCCCAGACAGGAGGACTTCCAGGTGATTAAGGAGGTGGTGCTGGGTAGCCTGCGAGACCTTCTCCCCTGTGGAGTTAACAGGCGGAAGATTACTTGCCTGACAATGAAGGAAGCATATGTGCAAAAGATGGTGAAAGTTTTCAATGAGCATGACAGATGGAGCCTTATCTCACTGTCTAACAACAGAGCTAAAACCGTGGGGCTCAGGTTTGTTAGTTCCCTTCGAAGACAGTTCGAGTTCAGCGTGGACTCGTTCCAGATAATATTAGACCGTATGCTAGAGTCCTACTGGGAGACTGAAAGGAAACAAGGAGGAAAGTTGGCGCTGAATGCTGGGAACATGGCTAAAAGAGACAATGTTGATGAAAACAAAAAGCAAGCGCAATCTAGCAAACCTCAAGATCCTGAAGAGGATAATGACAAAGACTCTGCAATGGCAACAGGTGGAGAAAGTCAGTGTCCAAATGAAGCAGATTCTGTGCTTGAGAAAGATCTTCCACATTCAAAGATTGAAGATGCCGATGGAGATCATGCGGCACAGCAGGTGTCAGAACCGGAGAGCAGTAACTTGCAGCAGGAGGAGGTGGATGGCATCGAGGATGTTCATTCAGAGGAGGACATTGTGTTTGAGCTTTGTGAAGAAACCGGAGAAGAGAAAGAACAGTTTCACGGAGCTTATTCTTTAGTTTCATCCCCTAAAACTTTATTTACAGAGGTCAGAGATCCGCTGATGTCACATGCATGTTTAAAGCTGCAGAGTAATGAAGAGCTTCATGAATCACAAGCTTCCCAGCCTGTGTCGATAACGCTTATGGAAAAGTCATCTCTACAGGAAATAGTTCATTGTGAGGAAATTGCTCAGTTTAAAGTAGACCCTGTAATCTGCAAGACTGAAAATACTTCAGACCGACAAGATTCACATCTTGAATTCTCCTTCCCCCCTCCAGCTAAGAAAACCTGCAGCACATCACAGGACATTGTGCCAGACTTTTGCCCCTCACCAAAATTACAAAGAAAAATGTCACGGAAGATGATCACTAAGCCTGAAAAATGGTCTTTACTAACTGATTTGTCAGATCTTACGACACAGTTGTTTCCACCCATAGAAATACCCAAACCACTTCAGCCAAAACCTCCTTCACTGGATAGTGCTCAAGCTCCTTGCTCAAATGTACCAGCCTCCAAGTCAGAGGACTTTGTGGGATCTGTGAGAGCATCTGTACCCTCAGACAGTCCAGCCAGTGCACTTCAGGATGGGACTGGTTCAAACAAAAGCGAAGAACAATCTGTTAAGCCAAAACACTCAAAGATGCCCCCTGACTCGGAGACTCAGAGCCACACACCTGTAGCAGTTACCACCACACAGCCTCAGGTGGACGAGCAAAAACCTGTTTTGACAGACTCAGTCCCGAACAGCTGTGGGTCAAGCTCCTGGATGGGAGCGGCAGGGGAGCCCACTATCACTGTGGAAGCAGAGTGCATGTACGGAGACTTTGAGCAGGCGATGCACCACCTCCGCCACCACCTCATTGCCACCCACAACCCGGAGGAGATACGAGGAGGGGGCCTGCTGAAATACAGCGACCTGTTGGTGAGGAACTTCAGGCCAGCCAGCGAGACAGAGATCAAGTCTCTGGAGCGGTACATGTGCTCCCGCTTTTTCATCGACTTCCCTGACGTGAGCGAGCAGCAGCGGAAGATCGAGGCCTACCTGCAGTGCCATTTCATTGGCAACGAGGAGGCGAGCAAGTACGACTACTTGATGACCCTTCGACGCGTCATAGACGAAAGCACGGTGTGTTTAATGGGACACGAGCGGAGACAGACGCTCAATATGATCACAGTGCTGGCTCTGAGGGTGCTGGGCGAGCAGAACGCCATCCCCAACACGGCCAACGTTACCTGCTTCTATCAGCCGGCTCCATACATGACGGAGCCCATTTACAGCAGCTACTTCATCACCCAGGCCCAGCCTCCACTCGTCTACCACCCCTACCCTCTACACGTCCACATGCAGACTGGCCTGGTGTAGCTGCAGTGACGTGCCCACAGGGAGGCGTGTAGGCTTTCAGCATGGTGCTCTGCAAGCAGAGGCACAAATGGAAGTTTTAACAACAACAAACAACCACTGGCATAGAAAGTGTTGTTTAATGCTTTGAAATCCCTCCTGCTTACGACATGAAAGCTCGTGAAAGGTCAGAACTGAAAGGGGTCTGGAGGCAAAGCTCGTTGTCACCCTTTCAAGATGAAGACTTTTGAAAAGGAAAGAAATGCTAGGAGCCCACTTTTTTCAAAGCTCAGAGAATTTCATTAAAGCAGAGGGACTTTGTTTACTGCCATTTCGGCCCAGTTTTGGCAGGACTCTGCACAGGTCACGGTCCCCTGTTGAGGAGAACATCGCAATGTTATAATTCTCTATAGCTCCAAGAAGAAACTATATAAAACATCATTTCTGAAACACCTGTTGGCGACAGAAATCTGTGTTTAGATCAAGTTTGAAAAATGATGAATTGTTAATGTTTCCGAGGGGTTTTAACCCCCCTGTGGCTGTTTTGTGAATCAGCATTCTCTGTAGAGTAAAATTCAGCACGTAGCTATACTTGTGTATTCACTGTATAGAAATAGGAAACCAGACATACATCACCTAACTTTGCTGTGATATTTCCATGCTGTCATAAGTTTTGCAGTGAGTGTAAACATCTGATTTTAAAGGGAGAATCAAGAGATGCCAGGTTCAGGTCTGTGTGAGACTGTCCTAAAACTTTTGTGATGGTGAAGAATGCTAAAGCATGTTTAAAAAAAGAAAGAATGAGAGATAGAGATATAAAAATATCAAGTCCATGTGAAAAGTGTTTTTCTGAACATGAAATATTAATGAAAAGAAATGTGAAAGTGTGGGAAATTATCTGGCAACATCTGCTATCATCAAGAACCCACCACTCATGATAAAAAAAAAAATCTGGTTAAGAAAGTATGTTTTAAGGGTCAAAATGATTATATAATGTAAAGAAAGGGTGAAACCCATAATATAATGACAGAAACCAGTGAACCACACTTCTCTTTTTACTCCTGTATATTCTCTTATTTCTCATCAGAGAAACATCACAAGGATTTGTGTCCTGGTGGCCATATGAAGAAAGCCTTGGCTGTTGTGTCATCAATTTTGAATAAACTGTGTTCACATGTTAATATGTTACATGGTGACAGTTGCTTGTTGTAGTGGACGTAGTGGATGTCAGTTCTGTCAGGATTTTGCCCGCCACCGTGTGCAAACGATGTTACTGCACATTTCAGTTATACGGAACAATCTACGAAGCAGGCGATAACTTATTGCACTTTGTTCCCTGTATGTTTGTTTGTTGTGTATTTGCATAGCTACAGTACATGTATTGACTTTTTTAAGCACAGGTTTGGATATGTGGGCTGCTCACACTAAATCTTGAGACTGAAGCACAATGTAAATGCACATAGCTGTTGTTGAGTAGATAAGGTGTTTCAGACATGCTTGTGAATCTCCAATTAAATATTGAGGACATCTAGATGCCGTGTGCGATATCATGTAGCTTTAAAGTGATGTATCTATCTTGAACCTCTGGGTATGTTGTGTGTCGTTAAGGAAATGTTTCACCAGTAGAGAATGTCAAATAATCCTGTTATGATGTAGTTGCTCAGATTGTTGTGTTATTGTGATAATAAATATAACACAACTGTGCTTTGTCTGGACTTCTCTCTTGCTGTTTTGAGTAACACTGCTACTGCAAAGCCAGCCATTTGTACATTTTTCATTCATTTATGGAGGATAAGCACATTTTCAATGATTTTACTTGATTGCATCTCCTAATCAAATGTTGTTTCCCCATCATACCAAGGCTTGGTATCAGGGCAACATTATTGTCATCAAAATACACAAACCTCTTTACAGATACCCTTTCAGTGGTCATAAATAAATCCCTTTTTTAAACATGTGCCCCAATATGATTAATGTTCTGTTGTTCTGTAATGTACTGTTTATTTCATTTTAAGTTTTCAAGTTATATTTTCAACAACCAGCCTTTTTTCTTATTCAAATTTCAAGTGGACTTTTAGTCCTGTCAGTGTTTGGTTTTTAGATTTGAGGACCTGCTGTTTTCAAGTATGGTTAATATTTCCTAACAAACAAAAAAGTACTAATTATACTTTATAATTTACATTTCATTTTAAACGAAACAAATTAGTAAGATTTAAAAGTTTGCTGGTGTTTCAAGCATTAAGTTAAATTGGATGGTCTCCCACACTACTGACATGTAGTTACTCTCAGGTACATGAGGACACAGAGACTTATTGAAAGTAAAAGCAAGTCCTGTTAAATCTTAAGTCTTAGCTTCCCTATCCTGTTTGGGCCATATATAATATACAGTATATATGTAATAGTATTTAGATGTCTGTTGTGAGCCCTGTGAAAGTTTTCTGCTTATTGCCCTATATGGATCATGTACTTTTCCTGTAGTATCATGTAGATTGTTGATTCTCAAATATCTGATGAAAAACATGAGTTTGACTTGCATTTAGAAATATATTTAGTCTTCACAATCCCAAAACTGACCACCACATGTATAATTTTGAAGAAGCAGAATTAAAACAACACGAACCTCATATTTCCCACCAAATCCAGAAAATGAACGTCAGCACATTCCTGTTCCCACCACTATAAAACTAGGCCTTTTTAGCCAACTGCTATCAGCAGCATTGGACAATCTAAAGTAATTAAGTGTGAATAGCCACGGCTTTGTCCCCTTTTGGATCCTTTTTACATTGACCCATTTTATTTATTGCGATCCTCCAGTGTCTCTGCAGTTTCT
Organism: Trachurus trachurus; assembly: GCF_905171665.1. Lineage (NCBI taxonomy): Eukaryota > Metazoa > Chordata > Actinopteri > Carangiformes > Carangidae > Trachurus > Trachurus trachurus. Next base: position 13,399,035 of record NC_139903.1, on the reverse strand, counting down.
AGGTGTGGCAGAGCTCGGTGCGTCAAAGCTCATCCTTGTTTGTTCCTCATCTGACTCACTCTGGCTTCCAGTGCATTAATGCCGTTGCAAATGGCACAATCATGTTTATGACTGTCTATCACCACTGATGAACAGCCCCTGTATCCTGAACCTCCTGAATCTTTGGGGTGTGATGTTTATGACCCACCTTCTAAACACAACAGATGACTCAGTGTGCCCAACAAATTGAAAAATTCAGCAGCAAATACTTTTAAAGAGATTTTTTTTTTTATTAAAAAAAAACACATACAATCAAAACATTGTGTATAAAAGACAGTCACATAAGCTTATTCCACCTACAGTAGAATCTTACTGTTAAATTTGTCATCAACTACTCTGATGCTTCAATGCAAGACTAATAGCCATCTACTATATGAAAATAAGTTCCCAACACTCAATCCAAATCATTTCAAGATGCCAGTTAATGCTGCCACTTCCCGGTGCCGATTTGTGTGTTTTATCCGAGCACCTGGCGCCAAACAAACTCGTCAGCCTCCTCCCCCAAAAAACAACGAACCTCTTTCTCTTTCTCCTGTCGTTGACGACAGAGGCAGAGTGGCGAGGCGGTGTGTTTTGGATTAAAGCACCCAGTGTTGAGATGAGAATTTGTGACTCAGCGTTTCTGGTTTCTCCCTAAATGATTGACCAACCAACCACAGCCGAAGCTTTAAAGTAAACATTACTGGTGCAACTAAACGGGGATGCATCCATTTCAATGTAATTACACTATATCTCAGACACATGAACTGATCGGTCAGTAATCATGATTTTTAAAAAGTAGGCAGAAAATCTAGACAGTGATTCTGACACCAACTAAACACCTGATTGTATAATACCATTAAAAAAAAAAAGCCATAGTGTGTGCAGTCGATTCACCCAAAGCGAGAAATACATCAGTCTATAAATGGTTGGAAACCAGGGAAGGAAAAAAAAAAAATGGCACAACACACTCACAGAGGGCTGATCTGTGCTTCAGGCCAAAAGAAAACAAGGTTGAGAGATTTTCTCTCTGATATGACCCTCAGCGTCACCATACACAGGTTGAGAATTTGCAAGTTAGATCCTGTTTTATTTGGTGAAACTTAAAAAAAATATAAAAAATAAAATCATATTGAGTGTGCTGGCACAGTTGATAACATTTTTACACAAAAACGATGAGGTTTTCTCTCATTCTCTTTCTTTAATATCTTTATTATACTCAGCTGCCACGTGGAGTAGATAAATGTGCAAATATTTCCTTTTCCTCATCACTATCAATGTACGAAATAGTTAATGTAACCCAAGTATAATACAATGGAAAAATAAATATTTTTTTTGTGGAAGTGAGTTGGCCAGGGACCCTTTTTGCTTTTGCACATGCTGGGTGGAGAAGGTGCTGTGGAAGCAACCATGAATGGATGCCTGTCTGATCCAGCAGGGAGCACAACAGTACAAATACAAACAGGACACAGTGGCTTTTTTTTTTTTTTAACCCAAGAAAGAAAAAGATAAATCATTGTATAAAAAGCACCCGATGCTAAACTAAATAACTGAATCCATGAGCCAAAAACAAAAACAATCAAGACCAGTAATAGGAAGAAGGGAAAACATATAACATTCACAGGCCAAGGCCGTCGAGAGGGATATTACTATGGTGCTGTTTTCTACTGACCATAGTCACTGACTGCCTAGTATTGCTAGTCCCCGCACTACACCGCTCTCACCTCCAGCCACAGATAGAACAAAAATCTGAATTATTATGTGAGCTCTGAAAACTAAGGCTTGTGGTTGTGAACAAAGACCAAGTACCAAAAATGTTGACATCAGTGACCTTGAGTGATATTGTTTGTCTCTTGCTGTGGACTGGCGACCACTAGTGTGAGAGTTTTGCTGAATTACTTGCTGAGAAAAACAAAAAGAAAAACCCACAAATAAAACATATGAGCACCATTTTTTGGCATCTCTGCATCCTTCTTTGGTGACCAAGAGTAAGAAAAGTTGTGGGAGGGATGAAGAGGAGTAGATAGTGTTTAAGTATTGGACGTGAGACACACAGGACGAGGAGGAGGAGAGCAGTGCTGTGTCTTAAAGGCTCCTCCAGCGAGCAGTAAGGCCGAGGTGAGTAAGTCCAGTTGGAGAGGGTCAATGTTGAACAGTAGCTCTGTCCGCCAGGGATGAAAACTCCTTGGCAACATGTCGTGAGCACCAGCTATCAGCTTTGAGAGTCATAAGCAGTCTCAGATAAAAGGAAAAATCATTTATATATATATATATTTATATATAATATATACACACTTGTACAAAAAGAAAAAAAAAAAAAATCCCTGAAGTATTACTCACGTTTTGTGTTGAGGTTTGAAAAAATGGCCGACATTGTCAGTGACCCCAGCCCATGAGGTGGCTGACGCGGGCTTTCTCAGTCATGCGGCGTACCCGTCCTGAGCGGGACATGCCCAAGTTGAGGGGGTCCTCCTTCGACCCATGGCCGTCGTCCTCCGACTCGTCCCTGTACAGAACTGTCCTGCGGCCCTGGTTACGCGTGTTCACCCGCTGAGACTTGCACTTGCTGCCTCTGGGATTGCTGCCTGCTGCTGCTTCCTCCTCCTCCTCCTCCTCCTCTTCTTCCTCCCCCTCCTCCTCTTCCTCATCATTGTCCTCCGCCTCAGGTTCCTCCTCCTCCTCAGGCTCTTCCTCTTCCTCCTCAGGCTCCTCCTCCTCGTCCTCTTCTTGTCTTACATTCACCTGTTGCTGCTGCTGCTCCTCTTCTTCTTCTTCTTCTTCTTCATCCTCCTCCTCCTCCTCTTCTTCCTCTTCATTCTCTTCCTCTTCCTCCTCCTCCTCCTCCTCCTCCTCTTTGTCCTTCACCTGTACCGGCAGCTGAACTCGTGCTCTTTTAGGTCTCTGTGCCATGTCCTCTCCTCCTTTGTGTCTCCTTTTCCCTGAGGCTGCCACCTTACCTTTAGCCGACAGGCGCACCGACAGGCAGGGGGCTTTGCTGTAGTCGTGATCGCCCCCTTCCACGTACTTCTCCCCCTCGGAGTCGGAGCTGTCGCTGTCCGACGACGACGAGGAAGAGGATGACGAGGAGCTGGACGACGACGACTCTGACGAGGAGCTGTTGGATACAGACGCCGCCTCCCTGGTGTTGTCGGCCTGCGGCGCCTCTCGCCCGGGGCGCTGTCTGGAGCCGTTGCTGAGATGCAAATTACGCCGGCGCCCTGATGCAACACAAGAGGACGGTGACTCATTCCTGCGTCATAACTGTTAACCATGTCACATTTAAAAAATCAAAGGCGCTGATACGCTGCGATTAGAACTTCTTACCTGACTTCTTCACTGGAGTCGATTGGCTGCGGGTCATCCGGTGTGGTCCTTGGTGCCTGTCCTCGCTGCTCGTCCCTGAACTTGGGGAAGAAGGCTCCATGTCCTCTTCGTTTGCTACACTGCTGCTTTGTTGAGCTGAAGCAAAAAGCAAAAAGATTATTAATAATAATAATAATAATAATAATAATAATAATAATTATTATTATTATTATAACAATAATAATAATAACAATAATCAGAATTGTATTGACTTTAAGGGGGGATACAACAGGGGAATAGGGTAAAACTAACAGATATCACCATTAAACTTCCCAAGTTTATCACTTACATTAAGACAAATCTTTTTTGTATTGCAAGTTTTGTCAAATAACATATATAATAAGGCAATATCTGATGAAATATGTGCTAATTTGCATACATTTCCAGAACCGAAATCTGAACAATGGATTGAGGCCACTTTCAAAATTCTTGTTTTATTTTGTTGACATATTAGAGTCAGAAGTTTTTACAGAGGGGATTTTGGATATCTCTTTTTTATCACTCTGTAAATGAGAAAATACTGTCACCACCAGCCCTTAAAAAATCAAATTTTGCCATGTTTTTAGGAATAAAATGTTGTATAAATTAGGCTTTGAATGATATATCAACAATCCCCGCTGTAAAAAACCTTCAGAATATAGACAGGAATACAACTGGAAGGTTTGGTGTCTGTAAGCGCTGCTGAAGTGGAGATTTCGGGTTCAGAGTCTGAGGAAAAACTCAGTGTGTTTTTTTTTGAGAAAACAGCCTTTAAAGACTTGTACTGTAAAATTCCATGATTGTTAATGTAAATCGTACTTTTACGATTGGTTCCAGATACGGAGGAAATGACCATTTTTGGAGCCTACATCATTGTTCAGGAAAGACAAGGCTTTGCAATGATACCTGACATGACATGTGTCAGACAACAGGCACAGCACTAGTATGTTAACTTCTGGTGAATTTAGGAGAAATCTACTGGCGAAAGAGACAAAATGAAGTAAAAATAAAAACCTTAATGTGAATTTTCTACCATTTCTTTTGACTTTTCTGAAAGAATACATGTCAAGGAAGAAAAATAGCCCAAAATCTCAAAGTTGATAAGTGCATGAAAAAACTGTTTTTGCCTGTAGTCTCGCTTTAAAGTAATAACGGATCTATCAGCGTTAAAATCAGCTTTTGCTGATTCCGTGGAAGAACTGGTGCAATTTTTTAGAAAGTAATGAGATTACTCTTCTTCTTGGATAACTACAAGAAGATAAATTGTTTTTTCTTCTCCTGGAAACAGTTTACAGCAAGACTGAACAGCAGCTGTGCAACACGATATGTCTTACCCTGATATGATCTCTGAGAGCGACTCTTCGTTGAGGTCTGGGATTTTTTTGGCTTCGACACCTTCCCTGACTTGTGCTTCCCTTTAGGGCTGTACATCAGGAAAACACACAGAGGAGGCAACATGTCAGAATGATTATCTACAGTATATGATGATCTAAGGCGTTGAAATGCCTTTGTAGAGCAGCACTAGGACGTAGCTATTACATTAAGTACAAGAAACGAGAACAGCACATTTGAGATAGTGGGAATGAAAAGGCTAATTTGATAATGAGGAGTGTCGAGTGACAGATTCGTGGATGAGACTCGGTACCTTGGGGATGGACTGACAGGCGGGGAACTTCCTCCATTGTGCAACCTGTTCCTGTAGCTGAGCCTCTGACGAGTCCGACGCTCGTTCTGAAGGGCAGACTTGTAGTCGGAGATGACGGAGATGATGTTTTTCTCAAAGAAAGCCGACAAGCTGAGGGTCATGGTGTAGATCTAGACATGAAGAGAAAAGGCTAGAATGAAACCACTGGACCATTTATTCCCCCCCAGACTTTCTGCAGCTTTATCAAAATAACGTTTTTTAACCAGATGCTTCACCTGTGATTTCTTGTTGGGTGTGTACGCTTTAGAGTTGCTGAAAATGAGGCGGACGTCTTTGGCAAACTCCACAGGGTTTTCGTAATTCCCTGCGATCAGTGTTTCTGACACTGTGCCCAGATCCATGGGAGTGTCGATGATGTCCCGATAGTCCTGAACAAAAAACACTTTAATGTTACCATCTCCGTTAAATCCATTTCAAAACACATTAAATGTTTCCTGACATCGGTGGATTGTTTTACCGGATACTCGAAGAGATCCACTGGCTGTCTGAACGGCTCTGAATCCCGGGAATCTATCATGCGACGCACCAGCTCCCGACATTGACCTCTCCACACTCTCACATCCAAAGCCACACCGCGCTTGTTTGAATTCGAGTTGGTCCCCTGGCAGAGAGAAAATGATATAATCTAAGACTGACGCCAGTGCAGATCATTTCAAGTATGTGAGGCTCTGAAATCGACTGTTGTGATAAACCAAACTCATTTTATTTCTTACCCGATGTCCTGTAGACGTCCCTGGAGTGTCAGAGTCGATGTCCAGGTCCTGCTGAGGAACAGATACGGGCACTGGTGGTTATTTTGAGTCAAAACAATAACAGAAAGAAAGAGCAGGCACTATAATATTAAAAAATATATATATTACCTCAGCTTCTCCTCCACTGCTGACCTCACACCTCAGTCTGTGATACAGGTCTAAGATGTCTGTGCAGCTCTGGTCCCTAAAGGCGACAGGATTATAAGTCACATGTGTGGGAGTTTGGATCACTGTTGTTTTTTTTCCAAAAGAGTAACTTCCAGATTCTCTTACCCGATGTAGTGCAGGAGAACGTCAGTCACCACCTTGGCCGCTGCTACAATGGGGCTCTGGGGTTCGTTGAAAGTGCGGGCATTGTGTTCAATGTAACGCACCTCCCACATTAATGCAGAGATCCGCCTGCAGCAGAGAAAAACATCAGCACTTGAACATCAGGACTTGTGGGTACACGAGGAAAAACTTGTGTCTGGGTGAGGGGGGGCTGCCTGTTGCTCAGGCCCCCCACCCATAAGCATGCTTTGCTTTTCTGGGGTTTTCTTTCATGTACAACTGTTTGTCAAAAGTATTCTTGACGTATTATTTTTCTCCTAGTACATGAATAAAATTCTGAAATCTGTATGATTCTCACAAGAACAGTACCGAGGTAAACCTTGGATGAACTACTGTGCATTTCTTCTCTTCAATTCTTTTATCTCAGATTTTCAACAAGATTGTCAACATCGTGAATCTATTTCACTGTACAATGTACGTAACTATAGAGCTTTGGTCCAGCACTAAAAAGCTGAACAAAAGCATAACTTCTCTCAAGTATTATAATAGAGTTATAATGCTCTATAATGTGTTATGCTTATCATTATAAAGCCTTATGATAATTTTTGAGTGTTTATAATGATAGTTATACACGTTTATAAGCATACTATAACTATATTTATAATGTATTATCGATGTGGGTATTGTCAGCGAGTTACTAACAATTATAACAAATTATAATACCTGACCTTATAAGTCATGATAAAATGCTTTATAGTGTGTTATGATTATTGTTATAAGGCATTATGATCACTTATGAGTGTTTATAACTATAGTTATAGTTATACAGTGTTATAACTGCATTATAAGTCATTATAATAATGCGTTGTAGAGACAGGCGTCAACTAAAGTGTTACCTTTTAATTTTATTTGGTTTTAACTACAGCTTTATTGTTTAGCCTCATAACTGATCCACTGCTGCTTTCTCATATATTTATCTGACAGGCCGTTCAGACATGTTGTAATTCTTGGCCCAAGATTTGCCTCAAGTTAATTTTGTTTTTCTTCTTGGTAGAAAAAAAAAAGGGTTGAGCTGCACCTGTAGAAGCGGTTCTCCAGTCGTTTGTGGATGGTGCTGAGGTCAGTGGGGTAAGCCACCGCAGTGCAGTACAGAGGGTAGTCCCGCAGGTTGACGGGTAATGCAAATGCCTTGGCTACATCTGCGGGCAAACAGAGATAAGGTCAAACTCTGCAACCGTGAACAAGGTCAAGACTTCCCCGAACCGTAACTGCTGTCGAGCCCTTTTGGTGGCGTACCTAGTGTAAGCAGATGCTCGATGCCGTGGATGACTCTCTCACAGTCTTCATCCCGTGTGTGAGCCCCCCACTCTCCTTCCTGGGGTGTGTACAGCAGAGCTATCAGCTCCTCCTCTGCCACTTCGACCCCGTCACCGACCTGCTCTGGCAGCGCAGCTGTTGGGGGTGGGGCGGCACAATACGCGTCAGAAAATGAAACAGTATTTAGTTGATTGCTCGACACTTACACAAAGAAGAAACTACAGTGAATTAGAAACAATTGTCGGCTGCACAATTGTGATAAAATACCTTTAAGAGTACCTGGTAGGTTCTATTTTATTTCATACGTTATTCTGATTCTCACAATGCTTACTGGAATAAAAGAGAACAAATCTGCATTGATCCTGTGCATGAGATTGACAGCCAAGTAGATTATAATATGAATGGCCGACATGGCTGTATAATTATGTCACAAAAGGAAAGAAAGTTATTTGAAGAGGAACAGCTGGTGGTTTCACATCCTGTGGTCGGGTCTCAAGTTCAACTATGTACCGTTATTATACACAGTCACTAATCTTTTTGACTTTTTGACATTTAAGTGCTCTGTAAAGTGACAGAGTGAACTGATATTTGTGAAACTTTGTTTATGATTCTGTTTTGTAAATGTGGGGGATTTAAAATGGACTTCAATTGCATTGTACTTTAAATACATTTTATGAGGTTCCTTTTCTTTTTCTCCATTATATTGTAAATTGAATGATTCAATAAAAATAAAGTTAAAAAAAAAAAAAAAACATTTTATGAGGAAATCAAAATCAAAACTACTTTCTGATATTATTCCTACTGACCTTCCTCAGGAATAGGCTCCATGTCCCAGGGACTCAGCCTCTCCCGCTCGCCATTATCCCACCTGATCAAGGAAAAAAAGAAGAGAAAAGTATTAGATAATTGCTCTGTGTGTGAGATTACAATCACTTATCTCATACAACTTTAATGAAAAGTGACATTGGGTCAGCAAAGACGAACATGATATGAACAGAAAGCAGTGCTGATTCATTATGTCGGAGTAAAGAGCTGCTCCTAAAGCCACATCGCTGCAGGCGTGGAGACGTACTTTACTGCATAGCACTGAAACAGGCTGTCTGGATACTCCAGCTGCAGAGGCTCCTGGTCCTCCACTAAGCCGAACCACCAGGCGTCGTCAATGATGCTGCGGAACCTCATACCTGTACACGGGTGGGGGTGGGGGTCAAACATATGTGAATGACAGGACACTGCTTACAACAATGTTAATAAACCAACGTGGTGAACACTTTGCTTTAAAAGAGAGCGGAGGACCTGACTGACCTGGTTGCCAGTTGTGCTCTTTAGCCTCGTTGTAAAACTGCTGCAGTACCAGAAAATCTATGACATCAGGCATGTCGTGGTACCTTGGGGGGTGTGAGGGAATGAAGCAGTAGTTCAGTACACGTCCGAAACATTTCTGTTTTAATCTTGTATTTACTGAAAATAAAACACTCACTTTAAAGAGAAAGACTCGTTGGTCATCTTCCCTGAGACTGGGTCCAAGAACGCCAGTTTTAGGCAGCAGAGGGTGGGAGGTCCCACTTCATACTTGATTCCAACCACTTTTACAGATTCCTGGTCCTGAAAGGAAAGAGGCGAAAAAGGTGAAAAAGTGTAAGACTTAAAGACATAGTTCAACATTTTGGCAAATTGGCCGAGTGCCACGCTATGAGATAATAACGGAACGTTACTAGACCCTAACGTTCCGTTATTATCTCATAGCGTGGTGAATGTGCAGGTCACAATTTGTCCACGAGAGCGTTTTGGAGTTGTTGGATTGTGTATTTGATGAGTTTGATGAGAGAAACCAAGAAATCCCATTAGCCTCCGTAGCGTAGCTCTGAGCAGCTCGCGGCTCTGCTCCGCTGTTCTAAAAATAGCTTGCACCGACAATTATGGGTAACGAACCTACTGCTATGACTATAGGGATTATGACAATGGGTCAATTTGCCAAAATGTTGAACTATCCCTTTAAGATCAAAGAACAAAAGCTTCTCAGAAGGAAAAATTAAGGCTGCACAGAGGTTTGTAGAATTAGTAGTTCATGGAGACAGAGTCCGATGATGAGGGTGATTAGCGGTGGCATTCTGCAACACTAATGTGACTTCAGTTTCAAGATTTTTGCATCCTTTGCGCTCTGAAAGTTGTTTTCATTCATAAAACCGTAGTGACACTGTGGTTGAATGACTCTGAGGTGGGAAACTGATATTTTTTCACTCATGGCACACTGCAGTGGAAAGTGGGCGTCATTCATCAGTGCCAGTTTCTTCTGACAGAGGCTTGGACTCGAGGGTTAAAATAAATCTGTGGCTCACCCTGAGGTTGAGTCTGTTCCACGGCTGTTTCTGAGGATTGATGGTGTAGGCCTTGGCCCTGCGCACAGCTCGTACGTAGGCCTGATGCCCCTGCTTGAAGTAGATGAGCTGCAGCGGGGGAAAAAAAAAGACGGATGATTAAAATCGAAGTAATGAGATGTACGTTTACATTTTGGTGTTTGGAGTAGTGGCCTGTACCTCATCTCCCATCTGTGGAACAAAAGGAGAGCGGCGAGGAATGGTCTCCATGATCCATGACGGTGGCTGCCACTCTTCTGCATCGAGTCCAGCCAGAGACGATGGGGGTTTCTGAGTGGACACAGTTGGTTAGCGCTCGGGCTACGACAGGATAGCATTTAAAACCTGGAGCACACATGTGAGCTCACCTGTTTGGTCTCCTTGGGCTTCTTTTTCTTCTCACTTTCTTTCTTCCTGGCCTCCTTCGCCTTGTCATCGCCCTCTTCCTCCTCGGAGCTGCTGTAACCCGGACGCTGTACGGGTCTCCTGGTTGTTCGCTTTGGCGGCTGGAGGTTGATCCCAGCATCCGCTGTCCAATCAGAGTACTCACTGGAGGAGTCACTGAGAATGAAAGAGGGGTTTTGTTAGGTGTTGGGTGACTGTGGCCTCGTCTTGAAAACACTGCACCATCAAAACGATGTTTACCTGGAGCTGCTTTCACTCTGCCACCGAGCTTCGCCATCGGACGAGGCGTCGCTTTGCTCCACCTGCTCTGCTGCCTGTCGACAGAAAACACCTTTGCTTGTTTCTGGTTTTCCCTTACACGTTTTTAGCAAATGTTACGGTCAGTTTTTGTGATTTAACTTATTCATCATTTCTGTCATTACATTTTTAAGAGCTACCAAAAATGTTAATCAATGTATCTAATATATGTTAGAGGAGAAAGACGGGACATACATCTCCATCACTGTCAGAGTCTCCTTGAGCGTCTGAGTTGCGTCGGGTACTGGAGTTTCGACTCCTGGCCCTGGGGCGGCGGACTTGAGCTGAGCGCGTTTGATAGGCGTGGCGCTGCTGCTTTTTCTTGGTCGGCCTCAGGGATCGAAGGCGCGTGGTCAGTGGGTCGTTCTACAGAGTGAGGAGAGGAGAGCAAGAATGAATTAACACACACAGCATTTCTGATTCAGGGAAAGCAACTTTAAAGTGAAGCCTTGCAGCAGACCTTCAGTGTACAGGCTACCGGTTTCTTCCTCCTCTCCGAGTTGTATAGAGAGCACTCCATGTCGCCTTTGGCTCGTCTGCTCTGCTCCGATGTTCTAATGACGAAAAAAAAGAAAGAAAAAACTTTCATCATCGAATGTTATTTAAAAAACAAGTATATACACAACATATTAATTCGCTCTGTGGTGTCTTTAAACCTAATCAAAATCCCTCCATGGATCTCACCTGAATATCCCATGTGGCACTTCATTGACCACCACCCTGCGGCTCCAGGCCAGCAGGTCCCTCTCAGTAGCCACTTGACTGCGCAGGGCGTTATGCTGCATCTGCCACACCCCGGCCACCTGCCCACTTCTGGGTGGTTCATCAGTAGGAGACGACGCCATGGCCTCTGCTGCATCATCAGCTATGAGTGAAAGGAAATTTGCTCTTTATGACAATACGTTTCTTGAAAAGTGTTTAGATTTTGACAGCGAGTAAATCTAAAATTTTATAAAAATGCATAATTTAAGGCACAGTGAAACATACCCTCAGCCTCTTCAGGCGGCTCATCTACGTTCTGACGCTCATCCTGCTCGTTCTGTAACTGTCTGATGAGATTGTCCAAGATGCTTTCTCCGTTCTCACCTGTTTGCTGGCCAAGTACCTGCTCAACCAACTCTCCGTCACCTTAAAAACACACAAAAGCAGGCAGGCGTTGGGTGTCAAACTCTGCCGGTGCAAATATAAACTAGCATTCTGAGTGGTAGACATGATAAGAGAACGGTTTTCTTACTGTTAGCCATGTATCCTAGCTGGGGTATTAGCTGATCATCTTTGCAGTTTTCCCTTCCTGGCACCAGACGCTGGTAGTGGGACGGGTGAGGATTCCCGTCGATATCCACCAGGAAGGGTGGAGGCATGAGGTGAGGGGCCTGCTGCGTTTGCTCATCCAGGACGTAGTTATTAGAATCCCGAATGAGAGGTCGATAGTCCGTGTGAAAGAACATCTGGTCAGGAATCTAGAGGGGATCAACAGTTAAATTGTGTTTTTAAGTCCTAACACAGCAAACTAAATCTATTGATTCTGTATGTTGTGCCTTAAAAAAAGAGGATTTTGTGTAGTATATGTATCAGTGCACAGTTACCTTCTCATATGGTCTGCTGCAGCCGAAGCCAAAGATGAGCAAATGACCGTGTGAGTCTGTGCAGGCAAAATACTGCCCGTCCGCTGAGAACTTGAGGTCAAAAATAGCACCGTGGCCTTGCCCTTCAATCTGGAAACAAATATTTCAATTTAAGCTCTGGGACAGTGTAAAGAAACATGACTGCCGAGTGGTTCGCATTGTCGATTCAATTACCATGTTGAAGAAGTTGCGGATCTTGACTCCTTTGGACAGGTCCCAGATGTAGATGTTGCCGTCGTGGCCAGCAGACAGCATGATACGGGAGTCGAACGGGTGGGCTTCCATCACAAACACCTCATCATCGTGACCCTTGAACAGAAAGCACAAACATCAAGTGTGATCGGTTTGTCGAGAGCAGCCGTTTTATTTCGTTTTGTTCCCTGAAGGAGCTGCACTTCAGCCACTCACAGATAAAACATGCAGCAGCTGTCCGGAGGCTGTGCTCCACACTTTGAGCAGGTAGTTCGACACTGCAGTGATGACTGTGCTGTCTGCGCGGTCCCAGGCCACCATGGTCACCACCAGCTTGGTTTTGTCATCCCCATTAGCAGCAGCACTCCTGTAGAAAAGTTTCCAATCAGATCCAATACACAGGCTATTTTATAGAGACATTAACAGAACCGGGTAACTCTGCATCTATAACTCTCTTACCCAGGAAGCCTGGCAGCCATGTCTAAAGAGACGCTCTTCCACTCTTGTTGCTGGTAATGCCAGATCCTGGCTGTGCCGTCACGACTGCCACTCACAAACCTTAAGCTGTACATACACATACAAATATAGATACACATTCATTTCCAGAGGCTCCAAAATTACAAAAAAAAAAGAAAAAGGGGGGATAGAAGTCCTTCCATCTCTCTCCCACTCACCTGTCACTGTTATTGCTAAACTGGACGACGACAACCTTATCCTACAAACAGAGGAAGATGATTAAGTGATTAAGATTATTTTTTTCAATTAGGTTTTAAATACAAAATGATGGATTTAGTGGAGGTACTGTGTTTTGTTTCTTACAGTGTGAGCGTCCATCTCAGAGACTTTCATGGGAGGTTCAGCGCCAAGGTAATAGACTCTGATCATGTGATCAGTGCTGCCGGTAGCCATGAACATACCACCTATTAACAGTAAACACAGAAGAAAATCATCATCATAAGTGTCATTAACACATTTAGTCTACAAGAACATACATATACTGTATATAAATAAATAAATAACCTGCTCTTCCCTCTACAGAATTTGCTGATTATATCTGCCCAGGGAACTGTATAACACTACCAAAACATTTCCTGTTTTTGTTGTTGTTTCTAAGTAACAATGTTCCCAGAACATCTGTAAGAACAACTTCCAGTGCTTAACATAAACAGTAAACAATGCCTATGTCAGCAGTTGTCCTGTTCCATCTGCTGTGTACAGAAACTATCCATCGTTACCACTTCTCTTTAGAAAATGTTATGTAGGCAGGGAGATACACTTACCACTGCTGAAAGAGGAAGTGGAGACCTGTACCCCTGGACGAGATCGCTCCACAAACTTGACAGGTTGATCGCTGAACAGACAGAAGAGTTTGCGGTTATTTAAAGAATATTACATAAGGAAATAAATAAAAAATTTACAAGAGAAGTCACAGACACTTACTTGAATTTCATGCTGAGTGAATGCCACTTCCAGAAACACACCATGCCGTCTGCACCTGTGGAGGCGAGGTACCGTGTCGTCCCTTTGACAGCAGGACAAAACTAACGGGACAGAAAGTCACTGTTGCTTAGTCATGGACAAAGACGGTCAAGAATATAACATAAAATAAATAGTAAATACTGTGGGACCTTACATGAAATTATGTTGCTTCCAATAACCTGGATTATTTTTTAACTTTAACTGTAATTTAAGTTGCTTTAAGAACACTTTAAAATGTATAATCCAGGATATTACATCTTAATTCAAGTCTCACCTGTATGGATGTGATTGAGGCTGCATGTGCTTGCAGGACAATGATGGGTGCACAGGTACGTAGGCACCACACTCTGATGACTTTATCACAGCTGGCCGAAGCGATGAGCGTATTCTCGTGATTGACGGCCATGTCACAGATCTCTGCTGAGTGGCCGCGGAGTGTTGCCAGGAGCCGGCCATCATCTGTGGCCCAGATCTTCACCAGGCAGTCATCTGAACCCTGGAAAACACAAGACAATGGAAACAAATAAATGACAAAAGATCACGCTGTTGATCGAAACGTTGTTTGTTTTGATAATAAAAGTCTGAAACGGAGTACTGGCTCTAAGTCTCTCTACTTTTAAAATGAGACCGCTATTCTGCATAAGGAAGCATTTATTTACTTACTTCAACCCTCATAAAAAAAAACACACACACAGGTTCATGTATTGCAGCATTTCAATACTTTGAATAGGTGAAAGCATAATTAGTGAGATACACTGTTTAAAAACTCATCACTCACCGTAAATATCCGACGACCAGTGCGGTCAAATGCTACACAGTAGACTGAGGAAAGATGGCCAAGGATACGTTTGTGTATCTTCATGTGTTGGTAAGAGGAAGACGGTAGGACCTGGCCAAAACGAGCTGTGCCTGTGGCCTGGCGTGCGCCCATGATGGACACTTGATATAAATAGACACGTGAAGGATTAGTAAGGACAGATAAGACTCATATCGCAGCTTTAATGTGATGTTAATCTAATGGGCTTTGAATTCTGTTAATGATCATTAAAAAAAAAAAAGTTTCACACACCAACACTGGGAACATTTCCATTGTTGACTGGGGGTTCTGGTGGACGCCCTCGGTGGAGTGCAGCAACAGCTGAGCCACTGCATACTTTGTGGCTACAACCTAAGTAACACAGGTAGCAGGTTAAACAACTTTGTTAAAAACGGCAAGAAAAGGACAAATGAACGCGAGGAAAAATGCTCACTTTTGGTGGTACGAAGCAATGACTGTTTTCCCAGCCCCAATAGTGTTTGGACTCCAGGAACACTAGGTGGTATCTCCTTCTCTATAAGTGGACCTATCCGCTGACAAACACGGAGCAGATAGTCCGCAGGAATGTGCTGGTTCAAATTCACCTACAGGAACAATAACAAATAGTGTTATTACCTTTGTTACATTATTACAATCACAAATGATTACAAAAAAATATCAAGCAATAGAAGTGGGATTTCGAGGCAGATACCAAAAGATATTTTCAGAGATTTAAAACGGACTGTGTTTGTTGTTTTTTCTATAAAATGGCACGATAAAAGCAAGCCTTTAAATGACAGTCCCTTAATTCTGTGTTTAGGAACAGTGGCCATGGTGTGCACAGCAACAATTTACACTTTAAAGACTTGGTGCTACTCTATAGTGAACTAACAATGTATTGGAGACATGCTATGGATGACCAAATATATCTTCTGCCTTTCTGCCCAGCAAATCTTTGCCATTCATCTATACTCTATTGAACATTTTATAATTTAGTCACATTTGTATTTCCCTTTAGGGAACTTTTAGGGTAATTTGAGTTGAAGCAAAATACAATTTAACTCCAACAATGTTTTCATGTGATTAAGTCTTGCAAGACACTGCAACAAACCCTCTGTAATTAAAGATAGTCATTATATAACTGAGTTTTAATCTTTACAACACATGTAAACTTATTTTAGAAAATTCAAACAGCCGTGGATGATTATACAAGCATGTTACCATAAAATACTTTTTTTTAAAATTCAATCTCGTACATTTTTATGCTTTATTTCCTTATAACTGCAGTATACAGCGTGGTGTTGAGATGCAGCGAGTTGAAAAACAATCCCCAGAGAGGGGGAGGGGCCTGGAAAGAAAGGGAAGCCCAGAGACGCTCTCAGCCAATAAAAACCGTCCCTGAGTGTTCGCTCGAAACCAGAATTGTGATTTCATTGGCTGCAACAAATGACTGGCAGCTCTCTGGATGCTGCTCAGCCTATCACCATCCACCCTCGTCTCCTTTTCCGCCTGCTAGCTCACACAATAGCCAACCCTGAATATACTTATTTATCAACAGGCCTGCACTAATACAAATGTTTTAATATCTTTTATTAAAAATAAAAAATAATGCCGCATTGTCTGTTCGGCATATTTAATCGAGTTAACCACACAATCATTTGCTGAAATGTAATTCGATTAAAATACGAAATTGAGCGCCTCGTTTCACTAAAAAGTTAATTTTGACAATTCACACTCACCCAATCTTGAAAGGTCCGTTTGTATTTCTGCCCGTCCCAACTCCGTCGCTGAGGGACCAACTAAAGTTAAAAGATAAAAAAAATATTTAAGAGATAAGCACCGACTGCCGCTTTCGTCCCGGCTCGATAACACGCTCCTTTTTTATCGGAACACCAACCAAATAGAAAAAAAAAATATCCCCCAAAAGCGGGCAAATAGGAAGTAACACGGAAACCAGATATGAGAATAAAGACAGAAAGGTGCAGCTGAAGTTACCTCATACTCCTCCAGCTCCTCGACCAGGATCTAACAACACAGAGGGGACACGGTTAGCATTAGCTGCTAGCAACAGCTCTTTATTATTTAAGACGATATTTAAGCCGGCATGAGTGGATATTTCGCTTTTTGAATCGTGTTACCTGTGCTGATTTTTTACAGGGCCCAGCCTGCAGAAATCTGGCAATGAGGTAATACAGCTCTGAAAAGAAATAAAGAGGTGGTGTATTAGCTCGGTGTTCAGTACTGGGACTATTGAGCCGAGCTAACGGTAGCTAGCGCTGCTCGCTAGCTGATACCAACAACTGAAAACTGTTTAGTTGCTAAATGTTTTTTTTTTTTTTTTTTCGCAAGTCAATATTGTCATCGGCACTCACCAGCTTCGGTCTGTGAACACTGTTCTCTTGCCATCACTTGATAAGACAGGCGACATTAAGACAAACTGATATTTTAGCTTGCGCGTTAGCCGCCGGCTGGCTAACACTAGCTTAGATGTGTGTAGCTAAAACAGGCTAAGTGAGTGGCCTCCTCCTTTTCTCTCAAGTTGTTCCCAGAGTCCAGACCACCTGGTGCTTTGTGTCAGCGCCCTCCAGCGAAGCAACGCGGGATCGACTGGACGGGTTGTTTGTTTTCTTTGTCAAAAAATTAGATTCAAGATTCGAGATGTTTATTGTCTTATACATACACAGAGATTAAAAAGAAAGAAAGAAACAAACATGCAATGCAATTTTTACTTGCTTGTCTCCCTTCTCATTACAAAAGATAGTAAAGAATAGGGTAAGAAATAAATAGAAGAGACTAAAAAACTACAAAAGAAAAAAGAACAATCTCTTCAACAATCACAAACCTGAAATGTGCATAATGTGCATGAGTGCCTGAATGTCTGAGAATGTGTAAAATAATAAATAATATGGTATGATAAAAAGGACAAGGGGTAGGATCACATAAGTTAAAAAAAAATACCCCCCCCCTTTCCTATTGCTTTTTGAGCTTTTTGAGCTGTTGATGAATATAATGAATTCATTTTATTTGTTTTCTATTAAATTAATAAATACATATTCACACATTAGACTGTATAGCAAACAATTCAAGACAAAATTGTGATATATTTTCTGCATTATTTAACAGTTACATACAATTACATACAAATTTATTGTCTTTGTTTTTAGACTGTTAAAGAGCTAAAAAGCAAAAATTATTATTATTTTAACAGGGACAGTGCGCAGCTATCGGCTGTATCAGAATTAACTCGAGCTAAATTTCATCTGGGGTCCCTGGGCAGGAAACAGCATCTTTAATGACAACAACAATAAAATCATCTTTGGATTTATACCATAGATATCCTGGTTGGGGTAAGCATATTCATTTTTACATGTTACTACAGGGCAGAATTTGGAGCGTGTTGCTTTGGGGATAGCATCTGGTTTTATTTTTAAAGAGGCCTCCTTGACCCCAGCGTTAACAAAGAAAAGGTGCCAGTTAAATTGTTAAGTGGTAGCCAAAATCATATATTTACAAGCTTAGCAGCAGGAACCACATCACCCTTGCAAAAGTGAAAGTGGTTTTATCCTAGAATAATAGATTTTATGATTTATGTAGTGAATTAAAACACAAATATGTATAAAATTTGCCATATGATTTGAATAAAATGTTACAGAAAACTTGCATGGAACATTTTACAAGTATTTAGCCTTGTTATACTGGAAGCCAATATTTGGACAGATATGAAATGTAAACACTGAAAAGAAAATCTTTCATGCTTGCTTTATAATTGATGAATGTGTTTGAACATTGCCAACGTAACATTTTCAATATTGAAATTTACCCAGACTGTTACATTTAAGTGGAACATTCTTTCTAATAAATGTATGTGATTAATAAAAGAAAAAATCTGCACTGAAGTTGAAGTCTGCAGCATTTCTTGATAATCACTACCTGACAGAACAAGAAAAAAACAATTGAACAAGCTCCTTTTGCACTGTTTGTCACAGACGTTAATTTGCTTGCACGGAAACAGTAATGGAAATCTTGAGACCATGTCTCGACCAACAACCAAGGTGATGTCACTAGTCATTTGGAAAACTGAAAATAAATGTCCTGTGATCCATGCTTTTTTATACTTGTCTGACACTGACAAAAACAACAAAAGAGGACTATTTCCTTGTAGCATTTTAACATATTTAAACTTGTATCACTGTGGTCCAAATAGAAAGTCAAGATCCAGTTCAGCCTGGCTCCTTACTGGTAACAGTAAGGAACATTGTTATTGGTTTAGCGATTGGTGGTTTCAGATGCATTCAAGGTTCACCCACTCTCTTCAATGGACATAAAAAGGAAATTCTCTTCACTAGCACACACAGTGGTTTGTTCATTAATTGTGTTTAAAAGCATTGGCAGCAGCCATGTTCACTTTGACACTGAATGAACAGACTGTGTACATTCACGTGCACATGTGTGAACACGTGTGTCCATAATTATGATAAAGCTTGAGAAATGGAACCTCTCTGTTCTGTCTGCAAAAATCAATTGTGATGAATTAGGAATTGTGGAATGGTTTTCCAATAACCTTGTGTAGCAACAGCTTCTATATGCAGAAACCCAAATTTAGGTTGTGGGGAGAAGTTCCCTGAATAGATGGTTCATTGGCCTCTCAGACTCATATACTGTATATGTTTTGTTGACTGAAGGCCACAGATATTTCTTCATTTTTGTGCTGCCTCTCTTACCCGTTCTTATTGCTGATTTGGAACCACAAACTCCAACACAACACTGTACTTATATTCAAACTCAACAGACTGCGAGATTGTCCTTTTCAAGGAGCCGCAATGGATTTTTGCATAAGTGATCAGTGGTATCAACAATCCTGGAAGCAGCTAAAATGGGCAGAGTCATTTCAGCTCACAGAGCATAACTGTGCATGACTCAGTATTGGAAAGAGAAAGCGAAAATTGTTGTTTTCTCTTTTTATTGGAAAATTATGCGCAACAGCTTGCTGCTGCTCATCTCTCACACACATATGGAGAAAGTGTGTTGATCATCCACTTAGGCTGTTGTGAAAAGCTATTTTCACCAGGGAAAGTATCTATTTGTAGCCATTTAGGACTGGAAAAAGCAAATTCTGTAAATTGAAAAAGCTCCCTTAGGGTTTTCTGTCAAATAACTATCAATAATAATGTATTCAGTTTGGGGTGATGACAGATTGATGGATAGGATTTCTGTAATGGGCACTCACACAACACTCGAGCAGCTGAAGTGATTGAATATATCAGGTTTTGGGGACTTAGGGTACCTGCAACTGGGAGAGTGAAGACGGGCATGAACCAGTCATGATAATGAACCAGCCAATAAAAAATGGGACATGTAGGATCCTGTGTCTTGGAGAATGATACACACACACGCACACACAATCTACAAACAATCTTGGTCCCTGCTGCATCAGGTTTAACAGCTTTTTAAACATCTGTCAGGCTCAAGGATCCCACAACTTCAAGAAACAGTGAAGCAACTCCTTGTTTTATTTTTAAATAAATGTGTATCTCCATAAATCTATGATTAATCGCAAATTTCCAAAGTGACACTTGCTCTCAATGTGAAATATTTAGTGCTTCATGCAGAATTGCGTAAATCGTGAACATTTATCTCTACCATTTACTGAACTCTACTGTTGGGCCACAGAGTTTGTTTAAGCTGCTGTAACTTAAACAAGGGCAAAGAGCTGACAATTGCACAAACCCTTTATGCACAATTTGACTCTATAGATGTGCAGGGTAGAAAAAGCCTTCATCATGCAACATCATTCAGAGGCTCTGCAGCTAATTTGAAGCCCTCACCCACAACAAAACATCTAGAGCAAAAGTGGCGTGCCACCAAAATTACTGTGTTTTCTGTTTCTGTTTAATTGGCAGAGGCATAACCTACTGATCAATGTTTAAAAAGTATTGTAATGATGCATCTCATCGCAATGCTGAAAGCAGGAGAGCAACCTTTAAGTGCCTGTAATGTACACTACTGCTACTCTATTTCATTATATTTAGGTCATGTCTTGCTGGTTATGGTTTTGCCTTGCAGATTAAAAAACTACATACAATGAACATCCAATACATCACATTTAAAATCTGATCTATAATCCAATCATGTGACAATAAATAATCCAATATAATTTTTCAATGTAGGTTAAAGATATCAACACTAGTGTCCACCACCAGATTGCATCCATTCACCCAAGGGTGGCGCTACAGCGTGGGTTGGTGTGTTGGATTACCTGGTAGTAGCCTATAACAACTGATGTCTCATCGTCATTCACCTTTTACACGTTTTCAGAAACTGTCGTGAACCCAAGCCCATGTAATAACCGCTTATATCACGGCCTGCTGTCAGTAGCTGTGACTAACAGGATGGATGGCATGACTCACCAATCACAACACATGTGGAACTATGCTTTCATAACCTGTTGAACTCTATACTGACAAAGGCTATTCTGCAGATAAATATTCCTTACTTACTAATTATTAAAATGTTTTTTCCCCCCCTTTTTGCTTGTTTTAAAGAATTATTTCTTTTACCCACCCTCACATAACTTTATAATATTGCGGCCAGTGTAGTCCGGTCCGGTGGGCGGGGCTCCGGCTGTGGACGCACGCTGGCAGCGGCAGCAGTCAGTCCTCAGTCAGTCAGTCAGTCACAGTCAGCCTTCGCCCGTGTCAGTGGACAGGACGTGCTTTGATAATCGCTTGAATCTGTCAGATGAAGATGTAAAGACGTGAGGTGTGTTGTATTTGGGCTTGGTCGGACTGGGCTGGATCAGGATCTCTCCCCCTCCCTTTCTTCAACAGGCTGTATCCCACACAGACACACACACACACACACACAGAGACTACACACACACCGGCAGCGGCAGCAGCAGCAGTCACTGAGGCGGCGGAGCAGTTTCATCTCTGGGCAACTTTTTTGGGAATGTAGGACGTTTGTGTTTCTGCCTTTACCCCCGCGCATGTGTCAGCGTGGATTCATCTGACTGACCCTTAGCCCATTCCACACAATAAGGTAAGTTTCCTGCTTTTTTTTTTTTTTTTTTTTTTTTTACGTGCTAACGGTTCAGTGAGTCCGTTTTCGTTACTTGTGTAACGCCCGTTACAAATGTAGCTTGACGCCAAAGGCTGAAAAAAAGAAAGAAGTCAAAACTCTTTTTATGGCGCACGAGGGGGAAAACAGAGTCCACCGCCTCCTCCAGCTGTCTCTGTCCTCCTGTCTGTCTTCACACAGCTCAGTTTGCTTCACAATATCTAAAACAGCTGCTCAAAAATAGACATAACATTTTTCTTTTGTAATCAGTAGATGACATTCAGTCTGTGTCACTGACTGGCTTTGCACGGAGGCAGTGAGAGCTTCATCCTTTACAGTTATCCACCATCTAAATTACATTTAAATGACCTATAACGGCAGACACATAATATATATAGTCTATATATTTTTTTTTCAGGTCGAATTACAGTTAACTTAATTCAAACAGGAACCGCTGTATGTAGCTACTATATTCAGAGGATGACATTTTCTCTGGTATTAATATTGTCTGAAGCTGTCGGGCAACTAATTGAAGCTATAGACCATATTAATGAAGCGTTGTTAGGCTGAGATGAAGCTTTAGGATGTGTTGACTTAGCTGCATGGAAACCAGCTGTTGGTCTGGGTTATAGGCTCTACAGTTCAGGCACATTATTAGCCTACACCTGAGAAAATGAAAAGGAGTAGGCTACATATTGTAGGCTATGATATGAGGAGAGTGGAGAATGAATGTAGCCTAAATGTGCATAAGATGAGGAAATTAAGATACAAAGTAGTAAGAGATACTTGATTGTGTGATTGGAAAGATGACAGATTCGCAGCAGTCTGACAAGCTCAAATCAAGATGAGGAAATTAAGATACAAAGTAGTAAGAGATACTTGATTGTGTGATTGGAAAGATGACAAATTTGCAGCAGTCTGACAAGCTCAAATCAGGTATTATCTGTCTGTCTGTCTGACTGGCTGATGCCAAGTCAATGGCAGTTGTGCCACTTTCTTCAGAGACCTGAAGCAAAAACAAAAGGCTGTTGCTTAAAAGACTTTCTGAAAGTCATGTCAGTGTCCAGATGACTATCGTGCGTCTCCATCTACATACACTCATGTTGAGGCTTGAGCCATTTTGCTGGCTCGCTGCGTCAGTGCCGAGGTTGGCCCAGCAGACATGAATAGTGATGAGGATGTGTGCTGACAGCTGAGTGGGACAGGAAGGGCTGTTCCATGACTGACTGAACTGGGGTGCTCACTGCACCATATGCTCCTTTTTATATCATGCTGCTTAACATTTGGGCCAGCCTCATGACTCATGCTATCTTCTTCCCCTTCCAACTAGTTTTTGGTCCCGTCTCTACAGTGAATTTAATAATCATTTGTACATTTATATCATGGGGATTCATACGTTGGTGTAATCCATTTTGGCAAAAGTTCTACCCCTTATGCAAACAGAGGTGCATAGGGGTCAATCATGTTTCTTATCCCCTCGATACTATGGCTGCTCCCTCCAATCATTTTATGGGTTGCCACCTTCTTGCCAACCATCCAAATTAACTGAACTGTCGTCTTTTCACTACCCATGTTTACTTATATTGCAGTTTTTTATGAATAGCTCCAGCAACCAGTGACATAATCAGAAATTCAATCAACCCATCAGGCCACAGACCTGTCCGTCTAGTCTTACTATCAGCGTCATATGTTGTCACATCGACAATTATCAAATCATGGTAAGGAACTGGCACCGGCATTAGTGGTGCACTGTCTGTCTGTGCGGTCGCTGTTGGTGTTTTGTGTTAACCTAGAAACTCAGAAGACTGGTTTGCAGGCGTCAGTTGATAGTTTGGTTTGCCTAATGAGAATGCGGGAAAACCCAAGGTATTGTCCAGGTGCCGCTTGGCAAACCTTGCCAGTCATTGTATTAAAGCATTGTGCGTCATATCAAGAAACTGTCAGAGTTTTTCACAAATAATGTTAACCTCATAAACTACATCATAACTGCCATATGACATGTCACTATTAAACTCAGTGGTATCACAATCCCCTTGACAGTTTTTCCCTTTATTCCCTGCTCTTTGTGGCATTTCATGTCCTTATGTTTAAATGGAAAGAACGCTGGTTTTCAGCGTTATATTTAACTTTTCACAGTAAATTCAGCAAGTAGTTTTATGGGGTTTTTTTTTTTTTTTGAGACACAGCTGTGATCGTTGCTATTCTGTTTTTACTTAAACATTGCTGTGTCTGGGTTTTTGTATGTCTTTGCTGAAACTATGCTGTGGTGAAGGTTAGTTAACTGATGACACACAGCTTCGTCTCTGATGTTACAGAGCATGTTGTGGGGAAAGTAGGTTAGTGGGCCATGTCCTGCAAGCTTAAACTGAATGCTAGTCTGAATATTGCTAGAGCTGCTTAGTGTGACTGGGCATGCACAAATGGTGTAGGCCTGTGCAACTGCAGCGGGATCATTTCTCCCCTCTGTCTCTTTAAGAAAACAGAGCGGCGCTCCACATAGAATGAATGTTGAATGTCCAACCCATGTTGATTCATCACAAACACACATGAAATGGAGTGAAATCTGACAACAGGTTGACTTACGTCACTGGTCGCAAATTACTGAACCACCTTAAACACGAGTGGTCTCATTCCTTTGTGTGTGAGCTGCTTATTGTCGTCACTTACACCATGTCAATAATCACATTTTACCTATACTCACATCGACATCAGTGTTTTTTCTTTTCTTTTAGAAATTAATTTTAGAGTTTGTTTCTCTAAATATATATTCAAGCCCCTGGATTCACAGTGGGAGAATCAGTGTCATGTGTGGAAACTCTCATGTTACTTGCTTTGTACTCACTTCCTGTATGGAGCCATGTAACCTTCGAGGTTGCTGCTGTTTTTCACACCTGGTTATAACAATAGTCACGCTTGGGAATAACACTTGATCTTGTGACATATTCTCTCAGTCTTTTTTATCCTTTTCTGTTGTCCTTTTTTAATAATAATAATGGATCTTTCCTGTAGCGCAAATAAAACATTGAAACTATTCTATAGAAAACTACAGGGTTGAAAAAAATGTAAACTTGAATATCCAGGTTTGCTCCAGAGGTGACTCATTGCATGAAAAGAAAAGACACCCAACCTGGACATCAGAGGCATGCTTAGTTAGACAGAGCAGCAGTGAAAGCATTTTATAGTATGTAATAAAATAGAAAAGCTGAGAAAAATGGGAAACAGGCACTCTGACTATATTTAACAGGCATTTAAAGTATTTGTGTTCTTCATCAGAACCAGACCAGAGTTCAATGCTCCTAAACAGCCTGTAATAATAGTTCCTGATGTCTCGAGTGGTTTTGCGTGCCCTCTCTGTCTGTTTTCTCTTCTCCGAGTAAAGAAAGTCCTAGAAGACATTATCATGCCTGCAAGAATGTGAGAGAGTTTGTGACAATTGCAGTTAACAATACTATTAAACAAAAGCAAATTATCTTTGTCATTATTGTTTCAAATGAAGTTATGATATCACCTTGCTGTATTAGTCTCTGGAGAGCACGTGAACTGGCTATAGTAGGTTTAATGTTGTGCTGTGGGGAATATCAACTTAATGTTTTTGTTATCACTAACTCTAAAAAGAATATTATGTTTGTATGTCCAATTGACTCAAATTGTCGAGAAACTGAAACACTGATCAAAGTGAAAATATGCATTTTATGAGACTTAAAACTGGGGTAGGCAGGATTTGTTTTGAAAACAAGTCGGTTTCTTTGACCAATCAAATCTATTCTGGTCTGGGGGTTCCTGATTAATTGAAGGTCCTAACAAATTGGGAGGACAGAGTGGGGCCTCCTGACAGAGTATATAGGGCCGGCCCCTCAACCAATCAGGAACCCCCAGACCAGAATAGATTTAATTGTTCAAAGATATTAGGAGCTGTAGGCTTTTCAGGCTGCTGCGTACAGAGACATAGAGAAACACTGTGATCGGCCCAAACACAGAGAGTTTTCGTTACTGATAGCTGAATGGGAAAACACAATTTTCTTTTAAAAAAAAGTTAATTTTATTTATAAAACAAATCTTGCCTACCCCAGCTTTAATTCCTGGTGATGACAACTTTTAATGAGTAACGTTACTCTTTCCTTTATAGACTTTGTTAAAAACATTTCACGAATGATTGTAAGAAAGCAGTACAGTACATACTGCAAATTATTATTTTTCTATTGCTGGGAATTGGTCCATCCCCAGTGGGAATTGTTGGTGGGAAAAGTAAACCAACATCATTTACAGATGACACAGGAGACTAAGAGCTCTACTACTTACAGCACATCCGTCATAAAAAGTATACAACGTCTTGATTTTGTAATAGAAATACACTAGTGTGCAAAGTGGACTTCTGTGTTCTCCCAGTGTCCCAGTGTGGGTTTTCTCTCTCTGGCTTCCCACCACAGTCCAAACACACCCCTGTCCACTTCATCGGTCACTCTAAAAGTGCCCATAGGTGTGAACATGAGCATAAGGGGCTGTTAGTCTTATATATACGCCAACCTGTGGTGATGACATATCCCACGTGAACCCTGCCCTAACCCAGTATATCAGCTGGGAGTAGCTAATGGATGGATGGACGGACGGATGTGTAGTAGAAGGTGTTGAAAACGCACTTCTAGATCACACACTGCGATTGTTTTTCAGCCTTGTTGAATCAAACCAGGAACATACGACGTCATCCCGACGCTGCTTAGAACACCCCAGATTGACGTGCCTTTGTCGTACTTGATTTTGAACAGCTGCCAGATCTCCATTGAGGAGTTGGGGGTGTTTTAGCCTTTAAAGCCTTGGGAGAGAGAGGAAAGTTGTCTGGAGAGATAACGTGCACATTCCTCCTGGCATCATACTGTACTATAGTGATATCTGCCTCTGAGAGGTTGGCTACATTTGGCCAGTGGAACTATGTAACACATGACTCTTGAGACTATGACTGGTATTCATGTCACCCTCTTTAACCTTGTAACTATGACAGACAAAATGTTCAACTCTGGTTATATAACTGCCTCTACAGACGTCATCGTCCTTGCTGCTGATCTCTTGCTCCAAAGCACACAGTTATTGTCCTCAGTTGCTTCAGGCTCAGATCCACTGGGGCATGATAAAGACATTTAGCTGCTTTTTTTTCTCTTCTTCTTCAAAGTTCTCCTTTCTCCAGCTCTAAGACTCGTCACATTATGTGAATTTTGCTTCCTCCCTTTCTACTCATGGTTTTAAATGTGTGGCATTACACGAGATAAACATCTGAACATTATGTGTGAAGCCTTGTCAAAGATGCTGCTGTTATACACCAGGATCTCCAGCAAATTTCTGACTATAACACCTCAAATTTTCTGAGTGGCTTTTAAAAAGTTGTCTTTATTCAAAGGGCTGAATATCTTAGGGTTTATCAAGCATCAGCGGCAATTAATTCAGCCATTTGAGTACAACACTTCCAGGTGCATTGTCATTATTTTTTCTTGTCCATGCTTTTTTCTGGAGATCCTGTCTATTTGATATAACTGATTCACAAGGACTCTGGGTTCAGCCTTTATCTTCCTTTCATGACAAAAGATCCCTGTCAAGAATTGGGTGTGGCTTCACTTTGTGTTTCAGATGGAGGGAAAAAAAAAAAAAAGGTTTCACAATATGTGTGGGCCCGGCCCCTTATGTGACCTAGATGTGATTCAGATCTTTAGCTCAGGGTGTTGGCTGCATGTGCATTACACCGCGGTTTGTTTTTGTGGAGTAAAATACACAACAGAGCAAAAGACCATAAACGGGCACGTCAGGTTTGATGCTGAAATGAAAAGAGCACTCCCCAAACAGATTGCTCAGGCCTTTTGATGCTGAGTGGGTCATCTGCAATCTGTGATGTCAAGAGGCAAGACCCGGTCATTACAGCGACACTGAAATGTGGAGTTCACACACACACCACAGTGACACTTGAGGTTTATTTCCAGGCTGTGTCCAGAAAACCTCTCCTGTGTGTGAGTTTTCCATTTCCCACTGTGATTCATATTGTAGTATTATAGATTATTTTGCCATATAATATACATACATCTTTTGAGAGCCCATAGAAATCCTGTTCCACCGTCCACAGTGTAGGTCGGTGGACACGACAGGGTCTTGACAGAGTTGGAAGAGATTTAAAGGTTTGCTCGAGGACTCTTCAGCAGGGAGAACGATTCATGAATCATTGTCACAGAGAAGCATGAGTTACACGCTACACAAATCTGCTTTGCTGTTGGTATGAGCTGTGATCCTGAATAACGTGTGCACGTAATTCCACTCACAGAGATTGTGGTCATTCTAACCATGGGAATTAGCTGTATTTCGTTGTACTTTAATCAGGCATCAGCGTCAACAGTCAGTGAATCTGAAATCCAGTCAGTGTGATTTTTTTCCCCCCGACTAATGATGACTAAAAATGTAGATGCTATTAACCTACTTTCTTCATAGGGCATCTATTGTGATTACATGCACAATATTCTTCTGTGAAAATACCCCCAGGTGAAAGAACAATCATCTACAGCTGGTTTTATGGCCTGTGCTTAAACTAAAATGTCAATTTACTAAGAATGTATGAAGGATTAATAGGTATCTGTCAGTGATGCTGGTTGTCACGTACTCTTAAGATCTAGAACAGGGAAATGTCTGCAGTCCTGTTCTTTTGGCCTTGGTGGATGAGAAGTTAAACAGAATGAATATTTGGTCATAGTGCAATCCACCATTCATTCAGCTATTTGTCTACCTGTCCCCCCTCAAAGAGATGAAAGCCTTTCACTGCGAGCTGCTTTCTTTTATTGAGAATAACCTGAATTTAACCTGAATTTAACAGGAGAGATTTGTGTGCTTTCAGTGGGGGAAGCTTTGGAAACATGGACGGCAGCATTTCATAACAAGGAAAATGAAATAGCAATAGATAGGAATGGAGACATAAGGTCATTTTTTCCATGGACTGCTTGCAGAAGGCTATTTGAGTTCACAGCCTGTGCATAAGAGAGTGGCTGCTTGTGGTTTCACAGACACTCACTGATGAATTCATAATGATTATATTATTCTGGCTACCAGCACCAAATGTTTCTTTAGGAGGGTGGGAGGGGGGGTTAAAAGAATCAATACCCTTCATCAGTAATGTAATCAAGGATTTTGCCTACAATCTGAGTTGAGACAGTGGTACAAAGAAAGAGCTGCATTGCCCTTTCCACCCGTGCCCTAGAATTGTGACCCACATATTTGCCCACACACTGCCTTAGGTAATTGCATCTTTCCCTGAGCAGCAGCAGACAATAAAAGGCCTGAAATAATTTGGTGATTCATGTGGAATTGTTGAAAGAATATAATTATGAGGAAATTTGAGAGTGGCTGTACCTGGTGAAAGGATGTTTGTTTTGTAGTTCTGCTTTCTCATTGAAAGGATGCAGCCACCCACTCCGAGGCGGTGCTGTGTGGTGAATGTGTAATTACAAGGCACTTCGGGAAAAGTATCATCAAAATCATTGACAAATGTTGTTGAATAAGCAAAAAAAAGTAAACATAGAATGAGTGAAAAAAAGTATAAAATGTACACGTAGACGGAACAGGAATAAACCCACTGTGTCATTACATTACAAGTTAATTATAAGCTGTAAAATAATATTTATTTTGTATATAAAATGTCTCAAAATTACAATCATTTTCATCACATTAATTGGAGTTTAGAAGTAATTTCTTCAAAATACCAAAAAGTCACGTTTTTTGATATTAGACTGTTGTATAAGTGTGCTTGATGATTTATTAAAATGGTTCACTGATTATTCAGGTAGTTCCTTTTTGGAGGAATTGATCCAGCAGGTTGCTTGCACAGATGCAGTTATGAAGCACTTGAGGGGAAAGGGCCTTTGCTTTTTCGTTAGTGCACAGCAGGTGAGGATGTGTTAGTCTCTGTCACTATTGTGACAGGAGGATTGTCCAGCGGGTAGAGCTCACTCAGTGCAAAGGTTCAGCTGTTGCCCAAGGGGGGATTAGTGTGAAGCTGCTGCCTGGTTGAGACGGACAACGCTTGTGGGAAAGCGCAGCTCGCTGGGGGGGGCACAATGATTTGTTTCTTCGCTGACCAGTGCCGTTTTTCTATTTTCTATTTTTTTCCATTTTGTAGCTGCTCCATGGATAAAAAAAAAAGCTATTTGGGGTGAGAGATGCCCCAAATAGTCCAGTCTGTGATTTCTTTCCAATTTCCTTGCTCCGCTGTTGGATAAGGTCTGAAGTTGTAGCCAGTGGTGCTCAGCTCCATCTATACTGAATTATATAGTACAAAGTGTCCTTGAGTTGAACATTGTGTAACTTCAAGCCAGTCAACAGTGTGAATGGACAGAAGAGTCGTTATGTAGAAATGAGCCACCATTTCCTGTGATAAGGTGATTTTCTTCAGTGGCTGCAGGTGGATTACTGTTTGGTCTACTACTGTTAAGATCTCAAAACTCTCTCTTTCCATAAGTATTTAGATCTTTTGTTTTAATATATTTACTATTGTCTAAAATAAGGTTTCAGCTTCTTTACCTCCTCCACGCCTCGAGACTCTACGCTGTGAATTACAGCATTCATTTGAGATATTCTTTATTTATTCAATCCTGCAACAGTGAATCATCTTTTTTGGCCTGTGTTTCAGCCCAGTATTAAATCAAGCATCGCTGCTGTGACAGTGTATTTAGAGAGAGAGTTAGTTTAGGTTGTTCTAACGAGGAACGCATACAGCCAGAATGGGTTGTCTCCCACTTGATTAATATTCATCAAACTAACAAATGGGTTTGGGTATGAAAAAATACCCCAGACCTGGAGAAGATGGAAACCAGTGGCTTTAATGGACATAACTGCCTTGGTTGGGGGAACATAGACACCACACATTGTTACCATGGGAACACAGAGCGAACAGCAGTGCCACACAGTCTAATTAATGACAGTCAGTGCCTCAGCAGAGGGCCACGATGACATCATCAATACCAGTATCACAGATGTAGCTGGAGGCAATATGGCTTAATGTCTGAGTGATTATCAAAATAATCCAGTTTTTCACCGATGTACAGAGGAGCAGTCTGGACAAAGGTACAGGATGTTAAGAACCCAACACTGAGCAATTATTATGTAGTGAGGCCTGCTTATGAGCACTAAATGTCATCTCATTATCCAATAGCATGACCTACATAAAAGAGCGGAACTAATCTCTATGTAGGCGGATGGTGAATAATGCAGTAAAATGTGGGAGATCTTTATGAATCTTAGATGTCTCACACTTGTTGGTCGCTGGCATAGCAACAATTTAGTTCAGAATAATCCTATATCATCACTCTGGCATTGTTCGCTTCCTTCTGCATTGTTTTAGCACCAGCATGTGTATGTATATTCTATTGGCATTCATTTGTTTCGTTATGTAACAAGCGGCGGCTGACCTTGCATCAATATGTCAATAAGCCTTTTTGAGTAACTCAGAGATATCACTTTACTGTGCCATTTTACAGACACTACTAATAGAGTGTGGGACATTTATGTAACAAGACTTATGAGTTTACAGCCATGCACACAGGGCTGCACTCAGGATGCCAGCAAGCTCACAAAGACAATGCTAACATGTTGATGTTCTGTAGGTTTAATGTCTCCATAGTTCTCTTTGTGCTTACTGTTTCTATGAGAGTGTAACGGTTAGTGGCCATATAGACCATTAAAGTGTTGAACATATCAAAAGTTTGAGGTGATGATGGTGCTGGATGAAAGTGTTGATAACTGTTACATCATGAGAAGAATAGTTCTCAGCTCACTTCCTATCCATCCATCCATCCATCCATCCATCCATCCATCCATCCATCCATCCATCCATCCATCCATCCATCCATCCATCCATCCATCCATCCACCCACTTATTGTGACATTTCACTCAAAGCCACTAATGTGTATCTTATGGTGCCGCTAGAGGAAGTCAGGGAAAGTTCCTCTGGGAACCCTGATCAAACAGGCGCGGTGACTAACACAGAGTCTGTGCCATCCTAAGAGCCGTGCTGCTGATCTGATCAAATACCCCAGTCTCGTCTTTATGAATCCCAAGGTTTGGCTAAAAAGCATAGTGTCTTTAGATTTGTTCTTTGGTCCCAAATGATATAAGTTGACAGGTACACAGTAGAAGTTGTTCAGTTAAGTGCTTCAGAAATCATCTGGCCACTGAAGAACCCTAATGTCTTTTGTTGCTGACTAAGCATTATGCATGATTTATTGGAGCTTGAGGGAAAAAGAATTGGAAGCACAAAGAGAAACTATGAGGAGACAATGCAAAGCACTGCAGCTCTTGCAGGAACTATTGTGAATGAGTCGCCAACATGCAACACTTTGTTTAGTCTCTCTGCATTTCTTTCCCCTCTAGTATCCTTTGGTGCAAAGCAATCACAGACTAGACAGGTTGGTAAACACGAATGCCCTGTGTGCAGTTTATTGACATCATGTTGCATGGTTTCTGTGTTGACAGTCAGTTTTTAGATAATTACTGCTCCGCTCTTCTCCCTATAGAGCCACAATGTGTTTCTGTGGCCTAATTATACGCTGTTTCAGGAGGTTTTAAACTTCTACATCACTTACTCATTATCAATTGTTTGTATTTTTTCAGTTTTGTGAAAAACTGTCTTTTTCAACCTATTTGTAGCAAATATTTGGTTTAAATAAAAAAATATTGTCTAGCTAAGCTGCAGTGCCTAAATGTTAGAATGATTGCAAAGTAGAATTTCACAGTAAAATCAATTTTATTGTAAGTTACAGAAGCGTTAGTAAGTTACCGTACTGCTGAACTGAATGTACTGTCATTATGGTCTATTGTATTTCAAGTAGAATATCCACACATCCATGCTAACTCCATGCTAAAAGGCCTTGTTGAATTGATCTGGCTACATGAAAACATTCTCAGTGTGCTACTTTACAAAAATTTGCTTGTATTTCTTATGTAAATAAGGAAAAATCTGTGGTTCCTTTCAAATCAAATTTCTTCAGCCATGACAACAAATTTAAATAAATGTTGGTGGTAGAGTACCCTGTCCAAACACTGAGAGCTTTGCTACACAAAACCTTTTTGCACTTGAGTGAATCATAAATGCACATCAACATTTTACTGTGAAAGCTTGGCTTTAAAAATGAGCCACAAACTAGGAGGCAAATGACAGAACGCTGCCAATGGTAGAAAAAGTGTTACACACGTAGCTTCAACACACAGTTGTAATTTCTTGCCCTTTCTTACATTTGCAGCTGATTGAATGGAATAGTTTTGCGTCTGGTCTTGGTTTACTCTGGCTGACAGCATACAGTGTTTTGCAAGTGTCTTTGTTTGAGTTGTGTCACCTCTATAATAACCTATGAATGTTCATCCAGTTGATTTGATTGAACTTCTTTAACCTGCAATTTCCTCATTTAGAAAAAGGCACAGGAACAATAACTTGCTGTTCCTGGTGTTTTATATTTAGTGTGCTATTTTTATTAGTTGGTGTTTACTTAGTGCTTACTGATGGTTAGCTGCAATGTGCAGACTGCAGCTGCACTGTACTGAACTGTATGTGCTGTGACATGACCTGCCACATTTAAACAGCACCTATAAAGTTACCATAGTTACTGAAAGGGAAACTGATTGCCATTTGGCTTTGCCCAGCGCTACCTACCTACCAACCAGCTCGGTGTCTGTGATCCACCTGACTTTCATATCTTGCAGACATGAGAGAAAGTGGAACACCAGTGTGATACACAGTGGGAGCTCCACACAGAAAGGGCCAACATTGAGGATTGATTTTGGCCGGTGTGGTGGGGGGGGGGGGCCTCTGTGGCGGCTGGTGGCCTCACTGTGTTTAGTCTGTCTGAAATGTAAGATGTTTAGAAGTTTCAACCAATACAGAGATGTTCTGTCCTATGTTGTTTACCGTTATTTTATTTTCAATAGAGCTGCAACAATTCATCGATTAACTGAACAATAATTGATTATTAAATTAATCGTCAACTATTTTGATAATCGTTAAGAAAAAAGTCCAAATTGTCTGATTTCAGCTTCTTAAATGTGAATATTTCTGGTTTCTTTGTTCCTTTATGACAATAAACTGAGTATCTCTTTGGTTTGTGGACAAAACAAGACATTTGAGGACGTCTACCTGTGGTTTGGGAAACACTGATTGACATTTTTCAAAAATTTTTAACATTTTATTGACCAAACAACTATTTGATTAATCATTTAGATAATCAAGAGATTAATCAATAATGAAAATAATCGTTAGTTGCAGCCCTAATTCTTAAACTCCTAAATAGTCTCATTAAATAGTGATAGTAAATAGTAATTGTACTTTAAAACAGCATATTTGGCTGCTTGGTTGGAAGCTCAGCAGAGAACTGAGCATCACTTTCATGCTATAAGCACACAGTCACAACAGTTAAATGTTATTATCTCATCAGTACAACAGATTTAATATTCCATTGAGAAGATGTGGTCATTTAGTTTATGAGGTATAAGTCACTGGAAGGCCAAGAGAGACCAACTGTGCGACTGTGTGACACCATGTCTCAGAAGCTGGATACAATTATATCATACTGGTGTGGTACCATATCATCAGTCATCAAAATCTGGACCTCTTGCAACAGCTGCAGTCTGAATTGGCCGTGGCAAACTGTGACTCATTACGTGAAGTCGGCCATCGAGACAAGTGGTCTGCGTATCTAGCGTTGTCTCAGCTGTGTGTCTGAAGTTCATGGCCGTCTGGGGAGAAATTCTAATCATAAAAGCTTGAATCAGGAGGACGGGCAGAGCCAGAGGCGGCCATTTGGTTTGCTTTGACTTTAAAATCACATGTCCGCCGACTATTTTCTGTCTGGAGTGCAACAGATTTTCTTTTGTTTGTTAAGCCACCATAATGATAAAATCTATCCATTCAGACAAAATGCTATAAGAAAATCTAGAGCACAAGATGAAGGTTATTGTGTGGCTCAGATTGTGCTCTAGCCATGGTAATTAATGTTTCATTATATTACATTGTACAAATTTGACATTGCGCTATTGAGGTTGTTGGTGTTTTTGCAGTCCATTGCTCATCATCTCTTTAATTGAGAACATGCACTAAAGGTTTTCTGACCTGTCAAGCAGTCGATACTCATGTGCTCTGTTGTCATACTGTCCCCAATCACATGACAAGTGGCCTTTATCACAAGACCCTCTATCCGGGAAAGTCTCCCACCAATCCAAACATCCAGGATGGAAAGGAAAGGAAGTTGTGAAATGCAGCAAAGTAGAAGATGTGACACTCTGCACTACAGCTTTGCCTAAATATCAGAAATCTGCAACAAAAGTAGCTCTACACATTCCTTGTTGAAAATCTGTTAGACATAACTACTTCAATACAGGCCAGAGGGGGAAAATCTTTAGCGATTGTTTACAAATAGCTGAGCAGCTGGTGTCCTGATGGATTTCGGTGGTTTAGCCGAGTATTTCTGAGTGATATTTTTGGTTTCAATCAGACTTTGGACCAGTGTCGTATATCACTCTCCACATGTGCTTGTTAGCCAGGCTAGCGGTGGGACACTGTCATCCATCACTTAATTTGGTCTGGACCGAAATATTTAAACAATGAAATGTGGTGTGTGGTTGATCCTTCCCAGGGGCTAAATTATAGTAACTTAACTTTCCATTAAGCATCATCATAATCAATCCTCCCATTTATCAGCAAAATGTCCACAAATTGAGAGACAATCATGACAGCCCTGGCCGTGCTTTCTGTCTTGATTACTGAATTGTTAGCATGTTGATACTAAAGCAAAATACTGAGCATGTTGAGCATTTTACCTCCTAAACACCAGCATGTCATTGTGAAAAGGGGGAAGGAATCCCAAAAGTAACAGAGATGGTGTGGTATCATTTCTTCTTTTCCAGTTCAGATACCTGAACAGTTCTGAACTTGTGTATCAGCTGACCAGTGCATGAAAAAGAAAAAGTTTTGAACAGCTGTCATTGTTGTTTAGCATGACGCAGGTTAAAGGTCCTTTCAGTTCCTACCCTATAGGAACGCATGTGCTGCTCCTCAACATTAAAGCCTTGTGTACTGCAGCACATTGCATTTCTTACTCGTTGCACTTTGCAGTTTAACATATAGCCAAATTCCTGATGTTTTGCAAATGTATTTTGTTATGGGCCACTCTTAAAAGGAGTAACATAGCTCTCGGCTGCACATAACCACCTGTGTAGGCTGTTTTAGTGAGGCAAAGATGAACTGCTGTTTTTTTTAAATTTTGGTGTGAAAAGTTTATTAATGAATTAGCTGGCAGCAGATAATTTCATTGAGTTTTGCCCAGTTGTTTCTGGACAATACACAGATATAACATGGATTCAAAATGGCCTAGTGTGAAAAAGCCCTTCTGCTTAGAAGCTGTGAGAAGTCCCGGGTCACATATTCAACAACTGAAGATCACAGCTTCTGTTCAGATTTTTGCTGTGTTATTAGCACAAAAATAAATAAATAACAACAATTAAAGACAAATACAAAACCATAGTCAGGTTTGCCTTAATAATAATAAAAAAAAAATAACCAGACTGTTCTTCCCAGATCAATGTGGACCTATAGCCTCATAGATTAAGAGCTACTTGTCATGCTCCCATGGCTAAGTGGTATTAGGCTTCATTTCAGACCGTACCATTCACAATTTCACACCCTGTGTAAACTGCGTGGCAATATTACACACATAGGCAGTTCTTCATTACACTCTTATAAATGGCTTTTTTTTTTTTTTTTAGTTTGAGCTATATTATGCATTAAGCACGTGTTAAGGATTACAATCTGCCCCCCCTCTCCTCCTCCTCCTCCTCCTCCCGGTCAGTAAAGGTTTCTTTCGGTTGTGTTGCACAGCACAGCCGACTGCTTATGCTGCTGCCGTCGTTAGCCGAGTATTGAGCTACCAGCTGACCTACTTTCTCTGTTCTCAGCCACTCAGTCCTGTTTACAAGCCACTGCCAGCGGAGGATGTGGAGTACAGTGCCTGGAAAATAGACGGACACAGCCCACAAAGACCACGAATGGGAAATTTGGTCGTGTGTTGGTGATAAATTGGGACTGCCAAAGCCGCAGACAGCTCACCGGCGATTAATAAACAGCACGTTATTAACTTAGGCGTTGTTATGCAATTTAACGCTTTCGGTGCAGCGCTGCTCTCTCTCTCTGGGTCAGTCAGGCGCTGGTGGTGGCTGCTGCGCTCAGCCGCTGCTGCTATGCTGTAGTTTAAAGGAAAATGACTCGGTTGATTAAAGTTAGGTGTGGATCTTTGCTTCTGCCGGAGACCCGTTTTTCAAGGTACGTGAGATTTAATTTGAGCTTTCAGTTTCGCGTCATCCTGAAAGAGGAGCGCATTATCGCCGCCGTCACCCGCTCCAACACTGTATGTGTAACATCAAAGTTCACGAGTGGCCTCTTTTTTCAAATTAAAGTGGAGGTGGTCGACCGCATGATTAACCCCTGTCAAGACCTGGTTAATCATTTTCTACAAGACTGACATACAGGCTGTGTAGGCTTATATATTCTGTCAAATACATGAGTCAATATCAGCTGCTCCATACACCCAGCGCTCTTGAATGCTGCTTACATGTTTTCAGCTCTCTGTCATCAAGTGCCCTGGTTACAAGGTTGAAATAACCTTTTTTTTTTTTTTCCATTGTACCATTGCTGATGACATTCATGGCAAAACACTGAAGGGACTTTCGTCACTGGCTCCTTGAAGACGCCAGATAGCAAAATGTTAAATGTCACCGGAAAAGAATTCCTTGAATAATTTGTCAGTAGGCTTAGGTCAGGCTGATGTTACCCAACCTGGCACCTTTAAGTCTACAGGAGTTCACATTTCTCAGATTGACCCACTGTTTTCTTGTTCCCAAGGCATTTTTTTAGGGCTTCATATTTGCAGCTGACATGGTTTTCTTCAGAGAGAGGGAGATTTCCTCTGTTTGACCCTGCAGAGCAGTGTGGCAGGAGGCATTACTTATTTACCATGTACATACTAGGAAGTTAAAGGGTCAGTGAGTGCACTCATCGGCCGTCCCAGTGTTTTTCATTTGTAGGTGTGTAACCAAAGTGCCTCCTGTTTCCTTATCACTGACAGAGAGCTTTCCTAACCACACAAATCACAACATAAAACAGAGACTCTTTCTTTCTCAAATTGAAGAACTGACCTTTTCTTAGTAGAAAAGAAATTTATTTTAAAAGCCTTGATGAATTTTTGTTAATGTTTACACTTTGTGTATGCACATCTGTGCGTAGTGAATGGACAAGTATTTTACAACCAGCGGATGTATGTTGGTTAGATTAATATTTAACTATAATAACCATTCATAAATGGGGAAATGAAACTAATGAGATGACGGTAATTTTGACAATTTTGATTTAAATTGTACAGTCCAAAAAGGTGTAGATACACATTTAAACAAATATAATGAATGGAATAAGTGCAAGAAATATCAGTAATAAGAAAAAAAAAAAAAAAAAAAAAAAGATAAACATATCCCAGATTGACTGAAATGAAGATTGGCCAGGCGCTGTCAGTGTTTACCTGACAGCTTGACCCGTCGGCTCAGAACCAGATGCAGGTGGTCAGGCAATGTAAACTTTAAGACAAGCAGACAGTAGTACCCTGGACTCTAGAGTTGGATTAGCAAGTAGCTTGAACTCTGTGAGATCTGTCAGAGCAGTGAGCTCTGTGGCTGAAATACCATAACACTTTTAAAAGACTGGATTTGGCTTTTAGAAAAGCTTGTAGATGGCATTTTTTCTCATTAGAAGTCTATCTTGATTCATTTTCTTATGTGTGTGGGAGCAGATGAAACATTAGCATGAACCTCACAAAGCTTTTCTAATTCGTCAGGGAACTTACTATACAGTCAACTACGGTGATAATAAATATTTCTTTTTGCGAGTTCTTATTCAGACTACTTTATTATGTTTGGGTTTTTTTATGGTTTTGAAAACCCGGAGCGACTGACATTTAGGTCGATATAAGTTTCTGGTAAAATCAATCATGGCAGTGCCCATGGATTAATTCCCATAAAGGCCTAATGTGCTCAAAGATATTAAAGGCATAACTACTATAATGTAAATTCTATTGGAAAGTCCCGCAAGGCTGACAAATCTATATACTAATAGTAACACCCAAAGGAAGAAGTAGTAGTAAAAACCCAAAGGAAGGAAAGGAAAATACCTGTTGAATTATTTATAAACTGCGTCTGTCTAGATGCAAGGTAATTGTGCAAGTCATTGCTCTAACCTGGGAGTTGTACAATAAATTATGGGTCTTATAATCACACAGTTCTTTTCCAGTATGATATAGATTAACAAAGTAGTGTTTTTGGTCTCTGTGCTTCCAGTAGATTAAAGGTAGGATGAAAAGCACAGCAAACAGAATCCACGCCACAGCAATTCAAAGCATTATGAGGCAAAAACACTGGATCTCATCAAATGCACGAAACAATGATTCTTGATTTATATGTGTCACTATTCAGTGTGTCACCAATATCTGTGTCAAAGCTTACAGGCATGCCAGGCCAGCCACACCCCAGTCAATGATGTCAAACAGGTATTTCGTCTTTGAGAGCCACGGGGAAATATCTGCTGTCAACATCAGGACCCGACCTATCACTTGTGCCAGTGCCCTTTACAAGCTACTTAGTATGAAGTTACTGATGCTATCAATAACAACCTGTTTGCATGAGCGGTATAATCCATCATTAACTAAGAGATACACACAGTAGTTGATAATCTGTAAGGGATCTAACAGATAACATGACAGTATTGCAGTATTTCCAATTTTATTTTCATTTTAATTTCAAAGACTTAGCTGTACAGTAGCATGTATGTGACTGTTAATGTTCAAAGACCAGCAACAGTGTGTTTAGAAAAAAAAGAAAAAAAGGGAAAAAAGCGAACGTGATGAGGGAACAAGGGCTTAGCAGGTTTCCCTTTTTTTTCTTTTGCAGTAGAGGATTATATCTAAAGCAACAAGCGAGCTCTCTGGTCTCCAAATGACATTGCTACGCTTTTTTTTTTTTTTCATCAAAGCCATCATCATCATCAAACAGCAGTGGTTTCCAGTGACTGTACATTGGCATTTGAAATGTAAATAAGACTGGTTGTACGCTTTACAATTTGTTGGATGATGACTGAGAAAGCAACATAGGATACAGTAGCTGCTGTTTGCCTCAGAATAGCAAGGAAATTCATTTACAGAGTCTCGAAGTGGTAACAAAGGTAGAGCATTACATCCTGCAAGACGCTATAGGGGAGAGAGAGCCGGGTGTTAGGTGCAGCTGAAGCAGCAGGTGTCTTTCCTCCATTAAACTTTAAAATGAAACCTACATTCTTTACAGAGAAGCAGCCCAACTCCGTTGTGGCGCTTCCGCTTTGTGAGGTTATGTGCAATGAGAAAGCAATTTATTGTCACGGTAATTGTCTCTTTTATAGCTTGTTTACATCCAGACCGGAGTTTGGCCATGAACTTGAACTTCAGCGTAGTGACTCCTGCCACGAGTTCATGTTGCCGGTTAAAGGCTTTAAATACCTGAGGGCACAAGTGTAACTAGACTCTGGTGTTTTCTAGCTGTTAACCTTGCAAGGCGTGGATTAACCTCAATACATTAAAAGAATGCAGGCTGATATGCGAGGGTTCATTTTACACAGCTCTGTAGAGCGAAGGCATTAAAGCTATAAAGCTGCATCAAGCAATCCCTATTAATTTTCCAGATAGACATTTTTAATGGTGCTTTAATTCGGTTACAATGGCAATGTTCTTGGATTTGGCTTTTCTGTTTTTGTCAGTATGCACCTCAGACAAACAATTCTGGCTTTGTTGTTAAATCAATATTTCTCACATTGTAACACTTCAAGCAGCTGTCTAAACAGTGTTGACATTAGGGCAGTATGAATACAGAGGTTAGATTTCAGATGAAGCATCAAACCGAAGCTTGAACATGAACAGAATATTATGGCCAGTTTTGATGGCACGATAAATCAGATTTTCTGTAACAATGAAAAATGTAAGTCTTTGGTTGTTCAACATCCTTGAGCTTCCTGTGTGCTGTGGTTGCAAAGTTATTTTTCCTGCAGCTTTTACTGCTTTTTATTTTGTATGTGTGTTTGTGGGTGCTGACAGGAGCATGTCAATATAAAACACTTGTTTGTAAAGGCTGCGTTCAATGTTGAAAAATCGCTGACTTGAAGTAGGAAATGGGATGTGAAACTGAGCCTCCTTTGTTGTTGTTGTCGTTGTGTGGAACACTTCCTGCCTTATACTGAAAGTTTCTCCACATTGAATCCCTGGAGCTGACCATCAGTTTCTTGACCATTCTCATACTGTACCAAGGCCCTAATCCCCTGATTGGTCAGTCTGGCGGGGCAGCCAGCCACCTACAGTGTAATAGGACTCCTGGTTGTTCTAAACTTCTTTTATCTAAGTATCATGGAGGAAATGATTGTCTTGTGAACTTTTAGTGCAACAGAAATGTTTGTAGCCCTTTCCATATTTCTGGCAGTCACTCTTAGTTTTCACTGAGGTGTGTGATGTATGCAATCACCACGGGCCGGCGTGCTTCAATCAAGGTGTAGAAACATCTCAAAGATGATCAACAGAAACAAGAGACACCTGGGCTGCAAGTGTTATAGCAACAGAACAGAATAGGTTAGTCAGTGTGATATTTCAGTTTTTCTTCTTTTTTTTGATGCATTTTTTAAAATGCTTGCGGTATCGAGTGCAGATTGGTGAGGGATTTTTTTGTGTAATTTGAAGAGGTGCAGCTCTTTCTGAGTGCACTGCAGATGGTGTTCGACAAAACTAAATCACTTCTGCAGGTGACTCACAATAATATTTGAGGACATTCTAGTTGAGCAGCACTGACTTATCTCCTTAATGGCATTGATGTTGTGCATTTACAGAGCAACCAAAAAAAAAAGATCGCTAGATGATTGATTGTGCTTCCTGGACACAACAATACATTTATTGTGTTTTTGGCATAGAAAATGTACAATCACAGGGACAATAGCATTAAGGACACCCCACTCCCAGGACAATGACTTTTACAGTGAAACAGTAAAGAGAGAGAGAGGAGAGTTTGCGATAAAGGAAAGGGTAAATCAGAATTCAGTGATGCTGCATCTGTTGGATGAATTATAAGAACAGGAGTCAGGACTGTGAGCATAACACTAATATAACACTATTTAGAGTAATTAGCCTTAAAACATGGTACAGGGTGTGCTTATCAACTGGAATATATAATATATATTGTATTGATTGATTGTATAATCTGCAAAGGGCATTCATGACACGGTTTTAAATGACATTATATTGCTTGATATGATTATGAATTTGAGAATTTCAGTGATGACGCAAATGTTTATAGATCTATGAATCATGGATATAATCAGTGGTTTCATGGGGAAAATGTCACAAGTGCAAGATGTTGATGTTTAATCAAATCAAATGTACCTGGCACTGCTGCCAACCAGTGAGTTTATAAAACCAGCTGGTTGTCACTGGCTTTTAGTATGATTCACTTTTGAGAAATGTCTTGAGCTGCAAAGAAAAGAACTTGAAATGATTATATTTACATAACTTTAGTCACTGTAGTGAATAATAACTGAAATGGTGGTTGAATAGCTACAAACAGAAACAGAGAAACGACAACTCATGGGGAATATTAAAACCCAAGATACAAAAATGAAATAGCTCCATTTCATTATGCCAGATTGTACAGCCTCTTTATTGCCAAAAAGACATTAAAAGAACTTGCTCAGAGTATTTTCAAGACAAGTGCAGGACACAGACCTTCACTCTCTTTCATTAGGTCGAGACTTTAAGTAGGTAATTATTCAGGGATGTACCAACTCACTCTTACATTTCCATGTTACCAATACCAAGTATTTCTCTTATGATAATGGCTCTCATTTGACTTGATGATGATGGAAAATGCAATAACTGGTAGTTTCCCCTGGGGCAACTTGTGTGTACATCACTCAGTCTGCCTATGAAATAAAGACAAACAAAGACGACGGCCAGGATTCTCATTACCCAGCAACTGTAATTATAACTTGGATATAACTTATAAACAATGTAAAAATATTTCCAGGCCACAAAACCAATGAACTATTTTAATCAAGGTTTAAGGAAAGTGTGTGTGTGTGTTGTTTTCTCACTGGAGCATGATGGTGACTCTGAATAATATAACTGCTCTTTGTTATTGGGAGTATTTCAGACCGTTTTAGGTGACTAGCATGATGTATGTTCTGTTAGCCACATAAAGAAAAGCAAAACATAGCCTATTTTTTGAAGCATAGACTATATTTAGAAAAGTCATTAATAACTGTATTACATTCTTATGTTGTTTCATTGCAGCAGAACAAAGCTCCAGTGTGTGAGTTCTTAGTTTGGAGGAGGTGGCCGTCTCTTTTTGTTATGCTTGGTTATCAAAAGAGATGTCTGCTTCAGGCGTTTTTCTAGGTCAGGGGAGCTCCCCCTGTGCAAAAACACTTATTTAGTGATGAGGTACTGTATGCAGGTGGAAGCTGAAGATGATTAATGCACTTACCATTGTATTACAGTTCTTTAGCAGAGCACTTTAAGTACATAAAAAAGAAGAAAAAAAACATCTACATAGATTGAGGTCCTGGTCTATTTGCCTTTCAGCAGATCCCCAACGTAAATATCTTTTAACGTTGTTTTAACATGAGTTGATGTAACACAGTTTTCACTTTCAGGATGCTGTAATCGGTTATGTGTGTGTTCACAGGTTTTGGTGTTTCTTTGGTGGACTGGAGGCGGAGGTGGACAGCTGGTCCGTGGCAAAATTTTCCAAAAGAGTGTTCAGACAAGGTCAGCGCGGATGGGACATATAAGACTTCAGGAAGGGCCTGGTTGGGAAAGGGAGTGAGTATGGACAACCTTTCTGACTTCGGTGGAACCTGTCCGTCCAGCCACCGGGATTGGGAGTGAGTTTGTGAATTTTATCTTTTCAATTTTTAAAATTAGTCATAACAAAGATGTTGCTTTAATTCACAGACATTTTGAAAGAAACCTGAGCTGGAATACTTTGTGTGACAATCTGCATGTTGTTTGATACACACTGGAGGCCCCTTTCACTTGGCTTTAACAGGTGTCCCATATTCTGGATTACTTAAGGCAGGAGTAGTTAAATAGTTTGGCTTTAACATACAGTATAAACTATAAACAGTCTCCTTTATAGATTGTGAGCAATATCCATGGTTGAATGGTTAATGTTTGGTTAATCATTAGAAAATTACTCAATTCAATTAAGGACAGTTATTAAACAGAAAGTGCCGTGGGCATCTTTTGAGTGACGATGAAGATAAAATGTAAAAAACGAGACACTTTTCTCCTTAAAATTCTGCTCGTCAAAAGATCTGAGGGGACATTTTTCAATCTGTGCCAAAGAGATAAAGAGAAAAGAATGACATATGTGGTTTTACTTGAATTTGGATGATTTTAAGAGGCACATGTATTAGAGAAAGTTATTTCTAAGAAGGATTCGGATG
Source organism: Trachurus trachurus (assembly GCF_905171665.1). Classification (NCBI taxonomy): domain Eukaryota; kingdom Metazoa; phylum Chordata; class Actinopteri; order Carangiformes; family Carangidae; genus Trachurus; species Trachurus trachurus. The sequence continues at coordinate 13,354,868 of NC_139903.1, read as the reverse complement.
ACTCCGATTTTTACAGGAATTTGGAAGTGCTTCAATTGTCTGTATATAACACAACAGCTTAGTCTGTATATAACACAACGGTGCACAGGGGAATTTGCTATTCCAAGGAGTCAATTAGTAAATTTTGTTCTGAATGTCTGAAGAAACCAGAGACATGCACAGTGCCTAACTTCCAGTTTGGTCTTTTTCACACAGATGTAATCCAAGCACTTTAATGAATCACTGTGTGGTGATATTCAGATTGATTTGAAACAAGAAAGTGCTCATTTGTGCTCAATTTCTATGATGTATTGTATCTCATACTCCTCTTCTCCTATTCAGGCAGCCCACATCAATATAGACACAAAGTTAAGGAATATGCTTATTTTGGTGCCATATCCTCACATTGATCCTCATGTGATTTTACTTAATTGTTAAATTTCATTTCAGTTTCAGTTTCTTATTCATATACCCTGAAATCACAAATGAGCCTTTGAGGATTTTTACATACTTTGATCCAGATTAGGAAACCCTTCCTAATGAGCTCCTTTTACATTTACAGAGGGGAAAGATGAAACCTCAGTAACATAATAACTGTACATAGTACAGCTAGTGCAATAGCTGATACTACCATGTAATATTCACAGACATTCAATTTTGAAAACAACAACACCTGAGGCCAACCTGAACCTGAAACTTTCCACAACAAAAATGACCCTAATGCACTCCTGAAAGTAGCTCATCAGACAAGAACTTCCTAATGTTCATAATAAGGTTAAAGTCTTATTTCTGTAAGGCTGTTTACATACCTAATGCTTTATGACTGATGATCTCAATTGCCATTAATTAACCTGTTTTCGTAGCTACATTAAAGTCCAATGTGCTCTACCGGCTTCAGATAAGAAATGTTTCCTAGCAGTAATGTGTAAAAAGATAACACTGACTGAAACAATTTTAACATGTCTGTCCTCTGTTTCTAGCACCAACAGCTGTGTGGACGATTTACTGGACGAAGATGAGAAAGACAGGGCAAAAAGGTAATCAATGTTTAGTGTAAATTTATATCATTTTGTTAGTTTGGCCTTGTGCCTAACTGAATACTCTAATAAGTGTGTTTGTGAATGATACGGAGCCTGAGAGATTCAACTTATTTAGCGAGAGCTTTCAAAGCAATCTGGTGATGTTTTTCATGTACGTATATGAAAAATTATTACTGACCTTAATATGTGAAAACCGTGTCTAATTTCTACAAATTGAAATTACTCCAGTTCCACCAAATGCTTCCAAAGACGCAAATGATTGCTCTGATTAAATGTGTTTATTACTCCTCCGCACCAGCGTCCTTTCAGGTTGTTGGACGTGTGTCCCATACTTGTGAGCAATGAGCATGGTATTTTAGTTACGTCTTCAGGAAGTTTCTTCAGATTTCTAGGTCACTGTGGGTTGGACTTGTGTATTTTGTGTCTTATCACTTGGCTCACATGACTATGTTTGTAGAAAATACAGTTCTGCATCTGAGCCTGAATTTGTATTCTGTATTTGCATTAATCACAGAGGTTGTAATTTTTGAGTTATGAGTATTTGTTTGCCTTGCTTTTACTTACAAAGTTGATCAAACTTTTAGCACTGAGCTGCCTTTAGACCTAACAGGGTAGATACATATCAAAGTGAAATGTGTGGACTGGCTGAGCCTTCACCTATAATTCCACTGATTTCTAATTGTTTTCATGTGTCGACATCTTCAGGGCATCCCGTAACAAATCGGAAAAGAAAAGAAGAGACCAATTCAATGTGCTCATTAAGGAGCTATGCACCATGCTGCAGGGCCAAGGCCATCCGCGCAAGATGGACAAGTCCACCATATTGCAGAGAACTATTGACTTCTTGCAGAAGCAGAAAGGTAGGAAAATGAATTATAGTTTGTACACAATCAATTTTAGATTAAACATTTTTGACAGATTGTATTAAATAAAGAAAGTCTAGAGTAACTAACACTCTCTGGCGTGTTTAGTCTCTCTCATTCATTTGACTTCTTGTCTTGATTCTTGTCTTTTCTTCTGCACTCTATCTGTTTTAGACATCACTGCACAGAATGAAACCTGTGATGTGAGACAGGACTGGAAGCCTTCATTCCTCAGTAATGAGGAATTCACTCAGCTAATGCTGGAGGTAAAGCTCAGGAGGAATAAGCTCTGACACTGACTTATATTGATGATAAGATAATGAAGACACATTCCCCCTAAAACTAAACATCAGTTACACATGTCAACATCATTTTGTAACTACCAGAGTGCAACGTTCATTTATAAAAGCTGTTAAACATCATGTTTCCCTCTTCTTACAGGCCCTAGATGGTTTCTTGGTAGCATTAACTACAGATGGAAACATCATATACGTATCTGACAGTGTGTCTTCACTAACTGGCCATTTACCGGTAAGTGAGAAAGCTAAAACACTGCAAGTTACTTGAATTCTCTCGGTGACACTGCATTAAAACACCTCAGAAATGAAACTAGCCTCTTATTGCTCATGTAATGTGATGTTTATTTCTACATCAACACTGTTGCAAATCACACACCCCCTCCCCCAAAAAAGACTGACCATCATTCATTTCTCCTTTTGCACCAGTCAGATATGGTGGACCAAAATATCTTGAATTTCCTCCCGGAGCGGGAACACGGGGAGGTGTATAAGCTGCTATCATCCCACATGCTGATGACTGACCCCATTGCTGCTGACTTCCTTGACAGTGAGTATCCTACTGGGCAGCCTTTGCACACACAAGTCTGCCTCCTGTCTGTTTCTAACTCCACACTGTGTCTGGGTCATCATGCCCAAGCATAACATGAGTTGACTGGTTCAAGCCTGCAGGTTGTCTCCTATGATATCAGGAGGTCAAAAGTTCAGTGTGTGGGAAAATACTGCACATACATTATAAAGTTGATGAGTCTTAAAATATTTAACTTGTAGCTCTTTGTGTGAAATATAGGAACAGTGCTTGAATACTGATATTGATATTGTGAAAGTGTTTTAGATGCATTTTTATCTTCCAGGACATCATAATGCCACTTGAAACTCTGTATATATAGAGCAAGTTGCTGAATTGGGGTCTGCGCTTTATTGGATTGGTGATTAGTGTGTGTCTATGATTAGCCTTTTAGCTAATAATAGGAGCGATCTTAGTATCATAGTTAAGACTTTAAATCACTGTTATGTTAGCACAGTAATCCAAAGCAATGTAGTATCTGGGGCTCAAGACACTGACCTTAATCCTGTGTTACTATTGGGCTTTTCCGAGGAAGAGAGATGGTGTGAGTTGCAAGTGTCTCCGTCTGTCCTTAGAAGCCTAAATAGCAAACTGTCCCAGAGCCATGTCTGGAGCGATCATCTTCTCCTGGGCACATTTCAAAAGAGACATCAATCTTTGATCAATCTTCATGAAAATGAATGTCTGAGTCTTAAATAAAATAACTGCCTTAGTGTCCGAGTTACCCTGATTCAGCTGTTTTTTTTCTCTCCCATTGGTTGAATTCACATAAAAGAAATCTTTAAGCACCTAAACGACCTTGGCTTGTACATCTGAAACGTTTTGATATTGGAGCATCTGAGGAAAAATAACCTGCCTGATGTACAGTACTTCAGGAGTAAATTTGCAGGGAAGTAGTCTTGTTGAGGTCAAAGCCCTCCATTAGTCAGTGTGTTGACATTTGTGCACAACTGAAGATGAAAGTGCAGTTGTTATGCTATTAAACTATTTACTGTCCACTTTGACTTTCCTGAGAGAGAGTGAGCAATAGATAAATGGTTGTATTAAAATATGATTTAAAGACCCTTTCTTGGTGTTAACTACTTTTTTCCCTTAGTATAATCTATATAATGATCTTTTGTAAAATGTGCCAGAGTATATCATGTTTAATCTGAATGAATTGTACCTCTTTGCACACTGCAGATCTGTAAATACAACCACAATTCAGAATCACCAAATTGAAAACTGAGACAATTTGGTACAATGATACGTGTATGCTATCTTATGAATGAGCTGTTTACCTACAAAATAAAATCTCCCCTTTTTTCAGATGAGGCACATATTGAATTTTGCTGTCATCTAGCCAGAGGCAACATCGACCCAAAAGAGCCACCCGTGTACGAATACGTCAAGTTTGTTGGAGATTTCAAGTTTCATAACAATGGTAAGGATTTTAAGTTTCTTCATAAGCACCATAAACGGCCTAAATCCTGATCCTACTCCAGTTTAACTGCACGTTGCTCCCTCATTCCCCTCCAAGTGTTTCATGCCAGTCCACACTATCCAATAAAGGCAAAAAATGACCAAAACACTCAGGAAAATGTTTACTGAATGTCCATGTAGCTGCAAAAGATAAAAACGGTATTTTTTCCTGGGTTAATATTATAATGGCTAAGTCTGTCCACATGTACTGTGTCTCCTATCTCACAGTGCCTACATCTTCTTGTAACGGGCTTGAACTGACGTTACCAAGAAGCCTGCAGTCAACTCTGGAGGAGCAGGTCTGCCTCATTGCTACTGTACGATTAGTCACTCCGCAGTTTCTCAAGGTAAGAGCAGCCGGGATCTTCTGTCTTTGTTTTTCACCCTTAAAGGATTAAAGCAGACAGTACTGAATAACAACAATAATCACACTCTGAGCGACAGCACTAAGCCGCGGTTCACAGCCTGAGGGGGACTTTGTCTGAGGCATGACATGTTTTGGTCCATACTGACTCGAGTCAAGCACTCTTTGGAGATTTCCTGTTGAGCACTGGTGCAGTGTGTTACACCGTGTACCTCCCAGCTGATTACATCATTAGGATACATCCGATCCCAAAGGTGCTCAATGAGTTGAAATCTGGATACAAGTCAATGTTTTTGCAGTCAATTGAAGTCACGGTCATGAGCTTGTAACCTTCCTGAGATCAGTCAGATCACAGTAACAGGTTTATACTTACCTCCATCCTTTCCAGACAGAAAGGGAGAATTACAAAACGACGCATCTCCAAGGGCTCTGGTGCAATGAATTTATGTTGCGTGTTTAGATATATGATTTATGTTTCTGTGCTTCTAAACTCCAGTTTATCATGTGTGATAATAACCATCAAGAAAGTTGTGTCAGGGTACAAATAATGCGCTACAAATGTCAGATAAGGCAAGTTTTTTTTTTTTTTTAAACAGGTGTTTATAAATCAGTTTTTTCAATAAATGACACATGCCAGGTTTTTTATTTGTACTTTTTTGCTTTAAAATGTGTGGGTGGTCAGAGAGCAGATCTACTGGACAGGCTTCAATTCTCCCCCACTTCTTATTCCAAAATGTAAAAGACACTGATTACACTGACTTTGCCAAATGGAGTGACTGGAACAATAACATTTGGACTATATGACATGGAAGATTTTTCTCCCACTGATTCTCAGACAGAAGACGAATCCTCTGTAAATACCGTGTCTCGATCTCTAGCTCTTGAATGCTACACAAAGCATATTTTTTCACCGTTTCGCTCACAGAGTAGTTTCAGTCGTCACGAGCTTTGGTTCACAATATGCTGAGAGGTTGAAGGAAATATTCAGACCATGGAAACTGTTGTGCTTTGCTTCGACACACAAATATGCTCACAAAAAGATTAAATGGAAACAAAATTGTCAAACACTGTTGCTAAATGCTTGATGCTGGTGAATAAATGAGAAATGATATTGCATGACATGTTTAATGGAATAAGCATTACATCAACCCTGCAATAAGAACTTTCTCTCTTTTTAGGATTTGTGTAATGTGGAAGATCCTTGTGACGAATTCACATCCAGACACAGCCTTGAATGGAAGTTCCTGTTTTTAGATCACAGGTAAAGTATTAGTTTCTTTCCCTCTGTTGTCAATCAGTCTTGTAGATCTGTCTTTCTTACATGTTGATCGTCATCTCTTCTGTTTCAGGGCTTCACCAATCATAGGCTATTTACCCTTCGAGGTTCTCGGGACGTCTGGCTATGATTACTATCATGTGGACGACTTGGAGCTCATAGCTCAGTGCCACAAGCAGTGTAAGTTAATTTTTTAATTTTGACTGTTGTTTCTTTGATACCCATCGTTGACAACTAGGTTCTAGTAAAATTCATCCATCCACTGTACTAGTGCACATAAAGAGCATTAACCTGCTGCACCTGTGAAATATAAACATGGGACTTATGTGCACTTTCTATTTTCTCTCCTCAGTAATGCAGTTTGGAAAGGGTAAATCCTGTTATTATCGCTTCCTGACCAAAGGTCAGCAATGGATTTGGTTGCAGACTCACTACTACATCACGTACCACCAGTGGAACTCCAAACCTGAGTTCATCGTCTGTACTCACACTGTTGTCAGGTAAGACTTGTTGGTGTGCCTTGACATACTTCTGCCAAGGGAGGGATGTATTGTGTACACTTTATCATTGTCCTGGGATTAAGAGGGCATAGGTGGTTTCGGATAAAGATTGAGATAGATTTGTCACATGTACTCTTTCTGTCTGCTGTTATTCAGTTATGCCGAAGTGCGAGCTGAAAGGAGGAGAGCGTTTGGCCTTGAAGAGTTGTCTCCACCTGAGATCGCTCCCTCCTCTGTGAAGGTAATAGTCAAGAGCACTTCTACATACATTGCAGACAATTGTTTACAAGGTCAGCCTATGTGCCAGCTGTAAATCCGACCCTCTGTTTTGAACATTGCTCCTTGTTCCAGGCTCAGGAGCTGTACTTGGACATCTGCTCCACACTGGACCATACGCGGGACAGAAACAGTGGTGCACGTTCGGTATCCTCCCACAGCTCCCGGAAGTCCTCCCACACAGCGTTGTCAGACTCTGCATGTGAGTCATCCTCTGCTCCCTAAAGTGCTAACTCACTCAACAGCAGGTCAATATGCTTCTATACGGCTGCAGCTGCTGTTGTTATTTAAATTTAGCTAAAAAAAAAAATGCTGCAGTTGAGCTTTTGTCTTGCAATCTGACAAGATCTTGTTATCAGAGGTGAAGCTTGTGGAACTAAGTGCACCAGAAGTCAATAAAACACCCACCTTTGTACATGTGGGTGACGATGCATTTATGATGAAATGTTTCCAGGACTTTCTTTAGTGTGTCCTGTTGGTCTGAGCCTCCAGTCTCTTTGACTTCAGCTTCCACCCACTCTGTAATGTACTAACACACTTCACTGCCATCTGCATATATATGAACAATGCACAGTGGCAGATTCATTACAGTTGCTGACCATAAAAAGTAAACATGGCTGCAGCAGCTGCTGACGTCCCCTAAGCTATATCTGTCAGAGCGATAATTAATCACTGATTTGGCTTCTTCGTTTTGTGTTGGCTTTGTTGAGATAACTGCATGCATCATAGTTTGTGGGTTTAACTCAGAGCTAGAATGAGGTGGCAGTCGAGGGCTAGTGAATCAGCAGCGCTAATATACAACCAGAAAAGACTTGCATTTCATAACTTGTTCTGGCTTTATCTTCGAAGCTCTGTGGTTATTCTGTTACACGCAGGTATTGACAGCTCACATTTTTTAAAGAGTGGAGACTATAAAATTAAATATGAATAAGCATGGCCAGAGGACTGTATTCGCTTTCTGAGAATTATACAACATATATCCTATTTCATCCAGTAATTTTTCACCTTTTCTTTCTGTAATGGAGGATTGCAGTCTCATTTTCCAAAGGACATAGAAAGCTGAAAATATCTGGCTGCTATTTTTTGCATTTATATTTAAATCAGTTCAGCCAATACATATTATGAAACAGGGTATCAGGCTTTCCAAAATAATTGTAGTCCATTGCTAATTGTGGTGTTATTCATACACATCTTCAAATAAAAAAGATGTTTAAAGAGACCTGCCACTGTATTTGACTTGACTCTAAAAAACACAAGGATTATGCTGCCCTGAGGAATATTGACTACAGGCAAAAAATATAGTTTCAATTCTGAATTTTTACACTTGAAAAAGTGCCAAAGAGTCAGTTTTTCCAGCCCTGAGCCTTGCCCATAGTCCACTTCTCAAACTGCAGGTATAAACATCCATCAATCACAGGGATAGGCAGTAGCTTCTTTGTAGCCCTAGAGGCAGAAAGTGGGGCCAATGAAATCTGCAAAGCAGTCAGTCCTGCTGGCAAAGCTTAATTCCTGTGTGAGTGGAAATAACTGGAAGCAATGGTGCTGAGCATGTCAGCAGATGACAAGATAAGAACCTGCAACACTGTCATGAAATGAGTAGAGCATCCAGACCTTAAATATATTAAATATTGCAGTTCCCCACAGCAATCAGTTGACAGAGAAAACAATTATAAGGATCCAAATGAACATATCCTCCATCCACTATGATTGATATGTGTTAAAAGTTGAACTGTCTCTTTTGCAGCAGCTACCTCCTACACAGAGGCCTGCCCGCCATCATGGCATTCTGCTTCCGTTGGGACAGAGAAGACGTCTTCTAGACTCCAGCCTAGCAGTTCAAAGGTCAGTTTATTTAACGTCTCTGTCTTTAGAGATAAAATGTTCAGTAAGAAGCAACCACAACAAGTTGGCACATTATCATGTCAGAGATTGTGTGAAATTGTAAAACTCTCTCATTTCCCCCCCTTGTAGAATCTGGCACAAAGACAAAATTCCTTTGACCTCGTTCCCCAAATGAGCCTCCCCCTTTCTCCTACCTGCAGCAAGCACTCCGCCATGGTTAGTGTTTAGACTTCCTCTCCTGCCTCTTCCCTTCCTCTGTCCTTTTTCTGCACTGTCTCTTACAGTTACCACTGCTGCTGAAGGTGTTCATCTGTTATATTTGAACAGTTCTTTGTCACTTTCCACACATTGCTTCTATATTTGTACATCTAATCACTCATCCGTGTTATTCCAGGACCTTTTTTTACAGGAAAAAGTGTGAAGCTTACGCGAATAAACCATTATGACTCACACCAACTGATTGCCTCCTTATTAAGTGTGCCAGAGAGAGAGAGAGAAAGAAAAATAACACTGTAGTAGGAAAAAAAAAACTACCAGGCTTTTCTCATGTCTGTTCCCAACTGATTGTTTTGGATCATGTCTTTCCAGCAACAGCAAACACAGCAGCAGCAGCAGCAGCAGCAGCAGCAGCAGCAGCAGCAGCAGCAGCACTCGTCTATGTATCAACTGCAGCCGCCTCAGCTCGGTGTAATGAACCAGCTGAAGGAGCAGCTGGAGGAAAGGACACGCATTCTTCAGGCTGACATTAAGACACAGCAGCAGGAGCTGCACGACATCAAGGAGAAGCTTCACCTGGCTAACCTCCAGGTAACACTGCGTTGAGAAAGCGCTGGATTTCACCAGTGACACACTTTAATCTGGACCTATAATGATGATATATATCATATGGACATATCCATATCAGCTGTTGGAGAAAGTCAACATCATACATGCAAACTCAGATTACCTAAAACCCTCACAGCGACGGTGGAATGGCCCCACCAAGAGGCCGGCGCTAACCAGCTCAACAACAACTGTTCATGACCCACATAGCGAGCGCAGAGGAGTGACCCTGGGAGCGTCGTAATGTGTGTTTAATAAAGACGAGTTGTCACTTTGTTTAATATCACCGCCTCCCGGGTGTGAAAGTGATATGAGATGAGCTGCGATTTGAGACACTTAACACACATTTTCACGTAGTAGATTAACAGTTTGCTAATCAAAATTAAACCTGAACTGATCGCCCCTTCCTTTTCCCTTGTTACCTCACCTAAATATGATTAAACCGAGGCCAGTGCAGACACTGCTGTCGTTTTGGAGCAGAGTAAATACTGAACAGGACAATTCAAATCCCTTTATCTGATCTGCAGATTAGCATTATGTAAAAAAAAATAATCGTGGCTGTTTTTTTTTTTTTTTTGAGTAAATGACGGATAAATCCATATTTTCTGTTTGTGTGTGTTAGATGTTGCTACAGCAGCCGGTCCACAACGACTACGGCCCGGTCCAGCAGCAGCAGCAGCCTCAGCAGCCTCAGCAGCAGGGCCCGGGCAGGCCGGCTCCGCAGGGCCAGGCGGGGGTGATCAGGCAGCTCTCGGGCCACCCCAAACCACCGGCCTGCGGGCCCCACAGCTCGTCCCCTCACTCGCTCCAAAGAGAGAACAGCTCGCCCTCGACACAGGTACAAACTGCACAAAGTGCCGATGCAAATCTGAAACGGCCAATGTGTCCAGACAAAGCTGTCCTCTAATGATAAGAGGATAAAGAGACAATGGGAGGAAGTCTGTTATTGAAAGACATAAACATCATAACAACAGGTGGTGGCTTCACATTCACTTGCTTTGCCACATGTTGTGTGCAGCTTGTGCTTTGTTTGCAATACAGCAATACTGTATTTTATTTTTATTTCCTTCTAACATATGGCTCAGATAAATTCAAGTGTGTGTTTCATTTGTTGGATTGTAGGTCCAGCAAAGGATTGCGCGGGGCGGGCAGACACCGTCAGTGAGTTTGCCCGTGCAGACGAGCACGAGTGTGACGATGCCCTTCTACAGTAACCCCATGATGTTCTCTCAGACCAACACGAGGCCTCTGCAGGACTCAAACCAAAGACACACAGACGAGTTCAATCAAGATGGACAACTACGGTGAGAGTCCTCAAAGTGGTTTTCTACCATCCCATGCTGAAAGCAATTATTAATAGAAGTAATTGTAGGATCCTGAGATGACAGGACATGCACTTTAGTTCTATGCTATGATATTACCAATTTTCCTTATCGGTTTCTTTCTATGAATGATTGGATCCTACAATTTTAGTTCTCTCAACATGTTCATGTCCTTTTTCTTCGCTTTTTTCTCTGGTTAATTTTGAGTCTGGCTCCAAATCATTTCAGAAATAATGTTCTGCTGACATCAAAAATGTCCTGTTTATCTCTTCTAACTACCGTGACATTTCTAGAGAAAAATGTTGAGGTGAAAAACTAGTTCTCTTTGATGTCTGCTTTGAGGTTGTTGTTTTTTTTTTCCATCAGTCCACTCACACAGATTTCATTTTCAGCAGGATGCTCCTGAACCAGCCAATGCAGACGCTGGTCCCCACCAGCAGTGTCACCTCGCAGCCTTCCCAGTGCAACATGGGCATCTCCCAAACCATGTGAGAAGTGTTTAAATCAGCCTGAACATGCACATACTGTACACACACCCACACAAACACACACACAAACACACACAGCAGTCTGATGTGTGGGATAATTTGCCGTCGAGCCTGAGCTCATTATCGTCCACACTCCTTACAGATACACCTTGGAGCAGCAGATCATCGCCCCCTCGTTCTCCATGCAACAGGTCAACTGCAACGCCGTCCTCGTGCCCTCTCCGGTCTTCACGTCCCCCATTATGTTTCCACACAACGGTTTCATTTCACAACAGTCCCAGTCGGCCTACCAAGCTCAGCCTCAGGCCTCCCAGCACTCCCTGCAGCTACAGCAGCCACAGCAGTTCTTTCAGGTACGACGACCATCTGCCGTGAAGCTGCGTAATACTGTCAGCTAGGTGCTGCTAGGTGTGAAGTTTCTCTTCTGGCATAAGGTTTGACTTCTGTGTTTAGCGGATGGATTGTTGTATAATGATGCTCAGGCTTTATGTTTACAGATTTATGATAATTTTAGGTATTACACTGCATCTCAAATCCTTAGTTACCACAGCAACGGCGCCATTCCCACATGGTGTTAATAAAGATTGGTGTTACATTCAGCTCTTCTAAAATCTCTGCTTTGTAGCAAAGCTGTGATGTCATCTAAAATGTATTAGATCAAATATTAAATAATGTAATGCTGAATTGTTTTCTCCAGTCTTTTCCTTTTTTTATATATATATATATATCATGTTGGCCCCCACTCGTTCAAAAAACATACCATCGATAAATCTTGTTAGTCTGGTGCAGAAACACAGTTGCTAAGTAGCTTACCTAAATCCCTTTACACGCCAAAACATCCTCAGAAACATCATCAGAGAAGAGGGAGGGTTCTATATATTTTTTATTCTCGTTGACGAGAGGGTGGTCGAAATTTCTATAGTCTCTAGTTTTTCCATATTTCCAAACCACAGAACTGCATTTTATTTAATTTGTTCCACTGAATGATTATTAAGATTATTAAGACATGTTTTGCTAAGTGGTGAGGACCAGTGATCCATTCCTCTGTATCGTGGCTATATGGTATTTTATTTTCTTCTTTATGTACCACAAGCTACTGGGAACAAATACGTATATATGAGCTTTAAAAAACAGTTGCTGTGAAAATGTGGTCAGTAAAGATCAAACAATATCTTTATAGAGTTCCTCTTATTCAGAATTTAAACAGAACTAGAGTAAAGTTAGATGTTATGTAGTGCTTAGCAATTATACACAAACTGTAAATTCCACAGTTTCCCAAGTTCAAAGGATGGTTCAAACCAAAATATCAACAAGCCTTAGGGGGGGTTTCTTTATTAAAGTCACAGGATTGAGACCTTATGCCCTGTTTAGGTGCTGCAGAGTGCATCTGAATATTCACAGATAACACTCATGTACTGTATATAACTGGCATCATGCATCTCAGCAGAGGCCGGTAACTGTACAAGAAAGATAAAATTGACCACAGTTCATTCACATTTGCTTTTCTGTCAACAGATGGCTCAAGGACTTGTGCACGGCGGGTCAACTCCAGCATTCTTACACACCACTAACGTCCCACAGCAAGGCACTGTGGGATACATCCAGCAGCAGCAGCAGCAGCAACAGCAGCAGCAGCAGCAGCAGCAGCAGCCACAAACACAGCAATTGCCGCAAGCACAGCAGCAACAGCAACAAAGGCAATACCAACATTCCCAAAACCAAACTGGCAGTGTTTCAGACTTCCGAAATATGCTGACTCGGTAGCGCTGTGGATTTTTTTTTACTTAAGAGCGCTGAGATCTCCCTGTGTTGTTGGCGTGTAGGCGGCCGGCAGCACGCTGTGGCATTTGGAAGTCAAACTTGATGTCAAGTTTTTACAGCAGGAAGTGCTGGAAACGCGGAAAGTGTCTGGTAGTGACCTTACCTTAGATGTGAAGCCGCTCCTTTCAGAGGAAAGCCGGTCTGTCTGTCTGTCGGCACGTCACTGGAGCGGGAAAACCACAAGCCAGAGGCCGCACTGGTCCGACCCGACGTCACCCACAGGGTCTGAGGAGAGTCCGAGGTGATGGGCTCCTCCATCACCGAGCCACACCACACTGAGTCATCGATCAGTGACACCGCTGGAACAAGTGGATTATCAGAGCTCTCGAGAAGACGTGTGGACGGTTTTCATCTAACACAGAAACTTTCCTTCTAAGTGTCTGTTTGCACTTTGGTACCACCACACCCCTGCCCCCCCACCCCCTCACCCAAAGTAGAATATTTATTTATGCCCCTTAATCAATATTCTAATTTCCTCTTACCTTAACAGCGAGATTAGTTTCCAACCTACAGCTCAACACCTCTCCCAAGTGACGCAATATCATCTCCCCCGTTCAGATTTTTGGCTCCAATGAAAATGCTTCATGTTTCATTAAGGGATGTGTGAGCGTGGGAACTTTGCATCAATGTGTATTTCAGTTAGCAGGCATCAGATGTCGCTCCCATTGTGTCCCCAAAAACAGTGATTTACATGCAGTGGTGAGATGACTATCATATCTAATCAGGTCTGCTAAGACGTCAAATGTAACATGCGACACAGGGAAAATGAGGGGGAATATTCTCCAAACACTAGAAAGGTCTATCTAGATTTTTAAAGCCTCAATCTGGGAGTGAGGAAGGGGTGCTACAACTACATTTCACCACTTCTCAGTGAGAATGATGAACAAATGATGAGCTCTGCAGGATGAGATTTTAGGTGATAAAAGAAGCTAGCAGAAGGGGGAAAATATTTGTGCCTTTAACCGTGGTACGTCCACGGTTCGGTTTGATGGTTTTGTCTGATTACGGCTTTAAAAATCCAGCTCAGGTCCATTTGGAATACAAAGTTATATTTTCATAGGTCATAATTTATTATTTTCCGCATCAGATGAAAACAAGAGACGTCTAGATTTGTATTGGATATATTACAAATATATATTGGATGCTTTTTGCAACCTTTACATCAGTAAGTCCAAACTCTTTTTGAACACTTTCTGTAACGCTAGTATCTGATAAGATTCATTTAAATATTTACTGAATCCCTACTGAAACCATTTCATTTTTATTTATTACATATAAATATATATATGAAACTATATATGGGATAAGAAAATAGTTTTATACACAAATTATAACTGATTTTATGTTTCATTTGGACATTAAAAGGTCAACACTGGTCTTAATGTCTCACCCCATCATAGTTTAATGCAAGACGAATGCACCACCTCTGATGTGTATGTGGCCCACTGTAGTTCTCCCAGACCACAGTACGACACACTGCTGCAGGAGTGTGAGCCTGTAAGATCTGAATATCTGAGAGAACGGTAAGAAAAGGTTCAGAGGAGACTCCTGCCTGCCTGTGTGGATATTTCTGAACAGTGTTTATTCAACTCTAGTCTTTTGTTTGTTTTGTGTGAACACGAGAAATCACAGAACTTATGCTCGGACCTTGAGCAGCTGGGCTAAATAACACACTGCTTCCTACTATGAATGTGATTTCATTGGGGAAAAAGATAAAGATATTTAATTCACCTTGAAAACATAGGAACCTTCAATATGCTATTTTGTGAAATATACAGCTGCAGTCATAACAAAAACTCTAAATTATTATTTTAAAGTATCAAATATTGTTTATTCACAGTCAGTCCTGCCGTTAGAGGATTTCTCAATCTTGTTTTTCTTCACGCTTGTGAGACAATCTTTTGAGTCCATCATATTTTTTTGAGACACAGTTTTATGTGACCTCGGTGAAGATGAAATCTTGCTGCGATATGTCCAACTGCTAATCAGCTATCTCAAACAGACAGTCGTAACAGAAAGACTTCTGGAGCACGTTGGTGAAGCCAGATCGGCAGTTGAACAATATCCAGAAAGAAAAAAACAAACACATTTCTCATCTGGTAGTGATTAAAAACACAAACTTACTTGTAACTAAACTGCAGGAGCTGTCTGTGCCAGAGTCTGACTACATTTAAATTCAACTCATTCAAGTGTTTCTTGGTTCTTTCGCTCGTGTGACATTTAACTCAGATCAGCCTGTAACGCTCTGTGCGACAGTCTCTTGGCCCAACTGTACACATTCAAGTCGACTTATGTTACGGTCCCATTCAAGACTGGTGCTGTTCATATTGGATGACAGGACTCCACTGTCAGAACACTTTCAGCATGTATGTTCAGTGCCGTTTTACACTTTCCTATGTGCAATGTCAATTTGAAAAAGAAGAATGTTAATTTATACTGTTTTAAATGTTTCAGAACAGATGTACAATGTATATATAGAGGTGTATAATAAGCCATTGTACCATGTAAATTATATGGAAGTATTTTTTTAATGAAAACGTCCTAACATTCCTTCAGACGTTGATATAAGCAGTATCTTCTTTTTTTGTTTCTTTTTGTTTTTTTAAGGTACAGCATGTGTCCACTGAAGACTAATGGTCACAATGATTACACAATGACTTTGTCTGCATGGGAATGTGCTGTAGTGTTTGTTAGCTTCACCCAAACATGAGACGACACACGAGAACGTACAAGACACAGACACTCTGGAGTAAAACGCTCACACGTTCAGCCGTGACAATGGAAAAAGAAATGAAATGAAGAATCTGGATCCATATGTTCCCACTTGAGCAGGATTTCACACATGCTCAGAGCTCACATCAGGGTGCACTGTAGCAACAGCTGTCCAGATGTGTGGTCACTGCTAGTGATAATAACAGCTGAGTCAAGGTAATTCAGCCAAAACGGACTAAATCATTCTTTTTTTTTTTTTTAGTCTAATGGGTTTCAGTTTTTTTTTTTAAGAAAAAAAGAAAAAAGTGCAATTGTAGAACATCATGAAAATATTATTTTAGGTGGTTGAAGGAAGCCTCAAGCGCCCTTTATGCATTTCCACACCTCCACATGTTCAGTGTAGAAACAATAAAGTGACTGCCCATAAAAGACTCAGAGGTGCCATAGATGACTATATTTCTATTTTCCATAATTATTTCAACTACTGAAAATCAAAACAAAGGTATTTTTTTTGGAAAGTGAATAATGTTGCAGAGCATTAACCATTCAGGCAGCGGTCGTAAAAAAAAAAAAAAAAAAAATCCCTCTTTTTAAGGTTGTTCTCCGTCTAAACACATCATTGAGATTTCAGTCCATGTCTGTATAAAAATAACTGCTATAACATGACTTGCCTTGTAAAGGTGGTTGAGGGAAATTCTGCTTATTAAACTCCACTGTGAGTGAATCATGTCGTGATATGTGCTCCAGTTTTTGGTTAAGCCCTAAATTATTATTATTTTTGCTTTGGACAAATCACCCGTTCTCCACCAGAATGTTTGGCTGCGAGATGATTTTTAGAGCTTTTTAAGGTGTGTGTGTGTGTGCGTGTGTGTGCGGGTGCGTGTGTACTGCTTCACAGAAGTCACTGTAAATAATCCATCTGCTCAGTCAGTACAGTCTTTTTCTCCCTGACCTGGTTTCTGCACCTTTTTATTTGTTTTCCTTCAGTTTTCAGAATGCTTTTCTCCTTCATGGGTTTTGTTTTTCATTCAGTGTCAATGTCTTTTTTGAAGGCATGTGATTTTAATCACATTTAACTTGTACTACTTTTTCTGATTTGTATAAAACAACGACTGACGCCACAGGTGTGAGGTCGGATCAATGCTTTCTGTGTAAGATTTGCCAGGACATGAACAAAACTAACCTGGTGTGCAGCCATTTCTGTTGTTTCCATGCTGAAACAAACATTGAATATATTGTATAATAGAATGTAAAAAAAAAAAGTTTAGACTATATAGTTGTTTATTTTATATGTCTAATAGATTACATATGTATGTTACATGATTTTAAAATTAAAGTAATTTTGTAACAGATAATAATGAAGTGTCTTATTAGAGGAGGTGAGGCTTCTTTTTTTGCGTCCCAGTTGGTGTTGCACAGTCACTTGTATGGCTTGTTCTCTTTCTGTATTTACCATCAAAATAAGCTTTAAAATATTGTTAATATTGTTTTAAAAAGAAATTGACAAATTAAGTTTACATTCTAAAATATCTTGATATTAATTATGCTATATTGAATTATTTATAAATCAACCTGGATATTGTGAAATATTTGAAAATAAATATTTTTAAACATATGTATTGTTATTCTGAGCAAACTGTCTAAGAAAACTATTTATGTACAAGAGTGTTTCTCAGCTGTGTGTTCTCGCTGCAAAAAGACGTATTTTCACTTCAGAAAAGCAGATTGATATCAGTTTATGAAAAAAGACAGGCCACTGGACATTGGAGGGCCGTTTGATGTCAGCACATAAATAAAATATTGTCTTTAACACTTCCCAGAGAAATAGATTGTTTCATTAGAGCATTTGTAAAATTATTCAATGATTACCAAAGTCATTTCAGAAATGAATTGATTCTCTCATGATGCATTTGATGGCAGCCACCAAAATACATCACTTCCTCAAAAGTCTTGATTTCTCATTAAAAAAAAGAGTGAAAACATCTGTCAATTTATACTTGAATAATAGAAAATATTCTGATTTATTTATCTCAGTAAGAAGATCAAAAACACTTTTACATAAAATGAATTAGAATTTAAAGTTCTATGGAACATTTATTGTACAAATGTAAATATTCAATATCAAATTGGGTTCAGTATAAAACAGATGCATTAGATTTCCATTGTTTTTTTTTTCCTGATGGCAGAATTAATGCACACTAACAATAATTACAAATAGAAGTTTCTTTTTACCCTCAGGCACTAATAAAGAAAACCTTGGGCCTTGAAGTGAACACTTGCTCCTCTGTAGCTCCTAGTCCAGAGAAACCTCCGTCACTCTGTACACCTTGTTGATCAGAGCTTCCACCTTATCTCCACCCAGATGACAAAGGTCCAAGATGCAAACCACATGCTCGTCCTCCAGCTCACTGGCAGTCGCTAAGATCTCCTCTGCAAAGACAAGAATTGAAACAATCCTCAGTATGAAACCACGGGCATTTATGATAAAAGATCCGCTCAAAAAGCCTGAGTTAGTTACCTGGCTCGGGAAGAGCTGCATCACTCTGGTCGGCCGCGACGCCGAGAGGGCAGAGGAAGCCTGACGAGAGGCAGGACAGCATCGTGTTGCCGTGGGGATCCTGAGGGAGACCCACAGCTCTGGGCTCATCAGCACTCACCACAGGAAAATACGCAGCATCCACAGCGATCTGCTTGTTGATGCCTGTTCGGGAAGGTGGAAAAAACGACGTTTGCACTGAGTAATGTGTGGTGTCCTAATGTGTTTCTAAAAGCTGCTTTTCAAAGAGATTTTATAGTTTTTGTAAATGCGGCGTTGTGCAGCTTTCCTGAGAGCAGATCTCAGCCTCAAAGTGACTCATTGATGATGTAAAATGTAATAAAATAAAAACACTGTAGGTCATTTAGCTACAGCTATTGAGTATTAAACCAATGTGACAGCAATTTTTCTCCACGACACGGCTATTCATGAGGAAGAAAGCTGCGGCCTACGTCATATGAATGATTCAGAGGGAGATTTATTTAGGGAACAAGAGGATATTGAAGCATAGAATAGGTTTGTTGAAGCACAAGTTAATTTAAACCATGATAGGAGAGGGACTTCACAGCTCTGAGTGATTCTGCCTCACCCAGTATTGTCACTAGGAAGTATCCTGGACAGTCCGCCGGTGGGACCGTGTCAGTGGTTTGCTCTGGTGTCCACCGCATTGGCTGAAGATTACTCCACTGCAGGAGCATGTTCTTGGAGTCAGACGTGAACCTCTGAGAGATGCTGTCCTGGTACAGGCCGCCTTGGCGCAGATGTTCACACACCTCTCGCCTCTGCGTCTGCCAGCTGCTGCTTTCCCAACATAGAGCGTCATAGTCTGGTGGAAAACAGACTCAAAATGTAAAAATCAAAGTTTCACAGAGTATCGCATCACAGAAGACACGGGATGTCGCTACTACCTGCTCTTATATGTCATATAAATTTTACTCACCTCGACAACAGATTACAGATCAGCTCTTTACTCTCAATTTATTCCTGCTTTCAGCTACTCTCTCTCCTCCACTGTCAGTGTGAACATTACCCACGACTTCCAGCAAATGACAACTCCAGGGTGCTTGTGTTCTTTTTTAATTTAATATATATATACTATATATTTCTTTACTTTTGTGTATTTATGTGTACAGGTATGTGTGAATGTGACAGTATACTATATAAGATCTCAGTGTATGGGGAATATGGGCTTGACAGGGTGGAAGTGGTTCAAGTTCACATTGGGCTTCGATACTGTTACAAATGAACAGATGTATTATGTTTTTTAAAAAAAACAATAAAAAGATTGGAGAAAGAAAAAAGATGTAGCTCTTGACCTTGATTTGGATTTTGCGATTGATGTTGAACATCCTGAACCTCCTCTGGATTTGAGTCGTTCTCTTGTGCTTCCTTTCTATTTTCCCGTCCAGCCCGTCTGTAGGAGCAGAGACAAACAAGCTTAGAGGGGTTGATATGTTTTGTGGATAAACACAACCAGCTGAATCTCAACTACCTTTTTGATGGCACATCATGATCCGAGGAGGACTGCGTGTCTTTTCTGGAAAACATGTTGGCATGTTACATCTAAGGTAATGACCTATATTGATGAATTTGTGCTCACGTATCTGTTAGTCAGGGGTCAAACCACACCTCACTTCAATTTTTCTTTTCCCTCTGCTTGCTGAGACTTTCTCGGCAGATGGAGATCTTAAACTCTCCTCAGCTGCTGTGGGACGACTGGGTGTTTCTGGTGCGCGCACGTCAGGAGAAACATCTGGCACCTGCAGGAAACCAGTTGACTTAATTTAGTTTTAATGGTCACTGCCTCTGGAAAATGTTTTAAATTAATGTCCTTACCTCTTTCTCTCCTGCTCCTCGTGACCCTGTGGTCTGCGGGGTTTTCATGTACCGCACTGCCGTGATCTGCCCTTGAATTGCCAGTTTTTTATGTTCCCTGTATTGCAGGGTCTCTAACTCCCTCTTCAGGTCAGCCGCGGCAACCAGGGGAACTTCAGCTGAAGAGGATTTAAAATCACAAAAGACAAAGAAGGACAATTAAACCAAATCACTTTTAAATTTTTTTTAAATTCAGTGTTTACTGTACTCTCAGCACTGAATTGCTGCCAGCTTATGGATGACTTGAGCATAAATAATAAAAGGAATAACTTTCTAAAAATGATGTATACAAAATGTATAAATATGAACTGGCTGCAGCTCTGCATAAAGATACAGCCGGGTTACAGTTTAACCGAATGATCAGGACCGTGTCTTGTGTCAGTACTGCAGAAGAACGCTGACCCAGATTTTGTTTGATTTCTGCCACGAGTTAACCAAGTGTATCTTACTTTGGCTCAGTGCTGCAGCAGAGCTCTTCCTTTCATTGGTGCACTCTAAAAGCACAAAGCTGGACTTAAAAAAACAAATAAATCTGTTCACATCTGGACCACTCTGTGTTTACCCTCACCTGACGCATCTGCCATTGACTGCGTGAACGTCTTGGGGGGGTGAGGGTAGCAGTAATGTCCACCCACGGCGGTCCTCTGGAGGACAGTGTTGTCCTTCAGGGTCTTAGTCCACTGGATGAAATTCTTCACTGTGGGGTCGCTCACATATGGCTGACCTTTGTGGTACCCTGTTGTGGGTGTAGATGACAGAGAGTCGGCCCGTCA
Source organism: Trachurus trachurus (assembly GCF_905171665.1). NCBI lineage: Eukaryota > Metazoa > Chordata > Actinopteri > Carangiformes > Carangidae > Trachurus > Trachurus trachurus. The sequence continues at coordinate 13,334,054 of NC_139903.1, read as the reverse complement.
CCAACATACAGTTTGTGCAGATTATCATCAGACTCTTCGTTTGTTACGGTTGTGCCAACCTGTGATGACCGTCTCTGTCTCGAAGCTGCTGGTGAGGTACAGCAATGAGCCGTCCACCTGACGAACCCTCATCTGAGTGCAAACCAGGTAGGTCACTGTGGAAAAGATGATGACGTATTAAATCAAACCAAGTGAAAATGGTTACAAGTCTCGAAGCAGGAGCTTTCTAATACAGACGACTTACTTGGACAGATACCGCTGAAGATTTCTGGTTGTGAAGAGGAAAATATCTCCAGGATAAAAGGCTCGTTCGATGTCCCGTCCACCGCATGGACCCACCGATATGTCCAGTATTTTTCTGGACCTAAAACGTTGAACAAGGTCAATTATGACAAACTTAATTACAATCAGAAAGCTAAGTTAGGAACATCTCTTACCCTTGTTGCCTTTACTCTTGACTCTTTCAACACGGCCGACAAATGTTACCAAACCAATGACATCACATGCTGAGTTGTGGGTTAACGTTTCCAACTCTGACCTGTAAGAAACATACGGTAACATGAAGTCTCTTTTTCACTCAGTCAAAATGCAATAATGAGAATAATATAAATAATACATGAGGCAGCAAACATACACTGCAGAGACAGAAAAATGTTCAACAGACTGTCTTTTTATATTTGTATGAAGCAAAACCATGAAAATCATAACATCTCTAGCAGACCTGAGGCACTAGATGAAGACAAATGTAAACCTGCTGAATAATAAAAAAAAAAGATGCCATTTCATTACCTGGTGATGAAATTGTAGGAAACCTCAGGCAATCCCCACTGAGGCAGCACACTCTTTGATGACACCACAGTGATGACTGAGGCTGGGTTGCGAGGATTCAGGCAAATTTCTTGACAAAATACAGAAGCAGAGAGGCAGAAGACATGATGAAACTGCAACTCACTAAACTAAACTAAACTAACAACTACTAACTACCTAAGTAACTATAACAGGAAAAAACTTGGCTGTCATACCCCATACAGAATAAACCTTGACCCTGATGTTAAACCCTGAAGAATGAAAGAAAACACAACGACAGGTGAAATGGTCAAAACAATAGGCACACAATTCTTGTGGTTGACCTGAAGTTAAACCAACACTAAGTAACTTTTCAACCTTCATATAATATTTTCATAACTTTTGTGATGGTACATTGACTTACAACCATACAACACCTCTGTCATGGCCTGAGGGGGTCTGTATCACTTTCTCTGGCACTAAGCAGCTTTGAGGTGGATGGTAGGAACCCGGCTCTCATTTAAAGTTTCACTTTCACTTTTGCGAGTCACGACAAGGAGGGAGCAGGCAATGTGGTACGTTCCCGTCGGATTGTGCATGTGTGTTTACTGTGAAATGATCCGCTGGAAACAGAAACTTAGTTTGGACGTCTTCTGTTAATTTCCATGCACTGGGAGATCCGAATTTTTACAACGCTATGCGCTGGTGCTCATGGGAGATGGAGTCTCCCTTCAGGCAAAACACTACCGTTTTGGGCCACTGGCGCCGCCAAACTCAACCAATATTGAAAGTTCTTTAGTACTACTTTAAGGTAAATTATTACTAAAATGAAATCAGTGGTTATAAATAATGTGTACATACCCACAGAGTCAAAGCTCTTCATTCTGTGATGGTCCATTTGTGGGCGTGATCGGTTTAAATAACTCTGCTTCAGAGTGTAGTTTTGCAGATACAGCACTGTGCCCACGTTCAGCCTCTGGTAAAACTCTGGACACAGTTCGTTCCACAGCACAAGGGACATGGTGCCACTCTGGTCAGCAACTTCAAAATAGGCCTAAAGTATGAAAAAGCATGTGGTGAAAAACAAGAATGTGCTCTTTGACACAGCTTAACAGTGAGGAAAAAAACATAAGGCTCATACAACTTCTCTGTAAATTCACATTCACCTGATAGGGGTAATCTATCCTGAGCCCAAACTTCCCATAATATCGTAATCTGGATTTGTGTATTATCCGCACAAGGAGAGGAAAAGGTTTCCATGAGCCTCTGAAGGACAACTCCGCAGAACTGAGGAGAGTGATCTTGGACACTGTTGAAAATAAGACATTGAGGAAAATAATATACATTTGCAAAGAAGAGGCGTTGTAATGGACACAGAGAGAACATATTATAAATATGTTTTAGTCGACCACAGAATTGCATATACACCAAGCTACATACTGTCTCTATGATTCAGGTCATTTCAATGTCTTGATATTAAGCTTAAAACCTGAATGAGTTACAATTAGTCTCTAAAAATATATAATGATAGCTGAGTCCACAGTATTGACTCTATACATGTGCTGAAACAATGTGTCAGGTCAGTCATCAGTAGAAACTATACAAAACAGACAATGATTTTGAATCACTGATGGATCCTTTTAGTTATCGATGAAAACAATTCAGCAGTCTTCTCTGCAGAAAGTTGGAGGTCTTCTGATGTTCATGCTGCATGATTATACATTTAATGAAAACGTTTGTGTTTTTCCACTGGCAACTGGCCATAACAAACAAATTTGTGAACCACTTAAAAAAAAAATCCTAGAAAGGAGATAAATAAATAAAAAAAATGCACAAACTGATAATGAAAATATGTTGTAGTTGCAGCCATGCAGCACATTGCACCTTATTGCTATTTAAATGTCATTGTGTGTGGCAGCTCCTGAGCTGTGGAATGAGCTACCATTAGAAATAAAGATGTCCCCCACCCTACCTACTTTTAAATCATGTCTTAAAACTTACTTTTATTCCTTGGCTTTTAACTCAGCATGAGAGTTGTGTGTTCTCTGTTCTTGTGTGTCTTTTTATTATCATTTTATCTGTTTGTTTTATTCCTTTTTTATTGTTATTTTCAAATGTATCCATACCTTTTTTAATTATTATTATTTTATCTTTATTTTTAATCCTCATTACGTTTTCTTACCATTTGAGCTCTCTTTTATGTCAATCACTGTGCAGCACCTTGGTAAACCTTTATGTTTTGAAAATGTGCTATATAAATAAAGTGGATTGGATTGGAAAAAGCAAATTCTCTCAATCACAAGAACAGTGCTGGAGGCAGTGCGGAAACATGAACACAGACCATTCCCATATATTTTGGCTATGCCCAAAAATTCAAACCTTTTGGGGTCATGTATGTACTACTGTGGCAAAGATCTTGGGATACACAATTCCTAACAATGTGATGGTCCTCTATTTCTGTGTCTTAAATGAAAATGTGGTTATTAAAAAAGAGTGGTATCTGTTTAAAATACTGTTGATGGCTTGTAAAAAAAAGTTATACCAAAATGCTGGTATAAAACTGAGTCTCCAAGCATTAACCAATGGATGAACAAAGTGAAGGAAATGTGTTTAATGGAAAAGATGACTTTCTCTCTCTGATCTAGAGCAACCTTTCCCAGGAAATGGGAGAAATTGACTGCTTTTATCAAAACAACTGAGGACCTACACACTAACAAGTAAAGACACTGGACATTATATATAGGACTTTCAACTGAGGAGCCCCCGTGTTTTCGTCTGTGTATTTGTTTTATTTTCTTGACAGTTTGTTGTCAACTTGTTTTCTCTTAAATTGAAAATGCTAAATAAAAAGTATCAAAAAAAAAAAAGTGGATTGGATTGTGTGACAGTGGGGACAGGGGGGACAGGGGGGTGCATCATCTCACCGTCCAGCACTGTGTCAGATGTGGGGGGTCCTGAGTCGGTCCAGATGTCTCCCTCTGGGTCGTCGTTGTTCCACAGAGACAGGTAGTGTTTACGGCTCACCTGCAGGGGAACATCACTCTGCAGTAACACGCTCCTCTCCATGCCCTGCTTCACCAGGATGGGCAGTGAGCTGGCATCTTTGACACGGGACAGGACCACAGACGCGTCTGACTCTGCACCACCACCACTACAACATATGAGCTTCTCAATGCAGATGTACCCGTGTCCCAGCCTCTTCTCGTTGTAAACAAAGGAGCACTGCGTGATGCTGATGTCCGCACCAGTCCTCAGGGTGTTGGTGTGCACCAGGTGGTTCAAACGAGGATGGAGGAGGCACTTGGCCCGCCACACTCCGTCAGTGACGGTCATGTCGTAGGTGTAGCTGTCGGTCTCCCCCTCCTCTTCCTCCTGCTGCTGCTGGTGGAGACCCTCACCCTGATCACACAGGTACCTCTGCAGAGCAACAACAGCGACAGTGCAGCTCTCCTCCTCGGCGTTTAGCTTCAGACACTGCCTGGAGGACAGCCGCTCCAGCGTCCTCTGCAGAAAAGACGCTTGAGGAGATCCAGAAGAAGAAGACGACGACGAGTTATCCTCCATTGTGGAAAGTTAATTAATTGAACCCAGTCACCGGGGTCAGAGAGTGACTACTACCTGCACCGAAATGTCTCATGTAGCTTGTTGGCTAAACACACAACTTCTTAAAGCGTTTGAATATGTTAAGAAACATGTCTTATTTGAATTAATATAAGAGCAGGCATCTCATAGCAGCTACGAAGACTACTACTTAGGAATATATGTTGATTGTTTGGTTGTTTTCAGGACAGACAGCATCACTAAGGAAGTTACCGTAAGTTAGTTACCGCTGCCTAACGACAGAAACAGCGCGCGGGTGCTGTTTGATTGCGTCACTGTTGTTTTGACTCCAACATAAACACTCGCGCACACGAAGAGAAAGAAAATCGCTTAATATAGACGCTTAAATTTCTTCACCGTGGTGGATATTTCAGTCTGACCGAAGAAACTAGCGGGATAATGTAAACAGGAAGCCTCTGTTTTTAAAATTCAGCGCTGAGCAGCAGGGGGCGGGGCGTGTTGACGTCATCAGCGCGACGGCTGCTCGACGTCAAGTGAGAAGTTTTTTTTTTTTATGAAGTATCTTCAAATTACATGTAAGGCAAATTTTGTGATACAAAGATAGAAAATATTGAACCAGCTTCCAAGACAAAGGAAAAAACAGAATACGTTAAGTGAGAAGTTGTTATAAGTAGTAAGTAAAAACATTAAATATGATAACAAACACATGTTGAGAGGAAACAGAGTAGGCTAACGTAGAAAGTCATTTGATTTTCAATTGAACAACAATGTTCTAGTTTTACATTTAATTAAATTGTAGTGACTTTTCAAGTTACACATTTAACTGATTAAAAAAAGTAATTTAATTTAATTTGACAAGAGGGAAAGAAAGAAAAAAGGAAAGGCTCCACTAACTGCCACATTGGTTTTGAACCCTTCCCAGAGGACATGGAGTCAAATAATCACATCGGTTGTCCAACTTCCTGACACAGATCCATTAATCATGCTTTTTGAAACTATCCTGCTTTTTACCCAGTAGGCTATGAACAAGTACATAATTCACAGCTAGTGACTGAACGTCATTATAAATACCACTAGATGGAGCTCTTGAAACCAAAAGTGTTTGCCTCTAAAAAAAAAAAAAAAAAAGTCTTATTTTGGGGGGGGGAAGTTAATGATGACATGTGAGCACTTAAACCTTTGTTATTCTGCTACAAGTGGGTTTTTGTTGGCTTTTTTTTTTTCTTCAAAACAAAAAACATTATTACTAAAAAAACATACAGAATTTCAGAAGAAATCACATGACGTTACAGTTAATGTTTTTTAAGAGGGTGGGGGACAATGTGTGATTGGTGATATGAGCAAAGTTAAGAAAACATTTCAAAGTCAAACACTTCTGGTTAAATTGGCTTCATCTGGTGGAGTTTAGGCCACAATCCAGTTCACTCCCTGTCTGTGGCACACACTTCATTGTGTTGTGTGAGGAGATAGTAGGCTAATCAGTCTCTGTGGATGTTGGTCTGCGGATATATTGAGTAACAAAGTTTTGACGCCCTGAAAAAATACAATTAGAAACAATGTGTAAGCTACACATTAACCACAGATTTGGGCTGTTGTCTGTGGCTTTTTTTTCCCTTGTTGGGGCTTGGAACAGTCTCGTGCCAAAGCACACAGTAATATCATCATGAGTAATGTTATATCAGTTTTTCAACTTGGCTGGAGTTTGGCAAGACCATTTCCTGTTTTAGCAATGACAGTACTGCCTTACTCAAGTCAAGCTCAATGAAGAAATTATGCTCTTAAGGAAGAACTACAGGTTTACATTCATTTATTCAACTGACCAACTGGGAGTCAGTTTATGGGCCCTAAAGCCATCAGTGCCCTGCTGCACTAATGCCCTTGTGGCAAAATATTAGTTTTTAACTCCTGCACTGCATTCAAGTCTCTGTTTAAAATTAAGATGAATCTGTGCCATACACACCTATATTAGGGTTGGGGGTTAAAAATCAGTGTTGCAATTTCCTCCCAAGTGCATCAGCTGTCATGGCTCCTGTTTTTTCAGTGAAGCAATGACTATCACCAAAAATCATATAAGTAAAAGAAGGTAGTGGTCCATCTCACTTTATATGTCACTCAAATCATTAATGTGTGACTGAGTACACATTTATTTTAGGGAGTCTGAGAGCTGTTAAGTGACACTTTTAGTATTTATATTGCATTTAAAAGCTTCTGGGCAATGTTCACAAGTCAAACCAGTTTCCATGGATGAAGTCCAGTGTTTGTTTTTTTCAAGAGTCCTTGACAATGTAAACTGATAAATGGGATATAATGTTTCGCAGCTATGGTAAAGAAATCTCTCAGACAATGTGGAGAAATTTACAGTTAAATATAATTGAGATACAGTGAGAAAGATGATTACAAAACCAACACCATACACACAAATCTAAATATGGAGCAAACAATCATAGTCACATGTTTATTGAAACAATTCAATGATATTCTCTTTCAGGCAAAATATAAACATACTCACCAAATATGTAAATAAAAAGAGAAAACACAACAGAAATATCTTTCCGTTGGCTACACTGTTTGCTGAGTGGATACATGTGGACTATGTGGATGTCTTGTCTTGTCCAACCCACAGGATGTAGCCTATAGCAACCAAGTTTTGAATAGAAATCATGAACGTCTATTTCAATATTTAAAAATAACTGCTGAAAAAATAAAAGCATTTTTGCTTGTGAATTAGCACTCACAACATCTATTATTTAACCAATCATTCAATGTTTTACCATTTCATTCATGAAACAGCTAATCCCAGAGAATAAGCCCTTTAGGACCGCCCTCCTCGCCTGAAACTACAACCCCCACAATCCTTTGCACCTCCGGCAGCATTTCTTGTCGACGTGGGAAAAGGGAGGGATTCGGACACACAAACAAACGTCCACGGGTTTGATGTAGGGGGGCTACGTAACCGATAACCGTGACATGACAGCTGGATTTGAGAGACAAGTCCGTAACATTTTTAACGATGTGGCTCAAACCCGAGGAGATTTTGCTGAAAAACGCCTTTAAATTATGGGTCACCGAGAAGGATAACGAGTATTTCGTGCTGCAGCGGAGACGGGGCTACGGAGAAGGTGGCGGCGGGCTGACAGGTAGGAAACTAACGTGAACAACGGGTAATATAATTGTTTTATCGCCCCTTTCTCTTTCTCTCTCTCTGAGGGACAGGTGCTGCTGCGGCTTCACTAAACCTCACTTTAAATTAATAAAGTTATGAACGGGTTAACTCTACGTGTACGTGTTAGCTAACGTGCTGTCCACCGTGTACAGGGCGGGTGCTGCTGCTGCTGCTGCTGCTGCTGCTGCTGCTGTGTTATGTTGCTGCCCACTGGTCCACATGAAGCAGAAAAATAAATAGATATTAAAAAAAAAAGATCCTCATTGCAACAGGTAGAAAGCAAGTGTCCAAATTACAGGAGTCAGCTGAGACTAAAGTGAACAGCTGTGTGCAGAAGTGAGTGCACTGCACATACAGTCCACATACTGACTTATTTGATTTGTGTGATGTTTGTTGACAAGGAGGTCACATGGGAAAACTCAGACAGTCAGTCAGTCCAGTCCAGTCTGTCGGTCTATCTATCTGTCCACGGTTCAACTCCTTCCCCACTGACAACCCAAGAAGCCCATCCAAAACCATCTAGGATCATATTGATTTTTTATACCCAGCCCATATTCACAAGTCATAGACAGTTAGCCAACCCTTTTATTTTGCAACTACTTCACCATCTGCTGTTGTGTTGTTAGGCTATTTTGCTGCAACACAGCTCGTCATCCAGTCACTGGATATTTGCAGCACTTTCTCTCCCTGAGGCCGGAAATAAAACCCTTGAATTTGTAATGTCAGTGTATTTGTCAGGGGGCTGCTCCCTGGGCAATAAGTGTCATTGTGGGAGACACTGAGGCTTAGTTGAGCTGCCACACTCTAAATAAGAAAATGTTATATAGCTCTGCTACAATGAGCCATTTTCATTAAATGAACTGAAAGCGTAATGTCACTGAATTAAAAAAAAAAAAAAAAAAAAAAAAGAGCCACAAAGAGAGTCCTTCCATTTCAGAAGCCAAAACAATCACATTAGCATTAGTCATTCTTACATTAATGTTAAATATCAAGTGGCTGTTGATTGATTTTCTGCTAATCAACTTATTAATTATTCAACTTCTCATTCCAGCCCTATAACAGATCTTCTGTAGAGCAAGAAAACAGCTTTTCCATTTTTTCTGAGTATTAAATGTGATTGTAACAGCAATGTTATTAGCAGACCTATACTGTTATCAAATATATGATATTTTTGTATTATCTATTTTTAAATGAAATAAAGTGACAATAATCTTTCGGCTTGCACTACTCCATGTGGATCATTTTTCATTGTTAACTGTTGAGTGTTTGTTTTTTATTATAAGCCCTGAGGGACAATACATGAATTATGTTCTTCCAGCTATAGGAGAGAGGTGTATGTGTTCAAAATAACTATCTGAGGTGTTAGAAATGTTTTTAAAAGAAGCGTTCGCCCTTACAATATGCATCACCAAGTTCACCCTTAGGTCCTCTAATTCAGCTGTACCCCCAATGAGTTTCTCCTTGAGACAAAACATGTTGTGTTGACCGAAGTGCATGATATTCCCGCCCGGCTGATCTTTGTAAACCACCTGACAGTATGAAGTAGTGCTTTGATGACCACTGATTGCACAGTTTCACAGTCCCTCACCACGTGCCACATTGTGACAGCCATGAGGTAATAGATAATTAATGATAATGAATGGTGTTCCAGCTGAAGACAAAAGGGGCCGATGTCCTGGCTGGTTTAATGATAGTGGTGGTTAAATGCTACCTGATGGTACAAAGCACGCTGCTCTTCTCCACAAGAGCCTCACGCGCCTGAGGATCTTTTCTCTGCTGGATGATGTTGTTCTACACTGATGAGAACATAAATTACGTGAATGATTGTTGTGTGTGATCCTTTTGAAGTCCTGACCATTTTGGCTGCTCGTCGGCAGAGCGAGTGGAGAGAGCTGAGCTGCTCCCTGTTCAGCACGCAGCCCAGTATAATGCTGATGCAGTGGCCCAAGAGAGCGGTTTCACTGCGACCTTGTTAATTATTCATGGAGGGCATGTCAGAGAGAAGTTGTACAGGTAACAGATATTGCTAATTTTAGTTGTGTGGATCCAACATGGGCCTGATGAGGTGTGGGGGTAGGGAGGTAATTCATTTCTACTGTCAGTGCAACTGTGAAGAGACAGGTGTTTATATTCTGTGATGCTCTCAAATCTCCAGTATACACAGCTGTGATCAGGTAACATAGCGATTGATCATTGGTCTATACGAATCCGATATTTGTCTTCCTGTTTTCTAATGACAGCTGAAGGTCATGTGTAGCAGGATTGGTTATAAGTGTCAGTGTGCTGTATGTTTCAGGTCTTCTCGTGGGAACCTTGGATACTGTGTTGGACTCCACATCCAAAGTTGCTCCGTACCGTATCCTTCACCACACACCAGACTCACAAGTATACTGGTCAATAGCATGTGGTACGTCGCTGTATTTTCATCCTTTTATGGCAAGAAGTTAGTGCCCAAATATGATATTCCTTTCAAAATAAAAGCATGCACCACCTTATTAATTAGAATTAATTGTGTGTTTTGTGTACTTTCGATATCGGGTCAGGAGTCAGCAAAGAGGAGATCTGTCAACACTGGGATTGGCTGCAGCAGAACATCATGAGGACGCTCTCTGTATTCGACTCCAGTGAAGACATCACCAGTTTTGTACAGGGCAAGATTAGAGTAAGACCCATAATAATATCCATTATTACAGCAGTTTTGTTGAATATGATGCATTTTTCTGTTGTTCGCCCTCAACCTGCAGTGTATTAACACTTGTATTTTCACATGTTAGGGTCTGATTGCGGAGGAAGGAAAGACGTCCCTGGTGCTGGAGGACGATCCCGAGAAGTTCCGCGAAGCACTTCTGAGGTTTGAGAAGTGGTTTGAGCTGCCGCGGGAGGAAAAGCTGGTCACGTATTACTCATGCAGCTACTGGAGAGGCAAAGTGCCCTGCCAGGGCTGGCTCTACCTCAGCACTAACTTCCTGTGCTTCTATTCATACCTGCTGGGAGCTGAGGGTAAGCCATTTCTGTGCCATATCATTAGTATGCGCTGCCATTTGTCTTGGCATGGTGGGCTTTTAATGGAACAGTTTTTCATTATAACATTTCTTTTTGTATTGACAGCTGTCATGATTGTGAAAAAGCCATTATATAGTGGAGCTTATGGTCTGGGCAGACTAAAAACAATGTGGCTAATGAATAGCTCCATACACTCACAATGACCTTTTTAATTCTGTGGTATTAGCAGTGCGTTGTCATAGCGCCATTAAGATATTTTAATTAATGTGAATTTGAACAGAGTTGAACATTAATCATTACACGTATCTACCAGTTTGTTCTCTGTCCGTGCCTACATCTGTGAGTCTTTTTGTACATGTTACCCCTGGGCCAATTGATCAAGAGACACAATATATCTTACCATAATTATGCTGACGACACGCAGCTGTATATTTCCCTGTCCCCCGATAACCTGAGTCCTATAGATACCCTTACAGAATGTATGAGCGATATCAATAGCTGGATGTCAAATAATTTTTTACAGTTGAATAAGGACAAAACCGAACTCATGGTTTTCGGGACAAAGACACACAGAGAGGAAATATCTTTTAAACTTTCACAATTGTCTCTGGAAACTACTGCACAAGTTAGAAACCTCGGCGTCATCCTTGACACCGACCTTACTTTCCAGAGCCATATTGATAGCGTAGTTAAAGCTGGTTTTTATCATTTGAGAAATATTAAAAAAGTAAGGAGTCTTTTAACCCAAGATGATGCTGAAAAACTCGTCCATGCTTTTATATCAAATCGACTAGACTACTGTAATGCATTGCTCAGCGGGATACCACAAAAGTACATCGCTCGACTGCAGCTGCTTCAAAATGCAGCTGCTCGAGTTTTAACAAGGAAAAGGAAGTATGATCACATGACACCCGTTCTTAGGTCCTTACACTGGCTCCCTGTAAGTTTTAGAATTGATTTTAAAATTTTAACCTTGGTTTTTAAGGCCCTGCATGATCTGGCACCTGAGTATTTGTCAGACATGCTTCTATATTATGAGCCAGGTAGACCCCTTAGGTCATCAGCAGCAGGCCTTCTGACCGTTCCCAGGGTCAGCACGAAAATTGGTGAGGCTGCCTTTAGTTATCATGCTCCAAGATTATGGAACAGCCTCCCCTTGCACATCAGATGCGCCCCAACATTAATATCTTTTAAGAAAACCCTGAAAACATTCCTTTTTAGCTGTGCCTTTCAGTAGTCTAGTATTATGCTTTTATTGCTTTTAACTGTGTTTTTTATTCTATTTTATACTATTTTTACTTTTTACTTTTTATTTACTTAATTATTTATTGATTTTTATTGTTGTTTACTGTTTTTACTGTACTATTTTTATTTTTATTTTATTTTTTAATTAATTTTTAATTTTTGGTGGCCTATTATTATTAGTACTGTTATTGTTTTTGCTTGCTCTGTAAAGCACATTGCGCTTCCACAAGGAATGAAATGTGCTATATAAATAAAGTTTGCTTGCTTGCTTGCTTTATCATTGACTTGATTTCCATTTATTGTTATGACTCCTCAGTGAAACTGGTCATCTCCTGGGACGAGATCTGGAGGCTGGAGAAAACCTCTAACGTTATTCTGACTGAGAGTATCCATGTCTTGGCTCACGGGGAGGATCACTACTTCTCCATGCTGCTGCACCTTAATGAAACCTTCGTTATCATGGAACAACTGGCCGACTACTCTGTCAAGCGCCTTTTTGACAAAGAGGCCTTCCAGAAGGAGCCGGCGCTCTCTGACCCCCTGCAAATCACCAAGAGGTACAGCCCGTCTGCTACGTTGAGCAGCTTCACATGATCCTGTTAGGCTGCCAACTGGAAGAACCAGAGGCGAAACATGAAGTCTGACCTGAGTCAAACAGCATTTATCTTTGCTTTAACCTGCCTGCAGTGTTGTGTAGGTTATGTAGTTGATTCTACATATTCCAGCTTTTTAAGCGCTGGAAATATGCCTTTCATGTGGCTCCTGAGCAGTGTTGAGCAGGTTACTTTTATATTTATATATTAAGTAATTAGTTATAGTTACTAGTTACCTTCCCCTAAAAGTAACTGTCAGAAACTGACTTACTACATTATAAAAGTAACTAATTACCAGGAAAGGTAACTATTGCGTTACTTAAAAAAAAAAAAAAGCTCAAATATGTCAAATTACTTGGACTCGCCCCCCTAACCTCCCATTTATCTGGAACTAATCAACTCACGCAGTAATCGTCTGCACACTGGTTAGTTCCTGATAAACGGCTTTTTTCCGACTAGTTGATGGACTGAAAAAAGAAGTGTATATAACGTACACTTTAACAGGTGTATTATTTTGTGACGGGACTTCTTGTGTCAAGTAACAGTGAGTAACGGCACATTTTATACAGTAACGGTAATGGTGTTATAACGGGGGAAACAGTAACTTTTTTGATTCGTCGTTACTGAGAAAAGTAGCGCCATTAGTAACGCCATTATTCCCATCACTGCTCTTGAGGCTGCTATAAGGATTCTCTTAGAAAACTTAAAGCAGAAGTAAGCGGAATGTTTGTGTTAATATAAGTCTTAAATAGTTATATCTTCCGACAGCAATCACTTACATAGAGTGTTTGGTCTGAAACACGGGTCTGTCAGTCACTCTGCTCTGCTGTAAGCCGAGGAGAAAACGTCTTGTATACTTCCTTGTATCCTACAACCTTTATCCAATGAGGAGAGAGAACGGCATGAAGGGCTGTGTGTGCAGCCAAGGGATGCGCGTGAATGTGGTGACGTAGGGACGAGGACCAATAGATCCATGACGAGGGCGGGGGCTGCTAACTCCATCGGCTGACAAGAAGTTAGCCAAAACGACCGGATCGCTTACTTCTGCTTTAAATGTGATGTTCTTCTCATGAAATTATCGTCTTCTTTACTCTACCCTCAGAGGCCTGGAAGCTCACGCGAAGAGCGCACAGTTTCGGATGTTTTTCCGGCTCCCCAAAGAGGAAAACCTGTTGGAGGTGCACGAGAGCTTCCTGTGGGTTCCCTTCAGTCACTTTAACACACTGGGCAAGATCTGTCTGTCCGAGACCTACCTGTGTTTTGCCAGTCAGGACGGCAGCCAATGCCATGTCATCATTCCAATGCGAGAGGTGAAGTTACACTACGAAACACTTGATCGATAAAAACACTTCAGATTACGCACGGCCTCAGCACAAAACTCTGCCAACGCTTGCTTTCTTCCAGGTCGTTAACGTCGAGAAGCCAGACTCCGGCAGCAGGGCTTTAACGGTGTGTGTGCGTGGCAAGAGGGCGCTGCGTTTCTCCGAGGTGCGGGACTACCAGCGGCTGGCCAACACCATCCGCAGCAGGTGCGGCATTAGCGCCAGCCCTCAGCACTCGGCTTCATCAGAGGTAACACGTTTTAACTGCAGGTTTACTGGAGCCATCTTGCTCTTTGAAGTGGCTTCTGGCAGTGAAAAAGGGGATTTGTCTTTATCTCCAAGGCCATACGAGGTGAATGCCAGTCGCTCATCAACCACTTTGAGGACAATCCAGATGATGTAACTCTGATGGTGGGGCAGAAAGACAGCAGCAAGGCCGTCAGCACCGAGGCGCTCATGACTGTTTTCCACCCCCAGGATGTTGAAAACCTTGACCCCAAAATGGTAAATACCACACTTCTGTTCGAATCAAGTCTGTGGAAAAACACACACATTCACCTACTGTAATTGTAATGCTCCAGTATTCATCCGTGCTCTGCAGGACGGAGGTGTGCAGGTGGGTGTCCGGTCAAATTCAGGGGTGGACATAAATAAAGATGCGGCCTCTACAGTAACGGTGCTGTAAATGTGTGTTTGACAGCTTAAAGAGAAGATGAAGGAGCAGTCCTGGAACATCCATTTCTCTGAATATGGACGTGGCACGAGTATGTTTTTCACCAGGAAGACGCGAGACTTGATAGTTCGCGGTGTCCCCGAGGCCTTGAGGGGAGAGCTGTGGATGCTTTTTTCAGGTATTTCCACATCAAATATTAAGTTTGCCACAGTCAATGATACACAGTGTCAGTGATTTGATTACGAGGCAAGGCATGATCGAAAAGAGTTATGTACTCAAGTGCACACTCAACATAAATAATCCAGTAAAAAATGGTGGTGTGGGATCGGTGCAGCAGCTGTATTTGGACGGACTGTGGTTTTTGTCCCTGTAGGAGCGGTGAACGACATGGCCACTCACCCCGGCTATTACACTGAGCTGGTTGAACAGTCTCTGGGCACAAGCACTTTGGCTACGGACGAGATTGAAAGAGACTTGCACCGCTCTCTGCCAGAACACCCTGCATTTCAGAGTGACACAGGAATCTCGGCTCTGCGCAGAGTCCTCACTGCCTACGCCTACAGGAACCCAAAAATCGGATACTGCCAGGTATTTTGATTTCTTCAGGCTTGTTGTCAACAGGCAGGAAAGTCCAGATTGACAGTTCCTCAAGGTTCAGCCAAGTACTGTTGCTCTCCAAGAGATTTGTTACCACTGAAGAATAAAATAGTATGAAAAATATGCAGAAAATCACCAGGAAACCATGACCTCATAATTATACTTGATTTTATTTTCTTCCTTTTGTGTTGGTAATTTATGTGATACTCTCTGTTTTTGCTATTTTTAAGAATAACAGTTGAGGTGATGGTTGGGGTGACTGTGACTGAGTCAGTTTGTGACTTTTTTTTTTTTTTTTTTTAACAAAAGACTGAGCGCTTAAAAAGAAAAATGGCTTTAGGGTTCAAAAAACATTTAAAATATTTCCAAAAAGGCACTGAAAATGTTGATGGTAGACACATGCCTGTATATTGGCATCGTCTTCACAGTTAAAGGGATAGTTCAACATCCTGGCAAATTGACCCATTGCCATAATCCCTATAGTTTCAGCAGTAGGTTCGTTACCTTTATTTGTCGATGCAAGCTATTTTTAGAACGGCCGAGCAGAGCCACAAGCTGCTCAGAGCTACGCTACGGAGGCTCATGGGATTTCTTGGTTTCCCTCATCAAACACATCAAATACACAATCCAACAACTCCAAAACGCTCTGGTGGACAAGTTGTGACCTGCACATTCACCACGCTATGAGATAATAACGGAACGTTACGAGACAGAGTTGTTTTAGAGGCAAATTCATGCTAAACCGCTGATGCGCGTTGCCTTCAGGGGCAGTTTTTCAGCAAGCAGTCTCTGCATTTGCCTCGAAAACAACTCCATCTCATAATGTTCTGTTATTATCTCACAGCGTGGTGAATGTGCAGGTCACAACTTGTCCTCCAGAGCGTTTTGAAGTTGTTGGATTGTGTATTTGATGAGTTTGATGAGGGAAACCAAGAAATCCCATGAGCCTCTGTAGCGTAGCTCTGAGCAGCTCGCGGCTCTGCTCCGCCGTTCTAAAAATAGTTTGCACCGACAATTAAAGGTCACGAACTTACTCCTAAAACTATAGGGATTATGGCAATGGGCCAATTTGCCAAAATGTTGAACTATCCCTTTAATTTTATACTTGGAAGTGATATGGTCTCTCTCCTCTCTCTCCAGGCCATGAACATCCTCACCTCCGTTCTCCTGCTCTACGCTAAAGAAGAGGAGGCTTTCTGGCTCCTAGTGGCCGTCTGTGAGAGGATGCTGCCAGATTACTTCAACCGTCGAATCATTGGTGAGAAGGGGAAGCAGAGGATCTACACTCTGACACCGTTTCTGCCGCACATAAACATTTGAAGGACTTCACTTCTTCTCTCAAATGCTGCTCGTCTCTCTCCAGGTGCTTTGGTCGACCAGGCGGTGTTCGAGGATCTGATTCGAGAAAACCTCCCGCAGTTGGTGGAGCACATGACGGACCTGAGTTTCTTCTCGTCCGTGTCCTTGTCCTGGTTCCTCACTCTCTTCATCAGCGTCCTGCCCATAGAGAGCGCCGTGAACGTGGTGGACTGTTTTTTCTACGACGGCATAAAAGCAATCCTGCAGCTCGGCCTGGCTGTGCTGGACTACAACATGGAGGCTCTGATCAGCTGCCATGACGACGCAGAGGCCGTAACCATCCTCAACAAGTCCGTGTGAACACAAACAGAGCAGGATTGTTGTATTTTAAACAGTATCACTTTGTAAATTCATGCCCCTTTATTTTATTTTATTTTTTTTTTAGATTCTTTGACAGCGTGACAAACAAAGACAGTCCACTGCCTCCAACGGTGCAGCAAGCTTCAGTGGGCAATAATGATAAAGCATCGCACATGAATGTAGACATCAGTGAACTGATCCGAGAGGCCTACGAGGTATTGTGAGATACTTTTAATGTCAGTCTCAGTCAGTGATTTCACTGTGGTGGTTTATTTGACTCTGTTTGTTTCCAGAAATATGGAAACATCCGCTCAGAGGAAGTGGAGAGCTCACGGAAGAGAAACAAACTCTACGTGATCCAGACGCTGGAGGATACAACCAAACAAAATGTTGTAAGTGACCGACCGTTGATTTTAGAGTATAATTAGTGTAATTTCACTTTTACTGTCACTTTAAGGATTCATGTAAAATCTTGTTTTCAGATTCGGGTGGTTTCCCAAGATGTCAGATTAAATGCCTCCCATCTGGATGAGCTTTATTATTTGTTCAAAGTGAGTAAAAACATAAAATAGTATGTCAGCCCTTTGTTTTGAACAAATCCTGCCATTGTGTTTTGCTGTAGATGACCCTGTCTGATGTTCTTGTTCTGTGTGTATATCTATATGTTTGTGTTTGTGTTTTGTTTTGTTTTGTTTTTCACTGAAAGAAAATCAATGAAAAGGAAGTTAAAAAAAAAAAAGAAAACATAAAATAGTGTCTTGCTGAAACGGCAGTGCCGGTAATGAAAAAATCAAATCATATTTGTGTTCTTTGTTCAGAGGCAACATTTCCTCAGCTGCTACTGGACAATGCAGAGTCCAATTCTTCTCCATCACGACCCCAGTCTGGCCTATTTGGAGCAGTACCAGTTGGGTTTCCAGCAGTTCAGCCTGCTCTTCGCCCTCCTGGAGCCGTGGGGTTTCTGCGGCACCAAGAGCACCCTCTCCCTCTGGGTCTTCCGCCTGATAGACGAGAACCAGGACGGCCTCATCAACTTTAAGGAGTTCTGCAGCGCCCTCGGTGAGTTCAGTCGTTTCCTGCTCCTAATGCTGCATTCACTTTATTCCGGCAGACGGCAGACGAACTATAGCCACGGGATGGAACATGAAATACAAACAAGCGGTCCGACAGAACGGCGCGACGGCAAAACGATACGATATGAAATTCTTTTGTATTATTTAATGTTATTATCATAGTTATGCATACAGTATATGGCAATAAAATCCCAATTTTTCTTGATATTGCATTGCAAACTGAAAGTTATGGTAAAATCTCTTCAAAACCTCACATCTCGTTGTGAATTCTGTGGCGGTGGACGGTAAAAAGTTAAAATATTTTAACCTAGGAAGGCATTGCCGTTTACCATTGTCGTCTTTACCATCCTTCCATCCACTAAAATGACATCCGGTTTGTCGTCTGCCGTTTTGCATGTGAATGCAATATAAAGCAGCTGTTAACCTCAGTATCTCCGCTGATGTAACTTCACGTTTCTTCTCCATCTTCTGCAGATACTTTGTACTGTGGATCCTTCACAAACAAGCTGAAATTCCTCTTCAAGCTGCACCTGCCGCCAGGTGAGTGATGATGAACAGTGGATGAACCCATCAGCAGCAGGAAATCTAAATTTACTGCTTAAAAATATTTTCAGCAATCATAAACAGTAACGTTGACCCCTAACCCACTGCCTCAGTGGCATCTGTCTCTTGTAAACAACAACGTTGAAGTGTTTATCTTCAGCTTCACCCTCTGACCCATTTTCTTCACGGCATATCAACAGTGGCGGTAAACCCTTGCAGGGTCAAAGTTCAAGAGCACAAATGTTTTCATACAGGATTCTTTACAGTCCCTAGATTCGAGCTAACACCGTCACATGAGAGCAATAACACAGACGCACAGAAGCAGCCTACAGTAAAGCACAAGGTCAGACACAGTGACATCAGTCGCTGCATTTCTACGGTGCATGGAGATGTATGAGTTGTCATTTTAGAAATCCCGCCCATAACTCAGCATTTGTTGAGCCAACACTTTGCCGGGGGGGGAGAAACTGTCCTTGAATATGCATCTCTTGTCTGCGTGATGTGACCGTGCGTGCTTCAGGGCAGTGGTAAGAATAGTCCACGCTGGGCGAGAGATCTTTGCCATGGCAACGATGGCTGTAAGGAGCTGCGAGGGCATTTTGCAGCGGGCTATATTCTCTCACTGAGGATCAGTGATGTGAGAGAGCTGCTCAAATTACAACTGACAGCGTAGCAGCAGCTGAGTGGTACTGAGTCACCGTTTGCGATGCACCGAGCCAGTGAACACCAAGCAGAAAAGCTTGTTTTATGTCTCATGGAGAGTGCACATCGCTTCAGCACCAAGGACAGGTCCCATGTGGGTGTCACAGTCCAAACAAGATGGTAGACGCCGACCTCCAGCGCCTCCGCTCTAAAACTGGATTTTTGCCGCCTTGAACCCACGATTTTACCAAATTTACTGTTTAGAGGTCAAAATCCTGCCAGCGGGAAACAAACATGTAAGTGTGAACACTGCTGGTGAGCGAAGTTGGCTCATGATTCAAAGTAAAGTGCCATCTTTTCTGACTTTTTCCATGTTAAGTTTTTATGTTTTTTTTGCCGGAAAACATGTGCAGAGTTATGTGGCTGTTGATGATTTAAACAGGAGCCCTCACACACATTGCTGATTTCACAGTCGGATGGCCCTGAGCACTCATAGACTCAGTGTGAGCCCACATCAAAGTCTATGATTGTGTAAGCGGAGGCGCTGGACCCGGGCCAAACGCTGCGCCGATGATAGAAATGAAATCATGGGCTTTTTAGAGCAGAGGGCCTCACCCCCAAACACACAGGCCAGCAGCTGGATTCACTCCGCAGCTTCAGTGGGAGAGAACGGAGGTCCGAAGTGACATCACATCTGTCCTGATGTGGTTATAGGGAGTAGGGACCACAACATATCCTGTTGTACCTTCAACTTTAAAGGGATACTTCACCCAAAATCAATAATTCACCAATTTTCTACTCAGCGTCATGCCAAGGAAGGGTTTGGAGAACTTTCGGAGTTATCAAAATGCTTTTGGAGTTCCAGGGGGGGGGTCCGGCTGGCAACGGATTTTCATATAATGGCGGCGGATAGGGTTCACTTTTGAATCGTCCAAAACACACACTATGAAACATCCAAATACCTCCATACTGCTCGTCCATACTGACCCAAGTGTTGTTGTAGTAGTAGCTCCCAGTGGCTGCGCGAGATTTGCTGCGAGATGTTCTACCGTGTTTACATCATACATCCAATGGTTTACAACGATGAACGAACTTCTTGCAGCAAATCTCGTACATGCGCACAAACATCAACAGAGCCACTGGGAGCTACTGCTACAACAAGGCTAATTAATTTTTTCCGAACAACTTTTTCATGTCGCGGCTTCAGGACACTTGGGTCAGTACGGACGAACAGTATGGAGGTATTTGGATGTTTAATAGTGTGTGTTTTGGACGATTCAGCTGTATCCGCCACCGTTATATGAAAATCCGTTGCCAGCCTGACGCCCCCCTGGAACTCCAAAAGCATTTTTGATAGCTCCGAAGGTTCTCCAAACCCTTCCTTGGCATGACGGTGAGTAGAAAATTGGTGAATTATTGATTTTGGGTGAAGTATCTGAAAGGCTGCAGCGTGTGCATCCCCCACACGCACCCGCAAAATGTTGGATAAACATGCCAGGAGGTTTTTCAAAAGTGTGTGGATGGAAAAGCTGGGTGTCATGTGGGAATGCAGTAGAATTAAAAACTGTTAATATTTTCAGGCAGTTTCTCCATGAAGACGTTGATAGTGTTGGACACAGCTGTACAGATGTGTCATGAATAGTTGTGTGGGCACTAGAAGAGGAGGTTAAATCTTTTGGCTTCTTTCCCGGCTTTGCACATCTGGCCAATCGTGGTGTGAAGTGGGTGCAAATGTCAGATTGGTGGTTTTGGAAAGTTGCAGGAAAAGAGGTGTGGGGGAGGGAGTTTCTGGAGCGACATGACCGTTCAACCAGAAGTTTGGAATAAGTAATTCTGGTGCGTTAAACATGATTATCTCGTGCATGAGATAAATGACTTGCGCTGTGTAGAAAGGGGTAAATTTGGTGTACTGATGCAAGCAAATGTTAAATATGGAGATTTCATAGTATTCAGGAAAGTTCATGTTCATCTGCACTTTGGATTTTGAATATGAGTTTCAATTTTGGATAGAAATGTATGGCAATAGAGGAAAAGTCAACCACAGTCAGGACAAGTTTATCATGTTGGGTCCCAGAGTATCACCGAGAGATATGACAACCAATGAATAACCAACACGGCTGCTAATGCAACACGGAGCTATCAGGCAAATATAATGACACTGCTGGCTTGTGAGGGTAATTGTTTAATCCAGGCATGAAAACTAACATGCATGCTTGCATTGCACACACACACACACACACACACACACACACACACAGTCAGTGGGAATGGGGGGTGGTTGTAGTACAGATGTGTTATACAGTGAAAAATTTAAGTGATAAAAGAAAAACCGATACTGAATTGTTTCCACATCAAATGTATATATTGATATGTCTTCATACACATACAGTAATAGTGTACTTAGCAATGAGTCACCAGTGAAATGGCTCTAATCCATTTAAATGAGTAGAAACACACTTACATGCACTGCATCGTCCACTAACTGCTGTATAACTCTAAAAGCTTCACATTATAATCTTCACTCTGGTAGATGAGATTGCTTTAGACTGTATCTAATAAACAGATAACACGCTATATATGCACATCTATGTTTTCTTTAATCAAATTCTCTAACTAATTGAATCTACAGTGCTCATGTGGATCCTCTGTCACTCCTGTCTCTTTGTCTTTCGTCTCAGTTCGCTCACAAACAGTATCTTCCAGCTTTTACAGGTAGTCCTTTGCACTTAAAGGAACAAAGAATCCAGCACTTTGTTCCGGTGACTGAAGACTCTTCTCACTTGAGTAGACTCACTGGTTAGACTCTTTACTCTTTCTTTCCCCTTAAAACTCAATTTTCACTTTTTCTCGCTTTTCTGCCTAAATTCTGTGATAATTCTGCTTTTGACTGCATCGATTCTTCTGGAGGGTTTTTCAATAAACAGTTTGTTTGCATGCCATAATTTACAGCATTCGATCTTCCAGAAGATGGTGTGATCAGGAAAAGCCCAGAAAGAGGTAATATTACACCTAGATCAGGGGTTCCCAAAGTGGGGGTCATGAGGCACAGAGAGTGGGGTCACAAGATGAGTTGTAGAAATTAAATAAGTTTGAAAATTATTATAAATACCGCATTTTAGCTGTAATTGTAAAAAAAGATAGAAGTAGTAGTTAAAATTTAAAATAAAACCATGCAAATAAATGTATCTTTATGTATCTTTAGATGTTTACAGACCGCATCTAAACATAGTTGATCTCCAAGTGGCCGTCTCCAAAATTAAACCATCTCATTAGCAGAGATAAACACTGAAACATACAATAGTAATTCCCAAAATGTAAATTTGCACAGCAACAGTGTTCACATGTTTACTCAGTACTACGGTTTATGGATATTATGTTGACTGAGATATTCTTCTAAAGTAAATAGCTATATGAAATCATATCCTTGTGTAGTCGTTACGCCCATGTTTGGATACATCAATTGGTGCGTGTGCTCTGTGCGCACGTCACTTCCAGGGATAGTGGGGGTTGCCAGTCTATGGCAACGCTATTTTGGGTGTCGCCGGCTGTAAAGTTTGGGAACCCCCTGACCTACAGTAGATGTATGAGAAACAACAGCAATATTGTACTGGCTTAACTTGGTGTAATAATGTAGGGTGTGTGAAATTGACAGGCAGAGGAAAGGTGGACCTGCAGGCCTACCTGAAACAATGGCAAAATGAAATACTTAAGAAGGAGGAGACGATCAAAGACCTTCCCCGTATTAATCAGGTAATCAATAAAAAAGAAAAGATTAGATTCACATTTTCTCTATTATATCATCTGATGTTGTACAACATATCATTTTTTTCTTCACCTCAGACTCAGTTCATCCAGTTCTCCAAGACCCTGTACAACATCTTTCATGGCGATCCAGAGGAGGAGACTCTGTATCGAGCCGTGGCCCATGTGACCAGCCTGCTGCTGAGGATGGAGGAGGTGGGACGGAGGCTGCAGGAGCCGAGCAGCCCGCCGGAGGCTTCGAAGCCCACCAGCGCCTCTGCTTCTGCGGAGGAGTCTTCGACCGAGGAAGCCGCCAGCACCCCAGAGAGCTCCGACGCCTCCAGCACCCACAACAGCCAGGACGCGGGCGCGGCCGAGCACACACCCACAGAGGTGGAGTGGTCGTTCTCGTTCGAGCAGGTCCTGGCCTCTCTGCTGAACGAACCGGCCATAGTCAACTTCTTCGAAAGACCTCTCGACGTTCACGCCAAACTGGGGCAGGCCAAGGCTGCCCAGCTGAAGCTGAAGGCGAATAAGTGAAATGAAGGAGACAACGTGAGAACTGATACTTCACTTCTGACACGGACCCAGAGGTCATCATGAATTTTCATTTCTCTCGGACAGCGTAGTGAGTTTCGGTGAGGCAGGAAGTGAGATCGCTGGTGTAGTGGTGTCAGAAATGAAGAGGAGACATCAGACTTGAAAAATTGCAATGCAGTGTGTGTGAGTGCGCGGGCGCGCGTGTGTGTGTGTTAAGACGTTTGAAACACTGCTGTAAGAGTCCACTGAACGACACCTTCAGTGCTGCTGTTCCTCCAATATGATTATGCATTTTCAGCCTCACTGATGAAATCCATTCTCTCATGTAGCCTTAGATTCATCAGATTTTAACTGTGGTTTCCCCCCTCCCTTAACCATGGAGCACAGAAACTATAGTTTTATATTGTATAAGGGACGTTCTGTATTCAGAAACATGACAGACAAGTTTGTCCTTCCCGTCGTCCCTGATGTCATGCTGAAGTTAACCTCCATAACCAACGACTTAGACAAGGTGACTGAGAGTCCCTCGGGACGCCTGCCTCCATACGTTTTATCTTTCAGGCGACTAGTCACTGCTGTAAAGTGAAAACTTCTGCGAATGCCGAAGCGTCCCGTAACTTCAATGTCTCTCGGTGAGTGTGTCCTGTGAAACGTCAGCTTACTGTGAGAAACACCAGCTTTTCCCAGTGGACGCAGGAGCAGAATAATCGGTAGCACAGCACAGCGAGGACAGGCTGTGGCGTTGTGTTTGATCGAGAGCATAGAAGATTCAATTATGGTCTGATGCATTTGCAATAACATGCAAGAATGCCGTGCCACCACAGCACACTCATCTCGTCTAGTCCCTACAACAGCAGCGCGCACACTAACTATATTATAGCACGACTTCAACTCTGTCATACTTGAAATTAGTTTGAGGTCACCGTGCTGCTGCAGAGACCACTTGTGTACTCCTCCTGAAGTTGTGTCTAGGTAATGTGCTGTGTGTGATCTTCACAGTGCTGAGTTATAGATGTGCCGCTCATGTCCGTCTTACTGTAAACGTAGGATGTTATGCTTTAGTACAGGTGCAGCATTTTATATGTAAATGTCAGCTCAATAGTCGTTTGATTATTGTATTTATGAGCATTGTATTGAAAATGTAACATATGAGCTAGTGGACTGTTGTGGACTCAACTTAAACCTTTTGAAGGACGTTTTGTTTCATCAAATCTCAGGGTGCAATTTGTGTAAAATAAAAGGGAGAAAAGGGATATTTTTTCGACCTGGGACATTTAGAGAATATAACTTGAGTTATACCATAGCCTACATCTTGTCTGTAACATAAATATGGAGCATGTGTAGCATAGTTACAGGATCTGCAACATTATGCTAGCCTTCAAAAAGAGCAACGAGTACTGCCCGCTACACGAAGCCAGATTTGACTTTGCAGTATTCCAGCTGTCGTTTTCTGCTTCCTTTCCTTTGTTTTTGCTTCTATCTCACTGAATAATTTGCACAGTTTGTTTGAGATTCACGATCGGTAGATAAACGCCTGTGTCTCGGCCAGATCTCGGAGTTGTTGGATCCGCAAAGGTCATGATGACTGCTTCATCTGCAGCGTGTTATCTCCAGGGGCCAAATCCACAGATTTATAGAGCTTTATCTCTGCTTGCGTAGGGAGAAAATGTGTTTTACAAGCTTCTTGAGTGCAAGTGCAATTCTTTGTTTGCTATATTGTTATCATTTTTGCCATTTGCTAGGGACATTTTGTTGCTATTTTCTTAATGAAATACTTATTTTTTCACTTAAGGACCAATCTGAAATGTATTTCATCGTGCAATTGTAGGGTTAATTGACATAGAGTAGATTGTTGAAGTGCGTTGTACGTACTCCTCTCAGTTCTTATAGGAACTGAAAATGAAAAAAAAATCACTTGTTGTTTACATAATTAATGTAAAAAAAGATATATAGATAGATATATATAGATATATAATTATTCCCCCCTTTTAATATGTTGTTAAACCCAAAGCTCTATTGGTGAATTTGTTTCAGTACTTAAAGCCATAATGAAACAGAACTGAGGCAGCAAAGTGTCAGGAGAGCTGAGCGTGGGGCTTCAGGAGCGGAGGAGCTCATCACACTGTAGCTTCTTTTTCCTCCGTTATTTTCCACAACCATCTCTGACCATGGTCTGAATATTTCAATATGACTGTTTCCAGCTGCATCTGCGCCATCATTCAGACTTATTATTTTCCCTCACAGCCACTTATCAAAGATTGTGTTGTAATATTTCTGCCACATTTATTGCATGTTTAGTCTCTTTCTGATGTGTTTATAATATTTTAAGACAAGATTAGAGATCGTATAAAAAAAAAAAAGACAAGTTTGCTTTCAATGATTTGTTTGTTTGTCTTCATGGGAAAATACAAAACAGTGGTAAAGATAAAACTTTTTAATGCTCATTATTTCCTTATTGTATTAATTCAGGCAGAGATTGTCAAAAATGGCACGTAATTTTTTTTTTCACCCCGAAATATATTGTGGTTTACTCTTGTTGTGGAAATATATAATAGGAGGTGACTTTAAAGGAAAATGAGAAGGAAGTTGAAGAGTTGAAAATCTTGCTGTCAGATCTGCCATCTAACATCAGAGTGTATGCAATGGGCTTGGATAACGCTCCAGCTGCTGCATTAGTAAATGGTTAACCAAGTCCTTATATCGTTACACGTGCAGATGTAGTCTACAGCTTTTTATAGACCGTAGGTTTGGAATTAAAAGCTTGTTTTGCAAAGTACGTGATGCACAGATGTTTCTGTTTATCTTGCTTGATTATGACTTCTTTTTTTTTTTTAATTTCCATAAAAATGTACCAAAATAAAGAGTGATGATTCTATGAATAGAAAAGTCTGGGTTCATGCTGAGTATCTCAACACACAACAACATGAATGAATATTGTGTATATTTGTCTATATGCATCTTCTCACTTTTAGGATTCAGTGTAGTTTTCCACAGTATCTGAAATAGATTGCTTTACTTTTTAAAGTTTTATATTCACATTTCTCTATTCTGAAGCTCACACAGCTAGAAATTGATGAACCTACAAAACCCACAAAGCAGCTGGTGGCTACAAATCAACCAATCAAAACACAGCTAGATCCCTTGACACCTTGCTAATGTAAGGCCAATATCCATTCTCATTTAGCTCTGTTTTGGTCTCCACCATCTGCTGAGAGAAATCCAGCTTCAGCCACTAAATCCTCTGACAGCAGCTGCCTGCGGTGGCTGAAAATGACAGTGCAGAATAAAACACAACACAAACACTAAGCAGTGACTCTTTCACATTATTAACTGATGCATTATCATATAATTACTGTTTACAGTTGCTTTAATAATGAAAAGGTTCATGAGGAAGCTATTTTTGGCTGTGTATGTCACACAACTTCACCTGCAGGTCTGGAAATGTGTTGCTCCTTCACAACAGCTGAGTCTCACACCCACAGACAATAATAAATATCTACAGTCCACTAAAACTAGCTACAGTAATGTGACTTGCTCTCACCACATCTACATGGGAGAACTTTCCAAAAAACAAACATTTTATTATTTGTAATTTTGAATTAACAACTACGGGCCAAGTTTTCATGACTTTGACCCAGAAAGCAGGTTCTGGTGACAGGGCAATAACAAAAATAGAAACAGAAATGTGGGATCAAACCTGGAGCCCACTGTAAATCATCATTAACAGAAATATGTCCCCTCATTGACTCGTCCTAAAGCGTGGCCTCTGTCCTTCTGATTTACGAGCAGCGGCGGCGTGACGGATGGTCTCTGCGTATCGCTCGGCCTATTCTGGCTCAGAGATTTGGTTGCATATGGTTGTAGCCCCTGAGTTCACAACCTTAACCCCCATCACCTGTTCAGCTCTCGGCCTCGTCCCGTCAAGAGACGTCATCAGGCTGCTCTGAAGGCTGAAGAGGTTTTTTATTTTATTTTTTATTTTTATCTTGGTTCATTACAGTGGAGCTGAAACAACATCATTGTGCATCAGGGTCGGTTTTAAATCACACACACACAAACAAGAAGTTAAACTGTCTCACTGACTGAATGAAATGACTGCGGTTGTTACTCCTGCTGCAGGGCTGAGACACGTTGTGTTGTTTAATGTCTCAGTCTGAACCCTCCAGTCAGTGTCTGTCTATTTTGAGACAACATCATTTTCCAAATATTAGTGGCGCTTCATGCAAAAACAAGCCACTTTGTCTTTATCCGAGTTAAACTCTTGACAACAGCTTGTTATTGTGGTTGATGGTGAGGAGAAGAGAAGAAAGTTTGGGCCCCCTACCCCCCAATTCACCTACAACGCTCCTCCAAGTGTGCACGGGGAGTTATTTATAGCAGCAGTGAGGAAGCCTTTGAAGGATAGCTCTCACCAGTGTATGATGGTATGTGTTTTGGAAACGCTTCCATCCACACCGCACTCAGTCTGTGCATGTGTGTGCCCGGCCAGCAGCTGGTGGAAAACGAACAGTTTACACAGCAGCTAGGGGCAAAGAAAATAACAGGGCTGCATTGAACACTGGTCAGATCTTATCGTAGCAGTGACTCCACAACATCTCAACACAACAGAGCTCCACAACTCATCACAGTATCTGCATGACAAAGTAACGTCTGTATATAGCGACTACATATAGATGACAAGTGAATTTTCTTTTTATGTTTGAGCAATATAAGTAAATATAAATGATCCAAAACAGATCCTTTGGTCGTTTTCTTTTAATTGGCTGTTTATTGGCTCTAACGAAATGATCAGCTCTCGTCCAATCAGGTGAGAGTAAACCATTTGAATGTATATGAAGCTGTAGGAGGCTGTTTTTAGACAATTACTGTCCAGCTTTTACCTTAGAGAAACTAAAATATTTTTTCTAAGCATCATGAAAACCACTAATCTGATCTTAAACTTTAACAGATTTAAAACCACACTATAGTAATACATAGGCTAGATGAATGAAGCAGAAGCCTTTGATCTACAGGTCTCTGTAATACTGTATATTGTGTTTGTCAGTTTGATGCTATAAACTCACACCAAGGAGTTCAGTGTAATGCGTAGATACATTTTGCAAGTAAGGCTTAGAACTAAACAAGCAGCTCTCCCCATGTCACTAATGATGTTATATTTCAAAACATTTTTATTAAAATTATTATTTTTCTTTGTTTATGTGTGGAACTGATTTGGAGGAGGGGATTATATCGAAACTCATATTTACTAACCTAAATTCACATTCACTGCTGTGATAAACACCAACACATCAGTCATCTTATAAGAAGCTTATGTAAATGTCGACATAGTCCAGCTCTGAAACTGAGACGTTTGCTGCTGAGCTGCTGCATGAAAAATAAAATTTTTATGACTGCAGTTTTTATTTATGTCACATCACCATCAGCTCACCTGGATACACTGTGGAAAAGCTCAATGTGAGCAGAAAAAATTTTAAGCGTGTGTGGAAATCTGAGTTATTTCAGTCTGTAGCTGATCACAGAATATGATATCTGAATTAAAAGAGACATTTTGACACGACACTTCTTCTCTGCACATCAGTTTAATCCGATTACAGTCACAAAAAGGTGAGTATGACAGTTAATCCAGGTGAACATGTTGATATTTATTACCAGTATTTGTCAAGCATTTGAAAAGCAAATGTTAAATGGAAAAAACTTACTAAGTCTCTTGAGAAAACTGTCATGGTAAACTATGAAGCCTTTGAATACTTATACATACATGAGTATGTATATAAAAAGCTGTAGTTGTGCATGTTAAATCAATTGACAGTAAGAAATTAAATCTGTAACGTATTTACACGTTTTTCATGCACCTCACAGTTTTAATTCAAGTAAATCACTTGTAAACAACAACTTCTCCAATGACTCATGAATACGGAAGTTAACTAATGTCAAAACTACTGAGCATGTGGAAATAGATTTGACAACTTTTAGAAAATGCAGAAGCTCTTATATGAACATACAGAGGAGTGTTGAGGTTAAACAAGGAAACGTGAATCATTAAATTATGTTAAAAGAGGAATTAAGACTTGATTTGAATGAACAGAGGGGGAGTCTTTGCTTTTTAAAGCACAATCAGAGCAGTAGAGAGTTTATTATCACATCACCCTGTTAAACCACGACTGGGGGGGACATCGTGGGTTTTACACCAATATGTCAATATTCTTTCACATTAAAGAGGCACCATAAAAGTTTCGCACAAATGCACTTGATACATGTTCTACAAAGTTGTCATCATGTGCTGTTAAGTCTTGAAGTGTAAATTGAACATTGCTTTGATCTGTTCTGTCTTCACTCAGTAGTTTTGTCCCACACAGTTTTCATTACTCATGCAAAGGCTCAATTAAGTTGTTCCTGAGTCTTGAATAGAAACACAGAAGTTTCCCTAGATCTTCAAGTCGTCCAGTCGGCTCTTGTTGGTGCTGTGTTTGCTCGACTGGCTGTTTCTCCGATGATTTTCAACGGGTGTCTCAAAGACAGGAATGGAGTTTTTCCTCTCTTTTGTGTCGTCTCCCTCCGATTTACCTTTCCTCTCCACGGCCAAATTGTCTCTATTTTGCTTGTAAACGGCTTTACTGTTGTAGGGGCTGTAGGCAGAGGTCGGCTCTGCCATGCCGTACTTGGAGTCCGCGGGGAAAGGCTCAGGCACTGCAGGATGACCGGCAAAGTAGGTGTAGCTCGGCACAAAGGGCATAACCGCCTCGGTGAGGTGCTTGGGGGCCTCGCTTGCAGCCTGTGATCGTCTGTAGCGGAGGCCCTGGTGGCACTTTGTGAAACCTAGATGGTACATCTCCACCAGGTTGAGCAGCAGCGAGAGGCAGGCGACCACCAACATGAAGAGGATGAAGACCGTCTTCTCGGTGGGTCTGGAGATGTAGCAGTTCACCGTGTTGGGGCAAGGCCAGCGGTCGCAGGTGTACATCGGTTTGAGCTCAAAGCCATAGAGGAGGTATTGAGCTACGATAAAGGCCACTTCAAACAGGGTCTTGAATATAATGTTTAAGACGTAGGTTCGCAGCAATGCGCCCTTCAAACGCACGTGGCCCTGGTTGTCTTTGACTGGAGCCTTCTTGGTCTTGTGGCCTAGTAGCTGCGGCTGCTTTTCACTCTGCAGGGCGAGGGCTTTCTCCTTCTCCTTCTCCTTCTCCTCCATGCGGACCAGGTGGAGGATGTGGCCCAGATAAATGAGAGTTGGTGTCGAGACAAAGATGATCTGCATCACCCAGAAGCGGATGTGAGAGATGGGGAAGGTCTTGTCGTAGCAGACGTTCTGACAACCGGGCTGTTTGGTGTCGCAGGTGAAGCCGGACTGCTCGTCGCCCCACACCTTCTCAGCCGCCGCTCCCAGCACCAGGATGCGGAAGATGAACAGCACTGTGAGCCAGACCTTGCCCACGACGGTGGAGTGCTCCTGGGCACTCTCCAGCAACTTCCCCAACAAGTTCCAGTCGCCCATACTGGCTCACAGACACACACTCAGCTTTATCGACAAAACCAGGAGATACACCTGTAAAGACAAATAGAGTACAAACGGCATGTTTAAACACACACAAACTTCATCAGGGTTTTACTTTTGGTTGGATGAATGAGACATGTTCAGTCCTGACACTGCACAACAGTGGAAACAAAGTTGTTTTTTTTCAACCAGAACCATAAAACTTAGGGCTGGAAAACTAAAACAATGAGCTTTAAGAAACTAAAAAATAATAATTAAAAAAAAAAGTTCCATACAAGCAATGCCTTCTTATTGCACATTGTCATCTGATCTATTGTAGTTATTGATGAAATATTGATAATTGGCTCTAAAAACAAATTAAGAGGCAAGCAGGATCCAAATAAACCCATTTCCAGGGCCGTCGCTAAGAATTCTGGGCCCCAACTGGACTGGGCCCCTGCCCCCTGACTTGGGGGTTATTGTGAGGCCTATTGGGCTGTGGGGCTCTACAAATGTCATCAACTTTCTTGCCTTCTCATACTTAACGAATAATGAGGTTTAAATTGATAATCTGTGCATTTACACTGTGGTCAAATTCTTTTTTTTTTTTTTTTTTCAACTATCTTTTTATTGAAAACAAAGAGACAGTAATATAGAAAGACAACATTTTTGATTTTTCTCAGAACACATATACAAACAAACACCCCCACCCAACCCACCCACCCCTACAACATCCGGTGCATCCCATTTTAAGGAAATTAAATAAGTATATAAATAAATAAAGGTTATGATCTTGACAGGTAAAGGTATCATTCAACATATATGAAGAAATTAACAGAAAGAAAATAATAAAAGTTTATAAAAATAAGTTTGTTTATGAAAGACATTATCTCTCATATAAAGCAGGTTTACTTTTCTCTTTTTAATATTTTTTTATGGAAAACCCAATGGTAGCCCAATCTTCTCTGTACTTCTTCTTGCTCTTGACACCACACAGTCGACAGCTACTGCACATCTGGAATTCCAAGAGGCACTAACCAATAGGATCATTGATTGATCATGAATCCACTGTTTGTATTCCAAAATCTTGTGTGTTAACCAATATGTGGTGATAAGACAGAGCAGGACACAGCTGACTGTGTGTGAGAGAAAGCCCTGGAGCAGGCTGGGTGAAGACCGAGCCTCAGCTTATATCTCATGACACTGAATCCAACAGTGCTCCCCGACTCCAGAATTAGGTTTCTAGTTTAAATTTCGGTGATGGCATTGCAAAGATGTACATTTTAAAAATAACTGTACTTGTCCCAGTAAGCCCAGTATGTGGTCAGAGGTAGAACACTGTGAACACCAGGATTTTAAGATGGAAATAAAAAATAAAAAAACATTTACCCAATCATAACTGCTGTAAGCAATGAAACTAGGGCTGGATTTCATTCATTATTTTACATGCAGATGTGGACTAATACATGAAATATTTCTATGTAACCCAATTATGGCAACATTAAAACTATTTCTAACAATATTGAAGATCTCCAGTATCTTAATTCGTAAAGACATACCTGGTAATGTTCATCTCCCACAGCAGCGCGGTCTTCTGGAGCTCACACAGAGGCCATGTTCTCCTGATCCACAGAGGAAAATGCAAGTGCCAAGATAAACTTCCCTAAGATAGTTCTCACTGTGATCCCTCCCACTCTGACCTGATCAATGCCCGGCGTTCAACAAGCCACCACAACTAAACAACTAAACCCCTGCCTGGTCTCAACATGAGCACAGATTGAAAAAAAAAGAAAAGAAAAAAAAAACACATCCCCTGCCTGTGAATAAAGTGTGAAAACTCCTTCGTTTAAGAAGAAAGTTTCTTCTGCTGGGCTGGGTGAGGGTCTTCCATGTCACAGTGTGCTAAATATAATTCACGGTAATGGGAGTGGCTTTGTTGTCCCTCTCATGGTGTTGTGACCCTTGACATTGTTGAACGCAGAGCTGCAGTCTGGGGCACTGTGCCAGGAAAGATGTTCAAACCTCGTTTCTGTTTTATTGACTTTATGTCATAACTAACTCTTGACATGTTTCTTTGCTCATTAAATACAGTATATTTAATTAACAGTGGTTGTATGAACAATTTATTTGTTTTGTTCTTATTTGTTCTGCTGCTTTACACCAGAGCTCCCTCACTTATCAGGGAGAGCGAAACAATACACTTGATATTATATGTATGATAAACAACAACAGTGTGTCCCACTCCTATACACAGTGTCACATGTATATACACTGCATGAGCAATAGCATTATAATCCTGTTTATATATAAAATGTATCTAATATTTCCAATGTGTAATAATAATCCATATTTCTAAGTGGTGTTACTTTACTTTTACAATGGTACTTTACTAAGGTGCGTTTTGATGAAAATTCATCTGTTGTTTAATTTGAGTACAATATTGAATGTATGACTAACCCTAACCCTAACCCTAATTATTGTTTTCACTGAAGAAAAGTCTCTTTAAATTTCCACTGTTGAAATGTAACCTGAAAATGTATGTATGCACACTTATTTTCATTTTATAATAGCCTACTTTATTTTAATTTACTGCATTTATAACACAAGTACAGCCAGTAGTTACCTTTCAAATCATTCAAATCAAATGTATATAATCAAATTAAACACTGATTGAACACAGATTAAGACCGAAATTGTTACTTTTACTTAACTTAAGGTATTACACTAAGCCAAATCAAAACTCTTTTCAAACAGGAATAACAGATCAGAGGAATCTGTTTTGCTACAGCACAATGTGATCTGGTACAATGTGCTTCTCGTCTATAGATGGTGTGTGTTGAAGTCCCATAAAAAGAGACCTGCCCCCGTGCTCGGCCACGGTGGGTCCAGCTGTCCCTGGGTCGACCATTGTCACCCACACACTGACCCCGTACATGGGGAGGCTATTGATAACCCCACGCTCTGCACTCTGGCCTTCAGAGGTAGAACTTAATCAGCCTGAGATGTTTCCCCACAGGTGGCAACATGGCTCCGAGGGTCTCGCGCCTAAAGATGGCGACGGAGACGCCGAATGAAGTTTCATTCAGATTTTCTGATGACAGAGAGTGGCACCACTGTGGCTGCGGCTTAATTGCGGCTCTCCAATGATTTATGGTGTTAGATGTGTATTTCAACGTAGTCAGGAAGTCCTATCAAAATAAAGTACAACAGAACTATTTTTATTTACTTGCATGTTGGGGTCATATTTAAGGAGGCACAGACATTTCACATGTGAAATCTTCAACTTTTCAAGTTTGATTTGGTGAGAACATCTAGTAAAAATTGCACAATTACACAAACTCTGGTCAACTTTTTGCTTGTGTGTAATGACAACATATAACCAAACATCCAGCTTTAATATGAATGGATTTAAATAACATGTTTAGAAATCAGTAGTGAACTTTGGAAAAAAGAAAGTTTGCAGTTCATTTCAGTTTTGGCTTGAGTTATTGCTTTGTTTCTGAAGGAGTCATGTACCCACCAATGTCACAAATCTGTATTAAACAAACACTTTATCATTTAACATTTATGAAATGTAACACGTTCTCCAAATATTAGTATAATATGTCACTAATAACAGCTGCAAAGAAACAACCAAACAACCAAAAATACAAAACATAAATCCTCCAGGCCGTTCACGATGATTTAGACTAAAGCATGTTGTTCTGATCATATTTGATGAAAAATAATAATCACATCAGACCTAATCTGATTACTTTCAAACACTTTTCTCAATATTTCATTTCAAGACCAAAAATGTTCATCATAATAAAAGAGTCCATGACAATGAAAGTCTATGATGTTGCTTCATACATGTTACTTAATTGATCTTTATTTGGCCAAACATCAAGCTATTATCTTTGGTTATATAATATTATTGTCACTGTTGTGAAAGTTTTGGTCATAACTACCGGATGAATCATCACCATGCACATGAACATGAAACTGTGGTGTAGGCTATCTTATGATATTTCATGAGTTTTACTCATAAGTTAATTTCAGTGTTGTTGCCTGGGTCACTTAATTATCCCTTTGTTGTGCAGGTTTGACATCAGTATGTTTTATTAGTATGAGCAGAGTTTGTGGATCCAAGCCCCCATAGTTGAGTCTCCAGCATTGTGCAAATGCTTACCGCAGGCCTTCCCCACCAGGAAGACCACCTCGGCAATGTTGAGCAGGATGCAGACCCCTGACACGGCCAGCATGAACACGGTGAAGACAGTCTTCTCTGTGGGCCTCGACACGAAGCAGTCCACCGTGTTGGGACAGGGGTATGAGTCACACTTCACCAGCCGGATCATCTTGTAACCGGGGTAGATCATGTAAAACACGTACATAAAGGTGACCTCGAAGACAATGCGGAACAGCAGGCTGATGACGTACGTCCACCAGAGAGCCCCTGTGATTTTCATCTTCTGGGTCTTTATCTGCTCCAGGTCTTTGGGGTTGGTCCGGCCTGACATTTTGTAGATCCTCTTGTCAACATGGCGGCGGTGGGCCACGTGCATGGCCACGAGCAGGGCGGGAGTGGAGACCAGGATGAGCTGGAGGGCCCACAGACGGATGTGAGAGATGGGGAAGAAGTGGTCGTAGCAGACGCTGTTGCAGCCGGGCTGCTGGGTGTTGCAGGTGAAGCCGGACTTCTCATCCCCCCACACGCTCTCTGCCGCAACCACCAGGACCAGGATGCGGAAAATGAACAGGACAGAGAGCCAGATGCGGCCGATGCCTGTAGAGTGTCTGTTCACACCGCTGATTACAGCATAAAATGATGCCCAGTTCATCTTTGGTTCCGGGTCTGATGAAGAAAGAACAAAAAAACAGAACAAACAAAGAAACAAAAAAACATTAGATTAAAATGCTGAATTGTGATCTAAGCAATTTCAATAAATACAAAACATGATACGGCACATAAGAAAACAAACCTGCAAGAACAAATAAATCCAAGCACACGAAAGTAACGTACAATAAATGAAATAACACAAACCAACAAACAGAAATATAATATTATTATATTATTGTAATAGTCAAAAAATTTGACTGTTTTCTTCCTATTTTGTGTCTCACTTACACATTAAAAAATGTAACCAAACCTCATAGAACATGCCTTGATAACTAAGAAAAAAGGTTAAGCGTGACCTCATTTGAACCTTCCAGCTGAATCATCTGACATTTCCACTGGCGCCAGTCTAACAGTCCTTAAAGTGTAAAGTGTAGAGAAATTCTGCTTAAAATCACCCTCAGATTCTTTCACTGCTCATTTTCAAAAAGCACAAACAAAACAACACTTAAAATAAAGTAGCCTACCTACTTCATTTTGACACTTCCAACTGTAATTGTTACCCATGAGTCCCATGTTTTGAGGTTTAACTGGTGTAAATAGTACCAGTCGGAATATTTTTTTACTTTTGCATTGCTGACTGATTTAAATGATTTCAAATTTCATTTGACACAACCCCGCAGACTCCTGTGTCTTCTTCCAAAAATGCCTCTTGTCTGTTCAACCTAATTGTCATAAACTCTTAAAATGTTTTTTAAATGTCGCTCTGTATAAAACTAACAAACATAATTGTCTTACTGACACTGATTTAAACTTTGTACTCGTGTCATCACTGTGGTTATTGTCGCTATGCCGCTGCGATAGAAATTAGTTCAATTTTAGACAGTGATATAATGAACTTTAAAAAAATTCTGTTATAATCAAGTATAAATTTATTAGCTACCTAACTTGCCCCGCCGTTGATGACATTTTTGATATATTAAATTTTAATTTTTTGAAAAGAAATATTAAACTTTTTGTAATAAAAGCTTATCCATTTTTGCTTTAACATGAATTTTAGGTATTTTCAGACATCTTGTAAAACAATCAATTAATCAAATAACTGTTAATATGATATTGATCAAATATAATAATTCAAATATTCGGATGCAACTTCAGTCCAAGTGCAAAGTCACATAATACTGTACCTTTATAGGTGTAAATATTTAATCCCTCTAAGAAAAACTTAAAAATGCACTTAAGTTAGAGCAGTTTTCTAATCCCCTTTAAAAAAAATAATAATAATTATAACTTTTCCAAAGAGTAAATTATAACTTTTCCAAAAAGTCCAAAAAGTATCCAAAGTGTTTTATCTGCTCTGCACCGTTGCTGCTTGTCCTGTGTCTTCAACATGTTTGCATTTCCAGTCTAGTATAAATGTCTGAGTTGTTACCCGGCTCAGCAGGAGGTGTAAGAGGCATAGGAGGCGACGTAGAGGGCAATGCTGACCCGCTGCTTTGGCATGGATGTGAACCCAGAGAAGAAGGAAGCCTCTCTGCCCCCCCTCTGCAGTTGGCAGGCCACTTAAGAGTGCAACACTGAAGTCTGGCACCATGCGTCATGTGACATGCTTTCACCAGTCGCCATGGTGTAGCATGCAAAGTGGGCATCAGCGCCCAACGTAACGGTGTGTGTATTACTGTCACACTCTTGGCAGGAAAATGCTTTGTTCACCAACAGTGAAAGTGTGTCAGTGATTGATAGAGAAGGATTTATCTGGTTCAGACTACATGAACATTCAAACTGTATTCTGTGACCAACTACATTCATAAATGCTAGCCTGATTCTGTTAGCAACATAAGAAAGACGGCATTTGTTTGAAGGAAACCGCATTTTCTAGAGAGTCGGAGTTAAAGTTGTGTACAGACATGACAGTAAAGGGTCTAAAGCAGGGCTGGGGTCACAACAGCAAACAATACCCATAAGTAAGCACAGAATAAACCAGCTGAACACACTGAAACTAAACCACCCAACATTTCCTCAGCCACACAATCTTGTAATAAAGCAGGGGATCTAACCAACTTACCTTCAGCTGCAGATTGGAATAAAGTACATCCAGAAACATTTACGTCGACATTAGCAGATTTTTTTTTTTTTTCAATCAGTGACTGTGAACAAGAGTATCAGAGCACCATGACTTTGCATTGCTAATGATTTCTCTCACACTAGCCACTGCCCTGCACTGGAGAGGTCATATGCTTCTGTGCGCAATATTTGCATACAATAGCTCCATTTAGCCGGTCCAAACAAACAGCTTCAGAGCTCAGATCAAACGTTTTAATTTCTGCCCAGCTGAGGAATCTGTGTGGGGACCTCAGTCTGTCCTCTCGTCCTTATTGTGCTGTGTTCTGCACAGGAAGTGGAGGATGTTTTTGACGCAATATGGAGTAAAACATAAAGGTCTACAACAAAGAATGATCCATTACATCTAAAGATAAGAGGACAACGGTTTATTATCATCATAATTATCAGCATCTCATTTAGCGTCTCTCCCCAACCTTTACACCCACAGTGTTTCTGCTCATGTGATATTCAACCATGCTATCTATCTATCTATCTATCTATCTATCTATCTATCTATCTATCTATCTATCTATCTATCTATCTATCTATCTATCTATCTATCTATCTATCTATCTATCTATCTATCTATCTATCTATCTATCTATCTGATGGTATGTAAGGCGATTTCATCCACATAAAAAGTGACACTGCAATGTAAGATGGAAAAATTAATATGTAAAAGAGTAAATATCAGGGGACCTAATATTGATCCATGTGGAACACCTTCCCAAATTTGTTCTTTAAACCTCACTGAGATAATGCGCAGGCGCTGGTTTCTTGGTTACAATGATAAACATACAAGTGGTTTATATTTCACAATCATAATGATCACGGCTTGTTAAGGAATACATCAGGATTTTGGTATGACTCAGTAGTTTTTCATCATTTCTCACATTGACCTTTCCTGCTGCAGTCATGTCACAGTTACAATAAAAACAACTTTGTTACAGTAAAAGCTGCTGGATGTGGCCAGAATATGTGATTCCTACAGTAATAACCTGCTGTACAAACCAATGACCTCATTGCTTTATACAAATAAAAGCATACATATTTAATTGGTTGTCAGGTTGGTTAAAGGGGGGTAAAAATTAGGGTATGTTTCCAGGAATAAATAGAAATCAATGCATGTCCTTTGAGTGTGTAAGCCTGGGTGGGAAATATCTTGCCCCACCATCATCTCCAGTGCTGGATGAATCTGGACTCTGATCAACTTATTGTATTGATAACATCATAATATTTTATTGTTACGTAATAAGGACCCCATCAAAAATGAAATGGCACATCTCAAGGGGCTATCCTTAAAGTCACATATCAATACAGTAACAATACAATAAGACAATAATAGTTATTTTTATTGTCTTGTTGTATGTTACTATATTCACAATTTTTGTTTGGCTGTTCTTGTTAGTTGTACTGTTATTTGTTTTGTTCTAATTGTGTGTCTGTTGTATGTGAATATGTCTGGTTTTAAAATAAATTATGAAACAACAACAACAACAAAAACAAGCAGCTAGTATCAGCTGTGTGAATAACACAAAACATCACGACTACTGATTTACTTTCCACTGTCACCTGTCAGGAATGCGTTACCAAGACATGTAATTACTATATAAGGACACCTGATGTCAAGATGATGTAATATCTCTCATTTTGTAAGTGACACTTGGAGAGAAATTTTAATCAGAACAGTGGGTTCATTTATTTTTCACCTGCATGTTGATTTCTGATAAATATAAAGTAAGAGTCCCCGGTGGTAAATAGATGTGACGTTTCATTTACTCACAAACTGACTAATGAGTGTGTGTTTGCAGTAGCTGTCTCTTCAATTCAGTATAAAGGACGACATCTGGAGGCCGAGAACAGTTACTGCAAAGTGCAAGTGATCAACTACAGAAGTGAGAGATCAGCAGTTTCACTCAGTCCTTTCTAATGAGAGTGAAACTACAACAAAAACAATTCAGTGATCTCTGCAGATAAATCAAGATAGAAATAGTCATAATGTTTAACACCATCCAACAAGAAATCAAATAATCTTCAAGTCGGTTTTCACACAAGTTTATTTTGTTATTTTCTTTTATAGCTTTTGTTTCAGTCTTCCTATCGTTTAGACTGCCTGTGCAGTACATTCATGTCATAGTTATTAAATATCAATGCAGTAACACACCCAGTCACAGACAGGTATGTCCAGTTTCATTCTCACGGTAAGACAGTCCACTCATCATGTGCCTGTGTGTAGGTGTGTGAATGTGTGTGTGTTTCATACGTGTCTGCTTCCAGTTTACTTGGATTATACAAGGATTAAAATATAATGCTGGCTGCACCTACTCCCTAGAGGGGTAACTCTTAGCTGCCTGGTGCAACAGAGCCTGATCCACTGGTCAATGGGGCAGTTGCTCATGGCACCTCAGTGGTAGCCTAATATCCCTAAATGTGCCCAGTCTTCATAAATGAAAATAAATGCAATAACGTTATTGTGAGTCTCTCTATTGTGTTATCTGCAAAAATAACACTAATAAAATCATAATACATGAGTAAATTCAACTAATGTGTAATAAATTGAAAGAAATCTTCAGCACATCCTTCCACTTACATGTTTTCTGTCACTATCAATGTGCAGCAGAACTGGATTGTATATTTTGAAAATGGGCAAATATATTGAAAAACCTGCATTCAAGAACCAAAACCCTGTAAAAATGTGATCCCTAAAAACCAACCACTCTCCTCATCAGTGGTTGCCTATAACTTTAAACTGTTCAACAACAAAAAAAAAAGCATTGTCACTGTGTTTTATATTTAATCATTTTCTAAAGGGTCAAGGGGGCGAAAAGCTTGAAATTTCAGAAAAATGTACAACATTTTGTGCAACAGAAATACATCTATTTTTTTCCTTTCAGGATTATGTTAAGATCATTTGGGTCCCAGTCGTTATCACCCATTTGTTTTGTGTGAAGTGTCAAGATTTCCGACACCACTTGAAAGCGCTATTGTTATCACAAACAGTGCCGCGGCCCCTTTAAGAGCCGCCTGGGTGTGGGGAGGGGGAGTTTTTTTGTGAGGCTGTAGCCAGTTGGTTACGTCCAGTTTAGCTGCTTTGTTACGCTCTTTTCAGAGACGTGTAGTCAGAAAATGTGTACAATTATATTTTAATGAAAGAAACCTTTTGTATAATATGTATACAGTAGTTTTATAATGTGCTGTTAACTTTATAAACCAACAAACGAGGTCAAAGCGAGGTGAAGGACAGACGGAGGTGTGAAGGAAGTGAACAGGTTTTCGGAATGGGACGCGTCCCAAAGGGATTCTAGCCGCTCTCCTAATCACGACACCGCAACAAGGAAAAAGTGGAAAAGCAGAGCCAGGACCCAGTGAAATTAGAGTTTAAACAGCACGTCAAACGAGTAAAAGAAGGAAGTGAATCTCTACTGTGCTTCTCCTCTGTTTACTTCACTTCATATCGGAGTCAGCGGCGGCCGCAGGCTCCCACGGACACCATGGTTTGTGCTGCTCCGAGGAACAGATGTGTGTGTGGAGCAGCAGCAGCAGCAGCAGCAGTGACCAGACGAGCGTAGGCTGCGTGTCTCACTATTTAAAACAAACCCTCAGTGTTATAGTTGTAGTAGTAGCTAGTAGCAAATTGTGTGAAACAAGTCATCCGAGCAGAAGATGGGCCACCCTCCCCTGGAGTTCAGTGACTGCTACCTGGACAGCCCGGAGTTCAGAGAGACGCTCAAGTGTTATGAGATAGAGCTGGACAGGACGAGCAAGTTTCTCAAAGAGCTGATAAAAGATGGCAACAGTGTCATCAATGCAATCAACGGTAAGTTCACTCACAGCTCATCTTGTCTGGTTTATTTGTTATTTGGCACGAGATAAAGTGGGTATAAAATAAACACAGTGGTGAGGTGGTGGGAGCAGAGCAGCATCAGTGGGGCCTTTATGCAGGATCAATGTGGGAGAGGCTCATTTAGGGAGGTGCTGCTGCTGCTGCTATAGTCCTCCCCTGGGATTAGACCATAATAACAGGCTGCTTTGAGAGAGGTGGTCGTGATGCAGATGTGCAGGACAACAAACAGCTGTGCAGGTGTGAGGATGTTGCCTGTCATCCTCATCATCATCATCATCTCTGTCTGCTGGCTGCAGTGTAGAGTATTATGGATCAGAGCCAGTGGCAGCTCACACAAACTGTACATGTGTGTATTTGGGTCAGTGTGGCACCAATGAGGGCGAACACTGTTTGTTTTGTGTGGCCAAGTTACTGTCCATTCTGCTGTCAAAATCACCAACGACCAGCTTTTCACCTCGGGGACAGAAACTGTCATTGTGGACACTGTCGTCTGCGCTGCACACACAGTGGTGGAGGTCCTACATTCAATCCAGATAATAGCCATAGGTCACGAGGGTTTATTGTTGGGGGGAACTCCACTAAGACATATTCATAGTCATAGTCACTTTTTATTTATATATAGCCTACTTTTTACATTTTTTATTTTTATCTCAGTCAGTGCATGGTGACCAGGCCTCAGAGCTCGTGTATTTATGAGTTAACAGCAAAATCTTTATTTTTAGAAAACACAGAGTCCAAAAACACAATGTGCTGATGGAAAAAAAAAAAAACACGAAACTGATGGAAAGACTGGAAAGAGTTCCTCCATTACTAAAAGATGGATTTAAGGAGAGATTTAAAAATATGAGTCGAAGATTTCCAACGTGAAGATCCTGAGGCAGACTGCTCTGTTCATCTGACAGAGTCTGTTTTGTT
This sequence comes from Trachurus trachurus, assembly GCF_905171665.1. Taxonomy (NCBI): domain Eukaryota; kingdom Metazoa; phylum Chordata; class Actinopteri; order Carangiformes; family Carangidae; genus Trachurus; species Trachurus trachurus. The sequence continues at coordinate 13,291,758 of NC_139903.1, read as the reverse complement.
TTTAGTAATAAAAGCCAGACGTCGCAGGGGTAATATATTGCAGTGGCCACACACTGGCTGCTGCTGTGCTGCCGAATCCTGATTCCTGACCATGGATGTCATTCACACTGCAGATTTTCCTACCAGAGATAAATAAAAATCGCAGTAATGATAATAATAATAATCCTGGACAGTGGACACCTCAATATATCAGAGTTGAGTCGAACGTAGAGAAATATTTATATGTCGTGTAAATGCAGTTATGACCGAGGCTTTGGGGCCCCATTCAGAAATGTTAAGAAGTATTCATGCACAATAACTCTTTTTTTCCCCCACCGATACCAATAACCATTAACTTCCTGCTTCTCATGCTGATACTGATAACTGATAACGTTTTTAATAGTTTATATTGACACCTGAAGTTAAGAAGGGCTAAGATGCAGTGAGTAAAGATGGATTTCACATCATAGCTCTGCCTTTGACTTAACACAGTAATATAACCGACATCACAACTTAAACGGACTGAAAATGAGCAAAATCAAGGCAATGTTGGCTAGTTATAACAATGGCTAAATTGTCATTATTGGACTGTGTATTTATTGGCTGATAATTATCAGTCAATATTGGGCCGATAGTTATCGTGCATCCGTATTAAAAAGACTAAATCTCTTTTTTGCTTTGCTCCCAGGTTATTCTGTGGCGGTGCAGAAGTTTTCTCAGACACTCAGCATGTTCCAGTTCGACTTCATCGGTGACTCCCTGACAGATGATGAGATCAACATCGGTGAGATAACACAGACACGCTGCTGAACAACACACACTAAACAAACCCCACAGAAGTTGCAGCACATCCAGATATCTTGTTCCAGCAGGTTCATCTGTTTACAATTGCTGTACGGAGATCAGCAGTCGCGGAGCAGAGATACCTGGAATGTGTTATTATAAAGTTGAAAGTGTTTCACATCAGAGAGGGTAGCTGTTACAAACAGACTTTCCTACTTGACCTCAGGGGGAGGAACCGTTCTGGCAGCTGTGTGGTAATTCCTCACGACTTGAATGTGAAGAATCAGGAGGTTTTGGGGAAAACTGAAACTGCTGCATCAAAAAATAGCTGGAAATATAATCATCACTCACTCGTCATTAAAAAAAATGCCTTGTGGTGCTGTTTTAATTGTTCAGACACTTTAGTTGGAAACGTGCTAAGTCATTCTTCTTCTTCTCCTCTCTCCCCAGCTCAGTCCTTTCAGGAGTTCGCTGGTCTCCTGCAGGAAGTGGAGCATGACAGGATGATGCTGGTGTGTTATCAATTTCCTCCATGCATCCTCTTTGACCCCTCGTTATATATTTGACACCATATTAACGTTTCATTTTCATTTTTTGTAATGGGACTCTGTTTATCCATGAACATAGAACATAGAAAATTGTTGTAAAGACGCCAGATTTATTTCCATCTGTAGTCTTGTCTTCTTCACTACACTCATTAATCAAATTAAAGGCAAATATTTTGACAGGTACAATGTTATACTCTATTTCTGTTACCGACACCAGTAGATTTTCCATTTGTCTGTGTTAGAATTTAAATATATCACAAAACACAACCATGCACCGATCGATACTGTCTTGTAAATGTGGACACCCGTCAGGAGGAGTGCAGGTTGTTAATTTGCTACCAGTTCCCCTCTTGGTTTCTTTTTTGTTGGGTTCCACGTCACCTTTATCAGCCGCTTTATCACTTCTGCTTATCTTATTATGCACACACTGTTACAATGAGAATAATGCTGATGTTACACTTGAGCACTGATTGCATCGCATTAGGGGCAGCACTTCCTGTTAGACCAGGAATACTGGATAAAAAACAATCAGTTTTTAAAACCAGAGGTCATCTGGTCAACTGTGTTTGTCCTGCTTAAGATTTGCTCATTCTTCTCGTGTGACCTTAATGTCACATAATATATCTATCTACAAACAAACTGTTTTTAATGAGACTTTGCTCTTCCTGTTTACCTGTCCAGGGTCAGAACGCCTCCAACCTGCTCATCAAGCCGCTGGAGAAGTTCAGAAAAGAGCAGATAGGAGTAACAAAAGTGAGTGTTTTATGAAAGTATGATATGTCTCATTAATGTGCATAATATTTTACTGTCCTGCTCCAGTGGTTCATGGTGACTGTTTGATCACTGAAGCAGCTATATGGGACTTGCACGCGTCTTCCTGAGCTGCTTGCACAGACCGAACAGGATGTTATAAGCTACTTCCCCAAATCTATTTCTGAAAATATGTGTGAAGTACCCACCTGTTTAAGAACAATAATATGCAATAGTCTTCTTCCTCTTTAAGCATTTAATGTTTAAACCAGAGCAGTTCTGCTTAACAACATCAGGAAACTCAGAGGGGTGGCACCTTGATTATTTGACATGATACCAGGACTTCTCTCTGACTGTGACTCTGATGATGAGAAGAGTTTGTTACACGCTGCTATTTGTTTCTCAGATAGAAGTGAAATACAGTATAAGTTATTTATGTCTTAGATGTTTTGTAAAATGGATTCATAAATCTTAAAAAGAGTTGCTCTGGCGTTCAACTCATGTCAAATGTCTTGATTGTTCCAGGAACTAAATGTAACAAAACACTGAGCAGCTCAACCAGATGCTGGCAGCTCTTCACATTTTAACATCTGTTAATTTCAACACAATAATGTGCTGGCTGAGAAAATCAAGGTTTTCAATAGGCTAACAAGAACCGTGTCCTAAAAGTAATGTGAGAGGAAATTATTCTGAAAAGAAAAGTAACCAGCAGTGAAATAGCACAAAACACTATTTTTATCACACTCTTTTTCAGAATAGCTGAGCTACTTCTCTAATGTATTAATTAAATGCCCTCTCAGCTTTTGGTTGCATGGCCACAAATGATCAAACTAGACTGTTAAATCCTCTGGGTTGATAGATATCAGCTCATAGTGCAGATATAGATCATTATATGCACACAGTTTGCACCTGTGGTCAATTTGTTTTTTTAGAGAAGTAAATACAACCCAAGCTGTGAACACATGAACCTAAAAATACATTAAAAAAAGAAACAGCAGTTTCAAACGAAGTTTGAACCTAATTCTAAGGAAATACTTTTGCACTTTTGTTGCAGCTAAAGGTCTTTCTTCTTTTGATTTAGGTATTTTCACCCATTTCCCATTAATATTGAAGAAGATACCACTGCACATACATACATAAATACACACATACCGGTACATGTGAGAATCTATGCATCTATGCAACCTGTGGTTAGAGCTACATGTAGTGTGTTGTGCATATAAAAACAGAGATTCACAGAAACAGTGGGTGGAAATGCATTAAGATTTCTGGAGCGTAAAGTTGTTTTGTGTTGTGTGTATGCCATAACTCGTTGACTGAAAATAATTTTAAGGAATCCTCATAAAAATGCATATTGTAATACTGTATAAATCAAAGCGTTGATGGAGATGAGCTTGTCCTTATAAGCTGTATGTTTTTTTCAGTGTATAGTCATATGTACTGTATATACAGTATAATCACAATGTTTTACTATAAGACTATAAGACTCTTCAAACTTCCTAATGATTAACACTTCTGTCTTGCAGGAAAAAAGAAAGAAGTTCGAGAAAGAGAGTGAGAAATATTACTCGCAGTTAGACAAACACCTGAATCTTTCTGCCAAGAAGAAAGAGAGTCAACTCCAAGAGGTTGGGTGAAGCAGAGCCACTATTTAGCATCGCTCATCTAGAGAAATGTAGAACTGAGATTCATGGTTTTACTTTATTTCCTTTTTTCTAAATCCCACGACAGGCCGATGAACTCTTGGACAAAGAGCGGGTAAACTTCTACGAATCGTCGGTGGAGTACGTCTACCAGATCCACCAGGTGCAGGACAAGAAGAAGTTTGATGTGGTGGAGCCTGTAAGTTCCGACTGCGGCCTCCCACTCTTCCTCTTTGATATCACACACACCCAACAATAGAACGAGGAAACCAGGAGGAAATACAATTACATTACAGACATTCATCCATTCTTTATGACGACGGCTCCTTTGTTCTTAACCGCAGTCTTAAGTATAGATTTCATTCTTTGCTTGGACAGGTGCTGGCGTTTCTTCACAGCGTTTTAACGCTCAATAACCTGACAGTGGAGATGACTCAGGACTTCATGCCTTATAAGCAGGAACTGCAGCTCAGCTTGCAGAACGTAAGTGGTGTAACCGGCCCCATGAATGATGCCATTAGTACGATTTAATGTCTTTTAATTGGACGTCTGTAAGTTTCTAAAGTGCTGTCTGCTTTTGCCTGCAGACAAGAAACCACTATGAGAGCACCCGAGAGGAGATGGAGGAGCTGATGAAACGAATGAAACAACCATCCCAGATCTGCAGGATGCACAATTATCTGCCAATGGAGGGTTATCTGTACTGTCAGGAGAAGTGTAAGTTCACTACAGGTTTTACACAGAAGTTTGTTCCTCCAACAGGTGAACTCTGACCAGACTCATCGTGGTTTTTAAATCTTTTTTTTTCTCCCCTCAGGGGCTTTGGGGGTCTCGTGGGTCAAATATTACTGCAAGTATCATAAGGAGGGGAGACAGCTGCTCATGGTGCCATGTGAACAGAGACCAACAAACAAACAGGTGCTTACTGAAAAGAAATGTCTTTATTTCCTCACATCTACAAAAGCAGAGGTCTTCAACAGGGCGTCCTGCAGGGGGGGGGGGGTCGCAACATTTTTGGTTGATTAGAGAATTTAATTTAATTTCCACATTAATGTTACAAATAAAAACGTCGATTTGAAAAGTTTGTGATTATCATGCAATTGACACACATTGTTGATATTGGCATTGGTATCAGTGAACAAGGTACGGCCCCCTACTCACTGAACCTGCACATGTTTAATATTTGAACATGTGTATTATTTAAGTAGCTTAGTAGTGAATGCACAATAACAAGGTATGTTTATACATGACTCTAGGCCCAGTTTAATATAAAACACATTTTTATACAGTATATATAGTTGGGGTCCCTGCTCCATCCCTCCATCAGTTTGGGGGTCCCTGGCCTGTACTAAACTTTAGCCTCAGGCATCTGTGCATCTGTAATTCTCCACCATCATTGCTGCCGTCTCACACACCGACCACTTTTCTAACTTTCTCTCCTCGCCCTGCAGGGCCCGACGCAGCTGACACTCAAGTCCTGCATCCGCCGGAAGACGGAGTCCATAGACAAGCGCTTTTGCTTCGACGTGGAAACCAGCGAGAGGTGAGCGCAAATAACAAAAAATCCGAGGAGCTGTGAGATGAGGCAACACGACACGACAGCCCTGGGGGATAAACAGGTTCAGGCGGCGAGGTGAACAGGTGGTTTGCAAGGACAGAGTGTGAGGGCTAAATGGACCGTAGCCCAAACAATCCCTGAGCTGCGTGCGCACGCTGCAAACAGATGGCAGACGCAGTGATCTGAGGGGAAGGAACACAACAGGCTCATATTTATACAAGCAGGGCCATTCAGTACCAAATGCATTTTAATAGACACTTTCTGTCGTAATCGAGGCAATCCTTGGAACATCAACGGGGTGTTTTTTAAAGGTTTAAAAGCTGTGTGAATTATGCACCTATCTGAATGTTGAGCGACTAATTTGTGCCAATGTGTGAACTGAACAACAGCTTAATGACCAGACAACTGGTTGATAAACTCAAGGTGGCCTCATGTTGTCGGTTCAGGAGGTTGAAAACAAGCGTCCACCCACCTGAATGTCTCTGCTGTGCTCGGCCTGATCCTGACCATTGACCTTAGAGCAAGCAAGTTACCAGTCATCTCTCTCCCTTACTTCTGCTTCTCCTCATATGATCTGTTTGCTATGTAAAAATGTCCACATTCAGGTTCCCTGCTATCAATATCAGGGTTATACACACACAGAAGTTGTTTTGCATAGGTTTTTACAGATATATTATATTTTTATGTGTTGATCATTGGAGTTGGTAGAAAAAGTGCTTTAAATTCATACCACAGTTGTTTTAGTGAACAATTAATTTAATAGCCCACAAGCTGAGATGTTTGGCGCCAGGTTTTGTTGCTTCTCCAGCAGACAGATTGCGACAATGGGTTTTCATCATCTCCTCACGCTTGTCTTATTTATCTCCATTTCCTCCTCCCGTCATCACCACACACGATTGAATCAGTTTCTTCAAAGACACTTTTGATTCCTTCATTTTGCAACTTTTTTGTCTTTTGGTCCACTGTAATAATTATCTTGAGAAACGTGTTTGATGATCCATGACCTGCATGAGCTTTAGAAACATCTGAGGACTCTGAGAGTGGTTGTCTAATGTACAGACTTCCTCTGACTGAAAATGTCAACCTCTTTAATGCCGTTTTGTGTATGTTTCCATAGAAACACTCCAGTCACTTTCCAGGCTCTTTCGGAGGGCGACAGGAAGTTATGGATGGAGGCCATGGATGGAAAAGAGCCTGTGAGTTTATTTATCATCTCATTGAGGATTATTTCTCCTCTGTTTAGTGAAAATGGCTTTTGAACTGTGTTAAAATGAAAAACTTTTGGTAGATAGTTGAGTCTGTAAATCTTTTGGGTACAAAGCTTCAGTTTTTATTGTCAAGATTTGTAAGTTGCAGCTAATTGGGTTTCACCAGATGAAATCTTCACTCTTTTATCTTCACAAAAGGAGAGAGAGAGAGAGAAAAGTGGAACAAACAAGAGTTGTGTGTTATTTTTAAATGGTATTCAGAAAAATATAAGGTAACACTTCATAATAAGTACACGCTATTAAGCGTTAGTTAAAGCAGAAGTAAGCGATCCGGTCGTTTTGGCTAATGCTGCGTTCCCGGCAGGCTTTTCAAACCGTAAATTACAGCTTCAAGTCACAACTTACGATTTTGTAGCGATCCAGGCAACCCACTCGTGTTTTTCCGACCTGTTTTACCTGTGAAAGTCACTATAACGGCCACTCGTAACTTCCGACCCGTGAACTCGTACCAGATCGAACTAGTATGACTTCACAGGTCGGAAAAACACGAGTTACGGGCTGCCTTGAACGCACCATAACAGTCCTCGTCCCTACGTCACCACATTCACGCGCATCCCTTGGCTGCACACACAGCCCTGCATGCCGTTCTCTCTCCTCATTGGATAAAAACTGTAGGATACGAGAAAAGTTTTCTCCTCGGCTCAGAGCAGAGCAGAGTGACTGACAGACCCGTGTTTCGGTCCAAACACTCCATGTAAGTGATTGCTGTCGGAAGATATAACTATTTAAGACTTATATTAACACAAATATATCACTTACTTCTGCTTTAAGCATTAAATACTGAATTCATCATTTATAACACATAAATACTTATTAGTATGTAGTTTATAAACACAGTTAAAAATGTTTTGCTCATCATTGATAAGCACTAACTACTGTATTTATAAACTACATACTAATGAGTATGTATTAGTAGTTATAAATGAAGTATTCAGTATTTATTATTTGCTTAAATAATGATTAATATTGTGTACTTATTATAAAGTGTTACAAAATATAATCTATAAAATCCATTGGCTCTCATTTTACAGCAGTTAACTGATTTTGTCACTCTGTCTGACTCTATTACAGAAGAGTGAGAGACTGTAGGAAGCTTGTTAGGCGCTTTAATCCATCAGTGTGATGGATTAATGTTGGCACCTGGTTATTCCTGGTAGCATCGTACAGCAGGGCTGTGTTGGCTCTCTAAATAATGTTTAACCCTGAGTAGAAACCAAGCCATTTTTACTAGTCTGTCAAAACCTTCTGCTCCCGTGATCTGTGTCGACACTGAGCGGTTTTGAAGCAGCAAAGTGCTGACTTGCTTTAGCAGCAACATTTTAGTTAATTCCTCTTTTGGTTGTTGCTCTAAAAACAGTTTTGCTTTGAGTTTTGCGCTCTTTGCAGTCGTAGTCAGATCTCCTTCATATCTGACGCTTTAACGGTGGTTGTCGTGTGAATTGTGGACGAAACATATAAACCACCGCTGCCAGAGGATGTGAAAATAACAGAAGCACACTTTTCAGTGCCCTCTTCCTGTGCAACTTCCTTAACGACTTCTGTTAATCGTGGAAATTTCATAATAGCTTTTCCACCAACCTTTGCCTGGATGCTCTGAAAACCCTGAGCGCTGCACAACCTCGTCCCTCAGAGTCTCTTGAGCTTTCAGTGTAGACGATGTTCCCTTATGATAACATCGTCTCCCACAGCAACTCCGTCAACTTAATTGCACTTAAAGGAGACTTTGGCCATGGGAATGGCTGCTATAGTGCTGAACTCTGCATCTTTATGACCTATGACATATCGCAAACTTCCTCACAGTGTAAGGGAAAATGAACAGTTGATTAGTCGGTCAATTTAAGTAATCAGGAAATGTTTTGATCGTTTCTTTATTGTAGATTAACTGTCAAGTCATTTTCCAGGCAGCAATATTACTGTAATATTCCCTGGTCCCTGCTTCTCAAATGACCTTAAAGTTTAGAGGATTTGCTGCAGACGACAACACTCAAGGCTCAAGTGAATTCTAACTGTCATTTTTCACAGTTTATTGACAAAACAACTTATCAATTAATCAAGAAATGTATCTGCACCTTATTCAATAGTAAAAATAGCTCTTACTTGGAGATCTTTCAGACACATTTTTGGTTTTGTGCAAATTCAAACATCGTCAGGAGCTGGCTGCCTCCTGACACCGGGCAGCCAGCAGATCCATTACAGTCCATAAGTCTGTTTTGGCAATTTAGTCGCATCTCTAAACCAAGAAGTGGTTGACATGCATGAACTTGTGAGCCAAAATGACAAATGTTATCCTACACTTTCAGATCATTTCATTTTCCGCTCAAATGTTTTGACACTGTTTGGCATCAAAATGTAGGACAGGGAGTGAAAGACTTGCATGTGTTGCTCTGTTTTCATTTCAACTGCAAAAAAAACATTCAAAAACTGGACAAACTGCAGTTATTCCTGTCTTTAACCTACTTTTATTATTGTTCCATCCGTAGATGAGATTTGTCAGTTCTGAAGCACGACACTTAACTCTTCCTTTTGAAATTCAATCCCAAGTTGCTTCAGTTTAGGTTTGTGAGAGTCAAAATAACATGACAGGGAATTAATTAAGTGGTTGTTGAATTTTTTTCTCAGGTCTAAATCAATAACAGGAAGTTACAGTGATACTTCACACTTCACCTGTCTGTTACAACAAACACTGGCCGAGGTGACGCATCCAGCTCCTCAGCTCTGACGTTCATTAGTAAGAGAGGCCAGAGGGTTGTTTTGAGGACAGATTTGTTTAAATGATTTGGCTGTTGATGCAGGAATCTTTACTGTTTTCATCATTGTCATTTTTATGGACTTTAAATCTGTTCATAACTTCGACTGGAAACTTGAAATTGGTGCTAATATTCCCCTCAGCTATCCTGGAAGCGGTTTCTGTGTCCTGGAAGTTGGTTTCAGGGAAGCATTTTCATGCTCTTGAACCATCATCAAGTCTCTTTAGCTTTTTTTTTTTTTTTCTCCTATCATCTTCAGTTTTGCAAAAAAAAAAACGGTGTTCATTCATCAGACTGTGGTAGATTTTTTCCACATGCTCTTCACTTTCCTTTTACATTTTTTTCATTTCAGATCTATCATTCCCCAATTCACAAGCAAGCAGAAAGTAAGTCAGTCCCCATCTATCTCTAAGTCTGTGGATGTGGACAGACGCAGTGATGTCTTTACATCTTGTGTCACTGAAAGCATCATTTATCATGTTTAAACAAGTATTGTCCGAAAATTACAGTTTGCAATTTAATCTTCTCATTGTGTTGTCTTGTTTCACAGTGGAGCTCAATGAAATTGGATTCAAGTTTGTTCGAAAGTGCATCAACTACATTGAAACAAAAGGTAAAAGGTCATAGATAAGCTGCCTGCAGTTAGTCAGTTAGTTTGCCTGAATGCCCTTAAGGGGGCGTAGTTGAGTCATAGCTTAGCTGCTGCTGGAGGCTGATCTCTGTAAAAAAAACCCAAAAAAAACATGTTTCATTACAATAGTAGTGAAATATTGTAGATTGTACGGAGTTTTAATCACCACAATTTTATCTCTAGGTTTATAAAGCATTTATGTCTAATTATCATTATCATTATTATTATAGAATGATTTTGGACCATTATTACTCTTCTTGATAGCTAAAACACAACATCTGTCCTATATTGAAGGCAGATGTTATGTTATAACTCTCCTGTCACTATATATTTCGCCACTCGTGTGATTCGTTTTACAGGAAATGGAACTAAGTACTCAAGCCATGAGCATGTAATTTGTCTCATGATCCAAGCGTGTGGCATTGTGCAGTCCCAAACTGAATAGTTAAATGAAGCGTTCATAAACAGGAAAGAACATCTGTATCTTAAGTATCTTAATTCAGGCTTGTGTAGACTCTGAAAAGAAGCATGTGGTACATTTCCACTGCTCTGTGTTTGTCCAGATTACACTCCCCTCTCTCTTACCTCCCCCTCTCTCTCCTCTTTCCAGGAGCGACACAAGAAGGAGTGTACAGAACAGTTGGCAGCAACATCCAAGTGCAGAAGCTTTTAAATGCCTTCTTTGGTAAGGAAATCGGCCTGTGAACGTGCACTACATCCGTTCATTCACTTTGCTTTCCTCAATGAGGGTTGACTACCTGAATCTACAGCATAACAGGTTCTGCAGCTTTTGTTTACCTCGGCTCTAAAGACAGACGGGGAAATATCAGCAGCAGGTCGCGCTTGGGTCACACCCAGTGCTGCTGCTGCACTGGAGCTTCTGCTTTCAAGTGGTTATCAACAACACTTCTATAATAAGAATGCAAGAAATGACAGTGCTTAATTTGCAGATCAGTGTTGTTTTGTACACTTCTTGCTCAGTACCATATTACAAAGTTAGCAATTAGCCCCAAGGAGGTCGATGGAGACCAAAAGCAGAGTTAAAAAAAAAAAAAAAAGAGCAAACAAACACTAACAAAAATCCAAACAAATGCTAAAACTGCTTCGGTTCTGCTGGATGTGTGAACAGGCAAATGTTTGTTATGTTGCCATATCAACCTAAAATATGGCAGCAATATGTCTGTGTTTTTACCTTTGCCTGTGTCTGCTGCTCCCAAGTGGCCAAAATAAGTTTGTTAATACATAGACATCCATAGAAATGTGTGGGAATTTACAGCAGATACATTTGACTCTTCACAGAATTGAAGATTTAAATAAGCAGTGACACCTTTGTCCCAGTGAGTCATGACAGGGTCACAGTGAATCAGCTTTTAGCTGTCACTCATCTGATTATTTACACATGTGATTTTCCTTTTGTGACAAAGTCAAAATATCCACTGAGAAGAATCCCTATACATGAATGTAGCTTTTAATTGTATTTACTTTAAACCCCATTTCTAATTCAATGTTAATGACTTCTTAGCTCCATGTTGCACATCTTCATCAGTCAAGGTGCTGATCTCAAGTGTTTTCAATTTTTTTGTAAAACATTTTTCACTTGTTTCCTCTGATTCGCTCTTTCATAGACCCGGCACACCCAGGAGATGTCGACCTGCACAGCAGCGACTGTGACATTAAAACCATTACAAGTGCATTAAAGTTTTATCTAAGGTGTGTACGTATGTGTGTGTTTGTGTGTGCAAGCAGAAGTCATACAATTAGTAAATACTTTGTTATTGATACACTGAATGTCTGTCACTGCATCTTTAAGATACATTTAAATGTAATTCTTATAATTAGATGCATCTCATTTAAAACTTTAAAGATCTCATCATTGTTCAGAGCTCTGATATTCTAAGGATTTATGTATTTTCCAAGAAAACAAGTGCATAAAACAAATAATTTGCTGTTATTAAAATTACAAATGCAGCCATGACAGAAGTTGTGCTCTCTAAGTGCTTTCTTGTGTCATCATGTAACAAGTGCAGTGCAGCTTTTTCGTTTTTCTCATGATTTGATGGGGTGAGTCATATTTCACTGTGGTCCTGTACTTGTGTTTACGAGCATCTTTATTTATCTGCAGGAGTCTGTCTGAACCTCTGATGACCTACAATCTACACAGAGACCTCATGTGCGCTGCAAGTAAGACATGTTTTGGAAATGATCCTGATCCCGTGCTCATGTCGACAAAGGTTGTGTCATTATCTCTGGCTCCTCTGTAAAGTCTTAGATGTAGATCTACCACAGAAATACAATTTCTTATATTGACGTAGAAGAATCCAACTAGTAACCCTCAAAATGTAAACGTTAACCAGCCCATGCTTTTGAAAAGATGTCTGGATGTCAGTGGATTCAGGAAGGTTACAAGTTGATTGTGCTTTTCCTGTAACAGGAAACTGATGCGAATTTTAGATTATGTTTTGAGATAATTTCTACAGTGGTTTATGAACTTGTCATGCACTTGCTTACACTTACTTTAACACCAGCAAGCACTGCCCTGAAAAGCCTTAAGACTTAAGACTCAGGGCATTAAAAGAGACATTGGTACATCGACACTGTGCAGACTGCAGGTTCACAAGGTCTACAGGCACTAAAGGACACTAAAGGAAATCTAAGCTGCCTGCTTGTTTTTCTCTGTCAGGCTACATCATTGTAAAAAGAGAGAAGACAATGAGTTTAATAGCATCAGCCTCATTCTGTCAGGATGTTACAGGTGGTCCTTTAGATGATCTGTGGCTTCAGTTTCATGGAAATACCGGATGTTAAACTAAACCAGAGTTGGTTTTATTAGTCTAATGTTAATGCAGTGTGTGTCTGTGCCCTGCAACATTCTGCATATTTTTTATACATATACTGTATGTGTATATACTATATATAAACTGTATTGTATTGTTTCTTAACACAATTTTTTATTTATGTTTTATCCACAGAGTCAGATAATCTGGACACTCGACTCAGTGAAGTTCATTCACTTACCTACAAGCTGCCAGAGAAGAGCCGGGAGATGCTGGAGATGCTTATTAAACACTTGGTCAAGTGAGTGCCAGCAGACTGACTATGTTTATTTACTGTGTGTACTGCTCCCTCTCTTTCTCTCTCTCTCTCTCTCTTTCTTCTCCATGTGAAATGACCTGAGCTAATGTGTCACTGCCTGTGCCGACAGTGTTGTTAACATTTTATCCATTTTATCCAGCGTGTGCAGTCACAGTGATGAGAACCTCATGACTCCTTCAAACATGGCCGTCATCTTCGGACCCACGCTGATGAGAGCGAAGGAGGAGACTGTGGCGGCCATGTTGGATATCAAGTTCCAAAACATAGTCGTCGAGATTCTGATCGAGGACTACAAGAAGGTGCAACCTGTTTCATGCTATTTCTGTGTGTTATTACATTTATTAGACACTGTCGTTGTGAGCGTTTGCAGCTGAAAATCTAGCAACCTTTCTCTCTTGATTGCAGATCTTCAGCAACATGCCAGAGGACAGCTCCGCCCCACCTGTCCCTCCTCCGCGGATCACCCCGAGAAAGCGGCAGCCCATCACAATCTCCAAGCGGCCACCTCGTGCTTTTCCAGCGCTTAGTCACGACAACTTCCAAAAAGCAGAGAGTAATTATTAGCCTTTCATGAGCCTGTTTGTCGTCATCATCCTCATGACTAATCCATCCCATCTGTGTGAATCATACAGTAGATTATATTTAACATGGTTCTTTAAAACTTTTTTGACAGATTTGTACCACAACACACCTACAGGGTCATTTCACATCACTTTCTGAAGTGTAGATAACATGCAATTTACTGTAGTGTGTCTTTCTGTAATATACTCCAAACTCTTATCACATATTCCTTAACATGAAATCAATAATTGATATCGTTATTTGCCTTCAAAATCCTGATGTGTTGATTTTTAGTCTCATCATTGAAAGAGAATTCCTCTTGTCCCTTTTTATTTCAAGTATAAATAAACTTATCTACTCTACTTTTATCTCACATTAGTCTTTTATTTAAATGCCTCCGGCTAAATCGTGTAATTTTCAATCTGTCTGAACCCCTCGTTAAGTGGGTGTGACTCCTCTCACACACTGTGGCAGAGACATTTGGGGAACCTGCATCTTTTCCTTTCAGTCTCAACTTACTCCTCAGTGTAGCCAAATAACTGGTCCTGTATAATTCATCCAAAGCTTGGTGTGAGTGTGCGTGCGAGTGTGTGTGGAATTCATTAACCAGTAATTTGTGTCATCTTAAATCAGTGCCGGCTCAGTGGTTGTTTTACCAGATTACATTGTATTGTTGTGTGTGACCTTTGGTGGATTTTTTTTCATGCACTTTAAATGTGTCTCTTTAATCTTGCACATCACACTCAGGCAGGAAGAACACCTCACATTCCTTGTCTCTCGTCACAACCTTGCATCCCTGTTGTTTCTTTGTAACAGATGGACAGGACAACAGCTCCGTTGCGGACGCTGACTCCTCAGTGAGCCCCGTCCCCCTGCAGAGGACCAAACCTTTGAGCTTTGCTCCGCAGGTGCCAAAAGAACCTCCTCCGAGACACGTGCTGATGCCCAGACCGTCGGTCCGTCAGGACAAACCCTCAGACTCTAACGCAGGGAAGATGGACGAGACGAAACAGAAGCCGGATTCCTCTACGGCTGCAAATGGGGAATCTGGAGTCTATGTGAGCAGAGTACCATCTTTCCAGAGCAGGAAGCCGCCTCTGAAGGGAACATCATCCAACAGAGAAGGTACAAGAAACCCTGTGTCTATGTAGCTGAAGATTCTTTAAATTATTGTTTATATGCTAATAAGTTTACCTGGAGCTCACCATAAAGGCGTAGCTATAGATTCATATCTAAGCTGTGACCCTTTACTACATGTTATCCTCTAACTTCTATGACACTCTTATAATGAAGGAAAAACACAAACCAAAAAACTTGAAAAAAAAACTCTTAAAAGTTAACAGGATTAAAATAAAATAAAATAAAGGCAAAGCTGTGATGTGTCAGTGCATCTTCATCTGCTTATTCTGCCAGTGTGAATATACGTTGCCACCCAGAAATCCTTCCTCTAGTCTGCTCCAATGATTTGTATTTGATTATTGCTGTTTGTTGTTCCAGTAATACAGTAATGTAGTAGCAGTCATCCAGCTGTGTTGCTCTTTTTGACCTGAGCTAAATCATGTCCAGCTGCTGAAGCAAAGTTACCTCTTGCGATTCTAAGTAATGAACCCAGTTTTCCCACGACTGAGTGTTATTTTTCAAACAAATTAAAGTTTTCAGCCTCATTTCATTTCACCTAAACAGTGTTCCTAAGAAGCTGGTTTAGTCAAACAGACAAGTAAACAGAGTGTGAGATATGCGTCTTATCAAGTTAAAGTCCCAGCCTTTCTCTTTATCACTGTATTGATTCTTCGGTTGTTACTTTGGATGTTGATATAGATCTTTTTAAACCCATTGCTTCGGTTTCACAGCTCACTCTCGCTGCTCTCATTAACCTTTCAGCAGCGTCTAGCAGGCAGCTGATTTCAGCAAAAAGGCTGTGATGAACCGTCACAGCGCTACTTGCTCAGCACCAAACAGCAGATGGAGAGTTACTGTAGGGACTCGCTGTTGAACAGTAGTGAGTTTTCACTGTCACATGAAGCTTTTGTCTTGTGTTTGTTTTCCAGGAGAGTCCGATGGTCTGACCAGAGTGAGGTCCACGGAGAAACCCGCTATTTGTCGACCCCCAGTCCGGCCTCCTGAGCCCCCCTGCAGAAACCCCGCTCCACAAAAGCCCCAAAGTGCACCCAGCGGTGAGACCACGCCCACGTCCTAGTGAGTGTTGTTTTTTTCCGTGATACTAAAGTCTGTTGTCTCTCTTTTGTTTTTTTAAGTTACTTTGGAGTATGCAGATGCTGAAGGGATCTAGAGGCCCAATAAATGTCCCACTGTTGAATTTGCTGTTTTAGTTTTTAAGGAACCTTGAACCAATCAGATTCCAGTATCTCAGAAGCAGACATGACGACACTCAAGTTTACGCCTGACTAAATTACTATTGGGAAGAAATGGAGTGTGATAAATGTGGGAGCTGATGTGACCGTTATTTATTAGATGTTATGTCAACATTATTAATGCTTATATCCAATACATTTATTATTAACAATGAATCAGATTTATAATTATCACCTGACACTGCAGCTCCACTAATCTGTACTGAGCAAAAACACACGTCAGCTACAGCTTGTTTTGCTTCCTCCAGTTGAACAAAAACATCTGGTTTATGTTATTGATTAACAAATGCAAAAATCAAAAGACAAACAACTTTCTTTGCTTCAAATCACAAGTGATTTAAGTCTATCAGTAGTTACCTGTTTATTTTTTCATAACAGAGCCGCTCTTGGCTCCTGTAGAGAAGTATCACATACATTTATCAGGAAACAAATGAATATGGAGAGTGAGTTTATAAAATCTAGTCGACTCCTGGAGCGTTTTTTTTTGTGTAGCCCTTTTTATACAAACAAATGACAAACACATGATGAGTTATATGTTTCTCTACAAAACCAACATGTTGGATTTCTTCTTTTTCTGCAGTGTTGCCTCTAAAACAAAGTTTTTTGAGAATGCCTCGAGACACGTTGGCAGGTATGTAACGGCCATTGTTTATGACTTTGCCCCAGTTTTTATGCTCTGTTGTGACTTTATTAACTCTCATCTACTGTTTACAAAATCATGTCTGATAAGTTTCTTGAACTTAAGAAGAGAACAAATGATTAGAAAGATATTAGTAATATCTGTGGACAATAACATCCGTTTATGTAAGCCACTAATTATTAATATTATTTTAAAAAAGTTAACTAGTGAACATTATATGACTCTTTGAAAGACATCTGCTCCTTTCTGGTTTGCTTCAGTGATCCACTTTCAGGGCCGTGCTGCCTTCACTGCACAGGCACATTAGGAATGTCTAAGTTTGTGGGAGTTTTATCAAAGACAGTGTAACTCTGTATTTAGTGAAATCTCTCTTGTCAGTCTTATATACAGTTTACAGCAGTGTGTCCAGAAGTGGGAGGGTGTGTAATCTCTGCTGAAGTGTGAAAGCTCATGTTTGGCCTTGAAACCAACGAAGCACAGTCTGTGACTTCAGTTAGCAGCACAGTTTTTTTTTTGTATTGTTTGTACAATTAGGTAAACATAGACCTGACATTTAGTCTGTCAATTATTACAGGTGGTTGTAAATTATAACAGATCAGTCAAAGCTTTTTTTTTTGTTCTAATTTGCATCAGAGTTGTACAGTTCATAAGGTATCTGTTGCTCAATTTGATGTTCCTTGAAACTGATAAGATACAGTGAGTGAAGATTTTAGTAGACCATCTGACACAGTGCATGCTGTGAGCTTAGGCCTTAAGGCAGATCATGGGGGTTCTGGTAGTTAAGAAGAAATAGTGCTGTAAACCACATAACATATTAGTTGTTTATTTATTTAATTCTTTATTCTTCTATTTTAGTCCACCAACCTCTCCAGTACCATCGCCAGTGACAAATGTAAAAAAAGAGGTGAGATTCACTATAATTTTGAACATAGTCAGTATTTTTTATGTTGGTTTAATACATTTTGTGACAGATCATCTGTGGTTTGTTTCTACAGAATTGAAATGAAGGACATTTCGACCACATCACGTGATTTCTGCATGTGCTGTTTGAAGCGCACCGAGCTGTAGGAGTCACCACAACTGAGCTCAGTCTATGCTGATCTTCTGTGATCGACCACGGAGACGACTCTCAATAGAAATGAATAAGAATCGTGTCTTCAACACGGAAACATGAGCTCGTTAGATAACAGGCTCAAAAATGTTTGATTATTATTCCAAAGTTGGGAGAGAGTGAAAATATGTTTTTTCATTCCGCAACAATCAAAACTTTTGTGAAACAATATTATAATGTTATGTCATTTTAAAGTGTTAAATGGTTTGAGTGACTCTTGACCAATTTTACATGTGAGATATAACTGTAACTGCTGAAATCAAGTGTTAAGAATGTAGGCAAGTTAAAACCCAGAGTGAAATAGATGTCCCAAAGAAGACTAAAGTAACTGACTCAGTTTAATCATGATTAATTTGGAAATATGACATATTAGTCTAAATATTGACTTCTACATGTTGTATCCATGTAAAGCAGAAAACTATTGTCTACTATTTTAGTAGATTCGCAGAAAGAAAACCAACTGTGAGAGACTTTATCTCAATATTTAAAAAAGACAGAATGTAAAAAAATAAATTAAAATAATCTTAATCTCTTTCAAGGAACTGGACAAAATAAATTAATATTAAGATACATCTCACAATGGAGGACTTATGTCTGTGAAAGCTATTTTAGTTAATATTCAATTATGTTTTAATATTAATTAATTCAGTAGAGACATAACTCGCCAATCAAACATAAGAAAACATTTTAAAAGGTATTAAAAAAAAGTATTAGTCAGTCTGTACTAATGTCAGTGTAGTTTGAATTTACACTGAAAATAAAGCTAGTGTTAGTTACATAGGAAGTTAAAAACAAAAACAGATAGTTTACACTAGTTTACATTCCTTCACTTCTTACCTCTTGTAGGTAGGTCAGGTTGTACAGTCCTTGAAGTTTGTTGCACCTCAGATGAATTGTTCAGTTTAAAAACAGGTCAATACTGTTAAGTGAATATAACACTCCATTTTTTTCTAATGTAGTTGTGCTTGAAATGGTGATTATGTTGGTTTTACACTTGTATTTTCAAATAACCTAACTTGCAAACTCTGGTTTCTTTCTGGTTTTCAAAAAAAGGTAAATAAACACAATGCATTTTGCATCTTGACCCGTGACTATTTTCAAAAGTGAGCTGTTAGTCAACTCTGTGTTACATGATGTTTCTGTTTTATCTTTCCTCAGTCTGCAAGTGAGCTGATGTTTGAAGTCGGGTTCAAGACTTCTGCTTCACATTTGTGCTAAATGAATGTTTTAGTGTAAGCGATTTCTCTCAGAACATTACAGTTTCTCTAAAAGATTAATCACATGTGAATGTGGCGTTAACAGGTCTCTAATAAAAGTGCCACTTAGCTTATCAAAGTGTAAAGTTGCTGAAATTTCAACTGTTATGTTTTGTACAAAGTGCAAGAGGAGCTGCAACCTGTAAGAAATTAATGCAGGGTGTTTCGTCGTGGTACTGCTTAATTTGGCAAAGTGATGTAATATGGCTGAATGACTGAGGCCTCTTTGTTCAGACTTGAGACAAAATGCTCCGTTATATTTCTGCCTACTGGCTTCACTTGACATTCATTGGTGAATCAGTGGAAGTGGTTGATTTACCAGTCAGATAAAAAAAGCATTCAAATTTAATTTGGTTTAGTTGCAATGTCTGTGACAGCCAACACTACTGTGACAAAGTAAATGGCTTGTTGTTATTCATTTGTCACATGTTTTGAATGCAGATATGAGCTATTGGTGGCAATGTGACGTGCAAAACTGGATGCAAAAGAAGCCTTATTATGCAAAAAATAAAGAGTAATTTTCTAGATTGATGGGTGTTGACTTGTATATTTGTTTCAGTGGTTAAAAATATATCTCATAGGTAAATTGTGAACACTGGACTAGTTTGAACCTGTGGGAACATGCTCCAATGTCATTGATGTCATTTTAGCTAAGTTTGCATGCTATTTGCCAATGACACAGTTATGGAAATGTATGGGCGTTTGGTGCCAGCAGAGAAATAAGGGGCTTCTTCCTGTGCAGACCATGAATTTTCTGATAATTCAGCCTGGAGCAGAGTGTATGATGGCCCAACAGATCATCATTGCCATCACCTAGAGCTGCATGACATGAGAATAGCTAAAAATAAAAATAAAGTGTTTGCCCCTAGAGCTGCATAACATGAGAATAGCTAAAAATAAAAATAAAGTGTTTGCCCTTTCCCTCCAGTCGATCCCCCATGATCGTAATCAATCTTCCCCTGACTGATGTGGTCTTATCCTCTGGTCTATCCCGCCGGAGCAAAACTGGTCTGGTCATGTGGCTCCATGTGGCTCCAGGTTTTTGACTTTACTGTTTCAGCAGTATGAAACCAAAATGTTTTTAAAAGATAAACAGTTTACAGTCTCTTAAAAACTGCTGGGTTGAGCTGTTGATAAATTAATGATTAATTATTAATCATTGGTTGCCAAGTTTGTCCCCCAACATATCTGTATCTTTTTAACAGATTAATTGATCTAAAAAAAGAGAGAAGAAGTCATTTTCATCAGTAAACTACAAAAATACAAAATGGTGCAAAGCAAATGTAATTTAAAATGTTGATATTAAATGTTTAATTGCTCTAAATCAGACAAATACTTGTTAATAATGTATATTAAACTTACAACCACCCCCTCCAATCATGGTACAACCCATCATAGCATAAAGGAGGGAAATGTTTGGCCGCCACTCCCTGTCATGGACGCCATCCTCCATCTTTGTTCACCCCCTGGAGTCCAAGGTGAGTCTGGACTGATCAAATTAAATCAACAAACAATATAAAGATAACTGCATATTTTAACAATTTGGCGCTAGTTATTGTGACAAAACACAACCACAAACCACAATTTGTCAAAAGTCTTTCAGCTGTAGTTTACACAAGCACCATTAGCTCCCCACCTGTGGACATAACAACATCATCAACAATCCTCCTACAACATGGCTAACATAGCTGCTAACCACAGGGCACCACAAAACTAGCACAGCGCTCTTTAAAACAGGGTCAGCAACTGTTAGCTTTTGTCCTGAGATAAATTAAATATTAAATAAATAACAAGCTAAGCAGTGCAGAAATGTAAAGTAGATTGTAAGGCTGCTGTACTTCTACAATTTGGACAAAGGTAACAAGGTTCATTTGTTATTTTTGACATTTCAAGGATAGCATGGGCTGCTAACCATTGAGCATTAGAAGGCTAGTATTAGCTGCTAACCCATGGATATGCTAGGTACAGTAGCATGAGCTGTTAACTTCTGGGCAGCTTAAGTTAGTTCACTTTTTCCACACAAAATATTATTTATTTTAGTTTTGATTTTATTGTGTAAAAACATCCATTGAACATGTTTTTCATTTAATTACAAATAAATGCATACATAAATGTGCCCAGCAAGAGTGAAATTGCAGTAGTAGCCTAATTGATGACAATGTCTCATAACCGGTTTGAAATGATAACTTTGCAGCTGCAGTTGACCCACAGTACCTGGAGCATGTACGTGTCTTTTGGTTTCACAATGCACAGTCTTTTCTCCACCATCCTAGGTTGTGTTACTGTGTTGTATTATTCCTAGCTTCCCTCTGCCTGGAGCTGCTCTCTTCTCGTCACTGTGTGTACCTCCATTCTTGCAGCTGATGTCCTTCACACAACCTACAGTAATGTTGGCAAACTAATTCAGTCCTCGTGAATGTGAAAAATCTGGCACATTGGTATTCATTGTCAACCACGCTAAATCAAATGCTTAAATGCCTTTGCAACTTGTTGTCCCACTTTAAGATTCCTGCTATTATAATATGCCACACAATCAACGCTGGGGCTCAAAAGACAGATAATGTTAGGCCTACCTGTCATATGATAACATTTAAATGCATTATCTAATCCTATGTATTATTCTGTGATTATTTAGTTTCTGGAGGTGAGTGTGCTGAGTGCGGAGGTCCTGCCATCCCTGTGTCACGTCCATCTACACGACAGGAGGAAGTCTTCTTTTGGTCCACCACTGAGGAGTATTGTCACACAGCCTGTAAGTTTGACTTTTGTTTTTATATTTCTAAAAAGGTGGACATTTGTATTGCCTGATAGACTAGATAAAGCAGAAACCCATAAATGATGAAACTCAACTGTAAATGTAAAAGCAAACCAGTGAAAAAAGAAAAACAACAGAAAGAACTACATGCAAAGAACAAAAAGAAAAACACCGCACCTGAAATCAGTTGTTCTGTTTTTCCAGTTGTGGATCATTCTGTCTTTCATGGTTCACTTCTTTTATTGTCAGTTCAGTGATCTATTTCTCCATTTACGTTCACAGTTTGATTTTCTCATTTATTTGTTTTACATTTACAGGTTGTTATTCTTTGCTTTCAAACATTTTGGCTGTAAATTACCCTCAAAGATAAGTAGATAACCCTCCAGTAATTATTGCATTGCAGTAGCCAAAGTGGCTAAAGTGGTCTGGTGTTTTATCTACAGCTTCTGTAATTAGCACCTGACAAGGTTCGTCATGTCTTTTGAAATCATGAATAGGAGCTTCCAACTCCTGCCTGGCAGTTTTTCTAGCATATGGTGTGTTGTGTACTGTATGTAATATTAGATACTGTATACATTGTCATGGATAATATTTGGTAAGATCTTTGCTAATCTATCATTCATGACTTAAGTTATGATTAATTTTAATTACAGTTGATTGAACTAATATGTCTGAATTGAGAAGAAATATTTGCGTGGTACATTGTTCATGGGAAAGCGCAATTTCTTTGTGCAGACGTTTTTAAATGTTGCATAAAACAATTAGAGCACCACCCATTCCTGAAGCAAAATTGTTAATAGCAACTTAAAATTCATACGTCTATGGTCCTTATCTCTTTTTGCTCCAGTGGTGAGCATTTCAGATGCCCCTACACATTCCAGCGTTCACTCCCTGAGGCATTTCTCTTCACCTCTGCCTCTCTCACACCACCGGCTTGTATCTCAGTTTCTCCCGACAATACCAGCCTCTGCTGTGGTGGATAGTTGGCCCAAATCAGGGACCTGCAGAGGAAATTCCCTGGTCGATTTCATGCCAATTCATTATGGCCTCGAGCTTCAGTGAATTATATGCAGCCAAATGCAAGACTCTCAAATAGAGGAGCACACACAAGGACAAAGGAATGTGTGTTCTCACTGCAACAAGCATGGTGTTTGCTGGATATCCAGACTGATTAGTGCAGAAGTGCTCCACTACTTTGGAAATTTCACAAACTGATATTTGACTTGACTACTTAGTTTTTTACTTTTCCATTAACAGCTCTGTGGTACAGTTGCGGTACATTTCTTGATCTGTTACTCCAGCTGTTAAAAACCAGTAAAATGTAGATGAACATCAGGGTGGCCTAAGTGTTTTGACGTATTTCCAAGTTAAATATGCCCACCTCCCTGGCTGTCATGGCAAGTTATGTTTTTATTAAGTATCTTTATTTATTGCTTGAGCTTTCCTGCCTCCAAAAAACAAAAACGTCCCGATTTTCAGAGTCAGAATTATTTTAATTGCTTTCAAAAGATGATGCAGCTTTACACCTTTGAAAAACATATTGAAAAACACACAGCAGGTCACAAAAGGTATAAATCATACAAGAGATGCCTTTAAAAGTCAAGTGTCCGGACACCACAACAGACATTAAACAAATCAATATATACAGTCACTGTCTCATGTACAAAGAACCAGGTTAAGATGCAGTACACTGGGCACATACCAGCCGTTGTCCATCGACATCATACAAACACTGTAATCTACTGTGATTGATTAAATCATTGCAGTATTAAAAATGTACAGGGACATCGACAGTATATGGCTCATTGAGATGGGCAATCCACTGATAATGCTTTCAATTTCCCCCTGTGTAATGCATAATAAAGCTAAACAGCATTAAAAAAAACACATTACAACATTATTTAAAACAAACATTCATTTCAAGGAGTAGCAAAATGTTATGTGGCAGTCTTACAATATAGTGCATTCAGGAAATGTAAGAAAGCTTGATAGATATTTGAATGTTCCAAACTTAAAACACTTGATACTTAGTTTTGCACGTGAAAAATGTGGCTTCCAGTCGTGTCATAATCAGACTTTTGTTTGGTTTCAGTTAAACACTGAGCTGCTGCTTCTCAAATGACAGCTGACACGTTTATTCAAGTCTCAGGGCTGTAATTAGTTGTCATAGTGGGGGTCAAGTCTCATGGACCGACCTGTAATTATACACAGAAACTGGATTCCCTTTTCTCCCCATTTTTTCACATAGCAACCATTATAGAATAGAAAAAGACAATATGAGGACATGAACACATCAACTTGTTCAGACGAAGTAAAATACTCTACACGCTACACTAAACTTGAACTTGAAATAAACGACTCAACTTATTACTGTACACTGTACAACAAATTGTTATCATGCCCTCTGATAGGTGTCCCGTGCAGTGAACAGTGATGACACCATCAGCATACAACAAACAGGTAATTGGAGGGATACATGGATGTCCATGCACTGCTTTCTGTGAAGCTCAAAGTTACACATACAGTTATACAAAACGCATGATGCATGCATCTGCAAGCTTGTAAAAGAACAATGCGGAATGTGCCTCAGACATTAGTGTGAAGCTTTGTGTGTTTTGGATTGTAAGTGGGCGGCTGTGGCTCAGAAGGTACAGTGGGTCGTCCACTAATCAGAGTGTTGGTGGTTTGATCCCTGGCTCCTCCAGTTCACATGTCAAAATGATACTGAACCCCAAACTGGGCTTCAGTGTCTGACAGACTGTGTTTGTGTGCGGGACAGAGGTGGTGTGCTCTGTAAATAACCACTGCTGTATGAATGTCTGTGTGAACGGGTGAATGTGAAGTGTATGGAGTGGTCGTCAAGATGAGAAAAGTGCCATATCAGGGCTAAAAACAGTTGGTTTGAGAGAAGTTGTCATCTGCTACTTCTTTTATTTGAAAGTTACAAGTTTTAATTGTATTCACCTTAATGAATTACTGTAGGTGGTTTTCACCAGTTTCGCTCAAGTGCCTTCAATCAATTTGAAGTTAACTTCAAAGCATTCCACTGATTTTCTCTCTTGGTTTTTATCTCTGAGGTTTGGCAGGGTCAGTAAAGGACTTTGACATTCTACATCTGAAGGTCTTCAAGTTTTAAATTGGTTTTGAGTTAACATTTTATGTCCTGTCAGCATGTTACTACCCGTATCTAGAATCTGTGCACTTTTAACCTTTTCTATATTTGGTGCCATCCATTCTTGTAATTGCAAAAATAATCAGAAAGGAGGTTCAAGTCACTAGACATGCAGGGCATGATGGCAAGGTGTTTCTGTGGCAGTTCCATAACAAATTATAATTTTGATTTGATATATTTGGTAAGAATATGCTTTATTGTCAATTATTTCATTTTGTCCTTGGATTGTCCTTGGATTGTACTGTGCAATCATCCTTAGGGTTTAAGTATCATATAAATTGATTGTTAGATTGAGCTGTGGGGGAATATTTTATCAAAACTTTTTTGAAAAACAATTTATCCAACTTCAGTCTTACAAAGCACCTGATTTAACACGTTTACCCACTGCATATTTATAAGTTAATGATTTAAAATTAGCAACATCAAACACATTCGCTGTCAAACTGACAGGAAAAGATTTTAAGTGCAGAGTGACAATAAGCTCCAAGTGTCTTCTGGAGACACTTGGTTCAATGTCTTTATTGTGCTGTGTTGGCACAGTTAAACAAAAGCAATGTACTGAGTGAACAGCACATAACAAGTGTGTAGATGACGTTTTAAGGTAAACTGTATCGTGCAAGTCAGACGTTCTTAATGACACGGTTTTTGAAATCAAGAGTTTTTAATTTCCAGTAATTAAGAATGTATTTGTTTACTGACTTTATATATGTTTACTCTACACAAAGTATTATGACCACATTAAAGCAGATATCAGCTTCGCGGCCGTTTCGGCTAATGCTGCGTTCAAGGCAGGCTTTTGAAACCGTAAGTTACAGCTTCAAGTCACAACTACGACTTGGTAGCGTTCCAGGTAACCCGTAGCTCGTGTTTTTACCATCCTGTTGTCTGTGAAAGTTCCCTATAACGGCCACTCGTAACTTCCGACCCGTGAACTCGTACCAGATCGAACTGGTATGACTTCACAGGAAGGAAAAACACAAAGCACGAGTTTCTTTGAACGCACCATGAGTTAGCAGCCCCCGCCCTTGTCAGGCATCAATTGGTCCTCGTGCTACGTCACCACATTCACGCGCATCCCTTGGCTGCACACACAGCCCTTCATGCCGTTCTCTCTCCTCATTGGATAACACTTGTATCCCACAAGGAAAATTTTCTCCTCGGGTTACAGCAGAGCAGAGTGACGGAGAGACTCGTGTTTAGGCTGAAATACTTCATGTAAGTGATTGCTGACGGAAAATAGGACTATTTAGGACTTATATTAACAAAAACATTCCACTGATATCTGCTTTAAGTTTATTTTGGCATACCTTGCCATACCTTTCATATCTGCACTGTTTACTATAGTTTGGCAACACGTTTAATGCCACACCAGGATTTGGGGAATTTGTGAATCTGTTAGAAAGTTTATTAAATAACTATATTAAAGTTGAAGTATGTGATTTAAAAAAAACAAAGCCAAAACCAACAAATGACTAATTTCAGGGACTTAAAATCCTTCCAAGTTTATATTATTTATCACCCGCAGTTTTCACCCGCTTGCACAACAATTGTAAAAACAGATTCCAATGTCTGGACATGTCTGTGACCCAATTCTCATCTGCTCCTTTGGGGTGATGCAGGCGGCAGTTGGTTCCCTGTTAAACTGGTTTCGATGTGAGGATGTTGTTATGATGCCATGTAAAGCCCTTTGAGACAAACTGTTTGTAAAAACGGGCTATACAAATAAAATTGCCTTGCCTTGCTTTTGGCCACATCTTATTCTCTTATTTTGCTTTTGTATTTATATTTATTTCATCAAGTATGTGAATAATGAAGGTCAAATGCAAAACTTGATGTTTTTAACCCTGGTATTTTAAGACGTCTGCAATCATGAGTTACAGACTGAAGTAGCATCTGTGCTCAAGCTGAAAACACTAAGAAACAGCAGAGCCGTCTACACGTGATACCTCGCAGCTCCTCAGATAAAACAGTTCTGAACAAACAATCTCAATTATAGCTAAAATGAAAATACAAACTTTAGCAATAAAAAAAAAATATGGGACAGGTCTAAGAGCTATTAGATTGAACATGTCAGGAAACAGTGCAAAGCCTTTGTTTAAGTTTATGGAGGCAGCAAAGCTGAGTCAGTTTTGATATAAAAACCTTCTACTTGTGAAACAAGATGGGTTTAGCCAAACCTGCCAGAATCTTTGGTACATGTACTGAGATTATTTCTCCAATCATCTCAGGAAAGCTGACCTTGGTGGGGAGGGACTGAGCCTGAACAAAAAGGTCAAATGTAAATTGATGGAGCTTCTTTACCGTCTGAAACAGAAGAAAAAACACAAAGAGATAAAATCATCTGAATACGTGACTACAAGTAGAGTTTTGACAATAAATTGCATGGCCTAGGTGTGAGGACTGTTGAGCTCTGAATCACAGTTAACACGTCCATTAAGCTTATTTGTAGCCTTTTTTTTCCTAACAGTTATCAGATCTTTAAGGTCAGATTTTAATGCATCATATTCAGTCTGTACTGGCTTGAAAACAGCATTTTTCAGGGTCCATTAAAACATAGGGCCCTAATTTTGTGGCTCAGCGCAGGGCGGTGCAGCCCACACAGTGGTAATTATGTCCGGCGCAACACCGTGCGCAGCCAATTTGGTAGAACGAGGTGCGCCAAGATGGGTGTGGCAGTGCAGTAGGGGGAGGTGTCAACAGATTCAGCTTGGCACAGTGACAATTTCGTGCCAAAAGGCTGCGCCGAAGGTGCGTTGAAAGCTCGCCAGCTCCAATGTTTATTTCAAACCACCATGCTGGTACAGCTAGTCAAACAGGGGCTGACAGGGGTGGGGATGGTTGTAACACCTTTTATCTTTGTTGTTTTATTAAGTGTTCCAGAAAAGACTTTCAAGGCCTTGTTTCCTCTGCTTCACCATGGGCTTCTTTCAGGCCACACTTTACTGTTCCATCTCTATCTTGATAGCTGTACTGTCAGGGGTGAAAGGAGGCTCCTACATGCTTATTTTCAGCCTATACTCTTTAGCCTACAGGATCTGATCATACAAATCAGTGGCCCTGAAATGTGTGTTTCTCTTCTATAATCAACATTCTACATTCCCATTTGGGGTTTGCCCGTATGACACACACACACACCTGCTGCTGTGCTGTCTATCTCTTCTCTGCTCTCTGGACTGGGCTGCCTGTCATGGAGCCCTCTGGGCTTAGGTTTGAGTTCTCAACAGCCGGTCCGGCCCAACCCACCGGACCGGGGGCGTCAGTTCGAGTCACGTTCAGCAGGAATATGTAGGCTACAAATGACTCGGGTTGGCCTGTGCCTCGGGCTTCTCCTTTTTTTTTTTGACCAGGTTTGGACATTTTCAGGGACAGCTTTATCTGGGGACAGGTCGGCCTAATTGGGGACTGCCCCCGAAAGAGACTGTATCACAGAAACATACAGACAGTTTAACTAAGTTAACAAAGTTAACATTTTGTTGTGACAGTAGGCTACTTGACCCATAAGCTTCCCGCTGTCTGTGCATTCACTGAGCATCAGCAGCACAATTTAATCACTGCTTGTCCCGTCGCATCTGAAAAAGAAAAAGACCCTCAGCGATGCGTCCTTTACGAACAGCTGCTTCTGATTTCTGAGCTTGGACCTCCTTCCATCAGTTTGGAGAAGTTTGGCCGTCTAACACTGCTGTCTCCTTCTTCCATGGTGAAATGAAACTTGCACTTTAAAGGCGAGGAGAGGAGCTAATTTGATTGGTGAAGATTTGACTCCACGCCTTCTCTCCTCTCTCTTTGCCACTTACGCTGGTGGGAGGGACGGAGGCGGGCTGGTGGACAGGGCAGGTGCACCACGCTTGCGCCTGGTCTACGAAATTAGAGCCCATAGTATCCCCTTAGATGTCACCGTAAACATCCCCAGGAAGTGTTTGAGGCAGAATTACAATTCTTGATTCATAGTTTTCCCTGAAATGCAGCCAGATGCTCAGAAATGATGAACAAATACACATATACATCCAATAATTGAAATCATAAGTAACAGCGTCTCACCATCTGAAGGGAGTCCAGGAGTCGGGTGAGTTGGTTGAACCTCTGAGAACAGTTGGCCGTCATTCGATAGTTAACGAGCCTATCAAGTTCGTTGATGTAGGTGAGACGTAACTCGTCAAAGTACTTCTGACTCTTCAGACCCTCGACTGGAACTGGTGAAATAAGAGGGGGAAGGTTTTGACTCAGATCTCTCTATTGCCGCTCCTCTAGTTTGTTTTGATGCTTGGTAAACACTTACGAATGCTGAAGAGGAGCAAGGCCTTCATGCAGAGAAACTCTTCCTGAGTGATCTGCAGCAGCACAAACTCTTGTGAAAGATGCCTCATCCGAATACAGTGCTCGTACATGGTGGAGATGTGCATCCGGTGTCTGCAGATGTTAGAAAAGGGGGAAGGATTGGAGATATGTGGATGAATGGGAACGTTCAAATCACAAGAGGCAAAGAATAAATTGCTTTATACATTGGACATTTATTCTGTAATGGACCAGCACAGATGAGGAGACAGTGTCAGAGGGTTACATCCATTTCTCTAACGGCTCTAAGTGGGGACAGTGACGGAGAAATATCTCTATAACACACACAAGATTTCTGCTGACCTTTGACATTTGGAGCAAATATGCAGCTCGTTCTATTACTAGTAATCCAGTCATTTAAAGTTAATCATCACAGGTGATTGGATATTTCACGTCCATGCTGCCTGCATAATGATGTCAACATATGTGAGTGAGAGATTGGAGTTTGCCATCTCTTCCAATATAAATTAATTCTGCTTTCATCATGAATCAGAAAAACCCTTAAATATACATTTATGCCGTGAACATAAAGGAAATCTAAGAGATTGGAATATTAGTTTAATACTGAAATGGCCGAAACTGCAGACCACAGGAAAGAGACAAAAATCAAAAGACAAAGAGGAATGTAATAGAGCTGATTGTTCTCCATTAGTCTGGGAATGGATGCAGTTTCAGGTCGGCTTGTATAAATGTAACACATCCACAGGCCAGCATATAATCTAATTATTACATTTATAGAGCTTCTGTTTTATAGAGCTACTTCTGTGTCTAAATTTAATAATGATGATGATGACGATAAAGTTTTGTCATCAGGATGGACTGTTTTACTAACTGGCAGTAGGACTTTGAGAAGTTTTAGTCATAGATGCCACTCAGTTGAGTTGTGCGAGATGTAGGATTCAGTGGTTTGGGGGGTTTGAGCCACACTTGGAGATAAATTTGATTTGCTATAGTTCTGACCACATCTTCATATAAATCTCTCAAGTTTATGGACCAATACTAAATCCCTTCAGGGACCTTTTCACTTCTCTTCTTTCTATAGTTAATTTTTAATTTGTGTTTCTGTATCTAACTGAATCTACACAAACACTGTCCTGATCCAGTCATACAGTAGTTACAGGTTTTGTCACAGAAAAATGTTTTTGTATGAGCATAAAAATAAACTTGAGGAAATTGATCAGTAAACTCAGTAACACCTTCATTTGTAAACAACATGTGAATGTGGCCAGGGTGCTTGCTCCACAGTGCTGTATTAAACATTGATGCCCCCTGACAGGCCAGACACATTCATACACTTTTTTCCACTGTTTTTAATTGTCAAAAACTTTGCTGCTGTTTTGCATAAAGATTGCAGAGTCACATTTCAGAGACACTAAAAACAGCAAAAAGGGAAAGAAAACAACATACTAATAGTCCTTTCTCATTTATTAAGTGGTACAGTTTTCTGTTTGGTCAACCAAACGGCGGCTACAGAGCTGTCTTAACAGCTTAATGTACTTTCGCCATATTGGATCTTGGGCTTCTATGATTAAATATCCATTTGTGTCATCATCAGATAGTATTTACTATTCAAACCCTTTCTTAATTCTTATATTTCCTGACACTTGGATGGTTTGAACATCTACTTCTTTGAGCTTTGTTTATTCAGGAAAGCTTCTCTGTGCGCAAAGGCGCTTTTTTTCAGCAGCACACTGTCTCACACTGACACAGTTGCACAGTTGCACAATCATCAATGGGAGCTGCCCAGTATGTCCACACTCGTGTCTGATCACTGAGCAGCTTCAGTAGGACGCTCTGGGATTTGTCTCTCATTCACTTGCCTGCCAGATCAAGACCGAGCCAACTATCTTCAGCTTATCAGGTTGTTAGTTGAAAATTTATGCAGCTTAATTCATAGACATGAATTCCTGCTAATTCATTTTGCCCAACAAAATTAACAGGGACATATAATATATAATTTTTGAATTTGTATTTCTGAAATGCCTTTATTATTAAGACTATCATGGTGAATCTACCCTTTAAACAGAGGATGATTCTAGAGTTGATTATGGCACAACTGATAAAACTGAACATTTTCCACAATGTAGACAGGTGCACGAAGAACAACAACATTTTTGACCCTTTAAAAACTGGTCATAATAATGATAATGCATGTATTGTATGTCAGTTGTCATAAAAACGAAATACCATTTATTCAAAAAGTCATACATATTTGCTATGCTTTCTAATCTGTAAATTGTAATATACTGATGCATCTAATGTATTTATCAATGTATAGCTGTTTGGCTGCTGTTGGATCAACAACTGGCTACCAGGTTTTGGCAGTAAGCATTTATTGAAAGTACCTGACTTGTGTAAATATAAATGTTTCTTATTTCTAATCTCGCAGTAACAAAAGAACACCTGAGGAGGAAATTGTATGAACACTATCCAAGAAATCTTGCAACCACTCTGTACTTTTTGAGAGACATCTTTGTGCATGAGCAGGAAAGCAAATCACAGAGAGATTTAGGGAGAATGAGGAATTAGATGAAGACAATGAGAAAATACAGTGTATGATAGCAGCGACTTGCTCGCTAAGTGTAATGAGAAACACGCCCCTTCATAAAATCCTTTCAGAGCTCACAGCATATAATTCAAGAATTCAAAGCTGTACGTACTCATTGAACACAAGATCTGGAGCGAAGTAAAGCATCCTGCCGTTGACGTTCTTGTAAGACCTCCATCCCAGACCAAACACCATCACCCCCATCCATGAATGTTGGATGACAGTCATCTGGTCGTCCACATGAAGATTTCTAAAACCTAGGGACAAAGATTTCGAGTCACAAACAGTGGCATGACATGGAGCATTTTAAACAAATATTAATAGTAATATTAATTATTGTATCTTTTAACCAGAACATTTATATTTAAGTCATACTTTACCCAAATTATAGAGCAAGGTAAATTATTATTTAATCAAATTGATCCATTAATACATTTATATTGTACTAGATGTCCTTCCTTTGGCGCTTTGTTAATGTTTGTTGTAATTCAGCTCATTTATCATTAACTTTTCATAGTCAATGATGACACAACTGATCATAATTGTAATATATTCTACAGAGTAACAATACCAGCCAACTTTAAATTCAACAGGGTGCTGAGTGGTAATTTTCTTCTCATTTTACCCTCATATCTGACAAACGTGATGAAAGGCCACAGATGTATGGTATTAGGTTAGATCTCAAAACAACTCAAAAGAGTATGTTCATTTCATCTTGTCACAGGTTTGGTTCAAATTGGATAAAATTTGTTTGTCACAATAAAAAGAGAATATTCCCCGACTCCGTGCCTCAAAGCTGCTGTGATCAGTATCTTCTCTAAAATCACCTGACTTCCCTTCAGCTCCACACAGCATTTTAACATATTCCAGCTTATTTAGTTTTATGAAAAACAACTTCACTATTTTTCTTTAACTAATTTCATCAACGCCAATTTTTTTAGGCAGGAAAGACAGCAGGAAATTGTTTTCAGGCAGACAGAAACAATTGTGAACAAAAACATTTTGCTGCCAAAAAAAAGAAGAAGAAGAAATGATCAGATTTAACCATAGGGAGCAAAAGGAAAGTGAGAATCAAAACTTAGATGTATCAGGTTGATTTTTCTGGATATTAGCTGATCAACATTGCTTCAAAGATCTCGGTGTCCTACCTGGCAGTCCTTTTGCCCATTTGACCACTTTGACCAGTTGTCTCTCTCCGAGCTCATTGAGGCTGGTGAGCAGGTTGGCAGCGGAGTCTGGCTGGCCGTAGTCATGTCCCGCGTTCACCACCTCTGGCTCAATGGCCTCCAGGATGTTGAGAAAGACCAGCTGGGAGTTCAAGTTCAGGCCCACTGTGGGAGATATACTCGGGACGGCCTCTGCGGGGTCCTGCACAGGATGATCCTCTTCAGGGTTTTTCTGTTGTCCAATCTTCTTCAGTTTACGTGCTGCAAACATAGGAGACTCAAACACTGAGAATCAAACCGTGACGATGGATACTATAACTGTGCAATTTTGTAACAAGTTCAAACAAATATTCAATTCCCAAGAAACCTGAGTCTAAACACGAGGAAAAAAGCGATAAAAGTTATAATCAGACAATATTTTTTGCATATTGTTACTGTAAATCCCCTGAATGCAACTAAAGACTTGTGTTGAAAGCCATAATGGGTTTTCTGCCTTTTGATTTTGAGGTCTCTTACTGTACAACAACTGTTAGATAAGATAAATATGTAGTGCAGCAGACTGATCAGACAAATGTAATTTATTCCACAGACTTTCCCTTTCATAATCACAATCATGGGTTTTGGGACAAAAAGTGTTACACTGTTTTGATTCAAAATCAATCAATTACTTCCTCTTGATTCATCAATGCTCAATTAAACAACATTGTTTTTTTATACACACTGTGGTTAATTGTTTTGAGCATTAGAGGGAAGATGTGCAACCAAAACTACTATATTAAGAACTGGCTCTGCTTTCTAAATCATCCGTCAGAAATGTCTCCTGCTGCAACTGTGGTTTTTAGATGAGTTTTTTTTATGGGAAATATCAATTTTATCCAACAATACCTAATACTGATCTGCTAATAGCTTTGAAGATACTGAATCAGATTCCATTTGGAAGAAAACTCTCGGAGCAGATGAGCCTCATCTGGTGGAAAGGCCTGTGGTCATCATGTGTGAATCCTGGCAATGCAGATGTTATTTCTTATATTTCT
This sequence comes from Trachurus trachurus, assembly GCF_905171665.1. Classification (NCBI taxonomy): domain Eukaryota; kingdom Metazoa; phylum Chordata; class Actinopteri; order Carangiformes; family Carangidae; genus Trachurus; species Trachurus trachurus. The sequence goes on along the minus strand of NC_139903.1, from coordinate 13,257,811 downwards.
GCTTTTGCCTTGAGTGCGTTCTGAAAAGATATCCGTAAACTACATAACTCAGTGAACCAAGAGGATTTGTACTATTTTTGACAAAACATACAGAGATTAGAGGATAAGGAAATCCCTAAATAAATACTGAATCTATGTCTATATGTTTATGTATTTTATATTAGGTGCTGCATCATTTTAAAGACACCCTGAGGAGTTTGCTTTTGGTTATAAAAGAGTCTCATATTAATGTGGATGAATCTACGTTACCCACACTTGTTAATGGGTCCATTTTTGATCGTTTTGTTTTTATAGTTATTTTGGTCGGCTCACCCAGCATTTCCTACTTTTGGTTTCCCTGGAATAACACCGCCGGATCGCCGTTTATGGTTGAAACTACGACGGTATCTGATCGTCTTCAAACCTCCAACTTTCATTCTTGATTAATGAAAACATTCTTGGCAATGTTTTCGCTTTCATCCGTCTTGCGCCAGTCCAAGAATTTCACCGTACGCGCAGAGGCTCAAGGGAAATGTAGTGTGAAAACACTTCGCTTTCCAAAACTCCTCGTAGTCCCTTTAAGCAGTGACAAAGCTACAAGTTCTCTGCCCAACAAATCCTGAAAAGCCCAAAGCAGATGCTCAACAACCTGCACTTATAGACTACAGAAAATTGGAGCTGGCATGGTATACAGTGGCTGGTGGAGTTGCTGTCATGTACAGTGAGCATCAATGCAATCAGCAGAGAATAATTATTTTCTGCTAAACAGCTGCCAAATAAAATAGTTGTTTAACAATCAGGTTTAAGACCACCAACCATTCACTGCCTGTTATCTGTCCTCTCCTAACAGGGCTGCTTCAACTCAGCCTGTTATTTCAGAATTACATCTGTGCTGGAGTGTGACTGGCAGACAGATACAAATGGTTTGTAGGCGCTGAGGAGGCTGAAGAACTGAAATTTGAGGATGCTCAGCAGAATCATATAAAAGGCATTATTTCATTGTTGTATTCTTTGACAAATTATCAACTTTATCTTTAAGCAGTATAAAACCCATAGAATTAAAATATGAGGCAACATATCATTTCTTTAATCCCTTTTATCGTTGTTGACTGACAGTGAAAAATGACTGGTTCTTTGTCACACTGTTGCTTGTCGCAGTCTCCGTGTGGAGAACGTCTGGCTTTTCAATTCAGTCTGATTAATATTGAACTGCCAGTTATAGACACAACTTAAGTCTCTGTCAGAAGTAACAGGGTTGAAAAGCAAATTGCAGATTATATAAGAAAGATCATTTGCAAAGCTCACATTTGCATTTACGATCCAATAACAAACATTTGAAAGAAAAATGGTTAATTAAAAAATCCTTCCGGGGATTCTTGACGGAGACACAGAGAGGCATCTGATCTTTGCAGAGTGCAATGTAAATAGGTTGGGTTGAGCTAACCTTGAGATCCCCAAGCTTGAGTTTAAGCCAGTATAAACAAGGGGAGACTTCCAACTGATAGATTCAAGCACAGTCTGTGTTACGCTCCCATTAAGTCCAGAGGAACAATTAATTAGTCAAGATACTGTCAATTGTCTGTACACAAGCTGCTGACCCACTCACTGAGCTGTGGCGTAGGCGTCCTAATTTGTTTCCGGTTAAAACTGACCTCCAGTCGATCACCTGCTGATGTATCCATTACAAACCCTTTTATTTACCTCAAATGGAACTACATGTGAAAGTTGCTGGTCTTTTTTTTTTCTCACTGTAGTCATGTTTTTTTTGGCCCGCCTTCACCTTTCCATGCTACTACCAGCCTCATTGTCATTATAATCACCACCTTTATTCTAACTGCACATACAAAAAAAAATACACACACACCAAAGTTCAGTTCAGTGTGTATTCGTCCTCTTGAAATGTCTTTTGGTAATGTGCCTGTGCAGATCCCGATTTACACTCACTTTGGTGTCCAGGTTGAAGACGTCATTACAACTCTGGCTCACTGATGTAAATTGCATTTTTCTGTGTGACTGTGTGCGAGTGAGTGTGTGTGAGCACTGCATTTGACAGTGTGACAAAAGGACAAAGATGTGAGAGGAGACTGAATAATAAACCTTCCACTGACCTGGTTAGTGAAACCCTCGAGTTTTACATTTTCCAGTACCAAAAAACACAACGGTAAATGTATATGAGCTGTAAATAACATTTTACATTAGTGCTCTATATAAAAATGTAGTAATTCTATGTAATAACAGGGTAATAACGAGATTATACTGTTGTAATTAAAGAGGTAAAAAACCTTTTACTATTGAGGTTTAAGCTTTGGGTTAGGGTAATAATTATAAAGGTAATGCCAAGGCCCACACATAATAAGGATGTTGATGATGAACATCAGAGTGATAAATAATGTAGTGATGCTCCATTTAAATCTTAAATATTATAATTTCAATTCAGTAAAAACATTTTTCTTCTAAATTCACCTTTGAATGTCAAGTCTCAGAGTCTGAAAACACATTTGGGAGTTTCAGTAAAATAATTATAAACCAGGACTGGAAAATTTCAAAAACTCACTGTCACTTTCAATAAATCACCTGATTACAAAGTCAATTGACTCAAGTTATAGGAGTAATACACCGATCAAGCATACTATTATGACCACTGACAGGTGAAGTGAATAACACTGAATAACACTTGTTAGTGGGTGGGATATATTAGGCAGCAAGTGAACATTTTGTCCTCAGAGTTGATTTGTTAGAAGCAAGAAAAATGGGGATTTGAGTTAGTTCAACAAGGGCCAAACTGTGATTGCTGGACGGCCGGGTCAGAACATCTCAAAAACTGAAGGTCTTGTGGGGTGTTTCTGGTCTGCAGTGGTCAATCAGTATCTATCACAAGTGGCCCAAGGAAGGAACAGTGGTGAACTGGTAACAGGGTCATAGATACACATGTGGAGCGTCCATCCAACAGACTAGCTACATATTGCTGAAGAAGTTAATGCTGGTTCTGATAGAAAGGTGTTGGGGACCAAAACAATATTAGGCAGGTGGTCATAATGTTATGCCTGATCGGTGTCATCCGCCCCTCCAGCTGTTGATAAACTGCGGCTAAATTAATTTACTAACCCTTTCGTAGACTCAGCATGGCCGTGTTGTTTTTTCATGTTATGGCTCTGGTCATTTCGCCAAGGAGCATATTTCCTGCTTGACTTTTGTCGGAGTGGAGCCACAACATTCAGAGAAACCAGATATGACTGACTGAAGATCTCTGACAGAGAACCAGAGGAGTCAAACTGGTTCATCTGAGCCCAGCTGACTCGTAAACTGACACATTTCTTGCGTCTTCCTCTGTAATATCACAGTATTACCCCATTATATATTATGTAAATATGACGGAGCTGTAATGTGCCATCCTAGAGGCTGCAGCAGGAGCGTTGAGCTCTGCAGGAGAACCTCAGTACTGACTCATCTCTGAGCAGCAGTTGCTTCTTTAAGCACAATAAACTGGAACAAGACGTCAGGACAGATGAGGACACTATGCAGGGGCTAGAGCTGCTGTCTCGGGATCCCCCTTGATGAGTTGGGGTGGGGAAACACTGTTTTGGGCTGCTTTGTTGAGATGGATGGACCATAGATTAAAAATGGTAAACTGGTACCTAAACAACTAGCTGGAGGCCCGACTCAACTTCTTCCCTTCAGAGGTTGAAGGTGAATATCAGCTTGTGTAAATCATCAACTTCAAAACTCACTCACTGGTAGTAAAACAGTAGCTGATCTGTCTCATCTTGTACCTACTTGTGATTTTTTGGGCATGAAGATAAACTGGTTTCCTTAAGTCCTAAATGCAGATGTGCAGCAGGTTTACTTCAGGTTACTGGGAGACCAGAGGACTTACCTCCCTGCTCAGCTCCTGCTGGCAGAGATAATTAACATTCCAGGAAATAGCATGTAATTCAAATTATTTAAGAAATGAAACATTCGAACAATTTATATGAGCAATGCTTCTCGATCTTGCACAGATGCCAAACTCAACAAAAGCATGATTTAGAGATGTCATTGGCTTTTTTCAGGCCATGCAAACATTAAGACTGAAACAAATATCAGTGATCTAATGATGCAAAGGTTATAATTTCATTGACGCAAGTACTGTAACAATACATTTGTCATTTTGTAACACATGAAGCCAAAGCCTATTAGTCAAAGAGCTCTCCCTTCTCTCAGTATTTCATGGCTTGACCTTGAAGCAGGAGAGTTAAAAATCCTCTGGGATAATAGCGCCAAATGTATAATTTTTCTGCCTCCACTGCTACAAATTATTGTCATGAATTTTCTTGTGAAATGCCGTGAGTGAATTACATGTCCATGATGAGAACATAAGTGAAAGGATCTTTTTAGCCACAACTAGAAAGGGTGTGCCTTTTTACTGACAATCACAGCATTAGATCACATTTTCCCTCCGCGGGTTTGTCAGCGACTGGTGGCGAAATTACCAGCATGTCTGCTACTTTAATTCACATGTCTCATGTCAGCTTTGTGCTTCCCATACAATTTTCACCGTTAACAGAATGAGAAAATGGAAGAGAGTGAAAATTGAACACAAGACTAAAATTAGTCCACTACATGTCAATCTTTACAGCCTAATATGACGAACAGGTCTGGGTGACAGTAAGGAGAAGTGAATGGGAGAGGTCTAAATTGCATGGTAGCTCAGTCAGGGGCTTGATTATCAGTAACATCCCCTATTGTGATGATGCCGCAATTGAAGAGAGCCAGCTAAGATGTGCAGTGTCGAGAGAATAAAGTACTTGGTCTTAGAAAACCATTAATAGTTTCACTTTTAGGACTTCACTTTCTCTCATGTGTGCTTTGTTCATACAGTGTGTACCGGTAGTATGTTGTGTTTGTTATGGTTCATATAGGACTGATGTATAGACATTTATGTAGTCATTCTGCACATATATGAAATGCAACTGATGATATAAAAAAACAAGAGCTTGTGTGTTGTTGTATAGGAAAAATGAATGATACAGTATGTATGTTTTTACATGCAGATTTTAGTGCATGAATTTATCTTACCTCCAAGAGTCATCCCAGCTTCAAAGCACTTTCTCAGCCGACAAGATGGACAGTTCTTTCTTCTTAGCTTATCAATGGTGCAGTCGTTTTTGCTTGCACACAGGTATTTCTGTTTGCCTACATGGACAAAGAAAAGTGATAGAAAGTGTAAATCACTGTCTCATTCCAAATTAAACACAAATGTAGAAAAAGAAGGAACGGGTATCTGCTGACTTCAAATTGTAAAACAAGACAAAACCTAAATAAATAACGTCAAACAGTCTGTCAGGATACGTGAGCTCAATGGGACTGGGTGGTCCATGTTAGACCCTCTCTACCTTCTGCAGCTCTTTTGAAGAAAACCTTGCAGCTGCCGCAGGTGAGAGCGCCGTAGTGGCAGCCAGACGCCTCATCCGAACAGATGAGACACGTCCTCTGTGGTGGGAAGAAGAACTCCATGGGGAACAGGTGTTCTCTACCTGCCTCAAACCTGCAGTCAAACATATGAAACATGAAACATGTTTAATAGAGCGTGGTCGGGCGGGCTGCGTGATCGAACATGTTGCTTTTACTCATTTCCATTTGTTTGTCGTACTAGTATTGCATATTTATATATATTAGGCTATTGTCCGTTTTAGTAGCTTATTAGTTTCTTTTTTATGTTATTTTAATGTCTTGTAAAGCTTAATACCCCTTTTGGGACAGATAAAACCTAACCTTGAACTTTTATACAAAAGAAAGTCCTTTTTTTTCCACCAATTCAGCTCTGTCCAGCTGGAACCACAAAGTAGTTAATATTCCCCTGAACCACACTACAGCCTGTTACTGTGTTTAAGGAGGGTAGAGAGTGTGATGAGTGAGGACAGTGTGGGAAAGCTTTGAGCGGCAACACCACAGCCGAGTGGGGGAGTGGGAGGGGACGATGGGCGTCCAGCCTCAACCTTGAACGCTGAGAGACTGGAAAAGGCTCAGACATAACGATGCCTCAGTGACGTGCAGCTTAGATATCAAGGTTTGCCTTCTGGGAGATGACGACGAAGCACCTCTACTGTGTCCTGATTTGTAGACATAAGGACACAATAATTAATATAAATGCGAAATCTGTTCTCCACAGTCATTTTAAGGGTATCTCTTTTTCAGATTTATTTCATGAGGAACAGGAATAAGCTCTGAAACCTGTAATTATCCTTCTTTAGACTGAAATCCAGTCATGGCTGTGATTAAAATGACACTGTAGTTTAAACAGAGAGAGCTGAAGTGATGAGTGAAGTCTGGTGTTTTCTGGGAACCATCAGCAATAATGTGGGGGGAAAAAAAGCACAAGGGGCAACAAGCAAATGCTGAGCACACGGACAACAAAGGCAAATACGAGAGCTGTAACACCCAGTGCAACTAATCCAGAACCCACTCTGGGGTTGATTATACTCCAAGAGTGAGGTGTCAGGTCACAGCTTTTTGACCAATCTCACTGATAAATTAAACACTACATCCATAACTGTAACCTTCAATTTACTGCTCCAGCTTCTCTTAGGTTTAAATATGGTGTGATCACAAGATTGCTTCTAAAATACAGTTTTTCTATGTGTTCAGCGTTAGTTGGGAACATTTAGAACAAAAAGATTTCATTTTATGGAAAAAAAAAACAACCAAAGCTCAGGTTCAAAATTGTACATTCAATTGTACATTGTATTCAAATTGATTTGGCATTATTCAATTAGCTGGACTCATGACTTTTTTTTCCAAAAACAACAACATATAAAAGTGGTGTTCAAATCGCAGCTTTTTAACTCAGACGGTGGCTGGAAAATGTGACTTTAAACACCAGTCGTTATTATTTCCATAGTACAAGAGAACAACTTGTCAAGTGTGTCATTTTGTGTGAAGTATCTAGTCTTCTGATCTGGGAGGTCCTTGCTTTACCAGTGTGTAGAGATGACTGGCAGTGGTGGTGTAGTTGTAAGAGAAAAGCTTATTATTAACAGCTGGATCATGTCTGATACTGTATACCTATAGTAGACACCTTTATTACCCTTTATAAATGCACTGTATAATTCTACTTTGTGTCAGGTTTTGAAAAGATAAACATGAATTACTTTTAAAGCTAAAAGCTCTTTTACTGCCTCCATTCCTCATCTTTTATATCACATGATTTAAATGTACTCTGGTTAAGTATCAGATTTTTTTTACATTGAGATAATTCATACGCCTGAAGTGCAAGAGACACTAGATGTTGTGTGCATATATTTTAACAGGAATTATTGTCACCATCCACCGACCTTATACAGATAAATGCTTTCCACATCATTTTAAACAAAACATTAACACAATTTTCAAATTTCCAAAAACAGAATGATCTCTTCTCTAACCACACACAATGCTGTTTGACTGATAGAGTAGAGGAGTAGGTTTAATGTTCAGTGCTGATACGGTTTTTCCATTGTGGTGAATGGACCAGATCTCATGCACAGATTCACTTCAGTGTTATTTATTTGCTTGAGTTCACTCTGTATCATCTGTAAAACTAAATCACATTCATAAAAAGAAGGTGTAGTAAGCATGTGAGCTTGTAAACTGCGTTTGCTCAAGCCATGTAGTTTAAATAACATCTGTTTCCACTCATTCATGTGGCAGCAGTACGCAGCTCTTACTGTAATTGGTCAGGGGGAGTACAGGGCATCTTGGGATGTATTCTGGTCCATGTAGTGATGGTGGACAGATCCTATGTATCATCAAATATCATCACTGCACAGGTACACACTGCAGTGTGCATTGACTGTTTAATTATAAGTGAGTGCTTTGCTCACAGCTCATTGTGGATATTCACAAGTCCAAATTCAAAGTCTCACTTTGCTCTGTAACCTTTTAAAAATATGTTTGGTTTGTTTGTGACAATTAATTAATCATACATGTGATCATTTTAATTAAATACGAAACTAAAGCCAATGCTACCGCAGAGATTTAAAATTTACAATACTGAATATTACGTTTGCAAAGTGCTGCAAACTGCTCACACACACAAAAAAAGGTGATCAAATGGTGATCAACACACACACAGACACACATGCCTCAAAACACACATTATTAAAAGCATTTCAAATGTTTTAATTTACGAGATGTTATAGTATCAGGCCTAACCCAGAGGCAGAAACAAGAGGTGCTCGGTCATGCCAGAAGAGGTAATTCAGCTATTTGGTGAGAGATGAAAGTTCAGCAGACTGATCATTGAAGCGATTCCCGAACCTCCTCCTCTTCATCAAAAAAAAAGAAAGAAAAAAGCTGATAGTCGCTTCAGTTTTTAGATGATAATCCCTGTTTCAACTGATTTTTCTGATTGGGCCTCGGACAGCGACATTACACAGAACTACCTTGATTCAGACAAATGTTCAAACTGAGGCACGGTTACCTTTTTGCATTTCCCCTCTAAAGGAGACACAGGTTCATTGATTCCCTCTGTCTCTCTGTGTCCTTGTAGCAGCGTGATGCTGAGTACAGCTAGGGGATTAACCACGTCTAAGTCAGTTAATAATGCACTTTAAATGGAAAAACAAAACCAGATGTATGTAAATGCGTAAATTAGAAAGGAGTAACTCTCACTGCATAATTTAGCCGGACAAAACACATCAAAGACCTGCTCTAGGGTTATCAATCCGCGGCGTTGTCCAGATTATTCGGTAAACCTTCCTCTTGGAGCCGACGCCAGGAGTTCAGCTGATAAACCAGACAACTGCAAGGTCTTTATGCTTGTGCACTTGTGGACATCCTGCTGAGTCTGAAGTCAAACCCGCCCTGAACCGAGTGTGAGGTCGGGCTCTGTCGCAGATCAATCACTTCTCTCTTTCTGTGTTTCAAGTCACCATCTACAGTCAAATTATTTGGTCAAGGCTGATTACAAAAAGGTAAAATTCAGTGCAAATGAAGTCGGATCACAGCTCAGTGGGTCAGACAGACCACACTGCCAAGGACAGCTCCATGTGGGATTTTGCAGCTGCTCGTCCTCATTGTGAAGAACCTCTCTGACCTCTGCGTCCTCTGCCTTACTGTAATGTAGCGCCAGTTCAATGATTCACTCTACATACAGTACACTGTTGTTTTGACAGGACGGCCAGAGATGCTGGTTTAAGATGATGCTCTCAATCATTCACCACCAGCCCAGAGAAATCACAGACAGGAGAAGAGAAAGGAGACGCTGACGTCATTTTGGCGTTACACTTGTGTGTCATGGTCCCTTCTTTGTCAGTGTCAGTCCACATGTCCACTCTGTGTCCTTCGTTTTCCTGCATGTCTGACTTGAGAGCATTTTCAAATTCAAAATGCATGTGGAGCTTTTACAAACTCTCAAAATTATTATCACCTAACATATAAAATTGTCACAAAACAAAATCAGAAACTGCTGTGCTGTAGTTTAATTCTGTGTAGTCAAATCTGACTTATTTATGAAACCAAGTCCACAAATCCACTGATAACGCTTTTCTCACAAGGAAATTATATTTAAAGTCAAAGTTTTTTTTTCACTGGGTGCAAACAATTCAAGAACAGAGTCACACTCAAAACATTTGTTATGCTTGACGCATACAAAAAGTATAGAAACTGTATGGTATGATAGAAAAAAATGTGTTCAAGCAGATGTTTAGGATTTTATGTACGACATATAATAACTGTATTTTTTGCAGAATTTATAATCATTTAGAATATCTCTATATAATGTGAAAAAGTTCACATTAAATTGGAAAATTTAATTTAATATACAGGTGAGGTTTTATTTTTACATTTTAAATCCTGAAATGAGCTCCAGGTTGCACTTGTAGCCTTTGAAAATGTCAAGTATGTGAACCAGAACCCAAATATATTTCTACTTCCTTTGTAAATGAATTACAGATCCAGTTTGATGAGCTAAAAGTCCCCACACATTTATTAAAACCAGCCTAATAAAGCCCTAAAATACACATTAGTCTCTGCAGAATTAAATCTGTTCACTTAAAAGATTTCCTCAGTTTGTTCTTAAGTAAAATATGCATGATGACATTGAATGCACCTGTAATTCGGCACATAATGATCCAGTGTTGTGCTGATATTGTGCCGGCAGCAGATTGTCAACATACACTAAACATGTTATTGATGAGGAGACTCTCATGTCTGGGGTCAGCTAAAGGTCAAACCGGAGTCCTTTGTTATTTCTGTCGGATCATCCCTAAATTCAATTAACAATTTTTAAATCACAGGATTAATTTGTTTTCATAGTTTTGTTGTTATTATTTACCTAGTGTCGTTGTAGCTGACATCCAGCCATTCTCCGACCTCAGTCTTCATGTAGCTGGGGTTGGGGTTGGGGTAGGGCGGTCGCAGCGCTCTGCCCGGGTACCACTGCTCAGAGCGCATCACGCTCCTCTCGTATGGATTACATATGAACGCGGTGTTGGCTCCCGCGCTGTGCGCGTTCATGCAGTGCCTCGATCCCCAAAACTGAGAGTTGTAGGACTTGTCATTAAAGGTGTAATCACTGGGCCACGGCGCCCCTGCTGACTCAAACTCCTCAGATTTGATTTTGACTCTTTCGTGTTCTGGCTGAAAACCAGAGAACTTGTTCTCCATGGCTTCCGCCGGGGCTCTCGCCTCCTCGTCGGGGGGCTTGTAGCCTCGACACGGCCTCTCGGCAGCAGCCGTCTGGCCGAAGTGAGCCAAGTTACCTGGCGCGGATGATGGAGCGTATGTACAAGAGGCAGCACGCGCTGAAGTTATGTCATCCTCGCACAGTGTGAAGTTTTGCTCATCCACAGATGTCCGAGTGGACGTGAAGTGGTGCAGCGGCGCAGCGGTGTCCGAACTTTTGAACACTTCCACCAGTTGCCTGTGGCCGTGCAGCGGCCGGTCGGCGGGGTCGGGGCTCCGGTACTCGGCGCCAGCAGCAGCCGCGGCTCCGCTACAGCTCCCTGAGCTCAGGGTCGCAGCTCCAACTCCGAACAAAGTCTCTCCGCGTGCGTGGTCGTTTGCTGCGCACGCGGGCAGAGCGCCGTCCAGGTCGCTGGTGTCGGTGGACTCCATGGTCAGACCCAGAGACACGGACACGGCTTTGCACAGCTCCCGGGCTGTTTCTGAGATTGTGGCGCAGGCAGAAAAAGACGGACTGTCGCCCACTCGGCACCCAGTGTTTACCAACTCCTGAGGAACAGCGCAGCGGTGTTTTTCCATGGCACAGGCTTGCGGGATAATGTGCTCGGATCCGTAAATGTTTGCGTCTGCATGGTCGGAGTCTTTCAGTCTGCCAACACCGGGTCCTGTTGAGTTTTTGATGAAATAAACTCGACTTTCTTCAGTTTTTAGGGACATGCTGGGAGCGCTCGCAACGTTGCCTGTTTTGATTTTGTCCCCCCCTGGCCAAATCTTGCTACAAGATAACTGTCGGTTAGTTTGGCTCATTTCCCAGAAAGTGCTCACTTGGCCAGGAGAGCGAACTTTGCACGACAGAAGTCTCGACAGGTCCCGGTGATTGTTAGTGCTCAGCCCAACTCAACTCTCCCGCTGCGCGCAAGGCTTTGGTAAAGGTCCTAGGAGAGCTGCAGGAGTCACAAACTCCTCCTAAACTGAGATCTTCAGAGTCAGAGGCGCTCAAGTTCACTTTGATAAAAACTGAATTCAGGAGAAGACTCCAGTGTCTGTCTGACTCTTCACTCACTGAAACAACAGCAGTCATGATTTGTAACATTTAACTATAACTTTTTTTTCTCTTTCTCTTTTTTTTTTTTTTTTTTTTTTTTTGAATTAGCTTGTGTAACGCGAGAGAAATGTGAATTAACCTTTAACACACCAACTCCCTCATTTATGCAACATTGTGCTTTTTGTCTCTGTTTTATATCAGTGTGTGACTGTGTATGCAGGACATATTTTTTAAGGACTTTGCAGCCTGCTTTATTATGAAGGCACAAGCCCTTTATTGATTTCAATAATAACGACATTATAATTGGTTACGATTGTTCTTATCATCTTTAGTAAGTGGCGAATCCTCCCTTCACATTAAGTTGTAGAATCTTTCAATAATATCAAATCACCCAAATTACTGATTCAACTTAATTTTTAATTTCATGAAAGCACGAGGTTAAATTTCAGTCAGGCTCACAGGTACATCCACTAATGTGCAACTCATCCACAAATGTTTGACCGAGCCATCCTGTGTCTCAGCCCGGTGTCGTCGGCCTCGTGTCCTGCTCCAGCCGCCCACCAGAGGTCCCCACACTGTTACGTTACTGTACTATAGGTCCCTCACCTGTTCACCTGCTCTACCTCTCCCAGTCACTCGAACTTTCCCGCCCACCAGCTCACCTGTTCCCCTTTGTGAAAGTGAACTCAGCAAAATCTCATACACTTCACATAGGCCTACTATACTATAATGTCTGCTGTTAAATAAGTGCTTCATCTGTTTGGGCAGTATTTCAATATCATCATCATCATCATCATGGACATACAACATGCACCTTTTGTGCACACACGTACAAACCTGAAGTGTTAAAGATCTCTATTAGTCAGAGATGATCCAGTAGTTTTTAGACTGGACCCATTCAAAGGAACAAAAAACAGCTCTTTATGTGAAACTATCAATTTGACTTTTAGCTTCAGTAAATAAAGCTCTGCAAAGACTCTCATGTAAGCTTTTAATTTGGCTAAGGTGGTGTTTGCTGTTTGGGTTGATGATGCTGCATGTTGATGGACGTGGTAAGACAATGTAATCGTCACCTGAGCCCCCGATTCATCTTCCGGTGAAGGCCAGGATGACCCCTTCATAGTGTATATGTGTTTATGCTGCAGCACTGCTTCTGACATCATGCCCTCACCGCAGCGTATGCAAATGAAATATATTTAGACTCACTAAAGTGCTGCTCCAAGCAATCACAATTGGCAATTCGTTTAACAGTTTCACACAAGTGGATTGTGGTTTTAACATTGACATTGTTGTTCTGTCACCCTGTAATTGTCTTGGCACACGGTACATTTGTTATCGAACAAGTTAATGCAGTTGGGTTTTTTTTTAGGTGAGGTGAAGTTTCAGGTTTTAAATTACAATTTTAACAAAGTGCTCATGCATGTGCACCAAATCGGCCTTTGTTCAAGCTGCTGTGTCAGATTATCTATAATAGGTGAATGATGATGAATAAAACAAATAATGAAAACTTTAATGATTATGAGGTTAAAGTCATCATTTATTTATGTACACTGTAGATTCGATCTGACTGTGCACATCTGTAATCCTACAGCTGTTTAGTGTCGCTGTGAAAACTGTATGTGGCTCTGGGTGAATACTGACCCCTTAGGCCCAAACCATCACAGTCCACATGACCGCCATGTTTAGTGCAGCCTTTGTAAGTCAAAGTACATGGTCTGGTCTTTTAATGTGAAGACATCTGGGCCACGTGCACTCACATCTCCACAGCTGGAATGTGGGCACAGCGTTCCTGTTGGATTGTGCCTGTCCACATTTTGAAATACAGTGTTGGGTTAACTTCAACTTTCACCTTCAATATAAACAGAGATAACAGTTTGTTGCAGGTTCTGGTGCTCGGTGCGTTTTTATGCAATTTTTCACGTTCCGTTTTATCCTGATCTGCATCAGTTAAAGGAGTTTAATCCAATTTAGTCATTCAACAAAGTGAATGAATGTTGCATCTTACGTATTTTGAAAATGCAAACTACAGTAAAAGCTGTTTTCTACTGTTTGTCATGAACAAGTCACTAGATTTGTGACTTTACATGCATTATCACTGAGTCTGACAAACAAAACAAAACTTTCATGGCATATTTTGTTAATTAGCAAATGTACATCAATGCTGCATTGCCATGGTGATGACATATTTGGAAATCTGGGTTGTTGTTGCTTGTGCTGTGTCCTTGGCGCTGTGAATTACCGGTAGGTCTGACACTGCTCCTGATAGTGGATCTGAGGGTTGTTACTTCTCATAAGGTTGAGTGCTGGTCTTAACTTCTACTAGAGGGTGGCCTTCAGAGTTTTTTTTCTCTCTTTACTGTAAATCTCACTTATAATCTGACCACTTTACCCACTGCTAGCTGGGAGGAGGAGATCTAGTTTGGGTGGCAGCTCTCACCTGTTGCTTTCGAACGCTGTAGCTATTCTGGTTGAGCTTGTTCTATACGAGCAGTGATTCAATTACCGTAGCTCTTCTGTCTCTTGACATATATGTCATCCATGGATGTTGTCGAGGATCTTGTAGTTGAAGTGTTACATGCATTGTTATTTTTTCTCTTTTGCAAATGAGACCAGATATCAGACTACACCAATATTACGGCATCAATGACTCCCTTTGGCACAGATGTATGCAACTGAAAACAGTGGTTAATATGTAAAGCATGAAATGTGGAGACAGTTTAGTTTGAGTTTTATATCAAGTGAAATGTCTAAGTTCGTCCCACGGTCACCACAGCATCAATACAGACATAAATCCACCAGCCACCATCTATCTTGAGGTCTGGATAATTCAGCAGTGTGATGATATAGCCAGAGTATTTTCAGCTGTCTTAACTTCCACTGTGGCTTGTTATTGAATATTTTTACATGTCAGCCCACTCTGTCTTCATATGTTTCCTGTTGCTACATGAGACGTGTGCCGAGGTGGACTCTTAGTTCACAGAAAATGAAAAACAGGCAACATGAAAACACTACCTCTTCTGTGTTTGGAAGAAAATTGATTTATGATATTCAGGATTATGATATGTAAGAATTTTTTTTATTAGAGTATCAGAACCCCTCCCCCAGTGACTAAGCCTTGGCTTACTACCAGACAGTCCATGTAGGTCAAGGATTCCTCCTTTTTTGATCCACATTTGCCTTGATGTGTGGGACAGCCATGTCTGCAGTGCAGCCTGAGAGATAAAGTGTGTGTGAGTCTCCCCCAAGAGCCTGTTAAAAGCACTCATGAAGAACCAGTATATGGAAGTTAAAGGAAGTTATAAACTATAAAATATATTTAAAAGAGAAACTAGTTTACTCTCTTCTCTGATGCACATTACATATTACACACTGCAGTGGATAAAATAAGTAATTTGATACCCTGCTTATTTTTTTTTTTGTAAAAACTATAGACTGTCCATTTCTTTGTGTCGGTGCAAACTTACAAAATCAGCAGGGGATCAAATACCCACTGTAAGTACAAAGTCAGTTACTACTGAAGTGTTGTGGTCACAGCCATTAACCAGCTGTGTTATGTTATTTTTAGCCATTGCACTAATCCATAACTCTGTCTGGACAACTGAGGTCATGGAGTAACAGTACTGAGGTCAGGTTGATAACCTTGGGTTATTATTACTTTTCCATTGGAAGTGTGTAAACTTCTGACATTTTAAAACAGAAGTGAATAAAATTTAATCTCTCTGCATAGTTAGTTTGTTCAAATATTAAAAACTGTAAAGACACACATCTTAAATATTTAACAGAGATCATCCAGGTAGTCGTCACCATGGACATTGGCAGAGCATCTCTCTCTCAGTGGTCTGAAACTATCCAAAAGCAACATGTTCTTCTGAAAAGCCTCTGTTTGACAGAGCATGAAATGAGAATTTACAACTGTTTCATAAGCAATTGCAGAAAAATGATATCCACATGTGTATTACATGCTTAAATCATCACCTTTTTAACACTCTAATGTTTCCTTCCTGGCAGTATTAAACCCAACCTGGGAGCCCTCAAGCTGTTTGTTTGTAACCTTGAATTTTCACCAGTTCCCCATTTTTCCGGGAGATGAGGTCGACGTCTAAGTCTTGGCATTTTGCCTCTTTCTTTTTCTTCTTCTCTGCTCTCCCACACATTCCCGCCTTTATCTCCAGGCTCTTTCAACTGGAGGGTGAGGGTATTATTAGGCTTCATATACAAGTAAGTTGAATCAGGAAAAAGCACTAGTGACAGTAAGTTGTTAGTGTGAATTCTTGCCAAATATTTATGCTGGGAAAGAACAATTTGCATGCTGTTTTTCTCGGTGTGTATCCTGCAGGGTTTAAGCCGTAGTAAACACATATGGAACATTTTAATGTGACTGCACTGAAACACTGTCAATTGACTTTGGATGTTTCATTAAGATCCTATTAAACGTTAACAGTAGGATGCTCACTGAACACAGAATATGAAATCTAATAAAAAACCGTGTGTGAGCTAGACTCCCTTTTCCACAGATTTCAGCAAGGCTAAGACAGGGCAATAAAAAACGTGCATAATGCAGGTGTTAAATGTTGCTGTCAGCTCTCTTATCGGGGACATTTTTGTCTGGCAGTCATTCATGGCCGTCACGGTGCTTGCTCCTACTGGAACCGAGTCCTTCAAGGGGGTGGGCTAAAAAGGGGATGACTTTACAAGAAGTAGGGCCGTGTTGAAACCTCCCAGCAACCTCCATGGCTGAAAAATGGAGTCAGGATGGGAGAACCAAAAACTGCACTTCTTTGAATGGCCGCTTGAGGTCAGTCCTCATAGACTCCCATGGTGAAATGACCAACTGTAAAGCAGAGATAAACATTTTACAGCTTAGTTTAGATGGATATGGTTCATTTCCTCCATCATGCCAACTATATAATGGGCGGGGAGTATTTTTAGATTATTATGTACTGTAAGAGGTACGGCCCCTTTGTGTGACATATTTTTGTATGCTTGCCACAAGCCAGTACTTCACCCAAAATCGATAATTCACCAATTTTCTACTCACCGTCATACCAAGGAAGGGTTTGGAGAACTTTCAGAGTCCTCAAAACGCTTTTGGAGTTCCAGGGGGGGGTCCGGCTGACAACAGATTTTCATATAATGGCGGCGGATAGTGCTCACTTTTTGCTGCGAAATGTTCGCTTGTCGTTGTAAACCATTGGATGTATGATGTAAACACAGAAGAACATCTCGCAGCAAAACTCACGCATGCGCACAAACATCAACAGTGCCACTGGGAGCTACTACTACGTCAAGGCTAAAAACAGAGATCAAATAATTTTTTTCCGAACAACTTTTTCATGTTGCAGCTTCAGGACACTTGGGTCAGTACAGATGAGCAGTATGGAGGTATCTGGATGTTTCATAGTGTGTGTTTTGGACGATTCAAAATCTGTTGCCAGCCACACCCCCCCTGGAGCTCCAAAAGTGTTTTGATAACTCTGAAAGTTCTCCAAACCCTTCCTTGGCATGACGGTGGATAGAAAACTGGTGAATTATCAATTTTGGGTGAAGTATCCCTTTAACACACCTTTCTTCTTTTCCCGTTGTGTATTTTGCCAGAGACAGGTACTGGGAAGATCATCTTAAACTCCAAAAACCTGTGCATGATGTTACAGAGGCTATAGTTGAAGCTAACAATGGCATAATTGCCTACATTTCAGATTTAATTATAATAGACAAGAGGAGGTAAACGATGTTGACAAGACAGCAAACAAATGCACTGAGCTTTGTAGACTTTATTGTACATAATTTATCTATATACTGTATCAGTTGGACTTTGTTAAAGATGATTTTTCATGAGGTTACTTAGTGTTACTTAGTTAGCTGTAACGACATTGTAACTTTGGTGTGTTTGAATATGATTTCATTTTCATATGGTGTGTGATTGGACACCAGGAAAAATCGCTTTCGTTTTTTTGAATCTGAAGGAGATGCTGTTGGATTAATTAATCTTCATGGAAGATAAAAAACTGAAATCTTTGTAAGACAACGTGTTTAAACTGGAAACCTAATCAGGTCAGTCTGACACAGCGTGGAATGTCCTACAAGTAAACAGAGATACAGGTCTGAGAGTAATGTCTGCTCTGTTATAAAATGCAGAAAGTTTGATTTTCTTTGCCAGAGCTGCAGCTCTCTGTAGAGCTATTTTAGGTGGCGTTGTGAGTGTAATAACGATCAAGTTTGCAATTCATCACAAGTGTCAACTGTGCGTAGTCACTGACTGTACCCATGTCCAACATGGCAGCACCTGCGTGGCAGCCAAAACACAGAAAGTAAAGCTTCAAAAAAAGCGTCTTTCTCCTCACCCCCTATCTGCAATTTTCTAAATATTATCCAATCCATATTCAGATTGTTGCTGTTTCTTGGAATTTTTTTTTTTTTCATTAGTCCAGATGCTCTTCCTTTGATAAAAGGCAGTCCTTTGCAGCAGTACAAACTTAGACAGATTCAGTTCAGTGCTGCGATCACTGATTGTTAAACATCTCTGAATGTATCATTTGATTTCTGAATTTTGATAAGTTTCAAATTTGCCTCAACAGTTTAATGACAGGCTCAAATAATGGAGAATATTTGATGGAAAGTCTTTGGTGGGAGCGACCATGTATTGATATGTCATGACTAGTGTCTCTGCCATGTTTGGGTGGCTGTTACTCAGGAGGAATTAAGCACGGGTTGTCAAAAGA
Organism: Trachurus trachurus; assembly: GCF_905171665.1. Lineage (NCBI taxonomy): Eukaryota > Metazoa > Chordata > Actinopteri > Carangiformes > Carangidae > Trachurus > Trachurus trachurus. The sequence goes on along the minus strand of NC_139903.1, from coordinate 13,239,427 downwards.
TCAATGGGTCAGTCCTCCAGTTCACATTAGTAAGGGCATTTTAGCAGATATTTGACCAATCTGGGAACTAAATCCTTATCAAGAAATCTCTTCACAATTGTCTTTAGGAACGTGCGTAATATCATGTCTTCAAATGTTGAAATTCAACTCCCGTCGGAAACCCCCTAAAAAACTACTCGAAGTTGGGGTACCCGTAACTGGATTTTTGAACATTCCGAAATGTTAAATTTGGCCTTAAGTAACTTGTGAGGGGTCAAATTAGGGGGTTTTTATGATTCTGAGTTGATCGCAAACATTAGTTTTACACCCAAAACACTCCTTGGTGGAGGAAACAGCCACACCCACTTTTCTTGTTCATCGGAACCCCCACTACCACCCGTAGAATGTATTGCAGAGAAGCCATTCCTTATCATTGCAGAGGTTGTGTTACATAATACTACTAAATACTCAATATAATGTAACTTTTATTCTACCTTTTTTTCTATGGGACATTATACAGACCCTCCAGGATTTTGTGGTGTCGCTAAATTTATTTAAAAAGTTATTATAAATGTAATTTATTATGCGGATCGGTAGCAAGCAGCGAGAGAGAAAAGTCAGTGGACATGCACCAGACTTCACATACCAGCAACAACTGAAACAAGTTTGTTCGAAATGAAGATAGGGAAAGCGCAAAAAATACACAGTGGTGCTACATTGATTGCAAACATGATAATGTTAATCTGCACACACACTGAGCATCAATCTCCATCGAGCATCCAGGCTCTAAGAGGTCGTTTTTGAAGAATGGAAAAAGATGTTGCAGTGTGTCACAAACTTGTTCATTCCAGCTTGGGCCTATTGCTTGGTCATGACCGTATGGTAGCTGTTGTAGTGTATTATGGGATTTGTAATGTGAGTAATGTGAATGCTATATTGGTGGGCCATTATTAACATAATATTTTTCTTGAAGGCCATATAAAAGTGTATCGCAGGACAGATCTGGCCCCCATTTTTTACATGAGATTGACGTGTGTGCTAGATTAATGTCCAACAATGTAAAAAGGTAGAATATAAGTTATATCAAGTATTCAGTAGTAATAGTAGAAGTTTTTTTGTGACATTAAAGAAAACCTCTGTCATGCACAGGAATAGCTTACTTTATCTCTAATGTATTCTATTGAGTATAGTAGATCACCGCCTAAACCTAACTGCAAAAATCCTCGTGAAGACAGTAGGCCTACACCATGTTATCCTAGTTTGATAGCTAATGGAGCAGTCAGCTAGCATTTAGGAAAATAAAATTGTCAGATGGTCATCAGATTCAGTTGCACATAGGAGTTGGCTAACTAACCATATTATTTACTGTTAGCCAACTAATAACCATTTTGGTAAGACTTTGACGCCTATCTCTATAATGCATTATAACCATACTTATAATGAGTTTAATGTGGTTATAGCATTGTACAATTATAAACATTCATAAATGATCATAATATTTTATAACAATAATCAATACTTCCTAACAATAATCATAACACACTATAAAACATTTTATTGTGACTTATAAGGTCAGGTATTATAATACATTATAATTGTTAGTAACTCGCTGACCATGCCTACGTCGAAAATAAATATAGTTATAATGTGTTATAATTGGCTTATAAAAGTGGATAACCATCATTATAAATACTCATAAATTATCATAAGGCTTTATAACATTTAGCATAACACATTATAGAGCATTTTAGAAAGTATTATAATAGAGTTATAATGCTCTATGATGTGTTCTGCTTATTGTTATAAAGCCTTATGATCATTTATGAGTGTTTATTATGATAGTTATACACGACTATAAGCCAATTGTAACACATTATAACTATATTTATAATGCATAAATGTGGGCATTGTCAGCGAGTTACTAACAATTATAACATATTATAATACCTGACCTTATTAGTCATGATAAAATGCTTTATAGTGTGTTATGCTTATTGTTATAAAGCATTATGATCATTTATGAGTGTTTATAACTATAGTTATAGAGTGCTATAACTGCATTATAACTCATTATAAGTATGATAATAATGCATTATAGAGATAGGCATCAAATAAAGTGTTACCACAATTTTTAAGTTTCTTCAGTTCAGTTCAGTTCAGTTCAGTTTTATTCATATCCTGAGGGAAACTGGATTTGCAGCAAGCATTACAGACACAAGACAAACAAACAGCATCCAAGACATCGACATGTCACTAGCCACAACATAGTGCAGTAATACATTAAAAAACAGTACGAGTAAAAAACATACTACTAATAAATTACTGTTGATAATAATAATAATACTACATAATACATAATGCTCTGCGCAAGTAAGAATGTAAACAGTCTACACAATGCATTAAAGTGCTGCAAGAATTGAAAAAATTATGCATGTTATCAATAACAATAACTAGTAATAAAAACACAGACATGCCAAAAAAAATGTAATGGTAACACTGTGGCAGCTGAAAACAGCTAGCCACAGCGGTCCATGATAGCAAATTTGCTGAAAAGTTGCAGTGGCAAGGCCAAAGAATTCATGATTGAATTTGCATTAATAGTTGCAATTGTGACATCATAAAATCCTGGAGGGTCTGTATAATATCCTATAGAAAAAAGGGTAGAATAAAAGTTATATTATATGAGTATTTAGTAATATTATGTAACACAACCTCTGCAATGATAAGGAATGGTTTCTCTGCAATACATTCTATTGGTGGTAGTGGGGGTTCCGATGAACAAGAAAAGTGGCTGTGGCTGTTTTTTTCTCCACCAAGGAGTGTTTTGGGCGTAAAACTAATGTTTGCGATCAACTCAGAATCATGAAAAACCCCTAGTTTGACCCCTCACAAGTTACTTAAGGCCAAATTTAACATTTCGGAATGTTCAAAAATCCAGTTACGGGTACCCCAACTTTGAGTAGTTTTTTAGGGGGTTTCCCACGGGAGTTGAATTTCAACATTTTAAGACATGATATAACGCACGTTCCTAAAGACAATTGTGAAGAAATTTCTTGGTAAGGATTTAGTTCCCAGATTTACTACATATTGAAGTGTCCTTCAGCAAGATACTGTAACCCAATGGTTCCCAACCTTTTTTGGCTCATAACCCCATTTTGACATCACAATATCTGGCGCCCCCGAGATCACGTGATCACGGCCGTCAATCAAGATGCGCCAGCTCAGATATTTCTATACTGTATGTTGCATTTCATTTGAACTCGATTTATATATGAGAAAGTGAAAGTATAGAATACAGTTTGTGTGTGGTGTTTTTAATCATAATTTGTAAAAGAATAATAATTAGTTAAAACATATATTTTTATCAGTAATTTTTAAAAATCAATTACTAGACATTTCAGGCGACCCCATTTGAATTCCAGGCGACCCAATGTGGGGCCCCGACCCCAAGGTTGAAAAACACTGCTGTAACCCAAACTTGTCCATGTATTAATGATAGTTGATTGATAAAGATGTGCAAAAATGTGGGCAGACGTGTGCTGCTGTATGAAAATGGTTGGGTGTGAGTTGTAGAGTAAAGAACTCTGAGTGGTCGTTGAGACGAGCAGAGGATGTACTTCCTGCGTTAAGAGCTGCTGATCCATTCAACGCCGTCTGCAGTCACACCCCAGACACAACCTGTTCGAAGTCACATACAAAAACACTGTATGCCAGACACAACCAGACACAGGAACAGTTTCTTACCACAGGCCATCACTCTGACGAACACTTAAATCTGTCATACAGTGTCAATAACCATCTAACACAAAGACATCCACTTCCTCCACTACAGATGCTATTTTAATCAAAAATGCTGACTTTTTATCATTTGATATAAGTCATCTCACACTGTCACTGTTATATCATGCTCATTCTACTATAAATAATGTACAGGCATGTTCATGCTACATACATCAAGTATCAAGTATTTATTATTTGTTTCATTGCCCCATCTCATCTTATTCACTGTGTACAACCTACAGAACCAGTTGACTTGTTTATGGTGAATACTTTATCGTGTCAGCCGTTAGTGATCTTTCTAATACACGGTTTCCCATAAAGTTGGAATAATTTTGTTTTCACAATCCTCTTTTTATTAATATTATAAAGGTCAATTCTGGTTTCATTTTCACAGTGATATGTTTGGAAGTACTGTAATTGATCGATTAAGTTTTGATAAGATACACACTTTTTTATCAAGAAATAAATCGCATTTTATTCCAACTTTATGGGCAACTGTGTATCTTGTATACAGTACTCCACTTCATGCTATTGTATAGTACAGTCTGGCCATTGACCACTTTTATTGAACTATTTTTGTATTATTCTTTAACTTTTTGCTCAGTTGTTGTTATCCTTGTTCTGTACGTCTCCTTCTAGTAAGTACACAGACAATAATGTAAACCCAGAGTCAGATTCCTTCTGATTCTGACTAGAAAAACATTATATACATGTAATAAGTCCTTTTACCATTTGTCCATCTCCTTTCGCACCACACATGCCCAATGCAGTTACCTGTTCTCCCATCTCTCCATCTGTCTGTGTGCCTGCATGGTCCCGATCCATTGCAGCATCCTGCCTGTGTGTCTTTGCTGGGGTCCTCCCTGCCTGAGCTCCCACCACCAGCCGTGACAAGATATGCAAATAGGTTTGGTTTAACTTGCCAAACTTTTGAGATATCTGCAGATGATACTTCTGCCTTCAGCTCGATATAATTATAGTGAATAGACTTTACTTGGTGGTTTTCAAAACAATGAGAAATTACACACAGACACAAAATAATTTTTGAGAAATAGGACATTCTTGCCAAAGAAAACAGGACAGAGATACAAAGGCTTACTTTGACACCACAGACTGATGACCACCAAGCATTTCTGAGTGTTGTCAAAAAGCACTCGACGGGGCGTCATATAGCTCACTTGGTAGAGCAAGAGCCCCATAAACAGAGGCAGAGGCTATACTGTAGTTCTCGCTGCAGTGGCCCAGGATTCGATTTCACCCTGCGTGTCATTCCGCCTCTCTCTCTCCTAATAAAGGCAAACTTTAGGCATTATCATACGGGAACAACAAACACGTCCTTTCTGTAGCTTTCCTCGCAGCCTGTCCACACAGTCCTTTGAGTCAGGAGGAAATGCTGCTCTTCCAAAAAGCAGAAGTTTGTTGTTGTAACAGACAACAAGGTGCTGAGCTGAGGGTGTTTATAGTTGCTGTAGCAAAGCTGCCATGGACTTCAGTGAGTTCACATCTGCTTCACAGTCAGTGGAAACTCTATACAACAACAACCTCTGAATTCAGTTTGATGACCTCGAGTGTGGTGTGTTTATGTAAATACACTATTTCTCTAGTGTTAAAGGTACAGTATCAGGTGCTGTGTTTTTTTACAAATCTAATCTGAGCAATTTTATCTGTAACATTTTTTTTTGTTCTTTTTCATTTTCACTTTTTAATAAGTCATTTTGTGAGTTTCAATTTTTTTGGCAGACTTTCAGAATTTGCAGGAAACATGGAAAGTGATATCAGCAAATTAAGTTTTAACACCTAAACATATTAAAAAGGTCTGTGTTGTACCAAAGTCAAATATGGCAGTTTCAACTGGAAAAGGGGAAGAAGGAGGTCTTTATACTTCAACATGCAGATTCATATTTATAATTCAAACAATCAACCTTTACACATGGTCAGTTTCTTTGGAGCTACAGGTCATTTTTTTTATCACCATGGTTGTCTGATAGACTTAGTCCACATGCTTTTACATCTTGATACACCAAATGACACAGGTCAGTCAATCACAGACCGGTTGATTAACCTGACTAACATTCAGTCATTGACATGATGAACAATGCAATATTTTAAACAACAACTTTGATTTATATCAAATGCTAATGGCATCGTGCTAATATTTTCAGTGGCATGCTAGTTCATCATGTTTTGGCTTACTGTGTTTGCATGGTGACACATTACATACTTAGCACTAAACACAAAGTTGAACCTGGTGGAAATGTAATCTGGCCGGGTTGGGGTTTTTTCAGGTTTTTCAGGTTTGTGTGGCAGTGAGCTAGCCATGGTTAGCTGTGAGGTACAGAGATTGGTGCAGTAAATTAGCTTAAACTAAACTATATCTTATTGAATGTTGACAAATGTATGTGGATTTCATTCACCAGAGAGAAATATACTTTTCACAGTTTGAACATTTAATGGTAAAGACTCCTCATTCTCCTGCAGGGGATGAACAGTATGTTACAAAATAGGAGTTTTAAACCTTGGATCAAACCTAAAAGGTTTGTTTTGACAGCAGAAGCCTAAACTCCAAAAAAAATCTTTTTTTATAGGCAACTTCATTCCAAGTTCTCTCCATTTGACAGACATATAAACACTGTCAGCTTTGCCAAACTTTGCTCAAACTGTCTCATGACCTTAAATGTGAGATTGGTACTCAGTCAAAATAGAAAAGTTAGGCTATTCAAACTAATCACTGTCAATTCCTTTGTTATTGATGCAGCACACTGATCGTGGTCCACAAGTTGTGGTGTATCCTCCCATTTTCTGTGGTCAAAACAATGTATTCTAAAAGGGAAATGTACTTTTAGAAAATGCAACTAATTCATCAGTCTGATATAAATGGAGCATGTAAACGAGAAGCAGCTCCAACAAGTTGAGTCCAAAATCTTTAGGTTGTGAGTACTGTACCACGTGTGACTGTTGTTACCACAGCGATCCGTCTGTCTTATTTACCGTCAGACATACATACCTTACTCACCAAAATCATCTACTCAAACAAAAATCTCTTCCTCAATTAAATTTCATTGCATGAGATATGACTGAACACCGAAAAAGTAATTATGTGAGCTCGGTAATGTTTTTATTTGAATGACTTTTTTAGTAGCAGGCAGGGAACAAGTAATCCTCCTTCAACCATGTTTCTACCTCAATTAACAATCTCTTCCAAAAGGATGCTTGGCTCCTCCAAGCACAAGTCAGAGTGACACTGAGAGGGCAACATCCACAATGAATGGGGTCACACTGTACCTCTAAGTAGAAAAGGCAGTTTGCTTTCCTGCAACATTAACTTTTATGGCAAATTATTTGTGTTTCATTCAGTCATCTGTGAGGTAAGACAAAAGGGAAATGTAATTCACCAGCGCATCAAACAAATCATACAGGAGCAGGAATTACTGCTTGGCCACGGTGCCAAGACATTTTCTGCTCCTCAGGTGTTTGTCTTTCTTTTTCTGAGTGAAACCAACAGAAGAGTTATAATGACATTGTAAAGTATCTGTTGAAAATAATGCTACCTTTGGTCTGCCATGATAATGATTGAGATACATTTGTTGACACATTTCACCTCAAACAAAGATGTCCACTGATGGAAATAGTATGTAGACAATTTCATGGCAATCCAGGAAGTGTGATGAACCAAAGTGGTTGACCAACCCACCAACATCGCCCCCAGAGCTCTGCTGCTGGGGTAGCTAAAATGGTTAGGGTTAGGGAATCAATGGATGAAAGATTATCATATTCAGAAGGGGGGATGGGCTGGTTGCCACAGTCATGAGAGAGAAGACAGAAAGTATCGAAAGGGGCGTCGTTTAGCTCGGTTGGTAGAGCAGGCGCCCAATATCGTCGCTGCAGTCGCCCGACTCGGGCAGCCCTTTGCTGCATGTCATTCCCCCTCTCTCTGCCTCCCATTTCCTGTCCAGAATTCATCAGATTTCAGGTCGGTTTTTACATGATTTTATCGTTCCCGACAAATTTCCAGCTTTTATGGAGATTGAGAACAACGAACGAACGTGTAATGTAACATAACATCACCAACGATTTACTTCTGACATGTATTTTGTCATGCACAGTGCATAGCATATACAACGGCCCAATCCACAAGAAACCAAAATTACTGTCATGTTGTGGTGAGCATTTGTTAAAGATGAGTGTGACTTAGTTTTCTATCCCAGGCCCAGGATCAGCTCCCTCAAAACAAAGCATTAGTTTTTACAACCATCCAATCTAGGGGGGCTCATCAGAAATAACTGTGGAGAAGAAGTTTGTTTGAAAGTTGTAGAGCAGGTTTGCACCAATGATGATCTCTGCAGACACTGCTTGCAATCTTTTCAGACAGCACAATATATAAGGTACAACAAGGTGTGTATAATTTTAAACCACCTATAGCTTTCCTCACACCCTGAACAGATTGTCTTGACACTAAGAGACGGATACTCGCCGAGCTCACTGATCTACCAACATGCACAGGTAATAAATTTACTGTTATTTCCATTTTGTTACAAATCATTATCAGGGGAGACCAGGGGTGGCTGTAACACTGTAGACATTTCTCTCTGTACATTGGAGCACATGGTTACAGTGCCTTTAGAAAGACATCATCCTGCCGAAATCTTAACCTTTTGTCAAACGAAAAAAGTGCCACACTCAGTCTTGTTTAAGCTATTAAGAAACACCACCACCACCAACAACAACAACAAAAACACCTGGATGATTATGTTGCCACGTGGAAACGACTTTATGGTCAGATGAGACTAAGATTGAACTTTTTGGACCAAACTCCTAGCATCATGTGTGGTGAAACCCATTATGGTAGACATTTCTGTCTGTACTTTGTTAAATAAATTAAGTATAAAGAAATACTTTCTTCCTTAAAATTAATTATTTTCTAGTATACTCTGTGTCTGCTAGTTTTCGACATGTGAACTAAAGACTGTGTTGAGTGAATCAGGAACTTGTTCATGATAGAAGTACCAGAACTGGAAATACAAGAACTCATGTTGCAATTATTCCCGGTCCCCCCTGCTATTACATGGTATCACAGGCTCCACAATAGCCTCTTCTCATTGGTCAGTAGGACCAGTGAATCCCCAGCAGGTGTCAGTATATCACCTTCAGTACTGCAGTGCCAAACTAAACTTTTATTTGAATGTCTTACATGTCAGTTTTAGACATCATGGTATGATTCTTTGTCTGCTCACTGTCACAGTAATGTTAAGTTTTGACATGTTGTCCAGCTGTTTATGGCTGTTGACGTAATTCTCTTGAAAACTAAAACGTCCTCATGACGGGACTGCAGAAAAAGTCCAAAGTTGTGGGAATCTTTATTATTCAGGCAGCAAGTTACGTTTTTTAAATATATTTTTTAAACAACCTGTGATTGGCTACATCTCGAAGTAGATAGATAGCACCAGCAGATCAAAACTGACATGAGATAAACCTTGGAAATGTTGAGGTGGACTGATAAAACTCTTTATGTGTCACTGTGTTAAGGGGGACAATGATCGCTGTGGGATTGTTCTTGCTGGTGGTCACCATTATCATGGTCTTTTACCTCTGGGAAGATCCTCCTCCTTCGACTCCTCGTTTTACTAAAATCATCGACGTCCCAGCCACAACAACAAAGGATGCCAGTTACACAAAGCCACCAACCAAAGCCACCAACAATACCCTTCCGCCCTCCAACTGGCCAAAATGTGAGCAAAACATGTCTGCTGCTAACATCAAAGATTTCACCTCACTTCCTGGTCATTTTCAAGATTTTCTCTACTATCGTCATTGTCGACAGTTTCCCATGCTACTGAATGCTCCTGACAAATGTGGTGGAGCTGAGAGATCCTCTGAGGTCTTCCTCTTGCTGGTTATTAATAGCTCCCCTGCCAACTATGACCGCAGAGAGGTGCTGCGCAAAACCTGGGCTGAAGAGAGGTTACACAATGGCGTGCAGATCCGAAGACTCTTCATCTCTGGAACAATGGATACTGGCTTTGAGAAAGAGAGGCTGAACAAGCTCCTTGAATTTGAGCAACACGATCATAACGATATTCTCCAGTGGGACTTCAGGGACACGTTCTACAACCTTACCTTGAAGCAGATCCTCTTCCTAGAGTGGATGGAAACAAACTGTCCCCATGTTCATTTCCTGCTAAACGGTGATGATGACGTCTTTGCCCACACAGACAACATGGTTCTCTACCTCCAAAGCCTTAAAGACAACAATGGGAGCAAGCACCTCTTTACTGGTTATCTGCGTGAGAATGATAGACCCGTTAGAGACCCACAGAGCATATTTTACATTCCTGTTCAGGTGCAGGAGTCAAACAGCTATCCTTCCTACTGTGGTGGTGGAGGCTTCCTCTTGTCTGGCTACACGGCCTCGGTCATATACAACATGTCCAAGTCAATTGCCATTCATCCCATTGATGATGTTTACATGGGAATGTGCCTGGCTAAAGCCGGTCTCAGTCCTGAAAGGCATGCTGCTGTGAAGACAGCAGGGTTGCAAATCCCCCAAAACGTTGATGCGTACAACCCGTGTCATTATAGAGAAGTTCTAATCGTTAGCAGTTTTGTGCCAGCTAACATGTTTCTCATGTGGTACAGAATAAACGACCCAACTGTGAAATGCTAGCACAACAACAGCAACAACGGTGACAGGAGTTGATGCTGAATCGCCACCTCTGAGTCTTCACAAAGCGCCATCACAGAGACGGTCAGTCAGAGGTTGTAGTTTGCAGTGGTGTCGTACTGGACCACATTAAAGGACAATTCCGGCCAAATTCAACCTGGGGCTATAGTTTCCAAATATTTTAGGTCTAACTGTGCGTTCACACCAAAAGCGTTCAAAGCTTCAAAGACGCTGGAAGTCATTCATTTTCAATGAGAGCCTGGCGACTGCAGTCAGTCGCGCTTCCAAAGTGTCCAAAGCTTCCAAAGCATCACCAGACGAGAAGTTGAGTCTCGGTTAACTTTATGGTAATTAGCTATGACGTGGTTCGGCAGCAGCCAGTCAGAATAGAGGTGTCCTTCTGCAGCGCGATTGAACGTTGACGTCAGTCAAGTGAAGAGCAACCAAAGCGGCAAAAAATATTTTGCCTCTTTGGAAGCTTTTGGTGTGAACATACAGTAAAAGAATGAATCTGAATATTTTCTTTGTAATTGCTCCTGTTATGCAGTAGTTCTGTCTGTTTCCGCATCGCCACAGCAGCGTATAATGGTAGCAGACCGATCTTACATTGTTTAGGCTGTTTACATCCCACAAAACTGCAATTTTTTCATCAGATGGCTATTCAAACATATGGGGTTTGTTTACTCCAAGAAAGCCATCATGTTTGTAAACGGAGCTGTAATACAAAGTCTCGCGAAGTCTCAAAGCATGACTGTAGGAAAGTTTAGCTGAGCAACATCTATGTGCAGCAGCGGCCTCTAAACAGGGTCTGCATGGAAGACTCATTGGGACAAAACCTTACCTGAGATCTCATCAGACAACATAAACATCTGAAGCCTGCAAAATAACATCTGGATGAGGGAGAGCCATTTTGATAAGCACTGTGGACAGATGAAGTTAAAATTGAGCTCGCTGGCAGCAGTCACCAAAATTGTGCTTGGAGAAGAAAAATGAGTGGTATCTGATGAAAAGACAACCTTGCCAACTGTCAAGCATGGGAGTGGAAATCTCATGCTTTGGGGTTGCGAGGCAGCCAGTGGCACAGGAAATGTTACACAGATCAAAGAGGAGGAATCGTTTTGTAAAACATGCAGATTCTGGACACATATATGTCCTGCAGTCAGGAAAAGAAGAGAAACTGAGGGGAGTCTTCCTTCCACAACAGGACAATGATCCAAAGCAGACCTCACAATCCGTCATGACAGCTACTTCAAGAAGAAAGATGGAGGTTTTGGAACAGCCCTCCCAGTTTGCTGACCTGATGATCACATCATACTGAATAGCTTGAAGTGATCTGTGAGGAAGACAAAAGAGGTGCTCAAACATTTTCATGTAATTATCGGTGAAGAAAATGGCCTACAACCCCTCAGAGAGCAGAATAATATTTAACTTGTGATATATCCAAAGAAAACTCAACTTTTTTCTGCAAGAGCCATGAAGCAGTTGGAGTACGCTGTGGAGACGAGACAACTCACAGTTCTCACTCCTCCTGCTACAAATTTTCATTTCCCTCTTTGCATGCTCTATTTTTATTTTATTTTATTTTTTTAATAAATGGATTTCAGACTTTGGTGAATTTTGGAAGTGGCAATTACAGAAATTTCTGTGGAAATCTAATAAACTTTTTTTCAAGGCCTAAATAACTTTCACCTCATTATGAAATTTAATCATTTTCTTGATCCAGCAAACACACCTTTATTTGAAATAAGTGTCATTTTACAGTCGACTTAGATGATCTGTTTGTTAATGCACACATCAGACGAAAGCTCTGATAAAAGAGCAGAGTGGGTTTTGAGAAAATTCTGGAAAATGACACATCTCAAAAACGTTAGACAGCCATTTTTAGAACAATGATATCTCACCAATGCAGTCTGAGGTTTTTATAATGAGACTGTGAGTGCCCAAAGAGTGAGAGGGCAGAACACAGTGATCCACAGTATGGACAGTGAAGTGTAGACTTTCTTACTGAACACAGCAGCAGTTTACTGTAAGACCACCTGTCACACATTATTAAGAGGTGATTGTGCAATCTTTGTGAGTAGGACATCATTTTATATCTTTGTTATTTTTAATGAATCTGTTATTTTGAACATTTTTACTCTGGAACAAGGCCATGGTTGTTTATGATGGGAGCGCTGTAATTAGATTTTTTTTTAAATGCCTTAATAAATTGAACTTTGAACTTAAATTGTGACAGAGTGACCACAAACCTGTCCAGAGGTGCAGTTTACATCTATTTTTTTTTTTTTTTTTAATAAATTATTTTGCAGATTAGATATGTAAAAAATAAATACAAATGCCAGTCAAAGTTCCTCAAAGCTGGGTGTCCAAAAATCTGTGGTAAGGATGCACCAGGTATCAATTCTTCACCCCTGATTGGCTCATCTTTTCTCAAAAATGACTGAAAATTTTATTCAAGTATCACATTACAAATTACATCATCCCAAAATGTAAACAGTAAACACAAGAATGGTTTACAAGATATTCTTCCATTAATAAAACTTCCATTGAGGGTGTTGGATTTTCCTTTTGTGTGAGTTTTAGAGAATAGAAAAAGAATCAAAATTATATGTCCAAATGTTTGTCTGTCATTTCTGCTACAGGGAGTAAACTCACAGGTTTTATGTGTGTAATTACAAGGAGGGAGAATCCCACAGACTGACAGAGCCCAGTGTTACTGTGGTGTGAAAATGTTGAGATGGCCCTCAAAGATACTTGAAGCGAGTGATAAAGGTGATCGTGACACAGACACTACAACACCATCTTGACAGTTTTTTTTCCTTCTCCATGCTGAAACAGTTGGTGAAGGCTTCAGATATTTTAAATAACAAAACAGAGTGGGGAAAAAAAAGAGCCGGCATCCAAGGAACATAACAAATGTGTTAGTGGCGATTAAATGACAATTTTGCAGCTGTACAGCCCGCTCACTTCCATTTGCAGCTCAAGAGGCTGTAAGTCATACAGTACAGTATTTGTTCAAAAGAAAACAGATTGATTGATTGACAAATTGTTCAGTTCTAATGCCCTCCAACCCCCCCACATACTCCCTTGCCCTCCTCCTTCCCCAATATCTCTAATTCATCTGTGGGCCAATGTACAGTATTGTTGCTGCAACTAAACAACATGTAATGATTCTCAGGTTACTTGGTGGTGAGTGGCGGCTAGGAACCATCTTAACAATATTTCCTCTCTGTACTGTGCTTTGAAGAAGGGATCAATTATGACCTATGGTTTTTCTCTGATTATTTCCACTGTTTGAATTAGATGTTTGAGTGTCAGAAATAATCACCCAGATTTCACTAATTATTAGGAATACTACTACTAAGGCTGTTTTTGATGACTACACAATACACAATGATGTGCAAAAATTAGCTTTGGTCACAGTGACACCCACAGTCAAAGCTGTATAATAGTGACATAGTAATTTTGTGTGTTTTTTTTTACTCACATTGACTCCTTGCTTACAGTTTTTAAATTGTTGCACTGTATTGTCTGTTTTATACGTGTCAGTGTCTCACACTGGCTTCATCTCATGCATCTCTACAAATAACTATAGGATGTTTCACTAAACTGAAAAAGAGACATGGTTTAGAAAATGTCTCTTCTACACCTTCAGACATTTTAGTTTAATTTATGACACATCAATGTCAATATTTTCTTTGTAGCAACATTGCTGTCATACTGTAAATACCTGGTTCGACACAGGCTGTGTAGTGCATTTTTTACAGACAAAGAAAAACCCTTTGAGCCAGGGTGGTGGCAGAATCAAAGTGACTGGATGAAATAGCATCAAATAACTTAATTTGTTGAAGCACTGTTGGTGATTATTATGAGGCTCTCAAATGTGAAACTGACTAGGACAAATGAAAGATGGAGCTCTACCACCACTTACTGGGCAAACTGAATTACAGCAATGAAGTGCACAACAAAGACAATTACAAATACAACTCACAGACTTTCTCTTTTCAATAGTACAGTTATTACAGCACACCAACAATACCAACTTATGCAATATTTTATTATGCACAGTGCAAAACCTCCCAGGTCATACAATACCAAAATGACTGCCATTGATAGTTAGTTTTCTATCCCAGGGTCCCAGGGTCAGCTCCACCGAAACAAAGATTATGTTTTTACAACCGTCCATCTGGAGGGACTCATCAGAATAACAGATACATGGAGTTGAACTGCAGAGAATACGTTTGTTTCATTTCTGTCCTGGTATTATAGAGCAGGTTACTTTGCACCAATGATGATCTTGGCAGACATTGATGCAAACAACGTGATGCACTTGCATATGCGCATATAGGGGAATGTACTAGTATAACCTGACAGACAGCACCTGGGGGAAAAAACCAAACATACCTGTGTATACAGTACCTTTCAGTCATCTTAATTATAGCTCTCTCACACCCTGAACAGATTGTCTTAACACTCAGAGACGGATACTCACCAAGTCCACTGATCTACCAACATGCTCAGGTAGTTACTACTATGACTTTCATTTTGTTACCAGTCATTATCATTATCAGATAAGGTGTACAGTTATATAAATATCTATTTTTCTTTTATAAAGAAGCATTTTATGGAGCAAATTTATTCCCTCATTCTGGGAAAGATGTACTGGTGTGGATAGAGTTGTGTTTAGTTTAGTTTAGACTGTAACACATAGCTATGTCTGTTAAATGTCCAGATGTTTGAACCCCATGCACTGGGGTTAAATGTAACATTATGAACTAAGGTTTGTGATGTAAACTTTTGACTGATTTTGACTGAAAGTTTAAACATTTAAAAGGCCTTATGACAGAAGTTTACTGTCAGTCTATAGAAGTGATAATATATTTGAATTTAATACAACTGAACAAACATAAATAAATTAAGTAGGCTATAATAAATCTTTCTTCCTTAAAATTAGTTTTTCTTTCTAGATTGCTCTCTGTGCCTGCCACATGAGCTACTTTTTGACATGTAAACTTAAGACTGTGTAGAGTGAATCAGGCAAATTATAAGTTGTTCATGAGAGACTGGAAATACAAGAACCAACCCCAGTTATCCCTGGTGGTCCCTTAATGCATCATTTCAGGCTTTATAAACTTATTTTCTTCTTTCTTCATCTTCCTTTGGATATGTTTTCAACTCTTTAACATTATTTAATTTAAATTGCCTTCACTTAATCTGGAGAGACAACCGCTCGCTTGGTTTCTCCCTAATGCCATGGTGCATCTCAAAAAGTTGCTGTGTACTGTAGAAACACCTTAAAATAGTCCTGCCCCAATAAACAGGACATTTCGGAACCAAATATGAAAATAAAGATGATAATAAAATAAACTGAAATGTTAGGCAGTTACAAAGAGTGTCCATATATTCTTAGTTTCATTTATTGCCTTCTATTGTTGGTCAGTAGGACCAGTGAATCCCCAGCAGGTGTCAGTATTGCTAAATAGTCTAATCACCTTCAGTACTGCAGTGCCAAACTAAACTTTATTTGAATGTCTTACATGTCAGTTTTAGACATCAAGGTGCTCACTGTCACAGTAATGTTAAGTTTTGACATGTTCTATATATTTTATAGCAGTTCATGTCGGCCAGCTGTTGGAATAATTCACTCAAAAACTAAGCTTTTAACCTCACAATGGTACTGCAGAGTCCAAAGTTGCGTGCATCTTCAATAATTATTCAAACAATCTAATCATTTTCAGTTCAAACATGTAAAACAACCTGTGATTGGCTACATCTCGAAGCAGATAGATAGCACCAGCAGATCAAAACTGACATGAGATTTTTTTTTTTTTTTTACCTTTATTTTAACAGGGTAGATCCATTGAGAGCAAGCTCTCTTTTTCAAGGATGCCCTGTAGCATACAGAGTTCACAGAAAATGAGACATCAAACATCAATACAACACAATAAAATACAGTTATGAAAACAGGAGTAGTAAAATTACTAACTGAAGCAAGTGCACGTCTGAGCCCCCAAAACTGCGGTGAGAAGTAGGTTTTTGAAAGCCTCAAGTGAGATAAGTCTATCGATTTTCAGTGAGTTTTGTAATTTGTTCCATCGGTGTGGGGCATAGAAGGAGAAGGCAGTTTTTCCTAGCTCTGAGTTTGTGTAAGGGAGGTGGAGTCTGATGTGGGACTGGGAGCGGGTAGGAAGACCTGTAGAGCGAGAATGCAAAAGTGAAGTTAAATACGGGGGAAGCATTCCGAGTAGAGCTTTGTAGATGAATAGTAGACAATAACCTAAACCTTGGAAATGTTGAGGTGGACTGATAAAACTCTTTGTGTGTCACTGTGTTAAGGGGGACAATGATCGCTGTGGGATTGTTCTTGCTGGTGGTCACCATTATCATGGTCTTTTACCTCTGGGAAGATCCTCCTCCTTCGACTCCTCGTTTTACTAAAATCATCGACGTCCCAGCCACAACAACAAAGGATGCCAGTTACAAAAATACCCTTTCGCCCTCCAACTGGCCAAAATGTCAGCAAAACATGTCTGCTGCTAACATCAAAGATTTCACCTCACTTCCTGGTCATGTTCAAGATTTTCTCTACTATCATCATTGTCGACAGTTTCCGATGCTACTGAATGCTCCTGACAAATGTGGTGGAGCTGAGAGATCCTCTGAGGTCTTCCTCTTGCTGGTTATTAAGAGCTCCCCTGCCAACTATGCCCGCAGAGAGGTGCTGCGCAAAACCTGGGCTGAAGAGAGGTTACACAATGGCGTGCAGATCCGAAGACTCTTCATCTCTGGAACAATGGATACTGGCTTTGAGAAAGAGAGGCTGAACAAGCTCCTTGAATTTGAGCAACACGATCATAACGATATTCTCCAGTGGGACTTCAGGGACACGTTCTACAACCTTACCTTGAAGCAGATCCTCTTCCTAGAGTGGATGGAAACAAACTGTCCCCATGTTCGTTTCCTGCTAAACGGTGATGATGACGTCTTTGCCCACACAGACAACATGGTTCTCTACCTCCAAAGCCTTAAAG
Organism: Trachurus trachurus; assembly: GCF_905171665.1. Classification (NCBI taxonomy): domain Eukaryota; kingdom Metazoa; phylum Chordata; class Actinopteri; order Carangiformes; family Carangidae; genus Trachurus; species Trachurus trachurus. The sequence continues at coordinate 13,221,979 of NC_139903.1, read as the reverse complement.
ACAACAATGGGAGCAAGCACCTCTTTACTGGTGATCTGATTGTGAATGCTGCACCCTTTAGAGACCCACAGAGCAAATATTACATTCCTGTTCAGGTGCAGGAGTCAAACAGCTATCCTTCCTACTGTGGTGGTGGAGGCTTCCTCCTGTCTGGCTACACGGCCTCGGTCATATACAACATGTCCAAGTCAATTGCCATTCATCCCATTGATGATGTTTACATGGGCATGTGCCTGGCTAAAGCCGGTCTCAGTCCTGAAAGGCATGCTGCTGTGAAGACAGCAGGGTTGAATATCCCCCCAAAAGTTGATCAATACAGCCCGTGTTTTTATAGAGAAGTTCTAATCGTTCACAGATTCCTGCCAGCTAACATGTTTCTCATGTGGAACAGAATAAACGACCCTACAGTGAAATGTGGTGGTAAAAGGAGTTGATGCTGAGTCATCACAAAGCTCTGTCAGAGAGATGGTCACTAATAATTAATTGTTTAGTCTATGAACGTCAAAGAAGTGACATCGAGATACAGAGATACATGACAAAGAGAAGCAAATTATATTATTTGAGAAATGGAGAAATTGGATAAACGACTGAAACAAATCAATTTAAGACAGTTGCTGATCCGTTTTATGATTATTGACTTTGGGATTAATTGACTGACTGTACATTATTGCTGAAGGGGAACAAAACATTAGCCTAAGCCTGGTATGTACGCTGCTGATGATAAGACGTAGTTTAAAGTGGTTACATGGATATTATTCAAATGATGGCCAAATCATTATAACTTAGTGTTTTCATCGTGTTTCCTGGTTTGTCTGTTATTTAAGCCAGGAACATATGTTTTTATTACATCTCCTTTTCATTTTCATTAGATTATGATTTAGATTCTGCCTCATTAACAACTTCTGAAGAAACAAAATACATATAGACATTTGAAAACACAAACACAACCAAAAGTGCTTTGAAAATTAGTTCAATCAGACAACTCTGGAATGAGAAGAAATCATTTATTGAGCGTAAGCATAGCAAGCTGAAGCACAGCATGGATAGCATATTCTTGAGCATGGCTGCAGCAGGTTTGGCGTCAGGCTCTGTCTCATATTCGTTCCCTGAATTATCTGCTTTGCCAGACATTACCCTCATAGAGCCCACAGGTGGATGCTGGGGAGGAGGTGGGTTTGCAAAACCTCATGGGTAGCAAAGCAGAAGCGAAGGTAGAAGGCAGAGCAGCAGCAGAGTAGCAGCAGAAGCATAGCCAGGGATGAGCAGGTAAATTGGGGATTTAAATAACCCGCCCTATTTGGGTGAGGAGAGCATGTGACTGATCAGCTGATCAGGATGGGCGCGGTTTGAGTTGTCTGCCTGAACTAGCTTTGCAGGCTTCGCATCATACATTAAAGCAGAAGTAAGCGATCCGGTCGTTTTCGCTAATGCTGCGTTACAGGCAGGCTTTTGAAATCGTAAATTACAGCTTCAAGTCACAACTTACGACTTTGTAGCGTTCCAGGCAACCCACTCGTGTTTTTCCGACCTGTTTTACCTGTGAAAGTCACTATAACGGCCACTCGTAACTTCTGACCCGTGAACTCGTACCAGATCAAACTGGTACAACTTCACAGTTCGGAAAAACAGGAGTTACGAGTTGCCTTGAACGCACCATAACAGTCCTCGTCCCTACGTCTCCACATGCACAGCGTCCCTTGGCTGCACACACAGCCCTGCATGCCGTTCTCTCTCCTCATTGGATAAAAACTGTAGGATACGATAAATGTTTTCTCCTCGGCTCAGAGCAGAGCAGAGTGACAGACAGACCCGTGTTTCGGTCCAAACACTCTATGTAAGTGATTGCTGTCAGAAGATATAACTATTTAAGACTTATATTAACACAAATATATCACTTACTTCTGCTTTAATAAGGATACATCATTCACATCCCTTGATAGAGAGTTGGATGTGCACATATTTGATGCAGATGGAAACATCAGCAGCAGTGTAAAAAAAATCATCATCATTAATAATAGTTAATAATAGGCATGAACATAGTGATGGATAGTAGCAGTAGATGCAAGTGATGCCCACTGACATCATGCAGTTTTTAACTTTTAGGTTAAAAACCCTCACGACAATGAAGCCTCACTCTGTGTCAGTGAGTTAGTGAGAGTGTAACTGTACTATTAATTGGTATTCAAATGTCAAACACATATAGGGAATGCAGCCTGTCCCGACAGGAACAGGAAGTGCAAGACAGACTGATATGTGTCGTCAGTCAGATAATAAGGCTCTGGATGCAGCTCTGCTACAGGCTTCAGAATGTAAATAAAGGTACTTTATTTGTCACATATACAGCTAGTACAGTGAAATTCTTTGAATATAACACTTGAGATCGGCTTGTAAAAACTGTACTTTGCAAAATTGGGTTTTCGTGCAATCACATGTTAATTTTGTCAGAGACACATGAGGGTCACCGCCTCCTCCTGCACACTCAACAGGTCTGATTATCATGTGTTAAATTGAGACATGTGGTGCCACGTTGGTAGAGGACTTTTTTTTCAATTAAGGCTGACAGTAGAATTTACCCCAAAAAATACTGAATGAATACAAAATCTAAACAGACAAAAGACAGTATTCTTGACAGGTAATTATCACTTTAGGATTACAAAAAAAAAATATATATATATATATATATATATATATATATATATATATATATATATATATATATATATATATATATATATATATATATATATATATATATATATATATATATTAACAGCACACGTATTTGCTCGAACACAAAAGAAAGATTGTCAACACGTTCATTTTTTATTGCTGCTCATTTGCATGTGACACCCAGTTATTCATAAAGTATTGTAACCTCTGTAGCCTATGCACATCATGTGATAGAAATCTGAAAATAATGACATGTCAAGTTTGTATGCATGAGATTTTTGTTTTTTGTTTTGCCTTGAAACAAAGATGCCAAGAAAAAACAGCAGTGGATTCAAGTCAATAAAACGACTGTATTAGCATGAAAACATCTACATGAAAACTTTGTCGATTCACAAATAAATATATCGATTTTTGTGGAATAAACTTGCCTGATCATCGTACCTAAATTAAATCGTGAGAGTTATTTGATCAGGATAAATTCAATCTTGCAGAGATAATACAGACAAAATTTTTGTCTATCTTCACCATTTTTAGCTGTGAACTCTGTTCCTCATTCATATCTTCATTACAATTACATTTTAAGCCTCTTGCCTTGGAGCTTTCAGTTTCCTTAGCGCGCACATGATCCTGTGGAGTTGGCCGGTCAGTCTGTGGAGTAACCCAGGGTGACCTTGAGTTGTAGACAAGTGACACCTCACTTGGGGTATTTGACAAACTGACACTCACTGAAACAGAGTGTCCAACTCAGCTTGTCAAATACACTAAGTGGGGGGCCTGATCTCCATGCACGATCTGCAGAATGAAAAAGAAAAAACAACACATATTGAAATAAAAAAGATCTTGTGAGTCATGTAAGAAATAAGAAATCAGAAGCCGATGTGTTACCTGTTGGAGTTGAAACCCACGACCGGAGTCGGAGCGCAGAGCTGCTCTTCGTTCCTCTGACAGGAGTTCACAATGATGACACTGTGCACAAGACAATTCGTTTGACCACTGAGCGTCAACGCTGAAAAGAGGAAGCCAAAACAAGGAAGATAACTGCAAAGCTAGCTCTCAGGAAATATGTGGAAATAAAGTGTCAACATGTCACGGTTGTGAAATGCTGCTGAAGGCTTTCGTGGCTCATAGTATTTGAGATAATGGTTTTGCTGAGACATATTTGTCAGTTTTGTCGGTCTTTGGTGGCAAAACTTGTGCTCATGTGCTTATGGAAATTTATACTGGGTCGCAGTAGTTCTTGGGTGCATTGCAATGAAAATGGAAGGAAGTAATAATGTGAGATGTGGTTTTTTACCCTTCAAGGTTAAGGTTGCATGTATGAGTAGTCTTAATGCTGTAGCATGAGATTTTGGTGGCTGTTTGTATGTGATTATGATCTGGATTCACTATCTGCATCAATGACGGTGTCAGCAGCATTTCTCTCCTAATTTTAGAACATGCTTCCTCCTGCTCTCTTAACTGTCACTTTTTCCTGCTCCAAGGACAGGCCTCAGTGTTTAGTCTGCACTGCTGATTGGTAGTCCATCTGTCAGTTTACCACCCCACCCGAAAGCAAAGAACTACCACCTTTTTTTCTCTCCGCAAAAGCCTCTCGTCAGGCGTGGAGCATCGCTTTAATTTGACACCAGTGTCCTGTCAGCCTACGTAAGCAGCCCACCCAGTGCTCAGCCCCCTGGGGTGGTTTCATAATGTCTCTACTTCTCATGGAAGATGCTGTTTAAGTTATTATCATCACATTTCATTGCCGTGTCATTTTATATTAAACCAAAACTCAGAATGCACTCTGCACCATACTGTGTAACTTCCTCATGTCACTTTGGACCGATGCACCATGAATGACTCACTTGACTTCCCCCTACAGCTTCAACTGTACTCCACTTAAATGCACAAAGGGGGACTGGACATTGAATGTAGCCTGTATCTGTTCAGTGTGGGCTGTTGGTGGTCTTATCTGTGTCAGTGTAAGCCAAATTCAAAATGTTCTGCCAATCAGTGTGTTCTTTGCAGCAGGAGACATCAAGGCCGAGGGGCCACAGGAAAGAAACAAGAGCGGCCGTGATGAGCCCAGACAGCTAAGGCCAGGCCAGATGGGGGGTAAAGGCTTAAACTGAGCTTGATATTAAATAACAACTCCCACCAACGCTGTGAGGGCAGTATATGAAGCCACTACAATGCATCATCAGCCTCTTCCTCATAACATTGATATATAACACTGTACCCAACACATACAGGATCATGCATATGGCTCTGTGCTGAGGTCTAAAATGTGCAACATCCTGTCTTGCATGCAGTAGATGTGCAAATGTACAAAGAATGAGCCGTTTGCCTCAGTAAAGCAGTAAAGTACCTAAAGACTATGCTACTGCAAGAGGATGCATTAGTCTCACAGATGATTTGTCTGATACTTTTATATTAATTGTCAGTGAATCTAAAGCCAAACAGTGTCATAATGCACCATATACTGTATATTAACCCTCTCAAAAAGCCTCCTTTAAATTTGTTATGGGAGGGAACGATGCTGTATGTATGTATGTTGCTGAGAGCTAGATGAGAAGACAGATAACACTCTGTGTGTATCTGTGCTGTGTGTATCTGTGTGATAAATATGAGGTGACAGCCGGCAGTGGGTTATCTTTGCTTAGAAGACAAGGTCAAAAGTTTGTGTGTCAAAGTAACAAAATTCACTTACCAGTGTCTCTTAAGCTGCCAATGTAACATACTGACTTATAGTGAGTGTCAGAGGTACTGGTAGGCGAATAATTTCAGCTTGATTTATATTGAGCAGAGCACACAGAAATGAAAGTGCATGCATTAAACTATTGAATTGTTTCTTTAACATGCTGATTATTTTTTATTGGAGATTGAAAACGGAAAACAAAATGTCTGCAGCAGTCTCACCCCAGGCCAGAACCAGTGTACAGTGCTGCTAGTTCAGAAATCACACCATTAGACAAATTCTTAAGTTGATCTTAGCTACGACAAGATATTTGATCATTTGAGAATAAGGTAGTTGATAACTTCAAGGCATGGGAAACTGTTTACTGAGGCATTCGGTGTGAAATGCTGAAGTTTCTGCTGTGACTTTTTGTTCATATGCTAAGTGTTATGGCAGCTTATCTTTAAGTAACAGTTCTGAGTGTGACTCATTTCAACACCATTTTCAGGCCACCAATACCACACACATAGGGGAAGTTTGAGATGAAAAAACATGACATCCCTTTGGTGTTGGGAAAGAGATGGTTGATTTTCATCAAGTAGTTAAACAAGAATTAACAGAATTTCCTATTGCAGAAACAGCTAAAGTCTTACACACCTGAACTTAGCTACTTGGTGAAATATACCACAAGGAGAAGAGGGAAGTGGCGTTCACATGCTGCAGGGAATTATTTTCAGTTTTTTTTTCTTTCATTTCACATAATAATGATATAATGTTATGATAAATTGAGTTGGTTAACTTTGAGCTGGAAGCAGCATGTGGTTGTGGAAATGTGCTCTCATTTGGGTAGAGGGGGCACATGCTGTCAGCACTCTGCACCCACAGTCATGGGTTTACAGATCAGAGAGGAGATGTAGGAGTATCTGTTTGTCAGTCAGTCACTGAGTCTATATATATATATGTATATATGTGTGTGTAGAGAAGCTGATTTATTAAGAACATATACAGTATATATATGTGTGTGTGTATGTGTGTGTGTGTGTGAGTGAATACTATATATACCTGAAAGTGGGATATCAAAAATGTAACACAATGGCGCATTTTTGTCTCTTTTCCAAAGTCAACCCTGCAAATCATTTTAAGATGTTTGCAGAACAATAATTAGCAGAGAATGTTTCTTTCCAATTTTGCTTGTATTGTTTTTCAGAGGATCCCTACAGCTTTTCAAGATTGTGATGGGTTGGTTGTTTTTCAGTTTGCTGCAGTGAACTAGAAAATAAATCAATAAACTGAATACTGCATTTCTTCAAATCTGTAAACATGCTGTGTGCAGATATGTTCACTGATTATTGAATACCTTTTCTATTTCTGACAAGTCATTCACTAAATTGTTGTCAAGGATCTGACTCAATTTCAGTTTTTCATGTCACCCTGGTTGGAGACTGAGTGTAAACTGCCACCATGTGGCTAATTGTAAAACTGCACCTAGAGGCTTGTTATGAAGCACAAGGCTAAAGGCAGATGTGATGGGTGTGATCACTGCAATACAGAAACAGTAACGTAAAGCTATAAATACATTGCATGCGTGTCATTATATATCTAAATAAATATGGATTATGATATTATAATAATAAGAGACATAGGAGTAAAGTCAGCAGTCAAATGCAGGAGAAGAGGAGTTTAATCTGATTTTTATTCATTTGTGAAAGGAAGACTTCAAGCAGCAAGATCTGATGAATAACCCGGGCAAGGCACTGTCTGTCAATTACAATATTAATTATGCGTCAGTCCTTTTTGATTCAAGACAAGATATTGAGTAGCATCTTTTAATACATTTCTTTTTCACACATGATGACTTGAGTTCAAATTACACTTGATTCATAAAGGAAGGCTGTCGATACATGGTGCTTCAGGTAGAACATTCAGTGCAGCATAATAAAAGTTACTGTCAAAGGCATGGAAAGGTATCCAAAAAAGCAACAACTGCATTTTTATGATTCATGGCAGAAACAAGAACTGCACGCAACAATGGGCAAAAACACTGAATATCAAAACGCATCTTGGTACAAGAGACAAATGTTCATTCAAAAACAGATGTAAAAATAAAATAAGAAGAAATATTTATCACTAAAATACATTTGCTTTGAACTTGCAAAATAGTGTAAATAAATCTTTCAAATGCTAGTTTCTAAAAAAAGTCTATGAACAAGCAAAACCCTCTGCATGTCTGAATGCAAAAATGTAATGGCACAATTAAGTATGTTACATTCATTTTTATGCAAAATGATTTGGCCTGGTTCAAAGTTTCCTTTCACGGCATATTGCCTTGTTTTTGTAATACACCATTAACAGGTATTCCTGGAGCTTGTAGCTTTTCATTAGTCCTATCGCAGGCTTTTGAGTGGTGCTTGTTCTCTCGGCTCACAACAACCACAGTGAGCTGTTCACTTAGTTTACAACGAAATACTATTTTCAAAATGCACTTCATTTCGAACAAAAACTGTTCTTTGACACATACAAATACAAAAATATCCTCGGAGGTGTCCTTTCTTTGCACCTCGCATCATTTTATCATATCTGAAAAATCCCAATTACAAAATACACACATGTGATTAAATACATACAGTATATCAATAATCAATAATGCATGCATTGGAAATAGTGCCTTTCGAGGCCACTATGTATGCTGTGACTCTTTTTTTTTTTTTTTTTTCAAAAGCAAACTTTCCAGTGCATGTTTAATGAAATTATTTTGTGCATCAAATTCTAGGATTTGCGAAGTTCTCTTCACTTCATGGTCACATGGTTTAGATTAAAAATCAAACGTCACTGGTGAATTTATTGACATTTGTTGTCTCACAAAAGCCAATTTGACATTAAATAGCCTAACAGTGACATTTCTTAAACTGTACTGGTTATACTGATGTGTTTTGATTATCAAACGTCTTCACTGATGAGCAGAGTTGAGAATTAAATCAAAAGAGATAAAACTAGGAAGTACAGTAAGATCAACTTCAAATGTTTTTTACACTGAATGCTGGATTGAACTGATGATGAAGCAGATTTACACTCAATTTTAAGAGAAGTCACCGGTGATAGTTCCCACATGTGTGGATTGTGTAAATATAGAAAAAGCATTTTATTCATTTGATTTTACAGGTTAAACTTCAGTCTCAGTTCTTCAGTGTATGAAGCCTGACAACAAAATCACATGATCTGCAGAGAGAGTTTGATTGTGGATGATTCAATTTAAAACATTCTACACAACAGCAAACACATGAGATATAAAGTTTAGGACTCCCGAGTCTTTTTTTATGCTATTTTCAGTTAATTGTGTGTTCAGAGTTTCTCGTGCAGATTTGTAAAAGAAATAAGAAATTCACTTGCTTGAGCTTTAGCAGTAAAAAATTACACTGAAGCCTTGTAGTTACAAAATGACATGAACATGTTCGGAAATGTAAAAACAGAACAAAATTGATCTTTAATGTCACATTGTGAGTGGGGTGTAAATACTGCAATACTAGTAACAGCTGGCAGATTCGGAAAACAGTCAATAGTAAATAAAATGCAAATTATAAAATAATACTGCTCAATGAATGCTCCACCCAGACAGGGTCATATCATATACTTTACTTGCTTGTACAGATTACAGCGCATTTGGTCTAAAAACTAAGGGCAATGTGTCATGGGAGAAATTTTATTGTCTGGAAATGTAGGTTGCTGTGATGAACCGTTGCATGTGTACAGCAGAAATATATTTAAGCAGAAATTTGGATTTGGTCTCTGAGTCTTTTAATTTGAAAGCATGATATAAAAATGTGACAGAAATATATAAAGGAAATTCAAAATGCTAACTCAATGTGTCATGAAATGAGGCGCGAGCCCATTACTAAAATGCTACATAACCCCTTGTCAGGAATGCACTAATAAAATACAGTATGTCCCTTTTCAACCAGTGACTTGCCTAAATTCAAAGTTAGGAACAAAAACAAATGGAATTTTTCCAGATCCATATTTGTACATTGTGCTGTGCTCGTGCAGCCATGTCATGTTGTGGATCTGATTTATTTGCGTACAGAGAAAAACAGCTTGAGTGAGGCAGGACTGCAGTCCAGGCAGAAAGGCCCAGCTGTTTGGGCTTTTGCATGGGTGAATGCCTACATCACATGCATTCAAACTCATCAATGCGCTGTTTGGTGTTTCCTGACCGGATCTGTCTGAGGGTCTTGTACTTGTCTCGTCCAGCTTTCATGTTCTCTGCATGGATCATGTCATTCACCGTTTTCTTGGTCTCGTCCCGAGCGTTGGCCAGCTCTGAGCTCAAAGCCTGGAAATGCATTGATCACAGTATTAATACACCACAAACACTATCTTATTGAAAAGATATTGAGTATGGTACATATAAAACTCATTCCTATCTCTAAATGTGCAAAAAACATTTTTAATCATTTACACTAACCACATTTTACTTGTCAGATTTTAAAATGCCTTAATTTCCATTAGTGTCCTCTCACCTTTTAACATCAAAAGTGAAATTTGAGATCAGAGAGATGAGGGCTTTTACCTGTTGCGCCAAATTTTTTAGTGCATTCCCATTATTTTATTTTATTTTTTTTGTGGCTTTTTTGCCTTTATTCGATAGCACAGTGAGAGATAGACAGGAAAGGGGGAGGCAGAGAGAGGGGGAATGACATGCAGGAAAGGTCCGCCCGACACGGGACTCGAACCGGGGACGCCTGCGTTGCGGACTGTAGCCTCTACATGGGGCGGCTGCTTTAACCACTGCGCCACGCACCGCCCCTGCATTCCCATTATTTGCACTAAACGGTGACTAAAATTGTCATTTGACAACCTAGTGTGCAATTTATTTATTTGTTTTATTAAGATCTTTGTAGAACTTTGTAGAATTTCAAAAGGACACACGGATACTTGAAATGAATGAAATGAAATAAATTGAAATAAAATGACAAATAGCCCTTTGGTTTTATCAATCCCAAAGTCTAATGACAGATGAACTGATTGTTGTAAACTTACAAGTAGATGCTTCTGCAGACGTTCATTCTTCTCGGCCTCGGTCATGCGCTCCTCTTCGCTGCGGTCCTTGTACGTGGCGGCGGATGTGAACTCTGCGCTGGCCTCGGCGCTGCTCTCGTCATTCTCGTCGTGCTCGTTCTCTGCGTTGAGCGGCTCCTGAACGTGAGCGGACATCACTTTGTTTTTAAGCTCTTCTTTGGTCTTCTCCAGGTCGTCCTGCACCATGGTAGCCTGAGGGAACGCAGAGTAAAGAGGCGATTATGAATTATGTTTGTTATATACTGTAACAACTGCAACCACATAGATAAAATAAGTAGACAGAGATTCAGAGACTCCCCTCAACACAAAAGAAAAGAGCTAAATTCTTCAAGCCAATAACAAACTTGGGCTAAATCCAGAAATTACATTTGAATTTACTGTTGTGTGTAATATTCTGACTTTATATATATATATATATACACTGTATATATACTGTATATATCCTGCTGTAAGAAGATGTAGCATGTGTACAGTGCTTAATGCACATAATGACATTGCTAGTATGCTTCTAATACTTGATATTATATGTTGATCTTTAACACGTTCACTGTTGTTATTTTAGCATGTTCGCGGCGTGAATCAATCAACTGCAGATGAATTAACTAATCGTTTCAGCTCTGGAGACTGCACAGTTTTAGAGTTTAAACAATCAATCAAATACACTAACAGTCTATCTCAGCCAACAGCAATTTGTATTAAAAAAAGAGAACAGGAATTTAAAAAGGGAAATAGAGAAATAACGCTGTAAATAGTGTCACATTTACACCTGTTCTGCCTTGCTTGCCTGTTTTATTTTCTTCAGTTCTTCTTTAGCTAATTTATGTAATTTATTTACTTTTTTGATACTTTCAACTATCAAAATAAATACAGGAAACAAAGTATAAATCAGAGCGTTTGTGCTAGACTTTGCTGGAAAATTAGAGGCAATTATGAGTAAGACTGGAATGTCGACCGAGTGCCAAAATGGAAACCACCACTTAGCCCTGCATTCTTTTATGGGCCAGAATGTTATAATGGGGTAAAAGAGTTAAACAGGATTTCCCTCACACAAAGAAAGCCGTCACCACCGCAAACAGTGTGAGTCACACTGACCAGAGAGCATGAAGGGGCTGGGCAGGCACTCACGCTTTTTACCAAAAAAGACATGAGGCGAGCTGGGAGCTTTCACCCCACCCCCCAAAAAACACACAACAACAGGACCCCAGGAATGTGTGTCCTCACTCTGTCACAAAGGAGTGGGCTACGTGATCAGCAGAATAGCACACAGATGCCATTTCATTTGTACCTATGTTGGATAAATTCACAACAATTTCATTATAATGAGGTTTTCATAAATCGTTACTAAATACATGTATTTGATGATGAAATAATACATTATATATATATATATATATATATATATATATATATATATATATAAAATGTATTATTTCATCATGTCTTTCTTAATATTGAGCTTTTTGGGTCCACACTATGGATACAAGTCATTTTTCAGATGTAAAAATCCTTTCAAAACAACATACTTGTGAATCCTTGATAAATAACATAGAGAAAGAAAGAAACTTGTCACTGCAATCAATGGAAAATGACTATTGGTCATTATAAAGACAGTAGTAACTCAGACCACACCTTCTGTTGCCACTCTACTGCCTCATCTTCCTTCTTCTTCTTGGCATCCTCCAGGAGGGAAATCTTGGAGGTCAAATCAGCCAGCTCTGTGGCCTGAAAGAGCAACATTTTCTGTTAACTAGTTTTCTTGATATTGATATTTGGATGATCAGCGAACAAAGGTTGACAAATTGTTTCTTTTTAGGTTCAAACCCATGGTGAAAGAAATATTTTGTGAAAACTGACCAGGTGCTCCTGGTTCTTCATCTGGTTCTCCGACTGCTGCAGCAGCGTCGTCTTGGCTTCTTCAGCAGTTCTCAGATCAGACTCCAGGCGCTCAGCCTCCTCCTGCGCTCGCTTCCTCTCCAGCTCCAACTCCAGAGCCTTGTGTGTTTGCTCCTCCAGCTCTGTGCACACACACATTCACACACATACACAGTACAGGTAAGTGTATGTTGAAAAAAACAAAAAACAAAAACACTACCAGGAAACTTTCCTTGAATACCGACAAGTCACCCACCTTGCTGGGCTTTTTTTGTCTGCTCCTCGATCTGCTTTAATCTCTCCATTAACTCCTCCTTTTCCTTTTCAATCTTTTCCTTTTCCTTTTCTGCAACTTCTCTTTTCCTCTTTTCGTTTTCCAGCAGAGCTCTAATGAAAACAGAGACAAAACACACAATACACAGTGTATTAGGTGGTGATACAATAAACAGGAGGATCTGTAAAAGTAGATAATCACAATGACAATCATTTCATACAATGGGTATTAAAAAATACACATGTTTTTTATGTCATAACCATAATACCGTTAACATACTGTATCACAGGGCTTCAGGGTTAAAATGGACGTTTCTGTAGCTAACTCTTGTTGCATGACATATTTTAAAAGCAGGTCAGTCGTCTGCTTTATAAACCAACAGACTGCGGTTTAAATGTTTAGTGTAAAAGGTTATTTCCTGAATTTTCTTAAATAAATTCAAACATCAGAAGTCGCGCAGAATAATCACATCTACGTCTGATTCTTCTGACAGCAGCTGGTGACTCTTACCTCTCCATCTTCTTGTGATTCTTCTCCTCCCGGGCCTGAGCCTTCATCTGCTGCACTTCGATGGTGTCAGGTTTGCGGCGGCGCATATACAGCTCATGGTTGCCCATGCACAGAGCCAGGATGCGCTTGTTGATGCGCAGTCTCGGAGCGTAGAATACAAAGTCCTAAACCAACAGCAACATTAAGCGTCTTTAATCAGACTTGTAAACACAGATGATCAGTTCATCGTGACACGTTGCCTGTTACTAAGTGTTTACGTACCGGTGCTTTTTTGTCAATAGGTTTGATGACAAACTTCTTGTCATTGAAGGAAATGTTTCTTATTTCACTCCAAGGGAATCCAATTTTGGGTGTCATCCTGTTAGCAAATGAAAAAACACTCTGGGTCAGCTGCATTATATTTGCATAGGGATTAGTAATATTACTGCACGTATGGTCATTTCTCACTTGTCATTCTGTTCGTATATGTTGAGGCCCAATGCATCCACTCCCAAAAACAGCTCTGTTCCTTTCTTGTTCTTGATGTTGAAGTAGTTGACTCCATACATCTCAAGGTCTTGAGCGATCTTCAGATACTCCATCATGGATTCCTCTCTGTGGACGAATACAGAATGATGACATGATGATGTGCTGTGTTTAACTAGCGCTCGTTCACCCTGGCCACTGCACAGATAGATCGTATCAGACAACACTGAGCTCCAGGAGGCAGAGATGTGTGAGATGCACAGCAACCAGGCTGAAAATAAGCTTCGACAAGAACAGTGAAGCGGAAAGTTCAGGCTAGATACGTCTGAGGTCGTAGTGTTAGATTGTGATTCAGTGTTTACTATAATCTCCGATGACTGAAACACTAAAGACAGACAGAATCAGCCGCAGTATTCCCCTTAACACACTTCTGTTGGAATTTTGGGGGGGAAATAGTGTGAACGATCGCTGTTATTGAAAGAGAAAGGGAACAAAGATGGTTCTCTCCTTTGTTTGTTTGTGTGAGTTCAGACATAGACAAGTGAACATGTGGTCACCTCATCATGCCCTTGTGCTCTTCGTGCCACACTTGAATCCTCTCCTCCCACTGGTCCTTGTTGAGTTTGTGCTGGTCCATAACTCTGTGAGAAAGAGGCATCTGAGTGTCAGAGGTCATTCACTATCTCACTCAGATAGGTGTCTGATAGCTGAAGAAGAAAACGTGTGTGTTACCTCTGAGGGAGCAGCTGTTCACTGGACAGATAGCCCGGCGTGTGGACTTCCTTGTTGTAGTCACCATACTTGGCCTGGACAGCGTAGGAGGCCAGGAGGACTGCTGTCTCTGGAGGGCAGTAAATATCGTCATTTAAGATTCCCTCCTTCACCTGCAGGAAGAACAGCCGCTGCGTGGCGTCCTGGATTAACTCCTCCGACACATCCTCGGGGTAGAATTTGGCACGGAACTTAAACAGCAGCGGGCTTTCCTTCCTCACGTCCTGGGCTGTCACCTAAAATAAAACGTTACATGGGTGAGGGCCAGAGCTTCCACAGACAACGAGTCCAGTCTAGACAAAGGGGGGAAGAAGAGAGTTGTCAAAGCTAAATAATGAAGAGCTCACCTTCTTATTGAGCTTGAGCCATGTGGAGAAACCCTTTGTGTCCTGGTACTGGAGCCCAAAGTACCAAACCTCCCGCAGCCCGATGGTCTTAACCACCTTAAAACAGAGAAGAAGAACCGTTATCAATGGGACGTTTCCCTGGCACAACGACACACTCCACTCTTCACAAACATAATACAAATAATAAATAACAAATAATTATTTATATATGTGACTGAATATCCATTGAGTATTTGAATTTTACTTTTTTTCTTTCCAAAATATCAAACATTTCATGGTTGTGGCTTTTTAGATCTAAAATGTGATGCTTTTTCCTGCGTTACATCACAGTTAATTGAATATTTCTGGGTTTTGGTTATCAAAAACAAAATAAACAAACAAGACATCTCTTTAAATGTGACCACTTTAGGCTCACAGATATATTTTTCCACTATTTTCTGATGTTTGATATTCCAAAACGATCAATAGATTACCTAACACAGACACTACAAATACAGATTATTTTAAGACCTGAAGAAAATTAGTTTGTTAGAAATAATAACCTCTAAACAAATGTAATTTTATCTTAATGAAAAATGAATTGTCTGATTCATACACAAAAAAATCAATTTCATATCCACAGCTATCCAGTTAATATGGTAATTTTACTATAGTAAGAAATACACACAACTTTTGTTCCACGCAAAAAGTGGGGGGTTTAAATACACAGCATAACAAAAACAAACTATTATACTATACTATTATAATGATGATGATGATATCTGCTTCTGTATAACAGTGGTTAGAAGTGAGTAAGTACAAGCTCCTCATACCTGGTCAAAGAGCTGCTTCCCTGTTGTATTGGGCTGAATGGCGAACTCCAGTTCAGCATCCATTGTGGTGACTCTTACGCTAATCTGAGGAAGAGAGGAAATTGGAAGAATGAGCCATTTTTAGATGCAGACATAATTTTGGGCACAGGAAGTTAAAACATCTCACGTGACGTCATTATATCACTGAGCTAAATTCATCTTAATTCCTTCATCATTACCCTCGGCGTCATTATCAGGATATCACTGACTCCCGTGTGTCAAAGAAATTGATCCGTGCTGATGTCTTCGATTTGTTTTATCGTTTCAGCAATCACTCCTTTTTTCAAAATTGTTTGACTATTAATCATTTGATGCTTGAACTGAAAAGAACGATTTTAATTTAAAAGCCGCCATAGATAGATAGATAGATAGATAGATAGATAGATAGATAGATAGATAGATAGATAGATAGATAGATAGATAGATAGATAGATATGTTCACTTAAGTGCAGGTTTAAATTAATACATTTTAATTTCAAATTATCTGAATAACCCTCACTACACACATGCAAGGCCAACAGCCCAATCACATCAAATTAATCATCATGTGATGAGAAATGATATAATGATCAACACTTGTGTCTCTTGTCTCTGTAATGTGTTCAACAAATGTACCAATCTGCCTGTAGTTGTCTGTATCTGCCTTAGTATAGAGTTTATCTGCAGGAAGTAACCACATCCTCTGGTGGTTGGGCCTTGTGAGGCACCGCTGCTAAACACCGAGCCCTCATGAGAGTCGTCTACATCCTGCCATGTATCAAGCAACCTGTCAGCTTTCTGCTAAGCTATCTGCTGTGGCAGGGTTGAACAAGAACCGACTGTGAATAACTCATTTTGTTAAAGCTGGTTATTAAGCTGGTGCTGCACTTCTTATTTGAAACATTTGGGGATTGTGCAATCATGTGTCAAAAACTGAATAGATTTATTTAACCTCAGGAATTCCCTGAATAAGTAGAATAACTTTATTTCTGTATGACTATGGAAACTTTCCATGTCTCCTAGAGATGACGGGAACAGCAGTGTGCATGTCTATGGGGAAATAACTGCACAGTCTGAGGCCCACGCCTGCCCTGAACAACAATGGTATGCATTATTTTCCAGTTGCGGGGCTGATTAGAGTTGCGTTCTTTCCCATTCATGTCAGCAGGACCCCATTTACTGCTCAGGACACTTGCCACTCTGTCACTTCCTGTCATCACCAGCAGTGAGTTGGAGTGTAACCTTCAATCTGGGCCTACACACACACACACACACACACACACACACACAGCAGCAGCAGCACAGATGTTCAGAGTTGTCTAGACGTACGACTCTTTAAATGTGCAGCTCTGAACTTCGATGAACGTTTCTTTTTCCATTCATGCAGATAAGAGCAGAGTTCACGGCCGCCCCTTGCTTTAAGGTCTAAGCACTTTCATTTCCTGAGTGCGAATGGTTAATCTTGCATGAAAAAGGAACTACGCTTATAAATTTTCTGCCTGGTTAGGGTGTGTCTCTTATGGCCAGAACTCAAAAACACTTAACACACTATTATTAGCACATGCTCAAAAAACCCTCTCAGGCCCACGTGTCATGTTTCCATGACTTACTGCTAACTGCTTTTTCTCACACCAAAACTATATAAGGCAAATAATTCCCCCAGTTTTTACCAGCAAAATCTGACAGAATTAACTAATATGTAATGTGACAGGGATTTAATAACTAGCTTTACGACAAACTTGTCAAAATTGGCTTCTTGAGCGGGATGACGGGAATCTCATTTTGTTTTTGGTCATAAACCAAAACAACAATTAGATTTTAACCTGAAGATGGAACCAGATGAAAGTGAAAGAGGAAATTAAAGCATTAACTGTAATTTGCAGAAAGTGGACGTGTTTGTCATTGGCTTGTCACAATACCAGAATTTCAGTAGTCGGTACCAATATGGGTGAATTTCCACGATACTCGATACTTGTTCAACACCATGATAAAAAAAAATCAAAAACCAAACCCATGTACTTCTAAATTCACTGCTTTATTAAAATCTGTTTCACATCAAAATTTCAAATAATTAATTCCACTGTGCTTCAACAACTTCTCAAACTGCACAGAAGTTCAAGTGCAGGCAGCGCCAGCAACATGAAGTTAAGATGTTTAAATGGTAAACATGGCTCGACACAAACAGAGAGTCATGTTGTTGTCATTACTTGCATCCTTCAAGTAGTTAAACAAGACAACTATTGCTCTCATTAATTCACTTTACTTTTTTCAAGTTCATAATTACTTGGCTTCCATCTGCCTCAAATGCAAAGTATCTCCACACACGACTCTCACTACCTGACTTTGTGTTGCCTTGTAGAAGCCATTTTTTTGGTAGCTGGCTTCCTCAGCCCAGACTCACGTGCACACCGCCCCTGTCGGATCTGACTGGATTTTTTTTGCGTGTTGGCATCTACTTGGTACCAAAGTATCGGTTCTCATGACAAGTTGACAACCCCAGTTTAGATTTCGACTGAAATGTTAACCTAAAAGTGAACCCCAGGAAACACCTCAGGTTAAAAAGGAACCGAAACTGCTGAAACTCAGCAACAGACCGGGGCGGAAACACTGATGTAAGGATTGTTTAGCTTTTAATTTTTTATTAGCTTTGTCCAGTGAATTGAACTTTGATTCAACATCACACATGTGGGTACATACATAATCTTTATATTCAGAAACTACATTACTGTGTGTTACACAAACCATTTGGCACGCCCATAAATATTCAGAGAGCTCCTGGTATTGAGTCACCGCCCTCACACTGCCACACCAGGGTGTTATCTCTGTGTGTTGTTCAGCTGTTCAATCCCCTCATACCAGGGCCGAGGCAACATGTAAGATACCAACAAGTTGTTCTGGGATGGTCCCCCCAACGCTGGTTCATTTTACATTCCCAGGCCTGGTCCAGTGTAACGGTGCATTGTGTGTCTGTGTGTCTGTGTGTGGTGGACTGAACACAGCAGCATATCTCACACACACACACACACACACACAAACTCTTATACATTACACACTTATATCTTAAAACAATAAAGAGATTCAGACTGACAATACACATGACGGCTGATAAACCTGACTCAGACTTCTGAATCATGCCATCCATAACAGTTACACAAGGTCAGCAAATAAGGTCAACAAGTCCTGACAATGGATCCGCCCCGGTAACCACGGCAACCACGCCGACAAGCTACCCCACTACCTGATTCACAGCTGAACTGAAAAGACAAAAAACTGTGTGGAGTCAGTGGACACCACAGCACAGCAGCAAGCAAAGCACAAAAGATAAACAGTCGTGTAGAGACGGAAACTAAGAGTCTGATTCAATTAGCTCGTGTTGAACAGCTACAACGTGCAGAGGACGGCCGCTCTCCTCTGTCGATGCCAACAGCGTGCAGTTAACACACCGCTGAATATTAAGTGTGAAAATGTGAGGAAATGTGATAGTGATGACCCATCCTGTGTGAAGCACCGCATAACAACCTCGTTATGAAATCGCTCAAAGCTAATCATCATACAGGGGAAATCATGTGAAAAAACCTGTGAGCAAGACGACAAGCATTTTCAAAACCAATACACAAGTATTACCATTATCTACTTCAGAGTAGCTACCGCAAAAACCGGTTTACTTCCTATGTAAAAGTAAAGGGAACGTAGGATTTGGAGGGAATGTATGCAGACAGGAGGAGGAAGGATGACAAGAGGATAAGGTTTCCCTCTATGTGGGGGGGCAGTTCATGCAAAGGAGAGGGGTCTTCAAGAGCTGTTTCCCACGACCACTGTTTCCTAAATTGTTGTTTTTGAGAAAACAACCATGATGATCATCGTCATACATCCCATAATCTACATTGCGTTGACTTGCGTTATCTCGAATTTAGTGCATGTGACTGACTATTTTATCTACAAGATGCTGCTACTTCTTGCCAAGTGGACTATAAATTAGCTACCTCAGTTTTTTATTCTAATGACATATTGTCTTGAATTTTGTGTTAGATTATCACAGGTTGTTTTGAGGAGAGTGGGCTTATTTAACAATACCTGTGTTCCCAATTTGTGTTTGATTATAAAACTTTTCATGACCAAACATACGCTTTATTTGATTCTGATACCTTCTCAGTCTGTTTTGTGTGGTAATGATTTGTCCTCCTTGAGCCTGCCATAATAATACTCGACCATAATACTCCAGATCCAGAGCAGGACACAACATTTACCACACAAACACAAGCTCTAGACAGTGATGTAGTATCATACCGGGCCGGCTACCGCTTTAATGCCCTAGTGCTCTGCTTATTTAATTGTTTTATTGTGTACACACAATTTGAACTTTGCTGGCTTGAGAGTTACTGTATACCAGACAGTTTATTTTACTTAGAGTCAGATGAATGATCATCTATTCATCTGTCATGTCATTGTAACATCTAATGATTGTGATATTTTAGCATCTACAGCCATAGGTTAGGTTATGTGCTGTACAAATGATTAGATTATTCAAACTTTAAATGTTTTGATTCTAGCAGCAACTGCATAAATCATCAAGAAATCAGAATATGTTTAGAGAAATAGATAAAGAATCAATAATACTTACATTCAGAAGTTTTTTTTTTTTTTCACAACCTCCGAACAGAAAACATTCAACTAGCTGCGTGCGTACCCCTGAAGTTTTGACTGTAGTTTGTCCACCTCCTGTACACACTGTTAATCTGCTCTGCTATGTACTCTAGACCCCTCTAATCCCCTGCTGGCATACCGCTGGCTCTTTCCATTTCCCATTTCTCCATAGACACACTTGTTAAAGCTCTGGGTCGTCCTGACAAGAAAACAGCACCTGTCATAACTTCTACACAGTGGGACAAAATGGGTGAGTTGTGTTCCAGTTTTGTGCGATGATAATAACAATACTTCCCTCTGTGTCTTGTGTACTTGTGGATAGAAAAGTGTTAAGTGTTAAGATGATTAATTTATTCACGGTTTGTGAATAATGAAATAACAGGTTTAAAAACAGGCAGGTCGTCGCCTGTGCTAAAGTAGGAAAATAACAGAACAACAAACTATTACTTTAAAATCCATTTAGTAATATACAACAGTGAGCTGTTACAGGGTCAGAGTTTAACAATAAGGCTGAATATTAGCCTATATTATGTTTGTGTTTGTTTAGTGCTTTGGAAAAAATATCTCATTGGAATGTAATTTCATGTAAACTGCTTCCTTTACAAAGCAGACAATAATCCACAGCTACAGATCACAGCAAGACCTAAACAATATACATGTGAGACTGCTTTAGTTTCACTATAGGATGGATAATAAGACTTTGAGGACTGATAAATACAAACCTACAGCAAGTCTTGAACTGGTTGCACTGCTGTAGTGCAATCTAAAGTGGAGCATGGCATCTGAAGACCACGCAAGGGGAAGCAGGGAGGAGACCAGCTAGACCATGATGTGAAAGTCCTTATAAGGCTGCAGGCGAGGAAATTACCAGAAAGGAACTGATGTAAGTGCAGAAACCTTGAGTCACAACATGACTTCCTTGGGAAACTGAAGCACTGCCAAGAGGAGTCCAGCAAAGGCAGAGTTTCTCAATAATTACAGCTTCTATGAAACATTGAGGATTTCATATTTAACTAAAACACTGATTAAACAAACTGTCTGAAAAACCAGGACACACCAAATGGAAAAACTATTTTTAAGCCATCAGTCTTTTATACGCTATGAGTCAGCTTCTTGTGGCTGTGATTAGTGATTGGGAACAACTTTCTCTGCCTGCGCACTGAGTTTTGGACTATTTGCTGAATCAGTGTGTTAGCTTCCTTCTTTCATGCTCCTTGTCTGTTGCATATTCACATGGCGCAGCAGCTAGGTTTACTAAAGGAAACAGATCACAGAGTGTGGCAATAACAGAGCTGTATCTAAACCACTTCATCGTTCATCAGGCGCAGTGATCTCAGGAAGAGATAACTTGTTGCAATGCAACACCTGTATTTCACCATCTGCACGGAGGAAATGAAACATCTTCTTTGTTGCTCCCCATTTTATATGTTTTTATATTGGTAGCAAATCATCACACGTTGCTAATTGATTCCCATAAGCATTAATGTCTAACATATCTCATAATCCTATTCTGTGATTTTTCATGCCCCTGTTTATTTTAATAAATCTCCTGTTCTTTTTCTACCATCTATCGGTTTCACTATACTTTTCAAACTCTGTTTCATATCCTCTACAGCAGCAACGCTCTGAACCTCAACTAGTGAACTGTGCTTGTGAGCTCTATCCAAACAGCTTCTTTTGAGGTCTCTGAGGTTGCTAGCTGTCTACTGCACTATATGGGCTGCTACTTGGGTGTTGCTGAGCATCACCGCTGCACTCTTGAGAGATTTGGCACAAAGACAGGATACTAAGCGAGGGACTACAATGGAAGGCCAAAGATGACCAGAAAATATAAATAAAGTGAGTGTATAACAGCTTTGCAGTGGTGCAAAACATCTGAGAGCCCATTTAACTGCAGATAGTTCACCTCCGTATCTCCTACTCCTCCTGCTACTACAAACAGGATATTAACCTCTTATGATCAATAATGTATCACTGCTCAAATGTTGATTGACTATAAAAGTTTTATTAACTCCATTGCAGTCCTTTTTTTTCCTTACTAAACACATCCCTTCCTTAAAAGGTCCCTGAAATTGTCTGAAATGCTGCTATGAGTGAAGGAATTCCTCTAGGAAAGTCTGGGCTAGTAAAGGCTATAAATGCCAGGATGCCATAACTTTTTTTCTTCTGGTTGACAGCCGGGAAAAATATTGAGGAAGTACTAGCAGAAACAATACTGCAGGAAAAGACCAGGTACAACCCTTAGTACCATTTTTTTCTTTGTGCCATTTGGAAGTGCAGGAGTTCACAGGATACTTACGTATATGACATGCACATGTGCACTAATTTGAAGTATTTTCCATTACATTTTGACATTTAATTAGTGAATGCTCTAAAAAGTAAGACCTAGTATCACACTGGCTAAAGCTACAGGGTGCTCAGTATATAATGATTATAATTTGGGGTGAAGTATGGGCCTAAAAAAGCTACTCTGGGAAGAAATCAGATCTAATCTAATACCGCTCCTTTAAAAGATACATATTTAATCAATACATTGTTTCTTAGCTTTTTCTGTATAGATAACATTCATCTCATGGGTCATAAGTTTGTAGAATAATGTTTCTTTTATTGTCAGTGTGCATGTGGGTATCACAGCTCAGACCGTGGCAAACTGTAGATAAGGAGGTTGACCACACAGATTCCACAATATCGGTCCTCTTATTATAACAAAAACCTGCTATTATGCTGAGTCAAGGCCCAACTCGTGCTAAGCAGGGACAAACATGGGTTAGTGAGATCACTTTCACTCCTGTTTGCCACCAATGAAAGCACAAGTTGCACCGCTGGCTGGGGTTTGGCGAATCACAATATTGCTGGAATAAAAGACAAAGAGTGAAGTCTGTGTGTGCCGAGCTTTCCTCTTGTCTTTGTTCAGGCCCCTACCACCACCACCACACCACCACCCACATTAATCTACTGAGCCCTGTGTGTGTGTGTGTGTGTGTGTGTGTGTGTGTGTGTGTGTGTGTGTGTGTGTGTGTGTGTGTGTGTGTGTGTGTGTGTGTGCTTCAATTGATAACACAGCTCAGAGCAAAAGAATCTCATCCCTCTTTTCTTATCAGTGGGAACATGCCATCAAATCTGAGTGCCTCCTTACATGCTACCCCCCTAACTTTAAATTTGCCTCCATTTGCTCCAGATTTGTGCTCACAGCTGGCCCCAGTGACAGTCCACAGCTACCTCCTCGTTAGCCCGTGGAGAGAGAGACAGAGGAAGAGAGGGAGAGAAGGAGGGAGGGAGGGAGAAGGAGGGAGGCCCGGCCCTAGGAGGACTAGCTCGCCCGCTACAACAGGCCACACAGCGGCTTCAGCTGGAAAACAGCCCCCTTGCCTTAAAAATGTGACTGCGGGCTCTTCCGTTGTGGACAAAAGCTCCGCATAATGCAGCAGGCCTGGGGCCCTGAATGAACAGCTCTGATTAAAAGGCGCTAATTTCAATGAGCACACAGGCGGGAGCGCGCACGCGCACACAACTAACGGAAAGTACCCCAGTAATCCTCGTGTGAGTTTGAAAGGATGTAACAGATTTTAAACATAGGCCCTATCCACTAATATGTAGCAGGGGTGTGATATACGTTGCTTTTAATGTTAGTATTTAACACCAGACACATATTCAGCCCCAGGAAGGAAAAAAAACCCCCCCACAAAACCAAACACAGTGTAGACACAAAGATAGACACAGTTCACGCATGATAACGGTAACGGAGGTCCAGTCTTACCGTTTTCGGCATCTTTCCTCTCTTTTACGTCCGGTTCAGGTTCAATTTGTAGAAAGTTATTAAATCTGACGAGCAGTTAGCGAGACCGACAAAAAACTTTTTCCCATCAGAACAACGGCGCCAAACAAACGCCCTCCGCTCGCGAGGGGACAAACGTCACTTTTAGCTTGAGCACGATGAGCTTCCTTCAACCGCACGCTGGTCAAAATATATTTTTCTTTGTTTCGCCTTAAAGTGAAATGGACTGGAGCTTGATTTCCTGCTAACGGTACCCTGACTGCAAAACCACACCCAGGCCAGATGACAGGACAGCAGCCAGCCAGACTGAAAGGGAGGCTTCAGAGCAGCAGACTCCGCCCGCAGCGCCGCATCATCACCACCACCATCATCATCATCATCATGGCTGCAGCTCAGTCAGAGCTACACGTACAGAGTAGACACAGAAAGTTGAGCTGAGCTGCAGCCTCTCTCAAAAATAAAAACCCCTCATTATACCCCAGTAACACAACCAGGAGAGCTTTTAAAGCCGAGTAGGGGCAGAAATGTGGATGAATCCAACAGATAGACGTCAAACCTATAGGGCCTTTACATTTTCATTTACACTTCATTTCACAATTCAAACACTAGAGGTCCAGGCTCTGATAGGAACTAACAAAAATGAGTAACAATGAAATATGAAATTGCATTTAACATACCATACAGCTGGACTAAAATATATTTATTTCATCAGCTTAAACTGAACTTAATTTCAATTTATTTCAGTTTAATATTCAGTCAATATACTGTAGACTCATATTTCATTTTGAAATATGTTATCCCTCAGACTGCCATGTTTGTGCACATCTCTGACACTGGATTTGAGACCCAGTATCCTTCAGTACATTAGAGGTTTTGCATTTTGCCTGTGAGGTTAAACTGTGGGGCCTGGAGATCTGCAGAAAACCGTCTACTTATTGTAAAGCATAAATGTGGTGAAGACACTAGTGATAACTGACGTTTTAGATGAGCACTGCAACATTTTCACACTCACCTCAAGAGCGTTTTGCATCTGGATTTTAACTTTGGATAGTGAGCGGCTACAGCTCAGTGGTCTTGTGAATGAGTCAAAGTGAAAGCCTCTGCGCACTAAGGTGGTTTCATGTCAGGGTGAAACGTGTAAAGCACTGACAAACTGAAACAGCAGTTTGGCGTAGAAACTAACCAACAAGTTGTGCTGCTAACTAGTAGCCTATTTAGTTTTTATAACCAAAGGTGAAGCAGAAGTGATAACCTTCTTCTTCTTTTTCATTATTATTATCATGTTGTGATAAATTCCTGTTCCTACACAGGTTACCATTGTTGTAACGGTAGTGGTTGCAAAAAATAAAAAAAAATCAGACATTGCACCAGAAAATTCCAGCTGGGCCATGTGGTGACCAGGGTGGCGTAGTATGGTGTGAGACTGAAGTTGTTTTCATGGTTATCCAACCATTGTGTGATGGCTCGTGCCCTGTGGAGGGATAAATATTGTCCTGGAAAGTCGGCTTCCAGCAGGACAGAAATACCACTCTGAATATCTTTGTGCTTTCTAAAAAATTACACTGCTCTGTCAGAGGTTCAGTGGGCCGAAAGTGTGTCGAATAACATCTCCCTCGCCTTAACAGAGAGTTTGTAGGTACTGCTAAATCAGGAGCGAAAGGGCCTTCAGGTCTTTTAACTTGTCTTTTTGCACCAGATGGAGTACGATGATTCAGTGAACCATACGTTTCCCCCAGTACTTAGTAAACCAAAATGTTTCTTCGTCTTTGTAGGTGCAGTAAATGCTCAACGCTGTTTAAGTCCTTAAACATCTGTCTCAGGCTCCTCTGGATTAAACTTCATGCTTGCTTACACCAGAGAATCTGTGGTCAACACTGTCAAACTGAGTTGCCTGCCTTCTCTTCCTCCACAGCTATTTATTTGGATATTCAAATTCCCTTTTAAGTTCTGTGCTGTAAAATTGAGTAAAAAAGAAAAAGATCTATATTCTGGTTCAAGCATGATGGGACTTCCTGGTAAAAAATAAGGGAAGAACAAAAATAAAGACTACATTTTGGAGACCTTGGGCACCAGCTGATGCTTTAATACTCCCAGAGTGAGCACAGCACAGAGATGTCACTGTGTTGTATGTTGACCCTGCACTCCCAGGGCAGGATGACCCACCACAGCCTCAACCTCAACCAATGAGCTTCTTACGACTGCTGCATGATCTTGAGTCAAAAACTAGTTATCCACTTATCACATGTTTTTGCCTGAGAGTTGCGTGATATCTCTGTGATGTTTAAAACAGAGTAAGAGGTCATCTTCTTTTCACTGTTACCCCAGGGCACTCTCATTAAATAGAACATATTAATACTTTTAGGACTCAGACTTCAGAGCCAAATTTTGTCTCTCTTTTTTTTTCCAGGCTGGATATAGTTGAATGCTCTGTTCATTTCACTTTTATTCTTTGCAGACCTGATAGAAATGGGAAAATATATCTTCAAAGTTTTACATGTCTCCATATATTTTATTATTAGTCATAGAAGGGACATTTTTCTTTTAGCAATTGTAGGTTTAGTGTCTGCTAATTTCATGCAAGTCTGAACACATGTGCTGAGCTATTGCACCATTTAACCAGCAGATAGTGCACATGTGGTGTGTAATCTGCTGCACAACTACAGCAGCTGAACCAAGGAAGACGTTTAAGATATTAGATGGCAATCAATGGAGACTTCTTGATGACTCGAGGTCTAAATTAAACTAAACCTCTATTTCCTTAATAAAGATGCATAAAAGTTATTACATAGGTTTGATTCCCACAAACTAATACACACTGATTGCTATATATAACTATTAACTTTTTTTATGAGTTATATAGTGTATATATATATATTTTTTTTTTACTTTTCTTCACTTCAGACAAAAACTTGACATGACAAGACACAAACTTTTGTGTTTCTGCAATCTTGTCTTATTTTATTTATTTCATTATTTTATTCACAAAAAAAGAAGGAAAAAAGGATAAAAACACAGTTTGAAGAGAATTTTGCTTTATTAACGGAGAGAAACACATTTTGTCATTAAGACTTACATTTTGTTTGAGTCTACAGACCCAAATAGTCTATTTTTGTATATTTTGGTCTATAAAAGCAACGCTTTCCATTCAGTGTGGTTTACAATACTGCAGATCATCACAACACAAAAAAACTTGCTTTAAATTTCCCTTTTTACATTGCAGACACAATGGTCTACTCAAACAGGAGACCTACACTACTTCAGAAAGGTGAGCACTGCATTGTTCAATAGAAAACAACCAAGTATGTGATTTAAAATGTTTGTGGTTTAACCTGAGTTTTACACTGTATATATGTACAGTCAGTGTTAAAATTCATGTGCCTCTTGTCGTAGCATTTTGTGCATCAAAAAATTCAAATTTTAAATTCTACCTTAGCGCAAACTGCAAGACGCCAAGAGGCTCACAATTATCTGACCATAACCGTTTGTGTATGTGTGTCTGAACCAAGTCTCCTAACAGGTACGCAATGTGTGCACATCGAAAATCACTTTGGTCTTGATCTTAGCCATTAACAACCAATCCTGACCTCAAGTTACTATCATACTCACAACATCAGTCTTAACATCTTGAAAATAGCACTAGTCTAATGCAAACTGGCCTCAGATACCAAAAAAATTTTTCATTACAATTGGTGAATATTTCAATAATAAAAGAAATCACAATTCAACACACCTCGGCTTTGTCATCATACAGGGTTAGTCATTAAATCAACAGCCAAACACTTCAATAAATCCCAGTTTTTAAAGGATCTTAATCTTCAAAGAGCCTTAAACACCGAACACAAATCTGAAGAGAAGCCGACACTGAATTTACCATTCAGAATCAGGGCGCTACTGATAATCATCTGTGTCTTGTTGATCAGTTGAAGGGCGTGGGGTGACATCATCTGGCACCCAAACCTCAGCCAGTTACAGATTATAGTTTCTGTATAATTATTTTGACCGTTTGTCACACTAAACACAAATTTGCGTTTGGTGTTAAGTTCCTCTTTGTTTACAGTGCATGGAAAATAAATCCTTTATCTTCTCAAATATAGAATTCATTGCATGACAACCCATGTGTTGAAATATAAGAAATTACATTTGACAAAGCCACCCAAGAATAACTTTGGCATATTTTATTAGGCAAAATGTATTCAAAAATATTGAAATTCCCATTAAAATAGCATAAAGCAGACATGTCAGCTTAGAGGAAATAGATGCACTTAACGAAGGTGCACAGTTTACGACACAGAAATCTAATTATTTGAACAACTGAAGTAACTGTTACATTTACAGATCGCTTTCTATATATATATTTACACACACACGTGTGACTGTACAAAGAGGACATGATGCTTACTGCTGTACACAGGGAATCTGTGCACTTCTAGGTAGCAGGTAAATGTCCCTGTAAATTAACTACTGTACCCAGTAAGAATTAGTACATACCAATGGGCTACTCCCAGTGACACACAGTGTCACAAACATTATGGCATTGATTGTTTTCCCCTTTATTTAAATAAAACTATTTTCATATTATACATTTCATATTTTGTTACATTCAAGGTATAGATACAATTTGTATCAACAAGCAAAAGTCAATTCTAGACATTTGTGGCTTATTTGTTTGCGGCACTTAGAAAAGGGAGGGTGGGGACAATGAACCACCATCTGGCCTTTAGTGTGTAACCGTTTGGCAAAGCAGTAAAATACTGGATTGGTGAGTCGAGAGCCTTTTGCTTTGATAGCAAGGGTTTTCTTTTTCCTCAGATGCAATCTATGGCCCAGTGAAAACAGAGTGTCTTTTTAGAGGTAGTTTTAGCAACAACTGAAAAATCTGAAATGAGCATGTTCCTACATTTCTGTTTCTTTTTTCTTGATGTAGGTAAAATGTCCACATGGATTATTTTTTTTAAAACAACCTTTGAGGATAGAGCATCTACCATCAGTGCTCTTTCAGCATCACGGGCACACAGTTAATGGCCAAAGGGCTTTGAATGTGAGTTTTCTCTAAAACTTGTTAAGCCCACATTGTCCATGAGTGCATTTTATCTCATAACAGAGAAGTGCATGCAACGTGGCACTGTGCCATAATTAGTGACACAGAAGGTTGTGAGCAAAATGAGTAAAAATGTGTGCACATCTTTTTGGGACAATATGGCGAGATCAATCCAAGCTTAATATGATTTGACATTTTCTTTTGTTTGGCACAGGTGCTTGTGAACATCACCTAATTCAAGTGTTTTGATTAGATTTTTTTGATATGACCTCTATTACTGTTACTAATTAAACAGACTAAATAATTGTACTCTGAATTCATCAGGGCAATCGGCTATTCCTGTGTTGGGTACACTAAAGAACCATATCATGGTCTCTAAATAAGCAACTAAGCTGACATTTTGACTTTCATCAGTGACACCATACGTTATTCTTTGTGCACTGAGAATTTGTTTTTGAATCTATGAAAATTCACCAATCTCAAGGTGAAAGGATGGCGCGCAAACTTTTAGCCAAATGCCAGAAACAACCTTGACAGCAGCCTTGCAATCTGATTGTTTCACATGAAGAAACATTTAGGCAGTTTGTTTCACCTTCTCATGAACAGACAGTCGGCCTCAAATGGCCTTGTCTTTTTCATGAAAAAACAAAGTCAGCAAAGCCCAAAACTCATTTGGGCAAAACACATTCAAATATTTTTTTTTTCTTTATGTCTGTTCATATACCACGGTTGTACCTAAACATTATAAAGAAATATATATTTTTGAAGCACCACCAATGAGACAGTCAGGCTCACATAATTAGCCCTGTTAAAGAGTAATACCACTCAGTTTAAAAATTCTCATACCTTTTTTCTTCAAAATCATGAACATTTTCCTACATCAAAAGGATAAATTTACAGGTATGCGATGCCATTTAAACACGACCTGAAGCTGTCTGGGAGCCAAACCTACTGGAATTTTTATTAATTAAGTTAGTAAAACATCAAAACACTAAACTTCCCCCACTGTATTAGTTTGTCATGTGACTCACATTGGAGTATTTACTTACAAATCTGACACTGAACATTAGGGGTGCGGGGACTATACAGTAAATTTGTAATACGCAGTAATTTAATCCAGTAGCAGGCCTCGGGTTACTGTGCTGAAATTAAGTGGCATTTCCCTTTAAATACACTCAAATCATGATCTAGCTAGGTTGTCTTTACATGTTACAACTTCTCTGCAGTTGAAGGCTAAATGTTTCATGCACCACTTTGTCCTGAGGGTAAGGCTAGAGAAAATACAATAGATCTTGAAAATCAAGGGAATTAATCCTCTTGGGAGTGTGGATGTGTTTAGCTAAACTGATGTTGACGTGCCCCACTCATTAAGATTTATTGTGAATGAGTGGTAGGTTTAATCTGGTGAGCTAGTGGCCATACCAAACTTGACCAGCATCCAACATTATCATATCCAAGTCCACATTATTTATTTATTTATAAATTTTAGGGTCTATCATAATCACTGGTTCAGCAACTACAAGGCAATAATCATACTATAAAATGTGAGCAAATCAAATAGTCTTTGAGAAGTTTCTTTTTTTAAAGCCATAATCATCATTGGCTGCATGGGAACTGAGCACCCTTAGGGGCGCCTACATTACTTCATTTGACTGAAGCTGTATCACGTAAAGCCACCCTATTAGCCCTGCTTTCTAGATCTCAAGGTGCATAACGTGAATATACACAACATAGTACAAAGTTTTGCAATACCATCTCCACATTTAAACTATACATGACAGACTTTTTAACTTTAAGGTACTACATGTTACATGTAGGATTTCCACAAAATATATCACTACTTGATCAGAGTAAAGTCTTGCCTGCAACCACTGGGTTTTGGCAGGAAAAGACCAAACATTTGAAAACTGAAAGCATCCTGAGAGCAATGTGCTGCAAGGCACAGCCAAACCCTTCCATGATCCTTGGAGACTGGTTGCATGTATGCATACTGTACTTCTGTATCTGAGCAAAATAGCTCCCTGATCCAAACCCCCTACGCCACCCAAATAACAAAATGTATTTTCCAACATGCTTTCTAGCATTCACTTCATTTTTTTATACAATTATTGAGATGTCATACTCTACAAGATATCACAAAATGAGTCCAATAGTTAACTCACCTCAATCCTAACTGTTACAGATATTTTTTTCATTTTATCTGACAAATGTAACATCAGGTAAATATTCAGTCTGTTGCGAAATTCCTTGTGCAAACATCTAAACTTTGATGTTAAATGCTGTTTTCTTCTATAATTTGAAATGTCTATAAATTGTCCCTAATCTAAGTCATATCACAGCCCAGTGGAATGATTTTGCAAAGTTTCACTACATTTACATGCACTTAAGAAACCAGGGAACTGTCAGACATAAGGTTAAGGCATGAAACTAGGCAACTTCTTCAGATGTAATCAGATGCAATTTGGATGTTTAAAATCCTTTTCAAAAGTTTTTTTTAAAATCACAAAGCAGTTATGCCTTATCCCTCCTTCACACATTGAACCAAGTTTGCAATATCTTTATGTGCATCTAATATGTTAAAGGACAAATGTGTAGGATTCAGTGGCATCTAGTGGTGAAGTTGCAGAATGCAAATAAATACCCTCCACCTTTTCTTTTTTTCTTAAGTGTGATGGAGAACCTAGGGTGGCCTTCAAATGACAAAAAAGCCAGTGTTTGATTGGCCTGTTCTGGGCTACTGCAGAAATGTGGCAGTGAAACAATGCAGGCTCTGTGAAATAGTAATAATACCTAACTTTATTTACTGAAAGGCGTGTTTAGTGATTGGACATGGGCACATTGACTTTGGGACTGATAAATAAATATTTCCAAACTTTAGATTTCATCATTTTAGATGGCCATAAGCAATGGCTACAGTATATAAATTGTGATATGTCATGTATCTAACGTCTTACTCTGATAAATGGCACTGGGTTTCTCATGTATGTGTCAGAAATCAGGTCAGTGACAAAAGCTGGAGAAGATCAGATTACTTAATTGCATGTAAAAGTAGACTTTTAACCAATGAAGACACACCGCTCCACTGACAACTTGAAGGAGTCAATTATAGCTACTGTTTGACAAAGATACTTTGAATATTGTCACATTGAAATCAGAGCAACAAGTTGGACAAAGATATAAATAGGAAAATTCTGGATACAGCATCTAATAAAATCTGAAGGGTAACTATACACCATAGGAAATGATCCAAACACAGATGTTAGTTAATGCTATAATCTAATCAGATCTGTGAACCAAGTTTATACTATATTTCAATCAATCCTGTGCACCAAAATGTAAAGTTATGTAGAATACTGACACTATATAAATTCTATCTTTTTTTGGCATTATTTAGCAGCTTATAAATGACTTTGAAATAATGGCTTTTGTGTGATTATATATACATAAATATGTGCACATGCATACAAGTCAAATCTCTTTTTTGGCTTGCTTTGTGCACTGTCAAAATCTACCAAAATAGTAGCTTTGTTAAGTGAGGCTGAGAAAATATATCTCTTTAGATACTGAGATAGTGCTTTTACATTTGAAAGTATAGGAGGCTTCAATGACTAAGACTTTCATTGAAACTAATCAGACAATGACTAAAGCGTGAGGTCATTCAGATATAAGGCCATTAAATGTCATAGTTCATGCTGTGAGGTATGTACCTACCTCCCTCTTAATTATCTTCAAAATAAATGCACAAAATAAAGACACAAGAATTATTTACAGCAGAGGCAGACCCAAGCTCGGTTATTTATAGCTCCACTGCACCAGAAACACTTTAGATTCCTTTCATAACACATTCACAGGCCCTGAACAAGATCTTCAAAAAAAGTACATGGTGTACAAATGTTGACATACTTTTATGTCAGATTCAATAAGGCAAATGTGGGAGATGTTGCTGAGTTATTACTTTCTATTTCATCTGTGCTGCAATGTAGCTAACTTGTTTACTCATCCACTTAGTTCACTGACTCATAAAAGGACAAAGGTCAGTATTACACTAGCAAGCTACTATTTTATTTCATTAGTTTTCATTTATTCAATAATGAACACATCTAAATGATTTACTATAACATGTAATCAAATAAAGATAAATTGATATTAGGGACATTTAACAGTCCTGTCTAATGTTGAACAACTCTGTATATTGATTATGGACATGGTGCAAAGCTGCTATGTAGCTCCTGCTCAGGTTGTATGAATGTGTTATGATGAACCATACTTCTAGTAAGGTATTACCTTATTTCTACTTCAGCACACTTTATATAAAAATGTAGGATTCATTAAGTGAAACATCTCACAATTCAACTACTAGACAAACTTCCTCTATGCTGATTATGTCTGTCTTCTTAGCGCTGTAAATTGTGATCTCCCATGTAACTTCCGATCATTTAAAAAAATGAATAACTCCTGAGGGCAGATGTTGCACATGCAGCAACATTGAACAAGTGCCTACCTTTGCAATCTGAATCCTTTCTCTTCCTTACCACGTCACTTCATTTGTTTCCTCACGGTTAACTGCTCAGTGGCATGACCTCAGTTTTGTAACAATAACAGCGGCAAGTTGTTGTGGATCTGTCAAATGAGGGTTCTTCTCCATTACCGAGTGGACTACGTAAGCGGGAAAGATGTTACAAAGGTTCCGATATGTTTGATACTGGTGGTCTGGGATGACATACCGCTCTTGGTGTTCAGCTGCAGACGGGGTCTCCCATGGTGAGTTCCAGATTTGTTCCATTTTTTCTGGCATACTGCGGACCATCACCCGCTCACAACACGGCATCAGGCTGTTGCTCAGTGGATATGAATGATATCCATAGGACTCATTACCGCAAGGGAGAGGGTCCCAGCTCGCATGCTGCTCTCGGCACAGTGGAGGTCGCCTCTGCCTCATCGGGTTGCTATCGTATAACCTTGAATCAGATATGCTGTCCATACGAGTCATACCAAGGGACCGTGTGGGCTGTGAGGACAAAGGTGGTAGGATGTTCTGAGTTAAGGGATAGTCTCCGGGGCAGCTGGACCTGGCTCCCACTGCAGCATGCTGGATATGTGGCGCTAGGTGAGACTGCTTCCGGGGGCCCTGCTTGGGCTCCTCTGGTCCGTAACTCTGTACCCTAGACAACGCTTCGTGACGAAACCCATGGGAGAAAGTTTGCATTCTACCTTGTGCAGGAGACTGCTGCTGCCCCTTCATGCTCTCCTCTAAACTACTGTCCACAGAGCTTGGGTACAGGTCCCCGTAAGAGGAGAATGAGTCACTGTTTGAATGGCTGAGGCAGGATTCAGGGCAGTGGCTGGGATTTCTCTGATACACACCATGCTCGTGCTCCATGCTACAGAAACTATCGACATTATGCATGCTGCTCATGCTCATGTTTGAAAAATCACTGTGCAGTGAATAATATCCATGGTCGCTAACTGAGTCATACTTTGGGAACTGTTCACTGTATGTAACAGAGGCGCCATGACTATTGGTAACTAAAATAGGTGGGTACTGTACACTGGACATGTGCTCCAGAGAGCTGTGCGAGAACTGCAAAGAACCTGGCACTGGGCTGCTGGCTGATCGTGTGTTCAAGGCTCCAGCTGCGTGGCTCTTGACAGGCTGCATGGTGGGCACGCTGAGAGCAGACACGAGGGAAGGCACTGAATTTGTCTCAGACTTCCGAATGACCGACAGTGCCTCTGGAGGTTCGCAGGCCACCGAACGAATGCTGGGGTCAGATTGACGTTTGGGCGCCACACGTTTGGCCTCAGAGTTGCTGTCTCCCTTTGCAGTTGCTGGACCAATACCGCATTTAGCTAAAGCCCCCTCACTCATCGTCTTCACCGCAGACAGTTTGGCAAAGGCTCGTAGTTCATCAGCAACTGACCGCTGTGGCTGGTTCACACGCTCTGGGTGATAGTACTTGCACTTATGTCCGTATGTGCACTTTTTCCCTTGTTAAAAAAAAAAGAAGCATAGATCAAGTCAAGAAAACGAAACACTTCAAATGTACTGGCCAAAATGCAACGTGGATTCAGACACTGCTTTGAAAAGACATCTGGGAAACTCACCATAGGGGCAGGGTTGTTTTTTGTGCTCTGGAACAACAGGGCGCTTGCGGAGGAAATTTTCTAGGCTTGGACCATGTCTTCCTAATGGATCATCTGGTGGCATAAACCTATCAAAAACATGCCATTATTAACTGTCACCTCAGCACAGAACGTTCCAATAAGCAAAACTCATACACCAATGACTAAATAAGGTTGTCACAGATAGTCACTAGAGGTTTAAATTATTAAATATTTGTATTACTAATCAATTTTTATGACAAAATTTTGTATTGTATTGTAGTAAACAAGATATATATCATGATCTCTTACTTGTCATTGACAAATGAGTACATCAGGAGACGCTCTTCTATGAACTTCTTCCACTCGGGCTTCTCATTTTGTAAGTCCCTGTAGTTGTCGTTTGACACAATAATTCCTTCAGAATCATAAGCCAGCTTCACTATGAAGCGATCATCATAGCACACCACCCTCCTGCCTTGAACTCTCCGAGATGGGGTGAAAACCAAGATCTTCTCCTTTTCCAGCTTCCGTAATATTTCTTGATCTGAAAGACACATTTCAAGTCGATCAATATCTTATTAAGAAACACTGAAAACCTTCTGCATGTCATAATATATATTGGATGGCAATGCGCGCAGCCATAGTTTGCTAACCTTACAAGTTCACATTTCAGTCACAATGAAAAAATGCTAAGATAAGACTCTCTAACAGGAAGGGTGGCTGCCTACAGACCTGTCCTGCGGTAAATAGTCATACAGATATTATCAACTACAACTGAAATACTTTTACTACCTGTGATGAGGGCGTCAGGCCTCGACTGTTCCTTCCTCCAGGCTGGGACAAACACAGTGATGTCTTTGTGTCCTTTTTCCCGGAACCACTCAACAGCAAGTTGGATACCACGACAAGAGAATACCTCTTTGTTTCCATGGCTTCAAAACAAAACAATTTGGTAAAATGTCTTACTTCGTGCACACAAAATTGCCATCAATAATTGGAAAATGCTTCAGAAGATAATGCACTTTGAATCAAGCATAAACCTTTTTTTTTTTTAAAAAGGGGTGAATGATTGGCCATGTCTTACCTCATTGCCACATTTGAGCCATCAATGACGATGGGCCTGAGGTTATCGAAGGTATCCACAGATTCTTCTTCCACCGACACTTCTGGACTAGCGATCTCTTTCACACAGGGGGGCCGTGAAATTAATGTGGCCGTGCTGCTGCAAGGCTGAATTTCAGGCTCTACTTTGTTTCCAAGCCTCACTAACTCAGCGAGAACATCGTTAATTAAAGCAGCTGCCCCTAACTTATTGAGCACAGTCTCCACCTGCTCTCCTGAATAGCCCAACTTCAAAGCAAATTCCATCTTGGTCTGGTACTCCCTTTCACTGGCGGGCTTGATCCCTGGTCCCGAGCTGGTCTCATCTTCGCGGAAATCTTGCACAGTGCTACTCTGGGAAAAACTGGGCCGATCGAGGCACGGAGAGCGACAGAGCTGTCGATGGGGTTTCGTGACGGCCAACGGCTCCCGCTTCTTACAGCTGCTGTTGTTCACCTGGACCCTCTGGTGCTGCTGCTCTTCCGACTCGCTCTCTGAGCTGCTCCCATCCTCAGACTCGTCAGTGGCGTGCTGGGCCTCGCTTGAGTCAATGTTCTCCTCCCTGCAAGGGCGTTTTTCCATTTTGAGCTTCTCCACCATGGACCATGCTGTCATCACGTTTGTCTCGACACCTCGGATTTCCACCCCATGCTTCCTCACCTCCACTGCCACCAGGGAATCATACTCAATGTTGGACTTCAGCACTACAGGCGGTTTGTGTAGGGCCAAAGTAGCACACTCTCGCCTATGTGAGCAGGCTAAATAACTATGTAAACCTGAAAGAAGCACAAAAATGACAAGGTAAGTTAGTAATATGCATGTTAACCTTCAACCACTAAATCATTTTGCAGAAGAAAAAAAACTGCCCCACTTGTGGTAGACCAATACATTCTCACCTATGGGAAACACTTCTCTTGAGCTAACCCTAACCCAATTATTCAGACAAATGGAACATGTTAGTCACTCCCACATATAAACAAGTACCGTAACCAAAAAGAGAAACCACAGTGATGCAGGAATTGATGTGATGTGTTAGTGTGGACGCCCTCTTTGTCTAACTGTGTTTTGGTATTTGTGGTTCACACATATAAGTAATTAGGCCTACAGTATTATTCTGTTTAGTATGCATTTCTGCAATGTCTGCCAAGACTGCAGGCTATACTTTTTGTATGACTGTCGCTCCTTATCTGAGTCACACCAGCCAAACAAATTTCCAACTAGTGATGTAATAGAACGTGTAAGCTGTAACTAATTGCAACCCTGATCAGAGTGTCGACAACCGTGTAGTTGTAAACTTGTTTCCGCTGGTTGCTGTTGGTGTGCACTAAGAAAGCTACCGATGAAACAGGTAATTGAAATGTGAATCTTTGCTCGAGTTAGGCGGAAATAGCATCACCAATTCTCAGTAATATCAAACGAATGACAGTGTCCTCCACTTCACCACGACTTAAATGCAGTCTCAGATATTGCATGCCACTTAAACTGAATTTGCTGTTTTGTGTTGCCAATATTCACTGGTGTTTTTGTTTACAATAAAACAATCAAAACAAAACATCTCTGTCTTTGATCTTCCATGTAGGTGCTACAATTGCAAAAGCCAAAGTCTTCATTGACCTTCCTGTCTCTCAAGCTTATTTTTTAGAAAATAAAAACTGGTCTCTCTGTATAAAACATGTTTATGCCCTTTACTGTAGAACGACCCTCAGCTCTATTAGCACAAACAGCTTACCGGCTCAGAAAACAAGATTCACACCAGCCAGACACATGGGGTAAATGCACGAGTTAACACAACCTGAGACAGAGTGTGGGCTGAACAGTTTATCCCTGTGCCTGCAGCCCTCTGACAATCTGAATTCAACAAAATTACTTAGGGAACAAAGCAGTTTTATGGTAAAGCAGAGTGGGACTTCAAAAGGGTGGGTGTCAGGGGCTGCAGCACAAACCATGTAACAATATCAGCAGCTTTGAATCTACGTTTTTTTTACCCAGGGATATTGAAAATCAAAATAATGTTAATAATTAGTGCATCCGTGAACAGAAACACTAGACTACTTTCCCCCTGTCTTGCAGAGGGTAGAATACAGCCAGCTTCGAGCTTCAAGAGGCGCAGCCCATGATGTGCGTTGCCTAGCAACACAGCCTTGTCATCAGCTAACTCCTTTTTACCAGTCACGACTAACACAAACACAGCACATCATCTCTCTTCAGGCAGCCGGTAAATGCAGAACACTTACAGCTACCCTAAAACACTCCACTGTAACTCTTGAGGCAGCATATTTTGCAATAAAAGATTACATTACTTAGACAGATATCAGTGCTGACCATTGAAAAAAAAGAAAACTCACGCTGTATAAAACAATTGTGGACCTTCTTTCAGTGTCGGTTCATGTAATAAGATAGCATGGGACATCCTTAAGGCTGAGGGTCAATCTAAGGCTAAAAAATGTCAGAGGCTGTGTCAGCTTACAGCATGTACTGCTGCACTACTGATCATATCTAGTATGAAAGGGTAGACAACAAACTGAGGCTTAAACATAAAAAAGGAGGACAATTGTGCAACTTCTTGAATTAGTAACAGTCACAGAATAAAAGCTGACAGAGCCCACCGCCATCTAAGACATTTTATCAGTACGTCAATGTATGGTTACGGGAACAGAGCTCTTCCACTCCTTTCCCTTCCACCTCCAGATTCACAGGCTTAGACTCAGCAAGGCCTCCAGACCATCTCTGCACATGCACAGGCTCGTGTATTTCTGTTTCATAGCAACAAGTGAAGCGGGTCCCTGAAGCCATCTTTTACATTGGTGGTGACCCTACACAACAGTATAAAGCAGAGATAAAATGCACTATGGTAAGTTATTGTTGTATTTCTTGCTTTAGTAGTAAGATATCAAGAAATCACTGCTGATAAAATTAGAGATACTGTAGGCTGACCACTATTGTATGAAAATGATGCCACGGTTACATAGAAGGCCATGTAGCTGTTCCTGTGGTATCAGCACTAGAAGCACTGTTACCTTTCACAGAAGAAAAGTCATAAATAATGAAATGGATGGGTCAACACTGACATACACTTCCACATCTCCACTACACTTACCCACCACTAAAAAGATCCATCACTTCCAAACTATCCAACTGAGATACCCCTGAACAGTGGCTCAACCACCACTTGGTAAAGACGTCAATATTAATTGGATGTAGAAATAACTCACCAATTCCAATAACCAGAGGAAGTACATAGTAAGTATATGATTTGTCCCAGGATGTCAAAATAACACTTTACCAAGAAGATGTGTCAAAGTTAACACAAACTCCTTAAGCCAACGTTTTGCATGCGATTAGTCCATCATCAGATTTACAACAGCAATCCCTTATTACTTCCTACAGAAACATATTGAAAAAGTCAAGCTGGAAGGATAGTAATATTTGTGAGTCTTTCGTGTCACTTTTCTTAAAAATTACAAATGTACCCATCTGAGTTCTAGCCTGTTATGATGTTTGCTATTCAGATGTGTGGGGTACACGTACAAGCCAGCCTCTCCAAAAAAGAAAAAAGAAAAATCAGTATCACCTCCTCACTGCTTAAACAGAAAATAAAGTTATACTTCTATATATAGATCTACCTATTCTTTAAATTTATATACAAATATTTAACAAATGAACGAGGCCACATATACCACAAATATCACAACAACTTGGTCTGGACTTCTCGTTATAGTCATTTTAAATCAAAAACATCCCACCAAGCTTTACTCACCAACTTTACTCTACAGACATAAGCATCTACTTCACCAGATTCAAGTTTCTCCTCTCATTTGGACATTTTTTCAACTTTACCTGACTTATCCAATTATCTATGTGTTTAAACAAAGTGAAAACTCTTTCAAGATAAGAACTGAGGAATGATCTCTCAGGCAGGGTGATATATTATCAGCAGCCAAAACGTGAGAGAGAAAAAAGTGAAAACCGAACTGATCTCCTATTGAGTCAGGTTTGCCTTTTACTTAACAGGAAACTGCATGAACGTGAAACCAAATCCAAACACTGAACTTAACGCAACGACAATGAGCATACAACAGGAAACCTTAAAACTGTTGCATTAACGTACTATGTTGCATTCATCAGCTACCCAGTTGACACGTCAATAGAAAAAAAACCTGAGGTGCTTAATATCATTAGCATCATGAGTTGAGAGGTATGGAATGGAGAAAGGTTAAAACAGTGTGACAGTACAAGAAATCCCATACTTACAATTCTCCACATCGAATAACGTTGTAACATCACTACTAAAGCACGACGTCACCTTTAAAGTTCAATTTGTGTTAGTGTTAACTGGTTTTGATACCCCGTAGGCCCCGAGCTACGGTTAGCACCATGCTAACAAGCTAATCTAACGTTCTATGCAGTTGGAGAGTCACAACAGTTTAGCGACGAACTAGACAAACTAGTCGACTTGTTATTAGTTGGTCAACGGCTGGAGAACGTTAACAGCATTCCAAGCAAGAGGGTAACGTTAGCAACGCTAGGTAAGCTGACATACAGGGATAGCCAACTCAGTCAGATTGCTAACGTTGGTTAGCTTTAGCTGCCTGTGCGTGCGTGTGCTAACATTTTTTTTTCTTTTTTTGCCGGAATACAACAGTAACTTGAGATAAAAGTTGACGATGATTTAACATTACAGACGGAGGTGAAACCAACGGCGGAGCAACATGACTGTCTTACATAATCTGCACGTAAACCACTGTCGTCGTTCACTTCAAACGGTGCTGCTCATCTCACCTTGTTGCTGTCATCCTCCTCGCCTGTAACACTTATGTTTTGCTGCCATTGGCGCTGTCGCAGTTTGGTCGGGGTTGCCAGATAGCGTGAGGGAAATAAGTAACCGAAGCTGCAAAAAAAGAAACCGAGGTCACAACACCCTTACAAAATATATTTTAGCCCCAAACTGCCTACTTTATCAGACATCGTGTTAACGCAGGGCTATAATGGAGCCGACTCTTTGTGGCTTGTAGAACTAGTTTGAGAAGAACTGTGATTAACCTGTGTGAATGCTGCCCTCTGAAATTGAGGGACATCTAACCAGAGCACTGAGCCTGAAACCTGTTATTGATTCCTACTAGGGATACTGTAATAGTAATAATAACTTTTAATTTATTTAAGCCCATAGTAATTGAAACTACTTAAACATCTAGCTACAAACATGACATTTAAAAAAATAAATAATTTTAATGAAATTATGTCTCATGTTCATGCATACATGCCATCATTGGGAGCTTTGTGTCAACTCCCAAAAGTCAAACACACAGTGTGAGTTTTGATTGTATGCCAGTGTAAATTAATTTTTGTGTAAGCAATACAACTAATTACTACCCTGTCTTGATTTCCCCTGCCATTGGCCCCACTGATGCTGGGGGAAAAACTATATTACCCACTGATACTGGAATAGGAACAAATGAACAGAAAATGAAAACACACATGTCTTGTCATGTTTATTATAGTGTAAGGCAGTGTTCTACTGACAAAACTGTAACAGACTTTCAAGAGGAATCTCATAGTGTAACATGGGTGTGATGTGACTTTCAGACAATAAAAAAAAATCCAAAAATAAAAAAGAGAACTTGAAACAGATATTGCCAATTTGCAATAGCCATTCTACATACAATGTAACAGTGTACAAATAGCTGATAATATAAATACATGTTCTGACATTTTGTTCAATATTACGCCATAAAAAACTACATCATCGGACAGTTTGACCTCTGACCAATCAAATATTAAATTCACAACAAAATGAGAGAGGGTGAAAATACCGGTTTGTTCTTCTGTTTTTTTTTTTTTAACACATAATTTTCACCCCTAAAACAAAATCAAACAGATTTTTTTATTCCATAACATTTCAGTAACACAACAATGGAGCGCATCATTTCTGTAAGAATTTTGCACTTCACAGGTTGGTTGAACTGTTGGAAAAAAGGGACCAAAGAAAAACAACAGCAACAGTAAGGCCACATTGGCTTGTCTGAAATACAATAATTATTAGGTTTCATCATCTTTTTTCTCTGTTGTTTGTTTTCCATATTTGATTCTGGCAGTTTCTTAAATGTCTTATGTAAAGCACTTTCATACACAGTGTAACCGTGTGTGAAACGTGGCAAAGTCTTGCAAAGCTGCCTATAATGTGTAAACAGAATGGCAGTCCATCTGTACATTTCCTGTTAAAGGTTTTGAGATTAAGCCAAATACAGTAACAGCTTCATTCATTTCAAATATAATCCACGTAGCTATAAAGAGACATGTTCTCTATACTGAACGGATCTGTTTTGCTCTGAGATACTCGTCGTCTTTTTGTCTCCTAAACCCAATCTGCTCTGAAGTGAGGTAAATCAAGAATACAGCTAGAAACACTCAATTTGAGCATCATGACAGGCCAACATAAACCTTACTGGAGCAAACACAGGCTGTGAAAAGGCAGTAAACACAAACATAAGCTGGCACTTAAAAAGCATAAGCATACATGTGTTTAGAGGCAACTGGCAAAGTAAGCATGACTTGACTAGCACTGTTTGACTGTGCCATGGAAACCAGGCTAATGATAATCTAGGTGTGGCATTACTATTGAGACCTGGATACTGAGGCTACATATGAGTTAACACATTCTAGTAATATTCAACAGCTTAATGAGATGAATCTGTGAGTTATTCAGTTGCAAATGAAACAAATATTTCCCTAAATATCTTCAGTGAATTGACATGTGAGAAACAAGCAACTGTTACTGTGCAAATGCAGGGAATCCCTTTTGACTTAACACAGCACTGTAGATGACGAACGATGGCACAAGCTCTGCACTTCAGAATCGTTTTGAATTTCATATCTGTATCCTGTCTATCACAGTGTACAACCGTTTCTCAAAGGAACCAGTTGTGCAAGTAAAAATAAGCAAAGGGTACTCCTTTGGATTTACCATAAAAAGCACTCATTGGCAAATACACGTGTGACCTTAAAGCCAACTCTGTGATTAAGAGCCTTTCAATTAAAGGAGGTCTCGGGGTGTTTGTTGCAGGCTACAGGGCACGCTACATCCCTGGGCACTCTTGTTTCACTGAGGACGGACATTTTCATCCTTGGACACACCTGTGTTTAAAGGACTCCCAGTATGAGACATTCCTTCCCTATTGGACACTGGTCTGCTTTTACCACACTGGTTGTACGGCTGCAAATTAGTAGCAGCTTCACAAAAAACGTCATCGTCTATATCATCCTCCGCCGTTCCAGGACAAACAAAGGTGCTATGAGGCAAACGAGAATCTGACTGTAAAGGAGGGTGACACTGTCTGTTGTAGAGCTCTGCATTCGGAGACATTAAATCACAGGACGCT
The DNA here is from genome assembly GCF_905171665.1 of Trachurus trachurus. Taxonomy (NCBI): domain Eukaryota; kingdom Metazoa; phylum Chordata; class Actinopteri; order Carangiformes; family Carangidae; genus Trachurus; species Trachurus trachurus. Next base: position 13,178,472 of record NC_139903.1, on the reverse strand, counting down.
CTGTCTGACACATTAGAGCAAAGACGTTGCGATTTACTTTCGGAAAAATCACTGCCAGATGAAGCAGAAAATATTTTGTGTTTTACTTGGGCTTGACTAACACTCTGTACTTTTTCAGTGATTTCCCCATCTGCCAGTGGAAGGCTTAAAGCCATTTCTGACCTTGTTTGCCATGATAAGGCCATAATGCCGCTACTGTCTTTAACGTCCGATGCAGACACGAGTACATTCTTTTTGTAATATGGTGAAGAGTCTCTTTCAGTGTCTTTCTCAGCTTGAGCACAAGAAGCGATAGCAGCCCTCTCCTCTCTGTATGTGTCAGGCATCTTCAACTCAAGGCCCTCTGTGTCTAGAGACCTACTTCTCCTGTCTAGGGACAACGGATTAGGCGTGGACTGGCTGACTCTTGTAAGGCCAAGGTGCCGTGGGAGACTAGCGATTGCCCATGTGTTACTGATCAGGTTCTGCTCGTACAGGTCTAACATTTGATAGTCAAATTCAGCGAATGCGTCTTTCTGTAGGTAGCTTTCTTCAAATTCCTGATAGGGTGATGAAATGTCCTCCTCCAGCTCCATGTGAATCTGCTCGTCATATTCACCCTCATTATGCATATCCACTACATCAAATGTGACTATCGTGGGTAAGGCCTCCATATTTGGAGTGAAGGCAGAATTTGTCTCCAAACCATCCACGCTGTTGTGCAATTTACTCAGCATCTGCGAGTGTTTGGTGTAGTCCACAAGTGCTTGTGAGAAACACACAGTTTGCCCATCATCTAAATCAGTGTTGGAATCTGGAGACTGAGAATTGATATTTCGATATGGTAGAGCCACTGGCTTGTTTTCCTCAATATGTTGCTCTTTGGGTTCACAAAATGTTTCAAAATCTGGGTCAGATGTGCTTCCAAAAGATATGCTGCTATGCCTTTTCTCACAGTCAGCATTAATGGATTTTGTTCTTTTTTCTGTGGAAGCAAGCATATTTCCCTTTTCATCAAATACATCCGCTTCTATATTATTCTTGTTGCCTGATGCTTGTGGTTTTGCATTCAAATTACAGTTTTTATTTATGCTAATTTCTTGCAGAACAAACACATTTTCTGCTAACTCTGGAGATTTACCGTTCTCTCGAAAATCGTGAACTTTATACACTTCACCACTGATTTGCAATCGATTCATTTCTGGAACAAAGGCTGAATCTGACACATCAACTGGCTGACTAAGATACTCACACTGGTTTGAACCAGGCAGTTTGGATTTATTTTCATAATGTGGACTGATGAGACTCTCATCTGGTGCAAAAAGTTCGTAGAGGGCGTCGCCGCTGTAACTGTCTCTGGGTAATCTGTCTGTCCTTAGTCTGTCATTTTTTTCTTGACCTTCATCTGGCCCTGGGGTGGTTGAATCATAGTAGCCCTCATCGCTATTGGGAACTGATTCTTGATGCTCGCTTTGAGGGGTTAACACATCTGCAATTGAAGATGTGTCCATGCCACTGGCTTGCTGGACACTGCTGCTGTTCAGTAAGTCCATGTTGTGAGAGCTTGTCAGCTCAGTGGTCATGTCCGTGTGGTCTTGGTTGCAAGCGCAGCACATTTCTTCTGAAGCATTATTTTCCCAAAATTCTTGAAGACACTCTTCATCCAAATTATCAGGCGAGGCCATTTCTTCACCACCGCCCTGATACGTCAGATAACAAGAGGCTCTCTTTCCTCCATTTCGGCTCCTTTCCCCAGAAACCGTGCTCTCTGTGATGCTGTCGTCTTCTTGATCTGCAATAATGTCCCCACAGCCGGTGAGGGAATCAAAGCTCTTTAAGGATGCAACATCTCCAAAAATCATGTTCAGCTGATCCGATGAGCCGGCAGGTGTTTCAGACTTCAATACGGGCTCAGACATCATCTGAAGTTTGAGGCAAGGCTCGCTGTGCCCTCGAGGAGGCTCCTCCTCACCATCGCTGGAAACTACAGCCAGCAAATTCAACTCCTCCATTTGATCATCGCCTATCGGATCATCAAGCTCAGACTTTGGGCTTTCTTGCTCCGCACTCTCCACCGACACCACTGCATCCCCATCACTACATTCAGGACCAATGGAAATATCACATATGACATCTGCAAAATCAGGCACATCAGGTTCAGATCCCAGGCACACGGTGACATACTGCTTGGTGTTGTCCTGGACAACAGGCACCTCCTTCCTGCAGTGAGGGGTTGACATTGCAATCATCTCTGTCTTATCCGATCCTACATTTCTATGATTCCTGTGATTCTTAAAACTGTGAAAAAGACCCCTCAAACCCTTTTTCTGCCGGCCGAGCGACAGCGATTTCGGTTCAGCAGCTGGGTGACTACATTCATTGCGGCAGCTACCGCGGAGCTCTCCAGAAGAGTCCCTCTGGCTGTGGTATTCAGAGTCTCCAGCTGAGGTGTACCTGCCCCTCAGACTGTCATCATGACTAACCTTACTCAGCCCATCGTGTGTTCTGCTCTTGGTGATTCCTTTCTTGGAAGACCACTTACTCGGATTTTTATTCCTTCCACTAAAAAAATTTGGTAAAATGCAGATACTCTTACGGACTCCAAAAAACGTCAGGGCAGTCCTCCTAAATTTTCCAGATTTTGGAGGTTTCACCGTGGCGCTCGGTGTGTCCGGCTGAGTCTCTTCCGTGATGTCATCAGGGCCACATCGGGAAATTTGTTCAGAGACGGTAGTTAAATCCTTGGTGGCACCGTCTCGTAGCTCGTCTACCTTACGAGAAGCCATGGCTACCACTTTTACAAAAGCAGGCCAGCAGAAGGCATAGTCGCTGAATTTCCAAAAAAAAGCAGCTGGTAGGATGATGGCAGTGAAGTTGTCCTCCGTCCGCTGTGAGCCCTGTATTGAGACAGTGGGGACCAAAATCAGTGAATAATTAAAATGAGCCAAAGTACTCTGTTTTACTTTTGCATTTACATCATTTATTTTAACACAAAAACATATTCAGTGTCTTAGTGTCTTTTATGTTGTGAATGTTTGTATTATTGTGTTTAGATGTACAAGGACTGAATGCATTCATTAGTTAAAAGCCATATGCTGGTGCAAAAAAAAAATTGCATACCTGTGATATCAGCTTAAACTCTTCTGCTTTCTTTTACACAACATTTCCTTTACACAGCCTGAGCAAGTGCAATAAAATAAACTTCTTCTTTTTTCTCTTTTCCATTTTATGCCAAGTTTTCTCTTTGCATACACACACCCCATCCTCATTATTTGTTTCTAATGCAGTTTTTTCAAATGGACTATTGTTTAAACACCAATAGAAACAATAGCACAGTGGCGTAGCCTTTGTCTTAACTTGAGTGCATGGCAAGTAAGACAAAAACTAGACTAAGATATAACTATCTCTAGTGTAAAGCTGACTTTTATTTTGACAGAGAGATGTGACTGTGCTACATCCGTGTTGCTCTTGAATCAAATTGCCTCACTGAAGAAGACGGCTAACGTAACATTTAAGTCCACTTAAACAGCCTTCACAGAGTCAGTGTGAGATGTGTTCAGTCTTGTATGTCTGACTGAGACTAAAAAGCCACATTAGCACAAGGCACCGACGCCTGCTTAGCTAACTGACTCACACAAAGTAAACAAACTCACCAAATCCGGTCAAAATCCTGCAGCACGGAGCCGCTGCTTGTTCCTCCACCTGAAGACCAAATCCCCTCTCAGTGCATAGTTTCTGACTTTAACTTTGGGTTCATGCACAGCGGCTTTTGTCGTCGACTCGGGCCCCGGAGCAGCTCAGCCTAGACACGGTTTCATTTGTTAGCTATAGCTGCGGTGCTGCTGCTGCTGCTGCTGCTGCTGCTGCTGCTGCTAACAGCGTTAAATCCCCTCTTCTCTCACCAGTCTGTTGTCGTGCAGCCCGTGTCCGTGGCGTGGTGTGTGAGTCTGGCTGTTGTTGCCAGCTGCACGGGGACCGGAGCAATGTGTCTAGTTTAGTCACACATGCCGATTGCACTTGAGACGTTCACAAAAAAAACAAAAACAAAAGCCCAGCGTTTAAATGCTGGAGGCTGACTTCTTCATGTCCACACTTCTCAGGTAATCTCCCTCTGAGAGTCTCGTCTCGGCGCACACTAGTGACGCAACATGTGTGTAACGTGTCTTAACGTAATAATAATTTGGGGCATATATTTTATTTTTATTCACAGATTCCAATTTGCAAAACACAACAGAGAAATCTGAGGTTATTCTGTACGTGATGATTTTTATATGTCTATAGCTATCTAGTACACGGATATAACCAAAATAGGCCTAATTGATGTGAGGACAGTGCTTTTTGTTTTGTTTTTTGTTTCAGGTGTAATGTCTTTCTATTTTGAATTTGGTTTCACAAGACGCCACTGGAATTTCTTTTTTCAATGTGTCATACTTGGGATTATTTTCTCCAAAATGTATGAAATTATAGCCTACCTTAAAATGCATGTGTTTTCAACAAGACACTTATGTGTAAATGTGGTTCTGTACTCTCACAAACAGGACTAATAATTTGACTATTATTCAAAATACATAAATGACTGAAGAGCTAGTGGCAAGAATGTGTAAGTAGCCTATGTTTAGTGAGTATTAAAGTCCTTCACTTATACTGTCAATAATTTACTGGTCTTAATGCCTTGAATGTTAAATTGATTATTGTTTCAGTAAAAAAACACTCACAGCAAACATGATTGCAGGTTTGAACTGTGGAAAAATGAAATAAATTGTAATTTAAAGCCTTTTATGAAATTTAAACCTGCAGATCTGAGAGTGTTTTGGGAGAACAGGAGAAAGCTCAAGACGGGTCATTTTGGTTTCTGATACATAATGAGAGAGAGAAAGGCTTAAAAAAAAACATTTTATCATTAAAATATTTTCTGTCTTTACAGTCACAATTATTATACATACATTTACAGCAAGATTTGTTTTTTTACAATGAGGCAATGTGATAGCATTTTAAAATTTGGTCAAACCTTATGCTACAGTAACATTATTCGGAACAGTAGATGATCAGGCAGTATTTACAGTACAGATCTACTGAGAATTAACTTAATTTTTTACAGTGCAATTGTGTGTTTCCTTTATACAAACAATAGTCTGACTGCTTATTATTTGATCTTGTACATTTTAATGTCAATGCTGTTTTTCAAAGTGCTTTTAAAATGTTTTTGGTCCCCTTCAATAATGTCCTCTTTGCTGGTGTTATTGCTAATCTTATTGAAACCAAGTGTTCACGCCTTTTTTTCTCCATGATGCATTTTCCATTTATGTCTTTGACTGGCGCACATCTTTCCACTCCATTTTGGTGTTTTGTAGTGCCTGAGTCTTCTTCTCGTCCACCTGTACGTAATCCACTTTATGGTCATCCGACAGATAGGGCTTCTGCTGGACACACAGGAGGGGGAGATGAAAGGAGATCTTGATTTACAAAATCATAGGTCATGTATTTCTCATTGTAAGTGGAATTGTGCAAAACATTAAATTATTCAGTGTCATGATAGTAGCATTCTTGCACAAACTGCTCCAACAAAATTTTATATGTGGTGCAAGGAGTGTGCATTTTATAGAAGACACGTTTTTACAGTTTAGTCAATTACCCTTGGAGTAAGCATTGATTTGGTAATCTCTCCATTGAGTGATTTATTTGTTTCCAATCATGTCTGCAACAACTGATGCTGGCAGTATTTTGGTGGTGTGAGTTAACTTGTCCTCCATTTGTACAATACTGCAAAACACAGTTCAATGTTGTCTTTTATCTGATTGGAACATACCTTCTGCACAGGAGAGGGAGATGCAGAATTGAAATCCAGGGACAAATAGTCAAGGTTTAATTTTATTGGCCAGTGCTGAACAGCTCCATCAGAGGTGTGGTAGAACTGTTGCCTTGAGTCCTGACAGAGAAAGAAAGCAGATCAGTACATAAATACCTCGTATGAATATGAGCTGAAACAAAGTTTTCAGATTGAGTTTGAGAACTTCAACAACTTCAACTCGAACAAATGCTACAGATAAATCCTTCACAGCCTGGAAGGTCTTCAGTGTGATTTTAGATACATGAAGTCACTTTCCACACCCACAGTCTTCATGATGCTCTGAGCAATTATTTCCTTTCCAATTCGAAAAATGACACATTTTGTTCTCGTTTTGTGTTAACAACAAAGTTTTGATAATAAACTTGTTACATATACAAATGCCCAAACACTGCAGTATAATCAGACTTGGATCCACATTCCGGTGGATACTGTGCTCGTTTTAGTAAAAGTAAATGATTCCTCTACACAGTGAGAGTACATTATCATCGTAGCTGCTGGGCGTAGGAGAAGGAAGATGAATTTCAGTTTCTCTTCACGTCATGATATTCTGATCTGGTGGTATTGCACAATATGTTTTTGATGCGTTGAGTGAACCACAGGAAAATTTCTCAGAAAAATGCCTCTTTCACTGTCCAATAGAGAGAAGGAGGTGACCGCATTCTTCATTATATACGTCATGTTAGTGTGAGAATGTGTTTGCAGGAGTGTGAATAGACATTTTACCATTGTATCTTCATCTCTCAGAATGTTTCCATTATCAGCATTTCTCTCGAGAAGTACACAGTTCATAGAAAAGCTGCAATTACACAAAAAAACGGCAAGAATTAAAGACGGAAAAGCAAACAGTTGACGTTTTACAGAAAGTAAGAAACAGGATATTGTCACCGACATGATATAGTATAGTTATTTATCACCAATGATAGTTTACTTGTCATAATGCAAAGATGAAATCCTGACAGGACCTTGCTATTATTCCCAACTGAACATTTCTACAGGTAGGTATTTTAATGAAGGAACGATATGTGGACAACATCTAAATATCATGTTATTTATGTTTTCTGATGCTGTCAGTGTTTATTGATGTTAACTCATTAAACGCTGTAAAAAGGTCTGCATTTTAATTGTGATCAGATAAACAACGCTACTGTCCAAACAAAAAAAAGCAATTGGGCGTTAACTGCAATTTTAACATGTTTGTTAAGATAGTATCTATGTTGAGGAATCTCACCATGATTCAGTCATTGCTCTGCTCCAAGGAAGGTGAGTGGGACACTCTGTGATCGTAGAAAGGCCTCGCAAGTCCAGAGGTGGAGGTCGAGCTGTGAACGAAGAAAGGTCACAGCTATCAGATTGGTTATAGTTCTCGAGTATGCCACAGAAGCGTCAGTTACCAAAATCATCATGAGGAAAAAATGTCTGTATGAATCATCGACTGCTGTTTCCCATAAAAACGGAAAAGATTAAATAAAAGCTCAGTTCACCACTAATTTTTTAACATGAGCTACTGAGGCATGTTATGACCCTCACCTCTCCTCAAGCGAGGCTTTAGGTGCCGGTGAATTGGAGGTGGCGCAATATCTCCAGACGGACACATTAGAGGGCTGCGGGATGTGGGCGAGTCAACGCTCCAGTTCGGGTTGAGGAAACTGAATGTCCTGGGGCTCATGGGGATGTAGCCATCACTTTCAATAGTGGCAACAGAGGGAGAGGGGGAAGCCATGGGGACATACGACTCATCCTGGTAGCTTTGGACTTGTGTGGTATTTAAAGACTGCTGAAAGACAAAGGGTTATGAGATCAGACAAGTGTACAGTGTTGTTGTCTTGTTACAGTTGGAGTAAAATTAGATTAGAAATGGCATTATCCCTTTTTGCGTGCGTAAGATGTGCATTTTTTTAGGTCCTACAGTGGCTTTTCATATTTTGGGAAATGCACTTACAAAGACTTAGATACCATTATGTGTCTTTTGTTGATCTTTTGTATTTTTGGGGTATTTCTGCTGTTGATTACTTTCTTACCAGATTTAGACTCTGCCTTCTGTTCCTCATCAACCTGCTCTCAGCATCTCCTGAAGAAAGGCATGTATATATTAGTGAAAAATGACACGAAAGCTCACTTTCTCAACCATTAACATCAGATATGAAAGACTAATCCATGTGCAGCCCTATCACAATAGCACCAGGATTATTTTCAATTCTGCACTGTTAGGATTTACCCATTCTGAAATGGTCCAGGCCCGACAAAGACGTCCTCCGGGGAAATAGTGCATGGTGGTTTGAGAAGTGCCGGACACTCACAGCCCTTGGCTTGCGAGCTGCTTCATCACTTAGCTGCTCTGACAGGTGATTGGGTTTGGGTGGCAGCGGCGGAGGCGTTTGTATGTCGCTCGTTGCCTCAAACGACGGCGAAGGATAAGGTTTGTCAAACTGGAAGACACTGGCGGCAGAGTGACGTAGTGGAGAGGAAGAGGACGACGGTAAGGCCATGGAGGTGCACGGGGCGCTAAAGGGAGAGTTAGTCAGCCTTCCATGGGGGAAAAGCGATGGGCTGGGGCTGGCGTGAGAGTTGGACGGAGAGGAATTGGTGTAAGGAGGCGAGGGGACTATGTCCTTGGCGGCTTCGTCTGAGGACTTCTGCTCCAGAGAGATGTCAGAGTTTGAAAAACTGCCATGTCTACAGATACGGAAGAAATGAAAACATAGCATTTGTCAGACATGAACTTTTGCCGTCATTTCATCATGTGTCAAGGGGTTTCACAGATTGTACATACCTACTAATGCTCGCAGTCCCCGTCTCACACTGCGACAGGAAGAGGTAGTCCAGAGGATGACTGGAATCTGGTTGGCTTGATACAGATGCTCGGTCAGAGCTGTCAGGCGACATCTGAAGAGAGGTGGGGGTGTGAGGAAAGCCTTCTTCTGAGCTTTCTGTAGAAAGGGGCAGAGAGCAGATCGTTTCTGAGAACAAGATAAGAAAACTGCCATCGCGTTGACACTAAAGACAGTCATGCACGCACACATCAAACACCAAGTCTGTGCTGTAAATGGAGCAGGTGAATTAGAAAAGAGGAATGGTATTTTTTTGCAGCAGACACGTTGAAAGTAGACACATGAGCCCCTGTTCCCTCTTTTGTTTATATAGTCTCCAATCCTTCTCATACGTTGGCCCTCGTTCAGAAATTTGTTTCATTCCATTTCACCCAAGGTCACCGAGTCAAGGCTATCCCCTCAGAACCAGGAGGGGTGGGGGGGTGGGGGGGGTGGGATATAAAAGATTTTGCATGTTCTCATGAAACATTTGCTCTCCTTCATGGATGTTTGTGTTCTCTGGTGGCTGCAGAGCAACTTTTATATTCCTTTGCAAAAATTATGAGCTGGCGGCGTCTCACAGAGTTCTTTCCAGATCCAGGTGGACTCCGCCGCTGCTGTCCTACTTTCTCTGACAACTATTCATTTAAGGAAACATAACTTTAGACAATCTAGCTTTGTAGCCGACGACTTGTGTGGGTGTTTCTTCCTAGTGTGTAAAGTGATTTATGGTAACATGCAGGGCAGCAGCATATCAGCAACTTTCTGCCGTTGCTCTATCTCCTTCACACAGATGATAATGTTCTAACAGAAAGTCTCTGCACTAAATATCACTGTGATTATGCATTTTGGATGACGGCGAAGTAAAGGTCATAACAGCATCTTCCTAAGAATAGAGTCTAATGTGATCAATTAGTAAATATAGTGATACAAGTGATATGGGGGGGGGGGAATTAGGAAAAAAAAATCGAATTATTTATCTGTTCGTTTTAGGGTGACCTCAGCTCTCTGTTGATCTGCTGTTATCTCCTCAAGTACAGCTGCAACGTTAAGCTGCATGACAGGCAAGCGACAACTACAACACTTTAACTGTAGGAAACATCTCAAAGTGTTTTCTTTACTCATATCGGAGATCACCTTTCAATTACCAGTCATTAAACTGTGTATTGCGCTCGATGGGAGCACTCAGTTTTATTCATGTACATTCCAGAGGAGTTGTATGGAAAACTGTAGTTAAAATATTAACGTATTTCCAATGTTACATGTTGTTGTTGTTGTTGTTGTTGTTGTTGCTGTAAAAAGAGTAGTAGATATGATTTGTATCAGATGTTATTAACCACCATGTGAAGATGTCTGATAGGGCTCAGTTACAGAGAAATGTATCTGTCTGTTTGACTGACAAAACAGCAACCTGTCTATGTTTTATTTTCATTTCTCAGATGATGTGAGGGGGAATCTTCTACTTAGTATCATTCAGACTGAATATAATTTACTTCTTTAAGTCTTGACAGCCACCCCCTGCCTCTCTGGTGTTTTTTAATTTAAAAAAAGAAAACATTGTGAAAAGAAAATGCATAAGAACAAGGCAATTCCCAGAGATAAAGGGAGTTTGTGTGTATCAGACAATTTGCACAAGCTTGTAATTGTAAGTAATAAGTTCACTTCTCTCTCTGTCACTGTGGCTGTTTCCCTTTCCTCCAACAAAACTCAATGAGAATTTTCTAAAATTTCCATGTGATATTGTCAACGCTGCAGTGAGTCCTCTGACAAGTCAGGTAACAGCATCAAATATTTACTATTTCCCAAATGATGGAGCAGTAAAATAAATGAGGTAAAAGACAATAGATTTTCTATAATAGACACTGTTGAGATTGATACAATTTTCAGAGCCACCGCCTCAACGTTGTATTAACTTCTGACCCCTTTTTATTTAAGATCTCAGGCCCGTCACAATGGAAACACAATTCTGGGAAATCACTCAGACCGATGAGTGGGAAAAAGTTAAGAGAGTCACTATCATCTAAGTCAATGAGACTGAGAACTAATAAAGTGAAAATAGCTTTGTTTTTTTTGGTTGGGAAAGGGATGATTATATCAAATTGGAAAGTGTGAAAACCAAACTGATTTGCAATGGAAAACTCAATTGAGGATTTATTTTGCGTTTAACTCCTTCGGGCCAGTTTAAACCTGATTCTTTAGGTCAAAGGGTGAAGTCATTTCATTTGTGAAAATGTAATGTGTTCCTAAACCTGCTGTTATTATTTCTTTATTTTCCTCAATACACAGCAATTGAAGGTATTAAATACACAGCGGCAAAAGCTAAATATTTATGTTTAGTTCATTTATACATTGTATATTTTCACCATATGATCACGTTGTGATATACATTACTTTAAAATGGTCTCTTTTTTATGTTCTATAAACATCCATCTCCTTTGTCCCTGTCTGTTTTTGCTTTTTTATTATAGATAATGTAGATTATGGTGATTGACACACCTATGGACGCAACAAATATACACTGATCCTCGGTCAAAGCAGGATGTTGAGAGATCCCAGTTGCTCCTACTTTAAAAAATTTAAAAAGTTAGAAATCTGACTTGTCCTCTGACTCAATGTTGAACATGATGAGAAAGAAGCGTCCTTGTGTTTGAACCTGTCTGGTCTGTGATAGTCTTCACCAAAACCACACAGCACAAAAGGAACAATTTGTTTTGACCTAAATTTAAAGTTCTGACTTTCACTCCGCAGCTTCCTGTGTGGGGACAGGTGACATCAATTTCTTTTGTACCAGAGGAGTAGATGTGCAGAAAACACTGTGATTTTCAACGGGATACATGTAGGTACAGGTGGGTAGATCCAGGAGTGTGTAAAAGTGCAACTTCAACCCTCTGTGTATTTACCTGCATCTTCCAGGCTGCTAAAATGACAGATCTGACTGATGCTGCTGATCCAGCTGTTCATCTCCTCCTCTGTTTTGGCCACCAGGTAAAAGATGCGAGACGAGGTCTTCACCACAAAGAGGTGTTTCCCATGGAAGTCCCGCTTTATCCTGAGTTGCCCGTTGAGCATTTCCACCTCGCACTCTCTCAGGTCAATGGTGCGGATTGGCTTTTTGGAGTTCTTGCTTTGATAGTACTCCAGCACATCAGGATTACCACTCATGCGTCCCCTGCGAAGCACAAACCAGCGTTTCCTCCATGCCTGGGGGAGACAGGAGCAAACGGTTTATCAGGGAGGACCTCTTAACTTATACTCAATAACATTATTCCCTTTAAACACAGCGCTTCATGATTCAAGCAGCGATGCCTCCCCTGATGACTACAATTAGTCATGACCAGTCATGGGAATTAGATCACAGCTCCTGCTCACAACAGCTAACCTAGCATCTTTAAACTCAGTTTTTTTGCTTTTGATATGGTCAGTAAGCGGAACTTCAACTCTAATTTCCCAGAAGTACAGAGAAGAGGAAGTTCACTGTATTTAACTGAAAATGTCTAACACGAACGAAAGAGGTATTTATACAACATGGTCACTGCTTTATTCTGACAACTTACTGAAAACTAAATACTGAAACTGTAAACCGGTATCTATAGCTCCACAGATCTGGCTCAACCCAGCCCTGATAGGGTCAAATTTAGTCAAATTAAAAATAGTAATTGAAGAAAAACTAAAACTCATAGCAGATGTGTGAGGTACACCCGTGAGTATCATTTTCACACATGGTTTTGTGGCTTTTGCAAACAATATATGGGTGGAGGATCTTCTGATTTGTGTGGAGTGAAACTTAACGTATTACATGGGAGGGTGATCTGCTCCTGCACAAGTCAGTTGGTAATTTATGTGTTCATACCAGGAAATGGTTAGACACACCACACTTACAGCCAAAAACACGACCAAGTTTAAGAGGAAACCGTAACTAGACAGATGGCAATTTGAAGTGACGTTTCGAATAAGGCAAACTGTGCTCTCTGAGAAAGATGCCAGTGTGTATGAACAGGTGCCTTTAATACAAATATTTAGTTAACATTGATAAATAACTGTCTGGTGTTTTTCATGTTGTGCTGGTTAAAATGATGCCAATATCAATCCTGGCTGATTTTAAACTTATAGAATCAGCTATGTTGAATACAGTATAACAACAGAGGGTGACAATAAAGACATATTCCCACAAAGGTAGGAATGAAATAAATAAACAGCTAAGAAACGAATAGTAAATTAATTTTTTTTAAACAGTCAGAATAAAATTACAAAATAAACTAAAATGTGTACTATCTCCCAGCAACTTTGCTCTACCTATATTGAGATATTTCTAGAGAAAAATACAAGCACTTGTGAGTCAAGGCCAACTTCACCACCCACTGTAGTGGACTGGACTCTGGAGTTTAAAGCGTTAAACACACATTTGCCACGACAGTGAGTGGAAATGCAATGCTGGCACAAAATAAGACAACAGATGTTGATCCACGTCAGACGGGACTGTGGTTTCAAGTGTGTTGAAGAGACACTTTTGTCTCTGAGAGAGGTGCCAAAGGAAAAGTAAAGAGCTGGAGCCAAAGTCAGCAAACCCAATCAACCACCTCTTTTGCATATAGCCTTAATTACTGCGAGGAGATGTTTGGTGTTCTTTTGACAACACATGACATGGTAAATGTTACCACAATTATTGAAATTTGCATAATGGCATGCGCCTGGACCTGATATTTGAATAATCAGGCAGATAACGCTCCTGCTCTAACAACAGTATGAAAAACATGTATCAGCTCCATGCTCTGTCATCAACAAGATTTGCATGACGGGCTAAAATAAGTTTCTATTTCCCTGCCCCTGAAAAACCCCCAAACCCCATCATCATCAACGCTGACACCTCTCCCCACCCTCTTCCCTGCACTGGTGTTGATAAATGACCCTCCTCCACCTCTATTCGCACAGGGGAAGTGCAAACAGCCATCACAGAGCTGGACTATTTCTGCTTGTCGCTTAAGTCTGAAGTGTCTGACTGCTGCTGACACTGCTTTCCATGTTTCACAATACACACGGTCATCACACAAACACATACACACAGAGCAGAGCGAGTGGCCAACATTATCACATGACCCCAACAACCACAAAACAGTGCAGGCTCTATACCGTCCATGTAAGCAATTATGTATATGTACATGCTGTGAGTCTGTATGAAGTACATCTGCAGCTTGTGACATTTTGTTTTTTATCATAACACTGCACAGTGTTGTGTTAACCATGAAGTGCCTCCACCAACCAAAAACACAACAGTGAGGTGTTATTATTAAAACGAGGAAGATGATATAAAGGAGCTCAGCTTGACAGAAGCAGATAAGCATTCGGTATGTTTCCAAATCCTCATTCCACATCGCAACACACACACACACAGATACACACACACACACATACAAGGCACAACAGCACAACCTGGCATTCCAACAGAGGACATAAACAAGTGTCCAGTGTGTACTCCTACTCACAAATCTCTTCAGTTTCTTCTCCGGGGGGGATTTAATGAGCCAGCCGGTGCAGACCACATCCCCAGCACTCATCTTGACTGCAGAGCGTGTTGTCCTCACGGTGGCTGCCGCTGCTGCCGCTCCTGCTGCTGCTGCTGTTGCTGCTGCTGCTGCTGCTGCTTCTGCTGCTGTGAAACTGAGAGCACTGTGAAGCATATCCTGTGTTCTGGTATTCAGCCCAGCCACTCCAAAGGAGGAAGTCAAGAAACTGATCACACTGACAAAGAGAGACAGAGAAGGGGAGAGAGAGAGAGAGAGAGAGAAAGAGAGAATTATGTGTTTATTTTCTCGAGTGCTCGGGGCAAGTGGATGGAGCTGTTGGGCTGTAGGGAAGAAAAACAAATAGTGAGGTTTGACAGGTTTCAGGGCTAAGTTTGTATTGACCTACTGTACAACACGGAGACGCTGAGTCACATGTCGTTTAAAGATCTTATCTCCAGATTCACGTTTAATATGGTAAATGTGTTATTGATTTCACGTTGCTGTAGTAATGTTGTTTGTTTGTTGATGTGGTTTGTGAACTCGGCAAGAAACAAGAAGTGGTTTTAACTGGGAGAAACAGATCAAAATGTGAACCCTGAGGTGGTTTCTCTCGCAGTTTCTGGCTCAGTGACTCAGGGTGCGTCTATGAAGGATTGTAAACCCTTTTCCTCTGGGTGTGGGATCAATGTGAGGAGCTCATAATGAATCATGCTAATTTCATTGGCTCATGTTTTATGATGTTGTGCACTTTGTTTGTATGTATCTTGTTGAGTTGTGGGTATTCATATGCAGGCATGTCTAGGGATAGGGATGCTTAATGGTAGATGGTATAGGCCCATAATATACATTGAAAATTAGTAATATTAGAAGAAGAAAAAAACACAATAGTACTTAGTAACAGTAGTTTTGTTTATTGTAATATTATTAGCAGTAAGAGAGGGTAGTTGCATAAAGATTAGGCAAGTCCTCATTTCTTCATAAATGTTCTGACATCATATCAGTCACTTGATCAAATACACTGTAAACATGTGACATACGTGGTGTAATGCAATGGAATAGACAACAAAACCACACAATGGCTTGTGTTCTATCAAACTATCTTTCACTCAACGAGAGAAGTTCACTTTTCACTTCTCTTCACAATACAAGGAAAGGCATCCCACTAATAAGTCACATCTCATCATCGCCATTTTACATGTCTTCACTGAAGGGAAGTTCATACATCCTCATAGTCAGAATGAAAACTCTTTCCTATCATGGGTTCCTATCATCAGAAGTTTTCAAAAGGTAAAAACAGACCATCAGCATTTTACAGAAAATACTGTAAAGAGTCAATGTCACCTTCTCTGTTCAGGTTTCAGATCACCCAGCAGAGGGCGACATAATGACCTAGATTATCACATTATCACTGGGTAAATTTCATATTCATACATTATGACTCAGTGAAAACCCGATGAAGATTTGAATGCATGACTTACATTACACCCGCATGGCCCACATTTACTTGGTATTACAGTGCATAACATTTAAATGTTTTCATTTGGTTAAAACACAAATCCATGGACATAAACACATGCATGATGCTAAAAAAAAAAAACCTCCTATTTATCTACTTTACCTCGTGTATTACCAGAAAATATACTTGAAAAAATCCTGTTATTCACCCAAATTATATTTCCACGTGTTTATGTGTCAATAATACAATCACACTGAGTCATACCATGTATGTGTTATTCTCCTCTGTTACCTCCCCCTGAGGCCGCAGTCTCTGATTAAAACTCCCTGGAAAACTTCTGCTGTCCAGACTGCAATACATCACACAGGCTGTGGGGGCAGCAGAGCCCCGAGGCCACAGTTAAACCGTAGAAAAGTCGAGAAAAAGAAACCGGTCTACGACTGTCACCAAAGAGCCTTGAAAAAAGAGAGATACAAGTTATTCCACTCGGTGTTACGCCATTTGAAACGGATTTGTGTGTCCTTTTTTGTAAATAAATGAACATTAATTGACTCTGCTGGTGATGTTGGGAAAGTGAAATAACTGAATTCACAACGGCAACAAAATAACAACAAAACACATCGTCCAACCGTTTAGAACTACACGGAAGTCACGTACGTACGCAGCCGCCGCCATCTTTCCTCCGTCGTCGTTACTCTACTTAACGTTTACTAACGGCGACCAATCCTACGTCTCAACAGAGACGTTAAAATTACCCATGACTCCCTTCAAACGTATGACCTGTCTCTGGCCTTGGCGTGTAGCGCGGTGCTGCTAGTTGTCACTGAGTGAGCGCGGTTTGTAGGACTTGGCCAACGTTACCAAGCTGCTAGTAGTCCCAAACCAGCAAGCAGTCCGCCACTGAACTGGGAACCGTCACCGCGGAGCTGAGCCACGATGCTGAAATGTAGAACAGTTTGGAAAAAGCTTGCACCTCTAGCTAGAGACTCGTCAACTCTGTGCCGGCAGAATGTGAAAAGAGCAGGTCAGTAACTAGTTAGTAACTTGTGGGTCTCCTCTCCTTGCTAGCTGGCCTCAAGTCAAGCACACGCTGAGTGGTATTAAATAATAAGACAGACAGACAGGTTTATGGCCGCCTGCTTGGTTTAGGTGACCAAGTAGATAATTGACACACAGTAGCATACAAGGGCATGTCAATAATTATCTAATTTCAACCACATATTGATCTTTAAATACAATGATAATGGATGGTTCATCTTTGAGTTTTTAAACCAGTTCTGGTTTGTGTGTCAAGTATATCATCTGTGTCCTGTGTGGTTTAGCCATGTTGATTTGGTTGGGGTCATGCATGAGGTTGTTTGGGTTGTATAAGCCCCTTGAGACCCTGATAGGATAAACTCAACAGGCACATGTCTGTAGCTTGCTGGAGTGTATAATTATGAAGGCAGGTAATAAACGGGGCATATTAGTTACGAGAAAGGGTTGATTCAAGTCAATGATTCTCATGCAAACTTGGCACCAAGTTTGAGTGAGCCCATTTTTATTTTGGTGTGAAGTTCAGAGCTTAAATGCTGAAACATTGAGACTTCATATTTCACTTTATATCATCTTAATGTGATTTATATAATGAATATTATTATTTAACAATATTTAAAAACCCTATCTGTATGGCACATTTCCTAACAATATTACAACATTACAGAAGAAGTGAAATGACAACATCATGAGGTCAAATAAACTGACTGGAGGAATTAATGTAAATTATAACTTTCACAGAGGGAAAAGTTTTAAGAAGGGGTTTAAAAGAAGCTAAATAACTGGCTTGTCATGCTAGGATTTCAATAGGTGGAGGTTTCATAGCAAGCTCCGCCACCCTCTTGTCACAAGCTGTGACCTGGTAGTAAATAGAAAGCATCCCAAAGCAGATCTCAGTGGTTAAAAGGGCACATACCAGGCAAAATAAATCACATTGGTATTTAGGAGAAGGACAGTCTCGGTTTTTAAGTTGAGAAGTCAATTCTGAACTAATCTCCCAGGAGTGAGCCTTTTGTAATGTATGTAATGTAAAGGGGCAAGTACAGAGGTGATCAGAGGTGACCATGCCTTTTGTCCTGGTAATTAAGCCAAGCAGCAGCAGCAGCAGCAGCAGCAGTCTGAACCAGCAGGAGATGTTTAAGAGATTCCTGTGCGAGTAAACATCCATCACAGTAGTCTAGGTGGGAAGAGATAAAATGAGATGTTTTCACAACATCCATGCCCATTTTACAGGTGTATCACACAGCCAGCAGCATTTACACATGTAGTTTCAACATTTGCCAATTGCTTGTCTGCATGTATCACATTGTCACCCAGACTAGCTACTCCTTTGCTTTCATTAACCACAAATGAAGCACCTTTTCACACCCTTGTATAAAACATAGGAAAGAAGGCTGAACAGGTAGTGCCATGCTTGTTGCGTCTTGTGTCATCATTGCAATTTGTCCAGACACGTAGCAAAGACAGATGCTATTGACAGAAGCAGTGAATATACAGTATACTTAATTTAAGTAGTCAGACAGTGAAAACCTGATAATCCTGATCAACGTAACAAAAACAGCACCTCTTCAGTCACGGTTAATGCAGCTGTTTGTCATTTTACCATCCTCCACCATTCAAAAAGTTACATTTTAATCATCAGACATGACAGATTTCACCTATAAATCCAAGTACACTGCATTAGTCGTGTGTATGAGATGTGGCTTGGAGATATATCATGATTTTGATAGATCTAATTATTTTTTGTGGGACAGTTGATACAGTTTTGTCCAATTAATTTGTTGTCTTTATTGTTTTCAGGTTTGAACAATGCCAGTGCAGTACGTGTGCCAGCAGCCCACATGTCCAGTGGGGCTGCTGGGGGAGGAGGGGAAAACAAGGTGTACTTCCTCCTAGTAGGAGCAGCCTGCCTTGGAGGGGGAATATATGTGAGTGTTTATATGTGAGAATATATGATATGCTTAATCAAAAATGATTATGTGACATTTCAGACAAAGATTAGGTCCATAGAAGTTTATTTGAATATGAGCATTTTTTTTTGCTGTTTGTTCCCACTCTGCCTGTTTAGATATTGACTGACTGGCAGTTGAGCCTGGATCTTATTGGCAGATTTAGGCTATTTCGTACAGTAGTAGTAGTACAATAGTTAAACTAGTTGAGTAAATACAATACCTTTTTTTTTTTTTTTACAGACCTACCGAACTGTAACTGGTGACCAGCGAAGATACATGGATCGTATGACACGTAAATCAGATGCACAAAAATCAGCCGCACCCTCCCAGTCAGAGCCTCCTGGTGAGTAATTTCACAAACAGGTTCAAAGATAATCTAATCAAAGCTGCAGCATTTTAATGTGATATTTCTTTTATGTATATACAATTAAGAATTTTACATTTTTAGTTATTTTTGCTTTGTTTCGGCTGCAGAAGACACTGAGACAGAAGGTGAATTACTTTTCTATCATACCTGAGCATAAACTGTGCCTTAGCTATAAACATCTGATATGATATGTATATTGTATATTATATGAAAATCTTTTAAAGGAAAGCTTTGTGGTGTTAAACTGTAGTTAGGGTTAAGGTTATTTGCTTCAGAATTAGCTGACTCTGCAGCGTGCACCATAGCTTCCTCTTTATTACCATGTAAACAGCAAGACAAACTGTATTTAAATCTGTATTCAGATGACCTTTATGACCAATTGGCTTCTTAGTTTTAACTCTGGTGTATACATTCATTGTTTGATTGTCAATGATATGTTATATATCAGTCCAAGTTGATCACTTCATAGCTGCTGTTTGATGAATCTGTTCATTCCTCTCTCAGCCGTCCCTGAGCCAAAGCCTGAAGCAGCACCTTCACCAGAAACCGAAGCAGCGGCCCCCAGTGAAACAACTGAACCATCCCCAGGTAGTCTGCATTCTGCTCTATACACCTGAATGCATGCATAAAGAGTGCCTCTTGTATAAATAGTCTGTTTAAAACAAAAGTAAGAGAATAACAAAGTTGTACTTTGCATGTATTTAAATGTACTTTTGATGAAGGCTCATGTTAGAATTAGCGACACCAACTGGTAAAGTCGGGTTGGTGCAACATAAGTGGGCTAAACACACCTGTCTTTTCACTCTTCTTTATACCCTGCTCATAATTGTCCCACTTCTGTGATGTGTTAAAAATACACTTTTATGATGGTGACAGGATTTATACATGGGGCCCTGTGTTTATGTCTTAACCTGTGTGAGTCGTGTCTATGTCCATGAACCACAACTTCTTGTTGCATGTTTTCATTTCCTTGTGTGTCTCTCATGTATTTAGTGATGCATGTGTCATTCTTACTTTGTTTTGTTTGATTCATTTATGTCCTCACATTGTGTATTAACCCTTGTTACAGTTTCATTTTCCGAACACTCACATACTCACATTTTCCATTCTGATGTCTTTTTCTGTTTTTTGTGAGACACAGTGTTTGGAGTATTTTCTACAAATATGTTTGGCTCCTTCTGAACTTTGC
Organism: Trachurus trachurus; assembly: GCF_905171665.1. Taxonomy (NCBI): domain Eukaryota; kingdom Metazoa; phylum Chordata; class Actinopteri; order Carangiformes; family Carangidae; genus Trachurus; species Trachurus trachurus. The sequence goes on along the minus strand of NC_139903.1, from coordinate 13,158,338 downwards.
TATCATATTTGTGATTTCATTGGAAACCTCTCCTGCCTGGCATTTTCCCCATGAATGTGTCATACTTTGTGAACCTTTTTTTCCCTGGGACTTTCCTCAAAATATTATTTTTAATGTCAACTGTAATGTGGTAATATTGGTCATTATTGGAAGCTTCCCTTTTAAAGTGGATATATTTCTTCCTCCGGTCTATTTTGTGCTGCGCTTCGGATGCAGATCGTCTTCACACTAGTTTCTAATCCAAACAGGAAGTCTTAAAACAGAATTACAAAAGTCCCTGGTACTTGTGAAAAACATTGTGGTAACATGACACCTGATGAGACATTTGACCTCGTTAATATTTCTGTCAAATATAACTCTGGTTATGGTTGTCACAGATAATAGAGAATAAATAAATAGGTTCTTACCAAAAAACTTCCTAAACCTGCAGAATATTTGCATCTGGATGACTTCAGCACACACAAGGCTAACAAGCTTTTAACACAAAAACCACTGATATGCTGTGGTATTTGTACATTTCTATAGAATTGAACCACAAACTGGGCAGCTTCCAATTGATACTGTAATAGTTTGCATGCTCTGCGGACTTTTCCTAAGGTTAAAGCTGGAGAAATGCATGGATACCAAAAGTCTTCCCCTTCAATGATCTCTAAAGAGTTTAGTCTAAACCCGTACTATGAATTGCCTCAACAGCAGATGAGCCGGTGGCAGAAGCATCTCCAGAGGAAGCAGCAAAGCCACCTGCTGCCCCTGTAGTTGAGGAGGGTAAGATTTGAATAGCTAAGATATTAGTCCCTGCAGTAGTACAGGCAATTTTTACAGATTTAACATATACGGTGTAGTGACCATTAGAGGCAATTATGTAACTTTTGCAACTATACTACCAGAACCAGCACCTGCAGCTGAGTTGCCCCCGGTTGAGCTTACAGAACCGCCTCCAGCACCTGTTGAGGAGAGTGGTAAGCAGTTAGTTAGAGAAGTTAATACATTTTTTCCCACATGCGACGGTTAATTTTGTCTTAACTTGATAAATGATGCGGTTATTCGAACAGAACCTGTAGCAGCTGCAGCAGAGCCAGAGCCAGAGCCAGCCGAGCCTCAGCCTGACGTTGTGGCAGAGAGTGGTAAGCACTCAGTCAGAGCTGCTCATGGAGCCAGTAAAGCACTTTTGCTACATGTGAGGGTTAATTTAGTCTTAACTGGATAAATGATGCGATTATTCGAACAGAACCTGTAACAGCAGAAACCCCTGCAGCAGAGCCAGCCGAGCCCCAGCCTGACATTGTGGCAGAGAGTGGTAAGCACTCAGTCAGAGCTGTGCATGGAGCACATAAACACGTTTGCCACATCAGAGGGTTTACTTTATTCTAACTGGTTAAATGATGCGGTTATTCGAACAGAACCTGTAGCAGCTGCAGCAGAACCTGCAGCAGAGCCAGCCGAGCCTCAGCCCGACGTTGTGGCCGAGAGTGGTAAGCACTCAGTCAGAGCTCTGCATGGAGCCAATGAAGCAGTTTTGCCACATCAGAAGGTTAATTTTATCTAAACTGGTTATATGATGCGGTTATTCGAACAGAACCTGCAGAAACCCCTGCAGCAGAGCCAGCCGAGCCTCAGCCCGACGTTGTGGCAGAGAGTGGTAAGCACTCAGTCAGAGCTGTGCATGGAGCCAGTGAAGCACTTTTGCCACATCAGAGGGTTTACTTTGTCTTAACTCCTTAAATGATGCGGTTGTACTAACAGAACCTACAGCAGCAGCAGTAGCAGCAGAAACACCTGCAGCAGAGCCGGCCGAGCCTCAGCCTGACGTTGTGGCAGAGAGTGGTAAGACCATTGTCCAGCTACGGTTGGAGCGGGGAGGCGGGAAAAACATGACACTGATACTTTCTCCCATTTCCATAATGTTAATGTTACTTTCACACGAGCTTTTCTTCCATTTATTGTATAACAGTTTTTTCTTATTACAGCATTTCTTCCTTCCTGCTTATGTCTTTTTCACACTGTTTTGGGTTCTTGTAATGATAAAGGTTAACTCTACTCACATAAACCTTTATTTTCTTTTATTTACCAGGTCCAATTATTCCTTTCAGGTGTATTTCTTTTTATAGGTCATGGGTATTGATCAACATGAAAGATCATATTCTGACCTGTGTCTCTTTCCTGTTTTGGCTTATTGCTTTTCTCTCGCCCGCTCTCTTTCGCATGCAAACTGCAGTAGCGGACTCCACACCTGCCTCTCTCAAGGTCCCCTCACACGCCCCCTACCTCCTTATCGGCGGAGGCACGGCCTCTTTCGCTGCTGCCCGGTCTATTCGAGCCAGAGATCCTGGTGCCAAGGTGAGTCAGGCCTTTTGTTTTCACTTCATTATCCACTGACTCGCACCTGGGAATTCTCAGTTAAACTTTTTTTTTTCCACATGTTTGCTACCAGGTATTAATTATTACTGATGAGCCAGACCTTCCCTACATGAGACCCCCTCTGTCCAAGGAGCTGTGGTTCTCTGATGACCCCAGTGTGACAGAAACACTGCGATTTAAACAGTGGAATGGAAAGGAAAGAAGGTGTGTTAAAGTTTCTTCTCTGACCCATTATGTGTCAACACCCGTCTCTGTTTCTTTCCTATGATAAATGGTCATCCCACTCAAGTCCTTTAATTACAATTAAAGATTCCTTTGGCAGTGTTTTTTTGTTTGTTTGTTTCTGTTTATGTAAACATCGCTGTTCACCTCAGCATGTAGACACTCTGTTGTGACCAGTGTGAAAAGAAGAAGCCAGCAGTATCAAACACTGTAGACACAAAACAAAACTTGCACCACATCCTGTGTTGTAAATGTTTTTTCCCCATGTTAATGTCATAATACCAACTAAAACGGACAACCTTGGTTGGTTTATGCATGAGTCTCTACCCAGTTAGTTGCAAAAAATCAACACGTTATGTATGAACATGTTTTTAATGAGAAAGTGTATTAAATTGAATATCTTATTTATTTTCCAGCATCTACTTCCAACCACTTTCCTTCTACATTCAGCCAGATGAATTTAATGGTGCACAAAATGGGGGAGTGGCTGTTCTCACTGGTAAAAAGGTTGGTTTGCATTTGTTTATTTGGAATTTTAATAATTTTCTACAATTCATATTTGAGTTAATAGAAAAATCTACCATAACCGTTACAATTGTAGTCTTGGATCCTTCAAAATGGGATTTTGAACATGGTTTGAATGTGATTTAATCCGTTTTAGGTGGTTCACATGGATGTGAGGGGAAACAAAGTCAAACTGGACGATGATACTGAGATTTCATACGACAAGTGCTTAATCGCTACGGGTAAGCTTCTGTCTTTGCATTTGTCTGTGCGTGTGGCTTAGACCTGGTGGAAACTAACTGAACTTTGGTCTTTAGGCGGCGTGCCAAGAAATCTACAGGCCGTTGAAAGAGCAGGAGAGGAGGTGATGAAGAGGACAACACTGTTCCGCAAGGTCAGTGTTAAGCCACAAGGGGGCACTAGTATGTGTTAGTGATGGTACGAGGCAAAGTACAGTAGAAACATGTCATATTTTGAGGTGATGGAAGTACTTACTTTGCATTAAGTTAATTTGATGTAAATGTTGTTCCCCTCCACAGATCGATGACTTCAAATCACTGGACAAGGTCTCCAGAAACATCTCGTCCATCACAATCATTGGTGGTGGCTTCTTGGGCAGCGAGCTGGCCTGTGCCCTCGGCAGGAGATGTAAGGCTCTGGGACTAGATGACACAACATTAGAGAATAGAGGGTAATGCTGATGTTTAACAGAAGTGAGTTATTGCTCTGTGGTTTGATCTTCTGTGCTCTTTTCTTTCTCCAGCAACGGAGTCTGGTCTGGAGGTGATACAGATGTACCCTGAGAAGGGCAACATGGGCAAAGTGCTGCCAGAGTATCTGAGCAACTGGACGACAGAAAAAGTCAAGAAAGGTTAACGTTCATTTTACTTGATGGCTTGTCTCAACCTCATTTCATACAACTAGCTGTAAGGTCAAAGGAAAGAGACAGCTGTTATTTATTTATCTTTTTTTTTTGTTCTCTTTATTAATACATGAGTGTTCCTGCTTTGGTTTTCTAGAGGGTGTGAAAATAATCTCAGAAGCTCTGGTGAAGTCTGTGACCTACAAAGAAGATAAACTAGAAATCCAGCTGAAGGATGGCAGACTGGTGGGTCATTTTATTCTGTCCATATGCAGTATAATTCAAGAAATGAAGAGACTTATTAGTTAATAATTATTTTGTGTGTTGCTCTCGTAGGTGAAAACGGATCACATTGTTGCAGCTGTTGGCCTGGAGCCCAACGTTGACCTTGCCAAGTCGGCAGGTCTGGAGGTGGACTCTGACTTTGGTGGCTTTCGGGTCAATGCAGAGCTGCAAGCCAGGTCCAATATTTGGGTGGTAAGTAAAGTGGTAAGGTAGGAGCTCACTCCTGCCACTACAGGCAACAACATCATGAAGAGTTGCGTAGGAGAGATAACGATGCATTATTCATCTCAAAATCTGTTAGTCCACACACATTGTCCTTCCACCAGTATTGTAAGAGTTATGACCTCTGCAATAGTTCATGTGTTCTGTCCATCTATGTACAAATAGAAAAATGCTTGAGCGCATAATGTGTAGCATGAGTTAATAATAGATTAGTTATTGGTCAGACTTATTTACTGTATATCAGCATGGAAACATTGACCACCTACTTTTGGAGGAAATCGGTCTAAAGTGATAAATGAGTGACAGAGTTTAAATAAATGATTGAAAGATAAAAGCTACTGTAGTAGATTTGTAAGGTTTGATATTATTTACTTAGTAGATCGAGGTAAGCTGCATACACACTTTTCATGAGCTGCTGTGCTCTTTTTTTTTTTTTTTTGCCAAACCTTTTCAGTCTTTTCTTTGATTATACTGCCCTCTACAGGCTAACTCAAGTCATAGTCCAGACAAACCAGAGATGTGTCCTCTATGTCCATCTCTGTCTTTAAATTTAGCTTTTTGTCTTCAAATTAAGATTTATCAAAACCTTTTAATGTGGGATAAATAATTACTAATTTGTAATCCATGCACTATGCTCTCAAATCTCCTCATTCCAGGCTGGAGATGCTGCTTGTTTCTACGACATCAGACTGGGCCGCAGACGAGTGGAGCACCACGATCACGCTGTTGTGAGTGGTAGACTAGCTGGAGAGAACATGACAGGAGCCAGCAAACCCTACTGGCATCAGTCTATGTTCTGGTGGGTATTAGACCACTTCCTGTTTCCTGAGTTGCAAATTTTTTAAAACCGTAACCAATGAAACCAGCTTGAAGTTGAAATGATGTTTTCAGAGAGCGAGGACCAGTCTGAATTGCTGATTGCACTTGTCCGCATTCATAGGTTATATTTATATAAGTGGGCACTGGGGCAGCATGTACAATGACTCAGATTTAATCCTTTTAGAAGTCAGATGAACATGCTTGATTGCTTTGAAGTCTTAAATACCATTATGTCCTGAAATATTTAAAACGCCTTTAAAGGACATTAAGGGAGGAGTTGGCCGCAGAGGGGCTACATTACTCAGGCAGACTTTTTTCAAACCCGTCATAAAAATACCAACAAAAAATTGTTCAGTGAGTAATTTCCCCCTTCTTCACAGTTGACCGCTGTGTTTTGTTTTTAGGAGCTTGTGAAATGTAACACTGCTTGACTGTGGTAAATGTAGACAAAAGAAAAAATGAAAACAAAGCACAGGGCCGTGAGACAAACTATCATGACTTAAGATGGAGTCAGATTATATGTTGACATTCCTGTCACTGACAGTGTAATGTGTCATCAGGCTTCTGTGGCGCCTCCTCTGATAAATGAATGGGACACACAGCACTTATGATTATTTAGCAGCACTGGCCAGTTAGTGCATTTAAATATCTCCAAGTTGGTTTGTTTTTATGTATTTGTTACAGACAAATGAAGTTCACAGCTAAATGTGCGCTCTCAGCTCTGTTGCGTGTGTCTACTCTGCTTTGCTCCTTTGACAGTCTTAAAGTATAAAAGCTAGAAATTGCTGTGCTTCACATTGGAGGATGCATGTTAGAAAAATCTTTCTGCAGAAATATGCAGAGTGTTTTGTGTTTGCTCGGACAATGTACCTATTATTCCTTCAACATGTTTTCCATTTCCATGTGGTTTCTCACAGGAGTGACCTGGGTCCGGATGTAGGCTACGAAGCCATCGGGATTGTCGACAGCAGCCTGCCCACAGTGGGAGTGTTTGCCAAAGCCACTGCCAAGGACACGCCTAAAGCTGCCACAGAGAAGTCAGGTAGGAACGTTTATTGTCTTGTGGAAAAAATCTTAATTCTGACAAACAGACTCTTGAGACAGAGGATCTGATTGTGCGTTTTTCATCGAACGTGCCGCAGGAACTGGGATCCGCTCGGAGAGTGAAACAGAGGACACAGCTGTCAGCCCAGTGGCCTCTTCAACACCTGCCCCTGCTTTGGCGCCGCAAAAAGACAACTACGGCAAAGGAGTCATCTTCTACCTGCGAGACAAGGTCGTAGTGGGCATTATCCTGTGGAACGTTTTCAACAGGATGCCCATCGCAAGAAAGGTATGCGCCATCCCTTTTTTAAGGAAACTTTGTTGTATCGTAGTGTAGATAAACTAATATATGTGGTTAATGTGAATTGTCCATTGTTTGATTTGTAGATAATCAAGGATGGAGAGGAACATGCAGATCTGAATGAAGTGGCAAAGCTGTTCAACATTCATGAGGATTAAGACGGTGGAGGCTGGCACTCATTACTGGAGGGAATTATGCTTCATGGGAAGACTGAACTTTGGCAGTCATTGCCACACTCTTTAAAACACAAGTGATCACGCATACAAAACTGGACGTTCAGTGTAAATTATGTCATGTGGCTGAAATATTTTCATATTTGAAATTTGTATCTTCTGCACCGTTTGTTTGTTTATTTAATTTTTTGTTATTTTCTTTTTTTTATCCAGGAGAAATCACTGTCTCATCTTCCTGCTATATGCCCAAACCTGTGTGATTGTATGTCTGCTTTCCCCATCAGGCTGAACATGTTAAATATGGATAATCATTTCCCTCTGTGTGATCAGAGCAGCTTGTCGTGAGAGAAGCTGCAATAAAAGCTATTTTTAAATTGGAGTGATCCTTTTATTTTCAATTTTCTTGATATTAACACTGACAGAAATGTTGACCTGCATTAATCGGAGCTGTGACTGACGGTTGTTAAATTGGTTGATGGTTGAGCTCATCTGTCATGAGACATTTAAATCGGTGTGTGTGTGTGTGTACTGCTTGGCAGATTGACTGTGGATGAACTGTAATTGGACCTTGTTGAAGTGTAGTCTCAGCCAAAAACACTTATTAGTGTTATTATATAGAAAGACTTTTAATAAGGGAACTTGATGATACATTTGACAGTGTGTGGAATTATGATCTACACAAGTAGATCCAATGTCCTCCGACAAAAACATTGAAATGAAGCTTGGCCTACTTATCTTCTCCGGAGGTAAAAATGCTCAAGCATGCAGAAACAGTGTTTTTTTTCCTCATAACTGTGGGCTTCTTGTTATTAGGATTCATGTTTCATATTTTCACATATTTCTTATCCTACTTGACACTGTGGGCTTCAGAGCGAAGTGTGGAATGGCCTTTCAAGTGTGAGGCAAACACGTGCAGCCATAACGTCCCATCGCTTTTTTTGACATTAATTTTACATGAGTAAATGGCTGAACCGCCTCCCCCTCTGTATGGGAGAATAAACATGAGCTTCCACATTTATATCTGAATTTGACTGGCGATTTGAAGATGAAATAATTAGACCAGAAACTTGGGGCAGCTCTGCTTAAGATAAATATCCCCTGGATATGTACTTCCGCTTAAAGAGATGTGTTATACTTGAATTAATTGGAACTTGATGCCTTCATCCATTTACTCTTCTGAATGCAAATACAATCTTGTTAACTGCGTAACCCCTGTCTATGACTCCTCATGGTCTTTTAATTAACAACATTGATTTTTATTAATTGACCTAAATGATTTCTGTAGTTGATCTAAATTAAATTAAATTAAAAGATCTGTACATGTATTTACACTGAAGGATGTTATATACTGATAATGCTGGGGTTTTCTTTTTCCACACTCTGCAAATATTGTTACAATATGAAAAACACCTCAGACACTGAACATGGAAGATGTCTGGGTCACTTAAATTATGGTTGTCAACTGAGAGACAAGTTTTAATTTGCTGTAGCAGAGTTCTAGAAATATTTTATATTGTCATTTAGAGCTTTATATAAAAACTCAGCAATATTTAAACAACATCAATTATTATTATTATTATTATTATTATTTTTTTTTATCTCTGATTTGACTTCTAGATGTTTCGGCTAATCTGATGCTGTCATGATGATGATGATGAGCAATGTGATGCCACTCTGCTATGAAAATGGCCCTGTCTCTTTAAATGTTCTTGCAGTAGTTTCTTCAGCATGCATATGGCCATGAAAAAGAGATAAAGCTTGAAGTCATCCACACAAACACAGGCAGAAGAAGAAAAAAAAAAAACCACCCTTGGATTTTGAATTATACAGCAGCCGCTTCCTGTATTTTACACCTGCAGAAGGAGGAGGCAGCTCAGCTGAGCCCAGACCACAGAGTCTGACTGAAGAGCAAACAACAAGTTCCCTGCATCCGAGTTTTTTTTCTTCCTATTTTTCCCTCCTTCACTCAAACCATTTGTTTTGTTATTGGCAGCTAAGGATGTTATTGCACATCTTGTGTATGGCATGGGCTTCATCTTTCATTTTTCTACAAGGCAGGTAAGACACTATTTAAGGTTTAAGTATGCCTACTTGACCTATAATGTTAATTGTATTTGAATTCTGCTGGTTGATTAATTTCTTTTTTATAAACTGTATATTTATTTTTGCAGTGTTTTTACTGTGTTTAATATGATGTGACAGTGATGGCAGACAGTAAAGAAGTACGGATAATAAGGCAGGAGAGGAGCCGTGTGCTTCTTTGACCCAGAGGCATGTTAACACTGCAGTTATCTTCAAGTGAGAAGAATCATGCATGAAATATTTTACAATCAATAATTAAGAGACAACGGCTCTATTAATTGAAAATGTTCATTAATGTAAGATGCAGTATTACAGTACATTACAAATTACAGTACAAATAAGAAATTTCACTGCTGAATTTGACTGAACTAGGTCTTTTAAAGATATTTGAAATAGTTTGATCCGATCTGAGCACTGTTCAAGGAACGACACTTGATTAATTGCAATAAATTAATATAATATAACATCAAAATCTGTGATTCTTCCAGCTGAAGTGTTTGATATTGAACATCTGTAAATTCATTTTAAGGGTTTTATGTATTAATAGTATTAAAAGTCAAGGAAAAGAAAGAGGGAAATATCAGTAGGTCCAGAGTTAGTTGTCCTGTCACTTGGCAGGTCTGTGCTCTGTAAGGAGATGAAGTTGCCCAGCAGAGCGGCCAAGCCCCCCTCTCCATCTGACTTTCTGGATAAACTGATGGGACGTACATCTGGTTATGATGCCCGCATCAGGCCGAACTTCAAAGGTAATGCAGTGTGGCGGGCAGGGACCTCCTCTGTCAGTACAGGTGTGAGAAAGTACGCTGCTCAATTTGCAGAACAATCTGGGCAGTGAGGCAGCACAAATCACTCACAGATGGGTCAGAAGTGAGAGATACTGCAGGCTACGACTCCTTTTTTTTTCTCTTTTGGTCATGTGTTGTCACTCTGCGCTGACCCACAGCCTTGGGTTGTGATATTTTTACACACATTTCTCCTCCTTCTGATCTCTCCCTTGTCATAAACGTGCAGTTGCCGCTTTACATTACACCACAGGCTTCTTTCAGGCGGTCTTGATCACTCATGAGTGAGGCCAGCAGATTCTCTCTGACATACTTCCTTCTCAGCCTCTGGGGTCGCATTTCATATATATTTCATACTTGCTCCACATCCTTGTCAGTGCATGCTGGGTAAATCCCGACCGATTATCTATAAATATACTAATGTAACTAAAGGACAATCAATAAATTATTGCCTCTTAGGAAATGAGTCGCTGAAATATTTAAAGTTTCAGTGGTCGACAGATGGACCACACTAATGGGAGCATAGTGGAAATGACAACACAATTTCATGCTGGTTATGTTGGATAAGTCTATTTATCAGGACAGAGCGTGGCACATTATAAAAGGAACAAGCTGATGTTATTTTGCGGGAACACTGTGCGCTTTACCAGTCTTAATACTTCATGTGGTCTCTTCAGAAAACCTCTCTGGTGTTGTCTTAGAAACGAGTGTAACTGTGGTGTGTGTGATGACAATCTGCCTCTGTCAGGTCCCCCTGTCAACGTCACCTGCAACATCTTCATCAACAGCTTTGGCTCCATCACTGAAACAACTATGGTGAGAAATGTATCTATAATCTACAATGGTCCCACTTTATTTGGTCTGAAATTCATGCATTGTTTTTTCACTCAAGTATTGTACTTGAATAAGAACTGGATGTATTTTAAGACAAGCCTATTACTTTACAGTTGAAACTGGTTAACAAAAAAAACAAAACAAAACAAAAAAGTCTAATTTTAACTACTGCGATTCGTATTTTTGAATTAAAATGTCCAAATCTGAGGCCAAAGTTTTAAGGCTATGTTACAACATCAGTCATCACAATGCAGAATATTGAAACACTGCCAATACTAGGATTTCAGTCACTGTAGTTTGGACTACAGAGCTGGATAATGCTCATTTATCAGACACATCAAACTCTTTGATGTTCATTCATTTGAAAAATTTCTAGCTCTTTGCTCTCTTTCCTTGGATAGGCCTAGTTTCACGCTCCCTAAAGATAGTACTGTACTACTAGCATTAGATTATGACTAATTAGTGACTGTAAACATCATCTTGTTAATTCCTTACATAACATTTGCTATGATTTGATTTTCTTGTATCTCTGCGTCTTTCAAATCAGGGGCTATTATTTATTTATGAGGACTATTGAGAGTGTTTGGGGATTGGCTTACATTTTTTTATTTATTCAAGTTAGGAGTTTGAGACTCCTCTAGGGAGAGACATCAAAATTTAATTGATGAAATTGTAAGTGAGGTTTGCTGTCATTTAGTTATGAGTATCCCAGTCTGTTAGTCAGCATTATGCTGCGTCTTTCCCCCCTACAGTTATTTGGCATTGGCACAGCGCACCTCACCTGCTGAGAGATGCTGCAGGTTTATTTGTTTTTTAGATGGCATATGCAAAATAGCCAAATGTTACTGAATTAGACTGCTTCTACAATGGCATGAATTACCATTTCCTGCTGTATATGTATACTGTATGTTGTTTTAATCATTTATACCTATATTAATTATGACTTAACTCACTACTGTAGGACTACCGCCTCAATGTTTTTCTGAGACAACAGTGGAATGACCCTCGGCTGGCCTATAAGGAGTATCCAGACGACTCTCTGGACCTGGACCCTTCAATGTTGGACTCCATTTGGAAACCCGACCTGTTCTTCGCAAATGAAAAGGGAGCAAACTTCCACGAGGTTACGACGGACAACAAACTGCTTAGGATATTTCAGAACGGGAACGTCCTCTACAGCATCAGGTGATCCTGACTTTAGATGGTCAATCAGGCCGATTGATGCGACAGGATGTGTCTCTGGCAGACATTAACAATCCAAGCCCACGGTTTGTTAAGATGCTAAATGAATATTAACTTCTGCCTCTGCGAGTTGCAGTCTAAGCCTCTATGTATGTGGTGCAATGACATGTTTGCTTCACTTCAGTTCAGCTCAATTGTAATTGTACTGTCCAGCCCACACTGTAACTGCAGGCTAAAGCGGGATTAGGTCAGCAACGTGGCAGTAAAGCAGTGGTGAACTGTAGCATGATGGTACAGAGTTATAATTAGAAAACACTGTACAAAAAGAAGACGGGGGCCATGTTTAAAGCTCTATAAGTGATTCTGTTACCAACACCAACCAAGACGCCAACACCAACCAAGAACCAAGAACCAACGTCAGCCAATCAACGTTCAGTTAGAATCTGTTGTACAGCTGACCACCATCTCTCTGGATGAGACTGGAGCACCAGCACCAGTCACTTTCCCCCTCTCTGCAATATTACTCATCTTCACTCTGTCCTTACTGTAATAAAGGGAGCCCAGTGCTAAAATAGGGAGTGAAGGACATTATGACTCAACACAAAGCTGTGTCAGCTACAGAAACAGAGAATTCAGAAATGTATTATCAGTAAGGTCCTTGCCAACATCCCTTGTTAAGGGATGTTCTTTTTTTAAATATATATCTTTATCTCTATATACTGTGTACTGTGAGGAGGTGGGTGGTGTTAGTGATGGAGAGGTGGAGGGGCGGCCATTCTACTTTTTCTTTTTTCCACTGATGGTGGTGTGTGGTGCTCTCAGCCCATTTTACGTCAGGCCTTTTCAAAAGGGGATGACAGTTGTCTGTCAGCACCTGCCGGTCCTTTGTGGTTTGTGTGGGGTCCAGCCGAATAGAAAGATGAAGAGGAGGACATTTGTCAGAAAGGTTAGAGCTGCTTGATGTGTCCCTTAATGTAGGGTGAGTGTGCAAAAAGGGTTTGAGTGACTTCTGAGCAGGAAATAGCTGGTGCTGTGGGATTTAAGACGCGTTGGTAAGCTGGGTATCAGCTCTTTTTTTTTTTGTCCAGGCATGGATTAGAGTGTGAGGGTATCACCTTTTCATTGTGCACACCTTTCTGCTACCATTAAGGAGCTGCTGCCTCTGTTTTCCAGGCTGACGCTCACGCTTTCCTGCCCCATGGATCTGAAAAACTTCCCCATGGACAGCCAGACGTGCATCATGCAGCTTGAAAGCTGTAAGTTCGTTTTGCATGGCAGAGATGATGCTGCACACAGATCCTGCCATAAACTAACTAATTACATATCACATATCTCCTCTCTGTCTCTGTTCTAGTCGGCTACACCATGAATGATCTTATTTTTGAATGGCTGGACGTGGGGGCGGTGCAGGTAGCCGATGATCTGACGTTGCCTCAGTTTGTGCTGAAAGATGAACAAGGCCTCGGCTACTGCACCAAACACTACAACACAGGTACATATGACGTAGATATGACCACATGCAGCCCAATCTGCCCGATAGGTGCTGTCCATCAACTTCTAATAAGACTGTCAGTTTGCACCTGTATTTCCTCCTGTCGTTAGGTAAATTCACCTGCATCGAGGTCAAATTCTACTTGGAGCGTCAGATGGGCTACTATCTGATCCAGATGTACATACCGAGCCTGCTCACCGTCATCCTGTCCTGGGTGTCCTTCTGGATCAACATGGACGCCGCTCCGGCCAGAGTGGGACTGGGCATCACCACAGTGCTCACCATGACGACGCAGAGCTCCGGCTCCAGGGCCTCCCTGCCAAAGGTCAGATATTTTGGTTTGTGAGTGGAAAATACAAGATAATTATTGTTTCTCATGGACCTTCAGGAAAAAGATTACCACTAGATTGACTGTGTGCTTTTAATTGTTCAAATTTTAATGTAATTACTGCAAAACATCCTTATGTCATTTTCATCTGTTTATTAATGTTGTGAACAAGATATGGTAATAATCTTAAGAAAGCTAAAGTAAAGCTGCAGAAATGAACCTCCTGCTCTTCAGTACACAGCAAAATCTGTAGTGTTGTTTTTTCAGTGTTAATAATTTTGAGTTGGTGGGTGTTGATTTTGGTGTTGTTTTAACACTTGTAGTGATAAAAAAGCTCTGCGAGCGTTGTCAATTAAGCGAGTTAAATGTTTACACCTGTGACTGAGTTACATTCACTCCTGGCGGAGTTAATCACAACATCCGGTTTGGACGTGCGCAGCGCGCCTTTTTCACTCGACGTCGGTTGGAAAAAGGAGAAGACGGAAAAGAAAAAACTTGTGTGGATTACACGGCTTAAAGAAGGTAAGAACCAAATATTTACGTCTACCGAATGGTAACCGCTGTATGAAGTCGTGATAACACATGGTGTGTAAAACAACTTAGTTGTCATTGAGCTGGTTGAGGCAGGCTGTTAATTAAATTAATTCATGTTTGCTGGCAATGAGTGGTTGCTTAAAACAAAGTTATCCAGTGACATTTTATTTATCCGGCCAAATATCAAGTGTTAAACTAAAATAAATGTTTTTAAATGTATTAAGGTGACCTGACGTGGATTAAGTTGATGGTGAGTTTTTTTTGTCAAATGTAAACAATGTGGGGGAGGGGTGGTGGCGTCTCCGTTTAATCAGGCAGGGACATCGTTCACTCAGCTATCGTAATTTGAACACTGTACCCGCGATATAGCGCATACCGTTTATTAGCGGCCGTGTGTGTGTGTGTGTGCGCGCGCCTATGTGTGCGTGTGCGTACGTGTAGTGACCGCACGCGAGAGATGGCAGGTGAAGGGGCTGACTGGCAGAGATGGTGACTTTTTTTCTTTTTTTTTTTAAACTGTGAGAGACTGTGGTGGCTAATTAATGTGAAACACTGCTACAGGCCAGGGCATTGGGTCCATCTCAGTCTCAAAAATGAAAACCTGATGAAGTCTGTTTAACAGCCACATTTCTCCACTTATTCTACAAGGTGCAGTCTAAAGATGTCGCAATGTTGCTCAAGGTGAAGTACCAGAATACCAAGAAGTACATCCGATGGCTGTCAGGGTTCACCTTTTTGGATTTCATTGCTCAAGGTGAGTGGCCATTTCAAAGTTGCCTTCACAACACATAAACACAAGGATTTATGTATTTAGGAAGGCTATTTTGGTATCAATTTTACATCTGTTTTCATGGTTATCTTACAGTCAAATACAAGTTTGGGCTTCCTGATGCTACTGAACTTGATGCTTTTGATGAAACCAACACGGTAGTTGAGGAAGACATCTTTTCTGAACTGATAGAGGCCAGTCCGGATTTATGCCTGACAGTATGTGACAGAATTCCTGATGCAGGTAGGTACATTTCTCTGTTATCCATAAATCATTAATATTGGTTAATATAAATCAGATATTGGTTAAGTCACCATCAGTGAAAAGTGAGGAGTGACTTACTTTGATATTCATTGGAACATGATCATCATGTAGATTTGGCCAAACCAATCGGGTAAAAGAACCTCTGGCATAAGTCTATGGTTATACTATTTCATGTCTAGCTGTGTTTTAAAGACTTGAGTGTAATGTTTTATAACCTAACTGTATTCTTTACTTCATATCATATTTGAAAGTGTAATTATTTTTTGTAACCTGATTCTGATCACATGAAATCTAATCTATTAACCCTAACTACCCAGCTCAGACATTGGAGCAAGACATCATTCTTGAGATACAGATTGATCCTGGTCCAAGTCCAACAACACAAGATGGAATTTCAGAGGAAGGTATGTCTCAGTATAAAATTAGTTGTAATCAATGATCAGGGTTTTTCTGCTTCACAAATATCAGTTGAGATGTCATGTCTCTGCCTTGACTACTATAACAAAGTAGATTGATCAATTATATATATTATTTAAAAGAAAGATCTGTATCTAATTGCAAAAACAGTTTGGAAATGTGGGATCAGGTTTGATTTTTAACCTGTGTCTGGGTATCCACCAAATACTACATTTCAGGCATGTCACAGTTCTGTTATTTCTTTCAGACTTCTCTCCTTTAGATCATTCCACATCAACCTCCCTCACGGACACCAACACATCACTTTCTTCAAGTGACAATGACCACTCCAGTCGAATAGAACATGGGACTCCCATAGGCAGACGTACATCCAGCCAAGTCATACCCAGGCCAACCACAGAGGTTTCTGAGTCAGAGGCTGCAAAAAAGGTACTGAGGGCAGCAGATATAATTTACATTGTTGGTCATCTTAAAGTGTCATACTAAATCAGTTTCTCATCAGAGTATTTGTGACATTTAGAATGATTAGGTTTGGCTAATAGCTCTGTACTTAGTAATCTAAGGCAGATAAGAAACAACATTGCTTTATCCCAAATCATATTGCAGTTGCATAATCAGCTAAACAATTGGTTAGAAGTTTTTGTTTTGCTGAAATTACTGATCGATTTTTGTGTGTAAAAACCCTCCTGATCCAGTGATTTTAACTTTTACTCTTAATCTTGTGGTATATTGTTAAAATGATGTTATCCTGAAAGACGGATTTGTACACTGAAAACTTTATTTTCTCTCACATGAATAGATGGTAAAAAATGCCTTGCTTTGCAAACCTGGGGGTGAGGATGTCATCGAAGAGTACAAGGCAGAAAAGTCACTCACTCACCGCACCAGGAGACAGCTTGTCAACATATTGGCTAGCCATATGACTGAGAGCCATGGGTGAGTGTTAAGTGAATTGTTAGATTGTAAACTATATTAAGAAAGATTATAATGGATTTTCAAAATACATTGCATTGAATTAATATAGCAAGTGGGTGACTGATTTGTAATGTTGTTTCTAAAGGAGGATGCCTTCCCGTAAACATAAGGAGAAGTATGCCCTGGGAATTATAACACTCTTCCCTTTACTAAAGGATCCCTTTTCTCCAAAGGGCTATGTAAGTTGTGTGTTGTATGTGTTAGTTGTATGTGTGTGTGTGTGTGTTAAAAAACATTCCTACCTTCTTGTATTTAAAAAAAAAAAATTGACACCACCCAAGTCTAACAAAATAGTTGAGACTTGAGTTACAGTTTCAACTATTGCTACAAAGTTTTACTCTGCCGTAAAGATTGTCATTAGGATACAAAAAAAGACTTTTGTAATGATGTTTTATAAATATCTTAACAGGAGCACTTCTATGATGCGGAGAAAGGCACTGGGTATTTAGCATGGCGCCTTAAGACTATGTCCAGGAATACTGTAAAAAGACCAGCCAAGACAGCTACAGTGGCTCAAGCACAAGGACCAAAGCGCAGAAGACTGGCAGCCACTTTGCCTGAGCAGCTTGATGGAGATGCCTGCAGGGAAGCCATATCATTTCTCATTCACTCTCAGGATGAAGCAAGTGTGTTTCAGAAGATGAAGATGACCTTTCAATATCGCAGAGACCTAGTGCATGACCCACAGAGAACCACAGATGTCTTTAAAACATTTCCACGGTTTTTAGATGTTAAAGGGCTGGTGAGTTGTCCATTTAATTTATTTACACTTCATTGTTTTGTTGCTTGAATGTAAGTACAATACTCTGACCTTTTTGAATTTTGTGTATTTATATGCTTATATGATCAACAGCTGAATCAAGACTTCCTTCTGCTGTTTGGAGCTGAAACAGCCTCCAAGATGCTTGAGAAGTGGGACACAACCTTCAGGCCCAAGGTTATCAATGAGGCCAAACACCTGACTCAGTCAGCTGAGGTGTGCCGACTTCTAAAAGCTGCTGAGAAACTGACAGAGAACGATGACACCAGTAAGCTAATTGACATGATTGATTTTTATTCCTAACAAGTACTTATTACTTTGTGCATTCTAACTTGATACTAATGGCTTGTTTCACCTCATTTTCCTCCTGATAGCCTGGGACAGTGACATGGCTTCTCTGCTGCTCCTTCTCCATCTCCTGCCACCCACAGCTGGACGGAAAAGGACCAAGATAAGCCCCAGTGATGCAGTGGACAAAATGTTGCACTTTCACAAGGTATGCATGTCTTTTTTTATCCAATTAGCCGGTATTTTATATGTATTAACTCAAGTTTAAATGACTTGGAAAGGCACAGCCAAACAAAAGGACTACACTGAATGTCTTCACGTTGACTGACACACACACACATACACTTTGTCATGGCTTGTTTACCAACTCAACTTTCTTGTGTAAAGATCCAGACAGTGTAAGGTGTTGATGTTATCTTTCTGTTTTCAGTCATGCTGCAGCTTGGATGAACACCTTCGTGGAAGAGATGGCAGACAACCATACATCCTTGCTGTTGGTCGAACCAGGAAGAGGATTGACACTTTCTACATTGTTGTGGACAAACAGCTCGTCCCCTGCCAAGCCACTAGCTCATTGGGTGCGTTTGATGAACTGTTTAAATCCCACTACGTGTTCAACCTGTCATACGATGAGTGCCTGGGCCAGCTCTTCACCTTCGTGCAAACAACAGTCTACAATATTGATGTAGCAACAACAAATGAGTCTCCCAGAGTTCGTGAGTTTCGTGCTAAAGTCTTCAACTAAAGTACTGAAATGTTAAGTGTTTCATTTGTCAGGCTGTGCGTGATCCCTGCCAGTCCTTGATCTCTCACCTAAGACTTGATCCCAGTTTTTATCCTAGCACCAGGTTTAAGTTAGTTTGTGCACAAGATCATTGTAGGCGTCAGGTTTAAAAAAAAAATAGTTCTCATGAGAAGGATTCTAGTCAAAGTGGAGAGGTAGCAATGCCAGAGTCATTTTAAAACTAGTTTCCACATGCTCCAAGATACCTCAGAAGTTACTGGAACAAGGGGTGTTGTTTCATCAGTTGTTGGTGATTTGGAAGAACTTGCTAGTGGACTGCACTCTCGGGTTAAGCAGCAAGTACTGTCTGCTGTGTCTAAAGATAATCCTGTAAGAGCTACATTGGAAAAAGATCTGGAGACTTTTGAAAACCAATTCATTAACTTCAATACTGAAAGTAAAAGATTGAATTATTTCAACAAGAAATGGGGTGTTGTGGAGGCAGTCGAAAAATTCCTGGTTGACCATTTCAATGAACATTTTCATGCTTATAAAGTATTTGAAAGTAATCTGATAAAGCAGATGGTCTTGTGATTTATAAGCCCTTTAATTTACAAAGTGCCTATGGTGGAGATGAGCCAATATATTGTGTCATTATTTTCTTTGTAAATGTTTAACTTGTGCCTGATCTTATGGTTGTGCTAATTCCTATGGTGCTGGGAATTTATTTATTTTTTTGAATAAAAAAAGAAAGAAAAAAGATGTATGTTTGAGTGATTTTTATTACTTGATCACTGTTGCTGGTCAACACATTTGAACTTATGATAACTTTCTGTAGCCTTTCAGGTGACTAAAATAATTTTCAGATTTGGTGACTTGTATGTTAGGCTAGTAAACACAGAATGTACTTTTAATGTATCATAAACACACTAGAAATAACACGATTTTAGGGTTAAAAATACACTTTAATGTGTCATTAAGTAACACTATGTATGTTAAAATTAACACTCAAAGTGAAAGGGAATAACACAATTTTAGTGTTAAAACCACACTTTAATATGTCATAAAATAACACTGTGTATGTTAAAAATTAACACTCAGAGTGAAAGGGAATAACACGATTTTGAGTTAAAAGTGCACTTATGTGGTGTCATAAAACAACACCAGGGGTGTCAAATTTTAACACTATTAAAGAGTTAAAATATTAACACTTTTCAAAGTGTAATTTTAACTCAAAATCCGTGAGAACTATATAAACTCAGAAAAAGTGTTAAAATTAACACTGTGGGAGTTGAATTAACACTCCCGATTTTGCTGTGTATAGTCTTGTGATATTGACTTGAGTATCTTAAATTCAAGCTACTTTATACTCACTTTCACACTGCTCAGAGGCAAATATTGATATTAATTACTTCTCAGATACAATTTTACTTGAGGTAAAGGGTACAATTTTACCAGATAAATAAATTATGAACACCGTAATAGTTTAAACTACACAGTAGAACAGTTACAATACACTCCAACTTGACCTATTAAAATACTTTTGTACTATTACTTGACTGACCTTTACCCACTGTATAATTGAAAGTTATAATGTAGCTATAACACATTTATTTACTGTACATAACAGTTACACTACACTGTTTAATAATAATAATGAAGATACAGTGTAATTAATTAATTTCATCATCTTTCTTTAATGTTGCTGCCTCACACGACATGAACACTAAATGTAACACGGAGCGATTCCGTCATTTCATTTTCATGGTTTTACAGGTTTCTTATGTGAAAGCAATAGACATCTGGATGGCAGTTTGTCTTCTTTTCGTGTTTGCTGCACTACTGGAGTATGCAGCCGTTAATTTTGTTTCACGCCAGCACAAGGAGTTCTTCAGACTGAGGAGAAAGCTCAAAGAGCAACAGCGGCAGAGAACTGTGAGTGCAACCCACCCACTCAGCCCCTCAGGCGGCTGTCACCTGCTATTCTCTGTGCCCAGCTATGCACGAGCTGCACAACTCAGCTGCATGTTGCGCCCCGGCCGGGAGATGCAGACAGCATTGACCTGTAATTAATTTAAACCATTACCTTACCCTACTGTTGGCTGAATATTCTCAGCGTCTTGCTCCCTCACTTTGCATTACATGAGATGAAGAAAAAATAAGAGAGACAACGGGCTGAAGCACCTTTAAAAGTAAAATATTTCTCAAGTGTAGCAGCATGACAGCAGCTGCAGGACTGATTTATCTCTTTTAAAATTTATACCACATCACACAAACCATCTGTTTGAATCCTTTGTATTTATTCGCTTGTCTGGATCATGCAATGCCACTGAAATGCGCCCTGACGACACCTTCAAGCTGCCTCATTTCACATTAATGTCAGACTTGTATTCACTTTGTAAGTAACAGACGATGTTTACTTGTTAATGTTCAAGATTTGAAACATATATGCAGCACAGTGTTGTATCATGGTTGAGTTGCATGCCGGATGCCTTGATGATTAAATTCATTGTTTCATTTAATGCTTGTTGTCCCCATCAGCAGGGAAGTGGTGACAGTAAGGTGAAGGGAAACAACACATCAGGCAACAGTGCAGCTCATGGGAGTGTGGCCCAGCAGTGCAGTGCCTGTGCCAGGGTATGTAGCTACAGTCACCTTGTTTAACTTTAAAGGAGACATATTATGCCACTTTTCCACAGATTAAAATAGTTCCCAGATGTCTTAAAGACATGTCTATGACGTGCTTTGGTCAAAATACCCCAAAGATCAAACATCACAGCTCTTTTCGTCCACTCAAAATATAGCTGTTCTGAGCAGCTGGTTTCAGTGCCTGTCCCTTTAAATGCTCGCCCCGCCACACCCCTTCTACCGGTACAGGTAGAGTGTTATTATGCAAATTCAAAAACTAATGACATCATTGTCAGACAACTGAGGGAACAGCTCATAAAACCACATGGATTTCAACCTAGTGAGCCTGCCAATTTTTTTTGTCAATTCTCACATTTTGGGGGCAGGAAGGCAAGACAAACACCCAAATAGGCTATATGTTAAAGCCTTCAAAAAGTTATATTTAATAGGTCCCCTTTAACACAAGTTGAGAGAAACCAGACATCTGTTAAGGTTCATGATTCTCAATGAGAGCTGATAGTTATATTGTGTTGTGTGTTTTTCTTCCAGGAGGAAGAACTGGCACAGCAGGGTTTACTCTTCCAGAGTTTTGGACTTCTGTCAGCAGGAACTGCACCGGAAATGGATGCAACACCGGTCTTCGCTGATTTACCTCCAGGTTTAGGTTTCTATGATATACGGAGGCGCTTTGTGGATCGGGCTAAAAGGATTGACACCATCTCCAGAGCCGTTTTCCCCATGAGTTTCCTCATGTTTAATGTTCTGTACTGGCTCACCTATAAAGTTCTACGACATGAAGATCTTCTAGCCGCATTGTGACAACACAATAACTAAGGACCATAAAGACACTGGATACCTTTAATTCTGCTCTTTTCACTAAAACATTTACGGGCTGAGAGGCCTCAGCTAAGCCCTGAGAGATGCGTTGTGACTGCATGTCCAGTGTCATTGGGAAACTCAGTGACATGGAAGATTTCTTCAGTTTCTTTAAATGTTTAATTCTTCCAAAGAAATGCACTTTTTTCGGCACTGATGATTTATACAGTATATATTACATGTCAGTGTAGAGTTGGCATCTTAACGATATCACCTCACACTTTTTGGAGACATTTCTGTGTGGTGTGAACACATGTGTTAAGACTGCTTTGTTTTTGTTTTTATTGTGCACTATGCTCACTGTCCTGAGCCATAGGTTTCATTATCATAAACATAAATTGCATTTATAATAAGCAGGGACTACATTTGAATTAATTTCATCGTGTTTCTCACAAAAATATAAATATTTTTGTTTCATTGTAAGCTACAGGCTTATAGGACTGAATACTATTTTTCATGGCATGATCATTTTTTATCTAAGTACATGTTTAACTACACAACAGGAAGTATATCTGTAACAACCTACAGGCAAATCTGTTGTTTTAATGTGTTTCAAATTTAAATCAAAGCACTTAATGCCTGAAGAAGTACATACACTGTCCAGAGATGTTTAGATATCACTGTATGCTGACATATTGGCATGGCCAATTCACACGGCCAAGGTCTAATAACAAGTTAAGTAAATTAATTAAATCGAGCCATTATCAGATGATCTGAAGAGTTGTGGTGCTGTATTATAATTTATTTCTCTTCACATTACAATCAGTAGAAATCTTCAAATCAAATGTAGCCTATTATTTCAGCAATGAGGGGTTTGAATTCAGGTTATCTGAGATTGGTTGGTTTTGTGGTGGGAATAGTTAATTGACGTGCATAAGAATAGTTATCAAAACACTTTGTTTCACAAATTCTTCACAGCACAGCATTGTGAGCATTTAATTGATGTTTTACAAAGCCTAATTATGTGTTGGGCAACTATATGTTTTCTATGTGTATTTTATTATAAGAAACAGACAATCTCTGAATCTCCTTGGTCTTTTGGTCAATATGGTGTAAAGAAATGTTTTTATTTGAAATACTGACTGCAATCTAGTGTATCTGTTCAATTTTATCCCTTATACAGTATATGATATGTGATTAAATTGAAACCAAAGGATTCCTCTAATGTGCTTACTACTGTACTCTGAGGCCAGAAGCATCCAACCAGCACTGAACTATAGCGTTCACTACATTTCCTTCTAATACTTTTCTCAGTCAAGGTTATTCTCAACCCTTACTCTATTTTCTGATGGTTAATGTATAAAATGTTGCTACAACAACTCTTGAGTCTTGTCTCTTGAGTTGGTCCCCTGACTGAAGCTCAGTACAGTACATTACATAGGATTTTAACATATTGCTGGATTAGCAACATCTGTATGCACATGGCTGAAGGCCAGGTCCATCTCAAGGGATCTTATCATTTTAAAAATAAATCTTGTCATAAAATGAGCCTGTCATATGAATATTTCATTTAAATGGTAGCTGTCACATGCATATATACATAGGTAGAACAAGGCTGCATACATGCAAGTCTGAGATGAGCCCTCAATATTGCAGTAAAGGGATTTTTATGTTGTGTGCTTGATTTCTCCTTAGAATTGTTAAAATTTGGTGAATTATTATAAATGAGTAAGGAAATAGTCATAAAATGTATATGTAATAAATGTATCTTAAGAAATATATATATTTTATCTTTATCTTAAACAGTTGCTCTCGCTCTACATTAAGCCTGTCTTCCATAATCACACAACTGGAGATGACAAACAAGAATCAATCCAAGAATTTAATACAGTTTGTTATATCTATACAACAGAGCCACAACCGATCTGCTCTACAGTAAAAGTCTGCATCTCTCGCCACAAGAGGGAGCAGTTGGTTCTTTTATGTCCCTTGTGGGCAACGTTGCAGTTTATCATACCTCCCCACACAGTCCAGATTTTATACAGGACTGTATGAGAGTTTCCTTTGCATCCAGTCTGATATGCCAGTTTTTGTGGTTAATACACATAAAATTATTAAATAACATGTTAATTTGGTATTCTTATTTATGGTGTATATTACTTTCCCCAAAAAATATTATTGATTACTTGCACAAGATTTAAATGTTAAATGCGCAATATAATAACTGCTCTTGCTTATTCATTCCTTTATTTTAATTTCTGAGTGAGGCTTCAAATTGCTATGTGCTCAGCAAATGTCACCCAACACTGTTTGCCACCCAAAGTGAGTTGATGCTCAAATCCCACCCAGCATCTAATAGCAAGCAACCTGTTTACCATTTGTTTGACCTGACAAACACAAGCAATTAGGCAGGGATCAAAATGTTATATAACGGGGTGATGTATCAAAGGACAGAAAATGACTCTGCCTGCTCGTCACTGAGGATAAGTGCTAAAATCTTGACACATTAGATACATTCACTGTCTATTTATGTTTTGTGATGGTGGAATACTTTCCAAGTGAGACTCTCCATGTTGTTTGGATGCAGGAGGAGGTGGATCAAGAACCCGAGGAACTTCTTGATATTGATTAACAAATGTGCACAGCAAATATTATCTATTGTACAATACAGGAATATAACTACATAAGTATGCAAAATCATCATGCATATTGTGTTATGCATACTACTTTTTAATTGCACATCCTTACTGCTGACTTTTTTCCCAACCTTAATTTTAGCACCAACGAAAAAAATCTTTTTTTTGTTCAAGATATTGTAATATACTTGGGAATGTATGACATTTTGCATTAAGTTGGTTTTCCGTTTTGGGAGTGTGGGGCTTGTCTCCCCCCTGGACCACTCAAACAAAGTGTCCACCGGCTGGAGACGTGGCAGAGCCTCCGGTCATATGATTTTTACTTCGCACATGAACCCCACCCCGTTACTGCCCAACCCCTGGATATAAGATTTCTTATTCATACAGCGTGTCCCGTTATTCCGGCTGAAATGCCCGTTTAAAAAAAACAAAAAAACAAACACTCATCTGCTCCTAAGTGTTTAAAAAAAAAAAAAAAAAAAAAGTCCTGCCTGCACAACAACATCCATTCCCTGCATGTCTCGGGTGTAAAAGACTGGACCTGGATTTAGTGGCGGTGACCACCCAAAACAGTGCCATTTTTAGACGTTTACTGCTGACGTTTACAGAGGCTTCAAATAGCTTCCGTTTTACACTGGTAGTGATTGGGCTGCTGCTCTCTACTTACCCACTGAGCTAACACAGTGGCTGAGCAAGTCCGACCGACACTCTACACTTCAATGGAGGAACAGCCCAAAGATCGGGCACAAGACAGACAATATCACCACCAACAACAACAACAACACCACCACCACCACCACGGAGAGGACAGAAACTCTATCCAACATACAACTTGTATAAAAAAAAATGATCAGAGCCACTTCCAGCGCCAGCATCAGGAAACGCAGACGAAGAAAACAGGTTGGGCCATCCGGGGGAAAAAGTTAGCTAACCACTCTGCTAGCCTTACTCAGCTAATGTCAACGAGCAGCACACCAGCTAGCTTCTTTTTTCTTTTTCTTTTTTGCTAACTAATATGAGCACAATGGTGATTTATATAGGGGAGGGGGGGTCATAGCCTGTTAATTCATTACTATGCGTTGTCTTGTTGGCCGTGATAGATTTAGAAGAAACGTTACAACTGGTTTATAATCATGATAAAGCTTAGTGGTCACTGTCGGACGAAGAGAAACCAACCGTCAAGTTAGCTTGGTTAGCTCGTCGGCTAGCTGACGTTGCGTGACAGTTGTCGCTGCTGCTCCTGCTGCTGCTGCTGCTGCTAGTGGAGGTGGTTTGACATATCGGGGATTGACCTTGTCTGTCGGTTTCACCACCACCCTTTTTTCTTTCTTTCCTTTTTTTTTTTTTGCAAACGTAACTACATCGTTTGAAAAAAAAAATCCCGCTGGGGCTCCGTGTGTGTGTGTGTGTTGTTGTAAAACGTATTACCTGTTTAATGCACATGGTGCACATTGGTCTCCAGCAGCAGCAGCAGTAGCAGTCAAAGCTTTCTCCTGGTCATTATTACAGCATTGCCTGCCTGCCTGTGTCCAGTTTAGGAAATCGAGCCGGCTCCACTGGAATGTTCCGAGCTGCCATTTCCTGTCGGCCATGTTAGAATATCACTTCTAGCTAATGCTATTATCTGCTACTGGCTTGTAAGGGTTGGTTTTTTTTAAATGTCAAACCATGGTGCTTTGATGTGCTGCTGGCATGTCATGGTTGTAGCATGTCGTCCTCGCTGGTTTCATGTCGGCTATCTCGAGTCATAACTTAGTACTGGCACTAGTAGGGCGTGATAATGCAGAGCGAGCCGAGCCGGGCCAGGCCGAGCCGCTGGGTAGTTGACATTAGCTTACCGCTAGCTATCTCTATCTCTGACAGCAGGCCTGTTGCATGTTGACCAGTAAACGTGAAGCCACGCAGCGCCTTAATTTTGACCACTTTGCACGGGCATGTTTTTTCCCTGCTGCTCAACACACGTTACATCGTTTTTGCTCGCAAGCGTTACAACATATTCGCGCTGCTAACAAGCGAGAAACTACCTCTGCTCTGTGTATTAAAACGAGGCTGCATGCAGAGGCTTGTGTGTGTGAGCTGTGGCCCACAGACATGAGGGGCAGCAACACTAAATGGGAAAATCCCACGTTGACACAGCAGTTCCCATGACTGTGTGCAATGCACAGATCTATTTATGGTTCACTGTCAGTCAAAATGTATTTATAAATGCGGCTCTGAGGTCTCTTTTTTCACACCTGGCAACAACTGGTCTTTGATGTCATATCAGGTATTCTCAAGAAAGCTAATCAACTAACCGCCCTCTTTACAGTTGGCAGTTATTATAATAAAACACAGCACATCTCCATGACTTGCTCTTCCTAACTCATACCTTCATAACTTTGAGTTACACCGGTACATTTTAAGGCAACATTTTATGCATTAGCTGACAATGGAGTATTTTATTCTCTTGTCTGACAGTGAAAATATCCTTGTCTCTCTCTCACATGTGATTGTTTCTGAACCACACTGATAACTTTTAAGTCCTCAGGGGGAAAAAAAACAAACTGTGACCAATGATTGAAATTATATCAATCTTAGACTGCATGTTTCTGGTTTGCGTAACGACTAGTTATTGTAAAAAGTGAAAAACATGTGAATAATTAACACTTACTTGATTACTTTTTTGATATGACTTGCACATGTGCTAGGCATCAAACATTCCTCAGGTCTTGTGACTCCTAGGTCCTTTACGGCTCATTATTGCATTATAACTATTTAATCAGACGGTGGGTGCAGTACAGTACAAAGTAATTTAATAAAAATCCTTCCATACATTTTAGTTAAGTGAGAAAGGGAAAATTATAGCTTTTTTTTTGGTTATTTCAAGCTGTTTTAAGTTTAAAAGAAAGGTTGCGATGTTCTGTCATGTAAGTATACACTAATTTTGTTTCCCATTGCAGGCAATAAAAAAGTAAGCATCAGTGACGAGGAGGGGGAGAAGAATACACATCTGTCTGATACTGTTGGTATGTCGCATCCCCCCAACAGCAATGGTAACCGACACACAAGCAACACAAATGTGAAGCAGAAGTCAACACAAAAGCTGTACCCGACTGTTCCAAAAGTGAGCAGCAAAGGATTGGACCATAAGAAGAATATGGACCTTAAGAATGACAAGGAAAAGGCCCTGGATTTGAATCATCATGAGGGCCAACCTATGGATAAGAAAGACTCTGTGTTGCTTCAAAATGGCGTTGTAAACTGTGGCTTAATTACAAATGGCTATTCTAGCAAGGACAATGATGGAAGCGGTTCTGAAGGTGGATATACTACTCCGAAGAAACGCAAAGCCAGATGTAACAATGCCAAGAACGCTGATAATGTGATGAGAGACAAGGAGAAAGACATGCAGCAGGGTAACACTACACAGGAGCCTGGGGCTTTTAATCTTGAGGCAACTGAAAAGGGGGTGACTTCCAGACTCGATGGCTTTAGAGCCACCCATAAAGTAGAAGCTCAGTCAGCAGCTAGACGGGCTGTTGCGTCAGAGGCTACAATGGGTGAATCTCAGAGGAAAAGCTCTGATGGCAAAACAGTTGGCACCTTTGGTAAAAAGACTGAGGAAAGGCACAAAGCCAAGCTTTCCTCACCTTCAAAAGAGGACTCCTGGACTTTATTCAAGCCCCCTCCAGTATTTCCTGTGGACAATAGCAGTGCTAAAATTGTTCCCAAGATCAGTTATGCAAGTAAAGTAAAAGAGAACCTCAACAAAGTAGCTCAAGGTGGAGGAGAGGCACTGCCTCCTCCTGTTAGACTGTCACAGGTCCCTATGTCTGCTATGAAAACTATCACCTCAGCTAGCTTTACTAATGGTCCTGTTTCTGGAAATGGAAACGGCTGCCCATCAGTGGGTACCTTCTTTGCTCCTGCTGCTAGTAATATTCCACCAGCCCCGTCTATCCCAAGTGGCGAGAATGTAGCATCTCCTTTGGAAAGTAACTGTAGCTCTACAACCAGTCCTGTAGATGGAGAAGCATATGAGCTTAGGAAGTGTACTCTCTTAATTTACCCTTTAAATATGCAACCTGTGCTCCCTAGTGCTCGTCACCTTGACCCACCGGCTGCTCAGACAAATCAGAAAGCCTTGGGAGACATCTTCCAGAATCAGTGGGGGCTTTCCTTCATCAATGAGCCCAACTTGGGGCCGGACGGAGGAAGTGGGCAGGTGCCTGCAGAGGACAAAACTACTGTGGTCACACCTCAAAGCAAGTGTCAGGATGCTGCGGCCAAGGCTGCCCAGCCCTGCTTTGATGTTAGCCCGTCGTTCTTAGAGCCTGGCACTTTGGCTCAAGACCCTGAGAAAAGGACTTGTGCCCCTTGTAATGCGTCTAATGCTTGTTCTCCTGCTTGTGTGATGAGTGAGGAGGAGAACAAGCTGCAGCCATGTGGCCAGGAAAAGACAAAAGTTGAGGCCAAGGCTGCAGGTTCTGCTTCGCCGGCCCCCAGTAAAGACAACGGTGCTAAGCCTGCACAGGGCCAGCTAACCACTTTGCTGTTTGGCTCATCTAAAGACTCGAAAGACATTGGCAGAAGGTGTAGCTGGGGGTCCTTTGACATTAAAGCTGCTGTCACTTATCACACTAAAGGTAACTTTAACTTTGTCTTACTATTAAAAGTTATAATCTCTGTGTTTCATTCAAACTGTCACATTTGTCGGTAGTAATGGCAAGAAACATGTAGTCAGAAATGCAACAGAAGAACAACCTTTTAGTGACGAGGTTAGTCAATCATTACAGCTGCAGTCTGTCAGTCATGCTGAGCAAAGCACAAGTTGGTTTGTCACATGCCAGCAGAAGACTGTGACAGGAGTTGGTTACCTTTGAGGGTGTGAAGTCTGTTACTCAAACAGTTCATTGTGACAGTCACCTTTTATTGTTGTGGTTTTTTTTGGTCATTATTCAGTATTTAGTGATTTTTCTCAAGCAGTCACAGTTCATCAACATAACACAGGAACAGCCAATCGCTCGCCTCCCCCAACCTGAACATGACCCATGAACAGTCATGCATTAGTGTTAACCTTGATGATAAATATATTACACTTTTTGTGAGTGCTCCACAATAACAGCCACCCAGTATTTCAGCAGCTGACTGCTTTTAATGTGAAACATTAGGAATGCATTAGCACGAGCTATTAGTATTTACAGCTCTGATTTGACAGTTGGACAGTAAAAAGGATTTCACCATTAATGTAAATACATTAAATATTGCAGGAAAAATGTAGCAGTATCAAAAAGGTTTATTTTTACATGGAAATCTTATGGACTATAACTTTAACCCCCTATGGCTCAGTTGATTTACAGAAAAGAGTACATTCAGAAATTACGTGAAAATACAGTGTTTCCCATTTGGGATGGATCAGTATCGGGAAATGATTGTTTGTGACCAATTAATGCAGATGTTGAAATAACGTGCCTTTTGTTTTTCTTCACAGAAATGGAATACATTTTCAACTTACAAAAACAAGGTAATAAAACTTGTTTTTACTTTTCTTTTCATCCATCTTTAGAAATGTCAACAGCTAATTTTTGTCAACAAAAACTTAATCCAGATGTGGCCTATCATTATTTAAAATTGAACACTTTTTCTAGCATTAAGGTGGTGGTCACTAACAATCACTATGTTATGCTTAGTCATAAAGGTTGTATGCAGGTCGACAGCCTGATAACCCTGTGCCTATTGCAGAATCATACTGTTTTATGTGGTTACAATTGAATTAGCATTTGTGTTTACTGTATAAATGATTGACTTAAGTTCATTAACATTGGTAACCTGTTTAAAGACAACCTGAACATCTTGTTATACACTATTAGGTACATGGACAAATTGTGTTAATGACTTTGACATGCCTCTGGAGCAGTGTGGGAAAGTGAGCCTCGCCTCAGAGAACATAAAAACAGCTGTGGACAAATTTAGGTGATAAATGGGGAACGCTGGCAGATATACCAGGTCATTCCACAGAGTGTCATGCATCTCTGTAACGTACAGGCAGAAAATGACAACAGCGTTGATCTGAGATTAGCAAAGACTATAGTGTAGAATATGGCCCTGCTTCTCTGATGCACGTATGTGGTTGATGTGAGCGTGTACTGTGGAAGAAACATAGATTGTACTTCCATTTTTTTGCTTGCCCCAGACTCTGTCTCCTTAAAATTGATCAATTTTGTCACAGTTGAGCTGGATGTTGACAGCTTTTGTTTTTCAAGTTTTATTTTTTCTGTCCCTGCTCCTCCCCTAAAGTTCTCTAGCGCTCCTTTAAAACAGCTGCTCTCGACAACAGACAGCTGTATAAGGTTCAGTAAATCCCGGAAAGGACACATTATTTTTATTATTAGGCAGAAAATTGAGGCGACCCAGTCTGTGACACTGACATGCTGCTGAGTGTGACACGCTGCTGGTGAATGGTCCTCAAAACTATCAACACGAACACGAGTTGGATGATATTTTACATTTGGTTGGCTGAAGCCAGTGTTTTGTTTTTGTGTTGAACAGTAAGTTTCTGGGATAACAAGAGAAAGCAAAAAAGTTTTCCTAAATACTAGAAAAAATGTGATGAAATTGATAAATTCACTCATTGTCACTAACCAAACCTTTTGCTTACTGTCTTTTCTTCTCCTCTAGATCCAAAAAGAGTAGTGGTTTATGATGAAACCAAGGATGGACCTGATCAGTGAGGTAGATGGTCTACAGTACTTACCTTCTTCTCTTCTGGGTGCTGCAGTTATCTACCTTGGAAATCATAAATCCTGTTGGATAGATAAAGTGACAACTGTGAAAACATTGATAGTTTAGCATGACAGATTTTCCTTGGAGTCTCAAGTGGAATAACAGACTTCTTTGGGGGCATCAGACAAACACACAACCACACATACACACCCACCCACACACACACTCTGGAGGGACGTTAAAGGAGCTGATCGGTGCCTCTCCAACATGATGAATGGACACTTTAAGCTGTTTGTCTCATGGCTCTTTGAGGATGATGTTCGGGAGTTCAACAAAGGAAGGTGTCAAGGACTGCGCCTCCCTAAGCCTTTATCCTGTTGAACTGCGGCAGCCGTCAGTCTGACTATGGGATGCCTCAGTCATCGTCGTTCTTCACGCATTCAAATGAGTTCATTGTAGATACGTTAGACGTTATACATACACATCTGTGTGCAAGCTTGAATTCATCGTGAGCGAAAAGGAGAACACACTTTGCAAAAGAATGCCTTGAAGTCGTGGAATAAAGATCTTTGGAGTCCTGTTAAACTGCAAGTTAAGCGGAAGCTCATAGGTGAGGCCCCATCCAGGAAGGGAGAACCTTGTCTTAAAATCCTTTATGGGAAATCACAGCCCAGAAATGAAATGCTTGCTTTTTCTTTTGATACTGTTTCGTCTGACCTAACATGAGTGTTATCTGCACTGCAGTGTGACCCCAGAGCACAGGTACAGAAGTGCCCAATTTGAGGGAAAGTGTTGCCCCCTTCATCATTTCATTGTCTATTGCAGGTTTTTGCTAAAGATTTCAAAATCAGGTCTCCGTTGCAAACAAAACCTTTTCATCTTTGAGCTTTTCATACATTTCATGTAGATCGTCTTCAGGTCAGTGCACACCGTTCTTGAATTCAGATTCATATACCTACTGATATATGAAGTCGGACTTTAGGGATAAACTGAGTGACAAACTGTAAAGTAAGAGACATTTCTTCCAGTAAGGTCTTCTGTGTTTTGTGCTGTTTGTTCAGCAGCAAGACTCAGGACGTCCATACAGATTATTTTGCCTGCATTTCTGTCTTGTTCTACTCCTCTTGTCAAAGGAACATGTGTTGCATTTTATGACTTAAGATTCTTTTCTTCTTTTTCTTTTTTTTTTCCCTCAGCGTTGTGTCCTTACTTTTCAATCTTATGGCATTGTATTTCTTGCATGTTTACTGGTGGAAATGAATGAGTCAGAGGTCACTGTTCATCGCCACACAAAGATTACAGTAACACAACAACCATTGCAATACTAATCTAGGTCCCCCGCCCCCCCCTGACTAGCCACTCTGTCAAACTATGTTGAAATGTGAAGATGAGTACTATTATGTTTTACTGTGGATAACCTTTTGCAAACCAGTGTGCAATAACACCATGTGATCCATACAAAGTGTGAAATGGGTTATATGGCACTACAAATCATCACCCAGATTCTGGTGTGGCCTGCAGTTTGTTTGTTTGTTTGTTCAAAATGTTTAAGGTGCATTTTCAGTTTGTTGCACGAGTGAATTTTTTTTTTTTTTTTTTTTTTTCTTTTTACAAAAGAGCTCATGTTGAAAAATCTAATTAAGTCCACGGAGCCCAAATTTGCTAACTGCTAACTGGCCAGCTGTGACATCACGTTCATCACCATCTCCAAATCAGGATTAGTTTATTCAACGTAACAAAGGAACTGTCCAGGTTTCTTTGCTCTAGAAGATATGATTTGGTTAATGTGTGGATTAATAGCACTTTATGTAAACTAATTGCTTTTATCTTTTAATTACTAGAGAGATCTATATGTACTGACAAGAAATACTCCTTGAAAGAATGGCTTTGGGCTGTTACTTTTCAGAAAAAAAAATAAGTTGATAAATACAGAATTATTAAATGTAACTCAGGTAGTGTTGATAAAGCCATGACTATGTTAAATATTGTTTTTGCCAAATGGCCCCTGTCATGTAATGTTCTTCAAAATTGGAAATGTTGAATTGGAGTCCTCTTATTATATAGAGTCTCATATGATGTTATGACAAAACACCAAATAATTACTTTTTTTGAGGAAAAAACGCTCATGCAAGGTGCTGTCATTGATCATCATGGGCTCTAAAAAAAAAAAAAAGTTTATTTCCCCTTCCCAAAAAAAAAAAAAAAGCAAAAAAACAAACATACAAAAAACACATTGCTCCATGCGCTGTTTTAAATGTATACTAGACTGTAATCTTGCAATCTTTGGTGGTTCATTTTCTTCCTCATGTGTTCATAGTGAAGCACCTCTCGATTTTATTATTGCTGAACATCAGTGGTGTTTTTATGGGGTAGCCACAATCTGGGAATAAGCTTTCAAGTACACTTCTTTCCACTGTGTCCTGATTAGGCTGCGCTCGCTGCAGCTTGTACCTGTGTGCAGAGAGAGAGGGAGTCGTCGTAACTGCGGCCGTGCGTTTTTTCTACAAGTTGACATTTAACTTCCACATCTAATCACCCTCAGCTCTCTGGTATTTAAATGCTTTGTTTTTTTGGTTCCACTGTATAACGCATGATGGATGAGTGTATTATCAGATGTTGCCCTCTGAATAAGGACAAATGTGTCAGATCTGGTTGATGAGGACGCAAGGGTATTTGAGGAGATAGTTCCCATTAGCATTTGGACTTTTATGTTTTTTCCTGTGCTTGGTGGAAATTGACATTTAATCTGGCATAAAGTTGCACAAAAGCCGCAATTTAATTTCTTCTGATTACCTATAATCCATATACAAAGTGAATATAATCAGGTTTACCATACAGTTGATGCCAAATTGTTCAGGCTAAAAGCATTATCAGTGGACTGTGATGCATCTGTAGGCTTCTAAATGTAAAACAGGGTGATCAAAATGAGTCGTATGTGATGTTACTGTAGTCTTATGATGAATACCTTTTTGATTTTTAAAATAATTTTGTTGTTTTTCAAGAGGATGGTCCTGATACAGGGAAATCAGAGAATCCCCCGTCCTCCCACCCCAAGGCTCCTCCTTTACAAGCACTTAAAACAGCAAAAAGGCTATATGAATATGCATTTGTAAAGATAGAACTATTAGCATTGTAGCCTGCAAACCAAAAACAGGTTTTTGAAGCTGAGTAGATGTTTTAATCAGCGACAGGGGGAGGGGGCTGAGTGACTGACTGTTGGTGTGTGGACAAAGAAAAGCCTGGTCATGTGGAGTTTATACTCTTCACCCCCTCAGGATGTGCAATCACCTCAAGGATGCTGAAGCAGG
The DNA here is from genome assembly GCF_905171665.1 of Trachurus trachurus. Taxonomy (NCBI): domain Eukaryota; kingdom Metazoa; phylum Chordata; class Actinopteri; order Carangiformes; family Carangidae; genus Trachurus; species Trachurus trachurus. The sequence continues at coordinate 13,124,027 of NC_139903.1, read as the reverse complement.
CTTCCATGTTGAGTGGCAAGTTTGGCCTCTTTTTCTTTTTTTCTTTTTCTTTTTTGTGGGTGTGTGCATAGTGAGTTCTTCCTATTATATGCAAGTTCCTCATATATTTTGACCCCCCTGCCCTCTGCCCCCAGCCCCAATCCTCCCCTCTCCTGTTGTTTCATGTTCAGGTGCCTGTGTGGAAAAGAAAAAAAAAAGAAAGAAAAAAAAAAAAAAACTTTTACAGCAATTTTGATTGTTTAAAATCTGCTTCCAGCATATATCCGTGCCATTTTTTTTTCTTTTTGTAACATTTGCAATGCTGTTTAAGTTTGTCTCACAGCTAATCCTAATTTCTTCTTCTAAGTGACATGGCTGAAAGCGATGAGCGTTTTGTGTTTTTTTTTTTTGTAGGTTTTGAAATTTTCATGGCTTGTGTTCAGAACTATGTGACCTAAAGCCAAAATCAGTTTGAATGGGACGGATGACAGCCGCTCGCTGGCCTATACTCATGCCAGTCCATTGTCAAGTTCATGTCTGAAGTAGCACATAATTAATTTGAATTGATTTAACAAATTAATGTTTTAACATATGTTTAAAAAAAAACGTTTTATTTTTGAGTTATAACCTAATTTATCCATAGATGCACAAGTAGGATGAGTCTAAAAGGAATAAATGATACAGAAAATCATGATGTCTCATTTTTGATGAGTTGTAGATGTTTAGTTATTGATTAAGGCTGATGTAGACCTATTTTTCCCCAATAGCACCAGTGTTAATATATTTGAAGTTACTCTTTTCCAGCAGATTTTATACAAATTACTTTAATGCATTTCTTCGGATAGTTGTGATGGAGTGATGAGCATTGAAATACACTGCATCCCAGAGTTCCTCTTAATATATTTTTTATTTGTCGTGGTGTTGTTGATCATGTTGTGAGGGGGGAGAGTGAGGTATTAACGTGCAGTTCAACAACTCTGAATCTGCTTTTCGCCAAAGGTACACTACTCAGATATTCAGCTACTGAATGGCAAACGCACAGACGGGCGGGGGTTGGGGTGGGGTGGGGGGACGTTGTTGATGATGTCATAACCAGCTTCCTGACATCGCGCTGGGTTCGGAAGAGTCTTTAGTGAAGAGAAGTCACTACTGTAGCAGCTGAATGTCACCTAGAGCGTGGTGTTATACGGTGTAAGAGAGGAGAAATCTAAAAAGATAAAAACAAATACCGAAAGTGCTGCTTCTTCATCCAGTAATCAGTCGTCTGTAATGGGAAATGCTGGACTTGGTGTTTGTGCTCGACTTAAAAAAAAAAAAAAAAAAAAAAAACCTAACTAAAAAACAAACTGTCCCTCCTTTAAACTGTCATTGCCTCTTGTGGAAAACGTTTTAATTTAGGGGGCTTTTTATTTGTTGTTGTGTTCAATGACACCCGAGAGGTACAGTGTTCGTAATTCTACACACGGGGAGAAAACTTGGGCAACATGTCTTTAGAGAGAGGAGATAATGTGCCGAGTCATCTTTTTGTTTTGTTTCTGTCATCTCAAATGGCTGTTGTGAGTTTTATTTTATTTTATTTTTTAAAGTCTGCTCCTCCTTTAATCACTTTTACACCTCTTTACCCCCCCCTAAAATAAGAGGCAATAGCATTTGTTTTCTCAGATGTCTTACAGGTTGACTTTTTAAGTGAGCAGTCTGATTATTTAATTTTTTTTGTTTTGAATTTAACAGAAGTGTCACATTACAATGTTCTTTTTTTTAAGCATGATAATAACCCTCAAATTCCAAACAATGTAATAGAGTCAATAAAAAAAAGAAGAAAACTCCAGTGTTCACAATTTTAGTTTCCATTAAAATGTCAAATTTTCATGAAGAACTTGTGTGTGTGTGTTTTCATTGTGTGTGTTACATGGAAAACTAACTTGGTTTGTTTACTATGACATAACATCTTGTTCTCTAGTAGGAATAAATCAGAGAACTTTAAAATAACTTACATTTTCATTTTTACCTGGTGTTAAATGAGAATGTGACACTTTATTAATTGAAACTGAAAATATTCATACTACACATTAGTTGCACTTAACTATATAACCCAGTATATTCCCTATAAAGCACTCTTAAACAGACTGTTATAATGCTGTACACCCGAGCCTGTGTGGACTTTTGGTGCTTTATTTAGCCGAAAAGACTCAGATCATATACTTGGACCATGATTTTTCCTTCACCACTGTGTTTAAGTTAGTTTAGTCTATAATTCAGAGTGAACCTCTTATTTACTGAAGCACACAAAAAATGCCCACCAGTGATGTAAAAATATCTCAACCATTTTTGCCCCAATGCAAATCAATTTGTTTCAAATACTTTATAAAGTTGAGTTTTATTTTGAAGTGTTGAGGGGGGCTGCAATGTCTCTTACTTCAAATGAAATAAGCACAAACCAGCTGAAACACAGAAAATGTGGGGGGCTTTCGAGGCTCCTGGATTTCACCCCGTTTCTAATGATCCATAATAAATATAAACTGTGAAATATGAAGGATGAAAAAATGAGCTTGTTACATATTGATTTCTCTGATGTCTTCATGTTTCTTTGGCTGGAAGATCAGTCTCTCTGGGGAAAATATGAGTAGGCCTACTCAGACTGGTGCAGGGATGCCATTGCTTTGTTGATTCATGATAATCTAGAGTAAAATATCTGCTGGAAAATCTCAGTGACAGTAAAATGAAATCAAAATTTCCTCTATTTACTATTATTAGTAGAAAAAAAGAAAAGAAAAAAAACGAGATTCAGTTTTTCCAGACTGGCCTGACCTCTCGTCTCCTCTTTGTTTTTGATGGCGTACGTTGAGGATACGAGAATGCTGCTGCTGCTCAGTGAGTGATGAGTTCACAGTCACTCTGCATTAGTAGAAACCATGTGGTCATGATGAGCTCAGTTTTTAACCAAAGGCCTTGAAGAGCTGCTGCATCATCAGAGAGCAGACTGTTGTCCAAAGACGCCCCCTTGTGGATGAAGCATCAGCACACATGAGCTGAGAGTTGGTTGTTAAATCACAGCACAGCTCTCTCTGCTCCACTGCTGCAGGTGAAACGTTACAAGCCCCATAGTTCACTGTCATTTCTCCTGTTGCTTTGGAAAAGAGTAGAAATCATTTAATATTCACCTTTAGCTTTGGCCTGCAATAAATACTTATTTGTAAATTATATCCAAATGAATCTTAAAATGATTTGCTTAGTATTTATCTTATTAGTATATTTTATTAAGGATTGTCTTGTGTTAATATTCACTAAACAATTCAAATATAATCACTGGTTATCTAAAATAACCCCACATATATATTTATATTTACAGATATATTTTTGAAATATTTTCTGTGACCAGAATAAATCCTATATTGATTCTGTGATGACACTGGCTGCCATTGACACTGCAGGTGGCGTATTTACCACACATGCAGACACATGTTCACACACACACACACACACACTTTTCCACTCCGTGGAATTGAACCAGTGTTTACTGCCACCCCCTCAATTTTACCTTGATTACTGTGTACTTCATGGAGGCCACATGGAGCTCGATGGTTAGTGCACTGGTGAGAGATTGTCCACTGTGATGGAAGGTCACTAAAAGGTTTGATCTTTGTATCAACAATTCATCTCTGCTGAGGTGTTTCTGAACGAGACGCCGAACTCCTTCTCACTTCGACGCAAAAGGATGAGCACTCGTTGACCCTTCTGCCAAAGACAAGACATGGTGACAAGCAAAGAAAACAAAGGAGGGGAAACATGCTGCAGGATTAAAATGGAGAAAACGTAACAGTCATTAAAATACAGGCGTGTTTCAGTTCTTGACTATAAACCTAACCCAAGGTTATTAACCTTGGGTTAGTACCCGAGGATTAGGGTTGGGGGTTAGGGTGCTTAACAATGTAGGGCATAGTTTATATTTATTTAACATAAATGATGAAAAGGTGCAAGTAATAGTTCAAGTGAGGTAAAATCTCAGTCTACTTTCGGTATGAATTAAATATTTGAAGGGCAGTTTCTCTGTGTAACAGTGCATCTGGTATCAGGCCTGGTACTCGTGCTGGGCTGCTCTCCAGTCCCTGCTCTTCTCCCTCTGTTGCTTTTGGTCTGGTTTCATAAGTTCCAGTGGCACAAACGTGATATATGACATTTCTCAGTTGTGCGGGTCAAGAACAGTTTTATGGAGCAGTTTTTCTATTGAAAGCTCTCACACATTTTGATGAGTCCTTACATGATGTTCGGTCTTGACAGAAACCCAGAGCAGTGTATCATCTGAGTGCATCTCCTGCTTTCTGGGATGAATACATCAGCTCTGACCAGACAGGCCCTGACATTTAGTGATCTGTGATGATCACCATAAACCTTAAATCATCAAATGTCAGACTGAAGCACTTGCCAGAGTTTGCAACTGATCTGATGGACCGGGGGGCTGAATAAAGTAAAGTTCATGGCTCATATATCAGCATTAATAGCGCTCTCTTTATAAATTTATATTTTAGAAACATACGTTATTCCCATGACTTTATTTTGTATGCTTGAGAGTTACATCATTTAAATGACTTAAATCACACCACCAACCATTAGGGCGACCAAATCCTCTGTGGGAGAACTACACAGATAAATGAATTTTATTTTTGAACAAAGGGTAACAGTTTCCCAGAGGTGAGCTTGATGTGCAACACAGACTTGTCCCTCAGGCTGACATGTGTACTGGTTTCAAAGGTTGACGCCAACTAGGACACCACCTAGAGTATAAACACTGCCATGACCTCTCCAGGCCACTAATTTGGTGAATAGCTACCTGGAGGTTAAATGACTTATACTGCATGTGTAATAAAAATAAAAATAATAAAAACCTAGCCTACTGCATAATCCTATTCTTCACTGGTGGTAATGTCTGTTTTCTGGTCAACAAATGGGTGGATTTCCAGGGAATTTGGTGCCGATATACAAATCACTTAAAGGACAAACCCGAAAAACTGATGATTGATTTAATTTGGTTCACCTGTTCATGTCTCATTCAGGACAAACTGTAATAATGACAAAAATTATACCCCCAAAGATGTTGTACTCACATGTAACAGTAGAAAAGGTAAAAAAAGAATCAGCAGAATTGCAGCAATATTGTGCCAAATTATTTCCTTTATTCTCTTCCTGTCGAGACAGGGTGCCTACATTGCCCATAGTGCAAATGTGACTTCTGAGTGGTGTGTAGTAAATTACAGTCATCACAGGCCTCTTATCCGAAACAGAATTTCTCCATTTTCAGACATAGTGTTCAACGCAGCGCACACTGACCCCGGTATGGTGAGTGCAGATGGTGGACTTGAATTTTAACTTTTCATCCAAGTCCATCGTATGTTAAATTCTTTTTTTTTTTAATCATTTGATTAATGTCCTAACACCAACAACAACATCAACATAGGCCTACTGATCTTCACGGACACAGTTTGCCTGTGAAGGAGCTTGAGAAGACTCCTATTGTAAGATGTAAAGCAGGAGGTTGATACATTCACATCCTTATTAGGACTGTGTTGAAATCCTTTGATAATACACTGGCTGCCATCATCCATCACAAATGCTGCCAATATATTAAAGCTCAGTTGTCTCCGCATCATACACACTATGTCTGCTCATCAGTTACCCTGGCCTCTGCATGTAATCCCACAAGACATGTGCATTTCCTGTTTACTCACCAATAAGTGAGTTATAAAAGACTAGAAATCCATATGCACAGACACAGGTCTGTCCTCAGCTCTGCACTGCACCGATCCAGATTTAAATGATTGAAATCAGACATGAGAAAATCCAGCTGCAACATCATACAGAACAGGCAGATGATAGGACAGCGGGCCCAGCGGTGCATCCGCACGATCTGAGCGACAGGGCGCCGCTGCTGCCTCAAGACTGTGGCCGGCGACTTCCTTTTGGTCATCAGTAATATTCTCTCAGCAAACTGATGCATATTGTTTGCTGCTAGGTGGAATTAAGCTTTGTGTGTGCTGGTGGGCTGTTATGGAGGGAGGGAAGGAGGGGGAGGGTGTGTGTGTGTGTGTGTGTGTGTGTGTGTGTGTGTGTGTGTGTGTGTGTGTGTGTGTGTGTGTGTGGTTGGGGGGGTGGTGGGCATTTTGTGTGATATGGGCCATTGACTGCTTTTTCCATAGCTCAGGAACAATAATGAGATTTTTTTTTTTCCAGAATATCAGTGCCGCCATTCAGTGCACTGATTGTGTTTATGAAATTGTGCATACATCTCTCAATGCTGGAGCAGGGGATGGGAAAGCTATTTTCAAAACATTAGCAAATTGTTTTCTGTTATTGTGCAGAATGATAAGAGTATGTGTTTTCTAAACACACACACACACACAAACAAACACACACAAAAACACAAAAAAATAAAAAGCATGCTGTTGTGGTTTGGAGTTGCCGACTGCTCTTACAATCCACAAAATGGGGGGAAAAACCTACTTAAAAAACTATAAACCGTATTACCTTTCCTTTCATACTGCTATTAAGATGTAACCACAGTAAATCTAATTGTGTCCTTGCACAGGTTTAGCTGTATGTCTACCACAACAATAGCTTTTGTGGATAGTACAATGTAATTTACTATTATGCAGTTTATGTGCTCTGTGATTATTAGTATCATTTATTACTTCATTTACGCATACACGTCATGCATTTGATGTATTACTGCATTACCGAGCTGCTTATCAAATCTTTCTGGTGAGATGTAGAAATGACCTTGAGCGTGACCTTGCCTGGGAAATCTGCGGTGTATCTATCATGAGCAGATATTGAGACAAATTACCTGAGATTTCACACAAATCACCTTTTATCTGACAGAGGCCTCTGTGTGGCAGCGTTAACCAATGGAAAAGCTTTCTTTTCCGCCTCCTGACGCCACATCACACCTGAATTACAGCGAGACGTGATGTGGCTCTTTGTCTGGAGAGAACCTGCAGCCAATTCGTCGTGCTTTTATTTTGAAATTGACCACAAATCCTACAAATACTGGATAAAAGCTGCTGAACTCATCTTCTCAAATAGAATTTATTTTAATTTGTGTGTTTTTCTTTTTTTTGTACAGCTAATTAATGTCGCTCAAGTGGAGGTCTGAACCATGAAGACAAGAAAATGAATGTATTGTGATGGAAAATAATCAGCATGAAGATGTTGTGTATCAGCTTTGTATTACATTAAATGTTCTGCTGTAAAATATTATGAAAAATGTCAGAATGTGTTCCACTAAAACAATATTAGATTTACCAGGCCTCTGGACCTGTCAGTAGTAAACAGTCTTTCCACCTACACATGAACTAAATCATCTCTCGTTAATTTAATTGCTGTCATAATAGTTTTGGGATGCCTCTGCACAGGAAGGTCTGGAGATGTACTGAAACCTCACCGGGCTCATGTGTTTTTCCAAAGCAGACATTACAGGCTGTAAAGTGAGCTTTAAAGAACCAGGAATTTACAGCACCCGGCCCAGTAATCATTAATCTATCGGTAATGATGCTATCAACACCAATACTTCCCCCCTTTGGCATTTGCTTTGTGTTTCTGCTCTGTCCTCCAGTGATAATTGACACTCATACCTGCGTCTACAGTCTGTTGCTCGCTAGTTTGCTCTGAGGCAGCTATCGATTGTGGAGCATCGGATCCATGAAGACAGGGAACAGACAGCTGCATCTGCCGTGATCCAGGGCAAAACTGATGGCCTTTGTAAACATGCAATGCCTCATCTGGTGGATGATATGAGAGAGAAAAGAGGGGACGCAATATGAGAAATTTCACACAGCTCACGGCCTTGGCTGCTTCTCATGCTGGTGACCTCATGCAATTCACAAATAATAGAGATTATTATCAGTTTCATTTAAGGAAGATGTTTCTCTTTTTTTTTTTTTCTTTTACACAAAAAATACAAAGTACTGTCTTTTTTTTAATTGTTTGATTGAATAATATAAAAATGTGTAGATACTGGTCACACAAATCTAAACTTTACAGCTCATTAACTTAATCTATGATGCATCAAAAGGCTGTTTCTGATTCTAATGTCATCCAGACATGACCCCAGCCGAAGGTTACGTGAACTCAAGAATACTTTCTAAAAAAAAAAAAAAAAAAGAATCTAATGAAGATTAGGATACAATAAAAGTCATTCTTGAAAGAAACTCAATAGCCTGACGCCACAGCACACTCCTGTTTGTTTCTTATCTCCACCTTCTCAAAAACAATCCAGGGACCAATTTCACATAGGAAGCTGTCTGCGTTCTTGGCTGCAGACTATTTGCCATTCCCAGAAGGTCATTTGGTTAATGCACATTTGAGTTTTCATGGACTCTTAACTAGTTTTTAATCAGCAATTATTAGTGAATTGGAAGGCTGTGCAGGCGCATGACTCTGTGCTGGCGGGAGAGTGCCCATCAATGTCACGTCAATTTCCATGCCAAGGGCTACATTAGGCCTGGAGTCTGGGAGGAAACAGCCACCTGAGTGCCTCATCTCCCCATCCACCGCAGTGTTCCCATCAACTATTGACTCTATTACACAGCTCTGTCAAAAAAATTTTCCGCTTCAAAAGAAGGGCAACCATTACATGGCTGTGCAGGGAGATAATTTAGTGATGCACATAAAATTAAGGGCATATCCATTGAACATTGCTCATTATTGCACTTGAATTCCTACAATGTCAGGCTTGTGTGAGGATCCTGGAAGCTTCCCAACCTTTCATTCCATTCCCATTTTCAAGGTATAAACACAGCTTGATTATTTAGGCTTATGAACTATATAAATAGCTGTCATTTTCATCTATATCTAACCTAACCTGTAATTGGCAATTAAACATGCCAGCATCTCAGACTAGCTCTTAATTACCGTTAATAAATGCAGAGGGGCCCTGAGGTGTCCTCGCAGCCTGATGATAGAGGATGTGAGTTTCCTGCAGCACCACATCGCAGCATGAATATGCATGGCGAGCCAGGTATTCTTCAGCTCTCTCCTCGGCTTTCTCAGGCTGACGCACACGGAGGTGGCAGGAGTCCGCCTCTTGAACTACACACTTCTTCATTACACCTCCACAGCGGCCGCAAACCAGTCGTTGCCATGCTGCATCCTCGCAGTGGCATTTCCACACACTGGGGCTTGTTTGTGTTTGCCAGGAGCTGTCACATTCAGCCTGTTAGCACCGGCCCATGGGAAATTTACACAGTGCCACTGGTATGAGGTGAAGCCGTCAAATGAGCCCGTGACATGTTGCTCTACGCACACATATCCTGTAAAGTTTAAGTGCATGTGTGTGTCAAAGTATGTGTGTGCACGTGTTGCCAGTCAAAAGTTAGCTGGGTTGGGATTGGCTTTGCTTTTGAGATTTACAGGTCAAATGTCAAGATATTATAGAAGCAAAAATTCCTGTGAGCCTGCAGGAAATATAGACAAATGTAAGAAATCAACAGGTTTAAGTGAAGTGTTGGATATTAGTTATGGAACTGAAGCAGCTCTGATGGTTATATATGAAGATCATTTACAGGTGACACATTTTCTAGCCTGGCTCCATATTATTTCTCACACTATTTCAACTTTAAAACAAACTTTCATTCCACAGATTAATAACAGCTTCCTTTTCTCTGCTGTGATCTGACATTTAACTCCCATAATGACTGCTGATTGTCTCATGGTGTTCCACCAAAGACCTGAATCCTCGTATTTAAGGGCCAGTGAGTGCCGAGCTCTCTGATCATAATGGCACTTTTAATTAGCACTTAATTAAAGGCAGGTGGACTGGAAAGGTCAGCCAGTTAGGCCTGGAAGTTCAAAACACCGACACCGGCAGGATCAGCTGTTTGATGAATTTGTCTGCTAATTACAGTGACCAGGATCTGGACAAACCCCGGTCAGTTCTGCTGGAAACGACTCAGAATATCACAGACGTGTTTCAATCCTTTTGTTATTTGTATGTTTTTATATTCAAAGCCATCTCACAATCACTTTACACAGAGTAACTGAATAGTTTATATTTTCCAATTGTTGTGCCATTTCAAAAAAAATTTAACTTAACAAAGAATACACAATAAAACCATTTAAGTGACAGTACAAACACATTAGCTGTATTTATATCACGGCCTGTATGTGTGTGTGTGTTTGTGTGTTAAGTATGCACATACCTTATCACTGGAGCTCATTACACAAACATGGAATAGGCAAAAAAAAAAAAAAAACTCCACTGTGATGTGATCTAAACTTGTAGTGTCTCAGTTGTGAAAAACAGAGCTGGGAATAGTATCGATCTCAGTCTGCGTTATAGATCACCTTGTCTGAATGAGTGATGAAGCTGCTGGACTGTTAGTCTCACCTGACAAGCACCCGCATTAGAAACCCTGATCCCTGAATGTCAGTGTAACAGTAACATTATGTTTAACAGTCATAATCTATCACAGTTAACATGCACAAAAACACTTTGACTCATTACATATGTATAAGATTACACTTAAGTTGGTCAGGGCAAGGAACAGTCCAGGTAGAAAGCGACAGTCGTAAACTGAAAATAGTAGCTTTTAGGCCAACAATCAGATCTTTGTTTTTTGGCACCTGAAATCAAATCCTCCATCTCCATCCATCAGGTAAAAGCAGAAATAATCACACTGTGACAAACACATCAAAGCCAGACCTTAATATTTTCTGATTGTGTCTCTCTACTTTTGTAATCCTGCCATGCAGCAGCCTGTTTGCTCATCTACTCATCACATCCTCAGCCGTTTACTCACTGAGCCTCAGCTAATATTGATGCTCTCCATGTGAAACTGCTGATGGAAAATAAAGCACTGGTGGGATACCGTGGCTTTTTTTTTTTTTTTTTTGCCTGAAAGCGCTGCATCTTTCTCAGGCACTGAGAGAGACCACTGAGGGGCAGCAGAATTACACGCCAGCGCTTGTTTGTTCACTGCATTCCCCGAATGCATCTTAGTAGTCAGACTCTATTAATCCTGCTGACTTAAGAGTGACCTCGAAGGATCCCGGGGCCGACATGCTGAGTGTGTGGTCGAGTGAAAATGTGCGATGAAAAAAAAAGTCTTGTTTGTACTAAACAGAAAATCCACACAACGGCCCTGCTCTGCACAGCCGAGTGTCCAGTTATGGGATGTCAGCAGAGATGCTATAAACAGTATGGGGAGTGAATGTCTCTTTGATGTGATGGTTCACTAAATAATCACACGTGTGATCTTGACATGTAGAGATAAATATATTAGAAAAAAGGAAAAATAAAAATACAGTGAAACACTGAAAACAAGTAATATAACAATTCAGTTTATTTTATTTATTTTCCAGACAGACACATCAATTTCTGGACCACAGTAGAGGATGGAAACCTTTCACAGACATTTTTTTGTCAATATTATTATTTGAAAATACAAATATAAAATTAGACTTTCCACATTTGATATGTGAGAGACCCCCATCCATTATTATTATTATCATTATTATTTTTTTTTAGTATATTTTACAACAGGGCTTAAGCAAGCCATATGATAACCTGAAAGATGCTTTCAGATGTCAGTCAAGTCTGTCTGTCTCTCGCCATAAAAAGTCGGTTAACATAAAAAAAAGGGGCAAGTGTTAGGAATGGGCAGACAGCAGTGAAGAGAGCTCTGTGCTCAGCCTGCAGAAACATGGAGGCACAGCAGAGCCTCACACTGCCGTCCATGCAGTCTGAAGAGCTTCCAGGCTCCCCTCTAGGCCATGCAGTCTGCTCCAAACTCGACAACACGCCAGGGGTGAACTCTCGTGTTGGTGAGCAAGCTAATCATGACGATTTGACTATAATGAACCTGGGTGTAGCTGTGTGAGGGATATTCTGTATACAGCTGAGGTCTCCAGTCTAATATTGTTCAAATGAGCAAAAAGAAAATTGCAAATATATATTCATCTATACACACATATATATATATTGCAATTGTATGTATATATTACGTTAATGAGCATGGATGAGATGGCAATGGTTTGGACTGAGGGGAAAATTCACCCTAAAACGCAACAGTACAGTTGAACTTGTGCTATTTCTGTCACCTGGAAGAGCTCAGTCTACATTTGCGAACATGAACATGATCTTTGTCTGAACTAGAAACAAGAGAGGCGACGCTAGAAATGGTGGAGTTAGTGGGAGTCACTTTGCGGACTGGGAGACTAACTTTGTGGTCACTGTGACAGTATCCAGTATCTCTCGGAGATAAGGGCACATTGTCTGGTTCAAAAACCATTAGCACCACTATGAATAAGCCTCTTTCGGGTATAAATACTCAGTAACATTCAATGAGCCTTCAAAGTCAGTCTAATTCATTAGAAATGGAGCAGAGCCTGAAAACAGGCCTTTTCTGATGTCCCAGCTTTTGGGAGACAGTTGTTCATATTCAAAATGATAGACAGATGTGGATCCAAGACGACAGAAATCTCAGAAGTATGTGTGTGTAAGTATGTGTGTGTGTGTGTGTAAGTGTGTGTGTGCGTGGTTTCAGGGTGGGATTCTCCCACAGCGGATGGGATCAATTGTTTGGCCATTGCCTAGCACTTGCCTCAAGATTCAAGTTTAAATGGATACGGTAGTACACTACAAATGTCAACACCTTCCAGGTTGACTTTTTTTCTTTTTTGATTATTTTTTTTTCTTAAACCAAGACCCCTCCCCTCTCCCCAAATGGATACACTAGTCTACTAAGATGTGTAACATTCATCAGCTGTAAACTGCTGTCAGTTTGAGATAAAATGAAATTACAGCAACAGAGCCATGCTACCTTAAAGTCCAAGCTACAGGATCACAAAACAAGAGAATGGTCAATTCTTTCTACTGTTTTTTAGGGAAACTGAGCCAGTTTAAGCTACATTTTGTTTCCCAGGCCAAAGGGATTCATTAAAGGTCCAATTACACCCACCAGGGACTGCAAGAGTGACAACGATATATTTGATACTTGTTGCACTGTTGTTTGTATTTCAGATGAAATGCCAATATAACGGGTCCTGGTGAGTGTCTATACTGGTCGAGATGGTTCCAGTTTATTTTCTATTACAAATTTCAGATATAAAAACTAAGGGACAATGCTGCAAATGAACAGGAGGAACACATTTTTTTGATCCTGTCAGATCAAAGGTTTACTAGTTAGTACATTTAAATGACTGATTACTATTGTATTTGTTGTTTTTATACTATTTTGATATAATTATTATAGATGTTTTACACCATTATCATTATTATTATTATATACTGTAATGTGCAATTAATAACAACAGAAAACATTCACGTTTGAAACATGGTATCTTAAATAAATTACTTTTATCTTTCCTTTGTTTTTCTATGGTTTGGGGCATATACTGTAAAAAGGTCAATATCATTTAGCTTGTGGAACATGAGGACTTTTATCATTTTAAGATGGTTCATCTTTAATAACACAGTGTCTTGTATACTTGCTGGATTCATTGGAATAATTTGTCTATTAATGTTGAAGCTAATGAAGCTGCCATTCCTGTTCTTAGTGTATGTCATTTGTCTGTATTAGATGAGAAGAGTTAATAGACACTACACTGTTATTTATTAATGTAATGTGTGTAGTATTCAATTGAAAATTTCATGCGGTGAATTAAATAACTGATATAAAACTTAAATTATGTTTAATTGAAACTGTACTCAAAAAATAACTCAACCTGCGGATGTGGAGTGTGCACACAGCTTGAGCTCCAACAAACTGAATTGGCTTTATAATTGGTTTGTTTTTGCTTGAAACACAGCGGCTTGTGTAAATCTATCAGGTCTAATTCTGAACAGAAACTTTTATATTCAAGTTTATAACTGATATTCTTCTGCTTAGTAATAAATCACAGCTTCAGGGTGCTGGTCCTGTCAGGACATGGATTTAACCACCTATTGATCAGCTTTGATAAACACCCCGTCCTTTAACACCGGCACCTTTTGAGGTTCTCTGTTTAACAGAGTCTTTTGCAGTAGGTCTTTTTCTTTTTTTAACAGTAATGCCTCTATAAAGTCAATATGTGTGAACAACATCGATAACGGATTCTAACAAAAAACTAGCTCCCAGAATCTGAGATCAAAGTAATTAGAATAGTTAATAAAGGTTTTGAGAGAAATAAGAGATCAAAAACAGTATTATCTAAAAAATAACTGTGCCAGAGGCAACTGGGATATTTCCAAAGTGTACAAACATTAAAAGATATAACAGGTCATTTAAACAGCACTATGACTGGTATCATGACTATTGTGGTAATCATTGGTATGTTTCTTAAAAAAATATGAAATATTTTTTTTTCTTTTTACATAAAATGTTTTTCCATGATTATAGCTTGTGTCCCTCTTAAAAAATAATCAAAAATAAAAGTTTTGCATATCTAGCGTTAGCATTTAAGGTAGTATGGCACACCCCTTTTAAAACATTCAAGGGTGGGGATCCAAATAATGCCTTGTGTACAATTCCATCTTACAGCAACTGTTTCTCTATTGTTCATCCATGAGAGCTTTGGTTAGCTGAAACCATGTGAGAGTGGCAAAACCAAAACCAAAAAGAAAACATACAGGGAATAAATTACAATGAACCTCTATCAAAATAACTGTCTGCAAATATCAGAATAACATGATCATTTAGAGAAAGGTCTATCTCAACTGGTCCTAAATCCACTATTCACTACAAGTATTATATTAATGAGTCCTATATAACATCTACTTTGTAATTACAGGAGATAGAAAAAGAGCGCGAGAGGGAGAGGGATAAATATGAGAGAAAGGAGAGGTAGAGCAAGGGAGAACAACAAAGAGCACTACACTGGTATCAAAGACAGCACTCTGTTTACAAGTTAACTGTGATTTCTTTACACACTAATGAAATACATGAATGATCAACAAAAGATAGTAGGATCTCTGAGGATGGGGAATGGAAAGAGAGAAAGCAATGGATGCACAGTACATTTTAATAGTATATTACAATTATTAATATATAAACCACAAAGTATCAATAAAACTCTGATTAAACTTGAAATCAGCAAAGAAGCATCTTTCATTTTTTTTTTTTTTTTTTTATAGTTTTGTATTTCTTATTTTCTTTTACATTTGAACATTACAAGGGTTTTTTTTTCTCGTTACTCTTTATATTATTACTTGATCAACACCTCCATTATCATTTACTTTAGAAGTATCCAGCATATTTCTTTACCTGGTTGTTTTGAAATAAAAGAAATGAGACAGGAAGTGGGTAAAATGAAAACAACAAATACATCTGCAGCAGGTAAAGTTTTTCAGAATACACACCATTCATTCCATCAATGACGTTAAAAACTGGACTGCACTCCGGAGCATATTATTACTAAACGTTTGTCATGAGTAAAATCATTAACCACACACACTGTGTAAAACCTGGTGCAGCGACAGATAGTGAATAATTCAGTGTCATCTTTTGACCCTGTATAAATATCTTTCGATGAGGCATGGGTCTAATATATAAAGAAATCCAAGTGTACACTGCAACACATCACTTACTATTTCCCAAGCTGTTAACTCACCACAAAACTCTGAAGTGTTTGTCGCGTCAAGAGCACATTAACCCAAAAATCCTTCATACTATCCCAAAGCACAGGGCCGTTTTTAAAAAGCCAACATATACATGTGCAAATAGGAAAATGGCCTGTACTTTACTACTCACAGTGCAATGATTACTCGCTTTATTACCTTTCAGTGTTTTCGTTTGTTTTGCCACTATAGAATAAATTAAACCTGCCAATGATTCCACAATAGAACTCACAAAGGCTGAGGTATGGTATCAAAATGTTTACTTTCCTAATTCATTCAAAAAGAACTGATTCAGAGAACAAGCATTACATAAAGGCTCGAGCACCGAGCCCAGATATTGTGTTCCAAAAAATGAATCAGGAACAAGCAGGATGAAACAAACAATAACATACATCTAACAAGTTCCTCTCAAGAGTATAAAAGTGTCAGGATGCACAGAGAACTGGAAAATGCCTGGTTCAAGTTCTAATCATCACATCTAAGTACAGTGTGCTTTGGATTAAATCGTCTTTTTTTCTTCTTCTTCTGCTTCTCTCTCTCTCTTTGAATTGATACTGATATCTTAACAGTTAGACAAAAGATACCAATCAGGCTCTTTTTCTTTTTATTTCTTAAAACTGTGTTGACTTAACTCACCGTTTGTAAATTTGCTGGTATGACACTTGTAAAATTATTCAGCTTCAGTATTTACAGAGCAAGTGTGTTCTGTTTGTCTCTGGGGTCGTTATACCGTCTTCCAGCAGAAAAAGTAGAATAATAACTGTTTACAGCTTTTTCTTCTATTCACACGCTATAACATGTTCTTTTGACACACCATCACAAAAATATGCTATTCTCTCACTGAGTTGGTTATATGCAGTGACTGGAATAATATGTACAGCTACATTTCTTTTTCTCAAGTTTGAATTCACAATGTAGTTATATGAAATTTGTTATAGCATATATATATATTTCTAAACAACAAAAACAACACTTATAAAAAAGGACCATAAAAATATTGGAGTCCTCTTTGTATTGCCCAAAAATAGGTAATTATGGTTAACAATGAGACATCACGAGAAATAAAACAGCTACTAAGATTTATTACTTAGATACCTTCTTTAAATTTTTCCTTAAAATTGATTTTTTTTTCTCCGAGTCTTTCTCTGAGCTTCTTTTTTTGCGGAAAGACCGAATGGAACATCCCATCGTTTTTCCTTTACACTAACCCATACAAAGATGAAGACATGACTTGCAGATATTCTTGGCTATGACCCCCGCACTTCAAACAAAATCCATTTACACAAATATACTAGAAGAAGATAAAATAAAATGACATAAAATTAAGGTCAAACTAAAAAGACTCTCTAAAAACTAATCAAAAACAAAAGCTAACAGAGGAAGGAGATAGGTGAATGAGATCGACGTGAAACATCATACCAAACCAGGTTGTAAAGTTATAGGAGGTTTGGATTATAGTACAGCAGTTGTTATTTTTCTGAGATGACTAACGTTTTCTTTTCTTCTTCATATGGTTCCGACTTTCTTTCTTTTTGCCTGGGTGACACTGTAGTGCTTGAAGTTGGATTAGCATCACCTGCACACAAAGCCAATTAGAAACTTCGTCCTGTCTTTCCTGGGCCACCAGATATACTCTGCTGGATAATAAAAAAAGGAACAGCAACAGCGTTAGAAACAGTTCAGTTAGTGAGTTTCATGAATACTGTGCTCTGTCAGATTTGCTGTGACATTTAATGATAGAAATCTGTGGTCATTCGTATGAATATTTTGGATGCCTACTGAGATGCATGAAACAAGTGTGAAGGAGATGTTCATAAACCACAGCAGGTCAAAACTTACTGTGGCTGCAGGCACAACACACATCCTCATAACTTTATCATATAAACAATCCTGTATGTTCACATTTTAAAAAGTCTGTACTTCTCGGTTACACCACATATTAATTTAGGAATCCTGTTCATAGATGTGCTGCAACGCTAGTCTGAAAAAGAGCTGTGATGCTAAGCTGGTTTAATTTCTGGAAATAAGCTATTATACAATAATCAAACACGTGTGCACAGGTGAATTCAACACACATCACACATCGTCCTACAAAAAGAGCTGGAAGCAGATAAAAAGCTCAAGACATCCTGAAAAGCCTCCACAGATGACAGTGCTTCTACCACACACCAGGGATAATGTTAGTGGTGAAGATGTACTGCAGAGACAACAGAAACATCACTGAGCCAAATATAGATATAACAATAATGTTGGTGAGACATTTGGAGTTTCTATGTTTTTCTACATAATTTTGATTTTATTTTTGAGTGTGATCATAGTTTTGACCTTGGGCATTAGAGCTGAGGTCAAAAATATGATCTGGTCTGCAAAATACTATGTGACATATCGTTTTTAGACCAATTTAAAATGGAAAATCTCCACATGTTAATAAGAAACAAGAAAAATTAACCGCAGAACTGGTAGGATGTGTGCGTGTGTGACGAACGTATCCTTTGGCAAGTCACAAAAACAAACTTACCAAGGGTAAAATTTTTGTAATGAACGATAATCTTCTCGCCTTTGTGTGTGTGTGTTTTTTTTTTCTTTGGTCGTTAAGACATCAAACAAACCCTCCGTCACACTCGCACTTTACTACCAGCTCCTTAATGTTGAGGGAGGTGAATACACAATGAATAATGTGATGAACATAGGAAAGGGAGGGAGAGACAGAGACTGAGAGAAAAGCACAGTAAATAAAATGCAATACCTCTGATGAGATGGCAACCGGCCACCTGTTCAATGGTATCCATTTGTAAAAGCTGTTGCAATCAACGGGCCCTAAAAGTGTACAGTTAGTGCTTGTGTCAGTATGCATTTCAAGGAGAGAAAAGTGAGTATCATATCAACTTTATTCCAGCTAGCATGAATATGAACGTTTTGATTCAGTTGGATCACGTTGAGCAACAGAGGTGGAGACTATTTGCATGTATTTATATATTCTTGTAATGGAGAACCAGAGCCTGCAGCGATATACACAGACCTTAATTTTCTGTGACTCTCGGGTTACAAAATCCTCAGCGGAAAGTGTTTAAAATAAAAAGAAGTGAAGGAGATAATAATAACAATAATATGATAATAAAAAAAACGCAATCCCCATTCATGCTAACATACACACCTGATTTAATCTGAAAGCATGCAGAGGATAGGATCATAAACACCTCTCACAGAGATCAGTGTGGTTTTTGTTATCGTTGTTACTGTGAGCTTTGCTGCAGAAATCCTTGGATTTAAAAAACATCAGAAAAAGAAGAAGCACTTTCAACAGTGATTATCTGTCTTTATCACCTCAATCAACTAATTGCTCTCTAATTGTCTGGTATAAAAAGACAGTTAAGTTCATTACTGTTTCTTCACAGTGGCTGTTTTGATATTGGCTAAAGGGATTAATAAAATCACTGGAGCGTAAGACTGAGGGACAGATCAGTGAATCAGTGAAGTCATCCATGAGGTTGTGGCGTATGATGAGCTTACATGTATTCAGTTCAACAGCATCCTCGGTAAAGAAATGAATTATTAAGCACATTTTAGTTCTGAATCATTTCCTATTTTAATGTTCTGAATTGAGAGATCATCTCGCCGAGAGCAGGAAGTCAGAGGGCTGCAGCATCACCTCTCCGCTTTGCTGCACTCTGTTTGATTCACTGGGTAAATCTGAAGTGGGATTTTAGTACACAGTGGTATCTCAGGCACATTTCCATTCTGTAAGTGAGGTACAGTCTCTGTACTTACAGATGCTATGTGTAGGCTACGTTTGCCCTGCTGCTGAATGTAGCAGCACCGGACAGGACTAGGGCTAGCTGGTTAGCATGCTAACTCCAGGAGAAGAAAGGAAGTGACAGACACAGAAGCAGCACTTGATGAATGAAAATCGAGGTTTTCTTCTACACCTGTAACTTAAAAGCTGTTAACGCTAGTGCTGGCTTTGCATTTATAGCAAAACCTTACATAGGCTATAGCACCTTTAATTATCTGGTTAAAAAACATTATGTTCCTCTGCTATCTGTTTCATTAATTAAATCTGTCTAACACTTCAAGGTAAACATAACAAAAGGTCACAATCTTCTTATGTAATTTGCTGTATTGAAAGGCTTGTTGTTACATTCCCTAACTCAGCACTAAACCTTATAAACTGGTGCAACAAATGGAAAATAATGGAAACAAATCGCCTCATTTCCATCTGTAAACTATCTGCTGGTAAATCTGCTTTGAAAATGAGCCAGACTGGTCTTTCATAACAAATATTTTGCTTCGTACACTGAGACCAACAGATTATGGCAGATAGCCAGTGGACCTAAAACAATTAATAAGAGAGGCTTTGCTTAGGAAGCAAAAAGCCAATAAAAATTTATTTTTTCTGTTAAGCTCTGTGTTTGTTTGGATATCATAAATCAATTACACACTCTTACTAAAATTAAAGTGAGCTGTTTTGCCTTTCCATGAGCTTTTTGCTCCCAGTGACAACATCCCATATCAAAAATGCATGACAATATTGACTTAATATTTGCTTAACTGTTATTTTTCCCATAAATTCAGTGCACTGCAAAAATAAAAACATTAAATCTCTTGTATCATGTCCTCTCAGAAAACTGCAAAAATGTTATGGCAACACCCACAATGACACAAAGTTATAATTTTTCACAAAAGCACAATAAACGGTAAAATACCATGCCCAGTCAAAATAATAAACATAGCTTAGGTTTCACAAAATACCACATATAACTGTAAGAATAATTTTTCTTGTATTCCTGATTATTTTAGCAGGAAACTCAAGTTAATGATGTGGACTGTAAAGTTTGGGGAGTCTTCACCCTGTTGTCTTGCAGTGCTCACTCGCAGCACTAATGGGCTTGTCGTTATTCCACCTCAGTTAAACCATGCATTAATTAGCTTCTTTCAGAAAGCAGGTGTTATTTTCATAACCTATACTGTGTCACTCAGTTCAGTCATGTAAGACATTTACAAACATGCTTCAACAAGCCTCGCAGTGAATCCAGGAGCTTAGGCCCTGCTGCTGCTTTCTAGGAGCCATAAAATTCAGATGGTAAAGTTTAGATTAATTATCATGTGAGGTCCAGGGTGGACGAACAGACAAGCAATATAGTTTGATTGTGTCTTCCTTTGGGGGAGTTTGAGCCTCGTCCCTTCATTACACACAAGCTCCTAAACAAATTTCAGTCTTTAGGTCACTTGCTAAATCAGCCAGATTGGATTTGGTCAGATTGAGATGTTTATATCTGAAAGTCTGAGCTCTCCAGCAGAAAGTCTTGGCAGCTACTGCAACTGAGCAATACTTGAACATTTCATGCTTCTTAATTAATGCTGTTGTGCTAATGCTAATGCTATCGGAATAAAGAAGGGGCCACCTGACTTCTTCACCTGCTGCAATGCTGGAAAAGCATTCTGGGCCAGCTGAGCAGCCATGTTTGATTATCCTATTGGTTTAAAAACGAATTGAATTTATTTTCTCCTCAGGACAACTTGTGGCAGATAAGACATTTTACTGGCTTTAAGATGATCTCTCAATAAAAAGCACAATACTACCTTTGGATTGAGGCCGTCAAAGTATTTTTTTTTGTGTGTGTGTGTGTGTGTGTGTCTTCTTTGTGTGTTTCATACAGTGCGAGCAGGAAGAGGGATTCTTAGCAGACTGCTGCCTCACCACAAAAAGCAACACTGTCAGACTGAGAACACCTCTGTCCTGCTGTCACCTCCACTAGCCCTGATAGCCTTACACTTATGAGTTGACATGGCAACCGGCAGCTAACTGATCAGCAGGAGGAAAAGTGCAACAGCACCTGGCTGAGCAACTAAACAAGGACAGTGGGAGAGACGAGAGCTGCTCGTATAAGCATTGTCCTAGTGACGGATCAAACTCAAGCTCTGGGACAGCTGGGTTTCTAAAAATAAAGGAAATTCGTTCTGGGAAGGTGACACAACGTCTGAGGTGAGGTGATATGTGCAACATCTGAGGGGAATGGATATTTGCATGTGACACAGATAACTTTCACAGCTAAGCCTGGGTTTAACCAGTGCTAATGGGACCTCTGAACTCACAGACAGTGAGAGAAATTAACCAAATTTAGACCTGGCTAAATGGTTGCTTTGGACTTTGGATACTTGCTAAGCAGCAGGTGGTGGTTATTTTGACAAATTCAGCGGCAGAGTGTAACGACCTGTAATTAGTAAGCTCAACTCTTTGTAATAAAAACTGGTGTTGGATTGTTTTACACAACGTCACAATGCATTGGCTTAGTGTCTAATTTTAGTGGTGGTATTCTGACACAGAGGAGGCAACTGAGCTCAAAAGCGCGGTCAGACATGACAGGAAGTTTGCATTTGAGTACTCACTGTGATGCTGGGGCCAAACCCAGAGCCAGGCTGAGGGCTAGCAGCACTGATGTAGTTGCCCACAGCTGAATCCTGGCTGCTAGGTCCATACAGGTCAGCCACAGGCCCTGGACTGTTAGCACCGGGAAAACCTCCGGGCCTTGACGGGTTGGTGCCTGCATACAAACACAGCAAGGGAGCGGAGCTGCTGAGAAACACCCAACAATGATCGGCATTATCCTTACTCGCTATGACTCAAATGGACACATTTAAATCAAAAGAACACATTACTGGATTCATGTTTCTGTCTCAAAGGACTTTGTTGTTGTTGTTTTTTTATTACAGGTTAAAGCACGTATTCAATTTCATCTGCAAATTGACTGACAAAATAGTGCAGGATTTAGGTTTAACATGACTTTAAACAAAACAAAAATTAAGGGTGAATCCAGTATGATATTCTAAATATAATCTACATGCTGAGTGTATTATGCACAGGAGTAACATTCACTTTGTATAATCATGCACAACACAAAACAAGCACATTGCTAGAAATACTGTCACCATGCTAAGAAACTAGTAAGGTTGCAGCGTAAATGTTGTCATGCATAATGTGAAGGAGTATTTGTAAAACAACATTGGCTGTTGAATAAGAAGAGTAACACAGGATTATTAAGGATTTTGGATTTTCCCTTTAGCATTTTGAACCCAGACATTTGAAATACTTTATGCTACTTTTATGCTTTCCTATATGAGCTGATTCGGAGACACCAGCCGGATCTTACTGAGATCGCCTCGATACTTTTATCTTTTCAGCCTGCCAAAGTGACACTGGCATAAAGCAAAAGAGGTGAGCAAGACAAGAGGAGGCATAAGGGAGAAATATAAAAGCTTGACCCGGGGTCATCTGCAGGCCCAAACTCAGGGGAGTGGGGGTGGGGGGATAAAAAAGAAATACTGCACATGACTTACCACCTTTGCCCTGTGAGTAAGAGAAAACTCTGCCTAATAAAATGTCTTTTGAAAATCCAGATGCCAACTAAAGGCCAATAACACAGGAAAAAAACACTCGGGGAAAAAGAAAAATGCAATGATCTCTTAACAGCAATCTCCTCCGCTGTCAGCTCCACATAACCTTCCATTTCACCCTTATTCACAGACAGACTGTGAGAAAAAAAACTGTACAGCTGCATTAAAAAGAAAAATGTTTCGACTGCAGAAAATACTCGATCTTGCATGTATGAGCTCATGAACCCTACGATGCCTGAGAGGAAGCCTTTGTTGGACATGTGAAGACAATACAGTAGAATTGCAGCACATCCACACGAGCAGTAAACGCATTATCGTTGTCACCGTGTTTAACATATCACTGCTCCATTTATCAACACTACACTGGACAGGGGGGAAGGTCTATGAGAAGCACCTGAAAAACATACTTTAAAATATCCATGTGTAGCACTCTAGCAAACAGAAGCCATCTCACTAAACACACATCAAGTGGAGTTGACACTGCTGTTTAACTGTAAGGACTTTAAACACTGAGCAGCTACTGCTCTTATCTTGCCTGCACAGCCCCCAGTAGGCCGGCTTATTATATAATTAAGGATCTTTTCAGTTGAAATGGCACTCCTCATTTCCTATGACTGGTGATTTTTATTAGAGTGTGGCTTGCTCCCTGTTCCTGTGAAACTGATGTTTTCTCCCTCATTTAAATCTTGGGGCTGCACTGGTCCTTCATTTAGCTTTGGGACCAAAACAATCCCAAATGCAAGTAAGGGTCCACTGGAACACAGGCTAATGTGTTAGTATTCATTTTTAGACATTATTTAATTATTAATTCATACATAATTTCTGTCTTTCACATGTTTAAGCTTTTTAGTACTTAGTGCAAAGGAACTCAATCGAAAATTTAAACTGCTAAAACAGACTTATATTTGTGAGAGAAAACAAAGAGAACCTGAATTAATAAATATCTTATGTCTCATTCTTTACACAATATTGTGTTCTACTACACTGCCCTGTGTCTTGCTTCACTTTAATGTGGTGCACTGTGTGCAGGAGAAGCATTAATCCATGAGATTTGCCATCACACTGCATAAGGACACTGTCCTGTTCTCCCTTTAGGGAACCATCATCTGTGGACTGAGCTTGTGTTTGTGCAGGCTCAGTTTGTGCTCACCACAGCATTTAAACAATAATGAAGTGATAAATGAAATATGGATAATCTATGACCTCCAGTTCAACATCATCATAAGACCGCTAATGTAGCCTACACCAAAATCAATTATGTGTCCTCAAAATCATTCATATTTGCTTTTATCTACTTAAAGCAAAAACAAAAAAACAACATCCAAATAAGTGGTATCATTGTCTCCGAATTTGATCTCATTAGGGTCAAGGATGGCTACAAATATAAAGTCTGTTCCACAAACAACAAGCATGTAAATTGTGTTACGATGCAATCAAGCTGTGTTGACTTTGGATTTGAACGTGTCCTCTCAGGCGAGACAAACCTGCGCTCTATCAAACAAACAAAACTTAAAAGAAAAAAGCAGCCGTGCAGCGACAGAGTCCAACAGTGTGACTTACTACTGTAGCTACCGATAAAAAAAGAAAAACAGGATAAGAAAATAAAACCACTGGGGTGATTTGACTTGCGACAGAGAATCCTTTCTACTCTTATGTCAGATATAAACTCTATAAATCACCTTGAGATTCACAGACAAAGACCTTGGTGTGTGTGTGTGTGTGTATTCGCATTCATGGTGATGTAAATAAACAAAAAATAAAAACCTTAACAGATCCACGGGAAGAAAAGAGTGCAGTGAAATACTTTATGTTTGCAGTGTGACCACACTCACACAAATGGTCCCACAAACGTAGAAAAGAAACAGGCCTGCTTCAAAGCTCCAGACAATCTGTGTATTTGTATAGTTGATGTATTTAAACAGTCTGCCTTTGTGTGTTTTACTGTTTGCTGAGCTAAAGTTCACAGAGAGTGTCTGTAGGAAATGCCAACATTTCTCCTGTGCGGCTGGCCAACACTTCGAACCATTAGGGGGGGAGAGTTGGACCTGCACTTATCCTCTTACTTTATTTGTCCAAATTTTAGTTTCATTTTTTTCTTTCCTTCAGCTTTTATTGTGAAGTGGAGATGGATAAACAAGACTAGAGGCTTAGACCCACATATTCACCTCAAACTCTCTGCTAAACTCAAGCTTTACTTAAAACTTTATAATTAACACTGGTGGAACGTCATGTCAGTCCAAATGTGGTCATGTAATATTCAAAATAATAAAGAAAAAGTATAAATTCTGTAGGATGTCACAAAAGGTTGATAATTGTGTGGCTCTCACATAAGTAGCCTGCATTTAGAACATCATATATGCACTACATGCAGTCACTGAAATGTCAGTGTAAAATATATTTTATTTGTCAGTGGAATCTCATCCTTGGCTTTTGAAAGCTATGATTACATAAGGTAGATAAGAGAACATTAGAAAAAAAAAGCACAGGAGAAGAAAATGTGCTTGTGTTGTAGAGTAATGGCTGTATTAGGCAAAAAAAAAGAAAAAAAGTTGTCTGTTAAGTGTTCAACATCGTGGAGCATTTCTACTGATTTCACACACTAGTAACGCAAGCAATCATTCTTACACTTCAAATGCTTAAAGGGCTCGACTATAAAAAGACTCTCACACTTACTCGCTGCTTTGCTGTTCAAAATCCACGTGAACCTGAGCTCTGATGGAGAGGCCAGTGTACTCTCCAGTATCATCAGTAGTTATTTTGTTCACATGCAAATGAAGGATTACATTCTGTAGTGTGTGTGTGTGTTGGCCCCCTATGTGCAAGCAGGGGCTGGAACAAAACTTCACAAAGAAACAGAAAATCTACGTTAGAAATTGAAAAAAAATGAGGAAAAACATGCAATGCTATTTTGTCAGCAAGACGTTTTTATCTTTTTTTTTTCAAAGGGGGGGATTTTTTTTCCTTAACAAAAGCAAGAGAAAATGTTAAAAAGAAAAAAAAAAGAAAAAAAGAAAAAAAATATTCTGCATGGAAAAATGTCATGAGTCAAACTGAAAAGTCCAAAACGTGGATGAGATAGATGCGCATATACAAACCTGGGTTCTTAAACTGATCCGGGCTGTGTAGGTGCTGGAGGGGGGAGTTGCAGGCGGAGGTGGCATGCTCACTGTGCAGCATCTGAGCCGCTTGGGGCCCCAGGGAGCCATAGTCAGCAAAGGAGCAGGGCCCCCCCCTCTGGTCACTGGGCGCAGAGTAAAACCCATAATCGGGGAGGCCTGGGAGATACAGTATAGGGTGGGGAGGGGGAGGGGAGGGGACTCCATCATTGTGGAAATCAACTTTTTGTCACTGTCAAAGTCAATGTCCAGATTGTTGAGCACAGCTTGGTGGTAAGTTACACCGTTTTTTTTTTTTTTTTTTAAGGTTACACCCTTGGCGTTTTGTCTGCTTTAAGTGGCCCTCCCTGCCCTCCCTCCCCAGCAGCTCCTGCCATGTGGCCAGGCCCCCCTGGCATATGGTCTGTGTTTGATATGTTCATCTGTATGTTATATACACTAGCTCTGCAGTTATGGATACATATGATCTCTCCCTGAAAGCACACAATTAAATCCTCTTCAGTACACCTTTTTTTTCTCTTGACTTGATTCAAATGGACCAAAACATCAATAGACAGTGAAATTTACATAAACATAAAAGAAAGCCACAGCTTCGATACTTTGCAGGACTGACCTGTGTGCCCCATGTTTTCTTGCCATCACTAAGGAGTGAGATAAAACTAAAGCATCATTAAAACACAGGTCAATACATTTCTCATTTCAAACGGACAATTCTCTGTCAAAATACCTGAAGGAAGCTTTTGTCATTTAAATCAAAAGAAACACAAAGCGGCACCAATCGATAATTAATTTAAAGCCTTTTTGACCAATAGCGATAGATAATAAGGTTTTTATGTGAATGAGATACAGAAACATTCATGTTTATTGATGATCGGCAGTCTGAAATCCAAGCACGTCTCAGATTGGCCTCCTCCAACGGTCCTCTCTTTGACACAGATGGTGGATTATCAACAGTTTAGAAAATGTCATTTAGCAATAAGTCGTGCTGACATTTATTGCTTGTCCTCTTAATCTGAGACAAGCTGCTCATATAAAGAGTGCAATTAAAAGAAACTGCTCCTTCTCACACCTCTTTGATAACAGAGTTAATCTACTCAGGAGGGACTGAGATTGGTGACACCGGCTTTTCCATGCTGGGTTTCCCCTGCTGTGTGTTTGTAATTTTTTTTTCTTTATTTGGGTCCTGGAGCGAATAGCCATTCAAAGCCACTTCACCTCTACCCATTCAGAGTGAGACAGTCCACTTCTGCCAAATGGAATGTAAGCACCAGCCATGTTTCTCCTCGCCAATGCTTTTTAGCACTCTGATCTCACCACTTGTGGGCTGTCTGCCCACTCATCAAATTATAGGCTCCAAATATGGCAGGCTTCCCACGTACGTCACATAATGCCTGACACATTGAACAAAGCTCAAGAAGCAATCATTCCATTTACTTCACTTAGACAAATGTCACTGAAAATTGATTGGCCTTGCTAATGAGGAAAACTGGATCAATGGAATAATTATAATGGGGGGAAAAAACATTTGACAATAGCACAAACCGTGTTATTGGGAATTCATAAGGAAGCTATTCTAAATCTGTCACAAATATAGAACGGTGTAAAACTGGAACCATTTCAGAATATTTTGACGATGCCTCACCGGTGAATTGCACTTCAACATATTTCAGCTTCGTACAACATAAAACTAACACAAAAACAACAGGAAATGAACCAGGTTGTCATCAGTATAATTTGAGTGAAAGTGCTGCAGCATTATTGAAGCGGTTAGACGACATGCATCAGGCATGCTGCAGTCTGAATTACATTATTACTGATATTATTACCATTATTAACACTAAATGTTGAGTATTATATGTATTCAATATAAATATTGGTAGCAGCAGATGATTTAAGTGGATGCAGCTTCAAAATAAGGGACAGGGGAGATTTCTTCTTTTGTGATCATGTATGTGTGAGCAACTGAACCATATTAAGCTGTGTTTATTTTTTTTATTGCACATTAAAATTGCTAAAGGGCCTTTCTTCTCAGCTCAAACCTACAGCTTTTATTCTCACACTTCAAGTGATCTGACCGGCCACAATGCCCAGCTAAACAGGAACATGGAACCGCTCTGATTGGTTTAATGTATTGCCAATTCTAATAAAGTTTGAACAAGGAAGACGACCACTCCCCAGCAATGTTTACCAAACGAGACAAAGGCAGCTTAACTTTGCAATTCTATTATGAAGGGAAAGAGAGAAGCCAAAGAAAAAAAAAGAAAAGAAAAGAAAAAGGACCTGCAGATGGTTGGAAGATGCAGACAATATGGACTGTCTGCTCTGTGGCGGAGATCAGTTTCATATCACAGCTGACTACAGTCTCAGCCACGACATGTAAAATACCAGCCCATTAATATTAAAACAAACTCACTGGAGTTTGTTTTGACAGAAGCAATATGGGGAATCGGACTGTGGAACTGCTCAGACTGCAAGACAGCCGACCAAAATTTCTGACAACCAATCTCACAGAAGCACGATTCAAAAATTAGTCAGCAGCAACCAATTTGTGGTTGAAATCGGGCTGAATCCATACGGTGCCTGCCCGGATTTATGAAAAAGTTCAAGTCTCATGAAGTGACATTCAAAACAACAACCGCAAACAAAGTACCGACCTTACTCAGTTTCCCCCCTTCAAATCTACATCAACTACCGAGCGGTCCTCGTCGATTCTATGTAACGTTTGGCCGAGTGATGAAACCCGAGACATTTCCAGACACTGCATGCCGCTGCATTGTCTGCAGGTGTGGCGGGGCTCAGGTGAGAAAGCGCCTTTGTTTACCAGAGAGAGGCAGCTGGACGGGAGCACGACTCAGACGCTCGTGCACAAACTGCAGGCACATATTCTCAAAGCCATATATTTTCATCAGTGGCTATCTGATCTGTTATGCAGGATGAGACTGGACAGAGTGTGCCCACAGCTGCATTAGTATCACCGATCATATCACTGTGCCTCAGACCGTCCCACTATTAATATTCACACAATCTATCCAGAACAATGGGCCTTTCTTGGACTCCTTTTTTTTCCACTGGCCACTAATTGGATGTAATTACTCATCTACAAAACAAATGAGCGTGGTGAGGTTGCCTTGGAGACTAGATCAGGGGACCCAGCAGTGCGGATCGTTCGCAGGGCTTCATTTATACTGATAATTATCTCCCCTACCCCCATCCTCTTTCCCTTCTGCCCTCAGTGACCAAAGCTGGCTGTGAGGCGATGGGAGAGGGGAGTGTCTTGCAATCATCTGTTACTGACATCATCGGGGTGGCTCTCTTTAAGTGGATAAATGCTCTGCTCTCGTTCTCACTTTGCCAGGTGACTGCCTTTAAGGAGGAATCACAAACCTTGAAAGCACTGCTGCTCTTCTTCTCACCAGTCAGAAAATAAAACTAATCACGCTGATGATAAAAAGTAGCGTCATGCTCCCTGAGCCTGCTGTGACTTTGGGATGTTGAAAAATATTGTCATAAGTTTGCCAGCAGTCTGCACCAAGTTTGTCGTTACCCTTATTTATATTCGCGCGCACACACACACAAAACACCTGACCTCTCTGGCACAAAAAAAAAAAAAAAATGCTTTTACACTCAAACTGATTGACACGTCTTGTAATACAAAAACAAAACCTTCACTGCTGGTCACAATTTACAGACCACCCACAGTTTTTGTTGAAATCCAAGCAGTGCAGGTCCAGGGGAATAACCTTAATGCTATAAAGCTAGGTAAACTGCCTAAATACATATAAAAAAAGAAGTTAGGTCACCAAAAACTGAAAAAAATACATGTAAATGTCATAGAAAAGATTTAAGAAATTGGATAACCTACAGTTCCCCTGCAGCAATGGCAGCAGGTAAAGCCCTGAGATAGCTACAATGTAAACAGCTGCTACAGGTTTATGACTTTCAAACTGTCTTGTCGGTACAAACTGTGTTACTGCACCCTCTGATGTATTATTGGGACAAAACTGCACAACAGGAAGCAGTTCAGTATCCTTCTATCTGAATGGTGAGAAAGCAACAAAGGAAGTCAGACTAGGGGGGGGGGGGGGACAAAGGTTCACCCTACTGCAAAATAATGGCCAGAAACATTAAAAGAAAAGAAGCAGACGGTGGCTTCACACTATGAGGAGCAGCACAGTCTCCACACTTAAACCCAATGGAGCTGCTTTGGGATGAACTGGAGAGAAAAGCAACTTCTGCAACAGTGTTGGGGAAAAAAACTATGTTTGATTTTCACTGCAGAAAGAATGAAAAAGAGTGTGTTCAGCTGCTGAATGAGTCAAAACTTTAGATTAAATTCTGTTGTTTATTTGTTTTTAATTCAACATACACTGATGTACTAGAAAAAAAGCACTGCCCTGAGACCTCTGGCCAGTGGTGTAATAGTTTTATTGCTGCTAAAATCAGTAATGTCTGAAAATGTGTCATTTAAAAAGGCCTGTGATAATCAACATGTTGGTTTTTAATCTGTACGGAAACTATTTGAATATACATGAATACACCGTGTCTTTCTACAGCCAACAAACAGGGCTTCTTGGGAATTGGGGAATATAAAAATCTATTAGCAGAAGTTATTTTCATTTCTACAAGTAGCGATTTTTCATGCAGTCACTCCTCCATTCCCTCGTGGTGCCAGCGAGATTCCTTGGTGGCCATCAAACCACATCACTCTACAGAAGATGTCAATAAACCTGACATGCTGCTTCTCAAATTAGCTTTGAATTTTAGAGCTACCATAATTAGCTTTTCCATTTTCACCAATGTCATTTAAAAATAGCGTGAAAGAAACTAACAGCTCTTTTGCTGTCTAGCCTTGCTTTCACTTTCCATTTGAAATAATCTTTTCTG
Organism: Trachurus trachurus; assembly: GCF_905171665.1. Lineage (NCBI taxonomy): Eukaryota > Metazoa > Chordata > Actinopteri > Carangiformes > Carangidae > Trachurus > Trachurus trachurus. The sequence goes on along the minus strand of NC_139903.1, from coordinate 13,093,070 downwards.
AATGAATGGCTGAGTAATTAACAGCACTAGACACCCTTTTCAGAGAGCACAGACATTTCATAAATAATACATATTTAATGTCTTGTCATTTTGTGTTCAGAGAAGCTTGGCTAATGAATTTTAACAGATGATTTCTTCTTGCATTTACTCACCCATACTCAGGCCTCTGTTTTATTTCATTTTTTTTACTTTTCATTTTATGCCTGCTTTTCCCTTTTCTTGCTGTTCTTTCCAGTAATGGACAAACTTAACAGAACTACTGATTTATATTTACCTTCAGCCTTGGTTGGGAAATTATTGTGGAAAGTTAGAGAGAAAGAGAGAATTTCAACACTGGCTCGTCGTGGGTAAAGCAATATTCAACAGTGAAGTGAATGGGTTCACACTAATTTGCCGCAGGGAAGCCCACACAGACCACACTAAATGATTTTAATGCAGATTTTAACCTGTGTGGGATCTGGTCAAGTTGGGACTGAGAAAGGGCACTCAGTTATCGACAGTCGGCACAGATTATCCTATCGTGAGGAGGCTCTGAGCTGACAGCCGTGGCCTTTTGGCTCAACACATTTTTTCAGACATGTCTGGTCAGGCTTATGTGGTATAAAGAAATCTAAGACTTACTATGACTGAAAACTGAGAGTGACACTGGCTACCTCTAATGGTCATTTAAATACACAGGGAAGAGGAATTACTATTTCTAATGCAGTGCTACTAAAATATCATTATGTTAATAATAATCCTCTTACATCCTACAAATGTTATTTTGAATCACAAGACTTTAACATGTCTTTTTAGGATTTAGGTTTATAGGAAGTGATGCAATCTATTATGCAATCTGTTTGTAATTACGAATAAATAAAAAAGGAATAATGTCTCCTGATTTCACAGAATTTCCAGAAGTGAAGACAGAATACCTTACTCCCCTTAAGCCTCGAGTAAGTTTTCTTTGGAGAGTGTGTTATGTATGCAGCCCCTGGAGGGCAGAGTGGTGATGTCCCTGAAGGCCTGTGGCTGTAACCTCAGAGCATCTGCTACCCACAGCTGTGAGAGCCGCCGCTTCGTGGTGGAGGCACAAAGGGACACTTTGCCCTCCCCAATGTGTCACATCTTTCCCTGGGCCTTAGACAAAAACCCAGGGAGGACGGGCTTGGCATGCCCGCTCATGTTATTTTGCACCAAATACATGTAGAGCACTTCTGGCCTCGGAGCTGAGCGCTGCAGATTAGCATCTGGGACAAATGGACCTGAGCTCATGAGGAGCCAGATTGATAAGTCCAGTGCACACAGCCAGCCCTGGTCTCCTCCCAGGCACTGCAGAAGATCACAGAGCTTGTTGGGAGGATATTGATAATGATCTTAATCTGGAAATGTCAAATGAGTTTCCATCTTTTCATTGGTGAAAAAAAAAAGAAAAACGAGTGGGAGAAAAAGTGAGATGAGTAAAAGAGAGAACAAAACAAAGAACAACAACTAACTGTAGGGGTTGATGGGGTTTAAGAATATGAAGACCATCTTGAGTCCCAATAAACAACTCTGCAGTCCACACAGGAGTCCGGTTTCTACACAACACTGACCACAGCCAACTCTATTTCAGTTCAACACCTGAGTCAATTCAAGTATACTGTACATAGCAAGTACCCAGACCGCTAAAAGCAGCTGAATGGGGATTTGTGCACTCTCCAGGTAAAGCCGAGATCTGAGACTGACATTTGAGCTTCCCAGAAAGCTCAGAGGACTCAGGAAAACACTCAACCAGGGTAGACAGGGGCCTGTGAAGTTCCCTGGACTGTCAGAACCATCTGCATCACTTGCATTTTTCACTGTTTTTATCTGACAACGCTAGAGCACAGGAGATTTCAGATAAGTCTACTTTAAAACGGAGAAAACTGGATGATAACCAGCATTCTTTAAAAGGCCTTCTCTTTCTGTTTCCTTACCTAGACATCCATTATTTGTCATATAGAAAAATGCAGTTTGTGTATCAATAAACAAGCTGTTGGTATAAATGTTATGCATTCAGTTCACCAATAAACTACCTCAGTTAAAGTGACGACTGTGGGTTATTTGTGCACATTTATCTGTCACATCAACAGCAGAAGGGGAGCACAGTTAAACTGCTGTGGTACAATAGCACAGTGCAGAGTTGTACTTGTAGTAAAATGCAGCCCAGGTGCTGTGCACATTTGTCATCTTCAAATTAGCAATTTCCTCCTTGCTGACCCGACTGTGTATGTTCAGCCCTTTCAACTGATATTATGTGCCTGCCCTTTGCATCCTCCTGTGGCACTCGCCACGTTCAAAACTCTTGATTTCAACCTACAAAGCCGAGTATGAGTCGACACCACTTTACCTCCAGGCAAAGGTAAACTCTGTCCACTAGTCAGATCTCTCTGATCTGCTTCTTGCCTGGAGCCACAGTCTCTCAAACGTCCTCACAAACATGCATCAAGATTAGCTCTTCTTCTAGCACTGTAGAGGTGCAACAAGCTCCCTGCTTGACACCATGGAAGTGAAATACCACCTCACCGTACTTTTTATATAAGACCCACCTCTATAATATAATCTGATCCGACGTCGCCTTTGTTTCAGCTTTTACTTCATAAAACCCTGGCTGAGTAATTACCACTAACGCTTTGTTCTTCCTGTGATAATGATGCAATTTCTGCCTAAAGATAGGAATCTTATTCACTACGCTCCATTTGTTGGTATGATGAGCTCTACAGAAATAAGCCATAATCTTCTCTAGTAGCTAAAGGTAAACATTAACATATACACGCAGAATATACAGTGTCTTAGCAAACTCTGAAAGATGGTCCAGAGACTCCAACTTTTCACTATGATACAGAACTGCCGCTGCATCTGTGGTGGGGCTGTAGTTTGCCCAAAGTGCCAGGCCACAGTGAGAAGTCTAAAATACACCTTGTCATCAGCAGTGGTCTGTCATAGAGAGGGAAGTCAGCATGCTGTCATTTTGTCTGTTGAGCACTGGGAGTAGGGTGAAAGTGCCCTCTGTCAGGGCTGGAAAATGTCTTCCACATTCTCACGACACTCACTGTGTGCATCGCTGGTGATCTGCAAACAAGCGTCCCAGCTCACACAAAGGCAAAAAAAAAGGTTTCTTATAGAGAGAGACCTTATGAATGTGGCTCAAGTGCCCAATTTGAATTTTATTTTGAGTATTCATAATGATGTTTTGTTTTTGTTTATTCTAAATTGACTTCAGTGGTTTCTGAGGCGGCTCCTTGCTTCCCTATTTCCGTCCTACAGGGTCAAAGTAGACATAGTATACAGTCTGTGGTGCTCTATGGGAACTGTAGGTGGAGTCAAAGCACAAAGAATCCACACTTACATCATACATGGAGCTTTTTCTTTTTTAACAACAAAAGCCCTCATCTGCACTAAGATTTGAGAATTTAGTACGAAAAATGAAACCACTAGACTCGCTGTCCCCGCTTTGATTTTGGGCTGCGGTTGCTGCAAATTAAACTGAGATGGGCCGGAGATGCAGCAGCATCCCCAGATGATACACAGGGAGAGGGAAGGTCACGACTAAACAGTCAATGTCCTCTGTTCTATCTGTGTCTGCACAGAGACAGGAGAGACCGCTGGACGGATTAATCCACACAGCATCTTATAAGAATCACCTCAAACGCTAAATAAATCATCAATTGATTTGTCAGCCATTTTGACTCCTTTTGTCCAAAAGCCACATAAGAAGGGCTGCACTTGTTGTATCACCCACAGGCATCTGTGCAGCTTTTCTCTAGAGAACGGAGCAGTTCATAAACGGTAACAATAAAACAGAATACAGCTGATTGAGGTAACAAGCTACAGATATTTTACGACTCCAGTCAATTCTCATTTTTCACCCAGACTTTGTTGCTGTTGTTGTGATAATGTTCTTGCTCAGCAGACAGATTTGCCCCATACTGAGGACGCATAGCTATTTCTCTGAGTGATATTTCCCTTAAAGCTGCTTCATGGCTGTTTAAGCACTCGAAAACAGGCCCATGATGTCACTGTTTACCACTCTAACCCTCCATCTCCCTCCCCTCCTCCCTTCGCCCCCCACCCCCCCCCTGTTCATAATCATTCACTTGTCTCCATTCCTTTTGCAGCTGTCAGAATTAAACTGTACATAATAGTTGCCATCATGTCTCCTGCTCCCTGGCTGCTGCTAACCACAAATCAACATTCCTGCTTCTTAGTGATGTTCATTGCAATTGTTCGGGAAATTGTTTGTTTTGAAAATGCAAAATCAAACAGACCGGTGTGAAAGAAAAGAGCATCTGACTGGCTTCCAGTGTTCCCTCTGTCGATTTGAATTAAGTTCGAATGAGGACAGGTGGGTTAATTTGTTTGTCTGTATGTGTGTGCATATGCAGGTGGTCTGCATACAAGCCACACAATGTCTCTGTGCTCCTGTGCATCTTTGGGTATCGCAGCACGTGGGCAAGTCTTTGCATTTTCTGTCTTTGAGTGGCTGCACAGACCAGACAACATCTGAATCACAATTAAAACAGATTTTCTCCAACAAGCGTCTAATAGTATGTCTGATTAGGAAAGACACACTTCCCTAAAGCCCGGAGGCTGTGTGTTCAGTCAGGGGAACTATTATTGACATATATTGAATGATCTACAGTTGTAAGCGAGGAAAAAGCAGGATGTCTAAATGAAGCCCACAAGAAAATCAATGCTGTGTTTAAGTCAGACAGAAACTTGTATCCTGTTTAAGGTTAAACTCTCTGGACAGATATTTTCCTGCATTTTAATAAAGTGTGGATTATACTTTATTGGAGTGTGTGCATTTTACGCTAATCTCTACAGACACAGATGTACTGACTTATCTTTCATTTGAAATATTATGACTACTGGTGCTGCAAATGATTAGGTATATCTTTCTACTTCATATTATTGTAAACTATTGCCGGAAAATATAAAATATCAAATCAGATGACAAAAGGAAAATGAGTTATTATATGGCAAAATAAAATATAAAATTTGAAGAGAAATAGAGAGTAGATAATAATCATCCTCTATTTTTGAGCTCTTTTTGCCAAATTATTTGATGCAAGGACATTTTGAGTAAAAACTCATTCAACTGCTGTAACGTACTCGAGGATTCCTGCAGTACATAGCTATTTTAAGGTCAACAACACTTAAAAGCTTCAAGTACCGATGCTCTAGACCACAGATAATTTGATTAAAGTTTTGTTCAATGAATCATCCGTGAGAGAAATCTATCTATCAGTGGCCTAATGTTGCTTTGATGCTATGAGCCCTTGTCAAGTACGCTTTCAAAAGACCATGGTCCATTGTAAGAGAAGCACTGGCATAAGAGTGGTCGTGTTGTGGCTGAGAAACATCCTGTTTGTTTGATCCAGAGGGGCTGAGATGAGTTCATGAGTGGGCCATATGTTTGGAGCCCAAAGAGCAGATTGTACCTTTAAGCAACTTCTCTTCAAATCGGTATAAGTACCATGTATACTGTATATGTTAAAGGGTCTCTCTTGTATGTGTGTGTATGTTGCTGTAAATCTAAACCTATAGTGTTGCTGGGTGTGTGCGTGGGGGTTTGGGGGACTATGTCTATGGGGGGAAGCAGAGCAGGAGAAGTTGGAGAGAGCAGCAGCCACACAGAACATGGACAGAGCGTTTACCTGGCCCTGTGCTCTGTGGGTACGCCAAGTAGCCGCCTCTTCCACGGGCCCCCCTACCTGAGCCACGCGCTGCTGCTACCGCCGCCGCCGCCACCGGTCCGTATGCTGTCGCTGGGAAGCCTGCAGGCACATACACACACACATACACACACGTACATCACTTCCTGCACATGGATGAGTACGTCCCAGAGCTACAGGAGAATGTTGATACCTGCTCTGAGCTACGGGATAAAACTATAGCTGTCAGAGACGGGGGCTCATGTCGGAGCAACATCTATCAGCAGACTCTTACAGAACCCACTGTGATATTCAAAACCCTGCAGATCCACTGATCCACACAGAAACGGAAAAGGGAGCCATGAGCAACTCACTGAACAGCAGATAGAAAAAGATGTTTAAAATAACTAAAGTGCAGCTTGGAGGTAATGTATCTCCAGAGATGTTAAATAAAGGTTAAATTAAATGTAATAAATGGTCATGTTTGGAGTAAATGATTAACTACGCACACATACATCATTTTAAATTGTTCTGCTTTGTATACTGTATGTGTTAAAACTACTACTTAATACTGGATCATGTATTCAGGTATGAGAAACTCCTACAGTCCTTGGCCCTAAGACAAATACATATGTGTGAATATTTATCCTCTGAAAGCCTTAATAATGATCCACCTTCCCTTTTCATTGATTACTACAGCCAATGATGGATTGTTTACAAAGATACATATGTAGATTTTGCAATTACTGTCATGAGACCAATATAAAAACGATGGTAAACAACAGCAACAAGACCATACACTCATGGTTTGAAAACTTATAAATGTGATAATATTTAGTAGGACGTATACTACAAATTAATACCCCCCACCCACCTTCTTTCTCGTAGTAGATTTCTGTTGCGTGGAGAAGGAGCAAATTTGCATTTGTAAACTGACTTTGGGTGTGTTTGCAATTCACCAAGTCCCTGATTATATTAGTGTAAGAATTTGGCTCTGGGGGGTGTTTATGTCACATGCTTTGGATGAAAGATTATAGCCACTTCTGAGCAGCATAGACATGGGCATAATAGCACTACCTCTGGGGACCATCCCTGCATTTGTTCGGGAGTGCTCCCAATTACAGCGAGCTTCTATGGAATCAGAAACAGCCACTGTAATGCAAGAGGCAGAGTATTCCACTGTTTTTTTTTTTGTTCGCTATTCAGCTGGAAGATATACAGTAGAAAAAAAACATCTTCCACAATCAGATGGAGACATCTGTTGGATGATTTGTCACTCAGAAGAGATTTCAATCTGTTAGTTTATATGAAGGCTGAACAAGTCTTGTTCCTTTCTTCTTATGTAAACATTTATAGTTTTCCCAGCGCTGATGAGATTTAAAGCTTCACATTTTAAAAGTATATCCACATACACGTGTAGAAACCTCTCCACACTACCAGTTTAAGATTCACTAATAAAATAAAGACCTTAATAACATGCAAATATAAATCTACTTCTTTAGGGTCTGATTATTTCAACAAATATCAGCCTAATAATCAGTCAGTAATTAAGCCAATGCAGTATCTGTGAATTGTAATTACACTGCTGGCCTTAATGAACACACTAGTTAGAGGTGGCTGACAGAGGCTAGTCCATGCCCAGGGCCTGGGCTCTTCTCTCAGCACAGGAATGGCATGTCATTAGTGCTGGTGATGAGATTCCTCACTCTGGGCTCAACACCGTCTTTGCCTAATCAGCCTCCTAAAATTATCTCTACAGGAAATGCTTTCCTCACTAGCAAAAATGATCTCAAAATGCCCTCAACTGGAGTTTTTCTTGATTTATTCCTCTTCTTCTTCTTTTTTTTATCTGAATGTGTGTGCATGTGTGTGTTTCCTTTATGTTTGGACCATATTCTGAGAGACTGTGGTTTAGACATTACAAAATGGCACAGGACACCTTAGAGGATTATTTTTTGAATGCTGTGGAGGTGAGAGGAGCACCAGCGGGTGACCTATTTTCCGAGCCAGCCTTGTACTGCTATTCCACGAAGAGGGGCTCACACAAAAGACTGATTGGGGGGGGTGGAGTGTGTGTGTGTGTGTGTGTGTGTGTGTGTGTGTGTGTGTGTGTGTGTGTGTGTGTGTGTGTGTGTGTGTGCGCGGGGGGTTTGGGGGGGGGGGTGGGTCAGATGAGCTGCAGCCACAGAGAAAAACACATAGCTTTTCATCAGCCGGCTGAGAAGGAGGTAATTCACAACTCTGTCGACACAATATGACCATGAATGTGCGTGTTGGGTGTGAGGTGCCATCACGCTGTGACGGGCAGGCAGGTGAAGAAGAGAAAGAAATACCACTTTTCCCCCAACTATCTAACAGCTCAGGAGAGAATAAGGGACTAAGGCGGCATGGTGACGGGGGAAAAAGAATGCAAAAAAAAAAAAAAAAACGACAACAAGAAGCCAACTGAAATCAGCCGCATTTATGCCACTGCGGCCACGGTGGACCAGGATCTGATTCCAGCAGCTCAAATGATATTCCCCGCCTCTTTTCACAAAAACACAAATCAACTCTGATACTATGCTAATGATGGCCATGCACCCCTGCATTTCCACTTAGAGTGTCCCCATGGTTGCTGAGCCGAACACTGTTTCATGCGGCATCTCTCCACCTCTTTTTCCCTCTCTCCTCTCTCCTTTCCTAAGTGCTGAATCTATCTTCCCCTCGCTGCCATTGTCATGACACCCCCAATAGACCCACTGGCTTGGAAGTTAGTTGCGGGCAAAGTTGTGGTGAGAGATTAACTTTGCAGGATTAGGTGGGTTAATTAATAGATGGCTGCTGCTCATTGTTTTGTGCTCACGCTGTAAGAAGCCACCCAAGAGAAGCGCTGCAGCATTAAATCAATTTCATGGCCCTTTTATTACTGAGGAGATAAAGCCAATATTTAGCTTTCAATTCTTCACAATTATTGGGCCCCTGCTTTGCCACTTGAGTGGCTGTGCTTGGCTGGGGACAAGGACACATCTGTTTATGAGCTGTGGAGGCCTGGGGGCCTTGGTGTCCGGACTCCGGGGAACTGTCCTCAGCTTTCTCTCCTCAAGCCGCACAACACAAAAATTCTGTCGTCTTTAGGAGTGCACACGGAGAGGAAGGAAGATTAAAACCAAAGAATGATGCAGCAAGTCACAAATTTTGACGGGCATTTCTTCCTCTCTCCGAGCAAAAAAAACACTTCACACAAAAACATCATAAAATATATTAGAATCATAACAAGATTTCTACAGGAGTTTTCTCTATGTAGTAACTCTTCATACAGTACAGCCTACAAATAGCTTCAGATGACTTTATATTCTATTTCCTCACAGCTTGCTCTTGGACTGTATTTTTTTTGTTGCTAAAAATCCACTCCAGCTATTTACACTTACTGCCCACCATTCAGAAAGTGATATCTATCCTAAAATAAACTTTAAGCTGGAGTAACCTGCCAAACAGAGTGCCGTGTCCAAGTCGCAGTGTTGTGAGTTGTGAGCACAGTGTGCATCCAGAGCACATGAGGTTTGCTTCTGATGACAGTGCATGGCACACGCTGGCACTTTATGCCATTAAAGTGGAGTTTTTCTTGGGTGGACACCAGTTCTTTTCTAAGAACAGACCTGTATTTCCTGGGTCTCTGTGAGCTTGATTGTACTTTAGTCGGAGGAAAGACTTAATGTGCCATTTCGATGTCAAGGGTTCCTGGGATCTGTGCGTGCCAACGACTGGGCCTGACGCGATTTGTCAAAATATCAATGACCGCTGATGTAGGCTACTCCTGATACCAGCCTGCTTTACTCATCACTTCATGTTTTGTAGCCCCAGTTCAAGCACACATGATCTACCAACTTGCACTATATCCTGTTATTTTGTTATATCATGATCTTGTCTTCACACTATGTCTAATTTTTCTCCTAATGCATTATTTCTGATACATTCCTGCAGATCTATTTTGGCGTACTGCCTTTCTACACCACAGACTCACTTTCTGATCCTATTACTCAGAAAACCTCACAATGAAAAGTTGTTGCATTATGCATCAATAAGGTCCTATTTATGTCCTACCAGTCTGACAACAGCTTGACTGATGTTAATGTAATCTGTACTGTTCTTTGGCCCAAAACTGCCAGCAGCAGCTCCCCCGTCACTGACAAAGGAGCTCCATCAGTCACAGAGCACTCCACTTATTTCTGCTATAAGAAGACTGTCAACTATCTAATGCACAGGAGGAGCCCAGGGACAGCTGATACTTCTATGGAGGCCACATGGATCAAATATGCCCACATTTTAATATCACTATGAAATTGAAAACTAATAGAGCCTGGGACTACATTAATACTTAATTATCTGTAGTCAACTGGTGTAAAGTTAGCGATGATTTATCATGCATACAAAGCTTGGACAATGTAGATAATGTAAATAATGTGCAGCATCGACATTTCTGGTTTAGCATCATCTTCATCCAGCAGCTACAGTGGATTTTTGGGGGGCAGACGGAGGGAGTGAGACAGATGAACAATAAAGAGCGGAGATGAGTGAGACAGATGAACAGAAAATGACATTAGCCACATGAGTAGAAGAGTAAGACAAAGAGAAGGAAGGACACAGCGGATGAGAAATCGAGGGAGGAAATAAGGCCAGGACACGGGCGTCCAATTCATTCTCACCAAATTCTGTAAGGTGTTTGGGACAAGAAAAATGTGTCAGGAAACAGAGCGTCTATTACACTCAGGTAAAACATAATAGCCACACCTACAATGAAGTGTTATTTTTCTACACCACTAAATCAGTGAAAGTATTATGAGGTGTTACTATCGAAAAATCTCTTCTGTGTCAACAAGGGATGAGGTGGAAAAAAATAATGTCATGTTAGACAAATAAGAAAATCTACTCCCCTAAAACTGTTGCATTAACTAGTGAATTTCATCATTAAGTGAAAGTGAAAATTAACAGGGAAATGGTAATTAAAAACAAGTCAAAGTATTTATTTTTGAGAAATGGTCTCTCTCAGAGCATTGAATTATTGATCAGTTCTATTTTAATTTCATACAGTAGCGGGCCTGGAGGAAGTGCACTGGTTTAAATCGCGCAGATGCATCAAATCCAGTAATGTACATGTACATGTACGGTCTTACATGTCATGCAAAGTATCTAACACAGTTGTCACAGTGAAAATATGTGAAAATACTCAAGACTTGGATTTTGTTACTTGCTGACTTTGCTGCTACAATCTGACCAAAATCTGTCATACCATGACTTAATTTGAGTTAATTTCTATTTAACCTGGTTTCCATTAAAACTGGGGTAATTTTAGCAATAAGGAGATAATTGCACACAAACGGAAATAAAATAAAAACTCATTTTGCTTAAAAAAAAAAAAATCTTCTTCCATTTTGAATTTGCATTATAAGAGTGTTTATGAATTATTCATATAGATTTCACTACATGAAAGTTTTGCAAACTAGAATAGCAAACATATCAAAGCACTGATGCTCATCACCTTCAAGCTGCTCTCTCTGTGAGCTTTGAACCAGGTGGCCCCGTTCATCACATGTGGTGATTATATATAAATATTTATATATTTAAAAAAAAAAGGTTGTAACAGGGTAAATTTAATGTATACTGTATGTATAAATGTGACAGAACAGAACAAATCACAGAGGATGTGCTTGTTTTTTCCGGTCACTGACAGGGAGAAGGACAAGCCAGCGGAAATAAGTCAGTTGATAAGTCATAGCCGAGGCAGCGAAGCTCACTGCCTCCTTCTAACAGGAGGTGGGAGGCACTCTGTCAGAGACGGAAAAGTGACTCCACTTCACATTTTGCCTCATCAATAACCCTTCATAAGATATCCAGAAACGTATAGAGACAAATAAACAAAAGAAAATATATATATCAAAGTTACAAAAGACACAGCCACCTAGCAAGACATCTTTTCATCTCCAGACTGACAAGTGTCCCATTGTTGTCATCCTTCAGCACGACTTTGTTGTTGTTGAAAGCATCTCTGGGTCGTCGTTATCAAAGGCATAAATCACCGAGCTTGAGAGCGCCAGGTGGCTTTCATATGAACTGCTGCACACATGCTCATGTCTCACCTCTCCTCTGATCAGCGGAGACCTACAGTACACACAGAGACTTCCCCTCACATAAAATACACAGACTGCTGTCTGGGAATGAGCCAGAGAGAAAGAGTATTTACATGCACACCAATAATTCAATTATAACCAGACTAATGCAATACGCATATTATTGCAACTCCTGTGTAAACACCTTAACCGGGTTATCTTACTCACATTAAGGTCCTAATCAGAGTAAGCATAACTTGATTAACTGAGCTGGGTTGCTTGTCAATCACTCAAATTAATCTCACCATGTGTAGATCTGGGTTCTCTCACTGTTTGGATTCTGTACACGCATCGCAAAGGTCACACAGAGGGACCGGATGCCAACACGTACGTTTGAAACCGTGGTTTAAATGAAAACCAAACAGGTAAATGACACACAATCCTACAACAATTCAAACATTTACACAAAGACGTTGTGCAAATCCATCCACACCAACGCTTCATTCCTTTGCTCTATCGGTCTTCATTGTGCTTTTGTACATCATCTTAACTATCGCATACTACATTTAAACTTGGGATACCGGCAAAGTGTTATTGCTTCACTTAACTACCCTATTAAAAAGGGGAAAGCCACTGATTTCAGGGGTATAAGAACAGTATCAATAATTTAACTTGGCATACTGTTATTCTGCTACTGCTATATGTCACTACACAAGCCTATACTACATAATAAAGGACGATTTATCTTGTGATAATCTGACCATAGGTGCATACATGGTGAATGCTATTAGTTGTGCCTCACACAGGCTACAGCATTAGCACTTCACACACCATGACCCTCAAACCTCTGTACAGTATGATAAGACCAGTTCATTTTCTGTTGCTCTGAGGTTTCTGTATATAATGAAACCATCATCCTCTGCCATCGAGGTTTTGTGGCTTCTGATTGAGGAGAGAAAAAGTCAATTACGGAGGTGGAGTGAGCCCAGAGCTCAGAAAAGCCCGGATTTATGGTAGTAATTGCACCTGTATCTTATACTGTCCCTTTGAACAACATGATGAGGAAGGAGAAGGAGAAGGAGATTCAGCGTCGTCCAAAAGTCCGAGGCCACTCATTTCAACTGGGAAAACCTTCAGAGGGAAAAATCTACCGGAGGTTCAAGGTCCCTTTACAAGACATAATCATGGATGAAAATTAGCTTGACACATCATGTCACAACATCTTATCCACTCTAACCATTACACCTTGAAGAGGTTGGATAGATACGCGTGTATAAATTACACCGCATACACTTCCATGTGCCTACTACAGGGAGCAGTGTTCTGCAAAGCCACCAAACTGCAGATTGTAAACATACGATCTGACTCTTGTGGAGAAATCCACAAGAAGGTCAGAGGTGAGTTAAGATTGAGCTACCAGGCAGCCACGGCGGAGCTGGTACGGACTGAGTGATTTGCTCAAGGATGCTTCAGAGGGGGGGATTTTTGCTGCCGAGGGGGCTCGACCCAGAGCCCTTCAGCTGAAGAGCTCCAGTCTCCATACTTGCTACATAATCTGTGAAATGTGGCGTAACGAATTGCAGATTGCCTTACCAGTTTCTATTTTAGATGAATGTATACTTCACAACTTCAATCCTGAATAAATCAATCATAAATTACAATTCATAAAAAAATATCTCACAGGTTTTTTATTACAAGGTTACAATACCCTCAACTTTGAAATAACTCCAGCCTCTGAAAAGTGCGAACCTTGAACTGGCATCACAGAGATATTTGCTGTGTGTAAGTGACTGTGATGTTGTGATGTGGTGTGTTGAGCTCAGGAAAAGCTCAGTGTCTTTTTACTTCAGTTCTCAGTGACAAGAGCGCCAGTTCTTTGTAGCTCAAGTGCATGGCAGCATAGCATCAAAGAGGACAAACTCGACTCTTTATTGAAGTGTAGCCACACTTTTAACCTCTTCTTTGTACTCCTTCCCATGCACTTCAGTAAAAAGGAAACTACTCCCATGCCACAGCGCTGATCATATTCGGCTCCCACACACAAGCCTCAATACACCTCTCAGTCACTCACGGTCAGACAGTAGTTAAAGATAGTGAAACAGAAACAATGAGGCACAGGAATGAAAAAATATCTAGCAGATTAAATAGGAAACAAAACATTTTTAATAAATCTGGCAGTGTGTGAAACGGTAGCGCTCAGTCTGTGGATGTGGTAGGGGCTCGGTTCACAACCTTAATACCGAGGCAGTCTATGATGGTGACTTAAATAGAGACACAGACAGGGAGGACACAGATGTCTGACCTTGCAGTGGTGCTTATGTAATGGTCTGCTTCAGTGCATTTAACTGCAGTGCTCCTTTCCAACCTGGGATCAGTAAAGGCAACATGTCTCTGCAGTCCAATCTCCTCTGACATCAGTCCTGACACTCAGAGAGTATGAAAAGGTCCTGCGAGCTCTGAGTGAATCAGTTGTTATGGCCCTGCCTGTGTGGTCCCCATGGAGCCAATCATACTAATTAAAGTAGACTACTTAAGCCTCCTCTCATTAGTGTCCAAGTAAACAGCCTTAATTTTTTATGCATTTTAATGCCCATCTCCAGTTCTGAGGGTGGCAAGTGCAGCGGACAGATGAATGACGAATGGGGGTAATTTCAGGGTTCCTCAAATAAAAGTCAGTGCATTAGGCGTCATTTCACCATTCGTGTTAAATTGGATGTGTTTTGTGTATTCGCACCCATCAGTGTGGGAGTCGCAGCTGCCTTTGCAGATGATTAATTTACAGTAGAAATAAAATAAGATCTATTCATGTTTGTAATGATAATGATTACAAGAAGCAGCAGCTTTGTACACACTGTTTCCTGACTGTGTTTTTAAAGCCAAGCACTTACAGCCAGCTCCATGCACTGCAGTTACACAATCTAGCACTGCTCTAGATACCAGGGGCAAGTAGGGTAAAATGTGGCATGACCCAAAAATAGCACTGCAACACTGGCTTCCACTTGATTAGTGGGGCTGTAAACAATGTTTCCACATAGAGCGGAGGTATGCACAAGGCTGTGCGCTGCGATTATGAATGTATGCATCCGTGTTTATATATATATGTTTCCATGCGTCCCTGCACCGGGGAAAGAGGGGATGAGAGCAACTAGAGAGCTATTAGCACAGTCAGCAGGAGGGAGGGATGGAGGGATAAAGAGAAAGGAGGGGGGAGCTGGGTAAAGACGTAGCAACTACCCGACTATCTGAGCCTGGAGCTCTCGAACAGTGGGTGGCATCAAAACAACAGGCAGTAGACACAAGAGCATGGTCTCGCAGACACACATATTGAACTCCTCTGCCTGCGTCTGTGTCTGTGCTCCTGTTCTGTGCTGCTGCTGGTCTCCAGCAGTGTCCAAAGGTGGCAGACATGTACGAGGCAGGGCAGCTCAAGTTTCATTTCTCGACCAGCGGCTCAACCGTCGAGACATAATGAGCTTTAGCGTTGCCACTCTGCCTCTTACAGCAGCTCATCTTCCCCGCCACAGGAACCCAGACTGTGGGTCTCCATGGTCTCAGTGTTTGCCTGCTTCAGGCAAGACACTAAAGGTGAATGGGGTAAAAAAAAAAAAAAAAAAATCCACTAATAGAAATTAGCATACAGCTCCCCCCACTTCACTACTTACATCAAGATAATTATTTTTTTGTATTATAAGTTTTCAAAGATTTTACAAGCAAATATGCTAATTAGACATTTGCCAATGAAATGCATTCATTATCATTTTCATTTCTGGATACACTGGATAAGAATCAAACTCAGTTTCATTTTGTTGACATAAGAGTCAAAGGTTCTTACTAATGGATATCTTTTGTTTTATCACTCAGTAAATGCTGTCAACTGAATCCATTTCACCATGTTTTTAGGCAAAGGATGTTACATAATAGACATGTGAATGATATATGTACAAACCCCTCAGTAAAATGCTTCAGTATATAGACAGGAATAAATCTGGACGGTTTGGTGTATGTAAGCGCTACTGAAATGGAGATGTCTGGCTCACAGTGTGAGAAAAAACTCATTCTGAGAAAAAAACAGCCTTTAAAGGTAGAATTGTAAAATTCCATACATTTTTATAGGGAACCGGGGTTTTTAGACAAGTGTCTGTAAAGTGGAAAAGACCATGTCTGGATGGGATGGCACTGCAGGAGAGAGAGCTTTACCATGAGACGGCACAATGTCAGTGCTGCATGTTGTGTTAGACTGTTAACATTTGGTGAATTTGGTTGGAAATCTACAGATGCAAATACAAAGTAAAAGAAACACCTAAATGTGCATTCTGTCCACTTGTCTGAGAGAAGAAGACATGTTATGGAAGAAAAATAGCCCAGAACCTCAAAACTAAGCAGCAGTTTATGCTTTTGCTTGCTGTGCCTCACCTTCAGTGCAGTGTGTGTCTGCTGTCCTGGGGTGAGTTAAGACCGGGGCAAATGAGGTGAACCTTCTCTTCCACTTTCAGGGAATAGCCAGCCTTTCAGCACTGCCTGTGTCAGAATGGGTTTGCAGAAACAGGTGCACACGCATCCACTGAGGTACACGCTCATGTGCATGTGACCTGACCTGTGTTCTTGTGAGCATGTGGACAAATCTGTAAAACTGCATCCACAACAGACCACAAAACAGCAATAAAGAAAAGCACTTTCTGTAAAGTGCTGTAGAGTTCTACCACACCTGTTGAATCTATCAGGTTCTTCCACAAACACACAAAAGTGCACTGGCGCCTTATATCGTGCGCCAGTGCTTTGCCATAAAGCACGTGTACATGGAGCCAATTTGATGGTGCTTAATAGAGAACAAAACTGATCTGGGAACAGTCTAGCCCGATGACTGCACATGCAGAAGTAGACAGGGCGTGACATACTGTGGTGTCCGCTGACGTCAGAGCAGCGCACGCACTGCTGTCACCGGGAACGAAGTCATGGCCTGGGGAGGTCAGAGAGATGTGTGATGGTGCGTGCAAGTCTGTGTGATAGTGTGCGTGTGATAATGTGTGCGTGTGTGTGTGTGTGCAGTCAGCATTGCTGTGGAGACAGTGAGTCAGAGAGGCAGACAGGAAGCCGGAGAGAGGCCCCTGGTATAGTCTCCCCACCTCTTTTGCCTTCATAGGCAGCCTTGAAGAGTCTTTGATTTTGTCAGTTTTATGCCCGTGTGTGTGTGTGCGAGTGTCTGAGTGTGTGAGAGAAAGATGTGCTGTGCATGGTCATTCAAGTGTATGAAATCACAACGCTCCTCGTCAGGCCCTATTTTAAGGCCTGCGACTCATGGAGTGCCCTGGCCTCCGCAGACTCATTGGGCAAATGATCAGCCTTGGCAATTAAAGCCAATCTGTGAGTCAGTGTGGCATCAGGAGGGCCATCTGCTTCCAGCCCTGTAGCACTCATTCTGGCCTGTGGGACCACTTGCTGGGGTCACAGCTCACCCAGCTTATAGAGAGATGGTCACAGGATCTGAGGGACAATCTGCTGTGCAACTCCAGTTCAATAGAAACCTGTTCTACCCACAGCACTGCTGTGTACGTCTCACGGGGGCAGTAAAAACACAAACAGTGGGATCGTCTCGTGGAGGACAATGTTGCATGAACCGACGGCACAGGTAAGTTGCTCATCAGCCTCAGGCCAGTGGTTTTTTTCCCACCTGCTCCAGTCCTGCAGCCAAGAAGTGTACTGACACGGGAAATATTAAAGATCTGAATACTTGATAATGACTGTGCATAGTGTCCCGAAATACATTATCCTCCACACGGGAGGTAATGAACTATATCCAGCAAGAAGAGAGTTTCATTGGACAGAAAGTTTGAAAAGGCGTCTTCCACACTTTTAATTAGCGCTTGATTCAACGTTGATACAATGGATCTACATGAAGCTACAGTCTGCAGTCAATTATGTTGACATGAATGGAGCAGAGCTCTAATAGTTTGACGTAAATACAGCTTTAGTTTGTCTTTGATTTCAACGCTGTGATGAACTGTCACAGTCAAAGTCTTCTATGCCTGAGGGCTTTTACTATGACAAGGAGCGACTGGAGGCCACGAGTTACATTAACACCATGTTATAACAGTCATGCTCATTCATTCTTGTGATCGCTTTTACTTTTTATCTGAGATTCTATGCTCTTGTTGCTTATCAGAAGCTTTGTTTGCAATTGTTTAACTTGACTAAAAACCAAGAGAAAAAGAAAAGCAATCAAGACATTGCTCGGCTCGAGTACCCTGGACGTGATTTTCTCTATCAAAACATCAACATATCCTCTAACTGCATAACTGCATAACATTGCAAAATAAATTCTATTTTACAGAGCAATGTGACTTTGGATGAGAATTAAACACAAACCCCAGGGACTACACGTCAGCCCACTGTCAACCAGGACCTGATCTGTTGTATACACTGGATGCGACAGCGCAGCCACCAGAGCTTCTTTGTCCTGAGCCACCAACCCTGCAGAATCCATCTGTGTTTGAAGCTCTCTATAGTCCATGTCAACACATTTCCATCTCCCAACAGCAGACAGTTGCTAAACCCTGGAAGGCTAAACGATGGTTCAGGTCAATGCCCTGGTGTGACCTCTGGTGCATTTATCATATGCTTGGTTGGCTCTGCCCCAGTTTCTTGGGGCATGCAGCCCCCAGGAGCAGCGACTATCATACCAGTTGCACAGGTCAGCAGCTCTCTTTCTCTGCATGCCACCTGCTGAGAGGACAGCACACTTCACCTACAGTAAAAAGGGAAGGGGGTGGGGCGGCGGGGGTGTCAAAAGGTCAGCAGCCTCATTTCCACCGTTACTCACAGTTGTATAGAGCGACAGTGGTGTTTCTTTAGCCGACACAAACCGTGTTTCTGACTTTACTTTTTCAGGAACCGGCAGACCCAGACTTGTTGCTTTGCCGTGTGTGTTCCTTGTACAGTATATGCCTTTAAATTGTACATAAATATATATTATGCACTTCAGCCAGATGTGTTAGCCCCTAAGCGAGCAGATGCATCAGCTGCATGCTCTGGCAGAATGTTTTTTTATATAGACAGAGAAATGAGAATGTGCAGCTCATGCATTCCTGTGACCATGGAAGTTACTGTAGTTACAGCGAAGTGAAAACGCAAACAGGCCAGAAACTTAATATTGAATAAAAGTGGCCATGAATTTATGGCCACAAAAACAACATTTTTACTATTCACTAATTGAAGTAATTGTGTATTCATACAGTATATATTCTTTTTTTTTGCCAGTTAAGCTGGGCATAACATTTGGATTGAATATACTAAAGTAAACTGATGTGTGGTTTTGCCTCCTATTGAGAAAACCTCATTTTCACAATTCGTAAAATTGTGCTTATCAGCTTTCTTTTCTGGGTGTGATAACTTGTGGCATTTTTATGCAATTTGATGATTAAGGGAGGGTATTCATTCATTTATGGCTAATTGTGGGAGTGGAAATAAGGCCTGTGCACATGCAACCATTTTCTTAATGAGTTGGATTTATAAAGCGGAACGGTGTCTTGGCACTGCTTTATAATGGAAGTATACACATGTATATTTGTGGTTTTAGTTTTAGTCATGAATCTACACAGAGTTTCATGCATCTGGCCTCAGGAGTAAAATAACTTGAATCAAAAAACAACGTCACAAGGACAGAAACGTGAGGGGATATGGCAGCCAAACTCCTCATCCTCTGCAGATTCTCCTGCTTAGTAAGAGAAAAGAGAAATCTCCTCATGCCCGTTTAAGGCTTTGGAAATGTCACTTTGTTGTCACTTAGGTATGATGGAGTGTGCTGTTGTGTCTCGGGCATGCTTGGTTGGTGGAGTTGGAGATACAGAGGGACGGAGGCTACCATAGTGCCATCCCACACGTCATATCTTCCGGGGAAACGGATCTGACACAGATGAAGTGTGTGACAAGGAGAGGATTTGGCAACAAGACAAGACAAACAGTTGGAAAAACCAATCAAAACACCACGCAGACACACATACACAAACACCGGCTCTTTCTCACAGTGCGTTGTGAGAAAGCGACACAAGAAGCGAGATTTTCTTAGACACAGCCTGGATAGTTTATCTCTTTAGTGTTAAGATAACTGGTAACCTAAAATTACCCAGCCCTCTGTCCTCATTGCATCCTTGCTGCACTTACCGCTGCCCTCTCCCCTCCTTAATCATCCTTTTCCTCTGTTCTTTTACTACTTAAGAGTCTGACTCACTGGACCTGAACTGCTGTTTGTCTGTCATGACATCTGGAGTAGCTTGGATGACTGAGTGTTATGTCTTTCTCTCACTCAGTCTGTGTCTCTCCCCTGATGGGACCCCACTAACATCTTCATCCCTGGTTTTTCAGTGTAGCATAATGACCTCCTAGTAGCAGCCCTAATGGAGCCATAATGGTCATTTATGCCAGGGGAGGCTCTGAGGGCACGGCTGTGGAGGCTGCAAGTCGCACAAGAATACGGGAGAGTGGAGAGAAGCTCTCTACAGTCCCTTCATACACAGCTCCTGAATCTCAGTCTCTTTCTATGAATACAGCGTTTTCTGTGTGTGTTGTGTGTGTGCGCTCGACTGTGCATTCATGTGCGCGTAATGAAAGGAACTGATACAAGGCTGGTTAACAATGGAAAGTACAATATGAATGTATGAGGGGTGTATCCCTGCTTTTGATGTTCACTTCTGCAGCTTATTCACATGCATTATGCACACATGCATACACCATTTTCTTTTTTTAATTACATTTTTCTCATACGGACAAGCTTCTTATTCATGCATACATCATGCACACAATAGAATATACTACCATTCTTAAACCTATTCATATTTCGCCCCCCACATTTTCTGCCACCATTAGCAGAAACTATGCTGTACATAAACTACAGCGCATAAACTTGCACTTATTGCTAAAAACTATTTCCTTCCTCGCCATTTGCATTTTAATATCCACAGTAAACAAAGGAATCTTTCCCTGTATACAGTCTTAGCCGGAGGTTATCTAAGACAAGTGAGACAATAGTTCAGTGCACACATAGGATACTTCTTTGAATGTGGCTTTCAGTGCCTTAATCACGTTAGGTCCTCCAGACGAGACACCTCACTCTTTGAATGTAGCACATCTTGGGATGTTCCCCTGGGCGCTACAAGTTGAATAATACAATAGCGCATTTATCAGCTAGCTAATGCTAATTAGACTGCTGCATAAAAACGAGAATAATGTACAGTAATGTTCCTTGCTC
The DNA here is from genome assembly GCF_905171665.1 of Trachurus trachurus. NCBI lineage: Eukaryota > Metazoa > Chordata > Actinopteri > Carangiformes > Carangidae > Trachurus > Trachurus trachurus. The sequence continues at coordinate 13,072,089 of NC_139903.1, read as the reverse complement.
CACGTTAGCTCCTGGTCCTCACAGCTTCCTCAGCTAGCCAAACTCACGGCTGCATATTTGGGTTAAAGTAAGAAGAAAACACCAGACTCTCTAATCCATTAGGTGTCTACTTATAAAAGTGTAAAGAAAAACATGTTTTTATCCCGTGGGTTTGATCTCCTTGTGTAATGATGTACTCTGTAACCTCTACTCAGATGGAATGAAAAGAAAAACAGACTAGTACAAAATGTATGGAGGAGTGAGAAGGATGCACAGCTTCTCTCTTGGTGGCTAATATTGTGGTTAATTAAATAAATGCACCAGATGCAGCACAGCGAATGTGAGTCAGCATAGAACAGGACAGATAAACCCTTCACTCCTACTACCGCATGAGAATCTTAATTTCCACCAAACGCAAAATGTCTCTCTCCTATTGAAGCTATCTGGAAATCTGTGCTGTCTGCTAACTGCTTTTAACTGAGGTACCGAGGGAATGGTGTGCTCTTTAATGTCTGATAGAGTCAAAGCGAGGTCCTTCTGTAGCTCATTTTAATTCAAAGATCATTTCAATTTTAGTTTGCTCTTTGTAGCCTGATAAATGTTAGCTCTGAAGTCTGATCGTTTAAGACCGGCTCTGTAATGCTGCATTTTCATACTTTGATTCTTGCCTCATCTGCCGTATAGAGAACACTATTATTTCCTTCATCCGTGGGCCGAGTGATAAAGTAGGCATGCATGATTATGTATGTGATTGAAGAATGAAACTTTGTCAGTTTAAATCATATAAACAACCAGTCCCTATTGAGGCGCACTTAGATTCGACACCTGGGAGTTCATAGACAGTTGGCTGTGGATTCAATACTTGAGGATAAACTGAGGCTACATGACTGACATGACAACTACCTACCTTAGCTGAGCCTAAGTGATACTGATACCTACACTCGCAGATATGCACCACCCTGACATCACTCTAAAGCCAAGTGACAGTGTTACAGAGGATACTTGCCAATGTTATGTTCTCACTATAACAGTGTATTTATTATTGCATCCAGCTGAAGGTAGTAAAAGCGGAGAAGCTGTCAAGGTTGAAACTGCGGACAAACTGCCAATAAACATTTTTTTTCTCAAGTGGTAAATGGCTAAATTCTCTAATTACAACTTTATTTTAAGTGTATGCTGTGACAGCACACATCTCAGATATTTATTATTATTTAGACCCAAATAAAACCAAAATTATCCTCATGACTAAATACCAGAAGATGTACGTTTGAAAGTGTTTCTGTGTGTCATGGTTACACAGTTGTTATTCGTAATTTGGAATCGTTTTCTATCTTGGCAGTGCAGGTGTTACCTACAATGAGCCAGCCTGGGGGCGAAAGCTGTGTGAGAGAGAGGAAGAAGAGAAGCAGAGTGGACTTCCGCAGGAAAGTGCAAGTCATTTGTTGAGACCATGAAGGAGAATAAATGATAACCCTCATGTCTGAAGTATTTTTGGTTTAGTTACTGTCTGAGTCTACTTGTTGCAATAAAATAAAAAAAATAAAAACTGAAACCAAGTGAGCTCGTGCATGGTTGTTAGCACAAGGACTGGAGCGGATATGGATGAGCAGGTTGTACACTGATGATGATAAGTGGGGAAACGGCGGGGTGCTTAGGACTGCATCCTACTGTACCTTATTTCTCCAACCAAGGTCTTAGCTGGTAAAAACGTAACTATTTAATACTGAGACCCATATTTTATCAAGTTAACCTCAAGTAGGAGGATATTACAGTCAGATCAATTAGCACCTCTTTCAGAAATAGGGGTTATTAGAGCTGCAGGCATTTATTTTTTTGTGGTAGTCGTCCTGGAGCATGTCCTTGGTGTTTGCAAAGGTAAAAAGCGTATTCTCAGCTTGAAGTGGGGTTAGTTCAGGGGCTGAAAAATAAACATGGAAATGCAGCTACAACTCCAGTTTCAAAGTGTCAGAAATATTAGCATTATTTCCCTTTGAAGTCACGTGATGACAGCAGCACAATGTCACCAGTTTGAGGGGGGCTGTTGTTATTTGAAGGTAAAGGCAGCAACAACCACCACAGCACGCGTCTGGGGCTCTTCATCTTAAACAGCTGGGATGTTTACAGTACCTCCACACAGACACGACAACATGAAAACATATCGCATGTCACATTTGCATGCGTATGTTACCGTCCTCACGACTTTCACTCGACACTGACAATACCACTGCCTGTCATCAAAGTCATGTATGTGCATTAGCAGTCTGAGAAAATGTTCTGAGGTTGTTGTTTTTTTTGTTGCCGTGGGATCAGACAGGAAAGACTGCCACATGTCAGGGTGTATCAGCGTGTTTCAAGATGACAAACAAGCTGAGGAAAATATGTTATTTAAAAGAAGTAAATAATCAAGTAGTTGTAGCTATTATCACTAAGAAAAGCCCTGATTAATAGAAACAAACAAAAAAGACTTGTTGTCTTCAGGAGGCTGCTGATCACGTGTTACACCTCCTCACTATTTGAAATTCTGAGGTAATGGTAAAAAAGGCGTCGTTTAGCTCAATGGGTTGAGCAGGCGCTATGACCCCGGTCCGATTCCCCCCGGCAGCCCTTTGCTGCATGTTGTTCCCTCCTCTCTGCCTCCCCGTTTCCTGTCCTTCTCTCCGACTGTCCTTGTCAATACAGGTGTAAAAGCTGCAAAAAATACTTGGAAAGAAACAACAACAAAAAAACGCTGTCCTCTTGATTGTCACCACATATGCAGGACACAGCATCGTCTCTGAAATTCAATTAAACTGGAGTTTAAGCATAATGCAGAAACCACGCTGCAGTGAGGTAAACAGCGTGTGATTACAGCATATTAAACACAGCTCGGGATTTCAAAACAGCAAAACTCAGAGCGGGCGTCTTTATCAAGCACATCCCTGCCACAATCCTCTTTCTGTTCAGTATCAATGCCTTCTGAAAGCCTTAAAATGACTATTTAACACATGTGCAAAGATGAATTATATGCACTGGTGATAAACCAGATTTCTGTCTTTAACATGCAGCAGAAACTTTGTAGATTTAATCATTTCATAGCTGAAATAGTGGAAATAAATCAGGGAATGAAGCCAGCGACTGTGTCACTGCTCTCTGCAGTCAGTCATCATGGGTTAGCTCCAACCACTGACATAAGCAATACAACAGACTGTATGTTCGCATATATACATCTATCTGTGCCAGAGAAACATATGTTGACAGTGTTATGTGTAGTTTTATGTGACTCAGCCATTTCTGAGCAGTTGTTCTCCTCACTGCCGCAATGATTTAACAGCAACTACTAGTTCTAATAGACAATCTGAGTTTCCTCTTTGGGGCTTAGCTGTGATGATGCTCAGTTGGACGGACAAGTTTGTGACAAATAGAGGATGATTTGATTTACATCAGTACGTGAAGGTCTCTAAGTGCATTAAATTTTAACGATACCCCGTCTCTGATGGAATAATTCTGTAAGCAACTCACGGCATTACAAATACCGACACAGAAAAATACTGCATGTGTGATCAATATCAAACACATGTTGAAATTAATTGGGAGTGCCACAAGGACCAGAGTGCTAAATTGTCAGATTCTGTTTAACAGCTGTTGAGCTGGTGTCAGCTTTGAGTCAAAGTGGCTGCACTTTTTTATTTTTTTAAACTCAGGTTCTGTGTATTTCACATCTCTCCTCAATTCTGTTTTCTACTTGAACTCTGTTTCAGCTGCGGGGATGTCAGCTCTGGTTTCTCTTTTTCTGTGTATGTCTTATTGAGTTTTTGTACTTAATTCAGTGTTTCATCACTGATCAATGCTTTATCACTGTTTTATCTTGACAATTGAGCAATTGCCTAACCACTTTTTTTCTGTTAACAGTGGACCCCTGAGGTTTACTGGGAATAAAAAAAAAAAAAGCCTTGAAATGCTGCCCACAATTTACACCTCTTGGATCCAGCCGGCCTGGTCCCAGCTCCATTTATTTATAGGAGTGTTTCGGCGAGGTTGTGTACAGTGGGAAAAAAAAGCCTTTGATCTGAAATTGAAGATGCCTTCCTCATCTTGGTAAGGAAGGACACTAGTCAATATTTGGCCTGAGGTTATTTAATTTGGACAGGGAGTTTGATTCATACATTAAAAATTCCAATTACCCTGTCAAGAGTTGAGCGAGCCCAGAGGAGACTGTTTTAATCATACAGCTTTATCAAACTCTTTAAATTGAGTTTAACATGGACAGGATCATACATTCTGCCTCGGGGAAGGTGATATCCCTTAATTTGTTGTAAATAGTAAACATTTTGAAAATCCATGTTTAACTAGAGTTACTTATACAGACAAAATACTGATAACTTCTTTTCCTCTTATCTCCTCGCTCTGTCTTTTTTTTTTTGTAGAACCAAGTTTACAAAATGTTTTCTGACACTTTGACAGAGCATGAGGAATTGATGAATACTCAATCTGGTTAATTCTGAATGTCATCTCAGATGTATTCTGCACACAAAAACAAGGCTTTACATTCCCTTTCTTCTGATTCTCATTTGTATCCATCAGTAAAACAAAAACAAAAATTCCCCCAAATTTGTATGCTTTTGATGTTCACCCACATCGATGAGGTGCTATTCCCCTTTCTTCTGTCAAATAATGTTGTAGTCAAGTATAAATCTAGCATATGTCTGATCTGCAGGTGGTCACAGCTGGACCCCCTGTCTTACCATTCCTGAATCTATTTCACAAAGATATTACAGAGATCTGAGCGGCTGTCAGATATTTCCCATTCCGTCTTATCAGTGGAAGGAATGATGTCTGGCATGGCAAACAAAGTATGTATAAAGTCCCTAAATAAAGCATGAAATTGACGGGATGCCTGTCTAAGTGAGGCCCCGTTGAAGCCACAGGCCCCCTCTCGCAGCAGACAGGTGCAGCTGCTCACCTCCAGACTGCACGCCTCCCATTTGGACTCCCATTAACGTGGCTGGCACTCTGAGTCAACACTTTTAATGCAGAAAATGACTTCATTCATTTTCCATTATAAGAACTACCATTTTAAAAATCTGCCTACACAAAGCGCTGCTTATTTTTCCGCTTCTCCACAGATGAATTTGCATACATTGGGCCACGGAAGACGGAAGAACTTTCCACATTTTAGACATGTGGTCATGGTCGTGTTCAAGTATGGGATAAAAAGGAGTAAGCAATTTACTTCCCTACGCGTCAGCTTTCAAAAGCTGGTTTAGAAATCCACACACGTAACATACTTATAACCCTGAAGATTACTTGATGACTGACGTGTATATTGATGAGCGTCTCTCTGAGTGTGTGTTGGCGGCTCGGGCATGTGTGTCTGATTGTGCTGCTTGAGGGTGCATAACAGAAATCAGCTGCAACACTGATATTTTAAGAAAGCCTTTAACTCACCAGGGAACTGGTAGCTGTAGCTTGGTGCGAATCCAGTGTATCCGCGGCCATATGTTGCCACAATATTAGGGTAACCTTTGATAGAGAAGAAAGAGATTAAAAAGAGATGAGAACGACACATTATGTATAAATAATACATACAAATGTGATATCAATATTGCATATTGCAACACAACAGAGGCAAACATTGAAATATATATAAAGTATATACAATACATACTTGGAGTAGAAACATTGAAACACTAAAGCTAGAATGCTAAAACCCCTTTTTCCTCTAAAATGAATGGGTTCTTTCAAACGTGGGTAAACCTGCTAATAAAAGCGATTGACCCCTTTCAACTGCCAGTTTGTCTTTCTGTTTGGACCGACGCACTTACAGAGACACACATGAGCTGGAGAGAGAGAGAGAGAGAGAGAGAGAGAGAGAGAGAGAGAGAGAGAGAGAGAGAGAGAGAGAGAGAGAGAGAGAGAGAGAGAGAGAGAGACCTGCTAGCTGCTGTGCAAACTGGTGAAACCGATCTCTCACATCTCATCCCATGCGTTGGTGCTCCTGTGAAAGTGTTGGGGCTCAGCTTGAGAAGCTTTGAATGGTGATTGTGTGTTTCTGAAAACTTATCCCTGCTCACTTTTTCATCCCCGTGTGCAGTGTAGCCGCAGCGTTTCTGGTTTAACGGCACCGCTGGACAGGTGACAGGCCTGTCTACCATGCCTGTGCTCTGAAAGATGTTACAGCAGGAAAAGGGTGTAAATTTGCGGGTTCGCTCGGGCATTGTGTTTACATCAATGCCGATCACAGCCAGAACCGATAAATATCCCCCCTCTACTGCAGAGTCATTTGACACGGGTGTAACTGCCAACTTAACCCTCCGCTGCCCACAAAAGCCTGATGTTAGCGAGTCTAAGAGGGGTTTTTTGACCAGCGGAGAAAAGGTTTGTAATGTGGTTACATTTTGTCATGAAAAACCTAATGGTATTTAAAAGATACAATTTCAGTAATCCAACGAAACATGAATACAGACCTTAAAATAGTTAACTAGTAACTATCACGCCCTAGATTAATACTTGCATATAAAAAGTATTGGTTGTTTTATGTGTAGTCTCAGCACGACATGTTTGAAAACCTGCAATAAGCAAGAAGAGATGTATTTTTATGCTTCAAGCCTAATAAAAAGGTGGCATGTATTTACAGCTCATAATGTTGATGGTAGATTGTCAACTGAAAATCATTTGCGGTGTGTGCAGTTTGACAACAAACAATTACACTCAATTACAGGAGCCTCTAATCTTGATCATGCTGCTCTTGCTGCTTGTTTTAAGGGTGCTGCTGTATTGTGATATATCAGCCAATTAATTTAGTGAGTAAAATGTTCTTATAACCTACGAGAGTCAAGGCCACAACTATAAAAATTGCGCCAGAATGATAAAATAATTTCCTCTCAAGACAGGCAGACGTAGTGATTTAGTATTGTGAGTCTTGCACGGCTGCCAATATTGCACACAAACTCCATTTGAAACAAGCAATTTAAGCCACATGGATCAATAAGCTGTGTCATTATATTTAAACACATTTAAAGGATGTCAACATGAGCCTAAGAGCACTTAATTGACAGGGGTTTTACCATTTCCATCTCCATGTATGGTTAAGCATCAAGATCTGGTAAATACTTGGAAACCAAAGCATTAGGCTCCTGAACAAATAGTAGGCTGCTGCTCGCAGTTCTTTACTGTCTAATTCATTCCCATTTTTTATGCAACCATAAGCTCTCAGGCATTTTTATAGCCCTGTGTAATAGCACTTTATAGCAGGTGCCTTGAAATGACGTTGGCGTCTGTTTATGTTCTGTGTGTCTTCGGCATAGCAGAAAGGTTCATGTGTTAATATGACTACATGCAGTTTGTTAAGAAGAAGCCACGGGCAAAGAAGTGAGAGCTGCTCCATATTTGCACCTCCAGCATTGCACTCACTCCCAGCTAGCTGGTTTTTTCTCACTGGCTTAACAAGGTTTGACCAGTAATTAACGTGTTATCTATAGTAGTTATCTGAAGAGTAACCAGGGCAACCGCTGCTTTGTGGGAACTAAATGTGTTTAAATAATCAGGCTGCACAAAGAGGAACCACCTCAGTCTAAGTGAGGACGGCAACATCAAGAGAGTTTTAAACACCTTGTTTCTACTAATCTCAGTTATTACTATTCCACTAATGTTTTATTTTGAATCATTTCATTATCATTCAAATTAATTTAGTCCAGTTTTTTAAAATGTAAATGAATTTATTGTGTTTTTCAAAACCCCCATTTCATTATCTTTTTTTCTTTATATCTGCATGTGCACATGTTTTAGATTTCCAACAGCAAGCAGTTTTGTTGTCTGCGTTATGTAATTATTTGTCTCTTAAAAAGCCCAAATCGGTAATATTTTATAATTTTAGATTATTTAAATGAGTGGTATATTAGCATGAAGCTTTTAATGATTTTATAAATTAGATTTTTTTTGTGTGTTTTCCATAAATGAAAATATAGTTTTGTTTTGCTGTTGTGTTTACACACTATCAGAGGTTTGGCCTTTAAAGTTGTGTGTATATATGTATACACAGACACAAAACACACACCACACATATATAAAATGAGTGTGTTTTTAAGGTGCTATATTCAGTACATAACCTTTAAGATCAGTTATATGAATATTTTAATGAGCCACCACACATTTCCTCATCCGAATCTGTAACATCTCTGATAAAACAGAAAACTGTGATCAGTTGGTAAAGCTTGCTTTTTACATTTTATATTTCAAACATGCACAAATAAGGCAAAATTAAACCACAGCCACAAAATTGTAAAACTTGCCATGGAGTGAAAATGTAATCACACTTTGTCATCTGTAAACCAAAATCAAAGTAAAAGGTTACTGCCTTGTTTAGAAAGTCTACAGTCCCCGGGAGGATGGAGAGTTGCAATGAGGCCCAGAGAGGGCCCAGTGTCATTAGAAAAATTTAAGAGTAGCAGATGTATTGTTCATCTGCTGTCATGATTCTTATTACGACCACAGACCCACCAGTTAATTAGCTGGACAGTTTTCAGACAGAAGCAGCTGTGGGCAACATATTGAGGAACGGGATGTGTGGGAGCAGGCAGATAGGAAGTGGGATACAGACAAAACAAGAAATTTGAGTAGAACGGGTGGGTGAGCGAGTGAGGCTCGGTGTAAGTCGGTGAGAATTTGAGCACCATCAGAAGGTAATATAAACATAATTAACCCTCTAATTATGGTATATGTCTCAGTCTTTATCTGTTTTCCTCAAGCTATTATCACCTTCAACCATAAGTCTGGACTAAATTACCTAATAAGAGGAAGTCCTTTAGGCCAGGAATGAATCACAGGAGCCTTGATAACTCTTTCTTCCTGGTGTGTCGAGCTACACTTCAGAAACTGACCTTGGAAACCTCTTTCAGGCTCCTGTGTCCTCGCTTCTCGTTAGCTACATACCAGCCTGATAAATTACCCCCTGAATGTCTACATTGTAAATTTGGGGCTACAAATTCCTACAGACACTGTGGACTAATAGTTTACAGCAGATGAGACATTTTATACAGAGCAACTAGAAAAATTAACAGTACAATATATATTACTGCATTGCCTTGCAGTTTTGGAGCAATTACACAGAAAGATATTATTTATACATTTTGTCCAGAGGTGCTGTATGTGCACATGTGCGCTTGTGTCTACAGAATGAAGGTGTCAAAACATATTTTGCATGCGAGCATATTTGTGAGGGTGAGAATGTGCACGAGTGTATGTAGGCTATGTGCATGTGCATGTGCGTGTGTGTGTGTGAGCATGTGTGTAGATGCTCTGTTCTGTATGCCTCAGAGCCTGTGCCAGCTGGAATCAGAAAGGTTGACCTTGGTCATAAATATCTAATCAGTGTTTGCTGTCCATGAAAAAGTTCAATTTATTCCTGACCCAATGGGAAAATGCCTCTCCCAGACCCTCTCCACTCTCGCAGACAAAAAGAAATGCAACTAAGATAGGCGGCGAGGGGTCTGGTCTGGATGAAGTAGGACAGAGGCTATACCAGAGAGAGAAAAAAAAAGAAATCCTCATTAGGTGCTGATGAGAAGTCATCACCAGGAAGCTACAGATGGATAGCTTTCACAAAAGCCCTCTCTGTTTGTTCGGTCTGAAAAGAACTGTGATATGATACAATGAAAAGCTATCACGCACCGAAAAATATTGGATATTATGTGTTTGAGACTGTCTTACTTTCAACCTGAATAAATACCAAAACCGAAATAGTTGGCTTAGACACAGCAGCTCCTTATACTGCCTTATTTCAACATCTTCTGAAATGGCAAAAACCGTTTTCCTGCTCTGATGTACTGCATTACAATTGGTTATACATGGCGACTATAAATGAGGAATTTGCAGCCAGATATGTACAGCAAGTCTGTGAGGACAGAGCCATCGAGAGGAATATAAAAGTGTTGGGAAAGTGGATTAAGGTGAGTTAAGCCACTGTTTCGTGAAATCTTAGCACATCTACAAATATTTCGAAACAGGAGCGAAGGAGAAAGTAGCAGAAAGGAGAGAGAGAGAGAGAGAGAACCTGCTGTTGTTCGGAGCATTTCACTAAATAAAGCCTGCCATTGTGTCTGGCCTGGTGGTGGCCTCTTAGTGCTCTTATTTGCCTTATTAATATGCATGCTAATGTATCTATTTTATGGCTCAACAGTTCTGATTCACTTTAAAATCAATTATCCATCTGGTACACCCATACCTCGCCCCGGCTCAAATGTGTATTAATTTCAGCAAACATACATCGGGCACAACACAATAAAGATAAATGCCTCGATTAGAGGCAGTAAACAAAGGAGCTAGGGATGGCTTTAATGAGATTTGGCACAAAAGGAGCTTACACTTTCTTAAATAATGAGCCTAGGGTCCCTTTTTCCAAATGCAAATTATAGAAAGGAATGTTTCGCCGTCCTTGTTCCAATTTCATTTAGATAAGAGTGTCTCCAAACAAGTTGGCTGTTAATATTCTCACATGAGCACATCACTGCCTTCCTGGCTGCCATCTCCCAATGGAGGGGAAGAGTGCTCTCCTCTTTGCAGACACATTAGACTGTAATAAGTTCTGAAAAGTTCACTGTGCTTGTTAAATACTTCTCTACAGATGAGATGGAACCGGGAGCGACTTAGATAGAGCCGACACAAGCACTTGGCCAGTCTTATCAACACTTTTACCACAAACAACTGCATAATCAGTCTCATGAAAAGGTCAAGCCTGCAATAACCCTGACAGTTTATAAAACTGTATATAGAGAGATGAACAGATACATATACGCACAGACAGATATATACATAAACAGCAGCTACTGATGGATCATTTGTTGTCTGCTTGTTTCAGAATAGCTCGACATCACAATAATTGTTTTAAATCCAATGGATCTAAACTTGTTTATTTTTTTTCCAAGCGAAATAACAGCACTTGATACTGACTTTCAAAGCTGCTTTAAACATTACGTTAGCCCATACAGATAAAAATGCATGACTGTGGCTCTGCCCGCACCTGCTACATGGGGAGGGGGAGGGGCCACTTGCACGGCAAAATGAGTCTCTTACAATCAGCTGCATGTCTCTTTTGCTTTTGAAGGAAAATATAAATCTTTCATGTGGGGGCAAATACATTTGGTTGGGGTCACACATATAAATTATATGCATACGAAATGCAGATAGATAGACAGATAGACAGATAGATAGATAGATAGATAGATAGATAGATAGATAGATAGATAGATAGATAGATAGATAGATAGATAGATAGATAGATAGATAGATAGATAGATAGATAGATAGATAGATAGATAGATAGAACAGAGGGCAGGTAGGGAGAGTGTGCAATATTGTTAAATAAAAAGGGCCATGGGCATGGGGCTGGATGGTAATGAAGGGGGGTGGGCCAGCAGCTGAGGTCCCTGTAGATGAGATCTCTCCCTGACATGTGTGTCCCCTTCATTACCCATTAAGGGGGGCACAGTGATGAATCCTTAATATGACATTACACCAATTTTCCTCTTCATTTAGTCTGCTAATGTGCTGGTCTGCTCCTATATGCCCAGGGGCTGCCTGTACCAGACTCAACCAGAAATAGACCACAGTGGCCACTGGTGGCACACCTTGAAGCAGCCTAATTAGGGGCAGCGCCCACCTAATGGGGTTATCTAGACGAGAGTTTGCATAAGTTGATTTTTTTAGCAGGTAGAAACTGATGACGGAATGGTGTGCGTGTCTGGCATACCCCTAAAAAAAAGCTGACAATTAATGTTTTCATTTGCCAGCTGGTAGAAAAATATGACTCGTTTAAAACAGAATTTAATCCCTGCTTTTTGTTTTATAGCCAAATTGTTGCTCAAGTGACGTTTTCAGCATCATTCCAGATTTATGTATGACATAAAGGTGTCAAAAATTAGCTCATTTGTTTGTGTGTGTGCATGAGTGTGTGAATGTATCTTGTGTGTATGACTCACTCAGCATGCCCATCCCCAGCATGAAGGCATCCATGGTGTAGGGCAGACCCCTGGCTCGCCCCCGTGTACCTGGTGGGAACATCACCTCCTTGGGCTGGGCCTTCTTACATTCTACCTATGTAGACAGACAAACACACACATATGCACATGTACACACACACACACAAAAACACACAAACACAAAAACACACACACACACACACAGAGACAAACCATTAGACTGTGTAGGTACACAACCAGACAGTTCTGACAGGCCTGTCTCAGCTCTTTAAGGTGGTTTTCTATTTGAGTTGCACAGCTAGATGTTTTCCATAGAGAAAAACAAGACTGAGTCTATCTGAGCACCTCGCATTTTAGAGGAAAGTCTCTAAGGAAAACTTACAATCATGCTCCTCCTGCATTAAAGCAAAGGTTATTGCTCCAGTGAGCATGTGTCCAAAGCCTCGGGGAAATACAAGCTAAATACTTTCCAAGAGTTTGTGAGACATCAAGGTAGGAGAAGCTCTGTTCTCCAACGCCATTATCAAAGTCCTGCTGTGTGGCAGTATGTCCAGTCTCTTTGTGAAAAGCAGTTTTATTGTTCAATCTAAACACAGAATAATCTCAAAGGCAATAATCTCTCCTGACAGAATGTCTATTTGTTCAGTCTTGTTTCTTTCATTTAACTTAAGTCGTGCCAGAGCAGAGTGTTTAAAATCTGGCACAGGCAGAAAATGTGTTTCATAACTGAATATGGCTCTTTTCTTTTTCTCTTTTTATGTGTATTGTGCATTTGTGTACGTCTGCCCGTCCTAAGTCCCATTCCACCTGCAGCATTCATCTCTCTCCTGCATTTCTTTCTCTCACTCCACTTTTCACACATGCAGGTTTGTTCATTTCCCATCTTGCAAGACTGACATCTCCTCCTCCTACATAACACATATCAAATGAGGGATGTGACAGGGGCAGATGAGGAGAAGGAGGAAGATGAGAGTCCTATTTACAACATATCTATCCTATCTCGATGAATTATAGAGAAGCACAAGCGGCTGACAAGGGTGGCATGGTCTTGCGTCTGTTGGTTGTTCTTTGCTAGGCTGAGTCTGTTCACCATGCTGCACAATCTATTTGCTCCACTGCCTGCTTGGCATCAGCCTGTCCATCTGTTTGTCTGTTTGCCTCCTGGCTCTCGCCTGCTTCTCCCTACTGCCTCCACTTAAGCAGGGTTTTCTCGGCTGCTGCGATTCACATGTCATCCTGGCCTGCTGCACAAGACAGGCTACTGCTCCAGTGCTGTGTACACCTCAACCAAGGTACAACCCTGCATCCATACAAAAAGGCTCGCAACTCTGACAGGCCAGAGGTGCGTATTACTATTCACGCACAACTCAAAACACACACAAATACATAAACAGTGGCAGACACAATGTGCTACTGCGAGTTGCCAAACTGGAATAAAACTTCACATCTGCAAGAAGTCGTTGTGCTAAATGAATAGTGTAACAAGCTCCGTGTATCCAGCAGAGAGGTGGAAATGTAAAAAGGTAACACTAATGAAAAAGGTTTCTATCACAGAGGGAAAGTTGCTGCGTTGCAGAGCTGTGATTTGTTGCTGTTAGCAGCCCTTTCATTTGAAGCAGACCAACTAAAGTACACAGTTCCCTCAGCCACTTTGTAGCTGTCACAGCTACTCTGCCCTCCTCGCTCGCCTAGCATGGTTTGACATTGTACTGAAGAGACCACAGGCACTCGCGGCATTATTGTCAGAGAATGACCCCCGGCATGGAGTCAGGAACCAGGTGGGACAAATGGGTCTGTTAGAAATCTCAGCACACTGCTGGGATCTTTGCGTTCACATAGCTGGGTGACAAATACCGCCGAGCTCTGCCCACACCACAGACATGACGACGTCTGATCGGCGTCCTCCAGCAGCCCCTGCCACATCCAGCGAGTTGAATGCTCAGGTAGCCTGCTGGGAGACAGAGCCAGGTGTGAGTCATGCCTACATGCTCTCAGATGTGGGTCTTTGATATTCAGAGAGAAGGCTCTTTGTCATGGATTTAAAACCAGCCAGGAGCCAGGATCTGTGGTGGTGTGAGTGTGTGGGTGTTCACCTGCTTCAAACAACGCAGGACTGTTTGAGGGAGGGAGGCAGGAGCTTTCAAGAGTGAACTCAGTCAAAAAACAAGAAAAAGAGAGGAGAACAGAGAGGACTGCAAGACAATTCGAAGTCAGACAATGACGCACTGCAAAGATTTTGCAGTTGCGAGTGCGGAGATTCAAAATTTCCCCATGTGGAGGGATTTCACCAACTCCACCTACTGCTGTGTGAACTGTGAGGAACAGTATATTTACAGGCTCTCGTTCAACTCCAGCTTTCTTCCTGAATTACTGCTTGTGCAACTGGTCTCGGCCTCTTGTTGCTACAAAGGCGACACAATATTGTGTTATGAAAAGTATCCTGACTCAGAATTCAGAGGTCAAGAATGGAGGGGATCGAGCACCATTGTACCTCGCTGAGAAAAGGCACACCCTATTAACCTTCCCTGCCTTCACTGCTTTGTGCAGGAATAGCAACCACTAGATCTGAGAGCGTCAAACACACACACACACACACACACACACACATACAGATCGCAAGACAGGTGTCTGTTGAAGTGAACCCCTGCCACACAGCATTGACAAGGTATGGTTACCTCATCCTGCGTGCTTTGAACATACATCGAGATGTTTTCCCCTCTGCTGCACGGATATACTTCAGTTGATAGCTTATCATTGGAAACTGTGTCACTCTGTAACCCAAGATAAAGTCAGGGTGGGCGGGAAACAGAGACAGCCTATATACGGTGTTAAATAAATCTTTTTAGTAACTTATTTGAAATACTGTTTGTGATTGCTACAAGGGCTAAATTGCCAGGCGGGAGATTTATTACAACAACTGGGGGCTCTTTGCTTGTGTTAGTCTGAGCGATCAGGGCAATCACTCAGACTCCAGCGTGCAACGTACAGCTGTTTTAAAAAAAAAGTGGGCCTTGGATCACATCCAAGCAACCTGCAGCCCAGTTTGTCAGGAGTAAACAGTAATCCAAACCAACATCAGGAAATGACCCCAAAACGCTGTGTGCTATAAGGAGACAGATGTTGACATAAAGTAGCAAGTGCTTAGAAGGTCCAGGGCGATAAGATGAAAAAAAGAAAAAAGAGAAAAGATGTGATGTTAATAGGACACAAGCCAATTCTGTCCACATAGCATTAATGGTTTAATATGTTGTTCTGCTCATGAAATCATGATTGTCTTGTTTTCTTTTTTTAACAAGCGACTAAACCTGATGTAGATGCACACAAACACATGACAACATGCACTTGTAGGAGCTCGAAAGCGCTACTTAATCAGTGTAGCCAAACAGCTCACTGATGGAGAATAAACAAACAACTGCCTCCCTCATGTACGAGCCCTATGATACAGAGCGGTGAGATGCACCAGTTATGACCTTTCCAATATGTCTCCCATACATATTAACCTTGTAGGTATAACAGGAAGATGTGGGCGGGATGGACTGGCAATGACTGTCCTTCAGGGACGAGTGTTGTGGGTGAAGTGTGTGTGTGTACGCGCGCAAATGTGTGTGTGTGTGTGTGTCGCGTGGGAGGTGTACGTCTACTATTAGCTTCACTAGTGAATGGATTCTATCCGTAGACTGACAGACTGAAGAAAAGAAACAGTGTGATTCATTTACTCCAGCTCCCACTCCCAGCTGAATAGTCAAAACACATAGACCGAAAAGTTAGGAAATGTCACGGCTCTGAATGCACAGTGTCAGGCATGGTGGGGTGGGATTATTCACTTAGGAAAAAAGGCTTCTTACCGCCATTTAACAAAGGGTTTATTAAAAGATCAGTAAAAACAAGTTAAACCAATATCTCGGAGTATTGAATAAAACCGATTCTACTATTTTCTAAACTCTATTTAAAGAAAATCTAGCTGGTAGAAAGGACAGATGGAAAAGTGGATTTTGAAACATTTTCCATTCACAGCTGTTAAATTTCATCCCTATTGAGATCTATTATAATTTCTGTGAATCCAAAACGTTCCTCTTCCCCAGTATTGGTCCACATACCTATAAATGTTGCAGGCCTCTAAAGGATCAGTGTTTGATACAAACAACATAACCTTGGTTTGGAGGATGTGAACCACTGAAAACAAAAGCTGTATGTCATGTGTTTTATAAAGTGGGTAGTTACAGCAGACTTCCCATTCAATAAGAAGTTTTGGATAAAGCAAAACGATGCCTTCAATGGCCAGCAATCTTGCAGGCGTCATTATGTCTGATGACATCTCAGCATGGTTATATAAAAGCTAAGGAATATGAGGTCATTTTAAGGACCTGGTGTTCCCTGTGGTGCAAACACTGTTTCCTCACCCTGTGTCTACGTTACGAGATGATATTGTCACCATACCACCACACTGAGGGATACATTCAGAAGTGAGGCCATGATCATCAGGTTGACATCAAATGGCTTCCATCACTTCCTCAATCAGCAGATCTGAACATCATTAAGCTTTTATGGGACATCCTGTGGTGCAGAGTGTGGAGTGGATTTCCACCTCCTTCATCCCTCAAAGCTTTCCTTCTTCAATGAAGGGTAAACATCCAATTACTTACAGTCCAGAACTTGTAAGGCAGCACTCCACAAGGGACTGAAACTCTGCTGAAGGGTGGTCCTACACCCTTATTAGGCACTTGGTGTTCAAACAGTCTTAAAGATCTCCAGTCTTTTAGAAAATATTTTCAGAGATTTTTTCAAGAACCCACAGATTGAAGCTGCTCTCTGTAGAAATACCCTTTAAATAGTAACTACACCCTTAAATTCTGCTGGAGCTCTCCCTCGCAGCATGTCCAAAAACTACAACAGAGGAGGAACAACTGTAGGAGGTGCGGCCTTGTGGCTATGTGGTGTGTGACGTGGAGGGCCAGGGAACTGACTGCCGCTCAGTGCAGCATGGACAGAGATGTAAACTAACCAGCCATGAGAAGCTTCTGTCGGTCAATGCACACAAAAGACCTCCCAGTCTTTCCTTTTATGTCACCATTAGGGATGGGCCACAGGTTTTGCTCAGATTCAAGAACACACAGACTACCTACGTTTGAACAGAAAGATCTACCTGCATCAACATCATATGCCAACAACAACAACAGCTACATAGGCAGAAATAAGTGAATTTAGGGTCAAGTTTCTCTGTAATGTTTAATGGCAGGTCAACTGAACATAGGACAGCAGAACCAGCACAGGTGGCACTAACTGACTCAGCAGGTGGGTCCAATTAAAGGTAATTACGCTTAGTTAGCCGATCACAGATTACCTGCAGCTTATCGCCATATAGCTAGCGCAGCAGCCTAAAGGCTACCACCATCATAAACCTTTACCATGGCTACATGTACGTGTTTTAGATAGGCAGGCACAGCTGCGGGGCTTTCTCAGACGATGTCGATGTTGTGATGATGACTGAGAGGAAATCTACTTTCAAAAGGCATGTCTCCTAGAAATGTCCGAGCTGCAGTCAAGTGATCTGATCAAGCTACAGTACGGTCGTAAGCAGGCCACAGAGCTATATTTTCAACTCCATTTCCTGTAATTTTAAATATTTAAATTCACAAAGTGAGTTTGACAGTTCTCTCCAAAAGAAATTAGACAATGGAACAAGAAAAACTTATTAAAATGATCATTATTAATATCATTTAATATTATCCCTTCAGAGAGAGAGATGAATTAACTGTTAAAAAGGAAATCAAAAACTACTAAATTATGTTCTGTGCCCCTTTTTAGAGTTCGAAGTTACACTCCATTAAGGAATAAAGTTAACAAAAAACGTCAAGGAAAATTGCATTTTCGTCCTGCTCCTTCATTAAGGGCATTATTAAAAACAAAATAAAACATGCCATACAAAATAAGGTTGCATGATACTGTTTAGGTTTTTATTTTCCTTTTTACCTATACAATGTGCAGAGTGCTGTAGATGAGTGTCCCAATATTAAAGGCTAATGTATAAACGCCTTCCTGTACTTGTCTCTTCCCTCAGTGACTGGAAGAGTCAGAGCCGATTCTCCTCGGCGCAGTAATTGGTTGGTCATGTCAAGAAGACACAGTGAGAAATTGACGACTAACAGAAAATTCCTCCCTCCTGTTGTGATCATTTGCTGCTGTTGAATATTAAAAATGACACATTAAAGAACGTTACCTTGAAGCACCAATGTGAGTCCATTTTAATGGCACATTGTTCACTCATCAGAGCCAGTGCTTGATAGGTATTATTATGAATTAGCTGTGCAGGCAGAACAGTGGGATGAGGAGTGATGGGCAGTATCCTGCCTTAGAAGACGGAGCTCACCACTTTTCCTTCACTGGATTAAGCTACTGGCTTGCTAGTGTATGGAATAGATCTTATATGTACATATGAGGAAACCAGAGGGTGTGATAAACTGTTGGTAGTATTTGAAAACCATCAAGCCATCTTCTGTTTATTGATTTTTACTCCACAGTATTTACTGGTTTTAATACAAGGTGCTGTGGTGAGAGGATGTTTCTGCAATCATGTGGAGTCCTGGAGAGGATAATCCATACTTTTATCACAGCCTGCGTTTGCTAAAGCAGGGCGGCCGAGAGAGGTGAAAGCTGATGTGGAAGCCAGTGCTGCTGCTGGTGGGGCAGGTTGAGAGCTTCTTGCTGAGCAGCACCCTGTTTTTAATTATATATGAGGCAGAACTCACAGTGACAGAGAGGAAGTGCTCCTGAGAGTGAGGCCTCGGTGGCACATGAACACAGGGTGACTGACCAAGTCACTAAAAGGTCCCGTCACTCACATCTGAGTGGGCACTGACCCACTACACTGCCACAGCCCTTGAGAGGACGGGCAAGGAGAAGGTGGGGTGCCCTGTACATCCACAGCCCTCCCATGTGGGGTGGAATTTCTGTCTGCATCAATTATTCAAGAACCATCTTAGATAACACTCACGGGGAGGATGGATGAGGTCTATTTCTGTATGGTACTTCATAAGGATGAAGACAGGAGGCATTTTTTATTTTGTGTGCTGGTGCTTCAGACACTGGATAACCAGTACGCTCGTCTGTGCGGAGGAGAGTAAAGGTAAAACCTGAAGTGTCTTTGAAAAATGCTCTTAACACACTCTTCATTCTTTTCTCTTTGCCGACATACTCAGATGTCAGCACTTTGTGGGAAGATCTGAGACACACTTATATCCTGCATCTTAGGAAGTTTGATAAACAGTGGGTGTTGCCAACAGGGACCCGTACAAAGGTGACAAAAGCCTCACAAAACTGGCCTTTGCTCTGTGTTTTCACACTGCGCTGCCCCCCAAATGATCCTCCTCATCTCTTTGGTTAAGGTTTCTGAGGCTCCCAGACGGGCTGCATAGTTTCCATATGTGTCATTTTCTTTTATGAGTATCTACAGCATTCCTGCAGTGGTGGTTGATGCTTTCTGTGGCCACATCCTGTGAAGAACAACATGTCACAATGCACAAGAGTGCAGCACATCACAGCGGTGTGTGGTCACAAGTCTGAGAGATTTGACACTTCCAGCACACACAGGTCTCCTCTCATTTTAAACTTCATATAACCCTGCAGTAGTGAAGGTTTACTGAATGCTGATCATAATAACTGACTGTTTGATGATGTACAGTATCAGAGAGGATTGAAAACTAAAATCTAACATTTCTTCACTTTCTCTCCCACTGTTTCTATAGTTTATCTCTCCCTAATGACAATAACTCCAGTTGCATTCACGCAGTTATGGTGATTATGGTGTTGTTCATTTACAGCCAAAAAGACTTGCTTTTTACTTCTGGTAATATTTAGGCTTCAAATATCTAAATCGCATTCATTTTGTGAAGATAATCATGCTTTGCAAAATGTGAAAGTATCATAACATTTTGTTTACTGTGGAAATGAATCCTAAAACCTAAGAATTAGTTTCCTCATGGCAGTCTTTGAGATTTGTGAGTGGCTTTTAAGGTCGGTGGTTAAACAAGACATTTTCATGTTTCATTCTACGACATAAAATGCATCACTAAACACACCAGTCATGATTTCTTTAAGTGCGTATGTCTTTTAAAAACAGCCTTCAGAAGTCGCTAATACGACTACAGAGGTTTTGGGGGATGTTAACAACATCATCACATGAAATTTGATTTACTCACCAGTCAGCTTTAACAGTTCTCCTTGTGTTATTGCTTGTTTTTTTTTGCAAACTGTCACTATTTCTGCAAGAAGAAGGTCTTTTATAAGAGAGGTAAGCACGACATCTAATTAAAGGCTGAATGTTTTGTAGTGGTGATATTGAAGTCATGTGATCATGGTGTTGTTCATTTACAGCCGATAGATAAGCTTTGTACTCGTGGTGATATTTAGATTTCAAAATGTATAATAGCTGTATTCAAGTCTAAGTATCATAAAATTGTGTTTGTCAAAGAGTTTCTTTTTGCAGTAACCCAAGAGCAAATGTAAAAATCCCTCTGACTTTCTGTTGAGGGAACCAGGGTGATGCTTATATCGGTGTTATCAACAAAAAATTGTTACCCGTACACGAAAAGGTGCAGTGCAAGTGTCTAATTCCAAATAATTCACAACCTGAATGTTTAATCTTTGTGTTATTGCTTCACCGTCCAGAATAGCTACTCTCAATTCATTTAGCTTTATAATGAGGTCTGTAAATCTGTAAAAATTAAATTTGGTGTTTTATTTTGAGCAAAAATTTTGAGAGAGATAACATTATTTTCATTTTTAATTCCCCGTTTAAACATTTGTCATTTTTATTCTCGGTAAAACGTCTTTTAAAAGATGTGCTGTGAAAACAACGGCTATATTTGTTTGGGGAAAAAAATCAGTATTAATAATTTAATAATGATTACGACAATATTAAACTATCAAGCAAATTTGCATTCATAATTAGCACCACTGTTTACAATCCAATTATTATCTAATTAGAAGTTCGTACAAACCGGCTGTGAGTTGAACTTAAATGAAGACCATTTTTCTAAATGGTAAAAACTGGGGAGGCGTACTTGATAACAGATTTGCTGGTGAACGAACGTGTTATTAACTATTTTTCTAACAGAAATTGTGCAGAAATAGGTTTGGTATCTGTTTGAAAGCATTGACAGCAATTGTTTTGCTATGTGTGCGTAAAAAAAAAAGATGCTCCGGCCTGTGCACCCATGCTTGAGGTTGATGTGTGATTTTTTTTTGTGTTCACACAGTGCTATGCCTACATGTCAAAGGATCTGAGACATTTGATTGTGACAGAATATCCTCCACACGCATACACTTATTTCTGTCACACTCTGGAGTTTTTCGGTTGCAGTCCTGAGCACCAACTGTGATGCAGCGCAGAGACACGGGGGGATGTATACTGGGGTCATATGTGACCTGGGCCGGTCCCTGGTGAACATGGTTCTACTACACTGGTCCTGTCAGTCAGACGGCCAGTCGGTCAGTCAGTTTCGGGGAAAAACCGGGGGAGAGCGGAGACACGCAGCGAGAGAAGGAGCCCCACCGCAAGGCAGCAAGACAAGTATTCCCTCCAGTCAATCACAATCCACAGAAGCGCTCAAATGATGCAGGATCTTTCAACAGGCCTGCAGGGTGGAACCAGGTGAGAGAGGACCTAATGTCACACTCCATACACTAAGGTCGGTTCCTGTCAATTATCATAGGTGACATGGTGACTTAGAAAGCTGATACTGAACTCTGCAGCGCTCGGAGATGACCATATTACTGGTGTAAGTAAAACAAGCATCACTGGGACTCTGTGGAGGGTGTTAATCCCTGACTAATGAACTCTGCCTCTGCCAGTAGCTTCCCTGTTGCATCCCTGGACATCTCCACCTGTGTTTGTGTGTGTTCTTGTGTGTGGGGGGGTGGGGGGTGTGTGTGCGTGCACAAGTGTGTGTGTGTATGTGTGTGTGTGTGTTAGGGGATTCAGAAAGAGAGGGACAGGCTCCAGTCTCCCGTCCCTCAGCCTGACAGGCAGAACTCAGCCACACAATTTCACGGTTTGTGGGCAGTACACACCACTGCCTTCCCATCCCTGAGACCCAGAGACCCACAGAGTGTGTGTGAGTGTGTGTGTGTGTACGTGTATGTGTGTGTTAGCCTGTGCATATGAACATGAACACACACACACATGCACACACACAAACCAGCTCCCCTATTAATACTAGGGGAAAGAAGAAATCAAATATTAATCCTTCAACGCCCACCTGGAATTGAAAAAAAAAATGAGTGGACTTACCATTTTGTTATTGATTTCATGAAAATGAATTTCACAGACTTTCTCTACGATGTCTTCACTCTCAAAAGTTATGAAACCAAATCCTATGCAGGGAGAAACAGAGAAGAGGGGGGGGGGGGGGGGGCAAAGGAGGGAGAGAATGAGGTACACGTTAGTGGAGAACCTTAACAAAACTTTAGTAAGTAAAAAGAAAATGCACCAGATGGAATATCATCATGAGCCAGATCCAGAAACTCAAACTACATCTGTGGGGATTGGCTTGGGCATGGAAAAGAACAAGTGAACAAGACAGACATTGTCCTCTTTAAATCAAGAATATGATGAAATCTGCCACATTATTAAGGGCACTCGAGGACCTCTTCTACAAAGAGAAGATGGAAAACAGCACAAAGCTCATTTAATGAGATTCAGGGAGCTAGGGCCCAGCATCTGAATTTCATTAAATGCATTTTGTGTTCTTTTTATTGAAATCTCACTGTATAACAAGCCCTCGTTTTTATGTTAATGCAGGCCTTAGAATGAACGTGTCGTTGACAGTGGGATTTTCATGCCATATTTATAGGATAAAAGCTTAACCCCTCTTTTAATACAAAGACAGAGAAACAAGATGGTTTCAGACTTCTGAACACAAGTGGATTGCAATGCTCTCCTCTGTGTTTTGATGGTGATGCACAAAGCAATCTAGCTTCTGTATGGCTGCGGTTGAAAGGAAAACTGATATTCTATTACTTTTGCAAAAGGGGAAACTGCACAAAAGAGAAACAGTTAGTGAATAAAGCAGCAAGTGGGACTGAAAGGAGATGAGTTTCTTTTCAAAATGGCAAACACCCGTTGATGAAATAAATTCACATCAGACCCGAGCTTAAACAGCGGTCACTCGGAGCAACAAGCCATATGACCGACACACACTCCGCGGAGAGCAACCGTCAATTTGTTTCCACGGAGCGTGAGACGATACAGTACCAACAGTCACCTGCTAAATGCGGAAAGGTACTGATGTTGTCGAATATTGTCCCATTTCTACAAGTTAAGACGAGGGAGGGGAAAAAAGCACTCATTCAGCCATCAGCTTCCAGTCATCACCCACTTCACAGGACGAATCTCAAGGTCACAGAAGCTTTTTAGAGCCTCGCCATCCTGCACATGTGCACATATTCACACACCGACACGTTCTGTGCAGCAGCTTATGGGAGAAATTTCTCAGCTCTCAGAGATTTTTCTGTGGTAATTTATCCCTTTAATATATCTGGTTGGATCGGGCAACTGCTATGTGACAAATCAATGGACAGGGCTGCTTCATGTTAGTGTTAGATTAGATTTTGTAATCAATCTGATCAAATATCTTTCTTATTTTTCATGTAAGGCATATAACTTCCAGGATAAGCCGATTCCCATCTGTTTGAATACAAACTGTGTATCATATTGATCAAATGATACTGATAAAACATTATAAAATCACACGTGTCATGTACACCTTACCATATATCTCATCCATATCATTTACCACAAACGTTATGGTGAATATTATATTATCTCCACATTCACATCCATGCAGAAGAAGCTAAATGAAGTGTATTATACATTAGTCTCTTAAGCGGCTTATTTTATTAATTCATCAGATCATCCAGAAAAATACAGATTTCTTTGTCAGTATCAGTTTGTGCTGCTTACCAGGCAGCCTGTCACAAACAGTGACATTTATACTTCTGTTATACTGTCTTTATCTCTCACTCGCATTTTTCTTCTCTGCTCCTCCTCCAGCTCCTCCACCATAAATAACAAAACACTCGCTCTCCTCAAGCCGCTGCTGCTACTGACACAAGCCAGAACATATCAAAAACCGTCTTGTCAAGGGAAGGGTTGGAAACCTAACGTGCGAGCTAATTAAACACGGGCACACATCTAATCTAATGAGATCTTATGAGACAGAATATCAATTTCCATTGAGACGTCTCAACGCTGAGTCGTGGCGCGAGCACGTCGCACATGTGTGAGGGCTGGGCGGGGAGATGAGGGACCGGCGGTGACGACATGCAGCAACGGGAGGCGGGGGGAGGATGCACCGTCTTCTCCTGCTCACCCTACCTTCATGCCAGCGCAAGGAACACTTTTGACAACCAACAAATCAACCGCCAAGAGTAATTTGTCACAGTGGAGTGTGGGTAGAGGGAGTGGAATCTGGGGGGGAATGAGGGCGTAAAAGGAAAGAGAAAAAGGTGGAGATGAAAGGAGAGGGGGGTGGAGAGAAAGACAGAAAAAGTGACAAGGAAAGAGGTTAACACACATGGCCCCTGTCGCCACACTCCTTCCTGCTGCCACAGGCAGCTCCTCCATCAACTGACAGGACATTTTCCAGTGCGCCATTATATCCACCGGGGTCAGGGCCAAGCCACACCACCGCATATACCACCAGCAGGGCCCTTCCACCCATGACTGGATCTGTTTAAATGAACAAAAAGACATTTTGTGGTAGTGTAAACTGCTGCTGGAACATGTCTGGTACACAAACACAAAACCCTCACAACAACCAGTCCTATTTTTCTGTCTCCTTGGCTCAGCTCACTCCTCCTTGGTCAGTCCCCTGTGGGCTGACTGAACCTCTGGCCCTGCCACTGCAGTCCTTTCCACTACTATCCTATTTTACAGACCTTACAGACAATTACAGGCCACAAAATAGCACCAACAGAAGCATTTCTGTCTCCCAGCCTCCTTCTGCAGGATGTCAGCGAAGCGAGATTATCCTCATGTATCCTGGCCCTTCTCCTCCAACCATCCACACATGGCAAGAGGATGACCTCCACAAGACTATTAAATACTGACAGCACTGACAGACACAAGGAGAGAGGTGTCAACATGCTCACACTGAAGAAGCTTCCCACAGCTTGAACAATACCTCGTAAATGGAAACACACGGATGTCTGATATGAAGGCTGATAATAGGTGTTGTGTGGCCAGTGGTTGAGGCCTCGTGGCTGCACTTGCTCACACTTATTAGCCAGAGCCGGGCTTGGCCTCATCTCATCGCTCCACAGAATCGGCAGGGAGCCCAGTTTCACGGCCTTTTACCAGCTTCATCATACTCGCTCTTTATTTCACACTCATTCCAGCTTCTCTGCTTCTGTTGCTCCAGAGGAAAAAAGCTGATTCTGCCAGCCACAGATAATCATAATCCTTTATTAATAAACTTGCAAAAAAAAAAAATTCTAAAAATACTAAAATTTGCCTTATGTCCTTATGATGTATTTATCATAGATTTATGAGGGACTTCAAAATATACCTATTAACATTTGTTCATTCATAACAGGTGGAGGTAGTATAGTACACCTGGTGCTGCCTTCACAGGTCAATGTTAAGCATTTTTTCTATAAAAAAAGAAAGAAAGAAAAAAGAAAAGATTTTTGTTGTTCACACCAATTGGATAAAACCACACACACACACACACACACACACACACACACACACACACACACACACACACACACACACACACACACACACACACACACACACACACACACACACACACACACACACACACACACACACACACACACACACACATCCCCCAAAATTCAACAAATAATCATAAAGATATCTTAGCATTTGGCTCAATTATGCCAGCATATGCAAAGATGAGGGAGTTTCAGTCGGTGGATGAATGTTCATTGTTATTTGAATTGCTCCAGCCTCTTAGACATACAGAAGCATAACCGTGTATTTCTAATGCTTCGACAATAACAACTGCATTGCTCCTAATTAAAACTGCATCTAATGAGAGGCGCCTGCTGCTCTACCAGCTCTGTCAATACAGGATAAGGAAGTGGGGCGACCTGGAGAAAGTGTCACTTGTGTCCTCTGGTACACAGTGTGAAGGTAATGGAGCCCCCCTGCTTTGCACTGCACAGGCAGATACACACATGTACAGACATATAATACACATATACACACACATACTGTAAACACAAACGCACAGACAAGCACTTATATTTATATGGGTTTGCGACGCGTCCTAGGCTGCAACTTATCCGCCTTTACAACTGCTCCTCCTATACTTCCCTTTGCTGAATTGGTTATCCTGCCCTAATTATGCATGATCAAACCTTCATCTGTCCAGTCAGGAATAAGTCTACAGAAAGTTCCTGCTCTGCATGTCTGTCTGTGTGCCCCCAGCTTCCAGGCACCAGCTTCTTATAATGCAGAGAAGCAGACAGAGGCAGTCCGAACACCCACGGCACAGTTAGAGGCCTTTGATCAGTATTTCCGTCAGCTATTACTAGAGATCCAGAGCCCTGGGCGTTAATCCCCTGTTGAATAAAGTTAACACCGGGAACTTTCAAACAGCACGGGGCACATACAGCACAGAGAAAAGACAATTGAGGGAGAGCCAAATTGAGGAAATAGCGAATAAGAAAAGATCAGATGGAAGAATCAGTGTTAATGTTACGAAAGGTTGACTGTTGAAATCAAGAAAAGGTTTGAAAATATCTGATGTTTGATATGAAGTGTTTGTGGATGGTTGATAATGAATGAAAGGCTCAATCAATCACTTATAGGCCCCGGCTGCCAGGGGAGCTCCCATGATGTCATGGGAGGCCATCATTATAACAAGCAGCATGATGGTGCTTTAATACAACATGATATACTCTCCTCCATTTCTCTCCTCTATCCCATTTTGTCCAAGGTTTCTTCCTCACAGGGGGACCGGCTGGGTTTCTCTCTATCGTAAGATCTTGACCTTACTTTGTAAAGTGAGAGCACAGCACATATGTTCTGATTTGGCCCCGCTTCATAAATAAAATTAAACCGAGGGCACAAGTAGGCTTGTTTTCTACATGTGCTCAACAACACTCACATCTCATGACTAAAAAGTACATATAGTGTGCACCAATGCATATTTGATCAACCTTTCCTCAGTGCAAATGCAGCCTCCCTCTGGTAACCAGATCTGACACTGAATTATCCAGAAGCAAAAACAAATACAGATTTGGTTTATTAGTGGTTAATATAGAGACAAACACAAAGAGAGAGGCAGAGAGACAGACTAGGTCCCTTAGCCATGCCCAGATTCCCTAATCACAAATCAAGACAGCAGTTGATAAAAGTCCAAAATAAATAAATGTGACTGCTGTGATGCATGTGAGTCCGAGGGGAAAAGTGAAGATGGACGACGTAAAATGAATCCCTGAAGTGTAAAGTACAGTGAGCCGTGAGCATTAAAGATAACAGACAGAAGAGTTTACTGTAGCTGCAAGTTTAAGTTCTTTCTTGAGGTATCTGTCCTTCTTGCAATGTATTGTGCTGCGAGATCCAGTTTTGAGATTTGGAGTTGCTTCCAATTGTTTTAATCAAAAAGATCATAGAATATCTCATTATTATGAGAAATGGCTTCTTCCAGGAAATGAAACCGTTTCACCCTGCTTTTTCCGACATATTTTGTTTTTGTTCCTTTTCAAATATTCTACTAAGAATCACAAACATAAAACAGATTACACCCAGAATTCGCAGAACCCAAATAAGACTCAATGATGTCAAATTACAGCCCACACTTTTTTATCAATCTGGAACATACCATTTTTGTGGAGGTGACAAGTCCAATATGAATATAACATTAAGTAATTGAAGTAGAGCCGGCCTAGACTCAAGTGTTGTTTGATCAAAAACAATTCAAGAGAAATAAACAAATATGTTTTTTTGTGGCTTATTAAAAATAATTAAGACGCAGCATGACACAAATTTCCATTTGAATAGTGCAGCACAGAATGCATTAAGGCCATATTCAATAATGCTGTTTATGTGTTGTGTATTCTATTTTATTTACCAGGTAGTAGCTTAAGTGTCTGACTCATCTACTGAGCTCAAAGCTTAATGTTAATCGAATGGGCCACCAGCCTTATAGTGCTGTGCTCTCACCACTGTGATGCCGTTGCAGCAGCCAGAGTGCTCATGATGATGATGCCGTTGATGTAACAAGGACAATTACTAATGGGAAGTACAAAGGTTTAGTCTGTTGAACCGAACATATTTGATCTGGGCTCTGAGGCTCTGTTTGCAAAATGATAATGAAAGAAAACACGTGACAAATACAAGAAAACACATGATGTAGGTATGTATACAGTATATGGTAGCCAACCTTCTGCAACATGTCAACATGAAGGTGAACATTACGTATGAGCGGTATGAGCAAGTGCCAGGTGGTTGAAGAGATGGTTTAGAATTGGTCCACAGGTACCACATATGGTGTTTTGTTTGTTGAGCAGCAGCTCTAGGGCTTTTAGATGCTGGAACTTATTGGTTTAGACGGCTTCGAAAGGACATCTCATTATTGATCACTGAGAAATGTCTCACAGGATTTTTTTCATAACACAATGAAATCAAGTATTAGGCCAGAGAACAATTAGACAGAAACAGTGATTGTAAATTGATGTAATTTGATTTCAGTGTGATTGTTGTTTTCTGCATGTTTGGCCTTTTATCATTTCATGATGCCACAGTGAGTTTGTACTTCTCACATCAGAATCACTTGACAATCTTTTCTTAAAGGGACAACGAGGAGTTTTGGAAAAGCGAAGCGTTTTCACACTACATTTATGAGCCTCCGCGCGCACCGTAAAATTCTTTTGACCAGCGCAAGACGGACTCATGTTTTCATTCATCAAGAATTAAAGTCAGAGGTTCAAAGAGGTTCACATACAGTCGCAGTTCCGACCATAAACGGCGATTCAGCTGCGTTATTCTCATGACTCGTTGCGAAACCGAAAGTAAAAAACGCTGGTCGGCTCGACCAGCATCTCCGCCACCACTAATAATAACAAAATGACGATAGAGACAGAACGATATATTTATCGAAAATGGGCCCATTAACAAGTGTGGGTAGCGGAGATTCATCCACATTAACGTGAGACTTTTTTATAACCGAATAGAAACTCCTCGTTGTCCCTTTAAATTCGAATCAACCAATATTACTTCCAAATTATAATTATTAACTATTACCAAAGATTTCTGAAAGCTGAAGATAGAAAATGGGAGCTATACAGTAACTGGAAAATACAGCTTTTCCTTTAAATTAAAAACATACCAAGGACAACATAGTGCTCCATTTGAAGTATATACGGTGTGATATATGGGTCAATATTTTCTACTATCCCAACCAATAGAGACCCGCAAATGGATGGAAGTGCTGTATATGTTTATTAAATGTTTACAGTACAACGTGCCTGCTTCCTCTGCATTTTCTGCAGAGCCACTGTGCTCAGCATGCATGCTGAGGGAACTAGTTTGTCTGTGCCTCTATGTAGGTCAGCTTTCAGAGTTGGCCATCAATTTCTACTGTCCTACTTAAAGAGACACCCCGTCTCCATACACAAACACACAAACAGGAAAACACACAATTACGGCATTTGTATTACATATGAAGACTGTAACTCGGACTCATAACCTGGACTCGCGCAGTCATTGATTGCATTCATGTTCTAATCAAAGACATTTATTTGAGCCATAACTCCGAAACACGTTGCTCGACAAAGCCGGGCTGTCAGCTCATGTCTTGCCGAGTGTGGTCAGCAGTAACAGGCATCTCAATAAAAACACAGCGCCCGTACTTGTGAAATGAATGCTGCTCTCTCCACCTCTTCGCTGCACTTTCAAACACTCTAACTCAAGAAAGACCCTCATTACTGCTAAACAATGTACCCCTAAGTGTGAATTTCTCTCCTCCTATATGATCATAAAGGCTCCTCTAGCAACAACTGAATGGAAGCAATTATCTGCAGAGAAGGTGACTAACTACCCCTTTGCTCACTAGCACCCAGCAGTAAGCCATAGAGCTAAAAAAGAGCACTTGATGATTAAGACAAAGAAACCTAGGCAATATTTGAGAATATTCTAAAATTCACAAAGACTCACTGAGACACATTTCCTCTGTGAGGAAACGGATAGCACAGTGAATGTGAAGAAGAAGTGACTGTGACTGTGAGGAGAGGAAGCCGTTCATGTTCACAAGAGCCTTTCTGTGTCAAGAGATTCAGGTTAAATCTGAGAAAGATCCTCTTTCCATTTGAGAAGCAGCTCAGGAATTCACCTGGAGAGACTGGGTGACCTCCTGAAAAGATGTCAGGATCTTTATGGAGCAGAATGAGAAATATACTGTGCCTTTATAAATATATCTTTTATAAATTCATATTATAATTACTGGAAAAGTATCAGTGCAACAAAGCGCAATAGATAGATGGTGCCACCGAACTAAAGCGGCATGTCGGCTGTGTGGAGCTTTTATAAAGTGTGTGAGACTGTCATAACTCACACCAGCCATAATGCATGCTAAAAATGATGGGTATCAGTCGTGGATCAGCCGATCTCACTCATGGATGATCTGTATCGTTGGCAGAAAAACATGATTGCTGCATCTCTATCTAACGAGCGTTGCACTCCGTGGATTTCTGGCACTTGTAACTACAATCACATTGATTCGGTGGCACTGTGTCATAATATGCACAGAGCACTGCAGAAGAAGAAAAGAGTCATAGCTTTCCTCAAGGAATTTCCTCCAGAGAGTGTCTGTTTATTTGGTTGGAGCTATACACTTGTTAAATAACAAATAAAAAAAGAGACACAAGTCAGACAAATTACACCTGGCAACCTAGACAATATGGGGCAATTTAAAACTGAGCTTCAACACTGACAATTGCTAAGTTCTAGGTCTTGAGCACATGGGCTGTGTGGACATCATGGAGCTCACCTGCTGTTTTGTTTCACATGGAGGATGTGCAGCGACGTAAAAGTGCAAAAGGGCGTTAGGGTGATGTGGAATGTAGATTGAAGAGCGAATGTGCTATACTCTCAGTCGCATCACTGATCTCATCACTGTGACACAGCTGTGCCAGTCACAGGGAAGCGTGGCAACAATAGCTCAACAAATGGAAAGATGCCTCTTCTGGAAAACACACGGACGGTGCCGAGCTGCAGACAAGACGTGGTGTTGCTTTTTACTCAATTTGTGCAATAACATTAAAATAATGATTTAAAAAAAAGTTGATGATGATTTATGTCATTACATCAGTCCCACTCTTCTTTGATTTCACATCTATTGTATCTCATCTTGCATTTGCAGCATTGTGTATTCCAATAATAAAACATGAATCACTGCTTTTGGTTATAAGTGACAATTACGTGCTGGATTAATCAGACGCTGTAAATCATTGAGTCTTGCAGAAAAACAACAGAATACTGAGATAGCACAGCCTGGCGTGTGGAGGTGTGTGGTTATTCCTTTAGCAGCCTGGTGTCATTTGCACGTGATTTAATCAAAGTAAACACGGTGGACAGCTGTGCTTAATGGCACAGTACTCTGGCACAGCACTTCTCAAATCAGACGCTGCAGATTTATCAGCATATCTGTCCTGCTGCCTTCAGACAATTGCTGCCGCAGCCATTTAATGAACTCACTGACTGCGAAGGTTTTCATATAACATCAGCTATGGATAACAGACAGTCCAAGAGTCACTCCTCTGCACTTATTGATAAATGCATGGGGACTTACACAGTCACTTCAGCTTTGCTTTTAACCTAGAAATGTTTCTTTTTAATACGGATTTTGACACATCTTCTGGTGTTTGATTAATAGTTTATTTACATTTAGAATTAAACTTCCACACGTTTGCTCTGTACCGGCCACGTTTCAATTTAAAACTGTAAAAAAAGTGAAGCTAGCACTGGTTGTTGCATGCAATGAAATTAAAGCCAAATAATGTAATGCAATTGATCATTCAAAAAAAACAAAAAAACAAAACAAAAGGTCAGCTGTAAGTAATGCACCTGAAAATGAAGCAAACAAGACAACTAAGTAATAATGAGGTCAAGTATACAGCCACGAGCTAGTAAGTTTGGGGTGAGGTTCCAATCTACATATCTGGGGTTACAAATGTATTTCAAGCCAGTTGTTCATGCACAATCATGTGAGAGCAGCAGCATCACTGGCTTATTTCAATGATTAATCACAATAGGCTATATTCTGATTCATGCTCCACTTGATCCTACTCTCCTTGCACTTTGCATTAGAGAGCCAAATGAATTGATATCTGTGTGGTTTTCACACCTATAAAAACCCACTGACGTACTGTATTCCATGTAACCAGACACATCAAGTAATAGTACCTGCGCTTCACGGTCTGAGCGGTGAGAGGGGCTCTAGAAACACATATTGGTAAAGCAGGGCTCAATGCTCGCACTTTACTGGGACAAATACAGTAACTATTTTTGTAGGCTGTGGCAATTAGGTCATGAAAATACTTGGGCAGTTTCCCAATAAGCTCAGTCCATTTGAGAAAGAGAAACTGCTCTCTTTGTGTTCTTATTTCTCTTTCTCTCACCATGCGTAATATCCTGAAACCTTCTCTTCGCAGTAAAAGTGTATGATGGCACAAAAATAACTTTTTTCAATCTGATACCCCGTAACACAGGCCATTGATATCAGTGAATGATTCAACATCATTTGAAATAATTTATAGAATCTATACCTGTTAACTGTGAGACCTGGATTTGATTCCCAACTATGAAGGTGTCACTGCATTTCTTTTTTCAAAGTTATTTTTTGGGGGCATTTCTGACATTTTTTAAAAAAAAGCGATACTGCCAGTGAGAGAAAGAGAAGCTGAGAGATATGGGGAGGCATGATCTGAAAATCAGCATTAGCTGGAGTCCAACCTGTATTGAACTTCAATGGTGTGTGCTGGACCAGGTGAGCCACTGAGGTGCTCCGCTTTGTGTCAGGATAGCAGGGGCGCATTGAAGGTGTGCTGCATGTTGGTTGAGTGCGCACAACACCAGCAGTGGCAAATAGTACTGTAAGTGCAGGTCTGTGTGTTCACGACAACAGAACATTGTTTGCACGGACAGTTCTACTATAAAAAGGGAAAGAATCGAAACCATCATAATAATCTAATATGCCCGACACTATCTGCATGGATGAATCAACCCAAGTGGACATTACAGCAAATCCACTGTTTTAATGGAACTACAATATCCCAAACAGACCAAGTTGGCAGGAACCAATCAACAATCAGCAGTGGTAAAAAAAAAGCAGCGAAACGGGTGCTTGTAGTAACAAAACAGAAACTTTTTAGACTTGATGAAATTTCAACCTGGATAGTCACAGGCCATGAGGTCTCAGTTAGCAGGCACCACGTGGTTCCTTGAAGGCATCTTGCCTACAGTAGATGCTGGAAGGGCTCTATGCTCAGACATTATTAAAAAAAATAAATAAATAAAAAAAAAGTTAATGTGAGCCACAAACATAATCGATGAAGAGACCTCTATCCATGATAAGGTGATGGAAAAATTAATGTTCTCTCTTCTGGCGTAATCCAATTCTGCTGGCTAATATCCATAGCACAAATGCACATCCCCCCCCACACACATACCGTACACACACAAATACACACTCACACACACACACACACACACACATAGAGAAACAGAGGCAATAACCAAGAGAGGTCAAAACAGACATAACCACCGAGCTCCTCTGCTTGAGCCAGAGTTATCCCTCCATCTCTTCATGGTGCCACTGTATCTTGCCTGAAGACGTATTGTATTTGTGTGCAATACTATAGAGGCTCATCTCATATGCTGACACACACACTCACACACACACACAGCGTAAGCAGCTACAGATGCAGAGGCCAAAGACAAATACAAGCAAGGTTGGGTAAACACTGCTGTGGGTGAGACGAGCCAGGCAGCGAAGACAAGTGTTTCGAATATATGACTTATAAAATTGTGCAAAACTAAACCTGAACATAATTGCTCACACTGATAGAAATTCTTTAGCACAAATGGAGTATGGGTGTAATGAGATCCAAAGGTCTGAACCACAAGGGGATTCTTCATTCAAGAATGTCAGACTCTTTTGTGCCGAGCAATAGGCTGAGCTTAATAGATGTCTCAATTTCTATCACATATAGTAACAACCGATGCAGGGAGGAGGCGGGGGGCGGGGGTGGGGGCTAGGAGTCCTTCCAAAAGCCTTTGAGTCACCGTGATGAATTTCTTTTGAGGGTTTTGAAGCAACGTGGGCCTGGGAATGAATGAAACAGATATGCACCTTTTGTGTTTGCTGACCTATTGATATAGATATCAATTTCATTCAAGTTAATTAGCATTTCTCATTCCTGATGAAAGTGGGGAATCAGGAAGGGGAATAATGTGCGGCAGGTGAACGCAGAGAGATGGAGAGGATGATCACTTGGAAGTTTGTACATGGGGGACAGCATTTGGTGTGAACAGAATAGAAAGGCAGGATGCTGTTGATGCCAACACCTCCCACCAGAGCCTCTACAAGGGGAATTCACTCACTCAGGGACTCAAAAGCATTTAATCAAAATAATCTTCTGCAAACAACAAGGCTTTACAGGACTGAATTACGTGCAAGGAGGGTGCAAAGTAAAATTGATTTAAGTGAATTAGGCCTCTCGCTGCCAGTATGGCCAGATTGTTATTAATATTTAAGCATGGGGGTATATTTAAAGGCATGACACAGTAGCAGTTCATCTGAAATGAAGAACACTGATGATGCCACTTTGCAGAGCCCCATTACCATTTAGCAGAGATTGCTTTCATTGAGTGAGCCAAATGCTTAGAGGCAGAATTGCCACTTGTGTTTACTTTACAGATGCTGTTATGGTGTTACGGTGAGGAAGAGTACTGTTCCCACAGAAAGCCTTTCTCCACATGTGCACGTTCACAAACACACACACACACACACACACACACACACACACACACACACACACACACACACACACACACACACACACACACACATGGGTTCTCCAACCATGACATCATGGTCTCATCAAGCGATGCACAATGATGTCATTCTGATACTATTGACCCTTGCAATCAAGACAGGCTTCGCTGATTCACCAACACCCCTCTTTCATCAAATGTCTCTCTCTCTTTCTCACACACACACACATTTGCACACACACACGCACACACCAGCACAATTTAAGAGCTGCTGGGTTCTCAAAGTCTCGCAGCATAGTTCAATTGCAGACAGAATCTGTTCACAACATCCAGGCTTCGCTTAATTGCTTACTTGCACTATAATTGGGTATATAATCAAAGGATAAACCGAACACAGTGCAGCGTCTTCGTAAATTCGGAATATCCTTTCATCAATGCCTTTGGGCAGTGATTAGTATAGATGAGAAAGCTCCACGGACAGCCGTAACTGCTGCTTATTTTATGTCTTTGTTGAAGTTATTCATCTCGTTTATTTGTGTTTGTCTTTAATGTTTGCTCCTGCAAAGGGACACCTGAAGAAGGATAAAGAGAGGTCAGAATCTCATACTAGCACTAACAGATGCCAACTAAAGGGCCGACCAGAAGACACTGTGGCACGTCTACTGTCCCACAAGACTCTTTGAGGTGTTCTACAGAAAAAAGTTAAGTGCTCACTGCTCAGGCCTTAAAAGAGGTTTACCACCCAGACTACAGCTGCTTCATTCTTCTACCAGATTCGGATTTAATCCTAAAAAAACAATCAATCAATGAAACAAACTGGATTTCATCACTGTAAAAACATTTTTATTCCATATGAAGTGTTTTCAAACCAAATAACTGATGAGACAACATGTGGTCAGTGATCGTCAGAAGTCCCATGAGCCTTCAGTCAGCCACCCTCATGTTAAGTCACACTCTTGCTGCACTTACAGAACTGAAAAGACTTTGCGTCTCTGTTTAGTTTCTCTTCCTCTCTCTGAATTTTAACTTTTAACTCAGCCCTATTTTGCAGAGGGGGAGCTCATTTCAATCTCAAAGCTGACATCTGTGGAGGCAATGCAAGCTCTAAATGAGTGGATTTAATCCTGTGCAACAACGCAGGAGCACAGGAAGTATTCACGCGAGAAGCTGAAAGAGAGCGAGCAAGCTGCAAAAAAAAGATGGAGAAGAGGAAGAGTGAAAAGGTGACAAAAAAAACGAGGAGATAGGATTTTTTGCAACCTCCGCTCATATCTTTCTATCTGCAGCAGCTGCACTGTTCGCTCATCCAGGAGAGGAGAGGACCTAAGAAGGAAGGGACCGACGAGCAGCTTTAACAGATATTTATTCATGCAGTGAAGCAGATGAGGTATTGGAAGGGGCTTCAAAGCAGAGGATGGCTCCACGTCCTGCATGGCCTTCTCCTCTGGCTAGGCTTTCTGTATTTGGCCTTTGAGTAAGGGGCTGATCAATCCCCCAGCATGTTGCCAGGCTCTAGACCCCCCATTACCAAGAGGCTGCTCTTTGAACAAATCCTGCCAGGGGTCACTCTCCCTACGCTTCATCATCTTAAAGGTCAGACACAACAAATGGCATGGAAGACAGTTCTGTCCCTGGCACTAAGCCCATAGCTGACCGCTAAAAGCGTCTGCAGGCAGGACAGCTTGCAAACTGGCCTGCCACTGTCAGAGCTGACTGGACGACTGGTCATTTCCACCCAAAAGTTGCATACATTTCAAACAAATTTACAAAATTTGGAAAAAGAAAATGCAAATTGGAGCATGACTCCATCAAAAAGTGTTATGCAAATATTCCCAAGAGAGCGTAAAAAGATTACCATAATACTCAAATAAAAGCTGATATTTAAATAATGTCGGCGTTTCAGATGACAGCCCGGGGTGCAGTCTGTACAAACAAATAAAGGCCAGAGGAATAAAGCACAAAAAGTCAGAAAATACTGGTATTTTTTAAAGTACTGAACAGAAATAATGGTCAGATTCATTGATCGAGTGATAAAATGTTGTATCTTGATGTTGGAAAAACTATAATTAACAAAGGTAATACTTCCTTGCTTCAGAGTAAGAGCCTTCTAGCGGAGGTACAGTAAAGGACTGTGGTCCTCCAAATGCCCGATTAAAATGGGGAAACAGTTGAATACAGCAATAATCTAACACAGCAAAGAGAGGATCAGACAACGGGGTGGCCTCTTTGAAAAATTTTGTGAAACGCACACTTATCAAGCAGCGGAAATTACAAATAAAAGCCTGTCTCCTCTAATAATAGCCTATCCTCTCTGCAGTTGAGCTAAATCAGCCACCATTTGAACATTTATGATACATAATTAAAGGAGGACCAGTCACTGCATTGGCTTTTTATTGTTGCTTCCCACCTAAAATGAAATGTTGTATAAATTAATTAGTTTCTCTGTACACACATACACACGCACACACACGTGCACACACACACACGCACAGACACACACACACGCACACACACACACGCACACACACACACACACACATGCACACACACTTTTAGCTAGTTGCCTTTTTGAAAGGAAATTTGTGTAATTTAAATGAGAAGCGGCAGATGCAAATTTCATAATGTCATTAACTATGCAAAAACAAAACAAAAACAACACACGACAGTTCAATCAGCCTTTTACAAGATTTTCTTTGTTGATACTCAAAGTTTTTAAAACATATTCCTTATATTTGTATTTCTAATTGCAGAACAAATTTAAAACCAAGAAGGAGAAAGGATTAAAATGTTATAAATGTAATGAAGGAGAGTGAATGCCAGCCAGGACAGACACAAAGACAGAGTAGCATGAGCAGTGATCGAATAACTGGACATTACTGACGTTACATTACATTTACCTCCGCGCAGCCACACACATCATGCACTAATAAAATAAAGGCAGCCATTTCTAAGGCAACACACAAAGAAGGCGAGCGAGGCAGCAGAGAAACAGGAAAAAATTACGAGACTCTTCATCTGGACTTGCACCTGCACCTTTTCAGTGAAGGCTGTTTGCTTAAAATGACAGCTTTTCAATTTGATGAAACGAGTGTGCACACCTGATATCTGCCACTTAACACAGAGATCAGGTGCGCACATGTAGATACTTAAGCCATGAAGTTGCTCCCTTGAAAAACAAGATGCACCAAATGGGACCTCAGTGTGGTAAAAAAAAAAGAAAAAGAAAAAAGAAAGAAAGCCTGAGCCATACTCCACAGTTGATCCTTTGGGGGAACAAACTGATAGATAGTCACATCAACAGCATACACTACTACTATTACCCTGCACAATATACTATTGTTTTCAATACAGGTAATACTAGAAGATACTGTATTCTAATCAACGAATAAACTTAAAATGTCACTGCAGTAAATGTTGACCTGTACTGAATTAGGAGGGGTCACATTTAGTTAACTTAATCAAAAAAAGTGTTAAATGTTTCAAACAGTCGAGGTGATGTCACTCAATCGCAGTGAATATATGTCCACATTGATCAGCGGCTCAATTAAGCAAATTAGCCGAATACGGTCCTCTCACAGGTGTTTTCAGTTCTTCTGGCTGATTAGACCTCAGATAAGAAGATACTGAAGATATGTGGAGCCGTGCTGTGAATTAAGTGAGGTCACAAACTACTTCTGCTAATTAGAAACCTAAATGTGTATGTCGCAGCAACAGGTGCAATAAAACCAGCAGGGTGGTTCAATAGCAGTCAATCACGGTCTGGTCTCGAGGTCTAATCAAGCAAAAATGCCTGAAAACCAAATGCACAGGTGGATGGTGAGTGTTTTTTTTTTTTTTTCTCGCAGCGCACGTTTCGACTTGTCGTAGTACTGTAGGAAGGGGCACAGGTGCTGCTAATAACATTAACGATACAGTCAACTAGTGTCTCTGTGAACAGTCAGTTAGTTAGTAACACACAGGTCTGGATGGGGAACAGCTAAGTGGAATGCAGCAACTATTAATCAGTGTTATTAATTACACCTGTGCATTTTCTGCCATGACTAGTCAAAACGACTGCTGTGGAAAAAAATAATAAAAGGTTCGACCAGTGCATTGACAATAAGTGAGTGGCCAAACAAACAAGCAGGTGGACAGAGCTGATAGTGAAGGAGAAGTAGTTTAGAAAAGAAAAGGCCTTTGGAGGATTTACTGAAATACCCATGTACGCTGTAGCTTTATACCAAACAAAGACTGAAGACATACAAGCACCTGGTTTCCCCCTGTACGTTGCTGTGCTGCAATGCCATTAAGTTGCAATTACACATGGTGACACCTGGGCCAGGTGAGGGGGTGGGGGTTGGGGAAGGGGGCAGAGAAAAAGAGGGAGATAAAAGTAGCTTTAACTTGCTTTTGTTACATTTTTGTTAGCTTTTGATATAGAAAAACTTCACAGTCAAACTGGCCACTGGGTATAACAGGACAAATCCCTGTTGGGTTCAGTGTGTGTGTGTGTGTGTGTGATCGAGGACAGCCCTCCATCACTTTTTCACTCCAAATGAGAAAATGAAATATTTACAGACCCAATAATGCCATTGAAATACATTTTTAAGTGCGAATCTAATGTCTATGAGAATCTAATCATCATGAAAACGTGTGTCATGTAACACGGACACTAATAATAAATGAATTTGGTCAAAGTTGTAATTCTGATAATTCAGGTGTATTGATTAATTCATAATGTCTAATGCATCGATTCACATTGCAAGAAGAGATTGAAACCGCTTCATGTAGGTTATACAGAGGCCACATGCAATCATGCATAAGGAGATCCCTGAATACCTTAGCCACTGACAGAAGAAAAAAAGAAGATGCACAATTGATGAGAATATTGCCACTTCATGCGCTATATGATATCATAAGAATACATGCTTTGTGCAGTGTAAAATACCATAAAATCCTCTGTTTTTTCAGCTGCCAAGAATGAAAATCTATTGGCAGTGTGCTGCGTGAGCTTTGACAAGTTTGGCCATCTAGAAGAGATGTGTGGTGATTATCTGGATGGGGCTACTCTGTCTGTCTCGCTGCCCCAATAAAGCCATGATGCCAGAATATTCGCCTTTGGCTCCCAGGTCTGAAATTGCCACTAAAACTGACTTCTGTAACTGCTGCTGCACAGTTGTGACATTAGACAACTTCTAGCGCGCTGACCATAAATTATTTAAACCATCCTCTAAAAAAGGAACCAGTCTCGGTTTTCCGTATTTTCAAATACGCAGGAAACTACAATCGTCTCGGTGTGGACGGCGGCGGCATGTGTTTGTGTTTCTTGGTGTCTGTGGGAGTGTGTGCCTGTGAAATGGGCATGCATACAAGCGAACGAGACATCTCGAGATATGTAATATGACATAATGTCTCCCCTGCTCGAACCCCCAGCTGCTCGCCCACATGCCACAGATCCTGCACCATGTCTAAACAGATGCTCTATCAATAATGCTTGCTCCAGTGCCACACACCTCCCTGGTGGCCAAATTGGGAAGAGGAGAGTGGATGAGAGCGCGGGAGTGGGAGAGAGAGAGGGAATGAGTGAATGAGTCAGTGTTTGGAGGGAGGACAAGAGGGAAGGAGAATGGGCAAGAAACCAGAAAGTAGAGTGACTACTGGGAGATGGATTGGCCACGCCAGGAGAAGCCAAAGGACCAGTGAACCTGGGGATGAAGTGTTCTCCTTGTCCCATCTGCTCCCAAGAAGGGCAGGAGAAAGAAAATTCTACACCATTTGAGTGCGTAGACTTATTGTGACCCATTGTGAAAAGACAAATAGATAAAAAGAAAAAAAAACATAAGCAAAGTGTGAAAGAAAAAAAAGAAGTGAGACCGTAAGTGCCACTAATTCCCATATTGTGCCCATTCCTGTGTCTCTGCCTCCAGAACTTCACAAGTTAGAGCTGTGGATTCAGATTCAGTACTTTAATACACATTCAGCCTATATACACTTAGACACACAGAACAGCAAAGACAATGTGGTGTAAGCTAAAACTGGAGACAACATGTGGTGGTCAGCAGTCTTGTGCAGCTGCTCAGTTTTCACTAAGAAAAACAAGCATTTTTTTTGTTGTTGCTTTGATATTTTCTTTGATAATATCACATGGCCTGTTTTTATATTGAGGATAAATGGAGACTGATGAAAGCCCTTTGAAAGAGTGCAATAAACCTTTTTTTTATCAATAAACTAATTAAACTTTCACTGTTCATGTTAAATAAAATTGTATGGGAAAACAAGAAAGCAATGGAAATAATTGTTTGGATTTAGATAGGTCTGCCCAACCGATAAAGATGATGTAATGGTACACATTTGGAGAATAACAACAAGAGAGAGCAAAGTCTGTTTAGGGACAAGGGAACTTTTGGGGCTTTTGACGACAGGGTCCTGAATGAATAATGCAGGTATGAAAAATTGCAACATTATTTTGAAAAACATTTTAACATACCCATCAGCCATCTCCATTTCTGTGTGTATTTGCACACCATCACCAAAACTGTCCCACATTAGGTCTGTGTATTAGTTCTTGCATGAGCAACAAAACACATCAATGCTCCTTCTGCACCACGCCTGTTGTCATCATCCATCATAATCTAGCCCTGCCTTCCACTAGCTGTCAAAACTGCTCTGGACAATTCACTTAGACAGCATCAGCTGAACTGTAATATTTTACCAGCCACCATAATGAGGACTGGCCTCCAGACTCATGGTAACAAACACATGGCTCCCTGCTCACGCCCTGGTTGTTGTATCCATGACTTTGCCACAGTCATTCCAATTTTCCTCTTGCTGGAGGCGATACTACTATCCTAGTATGGTCAGCCTTTGCCAGCTGGGAACCCAACCTGTCAGCACATGCAATATTGTTCTTTGTCTGAGCTCTAACATTATCTCCACTGTTACTGTGAGCTTTCCCAAGGAAAGAATAATCCTTCCGTGGTTATCTCTGGTAGCTTTCATCAGATAGGTTATAACATGGAGCCCAAGATGCCAAAGTTACAACCAAGTAGCTGAAAAATGAAGCCGGTAGGGAAGCACCAAAAACTGCAACTCTTCAAATGGCCACTTGAGGCTGGCTCCAAAAGGTCCAGAGACTCCATAGACGGACTTTACAGGAGAAATAAACATGTTTACTGCCTGCTACAAAACCTGTTTTGATCTCTATGGCCAGTTTTATCCTTCATGACGACTGTGCTGTGGATTTCTATATCATATAACTCACTTGTTTAAATTGTAAGGCTTAAAGTTCTGCATAATTGAGACAGAGTTTGAGTGACAGGCATATTGAGTGTATGCTTGTCACAAGCCTTTCGTTGCCCCTCCGCTGCCCATTTCTCTATAGCATCAGGTACTGGCAGAATGGCTCACTCTGAGCTTCAGCTCTGTTTCTTAGAAACCTACTGCTGACGCCATAAGCTGCGTCCATGTTTACTTACAGTTGATGGTAACAACCACAATAATGCAACAATGTTGCTTTTAGGCTGCAACTATAATGTTAGAAGATATAAAACCGGGAAACGCAACAAGACCTCACTATCAATCTATCAAGTCATGCCTAGCCCAAATATATCTAAACCTGGAATAACATTAGACTTTATAACTGCTGTATCTGCTTGGGTAGATAAGTCCTCCCATAACCGTGTATGTGGGAGTGCTGATGTGTGTGTGTGTGTGTGTGTGTGTTTGTCAGAAAATCTGTGTCCTCGGTAAGTGCCACCATCAACAACATTATCTTGGAGGACAAAGGAGGGCACAGAGACACACTGAGCCACACACGTCAAGACAGTAACAGAAAATAGATGGAGTGGCAACACACTATTTTAATTATCCTCATGTCTAACCTGCCCTCCAATTACAAATAGGGATGTATAATAATCCATCTATTGATGCATGAAAGACAGGACAATAACAGAGCTGAACATGAGCGGGATGAGAAGTGGTTTGAAAAATGAGCTCAGAACGGCTAAAAACTGAGGTTAAGCTGACTAAAATAAATACAATATCTCTGTTCCGATTCAATGAGACACACAATCATCTCATAACAGTTTACTAGCATTTTTGATACGGACTATGATATAGTTGAGAGACAGTGTTTATCACCATCAGAGACTTGAAGATAGAATACATGATTACATTTATGATAGCGCAGTTAAACAATAAAGACACTGCAGTGTGTGCTGTATTCCGCCGAGAGAGAGGCATAATGAATATACTCTGGCTAATTTATGCCGGCTAATTTGTTTAAATTTGGTAAATCTTTTCAGGATTGATTTCTTCTCTGCAAATACAAACTCAGCTCAACATTAAGTAAACAGGAGCGAGGAGCTTTGCTTTTAGATTTCGCTACTTTAAATTCAATGTTCTGCGACAGTTCCTCTCTCCGCTCATTCCAGCCAGACTTTATGTGTGAGAATTAACAGGCTGTGCTGCAGACACCTGCCATTTGTCTTCCTCCAGCTCATGAGAACGCTAATTTAACCCGAGCAGCAGATGATTTTGTGCTTTACTAGAAGTGGCTCCATGAAAGATGTCCATATGAAGAAGAAAATATGGGAAAAATGCCACATGCTAGAAACATAGCGTGATGAAGACAGAAAACTGAATAGCTGGTTTGGGAGTTTGGGGTACAGTAATCTCTGCTGGGTGTGCACAAACAAATAAACACACATCTGAGTTTTGGACCACAACACAACACTTTGTTCAGGCGCCTTGGGTATTTTTCTGTTCACATGTCATGTTGCTTACTGTATCTGTGCCAATCCTATTCTCTGTACATACAACATCATGGCCCTGACAACAGCTTACACAAAGCAAAAGTGCAGCATGAAAGCTTCCACTTAGTGCAGGAAACTGGGAGATGGAGAGCTAGCAGCATGTAATATCCACTGGTCAGCTTGGCCCCAGAGGCACTGAGGACAACTCATGTACTTCCATCCTTACACTCTTTTCTTCTCGGCTGTTAGTGGTATGTCTGCAGGTGCACCAGCTACATGTCCATATGTCCACTTAAATTATCAATAAAATCTCACTGACAGCCTCTCTGTGTGGAGACAGCTATGGATGACCCTGGGACTCTGAATATATTCTGTTCTGTTGGTCCGACGCCTGTTATACTGAGCTCACAAATGGGATCAGTATCTGCACTGATACTGACCTTATTAAGCGTATCGGGTTGCTGGCAATGACGCGACTGCCTCACATTCAATAAAGTTTCTCTGTCAATGTCATCGTAAATTTAGGGTTTCCAATATCAGGTGCATTCGCTCAGTCATGATGACAGGTTGACAACTCAGTTTTTAGTATCACAACAATCCCCGGCCTCATGTTAATAACAGTGAAGTCGACTGAATTTAATGTAGGAGACTGAAATGTGTGGCGTTGGACCTGTAACCCTATACTCACCTGCCTTCCCTCTTTAATTCTACATCAGAAATGGTATGTATCCAAACAGCTTGACTGC
This sequence comes from Trachurus trachurus, assembly GCF_905171665.1. NCBI lineage: Eukaryota > Metazoa > Chordata > Actinopteri > Carangiformes > Carangidae > Trachurus > Trachurus trachurus. Next base: position 13,027,652 of record NC_139903.1, on the reverse strand, counting down.
AGGTATGATCCACCATAAACACTGAGTGAATATTTCTAATAATCGTCTCTGAACTGTTCTCTTCCCCGTGTTGATATGCTAGGTCACACACCCACCCTTATGTGAATACAAAGAAACACAGTGAGAGGTAAATGTTTGGGACAGAAGAAGACAGCGTAGGACTTAGTGGTCATTCTCCATCCCTGCAGGCAGTAAAGCAGGCTGCATGGCAGCCCCGTCTCCCAAGACAAGTTAATAAGATGGAGCAGTCCCCGGGGGCAACAGCCGGCGAGCATTATCACTTTGAAGGCAGCCAGAAAAACTGAGACATACTAGGAGAGAACTCAGAAAAAGAAGCCATTAATTACCCCCTCTCACTAGCCACTGCTGCAGAAAAAGTTAATTTGACAATTTGGAAGACAGGGATTGTTTCGAAATAAGGGATTTTCCCTCTCACTTGGTTCAACGAATCTTCTGCAATTATTTTTTTTTGTGCTACTCTATTCATACATACTTCTCGATTTGCATTTTTCCTCACTCTGCTTCCCGTCTCTCCTTCTCACACATGTATGACGAAGCAATGTTCTCGACTGTGAAACCACAAGGAGGTGTGGGGCAACACAGCACATATCTGCACAACTGCCCAAAGACCACTTCTACAGACATGTGGCGTGATGAATAAATCATGCGGCATAAAACCAAGGGGGAAAAGAAGTTCCTCTCCTGAGGGCCCGCATTCACTTAGTGCAGCTCGACTCAAAACACAAGTATCTCCCTACCATCTAAATGAGCCACACATGGCTGTGCTAAAGCAAATAAGAGCAAAACTGTCACCTCACTGAAGAAACATTGATCATTACACAATTTGTTCCCTTTTATTACAGCCATTGTAATTAAAAATAATTGAGTAGTGGGTGGGCAGGTGGTCCTGTCAACAATTTTTTTCACCAATTAGCACTACAATAATATTGCCCTGGATATTGCAGAGGATATTATTAGCATTTTGATGGAACACAAGTGCCTGCATGCCTGCACGCCAGAGAACTGTTCTCAAGTGGAATCTTTTCGCTGAGATCCACCAGGGAAGAGTCACTTCTGGTTTGACAAAAACAGGCTGAGACACTGAAAGATGAGGCATTATATTATGGTGGTGCCTATTATCTTCTGTGGGACCATGTTTAAAATCCCCAAAAAAAAGTCCTCTGTCACCGCTTGCAGAGTAAAATTAGACTGTTTTCCAATGACCACTTATGCTAAATTCTGAATCCACATCAAGTGAATCTGTGATCAAATGTTTTTTTTTCTCATTTGGTCCCAACTCACCACATTTTAACATTTACCAAAAATCAAAACCAGAAACAGCATCATAATGAAGTTGTGAACCAAAAACAAAACCAAAACGAGGAAGGAAAAAAAAAAAAGTCAACCGAACATAAATAAATTTGGTCAACACAGATCTGACAAATGTATTTTAACATCAAGGCTAAGACCTGTGTGTTCTCATCTAGCCAAGCTCGTCTGTTGTCAGAGGCCTAACAAATTGGTTCTCCAACCACTTGGGAGCAAGAGTGCAGCATGTGATGGTTTACCCTGCACAGAAGAATCAGAATCAAATTTGAAGCATTGAATTTCTGTGATACATCTTACCAATTTTCTCCAAAGCATCCAAGCTAGATCTGAGCGTCTGTCTGTGACAAGGATTATCTTACAAATACCAGAGGGGAGAGATAACTGACAATTGTTCTGAGTCTAAATGACTTTTTTTTCTCCCTGTGTTTGCTGGCTATGTAAAGTAGATGAGGACGCAAATTAGCGGTGGTTACCAGTGATATCAAATCCTGAACTAGTTTTCAAGTGTTAGCGATACAGTGATTTTCTTTTTCATACAGACTGTTACATCACCTCACAGTCTCACTCCGACACCGAAAAACTACTTTATCCTATTTAGACTAAAACATAAATACTACCACAGCAATGTTTATCCCATATAGACACGGATTACCTGAAGAAGATTTAAAAAAGAAAAAAAATAGGTGGTTATAGGCAAATGGATCAATTGACAATACTCTCCAGTGATTATCATGCAAATTTACAGCCAAAAGTCTGATTGAACCGTAAAGATACTGTACATGGCTTGCAGACATATGCAGTATTGACAGATATTTGGACAGACAATTACTGCATTCTCCTGATTTGTCTCATTTTGTGTTCATATTAATACTATGATTTGGCAAAAATTCCTCACCTATCATCCATGCCAATATGGCATTTCAGGATTGCGATGAAATAACTGAGCGCATGTGAGCGAGGGATAGGGAGAGAAATGGAGCAGCGGAGTGTCAGAGACAAAGACAGAGAGACAGACATAGAGAGGGAGACTGAGACAGAGAGATCAGAGAGCTGGGGACAGAAGAACAGCGAACGATAAATGAATTCCCAAGAGAAAAGGAGGGACAGGGAGAAATTACAGAACAAAAGGAGAAGACAGAAATGACATTTCTTAAGGGACTGCTGTGTGGCATTTGTAGAGGGAAAAATGAAATGTGAGGACCAGAGAGAGATGGAAGGCGGGAGAGGGCATGGGGAGAATGGAATGAGTAAGAGCAAGAAACAAAAGAGAAAGTGTGTGAAAGGTAAGACTAATTTATGAGAAATGAGGCAGGAGTCGGTGAGGCTGGCTGCTGCTGTCTGATGGATTGGGTGGGGGTGGGACAGGGTGTTGCAGGTTGGTGGACGGAGGAGAACCTGTGATATGGATCCTTTGAGGCGACATTTCACAAAGAAAAAAAAAAAAAAGAGAGAGAGAGATAGAAGAAGTGAACTCTCCAGAAATAGAGGATGAATATAAAACAAAAAAACATGACTTCTCTTTGGAGGAGAATCTCCCTAGCAGGTAGGTAGAGCAGGCAGAGGTAAAGGTGAGAAAGAGACTGGGTAGGAAACAAAGGAAGGAAAGCACAAGGGAACGAGCCAAAGGGAAAAAAAAAATGTGTGAAGTGACAGAGGCGAGAAAGAGTAAGCGAGGAAAAGATGACGGAGATAAAGTGAGATGAGAGAAAGCTGCCTTTGATGCAACTGCTCCTCAAGTGTGGCAGTTGGAAAGAGGGGTGCACGTGCCGGTGTGCCTATGTGCATATGTACGTGTGTGTGTGTGTAGATGCACATGCATACACTTGTGCGACACCCAAAGTGTATGCAAGTATCTGTTATAATAAAGTTCACATAAGCGTGAAAGGTGGGATTGATGATAAGGCAGCTGCTCATTTGTAGTGCGTAAGGAGTTGGTTCCCACATGCTCCAGATACACAAACACACACACACACACAGACACAATCGCTCGCACACAGGCAGACGGAAAAGCTGCCTCTGAAGGTATCGAGAAACACTTGGGGCCTACAAAATATTCAAGGCTCTCCTCTAGACAGAATCCCCTCCCAAAGCTTGCTGACAGAGGAGCAACGTGAACCTCCTCTTTCAAACGGGGCACTGTCTTTATTCGCCCTAGTCTTACAGCATGCTCGTACTGTATCAAAGCCAGAACACACGGCGCCGTGTGAAGTGCCATCAATGTACACGGCGACGCACACCTTCTCCTCCTCCTCACACAACGCTTCATGCCTCTCTGTCGCACACGCACGCACAACTTTTGAGAGAACAGAGAGGGGAGCGGAGAGAGAGAGAGAGAGAGGGGCTGGCGGCGGCGATGAAAGGCGGTGATGAAGGTGCGGCAGTAAAATACACTGTAGATGTCATCTATCTACTGATGGAGAGAACACATCACACGGAAACACGGCCTTTTAAGTTCACTCGCTTTGAGCCCAATATAGACGTGGGCCAAAAGCACACATTTTGCGCAAACACGTGGTTCACGCATACACAAACTGACACATATAAACAAACACATAGTAAAACCCCCATCTCTCTTCAATTATATCGCCAATTCCATGGAGTTTAAACCCAAAAGAAGGCAACTGGACACAAGGCGTATTAATCATATCATCACCCCACAGCCATTCCTTTGTAACCTCATGAACTATCGATGTGCTGCCATGTCAAGGGTCCCTTACAGCTTTGCTATGGAAAGCTGCATCAGCCTGAACAGCAACAACAAAAAAAGGCCTAATGATGTCAGATGTCGTCCCTGACCCTTGTAATTTCACAAACTTAGATTTATTGCAGATCATTATTCATTGTGCCTGTGTGCATCCACTGAGATGTGGTGTTGCTTGTTTGTGTACAAAAAAAAAAAAAATCTGTGTGTGGTGTCTGGTCAAAGTCGTATAAAGAGGTTGGCTGGCTGAGGGTTTGTTATCTGTGGGACTCTACAATGGGGCACGGCACATAATACAGAGCATGAACCCCCTAGGCAGCCACCCATTTTATATGGCGTTGTACAACACACACTTACACACACACGCGCACACACCGCCTTGTATAAATAAACACACACAGCACACCTACACAGAGGCGCACAGTTAAACACACAAAGACCGACTTGGAACCTGTCAAGTGCGAACAAACTGATGACAAGACGGCGACAGATGGATTCACTGAGGAGAGACGAGCTACGCATTCAACTCAATTAGCAACGTGCTGCTGCATGACGCCGATGGGATATGGAATCTTACCATGACTGGCAACCTGTCAATCGAGCAACAGAGCCGCAAAACAAGCATCATGCACGACGCAATGAATTAAATTTAATAAACCAATAAATAAATTAATTTATGAATAAATGGTATAAACCCATGGAACGGCAGCTCTGCATCAAAAAACAGGGCATAATGTGACCAGGGAGCCTAAATATCCCCAGGCGTGCACACACAAAGAAGGAAACTGGCAGCGGGGAAAGAAGAGGAGGAGGAGGAGGAGGCAATGGAGGAGAGACAGAGAGGAGAGAAGAGAAAGAACAATGGCTGCTTCCCTCTTCCCCTCTTGCTCACACACGGTACCTGTGTGAACATTCGCAGACCCTGTTCATACATTATCCTGCCATGGTACCTAATGAGCCAGGCATCTCCACCCTGACACTTACGCTTGGCTAGGCAACCCTTATTACAGTGTGGAAGTGCACACACACACACAGACACATGCACATACACACACACACACACGCACATACACGCGCACATACACACACAATACCCTGAACTGACCACCGCAAGTCAACGTAGAGGATGTGTGAGTGGGGAGCAGAGCAGCATCTCTTTCGCTGGTTGAGATGTAAAGCAGCTCGCCATATTCAAATGCATCTTTATTGTCTGTCAGAGGAAATCCTCGCGTAATGGTTTACGTGTGTTTGTGTGTCAGTTTCACACACGTCAAGTTCTTAGTCGCTACAAATACATGAGGCAGCGTGAAGGCTGCTGGCGAATATAAGGACAGACACCATGTGCCCCCTCTGACTCGTGGGTTATTACCGATGCTTCATTGTTCATGACGGCAGACAAAATTGCTCTTTTTGCTGCTTTTTTACAACTGCGTACTTAAAGAAGAAGAAAAAAAACAAAACAAAACACAAAAGCAAGTCTATCTTGTCTGGCAACATCCCAGTCAGTGCCAGGATGTACCCTGCAGTGCTCTGATTGTTTTGGCTGCTTCAACATTAAACGCCCCTCTATTTCAAAACAGCCTCCTACAACTGTTTAAGTGGTAAACCAGCAGGATCGTGGGAGGCCAATCAGCTGCAAGGAAGACCAACATGGTAAAAGTTGGTCGAATAAACATCAAACGTCACAACAGCTTCCCAGTATGGAGTGCAGGTGGGAGAACGGCTTTGAAATAGAGGGGTGAATGGCATGTTGGTTAAACAAATGGGATACTCAGTTTGACCCTCAAAGTTCAAAGAATAAGAACAAAAAGAAAATGTAAGAGAGAAAAGAGAGATTGTTCTTTTTTTTTTTTTTTTTTTTACTTTAATCTAAGATTAGATGCCTGGACTGGAGGTGATGTAATCTAATTCAGCTTGCAATCTTTCTGTGAGAAGTGATTGCTGTGGCTCAGCAGCTGATTGTGATTTTCAGCAGTGGGGGCTGGTGTATTCTGACCATCATTACACTTAAGAGGGACAGAAAAAAACACCAACTTCAAAGCAGTTGCACTGAGCACTTGATAGCCAGTCTTCTGTTGTCCTCTTTTATTGGAACTTGGTAGTCTAAACTGAAATTATGCTGAAGCTCTTTTTTCTGAAAAAAAAGAAAGAAAAGAAGTATGAAGAGTGGGATGGTATTGTATTAAAATACCAAGATGTATCACTCAACGGAAAAAGCCACAACTCTGTTTTCATAAAAAAGGAGCAGGAAACATAATTGCATTTCAGTGAAACTACAGTAACGGGTTTTAAATATGATCTTTGCGATTTGAGATGATGAATAATAATGTGTCAGATTCTTGTATATTAGCAGTAGAAACAGGTGGCAAACATTGTAGAAGCTCTGTAAATATATATCCAGAAAGTGTCAGCTAACTCTCACTATTCACTTTTACACATCTGAAAAACTGATGTAATTCATCTTTTCAAAATAATTTGGGACAACGGCGGGGAGTGCAGATGCTCCTGCAGTACATCTGTGGGCGTGATGGCTATCACAAACACACCCATGAGATCAGCATGTTTAAAAATGTTACATAGACAAGAGGCAACATATTTTACTAACTCTGCACAGCAGACACTTAGCTAATTCCCTCATGTGCTGTGCTCAGCTGTAAGACGCCTGGGTAGGCACCAATCAGGCTGTAAATACAGGGGACAATGCAGAGGAAAGCTACCACTTCCCTTGTCTGTCTCTGTTACAGTCTCATGCACATGAGATGCAGTTATAATATTCCTGCAGTAATATGAACATCTTTCCGTGCCTTTTTTTAATGTCTTGACTTTGACATTTTGTAATAGCCACACATTATCCAGATTAAGGTGAGCTTGTAGAATTCAATTTTAAAAAAACGAAAAAAAAAACTTGTGTGTCTTCTATGTAGGGTCGGAGCGTGTGCATATTTGCCCGAGTGGATGCAAACTCAGTATTCCAGGTCACAGTCGCTGCATCTCACAGGAGGTTTAACCTTGGTAAATCCACTATTAGGTGTTCAGAGAATGATGATGTGAGCAGTAGATCCTCCCCGATGGTTTCACTTTCTATGAGCATCCAGCAGGTCACAAATAGAGGAGCTACGGGGGTATTACAAGGTCAAAGGTTGGCTAACTCTCAATATGATGACAATTCCAAGCTGGCATTTTCATTTCCTGAAGAGACTGATTCCCCCGTGGCAGCTGAGGCCAAAGATGTTTGCTTATTTTTTGTTCAAATAAGTTTGCTTTTAAGACGGAGAATTCATCCTGCAAACACACAGTGTGTGGACTCTGCTGCGCACATGAGAAACTCTTTGCATTCACATACACTGCATACAGGAAAATTCCAATAAATAAGGCTTTCCAATGCGTACAAATGCATAAAATCAGACCGGGCCTATCTTACACAAATGCGCTTTTCTGCTCTTTTTTTTTGTCCCTTTAATTTTGTCCTTCAAATGTCTTCAGAGGTGCGGCCGTGCAGCCGACCAGCGGGAGTAGCTGATGTTTTTAATGGCACATGGTTTGTCTCCTGGTGGCGAGATAAACATGGGGAAGAGATTAAAACCCCAGGCTTTCTTCCACAATCTCCAGCCTTCATCCTCCTTCCCCTTGCAGTGGTCATGCAGGGCCAGCACAGCAGACGCTAATTCAAAACCAAACCCATCCGGCTTATGGTGCATACTAGAGCCTGAAAACATACGAGTACGGAAACATTGATAGGGGGGGTCAGATGACAGACAGGTGACAAGAAGAGGAGGCTTCTGTACCGTTTAATCACCAACCTGTCAAGTGTGTCTCACCGGGCTTGTTGCAGTGGTGGTGGGGGGTGGGGGTGCGCCTACTGTAATGCTGACGGTGTTGGGTCACCGATGTCAGGACACGGACAACAACAAACACCCTGAAGAGGAGGAAGCAGGGGTCGAAGGCCAGGCTTCTCCGCTTCAACGTTATGCCTCCCTAGTGAGGCTCAGGTTGGCCACAGAGCCAGCTCACCTCGGAGCTGATGAGCTGGAGCAGTTATTAAATGTGGCTAAACACATCATTTCCTTTGTCGCTGTGATTAGGCCAAGGCGAGGGGCCCTCAGGTGGAGGTAGACCCGGAGTGTATGATTAGCTCTGCCATTTAAATGACATTCACACTAATCGCTAATATCAGGTCTGTCACGGTGAGAGAATACAATGAGGAATCTGTCAGCTCATGTTGGAAGGGCTGGAGCAGCGCGGGGGAAAAACGCGCAGGAATATCTGATTCCACTTGATGCGAAATGCTGTGTCAATCAGTTAAGTCAGGCACAGCGGCTGATTGTTTTACTCTGCATCGGTTGCTGCCATACAGTAGTCGCAGAGCGCCGAGGAGCTGCGATCTGTAAACACTACAACTCCCGTGGAACCAACAGGGATTCGGTTGTTTAAAAAGGGATTTGTGTGGAGGATATTAACCACCAAGAAGACTTGGCTCTTGAAAAAAAACAACCACAACAAACCCCCCGCCCCCAAACCAAAAAAACAAAAAACAAAACAAGTGCTGGTAAAATGACGCAGTATTTAAGTTCTCTTCAAACTGATTTTATTTTCCTGTAAAACAGCACCAGACATTTGCTTGAAGAACTATTTGGATGAGAATTTAAAGAACTGGTTAACTTTTCTTCTCCGGCTGGAAATTCTAGTCTGAAGTCAAGCCATCTTTAAAACTCAAATGACCCTGCTCTCTCTCTCTTGCCTGAACAAAAGAAGGCATTATCAAACCTCACTCTCAGCAGTGCTAGATCCATTTGGTAAACAGCCTGTGTCCTACAGTAGTAATCAGAGGGTATTTTTGAGGGATTTGCAGGCTGGCCAGGAGGCATCCGCTGGAGTGATCTCTAATTGCTAGAAGCGGAGGCCTAGACTGCCTGGCGCTCTTTTGAAGCCATCGGCAGCAGCTTCCAGCCAGAGAAGCCAGCAGGGGGAGGCTTCCTACTGAGCCACTCTCCTTTTTCTTTATTTCCCTCTCTTTCTCTCCCTCACCATGCCTTCATTCTACTTTTCCTGCTTTTCTCGGGGCCCGGTACACCTTCTTTCCATCCCCTTGTTTTCCTTCCCATTTCTTCTCTAACTGTACTAGTTCCCTTTCCCCCCCCTCCCCCGCTCCCTTTTTCCCCTCCTCTCCTACTCAGTCAATGAGCCAGCAATCACTTTGCAGACAGACATCCTCTGCTCAGTCGGCCATGTTCAATCCCCAGCACCGGTGGCTGATGAGGCATTGTGGTGACGTCAAACACCAGGGCTTTTCAGGGAGCAAGTTAACCTGTGGAGGCGCAGCACTGCTTCCCAGGTTACAGGACTCATACTGGCAGTCTTTGTATAAAATAATGAATGTAATATGCCAAAGAGATGAAAGATAATGAGGCCAATTATTTTTTTCTTCTCACCCAATGAAGTGGGAGAGGCGAATTTATGTCAAATAGTTGGTGTATAATGGCACCTAATACCACTCAGGCCTTTGTTACTGTATAAGCTTTTGTATCATGGGGCAAAGACTTTTGTTCTCTAAAGCATAGTTTTTGAAATTGTGACAAACACACAAACACGCCACAGCGACTAAATAATCATATGATATTGTTAGACAGTTGGGCAGTGTTGCATTTTTGTAGGCTTGGGCATACACTGGCAAAAAAGAAAAAAGAAAGGGAAAAAAACCTGCATCCGCGCACACACACAGCCGCACAGAGACACAACCAGTTTTTTGGTTGTTTGGAAGGCAGCTCGCTCAGTGTGACATTGACTCCTCAGTGCCAATTCCACACTGGGAGCTGCACTTGCTAGCTTTGCTGCCAATCCAGGTAAAGAGATTACAGACACACACAATGCAGCCTTCTGTTCGTCTGCCAAGAAGAAAACCAGCCCTTTAAGCCCATAGAAAAAAAGGCCTATACACAAATTCACACAGCATTGGCCCCGACCTTGCACAAAAACCAAGAATCCCCTTCTTCTCCAGGAACATGGTTTCTAATATGTGCCTCGCTCAGTGGCTCTCTTGCACAAAAGCAGCCTTGTGACTGAAACAATTCAGCCCCCATTTCTTTATCCTGGTCCCTAACACTGTTGCACATTACTATTACTTGCATCATTCAAATAAAGAAGGAATTTGGCTTACAATCAGTCACACACAGTCTTTAAAGCTACACTAATGGGCGCTGTCTGGTTACAAACTATTATAAAACAATATGAAAGAAAGTTACACTGTGATTTCATCATCTTTCTTAATGGCGTAATTAAAAAGGTGAGAGAGGACCTGTGTATCCCCCAAAAATGGAGACAGGTGCCACCTTCAATATTGTTACTCCAATTAATTTACTAAAAACTTGTCGGAAAATAAGAGCTTGATGGAAACTGCAGGACAAACACTGTGTTTTTTTTTTTTTTTAGGAAGTAAAGCTTTTTGCAGAGCATGAATCAAACAATCACTGTGGCGTGCAGTTTTGACCCAATTAATCAGCTAGTCATAATTGTAAAAGTGTAATTTAGCACTGCGATTGCAATGCACTAATTTGCATTGTATATACTTATCTTTTTTGGATTCATGTGGATTAGTCATGATGCTGAGAAGCTGCTTGTGAATAATCAAATCAGAGGAAGTGTACAGCTATACTACGTATCCCCCCCTTGAGAAAGGTCCTGTGCGGATTATATGCGTGGAATTATGCTACAGAGATGTTGTTGATGAAGAGAGTGGTGATGTGGAGAGAGAGGGAGGGAGGGGTGATTATGGCTGTGGCAAAAGTAGCATTTATTAAAGGAAGCATATCAGTAGCAAGACAACGAATTCACCCATCAGCCCCGTGTACTTTTTACCCACCAACGAGACCCTGATGCTTCGGCGGATGACGATGCATGCCACTCTTGTGCCACTCGTCAGTCTCCTTCCCTCCCTCTAAGAAATGCCATTTCCTCACCTCAGCATCACTCTCCCTGGCACTACCAATTGTGTTTGACAGTAAAATCACATTTTAGATCATAGATCATATGACAGCCTGTAGGACAGGAGTAGGCAGGGGATGACAGAATGATTTTGACTCAGGGCTATTCCAAAAGCTTTTATTTCCCAACAGTATATATCGCGCTGTCATCCGACGCTGGCACGGGAAGTCATGTTGAGGGTGTTGGGAACGACAACTGGTGGTGACTGCTGCATCCGTGGTTCTGTCCCATAACAAAGCCCCGTGTTTTGGAGCACACACATGCACACACGCTGTAATCCGGACCCCCTGCACAGCTGAACGAAGCGTCCAGAATCCGAGAAGAAGAAACGGGTGATTACAAATGTACACATACCTGATTCCCTCTTTTCTGTCACAAAATGACTGTCAGGTGAAGAAAAGAACAGTGACGGGAGGCAGAGTGGTGGGGGACACTGCAGTAGAACGTGGAACAATAGGCGCCCTCTGGCATCAACCTCTGGACAGCCCAAGCTGCTCACCAAAGACACTGAACTCACCCACAATGAACTGCTGCAGTGGGAAGGGAGGCTTTAGAGAGTTCAATTTCCAACACAATTGGCCGTATTCTACTCCTTTAAATGCCAAGGAGATGGTGTGCAGCGTGTGCCTTTGTGAGGGGCTTTGCTTACAGCGAGTGTCCTCTAGCAGGAGAGACAGAGAGAAAGACGAGAGAAACGCAGGGATGGCGAAGACAGGCAGGGTGGGGAGAATGGCGTGGGACAGAAATAGTGCAACTGTGTAAAAGAAAAGGAAGAAAGAATAAGACTGAGTGACTGGGAGAGATAGAGTAAGGAAGAAAAAAAAAAAAAGAAAAAGTAGGGAGAAAACGAGAAGGGTAGAGAATGTCTCCTCTGGCTGTCGTTTCGCCAGCCTCCCAGGGACCGTCTGAAGGACAATGCTGCTACTAGTGGAGTGTGACGTTTGTCCTCTATCCAATTCACCACAGGCCCAAAGAAAACACACTTACAATCAAGTGTTGATCATGCATCTCATACACAATAAAGAAACAAAATACAATGCATTATAGTAATACACAATACAGCCTCTATGTAAAAAAAGCTTAATGGGAAAAATAAAAAGGCGCTGAGATAACATTCAAATGAGGTGATATGAAGTCATAGTGTGAGCCACAGCAAGATCACCTTTAACTGCTGTGATCTGATAGCCCACTCCTTCTTTTCTGAAGGAGATTTGACTTTGTACACATTACACTGTTATTGCGTTGTCTCGTATCTATGTTGTGTTTAATTTGCTTATAGCAGAGGTATTATTTTTCTAACCTCACAAATGCTCAAGTAAATTTAATTGTGCTTCCTGACTGCAGGGGCACTTGCTTCCTACAGTATCTCTGTTTTTGCCAAGCAGCGACTGAGGCCTCGGTTCTTTTAGGGTTTTGAGTCAGACGGGATTCAGAATTAAGTTGTAAGCCAGATGTCACACCTGCACAGTACAGTACGTCTGGGGTGCGGGTATAAGAGCATTCGCAGGAAAACAGAAAAGGTGGCATTAATTAGAAAAATACAGTCAGCAGCAGTGACGTGCAAAGAATTAGAGTCACAAAATGAACTGTTATTCTAGCGACATCCAGTTAGAGGGAGGAGGCACGGTGGTTTGAGAGGAAATGCAGGTGTAATGTCTGAATTGTTCAATAAAGAATGTGTTATTTCTATTGCAGTGCTGCAGAAAAAAATGGGAATTATTTTTTCATGAATCAATCTGTAAGATAAAAATGAACACAGGTGGGGAATTGATTTGGACTGCAGGCTGCCAGATGCCCATCACCAGATCGGTAGGGAGTGGTAAAGTGGGGGCCAGGCACTGGTTTCGCTGATAATATATTCAGTGTCCTTTCGTTTGTGGTCACAGGGCAGCTGAGCCATTAATATTACACAATCACACCAATGGCTCTGATGAATTATTCAGATTTTCTTATGGGTCCGTAATATACTATCCAATTCATCTGGAAGTCCTGTTGTGTTTTTTTTTAGGGATGAAAGCAGCACATATCCACTGTTTCAAATTCCCATTGGGACCAAATCTGAAGATGCTAGTTAGAAGGAGCGGAAACCGCAGAAAGGACCGCTGCACCTGCCTCCTGCCTCCTGCCTCCTGCCTCAGTGTCACACTCAATATAAATACGTCCGCTGTCATCAGAAAAATTGCCACAGAGGCTGTTTCTCCATCATTGTCTTCATTTGAAGGGCATTTTGCTGCCCAAAGGCAAACGCCTAACACACTCCCTGAGCGTGGCGCCCATCCCCTTTCCACAGAGGGCTGGCAGTGCAGCAGACAGGAGAGAGAGACAAGCGAGAACTAAGAGAGAGAGAGAGAGAGAGAGAGAGAGAGACAGACAGAGAGAGAGAGAAAGCCTCCGTCTCAAAGTAGACCTCACACTGGGTTCTGTCACTACAGATCAAAATCCCCTCAAAGCCATAGATCACTTCCACTATAGTTCACATGTTCCACACTTAGAAACTGTTTACCAGACTCAAAGAGTTCTCTGCACAGCATACACACATGCAGAGTACACACACAGATACAGCAGAAAAAGGAAGAGGCAGAGAGAGTTTGCACAAAAAAAGAAAAGATACAGCTTTCAATCCAAGCCAACTGCACTTAAACATTTATGCACATTGAGAGGATGAGTTGATCGGTGCAAAAAAAAAGAAGAAGAAATGTTTACATCTATATGGCAAAACAGTGCTCCGCTCAGCTCGGCTCTGCGAGATGGTGCGATGCCAGCTCTGCCTACAAGTGAGCCGAGTGGTGTGACAAACAGAGAAGTGTCTGCTCCTTTTTCTTGTGGAAATACCTGTCAGTGCCTGTCGACTGCTCACGCACACAACGATACATGGACAGGGACACAGCCAGGGACAGTCTGTCTCCTAAAAAGTTCCTTTAACGCACCTATGTGAGGATTCACAGCCAATAATAGCCATCGCGCGGGGCTTTGGCGGTAAGTGACAGGCCCGTACATGCTTACCGGTGGGTAAAGTCGGGCCTGTAAAAGCAGAGCGCGCGTTAGCCTTAGATACACAACACCACCGCATTGTGGTGCAGGGAGGAAACCTGTCTTTGGAAAGTCCTCTGCTTGAGAGAGAAACGTCCCCTCATCTAAGATAAGGAGCCGATGAGAGAGAGAGATAAAGTCAGTGCTTCTACTGGGTCTTATCTGATGCTGTTATCTGACTGCACAGCACCCACCATCTCACAATCTTTACACCCTTTAAGCACCTCTCTGAAACACTCACACCAGCATCATCACAGGCGCACACAGACAGACAGACCCACACACAAACACACACACACACACACACGGATACACACAAACACCATCTAATGCTCAAACATTCTAAACACCGTACCAGCTTATTGATTACTTTGACACGCTCCCATTGTTGAACAGATGGTACACCTAATATCATGTGAAATGGAACTGTTCTGTGTTATCTCATGGGGAAAGGACATAAAATGACTATTTTCTCACCTTTCAGAAAGACAGAGCAAAAAAAAAAAAAAAATGGAGAGAAAGGGGAACAGAAGCTGTGCACTTACCTCTATGTCTGTTAGTAGTCTTATCAAACATAAGCATGGCATCATCAACCTGGAAGACACAAGAGAAGTTCTGACGTGAGCTTAATCTTTTCAGCAAGTACTTCATGTCACCCCCCCTCTTCTCCTCCTTGAATCACATCTCTTCTCTTCTCTTCTCTGTAATTACTCTTAGAATATATATTCTCGCTGATTTTCTTTTCCAAGCACCTCTCTCCTACATAATCACTCTGCGGTCACAGGATTATTGTCAAGTTACCATTTTCATACCTGACTGTAGTTGTAATGGTGAAGGACTCTAAGCATTGGCAGTGGTTTTTGCTCATTGTCTGGATTGGATGTGGCAAAGGTGTGGATGTAAAAATTAATAATAATAATGACAGGCAGTGCTGGGGAAAAAAAAAATAAAAAAATTGAGGAATGTGTGGACAGTATGTTTATTTTGATGAACTCTGATGTCCGGTCTCAGGGAGAGTGACGGATAGACACATACCACTAAGTGAGCATGAGAAAGAAAAAGGGATCCTTCCTCATCTCCCAGCCGCAGAGGCAGCAGCTTTCCCCATAGTATCATCCCTCATCATGTCCAATAAAGCCACACACAGACCGACAACATTTTTCCTCACACATCCCTTAAAAAAAACAAAAAACACACACACACAAAAAAAACAGATCTCTAGACGCACTCTGCTTTCTATAACTCTGAAGAAATGTTTAAAAAACAGAGCAAGGCACGCTCATTTAGCCTGTGATTCTGTCTTGGGAGAGAAATAAAAAGGACAGAGGAGTAGAGAGCATCAGCAGACAGAAACAAAGAGGGAACACTCTGCACCATTTGCTCCCTGGTTATGGTCTCTAGGTAAGTGCAACTGTGTACCAAGAAGGCTTGATACTGTGCAGGGGTTGGTGGGGAGGGGGGGGGTGTGCATGCATGCATTCGTCTGTGTTTTTCATGGGAGGGTGACAAAGCTTCGGGAGGAGATAGCAAGAGACAAGAATAGGGGGTCTCACTCAAGCCGAACTGTCTGATTGGATAAAGAGAAGTGCCTGGCAGCCAGGCAGACTAGTTCTGGCACACTGTTCATGCCACCCTCTTGCCACACATTTGGCACACAAGACACTGGCACAGCTTGTAGGACCCGGTTACTCATTGCACGGCTCACAGGCCACATGCTGCACTCAGGCACTTCATGAGCACCGCCCCAAAATATTTCCAAAGTGCCAAAAATATCTGGCAACATCCGTATGGATTTGGAGTAACCTATATAGAAAGGACACCGAGATCGAACCCATTGGAGGCACAGACTGTTATGTAAATACAGTATGTTTCACACCTCGCAAGAGCGCGCACAACGTGGTGCCCAACGTGGACGTGGGGTGGGGGGAGCGAGAGAGTCGGAGCCCTACAGGTGGATCCTGGTGTGGAGGTTAAACACTCGACCTTATATTGCATATACACAGAGTCACATGTGAGTGAGCAGTGCAAATACTGTTGTCTGGGTTAGCTGCAAGGAACTGTTCCATCGACTGTCTTCAATAAACAATGGAAGCAAAGCATCCTCTCGCTAATGTCCAGACTAGAGGGTAAAGGAAAGCAGGCAGCCTGTGTGAAGTTGCAACAGTAACAATTTGAGGGCGCAACTGAAATTAATTGTGAAATGTGAAGATATACTCACTAGCCCTGCTGCTTGCACTTTTGCAAAAGCACTAACAAAGTTGTTAATTTTCCACCAAACTGTTTCCCTCTTGACACACCAGACGAACACACACAAACACACACACACACACACACACACACACACACACACACACACACACACACACACACACACACACACACACACACACACACACACACACACACACACACACACACACACACACACACACACACACACACACACACACACACACACACACACACACACACACACACACACACACACACACACACACAAAAGTAATGAAGTTTGCTGCATCTCTGAAAAATGTCCTATCTGATGATGACAGTATGGTGGGAAAACATATAAAGTGCTGTACAAATAAACAGCTGCCAAGCAATATCACCCGCAGCAACAGTTTTATAAAGACACATTTATAATGTCAGGTAACCTCACCTCTCCCTCACGCCAGGCCATCTAATGAAAATCACATTAAAGTGACAGGAAGTAGGATAAATGGAATGTGTAGCGCAGGCGGTTGTGATTTCATCGCCTGGGTACGAAGAACAAAGAGAAACTTTTTTCATTCGGGGTTGTTTTTTTCGTGCAGTACAGTAACTCCACTGTCACATTCAGTACCGAGCCAGATAATTACACTGTCCTGGAGTTAAATGTGGGAAAACTTTGAATGCGGCTCATAACAGTTCATAATGTCTCCACGCCTGACAGTGCGAAAGCGTCACTGCGGAAGAGAAGATGGAATGGCATGTTTACCGACTATGGTAAACGTTTAATTTGACAAGTGTGGCTGACAGCTCGTGATCACTTAGACAGGAGACAGAAATATATAACATCCGACCTCTATCATCTAATATAAGTAATACTGAAACAGCCAGAAGAGTCTCCATGCAGCATGCATCAGCAGAAGTGGAGACAAGACAGCCAACTGGGAATATTTTGTTTTCTTCAAGACTCAAGCAACTGTTATGACAACTCATATTGATTAGTAATGCAGTATTGTAAAAATGATACTGTACCCAGGAGCACCTGCAGGAATAGACCGTTTATGGCCTCGCTTCGAGTATGAAAACATGTGTCTTTTGTGAGGTAGCTAACAATGATCACCTGTTTGTTGTTGCCGCCGCTATCAAAGTAAACAAATGACCTGACGTCCACATAAAAGCTGACTGGTTTGCATTATGGAAACAGCCCCGCAGTATCATTACCCATCAGCCGCCACGAGTGCTTCATGCAACGTGACATTCAAATATCTGCACTCGGTTATTGATAGCATTGCTACTGTAAAGCCATTTACAGCCTGACAGCAGAAAGACTGCTTCTTTGTAAAAAATGAAGTGAGGTCTATTAACGGAGGTGCATTATATAAATGTGTGAACCGTGTTGTTGTGACATTATTAGTGGAGGACCATCCTGTCAGCGAGACCCATACAACAAAGAACACAGATTCTCGGTAAAGCACTGATGGGCACTTTAACAAAGAATGTGCACATCATGTGAGGGTCACACTCCAGCAGGTCATACAATACAGTCTCCCCTCCTCTCTGTCACTCCCAGTCTCTCTCTCTCTCTCTCTCTCTCTCTCCCTCTCTCTCTCTCCGCCACTTGCAGAGTCTATAGAACCATCTCCCGTGCTTCAGGGCTTTTCAATGTAGTTATTCAAGCAGAACACAACTGTGTGCCTCCATCTGATAGAAGGTTAAGGACCTCTTCACTGCTCACAAAAAAGCCCACCACACAGAGGTGAAGCCAGGCTCACCTCAGGGAAGAAATCTTTCTCTGTCCTCCTCCTCCTCCTTCTTTTTCACTCTTCCTTTTCTCCTGGCTTGGTGAAAAGAAAGGTTCAAAGGATAATGGCTGTCTTATCACTATGTAAAAGGGGAATGGGAACTCCAGCGAAGTGCCTGGCCTTTTGTGACAATGAAGAAAAGAGCAAAAGTCTATTTCACTGTGGTATATGCACTGGAACAGTCCATGACCACTTAAAAAGAGAAGGCTGGTAGAAGACAGTCAGGGGGCAGGAGGCCGGGCAGCTCTTTAACTAAACCTGCAGCAAACACATCTGAACCAAATAACCTGCTCCGAAAAAAAGAGGCTGACAGAAGTGCATTATGTGGGTGAATTGTTGGCTTTCCAGAAATTTTACTTTCATTCACGATTCAGAGTGAAGTGATATGACCCTTTTTTTGTTTTAATCCCTCTATGGAAATCGCAGTTTGATCTATCTGTAGCAGGTATTAGGTATAAAACTGTCAATCCATTGAATAAATGTGTGTGAGACTATTTGAATTGTTCCACAGGATGGAAAAAAGACATTCAAAATTACAAAAAAAATGATTAGTGTTGGACATAAAACATAACAAATTATTTCATTATTTTGAGCATTTAATAAAGCAGCACTGACCCAACATAATGGTGTCAACCTCAGTAGCAGTAGTAGCATTGACAGTGGTAGTGGTGGAATACAACTTTAGAGTGAATGCTGTGGAAGAGTGGGAGTGTGTATGTGAAAGAACAAATCATTTGAGTTGAATAATTAAGTTTAAGAAACTTGAGTCTTTATTGTTTTTTGGGATCCAGGTGTTTCTCTTACTGTGTGTCTGTCATGAGATGTTAACTCTGTTTCATGCCTGGTTAAATAATGTGGCAAAAAAAGTGCAGCTGTAGCGTCCAAAAGACATATGAACACATCAGTCTTCTACAGGTACAGTAGGTGCTGTAGTGTTTCTACAGGATTAAGATGATTAAAATTATACTTATCTTGCATGGTTGTCGCTATTTTAATTTGATTCATAGAGTGCTGTATAGACGATGATCTACGGAGTGCATCCCCCAAGTGAATGAGTATAAATGAAAACTCTGTGTCCACAGCTGTGCTCATCTATAAGATGGTATAACCAAGGCTTTTAGCCCATCTTACAGACTACTTTTATGCTGTAAGTTCAATTATTTTCTGTAGAAGGTAAAGAATGACAGTCCTTCAGTCTGTGGTTCCAGTCCTGATTGTCCTCTTGTGCTGCCATGGCTGCTTGTACAATGCACTGTCTATAAGCTTCCTGCTGCACTGTGATTACTAACAGTGAGATAACATCAGTTATTGAACTGCATTTCAAGAAAATGTTGGAATTCTTTTAAAAATAACAGGCATTTTTTGATTGAAAGCAATTAAGGGGATTTATAATAGATCAACTGACATAACTGTGAGTGACTCACTGAGAACATGTAAGGATATTTGTCGTGGAACATATGACGACATTTGAGAGTAACAGTCCTGAGGGGGATATGTCACATGATTCCAGATAAACCCTGTAACACTTCATAAACACAGTCCCATGTGTGTGTGCTGCAGGCCAAATGGTACCTCATTTAGAAGTGAGAATTTGATGAAACCCATCAAAACACTTGGGGTTTACAGGTAGTGCACATTCAAGTGGGGGAAAAAAATTGCTTATGATCAGTCTATGCAGGAGGTGAAGCTTTATATCACTCTGGTCTAACACACTGGGGAAAAAAATGACTTCTGTTCCTGTCATATACCATGAGTTTAAACTCCACATCAGGTGCACACTCCTCTTCGTATTAATCCATATGTTTGAGCAACCACCGATAATACATGATAATTCAAAAAAAAAAGGGGGACTTAGAAAAAGGACTGCTCAATGATGAATTATGTATCAAAGGACAAAGGCATCAATAAAGGCTAATGTGCTCTGTTTTTGGACAGGAAAACAGCAGAGGTGCCAGGTGACAGGGAGAGATTTAAGAGCTCTGGAAATGAATTATGACAGCGATTTAGATAGGTGTCAAATGCACATTTACATTCAGCCCATGGCTGAAGGCTAGCAGAGGAGCTTTCCTGCAATTTGGGCGTGACACTGATATAGATCATATCTGATGCCAAAGAAATGGAGACGTGAGCCACAGATAGTGACCTGGCTGGGACTGGCTGTGGCCAACCTTTGGTTGAGGCTTTGGATCCTGGTTTTGAGGCGTTTGTGTTTGGTGTACAAAGATTTCCTTCTCACCTTCCTCCATTACCCTTGCTCCTTACTTCCCTTTTACCTTAGAAGACGTGTGTGTGTGTGTGTGTGTGTGTGTGTGTGTGTGTGTGTGTGTGTGTGTGTGTGTGTGTGTGTTTATTTATCCTTAAAAGAACAGATTATTTTTGAAAAGCTTGACTTCCTAGTATAGATAGCTCAAGAATAAAAAACAAACACATGTTTTTAATCCCAAATGCATTGATGTGGTATTCATTATTGTTAACATATTGTGAAACTAAGGTGACAACATCACAATGAACAGTTTCTTCATCTAGATACTGAAAAAACGGCAGCATACAGTACCTACAACATTAACTTCCATCATCGAGCCCAGAAGAGGATCACACTTGGTTAAACTAAAAATCAAGGAGCAGAATCACTCATGCCGATTAACATCTCATTAATTTCACTGTCCAGTCAATAGACTCATTAGACTTCCTCCTTCAAAATGTGTCTTCAATATGATATATAAAGGCAATAACCAGACAGATGTAAATCGTCTGGGACCGAGCCAGCAGCTGGTGCTCGGGGAAGCCTGCCAAGTGTGTCAATGGACGACGTATAGAAAACATGCAGTAGGAGGACCTCCTGTAATTTTACCCTATTTTTCAAAAAGGCAGATTACTTGTGAGATCCCACATCATTTAGAAGAGCTCTTTGCCTGTAAATAATAATAATAAAGAACCACCTCAATATTGGCAGTTGCAAAAGATGAATATTATTGTCTGTAGGCACAGCCCAAACCTCAAGAGTCACAATAAATACAGGTCCTATGAACCACTTCAATCCCAATGCACTACAAAAAAAACAATCACATCTCGAGTCGAGAGACCACTGTTTAACTGGAGGATCCAGTTTTAAGCCTCCTTGTTGGCAAGCAACAGTTTTCTTTAAGTGTCTCGGAGCAAGAGACTGAATCCCTGTCTCTCCTGGGGCAGCAGTCTGGAGCTGAACCTGCACCACAGCCTCACTGTAGAGGGGGGCAAAGAGGGTAAAAAAAATAATAATATATATATATATATTAAAAAAATACAAATAAATACATAAAATCCCTACAGGCCTCAATGAAAGTATCACATTATTATTATCATTACTATTATGACAGATAAGGGTCACAGTCAAGGAGAAAACTCAGCTGGCACTGCCCCTTCATCAACACTCCCTTCGCAGTGTAGAGCATCTAATATTCTATTACAATGATGGCAATTAACAGAGAAATGATAGCGACCCAGTGACAATGGACAAATTTGTGACAACCCTTTCAATTGTTCTTTTGTAGAGGAAATCTATATCATTGTCTGGGAACGTTGAGCTGCAATGTGCTGCATCCACGCTTGAGCGCTTTTACAAGTGGTGCTTTAACGAGGAGCAGAGGGCAAAATTTTAGCTCCCTATAAGCTCTTGCAATTACACAAGGTGGCGGAAAGGGACACTGTTCTTAGGCGTGAGCGTAGATGGACGAGTTGTTTCCTCAGCACCACGGCAGAAGGCCCAGCCAGCTACGTTTAATCTGGAACACAACCTCTTTTCTTTCCCAAAAGGAATATTCCTTATTATAATGGATGAGTGGCAACCCTCAGCAGAACTGATAAAAATGCACGGCTGTAGTGCAAATTTAACACACACACACGCACACACACATATAGACGCATCTGAGAAAAACAGCAAAGTGATGTAGGGTGAAGAGGCGTTTGTCTGCCGTCTCCTCTGTCAACCTCATTTCTTCTTATTTTCCTTACAGTAAACGTGTCTGACTTATGGTTTCTTCAAGCACAACTCAATTCTTTATCTCATCTATAACTATTATTCTCTACTAATGACGATTTGCATACAGATTTGAAAAGCAATGTGACATTTTCTATGCTATTTTTGACAGGATGATTCAAACTGAGAGGCAGGAACAATGGGAGTTTCTAAGGCAGCTCTGGCATATGTAAAATCTCAATTAATAATAGACAATCCCATATTTGAGGAAGAATCTTATCATACGGTATACTGTATATGATCGTGAATGAAGCCCACTGTACGGTAACAAAGGATATGAGCTGAGAGGGTTCATGTACACAGTTCATCTATTTTTCATACCTAATTATCAAAAACTGATAGCGACAGAAAAATGTGTTTTTCAAGTATTTTCCAGCAGTCATCTGACAGAAATTATTGTGTATGTAATTATTAATGATATACACCATGGGCTGAATGTCAACACTTATTCCAGTAACTTTCCTTCATGTTGACATTAACAAAATGGCTTGAGAGGAACACTTGAGGAAGACAATTCCTCATATCTGTCAGGATTACATATTTATGAGGTCCCCAGCTCAGCATCCAAGGAGGTCGCTATGGTGATACAAACTGATGTATATTCTAACAATGAACTTTGTGTGTCAAAGAATGCCTCAGAGCATTGTTGAAATGGTTAGTACTGATCCCACCACAGAGCTCCGTGCAGCTCTCAGATCAGCAAATACACAATTAAAAAGGCAGTCATGCTGAGGCCACTCTAATCAATGTACTGTTACAAAGAAATGTAATGAAAGGATGATGGAGTGATGCCTTCAGGAGGCTGCAGCATTGTTAGGGCAGAGCGTAACACTGTTGTGGCAAAACAATATTTTATTAGCTCATCTCTAGTGCTGGCCAAGTCAGCCTCAAAAACAAACAAACAAAAAAAAGCTGTAAAAAATGAATAACATTTTCTTGTAAACAAACCATATTTCTCATAAATACGATTTTATGTCTGCTGCACTCTTAAGTAATGCCAATTATGCTTTATACAAATGTAATACTGTCACTGTCTGAGTCTTGTTTACCTTAATATTTTCTTACTTCTCAGTAAGATGACAATTAAGGTAGATTCTGTCTGGTTCCGTCTCTCAAATCAACCATTGTTATTAGACAGCATATTGTATAATTTGAGAAAAAGCTTGAACCTTTCATATAGCATAAAATCCAGCTCCCGGCAGCCTCGCGACTAGGCTCAGAAGTGATATATTGCTCATTTAAAACTGCCACTTTGACCCTTTTATGTAAAACAGAAAATCATCTGTAAGCTTCTTCCTTCCTATACGAATAGGACTTCAGTATGTTGTGATGTCAGGGCTTGTGTTTGGCCTCACCGAGGCATGTCCACACAGTTGAGCTCAGTATGCTTGGGGAAGTAGGCCTTGGTCTCGTCCATCAATCCGCCTGTCTTCCTTTGCCAAGCTGCAGGGAACTACCCATTATGGAGTCATTTTATTAATAGGGCCCCTTTCCTCTCCGCCACACTCTTGCAGAGTGCCTCCTCATTCTGTCAGAATGGAGTATGCCTGCAAGCTACCTCCATGAAACTGCTGCACCAGGGCCCTCCCTCATTCTCCCATGTGAAAGCACAGGCTGGGAAATATTGTGCTTTCAAGCTAAAATAGTATTTGGAGAGGTGAGCAATCCCTAAGCCCTAGAGCAAACAGTTTAACATTGAGGACTTATTTAAAATGATGTCCTTCCTCCTGGAAAGCCAATCAGATTTCTCTTTTCGTAGACACACACAGACACACATGCACACAGGCATGCACACACACACAGACAAATACACATAAAACACATTCTACACAACTGCCCCTTCTTCCTTCCTTGTTAATGTAAATATAGCTGCAAGCAGAGATGACTGGAGGCCAGAGAGAGGTCAGAGGACACGATGAACTGTTTGGGGAGACTGTGTGAAAACACGACACAGAGGGTGTGAGGCAGGGCCGGGAAGAGGTTTGTTTAAATGGGCATATGGGTTAGACATGTGATGAGGCTGCAGAGGACTAAAAGGATTACACAGGAATAGTCCACATGGGGTTAGACATACAGTATGTAATCTATTAGACACTTTGGCCTTTTAATATAGAATGAGTTCATTAACGTCTAATAATTCCTATACTGTATATTGTGTTGTGCTAATTCAGTACTAAAATATTCCCACAGTCAATAACTAATTTCAGCTGAGTGACACATTAAGGTGTTGCCATCATCTTCAGGAAACGCCTTACATGTCCCAATCACTCTGAAGCATAAAGCAGCCCCATTAGATTCTTTTATAAACTGTTTCTACACAGAATCAATTCTTAGTTTAATTATTCCTGCCCGTTCGCTCACTCTGAGTATAGGCCGACTCAGTATTTATAAGCTTTCCAAATTTTAACTCTAGTCAAAATCAACACGCAGAAAATAAGCGTTGTGGGTGAGTCAGTGATATGCCTCAGTGATTCACTGAAAAACTGTCTAAGAAAGTTTTCCGCTCTCTCACAGACTCACATCCACACACCTATCCATCTTTTAGTCTTCATTTAATTGTCTGCATAGCGCGAGGTGAAAGGAATACTAATAACAATGTAACACAAGAGTGACAATGCTAAATCCACTATGTATTATTATTAATTCCTAATACAGTATGTGCAATTATATATTGCTTTGGAAATATAGGTGTCACACTGTTGTTATAGGGTTTTAAATGCATTATATTAAATAACACACTTTGATGATATGGTTTTTGGAACCGATAGCTCCATCACGTCCCGTCATTTTGAGGAGACACCTGCTAATAATGCTGCGTGTACCGAGGCACCGGGGAAACTCATGCGGCTTCAGCAAACATGGAGCATTTCAGTCGCACAATCGGAGGAACGAGCAAACATGTTCAGATTCAATCAGCTTATTAATGGAACGAGAAGCCTCCGCACTGCATAGTAAAATATACACACGCATGCCGTTGTGAAATACTGGCTTAACTGAGCTTTCTCCATTTCAGAGTCAAGAAGCAACTAAGTAGAAATTAACCTAGTCTGAAAGAGCTGTGTGGAGCCATTCTCGGAGAAAAAAAAAAAGTCTTTGCTCTTTTCCACATGTGAATCTAAGCGATGGCCTTGATTCAGCGAGGTCAGTATCAGCTCCTTTGTTGGTGAGGAGAATACTCAGGAATGCAAAGGGCTCCTTACTTGCACCTTTTGCGGCTGCCTGAGCTTTAACTAAATGACACAGCTAGTAATGCCTTTGAATAACCATCCAGAAAATAAAATTTAATAACAGACTTTCTGTATTCATGAATCAGTGGAAGTGCTCAATGACAGTGCGCTCTAATGTTCACAGGTTCGATGAACATAAATCTCTCTCAGGAGACAAGGTGTGTATTATGTACTTTGATATCAATAGGTGAACAAGGGGGATAAAATGAGCTGCTAGCTTGAGCTGAATAACATTCATTTCACTCACAATGGCCACCATCCCTAATACCTGCAGTGTTTTACTTAGATTAGGCTTAAGCTTTTTTAAAAGGCCATTTCAGTAATTTGACATTTCTCCCCAGAATGGGAGAGAATGAGCACCGATAAAAACTTTTTTTTTCTCCCCCTTTTCATGCAAAACACTTTCATCTGTCATTTCGTGATAGCCCGTCTCTCTTTGTCAGCATAAATACGGGAGCCCCTATTTGAATATGGTTACACATCCCTCTATTTATTAAAGCTTGGATTAACATGACAGGAAGTTTTGTCTGGGGGCTCTTTAAGATGGCTCAGAGAGGCAATCTGGTGACAGTAATAGGATCCAGCTAATATACTTGACTGATGCTCCTTTCCCAGTGTTATAAAGCAGAACAATGGGAGTGAGGTACTGGGAGTGAATACATTGTGTTTTGTAATAGTGTGTGTGTGTGTGTGTGTGAGAGAGAGAGTGAGTGAGTGAGTGCATGTGCGTGTGTGTGCGTGTGTGTGTCTGGGGGGACGAGGGTACGCTAATCAGCCAGAATACCATCACTTAGCAAATATAAGGGCTGGAGAAATAAAAATACTAAAGGTCACAGAGCAATTCCATCAGGACAACTATGCTACAATTAACTGAATAGACAAAGGCTCTGACATTACTGAGAGCTATAATCATGTTTTATTCCAGTCTCTGTGAGTTTGTAGAGATTTGTTAAAGGTTGGCTTTAAAAAAAATAAACACTAATTCTTTTCATTACTGCTCTTCTTTCACCAGT
Organism: Trachurus trachurus; assembly: GCF_905171665.1. NCBI lineage: Eukaryota > Metazoa > Chordata > Actinopteri > Carangiformes > Carangidae > Trachurus > Trachurus trachurus. Next base: position 13,001,349 of record NC_139903.1, on the reverse strand, counting down.
AAAGATCCTTCTCGGGGTGTTATCCCGTAGCTCTGATTGCAGGTATTAAGGGAATACTGATCTACTCAAACAGAGGCTCTCTTTTTGTTCAGGACATTTTTATATTGTCATATTTTTTTTATATTTTTATAAACAAAACTTATAAACTACTTTTTTTCCCCAATTTTCATACAAAAAATGTATATCGGGAAATGAAATTAAAGCTGCAATAATGAATTGATTAACTGATTACTTAGGTGACAGGAAATGTATTGAGTCTCAGTTTTAAAGCCAAATGTTAAACATTTTGGTCACAGTATCTTAAATGTGTTTTACTTTGTCTGAACATTAGACTCATTTCAAAAGCTCTAGTATGATTTGTACTAAAATAATAATTTAAAAAAAATCTGATGTGAGTGAGAGCTGCAGGATCATTAATGACAATGATGATAATGATAATTATTCCAGATTTTGTAATGTTTCATAGAGCAAGCTATTTAACTCATTGAGTGCCAGACCTTTTATAAAATGGTCAGTGCCAGGTGCCAGCGTTTTGGGGCATTTTGAGTAATATGTCAAGACCCAGAGAGTATTTTGTACTATGACTCTGAAAACACCAAACAGCTCAAAGGAAAGAGGAGACTCTCTATTTAACTAGGGAAAAACCATTTGTTTGTACCTTGTTCCATTCTTGATTTATCTTAAATTGAATAGAGCCTGGTTGCACCAAAAAGACCACTTTTTTTCTAGAAAGCTGAGAAAAATGCATTTTTGTGAAAGAGAGTCTCTCAAGAAAAATAGTGATTTATCCGTTTTAATTTTGGCTTCAAAAATATGTAAGACATCTGAAAATTTCATTTCATATGTTTTTTTCACCCCCCCCCCCCCCCCCCCCCCCCCAAAAAAAAAAGACTAAACAAAAAACAAAACAACAACAACAACAACAACAACTAAAATACAACAAGTACGAGCAGTTGCTGGCTCTCCTACGCCCCCCTCCCCCTCCCCTCTCCCCCCCTCCTTCTCCTCCTGCTGCTTCCCCTCGTCTCTGAAGGAGGGAGGGAGACGTCGTGGCGTCTTCAGCCTCTGTGCTGGACGCGGCCGCGGCAGCGACGCACCGCGCTGATCTCTCGGTTCGTCGTCACGTCGGTTAGACAGCAACTGGTGAAACTGACTCCGCGATCCGCTTTCGCTTCGGCATTTCGGTGCTGATCATCTATCAGTTTACTTTTCCTGCCTCCTCTGATCACTTCATGCTGGAGCTATGCTAATAGCATCCGTGGCTAAGCTTCCTGCAGCTCCACGTTACACTTGTTCCAGGCTCTGCCCGTCGTTTTTCTCTAGAAATAGAAACTTTTTCCGACTTTTTTTTATCTCCGTACGGATCGCACTCGTCTTCTCCTTCTTCTTCACTTCTTGCTCTGATCTACAGTCTTCTTCGTTCTACACATCCCAGAAGCCCCAAAATTACTCACAGTGTGCGCGAGAGCGTCCCCATTTACCAGCCGCAGAAAACTGCATTTGACGTCTATGGACGTCAATGGCACTCAAGCGTTGGATTTTGATTGACGTCCATAGACGTCAATGGCACTCAATGAGTTAATCAATGATCAAAAAAGATAAATTGATGATGAAAATAACTTCTTTTTCACATTTTATGCTACAAGGATAAATATATATCTTACAATCACGGCTAGTTTTGAGTTAAAATTTGAATTGATCCATATTTTTTGTTTTCCTGCAGTTAAATCTATCGCTGTCAATATCAGCATGTTGTGAGACACTTGCTCGTGGATGTTTCCATATGTCAGATAGTTGCTCTGGATGGACAGTGAATGTGTGTATGTGTGTGTGCGTGTGTGTAACCTGGGTTAGCAGATCAAACACACATCTGTTTGAGAGATAGAGAGGAATCTGTGTTTCTCCCCCAAACCTCTCCATACTAATTAACGATCCACTGATAGTGGCCAAATGCCAACTGTCATTAGCACCCAAAACAACACAAGCACACAGATGTAGATGCGCACACACTCAAACACAGATGCTATGCGGTCACCCACACCGGACCACCAGCAGCCATCTGTGGATTAGATACATAAACACAATGTTCTCTATTTCCACTCACCGCTCCCCAAGAACCCAGAGCAGAGGGAAAAAAAAGCGGAGGTAAAAATTAACTGGTGTGAAGTAATGTGAGAAAAAAAGATTAATCATAACATACCGTCAACTAAATGGCAATCTGATCGCCACTGTATACGATCTGATAGCGAGCTTTGCCTGTTAAACAGACAGTTTGCACTTATATGCTTTGAGACATGAATGACAACCTCAATTCTCGAGTAGCTGTGGACCTTTGACTTCTTCACTGATAGTGCCATTTGCGTGCTCTCGAGCAGTATGCGGCGGTAAAAGCATCTGACAGCTATCTTTGATTTTATTTAGCGGGGATTTCAGCTATGCTTGTATCTAAAAGAGTATGCCACCCACTCCTTTCTGTCTCTTCCCGCGGTTTCCCTCTGCCTGTATCTGTCACTCTTTTCCTGGTGACAGGGTCAGATAGAAGGAGCAAAGTGGTGAGAGGTGTGACACTGTGAGCAGATGAGGGTCTCCCTGTATGGAGGCCCCCCCAGCATGACACCCATCACAGCTACACAGACAGACACCAGTTGGTCCGGATAATGCCACCCACGATGACTCCGGCGGGGGAGGCCAGAAGCCAATGGACCGCTGGGAAAAGATTGATATTTGAGTCCCACTATTGGCAATCAAACGGAGCTATCGCTAACATCCATTAAGATGCCAGAACAAAATATCCAAGGATCATATAGAGAGCATACCAGACTGGCAAGCACATCTGCTTTGTGTGATATTTTTCTGTATGTTAAAGTGTGTTTAATAGCTACCTGTCCTTATAAATGACAACAGCTAAGGGGAAAACATCAAGCTAAAATTCTTCCTTGAAAACCAGAGTGCCTCATCTCTTTTCCTCTCTCTCTCTCTCTCTCTCTCTCTTCCTGTGCAGTCTGCCTGCCGCCATCTCACGACAGCATCTCTCCATCTCTCACAGCCCTCTGATCTCTGTGTCAACAGGCGACACCAGCAGCTCACACTAACTCAGCATGCATCAGCCCATCTGCAAGGCATAGCGTCTGCAAATGCATTTAGCATAGACTTTGGCTACGATTAATGGCACAGTTAGCGAATACTGTAAGTGCTGATGTCTTAACAGCTGACAAGGTACCACTTGAAGGGTGCCTTCCCCCCCGGCAATAAAGGCAGCACGTGAACGCCCCCTTCTCCGCAGACGTTCTCCGTGAGGCTGGGAATTTATGAGCAGCAGGTAAGGAGATCAAAGCCGTCGCTCTGCAAACACAAAGATTTATTCAACTCATCAAGAATTGTCGCAATGTTTTCGCAGCGGCCTCCTATCTCGGTGTGTGGCTGAACTGATGGGGGTTTATTAGTTGTCAGTGGGCCAGGTGGGAGGCGGCGCGGTTGTCCAGCTCAGGTCCAAACTCATACAGAGGTTGTGATGACAGGATCCGAAGCACTCTGTGGTAACTCAGTGGAATTCAAATGCCAATCCCCCTGCCCAGCACCGTCTCCCCTCTCCCTCTCTCTCCCTCCCTCTCCCTCTCTCTCCCGCTCTCGTTTGTCACATTTCCCTCTCTCTTCCCTCCCCTCTCCCCCAGTGTTTGTCAGGGTTGGTGATTAGCTGTCACCCTCTGCAGAAGCAGATAACACCCCACACAGCCTGTTTCCCCTCTGGGAGCATGCACACACGTAAAACAGAGAAGCACACAAACAAATACACAAGTGTGTGCACATGCATGCAAACTAAAGACACTTAAAAATTCTGTCGAATGCAATGAAAAAGGTAGAGTTTATCGTGTTTTTGCATGCATTTACAAAGACTTCAGTCATATTCATCTGTACCAGCGCTGGAGCAACTTTGGGCATCATTTAGATTTTATCGAATCTGATGTCGACAAATATTATACATTAATTAATATTATACATAATTCCACTTCTTATCTATTTCTGGTTCCAATTCCTTCATTTTCAGCAGATAATCAACAGTTATTTGTCACGACTTGTGATGCAATTGTCATGGCTGTCTCTCTAGTGAAAAGGCAAAATAGAAACATTATCTGTCTTGCCATGCGCAAGTTGAATGTTGTCTGTTTCAGGCTTGTTTTTACTTGAGTTTTAAACTGTATTAGTTGATTTTGATGCAAAATAACCAGCTACTGTAATAGTTTCAGTTTTTTTTTTTCTTTTTTTCTCAGCACTGTTCACTGTATTTGTTTGGAAGGTGCAGCCTCTAATGTGTTATTTCCACATCCTCGTGGCTGTTTGGCACAAATCACAGTTTCACAAACTGCGTGTGAAACTGTACATGATTTTCTTTTTTTCTTTTTCTTTTTGGACCGTCCAGTGTCGGCCCCTTTTAACCGCTCTGTTAAGCTTTTGCGCTTCCCCACAATATCGTAACCACTACAGTACACACTACACACTCATATCAACAGGTCCAAATGTCCCTTATTAAGTCACTGCTACCTATTTAAGGGGGGACTTGGGGATCATCAGGGTTCTTGGAGGGACCCAGCAAAAAGGAGAATATCAATTTTCACTATAATTCCATTCATAAGTAAGACAACAACAGACTCTATGACTATTTCAGTTGTGGTTTTCAAACACCAGATCAGTGTTTTCTGACAAATGTCCACTTTCTTTAACTGAACCAGTTCCAATTGAGAACGTTTTGATACCCCACCCTACTGTAGTTTATAGTTTTACACGTCTACTGTATGTCAGTTATGCTGTGTCCAAAAAATTCTACAAAAAACCCCCCCCCCAAAAAAAACCCATTGTGTCAGGGAGTAAAGCTTCAAAGACAAAGTAAAACATGCCCCTCAGTGTATCCCCCTTTCATGATTGTATGCTATTTTCATTACACTCTGATCTACTTGTGTCAGAGTGTACTTTGACTAAAAGCTAAAAGCCAAGTGGCTCATTAGCAGCTCTCATGAATCCATCCAGCTAGCGGGCGATCTCTCTGTGATTTCAGACTACTTTCACAACTTCAACTCTAGACAGGTTTATCTGGATCTTCTCTACTCTTCTCTACTTATGTTATAAGTCAGTTCAGGCTTGCAGCATAAACGTCCTCTGGTGTACACCATTACCTGAAAATGCCCCATCGCTGCTCGCGTCTAATGACGAAACAACCTAGCCAGGTAATGAGGAGCTTTTCAGAGCATAAAAGGGCAACGAGCTGCATATTTGATATTAACAAGAAAGTGAAGTAAATAAAAAATAAAAAAAAACAGAAGAAAGAAGCCCGTCTTTGAATGCTTGGAGAGAATTTTTATGAACACAGCACAACCTGCCTCCTCATTCATCTCATTCCCACACATATACACACCCAAGTCATTCCAATTTTTGGAGGAATCACCAAAAGAGACAGCATAACCAGGACACACAAGAGGTGCCAAAAAAAAGAGTGCTGAGTGTGACGGAGTCTTATGCATGTAGTTTACAAACGGATAGAGCTCAAATGACTAAGAGTTGCTATTTTTGAACCAAATGTGCAGACCCAGACAGTCCTCCTCCAGGTGACTTGTGCCCTTTCCATCTTGGCGACAGGTGCTGCATTAGTTGGACAGGGGTGTGCAGCGCTGTTGTGAGTATTAAAGGCCTGTGAATCTGGCTATTTCCCATGGTACAGTAATTGTAACAAATGTGTACAGTGACATTTAAAGACGTGCTACTACAAATGGTTGTTAAACTTCCTGCCAGCTGCTAACGTACATGTACTCATAACAATAGTTAAGGGTTTACTACACCTAAAACCAACAAGTTTGCACAACCTGTTATCCAACAACATCTAAAGCGCAGTGATGTTTGGAGCATGCTGAGGCATATGGCCATCTTCAAACTGATTTAAGCTCTGTGTGAAAAGTCCCCGATGCCCCTGAACCTCGGTGGTAGTTCAGTAGAGATCTCCAGGACCATATTTTACCATGATGACACACACACACACACACACACACACATACAGACTCACAAGGTGAAAACAACCACAGCCACACTGTCACGGCTGGTGACAATCTCCTGTATTCTGGTTATGTTAATGCTCTGGAGCTTCAAGCTGATGCAAGCACAACTAGCAGCCAGATCCATTCAAATCCCTCCCTATGACACCTCTAGTGAACCCAGCAGTGTGCTTTTCATTATTTAATAGAAAACACCAGGACCCTGATTTAACACCAAAGCACATAGTATAATTCAACATTAGTCGTATAATATTTTGTTTGATCAAGAGGTTGGGCAGATAGTGCCTCTGCCCAGTTCACAGTAGAGCTCTCCATTACCATCCAACAAACAATACAGCAGGTTTAACTTTAAATTAATATAACAGGATAGGATCACCTTGCCTTCTTCTCCTCATAACTCTGCTGCCACAATACAAAGAAGGATTGAAATGTAGCAGATAAATATACAGCCTGGCTTTATCTGCTGCCCCTAAGCAGCTTTACTCAAAGGAAAGCTCAAACAATGTTGGCTAATCATAGTATTTCAAGAGTCAATGTGTCATCTTGAAATTGTCAAGAACAAGAGGTGATTTCCTAGGAGATGACAACCCTGTTATGGATGCACAATACAAAAAGTAGGGTACGGGGGAGCAAAGGGGAGAAGCAGCCACGAAACAGAGAGAGGACAGGAAAGAGAGAGACAGAAAGAGAGAGAGAGAGCATGGAGCACAGAGAGCACAATGAAGACAGCAAGACAAATACAGACAAAGAAAGACATATGAGATCGTGCCCCTGCCTCTGTGTACATATGGCGAAACGTGCTGGAGCAGAGAAAGACCAACACATTGAGATAAGCCCCTTTGCTCAGGCTTCCTTTTAAGGGTGATTTGGCAGCTCGGCCTCATGTCTGTTGGCAGGCGGCGACGTATGCCCCCAATCATCTGCTGATCGCTGAATTACCGCACGCCTTTTTCTTTTCTTTTTTCTTTTTTCTATTTCCATTTAACTCCATTGGACGATTTGCCGAGGTACTTGGAACACACGCGACAGGAACAAACAACTTTACATTCATCACTGGCATAAAGCTGGCTGGCTTCGCAGAGCAGGTATTCAGCTTTATTGGCACAGCTAATCAAACTCAACTGAAACGAGCTCGACAATACGCTTCTTTTCTCATCATACAGTAGTTGTATTATGCATCGTTTTCATAGCGCGCATAGCTGTGATCAGCTCGGGCTCATCCACAAATACTGTATGCCCTGAAGAGACTCGTGGGTTTGTTGCATCCCCTGGCCGTGCGGTCGGGGCGCTGCCTCCTCTCGGCATATGCAGGAGGTGATGCATTTCCCATATTAGGTAACTACGTCAATGAAATTACTTTACAGTCAGCAGGCTATATTTATAGTAGATGCACTGTATGGCAGAAGCAGCTCCGCAGGAGTGTTTCCAACAGTCTGCCAGAACAAAACAACATGTATTTTTCGGTGCCAGCTCATTTCAATTTTTAGATACACCACATAAGAGGCAGCAGAAATTAATTTTTATTATATATGTTGTATATAAATGCCTCTAAGCATGAAAGTGGCTTCATGCTTCCTGGCCATTATATACTGACAATAACTTCTGGTCTCATGCCAACTAAGGCCACCTACTATCAACGCATGTAACTAAGGAATACAGACTCCAGGGATAGGAATGAAGTGTGACTGTGACCAGACAGGAAAATAATCTACGTAATCCAGATCGAAGCCCTAAAGGCTTTTATAGATCGACGGCATAGATTTTCTCTCTGTCCCCATTTCTACCTGGCTTAGGTTTAATTCAACTCAATTAAATCAACCCATGAGCCCAGGAGTTCGCAGAGAAAGCAATCATTCATCTTTGTGGCGAGCCACTTCATCTGGGAAAAAAAAAAAAAAAAAAGTCCCCTACTCTGCTCCATAGACACCATTAGGCCACTCAATATGGTTACAGCCATTCCAGCTCTGTTATAATTACTCCAGTTGACATCTAACAAACAGCTCTTTATGGATGTGCTGTCCTCACTATTACTTAAACAAATCTGGTCATTTGGTTGTAGCTGGCTGTTGTCATCATGAATTAGGTGGTTATGTGGCTTTTCCATTTGGGAATAAAAGTTATCTTCCAACATGCTATGTGTGGATGGGAGAAGAAAAAAAAAACAGTTATCCCTGATACAGAAAACAGAGCCTGAGGTAAATCTGTTATCTACACTACACACCACAGCTTTAATGTAAGACAATCAACACAACAATCAACAGCACCATAACAGCTATAAGGGATTGTCCTTGAGTGACTGCCACAGAAATCTCTCCCTCATCATGACTACATCAGGCAGCTGCTCACACACACACACATACGCACACACGCACACACTCAACAGATACATATTTCATGAGCTATGGTAAACACACTTCTCTCACCAATGCCAATCTAGCATTGAATAATACATTCATAGTGGATCGGCTAATGAATTGAGAGCTTGCCCGAGTGAAAAGAAGAAAGCAAATAACCAATACTCAAAGTAGAAATAGAATTAATGAGCGGTTGTGAATGCACAAATACATGGTTTGTGGATGCTGCTCAAAAAGCTGGGCCATTTCTGTCCTCCACCTAACCTTTGTCTCTGGTCAAAGTTGTACATTAATGAATGCAGGAGAGGTTTCATGGTCTCCTCTATGGTGGTGGATTTCACAGATGTGTAAATGACGCTACGTGAGACGCTGTGAGTGAAGCTTTGATCTGCTATTCCACAAGCCAGGTTCTACAACAAAAGGCGAGGAAATCCTGAGCTCAGACAAGCCTTGTGTAATCTAGTAGAACCTCTCTCTATGTCTGATCCTCCTCCGCTCTGCTGGCTGTCTCGGCAATCAATCTAGCTGCCCACACTTAGATGTGCCCCATTGGCAAGAACATAGACCACAACTGGAACCTCCTCTTCCTGAACACACGGTTGTATGCAAAAGGTTTTGGGCACCTGTGGGCAAATTACATATTTTGTTGATTTTTTTGAAGTGAAAAGAGGTAATTACAACCCCTGCGCCAACCAGACATTAAAATTGAGCCTTCCTTCAAATGTTAATGCACTGTTACTTTTTTTGAAAATTAAAAAAATATAAAAAACGGGGAAATTAAACAGCAATTTGGGCGTGTGCAAAAGTCTGTGCAGAAAGGGGAAAGGGGTGGGGGGCTTATAAAACATAGCCCAGTGACTGTGGAAGTTAGGACAACAATGCACGTCTCCTGGTTGGAAAGGGAAAGCAAAAGGCTACCCAAACTTTTACACGTACCACAATTACTTCCATGCTCTAGATAGAAATAAAAGGTAACAGTGGTGCATTAACATTTGAAGAACAGCTCGTTTTAAAGGCTATTTGCTACAGGGGTTGTATTTACTTCTTTTCCCTCTCTGAGATAACTGAGTGAAGTGAAAATGTCTGGAAACCCACACATTCAAACAACCTCAAATATATATATATATAACTCCATTGTCATACTCGGTAGTATAAAAACACATTTTCACTCTCTGGACACCTGTGCTTTGTGGTGCAGCTTGAGGGAAAATGAGCGAAGCAGAAAAAAGAGAAAAAAAAGACAAATAGTGACAAAGGTGAAATAGAGCGTCTGTACTCGCAAAATAAAAATATAACAAACCCATTGATTCCCAAACTCTATTAAATAGGCCATTATGCAAATAAAGTGTCAGAACAACAGGAAAGAACGATCAATAGGGCAAACTCTGTGTTTATGGTGTTATTCAATTATTCCTCTGACTGAACCTGATGTACCTACAGTATAGGCTGTTCCATCCAACCAAATACACCAGGATGAAATTTAATGGATCCCATGGAAGAACTCCTTTTCACAAGGTACAAACAAAGTTCAAGTACCAAAAGCACATCCTCCAGTCAACCCCTGAGTCAGACTCCTACTTTATTTTAAGTTTTGACTCAGTGCTTGGCACGTGTTTTAAACATGGGACCGCTGATGCCTGATCCCTGGGAAGTTGTCTACAACTTACACTGACAGATGTTTTGCTTTCATGGTTTCAACTTGTAGTAGAAGTTCCTTCATTTTTTATATGTCTGCCTTTGTTTGATGAAATACAGTAGAGGCAGACAAGGACTGTGTAGAGAATGATGAAAAGGATGACGTACAACAAAGGCCCAGATTCAGAGAGTGACATTGTAGTTAAGTGGTGCACATCTGAGATAACCAGGCCACTGTGCTGCCCTAATAAAGTCTGTTCTCTAACTAATATGCATGAAACCAATGTAGCTTTGGACCCACTGTCCTAACACAAAACACTTTCCTGAAGAGAAGTATGCTATACACTAGAAAAATGGCATCTGACATCATACTCAGCTTTGTGGGCTTAGACCGTCCTCCTAATATTTTTTAAAGTTGGAAAGTTTACCCACTTAAAAGCTCCACTGCCTTTCTCTATCTGCCACACACTGTGTGCTTTCACAGAGGCATGAAAGGGACCCAGAGTTTCTGCTGCAAATGCATCTCACCTCACCTAACCACTCTGCCAGATCTTCCACACCACAGTGAGTGAGAGGGCCAAGAGAAGTATTTTGGGAAATGAACAATTTCACAGGTCTACACCTACCCTCATCAAGACTCTGTAACCCCACGGAGAGGTGCATACAGTAGAGGTGAGAGGTGGAGGCTGCATGTCCATCAGCGGCACAAACACCTTCATTAAGGTGGGAGGAAATGACACCCTACAGGTGTACACTATGTTTCCCTTGGAGAAGCCGGGGCAGCCGAGACAAAGGAAAAGAGCTCTGGTCAGTGAGCAGACCGACGGTGTCGCAAGTCTCTGTAGGTGTCTGACAAAATTAATTAGGAGAGTGAAAGGAAAATGTCTGTCAGATCACAGATCACGCTGTGAAAAATACCTCCCCCTGCTGTGATCTATTGATTGCCATTAAATGTTCCAGCTGTCACTCTATAAATATTAATATTTTAAATCCAGCAACTATATGGTGAATCTACATTTTTTTTCCCAACCTAAATACCAGTTTACTTAAAGGGCATCATCACTAAACACATAACTCAAACACGTTTACAGTAAGAAAAACACAGTGCTTCATGTCGTGGCCACACTCTTTCTCTTTCCATGTCTCTGCTGAAGCTCCTTCATTTTGACTCACGTTGTAGCTACCAGCGTCTGTGAGGGCTATTTCTATCACTCCAGTTCGAGAGGACACACACTCATCCCAATAGGCTTGAGGGAGAACATGAGAGAGGGGGCTGGGGTGGAGGGGGGAGTGGTGGGACTTCAGAAATCATTCACTGGTCACTAAGCATATAGTAGTATTTAGACAGCTTTAGCATAATGCCACAGCTTAATGCGTGTTGGCTAATTTGCCAACAGGCTTGATGCGAACAATCTCTCTGCATGTTCTGGTTGGGCGCATGGCCTGATGGGATGGCACACCATTAGCCCAGTCAGACTGCAGGGCCCCGCTGTTAACATTACAATGCGTATTGGAGCATAACAAAGTGAAGGAGGGCTTCATCTTGCCATATTTGTGTGCTTTCCCAGCACGTTGTGGTCAATGTGATAACACACAGATACAAGGCAATCAATATTTGCAAAAAAAAAAAAAAAAAAGCCTTGCAATTAGAACTATGGTGTATTAGTATTTTCATAAAACCCTTATTATATATTCACATTCTCTATCAGGGTTGGTAATCACTTGTCTCAAACAGTTTAATTACAGCTTGACAATGACTACTTAACGTGATTAGATGTTATACCTTATTGTTGCGTGTGGCATATTACATCAATTATATTAAGAGTTATTATTTTCATGAGGGTGCAGTGCTTGCATGTGATACAGGATGCAGTGAGAGCTGAGTGACAGGGACTTCTTAAAGACTTAATTTTACAAATAAAGTAATCAATATAAGCTACTGCACATCACGTCTCACCACACAGTGAGCTGTAGGGTCTTTTGCATAATTGCAATAAAAAAGTGTATTGGCCTGACTGATTGAATTCAGTCTTGGTAATTGCAGCATAAACAATGTAGTTGACTGTCACAGCTACTGTGCCACTATGCTGTCAGCAATCCAGATATTTTTCTAGTGTCTACTAGCATATCATGCAGATCCACAGCCTGCCGTGTAATGAGTATAATTACATGGTGCGCATGTGTTACCTGTGGGGTAACACATACACACATACGCTCTCACACACATGTGGAACACAACACATATTTTTCCATCCCTATGACCTGTCACTCAAAATTATCCCCAATGGAAAAGACACCCGGCTTCTCTCTGCCTCCCTGTCTCCTCCATCCAGTCGAATATTCTTCTCTCTTCCTCCTCCAAAAATGAAAATAGAAAATAGAGAGGTGGGGGGAACAGATGCCAACATTAAACCTGCATCATTTCTAATAGCAAACTAAATCCCTGCTGATGCTGCCGTCCATCAATATGACCACCCATATTCTCAGCCCAACCCCCACCCTTTGATCGACATTGACTCCACAGCTGCCCGCCAAACACCTCCCTCCATTCGCAATCTTTCTTTCTCGCCCCAGTTACTCTTCCTCTCTACACAGGAGAAGCTCCGCACGCTTCCAGGCAAAGTCGGCGTCTATCTCCTCTCTCCCTCGTCCTATCCATATCCAGTACACCGCTCCCGTTCCTCGCTGTTGTGTCTCGTACACATCTAAGGCATATCCGAGTTGTAAATAGAGTGGAGCTTAAATGACAACAGCCGTGCTTTTGTAGGGATTTGGGGAGGAAAAAAGGAGCTGATTTGTGTGAAAGACTGCTGGCGAAGATAAAATGTTAGGCTTTGGATCTAAATTCCACATGAATGCTTTTCCCTTTAGTGTGCATTATGATGGCAATGGACCATATCATAGTATTTGTTTTGCTTTAGAGCTGTCCCCTGTGATTTATGTTCCCCGAGTGCAAATATTTCATGTCACTATACAAGCAATGTTTCTGTCATGGAGAATGCAGGGGGTATTTCGGAGACTGAATATTAGAGATTTGTGTACATGTGCGCCTGTGTGTGTATGTGTGGGTTGATGGTGAGGCACTTGTGGCAGTGCCAGTGTGTGACCGCAGGCCCCCCTGGCTAGGGAGCAGCGCCTGGAAAGGTTACCCAGCAGAGTGGCTTTTGTATGGTAATGTGACCTCCAGCTCCCTAAGGAGTCCCAACACCTGCCCAGCACCCCCTGCCATCTTCACATCCCCAACATGTTAACTGTTTTCACTGATAGGAACATAACTGCTGCTCTGTTGCTGCTTTGTAATGTTATTTATTAGACAATTATCAAGATAAACATGTTTAGCAGGAATAAAATAGTTTTTATTCAGAAAAAAAGTGTTGTGCAAATCTTTTTCTTGCTTGCAATACATGAATCTAGATGTGCATCTAAAAGTATAACAAGGGATTAGTTGAATACTTGCCACAGTTTATGTTCACAGATGCATTCATTATCATTTGGATGTATTAATTTACTGTACAAGAGCTACATCATTAATATTAACAGAGTAGTTACCAGGAATTTGAGGCTTTGTGGTGGAAAACCGTGCAGTAATGCGCTCGCAGACAGGCCGACACCCCCTCAAACCTACACACAACTGGCTGAGCATAGAGAGAGGGGCTCTAAAGCAATTATAACAAATTAAATGAATGCCCCCAAGTTAAATAGTGTTAATAGTGTTCAGGGAGACAAATTTGAGATGCAACTCACAGTGTGATGGCAAGATCCACTTGGATTCCTGAGTAGCAAACAGTAGCGTTAATTATATTCAAAGCCTTTTAACGGAGAATCAATTCATAGCGTGCTGTGACAGGTTGTTCACTTTGGAAACGGACTGAAAAAGCCATGTGCATCAGACTCATTTTTAGGTGACACTGAAGTTTGCTCGTCTAACGTTATAGCGAATAAACCTGGAGACAAATAAGTAATACCTGGGAACTGTTTTGTGTGCCAGATATAATGGAAAACAATGAAATAACTGGCAACTACAGTGACACCTTAAGAGAGCTGCTCCGTGATTCAAGATGACATTGATGAAAATGAAGAATAACATAAGCTGTCAGGCATGAGATGATAAAAAGACACCACTCTGAACATGAAACCCGGCGCACAGGCTCTGTGTCTATATATCTTTAAATGCATTCACTGAAAACTTTTGCCATATTTTGCTTCGCTGCCCACCACAGTGTTTTAAATACAAATCAGACATGCATTCAGAACACTGACTGTACCGCTCCGCACACTCGAGACACCCACTGTGGTTCATGTCCTCTCTCTAAGACCAGCAGATCCTAACAAAAGTCCACTCTATCCCTCCATCCAAGGTCTCGGAGCCTCTACCCACAGGCTGCTGCATACACTTGCCTAAGTTGCCCAACCACCAACCTCTATGCCTGGGGCGGCCCACCTACTGAACTCATTTCTCCATCTTACTCCTGCTGAGCAGCATCGCTAACCCACCCCTGTCATTCTACTCACACTAGACCTACTGTATGCATTATCTTTGCACTGGCTGTGGTGCTTCCCCCTTTAAATGCATATTGTGCTTTTGTCATTAAATATGACTTGAATCCACATCTATAAGTGCCGTGTAAAAGCCCATTGCCCTGCTACACTTTTGTCTATTTATTTATCCATTAAAGAAGTTAATTATGAATGAATGTCACCCTGAATAATGCATGTGCACCCCTGTGCGGCGAATAAATAGCTCGTACACCTTTGCTTCCTCCCCTTCAGTGTTCTGTCAACCCTTTTAGTAGCACCATGCACTACTGTAGGTTATTGGTCTTTCTCCCTCTCTGGAGGGTTCCTTGCACACTTAGTCCTTATTAAAATCCCTATGGCATATAAACACACACACAATGACACATGCACGCACGCACACATACATAGACGCGTGCTCAGGCCAAGGACCGTCTGCTGGTACAAACCATTTATTAAAGCTCCTGTGAAGGTCCTGGCAGTCAGCCAGAGGGAGACATGACTTTGGATCCCATTCATGTCCACATCAGCAGAGTAAAATGTTTCTAGGTGTTGATCCATGACAGCCATTATTGCTGCAATCCAGTTTTATCACTGTCAAATTCCACAAAAGGGAAAATAAGCCCTTTTTCTGCACTTTAACAGATTGTCAATACAGTTCAACCAATCCAAACAGCTGCTGAGGGGAGTTTATTTGCTTGTGAAGACATGTTTTGAATAGGGAGGAGAGAAACTGTCCCACTGTCATCTTATCTATATGGGGACACAAACTCCCTCCCTGAAATTGTATTATATGATGGGAAAAAGTAACTGTCAAATACTTCTGATCCAAAACACATTCAATAATTACTACCGAATCCAGAATACTTGATTTTTTTTTTTTTAAGAGGCAAAGTTTTATTATCACACATTATCATTTATGTATCTAATGATGAGAGTTAAGTCATGGCTAAAACGGAAGGACTTGCTTTAGCTCAAATCTTAAGCGGATAAAGTGTTGATTTAATAGACAAAGGCAGAGAAAGAGAAAGCCAAGACAAAGTGAGAAGACAGAATATGATTTACTGATGATTTAATGTTGAAAGGAAAATTCAATTTACCACGAAATAAGTCTGTGCAATTATTAGTATTAACACTTTATCCAATATTTATTGCTATTCATCTTACAATGGCACGGTGTTGCGCCACACTATAGCATCATTTCCAAACAAATACAGTGACCTCGTTGCTATCTCATGTCATACGCAACTAAGCTATATATATATATATATTGCAATATTTAGATAATCTTCTCATAGAGTTAATATTTATTAACTCTTGAGTCAGTCAGTTATTTAATTGAATTATTCATTTGAATTTAATTGAAATTGTGAAATTAACACAATAATCGTAGAGACAGGTTTATCTGATCTGAGAATCAGAGCAGATTGTAATAGACATAATGATCTGTATGTTACATAATGTTATATCCCTAACGTATCTATGGAACTACACCTTATCATTAGACCATACCACTCAGTGAAAGCATGTCATCATAATATGACATGATAATGCCTCAACAAAACGTAAGCACGTATGGGATACAGTAATGCCAGAGTAAGGGAACATTAACGCCATGGGCAAAGTTTCTTTTTCTTTTTACTTTTAATCACTTTCAAAAAGATGAAAAAAAAAATAATACTAAATGCCAGTTCAGCACATCACATCCAAACACCAAAATAACCTCAATGGGAAGTCAGCTGCCCCAAAGAGTTAAACAGCACTTAGAACCGGTCCAATCAAACTAACTACTCCAGTTCATTCAGCTCTCTGCACTCTGAAAAAAGCTGCAACCTTGCTCATTGCCCACATGCCATGCAGAAAAAGTGCAAAGTGGTCTAAAGTCTGCTGTGTCATCACCATACATTATTACCACGGGTGACATCAGGTAATACCACAATTTATTCTTCATTCACTGACAGGCATATATCGTATTTAATTCAAAATTGCAGAGAGGGAGCGATTGTGCAGCCCAGGGGTGCAGTAATCATTAAGGGGCATGAAACTATACAATCCTAATTTACAACTTCTTCTTCACCTCCATTCTGTGTAGTGGGAATGATCTACAACAAGGTGGTCTGTTTCAGCGGTCAGAGGAGGTCTAATGCATTTGGTAGAGGCTGATAACAGTGCTTCACTTTCACACCGAGCACTCAGAGGGAATTACAGGGCTGCAGAGAGGAGAATGTTTGAGTGCTTTAGTTAAAACCAGGGGTAAATGCTATCTCGTGCTTACATACTCCCTGATCCATGCACACTGAGGCGGCCTGATCGTTTCGGGAGCTCGGTCCATTTACATTTTCACTTGACACGGTCACTCATACTGTATGTTCTGCTTTACAGAAATCGATTGCGCAGCCAAAGGCCTCTCCGTTTCTACAGAGTACTGGTAACCAGCCAAGCCTTACCTGGATTGAGAGATATGAGGATGAAAGGATCGGGTGCACAGAGACCATAGCCGTGGGGGAGAGATTTTTAGTGCAGGGTTGAAGGTGTTCACGTAATGCTTTACAGAGGATGGGCTTGGACCCTCTCCGGGGAGGAGCGAGGCAGCAAATGTGTGAGTATCAATTAGCTTTTTGGTAACTGCTGCCTGTTATCTGAGAGCCCGTATGAGCCCTCAGTGACTAATCTATCGGTCCAACACGAGGGGTCTGCCACACAGCTCTTACTCGCTTGCTCTCTATTGCCCCAGCTGACACGTGTCCGATTTCTCCTCATTACGAGCACTGTCCTTTTAACATGCCTACCCAGCAAGTCCAACACCAGACGACATTTTGACCAGTCACCCTGTCACTGTCTCGCCCGGTAACCACTTCTACACGAGGAGCGGAGAAGCCCAGCCAGCAGCTTCCCTCCGTCAGTGTGGCACAGCCTCGGCCAATGCTGTTCATCACCCTCACAGTGAAGGCTAAATATGAACACACATATGAATATATGAATAACTGAACAAGTGGTTATTGTTATTCACCTGCACGCGCTCTGCCGAGCCTGCAAAGTCTTTTGTTTGGAGCCTGTAGTTCTGCTGAGCATGGGCTTTCTGACAGAACGTCTGAAGTGGGGCAGAGGGGAGTGGGAGCACAGGTGTTACTGAGTGGATCTTTTACCGAGGAAGAATGACCTGTGTCTGCAAATGCCCCCTCTGTCCATCTTCGGAGCCGCCTGACTATGCCCCTGTGCCCTCTTTCTTCAGTGGCTACCATGCTGGCATAAAGACCTGCCATTTGGGCAGATGGCGGACAGCAGGGGTCCCCCCCCACACACACACGCGCGTACACACACACTTCCTATGTCAGTGAAGTGCTGCCCCCCTGAGTGTGTCTAAGATGCAGCTTTGGCCCGTATGCCCAACTGGAAAAAATG
This sequence comes from Trachurus trachurus, assembly GCF_905171665.1. Taxonomy (NCBI): domain Eukaryota; kingdom Metazoa; phylum Chordata; class Actinopteri; order Carangiformes; family Carangidae; genus Trachurus; species Trachurus trachurus. The sequence continues at coordinate 12,983,405 of NC_139903.1, read as the reverse complement.
AGTAGAGCAGAGAGATGGGCATCTGTACGGCCCAAAAACAACGTCTTACTTTGTTGCAGCCTTCTTACTGTGGCCTTGTTATTTTATCTCTAAACTAATATCATCTCCATCAACAGTAACAGCTGATCAAAGGAACCAGGCAGCTGGTTCATCCTCAGACCATGAAAGTCTCCATTTTGCCCTATTAGCCACATCCCTCTTCACAAGCCAACCCCTCTCCACCTCCTCCTCCTTCCAGATTTGCCCATGCTGTTGCCACCGCTGCTTAACCTTGGCCTACAACACCTGTCTGTTTGGGAGGGTAGATTCATGGATTAGTGAATCTACATATGGCAACAGGTGGACTCACATTCCCATTAAATTCTTAGCACATGGTTGGGAAAGAAACTCACTGCATGAGAGTCTGATTATCTTAGCTTTGCCGCTGACTCAGCATTAAAAATACGATCATATTCGAGCAGGTTTGTACTCTTATGTCTTCTCTCCGTTATCAGTAAGGTTATGCAGCAATAACATCTAGATGTCTATGACTCTATGAGACTGGAACTCAACATTTTTGCAAATTGGCCTATTGCCATAATCTCCAATAGTCTTAGAGGTAGGTTCATTACCTTTAATTGTTGGTGCAAGCTGTTTTTAGATAGGCAGGGCAGAGACACAAGCTGCTCAGCTAACGCAATGGAGGCACACCGTACTTTCGCCTTTCCCTCATAAAACTCGTCAAATACACAATCCAACAACTCCAAAACGCTCTCGTGGACAAGTTGTGACCTGCACATTCCCCACGCTATGAAATAATAATGTGACATTACCAGACAGAGTTGTTTTCGAGGCAAATGCGTAGCCGGAACTACATTCCAGACATGGCTGCTGGGTGATTTCAAAAGCACAAGTAGTTCAGAGTATTTGCTCCATGTGTCGTAATGTTACATAATTATACGTTATTATTTCATAGCGTGGTGAATGTGGAGGTCATATCTTGTCCACGAGAGCGTTTGAGTTGTTGGATTGTGTATTTGATGAGTTTGATGAGGGAAAGGCGAAAATACCGTGTGCCTCCGTTGTGTTAGCTGAGCAGCTCGTGTCTCTTCCCCGCCGATCTAAAAATAGCTTGCACTGACAATTATAGGTAATGAACCTACCCCTAAAACTATAGGAATTATGGCAATAGGCCAGTTTGCCAAAATGTTGAACTATCCCTTTAACAGAAAGTCAAAATAATTCAATCGTCTTATTTTTAGAAATGTATTGATTTAAGCGTAACACAGAACCCGATGTTCACATGCTTTAGACTACATGCCATCATCGTTTTCTTTCTATAAACATTGGGCTCAGACAGTGGTGTCTACTGAGTATGTGATGAAAGCTAGGAAAAGTGGCTTTGTGCCTACTGCTACACATCAGGCTCTTCAAGTTCATAATGTCATACTGACACCAGGAGACAGGCAGTGCCAGGGGTGATGCCCAGGAGTGAAGGGAAGGTCAGCGAAGCTTCACAACCGAACTGGTGCTGATGCCACAGCATGTATGGCTCAAGTGCTTGGCAGTGCATCTTAACAACAAAATGTGACATTTTTAGAAGCTGTCAAATTGCAGTCTAAAAAGCGGTCTTGACTGGGGACTGAGCCAGAGCACTGCTGCAGGGCTTTCAATCTGCCCGTAATGGGAAAGATGGAAGAAGATAAGATTCCAATTCAGCCATTTCTGCACGGCCCAATGTGATCACATTGCAATCCGACAGGGCATTTGGGGAGTTGAGAGAATTCTTAAAAAGACAGAATATCTTCAAGTATGGCTTGATACTCACACAAATCCCATCACTGCTCCTAATTGTTCGGCTCCCTGAAAGTAAGTGATATAATCTGGTAGCATTACCAACTCTGCCCTGCGTCATAAATGATACAGCCTGGATGGCAATGGGTCTGCATGAGGAAACGCTACAGAGATGTATAGACACCAAGAGAACTAATTATATGTCGGTGAGTTGTGTTGTGATTGTGGGATGTTTTTGGTTTCTTATGCTGCTTTAATGCACCAGGATCCATATGCATTTATTCCCAATATTCAGACCTCCTTGTTATTATCCTGCGACCACACCAGTCCAATATCGATGATGTACTGTATTCACATCAATGTTGTTTCTAGAAATGGGCACTCCTGTGAAGAAACACATGAAACTAGATGAACTCTATGTGACCAAGCAAGCAACAAACTGTGGCTCAATTTTAAACAAACAATTATTTATCCAGTGAGACCACTGAACATTGTAATGCTAATCCTATGAACACAAGCAAAGCTCTGAAGGAGCTCCAGGGTTTAGGACGCAGCCTGTGTAGCTGTAGCCTCTGCTGTGACACTGCACACACATGGTATGGAAATTCTACTCTTTCTCCGCCTGAAAGAGGTGCATATAAATAAACATGTACGTCGACGGTGGTTGGGTAAGGTAGTTCATGTGCACTTAAGAGGAAAAGGCAAAAAGATGAATTTCTAGTTACCCTGTGCAGATGTAGAAACAAAAGCTTGGCGTGACTTGAAGCACCACTGCTGAACACAAAGAACGCAAAGATATGAGAGCAATTTCAGATTTTTAATTAGCCACTCAAAGAATAAGTAATTATGTATATTTGTTGTCTTTGTACTCTTATTAACAAAAAAAACTTTCATTGGCACTCTGCCAAACCACACCAACAGGGTATCATACTTCCCAACTCCCCACACACAAATACATGCTGTTGAAACCCTCATAAACTATTTTTAATTAATCTTCAGGTTTCTTTTTTCTCGCCCTGGTTTGTCTTTTTTAAAACGGACACCTACAATGGGCCTCAAATACAAAGAAAGAAAAAGAGAAGGAAGAAAAAGATTTTTTTGTTACTTTCAGCCAATCTAAATTCTCACATTTTTCTAACAAAAAGCTCACGAGCTGCTGAAACAATACCTTCTTATCTGCAGGAATTGGGTGAAATTTCCGCTCTGTCTCTCTTTTTATTAGACCATATTTAACCTGTCGCAATTCAGAAAGCAGCCTGGAAAGCTGCTTTGTGCTGCGGGGACATTCTGCTCCCAATCATTGGTAGTTTGGGATAAATTTCTTTACCTTTATCCGTCAAGTCCAATTTAGAAACAGCAACAAACAAACCATTGTTTCATCACTCACTGTGGCATACCTGCGGTGCTGCTGGATAGCATTAGCTCACGATATCCTGTGGTTTACTGTTGCTTAAACAAAGTAAGACGGACGTTTATGAGTCAGTCATCCAGTCACCTGGCAAGTACAATACATATCTGATAGCACTGCCTAAACATTCAGCCAGGGGAGGGGAGGGGAGGGAAGAGGGAGAGGAAAGGAGAGGAGAGAGGATAAATAGCTATTTGTATGTCGTAGAAGCCTTTTGTTGACAGTCGGCATCAAAGGATTAGTGTCCATGTCCTCTTAGCCTCTGTCAAGTTCTCATCAAACCTTCTTGAAAATCAAAGAAACCTTCCATACACTTGCTGTGACATCAACTCACTCTCTTTGTCTCTCTTTCAATAGCACAGGCGCACATACACATTTCATCTTAAAAAAAAAAATACACCTGTCTTTGGGGGGCTCTCCAAAGACATACCACTGAACAAACTGCACTGCACTCTCTTCTCTAACAGACTTTATTCTGTGTTGATGCTGTTGGGAACAGTAGCGAGGTAGCATGCTGGAAAAGAAAAAGCAGCATGACAGGAAGATGATTGTAAGAAATGATCCCAGTGATCCCATTACTGAGCTATTTAGCTTTTTTAATTTGAGGTCCTTGCATAAACCAGGACCAAGATGTCCAAGCTGACTGGGAGTAGATTATTATTTTCCTTTTTTTTTTTTTTTTTTTTTTTATCTCTAATGACTGCTCCACAAGTAATGACGAGGAGGCAGAGTTTGAAATGTGAGCTCAAAGAAGGAAATGCATGTTCCTCTAATCTCTTTCAGATAGGACTGGAAAAAGCCTGCTCAATGTTGCATTTGGCTGCTTTGTGTTTTGAGTGAAGGATCAGACTAGAACTTCTGATGGCAGAAATATGCTGCCTTTTGAAGTGAAGAGTGTTTTGGAGAAAAAAAAGAAAAAGAAAAGATCAACAAGCTTAATTTTTATCTGCAAACAGATTTGTGTCTGAAAGGTTACATACCCTTATTTTGGTAAACTACTACTCCTTTTCTAACTTTTTTTTATCCAACTTTTTTTAAAAACCAGGGGGAGACTAGTACACCCACTGGAAATACTGGGATCTTCAAACAGTGGTGAGGCTGTGTTTGATATTTTAGCGACCAGAGGTTTAAACTTCTGTGGTCAAACTGGAAACTGTTTCGGATTAAGATGAATATTGCATCAGTGGTTAACGGCACCAGCAACTCATAAAAGTCTTTGTTTACAAGTCAGAGGTATTTATTCAAATACCTTGAGAGGATTACAGAAATTGATTTTTTCTTTGCTAAGTAACTTTCCCCCTGTCCTGCTGCTATCAAATTTAATCACAACAATTACAGCCTTGACTCTGCCCTAGCACATTATACTGTATATTGTTTGTTGCAGCCACGGGCCTTTTCTCTGTTTCAATTAAAACTGCAGCAGAAGCAGGGCCTTCACACACACACGGAAAAAATAAAATTGTTTATAAAAAATGAGCTGCCTCAGGTGCAATCTTTGGGAAAGAAACACTGAAAAGAACAAGATGCAAGAAACGGTTGCACCTTTGGCATCTTTGTGCGGTGGATATTGAGAGAGGAGAAGCAAGAGAGAGAAAGAACTTTTAAATGCCCTCTCGGAGCTGTGTGTGTTCGATACATCCACAATGTCCATGTCCGTGCGCGGGTGCCCCTGATTTGATTGTTTAAACTTGTTACCAAGTTGTAGCCCACTGTGGAGAACAAACAATTACACAGCAAATAAGTGTGTGCTGCAAGTAACCTGGTGCTGGCTGCTGGAGAAATAACTAACCAAGCCAAAGGCAGTCTTCATATTTGCAGAGGAATTTGAAAGTGTACATTAAAAAACAGATGCAGCACCTTAAAATGACCATAAACATTACTTGTACAACATACTTGACCTTGATCCTGTTAAGTACTTCTGTTTTTAACTGTTAAATCTGCTTTCCATCCTCCTGCATGCACCTATGGCTCATATTTATATATCTATACCAGGACAACGAGTCTTTTAAGTGTGACTTCTGTATACCTATGGGGCATTTTAATGTGATAAATCAAAAAGAACAAATCTAATTTTAATGAAATATTCAACCATGCTTCAAACTGCTCAAATGCCATACAGTGTGATACTGAGGAGAAAAAGAGCAACGGTGCATTCTGAGCTTAAACTCAGCAAAGTCCAGCGTTTGCTGCGCTTCATGCCTCAGCAAAGACATTTAACGCACAGGAACTATAAGCAGGACCTTTAACTTAAAGCCGTCACAAGCTTCATAGACCGTCTTCGGCGACGTCGCTTCGGCACGCTAAAGATGCCCATGTGCAGCCTGACCTTTGATGCATCCCTGTCACATTTTGTGTGTCTGTGCGCGTTTGTGAGAGCAGCTCTAACAACCGTGGATGAAATCTGATATTTTCATCCAGGAGATGGGATGACTCGGACACTAGAAAGCATAAGTCAGGTATTCTGGGAGAGCTGTTACTGAGGTCATCAAATGTGATACACTAGCTTAAGGCAACTGCACCCACTCTTTAAAGTGAGGATGGAGAGGAGACAACATACAGTGGCTGTCTTCCAGTCTGGCAATATCTGACAGTCTTACTTTCGCAGTCTGCTTTTTTCCTCTTACGCCCTCGTACACAAGCATATAAATATACAATGGAAACTGCTACGAAACCCACACAGACGCAAACATCAGTGCACGCACTCGCTCTGTCAGTCTGTTTCAGAAGTGAAATTATTCCATCTCTCAGGGGTCCTGTTAAGCTCTTACAAAGCCTCAGTGCGTACAGCAGGTAGATTGATTGTGACTTATTAACTGTGAGTGAGCCTAACAGAGTGCATTAAAACAAAAGGAAATGTGATATCCCCAACCATCAAGTGCTTGTTAGAGCTTTAATCAAAGCCCTTCCAAATCTGCATACAGAGTCCTGGTCATGAATTCCAAATGGCGTCTTTAAAAACAAGAGGAGACCACACCACAGAGCCTTGTTACACAAGAGGACCCAGAAGATATTTTACAAAGATCTGGCTCACCAGCGGTAGAATAAGAAATTGTTCTCGATAATTATGGCTCTGGCTTTCATTGTCATTGCCATCTAAATCATATTTCTCGAAGGACCATGGCACACGAAGAATCACTCAATTTCTTAACTCTCCTCCTAAATGAGCCTAACGATTATCATTATCACAAACAAAAATACCTATAACTAATTCATACTCGAGTGGCACAAAACAGCACCTGACCTCATTTGATCTTGGATACGTGCTGCTTTTCACCATTTGCTGTTAAATAGCGAGCTGCCAGCCACTGATGAGCGGCAGTATTGATGGCGCTACTTCTATTTCACCCGTGTGAATATGAGTGAGAAGTGTAAAATGCTGCCATCGTATCATATCTGCTCTGTACAGGCACTAAGGTTTCACATGTTGGCCCTGGTGAGAAGCAGAAGAGCACAAAGTTTGAAGTGACAGTGAACAGGATGGGTTATTTCTGAGCTGAGCTGCAGATTTAATTCAGAAAAATCTTTTTGATCACAAATTTTAACATCCAGAATGTATTAAGTACTTAGTTTTGGTATCAAATCAAGCCATCTCTATTTATGGCTTTATTAAACCGACAGGTGTTTGTTCAAGGGCACAACAACCAAATGCTCCATGTGGTGCTAACTGCATTTTCTCTAAAGAGATAAATTATTTTTTATTTCCTTGATTGCGAATGGGCTGCATTATCATTCTAAACACACGGTGAACGGTTTCCACGGGGACTATATATTTTCTAGGTGGTAGACCAGTGAAGACTGTTCACAGCGAGGTCTGTGGATTACCTGCGAGCAGCTGGGACATTCTTTCAGGTATGAGATGTTGCTGTTGAATTTTTTAAATGTAATTTTTCAGTGCTGTGAGCATCACAAAAACAATTCCATTTACCCCTATTGTACTGAGGGGGGGAATCAGACATCTTAGAGACAGATATTTCAAAACATGGGCGTATATAGAAGCAAAACTATCCGCATGGCTAGACATCACAGAGGGTGAAAATGATTTTTGTAACCTGGGTGCACAGACCCTTTACTTCCATCCAATTTTGTTGTATTATATTTATGTTATATCAAGATTTGTATAGTGAAATTACAGCAAGTGTAATATCTTGGTATCTAATGTACAGTGTGCCAGTTTCGGTCAATGTGAAATGTTCTAGCTGAATAGATAAATAGAGATAATCCTGATTATGCAAACAATTGTGATGATTCTGAGGCAAAATTTGACTTAAAGCATGTTAAAGAGTAGATGGAAGAGGCTGATAATTTCAACGCAAGAAAGGGGGAAAAAATAACAGAAACAAGCACAGCTACTCACAACAAAGTTAATCAGGCTTGCCCGAAAACAACTGAAGCTTCAGTGGATGTCTAATTGGATTAAACCAAAACAGAGGATGTGTTTTGTGTGCTGTTGTTGTGATGGCTTGACCTCTAATGGCAGTCCCTTTTTTAATTTCTTCAGATCCCCAATCAGACTAAGACTAATGAGTAGTGGCACATCTGACACGCGGTGGCAGACGGTTTTCTCGAGAGCGACTTCTAAGTTATAACTGAGGGAGGAGAATTGGTCAAGGTCACTCGGAGAGGGCGAAGCAGCTCCAGCAGCGTAAAACTCACACAAATCACAGACAGTCTGGCGTGCCGCTCTCTCCTCCGGGGGACATTTAACCCACTCCTGCGATGACCTTTGCAGGCAAGAAGTGCCGTCAGTCACTTCAGAGGTTTATGTGGCGACGTACCTGCCAGGACAGTTGATGACACATTTCAAACAGAACGTGCGAGCACCTTGGTGCTGTTGAGGAGAGTTATAAGTAGAGAGAGGGGAGGACGGCTTACAGCTCCCTGAGGCTGATGCTAATCTCATCCCTACCGCTACAGAGGCCATCGCTACTGTAACCTCCTGTACTTTTCAAGACCTACTATACCGCAATCAACTGCCACACTCCATTTCACATAATAACTATTAGAGCAGTTCAACTAAAACATAAATGTACTGTACTCGTTTCAAAGCAGCTATTTGGACATCCCCTCTTGTCGGGAGCAGGTGGTGGTGATTGCCGCTTGACAGGACAGTTGGCCATTATTGTGTTTACAAGAAAAGAGATAATAATACACACTCTGAGAAGCATTACTTCAGGGTACATTGGAGACTGATCGTGATGATGAGATGGGCCGAGGTTAGCGATTCTGGTTAACAGTGAGTTAACACAGGTGTTTGGTACCACATCTGGACACAGCTCTTAGACGGAAAGAAGTTTGATGCTGAACCTGCAACGTTTCCTCCAGATCAATAACTGTCTGCACACTCTTAATACTTTTTTTTTTTTTTTAACAGAGTAACATCTTATATATATATTTTTTTTTTCCTTTGGAGGGGGCTCTTGCCTTTAATTGATAGGACAGCTGAGAGAGACAGGAAATGGGGAGGCAGAGAGAGGGGGAATGACCCACTCAACTCAACCCACTGCGCCACACAACTCCCCACTAATGCTTGGAGGCTACTGTACATCGAGTCGCTATCAGAAGGCAAGGCAAGGCAAGGCATCTTTTTTTATATAGCGCATTTCATACCAAGGCAACTCAATGTGCTTTACATAAAGACAAAACATAAAAAAAAGAAGCATAAGACAGAATAAAAACAAACAAAACACTGAAAACAGAGTTAAAAGCAAGAGCAAATAAAAGTAAAATAAAATAAAATAGATAAAGTTTTAAGTTCTCAGCTATAAGCACATGAAAAGAGAAATGTTTTTAACCTGGATTTAAAAGTGCTGACAGTTGGGGTTGATCTCAGGTGAAGGTGATGAGACAAGGCAGGGTTAGCATGCTATGTTCAGTAGAAGAAAAGTGTTGAGTCAGCTATTGGTGAGTAACGGAAAGAAGTTTGATGCAGAACCTGCAACGTTTCCTCCAGACCAGTGAGTAAACAGTCATTGATGCTAACGCTGGCTATGCAGCACTGGAAAAAAAACAACTTACAGACAGCTCCTTTAAAGCTGAGCTGCACCAGCTGGATCATGAGCTTGTTTCTATTCAAGGTTTCTATCTGTTAAAAGGGAGTTGCTCTCTGCCACTGTCACCAGCTGCCTGCTCATATGAGTGCTGGGTCTCTGGTAAATAAATTACAAAGAGTGTGGTCTAGACCTGCTCCATATGAAGTGTGCACTGAGTTAACTTCTGTTATGATCCGCTGCTACAGTATATAAGTAAAACTGAATTAAATTGAAAACACTGAATCCTTGTAAACAAACGCTAAGGAAATATGCTGCTTCTGCGGAGTGAGGAAGACCCCCTCCTGACCCAATCAGGGACAAGCGTCTTGTTTTGTCTGAATGCCAGTCATGGTGCAGCATCGGGGCAATCACTGAATATCTTTGAAATGGTTGTGGTAAAAAAAAAAAACCCAAAAAAACAAAAACACAACGTCTCTGTGCTGCATGAAATTAACTGAGCAAATGGACAGAGAACAATCCATAGTCCTGGGAACATGGCGTCATAACTAGTGAGGCCATGATTACTCTCTTCAAACTACTGCGTCTCTTATTTCACTATTTTTACAAACACATTACTGCCAAATTGACTGAGCTGGTTCGACCTCAGTAGAAATGCCTCTATATTTACTGTGAGTATGGCTGAGTGTTTCAGGATCAATTAAGTGTGTGTGTGTGTGTGTTTGTGTGTGTGTGTGTGTATCCTTCTCTCTTATGTGTGTGTCTGTGTATGTGTGTGTTTGTAGGTCAGCGTTTTCAGCAATGCCTATAATCTGAGAGGCTGTGAGCCATCAATGACTAATGTGTCAGTCTGTCACAGTCAAGGACCTACCATATGGCGCCAGTGCCCCCCTATTTAAACTAATGGGTGGGCTGGGAGAAACAGCACAGCTAACTAACCACACTTACTTAGCTGAAGTGTCCGTCGTAGGGACACAAATGCTGTGCACTTCAATCATTGGCCGTATTAGCAATTAATAATTCATTAACCAGGAGAGATTATGAGATGTACGAAATGTGTGTTTTTCCTTGATTCAAATTGTAAACTGACGTGAGATTTTTTTGCTGCACGACTGGAGTAAATGTGGTATATGACTCATCAGCTGTATGAGCATGATACATTTATAATATATTCCTGATTGATCAGAATTAATAACTCAATACTAGTGCATACTATGTCATATGTGGCTTGCGGTGCCAATTAGAGCAGTATCTGTGGAGGGTGGCCCTGAGGTAAAGTGGAGCTGTGGCCACCTCTCTCCCAGGAAGCCCTCCAATTACCACCCAGCAGTGCAGTGTCTGGTTGACTCATGAGGACACATGATGCACACGAGGAGGCTCTCAGATTTGAGGCTCTCTATCTGTCTCTCTGGCATCGCTTTGTGTCTCTCCCCCTCCTCTCTCTCTGCCTTTCTGACTTTTAATTTAATATTTTTCCATCACCTGTTTTTATCTCCCTTCCTCAATTTGTTTCTTCTAAATTGAAAGTAATTTCAAAGATATCGACTGAGAAACATTGAGGTAAAGGAGTTTTTCTTTTTTTTTTTTTACTGTATTGCCTTTCACCTCAGCATCTTCTTTATATGACTCAGAGGAGGCTGATGTGACCTAACCTTGCCACCACATGGTGACTACTGTGCCAACCCTACTTGCATTCCTGCTGATGACACGCCGGCCATGACAGTCCATCAGCATCTCTCCCTGGTAGGAGGCACTCCAGTGCTCTTTTGTTTTCCCCACTTAAAAATCCCCAAAGTCACTTTCAAAGTATGTATTTAATAATCAGCTGGCAAAGAAATGTGTCACAGGTCATGCTGGCTAATGTAATGCAACTATCAGTGGCTGATTAGGTCATAATTGCCTCAAAACACATTGGCATTATATCATTATCATTGTCTATGGAGCACACGCTAGGAGAGAAAACAGCCTATTGTCACTCAATTATAGCACAGATGAAATAGAAATGTAATCGAGTCTGAAACTATTTTTGCTAAACTGTACTACTGCACTGTGTAAGAACCTTAGGACCAAGATATAGAGTAATTATGTTGTTTGTTTATGAACGTATTTGAAAAGTCACACATGCATTGATGCTGAATGTATATGTAAAATGTTCACAGACTTTTTTTCTTTTTTTGTGTAAGAAAATATCCAGTATTGCAACAAAATATCACTTTGTAGTGAAAGTATTATGTAACACTTTTACCATTATGTTCAAGCACTCGCAGCCTGCAATTTCTGTTTGGCAGGAAAATAATAATAAAACTAAACAGTAAATGGGGATGAATGTCAAATCCATGACCACCACAAAAACAAATGCAAAATGAATTTCTATGTATTACATTGCTCCACTGCAACAGGTATACATTTTAGGTTGGTTACTTGTTTTGTTTTTACGTTAAAATGTCAAATAGAGAAGACAATAGAGACTATTTTAATTGACTTTAAAGATCTGCTGTTATATAATTTCCCTTAAGATGGACATGTCAAAATTGGATGATCCCGGCATTGCAGCGACACATTAGGGCATGAGTTATACTGTTTCAATAAATTACATCACTGTTTGGTTGTTTTGCTGCTGTGTTTTGTGGTGACACACTATTCAGCACACTAGATCCAGTAGGCGGACTAATAAATGTATAACAGACAATGCAGAGAGAAGTGCAGTAAAGGCTCACATGTTGCATTCAGGGAACAATAAACAAAATGGAAAAGACAGTTCTTAACAAATCCCCAGATGTTTTTTGTTTGGAACCGAGCCCTGCCACTGAGTCTGTCATTAGAATTTACATCAACATTTTTTCCTTTTTACCACAGTGAATTACCGCGCCCCATCTGCCTGACCTACGGTGTCTAAAAGGCGAGCAGCGACGGCAGGAGCCACGTCCAACCCACTCACCGGGGCTTCCCTCGGCCAACGGAACCTACGACTCACGAAGCTGTTCCACTGACAGAGCCTTGGCCCCGTTCAAACCTCGCAGAAGCGAGCGTGGCAGCCATGCACAATGGAGAACAGATGTGGTATATGGATAGAGTAATATAGTCTTAGGCTGCCTCTGCTGCACCTGATGATATGGAGCCAATAGAGGCATTTGTCAAATGCGATCAGGTGTGATGGAGGGAAGAGATAGAGTGGGGGTAGATGAAGGGGGAGGGAGTGGGGAAGAGAAGGGCGGGGGGGGGGGGGGGGACTGAACAGCTTGAGCCCTGCCAAACTCTCTTTGGAGCATCAGCTGTGCAGGGACAAAGACCAAAACATGAGCCCACCCCTACACGAGGACAGCTCTTTTCTGAAAGGAGAGTATCGCTTACAACAAATCCTAATCACGGAGGAAAGAATCTCAAAATCACTTCGCTCTGCATTTCCAGGAGAAAGGTAAAACCGGGGACCGTTCACTGTGCCCACTGTGAAACGTTTGGCTCACAAAAAAAAGGTGCAACTGAAATGCACAAATTTTCTAAAATGCCATAAGGTCAGATTTTAATCAAAGGTAAGAACCACTCAGTTCTTCATTTCTGTGTGAACTATGGAGCTATCTCCTTTCCGCTGCTCTTTTCTAAGCCTATGAAAAGGTCCACAAGGTCAGAATAAAGGCCAGTCCAGTCCCCTGAGTGGGGCACTTGAATGGAAAGTCTGAATCTGATTTACAGTTTGGCCACATGTGCAAGCTGCCAATGACTGGGCAGTCAGCCAGCCAGAGTGGGAGAGTAGAGTAGTGAGTCAGTGAGGCTGCAGGTGGCGATGAATGCTGTGCCTATCTCAGTATTCTGAGTACAAAAATTGCGTGTTTTTTGTTTTTTTTTGTTTTTATGTGCTCTCACAATTACACAGAACATTAATACATGCCACATGTCAGTGTGAGGAAATTCATTGTTAAGAAATCAGATTTATGTTCATCTAACAACCCTCAATGAAAGCTTTTTTGTTTGGTTTGGGCAAAATCAGCTTCATCTCAGTGGAATTTTCTATGTCCGTGACATGTGTTACATTTCTAAAACTCCATTCATAATGACGAGTTTATCTCCTTTACGTAAATGGAAGATTGCATCTCTTTTGCATGTGTTTTTTCCTCATACCAGATGGCAATGTGGTAATTTAGTTAAATGATTCCTAATTAAAAGAGGAACACCACTGGTGGAGAATTTGTAACATGCCTTTTTTTTTTCTTTACCAAAGTAAAACATTAAACCGATACACAAAAATAATTCTGATGTATGTGGCATTTGGCCCATTCAAAGCTGCGGAACCATTTAAATACCATTCACTTTGTAAAAAAAAGTGTCTTTATGTGTTTGTATTCTTCTTTAAGGGCAAATTGCCCAAAAGAAGAAAGAACATTAGCAAAGATTGAATCAAACGGTGTGGATGGTCATAAGCCACATGTCGGAACAGACATGAATTTACGTAAACTGGCTTCATGAATTCAAGGTTAAACTACTGGTGCTGAAATCTAAATGTGATGTTTGATAGAGCCTCAAATGCTAAAAAAAAATGTGTTTGTGCAGCAGATCCTGACCAGGTAATCACAAAGTCAATATAGTGTCAGCCTATCATAGACATAGACATACATACTGGTGGTAAATTAAAGGGAAACTGAGTGTCGTAATAAGTGGCTGGGAATCCATGTGCCACCAGAACAGCTTCAATGGGCCTCAGCATTGATTCTAGTCTTGATCCTAGTCTGAACTATGGATCACTATGGCAACACTGTTTACTAGTAATCAAGGAGGTCAAATGGAATCAATATGCCAACATTAAGTGACAGCTGTATCAGAACTCAGTGTCATGTGTCCCTACATCCGTTTCTTGGTTCACCCCATTTACATCAGTGAACACAGGCTAAATAGCACAAACACCTCTGAATAATGTAATACAGCTGCACACACTACATCCTCCAAAATAATCATACGGTTGAATCAACAACCCTCTAAAACAATTTTAATAGAAATTGAACATTATAACCATCATGGAGGCGGACTTGCTGTAGTACTGTTGTATTGGACAGCATCCGTTTTAGCTAAACGAACTAGATATCTCATGCATCTGGTTCACCTGGCAGCCTAAAAATCCTCTTTAATTGAATAGTTTTATTATATATTATTATTACCACCATATAAGATGTTTTATCCCTCCTCTCCACCCTTTTAAAGATGGAACTCAGTAATACATTTAATCAGAGACATTTTAACTGACTTACATTGTTCTTTATCTGAGAACATTTTTACACTGTAATTTTACTTCTACTTTAGTAAAATGTCTAATCTCTTTGCTCCTTCTAGCAGCTCTCACCTGTTCAGTTGTTTACATTGAGTTCAGATTAGCCAGTCTCTCTCTCTCACACACACACACTCTCAGATAGGCAGCTGTATTAGAAAGTAGTGCATTTTTAAAATGTCATTATAATGTTTACACAAATTATAATACAAGATGATATATTGTCATCTGATAATTAAAATCTGTCAAATATAATATCAAGTATCAATATCACCTCAACCTTCAGTTCTGGGCTCTGCTGTATCGAGTAACACCTGTACACAGACACACTGTGTTAATCTACAGACAGACATTTGTCACAAGACTCTGCAAAACTGGTCACAAAGTGGGAGCATGTAAATAACACCGTAGCCTGTGTGGGTGCAGGTAATGTGGTCATCTCCAGTGTAGCGTGTTCGGGCATGTCTGCTCAAACATGGGCATTTTAGGTGAGTGCAAACACTCACTGGCATCACCACAACCTAGACTGGCACGCAGCTGGGGCTTGGTTGGCTGGATGGAGGCTGGGGCACATCAGGGCAAGCAGGGCACACTGCCACATCTGGACTATACATGGGGGCCAGCTATTCATCTTGAAAAAATAAAAACAAATTGCTGCACGCTTTAAATGAAAAAATAAAAACCTATGGCAGTGAAGATATTGGATAAAAGCACTACATACCTACAGGAACAAATAGTGACTGCAAAATTACAACATTGCATTCACATTGTGATCATGGCCGTAGCAGGTGGCTAATTTTTCTTCCTGGAATAAATAATGAAAATAGTCGAAATGTCTTTGTTTGGTGTGTGTGTTCAGAGCTTCCGCACTTCCATGCGCCTATTAAGATGTATCATGGTTTTCTGAATGTCACTTCTATTTACACACCGTTTCCACATTAAACAAGGTTTGAGCCAAGGTACACACGGCACCAACAGATGGTCAAAATGACAATGAGTCTGTTTTGTCTAGAAGCGGTATACACCCAAATCAAATGCATGCACACACAAATACTCCTAAAAAAAAAAAATCTCTGTGCCAACTTAAAGGACCCCGTCTAATGATTCTGCTCACAACAGAGTTTCATATATATATGTTTTTTTTCTTTTTCTTTTATGATTAAATTGATTATACTAATTATAGCATGTGGTCACAAAGCAAAAATATTGAGGGCAGGCTTAATAAAAAGAATACAAGAAAAACAGCTGTAAAGACAGAGCAAACAAGCAGCTTACATTTCTTATAGGCTCAGTTTTTCTCATTGAAAGAAACTTCCGTTTGCATTCGACACTGAGTTGGCAGCTGAAAAACTCACTGGCAGATGATTTAATACAATCAACCCATCACTTGAGCATGATACTGCCTGTCCGTTTTGTGTAAACCTCATATCACATTCAAATAAATTTCTAATCAAATCAAACTCAAAGCTGTTTCTGATGTAAAGAATTCCCTTTTTACTCTCCCAACAACACAGTACCACAACTAACACACACACAAACACACACACACTAAGGTTTTTACGGATGTTCTTCCAAGTTAAACAAATCGTCTCCAATTCTCTTTTGTGCTACTACGAGATGAAAAAACAAAAAAAGACAACCATGGACATCTTGCAGAAAATGTTAAGCGACACTAATTTGGTCACGCCAATTCAATGAATTCAATGAAATACAATTTATGCTGGGACAGTTGGTCCAACTGTCAGTGAGAGGGGGACATTAACATATCCCTGTCTGTAATACAACACAACACAACAGATGCCTTGACCTGAACCACTAGAGGGAGAAATAAGCTGATTTACCGCAAAAAACAGAGCCAGGGATGTGATACGTATGGAGAGGTCAGTTTTATTATCAGATCTGACATGTATATTCACTCGTATACTGACACACATCTTTTCGGCCTACGTCATTTTATTTTAGTGGGTAATTCATCTTTAAAATGGATGACTGCTCCTTGGTGGCTTTAACAATGTGTGTTCAGCTGGAGAGGCTGATGCTGGGCTGGCAGTGGGCTTATCAAAAACAAGTTGAGGCAACCCTCCAGGAGGCAAGATGGAGAGAAGGATAAAATCCATGCTTCTGCTCAACTAACCATCAAACCTAATTACATGTGGATAGGACTTATGGGCCACATGTTGGGTTCAAAGTTTCCTGATCAGGAAGTGGCTTGGGAGGGAGCTTTGGTGCACGTATATGTGTGTGTGTATGTGTGTGTGTGAGTGTGAGAGACAGATAGAGGGGAAAAAGAGAGAGAGCCTGGTCAATGTGTCCGTGACCGAAAGATTAGGCTGAGAGACAAGACTTGGTGCCAGATCTTGGCTCTGTGCCATTAGTTCAATCAAGCAGACTTATTTAGCTTTTAGACAATTCGACCAGAACCCTGAGATACCACTTCAGAAAATAAGCTAAAGATTATTCATGGCATGGCAGCTAAGATAGGGATCTGTTGTCACTCTCCAGCATCCTCTGCACGTCCACCAGCTCACTGCATTATTCCTTTCTAAAGGAGAGAGTGCACTGTTTAGAAAAGGCACACAGGCACAAACACAAGACACTATAGAAATCATAGTATCTCTAACGTAGAGGTCAGCAGAGCAGAGGAGAACACAATGACGACCAGAGCAAAAATGAGCTTCACAACTCAACCTTCAACTGCTGTTTAAAACTTATCGGCTGATATAGGGTGAAATAGAAATATCAAAGATCCTTTATAGAGAGGATTTCCTATTTTATTCAATATAGCTCTTATCAGGGACTTAAGGTTTAACATGGCTTAGTATTGCTTAAAAAACAGCATTATCATTATTATGATCACAATCACCATTATTCCACGGTTATTTCATTTCTTATAACCACATATGTATTTGTCACCAGTGTAGACACACAAAAGCGTTAAAAATGTTCTTATTGTGGAAGGAAGATGGACTGATTATTTCACCTCAAATGTAGATGACAAGTAACATAAATCTTGTCATTACATTGTCAAACTTTTTTTTCCCCCTGCACTAGGGCGGTCCATGAAAGCAACCCAGGAAGTTGCTGAGTCAGGAAGAAACCCAGCTTTTGTTAATATCAGAGTAACTGTGCTTCTTTTTTTCCCTCCAACCACCACAAAAGGCCTTCAGAAATAAACTGCCAGGGAGAGATAGCGCTTCTCCAATTTACTCATTCAAATCTGGCTGTTTATGATTTGAACAGTTAATGATCCAGAATGACCACATTTCGGCTTCATCTACTGCCTCCAGTACAGATTTTGAAAATGGTCCTGAGACTGATATATTATTTTAACAAATGTATTGCCTGATATAAATGACCACCTGCAAGTTTGAAAAAAAAAAAATAACGGCATGAAATTATTTCCTAAACAGATCATTATACAATTGGAAAATGCCTCCAACCACAATAGGACTTTGAGTTAGAAATCTTAATTGCATTGCGAGATGTTCGAGCCGCCGTCTGTCTCTGCTTGTTTCCAGCGCCTGAGAATCAAATGAGTACTTTTATTAGCTCTATTAACTAAACACACATTCAAATAGGTGGATAAGTGGACTCATTTTAAACTCTAACCAATAATGTGAGACACATAATCAGTGGTCAATTTACATCTGTAAATGTTCTTCCCAACAGAGTGCGTGTGTGTGTGTCCTCTCTATGCCTTCCCCTCAATGAGAGCTACAAGAGATGATGATGACGAGTGAAACATGTCAACAACTACTGTACAGTGTTCATGGTCACCAGAGGACGAATCTCAATAACACATGATCGCCAGAGGTTGAATCCTCTCATAACTTTTGTTGTCTATTGACTGATAATCCAAAACCACAATGTCATTGTTTTCAGTCTGGTTTAACAAAAGGCTTATAAAAATGTTACAACAAAAAATACCAATATTAACCAATGTGCCTTTGGTGTAACAGCCTGGATCTGAATCATGGTTCCTGTACTTAATACACCTCTAACACTGGCCAGTGACTGTTGCCATTAATAAATGTGACGTTTCATTCATTCAAAAATAACACTGCCTCTCAGCACAATCCAGCCAGAGATGACGTTACCAACAACAACATACTCACTGCACATAACTATACAGGCTCACAGAGCTGTGCTGTGGTAGACGGCTCATTGGTTCAGTAACAGTTCAAAAACAAATTCTGACAAAATCGTTAAACTTTTTATGAAAAAACCCCCCAAAAAACTAGACTAAAAGGTGATAAAAAATAAAGAATGAACGCACTCAACATATTTGAAAAAGAGCTGTATAAGACATAAGACGCTACAACAGCATGGAAATAAAACTGGAACCTCTGTCTTCACATATTTTCGCTGAAACTACTTTTTTTTGTTGCAATTACCCCATTTTGTTTGGCCTACTTCTGCTCCAACTAAATATTACTGGATGTAATGAGTCTGTCACTACCAATGTTGGATTTTGCAGCTGTATCAAAATGAAACCTAACAAGCAATTTCTAACAAGTGTAGTTAAGATAGTGGATGACTTTAGGCCTTAAATATCGGGATAATCTAACATTTTAAACAGACCTGAGGATACCTAGACACACACGCAGACGTGCAGGAGTAAGCAGTAAGTGTTCCGGATAAGTGAAACCTTTGAGACTTCATTAGCCCTTCACATCAAACTGCAGAACATTGTGTACATTTCCATGAAAGAACATTTACCCGGTGATTTCAAGAAGTCTATGCGAATGTGTGGGAGGCACTCATGGCATGAGCTGTAGCTGCCTGTGGACCTGGTCACACTGCAGTAGGTGGCTGAAGAAGCACAGGCAGTGGGTTACATCAAGTCATTTTTTCAACACCTATACTGTAGTCACTTGTGCTATATGCATAAAAAGAAAAGACACACTGTCAGTATTGTGGGATAACAGCCAATCATAACAAACACTCACAGCATACAGTAGTGTGCGTTCTGCTGTTTCTTTTAATGTGACTGCTTTTGGTGTCTCATTTCACAAAAGTCAGGTATATCAAGAGGATATTATTAAATCTGATTGCTGCTGCACGGGAGGCCACAGAAGAAACTTATTCTGACACTGACATACCTCTATGTTTTGCTTATACAGGCTGTAAATTGGCAGTTAGGAGAAAAACTCATGTGTCTATTTATTTATTTATTTTTGACAGCTTTTTCTAGATAAGTGTATGGATTTTTTTTTTTTTTTCCATTTTGAAAGATCCACTGCTAGAGATGGCAAAGACTGCCAAAATGCCCCATCTACCAGCACATTACACCATTTTTCTTGTCGGTTCACTATAAACCTCTAATATGTGACTAAAGCATCAGAGTTGCAGCTAAAACTCAAGCATTTCTATTGTCGCCACCTTGCTGTTTAGGCATTTGGGATAAATCCACACAGAGAGCCGTGCAAATACCTTGAGCAAATGTCTCAAG
The DNA here is from genome assembly GCF_905171665.1 of Trachurus trachurus. Classification (NCBI taxonomy): domain Eukaryota; kingdom Metazoa; phylum Chordata; class Actinopteri; order Carangiformes; family Carangidae; genus Trachurus; species Trachurus trachurus. The sequence continues at coordinate 12,963,531 of NC_139903.1, read as the reverse complement.
ATCTTTCAAGGCTCTGCGTGCATTCGCTATGAGAGCTGTGCATCGTCATCATTCGAGTCGCACCGTGTCAACTGCCTGTTCTGCCAGGTGTTTGCTGAATCATGTTTCACTATCACTGGTTTCCTGGAGCTCGACATTCGTGGGATGAGGACCGCTGACAACCCACTGTTAAGGGAAATGTCTGATGAGCATGAAAGGGGTTATTTAGGTTGAAAAGCAGTTTTGCATCCACTTTAAAAGCCTATCAGATGAGAGCTGAAATTTGACACGGTCATCTTGTTTCTCATTTGGCTGTGGCATGCAAAGACACAAGGTCTGTCACTCAGAGGCCGTCACTGGATTCTGTGGCCCTCAACTCAAATATGCTCATCTCTGCTGGTCTTTAAACATGCACTCAAAATCAAAGCTGGAAACTCACTGCCTGAATCCATCTATCCAATTGAGACAAGATATAATAACAGACAAATGATTGTATTGCTCTTGTCCATATGCTGAGTCTAATGGCATTAACAAAAACTAATTGGAGTCAGGAGTTATCAAAAAGTCCAATCAGTAAAACCAGGATAGAGCTACTTTGACTTAACCACTTAAATGTTCTGAGTTTGCTTTTCAAAAGAAACATCTGCTGATGTGAAGCAGGCCTCTCAACAAAAAAAAGAGAGAGAGGGATCTCAGACTGCTTACGATCCCAAATTGTTGATGTGCATAAAGCTGGAAAGAGTTTATTTATTTTCATGTTCTCACAGAATTTCAGAACTTGCAACGTAATTGGAGCCAATTTCAAGTCAAAATCCCACAGACCCATTTAACACGTGGTTTTCCACCAGCACTAAACATGACAAACGTAATTTTCTCAAAGTATTCCCTTGGATCTCTCGTTGCATTAATGCTCTAGCAGGCTGCCGCCCCTTCAAACCCTTTTCTCCATGCCAATCCCCAGAACACATGCAGCATATATCAATACATATTCCCCGTGCATCTGGGAAATAAAATATTCTTTGACTCTTGGAAGTGCTCTCCCACATACGATTCCCTACAGATCTGGCTGCAGTTTGTGAGGCTGAGGTGGAGACACTGAGGTGGAGGCGCCCACCTCCACACCAGTCTGATGGTGAGACTGCTGCAAATTACTCATGACACTTCCTCTGATGACATTTTTCAACTGCCTCCCCGCTGAATGGCATCTTCGCTCCTCCCTCCCCGACCATCCACCAACACCCCACCTCAACACACACATTAATTCCCCCCTTTATTCATGTCACAATAGCGCGGCAGAGATTGCCGCCTCCTGCCTTCACCTGATTGACCCCTTTGAGCAGGTGCTGGATCTGATCCAATCACAGTCAATCTTCTTTAAACATTTCATTCTTTAAGCAGAACAGGGGCTCAAAATTCCATCATTCAATGACCTGATCAGTTGCCGATAACACAATCAAGCCAATCCCGGCTTATCCCTGGGGAGCCATTTCAGGAGGACAGCTGGGAGATGAGACTACAGACCTACAGAAAGGTGTCAATCTCCGCTGATCCACGGATCTCTTTGTGAGCCGACTATACTGAGTAGCACCCAGTTGTTGGAGGAGGCCGTTTCGTAGGTATTTTTTAAGGATCAGCAACAGTCAGGGATCAATTGGATTTTTTTGTTAAAGGTCTAATCCTTTAAGTAAAAATTCAGTAACCTGCAGTAAACACAAACATTCACTCTGGCACAAAGACACACACACACACAAAAAAAGAAAAATGATGTGAATACCATAGCTCAATTCTTCAGCGGCCATTTAAAAGGTACTCTATTGGATATGTTGCTGGGCCACTGGGCAAATAAAGGTCAAGGGGGATATGAAATAGTTTGTCTAACTGGCCCTTTCCCCCGTGTGTCCCTGCAGCACCACAGCCGTATCCACATTCATAGCCAATTCATTTATATTGCTCTGCCCTTCTCGCTGCTGGTCTCAGTCACTAACTACAAGTGACTGCAATGAGATTGAAGCCTCTGGCTAAATCTCCACTGTGAGGCACATGCTCCATCAGTGCTGCTCTGATCACTCCTTATAATCACTGGAACCAGACTATATCCTCAACTGATTGGCTAAGTCACAGCAGAGAGGAAACAATCACAGAATGTCAGCAGATGATGGACACCCAGACGTTGGAGTAGTAGTGGTCACTGTGAGCTACCATGTAAATGGCATGCAAATGTGCACCTGCACTAGCGGAAGGAGTGGAATGAAGGACTGCAGCCTTTTGATTAGGTTCTTTTCGCTCATATGAAGTTTATTTTTTTCCCCTCCGCTGTAATCATCCATGTTTTCCATTTCAGCCAATGAGCACATCACAAAGGCCTATTTGACTTTTGATTTTCTCAAACCTCCTATCACTTTTAATACAAGTCCAGAGTGCATTTGATGTCCAACTTCGCAGATCCCAGTTAGGGCTGTGTGTGTATGTGTTGTAAAAGCTTAATTGCGCTGTCACCCGAGGTGAAATTTCTATTCTGCAATCAAACAGATAACACAAGGACAATGATATGAATGTCACATCAGCGATAGTCGGTGATTTGTCCTCTCTGCAGTGATTCAGTTGCGCTTTTTAAAGAGATACTAAAAGCAGCTCTAAATAATACTAAAAGTTTCTAATGAGACAATGCAGCTTCATTACGTTAGAATAAAGAAAGATACTACATCACATCACAGATACCTGATGACAGAGTTTATTCTGCTCTCATTTTACAACAGTATATGCTACTTAATTTGCTAATCAGTCTCACCAGGGTTGCTTTATTTAATTGAAATACCTGTAAAGCTCCGGTGCCGTTAAAGGCCTAAGTACTCCAGCAAGTGTGCAAAATTAATTCACACAGTCTTTTAAGATGGTCACACACTGTTATTTTTATGCCATTTATAAAATCTAAGGGCATGCAAAATGTCAGCTGTGGTATTCGATTATCAAAGCCCCAGAACAAATTTCCTGCAATGACAAAGGAATCTTTTTCTGATGCTTTTTATAATTTCTTTTCTTCCCCTCATCTGCTTCCTCTCAGTCAAAGTATGAGAGAAGTATGCAGACGTTTCCCTGGCCAGAGGTGAAACGCTGCAGAAGCAGCACACAGCTCCTGGAGGCTCAGACAAGACGCTCTCACTCATCTTTTCAGTGTCCTCCAACAGGTGTCATCACTCACTCAGTCACATCCTACAACTGCTTTTTTTTTTTTTTGCACTGTAGGACCATTGTCACATCTTAGGATTCAGTAGTGACCTTTGTGAGTCTACCTTTATCCCTCCTGAGCCCCGTGGCAGTGAACTGGTTAAGCTCCACCTCCTCCTTCCATTCAGCTCCACCTACAGGATCTGGCTCTAGACCAGTGGAGCATGAGAACCAGGACAGCCTGGACATAAAGGGACGATTGTGGCGACCCAGCGACATGGAAGCAAGTAGCTGTGATGAAAACTAAAAGTCAGCGTCAAGCTTGCACATGCAGCACCACCCAGCCAGTGGACATGAGTGCAGAAATGGAGTCAGTGAGCAGGAGATGGTTCAGCTTAGCCAAATAAGGGCACTATGAGGTGCACTCAAAGCTGATTACAATAAACCAATGAGGAAGCATTAACCACCCCAGCTAATGATGCCTTTAATTGTGGGGGGAGAGCTCTCCTCATGCCTGGGCAGGGCTCTGCTGGTTCGTCACATCCAGCTTTAGAAAAGGTGTTATCACACATACTCCATCTTTAATCAAGTCCTGGCCTCAGTGGGACAGTTTGGGGTGGTAGGGTCTTTTGTTAACAGGTGTTTGATTTATTGGGAAATAAGAGGGTGTTCTAGTCTAACATATAAGAAAGAAAGTGGAAAAAAATGGTGAAAAGCTGAAAAGTGGACCACTGAAATTTCTGCAATGAACTATTTTGCAGGTTTGTAGATCCAATAAACACATCTGCTTCTTTGACCTTTACCCAAGCACGCAGTATATAAACATCACTGCAGCTATTAGTCAGTTCATTTATTAGTAAATTGTTTTGACTTATCTAATAATCATTGTTTTCATTTTTAAGAATAAATCATACCAAAAGTAGAAATCAATATTTGCATTTTCTAGCCTCTCAAATACACAGACTTGATGTGTCCTTCACAGATGATAGTAAATGTTTAGTAGTAAATGTTTGGACTGTTGGTCAAATAGTATGAGACATTTGACATCACTGTCACCTGTTTAAAATTATAACAAGCATTTTCCAACATTTTATAAACAAAATGATGAATTGATTGAATTATAATCAGCAGATTAATCAATCATGATTAGAAGCATAATAATATAAACATTTTCTCAGTGCAGTCACCTCTGCTCTGAAGGCTGATATTTGGGAGTGTTTCTGCTTGTTGTGCAAACCACAAAGGCAAAGGCAAGGAGGTAAATGCATTAACATGCTTATAAATGACTGCGCATATTGCAAACCTAACGTCATTATCAGATAAAAATAGCAACACCATGTAAAACGAGTGGGGGCTGCATATGAGGAAAAAAAAAAAAGGGATCTCTATAGTCCAACATTGTCTTTTCTTACAATTTATAAGTCTGCACAATAGCACATAATAGCACAAACAGTGCACTGATTAATTTGACTTTATTGCAAGACAGAAATAGCAGCAGCCTCCAGTGAAGAGTCCTTGAATATAAAGGGAGGCCAGGCAGTGCTGATAAGATTGTCTCATCTGGCTTGCAGGGCTTAGGTGCAGTGTGCTGCCTGAGAGAGAAAAAAAAAAAAATAAAAAAAAGGGAAGGCGGGATGTGGCTACTATTAGGCAGGTAATGGGATCCATCTGAGGTGCATTTGAATCAGTCAAACACAACCACACTTCAGTTCCATTCAAATGACTGTCACAATCACTTCAAATGCACACCTTAAGCGTGTACTGTAGGCGACAAAAAAAAAAAAAAAAAAAAAAAAAAAAAAGTGGCTCAGACTGTGGAGCAGCTCCTCTGAAGTTGTGCCAAGCTCGGGCATGTGCTCTGTCCTAATGGTGATGGCTGGGAGAGTGGCAGTGAGACTGATGTGCATGAGAGCTGTCAGCCTCTCCCCATAACAAATGCCACCTCTCTTCCCCTGACAGAATGGAGGCAGAGGGGGAGGGGCTGAGGCGGGAGAACGGGGAGGTGTGGAGGTTACAGACAGAACCTGTGACCCAATTGTGGCCACACCAGCTGTTTCCCCTCCACTGCCTCCCAACCATCGCCATCTCTGCAGACCACATCCTGCTAATTGGCCTATGCTGCCTCATACGCACACGAGCACACACACACGCATACATACACACATACACACAGAGAGAAGAACAGAAGAACATTTACAGGTGCCTTAAGCTGTAGTTGTGTGATGATTGATAAGTGCTTCAAAACACTACACACCACTTCCCTGAAATACACACCACTAGCTGCCCTGCCACTGTGCTGGCTAATGTCCCCCTTGACATGCACATAGGCAGACAGACGGAGAGAAATAAAGAAAGACAGACTGATGACTGACACACATACTGCCACCAAGATTCTATGGAGGGGAAACTGAATTAATTGGTTTTCCCTTCTGTGGATAAGTCCTCTGAGTGGTGTGTATGTGGCGATAATGGTAGGTTGCCCTGACAGGCAGGTTATTTAATAAATCCTGGAATGTGTAAGGCAGAAAGGAAGGACACACATGAAACAGAGAGAATGATACCTTCCTTTTTTTTCTTCTTTGCTCTGTATCTTGTCTGCTGTAGGCCACAGTATCTGCTCTTATTCCTACTCTGATTTCTGATTTTGCTGAAGACACTCAAACCTGCTCACTCACTCTCTCTCTGACACACACATACACACACATACACCCCTAATCATGCACCCACATAAATACACTTAATCGCTGACACACTCACGCATGGCGAGAGCAGTACGGCAGACACATCCAAGCATGCACAAGTAGGCTATAAAAGCACACACAGAAACATGCACAAGATCTTGCTCAATCAGTCTGATTTGTTTGTTTCCTCCTAAGCATTTGAGGATTCCTCAAGGAGGAAAAAAACTTTGTATAATCAAGTCAATTATGTCATTCAATCAAGTCGAAAATCATTTCGAGCCCTTTCTCAGATCAACTGATTGCAAAGTCGTGCTAAATATTTGCTTGCTGCGTTCTATTGTGCAAATAAGGCGTCTTCATTTGGTGTGGCAGGCCAGGCCATGGTGGGGTCTTCAAAGCCACTTCCACAGAGAAAGAGCAAAACAAAGTCCTTCACCTTGTAGGCTTGTCAAGAAAATATCACTGGATATTATAAGGGAGAGCTGGTTGCATATCGTCTCTGACCAAAAAAAAAAACCAAAACAGTTTCTATTAATTTATAACAGCTCTTTTGTCTCCTTCAGGACATGGAACATTATGTGCCGATGAAAAATCCATCCTCAGTGAAATTGTTTAAACTCAAGGTCAAGTGCTGATGTTACAGGAACTGTATCAGCTGAAGGTGACCTTGACTGATGTGGAATATGACATGAGGGAAATGGATCTCGGCTCAGTATGGGGAAATTATCTGTGAAATGCTGCCACTGTATCAAAGCCTGTTTGTGGTGAGCACATGCCTGAGACTCAGTGTGTGTGTGTGTGTGTGTGTGTGTGTGTGTGTTTGTGTGTGTGTGTGTGTGTGTGTGTGTGTCTGTGTGTGTGTGAATGTGTGTGGTATGCATGTCATTGTACAGCGGGGGTGTGCATGTATGCCTCACTCATCTGGGTGTGCTGGTCATGACAACAGCAGGCAGAAACTGCTGCAGCAGACAGGAACAAACAGCTGAATATGAATGAGATGGGCGTGTTTTTCTTTCAGAACGCATTAGAATAATGTTGTCACAACATCAGAACCCCAACTTTGATTTCGACACCAACTTAGGTTTGATTTTAATGTCACACCACCACCGATAAGAGAAATCATTACTTGGTTTTCAGTCCTTTTTTTTTTCTTTCTTTTTTTTTTTGCAGATTTGTTCATGGCAGCCGGTTGTCATTGCTTGTTTGCTCTGTAAGCAAAATGCATGTTGTTGACTATGCATGGTGGGCTGTGTGAAGCCATTGCTTGTCGCAATTGAAATTTATTTGTCTTGCTGTCAGGAGAGGAGCCAAGCTGGAGCTGCTGGCTTCTTTTAAGGCTGGGGTTTTGTGAGGGCTACAGCTGGAGTGCTGGCCATGTGGGCTAGACCGCAGTGAAACTGCTGGAGTGACAGGGGGTGCTGTACAGACTGTACACTCAGACTTTTAATTAATCAAATTATCATCTTCTGTGTTCACCTTAATGATTATATGAATTTCATTTATTGAAATTATCTAAGAGCACAGCACCCTATGGGATCAAAGAGCACAGAAATTCTGGTTGTTGCGACAACACTATGCAGGGGAGTAACAACAATAATAGAGACAGACTTACCTTCCCAAACTGTTCAAAATACTGCTTCACATCTTCCACTACTGTATTGGCTGACAAGCCACCCACAAATATTTTCTTTGTTCTTGTGACCATCTGGGAAGAAAAGGGCGAGAGGAGAGGATTAGTGACTAGGCTTCAAATGCATTGCACAACACCTTTAATGAGGCTTCAAACACAGAGTGAGCAGCACCTGTGTGCACCTGTGGCGAGGAAGAGGAGAAAGGAGTGAATATGAATTGTCACTAAACCGTAATAAAGAGATTCGCTCCGTAAAGTTTCAAAAACACATCAGTCTTACAGTATTAGAGTAAAAAGCAAGGTCACAAATGCTGGGGGAAAAAAAATACTTGTGTGCGTTTATTCTGAGATTTTAAATCAAAGCGGGCTGTCGCTGCATTAAAGACTGCCATTTCATCTGTGAAAGTTTTTCGGTTATCTTTAAGAAACTTCAACAAAAAAAAAAAACAACAAAAATAATTTATGGACTTTGAAAGGACAATTAATGAGAGCTGTAAGATGGAATCAGAGTGCATTAAAGCCTCATTTAGTTTCAAACAGCAATAATATTAAGGATTATTACCCACAGCATCAAAAAGGGCACGAACATCTGCTGCTGAGAGTACATGCTAAATTTAGAAGGACAATTTCTCAGGGAACTACAGTAACAATCCAACACCACTGAGTGTCAGATCTGTGCGGGACTATTTCTTTTCCACGTACAAGGCTGCAGCGATTACAAACTAACCAGTGAACCTATTGAATGGTTTATTCGCACAGACACTTAACACACTACACGCAACATGTAAATCCAACTTTATATAACCATGACATTTAATCTGACTCATTTATAGATACAAACAGGCAGGGAAAACATGTGAAGGAACACAGAGCAATACTGAGGCTCCATGTCTCACTGACATCTGTGTGTTACTGTGTGACCTCGTCTGACTCCACATTGAGAAGCTGCTCCAACACTGTGGAGAGACGGACGCTGACCTCAGCCTGTTTCAGCTGACCTGTCCTTATCTACATACAAAGACGACGGGACTGCAAATGACTTAGCGTGTTTGATATAGACTGAATGTTTCTGTCTTGTTTAGTTATTGTTAAGAAATAAGGGTCAAGATATAGGAGACTGAATGACAAAAGCTCCTAACTAGTACAATGACAGTATCAACAAATGGTCCAACAGATGATGTGGTTGACTTGTTTCCCTTGCACTTCGTGGCAGATAGAGAAGAGTAAGGCAGGTTACAGAAAAACAATTTCCCTGTATGTAATCTTTAGTACCGAAGCCACACCAGAGCTTGACAATTCACTGATATGATGTGGAATATAATGATTTTAGATGCACTGCTCTGCAAACAACAACAAAAAAGAAAGAGGGGCAAAAGAAAGAGGAGGCTGAGAAAGTCACAGCTCTGATCTCCCTTGGCTCGCCAGAATTTAACAAAAAGAAATGATGGGAGCAGGAGGAACACACTCTGGAGATGCAGAGCAAACAATCAAGAAGGTTCAAAGAGTCTACCTTGATCAAAATGCTGACCGTAACACTTTCGATCTATGAAAGAAGCTTAACACTAAGGAAAAAACAGCAACATTCAGCTAGAGCTGAAGTAACCATCTGTCAAGTGCTTTCCAGGTGCACGCAGTCTCACAGGCACATAGCCCGCACATATGTACACAGCCTCCCACACATGGGCCCTCTCTTATTACAGTTCTTTTTTTTTGGCTATACTGTGATTTTCATGTTTCGTCTTACAACCAAATTCAATTAAGCCAATATTTGTTAAAATATGAAAAGAGAGTAGAGATACATTTATCCAAATGTGCTTCTATGAATAAAACAAAAACTGTAATACATTTCAGGGGTCCACATTCATCCTCCTTTATAGCTCCAATTTAAAACTGAAAAAGAGGATGGAGCTGTGTGCACAGCATGGACTCCAGGGCTGGAGCTGCTGGTAGCTACAGGAGGAAAATGTAAGAGTTTAGCCCAGAGACCACGCACTCAACCAGTCCAAATATAATCATGGATGTTTTATTACACTCACAAGAGCAACGCATTTTATGCAGCGCATCATCAGGTTCATGATGGAATATACAAACACAGTTTGCGTGGTAATTACCAATGGCATACAGGTAAGCATAATGGGTTTGACCATCTCAGACAACCAATATAGGTACAAGAGTCATTACAGATAATGTGCAGCCATACCACAGAGCCATACACACTAGAGATAATTGAAAGGTGTTTAATATACATTTCAGTTTTGAGCCTTACAAATATAATTTGACACGCTATGTGGCTCTTAGGGCTCATCCAAATACTTAAAGCGAACCTATTATGCCTCACCTCCAGCTCTATATTTGTATTCTTTTCCACTACAGTAGCTTTGCATGATTCACAGTTTAAAAAAAAAAAAAGAAAAGGAAAGAAAAACTACCGTACTCATTTATCTCTAACTGCTAGTTATGCAACCCCACGTGCCTCTGACTGAAACGGGCAATATTAGCCTTGGGCCTCCTTAAGAGGCGGCCTTTCTGATTGGTCCGATGTCTGTCACCACCTCCTCCTCTCATCAGTATGGAGGTTCTGATTTGTAATTATCCTACAGGGCATTACAGCTGTAAATCAATGACCAGATACCCATCATAATGCTACAGTAACACGCTAGCATGTACTTGTAGCACTGGTAAATTTGCTATATCATGCTAATAACCAGTGTTGGGCATGTTACTTTAAAAAAGCAAATAGTTATAGTTACTAGTTACTTTCCCCAAAAAGTAACAGAGTTAGTAAGCAAATTACTATATTATAAATGTAACTAATTACCAGGAAAAGTAACTATTGGGTTACTTTTTTTTTTATATAAAAGGCTCAAATATGTCAAATTACTTGGACTTGCCCCCCCTAACCCTCTAACTATAGCCCTAACCTCCTGTTTATCTAGAACTAACCAGCTCCTCCGCACAAGTAGTCTCCACGACACGCTGTACAGCTAGTTAGCAGGTTAGTTCCAGATTTCCGACTATTTGATAGACTGAAATATAACTTGCACTTAAACAGGTGTATTATTTTGTGACGGGACTTCTTGAGTCACGTAACGGCGCATTTTATTGTTTGTAACAGTAACGGCGTTATAACGGGAGCAACAGAAACTTTTTTGTTTAGTCGTTACTCATTACTAAAAAAAAAAGTAGCGACGTTAGTAACACCGTTTTTTTATAACGCCATTACTCCCCTCACTGCTAATAATGCTAAGCATGTTAGGATGGTAATATACACAATAAAATCCTGACCAAGTAATATTATGTTACACGCTAATTGTTGTCCAAATGCAAACTCCAGGAGCTGACATGCAGCGTTACCATGGTAAATAATGATTGCCTCAAAGCACCTCAGACTGAGCCAAGTCTGACAACAAACTGACTGTGAGGTGAGTGTATGGAGAACAAACTCTGGTTTTTCCTCAGGCGTCACCCTGTTTGTTTCTGCCCAGTTGTTGGAGGAGTCGGGGGGTGGAGGGGGGTATAAGAATAGCAAAGTTGTGTCATCCATCCAGCAGTTTAATTTCCTGCTGTGTAATGAGCATCACAGGTTGACAGGGAAGCCTATGGCAAAAGTGTTTTTAATTTTACTGTGCATTGTTTGACTACTTGTGAACATGCAAAATATCAACTGGCGGGTTTCAGGTTATACACTGGCCAAGGCCCAGCAGCTGAACCATCCTCCAATAACCCCCCCCCCCACCCCCTCCTCCTCCTCCTCCTCCCAACATCATGCCTCAGGCCTCAGAGGTTATCAGGCTTGGATGCTGCCGCCGGCAACCCCAAGCCAGACAGCTGCTGATAAACTGGCTGTGCAAGTATTTATCAACATCACTCACTTTTATCATTGCCAATCTAGGTAAAAAAAAAAAAAAAAAACCAAGTCAATGTTCATCTCTGCTTGCCTCTCTACATCAGCTGTTTGCCCCACTTCCCTTCTGGGCCACCCATTCCCCGGTCATTGTACGGCCTTGTTCCATCAGGCTGCAACCAGTCAAGTTTTCACCAAAGTCTTTATTCTTTGACATGTCAACCCCAAAGCTGATGGGATTGCTTGAGTCCTGCTACAACACAATTACTTTCTCTATTTCTCCCTCCATGGTGACAACCAACATTATAAGCCTTATAGCTTTATATTGTGTCCCTTATGGCTGTACCATTTGGTGGTGCCATTGTTTAAGATACTAGAAAGCCTATAAATGATTGTAACATCTTTTCAAGTGTTTTTATGCATTTTAAATAACACATTATTTATCAGTTATTTAAAGACCACTTAAAGAAGTGCCATTATTTTTTACATGTAAATCACCAGCAAGTGCAATAACAGCAAAATAACTGGATGAAATGACTACGAAATTGCATTTGATTTGACATGGCTCATTTTACATTATAATAAATGCATTTTTAAAGCAAATCACAAACTACACAATAACAACCACTGGGGAACAGAAAATTCACTACACTGCAACATTAGTTCTGATCATCTGCATGTGGCTGTATTATTTTAAAAGTGTTTTTCAACATGTCAGTTCAAGCTGACAGATTTAAAAATGGACCACTCTTCAACCCAGTTTTTCCTTTAACCCAATTTTTCAAACATTCAGTTATTTTTGCACATCCCAAAGAGACAGTAAGGAGAGTTATGAGTGTGCATGAGCGGGTGCATGTGTGCTTGCACATGAATGTGTTTCTAATTTCTTGAGTGCATGAGGCCGTGAGTGTGAGACGCTGCAACAATTACTGCCCTAGTGCATTACCATGGTAATAAAAGGCATGCCATAGACACATAAAGACAGGGAGGGGAAAAAATGTAGAAAGCTTCTGGTGCACTCTTCTTTACACCTGTTAGCAGTTTTTAACAGCGACAGACAGAACAAAATGACAAACGCTATTCCTCTAAGAATAGCATGACCTTTAATACGAGGGCATCAGGAAAAATCTCCTGACTCACAATGGCTGTCACTTTGGCTCTAAACCATTTTAATTTTTCCAAAAGTTAGGAAGACACAAGTTTAATTTCGTGACTTGTACATTCTGTGACTCATAAAAGCCGTAACAACATCTGCACCATCTTGATTGTAATAAAAACACAACTCAAACTGACAGCAACCATCTTTTTCATAACTTCAACTCTGCATTAAAATTGTAATTGTCAATGCATCACGTTCTTTTTTGCCAGCTAATTGAACATTCAGGCCAAAAATAGCTATTCCCCCGGCTCCGAAATCACTGCCAAACACTGTTAGTGGTCTCCGTTGTAGAGTTGGTGCTGGTAATTTAATGCTGTTGTCAGTCCACATAAAAACACCCGATTCAGGTCACATGAACACTATCCAGAGAGTGCTTAAAACTGGCTGCTTTGTCCATACACCTCAACAACAGTGTCCTCTTCCTACCCCGCAGCACACACACCAAAACACTCCTGGTTGTTGAGTAGCCAGGAAGTGGTTGTAGAGGCTAGCACATAAACATCATACAAATCACATCACATAAACATTTAGAACGCATAAATAAATCATCTCCATTTGTTGGACAAGAGTAAGTTTGGTCTATTCTTACACTGGCTGTGCTTTGTGGCGTGGGGAGAGCTTGTCTTTCTGTGTGCATGAGCGGGACACCACAGTGCACGTCGCAGCCTCATTAAGATGTTTAACTGGACGTATGTAAAGTTTAAGGTCTAAAGTTTGTGCTGAACGTTCAGATTTCTCTTTCTTGCGGTAATCTGCCTAATCATTTTAGTACAGTGAGGAGGGGGAGGTGGTGGGGAGGGAGGGGGGCTCCAAGACACAGGCCAGTCAGCCAGGCTAGTGAAAAGTGCTGATAAAAGCCAAATTACTTGAACTTGTCAATAACATGAATCACGCAGGTTCAAGTGATGCTTATCTTTTGTCAGCCATAAACATGAATCTTAAACGTTTTAGAGGTGACTTTTTGGGCAAACTTAGACAATTACACAGTTGCATGGGAACAATATCTATGCAAAACACAAAGCTGCAGTTTGGCTCCTTTGACACATCCCTATGACACACAAAGCAACAGAACAAACTTATTTTTGGGCTACATGAGGCTAATAATTACATATAACCCCTGCATTAATTGTGTTACTTGAGACCAAACATTTTAACTGTGATTTGCATGCGTGTGTGTATTTTTCCTTACTAACTAGAGCAATGCACCTCATTGCAAGCCCCTCACAATACCGTGCTTCAGCTTTAAGTATGTGCTACAAACGTTGGGGCTGCTGTGAGCGGCGAGGAAGCTGAAGAAGCTGAGCCTGTAGCGGTACTGCAGCGCACAATATTATTGTTATTTGTGGAAATTTTAGGACTTTTACCTGTTGTAGCAAACTCTTTGAAATTAAATTCAAAGAGCCTCTGCGTTTCACCTACAAAAAAGCTATTAGTGTTTTAACCATGCATACAGAACTGAGACCGCAAAGACAAGCCGTGAATGTCATTAACTCCCCAAGTAGGAGCATTTATTTCCTCACATGAATACGGTGTGAAACAATATGAAGCAAGTAGGAGAGAACCAGGCGGAGTGGAAGAAGAAATGTGTCACGTATTTATGCAAATGTTGAGATTTTACACAGACACTCTCTGGTGCTGATGCTCTAACTATGTTTTCTTTTAAATTCCATTCAGAGTAAGCGTGGCTGTGATAGATAATGACAAAGACATCTAGTAGTTTTACTAGGAAAACTGTAAGCCCACACTATTTATAGTGGGAGGGGGTGAAGATGGAAATGTGTACTCTCAAATTACAGATCAATGTCTTCACTTTTCCCCATCCTTCTAATATGACATTTTTATATCATTCAAGGAGGGATTCTCACCCTGCAAAGTTGGCTTAGATTTAACGAAACAAATCTGGCTGAACTGGCCATTATTCAGTCCACAAATACCCAAACATCCCAGCTGAAAACATAAACTTGAGAATTGCAGCAGTTTCTCTAATTGACCAGGATATTTACTATCACTACAGACTGTCTACTGCAAATGAGAACAGCTGCTCTCAAAAAAAATTGTGCTGCTGAACTTGAATTATTGGTTGAAAAGAAGGCAATTTTTGAGCTGAAAGCATTTGTGATTTCACAAAAAGGTGGTTTTATGTGAGGAAATATCACCAAACCAAAAAGTATCCGTTCTGAAAAATGGGAGATTTCTGGTTAAACTTTTAAACTCCTAAAAACTTTAATAAGTAGCTATTTCCGGCTGCAGTCATACCACACTGGACTGGTGTTGATGTGAGCCATTAAAAGTCAGGGGAAACACATTCAATTAGGAAGCCACAGGGAGAAACAGAGGTAAAGTCATTTGAAAAATAATAGCAGCCAGTTGCATTGCTGTTCTGTCTCTGCTGTGGAAGTGAAAGGAGAGCTCCTGTAAAGTAACTTCATAATGCATCTTTTAATTTGGATCTGGCTCTCTGGCCATCTCTCTCGCTCACTCAACTAGTCCCCTTATGTCCGCCACAGAGGATCTGCTTTTCAGACATTCAATTTAAGATGCAATCTCCTCTGTGATGGTCAGTGAATTAATTATTTTCCCCCCTTCCATATTTTGAATCTTTCTTATTAATACTTAATGCTGAGAATTCAACAAACACTAGTTAGGCCTTAAATGGAAAGTCTCACCTGAGAGCTTAGCTCCAGTGAATCCTGGCCTGAACACTGCTGATGAGATGGACTAGATGGATGGACCCAAATCTCAGAAAATGACCGCTTTCAGCAGAATAACATATACGTACATTGTGGAAACTACACCACACATGGTAAACTTTAATACTTGTTGAAACTCCTGTCAAAGCTTTCCAGCTTGTTGATGCCATCATGTTCAGGATTAACTGGCTGCTCCTTATTGCAAATGAGTTTATAGGGGCTCCTTCAGGCACCACCCATCATCCCCCCACTTACACACACACACACACTACATTCACGCCATTCTCTGAGCCAGTTCTCCGGCAGGTCGCTGAGATCACACATCCAGCTATGATTACAAGGTGTAAGCCTTTATCATGGCCCTCACCTCTCACACATACAGGCTCACAAACAGCTGTAAACACAGAGCCCCAGACAGGGAGGAAGCAGACAGGGGATTTCGATGTCATTTCTCATACCTAAAAATAATGGGACAGGTAGAAAAAAGCCATCACACTTTGTTGTATAAGCCACAATTGTTATCGTTCTAGCAAGGGGATATAATTACTGGCATTCAGATCCTGTCTGTGGCTTCGTTCATAAGCAACCAGAAAGCACCAGAGAGCATCTGTCAATGCAATGTAGTATGATCAAAGGCCTAGACGTCGAGCAGGCGCTGTGTGTGCGCACACTCACGTTTGTGCACAAAGAAACACACAACAATACACACACAACAATACACACACACACACACACACACACACACACACAGGGAAAGCACGGCCAGTCCAGGTAAACACTGCCTTTGCTCATTTGCATCACTAGAGCTGACTCACAAAGAGAAAACACAGCCAATAAACAACAAACAACAGTACAATCACTTTTACTTTGGGGGGCGTGCTGCACAGGATGGAAAACAGAAGCGGAGCACAGGCTAGTAAAGCAGGATTAGATCATCAGTGAGAGAAAGACAGAGAGCTGAGCGATTAACAGCAGTGGTGTCTTTGTCCAGCTACAAGTTGAGGATGAGGGGGCCCTGCCTGGTCCGGTTCCACTCCCCTACACGCCCTTTCAAAAAGTGGTCCAATCTCAGCTCTAGTGTGCATAAATAGATCTGTAATTGCTTATTACAATACAATTAGGGCAAAGGAGATGAGAGAGGGAAAGATGCTTAGTGCAAATGTGTAGTGACAGGCCCAAGCACCCAGACCCAGGATTACAGTAGCCATTTGCACACAGACAGAAAATGAGAGCGATAAGAGAGAGACAAAGAAGGAGAAAGAGAGAGAGAGAGAGAGAGAGAGAGAGAGAGACAGGAAGAAGGAGCTGGGGGTGGGGAAGGCCTGTCAAGCACAGGGCAGAAGCTAATGACAACCCTGGCTTCAACTTGCACAGACGTCTTTGAAGCCCGGCTCTGATCAGAGCTGTGATTGCCACCGCTGCAGGGCCACCACTCCTATATTAACCTACACTAACAGCTATTCGGTGAAAGTCACGGGCCTTTTCAAAACCCTGACCGCTGCTACAACTGGCCATCTGTGGAGCGGCCCTGCGAGACATTCAACATGTGAGTAAGGGACGTACATGTAAGGGACACTGTTTGCATATGGCCTTGCCATAGCAGTGACAGTCAGGCTGAACATGGGGCCAGTTAGAACTGATTAGCTCCACTTCCCTCCTCAACCCACTACAGTTATGAAGATTGATAGAAGCAGCTTAGAGCTGATTATAGGGCCCTGGAGATGCATGGGCCCATACCCAAACAGCACATTCACACTGCATTCACAATGAGCACAGCATGCGATCACTAGGCACAGGCCAGGCATTAAGCAAACGTTACAGCAATAAGAGGCAAATAAGAGAAATGGACAATGCTAGAAGTGCTCTTAAGAGCTTTTCTGGAATATGAATATTATGCTAATTAGATGCTTGCTTGTGGCCAAATCTGGGACATTTGAGCAAGCATGTTATGAACATTTAACAAATTTCCTAGACAATATATTGAGAACATGACTGGATGCCTAAAACTCACTCCGGGGTTATGAGACACAGCATGTGGAGGCCTATTTATCATGCAGAACACAGAAATTAATCTTGTTTTGACATGAACCACTCATGCAAAACAAAAATAGTGAAAATCCATATAATGGTCTTTAATAACAAAGATATCTAGGTCCTGCTCGTGTCCAACAAAAGCAGAACATTTGAAGGGTGCTGCTGCTGGGAGAAGGACAGAAAATTGACCGTGTTCGAGTTTGAATGTCACGTGCAGGTGGCGCAGTGTACACTCCCGCTGCTGCCTTCATGCTGTTTCTCTTATCAACCGTGCAAACACATGGAGCAACGTCACCAAAGACAGAAAAAGAAAGCTACAGTAGCAAGTCAACATGGATGTAAACAGTGTTGGATATGAGAGCCTTTCCAAAGGGTGTATGAGGAGGGAAACACAGCAATACAGTCATTCTGCCAGAAGTATAGACACAATGTGTGTGTATGAGAAAAACTGAGTAACATAGAAGAAAAACGCAACAGTTACTGTTTGTAAATCTCTATATTCACTTTAATTTCTTATTTTTCAAATGTGTTATCATATTGATCAAACACAGGGAATAGATGAGGATCTATGATGTCATTTTTTTTTTTTTTTTTACACCATTGTGCCTCCTGGTCTACTTTGGGTCTCTGCTGCCCCCTCCCTGTCTCTGAACTGACTCTGAACTTAAGTTCAATTTATTTAATTTGTATAGCCCAGTGCCACATACCGTGTATCAGTAGTCTTTGTCAGTGGTCTATATAGGTATAGCTTTCAAATAACAAGGTCAGTGTCAGTGCTTTTGTATATGCTTTAATAAAAGTGAAGCTGGAACAAGGGTTCGTTTTGAGGTGAAGCAAATGTAAAGAAGATTAGTATTGTCCGCTGCATTAGGGAAGCACAGTTAGCTCAACACAGAAACACTGAATTTGGGCTGGCCTTTTAAACAAGACTTGGTTGAAACCGTGTGTATCACTGGACCCTGTCGTATGGCTGTTTGCCTTCTTTCTAACGTCAGCTGGTTTCAGCCCCCAGTTTGCCTCTCTCCTGCTCTCTGTGCGCGCATAAACAGTGTTTTAATAAAAACCCAATAAAGCTGTTCTCATTTACTTCAGACAAAGAAGTCATCAGAGAGTTGTGTCTGCAGAGGTAAAGTCTGACCTCTCATGGTTGGGGGGGGGGGGGGCAACACTGGTGACCTCTACAGAAAGTGGCAAAAATTTGTTAGGGAAACCAATAGGGAAACTCCAAATCTATAATGGAATATCTTGATCACTCAGTCAGTCAGCAACAGATCCAAGGCCCTTCTGTTGTATTTTGGGTGAGAGAAGAAAAAAAAATCTGGAGTGTCAGCCAATGTTGACATTGGAACCAAATGTGAAAAGCTACAGTGCATTCAGAGAGTAATCAGGAGAATACTATATGAAGCCACTGTGTCCTCCTGGGATCTGCAGCTCAACACAGTCCTGTCTCTGAGCTCTGAAGGTGCTTCCTTCCTCCTCGCGGCTCTGATCTGCATTGTCAGCTGTGAGACCTTATAAAGAGGTGTGTGTCTTTCCAAATCATGTCCAGTGACTTGACTTTACCAGCGGTACAGACTTCAGGATGCAGGATGCAAAGATTCATTTTTCATAAATTTGCAAAAAAAAAAAAAAAGCAATTGAGTGGCATTTTTGCAAAACTGAACTGTTATTATTTACCTGCTTCTAATGCTGAACAACCAAGAGCAGCAGAAAACACTACAAGTCTAAAACAGTTAGGGAGAAACATTTTCTGTACAGTGAATAGTCTGTCCTGCCTCTGCTGTTTGAGTAGCAGCTCTTTTGGGTGACCCTTGACACCGATACCAAATGTTAATTTCTGTAACAAGGCCCCCGTCTTAGTGGTGACAGTAAGCACTAGAGGGGAAAACAAATGGGATTTAAACTTCCAATTACAATAATGGCTTTTTGTGACAGGCCCTCCAACTACACACCTTACCCCCACCCCTGCCCGCCTTTCTCATACACACACGCATAAACACACAAACACACACACTGTGGGAAAACAATGCAGCTAATCACCTTGGAACCTTCATCTCTCTCTGTAAATGTGGTCATGTGACTGACGTGATAACAAAAGGAGGAGGAGATAAGCAGAAGGAGGGAAGGCTGCATGCACGGTTGGCGGTTTATTCAGTGCACCCAGTTATATCAGTCAGGTTGAGGCTGAATGACACAACCACCTCTGCATAACGAGGCAAAGGTCAACAGCACCATAAAATGCACCATCCAAAATGATCAAACAGTTGAACTACAGTACCACCTCTCTTAATAGTTTCAACAGAGACTGGGCATTAAAACCTTTGTGGCGGTGGGATTTGTTGCAGCACAGTCGTATTTGTTTTAGCGCCGTGTACTACAAGCAGCAATATCCCTGTTGTTCTCAGATAAAACTCTAGTTTCTCCTGTAACACACTCCTGTAGCTGTGGGTAGCGTTCATCCTCTCTGTGGTCTCACTTCCTTTTCCTTCTTTAACCCTCTCACTATCATGAAAGCAGATTGTTTCACATGAAATATATTGTTAGTTAATTTGCCAAAAACTTCAGATCACTTTTTTTTTTTTAAATCAAGATTATTTGTTGAACTACACCTTAACTCTATGTCTAAATCTCTCTCGATGGCTGAGACTATCTCTGATAAATATATAAATAATGAATGAATGAATGAATGAATAAATACAGTATTTGACATGTTGGAATTAGGGATATTTTTTATCCATAAATACTTGTGCGATGACTTGAGTCCTCCCTTTCCTTTAAATCTTACTGCTTTATATTAGACGTGTAGAACAGTATGCGCTTTCCATCTGCAGTCAATAATAACAATAATAATAATTTGTGGGACCTTGTGTGCAGTTTTAAGCCATGTTCTGGCCCTACCTCTAACGTACAACTTGGGAGGTCATGCAACAGTGGAAGAGTATCACTGGGTACGCAGAGCAAATCCTCAGAGAGACGAGAGCAGAAACAGTGACATGTGGAGGATGTATTAGGAAAGTAAAACACACAACTCGACAAAAATCTTGCTAACTTTTCTCTCAACTATCAGTGGATTCCCTCAGGGGCTCCCTGCTTTCAGCAGCTCCACTCTGTACGCTCATCCAAAAAAAAAAACACCCGGTTGCCATGGGAGCAATAAACCCAACCCTCAACTCTCTAAATAATCAAAATAAATCAGTCAGTCTTGAACACAGGATTATTTCTGGGGCCATTTAATTAATGTTATAGATGAAAGGATTACTCCATTAATCTTGTAGTTGACTGACAGAAAATTAATCTGGAACTTTTTTGATAATTGTTTAATCATTTGAGTCACTTTCCATGTTAAAGTCCAACATCTGCTGGTAGCAGCATCTTAAGTGTGAGTATTTTCTGCACATCTCTGTTTAATAGCCTCGTACACTGAATACATTTGGTCGGACAAACTAAGTGATGTTATTATGTCACCTTGAGCTCTGGGAAACCGTGAAGGACATTTCTCACAACTGTCAATCATTTCAGAGCTAAAATGATTGATCGCTTAAATAACTGGCAGATTATCTAATGATGATGACAATAATCATTACTTTCAGCACTAATTAATTATTGTAACCACATAAATGGTTTAAAGATACTTTTACTCACATTGGCGCTGGCAGCTTTGTTGTCTAAATATAAATGCAGCCACATATGACTAACTGAATGCAACCTTGTTAATCATTTATAAGTAAAACAAACTCCAGGCAACTGCCAAGATGATGGAAACACAATTCATTGTACTACAAAGTTAATTATGTGGATCATTGTGTTCCAAAAATAAACTATAAGTGTGCATCATTATGCACGGCACCAAGGTCATCAGGCATTCAGTAACTTCAGAAACATGAATTCAACTTGCCGCCAGTGGCATCATGGGTGTTATACATTTATGACTTCAACTGTTCACCTCCAGGACAAGAATGTCGGCTTTTCCCAAAGGAGGAAGCCAGTCAGGACTCTCCCTCCTATTAAAAAAGCCAGTGCACCATGGTGTGGTCTGCTCTTTGTGTCATACGCAATGCAGTGAGCTGCTGAGGCTGAGGTGACTTCATTCTGTCACGTTTTATGGGAGCTCGCTGTTAGCTTATCCTTATTTCACACATCTACTGGCCATTACAGCCATTTGTTTATATTAACCAACGGGGGAAAAAGCATGCAGTTCATTAAAATAACTTTTGATTTATTGTGTATCTTTAACAATCTGATCAATTCTCTTCCTTTTATTATTTATTTTCCAATTTAAATGGTTAAATTATCTACAAGACCGAGAACATATGCATTTAAGGAACATAAACACATTGGTAGACATACAGCATACTGTTGATATGTCAGAAAATAGAGCCAAACATAATTCTCTGAACCTCTGTTTGGGTGTTTGACTCAACTTCATTAACCTCATAAAATATGAGCTCATCTATTATAACTTAAAAAATAAAAATTGCTTCGTTGTCAGTCTGGTCATTTGGCAGCTTTCTTAACCTGACTGCACCATTTCCATGACTGTATTCCACAGTGGTGCTACGTCAATGCATTGTGTTTTCAGTCACCCCCGACAATGGTTGTGGTCCACTTAATTGATGTAATTAATGTTCATCATGGTGAGTGTTTGCTGAATGACTTCTAAACCAAGAGCCTGTCGGCTCCTCTCAGGAAGGGAATTGGGCGAGCATGAACCACTCGAGTTTTTTGTCATGCTTCACAGGAACCTAGAAATGAGTAGAATAATTCCCAGCTCTTAAGCATACTCAGAAGAGCTCAGCAGCAGGGCTCCACTAAGTTATTCTCCATAGTGTGGAGAGCTCCCAGGCAAGCCTGACCATCCAGCGTCCAGCTACGTGGACACACATCCACTCAGCCCACAATACACAGTCATTTAGTGGCAGGTGATGCATGGTAGAGCAAGCACAATGATCCTGACTAGATGTCATGTAAAAGGGGGACTGTTTACACTCTGTTGCACTGTGGCTGTCTGTGTGTGGCAATGCTGCAATGTCTTCTTGTACTGTCCTTGATGCACCTAGGTGTCTGTCTGGAGGTGACTCGAGTAAAGCAGAGCAGGAGGAGATGTAGAGACGCTGCGAGGAGGAGAGAAGGGAGTAAAAATCTGACTTTGTGCGATAGGAGATATTTTGTTCTCTCGTCTCTGGAATTATAGAAAGTGCTTGTGGCTAGGGGGAGGCCTCAGCTGCGGTGAAAATAGGCCCCAACTGCCTCTCTCTCCCTACGCCACATCTCCAAATCTTCCATCTCTGCCCCTGAGCAGTGGCAGAAACAAACACAAACCTCCTGCTCTCCACTCTTTGTCTGCATTTCATTTCCTCTGAGGAAGAGGACTCTTTTAAAATATTCAGCCACTTTGAAGTGGCATGTCACACTGACCAGGCTATTTTCTTTGATGAGCTCTAGTCCTAATCCTTCAATGATACATCTTCTCCCAACTCCATCACTCAAGTGAGGTACCCTACAGAATAGTTATTGGTTGAAGAATCTGTGCACAAAAAAAAGAAATGGTAGGTTTCCAAGTAGCTCTTACACATCAGGCGTTTAAGGGGAGCTGCGTGACACTATGGTCAAATGGATTTCTGCACGCAGTCCACACACACCCTTAACATGCTGCTGGGCAACAATCTCAGCCCCCCAGCCTTGGCTCAGCCCACCTGCACCACCTACAGTGTAATTCACTCTCCAGCCAGAGCTGGGTAGTGGGCCTGACCCCCACAGCTCTGGCCGTCAGTTACTGCTGACCTCCAGCAAGGTGCCAATGAAACATGTCCATTGAGTGGTGAGCAGAACAAACTGCCTCACCTGACTCCTGCTGACAGCTCAGCATTTTAAAGGAGTGGTAACGGACCAACACAGGTTCATAGCCGCACAGTCAGGCCATCTTTGCCTCTGGCCTGAGCAATGCACTGCAGCAACACTTTGCACTAAGAGAAGGAAGGGGCGAGGGGGGTTAATTTACTGTAGATACCTGAAAGATATAAACCAGCCAAAATACTGATTAACCCACAAATTCTGACCCAATTCCTTTTGAGATAACACTTTATATATAAGTGATATTTCAGCAAACTATATTAATGCAAAATAATTTAACTGGAACCCTCAGGTGGTCATGAATACTCAACTTGGAGCTGCAAATTATGCATAATCTTAATTCTAATGCATTACCATTGTTTGATTAAGCCATCTTCCAGCAAGAAAATGTAATAGGGCGCATGCATGTTTTGCTGAAGACAAGCAAACTCAACAGTCCAATGATCCTTCAGCCTTTCTATTTGTTCTGACTGGTATATTAGCTTACTGTCTCCTCGAACATCCAGCGGACACGCAGCAGCACTCACATCCCTTTGGCCTCTTTTTTCTCTATCCATCTGATGAGTTTAATACTAGTTCTCTCCAGCTGGCTAAACGTTTGATTTTTCTTACCAACCGCTCTCCTTTTTTTTAGTGCTATGCCCTTTTCACACCAGGCAGGCATGTACCATTGTTTTGGTGTTGTCAGTCTGGAAAACCAAGTCAATGAGCTATGAAACAAGCGAAAAGCTGCATACAGCTGCTGGGATCATCTGTATTAACAGCTCTTTCACATAATACTGCAAAACAGAGCTTTAAATAGACAAAGGTGACAATTGACTGTGATAAATCATTCAAGATAAATATATCACCCAGTTCCCAAAAAATGCTGAGAGAACTGGTTGATTTATTCGTTAGGAGACATACCACCTTCCTGTGTGTGTGAATTACAAATGTTTGCGTCGACATTTGCGATAAAACGAAGCAAAGATTACAGGCTGCAGTGTTCAACATAGTTCAAAGTAATTATACTTAAAAAAATAAAAATAAAAATCACACTTGTGGAGGTGAAAACGGCATCTACTTTTGTTGAGTCACTTCTTAAGTGTGGTTTTTAATTTTTGAAAGTAAGCACGCTAAAAGAACATGAAAACAAATATTAACAAAGTGTACATTTTAGTTCTCGCAAGAACAAGACATTTCCTCTCCTTTGAGTCTCAGTCATTAAAACAACAGCAGCCTCGGTGCGTTTTTTTTTCTTCTTTTTTTCTACAGAGCTGAGATCCAAAAATATTTAAATATATGAGAATAAAGCCCCAATTTTACAGGGTCATAAAAGCTTATTAGAGCGTTAGCACAGCGTCCCTCTGATCTTTCATTCTTCCTCCGTTTACTTCTGAAATTCAGTGAGAAAAATTAGCCTTTTTGTCCTGCAAATGTTTTGACCTTTATAAAATGGAGCCTGTTCAACTTCAATTCTTCCAAATATTCAACCATTCTATTTTTTTTCCTGCACGCACCAATTCTTTGTCACCTCTCTCTCTCTCTCTCTCTCTCTCTCTCTCTCTGTGTCCGTGTCTGTGCTCCCTCTGCTGTGCAGTGCGACGTCATTTACATAAACGCATGTGACTGAACAACACACAGCGCGCTGAAGGACCCCAGCAGACTAATCACAGTCCAGCCTGTATCTGACAGCTCACCCTCTGTCAGGTGAAGCTCTTGCCTGTAGACTAGTGTCTGTATCCACAAAGCAGCAACACCGACGTCAACAATTCAGAGTGTGAGAAATAGGAGGTGCGGGGAGAGTGTGTCAGATTAGAGTCCATTGCATGAGTCTCACGCTCACTGCGGGAGATTTGGCCTAGGGCCATGTTCCAGATTTGGGGGAGTTCCAGGTGTTACTCAGCACAGTTATCCAGCTTATCAATCCTGCTTCATGACTCAGGCCTCTCTACTCTTGCTTCCCTCACAGCCAGAAAAACAAATTTAAATACACGGTTAAAAGACACCCGAGCTCACGAGCTAAAAATGGAAACTGGCTGGTAAACTGTAATATATTAGCTTCCCAGCAGGTAGCGGGGATGGACAACACTATTCACCCACCGCTGTGGGTTTTTTTTTTTTTTACCCTTTCAAATGAGTTCATGTCTCTTCCACAACTTCAAACTGGCTCATTTAGAGCATTTCATTTCCAAAGGGGTATATTTAATGAATTTAATTTCCTTGTGCATAAGAAATGTGATAATTCATTACAGATTATTACATTACTGTCAGGTAATGGTGGCAGGAGATGTATGCTACTGTGAACTCATTCATTTAGAAATTGTTTTTCCTGGTATAATTAAGACATATAATGTACCTACATTGTCCAAGGCACCTGCACTGGCTACATCATTGTCTGACCTGGTCCTCCATCAAGCAGGCTGAGGGGAGAACACTTTAATTACACTGTCTCTCAGAAATCTTTAAAACATGCATACTGTGACTTGGAGAGTAAGCAGGCTTTTCTGATCTGAAGAGACGTAAAGGGGGCTTCATGCTAATGGTTAGGCTGGGCCAAAATTAAGCCTAACTAACAGGCAGTCGACCCGTGGTTACAGTACTTGTCAGTCACTTTGCTTTGCGCCAAAGCAGTCAATTCTGCCCTGAGCATGCATGTGGAAATTTGAAGAGCTTATCGTGTCAAAAGCATGTCTCAGAGCCACAACACAGTGCTCAAACCCCTATCTTCACATGTGCCTGAGCTTGAGCCTCTGTCATTTCCACTCACAGTGCTGAGTCATGACTTTGCTAGGTTGTAATTACAGAAGAGTTTAAAGCTTTACAAATTTGAAGTAGCATATGTGAAATATCTGGTAAGCTTCCAACATAACCGCCACTACCCCCCCCCCCCCACCCCCCAACCTTGTCGCATGGCACGTGCCAGCTCATCATGCACTAATACAACACATCACGCATGTGTATGGTACAAACACACACATACAAACAGACCCACACAACAGTCATTTCTTGTCTGTCTGCACAGTAGCCAACCGTAGGCAGCACAGAGCCGCAGAAAACAGGCTTAGACACACAGTTCTACATGAAAACCCTTCTTTTCCATGAGCTGATCCTTCTTTGTTCTGCATAAATGCCAATTACATAATTCTCTCTGGCATGCAAATCAGATTAGATGAGGCCATGGCAGATCACCTATACCGCTTGGTCTTGTGCTGCCTCCAAATCCACAAGAATAGAACATTTTGGGACATCCCATTTTCTTTATGCGTTAAGCAATTTAATCAGCATTTTCTTGAAGATGCAATAGATGAAATAACATCCTTCAATGTTAAAAAATATATCTATCATTATTATTACATCAGTAATGATGTCATGGATGGTACTAGGATTAATGCGGAGGGACACATTTGACATACACATGATGGTATTTGATTAAAGAAAATGCAACTTGAAATTCTGATAGTGAAATATCAAGGGTATTATCAAATGTTAGAGATGTCCAGGAGTAAACATGACATACTATATCAGGGGGATATTTGTATGCTAAGAAGAGACACTGACATTCAGCTTGTGGGCACTGATACCCAGAATCATGCTGGGAGAGGGAACCAATGCAAATTAGCAAATCGAAGGAAAGTGACACTTTGCTGTTGGCTGTGGGAAGTCATCAGTAAAATGTTGCAGCGGTGCACAGTGCAGTCAAGAAAAGTACGAAAGGGCTCTCACTCTGCTTCTCTGTGTGCATGTGTGCAAGGGCACATGTGTGCACTTCCCTCTGTGTGTGTGTATGTGTGTGTGTGTGTGTGTGTGTGTGTGTGTGTGTGTGTGTGTGTGTGTGTGTGTGTGTGTGTGTGTGTGTGTGTGTGTGTGTGTGTGTGTGTGTGTGTGTGTGTGTGTCTCAGCCCAGGGAACTAAAGAGCAGAACAAACCAGAAGTTGCCTGACAGCACAAGACCCTACCCAATGTGAACTTTGGGGACACAGGGACAGCTGGTGGAGAGGAAAAAAAGAAAGAAAAAAAGAAAACGCAAACGGAAAGCAGAAAAAAGGAGGCTATGACTGCAATGCATTACTCCTTCCTCCATTACTGATTCTGGAAAGAGCTTGTGTTAAAAAAAACCTCTACTGTATCACACACACAAGACTTTATGACATGTATTCATGTCTGTATGTACGTGCTTTTGGTATTTGTGTCAAGCTGAGAGTGGACAGACAAAATAAAGGCTAAAAAAGATGTGTGAGAGACAACACACTTAAAAGACCTGCTAAAGAACAAGCATTGACATAAATAATGTGCTACAGGCTCTGCTGAGAATGAAAATGTTACCTTCTTTGAAAATATAATATGTTGGTACATTTTTACATATAACACATATTACAGCATGCAGCACAGTTAGGCTTCGGGCACATTGCGCTCTGTCTCTATCCTATAATACATGCACTCTAAGTGCACAGGGTAGGCAGCTATATACAGTTATATACGTTACATTCTGCATTAATAGATGCAATCCCGGCCCCGTATTCCTCCGGGCTCTCTTTTGTTAATGATATTATGAAGCACACAAGGGCAGTGACATTTACTTGATATTCTGTTTCCATCTTAGCGCATATAAATACTAAAAATATATAGCGGAGAGAAATGATTGTCAGTGGCTTTCTGTTGTAGATAAAGAGAAAGAAATTGCTTTCTTAATTACGAAATTAAGAGAGCAGTTTCATCATTATCTGTGTCACTTTTGTATTTAAACCACTTGATACCATTTGTATAGAAAAGCTGTTTCCTTTTAGACAATACGATTTTGTATTTGGAGCATCCTTAGGTTTCCCTTTGTGTTGGCCCTGGGCTGAAAAATGCACCCTGTTTTTGTGAGTGTTTAAAGTGTCCTTGTAAATCATGAAGCTACAGTGCAAAGTCTAAAGGAAACCGTTTTTCTCCTCAGGAGATGGACTACAAGTAATGAATGTACAATCCTCCCACCGCTTGCTAACAAAAATGAAATTTTGTCTCTTGTCTTGTTACCTTACACATCCAGAGCAACACAGCTCCATGCTGACAGCTCCTGCCAGTTGTGAGCACATCTGGGTTGTACACATAAGGTAAACATCTTTTACGCAGTAGTAGCCAGCGGACATACAGAAAAAAAACACACACACAATAATAGGTTTGATGTGTCTGTCCCCATGTGCTAAGCTATCAAACAGAGCAATGTGTTTCTGCTGTAGGCCTGGCCGCAGGGTCCTGGGGACAGATATAGAAAGATACAGATCTATAACCTGCAGTATCAGGACCTAATTGATGCAGGTCTAGCATGCAGGGGAGATCGACATGACAGGCTTCAGCCACATGTGACAAGCTTTATCGGTTTGTCTGGGTCTGGCTAGGAGGAGTTACACAGAGAGTCATGTCAACACACGTGCATCACACGAAGCTCATTTATACTCTCTTTTGTCATTTCCTGGCTTAACAGTGTATGAAATTGTCGAGGACTTTCAGCTGTTCGTGGAGCCAGACGAAGGTGGAGCTTATGGAAAACAACAGTACAGATCGTGGCAGCAAAATCCCGCTTCTGAATAGCAAATGCTTCTGCGGTGTGAATTTGAACTGTCTGCTTGGAATACCCCTACAGATCAGTGATGAAATGTGCTAAAATTTGCGAGAAACATCTGAAACACAGATGTCTAACGGATGTTCCCTATAACACTTCCTCCTCCTCTGACATACTGAGCTGTCCCTCTCCTATTCATATGCTAATGCTCAATCAGGCTGCCCAATCCGCAAGCGTTTCCAACCACTTTTTTTTTCTTTTTTTCCAAGCAATCAATTTACCTTGGAGAGAGATAAAAGCTTAAAGAGTCACATAAGAGGCGAGCTGGAGCAAATGGTGATATGAACTGAAAAAAAAAAAAAAAAAAAACGGGAAAGAGGCAGTTGGGGAATAGCTGGATAATGTAGGTATAAACACACAAGTCTGTGCCTAGGAAGGCTCGACTGAAGCTCATTCTCATCTAAGCTGAGTTTCCCCCCACTGCAGGAGGGACTTCCAACACCTTCAGCTGCAATATAAATGTTAATAGAGTTCAGGGAAAGAAAACGAGGCGTAAACAAACAAATGTGGTATTCCATGCTTTGGGGCAGCGGGAGGGCCCTGCCATTGAGCAGTATGTCTGCGCGTGTCTGGATGTGCGCGCATGTGTGTGTTTGCCTACGCATGTGCTACGGGAGTGAAGAGAGAAGAGGGAATAAAGATGGGGCTTCTCACATACTCAGTATGAGCTACGCTGTAGTGGACCTCCAGCAGTGGAGCCCCCCCCCCCCCCTCCCTCCTCAACCAAACCCCTCCTAAAAACTCCAGTGAGACTCAGTCAGATCATTTTCTACATCCTAAAAAAAAAAGAGAGAGAGAAACACAGCTTTGAGGGTGAGAGCCGCTCCAAATGGAAATCCACTGTCACTGCTGCCACCAGGAACTACACACACTGAGCATTCACTACCAAAACAAAAGTAGGTCTCATTCTAAATTGAGTGCTTTCTAAAATATCAAAGTATATCAAAGTATTTGTCTGTTTCATACGAGGCTCTCTCTCTCTGCACTGCTAACTTTCTGAGGTTCACCAGGCATTGTACAGTACACAAAAGCAGTGAAAAGGAGAGATGAAGGGTAGGTGGGTGGTAAACACTCGCATCCTCATTCTAAGCACACAGGCAGCCACAACTCTCCGTCCAGACTTGTTCAAAGGGTTGGCAACCTTCAGACCAATTAGACATCACAGGGTAGCCTGCACAGCACCCAGCTTTCATATAAACGGCTCTCCATGAATTTTTAATCAGCTATAATTTAAGGATTTAAATAAAGATCAAATTCTTCCGGCTGCACTGCGAAAGAGGTGTCTGGCAGTGTATGTCTGTGTGTGAGAGAGTGTGTGCGAGTATGAATGTGTGTGTGTCTGCATTTTTATGCAATCAAACGGAAGTGAGTTTGCATGAATGTGTTCATCTGTTCCAGTCTCTGTCGTTCTCCCATCCTTAATGTCTCCTCTTCTTTCTCTCTCTCTCTCTCTCTCTCCCCCACTCCACTCCACCCCAGTCCCACCTGCTAGTGTTATGAGCAGAAGCCCGGCAGGTTGTCTAACCCACAGCAGAAAATTTCCTGACTGACTGGTTGACTGGTTGGCTGGCTGAGTGGCAGCATGTGAAGAGCAGGAGACAGATCTGCAGGGAATCACTGACAGATGTAATTAATGAGGTCATACTTGGAGTTGGCAGTCCCCTTCATATCCAATTCCTGAAGATCACAACTGAACACACCTGCAGCTCCAACAGCAAAAAAAAAAGGAAAGAAAAAAAGATGATACCCCTTTTTACCAGACAAAAAGAAAAGATAGATATACACTGAACCAGTATTTTTTTAGGACACAGTGCTGCTTCTCGACCTCAGATAAGACCTTACATAACACAAACATTATCTAAACTGTAGTGTCACAGAGTAAAATGTATGAGCAGCTAAACTTAGATTAGATGTTATATGAACAACAACAAAGAAATATACTGTATATATATAGAGAGATTTTTTTAAAGGGGGGGGGGGGGGTTTAAATGTGTGCGTTTTCTTTTTATATTACATTATAATGTTGTTGTTTTTAAATCAGCAGTTGTAAGTAAGCTAATTGTTAGCTACTCCTCCTGAGACACCTATAAACAGACTTTTTTACCTTATAACTGGAAATGCCAAAAGCTGGTCCTCTGCATCCCATTTTTCTTAATTTTCGACTATTATATTTTTTTCCCTTTCATACTCTGAATCTGTAACGCTCAGGGGTGCTCAAGGGGCAGGCCAGGTAATTGGACAGCCTGGAGCTGTGATCTTTCTTGTGGTAATGTAATATGTTGCCCATAATTTTTTATTAAGAGGAGGCTGTATTTTTTTTTTCTATGTCTAATTTCCTGTTTTTGCTTTTGGAAGAATGTCTATTCATAACATGAAATAACTCTGTTGTGTGTAACGTGTCAAGAAATATCCCATGAGTTAATGAAGACAGATCCAGGAAAAATAGGAATCCGTCAAGTGCAGGTGCTACTGTCTACCATGGTGCCACAGTGGTACACATAGACAACACTAGCCACAAAGTTAATTATGCTGAATGTCAATGAGTATTCCTTCATTTCCACCTAGACCATGTTATAGCATCCCCTGGCCTGGTTTCTAACTTCATGGTGGAGAGTATTTATTACCTGTAAACAAGCTGGAAAACAGGCCTTGTCACATTTCACTGGGGCTCTCTCACTCATCACTAATATGTGAAAATATGTATTCAGGTCAAAGATTTCAGGCCTTCCCTTGAGACCCTGTCAGTCCTCAGTCTTCCTCAGTGCAAACATGCAAACAAACACATGTACTAAAGGGCACACGTCGCCTGGCAAATACTGTATACTCAGAGGAGTGCACGGAAATACACGAGCACGCAGGAGTCGGACATGACGCACAGGAACGGTCACGGTTTGCATGAGCATGCGTGCGCATTGACACGCACACTTAGATTTTCCCCTCTTTCAGCACACGAGGCTGACCAACCAACACAGCGTCAATGGAACACTTACTAACCCTGAAAACAAAGGAGAGCCTTGGCAATGCTCTTGTTATCCATCACCTCTTCAGTCTTGCATAAATAACTGTTAATAAATAGCATCATCTTGTCAGAGAGCTTTCAGCTGCATGCTCCCCCTCCCCACCTCCCCCCACCCCATCTCCTCTTCCCTCCCTCTTTTGCAGCTCCAACCAGTTTTCTCTTCGCTCTGCACTTTTATCCTTAGTTGTTTTACATTTTTGCCTCGCTAAGCATTATGGGATATGAAAGAATTTCAGGGGGGAAAAAAACAGGGTTCTAGTGGCTTTTCAAGGATGCAAGATTCAATTTCCCAGGTCGGTTTAGGCACAATCTACACCCTACTACGACAAGCTGCAGACAATTCCAAACCATTCTGACTGACCGCGTTTGCCCTATAGGGAGGCATTACAGACCTGATTAGAGTGGTTTATTTTAGGAAGGCGACAGCCTCATCTACAAGGCACAGTCAATCACTGGAGGATTCGAAATGCATGAAAACAACGTAAAGCCTTTTTCATGTCTCATTGCAAGTGAATTTTTCCCATGTATTTTTGGCTGATCTCTTAAGTTATTGCCTATAGAAAATCTTCATTATATGTCATTTAATTTCATAAATATTTTACATGGGTTTTACAATTCTGTGCATGTGTGTGTCTGCATGGCTGCATAAGAAGTGAGGTTGAATCTGATGATGAGGTGGTCAGAGCAGGACAGTTCACATGTAATTGGACTTTGCTTAAATATTTCTGAGAGCTGTTTAATGTGATGGCATGGGAATAGGAGAAAAAGCGAAGTCATCATCGAAATCACAGCAGTGACTCTTAAATTAACTACCTTAACCTTGTTACATTCTCTGCTCCTCATTTCTGTCTGAATTTATTATTCTGCTTCAGTTAATGTGAATGTGTTCCGAAGTGTTAATGTATCAAAAGGCCTCAGGTGTTGAAGCTTGTTTGGGCCCTTCCTGTGTGTGGCAGAGTGCAGCGTTACAAACAAACTGGAAGCACTACATAAAGCTCTTTAGTGGAGTAATTAAGAAATAGCATTTGAATACAATTACTAATAGTTGCTAAAGGTACTGGAATTATCCTCTAAAGGCACTAAGGATGAGTGCAAGGCAGGCTGACCCATTTCAATATCTCTCACTTTGCCTCTGCTCCTTACATTTCCCTCCTTTTTTTTTTTTTTGTCTTTTTGATGATGACACACTCCCCGGGACAGCAACACATTTCAGGTGTTATCATTGTTTTAACAAAGCTTTGGCCTGCCATTCATGTCTCCTGCTTTTTTTTATTTTCCTTTTTCACACTCCACCTCAAAGAGCAGTGACATGTTTTATCTGACCATCTCACACAGAGCCTGGACAGCCTATCTCTTTTATCTGACCACCTCTATCTACCTCTCTTTCTCTCTGTCTTTTTTTCCCCCTTCTGCAACCAAACACAGACAAAACCCCAGCGGTGGGGTGGTGGGTTGGTGGGTTGGTGGGCAGAGGGGTATGTATGCATCAATGGTTGTTTATGTTACAGTTATTCTTTTAGTAAAAAAAAGAAAATGAGTCAAAAAGTCAAAGGCCAAGGTGCCCTTCAAAGAAAGGGTTGCCTTCAGATGTCATGGCAACAGCCTTTGGAGGAGGAAAAAAAAATCAATCAGCACTTAGAGTAAATGAAATAGAATTAGATCAGAAAAGATTATACAAATGTGTTTAAATACCGACATGTGGCTGAAAAGGTGGAAACAACCTCGAGCAGGCTACACCTGCGTGAGCACTCAGCTCTCACCCCCTTCAAGTTTTCCCCTTTTCTCCTTCTACCCTTATATAGAGCCATTTCTTTCACTGTGAAAGACACCGGTTAAGCCCTCTTGACTATACCCAAGTTATTTATAGAGAGAGAGGTTCCACAACAGATAGCCGTTGTCCAAAGTAGGAAGCGGAAGGATGATAACTGGTCATTTAAACCCAAAGTGGCAGCACAACTTAGACTAGAATAAAACAGACTGACTTCTTGCCCCCTTGTTCATAACACCCTTTAACGTTGCAGAGTAGACAATGGGACTATATTAACAGCTCAACAATGGGTTTTCTAAAGCAAGATGAGCCCCACAGGGTGTAGTGGAGTTAAAGGCTGTTAAGGATTCTGTCCATTGGTCTGTGATGAATGATGTGGTACCGGGCGTACTTTCGCAATGATAGCTTATAGCTCCATTAGCCTGTAACTACCAAGAAAGGGTCAAAGAAAACGGTGAACTCCCTGGCTACATACGGAGCACGGGCTTACTGCAGTGGCCAGAAAGATTCATTAATCTAAGATGATGAGTCTTGGTAGGTATAATTAGGCCTCCTGACACCGAGAGCCTCACTAGAGTTGTGATTAAACCCTTTATGGCAAAAAAGAAACTTCCCTACTGTGCTGCCAGTGGCTAGCTTTGAAACAAATAGAGCAATGAATCTGTGATATCATTGTTTACAAGCATGTGTCTGTATTTTCCTTTGGTGCTGCACTGGGTCTGTGGGAGTTAATCATTCATAGGTGGCGGGTGGCTTTAAGACACAAATGCAGCTCTTGCTGGCACCAGAGCTACCAGCATCACCCACACTTTCTATATATAACTCTTTTTCCATGGCTAGGCCATTTGTGGAGCAGAGTTCACAAGGGCACTTGCCTGAGGAGATCTCTACTCTAATATTGTTCGCTAGACCTAAGAAAACATTACAGTCAACACCCTCTTTCATAAAAATAATACTGTCATCACCACTTTATACACTTCAGTGCCCAAATGACCACAGTGAGAGGAATTTGTCATAGGAACAAACAGTAAGCTCACCAATGGCTGTTTGCTAATCTAAAGCAACATGTTGTGGATTATCAGCAAGAGTCTGAGGGGAAGTTAAATCTACCAAGAAACCATGGACAGCAAATAAATTATCAAAGTGATATTTGACCACCAGGAGGCAAAATTACCCCAACAGAGGCCTAATGCATAACAGACATCCGAGTTCATGAGGCTAAGATCAAACAACTGCCCACTTAAACAGCTGTAGCAGAGAAAAATCATTCTGCCATTTTCACTAACTATTCTAGGCACTGTGTAAGTACAAGGGACGGCCCATTCTTTTTGAATTGAAATACCAGACTAGAGTCAGTGTGTTTAAGTGTGCATGTTCAGAGGCTATATGAAGGGGATGGGCTTCCTATACTGCTCTGCTGGACAAGCAGGAGGGCAATTGCTTATAATTATACCTTAAGTCCCACCGGCTGGCCCACAGTGTGATGCCCTTCATGTCAAAAGTTCACAAAAATAATGAACAAATAGCTTTTAGGGTATAATTTTAATTCACGTTCATAAGCAGGGCTGGCCAATATGCCAAAAAATAAATGTTGTGATTCTAGTAGGAATGGTTATTACTGCATTTTCCTTTCACTGGAAGAAATTAAATAGAAAAATGATGATTATGATTTTTGCTGGAGTCTGTACCAAACATGCCTGTTCCCTTACATCTGGAGTATTATGGAGCACCACAATGTTTCATTCATGTATACTGTAAAATAATGCGTCTTCAAAACGGCAGTGGACTTGGCCATATTGTGATTCCAATATTCCCATTAATTGTTAAGTCTTTAAAAATGAACCACATTTACTGGTGTGAATCCTCTTTAGTGGGGATGGCTGATTAAATTGAAAGCATCAGTAAATACAGAACCTTGCTGATGACACTTATGTGAGAGCTGCTCTTACAGCCCTCTTAATAACCACTGCCAGCCGTGCCCTGGGTATAGCACAACAAGCCACAGCCGAGTGCACCAATCGGGGACCCATTCCTTAAAGAACAATTAACACGACCATTTAAAAAAATCATCCAGCCCACACACTCAATTAACACAACCCACTTTTGCACTTTCCCCTCCATTGTGTCCTAGAATAGCCCAGCTGAATTGGCACGATTAAGCTGTGTTGGTGATGACTGCATCACGGTGGGCCCTTGTGCTATTCCCCCAGCACCCACTCTGTTTGTCTGTAGCTTTAAAGAATACTTAACAGCTTTGGGGATCAACTATCAAATATGTGTCTTTCAGGGGTCTGAACGAGATGTAATTACTCTCTGCATCTTTTTTTTCTTCTTCCAGGACAAGACAGGCTAAATACATCTGTTTTACAAATGAAGTTGAACAGAACAGAAAGACTAGAGCTGGAAGATGAGAGAGCAGCTCTTGTGCAAATATGTATTTGAAACAGAGGAAGAAAGAACAGACTGGTTTTGTGGTGGCTTCCTCTGCCCTTGATGCCTGGTGACTGAAAAAGCTTTGAGTCAATATTTATGGTCATCAAAAAATCATCTAAAACGTCTGTGCTGACTAAGAAAATGTCGGCTGCCCTCGATATTGTTAAACATTGTGTCAGAATTGAGTGTACAGTGAGTCTACAACAGAAATGCCTCCCCAGTACTCTGTAAAATGCAAACACCACGTCCTAAAAATAACTCTTATCTTGCAGCTGTCATTATCATTGGGAACACTTCAGAAAACAGCAGCCCCAGTTGTGTGTAAATAAACAGCGAGAAGCAGAGGAAGAGGAAAAAGATAACATACAGCAAAAAATTCTATCAAGAGGCAGGGTGGGATGACTCATGAAAATAAGTGACTTTGAGTTTATGTGGGGAAGGACAATAAGGAGCTTTGAAGCTCTGAGATTACAGAGAGGTAGCTAATGGAGCAGACTAGGGAGGCTGGGTGTTACGGCAGCAATGTAGCATACACTGTGCAGCAGCTCTGGTACTCACTCTTCTGGAAATACATGTAGGGCATGGCTTCATCAACCCCCTGGAGGGATGCAGCCATTACATTAACACAGCTCACCTAGCGGGCAGAGGGACAGGCCAGTGTCTTTGTAGCAGTGCGAGTTCATCCAGGTCCCAGGCCAATACGCTCCAATCATTGGCCATTTGTCATCACAAAATGAACGGATACACTCCTCCTTCCATTACATCATCAGACAAAATGAAGCCACTCTAATTGTCCTAACTTAAAATAAAATAAAAAAACGTGTGGGATGCAATTAAGCACACTTCAAAAGGACATATACTTGAATTTCAAAGTGCTCATTAACCATTTACTTATATGGATACGGATGCTCAAAAGAACAGCGGAGATCACCGCATGATCTGATTATTAGTTGAGGGTTTGTAGTAGATGTATCTCATCTGCATCAAGCTGCTAATCCTCAGGAGGAAAGCGTCTGATTTACACGTACAGACCACTGTGAATGAGATTCTCTAAAAACCCTGGAGAGCACCAACAGCTGCACAACTGCTTAAAGTCTCCTTGTGGCTTACGCGATCAAGCATATACATTAAATGAAAATAATTCAGGCCAATTCTGGTAAAGATATATACATATGGGTCATTCATATTCATTTGAGCATGGTTTTTGCAAACGTGATACCACTTGCTGTGTGTCGTGTCGTTCGGCTTTGGTTTTAACCCTGTGAGCCTGTACAGGACAAAGTTGGATTGTTACATATTGGGTGCTAGAACAGGAAGTATGGTTGCACATTGTAATCCTAGTTCTGTGACAATAGGAGAAGCCTTCAGATGTGACTCCCTGCTGTTGCACTAGTTGTATAATGAATGAATGGCTTAAGCGCATAGATGCAAATTTTTTTACGAAACACAACAATGAGTGGATAAGCCTCCATAAAGCCTATGGAGCCATGTTGTCAGAGCATGCATGTGATCACAGAACCATGGTTACATACTGTCCCTTAGTCCCTTTGATGCTTTTTATAGTCGTGCCCAATTGGCTATTTTCTCCTACTGCTGATACATCGTGAGTGGCATTTCGCCCTGTGTCTGCATTGTATACAAATGACCACTGGCCAGTTAGAATAATTACTATACAAACTACTTAAGGAACCACAAGTATGTAAACTTCTTTTCAATGTCAAGAAATGGCAATCATTCATAAGTAATCTGTAACACAACCCACCGACCTCTAATTAGGGCACTTCAAGTCCTGTTTTAGCTACGCAATAGGAATTTCAAAGTTCACTGCAGTCAGGAACCTTTCGAAATGATCATGCGGGAGGATTGTATGTTTGCTGTAGCCTGCAAGAAG
Source organism: Trachurus trachurus (assembly GCF_905171665.1). NCBI lineage: Eukaryota > Metazoa > Chordata > Actinopteri > Carangiformes > Carangidae > Trachurus > Trachurus trachurus. Next base: position 12,925,804 of record NC_139903.1, on the reverse strand, counting down.
TCAACATCAATCTTATTTATATCCCACCAGCCATCAACTACAAAAACAATGTCCATACATGATTGCAATCTTTTCTGTTCGTTGGGTTTTTTTTTAAATGGCAATCAGTAGTGAAGTGTTGCACCTTAAAATGACCCCTGCGATTCTGATTCTTTTGTGGGCATAGCACCCAATAAACAAGCTATGCTTTTCCTAATTCTCTGTCAAATATATAATCTTTAAAATGTTGGTGTCCTTCTTAAACATGGCTGAAATTTCATACAATGAGGTAAACATAATTATGTCAAGATGAATCCCTGTGAGACAAAAACTCAGGCATCTGTCTGCTATGAACACTAGGGGTCCTATCTTACACACAGCACAACTTAAGTTGCTACTTTCAGACCAACACAGTTATCATTTTCCATTCTGGCACCAATGTTTAGGGCATATATATAGATAGACATGGTTATATTCAGATTTTGACTCGTAGCTTAATCCACTGTTGTGCCATACAACAAGCAGTTAATGGACACGATGTTTACAGAGTACAGATGCCTCCCTGTAATCTTTGTTGCTGCAGATTTTCGTACCGTCTACTTTCATATTTCGGATCAGATTTTAAACTTGTACAGTTGCATATGACAAGCAGCCTTTTTCAAAATCATATATGTCGCTTAGCTTTAGTTACTTTAGTTTTGCATTTTGCAGAACCTCCACAACGGTAAGAGGATGAAGCAGTGCTCACAAACAAGGCGTCCGGATGTTCAGCTAATCAGGAGAAAGTGGGCTTTTAAGGCAGCATCTTAAGGAGGCCCCAGCTAATGTTGCCTGTTCAGTCAGAGGCTCAACTGAGGGGCTGCATAACCGGCAGTTTGAGATAAAGAAGGACTTTTTAAAACCATGAATCATGCAAAGCTTCTCTAGTGGAGTCCTAGAATAAAAATATAGTGCTGGAAGTCAGTATAATAGGTCCCTTTTGAGTATGGCCAATGACTCAGATAACAGTTAACATTCACACGCAGGTCCACATGCAATCACATCCGAACACATATTTAGATGAAAAAGAGGAGTCACATGTGAGATTTCGAGTGGATTCTCAAATTTAACTGTACTGAACCCCAGTGTGAGGACTGCACCAGTCAGGGTGAGCAATGAGTGCTCATGAGAAGGGCAGAAAGGGAACTCTAGATCATGGGTTCAAATAACAAACTCACACTGCAGGTGGTGTTCAGCTGCAGTGCACCCCTAGGCTCTCTACAGCATGCATGAGGGCATCTGTCATGTAAATGAATCAACTAATGAAACGGAAAGAGACTCTCGTACAGAAAAGACCAGATTGAGACGGCAGGTTGAGACCTGCTCTGTGAGAAGAGATGAGTTTAAACATCGGACGTGGGTGGAAATATCAAACAACATATCTCCATACAGACTAACAATTTTGAAGCGTTAGGTCACAAAATTATTATTGCTTAGCTGATGTTGTCTGTGTCAATAAAAATAAGTCTGAAGCAGCGAAGCAAGAAACCGAGCCATGGAGTCTGTTCTTTTTGTGGTATTACCGGGTATCATATCAACATCTGACATCACTTGGATGCTGAGATTTTACTCCATTGAACAGGAAAAGAGGGGTATCTTGGGAGCTCAATAAATCAAACTTGAAAAATATAGTGCTGTGATGGCTTTTAAGCGACGGAGAGGCCGAGTCAAAGTAATGAGTTCTCCAATGATGGCACTGAAATAACGTGGTTATTTTGACACTTTAGAAACCGAATTTCACAAACAAAAAAGGAGTGTGCTGTTGCTATAGTCAAAGAAATCTGGGCAAACTGTTAACATTTATCGTGGCTAATAAGAAGAGAGGCAACTACAACTTCTATGCAAGTACAAGACAATTTTATTATCCCTTCAGGGAAATTCTGCCCCACCATGTGTGATAAAAAAAAACAGGACACTGCAGATAATATAATGAAAAAGCAATTTACATTCACCCTCACTCGTAGTCAAATGTCACCCAAACACTCATCACTGAATGTCCTCAGCACATATTTTGACATGCATGCAGACGAGATATGCACATACTCCTCCGTGTTGGATCCAGTAGGATACAAATTGTCACAAAGTCTTCATATATAACTATAATGAGATTGCATGAAGTAACAACACAATGAAACTAAAAACCTCCAACAGGGCAGGTGACTGTCTTCATTATAACTGACCTGATAATTGATAATGACCTGTACAAGCACAAGGGCCTAGCCAGGGGTAGAAGTGTTGGACCCTGGAGATTCTCACTACAGTGCCAATTTTTATGTGAGATTTAAATGATAGGAATCAGATTGAAAATCGGTACAATGGCTCTTTAAGTACTGTTGGGACATTCACTTCCTCATTCTACCTCCAAATTATGGTGTTAAACAGGGTTGGGACAAAAAAAATCAATATGGTGTTATATTACAAGATTACAATATTTCCTCTTCCCTAATGACATCGATGCCCTTGCACCAAGTATCAATATTTTTATTAAACTAAGAGTAGCTGTAAATGGGTTTTTTCTAACATAGAGTCTGCTTCTGTTTTGGCTTAGAGCGTCACCACCTCATGATTCCCTCTTGTGGTGCTTGCTCATCAGATTGATGATGGAAGGGTGAAATGAAGTGTCCGGCTTGGACTAGAAACTGGGAAAATGACAAATAATAGGATAAGATAAAATAAAATAAAAAACAGTAACCAGAACATTAATCTGAATTACCCTAAAATTCATATCTCTGCATCTCTTTGAGTGTCAGTATTGGACTAGACTTGCCTTGGCCAGTCCAATATATTAACCATATAGGTATGCACAGGCAAAAACTAAATAAAGACGCTAAGTCTAACAGTCTTAAACCTGCAAGCTAAACTTTAAGCCAGGATTTTAGGCCTTGTTGTGCCATACTGATTAGATTTCAAGATCTGACTTAGGATTTGCTGGCTCAGCAGATGTGAGGGTCAGTGCCAAAAGCTGGCATTTCTTAGCGCGCAGTCTTTTGCCTCACAATTAAGTTGCAGACCAGCCAAGTCTGGAAATCTAATTTTTTGACCATTATCTATAGCTCATCTCTGGTGTGTATACAATGGAGAAAAGGGGAAATCTGTTAACGTCTGTCATACGCTATGAAAGGCTTCTCATTTTCAAAGTCTATTAAATCTAATAAACCAATAAATAAATAATAAATAAATAAAATAGCAATTTCCTGGAGAAACAGAATGTGGCTATATATTAAAAGAAAACTGATACAATCTTGACAGCCAAATTTCCTCTCCAGTAAGTCAACTGCATTCAAATTGAGGCAACTCCATGCAAAAACAAGTTGCAAAATTATTAAAGACTTTCAATCCTAGGTCGCCCCGTTTCCTTTATATATATATATTAGATGGCTGGCTCAATGCTTAATCTTGCCAGTGTAGTCTGTCTAGTGAGATGTCGCTCAATTTGTGGTTTTTATGTGTATGAGAGATCAATATGGAGAGAAAACCAATCATGCAAGTTTGACTTCAAACTGTCATCAAACACATTTGGTTTCAACCTCAAATACATTTATCCTCCATAACCACAGTCCCCAACAATGTTTGACGTACATTACGAGTGGGCTTTATTACTATTGACAATCAACACAATAAAAAAAAGAAGCAAGCATTAGCTTCATTACCTCAGACTTTGCATGAGATGGATCATCTAGATTTTGGCATTCCACTTCTCAGTGATTACTGCAATAACCATTTGAGCATATTTTCTGGAAATCAAATGCAATGCACCAACTATATGTATACTAGACACGGCGTTCTGGGTCGCCCTAACACACTGTATGCTCATGTAACTTAGCGGAAACACTCCAAGTGAGCTAATAATTTTGCTCCTGTTTATATTCAAACAATGTGAAGAGCTGCAGCCAGACAGACTGGCTCAGTAAACAAAGACAACAGCACATTTTCTCATTACCAGGATGCGTGAGGGAGGCCAAGGCATAGAAATTAGCGAGGCAAAACTGCAAGAAAAGCAAACCCACCCAGGTCATCTGCGGTGTTTGGCACCCACCGATTTTTAATTTCAATATTACCGTACAAACACCAAGAGAGGAGTGGATTATACGATAAACACACTCTTCATCCTCCCCACGAGTCACAGATAGCGTTGTATGTGTAAGTGACAGGCCAGCTTACCTTTGAAAACAATTCTTTACTCTATTCTAGGTACAGTATTATTACTGGCAGAAAAATAAATCCGGAGCCTATTGTTTGCCCATTGTTAGAGGCAGGACTATACGGCGTGAGGGGCAAGGCCTCGGAAAAGAAAAACGGCAATCCCCATAGTCACACCTGCTTATCCTCACATCCCCCCCAAGGGAAAACCACAAGCCCTTCCCTACATATTGTCAATACACTATTCAAAACCACAGTTTCAATATCTCTTTCTGTGTGGATGTGCACACGCTCCGCACACTTGTTTCTTTTCTCTAGGTTGCATTGTGTCAGCTGCAATAACCTCCCAGAGCACGGCAGCTTACGTCAGACGTTTCCAACAGTTTACACTCGACTCGACACACCGGGGCTGGCTTTCAAGTTGAACCTGTTGCGGTGTATTGCAGACATAGGTCCTCTCGTGTCGGCCCTCTGATCAACCCATCTACCATTTCACGGTGGTGCCATCTGTTTTCACTCAAAACTGTGGCTAACATGCTGCCAAGGATCCCAGCACAGCAGTGTTGTATATACACCGAGGCTACACCTGCCTGAGGATAACCGCTAAGCACAGCAGAAGGAGTACGGGGATAATATGCATTCTTTTAAGACAACTCCACCTCCCCACCCCCCACTATCTCAATATTGCCTCATAGATGCAGCAGTAAATAAGCCTGGCTCACTTTCCTCCATGGTGGGTAGATTTTTTTTTTTTTAATATGACCAAACTGAGTGAAAAGATAATACAGCAACTTTCAAACAATAATTGCTTTAACTGTTGAACAATGCAGAGCAGCAGCCTCTGGTAGTGGCTGGTTTCATTTTTCACCCCAACTCATCTGTGCGATTGTATGAATATCAAAGAAATAAATCTTGCTTCAGTGAATTTGCTTGGCATTACAAAAATAACTAAGAACAGTCTTTCACCCTGCTGAGAGACGAGAGAAACCCTAATGGCGAGTTAAAAGTAGCACATGATGAAACCTTGTTGTGCAGTTATGTACTTGTTATGAACAACATGGACAATTTTCATAATCCCCGTTTCCATTTTGTCAATGTGCCATTAACAGTTTCCCTTTGAACACATGTCAAGGAGTTTGAGAGGAGCCAGTAAAAAGTCATATCAGATCTTCTTAGATAAGCCAAGCTGACATTTATCCCCATCACACATCACACTATAAACTACAGCTGAGTGAAAGTGCGGTGTGCAGAGCACAGTGCTATTACACAGGCAGACACCCACCGCATCATTTATCCTGCCCATAAATCAGCCCTCTGCTCTACTGCACTACCTGCTTCTCTTGTCCCAGCAGATCTCACTGGCGTATCATTATATCTCATATACATCCACTAAAATAACCTCTACTGAGCCTAAGAGCCTCAGATGTGTGAAAAGGAGAGCCCGTACCTTCTCTCCATCTGTCTGCTCGGATGATGCTTTGCATTAGGGCGTCAATTAGGCCTGTGATCTACGCTTGTTGTTTTACTGCCTACTATTTTGTCTTTGTCGTATGGTTGGGATGAGTAATGTTTGGGGTTGTATAACACACAATCTCTTCATGGCAAGTCTAATCTTGGGTCTGTGATATATCACTGCAGGTGAACGTGTCTGCAAAATGAGGACATACTGTAATAATGAGGATAATTGAAGGGCTGAGCTGACACTGGGTCCTGCATCAAGCTCCAGATTGTCTTTGCTGCTTACCTTATGTGGCACTCATCCCTGAATTTGAATTACATGCTCCCACAACCCACTTAAGTCACCACTCCTCACATATATTTAAAGCCGGACACCCTCCTCCTCTGATCCCAACCTGACTGCAATAAGTAGATTTCATCTGAAGCCCTGGAACACACATCAGGGGCAAGCCCACACAGTAAGTGTGCAGAATGTGGCATTAATGAACATCTTGGCAGTTTAAGTAGCTACACATCTCAAAGTATAATCACAAAAAAATATATCAAGATCATTTTATCTCTATAAAATATATCAAGACATGCTGTGGTTTCTATGCAACCTGTCATACAGTTTACACTCCCAAAGTATATTTGTACATTTCAGCTGAACATCTGGTGTTTGACAGGTATTTCTGAGCTTTGTGACATTTTCCTTTGCTGCCTTGTAATGTTGCAGACGTGAACAACAGAGAGGAAGAGCAACAATTTACTGCGACAAATGTAAAAGATAAGTTGAGTTTCGAGGTTTTTATGGCAGAGGAGCTGGAAAGCAAGAAAAACAAGACATCATTAAATTGGACAAAGACGAGTGAGTGCTTTATCTGCTGAATGGAGATGATAGTAAAGAACAGAAGCCTCAAGGGTTAACATCTGTAGGGATTAGAGATGCTGCTCATCAGGCAGGCAGGGTGGGGGCTGAGCAAAGCCTGGGTCCCCTATCAGCAGGGGCTGAATCAAGGCTCTGTGGAGAAAGGCAGCAAAGCAGTGCAGCACCACTCAGGCCTGCCTAGAGCAGACACACTGTGTACCCCTTCACTTAGCCAGCACTCAACTTCTGATTCAAGTGACAGTGTCACAGAGGGAGAGAGAGAGGAGAGAGAGAGGAGAGAGTAGAAAGTGTGATGAAGCAGTGGAGAAGGTAAGAGGCTGTCAGCACCAGAGTGAAAGAGACAGAAAACAGACATTTTTAGTCGAGGTGAGAGAAAAAAAAAAACAAGGACCAATTTATTTTCCAACTTGTGAAAGCTAAAATGAAGAAATAAAGGGCTGACGCCTACAAATATGAGGGAAAGTTTAAGAAAAACTTCACAGATTTGACTTAAATTCTGCATAAGACTAACATTTTCATTTGACTCGACTCCCGTCCGCTCCACGTATTCACTTCTCTCCCCCTTGATTGCCCATGCCTCCCCCATTATTTCTTCACTCTCCCTCGCCCGCCGTCTCTTCCTGTCTCCACTTTGAAGAGCAGCCGTGTGTTTGTTTGGCTCTTGCATCACACCTGTTTGTTTAAGCTGCAAATGACGCTAGAGACAAAGCGTGCCTGTCTCTGCAGACTGCCCAGATATAGCCTGTGGTTGCCAACAACACAGGACTCCCTCTACCTCTCGCCCTTTTTCTTCATTCTCACTCGCCCTTCTCTCCGCCGGTCCCTCTCTTGCTGTCTAACAAGGGGAAACACACAACACTGAGCCTCGGTAATAATTCCTACAAGTACAGCCGAGCTACTAAATACTCCCACAGCTCCACGGTTAAGTTCCATGGATAATATGAGGGTGAAAACACTAAATGCAGATGCACTCTGCCTCGTTTCACTCCGACTTATCACCCCAATAATACCAGCAGCCTATCACGAGCAGTAACAGACCAGTAGCAAATCAAGGCAATCACCTCTAAGCAGTGTATTATCATCTATAAATAAAGTATAGGCTAAAAGCCAAGGAAATCTGGATCACAGTGTATAGCAATAATCCACTGTGAAAAATCTTTACCTAGAGCCATTTACAATCACCTGCTTTCCAGTCTCTTAGTCAGCACCTTTAGATCCATACTACATACAATACGATAACCAACTGAGATGTGGAATTTATTTACCACTGCATTATCAAAGAAAATGCCGAGCACTTCTGATTTTACACTTAGAATAGGTTACGGATCAAAGCCCTGCTATCAGCAGTCGACATTATTCTCTCAAATAGGCCTGAGAGGAATCACTCCATAACCTCTGCTGTGCATGTAATTTCTTTTTTTTTTCTCCCCCTTTCCAGACGCATCATACATAAGCAAAAATTCAGAGTCAGGCAAACACATCACGCACTCATAACCAAAGCCGCAGCACATGGACACGCAGAGGGCAAAGGCTGTTTTTTTTTTTATTTGCCCTGCGGAACAACAGTGTGGGCAAAATGAAAGGTCAGAGGTTAAGGACATGACTGAACTGTACAAGGTTAATTCTGCTGCTTGTTTTGGCACCTAAAAAGGGGGCGGAACAGGCCGTTCATTTGTTAGAAAGCAGCAGCGGTGCCAGACAGGTATTTGCTAAGACACAGAAGTCCTGCATAACTCTGTATGACCGACACATTTAGAGTCATTGTCGTAAATATTAAAGTAGGCTTCACTGCAGTTATCTCGCCCTGTTTTCATTAGGTTTTAAAAGCTGGTGCTTTGTGAGACGATTTGTTTACAGCTGGCTCAGGTTTGAAGAAATGGAAAGTAATTATTTGCAGAAAACCACCAAATTAAATATCTTTTCCTTCTCTCTTTTTTGTTTGATTTCTTTCTTATTCTCCTCCTTTCACTTTTTTTTTTTACCTGTTTCTTTTTCTGTGCTTCTGTACGTGCCCCTCAGCTTTGTGTCTACCTGACAAGAGTGGAATTGAAGTCAGATGTGCAGCCCTGGGGGGGCTCTCTTTCTTCATCGCTTGGGTGAAATTTTCTCCAAATATTTTGTCATTTGCAGCCACTGATGGACAAAAATCACAGCGGAAACAAAAGCAGGTCTCTCTAGTTCTGATGTCGGTCCTCGAGTGACCTACGCTTTGTAGCGTTTTCACTTAATAATTAAAGCAGTTCAGTTTCGTTCAAATTCAGATTTGTTTTCAGCGAGGAGTTGGAAATGTGTGTGTGTGCCCATTATTTAAGGGTGCGGTATTTGCTCAGCTCACATTAATATTCAGCTACAACATTTGCTCTTATAGTTGTAGCCAGCCCAAGTGTAAATAAATCATTTACAGCTTAAACATTTTTAACATGCAACTGCTCCCATGCTGCTTGACATTTAGTGACTCGGCAGGTCGATAGATGTAAACAGCACGTTGGGAGATCTATGTCACCTCTGGAAAAGGCACCAGCAACCAAACCGAGTTTAATACCACACATACAAATAGTGGAAGCCATTCTTGTTGTATTGGACATTTGAGTTTTAGTAACTAGTTCTGAGGTTAAAAAGTATTCTGACAGTATATATCTCAATGCACACGAATCTCTTCTCCACCATCCTTGTCGCCATTTCCACATTTGCCTTCATAAATCAGTCAAGAACTAGTCCCGGCTGCCTTCTCACTCTGCTCACGCACAGCTCTCCCATGACTTCCAGATGTGAGTCACTCCTTTCAGAAATCAACCTCCATTATCAAAGCTTGCTTTAAGTTGAGAGAAAAAAACAAACAAACCAAAAAAAAAAAGAAGAAATAACCTTCTGCGTTTTCTTTTCCCACCCAACGACTCGACCTTATGAACATTACTAAATCTGGTTAATGTAAATATGACACTGATAGATTCAACCCCCTCCCCCAAAATGCTACGTGCCTTCAAGCAGGAAAAGCCACTCCAGGGAGAGTGTTGTACGTGGTTTCAATTGCTCTAACCTTGTTATCACTTCAGGCACAGGATGAAAAGACAGGTAGACGGGCAGCAGCTCTGAGCGCCACCTGCCATCCACCAGACCAGACGCCCTGACTCCCTCCCCACCTCTCTCGTCCTTCCTCTCCTCCTCATGTCACGAGTGCTCCCCCCCTCGCCCCCCCCCCCCGCCCACCTTGGAGCCTGAGGGAGAGGATACCTGCGACCAAAGGCCGGTAACATGGCAACCGAGTCAAAAGGCCTTCATGCCTGTTGCACGGCAGGGTGCTGGCATTTACTTCCCCGCCATCCGCCCCCTGTTTCATCCTCAAGGCCCCTCGCCCCACCCAGGAGTCTAAAAGAAATCCACTGTCCTTGCTTTCTCAGCTGCCTCCTCTTCCCGAGTTGGGAAAACAATATTCCACAAAAGAGAAAAAAAAGGGGACTTCCTGTCCTTTTTTGTGTCGCAGGCCAAAGGTGCTGTTTATTGCTGCGTGATTCCTGCCTCCACACACACACCCACACACACACACACACACACACACTCGCCTTTGATGGAGAAAAAGTAAAACTGTGGAACTGAATAAGCTGTTGCCTACATTCCTCTTATTTCTCACATATGGGGTCGCAAAACTATTCATGAGGGCACGTTTTAGATTTAGGTCATTGGAAATTTTCGTTTTCTCAAGGCTGTATTTTCACCAAGCACCCCGAGCAGAATCCACTGTGTCACAGCCAGTCTGCGTACAGCTGCTTGTTGCTTCACAGTATGTGGGCAAGATTTCCTCCAAGGTTTTAAATGGGTCACATTCTGACTAAAGATGTTAGAGGTTACGCTTACACAATTGGATAATCCTGACTGCTTTGTTCAATATTGTGATTATGATTTTATCTTATTTCCAGGAAACTAAATTGGTGCATCATGTTTTTGCACCTGACTCTACTGTGCTACATATCCATGCACACATTCTCCGAGCACTTTCACAGTGGAAAACTCCACGGGATGAATAAATAATACCCCAAAACAATAAGGCAAAAAAAACGAGTGCTGGTGTACATAATGCTGAATGCAATAATGTCATTCACAACTTTCTCGGTTTCCCTGCGGCGTAATCTGTCAATATTTTTGAGATTTTATCTGTACGTAGTTCAATTCATCAACCTATCTGAGTTCCGATTAACTGGGACTGTGGACTATGCAAGTGTGTCACTGAAGACATTTTCTGAATAATGAAGTAAATGAGCTAAGTGTTGTGAATTATAATTATATTGCTGTATGAAGCTGCATTTGACACAAAGACGACTGCTGCTACATAATGGTGTGCACCCTTGCAATTACTCAGCTAAATCACCCCCTCCCCTTCCTACATAACAAATCCCAATTTAACCCAGAGATTAAGACTAAATTACCTCAAAATGAAAGATAATCACAATGATTCACTGTAAGGAAGCGAAACAACTTACAATAAGACCGGGAAAAAGTCAGCACCAGGAGTTTTACACGGAGATGCCTGCAGCTTTTTTTTTTTTGCATTGTGCGAGTTTGAAGGGGACAGCATTAACAGCATGTCAAAATCTGCATGGTTATTAAGTGAGGAGAAGACTGTGATATATCCATGTCTGTCTGTGGTTCATTACAGCTACAACAGGACGGCAAGAATGCAAATCAAAGACAACAGCAATCTTGATGCCATTAAAGAGAAACTTGGGCTTGTTGCACTAAAATCATGCATCTCTTCTAAATTTACATATTCAATGTAATCAGTGGTGGTGGTGGTGACGCATTAGAGTCTTAGTCTGAGCACTGGTGCAGTTGTACAGAATTGTGATATAAAGTATTCCAGTGTGCACTTATTTTCACTTGGTGATGAATTTAACTTCATACCCCAGACCTAATGTCCATTCTCCCACCACGTGACACGGTGTCTTCAGAGAAGGAGGGGTGTCGTGTTTATAATCTTGCTTAAGGAGGTGCCAACCTCGCCATCCTGTGGAGTTCTCCCTGACAGAGAGAGAAGGACCTGCCTGGAGTGAAGGAGCCAGTGGCAAGCTCATCGATCAGAGACTGGGAAATGTCAGACTGCAAGTCCAAGGTAGAGTTTTTAACGTAAGCCTCACATCTGCCGGAGCCGCACCTCACACGGGCAATTAAAACAGTTAGAGAGCAAGTCTAGCCAGGGACTGTTGGTTACTAAACCGTGCCAACCATCATGATGCTACCAGAAATAACTTAATCTATCACTTTGAAAGAAACCGAACTTGATGTTCAGCCAGGGAGCCTCTTGGTAACGCAGCGCAGACTGGATTCAGATGTTAGCACCACTAGAAATCGACTGTCATAAAACTTAACACACATTTAACAAGTTGCCACATTATTTGCAACAACCTCAAACATTTACTTCAAATGATGTTCTTTTTTATGACACTGACTTTCTTTATCTTGTGATCTCAAGGGCTGTGACATAGACCTGGAACTATTAGTTGATTTATCAGTTAGCTAAGGAGAGGTTTAATTAGTAGTATTAGATTAATTAGTGCGTGTTTTGATGAACAATAAATCATGCTTCAAACTTCAAATATTTTTGAGATTTCAAGATTATTTTACCATCTTAGTTTGTTTCTCTTGTTATGGAATAGTGTCAGTACAACACCTTTTATTTACTATTGATTCAAGGAGCTGCCTCCGAGTGTCCAAGCTGAAATTCCAACATCAGGGAGCGTTTCTGATGATGCAGCCGAGTGGGAACTCAGAAAATCAGATTTCCCAGTTACAATGGAATGCATCAAACCAATAAACCATCGCAAAAAAATAAATAAATCAGCAGTAGGTTTTACCTTTTTTTTTTACCATCAACAGCTCAACAAGTACAGTAGAAAGTTTTGCAAAATTCAACAACTTGATAAAATGAATCCATAAAAGATTGCTGATAATAAATATAGTTACATTGTAATCAGTAAAGCTATTTAATGTAATCTGCTCATTTTTTTTAAATGGCCTTTCCTTCTTAGGGACTGGCACTGTTTACTTAAAGGCACCTGAAATGTCCCAGAATTCAGCAGATAATTACATTGTGCACAAAAATGGCAAACTAATTCCTCTCCCCCACCTCTGAAAAATGTACAGACCAAGTAATGGAGGGCCACTACAGGATACTGCACACGGAGGAAATATTCCACCCTTCAGATTCAACATAAACAAGAGGCAAAGATGTGCTATAGAGGACAGGATGAAAGAGAAGTATTTCTGGCAACAGGCAGATAAGCAAGTTATAAAAGCGGCGAGGAAGAGCGAGAAAAGACAGAGGAAAATGAGAATGAGAGAGAAACAGACAGTGGGGGTAGTCTTCTGTCCAAGCTGTTACCTTGCTTCTTAAGACACTACAGTGGGAAATGTGTGTATTGTTCAGTAACTTGATCCATTCAGTATATTGTATTGTACACGGTGCAGGAACTGCATTCTAATTACTTCGGGTTTTTGCCGCACAGTCTACACTAATACAACTACAGGGAGGCTCCTGCATATTCCTCTGATAAATGTCCATCATTCTGTGCAAGCATCACACTTTTCCCAGCATTCACCATCGGAAATAAGTACATTAAAAAGTATATATTGCAGATGAGAGCAAAAACATGAGTTTAAGAAATTCAGGAGATTGCCACATAACAGAGGGACAGTGTTTTCTGTTTAATTAATCTAAAAGCTTGCCATGAGTAGTTAAGCTGCACTGTTTAATACTTTCATCCCTATTAAATATGCAATATAAGAGCTGTTTAAAGATCTGACAGCTTATGGTCTCATATTTGGATTTCCATTCAAATGCACTTCTGGTTACAAGACAAACATCTACGGCAAAAGAAATAACAATAACTTGCTACAAGGATGTGCTGAACTCCATGTTTAACATGAATTAGAGAAGATGCAGGCCGGGCTTAATAAACACAAATATGAGAAGTTGGGCCAAATCCTCTGTTGTTGCACAGCACCTCCTCTTGCGTCCTGTCACTTCTCCTGCTCATCCCCTCGACTAAAGAAAAAAGGCTGCAGCTGCTGCTCAGTTCGGTTACACACTGTAGAACATCTGCAGAGCTCACAATGTTCTTTTAAAAGAACAATAAATAAACGTGTCTTACAGTGTGCGCGATGCCGCGTCTGTGCTCGAGTGCTTTATTGCCTCTATTTTGCTCGTGCGGCTAACAAGTCTCTCCACTACAGTGGAGGAGCTCGTGAGGTGCAGCTGAAGCTACTCCAGGGTGGACGCACATATTTTCTGTCTTCAGCGGGCGTCTGCCATATTGTAATCAAACAATGTTAGCTCTAACAAAGAATTTGAGAAATAAGGGGAGCGTAATGGAAGGCCGAACTCAATTACAGCACATTTGCAACTGTAATTTAAATGGCAAAGATATTCTATTAGAACCTCAGCAAGCCCTAATTTTATGAAGCACAACCCCACTGAGCTCAGCTGACTGATGTAATTTAAATATGCTGTCAGTTTAAATGTGGCCTTATGAGACGAGAATGTGGCCACTGACATTTGACTGGAGGACAGAGGGAGAGAGAGAAAGGAAGTTATGGCGGCAACAAAAGAGACAAAAGAGAGAGAGAGAAAGAGAGAGGGGGGATTTCTGTGAGGACCTCGCATTTTTCAAAGAGATAAATAAAAGATGATAAACATGGATTAGAGAGGCCATTTTGTCTGTGGTCCTCTCTCTTTCTAGTCCTGGTGACTTTGAGAAATATGTCTCTAAATTTAGCATACGATTTATCAAGCCCAGGCAATCCGGGGGAAAGAGGGACTTGGGAATAGAGAGAGCAAAAGAAAGAGACAAGGTTGAAAGGTATCTAAAAGACAGGTGCAGCAGACAAAAAGATTGAGGGTGGTGGAGGGGAGGGGTAGTGGTGATGTGGGGGGGGGGGGGGGGGGCATTGTCTGTGAGATCCTGTCCATCACTTGCCACTTTTCGAATGAAAATACATCTCCACTAATATCCCCTCCTCCACACACACACACACACACACGGGGAGACTGAGCAAGACGCGCAAGGAGAAAGAGATGTGAATTTCAATTAAGCAGGTAAGGAAATTAAACTAGTGTTACAGTTATAAAGTCAACCAAGCAGATAAAGACTCCAATACTGCAAAGAAGGTGGATAGATGAGACAGATGAAGAGAAAGACAAACCCATTCGCTCACACACGTGCAGACAAACACAAATACGAGGAAGTCTCATATATGAGAAAAAGAATGGAGGTCAAAAGAGGTCAGGGGGAAACGCTTTCTCTACTGTCTGTCTACTAACAGCTCCTGCCTCATTATGTTGTGCTGCAATATATAATCACCAATAATGTTAATGAACTCTTTGCCACTGTTTACTTTTAATGCATTCATAGTGATTTTTTACTGTCTGCTTTATGCAAATAAAAGCGCTTCAAATCGCAGTATTCTTACAAACCAACTTTTATTCTTATAATGACTGAGCCCCAGTATTAGCTCTGCTGCTTGTCTCAGGACAAGACACCATGTTTGTGTGATTTAAAAAAAAAAAAAGACATGGGCCAACACTATTTGGTTTACTGACTAGCTGCTGTCACTCAAATGTTAACAACAGGTCAGCTTTAGCAGCGGAGAATTGCATCAAACATAAAGTGTTTTTACTGCTCTAGGTAGTCACCCCAGACTGCTCCTCATTGCTACTCCTCTATTTGCAGTGAATAGAGTCTTGTCATTTAACTCTGTTTTACTAGTGGAGGTAAACGCCTCTCCTCTCCTCTCCTCTCCTTCTCCTCTCTTCTCTTCTCCTCTCCTCTCCTCTCCTGGTGTCAAATTATCTCACTTAAATTGTGCCTGTTTGAACTGAAGATTTACATGGGATGCAAATTCTCCAAGGAGTAAAGCACTCCACATTAGCCCTGTAAACACCTGACTGCCAAGTCTCTGTGGCGTTCACCCACTGAATGCTCTGCTACACTGAGTCGGTGTAAATGACTCAATGTCGCGAGAATACCTGTGGACTTTAATGTTTCCAGAGTGACATTTTCTGGGTGGCGATAACTACACGTGATAGTTGTTGACGGGCATGTTCATACAAATTCAATATTCATTCAAGTGGATGAAGTCCAAATGAATACTAAACATGTGCTCAATTGAGATTCATTTGAGGTTGGTGTTTATTCATTTACCAATACACACATCTGCTCAGTATTACATGGGAGATTAACTAGTTCCATACGAAGGATTTATCTGAGTGGAGAGTCATCATGCACCTGTATTCCCTAATGACGTATGTAAGGGCTTCCCCTCTTAGTCAATTAGACAGCTAAGTGGTTGTTACAGCCTCATTCCACCAAGGTATTTTTATTTACTTTATTTTATGTTATATTTCTCTACGGTGTTTAAGTCCTTTACTCAAAAAAAATCTCTCCGGGGTCAAGAGCAAATAAAAAGATATTCATTTCACAGATTGTTTAATTGCATTTAATCAATCAAACAATTAATGTGACAGAGCGTTATCAATTCACTTGAGCCGCACCATATTTCATACAGTGAATGTATGGTTTACAATGTTGTAAATGCCCATACTCATTTGACAAAAGTTAATGAAGAAAGAAGGTGAAAATAATTTGGAGCAATATAAATGCAAAGCGAACAGAAGGTCAAAGTTGGTCTAATTAAAAGCGCTATAAAATTGTCTCGTGCTATAAAATTGCTGCATGTAGCTATCAATTAGAAATCACAAAATGGTCTTAGGTGATAGCAGCAAGGAAATGAATCTGTCAACACTTTTCATTATTGTACGATAACACAGGAGAAAATTAAGTCACAAAATAACTGTTACAAGCTGGACTTGACCTCCTTTATGCAGTACCTCTGTTTGATTATTTCACCTTCTCCACCACTTTCCAGTGGCAACAGAGGGAAATGAGGGTTTTTCTCCCTTTTTTTTCTTTGAGAGGTTGTTTTTGCATTTTCCGACCGAGTGTCACAAGGGGTCTTCTTTTAATGAATCCAGGCGAAAGCACAGGCTGTGATGCAAATTCATGCCAGTACCACATGTAGAGCGTCTAAGGTGCAGGGACACGTTTTTTGGTAATTTTTGCGACCAAAGACCGCGGCCCAGCGGGGGCATACCTGTGGTGCAGTCGCAAAAAAAGGGGTTGGATTTGGAGGAATACATTACCAGTAGATATGGTTAGAGGCCGGTCACAATCACAGTCAATTAAATTAGGTCTTCTCATTCCCTTTAAAAGCGCTGACCTCCCTACCATGTGGCAAAGACAGTTTGACCATAATTGAAACAGCAAAGTGGCTCAACTAGAAAACCTTGTGGGGAAAAAAAGGAAAACTGTTGTGAGTGGCAAATACTGTAAATGTGCTGCCAAGATGCATTATATCCCATTTTAAGTCGAATTAATTGTAAATATTGAAATCTCACAATCGGCACAATAAATCAAATCTGTGAAAAGCCAAGCTCGACACTGATAATAACACTGAATATTTTCTAAGAATAGATAATGTGCAGTAATTACTTCAGATGTGTGTTTCCTTCAATTAAAATAAATAGAGAGCCTTTAGGTCCTACCTGAAACAGCAGTTAACATTTCCTTTTATTAAAAAAACAGCACTCACAATTAGTGGAGGGAGTGTGGTCAAATTGAAAAAGAAAAAAACACTGCATGACAAGGTCACCGACTGAAAAACACCGACAACTGTGTCAACAGTTGATGTAATTGTGGAGGTTATGGATTATGATGTTATTGTTTGGTATTCAGAGGGGATAATTAGCACTGCCATACATTCAGTGCAAACAGCCAGGAGGTTACTTCTATTGTTACGAAAATGTAAAGACATGTTGTCTGTCTATAATAATCACTGTCATTACATTAATTGAACAACCAATACACTAACTTTTTTTTTCTTTAACCACGGTGGCACTAAGTAGCTCGATGCTGTTTAACTTTTAACATAAAAAAACTGCCACAAAAATGACAAAAAAAAAGCTTTTGCTACAAGGTTGAAGCCAAAGCACTCAAATATAAATAGTTGTATTTGTGACTTCTAAGCAGGGAGCCAGGAATATACTGTGCAAGGTGCATTTAGAAACAACATCACTCAGGAGACAGTTTCATTAAGCATGAAAAGCATTAATTTGGACTATAAAATCTGACTGTAAAAAAATGAATATTTGAAAATTGTTCATCCATATGCAATAACATCTCAAAATGCATCAAATAATCATACATAAAATTAGCGTTTTCATTATTCGGCCCTTCTCTCATTCTTTTCCCATTTGGTGAGCGATCATCACTCACATTCACTGCATACTCACATCTCACACGTTTCTACATGCGTGCACTTTATTTATTCATGTTACATATCACTCATTTAGCAGCTAACTAAACTAAACTAAGTATTTTCCCCTCTGATGCCAGACTGTGTTTACACCTGAATTATTTTCCGAGTTAAATTAAATGCAAAATCTAATCTCTAGGACAGGCACATAAACAGACAAATACAAATTATGGAGAGCCCACATGAAAACACAACACAAATTTATCCAGATGATAAAATATGATGTGGCTGACATTGCCTCCTATGAAAAATTATTGGCATAAGCCAACATGTCAGCAGTATAATCATGAATGATGTGCGGAAGAGAAAGGTCACAGCTGAGGACCGCGGCATTATGTAGAGGAACAGCTAAGCTCTTTAGCGCCCTGACTTAGATGCAGTAATTCAGTATTGAAGACTTGGTGTCTTACACATACATGCTATATTATTTTAGTCACACAATGTGACAAAGTGCAACAGATGCAACATGTCTCTATAACTGTATACACATGTACAAAATAACACCAAATTGCTACTCTAGAGCAGGTGTTAACAAAAAAAACCCAGTTTTGTTCACTCTCCATTTAGGTTGAGGAATTTCATATTATCATGGAAGTGAATGACAGACCACCTACCAGAGAACGAGCAGGTGAGGGTCCCCACAATAAATGTGGAGCAGCATGCCTGGCTGACTGTACTGCTGCACATCCTTCCTGTCATGCTTTGTTATAGCTCGACCCTCAGATTCTATCTGGCTCTTTCCTACTACCGACAATAGCATGCAGATTTTCTGCCACGGTGGCCGTTGGGATCTATTAAGCAGTGGCCAGGCGAAGTACAAGCAACAACAGCGGCCATTCAGTGGCTCCCGCATCAGGTGGAAATCGCAGAAGTATAGCATGACAATCAGAAAGAGCTGAATGGTGGGCGTACGAGTCTTATCACGAGCAATTTCATCTCCTGCCTCAGAACTTTGCATCTGTTGCATAGTTTTATGTTAATACTCTTGAAACCGTTATATCCTGTTGACCGCTTTATCTTTCATCAAGGCTCGTCTGCTCAAGTGACACAAATAGCCGATAATTAAGGCATATTGCAATTAAACAACAAAGAATCAATGTTCTGAATGCTTTCAGCTAATTACACAATATTTATACATCAGAGTGACAACAGACACACCACACTCACCTTCTAGTGAAGATATTTTGAGGTTAAACACAAAACACACACACACATCACGTAGCTGCTGAGGATGACAAGTAAAATAACAGTGCAAGTTCTGAAATATGTAATTACAGCATAGAATATATTTCTGTTTGCTGCTTGTTATTTCTTGCCTATCCAGTCATGTTTGGTTATTATTAGAGTGTTGCTGTATTGACTGTGGCAGAACTGTGACAAAACCAAACATTAGGTTGATTTTAAGAATAGTAAACCATGAACCTCGATATTTAGTGGGGCTAAAAGTGACACCACCACGACCACGTAAAAGGAAGTAGTGGTATGATCCAAGCACGGGCCCAATGTATTTTTCCAATTAATTAGAGGATATAACATTGCAGCTTCTTCAAAGCCAGAGTGTGGATGCAGTGACATGTTGCAAACAAGCAGTCCAACCAAAAAGAAGGCAACAAAAGCCACTGGCCATCACTATTAATCACACCACCAACAATGGCACGACTAATAACCTGACAGGCTTGTCTTGCTGAAAGAATATCATTCTTAATCTGAGAGGCTGGTGCCCCTGGAAAAAAAAGAAAGGAAAAGAAAAGAAAGAAAACAAATAAATAAATAAATAAACCAGGGCAGGACATGAAAACTACAGAGCATGAACTGTCACACAAGTGAGAAAGAGCAATCTGGCCTGTGAGATTCCAATATCTTACTCTACAATGACAACTGGATCCAATCATGGCAGAACACTTCAGTGAGCCGGGCAGGCAATCCTCCAATCAGACCGACACGTCCAACACAAAATGACTTCAGCTTTACTTCCACAATTACAAATAAACTGAGAGGCACTGTATGTATCGTATGTTTAAAACCTCGACGCTGGAGTTGGCTGAGCAAAAGAATCCTAATAAACAAGAGGGCGATCTACAAAATACAACACATTTCACCAAAGTCATTCAAATGAACCAGGTGAACATATTATTTTGCGATATGCTGGTTTGGCATATCTGTCTAAAAGTATGAAGTATTAACATATCATGCAGCTGTAAAGTTGCATTTTACACACAAAAGACACAAACTGGATTTTCTAAACATGTGGTATAATACTTCAAATCAGAGATGCGTGTACAGTATTTATACAGTAGCTCTGTTTGCAATAAGTACACACACCCTGACACACCTGCACCTCTCACTTTTTGTTGGACAAATCCCAGACAGGATGTTTGAAGGCAGAAACACGAGTCGGGTGGGTGAAGGTGCTGAGAAGTAATGAGAATTCAACACTGGACAGCAAGGTGATGTGTCTGACAACACAATGGAACTCATCATCCTGATTAAGCTGGCCGTCCCCTTTTAATTATTTCCAGTATTTCATTCAAATGCAATCTCAAAAAGGTCACTGTTAAAAAATTAGAAACGCATTCCTCATCTGCCTCTCGAGCTGCCACAGGCACTCCCTCAAGTGATGACTTTCAGAGTTAAGTGCCTCTCTGCTTCATTCAAAATCTTAGTTTTTCACATTGGAATGGGTGGAGTCTGTGTTCATATAATGTAAAACCAGAACAAGGCTGTCACGTAATCAAAGGTCAGACTCACTGTTGGTTTGTGCTGACCCAAGCCACTTACTTTGTCAGCGACAGAACTAAACATTTTTTAAATGTTACCAGTTTTTTTATTTATTTTAAACAGTAACTATGGTAACACAGACAAAATATATTGAAACATAGGCTACAATGTACTTTTACATATTTGAGGAAAAACAGAAACATATTCATTTGTGTGTGTATATATGCACATACGTATATATATACTGGTTTTTCTTTTTTTTTTTTTCTTTTTTTACAGTTTTTGGCTTCCTGTTTTTCCACCAGTGGAGCTGCAGCTGCTGCTATAACATACCATATTTCATTTTTGATCCTTTCTATAAGGTTCATGAGTAAAGCCAAACAAGGCTGATATAACACAGCCCAGTGATGCATTTGCTCTGATGTACCAAGCACACATTAAACGTGTGTGTGCTTGTGTTGCTGTTGTTTCCCGCCCCCCCCCTCTCCCTGTGTGTGTACACGCGTGTGCGTACACAGAGCAGCTTTGATAAGAGGTCTTGAGAGGTATAGTGGAGGTCCATGCCCTCCTCTCCTCTGCTCTCTTCTCCTCTCTATCCTGGCTAGCAGGCTCTCCTCATTACTGTCAGTCAGCATCAGGTTTAGCAGTGCCAGGCTCCTGCACAGCCCTCTGTCCTCTCTGCCCTGCCAGCGCTAGCCTGCCTGACTGCTGCCATTGGTAAGCATTGAAAACCCCTCAATCCCCTAGAAAACCTAATTACTCTCCACCGGCAACCAAGGAGACCGGAGCAGAAAAGAGGGAGGTCAGGGAAAGAAGGAATCACACACACTGTATGTAAACTCCATTTATAAGCATTATGGCAATTATTCAAACAAAAGAAACGTGTGTTCATGTTATTTGCAGTGGGGGGAAAAAAGAAATACCCTTGCATCTCATCTACATTTACAGATCATTTATCTTTCCATTGGAGACTAACTATTGAAGGAAAGCTTTCAAAAAAGAGAGAAAGTGTGAAAAAAAATAACATGCAAGAATCAAACTGAGCATCGCTTTGACTAGCCGTTAACTGGGTCACTCAGTTGGTGATTGTGTCTGACCACCAAACAAACAGTCATTCATATGTCTGTGCTCTGGCCCCATTTTCATCTGGAGCAGTTCCACTGAGGCCACTGAAAGCAAAGGAGCTGACGGGTCAGGGATTTAAACCCATCTCCAGCTTCAGCACAGCAGCCATTACCACAGGGGGAAAACAACTCCTTGCGACATCCTCCTTTCTAAAGAAGGCTTTACTTATGTTGGCTGCACATCTGGTTTTTTTCCCCCAGAGGTGAGAGGACAGTGACAGCGAAGAATTCCCATCAACTTGCTTGTCACTTTTCCGTCATCCTGGTCCAAGTTTTCTTTGCTCACTATCAGGCCGGCTTGGTCTCAGTGAAATGTCAGTGTGTTAAGTGTCAGTTGTAAAAACCTATTTCAAAACCGCGTTTATTTTGAGAAATACAGCAAATATCTTTTTTGGACATCATGGTCACTCACCGGGATAAGTCCTGTGCCATATGCCCCGAAATGTGACATTGGGTTTTAGATAATAGCTTTTACAAAGTTCATCTCATTCCTCCTCTTTCCCCACTCCGTGTTTCTATCTGCCTGGCGGAAATTCCTTTAAATAAGGAAACATATAATAAGAAATAATCTTCTTTCACATTATAAATAAATACTTGGAAGGACTCAGGGTTGCAAACGGTGAAGCTGAACAAACGATATTGATATGACATTCTGCTCTACATTAAGGACTTTTGTCCTTGAATATTCTTTCAGACTCGTGCAGCTGTGCAGATCTGAGTTGGAATGGAGGGAAGCTGGTGCTTTTAATAAATTCACAGGGACATTCAAAGGGGCTGGCAGCTACGGAGGTTTCATTTTCCCAGCAGTGAGCTGTGTCATTTAAAATAAGGATCATTTTGAGAAGGGGAATATCATAATGCTAAATCTAGATCAAATAACTGAGCAAGGTGTAAGACTGGATTTACAAGGCCTTGTAATCCTGAAAGACTAAAAAAGAAGCAGAGGAAAGAGCACAGAGAGAGAAAGGGAGGACGTGGGAGAACATGTACAAGTTTGTTTTGAATTTGTATATTAAACTACACAACTGTGCCTCTTTAATACGGTTTGTGAGTGAGTGCAATATCATGTCATACACAACAAAGGCGCAGGGGATGAGAATGTGTATTTTTTCATGCAGCTTTATTATTAGACTTCATTAAAACTTAAGACTTGAAATCTCAAGAACCACAATACACCTGAGAGTCTTTTCTGCAGGTAAGAACATTAAGTACACACACAGGGGCCCTGAGAGACACGTGTGGGATGCAGACAAGTGGAGGAGGTGGGGGAACCGGTCAATTTGCCATTCACATAAAGTGTGTGTGTGAGTGTGTGCGTGTGAGTGAAAAGAGAATGCAAAAGGAGAAAAACGTGACGTGGAGAGACAAAGCGTTAGACAAAAAAGAGGCCAAAAGGAAGAGAGTGCACAACACTAACAGTAGGCCACGAACAGGGAAGCCACACAGTCACAGCTGTCACAGGCTGGAGTAAAATTTGGGACAACGCTTTGATGGTATTTTTGACTGATAGCCCAGAATTACCTCAGCCAGTGTACTATCTCAGTTAGCCGTGCTCCTCGCTGACATTGATGCAAGCGGTTTAATACTAGAGAGAAGTTGCAGGAAAGAAAACTGTCATTACAAACAAAAAACTGTCATCACAAATGAATAGATGTGCGCAACACAAATCTATTGGTGCACAAATCCACTCTTCTTTCTGGAGCCAGAATCCTGCCAGAATCACAGTGACAACCTGTTTCGGGATGGTTTACGAGGCAAATCCCTTTATGAGGTGCAAGGAAAAGGGTTATGCCCATTGCTCTGTAAATGGCAACCATTCGCATGGCTCTGTAAATGCTCCTTCTTTTCATTTCCATAACAAGCTATCAGAACTCATCTCCCACTGAAGTGGCCACAGTCCCGCTGGCAATTAAAATCATGCTGGGACATGCCATGGTTGTGTGTGACTCCACTGTGGGAAACAAAAGCAGCGGCAGCAGCGGTAATGACGCCAACAGTTGAGTGGTAAATCTCGAGCAATGTCGGCAGAAACCGGTGCTTTGATTCCTCAAGGAAACTGAGAGAAGGCCTCGTTTACATTTTTCACTATGAGCCTTACTGAGAAATATCAAACAAGGAAGACGGCAAGGAGCAGCATCATCTCATCTTCATCTTCTTTACCACTTCCTATACAGTACGCAGCCACAACACTAAAAAGACATGTAGGTTTTTTCAGTACAGTAATACAAGAAATTTAGATGAGGAAAAGGAGGGTTTGGATAAATGTGATGTACATTAAAATAGTTTTCAGTCAGTATATGAACCTGTGTTGAATGTCATGTATCAAAAATACATAAAAACAAAGAATTTTCCAAACTATAGAAAATATGCTACAGCAACAGTCTCTTAAAAGCTCTTTAGACACTTGGGCTTCCCAAAGGGTTTTATCAAAAGAAATGATTATGAAATTTAGTATCAGGCTTGTGAAGCTAAACTTGAAATGAGCTGTAGTGAACCATCAGGCCATGGCCTCATATTTAAAGAGCGAGGTGGTTGTTTGAAGCTGCATCGAAACACACGCTCATAATAAGATGAGAACGCATCAGGTTCTGTCTGATTCAGCTCAAAAGGTGATTGACTGATCGATCACAACTTGTGTTGGCTTTGCAGTTATTAATATGAGCTGCACATTGCAATGTCAGGAAAAACACGTTTTTTACACTTAAAGGCAGATTCCTCCCAAATTCCTTCGGGTAACACTGCCGATGTCTTGTTAAGACATAATATCAAATGGTGTTAATAATATCTGTAGTCATATCCATATTTTAGAAATAACCTCCAATAATATCAATATTCTGCATCTATCACAAGGAATGGCACCAAATAAGAGCATGTTTGTCACCAAGACAGGGAACTGAGAACTGATGTTTGTTGTGAAACTAAACGTTGAGACACCAGCACATTTAAAATCCTGGCATTTTAAAGCTACTTTTAGATGCCTATCTAATAAAGCCATGGCTAACCCCAGCCCGGCTGAATAGGCTCGAAGAAGGCAAGGCATAAATGAATGTGCATAAAGCACTTTGCATCACATCATCATTGTTTAATCCTTTTCATTCTCATCTGTCAATCATCCACAGATGCAACCTAATCCCTGAATATTTGCAGCCTAGTCTGCATTGATACCTCCAACACGACTTGTAAGCACAGCTTCTTTTTCTAATACAAAATGTTTTTTTTTATGTCCTAAGATAAGCTTTATCTGTTTGTTATGTGTGTGCCAGTTTGCATCTCTGTGGCATGTTTGTGTTTTTGTTTTTTTAAACAACAGATCCTATAGTTACCTGACCTTCTTTCCAAATTTCTAGTATAGAGTCACGGACAAAGAAAACACATTATCTAAATTAAACATTATCAAGATTTTCAAAGGCAGTAGGTAGAGCTGATGCTATCAGCAGCCAGTGACTGAAAAGTCATTCAAGAACATATCCATGTGTCATTATGACAGGAACCTGCAATCCAGGCACAACGCTGGCCTTCCTAAACACAAATGTTTCACACTAAAAATCCTTCAGCATTGTTGGAACCTATACAAATCTTCTTAGCAAGTCGACTTTGTCATAGATGCCACATCAGATTTAAATTATATGTTCTCCAGGCTGTCTACTTTAGTACAGCCTAATGATTAGTTGTTGCCAAACTCCGGTCTGTCTGTCTCTGACCGCCTCTTTACAGTGGAACTGCCTGTGGTTTTGGGGCAGTGTCAGTTATTGCTGCTGATACAAGTTGTTTTTCCTGTGATCCTGTCATCCCGGTGCAAACACCTTCAGTTGTTTACAGTGAAATGTCCTCTGTGTTCACCTTCACTTCCTGTCTGTTTTCAGCATTGCTCTACGTGCTGTACATACTGTATAGTTTTACCATACTGCAGCATTCAGCAGTGGTAGGTCATTGGCAGGGTTACTTGTGAGGTCATTGTTAGCCGTGAGAAAATAAACGCTGATTGGTCTCGTCACGATTTGCTCCCCGAAGCCCGTGCTACTGAGGCACCTGCCAAGCCGAGATTCTTTAAACAAGAACGAAGCCTATTCAACAGCTGCATAAGCAGCCAGGCAGACAGTGAAGGGGGAAAGAGGGACAAAAGAAAGCAAATGCAAGACAGAAAGGACTTTCTAAATGGGAACCTCAGAGTGGGACCTCTTTTAAAGGTCTTAAATCAATTGAACATAAAGTACAAACCCATGCAATGTTAATCTATCTGGCTTAATCCCATTGCTTTAAGATCCTTTATAATCCACATTCAATACAACCATTTTTCTTCTCTAACAAGCATGCCCTATAGCCATTTTATAAATCATTCGTACAAGGCTTTTGCAGTGCCACAAATTCTGTTATGGTGTCATTATTCCACTGAGTTATGAATCACGCAAGGTAGAATGATAAATATGTTTTAGACCTGTTGAACAGCTCAAAATATTGTATTTCTCTCTCTGAGTCACTCCTGAAATAAGAGTATAACGCTGTTAAAAAAAAAAAATTAACAATAACCATGACAGCAAGAAGAGTTCCTGGTTCACTTAAGAAACTGGAAGCATCATCAAACAACTTTTATGAGCAAGCCTCAGAAGAGAAGAAGTTAAAGTGATATACTCGCCATGTAAGAAAACACTGGTAGTTTCTCAACCATATGCCGATATCCTTAAGTCATGTGCTGTGGCTTTGAAAGCCTGCACTGCCAATTCCTCATTTGAAACCTGAACAACTCTTTAACAATGGCTCTCTCTGATCTGGTGGGAAGGAGAAAATCTATTATCGATTTCCACCTGGTGTAGGTGGAGAAAGCCCTGATCGCAACGCTGAATAGTGCTACACTGTACTGTGCAATAGTCTGCACATTAAATGCTGGGGGATGGTGTGAGAGGGCATGTCAACAAAGCCCTTGACTACACCACAGCACCATCTGCGCACGCTGAATATTTAATTGTCATTAGAACTGCTCAAGACCAGTAATCAAGAAAGGAAAAGATAATATGCATCATGAGGAGGTCATGCGACAGTTCCTGTGTGATTGGAGTTTGGCTCATTTTTTAAATCATCTATTGTTTTGGCGCTAATTGGGACAATCTCCGCATGCATGCGCTACAATTCGAGATATTTCGAAAATCACTTATGTCATTCAGTCCCATTCAACTGCAAATGCTACAGAAAACAACTCAACAGACTTATAATTCAGCCAGCAAATGTAATTCATCACTGTCAAGTGAGAAAAGAAGTCAGCAATCATTTCTTGCCAGTTCAGTCAAGCTAATATAGGGCTAATCACATACAAAAAGAAACCTTGCCATTTCACATTAATGTGCACCCTCAAAAATGTTGCAATAGGGTGTAAATTCTCCCGACAGTCGACACCAAACTTAACCAAAGTCTAACCAAAGGCCACCACTTCACCACTCGCTGTGTATTCTGCAGCATTTGACAGATAATAAAGCTTGATTTGATTTAATAGCAGACTGAAAGTGGGATCCACTGCTACAATGGAGATATACTGTGGCAATAAGACGGTTCATTTCAAGCTATTTGCCATTAAAAACAACTGTGATGAGGGATGAAGTACAAATGTAAGCATAGCAAAAACTGAAAAAATGAAGTAGATATGAAAAACTGAGGTAATACAAAAAAAACTGTAACTTCAATCATGCTGAAAATTCCCTTTAAGTGTAATATGTCCAACTTTAATTGCTTTGGCGAGGCAGCATAGACAAGGTGAGAAAGTTGGAGCCAGACGAGGTATTTCTCTACAATAACAAACAGACAACCGCTGCCTATTTGTATCTGCTGTGTGAGCACACAAAATTAGGTAAGCTAGTGACATGAGACATAATCATTTTCTTTGAGCAGGGTTAGTGACCAATTTATTCTTACCTTAGGCTGGGCGCGACGGGGAAAGGCAACCTTAGGATCAATCTGAGAATGAGAAGAGAATAGCAAAAATGTTGTTAAAGGAGAAACTGTGATATTTCAAGGGTGAAAAGCAATGAACAGGTGTTGAAAATATTTCTAAAACTCAGAAAAGAAAAAGGGGAGCCCCGAGAGTATTGTGAGCTGTTTTATTGAGCTGAGCACAAGAGACCATTCACATGGTTACATTTTAA
Organism: Trachurus trachurus; assembly: GCF_905171665.1. Lineage (NCBI taxonomy): Eukaryota > Metazoa > Chordata > Actinopteri > Carangiformes > Carangidae > Trachurus > Trachurus trachurus. The sequence goes on along the minus strand of NC_139903.1, from coordinate 12,897,986 downwards.
ATCCATTGTGGTCAAGAACAAAATAGTATTTCCATGAAAGAAACGCATATTTGTAATTTCATGTATTAAAATGTGATACTTTTAGCTCGCCCTGATGATAATTTATCTGAGCCATTAAGATTTACAAAAGCTGCATAATCAGCCTGTGGCGATTCACACAGTCTGCCTTTGAATTTTAGAAGCTGCATTCAAGAGCTGTCGAAAATTATTGCAATTGCATATTAAGTGCACATGAATGACCCAACAAAGTGGCAATAAGTAGAGAAGGAAAAAAAGAACTGTTTGTTACACCGTGGTCTGCAACATCAGATGTGAGCTTTGAGATTTGAAATATTTTTTCAACCTTTGTCCCACAATCTGATCAGGGTTATGTTATTTTTAGAAGTTATTTATAAAGAGAGACGGGATCATGATTACAGGTAGTGTCACGTCCCAACAATTCAGACCAAACAAAGAGCAAACAGCACTGAAATGTTCGAGTTAATACTTTTTCTAATATTAAATCAATTCACAATGACTAGTTCATTTGTAAAATACCATTAAATGCACTATGCAATAACAGACCCTCATTAGTCACTACATTAATCCCTGCTCTAAAACAGCCAATCACTCATATTTACTGCTGGCCAATTAGCTGGCTGCTTATTAATTATGATGGTGCAGATATTTGGCCCAATAACTGGTTTGACTTCAAGTTAAGTGAGTCAGGATTGTCGGCGGGAAGACCTTTAGGTTAAAAACAAAACAGCATTCATTTCAATAATTTAAATCGCAATGGCACCACAAAATTTGTTATAATGATGATTTGAAGGAAGTCGGCCAATATCACTGACCTCATTACTTACTGTAGCAAATTATCTACAATTGATGGAGCTCAATGACACATTCTAGGCACTGCATTCATTGTATCGGGCAATGCAGTGTTAGAAACCACATATCAATTACTAGTAATTACTGCCTGTGTCTCCAGACCAAAATATTGATACTACCAAATGATGTGCCGATGCTATACTGATATATATTAAGAAAGAACCAGTGCTGTTACAAAAATACTTGTTGTGCTGGGGCTGGCCTGGCCGTCGCTCTGCTGGTCATGGTTGCGGCAGAGAATCACTTTTATTTTAGGCATGAATCCCTGATTGAATATGACAGGGAGAAAATGAGAGTCTGAGGCCGGTGATGCCTCCAGATATTGCCAAATAACCAAGAGGATGCGTCAGATCAGCCTGTTTCTCCATCTTGTGCTTGTTATTTCATTAGCTTCATTTTCCTCGTTAATTTCACTTGGATGAAGGTATGCGGTGGGGGTGTCTCATCAACCTTGCACTTAGAATGAAGAGGAACTATCACAAACAGCAATGTCATCCCCAAATTGTCCTTGCCTGGATACCTATGCATTCCAAAAAGAGAGCTTCCAAAAAAAGAAACGGATCAAATTCCCCTTTTGGCAGAGTATTACTCATTTGTATTTAACAAAGAATCCTTTTCATGTGGTTCCATATTTATTTGCAGCGTGTTATACTGAAATATGTACAATCAGTATACCATTACTATTGGTTAAAGTTGCTCCTTGAGCACAGATGGATTTATTTAAGAAAATATATACATCTCTGTCTGCTGAGGAAAACAACAGAGAGAAAATGAATCAAGGAACAGGAGAAGAAAAGACACCATCTGCACAGATCAATTAAACCATTGAGCCTGACTACATTTTAATGTGTTTGAAGGGAAACCATGATGTGCAATGTCATTGTCATCTTTTCTGTCAGTCTCAGTTATTACTGTTATCGTTCTAAATCAGGTCAAAATGAGAAATGAATTCAATAACACCTGGGTATGGCAACCCTGCTTGTAATGAATTTCATTTAAAGATTTGTTTTAGCACTTAGCCCCAGGCATAACCAATTCAAACTCAATTATTTTGTGCACCCTATTTGAGCAAACACAACACGTTATGCTTTGAATACCAAAATCCTATACTTGGTAATGTATCTTACTTTTTAAGCCAATACAAAACATATCAAATCACACTTCATTACACTGCTTAAACTAATAGATTTTTTCCGTCCTGCTGAGGGGTTTCTGCTCACTGTGAAGACCCATGTTTGCACAAGAGTGCACTTTAACACAGCAACAATGGAGCTCATATAGTTTTCTGTCGGTCTGGTTTTTATAATATTAGAATTACTGCATGGGGAGAATTGCAGCCACAGAACTGTATTAAAATGAGGCTGATACCGAAGATTGTTTAAATCACACTCAGAGCAATGCAAGCAAATTAGGCAATGAGGACTTACTAACCAATCCTTCTGAGAAATGCTGTAGCTGTACCTTTTTAGGTCACAACTTATGATGAATGACTCCTTTGAGAAATTTAATTTATGAGGAGGGGAGATGTTGCAATTGTTTTTTTTCCTCTCACTTTACATATTCATGTGATTTCTATGTTGAAAGTGCCCTAATACTTAAGGCCATAAGTTAAAATAAGCATTACGCTTTGCACTGTGTAGCACTGAACCACGCATCATGTCGTCTCGGCTTCACCTGATACTTCCTTTCTGAAACCTTTTTGTTATGTAACACATACACCATCGGCTTTAGGATCACTCAATCAGACGTGGGCATTGCTCTTGTTTAAGTAATTCCACATACAGTACTTGCACATCTTATTTCACTCAAGTCTATATTCATCCATCAATGCCTTCAAAAATTTTAACACTATTTAAAAAACCATTAAGAAAAGTACTTTTGTTAATGGGCTTGAGGGGGAAAAGCACTCTCTTGTTCTTGCTGTGTGCTATTGCTTTCCCAGCAGCTGAACGCAACAAGTTTAGGCGTATTCTCTATGGCTTGTTGAAATGAATTCTGGGAACAAATCACAGGCTGATGTCGAAGTAGAGGAGGCAATTTTAGGGAACATGTGTACCAAGAAGCATATTAGAGCGCTTCAGCACAAAATAATTCCCATAACGTATTAAGTGTCATAAACTGACGACACATAACCGTAGTGTAAAATGTGAGACCTCCCATCCAGCTGTAGCCGTATCACTATCATCTAGTAGCAGTAAAAGTACTTTATTAATCTGCCTCTAGGAATTTTTTATCATGGAAGCATCACCAGCAGTGCACACAAACTAAACAGCGCATAGATATTTGGAAACCTGACTTGGAGCTGAATGAACAATCTGCTCTGAATTTGAATGTGCTCCACCTTTGAACATTAAGGTTTTACTGGTTGCGAGATTAGCTGCTCAGAGCAGAGCTATTAAGCAGGTAAACACCCAGAATTTACCTTTTGTTTATTGTTTTCATACTGTGGAAAATGTGAAGGTCATAGTGATCTCAACAGGCATTCAGGGTTGATTTGACCACTGAACAACAACATAGAAAATCTACTAAATCTATGACGACGATGTCCTTTACTATGAGAAGGGTTTTTACAGCATGCAAATCAGATTTTCACACACATCTGCATGTTCAAAGACAACAAAGGTTGCCAGACATGGACATAATAACATATAAAAGCTGGTTAATGGTAGTCCTGTAATCAACTAGCTGATTCACAGAAAATTCATTTGCTACCATCTTGACAGTCAATTGTTTTGTTATATGTTGAGTATGACCTTGTCCAATATCAACAACGTCCTGCCTTAACATTACAGAATATCAGATAATTTGGGGTTTGAACAACTGGTCAAACAAGATATTTGATGGCATCACCTTGGCTATAGGAAATTGATATAGCATTGTACTGTTTTTTTTTGTATTATATAGGTCAAAGCTAAATGGCAATACAATTGACACTTGCAACAAAATTTTAAATCAACATGTTTTTTGTGAGAAAATCTTATTCTAACAGGTCGGATTAGGTTACAACACCATCATCTTTTATCTACAGCCATCTGTAGGATGTATGAGCTCCTGTCTCCCATTGATTCAATTAATGCAGCCAGTGCCTGTTATGTACATTTGTCTGGCACATCTCTGATGTGATGTCATCATCACAGGCCTCTGCAATTACTTTTGCAAAATGGCCATCTCAGGTGAATCTTTGGTGAATCTAACCACGTTCACGAGGAGCACGAGAGAACGAGGGTGACATGTTAAAGAAGTGTCTCTCACATTTGTTATACGTTTGATGATGCAACATGATCTCACACAGAACAAAAGTGTATTTCCTCAAGACATCACACAACATGATATGTCAGCGTAATAAATGAGAGCCGACCAAGAGGAATCCCTGCAACCCCTACCCCCCCAATCTTTTATCTTCCACAGCCTTTTACTACAGGGTCTCAGAGGGCTGCTTTTGCATGCGACTGTGAGAGATCAGGGCAGGGGGAACAGCATATATCTTAAGTTCACATCTTACAAAAGGATTTCATATATTAATGCGGCTCCTGGGTAAACTCTCTTCCTCTCTCTTAAGACATATCTACGTGGGCCTGATGATGTGGTGTTTAAGCTAAAAGGAAAAGCCTTATCAAAGCCCGCAGCTTCCCCCAATTTAAGTGTGTGAGCAGGTCCACAGGTGCGCGCGTGCGATACCAACGGAATAGACAAGAAATTACAACATAAATGTTTCATATCTGTGCTGTCAATCTCCACTGATTTTTGCCTTGGAATAACACCAGGAAAAAGGCAAATTTGTCCATCCGTTTTTTTCCCTCTCCCTTAAAAATAAGCAACATTATTATGAGTATGATCCAGATTCACTGATATCTACACTGTATGTACTGACAAGAGACAGATACAGCATGAACTAATAACGCCTTCAGCTATAATTAACTGCGGAAAACGGAGCACCTGCTATACTTAAACAAGAGCGAGTCAGAGTTTAGCTCAATAATTTGACTTCACCACCAAAATCCTGTCTGATGAACAGGCTTTAGATTTGTCCAGAACAGCTGTTTGTCCAAGCCTTTTCTCCTCCTTTCCTCTTGGGTTGTTTCCTGTCTCACCTACAACATCAAAACAGCGAGCACAGGCTGACCTGGGAGTCATTCAATAAAGGCTGGAATTACGCCAGCACCACATAGAATATGTTTATCTTACAAGAAACATAGATGTCTCCGGGTCTTACAGGTTGCAGTGAATTAAGACTGAGGCCACAGTTTCGCAGTTTAAACTGCAATGAATGGTGTGATTCATGACATGAACAAATTTATATTTTACGTTTAGTTGTCATAACCTTTGGTAGGCCCAACAAGCCTATTTTATCAAGTCTTATTCCAAAAAATTGGGTTCTAACTGCTTCACATTAAAAAATGAAAACAACAACCTGGATTCAATCGACCTGCCTTGTAAAGCCCTGAACTGTTACTTCTTAAATGCAAAATCATGTAATATGATCTCTCCTGTTCATACCGGCCTGCCTTGAAAACATCTTCAGGAACAGATGCCATGAGTTGCATATTTCTAAACTGAACAAAGCATCATGAAAAATGGTAAATATGTTCTGAATTACCAGCATGTGTGTTTTGAAGCCCCAGGCTGTTCTTCCCCATATGTCTCATTCACATTCATCCTAGTCTAAGTGTTTTCATAACCGGACCGAGAGCACAGCACACGATGAAAAAAAAAAAAAAATGCAAAGCCAAACTGCTGATCCACACTGAAATCCATTCGAGGCATCAGTACAAGTAATAAACTAATATTTCCTAATAATAGGAGCTATAGTGTGCCTGATTAAACTCACACGTTTGACTATAACTGTGAAATAAAAATGAGCTCAACTTTGAAAAAACAAGGGCAAAAATGTAAATGAAGTATGATTTTCACTTTCCCTGTACGAACACTCATAATACCGCATGAGTCAACTTGTTCACAGTCACAGCACCTCCAGCCACTCGCTCCGTTCAAGGTTAGGAGGGACAAAAACACTGGTAAGGATTCATTCAAGCACTGCAAAAAAAAGTAGGAGGCTAATATCAAACCAACATCTGCAAGCGCATCAAGAACCATCCACATCTTGCTGGACCAGTTCATCCTTTTCATTATTGCTGAGCAACTTCATAAAGAGATATGATAGATCCCAATGCAATGCAATCTTGATAGTGTGAATGTTAAAGATATACAACAGCTCATCAGATACAGCCCAGTGACTAATGGTTAGGAGGGCAACAAAGACAGCTGCCTTGGGTTTGTAATCTTCTACTGCATACTGACAAATAAACAACAACACATTAGCAGATAGAAAATATCCATTTCTGCATGCATTTGAGTCAACTGGATCTTTGGTCTGTCAGAAATGTCCTGCAAAAAAAAAATGGTTTCACTCTGTTGTTAATTCAGCCATAGCCATGACTTATCTCTATTATTACAGGTCTATCAGTATTAATCCATGTTTAGGGGTATACACGCCCTTGGAAACAAAGCAAATAAATTGCACAGAAAAAAAATTGTTTCATTAACACCAGACAGGAATGGAAGTCTAATTGGGCTTCATATCTTTTTAAATATAGACTGTATAAAAGTCAACATCCAAAATGATTCTGTTAATAGTCATTAAAAACAATTTATTCAGGGTAGCCTGGTGGCCTAAGGGTTTAAGACACTGACCATGTAATCACAACATCCCCTGATCAAGTCTGGCCTCTCTCTCTCTCTCTCTCTCTCTCTCTCTCTCTCTCTCTCTCTCTCTCTCTCCCTCTCCTAATTTCCTGTCAGCTCTCTACAGTAAGCAGTCTTCAATAGGGGGAGGAAAAAAGGCCATGAACATTTTTGAATAAAACTCCACCGCCAAAACACTTGATTTTCTTTTTTTAGGGGAAAAGAAATACCTGAGAGGTCATGTTAAAAATCATTTTTAATGTAAAGGAAATGTTTCACGACAAGCTTTGCGTGACTTCGCCTTTTTCCGTTAGCGAAGCATGTGCAACAACTTTAGAGAACTTTGCTATGGCTGAGCACTGACGTCACTGTTCAGAGACAAAGATGAGTGCATGTCAGACATTGAAATGTCAGTGCTCAGGTCATGGGGTGTGGTAACCTCAAGAATATGACATAAGTCGAATAAGCCAAATGAGACCACCAGCCTATAGTTAGTGTGATACTGTCATGTTATTGTTAATGTGCCCATCTACTGCTTTGCTTGTATCTTTTTATATGAATATAAAACAGAATTAGCTCACAATTGCAAAATGGTAATTTTGCATTACTGACTTTGCATGCCATTTATTATGCTACAGAGGGGTGAGATAAACCTTTATTTCCAACATTCACTATAATGCCTATGTGAAAATAAATAGGCCAACAATGCTCTACACTTGATTATGACATTACAGCTGCAAGCAAAAACTATTATGCAATCAATAAATCAGCCACATCATGGAGGTAGCAGTGTTTTAAGACTGTGATATGAGCAGGGGGGTCAGTAAGTTAAAATCCAATGAATATCTTAATAGAATAGTTAAAAATGCACAAGGAATTTAACTATTTCCTGCTGCCTTCGGGCAAGGCATTGCTCCATTTATCTGGAATAAGCACAAAACTGGGCTTTGTAGGCCAACGCCCAGGTGTTCAGAATATTTTTTATGTGCAAACCTTCTCTCATGCACACCCCCCCTCCCTCCGACCTTTGCTGTAAATATATATGCTGTCAAGCTGTCACAAAATTGTTCATTCAAAATGTCAAGCTTGAAGTTATCAAACTGCTCCAGATTCTGCATCAAAGTACGTTTGCATTGTTATCCCTTCAAGCAGCCCCTTAACCTGCCTCTACATATGCCCCTCTACAGATGTTCTGCGAGGTCTGCAATGCCATTAGTCTTACTTATTGGTCACTTCAATGCCAAGAACCATGTCTTCTCTCCATATTCACTCATTCAAAACTGAAGCACCATTGTATGTTTTTATCACCCCCATTACCATAATACAGCTGAAAGGGCCTGTCATTATACTTAAAATGCACACACATAGAAAGACTCAAGAACAAAGTTTGAGTGTAATGAAGAATAGCAAAGTCTGGTATGGATTTCATGGGTGAGGGAGATGAGGCCAGCTATCTTGCAACCCGAAAGTCCGCAATATATTTTGATTTAGCCCTGTCAATAATTTTGTAAAGGTGTCTGTGTCTTTTTTATAATGGTAAATAATTCATTTTTAGACCAGTAGAAATACTAAACCCATAAGCCCTTTTGGAGAAGTAAAGCTTCCATCACTGAGCTGCTCTGAAAACTGGCCAGAGAGCTCAGAGCCCCCTAATATAAAAAATAAAATTAAAAAAAAAGAAGAGCAGTGACATTACTACAGACTTTATAGTTGAAAGAACTGGAAGGAATTAAAGTTAGGTCCACTGCTTGACAAACAGCAAGTTGTTTCAGCTCTGTGCTAATCACACTGCAACTCAAGAATATGAATAAATGAACAACAAATGTTAAATTTACATTACTGGTCATATCCTGTAGGGATCTGGGGAGCATCCATATTATATGCTGCTACTTTAGAAAAATAACCCTCCATCTAGGATTGTCCCCAGTAGTGGTAGCACACACAGCAAGTTTCCTCAACATGCACTGTTATTCCATTTCCAAAATTATGCTGCCGTTTCTGGATAGTGACACTTACTGAGTGGAAATCGCAGACAAATATTGAGCTGAACCCTATCTAATCCATCACCACAGATATCTCTCAAAAACGACTGGCATGCTTAATTATTTATGTACTGATAATTTCAAGAGCCAAGTAAAATCCGAGTTTTTCAAAAATGAGAGTTTGGGAGTATGAGTGAGAAGCAATTGTCATTTTTAGGCAAGTAAATTCACATGGTCCTTTCAAACTTAATACACATTCACAATGTGAAATATATTGGCATATTCCCAATGGATTGCTTTTTATGGTCAAATAATTATTCCACATATCAGTAATCAGTTATTTAGATTCATGTATTTTTGCTGTTTCAAATAAAAGCTGATTAATGGTCTTTAGTTTAGTGCACTCACAAATATGAGCTCTGTTTTATGACATAAGGGAAATGTTGTTTATTTTTATGGGAAGTGTTTTAAACCTTGTTTTCACACTTAAAGTATCAGTGCAGTAGGCGTGATCCAATATAATATCTGCTGGGTCAAACAGTAGCGAGGCAGCAATTCTGGACAGGACGCCCTTCAGTGGAACATGAGATATGTGCTCACTGCACATGTGGCTACAGAGAAGAAGGGGGCGTGTCAGCCCCATTCATCCACAGAAGTGAAAGTGAACACATAATATTCACCCTGGAGTTGTGTTTTATTGCTAGGCTTAGTGTTGATGGGACTATCATACATTTAGCCCTTATACGTGACCTTGATCCACACAGGCTGTCAACCTAAGAGGTGTTTTCCCACAAGGCCTTAGGCAGTCACACAGTCAGGACTGAAGGTCTTTGCAGTGCCAGCGCAAAACAAGAAATAAACATTTATGTAAGTGTAGATAAAAATCAACTCACCGTCTTTGAGTCTAATTCATGGTGTTGTTGAGCTAAGACTTTATCTACACTGGCAGCATCTGTAAACGTAACAAACCCAAATCCTCTGCAAAACAAAAGACACAAAGATGAAAACAACAATGTTAAAATGCATATACACACAAAAGCCAAACATTACTATGCATTTTGCTTCCTGCAAATAGATACTGAATACCGAAAAACATTTCCACTTGCCACAATAAGCTGCACAACAATAGGCATAATATTCATATGACCTTATTATTGTTAGAATATTTCTTGGTAATGTGATTATAATCCACATTATGGACGTCCTGTAGCAGATCTGAACCTCAAACTGAGGACACTGCTGATCATTATTTGGTATGTTACAATATGAGACGACACTACACCAACATTGTGGTGCAGTCACAAAGTCAATGTCAAATTGCATTCGGCCGCAGCTTTACAGCAGTGAGCATTTAAGCTTATCTGGCTTGCTGTGAAACCACACGCAGGCGCGCGCACACAGGGACACACACACACGACCACATGCGCGCGCGGACACAGAAACACACATACTCGCTGGATTAATACTAAACAGGGACAAAGTAAGCGATATCGCTGCATGCACTGGAGAGGAGAAGTAGAAAAAAGCTCGTGTATTTACCTTGAGCGTTTTGTCGTGGGGTCTCTCATCACCATACATTCTCTTATTTCTCCGAATTTACTAAAATAGTCTCTAAGGCTGTCTGTGGATAGAGGGAAAATATGTCGGGTCATTTGACAGAAACATATGGGCATGCATGTTGTCATTGTATTTCAAAAAAACACCCCGCGATGCGCATAGGGGTCGAATAGAGGACTTCAGATGGACGGAGATCAAAAATAACATCGTGCGCACACACTAGTGAGATATCCCATACAGTACACTACTGCACGGTCCACATTCGCACATACACCGCCAGCAGCTCCGCCGACCGAGCACTCAGTCACAGCGACAAAACAACAAGAAATACTGGATACGGTGTAAAAGAGAATAACAGTCTCACCTGGTGAGGTTTGCCAGCTGAGGCCACCGATAAACATTTTACTGTAAGGGGAAAACACAACAGAAGTGAGTCCAGATGTCAGTTCGGCCATTTTGACGACTAACTACTTCTAAAAGCGACCTTAAAGGATAAAGGAAGACTATGAAAACACATTCGCGCTTTGTAATTGTAGACTATCTACATAAAAGGGGGAGGCCACTCTTGATACAAAGCTGAGGTCTTTAAAACTGCATCTGGAAACAGACCCGTGCACGGTTTAAGTGCGTACTGGGGGACGAATCCAGCACGGCAGTCGAAGTCCTCTCCAAGATGTTGTAACATGAAAAAAAATCGTACCTAAGGATTAAATTTAGAAAGATTCTTACCCCGGGTCATGTTGTGAATCATTTAGGCTTCCGGATGTGGCTTGACTCCCGTCTCCTTCCATATCTATTCCAAACTATAGGCTGGGACTACAGTAACAGTGACAGACACACACAGATACGGCAGGAGATATGCAAAGCCCCGCTATGAGAATATTACTGAGCCGGGAATGAAAGCGTCACACGTGGGATCAGCTCAGCCCCCTTCTCCCTCCTCCCTCTCTCAGCATGCTCTACCTTGGCCCACAGGGGGCGGAGCCTGGCTCTGTCACCTAACCAATCCAATTGACGTCAATTCAGGCAATCTGCAAACCAATCCTCCGATTTGTCATTTAATTAAGCAATAAGCCACTAGAGGTGAAAGTGGCTTATTGCTCTTCTAAATCAGTGGACACATACCGCCATAGAAATAAATAAATAAGTAAACACTGTCCAATAAATGTTATTCTTAATTAGTCATGTTTACGTGTTATCATTCAAATGAAATCCTTTTGAAAGCACCGACGAGATATTTCCTAATTACAATTGTTTGTTATTCTTCCGCCATGCAATATAGTCCCTTAGAAAGCAGCAGAAGAAAAGTGGGGCAATCCCTTTTTACATGTTAATATTTAAATTATCTTGTTTGTTATGGCCCACAAGTGCCTGGTGAGCATGCTCAAGTTAAGAATAAAGATAGTTTAGATGTTTTTATTACTTTATATATTATATGTATATATTACACACATTACCTGCATGTTCAAATTAACTCATACATATCAAACAAATAACTTTGTGAAATATGTATGAGTCACCCAAAAGAAACTGAATATACAGTGAAGAACTACAAATACAATCCGTTCCTTTAAAAACTAACTTTAGCCATCTGTATTTTGATATCATAGACAACAACAACTTTGCAAGGTGCAAGGTGCAAGTTAGTGTATGTACATTTGTTATGTTTTGGATTAGGCTATATTTTGAGTGCATATTTAATGCACTTCCAGCTTTAAATGTTCATACAAACAGGCCGTACTACCAACAATGTGTGTCCTATTAATTAATCATGCTGTACATAATGAATTAAAAGATGACAAATTTCAAAAACAGACCAGAACACACAGAGGATCAGATTTTAAAATGCACCAAGAGGCAGCGTGGGTTGATTATTGTGGAGAGTCTCCTGAGTCATAAAACTGTGTTCAAGCAGGTTGAGAGGCTGCAGAAGGGCCCTGAGAATCTCTGTAGTTGACCCTGAGGTCAGACCTTTAACTGCTGTATTCATTATGAAGGTAAACAAAGAATTTTCCTGTGGGGATCAATAAGATACGGTATCCATGCATACAGTGAAGTAATTATGGATCTCTTCATGTAGATGACCTATAATAAGCTGCCAGCCCTGCTCTCTGCACAATGTAGCTACAGTATCTGAAGATAAGGTGGCTCTGCCCTCTCGTGACCCTGGAGAAGAAGAAGCAGGGTAAGATATTAAGAATAATGCGCAACATTCACAGAGGAAATTAAAAGAAATCGTACGCATACATTACATGTTACTTGGTATATAAAACATTTAGTTGTATCCATGCCAGATAGCTGTTCACAGATGTCAGAATATATGAAAACAGTTTTCATACATCTTAGCCGGAGAATGCAAGACACCCCAAACTCTGTATGAAACGTGACTGGTAATCCTATTTCATTATTCACACTCACAAGTTTTTTGAATAGGCCTGTCTGTGCTGACTGTTCATGGTGCTACCAATGGGAATTCCTTATCTGGCCAGGTATTGTGTTTTTGAAACAATGACTTAGATAAAACCCCAAACAGCAACATTTTTGACAGTTAACAGCTAAAAGTCTGTCATTAGTTAGGAGGCACTCCACGTTGCAGTCGTCTGTATCCCTGAAACAAGAGTATAGAAGCAATTGGTGGCAATTCTTTGTGGCACAGAAGTGTCAAAGAAAATGGAAATATGACACCTTGTGCGAAAGACTATTACTTATTCCACCTTCGTTGTGCTATTGTTCTGTCCCATGCCATTTGGTGATACATTTGCAATTACATTACTGTTGCATTTTCTGTGAGTTGTCAAATGTGTGGCAGCATCCTACAGCATATGCCTAAAATCACATCCACTTATCATAAAGTGATGTGGAATCTGGGCTCTGAGGAACAACAGGCTTTAAAGCTGATCACAAGGCAACTTCTGTGGGAAAAAAAAAACAAAAAAAACACCGAGGGCAGAAAAAGTACAGTAGGTGTGATGACTCATAATTTCTGATCATGGGCTGTAAACCCAATTTGAACCCAGAACAACTTGAAACCAAAGCAGACACTCCCTTTTCTATTGAAAATCTTTGGAACTGCTGTTACCTGGTATATCATATTTCAGAAAAAAAAAAAAAAAAAAGCTCTCGTAAGTTATGGAGTAAGACCAGTGCAGAGTCTGGATCTCAACATCTCTTTTGTACACACTGATTGAAGGAGAAACATGTATAGATTTTTAAATTGAGCGGTTCTCTCCTTTAATCCAAGCAGCCACCACCGCCTGATGAAAGTGCCTAAAATGTTTATCCCCCTTTAAACAACTTTACACACTTTGACAGCGATGCTTTCAGAGCAGTTGAGCATTTAGTTCTGAGTGGCGAGGAAGCAGAAGGGTTATATTTTACTGCAAAGTATATATGAACAAAATTCCCTGTTGCTCACACAGTAATTTCATCATGGCTCGGTAGCATGTATAAAGATGACAGCTGCTAGACATCTTGATAAATGTGTGGAAGAAGAATTTCAAGAAATGGACACATCTTCTACCCCACGTGCTTTAAGCTCATCTTTGTCACATCATAACTTGCTTTTTTGCGCTAGATTTAAGGCGAATGCAAAGATTTCTGGAGTGTCAGAGTTGTGTAAACCACAGCTTGTATTCAGTGCTGAAAGATGATAACTTCCTCTCAATAGAGAGGAAACTCAGCATGCAAAAAAAAGCTTGTAACTAACTGAGCCTTTGCATGAAAACTGGAGGATTTGGGGATTGAGAGTGAAGTAAAATTGATAGTGTGTGAAAGAGCTGAGGGGAAAAAGAAAGTGAGAGAAGCAACAGATTTGCTGACAGTGTTATGAGATGCCGTTTTGAGAAGAGGCGTCCTGTTTCCTGTTGCAGTAATCATTTTACACCCTCAGAATCTTCACTTGACCTTGGAGAAATTGTTCTTGGATCACGTATAACCCCCGTCTCTGCACAGATGTGCTGTGATCTCTGCATGAATCGCAACACTCTGTTTCATCTCCACACGTTTGGCAGCATACATACACGTCACAATAAATAACTCCTGATACTGATACTTTAAAATGAAACTGGAGGTCTATGGGGATTTTACATTTTTAAACATACAGTAATCAGCATAAGTATTGCAGAGGCTCGACATGTTTTAAGCATACTCTTGCGTGTGATGTTAAAGAATCCAATATACAGTATATTAAGCATTAAGCCAGTACTAAAATAGAGCTCAGAGTGAAAACCCCCCATCACTTACATGAATTTGGTGTAGATATTATTCAAACACTCTTGAGATGTTGTTATTTTTAATCCGTCAGATTTTGTGAATGATTTCATATTGATCACTGGGGACTGACTTGAGCGGGGCATTTCTCAGGGGGGGCCATTACAGTGAAATTCAGCCTCTTGAAGAAGAACGCCGTGCAGAGGGCTGCAGATGTGAACAAATTGTCTCCCTCTAGTGTCCTCTCCTTTCTGCTTCGTCTTTGCTAAGCAAAACCACCTCAGCCAGACTGCAGGGAGAGGGCCAGATTCAAACATGCATAATTGACAGTCCTATTTCAGGAATTAGCCACCCACCAAACTGCAGTCTACCTGCTCTTTCATCTTGCCAGGAAAAACTAAGCATCTTATAAAGGTCCATTTTAGTCATATACGATGATTGTAAACTGAGGAATTGAATCTAACTCGGTTAGACTCTCATCATTGATTTGAATGTTTCCCCACGGGTGTCTGTGTAAAAAAAAACCTTGTTGACTGATCATGATATGTGAGTATTACTGGTAATGCGTACCTTTGTTACCACACAGAGAAACTGTTTGAAGTCAGATCAGTAGGAAGGCTGTTCTGGTGATGAGTGATTTCTCTCCCCCATTATGCCTCCTGTAACTACACGGATGAGTTAATTAAGCTGTGCCAGAGGCTACGCACTAGCATTCCAGGTAGATGGGCCACTGTGATATTCAGACATCTACATTATTAAAAATGAAGCTGCAATATTGACTTCTAAAATATCTAAACCGCACGAGGCTCCTCAAAGCTTTGCAAATTATGCTTTCAAATTTCCCAAAATACAGTATTCCCATGTGCCAAACGCCCCACAGCACCTCGAGGTACCACAGTGTAGCCTGTAGTACCCCAAAGGATCACAGATCATTCCTCAGAGTATTACAAAATACCCATGGTGCCTCGGGGTATGCAAAGCAAATTCAAAAAATACTGCATGAACACAAGATTCAACACAGGTTTTCCTCTGAATTAAATGCTACATCAGTGCAATCCAAGTCATTTTATCTGCATTTTTTGTGACCCTCAGTGACCCACAATGGCATGTGAGGTCCCTTTTAGACCAATCAGGCACCAACTCAAATGGATGATGACGACATCATTTACCTGCTCCAGTGGGCTGGGAGATAAGCTCATGCCCCCGCTGCTCCTCGGAATTTTCCTGGCTGCTGTTTGTGCGGCTCCAGAGAGAGCCGGGTGTTACAGATGACGACTGGTGGCATTAAAGCGCCGCGAGGAGCCATCCTATCACCTGTTCAGTCACCACTGGGGAGAAAGATGTGCATGTTGGCCTTTTCCAGTGCTTTTCTTGTCAAGACAGAGGAAATAGTGCACTCCTTTCTGTAAAGGAAACTGAATATTAAGTCAAGAAGGCTATATTTTGGATTGGCTTGAACATTTTTTTTTCTAATCTTTTTACATTTTACCTGTCAAAGTACATTGAAGCCCATTTAGCTGAAATACTTCACAGAGCACCTGTGCACCATGTTCTCAGAGTGTGCTTCAGATTACAGTGCACGCTCAAGATTTCCTCATCATAACAGGTGTTAAAACACACGCATGCATGCACGCAGCTGTGAGTGTTGTTGCTATTGGGAAAAGCTGACACACAGTGAGCCAGCCTATGGACTACTTGCCTGAAGAACTCATAACCACTTACTTTCTCTGAGTCTGTTTATATGAGTGCATACACCATCATCCAGAGGCTAGGAATGGTAAGCAGGCCTCTCTGGACAAGCTGGTTAAATAGTGCTGTATGGCTTCTGGCTCATTCTTTGTTTTCTACAAGCCTTTCCTCTCTCCTTTTTTTCCCATTTTCTTTATTTTTTTCCCTCCCTAACTGGCTGCCATCATATATTTTCTCAGTTGCCAACCACATCCTATTCTGCAACCACTGACCTTAACACTGACCTTGCCTTGTCTGTGCCATTGAGACGAGAACAAGAGATACCGTATCCTCGGCTTCCCCCCACCAAGCTGCAGGGTTGAATTTTGCCTGTCTCATCAGTCTTCCGGCTGCTGGAGTATATGCCTTGTTATTTCTTCCAGATTCCTACATTTCACTTTTCAGTTGATCACTGCCCGGACTGGAAAACATTGCTCTTGGCTCAAAGAGATGGCGAGCCTCGGCATATAGACCCAGGCTGTCAATACAGATTAGGTTTATCAGATAAACTTTATCTGCAGCATTTGAGTGTCCTTTGGTTGGGAACCAGCCTAATTCTGGGTTACAATTGATATTGTGACGCAGGCTCAGAGGAGGTCGAAATTGGCAGCTGCTGTTTTAGCCACAAGCAGGCTGCAGTGGCCTTTCGAAAGCATGTCACTGTGTGTATCACCATGTGTGTTAGCTTTGATGCTGAAAAACAATGGGCATTACATTAGGTTTAGATTAAGCCTGCAGGTTGTTGGTTATCTACAGTAATACCTTGTCATGTAATTGTCCTCTGGAGAAGATTTCTCCTTTTTTGTTTGAATTTGGCATTCAGGGAAAAGACAACAGACCAAAGTGGGTGCTCACAGTGTTGAGATGTATTTATTTATTTGATTTTTTATTTAAGTTATCTTTTCATCCTGTCAGTAGTTGGGTTACTGCCACTTAAGTCAAGTATTTTGCTTCATAAGCTTGAATGGAGGCAACACATAGCTTATGTCATAGCTTTTTGTACATTCTGAAAAATAATGAGATGTTTATTTTCAAGAGGTCCTTGAACATTGTCTTTGTCAAGGACATGCTGTGTCCTGCTGAAGAACTCAATCTCTATGCATTGTTTTGGGATAAACATTCATTTATGTCCCTTCACCACAAGAGGGCACTAAGAGCACATGCAATCAGAACAGGAAATGTCATTTGTGCTTATGTGACCTAGTCCACATCTGTATTCATGGCCATGGTTCAAAGCCTAAAATCACCCCCAGGTTTAGTAGTTATAATGTCCCCCTGACCTCTCTCTCTTTACAGAGAGACTGTCTGACTTCCACAGGCTGCAGTCAGAAGACCAGCTGAAACATTGCACTGTTTTTCTGGGCTGCCTTTTGTTCTCTGTACAGTCTCAGAAAAAGTTCAATTGCAAACTAACAACAAGAATCTGTTAGCCTGGCAGTGAGCCAGCTTTGTAAATGGTACTCTTCAAAAAAAAAAAAAAAGACAGAAAATGGTATTTTTCAGCAAAAAAAGAAAAGCAGAAACTTTTTACATTTACTCACACAAAGATTGTAATATAATTCATGTTCTGAAAGCCTTTATGTTGCCATTGTCTGAAGATGGTGATAGATTAAGCTGATGGAGAATTAAGTGTATGAGAACACAAGAGGGCAGTGGGGTTGCTGGCTACAAAGAAGTAGACTGAGGGTGAGTCTTATTGAGTGCAGCTGAAAGAAGGAGGGCAGCTCACTCAAAACAAGCCCAGGTGGAGAGATGAAGAGGGGAGGCATGGCAGCAGTAAATGATGCCGGCTGTCTGCACCTTGTCAGTTATCAGCAGAAGCCAGAAGAGAAATCTGACATTACTTTGTGTTGTCCACAGAGAAAATAATTGGCTTGCAGGGCCAGCTCACCAACACATACAGTAGTTGGAAGAGATGTTTTAAAGTTCTACAGCTGAGGGGGACACACAAAGATTTTCTTTTCTTTTTTTAAGAACAATGAAAATATCTCAATAGATATAATAAGAATTCAGAACAAGACTCTCAGTTGCACTGAATTCATCCACATTTTCTTCTCCCATGCCTCAATAATTAGACTTGCAGTAGATAAAAACTACCTCTGCTTCTGGATGATGCTGCACACTGGCAGAAAAAGTTACCCAGAAAAGAACCCTTTAAAGTAACTATTTAAGAAGTAAAAATCAATGAAACAAAAATACAAGTTGGAAGTCTAAACTGAGAACTAAATGAAGAAATGAAAACCATGTTAATGTTTTTTGAGAGGTGAGATGTTTATATATAACCAGCAGCACCAACCACACTAACAGTTTCAACCGCTGTTTCAAAGATAAAAATACATGAATGCCAGTGTGCAAGTAAAATGATCGGCAAGCCTCTCTGACTTTTATGATGTTGTTTTATTAAATAAATCTACAGAAAGATTTCTTACTCATTGCACTGTACTATCTATCCAGTTGTATAGCGTTTTATCTTCTGTATCAGTGGCAATATTTATAAAATGGATAATATTTTTTATCATCCACTGTGTGGGTGGGGACAATGACTCCATATTGTGTTTCTAAGGCTGTACCTGGCTGAATCACAGGGTCACCTGTTCACAGGCTCTAACTCTCCTGAGTGTCAGGAGGGAGCAGAAGTTCCTCTGTCACAGATGTTCCCACATGTGATATATTCTCACTTCTCTTCCAGACATCAATAAAGGATATAGAGAGCATGCACTTACTGTTTCACAAGGTATTTCTGCACAGATCATTATTTGCAATAAAAAAACAAAACAAAACAAAAAGCCTCTTTGATATGATATTCCAGTGAGATTACTCAATGACCAGCAGATAAGACTGTGTTTGCGCTCTGGGCACTTTCCAGGTGTGATTAACTGTTACACAAGGTCTGACTGGAATAAATGTTTTTGTGCTTTTGGAGAACATTACCTTGATAAATACATATAAAACAAGTGCTAATTAAATCAGAATAAGTCACTGTTTGGTAATCTTGCTTGAAGAATGAAGCAACTCAGCACATTTTATTCAACATCATTAAAAAAGGAAATGGACTCTGTATTTTCAGCTTCCTGTGATGCATCTCTCACTATTTTGGCACCAAATGTGAATGCAATGCAAATCTGTTGGCTGGAACATCGTTCCTATATCTCTGCTTAGTGCAATCAAGATTTGAATATCTTAACATTTCCCATAAATAAAGTGAAAATGTCTACGCTTCAATGGGCTGCAGCGAATGTAGCAGTAGGTTTGCATTCCTTGAATGTTCAATCACCATGCAGATAATTTTCACGGGCGTCACTGAATCATGAAGGACACTTAAGTCTGAGATGTGATCAAAATGCAGAAGCAGCTACTCGGCACTCAGAGTTTGTTAAAGACAGAGACAGAGCATTGTCCATGCGTTTTTCCTGTGCTCCACCGAGGCTGTGTTGTTTCCTGTTGCGAATATGTCATGACTATAGTCTCTTATGCCACAATGTCCCCAGCTCCTCTGGTGAGTGATATGCTTTGTTAAATGAAACAAGCAGGCGGTCATCAAGGACGTCTACGAAAATGGGCAGAAGCATCATGAGGAGTAAAATTGAGCTTGGAGTGTCATTAAGAAATATGGCCAAGAAAACATCTGTCAAATTCAGCCAACAGCTGTAAAAACATGGACAAAAATGAAAAGACACACAGCTGTTTATGCACGGGCTATGATATGTACCAGAGCACTCCTCATTCCAAATAAATAGACAGACCGTAGTTGCAGACTACATTCAGTTATATAATAAACCGGTTACCTGAATGTATAGTGCCATCATGTGCTTAGCTATATTCATTACAATGTAATTCTTGAAATCAGTAACACTGGATTGTGGGGGATAAGCGGTATTATAAAAAGTAAAAGCATTGTTTTTTCTTTTCAAGAATAATTATAAAAGAAGCAACATACCACAGCACAGCAGGAATTGTGACACTTAATGTTAAAGCCTATAATCTCTTCTGTTAATGGCCTGTTTTGTGCTAGAGAATGTAATGGTAATGTACAAACAGTAGTAAAACAGTCACCAGTGTAGTGTGTGTGTGCTGTAAACTGACACTGAGCTGTCATTGTGTTTTCCCATGTCTGCCTCAGAGGACGTGTTGAAGAAGGAAGGAAGACAGAAGGAGAGACAGTGAGGAGCAGGTAGCAGGGCCCGGGCTGCTGTCGCTGCTGATGACGGACTGATTCTGCCTCCTCACACTTCTTGTGCGAAGCGTGGTTGTTTTCTTCGTCTGGACGGAGGGGCTTTCTGTTGTGTAGAACCGGTCTGTGGCCAGCGTTATAATGTGAGATTCAGTAATGACACTGTCTGAAAAAGAGGATGTGTCTGCGGTGTAGGGTGAGTCACTAGGTGAGTCTTTTTTCGAGGCAGAAAGGAGGTGGGTATCATTATGGATCATGTGATCGGTGGCACCCGGGCTTCCATTTGCAGAAAGGTGATTAATAGTTAGGTGCGTGCCTGTGCTTTTGGGTGACATGGTGGAGAGGCCGATGGGCGTGGCGGTCGTGGGGTGGTGCTGTGCGTTTGGGGTACTTAGCAGAGCAGAGTACCACCATCCAGTGACACTGGCACCAGGCGGCAAGGAGCTAACGTCCTGGGCGCTGGCAGCCAGTGGGGGTAGGTTGTAGGAGGCAAAGTGCCACCCTCCAATTCTGCCAGGCCGTGCCCCTCCACAGACCGACTGGGTGTGGCAGGGGCAGCCCAGCACCCGGGCAGGGGTGTGCTGAGACCAGGAGAGCAGGTAGGTGATGTCGTCATAAAGGTGACAAGCCCATGGGTTGTCGCCCAGAGTGATGACTCTGAGTGATGTTATCTTGTCCAGCACTCCAAAGGGCAGCGTGGAAAAGCGGTTAGCATGCAGGTAGAGGTGGCTTAACCTGGGAAGTCGGTCCAGAGAGCCTGGCAACACCCTCAAAAGCAAGTTATGAGACAGGTCAATAGCCTCCAGGTGCATTGGCATGTTGGTGGGCAAAGTCCAAAAGTGATTATGGCTTAGATTCAGGGTGCACAAGTTTATCAGCGTATTGTTGATGAAGATGGCTCTCTCCAGCTTGTTGTTGGACAGGTCGAGCACTCGTAGATTCCACTGGTAGACCGTGTCGTTCTTGTCCAGCAACTGGAAGCGGTTGGAGGCGGCGTAGAGCTGCCAGAGGGAGCGAGGCATGCCGGCGGGCAGGTGGCTCAGCCGGTTGTGTGACAAATCAAGGACGCGGAGATGGGTGTAAGTGGTGAGAAGACCGTCCAGGTTGTGAATTCGGTTGTGGGATAAGTTGAGGGAACGCATGTTGTGCTGCAAGCCGTCGGGCAATTGCCTGAGACCTCTCCAGGAGCAGTCGACCTCCCTGTGGCTGCGGCTGCAGGAGCACATGGAGGGACACACGGCTAGGACGTGCAACCCTAGCAACAACACGAGCAGCAGTCCCAGAAGGGCCTCATTAGGGGAAAGCTTCAGGAGCACATGTCTGCTAAAAAAGAAAGACAAGGGAGGGGGACAAGAATATTAGTGTGTTTGTCTTCCAGGGCATCCTCTCCCTGCAGGAGGCACACTGTGAAAGCAAAAGTGAAACCTGCGGTGTGCCTCGACAGTCAACACAGACAGGACATCAACATTTCCTTGAAGGAGAGGCACAGTAACCGCAGAAGGCTGTAAATAAAACCGGTTTCATTTTTTGTTATAGCTCCACCCTTGGCAAGAATCTTTTCTCTCCCTCTCTCTCTATTTTTCTCATCTCTTGTGTATATGCATGCTGCACGCACACACACACACACACACACACACACACACACACACACACACACACACACACACACACACACACACACACACACACACACACACACACACACACACACACACACACACACACACACACACACACACACACACACACACAAGGGGGCTATCCAAAGTTTCCTGCACATCACTGCATTGCTCACGTGCCAGATTCTGCAGACATGCTTTAAGGGTTGCTGTAGCAGCATCCTTTCTATATCCACTATTAGTGGTGGGCTGCAGTACGCCCTTGTCTGTGACTGATAAACATTTGACCTGATCTGGTCGGGGATGATATTCTTGTCTATTTAAACATATCAGTCATCAAAGGACGGGAAATCCCTGTGGTCATTTTCCTTGGCATCAGTTTTGCTTGTTCAGTCATCAGTGGTTGTCAGTGCAGTCAGTCCCATGCTCTCAGAGGACGGGAACTAGCTCAATAGATGGGTTTTTATTATTGACTCCACAGAGAACTCATGCATCAGCTGCTCTGCACAAAACACAGCCAGGAGTGCTACACTGCTGAAACTGCAGTATACTGTATATCAGCCAGGGTGCGGCAGAATGAAAAAGAAAGAAAGAAAGACTTTAAAATTTGTCCATAACTTACCTCCTCATCTTATCATTCCAGTCACTTTTCTCTGCTGCTTTTTGCTGTCCAGCCCTTCTCCTCTCCTGCTCTCAAGCTCAGGACCAGCTGCTGCTCTGCTGAAAGTGATTTTTTTTTCTTTCTATGCCTGAATGCCCCCCGAAAGAATTTGACCCTTGCTCACTTGTCCACTGCAGGTTTTTCTTTTTTTTTTTTCTTTTTTGAGGTTGCCCTCACAGTTGGTCCTTTTGTCCTCCTTGAAGAACAGAGAGTTGAAATTGTCTCTTATATGGATCCGGGTTAGCGCGATCAGGCACTGCAGACTCTGGATTTACTCTGTGCTGTAGAAGTGAGGGACGGGAGGGGTTGGGTATTGGGGTTTGTGTGTGTGAGAGAGAGATAGTGTGTGCGTGCACTGAATGGAGGGAGGGAGGGGGGGTTAGGTAGAGGGTAAAGAGAAATAGAGCGCATAACGGAGGCTGCTTCAGAGGAAAGCCCTCACTCCCATTTAAATCTGGCACCTTTCAAGAATTAATTCTGTGTTTCAAGTGACAGCCATTATTGCGGATTGTAGATTAATTTGCTGATTTCACTCCTGCTTGTATTCAAAACAAATCAAACTGTCACCTAAATCAATATTATTCCTCTGTAAAATATCCCTTTACAAAGCACTGCGGTGTTTCCTTGTTATTTTCAAGTTAAGAGGCTGCCACTAAAAACCTTAAGATTTATTGCAGAGGACTCTCCTCCACTGCAGCTTCCTACCTGTCATCAGCAATACAGGCAACTCTCCACTGTACTGCATTGCTGTACTTACAGCACACTATATTACTTTGGGTTTTAAAGGCTTGGAAACTCTGACACAGATAACACGCAGTAAATTCAACAAAATAATGTAGTACCACTGTGGATTCCTGATTTGTGCAACCAGCGCAGCAGCTAAGAGTCCTTGTCCTTGTATTCATTTTGTCCTTGTCTTTACTTACTTGTCATGGAAGCAAAGTGGCTCTTTTGTTATACATTTGTTACTTCCTTCGCCCACCTCTCTCTGCACTTTTCTTCTCTCGCCTGGGGAGAGTTTAGATGGGGGCCTAGCTCAGCAGAGGCTATGCTGCGACAAGGGGAAACTATTTGAACACTTTAATGAAAGCTGCACGTCCATCATGACGTCACAAGTAGGTAAGTGAAACAAATATCTGCACAAGACGGCGGAAACAACCCCATATTGGTTTTTTGAAAAGCTTCTTGTGCAGCTTTGTCAGTTCTGGCTGAGGTAAAAAGGGAGCATTCTTCATGAGTTGAGCAGCACTGCCCGGAAGAGGCACATTTGCTGCTTGCTAATCAAGTAGACCCCTCTCTCTATCACACACACAGACACACAAACATAAACAAGACATGAACAAACTCAATATCAGTTAAAGGCAAAGAAGCCCAAAATATACTTTAAAAAAAGAGGGGGGAATGGATTATACGGCAATCAATCAAAGACAATGGGCAATCTCTGTGATACATGCTATACATCAAGATCCTAAAAAGCCGAGGACACAAATGTACCCGCACAAAAATGTATTGAAATATCAATATATTTTAATACTCAAAAACACACAAATAACATGGTAATGCAGAATAAACCAATTGTTTACAACCAGGAATGCTCATTTATCAACACAAATGGCCTGTCAAGTAAAAGCTGCTAAAAAAAGATGCTTCAATTCCAGGAAAATGAGGGTAATAGCAATAGAGAAGTGAAGGCAACTTAATAAATTCTTTGGCACACCCATACACTTAACTCTTCTGTGCATCCTTCGGTTCCTCTGTGCTCTCAGAGGAGGAGGCAGCCCCCTCTGTGGTGGACTTGGTATCAGACGGTTCCTCTTGCGGCTTTGAGGAGGGTGAACTTTCAGCAGCAGCTGCAGGCGTCTCCTCCTTATCCTCACCCACTGGCGCTGAAGCTTTCTCACCGCTGGCAGTGTCTCCCACCTCCTCCTTGTTTTCTTCTCCCTTTTGTCCCTCCTCATTTACCTTCTCTCCTTCTTCCTTGGTGGCACCGCCAGCCGTGCCACCCTGTGTTTGACCTAAGTCAGACATCAGCACGGTGGTCTCATTGGCTTGCACCCCTGAGTTGGTTTTGCTTTTCTTGCCAGTCCCTGTCCAGTATTGAGAGGTGCTAATCAGGTCGTCATTGCTGCTCAACATCTTGATGTGTCTCTTCAACTGGCACACCTTCCATAACAACATGATAGTAGAAATCAACAGAATAACACAGGCTATGATCAGTCCACCAGCCACCATGTACAATGTGAGACATTTTTTGATAAACAGCCCAGATGTGCTTGTGCCAAGAGTAGGAGCAGTAGTAGTAGTAGTAGTAGGAAGAGGAGTAGTCGGATTGCTGGTTACAATCTCTGTTGAGTTCTTCAGGCCAGGCGACGATGAAGCGCTACGACTATTGGAGAATGGGAAGACTATCTCAGTGGTCATTACACTGCTGGTTTCGAATGTGTTGCTGGTAACACTACTGGAATCAGTGGACCCCTGATCGATCATGGTCGTAATATCTTCAACATCTTCATCATCATTGGTATTATATTGTCCAGAGGTAATTTCTGCACGGCCTTTACCCAGGATTTCTAGGCAGCACAACAGGAATAGCAGTCTGATCATGTTGGTACCTGAGAAGACACAACAGTTCAAAAAGTTGGTTTCATTTGAAAAGTACTCAGACCTACATTCTGCTGACATGTTTGAAATTTGATAGTGTCCTGTCTTAAAAAGAAAGGGAGTAAGTGTTACTGAAAGACCTGCACAAAATGTAATTTGGACAAAAATAACACTGAGTGAAAGGTGCTTTCAGTGTGAAGCATTACCTACACTGAACTCAGGCAATTACATCTTTGCAACAGTGGATGCTGCCGGATTGTGTAGGTCGGAAACGGTCAGCAGCACTGCAGTCGTTCGAAAAAACACTGGTTATTTAACATTGATGTGAGTTTTAATCTACTGGCAGAGAAACTGCTATTGCTGATGAAGTGCTCAATCAGAGACTTATCGTGTCTCACTTTCTGTTGTTGAAAAGAGGAACTCTTTATCAATTTATCATATGTAGAAGATTTCAGGTTCACTGCACTTTTTTGAAGATATGTACATAAATGCATTAATTATTTTTTATTTATTTATTTGATTAATTCTACGTTCCTGAAACTTAGATTTATCTCAAAGAATTATTAAACCCTGAACAGTGAACAGTGCCTTTAAAAAGACTAGTTTTAAAACAGTGGGTGAAAAAATTTAAAATACAAAAATTCTAAATGATTTCTTATAATAAGAATTTAAGACAGAGCCATAGAACAAAAAACAAACAGCCAAAAACTATAGATACAGATTCAAACAATTTATCAGCATTTACAGGTTTCCAAAATAAAAACAAAGTTGTAATCACTTACACATTTTGTGGTCTTGATGCAGATACAAGAAGAGGGTTGTTGTTGTTGTTGTGGTTTTTAATGAATTAATGTGTTTGAGCTGTGTGGAAGTGTTGAATGCCGTGTGAAGGAGCTGCGAGAGAATGACAGTAGTCCAGATCAATGGCATGCTCATGTGGCTGTCTCATTCTTACTTCTCCATTTCCTATAAGGAAGTGTGTTTGTGTGTGTTGGTCACAACACCATCTGTAGGGTGTATCTATAAAAAAAGTTGTAGGTACATGCTCACTGAGAAGCTAACGGATCATGAACTATTTTATTTGAGGTTGTTGCATAACATGCGTTGAAACTTGCATAGCATACATACAATATATCTTTTTTCAGTCTCATCTGTCTATTTCTGTCCAAGCCTCAATACCCGCAGTACGTGTAGACTGTGACGCATCTTTTCGCTTATCACATAGTTAAAATAAATGTGAAATGCAGTCTGTGCAGCTCAAATCCAAAAATATATAACACGCCTTGCTCAGCATCATGCCTTCACATTTACAGTATAAACAAAATAAAATTGTGTAGTAAAAGTAATGCTTTATTTGAATTTGCCTTGATAGCAAGGTTACAATTTACAGTTCCCCTTTTACTTTCCTGTCTGATTTACTGTTATTTCCACAGTGACTCTGCACCTGCATGTGTGAATTGCACCCTTACATTGCTGAATTTGGCAAATGACCTAAATCCGTGCAGCTTGTGAGACAAGCAAGCGCAGCATTCACTCATCAACAGATTCCATGCTCCACAGGCAACTTACAGCAGGTATACTGAAACAAAAACCTCAGGATGTGTATGTGTGTGTTTTCCTCTGATGCAACACCACTCTCTCAGGGTGAAAGTGTTCACACTTGTCAGATTTTTCCAAAAAAGATTGGACGGTGTCTTGTTTTGTTGCAGGTTTCGGTAGTGTTGCAACTGTGACTGTCTGAATGTAAAAAATCGATATAGTATACTTCGCCACCTAAATTCCTATTTACACCATGCCACCATTCAAAGTCAGCTATCTTTCATCACGCGTTTGGCACATTGGCCACAGATGCTCTTTTAAATGCACTGAGTACACTGTGTTTTATATATACAGGTAAGGGGTTGTGTCTTACAGCGTGTACAAGCTGAAGACGTAGACAGGGAACGCGTCATCCAGTTAAAAATGTGTTAGAGGAAGTGAGAACAGAGCAATCACAGATGACTTAATCTATAAAAAACCCTTCTCTGAAGTAATGGAAAGTCCCAGTCAGCAGCAATTATAATAATCTTCATGTCTGTATTTGTCCTCACAGTAAACGTGTTTACTTGTGTGTGTGAGTCTATAAGTAACTTGGTGGAAGTGATGGTGGGCAACCTCAGAAATGCCATAGAATGATGTCACATTGGCTCAACCTGCTGCTGCAGAGCATTTGAGGAAGAAAAACTGCAATACTATCACTTTAGGTCAACCGTTGCTTATTTGTTTCCTTCTTGTAAACAGAGATTCTCATTGTTTGCAATAAAACACAAACAAGATAAAATAATGCACAAAAATGAAAGATTACACCATCTCTCAAACTCCTTAGAGGCTACATTTCCATTTGGATAATCTCCGCTCACTGTGACTCCATGTTTCTTCATAAGCGTTCACACTAAATGAGAGAGGGGGCTCCCTCACCTGACGGCTCATTGTCCACCAGGCTGCTGTGCTGTCCCACCGAGCTACAACCATCTGAATGTGGCAGGCATGAACCTCACATTAGCTGTAAACCAAGAGGCTAAATTTAGAACAGAGCAGACCTTAACAGTGCTGCAGAAATAGATTGCAAACATAGCTCTATACTATATCATTAAGACTACTAAGCATAACCTGCTTTCACCTTGTACTTACAGATTCTCATCAAAAACACTGATAATGAATAACCTTGAAGCCTGAATGCTAGCTATACTTTCTTCTTATTCACACCTAACCTCAACTCACATTCCATCCCTGAAATTATTACCCACATGACACTAACTATGCCCCACAATCCCAGAGACATCGATTGATAGCTGACAGTAGTGGTAGACTCAGCAGATGTCAAAATGGCCTCCTGAAAGCCTTTTCTCTCTCTCTCTCTCTCTCTCTCTCTGTGGCTATCAGCTTTCACAACACAAATAAGGTCAGTATGTGCTGAACTTGAAGTCTGCTTCATTTCCATTACCTTCCAACATTAAACCTGTTTGACATGTGGTTCTGCACACATGAGTTTTTGTTCAGGACAGTTCCATTATCAGGTCCAAGATTTGGTGATGGCACATCACAAAAAAAACAAAACAAAACAAAACAACCAATTGTCATACAGTATGTTTTGATTGACATTCAGGGAAGAAAGGCCATTCTGTGCCCCAGTGAAGGAAACAGTTTCCCTTCACCAAAATGCTGGGCATGTGATCCAGTACCAGTTGGAGTCAAAGAGCTTTTTAGTTGCAGTGGAGGATACAAGGTCCTTTCTTTTCTGCTGAATTGATAGTAGTATTCACAATCAATCCATCATTCTTATTAGTCAAAGCCACGCTTGATGCGACCTCACTGTTAACAGGTTTCAAGGTCTGAATGTGAACAGTATTTCTAGTATTTCTCATTTTACTGACAGCCCCCAAGGCCTCATATGATATACTCTTGATAGATTCATCACTGAAAAGCTGCCTAAGCAGAAAGGTGAAAAAGGCAAACACTTTTTCTGAAGCTTATAAAGCATTTATACCGGCAGTCCAAACTTTACAGCTATAGATTATAACCCCCAAGCCAGATTTGGGCAGCTAGCTGGCAGTGGAGTTACTTTAAAATGCTGTTTGGATCCAGATAACATGCTGTAATGCAGCTAAGTCCTTGGAAATGCACATTTGGTTTCCCTCACAATTCACTCTAGAGCAGCTTCAGACATTTGTAGAAATAGTGAATCATTTTCACATAAGATTATTAAATTGCTTTGGGTAGGAGAAGGAATACCAGAATTGCATACTATGTAAATTAAAAAACACACTAGGCTATGCTACAAAAAGATCTGACCAAACATAATGTAAACTGTGCACAAAGGTTGTATAAAAAACAGCGGTGCCTCTCTGTTGGGTCTTTATGCCACCTAGAGGCAAAGTGGAGTTGTGATCATCATGCAGCTGCCACAAGCTTTTTACATGACCCTCTACTCAAATGAACATGAGGGTTCATTATTGATCTAAGAAAGGGTAAACTCTCTTTTTTTCTATCTGCAGGGATTAAACCCATTCAGTGTGCTCCTCAGTCGATTGAAAGCTTACACACTCATGAGTGGTGGATTTCTATTGTCCTGGGACAACAACCAGCCTCCTTTCAGTGATTTTTCACACCACTTCCCTGATGAGCCTGCAGCAATGCCCCATTGATTGGCTGGTAAAATGTGGGATTATTGTTGTAAATATAAATATATGCTTTGGTTTCCACATATTCATATTCATGTGCCTCAAATCTTTCTGCTAATCACCACCTTAGAGTCAGAGCTCATTTCTTAGATAAAGCCAAATCAACTCAACAAAAAAAATCAAAGAGATTGAATTTATGACATCATATGCATTTCTGTAAAATTAAAATTCCACTTTTTTTTTTGTGTGGCACGCACACATTTCTCCTGCAGGAAAATAACTGCATCAATTCTGGTTTTACATGACAAGCCTCATTTTATTGTCTTCCATGGATGAAAACAGAAACTGCGTGTACAGAATGGTAGTCACATGCAATACAAAAATATGAATTTTTACAGTAACATAAAAAAACATGTATTGGCCCATTCTAAAAATTGTACAGCATTTATAGTATTTTATACATGAAAAAAATATAAATATATATACACATCTGTAATAGCCATAGCAGTACCTATTCAAAAATGTCGTGATGTAGTTTACATATAAAATGTTTATACAAATATTAGAAGAATCATGTTAATTTGCTATACATTAAATAATGTATGTACATTACATACCATTGGATTTTGCAACACAACATTTACTGCAATCTTTCACGAAAACCAACCCTACGTGTTCCAACACATTACGCTCACTCAGTCACACACCCACACCCACACACGCCCACACACACACACACACACACAACACATAAATACAAGCACACCAACTGAAGCCAGCAATCACAAACAGTATGCACAAGCGCGCACAAGAGGTAATGTTTTAGGAAGATATAGGACACTTTTGCGCCAGGTTCCTGATTTTCTTTTTTTTTCCTTTTCTTTTTGCGCAGAGAATGAAAATCACTCACCTTCTCGAAAGAAGGACCTTTCTTAGGAACTCATATTCTTATAAAGTGCACTTTACACTTCAATGGATGGACGCTATTATTAAAAAAGTATTTAATCATAAATAGTCAGCATTTATTCTATTCCCGTGTGGATTGTGAATGATGTAGGGAATATTTCACCTGTTTCTTTTCCTTTCAGCTGTGGTTTTAGCAAACACAAGTCTTCATCAGTGCCCTGTTTTTTCAAATGCATCCAATAAACAGTGAATTGAACAGGTTATACTCCAAAAAAGACAACATACAAGTGAGCATATCACACTGTCTGAGCCTCTGAGATCCTCAGAAGTATTAAAGAAAACACTGCAAATATGACTATTCAAAAATCAAAACTAAACAACAACGTAAAAAGAGTTCATGATTATTTTTTTTATCTCCTGTTGACAAAGTGCATATTGTGTCTAGACATGGGCAGGTGAACATCTCAGCACATGCCATCACACAACCATTAAAAAAAAAAAAAGAAGAAGAGAAAAAAAAAAAAGAACCGAGGGAGAGGAGCTGAGAGGCAGTCGGTCTGAGAACATCACTCAAGCAGCCTGTCAAACGCATGTCAAACCCCCAGGGAAAACATAGATAAATGAAGTGGTCCATTTGGTAGTAGGGTTCATTTTACGTCCAGCAGTGTGTGTTTGTGTGTGTGTGTGTGTGTGTTTCAGAGAGAGAAAGAGCCATGTGGTCAGGCCCCCCCAAACCTCCCCCCGGCGAGAACAACCACATCACAGCAGCACAGAGAAGGTGAGCAGGGCCGAGGACAGGGCAGCCATCAGCAGGCACAGACCACAGCACACCAGTCAGTCTCAGCACAGACACCACAAGCCAGTTATTCACAAGCCTCCGCGTCCCCAACGACATCACAGAACAAAACCAAGAAGGAAGGCAAAGAGATATTAGACGAAATGGGGGTGGGTGGGGGGATAACCTCCGCCACACCTCAGTCCACCGATCCTCTCTTCCCAACAAGAAAACAGTTAGACATGGAAGATCAGACTGTGGATTAGTGGAAGCAGTGTCTGTTTCAGGCAGAGGCAATGCTTTGATCAATCCTGTTAGAGTTAAGGATTCAGGAGCATGCAAGGCAGACCCAGGCTTTGTTTTGCATTGCTTATGTTTCAGAGTGACTGCTACAACCTAGATTAGAAAACAGAATCAGAAAAGAGAGGAAAGAGCAAAAGGAAAAACACAAACGTTAGACGGTTAGTGTAAGTGGAATGAGCTCACAGTGAAGAAAGCATCATTTGAAAAGCAGCAAGATATTACACACATGTAAGATTAGTCCAAAAAAAGACTTTCACTTCATAAAAACAGGGCCAGACTTTGTAAGTTCAATTAACAACAAAGTCGCAGCAGCACAACCCCTTTAAGTCATTTGTGTTGTTTTCTTCTGAAGAAAACATCCCATCACTCAGTTAAACAAAACCAGCATTTAACCAATTTACAGGATCATCAGTGAAGCCTGCGATTACTGGTTTTACATTCAAAGCAAACTGTAAACAACAAGCAGAAAACAAGTGGGAAGCATCAAGTCAAAGTGAAGCTGTAATGAAGTCATGTAAATGAATGTGCGGCTGCGGAAAGTGGGAAAAAGGACGAAAGGACGAAATCCGGTCTGGTGTAGGAAGAAATAGGAGGATGAAAAAACTAGTGAAGATGGAAACAAAAAGGATAAAAGGTGGAAAAGCTTAAAGTTCATTTTCCTGAATGTTTAGGTCCAAAACGTCTAATGACCACAGCTTTTGTATTTTTATTTGGTTCTTTCACATGTTGGAGAGTTAATCTTAACTTAGATTGAATTCGTTTGTGGTGACCTCAGTTTCACACATGCACGAGGACAAAAATAAATATGAATATGATTACGTTTCTTAGTTGTGTGCATCTGTCATATAACTTTTTAAATATATGTGACATCTCTGTGCAAGGAAGTGAAAACTGCCAAAACTATCCAATCACATTGTGCGACAATCTGGCGTTAATACTAAATATACTAGGCGGTGTCATTCGGACTTTTTGTTTTCCCTTTCACAAATGCATCATATTTCAGTGAAACAGAGTTGTTTGATGAGGAATAAATTAATTCACATCTACATATAGAAACCACAAAGTTCACATTTCATGTAAGAGCCAGTGACAGTAGCTGGGAGGATCTACAGTGTGCCATGGAGCAGTGACACAGTGCATTTGGTCATGTGTGATGCTGAGCAGAAATGTTGAAACCTATTTATCAAAACCTGTTTATCGCATCATATATTCATCTTATAAAATATAACAAATATGAATCTCTTTTATAAATAAGACTATGTAACTCTGAGGCTGAGAAGATTCTGCTTCAGCCTCATATTGTTTGCGTCAATGACGGATCATCACTGACAGGCCACTGTACCACAAGGAATCAAAGGATGCACAAAAAGGACTAAGGGATCTTTTGTTTCTTTCTTTCATTCTTTCTCCAGTGTCTTCAAACGGTCCTTCATTTCTGGATACCTACTCTGCAGACTTCCAGAAGTGTCCGGGGTGGGACAGCCTGCGGTTGAGTTTGGGCAGCTTCTCCAGCATGTCAGCCAGCTGGGTGAAGGTTGGCCGCTCTCTCAGGTCATACGCCCAGCAGGCAGAGAGGATCTCCTGAGGTGACAAACCACTGTGGGTCAATGCACTTGACAAAGCAGCAGGTCACATACACACTCTCCCACACTGTGCACTATGAAAGATGATCGATCTTAAAAAAAAGTTTCACAACACATTGATATCTCTGAGCGTGGTTGATTATTTGCCACTCTCATATACACACTGAATAAAAGATGAATATTTGTGAATTGCTGACACACTTGTGCGTCTTTTTTAACTCACAGTGACCTCCTTGCCCAAGCTGATCTCCGCCAGGACCTTCTTTATGCCCTCTCCGCTGCCCACTTGCCAGATGGTAGCTTCCACATGCTGGTTGGTGATTGGCCAGTCCCTAGCCTGAAGCTCATACCAAATGGTGCTGGGAGAGGGGGAGGAAAGCAGAGGTATGATTATTCTGTGAAGTGGTAGATCTCCTGAGCTTAAACTTCAGTAAACTACAGCGAGTGTGCAGAGCTTACCCGAAGGCGTACACATCTGCTGCCGTGGAGAAAGGGAGGCGGTCCTCATTGTTACCTGGGCTCATCTTTCGCACTATCTCCGGTGCGAGATAGCAAATCCAGCCATGTGGAAGTTTTAGTTTATTCTCACGCCTAAGGGAATAAAGTACACATTTTTCAGTAACAAATCAAATGGAGTGGAAAATCTGAGTGGAAAGACGCATTAACCTGAGTGGAAAATGCATTAACTAGATGCACTCCTAGAACACTACTGTGTTCAAAGCAGCTATTCATGCAGCTCCACACAAAGGACGAAACCAAATTAGCAAGCAAGTGTGTTGAACATGTGTTCGGGAACAAGAGTGTGTTGGAAATGATTCAGGTTTTATAATCAGGAGACTTCTCTAAAGGGACACGCCTGCAGCACCGGAGTCACTGTGGACCTCGGCACATTATTATAAATCACTGGACCTCCCTGGGTAATATCAGTGTGGTGTGAACAGCACTTTGGCTGAGGTTGTGTTTTTAAGGCCTCCTGAGTGGCGTTTTCTCACCTCCCCTCCTGAACAACTCCAGAGATCCCGAATAGCCCGAAGTCTGTGATCACGACTTTATTGGTATCATGAAAAACGTTCTTCGACTTCAGATCTTTGTGAACGATGCCTTTAGCGTGCAGGTAGCCCATTCCCTGTGTCGGAGGACAAATGGTGACACTTAAATTAAAAGAGCAGTCACACAGGCTCTGGTGTTCATTTAAACACAAATGTGCATGTTTAAGCTGTTCAAAGTGCACGTGGGGAATTGCATTAGCTCGACTGACTCAAAAAAGAAATGCTCTTGTTACATTAATTACACACAATTAGAAAAATGATAACATGTCCTTCATAATGGAAAAACATTTTTGTTTTTGCTATAATACAGATCTCCTGTTTTTTTCTAATGAAAATATTCTACAGAGCCAGTTCCTGGACATGAAATCTGATGCTTCTAAAGGCTCAAATCACCGCCTGGATCACACATAATCCAAAACATTAAAGTGAGCTTCGAAAAGATATATGAGAATAATTTACCTTTACGATCTCCTGAGCGATTTGTCTTGTCTTATTAATGTCCAAAGTGTTTTTAGTGTCTCTAACAACTGAATACAGTGTCCTCCCTTTGCAGAAACTGTGTGGACACAGAGGATAGAATAAAGATCAGATAAAGTGGATTAAAAACAACATCATCATCATGTATCTGGGTTTAAATCATCTTAGGGGTGTGTTTGATATTTCTGATCTCACCTGGTGATGATGGCTAAGTGGGGTGGAGCCATGCAGGCGCCCATGAAGAGGACCACATTCTCATGCCTGGTCTGCCTGTAGTTCATCACCTCCTTTTTAAAGAGCTTCAGGTGGTCCTGATTGTTCCCGTCGATCTCAAGAAGTCGGATGGCCACCTCGCCGTGCCACCGACCCTTGTGCACTTTGCCCCAGCGGCCCTGCGTGACCGAAAGAGCTGCTTCAGCAAGTGTGTCTTTTCAGAATGCGATACTGTACGTGGACTGACAAATATCAATTTCAGATGTCTCACCTTCCCTATGAGCTCTCCGAGGTCCAGCTGCTCAAAAGGGATGTCCCACTCCTGCAGGTAGACGCTGGTCTGACTGGGCTTGCGGGAGATGGGGCCCTTCCACTGGTTCCCCCGAGAGCTGGGCAGATCGTCCAGCTCGTCGCCCTCCATTTCCCCGTCCGAGCCCATATTCATCCTCATCTCTTCCCCGTCGTCCTCGTCCTCTCCTTCGTCCTCATTCTCATCCTCCTCTTCCTCGTTGTCCTCCTCTGCTTCTGGGTCTTCATCCTCAACCTCAATTTCCTCCTCCCCTTCCTACAAGAGTGTGGTGATGGCTTTGTTATGCTACTACATAGAAAACGATAAGTCTATTTGGGGGAAAAAAAAGTATTTTTTCTATTCTTACCAATCAAAGAAAAAAAACGTCATGTTCATCTCCATATTTTATTTGTCAGGTAGTTTATAGTGTTTTAAATCCTCATTATAGCGCATCTGCAGTGTCTGGGCGTGTATTTAAACGTTGACAGAGGGTGAGCTGGTTGAAAAATGTCCCGTTGTTCTTTAATAGATTCTGTGCAATGTGAGCCAGCATTGACTTGTAATTATTGTTTCCCCCTTTGTCTCCAGCTCCGTGTTGCTGTCTCAGTGGTAAAAGTTGTAAAAATGTTCATGTCAGCAAGTCTCTCCTGGTGAAATGAGCAACATCACAACCTCAGCACAATCGCAGGCAAACAGGTCAGCCTGGTTCCAATAAACAAATGTCAGAGGAGAAATGACTTTCCAGTCATACGGCAGTCGTTTACAAGAAACTCGTCATCGGGGTATTTTTAATGACATGAATAATTTGCTATAATCACACTGCGGCGCTCACCAAAATGACTTGCTGTACCTGAGTAAATATAGTAGCTCTGACGCCCTTTTAACTGCTCAATATAGAAATGAGTTTGACCTGAGCTGCTCTGCTTTGACAGCTGATATTCATAACTTGTTTTGCTGCCACAACAAACAGCCATTCAAATCGTCTAATGTGATGACAGTTTGGGTCAACGTCACCAGTTTTAGCTTTGTCTGAGGTTACAGGACTAATTTGCATCCCGTGGCAACAGCCCAGAGCTTTACAGGCCTGTTAACAGGCATTGTTGCTCTACGATGACAGCCGACTCTTTGTGTCCTTCAACTTTACTTACTTCAGAAGTGTGACAACCTCATTACACTGACAGCAAAACCTGAACGAAGAGTAGATTCATTCCACATTACCTCTTCATCTTCATCTTCTACCAGGTCAGGATGTATGTCATCTGCTGACTGCTCGATCTCATTGCTGCGGTACAGAAAACATATATCAGAGAGGTAAAATACATGAAAGACTAAGTATTGAAACTAAATGAACTTTGTGAATGTTTTTTGTGTGTAAATGTCTTACACAGTGTCTTGTAGGACATCAGAGTGCAAATGAGCAGGACTGGAGACATCTGCAGAGAAACAGAAGGTGCATCAAGAAGGAGAAGAAGGAGGATTTTTCTTTCCTCGCTCCCACCACATGAACATGACTGCCCGTGCAACTCCCTACTACCGCCAGCAGGTGGCGTCAAAAGGCTGCTAAAGTGTCATCATGCAAATCCCAGTGCTGGCACACAGTAAACGGTAAAGCTACAGCAACTGCTACGACCCCTAAAAGCAAACATGCAGAGGACAGAGAGAGCTGCAGGGGGATCTACGGTTTGGAAGAGTGGGATGATGGGACACGAGCAATGCAGCATGACATTTCAGGACTGTCAACTCACCAGGGAAGATAAACTGCTGTCTATGCTGAAAGTAACAGGCAGCTTTTGCAAAAAAGAGAGGGGAAAGACCATCAAGCATGGCACAGAGAGAGAGGCTCTTGGTAAGAAAAGCCTTGAGTTAACAGATGTTATAAAATAAAGTGCAGTTGTTTTCCAGTGTTAATATGGAGAGAGAGGAGGAGAGATTGTGTGTCTTTGTGTGAGGTTCATATAATTACATATTATTAAGCTGGAACAGTGTTTTAGGAGCAACAATCTGTACACTGAGGAGAAATCAACTACATGCACATATGTGTCTGTGTTTTTTCCCCCCCCGACATGTCCCTCTGTATCCGAAGCTTACCGGGGAAGTTGAAGCGACTGTCCCGATGACCTTTGGGCGAGGGGTTGGGTGGTGGCGTGGCGCTCGGGGGGTTGCTCTGCTGAAATGGCGCTGGGGAGGAAGGTGTGGATGAAGTGGTGGAGGACGGATTGCTGCTGGAGTCCAGCTGGTTCAGCACTGGAGGATGGTCCTGGTGGAGCAGGGATGGATGAACACGACACTTATCAGACCTCACAGATGATGATGATGATGGTCGTATTATGTTTCAGATTCTACATTTAATTTTTCAGTTACAGAGTTGGATAGCAGAAAATAACATTTGTTGTCATGGGGGAGCATCATAGATTTAATAATGTTTGGTTGTTTTTAGAGCAGATATTGAAAACGCTGACAAGCCAGTGCCAGTGTAGATGAGCTCAGAGTGAAAAACAGGTTGTATCTGCAGGATAGGAATCCAGCACAGTTTAAACTGACTACATGTAGTGATGCTCTGTGCTGTAATGCAGAACTCCTGCGCCTTTTTTTTTTTTATACCTTTTTTGTAATGGCCTTTGGTAGTGTGCCAAACTGCGGTGCTTCTGGCGGCCGGTCCACAGGGTTGTTTATATCGGATGGAACAGACTCGGTCCTCCGAATTTTGGCAACTAGGAGATAAATGGGAAATGTCACAACATACGCACACAGATGTAGCCAAAATAAACCCTGTCCAGCGACTGCAGACTGAGGATTAAAGATCAATCTTACTTGGTAGAAAGGAGATTCTGCAGGATGGAGCTTCCTTTGTGCACTTGTTGTGGCACTTTAACCTGCACAGAAAGATGCAGCACATGAGACCCACTAGTGATCAGCACTTACAAACACATCTCTAAAGCCCATATAAAGATCTAGTCAAGGTTCCCTAACTTGCAAACTCACATATGGCAGAAGATTAATCCCTAACAGAGCTTTCTTACACTACTATTATAAAGTCTCAAGTAATAACAAAATAACTTGATGTTGATTTAAAACTATTTAACAGATGGTGCTCAACTCACCGACAGTGTTTGCACTTAACCCCAAACATCATGTTCTTCTGACACACCTGACATGTCTGGGACAGCCAGGACTTTGTTGAAAACCTAAACAAAGACAACAATTTTTTTTTAGAGGAGTACATTACTGGAGAGTTATTATCATTATCATTATTATAGTTATTTCAATTTAGCTGTTTTCCTTTTTTATGACATAAGCTTTGGAAAGAGAAGAATTAATAGCAGAGGAATGATCTACCTGTGTGTGACTGCTAGACCTATGTCTCTCCTCACTGCTTGTGGGGAGCTGCGATGCACTGCTACGTTATCTAGTCGGGGAGAAAGAGATAGAAGGAAGGAGAGAAACATTAAGAGGAGGATTGGCTTATGTCTCGAAAGACTACCTACTAAAGTGACACCGGTGGTTAATCACATACAAAATGGAGCATTTAAAATTAAGATTTTGTCATTGGCACAGGGTCAAACCACATTTGGAAGGTGAGCAATGCTAATTTCTCCAGAACCCATTAGGTAACCAAACTATGCTGATTTAATCCCAGAAGTCCTAGTCATTATACACAGATCCAAGTGCAGGAAAAAAAAAATCTCATTGTAGACTCATCAAATCAGCAAAAATCTAAATTCACAGATGTAAATGACTCACTCTTAATGGTGCTGTGCTCTTCCAGTAGGGTGGGCGTCCCAGGCAGGGTGTAAGGTGCTGTGGTGGTAGCTGGGGTGACTCCGGGTGTACGCGCAGATATGGTGGGGTAGCGAGAAGGCAAGTCCTCACATCCGTTCCCGTTGACTTGCATATTTAGGAACAACTTATTCTTTCTAACACATCTGAAGAGAGGGGAAACAAAAAAAAAAACTGAGTACCTGTAGGTGCTACCTCTGACAGTTGCACAGACTAGATTTGATACCTCTGCAGGTGCACAGCACTGCTTACACACTGTAGTGTACGATACAGATTATGTAAGGGATAGAGAGAGACACACACACACACACACACACGTTGAGTTACTTAAATAGCCCTGGCATGGGATGGAGCCAGGGTGACATCCTTAACACCTAGACTGAACTCACAAGGACTGAAGCGGCAGACAGTGCCAGTTCTTTGCTTGATATCCACACATGCACAAACACACGTGAGTGATCACAATGTTCTGTTCAATCAGCTATCAGACCTGTGACCTGGATAAACTAGCAGGATTATCTGGGTGTGCGTTAGAAGCACTGAATCTATGTCAGGCATATTTACTTTGCCTTTATCAGTTTTGTTTTGTTTTTCCCCCCAGTAAAGCTTTCCATAAACAGACAGGATATTATGGATAAACATGTGGCTTGTTTGTGCGTGCACATCCAATCACAATAGAGATACAGAGAGATGAGGGGGGAAAAATGAGGGAAAGAGAGAGATTGTGTTTGTGTTGCCACCTCTGAGCATTAGTCCTAGGAAATACTTCCTGTTTTGACATGACTCATAATCTCTTGGAATCTATGTGAGGATTAGCTCCACTCATATACAGTGAGAGCAAAGGAGCAACAGGCAGGATGGGAAAGGATGTGGGAGAGGAAGAGGGAAAGAGAGAGAGAGAGAGAGAGAGAGAGAGAGAGAGAGAGAGAGAGAGTGAATGTGAAGCTAAGTGACTGTTGGACTGAAGTCAGAATGAGACACTGGGCAGATGCTTTCAGAAGAAAACCGCACCAGGAGCAGTTTATTATAACTCAGTAGGTTATGGGAAGAATTAGGCTTCATAACAATAACAACAATAACCCATTTACTGTTATTCTACCATGATCATTCTCATTTAAAGTGGGACACAGCACCCTCTACTGCTATTTGCAGATATTTCAGCAACATTTGCTCCCTCCATTTCCCATTGTGTGACATTTTTATACATCCAATGTCTAATTTTACACTGTTCAGGATGTATCATTATTAATCTGTGTCACAGCGGAAATATTTTGTGAATTTGTATCTTGTATGCTGGTGTTCAAATAATCAGTTATGTCATCAATTAACAGCAGCAGGACTGTTTCACCATTATACATAACACTGCATGTATGAATCATATATTCTGTCAATTTAATTGTAATTTAAGAGGTTTTAGTATCAACGTCGTTAGCATCTGGATTCCTCACGCTGGTCATCAGTAAAAGAACAAGGTTCTCACAGAACAGGCAGCAAACATCGGACTGTAATAATTCCTGCTTTGAACTGGAAAGACAAACCACACAAGCAGCACAGCAAAGTTTCCCACACTCCCCGGTGCCTGTAAACCTGTGCTAACAAAGCCAACACTGGCAATCTGTTATAATAACAATGTGATCTGAGGATTCCCATCCAGCTCTGCTCTGACCTACTTATGAAAAGCTGTGGACAAAGTGAATGTTGTAACAGTGTGTTAGTCCAGACAGTTTGATCTGAGCACCTACTTGTTGGTGGGAGGCTCTTCGATGCGGTTGCCCAGCTGGGACTCGTGGCTCTTGCTGCGCGTCAGGGTGATGTTGGGAAGCAGATGCAGCACCTTGCGGGAAGGAGGCGGAGGGGTGCAGGGGGGCTTCAGTCTGTGACGCCTCTTTGACGGCGGGGTTATGGGCGGGGTGGACGTGTGCCCGTGAAGCCGGTTCGCCCGAGCGAAGGACATGGGGAACGGGTCCGTGAGGGGGCTTTCGCCGTAGACGTGCGACGCCAGCGCCTCGGGCGTGGGCGCCGCTGAAACCGAGCCCGAGCGGGGGTGAGGGAAGGTGGCGCAGGGCGTCGACGGGGTGGACTGGATGGCCGACGGGCGGGCGAGAGGTGAGGGGCTGTGAGGCCGGAGTGGCGTTCCCAGGCCGCTCAGCTGGTCTGCAGTCAGTAGAGACCCGCTGTCCCTCCTGGTGGGCTCGGACTGCCAGGCGCTGCTGTCGTCCCTCAGCTCGCCTCCTGGACGGAAAAAAATCGATTCACATAAGTATCGCGATATTTTTTTGACGATTTCTAAATTGATTTTTTTTTTTAAATCGATATATATATATATTTTTTTAGATTTTTCAAAAAATATTGTGCAATGTGCATTTGTTTGCCTTTTTTACATACAGAGAATCCAGGTTTTGAAAAGGGTTTAAGTTCACTTTATAATGGAGTATGTTCATTTATAGGCTCCTACAGTATTTGTGTGAAGATACATGTTAAAATGTAGCAGTTTACCTCAGTCTATATCTCATTTTGTCAGAAAGGTTTCAGAAGCCTGTTTTTTCTATTTATTATTATTTTATCTATTTTTATTTTTATCTATTTTTCTATTTCTTTTATTTTTGCCTCTTTTATGCAGTCCAGGCTTTTGAAAAGAGAGTAAACATATATATTGCTGCTGAATAAATCTTAAAAACTGACTAACATGTGATGTGTATTTTTTGGGGGAAATATGGTTCCAGGAATAGTCTGTAGACAATCATAATCATTCAACTGTTTCACTGGTGTTAAAAATGCAGACAAAAAATCGAGAAAATCGGCAATATTGTAGAATTGCAATTTAAATCAAATCGGCATCCAAAAAAATCGTAGAAGAATGGAATCAGGAGAAAAGCATATCGTCCCAGCCCTAACGGATCGGACAGTATACTAAGTTAGGACGCTCTGAATAGAACACAGAGTGATGCATTTGATCAAGGAGCTTCCCATGGAGCAAACACACACATACCTGATTCAGTGGCGCTTTTCAGACAGGAGAGGGCAGCACTGAGCCTGGCATATTCCTCTGAACTGGACCCTAGTCTTCGCATTGTGTCCCTCACCTGAGCACCTGTCATCTGCACTAAGGCATCCAGGGACAACTTGGCTTCCACCGACTGTAGGGGAGCAACACAGAGAGAGAGAGAGATGATGAGCACTCAATAAGCTGATGAACACAAGAAATACACAATGATATTTTTTATATAACATTAATATCGCAGCATTAAAGGGAGAGCATTCTTGCTACTAAATAGGTCATGTGTGAAAGTGGAGTTCACTCTTATTTTTTATTTCACAAGATAAAAGTACAAAAATGACCTTCTTCCTACTTCCCAACCAAAAGCTAAAGAGTGGAATTTAAACATATTCATATGGACATGTCTGATATACAGTATATGCAGTAGCTGTCTGAACTCATGCTTGTATGATTACAAGTAGTACAACTGTACCTTTACATTGCTTTTTCACTATTTTTTATGTTTTATTAAATGTGAGACTGGTGGTCAAGCAGAGACCTTTATTGAGGATAAAAACTCTATATTAGCTGAGCAGCAGCAGGGGATTTTATATCTATCTATCTATGTATGGATGAAGGCCTAGCAGCCTGTGGTATATGCTGTTTATTTCATGTTCACTTGCTATAGGACAGGACAGGAGGCCAAATGACAGCACAAACAACAAAGACGGAAACAGGTGATAGTCCAGTGATTATACTGTGATTTTAGGATGTTTTTTTTTTTTTTTTTTGACATGGGAAGTACGCAATTGCTTATCAGTCAGGTTAAATCCTTGCTCTGAGAGGGCAAACACTGATCAGAAAAACTAGGGCAAGCTCCCACAATCATGTGTACACTGTAAGCAAAAAGGAAGCGCGCACACACTCTCTCTCTCTCTCACACACACACACATACACACACAGCTACATAAACTCAAGGGTGAGTGATGTGATATTCAGAAGTGGCTGTGGGCTCTCTGCTCTCCTCCCACCTCCTCGCTCATAATAACATTACAATATTAGCACCGTGAACGACATAGCTAGCATGCATGATTGCTATACAGCACAGGGGTCTTCTTGATACAAGCATTACTGGATTACTATGGATGGGCACAGAGCCATTAATAAAACATTGTAGTTGAATCTGTATGGGCTTTAGATAATATATTCCTGATGGTGTATTTCAAAAATAATTGTAACTGTAACAAATCTTATAATGTGAGAGTTTTTGTTTGGAGAGGTTTCTGGTCTCACCTTGGCCTGGCTCAGAGCGCTTTGGCAACAGCGTCTGGTGACCAACCCAGTGTTAATCAAGATAAGGCTACTCATTACAGCCACAGACAAACTTAATTAGTCCACACAAAGACACACATGCTCGTTTAGGAAGTTTGCCAACATGGTAGCCACATGTTTGTGGAACGTTACGTAACACCTCGCTGTCAGTCTCAGTGCATGAGCAGAGAGGGTGTCTTCCAGATTAAGGACAAATAATACACTCGTTGTAATGTTTTCTCTTTTTTTTTTTTTGGACCATCCCTTACATAATCCAGCCTTCGTAGTATAGAGTGAAGTCATCTCAATCTAATAATGTTTGATCTAAATGGGTCATCAACATGCCATGATGGCTCTACATCTTTTGGGAAATCCACCAGATCTACTTTCACTACGCTATCAAAACCTCTTCTTTTCTAGCACACAGCTGAATTCTTGGAAGGGAAAAAGGTGGTGAGGTTTAGTCTGAAAAGCAAACACGCACTAAGAGGATATGAAGTCAAAGATACGTCTGAACAGAAGACGGGTAATCAGATATGGAACAATGCCGTCAAACTCAATAAAAAAAAAAGCATGCACAGGATTCAGACATATTAAAGAAAAACAAGTGCGGAAACATTTAAAATAAGCAGATTGGTGTTAGGTCTCAAAATAAAGACAAACAGGACAAGATCAATACAAACATACAGTAGCTGAGGGG
Source organism: Trachurus trachurus (assembly GCF_905171665.1). Taxonomy (NCBI): domain Eukaryota; kingdom Metazoa; phylum Chordata; class Actinopteri; order Carangiformes; family Carangidae; genus Trachurus; species Trachurus trachurus. The sequence continues at coordinate 12,854,386 of NC_139903.1, read as the reverse complement.
GGATTACAACTGTTTATAGCAGCACAGGAAGGGAAGTGGAGGGAGTGAAAATCACAAATCATGCAGGTGAATGACAGTTGCACCAAAGTTGTGACACCGGGAAATGAGTGGATTTAATGAATTTTTGACTGCTGTGTAAAAGCAGCTGGTGGAGGGAAAAGACAGAGACCTTAAAGTGCAAACACTTCTGCAGAGGTGCACGCATATTTACTGCAATGCAATGATAACTAAGAAATGAAAAAAAAACAGCTGTTATCTCCTGAGTCAGAACAAGATAAATAAAATATTAAAAAATGACTGTGCAAAGCAAAGGCAACAGTGTCATGGTGATCTAAAATGACCTGACTGGCTCCACTGCCGTGAGAAATGTTTGATTTTTAATTTACAATCCAAAACAACTGTATTGATATAACGGAACTTTCCCTTCATGAAGTCTTTCCATTAGGACGCCCACTGCTCCAGAGAGAGGCCAGAGTCAAGTATGACTGAGCACAATACTCAGTCTCTCAACACAAAGGTTAACACAGCTGCCACCATACTTTTGGTGTCCTACATTACACTATTTTTCATAGAATGACTCTAAATGGAGCCAAAGATGAGGCTTATCGTGTTCCTTAACCTGTCACATATAGACAATGGATTGCATTTATTACTTTGCGGGTCTGCTTAACATTGCTGCACTTGTCCGCATTACATCTGCAGCGCAGTGGAGTATCAATCGTGAATCACTCCATGTAAACAAACGTTTCGCTTTTACAACATCGACTCCCAAAGCAATGATCCTCTGGAGTGTTAATGTTTAGACAAGTCCAAGTTCACCATAGAAATTTAAGGGAAACCATAAATTCACAATGACTTTTAAAGTGGCACAGTCAGTAGCTATGACTATGATTTTTATTGAAATAGTTTAGTTCTTGTTTGGAGAACAGATTACTAGCAACTCAGCATTGAATTTGACTGAATTCAAAGGTTAAGAAGGGAGTAAAATTAAAACAGAAAATTAAAAGATACCTGATTTATCTTTGACAAAGAGAGATTCCACACCAGCAAAGGCAAATATAATCTTTAAGCCTTTTAAAAAAATATATAAATACAGACTTTCACAAAGGAGCACTCCAGCCTCACTAACATGGCATACAGATATAAATGGCAGCAGGCTGGGAACTAGATTTTAAGGAAACCAAGAGGAGTTTGTTTGTGGGAGGTGAAGCGAGTATATCCTGTCTAAGTAGTGGTGAGCAGTCTCGTTACTTTCCATATAAGTCTCGTGAAATATGTTTTTTGGATGTTGACATGAAAATACAAGGAGAAAAAAAAAATCTGAGCTGAAGTTCAGATTTGTTGCCACTCTGCAGCTGCATCATCATCATCATCATCATAAAAATGACTCAGATTCTTTTTTAGAAAGGCATTTTGCTGGTCTCTGGTCAAGCATTCCTCATGCATATGTGAGCCAGAGACTGAGTTCACATGCTGAATACAGATAAATGAGACACAAACACAGTCGCCCCGGCTTATGGAGAAGCGGAGGCGAGAAGACGCGCCGGCCGGCGTTCTCACACACAAAACAACATTGACCCACCTCGATGAGCTCCGGCCGCAGGTTGATGGTGCGTAGCCAATCTCGTAGGTGTGGGTAGCTGTCCAGGGCCTCGGGCCTCTCGGTCTCTGGCACTTTCTGCTTGCACTGCAGCTGTTTACAGATGTATTTCATCAGCTTCACCTGCAGGGAGCAACAGAGAACACAGCGCTGTGATGGGAGGGGCAGGTTAGAGGGGGAGACTCGCAGCATGCTAGGAGCTACAGCTAAGGAGCAGGCCTTCACTGAGGAGGATCTGTCACACCTCTGTGTAGCCAGTGGAGCTGTACTTTTTTTTTTTATTAGTATTCCAAGTGAGATGATACAAGAAACACCCAGCATATGAATTTCTGAATCCCATTATTACTGCAGGTTCTTTATAATATAAGATAAATAAATCTCTGGTGACTATCGCGCCAACAAAAGTGACATTCAATCGTGCATTATCATCGCCTCATCTTATTCAAACAAACTAGATCTTGTCCATCAGCAGCTGCCTTTTCAATACAGTAAGAGGGGTAACCTGATGCAAGTGGCTGTTTTTCCATTCTGAACTCAATGCACCTGCAGTAATGACTCCAGTGTTTGTTTAACCCAATTTCCCAGTGCCCCCAGTGCACAAGACAGTTAATTAGATACAAACAGCTATTATTATACAGTGGAACAATGAGCTGGTCATCTAATGAGAGCATCTGCGGCGCTGGCACAAGGAACAAGGAAGCCAGCTCCGTTGACCTCAAAGTTCTCGGTGATGGAAGCAACTAAGTCACCGCAGATGATGGTGCGAGACTTTTCCACCGGCGCTTTCCAAGCCCGTGTCAAGTGCAGTGGTCCTGTGAGTAAGTATGACAATGCAAACCGTGGTGTTGGTTTGCAGTGGCTCGCGCCGCGCAGCTCAGCGTGGCCGTATAGAGTGTCTCCTTATCTCACCGTCTATCTGTGAAGAGTCCATTACAGCCGGCAGCACCTTCAGATGAGCTGTGCAACACCAGCTACCTCTCTCGACCCGGCGCGCACCTCTCGAGTGCCTGAACAACAATGAGGAGCGTGTGTCTTTCTCTGCTCATTCACATCCACTCTCCTGAGCTCACAGAGGCTCATTCAGCCACGCTCGACTCCGAAAGAGTTGTGGCCTTGGGATGTAAAAAAGGCTGCTTCACGGCGGCCGACAAAAGCATCTGCACTGTAAGGCCATGGCAATGAAAGTGAGAGAAAGAGGATGGGAAGGAGGTAAATGCTCTCTCTGTGTCTGACGGCAGTTATTCTGCTCTGCTATTACTCGTCAGTTGCAGCTACTGCATGAAAACTAATGAAAGAGAACGTAAAAGAACGTACAGGCAAGGACTGCATTGTAAAAGCTGCAAGTAAAACATGTCAGACATTTAACTGGTGTGTTTTTCTGACACACTGGTATCTGTAGAGTCTGAACCTCCTTTTAGTTGCATGCATTTGACCTTTGGAGGGAAGCCTTTAAGAGCAGCCCCTAACTATGGGTGGAAGGGAGAGATACAGTTTGCTTCCCCCCCTGACATTTTCATTTATTCAGCTTGCAAACACAATATATCATTTAGCAGCACACATGCAAACATAGGCTACTGGTGGCATGTACACCACGTAGCTTGGAAAATGTGAAACTGTGGTATAGCTTTCATATCCATTGCACTTCAAAGCTCACAGAGCATTCAGTGTTTCCATCACCTGCCTGAATTCAGTGCGATTCAGCGAGATGTGGAGCAGCGTGGCACCACAGCACAGGGCCTGTGCTCTTTGTGGCTAATGAGCTAGCCTCCTGCTTTACCTCCCTATACACTAGTGCAGTCCTGTGACGTCAGGTTACCTAGCAACCCCTCTTCTGAGTCGTCAGCAACATTTCAGTGGGATTTTCCCATACATGTGAAACACGGAGCTCAGACACAATACACCTCACACACACACACAAATGTCATCGTGTATCTGTCGCAGCTTCAAAAAAAACATGACTGGTGTTTACTCATCATCACATGCACTAAGTGTTCGCTTTAACTTATTATCATCCTAAATAAGTGAGGTGGACAGGATTACACAAGCCCCCAGATCTCTCACTGATATCAGTAATGTGCATATTTGCGCCGGGAGCGCAGTCGGGTGCGTCGGCAAAACCGTGAGATAATGACAGGCTCCCCCCTTGCATATTATTTTTGGTGCAGAGTGGAGAAAGCAGTGTTTGACGTGTGGCCTGGAGGTGGGAGGAGGAGGAGGAGGAGGGGGGGGAGGAGAGATGGCGTCAGAGCCCACCTGTCAGCGGAGCTAAACAACACCATGGCAACGGACTAATGCCGCGAGGAGATGAGTGACAGCCGGTGTGTCAGCCACCAGAGAGGGGAGAGGAGTCCCAGCAGTGGCCTGCCTGACACAGCAGACCTCACTGCTCCAATTGTTTTCTCAAGGCTCTTGCTGACACAACCACTTTGGTGCACCTGAAAAGGACGGCACGGGCCGATCTGAGATCTGAGCATATTCCAGAAAATGATATTTGCACAGGGAGGTCATTCAATTTGTCTGAACAAGGGGGATAAAATCAAACATAATGTATGGATTCAACATCAAACCACGGAGCAAAGCCTAGTAATTCCTAGGCATCTTTAAAGCAGTGAGACAAATGCAATCTGGAGAAAAACATCTGTACACAATATTCTCAATATCAGCCACAAAGTCAAACAATAGCAGGTATCTTGGAGTATTTTTGGCTGCAGCCTGCAGGCTCCTCTGTCTTTACATGTGGCAGCTGGAGCCAGTGTCACAGTCAGTCAACATGTGACAGCGACAACCGAACCACTGGAGCTGCCAGATAATGCAAATGAAACACAAATTTCAAATATTGCTTTCAAGGGCGCATTTTCATAAAAGGTATCATGCAAGCAGAGCAGACCATGGTGAGCAGACTGATGTTTTGTGGCCGGTGCACAATTTAATCTTAACGCATAAAAAAAAAGAAAAAAAAAGTGACAATGTCAAAAGACAAAAAACACAATGGAAGCGGGCAGGCCTGCTAATGCAGAGGTCAGGTCACATGGACTTTTCAAAAAGGCCGGTGGGGTGGATATACATGGTTGACAGTCCCAGACAATGGCCTGCTGCCCCTCCTCCATCATTGTTATCACCAGCGCGAGCTGACCCCTACACTGGGCTGGAGGGAGGGGGTGGGGGAGTGGTGGGGTTTGGGGAGTGGGGGGGTGTTAAGGTTAGTGTCTGTTCAAGCCTTGACAGCCAACACAAAGACAGTCAGGTCCTTGGCCTTGTTTAGGCTTACAGTTGGACATGTGACATTTTAAATAGAGAATTGTGCATCGTGGGCAGATGCAACATTAAAATAAAAGTCTGTTTAAAATTAATAGTATATATTTTATTTCCCAAAAGGACATACCAGCACATTAAGTATTCCTATACAGCTACAATATAGCATAATTGTACCCATTTCAATCAGAAACCCTGTGCTAACTTTCTTATGATTTGGAGCGAGCCCCCCTCCCTCTTTTTTTTTTTTTTTTTTTTTTACACCACAAAAGAAGTACAGCAGACCTCAAAATTACAGGATGTAATGCAACTCATCCTGAGTCAGTTTAAGAATAGATCAAGGCCTGCCTACACTGTTCAACGATCCTGATTTCAACATCATGCAGCCCATTCTTACTGACTGCACCACTCGTAAGAGGGGGGAGGAAAAAAAAAAAAAAGGAAACAGAGACAGGGTCAGCATTGCTACAGTCACTAAAGTTGTGTTTCCTCTGTACCCTCATGTGAACGACATTCTCCATTGTCTTCTGCTAGGCCTCCGATAGACACACACACATACGTAGACAAACACACACACACACACACACACAGCAGTTGTCATGTCATAAGAAGCAGCCCAGCGGATTGGCTTTGATTCTCCCCTCCCCTTTCCTCCCTGCTCTCCCCTCTTGCACAGGCTCCTTGCGCGTCATTTGATTTTCTTATTTAACAACCAACCCTGAAAACGCGTAGGAAGAAAGATGTCTAAATATAGATGCAGCCACAACAGCTCGCACCGAGAGCACACAGCAAACTCTCTCCAACACCGAGGAGACAAAACAGAGTGACACTCTGCTGTTTGCCGATCATTACACAGAGCAATGATTTAAAAAAAAGAGAGGACGGCAAATTGCTTTTATGTAAACACTAACAGCAATGAATAAATATCTAGAAACATTTGACACCCAACACTGTTTATTGGGTGTTTTTAAGTTAATGTGTGTGGAGCGTATAAACCGATCTGGATCTGGTTTTAAAATAGACAAGCTGCTGAGGTTTTTTAAGTGGATATGATGAAGCGAGGAAAAAAAAAAAATTCTGGGAAACATAAAGAGCTACCGTAAAAGTAACAGAGGCAGCATGAGAGGCAGCAGAGACCAGGCTGAGTGGGATTAACATGTGAAAAGTGAAGTACCAGTTAGCACTCCATTTGAGAGGCCAGTATCATTATCCTCTCACTGGCAAGGCTGAAAAAACACACAGTTCAAGTGGAATAATAAAGCTCTCTCAATGAAAGTATAAAGTGAGTTCAAGCCTCTCTTGATTGCCCTCCAGTGCAATATGGGAGCGATACCCGTTTTACTCTGCCACTGTGACAACTGCGCTGACCTCACACCGCTTGCTCAGGTTTGTCAGGTGAATTAAAGTGGCTTAAATCTTCAGCCGTAACGACATGTATCTATCATGTCGGGATGATTTACGTGGGATTATCTAGACGCTGACAGTGGCAGAGCTTCAACACTTCTAGGTCTATTTCCCGCTCCTCACATCAGGGTTCAAAGGTTAAGCATGACAAGAGGGAGGTTTTGGGGATGTCATGGCTGGAATTTTGAATTAAAATGGTACCAGGATCTGTAGAGGGAGACAAAATCTATGATGAACCCCCCTCCCCTCCCCTCCCCTCCCATCCCCAATTTGCTGACTTTAGAGATGTGAGGCATGTGAAATCTAACGGAGGGTTGAAGCAAGAAGTGAAAGTGCACATTTATGGCAACAAGAGGTTTCAAAACAGTGTGCCAGTAAAGACATAGGAAGTAAGTCTGCTGATCACAACAGCACCCAACCCCCTGCCAGCTCCACTTGTTAGAGGACGAGTAGACCAGGCTCCATGAATATTTGACTCTATATATTATTGTTATGAAGATCTGGATCAGTAATCATCACCATCAGAAAGAGATCCCACAACAGCAAACCAAAGTGGAAAAACTGGTTTAAAAAAAAAGAAAAAAAAGAGGTGCTTTGATGGATTAGTTGACTATAAGTTAAGTCCTTGACAAATAAACTGGTGTTATTCATTATTAATAAATGTTTACTGTTCTCCAGTGAGATATTCTCTTTTGTCTGGTGCCCTCACAGGGAGCTCAAAGGTCAAGGACGGACAAATGGAGGCTGGCAGACTCCACCACATTTACAAAACCTCAGTTTAAAAATGTCACACCAGCTTTAAAAAGGGAGATAATGTGCACGTTGATAGGAAGCAACTGTACTTGTCACTTAACCTTAAAAGTGAATATAAAATGTGTGCCTCATTTTCAAGATTGTCCCTTCCATTGTTTTGATCTGGGTTTAAGCAATTGTGACTGCTCCTGTTGCTTGAATGACAGGAAATTATTTTCAAAGGAATAATCTACTTGGTTTGATCATTACGCATTTCCAATTGAATGAGGAATAGGTGCTCATACTTGCTGCACTCGCCCCTGTAACTGTGGCATTAACAAGACAAAGCAAACAATAAAGGATCATGAGACAGTAAAACATGAGGGACGTCAAAATGAATAAAAAAAAAATTAAAGGGAACAGCTGCAGCTACATGGTTAGACGTTGTGCAGCAAGATCTGTTTACACTCGCTCAACTGAGTGGAGATACCGCAAGAATAACAAACAGTGATATAATCAGCACATCACAAGAAAAAGAAAAGCAGTTGACACTGATAAAGACCTGACGGGGCAAATAAAAAAAATTGTGCCAAATTTTTCTTCAAATGAATCAACAACACTGTATTATCAGTTAGGGGGAAGTTTTGACAAACTGTGACCTAAGAATCTGGCAACAGTTCAATCACAGGCTGTTAAAACAAGATTCAATGAAATATGAATAACAACACAATCAATCTCATCTTGCTGCACAGCGTTCAACAGGGAAAGAGACTGAAATTTGCAAAAACTGGGCCCAGTGTTTGCACCACTGCTGACTTTTGGGGGATAACCCCCTGACAGCAGCCTCAGAGCCACAGGAAAGAGACCTCAGGGCCGTTTTCATAGCCTTCAAGAAACAAGTGCGACCAAGCAGGGCCTGTCCATTGTCATGTAGAACAATGCTGCTGCAAAAATTCATCTACGAGACGGCGCACCTCAGGAAGTACTCTGCCAGATCACGTCCTGTTCCACACAGTGACGGGGTACGCATGACAACAAATAAAGAAGAGTTACAGCGTGTAGAGGAGGGGCATGCCATGAACTTCACTTCACATTTATTTGTAAAAAACTAGTCAAGCCTATACTGTGATCAGAAGAGACATGCTTTAGCCTGTTATGGCTGGAATTTATAAATCATCATTTTTGATTTAAGGAAAAGAAAACCAACAAAAAAACAAAAGGTGAGACAAAATGCTAACTTCAGCAAATGAGCTCCATTGTCACTCACTGTGCAATAGCAGTGGGGTGGGGGGTGAGTGGGGGTCGAGTGTGTAGGGGGGGGGGGGGGGGGGGGGCTCAAATGGACAACCACAAACAGGCCAACTTGATCTGGTCTGGTTTCTATTTCAGTTAATACTTGGAATTTTTCATATAATACCAGGCTTCTTTACTTGAGCCTGTGAAAATGTGCTCCCACACTGTAGCCTGCCAACTCGCACCTGATGCCTGCCAGCGAGCAAAGAGAGCTAACAAATTATTTTCTAGACATTCATACAATTCAACTGGATAAAAAAAACTGCATCAAAAAAACAAACAAACTCAAATAACAAAAACAAAACAGGACTGCTTTGTCATCCCCACCTTGTTCTGAAGTACATCTTCTCCTGCCAGACTTTGATACAACCATAAAAAATGCAAATGCATGTTTTGAGCAGGTGAAATTGTCTCGCTGACGCAAACAGCCTGCGAGTAACAAGATTGCAAATGCGCTGTAACTTTGCAACAACACAATGTTGCTTGAGAGGACTTACTTTGTTCATCAGCCATGATTCTTGACCATTTTGAAGGTCACTTAAAAAAAAAGCCCATCTCAGCCAGGTTTGTGTGCCTGAAACTAAATGCTAGGAGCTTTCTGGAACATTAGTTTTTAGGGGCAACAGCACAATTGTTCGTGGGGTGTTCGGTTATACAGAAATAAAACAGACATGGATAATTGATAGCCTCTAGCCAATCAGGAGTGAATATTCCTTTTACCCACGGTATAACGCTTAAATAAACCATGAGCAAGAAAACCCATTTACCATTGTCTCTACTCTGTCAGTATGTCTGGAGCCTGTTCCAAAGTCACAGTAATCTTACCTGCTACAAGTTCACATTTGTAGCCATTAAACTTGGAATATTCCACTGCTTTTCACAACCCCCATGTCACACCAAAAATGTACTGTATCAGGCCTTGAATACCACCTCCAATCCAACCACACACACACATTAGCCCTCCACCGCAGAAGAGAGGCCTGTCCCCTCATTGCATTGTTACTATCAACATGAAACTGTACTTTCCATGACAGGATTCCTTCAGTCATCTTGCAGCTGAGAATATTACAAAAACAGTATGTGACTGTAAACATCCCATGGGTGGAAACTTGCAGGCCGGAGCTACACTGACCCTTGTGAAATGGGATTATATCTTCAATTCACATTGCAGGAATGATAAGATTCAAACAAAGCATTGATAGGGGTATTTCTACTCTGCATCAGAATTTTTTTGTAGGAATATTTTTTAATATGCATGGAAGCTGAAAGGCTAGGAACATAACGTATCATGTGTGCATCCTCTGCTGATGCCTGCATGCTTCCCCATCGTGCTGCTTGCTGCCTACTATAGTATGATACGCTGAGGCCCCTCTAAAGCCATGGCTCTTCTTGCGCAAAGCAATGTCAAGTCATCCCAACACGACTGAGCTGAATCTGCATCCAGATGCAGGAAAAAGCAGCGCGTAGCTACACCGACCCTGCCTGCTCGCGGCTGGGGGGTGGGAGGAGGTGGTTAACAGATAAACACATGGAACACGTCGTACATTTCGTTTTTTTGTTGTTTTTCTTTTTCTTTCTTTTTTTTTTGCAAATGGCCTATAGACGGTTCACACACGAAATCCCGTGCAGTGGGGGTAGAAGGAGAGAGGGGGTGAGAGAAAAGCATCACAGTCACATAAATAATAGCAGCATGAAGATTATTGAATGTGTGCCATTAGGCCAGGGCTGGATTCAGCTGCACAGCGCGGTGCCGTGAACTATCCGAGAGGCTCCTGACAAATAGGCTATTTCCACCTAGAGAAAGAAAGAGGTCGCACAAATAACCAGATCGGGGCATCACTGATATCTCGATCATTTAGGGATATTCTAGAGGAATAACGAAGCCCACCATACAAAGCAAACCATTCTGTGCAAAGACCTTATAGTAGCCTACATAGGATTATACATTGCAAGCGACAAAATGTGCTCAGCTCACTGACACTCAGTGATAGGGCGCCTCGCTTGCAGCCAATATCCAGCCTATATGAGGCGGACGTAGCGTTAGGGCTTCATGACTCCGCAATTTGACTAGACTGCTCTGTATGGCAGGACCGGGGCTCTGGGCACTATCTGAAAAGCTCATTACCTCTAAAGTGCGGATTTCTTGCTGTGTGAGGTCGTTGGACGCGGCGCATTTGGTCCGTAGCCCCTGTAAACTGGAGATGGAGATATCAATCATATTCTGGATGAGTTCGCATTGATGTAGTGCGGCCATCGCTGCGCCACCGCCGCCGCCGCCGCCGCCACCACCACCACTATCCCTCTCCGGCTGATCATCACTCTCGACCATCTTCCCACCTTTCCCAGACACACTATCCATTCCTCAGCATTGGGCACGGCTGGAAGGGGCTGGAGTCAAACTGTTAAGCTCAAATCAAACATATGCAGCCGTCCAGCGACGCAGCGACCCTATTGTGGAAGTTAGCTGACACCAAATGTCCCCAGCTCCCAATCTGGAAAAGTCAGGATGAGAACTAAATTGTTTTTTTTGTTTTGTTTTGTTTTTTTTAAATCCTCTGACAAAACACGGTGGTCGACGGCAGCCCGGGTGGCGAAGCGCGCTCCAGTCCGGTAACACTCTTGTATTTTCAGTCCGTTCAGGCTACCGACCGACGAGTGGATACTCCGCCGACAGCTCTGGCAGAGGCTTTCACCGTCTGTCAGCTGTTGGGAACATCATGGGGCGCGGTGCAATCTGGGAAATGAAGTCATATAGATTACAAAAACTACACTCGACGCTACATCTCCTCGACCTCCTCCCCCACTCGCTGATTGGCGTGCTCATCACACACGTAGGCTACAGGAACTTGCTTTTTAAACAATACGGCAACTTAATAATAAAAACAATATTAGATAATAAGCGGTTAACATTTTTTTTCTTTTTACAAGAAAAAAACATGGACTGTACATCAAGGACAGGTGTAGTTTATTTAAAAACATTAAAAATGGCCGCATTCCATTTAGCTATAGTGCCCCTACAACATCGACCCTTCACAATAAAGTGCAGGTCTAAATAATAAAATAACCACAGCAGAATCAATTCCATTTAGCTGCCTGGACTTCAGGGTCCTGCAGGGTGTTGTGCATGCTGACTCACTTTCACACTGGCATGGTTTAATGGGACAGTTGAATATAATGGAGCCATCATTAATGTCATCAGTAGCCTAGCTAACACCTTTGCTTCTCCTGCCATGACTGGATAAAATGGCTGATGTGACTGAGTCTCACTGGTGTGGTTTACTGGGAAGCTCAAATGGAACACAGCCATCATTATATAGGCGTATTAGCTCTCAGCTCTCCCAGCTGTAACAAGTCAAAATGACTGTCCTGAAAATAAAAAGGGGCCTATTTCGTGCCACCAAAGCAGAATGCTTTGAAGTAATACGATAGGATGTGCATTACAGGGGGTGCAGTGAGGAATTCTGGGCCCCAGAATCCTCTTTTTTTTTCTCTCCCCCCACCGCACTGGAGCATCACAATTGTAAAGCAGGACTGGCAATAGCAGAGCAGCTTTGGGCCCCAAGAATAATCATCACCTTTCACCTTACTTGCAACACCACTGCAGTGCACAGTGCTGCCCAGTGCTGAGCAAAAGAGATGCACCATAAGGCCTACAGGGATTATATAAGGATTTTAGCAATATGATTAGTAGGCCATGGGAAGTCAGCACTGAGTGAGCCACATAATAATTTGGACTGTAATATTTCCATGTGGTATCATTTAATATTGGTCTAATAAATGGTTATTTTCTGTTTTCTCTTTTAGATTTTCTCTTTTCAAAGGCTCAGTCATTAAGTAGTGCAGAAGGGTGTTCCTACACATTTACTTAAGTTACTATAAATAAAATGATTGCATTAAAAAAAATCGTAATCTTTCTTTCGTCTTATTTCCAAACTAAAGGCAACAAGAACTGGTGAAAAAATGAGGAAATAACGGTTTGTTTGCAAATGTAGATTGTCTGTCCTCATATATCATATATCTGGGGGTTGGTGGAGTGCAGGTTTCCACAACCATTAAGCAACAGTACACATGGCTCATTGCAGCAATGAGGGTGTGATGTTCCTTCCTTTAATATACCCTGATTATACAATGGTATGTGAGTCACTTTTCATGGAGCCTTGTGTTCTTCCTCTCCATCTGTCTATCTGTGTCTTCTCTGCTGATTACAGCGGGACCTACAGTACACTGTCTTACACTGGGCAGACATTCACCAGTCCAAATTAGATGGCGTGCATGGTGTAAAATATGAAAAAGTCAGTGCAGAAGTGAAAAACCAAACGGAGGAATTAGAAACCTCACTCAGGGTGTTTTGGTGCACCACTGAGCAAACCTCCAGTCAGTCAAAACTAGCAGGACAACTTCCTCACACTAGACTAGACAATTAAGTGTGACACTGATGTAACATAGAAATGTAGCTCCCTGTAACACTGCAACAATCCAATCACACATAAGCAAAGCCAAATATCATCCATCAACTACTTGTTGTTCTAATACTGTGAATTCAGTGCTGCTGTATTAACAGCACAGATTTGATGGTGACATGCCAGGTGGACAGCATGCCAGTTTCTGTCCATCTTTGCTTTCAAAAACCAAGTTACAAGCAGCAACAGTGAGATCAGAGTGAAAGAAGGCTTTAAAGCGATATTTTATATTGATGCCACTGAGGAGAATTACATGATGATTGCTGCAATATCATACTTCAATCACATATAGTGCACTTAATGTAATTTTGTTCAGTGCGATGGCAGCTAATGCAGACATATGCATAGAACTGTTAGAGTAACAAGTAAAACATTTTCTATTGCATAAATCTAACACAGTGAGACTATCTTTATGATTACTTTGCAACAGTTCACTTGACAGGTCACAAAACGGGTGCAATATGAGGACAAATAAGGACCACTATCCTTTCAAGGGATACAATAAAACGTCATTTCTTCAACGTTTCTATGTGCAGCCTCATGTGAGACCTGCAGCATCTCTGATGAACAACATTTCAGTACCTCACCGGTTGTTTTCTCCTCCTTTCTATGTTGTCTCTTTTAGTTGCAGTTCTCCCCAAGACTTCATTTTCCTTTTAAATGGTGACCTGAGGATTATGGACCACATGTTAGTAATAAATAATGTGTATTGGTAATGACAAGAAAACATAAATAAGCATAAAAGAATGACCTGAGTAATGTTCAGATAGGCACTTGTCAGCTTGTTCACAGGACTCAGAGCTGAGGATAGCATGATCCTTTCCCTGCCTGACGGTCACTTAAGCCGTTAAACTGTCGTACTATTGGCCAGCCAAGACACCACACCTACCACAGAGCTCACAGCTTCAGATTAAATTAGACAATCTGATCCCACTGTTTTTGCTGGCCAGGATTTCCAGGAGCAAACCTTCCATGTGTGGGGGAGAGGCTGAACCCCAACAGGATCATATGAATGTGAATGCAATGTGCCATACCCTGACATTTATATTTTATTATACAGTGCAGTTTCCATGTTCCCACACATGTAAATTAATATAACAAAAACTAAAAATTGTCAAAGATTTCACAGGAAAATATAGACAAATCAGTTAAGATAATGTTTTGTCAGTAAAGCTACAATGGAAACCTCAACTACAATGTCTTTGATCACATTATATTTCAATAGATACTTCTAACGTAATTAAATGTTGCTCTGACAAAGGGTTAAGGTGGTCACTGTCACTGTGTATATTATGAAATTCATTTACCAGCATATGTAACCTTTATCAATGCCTTGTGTAACCTGAAGGTATCCAAACAATTGTATTCATGTATTCTTAGAATAAAAAACACATATTAAGTAATAAATAAAGTAATATTTCTATGTTTTTATAATTGTGAGATTTAAGTACCGCATAGTGTTAAACCAGAGAAACATAAAACACAATTTAAAATCATTCGTAGAGAAACTTTATTACCAACTAAACATGTGACATATGTGACCTCTTTAAGATTATTAATGAATAGTGTATAGTCCTAAAATTGTTGTTGTAATTCTTAAGGCCATCACTTACATAAGTCCTGCATGGTTTTTCTCCAACTGAGGGTTGTTCCCATTGTGTTACTGCTGCTAGGAGCATAGGTGCAAACACATGGCAGGCAGGAAGAGTGGTGGAACTTTAACAGATAAAATTAAATCAAGCATACAGACAGATGGGTGTCACATGCATTCATCCAGGCTGGGAGGCACAAACAACAGGTTACTACACACATGCAGAAGGCACATGGGAAGACACACATAAACAGGCAATCTGACTGGGAACTGGTGGCAACAGCTGGATTGAGTATGTGTGTATGTGGATGGGGAAGCCCAGGTGATAGGGAGTGGGCGACAGGTGAGCAGGTGATTGTGACAGTCAGGTTACTGGGATGAAAATGTGACATCTGGTGGTGGAGAGGGGTAGGAGACCGAGACCAGTAAGAGATAGTAAAAGAAGACGTTAGGTCAAATAAGACAAAGCCTAGAGACAAATCAATAATAAAACCTTGTTTATGATGATTGGCCTTTTGATGCCTACTGAAGAACCATAACTTGTGCAGGTGAAAAACTTGCAGATGTGTCCGTTTGTGGTCACAATTTAGACAGAAATGAGGCCATTAATAGAACACTATCATGGTATCACCCTGCTGATATATGTTTTGTTTCTTGTCTTCACAGCTTGGATTACTTAAAGTCTTTGTCTGTTTGATCAAAGCATGCTTCTGCTCACATCCTCAGTTAATTAATTCATTGCCCAACAGACACCTTAGTTTATGTCAACACAAACAGAAACTCACTCCACAAGTTTTCAAAAACCAAGACACCATTGAGAGCTGCATGGCTCTTATTTGCTGTTATATTGAAATGTCTTTATTGTAGATTTATCTATGTTGCCTGTTTGATATTATTACATTAATGTGAAAACAGGAAGTAAGACAGAGCAGACCTCCTGTGAACTCCAGCTGAACTCCCCACCCCACAGAGTAGTACAGGGCACTCGTCCAACCTTTACTATTTTTACTGAATACATACAGCTGGGAAAGAGAGATGAACGCAGCATAGGAGGGACACAGAGGAGAAAGTAGTGGTGGACTTTAGCTCTTTACTAGCAGGAGTCCAGTGCTGCAGCCCTGAGCTTTTGACCACATGGGGATATACTTTATTTTAAAGTGACCAAAAACTAATGACTGCGGCCTTTTAAGTCAGTGGTACTTGTCCACCCCAGTGCTTTCTAGTGTGATTGTGGTGTAGCTAAAAGTGTTAAAAGTATAATGAAAGTAAAAGGTAAATTATTCTAATTCCTCAATTCAGCCGATCAACTCTTTAAAATGCCTACAACTGGATACTATTCTCTAAACAGTTCAAACAGGATAAATTGAGTAAGATTCAAATTCACCAAGTGAGTTAGCTGGCTGCTATCATACAAAATGTATAATAGCTACTGTAGGAAAATGTAGATTCATTTGCTGACACTGGGGACCAGTTGGCTTATCCCTTACAGGAGGATCACAACGGTAGATAAAACTTAAATAGGCTCCAATGGCAGAGAGCAGTTAAATATGCATAGACACTGCCATCTGCTGGGCAAGTGTGTATTGCAAAAACAGACAGATTAAGGCCCACCACAACTCAAGAGTCTCTGAAACTCTTTATAAAGGTTGATTTGAGTTGGAAAATCATCTTAAACCGTCGAATCAGTCAATCTAATCTAATCTAATCAATCTAAATTAGATACATAAAATTATGTTTTTCTGATAACACCTGCTCCAACTGTGCTTTACTGTTTGAATGCAACATAGTAAACATGCAGACACGTTATGAGCCTCAGTGGGTCGACATAACAGTGGTCAAGATGCGTGATCTAAGAGACTCTGAATGCGCTATGATTGTTTGTGCCAGATGTGGCAGGCCCACCATCTCTGCCCTCAGGGGGATTTTCATGTGCAAGCTTGTTCCCAATTGACAAAGAATAGTTTGATTAGAGGAAGTTCAGTGGCTGAAAACAAATTGTCAGTGGGTGAGATCAGAAGAAGGATGAGTGAACTTATTCAAGCAAACAGCCGACATGAGCACAACGCAAGAGCTGGTTTGAGTGTGTGGCCTTGGAGGCTGTTAGTTTTTTAGGCCTGAATTATTATCCCAGCCAGGCAGGCCTCACAGACAAACATCTATAAATTGAGTCTGACTTCACTAGGTCTTTCCCTCTTTAGGAACTGCACTGTTTGTCTTTCTAGATGTAAAGAATTAAAGGATGTGCTCTGTTTTCAGCCCTATTTCTCACTCACAATATAGTCAATGCTGGAAATATTAAGATACTCATATAAAAGTACAAGTAGATTAATAGACATGTTATGTACATCATCCATTTGGCAGAGAAATGTGCCATGTGATGTATTTTTTTACTAATACTGAATGAATCAATGAGTAAGTAGGTTTAGGTCGTCCCATTCTTTGGATCAGGGACCTTCTTAAACGTCACAAGATAAATCTGAAGGAGAAAAGAGGAAAAAAGTTTTTGTTATTTTACAAAAAATGTTATCTAATCTTTTTTTCCCCCCAAAGACTTCACAGAAGATGATGGTTGAGAACCACTCAACCATTTGGGTGAAGGGCCATGCACATGGCCGAGCCCCAAGGCCACGCTGTCTCTGGCTCCATTTCTTCTTCTTCTTCTCCTCCCGATCATAGCAAAACACAACACTTTGGCCATTTAGTACAGTGACATTATCACAGTCTGTTCTGTTCTTTTTTAAAACAAAAAAACAAAAACAATCTTGAAACAATTCGAAAAATCTTTAACTGAAATGTTCTGCTATTGATTACAGCAAATACTTTTCTTCAAATTCTTTTAATTATAAGAAAACAGAAAAGGTCAAGCCAATCAATGTGGTTTTCCACATTTCAATCACTGTTCAATGACCTTGACCTGAGTGAGTCTATTCCAGCTGCCCTTCAAGTCGAATTCAGGGGAAAAGGCAGAAGTGCTTCCTTCTTTTAGCTTGTGAGGATTTCTAAAATATTTACTCTAGAAACACCAAAAATATATCAACGTGTTCAGGAAGGCCTCTGGACGCTCACGATCTGTTTCATGTTCTGATAGAAGCAACCGTTTTGTCACAATAAACCCAAATGTGAGACTATTGCAGAGGCAGAAACTCACCCCCTTTCTCTGTGTTTTTGCCTGCCTCTGACTATCGTTGGGGTAACCCCCTTAAATTGCCGTGGCAACCTCTGAGCTTCAGGCCTGAGCCACAGCTGAGACCAATTCATTAATTAGTGACTCCTCTAATATCTCTGCAGTAAATCAACTTCTGACCCCTTTTCCCCACACATTTATATTAAGTCTCTGTGTTACACAACTAGACCAGCGCACTGACATACATGAAATAACAGTTAGGGTTATATCCAAGTTGTAAGCCTGAGTTTGAGAGGTACATTTCAACTGATTCTCACTCAGTAAAGACTAAGCAGGTAAAATCACAAAGGCAACATTTTGTGGCTAGGCTGTCACACGGGTGTTTTAAATGAGATTATAAGGAACTTCTAGTATGTTTGCGGTGCTTATCATTTTCTTTACTGTCAAAGTTCAACACATACACACACACTCACACAAATGCACACAGACAGCTCCTTCATGTCGGTGTTCAGGGACATATGTGTCTGTCCAATGAGCTCTGTCTGTGTTTACTCAACTCTCAGGGAAAATTTGAAAAACCCTGAACTGGTTTAAAAACACATTGTCGCTGCAATTCAATTGCAATTTGATATCTGAATTTGGAAAAAATAAATTATGTCAATGCTTAAATCCATGAATCACATAAGAAAATACTATAAATTCTCAGCCTGGATTACAACATAAAAATATTAAAAACAAGTTTCTGTAAAAGGCTTGTCTTCATATTGCTGTAAAATGAATGGAAACTAGTTGCATGGCAGGCAACTGAAACTAAAAGCCAGCTGTGTGTTGTTGAAAAACATTTGCCAATATGCAAAGTTAGCACAATATGCAAACATTACACAAAATCTTATATAGATGAATATACAAGCTATAAATTTAAAATGGTACAGTTTCCGTAAGTCAGCTGCTTATGTTTTTATATTATAAACAGCTAGTTTGATTTTAAGAAAATATAAATATTAGGCTTTAAACATTGTTCAGACTCAAATGCCGGTATAGTTAATAAGTAAAGCAATACACTCCTAAGTATTTGTAATGGTGATACCCTAATCATTACCAAACAGTACTTAATACATAAACACATTTGATAGTTTTCTTTTATTTAGACAACCCAAATAAAAGGCACATAACATTGCGCATGTTTATGTAATAATTTGACAAACATACATTTAAAAAAAATGTAGGAATGTTTGACCTTTCTGCTAATCAGAAAGCCTAGCCTCTCATATATACAAAATTACCATTGTTAATGTTCTAATACAAAAGATTTATAAAAAAGGTTATCTTATCTTTCACATCTATTGTAACTACCATATTCTTGGAACTAAAATAGTTTTGTACAAAGATATACATTCAACTGCTTTCACAAGGGTCCTGGAATTTCCAATCATTTTTTTTCCTTAAAAATAAGAGATGTTCAATTCCACAAGAAATGTTCAGTTCATCACATTATTATTGTATCAAATTTGGCAAACAGGCTATCATAGTGTATCTACGTAAATGCATAAGAACAAAAAAAAAAAAGCTACACTAATATTTTGTTTAAAACAAAAACTTGGGAAAAATGACAAACATGCATATTGCATTTTTCAGTATAAACTGAACCAACTCAAAGAGCTGCAACTCTGTTGAAATAACATGGCATTCATTAAAAAATAGTTGATGTTCAACAGCTAGTGTTTGGGGGTCATGCAACATCAATCTTGTCCCATTATTTTAATGGACACAAACTTGCATTTTTAATCAAACTCATCCAGATCTCAGCCACATAACTCGCAGTCCGAGACTGAACTAGACTTTAAAAGTAAAAAGGTACAGCATGTACTCCATTGTACAGGAAATGATAATTTAAATGGACGGCAATGCTTAAAATCAATCATTCTTGGACATATTGTCCCTCATGGAGCCTGGTCAAGTCTTTAAACACCACAATGCCGAATGATTTAAAAGAAACCAAGTTCATGAGTAATGGGCTTTTGTGTGCTTTACCTGAGTGAATGGTCCTTTGTATCATCTTGGGGCAATCACAGATAAATGATTAAAAAAAATCTTACAGAGGAGTCAGACAAAACAAATTAATCACCATTATGATGACAGTAACAGCCTGAAAAAGCTTCACTACAAGGCCAGGCCTCTCCATTTTCAGCCACTAGATGGCCCTCAAGTGTAGGCTGACTAACCAAAACACTTAAGACTTCAATTTGATCTTTGATAATACTGCTGCTCACCTGTATGTAGGATATGCTTTCAGTGCAAGACTGATTCTATTCTGACTTCACGGAAAAAACAAAAAAAATAACAATACAAACAATAAAAAAAACCTTTGTGTTTCCATTCAAATAGAAAACAAAGTACAAATATTTCATAACCAAGAGGACAGTTTTCGAGATATCCACTTGAATGACAGAAGCAAAAATTAAACTGCTGACGTGAAAATACATTACTATGCCAACTGTACAAGTTAGTCACTGTACCTCAAGAGCATACCTACTATCTGAGAAAAAAGAAAAAGCTATGCACTGTGAAAAAATATTCTTCCATGCAAGTGGAAGCTGCTGTCCCTTTTACTAAACTCATTTCCTATAACATTAAATAGTGATTAGCAGGCTATATTAAAAAAAAAACAACATACAAAGAAACACCCAGAAGCTTTGGGAGAGAACTTGTAAAACATCAAAAACAGCAATTTATAGTTATTGCTTCAGTCCATGTCTCATCTCCCTTTTACAAAAGCACAGGTGTGTTTTCCTACAGAGACCTCAAGGGTGTTTGAGGCATCCTCTCCTCTCATTTGTCTTGATACAAATCACAGTTTCATCATTCTAACTGACTACACTAAGTCTTACAGTTTGTCCTGATTTCAAGATAAATCCTACTTGATTTCTACTTAAGTGTCCTGCATCTCATGCCACTCACTTAACATTAGTTGGGACGAGGCTGTGACTTGGGGAGCTCCTACCGGCCCGCACAGCTCATGTAAATATTCACTTCAAGGTCTGCCGAAGTAAACAGTGTTCATGGGGTGAGATAGAGCTGGGCTCGAGGTGCAAATTATGAGGACAGGAGTCTCTTGTTTCACTTCATTTTCCCTTTCTTTCTGGCCAGTTCAATGCT
The DNA here is from genome assembly GCF_905171665.1 of Trachurus trachurus. Classification (NCBI taxonomy): domain Eukaryota; kingdom Metazoa; phylum Chordata; class Actinopteri; order Carangiformes; family Carangidae; genus Trachurus; species Trachurus trachurus. Next base: position 12,833,774 of record NC_139903.1, on the reverse strand, counting down.
CTCCCTCTCTTGCTCTCTTTTTTTTTACCAGGGTGGAGAAGAAGGCAAGACTTGGGACAGAAAAGGCATGCTATCGACTGGCCTCATGGCGATGTTGAGTGGACCGGCTATATTCATAGGCATGGGGGTCGTTATTGCGACGGGGTGGGCGATGTTCATCGACCCCGAGCCGGGGATGTTCACAGAGGCGATGTTGACGGGCCCGGTGATGGTGACCGGGTGCTGGAGGCTGATTGGAGATGTGATGTTGACTGTGTTGGTGCTAATGTTCATTTGTGCAGCGATGGTGACAGGGTTGTTGTTGTTGGAGTTTCCCCGGTTCATCGCCGAGGTGATGGGGGCAGAGACGGTCACAGGTGTAGCTGAGGCAGAATTGCAAACTTCATTACTCTCCGTGTCAAACACAAGATATAATACTGAACTGTAACTTTACGGTAACTAAACCGCTATCCACTAGTAGTAAAAAGATAGCTATAAAAGATAGCATCTTGTAATGGGGACGTGTGCATTGCTGACAAGTGTGACGTACCTTTGTTACAGTTGTTAAAGTTGGTCTGTCCGTGAGTCTTCAAGTGGCTGGTGATGTAGGCTGCACTGAGCATCTTCCCACAGATGCTACAGGTCACCTTGCCTTCATGCCTGATCATGTGTGAACGGAGTCTGTCTTTGGTGGCGAAAGCAGAGGTACAGGCCTGCAGCGGCACAGCAGACGGGGGTCAACGGTCAGCGTAGAAAAACAACAGCGATAATAATAATAACAACAACAATAATGATGATGGTAATAATGTGGAAGCTGAAGCTAATGACTCTTACCGTTACTTGACATTTAAACGGTCTTTCTGAAGAGTGCACATGCTTCACATGGCAGCTCAAGTGGTCCGGCCTGGATTAAAAGGAGGAAAAAAGAAAGGTAAGAAAATACATTCACACGTTTAACCATTGAACAGTGATGCAGTGGGCTCTATGTGTTGTTGATGAGTCACATAACATAACAGAGCATTCATTTTACAGTGCTTTCCCTTCTGGAGAAACTCACTAGGAAAGGCTCATTTACCGACAATGAGCACCACATGTCAGTGCACAGGCAGGCACACATGAAAAGTTGTGTTGTAGACCCTCTCTGTGATTTTCAAGTGCTCTTTTGCTTTGATAATTAGGAGACGAGCACTGAAAACAAAAATCCCTAAAATTTCAGTCAATGGCCGTTAATTCTCCATGATCAATGGTGCGTGCATTAGTTTGACCTAGTTTCAAAAAACGCACCACACTGAAATGATTTTTTTTCCCCCCACATTGTCCACTTGTTTTCTATTAGTAAACTGACAGCTTGGCGTTATACTGCTTAACTAACCCTGAAACTAACCATAGCAGTTTGACTAAAATCCCTAAGTGAAACTGAACAGCATCTTTCTTTCAGCATTAGGGGGAGATTACCATTGGCTATAATGTTCATTTAACTTCAGTAACTCCCATGGGTCAGTCCAATTATTGCGCTGCTGGAATCCCAAAACAAGCATATACAAAACATTTTGTAGTGTATTTTAGTGGTTGAGGTTAAATCAACAACAAACAAACATGGCTGACAACACATTCCAGTGTTTATCTGCTGTATAATTCCCACTGCATATCAGAAATCGCAGGAAAAAAAACAACTATTTGCCTCTTGACCTTTACAGTGAAACTCCAGCATTCACAAATTCTTCTTGGCACTGATCGTCCTCTGTCAGCTTGTTAACTCTACTGAAGCTGTGAGCTGAATCATGTTAGAAGTGCCATAATGGAATGAGTAAGAGCTACAACACTGGCAGCTGCTCCCAAACCGGAAAGTTTCATGCTGCTGGATTTTTTTTCTTCTTTTTTTCGAAATACAAATGAGAAGAGTCAAGTGGAATCTTCTCAGTGGTGCCATGAACCGGAATCGAGGCTTTTTTTTTGTCCCCCTGACGAGGAGAGCAGACTCCAGACAGTGCCTGCCTACAGATCTGGCTGAGTGGCAGTGACTCAGTGCCCTGTTATTCAGTCCCCATTCTCACTTTCCAGTATGCTGATGAATCCCTGCCCCACGTCACTGTGTTGGAGGCATGCCTGAAACTGCCATACACAGCACAGTGCTAGTGTTACAGCTTGGCCGGGGTGCGCTGCTGATGTTTTCGTCAAAGTTGCACTGCAACACAGACAGGGCTCTTCTGCCATTATCGTTATTCTCTGCTCACGTGATGCTGATTTACATAAACAACAAGATCGTTTGGCTCCGTTTTTTAAAAATAAGGAAGCGCTTCTTGTGTTGATACATTTAAATATGAAGCCGCTATGAAGCCTTTTTAAACAAAACATTTATTCATTAGATAGTAAATGTGTTGACCTGAACATTACCGCATGGTTCACTGCATTCCCAGGGGAAAGAGTCTGTGACATGCTGGCGGGAACCACAAAGTGACAAGTGACGCCTCCCCCTCCCTCCATACTTTACTGGTGCTCCTCCATGTGCGACTGTTTAAACATGTGGTTGAAATGGTGTGGGGGGTCAGCACAAGTCCAACTCTAAACTGCTTGGCATGACTATAAACATTAAAGCAGAGCTACTGGGAAGCTACCCAGGGAGTATGCAGGCCCATACAGTCAGTGCTCTATATGTGAAGTCACGGTATGGCCGAATAACCCAAACACTCCTGGCTTAATCATTCACATACAAGTTATGGCTTGATGCTGGCAATAGGGTCCAGTGTGCAGCCAACTTTTGGAGCAGTTGTAAATATCACTGCCACAAAAAACAAAATGAACAACTGCAAACATGAAGAGTGATAATTCTAGAGTACACAAAGTCACGGTTGTGTCTAACAAGTGTTTTTTTAATATGAAACACAGCAAAAGCTAATTTGCAGGTGCCAAGCAAATAGACCAAAATGCTATGTTTGTTAGAATTTGTTTATCATCATGCTGTTTTTTAAATTCCATGCAGACAAGTAAAGACTTCTTTCTTTGACCCTGGAATGCAACCATCAGAGGGTGAAATTACTTTCTGTCTCCACTCCCATAAGAATAAATTAGATCTCAGAAGCATACTTCCTGTTTACAGTAGCTTGGTAACTTGTTGATTGAAAGCATATGAGTAAACTGGAGCAGTTGTAAAAGAAAACAAACAAACAAAAAAACAATTTTTACATGTGCTCCCATTTTTCTCACCAATGTAATATTTGCTATTGTCGCTATGCGTTGTCCTTATTGCTGCTCACACACCTCCTCAGATACACACACATTAAATCTACCAGCCACCTCCTCGTGCAGCTGAACACAACAGACAGAGGTTCACAGACCTAGACAGCCTCAATTAAAAAAGTACATCCCAAACACACCAGCGGCTAGTGCAGCGGTGAGGACGGGACACTCGGCTGGACCTGAGGCCCACACAGTTTACGTTCTTGCCCTGTCTCGGGGAGAAAGTTCACTGACTGGATATGTCTGGTCGAAGAGGGAACAGTGCAACTTATTCCGCCACCTTAAGAGCTATATGAGGAATGTACAAAGACATTTGAAACGAGTAATGTAATCTCCCCATGAAATCTGTTGCCAGCACTTAACAGCCATCCATTCCTCGGGGTTGGCTACTCTGAATCCCTATGACAAGTCGGTCTGGTAGGTAACATAATGAAAAAGGCTGAAAATTCATTTCACAAATCGTTCCCATATTGCCGAAGCTCTTAGAGAGCTATTGAATAATTAATCTGTGGCACATTATGATGTAAAAGTTGTCATGATTATCAAACATTGTGTTCAGACTTGTTCCTATTCCAAGCATGTTCTTGTCAGCTGTGCAGCTGCACACAGACAGACTGGGAGCAATTACTGTTTCCATTGAAGAAATGCCTATTTCACATATTGTCCACAACATATTTCCTCTCAAATCATAACCCTGCAAATGTGATCCTTACCTGGAAAAGCCTTTCCCACAGACAGAACAAACGTAGGGCTTGTGGACTCCTCCGTCATGAGAGCGAACGTGGTAGGTCATTCGGTCCTTCCTCTTAAAGCGTTGCTGGCAGATGGGGCACTCGAAAGGCTTCTCGTCTGAATGGGACAGCTTGTGGCGGTTCAGGTGGTAGACGTCGCGGAACGCCTTGCCGCACATCTCGCACCCGTGGTTTTTCTTGACGGGTTTGGCGGGTTTCTTGATGACGTTTTGCTGCGGCACATTGCCCATCGCAGACGATGTCATGATGCTCGCGCCTGAGGAAACGGAGGTGGTCGCCGTGGAGAGGATGCCTGCTACCGTGGAGATGTAGGAAGGGTTGCCATTGTTCTCCCGCGGCATGGTGGAGATCATGGGTACCATGGTGGGGGCTGTTTGGGCTGTCTTCTTTGGCCGCGACACCATCTTGATACCGGTGTGGCTGGACTCATGGCGCCGTAGGTGGTAGCTGTCGCGGAAGGCCTTGTTGCAGTAGCCGCAGACGAAGGGCGTCTTGCCTTTGTGTTCCTTCTTTATCACAGGCACTGGTGGCCGGCCGCCTCCTCCGCTGGCCACATTATCTTTCAGGAGATCGGCGGCGCTGGAAGGCGGCTTCTGGTCTAGTTGGATGGGCAGGATAGGCTTCTGGTCGACTTGTTCAGCTCCTGCGTTAAGAAGCGGCAGCAGGCTGTTCTGGGCCACCTGGTGCTGGTGGTGGAGGGCTTCATTGGCCTGCTGATGACACAAACACACACACAAAACTGATAAAGTTTTGGTTTCTCACAATGATTTCCAGTCATTTTCACAAGCTACAACAGCCACATTAACACTTTGAATATAGTTATGAAACAATAGTAAATAACATTGTTTCAAGACTTTTAAAACTCTGCGTGATAACTGAAAATACAATAATGAAACAAGTGTTGACGATAGCTGTACCAGGGGTCGGCTTTGACAAGTCCATGACTACAACATGCATCAGATAGTGAACATGTTACAAAATACAAAATGCGTACTAGATCAGTCATTTGCGGCTGACACAGCATGTCCGTGGTGCTCAAGAATCCACGTTTACTCAATGAAAAATGATACCGTCATGATGATGCAGACACATCATGTGACTGTAAAGCAAGCATACCGAATTAGAGGCATAGCAGGGTCTGGTTTACCTGCCAAGAAGAGCGGGGCTGTGAGCTCAGCAGAGCTCAGTAAAGGGATATAATGTTGAAGCAACGTACTGTGAGTGAAGCACACACACACACAGACAGAAAAAACAATCACAGTGGCACAACTGCTTACTGGCCTTTTGGCCGCCTGCAAATCACTGCCCACTGCTGCCTCAACAGAGATGACATGAAATGGCTGGGTGCAATTAGCAGCAGCAGCGACAACAACCAGTTGTTAAGTTGGGTTTCACTCATTTAAGTAATCGCACCTCCAAACTGAGGAGGGCAGACACAATTTGCTTTGCTTCCCTGAGCTGTGACCTAAAACTAGGTGCATTTGTCCAGGAGGCACCACGAAAATAATCAGGCAGCTCCTGCTAAAAAAAATGATTCAGTGCGTTTTGTTTGGGCATGTTTTGCACTTGGGGAAGAAGGTTTATGATAGCCAACAGAGAAGCGCTCAATGAAGTTTGTTCCTAAAGCAGAGTTGCGGGGGAAACAAAGGAAAAAGAAAAGAACACAGTACAATGTTTCACAGAGATAAAATACTCCTGACAGCCATGCACCAAATGCTGATACGAAGTGGACACACAATATACAATCCATCGATCCATAACATTCTCTGCTCTGTTGCTACCTCTCCAGCAAAAATAATTATGGCTTTTATTGTAAGGCAGCTGCAAGCTATTTATACCATGAGGGGTTTGTCAGCTTAGGTTGGTTATGTTGTAACCAGGTAAAAAAACTAAATTTACATTTTAACAAGTGCAAAGCTACGGTCAGTCTTAAATGAAGCTCCCTTCATGGCTCGTCGTAGATACCTGTTGACAAGAACTATTCTGCTTACATCTACAGAAATAAACAAGGGGCAAACAACACCAGGGATGGATGGTATATCGCTGGTTTCTGTTTATCTCAGATTCCTCTGTTTAACTTTCAAGGGGGTAACTCTGCTGCCAGCAGTCTGCTGCAGACAGCGGTGTTTTCATGATACCTGAACACAAAAATTGTATCATGATTAACACTGATTCTTTCAGTAAATGGACGCATTCACAACAGTGTTGTCAACCACCAGCAAGAAAGGGCAAGGTGAAATACTTGACCTTTCCCTTTGAGGTTCAATCATCCATCGAAGAAGGCCAGCCAAGAAAGGACTTGTAAAGGAGGAGGCAGGGGACGGAAAAGAAAAATGAACCACACAATGTCCTCCTTATGTCATCTAGCCCATTGTGAAAGACACAAATCTGAGCAGTGATGCACTTGGGCCTCAGCAGGGGATCTTTGTATGCTCATCTTCATTGATTTGGCTCATCTATTCATGAGACAGGGACATTGTTTATCCACACACTACTCAGCTAAACTAGCCGTCATTCCCTCATACGCAATCGGACCTGGGAACTCGTGGAAAATGCCACCAAGCCCACCCATCCATTTGTCCGAGCACCTGCTCACACTTGCCACCTTCAAGGATTAGTCATCATCATGCCAATGCTTACCCGTCCACTGGCACAACAAGGGTGGGGTTTGGAGGGCGGGTGGTGGTGGAGGGGGGAGCTTTATGTTTGGGTGGGGGGGGGATACCAGCCGGGAACCCTCTTTGTGAAGCTTGTGAACAGCAGACATAGTCACTGCAGACGGCCTGGCCTCTATACAGAGGTGCAGGGCCTGTAAGCTGCTGTGCTTTCATGCAGCTCTGACCATTTTGACACAAATGTGCTCTGACAACTGGGACTGCTCCCTCATAAATAACATCAAAATGGAGGGAGTGTCCTGATGGCTCCACGGGCCACTGTAGGCTTCAACTGAGCTCATGGTTTGAGTCAGATTATGCACTGTCTTTCTTCAATCTTTTGTGTCACACTCTACAGCTGCTTGCCAAAATCGCAATTTACACAAAACAAACAAGCTATAACTGATAAAATAAAAGGTGGAAGAAAGGAGGGAGGGAGGGGGTATACTGCAGGAAAAAACTTCACAGTAAACATAATTTAGTGTTTCTGGTACATGCCAAATCTTCTCTTTTCACAAAGTCTATTACTTTTTATAGCCTGTTTTTCATTTGTTTACATACTGATGTCTTTGGCTGCTTCTCACTTAGCCAAGTTGACATAAATTCTTACTAATATCACTTCTGCAATGTTTGTAATTCTACTGGATTTTTTCCCCCAGTCTGTAAAGTTATATTAATAATGCTGCGATTCAGTGCACTGCTTGTTGATGCTGTAGGTTGCAATTAAAGGTTTTTTTTTTTAAGAGAGAGCAAAATGTTTCAGCAAGATGTTCTGATACGTTAATTCACCTGGAGTTGAATGGCATCATATAAGAGGATAAGAGTGCCGTGCTATGAACAGATACAATGTCTGACATAACACTCACAAGTTAACCTTTAGAGTGGCCCAACAATTTAAAGTGTGCCAGATGACGTAAGATACATTTGTGGTTTGCATATAAATGGTACAGACTACCTGGATATTTCTTGACATTCCGACTATGATGAAATTACTCATCTTAATGGGACTTGAGAATGACATATCCTCTTACATTACAGTGGCAGAAGCAGGACAAAATGAAAGAAAAGTACCTTTCTTCTGTACAGGAATTATGTTAAACCCAAAAGCCCAAGGCCAAAACTTGATCCCCAAACTTGAAAAGATAGGCCAAACAAATGGCTTTTTAACAGTTACCTAAAAAGTTTGCCCTTTGTCAGCATAACCACTGCAGTTACACAACACACACAGTGATGACAATATCCTGTGAGTGGTTTTTGTGACAGTGATGTAAAACACTGACCTCTAACCTTGAAGTCACCCATAATTGGAATTTGGTGTTATGAAGTAATATTCACTGACATTCAACTGGTATGGGCTTTTATTCTGAAAGGTAAAAAACGTCTTTCACACTGCACATTCAGCACGTTATTGCAGATAAAACACAGGTGAAATTGATAACAATAAAAACGACTACATTCCATTTAGGTAATCTAGGTCTAGCATCATGGTATTGTACATGCTCACTGGAGCAAGTTTTTGAATTACTGATAGTAACGTTTGTTTCGCCTGATCTTTTCATGCCATTACAAGTCAGTCAATGACTCTGCTTCAAAAAATAAGCTGCACAATGTATGAAACCAGTTTAATATTCAAGACAGGCACTGTTCACAGCCTCAATTTAAAAGACCTTGTCTGTTAAATCTACAACATGGGGGGGAGGTACGCATTACTGACTGGCAAAAGTTTGATCCAAGAAAAAGGGTTTTCTCTGGAACTTCGACTTAAAATTAAACTGAAGCAAAAGCTCTGTGAATGAATATAGTTTACATTAACAGTAAATCAAATTACTTTCTGTAATTTTAAATAGGTCAACTGTCACAATGGACATTTCATTGTAATGTGTGTTGGTAGATAAAAAAAACAGAGCTAAAACTGTCTGTGTGGATATTGTTGTTTCACATTGTTGCTAGACATGAGTGTGGGCAATTATTTGCTGCTATTTTAGCCACAGCAACCTGCATCAACGAGTTTGAAAACTTCCTGATATCAAACCATTACAGCACAGATTGTGTACATTTTAAAATCTTTTTATTTATTTATTTTTTATTCTTTTGGCCATATGTAACATGGCTTCCAAGTGCAAAGGTGCACCACAAACAGCTTTCTTTACACCACGATCATATGTGTTGAATAGCCAATGTTGTTAGTTTACAATGAGTTTGTCTTGAATATTCATCATCTTACTATATGTTGAATAGGATTTTATTTAGACATTTGAGAACCTCTTGGGTAAATTAGTCAAATGCCTCTGGAATAAGTGGATAACGTTTTTGTAATAGAAGAAAAATCTGTTTTGAAACAAAGCTAATACAGTTTCATGCACACTCTATTGCTGTGTATCACTGCTCATTCTGAGCCCCACTGATCTAAAAAACATGATTCTCAAGGGAACTTAACTGTAACCTGATACCGAATTTTAATGCACATTTACAAAGAACAGGAGGAGATACAGCTGCCCTATGGTAATATTCAAGCTAATTCACACAACAATGTGAATCACTCAAAACACTCCACAAATCATTTGAATAAGAATATGTTAATCCTCATCTTGTAATTTAGAACTTTTTGTTTAAATGTATTTTGGCAAAAAGGTAACAAAGTGGAGAGCGGGGAAATCTAAACTGCTGCAAAGTTATTGATAGTAGCAGACTGAAAAACAAATCACTCCCCAAATGATAAGTGCAAACAGATTTACATGACATTGACATAGTAACAGTGTGAGATACATAATACATGCAGAGCCTCTGGCTAGATGCCAGATACTGAACAACAAGCCACAAAGTCCATCTGTTTTTTTCATCACGAAGACCTAGCGCTTGAAGCAGAGTTAGCAATCAGACTTTGACATCAGGGCAGAAATGTTACAAATGCCCCCCAAAAACATGATGCACCCCTAAAGCATTTGATATGCAGCCTAACTTTCTCGCTGCATACCAAGGTGCATTATTCATATTCTTCATACTCCAACTCTAGCTCAACACGAAGCAGTAAGATAACACTGGGCCTTTAATATTAAGTTTTATCCGCACTAATAAAAATGATCTTAAATGAAAAACATTTTAGTTCTCCAGCATGAAACTTTCAAGCCATCTAATTTTCAGCCTCCCCTCCACCTATTTCACCACTATTCTCTCTAAAACCACTTTTACACATTGATATTAACATATTTTTTTGATCAATGATTAGAACAGAACATGTTAAGAGATACAAAGTGGACACAAGTCTACCTATTCTTCAAGTCTACTATTTGTCCTGTAAAAGCTCAAGAACAAGTGCTACAACTCTGCACTTGCATCTTTTCAAACAGATAAAGTAAAGTTATATAAAGATGCATTAAAATAATAAATTATGCAGCCATCAACTCCGTCGTAAACAGAGGATGTAGATTTGATAGTTTAAAGAAAAAACGAACAAAAAGAAAGCATTGGTTAAGAATACCTAAGTGCTGCAAAGTTCATTGAGCAAGTCCCCCTCCCATAAGATGTGTTTAAATCATAGACTGTAAAAGGTTTAAATCCCTCCGCTAAAACATACTGGACATAACTTCATTGATAATATGCAGAAGAATCCTCTTTACGAAACAAACAAAAACACACTCACATGGGACTCGAGTGGCTATATGTTTGATACAGGGGCTTCATTGAGATAAAGCAATCAAATTCGCGGTAATAACATTTAATTTGAAATAACACCTCTCCATAAAATATCTGGGTCTTGCATTTTTCACAAGGATTAACTCTTTTATACAAAGTAAGACCATGGGAATAAAATATTTCATTCATGTCATTGAACAATAGCCTTCCATCTTTGCACACACACAGAAAGAAAAAAAAAACCCGTGGCAGATATCACTCTCCACAGCAGCAGCAGCAGCAGCAGCACCCGCTTTCTGGCTGGAAAGGGCTTTTTTATAAATTGCGCAATGTCGTTGCTAATTTCAAATCTGCTTCTTTCGTCGCTAGTGTTAGCTGCTGCTGCTGATGATATGTGCATAGTTCAAATTCCTTTCGACCGCGGTCACCAGAATAAATAGCTCGTTAATAAAACAGAGCCGTGCTGTACTCTCGCTTGTTATCAAGTCGTGTAGCGTTAGTTTTTATGCGAGCTCATTACGCAAAGCCTCGCCCAAAAATAAAAGCTAAATTAGCTAGCCAGTTTGATGAAGGCAGTCCTAAACATCGTTAGCTAACTTGGCTAGTTACTGTCGAACCGGCTGAGGCGAGCGGAAAGTTCACCGCGGACTTGCGGATCGTTGTTTGTAAATCTCAGCGGCTCATTACCTAAGTGTGCACTTATTGAGCATTTAATACAATGAACCACTTTACACCAATGTTATATGCGGGTTTTAAAACACGTTGGAGTGAAAAATCTTGGCCGGCGTTACATCTCATTAACACAGCGTCCGATCAAAGCCTTCAGTCAAAGGGGGGGAAAAACAGGTCTGTCTCGATTGTAACGGTGCAGTGGCGTCTCCAGCTTTAACGTTACTTCCAAGGATCTCGCATGTTTTTGCTGGCTTCGACTTGGCCAACAAACTTAAAATATTGCAACCGCTGTCGAGATATCTTATATCTTTGCTCTAAATATCCGTGCGATAACACAAACAAGCCACGTTTTTCCAAACACTCGTTCAGAAGAATTGATTTTTTGTTCTAGCGTCATTCCCAAGCCTCACAGCTGGAAGCCTGGATTCATATACCATTGTTTTGCTTGGTTACTTGATCTTGGCATTCCTCGTTTAAAAACTGGTTTTAGCGCGAACATGACCGGTGGTTACGTTTTTAAAGGTTGTTTAACGAGCTACCCCAGTTTCCCTCCCAAAGAGTCAACTTACTTGAAAAAGAAACGTACTCCAGCTCGGCTCCATTTCCACACTTACTAATTCTGTAGGAAACCTGGTAGAAGCCTACAACAAAGCAACCAAACATGGCAGCTGAAACAACTTCCGGTAACCTCAAGGGTTGAACCACTTTCCATACTATTTAGGGGGGAGGGTTAAATTTAGTTTGCTAAAGAGAAAAGGTGCAACCGCAAATGCAGCCCATGGAACAAAGACAAGTAAATAGCAACTGTTAAGTTCCTTTTTTGTTTAAAATATATTTAAAATCCATTTTCTGAATCGTTGCTTTCCTTCCACAGAGCTGGTTTAGTGTAGTTTGATTTCTGAACACCCCCTTGAATGGTTTTTCGCTGATTCTGCGAGGGGCATTTGTTATAGTCGCCCACTGTCGCATGTGGAGGGGCTATGATTGTGTTTCAGTTACACTCCGTTTCTTTTTAACAAGGAAACGACGGAATTGAAAAGGGACTCATTCGGCATTACACACATTTCATCTTTTTATTTATTTATGTTTTACAACGAGACGTGTTTTACCTCAAACGGAGCAAGAAATAATCCGCGTGCTCTGCACTTTATTTTCATTCATGGGTTGGGAATGAATGAAAACGTCAGAGCCCATACATTGAACAGCGAATAGGCTTCAGCAGACCAGAATAACACACATTCAAGCTAATCCAGTGCGATGATAACATTATATAAACTAAAATCCTCTGCCCGTACAGGCCTATTTCCTGCAGATTTTCATATGTGTGCATTTAGCCCAGTAAATCTCCTGAGGTGATGAATGAGCCTCACCCCCTTGTTTGTCAGATGACAAAAGTATCCAATAGACGAATGGGTTACTTCCGATGTTGTTTGCTATATTTATTAAATCATTGCAACACTGCATTTTTGAAATATTTAGATGATTTTAACAGGCGGGATAGAAAAACACATTTCTGCTCAGCTTTAAAGTACCTAGGAAACAGGAAATGATACTTTTTCCCTGTGTCTCATCAATATACAACACATCCTCTCAGCATTCTTTCTACTCGTGGGTTTATTCATGATTCATCTCAGGACCAAATGCAGTTTTAACTCTAAGGCTATGTATTTCGTCATCAAATTGTGTAACTAATGATTATCTAACACATAGGGGTGTCAAACCTGGAATAATGCAACTGACATGAACACTGGAAAATGCAAACAGCTGCCTCGTGATATCCTGCTGTTTGACATCTGTCCCAGAGGTGATTCATACTTAAGCCTGCAGTCATTTGTTTAAAAAAATAAGTAAGATTTGAAAAATATCAATAAAATAACCTCTGTCTCTGTAGGAGCAGGATAATACGAGTTTCCAAATAGGCTACAAGCAGACAATATTAGGAATACAAGACGCTGGTCTGTGGTCAAATGACAACTTTAACCTTGTAGACAGCCGAGAAAACAGTACAAAAGTACAGAGCCTCTGGAGTTACAAGAACAGTAAGTAATGCCAGATGACCTTCATAAGCACCATGGGTGAGCTAGAAGCTCAGATAACCAAGACACATACTATTTCTTGTCATTGCAACATTTTTTCATTCAAACTCCGAGAGAAATGTAGGTAGGTCTATAAAAGGTATCAATCCCTCGATGCCTTTCCTGTTAACAGTTAGTTTCCAGGCAACAACATCTTGATGTTTAAAGCTAATCACCAACCAAAGCAACAGGGCTCATATTGCTTAGCAGCACCAGACACTGTATAGCACTGGACGAAGTAGCATATCAAACAATACTTTTTTCCCCCATTATTCATCATCACCACTGTCTTGGTAGGCAGATCATTGTTATTCCACTAACAATACTGAATCATTTGACACCACAGCATCAAAATATATCACTGTGCCACAATTCTCACAATTCAATTAATATCTTCAGCCATCACATGTATGCTCCCTTTTTCTTTATTAGTTAATTCCTTCTTTTCTGTTTCATTTTTAAGGAAAAATGGACTCAGAAAAAAGGATGGTTAAAGTTGTCTGGGGGCAAAAAAGTAAATATTAAAATGTAAATTTTGAGAGAGGAGAGTTGATTTACAGGGCTGTGGAGATTCTTCACATTACATTGTGAGGATCAGTAAAGTGACACCATGTAAACCAATGTATTAAAATCTTCTGTGAAACCGAGACTTGTGTTTCAGCTCTAAAATTAAACTGGACACAGATCCATGCATGAGTATTGTTGCACACTCTTTCCAGTAGCTTCTTTGAACTCTCTGCTTGTTTGTGAATGGCTGTTCAGTGAAGGTGCCCCCATTGTACATTTCAATCTTTGTCCCACTGTACATTGAAGCCTTTATTCACATACAGTGCAATGAATGTTTCAGTTAGAGTTAGGGAATATGTGTGGTCAGCCCATTCGGCCCTCATCCAGCTCAAAAGATACAATAACATCCAGCAACGGGCTCCACTTGAAAATACAGTTATGCAGATTGCTTCCTCTGATATTTTTCCAGTTTTGGATAAGGACAACTCAGATTCTCCAAAGGTAAGCTCAGCCAGAACATGGAAATTGATTATGTTTTTGGCTTCTTTACGTTTTTCTCTGAGTGATTTCAAAATAAATATAAAACATTGACTTGGGGGTTAGATTATAGTTAGAATCAGAATTAATACTATTTACTAATGCAAATATGTTTCATTGAATGTAACCTCTGTTCCATTATACCTTTTATAGAATAGTACATACAATACGCAATTGGATATTATAAGTGCAGTTGATCATTTAAATAAATTAAATTACCCTAAAATGTGTACCAGATCTGACACAATCCGATCCGAACAAGAGGCAATGACACACTAAGAAAACTATTTTATTCTGTTCACTTACAAAGGCATAGGTCAGTATTCAAATCTAGATCTTATCTGAAAGTTACACATGTGCAAATACATCTGGTTTCATGCACCTGCTTTCTGGGTGAGACTTCTGGGTCATAAGGCATTTTTCTTCTTAGGAGGGCAGGGCTCATTTAGGCAACCTCATTTCATTAAAAGGAAGTTATTGATACAATTTATTTTATACCTGGTCACTGTAAACAATGTTTCTGTTGTTGTGTTTCCTCAGAAATGGGAGACTGGTCCATTCTTGGCCGCTTCCTAACAGAGGTTCAAAACCATTCCACGGTGATTGGTAAGATATGGCTGACAATGCTGCTCATCTTCCGTATCTTGCTTGTGGCCCTGGTGGGGGATGCTGTCTACAGTGATGAGCAGTCCAAGTTTACCTGCAACACCCTACAGCCTGGATGCAACAATGTGTGCTATGACACCTTCGCCCCTGTCTCACATTTGCGCTTCTGGGTCTTTCAGATTGTTCTCGTATCCACACCTTCTATTTTCTACATCGTCTATGTCTTGCAAAAAATTACCAAGAATGAAAAGGTAGAGGTCAAGAAGATTGAAGTGATACCCCGGTCCTCACCTGCACTTGAAAGGGACACACATATAGAGGGGGAAAAGGAGTTGAGCAGTTCTTATAGTACGACTTATAACAATGAGAACTGGAGCTCACAGGAAGGTGAGTGTGAGGAGAAGAGCCAGCTGGAAGAGGAAATGAGAGAGGTGGAAAAGGATCCAACCGAGCTCTCCAGCCAAGTGCTACTTATATACATCATACATGTTATGCTGCGCTCCATTATGGAGTTAATCTTCCTCATTGGACAGTATTACCTCTTTGGATTTGAAGTCCCACACCTTTTCCGTTGTGAAACCTACCCATGTCCAAACCGAACAGACTGTTTCGTGTCCCGAGCAACAGAGAAGACCATCTTCCTCAACTTCATGTTCAGTGTCAGTCTAGGTTGCTTCATCTTGAACATTGTGGAGCTGCATTATCTGGGCTGGATTTATATTTTCAGAGTACTGTTGTCTGCGTGCTGCACATGCTGTATCTCTAACAGAGACCGTTTGCAGGTGGAATTATATTCTGACAACAACCCACTGTTGCTTGAGCTCAAACATTCTTTACGCGGGAGGGTTGTCCTGCAGACCACGTCAACCTGTGAAAAGAGCGGCAGTGTCCCAAGCCAGGCCCCGGCCATCTCTTTTGAGACAGACTCTACACTGGAGTGCACATCGAAGCGAAATCCAGAAGAAAAGGAACGCACCAAAACCCGGCTGCACAATATGGCAAGATTTGGAAGAAGCAAAAAGTCATGGCTTTAAAACTAAACTTTTTTTTTGTTGTTCAATTTTGACTGCACTTGTGTTACTCAAAACTGACTTGAACTGAAATCTTTTCAAGAATTTAAAACTTTGAATTACCTATGGTTCTGTAAACAGTCATACAATTTCAGGGAGAAACCATCAGATATTCTGAGTATTTGTTTCTTGCCCCAGAAGATTTCAAATGAGTAAGTGTGCATGCCTAGCATTAATAGGGAGGGATTTTTGAGTGATTTGGATATGATTTGTTCAACATTCTTGGTTTATCAGATGGAAGCACCAATGTACAAATGTAGTGCAGCATTTTATGAAAGTAAAATATAGAAAGTAACTAAATATAGAGTCAAACCAATGTACAGAGTTTGTGGTGATTCATTCATACTCATTTACTCACTCCTACACTTACACCACCATTACTGAACAAACATATAAACAGGCAAAAGATGAATTTAGATAGCTTCATACTTAATTTGACTATTCAGAATCATTGTTGACTATGATTTGGTTGAGAAGTTGATGTCTGATTCCCGTTGTTTTGTCCTTTATTTTGCCACAAAAAGCTAAACTCAAAGTCACCATAGATTCACATTTGTGCAGCATCTGTGCCATAAAATAGCCTAATGAAAGGTTTGATTGTTTTTTTTTTTTCATACATTCTTGTTCTCCTGCGTGACAGTTACATCCTAAAATTTTTAGCTTTAAAGATGCCTGTTTGCATATTTGGAAAACAGGCCTGCAGTGCAAAAGTAAAAACTTAGAAGGCACAAACTGGGGGCAAATGTAATCACACAAATAAAAAGAATGAAAATGCCTAACACTAGGTCTAATATCTAAAAAGCAAAACTAGGCTGGCTGGGAGTCATTTACCTGTAACTGCGCCGTGTGCTGTAAAACAACAGAGTAAAAACACCAGGAGGGGTCACTGCTGTCCAGTTTACACTGGTGCAGCATTCAATTACTGTTGGAATTACCACAATTGTTTAGGCTTTTTAAACATCGTCGACTAAATAGCTGGTAAATTGTATTTGTCTACAACAAGTGACATTTATTAAATAAGTATTGTATTTTACTGTTTGGTATCAGTTAGATATCTTAGGAATTCATTTGGCTTTAACAGTTTAAAGTCTGGTTAAAGGCTCTATAGTAGAAATATAACATGTGCCTACATGTAAACGTTTTTTGAAACAATTTCACGTTTTATTTTTCTTTCTAAGGACTACGTATCAAGTTATCTCTTTTATTCCAATAAAAAAAAAACAACGAGGAGAAAAATCCCCGAGCTCATCCGCATGCCTATAGATCATTATTTGGTCCATGAGGCTTATCGGAAGTCCGAGCTTACAGTAAGCATTTGAATGCACCACAAGTACATTTCCTCGCACCTACTGTCAATTCTAAGGAGGAAAATGCTGACAACTTCTAGTATGACAACAACGCTGTCACTTGCAGGCTGGCACAGGTAAGTCACTGTCCTATTATTCCACTGTATTTAGTCGCTGTTGTTTTTCATGAATGACATTTCTTCATTCTCTCCTGAAACTGTTCTCCGAGGCCACCGGTGCCCGAGAATGAGGGCAAAGCAGCTTAAAGGGAGAGTATTACGGCCAAGCTGTGGACTAGTCGCGGCGACAACCTAGCTGTGCCATGTGTAAAGTCATTTCAGTTACAGTAAGCTAACAAACAAATATGATTTCTCGTTTCCTGTTTTAAAAAAAGTTACCTTAGTAGACACAAAGTAAATGACTGTCAATGGCCTTTGGCTATTTCATTGCCCCTCTGACCTCAGGACATGTGATTAAGAGTGGATTAAGTGCGAATTTACTGTTCATGGGTTCACAAAAACAAAGAAGGGTTGCTGCTTATGCATGTGCAGGGCTTTCAGATTCAGACGGAGAAGCTTGTCCACAAATGTTGAGATGCTGTGCATCACTTTAACGCTGGTGCTGAGCATTTGACAGCAAGACAGGCGAGGTTAAAGCTCCTTCAATATGCAGGGCAACTTCAAATGTTCCGGGGGGAAAGACTTGTCTGTATATAGGACTTAATGAGGACACCAATTCAAGAGCATTCATGTCTGTTCTTGTCATGCAGCAATAGGAGATGTCAGCTCCAAGCTGACTCACAGTTGACAAAGTATAGGTTATACTGGTTTCAATTGATTGTTTGTTGATACAGGAAAGGTATAGCTTAAAATGAAAAGAAATCACGACATGGTGTTTTCCAATACATTATTTGATAAAAACGACTTAATGTTCTCCAACCATAAGATAGGATTCATGTTTTGTTCATGTATATTTCAACAATAATGCATTTACCCCCCCTGTCTTGTGGGGTTGGGTACAATACATGACCAGAGCTTGATATTTAAAAACTAACATAAACATATCTGCATAAAAACAACAATTCCACTTCAATCTCATATTTAATTGTATTACGTTTTCTTTCACCATTCCTCAATTATTTAGAATGAAGCAGCTCAGATCTGTGATCAGCTGTTTTGGAGCTCAATGCAAGAAATATTCTGAATAGCTACTGAATGAGTCAACATTAATGAATATTGACCAAAACTACCTGAAATGTGAACCGGGAAGCAGAAGATCTGAACTATTGATTACTGATTGTAACACACTGAAATAACAGCTAGAACAAACTTACCCTTGCACGTGATCTTTACTTGTTCCAAATATTGATTTGATGGAGAAAGAGTTGAGGTGGGACTCTCCTGTAAATATTGTCAGCCACAGCTTTTATAAAGCCCTATAGTACTGTGAAGCTAAATGGAGGGCAATCACACGCCGACCACTATTGTTCTGTAAAATAGACTTAACAGTGTAAAAAGTATTCTACAGGACAATAATGTATTAATGATTGTAATTGTTGCCTCAGACATCATATGGCTGATAAAAACAAAGCGTGAAGTAATAACTTGCGTGAAGCGTGAAGTAATAACTTGTCTACTAAAGATATTAGTTCAAGTAAGTTTATGAATTATTAATTCAGGTACAAACTGTTAAATTATGTGTACAAATGAATAATTCAAGGACATTGATTCTCAAATCATTATCTCCACAGATTAATTCAAAAATCAGGATTTATATAAATGAAAATTGAACTAATGAGGAGAATCTCAGTGAAGAATTGGAGGGGGGTCATGTTTGATGAATTGCTCCATGAGACAGTGGTGATATTAAGGCTGCAGGGGACCCTGCTGCATGAATATCATACACCTGAAAGAACAATGAGATGGAGAAGCAGGTGGAGAAGGCCTGTCAAACCACAGGAAGATATCAACTAAGCCTGTAATATGAGGAGAACCACTCAACTCAAAACCATTGAACATCTGTATTTGAATATGCACATCTACAAAAGTCAGTATCAATATCCCTCTGACTCCAAAATCCTCAACCTCAAAACCTCAAACTTCAAACACAAACAGCTTGTTTCTGGAGGAAGAGATCAAGAAGGAGTAGGTGGATAACGAGGAGAATCAGTAGATTGAGTAAGTGATGCTGAGCTGAACCAGCACCTGAGGCCCACATGTGAGCTGTGGATGCACCAATTAGCCTTAGCTGCCTGCCATGCTGATGAAGAAGAACAGTGGAAGAAGTTTGTGAGGCGATATTTGTAAAAGACACTTACATTTATCTGAAGGTTGCTCAACAGACAGAGATTTCTCAACCAACAGACTCACTCGAACTCAGTCCAACTGTAGCAATAAAGCCGGAGTTAGGAATTCAGGAGATTTTAAAGTTAACAGCAAAACAGGTAGACTAAACTCTCCCCTCAGTGCCCCTTCCCGGATGCTCTCACCTAAATGTCACTATTTGTCTCTTCTCTGCAGTCCCAATCAATCCTATTCAAAACTTCACACCACTTAGAAATGACAGGAGGAGAGCCCGCCCCCTCTCCTTCCCTTGGTAATCCTAGCGCTATCTGTTAGCATATGCCAAATTCACCATCTCTCATTCCCACTGGCCTGTTTCTGGCTGTCTTTCCTCTGTTGTTGATTGTTTTCACTTACAGAGCAACGACTTTGTTGGAAGACAACAGAATTGAATAACTGTATGTGAGAAAAAAAGTTTTGGAGTAGAATCAACTACTCCACCAATTAAATTTGATTTTTGTATTATCCTCTCAGCAAATATTTTGTTAATTTTCCATTCTTTCTTCTCTTCTTTTCAGATGATATCGCTGGTCCTCCTGTTCATACTCAGTGGTGCTTTTATGAAATGAAACTGTCCGATTCAAACTGGTAAAAGTTCAACCATGTTTCATCTGATTAAGAAAGATAAAGAAAAAGAGAAGGACTTGGGAAAGAAGGAAAAGAAAGACAAGAAGGATAAGAAAGAACGTATGTCCCAGGCAGAGTTAAAGAGTCTAGAAGAGATGAGCATCCGTAGAGGCTTTTTCAACCTCAATCGAGGGAGCTCTAAGAGGGAGTCTAAGAGCAAATTGGAGATCTCTGGTCCTATCCCTATAAAGGTGGCCACCAACGCGGAGCTCAACCTAACTGAGCGCATTCCCACCCCACAGCAGGATGTGGAGCAAATAAGTACAAGTACATCTGGTGAAGATTGGAAGGGAAATGAACTGGCACATAATCGGAGCTCTGTAAAGGAGAGAGCGGCTAAGTTTGGGGAACTGGCCAAGTTGAATCCTGCAGTGGTTCAGAGGCAGGCGTCTTTTACCCAGAGGAGCAAAGAGGACGGTGCTTTTGATGCTGCAAATCTTTCTGGACAGAACTGGAGTAGGTCTTCCTTGAGGTCCCTCACCAATTCAGAAGGGACCGATATTGTTCATATTCCTGAGTTGGTGGAGAAGACCTACCCTGGTGCAGACCTTGAGCTACCTGCGCTTGTTGCTCCACCGATACCTGATCCAAGGGAACTCGAGCTACAGCGGCGTAACACTGGGGACTTTGGCTTCTCCTTGCGTAGGAGCACCATGCTGGACAGGCACGCCGATGGAGGGGTGAGGCGACATGTGGTGCACTTTGCTGAACCAGGTGCTGGGACTAAGGACAGGGCTCTGGGCCTGGTGCCAGGAGACAGGCTGGTGGAAATAAATGGGATCAATGTGGAAAACAAGAGCAGGGATGAAATCGTGGAGATGATCCGTCAGTCTGGAGATTCGGTTCGACTAAAGGTGCAGCCGATTTTGGAGCTGAGTGAGTTGAACCGCAGCTGGCTGAGGACTGCCCAAGGCCTGCACAAAGATATCTTTGATGTAAGTATTACTGTTGAATCATACTGTGCCCATTTATTGAACAGGTACCAAGTTGAAGACATGAAGACATGAAGTCCATACACCTACTGATTCTACTTCTTCAATCCCATCACATATGTTTTTCATCTATGAGTGCCTATTACTCAAAATGCTGCTTTGTGGTTCCCTATGATGTTTGAGTCTCATAAGACAGATGTTTCTAGATCTAAAGTTTTTACAACTTTTATCACCTGAAATGGTAGTATATGCTGACATTTTGGTATATTTTGGTACCATATTGGTAATTTCTTTTGTCTAATGTGTGGTTTTCACTTGCATATCATGGATTAAAAATGCCTAAATAATTAGTGGAACTGTATTGACACTGGTAAAGTGCTTTTGTGTGTTTGTATGTATGGGGGAGTGCATGTGTGTGTTTTGAAAGAGAGAATGGGTTCTGGAGTATATATAATCCCCCCTCTCTCCCCCCAGTCCTTTGACACTAAACAATGGGATGCTGAAGGAAACAACGGTCCCAACGCCACCACAGCCCATGGCCATATGGCCGTGCTCATTCAGTTCTTTTCGCTTGGATAATCATGGGCAACAAGTAGAGGAGCATCAAGTTAAACTCTTTATTAGCCAGCAAAGCAAACACCTTTATTTTTAAGTGTTTTATTTTGTGGTTGGAGAGTTTAGAGTGAGGGTGAAATAAAAAGGGCAGTGCTGTTATTTGAAGCATATCAGTAATGTTTTCACAGCGCCTTATGTGAATGTCGGCAGTGAACATGAAGGTTTTATTCTGCAACTATAAAATTGGAACATAATAGAAAAAATCCCCAGTTTGTTATTTACATTTTTAGAGAAACTTTAAAAAATGATCTCAAATTTGTGTCATTTCAGTTTAACAAGTGTTAGATATCGTTGAACCATGGAAATTAAGAAAATTAAAAAATATGGCTCAGTAGTACATTTGCCAATCTAAGGGAAATTATGGCTAGTATTCATTTGGATACATATTTATTCAGAAAATAATAGACTAAGTGTGATATGTAGTTTTTTTTGGTAATGAAGGAGATTGTATCCACTTTTTCAGAGCACTTTTGGGTTGAGACTAGGGTCAGATTTAGCTTATGAAAGTTCAGCCATGTTGTGGCACCACAATTGGTTTGTTGTTGTTGTAGTACATTAATAAGATGCACTGTACAAGGCTGATGTTGAGAAACCTGAGGCGCGACTTCAGTGACAGCAGAGAGACTAACTGGTACTGGTGTGTCAGTATCATATTGCGAGCCTCACTTGTTTTGACAACCGTCTGTCTGTTGTGAGACAATATGGTTCTCAGAAACTCACTCGTCCACTTTTGATGAGACTGACCACTTATGGACAAGTGACAATTAAGCAGGCATGCATCTTTTTACATGTGCAGTGTGGGAACAAGCCATCGGGAATCAAAACATTAAGTTGAAGGAACAGAATTGTATTTTAGTAGTGTGATGTTCAAATATTGTGTTATATTGTCTCTATTTGCATCCAATGCATATACCTATTTAACTATGATTTTGCATTATCCTGAACCGTGGGAATTAAGGTGTCCACAGCCAGAGACTCAGTTCATTAGCTCCCCTGGAGGAGACGCTTGTCTCGGTGTCTTACTTTGTCCTACATTCAACCAACCTTGATGATCATCGTAAGAGGGGCCATTTGAAAAAGCAGAAAATGTGCATGTGAGGCTGACCTAGAACCAACAGCACTATTTATAGGTGGTTATAATAAGATCTGGATTTTAGATCTAGAGCTCTGCAACACGGTTAGATACCATATGATGCAAGAACATGCTGGATGAACTTATTTAAAGGAAAAGTTTAACGTTTGTTCAAAATAATAAACTTGTTTAGTTACTGAGAGTTGTATGAGAAAGTTGATGCTGTTCTCATTCCTGAGTTTATCTTACCATACCATAAAGACTGGTGGTGAGAGATGTTCCTGTCCTGATATCAGCATTGTAATGTCACAGACCTACAATAGAATATTGTACTGGTATTAGCACAGATCCAATACCACATACTTTACTGATAAACGCCATAATTTCACATGTGGATAAAACAGTTCCCAGAAATCAATTCTTCTTCACTGCAGCAGCAAATAAGTGCGACTAATGACAACAATATGCAAGGCTTTAATTTCCAAGAACTGGTAGATGTGTTAGGACTTACATTGTAGGGATTTATGTATACAGTGTTAGCAGTATAGAGCAACCAGCAATGATCGAACTGCAGTCACAGTACAGTAATAAGGAGCCTATTACAAAACAAAAACTGGTGAGGATCAGTTACACGCCACTTTCCATCTGTCTGTTGGGTTTTTCTTTTATGGTTTCTGATTACAGTAATGTCAGATGGTTTGCTCTAGGCCGTTAAGTGGGCCCCTCCCCTTCACTCACACGGCTGGTTGGCTGTAATAAAAAAAAAGGAATCCAATGTATAGGGTTGTGTTTTCAAAAGAAAAGCATTTAAATGTGCCATTACATTAATTGTGGTGATTATGATTATGATAATTACATGTCACATTTGAGAAGTATGCACAGTTGAATACATGGAGCTTTTGCTCACTGGATGCAGCCAATTTCCACATTACACAAGAGCAGATCTGTGCTCTCAGGGGCCCCTTGGTTGGTTGGTTTTGTTACTTTTTACTGAAAATCTCAGGAAATAACATATAGAACTTGACCAGATATAATCATGCTGTTGAGATCTAGGACTTTGTTCAGTTTGGTGCAGATCCATAATTTATGTCTGACAGATGTGGAGGATTATTTTGGCCTTGACTGAGTTACGAGCACAACTGAGTGCCATAAAGGCTTTAGTAGAGATTTTGGTTTATTTCCTGCTCTTCATCATACTCACTTTGTCTTACTGTACAGCACTCAATACACGACTGACTGATCTGAGGCACTGGAAGCTGGTAAATTCTCACTTTAAATAGGGGGGATGATTCAGGGACTTAAAGAAAGCAACAAACAAAACCAGTCTGGGTGGGAACTTGCGGAGGATTGCTTAATCCTGTAAGTCTCAACAAGGCGCACAAGCAGTGCTCATACTGTACCATACATCCTCACAGTTTTATATACAGGAATCCTCTCTGTACGTGAGCAGCTGTTCCCTGAGTAATTCTCATTTTATTGTTGTTTTCCAGATATTCAGATGGGAGGGAGAGTGCTTGAGTTTTTCAAATTTCCAGTTGGTTGAGGTTAATCAATAGGTTAAAGGCACTGTGGAGCTAAGTAAGAATGCTGTTTTGCAGGGTACTCTCGACATGCCAGACACCAAAAAGGTGCTGATGATCATGTCTCCTAAACTGGATAACAACATCTGAGAACTCTTACCTGGCCGTTTGAACCTTTTGAGTTTCCTATGAGAAATTGACCTCTGCCTTTGTTTGCTGAACGTTGCCATTGTGTAGTTTATAATTAGTCAGTCGAGCTTTCAGCACCGCTTTTTCATTTCGAGTGGTTGAATGCTGGTGTGGCCTGTGGCATCATCTACTGTAATATCACATCACTGCATCACTTATCTCTCATCCCATACATTTCCAGTCTCTCCGCAGACCAGACACAGTTTTATTATTAGGAAATTAGCAAATGTTGTAATCCACCTCCCCAAACCCCCCAAGCTGCCCATTTAAATGACATCATCCTCATTTCCAGTGTGGGGTTGCCACAGTAGCAGAGAGCATTAGCACAGGCGTGGATTAAAAAGAGGTGGGGCTTTGAAGGATAAAGCTGATATGATAGAGGCTACACTTGAGATTTGTCCTTCCTGCCATTTCTTGATGTAAATTTTCATAATTTAACTCTTTATTTGACACAAGCGCCTGGGCTTCACCTCTATGTCATTTTGTCAGCTGAAGTGAGGAACTGTGAGTGTTTTGACACAGGCATTCATACTTGACATTCTTGGGTGTGTCACTCAAAGCACGTCTGCCAGTGACACATAGAAACTCGTCAGATACACCCTAAAAGTGTCAGTCATGACGAAGGAATATTTTTTATTGTGCATCACTGTGAGTTTCACAAGACCAGTACTGTACTGTGACTAGTATCACGTACAGTACAAACATGTAAACATGTATATATGTTATGTTATGTTATCGCTTTGTTATCTATACATACATCCAGCATCATCCCAGATATCTGTGCAGGTTTCAGTTGAAAATGATCTTTGGCTGTTACGTGAGACCTTTTTTAAATTTTTGCTTCCATCAAATCACAGGAACTACAGGTGAGCACACACCTGAGTGTGAATCCACTGCTCCTCAATCATGTCCACTTGGCCTAGTTTCAGAGAGAAGTTCTGATTCTCAGGCCTATTTACTATAACTGAATTAAATCTGGGTCACATCCTGGAATTTCCAGAGGATGGCAGAGTGTGATCCCATGATTCATTCCTGCTCCCAAAGCATGGATGCTGTTCAAATGTCTGATTTCTGGCTTCTTTTCATGATAGTATGTAAAGACCGAAATCCTAATCTGAAAAAGTGAGCTTGTCTTGATGAACGCAATGATTTTGCTGCATGATTGAACAAATAAAACAAGTTCCTGACACTTTGAGATGATTGGCTGTCACAGGTCTTTAGATTTTCTTTAGCTTTCAATTGGTATTTGTCTGTTGTCTTGGTTAGAGAGTTGTACAAAGAAATAGCAGGAGATGTGGAGAATCTATGAGAAAAGTCTCTGCGCCTCATACTATATATACTATTTCACATGCACATTTTAGAATATATATATATTCTAAAATGTGCACGTGAAAATATATACAACAGTAACTTGTGTATTGAACCCCTGTTTATGTTACACAACAATTCACAACATGATACAAAAAGATTTGATATTATAGAGGATTTAACTGGGTCAATCAGATGTGTTTATGTGTGTGTATAGAGTCCTTAATCTTTAGTGTGCAATAACCATGTGTAGACAAACAGGCAACATGATGCTGTGTCCCAGTAACTGACTCTGGGGATTAGCAGACTGTGATAGATAGACCAGCTAGGCTGTGTGTTTGGCTGCCTCTTGCTGAGGGCTCATATGTGAACTTGTGGGCTTATTGTGAGAAAATAATCACATATAAGATGGTGGGTTTTCTTTTTCTTTGTCTTTTTTGGTTTGAGGATTTAATTTTGCACATTTCAATTAAAATGTCACAGTGCGTTTGATTCTGATGATAGTGGATAAAACTGTGGCGACATTCAGTTGTTATCCCTGTCTCCCTTGAGCTGGTTGTTTGATAGATGAAACTCTTAATGAGGGAGAAGAAGATTGGATTAGCTCATCCCTTCCCTGCCAAGCCTGTTGCAACATTTCCGTGTTTGCCTTGTGCGACTACACTCCTGGGACTGTTGTGCTGAAAGCCTACCTCCAGGCAAATCACCCTACATGTGCTTTTACCAAACAGGTTTTACAGCCATGCAGATCTGACAGCTTCTTCCATTTTAAGCTATGTAAAGAAACGTTTTGTCAGAACTGAGAAAGAAGTATCATTTTAAGTTTCTGTGTAATTCTAAAATGTTTTGGATTTTTATTTACACTTCACATGAATGAAATGCATGCTATTTGTCTTATTTGACTTGCCTCCACTGCTTGGTCCTACAGACTTTTAAGTCTTTAATATAAAAAAATACAACATCTTGAATTGGGTCAGTAGTGTGCCCAACTAGAGGCTTGTGTGAAATAATGAGCTGAAATACTTTGTTTAATAGCTCCCTCTTGTGGTGCAAAATCGCCACAACAGACCAGCACTTCTACAAATACTGTATACTGAGGTGTGTCTTCTGATCAATGCCGATTCTACTGATACTTAAGTATTTTGATTGTCATGTGTAATTGGTCCGCACGCAGAGAAAAGCAGCCTTGTTACAGGCTCATTTCTAACATCAGTCATTGTCACCCAGAAAGTATTTGACTTGTTTTGCACTGAGCATTATTGTTTTATCGTCTCTCATTCCCTTGATAACTTGATAGATTTTGAATTCCCCCTGAATGGGAAGAGAATGTAAAACTTTATGTTTACCTGATGGAAGAGGAGGGGGCTGCATCTCTACAATTCCCTGTCAACAAGATAAGAGAGTGAAAAGTGGCAGGGGTAATTGATGTGGTTATGCAAATCCTATTTATAGCCCCTGTGTGTATCAGCAGCTGTCCCTCTTCTTTCTGCCTGCCCAGCCCCTCTCACATTACCCTCCTCCACTTCTCAGACCACAGCTTTACCATGCTGTGCTGACTGTGACCCCGCCCCTCAAGTTGCTATCCCACTCACTCAGGACTAGTGAGTGTGTGCTCCTTGCAGACCCAAGCCCGACCCTGCCTTGGCCCTGACTGCGCTGCTCCAGTGACAGAGTGAAGATTGGAAGGTTAACCGGGCCTAGAGAGAAGGTAATGGGCTCGGGCCTCTGTTGGACTGTGTGTGTGGTGGGCAGGGGTGATCTGCTCACGGTGTACATGCTCTGCTTAGCAGTTCCATTTGGGCACTGATGGCGCCTCAGAGTGGCCTCCTTTGCTGCTGAAACTATTTATAGGAGTCAGTCTGACTGATGAAACCAGGGCCGGGGGTGGTGAAACATGTTGCTGCGCAATTTACTTTGTTTAGTGCGTAAAGACACATTTTTACCTTTAAATTGCTAATAATATAATTATGTGTAGCCTATGTGTATTTGTTTGATTATTTTCATTATTGATCAGTTATGTTGGTGGGTTTTGCTCTCTGATGTCATGTTTTAAGATTGAGCCTGTACAAATGAAAATACTGACCAGCATTGCTTGTAATTATTTTGAATGTTGATTGAAATGAAGGGCAGTTCTTCATGAAAACTTATAATGAGGGCTTGAGACCGACATGCCACTATGGTTTTGAATGAAGATTTTAAGTCCTGTTTGTTATGTAGGTCTTGTCAGAGCTTTGTGTTCATGTTTCCCTCTTGTCTTCTGCTGTGTGAGGAAGAAAACAAACTCATCTCTTTCATTATGTTGTCCATGTGTTCTGTTCTCAGTGCTGCATGGTTCCACTGCCCTGTTGGTGTGTGACCTGTTGTGTGCAGAAAACAAGTTCACAGTGTCCCACCGCTCACCCCTAAATTCCCGTTCTCCATTGCTCCGCACAGTACAT
This sequence comes from Trachurus trachurus, assembly GCF_905171665.1. Taxonomy (NCBI): domain Eukaryota; kingdom Metazoa; phylum Chordata; class Actinopteri; order Carangiformes; family Carangidae; genus Trachurus; species Trachurus trachurus. The sequence continues at coordinate 12,805,723 of NC_139903.1, read as the reverse complement.
CCTCCTCTTCTTCCTGGCTGTTTGTTGTTTTTTTCTTTCATCATTCCATATATTTATCATCCGCGCCGCCTGGCTTGTTCCATGACTTCTGGCCTACCACCATGGCATACAAATCACGCTTTTCATTCTGGGAGCAAAAGGGAAGTCTTGCTTTTGTTTTTTGGCCTCAGTTTATATCTGCATCTTGTTGCTTGTTAATATTGACAGTTAGTCATTTATGTTGAGAGTGACAAGCTTTGGTCTGAATATGTGGTTTGATTTTTTTTGTGTTGCTTTTTCTTGTGTAGGTTAAAGTTGAGAACAAGCCAGATGTAAGTGCTGCATGTGTTTGGACAGTCTTCATATGATACAAACCGTGTTGTGTGCTGAAACATCTTAACTAACTAACTCATGAACACAACCTTCTGAAGGCTAAAGTTAATTTACTTTAGAGTGGCCCCGGGGAGTTAGCGCGTGAATATTGGACTAGGTGATGACAAGCACTGACAGGCTTTGAGATATAATATAAGCATATACAGGCTGTACCAGCAGCAATTTAGATTCTTTGCTTTAGGTGTTTTGTTTGTAAACCAACAAAAATGATTACATTCAGTGTTTCTCATCATGCATTGTGTTTAGCCTTGGGATCTCACAAATCTGTCATGTGCATTTCCATAAAAGATATTCACATTGCAATTTTTAAGAAAGATTTTAGGTCGAGCACCATTTATATACGTACTCATAGTCCTCCTCTTTCATGTCTGTCACTACTAACTGATGATGAAACCACTAGCAAAGATATGCCACCTTGTGTGTCCTTGTGTGATACAAACAAAACCCATCTCTGAAAGCATCATTAAGTTGCAATACATAACACTCAATACAAAGTTTGTATGTTTCCTTTTTCCCTAACTCAGCTAATTAGGCTCAGTCCATCTCTGATCCATTCTAATGCAGTTTGCCACTAATATCAAGTGTTAAAATTCAAAGGTTGGTCTGATCTGCTTGAGTGATGATTTTGAGATGCACATATAGAAATACATAAGCCATTTTTGAATTATCTTCGATGCAGAGTTTTTGTGCCCGATCTTTGATAGTTCATCTGCCTCAGCTACAGTATGGGAATAATCTGCACCCTTGTCTGCCCTGCTCTGTTTGTATCCAGTCTGATGTAGATAGTCAGCCTCAGACAGTCACTACACCTGGGCTAGACACAGGAAGTGGTCCACAGTCAACTGCGTCAACAGCTGAAACGTCCAATAGTAACGCTACCATGGGGTTAGGAGGACCAGACCCTCCAGGCGAGGAGCAGAGTTCCAGTGGTAAAAAGGTGGTGAGGGTTGTTAGAAGAGTTGTCAGAAGAGTGGTTCCTGCTGCTGCTGCTGCTGCTGCTGCTGGGACGGAGGAGCAGAGCCAGCCTGCTGCTGCCGAGGCGGCTAAAGCTGTGCCCAGACCCGCTAAGGCAGAGAAGGATGATATCTCCATGGGCCTGGCCAGTCTGATGGGCAGAAGTCGAACCAAGGAGCACAGGCCTCGCACCCGCACCCAGGACCGCAAAGAGGAAGAGGTGAAGCAGGAGGAGGAGACAGAAAAAGTGACAGAAGAGGAGGAGGAAAAAGCTACAGTGGAAAAAACAGAAGAGGCTGCGTCCACACCTGCTCCCACTACCTCGGCACCAACCCCCGTGCTGCCGAAATCTAACCCCCTCACCCCTCCAGCTGGATTCATCCCTCCACCAAAGCCCGACCCTTTGGCCCCCCCTGCTGGTTTCGTTCCTGTCTCCAGACAGAATCTTTTGAGTCCTCCACCTGGTTTCATTCCTGCTCCAAAAAAAACTAGTCCAGTGCCCCCAAAACAGAACCCCCTTGCAAGACCTCCAGGATTCATCCCCGCCCCAAAGACAGACCCCCTAGCTCCTCCTGCAGGGTTCATCCCGAAGCCTCGTACATTTGGTGTCAAGAAGCCGGAGGTATTGTGTGAAAGAAGAATTGCACGTTCACTACTTAACCTCGGGGTGGAGCATGCTGTGTGATAATAACAGAGACATTATTGCACATATCCATGAATCTCATTTTGTTTACCCTGACAGGCATCTTCAGCTAGAGTGTATTTGCTTCTAGACATGTTGCAAATTATGATGTCATCATAATTAGGCTACAGCTAATCTTTGTAATGGATAAAATAACCAAAACTCCACAGGACAAGTTGCTGTTTATCCCTGACAAAAACTAGTCTTGATATAATGAAGCCAGCCTGAATAAGTGAAGCAAAGCAGGGCACATGCACCAGCTCATGATCAGACTTCATCAGTGGGTATAAGGGGCATGCTCATGGACCACACTCTGCTAGTCCGGTCAGTTGGAGTTGTCTATGAGCACTGAGCTGGGACTCATTACTGTCACATTCTGCAGACAAAGCTTTGAAGCTGTGCTCTGTCTGCTGTAGTGTGGACCACTGAGGCGGGGGCTTCAATGATCTTTTGGGATGCTTTTTAGAGAAAGGAAGGAATCAGGATAAGAATTCACATTCAATTTCTTTTAGACTACACATATCTGTAATTGTTACAAGTTAAATATCCTTTTCTTAATAACAGTTGATCAGAAAACCATGATCCCACTTTGTCAGGTGTGTCTTAATACATACATAATTAAATTCAGCCTGAGCTTAATGTGTAGTATTGAATATTATTGTTAATATTTCGATTTGTACCTCAGGCAAGATTATGTTTTGTCCTGAAAATGTTGTCAACAGATGTCCATGAGATCTGGCAAACAGTTGGGTATTTGGAAATAGAGCAGAGGATTTAATTTTAGAGATATGTGCATGTTTGCTGCTTCGGGGAGAGATTCGGGTTTCAGTTATTGAAAGCAGGATCAAGATGTCAGCTGACACCAAAAGGCCAAAACCACTTTAAGTGGACCCCACAGTATATTTGTGTTTGACTAAGCATTCTTGGAGGTCTGTGCTGCCTGGATATTTTACTGATAAGATATCACAGGACCTACATATCAACTGAAACAAAAAGCATGTTTCTGTTGTTGTCATAATAGTAGGATAGAGCACGCACATCCAAAGTATTACAGGTGCAGGACTAACAAACAAACAGACTTTAAGAAAACGGGTGAAGTCCGCACACTGTTGTAGCTCCTCAAATGTTTATTGTAGGCTATAAGATCAACGTTTCGATCACATAGATCTTTGTCATCTTCGTCTGTTGTTGACATGACACACCTCAGCCATAGCCAATAAAAACAAATGACTACCTAATCACTGGGAATATTGAGTCACATCCAGTTCCAACTTTTAGCATATAACTTTACAGAGCAAAACAGAGTGTAAAATAACCATTGCAAAGACTGTATTTAGACTTAACATGACCGAAAAAGAGAAATTAATAATGTGCAGATTTTTTAAAGATGTAATTTTATCCTGATTTAAACTTTTTATCTTTACTTTTTATTTATGAAATACACTGTCGAGCTTCAATGCAAATCAGATCAAGCTATATACTACTGATCCAAGTGCTGAAGCTGCAGACAATTACAAACCAATGATGTTGAAATTTTGATAGTTCAGTATCAAGTGCGGATGACTCCACATGAAGCCAAGATGCAGATTCGCTTCGCCACAGGAAGCACTTGTTTTATTCGCCCCTTCGCTCGCATGGACTGGAAGTTAACTGGAATATTCACCACTGTTATTTGCATGCATGTGACCGCAGCCTATACTGTCAGACAAGGCGTAGAAGCACTGACAGTGTTTTTGTAATTAAGACTCAGACTTAGAGATATTTTATTGATCCCAAAGGAAATTCAAGAATCCAGACATATAATGTAAGAAGGGCACAGAAAAGCAATATAACACAGAAAAGTAAGAATAAATATACACTATTTACATCCATATGAAACAATGTACATACATAATAAAGAAAAAAAGGAAAAACGGTACCAAATTACAAAGAATTCCTCTAGGGATGGACAGAAGCTACGCAGCACAGCGTTACATTTTTGGGAACAAACGTCCCTTGTAGTTGGTCGTACTTTTGGATGTGTTGAAACATTAATATCATGCTCATCGTCATCTTCCCATGTTCACTCCATCTCTGTGTGCATGTTTGTCTGTGTGAATATTTACATACACTGTGTAAAGGTAAAGGAGACATCTTTTCCCCCTGTGGCTTCCAATGGCAAACCGTCCCCTGTTGCACAGCCCCAGGCCCCGTCCACACAGAAAGAACAGGTGTGTCTTTATCTTGCTGCAAAGCTTCACCTAACAGTGTGTTCAGTGTGTGAGGTTTTTTTTTAATGGAATGCTTCTACCTGCACATTCACTTTTTTTAGTTTGTCTCAAGTGGACAATCATAGACAGTTAGGCTACCTGTGTGGATCATTGATTTTACTTTCTGGCTACCCGTTGTGCAACTACTACTATTCGGCTGTAGGTTCCAGGGCTGATCCCCTCTGAGGAAGATCACAAACGTGTGAAGAGGATCTTCACCATCAATGGCAACGATGTAACATTTTTTTTTTTTTTTTTTTTTACCTCAGTTTGTTTGGTTTGCACCTGCCATGTTTTACCAGCCCCTGTGACCAGCCTGTGTCAAGTGCTTGAATCCCCAGATAGAGGAAATTATCCAAGTCCTTTTCAGGCTGTCCCATGCTTTCCCCCACTGCAGATAGGTTTCCTTTTACAGAGACGCCCCCCAGGAGAGTCGGCTACTTTGTGTGAAACATGACTCTTTGAGAGATAATGTCTCTGACTCACAAGTTAAGGAGATTAATTCAGTCACTTCTGGAAAAAGGCGTAATTGGAAATATAAGATGGACTTGTTGAAAATGATGAGAAAAGTACTCGTGGATAATTTGGTAACTGTTAAGAACCTTTATGTTGGGCTCATGAACATACAGTGTATGCATGATTGAAATTATACACTTATATGAGATAGTTGTACCTTTCTTTATTTCAGAAAAGATAACAGCATGAATTATTTGACTCTTGTGGCTGACCTGTACACTTCTGATGATGGATTTATACACCTTTACTTCTCTTGTTGCCTTCCTCCCATTAATTCTATAGTATTTATTGCTTTATTTCTACAAGATTAAGAGGAGCACCTAATGTATGAATTTTGGGATTATTTTTTCAATGCTGGATTATATGGCAGTGTCTGGTTACTTGTTGCTATTCTTTTTTTTTTAACTTTATCTTGCCTTCACCTCCTGTTGTCTCAAATTATGTCCCATGTCTCTTCTTTTGCTTCTCCGTGGGTCATTGGATCCTGACTTGCCGCTGTCCTCTTTGCTGTTTGCATGGCTAGCGTGCCAGAGGCCACAAATCCTCTCAGGTACAGGCTGCTCAACCGTGAGTTCGCTGTACTCTCTCGCCTGTGGAGAGCTGGAATCCATGCTTGCTCTCCTCTATTGACCCCTCTCTGCCCTACTTTGTCCGTGCCTGTCTGCCTGCCTGTCTTTTGTCCCCATGCTGCTCTCTGTGGTTCAGTTCTGGGTTCATGTTGAGGACCTGGAATGTACTAAAGTGACATTAATCAGTGGTTAAAGGGAATTTGGAGGCTTCTCGAGAAGGATTTAGAGGCTCTTAGCAAAAGGAATGTTTAATTCTATCAATGTTGCTTTCAGTTTACAGTTAACACAATGTGCAGCTGTGTATTGTCTTGCCACATTTGCACTCCACATGCACATGTAATATGCAGCTATAAACAATTTATCAAATCTGTTGAACTTAAAAAACCTTTTCAAATGTGTGTCTATGTCTCAATTAATCCCTGAATTAACATGCTGTGACCCAGTATCTTTACATTTTATATTACATTACATCTCTGTGTTAATGCGATACAATTCCTATAGCTGAATTTACAATTACATCACATCACACTATTTCGCACTTGACTGCATGGGGCCTGGCTTTTATACCTTTACTGTGTGCTACTGATCTTGTTAACTGTGACTGTTAATGTGGCAGAACATGAATTTTGTGCCCACAGACCAACACACTGTACTTTAATGCACCTTGTAATCCCTGTTCATTAATGCATTAGTGCGCTAATTCTTTTATGGTGAATCTCTTGAACGGCTCATTTATTCTGATGCCACTGCTTGACTTACTATGGCGCTGTATGACTGCTGCTGGTCTCGCTGCAGTGTTTTGTGTTTTTATTTTTTACTTTTAATAATAATTTGTGACTCAATTTGAATTTCCACTGCACCCCTGATTTGCATTGTCTGGATTGTGCTCTTTGAAATCGCAAATTGAATGCAATGTTTAGCTGAATCCAGTCACTTAAAATAAAATGCTGACGTCTCAGCTGACTTCTACTTCTTCCCTTCTCCAGTCCAAACCAGTAGAAGACCCTGTGGCCCTCCTTCAGGCAGCACACTCAGCTGCGGCTCAGGTCTGGCCATGCGGCTACAACTCACTGTAGCAGTGTTTGCATCCCCATCGTGTGTCAGAGTGATGTGTGTTTTGTGGTTTTCATGTCTGATAAACTATAGTGAGCGATGAGTGGGAGGATTGGCCAGTATTTAGTGAGGCAATCCCACCACCAAGAAAGTCCAGGATATGTCTTCCCCGTGGCTCTACCTGTTGAAGCAGATAAGAGAGGTTCCCTCCTCAGGGTCAGCTCTCAGTAGTTAACTTCCTGTCCCTACAACTCAAACACAGGGAGACAATTCAGTTTTGTTGTGAAATCTTAAATTTGATGTTTTAGAAACAGTTTGTCATATGTCTTATGAACTTACGTATTTTTGCGTATGTGTCGTGTTGATGTTTTTGTGTATGTGATGATGAAGCCCTCCCCCCATCACCCATGATTGTGTGACATCTTTGAACACACTCACAATGAGTTTAATCTTGTTGGTCTAATTCTTGGGCATGAAATACAAAAATGAACCATCCGCAAAAAATCATACATGTCTTTCATCTGTTTTGTGTGACCTGCATGTTTAGTGTTAGTGAATATCTCATTTGTGGTATTCCATTTATGACATTTTCCATCTGCCAACCGTCATTTTGAATGTATAAAGTTCAACGTTCATATAGTTTCATCTCATACTGATTGTGAACCTGTTCTTACAGGGGAAGACAGAGGAGCAGATAACAGCAGAGAAAGCCTGGTATAACACAGAAAAAGTATGGCTTGTCCACAAGGATGGATTTTCCCTGGGTTAGTAAACACTTTTCTTCTTTTGTAGGCAGTGTGTGTTGAAAATATTCTAAAGTGAATTCTGAATTCAGTTTCTTGCCAGAGCTGGTATGTCTGATTGCAAAACTTTGGACCTGTGTGTTTGAAGCATAGAGAAAGCTTTTGAAATTTTAATGTTAAAAGAGGGCACCTGAATAGTCTACACACCATTTTACCTCAGGCTGCGTGTAATTAGATTAACTGTGTTTTCAACATTGGCTGCTTGTTTCATTTTAGACATTATTAAAATGGATACAGCTGCCACACATTATCAGACATGTAAGATAAGATGAAGCTTTTGCACTCAGGGTGAGATCGTATGTCATGATAAATTAACTCCACGCTTTGTGGCGATGCAGCAACTCTTTTGAAGACAGAGGTAGGCAGCCTGCCAGAGGGGAAGGTGAAAATCCGCCTGGAGAGTGATGGATCTTTATTGGAGGTGGACGAAGATGATGTAGAGAAGGTATTTAATCATCAGATCAACTCTGAACCTCATCAATTATCAATGACGCCGGTGGAGTTTGTGAGAGACCTCTGACTTTGAACTCCAGGCAAACCCGCCGATGTTTGACCGAGTGGAGGACCTGGCCTCTCTGCAGTATTTGAACGAGTCGAGTGTGATGCACTCCCTTCGGCAGCGCTACAGTGGCAACCTGGTGCACACCCACGCTGGGCCGAACATGGTGGTCATTAACCCCATTAGCGCCCCCTCGATGTACTCCGAGAAGGTAGGCCGCAGCCTGTGCATATGATGACTCATCTCTTGCAGAATAATTAAAATGAGCAAACTAACAAAGCGTAATTGATATGTATGACCAGTCCTCTATGAATTTGTCCCCCTCTTCCCAGGTGATGCAAATGTTCAAGGGCTGCAGAAGGGAGGACACTGCCCCTCACATTTACAGCATGGCCCAAGCCGCTTATAGAAACCTCCTGACCACTCGCCAGGATCAGTCCGTTGTCTTGCTAGGGAAGAGTGGGAGTGGCAAGACCACCAACTGTCAACACATCATCCAGTATCTTATTACCATTGCTGGCAGCACCAACAAAACCTTTTCTAGTAGGTTTGAAAGGACCAAAACGCTACATAACAATAATAAAAATTCAGTATGAGTGTGTGTTGTTGTTTGTCCCTTAAATGACCGTACTGTCTGTGTCTTTGTGGTCTGTAGCAGAGAAATGGCAGGCGGTCTACACTGTTTTGGAGGCATTTGGAAATGCCTCTACCTGTATGAATGGGAATGCCAGTCGTTTCTCCCATATTGTTTCGTTGGACTTTGATCAGGCGGGCCAGGTGACCTCAGCCTCCATCCAGGTACAAACACACACATTCAGCTTTTTAACTCACTGGCACTTCATTACTAACTCTCCAAATACTACGATCTCACAACACAATGTCATAAACTTGTATAGACCTCCAAGCTTTGTTTTGCTTACACTGAATATAATGAATGTGATTTCCGGTCTTTCAAACATCCTGTTCTGTTGTGGCTTTGCAGACCATGCTTCTGGAGAAGGTGAGGGTGACAAGAAGACCAGAGGGAGAGTCCACTTTCAATGTCTTCTACTATCTGATGGCTGGAGTAGACAGCTCTCTCAGGTCAGTTATGCCCATTAAGTATACAATACACAGCTCTGCACTGGATTGATACAGTATTTAGTAGTATGTTGCAATGATTCAGAAAACATGACTCATATCTTCCCTGATGGTGTAGGAAAAAAACAGACATGAGAGATGTTGATGTCTTGTTTTTGTGCTGTTCTCATTTCACCAGAACGGAGCTGCATCTCAACCACCTAGCTGAAAACAATGCGTTTGGAATCATGCCTCAGACAAAGGTAAAGACTTGCTTGTTAAGGGGAGGCTGGATTGGCCTTTTTCCACAAGCAGGAATGGAAACAAAAATATTACTTTTACCTGTTATAAAGATGAGTGTTAAACATCACAGGGATATCACTTTGATCAACATCTCTTGATCAGCTGATTAAGGAACTCTTGGCTTTTTAACATCTGCCAGAGGCATGGAAACGAAACAACATTAATTAGCCTTGTCACGGTTTACTCATAACAAACAAACAGTATAAATGAGAATAGTTGAAATTTGCTAATCTATCACAGGCCAGTCTACCTCCTAAAATGGTGCTTATATTACTTTAAGACATTGCATGACTGATAGTGTAATAAGGAATTTTAGTTTATCATTATATTTTTGCTATATCTGTCAGGCTGAGGATAAACAGCGGGCCTCCCAGCAGTTTTCCAAGCTACAAGCTGCGATGAAGGTTCTGGGGATTAGTGGTGATGAGCAAAGAGCCTTCTGGCTTGTCCTCGGGGCCATTTACCATCTTGGAGCTGCAGGAGCTACTAAGGGTGAGATTTTCTGAACCCACCACTTGGTTTACCTTTTTATATCTTCGTCGCTCCTTGATGTGCTTAATGGTATTCATAATAGAACACACAGCAGTCGCAAAGATGCGAAGGATCATCCTTGACGCACACACACACACCCACAGACTCTACAGTACATGATGAAATCACTTGTATTAGCCCGGAATGACCCCTGTTAGCAGAAATCTCTTTAATAACTCTTAATGTAATGTCTCAAATGTAAAGCCTGCATTATGTCACTGTAGGTAACATCCCCCGTGTGATGCAAGGCAGCTGTAATTCAGATAACTGAATTATGCATTTGCACTTTAAAAGAGTCAGTGAGCAGGTTGTTGGACTGCTCCATCACACTGATCTACAGCTCAGATTCATTCTGGGATAACTGATTGGAGATTCATTGTCACAGTTTTATCCTACAGGATCTGGCCTGTCGTCTCATATTTTGTGTTAAACTCATATGATTCCTATGTGAATGATCATTTTGAATAAACAACCAAAAGAAAGTGAACTGAAGCTTTGTTAGGGAACAGTTTTGTAGCACAATGACATAAAAAAAACACCCATCAATCTTATTCCGACATTAAGGTCTGACTTAAGTTTTATCTTAGATGATAAGAATGCATCCGACAAATACAAGTAACAGCAGCTTTCTCAAATACAAGGATTTGTTCTTGTCTTTTGAAGCTGTGTGTATGATGAAACCTAACATAAAACAGTCTGATTGTTTTTTCTTTTGTAGCTCTAAAGTCATAGATATGCCTCTCACAGAGCATTTGACTTTCATTTTAAAATTAGATATCTGCCATTTAAAGAGTCTGGAGCCATGAAAAAGAGTTTTATCAAGGCTGAGGTTAATATTGGTCATATTTTATTTCTGAATATGAAGCACCCTTCAGTTTTTCAAGGACAGAATTATTTATGGTTTTCAAATAAATGCCTGTCCAAACAGAGACAGAGATAGAGAGCAAAGTTGTTGTTTATTCACATATAATATGACATCTTAGAGAAGTAGAAGTTTTGGATTCTCTATATATTATTCATTGGAACTTCTCGCCAGTGCAGTTTGGCAAATTTAGCAAAGTCAAACTGAGGTTACATCAAAAAATATAGAAACAATATTGTGCCACTGCTGTGCAAATCATTTACCCTGATGTCTCCCTGTCTCTGTTTTGGAAACTCTTAACAAATACAGCATATTAGAATAACTTATAAGATGAAATACAGTGTAGGACTGCAGTGGCAGGAACTCTGTATTTGGTGTTGTTGATATGTCTGTTCATTTTTCACTCTCTGACTGCACTGTAATTGCCAGTCACTTATGCAGAATTGCTTGCCAAAGTATCTTCAGTGATTCCCTCCAGCTGGCTGCCAATCTTTTTGATGGCAGTGTAACACCATCCAGGAGCAGTTCTGAAAATTCCCAGCAATGAATATTGTCCTGCGTAGCATCTGCTGTTGGGAATACAGACCCTAAACAACTTTGTTCTGATCGGCAAATTAGCGAGTGACTTATGGACTTGGATTCCTATTCTCCCATTAAACACAAAGTGGTTCTTATGAAGACACAATACAGAATGGAATAGAAGTTATGACCGTAAATTGATTACCATTAGATTTTGCCTCCCAGCTGTGAAGACACTCCACACCTTCGAAGAATGCCTGTGGTGCCAGGACTTTTTTTGTGATACATTTTCCATTGTTTTTTTGTTGCAGGCAGATACATACCTACCACAAAAAACACAACAAAGACAAATAATACAAAACTAAAAAATAGAAACAAATATAAACTCAAAAAGCACTGTGGCAACCCTTCGCTCCACACACACCATAGTTTCCCATTTAGAGTACCATAATATGTGCAGGTGTAAAGGATCCAAAATTTAACAGAAGGTAGAAATGGTGATTACCGCATTTCTTAATTTTTTTTATCTGCCATCATTTTATACACTGCAGTTGCACCATACACTCTTGACACTTACAGGACTTTATTTATATTTTGGCTTTTACATACAGTATAAAAAGTATATAATAGATGATCTCTGGCAGCTCTGTGGTGAAACACAAGAGGGCAGCAATGATCTCTAATCCACCAGAACTAATTACAAGGACCACCGGAAACAGGCTCTTCTCTGTGTATTGTACTTTCAACACTTATGACTGATTAGTGCAGTTAGAAAAAGGCTTACTGCATTGAGATTTTTAAGAGCAAATATTGTACATGTGTATTTTTTTTTGTCTGGAATAGTCATAAACTTCCTTAATGTTTTATTCAGTAATATTTAATTATATTGCCAAACCCAATTTCATCTTTGATGTTTTACCAGAATTAAAAATAGCTGTGGTGGCGAATATCTATCAAAGCTAATATTTAAATGTCTTTGCTTGTCTTCCCAACCATCCTGCTTATCATCATGAAGAGTGTGCAGGGCTTCTGCAGTGCTGATGAAACAGATAGAGCCCACTACTCTGTGTGAGAAATCCCCCAGGTTCTGTTTTATGTCTTAGAAGATACCACTTCATGGTGGATTAAAACAGAAGTTTGCGCTCATATCTGCATGTTTCCATCACTCCGCCAACAGATTAAAGAGAAACTTGTCTTTTCTGACAGAGGTCTTTATGTAAATAAATTAATTGTGTCCCCACTAATGATAAGTTTTGCTTTCATTCTCAAGATGATAAAAGGGGCAATTATTACTTCAACTTCACAGACAGTTTTTCAACACTGAACAATAGAAACTTTTACTTATAGAGGCTTTTTCCCCCCCATGATGTATAGAAGTCTCCAAGCCGGCAGCATTTTCACCATGCTTTTAGTGCATGTTCTCACCAGCTGTGTCAGTGTCAGCTTGACCAGAACATAATCCTACCCTGTCACAGAGAGAATTGTCACAAAGCTCCCAGGCTATAGCCATGCGCCTGTGGTAGTTGGCAGAAGGGCTAATGGACGTTTTCATGCATGTGTCTCAGCTGGCAGGAAACAATTTGCACGTCATGAGTGGGCCCAGAAGGCAGCCTACCTGCTGGGCTGCACCCTGGAGGAGCTCTCCTCCTCCATCTTCAAGCACCAGGCCAAGGGCACCCTGCCCAGAGCTAGTACCATCCGCCAGGCTTCTGACGAAAATGGCACAGCAGATGCAGGTACTCCACAGACCGCATTTACCAACAGACTCTTTCTTCTTCATTTCTCACAGCACCCCCTACAACTCCCACCCCCTTTCTATTTCTCTTTGTCACTTTCACTCTGTTTCCACACACACACATACACACATTTCCCTCCACTCATCACCTGAGGGAAATTGCATGCTCTGGAAAAAGTAAAGCTTATCTTAGTAATGAATACCACAGCTTTACAATGGCTATTGACAGATAAGTGCACACACTATGTAGAGACAAGCAATTTTGGATCCACTCTTCATTCATTGTCCTTGAAATCATAATTGCCTCACATTGATTTTTCACATGTGCAGGTCTTCAGACTTCCATCAGAACTGCAACATACTTTGAAGGGCAGGAGGATACAGTTAAAACTGTTACGCAGCAGGGATGAGCAGAGTTGACCTCTGTTTCACCTTCCCTTCGTCTCCCCTCACACATGAGCATACAGTCATAGATGTCTCTGTGCATGCATGCAGCCATGCACATACTCCCAAGCACCCTAAATTCCCTATTTTAAATGATAGTGGACTGAATTAACAGAACTTAACAGGTGGCCATCGCCTCCAGGCACAGAGGGGCTTATTCGTTGTTTGATCTGACCAATCCAGAAACACCTGAGTCCTTACATGACACTGCTTTACAGTGATAATTTCCAACTCATTTTGAATACTTAATGCCTTTGGTCATAATATGTTCAAATGTAGCACATTCTTTTAGAAGCAAATTTAGTGAATGTTGTTTTAGTCTAGATAAAAAATATAATTTCCTCTTCTGCTTCACCTGGCCTTCGTGTTTTCTGTTGATGTAGATTGCTGTGAGCTGACTGTTTCTGTCTCTGCCTCCTTCTCATACCAGGATCCAAGGCGACCGCCATGGAGTGTTTGGAGGCTATAGCATCTGGGCTTTACTCTGAGCTCTTCACTATCCTCATTTCTTTAATAAACCGGTCAGTATTAGTGATGCAGTGGTTTACTGAAGCTCTATCAAACTGAGGATGTCATTTGGCTGCATCTTTATATAGTGGATACATAATGTTTTTTTTTCCTTCAGTTCATAACTTTACAAATCTCGACATAGTGAATAAAATGAATTTTGAGGGGTTTAAATTGCTCAAACCATGTTGTTTGGAATTTACACGTTTAGGACAGAATTTGGAATATTTATGGTCAAGGTTACAATCAGGCATGTGGTGGAGAGAGCTAAGGTTAAGGCTAGTTATATGCAGTGAATGTAATCAATACAACATCATCTCAAAGTGCTAATATTTGTGTGTATGTGTGTCTTCGCGTGTGTGTCCTGTGTGCTTCAGGGCCTTGAAATCCAGCCAGCACTCCCTGTGCTCTCTGCTCATCGTGGACACACCAGGATTTCAGAACCCCAGGCTGACGAAGCGCGAGTGTGGTGCAACCTTTGAGGACCTCTGCCACAACTACACTCAAGAACGTCTGCAAACACTCTTCTACCATCGTACCTTTGTTCAGGAGCTGGAGAGATACAAAGAAGTAAGTGTACACGCATACACATGGCCTCATTCTCATTGTCTTTTCTCCTCCTGTGTCTTTGTCTCTCTCCTTTTGTCTGCTGCTTATTCACTGATACTTCTACTCCAATAGTGCATGTTCACACATCAGATACACCATCCCTCCCACCTGTCACAAGCTGTGACAAGCTAAAGTAGCTCATGTGATAGACTTTCTCATTAGTGATGCCAGTCTTCACCTCCTCTGCAGAGATCAAAGTAGAGCCACTCGTAACTGCCGTTGGGAGACACGCCCACCAGCACAGGAGTGGTGTTGCTTTATGATGAAGGAGCAGTGTTGGACTGCAATAATTGGCCACAGTCATCCCTGATAATTTAAGATATATATATACAGTATATATATTTTACGTAAAAATATATTGTCGGTCACTGCTGTCCCAACTGTCTCAACTCGCATTCCTCTTCTTACTCAAAACTCAGCTGATAACACTCTAAAGTTAAGCAGAGATTCTGGTTGTATTACTTTTAATACTGTGAAGCAGGATCCTGGGATTTCCCTCCCACATTCCCACCCACATCTTCTGCCTGGGAGAAAGGGATTTTTAAGCAAAATGGAAGTATTGCATAAACCTATGTAGTGTAATTCTCTCTTTTCAGTGCATCTTGAAAACAGAAGAAGCTGTGAAACTGTCATTGAAAACTAGGTCAAATTCATTTGAAACAGCCGACAGTAACAACATAGCACTGACGGGCAGGTTCAACTGTGACACACACAACAGGCATATGCCTTATATTGTCAAATGAAATACCGTTGCATGCTGCTGCTGCGTGGATTGCTCTTGTTTTTCACTGACTCTCCGCAGCAGAGAACAAAAACCACTTAGGCTACTTTTCATACACGGTCAGCTAGAACACTGGCATCTGTCATGGCCACACTATTAGCACAGCCAACATTTTCCCACATTTCTAGTGCGGCATGCACTTTGTCACTCTGAGCTGCCGTGCGCCTGTTTTGCTCTGGTGAAGGTAATTTAGTATATTTATTTCCACTCTATTCCACAAATGTTATCATCCGCACCAGTAATGAAATCTGTTAGCTTTTTGATTTAACTATAGGAGAAACTATTTTAGTAAATGCCAAGTGTTCTTGTTATTATAATAGATCTTTTTTTTTTTTTTTTTTTTTTTTACATTTTACATGTTTTCAATGTCCACAGTGGAAGTAATACCTGCATGGACATTAAATAAATCTGGAGCTGCAACCAGAGAATGTTTGGCAAATGACTGACAAGGTTACTACACTGATTATCGATCAGACATGGCTATACCTGGGCCTCTCTGTTGAAATCAACGTTCATGTTTATTTTACATCTGAGAGGGCTCAAGACAATGTTGGATCAGAGTTATAAGTGAGAGACCAGACTGGAACTACTGCCTCAAGAAAAGGGATAATAGACTCCTCTCTCAGAGAAACATGCTCACTCACAGTAACAGTCCCATTTATATACGTACACTCAGTTTTAAAGAACTAATTTTTATTCCTTTATATCTTCACACCACCCTTTACTCAGCTTCATATCAGACCCCTCTTGAAAATATTTAACTATATACATAGAAAGACATTCTCCTAGCCAACTATACTAGAATGTGCAATGTCAGCTTCTGAATGACTGTGTTTCCAAATGATAATGTAAGGATTTTTTTTCAGTATGTTCTATTTTTAGTCTCAGAAAAAAATAACTCTATTTACATCTAACATTACAAAAAAACAACGCTTCTCTGTGACTGTCTTCCTGCAGGAAAACATAGAGCTTGCCTTAGACGACTCTGAGCCCAGCACATCTCTCTCTGTGGCAGTTGTAGACCAAGCCTCAAGCCAAGCACTGGTGAGTACAATGCTTTATTGTGTCTCTTTTAACATTTCTCTTTATTCTCACTTGCATAGTCACTTACTTCCATGTACAGTATAAATCTGGTATTTGTATAATGACTGCTCCTCAGAACAGCCAAAGGGACTTGCATGCCTTTCATGATCTATTTTCACACAGTACTCTCTGGGCACCCTGTTTATATTTAACAATGAATATCAGTTTTAGGCATCAGATGCTTTTTTTCACCCCTTTCTGTGAGTTTTGAAATATTGAATGGTGTTGTTTGGCAGAGGCTAGAAAGAGGGTAGCAGCAGGAAAAGAAAGGTTAGTCAATTGACTTTAAGAAAGAAAATCAATGTTTGGCCTTTTGCAGTCTGTGATCTGCACCATGGAAACAGAAATGGCAGAGTTTAGAGAGCCACAGATCACTTTGGTATAATTCCAGGGTGTTTGATTTGAGTGCTTTACTTTTTTAAAATGGTCCTCATTCTAATGGGATTGTCATCAGAAGCAGTGAACTGTAGTGCATCACACTAAAAACCAAAGGGAAAAAATAAAACACTGATTCCTTAAAGTCATTTCTAAAGTCAGTTCTAAAGATCTGCTGCTGGGAATTAAAAAAAAAAAAATCATCAAAGATTTCTTTTCCACTGTCAAGATGATATTTTTTTCCCTGTTGTAGCCCAGATGTCCGTTATCACAAACAGCCTTAATGCTCAATTCATTGCAAACCTCATAGTTGTCATATGTCTCTTCCAAACGGATACTCTGTGTTATATTTGCAGCCAGTGTAGTGTGCAGTGTTGATAAGGATGTCTCTAGTGTAACATACAGATATCTGCTAAAACAGTTTTTGGTTTTGTGGGTTTGGGATTCCCATGGCGGATCCAACCACATTAACCATCTTACTCTACGTGTCTTTAGCCAATAAGTGCATGACTAAAACCTCTTACTTGGGTTTGTTATAGATTATCGGAGACTCTGGCCTTGGCAGTTGTACATAAGGGGAGTTTCGATTTGTACTGAGCTCAGACTTCAGACAGCCTTGACAAATTATATATTGTTTGGAAGTTTTGAGTCGAACAATGCGTACAAAGCAGAAAATGATCAGCATATCACTGCGACAGCTGTTGTTAAGGAATTGGCTCAGACTTATGGCTATGGCATACAGATACCACCACTACAGATTTTAAATTCCCTATCTCTTTTTCTATTCTTGTTCAGACTTCCTGGTTGTAAAATTTAAAGTTACCTCTCAAAGGAGAACAGACTGATGACTATGATGAAAGGGGTTGAAGAACAGTAACCCTTTTATTCTGGGTGAATTAGCTCTGGCTTGTATCTGGTAACAGGTTAAACATCTGCAGTGGGTGCTAATATCTCTGCCGAACTACCCAATGAGGTCTCATTTACATTTACATGAGTGGTGTCCTGGAAGAAGGCAGCATAAACCTTTGCCATGCACTCATTCCATGATCACCAGTGCTGGAGTGGGTTGTATTTTCTTTTCTGAGTTCACACTAATTAAAATACTAATTGTATTACTTTTTAATCCTTTCTCCCCCGCTACTCCTCATATTCATGAACTCCTTTTTATTTCCATTTAGATTATAAGGAAACGCTAAATTGATGATGCTATTATTGTAGCAACTGCTGAAGGGCACAGAGAGTACAAATGCTTTTGAAAGTTTAATTTCCAATGCTAATATTAATATTAGGCCTGTGACAACTGACTCATACTGGGGAAAACATTAAGCAAACTTCTTTTACTGACAATTAGGAAAGCGACTAATATTTACTGAAACTCTGACTATAGAGGCCAGTACCTGGGATTTGAAGGACCGATTCCCAAATCTCTCATAAGTAGCTTTATTTTCTTTTTTTCTTGTATCCCGGAGGTGGATAAACAGTAAAGACTGAAATATCCTATGATTCATCTGTGTGTTCTCATTAAATAAAGTAAGCTTAATGTCCTTGAAGAGAAGTGGATTGTTACTTGCTGTATCCTGTTTTGTAGCCTCTAGGTTTTTATTGTGTATGAGGACTGTCAGTTATCATTTCAGAAGCTGGCTTTGCAGTAAAGAGAGTTGAGTAGGTACAATGGAAAGTAAACTAAAGCTGCAATCTGGTTAATTTCAGTGAAATAGTCATGTCTGCTTATGTAAAACAACATTTTCTGAGCATGTGAGGATTGCACTAACACGACGTCTGACCTTAGTGCGCCTGTGTGTCTGTGTGCATTCCTGTTTATTTAACAGGTGCGGACAGTTCGAACAGATGAGGCACGAGGCCTGTTGTGGCTGATGGAGGAGGAGGCACTGCAGCCGGGGGGATCAGAGGAAACACTGTTGGGACGTCTGTTTAGCTACTATGGACCTGCTGAGGGCGAGAGTAAAGGCAAGGAGAGGACACACACACACACACACACACACACGCACACGCACACACACGCACACGCACACACACAAACACACACACACACACACACACACACACACACACACACACACACACACACACACACACACACACACACACACACACACACACACACACACACACACACACACACAGAGTCAAGCTTTAAGCTAATATGAAGCATGGTAAGTGTTCTGTCAATGGTCTTCAAGGAAACTGACAGAAAATTGTAATCATCTAAATAAAAAGAACTAATATGAACATTTAATCCAACTATAATATGTGCTATATTGATATTAATGATGTTGACAGCTTTCATCCCTGTTGTTGTGCCATGAAATTTGCGATTTCGTCTGTGAAAGCAGAATCACTCGTAATTCCACTCTCTATGTTCTTTCACACAATTTAGCAACTGTTATTTTAGCTTCAGTTTCAGCTAAATACAATTTTTTAAAAATGTGCTATGCATATGTGTCTCATGTGTTGAGAGACTTATCATATCACTACTCCTCTTTTGTGTTACGGTTCATTATATTGAATAGACTTCATATTAGATTGATTGTGCACAATGCTCTATAGGACAGATCAACGAGTACTTCCCTGTTGGCATCCTTGACAACACTTGCCAAGGTGACAGTTTATGAAAAGATTTGATTTCATGAAAGAATAAGGGGCAAAGTGGTGTTTTAAAACAACAGCGAAAGCTTCTCATTCAGACTTTTTATATAGGCCAGATTGGAGGTTTTCTCTCCAGTTTATTGCCCATATCTCTTAGATAGTCTACTGGATCCCATTTGAGGCAGACCATTGCATTATTTATGAGAATACGGTATCGTGGATCTAAACATTGCACACAAAAATTGCATGGACAGACTAATAGAATCGATGAAGAACTAGGTTAGGAACAGACTGACTGTGTTCAGTATCAGACAGCTTTGTTAAGCCCTTCATGCAGACTGTTTTTTTTTTTTTTTTGCATCTCTCTGTATGTGTTAGCCAGGGAATCTCACAGTGCCACTTGTATTTATATATATACATCAGGTCACACTTTCCTCTTGAAGAGTGAAAAGGATAAGCACTTCCTGCTGGGACACAGTCATGGGACCGACTGGGTAGAGTACAATGTCTGCGGGTGGCTGAACTACGCCAAGCAGAATCCAGCCTCTACTAATGCAACAAGCCTCCTGCAGGACTCCCAGAAGTAAGCAGCACACACACACAAGACGAGTCTTATCTGTGCTGACAATGACATGAAATATTACTTTAGTGGGGTTATTACAGAGCTTCATGCTGAGGTATTACATCTCTTGCAGGAAGATCATCAGCTCGCTGTTCATGACCCGAGCGGCTGGAGCCACGGTTTTGTCCGGCTCTATTGCAGGCCTTGAAGGTGTTTCCCAGCTGTCCTTGCGACGGGCCACCAGCATGAGGAAGACCTTCACCACAGGGGTGGCTGCTATCAAGAAGAAGTCATTGTGCATCCAGATTAAACTTCAAGTGGTGAGAGGAGGAGATACCAGTCTATTTTTATGTTTACACTTTTGGCCACTTTTGAATTTTTACTTCCTTCAATTTGCCAGGAAGTTTAATTGACATAAAAAACGTATTTCATAACAGAGACCAGGTGAAGATAGTGGCCATGGAAAACACTTGCATGCAGCACAAATGCAACATATTACTACATAGACTGTGTGACATGTAAAATGAAGACATGCAAATATTATTGCCCCCATAGCAACATTGTTAATCTTCACATTATCTCAGCCAAGTCGATCTGATATATTAGTGCAGTGCTGCTATGTCCACTGAGAATCAACACTTCAGTTTTTAGTTGATTGTTTGCTAACAGTTTAGCTGTAGAGGTTTGATGGATGGAATAAATCAAGGCTCATAGCTGTAAATTTGTTTTAGCAGCAGTCACAGATAGCTTGACGCAGCTTTAAATAAAATGGATGGGATGAAGGCCAGTGTTTGGGCTGCAGCCTGAGATAAATCTGAAAATGATATTAGGCCCGGTGTTAGTGTGCTATGAGAACAGCTCTGCAGCTATTTAACTTCCACCACCATTGCTTGACTGGATATTAAATAATTCTGCAAAACCCCAGATTACGTTTTTTTAATGGCGTGGCATGCAATTAGAAGAAAAAAAACCTTGCTTTCTACATTATTACTGCATGGCATGTTGAGGGCAAATAAATGATGGTGAAATACGGAAAAGCTAAAGTAGCAATATTCAGAAGAGAGGAAAGGATTGAAATAGACTTTCCCCCATTTTGATTATTGTTTCCTCCAAACACCAGAAACAGCAGTATGACAACTTTCACACTCATCACTCACATGTGAATAAGAATGACAAATGAAGAATGCAGTATCAATGTGATTGAAAAAGCTGAAACATGAAGACAACTCAGACAACAGACAGTGCATATTGATGGAAACACTCGCATACATGATCATGTAGAAATATTGTAAAAGAGGAGAAAAATTATTATTTAATGAAACAAGACCATAAAATCCCATAGAAGAGACACTTAGAAAGCCAACAACTGCATATGGACCATTATATTTTAATCTTCCAGCATTGTCATAAAGTACAAGAAAAACAAGCTTTTATAGAAGAAATTGTAGATGTAACTTGTATGGATGTTGCTAAGATTTAATACACACTGTAATATGTATGCACATGTCTGAGCTACTATACTGTACAGAGCATTTGTTTGTTCTAAGTATAGCAGTCCAAACGCTGTTTATATGTGGATACATCAGTGGAGGATATTACAGTTGGCCCATACCAGGTCGAGTCTCTTGACCCTTTTTCATCTTTCCCAGGATGCCCTCCTTGACATGGTGCGGAGGTCCAGGATTCACTTTGTTCACTGCATATTACCCAAAGCAGATGCCCTCAAGGCTCTTAGTGGATCCCTGTACAAAGGAGGCGAATGTGAGGGTCAAGGAGAGAGCGGAGATCTTGGCCTTATGCAGCTAGATGTAGCTTTGCTCCGCGCTCAGCTCCGTGGCTCCAAGCTGCTCGACTCTCTCCGGATCCACAGGCAAGGTGAGGGAGCCGCTTCAATTACATACCAAGGACAGATGTAGGAATGCAGACCTCCTTGTCCATATGTATTAGGACATGGGTTCCCTACATAAATACCCACGAGTCTGTATAAATATTTGCAGGTTATAATGTTGTTAATCCAACGCTGACCTTCACAGGTTACCCCGATCACATGGTGTTCTCTGAGTTTCGACGACGCTTCGATGTGCTGGCACCGCACCTCACCAAGAAGCACGGGAGGAATTACATTGTGAAGGACGAGAGGAGAGTAAGTCAATCAGCGAGAGAGGGAGTGAAATGTAAAGCTCTGCCAGTGGCCAGGCACAGCGAAGATTAATGTTGTGAGGAGGCAGCTTCATTACATCTGCCCCTGATTTGTCAGCAGCCAACTGACAGAGGAATAAACCTGCATTCATCAGAGCCATTGTAATGATCTAATCAACTTAACCTCATCAGTATCATGCCAGTGAAAGAAGCAGATCAGCACTGTGGCTTAGAAAATGCTTTACTGCATTCAGAGCTATAAAATAACATTCACAATAGATGTACTCATCGTGTTTTGTAATCTGGGCACTAGAAACTATCTGCCAAAGTTTTCCCAGTTGCTTTGATAGCACCAGAGCTTCACCACTTTAGTGCTTATGTTTTAAAATCAAGAATAATGATTATGAAAAGCCTTTCAGATAAAGCCTGGTGTGAGCTTTAGTCTTAAAAGTCAACTATCAATTGGGGTGTGCTGTGCATTGGTCCTCAACAAAAGTTGTAGCACAGTGGAGGGAAAAAAAAGTTTGTTTCAAGAAAGAAAATGAGAGAAAGAGTGAAAGAATAGTGTTAAGGGGGAGAAAAGCTCTTTTCCCCTGTGTCGGTGTATTGGGGCTGAGTTTCTGTGGAAACGCCGGCAAACAAAAGCCCCTCAGTGCTCATGGCAAACCTTTCCTGCTGTAATCGAGAGGTGGTGTTTCAGGCTGTGGGCTCAAGTAGAGAGAAGAGGCTAAGACAATAATAAACCTAATATACCCAGGCTGATAGATGGACAGAGAAAGGAGTGGGTCCATGCTGGCTGATGGTGTACCTCTGCATAGGCTGTACATGTCCAAAACTGCAAAAGAGCCAAGACCACAAAAGGGATGACCAGGAATAAGCCAGAAGCAGGTGGATCGTGTGACATGAGTTGTATTCGGTTTGTTGTTGGAGTTGGGAGGTTTTGGAGACCCAAACTTTTCCTGTTCTTGCTTTCTTACTTTCCAAAGTCAGTCAGGGATGGATGTGAGAGAAGAGGATAAACTTCACTGTGCCATTAGTTCAGGGTGGCAACTTGGGACAACTGAACTGAACTGTGGGCTACTGAACTGTTGCGGTCTCAGTTGAAGCTCCCACTCGATCCAGCAATTGAAAAGACTAAGTGTGTGTGTGTGTGTGTGTGTGTGTGTGTGTGTGTGTGTGTGTGTGTGTGTGTGTGTGTGTGTGTGTGTGTGTGTGTGTGTGTGTGTGTGTTTGTGTACATGTGTACCTTTGCCCAGGCTGTGGAGGAGCTCCTGGAGTCCTTGGATTTGGAGAAGAGCAGCTACCACATGGGTCTGAGCAGGGTGAGTAATGTCACCACACCTCAAATCAATAAACAGCTTTAAAGACATTGTATAACCCTTTGTTTGAATTGCTGCCAATTTCTCTTCTCTTAAAGCCCTGAACACAAAGCTGCACTACACAGCTCTTTTTGTTCTTCTATATTTTTTAAAGGACACTTGCTGTCTGGGGGGAGTGTGTCTTTCATTACACTTGTTCCTCCTTGATGTTTGTTTGCCGTCCCTTTCTGCTGGAGAACTGCCAAGGCTTGCCCCCTCTTCCAGCCTTTTAGCCAATGTCTACCTGAGAGACATGTCTCTACCCTGCCCGACTATGTGACCGTAATTCCCTCTTTCTTTTCAGGTCATTAGAGCGAATTCTCACAACTGATGGCCCTCTTTGTTTTTTACCACATCCATTGTATATTAATCACAGTAAACACCGCCTGGCACACTGGGGTCTAATCCTATCAGCCGGAGAAGTGGCCATCGGCCAAGAGAGAAATCAAAGGAAACAATAATGTACAAAACAGTGGAAGTTATGCTCTCAGATACGGGCTGTGTAAAACACATGACACAAGAATGGTTTGGAGGCAGCTTCACATGGTGCCACACTTTGGAATGTGAAATGGGCTCAGACGTAGACAAGCACATTTGGCCATTCACAAAGCATTCCACTGGCGTCTTAGCAACCTGTCCCGCTTGCATGCCAATTACACCAACCCCCAAATAAGCTCCCAGCAATGGATTCAGAGCTCTTAGATAAAATCTGCCATCAGTGACTGACACATAAAAAAAATGGTATGGATACACATTTTAGAAAGTACCACGTATATCTGATGACGATGATGATGATGATGAAAGACAAATAGCCTCTGCTCAAGCCCCACCAAGCAATTTGAAAAGCAATATTCATTGATGCCAGTGAATGCATCACTCCTCCTACTGGGTTGCATGATTTCCCTTCTGAAGCTGTTTGATCATTTCCAGCTCGTGAGTTTGTTAACAGGTCACATATGGATTTGGTCATTCATAAAGCAATGGTACTTGTGCAGAGAGGCCCTGGGTGGAGACAGTTTTTCTGTCATCATCCATCCATTTTAATAGCTGACTGCCGTCATATCTAGAATGCATTCGCAGCACTTAATCCCTCTGAGGTATGGAGAGGCTGTGACGTGATCTGCTTTCTGTAGGCTGTTTACCTGTGTTTTACCTTTGGCCCAGATTAGAAATAGACAAGGCTGATTGTCCAAGATAATAACTTAATCACAGCTTTCTCACTTAGATAAGACTCACTTGTCCAAGGATTACACTGTTTCTTATTGATTTACTGCTTCAGTGCACTTATTTACTTTTTAACTCCTGTTTTTATTTTTGCTGCTGTACTCCACATTAAAGCAGGACCTCTAAATCTATTTTCCCCATGGCTGAAACAAGCATTACAGTGTACATGATCTCTCAATAATTTTTATCCTTTCCAAATAATTAAATTTGATCTACTGTGTGTCTGTTTGTGTGTGTTGTCTCTGTGTATGTGATTGTGTTTTGCTCCAGTTGTTCTTCAGAGCTGGCACTTTGGCTAAGCTGGAGGAACAGAGGGATGAGCAGACCAAGCGTAACTTAACCATGTTCCAAGGCGCCTGTAGAGGCTACCTGGCACGGCAAGCCATCAAGAAGAGAAAGGTAGGCAAGATGTGACAGTGACATGAATGGCTTTTTTTCAAGCTGAAGATACCAACAGTATATTATTTATCCAGATTCATTTAGAGTGTATTTATATGTCACCAATATTAGACAAAACTACGCTATATTTATCCAAATTTAATAAGACCATATTTATATGTCACAAATACTACACAAAATCATCACTGAATGATAAAAACAAATGGGTTGATTTAAAAAAATATATTACAAATGCAAAACTACATTTAATGCTTCTGATCAAGGTCCATTTTACCACTTTCTTTCTTAATAAAGTAGTGGAAGAATGTGAGCTCCAGAGACCTTGTTGCCTAGGAGTCCACCAGGAGTTGAGAGTTCCTTGTACAGAGCTAATTTTAGTGCCTGTTTGCTCTGCTCTTGGGGTAGATCTAACCAGCACTGCTGTAAATCTTGAGCTAATTACAAATGTGCTCTCTAAATCTATCGCCCCTTCCCCCTGCCATCCTGTAATGTAATCCATCCAACTGGCTTTTCTCAAGGGAATATTTGATAATGACACGTCCATTTCTGTTGCATTTTATCAAACTGTTCCCCTTTAAACGCAGCTGTATTAAAACATGCTGCTCCGCCCATCTTCCATTTTTCACCCAGTATGTGATGGGTCCATCTCTCTGGACCTCATACAGTACATGTCCTCTAGTGATGTATGGAGCCCTGCAGTTTTTCTTCTGCTCTGTAATTACTGTTTACTGTAAGTGCCACTTCAGCTGCGTTGTAATGAACCAACAGAATAGTTCTAATCCACGGTGACATGCTATCAGATAATTTGTTCACCTGCATAATGCCAGTAAGTCTATTAAATTGTCGTTGTTGCTATACGTATAACCTTTTACAGTATATTGCTGGACTTCCAGGTATCTGACTGTAGAACACTGTGCACAACATGTACGTATATATGTGTGAAGTACAAAGGTCGTTATTCATACAATGTAGCAGGCTAAGAGACGAATGCTTGAATCAACACAGAGGAACCATTTAAAATTGCTAGGCAACTGTGCAATTACAAATTCCATTAGCAAAGATAAAAAAAAAAATTCCTCTCCCCTCATATGCCTCCTATCCTCTGCAAATGTGTCTATAACGAAGACGATAAGACTGTATTTTATATTATCTTGTTATTTTATAGTGCTCAAACCCAATTTAGGTTGGTAGAGTAAGGTGTGACATGCAGTTAGGAGAGCTCCCACAAATTTAGAATAAGTCATTGGTAGTTACAGTATAGGAATCTTTAAAGGAGCTAATTGTAAATTTTGCTATTGCTACATTACTAATGTCAGCTGTTTTCTTGTCACAAATCCAACATCAAACTTCCTTTCTTACTTGCTAAGAGCAATCTCAACTTTTGTTTTGCTCATTTACCGAAGTTAGCATGCTAGTTAGCAAGCCTTAGCCTGGCCGGCCCATCTCAACGCAATAGTGAGTCGCAGTAGTGTCTTGTCTCCCTTTAAGAAGCAGCATTGCTCGTGGGGTGTATTAATACCCACTGTCAAGCGACCATCATCACCACTCCCTCCCAGCAAGAAGCCATGTTTGGCGATCGAGAAAACTTCCATATAGCCCCTTTAAAGTGTGAACATGTCAATGCAAATTACTGTCATAACACTTGTCATGCAGCTCCTCTCAGAATCTGTCAGTTTAATTCCATTCAGTTCAATTGCTTTCTATTCACTGAACTTTACTCACATCCAGTGGGAACATTTTTAAAATGACAGGCAGCAAAGAATACATGCACTCATGTATGTATATAAAACACATAGCTACAATGCTCAAGCTTAAATTTCAAGGACCACTTCTTGAACTTAATGTTTTGGGAGCATGAGAAAAAAGAGTGAATGAATGAGAGCAATTTTAGAGAATTTAAAGGAAGAGTCAAATGCTCTTCCACTTTTGTCACATTCTGCTCATGCAACACAGTTTGCCAGATTTATTACTATTCAGGTGGTTCACGTATGGTATACATGTCTCCTGCTACGATTACCTGAAGGGCATTTTCTCTGCACTGAATCTCATTCTGTTTATATTATTACTGATTCAACTAGTCGGCGGCGGAGTTGTAGAACAGGGTTGCGGTGGATTATTGAGTAATTTCCATTTCCCCTTCTTTCCACTGACAAGATTTACAGAGAGTGTGTTGAGACAGCGAGTCACACAAGTTCCCTTGATTGATATTTCCTGGCATGTTAACCTTGTGAGGCTGTGCCGAGCCCATGTGACATTAAATGACAAAAGCACATTTTTTCTTTTGTTTTTTTCCCCTCCCCTTTCAACTGTCTCCTCAAGGGGACAGCCTGACATTTTAAAAGTCTGTTATTTTGCCTCAGCAGGCACTTGCTGCACTGGGAGTCTTGTCCTTCAGGTCTCCTACAAATATTTTATCTTCCTTCTTTTAGTTGTTTGCATTGGAACCGGCAGAAGCTAACTTTAGTCTTGAAGCCTTACCCTTCATTGCAACACTTCAAACTAATGTTAACGTTTACCTTTTCATCTGAAACATGCAATTGCATAGTAAACATGAATACATTAGACTTAAGAAAATATTTCTTTTTATACTATATGCCTCTCTCTATTTTATGGCTAACAGCTAACAATAGTATTTCTGTTAGCTGGTCAGAAATATTTGTATTTTAGCACTGAAAAATCATTTGATAATATATTGACATGAGCCAGACGTGTCAAACCATTATATTCTTGATGGTTTGGCTGCTGTCCTTTTGCAAGGGATGAGGCCATGTTGAAGCAATCCTCAGAAACAAAGGTGTGGGATCAAAGTGATATCAGATGGTGTGCTACAGTCATATATTGCAACTCTGAGGTGTCTTAGGTGTCAGCGGACATATAAACCTACACATACGCTAAAAATTGAATGTGTAGAATAATGAGAATGATAATTCAATTCATGTTTTTGTCTTAGTCTTGGCTCACAATCCTAATTCCCATCATGTTGTCTCACAGTTGTCACACCCTCTTAATGTGATATGAATACAAAAATGTTTATCCACGGTGCTCATGTAGTGTAATCTTTTTTTCTTTTCTTTTTTTGTTTCTTATTCATTTCAGACTAAATATGACAAGTGAGACCTGTTTAAATCTTCTGTCACAGACTTGCTGCATTTCAGTCCATGTTAAGGCTTTCACTGTGTGACAAATCCTAATTGGTCATAGAGAGTACCTTCAGGGCGAAATGTACCTGATGCTGAGAATTGTGTTGCTCTAATTGGGTTTGCCCATAATCTGCTGCTTCTAGAGAGCCTCATGCATAAGCAGCATGGAAATCGTGTAATACTTGGAATTAGCTGCCAACATGTTTGATTTAATTAATCAAAAATTTGCTTCCAGCCTTGGAACGCACTCTGCAGAAAGTCTCCAGAGGAGGCTGGCAGGTCCTGGGATAGTTGCTTGCACATATACAGGCAATATGACACACGATTGAGGAATGAAATGTTTTTCAAGTGTTGCTCATTAGGGATGGAGGATGATACTGCCTTCCTGTGTCTCTTCATTCAAACTCTTGTTTCCATATCCTGCGTTTAAAACCACTTACTGAACCTATTGCTACTATAGTTATTGCTGACTGTGTTCATCATGAATCACTTAATCATATTAGGAAATTGAGCTCCACTAATCAATACTTTATTGACGCATTAGCTCAATCTGCATAGCTCTATGTGCCCATTGCAACAAACACCTACATTCACTTACGTGTTTGTTTTATGTGTTTAGATTCAGGATCTGGCAATCCGCTGCATCCAGAAAAACATCCAGAAGAACCATGGAGTGAAGGACTGGCCATGGTGGAAGCTGTTCACCACAGTGCAACCCCTCATCAAAGTCCAGCTAACTGAGGATCAGATGCGAGGCAAAGATGTAAGACGACCTCCCTGTCTGATACACCCCAATTTATAGATTCATCTCAGCTTGACAGCCTGTAATCCACTTTGAAAATGCACCACCTGCCTTGACGGCGATGCATCTCCTGTTGTAAACTTTTGACATTTCTTTTAGTGACTAATATTCAAGTTAAACTGACATAACATGAAACTTATTTATCTGTGTTCTTTCTTTCAGGAGGAGATACAGCTGCAGAAATCAAAACTCGAGAGGGTGGAGAAAGAACGAAACGAGCTGAGACTGAACACTGATCGATTGGAGAGCAGGGTGGGTCCCTTCGCCGTTGCAATGCATGCTGGGAGGATGGTGTTTGGGAGTTGTGGTGGAGTAACACTCCTTAAATTTCTTTCGCTCTAATATTTGATCTCTCACTTGTACTAGAACTGTGGCCAGTACTTTGCAGTTTTACTTTACACTCTGTGTTGTTTCTGTGTTTGTGTCCAGATCGCAGAGTTGTTGGCAGAGCTTGCTGATGAGAGAAGCACTAGTGAGTCAGCATCCCAGTTATTGGAGAATGAGACTTCAGAGAGACTCCACCTGGAGAAGGACATGAAGGATTTACAAGTACATATAAAAACAACACACGATAACAACGTAATACCTCAAAACTTCCACTTTTAATATGATTGTCTCTGTTTTTGTTTGGTGGGTGAATCTGTGCCTTCTAGGCTAAATTTGACGCCATGAAGAAACAACTAGACGCACAGGAGATGGAAGTGATGGAAGCTCGACTCATGAAAACATCAGAACTCAATGGGGAGATGGACGACGACGACGATGATGCAGGTGAGTTTCATTCATGACGCCTGCAGCTGCCAGAGAATCTCCTCCATCCATGTATTCATAGTCGTTTCACTTTTAAGAATGAAACAAAAGAAGATGTTGAGCATGTGACTTTTCTCGGCCATCAGTGTTTCCAAGCATTTCCTTTGATTTCCCTAATTAATCTTGCCTTATGACACTTGCAGCAGCTTGCTCAGTCATCCTCCATGGGTATGCCATCTCAGGGCAGAAGCAAAATTTACTGAACCGCTCATACCAGCATTATGTGCACAGTTTGAAAAAAACCTCTCTTATACTAATTGTAGCTGCGGGAATGATTGTCTTTGTGGGACTGTTTCAGCAGACGACATGGCAGTACGACTTGGTCCCATCTTGCATAATGCTATTTAGTACATTTTCCAAGTTTCGGATTTACCGCTAGGAGATTAAGATGTTCGCTCTCAGGCATACAACTAATGCCTGTTGCTGATTGGTCTCCCCCTGCTGGGAAAGAGGGCTCCCGCAGTGAGCATATTGTCCACAAGGTCTTTTCCCTTTTTTTCCCCTCCGTGTTCCCACCCCCCTTCAACCCACCTCAGCAGACAAGCCATTACAGAGCATATCAGAATTCTTAGATGAATGAGAAAATAATCGTTGGGATCAGAGCCGGTGGCCCTGCAAGTTGTCATTATGCTATATATATGCTAATGAGAAGCACTGATGGAGGAGCCGCTGTTGGTATGTGAAGGAGAAATGGACAGCCTCTAAAATGATAAGGCTTGGAAATGAACCTGAATGAATGAACCTAAACCTGAATGTCTGCCTGGCCGCTGTTATAGTTCTGATAGCCTCTGACAGCTCCAGAATTAGGGTCGGCTAAGAACTGTGGAAAGTGCCACTTAGACATGTCCTCCTCTAACTACTATTGTGGTGTGCTCTGAATTCTTACCTCAGGTTTAAGCAAGATTAGAGTTGAAAAGTAAAGGCTGTTTTGTAGTTTCTCTGTTGAATTCTTCGACCTTATAAGGTCAGGATTTGATGAAAGAAGTTTTATTTCCTGAAAGATTATATTATTTTGGTCCTTGAACGTGATAACCATTACAGCTAGTACAGTGCACTTCATAATCCTCAGCATCAATCATTTCTGAGCTTTTGAGCCTCTTCCCGAGTACACCCTGCTAGGCCTGCATTAAAGGCAGGAGACACCCAAATGTCACACAGACGTTTTCTGAATTGTATGTCTTTCCCCCAGGAGGCGAGTGGCGGATAAAATACAACCGAGCCATTCGTGAAATGGACTTCACCAAAAAGAAGCTCCAGCAGGAGTTTGATGACAAGCTGGAGACGGAGCAGCAGAGCAAAAGACAACTTGAGAGAAGGGCAAGAAACTTTTTTTTTTTTTTTTTTCAAAAATCACCTCACCACACACTTGTAGACTGTTAGATAGATGCAACAATGACATGTATTAAACGGTCATAAAAACATAGTTTGTGTGTGTGTATGTGTGTGTGTGTGTGTACGCTGCAGCTGGCTGATTTGCAGACAGATAATGAGGATATGCAGCGCATTGTGCAGCAGCTGAAGAAGAAGTCCCAGAAACTGACAGCAGAGATGCAGGACACCAAGCTTCACCTGGAAGGACTGCAGAG
Source organism: Trachurus trachurus (assembly GCF_905171665.1). NCBI lineage: Eukaryota > Metazoa > Chordata > Actinopteri > Carangiformes > Carangidae > Trachurus > Trachurus trachurus. Next base: position 12,774,591 of record NC_139903.1, on the reverse strand, counting down.
CCGCAACCATGATCTGGAGAAGAAACAGAGGAAGTCAGTTTCAGTGAACCCTAAAGCCTGTCTTTCTTTCTTTCCTTTCTTCTGTCTATCTGTGTGTATATCTGTGTCTTTCTGCCCTTCTCTTTTTTTTCATACACTCACATTACAGGGAACATATTGCTCTTTTCTCCTCGGATTGCCCAGCACGGGCTCTGTGGCCCACTCGGCAGAACAGTAAAGTTTTTCTTTAATTTGAATAGTGACTGAGATGTTCTGTAATCTGTGGAATTGCATTAGCTGAGAAAATGACTCAGACTTTAAGCACTTGAGAAGCTATCGCTGTGGCAGAATGTGATCTCTCCCCTGTGGCTAATTGAAGATGCTCTGTGGGTGAAATTATTTTCAGCTGTGCTTCAGAGAGAAAAACAGGGAATTACAATGAGCTGACAGCATGAAACACTTAGCTTTTAAGTTCACTAACCATAAGTGCCTCTGCCCCAGACAATTGAAGAAAACATTTTGCACATTATTACAACCCAATTGGAAATTGATGTCTAATGGAAGAGGATAACAGTTGAAGCTAAAAAAGTGGTAATGCCGAGCTGATGCTTGGCTCTGTGTCGTGGATAATCTCATGGGCCAAACATCTCTAAAGTGAACTTAGATGTGTAGTTTGGAGGCTTACAAAACTATTACCATTTATGATTACAAATAACTTAATGCTCAAGTTGTATTGCTACCATGATACAACACAGTTAAAAACCAATGGATTCCTGGCGGTATGTTTAATTGGATAATAAAAGCACCCACACACACAAAATTACAATACAGTAAATAAAAGAATTGTTCAAAAATGTTGAACCAACATTTTTGCTGAGCTGTGTATCAATGTGTGTATGTGTGCATGTGTGTTCCAGATTTGACCTGGAGCAGAACCAGTCTCAGGCTGAGGTACAGAGAGAAAAGGGCCAAAAGGAGAAACTGGCTCGAGAGAAAGACATGATGGCTGGTGAGATGTTTAACCTCCGCCAGCAGCTGCAGGTAAGCTACTTTACAGAACAAACTCCAGACGCTCCGTCGTCCTCTCCCAGGGACTGCACGTCTGGTCTCTTTGCTCAGTATGTGACATAACTGGGCTGGTCCAGATGTGCGCTATACTGTGTCCTCCTATGATTGCAGGAAAAGGACAGTGAATTATGCACCACAAATATGAAAGTGCAGCAGCTGGAGGCAGAGCTGCAGGATCTGTCCTCCCAGGAGTCTAAGGATGAAGCCTCTCTGGCCAAAGTCAAGAAGCAGCTTCGAGACCTTGAGGCCAAGGTGAAAGACCAGGAGGAGGAGCTTGATGAACAGGCTGGAAGCATCCAGATGCTGGAGCAGGTACAGGGGTGGCACAGATTAAAGATTTCATACCATTGTAACTGTAACTGGCCTAATATCCTTCAAAAAAAGAAGAAAAAAATGTTTTAAGAAGTGATTTTATAAGAATCTTTCTCATCTTGGATAAATATTAAAGATGTAACTTTATGAGCAAACCAAAAATTCACAATATTTTAGTGAATTGTTATATACATACGTCCTTGTAATGTACTCAGGCAAAGCTGCGGCTTGAGATGGAGATGGAGAGACAGCGGCAGACCCACTCTAAAGAGATTGAGGGTAAGGATGAAGAGGTGGAGGAGATCAGGCGTTCCTGCAGTAAGAAGGTGGGTGCTGCTTATCCTTACTCATTCATTTGTGCAAATCTTCTTTTATGCATAGCCTTTAGTTATCAGGCCCGGTCAAGGCAGCGCTGAGAAACACACAGTGAAGTTCATTGTATTCTGAGATTTCTTGCATAGCCCATCTTGTGATGTTTTAGAATTGGCTTTTTTATTTATTTTTTTAGGTTTTTCAGAATGTGTCCCATGCTGCATGCAAATATGCTGTATTCATCAGAAGAAGAAAGCAATGCATACATGAGAGAGGCTACATGCCACTTATTATCATGGATGAGAAACAGCCATTACACAATTCATTAAAATTCTTACATACAGTACATGCAAAGTAAATACAGGTTAGAGTGTTAGTGTGTTTGCAGTTGTAGATGTTAAATGCATAAAAAAAATAGAATTTGATAGAATAAAAGGTTTTCTTATCAAAGTGATGTTCGGCTGGCAGATCTGCTCAGGGGGGCCATCCCTTTGTCTTTGATGTGTGAGAGCAGCCATGTCTAACAGGATGGTTGATGGTGTGTTATGTCTGACTTTGTTTATCACTGATCATCTGTTTGTGCATCCTGACACCCCGCGCATGTGTCCTGCAGCTGAAACAGATGGAGGTGCAGCTGGAGGAGGAGTATGAAGACAAGCAGAAAGTGTTGCGTGAGAGAAGAGAGCTCGAGTCCAAACTGCTCAACGCCCAGGACCAGGTACTTCCACGACTCTGCCTCTGGTCTCTGTCTGTGCAGTGAAGTGTGTGCGCTTGAGCAGTGGCGCCACTTCTTTTGATTGGGAAGAAACTGTTTTTTGTTTTTTTTCTGCTGTGGGTTTTGAAGGATGATAGAAAGGTTGTTTTGTCGTTCACAGGTGTGCCACAGGGATGTGGAGACAGAGAAGAAGCTGAAGAGAGACTTGAAGAGAACCAAAGTCCTTCTGGCTGATGCACAGATTATGCTGGACCACCTGAAGAGCAATGCCCCCAGCAAGAGAGAGATCGCCCAGCTCAAAAATCAAGTACGCCCACTCAACAATTTAAAGCATATGACAGTTTGAATCTGAGATACTCAACAACAAACACAGTTTTTGACCTTTGGTCTCAGAGCATAAATAAAACACAAGCACCTTCTGTTCCCTGCCTTTCCAGAATAGATCTTTGATATTGTCCTACTAATGTTCGCCCCTCACCTCATACCTGCGTCCTTTTCTTGCCTCCTGTTTCTCACAGCTGGAGGAGTCAGAGTTCACCTGCGCGGGAGCAGTGAAGGCTCGAAAGAGCATGGAGCTTGAAATAGAGGACTTGCATATCCAAATGGAGGACGTTGTCAAGGCTAAGATGTCGGTGAGTTTTTGATGTGTCAAGCTGTGTTTTCCAATCATTCCCTTGAGCGGACTTGAATACCACTTATCTCTGCACAGCTTTTAACAGAGTGCTTTTATTGCTTGTGTATAATACCAAACATTAACAAATAATGACATATACCTAATATACATTTTCATTTCACAATCACGATAAGAAAGACATTGTTTGTGTAAATTTTCCGTGCCCTTTTTATGATGAGCAAATTAAACCAAAAGCAACAAACAATATTTAATTCATGGAGAGCTCGTGCCGATCAAATTTTCACTCTTGGAAATGCAGTAGGGCTCTCACATTAATATGCGTACAATACATCATCAAGCCATGGTGGGATATTAAAATAATAAATGCCCTTTGGCATATGTCTGATTTTAACATTTTGCTCTAATGGATAAATAAGCTTTGTCGAATGTTTTTTTCTCTCCATCTGCTCATTAATTGCTGTCTCATGAGAGTACCGCCTGCATTTCAGACTTGTAGACTGAGGATGTTTGTGTCTCTGGGGATGACGCACAGAGTGCTGTGTGCCTGTGCTTTGCTTGTTAATTGCTGCATTTATGGCAAGGGAAGGTCTTGTAAATGTCTCAGATTAGAGAATGCATATTGAAGGCCTGAGTCTCCCCCCTGAACACAGAGGATGAACTCTAAATAGGACATCACCAGTATGCTGCACTGGCTGCACTTTTCCCAGCCTAAATGAGCCAATTGATTATCTTCAATTGGTCTCATCCTCCAGCCAGAACCCTGTCCAGATTGTGTTTCATTGCCATTAGATGAGATTCCAGAACTGCCATGGCCCGGCCAGCTAATGACCATTTATCATATTCAGTAGCTCATGAATAAATCCTGTCATTCTAACCTAAAGTGTGTGTGCTTCCTTCTCTCTTTGTCTTGCAGGCAGAGGAGCAGATCAGCCGTCTGCAGAGAGAGAAGAATGACCTGCAGTCTCGTATGGAGGAGGATCAGGAGGACATGAATGAGCTGATGAAAAAACACAAGGCTGCAGTCGCCCAGGTAACTTATCCTGCCCAGCGAGCCATTCAAAAGCCTTGAAAATTTATTATAAGTCCCTCTCGCTAAGACTTTCCCCTTTAGGTAGGAAACTGGCCGGCGGCCATGTGAAGTAAATGGATGACATTGTCCACAAAGTCAGTTTAATTCATTTGCTTATTCACATTTATTTATCCTTGTTTAGTTTGAAACGTGATGGGATACCACCTCTAGCATCAACATGAGCAGTCTGTGCTTTTCTACATGTGCGGCTTTGTGGTTTGGAGGACATACTCCCCTCTGAACACAGTGTGTGCGCTGGAGTCACAGAGCTGCAATCTGTTCTACAGTAGATCACATGACAAATGATCTGGCACACACGTGTCATGTTCATTAGTCATTTCCATAAAAGATGTGTTTTGTTTTTTTTTACTGCTTTTTTTTGTGATCAAAAACTGATATTTGAAACATGCACGGACAATCATGCTTCCTCTCCCTGTCTCTCTCTCTGTCTCTCTCTCTCTCACACACACACACATACACACACACGCACCTTTATTCTCTGTCTATTGACTTTGTATGTCTGTCTGTATGTGTGTGTTTGTTCTAGTCTGCCAGGGACTTGAGCCAGATCACTGACCTGCAGGCCCAGCTGGAAGAGGCCACAAAGGAGAAGCAGGAGATCCAAGAAAAGGTACAAGGAAGTATTCAAAAGCACTCTGGCTGTCTGTCAGGAAGCTGCCCGCTGCCTCAACACTTCTCTCTGATTAGACCTCAGCTTTTCACACAGTTTCTCTGATTATTGTGACCAAAAAAAAAAAAAACCCAGTTTGTTTCAGTGGTGCCTTTCGTCTCCCAATTGCAAAGCAATTTGCATTTAAATAGTAGGAATCAGCAAAGATTAAGAGTCAAGAAGAAGAATTGTTCTTTTGTCTCTGACTCCTCATATTTAAAGGCAGGGTCATGTTCATAAACTCAATAGCTCTTTTCCATGTCGAAGGAATTAGATCAAATTAAGGCACTCTTTCAGGCCCCTTTAACGATTACCTCTCCGTTAAATGCGGCAGCTTCTGTCTTAGCCATTTATCTGTTTTTTTTTGTTCTTTGTCATTTGGCAGTCAGTGTGTCATTTTATTTTAAACTATCAGGTAAATGAGAAGGTGGCAAATGGAAATCGGAATGAAAACTGTCAAATGACAAGGTTTGTTTGCTCATCTGATGATGACAATAACACACAAGTGATCATAATGGCAGAATGCTGTTACTATACACTGGCTTTTTTCTCCTGCATAATTCATAAGAGTATTTCAATCAACAGGGAAAAAACCCCAAAGGTGCCATTTTACTCTCACACATGAAGAAAGGTCCTTGTAACCGGTGCTCACAGTGGAGTCACGTTTGAAATCTCAAGCTCTGTAACACGATTATGTTGGAATTTCTAACTCTAAAACCGATCATCGCCCTGTCACCTGTAGCCCTTTGTGCAAATTTACAAATGAGTCTAAGATGGGAAATTTGTTAATATCGACATGTTAGCTTACTGATGTTAGTATCTGATTGAGCCTACCATTAACCATTATTATTGACATTAGAATGTGATTTAGCCGATATCTGAGCTCATTGGTTTAGTTATATTGTGCTCCAGTTGCCGGCTTAATGGTTTAGGCTCAGCATAAATATGAATTAATGTTGTAAAAAGGTTAATGTACCCGATTGAAGCCTATATTGATAAAAGTGCTTTTATAATGATAGTGTTTTTCTACTTGAGCACTATTTACTCATCTAACGTTTCATTAATGTGTCTCCATTTTCTTAGCTGATGCATTTTGGTGCTAAATGAATTTGGCTTTGGTGTGAATATGTTGATCTTTAGTGTGTGTTTGCATGCACATTATCCACACTCTGGCTCAGAGTCAGTGGATTTTAGGAGGTGTTTTCCTATAAGTGCTGACAAGCAGTAGACTCAACAAATAAAACCATCTGTCTTGAACAGAATGTATTTCGAATATAATTTCACATGAGTTCTTGCCACTTCCCTAACAGCAGATTCTGCTTCTATTATATTAAACTATCCACATGCCAAACCTTTGGTCCACTCAAGGCCCAGCTGTCGGAATATTTTTGGTTACTCTAGAGACACACACAACAAGCTGTAAGGCATTGTTAAAACCGGCCAGAGAAGGTAGTGATAGCTATCTAAAGCATCGACCTTGAAGTAGTTATCTCATCACCAGTAGGGAGGGAAAGCTGGCTTCTTTAGTAATATCAAAGGAGAACTCCAAATCCTCCTTGTCTTAGATGCAAACTCCCTCATTAGGTGCCACGCTGCTTTGTGGGCCGGTGTTGTTGTGACGTATCTTTCTTCCTTTTATCAGTCATGAGAAAACGATTTAGATGGAACAACCGTGCTTTGCATGAAACTTAGCCCTTTTCCCAAAGCCTGTGAAATTACTGTGACTCTGTGTTATTGAGCCTGAACCACAAGCTCTTCTTTCGACCGTTTGTGGTAGATTGGGGGCTTATCTAGAGCTCATTATTCAGACTGGATGCACAATATTTGCATGGATTAAATTTACTCAAAAAGGGTGAAAAAGTGAACATTAATTTAGCTTTAATGCGTACACATAACATCAGCGCGACGTATTTCACAGCCCTCGCCTAAATAGGGGGAGGAAAAGCAGAGGTCAAGACAAAAAGTGCTGTTGCTCCTCGGGGGGTGGATGATGATGGTTTATGTGCATGTATGTTTATATCCGTCCTTCTCCCCAGCTTCATTCGCTGCAGAGCCAGCTTGAGTTCCAAGAACAGTCCATGGTGGAGAAGTCTCTCGTGAGCCGTCAGGAGGCTAAGATCCGTGAACTGGAGACCAAGCTGGAGTACGAGAGGACACAGATCAAACGCCTGGAGGTGAGATAATCCTCAGCTTTATTTTCTCAGGTTTGGATGGAAACATCAAAAAAATAAAAGTAAATAACGGCTGACATTTTTACTTGTATCTTGAAAATCATATGTAGTGGTTACACCACTTTTATTTTGGGAATGCATCGAGATTGTGAACTTAGACTGACCATGGTGAGGTACAAACGAAATACAAGACAAACAACACAGTGGACATACATCAATGTATACATAAGTGTGTATGTGTGTAATATGAATGGTGGTCATAATAGTGATAGCAGTAATAAAGAAAGAAATTAATGAATGAACATGAACAGTTGTGATAGCATTAGCTAGACAGCAATAATAACATTACTCATAATAGTGATAATAACAGTAATAATTATGAAAATGAGAAAGAAAAATAAGAACAAAGGATGAAAGAAGGATGTGGGAGCGGAGTATGGGTGCTTAAATGAAATTTTGAAGAGAAAATTAAAAAATAAATAAATAAAATGAATGAATGAAGCTGTAACAATGGAAATATAAAGAAAGAAAGAAAGAAAGAAAGAAAGGAAGAAAGAAAGAAAAGGAAAAAAAAATAAACAGAGAGAGAGAGAGAGTTTTTCTAAACATGATCTTTGTGAGCCCGAGTTCACCCAGTTCACCCCGACTCCTTCCCAGAGCCTGGTGGGCCGCCTAAAGGAGAACCTGGAAAAGATGACAGAGGAGAGAAACCAGCGCATCACTGCAGAAAACAGGGAGAAAGACCAGAATAAGCGAATCCAGAGGCAGATAAGAGACATGAAGGAGGAAATGGCAGAGCTGTCCAAGAAGGAGGGTGAGGCGAGCCGGAAGAAGCACGAGCTGGTAAGGCCCTGGGTGCTGCTGAGAGACTTGAAAGCTGGAGTTTACACTAGAGAAGATAACCCCCACTTCTTCTGTGCTGTGATCCATTTCACCAGGAAATGGACATTGAGAGCTTAGAGGCGGCAAATCAGAGCTTACAAGTGGACCTTAAGCTGGCCTTCAAGAGGATAGGAGACCTGCAAGCTGCTATCGAGGACGAGATGGAGAGCGATGACAACGACGACTTAGTCAACAGGTACAGAATGGCTTTAATATTCTGTAATGCATGCTCTGTCTGTACATCAGGGGTACTGTACTCTATCGAGATTTTACTTTACAAGTGTCAAGAAAGTTACAGAATGAGATCTGCCTGTTTTTTCCTCAGTGGCCTGTCAATCACAACTTCTATCTTTTCATTCTCTATCTCCCACATCTTCCTACATCAGTTTCTCTCCACTCTCTTTTGTACTCTGTGAGTCATACTACACTCTGTCTGTTCCCCAAATACTTCTCACATGGTTTAATTCAGCTCCCTGCGTCTGATCCTTTGTCTCTGTGCTGGTTTTCCCTGTTTGGTTATTTCTTCTCTCTTGGCAGTGGGGTTGAGGGTTATACTAGCTCTGAGCCCACTCGGGTAAACACCGACTGCAATAATACAGACCTCTAAAAGGAAGACATTACACACACCTGCTCTGTTTGAGTAGAAGGCCAGCAACAGCAAAAATGAGTTGATTTACTAAGGTTCTACTATGCAATGGATATTTATTTTATGTGTGTGTGGAAGTCTAAAACTATTTATTTCCTGTTATCTCATTTTGCCTTTTTTTTCAAACTGTTGTTTCTCACCTTCTCTCCTTTTCCCTGTTCCCATTTTTGTTGTCTTCCACACTTCTGGCAGTTTGCAAGACATGGTGACAAAATATCAGAAAAGAAAGAACAAAACGTGAGAATGGAAAAAGCATCCTTTGTTTTTTGTCATAATGGTTGTTTTCAAGTTTTTTTTTCTCCTCACCCATTTCAAACACTAGAGAGAATAATGCAGTATTCCTTATCCTTTCAGTTTGTGTTGTTCACAATAGCACAGTGAGGAGAAGTAATTTTAAGGAGAATGGAAATCTGTGCCTGTGGTATACATCTCTGATAAAAGCTATGCTTAATGGATGGCCCCAGTGTTTTGTTCTGTTTCATTTTATTGTGTGCCAAGTGTCTGCACAGAGTTCCCATTGCTGGGCTTGTTATTTAGAAAAATCTGATGGCACAGAGGAGAGTTTGCACAACGTTGGAATAAACGTAAACCAGAGTAGTAAATAGAATACAACCCTGAATGAGGAGCATTCTCGCTGCTTTGGAAAATATGATTCAGATGAAAAATAGCAAAGGGTTACAGACCTGTGGTAATACTGCATCATTCTCTCTATGAATATTTTTGTGTCAAACACCATCCTCTGCTACGTTTGCAGCATCATCATCATCCCCATTATACAGTGTCATGCATTGGTTTGGATCTGAGGTTAAAGCTGTTTTGCGCTAAGTGTTTTTTTTATTTTTTATTTTTAACATATTCTCTGTTCTACTTTGGCTTCTCCACATAACACTGAGTTGGTTTAGTGAAGGCAGCACAGACTTCCTCAGCCTATAATACATCCATTTGAAATCATAAATAATAATGCAGCATGAAAGCACATCCTCTGCATGAGTTGTTTAAAATAATAAATGGTACAATCATATTGTAGTATTTTTTTGTTGATAAAAGGCTAACATTCATCTCTGATTCTGATTTAATTCCAAAATTGAGATAAAATAAAATCCAACTTGGACTAAGGAATATTGGAGGCTTTGCAAAAGTACAGTATAACATTTTTTTTAAATAACAAAGCTTCTCAATATATCTATATTAATTGTTTATCTGAAATGCTGTTTAAGAAACGACATTCATTTGGCCGACAGTTGTGTCTGTGCCTTGTGTACATTTTAAATGATGTCATGAAGAGATGAGCTACATTGTGCCCTTGCCAAAGTCTTAGCATGGTGGGAGTAATTTACATGTACTCTGGAAGGCCTTAAGCACAACTGTGTGAAGCGATGCCTGTGACTGTGTAATGGCTGCTGCACACTGTGACTGTACATCCATGGCTGCACAGTCAGCAAGTGGTGCGCGACAACGATGGCACAGCATGCTGCCGAAATGATTTCACCCAAAGCTCAGCTGTTGATTTCCATGCATGCTAATGCTCCACTAATCCAATCTCATTTCATAGTGTTGTGAAACGTTTAACTTCTAAAATCCAAATGTTGTCTTGTTTGTGAAGACGTGCAGTCTTCGAGTGGGAATGTTAAGTAAGTTCCTTTGACTGACTCTTTTAGTTTGTATACAGGGAAAGGAATTTGTATGGCATGTTAGATAATTTAAACCTTCATCAGAGCGTATTAGAAGATTTTTTTTCTCTCTTCAGTTTGTAGCACATACTGTAAATGCATCCATTATCTCCCACTTTAACCTCTGATTGCTTCTTCAAAAGACACGGTTATCACGCCCTTTATCACTTTGTGCTCCGTTATCCTTTTGTCATCAGGAAACCTGTATGTATCACTGCTCTGCTTTTCTGTTTGTGCATCTCCAGGAAAAGAACAATGATTCGCCATGTTTACTTAATTGCATTTTTTCCCTCCTTTGACATCATTGCATTAGCAGCTTGGATGAGCAATAATAGAGGGGGTGATTTTTTCCTTCTAATTATGAAGTGGATTTTCCAGATGATTTACATTACTATTCAGTATTTTTGTACTCTGCTTCAAAACAGGAGGTTACAATAGCAGGATTATTATTATTATTCCAGGAAAGACACTAGCTGGAAAACGGGTGTTTTTCAAGCAGGGCTTCCCCTCCCAACTCTAATTAATTACTGTAAAGTATGTAACCGCCTCCCTCTGCATAGACTGACCATGGGGGCAGCATACTTCTTAGAACAAGGTGCTAACTGAATTGCATCAAGTGCGTCAAGCGCGCACTCTTTTATTAGCAAACTGAGACCCTATGCAGCTTTTTTTGTCACTATGTAATTAGCTCGCATTGAATGGATACTGAAAAAATATGTTTTTGTCACCACACGCACTAAACTGATTGAAGCGAGCCATACTAGATCTGATGCTGAGTGTAAGTATTTGTGACAAAGATTTACAACCGGTGCAGGCCGATTGTCAAAAGCGATTAATGTTCACTTCTAAATTCTTGGGGCTTGTTTGTATCTATGGGCCTCAGGACTGTTTAGCTAGTAGTGTGAGGCCAAGGACAAATTGTTTGTGACACCATTTGTGCAGCACTCAATTGCGAGCCACCTTTTATTTCGCACGTGTGTGTTAAAGAGAAGGGGTAGTGGGAGATAATTTTGCTGTGGGCTGGCTTCAGTGTTTTGTTGTCTAATATATCATGTCAAAAAGTCAGAGCGTCACCGAGCTGACAAATGGGCAGCATGTGTAATCAACTTGCAGCAAGTATTAATGAACCTGTTATCTTGTTTTTTTTTTTCCTGTGGTGAGCTTTTATCAGTCATGTTTACCATGCAATACAGAAGAGAGGGGGTGGAAAATAAGGCAATGAAGTATAATAGAGGTTTTGTGTAGGAAATTATATATTCAGTACATTTAGTCTGATTGGGATTATCATCACCTTCCCTTAAGAGAGGTCAATGGTGAGAATGTCAAATATGTAAAGGCCCTTAGAAAGCTTAAAAGCCTGGATATTATGTACTGCAGTCCACATATCTATGAATCTGTCTGTGCTCACACCCTCACAATCCTCATATGCCGCCACCACCACCACCACCAGCGCCACCTTTATTGTGTAAAATCACTTTTAGGCAGACAATCAAAAAAAAAAGAAAAGAAAAGAAAAGCAGGAGAGGACACTGTGTTCTCTGAGGAAACATGACTGAATGTGTGACACTGGGAATAGTAAACTGCTCACCGGGAGACTCACATAGTAGATGGATATGTGGAATGTGGACAAATGATAGAGCGCAGCAGTCTGGCTGTCATCTCACACCTCCTTGTGTTTGCTTGTTCTAAGCATTTTCCAGCATGTTTCCAGGTTTAGATAGATAAGCTTGTCCATGAGGCAAGATCTGTTACCTGCACCGCGTCTCATTTTTAATGATAGGCAGCTCTCCGTAGACACCAGATGAAACATATCTACAATTCAGCGATACACTCGGTAAATATTTTAAACTGATGAAGCGTGGCTCTGAAAGTTACTGAAAGTATAAGGCTGTGAATAATAGCAAAGATGAAACTCTTAAGTCTGCTATAAATCTAGAGGAATTGGATTTTTCTGTTCATCCTCAACACCCCTGTCATCAGTAATATTAATATACAGAGCGTTGTCATGCTCCGAAACTAAAAACTGTATCACGGAAAAATGTAATTTTCCCAGACAGGGGTTACCATGGCAACACACATCAAATGTAGTTTATAGCTCCAGAACATATGTGGCCCTGTGTATCTTTTTTTAGTAAAGGACTGTCCATGTGCAAATTAATTTTTACATGTGTTACACTCAAACTGATCACGCATAACGCTCTGTCCAAACGCCTTTTTCACCATGATGGTGGCATTTCACCCTCCTCTTTTCCCGTCACATTAAACTCCTCGGACAGCGCCGGTGCATAATTCAGAAAAAGCAGCATAGATTTTAAACCAAATGTACGAGGAGGGGTGGTGGTGACCTTATGCAGGATGCAGGATCTACCGTGCTTTTTCATCACCATCTGCAGGTCCCTGTGTATTGATTGTTGTGTCAAGCATGGGGCCACAGGGCTGTCTCATGGCTCTACTCCAATAACAATCACCAGGAGCAGGTGACATGCCACACAGATGCTAGCAGCCCAGAACCAGCCAAACAAGTTAATTAAGCCTCCAAGAGCTTCATCTACTGTACCTTCTGCATAGATAATGGCGTTTGCTTCACTCATCTTCATCTGTTGAAAAACATTTTCGAATATGTGGGAAATTATTGTATCACATTATCATTCTTGCCTGTAGCCTTCCTGGATTGCTGTGCATCACACTGACCCTTGTTATTATAGGAGAATGAATACGATTACTAACAAGAAGTTTCCATTGTGAAATTACTAACAAAAACTTCTGAGTCGTGAAAACTAATTATTATTTTTGCCTGTGTGCAATCACTGTGATGTTACACTGCATAACGTATTCTCATATCAAGTCATTTGGTGTCATCTCTTGTTGGATAATCTGCTTGAATTGTTGCACAAGGCCGATTAGGGCGGTGCATTTGAGAAGCTGAGGAAAGTTTTTCCTAAAATTACTATTTGTATTAAAACAAGAGGAATTATCTCCATGGTTTGAAAGATCTTTGCTTTTGAAGATGTACAAAATGACTTGTTTTGCTGAATATTTTCACTGCATCGTGTGTCGAGTCACAGCTGCCTCTCACGGACTGATCTTATTTCCTCACAGTGGGGATGAGACAGAAACAGATTCCGAGGTGGAGGACCGCGTGGACGGCGTTAAGTCCTGGCTCTCGAAGAACAAAGGCTCCACCAAGACCCAGTCAGATGAGGGGAGCCTGAAGGGCACCAGGTTAGTGGTCATGTTCCTTCTGCATTATGACAGATTACCATGTGTTTCCCAGTGGTAACGTGGGGATAAAACTACCCACAATCCCAGGCTGAAAAAGGGCCAGGATTACCTAGGGCAGTTTGTAACAGAAAGATGAGTATTTCATGTGATTAGGTGTCATCCCTCTCTCCCAGTAATCTGTCTAATGACAGGAGGCGGGATGGGGAAATGGCTGCTGTCAAATATATTGAAGTGGCCTCTGGCCAGTTGGCACGCCTGCTAAATGATGCCTCTGCCACAGTTAGATAGATCTTCCCACTGCTTGATTGCCTCACTTCCTACAGTGTATACTGTACATAACAGCAGTAGCCAGGGGCATTGTATATGTTCCCATACTCTTGACTGGCTCCAAGGACAAAGTGGATACATTTCCCACATATCAGCTGTGAGTGTTGCACAGAATTAAAGTGTCGTATGAGTTAGTTTCACAGATTTGTTTTCTTTTTGTCTTCTGTTGGTTTTACTCTGGTGTCAACTTTATTACGTAACCCCTCAGACACGCAGCAAATGCAGATGCCAAGGAGGTGAAGGAAGGTAAGGAGAAGACGATTGACGTCAGCAAAGATGGGAAAGAAGTAGAGCAGAGCAGATCAGTGTCTGTCATGAGCTCCCTGAGCTACAGGAAGCGTTCCAACCTGAAAGACTCCATAGGTGGGACGGGCGACGAGAGCTCCCTGTTTAGCACGCTCAAAGAGCAGCCAGACATGCCGGACCACACCTCGATCCGCAAAGCCAAGTCCAAGTCTGGCGATCTCCAGGAGGACTGGAAGAAGAGCCAGGCGCAGGAGGATTTAGACGACAAAGGCTCAGTCATCTCCATGGCCTACTCCGAGGCCACCAGCAGAGCCAGGAAAGGCCTGGAGTCCCGCTGGACCTCCCGGAGCAGCCCTGACTTCGATAAGGAGTCTATGGTGTCATCGGTGGCTCCCAGCAGGATGTCTACCAGGAGGGGCATGCTGGATATGGATGATGATAATAAGTCAACTATCAGCAGTGTGAGCCGCTCCAGCCCCCGGTCTCTGCACCGCAGCAGCTCTTGGAAAGACGACAGACGCAGTAACTCGCGTTTGTCCCTTGCCCGCAGCTGTGGCCTCAGTGAATTTGGCCTGCATATGGATGATGACGACGACGATGATGATGGTGGCCGGAGTGTTGCTTTCAGCGAAGGGGGAACTTCATCTTTTAGTCCCCGCTCCCTGAGTCGTAGCTTTTCCAACCCGGCTCAACCGCGCTCCTCAGACAACAACGTAGGGGATACATCTGAAATCAAAACGGTGGCACACCGCAATTACTTAGATCCCGACTTGGAGGCGGCGATCAATGAGGTGCTGAGCTTCAAGCCCATTAAGTTCAAGCGCAGCAAACTGGACGAGTCTAGTGGTGATGAAGAGGATGACACGAAGGCAGCGGGGAGCAAAGACAGCAGGAAGAAGGGAGACGACGAGGGGCTCGGCTGCAGCACGTCCAGCCTGAGGCGCTCGGCGTCCGGCTCGGCTCTGGACTACAGCAGTCGGCCGTCCAGCATCCTGAGCACCAGCAGCTCCCGCAGTCGCAAAGATAAAAAGAGTAAAGCCTCCTCCTCTTCCTCCTCCTCCTCCTCTTCTTCATCCTCCTCCTCCTCAGATGACCGTCACAGCAGAAAGAGCTCAAGGAAGAAAAAGGCCAAGAAGTCAAAAAAGAGGTCTAGCAAGAAACCAAGCGAGTCAGAGGATTCCTCTTCCTCCTCCTCGTCAGAGTCCTCGTCCTCCTCCTCCTCCCACTCCACCGTCTCCTACCGCAGCTCCAGCAGCGTTAAGAGGGCGCCCAAACGCCCGTCTGATGATGACGAGAAAGAGCGTGCCAGTCGTGGGTCATCTGGCAAGAAGGAATCCAAGCAGAAGCAAAAGAAGATGGATAGCACAGTGATGAAGTACCTCTACAGGGCTGACAGTGACTGATACCGACAGAAGAGGTGATGCTTGGTGTGATAACAAAAAAAAAAAACCTGGAGCCTGGCATAACTCAAACTCACTCAGGATCTTTCACTTACTTCACTAACTTAGTTTGCTGTGTTTGTTCTGACACTGTATATAACCCCTAATGCTGACTTCTGCGAGATAAGCCGTGACTGCATTATTCAAAAGAAAGAGCACGACACTCATCTACTTGTTTCATTCTTGCTCCCATTTGTCTTCATTTAAAAAGACCAGCATGGTGAAGTTTGCCTCTATAGTCTGCATGACTGACACACTCTAGTCACTTCTGTGTTGTTTCTAAATTCTTTGATAAACAGCAGCTGATACAGTGCTTGCATAGGAGCTACACGGTAATCCGTTATTGTAATTGCCTGTCATCAGAAAAAGCGACGTTATGTTTCTGTTTCTTCTTTGTAAAGATGGATTACATCTCTCCAAATGTGAGTGTTCCCTCCTAATGGTGTGTTTGATGTCGTTATAAGAACATAGAGAGAGGTGTCTGGCTGCGGCTGTCCATCCACAACAAACAGATGTTGGCAATGAGTCAAAAACTAAATTACACCATTTTTTTTGCCTCAACGTGTCAACTGAGAAGAGTTTAAAGAGGTGTGGCGTGACACTTTTCCATCGCAATTAAAATGCCAAAATTAGCTCTCGGCTTCAAAAGCTGTCTATTTTCAAAGTTGTTTTATTCACAGTTTGAGCATCTCTTGTTCCTGTGTGATTGTAAAAAAAAAAATGCCAGTAGCTTGTTGGTTGTCCTTGAATATGATTTTGCCTCTCCACTTGAACAGTGGCTCTTGGGTTAATTAGAGGAATGTGAAGGTGGGGTTAGTGGGCTAAACGTGTTAATAGCTTATATATGCTCCTGCCAACAAAATGATTGCTGTCATGATAATAATAAACACTGGTTTTAGTCTGTGTAAGACAACTAACTGTAAAACTTCCATACTTACACATACTTGTAAACATTTTAGTTATCATAGCACCAGCCACGGTTTTGCCAGAGGAAGCACAGACAACTATAGGAGTTTTCACAGTGGACACACAAAAAAAATGATGGACCCGGCTGGGATGCACTTTGTTTGCCAGTGTTTATATAAATTGCACATTTTTCTTACTTACTGTACAGTTGATTGTATGAGTTCATCTCATACTGACAGACAGGTGTCAGTTTTGTCTGGACAAACTTTCTTTTCTATCTTGTGACAGCAAATCAGAGCTGTCACAGCCTTCCAAAAAAGAAGAGACGCAGCCGTTTGTGTGACAAGGCTAGAACGCAGAGTGCTTCAGCCTCCTTCGAATATCTAATACTTCACAATACACAGGTGTCAGGTTGTAGATTGCTGTGTGCCACATGCAGACAGTTCCTATTGCTATACATGGGTGCTAAAGGACAGGGGTTTTTTTTTGTTTGTTTTTTTAGCTTGCTGACTTCAGGGTATGTCATAAAGAGCAGTGCTGATGGCAGCAAAGGCTGCAGCTTTAACTACAGAGCACAGTATTCTTCACAGCCACACTATAGGTTATTGACCTTATCAGTGCTGAGTTAATCTCTTACACTATCTGACATGACATTTACTTTATTAACCGTGTATACTTACGAATATATGGATTTATCCTGGAAACACTGTTTCATCTGGCATCATGGACTAATAATATTTGTGATTTCCTTATGTACAAATTAAAAAATGAATCACGACACACACATGCAGTATGTTGTGCATGTTTTAGGGGATATGTTATTTGCTGCCTGGGGCAGAATGTAATTCTACTGCCTGAACTGCTTGTGCCCATGCCATACACAACAACTTAGTATCTAATGGTTTGTCTGTATGTGTTTTGACCCTCACAGCCCTCCTGTGTACCGGAGACACCTGAGTGCTGGCAGATCTGATGAAGACAAGGAGGTGGACAGTGACTCCAGCAGGCAGCCGCCGATGCCGAGCGACAGCGAAGGCTTATTGGCAGAGAGCACATCGTAACCCGACGGCAGACAACCTTGTGCTTCCAGTGACATCAAACACACAAAAGAGACACAATCCTTTCCCCCCAGTTTTCACCACCACTTCCCAGCCACGAAGAACAGAGAGGAGTCACACAATGAACACTGTTTTTGAATCGCTTAGCCCGGCCATTTCCATCTTAACTTCACTTATCGTAGAGCAGCCATTCACACCGTGGAGTGATTTTGCTCCCATGGCTTAAGTGTGCTTTTTCTTTTTCTTTCTTATTTAAACAGAACATACTGAATAAGTCGGTCTATACTGGACAGTAAAGTTGTGCAGTATCAGAGGACCCTAATAGCTGCTGCTGCTTTATTTATAAGAGCTGCTTTTCAGGCAAATTGAAGCACTCCTCTGCATTCTCCCCTGACTACTCCGATAGCTCTGCCAAGAGGATTTAGATAAGCCCGCTCAGGCTGGACTTCTCCAAGAAGGTCTGACCAACTATTAAGACTGTTCTTATCTCTTCCCCATTAATGTGGACTAGCGTGGTGGGAGGGATTAACCCATTTTCAATTAATTATCCCACTGTAAGTTAAAACGTGATTTTGTTCCAAGCTCAGATATCCATCATTTGAGCAAAAGTGATGCGAGGTCATGATTGGTGACATGAGAGATAATTCATTTTTATCATGATAATGTTTTAAGATGACAGACCCCCTCCCCCTTTGAAATGCTGAGAAATTATTTAAAGCTAAATCTGATTTAAGAGTGTGTATATATAGTATGGATAGATATCTAATGTTCTATGTGGAATCAAAGCCTATTCGTGAACATGATGTTTGAGTGAAATACGATTTTCTAAAGTTAGTAAGAAAAGTATAAGTTTTATGTCATATCCTTGTTTTATTCTTATCTGTAACTGGAATGCATGATGGGATGTGCTTGGTTTGGCTCTTCTGAGGCTCAGTCATGCTTTTGTCCACTTTCATATTTCTGAAAGTTCAAAGGGAATGCATTTCTTTGCCATTATGAAGAGGCTTTCTGTACAGCTTTTTAAACCTTGGATATGCAGAGATGCAGAGATGTATGGTGTCTTTTTTTAATGCACAAACACTGGATTTTCTTTTTTTTTGTGTATAATGGGAAATTAAGGGTCCTTCAAACATCATATCGTAATATTCTCAGATTGGCTATAGAGTATACTAAAGTCAGTTTTTATGATGGAGCTGCATATTTTGTTACAGGTGTCCAGGTCCAGTACAGACTGTCTTGAATTGAAGAAAATGCTGTCCATACTGGTTCAATCTGTGAAATAATTACATCATTTCCAGGGCATCATGCTCATTCTATTTCAAGGTGCCAAAATTTGAAAATAAAGAAACTGGAAACTTAACTTTATGCAGAATGAGTTTTTTATATACTCAACCTGCTGGGGAATTACAAACAGGAAGCTTCTGGTTTATTATTTACTTAACCACCCGTGTACTCTCTATTACCTCATCAAAAACTGCCAAAAAGAAAACAGCTTAAATTAAAGTCACTCTGCTATTGTAATGGAAAACCTTTATTTAATTTCAGACAGCCAGGTGTTTGGCATGTTGCTGTCCAGACACATGAATGAAATACGTGGTTATTTTCTATATTTAGCCTTACAGAATGGTAATTATGTCTAGGTTGATTTGAATAAGGAAGCATATACAGTATATGTGCATGTGGTGCGCTCCAAAAGTCTGACTTGCTATTTGCATATCTTCTCAGAAGAGGCTAATCTGCATTTCATGTCTTATTTTCTCTCTTTTTTTTCTTTGCTTCAGACATGAATATTAATGTGGGACACACAAAACTTTGATGTCAGTGATTCAGAATATAGTTGTTTAATGAAGAAAAATATATTGTAAGTCTCATTGCCTCTAAATTCGAGTTGCTGCATTAGACAAAAGTTTGTACACTTCATCATATCTTTTAAAAGGCTTGTCTATTTTCATTATTGAAAGATCATCATTTGTAACATGAGTGATTTTGGAGGTTTTTTTTTTAGTGAATAAATTCCACTGTTTGTTTACAGAATTGATGTTGGCTTGCTGTAATTGCACAGAGGTGTGATGATTTGGATGCAGTTTTGTTTCATATTCAGAAAACTGCCAGAGAAATTGGGGGTTAGAAGAGAGGCAAGACAGTTTTAGCAAAAACAAGTCATTGATGTTTTTGATTAATTTTAGCTCATCTAGCCCAGAGTAGCTTCTCGTCATTCCCATCCACTTCTCCCAGGAGATTACAGAGGAAACAAACAATTCATAGAAATCATTAATTCTGAGGAGTTGGAAAGGCTGACTGAACATTGCTCACACTACCTTGCAATACTTGGTTGTTAATATAAACTGCTGCTCAGCTACACGGTTCAGAACCAAGCTCGGGGCAAATTCAGGAAGATCAAAAAACCCAGAGCAAGCGCAGTCTTCCTCCCCACATCAATCTCTATTCTACATAGGTGCAGCTTACCTTGATTCAAAGGGGTTGATGGTTTTAGATTACCACCTTGGTTGACACTCACTCTCAGTTTGTTTTGCTTTTAAGAATCCCCTATTTATCCAACCAATCTGTAATCCTCAAACCTACACACACCCTGTTTTGGTATACTTTTCTCTGCCAGGGAGCTTTTGCTGTAATTTCACTTCACTTGCGTGCACCCTCTGGGTGGCTGTATGTTTCTGCTTAAAGGCTTTCCATTGAGTGACAGATTAAATTCTGCTCCCGATTTTACTTATTTTGGCTCTAACACTGTTTCACAAGCCACTGGAGCAGGAAGTCATTAGCTCGACAAAGCCAAGCAAGTCTGTGTTTACGATGCCACCCTCCCTGTTATTTAGACGGAATGGTTTGGCCACAGATATTTTGCTGCACTGAAAGTATAATGCTGTGCTTCTGTGGACAGGGCTGCTCTACACAATAATGTGGAATGCCCACAAGCTTAACAATGCAGCCCATTTGCTTATTGCTTAGAATACTGAGCATGTCACTTTCTCATTTCCCTTTCTATTTCATCAGAATGAAACTGTGTATTTTTCCTCAACATATTCATGGAAAGCGCATGTCTCCTCCAAGATTATTCGGTGCCAGTAAGGACAAAGATGCACCTTTTTGAAATTTCAAAGCAGATGGAGAGTAGCCAAACTGAGTCAGAACTGACTCTTACATAAAACCTGTGTGCCAGTTTTTTTTTTTTTTTTTCTATAAGCAGCTCTTTTCGCCAAGCAGCTCCACATTCTGACCTTGGTTGGAGGCCACCCGCCAGGCAGTAAAATATGTGGGGGTACTGTTAGAGGGGAGAATGTGTTTATCAGGCATCATCCTCAGCTATTAGCACTCCTGGTTTTCTGCTGGATGCCTGCTGTCAATAAAGCACTGATTGGAGGCACTGGGACACTGCCTGCAGAGACCAGGTGAGGAGGCAACATTCATTTGCAATTCTAAGATGAAAAGACGCAGCAGAGTGAGCTGCTTGGGTGCCTCTTTGTTTGCACATATCATTTCCACTCTAATGAACACTGCACAGTAGTGGGCCCTTGTAACAAGGCTCAAAGGTAGGCTCAAACATTGTTTACATTTTGCATAGGTCTTTTCAGGGCCTGGGGAACATTAAAAAGCATTTTTCTTTTTCTTGTGTGGGACCTACCGTTAAAGAGAATCAGTTTTGGTACCCGCAGCAAACGACACATCTTTGATTTTTTTTTTTTCATGCCACTCCTCATACCTAAGCACAGAGTAAAGCTTGAAAACAAATTTCTAAAAAATCCTTGGAGTGGAAAAAGGAACTGTAGTGTCTATCACCAATTTCAATGTTGGATTTGTCTCTCTATCTTCCCTCCACAGTATGCAGGTGGCCAAAGCCTCCTGCTGTGCTCAGAGCTGTTCAGTGCTGAGTGTCCCTGCCAAAGGAGAGTTTCTGCCCCTGTTGCTGGTGTGTGTGTGTGTGTGTGCGTGTGTGTGTGGGAGGGTGAGGGTGAGGGGAAAAATGAAGACTTAAGGAAGCACTCTACAGCAATCCACGACATCTAAGGGATTTGCAAGGGGTGTAAATGGCCCTTCCTCGTGGCCTCTCTCAGTGGGTAAGTGTTGGAAAGATCATTTACCTGTTTCAGAAACACCCAGAGCACTCACTTCCTCACCGTGATGTGATTTCATCTATGATGGCTTTGGCTTCCCCTTGCTATTATGTTTTTAGGTTTAAAACCCTTGTTTCAAGATCACAGCTCCTATGATCAGCTCTAACATCATATCATGTAACCTTAACTTAAAATATATCTTACACAAAGTCACAATATGCTTTGGTCTTATTCTCTCAAGGTAGAACACACTGAAAAATCTCCAAAACCAGGATTTCATATTGAATGATGGGTCTGGTGGTATGTTTGTCCTCCTCAACGATATACTGTATACACACTGTATGCTTTGTACATATGATTGATGATAAGTTGTAACTGCTCTGCATGTGCTGACATTTATGGATTGTAGTCGAGATGACACTCAGATTTGGGAATGACACTCCTGCACCTGTAAGAATTTCTGAACCCCCCCTCTGTGTTTTTAGCCGCTCAGTGGTGGAGAACAGTCGGGGGGAGAGGAAATGTTTGCGCACGCGTGTGTGTTGGATTTCTGCTGCAAAACCTAAAAGGCTTTATTTTCAAGGCCAAATGGCCCATGACAGAGCAGTGCTATTGCAACAGTATTTTGCATCTCTTGGATGTCTCTTCTCATTAGCTCCTCTCTATTGTGGAAGTGCAAACTTTATTGTCCATATCAATTAGTGCCCAAACAGATGGGGAGGGTTGACATAGGTGGGGGGGTGCTGAGGGGAGGCTTGTGTTGTGTAGGAGGCTACAGCTGTAGTTGTGCTTCCTTCTTACACTGATCCATGTAGTGATAAGTTACTAAAGCCCTCTTATCTATGTATTTTTCTCTGCAGCTACACTCATGCATTAAGACCCATTCCTAATGACCCTTGAATCTCCAGATCCCACTTCCAACCAGGAGGCCATGTTGCTTCCTGTGAGCTGCTGCCAAGCTGTCCAGTTCCACTTCACAGTCTTCAGATTTCTACATGAGCTTGTCTCTGTCCCAAAGATACATCGAGTGGCTGTTACTAATTATTTCAGACGTTCTCTCTGGCTATCACATTCAATGAAGAAATACATTTTTGATTGAACCCTTGAAAGTAATTCATGCTTTAGGATGCTGCAGGTCTTTAATATAATAAAGTAAATGGGTAAAGTTTGAAAATAAAGTATGAAAACATACATCGTAGTGACTTTACCAGACACTTCAGCCCTGTAACTCCACGAGTCATTGCGCTGAGAGATAAAAATCTTCTCGACTTGGTGCCAGCACAGCTTGGTGATCTTTACCACCAAACTCATATATACAGTACAGCACAAGGCCTAAAAACTGATTAATAGCAGGAATTAACTATGCATCTAATTGCAGAATTTCATAAGCATAACTCACTCAGCAGATGGAACTCATTGGTGTGTTTGGAGTCACTTTATATAAACCCCTGGGTACTGCACTGCATCAGTGCCTGGAGGAACATATTCCCCTCCAAACTGGGGCTTATTTAAACTAATACAAAAGCCTAGTGGCATTTTTGGCTCTGAACCTGTGTCATTGAGTCTTGGCATGTGCAGCATAAAAATGCTCTGCTGGAATCTATAGTACCAGATTTGGATGGCTGCCGTAGGCCATATTCATATCGCTGCTGTCATGTGGTGGAGACATCTTTACCCACACAGTATAACCTTTCTGTATAATATAACAACTTTGTTTGGCTGAGGTGTTTCTAAGTTGGAGAAAAGGTCAGTAAAAGCCCCATAGATTGAGATGTCCATGTGTTTTGTCAAAATAAAGCAGGTCTAGGTACTGTATCAATACTGTGAAAGTATCAAAGCGTAGCAGTCGCCACCCTATCCATGTCCACCTGCCCAGCTTCTCTTCTGATTGGCTCACCAACTTGTTAACAGAACTCCAGACTCATACTCATGGATCATCATGTCAAATAAAATACTGGAAAAGAGTAAAATATGGGACCTTTAAATATTTTGTACTTACAAAGTTCTATGGAAAAAGAATAAATAAAAAATGTTTTGGATATTTTTATTTAGTGAAGAGAGAAGTCTCAGAATCATTATATAAAGGCGATGATATCAAAGAAATGATCTATTTTCAGAAATGAACCCCATCAAAGAGTGGAAAAGTGAAAAGCTGGATGTTTTTCTGGATCAAACATGCAGTAGTGCAGCTATGTCTTTGTTTTTAAATGCACCCAACAACAAATAGCTTTATATCTGTATATCTGGATGTCTGATGTTAAATTTTAGTTTTCATTTTATAGTGATTGGCGGAAAGATATTTTTCCCTCTCACATCTGATCCCTGAATCTAATACATCATTTCTTTTCCATTTCAACTTAACCCTGCTGGAATTGGGGGAAAGCAATTTAAAGCCATAGCCAATTGGAAGACCTTAAACTGTTATTCATGACGGAGAACCAATCAACATCCAACAGTGAGGTATTGAATAGAGATGATCAGGTGCTGAATAGAAATTTGAAAATGCACAAAGTGGTAAAGTGGTGCCTCAAACATATCCAGAGATTGACAGTCGGACACTGAGCGAGTCAGACAGGATACTAATGTCTCTCCTGTCGCTCGGTCTTTCCTTTTAGCAGGGTCCACCTCACTGCTCATGTGGGACTGAGTGACTGACAAGCCACTGACATTTACAATCTCTCGCCCCCAACCTGTGGGCAAAGCAAGCCAGTATCAAAATGTGCTGTGCCCTGGATGGTTTGAGTCATCATTAGTGGATTTTTATATGGTATGCACACACATCATTATTTTTTGCTGCTTCTTCATTGTTCTCTGGTGATAGTGTATCTGTATCTGCTCTCGCTGTTTGGTTGCATTCACTGGTAATTAATTATTTCTTAGCAAGATCATCACAGAATGCTATTTATGGCCAGATAAAATAAAAAAGGAAATGGCTGGATATTTCTCCATCTACCTCTCACCCTGAAGGTAATCATTCTTTCTTGCCACAAGTCATTACAACAGAGTGACCCTACAATAACTTAATGATTTGGAATACAATCTATGGAGGAAATAATATCCAAATGGTGGTGATATGAATTCATAAAGATAATAAATATTCTAAAAAAGGAAGAAAAAAGGATTTAACCTGAGTACTGATAGATGCAGGCTCTATTTTGGAAATGCACTGTACTGTATATAGCAATTTCCATGTGACTTATATCACAAAGTCTAGCAATGTTGCTAGGAGACTTTATGTCCAGGCAAATGTTAGACTAATAGGCACTGAATTATTCAGTATCAGTAATGGAGGTGATGCTGTTAAGAAATGTTATATCAGCATGGAGGGCCTATTTTCTTCCAGAGACCTTTGCGAGTATAAAAATGGGCTGCATCACTGGAAGTTCAGGTGAATCCATTTATGTATAATTTCCTCACCTTCATCTCTGGCAGTGCTCATTGAAGGGCATGCAGTCAGAAGTGCTTCAGTGTTTTCTCTGCTCTTTTCTCTTTCCCAGGCTGCCACCCAAGCTACTGTATGGTACGTGCTGCACACAGTCTTATTCTGGTGGTGAAAATTAATCTATACTGCCTGTCCACCTGCAACAGGCCTCATATAATACAAGGGCACATGCCTTTTTTATTCACTTCTTCCTGCAGGGGCCAAACATACAGAGACATCTAATTTAAAGCTGTCGTCTCTCGCTATCTGCTGTTTCCCCGGCTAAACAATACAGCATTTCAATGAGAAGGTAAGCGCTTGCTTCCTTTGTGTGCTTTACTTAGAGGAAGAGGCTCTGGTTTCCCAAAGACATTAAAGATGTGACTCAAAATCTTCAACATTAGAAATGATCAGATGATAAGAATTAATTACATTCCTCCTACAGTACATTGCACCATTAAAACCAGCTACCAGTTTTAATATTGAGGCACTGCCGTAGAGCTATAGGAGGAGATCTGAGGGGGATTAAAAGGAATGTCAGTCACCTTGTGAGTAGAATGACCAAAAGTTCCCCCTTGTTAATCCACCACCCTCCACTCAGTCCTTTAGTAGCAGAAAAAATGCAGGGACACAACATTTTTGTCTAGTTTATCAGAGTCATGTATCCTTTATCTGATGGAGGTTGGTGCCTGTATAAACCCATGACCCTGACCATGGCTCTGAAACATCAGCAGCCTCACTGTGCTGTGTGGGGACAAATCCACGGTGCTGTCCTTGGTGCTGAAGCAGCAGATGGATTTCTAATTGTGTCTTCTCCTCTTCGTCCCACCCCTCTGTCACTCTTGTATCCTTTATACATACTATAAATACTCACTGGATTCTATATTGTAGCATCTGCTCTATAGTGTCACAGCCCTCATGATCAAAATAACAAGAGGACCACAGAGACACACGGCAGCCTGTCTTCTCCAATAACATTCACTTAATATTTCCATGATCCTTCAGCAGCGTTTGTGTTCCACTGTTCCCCAAGACATTTTGTGAAGTCTTGGCTTCAGAAAAACCAGAACTTGGCGAGGAAGCTCCAGGCAAGAGCACGGGAAAACAAACAGAAAAGCACGAGTTATGGCCAAAATGAAGTCTGTTATGAGTGGCTAAGAAGACAGTTGTAGTAGTGGGAGAAGGACAGTAACTGGATAAAATCTGATTCTACAATTAAAAATGTCAACCCAGCCCCCCTGCACTGTCTCCCTGTCCAGAAGTATGTAACCATTTACTGTTTGTTTTACAGTATTGCTTATGAAGCAGGACTTTTGTTGTTTCTATAACTTGGAGTTGGAAGAAAATAGCTCATAGCCTTTCTCATGAAAATAAGCGACTGTTGACATGATGAAAAATACAGCGTAAGTGCTTCTTTGTGGTTGAGAAAAGTGCTTATTATGTTTAGGCAGCGCCAGCATGTACTGATAAGTAAGTGGTGGAGGTGAAAGTACAGTGTATTTGCCGGAAAAGGCGGAGCCGTATCGCGGGCCTACATCACTGTGACACGCTCCAAACACAGCTGAAACACTTGATTGCCCCTTTCCATTTTCTCGACCCACCATCATTACATCAGTGACAAACATATATCTGACATATCCACGACTGAAATGCACCATTTATCTACTCTTATCTACACATAGTCACATATCCCTCTACAACTGCTGTGTAATCAGAGATATCTCTAAAAATAGATAACCACATTTAGAATAGGAACTTACCGGTATATAAACTATAATTAGATAGTGTAGAGGAGTGTAAGGCTTGGCATCAAATTCTAAGTAATTAGCATGATCATTCAGACTATTTCAAACATTTCTTATGAAGTATTAACACAAGAAACTTAACATCCTCTTTGAAGTGGATGCTCTGTTGTCCCAGGCGATGATGTGGGTCATATATAACAAATCGAGGTGGCAATCCCAGTTCACATCTGTTTTCAGTTGCTTTTAATAGCTTTTTAACTTTCACACTCAATAAATCAGCACCACATTATGCAGGATTTCACATCTTGTGGCATCTATTGGAGTTTTGTGGGAACTATTCAGACAGACAAATGCAGTAAGACTTGAGAGAAACAGCAACACAAATATTGTTGCCACAAGTGGAAGCTAGAAATCAGTGCTGAGATATCATAAGAAATTAAAAAAATGATTGACTGATGTCAGTATGTAGGAGGATGTCTTCTGAATTTCTAGCATCATGTTTTTTTGGGGGGATTTTTTTGGAACATCAGAAATAGCTGTCACTCACGGGTTCATTTCCATTCATCCAAAAATACTCCAGTTACTGCAGAACTAGGCTACACTTCTGTAACCACTGGCAGACCTGATGGCTCCATAAAAAGACGGTTTGCTGTGCTGGGCTCAGTCTGCATACGGCACCGATGGATCATTGCTACAGTCACTATTTAGACACAGTTGTCTCTTAACCAAACAACACCAATATCTTTCTACGTGTACCACAGAGAAAATGAATACTGACTTCTTAGTGTGTCAACTTGATGGAAAAGTTTCAAGGGCAGGTTACACCATCTTGACTTTGTCTGGCCGTGCTAATAAATTAACGTCAACTAGAGTTATTCCAGTTAAATGTGTCTGATGCAAGTTTATCTGCTGACATGTCTGACCTGTACACCAAGTGTCTTGCTTGTTAGAGGTATAAAGTTTATATATAGGAGTCTCTGTCACCAGGTAGTCCCAAGGGGTGGTGGCTGCTGCAAATCTCAAAGTGGCTGCCTCAAAATCGAGCGGTCTGGGTGATGGATGGCCTCGGGCATGATGTATAACTGCTGTTCTCTTCCCACAGGCCTGTATGGGTTGTGTTTGGTCAAGTGACCTCCGCTTCCTGTGAATCGCTGCTCGTCCCTGGAGTCCCGATTTGTTGTCTGGGTGTAAATATGATCCATGGTACTCCATGGCAGATGCTGAATGATGGGCCTCATTGTCCGTGGGATGGAAATCAGATTCTCCAAGCTTTGGTCCTGCAGCCTTTGCACCGAGTCACACTCATCAGTACAGCAAGGATTCTCTCCCTTTATACTGCTGTGCAGTGTTATGTGGAATAAAGAGATGTAAGAGATAATCATTTTAAAGGACACTACAACAGAACATATATAAGCATTGAACCAGACCTATAGAGAGTTTCATATCTTTTCTCTGTGGTTGTGTCCAAAACTAAGATTCCTTCACCATGTGTCACTATGAATTCACATATTTAATCTCTAACTGCGAGACAGTTATATGCTATGTACTGTATGAACAGGGCGTGACATAGCGGTTCAGGTCTGTTAGAAAACAAATTCACCTATGCAGCATGCCCTTTCAGTGCCCAATCAGCCAGCGGTCATAACAATATATGTAATTTCTCAGTATGACATCAATTAATGTTACGATTCTTACTCTTGCTGCTGTGCACTACAGTGCCTACCACACCACTAAGTAATGGGTCACTGAACTTCCATAACAGAGAGAACTGCCAGGCGCTGACACAATACATTTTCCCCTGCTATAGCTACTCTGGTAAATACGCACACTGAGAAATTAGATTTGGCAGGTCATTCAACTCTCCCCCTGGGGATCAGCAACTTTGTGCCTGCAATATTTTTTATTTTTTTTATTTTTTTGTTGTTGTTGGAGTTTATTTTGGCTTAAAAAACAGTCCACCTCAAATGCTCCAAGTATTTCTCCGATTTGACCATTTCCTTTAACCTCTTCAAATCTTGCAAGGCAGTGGCAGGAACGAAAAACATGTGTAAAGCCTCCCCCGCTAATCAAAAAGAATGTAAGGTAACATTACAAT
Source organism: Trachurus trachurus (assembly GCF_905171665.1). Lineage (NCBI taxonomy): Eukaryota > Metazoa > Chordata > Actinopteri > Carangiformes > Carangidae > Trachurus > Trachurus trachurus. Next base: position 12,745,934 of record NC_139903.1, on the reverse strand, counting down.
TTCATCCTTGACTTGTGAACGTTTCCAAACCCAACTCTTATTGCTGCCAGTGAACAGAAGAAAAAAAAATTGAAATTGAAGTGCTACTACACCTAGGTTGAATTTCACATCACAAAACATTTTTAACCAGGTTTTTATCACATCATTCTGGCTGACAAATGAGAGCAAAAGAAGTAAGAAAACAGCACCAGAAGGTGTTAAACTTGAAGTTTGCTGCCTCTAATTAAATGATGGAGGAGCTGCTGCTTCTTTTGCTCCACTGCTCAAGTACATTTCAGTGGCATTAGCCTCACCTCCAACTTTGCCCAGAGCTGGTGGCACTGCTGGAGGATGCAGTCCTGCTCACAGCTCTCCCAGATTATTCATGTATGTCCACTGCAGCTCCCTTGGCAACAGCGAAGGGAAGGACCCAGTCATTCAACACATGCTGCTCTTACTGCCGAGGTGCTGCTCTCTGAGCAACACGCACAGCGGCACCTCATTCCATTTAAAGTTTGAAGGTATTACTGTGTCTTTTAATAATTTGAGTTCAGTCCATTCATCATTCATCAGTACTCTGACCTGTTAATGCCACCACTGCAAGCTACAGACATCACAAAGGAAAGCTTTGTCATCTGACATTTTCTGTTTTCACAAATCCACCTCCACGCTTTGTTTACTCTGTGAAGCAATCAGCACTGCTGACATGACAGAGACAACTTGATTGTCTGCCTGATTAAATAAGCCTTTTCCTATTTTTGTCTTTATTAGGCTCACTAGATACACACGTTCTTATTGTTTTCTAATATGTTATAATTTTAGCTCTCATATTAAGCCGCCTGTTCCTGTTTTTTGTTGACATAATCCTTACAAGGTTTGACATTTTAGTTGCCCTGGGCAACCAAAATCTGATAAATCACAGTGGCTCTGACAGGGGAAAAACTCCCAAACCTGAAGATGTTAGAGGGACACATTGGTCTACACAGTGATGTCATTACCAAATGATTACCTCGTTGTGGTGATTTTCATCTGCATTAATGGCACCATTACTGCTCGGTTGCTTAAAGGGCAAAACCGCCAATTTTACACCTGAAGGTCAGGCTACCTGTCACCGGGAGGACTACTCAACCTGTGAAAACAGTTGTATAATGTCTTCCGTGGCTCTTGGGACCTTTTCCAAAAAAAGAACCAGTAGTTCTGATGGTGTCATCAGGGCTGCGGCTGTGTTGCACTCTGGTGTGGTTTGAAAGAAACTGCCACTGCAGCTGCTGAGTGCACTGTGTGAACTGTAGGGTCCAGGATTTTTCAAGCTGAATACAGGGCTGGTTCATGATGCTTTGAACTTGAAATGCTGCATATTTGACTTTAAATGCATCAAATTAAAGCATGAATGACTTTAAATGGCATCAGTACTTCCCTGTCCAGTACTTCCAGTTCATGACCAAACACCTGCAACATCCTCAGTTACTATTAAGTGAATATGAGCATGCTCACATGTAAAGCAATACATGAACCTCAGAGTCTCTTCTCAGAAATGTTTTACTTGATTGCTACAGCTTGTGGAAAACTAGTATTTCATATTGATCATTAGTGAATAACATGCAGAAATACAGTGCAAAGTCTGCACTGTAAAACGTTAAAAAAAGTTTTTGTTTTACTACAGTATAAACAATGCTCACTTTGCAATCCTGTTGATCTGTAATGATTCTGCCTAGTGTCTAAAGGTCTCTATTTATACAAAACAATTATTTGAGTTGAGATGATCATGTTTAGGTTGCATTGAGACAGTTAGGAGCTTTCCATCCTCTATTTTCCCTGGAGTCCAAAACATTGTCAATGAGGAGGCTCATGTTGGATAAAATCCAGTGTAGTGATATGATTGTACAAATATGCACCTGCTTATTTGATCCTGCTACTCAGCGTGTGAGCAGAGGGATCAAATAAGCAATGACCACATTAACCAAATTTAAATTGAGTGAATGTGATTAGAATTTAATTTCATAAAGCAGGGTCATTTCATACATACAAAAAAAAAATACAATGTGGTTTCAAGCTAAGCTGGGAGCATACAAGAAGACTGCTTGCTTTGTTCATGATAGGAAAGGTCCGTCTCTCTCACACACACACAGGACACACACACACCTACCCGAACACAAAGCCAGGGTGATTTGTGTATAAAGTGGAAGGCATCCTGCTGTTCCTCCAAAATTACATTCTGGCAGGTGTAAAAATGTGCTCTGCGAGAACACTCCACGCAGGTTGATTGTACACCTGCTTGGCTATTTTACAGGAGCCATTCATGCTAGCAAAGGCGCTGGGCTTCCTCTGAGGATCTCTCCCTGGTCTCAAACCATCGAGCTCTGAGCCTGCCAGCATGATAGAAAGCTCATCATGTTAATTCAAAAGCTAACTGAATCAGCCGTAGAATTGTATTTCTACCACACAGGTGAGCTTCATTAACTTTTTTTTTTTCCTCAGCTCGGTTGCACTGGCAGGATTCTCACTAACTTTCATTTTGCTCCCCCTAAAATGCAGCAAATAATTAAATGCTGGGTAAAATATTGACTTTCCAGAGTCACATAAATATTTCTGTAACATCTATGAGAATACAAATGGCTGCTCCTGCTATACCAGTACCATCGATTTATGTGTTGCTGAGCTGGCCGCAGAAATGTCTATACTAAAATGTGGACACAGAAATTCCCTGGACTGACTAGGAACACCATCCTACATGCTTCAGCTCTCTACAAACACCATTCTGCTGGCGCCAAGCCACCTGCATCCGCCCCAGTAGCAAATGATGGTGATACCTAAAAAGATGAACATGCCTCTGGAGGAAACTGGTGGTTAAGGTGCAAGCCTAAGCATTGTTTTTTTTCATGCACAGGCTATGTTGCTTCATGCAACGTCTTTTTTTTGCACATGCATTATCATAAATTTACCAGAAGTTTCCAGCCCAAAAATGCAATATTGTAATGGTCGTCTGCACCAGGTCATAACATTGTTAAGCTCTTTCTCCTGCACAGTGTTATCAGATTCATGGTAATTTCCTTTGTATAAGATATGGTGTCTGCAGCTGTTTCAAATAAAAATCTATGGAAATTTACAGCTAAAGGCAGTTCTTTTTCCCCCCGTTAAGTTTATTTTCACACTCTGTGCCAGATATCTCCTCACCAGCACTACAACCCTCCATTTTTTATTCCTATCTATATTTTCAAGGCTTTTTACTGAGGGGTTTGTTCATATCTGATTCACAGGCTGATTTATACAACATGTTATTCCTAAAAACTTGCCGAAAATTATTTTTTTCAGTGGCTGTTGACAACATTGCATCTGATTTTTGGAGTGATGAAAAGATATTCGAAAGCTCTCAAAACCCTTTGACTCGAGTATGTCAAGAAATTCAAACAAGACTTTTGAACCCGTCTTTATTACGTGTTTGGGTTTATGTTCTGACATTTCATATGGATTATATGGAATATATGCATATTGAATTATCTAATGTCTCATTTGCATATTTAAACATAACATTTCTGAAGACTTATATGCAGTTAATAATAAGCTTAGTGATGGGCCTCACCTTTTTATTTACCTTGAATGTAAATGAGTACGTAGATGTCTCATGTCTCACTATTTATGTTTTCACCAAGTCAGTCGACAGATAAGATAAATACAGAGAAACAATTTATATGTTAAATTCTTTGAATAACTGATAATAATATCAATAATTGATACATTTTCAAAATTTCTCTAAAAAAATGTACTACAGTTTCAGACCAGCACTTTCTTCTGGTTTCATCAGCTACTCTTTACATGATATAGTATAGTTAAATACACTATACCTTAATAAAACATGCTCGGTGGATTCTCTGATGATGAGACAGACTCCAGATGGTTGCAAGTAAAAATTCAAGAGTGATATTGACAAGTTTCAAATTCAGCTTCAAATTCAATACCAGAATGTAAAAGGTTTATTTTGTGCCGCAGGGCCCCGAGTCTTAATTACCAGTCACACCCAAACGTCCGAGTCACACTGTTTATTTTTGGACCTGTTCAAACAGTGCTATCTGCTGAATATTAATGGTGCACTCCAGGTTCCACACAGGTTAATATGCGTCCTTTCTGATGAATAACTAAGGGCTAATGTTTAATGCATAAGACCTGCTGCTCCCTGCTTGGGGCTTTGTCGTTGTCTCGGGTGTCCATGTTGGAAAGTGTTGGGAGTCACCATCAGGAATGAATGTCTAAAATACTGTAATGTCTCAAGGGAAGTTTTCACCCCAATGTCACATTAACAAGAGTAATAGTCTTTACTTTGCCGCTTTGAATCACATCAGCAACTGTGATTGGCCATTTGGTGCTATAACTTAGCTGTTCCCATTGTTGCCCATCAGGTCTCTCTGTATGTGCTGCATAGTAGCATGCTCTAGGCATTTGATGTAAATAGCTACTCCCACCATTCTGGATGTACTCAGAGTGCATTTCTCTACACTTTTAAAGGCACTGTAAACTAGCACATGCCTCTCCATCGACATAGCCTACTCTATGGAGGCCTCATCTCTAGACACTGGGAGAGATGGTGGCTGGAGAGGCAGAGTGAAATAATGGAGGGAATATATGAAAATGGCCAGAGGCGCTGCATTGTTAGCTAGCTGAGTGAAGCTGCTTTGCTGGAATAGTTAGCAGACCCCTGTGCAGCCAATCCATGTAAACAGAATATTTATTTCATCGTCGTGTTTGGCATGTAGGACTGCTCCAACTCAAGGAGGAAAAAAAAAATGCTGCACATGGATTTATTTCACCGTCTTTACTCGCAGAGTTGGGCTTCCGATCGCGTGTAAACCTTTCCCTGCTTATTGATCAGTCGGTGTATCGATTCAAGGGAGCATGTCAGCCAAAGACGCTGCTGTTAGTTTGTTGATGAAAACATTTTTTTTGCTACTCAGCTATTCAACACGGATGAGCAATTTGAAATGCGCTCTTTGTGGATGCTGGGAAAAAATTGCATTGTTTGTGTGTGTGTGTGTCTTTTGTGTTCGGCCCTATCTTGTGATGGCACATGTCTCGCCACATGTTGTGAGTGCTCCCACTGAGCTGTAATAACACACCTCAGTGCTGTCTGAAATATTCATAGCCAGGTAAGCCCATCACTCTGAGTCACTCACTTATTATCACCCCCTTCTGCGCTCGCCCCAGGTCACTTTATTCCACCTGCCTTTTGCTGAATCCCACTCACTTCTCAGCTTCTGGCTGCACCTTGCACAGCCACCCGGTGTTGGGCCTTAAGCTTAAAATGCCACTGTCCCACTCTTTATTGAATTTTCTTTCTATTGGTTTTCAGACAGTGTTGGAGGGATTCTTTGGGATTTGGAATACATGTTTAATCAGGACTTTTATTTATTTATTTATTATTCTGTATCAAAGTTTTTAATTTAAGTGTAAATCCACGACCGTCGTTGTTGTTGTGTTTAATGCCTTGCACACACCCTCGCATTCCCATTTTTGATAACATGTTTGGCATTCTCTCTGCAACAGCTATTCAAGGTATATACATTCTGTAAATGCCTTCGCCATATTGCAGTTATTACTCCAACATCCCCACCCTGGATTTGAATTGCCTACCTACTCACACTTACAATATGAATTTGTTTGGCTGCACTGTAAACGGATACACAAGTTGGTACTTCAATTACATTTATGACAAGGTAGCTGCACGGTGAGCATTGAACTGCACTTTCTATGTGAAAAATCCAGCCTCGGGCAAGTCAATGTATTTATTGTAGATATACAGTATGTTCTAGCTACACATTTTTATGCTTCTTCTTGCAGTCTGCCACATTTATACATTTTAAACTACAGTAAATATATGTAAGTGTATAAAATGTGTGTGTGGATTGATGACCCTTGCTTAGATGTTGTTACACGTCTATTTGTGATTTGTGTCGGAGATAGAGAGCTTAAACAGAGCTGTGCCCATGCCCATTAGTAACAACTGAGAGCTTAGTGACAGTGTAAAGTGATTTCATGTGATACTATGGAATAATCCAGATGACCTAAGATTGAGTGTTACATTTAAACTGCTGGATTCACCCAGGTGACATAATAAATGCCGTTACAAAAGAGTCCATGCTGACTATGGTATGATGACCGGGGTCACTCACACCCAGTACAAGATTATCGTGAAACAATTACACTGAAACCCAGTCAAAGCCAGCTCTCCATGAGTTATTCAACAATACTGGTTCATTTGAGTCAGATGAAATTTAAAAGAAGGATTTTAAGAGCAGGGCATTTGCCCGTAAGCAGCTTTTCCTGGCCAAACAGCACTCATCACTGCTCCGCGGCTAAAGCCATTCAGAGAGTTCAAAGCCAACCTGCACCAGGTCACGGCTTCAGCTATGCAACATCAGTCGGATACACACATGACTCTGAATACAACACCAGACAGTTTTTATTTATTTATACTGAGACATGTTTTTTTAAACACACCACTTACACCTGGTAGTTTTTATACAGCAATCATACTACTTTTTTCTCCTTCTTGGCCTTGGTGTGATGTGGTTTGCTCAAGGGCAAACAGACAATGCCTGTTGAAGGAGGTGTGAGGATTCCAGCCTTGACCAACATGTCCCCTATGATTATTACATGTGCGGTTTTATTATTTGTCAAGAATAATCGCATACCAATGATCTATGTACATGTCATAGAAATGAAACACAGACGTCTGAGAAAACCAACAAAGCCGAACTAAAAGTGAATCAATCACAGGAAAAATGATGCCTCTGAGTAACAACTGTGTGCTCATACATTGAATTGTGTCTTTTAAGATCTTTTAAGTTAATATTGTTTATTCATCTGATGGTTTCTGCAGGATGAAAGCAGACAAAAATCGAAAGAAATCGTGTTTATTTTGTGCCTTTAAAGGTGAAGGGCGAGCACAATGAGATACACCAGATAAAATGAGTTTCGTCTTTGTATGGAGGCTATGAAATCTAATCACCTGCGATTACGTGTCACACTCATAGAAACTGTGAGAAGAGAAGTCAGTTAGATAGGAATGTTTGTCTCCATATTTCATGAGCCAAAACCTTCTGGTATTTCTGTGTTTGTCTCCGTTTTTAAATCTGTTCGCTGCAACTCAGTGAAGATTTTCTTTAATGGTGTTTACTCAGTCATGTTGTGAATCTTACCATCATGTCAGTGCCATAATTACGGTACAAGAAAGAAACCTAATGGTGTCATGGGAACAAATTGAGCCATAGATTATGTTTTGAATAAGGGAAGAGAAGAAAAAAAGAAGAACAAATACATCAATAAGTGTCCAGATCATGGTCCTATTGACTGTTATATTGCACCCAACACAAGGAGGCCATTAAGCATCCAAGTAACTCACACAGCAAAGCAACATTAAAGGAAACAGTGAGGCATGAAGCAAATGAATGCAGCAGAGGGTGTCGAGTACAAACCCCCGCACAGAATGAGATGTTTTCTGCTGGGATATCACTGAGTGAACTTATCAGGAAGTTCAGATTGTGAAACAGGCCACACAGTGTTGTAAAACTGAAAATAAAACATGTACAGACGACGTCAAAGCTAAAAAAAAATTGTAAAGAAAACACGGCAACAGCCACCAGCTCTGAGCTGCTGCTTTGGAAGTCTTTCTGTTACTGTTTGATGACAGTTCACATAGAGGAGGACTGACAAAGGTGAGAGTTAAGCAATCCTGAATAGGTACAGTATACAGAAAAACCTTGTATGGAATAAAGCAGTGTGTGTGTGTGTGTGTGTGTGTGCAGAGGAAGCAAGTGAAGGCAAACAACTGAGACATAAAAACACTGAAAAACTCAACTCTGTGAACAGTAAAGTGTAAATTTGCAGTTGGTTGGGGTCTGTTGAGTCTTGTCGTTTAATACTTTGGCACAACTTTGATTTGATCCTTCATTTATTTAGCCTGTTTTTATTCAAAGTGACCCCGGAGCTCTGTCGTTCTTTCTAACACTAAGTCACATATTGATAAAAGCATGGCAGTGCAGCAGGAATAAAAACCTTCTCACAGCTATTGTGAAGAGATTGATTTTTTCTTTTTTGATGCAGTTGTTGCAATTATTACATGACAGATAACGATTAAGTAACTCCAATAAGGGCCTCTAATTTGGTGATGTGTCAAGGTGTCATATACCAATATAACTTAAAAAATAAGATCTCTGTTTTAAAATATAAGGTTAGGGTTAGGTTTAGGTAAACAATGCCACAACGGCAGCATATCTTTTAAATGGCTTGAAAAAAGTAACAGAGTGACATAATCGTCCCCCCTTGACATTTGGTATTTCAGAACCACTTCAAAGGGCTCCTCTATTACCTCTGTATAGCTGTCCTCACACCCCTAGGCTGTGTGCACTACTATGCTTCGACAACAAGGTGTACTGAAGACTGAGTCATCTCAAAACGCTCAATATTTTATATATGTTATCTCTTTTACAGCAATTTCTGTTGATAGCTCTCTGTAATATTCCTAGAGTGTCCAATCTGTTGTTGTTTTTTACTTAACCAATTTGAAAACTATAATTATGGTTCTTGTGCCTTTGTCTTACAGGAGATTGTTTTTTTTTATGCACAAGCTGACCTACTGCACCTTAAAATATGTTTAAACAAAACACATGTTAAATATGTGCTAGGTATAAATGTGCAGCGTGGTGGCTACAACACTGTGCAGGAATATAATATGTATATACATTGCCTCCCATTAAAGTAATTGCTAATACCCTTTGATGGGAACAACATAACTTCCCATCATCTCAGCTGTCAAGTTTGTAAGAGTTTGATCAGTGATTTCTGGCAGGAGCCGCCACTCACTCGGGGCAGGCAACGCTTTTGTAGCTGAAAGTGGAAAAGTGCCACTGAATTGAGGAAAGTGAGGTGAGCAGCCAGCAAAGATGAAAGCTGAAGCCAAAATGGCAAGACTTGGATTTCTGTGACTCAAGGCCTGCATGGTTTAACAGGATGTCGCTGAACCCAGACACACAGCGCAATCCTTACACACACAAACAAACTCCTCACAGCAGTTTGTGTGTGTATGTGTGTGTGTGTGTAGACAAAGCGTGTCAATGTGGAGGTGGGGGCAGATCTGTTGTCTTGTGCAGTCACCCGCCTTTATCTGCACTTAACTTCTCATTAGGGGCTCGTGTGACATAAGGCAACAACCTGTGACCAACTAGGTGCGGTACGTGGAAGATGCAAGTGGGGGTGGGGATGGGGGGATGGGGGTTGGGGGATCAGGAGGATGGAGGTGGAGCCGTTTGTGTGACTTGTTGTCACTTGTCAGGTACCGTGGCCACTAGCCTTGAGATACTTGGCTGTTGTCTGAGAGTGCTTTATCATCTTGATAAATGCAGCCTTGAAGCACTGCACTATCAGCATGCTCAGAGGCATGAGACACACTCTGACTAATGAAAAGAGAAGGTCAAGGAGAGGGAGGGGTACGCAGCGAGATGAAGAGGAGAACTGCTGAACAGAGATGTGGATGTAAAAAATATGGGACAACATGTCACACACTCCATGAAATGTTTGTGTTTGTGTGTAACAGTGAAAATTATAATTTTCTTAGCTTCTTTTTTATGCCATAGTGTCTTGCACGGTGACGCGTCTGTATGTGTGCGTTGTGTTGCTGTGCAAATGCATGCTTTAGTCTTTTGTATATAGCCTATTCTAGCCTTCTATTATGCTACATCTTAACATTTTGCCTCTACAAGACACACAGAGTACTGTTATCAGTGCAAAGTAGAGTTTCTCAAGGTAGCAATAATTTCTCTCTTCACCCTTTCAAAACATTCATTGCACCGTATCTGTGCCACTATGGCTCTAATTACACTTGACAAGAGGGGTTACATTAATTGTCTTGTACCTGTATTTCTGACGACATATTCCTTCTATCTTGAATATTATTACAGCAGGTGTTGAGAATTTCTGGCCCAGTGTTAATTTTGGAGTCATCAAAGTGACAGCACTGAGCTTGGGAATCCTTTCAGGCTCATTACCATAGCCTGCTGAATTTATTGGCAGGGCCCCCGCATGACTGGGCAGACACTGCTCTAGCCTAGCCGTCAGATAGAGGCAATGATCGGGGGGTTAACAGATGCTGCTCAGTCTTTGGGGTCACATCACTCTATTCCCACTGCTGCAGCTCACACTGAGGCAGAGTGAGCACAACAGCCATCCACACAGCTTACACACAGTTTGCTGTGGAAACAAGAAAATGGACAGCTGAGAGAAGCGTTTCCTCCCACAGACCGTCTCTCCCAACGCTCCTGTACCCAACTGCTACAAATCCACAAGGCAGTTTGTCAAATTCGTGAGTTGAGGTCAAAGGTCAGATGGAGCTTGATATGCCCCACCCCTTCTGCTTTCCCCCCGCGGAAAATGGATTTGCACAGAAAGCTTTGAAAAACTGTCTCCTGCACAGCAGACTTACTCTGAGGGAGGGAGCGCTCTTCCAATACATGGTAATGAGGAATTTGCAATTAACCGGGCTCTGCCAGGAGGAAGCGCAAAACAAAGAGGGAGGTGGTGTGGAGAGAAGGACGACAGTACAAAGCTGCAAACTATACTGAACTATTTATGCTTAGCATGGGCAAGTTCACAAGAAATCTGCTGGGTATTTATAGGGAAATTGGGTCACTGCACAAGCAACGACCAGGGTGAAGAGCGGGTAGGAATCAGAAAACAATACATTAAAGACAACAAACAAAAACATGATAAGTTATTGTGTGTTAATTTACTCCCATTCATGATTTTATAAAGCATTGTTTTTCATATGTGACAGTGCTATGAATTTAAGGTAGTCTTGGTTTTGTTTGTTTCATAATATTAACATCGTCATAAATGCAGATTTTATTTCTCAGATATGCCCAGAGAAGCTGTAGAAACAGAACCTTAGGGCTCTAAGTACAAAGAGTCTGGTTTGTTTTCCTCAATAAACATCATCCCAATTTTTTTAATAACTAAAAATTGTGAGGAAATGTCAAGTTCAACAGAAATAAGAAGCAAGAGTAAGCCTGTTAATCAACCAATCAACACTTTAGCACAGACAAAATAATATAAACCTTTTGCCCTCCTCTCCTCATCAGGAGTGTGGACAATGTTTCTGTTTTTACACACAGATGATGATGTTTGTGATTTTAAAAAAAGTTGTTCCGGTGTATTTGCAGGTTTTGTACATTTTCTATGTGGACATTTTTGTGGGTTTTGCTTCTAAATTTGTCACGTTTGGGATTGAGAGACATAAAATCTTGTCATGACAATGACATGAACTGACACAATGAAAATTCACGGTTTATTGGACCAAATAATACTGAAAAGAAAAACAAATGTCAGCATGCATGTGAAAACAATAATTTCACTATTGTGAAAAACGTGTAATCTGTTTCTCTGAGCGGTGTTCTTGCTGAAGAAAATTGCTTCGAAAAAAACCCAACAACAACAAACAAACAAACAAATCTACGCTGCAGCAATCATGAAAAGAAACTCTCGCAGGAAATCAATGCTATTAGAGATCCCCGTCCCTGACAATCTTGAGCAGACAAAATACACAATAACACTAGCTGTTCCCTTCTCTGTGATTAAGTGTCTCTGAATGTTTACTATAGTTAAATAATTAAAACTCTTTGTTGCACCTGCGTGGTAATCACTAATATTTTTCTTGAAGTCCTAAAAAAAAAATACAGTTCAAAAGCCAACAAATAATGTAACACCCAAAAAAAAGTTGAGGTGCAAATTTGTTGTTACCAACCGTTCTGATTTGGGTTCATTTGAACAAACACTAACATTATCCCTCAGTTTCAAACCGTAAATCTCTCACATTTCCCTCCCCTCTAACAGCTGAAGGCTGACTGTCTGGCGCAGCCTCATGCAAGACAAATAGCAGTAAATAACAGTGAACAGTGAACACATTTCGGGACAGTACTCTAATTGCGATTGTTGGCTGAAAGGGGTCACGGTTCTGCGGCGTGGATGTAATGCACAATGATTAGCCCTGTGTGCATTTGTGAGTCCTGTAACTGTGATATAGTTGTTGCCTGTGACTGTAATATGGGCTGTAATTTGTAGGTTATAATGCTGCGTGGGTGGAGACTCATTGATAGCATTTGGCACACAGCCTTGCTTGGATGAAGCACTTAGCCAAGCCAGTCAATCTAAATATCACAGATAGCGCTCTGAGTCAGTAGGAGTATGTTTGTTAGCTGAACATGCCATGTAATAATCAGTCAGTCCTTAGCTATCTAATGAACAGTCATCATAAGATGTTTTTACATAATCCTGCCATCTAAGATTACCTTAATGCTTGTAAAGGCTTGCTGCTGATGTGTGCCTCATTACCTTGGGACATTGGTCATTTCATTTCAAGAGTCTGATTTTCATTAACTGCTCAGCACCCCCCCACCCCCACCCCCACCCCTACCCCTCCTCACCCCCCGCTTACCCATTAGCAGAATGAAAGCTCGGCTGCAACCATCTGGCTGCCAACTAGACCTCAGGGCTGCTTTATGGCTCCACCGAGCTTCACTAAAGGGAAAGTTGCACTATTAGAGCCTTTTCTGAGTCAGGCCAGAGGGAGTACGGGAGTGATGCAAGGAGAGTGTCCCACGCTTCAGGATGTATGCGTGTGTGTGTGTGTCTATGTGAGGTGGGGTAGGGGGTGGGGGACAGAGAGATAAATTTAGAAGAAAAACAGAGACATTGGCGCAGTGATAGAGGAGACAGAGAGAGGCAAAGTGAGACAAAGTCAAATAGAACCTGAAAGGAAAGTCGGCATAAAAGAGAGAGACAGAGCGAATAAAGGAGGGAACAAAATGAGTCTGTGTGCGACGACACTGACACATGCAATATATTTCTGAAATAAAATCCCTGTTAATCCGAGGCGGTTGAGTCTTGAGGGCCAGGGGGGGTGACAGAAAAGTGAGTGATTCATCCATCAAGTGATGATAAGAAATCACACCTGGCTTATGGTCGGATATGTGGAACTCAAAGAGCAGGTGTGCAACATTTCACTGCTCCCACTGTGACCATCTTATTTTTAGATTGAGTGGTCTTGTTTTGAAACGGTATCTGCTTACATGTACCTTCTTCAGTATCTTCAGTAAAGTCTGCCCCTGGTTCTCTTCCAGCATCCTCATTCCCCACTCACATCCCCGTCTAAAGTAAATTCTAGTCTTCTAATTACTTCTTTCTTTTTGATGCTGTCTTGCAAAACAGACTGCCTGTGAACACACATCAACCTGCTGTGTTTTCTGCCGGTCAGGGTATTGCAGAGACCCAACTCAGCAGCACAGAAATCCATCCTGGAGTGTGTTGCGTTGCTTACTTCTCATGTGGAAAACACTGAGTAGATGAACAGAATTATGGCCACATAGCAATTATTTTAGTGGCTATATTAAGCCTCTTTTGATACAGACTAATATGACCTAGATAACTTAAGGGGGTGTAATGATAAGCATGGTAGATACGATCTACTAATACTTTTTGATGATTTTGGTGTCATAAGGGGAGAGCGGATTTCTACAAACTTATCTGATTAGTTATTTCAGAGTAATCACTTTTGTCAGACTCAGACTAGATGATGAGATTATTAATGAATTAAAACCAGTCTGAAGAAGCTGCTTTGTTGGCTATAACTATTTCTGAATAACCCTAGTTGCAAGAACAATGATGTAAGGATGTGACTTTATTGAACTGTCAGGAGAAAATCACCTTTTCTTTTATTCTGACTCAATATGGAGGTCAAAGGTTATACAACGCTTACAGCTCGTATGTACAAGTGCATTGTCTTGCTCATGCTTCAGGTTTTCTGAATTGACTGGTGATGTGCGATGAATGCCAAAGAAGCTGAGACCTCATCACCACCACTGACCCCCCTTCATATTCCCCTACACATCTATCAGTAATAACCTGAAGTGGGAAATGAACACATGAACTTCTTGTCGACCATGTGACCTATACAGACGATTGGCAGCGATGCCATAAAAAATCATATGCAACCCGTTCCTCTCAGCTGAATCCATACATTTTCATCAGACTGTGAAGCAAGCCAAGAAGAAGATCATCGCCGCCCCATGGTGCTCGTCACCTCTGCAGGTCACTACCCACGAAGACTAAATGCTTCACAAACAGGTTTTTTTTTAGTTGCCCCTATAGCTATCAGGAGTCTGAATCCCTCCCCTGTAGCCCCTCACACAATACTAGCACGCATACCAATGACCTCATGTATGTGATTGCGTGTCTGCTGTTCTTCATGTATGTATTATGCTGCAGAGTTTTACGTGCTGCACGGCCTTGGTTAGGCCGTTTCTTCTACCCACACAGGAGAGTGAACACAGGTCTTCCTGGAGAGTCATTGTTACAGTGTTATCATGGTATTGGCCCTTACTGCTATACTCCTCAGATGTTTTATGCTTTTACTTTTACTGCTTTACCCTCAGTAACCACTTGAGCAACCACTACTTTATTCATTAAAGTTCTCCTTCAAGCACTGGGCTGACATACATCACAAATAGATACAACCCTGAGACATAAAACTGAATTGCAAAAAAGGGTCAGAGGAGTTGATCTAAGAGACTAAGAGACTCATGTCATGATTATTTCCATCACCTGAGGAGTGTTTCAACACTGAGCTTGTCATTCTGTGTCTTAGCTTGACTGGGAAAGGGATTAAAAAAAAAAAAAAAAAAAAAGTACAACTCAGCCGCAACTCTGACTCCTGTGGGCAAAAAGGTCAAAATGTTGTGTGTTGTGTGGTTTAATTAGTGCTGGTAATTAAAAGCAATTTAGGATTTAGTGGTGGTATGGACAAAGACATATTAGATACAACTCACTTTTAAAGTTCCCTGTGGACCCTGACCAGCAAACCTAGGATCAATATTGGATTTCCAGACAGGAGACCATTGCTCAATCCAACATTCTTTAATGCTGCTGTCATAAACATGAATAAACAGGGATTGTAAACCAAGCCCCTGGAAGCCTTGTATCACAGATCACTGCACTTTACCACATAAAATGAAAAGGTGTGGTGGTCCTCTTGGTCTCCACTAAACATCATTTATCTCTTAAACTGGGCAGTGGAAACTATCACACCAATAAGACTATGTCTATTGACCTGTCTAAATACAATAAGGTCTAAGTATATACTGTATTAACCCAATCTGTAATGACAGTTTTTTTAGCGACTACTCCAAAATGGAATGAGTAACAAATACAGATATTTGAAATTAAAATCTGTCATTTCTTATATTTTATATGCAATAGTTTGACTATAAAAGACAATAAAAGTTTGATTCTACTGTAATTATTTTATTTTACGTAAACAGGTACAATTATATGTCGCCAGCTACATGTCACTTTCTCTCATTGTGATGTTCTGTGTTTTAGTCCATGCTGATATTTCATGTTTTAAAATGATAGTGATTGTAGGCTATGTTTTAAAAAAATAAAAATAAAAAGAACATAAACCCAGTCTCCCCTGTTTTCTGCACATTTGCACCTGGTTACTGTTGTGTCGATGGAAATGACTGAAAAAAAATGTGTAGAATTTAAAGGGCAGATAAAAAAGATGAGTGAATGAAGGGCGTTAATGAGATGTAAAGGAGATGCAGGGCGCAGCCACGGGGTTTGAACAGGTTGAACTAACTTTGAGGAGGCTGTTCCCTGAGCTGACGCTAGGAGCTGTCCGCGGTGCTGAAGCCTCGGCTCCTTCTCTCCATGTGCCGACAGCTCACACAGCCACGAATCCGCTTACCGAGCGTCCAAATTAAACAGGGACCTCCGTCTTTCTCTTGATTATTCTCGACTGTTTTCTCCCCGCGAATTATAAAGGAAGTGCGACGGCAACCCGCAAGGCTCTGTTTGTATTTCGCAGACGTTCAAATTCTCGCTTTGCTTTGTGTTTCTCCCCTTCTCTCTCTCTTTTCTTCTTCTTTTTTTTTTTTTTGAAAGCCCTGGAAGTATTCTTATATTTCAACACACGGACGTGTTGTATAGCTGCGCGAAGAGCAACCTCGACTTAAGTAGACATGTGTCGAAGACAAGACTGTCAATTAAAGACCCTCTTCACCCTTTTGGTTCTTGCTGCTTCCGTGGCCGCGTTGCATGGACAAGGTAAGAACTTGGTTCTTGCACGTACTTTGTGGGGATTGTTCCGTGTACTTCCCTCTGTCAAACTATACGACAGGGCGAGGGTAGAGCTGAGTGCTGGGCAATGGCACTAGGTTCCTGACTCTGACATCTGCCACTGTACATGTAGCCTTATAAACAAAAGAGAGTGCTTATATATTAAAATAATAAGTTAGAACATTTTACAATGTTCAAGGTATAAGATGAAAAAAAGATTATGGTTGGATAAAAAGTTGAATACCACAAAAATGCTCATGTTAATCGCCTGCATACATTTTAAACTTGCTGCTTTCCACTGTAACTTCAGACTTAACACAAACGTTAAATTAGAAGCAAGCAGGATATACAGAGGCTCCATAGTGCCCAGAGAGTAAAGCTAATTAAAAATGTGTTGAACAGTCAGTTGCATAACAGTTTACTGTCAACCACAACTTACGGAGCCTCTTAAGATTGCTCTAAGTGCATGTACACACAGACACACGTACATTTGGATAAAGATGCGGCATTAAAATAACCCCTGGGGCAAAATAAAACTTAAGACATCCAAACAAAAAAAAACAATTCTTTGCAAATACTCAATCTGTTGTGGTTATTTTTTTTTTCAGTTAATTCTTCATCTCTTTGTTGAAATCCGGCATAAACAGTCAGGAAGTGACTTCTTTGGGCACTGAGGTCTGTGTGACAGACGGTGCTCGGTAATAAGACTCTAATCCTCAGGAATTGCTGAAGATTATTGACCAAGCTGTTTGACACAGTTGAGTGCTTGTGTGGGAAGCAGCGACGGATCCATGCACACTGGCCTTGTCCTAATTATTTCTCTATTGTGCGTCTGCCCTCTCTTCATCATCATGAGTACTGTATGCTTCCTGTGTTTCAACTTGTCTACACAGTTTTACAGCCCCCCCCCCCCCCCCCCCCCAAACTGTGGTAGTATATTACTTATATGTCAAGGTAATAGACGTGGGCAGGAGTCCCCTTCAAGGTAGTGCATGCAGATACAGTTTGTCCAGTATGCATGACGTGAGTAATGACTTAGTAAATAAGGTGAATAAAATATCATGCAATGTGCAGTCACTGTACAGTCTGAGCTAGGGCTTGATAAATCTCTGAGTTACCTGAAGAGCGTTAAATGTAGCATAATATGTAATAAAAACAAGAATTTGGACATTTTGGCAGTTTTTCGATGAAGAGGACAGAGAACACACGTTGTATCATCAGCTCGTTGTAATGCACAGTATTGGAATACATTCCTTCATAGCATAAGGTCATATAAATGCCAGAAGATTGAATTCCGTTCCACATCCTCTCTTGATGAAACAGCGCTCTGTTTCATGTTGAAAATGAGCACATTCATGAGGACCAAGTGATTACTAAACAATGCAATAACTGTGGAAATGAATTCACATTGCTTGGGCTGTTTCAGTCATTACATCCCAGCCTATCCCAAACCGTTGTGCCATTCTGGACCAGTGCCGGAAACAATACTTTACACTATCAACATAACATCTGCTGATTGAATATCTAGTGGAGGGAAAGGTGCTGCACTGCCTGAGTCCAGAGTTTCAGAAACATGTAAGCAAGGTGCAAATCCAATTATTTGTTGTAAAATCTGGCACCCCAGATGATATTTTATATTGTTTAAATGTTTAATTAACTTCTTTGAGTAAACACACACTCAGCAATGGGACGCTGTGAAGTAGTGCTTAGCAGTAGATGATTCTATTTTATTTTTTGAGGGTTTTCACATATTCCATGAACACACCTGCACATTTCACTCATGGCTCAAACCCCCAGGGAAATGAAAAAGTGCACAGTGCACTATTTTGGAAGCAAACTAAAAAAATTTCCCATTAGTGACTTTTCTGCTGTTGCTTAGCCAGCAAACGTTCATCTCTTTGTAAACTCTCCAAGGTGAGCCATTTCAATTTTTAATTCTCATGGGTTTGAATTTTTTGCTGTCGTCAGAAGTTTTCAATGCGTATACATGCGCTGGGAGTGAGTGAAGTTTAGGTTTAGACAACGCCTTGATTTCTCATTTGTGGCGCAGCCCGTTGTTGAGGAACTTGCTTCTGTCTGTTACCTAGCAGGGAATACAAACAGCCATCTATCAACACTGTCACGGGCACAGGAACAGAGGCATTTCTTTTTTCCCCCTTGTGTGGTGAGCAAATTATTGTGTGAAGAAAAGAAAACGTCCCTTCCAGTTAGTCATTTCATTATAATTATAGCTTTATAGGGTCATAGAAAGTACAGGCAACTGTTTGTTCCTTAACTGCCGCTTTTTTTCTTGTTCTTCTTTTACCTATTCATGTCACATTGTTTCTTACTCTTGCTAGCCTATGTGCTGTGCAAGATCAGGCCGCTTTTGTTGTTCAGGATTTCACACTTGAGAGTTAACAGTACATCAATAGTGGCTCATAAAACACTAATTTTTAATGGCTGATTATGTGTTTTTGTATGTGCAGTGCAACTTAATGATTCACGAGCTGTGAAGATTTTTTTTTAAACAATGCCCTGCACTGTGTGTCGTCGCTGGTGTAGAAACATTGCATTACTAAAACATTGCATTGCTTGAACCATTTTAATTCTCTTTCTTGTTGTGTGAATTCTTATGAGATTATATTGACTTCAAACTTTTCATGCTTTTTCAAAGTGAAAACAATTTAGCAGCAAATGGATTTAAAGATGTTTTAGGTAGGTATTATAGAAATCAGTGTGTCTTGGCTTTAGAGTACAGCTCTTGCGTTATATTTTATACTGTATGGTCACCCAGGGTCAAGGTATAGGGAAAACATCGGCATCAAATAGAC
Organism: Trachurus trachurus; assembly: GCF_905171665.1. Taxonomy (NCBI): domain Eukaryota; kingdom Metazoa; phylum Chordata; class Actinopteri; order Carangiformes; family Carangidae; genus Trachurus; species Trachurus trachurus. The sequence goes on along the minus strand of NC_139903.1, from coordinate 12,726,987 downwards.
GGCAAACCATTAAAAAGACAAATGAAAACGGAAGCATGCAAGAAATAATTACCTCCTGGTTAAGGTAAAAAAAATCTCAGGACTGTAGGGACTAAATCCATGGTTATGACAAATAATGTTGCTTTGCGAATGAATTTTGCAAGCCTTTGATCCCTTTATTTTTCACATTCATAAGAAAAGGTCATTTAGGGAGAGAGCGAAACGGAGGTTGATTAAAAGTCTGATCCAAACCTCTCGGTTCTTTGTGTACAACTTTTAACTACAAAAACAACAAGCGAAATAAAACTCCTAAATCTCTCCAATGCTTTTCCATTTACTTTGTCCTCCATCCTTTACTTATGTTTTCTGGGAATGTCGTAGTGACTCAGTCATTCTGAGTGGAGTTTGCACTGTTTCCTTACATCAACATTCATTTGGCTTTCTAAAACATCTTAAAGGGGACATATTATGGAAATATCACTTTTTGAAGGCTCTTTAACTATATTTGGGTGTTTGTCTTGCCTTCCGGCCCCCAAAATGTGAGATTTGACCCAAAAAAAATCTGTAATGTGCAGGCTCCCTAGGTTGAAATCCATGTGGTTTTACGAGCTGTTCCCTCGGTTGTTTAGCAATGATATAACTAGTTTTAGAATTTGCATAATACCGCCCCTACCTGGTACCGGTAGAAGGGGTGGGGTGGGGCAAGCAGTGGTTCACTCACATTTAAAGGGACAGGCACTGAAACCGGCCGTTCTGATAAGGGGTGTTTTGAACGGATGAAAAAAGAGCTGTGATGTTTGATCCTTGGAGTATTTTGACTGAAGCATGTCACAGACATGTCTTTAAGACACCTGGAATTTTTGGAATATTTTAATTTGTGGAAAAGGGTCATCATTTGTCTCCTTTAAAGACAAAAATGGTTTGTGACTCCATGGAGATCACACTGTACTGTATGTTAAAACTGTGTTTTTCTCTTATTGAATGGCAGCTTCTCTTATGGAACTCTTATGGAGTCTGTCTCCCATCATAAATGGGTAAATAAAAAACGTTAATTAATGATAAATGAAAAATAAATAAACAGCAGTGTCCACTTCATTGCAATTCAAACATATTTTTTGTGAACTGAAGTGTGTGTGGTGAGACCCATGCACAGCAACCAGCAGCAATGTTTTGAGGATGCTATTTCCAAATTGCAACAAGTCAGCGTTCACACTGTGTGAGGATGCCACGGGCCTTTAATCATCTCACTGCAAATCTCTGAGGGACAAAGTGACAGAAGTTTTTTTTTTCTTTTTTTTTTATGAACATTAACTTGCATAGACAACCAGAAGGCAACAGCTTGAACTTGTCATGAGTAGTATCAGTCAAATTAAGACATGTAAAGCATGTTATGAGAAGAAGCTGTTACTTTTACAGTGAGCTGCCAAGTTAGATTCTATGTCAGAAACACTGGAGGAGATCATGAACAGACCGAACCACTTTAAAAAATCAGGTTACTGAATCCACATATACTGATAAAATAAAGTATTCATTCCCAACAAACCCGTTTATTAATAGAATTTTGTAAAAATAAATATTCAAATGAGCACATCTATTTAAAAAAAAGAGATGTAATGGCTAATCATGCATTCATTCAGTGTGGAGAGTTTTCTTTGGCCCTGGTGAGGCACTTGAGCTTTACAAAACTTAATGACATTCAGCCAAGCCTATTATCTTTATGCTTACACATTTATCTCCGCCTGTTAACAGCGATCTGTAGTGATGTGGGAGTTGGAGAAAGAGATGTTTTATGTATCTGAGAGCTCGTTAATTTAAGTTATGTTCTCCTCCTGGTTGGCAGAGCTTTCCTTAAAATGCCACTATTGGTTTTAAGAGCATGTTGGAAATGTTGTCATGTCTTTTTGTTGTTTCAGATCTGAAGACCTCTTGTCATGAATCATAACACATTGGTAGTTTGACAATACACAAGAAATTATTATTATTACTTTACTTGACCCTGAATTCTTTTTACAGAAGTCTGAAGTTTAATATCGGAAGAGGGGCATATTAAATCTTAAATTAACTGAAAAGAGTGGAGCAGCATTTCTATTGTTTTTTCTTTTAGCTTTTGTCTGAACACCTGTTGGAAGAAGCTCATTTTATCTTTCAAACCAGTATTTTCTGTGTTCTCAAGCTCAAAGAAAATTCTCTGTGTTTGTCTCACCCACATTAGAGGTCACAGTGTTAGTTGTCTGTTTTCCAGTGTGAACTGTGTCATTTGCTTTCGCACATATTCATGAAGTTTCCCATGGATCTTGGTGCGCTAGAAAAATCCAAACTATTTCAATAATTCTAGGGGAGGTAACAGAAATCATTCACCACCTGTTTGTTGGATTGCCAGTGATTAACTTCATCAAGGGCTATTCAGCATCTGTGTGCTGTCATAATTAGTTTAACTTTCCCAAGGCCTGTCAATGGTAAATGAGAGTCATTATGCCAGAATGCCCCTCTTCAAGGCTTGGTGCCTGCCTGCCTCAGCCCCTCTCTGTGCCTGTCGTGGTCTCTTTCACTGCCTCCTAGGTGGAGCTCACAGCTTGGCTGAATGCGACTCATTTTCAACTCTTCATGTGCAAATGCCTCTCTCACTCTGAGAGAATGTTCTATGCATCCTAATTTGAGTCATTGCCTCATATATTTTCTTCATCAAAACGGTGGAGCTTTATTTGTCGGTGGAGAGAGAGAGAGAGAAAGAGAGAGAGGGAGAGAGAGAATATTTTTGCAAGGATCTTTTTGGATTTCATCGTTGTTTTGAGTGGATTGGTTCTCCAACAGCTGGCTTTACCCTATAGAAAATAAACCATGGTGTTCTCACTAAACCAGGCTGTACTTTGTCTAAATCTTGAAGAACACTGTACAGTTAATCTTAGTGTGATTGGACACACTTATCTTTTTCGGTATATTCTTATAGTATCTGCATCAGGATCATTAAAAAATGAGGCAATTGGATGTGTTTTCTGTATTAAAAGTGACACATACTATTGGGTATGTAGAAGTTTGCACTCTTACATTTAAACATTCATACCCTGACCCTAACCCTAATTTGCTTCAGACCATTAAAATCATGCCAACACTTACAACATACTCACAATCAAACGATATACTACTGCGTTAATTACAGTGCTGGCTACTTGGCCATTAAGCAATTAAGCAATAGAGTCAGAAACAGAATACTCAGCATCAGCTCCTAATAATAACAGTTTTTAATTTCTACACATAGAAAATTACTGTTAGAACACAGATACTGAGAATGCACCATCCAATATACTATAATGATTATAGAGTTAATAGCCTAACATAATTTGCCTTGGTACATTTACTTCTGGAGCTTTTAGCCTACATTCATATCCCAGGTAAATTGGAGTCTGTTCTTACCCCTGATGTATTAATAGAAAAAAAGTAGTGCATAGCACAGTAAAGCTGTCAAATAAAAAATAACAGAGATGAAACAGTTTTTTCCCCACAGATACTGTAGTGTTTCCCATCCTGTTTGTTTAATCAGTTTGACAGTCATAGACCTGAGATGGGGTTTTCCGTTTAGATAATTAGGTGAGAAGTCTCTCCTACAACCTGTGTTTTGTCTCAACACAACAATCTCTTCAGAGATGTAAAGTAACAGGTTTACAGTGAAATTGTCAATGTACATCCAGAGCAGAGGAGAGGAAAAAATCTCTGAGCTGCTCCATCTGTGAAATCTCCCTCTCAAAGCAGAGGAGCGTGGTACTGTAGGACCTCCAACAGGGAGGCCAATGGAATCCGAAAAAATGTGTCTGGCCAATTGGTGGTGGTGGTGGTGGTTATGGGGAGGCATCCACATTTAATTTATTCCCAGTGAAGAGTACCCCCCCCCTCAAGCAAAACCCTAAATGAAGCGATGTCTACCACTTTGTCAAGGCAGTACGCCACTGGCTTACATTCCACCTGCTTTGCCTTTGGCCTTGCGCCTTATCGATCCTACCAGTCGTCCACGGGAAGCAAAAAAAAAAGAAAGAGAGACGGCATGGTTGCCTCCCCCAGGCCAAGCCTCCCTTCCACACCTTTCACGCTCTGCCTGGCCGTGTACACACCTCCCTAATCAGCACTGGCGTGTTTTGCGGCTGCACTGGGGATGGCTCTCTGAAACGATTAGGCCTGGGGACAGCTCCAGCTCTCTTCCCCTCTTCTCCACGCCAGATCCCATCTAGAAAGCATTTCATCTGTGGCAGTGGAAAGGCTTATGTAGGGGCTGGAGAGTGCTGTGTGGAAAGCAGCAGGTAATAGGCTGTGTAATGTGTTTGGGGGAGTAGTTTTAGTATTCACAGTTAGTGCTGACCTCTGGCAGGCTGAGCCACCCCCACAGTAATTTCCTCTGAAAAGATGTAATTGAATTCATCAGGATGAGTAAACATATTCTAAGTAGCAGAGAAAGATAACAATGTTGTGGATAGATCAAGGAAGGGGATAGTAGCTCCGCGAGTAATTGAAAATAGCCAAAGACAAACACAAGCGAAGAAAGCGTGTAAGATGCAGGGGGAAAGTTGCAGCGGGCCTGCTTTTCATTTACACGTATGTCACACACTGATTTCATTTCCATGTGACGCACAACTTTAAATACAAACACAACCTATCGCAAATTCATTACAAAAGAGAAGAAGCAGAAGATCCTGCAGCAGAAATAACCGCCCTGTCTTTAAGCCGGCAGTGACAAAGAAACACAGCAGTATCACAGCCATACATTCCTTCCCAAGCATTTTGTACAGCTGATGTCTTCAGTACAGACAATACAGACACACAGGGCTGAGACGTGACTGTGAGCCTCTTTCTCTGTAGTGAGATGTATTGAAGTGATGTCCCAGAGGACCTTGTGTATAATTTAGAGGTTCTAACATCGACCGCCATCTTCAAAATATCGAACATTTTCAGTCCAGGCAACTGCTGGGTGGCCAGGCAATTGTCTGTCAGTTATGAGGCAGTCCTCTCTCTGCCTGCGCTTCTCTCCTGGTGACGGAGCGCCGGCTCATTGTGGCCATTCTCATCTGTCAGAGCAGCGAGCAGCCTTTTAAAAAAGCGATGCTTGCCTCTAAGAATGGACTACTTAGCAGGGAACAGCTGAAGCTGTTGGACCACGTCATTGATTGCAGGACTACAGCTTTTAGTGGTGAAAGCCGGTCTGTGCATTTCTGACATTTCTTTCAGGTAGTGCGTGTGAAATGAATAGAAGTGATGTTATAGCGGTTTCCCATTGACAGCAGAAAAAGCTTTGTAAACCAGACAATACATTGAACAGGGACATAATGTAACCATGTTCACTTATAATGTTTATGTTCATTCCCCTTTTGTCATCTGAAATACCCAAACATGTTTTGGCTGGTATATGTTTTGGAATTTTGTGGATACATTTATGGTCCGAGCTGAAGAAAAGCTGCTAATTTTTGAGAGATTTTTCCTTGGTTTTGGTAAAATGTTTAGTTTTTGATTAAACTTGGTGAATATATAAATTACAATGAGTCCTGGAGGATTACCCCCAAAGATTATGGCAATCGACTGGCTCTTATACTGGTGCCATCACAAGGTTGAGGTCTTGAGCACTGATTTGCTACAAGTCCAATGCTATTGGATTAAATTTGCCACGGATGTTATAACTTCATTATCAAAACATGAGTATTTATTCAACTTTGATTTATCAGCAAATACTGACTAAAGCAAAGTCACTCCCATCTCCATTATCAGCATACGGTTGGACAGCCTAAATCAGTGGTTCCCAACCTTTTTTGACTCGTGACCCCATTCTGACATCACAAATTTCTGGCGACCCCGCGATCACGGCCGTCAATCAAGACGCACCAGCTCATATTTTTATATGCTGCATTTTATTTTAACTCGATTTAATATTCGAGAAAGTGAAAGTATAGAATACAGTTGTTTAAGATTGTGTGTGTTGTTTTTAATGATAATTTTAAAAAGTTAAAAAAATATATTTTATTCAGTAAGTTTTTTTTTCAATTAGATTTCAGGTGACCCCATTTGAATTCCAGGTGACCCCACGTGGGGTCTCGACCCCAAGGTTGTAAAACACTGGCCTAGATCAAGATGCTGGACATTAGGATTATCATTGTGAGACTGCTTGTATGCCAGTGTTAGCATTTAGTTCAAAGCCTCATGTGTCGCTGCAGCCCCAGAGCCACTCACATTACTGGAGAATCCTCTCCATGTCCTCGTGTTTACCCTTTAAGGACACGGCTGAGAGTGAAGAGACCTGCTGCCATTATGATTCAGCCAACCTGCATTAATGATGGGTTTGAAGGATCCTTCATTCTTATCTATTCCCTTTTACAGCTTCTCAGAATTTGTCTTTGAAATGCAACATATGGTGTTGTCTGGCCCTATATCTGTGTTTTCCGTATTAGGACTAATTCAGATAATGTTGCCTTAGTGGAGAGTTCAACTGAGATGCACCACAAACTTGTTATTGTTGAAATCTAATTGGAATTAGTATTGTGATACCATTTGAAAAGGCCTGGCAGACATAAAAACGTTAATCTCTTCCATTTAAGTGCTTATGATTCTGGCTTTTATCTGTCCGTCTAAATGTGAGGCCGCTATGTTTGCCTGGAAATAGATGTGTATTTGTGTGTGTGTCTGTGTCTGTGTGTGCATATTGTTAAGCTGCTCCTTTTGGTTACCTTCTAGTTGTTTTGGGCTGATTTGCTGAGACCTGTAGGACCCATGCATTCACAGAGTATGACACATTTAAATGAACTTAATAGTTCATTACTCAAGCATTACACGTCGCTGATATCTGTAATCACCCCGCTTTTTTCATTTAATTGAATAAAAGGTTTTACGACTGACTTGGAGATCAAAACATCAATGAAGGACCTGGCGCACAAAAACAGAAAAATACACTTCACACTGACCATTTTTGCTGTTATAGTAGTGATTCCTGGATTTTTTCCCCTTCAGAAATAAGAGTGAATGTGTCATTAATGTTGCATAGCCTTCATTTGACTTCTCACCCAGGAATCATTTTTTAAACGTAGCTTGGCAGCTTTGGGGACATGCATGTGTTCAGTGACAGTCAGTGAAGCCTGGCTGTGTGTATTGTATATGATTATACCTGAATTATAGATGCAAACAGAGAAAAAAGAAATTCTGACAGTAGTGGATGGTTTCCCTTTTCTTTCTAAAACCTAGACAGGGCCCTTTACAAACTGAGGCATTGGGTGGGAACAACCCAACCACTTTGTAATGCAGTGTAGGCCTTACAACCCCCAGTGATTCCAGCAGAAATGTGAACATCCTTTCAAAAGAACAGTCAATAATCAGTGGTAAACCACACAGTCATTTCGAGGTAATTATGGCAATAATAATAATTAATAAAATAATGTATTCTTACATGATGAAACACATACAGTACAGTTCAAATTACCTGCTTGAAGAGACATGTGTCCCAGCAGACACACTGTACTGTACTTCAGGGCAGTATCTACAAAGAGAAACAACCCAGGTCCCACTTGCTGTGAGTCAACACCACTAACCACTGTGGCATGCTGTGCTTTTTTAGAAATGCACCAATTTCAAAGGATGTGGGATTTCTACCTCCCCAACATTTCACCTCTATCCTTGCAACAGATAATACTTTAGCTAAATTTCCTCGCCTTGAGAAACTCTAAGTACCTATCCGTATTAATGTGTATATTGCAATCATTACTGGTTTTAAAAAAAAGGCAGTCTGAAGAGAAACAACTCTTCAGATTTATTATTCTATTCTTTTTTTTTTTTTTTTTGTAAACACATCTCTGGTTTTGATGAAGCCTGTTCTGCAGGAACACACAAACACACACACAAACAAACAAAAACACCCAGATGTTTATCAGCTGGCAGTCTGGGGAAAAGAAGAGAAGTATTGTGTGGAAGATCCACCTGGGGCCATTTCTTGAACAAGTGTCCATGCAGCTATACCAACCACTCACATGCCTCTTGAATTTTTCCTTTTCATTTCTGTAGTGTGTGTGTGTGTGTGTGTGAGATGTTCTGCTGCATCCAGTTTTTCATCATGGACAAAACAAAATAAATCTGAATTCAAAACATGCAAGGACAGCTGTTGGAGTAATGACTTGGTTTAGGCCTTCCATTATACAGTGTCTGTCTCTTATTGTCCCCACATGCTGGGTGATAGCGACTGGTTGTTTTCAAAGATGTTTTTCTCTTTTTTTCCCCCATGCTGAATGCACAGACAGATTGAGGAACATGTATGTAGTATAGCTTGGAATTGGAGGGGGAGGGGGACATCTGCAACAAGACAGCATGAGCTTTATCTTGTGTTTTCATGGCAAAAAAAAAGAAAGAAAAAGTGCCTCGGCCTAATTAAGGTAGCAACATAGAAACTATTTGACGAGGAGGGAGCAAAAGTGAGAGCACAGTTACAGAGGAAAGTGTTGGAGAATTGTTTCTGCTACAGTCCTTCGATTTATATCAGGAGGAACATTTGTCGATGCTTGTGTCTGAACCCCAGCGCAGCATACAGAATCCAGTGCCGCTCGAAACAATAACTATGAAAACCTTTTCAATCTGAAGCAGCTGAAGTGATCCCAACCAGACAAGTGTCGTGTCATTGGACGCCGAGGTGCGCACAATAAGGAGGACGGATGGTAAATAGCCTGTCAGTGTCGGTGACCGCTTCTGCTTGAAGGTGACATGATTGCATTTAGCTGAACTTATTATATGTCCCTGTCAGAAAAAGCTTCATCCGACCAGTAAACAAATCTAGACAAGGTTTTAGCAAAGCTGTGAAAAATCTCATCACAAAAGTGCAGCACTTGGCTCCAGTGCAATTACCTTCTGTAAATGAAGCTCAGTCTATCCTGCGAGTCGCGCACCCTCTGTGCTGGCGGTTTGCACATGCACTCTGTCAACAAAGCAGCATGGGCCTCTGTTTGGAAGGTGCGAGGCTGTTTACCTTTGTTGCTGTGTGGATTGATGAGGTGGCTGAGGCAGAGGCAGGGGCATGATGAGAATAGTTGGGAGTATTACTGTGGAAAGAGGTGTTTCCCCGTGGAGGTGGCTAACTGAGTTTGACAAAGCTGTTTCTGCTGAGAGGCTGCAGGGACACTCTCTGGCCCAGCTCCAGGAGCCCCGGCTCTGCGTGTGGATGCACATTTGAGCTAGTGATGAAAGGCAGTGCAGAGACAGGAGGGAGGAGACTGCTCCCAGTAACAATGTTTAAGTAGTGTAAGTCAGACTATGGTGTGTTTAATGTTTTAGTAGTGTAGTAGGGGGACAAGAATAATACAAAGCATGGCCTGCCTTCCAGACAGCTCTATCAGATCTACAGTATGTCTATAGCTGAGATAGCTTACATAGTACATAGATTTTATTTTGTTTAAGTCAGAATTATAATTTAGACACAGGTATTTAATCACAAAAACAATACAAATGCGTGAGAAAGAAAAATCACCTCCAATCTCAGCACAGAGAAGATCACGTTTAGTGAACTGAACTGGCTCATGTTGATCTTGATACATTCCCCTTGAATCTGTCACTCTCTTATTAGATTGTTGATCAATTCTGATTCAGGGTTTTTCTATTTGGATGGCACGCAGCCATCCCTATGGCTTTTATAGGGGACAAACCTCTATGTGTTTTTTACACAGCTCCAACTGCCAAGGAAATTGGATTAAACGCCTGCTGTGATTTTGGAGTCATTTTATTCTGCAGCCTTTCCTTTTATTGTCTGTACGCGCACTCTCTGTCTCAGTGTCCCTCGCCATTTGTGAGGCTGCGCTTTGCTGTTTTTAACCTTTTAAACTCAAACAAAGTTAACTATTAAATTTCTTTTTTCCCCCACTTATTGCACTCAACTGTAAATGAAAGTGGGGATGAGAGAAAGGTTTCTAGCCAGCTGGATTTGTCACCCTATAAGCCAATGGGATTTGTGAGCTCACATTTCATTTCACAGCACAATCCAGTCTGTCCAAACTGATTATGAAGGCAAATATGAGGACACATCTGAAGGCACAAGTTCAAACAGATCCTAAAAGGTTTGTATGTTTCTTGTTTTTTTTTCTTTCCCTCCCATTCATTTGCCTTTGCATGCCACTGCTTGCAAAGGGGATAGATCGACAGGGATTAGACTGTTGCTGCAAAAACAAAAAGTTTGTAACAATGATTATAGAGAATCCAATCCAACAATGTACTGAAGGTAATGAACATTATGGTGTTTAATTAGCATTACAATAAGACATGGAATACAAATGTGTCCCATCATTGTTTTTGGTTGTAACACACCAATTTAGTCTTTTGTTGCCGCTTCAGTCAAATACAAAGTTAATTCATTAAATTGCAGAATGAGGACATTTTTAAAAGAGCTGTCTTTTTTTAACTGATGTCTTACATGTCTTTGATGTGTAAACAGGAGAGAAACTTTTTTTTCATATTCTTTCCTATATATATATATATTTTTTTTTTTAAAACAAACAGATAAGGCATTACTGAGAAGAACAACGTCAAAACTCCAACTGCAGCCATAAACTACTCTGCACATAAAGTGTAGTCGAAAAACAATTGAAATGTATCCAAGACAAACTTTACAGTCTGACTTACTCTTTTGCAACGATATATTATGACCAAAGCAATCCATCGCTTCTCGGTTATAGCTTGGTTTGGAGCCTTTAAACTAAAAATTATTGACCAGGACACACACTGGCAGTAGCTCAGAGGTGTCATATTCACCCTTTTCATTGACTCATGAATAGATCCTCAGAATAGAAGTGTTTTAATAGATCCCTGGGGGAAAAAAAATCTTGTTGTTTCCATGGTAATACGAGGGAGGATTGTTTGCTTGCAGAGATTAATTCCAGGAGCAAACTTTACTTAAAATAAGGTGAATTCAGACAATGGCGAAATTGGTATGGAAGCTTCAGTCCTTCAATTTCAACATCTCATCGCGGCAGAAAAATAGAGTGGAATAACAAAAATAATGATGGACCAGCACAAAAGGAAGTCTGTAATAATTGTTGAAATGGAGTGGCACAAGGAAATGCAACAGAGAGGGGTCAATGCACAAAGGCACATACATACACACACACAGTAACAGACACACACACATACACACACTAACAGACACATGTGCCATTAGGCAAATGGATCTGGAAAGGCACTTCACCATGTTTGCTCTTTGTCTCGGGCCGTCTGAGGATTTGGTGAGCTTGAAGACAAACCGCCCCTTGATCTGAAAGCTCAGAATCACGGAAAAGATAGATCAAAGCCTGTGCCTTCTCACCAAGAGGCTTCTGTTGGAGTCGGGGAGATTGAGCGAAGGAAGGGGAGATAAAGGAGGAGAAGAGAGGGCAAAGTTTGTGCATGTGTGCCCCTGTACTCAGTGTGTCTAATTAGGGCGCTTTTCTGGTAAATATGTAGGGTAGGAGATGGATTGGCTAAGAGGAGCCGCAGAAGCTACTAATCCTTCTGTCTGGGTTTCACATCCTCTCTCTGTCACACAACCATCACGGCCCCCTCAGACACCTTGAGACAAAATAGGACCTGGTAAATGATGTAGGACTTGAAAATGTGGCAGCCGCCTGCTCGGGATTTGTTCACTTGTGCGTGGTCGTTAAATTGAACGCACGCAACATTAAAGTATGTTTTGAACATTTGAAGGCCTTCCTATAGCTGCAACAAATAAACATGTTGCAGTGTGTTCTCAGCACATGGGGCCCCAACTTTTCAGCCCTGTAAATATTATTGGCACAGATCAAGATTATAGTCAATAAAGCATTTAGATCCTTGCAGGTTCTTGGTTGGGTTCTGTGTTGAGTTAATGATTAAGCAGAAAGCTGTCCTTCTGGCCTTTATTTGAAACACTTCCTGTGAGAGGAGCTTCTTAAATTAATTATGTTTGCCTAATGAATAATTAAGCCAAGGGAAAGATAATTTGGTGTTACGCAGTGAGCCAGACCATTGTGCATGTAAAGGAACTGGTGCTCTGTGTGCCTGGATGATTTCACGTTGGGAGTGTGAAATGAGAATTAGCAAACAATTTGCCTCCTGTTCCATCCTTCACCATGACTAAAATATCACTGCTGATTATGTCTTGACAAGTGTCAATACTGTACGCCTATTTGTTAATTGAACCAGAGACAGGTTGTTTATGAGGTGCCATTATTTTTGCTTTGAATTGCATGCTGTTATTGATTCATAATTTGAATGAAAGCAGATAATTGTGTCAGGTTGTGCCTTGACAGAAGCCGTAGTGCAGCTTTAATGACAGCTGACAAACATTAATAGCTTGTTTTTTGTGGAGGTGAGACACGGAGGGATAGGCATTAAGCCACGAGAGAAGACATTTAATTATCTAAGTCTTGCGAGTTGTTCCAGTGGAATAATACATGGGAGCCACTGATGCAGGAATTTGAAAGGATATCACGCCAACCTAGCGTCGAGGTTTGTCACGTAGCCGTCCCTCAAGGCTCAGGTGTTGTTAGCCATCAAACGACTCTTTTCATTTATTTACATAAACATACACAATCTTAATTGAAGGAAATTACTTTTTTTCTGCCTTAATCCACTTGAAGACGCCTCCATGGATGTTCCCTCCTCATCATTTTACTCCGTCATTTGGGAAAATGTCACACAGACGACTTCCAATTCTTGCAAAAGCAAAAAAACTGTCAAGCCTATCTAAAGCTATTCTAATGAAACGATGCATTGCCCTTTTTTAGATGACATATTGAACACATTTTGCTTGTTATTCTATCAACTGGATTCAAATGAGTTCAAGTGCCCTTGTTAATAATACACACTTGAAGATTAGATACATTGTAACAAGGCAAAACAGCTCTTGCGGTTTCAGTTTAGTTTCTAACAGTGATTTATAGGCTCTATGAGTCACTCACACAGAAGGAAATGGAGAGACAGACAGACAGACAGACGGACAGATCGACAGACTCACACACACAGACACCCTTTCTATCTTCTTGTCTCTTCCTCTCCCCCTCTTTGTCCCTCCCTGGTTATAAAGACTTGCCAAGAAATCATTGGCTTAACAGAGAAAGGGCAAATCCTCTTCAGCCAATTTAAATTCTCCTGAGCACATGGTGCAGACTATTCCAAACTAATTAATAGACATGTCATGAATAAAAACACTTTGATTATGAAAAGAGGTTGCCCTCTGCCTCCTTTTAGGCCTTACATTAGTATGAGGACACATGTGGTGAATAGCTGGAGTGTTAGTACCAGCAGCCTGAGACAGCCGCAGATGCCCTCTCTTGATTAAATTTTTCGTTCCATGTTTTATTCAGGGCTGACTGCATGGACCCAGTGCCACAGTCTGTGATTAGCCATACCTGCACCAACAGGAGAGCCAGGGCCGACAGGAACAGGAGGGCAAGGCCTACTCTAAGGGCAGGACACAAAGACATGTGACCCCGGAGCCCTCGCTCGCACAAGTGCACTCCATCACTCGCTACCTCCCAGCTCCCTCAGTCAAAGTGACAAACAGCGCAGATCTTCCCGTTCTATAGCAACACTAAACCTGCACTTGCTCAGTTTTATTTATGTGTCTACCTTGCGCTGCAAAGTCGTGGCAGCACATTCAGAGCAGGACTCCTGGTTATAGTACATTAGTTCTTCTTAGGCACCAGGAAGGCAACATTGGCCCATCAGCATCAAACTACTTTAGCTGTTTACTTTCTATTTAACTCGCTGCTTTTCTTCCTATGCTGTGGCAATAGCTTTCAGCATCCAAAATATAATCCTGTTTAGAAAAAGTCTTTGGAACACATTGTATGTATGTATGTCTGCTTATTAACTAATACTTTGAATGGTTTATTTATCCAGTAAGCGACTACCAAGTCTGAATAATCTAAAAATTCATATAAGGAAAATAATAAATTAATTATTCTATATGCCTTAAAGCGTATCAAACAGTATGAATCCGTCTATTTTTTTTTTAATATTATTAAAAAATGGCATTTAGAGATCTTATATTTTTATAATGAATGCCATTCTCTGATCAAATGTTTTACAATAACTTATAGTAATTGTGTAACGTCAATATAATTATAGCACAGTGGAGGATGTTAGGTTGGGATAATAGTTTCCTTAGGGGACACACATCACACATCACACATGACTATACACAGTAAAGAGTTGATAACATGCACGTTTGAGCTGTTAGCGTTACGCTCGGATGCTTTATTGATTGTGTGGTACCAGTGCAACAACGTGCATGCTCTCTGAGCTGTTAAAGATGGCTCCGCAGTGGCTTATGTTACTCTGCAAAGAGATTCTGACTGTCATTACGTGGTCCTCGGCCCAGCTGACTTGTCCCCAAAGGGGAGCCGGACCCCCTCCAGGAGCCATCTGTATCCTGGACAAGACTATCCATCATCCTCGCTGCAGCGCTCAATTTATGGTTCTTCTGCAGACAGCTTGAGGCAGCAGTGAACAGCTTTACATGTACGCGTCGGTAATGAGAGCCCTTGAAACCTGCCTAGTGGCTCTCAAAGCCAGACTCGAGGGCAGGAGGGAATCAATGAGTCTATCCCTGAGGATGAACCCACGCCCATCCTCCAGGATTGCTCCAATTGTGGGTCTTGTCTGTAAATGTCTCAACAGCACTAAATTTAATGAAGAAAAAGGGATCACTGTTAAAGGGACAACTATAGTGTCCTGTATACACACACACATAAATAAAAAATAAAAAATACAACTTCTGATGATAAAAGTATTTTTCTTTCATCAAATTGTTATACGTATAAATCTGTCGCATACACCACAGAAAACTGGAAAAAAAAGAAGAAAAAAAGTTCTGTGTGGAGTTTCCTGCTTTAAGCAACCCTGAAACTATATGTATGTTTTGCCCTGTAGCCTTGGGTGTACCAAATGAAACAACAACAGTGGTCTAAACATCCATTAGTGCTCTTGAGTGTTTTGATCATAGTGTAGCTCTCCTCAGGGCACCCCAGCTTCATATTTGTGGCACTAATGGTTGATGTTGCTGCTGTTGTAGATTTCACAGGAAGTTTGTGTTTTATTCTACCAGGTATGTTGACTTATAGCTCACATTCATTTACATCCTTGGGGCAAAAGTTGTAGGGGAAGGGGAGGATTACTATGCACTTCATGGAATTGTGTTCACTCACGCTTGAGGGCTGCCTGCTGCAACCACAGGAAAGTGTTTCTCATTAATTTCTACAACGCCAGACTTTCCAGGCAACCTCCAGTCACAAGTCTGCTTCTTTAACCTTAGGCTACCACTGCCCCATTGCTAGGAAACAAATAAATCGACGTCAGACATCCAACCATGCCTTTGAAGCGGCGCAGACACAAGAAACCTTTTCTCTGAGCTGCAGAGAACTCCATACCAGGGTTGAGGGTTGTTATCTTTTACAGCCGTCCCAGTTGTATTTGATGTAGCACTGAGAATGTGTTTATCCTAATGGCTGTATGAGCCACTATATCCTGGTGAAAGCTTGTATCAGACCCACATTCGCATAGCCTGGATTCAAAGTCTGTCAGTGATGCATTCATCTATCCAGCAGGTTGAGCAAGTAGAATCCATTTTGTGTCAGTTAATTCAATCAGCCTCAGCTGACTACTGTATGCTGACAGGGCTCTCAGGGGCCACGGGGGCTTTGGAGTGAGAAGATAGAAGAAGGATCTTCTTGGCAGGGGGGGTGAAATGTCATAGCCCACTGCCCTGGCCAGATGAGGCCGTGTTACACACCAACTTGGCGGCTCAAGACAAGATAGTTGCAGCTTATCATATGTAAGCTCGGGGAACGAGGCCAGTGGGCATTCCCACGTTCCGTGTAGTCGTATTGAGTCCGCATCTCCACATTACAAATCTCATTCTTCATGCTGGTGTGCTCAGCTCTCACACAGTTTCTCAATAATCACATAGGCTGGGTTGGCAACACATCAAAATCCCTCTCCTACAGGTTCCCAATTCCACATGAGACTTGTGATGTTTCCTGAACCACATACAAAAAGTATAAGCAGTAAACAAGCTCAAGTGTAACGTATGCTGAAGGCATAGCCAGACAGGCATAATACCTAATTATCCTCCCATACCCGAGATCAGTCTATCCATATTGCACATCACTGCAGCCACTAGTGAGCTTCCTTCAAGGAAGCTTACACTGTTAGATATAAAATCGAGGAAGAATGACTCACAACGGGTATGAAAAACAAGTTTAAAGCGTGCAGGTGAATAGCATCAACTTATTTTAAAATTTTTCATTTATCCTACCTGATAACTTTGGGATTAGGGGAGTGTGAGGCAAAGTAAACATAAAACTATTGTTCCAGCAGCTCCTTACATAAACATGAATTTCTGGTAATAAAATGAAATAGTAATCTAGTTTTAGAGTGAAAATAAAATAGAGTCAGAATTCATTCGACCTCCACCTCCACTATCTGTGTTCCTGCTCTTAACTGAATAGAACATACTGAGTACATCATTCAGTTTTTGCTAAAAGAAAATATATACTTTTGGTGGGATGCAATTTAGTACACTGAAATATGGTACACATTCAAACAATTTAGAAGACTTTGAGTGTGCAAAACATTAGCTTTGTGTGTATTAGTGAAAGGTTTCAGTTTTCCTAGCTACAGCAGTAGTAGATACAGTCAGATGGTTAACTGTGAACGCTTTGAAACAAGCTCTATTGGATTTCCATCACTACGTTTAGTTCACAAGATTTGTGAGATGAAGCTTTTGTTTCTATTCTTAGCCAGACAAGCCTCCAGAGGGGCCCGCGCTTTTATTTTGATCACACAAGAATATATCCTGATTTTTTCCAGTAATGATCCCCGTCCTCCCCATCTGTGAGACTGGCAGCAAGACTCCCTGTAGACAAACAGCTAGTCAGGGAAATTAAAGGGAACAGCTCAACAATGTAGATAGATGGAAAGCTTTGACTTAAAGCATTAATCATACCTTGAGAGTTCTGCTTCAGCCCATCAGCTCGCCTTCAAAGGAAAATACGAGAAGTTATGTGCTCAGCTGTATGTTCTGCCCTCCCACGTAACTGCTAGACACAAATTCACAATACTCCTTTGCCGCTGCTTGTGAGACATTTTTGAAACTAAATGTCAATCCTAAGTCATCAGTGTCTTCATTTTCAAATACTCTTCTTTCAGGCTGTTCATTTTAATATCACTCCCCAGTTTTCTACATCAGCCAAAATGAATGCATTCAGAATGAATATCGTTTGCACTGAATTTCTAGATGATATTTGTTCTCACACTTAAACCTCAAGGGTGTATGTGTGTTTGTTTGTCAGGGTATGTTTGTGTCTGAGAATGTGTGTGTGTGTGTGTGTGTGTGTGTGTGTGTGTGTGTGTGTGTTGTCGGTGGCATGTGTGCATGAGCACTTGAGCATGTGGCCGAAAGGACTGTCACTAATAACAGAAATTAAATTTCTGTAGATAAACATATGGAGATTGCAGGGTGTGAAATTGACTTCAGGCTGTGAAATTAAAGGCAATATTCACTGAGGTGATAGCTCTGGTTGTTCGGGGGCGGGGCATTGCTGCACTGTACGTGTGTGTATGCTGCAATTCAATTAGTGCCCCTGATCATCTTCTTTAGCAAGTCTGATGTGGTGTGACTTTGCGATCCACACGGCAAGACACCCACTCAATCTTGGAGAGATGTTTGATTTATTTGTTCATTAGGAACTCTCTCTGCAGTCTCAGACCTCTCATCAATCCCTGTTCACCTCAACAAGCACAATCAACTGGCGTTCCATTTCATAGCCAAAGGGAAATAAAAGAAAAAAATTGCCATGCATCATACCCATTGATAAGGCCGTCCCCTGCCAAAATTTCCAGCTAACCCGTAGCGTGGTAATCTCATCCAAAGTGGATTAAATATTAAATAGTTTGGCGTGTGTGAGGAAGGAGAGCAGGCTAGTGAAATGCCAGGAGGATTAAGTGGGAGCGGATGTAGTGCAGTGGCAATAGCATGCTACCGTAGAGTTGCTGTTTCTCAATAATAGAATGTCAGGAAGGGGAAAGAGTGAAGGAAAGGAGAGGAAAGGAGGGGTGAGGGGACATCTTTTACTCCAAGCCTTTTGAAATCACAGCTAGTGTAGAATCATTATTATTATTTCCCACTCACGCTGGCTTGAAAATGGCATTAGTCTTTGCCGTTGAGGGAACATTCACATTCACACTTCAGTGATGCTGAAATTCTGCTGAAGGTCACTATTTTGGAGCAAAAATTCCTAAACACTTTAAGTGAAACGCATGTTGTTTTGAAATTAAATCTTTTTTTTTTTTCGTTAAGCCTCTACAAGTGCATGCAAAAACACCCTCTTATTATTATTTTTTTTTTTTACTAACATATTAATCCATAACAATCTGTTAATGAGCAATACCATTTAGTGAAACAAACATTAAAACAACCTTGCCTTTAGGAGGAAGTGTTCATATCCATTTTCATGCTTTATTTTATAATGTTTTATCTCTCCCTGAGCGATCACTTTGTCAGCATCAGTAATGCCTATAAATCCTACTGTGGAGGAGATTAGTCTGCGAGAATTGCTGCTGCCTGCAGTAATTAAAATTCTGCTGGATGGCCAGGGCTTCTCCTGCCATCATCTCCTCCAAACATCACTCGCTGTCTGTCTCACTCACTCTCTTTGTCCTTTTGTCCCTCTCGATAGTTTTAATCAATTACAATACATTTCAAGCTGATAACAGTATTCTTCTTGCACTTAGGCGGATGATAAGAACAAAGGAGCCTTTTCGAGAAATAAAAAAGCAGAGATTGGCAATGACGGCCATCTTCTCTGGATTTAAATCTTATCCCCGGGATCACGGTCGTGCCAGTGTACAGAATTATCTCAAAGTGAAAAATTATCAGATTTTTGTTGATATTTGTAGCTATTCAAAGCAATAAAAGTGGCAGAGAAATGACTGATTTGTTATAATGGTTGTGTAAGATATATGTAAATTCACAACATGACGGACAGAAATTCCAGTCCCATTCAAACTCTGTTTTTACTGTAATTATTCCACAGCAGGCAAAATATTCTGCTATAATAATTCTGAGATATGATGTTGAGTTAGTTAAAAAAAAAAAAAAAAGTAATGATCAGTTCATCTGTTAGCTGGTCAGTAATTTCTTAATCAAATCCTTCTCTGTTGAAAATTGCTCTTTTGACTGAGTCCTGTGGCCTTCTGCTCAACGGATCCTACAAACTGCGTCTGTCTCAGACTGGCTGTCTCGCTCAGTAAACATGGATTTCATGACGCTATTGCTCATAGCTTGACAATTGCACTCAATCACAAACAGAATGAAATGCCATTGTGCATCCTGTTGCAGCATCAGCAGTATGCAAAGTCTGTGCAGATTCTGTTGCCAACGTCTGACAAACAGCTTAATAATTTAGACTATTCACAGCCAAACTTGTGACTCAATGCACTGGAGGAGTAGAGACACTTGCATAATCTAGGGAAGGCATCCATCAGTCTTTCATAATTATGATCATCTAATCTGGAAAGAAAAGGTTGCCTCTGATTAAGTCAGTAACTAGACTTTAAACATTCATACAGGACATTTACAGAGGAACTCTTGTCACACTTTGACTTTTATTGCCATACTTTCTACTCTCTCACACACAGAACAACACTATCTTTTGTGAAATGAAAATTATATTAACTGGGACTGTTGAATGAAAGTGCTTTCTCCGCTGCTCCATTAGTTTTCCCTAAACCTCTGGATGGAACATCTGCTCCCTGGTCATACATGTTTGTTTCACTCCTTTATTGTCAAGATATTTGCTCCATGTTTCATCCCTTTGACTGGTTTCCATCTTAAGAATATCAGCAGCCAAAGTAATAAACAGATATAAAAATGTTGTAAAGAAATCAGCTGCTTATCTAAATCTTTCAGAAGGCAATGTCACCCACCCAGTGAAGCCCAGCGGTCCATACTATGAAAGATCTTTGATGACAGTAATCTGCCCTGTTTTGCAAGCTGTGCAACAGATCTTGTTTTGGATGGTGCAAAGAGGTGCCATCGTCCCTGTCTGTTTTATTCATTTCAGCTCTATTTTTGTCACTTGTTGCCTCAAATGTCAGTTGTCCATCACCCTTTTGAACTACCCTTTGTGTCTGAGTTATAGTGATGGTGCGATTGGTCGATGAGTCCATGTCTCATTTCTAAGTTCTCCACGGAGTTATGAGCAAAATTCCTGAGTTTTAATCAACAACCTTGCCCGCGCTCAGTCGGCATCTGATTTTGTTTATGGCTTCCGTGACCTTTTCTGGGCCATAAAACTCTGTCTACGCCAATCTCTGTGTCGTCGGAGGGTCATCGCTTCATCAGTTATCTGTCTACTATAACAGCAACATGACCTAAGCTCTCTCTGTCCTCAGCCATCAGACTGAGAGAGATAGATGGTTTTATCTGTAAATGTGGCCATTGCACTACACATGCTGACATAAATTTCAAGCTGATAAGAGGAGCACTTTACAGGCCAGTTGGCAGGTCAGGGCTGCTCCTGAATTTCCCTGCACAGCATGGAAAAGAGTAGATCAGACTGCTTGGCCTGCTGCTAGTTTTCACAATAAAATGGTATTTGATAGTGAAGCCCAATGACAAACTTATTCAAAAGTTTTTTTGAGGGGGGGGGGGGGGGGGGGTATACTGTATTTCAACAGTGATTTCGTAATTCAAATTGTAAATGTAAGGTAATGTTATTGGTGTTCTTTACTGCCAGTCGTATTTCCTTACAGTGAGCAGAGCTCGGTGGTGAACCGTGGCTCCGCATTCAATAGGACTATGGCAATAAACAATCAGACAAAGCAATAAAAGATAGCCAGAGCCGTATGGTGCACGGAAGTTCTGAATATAAAAGGTTTTTCATATGAAATGTATCTATGTCATAACATGTGCCTGAACAACAACTCTCAACAGAAATTCAAACAGGAAATATTTAATCACAAACCTGGACAAAGGTCAACTAAAATCAATCACAAAGCTCACAATAAGACCAAACAACCAGCATCTTGTGCCCATGACGCAGCAAACAAAGACATTCTGCCTCCTCATGGCAGGTCTAGCAAAGACCTTCCACCAAATTAATTTATTACGTCGTAAGGTAATGTTGCCCGTGCTAAGTTATCGCGAGACTTCCCCGTGTGCCACTGACGGCGTTGACAGATGTAAACAAACCCAGGAAGAGTAGGAACATTCAGCTGGTACAGAAAATTAAACTTACAGTCTGTCGGGATGTCCTGGAGGAGAGGACACTTGTTCGTAAGGGAGCAGATGTTGAATAGTCCGACGATGATGTTGTCGTGGTTGTTTGACGCTGACGTTAGCCGACCTGGCTAACAGGCTAGCAGGCTGTGGTCAACTTTCCGTCCGGGGCTGTTTGAGGGATGAGGAGTTACTGAAGACCAGATGGACTGTACTGGTTGATGCGAAAGCTTCATCCAAGTGTCCATACAAAGCTGATAAATCCACGTACTTGTTGCCGGTGAAAGACAAGAGGATGATTCCAGCAGGCAGCTACAGCCGCCAGGTGAGGAGCGGAGCACAGCTCACAACAGGTAGGATGAAGTTAGTCCAAACTCACATAGTAGTTCGTAGTGAGGCGGAGACTGAGGAAGCAGGTGTCTGGGAGTGGACTGATGTTTCAGAGCTGCTTTATTTAAACAACTCAGATTATTGAAACCCGTGCTGGACTGGCTGGACCACGATCTCATAGCGGAAGTGAAATCCCAGCAGCAGCATATTGTTGGCGCGCGGGCTTGTTGTTTTTTGTTTGTTTGTTTTTTCCACAAGAAGGTATCAATTTTCATAAATAATATCTATAAGGAGTTATAAAGCAGAAAATAAATATGGCTATATAGCCTATATATTTTTTTTTACATACAAATCCAAGGCACTTTATCTTATTGAGAGCGTGCTGGTCATAGTCACTGATAGGATAGAGCTGTGGTTCTCAAAGTGGGGTGTGGGGACCCCCAGGCTTCCTTGAGAGGGTTCAAGGGGGTCCCCAACTTTTTCTCAAAAATTTACCACATTATTTCCTGAGAAATATTACCTTTTTTTTTCTCCAAATAAATTCTTGAATTTTTCTCAAAAATTCATGCCATTGGCAGTAATTTGAACGTACATTGACTAAACAAAGTAACGTTATTCAGTCTCAGAACAGATATTTGTGTATTTCTGATGTTTGTTTAAAAATTGGTTGTCCAATGGGGGATCCCTGGTGACCTCTGGTAGCTCCATAGACTGTATGGGTAGCTCTTGCTAGCTTGCACTAATCCTGGTAAAATGTATGGTCGACCCCCGATAACTTGAAGTAGGCTATTCCGCATGAAAAGTAATCTTGAAAATGGAGTTTCAATTAATCCAGCAACCACACAGTCTTCTTCACTAATTTCAGCTAATTCTCTTAGTTCTTTTTTCCTTCCGGTCTTTTTATTTGTCTCCTTGCTCTCTCACTCACTGACAACATCCACTAAGTATTCGGGGCACTTGGAAGATGCCGTGAAATTTAACAAAATGTAATTGGCTCAGATACATGTCAGTATCAAACTCATGTCCACATTCACTTGAATTACAAAATCTTTCCTTATAGTAAAGACAGTAAGGAACAAAGACGACGAGTCAGTTTCCAGCTGTATCTAGGTGGGATTTGCGAATACCCCACTCCTTTAGGAGACTAGCAGCAGGTCTTGAGGCTATTGACTCCAATGTCAGATATGAACATGAGCACAGATTATGGTCGATTCTTTCACCCTACAGTTACCACAGTAAATATTGGAGTCATTTTTCACAAGCCACATAGGCTATCTTCTGAACATTTTGACATGAAAATGGCAAATGACAGATGCATAAATCATGAGAAAATTTAATTTTTTTCATGACCTGTCTGTCTCTGTTTCAACAACATAAATAGCTCACTTTCCCTATACCTCCAACTTTTAGTCATCCACGCATACGTTCACAACACAAGGTAGGGGTACAGACGACCACGCCCACTTAGGAGACAGGAAGTCAGGGCCGGTTCTAGGCAGGCATATATGAGGGGGCAGTCAGAAATGTGAAAGGGGCATCATGTGAACACATCATGCTCCAGCACTTTTTTTTCTCTGTGCTTACAGTAACTTCATTGAATTGGGTTGTTGGCTATGTGTCCAACGCCAACCTGGAGAAGTGGATTGCACTTTGTCAGGCCTCTGCCTTCAGACCTGTCCAACTAGGGGCCGGGGGGGGCCAACCAGGGTCTTAGAGCCCAAATTTTTTTACTGTCGTAATGCAAAGAGCCACATTATATGGGGGGGGGGGGGGGGGGGGGGGGTGCATATACCTGAAGATGCGTTGCAAACCCAGAGGGGGTGAAAAAGGTGAGTAGCTACACCCCTGTAGGGGGGTCTGGGGGCATCCCCCCCAGAAAATGTTTGTGATTTTAAAATGTGAGTGAAGCATTCTGGTGTAGAGGGGGTGGGGGGTGGGGGGGATAAAGAGTGAGACAACGCGGCCCTGAGGAGGAACTGTGAAGGACTCAGCTGTAATGGAAAATGACCTAAACCGAGTCCAGTAGAGCTGTAACTGTGTAGTGGAAAGGCGTTCAAAGTAATGGTAACTATCGTCCTGCTTTATACATTGTTTTAACATGGGTAAAAGAAAAAAAAAAGATTTTCTGGGATAAAGGGGCAGATTACATAAGATTATTCTTCTTTCTGCTCCCTTTTGTTGAGATTTGGGAGGTTTTTGTTTTTATTGTAGCTTTGTTAAAATGCAAGATCATTTTTCTGACTGATTTACTGCCCGATGCCGTGTAGCTATCTCGCTTTCTTTCCCCCGCCCGTTGTCTTCATTGTCACTTTGTTGTCGCTCCACAGAGCGCACATGGCTAATTAATATGCACGTGCTGACCATATATGGTTGTGTCTAGACGTTCCGGGGACGGAGGTGTGTTCACGTGCGCAACTGCGCACCATTCTTGGATGCAGTTTGATTTATCAAAGTGAAATTGCGGAGAGTTGTGCACGAACAGTTTGATTGATCTGAAAAAGGTGTAAATATTTGGGGTGTCTTAGCAGCAGTTGTACACTGCTTACTTACAGTTTTGATAAATGAGGCCCCAGGCCCAAAGCCCAGACGCTCACAGATGCAGCTCCGCGGCTCATCCGCGGCGCTGTCCGTGGTACTGAAGGTGACAGGTTAACTTGACAAACAAACTGCAGCATAGTTCTGTTTGTTTATCATGTGTGTCAGTTTTGTTTGTGACTTGATAGTTTAGTTGTTGAGTTTAAGAACATCACTCCCTCATCAAACCATAGGCATGCTGAAAAGAAAAGAGAGAGAGAGACGCGCCTGGGTATCGCAGCTGTAAAAAAAAAAAAAAAAAACACTTCCTGCGTAGAGCCGGCCCCGCAGGAAGTGTATACCAATTATCATTAGCGCAGCTTGTAGTGAGCCATCTTGTCATAGTAGAGTATCTTTGTATCTAGGGTACCTTTGCAAATAGCTACTGAGGGCCCTGCCTCCCAGGAGGTGTTACTGATTCATGCAGGTGGGCCTACCGTCATAAGAAAAATTGTGATTAATCCATTTCCTGTATTAACCATTGTTTGCCAAGACAAGTTTATAACAAATATCTATTAATTATTACAGTGAGCAAAAACAAACAACTGAATGGCTTGAAGGTCTGGAGCGTTCCCCTCTGTAAATATCCTCCTCTAAAAATCCCACATACTGATCCTACTATATTTTACTCTATGGACAAAATTCACCATAATCAATATGGTATTTGATGTGCCTTTCTGTGTTAGGTTGACATAGCCTTTTGTAGCAGTAGTCTTCCAGGTGAAAAAGCTTTCCGTTTGGGGGCAGCTCTGTCGTGTTCCTGTTCAGTGTGGTCAATAATCAATGCATTAATGCAGCAGAGGAAGTTTCCTGCAATTTCTACACAATATGTTTTACGTTAAATATCCCACCTGGAGCTTCTGCTCTCTGGATGAACCTTCTCACAAGCAGTTGATTATCACTCTGCCGCCGTGTGACACATCCCTCATCCCCAGACCTCAATGCAGGGAGTCAGCCATCAGCACTATTGATGCTAAGCTTGATGGATACAGGATGGCAGAGGGCATCGACCGAAGAAACTGCAGTTTAGTTGAGTGAGCTGCTGCTCGCCTAGATTAGAAAAGTTCTTCAAATCCTAAATCAAATAGACCAAGACCTACAAGATCCTAGTTAATTCCAATGGGGAAAAACAACTTTTAATAAGACACATTTCCATACGAGAAAATAGCTACATGACGGATGTATGAGTGCAGATATTTTCTTCCTCATTTGAAGAATTCAGAACAAACTTGGAAACCAAGTAGACTTTAAGTTTATTTAACCTTACCCTTGGATAAAAATTAGTTTTGCTTATTATTTCATTTACGTCCTCATTTTGCCAGACATTTGCTTGGCATGCTTCTTTTTTAATTTTCTTTTTGTAAACACCTGCCTCAAAACATTGCCTCAGGGGCAGATGGATGTGTGTCTGTGTTTTGAATTCAGAATATTAAAATAAGGGTGAGAAAGGTCCGATGTTCTCAGGCTTCAGGTCAGCCATTCAGTTTTATTTTTTATTTTTTTCCTCAGAAGCGATGAAACTGGGGTGATGTGTTGCTACAGAATGAAAAAAAGCCCTTTCAGACTCTGTTAAGATCAGAATTAGCATAACCTCCCTGTGAACAGCCGTACATAAAGGTTGGTGTCCCTTTAACCTTGCGGCTGGCACCGCTCGCAGCCCTGACACGCTGACGTGTCGGACCACTTGCTTATTCACCTCCCCACGGGACGGAGCAGACAGGTAGCCGGAGCTGCTGGAGCTGTGTGAGGGTGCTGGCTGACATTGGAGCGATGACAACTGATGCTGTAACAAGCCATAAACAGAGACTCTCCCTCATTTAAGTATTTAAGTCACAGGCTGCTGGTGCCACGATGACCTCGGGCCTTTTTGAAGACTGACTTTACGCTTGGCTGCAGAATTGCTGGTCAAAACTAATAAACACAGAGGACTCAATTTAGCAATCCTGAAATGAATTTTAAAATCCAATTGCATACTCTTTTCCTTATCTCCAGTACAAGTAAATAACTGAGGTCAGTGGGATGATTTAAATACTGTTTATAATTATCTTTCCATTTAATTTTTTTCCTGTCAAACATAGGACATAATCAGGTGAGCACATGTGAAATCTCTTTCGCAGGAGGCTGAACCAATCAAACATTTAACAAAGAGAAAATGTGTATTACATAGTATCTGTTTCCAGTAATACTGGGTTGAAGGTTTTTTCCCCAGTGCTGGTAGATCTGCCAAGATTTAAAGGATTAGACTGGGGTTTTATTTTCCATGGTGCTACAAACCGCTTAACCTTGCACTACTGTGACGACCGTTTTCCACTCAGATTAACCAGCAAATTTACTTTGGAACAGTACATGTTTACTGTCCTGTACACCACTGATACATTTGTACTTTAATTGTTTTCCCTCATATCTACTGGAAAATATCATATTTTGTTGAGCAAATCTTTGACATGTTTAGTTATCATGGATTTCAAGGCCTGCATTAATTTACATATCACAAACACCCTCGCGTCGTGCAGTGCCTGTAATTTACTTTCATGATACAAGGTGTGTAGTGTGAGTGTGCATCATATGAAAATTAAATTCAGAAACAGGTTTCAGACAAATTGCCTTATACTAAAATGTATTTACAAACTATTGAGTGTTTTGGTCCTGAGCAAAAATCAGCTGTTTATTTGAAGCCGATCTCTGATGGCCAATGTCCTAATTTCAGCTTTAACTTTTGATTTAGACACTTGGCTAATGTTATTAATGTGCACAATACTGGTTCTCCAGCAGGGCTTATACACTGAGATTGTGGAGGACATCTGATTACTCAAATATCCGACTTAAACTATTTTTGCATTACAAACATCTTCTAAGCCCCATATGGAAAGTCGTGATTTCCTTTGCCCTTTAAAATCCTAAGATTTAAAAGGGCAAAATAAATCACAAAATTACAAGAGCGACATATGGCTGCAGTTGTGCAGCAGTCAGTGAACATGCGTGCACCGCAAAAGATCTCGATCCCTGAAGTGGAAGAAAACAATGAACAGATGATTGCAAAAAACAAAAAGCAAGCATATGTACTTTTCATAACCGTTAAATAAGTAGTAGACAATCACATATGGTACTTAAATACACTGGCACCAGTTTTGTTTACAACTCTTGCATTGTCCTTTCTCAGATAAAGAGGTGAAACTGAAATAGAATACAGGAAATAAGTCTATAAGCCAATTAAAATCTGTATTCATGAATTGGAAAAAAAAAAAAAATACTCATATTCACATGTACCTGATTGTCATATTGTAACCATTCCTAAATATACAGGTTATTGATTCTATATCAAATGTAGCACATTGTAGTTGTGCAACCGTAGACGGCCCCTCACTGGCATCTTATTTAATTTCTGGCAGTTAAATAGCTTTTGGAATACATTTTCTACAACAAAATATCATTAAGTACTCTCTCCCCCACTTCACTGACGCCTTTATCGAGACCTTTACCGCGTACTTCATGTATGTGGGCTGTGTGGTGCAGCTCAACAGTGATGAGGAATGACATTTGTGATAAATGCACTGACCATAAACTGTCAAATCATAGCAGAACCTGCCTCCTGGCCTCGCCGCGAGTTACACTCTGCAGCCTTCCGCTCCTGTCTCGTCCGTGTAGCGCCCCTTCAGCCCTGCACATGGCTGTCGTGTTGGACACACTTGGTCAGAGTTCACTTTGATAGGAGCAAAAGTGAGTCACATACTGGCCAACGGCATTAGCAGCCAGTGTTAGTCACCATTAAAACATCTCTTCACCTCCCTAACCTAGAAACCCTTCTGAACCACAAGTCCAAGGCCTCGTCAGATATATAGCACATGAAGAATGAACAGGAAGTGTTTCTTTATAAGACATACAACTGCAAAAGGAGAGGCAGAGTCAGAGAATAGAGAAAAGTGTAAACACATAAAAGGACACTGCAGAAAAGTGGATGGCACTGGGTTACCTACATGAGCCAGCACACATTTTTATTTTCCTCATCTCTTATTCATTCGCCCAGTTTATCTCTCGCTGACAAGTTGTCAGTCTCTCCTAGTCTTTTGTCCTTTTAAAAAATACATTGAATTATTCACCCTGCTTCATGCATGATACTGCTACTGACAGTCTGCATCACTTTGAATTCAGATAAGAGAGAAGTTTTTAGGTCATGTTTGTGAAATCTGCCACTGGATAGTGATCAATGCTGATAAGGTTTTTTATTGTTATATATGGACATGAAGTCATATCAAGAATTTTTTAGTTCCTCCTACGTTCTAAACTTTTATGTACAAACATCAAATGCAACACATCTGTGAGAAAAGTGAAGTTTGAAATGCATTTCATAGCCTTATCACATGACTGTCCTCCAGTCTGATCTAATGGAGCTTATAAACTCAGTGATGTTCTGCACATTTTCAGAGAATTACTAGATGCACCCTGAGTGGTATTTAACAGAGAGACACTGCAGTGTAATATTAAACAACAGAAAAACCAGAGGAGAACAGCGAAACAGGTCAAACATCAGGTCAGAGACGTCACCCCACTGACTTGCTGCTCCTGGTGGACACATTTACGATCTCGAAATGGAACCACGGCAAATCTGAACTTTGCCTGCTGGAAGGCATGAAAGGCTGCACATCTGACAAAAAAAGAGAGAAATTACACAGCAATTTTCTTTGGCATATCAGATCCTTCTCTAATGCACTGCAGCGCATTTTTGTAACTGACAAGTTTGATTTTGCACCACAGTGAAAACACATCACGGGTGATCACGGTTCAGGATTTTGAAAAGAGGACTTGTGGGTGTGTGTGTGTGTGTGTGTTTATGCCGAAGACAAGTGATGCCCCCCACCCTACCATGCTAAAAAAAAAAAAAAAATCAAGAGCTGTTCATCTCCTATCTTGCTGTGAAGCTATGGCATAAACAAACAGCTGCAGATGCGGGTATCAGCTTTGATGTGCGTCTCCCGCGCGTGCGATGACACAAGGGTTAGTGCTGGTGTGGGTGCTGTGACCACCTGCTGTCTTTAAAAAAGCTTGAGGCGCTGTGCTAGATTCTCAACAGGGTTCAAATAGGAGCACACAAAAGAGACTTGAGAGAGGCAAATGAGGGAAGATTTCCCACATTGTTAGAGCACTGTCAGCTTTGAGCTGCCTCTCACTCCGCAGCTGATGCTCCAGGTTATTTTAGTTCAGTTTAAGTCCAGATGGCATCCAATTAATCATGGTGCCAAACATGCAAATAAAATACAGTTGATTTACACCTAAAGACATATACAACTTTCAGTGCAACTGTGATATTTTATAACAGAGAAGAAGTATAGCACTGAGGCTGCAAATTTAAAGTCGAACTGACCCTGTTGAAACTGCAGTAAAAATCCTGTAGGCAAACTTTCTGAAGAGGGTCCAATTTAGATAAACTGCTGAAACTGATTCTGTCGCATTTCTTATTCTAAAGTGGATGTAGACCAGCATTTGCTTGCTGTTGGTTATTTCTGGTGCAATATTGGGAAAATATATTGTTTCACTGACAGTTAAGAACATACAGAACACACCAGGGGAATATTTCATAAAGGCATATGAGTTGTTTGCATTTAGGGCAAATCTAATAACTGACTCCCATGAGAGTTTACTTTTATATAATGTTTCTTAATATTTCATTTGTTTTCATTGCTTCCTTCATAGTTTCAAATTATGTGCCATGTAGTTTGCCTGCACTGGATTACAAATGTGTATGTTTCTGTAGTGCTCCTGATTTAACAGTAGGCCTACTACTTTGGGGCAATATAGCTGTGTCCCAAATCAGCGGCTGCATCCGTCAGAGACTGTCACATGGATAAATTGTCCCATTTTAAAGGGTCATGCAAATGCATTTGAGAAATGTGTGTTGTTTTTCCACAGTAACAAGGATCCACATCCATCTGTTTAATTATTGAGCTCAAACCCAAGGTACCTCTTACCTTACCTCTGCTCCTGCCTTAATACTACGCCTACTACAACATATCTATGGCCGATAATAACCCACTACACAAGCGACTAATGGGCTCGTTTTTTACAGGACAATCTTGAAGTTCATTCCCTGAACCATGCCCAGCCTCACTTTATCCGAGTGTTGTTGCTTTCTCTCTGTTGCATTTCTGTCAGTGAGTGTCAGCCATTCAGTGAGTCTTTCTGTACTCTGTGGTCAGAAAACCTGTTATTTCAAACTGTATGACCTGTATCATTAACGCACTTGCTGCCAGAACCAGTAATAAAGCTCAGCTGAAATACTGCAGATCCCCTCCCTAAAAACATCAGCTTGTTAAAAATAAGTTAAAACCAATTTGGTGGTATTTTCTCTCTGGTATGGACCTCTAAACAGCAGTCAGGATTTACAAACACTCATATACATGTTTGTTTCTTATACATTAACATTCCAAGTTTTATTAGTTATAGTTAATCTTTTAAATCAGATTTCCAGGGGCTTGTAGGATTACGATGTATGTAATAAATGCCATGAGCCATGAGTCTAGTAAGATTTATCAGCAATGTTTTTTTTTTCTTGTTTTTTTTTTGTTTTGTTTTTTTTGGGGGGGGGGATGTTTGTCCTAGTGATCCCTATAGGAGACAGGGTGGAAATGCAGGGTTCACTTTGCTTTCTCCTGTTAAGAAGAGCACCTAAGAGCTAATATTTTACAGTAAATAGGTATTTTTCTTTCTTCTAAATGGGGACAGTTAAAGGCAGAAAGGAAAACGTAACAACATGGAGCGAGGATGACAAGATTATGCACGAAGTATGATATCAAATTTGAAGAACAAGTGCTTGTCATTGTTATTGGATCATTGGTTACCTCCAACCTGGCAACACCAAAATGGTGTCTTGGGGGTTGGGCAAACTAAATGATCGCTCCAGTGTTTGTCTCTGTAATGTTTTTGATTGGTTTTAATTGCCAATTCATCAGTAACACTGTATTGTTGCTTGCTGGGATCTATAATTAATAGAACTGGATTAATGGTGCAAAAATTTTTATGCCACCCACACAACAGTTTGGCTGCTCAAAGGAGAGCGAGAGTGGAACCACCTCCTGGTGAACACTTCAAGATTTCTGGAGAGCTGAAACACACATGCCTTTAAAAATGTGTGAGAAAGATGAATGACTGGCCACTAAAATGTTTTCCGCAGTCCTTAAATTTAGTCTAAAACACTTTAATTGTCACGCTTATTATTTTTATGTAATTTTTTTTCTAACTTGGTGCTCTTCCACACAGATTTGCTCTTGCACCACATGTGTTTGTAGATCCTCTTAGGGTAGCCAGGCTTGAAATCCAATTTTGGTGAAGCTATAAAGCACTGGGGGAAAAAAATGAAATAAAAAGTTTATAAAGTGCGATGATTCTTTTCATTACCCAGGCGAAAACAACTTTGCAACTTTAGCGCAATGATAGGTGTTTTTCGAGCATGTACACAAAGTCAACAATGTTAATGTAAAGTCTGTTTCCAAGGAGTAACAGCTGCTCGCCAAGAGACTTGTTCATCATCTGGGTTTTGTTTTTACCATCTGCCAGCGCTTCAACTTTATTGGTTCTACTGATGTTCTCCAATTACGTGGTGGTGTGGTAATTTACAGCACTTCATAATAACCTGCTCTTGCACTGTGAGGCATGGCCCTCCTTGTCTGTAAGAAGTTGAAATAAGATCGGAGCAGTGGATTTGGATTCCTGCTCTATCAGTCACATTTATTAATGCAATAATCTTCAACAGGCTGTGATTTGCAGTTATTTAAAGCGAGACTGTTGAGAGGAAAAACACCTCCTACTGCACGATGGATGACTGCTTTCATGAAAAGGAAATAACCAGAGTATTACAAGTCAATATGATCAATAAAAGGTGTCTTTTTAGACCAAAGTTGACTGAACAAAAATGCTAAAAAATAACATGTTAAAGTATTACTAATCTTCCCTGCACAGAGTCATCTTATCTCTTCTTATGGTGCATCTCCCTATAACCTTTTTTCCCGTGCTCTAAGCACAGAGGTTTAAGGGAACGGCTCTACACTTAAATTACCACAAGTGGCTGGCTGATGTGTAGAATAGAGCTGTTGTGGTTAGAAGACCAACATCAATTTTAGCTGCAGAGTGGAGCAGGAGAGGATATTGTTTTTTGGAGAGGAGGCCCGTTGATCTTCCGCTTTAGCTGCTATTTGTCTTGTGAGAGGCCAGTCAACTGATCTAGACTTCATTTGTGTCTGCTGTTGGAGCTCCGGATGTTTGCTGTGACATTAGTGGTAGCCAAGGAAAGCTAATGAGCAGATTTCAGACACATGCAGACACTCACGTACACACCAGTTGCTGGGGTTAAAAAAAGAAAGAAAAAAAACTTGTGCCGTGATATTAAACTGTTGCTTTGTGACCATTCATCTTCGAGCAAAATAGGCTACAGGTTGTAACGTTGCAGCGATCTGATACTTGGATCAAAAATTCCACTGATTAAAATAAAGAAAAAAAAAAGAGAGAAGCATGGTGGCTGTTTCAAAGCTTTTAAAGCTTCAGCAACAGCATGTATAGAGCGAGATCAATGGGTAAATACAGTAGGCTATATACAGTACCATATTCTGCTGAGGCACAAACCCCAAAAAATGGTGGTTCAACACTCTGTTGTGCAATGTAAACATGGTCAACATTTTCTTTATAATAACAGTCCAGGTTGTAGATACTGTATGTGAAAAAAATGCACCAAATTAACTAATTTATCTTTAGGCAAAGGCACATTGGTAACGCTCACCTGCTGTTAATGTATGCAATTCATGCATATGGAAATCACGTGCAGTCTTAAACAAGGCGCATCTCTGCTCTAAAGGGCTGTGTATCTATCAGACCTCTACAGGAAGCAGCATCATCCATCACTGTCAGTGTTAATATTGTTTCCTCTCACCTCCCAATAGGCAGCTTGTGTTTTGCTTTACAGCATTTATGTTTTCAGACTTGTGTACTCACAGGCCCTCACCTGGCTTTGCTCTCTGGCATCCCCCTGCCAAAACGCATAAAACTAATTTCAACATTACATGCAGCCAGCATATTAAAACGCCTCAGCTCCAAGACATCTCTCTCTCCCTCCTCTCACCACTCCCTCTAGGATTTAGCTTATTATTGTTCATATTTTTATGTTCTGAGTCGTGTCACAAGATTCCTTTGAAAAATGTTCCCTCTAAATTGCTGAGATGTGATGTAGATAGACAATGGCAGGAGTTGTGTTGTAATCAATTAAATTTTCAAACGCTTGAAAAGGATTTTCATTGTTAATACAGCGACATCAGTTCTTACTACTGTCTGAATGTAATACCTCACCACACTGGTAGGTAGAAAACTAATGAAAGTATAAAGGAAAAAATGTTTTCCACAGATATTCAACTGGCAATAACTGAAAAAAGCTAGAATAGAAAGCTCTACCGTAAGAAATCAAGCTGTAGTTCTGATCAAAGGCAAAACAACAGACTCCAGCATCTTTTCTATGTTTAGGTGAATACAGTCTCTCCACTTAGATACAATTTTCCAGTGTGTGTCTGTCATGTTTAGAGGGAAGAAAATAACATCTCCTTCAAAGAATGAAAGAATGATAACCTAATGTTGGGTCTTCTATCTGCGCTGCTGACTTCCCTTAGAAAGAGATTCAACCATCATGCATCAAAAACATACAACCATTTTAAAACACAATTGTCTCTCTCTTATCCTTTTTGACTTCTATTTTCTTCTATAGCCTCTTTGACCAATTATGTTTTATATTTGCCGGCTTACTTTTTGTGAGGAGTGCAGAGAAAATACTCGTGCAGTTCACATCAGCCTGACTCTGACAGATGTTTCTGCCAAAAAAAAAAGTGAATTTTGTTTGAAAATCTGCGCTTTCGCCTCCTTCCAATCTATCCAGAGGGTTACGGTTCACACTTGAATATAATCTCTTCTGCGCTCCTCTACTCTCTTCAGTGCTATTAAACCAAAATTCTTTCCCTTTTACCCATTGAGATTCCTCACCATGTTTTTAAGCATGATTGATTGTAGGAAAACACAGAGGAAAAATATTATTTTGTGGAGGAAAAATCACATCTGATTCCCCTCCATATACACCACACCTCACCTATATGTCTGATTAAATCATTGATGAAGGTATAATATTTATGCCGTTATTACCCCCATGGCAGTATGAGGAAATGAGAATCACTGGCCTGGTAGGACCACAAATTTGAAATATCACACCAAATGGTCAACCTGATGGTCAGAGAAAAACACCATAAAGCGTTGACATGACTATTTTGTGTATGAGTCATGAGCCACAATTCAGTTTATTGTCAATGCTGAGAATGTGGGAAATACAGTGGTTGGCGTGTGTGTGTGCGCCTTTTTAGCTTTGTGTGTACTTCATGTGTGTGAGTGCACCAGGCAGCACAGATCACAGGAGCGGTGCTGTGTGTCAAAGTATAAAGGGGCTAGACAAATGGAGCAGCGGGTCAGGAGCAAACTAAAGGTAAACTGTACCGGGTCTTAAGTGTGGACTTAAACAGGGAAGAGACGGTGTGCGGTTTAGTGGGAATGCCAGGAGGCTTATTTCAAAGGACGGTGACTTTGTAGGAGAAGATTCCCACGTAGTCTAAGACTGAGGCAACAGATTTCTGATTTGCATCAGTGTTGTGGGATGAGTGGATTTGAACAATGTGGACAATTGTGAAGAGTGGTGCACGCACTTAGTGAAGTGAGCTGAAAGATTTGAACTATGCAAAATCTGTTTGTGTTAATGATTTTTCTTCTTTTTCTTCCATTTTGCTGCAATAAAAGTAACTAAAATAGCAGTGAAAGCCGCAGAGTCACCAAACAGACCACCTCAGTGATTTTTAACCTCTTCTTCAAGGCGTCGACAGCAAAATACTGCCGTGCTGCACAAAAGGGCTTTATTTATTACCTGCACCCTTAATGTGATTGTCAGCAAGATTACACAAGAAGTACGGGGCCAATTTTTTTTTACACTGAACATATAGGAATGGGACATGGGCCAAGGATGAACTCTATAAATTCTAGAGAAATCCAGATCATCTATTGTCTCAAAAAAAAAAAGGAGATTTTCTTGAGGCTGAGACGCCTCTGCGTTTGGCCTGTGACTGATTCAGTGGCACACCCATAGGTTCCTATGAGATACACAGTATTGATGAGTGTAAAGGTGTGTAAAGGCATGTCAGTTTATGACAAGTACATACTATAGATGATGTTGAAAATCAGCCAGTGTTGTCCTTTAATAGTATTTTCCTTGAGTTGATGGAATTGTTACAGGAGCTGCAGAACCATTTTGAAAAGAGACAGAGAGCATGACATCAATCAAAAGGCTTATAAATTCACCTCTAATGTCTGTGCTGTCAGGAAGAGAGCCATGCACCCAGCACCCTTACATATAGTGAAACATCACTGTATTTAGGTTTACGTTATATCATTTACATTTCATAGAGCGAACAGCATCCCAAGACAAGATTAAATAATGATTAGTAATACAGATAGAGCCAGGAGGTGGAGTCTGAGTGGGAGAATAATTGTGGTTATTAAGTTTTTGTTGTTAATCCTACTATTTTGCAGACAACTGTGAAAACGCACTTTCTCACAAATCTCTCACTACATAGTAATCTGCAACAGATTTCAAAGTTGTAGGTCTTATTTCACCCACAGCTCTTTAATTGACTCCACCACGGAGTAAATGAGAAGAAAATGAAAAGATAAATTACTCTAATGGAAGGAAATGAAGTGTGAAAAGAGACATTCCTCGCAGTATTTTTTCGAGGATGCAGCACGTCGGTAAATTGAAATACAACAAGGATCCGGCATCTATATAAGACAGATTTTGTCATGATTACAGAAATGATGTAATTTTAATACCAGGCATTTGTACAAGACATGTAGTACACTCATTCAACCCTTAGTTTTCTGGTTGGAATAAAAATACAACATAAAAGATGTATGGAAGAAAAAATGGATAGCAATGACATGGAATACAAATTGCTTTGACGAAACAGAAAGATAGGTTAAAAAACACATTTTTTTTCAACCCTTCAAAGAGTTCAAATTTGTTTAAGGTTGACCCATTTACCCTCAGCAGCTTCCGTGCTTTGCAGGAGATTTCATGCAAATAGTGATGCTGAATGGCTCTGTTTTGTTATGCCCCAGCTTAAAGGTCAGGGCTTATGAATTTCCCAGCACCATTAAGTGACAGTTTGTTTAGAGCCTTTCTGAAGGACAATGCTCAATGAACTGGAACACAGACAGGCCGTAATAAATGAAAGGGAAAAGTTATGGTTCCGCTCAATGAAGTCAAAGGGCAGGTGGAGGATAAGAGTGTGTCTCATTTCAATAGCTGTGTTATCCTCATGACTCAAAAACCAGACAGACAGTAAGAATGGAAAATCTGATGCTTTGAAATTGGCATCTCTACTCAGTCATGGAAGCACTACGCCGGTTTGAGACCATAAATCACTGTTTGTAGGAAAGAAACTGTGACCTATTGTTTTTTGTTTGTTTTCTTCTCCCCCCCCCCTTCCAGCCACTGTTCACTTAATTTAATTTTCTTCATTTCCTTCCTGCTACTTCTTTATTTATTTATTTCGTACACTCAGAGACCTGTCACACCCACAAACCAAATTAAATTATCAATTCATTAAGTTGACTAATGGAATCATTTATCAGCTTCACCCCATTATTTTCTAGTCTTTCCTCATTGCTTTATGCAAACAATTGTGGAATCTACACATACTGCGGGCACCGAATAAATGCCACTAAGAGGAAATGTTCACCTCAGGTGTTGCGGTGAATTCATGAACGCAAACCACCACTGAGGACCCCAGAAGGAGTCATGTAGAGTGATCTGAAAGCCTTGTATCTGAGCCCAGCGGAAGCAGCTTATTGATTTGCTTGTCTAGTGACTCTCAGTAATAATAAGGAAATAAAGCCCCTGGATATAAGGAGATTGATGTCAATCAGCCGCCTGCCTCAAGTGTAGCTTGTCCCATCTTATTAGTGCTCTATCCATGCACTGAGTGTTCACTGATGACTCAATTGATATGCAACTGGAGAGAGGAGGCTGTCTGTTGCCATCTTGAGGAGGATTCCCCTATGACTGCTCACTCTGCCATCTTAGTCAGTGTAGACGAAGACTGTCATGGATCCACGGAATATCAGAGTGAAGTATGAGCTTTAAACTCCACTCAAAATGTCACACATAATCTGGATGGCCGGACACCTTTTTATTATAATTGGGTCTGTAGAGATGAGCTCCTGGACTGCAAACATGCTTTGTAAGTTTAGTCTTATGGAATCTATAGCTGTGTCTCAATTCAGGATCCACATACTGCAAAAGACATGTTCTGCAATGGTTACCAAGGAGCATCCTTCAACGGCTGAATCAAAATTAAACTAGAGTTCTCCATATCCTACTTTTTTTTTTGTAGTGATTTATCACAATGGTACAGGGAGTTTTAGGGTTGTGTCACAAAGTATCAAACAAGAGGAAACTTGGTAGCCCAGGAAATGAAGGGCGCATTTCTCTGCTGCATTTGAAAGAGCCGGTCGTACTGCTATAACGCAATCAGTCTTCGAAAAGACACAGCTTACATTTGCCTTGCCAAGTGATTTCATTACAGAAAAACAATTGAGAGGCCCAGCTGAGACGTGGCAGAATAACTCGCTCATTCTCTTACTCCATCCTTCATGATTTATTAGGACCACACATTTTTCTAAAAATTCTTATGTAGCAGGCTACAACTTTTAGATAACAGTATCCCTTGCCAGAAGAAAGAAGAAAATGTTTGTTTTTACACTATCTTTGTGAACTTGATCTCAGGTCACCCAGATCGGTTTTACTAACACATCCACATTCATTTTGATCATTTAATACTGCATCAGTAAGAGAACCAAGACGTGAAGGGGCACAATGGTTTCCTTTAGACCCTACTGCACCGTGTCCTCTTAAGCCCCTGTACTTCCTCTGAAAACCTTGTACGTCCTAAATGTGTTCTACTTAGTGAGCTCACAGAAGAAACATTTCACCAATTACATTTCCCCAAGGACTATAAATGGCGTTTTATTGTATTTGTGCCACTGCTGAGAATAGGCTCACAGTAATATCATCGTGTAATGTTAATTACCACCTTTAATTTATGAGTTAACTCTAATTAACCGGCTCCAGTGTTGTCTGATCTAATGCACCTATACATATAACCTCTCACATGTGCTGCATTGCATCTAACTTCAGCTCTACTGCTGCAAATCTGATGTAAGTCAGCTGCAGAGTAACAAGTTACATTAGATTTCACATTACATTAGCTCCTATGTCTTCTTCCACTTGCACACAGCCTATAGCAGAAAAAAGTGGTTATATCGGTGCCGTAGATAGCACAGCACAACTGTCACAAATGTTAACATCTGTAGTCTCTGTGTGATTTCATCCATTGCCTGGAAATTGATGCAACATGCCTGTGTGTGAAGGGTTAAATATGATAGTATGACACCTATTATGTGAACCTGACAGGGCACATCAAGATCACTTTGTTGTAGCAGCACACCGGTTATGCCAACATATTACAGTACATCTTTACCTGATTGGAGTCCCTCAAGCACAATGAATATAAATTGGCTGTCAATAGTATGTGATTTTCTAACTATGGATGGAAACAGGTGAGAGCAGGGCCTGTCTGTGTTCCTCTATAGGAAATCCGGGCATGGCAACAGGGCCAGGGAACAAATGGAATAATTTCAGCTTGATGTCAAGGTTGGATAACAAATCAAATCTAAATGAGTAGGGGTTATGCCTATATGCCAAAACCAACCCTGATATGAAAAGTGTGAAGAACATTCTTGATGAACATTTTTCTTTTTTATTTGCATCATCCATCAATAGACAGACTGTTATTTTGCAGTGTCATTGTCAACCGCAGGTTACATATTCCCAGTACATGAACAATGACAAGGAACAATGACAAGGTAATTGTCTGCCATGTCTGCTAGAGAGGAGGGGAGGGGGCAGGTGGTGGCCAATCAGAATCCACTACGGGTTGTTCATCATCATCCCTGGTGAAGACTCTAGGCAAGAAATTTCTCATGCTCTGTAAATGTACATTTTAAAATAATCTAATTTGCTTGATGCTCTGCAGTTACAATTTGTCTTATGTCTGCTATACACTCTCACAGGCTTGATGGGTTTTCAATACATCATTGAGCTTATGTTAGTAAGCTATAAACATGACATTTCTCAACCAAATGTTGAATTCAATTGACAGGATTTTCAGCACCTGAGTCATAAAACCATTCACATCATTTACAGAACAGATTAGTGACTGTCGCATAAAGCACATTTTATTGTGTTTGTAACCAGTGACTGAAACTTGATGAGAATCATAAACAGAAACTGTGTAGCTTACTTTGTTATTTCCTGTTTGTTATTCCTCCACAAATGACATTTAGAATTCAGCTTCCTTTCCTCCTCTCACAAACTTCAACTGTAAACATTCAATTAAGGCTCAGCCATGAGAGCGGCATAGTAGCAGTACATGCTCTTCTGTAATCACCACAGTGAGGTCTCCAACCTGTACACATTGATCCTATATTGATCTGTGTATGAGAAACTCTGGTTTCACCCAGTTCTCCATCCTCACTCTCCACTTTCACTCAATATTCTGACTGAAAGACAGTAGCTGGATGGTCCAGAGCTGACCACCACAGATTAAGACAAAGAGGATGACACAGTATGAAAATGACAGGCAAAGGTTTGACAGGCACCATTTGGATGCAGCAGCAGCCGCCAAACTCTTAGCAAAAAGCGTCATTGTCCAGATTTAGCATATAGTACAGTAAGTATCTGTACTGTATGTTTTAGATGTATTTCCACTTCCCAGTTATGAAGAGTGGGGCAGCTATATATGCTTAAATCATTTATGAAGACCTCCGATTACACTCTTTATTCTCTGGTAGTGAAACATGTCAAATATGCTTAGCTTGCCTTGATAGTGCAGCTTCGGCTGCTCTTGTTGTGACAGAATAAGGCTACAAGAAAATATTTCTCCTCCATCTTAGAACATCAAAAAGGCCTTTGAATTGCTTCTGTCGCTAAGAAAGATAAATGTGGTGTTGTCGCGGCTGCTAGTAAAATGTAAAACCATGTGTCAATTATGTCAGCCTGGGAGAGGCTTTGTAACAAAATTGTTTACTCTTCCTCTTGAATAGCCTGATCAAACTTTTATTAGCACGCTCGCTGTTGTTAACACCACTCTGCATCAGCAAAACATTACAATGGTTTGTGATTGCTTTCAAAGTTTTATGAGCAAACTAGAGCTTCTCCTGTGGCACAGTCAATTTTCACATTTGTTCAGATACAATTTCTCACTTAAAACCTAAATATATGCTTCCTGCTATAGTTTTCCAATGTTTGAGTAGTTGCCCCCTGGCAAGCAGTTTTAAGCATCTACTTCATATGCAAGAAAAGCAACTGCACTTGTAATCAATAGAGCCAAAATGAGCCAGTCAATTGTAGACTAGGCAAGCTTTATAATTTAATCATGGGGATTAAACTGGAGTAGGCCAAGAACCTCATCATGAACCACCGAACAGAAGATATATGTAGCAATTCAGACTTGGTGAGAAGGGTATGGACATTTATAGGAAAATGTCAAACAAATTTGCCCTAAAAACAGTGATGACATGTTTCCTCCACAACATGCCATGAATTTTATTTGACCTTTAACATATGCAGACATCATATTTTCTACCTCTGAAAAGCATTTTAAATGAATCTTACATCCATTTTGACCTACAGCTGAGGCACCGTCTCCCTCTTGGAATGCTGTAGCTAATGGAAACGTTCTCCTTGATGATATCTCACTCATTTCTCCACCTGTGTCAACAACATCCTTTCATGTATAAGCGTGAAAAGTGTGCTGGCAGCTTTTCTGCCTCATTAAGACAAACTGTCGCCCAGAATGCAAGCTAATTATGGTGTCAAAGCACATGCCATTGTTTCATGTAGACATAAACCCGTCAGCCACAACATTAAAACCACTGACAGGTGATGTGAATAACATTGATTACGCTGTTACAATGGCACCCGTCAAGGGGGGTGAGCTATATTAGACGGCGTGTGAACAATCAGTTCTTGAATTTGATGTGCTGGAAGAAGGAAAAATAGCGTACATGGATCTTACTATAGGGTCTGCAATGACTGGGTCAGACGATGCCTTTTTACATTTCTATGCAGATGACAAACATATACCTCTCACTAAGACCCGATGATGACCTTGATTCTGGCTCCAAAATGGTTCAACATATCACATCACCCAAATTCTTGCTTCCCTCTGTTGGATCTCTGTCTATTTTAGAATTGATTTTAAGATTTTACTAGTCCCTTTAAAAACATTTTAGCAACAATTTAATTAGTATTAGGGTGTCAGAACTGGACCATGGAGTAATATGGTGGCTTATTCTGATGAATTAAATTAGATCAGGACAGCTGGGTGTTTCCTTTTACCTGGGGGGAAGATGGCACCAGAATGGCACTCCCCCTTCTTGGGTACGATAGTGACCTCTTTTAACAGGATAGTGGACTGTGCCACACTTAGAAAATGTGTTGACATCATCCAGTTTTCCAGATCTCAAACTAAATGAGCAACTGTGGGAGTGATGGGAACAAAAAGAATGCTAATGTCTTGGTACCTGATACCACAGGACACCTGCAGAGGTCTTGTAACGCTGTGGGCCCATAAGAGGATTATATGAACCCCCTCAATGTATAATAGCTTTTATTTATGCCACACATCAAATCACATGGAGTTAGTTTTGTTTAATTTGAATATTCTTTGTTTGTGTTTAATATTTCTAGCTTTAAGCTGCAAATTACCGATGCAGTATCCAGCTGCACTGGGTAGAGATGAACAGAGGGGGAAACAATTAAATACTGAAAATTAGATGCAAAAAGAGACACATGGAGATTTCACCGATGCTGGCATGAAAGCAAGAGTTCACAGTCAGATGTTGTATTTTAGTCAGCTCATGTCCGCATTTGAAAATGGTGGTGATTGCCATAGATGTTTAATTATTCCGTCCAGCAATTCCCAGGAAAGCACACTGCATTTTCACCTCTATCTTAACAAAACAGATTCTGGCAATCATTGTACAGTTGAAAAAAATAGCCCCTTCGACGCATTTACCACAATGTTTACTGATGTGGACTGTCCCTGTAACACACATACACACCTTAAAACAGGTAGTCAGCTCTAGACTTTCAAAAAATAAATAAATAAAAAATGAGGCAAAACTCCTTGTCGTCATCTGCGTCTGACTGGTCTTCTGACGAGCAGCCAGCTGGACATTAGATAATATCAGGATAATTGTCCCATAAAAACCACTAAGGACATGCAGAGAAGTTTATCTCTGCCGATGTTTACACTATCTGGAGCATTTAAGGATTTGCACTAATGGGAACCATCAATTCATCAGTTTTCCTCCAAACAACTGATGTGAGGGAAATGTGGCACATAATGGGGTGAATACGGTTGTTTTGGACTCACAGAGCAGTCATTTGGCTACAAAACACACTTTCACTGCATGAGGTGATAGGCCGACCGGCGGCCGTCTGTCCTTCTTGTGCTGTAAAAGATGTGATAATGATTAAAATGACATGACAGAGTTAAGTCGAATATTACTGTATACGGGATTTTACTGTTTTATTTCTATTTGATGTGCCACATTCTATAGCCGAGGAAGCCTCCACAGCCATTTTTTTTATTGCTTGCCTGAAGCAAATATTCACTGCCTCATTTAAGGAGAAATAGACGACTCTTTGCTACACAGTGCTGGTGGTCGCAAAGACAGGTGTGGCAAACATGTGCAGCTTTAATCCTGTAATTATAATTATTCTGTGTCGCTTACTCAACACCAGTGGAATTATTGTATTATTATTATATTTTTTTTTTAAATTATGGTTTAAATCCAATTTTAAATGTTTGCATCTGCCTGAGGTGGCTGATTATTACATTACTAAACTCTAATTGTGTTTATATGGCTGTTTCATTACAAGTGGAGCTCAGTCTGTCTTTTGAATGGATTAGCAGTGTCACTGTCAAAATGCCAAAGTCACAGCAGAGAGCATCTGTTGTTTTTGGCTATTACTGTCAAGTGTCATGTAAAAGTTCCATTTTTGAAACTCGTGTCAGCAAGTGCCTT
Source organism: Trachurus trachurus (assembly GCF_905171665.1). Taxonomy (NCBI): domain Eukaryota; kingdom Metazoa; phylum Chordata; class Actinopteri; order Carangiformes; family Carangidae; genus Trachurus; species Trachurus trachurus. The sequence continues at coordinate 12,683,657 of NC_139903.1, read as the reverse complement.
CTAACTCGAAATAATAGGCTATAAACCATCATAATACATTTATAATAATCTAAAAGAATGAATGCTGCCTGTCCACTGCATCACAATTTTTGGTCTACTGCCATAGAAAAACATTTTTTTCATTTGAAATTGCTAACGTCATTTCACCAATGTATTTTAATCATCTAAATATGGATATGTGGGTGTTTTGCAATTTTTTTGTGTGTGGTGGTTTACTGACTATTCTCTGGCTCTGAGTGCTTATCCTGTGAAACTTTTAACAATGCCTGCACTGTGCTGGGTTTGAATGGTGTGTGTGTCCTGGTGAGTTTAAAAAATACAGGGAATAGGAAAACTAGCCTATAGAGGGAGGCGTTAGAAAAAAATTGCTTTTAAACCTTTTTATCCCGCAAGTAACTAGACTATTTCTCAGGGTTTCTGGGCTCTGAGATTTCACTGCCTGCAGGGGTGTGATTGTGGAATTCATCTGTGATAATAAAAGCGGCTTTTTGCAAGCTGCTCCTCACCACTGTCAGTAGTAATCTGCTGGGCCCTTAAAAGAATGAATGTCCTTTTTGGTAGTTCAGTGAAATGTACAATATAGCATGTCAAATACTGAAAGGAAACTTTTCCACTGAAGAGGCACATGAAAATAAACTACACATAACCTTCATACTGTGTGTCAAGTCACCACACTGTTTTGCTATAATTAAACCTTATATAGTATAAAGGACTATATGTATATGCCACCTTCCTTACCCTACAACATGCAGAAGCATACACATTATAATGGACTAAAATGGCAACAAATGCAAGTGAAAGAATTATACAGGCATTTCATTAGACATGATTTCACTGAATTCAAGGCTTACAAAGTTGATGTAAACTGCATGTTTTCATTGTAGTAGGCCATTGAGATGTAATCTTTTACTTAACACAACCACTATTCTTATTCCTTTTCCCTCAGGTCCAAAGGAAAGCAATGGCATCAGCAAGAGAACACTTGACCCAGAGAGTGACCACTTCACACATTCACCCACACAGGACACAGAAAGTGAAGTCCACTTGGTCACCACCGTCTCACCAGTGAACGTCCCCAACCACCGGCCCGTCCTCAAGGGCCTGCTGCTTCATGAGCACCTACTTACAAGGGACTTCCAGGGGGACCAGCACTTCTTCAGGAGGGATGGCTCCGTGGCTGCATATCCCACCATGCCGGGCTCTGTGTCTGCCTTGGATGGAGGGGATCCTGCCACTCAGCTGGTCCCCCATGAGGACGCCCCAGCCTTCTCAGACATTGCCACTACTGCCACCTTGGCTGCCACCTCTCCGCTGACCACATTTTCCCCCACAACACCGAGGCCACCCATGTCTCTTTCCCAAAAGAAATCCTCTAAAGAGAAGACCAGTGAGGCAGACAAGGTAGAGCCAACAACAGACTCCCTCACCACACAATTGACTCCAAATAATAGAGGTTCAGGAAGTGAAAACAACCCAGCAGCTCCCTTATCCTCACAGAGAAGTCGGTCTCAAAGTCAGAGTCCCTTTCCTGCAGGTGCTACCCTTGCACCCCTCTTAGTGAGGATGGAGAAAGGAGAAACTAGGGAAACACCGGTGAAATACAAAAACGACCCAGATCACCCACTCCCCAATCTAACCGAAGTGTCCCGAGTGGAAGGTGCCACCACAACGTCCACAACCGTCATAACAACCACCACCTTCACCATCACACAAACATCAGGTAGGTGTGCTTGTGTTTTCTGACTCTCAAAGACGCACACGTTTCAATGTTCAAGTGACTTTGAAATAAACACCAATGGCCATGAAATAACTTTTTCCCCCACTGTAAATTCCCCCCAAACATTTAACACATCCACTCCAGAGGACAAGACAATTAAGCATCGGGTCATCAGCACCACCGCTGTTCATTTCACATGCTGCACACAAGCCATTCATCTCTCCAGCAGGGGATAACAGAGTTGCTCATGTGTCAAAAACAATCAGATTTTGCCCTGATGTGTCCTGCCTGTCCTTTCCACTGCCCACAGAGGGCCCAGGGCCCAGATGAACGGTGTTGGAGAGGGAATCTGCAGAGATAGTTAGAGGGTTACAGGGCCACGGACACAGGTGCGCCGTCAGAAAGATCACTGGTCCGGGAAAAAGAGAATCACTTGTCTTCTTACTGTCTCCCACAGAGTCATGCAGTCTGAATTTCACTGACCCCGAGGGTAACATCGAAATCCTGCAGCAACTTGACTCCGGAGTGGAGTGCAACTACTTGGTTACTGTCTACCTGGGATATGGCATCGAGGTTCAGGTCAGTGTAAAGGCTTACTGTACAGTGATGTTGTTCTTTATTAGCAAATAAATTACAGTGTACAACTTTTATATATAACATCGGACATAAGCATTCACATTTTCTCAGATAAATGCTGCATGGCATTTATTAGTTCAGGTGAATACAGAGCAAAATCACAATAATGAAAATAATGAGATTGAATGTTACATAATAGCAAAAACTGATATTCATAACATTTTTAATATGAACTGTGCTCTCAGAAGCTTTCTAAGATAGTTTTTTTTTAAGTAAAACAATATCTCAAAAATAGCTTCATTTTGGAGCATTATTACATATTCTGGCTCTGTCTTTGCCGTTACAGTGTTTGCTATTCTTGTGTGGGCTGATAGAGATAGACAGGCAGCAAATTGCTGGATTGAGAGGGTGGATGGGGGCACGAGTGACAGGGTCTGTCTCAGGTTGAATGTTTGCTTGGTAAGTCCTTTCACAAAAGGTTATAAAAATTAACTGTCAGTGCTTCTGTGTGTGCATCTGTATGTGTATGTGTGCGTGTGTGTGTGTGTGTGTGTGTGTGTGTGTGTGTGTGTGTGTGTGTGTGTGTGTGTGTGTGTGTGTGTGTGTGTGTGTGTGTGTGTGTGTGTGTGTGTGTGTGTGTGTGTGTGTGTGTGTGTGTGTGTGTGTTCTTTGGCATTTGCAATTCCTCAAACGCCTCATTTAACACTGGAGACTTTAAAATGTGTGAGCTTTGTCTTGCTGCCTCTGGAGGGCTAAGATAAGTCTTGACAGAGTATATGTTTGAGAATGTGTTTTTTTTTCTCTGAAAGCTTCCTCTGGGTAACTTAAGTAAATCTTAAACCACTCATAAGCACAGGCACACTCACCTGCGCACACACACACACACACACACACACACATACAGTTTAGTATATTTAAGTGTCAGCTCTCAACTTCTGCATACGCCAGTACATTCCTTTATTTGAGGCGTTAGCAACTGCAAGGCTATAAAGGGGGGAAAAAAGACATGAACATTTTATCCTCACACGTCTACCAGGGCTGATAAAGAAATAGGAGGAAGCCATGTGTTTCAGCACCACCATGTGAACAGATGGGGCCACTGTCTCTCACCCTCCTACTGCTAAACTGATAGTGATCTGATGGCAAACTATACTGACAACTGCTTGGCACAGCTGAAGAAAATGAGGAGCCATGGTCTATGTTCCTGGCGAAGACACAAACTGACTGAAGATGGAAAGATAAAACTGAAGTCAAGCATTTGTCATAACTTCTCATCAGCAGTGTGTGAAGCTCCTCTGCCTGGAGGCTACCCAGGTCTCAAGGTTTTAAAAGACTGAAGAACTTGAATGACGTAGACTTGTGCAGGAGCAGATTGCGCAGGAAGTGTTATGCAAGCAACACAATTTTCGTGTTTTTTTTAATACTCAGATGATATTTAATCTGCAACAGTTTTCAAGCACCCTCCCTCACCTGTGTTCAACTGTTGAAACGGGCAGGAAGAGATGGACTCACATAGCTGTTGTGTAATGGGATTTGTTTATTTGATAGGACTTATCCATTGCACAAGGAAGGCACACACACACTATCTCTCTCACGCACACACATACACACATGTAAGCAGGACAAACCTAGAATTAAAATCCGAGAGTTGCAGCCATGCCTCCTTTCTCAGATTCCCTTTGTTATGCTGTCTTTGGCATTTGTGAGTGACTGGAAACATAAATGAAAGATAAAGGTGAAAAGCAACTGAACCAGGGCTATTATGGTTACCACCAGGACATGTAGGCCTACAGTCTCCAGTCTTTATAAACATATTAGTTTTGGTGTTAATGTTCATATATACTATAATACTACTAAATAGATTACAAAGAATTAATCGCTGTTTTATTAAGATGCTATGTTAGAATGGGTAACAATGACAATATGCATTTGTTATAATTTGACATTTTTCTTTATGGCATGGAATGTTTTATGGTATCTATTAATTTGTTATTTTACATTTTTAATGGTAATTTTGTTTTACAGTGTGACTCAGCTATAGGAACTGTATAATTCCAAATAATTCAATGAAAGAGTTTATATAATGCTCTGCCCATTTATTGGGAGTCGTATACTGCTCATTGTGTTTTTAAATATGCAGTCTTGAAGTACTAATTCTCTAAATCATAATATCCAATAAGAAACGGGAGATGAAACGAGCTACTTGAACAGCTAAATTGATTGCTTCCACTTTTCTGATGAGCTTATTTGTCGTCATCTCACAAAGATCTCTGGAGGCCTCACCGACAATTCCCTGCTATTTCTCTGGTGAGATTATATAGATAGTTTGTTGATTTTTTGGCCATAGATTTTTCCCTGTGGTACTGCATCCGTTAGACACACAACGATATATGTCTTAGTATTCACCTGGGTTTTGATACCGTTTGCTGTGCAGAACATCACCACAAAGAAAATACTGCTCCCTTCAGAGCAAAGGAGCAGTAGGAGGGACAGCATGGTCGAAGTGCATGTTCTTGTTTTGGCAGCCAGCCTCCGTCATGGAAGAAGTCGTCATAGTAGCAGGCAGACCAGCAGTTTGCAAGGGCAAAGGGGGGAAATTAAGAGGAGATCTCTGAAGGGCAGATGCAGTGACACAGTGTATGATAAATATGTATGTTGCTGTGTTCCTATGGTTCAGTAAAATAAATTATAGGCAGATGGTGTCAGTCATTTACAGTACTTACAGACCCTTCGGCTTCTCACCAGCTATTCAGGAACGTCACAGGGATCGGTGAAGAATATAAGCAACATCAGACCTTTTCTCTATTTAGTCGATACTGCATTCAGCAGCCTGGCAGTCTGCAGGAGAGGCAGGATGAAAAATGTATCAAGAGAATTTACTGCCCTCAGCCTGACTGTTCAACCCCTCTGCCACCGCTAACAGTGTATAATGCATTGCCCCATCTGGTGATTCTGGCCACATAATGATTTATTTGTAGAATAATTGCACAAATATTAGAAGGCTGATGTAACAATAACTTTCAGCACAGAGATAAATAGTAGCATCATAAATAGCTAAAGTATTTTTTTTTTCTCTTATAAAAATTGCACTTTAGTGTAATGTTTAATGTTTAAAATACGTGCAAGACGTTTGGACACGTAGAGTGCACACTGTTTGTTATGAGTTAAGATGTAAAGTATTGATTTTCATCTGACATTCTCAGCTATTATATTAAGGTTAGCAGTGATGAATAGCTTTTAAGTCAGAGTGGGTAGAGAAAGCCTTTTTTTTTTTTTACATGGTTCACTTCTCTCAGTTTTCATGTCCTTGAGATTGTAGCTATATAAAATATGAAAAGACTAGCATTCACTCAAATGGCTTTTGCTGTGATATATATTTTTTATGAATAAAGACAGACATTTTGTTCAAATTCACCCTGGTACAGATATTGTCATTTTATGGCCATGTCAAAAGAAGGGCTTTAACTCAATGTTGGATCATTAATTACATGCGTTAGTTCCATCTGAATTAATTAGCTTTGATATGATGTACCAGTTGTACTTGAATGTAAATTTTGAGGTGGTTTGGACATTTTTTAACGTTGCTCTTGAGTCACTTCTGTAGTAAAGTTTCAGCAGAGGGCAGGTGGTGGTTTTCCACAACTGCTCTGTGGCATTGAAGTGCATGAATCTATTTTGGAGCTTTTTTTTTTTTTTTTTTTTTAGTTGATCAAATAAATCCGGTGAGTTAGCTACCTATCAGCTCTTTCCAGGCCATCTGTCCCACTTTGATTTCTCCATCTCCTCCGCTCAATGATCTACCCGCCCAGGCCTCAAGGAGTTCTCCTCTGAGGCTCTGCACAGGTTTGTTGCAGCTCAGTTTCATGGAGGCAACATCCTGCACTCTTGCTAAAAGGAGAATGTGATTGTGCAGGGAGGACTGGAAGCTGTTGATACATTTCAGGGGTTAGCAGCCAGATGTGGCCAATTTCTCCCACCGACACAAAGGCTGATTGGGGAAGTGTTTCTATTTTCTGACAGGTTTATAGGAGCATTATTCAAGAAGATGGTGGGGGAGGATTTTGAGGTCAATATTGTATCTCTTTTTTCCCCCTCCATCCCTCTTCCAACTCTTCCACACTCTCATTTTTTGTGTTTTTTTTCTATTTCCATCATGTTGTCATGTAATTTATTGTTTTTTCTATTTGTCAAACTCTTCTACCCTACTCTTTTAGTTTCTCAAAGCAAACCTATAGGACACAGGAACAAAGGAACATGATTACATCCTTCTTTACCAGATAGCACTTTTAAAATCCTGATTCATAACAGTTAGTTTTGGTCTCAATAACATGCAAATATCAGATTTTAACAAATGCAATTGATTTATAAAAAAAAACTGAAGTAGTTCTTTACAGTTCAAGGATTTTACGGTATACTTTATGTTGAAGAACACAAAACAAAACTTTTGTTTCCCTAATTAAAGCTTATAAATAAATATCAAACAAAAGCTCTGGGTCTCAGGGGCTAAAATTAAAGCCTCCAAGTTTTTCACCCTCAAGTGAGTCAATATTGTTTCAGACGTTTCCAAACAAACCAAAATAAATCTTAACTGAATCAGCTACAGTAATGAGCAGCATGTACTAATGAGTTACACCTATAGGTGAGGACAGAGCATTAATTGCTGAGGTGGATCATTGGTGAAATGTCCCTTTAAGGATTGAGATGTTACGGAGTATGCCAAGTGTTTAAAGCTAACCCCGACTAGAGGGTTAACGATTGGTATTTGATGCCGTTGCCGCAACCATGCTCCTCTGACTCCAATCAATAGTCATGTTAATAAGCCGCACCAATACTTGACACGCAGCCTCCTCTCAGTGCTGCTTGAATTGCTGTATTGATCTTTGCACTCTCATTTTAATTTCAGTATTTCTTACAAAAGAAGCAAAGTGCTGATGGCATTGACCCCGGCCAAGTGTGCCTGATGAGGAAGGGAATTAAATTTGTTGTGTTGGTCTTCAGTCACTCTGATCACCAAGGGCAAGTCTGGATACTTCGGTCAGAAAACCAAGAGTTCCTCTTTTAGATGCAATTGTGCCTGTAATCCTCTCTCTTCCCTCCTCTTCACATCTGACATACTTAAAGTGGCATTTTGTAAAGGTAATGCACATGTTTTGACCATTATATGGCTCGGGTTTCCAGCAGCACAAATGACACCGCACGTAGAAGATATGTCGCAGAGAAACTGAGCCTGACTGAGTAATGGGGGCCAAGACAGGCTTGCTGCCTTTAATCAACTTGAGATGAGGCAGAAGGAAGCCTTCATCATGTTGTGCCTTAGGGGAGTAAGGCAGGACATAAAGAAGGCCAGTTTGATCTTGATGAGCTTTTTAGGGTGTCAGGGCTTTGCTGAGATGAGTTTTCATGGGGGCTAGCCATCCTGAGAGGAATGCTTTCAGGTGACACTAATTGCTCCTCCACCCAGCTAGCTGTCATAAAGGGAGGATGCTGTCTGGCAGAAGGCTATGTTCTCTCCAACTCTTTCAGTGTCATGATGAGGATGAGAGAGTAAAGATGCATGCGGAAAAAAAATGCGAGGAGTAATCAGCAATGCATGAATTTAAATCTATGCAAAAAATGCACACTGCAGCAAATACACAGAGATGTCAAAGCCCAGGAGATGAGCTGAGAAAAAACGAGACTGATTTATCAGAAAGCAAGAGTCTCATCTCATGAAAGCGTTTCAAATGCAGAAGTTCTTGGCATCTGCTTCACTATGAGCTACTGGCAAGTTAAGAATGATAATGTTGAATGAGATGGTCACTGTATAGTGGCAGGATCTCAAGAACATAACATTAAACGTTTGCTATTGTTTTCAGCTATCCACTCCGTAGCACATTCTCATTAACATGCAGCTTTTGCTGATTGGTAACGATCCATTGTTTAAGACAGCAGGGCATGCAGGAAATGGCCTTGGCTGTTTTATATAGAGGTGAATGTTCAATTAAGATAACATTTTTCATATAATGAGCAGTGGAAGACCTCTGGTTTTGTATGAGTCTATCAGGAGATGCACAAAAACAACGATTGGATGTGGCATAGCAAGACTGCTCAGATGTGAGCCTTATGGGGCAATGACATGGGCACGTTACCAGTGTGCTCCACCATACAAACCAGTGTGTTTTTATTTTTTATCATTGTAAGGATGACACTGCAGCTGCTGAGTCCAATGGCTGTTGATTTACTTCTCCCAGCAGCAGGGTCATTTAATTTCCATCTATAGTGGGAGCATTTTGATTACATACTGCTCATTTCTGCATCAGCAATGGCTCCTGCGAGTCAGTGTAAATGTTCATTGCAGAGCCCCACCAGATGTTTTCAATGGTAAATTATCAGTAGAGGAGCAGCCTCTGTGTATAGTTAACTCGCACTGTGTACTTATGGATAAATTAATGAGTGAATAAAGATTACACGCCAAGTGTAAAAACACAAAATTTAATAGATTGTTTATTTCAAATTACCAGGAGATTTTTTTTTTTTTTACATTTTCCAAATAACATTTTTCTTTGATTTTCTTTTTCTGAGAGCAACTTACTAATTGCTTGATGCAGACTATTTAGTTTATCTCCTATGTGGGACTAATTGTATGATACCAGCAGTGACTCTAGTAACAGATTATACCATGCCAGGCTGCGTTCTGTTTGGATGTGATAAGATGGATCCTCACCTCTGCTCATTGTTTGCTCTCATAGTTTAACACTGCAGCACACTGGAGACTCCCTGTTTTACAAAGGTCAAGGCAAGCGCAGCAAGATCAAGGTATTCAATACTGCAATTATTGTTGTCCTAAGAAACCTTTATTTGAGAGCTTTTCCTCCATCTTTTGTTATACCAAGTGCGGCTCTAGGACTGTCAATTGTACTGTGGGCTTGCAGGATGGTCTGTTCATTATAGTGGTTTGATTGAAAAGACAGTGGCTAGAGGAGAGCGATGACCCTCTCTCATCTCGGTTTGATTGGACTGGAACAGTGCTTTGGGAACAAAGGGAATGCTTGAAGTGACAGAGCACCTACACAGAGCAGATCGTATATCTCTTGCATTGTTTAGAGTTTTGTTCAGGAGTTGAAAAAACCCACTAAATAGATATTCTTCCCTCTCTCAACACAATTCTCCAAATGGAATAACACACACTGTATAGATGGCATCCTCTGATAATGTTGTGGTTGGTGCAGAAGTGTGCTTGGTCAGCCAAATCCCCAGTCCCACAAACGTGTCTGCTGAGGCAGAGATTCCAGCTCGGAGTTACAATAAGCCTGCTCTCATTACATTCCAAAAGAACATGCATGTGTGCGTGCACTCATGCACACACACATACACAAACACACACACACACACACACACACACACACACACACACACACACACACACACACATGTACGTATGTGTGAGGATGTGTGCATATGTGGGAGAGTGAGAGAAAGAGACAGTGAGAAAGAAGTCCCTCTAGGCATTTTGGCTGCAGCCGTGGTGGAGATAAGGTAGTCTGATGTCTCCTGACATGGCCAATGATTCATAATTGAGGCAGGACAGCTGTTGCTGGCTGCACTGACAGGTCCCAGGGTGGATGACAGATGATAGGGCCCTCTGGGGCCAAGCTATCTATCAGTCCAAATGTTCACTGTCCACTATCTGCTCACCTGTCCTTCATAAGACTCCCTGGTCTATGTAAACCAGGTGGACACAGACCAACAATCTGCTTGACCCCACTGAATTGTTTCCCAAGTTGTTGCAATGTAACAGACAGCAAACAATCCTGAGATTGGCACAAAACAATAAACATCTGTAGCTCTGTGTATTTAGGTGATTACTGAATAATGATTGAGTAATTAAATACAATCATTAAATACTGCTTGTGCAGAAAAAAAAAAGTTTTTATATTCAGTATATAAAATCAAGGTGGTGCTTTGCTCTCTGATGCTTTTGGGGGAGATGGTTTGAATCATCCATTTTTCACTCACCAGTTCCCAATAATGATTGAAGCCATAAAATAAAAGCACATCACATCACATAAGATAAGATCACATGAGAAGATAAATTGAAATAGAAAAAAATAAATACAAAATACTTTTCAGGGCTCAGGTGTGTTACTGTACATTCAACCCACTTCCTGTTCCTTGAAAATAGATCAAGTTTAGCTTTTTATACAAGACTGCAATGCAAACAATTAAAAACCAAATTACTAAATAGTGAATTATGGATGCAATTTAAGGTTCAGTTTCCGTCGTATGAATTTGTCAGACAATCAAGTCATCCTATGGTTAGTGAAAATTGCAGTTCTACACTCCTTGAATAGATATTAGATTGAAGGAAAATTACTGTGCTGCACTGTGGGTGAATTGTGAAGTTAGAAGATGAGCAAGTCAGTGAAGTAACCTGATTTGCAAAACATCTAAGCCTCCCATATTAACTCAGAGACAAAAAGGCAGAGGTGGAAAAAAAAAGAACTGCGCCTAAGGCTTTGTCATTGCCATTGCCCTTGAGAGACTGAGGAGCAGCAATTCTAAAATAATGTGACATTCCTTTATTACTCAGTGTGACACTGCTGTTTGAGGTTTCTACCACAACTGAAACACCCAAGCTGCAATGATAATACACAACTTTAGTATATGCACTTTCAGTATATACACACAGCGCTGAAGTATCTGCGGTCTCAACTGTGCCATGTGCTCTGAGCCGGTCTGAAAACCCCTAAGAGTGTTGCGTTTAATTCTGGTTGTGATAAAAATCAAATCAATCAAAGTGTCCATTAGCCTCTCTGTGCCCAATCTCAGCATTCCCCTTCAACTGAGTGACAGTCAACGTGACCAAATTCATTTCGCCGCCACCGTTGTGTGCAATGTGCTCATCTGTTGTGCGTCCACTGTTTCAGCTTTTCCAGGCTGCTGCACTTACAATCCTTGTGCACATAATACCTAAGGGACATCAGCCTATGGGGGGGCAACCCCTTTTTCTGCCTCATGGCATACCAGAGACATGAGCCCACTACCTATGACAGCATCAGTTTTCAGAGCACATCATGAATTACAGTGCTGGCTGATAGTGATGAGGTTCAATGGGTTTCAATGGCACACTGCAGACAGGAGCTGTGTCCACTTTAGATCTGATTCATTATAGGCTTTGAGTTGTATTTTATATTTGTTTAACCACCTCCCCTGTATTAGTACAAGCTCAGATCAGTGTACAAAACTTAAACACTCATTTAGCAAACATGTAATTTTGATAATCTTGTTTTAGTATGCAATTGCAAATGTCAATTGTTACTAAATTATTTTTAATGGATTACACAGATTTTACAGAAAGCTTCTTTGTCATCCCACTTGAGTAGGGGAAAAAACATGAAATAATTAGTTTTCTTTTTTTAAATCAAAGGATTTGGACTCGATAAGAAGATTCAGTCTTGGATGAGATTTAATAAAAGTGAGGAATGCCATTTCAACACTGCCTTACACAAAAACAAGTGAAGGTGAAAGCTTTATGGTAAAAATAAAAAAGAATAATAATCATGACCCGCTGTTGCATTAACATATCTCTTTTATGGTTCTGTGGGGATTGAATCTGATGTTGCTCCAAAATATGTCAGTACTACATTATCCAGACACTTTAACTACATGCAATCCTCCTGAGGTTCCTCCTCCAGATTTAGCTGCAGATGCTGTTCAAACCTGTTGAAGATATATAGTGCTCGCAGTACTGTAGCTTACAGGCACAGGGCGAACACAGAAAGATGAATCAATCGTCCACCAAACCTTGAGTTAATAACCTAGAATGCATATGTACAATTACACTATATTAAAAACATGTCTACAATTCAGGAGCAAGTTAATACAGATGCGATTCAACCAAACCAACTCCAAATCCCTGTGCGAATTACATGGAAAAGCAACTGATTAACACAGTGGCTAACCCATTTTTCCAGGGCAACATTATCAGGCTAAACCTTACGATTCCATCTGGTGTTTAATGAAACATCAAGTCAACAGCTGTGTGTAACGTTTTTACTTTTTTGTTTATTTTTAGGAGAGTTAAAGTCAATGAATTATTTCTTCTGTTTTAAATTGCACTATAATGCTGTAGGCTACATTGACTGTTACCTCTTTGTGCGATGTGTTAGTCTTCGATTGAGTTACCCTTTATAAAGGGCAACTCAGCCAGTGAGCTGGTTTGCTAGCATGACATTACACATTACGCACAGGGGTGCAGCAATAAAGGGCCAGGTGTGTAATCATGTGGCGTGGTCTCTTTTCACTTCAGGTGCTAAATGTGAGTGTGCTGGAGGGAGAGCAGGTGACGGTGGAGGATACGGGTGGCCAGGAGCCCTTCATCCTCGCCAATGAGTCAGTCCTGATGAGAGGCCTCGTGCTGCGCAGCTGGAGCAACCAGATCTCCATCCGTTTTCGTAGCGACCAAAAGCACAACTCTGGATTCCTAACGCTGCACTACCAAGGTGAGCCAACTGTGCTGTGTCATGCCAACTGTGCTGTGTCATGCTAACTGTTGCTGCCATCACTGAATTTGAACAAAAAAGGCACATTCACTGAGAGACAACCTTGTATTGAAACAAATGCAAGCTAATATGCTGCTGCTTCACTTCCCATCAAGTTGCAGCAAAAGAAAACATACCATAAAACTGTCTGTACCTAAATGTATCCATGTGCTCGGTCCCAAAACACTCAGTAGTCAGTTTATTGAAAGTACAATATTGCACAATTGTGATCTTAAGCCTCCATATTGGTATGGGATTATTGTTTCCCACAATGTCCATTAAAACGCATCTATTTCGTTCCAGATGGAAGCGAGATTTATTGTGTACATGTAGGCTATGTCTCTGCTTTCTTTTACTCCACAATCCCAAAAAGACAATTGTGTGAAAGAGCATTTGTTACACTACCTGCAGCTTGCACAGTGTGTGGCGTCTGTTGCCCCGCTGTGGTAGCAAGTAGGTTGAAAGATAGCAGGAAACAAAACTGCTCACTTTTGAAATGAATGTTCGCAAGCTTGTTTTGTGAGCCCCGGATCCAGCTGACCTTTGCCGAGACTAAGGCTATGCAGGACAAAATATTAAATCTAATCAAATTGCAACTACAATAGTGTGTGGCGACAACAAACCCTGTCAGTAGACATAGTTACTGTTTGTTATTGTTGAATATGATGGCCCATAAATCCCCCCTCTCGCTTGTTTTGTGCGTGACATTGATCTTCCGTGTCCGCAACAATGTCTGTTTATCTTAGCAATCACACAAAGTGGCCACCAATTACATGCCCCATCGATTTGAGTTGATGGTGGAAGCTGGTGGACAAAACATTCATTCCACCGCATTACTATGGCACTTTCATCAGCTCGAAAATGAAAGCGACCGTCAAAACACTGCTGCTGACATGAGATAAATCAGCCTATTGCTGCTGGATGTGTGAACATCGGTGTGTGGTCGGGCTGAACGATGACAGCGGGGGGTCAGCGCAGATCATACAGGGTGATGCATAGATGGGGACAGATGGTGATAAAGAGTTGAAATACATCACCCTGTCAGGTGTTCTTTTATCCTTCACTTCTCCTCTGTCCATTTTAGTAAATATTATTCAGACTAATTTTATGGGACATGGTTTTCCAGATTTATTGATTTGTGTAGATGAACATCCTTGAACAATTACGTTAACTCTTTTGCGCTGCTAAAAGACCTACTCATCCATGACCTATTCACTATAACATAAACCCAGTGGTTGCGCTACACCATGCACATGATGCTGAGCATAATCGGGGGAAGATTCAGGTGGGACAGCGGGGGATTATTGGGTGTAGGTACTGTTTTAACACCACTTTATAAAAGGACCATGAATAAACAGGTCCTAACTTGTGTGTCTGCTTATCCACACCATAGTACCATATATCAAATGAAATGATGAACAATAAGACCAGCAAACAAGATATTATTCATATAACATAGTCAGGAGATCCATAAAGTTAAAGTCAATGATTGGTGATACCTGCAATTAGTAACCAGTTTTGATGATAGAACCATTAAAATATACAAATAATCAAGTTTATCTTGTTCCATATCCAATACCAAATATTTGCACCATTATAAAACTCCATGCTGTGCAGGTTTACCAATGAAAAAACGGAAACTTGTATACAGTACCATAAATTTATGTGGCCATGAAAAAAGATCAGTCCTTTCATGCATGCTAGTCTTGTCTGTGACTGTGGGCACCAGAGTGGGCAGAAATGACCCTGGATTGTGCACTGTGAATGACATAGCTTCAGAATAATGTATTTCACACAAAGAGGGCTCCATCAGGAACTCATCTCAATGCCGTCAGATTATTCACTATGTTGAGCACCGTGCTCCAATAGATATTCCTCTGCACTTTGTTATATAAATTGTTATAAACTCCTTTTAAAACGCTTTCACCTTGGTGACTTTCCATATTGTAGCTGTTGCCAGCGAGCATAAAACAGACCATTTGATCGAGGTTGGTTGAACTTATTTGGTTTGTAATTTGATGGGACAAACTAAGTTACGCTAATGAGAAAAAGTGCAACGAGCAGGTTTCTCAAAGGCTGGACATATTGAAGACACAGAAGATATTTCAATTTGTGGTCCTCCCCTTGGTAAGCTGCGTATCACCTTGTCCTTCATAATAGGCTGTGAGAAATGTGATTGGACAAGCGTGGAGAAGGGGACAGAGCTGTGGAGAGATGGATCTCAGCTCAGGGTAATTAATATCTGCTGCAGCGTTGGCTTGGCCTGCGATGGCAGACTGATGGATGCCTCTATAATGTCAGCCCTGAGCCTGACACTTGGGACATGATTGTAAGTGTGTTTTAATGTAGAGAGCGGGATGTAGGAGCGTGGAGCTGGAGATGGGGCATACTAGAGCCCTTGTAGATCCTTATCTTTTCCTTAGTGCACACACATATGCACATATCTTCATCTGGAACAGGGAGTATGTGTCCATTTAACTGTAATGTCCACTGACAGCCACTGCAGCTTCAATATGGCTTTAAAAATAAATCATGCATGCAGCTAACAACATAAAACCTAAATTAGTGCATCCTTGATGTAAACCATGCATGCACACAGTGTAATCCAATTTTATAAACACGCACACATACACCATATTTACAAGTCATCATTGACACCATTAAAGAGCTGTTGTCATGGTCCATGTTATCATTGTTTTTGTTTTGTTTTGTTTTTTTTGTTTTTTTTTTGGGGGGGGGGGGGGGGGGGGGGCAAGAATTGAACTGGATTATTGCATGTTCATCTAATCAATTTAAGTCAGATGAGCTAACAAATTTTAATTTTTGACTTGTTTTTCTGAAGGCATAACAATGGATTAATAATCACAGCATTGGCATGCAACGAGTTTTTGGAAAAACACAGAAAGGTCAAGGAAAGCTGCCATTTATTACAGAATAAAAATCATCTGTATGCATGAGTATTGTGGGAATTAATAATTTAATTTAGCACCACATGCAAATGTGGACAACCCAGGACTAATTAGAAGTTGCTTTATTTTAAATTGTACATAAATTATAAGGGGTCTAACCGCCTCATCTTCATCATATCTGACCTCTTTACATCCGTAGGTCAGCTTGAATTGTCATTTCAGGGTTTTGTGAATTAAATGAAGCATAATTTTATGACATTGCCAACAGCAATGGTGTCTTATAGAAATTAATGATTGGCTGTAAAATAAGCTGGGCTGATAAGTGAGGTGGCCAGACTATGCCACTGGCAGCGATCCACCATTTGCCACAATTGCTCAGTAGCATTGATGAGATGCCACCTCCAGTCCTAAGTGATTTCTCTTTAATAGAGTTTATTGAGTAAATGACCATTAAAATTGAGTTTTTAACCCAACCACATAAATACCAATAAGACATATCATGACAGAACATTGGTCTGGCTTTCTACAAGTGGATCACTTTTCCTGAGACAACACTATTGATCCTCTTGTAAAAGGTAATGCTTTAGTGCACAGCCAGGACATACAGCACAGTGATAGTCACAATCTCCCACAAGTCACCTGCTGACTGCAGGACTGCCATCATATCAGTGCATGAGACAGCAGACTATATACAGTACAACTACTCTTCAGCAGAGGAATATTTGTCTATGTTCACTCATTTTATCTGCTAAATGCCGATGCAACACATGGTGGATAATGTTCTCCTCATTAAATATAATAGTAATCAGACCTACTTTTCATTATTTGTGTTGTGTTCCCTGCCACACCATTTCATTATCTCCTGCCCTCACCTTGCAGAGTTTGATCCCATTCCAGCTCTCTAGCAGAAGGGATTCAACACTTGAAATTTAACAGTGCAACAGTTTATTAGGTCTAAATTGAAATGCATTTTATTTGTTTGTCCAAACGTGGCAGATAACTTGCTATTGCTGCCTTCCTCACCTCATCTATTGTGCCCTAGTCAACAATATTTGTCCATTACTGGTTGAAGAGTGGCATCCACAATTGAAACTACACAGACAAATGAAAAATGTGCATACAGCAGAATGAGGCTCATTAATGGCAGCGATGTGGGAGTGTGTGTGTGCGTGTAAGTAAATGCAGAAGTTTGACCAAGTGCTCTTTCAGAAAATGTTGGAAAAAAAAAAAAAAAAACGATTTCCAAAAGTTGATCTTTGGTGACTTTTTAGAGGGAGCTGAAAAACTGACTCATTTAATCCAAAATACAAATTTGTGGTTCCATAAACAGGGGCACTTAAATTTCAGATATACAGGAAGCAATTTAAACAGAAACAATAACAAGCAGGAGATATCCATTGCTGGAGCACAGATAAGAAAGAGAGAGAGAGAGAGGGAGAGGAAAAAAACTAAAGACAGGATGTGTTCCTCTTGAATTCCTGTGAATGAGTTCTACTACATGACAAAAATAAAGAAAAAAAGATGCCTTGCGATTGCTGATTGGCTATGACAAGCTGCTTGTATAGTGTAGAAAGCATCTTTCTGATTTTAAAACCATGCCATTTAAATCTCCCAGGCTATAAACATAATATAACAGTGTAACACAAAGTAACAGTTACTACAGCTTTGATGTCAGCAGCCGTGTCTCATGTTTGGATTTGTGATGCCCCTTTTCACCTAATATGGAAGGGAGGTGATGTTATTTCACAGGTTGACAGTGTTTGGCTAACATCATGTATATTGTTTTAAGGCAAGGTAAATGGAAATGTGTCTCTATGTCACTTATTTGCCCAAGGTATATGGCCATAACAGTGGTGCTTTATGACCCCTCCAAGGAAATCAAGCTTTTAACCTGTATCCAGTGATGCATTATTCCCTTTGCTATGGCATAAAACAACAAACATAGGCCTATTACAACATAAATAATAGATGCTAACTACGCTAACCGTTCATGTCTGCTAGTTGCTCATTTCAGTGACCTCATCTGAGTCTGTTTTCTGACTGAAGTTCAATTATGTGGCCAAGTGTCTCAAATGTTTCCTCCACCAAGCGTCTTATACACGCTGTTCTTTCTCCTGTAAACCTAAGACAAGCAGTTATGGTGGGTGGGGCATAAAGCCTGATCCAGAATGAAGAAGTAGCCGTATGTGCTTCTGGTCCCTACTTTTTACACTGTGAAAAAAATAAAAATAAAAACATCTTTAGCAAAAATAACAATTTCTGGAGAGTAAAGCTCTATGTAATTCAAGTGCACATTTTACATTTTAATTTTACAATTTTGCAACATTCTTCTCTCTGCAAAGGCTGAAACTTGATCTGAAAAGCCTTTTCTCTTGTCATCTTGGGAAACTGAGGTTTTACCTGAATGTCACCACAGTGACTATTTCCTCTCCTCTACAACAATAACTAAAGACATAAGCTCCACATCTGTTTCCCATGGCACCACAGTGCCATCAGCTAATCTTCCTGGCTGCCTGCACCGTGGATCTATTATTTGTAATGGCAAAACAATCAGACTTTATGGCCCAGCACCACATCCACTGGAATGGAGGCAGCGCGTAATTTAATACTTCAGGAATTGGCTCCACAATATTTGCCTCTGGCTCTCCCACTGCATGCTCAATAGGGATGTAAATGCTGCTATGATAATGGCAATAACTAGGTTCATTGGAGCTAGTGATAAACTATGAATTGAATGGATGACCCAGAAGCGCACCTCGTCCCTGTGGCTCACTGATTTACTGCAAAAGAAAGGCCTATTTCATTACTGTGGAAACCAGTGACTTGTATAAAAGGAAAACCTAAGTCAGTAGATTAGCACACAGTAGATGGGGGGCAGTTTCACAAGCCTTTATGGCCATTATCCATTTAGGCCTGTTTCCCCTTGAGTTCGAAGTCTAAGATTGATAGAATGACATTTTTGAATATCCAATTTAGCTTCAAGGTACTGCGAGAAACATCGGTAAAGTGTTGTTTTTCATCTACAAATTGCCAGCTGGACTGAAAGCAGTTCAAATCCAACCTGCCACAGAATGTCCCATCTTTTTTGTGCTGGTTAACCTCTACTTGCTCAACATCTGTGCATGCAAAGACCTCAGAACCAAAACATATGAAAGCATTCACATGTGCGGACCAAAGAGCTTGTTGATCAGGTGTCAGCTTTTGCTTTCCACATGTGGCTGCTGCTCCAGCTCTATAAAGATAGTGATGGGCCAGGCTTTTAGCTCTATTTATTAAGGGACCTGTGTCACAGTCTATTCACTGGTGTTGGCTGGATGTTTACTCTATCAGGACATTTAGATTGGGTCAGGGATGTTATAAACAACCTAAAAATAAACCTTATTGCATTGTGACTTCAATTTCCTCTGCAAATATTAACTTTAAATGCTGATAAGATGTTGTCATTCCTTTCCTCGTTGATTCATACAAATAGAGGCGCATCTAACAGTGATTTATTGTACAGTTTAATGGAATAAGAATTAAACAATTATGGCTAAATGGTGTATTTTTGTACAGACTCGAGCCAAGCAGAAAGTAGCCCACATCTTAATTCTTTAAACAGCAACTTCAACAGGCCACATTTACATAAGTAGATTAAGGTGTTTACTCAACGTGGCCCATGCCCGATTGTTATCATAATTGCTTTTAAGACTGCAAATATGATTTTGATACAGACAGGTCTCCCAGCTGCCCTTTGCCATGTTTTTTTATTATTTTTTTTTATCTTCCATTAATTCTTGTTTTGGCTTTACATGCACTCCATTATACGGTAACATGGAAATGCAACTTCCAAACCGGAGGGAAAGTTTCAGCATTTTAAAAAGGTTCCTGTAATATTGTTGCTGCACAATTACACTGACTGCTGTTGTAACGTAAACCACAGCGGTTCCAATTATGTTGCTTGTTATGTTGTTCGCACATTTCCAGAAGTTTAAAAGTTTTAGTCTGCTCATTAAAGTGCTAGCACTAATGAGGTAGAACAGTGTGGCTATTAGACAGGAAGAAAAGGTTGTTTAATAGTTTCCATTACAGACTTGGTTAGTTCACTCCATTATCCATGTGAGCTCTATCCCATCCTGCATCATTTGTTTAAAGCAGAGACAGGACAACAATGCAAAGCAAGTCCGGGAACATTGATCTTAAACTGCTGGAATCTCAACTCTGTGACAGCCGCTACAGAGGTAATTCCTCTTGCAGCTATCACATTACAAACCTGCTATGATGTTCAACTGTTCTGCAACATTTCCATTTATCAAAGTATTTGCAGAGTCTCTTTGCCGGACAGCACAGTGGTGTTAATTACTGTTGCGCTGCAAACATGTCTCTGTACATTTGCATATTGTATATACACTGGTAAACTGCAATTAATTAAGAGCTGCTGTGCTCATAAACAAAGTTGAAAGGTGGTTATGAAGCATTGTGCATGTGCATGTGTGTGTGATTTTGCTCTACTGCAGTCATGGGGTTCAAAAGTCTGGAGCCCACAAGTTTGAATGGTTGTTTGAGGGTTTAAGTGTTAATTTCAAGGTTTGGGTTAATGGTAGATTTATGGTTAAGAGTTTTTCTGACAGATTCATGCAGATAGGTGTACATGGGTGTGTGTCTTTGTCTGTTCACCTGATTTATTTGCATAAATAATGGAAAAGGTCTTTGTATGTGAGTGGCTGTGTGGGATGCTCAGTTTGGACCATAGACAACATGGTCAACAATGCAACAAAACAGCAAGGTTTTATACACAATGCAGGACACAGAGGATTATGTTGTGGAGCCAGTTAACATTGTTGGCAGTTTACTTTGGCGAGAATTTCACTTTTGTCTGCAATGATGCATTTGGGCTTTGGGAAATTAGATATCTACAAACTTAGTTTGTCGTGAAAACCTCCCTGGAGCCATGGGGCAGTGAGAGAATATTTCAAATTGTGATTAAAAAAAATGAAGTTAGACAAAGCAGGTCTCTTGATGAAGTGGTTCATCATCAGGATCATCAGGGTAATTAACTGAGTTTGGATATAATTGCATTGCATTATAACATGAACGTGCTTTTAGTTTTTAAACTCTACCACACTCTCTCCGACTAATTGCCACTGGGTATCGCAGATTACTCAGTGGACAGACCACACTACCAAGCATCACATTTAATACATTTTACTGATGGTAACACAACCATATTAGCATTCATACATGATAGCAGATTTCAGATTTTGATTACTTTTTGGCTATGTACAAGATGCCAAAAACTAATATCAAACCATTTCCCCTCTCTCTCCCTCTCCATTTCCCGTCTAGCGTTTGTGCTGAGCTGTGCGTTCCCCAAAGAGCCCGCTGGTGGAGAAGTTTCGGTGACACACCTCCATGCCGGAGGAGAGGCTTTCTTCCGTTGTTTCACCGGCTATAAGTTGCAAGGCCCCAAAATGCTCACCTGTCGCAACGCAACTACACCTTACTGGAGCGGGAAGGAGCCCCAGTGTGTTGGTAAGACGGACTGGTTCCTGTTAGCTCAATCACTATACCTTCTTGTCCTTGAGAATCCTCTAGTGCTAACACTGACTTGAGGGCAGAATTTCAAAATCTTATTTTTAATGAAATTTCTGAAACCCGTTTTTAAAAGTTTAAAAATGATGGGCCTTAAAAAACTCCTTTTCCCTTCAGCTTTCCTCTAGAATTCAGGTGATTTTGATTAACGAGAGCTCTGACTAGGATGTCTCCTGCTGAGTTGATTACTTACACACTGAGGCCAAATGAGTGTGTTTGCATGTGATTAGCAGTGCAGGGAGCTATTCTTTGGAGATGGTGCAAAACAAGGCCATTGGACCTGCTGCCTTAATTAGAACTGGGCTGCATGACAATCCTTCTCCTGCTGGTAAAGGCTCATCTGCCAGTTCCAGCGTTTCCGTGCGCCTGCCTGCAGCTGCTCTGAACTGATAGTGTTACTGCTGCTGTTTTGCTGTTCTCTTTACAAGTCCATCACACACAGTCACACACTCTTACACCCAGGTTGAGCTGCCGAGTGCAGCCCCAGCCACAGTCCACTGGATATCGATGATATCTATTCTCAGACCGGGGCTTTTCTCCAAAACCCCAACTATATAACTATAGCATAGTTGGTGCCATGACTTTTCTCATCTAATTCCAACCCCCCAAACTCTTTGTCTTCTTCCTCTCACTCTTTCCTCTCATATAGCATCCTGTGGGGGAATGATAAAAAATGCTACCTATGGTCGCATTGTCTCTCCTGGTTTCCCTGGCAACTACAGCAACAATCTGACGTGCCACTGGGTCCTGGAGGTCCCTGAAGGCTATCGTCTTCACATTCACTTTGAGAAGGTGGCTCTGGCAGAGGACGATGACAGGTGGTGTATGCATAATGCTAAAATCACATTGCGAGTAAGATTGTGCAGCGAGAGCGTGCGTGTATGTGTGTGTCTTTGTGTGTGCACTTTTGTGAGTGTGTGTCTGTGTGTGTTCAGCTAATAGATGGCACCGGGGCTTTAAACTCATTTTCTGAATAACAGTATGCCTGTGGATAGAGCATTAAAATCCTCAAGGCTATAAATAACCAAAATCTTCAGGGAGTGACAGATGGATTTGAAAGGACCCTTTATCATTATAATCCCTTAACAGTGTTCTATCAAGCGAATGAATTGGAGGGACTACAGAAGGTAGTGAGAGGAAGAAACGAGTGAGAAACTGCAATTGCATTACATTTTTCTTCACTGATCGACATGGCGATCGTCACACATGGCCATTCACCTCATTACCAAGTGGTGAAGAATGTTATCACAAAGTTATTACAGCCAACATTGGAACAGTGAGCATCTCTCAGATGGCTTGTAACTTCGTTTATGCTTATTTTACCTTTCATGGCTCACTTATGTCTCTTTTAATGTGTGTGTCCTTTGTGTGTTAGACTGATGATTAAGAACGGCAACAACATCGACTCGCCCCCCGTGTACGACTCCTACGAGGTGGAGTATTTGCCCAACGAAGGCGTGCTCAGTACCGGACGTTACCTCTTCATAGAGTTCACCACAGATGGGACGGTGACTTCGACCGGTGCAGCCATCAGATACGAAGGCGAGTTGAGTTTGACAACATGCAACATTGATCCGATATTACACTGCAGCGCATTAACGCAGTTCTTGCATCCCACAGCTTTTGCAAAAGGTATGTGCTATGAGCCTTTTGTGAAGTATGGCAACTTCAGCAGCAGTGACTCCACTTACGGTCTGGGCGCAGTGGTGGAATTCTCATGTGACCCCGGCTACACGCTGGAGCAAGGCTCCGTGGTGATTGAGTGTGTGGACGCACAAAACCCACAATGGAATGAGACCGAGCCAGCCTGTCGGGGTGAGTCAACAGATCTCATCTGCTGGAGTAATAGTGTGACATTAAAAAAAAAAAAAAAACCTGCCTCATCTGGGGAAGAACTTAGAGCCAGATATGACTGCCCTAAGAACCGAAGGCTTTCATTGTCAGCTTGATGAGCACAGGGGTTAGTGAAGTCTTTTTATTCAAACATTAAACACCACTGGCAGTTAACTATATCTTCCTAAGCTGCTTTTCTCTGATCCACGATAAATTTCCTATTGAAACTATAACAATGATTTTACTTTGATATGTATTTGCAGGGCAGATTTTAGAAGTGTGTAAGATTAAAGGCATACAATGGTTGGCCTAAGATGAACACTGCCACGCTGCAAAGACTAGGCACCATACTAAACAGCCATCTACCCCTGAGCCCTTCCCCTCCTTTCATTCTCTCTCTCTCTCAGACGCTTCCCACCCGACACGCTGACCTCACTCCCGCTTTTTGTTGCCAGCGTAGTCATTCTGCCACACAGTGGAATTGAAAAGCTCTCCAGTAAAGTTAGATATGAGGAAATTTAATTTCTGCTCCTGTGGGTCATGGTCACCAAGCAGTTCAGTAGTAGTATGCAGTTTTCATGTCATGGACCTTGCACATCGCTTTTCAGCTGCGTTTTATTAAGCATTAAGACTGTGCTGTTCCATCCCATGTAGTCACATTGAAGTTCATCTATCAGAGTATATTGCTACAGTATCTGCACATTACACATTGCTTGATATTATATTCCCTTTCTAATTTAATTTGTAATCCGTTACAGTGCATCTGTTTATTTCTCAGCATCAACCTGAGGCGTTTGTGTTTTGCAGCTGTGTGCAGCGGGGAGATCACAGACTCTGCTGGTGTGGTGTTGTCTCCTAATTGGCCTGAGGCTTATGACAAGGGGCAGGACTGCATCTGGGGCATCCATGTGGAAGAGGACAAGAGGATCATGCTTGACATCCAAGTGTAAGAGACAGCACTCAGGTGTTAAGACTAGAAACCACACACAGGTCAGAGGAGGTCAGATTGACCTCGGGATGTTAAACACTCCATCCCCTGACACAAACACACACACACACACACAGTTCCTCTCTCATCTTTTCTCTCTCAGTCACATTGACAATCTATGACATGCACAAAGGGAAGGGTTTCTGTGGTTGCAGTCGCTAATTAGATTTTTTTTTTTTTTTTTTGCCGCCCCCCCATTCGCTACATTAAGAATTCTGTGTAGCTTCCAACTCACTCTCTGACCAGATTAGCCAGTAAGCCTCCCTGCTCCCACTTCCCTGGTGTGTGTCTCAGAGTTGGCTTTGAAATGAATATGGTCTGGCAGTGAACTACTGAGCCACTTATCCAGCCTTCCCAACTGTAATGCAACACACACGCACAAACACTCAATGCACACGCACAAATATTTAAGACTGACTGACTACTGTGAGCAATAACCCGAGCGATCCACCCACTGACCCAAACTCACACATGATTATGAACCACACACTTTACGGACTCACAAAAAGGACTGTCGTATTGCACATACAGTACCACACACCATACAGTACGCTGCTACTTACCACAACTACATTGTTACCTTTGCCTATCACTCATACTGTTCATGAATGGCATGAACACAACACATCCCTGGTTTGTAATCAAGTTATTGCTTTCAAGTGTAAACAAAAACATTTCCATGTTTCTGTCAAAAGCAAAACTATTTCAGTGTATGCATGAGAATCTCCGACTTTGTTTGCTCATCTGGATGTGGTTTTATTTGTTTGCCTTGTGTGAGTGATTGCTACGATATTTCAATGAGCATGTATCCTTCAGAGAGCACAAAAAATACAGCATAAGTGATTTGTGTTATTGCCTGAAGCACTTGCACACAAGAGGGCACAGAGAGGTTAAAATTAAACCAGCGGGAATACCGCCCGAGGATGTAGAAAAACAGTCACTGACGAAGCTCCAATAGAGGCTATTGTTAGCTGTTGGTCACGGTGGTCATTTATGCATGCAGGCATTTGCTCCCTCAAGTTTGGTTTTCATAATTCATTCGCTCTGCTGTATATATAAATATACACTAACACACACACACACACACACACACACATGGTTGACATATCCATTTACACTTTAACATACACACTTTGTAGTTTTACCATTAAAATCCAAAAGTCAAAGGTGGGAAATGAGAAAAATTATATAACTTGAATTAGCAATGAAACAATTCATTTGTTTGTTTTACAATGAGGGGATCTTTTTTCTTTTTTTGTGTGTGATGTTCTACATCACATTTTCAACTTCTATACAAAGAATAATAATTAGTGAATCATTTTTCCTTCATTCTGGGGTTGCTGTATTTTAATTTTACTTCATCCAAAGAAAAAAAAAAGTTAGTATTGAAAAAAAGTTGATATTGATATGATTTTTTTTTAACAAATTAAATGTAATAACATTTGAATTTTCATACCAAATCAGAACTTTTTGCATTCTGCTGCAGTAATCAGACACAGGTGTTGCTGAATTTCATCTGAAGTACACGGATTAAGAGCTTAACATTTCCAGGGTTTCCCCTCACATCTCTAGCGTTTACTCAGTGGAGGGTTTGGGGAAAGACTGGATGTTCCTGTTAAGTGTCCCAGTTTTCTATGGTCAAAAATGCACAAAATGCTAAGCTGTTTCTTTCACTGCAGTGAGCCATCACTCAAATATGACCCAAAGATCAAAAAGGAAATAGCATCAGAGGATACCAATAATATCTAATGTCTAAGTACCACACAGGGGTTTATTTGGCCCTGCGTTTTTCAGTTTGAGGTTAAGTCTCTGTGATTAATGACTGATGCTGAAAGTCAACCAGTGCACCTAGGATAAAAAAAATAGATCAGAGTGGATTTTTCCTTGCAGCGGTAAACAAGTTTGATTTGTGGTAAAGTGATTTACGTACATTCAGAGATTTCTTTTTAAATTGCACCAACCTTAAGTTTGTTTTAATCTGAGCCACATGAGGCCACTCACTGTAAATTAATGGCGCTGTGGCGAGCTCTAGTTTATCACAAGGTTGGTCATGCATGGCCTTCAGGGCTGTAGAAACCCACCGCCTGTCTGATCCCCACACACCCCACCATTACCCTCATGTCTGGTCTGCTCAGCTTGAGAAAAGCGCTCCTAAAGAGTCGGTCAACATGTAATTTGTGTGAAAGGGTGTTTATTTTTGTGTATGTGTTATGCATGTTTAAGTGGCAAAAGGCCCTTGTG
Source organism: Trachurus trachurus (assembly GCF_905171665.1). Classification (NCBI taxonomy): domain Eukaryota; kingdom Metazoa; phylum Chordata; class Actinopteri; order Carangiformes; family Carangidae; genus Trachurus; species Trachurus trachurus. The sequence goes on along the minus strand of NC_139903.1, from coordinate 12,657,302 downwards.
GATGAGAGCTGTCTCATTATAAGGGTGGGCACACACTTTTCCACATTAATGAGAATGTTTTCTATATTATCATTCATCACTGTGTCTGTGCTGGCAATTACAGAGGAGCGGTGTGCATAATGAGGACTGATTAATTAATTTAGGCCAAACAGGAGGGTTGGCTCTTTGCTAATTAGCATGGAGCATGGCTCCAGCAAGAGCCCAAGACAAGAGTTACAGCTGATAGCCTCACCTGTGGAGCACAGCAAGGTAAATGGTTCACATGTGGATTTTAGCATTCGGGACAATACCCACAAATGTTTTACAATTCCATACAATTAGGAAGTCTGTTTTACAGTGGTACATGTCAGTTTACTGAGCAGGTTTGAAACCTTGTACAATTATACATATTGGGTTTATAGAGTCCTCTTGTGGCGACTTTGAGCATTGCAGCAGCAAGTTCACTTGTACTGGTACGAAAGCGAAGTTGTTATTTGTATTTTGTAGTAAACAAAAAACGATTTAAATGTTTAGAAAAGGTCAAAGGGGTTTAAATATTCACACAGTGATGTTGCCTCTGTCCGTTACAGTAGATTTTTTCTAGCTTCTTCAGATTTGACTCGGCTTGACAGGTCAGTGAAGGTGACCAAATGCCTGGAGTCTTGCATAAAGCTGCATCTGTCATCCCCTCAGGATTGGGGCCGGTGCCATTAGTATGCAGCGACGTTTTCAAGAAGTCCTCTTTCAAACAGTCACCTGAAATTGTGCAAACACCAAGTCAGCTTTGTCAGTGAAGGAGATATTTAATCAAATATCACAACTCTTGACAACAGCAAATCAATGTTACTCTGAAGTGTGACGCCAGGAAAGAACATCAGGAGGCACAGTGTGAATATATCTTCAGAATATTAGTTATCAGTGTGCAGCACAGGACAGAGAGCGACTGTTTTCTTTACCAGAGGGGAAAGCATTTAAAAAAGCCATGTGGGACGACATTTGGGTGAAGTGTTTGCCAGGTTACTAGACAGACGGCAGCTGAGCGGCCTGTAGTGACTAACCACAGACTGCTGCGCGGGTCTGGTCTAAAGGCGCTGTTCGCTTGGCATTCTTCCGCGTTGTCGGCAGGGTTTTGAATACGTTTCAAACAGTGGAGCAAACGGATGGGGTCAGAAGGAAAATATAAACCAAGGTTGACTACAGCATTCCCGATGAGTTCGAGTGACACAGGGGAGACTATTTAGGAAGCCAGACAGGAGGAGAGGCTATAATGTGTCAAGTGGGAAAGCAAATTATTTTAACCATTAATCTGAATCAACAGTGTTGGCCGTGCATCCTGTCCACAATCTCACCAAAGTTCTTGACTGGGAGTGACTGATTATGAAAAAACCTTGAGTAGGTTTTTCTGCTGAGGAGAAAAGCATCTGTCTTCTAATATTAATTTGGATATCAGAGGGAAAAAGGCAGAGTTTAGTGTTGCTGATGTTGCAGTAGTTGGGAGGGAAGAAGCATATTTTGCATAACGATTCCTCCATGATGAAAACAGGCGGCACAGATTGTCTTGAGCTGCTTTGGCTTAAAGATAAAGGCCTCAAAGCAAATAGGTGAGAGTGTGTTTGTATATACAGTCGGCAAGAAATGATGAAAATCAGCAACGCCATTGAGTTTTCCATCCCGGCTTGTGTATAGCAATGTGAAGAAAAGAAGAATGGGTTATGGTGGAATGGTGAAAATAGAAACTAGATTCATGTGGAAATGTCAATGCGCTGCAAGAGAGACAAGAAATGCTTCAAAAACCTGTATAGTATAGAAAAGGAGAGATGCAGAGATTGGAGGCAATCATCCAGGAAGATTGGCAACTGACAGTACCATGTGTCCCATCCCCCCACCCCCTCCTTCCAGGATGGTCTGGATGCTGGGAGACCTTTGGCAGGACCTCGGGTGAAATACAGTGCAGTGATAAGAGGAGCTCGAGTAGATAATAGATACTCCTGCTTTATTGTGACAAGGCTGAATTTGATGAGACTGACCAATTCTGCAGAGGGCTGCAGACTAGCTACTGCTACTCCAGACTAATAAGAATCACCATTTTCTGTCACCCCATCGCTGGGTCAGGGTGCATCTTTCCATTATGTATGAAAAAAGCTGGAACTAGTGTGAAAACTTTGTACTGTGTTGCTTTCTGTCCTCTTCGTCTTTCCAAGAGGAACATGGTCTATGCATAGGTTGTTCTTGTGATGGTGTGGAAATGGCAACTGATATTGTATTGTATTGTCAGGATAAACTGGAATTTAATTCTCATCCAAAACTTTACCACCATCTCATCACTTGCCAGCCTCAACTATTCTTGTGGGTTCAAGCATAAATATTTAGTCGATATAGTCAACTTAAACAGATTTGTATAAAGTGTGGGTAATTAAATGTGAAGTGGGTGCATTTCTTGTTTCTCCTCTTAGGTTATATTGAAATTCTGCTGTGAATAATAGACTGAGGGGAGGTAAACAAACATGGGTCATTTATTTCCTTTCATCATCATAAAACTCTGTCAATCACTGATGAAGCAGCCACATCGCAGACTCCTACTGCGAGAGTTTCAACAAAGCTCTAAAACACACTGCATATTCAGATCTGTTCAGCAGTCTAATCCCCGATGGTCAATATGAAAGAAACAAAAGAAGCCGCCTCTGCATCAGCGTTTCACATTTCTCCTTCTAAAGTCAAACAAAAAAAGAAAGAAAGAAGAAAAGCACGTAAGCCCTCTGTCCCATATTGTGTGTCAGACAGGTGCATCAAATCAGTCAGCGATCTGTGTGAACATAGAAATAGAGCGCTTAGAGAGCTTACTCATTATGCAAGGAAGCCTTCCAACATCTACTTGCTCATATTTTAGGAAGTGGCAAAAACAAAGTAGGAAGATCAGAGAGTGGGAAAAAAAAGGAAACATGTCAAGAGAATAGAATTTAAACATGAGAGGATATAATGTTTTCTTTATTTGTGGGATCACAACCTTTCTACTCAGATACTCAAAGGACCATAGTGACTGTTTTCCTCATCTTTAAAACATTATGCAGATGAGATTTTATTTTTTCCTACTTGGAGACACTTTAATGATGATGCATCGTTGTGCTGAATTGTAGACTTAGCATTTATATTTATAGTGCCGGGCAAAAGTTTGGACACACTCTCCCATTCTTTTAAATGTGTCCAAACTTTTGATGTATGATCCAAAATATTCTTAGTTTGTGTTTTTTTTCTGTTGAGAATGTGTGTATTGTATTGTAATGTATTTTTACACCACATCGGTGTAAATGGTATTATTAAAGTTATTTTGTTTGTGTGCAATGTGTTTTATGGAAATGCTTTCTTCTCTTGGTTTTATGGATGATTTTCAAATTATCCACTGCATGTGTATTGCCACTCAGTGGTGTAACTCTGTTTTAGTTTTTTTTTGTTTTAGTTCTTGGTTAGGATATAGAGGTGTTGAAGGCTTTCTTGACAGTCTGACAGCTCTGTGAAGTCTCTTTCTAAGTTAGTGTTGATGCGCTATGACCTCATTGATTTGAATCACCTGCCACTCTGTGTGAGTCTCTCGGGAGCTGTGTGAGTCAAACTTTTCATTCACAGAAATGGAAAGAGAAAGATTGCATCTCGTGTTATAAGTGTGCATCTCTAGCTTCCCTTTGTCCTTGCAGTATGTCTAGGATGTAGGAGTGCAAATCCACACATGATACCATATTCATTTGGTTGCTCTTGAGTTTGACCTAAATAATTATGCAAATCTGCAAACAAATTTTGTCTTAAAAAAAAAAAGATTGCAAACCAGTAACAGATAACATGACAACATACATATTTTCACAGATTTTAAAGCAAATTACTGACAAAGGGAAGATGTTTTGTTCACAAATGACAACTTGCAGTTTAGAGAAAGTATTATTTACCATTCAAAAACAGTGTTTTCTTAATCAGTTGTTTAATCCCACAAATGAAAGTGGTGGAGAGCTAATGCGAGGGACAGGTGATTCATAGCCACAAAATGTGGCTCCCTGATGTGTTTGATGGCACTGTGCTAATTATCACTGTTAAGTTCTATTCGGCGCAGCTTGTGAATATTAACAATCACCCAGCCAATCTGCAGAGCTATTTTGATGCCTGCCTAAAGGCACATAAAGAGCAACTAGTTCCCCCTGCTTATTATATCAGCAGGGAAATACAACTTCTGCAGCTTATTACTTTTTACACCATTCACTGTCCCCGGTGTGCGAATAAATGTCAAGCTTTACTGACGCTCTATAAAGAGGGCAAGGACATATGAATCACCAAATGGAAAAGGTTAATGCATTCTTAAGTTAATCATTTTCAGCAGAGATTCTATCAGACTGTCTCAGCTGCCTTACATTATATTTTATGTAAATATTACAGTGTACTGTATGATTTATTTTTATTTTTTTGTAAGCCTAGTCACCTAAAGGATGTTATTATATTATGCTCATATTTGTGCATACACACTTAGGTACATATTCATGAGAGCAATGCGCGAGGCAGAGTCATACACCATGAATTATTTAGTGTTTACTTCACGTCAGATCTATCCAATATAAACAGAATTAATATTTTCCAACTGCTGCTGACATTGCCTTATGTCATCAGCTTCTGCTTTCATCAGCTAGAGAGTGTAGCAGTCACTTAACTGTTGACTCTGAGTAAGATACACAGCAAACTCAACACATAACCACAGACATGAGACAAGTGCTAGGGCTGTGCTCTATGTGACAGCCTTCATTCATATCATTAAGAGGAAATGTAACCACTTTTCATTTGTGTATCCCAGGCTCCACGTGGGTAAGAACGACCTGCTGACCTTCTATGATGGCGATGACCTCACAGCCAACATCCTGGGTCAATACAGCGGCACGCGGCCACGTTTCAAGCTCTACACGTCCATGGCTGATGTCACCATTCAGTTTCAGTCAGATCCTGCCACCAACATCTATGGATACAACAACGGCTTTGTGGTCCACTTCTTTGGTAAGATGGTGATTTTATTTAAAAGTGATATAATATCTGCTAGCACTTCACATCGAAACAAATTATTTGTCTGCCACACTGCCGCCTCCATTCATGTATAATATGGATAACAGCAAATTAGTTAAGATTAGCATGTCTACTGCATTTGCCTCAAATTAAAACAGACATGTCAAGTTACATACACATAGAGAAGAAAAACTAGATCTGCTTCAAGCTGCAGCTCTTTAATAGATGGTAGGACTCACCATCTTAGAAAAGCCAGAACAGTTCTGGCTCTGGTCTAATCTCTTTATCTGTGGTCGTTTTAACCGAAGAATGCGATTTCTGCAGTGACAGAAAGGGCTGCTTTCACCTAAACACTTTATACTAGACTCTTTCATCCTGCTCTCTAAACATGGAAATGGTTTAACCCATAACCCAGCTACCAAAACAAGGACCAGAGAAATATATTCACTCACTCCTCTGTACAATCTTTAACTATGATTACATTAAAAACCTAATACTGGTGACATGTGTGGAATATAAAACATCACTCATATCTGGAACTCAGCAGTTTACCATTTAGGGGGGAAAAAAACTCAATTTCTTTCATTGCATCCTTGTGTATCTGTTTTGTGACTTGCGCCAGGTACCGACAGAAGGATTAGATAACACCAAACACAGAAACACAATAATAGGGATTACTTCAACATCAGCTGGTTTTGCCCATTGCTTTGTGCTCCTGGCCATGTATACTGCATTAAGGGAAGCACAGATTGACTGGTGCCAAACCACATGCTGTGTTGCACCCAGCAAACATCACAAGCTTGTATTTACATTTCGCTTCCCAGCCACTGCTGTTTAGTGCACACAAAACAGACAATATAGCAGTAGTATTCATTCCCTGCAGAGGAAGTTGTTGCATATTAATGCAGGGATTTCCTGGAGCAACAAATCATGTGTCCCTTTACAATCTAGATCCTGTATTAAGAATGAAAATGTAATATTTATCATACAAGAAAATTTGACATTAAATTATTTCTGCACTCCCAGTACAAATGTTTTTTTTTTCACCACTTCTGGAATTCTTTTTTTTTTATAATTGTGTTTTTCCTCTCCCACCAACACAAACAACTCCTTGTTGAATACCAACAGAGGTGCCGAGGAATGATACTTGCTCTGAGCTGCCAGAGATTGCCAATGGCTGGAAGAGCACGTCCCACCCAGACCTGATCCACGGCACCGTCGTCACCTACCAGTGCTACCCCGGATATGAGCTGGTAGGCTCCGAGATCCTCATGTGCCAGTGGGATCTCTCTTGGAGCGGCGATGTGCCGAGATGTGAGGAAGGTGAGAGGAAGCACTCAAAGCAACACGGACAGAGTTTATGAGAGTATGAGATTATGTTTTCAAATTTCCAGAATAGCTGATTAAACATTTTAGCTCAGTGAATGCAGGCCTCAGCAAGTCGAAGGTACCTCTGTGGGAGCTCTTGTTTTTTTGTAGATCAAATGAAGAGATGGAAATGAAATGCCTGACCAGTTACTTGAATAGACCATTTTAAAAAGACGCCAAATATACCAGAATATTCAAAGCATAATGTTTTTTTGGAGGGATATTTTTTAATTCTGGGAAATAATATAACCGATTCGCCACAGCAGACAGACTAAGATGGGACATACTTCACTCAAATGCCAGTTTGAACTTTTTTCAACCCCTTGTAAAGTGTAGTGTTTGTCGAATTGTGACTTTCTTTTTGCTAAAGCAGATTTCCTTTTACCTGTCCAATACTACTGGCATTCAGCCTGCAACGTTTCTGACCTGCAGTGGCTGCACTCGAATATTTGTGAATTTGACATCAAAGTGTGTTTACAGGTCTTGGAAAAGAGCACTGCATAAGCAATATGCCACTTGAGTCGGTGTTGGTTTGGGCCACAAGTTTGAAAATGATGTGTGTGTGGTGTTAGAAAGAAGTGAAGTCCTCTCTGCTTGAGGTTATTGGCAGGTATTGGCAAGTGTTCTGTGTGGCATTAAGACAGGTGTTTAAGGTACCTGTTTGGAACGTATATGTTACATTTAATAATTTATCTTATAAAAGTAATATAATAGCAATAGTAAATTCAACAATGACAGTCGTGACAAAAAATCATTTGTTTTTGTGATCCATGCCAGTTATGTCGTGTCGTGACCCTGGAAATGTGGAGCACAGTCGTAAAGTGATCACCGGCAGCCGCTTCGGTGTTGGATCCACGGTGCAGTTCACCTGCAACAAAGGCTACATCATGTCTGGCAGCGGCCTCCTCACCTGCTACAACCGAGACTCAGCCACACCCAAGTGGAGCGAGAGGCTGCCCAAGTGTGTCCGTAAGTTGCACAGGCCACGCTCATGCACACACTCATGCTGTGTGTAAATAAAACAGATAAACAGTATTATTTATGTTTCTGTAAATATAATAAAAGCAACCATACAGTGGGGCCAGCCCTAAAATTAAGAATGACACTGACTGGCTGACTGACTGACTGACTAACCATTTTTCCATCACTGGTCAGCCAAGGGCCCAGCACACAACTGATCTGTTGTAGTTTCCCAGTTGCAGCGCAGTGCTTCCAGTACACTGAGCCTCATCTCCATTTTAACAAACAAACTTTCATTACTTGAATCATCAGGAGGCAGAGGAATTTATAGTAGAACAAGCAGGGAGAACAGGAAAAAAAACAGTTTATAAAACTGCTAAGAGCAATTCAGCATGTGTAACAGAGACATTTAACATGAACTGCCTCTAATAAAAAGTGGTAATATTCTGGTTTATATCAATGTGAAGCAGATGCATAAGAATGATTTTGTGAAAATAAAGATGTTGTCTTTCGTACAGCTGAAAAGTACGAGCCATGCAGGAACCCTGGCGCTGCTTCCACCAGTGTGCAGAGCTCTGAAAAGGCCTTTTACCAAGCAGGAGAGACTCTGACCTTCTCCTGCCACTCAGGCTATGAGCTGCAGGGTGGAGCCACCATCCACTGTGTCCCCGGACATCCATCTCAGTGGAATAGCACGCCACCTGCCTGCAGAGGTGCACATTTGACCAGACATTTGTGAATACAGAGTGATATAAGCTATTGGCTACTGACTTGGTTTCTGTTTGTGAAAGCATAGCAATTGTACTTTTTAATGTATGATATAGCTGTGGTCCAAATACTTACTAAACTCCAATTGTGTCTTTGTAGCATCAACCTCGACCCAGTACGTGAATGAGCGCAGGCTAGATGGTGAGCAACGTTTTGAAACTTTGTTTGTACCAGTGTATTTCTTGATTGAGCATATTTCAACAGAAACAGTTCTCATCTCTGTGTTTTTTTCCCTCCTAGTTGTTAATAGGGATTATAGCATGGAGGGAACCAATATTGCACTTGCAGTTTTTATTCCAGCTGCAGTCATCCTGGTAGTTGTCCTTGGGATTTACGTCTATGTTTCAAAGTAAGTTATAAAATTAGACGTCCTTTATTTCATTTGCAATCGAATGATGATCATTTACAAGTTTCTCTTGTCTTTACTTAGGCTGCAAGGGAAGTCTATCAGAATGCCGACATCCTCACCACCATATGACAACATGACAGAAGAGTCAGCTTTCGATAACCCGATATATGAGAGTGGAGTAAGTACAGATGTCATGAACATGCAAGACGTGGATTCACAGAACACCAGTGTGCTGTCCTGATCCTCTCCCATCTGGCCATCACCCTGTCGTCATCTCATGTTTCACCAGCAGAGGGTGTCCTCCACCTCATTTCTCCTCACCATCACCTCACCTTCACTCACTGATGTTGCTCATGAGAATATAAAAAGTGAACACTTTTCTCCTCTGAGATCATGGTTGTTTGCATCCTGGATGTCCATTCTTCATCCACTTGGAGGACTGACAGTGACATGTTAACCTCTCATTATATCATTCACATTGTGGTATGTTGTGTGTGTTATTCATGTCATATGTGTGTATCCCGTTGCATGCTGCATTCACACCAGGCAGGGAAAATGCACATTTTCTAGTTTAACCTGCTGCTGTTGTTTTCTTATAGAAAATGTATTTTTCATTAATAGATGTTATTTTCACACATCTATTGTAGTATTGTATAGCAATTGTGTGATTTGGACAGGCTTCACTTTATCAGAGTGGGCCAATCACCCGTCATTTTAAAATACTACTGTAGCATACCGATTATTGTTTCCAATTGTCTGATAATAACTTACAACAACATGTACTGTAGATAGTGTTCTGTGTGACTTTTGACTCTAAGGATGTGTGTGTATATTTATTATTCCTTTCATGTGTGCTGGTCTTACTTGTGACTGCAACGTCCTTAACCCATTCTTCCCCTGCTCCTCCAGCACTGGCAGACTCATTCTAGATACTAGTCAGTCTGTCCACTTTGTCCACGTTCTGCAGAACAACTATGAGGTGAGATCTCCTTCTGATTCTGAGAAAACATCCCACACACTGTCTTCTGACCTTTCGGCCACATGTTTTTGACCACCTCTCCAGGCCTGCCACACATTCTGATCTGGATTATCATATCTATGAGATGTATGACCTACTGATATGGATACAGCAAGATAATTGACAGTAAAAACTGAAACTATTTATTCTGTTTTGAAGCCCCACCCCCTTTCATTAATAATAATACTAAATAATAATAATGACAATTGGAATAAAGTTAATTTACAGTACATACAGCATTTACAAATGATCACACAAAAGACAATATAATCCCAGTGCAGAGCAACAGGGGGTTGGCAATTATTTCTCAGAATTTTAGATAACATTTTTGTCAATGAATAATTATGGCAATTATCAGCTGTCCACCCTAAACTAATGCAGCAGCATTTCCAACAATGTCTTTTCTCATGTAATTATTTCTGCTTTTGTCATGTTCATACTGAATAGTTGCAGTTGTATATCTGATGATAAATCATCAGATAACTATGAGTAAATCTGTAATAAAGGTCTTTCCTTTTTGTTTGTACTTGTACAGAATGCTTTGTATTAAACCACTAAAACAGAACATTTATATTTGCTGTGTAATTCTAAAGATACAGTATTAATTGTACTGTGAAAGATGTAAAAATTCTGTATTTGAAATGCTTCTCTAAACACTACAATCCTCTTTCACTAATTTGTTTGTCTGGTCTTTACAGGACAAATGAAAAGATTTAAGAGGTGTCCATTCAGAGACCTTAAAGCAAGATTTGCTCAAGCTTTGCCTTTATGGACCCTCTCTGCACTGCTCATCTTTTCCTCCAACTTCTGCTTTTCTTTTTGTCTCCAACATTTTGTTTTTTCTAAGTCTGCCCTTCACTGTTCTGTAAATATGTCCTTTCCACGGTCTTATCTGTGAATCTGTGGGTCACCATGGTGATATTTTTATAAAGTAAAATGCTGATGACCGTTGGTGATTATATGTTTCCTGGTACTTTTTGATGAACTAAGCAAGTAGCAGTTAGAGGTCAAAGGAGGTTGTGCTATGATTGTTGAGATCTGTTGGATTCAATTTTCCCATAACCCAAGATTCTTTGGAAAATTTGCCATTATTACTTTATTTTCTGTGTGTGAGTGTGTATGCGTATGTGTGTATGAGTCTGCTATTTGTAAATAAACTGCCTGTCCAATATGAGTGCCTCACGACTGACTATAACCTGATAAATCACATGTGGAAATGTTTGTAAATCTCTCATTCAACTATTATTTTGTATTTGACGTGCTCAGCACTCCAACTGTGCTCTGTCTTTTCCGTCATGATTTATCTCCAAGAAACAATACCAAATGATGCCAGATATTTTGCTACTAGCTGATGGGTGGTTCCCACTGCATATAGCCTCAGAGGATTCATATTCTTATATGGGAGCCATCAGCTATGCATAACGTTGTTCTTGTCACACTGTCAAGTCCACCTCAAAGAATAAGTACAGTAGCAACTAGTTCATATGTGTATGTTTCAAAATGTGGTTGCACCACAATATCCACAGACCCTGAGATAAGAAACTATGAGAAATCCAATGATAACAAAAATAAAAAAAGGTAACTTATGGATGCAGACTGTTGAGCCAAGCATCAGGTTGATTCCTGTGTTGCAAATCAACATGATGTGGAATTATTTTTTTGCAATGTTGCAAAACTAATCCTGATGTTACAGATGGGCTTTTTATTCTGTGTCACATTGTTGTGGTGTATCTGCTTGTGTTCAGTTTGTAGATAGACCTCATATCCTTTGTGCATATCCTTCACACTCTTAACAAATCTTTCTTTCAGCATCACAGCCGGTGCAACCACACCCAGGAAACCAAATCACCTTCAAATATCTGTAATCCTCTGATTAATAATAAAGTAAATTGTTGTTTAAAGTATTATTGTGCCTGATTGTTGTATATAAATATTTGATGTGCATAATTCACACATGCGGATATTGTCCACCTCACATGATATTTTAATAGAAAAGAATTATTAATATCAATCTCAAACTTTTCCTTTTCCAAGTAAAAATGAGGCTACTTCTAAAAAGACATATAAGAAATTCTTATTAACTCAACTCTTCAACAGCAGACATTAAAACTCTCAGTAGACTCCTTGAGAAGCAGCAGTAATTAGATTGTGACTATACAAATTGAATCTGATAAGCTATAACTAATTGACACAAAAGCAAAAACTTGTAGAAAATGTTGTATGGAATGTTGGGAATTGGGCACTCAAAAAATGAATTTGTCATATAATTATTTACCTCTAGATGGCAGCATGACAACAAGTAGCCTTTCACTCTGAGGCCTACATATTTTCAGGAGTATTTTTGGTTACATACTGGCAGGCCAGTAAAGAACTAACAGTTCTGCAAAGTCTAAATCTCTGAGAATGGTTTAAAAGCACAGAAATGTAACTAACAACATTTCACCTTAAAACAAACAGAATCTTAAATTATTGGTTTTGGGGATCCATCCAGTGATTAAGGCCTTCTGGATTTACTGTGTATATTTTACCATATGATGTTATGCCTTGTAATCATAAGGTATAATCCACTCCTACCTTATTACTGTATACATACTGTAAACAGTATGCAATATGTACAAGTCACAATATGTTAACCTGGAGAGGATTAGCTGCCCTGTCAGATTATTCTGTACCAGAGTCTCTGGCTTTTCGGTTTATTTTGCATTAAGCTAAATTACATACAATGTCTGTGCATTCAGCCATGCTTTTTTTCTTCTCTGCCTGCGTTTATATGGGAGCTGGTGTGTTTCAGTCGGTCTTTTGGGGGCAGTCACCCACGATTTCAGCTGAGCTTTCACTCTGATGCAGAGGAGAGCAGCTTGAGCCATTAAAATGTAAATTTCTTATGCAGTCTAGGAAGAGGGCAACAACTGAGGATCTCCTTCTATTTGAATGAGAAGAGCATTATAATAGAACAATGTTAGAAAATACAAGAAAGAACAAAAAGAAGAATTTATAGTATGTAGAACGTTATTTGACTTAATGTCTTTTTTTTATTTATGTATAATTGTCTAGTTTCATTGTTGACCTTTTACTGACTGCATGTAATCTAACAGCGTTAAGTAGAGACAAATTTCATATGAGATTTGTGCAACAACTAATCTAAATACAGATATCTCGCTACCCCATAGTCTGCCAATTGCTATTTGGAGCAGTTGATGATTACTGAAATCATCTGGTAACACCAAATAACTTCCTAAAAAGCAACACAGGGATTTGATCACTATGATGACATTGGTTTTCTGCATGTTACTGTGGAAAATTACAATTGTGTTTGCAAAAACAAAGCACTAACTTATGTCAAATCACATTTGAGGTTTTATTCTGCTTAATTGTTCAGTTCAAGTTATATGTCAGTAGTTTTACTCACCTGAGTGCAGATGGAGCAAAAGAAGGACCAAAATTCAAGGGGTTGGTAAAAGCCGATTAAGGCAACATTACATAGTACTTATAGTTTCAGTCACCAGAATAACTGTCCTTTGTATGAGCTCTATTGTCATCAAAGTGGTGTTAGTTACATGATGGCACCAGCAGGTGGCATTACACTACCAAGTCCTCTTTCTGTGAGGGGCAGCTGTGCATCAAGTGTATCATGACGACCATCTCCAACACTTATTACTCCCAAGCTGCACTGGTGGTGGGCTCACAATTAAGCTAAAACGCCCCAACTCACAATCCAATAGAGACCAGGACATGGCAATTAACCCGCTAATTCAGCAGACCATTAGAGCTCCCTGTCTGTCGGCAGCCCCAGAGCATACAGTACGTTTACCATGGGGCTGTGGGATACATATTATGAAAGGTAGTTTAATGTAATGACCCTTTCATAGAGTGTAGTGTACAGTAGGCTTTAGTTGTAGTCAGGAATATTCAACAGCTTTGTATGCTCAGAAAAAAACATGTGGGTGAACATATTCAGAGAAAGACAACAAAAAAGTTGTAAAATTACCGTTACTAATGTAAGAGTTAAATGTTATCTATTAAATGCACAACCACTAGCACAAATTCTTACTTGCTATTACTGAACACTGGTCCAAATATAACTTTTTTCCTAGGATACACCCAAATTTGTAGTTCAATCAGATTTATCAAGGCTTTGTCATTTTACCCTTAGGCCTCTCTCTCTTTTTACTTCTGTGTTTTTAGCTGAAATTGACAGCTCTCTCTCTCTCTCTCTTTTTCCCTGAAGCATGATTCTATTAATCTGATTAACATTAAGCCATTAAGACATTGGGAGAGACGTCAGTTCAGAAATGGAAACTGGAATAGGTAAAGCTGTGTCACAGTCACCCTCAAGAGGAAGCCCCAGGTGCTGGAGAAATGAAGATTTCCGCCAGGGTCGGCTGCTCCATTGAGGCCGTGTCCCTCACATAACTGACCTTTGTTCACCTAGACCTGCTGTATATGGGCCGCCACACTTCATTTTTATAGAAGGCATGTCTGTGCACCAAGAAATACAGCAGCCTGTTCATGTTATATATGTTAGGCATCTATTGTCTCCATTTCTTTAAACCCTCAAACCATATCTACTGTAGCTTTTCATGATATTTTGTTTGTCAGAAACAGATACATTTACCCTAATGTTAATTTTGTTTGGGAGGCCAGACAAATAATTTGAATGGGTAATTATACAGCTTTAAGTTTGACTTTATTTGTGAGATTTTGTTTAAAGATGAAAGACGAGGCTGGAAGTGATTTTCTCCTCTTTTCTTTTTCTTTGTTGCTTCAATGCCATTTTTTCATGTAATAAAATTCTCTCATTTGCTGTTGCATTGTAATTGTCACAGAACCCATGGAGCCACGGCTGATGAGGGTGCAGCCAAGTCATAATCGCACGCGCAGACAGGGCTCACTGTCTTTGTTACTACAAACTGCAGCCCCAGGAAACCACTTTGCACAAAACAAAGGGGTGAACCCTCTGCACGCCTCTGGTGTTGCTTGATGTGGCATCATGCCAAATCCCACTCTCCCGCATACATAGAGGGGTCAAGGCTTCCTTAATGCACTCTGATCACCAAGACTAATCTGAACAAAGAACAGTTTGAATCTGCTGTCAGCTCCAACCACCAGACCGACTGCTGACATAGTTGAGCTTGTATCTGTTTGAGCAGCATTGAATTACTTTTTTTTTACCTTGATGTCCTTCTGTCCTACAAGACAGGGAGACACTTGACTATTATTGTCAAAGACGACAATGTGCATAGAAACAGAACATATCAATTCACATGGTTTCTCTAAAGTGCAAATATCACCACTGACATTTTATATGCCTTTTTTATTACAAAATGCCATCCAGTCCCACTCATGAAGAAGGTTCATTTCTGAGGTTTGAATTTCCTCCGCACATTATTTGGCATATGAAACATCTATACATCTTTGGCTCGATATGGCTCCTACAATGGATTATTTTGCTATTTGCGATGTGCTGTGCTCCTTCACAGCACATCCAGTTAACAATGCGACCTCTGACCCGTGGGATACAGCAAAAGGGAGCACAGATCTTGCCCTTTTTCCATATCACATGGAAATGTGTTTGTTGGCAAGGACATATGCATTTGATGATTGAAATGATGTGACGGAAGCATTTAGGAGAAATAGATGAATGGAGGAAGGATTGTCAGACTTGGGCTGCTTATGTGGAACCTCAGAGGGGAAATGACTCACTGTTGGGAATCTGGCTTTCTCTTTATAAAGCCCCAGTTAATATACCAGGAGCAGAGAGCAGAGACAGGTTAAAGGCACTCAGTGGAAGTCAAGCTTTAGACTTCCACCTTGCATTGCACTATGCTGCCACTGGCGTGTCCGTCAATGTGCTTGTGAATGGGTGATGTGGCCTCTATTTAGATGCAATGACTGACCAAGGTTTATGGGTATAACTGATGTGTGACCCCTGCTCCTGAGTCAGTGTCAACCTGTGCCACCACATGGTTGGATAACAATAGCTTTCTACAGTATAAGGGGGAATAAAGTTAATCATCAGATATGAACCTTGTTACTTCAGTTTGCTGCCGACATCACATGTTGTGTCTGTTTCTGCAGGTGCTACAACAACGTGTAACATGTGTGCAGCTGCATGAGTAAGTGTGTTTCTGTGTGTGTCTGTGCGCAGAGGAAGATACAAGATGTTTTCCATACAGGTTTGAGATTGAGGGGTCTGAACAGAGGGGGGACAAAAGCGAGTGAGCCAGAGGGTGGAGGGGAGTGGATGAGCCGGTGAGATGGTAATGCAGCATGACACCTCTGAAATGAATCTCTGGTTACCATGGTGAAAAAGCAGGGACGGGACAGTCTCACAGGAGCCTCAAATAAAGCCAGCTGTAAACGATGTTTGATTAGTATTTAGATCATGTTCCTGCTCAGAAAAGACATTTTGTCAGCTGTTTGTGCTCCACTACCTCTGCTATTGTTCAGTCCACAGCAGGACAATGAATCCATAGAACTCCAATTTTTACTTCAGTTAATAACTGTTACCTTTAAAGAGTAATATTTCAGCTACAGCATGATTTAAATAAGTTTTTTTAATATTGTTTAACATGGAAAGTTGTTGTCTTATGTTGTCTATATGGGTTTGTCATACTTTACTGGCATTTTGTATAAGTAGTAAGTTATGTATTTATCCATTTACTTTAGTCATTATTTTCCTATCATTAGTTCACCTATGGGCTAACATTCCCAGCACAATATGCAGGTACACTGATATCTGCTTAATGTAAATTGGCAGCGGACAATCCTGTTTGCCAGAAGCTTAAGAGCAGGGAGGTATCTGTGTGTCACATAGCAAATACAGAGTTGGGGTGAGTGGTGCGGTCTTATTTACTCATGCATCTCAGCATGTTAAGTAGATTTTATTTCATCTGTTTGACAATCAGCTGGGGCAATTTTGAATGTAAATGAATGCTTATGGAAAGTTAAAACATGCTTATCTAAATAAGGAAATTGGACTGTTTGCATATTTGAGACAGTGTCATACAGAAGGTCAAACTGTCAAAGTCAATTCCATGCACATAATGGGTGTTTACTTACTGTGGAAGGTGGAAACTAATGTAAATAATGTCAGGCCTGTAAGGCTGTGCCCCCTATGGTAATATGTATTAAGTCTGAATACTGAAAGAAAGGATAATGAAGGTGAAGTGCAACAGTGGTGATTAGATTTTTTAAAAACATATGTGTGTAAACACCACATTGAGTTTCAACATCTACAGCCTTTCCTCTGCTGCCTTTGCACTTCTCTGCTCTCCTCTGTCAGCCATGCCACCGATGGACTGCTTACCAAGCTGGAACTAATCACATCTGACTGCTATCTGTCTGCGTCAGTTACACACTAGGCGCCTCATGCCCTCCTGCTACCATGCAGCGAAAAAAGATCCTATACTACGCATCCATAACAGACGACTGTAGAATGTGTGCAGGGCAGTCATTTTGGTGAGGTGTGTTGGCTTTAAGGAGAAAGTTGCTTTCATTCATTCATTCATTCATTCATTCATTCATTTACCTCACCTGGTAATTCCTATTGGTAGGCAGCAAGGGGGTCGGTGTCTAAGCAGTCTGTCTCAGTGGACACTGGGTGGTCGATCACAGGGTTAACACATGTAGACAATCGATCGCTCACACTTCCAGCCAGTTTCACAGTTATTGGCTCACCTGAGATGGTTAGCTTACCTGTGAGAGGAAACACATGGACATGCAGGGCAGGGTGGCCATGATAATCCCTGAGCATTATTATCAATACATAATAATGATAATAATAAACTTTAATTATACTGCATCCTTCAAAACACAGTTATAAAATGCTTGATTTTTTTTTAAAGATGAACAAAATATTTTTTTTTTTCAAATCAGCTCTCATAAAAGAAAAGCATTCCAATCATTGTTGTTAATAACAGAAAACATCATGTTTATGCTGATGCTTATTCTCATTAATGACCACTTCAGTGTCTCTCTGTTGTGAATGAATCTGTCGTTTGTAGCAGATTTCATTGACGCTGAACTCAATAGCAATTACACTAAAATTGAATCATTACCAACTCAAAAAACGTCAAGGCCACTGATTTAAATAATCAAGTTGTTGCTTTCCACTCACTGCCATGTTTTCAATTGCTACAGCAGTTATGAGTCTGAGATTACCCACAGATAATCACTTAACTAATTATACAAATATAAAATGCATTGTAGCATTATATAGAAATACAAGAGAAATTATTTTTAATTTTATTTTTAATGGAATGGCTTTATATTCTAAAGTAACAAGTAGCAGAGTATATTTCAACTGCATATAAAGAAGTTTTTTTTTTTTTTAGTCTATGTGAATAAATCAAGAGATTGTTATTTGAATCATGTTGAGCCTGATTAATGGCTTGTTCTCCTCAATTCATTTTTCTTTTTTATATCTATCTGGCTTATTTGATCCTATCCCATACACTATCTTGACCATATCTCTTCCTCGTCCCCTCCTCTTCCTCTTGTTCACTGTCTGGCCCATGTTGCATGTATGGGGGCGATGTATGACAGAGACAGATTGCACTGCCACAGCTTAAAGGTGACTGCGTCGCTCCTTGTTCCCTAAAGCGCTGGATCATTGGAATCCATCATGAGCAGCAGCAGTTTTCTCCACATAGACAGATCACATGGAATAGACAACATCAGATGGGCAGAACAAGAGAGGAAGACAGGGGGACTGTATCTGATGAGGGGAGGAAAATACAGGGGTATGATAATAGAGAGGGGAACAATGATGAACAACGGATGAATGTGTGGTGGTGACAATGTTGAGGAGAACTACGTGGTGCAGGGATGGTGAGAAGTGCTGGAGAGCTTCACCTCTGGTCACAGAGGAGTATGCTGGGGAGGGGCTGGGTGGGTATGTGGATGTGAGCATTTATCATTATTGGCTCTTACCTCCATCCCTTGCTCAACCTGACATCCCTCTTGCCGTTGACATAAATCATGATTTCTCCATAATAGATCCTCTTTCTGCCGTGGAGGGAAGAATCCGCAGGTCATATCGATTTCAGTGCCTTCTCACACATTTCAGCTCAGAACAGATGCATAATCATTTTCATATAATACTGATTTGGAAAATTTGTTGTTATGCTGCTTATTAGATGCATGGGGATACTAGGACCGAGTAAACAATATTCAATTTGCAGAGCTAGAGGACTTTCATTTTGAAAGTGTTGTACCCATTAACAGTTTTGAATTTACCCCTATCATCAAGGAAATATTTGTCACTTGCAAACCTCAAGGCTGAATAAAGGGAATATATAGCCTATCATTGAAATACAACAGGAAATGCACATTCTCTCATCCAATAACACTTCTTGAATGTGAATAAAACCATCTAATTCTGAGTTGAGGAGAAGAGTGCAGGCGAGTTACATCAGGTGATATGGAGCAAAAATGGACAAAGAGGACGGATCACTTTAAGTCTAACTGAGCTGAGCAGGTATTTAAACATTAATAACTCCACTGTTGGTTTGAAGTTCAAGATCATTTGTCAAGTGCTCTACATTTAAACCATTAGCATTCAGAGCTCACTGAATTCACCTGTCCTCAGGCCTATTTGAGGTGTTGATCACCTAATAGTGTGAATGACAAAATACACTTGCATATTTTTTATTTGATACAATAAGAATTGTTGTTGTTATGACTATAACACTGATATTGTCAGTGATAATTGCAAACAATTATTTTTTTACAGTCAGTGGTGGAAATAGATTCACTACAAATAAGAATCAAAATCAGCACCTGAATCATTGAAAGTCTTGAATATTTAATTTGAGATCCCCTTATAATTAAACATTAAAATTTAACATGTTCTTTAATATGTTAACCAGGAGGCACTACATCGCAGGACTATATTTTACAAGTGCCTTGATAAATCACTTAGCAGCAAAATGCATTTCAAATTATACCATAATTAATCATTTTACGTTTCGTTTGTGGCTGAAGATATATATGGAAAAGCTGACAGAAATTTCCATTGAAAGGATGTGATTCTTTATTAACAAAAATGTTTCATTAAAATACATGAATATTTCACATCCACAGTGCACCATTAAAGGCGTTCCTGTTTTTAAATAGCCTAGATGACTGCACCCTCTTGTCTCTATATTGCAATGGGGCTAACGCTCCAAGGCACTATTGTTATCCTGCCTGTTTCGTTCTTCTTCTTTTTATTATTCATCTTACAAATTTCAGTTTGCAATTCCACAGCTTGGGATGTGTGATTACTTTTTAATGCTAGTTTTTCCCATAGAAATGAATGTAAGAGGGACAAAAAACTGAACAGTTATTGGATTTTTTTTTTCAAACGTCTATGGCATAATTTCACCTAGAGACTCAATTTCAACTTGAACATGTACAGAAATCTAGCCTACTGATGTGGTTTTACATGGTTCAATAGGTTTTATACTTTTTAATCAATCATTGTTCAATTATCTTGATCATTTTTGGAGAATAGGTATGGAATCTTCAAGAGTGTGTGACATCATTGGCTAGAGTGGGAGAAGTTGTCAGAAATTGTCTGAAATGCCTCTCTTTCCATGCTGCTCCTGGCCACAAATACTGTAACACTACACCCGTGATTTTTTTTCCACACCTGTAGGCAAACTTATTGTCTTCCTCACAATGTGCTCAACAAAGCAGAGAGACTTATAGAATTTGAATTATGAGCCTCTGAGTGAGGCCAGTCTCATCCAGCTGCCCTCTCCAATACAAACTTTTTTTTTTGCCAATTTCAGGAGAAAGGCCAAAGTGCCCCTCTCTTTAGATTGCAAGGATTTCCAAAATATTCACTTTTAAAACACCACATCAACATGTTCAGGAAGGCCTCTGGTCGATCATAGTCTGTTTCTTGTTCTGATGGAAGCTGCTGTTTTGTCACATTAAGTCCAAAAGTGAGACTATTGCAGGGGCAGAAAATCACCCCCTTTCTATGTGTTTTTGCCTGCTTCTGTCTATCGTTGGGGTAACCACTCAAAATTCCCATGGCAACCTCTGAGTTTCAGGCCTGAGCCACAGCTGAGAGTTTCCCCTGTTGTACTCTCAAAAGTTCTGTATTTTTTTCTTTTTACCGATATCTCTAACTTGAGAGCTCCATGACCATGCCTAGTCTGTAGGCTACAACTGCTGCCTGCCTCACCTCCTTTCCTCTGCTGCTAAACTGGCCTGGCGTTTTTCCTCAGGTGAGGTGAGGGTCTAAGAGCAGAGGATGCTTACTGTTTAAAGTCCTCTGAGAAAAACTGGGCTATATAAACTTGTCTCGTCTTCTGCGAGGAATTTTCCTAATTTGTAGTAACAGTGCTGTGTCAAAACTGCTTTAGTGTGTTTCACCAGACATCCTGTTAATGGAAAATTCATAATGCCTGAAGACGAGCTTAACAGTGGGCTGATTTGTGAACACTCATTTACTCCTTATGCCAGTGTCACACTGTGTACATGCAATTCCAAAGTCATTTGTAAGACAGCAATAAAATGCAAGTGTGTCAGCCTATTAGGAAGGCTTCTTCTAGCAACATTCATTTGGAAAGTTATGGCTAAATATTAATTAACTTATTGATTGTCCTTTTCTTCATTAATGACAGTGTATTATTTTTGTGTAAGCTGGTAAAATAATTCATACTTTCCATGCTCTTTTTTTTTTTTCTTCCATGCTGCCTGACCCTTGAAAGTACATTGCATCCACTGTCTTCTTACTGACATTAAAATAATATAAAATCAATTTATGTTGCTCACAATGACATTCAGTGTGACTGGCATGCACTCTTATTATACATATTGACTCCCATTGTTATGAAGGATTCATTTATAATTTATGGCCCATTGATATGAATGAATGTTAAATGAAAGCTGTTTGACCATTTAATTACTGCAACGAAAACAATGGTAAGTAACTTGACGTCAAAGTTTTTAAATTTTCTTTACTTATTTTCTTTTTTCATTATTATTTTACACTGAGGGGTAAATCTAAATTGATACATGCTTTGTTAATGATGCCCATGCAGGTTTAACTACATATGTAGATTAGCTATACAGATAGAGATACAGATAAATGATTGGATGGGTATTTGCAGTGTTGTAGGTGTTTGACTGTAGTTCCATAATGATAGAACATGAGCATCTCCCAGCATCCCTCATTCAAACTACCCAGATCTCCACACTCCTGTATCTGTCACTAGCATGTTTCAGTATAACCTAATTAGAAGGAAAAAGCTCTCTGATAATTAGCAGCACAGTTATTTAATATCATACAGAATATTGTCATAACAGGAGACTGGAGCCTTTGTGCAACCAGATCCCATATACAGGACTTTACCATCGTTGCACGGATCAGTGTTGCAATTGCAGCAGAAACATGGAAAGGAATGCAATGAGCTTGACCCTGTGTCTGAGGCCTGAGGATATTTGCTTCTCCACTAATAGCGGCTCATCCTCTAATGGCCAAACAGAGCACAGTAATACATAAGAAATTGCCATTTATTAATGAATTATAAAATGCAGTGTTTAGCAAGGCAGTCACTGAAAATCTGCATGATGATTACAGGCTTATAAGGTTGTCTTCTTAAAGTGAAACAACCCCCATAAAGATGATTAGAGCAAGTTATGCCATTATCGAGTCACTCTGCAACAACTTTTATGATGCATGTGTGATAAATGTACAAGGAACGCATAGTGCATGATTGAAAGTGTGACCTTACTTCTGTTCAAATCAAACTAACAATGTTTCACTATAGCAGGCTGTCACATACTCGAGCTAAGCTGGTCAACTCTGCAGAGGCTCAGTCCTGCTGCATGGGCATGGGCATTAAATTCAGTCAGTCGCCTTTTGTCTCAAATACATATGATGATGAATAGAAGTCAGTAAGTGACTAAAGTGAGGAGGATCACAGGGAAATAAAACAAGCGCTTAATCCCAGTGCCCGAAATGTGTCAGACAGGGTGACAGAGCTATTGCAACATGTCTTATTGAGATTTAATGAGAATTTTGCCATCAAGGGCATTCAAGTTGTCTATCAGCACCTGTAGAAATAAAACCACAATATACAATATAATTTACAATTGGATAAATCTCCATGTTACCAGATGTAATTAGTAGTTTTCTCCAAAATTTTCTCCACACATTTACGTTTCTTATGTGTTGCGATTAAGAGGAGAAGTGTCAGTGACAGACATGAGTGGATTATTACCATATCGGAGAACATCAACAGTTTAACGAATACCACCGATTCATAAGTCCAGCTACAGTTCATAACCTCAGCAAGGCATGCACTCCACTCTCATTATGGCTGCAGTGTGTGAAGTGGAGTCTGTAATCAGCCAGGGGATCACAATACACACTTCCTCTCTCTCTCTGGGGACAGAGTGCCACTTTGCTTGTGTAATTGTTCTAATTGTAGCACACCTGAGAGGAGTGACCGCAAATATATGAGCCTCTTCAAATGAAGAGCTCTCACTATTAATTAAGGAGAAATTCACCCAGTGATTTTCTACAGTTACTTATGTGGATTAGCTGTTTGTTAAAAATCAGAACAACTTTTTTTTTTTTAGCAAATGGTCACAATATACAGGGAGAGTAAAGAATCTAGATTTGGAGAGAAATGTACAGTGAAGATGTGATGACTTCTCCTGACTCATTTGTTATACTGTACAACAAAGTTTAAACACAAATAATGTTTCTGATATAGATAAGAAGATAAGTGGAGCATCTAACTGCTGAAACTACTTCAATCACACAGAAGAATGAGAGATTGGAGTTGTTAGCAAATGGAGGGGTTATTATGGCAGATTGTTGGGGGGGCTACAGCCTGTTGCCTCTCCACCTGCTCTCTGTGCTGTTCCTACAGTGCGCAGAAAGCCTCCTTACTTCTAATGGCAGTTTACAGAACGTTTACCCACAAGTGTCATAATTTGCTGTAACTACTACAATTATGCCATTCTTTTTTAGACATACACTATATTAAATGAGACACAACGGTATGTGTCATTATAACTTGTATTAGTTGCCGGGGGGAAAAGATGTGGCTGAATTGTCGCTCGACTTGGCACTGAATTTTTCACCGTTGAAGAATAATGCGTCTCCAATTTTGTGTGTGTGTGTTTGTGTCCACATAAAGCAGGGCAAGTGTTTCACTCCTGACAAAAGCTGCATACAAGCAGGTGAACAAAAGGCTGCAACAGGAAAATGAATTGTTGCAAGAGTGATGTCAGCACTCCTGAAAGAGGCTGTTTTCTTTTTAAGTGACGCTAAGGTTAAGGTCTCACTCTAGTTTATTTTTTGTGTTTGTTTTTTATGTAACTTCTAACTTAAGGAAATATTGTTGAGAACTTTCATTTAAGTGGAGAAGGGTTTGTAAAAACCTGTATGTTAACCATATGTCACTATTGGCTGAATGTACAGTGATACAAGGCTTGCTACATGGAAACTACACATCTTATTGATTATTGGTCATAACATCACAATATAAACCCATCTTCCATGTCCTTATGTGGATCATATATAACCGTGCAGTATGGTGGGGGAGGCACTCTGGTTGGCCATGGTTTTTATTCACAGGGAGAGAGCTCTCTGCCTCTAATAACGGATAAACAAATAAGCGTAACAAGCCCAGTGTTTATCAGTTCATAATTTAATTACATTTTTGATGGCGAGCTCTGCAGGCATAAGAAGAACCAGGAGATTTCACTGCTGTCAATGTCACGCACTGTTTGCTTTATTGGTACAGCTCAGATACTGAAATGGATTCGATTTTTTTCCTTCTTTTTTTCCAAGTGTGTTTGGTTTCCATAACACCACCCATATTAATTGTATATTATCTTTCAACACCGGTGGAATTCTTATTTTTGTTTTGGTGATCGAGAAATGTCAAATGTGGACAAGAGGATATGGGAGGGGAATTCCTGAATAAACAGAATAAACAGGAGTTGATATGTAAATGATGTCCCCTTGTCATTATCAAAAATTAGAAAGTAGGCCCTCGAAGCATGACAACAACAACAAGGTAGCAACAGCCTGAATTGCTTTTTATGAATGCAGCCGCGTTTGCATCAGCACTGGCGCTGACCTTTGGGCTGTGAATATGACTCGCTCGCCTCTCTGTTTAATGGACAATACTGAGCGGCTCTGGCAGGCATGTTTCTGATAAACCAGTGGTCTCCCAAAGGCATTCACAACTTCATTTACATGAAGGTACAGCCAAGGTGCGTATGTGAGCGAGCCAGGGTCAGTCCGGTGCAATATAGCACGTGATGGGAGTATGCTGGTGTTTGGGAGACTCGGGGTGAGCTGGGGCAAGTGGAAGGTGAACACCTCGAGGAATACTAATAACATATACACTTCTTGTTACTCAGGTCTTATCTGAGAGAAGAACACACTGCTTTTCAAAGACAGGACTCAACTCTTTCTTTTATCACAAATATATGATAGCAGGGAACATCTCTAAATACTGTTGCATGGTCATTAAGTGACTGTTTATTTGGCACATAGAATTGATGCATTTTTTTCTGATCATCTAATCCCACCGTGCATTAATAAATGTCCTCACTTATTATTATTATATTATATTATTATACTCTATGTGTATGATACTGCCTAAAAGCTATTAACGGACTCTTCAGACAGTAACTGTTGACACTGTTGTATGGCTCTGTAATGCATCAGGTAATATGACTATTTAACGGCCCATGGATCCACTCACCCAGTGAGAGGGTCACAGAATCAGCACAGTGGAGTGGACACAGGCCTGTCGATGGAGATTCACATTTCCAGCACCTGGAAAGTTCAGGGATGAGTGTGGTTGCTGGAAATTCAAATGAAAGATTCAACTCTGAGCTTGATGGTGAAAATGAATTTCAATTATCTTAGAAAGTCAAAATTTCAAAAATATAATTGCAGCACAGACTTGGTTTGGAGGGGAAAGGGGAAGGGGAATTAATTAATGTGTTTAAAATCTTTTTTGCAAAGGATATTGATATTTTCATATAAATACTGAGTAGATCACTACTATCACTAGATGTTCTGGAGGAAAATAATGCATTATTTCCAGCCTTGTGATGACTTCATGTGATGACACTTGACAGAAAAAAATCTGAAACATAGTTACTCTATCAATAAAAGAAATAATGTGCAAAAAGAATGTGCATTTATACCCAACACACACAAAAGCTAGAGCAAACCATTTGATACTCATTATTTTCATGTCATGCATTAGGTCATTTCCTTAAGGACAGTTTCTTCCTGGTGAAATGTCCACTCCCTGTCTGAACTGCAATTGCAGCTGTGATTATGGAAAACACACACACATACACACACACACACGCAAATACATTTTCAATGACATCTAATACAAATTATATGAAACATCACCACAGTGGATCAAGTTCCTTACATTTCCCACTGTGGGTTCATTGTCTTAAAATGGAACAAAACCAACACTGTTATAAAACAAAATTATTAGCTGAGAGTGAAATCAGTGTTTTATTTGGCTTACGACCGGTAGCACCTGCTGTTTTTCCTAAATCGGCCTTGCATGTGATTTGCAGGTTTGTGTGTGTGTGAACACATATGTGATATTCCTCATATACACATGCTGGGAGCCAGTGCTGCTCTGCACTTCATATTTAACACCATGGAGGAGGATCAGAGCTCAGCCAGACTGGGTAACACCCATAAAGAGCAGGGGGCCTTTATGTATTTTCTTGATCCCTCATTCTCTTCCCATTTGCTTCCCCCTCCTCCTGCCATGACAGCATGATTAACCATCAGACACACAATAGGGGCACATGTCCCTATAGCCACAACCAGCTCCCTCAGACCTGTACATCCTAATAAGGATTAGGCAAGAAGTTAACAATGAATGAAGAAGTCTTTCAGGAGCCGCTAATTCTATTCTGCCGTGTGTCACTTTTCATCCTAGGTTATTCATAACCTTGTGTTTGAACATATAATCCTCTTAAATATCAAAGGTGGACGAATCATATTAATTTAGACATTGCTTCCCCAGGCCCAAGGGCACATTATGCACTCGACACGGAGCCCCAACCTCACCATCTGTTTTATTTTCCTCACCTGCCTCTGACTGCCACCCCACTGCACCTCCTGTCTCTTTTCTCTATTTCTAAACAGCTTCTTTTATTTAGGCTGTTTTCAGTGTCAGGCAAATAGACAATATTGTTGAATGTTCTAATAATAAAAACACTATTAAGGCTATGACTGTTCATGTTAATATTACCATAACAAATTATTCATCCATACATCTTTGCCTGTTAAAAGAGGTTTTAAATAATAAAAATAATAACATATCAAATCTGCTGAAGTATGCAGTCAGATTAGAACAAAGGTAAAATGTGATTTTCAGTAACAAATCAGATCGATATGTTTTGTATTGTTGAACGCTATCATTTCACTTTTGTTTGTATTTGATTTTGAGAGTAAAAATATGAAGAAAATATAATTTTTTTAAAAAGGATGCATTGTTGAACATACAGTAGGTAATTTATCCGCTCTGGATTAAGAGATCTTTTTTCATTTGAAGTGTTTTGTAGAATACAATCTTAGGAAATTCACTTTACTTTGACTGTTTTCTACATCCCAATTCTGCTTTGGGCTCATGTGATTTACATCATTAATTTATGAAGACATAATATAACATAGTTTTACTATTTCTGTAAATAGAGCTGATTCATTCTTCAATAATACAGCTGAATATTATGGGCTTGGGAGGGATGCAGTTTTCTTAATTTTGCAGTGTGTAAACTAATATTTTCTGTTGTTTAACAACACAATAAAATTATGTTAATTTCTCACATAAACAGGCTCCTCCCAAAGATACTATACAGTAAGTAGATAGGATGATCAAAACCTTGTGCAAGATCAGCAAAAAGTCAGAGGATGAGGATGTGTCATGTTCTCTCCACAGTCCACTTGTGCAACAAAACTTCATTTCCACTTGAATTTTATCAACCTTCTGCTGCCCTCTGAAGGAGATAGCACACACACTCTGACATGAATTAGCCCCAGATTGACTGATACTGCTTCACCCAGGGGAATTCATGTACTGAGGAGTCACTGGCTTTTCTCATCTTTCACTCTCTTTTTTTTCTTCCTCTCCTCTTTCCATTGGCACGACAGCCTCCGGTTGGTTTTCTCCCCAGACTCGTTCTTGTCACTCACCTGTCTGTGAGGCATCGGGCTCTCCCTTTGTCTGACAGGCAGGTGCAAGCAATGTCTGACGGAGTAATTTGCCACAAATGTACAAAACATGACTGATCAGAGAAATGTCACACAAGAGAGGTCCATTTCCATTCATCACAAATACTGACAGATGGTCCCACTTCTGATTTTCCAACTGTCTGTGCCACATCCCTGTATGGTGTGGTTGATTTATTCTTCGCTTGATCTCAGAGATTAACACCACTCAAGTAAACAACAACGTTGAAAGAGTTGGACCAATCAGAAAGCTGTAGGAACCAGGTCTGACATCAGTTTTTGTCCATGTACTTGGATCAATGATGTGATGCGACACAATGTCAAGTGTTGTATTTTTTTCTTAAAAATCTGACCATATACAGGAAAATAAATCTGGACTCAAATGTGGAATAAATATAATTCACTTTTGCAATGCAACTCTATGTTTCCTGACACATTTTTACATGATTTGTCACACATTATTTAGAGGAAAAGCAGCATTTTCAGGATACTGTATGTCCTGCTAGTGTTGCTAAAATGTATTAAAATTCAAATATAGAAAGAGCAAAATCTATTTCAATGTATAAGTAAGTACACTTCCAGTCCAGAATCCACTGCAGGTGGATAAAATGTTTAATATGTATCATTCTTTTGTGGTTACAGCATTTGGCATTTTCAAGGCATTCAATCTTACTTTTGTTAAAAAAAAAAATATTCAAATGTAATTTCAAATAACGTAAAACCAACATGAATACAAAATGTACAGTTTAACAAATCTGATGCATGCCTTTTTATTATTTGTTACCGACCCTAAGCATTCCCTCAAGTCCCTTTGTCCCTTAAGCTAGTTTCCTCACATGTTGGTTTGACCAAAATGTGGTGCATTATCACCTTCATGGAAAACGTGTTTTTAATTTAGACCACATGAACATGATAATAGGTAAATAACAGTCACCACTTTCCGTATAGGGAGATAATATCTGCCACAGGTAGAAAATCTATTTTTCCTTCACATAGCATCTGAGCTGTTGTGCACACATTAGTCACATCTGATTCTCTGGACCAGCGGGAGTTTACAAATCTCAGAGTGGCTGCTGGTCTCTGAGGTGGTTTCAGGGACCAGACAGCCTCCTGCCTGATGCAAATCCCTGTGTGATATGATGCATTGCCTGTCAGTGTACCTACATCACCCGAGGAAGTTTGTGGATCACATCAATAGAATCACATCAGTAGTATTATTGAATGCCTTGCAACAAAGATGGATTTACATGAAGAGTAAGACTAATAATTGTGAATCCCTGCTCACGCGACGTTAATGCTTTAGAGGATCACACTATGCCAATCATGGATTATCTGGGGTTCAAAAAGAGATATTGAATGAATAACGGTGGTTCCAGTTTTTGCGGTTGCAGGCAGGCAGAGGTGTAACAAATCATATGAGGTAAACAACAGATGCAGAGAAGTAAAGCTGCCTAATCCCCTGGGTAAGAATTGAATTAAGAATTATTTTAGGAGATTGATAGAAATTAAAATGGAAATCTCATATCATACAAAACCCACCTAGGTCAGTAGGTGTCGAGGTTTATACTTTGTGTTAATCATGATGTACACTAGCCTATTTATTTCAATATTAAAATAAACCTTTATTATTTTAACAATTAATTAAAATAAACATTAATAATTTTAACATGCCTCATTCATGTATATTGTTTTTTTATTTGAGTATTATAGTAGTAGCAGTGGAATTACACATAAAATGGTTCTCAAATTTGCGACAATGACACTAATGATGGGGAATTTGTCGAAATTATGATTTCAACATTTTTCACAACTCTGTGAATTTATGGAGTGTTTCAGGAGCTTTGGGGCGTCCTTCAGAGAGAGAAAGCTGAGCAGCCATGAGAGGGTGATTTGCCTCCTCTCTGTGTGTCTCCAGGTTCTTGGAGACACACAGAGAGGATAAAGAAGAAATCAATACAGAACACAACACTTGGGATCCAGCACAAACACCTCAACCAGAGGCCATCTCCCCAAGTCTGCTGTGACCCTGAAATGACCATAGTCTGTTATTGTTCTCTCATCTCCATTGAGAGGATCAGGCCCACACAAAATTGATTGTGCCTCCTCAAACTGGAGATAGCCATTGATTTTCCCTCCTCTTTTCAAAACACAGGAAAGCTTTGTTCAACCGACAGCAACGTCTTCCTTCTCTCCCCATGGTTGGCATGCACAAAGGAATTCTGGGTAAGCAGGATGCTGTAACATGTTTGATTATTACCTGCCTCTGTACTTGAGCAAGAACAGAAAAAGGCGTAGTCCCTAGAACTACTGTTCCTGAGGAAAGCGCTAGAGAGCGAATCAACCCTGCAATATTCACAGATTCACAGGTTTATCTACACAAACCCTTCTCTCTCCCCGGGGTTCTGATGCTGATCTCTGACAACTCCTGATGAGGGAGTACAGTGTCATGGCCACTTTGATCCCTCACTCTCTGGAGAGAGGAGCCAATAGGTGTGCTGCAGCCAGGCCACTGTGAAGAGCTGATCACTGGTCCTGTGATATTATCTGAGGTCATTTGAGAAGAATCCGTGATTCTCACTCCTTCTCTTTTCAATTCCCACGCATCCCTTGTCAGAACTGAGGGGTTGCAACTGATCAATTGCCTACAAATAGCTTTATTGACATGACAAATGTATAACGTCTGCATAGAAGAGGCTGTTTGTAGAGAGTCCGTGTTGAGAGTGGGATATGATCAGTAACTGAACGATTGTGATTCAGAATCAGTGTGATACAGTTAAAGATCATGTTTATTCTATTGTCACTATCTCAAGAAAATCTATTTTCATCCCAAAAGCATTCCTTTATGGGTTGAGAGAATTTTGCCAGTTCAACCAAAATAACTATTTGCACCTATGGGTAATTTAATCACTAACCACAGTGCAGTGCTCACCATGTACCATAAGTACAGCCCTTAGTTATAATTTACTTATTTACTTATTATAAGGAAGCGATGCCTATTGTAGTTGACGTGAATTTAGTAATACTGGTAGCAGAAAGAACATTTAAGTCCTTTGAGTACTAAACGTGTCGTTGAAAATGATTGACAGGCAGCTGATTGCCTGCACATTCAGCTATTTACAACAAGCTCTTTTAAATCTATTCTGTTTGTATTTATTTGTTATATTAGATATCTTTTTCTCTCACATATCTTTTCTTAATGCTAATATTTATTGGCATTGTTTTAGAGTGGTTTTTCTTTGAATTGTATTTGTACTGTGTACAATGACAATAAAGGAATTAAATTGAATTAAATTAAATTCTGTTAATGTGGGCTGTACAGTATCAGCATTACAATCCAGTCCTCCTTTCTTCCAGCTACTGTATAAGTATTGTATTAACATTAAAAGGTGTGTTGTAGGTGTGAGAGTTTGAGCCCGGAGACTGTAGCAATGAGTGTGCCTGAGCTATAATTTGACATGTGTGTTGTTATGAGCATATGTCTTAGTCAAGAGTCAGGGAGCAGTGAGCTTGGTGGACACTGAGCTGTGATCAGCTGCTCTGCTGTGTCACTTCATTAGCACTTTTCACTGTGTGCCCTCCGCAGCTTCTCACCACCCACTGCCCCACTGTCTCTGGCACTCTGGCAGCTCCATGGGTGACCAAATGTGACATGAATAATATATTATGATGCTCACCATATTTACAAGGTGTATCCGACTGAGTTACACGTTGGCAGCTGTATACCGGCTTCCTTTGACTAATGGCAGTTGATGTTCCCTTGTGGAAAGCTTAAAATATTACAGCGAATATTGGCCCACTTACACATTACTGAGCCTCCTCATCATGTGACTAATTAACTATTTGAGGAAAGGACTATTTTGTGGCCATAATGTTGTGTAAAGCCTTGGGGCGTGCTGGAAGAGAACAGATTAGCACATTAGCAGTGTAGGGGCTGAATGAAGACCTCTGGCTCTGCCTCAGGTCCTGCTGGCTATTAAAGCAACTGCTATTCGCTGATGTCAGCAGACAACCCAGCTCCTTCTGTCTGTATACAAAGGATGAAACAAAAATTCTGCCACCCTTTTTTTTCTTACATTATACTCACTTAACTTGACCAATTTCTAATAAAACTCCCTTTGGACATTAAATAGTTTCATTTTGCTGTCGGCTGTTCATCCAAGAGTTGTAAAAATTAACAGAGATGTTAGTTGTTCGATGTCCTCCTTTCTGCCCTCCGGGGCCTTTACGCAGCCGCAAATGAGAACCTACAAACACACCATGCCTTTAAAGTACTCCTCTTTCTCTCCATGATATTGACCCTGCCAGTTAAGTCTGCAGAGATGTTGGGACTGTCAACGGAAATATACGGTTCCTGTCAGGAACCCAGGTGTGCTGAGGCAAACTGTTAAATTTGGTCATTACTCTTGTAATAGTGCTTTTATGGTTTGTTTCACAGGGGTCATGTGTGTAACTGCCACAACAGCTCTCTGCTGAAAGGTCTGCACTGCAGACAGACACATGGGCATCAGTTGTCAGGAGGATCATATATTAAAACAGTTTCCTGCCTCTACTGACGCGGTTAAAGCCGGATGTCTGAAATATTTGAGCTGTAAAAATGTTAAAGAAAAAAAGAGCATTCCTTTTTTGGAGGAAAAAAAAAAGAATAAACATACGCAATGAACACACATTTATTTCTGTGTGCATGTGTGTGTTTGCTTGCACACAGCAACAAATGCACGTATGTTTTGATTTGTATAAGCTGACGGGGCTGGAGGCAGGGCCAGGGGGAGGAGATGGCAGTTGTAACGGTTTTTTGATGTAGATAAATGGCTTACAGATGGTCCACTCAATATATTCAAATAGGATATAAAATAGGGGAGGGGCTATCAATATAGGGATGGTTCCAGTTGTAGCATCTTGTGACTAGAATACATTGATCAGTCTACCAACCAGACACAAGTCAAGTGCCAACATATTTAAATGTCTTAAAATGAGTCAGAGCTTAATGGCAAAGTTAACTTAAGAGGAATAATAGTGAGTTTCAGCTCTGACATGGAAGAAATGCAAATTATTAATCGGCATCTTGGATAACTGATCTACTCAAAAATCAAGTTTATTCAAATATATTGATTTGATGTGTACTGCTGAAGTAGACACAAAACAAACACAAAAAAGCTATAGGTGCTATGACAATTGAATATTACAGTGTAAAAGATCAATACAAAAACACGAATACAGAAACAAATATAAAACCATCAAGTAACAATGGATAATGCTCAGATATCCACTAGTGAAAATAGCCTTCGGTGGTATTACAGCCCTCTAAGATTCAGCAGCCTGGACAGTTTATGACAGAGGAGATAATCCTCTTCATTCAGCCATCGCAGTCTGCAGACAATATCCTGGAGGAATATCCTGGTAACACATTCCATACCATGATGTTTGAAAAGTCTAAATTGTATTTACCCACGTTTCACCTTTAACACTGGGCTAGAAAAGAGGACCAAATGCGATTATGCACATGAGAATTAATCCGGAGATGAGCACGGGGTAATGTATGGTAATTATCCAACAGGATATTCTTACATAGCAATTAGCATATCTGGGAGGCCAGACAGGGAAGGGAGGGTAGTCTGAGAGGAAGGAAAGGACACAGCTGCTGATAAGGAGCACGGTTTGATTTTTTTTTCTTTCTGTTTTTTGTTTTTTAGGTTGATGAAAAATGTGGATAGCCTGGCTACAGGCATGTACTCACTCCCCTCTTTCTGTTTCTCTCTATCTTATATGCACATGCACTGCCTCAAGACTGTCCTCCTGTAAAACAAAAACCAAAAAAAGAGTAGGGTTCACCACATGGTTGACCGAGGAGGACTTGTTGCAGCCTCAAAAGTGAATGGACAACATATGGATGTGTTTGTGCATACACCCACACACACCTACACACAGAGAGACAACACTTCTATCAGTGAGACAGAAACAGTGGATTTGAGAAGAAAGCATCTCTGAGCCCCTTGTTGAAGAGTCACTTCTATGTGTTTGTTCCTATGCACCATGGGCTTTAATGCAATATACTGTATATATCAAACAACATATAACTTAGATCTACAGATATATCTAAAATAAACTGTCAATTTACAATGAATGGATTATTTTTAATCCATAAAATAAATGTGGCAGGCATAGCATTAAGAGTAGTAAAATATTGAATGACTTTAGCACAAAGAAGGGACAATGGTTTACTAATGACTTTGTGATGATTTGACTGAGTGGCTGATGATTTGATTAGTTATTAAGGAGCTGTCATCTGTCACTCTGAAATGTCATTTTACCTGTATTTAGTCAATACATGCTCTGTTTCCTAAACTACTGCAGTCCTGGGTGACTGAAACTCAAGTGTTCCTGACACAAAAGAGATCCACTAAAGTACAAACAGAGATTACACAGTGAACGTACTATCGATATAAGCAAAACATGAACATGTTAGATTCTATCATGCAGATCATATTGTACGTTTTCCAGCAGCTATCAAATCCCCACATAACAGTATCTTTTATTTTTTTTTGCCATGAATACAAACAGGTTCAAAGCTGCGTTATCTTTTTTTTGTGTGTGTTTGTGTGTGTGTATCTGTCTGCGCTGCAAACCCCATTACACAACGTGACCATGAGCCACTGTATCAATTCTGGGTTCGGTATTTAGGTGTAATCAGCCATGTAGGACACCAGCTTGCCAAGAAGCCGGACTCCTTTGTGAGACACCCATCTGTTTAGTGCATTGGGACGAGCACGGTCCCAAAGAGCTGCTGGAATGAAAGGGTGTGAGCATGAGAGGGCCCAGCTGAAAAGACAAGGGTGGGCGGCAGCATCAGGACACAGCCTGTCTGCGGCACTCCTGCAGTCCACTCTTATTCTAATGCAGCATCTCTGTCTTTCCCTGTGTGCATACGACTCAGAGATCAGAGGCTGACAGATGCACCGGGGGAAGCAGACTGCGATGTCTGACACATGCATGCATGCATCCTTTCATTCAGGCCGTCTCCTCCGCTCCCCTCTCTCTCTCTCTTTCTCTCTCTCTCTGTTAAGCTGTTTGGCTAATATTTCCGTATTGACTCGCCAGTGTACATATTAACCAGCCATGGTGACCTCTTAGTGGGACGTATCTGTGTAAGCACAGATCGATTCATACAGTGTGGGGCTCCTTGTTGTCAGTATTCAGCGGATGTGGCCGGGCAGAGTGGGAGCAGGTGATAAACTGCTATGGGCCCGTCAAACCATTTCAGTAAGAGTCGTGACCCTACTGCAGTAGGCCTGATTATAGGATGCCTCACCCAGAGCTGCGATGTCTGAGTGCCTCAAGCCTCTACACTCCAGCCTGAGACACATCACCCCTGACTGAGATCACAGCAGCCACACAGGAGATCATAATAATCAGACAGCAACAAGAGGGAGCAAAACATTCTGTCTCTCTTATTTGTCTTCCGCATCAACAATATATTTAGAAATGAATTCAAGTTTTCTCCTACTATCGTCAGTATTATAGTATAACATCTATTGGTTTTATCTCCTGAACAAGACTATCTTTAAATGATCTCTGAGCCAATTAAAACTGCTGCTGTTGTCTCAATCTGTGATATTGTGTTGTATTGCATGTGTTTGTTTAGTTGTTTTTGTGCTGGTTGCATCCAGTTGTCGAGGGGCCAAAGGCAAATTTCCACTGTGTTTTTTAACCATTGGACGATAAAGTCTGTTAGTGTGGCTCCGTCTCTTTTTACTTTTTAAACGCACACTAAAACTATGGAGCGTGAGAATGTAGTTGACATGTGTCTTAAGCCACAAAACTCCACAGTTCTTCATTTCAAGGGTTTATTGAAACCTTTCTATAAGTTACAACTAAATAAAAACTGTGCAGCAATCCGAAAAATAATCATGAGCACGGTCAAAAACTAGCGTGCCCTCCTCGTCTCCATAGTCACAACTAAACCAAAGTACGTACATCACGTTACACACATCTCAGCCTATAAGAAGAGTGCAGTTATTATTAATTAATAGGCATTCTTATAACCTCAATATATGAAATCAGGATAAATACAACAAATCTAAATTATTTATCACCTTATCTGCAATATACAAAATGGCTCTAACAAAGTCTTCTTATCTTATCTTTATCTTTATCTCAGGTTTTATTCTGAATTGTAGATTTTAAAAGGGTTTCATTATCTGGACTCCATAAATAAGCTGAGCATTGAGATGTGAGGCAGGTGACCTGCTTATGAGATAC
Source organism: Trachurus trachurus (assembly GCF_905171665.1). Taxonomy (NCBI): domain Eukaryota; kingdom Metazoa; phylum Chordata; class Actinopteri; order Carangiformes; family Carangidae; genus Trachurus; species Trachurus trachurus. The sequence continues at coordinate 12,621,335 of NC_139903.1, read as the reverse complement.
TTGGCATGTGTTGCATGGAAAAGAGCCCCTTTGCTCGGGTAAGAGGACCATATGCCCCCAAGCTCCAACAAACCCCCCGTCCCTTGTCCCTCCACTTCCCCCCAAACATACACACAAGCACGCTCCTTTCTATCAACACAGGCCGCCTGCACCCCCACCCCCGGCCCACTCCTGATAACTGACAGCAGCTGCATTGATGAGTAACAATGCAGTGGGCCGAGGCAGCTCAGCTGGGCTCACTCCCCACTTGACACTGGTTTGACCTCTGGCATGTGAGTCGTCCTCCCCGAAGGCTGCTCTGCCTATAGCCCGCCGCAGACTGTCTCTCTATCTTCTGTCCGCACACTCGTCGCTCCCAGGCAAGACACACACACACACACACACATACACGACAATAGGAGCATCCTCAGGTCAGCCAGGTCAATTAAATTCAACTTGAGGATAAATGATTTGTAAATCATGTACGGAAAAGGAAGTAACGCACAGAAGAGAAGGGAAACGCTGCTCTCTTTACACATTTCAGCTGAGACTTTGAAAAAAAAAAGAATAATCAAAAGAAAAATCAATATCTGCTTGTTGCCTTTCATCTCCTGGCTCATAGATATCTCAACACGCTCTCCCTTTAGCGTGGATCCATATTTACCCACCTTCTTCACACTCACACACACAACATCGGTGGTGCATCCAGTACGGGTGAGCATGAAAGGCTTGTAATAGCTCTCTTCCCTAAGGGGCCTGATGACACCGAGGAAACTAAACAGAAGTTGATGGTGTGACAGAGCAGAGGGGCCAAAGGGGGTGGGTGGCTCATCGCTCCCCTCTGCCATTCAACTCCTTTACAACTTTACAAAATAGCCTTTTAATTTGCTGCAGCGTCTGGGGTGTCTGAATTGTGCCTGCATCAATCACCATCATCACCGCGGCCGTGGGCTCTCCGTCCCTTGGGGGCCTCTCGCTGAACGGCCCCTCAGGCAGATCACTCTCTCTCTCTCTCTCTTTCTGTCTTTCTCTCCTCCCTCGTGTGGGGTGGGTTTCCCTCTCCGTGCATCTCCTCTTCCTCACACACGTACTCACTCATGCAGACAATGTGACACTGCTTGAACTCCGCCACTCGCTGCTCTCATTTCAGCTCTCCAAAAATCAAGTACGGTGGATGCAATGACCATCTTACCGCCTCAGCACGGCTTTGACTAATAATTCCAGAACAGTTTTTTGATACAGGATTGATTTCGCTCTATTCACAGTAGCTGTTTGATTATACACACGGGAGTTTTTACATTAACTTAATATAGACTGCTCTCTCTGGGAGGCTTTAGGATATAATTTCACACTAAGCTGTTCCATCTCCACTCCCCCTGTGTCACCACGGCTGCTGTAAAGATGACAGAGCCAGTGGAAACCATCGGTGATATCAATTCATAGGTGTTAGACTGATGAAGCTGCGTGTCTGCATGAGACAAAAATCCCTGATGTGACCTGGCAGGTCGGTGTAGAGGTGGTCACTGTGGATTACTCTGCTCTCTGTGGCTGTCAACCTGCATTGATGGGTTTTACTGATCCAGTAGTGTGTGTGTGTGTGTGTGTGTGTGTGTGTGTGTGTGTGTGTGTGTGTGTGTGTGTGTGTGTGTGTGTGGAGGAGCCACCTGTTCAGCAGAATGCCCATTTTGTTACCTAAACAGAGTCATATCCACATTTTCTTTGCATTTGGCAAATAGGAAGTAATCAAATTAGACGGGAAGAATTGTTTTCCTTAAGCCCATATTATATGACAGCCCCCATTGCATTTTTTGGTGTTGCCTGCATTATGCTAATGCACTCAAGCACAGGCTGTCCAAACACTGTAGCTGCGTGTTGTATGCCGAGAGCTGAAGATGTCACACTGAGCCATTTCAGTTCTCAGCTCTGGAGAATATGAAGGCTGTGAGGTCAGTTGGCTGCGAGCGATGAAGCTGCAGGTGGTGCGTCCCTTTGCCAGGAAACGATTTTTTAAGTGTGTTTAACAGTGGTGCTGTTTTAGCTCATCAGCTGACCGTTTGACTACAAACTTAAGTTGTCAAACAAAACAGTCAAAATCCTGTCATTATGACATTGTCGCATTATGTTACAGTATTCAACTGGGGTATTAAAAAAAACAGAGGAGTTACATTTCAGTGTGGATATGACATTCAGGCAGAATTGACCACCCCTGGTAAACCAGTGAGGTTTGCCAATGCACACAGCTTGTGCTTAGATTTGGCTTTGTTCACTCATTACCATATTACACACTCTTCACCTATAATCAAAGCACTAAATGCATTTAAAGAAAATAACTTGCACAAATATGCAATTATAATCAGAAAATATTTTTCTGAAGTGATTGTTGTAGACCTCTAAACCTAAACAATGTTTGATATGATGATATGATATGTATGATGCTTACTGAAAATACCATACACAGACCACACGCAAAGGAAAAATGTTTCTGCCACTAACTTCATAGTATGAAGCCATTTGAAATTTTTTTCTTCAACTGCCCAGTGAAAGGTCAACACAGGTCACATTACACCAAACGGTTAAAGGAAGTAAAACTGGGAGCAAACTGTGTCTTTAATGAGCCTCCTTGATTGAACTTTTGCCAAGACCTCATTCTGGTCTTGAGGCAGTTATTATGTAATCACTGTTATTAGGTGGGATTTTGATTGGACGGTGGAGACAGTGTTTTGCAGCAGGGAGCTGGTGAGCAGCCTCATGTATTTATCCTGCCATATTGTGTGTTACAAGGTGTTCTCCTCCTGTCTGTAACTTTCCCATTCCACTGCTACCTAATCAGTTTTAATTTACTTTAATTAGCATCAAGTAATTAATTTTGTTTTCCACAATTTATTTGTATGAATATTCCCCAGTGGGTGGCCTTGCTCATCTCGTTAGGGCCAATTAGCTGCAATTAACAAATACTAATGACACGCTTTTTTCATTCCAAAACAAACAGTGTGCACCCTGCCAGATTCCAGTGCTGCATAGAGACCTCTTGTGTGTTGGAGTGGTGCTGGGGGCCAGCTCACTGGGCCAGGCTCTAATCAACACCTCTCATGGAGAAACACAAACCCAGGAGGAGACACTTAGCCACACAATTCGCACTTAGTGCACCACAGAGATAATTACATTCCCCTCTGGTCTTTTCATCGTCACCCACTGTTACATTTAGCCGTCTGAGACCAAAATTAAGAAATAGAGTGATTGTATGAGGAGTCTTAAGCGTTTACTCCAATTATTATTAGTGGTAGTCTGAGGTCTGAACCTGAGAGCATCACATTCACTGCTCACATACGACAACACTGCCATACCTCCACTGACTTGATCTTTGTTTTTAGCTCGTTGTCTCCCTGCTGGATATGGACAAAGACTGCAAACGCAGTGGCCTTCAGTGCATTCACACTAGCAGTGTGACCAGCTTTTACCCAAGTGTGGCAATTGTAACTGACAGGTGAATCAAAAATTCAGCTTCAGCTTAAATTGTTCTCTTGAAGATTTCTGCTTACGATTTCATGCCATTTAATTCATTTTTAAAAAGCATGAGTTTATTGTGGAGGTATCCTGTCAAGTTAAACTGGCAGTTTTTCAAGAAAAAAAAAGAAAAAGAAAAAAATGTGTTCAGTGGGAATTGTGAGCTTTCACAGTAATTTGTTTCCAGTAAAATGATTTGAAGATTTGAGCCAAGGGTTATTAAAACCGTATAGACTACACTCTAACAAATGATGTGCTGGCTCAACGTAAAAAAAATTGAGGTAACAATTTCCATGGATATTTTTAAGTTATTTCAACTTAGCTAGTATTAAGTACATGCCACAAGACTTCTCTAGTTAGGCCAACTTAATTACTTAAGTACAGGCAACATGATTTCCCTTGTCCTCTACAAGCTTATATAAGTCAAATCAACTTAATTTTAATTGTGTTAAAATTACCCCTTGTAGTTATTCTAACTTATTTATTTTCATTTCATTCTACTCAGAAATGTCCATGGAAATTGTTACCTCAATTTCTTTTAGTAGTAAGAACTTATTTATCTAAGTCAGAATATATCACACATTGAACTTTCAGTTTGATCTAACTGTTTATTCAAAGACAAGTCAGCATCTCACTCTACAGCAACAGGACTGAGTGTATATGATATATATAAAAAAAAGTAGCATTCATAAAATAAATTAAGAAACTTACAATATAAAATATCCCTTTAAAACAGTCTTTTGAACACAGCATACAATAAATTAGGAAACTTACAATATAAAATAGCCCTTTAAAACAATCTTTTGAACACATTTTGACAGTCATACTCTTGAGTCTGATTTTCCCATGAATGTTGACTCCAGGGCAGGCTGACAGTGGTGATCTGTCTTAATTCTTGGTTTATCTAAATAAAAAGAAAAGGCACAAATAAGTACAACATGCTAATTTATACAATTTGCACACAAACTACTGCAAAGAAATGGCAGTGCACACTCATGCTATTCTAACAACTAGCTTATAACTAGTCCTGTGGCATCTCAACAATATTTGTTTGACAACTGCTGACAGAGAAACAGCATCTAGTGGTGAAAAACGATTTATTGTAGCCTACTAACTGTACTGATAGCTGTTGTGAATAAAACGAGTCAAGATTGTACTCACCAAGCTGTAAAGTTTGCAAATGGGTGTCTCCAACTCTGTGCTCTGGTCACTGGTGTCTTTCCAATCCTGTGCTTCCAACAGGCATGCCGCATGGTTCGCACTAAACATGTACTAGCAGTTAGCCTGTACTCAACTTCTAACAAAATACAGACACAGATTTTTAAGTTGTGCTAACTGAATACACCTCTATGTTAAGTTAAGGCAGAAATATCTGTTCAAAATTCATGTATTATTGAGCTACGACAATTTTATTTATTTTCATTTAGACCAACTTATCAAATTAAGTTATCAACTCATTATAATGTATATGCATAACAAGCTTAATTTTTTAAGCAGAAAAAGCTCTTGATTTTGAGCTATACAAACTAACCCCATGAATCACTTTCACTCTGCTGAATTGACAAACTGTTTTTTTGAATGAAAGCCATGCAATATAAACTGGGATGCTGGGAATCAAGATTATTATTCATGTTCCTATAATGTGGTTATTTAATTTCTTTGACATACGTGTAGCTATTTTCAATAACAAATTTCTTAGATTCAGGAAACTGTTTAGGTGGGACATATAGCCTATAGCCTATAAATGAATCAATAACCCCTTATCCTTCCTCCATATTTTGCTTGTTTGATCGATTTTCTCGATTGGTTTTAAGGTATTGGTATTGGTAGATCCATGGAAGCAGTTCCTGTTTTGTTTTTTTAAGAATGAATACAAAACAGATGGATCTGTCTTTTTCCTATGGAGATCAGCTGTGGTCATTGAGCAGTGAGGGTGCATGGTTTGGGTGCTGATGTTAATTTTGCTTCTTTGAGCTTGTACGAAAAAAAATCAAACACAAACAAGGACAATCATATCTCCCTCACTGAAGTTGAATTCAATGATATCGGGAGCTTAGTTTTTTTGTATCAGGGACTGACAGAGCTGGGAGCCAGTGTGGGAAACGCGCTATCTCCGTCCCCAGTGCACCAACACGGCGCGATAACATCTCTAAGAAACAGCCAATCGCCAGAGATTATAACCATTAGTGATCCTTGTCCTTTCAGACGAAATGAAGAAAAATGGTGGGCCACAACATTAGTCTGTGTGAAAACCCACTGCTCGGCGCGTTCATCTGTCCTCTCACACATGCTGATAATTTGTCATCTACTACAGATGCAGTCCTCACAGTCCAGCCTGCTCCATATAAGCAACAATGTATTTATTCACACGAGATCATCATTGACCCTCAGTGGGTTATTCTAGAGATAAAGACTGTTTCACTGATACTAAAAAGTTATTATAAATGGAAAAACCAAACGTTATACCCACTCGTTTTTTTGTTTTGTTTTTTTTATCAGTTTAGTGGTGGAAGTTTGTCGTTTTGTGCAAGGAAAAACATTTTTTTCATAATGAATTAAAAGTTTATAGGCTGCACAACAGCCTGCAGCTTTTGAGTCCATCTTGACTTTGCATCATAAAACAAATTCGGATTTTTTATTTTATTTTATCTTATTCTATTTTATTCCATACAACCTATGCAGTAGAGTGAAATTAACAGACCTCTTATAGGTTTTTCCTGGGTCTGACGTCACAGGTTTCTTCCCAGGCAATAGGCTGAGCTCTAAGAGGTGCGCTCATTTCCAACGCTCCTCTCAGACTGAGAGCTCATCGCAGTGTTGAGGGGACACAAATGATGAGGCTGAGCGCGCTGAGAGCGCATCATCGTTATTTGTCCTCTACTTTAGACACCACTCAGGATATATTGCACAACACTGAGTTGATGTCATCGCCGTTTATGGGCAGTCTTGTTGTTCTTTTTTTTCTTTTTCTGTGGGCTACTTCCACATAAAATCGGTCACCTCGGATCATACTGATGGGCCTGCTATGATCTCCAGCGTGTCATTTTGTTCCAGAAAATGCAGCCTGATAGTTTTTCTCCACAGCTGACCTTTCGTTTGGAGCCGTTACACACATGTGGATTGTTGCGCTGTGGAACAGAAGAGCTGCGTGCGCCCTCGCGGATGGTGATGTAATTACTGAGATTAGTTTGGATACAGTGGATTTCCTGGATCGTACCCAAAAAGCAGGTCCACACACACCGACACCACGTTGGAGAGAGACGCAGAGTGTTGATCTCACGCAACTGGACAGGGGAGTAGCCTATAAACTCCAGACAATGCTTGAGTGTGAAGGCTGCGAGAAGCCTATTCTGGATAGGTTCTTGCTCAAAGTTTTGGACAGACCGTGGCACATCAAATGTGTCAAGTGCTGCGACTGCAAGTGCAGTTTGACAGAGAAGTGCTTTTCACGAGAGGGGAGGCTGTACTGTAAGAATGACTTCTTTAGGTAAGCACCACATTTTCTTTTTCATTTTTAAATGAAAAAAAAGAAAAGAAAAAGAAAACTTTCGCCAAATTGTATTTATACTGACATTTATTAAAAATAAATAAATAAATAGAATAAAAATTCTGGACCTCCAAGCAAACATCTTCACTGTCACCTATCAGCTGCCATGTGGCTGTCGTTTTTTCTTTTTATTTGGAAAATGAAAATGTTAACATGCATGATTTGAACCTAATGTACATTCTATTATTTTTTCATGACCTATGCAATTATATTTGACTTAATATGGTTTTAATTGAACGCCGAGTGTAAGATGAAGTGCACAGTTATTAACAGCCCCATGTCGTTGTGGGCCATTAGCCTGAAGCCTAAAGTCAAGTCAGTGCTGACTATAGACGTGTTGACTGTTATTATTAAACCATCAGGAATGGACTCACTAGGCTACATTATGTGATGCATCATCTATCTACAGTGAAACTTTCCCTCTGACTCTTTCTGTCCCTCTCCAACAGGAGGTTTGGGACCAAGTGTGGCGGCTGCGCTGAGGGGATTTTACCCAGCGACCTGGTCCGCAGAGCCAAGAGCAAAGTCTTTCACCTGAACTGTTTCACCTGTGTGATGTGTAACAAGCAGCTGTCCACGGGAGAGGAGCTCTACATCCTGGACGAGTTCAAGTTTGTCTGTAAAGATGACTATCAAAACAACAACGGCAAAGACACCATCCTCCTCTCTGGTGATTACTTACAGGCACCATGCTGTTTTTTGTTATTATTATTTTTATATTTTAGGCTATAAATAATGAGTGTTAATAAACAAAAAGCAAACAATGTTGTTTAAAATGTATTGTATTTCTGCTGGCAAAATATTTATGCTATTTAAATTGTCTAATATGTCTTATTTTGATGCTAGCCTATTTGATTGTTAAGCAATATTATTTCTGAAATATTGTAAATGTATCTCTGTTTTAATGACCTACTGTTAAAAAAAAAGAAAAAGAAAAAGTGTATTTCTATAGAGTTTCGTAGGTGTGATTTAGAATCTCAGATCCTCTAAATGTGTAGTCTACAGTCCTGAGAGTTTTTTTTATTGTCATGACAGTCACCACATGCAGCGAGCCGAGTCTGTCTCCGGACTCCCAGGACCCACAGGACGACGGGAAAGATTCAGAAACGGGACATTTATCAGATAAGGACGGGGGCAACAACGAGAACGACGAGCAGGGAGCCGTCGGGAAGCGGCGCGGGCCTCGGACCACGATAAAAGCCAAACAGCTGGAGACCCTGAAGGCTGCGTTCGCCGCCACACCGAAACCCACCAGGCACATCAGGGAGCAGCTTTCGAGGGAGACCGGCCTCAACATGAGAGTCATCCAGGTAATAAGAACCAGGGGGAAAGGGGATGAAAATGGGAGAAACAAATTGGAATCCAAAGAGTATTTAGGAGCTAGGTTTACCTCATTATCCGGACAACACCTCACTTCTCACAGGTTTCACAATCAGGAGCTGGAATTAAACACAAAACCTCAAACAAGCTCTGATGGACAGCAGTAGCCTAAACAACAGACTCCAGGCCTTATTAGACACCCTAAGGGGATTCATCCTTAATGCGCTGCTATTTTTTTCTTTTTCTTTTCAAATTGGGTTTTTCTTTTTCAGCCTATAATCTTTATTCCCATTGCGCTCATCCAGTCGTTAAAAGCAAGACTCACTTAGCACAGAGGAGCACGAGTATCTTATGAAGAAGCTCAAATGACACACTCTCTTGGACGGATGAATTGTTTTATGCTTTAAAAATTGAGGTTGTGTTACATGCTGAGGCATCAGTTCATATTCCCAATGTTTTGCTTTTTACGCGTTTACTTATTCTAGTATTTTTTTTAAATTCATCAATATTTTTTAATTAATCCACACATTAAAATGATGAACTTGACCTAAATGTCTGTTAGATGTCCAGTAGATGCCATCGAATACAAATCTCACTCAGTGTGTGAACACTCTGCTTTTCGTGGTCGTGTCTCTATGGTGCTCATCCTGTGTCTGTGTCTAATACCGGCCCTGTTGTCTCCACCTGTGTCCTTCCTTCAGGTGTGGTTCCAGAACCGGAGGTCTAAGGAGAGACGCATGAAGCAGCTGAGCGCGCTGAGCGCACGGAGACACGTGTTTTTCCGCAGCCCGAGGAGGATGAGGGCGCTGGGAGAGAGGCTGGAGCCAGGAGAGCTCGGACACTTTTCATATTATGGAGGTGAGCTGCGTTTAAGATTAAGGATCAACGACTGGCAGGGTTGCATGGAATACGTTTTTTTTTTTTTTTTTTTTATGAACAGGCTCTTTATGGAAGCGAATGTGCAGCTGTTTTCGTCTAGTGTTGAGGGCGTTTTTCTCTAATAATTTATCTAGAAATGTGTTACAGTTCAGTTCATATAGGCTACACATATAGTTTGTACCTTTTTGTTTGAATTAAACTCAGATATAGACCTCACACTAATCCAGACATTCCCATGAATACAGATTATCCTGCTGAATACTACGGCTCAGGAGGGAATTACGAGTACTTCCAAGGCCCACCGTCGTCCCAGGCTCAGACTCCAGCAGACTTGGGCTTTGTGCCCTCCTCCGTCCCTGCTGGCACCCCATTAGGAGGCATAGACCACCACCATCCGGGCCACCACTGCCCGGGAGAGGTGCAGTGCTTCTCTGACACAATGTCTCATCATCATCCCGTGGACTCGCCCAGCCCTGAGCCCAGTGGGCCGGGCTCAATGCACAGCATCTCCAGCGAGATGTGTGGCCCCAGCACACCCTACACCACCGTGTCCCTCAGTGACAATGGATACACCAACCAGCTGTCACAGCCCTCCTCGGAAATGAGCGAAGGCACTGTGTGGTAATCCTGCTCAAACTGGACCACAAGGCACACCTGGATTTTGAAGGCAAATCAGTGCTATTTATTTATTTATTTTATTTATTCATTTATTTATTGATCTATTTATTCATTTATTTATTTGCATTTCTGTTAAGCTCTATTTAACTATTTATAAATCTCTATATTTGTATGTCTGTATAATAGTTTATTGACTAGCCAATCAATAGATTGTTTTAAAGAAATCCATGTGAATTTGTCTCATTAATATATTCATAATGCTGGGCCACACTGATCAAGCAATAAACAAATACATTTATAGGCTGGAGGTGTTTTTTTTTGTTTTTTTTTTGTTTACTTGCTTTGTTTTGTTTTTTGTAAGAGAATTTCTGCACCATTCAGTATTTGAAATGAAATTTTAATGTGAAGATGCTTAACAGCATTTTTTAGAATCACACAATTTCAGTGTCTTACACACCCCTCTCCACAAGTTCACATATAATAAAATATTTTTTTTTTATCATTTAATAACAAGTTATGATTGTGATGTTTAATACATTTGACCAAAAACCTCTCTCAGGACTGTGGAAGCATCCTTTTTGGTCTATTTTTTTTTCTCTGCCAAGCATGTCCTTTATTTATTTGATTGTCAACACATGTTTGCCTTCAAAAGGATTATCTTTATAAATCTGAAATTTTATATGTAATAGAAAATGATTTGACTCGAATGAGTCTATATATAAATATATAGCCTATATAATAATGGACAATTGTACAGAACAGTCAGTTGTTTACTTAAAGCTCCAGTATTCAGGGGTTTCAAATTTCAGCTCAAACCTCTTGATTCAGATGGACAAACCATTTAATGCAAACAGACCAAACTTTTGTAGCTGTTTTATCTATGTGGTTCACTGTGGCTCACTGTGCTAGTTTGTATTATGTCCTCATTAAAAAAAGAAAAAGGCAAAAAAATACTAATAAACTGTTGCCAAATGAAAGCACAGCATGGATCCTGCACCTTTAGTTGTGAGAAGCATCTGTTTTTTAAGTGTTCAGTTCTTCTAATTCTCTAAGGATTAAAAAAACAACAACAAACATCCAAGAGACTGAAATATAATTTTTTTTGTACCAAAATGTTTCATGCAGTGCAGCAGCAGGAGCAGCTTTACAAGATTGTTTTTTTAGGTTTATGTTTAGAACTGTTGACTGTAAAATAAAACACATAGTCATCATTGTTATTGTTAATGGTTTTTGGGCGGAATATAGACCCTGTGCATTCAAGTATGAATTCAGTTTCTTTCTTTATATAAACATAGGGCCTATAGCCTAGATATAAAGACAGTGATTTATTAAGACATTAAGGCACTTTTGACGGATCCAAAATGTCACCGCAGGACATAAAGATGCATCTTCAGACCTGCACACTGTTTGACAGTATGGAGTTTCATAAACACCTTAGCTGATCAAAAACAGTGGCAGTAGGCTATACTCAAATGGAAACACTCAGTTACATACTTACATATCTACACGGTGTTTGTGGACAGTTATCACCATATGTATAATAATTTGTTATGATTTTCATATCTGATCCAGATTGTCAAGACTGAAATCTGCTTAATGTTCACCTGCTATGTACTGGCCCGATTGGAAGCAGCTTGTTGTTGAAAAGTATCTTCCTCCTTTTTATTTTAAACATCATATTTCACAATACACCCAGTATTTTTGGATCATAGCATTCAAAGCACTTGCACAGATTTAAGTGTGCGAAAATCCTTTCTTTCCTTTCGGACCCTTATGTTTCCAGCACCTTAGCAGAGACTCTAGGTTGAGCAGTGGTCTTGCTGCAGTTTGTCGCACTTAAAATGGGAAGCCTATCATCTGAAACACACACACACACACACACACACACACACACACACACACACACACACACACACACACACACACACACACACACACACACACACACACACAATGTTTGTGCTGTGACTACACAATAATAATGATAATTATAATGATAACATTATTTAATTCATTAATTCAGTGGCAAACCTGTCTGGGCCTTCAATAGGACCATGGGGCAACCCGTGGCAGTAAACAACCAAGGCAATGCAAACTATAGCCAGAGCCCTGTGTCACATGGAAATTCAGAATATGAAAGGTTTTTCAGTATTAAATTGAGTAATGTGCTTGAACATTGCAATACCCAACAGAAAGTCAAACAGGTAAAAAATAAGTCACAAAATTGAACAAAGGTCAACCTAAAATCAATCACAAAGTTCACATAAAAACCAGTAGGCTACAGTAGGCTATAAAACCAGCAACTTGTGCCCATGATGCAGACAGGCCTCCTCATGACAGACAAGCAAAGGTGTAGAGTTTCTATTCATCTATTTTCAGAAACACCTTCAACCATGTAGGCTACTGCAAAGATCACATTTTGCCCGCGCTGAATTATCGCGAGACTTCCTCATGTGCCACAGACACGGCGTTGACAGATGTAAACAAACCCAAGCAGAGTAAATTCATTCAGCTGTGGCAAGTCATTATAGTTCCCACGTTTCAAACACACACACACAAAAAAACAACTTACGGTCTGTCAGGATGTTATGGAGAAGAGGGCCCATGCTTGTAAGGGAGCGGATGTTGACGTTGTTGGGGTTGTTTGACGGTGACGTTAGCCGACTTGGCTAACAGGCTGTGGTCAACTTTACATCCGGAGTTGTGCAAGCGAAGTTGCAGGAACTCGGCAGCTGTGTATTGGACTTTGGTCGTCTAAGAAAATGGAGGACAGGGCAGTTCAGGCGAGCAGAGTCCACACAAAGCTGATTGATTAATCCACGTTGCCAGCGGTGAAAGACAAGAGGAGGATTCCAGCAGCTACAGCCGCCAGGTGAGGAGCGGAGCACAGCTCACAACAGGTAGGATGAAGTTAGTCCAAACTCTCACACAGGACAAACTGAGCGTTTGTCAGTCTGGCCAGGGCAGATTGTAACATTAGAAAAGTTTGTAGTGAGACAGAGACTGTGGCATCAGGTGTCTGGTCTGGGACTGATGTTTCAGTGCTGCTTTAGTAAAACATGATTGAATCCCGTGCTGGACCCGTACAGTCTGGACCACGGCCTCTTAGCGGAAGTGAAATCCCAGCAGTGGCCACGTTACAGCTTGTTGGCGCGTGTCTGGTCGGTTTTTTTCTCCCCACATCACGTGACGTGGCATCAATTTTCATAAATAAAATCTACAAGGCTTTATATAACAGAAAATAAATACATTAAAACAATAACAACAGCAAAAAAAAAAAAAAAAAACACAAATCCAAGGCACTTTATCTCATTGAGAGCAGGCTGGCCTGTTCAATTAACTTGTTTTTGATCATAATACATCCTTATTTTTGCCTCTGTCTTTTGCTAGCCTGCACCAGTAAAAAAAAAAAAAAAAAAAAAAAAAAATTGGACTATGGTCAACCCTTCTTGATAATTTCAAGTTTTTCCCATGAAAAGTAGGCTAATCTTGAAAACAGAGTTTAAATTAATCCAGCAACCACACAGTCTTCTTCCCTAATTCCTGTTAATTCTCTCCTTTTTGCTTTCAGTCTTTTGTCTTCTTGCTGTCTTACTCACTGTGAAATTGCTCTGCCACAATTTAACAAAACATGTCTAATACACTTGTCATTAGTCCACATTCACTTGAGTTATAGCCTACTGTAATACAGGCCTTCTTTAGCTACTGAAGGCCCTGCCTGCCAGGAGGTGTCACTGATTCACCCAGATACCTTCAAAATTTGTGATTGGTCCATTTCCCCGTTCCGTTTTATCAACCTATTGTTTGCCAAGACAAGTTTATAACACGTACTTAGAAATTATAACTAAATACCAGGGAGCAAAAACTACGGGAAAAAAGGATTAGGAATACAAAAAATATTTTATGTCCTTCACTGTATGGCTTGAAGGCAATAGGGTTCCCCTCTGAGAGCATTTCCAATTTCATAATCTCCATCTTTTGTTATCACTATGTTATTTTTGGATTGACTAACTACACTCACTGCTCAGCTACTTGACACGACCGACAAACAAAATCAGACTTATGGTATTTGAATGATGTTAAACTTCTGCAACAGTGACTATTTTCTGTTGTTACAGACTGAACCGCCCAACTGTAAACATCTTGACATGGATATGACTCGTATGGAGAGGTTTACACAATCTCTCTCTGCTACAGCTGGCTAATCTCGCTGAGACATCTGGCCAGCAATCAAAAAACTCTGCAAATGTTAGTTAGATGTTGCATGTACAGTAAAGTGGTTGATGTCTGCTCTGCACTGTGGGGGCGGAAGAATACTCTACACTACAAAAAGCTAAGACCCAAAAGTTGTTTGCATCCTGTGGCTTAAAATATCATTTCCCTCTTTTCTTCTTTACTTATTGAAATTAATTCACAGTAATATTCTCCAAGAACAAACAACAACACACATTTATTTATTTTCACAAGAGACATTTCAGACAGCTGTTTAAAGCTGTTTAACTTATTAATGCATTACGACATAGTACTGTGTAAGTGTGTGTGTTTATTCATACAAATGTACTATAATTTTTGGGGCGTTTCCCAGATACTTTAGGGAGAACTGCTGCAGGGACATGTGGATCTGCAAAGAATACAGATGTCTGAAATGACAGTCATAGGTTGAGGAATATCTGTTTCCTCAACTTGAGTGAATATTTAAAGATGAGGGGAGCATAAACGGAGGTGTTGGATTCAGATTGGATTTGACATTTTTTTCTGTTTGTCACAAAATCTAAGTTTGGTGAAAGGGAGGCAAGGGAGAAGGAAAGGCTGGACAGACTGGGACCGTCATGGCTGAACAGCTGCGATACGGCTGCGATACTTTTAAATGCCCTTGATGAGCCAGACACATTACAAGTGAAATTACAGGGAAAAGACAAAGACAAATAACAAATGACTTCATCTTTCATTCCTCAGTGTCCAACCTGTTTGTGGCCTAGCTCATTGATTCCTCCTTAATCTTTACAATAAACAAGTCATGTGGTGGTTTCATTTTTTAAACCCCACAACACAATGTCATTTTTATATTCTAGTTGTTGGGCAGATTAATCCACATTTGGTGTGCTGATGAGTATTTATGAGCACAGAGCAGTTTTTCTGCCGCCTTGAAATAATGTTGATAGCAATTAAGAAACAGATGTTTCAGTATAACAATGTGGCTCATTAATGTGTTTGTGATACCTGTACAGGCAAAATGGAGACACAGAGGAGTGTATTACTTGTTCTTATGTTTGATTCATTTTAGGCCTTTTCAATTGTTTTTTTTTTTTTTCTAATTGAAGAGTGACCCCCCCACCCCACTGTGTAAATAAAGTCACTTTGTCATTCAGAAATGTATAGTTCATATAGTTGGGTCAGGTAAAGACTTCTGTGAGGCTAAGGGTGCACATGCTATATTACGAGGTAATTTGCACAACAACAGTTCTGTCTATTTGCAAAGCTACACTGGTGGTATCAACTGGGTGTTAATCTATAATTTAAACATTTTGTTAAACCATAAAACAACAGTTGCTATTTAAGAAATAAAGTTTCCCATAACATTTTACCACACCAGTTGCCTAATACTCATAGGAGGTGCGAGTCTGACTTCTCAGAGAGTAAATGTTAGGAGGCCAAGTTATATTCTCAAAGAGAATAGTAAGGATGTATGTTTAATCAATTATTCTGTCATTATGACTCTGGTCTGTTCAGAATTTAAATTGCTCTGAATTGCTCTTAACAATAACATGACAGTAATTTATTTTGTCTACATTTCAGAGAAAGACCATAGTCACCTTGTTTTTACCATTGCTGCCACAAGCTACCTAATGTCTGCACACTGCTTTTGTGTCTGTGTGGTGAATAGTCAGCATATTTTCACTTATTAAAATTCTTAGCATTCATGTGCACATAATTGTGTTAAAGGTGCAGGGGAAAGAAACAACAAAACAGTCGTAAATGTCTGACATACAGTAGCTTAGTCAATATGATTTAACATGGAGGATGCCAAAGATAAATAAGTGCAGTTACAGTACAGAATATAATTTTAAATAGGGCATTAATATTATTAATACTCAGATGTATTTAATGTTAGTCTTTTAGGCTTAGTTACATCCTGTGTATCAAAGCAGTGAAGACTCTTCTGTTACATGTTCTCTTCTCTGTTGGGAGATAATGTTAATGCTGTTGATCAGCTTAATCCCTGTTTATCTGAACAAAATGCCTTGATTAAGAGCGAGAGATCTGCAAGTCAAACAGGAAGCCAGCAAATCAATTTAAATGTACCTGACAGTGATCACAGCCACTGTTTGATAAACCATGTACATTAAAGGTTATTTGTGCTCAGAGGAATGATTTGCATATAGGTTTTACTATAAAATATTTCAGCTATTTCCAAAAGCAGGAATACTGGGGACCAGTGAAGCAAACTTTTCTGGGATTTGACCCACATTTTCTGCCTAGATTAGTGTCCAGGAAATATACAGTTTGGTTTGTTTTTACGTGTTTTGACAACTTTTGTCAAACAAATGAAGTGGAAAGACAAATCTCAGACAGATGGACGAAGTACTTGCAGCCTGACACTTGAGTTGGCTCATGCCTGCTGCAACTAAACTCTTTTTCACAAAAGAGAGACTTTTCTTAGGTAGAATCACCACACACACACACACACACACACAAAAAAAGATTTTTTTTATTTATAAAATATTATAGCTGGAAAATTCTTGAATTTCTTTCTGATCTCCAAGAAATCAGAATCTAATACATCTAAATCTTGTTTAAACTTACAGTAGATTCAGCATTTGACATTTTGTGTTTGCTTTCTTCTTTTATTCACACACACACAGTCTCTGGCCCAATTCGCTAATTTGAGTCTTTCTTCACTTTCTGCTCGAGGCTTGGTAGTCCACTTTCTGCATGAAAATCATTCACACATACAATTTTATAATCAATGCCCACAGTAATAGGATTCCTCTGGCCATGGGCAATTAATACAGTTTTTCCCTTTTTTTTTTCTCCTTGCGCTGATCTCAAAGCTACGAGACATTGGCTTCTCCTCATTTACATATTTATTGCATTGGACTCAAATCTGGCGAGTGATTGATGTGGAGCCTGCCTCCTGAATTTTTAGCGGCCTATTATTATGAAAGAGAGAGAGAGAGAGAGAAAGAAGGGGGGTGGGGGGGTGTTCTGCATGTCTGTGTACTTTTGATTAAAGTTGAAGAGGACAGAATCATAAGAGTTCCCCACCTACTTTCTGCTCCTGCAGTGCTTAATCTCAGCATGTTACAGATATTGACAAGCCGCTCTCTCACAAAAGCCGGGGCAGATATGGCTGTTAAGATTTTAATCAGCGTTTCATTTGCTCTTAATATTAGTGAGTATGATGAGCCTATGTGTGTATTTTGAGTCGTTCTAGGATCTACATGTAACTTGGTATTAAGATCGTTTGGAATCAAGGCACAGTATCAGTCTGTATTGTGAAACTGTTGTTGACAACCAGCTGACATTTTTCTTGGTGATAACCTGATAAGACATCATGATTTTAAACAGCTTCACTCCCAGTCCACATAATCAACTATTTATGATCTGGCTTATGACAGAACATCAGAGAGTTGACTTTACATAGCAAACAAAAAAGACCTCAAACACAACATGCAAATTAGTGCAGAGATATTTATCTCTATATTCTGACCTTGATTGGTTTTACACAAATTATCCTGTGCAATCTCCAAGCTGAATTCCTTTAAATTGCATACAGTAATTGTAGTCTGAACAAGACAAATAAATATCATGCCAAAGGTTGATGCGTGTTTTTAACATCCCTATCAGTCCTAAATGTTGGACACCAACCGTGTTCGATGAGGCTGTGGTCCATTGTCAAGCACAGCGATTTCTCTGGTTGGTTGCCTTTGTCCTTCAGAACCAGAGGACACTGGTCACAAACCCAGCCGTTCCACGGGCCCTGTGAGAAGCAGTAAACCAACAGTTCCATAGGGAGTTGGCTTTAAACGCTCCACTGCTGCCTGTAATGCATGCATTTTAATGTGCCGCACCTCTCAAAGTGGGCCACTGTTGGACTGATGTTTGCATTCAGCTAAACTCTTTTAGTCAGCAACTCTGTCCAAACCGTAACTCATGATGGATAGACAGTAGAACTGACTGCATGGTCTTCAGTGCGGCCTCGAAGCCATCATTCAGTCACCGTATGCCATGAAACTTTGCAGTATTTTAACACGTTTTAACCTACCGCTAACTTAATATTCATCTCGTTTTAGTATTTTAAGTGAGTTGCTATGTCTTAAAGTAAAAAAAGGAGAGTCGTATCCCTGCTTTCAGTAGAAGAGCTGGTAGACTACGTAGTGTCTACCAGCCTTCATAGGTCAGAAAGTCACTATAAAATGTATAGGGGACAAACAAAACAAATAACATTTTCTTCACCCCCCTTTGCATTGCAGCACAGAAGATAAGTTTGCTAAATTCGCCTATTGCCATAATTCCTCTTGTCATAGGAGTAGGTTGATTTATCATTATTCATTTAATTATCAGTGTTGTTTTGAGATCCAGGAGGCAGAGACGCGAGCACAATGGAGGTGAATGGTACAGATCCCCTGTCCCTCATCAAACTCATCAAATACGCAATCCAACAACTCCAAAATGCTCTTGTGGAGAAGGTGTGACCTGCACATTCACCATGCTATGAAATAATTATGTAAAATTACGACACATGAGGCAAATACTCAGAACTACTTGCACTTTTGAAATCACTCCGCCCAGCAGCCGTGACTGGAATGTAGTTCCGGCTATGCATTTGCCTTGAAAACAACTCTGTCTCTGTCTCCATTGTGTTAGCTGAGCAGCTTGTGTCTCTGTCCTGCAGATCTCAAAAAAACATGCATTGATAATTAAATGTAATGAACCTACTGCTATGACTATATGGATTAGCGGATTTGCCAAAATGTTGAACTATCCCTTTAAGAGCCTGCAAACCAAGGTTGGGCGCTATCATCTTGTTCATATTGCACACAACCACCATGTCTGTAGAGTGCTCACTATGTGATTTTAGCATTTTCTGATTATTAGTAGTAAACACACGTGGTCCTTGCAGTTATTAGGTCATAATAAACCAAGTGAAATTTTGAGCTGATCATGGTGCAAAATAAAAAGTTGGAGGATCATTATAATAGCTCATGAGGGGGACTATGGACATATTTAACAAATTTCACATCAATCATCCAGCATTAGATAAAAAGACGAGACGTGCTGATCTCATGGTGGAGCCGGTGGATGGTGGAGATTCATCCTCTGGGGACTATGAATGTATCAGTCTATCTTGTAGCAGTTGTCACATATTTCAGTCGAGACCAAAGTGGTGGACTGACTTTGCCATCCCTATCATCGTGACTCCACAGTAACAGTTGACGGCGACTTCTCTCTGGCCGCTCCAACCACTCCTCCAACATGCCATGTGGACCTGCTCCTATAATTTCCATACCAGTCAATGACCTATAGTAATAATTGTGATGTATGAGCAGAGATGTGACACCTTGGTTGCTGACCTTTCCCACAATCCCATACTGAGCAACCTTCAGCACCGGGCCCCACCTCTCTCTCTCTCTCTCCCCCCTTCCTCCACCGGCTCTATTTATGGGGCCTCCATCCTCCCTCGTCCCCCTCATTCCTTGCATCTTGTCGTTGGCTTGATGTACGTGGCTCGACACACTCCAGTGGCTCTATGAATGTTAATGTCGGGAAGGGGGTGGGGGGAGATGGGAGGGGAGGGGTGGCAGCATGGTACAGGGAGCAGATTCACCTGGTCTGCAATGCACAGCTACAAGGAGCTTTGTGTACATTATTATTCAAGCTATGTTTTACTTACGTTAATATCTGACACAATTTACAGTCAGGTGCATGAGCAGCAGTATTAGAACAAATAGCAAGCTAGTTATTGTGCACTCAGCTACAGCGTAATATTGATTTGCTGTTGAAGATGAACAACAGACTGCAGACGGCACAATGATGAGCGGCGTTGCGGATCTGTTCGTCCACACAATAGCAGGTTGTTACTTTGTGAAAGATTAAAACACTTTGTTGCAGATGAGCTTGTAACTTTACACATCTGTCTTGTCCTGCAGGTTTCTCTTCCTGTGAATTATCCCCCTCCTCTCTGTTATCCCGGTGTTCATTCAGTCCTCAGCCAGTGTTTACCGAGCTCTGGCAGAATTGAAATGTATGCATTATGTGGCGATAATCACAGGGTGCTGTAATCTTTGACCCTTGTGGCACATTTCAAACGTGGATGGGAGATTAAGCCTCTCATGCAGCTGTCTGACAGGCTGCCTTTGTGCCCCTGGAGAGATTCACTGCCCGACTATAACTCTGCTGGCCGGCCTCCTCGCATTAAAGATACAATACATCATTTATTTTCATTTTTGATCTATTGATGGAAATTGCTTTTCAGAAGTTTGGTTTGCCCTTCATAATTTAGACCCATCAGACAATATAAATCATGAAAGCCTGAAATGCATGGGAAAATCTCACTGTCTAGCCCCACCCTCATAAAACTAAAGGCAAACACACCCACAGTGTTGTTCTTCCCATTAGAGGTTCAGCTTGAAATCTCGATCTAGCCAAGTATGGGCTTTTATTAGGACTGGGGCAGTATTAGATCAAACTCTATATCCCAACATTGCTCTATAGGCACTGAATTGAATGTAAATGGGTGGGTGCTGATGTACCCACGTGAACTAAGTTTCTAGTACACTGGTATTGGAAATGTTGAGTGTGCATTTTATTTTGTTTTTTTTGTGCAACATTTTTCTCTGCTGCATAAAATGTACCACTGTACCAGCATTTATTTGTGATATACAAACTTCTGTGTTCACATCAATCATTTAGTTCATCAGTTTCCGTAATGAGCTGTTTTTGGCAAATTTTGTGACATGTGACTTACAAACAATAAACAAAAATAAACGTAATAAATTAGCAATTAATAATGATACAATTTAATTATTTTATTTGAGAAAATCTAAATTTAAATCAGGTGATATGATCAATGACTGCCTAGAATGTACTTCTGCTTGTGTTTACCAAACTATTGCACTTTCAGAATAGTAAGTAATCAATATGCATCTTAAGTTGAATGAAAATGTGATTATATTTATCGTATTATAAGATAAGTTAACATAATACTCTAATTAAATTTTGACTTAAATTAAACTTGACCTATATATAAGATTTACTACATGTGTCAAATATGCTTGGTGATAAAAAGGTTGAACATATTTGCAAAACAACAAAAAACAATTTCGGTTTAGGTATATACATAGGCTACTTCTTAAATGGTGAGATAGTGTTTTGAATAGTTTATTAGTTTTCTTCATCTGAAGAGTAAAAATATCTTGGAGCCACAATTATGCTCATGTTAAACAACACTAATTCTAATTCTACATGTGAAGTTGCCTTGTGATAACAAACTCAGGATTATGACCCCAAGGTCAATTTCTCTCCCAGACTGACAAGATAAATGTTCTTACATTTCCTGAACTCACCCAACAACACATCTGAAAAGTGCCGTGTGTGTGTGTCGCTGCGCTGCTGTACACTTTGCAATATGTTTGAAACGTGAAGAGGCAAGCAGACGGGCGGAGATGAGATGAGCTCTTCAGAGTGTAGAGCCTGGAGAGGAGGAGGACAGCTGGGGCCTGGCACTCCCTCTGTGTCGCTCTACTCTTTGTCACGGGCAAAAGACTCTTGTTTTCAGGCAGTAATCAGACAGCCCTGGGGCTCTGTAAAGACCCTGTTCGCTTTTCATCTCAACTGTTGCATACACCCCGCTAATTGGAATCCTGCAACTGGGTCACAGGCATTGTCTCTCAAGTGCTGTCAAGTCATTGAGACACATGAATGTGGAATTATGGTCGCCTCAGATGCATGATTGAGCCAACCCTCAGCTCTAGGACTGATGTTGGCCCTTTCTTTTCCCCTCGCCATTACCTCCTCCATCTTTACCACATTTCTGGTTAAAACTAGCCATCAATGGAGTTCGGCAACTAGCATTTAAAAATCTCAAATCATCATCAGCTGGGTTTTATTGATGTTTTAAGTATTTCTGTTGAAGTCAACAAAATGTTGGATGAAACGAAATGTTTGTAATATTATCATCAATATAAATCAACATTGTATTCTACGGAAAGGGAAGTTTTCTGCAAGTTTTACCTACAAAACCTCTTCCCTCCACTTGAGTGGAGGAGTTGAGCAGCAACCTGATTCTGCAGTTTGTCAGTGATTAAAAGAAGAATTAGCCAGCCTAGCATGCCACCACAAATGAGCAAAACCCTCTGGGAGACTAGAGAGACCAAGCAAGGCACATTTCCAATTATACTGCCAAATGACTCATTTTCTTATTGGGCCTCCTATAATTGTGGTGGGTATTGGGTGCATGCAACTCAATTTGTCTTACATATTTGTTGGTAGGATGGTAATAGAGTTGACAGAGCCAAGGGGATGATATGAATGAACGAGACAAAATAAAAAAAAAAGAGGATGAGATAGATCCCTCAATATTTGTTTGATCTGTCTCATCCTCCTTAAGACTGTTGAAGTTTAAAAGCCAGGAAGAAAATGCCACTTTAATCATCTGTGGATTGAGGAATGGGAAGACTATCATTTTCGAGTAATCAGAAAATGTCTCCCCAGAGTAATTGTCTTTGCTCTGACTGCTGAAATTAATGAGGCTTCCATTGATGTGATTATCTGTCCTGACGATCGTCAATATATAAAAAATAATTGACAAATTAAATTACAGCAAATTTCTTGGAAACTTGAGTTTTGTTAAAAGCACTTTCTTAGTGTTTTTTCTACTATAACAAAAAAACAGAGATTTAAAAGTTTTTGCACAAGCAGATTCAGGCTAAGTTGGGTAAGCTTTATTAAATTTGCAGACACATTTAGAGCTCTTCACTGTAAATTCTTCACCACTGTTGTATAGGACACAACCAGTTACTTATAAAGCAACTGGACTACATGTCAACATAGGCACATAAAAGGCACAGCATTGACCATGAAGCAATTAAGCCATTTCACATTGCTAACATTGCTTTTTTTTTTTTTAGCAAAGCATATGACACTGAGTGACCTACAGGATTGCATTCAACATGATGGTGCTGTTTTACTATTATGTTCTCTATTCTTTAAAAAAAGAAATCCTTTTATGTTACAGTCACCACAATTGGCCTGTCCATTAGTAACAAACTCAAGTGGAGAATATGCCATTCAAAACATTGTTTTCAAAAAAATTAATATTAAAAAATAAGTAACATTTCATATACATAAAAGGTACAAACTTTAAATAGAACAGTTAAAGTGGATTACAGTAAAATTAGACACCATTTCTGACATGTAACATACAGTAAGTCCAGTGAACAGTAGCCTTTGTTTATTCACAGATCATTTAGCCATCCAAGTGTTGTGAGTTCAAAAATATTTCTTTAGTTTAAAAATGAAAAGAAAGAAAGAAAAAACTCTTATCTTTCAATAATTGGTTTTAGGAGCGACACAATAGGTGTCAAAAAAGTAACCCAAGTGTGAAAAGGCTATTTAAACAAGCATGCCATTATGCACTCTGTGTAGAACAATTATCAATTCCCATTTAAACTATAATCAACTCTGTGTGTTTCGTTTGTGTTGCTCCGCATGTATGTGTGTGTGTGTGTGTGTGTGCAACAGTGAAAACTGTGCGTGTTTGATTCTGGGTGCAATATGAGGGAACATTTTGCAATAAAGTGCATGTAAAGCAGCATGTGTGGACTGTGTGAGTGAGAACAGAAGGGACAGCTGTGGTTTTTTTGTGAGGCGAGCTGCCCATTGCTCACTGCAGGGTAACTGTGAAAACAGTCGGGGTCTAAAAGGGACCTCGTCCCCGCTCCCTGCTGGGCTCTCCTGTCCAAATCTGTTATAGTGTTCCCCGTCTTTGTTCAGTAACTAAGTGCTCCCTGCGTAGGAGTTTTAAACCCCCCTTTTCTTGCTAATGCCCCCAGCAATATGTTGTCACTGTCGAACTGGTCAACAAAACGCTTGCAGATCTTAACAAGCATATGTCACGGACCAAGGTGCGTTTTAATATGACAACTTTGTACGTTCACTGTTGCGAACACTCCAGTGCAAAAGAATGGAGGTCACTGATTATCATGGAAACATTAAGCCACTGTGTAAACTCCAAACATGTTATTAGATATTAGTCACTAGGTATTTCTTTAGTCCTCTTTCAATTGCACTTGAATACAAAATACATGGATTTATCTAAACACTTGCGTACATGTAAGACAAGATCTACAAAATGTTATAAATGATGTCAGTCGTCTGAACTCTTACTTGTTGAGAATCATTGCCAACGTATCATCAGCCGCTGAGGGCCGTCACATTGGCTCCCCCCACCCCCAGTTTCGGAGCACAGTAAGAAGCAGGAATGGCCGAGCCAGGCTCCCTTGGCTGTGGTTCTGACCTGGACCGTAGTTCAGCCAGGGAGGCCGGGAAGGGAGGAAAGGCCCGGCTCTTGTTAGGAGGAGGCCGACGTCTCCATGGTGGACAGAATACGTACCACCTCGGTTCTCTGAGTGGGCGAGATGTGCTGGGTCATGTGCACGATAGAATCCATGGCCACCTCGGGATTGGCTTGAACGAGGCTTGAAAAAGAGAGGGGGTAAAACAAAAAGAAAAACATCAAGGTCACGCAGCAGAAAGCTGGGATTCACAGACAAGGGGAGAAAATGAGTTTCACCGCACTGATCCTGCGTTGTTTGTGATCATTACCTGCGAATCTGCTTGAGGATGTGATCGCGGCGGATGTACTTGATGTTCTCGTCGATGACGGACCTCGCACCCTCTTCTTCAGCTAACTGCCTCTCCAGCCATGCCACAACCTCTTCGTTGTTATCCCACAGATAAGCCTGGATAATGCAGGGAGACAGGGATGAGTCATTCTGAGCTAAACTCTGATTTCTAGGCTTTATTTATCGATAAATATCTAACTATTTCATGTGTGTGTGTACGAGTGTAATTGGAAATAAAAAAAATAAAAAAATAAAATATATACTATATATATAGTATATATATATATATCAGATACAACAGTTAAAACTTGCATTCTATAAATAGATATGTGAATTAAAAAAATGTCAATAAAGATGGACAGGCATTAAGTGGCTGCCTGGTGTTTTGTGAACTGGACCTGACAGGAAAATTAGTATTCATGAGGGTTGGCATCTCTGATCCCAAACAAAGCCAGGCTGGAGGGTTTAGCAAAGATTTGGGGGTGGAGAGGT
Source organism: Trachurus trachurus (assembly GCF_905171665.1). NCBI lineage: Eukaryota > Metazoa > Chordata > Actinopteri > Carangiformes > Carangidae > Trachurus > Trachurus trachurus. The sequence continues at coordinate 12,596,150 of NC_139903.1, read as the reverse complement.
TTAATGGGCTCTTGCCTTTTTTATGAACAGTCCTGCTTGAGGTCCGCAAGAACGTTTAATGCCCTTATTAATCATTTTTAATCTGTTTGCTTTTAATTAAGAAACAGTGTGTTGCTCTCCTATCTGCACGTGCCAGGGCTGTGATTAATTGTGGCTTAAGACAGCCAGTCCTGATTGGGATAATATATTAGCTAACAAGAAGGCCACATCTTAGGAGATCTCCGGCGCGGGGGCCGGTTCCTGTCACCCCTGCTGCTGGTCCTCTGAGCCCCGGACTGGGCCATGAAGAAACGCAGTTATGCATCTCCGAGTGCTGTTTATTTTCATTAACCACTGGTCATCGGTTCATCTGCACTTAATAACAATGATTAAATAGGGATGACTACTTCCTCTTCAACTGGTACACCAAGAGATGGGAGTTTGAGAATAAAAAAATAAAAAAAATTAAACACCCTCTGTAATCACCCTAGGGGGTAAAAAGGTGTCCTGAAAACAAGTAACGCGTCTGATTTGAGTTCACAGGAAGAGAAAGAGAAAACAGATATTACGCCTGCCTAACTCAATTACTCACCACAAAAGAGTGGATATAATGATGACTGTAGTGTGGATACAAGTAGTCGTTAAATGAAAACTGAAGATATTCCTGTGTGGTTGTGAGGATGTGTACATGAGAGAGGATGGAAAAAGTTCACAATATAACTGACACTACAGCTGCTGTCTAAACTCAATCTCTTGTCTTAAGAACACATGTATTTTCTCACCTAAATTGGCCTTAAGGCCTTTTTCAAACTCTGGAACCGGCTATTTAAGCTGTGCTAGAGAAAGTTTGTTGTACAGTGGTACAAAACACCTTGACCTTGGCAAAACAGCAAATTGCTTCATCCGCAAGTATATTATGTGTTTAAAATATACGCAAGCAAAATAAATTGTGGGACAATCATCAATGAAAACAAAATTTTCTTCCTCCTCCTCCTGTGTGTGTTTCTTTATGGTGTTGACTCCTAAGTCTTCAAAATTAACCTTAAATTCATAAACTGGCCTCTTCCACTCAGTCCAGCTAATAGAGAGACCACAAATGCAGAGTGGGTTTTTACCTTGACAGCCCCCTCAGCCTCCACAAACCAGCGGCGTAGCATTGCCTGGATCTGACCGTCCGTCAGCTCACTGTTGGCCGCTTGGATCTTCCTCTTCACCGTGTCCTCAAGCAGCAGACGCCGCAGACGCCAGTAAAAGAAGAGACGGGACGTCTGCCATTCCAGGATATCCTGAGAGAGACGACAGAAGGAAATGAGAAGCTGTTACCAAGTTTTAAATGTTAAATTATATTTAAATATATATATATATATATATATTTTTAAGTTACTTTAAATGTGGACAACTTTTTTAATATGCCATACCATATGGGATGTCACACAGAGGCAGAGCTCATTAAAAATATCAACTATGAGCTACTAATTAGAAAAAGCTTTTTATAATTGCAAATACTGTACATGATGTCAGGCTAAAAAGCAACTCACAGAATAAACTTAAGATGGACATAGAGATCAGTGCAGTTGATACTGGTCTGTAAGTATTTCCAGTCCATATTGTGTAAAAAACAAAACAAAAAAAAAACTCCAGGACTTTCATTCATCCGTGAAACGCCCTTCTGGTCATGTGAGGAAAGAGAGTGTGGATATACACTATGTGCGTATGTGTGTGCGTGTGTGTGTGAAAGATGGGACTTGGAAGGCACAGAAAGAGATGGGGCCGGCCCGAGGCTGCTCTGTGGTTGCTAAGGTGATTGACCAGGGTCATCAGAAGATAATTATGAGGACGAATCTCACAGCCTGGTGAGACCAAACATTATTCACCAGGCAGGTGCAGCAGCAGCAGCAGCTAGACTCACTCTCCCCTGTGGGCTTTTCAGGCTATTCACATGCTGCACATTCACACTGTAGCAAACACATGCACACAAGATAGCATTAGAAAAAACAGATAAAGCAAAGGGAGGAAGAGAAAGAGTTCTCACCGTGATAACGCCCTTCTCCTGCATGCGGCCTGGGGTGTCATGGAGGTCAGCAAACTGCACAGCCACCTGGTGGTAGATGGGCAGGAGAAACTCCTCGCGCTCCTTCAGCTTGGTCTCCAACTCTTTACGATCAGGGGGACTCAGCTCTGGAGTTCCTGTTGAGAGTTCAAAATAAAACCATTTTACATATCAGCCAGTCAAAACCAGAAACTGACAGCTGGATAGAAAGTATATGAAAATGAAACATCAATTAATGTTTCTAGGATTGGGGCATAGCCTGCAGGGACTGAGCTCAGATGCAACCTGCACATGGCAGACCTACATCCCTTATAGTTCAAAGTTCTGGATGTAGCTGTGAATTAACCTCTGCTAACAGCATTTTGTTGAGCCCCCCCCCCAACCCTCTATTTGCTGTCGCTGAAGACTGATTTCTGTCAATTCCAATCTGTAAGCTCTCAAACCCCTCCCCAGTAAAAACCTTCCATTCCACCAGTTCGCCCAAAGCGCCAAACCCCACGTGGCATCAGACCACAGCTCCACTGAACCCCCCCTCCCCGAGTAAAATCAATAGCCTGCTCAGGAGTGACAGGAGAGCTGATGATTGATCTGAGCAGGCTGTGATTGACACATCTCCCCAGGGACTGCAGAGAAGATGATACAATCAGCACCAAATAAAGAACAACAGTGAAAGCGCACATGCTTCATGCCCCCACCCCTCACCCCCCACCACCCCGATCTATTGCTCTTTACTAAAACAGGACGGCAATGGGAAAAGACCAACAAATGAGTGCAAAGCTGAAGGGGACAAAAAAACAAAAACAAATGACGACTTTTAATTAGAATTGAACTGGATGACTCACCCAATCTTTCGGCCAAGCCCATGTAGACCGGATCTACTCTCCTCATGGTCTTCACCAGGTCTTTCCTCCTAAACTTGATCTCCACTGTTCCCTCTGGTTCCAACACTCCTCCTCTGGAGACAAGAGTCATTCAATTGAACAAAGGCGCTTCGATACTGATGATTCCAAATTTGCCCTTTTGGTCGTCCAACTCACCGGCTGTCCTTGTCAGCGTACATCTCCATGTGCCGGGGGTTGATGGTGGGATCTATAACCACCCAGGAGCCTCCCCTCAGTTCAGCCTGTGGTGGAATATACACCAGCACCGGCTGCTTGTATTCCCTCAGGCCATCCACGATGTAGGCGCCGAACTTCAACACCTGGTCGTACATATCTAGGAGAGTAAAGATTTCAAATGAGATGCTGAAAAGGATTAATAAACCCAGATCGACTCTGCAACTGCCATGGAGGCAGAAGTACCTTTCATTCCTCCAGAAAAGCCCCTCCAGTTGGCGAACACGATGAGAGGCAGGCCTTCTCGGTTCAGGTCCTTAATGGCCTGGGCTGTTTTGAAAGCAGAATCTGGGAACCACACCTGGCCCGCCTGCTGGATGATCTAAATATACAAACCAGAAAATTAGCATCAATGAATCCGCAAATGTGTTGAATGCCAGATCAAATCATCCACGGCATCCTTACCTTTGCCTCCGAGTCCAAGTTGGCTGGATCTGCTGGGATTGACAGCTCCACTGATCTGGTTTCCACAGCAACAACTCCGGTAGGTATCCCACCCAGTCTGTGGGGAGAGAGAGGCCTTTCAGCGCTGACATCTACAAAATACCTCGACTACATTTTATAATGGCAAGGTAATTATCTGTGTCTGTAAACAGATTTATTTCTGGCAGCGTGTCATCTGGGTGCAGTGTGTTGTCTGGGCTCTTACCTGGCTCTGCCCACCACCACACTCTGAGCCCATGGCTGCATGATCTCCATGAAGGAGCCATGGTCAAAGAAACCACTCTGCTGGGAACCCTTGGGAGCTTTACACACACAGACGAGTGAGAGAAGTGCAGAGGGGTGAGACAGAGAAGGAAATGTAGTTAATTACTGCCACTTGGAAATGCAACAGAAAACATTCTTCCCCTTTCTGTAAATTTTAAAGTTGCAAGCAGCCTGAGGTTGTGTATTTTTTTTTTTTTTTTTTTTTAACACTTTGAATGTGTAATCTTGGCAGCAACAATGATGGATGACTGTATGAGGAGGCTTGCTCAGCTCTTTTACTGCCTGTGCACCCAGAGAAACATGCCCAGCCTTGGAGGTTACCATTCAATTAAGGCTCGCCACTCATCACTATCAGAAACGTTGACTGGCTTCCCACATGGTCCACCAATCTCTTCGCTGTCCCTAGCTATAATTATACTGATGCTGAACCTGCTCAGTCCTGACCTGCACACTAAGACACGCTGCATCCATTGTGGCAGTGGGATGTTAAGCTTCACTGTTTTTTTCCCTCCTTGTTTCTTAATAGCTTCTCTGGTAATGAGCTAGTTCAACATTTAACCCAGAGCATATTATGCTGAAAATGACAAATCTTTATGTTCACTTTAAATACCACATGCAAAAACATGAGTTATTATGACTGTATAAATGCTGATCGAGCATTTTATATGCAAATGATCAAAGGAGCAAATATCATAGTTACATCCTGAATACCATATAAGGCCATAAAATTTATTTTATCACAATTCATGATTTGATTTTTTTTTGCTACCCCATTGTTAATTTTTTGGAATAAAGAGAGGCTTGAATGTACGGATTATCATTACTGATTATCTGTCTTTAGTGATTAATATTGAACACTGTTAGAATGTTGAAAAAATAAAAAAATTGGACAGTTTTCTTTTCTAAAGAAAAGTACAAAATTCAAAGATATTTAGTTCATGTCAACAAAACACAAAGAGAGAGAAAAGGTGAGTTTCATAAATGATAAAAGAGAAGCTCCTCACTCTGGCTGGGACGTCCTGCTAACATCCAGCGTGGGTCATAAGGAGCCTTGGTTGGAACAAACTCCACTGGTCGATCTATGGGATCTTTGGCACTGAGGATGGGCACTGGGCTGAATCTACACTGTGGAGAGAAATTTTATCCATAAAGAAATAGGGTTAGAGGTAATAACTACAAACAGCTCTAAAAATGAGGACAAGTTAACTTGAATTAATTCAGGATGCAACATCTTATTAACCTTTGGCATGTAGGACAGCCACTGCAGGAGAGTGAAGACTCCCTCAAAGTCATCACAAACAGTAGAGTGGGTCACACCATTGTTGTGCATGATCTGAATGCCACCGAGCTGGTTGTTTGATGTGTACACTTCTCTGCCCAGCACCTGGAGTTGGAAAAAACGACAAAGGTGTGGATTTAACATTAGAAAAAAGTATATGTTAACATTATTTTGCTCTGTTGGAGGTTTCATGTTTAAACCTCACATTCGGCAGTAAACTGTAAAACGCTTCAAAAGTGGAGCTACAGTTTTCTGTCCAATTGAATCATGTGAAGATTTTCCCTTTAAAACCCTCCTCCCTCTGGCCTCCAGTGGTGCCAGCAGAGTTAATCTGGTGTTCATGTTGTGCAAACTTGGCTGATAACAGGAGGTGTCGTCACCAGGGTTTCAGCTCTGTGGAGCTGTGGATCAATGAGCTCGTGCACAGACGCAGACGTGTCCGGTGACAGCGCAGACCCTGCATTACATGCCCGCGCTGCGCTGCTGTCAATACAGCCGATCAGCAGCCAGAAATCTCTTTATCACTATGGTCACAGGTGGGTGCCACTATCTGCCATTCTTCCTGTGGGATTTTCTGACACAGACTGTGAATTAACAAATGCCCCATCTCATTTAAAATACTCAATTCACGTATAAGCGGTATCTGGCTCTGTGCTCTCTCTCATTCCTTGCTGCTGATTTATTCTGAATACTCTGATAGAGGCTTTTGTGCAATAGTGGCATAGAAGGTTGCAGGACAAATCTGCCTTCAAAACTGACTGTGTGCCAACCTGAAGCCATAAAACCTCACTCCCAGCCCACCCTATTTTCATAAGCAGCTTAGAACAGGTGGCAGGGCCCTGACATGGTTCCATAAAAATCAGAGAGGAGCTCAATCCCTACCCTCCGCTCTCACCTTTTCAGCCATCATTTACTTTCTTTATTACCATTACTGGTTATGTATCTGGCTACAAATCTAGGGCACTCTCCTAAAGCTGTCAGGAGAGCCGGCGGCCCCAAGAAACATTGCAATCACCTTGACATACACAAAACCTCGGCGCCCGCGGCCATCGCCGGGCGGCTTCATTAAGATTCCACAGCAGAGAGGAGAGGATGGGATATAGGAGGAGGAACAGAGGGAGATGACTGGGAGGATGAAAACGAAGGGCCAACTGGATGTAACAGCTCACTGGGGTATTTGCACTAGTAGTTACTACCCAGTCCCCATGAAAATATAAGAGCTTTCCAGCAGCTAATGAAATGATGATCTCTGGGTGGCAGCCTCCTGCTCTCCATTAAGTTTCAGTTAATAGCCAGGAAACCACATGATAAACGAGCAGGGGGAAAAAACAGCCCACTTTTTGCCTGTGCTGCTGGTGAAATCAGTATGATTTAAAAAAAGAAAGAAAGAAAAAAAAAACTCCACGGGATTCAGTCTATTGCAATACATCACCCACACATTGTAGACACTTGTCAAAAACCGTTACTACCAGTCTAATCGCACAAATGCAGCTAAACAGTGAGGCCATCTAAAAACAATTGAGCCTCCACTGAATAGCGATGCCATTATTGCACCATTTACATGATTTGTCATGTTGCAATCCGTCATGTAATTTGAAATGGAGTCATCTTAATTCACTGACAAGGACAGAGAATGGAAAGCAAGAAAAACAGGGGGTAGTGGAGTGTGCAGACCAATGCACGCACACACACACACACACAAATCAGAAAACAATTTACCTCAGCAAAACTTCATTTTGATTAAAAACAAATGATATGGGTGTCCTGCATTGCAGCCTCCGGCATGTCACTCTATTTCTATGCAAATACAACTTCATGGTTCACTTTCAATTATTCCACTATGAGTGGCAGGCGGGCCTGTCGCTGGGATCGGGAAAGCGAGCCAAGCAGAGGAGACAGCGAGGCAGGGGGAGGCCGGGTCGCCCGGTTGGAACAAGAACCAAAATCACAGTACATTATTTCTAATTTCTTTTCTTTGCCAAATAAACACACATAATTCTCCGCTCATTTCCTATTTCAGAGTCTTCACTCTCTGCAAAAACAATTTACAACACACACATAGCTCCTTTCCAGATCTGTTTGCCCTTCCTCTCATATTAGCTGAAAAAAAATTAATAGCCAACTAATGAATATTTATAGTGAATTCCTCATTAAAATGCAGGCACATCAATTGTGTGAATTTAGGGACGATTCATTTGGTGCTCATTCAGTGTCACGGGAGGAGCGCTGTGCGGAGAAACACAACAGCAATTTAAACACTAGACATTTACTCATTTATAGATAATATATGTAGATAATTTTACCTTGTTGAGAGCTCCAGCTCCAGTCAGAATAATGTGAGAGTTGTCCACTTGGATGGTTCGCTGTCCGAGCCTCACCAGATAGGCCCCGATTCCTATGGCTCGACATGTGACCTATAGGGCAAGATAATTATATTTATCTCTATGTGACAAGATGCAAGTCTTTGTTCTTGGATGATCAGATGTGCGGGGCTGAAAGCTTAGAGAGGCGCCACATGTATGAGTGTGTGTTTTCAGGACACAAATCTGCCCACTTCAGCCTCACCAGGTTCATGGTGATGATTTCCTCATAAGCCAGAGACGATTCTCCAGCGATCATCCCAGACCCCTTCAGATTCTCCACACCAAGCCCCTCATCCTTCCCAATGATGTCAGTGATCTTGTACCTGCATGACAACACATACATTTATTTAAAGCCAGAAATTACCCCTCAGTAGTTTACCTCTATTGCACTCTAATCTGTGTCATATGGCCGATGCCAGAGGGGCTTCCAATTTCATTTCCTCACGTAAAAAGTAAGGGTGTTAATCTGTAATAATAAAAAAAACATGACGTACCTGGATTCTCCCTCATCCTCCACATGTTCGCAATGCACAGAGTTCAGGGCTGAAACCTTTTTGTAATCCTGAGGTGTGAGGTAGAGATACTTGAAACCCTGCAAGGGAATACAGCAATGACTGCGCTTAGTAATGACAGACAATGATGCATACTCAGAAAACAAAAAGTCTCATCTTTTGTAAAGCAAGAAAAGAAAAGATGGAACAAAATAAAACAGAGATGGCAATGGCATAATAAAGAAATTCACAAATACAGTCCTACAAATACAAATAACAAATAGCTTACTAGGTGAATCTCTGACGTAAAAACAAAATACTTTTGTTTTTGAAATAAATAAAATGAGTTACTGAACGTTTGTTTGTACATTTAACCACTATGTTACGTTTGAGACTCTGCTGGCTGACCTTGTATGGGTCTACTGGATCTTGCCAAGCCACATGGAACATGTGTCTGATTTCCTCCGCCAGTCCGATGCGGGCGCCACTGTTGGCTGCGATATAGATCCGAGGAATGCCGCTCTCTCTCGCCATCTCAGAGGCTCGCAGGAACAGTACGTCCTCCTGGGGCCCAAACGAGCCTATCTTGTGTGTGATGTCGTTGCTTATGACGATGATCTCGCGTCCCGCTGGATACTCTGGAGTTCGCAGGGTCATCCTCCAAGCCACCATGCCAATCTTGACAGACAGAGCAGAGGCGCTTTTGCATGAGGAATGCTAAAAATCTATATGTGTTGGACCATTTTTATGATTTTGAGGGTAAATGTTGTTTTTTTAAACATTGTAGCTGGTAATAAGATCTTCAACATGTCTCTCAGTATCTTATCACAGATGTTAAAAGAATCACTAGAAATAAGTATTGTTTTTCTGCACATTCAATGATGCATAAATTTTCCCACTCAGCAATAAAGTACCAGACAAGCACTCAAGAACACAGTCAAAGAAACACAGAGACACCTACAGAGTAAAAATGAAATTGCACATTTTGAAAGAGGAGGTGGGTAGATAAAGAAAAAGGTCATGTCAAACTAAGTGAGTGTTATTTAAAAACACGATTTTATTTTATCTGTATTCATGTGTCAGACTAACAGGACTGACCTCGTTGCCTCCTGGCAGACGGTTCATCTGCACCAGCTGACCCTGGGCATCCAGAACCAGCTCTGTGAAGGTGAGCAGCTCAGAAGGAAGAGGGCACTTGGGCAAGTTGGCGTAGGCCTGGGTTGAGTGCCACAGCTTTTTCAGAGCCTAGGAAAAAATGAAAAAGTCAGAATGAAATGATGAATTGTTCAGTAATTATTTCATTTCATTTCATTTTATTATTCGTTCCAATCCTAGGATCAGAAAGGAGCAGGATGAAGAAAATGTATAATACCTGCACCTTTCTTAAAACAAAAGAACATTTACATCAGATGAAATGACAGTTTACAACCAACAATATACAAGGAAAAAATAAATTATTATAAGCATACAGTAAGTCTAACATAATAGTCAAATAGTTTTGTTTGGTTTTTCCTAACCATACCTGTCTGAACATTTCTGGAAAGTCATAGACATAGGTGGTGCCCAGTGACTGCGCCTGGAAGCGCTTCGACTGCAACAGGTCCTTGGTGACGTAGGGTGTGTTGATGAGCATGCCATGCAGTGGGCCCTGCTTGTCTCCATATGCTTGGAACATGATCTGTACAAAGACGAAGAAGAGAGAGTCACTTTCTAGATATTCTGAGCTCTTTAACAACCTTGGGATTAACGTAAAGAAAGTTCATGATTGTGAGCATGGACGTGATTTCCACTGATGTGATGAAACACATGACAATCCCCTGTTGTGTACACAATCACATAGACATGCATAGAGCATCACACTGCACTGTTTTAATGCAGGAGATGCAGCTGATTCTTTCACAACCATGTAGATAATACTTCATATTCACTATTATGAACCGTTCAAAGCGACCACCCGGCAAAATGAATGATAAAATGATATATGCAATGTTGAATAACACCTTTTCAACATTCAGTTCATTACTGAATGAATGGCAGTGACTATGAAGGGATGGATGGTTGAGGTATAACTTACCTGATCAGCTGTGAGAAGAAAAGTATTACTGAGGGAATTGTCCAATAGGCAAAGGGTATGACACCATACTGGATCTCTACTTCACATCAGTAAACGTTATAGCTAGGAATTTAATATTCTACTGTATAAAAATGACAAACTCCATCTTTAATTTTACAAGGGATTCAAGCAGACTTCACTGTGTAAGCTGAGTTTTCCAGGATGGAGCTGAAGCCCTTTGCCTGCAACTGGACAATATGTAGATGAGATGGAAGATGTATGAGTGCCCCACCTGTCGGTCTTTGGGCCCCACCTGTCCCGTTCGGGAATCGGTGACCTCCTTGTACAAGCTGATATCCAGGTAGTAGCCTGATTCATTGGTAAGAAAGAGGCGGATGGGGATTTGCTTCCCTGTCGGAGTCAGGCGGATGTTAATTTTCAGTTCGGCCTGCAGGACACGCAGCTTCCACAGGCGGCTGCCGTAGCGCATCACCATGGAGCGCACAGACTCCTCAATCTGAAGTAGGCAGAAAAATCAATGTGTGAATAAAATGTAAGCTGTGGTCAGTTTTTGAGATGTGCATGTGTAGGGGTAATTTCAGAAACCTTCGATGGGTCCATGATGACTGTTGGGACAAAGTTGAGGAAGATATGGTTGCAGTCGGTCCGCACGGTTGTGTTGTTGAAAGCCACCTCCAGTTCATCCATGGCTTCAAGCAGCAAACGCTCTGCCTCATTGTGAAGGTACTCAAACGAGGCCTCCTAGTGAAGGAACAGCGTAAACAAAAAATCTATCAACAAGGGCAATCCGAAAGCTTTACAATGTCAACAAAGTGCAATTTTACTGTCAATCAATATTAAATCAAAATGTTGACTGCTTGTTAAAAATTCCTTGGTCTCACCTTTGTAACCAGATCAGAGTGGCGGATAATGGCTCGCACAAAGAAACGGTAGTCCGTAACCTCAGTGCCCACCTCCACGCGGGCTGCACCCAGGTACAGGTGCATCTTGTGGTTGGCACATGGGATGGCGGTCAGAGCGAAGTTGCGCATGCGGTTGAGCTCCAGCTGAAAAGCTAGTGCCGGCTCCAGATGACGATAGATCCTGTCCTCCTCAAACTATTAAAACAAAGGACACGATCACAAACAGCTACGCTACCCTGCGATGTTCTTCAAAATGGGTTTTCTCACAGACTTTCTTGAAGATTTTTTTTTCTAAGACAGGCTTCCATGCCATCATCTTTTCCATTAACAGAAGTAGTTCAAATTGGCAATTTCAGGAGCATTCAGTTGATACAAGAGCAGAGAGATGCCTGTGAGCCACACACTGTATTAAAGTAAATGAAATCATGGGCAATCTTGATCTGTGAGAGCTGCTAATGGGTGTCATTTCTCTTAAATGGGAGAAATAATTAGAGTTCATTACTTTAATGAGTTTTGGTGGTGTCATTGTAGTGAAACTATCGGGGGTAACGGAGAGGAAGAGACATCACTGATTGTGACGGAGGCAAATTCAACATTGCCAAGGGGATGGAAAGTTGTTTCTTAGACAACATGGTTAAGCTGGTCCCACAGCTTAAGGAAAATCCATCAATCTCTGGCATCTTGAAATTTGTGTGTTTAGTTATGTAAAAGCATGCACATCCCTCCATCTTTCTATAACAGAGCTAACTTGTGTATGGCTCAACACCAATTTGGCCAATAGAAAAATGTTTTATGAGTTGAGAGTGAAGTGATTTGACACGTCGTGGTTTGATACGCACCTTGTCTCTGGCACGGAATGTGAAAAATTTGGGGAATTCTCTCTGTGTGGACGACAGTGAGACAGAAAACAGAAAGAAATCAAAAACATTTCCACAACACAAACCTTAGTTGCCAACAATACAGTTTACAGATAAGAATAATAAATCAGTTAGAACACACAGCAGGTGGAAATAAGCTATTCTGGGCTTTGCTTAAATTGCTACAGGAATAAGTATGGAGTATTAGCAGTGATGATCAGGACCTTACTCAACATGCAGTGGGCCCTAATCGCCTTTACTGCTGGAATCACTGTGTATTCACTCACATAATAATGCCGATACGCTACACACATAAAGAACCACTCACTATGCTAATGAATAAAACATTTCCTTCTTTTCCAGAGGCATCTGATCCTCTGAATAATGCCCGGTAGCCCTGCTTGACGTTATCAGATGAAGTGTCCCACTTGCCCAAACAATGCCAGACCGATTGGAGATGCTCTCATCAACTCACAGCCTACATGATAACAAGAACTACAATGGCGCACACATACACTAGGCACCTCCACAGTCATGGTTTGACACTGATTACACATACCCCAATATAGTGAACAGTGAAAAGAAAGAAAAAAAACATTTTGGTGAACGGTGCAAACTACTAAAAAAAACAGCCCTTTATGTAACAAGGGCCACATAATGATGGTGACACCGGTTAGCGTGATTTACTCTCATCAGAGACTGTGTTACCATCAAAAGACAAATCAGAGCCTATTGTCTAAATGACAGCGAAAGAACAGAGAATTTATCTGAATCTAATCCTGGCCTAAGTCCCTATCATTATCGCTTTCACCCAGATGTCAGTATGTGTTCTGTTTATACTGGGTCAAACCTATACAGATAAATGGTTTTTTGGTTTAGTGCAACACAATCAGCAGGGGATATCACAAAAGTGCCATGATTGAGGATTCACTTCCTGTATGGCTGTCTATGCTAAGAATGTGCGCCCACATTACAGAAAAATTTTTAAAAAATCAATGCAGTGATTACATTTGTAAGGCTTTGGTGACATTAAACCTTTTATAATATGGGGCAATATAGGTTTCCTTTATTGACGCTACAACAAAGAGTTGAGTAAGCATCAATGATCTGACTGGCAGTAAATTGAAATGGCACTTTCCTCAGTTGGGCCTATTTGAACTATGTCTATGATAGGAAATGTAGTGATACTAGTGATACTTGTCCAGTAAACTAAATCAAAGAGCCACCTGTCCTTATTTCCTTTGTCTTCCTCTACTTACATGAAACCTTTGGTCCACCTCACAGTTGACTTGCTTCCTGAAATCCTGTCATCATAAATGCAGCAAAAGCAAAGCATGCAGGAAGAGATACAGAGACAAACAGGAGAATGAGCTAAATTTCAAACGCAAATTATTACAATTACCACAGTGACGTCATTCCATACAGAACATGCTCATATAGTATTAGTAATTACAAAAGGTTCATTTACAACATTTTGATACATGCTATTCAGAATTACTTGAGTAGGTGTCATGCACGGCAGTAAACTGTGAAGACAGGAAGCTGAGCTGGTAAATGGTAAATGATGCTTCACCTTCTGAGCCACGAGGAAAGTCAGTCTTCGGATGCCGTGTTCAAACAGCAGCGATTTCTGGGATTGATAACAAAGTGAAACGTCAACAACTTTCCTAATATCATATAACATTTAAATCTCTCTTATGGTAGACATTTCCCACCTTTGACTGAGTAAACTCCCGGAACATGGCTGCCAGGCCATCGTCATCAATGTCGCTGTCTGTTTTTATAGCCACATTCAGGATATGGATAGGCTCCTCCTGGGCATTCTGGACGACAAAGCAAATAAGACATTTCATTCCAAGATACATGGCCACATAGGTCAACGACCAGACTGTGACTATCACAGGTCTGCTCTCATCACCTTGTTGTCCTCTTCACCGTACAGGACAGGATTACCTCCCTCTGGGAAGGTTGGACTTGGGGGAGGAGAGTCAGAGAAGCAGCTCAACACGTCCGGTATGTTCCTATAAAAAGAACGGAAAAATCACACGTGCCATTAATCACACTTGTGACATTATCTTCAGCTGAAAACAAGACCTGTTCAAGTTAAGATATATTATTATTATTATTATACAAAGGACTGACCTGGTGAACTCTTGGAAGGAGCGGAAAGATACCATGGCTCCCATACGCTGACAAGGGGGTGTAAAAGATGTGTCAAGCAGAACATCACTCACGCTGGCTACATGCACCATGCCGTAGTGGTTCAGGTTGGATGAGAATGACATCCTAAGGTGTTGACAGGGAGAGTGTTATTATAGGATTGTACCACATCACTACATTGAGTTCATAAAGTAGTCCCCATCCACCTTTAAGAGCCTCACAACAGTTTTAATCCCTTTGATTTTCCAGTTTGATCATAAAAACAGTTCAATGTCTCATGTGTTACAGGCAGGGAAGAAAAACTGAATGAGGCAGTAACGAAGTTCCACCATGACAAGTGAAAGCAGCTCTCCAGCTGCTGTCATTTTGTTTTTATTGATAGGTCATATGGGTTAGTTGAATTAAAACCAAGAAATTATTCCTTTCACAGGAACAAGGAAACTTAACCAGGAAGACCCATTGAAGGATTCACACAAAGATTTCATTTTTGTTGGTTGTTAGTCCTCAGGATTGTAAGAGGTCATCCCAAAGAGATGCACCGATTTTGAAAACACTTTAAGAGGTTTCAAGTCAAACCTGTCCACAGTTTCCGACTCTGAGACATTTTTCTTCTCGGCATTATCATCCTTAGGTTTACTATCTTGTGTTTTAAGGTCCTGGGCTTTAGTTTTAAGGTCCATGGCTTTTAGAGTGTCCAGGATCGGAGCAGACATTCTCCTGGCAGGACAGTCACAGGTTTCATTTCAGGACAGGTGCACTTGTGCGCAACAATTTTTTTTCTTCAAAATAACTCACATTACATCACAAATTATCCCCAAACTACTTAACAGTAGTTAAGAATGTCACACTCTTTCTCTCACACACACATACAGACACACAGACTGAAATGTTTGACACATAGGCTAAGTGCCAAAGGCCATGCTGTTGTCAGTTACATTAGGAAACATTGTACTTATTGATCAGACGACTGTCGAGTTGCAAAACCAGTTTCATTTTGGGAAATTTAACAAGCACCAACAGTTACAACATAACCAAAAAAAGAACTTGTTGACTTAAATCACCAGCAGAATTAAATGTGTAGATGAATTACTGCTTTGTCCATGCAGCTAGCTAGTCTACAGTCACTAACTAGTATTCTACGCAATCAAAAGAATGTTTACAATACCTGTTTAGAGTGGGGATGTTCCCTCTGCAATCAAACAACATTGATTACTAAGTGGTTAGTGGCAGGCATCAGGAGAGGAAGACAGTCAAGGTGCAACAATGTGTATGTGCCTGTGTGAGCATGTGTGTGTGTGGGTATAAAGTAAATGAAAATGTCTTTCTAGCAACAAACACATATTTCACTTCCTGACTGCTCCCTTTACAACATGCATCCTGAGATCCTAAAAACCTCCTTGTCCTGAGTTAAACTCTGAACAAAGGCCAAGGATCATCACTCTGAATGTGAAGGTTAATTCAGGCACATTAAATCACAAGCATGCAATGAGATGAGTGTGTAACGGCATTCACAGCGTTTCTACCACTAACTGCAAAAGGAAGCCAAATCCATCAGAGCCCCCACACACACACACACACAAAAAAATAAAAAAAAAATAAAACACAAGCACTGCAAAGCAAAACAAGCAAATTCCACAGACACGGACAAACATTCACTCACAGACAAACCGAAAAACAGTCACACAGGTTGGATGCAGGATATGAGTGCAACAGAAATGCCACTGTACTGTGTTGGCTATAGACTTTTTTTTTTCAAAATGCTAAGCATGGACATCAAAAATCCAAAGTTTGTCTCTGGTTTCTCTCTTGATCGTAAAGTTCAATACGACAGAAGATTTTCTTTCTCTTCCACAGCTTAAGAGAGGCGAGCGACTGATACGAGACTCTCAAGGCTCGGAGCTTTGCTGCTCATGGCACTCACACTTTTGACAAACCTACAAGAAGTATTTTCAGGAAAAGTCTTGCAAAATATCTTCTTTTGCACATGAGGAGCATTTTACATGACAGCAACGATGAACAATGACAGAGCCAGGAAGGTGGGAGAGGAACCGTGGCACCATGGAGGACTTCATGATTGCAGACTTTACACTGTGCTTTGAGTAGCCACCTATATTACAAAGACCTAGACATTGGAATAATGCAGTTGTCTATGAAAAATTGGCAGATACTGTACTAGAATGGCTAAAGCAGAGGTCATTTAAGATAGCTGCAGGTGCTAACACTGAAGATATACAGGTGTATCATAATAAAATTAGAATATCATGGAAAAGTCCATATCCAGTAATTCAAGTCAAATAGCCCCAACCAAGTATTGGATGTACAGATAGACATACTTTTCAGAAGGTCTTGTTGCATTGTTTCATCCTGTGTGTAATGGATCTATATAATGTATTGGTTTCACTTTTTGAATTGAATTACAGACTAAATAAACTTTTCCGTGATATTCTAATTTATTGAAATGCACCTGCATACTGTTACCAACTTCATTGTGGTGCCAGCATCAAATTCTCCATATTAAACACTGAATCCGGTCCACAGTGCCATTTTGGGGGTGGGGGTAGATGCAGCATGGAAGGTGATGCACAGCACATGAGCCGAACGGGCATTGTGTGTGTGTGTGTATGTTTGATACCTGTTGGGATGTGAGGTAGGGAGCATGAACTGGAACTCTACTATGCAGGTGTTGTCCTTAAGCTGTCGATGCTGAACGCTGTTGAGCTCGTAGGCAATGTATGCCCTGCGCACATACACCTGCAATTATTAGAGAGGAAGCCGCAGAAAATAAAAGTCAGAGATGTGAAATGACTGTTAATCACCACTAGTGATGTAAAACTAACTTTATTTGTAGACCGTCATTATTAGTCTCACCTCTAGGGCTGCCATCCTGACGACCTGATTGCTGTGGTAGAAGAAGTTGGGCAGAACATCGAAGATGGACGTCTCCGAAAGGATCAGTTTCTAGGGAAAAAAAGAAAGATAATTGGCCATTGCTTTTCAAAATGTTTGACTATTCTGACAACCTCTTGTCACGTCCTTTTACTATTACTGACCTGCAGATTCTCGATGCAGAATTGGTGTCCATACATGTCAATGGCAGAGAGGAAGATGGACTCCACCTGGTTGTGTCGTAGCTCATAGGAGGGAAGGTGGGAAGCTATCAATACCTAGGTACGGGGAATGAATGCAGAAGGACCTTGAGGTGCAATATTCCAAACTGTATTTCATTATACTATATCCATTACATTTTGTGACAGTCTCTTCCTGTACAGTTTTTTAGGTGCCTGACTGATCTATACATTTAATTTTGGTGAATGTTTGTTTCCTCCTCTTAAAAAACATCAATGTCTCCTCACTGCCATAGTGGAGAGTGGACAGCGACATCTGGTGGAGAAATTCTCACCATGGCTGATGGAGAAAAGCAGACATTCAATAATATATGCTCCCTGAAGTATGTTAAACCTAAACCTGAAGAAGAGCTTTTAACACATCGGAAGCGTTTATTATATTATATTCTTCTGCTTTCAAGTTCATATTCTCTCTGCATTTCTATCATGTGGTATACTTTTCAGTCATTACTACTAAAGCAAACCAAATGAAAGTTTAATTACTACTATTTAACCGTTTCAATGGAATTTTGAATCAATTTATCAGTAAGAATTATGACTAAATATCTGACCTGTCGAGCACGCAGGGCCACCTTGGCATTGGTTGTCTTGCTGAGTTGGGTCAGCTCAGTCAAAATGGCCATCAGCTCATCTGTCAGTGTGGGATCACGGCCACAGAGCTGGTCCTAAACACAGGAGATTGCAACATTACTAATTTGACATCCCAAACACTTAACTTGAGTTCAACAGAATGATCTAAACACTTAGAAATAATGTTCTATCTACAGCATGAATCACCTCTTTCCCATAAACACAAGAAACTACATTCATTACATTGGAATGGATTTACAAGAGCATAATAAGCAACTAATAACTGACTGCTTCTTTTATTCAACATGTTATACACAAAATTACACACACACAAACACACATTGTTCAAGCGGGTCAGTTTACTTTAACAAGCGGAACTTTAATTCCCTGTAACAAAGGAGACTTACAATCAGCATTGTAACCAGCAGGTTCTTCTTGGTGACTTGGGCATGGGAGAAGATGTAGTTGAGCACATTGGCCATGTCGCCTTTGTTTTCCTCACGCAGGGCAAACACACATTTGTCATAGTGTCCTGTTGAGAAGTCAGCACATGTCAGCTGTAAGATGCGGTCACAGATTATTTTACTGTGAAAGAGCTCCACCAAAAGGAGAGAATGAGTAAACGCAACTCTTCTGATAAACACAGGAGCACAAGCAGAGGTTAAAACCAACGCTTACCCCTGCGTGTTCAAACATGTCACCACAATGAAACTTTACAGCAGTGTGTTGCTCCTGTTCCTCACCATTCTGAAACTGGATCTCTACTTTCAGGTACTGTCTGAGCAGGTCCATTACCACTGCTTTCATGTGACCTCGGATGCCACTACGATACCTGTAGCAGAGAAAAAACAGTCTGGTCTGACACAAGGAAGACAGCAGAACTGACAATACAAGTCTGAGGAACAGGAGAACTGTGACTAAACAACTAATATATAACGTGTGCTTGTGCAATCTGTCACTTTTACTAACAAGACACAATCCATGACCACTATGTCAAACATTGCTTCATGTCGAGAGATCAAGTATGACACTCACTTCTGCACCAGCTGAACAATGCTTTGTGTGTTCATAAAGAAGACCTCTCTCTCTGACTTCTTGTTAAGAGTAGCAGCATGGCTGTCCAGGATGTTTGCAATCTGGAAACAAAGGAGATAAACCACATAAGCATTTAATCCCCACAACAGTGGAGACTCATAAATACATTATAATCCCTGTAGCACTGGTTATTAGTTCGCTTGGTCACAATATATCCACACTGTGCACAGGATCAACAACAGACAGCGTGAGCTCTAATTTGGGTGTGAAATTGGTTGTAAAAACTACTTGTATATCATTAGGTGTGTGACAGCAACGTTTCACTGTGACACTAATTATTGCACCGAGCTGTTTGCTTGTGATAAGCTATGCAGGAATATCCCATTCATAAGTATCGGATGTCTCACAACACAAGTAATACCAAATCTAAAGCAGTGTAAATACGTCTTTTCTCATTACAGATGTTTAAACATTACACAATCAATCATCCCACATTCACAGACAAGCAGACAGACAGACAGTGTTGTTAAAGCATTTGCACGTTACCCTTTTACTGACACATGCAGTTCCTCGGATGACTATTTTGAAATCCTTTGTTTGCACAAGAAACTGTCCAAAAGTCATGTAGGGTCACAGTGTTTCTCTACAGACTAGAAAACCCCAATCCATCTGGGTACTATTGAGAAACACTGACAAAGTAACAGCTATTTTACTTCAAAAGAAAGTTAGCAGTGGTAAACATTTACACTTGTTTTCCACATGTTTTATAGAGGGTTAATGTTGCAGCATCAGAAATGCGCTAAATCACTCCTGGGTTACTATTATGATTCCTGGCACATACATAAGAACATTAAGCTACGTGACAGGTGCTTTACTGATAAGGTGCTTTTGTGTGGGAATAGTTAGCATAGCGTGTGCACTGTTGTATGGTCACCTGCTGGCTGGGGAACTGGCAGAGCACAGACGTGATGTTGCTGGCATACTGAGCCATCTCCTTCTTGATGGCCTTCTCCACAGCGGGGGGGATGCGGCCTGACACACTAGTCATGATGTCTTGTAGCTCCAGCAGCGGCAAAGAGGGGTCGCGCATGGTTTTCATCAGCCGCTCCACCCACTCTTTCAACTGGAGAAGACACAGAGAGGACTGTTTATTTATTTATTCGTTACATGGATATACCCATGAGCTGATGTCGAGACAACCAGCAACCAGTCTTCCTGGGGTCCATAATCATATAAATTGTTACATAATACGGTGAAGATTAAAATAGAAAGAATACAAATAACAACAGGCAAGAAGATAACAACAATAAAAATAATAGAAAGGACAATTATTCAAATAAAGTAATTTGATAATTCTTAAAACAGCTCTTTCCTTGTGTGAATGTGTAGTGTGAATGTCTTCTGGAAGTTGATTCCATGAACTTATGGCCCTATACAAAACAGTTTTTTTTTTTGAGAAGCTGGAATTTGGATGAATTAAAGTCATGTACCGATAGCTTGCTCTCCTAGTAGGATTCTATATGTAAGACATTACTTAAAGTTTGGGGAGTGTTGATGTCATTGAGTACTTGGGTGTGTATGAATTCCCACCTTGCCACTGAAGAAAGGCTCAGGAAGACAGAAACCGTTCATGATGTGAACGAGGTGATCGAGCGTGTTGTGGAAGACGCGGTGTAGCTTCTCCCCTCTCAGCGCTACCGCCTGGATAGTAGGCAAGGCCCCCGTGTGCAGCTCTGCCTACAAGACAAATGTAAATTCTTGTAATACATTTTTTTTTTACAACAGTGCTACACTTGTACTGTTGTTTTATACACAGGCACTGTAAATGCTCTGAATACTGACAAGCTACTACCTCTACATTCAAGTGGAGAAAAAAAACGCAGCTACTGAATTGTATTTGTACATGAAAGAAATCCAAAATGTTTCATCTTCTGTGAGTAGTTACCTAAGCAGTTCTGACACGTTCACCACAAGTGGGCTCCTTCTACACCTTAAACCTGCCTCCTGACATTAGCTTGTTTCAGATACTTATACAGACACCTTTTCCCTTCAGATTACTGAGACTTCATCTTTGTTGGCAGCCTCAATTTCCTGGCTCATTGATGTTTTGACTTCATGAAGTTACTTGCACACAGGCAAACAATAGATACACAAGGCTCGGAGTAAATAGAGAGCTACTTTTTGTAAGAGAGGTTGTCCTCACTTGCTGAACTGATTTTATGAACAAAGTAAACAGTACACGTCAGCTATGACTTTGTAGCAGAGATACTGAAAATCTCAAACTGATGCAATCCACACTGTACCATACCATCATATCACCACATAAAGTGACGTTACCTGTTGCACTCTGCTTGGGTCATCCAGTTGCAGCTTGGCAATGACACAGCCTGGCTCCAGTGCAGCTCCAGTCCTCTTCACATAGTGGATACAACCAGATTCTGCAGCTGTCAGGGTCATTACCATCTTCATCACCTGGAAATCAAAAACCATCAAGAGTTTACATCTTTACAGTCGATTGAAAGAAAACAAAAACTTGCTCGAGTGGACAGCAAGCGTATAAGCAGTGGACACTGTACCTCTATCTCAGCGTAGCACTGGCCGGAGAACACATGCCCTCCATCCTCCACGGTGTACTGAATGATTTTTCCCGCTGATGGAGAACGCAGTAACGACGGATCATTCTCCTTTTCAAAAACACACGTCTTGTTTCCAATTGTGATGCGATACCTGATGTGAAAAACAAGAGACTTTAGACGTTTTTTACAAACTCACAAAGGTTGTGCCATTTCTTTGTTTTTATTAAGTCATTCTCATTCTGTAAGCTAAATTAAATGATCATTTTATTACTGGGCTTCATTTTCTCTTACCTGTCCACCTCCTCCTTCATGTAGGTAGTGTAGCTGCTGCCATCGTAGGACAGCAGAAGACCTCCGTCACTGAGCCGATGGACGTCGACCTCAGCTGAGGAGTGGTTCATGATGACCACGTAGGAGTTAGGAGACTGACGTGTCACGGTCAGGACGTACTTGGTACCTTCGTAGATCAACTCCACATCCACTGTATTGAGTAGTGTGTGCGCTGGTAGCACCTGGCCCCTGGTTACAGAGAGGACAACGTCTCGAATTTTCTACTCAAACAATTCATATGTTTTTCTCCCATTCTTGACGCTATGACGTGCCGTATCTATTACCTTTCCAGAGAGTGCAGGAAATTGGACACACTGTTTCTTAGATTTACATCTGCCACATGAAGAGCCCCGCTCACAATTCCCAGCATGGTGTCAGGACGCTCCGCCTGTAAACAACATACACTTTTGAATTCAAACTACGTAGGATGTACCTCAAGGTTTTTATTATTGCCTGACTCTGAACTCGAGTGCAGTGTGATTTTAGCACTCGTTATATAATATTGCAAACGTACTCATTCAAGAGCATCTCTACGTACCTGCATCTTCTCTGAGATGAGCCTGTCCAGCCAGCCTGTGTCGATGCTGTTGTGCTGAAAGCTTTCAGTCTCCAGCAGCTTAATGAGGTATTCCACTGTGGTCCTGAAGTCTCCTCTGATCGACAGCTCTTTCAGAGCCACCACCATGTTGCTAGAAAAAGACATAAAGCTGCATGTAGAACTGAACTGAAATGGACTCATGCTCATGTTAATGTGGATTTACCGGTGGAGATGCTTTTGGATGTACTCACGAGATGGCTTCTTCACGATTCTCTCCCCAAGAGAAGCAGTGTCCAAACTGGGAGTCAGCGAACTCGTGCAGACCTCCAGCTGCTGCGACACTGAAGTAGCCCCACACATTTTTATTGCTGCGGAAATTCAGCTCTTGCACTGTTCCAGAGCTCGGCTTGAAACCCTGCAATCAGACACGAACACCACATTTCTTCTTCAATAAGGCCGACCAAAAACCGTTAATTTAACTCAAAGGAAAACTTGAAAAAAGAAAGGAAAAATGTATTTGAAAGCCACCTATTTTTAAGGTTAGTCCAATTAAATACATGTAAAAATTGCCAAAATAAAAGGTAACAAAACCACAACAGAAGTGAGCCTTTGAGTGACCTTTAGCTGTGAATGTTTTGTATACCAGGAGGGACTGAAGCATACCTCATCGGGATTTTCACTGGTGATACGTGCTGCAATGACATGGCCCCGTGGGGAGGGGGCAGTTGACAGACCCTCAAAGTCAATGAGTGAGTCACCCCATGGCTGGACCCCATAAAGCATCCTGATGTCTTTGATCCGGTGTAGAGGAATACCCATAGCAATCTGACAGAAGACAGGGGGTATTAGGACGACATAAGTGCTGGATCTTACATTGATCAAAAACTCACTGATCCGGCTTAAAAAACTAATTACAGAAACACACTGTACATCGATTGTGAATGTATATGCTTGGAATGGACCACATAGATTTTCTCTGGCATCCTTATCTAAATCTTGTCAATATTGTGTCAGCTCAGTTCTCCAGACAACTAATAAACAACGTCTTGCTGACAGATTGCCCTATTATCGCCTGGAAAAAGACACCACGGCGTCCCGTGCCAGAATGTGGCACTCCCACAGCAGCGCCCAATCAGCTCCACAACACAGCTTTCCCAGCAGCGCTGCCCTTCAGCTTGACTGCCGCTGACCTATTTACACACAATCCTAAACACTGCAGAGCACACCACGTGACCTACTGTCGCTACAACCACTGGATCCTACTACACTGTATCTGCACGCTGCCTCCTTCTTTTACGGTCGTTCCCATGGAGACAGGGGGCCCCGGCTAGTGCTAGAGCGCTGAAGGCGGTGAAGCATACTAACTTTGTCTGCTCCTGGCTGGTCGCAAACCGCCTGTATTGAAAGTGATGGAAGGAGTGCACTATTGTTAGCAGTAGACTGACCTGCAGCTGGGCGGCAGGCAGGTTGACATCAGCCACCATCTCAGTGCAGGGGTGTTCCACCTGCAGACGAGGGTTGAGCTCCAGGAAGTAGAAGCTGCCGTCCTGGCTGTAGAGGTACTCTACTGTACCAGCGCTGACGTACCCCACCATCTTAGCCAGCTTCACTGCACACTGAGAGGGGGAGAAAAGAGGGTCTTCTAATATCATGGCTGAATTTGTTGAATTTAGATCTCCGTTATGAAGTACTACAGGTGCATCTCAATAAATTAGAATATCATGGAAATGTCCATTTCCAGGAGGGTCAAGTCAAATAGCCCCAACCAAGTATTGAGTTAATATAGGTGGACATACATTTCAGGAGGGCAACATTTCCATAATAAAAATGCTTTTTAAAATTAACTTTATTATTTTCTGATTTTTTGAGATCCTGAATTTTTGGTCTCTAAATAAATAAAGACATGAAATGTTTTATTCTGTGTGTAATGAATCTATATAATGTATTTGTTTTACTTTTTGAATTGAATTACTGACATAAATAAACTCTTTCATGATATTTCAATTTATAGAGATGGACCTGTACTACTTATTTCTATAATTGCTCTGCTAGATGGGTTTTACATTTTCCATGTCCTCAAACACGTCAGAGGTGGCGATGGTAGCAGGAGCCTCCTCTATGATCTTCTGGTGTCGTCGTTGCACAGAACAATCTCTACCAAAGAGGGAAATGGCATTGCCGTACTGATCAGCTAAGATCTGGACCTCCAAGTGGCGAGCATGCTTGGCAAGCTGCATGACAAAAATGGGCGATCCTGGAACTTCTGCCTGGACCTGGAGAGCCAAAGATGAAGTAAATCCATACAGTCAGGAAATGCACAAAAACCTATTGGAAATCTTCTCTCTAAATGTTATTTTTGTTTCCTTTCTTATAGATTCCATTGATTCAATGTATTGGTTTTTTTTATCAATCTGTTAT
Organism: Trachurus trachurus; assembly: GCF_905171665.1. Lineage (NCBI taxonomy): Eukaryota > Metazoa > Chordata > Actinopteri > Carangiformes > Carangidae > Trachurus > Trachurus trachurus. The sequence goes on along the minus strand of NC_139903.1, from coordinate 12,571,580 downwards.
TGGGGCCTCCACTTGCCTGTCTGAAAAGGTTAGGCAAATCATCAGCTGAGTTGACTTTACGAATGCCTTTTCCTCCACCGCCCTCTGAGGCCTTCACCATGAGTGGGTAGCCGACCTTCTCAGCAGCCTGCAATGGAGAAACAAAACTTTTCAATATATACATATATATGTAAACACAGGATATACAAAGGCATAGAGAAACATTCATTTGACACTGCAAACTATGAGTTGGGTGACATGCTTACTTTAAGGCCATCCTCTACATCCTGGATGCAGCCCAGCTCGTACACGTCATGAGGAACACTGATTATCCTCTTGTTCTCTGCCCAATCTACCGTGAGGCCTGAGAATGGAAAACAGTGCCCATATTCAGCATACAGACATTCCCAAGACACTGTGTGATGGTCAGAATTTTCTTTTCTGAAATTCTTTTCTCACATGAATCTTGCCTGAAATACCACAGTGTGCAATAATGCTAAAACTGCATAACAATAAAACAAAGTCGGAATTATCTGGGATCCAGAAGAGATTGACATTTTTTGTATAATAAAGAAAAATTATTTGTGTTATCAAATCTCAAAATAAATAGACAGAACAGAAAACTGTGCCCTACCTGCTCCACTCCATGGCAGGGTTGGGATGCCAGCTGTCTGAGCAACAATAGAGGATGCGATCTTGTCTCCTAAAGCCCACATAGCCTGACTTGGGGGCCCTGAGGGAGGAGGAGGCAATAAAACAAGAATAGGATTAGTAAACCAGTTCTAGGTGTGTAAACTAACTGATCAACAAAGTGGTAAAAAAAAAGAAGAGTCTCTTACCCATGAAGGCAATGCCGTTCTTGTGAAGCAGCTCTGGGAGTTTGGGATTCTCTGAGGCGTGACCCCACCCGGCCCACACAGCCTGTAACAACAACAGAATGGCAACATTAATTAGTGAAGTTATTGATTATTGCTCCAAAATCATAGATATGTTAGTCATGTAGCAGTACCTGAACAGGTATTCGTTTGGCAATGTCCAGAATGAGCTCAACATTGGCGTAGTTGTTGTTGTTAGTCCCTCCTGGCACCGGTACGTAATGATCGGCCATCTTGATGTACTCTGTGAAGGACAGACACATCATTTGTTAATGTTGTTAAAATATCTGAAGAATGAATCTACTTTCCCAACAGGTAGTTTACAGCTTTCACAAAGTATAAACCACTATAAAAGAGTGTGAATGTGAAAAAGTTAACATGGTTCCTTTCAAACATTTATATGATGAAGTTGAGGAGCTTGGACAAAGGGCTGAGAGCTCAGTCAAGTCTAGCACTGTAGCAAACTTTCTCAGGTGTTTGTGCTAAGGCTCACCTGCATTGGCCTTCAGGTCTTCTGGGGTCACCATGACAACAAAACGGATTGCCCTTTCATTGCGAAACATCTCGTAGGCCCAGCGGCGGATAGAGCGCATGCACTTGACGGCTGCAATGCCATTGTTGGCAATGAGCACCTAGAGAAGCAAGATAACATAAGATAAGCAAGTTATCCATGTTCATCAAAAACTATAAACACATAAACAGAATATGCTTCTCGTTTCATCAAACTTATCATAGCACTGTGTCTTTTGATTGTGGTGGCAGCACGAGAAGTGGCTTTATTTCTAATTAACTTTCACTAGTTGTAGACATGGCACGTCATTGAACTGGACGATTTGTTTTTATGTGCTCAAGACTATCACATCATATGTGTCTATATGTACAGTGCCTTTAAACGGGCAGCCCAGTTCATAGCAAACACAATTTGATACAGAATTCTTCACTGGTGGTTGTAGATACATATCTGAATGTGGCATGTTTGGTTTCATGATTAGCATTTCCAGCATGTATTCAAGATAGAGCTACATAAAAAATATTCACCTTCTCGATGACTTTGTTACCACCAAAACGGGTGACAAATTCAGCAGGAGAGGCCACGGTGAAGTCCCTCTGCAGATCAATACGCCGCCGATCTCTGCCTTGCTTCACCAGGTGCAGCCCCGACATGCTCGGCCTGTTTAAATAAATACAAAGACGCCGTGCAATGGCCTTGAATAACTGCATGTAAGGAAAATGGAGGATTGGTGGCTGTGCTAATAAAGAGAAAATAACTGAACATCACTTTATATTGAGCATCTTACAAAGGTTAAGGGCATATAAATGTAATCATTTGGTAACAGCTTCTTTAAGACAGTTTATAAACCACAGATAAAAACACTGATATCTCCTCTTCAGTGATAAGAGACTCACGAGCAGGTAGTCTGACTACTGTGTCTTATCTTAGAGGGCCCATATTATACAAAACCCACTTTATACTGGTTTTGTAGGGGTTATATGTGCTCCTGTGGCTCTGACGCCTGGAGGTGAAAAAAGTCTGTCCACTCCCTTAATTGATTGCTTCACTTTTTTTGAGATCTTGTACCCATACGGGCGAGTTGGAAATGCTGCTGATCCTGACATCAAGAGCAGCTAACTCCACCTCGCGGTACCTTATACATCTTTTCAGACATGACGATAGTCTCATAAACTACTGCTGAGATTTAGAGCCGCAGATTTATTTGGGGGCAATACTATATGAATACAATGTGGTTGGACAACTTAGACCTATGTGAAATGGCTGAAAAACAGCATAACAGCATGGGACCTTTAACTTCCTCGCTTGTCGGCTAGATACAATCTGCAACTGTAGCTATAAATTCAAAAAAGAACAGATCACATTGTGCACAACAAGTCCTCAAACATGTTTACATGCTTGGGCAAGTGCTTCCAACAGAACTTGCACAGCTCTATGCAACGAGCTCCACCCAAAAGCATAGGAGGGGAGTGGGTAGTACCAGGGGGAGGAATGTAACTATTGGCTAGCGGGTGTGGCAGCGCCTGGGCTCGTTTGGCTGGCTGGCCTCTGTGGCCTGATACTGCATTATTGCATCACTGTAGTGTAGGGGTAACCGGCACGAGGCACAAATGAAGCTCCGACTGAAAGGAGACTCTGATTTCAGTCCAGCTGTGAAACTGTCAATTTCTCCCCTGTGAGAGAGGAAATTATGGGGGTGGAGGAAACTGACATCTCCAACCAGTATTACCAGTTTCTAGATTGCCATACCACACACACTTCTTTTCGTTAAGCCCCACTCTCTCACCATTTCTGTCCTTGTGAAACCTGACAGAACAAAAAAATTTCTGAGAAGGAACTGCTCCAGGAGATCCGAATGCATTTTATATATTATGTGATTCTGATATTGCAAATTGCAAATAAAATGAAAATTTCCTGACAACCACAAGAGTGAGTCAGCAGGCATCTGCCTGTCCTATGTACACATGGTTGCCTGAATATTAAACCGTAGAGAAGAAAACCTATTAGCAACAGAAATGGAAAAATGATACTTTCCAGTAGGCAGTTATTTACATCAGCATGACTTCCTCATTTGAATCTCAAATCTTGAGACCAAAACCTTGCATAAGGCTTTTGAGGAAAATGTAATTCACAGACACAGAGCTGTGAAAGTGACAGTATTGTGAGAGGTCTAGTAGAAATCCCAGTGAAAGACGTGTGGCTGGCACAGGAGACTCTGCTGCTCTGTCACTACTGAAGGGCTCCTTTTCGACTGGGGGCGGAATGGGAATTTCTGTGTGTGAACATTTTCCAACTTTTCCAAAAACCAAACACTCTAAAGTCTCTGCCTACTCTCCAGGCCAACCCTCACAGTCTGAGGACACAAAGAATCCCTTAAGCAGCGCGCTGCTGGTGAAACCACATTTTCACATGCATGGTATTCGATACACGTTCTTCACAGGACAGTCCCTTCACAAAGTGTACTCTAGGTGTACCCTATTTGTATCTTACATACTTCCATATTTCATAGCAACAGAATGTGAATATAAGTTGCTAAAAGGCAATGTGTTAATTAGCCTACATGTTATTTCAAAAGTGAAATGAAATATAAAACCATTAAGATAATATTTCCCAAGTTGTCAACATGTTTTAAGCATCTTTTTCAGAATGCCAAGACGAATTATTACAGGAAAAATGTGCATCCACATATAGGAACCCTAATATCACAATCAGGCAAGATAATAAAAATATTTTTTGCAGTAACATGAGGAAACATTGTAAATAAAATATGAAAGACTCAAGGTGATGGATTCTAACCTTAGATTGTGAATAGGGCCGTCAATATGGTCGAATCCCATTTCAAAGGTGCTGTCTGAGCTACCAGAGGATGGTGAAAGAGAGCGTGTCTCCTTCTCTTCCAGCTGTATGTCCATCTTCCCCTGGATTTCATCCTCCGAGTTCTCCTCCGACACTGATCCCACCAGGAAGTGGGAATGCAACGCCGCTACAGCAGGGTTCTTCTTGGCAGCACCGTCCTGTTGTGCCATGGCTGGACGACACGAACAGGCTGCAAATACTGATGAGGAACAGAACAAGGAAAGGCAACGATTATAAAGGAGACACAGAGTCCAAACAGCAGGGTACAGTGTGACACGAGATCCCCCCCCCTTTGTTGGCGTGTGATGCTGTTTGTCATATTGCAAAAGTAGTTTACATAAACTGAAGCATCTTGATAATGCAACTGATATTGCAACACTAGCACCCAGACTGTCTGGGAGCATTAGCACACTGTGTGCAGGTTTTTAAAATGAGGTGCAATCCGGACTGAACATGCCAAACAGTTTTATATCACAAAGAAGACCAGTGATATCATGCAATCCATCCCAACCACTCTGGCACTTTGTGAACCCTGTATCCTCTGGTCTGTCCTTACCTCAACTTACCCACACTGCACTGACACTTTATCACTGGGCACGTTCTATTGGTTCAATGTTTATATCATGAATTAATTGTCTTATTCTTCTCTGCTGTCTTATTGTTTGTCTTATGTTTTTACTTTCTGAATATCTCCTCTTCTTCATTCAAACAACCTGCTAGGGGACAACAGATGGAAATGAGCCTGGGGCTACAATCTGGCAGATTTACATTCAGATGTCCATAAATATGCACGTCTTCTTTTCTAAATAAATAAAATAAAAAATTAAATTGAAATTGCAATGTGCATAATGCTTTGTCATACTGTTAGCATAAGCCACACAGCCACAACAGAAGCATATTGTTTCAACCCTAAATAACTGCAACCCCATGAAACAAAATAGCATTAGAAAAACATATATCTAAAGACTTGTAATCTACAAAGCATAAATGCATGTAATTCTAAAAGGATGCAAACAAAACACTTTAAATCAATGCAATGTAAAGCTGATCACGTGCCTATATAAAACATTAGCCTAATAGTTGAAAAAATAACATCGTCTGCACTTGTACTGTACCTCCCTTACCTTTTCGTTAGCGTTAACAATGTTAATTTACATCAGCCTGTGCAAATGTGATCATATCTATACTATCTAGCTAACTGCCGCGGTGCCTAACCCAACCTGCGTCTCTGTTCCTTTACATTACATTAACATTACGTCGCTGCATCGACGTTTGTCCCCACCCCACCTGTCCGTGCAAATGCAAATGTGAAAGAAAAGTCGACTCTCAGGTGCAGGCACGCCTTACCTATCGATAGCTGCTTGCGGGACCAGAAAAACAAGCCGAGCACCGCTGCCAGACACGCCGCAAACGTGAGCCAAGGGAACATCACAAACTGACATCGACACCTCGCATTTAACCTGTTAATGAACCGAAACCTCTGACGTAAACCATACTGGTCACTGACGTAATTAACGTAACCGATGCTAACCAACGTCCAGTTCCAGCAGCTAACTACCGTAACTACCGTAACTACCGTAACTAACGTTACCGCCGGTCATTTCAAAGTTAGCTCTCCAAACAGCAGCCGCAGATAAGCTGAGACGCGGTAGGTGTTAGCTAGCTTACCAGCAGTGGCTAAGACAATTATGAAGCCAGGCAGTGTGAGCTCTAATGCAGCCCTGCTGACTGTTTGTAGCCTACTGTACTGGTTTACTGTACCGGAGCTTGTGAACGCATCTTATGATAAACAACTCCCGGTAACCTAATCTGAGACGGACATCATCATCATCTAGACGAGCAAGCAGCAACTCACCGGTGGAGATGAACCGACAAGTAATCCTGACAAAGTTGAGTCCAAGAGATCGATAAGTTTGCTAATTGCGTCTCTCGGGCATCTCAGTGATGATGGTGATGAAAAAATCACATCATGATGAGGTCACACTGCTCCATCGGACGCTTCAACAGCAGAGAGTGGGGTGATGTGACGATGCGCAGCCAGGTTACTCACGGGCGTTCAACTCTGACCTCAGCTTCCGCTATAGAAACAGAAGTGATAGAAAAGACTCCACACACACGAGCTAGCACATGCACCATAGATGCTACACCACAGGCTAGCTGCATATTAAATTATGTTATGTTATGGTATTGGTTCTTTTTAAACTATTATTTCTTGTCTGTCAGTTTTTGTTAAATCATTCAAAATAAACATACACACATTATGTTAAACAAAATTGCTCCTTAAGTGTCATCATCTAATCAACTACTCTAAAAGTTTTATATCTCTAGTGCTATATTATGTTATGGTTGTGATTCTGAATTTTAAAAAAATACTATAACACTGTTTGCCCTTTGTTATAGTGTTTGGTTGCTGTGATTAGTTTGAGTGGTACACAAAACCATCAGTATTAGGATAGTCAGTCCAGTCAAATATAACAAAGCTTGATTGGCAACATCATCCATTGTAATAGCCACATGAAGGTTTCATCTTTCATCTAGCCTACTGCCTATGATAGTTCGTTGTACAGTGAATGTGCTCGATCTATTATATGTAGATCTAGAACGGGCTCATCCACAGATGACCAATCAGATACATGTAAGGTGTTTGTGGGTGGGCTTAGCTGATTTATTGGAGGGGCGGGTCCCGGAAGAGGTGGTGCTGCTTCAGGCATGTAGTGCATGTGCAGTTTACAGTGGGACAAAGCTGATGTCGGAAGCGGCTTTAGACAGGCACTGCACGTGTGTTGTGGAAGAGGAGACGTTGGGCATCAGATGTTTTGGGAGGGTATCATGTGTGGTCGAGGGTAGTTGTGAAAATGCTTAAGCTCACACGATACAAGACCGCCGTTCGTTTACAAACACACATTACGCGTGCAGTTATGACTAAAGTCTTAGCGTGTGTCGCATTAAGTGTGTGTGTGGATTGGAAGAGAAAATCTGCCCCAACTCGTCTTGTAAAAAATCATTCAAATTGCCAAAGATCATTATGAAAGATGCATAAACATTAACCTCATCATGACACTTTCAAAGCAGCATTCATCTAGCTGGAATCCTATTAAGATTTGTATTAGGCTATAACAATAACAACAGCCTAATACCAAATGTTCGTGCTACCAAGACTAACGCTGTATACTCGTTTTTTTGAGAAAACTTCCACAAAATGATCAAAGTTTGAATTTCTATATCCGAGGACTTCTCAGAGTAGCTAATCGCTTTTCAGAATAACTCACCACGAGAACTTATAAGTGTTGCCAAATATGGGAGACCAGGGATGGTTGTACTGTAACACTTTTTGTCTCAGCTCCTATAACTTGCAAGGTGTTCATGGTAGGGCTCTCAAATTTTGACACAGAGTAGCCTACCCTCATTTGTCCACTACAAATAGCTATGCCTGTCCAAAAGATTAGTTTCTTTATACCTAAAAAAAAAAAGAAAAGTTTTTTTTTTTTGCTGTAAAACCTACACACTTCTTCATACAGCCACGCAAATTCGCATGCAATGTCAGGCAGTGAGTGGGTACACATGATCATATTGATCACATCATCTAGGCCTATTGGTGAAAGTCATGCTGTTACAACCATCCCCGATCTCCCCTATTTACGGTTGATGCAATTTTGATCCACCAGATGGCCTCAGAGGCCATTAGTCTGTCATTAAGTTCTGTGTAATGGTAGAAATCTTTTTTATATCCTTTTATAAACTTTCTTAACTTTTGTAACTTAAAGGATCCAATAGTTTGCGATTCTGGTAATAAAAAATCAATAATTAACATGGATAGGAAAAGCAATTAATAAAAACAAAGATCCATCTTGATTTTATTGTGAGATAATTGTTTGGCATGTTTGTAGGTTTGTTCTCTGCATTAAACATTTTAATTCAGCTTAGTGTCATATCTCAGCCTTTAGTGATCCATTACAGTGGCTGCTAACAAACACTGCTGTTAACCATTAAAAATTAAACACATTGATATCTTCGGACATGGTCTTCCATTTTTCATTTCCATGGCCTGTGAGCTAATAGGAAGAGAACTGAGATATAAAAGACATACCCACATACCCTATATTAATGTATAGGAGTGGGTGGAATAAGGCTTTGTTAGATAATGTAACAAAAGCACAAAGGCAAAACGAAACAAAATAAGTTGTGTTATTAGTATTTATTTTTGGATACACCAAAACTTTATTTGACTGTGTAAGAAAATCCATTCATCTGCAATAATCTAAAAGGAAGCTCTCAGTGTTCACCATCTAACTTTTTATTGCTGTGGAGCAGAAAGTACTTTCAGACTTTAACTTGTAATTTGTCTGGTTAATTTTATTTGAAAGGCCTTAATGGTAAAAGCAAAGAAAGCAGTACAGCCACACCAAGCTTACAGCAAAAATCCAGTCACAGACAGATGATGTAGTGCTTTCAGAAAGTATTTAGACTCTGTAGGCTACCTTAGATTTATCTTGATCATCTTTGAGATGTTTCTTATTTGGAGTCCACCTGTGGTAAATTCAACTGACTGTACATGGTTGGGCAAGGCACAAACCAGTCTCATATGACAATGCAGAGCAAAAACCAAGAGACAGGCGTTGTACAGATCATGTGTAAGAAAGTTACAAAAGGACAGTCATCAGTGTTGTAATCAACCAATCTGGGACTCATGGTAGACTGGCTGGGCGGGACCCAGACTGTGAGAAATGAGATTCTCTGGTCGGAGAAAATCAGGATTTAACTGTTCAGCTTCAAAAGGAAACGAGGCACTTTTCATCACCAGCCCAATACAGTTCCACTGGCGAAGCATGCTAAAGTTGATTGATACCTTAAAAATCTACACATCCTTGTAACAACACCCTGTCAGATATATAGTAGTGCTTTATTCATGATAACACAGGCTTTTAGATAATATCCTTGTTAAGTGAATTATTGATGGTAAACTTCAGATGACATCCATATTCTCTTGGCCATGTTGACATTTTTATCTCTGCACTTTCAGAATAATTTACATCATCTATGTCGAGTATTCGTCCAGCATGCAGGAATATGTTATCCTTGATGCACTGTGTTGACATTGGGTCATGCAAGGATAATGAAACAGGCCTCCCTCACTTTAACCCTGATAGAACTCCCCACAACTGCAGGGAGGGACGCTGTCAGACTGGGAAACTCTGCAGTTGACCTTCTCGCTAGTAAAGAAGCTACGCTCAACCAAGGAGAAAATGCACTCAACAGAGGCATGATAGGAGCCTAGCGCAGAGGGAGGACTTTTCAGATCAATTTTCCTCCTAAGAAACCACTTGAGGTTTCTCTTTTTTCTTTAGTACCAGCAGCTACAGTTGAAAAGGAAACAATATTGCATGCCATGTTGTCTTGATGGAAGAAAGATCACTAATTGAAAATTTGATCTTTTAGTGAGTGTAAACCTTTTACAAGGTTTTAGTAATAGTTCAAAACTGTAATATCTCTTCTCATAATTAACAAAATATAAATTAAGCTCTCGAATTCAGTTTTAAAGTTTCTTGAAGAATATAGGCTAAATGTTGTCCATTTAAAATTCAGTTTTTTTTAACATTTGTGGTCACAATCTCAAGTTGCATTGACTGAACTGAATTGGGATTGTCCCAAATGTCACAAAATCCTAAAAGCTAAGTGCCTTTAAATGTGTGAATACTCTCGATCCCAGGGTCATTTCTTTTTTCTTTTTTTTTTACATACCACTAAGCCTTCAAATCTTGATTGGTTCCTGCCTTCCTGGTAGCTATACAGCTTATCTGTATAGGGTCGCAGGGGAGCAGGAGTCAATCCCAGCTGACACATTGCTCCGCACATCCATGCTAGTATCAGGCAAACAGACAACACATCATTAGGGTAACTACCCACCTTTTATTACTTTCATAATGTGATAACCTGCTTGTCGACCACAAATAATTTACCCAGTTGCATCCAGTGTGATAAATGACAAACTTTACTCTTTCAAAAATGTAGAGTGAGCGAGGCATCTATTTTGCATACATAATACAACTATCTGCATTTGTTTGCATGAATAGACAATAACCTTTGCAAAAAGCCAGAAGTGGCGTATCTTTTTGTCACAAGGTGCCATGACCCTCTAACTGCCTCCAGTTAACTGCATAGTTTCTCCATAAAGCTGTTTCTCCCTGTCCTCAATTTATATCCTGTGTACATTAACATGCATAAAAGCTGTTTGTTTATATTTTAAAAAATCTGTGTGAAAACTTAAGTTTGTGGAAATATTTCAGAACAATTTTTATATTGACTAAATTAGTCAATATGTCATTTATGATGCATTTATTTTTCAGTGCATCTTGAGGAGATTTACTTGGCAGGGGGGTTAACAACTCAAGTGTAGCTTTGCTGTCACCAGCAGAGATGTTTTTGGAATTGCCCAAGCAGTGAGTTGTACTCATGCATAAGGAATGAAATGCACAGGACTGCAGACTAACTCATTCACCTTTATTGCTCAGCCACCGTTGCCAAGGCCGGGAGCATGACCGTAGCAGATGTTGCACAACACTTCTGTTAGTCTGTGGAGTAAGACACACAAACACATGAAATGTATTGTAGAATGGATATGTCAGTGTTGCATTCATTAATTTGCCTTTTCATTTAAAAAAAATGGCCATCCTATGTGACTGGAGAGAAGTGGCACCAGTGCAAAGATGTGGTCTAAGATTACTGTCCAAAATGATTAGTGCAGTATAAAGATCATTAGGTTCATATTTCTCTGTCTTATAATGCATTTGACTGGCAAAAAGATGCCAAGAATGAGTAATGAGGTCAGAGGGACGGCCAAGGCCTAGACTGAGAACATTCGTAAGCCAAACCAACATGGAGAATCAAGAACAGGCCACAAAGGGTGTAGCCAGAAGAGCTGATGTTACCAAAACGGAATTCAGAAGAACACAAACAGTCCCGACCCGGCGGTACCACATCACATAAATGAGTCTAGATCTCAAATTGTATCAATTTCTTCAACGAAAATGAAACATTTGTATATAAATATAAAATATTAGTAAGACAACTGCATTCAATGTGAACAGTATCTTTATTTAATTGTGAAAACACACACACACACCCCACACATAAACACACATAAAAAAAAGACTTGGACCCTAAATAACTTGGCAGACTACCTGCTAAATTATCTTTACTGAAGAGGTTTTTCTTAAGTGCTGGTAAAAAAAAAAAGACAAAGAAACCTGAGTTTGCAACATCATGAATGTGCAACATTACCCTCCAAGTCCACGGTGCAGCTTTGGTACATCAATATATTGTGAAACAAGTGGGGCAGATAGAATTTCCTCATATCTGGTTGGCAGGTTTAACAGTGATCAGTTACAGTATTCAGTCTCAAAAAGGCTTTGATCAGTCGTGTTTTATACAGTATGTGAAAATTAAAAGGACAAGGGCAAAATATTTATACAACTGTACATAATGAAGCATTAGAAATGGGTTTAATACATATTTAAAGCTGATTACATATTTCAGTGTTATTCCATTTGGGGGAACTTGGGGTAAACGTTTTGTAAAGTTCACTTTCCCAAAAAATAAAATAAAATGTCATGTTTATTTCAATATATATAATACTTCCAGGAAGCAATAATTTGAGTTTTTGTGAATGAAAAGACACCCTGATGTCAAGGTTATATTATGGGGCAAAATGTAAATTAATTCATGGAGAGACTAGGAGCCTAGGTTACATGTAGCATTTCAAATGCTTGCTAGCATTTTTTCTTTCACATGGGAGTATGTTTAGGTGTCTTTTGACCAGCAAATCACCAGATTAGTAAATTTTAATGATGAAATAGAAATAAGTTATATAGCAGCAACATAAGTTTTCTCATGAGAATTTAATTTTAGGTCATTGTAATGTTAAACATTTCAGAAACCTGTGTCTCATCCATCACCAATTTACTGTGGAGTATGTGGTTTATCAAGTCCTCTAACACTGTTATTTATGTTTTGCAGTTCATCCGTGGACTCCTTCACAGTGCTTTTCTGTGGCGCAGTCTTGTGGTTGGCCTTGGCCTTGTTGCTGTGGTTGTCATACAGTGGGCCTGACTCTCTGTTGCCTGACTTGCACAACTCAGACAGTGAGTTTGGACTGCCAGCTGATTTGGTTGTAAGCAGGCTTGAGGTGAAAGAGGTGGGGATCTGATAAGGGCTGAACCGCAGCCAAGGCCGAGAGCTGTGGAAACAGTGGTTTCTGGTGAGCGATGAGGTGGCAGAAGAAGTGGGGAGAGCCGGGGTGAGCGCGGCTGGAGCTGCCATGTAGCGGTATGGATATGACAACAATCCTCCAAAGGGTGATAGTGAGATTCCCTGTAATGAAAAAAATGAGACTTAATTGAACACCATGGAGCTCCTTACTTCTTCATTGTGAGAAAATGAAAATATTACTTTAGCTTCAGTGATTTGATTCATTTGAAATTGGTTCTAATCCTTTCAAGTAATTGTGTAATATTCATCACTCATGCTCTGTTCTACACTGGCTCTGACATGCTTGTAGCAAACACAAGTTTAGGTACGTTAAATAAGTTTTCATGTGTTTGGGAAAACTCCAAAATGGCATGTCCTCTTGCTTCATGTTAATTAGAATAATTGGATTAGAATAATGCTGTGGAAAAAAAAATAGTTTGTCACAGGTTCAGTAATGTCTTCATGAAATTTGGCACAAACATTCATTTGTTTGCATGAACTAATTACTGTAGCTTCTTGTGGTCAGAGGTCAAAGGTCACTATGATAGGGGCGGTGTTTAGCTCAGTTGGTAGAACAGCTGGCACATGTGTTGAGGCTACAATCCCGCATTGAGCGGTCCTTTCCTGCATGTCATTCCCCCCTCTCTGGCTCCCCATTTCTCTCTTGACTGTGCTTCCATTCAAGGCGAAAAAGCCCCAAAAATATACTTTAAAAAAAGGTCACTATGATCTCATAAAACACTTTTGACCCTTTCTCAGTCATCCATACATTGCAATTATCACACAATTTAACTCAAAAGTCTATTAGTTAAATCAATTTATGATATTTGATATGCAAATGTTCAGTTTCCCTGTTGTATGATAATATTCTGCAAAAACACTCACAACACATTACTCAGCAGCACTGTAACTGGAGGGATTATGACCACATGTCCAGCAGCTTGGCTGATGGAGGAGGCAAAAATGGTCGTTCTTGTTGCTAATGTTTGCTAATTGCTCGGTCAGAATGGTGATAAAGGTTTTAATTTCAGACCTTTCTGTTCATTTTTTTATGGGACTAAAATAATTAAAGCAGGATCAATTACTCTGGACAATCTGCAGATTCCACTCTGCATAGTTTTCACTTATTAATTTAGTCATTTTACACAGGAATCTCAATGAAAATCAACAGTTACAGTTAAGCACTCTTGGGTAAATGGAAAGACACTTTGCTGTTGAGTAAGGAGTAAGGAAGTGTTTTTTTTTATGATTTGAGGACTCATCTCGAGGAGCCAACAGGCATGAACTGCAGTTTATGACAAATTTTATGAGAGCACAGTGCTCCTGCAGAGGCGTACCTGAGATGCCAGCATTTGCTGTGACAGGTGAAGCATGAGGGGAGATGAAGAGGTGATACTCTGAGGAGATAGACCTCCAGCGTCTAGTTCATTTGTTCCAGACAAAGAGGAAAACAGAGGTCCCACACCCATAGCGGGGAAAGCCTCTGGCTTCATCGACAACTGTCCAGGCTGAAACAACAAAGGTGCCCCAAATTTAAGAAACTGTTGGCTGTGTGCACCTGAGAAATCCAAAGTCTGAAGGTGAGCAGAGCTGAGGGATGACAAGCCCTGTGTTTGCAACATCACAGGCACAACACCGTCTTTGATTTGCTTTTTTGAAGAGTCCATCTCCTTGGAGAACGTATCTTCTGACGCTCTAAACACCGGCCTTTCTTTTGCAGTGTCTTTACTGTTACTGGCGGCAGCTCTTTTCCACAATGTCTCCTCGCTTTTCAGACTCAGAGTATGTTCAGCCTTGGAACAGCTGGCTTCAGCAGTGTCCTCGTGTTGTGGGTCAAAATCTGAATCACTTCCAGTATTGTTCTCATCTGTGAGAAAAACAACAACAATAAATTATGCATAATTGTTTTTCAAAGAAGATTTTTTCTGCCATGCAAGTATCTCATTTGAACTTAGTGGTGACAGAGGTGATGGACACTTGAAAGAGAGATGAATTAGTGCAAACATGTATAGCCATGAAAGAGACAGTGTTCATCTGTGACTAACCCCAAGGCGCCAGGAACAGTTGATTCACTGAAGCAGCAAACTATTTTCATTGCGTCAGAGTGAGTAAGACAGTAAACAGTGGTTGGAATCAACTTCCCTCTATATCTGCATACTTCAAACTGCAGCACCCTACTCCTGTGGTGGTTAAGATGCATATGAGGTACAGTAAATGTATTTCACTGACTGTTATATGTTGATTGGGCGCTGGTAAGTTGACTAGATTCTGTTTTTCTTTTTTTTGTTGGTTTTGCTTTTTGTTTGTAACCCATTACATATTGTGTCAGCCATCTTCAATTATGTTTTGCATCTTGAAGCCATAATAGGCCTTTTTCTTTTCTTTTCTTTTTTACAGGAGGCTGCTTTAATTTCAGTGTCCTGCAGGGAACGTTCACACTGACCAGGTTTAATTGGACACTTAACTTGAACAGAGATGTTTATGTGTTAACACCTGTCCCTTTTTAAAAGGTTAAAAATGTCTGCTGTAAAAAAAAAAAAAAAGGCTAAGAGATTAACTGATGGATAGATGTGGGGCATCCTCTACATTGTAAGTATTATTTTTTTTTTTTAATTGTTTCTTTCTACATTATTTATGTTGTTAAAAAGACCATTTCACAGCAGACCTTTTGGTGATTTGGTGAACACCTGACCTGTCCTATTCTTCTTATAGACTGTTCTCGTGTCTGCTGTCTTGTCCTCTTCCACCTCTTTGATTTCCTCAGCCCTAGAAAGTGACGACTCCTTCTCCAGAGTGACGTCCTCTTTCATCTGGTGCCCGGGATCTCCATGTATACCTTAGTCTGTGTTCAGGGTCAGAATCAGAGAGAGAGGCTGTTCCTGCTGCTCTTGTTCAGTTGGCTGAACTCCTCTTGCTGGGTGGGTTGCTCCTCAGGTTCCTCTTCAGGCCTCTCATGTTGTGGAGGCGGTTTTTTCTTCATCCTTCCCCCGAGCTCTGTGCTGAGCTCACAGTTTATCTAGAGCTGACTGCTGAGCTGTGTTTTCCAGCTCTCCCAGTTCCCCCTTCAGGAGCAGCTCCTGCTCAGATGTTCTTTGTTTGAGCGAGGCTGATCTCTTCATCAGTCGTCATGTGTCTGTCTCAGGTTAATCTTCTGCAGCAGTTCCTCTGACACCCTGGCAGTTCTCAGCCTGCTGCTTGGCGGTGAGAATCATGGCACGAAGCTTCTTGGAGAACCACGTTCTTCTCTTTCTCTCCATTGACCTGTGTGGTGAGCTTACAGCTGAATAAGGGCTGTTTGTTGAGCAGAGTTTTCAGCTTCTTCAGCTCTTTCTCCAGAGCCAGTGGCAGCAAAACAAGTTCAGTGTTGTACCTCAGCTTTTGAAACATGTATATTCAAAATTGATCTAAAGCTAAATCAAGACAACTTTTCTTAATTTTAATTTTGAATATCTTCATAAAATAAGCCATCAACTGACTAAAACGTGTACATGTAACAAACTAATTTTTTATGCTGAAAATGCTCTCGATGATTTTCAGCTTTATTTACTGAATAATTTCTTAGAGTGTGTGTTTCAGGGATTTTTTCCCCCCTCTCATTCCAAATGTTATCATGGAAAAACAAACAATTTTAAAACCTGAAATATAATATATTTAACCCATTTAGCCACCACAGAATAGCTCCACAATATCATAAAACATTAATGGGTTCAAAGTTAAAACTTGGAAAAGGGGTTCATAAGGATAAGGATAATGAACATTGCCTCTCTATAGAGAGAGAAGACTGTAAAATGTAACATGTTAGATAATGGGTTCATAAACACTTAATTGCATTAATAACTGTAAGTAAACCCACCTTGACAGGTAGGGGTGGATGTCAGGGGGCTGCTCACTAACTCCCCAGGAGAATGAAAAGGATCACTGGTGCTGGGTTGTTCACAGGAGTCATCGGAATCAACACTGTCCCGGTCCACTTTACTTTGGTTCTCATGCAGCAAAGACACGTTTAACTGTCTATTCCTGTGGATCACACACATTTATATTAAAGACAGACTCACACAGGCGTGCCTTTATTCTGCTGTGGTGTTTCTTGCTGACAAAGCAATTACCTCTTTTCTCGTCTTCCATTCCCAGAGTCTCTGAAGCCTTTGGCAAAGGGATTATTGTCGATTTTTAGCTGTGTAATCTATATAGCGGGGAAAAAAGTTAATCTGAGAGTCAGTCAATGCAAAAGTACACCGACAGATTAAATATAACATCAGAAGCCACAAAACACATAATGTGGACCTGATGAAGGCCCCATTTTCCACTCCAACAAACGCCAGACTCATGTTTTTCTAATCTCTCCACACAAATAAAATCCACATCACTGCACGCAACTAGAGGAGGTCTGCGTGTGGCTGTGGGTGGGTGGGGGGGGGAGGGGAGGGGGGTTACCTTTTCATTCTGATAGGCAGTGACAGCGATGAACTCCGTCTCAGGGAAAACGTAAGTCCGGAAGGTGCTGTATGGAAGCTTCATTATGTCGTTGGCTCTCACGATATGAAATCTGGGTTGGTATTTATGCATGGAGTTCAAAATCGTCTGGGAAAAATTGAAGTCACATGGCACATTATTAAGTTATAAGATAGCTAGAAAAATGGTGGTTGGGAATAAGCAACAAGTTCTATCCACTTACAAATCCGTGCTTGTCCGAAATGTTGTTGGTGAGTTTGAGTTTGTGGAAAGCCACGGGCTTGCTCATCCACTGCTCCCCTTTGGACGGGCTGTCAGGGTGGATGTACATGCGCTTTGGCATCTCCGGGTCAGCTTTTCCAGCCACCATCCAGCGGGAGTTGTGAAACTTGTAGCGGCAGTCATCGACGGCCACAATGTCCATCAGCAGGATGTACTTTGCTGTTTCATCCAGCCCCTCCACCCTCACCTTGAAAGCCGGAAACATCCTCCTGACAGCAAAGAATAAACCATCAATTGAGATTGTGTCAGAAATAAAAGCAATGCTGTAGAAAGAGGGCATGCAAAGAGTTTATTTTTAATTTCTAGATCAATAATGGCTCTTTCACAGATAAAACTGCTGCACTGCTGCGCGCTCTTGTTTACTTACCTTCCAGATTTTGTAATAACCATCTCTGTTCCCATTTTGTGAAATTCATTCCATAAATTCTTTGAATCCAGTGTGACTTTTGGATCATCATCCACACCTTCTTCTTGCTGCAGGCTCTTCAAGGAACTCGAGTGGGTTGTCGCCGGATGCTGCTGGCGGCGGAGAGCTGCGTGCAGCCCCGTGTCAGAGGCAGAGGCAGCGGTCCGCTCCGACAGAGGCGCGGGGAGGGAGGCGAGGTCCGGGAAACTCAGCGGTGGGAAAAACGAGGGCTGAGCGACGGATAGAAAGGCTGACAGGGGCAAGGCACCGGGTCTGTGTGCGTGAAAAGGGTGGTAAGTCATGGCAGCGGCTGTGTCAACCGGATCTCTCATCAGGGCGTCCCATCACACACTGAAAAGTCTCACTTGCTGCTGCTGCTGCTGATGATGCTGATGATGCTGCTGCAGGCGCTCGCGTCTACATCCATCCTGCTGCTCCAACCTTTGCAAGAGTTTTTAAGTTTTGCAGCATGAGCCAAGAAGGTTATAAATGGGTAAATGCAAATGTCCAAAGGCCTCCAGTTACTGTGGCAAAGGCAAGCCAAGCAGTATTTAATGTAGTCGCTGGTAGATCCACCAAGGAGAGGAGAGGGCAGCGCACTTAGGAACCATATGCCAAAGCTGCTCACTCAGAAAGAGCTTGTTAAAACTCAAGTGCCACCAGGGAGTGAGCACACAGAGAGGGAGTGAGGGAGAGAGAAAGAGAGGCAGGCAGAGATGGTGTTTACACTGTCACACGTCTGTCCAGCCCGGCACACTGTACACTAATGAAGCACATTTCTTAGAGAGCGCCTCTCACTGACACTGTTTCTACTGGGCGTGGTTTGAACCGCTCAGACCGAGGGACGGTGAAGGGATTTTAGGGTTAGATGGGGACAACGAGCATAAATAGTATAAATAAGTAGCATCGCATGAATGAAGCATGTCTAATAATTTCCTTTAAACAAAGTTGATTATGGTGATAATGATATAAGTGTCTATAAAGTCATTAGACATTCTTCTTCAGCCTTTTTTGATTCTCCTAATTTCCCCAAATGACAGCCAGGATTTTTTTTCTTTTTTTAAAGAAATGTGGCCCTGTCCTGATTGCACCTGAGATAAATGGACAGATGGTAAAATTAAAACGTAAAAAGAAAAAGAAAAAGAAAAAAGACTTGTGTTTGATGAAGTGGGTCTGCATGGGTGTGTTAATTCATGCGGACTTGGCGCCGGTTTGCTGGCGTCCCACAAAGAGCCAAGAGGTCTCTCCTGTCACTTCACATTTAGGCAACTCTCCAAATCCTCACGTTGCCTGTTCCATTTTTCTCCGCGGTGCAGCTGCACAGGGCTACACTCCTCTAGCCTTTGTGAACCGGGAGAAAGCCTAAATAAATGATGAACAGTAGTCAAATCAGAGAATCTGAAGGAAAGCAGCACTTCTCTTGACAGATATGAAAACTTAGAACAATTAGGCTCTTCAGTGACAATACGACTTGCCTCTGGTTTTTGCCTTGTTGCTTAAATTTCTTATCTCCCTTGTTTCTGGATTACTCTAAAATAAAACACAGGGCTAGACTTTTCAGTTAGTTTAGTGGCGTCTAATTTTTGGAAACAATAACCCAAAACCCAAATTAAATTCACATAAGAGTAATTTATTTTATTATTATTTAAAGCCACTACCAAATAGCTATAGGGGGAAATTTTTAGTTTCTGTCTTCTAGATAGATGTGAAAAGGCTGTCTCATTTTTCAATATTTTTTATATTGTATTATATTTATTTTTATTTAACACACTCACACTCACACTCCTGTAACACATAATGATTTTATGGCCTCTGACTTTACAGTTACCATTTACACATCTGTAAGCATTTTATCTTGATAAAGTGAGATATAATGTATTTTAAATAAAACAGTCAATCTCCTCATTTGAAGTACAGTGGATCTCAAGTTTGACCACTGAAGTGGTTTTAGTAAATCTCTCATCCAGTCACTCAGAGCATGTGACATACAGTTTACATGACTGTGTTATTATTTAGAAATTCAAGATGTAGAACATGATACTTTAATGGCTTTCCTTTTGGACAACTTATCAGGACAGAAATATCACACTCACTCTCATAGTTATACACCCTGTCCCAAATATCTTCTTTTCTTTCCTGTTTGTTCTTTCTTTTCTTTTCTTGTTGGTGGAATGTGATTATTTTACCTCAGTGACAGTATTTACTGAAATATGGGGACTGTTGCATATTAGTTTATAAAGCGCTACACATGCTTTGTCTCATAAAGAAGTGCAAAAAGACGAAGCGGCCTCTAAGGTAACATTTTGGCATGTGACTTGCAATAATTTCAACATTTTGTTAATTTATTCTTAGTCCTAAAGCTGATACAGTCTTGCATCAGAAAGTATACGCAGTGTATCTTTGCCATATTGTGGATGGCATATGCAGTTAAATCTCCAAGACATCTTGCAAGTTCATTTTCTCTTTGGATTGATTTACAAATTAAAAAAAAAAAAAAAGCCAGTGTTGTTTTTTTTCTGTGGGTTCAACTACAGTGAATGCACAGTGAGGAGGAGTGTTGCTTGACAACTGCAAGGCAGGAAAAGCTCAGGTCAGGATAGGAAGTGATCTCAGAGGTCCTACAAATGATGAATGGCTCCCGAGACAGTGAAAGGTAATAACTTGTAATCAAAGCCATAAGACGAGCACAGAGAAGCGTGATAGAGAGAAGGAGGGCAGGAAGACATCATTCTCCATGCTTTTCTGTGAATATTCACAGAAGTATGTGGTGTGCATTATAGGTTGTTGCCAGCAGTCTTCCTTCCACAACATCATGCCATAAGTTTGGGGCTGAGGAGGGGAGTGGTGGTGGCGGTTGGGTCTGCTTTTCTTCATTCAGTGCTACTGTGAGGGATGGTCTGTGACACACCACCATTTTTCTCTAGTGCAGCTCCAGCCGACAGCACGAGAGAAGCGCCAGAACAGGAAGGAGACAATCAATCTGAGTGATGTTGCGTGAATTTCACCTCTGTGGTCACAGTCCACACCTGGGACAGATTCAGAAGAATGTTAGGCCACTGAGGGATCCTGACAAGTCATCCAAAGGGCAAGTAAGTAAGTGTATGGCACATCTGAAGATAGGAGATCACTGTATAACATTCAGGAGGAAGAGGACAGGAAAAGAACTTCAGTGAGGACTTAAGGCCACACCGCAAGTGTTGTCTGGGCTCTGTACTGTCTGTGTTTTTTTAATTATGACTTCTTTTGGTAACATGATGGACACCACATATGGATCTGTTTATCTTGAATGTAAGATCTAGACGCTGAAATCACTGTAGCTCCGTAGGAGGAAACTAAATTACCACAGAAGGGCCAAATAGCAAGTATTAAGTTTAGGAACATTTTTTTTCCTGCAGACCCATTTGACTGACTTTTATTAAAACCAACATGTGTTCATCGAACTACATACATTATACTTTATGTTTAATGTGGAAATATCAACGCTTGTCGGAGTGATTCATCGCAATGTCAGTTTCTCTGCCAAACCTCAGACTTGATTGGGCGTCTGTGCTCCAACTGATGAATTTAAGTGTTATTCATTAAAAAGAAAAAAGAAAAGAAAAAAGGTTAAATGATTGTAACTTTAGTTTCAAATGTGTTTTGTTTTACTTTCAGTTTCCAGACAAGTCATGAAACTAATAGTTGAGTAATTTTATTCAGGAATCTTTAACAAAGTTAACTTTGTAATTATTATAGCGACCAAGTCAAATGTTGGAGCCAGGGCTGAAAACCCCCAGTAATCTTTCATTGACTTAATTAAATATTATTATATTATTTAAAATATAATGCGTATAATACATGATCAACCTGTATTGAAAAATAAAATGTATTGTCCCTTACTGAATTGATACAGGATGCCAACCCTAATGGTAAACTATGTTTTCATTTGCCTGGTATGCCATTGGAAACAAGAAATCCAAAAGTTTCATAAGACATAGTAGAGGAGGCTATTTAATCAGAATGACAGGCAAGTCATCTGTTACTGTCACTTGCCACATCATTTCCCTGAAATAAATAAATAAAGCTTGAATTAGACAAACCAAGCAAGGATTAAAAAAGCAAATTGTGTCCAGTTCACAGGTGCTGAAAACATCATCATGTTTGCTTTATATCTGTTCATTTTCAATCTGTGTAACTTTATTTGAGCGACCACTAAACTGAAAGTCGCATTAAGATCAACCTGAGGTTCTCCAGCGTATTAGAGATCAGCGTTTAGATAACTAGTAGTACACCAGACACATCCAATCATATACGCACACTTCTCCTGTGTTATCCTGCATGGAAAGCCTTGAAGCATAGTAAGCGTAGTATTATCAGGCCTTTCTAAAGCCATTAGCTCTGAAGTAGACCGGTCAGAGGTTATTACTCTGGCTTGACCTCATCCTTACACGCATCACTTCAGCTCTACCTATTTAGCTCGAAGAGGAAATGAATGCAGGATGGATGATTACAAAATTGGTGAGTGATCCCTTGTTGCTTTAGTTTTGTGTTTTCAGGATCATTTAGTTAATGTCTTAAACTCACTCCATTTTCAAAGCAACATATATTTCAAAAGCAAAATCTCAAACAATATGACAAACGCTCAGTGCCGGTGCTCTCTGACATTTGTGCATCCTCTGTTACCACACCTATAAGTCCAGTAAGAAAAAATAATACTTTTGATTTGAAAATGTTTTAAATAAATTTTTTCTACAATGGAACAATTGTACATGTAATGGAAATATGAGCTAGGTAAGCTGTTTATTTGGTGCAGGTGGGATGATTAACATAATTTTGGTGATATCTTTAAAAGTCAACCAGCAAATATATTTGTTAATTATGATAAAACACTCTTAATTCCTTGATTTTAATTTAATTGCTTCAAATATGACTTTGGACTGAGATTGAGGCTCACAAATGCAACGGTGTGGCCATTACGTGTAATTTACTTTTTCAAAAGTTTTTATGAAGAAATAAGAAGAGAGCAATATGTTTCTTACAGCATTTTAATTTACATTAAATCCATTCAGTGGCTTATGTGCGTATATGGACTGACCTGTGAGATGGACGGACGCGTCATCTACCAGATAAACCTAATGCTGCAGTAATGGATTTTGGGTTGCATTAACCCATTTGTTGTGGTGTTTCATGTACAGACTCTGAGCGTCTGGGATTCCAACCTAATCTAATGACAAAGAGGCAGAGACACAACTAATTATAAAGAGAGGGTCAAGTCACTGTTCTTGCTGCAGGGACTATAAATATATAGACACAAATTTAATCAGGGCCTAATAGACACGCTGTAGGAGACGCCAGTCAATTCTAACCATCTTAAAGCCTCGTGAAGTCCCAGTGCAAAGTGGCATTGCCTACAAAATGTCCAGTGGCTCTTGAACAAAAGCATGTTGTGTTCACTTAATCAAATTAAGAAATATTTTTGCTTCCTAAACAAGTTAAACATTTGACTCATTGGTATGGCAGACAGGCTTCTTCTGTTGGCAATGAGTCTAATGCTTAATAGAGTTGACTCCCTGTTGAGCCACTGTCGCACCACTATGACTTTGTTTGTTTAGAGTTATTGGATTTACAGGAAGACGTGTTTTCCTACAAATCCATTTAACAGGCTTTCAGAGGGACTGACAGTCTAAAC
The DNA here is from genome assembly GCF_905171665.1 of Trachurus trachurus. NCBI lineage: Eukaryota > Metazoa > Chordata > Actinopteri > Carangiformes > Carangidae > Trachurus > Trachurus trachurus. The sequence continues at coordinate 12,548,307 of NC_139903.1, read as the reverse complement.
AGTGACCGCTGGATACGTGTGTGGCTCTCAACTTCGAAGCTTCAAGCATAAATTCTGAAACTATCAAATTGCTTCCATACTGTCATTATTATAATGCACAGCCTTGTCATGTAAAACCACTTTAGAGTATTTATGAATACACTGCACAGCTAAGAGAGTTGGAAATATAAAATATAAACATATTAGTTTGTGCTTTAGATCTACATTTCATGTGAACAAGCTGTGGTGAAGCCATTATGACACTTAGTTGGACACAAACATGTTAATACATCTTTTGAGAATAAAACAGGTCATGATATGACAGAAGACATTAAAAGTTGCAAAGGTTTAAACCTTTATCTTGTGGGGAGCAGGAGATCTCTGGTTGTTTTGCTGCATTAGATTCGCTATTAAATCATTTACCCCTTGTCTCGCTAAAGCTACCACTCCTGTGGTTGTTTTTGGGATCCAGAAGTGTCAGGAATCCCCTAAGAGGAAGCCAAACGGAGGCTTTTGTAGAGCTGCCTTTTAACCCATCTCTACTGCACCTCGCCTAAAAGTCTTTTTGGAGCATCATCTTTCTGTTCCTTTTCAGCTTTCTCATAGTAGCAGTTTGTGACTCTACTGTGCATAAGACTTTCAACACTTTCTGTCTTTTTTTCTTTCTAAAAGCAAAAAGGACCTTTCATAGCCAAAAAAGCCTGCCTCCATGCTTGAGGGCATTTGACAGTGGTGGTTGGGACCTGAGAGGACAAGAGGGCTCCACAACACTCAATATTACATGAAACCCAGCGTAGCTGCTCGGCACTCCGGCTCACTTTACAGAAGAAAAGCTATACCCTGTGATGATTCTGTACATTTTTTTTTTCAACATCGATGCACCTAACTTCAAACCCTCCCAGTTTTTTGTGTTTTATGTTATTGTTGCCAAGTGCTTGGTGGGAAATGTTGGGTCTCTGTATACAATGTTATAACAAGAAGGTCTGGACCTACTCGATTTGAAAAGTGCTGCCCTTGAGATAACTACTGTTGTGAACTGCTGCCATACAAACAACACTGACTTGACACTGACACACACATTTACTTGTTATAGTTGCTGAGTGCCCAGGCAGTGCAGCAGCATGTATTACTTTAAGAAAATACATCTAACCGTCAGTTGCTGCATTTAAAGTTGAGTGACTGAGTGATAGATATGACACACACACACACACACACACACACACACACACACATATACATATATATATATATATATATATATAGAGAGAGAGAGAGAGAGAGAGAGAGAGAGAGAGAGAGAGAGAGAGAGAGAGAGAGAGAGAGAGAGAGAGAGAGAGAGAGAGAGAGAGAGAGAGAGAGACAAACAATATTGGTAAAGTGCAACCTCTACATTCAATGAATGGATCAACTGAACCCCAGTGCACAAGCCCAAATATCAGAGAAATTCAGTGTTTCTTTCTGGCTTACCCACTGCACGTTGTTGTTACTGTAGCCCTTTGCTGAGTAGCCTTTACATCTAGGTATATCCCACAGCTTTACCGTGTTCCATAAGAGGCTAAAAAAGGCTGATCACAGTTAGGGTTCCAGTGATCCCCCCATTATATCAGGTTATTGGGGCATAGAGAGAACTAAGCCAAGGAAAAATCCTGTATACCAAGTCAATTTATTTTGGATTGCGATATAATAAGATCACAGACACTGGTGGCTAGAATTAGGTGTCTTTGCAAAGTGCCTGAGCTCCTAGACTATTAAAGGATGAAGAGCTCAGTAAACTGAGAAGACCTCAGAGTTGAGTTTTTGTCATTTCAGGATGTTTTGATAATGAATGGCTCATTGCCATGGAGGAATTGAACTGCTATGCGTTTCGTATATAGCAACTTGAAAGTGCTACACCAGATTATTTGTCTTGTCACACCTAATTTATGTCCTTTCATGACCCCTCTTAGCTTTGTTCCACATTTCAGGTTACATCTGTGCTCTGGGGATTGACCAGTGGCGACCTCATACCCCCAACAAGATTATCTCAAGATTCACACGAAAAAAGAAAATATTCAGTCAACTCAGAGAGACAGAGTTAGATTTATTTTCAGTGTCTTGCTCTTCCTTACCCAGTTGACCCAATCTGACTTCACTATCTGTAAATTATCCTGTTTATGTCAAAGTTTAAAAAGGTTTCTCTCCAGGCCTCTGTCAGCTGTCATGTCAGCGCTTGCTACAACCCACCACCACACCTTTATCTCTGAAGGTGCCGGTATGCAATCCGGCTCAGGTTCAGTGCAATGAGCTTCTCAGGAATCCTGTTCTTGTACACCTGTACATCCAGGTTAGGGTTCAAGTCAGATTCTCCATCTGTCTCTAGACGTATCACACTCATGCCATGTGAGCAGTCATAATAATTTCAAGATGGGGTGGATGGAGTGGACAGCAAAGGATACGGTGGCAGGACAGGAAAAATGCTTCTGATTGATCAACATAGAACTACAAAAATGTACAAAATTTCCCAACAAGCCAAGTACTATGGGAAATTGTAGATTTTCTGCCCCAGTACCTATTATAAACTGTTGGTATTTGGGGATTTTTGTATCCATGTTTAAAAATAGAAAAAGCACGCACATCCAAGTCTAAACGCTGGGTGCTGGACAACACATGTAAATGATAAGAGAAAGGAAAGTCCGCACACCAACAACAGCTCCAGAGCAATAATTTATTATCACCAAAAAGGGAGGGTAGCGTTTCTAACCCTAACCCTAACCCTTCCTCAGACTAGAACCCCTGTATCCATGTTTCCCAAATGATGCGTCATAAATTTCCTCAAACAACCACCACAACCATTTAACTCATTTTATAACATTGACCGATCAAGTATCCCTTTATGTCATGTGCTTTGCCCTTCATTTATCACACATAATGATCATAATCAAATCTTAAGGTCTTTCTCTTACAGTAATTACCTACCACCTCATTCTGTTGTGTTTTATTTTATTTATTTTTTCTTGTGTGTATATATTAGGAACATTTATGTCATGCACATTCACAATTTATTGTCCTTGTCATCTTGCATTATCCACCACTGCATCAACGTCTTCTGTGAGGGCATGTTGGCAGTCCACATGTAGTCACGGCCCTCTGTCACCAACACTTGAGCCCCTCTGCAAAAGGCTGTGTAGGTTGCTTCGTAGTCTTTGCAGGTTAGCTGGAGACTTGTCGGTGTGTTGTTTGTCGGAGTACAGCTGGGGTCTGCTTTCCTTTACAGGGGGGGGGGGTTTGTGTTGAGTACGTGAAAGTGTTGGCGTCAAAAGCAGCCGACAACACTGGCAGTGACACAGGAGGCATCGGACAGCTCCCAGGCTTCCAGCGCATCCTCCTGCCTTCACTCTCACCTTAATCCAAACTGAAAAGACAACACATTCTAGTGATACAAATTCAGTGACTTGAGAGCTGTCTCCATCGCCAGCAGGGAATTAGGAATGAGATGAGTCAACTGTTTCTTTTCAATACTCCCCTCTGTGTTTTTGCATCTGTGAGTGTCTGTGTGTGTGTTTGTGCACATAGCCAGATTTGGCACAATGACAAAAACAGTAAAGGACAAACAGCAATAACAAGGAAGATCAGACACTCGTGTCTAAAATGAGTTCTTTTGTGCATTTGTTAAAGAAGGATTCTTAGACTTGGAATCAAAAGAGTAATTGCCTTTCTTGCCAGTTTTGCAGCTTTGATTTTGCTTTCATCCCAGATACAGTGCAGTTTATATTTTTTTTATATCAGAATTGGTAAACATTTTACTGGACGGTATACCCTTTTCTATTCATTTTGCATTTGGCTCCTTCTATCTGCAAAAATCATGACACCTCTACAGACAGTCCTTGGCTGACATGATCTAAAATGGCATGTCAATGCCAGCTGTCACTTTTTAAATAACACCATGACTCACTAAGTCTAAACAGTAACACTTAGGTTAAAACACACATTTTTCACTTGTCGGTCAGCCAAGTTGACCTCACAACTGTCCATATAACAGCTGTAATGTGACCAAACCTGCACTGACAAGACCACCAATGACCAAACCTCAATAACAGACATATTGTATAGGCTTTAAAAAAAGAAAGAAAAGAAAACATTCTTTCAAACATCTCCCACAATAGCATCAGTGACTTACTTTCTGAAGTGTCTCTACCTGGTATTCTTGAGGCAAAAAAAACAGATAAACTCTGAGGCACCCACAGTGTCATCTTTGGCTTCATTTCACATGTGCAGCAGCAGAAGCTGTCGGTCAGTTTCCTGAAGAGTCAGTCAGTGTCTCATCCGGTATTTGGTTTTCCACACAGGTTACCACTATCTTGGCTAATGTGTCTGTCCTGACAGTCTCTGGCAGATACATTAGTCACTTAAAAAAAAAGATGAAGAAAAGCCCAGTTAATTTTGATGTTTGCTTGCTTCTCTTCCTCTTTTCCTTTTGAGCACTGTCTCCTAAATTTCACCCTACAATATTTGTGCCGGTCACCAGTAGATAAAAATGTCACAACATAAATCAATTAATTAGTACCCCCTAAACCTCCCTAAAATTTCTCACCTATCCCTTTATCTATGCAGGGTCGTAGGGGAGCTGGAACCAATTCCAGCTGACATAATGAGTGCAGGGTATAACACGCCACCAGTCTAATCACAGAGGACATGTAAACTCTAACAGGAGGCCCCAGGCATGGGAATCAAACCCAGAACCCTCTTGCTGACCATGCTAGCCAAAGTACCTCTGTGCCGCCTATTCCTGAAATTAACTTTATAACACTCAAAGACCTTTTTTAATCCCATGCCCTTGGTTTTCAGTCCTAGAAAGCCTCCGCATTAAACCACCAGAGATCATAAGTGTTGGAGTCAAACAATGGGGTCTGCTGTAAAATGTAGGGCAAGGGAGATGTTTTTAATTCAGAGGATCTGTGATTAAAAACTCATTCATAATTTACAAAAGATTGTTGCCTCTTCCTTACACACAGAATACGTTTCCACTGATTCATGAGATTAAGGTCTGGACACAGTTTAATCAGGTCACTGAGATTACTAATAGACCTTTTCACAAAAAACAGTCTCCATCTGGGTGTCAGACAGGATAACACTCCCCACCTTTCATTCACAGTGATGACCCTCTATGGCGTTATAATCCAGGCTTTAGAGGTTTGAATCAGAGTAAGAGCCTTATACGGCAGATAGATCAGATGGACATGTGAGAGCAAGTATGTCCTGAGAGGGCACATTAGCCAAGGATTAAACACAGTTTTCTGTCATGCTCACACATGAACAGAAAAACTGCCCTCACAAAAAGAAGACTAGCTACCCTCTTCACACACCATAAACTTCTCAGCAGGTCACCTCTGATTGGCTAATCGTGGCCTACAATTCTCCATGCAATCTCATTAGGTTTGACTGCTGAAACGATTTTGTGCATTTTTTTTTTTAACACTCTTACACACAAAGCCTTTTTAGAATTGTAATATCTAATGTTTGTAAATACAAAATAAAACACATTACCTCAGTTTTTACACATATTGCCTCATTAAAAAAAGGTGCCATATTTGTGCAATGTTCTTCCAGACACGGGGAGGGATTATTAACACCATCCTTACACCTGGACAACTCAATCTGCCTAAACCTCTTCCTTGTGTGTGTGAGGTGAAATAGATTTTTCGGGGGAAACTACCAAGGGATTTAAACATGGTAAGAATCTTAACCTCGTCAAACCTTTAAATCCAGCTCCAACAATCTTGGGTCACATCGCTTGCTCTAAAAAACAAACAGTGTCACAACATTTGTTGTGAGCAAATGGCTCTTCTCACAGAAGCTATTTCCAGTTTCCATGGTGGGGGAATCGGACAGCAGCCATTGTTGAATGTTACACCTACTGAGTCCAAGGTCATTGTCTTGACATTATTTGAATAGATCAAATCATAACAACTTGTTAATTGTAGTGAACTACATTAAGGTGATTCAACAATACAAGACATTTACGATTAAACATTTTGCAGATGATGACCTGTCATAGACCTCAAATAAAGTCTCTATGGCCGTAAGAGATTAAGAGCTATACCCATAACAGCTGGTCATTTTGTCCTTACCAAAAACATTTGTCCATTCATAGATGTGCAGTCTGAACAAAATTATTTCAAATATACAATATGCACATTCACCTTGTTTTTACTAGTTTTATTCAACTGATCAAAAACAAGTAGTAAAACTGTATTTGCAAAAAACTAATTTGGAAGCATTTACAGTACATTCCATACCGCAGTAAACAACACAGCTTTTCAGACATTTATAACAAGATTAAATCACAGCCAGTAAAGTGGGTAATGGGAATAATCAACTTAATTAGTAAATCAATTACCATAACCTACTATATTAATCCTAAATCCAATTTATCTTTATTTATTTATTTATTTTTATTAAGGAGTTATGTATTGTCTTTGCCCGTTGTTACATCAATAATTATCCACAATTTTACTTCCTGTTGCTTCATTAGACCCCTTTTCAAGACACTGTGGCACACCGTTTGCTTGATTGATTCATTACATTGTTTTCTTTGTTTTTAGTTAATTCGGTGTCGTCCTCGTATTTCCTGCATAACCCCACCCAATTAAAAAATGACTGGATGCCTCCTTTGCTAGAGTAAAATCTGTGCAAGGGGCCTTTAACTATTGTAGTCAATGATATACATAGAATCCATTACAAGAAATTAAAAAGATTAAAAATAATATATAACATACAGAATACTAAGAAAGAAAGAAGGTCACTCCATAGCGCTTTCTCAGATTACATTCACTCTATGCACATGCTCTGCAAAGTGCAGAAAAGGGTGACTTTGAGCTGCAGGCAATTCTGTTTTTGTCCATGAGCAAGAGAGTGACTAAGTTAGTGGATGGAGAGACACAAGAGAGAGAAGAAGACTGTGGAGGAAGACGCCGGACTTTGAGAAAGAGCCGTGAAGCGTAAAACAAGGGTGATGACTGTGTACGGAGCGAAGGTGCCATCTGTCTAATTGACTGACCCCTCTTGTCTGATCAAAAATGTACATCGTGGAAGTGCTCCATCCAACGGGAAGGTCCATGTGATCCTGGCTGACAACACAGACCATAGTGTCTTGAGGCGTCAGTGTGGAGCCAGACCTCATGACCTACCACCAAGGGAAGCCATTGTGTTGCAACAAGTCCCCCTATTCATCAGTTATCGTCAAGATCGGCAAATGAACATAACTAGAAGCATTCTGATTCACCACGAGATGCCCATAAACCAGACCAGTGCCACAAAACAGGACCAGAAAGGCAACAGGTAATTACATTAGGGCATTTATCACATAAATAAAGTAAGGAATCATAAGTAGGCCTATCTGTGGGTCTAATCTTTCATAAGAGTGAAATATCTGAAAAAAAAATGATGATGAAAATTGTTTTTGATCACAATCCTGCCTTATTTAGCATTCTCATTTGAGTCAGAGCAAGGGAGAAAAGGAGGGCACGTCACCTCCCATCATCTGGAGAAGTTTTTCTCTTCGTAGCACTTACTCTGGAGCCTCCCAAGAGTGGCAGAGGGCAAGGCTGTTGAAACACCACTGATACTGTCAGAAGACAGAAGATGTCTCCAAAGGCTGTGACACTCTCATCCACCCTGCCCCCCCCCCCCCCCCCCCCCCACTCCCACCCCCGCATTTAGAGTGTGAAGGTGCCAGATGAACATCAGTGTAATTTAATTATTGATATTTCATGGGACCGTCTAAGGGGAGAAGGGAATGTAAATGTTTGTTATGTAGGTTGCAGTTACGGAAGAAAGAGTGAGAGGAGCGGTCAAAGAAATTAAGGAAAAGGCCACATAAGGTATCTACGTTTAACATATTTAATTCCATATGGAAGCCTCTGTTTCTCCACTCATTTATTCAGGTTTTTCCTTAAATTTGTCACCGGTCTGTGTCTGCTTGACTATCCCAGTAAATGCTCTTTGAGTCATTAGAGGCTGAAAGTGAAGGGATTTACAGATAAATTGTAAACCCACTAACATTAAAGGTCGTCATTTTAATGTCATATCCATGGGTCCCCTAAAAAAAAAAAAAAAAAAGGAAAGTGTAACTGTCCAAATGCTTACAGCCTGGATTGTAACAACAGTGTGTGTATTGGGTATTCTTAGTAGAAGGCTGCAGTGGACCTGCAAAAGACTTTGCTGGAGTTAGTTGCTTCTTAGTTCCTGCCTCTTCTGATTCTGTTGACTGCATCATAATGTCATGAATATGAGGGAAACAGCACTGGCGTGTAAGAAATGGGCTGTTGGAAGTATATGCATATTTGTCACATTCACTTTGCTTTCCAAGTCCCTACTAGTTTGCTGTGATGATTATTTGTAGGATAGATAAGGAGGGGGGGAGCAGAGGGAGAGGTGCCGGACACTGTGACGCTCCACTGGCTGATGTACAGTGACAGACTGTCTGCAGTAAGAGGGGAATATTGCATGTTAGGCAGGTCAGCTTGAAATATTCAAGTCGAGACATCGCTATCACAGATCTGATGTCTGTATGATGCCGAAACAGCAAAGAAATGTGTTCCAGTACAAGTAAATGTCCATGTACAGTAAACGTTACAGGAACAGCACGTCACGAGAAAAAAAAGAAAGACAAGAAAACAGTGATATTTTTCATTTATATCCATTTCAGTCATGTTTCACGACGAAGCAAGGTTGTGGTGCATACTTCAGCACAGGTCCCACTTGTCAGTATCCGATGACCTTTCTCAGATGCGCAGCTTTTAGATGTTTTATTATAAGAAGTGTTTGATGCCCATTGCCAATAGTCATACTTTCTAACATTTTGCGAATTATGGATTGAATTATAGTGAAATTATTTTATTCTCCTTTAAGGTAGGGACCGTCTCCAGGGCCCTTGGGGGTCACTATAAATCCATCTGCTGTAAAGTATAGTATAGACTGCATGATAAGTATAGACTGTATGATAAAGACATGGTTGTTAATCCCTTCCCAGTACCGCCATCTCCTGGACCAGGAGGGAACTGAACTGCTCCCAGTATGTGAGACTTTCCATTTACATTCAACATTACACAACAGTAAAGATGAGAGATGACTCACGTCTCCAATTATAATCATGATACCAGTTTAAATCTCTGATACAGGACACAGATATCAGAACAAACATGACAGCACCAAATGGAAAATGAGAACTTTTATTACAACACATAGACACTATATATCCAGTCACTTTCAAAGCATGTAACGTATATAGTTAGACCTGAAAACTGGCTGCAGTGGATATGAAGCCAGACACGAGTATTGTAATTGTCAAAACACACATGCTCATTAACATCCATTACCTCTGGACACTTCACAACATACAGAGTAGATCTGAGCATGCCAGACTCCTGAAAAACAATTACTTTGCATAATAATGTACTGTACAAACTCCTATTGCATATTGACTTACTGTACAAAAAACAAAAACAAAACTGCTCTTGAAAAACATTAACCACTTGGAGCAGGAATAGTATGCTGCAGAGTGAATGGTAAAATAACACCGGTGTAGAACTGAAGGTGTGTGATGAATGGTTGAGGCTGGGCCACGGCCACGCTTACATTGACACATCATAGAGATACTCTCATGTTTATGTTTGGGTCCCATACATAAAAAAAAAAAAACACATGTGAAAAGCACCTCTGACTCATTTGTGCTAAGGCAACCATGACACTTTTATGTAAAAATAAGGCAAACAAATCAGCAAGAACAGTAAGTGAGCTGCCATATTAGCATAAGTTAGAACTCATGTCATCATCGCTTTGATCATCATTTGATCATGTACCAAGAATCGGGCACTTACTGCATTCAACGTACATATACCATGATGTGTTTCACATGAGGATTAAAACACAAGTTACAGGGTCAAACCATAAGAGGACAAAGTGGAAGACATGTGTGTGCATCGTGGATCATGAAGTGGATACTTTAAAATGAACTTCAAGGGCAACACAGACTCTATACCCACCTCCCACCAAGGTACAGGTATTAATCCTGGCTTCTATATATGGAGACATCAAATACAGCCAGAAACCCATATTTGTGCTTCCACTTCCTAACCAGATTTAACTCTTGAGAGGCCCAAGGACTCTGGTGATAAATGGAGGCGCTTGGAATAGGACAGTATGAAAAAGGACCATTAAAAGGGACGGTTCACTCAGATCAAACACACATATGCATATGGGTAGATACTACTGTGGTAGTTGAGAGAATGCAGTGTGTTTTTTGGGGGTGAACTGACCCTCTAACATCTTCTCACAAGCTATGCATAAGATTCACCAAATAGTTTAAACAGTTGTGATCATGACAGTACATAATTAGCCATAAAACAAATTAAAAACAAACTTAAAATCAATACCCGCACAATAACATCAGACCACTGCTTTTCAAGCTCTTTCCATTGTTTTGCACCCTACACTCTAAAGGAACAACTGAACAACACAGGATGAAAAGTAACCATCAACAATAGTAGCATATTTCAACTGAGGAAAGACCCCAAACAACTGGTCTGAGGTATTTACCCCAATCAAGGGAAAGACTGATGTATTACAGCATCCAACAGGTCAAAACAATCTAAAATAGGTAATTTGCCTCATAGAAATCTTAACTGGAAGATCGAGTGCATCACAACTCAGGTGAATTAATGTTATCAGATGTCAGATTGTAGTGATTTATCTTCTTCAAAATACATTTTGGATATACTGTACATACTTATAAGTATGAAAATAGATTGTGTAGATTAAACAAATCTAAAATTCAAATTTTTTAAAATTTCCAAACAGTAAAATTTAAAGTGAGGGGGAGCAGGAAGAAAAGCAAGGGGTATTAGGTTAAAACATCAACACATTTAAAATCTCAAATGTCTTATATATTTACAAAAAACAAAGACTTTGTAAAAAAGTATACATCTAGGAACAGGCCTGTGGCACACCTAGTATGGGAGCAAAGTTGACGTGATGCAAATTATTCTGGTCTCAGGGCAACAAAAACAAAACATTTGCTGTAAGACAAGGTTCAGCACACGCACAGAGTGGTCTTGTGGTGCTGGGACAGGATAATGCGTTCCTCGGAGGAGCTTCTTTCTCTTTTCTGAGCGCGGGTCTGATGGGATTGCTCACTTGGTGCTTTGCTAAGAGGCGTCTTCTGGGACAGACTTTTATTGGGGGGCCGGCCGAGCCGACGGTGAGGGCCGTCGAGTTCGGGCGGTGTGTACGGAGAGTGGCGAGACCTTTTCAGTGGAAGAGCAGAAGTACCACAGTCCATTTGGGCTGTCGAGTCTTGCTTTTCGAAAACTTTCTCTGAACCATCTGAGGGGGGCAGCGTAGCCCTCACCGAGATAACGTCAGGTAAGAGCTGTGCCGTGGCACAGAAAGCTGCTTCATACAGCCCTAATGTCTGCTCCAGGGTTGTGGAAGTTTCTCTGAATGGGGAGGGGGCATTCACTGCATCACTCCTCTGAAATAAAAAAAAACAACAAAAAAACAAATAAACACAACTATTCAACATCACTTTCAAATTATTTCATGTTATTACCAATAAAATATTAATTTATACATGTTCATATTTTGTTTTTTTGGCAGGAGTAAAGAAAAACTTTGCAGCACAACTTGCCTTTCATCACTCTAACATTAAAAATGAGACACACAGATGAAAGCTGTTACAAATGACTCATGGATTAACTTATGAAAATAAATAATAGTTTAAAACAACACTGGATTAAGATATGTTCAAATGGCTCTACAGCTGAGACTCAGGTTTGCTGCATGCACAAGTGATAATGTGGATTATATAGATGATGTAAAGGCTCTAATTGTAGAATGCTAATGGTGGTTTATTGGGAAAGTAGGCAAGTCCTCTTCACTTCAATAATCAATTAGAAAAATGTGTTTTTGCAATACCAGGCCCCGACCTACAACAAGCTGATACTGCACTGGAAACTTCTGCTTTTGTAAAACCTGAATTTCCCTCTGGGGATTAATAAAGTGTCATTATCGTGAATCTTTGGTAGACACCTGCAAAAATATCTTTTAGACTGATGTCAGCTATTAGCTACTCCACCTGGGAATAATGTGGCTTTCTGCTGTGCATCAGTAAATAAGGTCTGACGGTCTCCCTTTATCTTAACCGTCTACTTCAGGTCTGTAGCCTTTGAATTATGAAGTGAGAGGAAAGTTCAGATCGCTCATGGCGATGACTTTCTGTGACTCAAAACAGATGTTCTGTGTTTGTGAATTGGTTAATTCACTTTCATTAATGATTTATTCTAAAGGATTAAGAAAGATGAAGCTGTACTGTGGGATTAAAAAGCCACTACTAGTTGATCTAATTCATGTCCAGGCAACTTATTTGTTGCCATCAGGTTGAACAGGTTGAGCCTGGCTGTTGGGCCGATGAGTAATCTAGGTCATTGGTTGGTGTTGCTGACACTTTTGGTACTTTCTTTTGTTGTTGTTACTGAGCAGTCACCTCACTACCACTCCAGGCATGTCCATCCCTCATGTTCTTCTCCATATATCTCATCTTCTTCAAAAAACATGCCATCCTCATGCGCCGCCTGTTGGCCCCGAAAACAAAGAGTGATTTGGTGAACCGGTTGGCCAACTGTTGGAAACCGTTGGTGTGACCGTTGGTGACTATAAACCATCATATTTTAACTGTGAAAGTATTAAAATGACAATAACAAATGGACTGGGATATATAAAAAGGGACAATACAGTGAATAGCAAACAACAAACAAACAAAGACAGAAAAACATCCAGTATATTTTTCCATTGTCGGAGCGGTCCTGAGGTGCCTTGCCCGTCAGCGACCGACTCCACATTAGGAAAATATCTGCCATTTTGCTGCATGATTCATATGGTTCAGTCTAATGAAACATCATGAAGGGAGGATGCAACAACGCTTATCACACTGACCTTTGGGACCTCACATGTGTTAAAGGGAGTTCCTGGGTAGGGAACATGGTCAATCCCGGTTGCCATGTCAACAACGATCTCATCTCGATGCATAGGGATGGGTGGTCCTCCGCGCTCCTGTAGTGCCAGGACAATAACTGTCGTGTTGTCTGCACGGAGCATGCGTTCCTTCCAAAACAGGAGCGCTGTGCATCCCAGCCTGCGGGCGCATGACATTCCCTTCGGCCCCTTAAGAAATCAGCAGAAGAAGAAATGACACTCATTGCATTCGAATCGATGAGTAAAAGAGCAAAAGAATGCATTAGTTCATTAGTATAGGGTGTATTTGCTGTTACATACCACCATTTTGTCATGGCTGTAACACATATTAACAGCATTCTTTGGTGGCATCATATTCCATAAGCCATCGCTGCCCAGGATGATGTAGCGATGTCGTTTGGGGTCAAGGGTCATCACAGTGGTATCAGGCTCTGGGGAAACCACAAACTCCCCACTGTAGAAATCGTAACTCCAGAGATCACCTGTCGGCAAATGACAAAATGCATCACTTATGAAGCAATAATTACACAAAATATTTTAATTCACAACATAAAGTGCAATTTCTTGGACACTTATCCCAAGAAAAAAAAAAGTGTAATTTGTATTTTTTACCAAGGGAGCGGGCCACAGCCAGGAAGGGGATCTGATCGATGACTGTACTCCTCCTCACTGGGCCGTTATGGGTCAGTCTGGGCCTCTTCCACACAACACGGTTCACCCCAGATTTCTTCATTACACTACAATTACAAGAACAAAGCAAAAGGATTCAGCTTCAAACACTACTTACAATCCAAAGCTTTTAAGCCTGAAAGATAATACAAGGATGTTTAAGTAACAACATTTACCCTTGGTGTGATGTTATTTACCTACTTGATTATCTGAGCTCATTACTTGGATTAGGCTTATTTATCTATTTGCTTGTTTGTTTGTGTGGAAACCTAACCTTGTCTATGTGTCTGCAGCATACACACCTGAGTAACTGAATAATTAATCACCCGTTTTTGAACTAACTGGAAAATTGGAAGTTATGTTTCCCAACCTTATCCCGGACCTTACAATACATTATAATTGAAAAAGGAAAAATGAGGAAGTGGTCCTTTCTAACTCACCTGCCACCCAGCCGTTCAATCCTTTCTTTCTCTTTGGGGAGTTCAGGTTTATGGTCTTGTGTTATTTCAAGCGCCTGTAGTGTGATATCAGAGTCATTTTCCTTCACTCCGACCACCACTGCAGAGTCCCCAACATGGGCAACGTACATGTGAACTCCACGGATGACAATCACGCTGGCTGTGGTGCCTGATGTGCTGGGCAGACCTGTAATAGTCTTTGGCCACTCCGCTGTGAGGGGAAAAATAATAGATAAAAAAGGATTCAATATGAGAAATGTTACTCATAGACCTGATGTACTCACAGTTTAATAAGTATCACTGGTGAATGGGGTACATTGAGGGGCAGATAGATGAAAACTTCTCTGAACTTACACACACTACATAGTCATTTGTTTTTAAGTCTTTTTTTTATCCCATTCTGTTGTTTTAGTGCTCATACCTTGTTTTTATTCTCTTCATCTCCTTTTATCACTCACACCATTTTACATCTCATCATGGTCCTCCAGGTCTCAGTTTATATTGTTGGGTTCTTGTGTTGCTTGCTTTGATTCTTATGGGTTCTGTTTGCCTGTTCTCTTGTGAGTTATTTTGCTCTTATGTCTAAAACTCCTGTTTTTAAAGGCCCTCTATAAATAAAGGAATTATCATTTCCATTACACTAATCAAGGGCATAACAGGAACAGGATTATCAGGAAGTAGTCAGGACAGGAGCCTTCCTATCTGTCATCGAGGTGTGAATGCTGGATGACTCTCCTCTTGTTTGTGCATGTTAACACACTCACAAACACCCAACCATAACTGGAGCAGAGCTTCTACGTAAAACAGAGGCAAATGTGCACTTTTGAACCTGCTTAACTACATTTTTGCAGCAGCGTCGCTGTTTGCTGCCTCAAGTGGAAACACAGGCAATTGTTTGGGCTCTATATCCTCTATAACTGTACTGCACATTGCAGTCATTGCAGTCACTTGCACTGAAATTGCAAAATATGCTGTGGTTTAGACTGAAATGCAGAGGTAAAGCAAGACAAAGTATAAACACGTTTCACTTGATGAAGACAAAACTGAATTGAAATTCTGCTGGTTTCTGATTAGAGTGCTGTTTCATAATGCTTACGATCACTTAACCAGGATTACTTCTAAAAATTGACTTTCATTAAGCAGGAGTGAACAGGTTCGACCCACAATACCAGCAAAGAAGCATATCCCTGCAGAGTACCGTCATGCTACCCAGGCCAGTTTTTAGACCTAGCATCACTTCACACTTAACAAGTGTTGCGGTCTACCAAACACACTCAAACTGCTTTTTCAAGTACCTGAATGTTGCGGACAGTTCTTTTATACTTGGTACTTATCATTGATGAGCTACAGCATGTTGTCAAAGGCTCTTTTTGAGTTTCTGGTTTTTGTCCATATTGTTTATTATATCAGGCTCAGACTCTCTGTTTCTCATCACAGTGCACCAATCTGACTGAATACTAAAAGAGTGCTGCTGTGCAAACACATAAGACACTTTATGTTTAGTCTACATTCTTATCTATCATGGTTGGTTCCCCATCAAGGAGGCATCTCTTTGGCCTCAAATTCATTCTCTAGCAGGACAATGAGCCAAACTAACAGCCAACATGGACGCATGGTTTCATTGGTGTGGTGTGTCATCAGTCTGGAAATATGTTGAGAAAATGAGGAAATTAGGGGTGTAACTACAGATTTTTTTCATTGTTGAATTATTGGCCGATTGCTGAATTTCAGGATATTGAATTTACTCTTATGAAATCCTCTGAGCATCAAATGTTGGTAATTTTTTGCTGAGTAATAAACAATTTTGAACTTATCCAAATACTTACTTTATTTAGGCCTTTGTGTTCCTTTCGGAACATAGGCCATTGATGAATTTCTTCATCAATGTTTCTGTAATCATTTGAATCCACTTCACAGGTGATTGGCCTGTGAGTTTCACCATGGCCAGCTTGACCTGTTTCCACCTCTCACAACGGGGACGTTAGGGTTGGACTTTGAGAGAACTTATCCAAATAGTTGCTGATACATTTTCTGTCAACTGACTTGTTACTGCAACTGAAATTTCCCAAAGATGCTTCAAACAACCTGCACGCCAGGTGTTGTTTTAAGGGCAAATGCTGGATCACAGTCTAGGTTCGATTTAGTTTCTTTCATGTTGTTTGTACTCTGTATGACATAAGTGGTGATGATACAAGCTTGGAGACATTATTCTAATTGCATCCTAACTTGTCCTTTTTAGTTCCTAGGACAATCCATTATGTGTCTGTTAGGGTTAAGTGAAAGGCCACCAGCGCATTACTGCAGTCAGAGGTATAACCTGTGATGCAGGGGAGGGTGAAACCAGCACCAACATTTCTGTCACAACCCCCCACTTTGATTAACAGCAGTGGGATCACAGCCTAAGCCTCCTCAACAAGAACTTTATTGTATGTGTGTTTACTGGTGGTAGTTTGGGAGCTGTAAGTGGTTTAACCTTGGCTGCACTCATATCTAACTGCTATGATGAAGACATTCATCACTTACATTACAGAGCTCATGTCAATTTGCTGTTTGCTGTGGCGTGGTCACATGCACACGCAGGACTGGGCATCGTCATACCAGCTGAGTGGGATACTGACTCATGTGACAGATTGTTTTTGAACACAATAAGCAGCGATATGAACATTTTCAGGGCTGCAGATGCTACAAGTTGAGTTCAACTCTCTGATGATGATGGTGATGATGATGATGATGACTTACGTAGCTCTTTCCACATTGCATGATGACAGGCGATGAACCCTTTCCGAAGAGCAGCGCACACTTCACTGTGATCCGTCGACCAGAACCCCCGCTGCCTCTTGAGCAGATCCCACAGATGCTCCTGTGCGAAATGCGCAGCCTCCCGGCCCCCGTGACCGTCAAACACGGCGAAAAACGCCACTGATTTGCGAGTGTCGACTACATGCTCCGAGACCGTGTCGTCTGATGCCGGTGCGCTGCTGTGTTTGCCACTGTCCTCATTTGATAGACTCTCCACCCACATTGCAGAAGCTGGACCGGACTCGGCAGCAGCAGCAGCAGCAGCAGCAGCAGCGTCGTGCTCCTGTGGGTCGTTTTCAGTGTCTTTGGTGGGCTCATTCTCCGCCTTCTCCTGTCCTCCATGCCTCTGCGACTTTGGATAATCTTCGACTGGCGACGCCGTCGGCTCGTACTCGATTCTTATCTCGACAACATCCTCCATGTATTTCCTCCCTCCTTGCTCGGAAAATGCACTCATACGAAATAGTAATGCCTCGTCCATGATTGTGAACGCCTAATAGTTATTATCTATGCAATTAAAGGACACATGTAGCCGCTAACTGTGGCTCGCGACCTAAATTTTGAACCGATTTTGCCGCGACTGTGTGGCCGAAGGCTTCCTTCCTTTTTGTTTATCTTCTCCGAGGCGTCCCGCTGTACGTGATGACGTCATGTTTTTCCACCTATCAATGTAGCAACCACGTATGGCACGCCGGAATCTTGTGCTGCGTTTACTGGTACTCGGAAACATTGAAATAACATTATCTCATTACAGATCACAAAGTACTGCAATGTGCCCCCCACCCCACCCCACCCTCTTCACAACTCACATGATAGTGAACATGCTCAATTTGTCATAGATGTGCTTACGGATAATTATAACTCAAGATAACTTTCTAAAATGTTCATGTAGCATTTATTGCACAGCATGCAGTCCAGAACGGCAGAACAACAGGGCAAAGTAAGCAAAATGGCCTATATTTAAGAGGTTTTGTTTGTTTGTTTGTTTTTGTGACCATTTGTGCACTGTAAATGTATAGGCTATTAGCTTTCAGTCTATAGTAGCCTAGTTATTGCATATTTTTTACAGCCAGGTATTCTACATACTATTCAGCTTTCATGGAGCTTTTAAAGTCAAAGCTAAGGTGAACTCACCTAAGACCCAATGTCATGGTGCACTAACGCTCAACACTTTTGCTTTGTTGCTTTGCTGTGCTGGAAGAAGGTATGGTTTAGTGAATAATCTAAAATTGATTGCATGGTTTTAATAATTCAAATCACTTTTAATTGTTCAAAAGCTTCATCATTTGTGGCCCAGGTGGATTCATACTATCTCAGACTCGCTTAGAGCTGCTGAATTGTATTGCATGTGCTGCAGACTTGGACTTGCACACCTAACACTAAGTGAGTTGAAGGTGAGGCTAAAGGCCTTTTTCCTGGATGACATTTTGACATGTCATTATAGGAGGAAATGCACCAGACGGTGAAGACTGAATTCCATTTAGATACTTCAGTTTCAGGGTTCTGATTATATTGATGCCAGCTTATTGTCAGACTGCCACGACTGGTTACATGGGTTACAACAGGTTGCTTTTTGCCATTAAGTGATGTTTGCTGAATTTGTTGGCAGCATGAATTTTCCTATAGAATTGCAATGTTAAAAGAAGAGATGGATAATGTTACAAACACTGCAAGAAATGTATTTATTTGCCATAAATGACGTGTTTGTGAGAGCCTATTATCAAGTGTTGCTACTTAACACCAGGTGGTGGCAGTGTTCATCCAGTCAAATGTTGTTAGGATTTTTAACTTTTTTTCTCCCAGTTTACAAAGAATATAGCACAGGTTGTTGTTTATGTTTATTTGTATGCGTACTGCTAATGAATGTGTTAGCATGTATGAATGCCGGAGGTGTAACAATGCACCATGTATGGAGCTGTAATACATTGCCTATAGGCCTTTTTTGGACCCTGAGATTTGTGGTTATTGCGATTGCACTGATAACATACTGTTTTTTTTATTCCACAAACACACTGGGGAAGTTCACAGACACTGTCAGATTGTTGGTTTGCTTTGTAATAAGCATGAGAGAGAATTGATTAATTTCAACCAGTATCCATCTTACTGAATAGCATGCATTCTCCCAATGTTCTTGTATGCAAATCACTCTGTCTACAACCTAACAAAATTCTGAAACCTATATGGATTCCTCTCAGCACCTACTCACTTATGTACTTTTCTGGTTTCTCTCTTTAGGATTTTGCTTCCTCTCTTGGGGAATTTCTTTGCATCTCTCTCTCTCTCTTGTGTGTGTGTGTGTGTGTGTGTGTGTGTGTGTGTGTGTGTGTGTGTGTGTGTGTGTGTGTGTGTGTGTGTGTGTGTGTGTGTGTGTGTGTGTGTGTGTGTGTGCGTGTGTGTGTGTGTGTGAGAGACGGAGAGAAAGAGAGAACTAGAGTGAAGATATACATGTTTAAGTGGAGAAACAGAAATTTCCCACATTATGCTTTCCCTCACTGTCTCCATCTCTTCATCCTTTAATACCCGAGGCTCTGACCTTGACTTTCACTCTTTAACTCTGAGAAACCCATGTTTAAGTACAGTATTTAAGACTTTCTTTTTCTTTCTTTCTTTCTTTCTTTCTCTCTTTCTTTCTTTCTTTCAATTTTTCATTAATAGTCCAGTCCTCAGAGAGACGTCCTGTCTGCACACAGGCCACCATTACAGATGAAGAGGCAAAGTGATTTCCATGTAAATGGTGTCAGAATGTCATTTTCAAGTGAAGCTGCTGAGAAAATGAATTCCTGAAGACGAAAGAGATTACCAAGGGGCAATGACACCTGGATTGCATTCTCACAGATTCCCCATGCAGTTCTTGTATAATGGTCCATCCATAAAAATAGATTTGTTTGGCTTCTAGACTGTGTAGATGCTGAAGTGTCAGTCAGCCCAACCAAAGACAGGAAAGGGAAAGGGGGGGGCGGTAATATTATCATCCTTTGATATGTGCAAATCGCAAATAAATGAGGGAGCATCTTACTGAAGGAATTTGTTTCCTCTCGATTGTGTAAGTCAAGGTGATGGTGGAGATGTAATGAATCTGTGATGGTACGAGGTGTCCAGGATAAATACATTGTAGACCTCTTGACTGGCCATTAGTCCATGTGACACATTTATCACCATAGAGGTAAAGAAACAAACATTATGACCACAAGCAATAATGGAACATAGGACTAAAGGCCAACAGATTGACCTCAACCCAAAACCACTTTGCTTTTTCTTTCTCACCAGAGATAAAGCACATGAGGACAATGCCAATGCCACAACAACACCACAGAGGTTAGTACACATCCCACTGCTGCTATTCAAAAATGAAACACATTTGAGGTTCTATAGGTGGATTACCCGAAACTAAAACACTTCAGGCACTATTATTATGATTACATATTAATGAGCTGAGCTGTAGTAGTATTGTCAGTTGGACTGAAATTCTTTTTGCATCCCTGGGTAATGAACATATTAGGACATAATCAAAAATAACAAAGGCCCATTCACAAGGCCAAACACAACATATAACATATACTGCCTCCTACTGACACACCACAATGTACAAATGTGCACAGAGACTGATCTCCATGACACAACTTTATACACTGGTTAACAAGTACAAATCACACATTCTCTTTCATACAACCTCATACATACAAGTTGTGCAGACTCATGACCCTGGAATCATATTGCACTTAATTTTAGTTTAGATTAGATAATAGGAAAAAGTGAGCTCTGGGGGTATCTCAATCACTACCGTTTATTATGATATTTAGGCTCTTAAAAAGTAATGGGTGATAGAATAGATTGATTTAGATCTGTAATAGCCATTTCCTTCATGGAATACATACATTTGATCCTGCAAATGTAAAAATAATGCTACTGAATACTACTTTTTGCAATGTTTGGCCTCATCCAGAGTTTACTGATCAAATCTATCACTCATGGGGCATAGTATTGTGGAATATAATTGCTGTGACTATGGAAGTGGGTTTCTGAGCATAAAGTTGAGATGGTTAGAGCAGGAATGACATAAAAATATAATGTTGAAGCTAGAATTCTACGTCAAACTACTGTGTTTCAGTAAATTAATAGGAACACACATACTAGATAGTGAGGATGACTGTTGTTTCCTTCACAACCAAGAACCAATACAAATTACATTTTCTCTTATTATTGGCTGCAGCCTACTGTTTTGTGTCTCACCTTAGATTCAAACCACAATTGACTTCTTGGTCATTCTGTCCAGTTAAGCGACATTCTTGCCAGAGAAGGCCATACTTTCCTATTGAGATGATTATCTGTCCAATGTCACAGTCACAAGTCTGCTCCCGTCAGCATGATAGATGACCACGATATTGACTTGAGGTTAATTCAAAACCGCGCTCCTGAGTTAGATGAAGGATCTCGATAAGAGTCCCGCTGATAAGCCTGCAGTTGAAAAGAAAATTGTTTTGGGTCACATGCCCTGATGCCCCTCCATTGCAGCAACAGACTCCTCATATTTACCCATCATTTTTTTCACAACACAGACAAATGATAGGTAATCATGCCCAAAAGACAAACAGCTAAGAGTTAAGCTTCACAAATTCATAAATGCTCTTAACCTTTCTGATACGTATTTGGCTCTATTATGTATTGCACAGATCTGTTAACCCAACATAGATGGATCATCTAACAAACTGAATACAGGACGAGTTATAAAAGAGGCTTCTTGTACTCTTTTATCTTTGTGCTAACAGTGTTGAAATTATAATGTGTGCTGTTTGGATCCACTGAATGTTACATGAATATGTCGACAAAGCACCTGTGTATTGGCCTAATTTGTGTAATCCATTGAGCCCCTCACATTGCTGTATATGGTAGATTGAATTGAATAAATAGCTGCTGAGCAATGTCTCGGATCAATTCTCCTTTTGTAACACGCATCATTACACAGAGGAAGACACAGTCATCAGTCATTGTGGACATTGTTTTCAATTAAAAAAAATCTATTTATCGTTAAACAAAAACTGTTCCATGTGAGCAGAGGTGAACTACCTATGAATATTTCAGAGAGGAGTGGGAGACAGTAGAAATAGACACAGCTCCACAGACATGCAAATTAGCTGGACTCAAACCTGTGGACTGCTGTAAATGTATTTGTCTTTGCTATCTCTATGATGTATGGGTGTTTTCTCGCTCCACTGTATATAACTGAATAGGAATGAGCAGGAGGCAAAAATAAATGGGCAAAAAGCCATTTCAGTTTCACTCAGTGACAGAGAAGCAGGCTGATTTTGCTGCAGGTAAACGTAGACCCTGTGGGATACCTTTCTGCAGATTGTGAACCACTACACAGGCATATTTCCCTATATTGCAACAAATGCACAGTGTTGCATAGCTACAGCTATAATGCATATGGAAAACCGTCAAAAAATATACTGTATATAAAATATGTATATGTTGTGTATAGCTCTGCAATGCAATGTTGATCAATGTTGTAGATTACATTAAACCCTGGTTGATGAAAGCATTTGTTATAATCTTCAACATATAGACCACGTTGTCCCCAGTGACTAAAAAAGGACAAACTGAATTTCTAATGTCCTTCAGTGTGTGAGTTGTCAGGCTTAATCTGTAAGAGTAAATTGTCTGAGTACAGCCTTAGGACCCTGAGGATATTGGACCTAGGTTGCTGCAGAGGTAGGTTTGTGATTTGTATGCACCCCATCTGATAGCGTCTCCTGGATCACAGATGGATTATTTAGGCTTTTCCTTCGGCATAGGCTCCTTCTTTTGATTTTTTTTTCTTTACTTAGATTTTTTTTTTTTTTTTTACAGGTCTACAACGCATCCTCTTTTTTTTTTCTTTTTGTTTCTGATCTCATTGTTGGGTGCTTGGATGCCTAAAACACACTAGCAGAGATTTGTCTTTACCAGAGAAAATGGGACAATAATACTGGATGAATAACCTAGAGAGGTAAGTTGTAAAGTTATGCTCATTCATATTAGTGAGGTATGCGTAGCAATTTTACTGTAGTGAATGCACATGTTTTTGCTGTGGCTGAGGAAGAACTGAATCTCTTCCCTGCTTATTGATTCACACAGGAGCCGATGCTGTCCACGTGCTGTGGTGCTGAAAGTTATTTGTGGCTAATACAAATGTATTTTAATGACTGCATGCTGCCAGACAGGCAATGGTTTCAGAGTATACCTCCAATTATTTAACATAACCCACATATTTTCTGACTTTGTGACTTTTAAAGTCACATCTACATTCATAGCCTATATATTTATAAAATAATGTTTTACAGTGTAAATAGTGAAGTAGCTCAATTATGACTCAGTTTTACCGTAAAGATATCTGTTATTAATTTGAATTTAGAGGAACAAAGTATGGTGACAGGCATACCAAATTTATGTACTGGCCATATAAACAATTTGCATTTCTACAAATTCAATATCTTCAGGTTTTTCTCCCTCAGTGGTCTCTTTTTCTCTTTTTGTCTGGTCTCTGGTTTTGAAAATCCCTCAGTGGTTTTGAAAACCCTGAAGGGATTAAGCTATGGATGTACTTTAATAACAGTCAGTCTAAAATTACATTCAAATAGATACAAACTCATATTTTACAGGATTAGTTAATCTTGTCAATTTAGTTTGTTTGGCATTCCTCTAAAATTCAAAAACATTTATTCTAAATATGACATTGCCCTTGACTTATGTGTCTGGCCAAATGAAGGTAAGGTGTGATGTTTGCTTCTCAGTAAGCAGTGAGAAAGTGTGATGAATATCCTGTAGTACTGTACTGTGGATGAACGCACTTGTCAATTTGAGTTTGGATTTATTTGCTATGAAATCCTTTAATCTGTAAATGCCTTGAAGTGAGCCTGAGTTGTTTATCAAGGACAAAATTATGGTCTGCTGCAGACGGTCATTAATATTTTCCTTTCCCCTTAACATCCAAAATTTCATCTTTATCTAAAATTTATTTTGCCAAGCATGTTCATTAACTGCAGATAGAAAACCAAGTCTGGCTAAGAGCATGTTTGGTTGTCGAACTTTTGATGCTGATTTATGAGGGTCATTCATCCTCTTGGGCCAAAGGTCACTAGTCTTTGTGGCTGGTCCATCATTTACTATCAAGCTACTTTTTCCTCCTCCACAGTGCCTACACAACAGACGATGACTTGTCACCCGTGAGCCCTGACAGAGCTCCAGACATTGCCTCTCATACTTTTAATATCCTTTGTCTTGCTCTGATAGCTCCCTTAATACATTATGGTGGCGGTGATGAAAGCCGGTATTTGTCTCCCCTTCCATTTCCCCAAAAGACATAGCCATATGTCAGCGATAACTGCCAGGTGGTGATAAGAACTCTTCAGTCTTACGTGAGGGGATGGCGAGCTTGTATAATATTCAAGTATGTCTCTTTACTTGATTGGCAGTAAGTTATGCAGGCTGTATCAGTGTCTGTCTGTCTGAGCAGCAAAAGCCTCTTTCTCCTCATACCTCCCACTGAGGGCCTTGATTTAGACTTGAGTCCTTGTGCAGAAAATAGTCAGTGAATCATACTTCCTGGATCTACCCCCTGCTTTCATTCAGCATCCAGTGGGGTTGCACTACAGAGCCACTGATTAATCATCAGACTCTAACGTGCATATAGATGTATACAGATTTTAATATGTTTGACATTATCATATAGCCAATACAATATTAAATTTACAGTGCTTGGACATGAAATAGATGTGGTACATTAAGCATATAAAAATCAATAAGGAATATTATTCCTGCGAATGCTACAGGTGCATTGAAATATGCCTTTTACGTGTTATTTGTGGACAAAGTAAATATATGCATTAACTTTAATCATCCATTCTGTACCTTTTGACATGGTTCACTTAGTATAAAGTATGGCATTGCGTGTGTTTGTCTCTATGAGTACAGAGGATTGCACTTAGGAGGGAGAAAAATGAGGTGGAGAGATGGTGAAAGCCATTTCTGTTCATGCTCCGGTGCTTTCTACAGTATGTGATCTGTCTGCTGTGGTATAGGGAGAGTTCCTGTTCTGGCTTATTGACAGTATGTTAGATGGTATGCTGTGATTATTCCCCAGTAGACACAAGTAGGAAGGGGAAATCAGCAGTCCTGTCTCCTTTGATCTGCAGACTTCCCCATTAGCCCAGAGCCTGTGCAACTGAGTCTAACAGATATTTTACTGTCATTCTTTCTGTAAAGGCAATTCTGAGTGGCTGTGGAAATGCATTCATCTGTACATGTGTGTACAGTTAGACAGCATCTACATCAGACAGTATGATGAAACGCAGTGGGTGGTTGCAGGTTATTTTCATTCAGACAGCGTTTAATGGAAATGTTCTATTCAGTGAACTTACCTCACACAACAAACCATACTGTACTGCACTATGACTATGTGTTCTTCCATCCTTCTTATCTATCATATGATTTTCTTTGTCTTTACTACCTTTCTTACTGCTCTTTTCATTTCAGGTTGTAGTTTTCCTAGTGTGAAAGTAACACTCAGTTTTCTCCCACTGGCATATTTTCAAATTACATGTTAGATTTATTATGTTTTTTTTTTCTTTTTGCCTCTGTAGCCTACCACAGTCTATGCTCTGTACCAATTTTCTGCCACTCTCCTACCTACCTGTATTCCACACAAGACATGCTAGATAAAAACTAGGCAATGCAATGTTATTATTACCACCCACATTTAATATTCAGCACTCGACAGAATGCAATTTTCCTCACTCATTATGTTAGTAATATATCCATATGAGAGTTTTGTAACAGCAGATTTCAATATGAATGTTATTGAACATTATATCACTGTATGATATTATTGCTTGAGGTTTTCATAGCTTTTGAAGCATCAGCATCTTAACTAGATAAAACACTGTAAAGGCTGATGTGAAAGTTATTTCCATCACCAATCACAACAAGATAGAATTGTTTTCACTATTATTGTTGTTGTATCATTAACAAATGCCAAATACCAAAGCCTGCTCTGGGTTACAAGGTCCACAAGAAATTGATATAATCCAGATCCACAAATACAAACGTCAAATACAAGAATCTAACGTTAATAGCTTTGTTTGGCTGTTACTAGTAGAGTGGTGCTATGAGCTAAATGCTAATCAGGTTGCCACGTTTACCATTACAATTTAGTTAGTTTAGCATAGCATGCTAACATTTATGAAAAAAACGTCAACGTTTCTCTCCAGACAGGTTTTCAACGATGTAAAATACTCTGGTAATTACTTTTTGTGTGTTTGTTTTGCATAGTTTCCGACCCCGAAAAGGGAAATAAATCTACCTCTGCAGGGAGCACTTGTAGTCCTGCTGGTCATGCTAACTTCCGGATTGAGAGTTCACACTTACGTCCACCACCGCTGTTTACGTCAGCTTGACAGGTGAAACAGCGGCAGGTATGGTAGGACATGTGGTAGGAGACATCGCACCAACATGTTGAGCGTTTGGTCAAACCGAGACTCTGGACTTTTTAAGGGGTTTGTTCTGCAGCTGCAAGATGTAGCACAATACATCCATGATCAGAACAGTAAGTGTAGTTAGTTACCGGTATTTGTTTGTTAGCTTGTAGCATTAGCTGTTGCAGTGTTTTTTGTTTGTTTGTTTTTATTAGCTGTGGCAGTGTCTTGCTTACACAGACTCTGCAAAGACGAGGTTTCAGACGAAAAACTCGGGTATGTTTGAGCCTCAGTCAGACTAGATGAGGAGTCTGTTATGACCAAAACAGACGATTGATTGGCAGACTTATCAGAGTGGTTACCACTGTTAGCAACTTTTCTTTTCTGTCGTTTTTCTTTCTTTCTTTCTTTCTTTCTTTCTTTCTTTCTTTCTTTCTTTCTTTCTTTCTTTCTTTCTTTCTTTTTTAATTGTTTTAACTAGTGACTGACAGTGGTAGTAGTTGTGCTAATGCAAACTCTCACTCCTTCTTTGAGGGTGATATGAATAGTACCAATTCATAATAATCAATCCAGTTGTAAGACTTGTCACTGAGAGCCATCCAATATTGACAAGTTTGTTTAAAAAGTAAAGTTGACCTTCTATCAGTGATGCTTGTTTATAATAATGTCTGCTTTAAATTATGTTACTTACAGTAGGCTATATGCATCCAAAAAGACAGTTTAAGATTTTCACATTATGTCACGACTTCTTCCATTGTAGAATTATGGAGGTCACTGTGCTCTTGGTAAACTTCAATAATGCTGAACTTGTTATAGCCTCCCCCAGATTTGTACATCAACACAGTTCTGCAGGTAGTTGCTTGGACCTTGTGGCTTGGGTTTTGCTTTGATATTGTCAGCTGTGCGAGACAGGTGTGTGCCTTTCCAAATCATGTCCACTCTGCTGCGTTAACCACAGACAGATGGGCTCAGAAGGTTTAGAATCGTATCACAAGTGATCGAGAGAAATGAGTGGAACCTCAGCTGAATTTCAAGTTTCATGGCAAATACTTGTATACTTTTCTATTTTTTTCCTTTTTAATACAAAAGCTCTGAAATTCAAAGTTTTCACTTTTTTTTTCTGCAACAACCTGACAGGACCTGAACATGTTGCAAATTAAACAGTCAATATCATCTGTGAACCTGGATATGTCCTGCTTTTTTTTTTTTCAAAGCTCTGTTATGAAATTTAACCCACTCGACTGGTGCGAAAATGACAAAACTTTAAATCTGTGCTAAGTCATCCCATTTTGCATACAGAAAAGGCCCCAAAGTGTCCACTGTCTTTGTTCTTACTGTGTTCAACTGCATTTTCTTTTTGCACAAGTTTTGGCCTATTTACAATATTGGCTGTTGGTGTGCATTTCTCAGAACAATTAAAGTGGCGCTTCGAGTCAGTGGCCACAGGGTGCCAAGCGTCCCAGGAATCTGGCTGTCCATCAGACAGCTAGGATGAGTTGCAAAGCTGTTTGTACCACAGATGGCTGATCAGTAGAACTCCTATTTCTCTCGTTTGGCACTGTCACCGTATCTCATCACCATTCCCACTTGAGAGTAAGAGGGTTTTTTTTGTGTGTGTGTGTGTGTGTGTGTGTGTGTGTGTGTGTGTGTGTGTGTGTGTGTGTGTGTGTGTGTGTGTGTGTGTGTGTGTGTGTGTGTGTGTGTGTGTGTGTGTGTGTGTGTGTGTGTGTGTGTGTGTGTGTGCGCGTGCGCGTGCGCGTGCGTGTTTATTTATTTGGGGGCTTAGGTTGGGATGTGCAGCAGGTAAATGTGATCATGTTTGCATGGTGTTTGACTTGGATTATGTATGAGCACATGAAATTTTGATGGCGCACTTGAACACAGCCTACATACACAGTTTTGCACTGAGCACATAGAGAACATGTTTCAGATGTACTGTTTCAGATGTACTGTAGAAACTCACCCGTGTATTGGAATACGGCAGGAAAAGCAACACTGAGGCAATAGTAATCAGCATTCGCTCCCTATGTGTGGATTGGATCAGACTGAAACAAACAGACTCAGAGTTTGGCAGCATGCTGGATGGGTTTCAGAGGAAAGTCCATCTGTCTGCCTCTCCTCTTTCTAGTGGAATTTCACACAGGAGCATGGGTGTGCATAATCGCCAACAGGGTAGAGAGAGTTTGTTTTGTGGTCATAACACTGTGGAATGTCTGTGTAATGAAACAATAATTATAAGATACATGGACTGGAAAACAGAATAACATTTACAACAAGGGCTTGAGTGGGATTTTGACAATAATAATGTCAATCAAAATTGTTTCTTCCTCTTTTTTTCTCAGAAGTCTCATCAAAACAATAGAAGCATGATGTCAAAATAAAAAAAAAACTGACTTATCTCTTTATTCATGCAGCATGTCTCAAGTTCCACTCACATGTGTATTCTAATATTTTATCTCATCTGTCTCCCTCTCCCAGGTTTATTAAGGCCTTTGTAAGGCTCTGTGAACCATCAGGAACCATGAGGGCTGTGCAATCATCCACCACATTCCTTCTCATCAGCCTGCTTTATGTCAAGCAGCTGCAGCAGGGCCATGCCCTGGACATTTCATCAGGTGAGAACCTCTTGTGTGGATGAGAGAGGGGTGAGGAAAAGAAGAAACCTGAGCATGCAACTTCAGCTCTTTGTGGATGCAACAATGCTGTCCTCTTGTGGTTAAGAAGTGTAGAGCACATAATC
Organism: Trachurus trachurus; assembly: GCF_905171665.1. Lineage (NCBI taxonomy): Eukaryota > Metazoa > Chordata > Actinopteri > Carangiformes > Carangidae > Trachurus > Trachurus trachurus. The sequence continues at coordinate 12,519,205 of NC_139903.1, read as the reverse complement.
TAAATTAATCCTAAATCTTTTAATCATCTTTCAGTTTCACAGGGGAGTGGTGGTGTAGTTGTACATTCTGTAATATGCATTACTGCAGACTTCACAAGATGTTTTTTGAGTGTGCAAACATTTTTCACTGTAACCAACTCAATGGACTTTGACTATGATTTTCATTATCAAAATCTCAAGCTGCCTTTTGCTTTCAGCAGCACAGAGTTTTCACACCTGCCAACATTTATTTCGAATAACAAAAGACTGTAGTGCTACAATAATGTCACAATACAATGACACAGAGCAAATGGGCAACATAGAAGGTTCTCAGAGACAGAAAATTAGTAGTTTTACTTTTACTCGAGAGATTCAATTTCTGCTTTAATAAGCTCTTTAAATTTGTAGTATACAATAATATTGATCTTATTCATGTATTTATCTCGTTTTAGTCATTAGTTCATTCACACCTTAGCCATCTGTACTTTAAGTCCAGGTTGACGCTAAAAGTTGGATTATTTATTGCTGCCTCTTTAATTTACGGTACGTTCAAGGGATATAATGAGGTGGTGGCACCCTCTGGTGGTAGACTTGAACTATGTCCATGGGTGGAAGTCTCATCACAGCCAAACATCCTGTCAGTGTCTAACAGTGAAATACTGGACAGCAGTGATTCTTTCTGTACACTCTGTTATTCAGTTTATGAATAATAATAGGACATAATATTTCAGATTGTGGGAGTTATATAAATATACATAAATGAGAATTAAAAGTCTGGTTGCACAACTGAATTTCAATTAGTACTCTGCAGCTTCCAAAGTCTGTGGCATTACGTTTAGTTTCTGCCTACACAAAAGAGATCACAATCCTCCAGTGGCTCTTGCGTTCACACCTCACCCTTCTGTGACTTCATGATTAAATTTAATTGCATCTCCCAGCACTGATGCTCTCATAATGTGCTTCCAGAGCAATATTTATTCATCTGCTAGCAAGGGAAATATCTCATAAATCTATTTAAAAACAACAATAATCTTAAACAAACGTCAACTTGATGAGTCATCATCGGAATTGAATTGAATTAAGTTTTTATTTTTCTTTACAATGCCAAAAGAAGTTCATAAAATGCTTTGTTGACATAAAGGGTAATTATACACTGGGGCAGGATAAAATGTATTCAGGTAATTTGCATTACCACTTGTGTCATTGTCACTGCAGCTGCTCTGCAGCATCTTTAGGAATGCTGTATTTCATCCATGTAACCGATCACTGTGGATCCTCAACACACTTAGTGGTTTTGAAAGTACGCTGTAAATTAATGATGATGATGTAATAAATCTGGCAATCCACTTTGCTGCGTATGAAAGTATAGGATGATCACTCCACAAGTTGTTTGCTTTTTAACCGTTGGCCCTTGTGCTCATTCATCACTAGTGAGATTTGTTCCACTTTTGTTTTGTCCATACAAACAGAACCTGATAAACACAGAGATAAACACGAGGTCATCGCCCAGACAACTGCATCTGAGGAAGGGCCTGAGCAAGACAATAGCCTGGGATACAAAGGTACGGTGCATATGCTAATATGTTATTTGTACAAATCTGTTTGATATGGAGCAGCAATGTGTAGCACGGCACACTATGGCTGTGTTACTGTCGTATTTCCTACTAGGAAAGTGTAGCCTACTCTACACTCACACCTTCAAATCAAAAATGCACTTGCATTTACTTAGATTAAAAAATACTGTCATAGTCAAATAAAAGATCTATTTCATCATATCAATTTGTTCTGTTTTTGTCAGGGGTTTTTATCTCATAAAAAGGTCTTCAGATAAATTTCTTAAGTGAGCCTCAGTAATGTCCCGCTCCTGGTTGTTCTGTTTCCGTATTTGTCCTTTGAAAGATACAACGTTGAATCCAGTTCCCAGGAGGAAGACTGTGTTTTCCTTTTGCTGACAAAGACTCTAATACCACTTAATGCTAGTTCAGCAGCTGTAGACCTCAAGTGCTGTGTCCAAAGCCAACACACTTCAGTGCCCTCTCCCCCTTTGCTTTGATATTTTATGGTAAGGGCTCTGACACGGGATGTAGTGAGACAGAACAAAGCTAAATGTTTAAGGGCTCTCCTCTCCCTGTTGCCTCTGTGGTTGAAAGATCACAAAATCCAGGTTATAGGATGAACAGTCTCTCTGCCACCTGGAGCAAATTTTAGTTAGTTACTGTAGAGCACAAAAGAGAATTAGAAAATAAAATAATAATATTTTTTGTCCTTTTATGTTTAATGGGCAACATAAAAATGTTTTTCTTTCTGTACTTTTATGGAATCTAAATTGGAGCCTTTTGGCTACTATCCATTGTTGTTCGTGTGGTTGAAAATTTGACTCATGATCTTCCTGTTTCACCTCTCAAGATAAAAAGCCTTCATCTTTATTCATATGTAAAGTCTTTGTGGCCCAGAGGGGGAAAGAAGGCTGACAGTGAGATTGTGAGAAGTTGAAAGGATGTCCGAGTCTTTACGGCTAATAAGACCATCCGGGTGGCTGCCAGTTTGCCAATTTTGGAAGGAGACAGAGAGGAGAAGCGGAGGCATGAGCTGTTGCATCAGCTTTTTCCATTGTGCTGTGCACTGTGAATGTGAAGGCTGACTCTCATTTTGCTTCAACACTTTGTATGACCCTGAGCGACTGCGGTGATGTGCAGTGAGAGGCGCTGACAAATGGGCAACGATATCAACAAGTTGGGAGAAATGACAGACCTGAAGAGCTGTCACGAATAATAGGGAACGACTGAGAGTGGAGAGTCAGCATAGAAAATAAAAAGCCGGGATGGAGGAAATAATGTAGGTAGAGAAGTCGCTAATGGCAGCGATGTGTTCCACACATATCTGTCCATTAATACAGCCACACAGTTCATACAGTGCATTTGCCTGATATTCTGATATTAGGTATAGACAGAATGATTTAAAAGCTGTCAGTACTTTTCATGGACAGAACTGTGACTAATGGAGGAGCAGCTGAGGCCAGGTTTGTTGCTCTGTGGAGATTCCAAATTATTTATTCCTTCATAAATATTTTTTTGGGGGATTTGGCTTTGTGCTTTTTGGAGATATTCTCTCTCCTGGCTTCGAACCAACTGGAGAACTACCTTGGAGTGAAAGAAATAAAAATAGGCCTGAGTGTTTGGCACCATCTCCTTAAAATCCTTTGCCATTTAATGTGTTGTGTTGCCATGAAGGCGCGTGTGTCTTTGTGTCCGTTTTTCCACCATCTGTTCCTGGAAATTTTGACGCTTTGGATTGTGACCAATTGTGAGATGCACAACAGAAATCACAAACCCTGTATTTAGCTGTGTGCACTGCACTTGTTGTGATACAGAGGCCATGTATGTATATAAAGCAAGAACTTAATGATGAACCCTCTAGCTATCTGCACTTTAGCCCTTCTCTGCTGGTAGCCAGCTTATTCCTATTAATTATGTGAGATTAGACTCAACTGATTTAGCTGTTTTTATTGCATGACCAGGACCATATTGTCCTCGACAATATGTTGCACCACTGCAGCCATTCAGCCTCAGCCAACAGGGCTGCCAGACTCAAACAGTGGGCACAATATTCACTTGGAAGACATAACAAAATGTGAACAAACAGAGACTCCCTAGGGAAAAATACACACAATAGCGAAATGCAGACCTAAGGGTAAATAATGAGGGAAATGGCAATACACATGGAACAACTGTACATATATGTCAGTGCCGTTGTCTTGTGGGAATAACAAGAGAGTAGAGGGGATGTGTGCTGTGATGGCTCTCTTTATAGAGCTGACTGCATTCAGCAGGGCCACCAGTTGTCTACAATGGCCAATTACAGGATTTGAGGCAAGAGGGAACAGAGGGACAGTAAGTAAACTATGTTCAGTTCAAATGTAACTTAAAAGACCAGAGGCATCACATGTTTTTACTGTGGTGTGTGAGCAAGGCAGAGAGTTTGAATTTCTTTGAATATACTAAATTTAGTTACTTTGTAAAAAAAAAAAAAAAAAAAAAGAAGAAGGATGTGGGAAGGGATTTTCAAGTCCATGCTTTTTATTGAAGAAATTACACATGGATAATATACTTTTTCATTTCGTAGTATATCATTTAGCCCTGGAGCTTATTCTTATATGGCTGTGGGGAGGAGGTGTTTGGAGTTATGTGGAGTAATAGCATACAAATAGAAATGTGAAAGTATCAGTCATGTTAAAAACAAAAATCCTCAAAAACTCTGACCATTTTTAACAGAATTGATTATACTGCTGAAAATGCATGGGGATATAGAGAAAACCAGTTGGATTGAATTAACCTTCATTATATTAACAATGAGGTTCTGCTGTTACAGCCTTCACCACCAGATTGTACTTCAGCCTTACGGCCAGCAGAGGGAGTGCTGACCTACTCAGACAAAAACAGACATGTCTGAGGTTTGTTCAGTGATAAAGTGGTTTCATCTTTCTCATTTCAGATAGTTCTTATTTTGACTATATTATCGTCGAGGGTATGCAGTTATTACTTCTACATGTTTTATATTAAGACATAATATCTTCGGTTGTTAATTCAATTCTAATATACTTACAATGTTATCTAATTTCCCAGTGGTGTGTTGAGAGGTCACAGGGAGGAAAGCTGATTGATTTTTGTCAAGGAAAGAAGAAGCACAGTGCTGCTGTTGCTGCCCTGTGTGGATAAAGACACATGTTACTGGCTCATTAAGAATACAGCACTTTTTCTGCCTGAGCTGCTCCCTTTAGGTCCCTTAATAAGGACACACTGAAAGTACACCTCCCTCTGTCTTGACTGTCTTGACAGGAGGATAAAAATAGTATAAACCATTTATCAAGGTCATATGATATTCCCTTTCAACCATGCATGGATATACTTTAAAATATTAAATACATTTTTGGTTAGGGAATCTGAATTTCATATAAGCCTCTCCTTACTGTACTGGGTATTGATGGACACCTAAAATAACGTGTTTAATTGGTGCAGCCACCAGGTTTCATGGTGTAGTGCAGGCTGCTGTCATTCATTTAACTGGAGATGGCTTGACTTAGACCTGTGGGGATGGGTTCTGTGACACATGGTCTGCAATATTTAATCTTCTAACTAGACAATAAATCTCTACTGTGCAGAAATGTTGAATGTTTTCTAACATTTATTAGGCTGCTGCAGCCTGGTTGTTCCTTTTACTTTTTCTTTATATGGGACAAGCTCAGTGCAAAAAGCTAGTGGAGCCTCGCGTTGTGAATGTATCCTTATGCGGTTAAATGGTGCCTGACTCGCAGGAATCTCCGCTGCACAGCAGAAAAGCCTCTGACTGGGTAGGAAAACCAAAGCAGCGCTGAGCGCAGAGACGCACGGCGCCTCATCCAACCAGCGCCAGTCCCACTAAACCGGCGTAAACTACACATTTAAAACCTTTAAAGTGAGTGCAACTGGACGCCGGTGCTCTTTTGGATCCCCGCTCTCACCGTTCTTTCCCTTCAAGTGGAACTAGTCGCGCAGCAGATAACCCATGAATTCCGCGAAGTTATCAGCTTTATTCGGAAGAAGTGAGGAGTTCGACAGGAGTGGGAGAAATCCAAGTGGCGTTGAGTGGATTACTTTGCGAGTAAACCCGCGACGATGCCTCCGACTGATGTGAACTTTGCTTCAAACAGAAATTGTCTCTCCGAGGAGCAGTTCTGAACATTACTGTCTTTTATTGCCGCGGAGTTCAGAAACTCTCCTCCACCCCTGATCCCCATCATCGGCTCTGCAGCAGAAGTTGCGATTTAGATGATTCTAACTGGATTTACACCGTTTCCAGCTGCCCTTGAATGATGCCTGCCTTCTTAACGGCAATTTATTGTCTACTGGCATTTCTACAGATTTCTTCAGGTATGAGTTAATTATTTTCCCCAAACATGTTTTCATGTATTTTGAGGAATGGGAGTTCCTAACGTGCTCTGTACACAGAAAGAGTGGGTTAATGGAAGTAGAAGCAGAGAGAGAGAGAGAGAGAGAGAGAGGGAGAGGAGGTGATGAATGTGCTAAGTTTGATCTGTCATGGCACCCTGCAGGTACTCAGGTCACCTTTTCTTGGCGTAGCCAGCAGTATCAGTATGTGGCACCCTGACCCATGCTGCTTACTGGCTGCTTTGCTCAAAGTGACCCATCTATCTGTAATTGCCTCAGACCAGTGAAACAGCCATTCAGAAGCAGGGCTTATCACAGCAGTGGAAATTAATTGCCACAGTAAGAGTCTGAAAGGAAAAAAGGGAGTGAGGTTTATGTTAGAGCATGTTGTTTTATGCATATGATAAAATCAGCTGCTGTACACATACATCACTTGAGCTGCAGGTTAAGGGACAGTGACTTAGCCTGTTTCTTTTACACAAGATAGATCAGTTAGGGTATGTTATCATAGGATAGAAATAAGACTCCATTTACAATGGAGTTATTCTGCAAAGTGGAGTCGTAACTAGACAATAAAATTCACACTGAAACCTATCAAGTAACTTCACTTGAATGTGTCATCTCCAAAATGCGATCTAGTGTTTTCATAATTATTCACAAGGACAAGGCACATGAATCCACATTTCTGTAAATGTGAAGGTGTTAGCCAATATGCTAGTTTCCAACTGTTCTTGGGTCTATGAATGAATACAAAATTTAAAAAAAACAAAATTCATAAAAGGAAAAAAACAAAACAAAAAACACAAGGCCATAAAGAGCAGCTGGGACATTTATGTTGAAAAACTAACATTTGATTAATTGTCAGACATGATGCTTATCATGTGAAATCTGAAACAGAGCCACAGAGGTGGCTTTGTGTTATAGCCTACATGTTGTGTAGTAGGTGCTGTATTCCTGTTGGAGGGTCAAAGTTCACGCCAGGGAAATTACCTCAAGCAAAATGTTGACAATTGCAGATGAGGCTGAGTCCCACATTGTCAGGGAAAAGTTTTTTGTTGTGTTGCTGTCAACAGACTTATGAGATTTCTGGATACTGTTCCTCAGTCTTTTTTTTTTTTTTTTTTTTTTTTTAATTTTTTTACAGTTGATGTTAGCCACATTGTCCTACCCAGTTCAGCATCATACTTTGCAGGTGTAACCTTTGAAGGAGCCCCATAATGCATCCTCCTCCGACCATGACTTACAAGACATACTATGTAATGTTATGTAAAGTATAGTGACACCACACCATGTAGGATTTGGTAGCTTCAGCCAAGATAACATAGAATACAGCTATTTGAGAATAAGGTAGTTAAGCCTGGATGATTTTTGAAGGTCTCCACCTCGAGGGAGGAGTTTATTCACTGCCCACAAAAATACATGTGGTTGAACAAAAGGTACAACAGCATACCACATACAGAATAATAATAATAATAATAAATCCCTCAATTATTAAAAACAACATTTAAAAAAAACACTGTATGGCTTTTGGGTTAAATCTTAAACATATAGTGTTAAACTAAAACATACAAAATGATATTCTTCCCATAACATTTAACAGTAATCTAAGAAGCTGTCAATCAACACCTGGCTTAGATAGACAAGGAAACCCAAATGTTTTTTTAAGTCCCTCAAATTCCCTTGGTGCCAGTCCTGTTCACTGTGTAAGACAAAGACAGCTGTCAGTAACATTACCAGTGGCCACTGACTGAAAAAAGAACAATATATTTTCAGCCCTCGAGCTTCCATTAGTGTCTGACACTGACTGATGGCTTTATTTAGTGCTGGACTTCTATAGAGAAACATTCTTTTCTACAGAGGGCTGAAATAATTTATCCAATTTGAGAAGATGTGGGTCTAACACGCCCCCTTATTCTTGGATGTGCCACCATTCTTTAAACTTAAGATGTCAGGATAAGGTTTATGTATAACATTTTAGAAACCAAATATAATGCACCATATGCTCCTCCTAGCTTCTCTGAGGAGAAGCGGTACAGTGTTAACATGTGGATGTAATACAGGCTTTTACCGACTCTTTTCTTAAACTTCAGTGGTAACTCAAAAAAGGAAACATAGCGAGTCTTGCCTATCCACATCAAGAGCACAAAAATACGAATGACACCAATTTTCCAGTTTGTTGTCTCTACGTTTCCACACTGACAAACTCGGTAACCTCCAAATCCAGGCATTCAGGGAGTTTAAAGGAGGTTTGTGCTTTTGTCATGAATATTGTCCTGTTATGTTGCTTCTTCGGTAAAGCCTCTGATCCTGGACCAATGTGAAACAGCATGGATTTGAAATTGAAGATGTACCATAGGCACCTGTGGGAAACTTCAAAGTTAAAGAAGAAGTTAATTACCCCCAACAACTGCGTGATTCACATGAAAATCCCTGACATAAAACTAAATGCTCACTGGAAGCCCACATACAAATTCACTGTTTATTTAGACAATGGCACATCAGGCACTTCTTTCTTTATGACCAATGCAGTGGATTAGACACTGAATGATGCCCACCGACCAAGCCAAGTACTGCATAATTAAGACAAAACATGTGCTGGGGGAGGTGATAAGGTGTATAGTCGATGTACATAGCAATGCCCCTGTTTGAACCTATGAGTGTATGTTTGTACCACATCCTGATCCCATGATAGATTACAGGGACTTTTAGACATCATAGCTGGGGTGACTGCCAGGTTTTCATGCCCATCCTTGAAAATGATCCCTACTTAACCAATTGCAGCCAGAATGATTACATGTTTTTTCCACCCGATTTATGTTTGATGTAGCCTATACCAAGTAATTCCCTTGGTACAGTGGTCCATCATTAAAGCATGGAGCTCTTAAAGCTGTGCTGTTAAGTGACTTCATGGTACTCAGAAACTAAAGGGGAAGCTGGAACTCCCCGTAGTTGAGAGTTTAATCTCTGCATAATAAATCTGCCAACAGTAATTGGATGATACATAATAATCTAAATGATGGCCATTAAAAGCATATGCTCATGTCGAGACAGCTTTGTCCTTTTCATTCCACAGATCTTAATTATGCATCCCCAGAGTGACGCTGCGTCTTGGCTCGCCATTCTACCTGTTTAGTTTGATGGTCTGCAAACACTTTGTAAAACAATTGGGAGACAAAGGATTGGCCCTTCCTGTTATTCCTTTTGTAAGTGGCTGTCACTGCTGCACTTTCAGAGCACAGTAAAGTATTAATATCTCCACGACTGTATCAGCTAAGCTAATAACTAGGCTAATTACTTTAGCAATAAGCGAGTGGGGTCCTCTGAGGCACATTTTACCTTTAAATACCCTCCCCTCCATGTGTTATTAGTAGAGAAGCAAGTACAAGAGGGGCTCACAGACCAGCAGGACACAGCCTAATTCCATCACTGGTGTGTGCAGCAACCCCACGGGGAACAGTTTAGTTTAACTGAGACATCTGGCTGGCCGGCTGGAGTTGGTTGTACACAGGTCAGAGTTCACATGTACTTACTGATGCTGCTTTGGCGACTGACACTCAAGGCTGCAAGAGGTTGACTGTCGTGGGCCAAAATGCAGCCCGGCACTTGTTACAGAACGCTGGACCTTAAGCAATGATGACTTGATTGGGGGGATGCTGGCTCGCTGTGTTGCCCCCTAAGCTAACAAGACTCCCTATAGGCTTTGTGATGGTGACAGTGATGAGCTGAGTCGCACTACTAATGAGGAGCTCTTCGCTATGGATGATGGGACTGATAAGACATCTTTGTATGCTGATGAGGATTCCTTTGTTTGTCGAATGAAATTGTCAGTTTCCCCTGTTTTCTTCCTTTGAAAAGGCAACTAATAAGCTTCACTGGAGACCAGTTTGGTAGGAGAGCCTTACCACTAAGTGTTGCTCATTTGGTTGGAACCAACATGTCATGTAGGGAAAAAAAATAGAGTATAAGAAATGTATTCATAATGTACCCCCTAGAATCTGCTGAAACTGCAGTTTTCCTTTTTTTAAAGAAAGGTGCAAGGTTGCATGCTGATTTACCATGTGCTCTCTCAGTTCTTATGTATATTTTTTAAATGCTGGAACACTTTGGTTTTTAGCTTTAAATGGCATTCAGGCTTTTAAGCAATTCATCTCAGCCATCCTTGGGATCCATCAACTGTGGATTCATTCATTGAGGTTCATTGTTGTATCATATCCGTATTTTGACAGTCAGATGATTATCTTGTGCTCACCCACAAAGCATCCACAGAGTCAGCCCATATTAATGTTTTTGAGATGATTGTTACCTAAAAATATGCTCATAAGAACTTTGTCCACCAGCAAACGCTGAGGCAGAATATGCTTCTCTCTTGTCTCTCAAACCCCTGCAGACATTGCTTGAATTATTTGCCTCTGACTGAATGTGCATAAATGCATATGTAATGGTGTTAGTGAAAGCTGGTTTTTTTAATGTGTGTTTTCAAATCATGTGCTGAGAGCTGTGATTCAGGATTGCTTCCCTTGTTTACTCATTGTTTTCCTGAGGTGCCGTGAGGCCGAACACAGTTGCCAACCGCAGGGGAAGGGATGCTACTGAGAGCTTTAATAAGTGCCTGTGGGTCCACAGTTCACAGGTCATCACACCTTTGCACAGGCTCGCAGATACGCCGTTCACGCTCCCGCACACACATTCACACAACTTTTCATTTTGAGAGGGATCGATAACCATCTCACTCCCCTGCCAAGGTAGCAGGTTCCTTGCCCGAAGGATCCTCCTACTTCTGCTGTCCTTTTCTGCTCATCTTATTAAAAAAAAGTCAAGCATTTTTATTTTTTAATTTATTCAGTTATCATTTTCAGTTGTTTTATATGGCCTTCTTGGGTGCAATAGCAACATACTGTAAGCATAATTTGAAAACAGATCATGTAATTAATCCCATATGACAACTTGATTTCATTAAGTAAAAGCATAAAGCTAAACATAAACTCTGAAAGGAACTTCCCCAGTAGTGTGTTTAATCAACCAGATAAAATATGTTCTAACCAAATTATTGTCATTAAAGGATCTGTTAATTAGACTTATAAAAATTGTTTCAAATGGTTGCATCCTTGAGGTCATAGATCACATCACATAGGAAAACAAAATGAAGTTTTCAGAGTAACCACAGATGGCTAGATAAAGCTGATTTGTTTAATCTTGTCACCTTCAACGTGCTACCCCCAGTTTTTTTGCAAAAAAAAAAAAAACGGTCAAGAGATCCTTAACAGTGAACCACTGACCATGCTCATCCGGATACATGAGCTTCTAAGATGAGAAATTCCCGTGGGTTTGTGGTTTTCTCCGGGGCTGTTTGTACTTCTTTTGCCTTAGTTTCCTGTTCTGAGGTCAGTGTCCTGCCACGGCTGTGTGCTGAGGCACTTTGGATAATTACTTCTGTAAATAAATCTGCTCTCCATAGTATTGAGATTTCATAAGTAGTAAGAAAGACATTACACAGATGATTTTTGTGGTTCATATGCAAATCCATATTTTTTTCATCCTCTCATAATGAAGATGGGCTGAGGAAATTGCTGTGTCTGAAAAACAAACAAACAAGAAAAACAAACTGTTGCACCCACGTGACCCAGCTTGTCTGTCTGTGCCAACACTGATTGAAGTACTGCAGTGGTATGTACTGGTGCTATATTCCTCTAGGACTTGCGTTTGAGAGTAATTGGGAGGATTAATATTTTGAAAGGACAGCTTTAAAGGTCACTGTGATGGTATGACCTCAGAGTTGCTTCTTAAGGATAGCTCTGTGTGAGTCATCTCCTCTCCAGTCAGGCGGCTAATAATCAATAGTATCAATATGCTTTTCGGGGTAGGTCACGCTTGCACGCTAAGATGCACACAGAGGATAGATGTTTTTCTTTCACACATTTTCTCACACATCACCAATTAGGGCCATAGTTGTGACTATTAAACTGAATATTGTGCTAATAAAATAATGCTGCAGACAGTGCATTGTGAGAGAACACATCACTAGTACACATTATCCTTCTGCTATTTCCTCAGTCCTTCTCATCTTTCTTCTCCTTCATTCGTCTCTCGTCTCTCCCCGTCATTACTGACAGGGTTCAAAGCCCCCTATGTGAAGACTGCAGCATAAAGAACTGTTTTCCCACCAGAGCATCTCTCACTGAAGAGCCCAAAAACATGCATAAATTGCTTTAATTAGCTGATTTATTATTAGCTAGCATTTGTAATACTGTAGAATGGGATTCACAGATGAGCAGGAGTAATGACTGGAGCTGAATGTTTTGATTGTTTTGAATTTAGAACCATAAAACCATGATGCCTTTATCTAAACCTGCAATAAGACAGGAGTGTGAGTGGAGTATCCGAGTAGAAGATAATTGCCTGATAAGACAATGATTAACTTTACCACTGCATAATTAGTGCAATGGATAAGACAGATAAGATAACACAACATTGCATTGCTGTTTTCCAATGTGGAATTTAGTTGCCAAGCCTGTCGTACCTCAAAAGTTTGTAATAAAATGTAAGTTTGAACCAAGGTAAAAACTGAAATGGAAGAAAAAAAAGTAATTCTGAATATGATGAGACCAGAGGTGGGGTCAGCTATATTTTCACTGAGATTTTCCATAAAGGTCTGACAGATTTAGTTGGTGACCTTTAAGGAGGTGAATTTGATTTTCTGTCAAACGTTTTGGAAGAAGAGTTAAGAGGAGCTCCTCATTCTAATATTAAAATGAATTCTGACAGCTCTGATCAGACCACATCTAAACCAGCCCTTCACTTGCCTTATGTGTAAGCCTCCATTGAAAGATGAAGAGAGCAGGTGGATCAGTGGGCCAATACACCCGCAGGACTGTATTACAGGGAGTGGACCGATCTAACGCTGCCTTCATTAACCAGAGGTTGAGGTTGGAAAGCAAACTCTGAAGGTATCTCAAGCATTTCAATATACAGACTCATTAGCTGCAAAAGATGCTAACTAAGTCAGTTACTTGGAATACTTGAAATATGTCCATTCAGTTTGTTCTCAGGATTAAAAATTATTTATCTTCTGGAAAGAAAATCTTCTTAAATCTAGTTTTTGTGTTTAGTTTGTTTGATGCAAGGACTAACAACATTTAGAGTGTAGCAGAAGACCTTTCTTTGGAAGTAGAACTTTTTTGCACTTAGCATTGAGTCAAGGTGTAAAGGAGGAGGTAGCACTGTGACATCTGCAGTCTTTGGGAGCTGTGTTTTGAACTACTATAATTAACTCCTGTTCAGAATCTGTATGTATGAACACTGAGATAAAAGGAAACTTCAGATAGTCATTTATCACACATTTTGTTCCTTTTGCCTGTGATTTTCCACTGCAATAAGAAACCAAGGGAGCTTTACTTCCAATCATCCAAAGTACCTGCACTGTTTCCTCACTTCAAACAGCAGTTTTATTGTGACACGCGAGATTGGTATCAAGCGTTGACTGCAGCTAGAATTTTAAAGCTGGTTTATTTCACGTCACTGTTGGTTGCTTGCAGGCAAATCATTGCAATTACATTTAATCTTCAAATGGAATCTCTCTTAACCAGCAGGTAATCACGGATTTTACCAAGATTTTCAAATTGAAGCTAAAGTATTGTGCTCTCATCGCAATTTGTTAGAACATGCAAAATAACAGTTTACCTTGGAAACACCACTCCAAGTAGCTATTTGTAAGTCTTGAAGAAGTGTGGAGTCCAGCAGCGAACTTCTTTTATTTGAAAAATAACCCCCTTGTTAAGCTTCTCATCCTATCACAGCTTTTCTTCTGCTGAAGATCGACTGCCTGTCGTCTAGTCACTGTAGTGTCCAGTCTGAACAGAGGGGTGTGTTCTTTATTGTAACCTCTTGTCTTGTAAATACAATGATGGCTGAAGCTCCAAGTAAGAGCAGTATGTAAACAGTTATAATACTAACACTTAAATGTTAATATTAAGTGCTTATACTAACAAATAGTTCCTTTAAAACATTTTTTGTCTCATTAAAAAAAACTGAATATAAACATAGTGAGCCATTTGTCCTCAAATCAAACCAAACAAACATGGCAAACCAAGCTAGAAAGCTGGGGCTTTAACAATATACTTTATGTCAACAACCAACAGAATCCTGAGCCAACGTGTGATCAGCAGCAACACCACAAATGGAGCCAAATAAAAAGGTGTTCATACAGATAAATTTCTCAAATTCCTGCCAGATGAGCAGTTTTAATCAGCTTCCAAAAAGCTTTAGAAAAGGTCAACTTTTCACGGAAGAAAGGATTGGGGTGTGTTCATGAAGACTTGGGTCCTTCATAGGAAAAGAGAAGCGAAAAGCAATTTGTCAGGAACATAGCTAGAGTGATATTTGCCCAGTGGAAGTGACTGACACAAGCAGGTTTGCTGTGAAGAAAGAGGTCAGGATATTATAGAGCTCCACAAGCCTGTTCTCATCCGTGCTGAACTCTGACATCTTGGACTACTGTGTTAGCCTACTTTTATTGCAACTTGAAGAATTGCTGTGTCCTGCAGATAGACCAAGCACATATAGTATCAGAATGGGTTTTACTACAGCTATAGAATGAGCTCCTGTATTTATGCTTGATTGAAATATTTTTGACAATTTGAGGAAAGGGTAATCATTAGGATAACTCATTTGTTTTTTTCTGTGGTTTATATTGGACAATGTGTGCTGTAACTCAATGAGCAGACTACAAAAGAATGTATTTAAAAAGGGGTTTACTGTATACTTGGTTTTTGTTAGCTCTGATAAGGGCCTGTCAAATGTACATTTTTCACAGCAAGTGCAATACATAACAATGTGGCATCAGCAGCGGCAGCAGCAGCAGCAGCAGCAGCAGCTGTGTTTTGATAAGATTTGCATTTGGTTCCTTGGCTTCACTGCTGCCAATGTGTCAAACACCCGCTGTTGTATTTGAAACAGTCAGACTGCTGCCTCGAGATCTGAAACAACAAAACACATTTGAATGTTATTTCTTCATAACCAATGTCAGATTCGAGTTTTCATTTGTCACGATTCAAGTAACAGGCTACAGTGTTAGAAATGAACTTCTCATTAATACAATTTCTTATAAGTCACATAAGCTTATAGTTGCAAGGACACCAAAAGAAGGAAAAGTGATGTCAACTGAGAGGCATTTGTAGATGTTCCTTATCCTGAATGGTCTTGTATGAAGTCTTTGTGCATAGATGTTACCAAGAAGCACTTAAGTCAAACAGGTGGCAGGCAGCTCGGATAGCCAGACAGCAGTATCACAAGAGGGTGTGTGTAGTTTGCTTCAACTCTTTATGAAATATGCTTCAGGACTCTCCTAACAGTTAAGTGAGAAGATTGATACCGCTTACAACATATCTGCTTTGGAAGCGATGGATTTTAACTTGTTGAGCTGTTTCCCTGTGGTTCCAGTCTTTATTCTAAGATTAGCCAAGAGTCTCAAGGCTCTAGCTTTACACTTAGCAGACACTCACGAGAATGATATTCATCCTCTTATCTAACTCTCGACATGAACGCTAACGCGCCCAATTCCCAAAATGGTGCACTGCTCCTTTAAAGTCAGATGTGAACATAATCTAACTAGATGTGAATTAATACCATAGAGTGGCTATTTGCTTTCTCTGCCAGAGTGGAGTTTATTGCAGAGCAAAGTGAAACTCGTTCCTCTTAACACGCAGCAAAATCTAAGTGAATCTACCCAGCGCTGACCTATAATCCCCTGTGGCTGAATGCACCCTCTTATTAATGTCCTTTTGGACTATTAAGCTAATGCCATGATTGCTTTTAGTGTCAATGCAGTCCAAAAACATCCAGGACTGTGGCCACTTATTCTGCCTCATTTCAGAGACAGTAATCGAGAGTTAGAGGGGCTGAGAGGCAAGTCTGGCTTATGTCTGTGCCTGAGTTTGTGTGTGTTTCTTTATATTGGGGATATTGTCCAATGGGCATGTCCAGTACATGTGTCTGTGTTTGCATGTGCGTGTGTTTATTCCTGTGAGAGGGCTTCAGTTTTGTAAATGGGTTCAGTGCTCAGGGCAGAGTCTCTCTCCCTTTACAGTGTGACAGTCAGTTCACATCTGGACTGTCTGTACCAGGGGCACAATTAATATAGAAAATAAATGTAGGTCATGCTGATTTGCACTTGTGACATGCAATGAAACAGGATGGGGCTAATATAATATTTATATATAAGTTCAATTAGTTAGTCAGCAAAACAGTTTAATAACTTACAAGCCTCAGAGGATAAACTACAGATGGTCAAACATACATTATGCGGTCTGCTTAACTGATTATATAATGACTGTAGACTACACTGTAACTCCTAAGTGATGAGAAGATAAGGCATTCTGCACACACAATCAGTAAATCACTCATCCAACTAGTATACAAGTTAAACCCAGGGTGGATTTTTTTGTCTTTAATAACAAACAACCTCTTTACCACTTCACCATCTGCTCCATTCATGGGAAGTTTGACTTTCAAGCTTTGCCTGAGTGATAATCAATGGCCTATACAACCACTTTACTTTCCACTGAACATTTAATGGAGTGAGGATAAGCCTCTCAGACGGCTGCTGGCCTTTGCCTGCAGTTGTGCACCAAAGGTGTTTTTCATCGCAAATGCTGGAGGTAAGCTCCTGACTATCTGCCACCAACATTTGCTTCTTCAATATGTCACAGGAATACAGATACAGGATTTAGTTGGTGTATAAAATGCGACATGTGGAGTCGGACAATGTTTTGACATGATCAGGCATTAACAGTGAGCAGCATAGTCTGGAATATGACATGTATACTTACTGTATCTACTATTCCTACGGATGTAATAATGGTATGTAAGGGGTGCAATATGTTTGGCCCCAAAATTATTCAATGTGTGTTTTTTGGTTTTAAAAACAAACCAGAAACATTGGTTGTGTGTCATGAACCTGATGGATTTATTCTCCAGTCAAAGTGTCCTGGTGACCTACTTGGCTCAGATGTTTATCGTGTACCAGCACCATGTTCTGGTTTGAGTATGCCCTGGGGACTTCATTGCTTGTTACCTTCCCAGTGAGCATTTAACAGATGGCAACTCCAAGTGGTGTTTTTTTTTTTCATAGCATTGTGTTGTTGTGACATTACTAAAAAGATCACATTAGAACAATTTAGGCTGTGACTTCTATATCTATCTAAATCTAAAATCTATTTGCACACATGTCTTATTAGGAGCATTTAATTGTGTGATGACGGATAAATATTATCAACAATTTTTTTTGATAGGTTACCCAGGCATACAAGTTATTTAAAGATGTGAGATTTGAGTGGGGAATCTTAATGAGCACTTTTCGGTATTTTATGACATTTAAAAATGATTAATTGATTAATCATAATCAGAGTTGGCACTTGAATCAATAATGGAAACAGTTGTAATATCATTAAGCGTGTTCCTCATGCTTCCATTTGCAGTCAGCTCGTATCTTGCCCCACACATCTGTCTGCTGCAGTCAGGAGGTGTTATCATCGTCCATGACCTTGACTCTTCTCTCTGGAGGCTGCTACATTGTGCATTGTGTTGTTGGCCCGGTGACAGAGGGAAGGAAACACACATCTCATAACGTCTGTGTGATTAAAATCACCTGTACAAATGCAATTTAATCAGATCATATGCGTAGCACAGTGTAAGCGAGAGTGTGGTTGCGGACACCTTGTCCTGGCCACACACAGGCATAGAAACACATTCCTACCCCCACATACTTGAGTGAATGACAGTGTTCAACTGTTCCACTTAATTGTAGTTTATACTGCCTGAGAAAGAATGTCTGGCATTTATTGGTTCCCTGTGTTTTACTTTCCAAATGAATAAGTGTGTGTGTGTGTGTTTGGAGTATGTGTCTCCAAGGGATGAGCAACACAAATGGTTTATTTTCCAATGACTTTTTTTTTCTTTCTTATAATTTGTTAAAGGGACAGTATGTGAGATTTACCCCCATCTAGCGGTGCGGTTGCATGTCGGCACGTATTCTTGCTGTTGCGTTTACGTAAACTCGGGCAGAAGTCAGAAAAACAACACACGCTGCATGTATCAGGATAAACAAGCCTCTATGTAAACAAACGGTCCGCCAGCACGAGGCAAAACAATACAGGCGTGACAATATGTTGTCATGGTGATGTCGTATTGTTTACCTGACCCACGTTTTACCGGCTTTCTCTCGTCGAGTAAAATAACATCCAGTTGGTTTGCCGACGGCGTCACTCACGGCGTCATTCAGGTGTCTGACTGCACCTGAAGGCAACACCAGTGCCTCCGTCCTTCCTCACACTAGCTACACGGTGGTGACAGTTTTAACAGGCGCTGTCTGGAAAACTTTCTCCCCGAGCCGAGAAGCTCCGGCGGCCCGAGTTTGAGGTTACTTACAGCCACGGTGACACTGAACGTAAAACATGGCGATTCAACATGGCAGAGAAGGTTCGGTGAACCCCCCCCTGTATGTTTGTAACGACTTGTAACATCTCATTCTAAGGTACGAGAAAGCGCTCGTTTGTATGCGGGCGCGATTCCACTTCAGTGAAATACGTATTTATGAAAGCGATATTTGATTTTTGTCAATAAAAAGCCAATAAAGTCCCATACTGTCCCTTTAAAGGAACAGTTTGACATTTTAAGAAATGGGCTTATTTGCTTCTCCCTGGCAGCTATGGGAAGATTAATATCACTTTTATATATATTTACAATAAGTCTGAAGCTACAGTATAGCCAGGAGACAGTTAGCTTAGCATAAAGAATTGGACAAGGGGGGAACAGCTAGTCTGGCTCTCTCTGTAGATTTTAAAACAAATGAACATAAAAAAATAAGATAGAAAACAAACAAAAAGATCTTTGAAGTCCTCTAATTAACAACTAATATCATTATTGTTCTTGTTTCTTATTTCTCTACAAAAACTATGGTCATCAGTTCTAGCTCATTATGATTCAATATGAAGAGAATTAGCTGCAGGTGAATTTGTGGGTGGTTTTTAAAATAACCACTACTTTGAGCACGAGTTCATCTTTTGTGTTTGTATAACCTTTTGTTGTAGAGTCTGCACAGTTGTATAAAACAGCTCGCTGGTCTGTCTTATAGCCCCTTTGATCTAGCTCTGCATCCACATTAGTCATAACTTGGCCTTATGTTTCGCTGACACATGTGTATAATCAGATGTTGCTTAAAATACCAAAGGTTGTGCGCTGAAGCACAGCAAACACTTGCATAATATCACCCACTTGTCACACTAATACTAATGCTGCTCATAGTGAAGTGGCACAGAGTCAGGCGGCTGTCTAGTCTGGGTCTGTGAAGTGTATTTTAGGACGGAAATGCTGACAGCACTCACTTGTTATTCAGCAAGCTTCATTCATCATTATATTTTTTTACTCATTCCACTATTTTTGTGAAACTGAGACTTTCACTTATATGTCAGGCCAAAGGTGGAGAGGCTCCAACATCCTCTCTGACAGTTGTTTTTCTTGCAGTACTTTTGGTGATATGGTGATTGCTCTGTGCAGCTTGTCATCGATGACTGCAAAGCCTCTTTGTGTTTTATTTTGTTCTCTTCATATCTGTCTAGTTGATCCAGCCTTGGACAAATATCTCCAACATGTGGTTACATTTGACTTATACAAGAGCAATGCTGTGAACTATGAAGCTTCTGTAAATCTCTGTCTCACTATTAAAAGTGTGGACTTTGATCCTTGGTCTGGGCCATGGGTCACAAAAAAAAAGAAAACCAAATGACTTTTACAGACTGAAACAAAGGGATTGCCTTAACAAGACATAGCTGTTCCATTTACTGCACACTCTTAAGCCGTCCACAAAATCGCCCTGCCTTTATTAGCCGTGCCTGACTGCTGCTCTTCCAGAGCGGCGTTGGCACTTGAGCACAGGTAATCCCACAGTACTACAGGTGGAGATTTACCATTTCCACCACTGCGACTCAGACAGGCTCCGTGTCAGAGTCAGTGAGCAGGCTGAATGTGTCACACAGCTGTCAGCAGCACCAAAGGGGTAGTACTAAATCTTCATTAATAAATGTCACCCACTCCTTTTCTAGTATGTACTTGTTTGGGGGAAACCACAGAGACAATTATGCACATTTTTAAGAAGTGAATTTGAAGGTTAAAATCTGGGTTGAAAACTGTAACCAAAGTACCTAAGGCTCTCTAGAGTGACGCCTCAGGAATGTGTGTGTCCATGTATGTGTCGGCTGGTCTGAAGCGTTGTACCTTTTATATCGGGTTATTTTTCATACTGAACTGACGGGTTGTGTGACTTCGGCGTAGCAAGCTAATTTGATTGTGACATTTGATATTTTCTCTGTATATTTCCTTGGTTTGTATCCAAACAGACATAGTAGCCTCCTTTCATTCACTGAAAATACATACAGTATTGTACTGTGAATCACGCTGGTGTAGGTCGATTTAAGACCACCAATGTTGCAGTAAATTACACTCATATTTGTCACATTGTGTTATTACAATCTCAGTGCTCATGATTTGTTGCTTTTAAACCCCTGCCTCCCCCTCCATTGCCTCTTCTTTTCCTCCTGCCTTTCTCCTATAATTTATCTCCTCTTGCTTTCTTTTCTGCCTC
Source organism: Trachurus trachurus (assembly GCF_905171665.1). Lineage (NCBI taxonomy): Eukaryota > Metazoa > Chordata > Actinopteri > Carangiformes > Carangidae > Trachurus > Trachurus trachurus. The sequence goes on along the minus strand of NC_139903.1, from coordinate 12,498,670 downwards.
ACATATTCTCCAAGCTTCTTGAATAAAATACAAAATGTCTTGGTTGTTGTTCCAGCAATCTATGGCTTTCTACTATGTTTTTTTTTTCCTGCACATTTCATTTAATTCTCCTGAGAGATTCACAGTTCTGGAGAAGAGAGACTTTCTATCTACCTCCTGTCTCACTGAGACAGAACTACAGACACCCTTGTTTCTCTTTTGTGTTCGCTGCTGTTCATTCCCCCTTTTCCGTAGATCTTCACAAGACAGCATAACTGCCTCAGGGATGACTGACAGAAAAATATTTGTTGGGGTACAGGTGCTACAAATGACCTTTAGTGTGTATGTATGTTCTCCATTGTGCATCTGTGTTCATGTTTTTGCATACTGAGTGTATACTGGCTGCTGGCCCTTTGCAGATAAAGCCTGGCCTTCTGGGGGCCCACTTGTGGCGGACTGATATTGCCTTTCTGTAATGCCAGGAAGCTTAGGGAGCTGCATGGACCCTTAGGCATCAGCCCAACACAATTAAGAACATGGAAAGCAGCATGTGTGCTGTAAACAGGGTCCTTAGGCCACACTGGCTGCTTTGTTTATATTGTTCTGTTGTAGGTTTGAATGTCTAGACAAGAGTGTAAAATTGTGCTTAAATGGAATATTTACGATTACAATTACACCCACAGTGACTTGAATCTGCCTTTCTTTCTTGTTCTATTTCAATTCAACAAATTAAAAGTAAAAAGTAAAAAAAAAAAAAGAGAGAGATCTGCTCTCTGTATTATAACATGTCTGCCAGCTGTCGAAGTGTAGATGGTGCCCAGTGGATGAACCCTCATCGACTTGTCAGTGCATCATCACATTGGATATTTCAGTTAATGACTGAATCTAGTTAGATCAGCTCCCATCAGCCTCAGCTGTACTTTGTGTCTTTCTTTTTTTTTTTTTTTTTTACAATGCTAACAAGCTAGATTTTAATTATTTATTGCCTACACTGTAAGAAATGTCCGTAGAAATTACGGTAAAAAACTGTCAAATAGCAACAGTAAAATACCGTAAAATCAAAAATAGTATATCACTGTAGTAAATACACTGAATTACCGTAAATCAAGATACAGTAAATAACTTTAAATTTTACGGTCTTACTAAGTAGAAAATATGGAATTTTACTGTGAATGTTGTAAAAAGTTCGCAAAATTCACGGTAAAATACCATAATGTCACAAGCGTGTAATTACCGTAAAATTGACGGTATCATTCTGTCTGAATTACAGATTTTGCTGGTGTTTACGTTTAAATTTACGGTACACAACCATTAAATCATACCATCATTTCTATAGAAAGTAGAATGTTAAAAAGTATGGTATCAGGACAGGCTGTGGTCACGTGGGCATTGTTCGGGTCGATGTGAAGCACTTAATGCAATAGAAAAACTACATGTTGTCAAAACAGAATTAAGATAAGATTAAGATACTAAGTCAAAATAACATGTAATATATATGTAACATATATTTCAGAATAAATGTGCAAACATGGAGTTTAGACATAAATATATATTTTTTAAAATACAAACATCTCTATTGTACAAACATGTAGTCTCCATAACATACCTACACACAGTAAAAAAAAAAAGAAAAAAGGAAAAAAAGAAGAAGCTTGAGTCAGCTCTGGCTTGGGTGACCCACAGGTGACCCAGCAGTAACCATAGTAACCCATTTGTTGGGTCAACGGTTGGTTTGCTGCGCGCCACCAAGATCCGTTATTTTTGGCCGGAGCGCCGTTACAACCTGGTTACAACCAAGCTGCTCTGTTGTCAGCCAAAGACGACATAAGTAAAGTGGATTAATTTTATTTTTGATGGAAATGCCCCAGCTTCAGTCTGCAAAAAAGTCTGACTGCTTCAGCAACGAGTGTCAGTGAATCGGACTGGACTTTCTCAGGTTGGATCGATACCAACTGTCCGTGGAAAAGCTACAGATCAACTGTAAGTATTTAAAAATGAGCATGGTTTGTGTTACTTTGGCCGTTTAGCACATGAGCTAGGCTAACGCTAACGATGGCTAGGCTAACGCTAACGACCGTTATGCTAATACAGCTAACGGCCTATTGTTATGCTAATAACGCTAAACGGTCGTTATGCTAACGCTAACGGTGGATCGTTAAGCTAATAACGCTGACTACTATAGCATGAGACTGTAGCGTGAGAGACAGGACCTGAGAGTAACCAGAGTTTTTGTGTTTTCTAATCAGAGTAAAGTATGTGGAAGCTAACGTTAGCACATGGAGATAGACGGTCTGAAGAGGAGCCTTGCTCTCATGGAGGTGCAGAAGTTCCTAAGGGAGGCCAACATCATTACTGTTAAGGTAAAGTTATGTGTTACTGTGTTTGTGTGGAAGAGGGAAAATACACCGGCCTAAAACTGCCTTGTTCAGATATCCATGTAGCTACTTCTATCCATTATCATTATTACTGAAGTGTTACATGAGTTCATTTTGTGTTCAACATATATATTTGTACAGAACCATCCCATCCTTAGTTGTACACATTTTTAACACTACAAAATCATTTTTCCTTCTCCTCAGCATGGTGCAGCTGGAGAATGCAAGGCAGCCTACTTTGCAGGAATGTGGCATGGCCAGTACATCTTCAGCGTTATCAACACTCGGCTTCAGTGAGTACATTTAAATTGATAGGCTTCTGAACTGGTGCTGCCATTAGCCTAAATGTTTTTGTTTCTTCATACCTGTCAAATATTTACATGGCCACATCAATAATTATGTCTCCCATTTATGTCTACAGTCTACTACCCTGTTATCTGGAGTTCCTTAAGGATAAATCCTCGGAACTATCCTTATAAAAAAACATCAAAATCACTGATTTAATGTCAAATCCAAAGGATTGTGTGTTTTCAGCTGTAGCCTCCACAGTTTCTCCCTCAATCTCTCTCAATCTATTAGATCTGCTAAATCTGTTAACTGTTTTAAGCGCCCCCTGAAATCATATTTATTGGTTGGCCTTTCTATTAGATTTTTTAAACCTACTCTTCATTCACCATTTTTTTTTTTTCTGTTCCAACTTCTTTTATTAATGTTTTGTTTGTTGTTGTTGTTGCTGCAGGAAGCACTTTGCAACAGTGTGCTATATAATAATAATTATCATTATCATTAACAATGTTTTCTTTGTTGTCTTTCTTTGTCTGGTTGCAGAGAGGTTCATGCCAGTCCACAGTAAACACCTGATTGAAGACTGCTGGTGAATTTTCAAGCAGGAATGATGACAACACCTGCCCAAAGTTCCATGTTTCTTCAACATTGTACCATGTCTGTATGAGACTCTGTCCCACCTGTCTTCAGTCAAGTCTGGACCCAATGACTCAAACACCAGTCTTGTCAAGGCTAATTAGAGGTAAGCAATGGTTTATGTCAGTGTAGCAAATGAGTAGATGCAAGCACAACTCAAACTTCACTCAATCGATCTCCCACAAATGCACGGTGCCAACAGCTTCATACAAACATACAGTAGAAAAAAATCAGTATTACGGACAGGATTCAGGATTTTGGCTGCAATTCGACAAGGGTGAAACAAATACTGATGATAATTTAGTCCTGAAAAGTGACAGTTTCTACCTTTCACACTAACACAGTAAAATAAATGAAATACTCCTGATGACCTGCAAAACTATATTCCAGAGTGCTGGTTTCATTCTATGTATAGCTCATTGGAGCTCAGTTTAACAACAGAAGGCTGAATTTATCTCTGTAGGCACCATGCTCAGGCACTGCATCAATCTAACCTTTGCTTTGTTTCTGTTTTCTGGCTGCAGAGAGGATCATGCCAGTCTACAGTGGACACCAAATGGACAATATATGAGTCTTCAAGCAGAACTGGTGACTGCTGGATGCTTTAAGTTCCAGTTTCTTGAACACCATGTATATGTTAAGAGCCCTCTTCAGCCAAGTCTGGACTCAGTGACTCATTAGTGTTGATCAACACAGGGCAAGTGGCTCCTTTTTTCATTATGTTTATTTCTTCTATCATGGACTATCCTTCTTCATATGTATGGACACACACTGTCTTTTCAAGATGTCAACACTGCCTTGTGAGTATACTGGACAAGTTCTGTTTTTCACAGAGAATGTGTATATGCAAAGAGAGGTTCTTAAAGTTTATCAATTAGGCTATAGTCTGTACTTTGGTTTACAATGGGCTTAAAGGACAATTCCAGGCGAATTCAACTCGGGGGTGTATTTTCCTATCATTTTAGGTCTAAAAGAAGGAATCTGAAGATTTTCAGTTTAATCGCTCCCGTTTTGCAGTAGTTGCGTCTGTCCCCGCATCGCCACGGCAGCGATGAATGGGAGTGGATGTAAGTTCTGCTGTTTAGGCTGTTTCCAGCCCTCAAAGCCGCAAATTTTTCCCACAGACAGCGTCAGATGGCTACTCAAACATGCACCCAGAAGTTTATTTAAGCAAGCAAGCCGACATGTTTGTAAAACTAGATCTAATTCAAAGTCTCCCGGAGTCTCGCGCGAGACCCAGTTGCCGTGCTCGGTGTGTTCAGGTGCAGTAGGAAAGCTACAGTTTGTGTCATAAACACAGGAATATCAACTCTTTACTTGCTTCAAGTAAAAAAAACTTCTCGGCGTATGTTTGAGTAGCCACCTGACGCTGTCTGTGGAAAAAAATGTACACTTGAAGCAAGTCAAGAGTTGGTATTCCTGTGTTTATGACACAAACGATAGCTCCAACTGCACCTGAATACACCAGCACTGCAACTTCGGGCTCGCGCAAGACTCTGGGAGACTTTGAATTAGATCTAGTTTTACAAACATGTCGGCTTGCTTGAAGTAAATAAACTTCTCGGTGCATGTTTGAGTCTCCATCTGACGCTGTCTGTGGAAAAAAATTGCGGCTTTGAGGGCTGGAAACAGCCTAAACAGCGGAATTTACATCCACTCCCATTCATTGCTGCCATGGCGATGCGGGGACAGACGCAACTACCGCAAAACAGGAGCGATTAAACTGAAAATCTTCAGATTCCTTCTTTTAGACCTAAAATGATAGGAAAATACACCCCCGAGTTGAATTCGCCTGGAATTGTCCTTTAATTGGTTATTTCCTTTATAATTTACCATTTGCATTTTCTGACTGTAAAATCTACGCCAACAAACTGTAATTCCATTATGTGTTGTACCGTATTTTTTACGGTGAAATTCTGGCAACCACAGCTGCCAGTATTTTACCGTGAATTTTGCAATAAAATACCGTACTATATCTTACAGTTTTACCGTGTTTTTTCACTGATGGACTGTAATTAGGTTTACAGTATATCCGTTATTTTTAAAAGAATTTACCGTAAACAGGTTTATATTATAACTGTTATTTTTACAGCAAATTACCGTAAACAAATAACAGTTCTCTACTGTGAAATTTACGGTTGCCAAAACAGCATACCGTAATGTGTAATACATTGTGACCGTATTTTCTACGGTAAAATTCTGGCAACCACAGCTGCCAGTATTTTACCGTAAATTCTACGGAATTTTTTTTACAGTGTATAACTGTTGTGTGTTTTTTGAGCAGCCAGATACTGAACCTGAAATTCCCCTGTGGGATGAATAGTATCTTCTTTTCTTTTCTTTCTAACTAAACTAAGATGATGAGTATGATACATTTTACCTGTATTTATTAGCATGTAGCTTAAAACACAGCTGCAGCATCACTGAGCCATGAGTGTGGACTCTTGATTAAATTCAGTTCTGTTCACCTTGTATTGCACTGCAGTGAGACATGAGCAAAATAAATCCTAGCCTGCATGGTTTGCTGGTTTTTTTTTTAAATACATGTGGTAGGTACCAAAGAGTGATTTTAGCCAGTGGGTAATTACCTTGATTCAGCTTTTTGTGAGTTTTTCTTTTCATTAGCATGCGGCCTTTTAGCTAGGTTGCCCACTTAACGACATTAAAAGGAAAAGGAGACAAAGGAGACAAATGGAAGAAAAGAGAAGAAAAAACTGAATGTTATAGTCAGGCAGTGGGAGGGCTTATCTCAGCAGTCCACATCCATTTAGACTGACTGCTGCTGCGCAGGTAATATAGCTAGAGCTTTCGGGTGCAAAACATGCACGTCAGCATACTTTTTAGTTTTTAATGATAAGCTTGTGCCCATCATACGCCTATTGTTCCAGACTTTTTTTGTGTAAGCCTTTTGGAAAATACAGTTATTGCAGATTTGTGCTAACACACACACACACAACTGTACCACATTACGCAGTGGATCAAATTCTCACCCACTTCACAGTGTGTGAGGTGTTCTATCTGAGTAAACACTTGTCTGTGTGAGATTTATTGGTTGCAGCAGGAGTGTAGGAGCTCATCACTGTCGAGCACGATAGTGATTATCTGCTTTAGCGGACCATTGGCACATTAAAGCGTGGCCTGCTCAAGGTTGTGTAAGCTAGTGTTTGCAACAGCATGAAAGAACAGTGAAAGTGTTCCCACGGCTATAAAACAGGTACACAGTGGTTCCTTGGCTGACATTAATGTTGCTTTTCCTCCATCCTCTCTGTCTCTTCACTCTAGATTGTTTTGTTAGAAGTTTTCTTTTAAGAGCAGTACTTTTGTGTTGTAGTTTGGGATTTAATCTGATACAAAAACCGTGACAGTGACACCCATTATTGTTTTGTCCAATCTCCAGCATTCACACAGCAATGGAAGGAAAAAGAAGAGAGAATGAGTGGGGAGTCTGTGTGTGGACGTGGCTGGCGGCGGTGGGCTAGTGTGCATGCTTGTCTGTGTTAGGGGGTTGGAAAGAGATGCAGGGAATGTAAGATGTACAGAGGCATTGGAGTTGTGTACCTGGATCTCATTAGGGAGGCTTTCTTTGTCCTCTGCCTCACAGGAACTCGCTGTTATACAGTTTGTTTGAGAAGACCCTGAGAAGAGACTAGAGCATGATTGGCATCTCAACAGTGTATCAGGGATTAGAGGTGATTTTGTGGTTGTTAGTTTGGGTATGATTGGAGGTATTGATTCGGATTTCTATGGCTGGTATAACGATTTCAGAGGCTGCGGTGAGCACGTAACATAAATAAGTTTACACACATACATACAGAAGTGAGCATACACACACATACAATACCCAGTAGAGTGGAGGAGAGATGTATGGTTTATGTTGAGGATGAGCATCTTTTCTCTCTTGCTCAGAACATGTCTATTTCTCTGTCCATTCATGAACTCTACTGTAAAAATATGCATGATATATTTGGAAGTGTATGGCTTCCCTTTAATATTAGCTGTATGTGTGAAAGAATATGTAAATTAGTAAAATGACCACGTTGGTAGAATCAATGATAAAACTATAATCCCATAATAATTAAGCCTTGAAGCTTTTTTTTTTTTACTGTGTATATGCATTTCTTTTCAAATACGTGTTTTGAGGCTAAACCTGTTTTTAAAGATATTAACTTAGTGGGGATTTCACGTGTCAGCATTGTTTTTTAATTTTCAATGCCTCATGAGGTTCCATCTGCTGAAACAAAAGCAAAACGTGGCACATGATTGGATGGTAATTATGTTGTCAAACTGGATTATTTTTAATACAAGGCACTTGCACACCAATAATAATGCACCATATCCAATTCCTTTAAAGCTGCTGCTGTTTCGATTAGTACTTCTCTTTATTTCAAGGGGGGATTATATGATAAATTTCACTACGGCTCTTTGTGGTGTGTTTTTTGTGTTAGTGTGGGTTACATTGACATGTACAGTAAGTATTATACAGCTATAGTCCTTGTGTAATCACCTTTGCTCTCTTCTAAACCTCCAGGGTCTCGTCTTCGCCAGGAAGACTTCCCTCCCCGCATCGTGGAGCACCCCTCTGACCTCATCGTATCCAAAGGGGAACCAGCCACTCTCAACTGTAAGGCAGAGGGCCGTCCAACCCCCACTGTGGAATGGTACAAAGATGGGGAGCGTGTTGAGACGGACCGTGACAACCCCCGCTCCCACCGTATGCTGCTGCCCAGCGGCTCCCTCTTCTTCCTGCGTATCATCCATGGACGACGGAGCAAGCCGGACGATGGCAGCTACGTGTGCGTGGCCCGAAACTATCTCGGCCAGGCGATCAGTCACAATGCATCCCTGGAAGTAGCCAGTAAGTTCTGCTGTTGCATAGATGTGCACAGTACTGACAGCAATGCAGCACACATGCGTACACATGAGTCTCCACAGCGTGAGTGACTGCAATTAAACGTTGCACAGAAGTCGACCAGCTTGCTAAGAAAAAACGAGATCCAGATCATTTTCTGAGCTCTTTGAAACATCAGTAATTGATTTTCCAGGCAGCCTCCTAATGTTCATGGTGATAACAGGGATTTTGATATCTATCTAAAAGTAAGCATCTTTTTTGAAAAAGGAAAAGTGCAAAACATATTTGCTCAGTATAACCTTTAGATAATCTCTTGTAAAATGTCTTGAGAAAATAATGTTTTAAATTTGATAGTTACCGTATTAGTTATAAATACATTTATATGCTTACTATAATCACCGTTTACCTTGCATTGGGTGTCTTAACAACTCAACCATTACACTGAAACACAAAACACAAACATATGTAAATGTCTAAGCCTGTTTCAGTTTGTTACTTTTGTTCCAATATGGGTCGTTTTTATGGTGGAGGGACAGGTGGAAATTCACAGCCCCACCTGTCAGCCATGGCAACAGCTGTGTTTCTGCTTTGGTCCCCAGGTTTAAACAAGAGTATGTTCCTAACAGGTGACAGTGTCTACTCGCTGAATCGTAGAGTTGCAAGTGTCAAGTGTGTGCTGTTGGCAGTTAAACACCCTTTCAGTGCAGTATATCTCAGGCAGGAATCTGTCAGGTTGCACGCAGCAGCCAAACCTATGTGTGCATGTGACTGTAGGTGATGGAATAAAGCTTGTGGAGAGGGCAGAGAGCAAAAGGTCAGGGCTTACGGCCATCAGAACAGGGTAGGTGCAGATGGTCTGTGCTCCCTATAGAGCACTGTTTTTGCAAGTCATAAAAACACTAGAATCAGACTGGAAGGTAACAAGAGGAAGGGCTGGGCTGAAAGAAGGAAGTGTAGATAATAGGGGTTAACAACTGTAGCCATGCACTCACAAACTAGTGTGGAGCACCCAAGCTTTCGCTGTCGATCCCCTGGACTGCTCAGCTGCATCAGCTTGCAGCGCTCTACCCAGGCCCGGTCTCCCGGGCAGACATTTCGCAAAGGTTTTAGAATAATAATACCCCTCTTGTCTCCATTTCACCTTTTGAATTATAATGAAAGAGATGGTCAAACGGTATGATGGTAATGCTGGGTCAGCACTCCTACCCTGAGAAGCTAAGCCCTCTAGGGGGAGAGTTTATTACTGGGAGTTCACTAAATTTACTGCCAGGTTTTAAGGTCGAGGGGGAACACAGAGTGTACTTGTTGAAGCTGCCTGGATGAGTTATGTCTCCCTGCTTCATCTCTCAGAGGTCACACAGATTCATGGGTCACCCTGGGGCTGCAAGGTAAAACAGAACCCCCTTTGGCAAAGGCTGCTGAGTTAGGGAGTTTAGGAGAGAACAGAGAAGCTGTGGAGGGGGAGGAGGATGTTAAAACCAGGACTGACCTTAATCTGTCAATAGATGTGTCAAATAATTTGTCTTGTCTCATTAACGTTTAAGTTGTTAATTTACTGCAGTGTCTTAATTGCTTAAAGTTTCCTTTGACCAGAGGGAGCTGTACTCTTGAAGGGTGACTGGGTTCAGTCCTCTGTGTGATACTCATCAAGTTACTGGTCTTGAATGATGTGCTTTGACATACAGCCCTTGCACACAGACAGTATCACCAAATTATCATCATGTTTCACTTATTATGTTTGTCACTCAAAAATCAAGCAGACAATAACGTTATGTGACAAGTCTCCAACAATGGAGCACAGTTGAGGGTGGTAATGATTTTCCAGACGAGAGTTTGAAGTAAGAATCCATCAACAGTTGTAAAATGATGGTCACACCATGTGCCACATGTAGAAATGTCAGAAGCACATTGGTATTTATCTACTAATCTATTACACTGTAACTATATGTGCCAAAAATGCTATCTGAGATGCAGTGCTTCACAGTCTTTTTCTTTTTTGTGGGGAAGATGATTCATTGCATGGATATGATCTATTACATTTTTCTGTTCAGAGATGAATAACTCACCTGCACCACATCCAAATCAGTGTCAACATCTGCATTAACATTTTTCAACCACATCACAGCTGGTGTTCCTGTGTGCTGAGGTCGAAGATGGGTACAGTCCAACCTATGAGTACTGAATGATCATCTGAGAATTACATCGTGAGATGTTTTCTGATGTACATGTGCAGTTTGTTTTTCTTTTGTCATACTGAATTTAACATGGGCAATAAGGGATTGCCAGGGATTTTTGTGCAGATATTGAGGGTTCCCCGATGATGCTTCACAATGACTGATGATCACTCATCTGTAGTTTGAGGGAAATGTTTTGACAGCTATTAGATTTATAGTGATTTTACCCCCATGAAATTGTGTCATTTATGTTCCTTGACTTTCTTCAATGTGCCATTATCAGATTAAAATTAATACTTTTATAATTTGGTTTATATCAGCAAAACAGACTTCTGCATCAGCCTGTGTTGTACTTTGTGGATAGATTAGTGCTAATTAATAATGCGAGAATAACATGGGGACCATCATGGTTAACATAGTCACAGCAGCATGTTAGCATTGTCACTGTGAGCATGTCAGCGTGATGATTAGTTCATACAGTATCTTGCTCACTGCTGAGAATTGCAGACATGGCAACATCAAAACTCTTATTATCACAGTCAGCATAAAGTTCAGGTTTGACTATTTTTACATTAACCTATGCATTATGTAAAAATGCTTTGCCACCAAGCTAAAAAAAAAAAGGCTCGTACTGTAGTTTCTGAACAGCTGACTGAACACACAGTTTCCCTCGAGTGTTTTATATAAATGTACTCTACACTCTACAACAATTGGAAAACTACTTAATATGGGATGCACTTCGCTTTTCGATCAGTAACAACCACATATGCTTAGAGGGAAAGCTGAGCAGGGAATATATTTCATTTATTAAAAAATCCATGTTGCATTAATTAAATCTTTGCATAGTAGACAATACTGTAGTGATGCCCTTTGTGTATTCAATGAATCCTCAACTGTATGCTCTGCACCTGTGTCAAAGAATACATGAAATAGTCATAGTTGATTCAAATCATCATGGATATTGCCACTTTATATAATACGATGATTACATAGACTTGGACTGCTCATGAAGTAAAATACAACGAAGCACAAGACTCGGTTGGTGCTTTAGTCATTTGATCCTTATTGACAAACTAAATGTGAAAGCTACAGTGGGAAATTAATAACCTTCAAAAGCCTTAACAATTTTGAATTCACTATATCATAATGATTCCTACTGCTGCCATAATCTAATTTAGTATGGGAATAAGTAAGTAAGAGAGGGAAGATGAAAAGTAGGGAGACGGCTGACAAAAGACAGTTTTGGGAGCTGACAGATGTAAAGTGATGGGAGCAGGAAAGGAGTGACAGAGACAGATGGGAACAGAAGAGCGAGAGGAAGAAGTGTCTGTCCTTCAAGGCACAGAAGTGAAACTTGTTTGCAGAAAATTGAGGTGACGTGGTAGAGACAGTGACAGATGTAGTATGTGCTGGTGCCTGAAGCGTGACCACAGGGTTGAAATACTGTGTATAAGCGCATACAACATGTTGGCGCACACACATACATACATGTACACACACACGCAGAGTAGTGGAAACCTTTCTGAAAGTGAAAGAGATGAAATGAGGAAAAAAAAAAAGACATATAACTTAGTTCCTGTCCAATAAATGTCACAGAAGACACTCAGCATATTTTTTTTCTCCCTGCAGGGACCCTAGAGGACCCTGGGAAATGAACATATGTCCTATTGACCTCAGCCACTTGATTCAATCATGGCGCGCTTTATTGAGGTGAAGGCAAAGTCACAGCCTGTGTACTCTAAAGGTTATTGGATAGTGGACCTGTTTTTAGGTTCAGTAAGGGAGAGGAATAAATGTTATTCTTAAACTAATGAGACACTGCCATTTGCTGGAGGAAAGTGAGGCTCGTGGTGGTGGGGCTGAGGGTTTGGCCACAGCAGTGATGAAGTAAAGAGCCACAGGGAGAGACGACGACACAGCCACACCACTTGTCACGTATATGAATGCATGAAGAGAAAGGCAGAAACACACCACTGATTCCTCCTGGTTCTATATTTAAGTTCATTTAGAGTTAATTTTGATTCCATCGCAATATATTTGGTCCATCCCACACAGCTGCATGCAAGATTTGAGGGAGAAATACATACATACATTATCTAGTATGCAGAGCCACATCAACAGCCAGCATTACTAAAGCACTGGACAGAAAGTGAATCGGCAACAAATTCAGTTGTAGCTTCTCCAGCGTGGTTTCTGTTCATCAGTAAATATCTTCAGGTTTTGATTTGGATGGCTGGACCAAATCTTATGTGGAAAGCATGAAACTGAGTTATTTACTGTCAAGAATTTATTTTATTTTTTCAGGGTCTGTTTACAGGTCTCTCTCTGTGTGAGCTCAGACGTTAGGCAGCTCCTGAGTGAGCTGCACCAATAAATGATAAAAGTCTTCTATAGCGATGTGACTTGAGGCAGCATTAGCTGGAGCTGAAGACAGCAAGTCTGAAAATGGGAAAACATTTTAGCAGTGTTGTGTGGAAAGAAGTGAGTTCACCAGACCTCCGTAGCCTGGACCTCATCTCTGCTTGAGGCCAGTAGCAGCTTGAGGCTACATCAGCTGCCATGAGGATAACATAGCCGAATCTTTTGACCACATTGTCGGTGGGCGAGTTGCATGATGGAGAATGGAGGTGCCAGGTTTGACAGGAAAGAGGATGATGTCTCTGTTTCTGCTGCATCCATTTTCATCTCTTTTTTTTTCTTTTTTCGAACAATCCATTGAGACTCTGTCAACTTTATACGAGAGTGATGCCGAATCACTTCTGGAACTTTCAGGATGAATATTGACAAAGTGAGTACATGTTTAGAGGGATAGTTCAACATTTTGGCAAATTGGCCCATTGCCATAATCGCTATAGTCATAGCAGTAGGTTCGTTACCTTTATTTGTCAGTGTAAGCTATTTTTAGAACGGAGGAGCGGAGCGGCAGGCTGTTCAGAGCTACACTATGGAGGCTAATGGAATTTCTTGGTTTCCCTCATCAAACTCATCAAATACAAAATCCCAAAACTCCAAAACGCTTTCGTGGACAAGTTGTGACCTGCACAATCACCACGCTATGAGATAATAATGGAACGTTACGAAACGGAGCCGTTTTCGAGGTAAATACAGAGTCTGCTTGCTGAAAAACTGTCCCTGAACGCAAAGCGCATCAGCGGTTTTGCATGAATTTACCTCTAAAACAACTCTGTCTCGTAACGTTCTATTATTATCTCATAGCGTGGTGATTGTGCAGCTCACAACTTGTCCACGAAAGCGTTTTGGAGTTTTGGGATTTTGTATTTGATGAGTTTGATGAGGGAAACCAAGAAATTCCATTAGCCTCCATAGCGTAGCTCTGAGCAGCCTGCCGCTCCGCTCCTCCGTTCTAAAAATAGCTTACACCGACAAATAAAGGTAACGAACCTACTGCTATGACTATAGGGATTATGGCAATGGGCCAATTTGCCAAAATGTTGAACTATCCCTTTAATCAAGAATGTAATTCATTAAAGTCCTTTTTACTTCTGCTTTTTATACAGAGCCAAAAGCACAACATTTCATATTATATTACTGTATATGCCGTATGCTATATTATAGCATACATAATTTTAGGTTAGCCTACATAAATGTATAAATTACATCCAGTATTTCTATTTTATCATCCGACATGTATCCAATTGACTTTTCTCTTTCTATCTGGAAAAGGGAAAGCCAGTGAAAGACATGTGATGGCACGTGATTATTACATGAATGCATTAACATGACGGACATGTTCACTGTAACACCACACGCTCTGAAGTGGATCATGGGATATGCGCAGCTCAGTCAGACTGTGAGATTGACAGCTAGAGGTGGGACCCCTGGTCTCTCTCGCTGTCTGCTCCTCTTTGATTGTAATCTTATGCTGGAAAACGAGCGGGTGCAGGAGACGCACAGAGCAGTTAAGAGAGAGGCGGATTCAGAGGTCAGGTTCTCCCTCTGCCTGCCCCTATCCATTAACTAATGGCTCCTCACTTCAAATGGCTGTCACTGTCGCTGACAGCATCCTGTCTGTAGTCACTCTGGATAAACGCAATGAAAGATCCTAAGTGGCAGTAGAGTGGTATGTCTCAGGAAAAGTTGTCATTTTCTCTGCATATGGATGCGGAGCGATATGTTTGATTGACAAGCGCTGACATATTGTAAATACTCTTCATCCACAGCTGCAGTCAGATATCAGTGTTTATTTCCAATTGCCCGTGACAGTCTGAGAACGCCATGCTAGCCTCTTGTTTCTCATCCTGTTTTCCGCTTGCTTGTTCTGTCCCAGTTGTCCCATGGTTAGATCAGTCAATGAATAAGTATCACACTCCGGGGACAGCTGGACTGTGTATACAGTCTGGAGACTGGGGGCGAGTGCGCTGCAAGTATTGTCTAAACAATTTTAGTCACTTTATTCCCCTAGGCTCAGCATTTCCAAGAGCGAGATTTGTGCCAGAGTGTCAAGACGAAGGGAAAGAGTTTGTTTGGCTTGCAGCGGCACGGTGAAGAGAGAAGAGAGGGGAAGTGCTCAAGAGTTTCTGACAAATACCATATGGCTTCTGGGTGTGTGGCAATATTATCTGGATGTTTTGTGCCTGTGTGTGCATTGTGTCAGGCCTGGTGGTGTACACATGTATGAACAACTGCTGCTTTTGTAGGGAAGAAAAAGAGAAGACTGACCTTCTTGTCTCTACATTCTCTGGCAGATTAGTGAATTTTACCGTTAATTATAACCACCGTGATATTTTATATCATTTCTCTGACAAAAGCAGTGTGCAGCAGAGGTGTGTCCTGACCTTGTCAAGGATAAGAATTAATAATAAGCTGAATGTATTTTAATGGGTGGTAATAAACTTGCAGGCATTGTGAATTGTCAGCACTGTGTTGCAAAGCTGCCTTTATCATGTGTGTGCACATTTGTGTCTGTTAAAGATGCTGACAATGATGCAGGAGACTGGGGCAGTAAAATCAACAAAAGTGTCAGTTAAAGATATTTTGTATTGTGCTTTTGTGCCTGTATCTGAGTGACATTATGCATACGCTTGGCTGTGTCCATTTCTTCTGCATCCTTCCCCCATGCCTCCAACTCTCCAAATCATGTTGGGGTATCATTTTGTTGTGGTCTTTGTATTCGGCTCTTGATCGTTGCCAGGCAGATACCGTTTGGCTCGGCCCATTTCCCCCCCGACACTAAATCTTTTGGTTGCATTTCCCCGCAGCCTTGGAGCAGCAATGCAGCTAGATTTTATCCACTTCCCATAAAACTCCATGCTTGCTGTGTCAGGTTACTCTGATGTCATATGCATTTTATTCCCCCATTTGCTGATTTGTAACATGGCAAGAGAAACTTCCCGGAGGGCCAAGTAACCGGCACTCATGTGCTTAGCCGCAGAAGTGTTTTTAACAACTGAAATTAATTAACAGTGAAAACCCATCATCAAGTCACAACTTGCAAAAAGCCTGTACTGACATAAACTATGATATGCTTAGTGCGCCCTATATTTTGCTTGTGAATTTGTCAGTGTGGAAGAATTAAGGGCTTTACAGCATGGTTGAATAATCCTGCTGTCACCGAGAGAAGAGGGATGCGTTTGCATTTGCTGAGATATTAGCCTTATCCATCCTCTGTCTGTCATTCCATAACACCACAGTCAACGGCGTCCACCAGCCATATCAGGGCTCATGGTTAATGCCTTCCTTACCGGGGGTTAAAGGTTATGTTGGTTTTTCATTTCAACCTATGTCAGTTTTCGTCTCCCCAAAGCTTTCTGCCTGAGTGTCTGCCTCGTGTGGTATTCTATCAGTCGGTAAAAGTTAAGCGCAAAAAAAAATCTCAGTGCAACTATCACTGTCCTCCAGGGCGTGAAAATGAAAAATGATCACTCACCCACAAATGCACTGTGTAATTGTGGTTTGATGATTGTTAGGGTTTATGATAAAAAATGCCAACTTTACTATCTAACTATCATTAAACTAATCAAACTTTTTATGTGATCTAGTGCAGACGAACACTTTTGTGACTGCCAAACATGATGAAATATTCAGAATGAATACCAGACAGCCAAATTGCTGTGCACAGTGATGCATTGCAATGTTTGTTGTTTGTCTTTAAACAGTTTTGGAGCAAATAGATCTTTTCATCATCATTCATTTTTTGTTTAGCAAAATAAAAATAAAAACAGCTACGGCAGATGTCTTTCTGTTGTGTGTTATACACAGGTACAGAGTCTCTTTTGTCTTAAAAATTATACTAATTATAAAGGCCATTCAAACTAAGACACTGAACACAGATAGGAATTGAAGGTGTAAAAGATAAAGTTACCTTTACCTTTACCACAAGTTCGTCTGTCGTTGCAAGGCCATCATAGTGGGCCTTTTTGTTATGGTAACCATAATTAAGAGGAAACTATGCAAGTCCGGTCCTTTTTTTGCTGTTGTAAAAACTCACTGCTAACCCTCCTCGACCATGTTTAAAGACATGTAGCCACCAAGCGGAAATTGCCCAGTTTACCTGAGAGATAAAGCTAAGAATCATCTGCATAGTAATGAACTGAGATGCTGTTAAGAAAACAAGCATGATCTGGATTCAGTATGACATTGTAAACATGAACATAAAAACAAACCATGAATAAATGATGCCGCTGGTGAAAACAAAACAAAAAAGAATCAAATCTGATCATTTTGAGGAACATTGCAGGGCAATCTGAGATATACCACACTTCACTGAATACTGTATTACAATACAGCACTCCACAGAAATTACACTGCAGAGAGGCAGTGACAGACACTTGGATTCTGAGATGTGAGAAGTTGCTGGTGCAGCAGCACAGGGGTTGTTTATGCGGTATTGTTGCTACTGCTTACCCACCACAACCAAAGATACTGGTATCATCTCTAATAGGGTGTAGATGTGGTGATTTATAACATGCTGCAAAATAGGGGACAAAGAGTGAGAGAGAGAGGGAGAAAGAGGGGTGGTTCCTCAGTGGAAAGCTGAATAATGAGATGAACAGTTCCAAGGCACTGCTACCATTCCTGTGCCTGCCTGCCTGTCAGTTCTGCCTCCCCTATTTTCTGCCATTTTTTTCCTCCTCCTCCTCCTCCTGGAGCATCGCTTCATCTGTCTCCAGTGGGAATACTTTGGAATGAGCAGACAGGTTTGTGATGGAGCTGCTGTTGTTGACGCTGCTTACTGAAAGCTTTGGTGACCAGTGATGTGTTCCCCATTATAACACTGTCATGCACACTATATACAAATTGTGTGTGTGTGTATAAGGCACAATGGCACATAGTGTGTAAAGGCAGACTCCTGTAAAAGAAGGGCGTGTATTTTCATGGAGATGCTGCCGTATTCTCAAAAGAAATTGGTATTTCATCATTATTATCATTATATTATTTGAATATTTATTTTTCTAGCTGAAAAATTAGTTCTGAACACTTGACGTGTGGCACCACACTGACACTTTAGGGATCTGTTCTTTTTCTACCTTTTATGTTTTGATCAACAGCCTTTTGTGATGTTGACATAACATAATTCAAACAGACAATTTCAATATTTTTCCAATTAACCGTGTTGCTATGTGGGGATGTAGTAATAATTCATATTCACAATCTCTTTGTTTGCATAGCTGGCAGCTTCCTTCCACACCCACAAACTAAACTCCTTTTTTTTCTCTGTTATCAAGGCCAATTTTCAAGGTCTTAGTTTTATTATGTGATACAGAGAGTGAGACAGTAAACCTTCCTCTTAGCCGACTATACTGCCCAACATTTGAATATTGTGTATGTACAGGCTCCATTACGCTAGATGGTTACAGGTAGGCTCTCCATTCCAGTCATTCTCTCAAATATATAAAGGGTATTATCTTCAAATGCCACAGAATATGAAAAGATGGAATATTTCATTATGCAAAAACTCCCTCTGCCAATAAAACCCTCCTCCCTGTTTGCCTAACCTCTCTCAATTTGTGTTTTTCTCTGTGGAAAACTCCCTTTACTGTTTCTCCCAGACTTCCCAAGGCTATTGCAGAGATATAACAAAGGAACGCAAATACAGACAGCATGAAATGAGGAACTGGGAGCTGACGGTGAAGATAAAGCTGAGGGGTAAAGGAAAACCAAGAGACACTAAAAAGAGGTACTGGAGATAATTAAAAGGATCTTCAGAGTGATATAGAACCTAGCACTTGGACTTCATATCCATTTACACACATATAAATGCCTCTCCTCTCTACCAAAGATGTGTTCAGGACATAAATCTGTGTTTTTTTTTTTTTTTTTAACCTTTATTTAACCAGGCGAAAAATCATTAAGAACAGGTTCTTATTTGCAATGATGGCCTGACAAAAAGCACAAGCTTCTTGAGGGGAGAGGGGGAGAGGGCTGTGAAAAAAAAGTACAAGTTAAAAAGTTAAAAAAAACAGTGGCATAAAACAGCTAAACAGACATGCAGCAGAACGACCATGAAGACAATACACAAGCAGAGGCACAAAACAGAACTGAACAGACATGTAGCAAGACAGTCACAAAGACAATACACCAGCATGGCTGTGCAGGGAAGCAGGTTAGCAAGGCATGAGCAGAGCAGCGAGACAGGCAATAGCAGGCAGGGCAGAAAATTAATGTAACAGCTCAATTAGAACAGGCAAGGTTAATAGCGAGGAATTAGTTATTTAGAACATCACAACACAGAAATGCATGCGAAGACACTATACAAGGATTATCAACATGTAAGGAGGAGCCAGGGCTGCCAGCGGCAGGTATGGGCACTCAACATAAAAATACAGGCTAAAGGAAGAGGGGTTAGACGGGGGGAAAACATTTGCAGGAGTCTATGACAAGGTGTGAGATGGCCTCTTTGAAGGTTGGAATGGAGATGAGTTTGTCAAGTTTGAGGAGTTTTTGTAATATGTTCCAATCAGAGGCAGCAGCTGACTGGAATGATGCGGAGCCGATTGTAGATCTGGTTTTGGGGATTGTTAGCAGAATGAGATGAGAGGACCGAGTGTTGTATGTGACAGGGAGTTGGTGCAGCAAGCGGGACAGGTAAGGGGGGGTCCGTAGAAGGAGGGTCTTATAAATGAGAGTGAGCCAGTGGGTCTGACGGCGGGTGTGAAGTGATGGCCAATTTACCAAAGAGTAAAGAGTGCAATGGTGGGTGTTGTGGGACGCGTTTGTAGCGAAGCGGATGGCGGAGTGATAGAGTGTGTCCAGTTTAGCAAGGGTGCTTTTACATGCTGTACGATAAATGGTGTCACCGAAATCAAGTGAGGGGAGAATTGTAAGTTTAATGAGACTCAATTTAGCAGAAGAGGTGAAGGCATAACGGTGTCTGTAAAGAAAACCAAGTTTGGCCCGGACCTTAGCCTGTAACTGGGAGATGTGATGTGAAAAACTAAGCGTGGAGTCTAACCAGATGCCAAGGTATTTGTAGGTGGAGACATATTTCAGGATAGCTCCCTCACAGGTAGAGATGTTTAGTTGAGATGGGGAGAGGGGGGGAGCGCCCTTCCTGTGAAACCACATAGCTTTCGTCTTAGATGTATTGAGAGACAATTTCAGTAGAGAGAAAGCATGTTGTACCTGGAGGAAGCTATCCTGGAGTGTAGCTTGGACATAGGAGGGAGATGGGCCGGAGGCATACAGGATTGTGTCGTCAGCATAAAGGTGAATGAAAGAATTACCAGCAGCTAGGGGAATGTTATTAATGTAAATGGAGAACAGTAATGGACCAAGTATTGAACCTTGGGGGACACCCTTGGTGACAGGGAGGGGGTGAGAGAATGAGTTGTCGAACCTTACGCGTTGCACCCGGTGAGAGAGATAATGAGTGAACCAGGCCAGTGAGTTTTCTGAGATCCCAATACTGCTTAGCCTGTTAATGAGGATGGAATGGTCAACAGAGTCAAAGGCTTTGGCAAGGTCAATGAAAATTGCAGCACAGTATTGTTTATTGTCTAGGGCAGAGGTAATGTCATTTAACACCTTTAAAGTAGCTGTTGTACACCCATACCTGGCACGGAAACCGGACTGTACATCAGATAGAGTACCAGAAATGTCGAGGTAGTCTGTGAGCTGTTTGTTTACAAGCTTCTCAAATACCTTGGACACACAGGGCAGAATGGATATAGGTCTGTAGTTGTTTGGATCAGACTGCTCACCACCCTTAAACAGTGGGAGGACAATAGCTTCTTTCCAGTCTAAAGGTATTTCAGCAGTATGAAGTGAGAGGTTAAAGAGTGCGGTTATAGGTGCAGCAATAATGGGAGCTGCGGCTTTAATAAAAAAAGCAGGAAGACCATCACATCCAGCTGACTTATGAGGGTCTAGGGCAGACAATTCCTTCAGAACCTCGAACTCTGTAATGGGACGAAGGGAGAAACTGTATGGGGAGGCTGGGGGGTCAGAGGAGCAGTGGGAATTGGATGGCGATAGAGTAGAGCAGATGGGCTGAACAGCATCGAAAACAAGGCCAGACTTAGTGAAATGGCTATTGAAGGCATCTGCCATAGCAGTCTTGTCTGAGATTACCAGGTTGTTTGTTTTGAGTGAGACAGGCATAGATGAGGGTTTGTTCTGGAGTTTTCTAACTGTCTTCCAAAATGCACTGGGATCAGAGCTACATCGAGTGAATTGGGCTTTAAAATGACCAGATTTAGCCTGCCGTACGGCTTGTGTGGCCTTATTTCGAAGCTGCCGGAATTTGAGGTAATCTGTGGGAGAATTTGAGAGGCGAGCTTTGCTCCATGCAGCATTTTTTTGTTTAAGAAGTGATGTAAGTTCTTGAGTGAACCAAGGACTATGGCGATTTTTTATCCGTTGTTTCTTGAAGGGGGCGTGTTTGTTAACCACAGCGCTAAACTGCTCTTTAAACAGGGACCATGCATCATTCACAGTAGGAACCAGGCTGACTCTGTGCCAGTTTACGTTAGCCAAGTCATAGAGGAATGCTGAAATGCTGAAATACTTTAGTGAGCGCTTAACACTGATGGTTACAGGCTGTTTGGCAGTGGTGTTATTGCGAATGCATGCAATAAAACAATGGTCACTTAGGTCGCTACAAAACACGCCAGAATGGTACCTATAGGGAGTGTTAGTGAGAATCACATCTAGCAGAGTGGCCTTATCCAGAGAATTTGGGTTAAGCCTAGTCGGATGGGTAATAATTTGAAGGAGATTTAGAGAGTCTAACTGCAGAGTAACTTTCTCGGGGGGCTTAAGCATGTCCCAGTTGAGGTCACCTAGCAGGACAAACTCAGACCTCGTGAAGGGTGCCAATGCAGAGCTCAGGGCCTCAAGAGTGCTGGCTGGGGCTGAAGGAGGGCGATAACAGCCGGCCACATTGATAGAATGATTATTTGATAGCTTAATCTGAATAACCAGGAGATCATACTGTTTAGGAATGGATTTGGCATATACCACCGAGCAGTGTAGGTGTTCTTTAGTGTAAATTGCTACTCCCCCGCCCTTAGATGGTCTGTCTTGGCGAAATAAATTATAGCCAGGAATATTGGTATCAGGATAGGCAACAGATTTACGGAGCCACGTCTCGGTCAAAACAAGGACATGCGGATTTGAGGACTCCACCCAGACTTTAAGTTGATCCATTTTAGGCACCAAACTTCTCACATTTACATGCAAAAAACCCAAGCTGTTTCTGTCACAGAAGTCATTAAAACAGAGATTACGTGACTGAGGATCAATGGAGAGGGGAGCAATGTCAAAAGGACCAGGGTTAACATGCACATTTCCAGAAATCATGAGTAACAGCACAATCAGAACACGGCAGAGAGAGGATGAGTTATTGTATTTACATTTGACAGATGTAGGGACTTGAGATGGTAACAAAATCATGTTGCTAAGTAGCCTCATGACATAGCAGGAAGACAGAGGAGGAGTAATGTAGTTTGCAGACACTGGTAATCCCAGAGACATTGTGCACAACAGAGAGACAAAATCATTGTTTTGGATGCTAGTAGAGTCCGTTTCACTATTAGGCAGGCAGAGGAGAGGAACCAAAGGGGTTGTCTCCCTCATATGTACAGCAGGAGAGAGAAGCGAAAAAGACACAAGGAGGAAGACAATTATCATCTTGAGACAAGCCATGTCGAGTCCACATAGAGTGCAACAAAGTTGCAGATAGTCCGTGAGATGTAAACTAGCCGAGACGTTAGCCGCTAGCTGTTAGCTAGCCGCCGGAGACGTTAGCCACGTTAGCCGCCAACAGTTAGCTCAGCAAGCAACAGTCCATGACCGGCTAGAACGGCCAAGCGTTAGCACAAAAATAGCAGGCTGAGATACCACACGTTGAGTGTGTGCTCACCGAGATGTTAGTTCACAGTCAGTATAAAGTGTTTTTAGCCACCAGTACCATTGGCAGTCAGTAGTTTGCAGGCTAACTTTTAGCTAACTTCAGCACAGATTAGCAAGTAGCAGTCCGAGGCTTGCTATCGCAGCTAACGTTAGCATCAAGTTAGCCAGCTGGTAGATGAGTGAAAGTTGATGGCCAGGGGAGGTACGGTAGCTAGTTAGTTAGCCAGAGCAAAAGGTGGGGGGTCTAGATTGGGCAAGGCAGGGGGGAGGTGAAGGGAGGGTGACAGGAGAAGGGGGTCAGACCGGCTAGTTGAACAACTAACCAGAGCAGAGGCAGGGGGAGAGAGAGAGAAGCTGGCTTAGTTAGCGGGCTAGCTAACCAAGGGCTGAGGAGAGCAAGGGGAGAGTGGAGTGTAGGACAGCAGCAAAGCAACAGCAACAGGTTTTAGTTTCCACAGGGTAATGCAGCAGCAGCGGCAGCAGCAGCAGCAGCAGCAAGCCCCGGTGTCTCCTCTCCACCCATATCTTTAATGTGAGTTATGCACAGCATGCCAGGATTCAACTCATTTTCAGAACAGCAATCTTCTGGCAATTTATCACAATCAAGCATGAAAAATATCCTATTATTCAGCCGAAATTCATTTATTTCGGTTTAATTTGATATCATGTGTTTCTAGGAGAATAATGCAATAGCACATTCTTAGGTTTTAATGTCACATTGAAATATGTGCACAATATAAATTAAGTAGTTTAGTCTCAGACTCGAGTGGTGTTGCAATGTTTAACTTTCACTATCTGTTACTGTAGAGTCACTTGTGCATGCAGACACACACACACACACGTACGATAGATGAAAGTTTACAGCTCATCTGTCAGGCTAATGTCATTTTAATATTTATTCATAGTTAAGACTGGCAGGGGACCTAGCTAATGTTATCTGTATTACGCATAGTAATTGATCAGCTTCTTTCTGGCGCCCTCATTTACTTTTGTTAGAACAATGAATGCCATCCACCACTTTTAGCACAACCACCCTGCAATGATGAAATGGTGATAATGGCACACTGCTTGTTTCTGGGGGCTTGTGATCATGGCAGTTCTGTAACAGGTCTGAGGTCAAAGAATGGATGAACAGCTGATTTGGACTGTTTGACAACCTGTCAGCAACCAGACTACCGCAAGAATAATAAGTGTGTGTATGTGAGTCTGTGTGAAAGAGAGAGAGTGTCGAAGATCGGAAGATGAGAAAATACCACCTGTTATTATGTGAATTGAAATGTCTGTTTGACTACTCAAACGCTGACATTTAGATTTCATTTTATATTATTTTATTTACCACATCCAATTTTTTTTTTTTTTTTTTAATCATAGTTTGTTGAACTCAAAATTTGATTTTCACAACTTTTCTAATCACATCCCTAAGCTCTGTGCATGCTAAGCTCCCTCCTATGGACACTATACATGGAATATAAACATATACATTCGAACATGTCACCTATTGATTTCTATGTTACTAATATTAAAAAGGTCTTTTTTAAGTAGAGATAAAATCCATGGTCACTAATGTTAGACAAGGACAGTGAAGAGAAACCAACCAGAGTAATGTGTAAGTCAACGTGAAATTATGACATGAAACATTTGTGTCGGTGCAAAACATGAGACATGAGTAAAAATCAGCCTCATAAACGCTGTGCTTGATGGCAGCTCCATTTTCAAGAGTCACATAATGTACAGCAGCAGGTGAATGACAGGTGTGATCTCGCACTTTGATGCACAAATTGCCTCGGATGCAGAGTGCTCACAGGGTGTGCTTTTAAACATAATCACACAGGTGGATTTAGATATTTCAGTGAGACAATTCATACCAAGCAAAAACATCATTTTCACCTTCAAACAAAACAGTTTTTCATTTATTAAACGATTGTAGCAGGGCTGATTGCAGCAGGTTTTTACAGTCGTATTGATGATAATTATTATTACATGAGGGAAGAGAGATAGAACAGCATGGAGATCAAGTGTTTTTCTTATCTTTAAGTGTAGATAGAGAAATGATGGAATGGTGTTGGAGATGTTTGATGGTTTTAGTATTTCGCTGAGATGTACATATTGTAAATTCTTTCAGATCTCACCGTGCATCGGTACATTTTGGGTCTGAGTGTGTCTCGTGGTGCAACTGAGTCTGATTTTCATCTGACAGATTTATTGACTGGAGTGGGCTGCTGTAACACCAGATTTTCAGTACATGATTACCATGGCCAAAAGAATTGGGAATGCAATCACATCACAGCCCTTCAGATTGTTTATTGTGTGTTTTGTCTCTATTTTTGCCAACAAAACTGATTCAAACACAAGTTTAGGAGCTAGAGAGAGAATATGTAACTGTATACAGAAGTTTACAAAAATAAC
The DNA here is from genome assembly GCF_905171665.1 of Trachurus trachurus. Lineage (NCBI taxonomy): Eukaryota > Metazoa > Chordata > Actinopteri > Carangiformes > Carangidae > Trachurus > Trachurus trachurus. Next base: position 12,473,654 of record NC_139903.1, on the reverse strand, counting down.
AATCACTCACAATCAATTGTGAAAAGGGAAACAAAATGAGGTGGTGAACAGACAATGAAGGAACCAGGCCCAACTTCCACCGACAAGATATTTTTAACACAATATCAATAATTCATTTTTTTACACAATCACAATCAATACAGGTATCTTGTGGCACCCCTAACGGGAAGCATAGTAAGCGACTCCCCTCTGCCCCCGCTCCCCACCTTCAGTATACTGTATAGCCCCACCTCTGCACACCCCTGTTCCCATTTACCTAATCATCCAGCTATACCTCCCTGTTTCCACTCAGCACTTGATAGATTGTCTTTGCACTCCTTGCCAAGCTCTCCAGACCTTGAACACTTGAACATTCCAGTAAAGACTCTTTTCTCTTTTTTTTTCTTGCCATCATTGACTCTGTCTCACTTTTGGACCTTGAATTTCTCGAAACGCGATACTGGCAGGTTTTTGCATCTTCTCATGAAAGATTCACTGACTGATAATAAGGGCCTTTTTTTCCCAGATTCCACTGCTATATGTTATCCCTGGTGGTGTCCATGCTGAACTGGCTAATTATAGGCTCCCTGAATTCATTTGGAGTGAGAGACTTGAGCCAGGATTCATAGCTGGACTGATAATTGGATTGATCGGGCAGCGGGATTGCAGCAGACCTCCCTCGTCTAATTTGCTACCGTGGACATTTAAAGGCGTGCCACAGCTTCAACACATTTAAAGTTTGCACGTTTTCCTCAGTGTGTATTTAGTGTTTGTGTCCATTATTTGCAAGGTTTAAATAAATTGCCTCTGCTGGTTAAGTCATGGTGCATGGAGCACCCCAAATCCCCAATGAGACACTCATTAAAATCAAGTGAAACTTCTCTCATTCATCTGCTGCCTGTCTTACCGCCTGATACTTAAGTGTTGGTATAAGCCCTTTTTCTCATGGCCATATCAAATTTGTGTGCGTCACATCTCCCAGGAGAAATGTCTTGCTAAAGGTCTTGCACTAAAATGTCGACAGGCAATAAAACATCCACGCCCACCTACCTCAGAGAGACACACACATGTAATTTTTTCTTGCTACTTCAAGTGTGTGAAGCTTCTCAAGATGAGTAGTTGATTAACTGACAGCCGGTTCACTAACTGGATCCCTATCACTGACAGATGAGTAAGTTTTTTTACACTAATAGCCAGTGGACACCTGCGCGTCTGACAGTTTTTCCTTGAGGTTGCTTGACAGCAAGCACAGAGACGGCGAATGTGATGTAGGAGCACTGTCAGTCTGATGTCTTATACTCTCGCTGTCGCCTGTTCTTTCACTCATGCAAAGTGCCATTTATAAATAGACAAAGCCAAAGCCATGTGGTGTTTTTGTTGGCATGCATTTCTTTCAGCATGTGTACCTCTGAAAAAAACAAGCAGGAAACAAGCAGGGACAGACTGAGACATTATATGGGATTTAATTAGAGGTTTTCATACATTTATTCACTTTTTTTTCTTTCCTTTTTGGTTATTTATCTCAGATGCACAGTTCACCCTTTCTCTGCATGTGTTATCATTTTAATAAGCCGATGTGCAATAAATAAACTATAATGGCTGAGGATATGAGGATCTGATATGAAATATACTGCACACAGACAAAAGAATTGTAAATAATTTGGGTTCATGCACTCTCTGTATATTTTCTCTTTGGGTTTTGTATGTTTGTGTAGACTTTGGCCCTGGGTCTGCCTCTCTATACCCTCTCTATCTGCTGCTGCTCTGTTGGCATTGATTATCTCAGACCTGAGGTATCCAATGTGTGTGTGAATGTGTGTGTGTGCCTGTATGCGGGTGTATGTGTTTTACCGTCTCAAGCTTGGCCGCATACTGAGAAGGCATCTATCTCTAGAGGTTTCTTAATAGAGCGGATACTGTTGCCTGCCTCACATTGCCACGGGGGATGGAGGGAGTGTTGGGTATTGGGAGGAGATGAAGAGGGAGAAATAGGGTAGAGGGCAAAGGAGGAGAGTATCCACTGCTTAGCTGCTGATATGAATGAAATTCTATCTGTTTGATTAGCCTTTTGACTCCACTGGCCATCAATTTCTAGTTTGAGTTAATTATATTGTGTTTCTTCAGGAGATATCAACACTATATTTGTGTTGGATGAGGTCCATTGGAACCGATGGTTTATCTATTTGAACCATAGTTTATCATTGAAAATGAAAAGGTCATTTGACCCAAGTGAAAGAAAAAAGATATTTCCTTACTCGCTGTGTTAAAGCCATGCAGACAGTTTAGGCGTTATATGCTCATTTGAGATGCATGTCCTAATGGAAAAGAGTGTGTTTGTCATTTCCGTAAACTGACACTTTAACAACACAGTATTAGAAGGCGACTGCATAATTGTAGCATTATTCCCTCAGTTTTCTTACCCTGAACGATCCTCAAAATTAGGGGCTATTATTTCACTAGTGAGTTGGTGCAATAAAAATGGTTCAAAGTGATAATGATGGGTTATGTAGCGTAATGAGACGTCTTGTTCAGAGAAGACATGTGAAATTCCAATCACCTCCATTGTTTTGGGTTAGCAGAAGAAACTTTAGAGTCAGTCATCTCAGTAGCTGGGTGAGTAAAACCAAAACTTCCCGCCTGATAACACTTGTGGTTGGTTACGTTAGGAACGTTTTTGTAATTTGAGTGAATTTCCCTTCTAATAACATAAGTCAAAGCTCAAAAACATGCAAGGGTGGTCATTGAAGTCAGGGGAATGTTCTTTTTGCACCACTGTTTCTACAGTTTAATCCTCCTGTATGTCCTGAGAGCAGACACATAGCCATAATAGATATTAATGCTTCCTCCCAGACAATGTGTGTGTGTAGTGTTGAGCAACAGCACAGCTAGATGAGTGGTACCAAATTGCTCCTCAGAGGGGGGACTGCAGGAAGCTTCACACTCCTATGAACACACAGCAGGGAATGTGCTGTACATTGTTTACAGTATACACATTCTGCCATGTTTAATAGCCCACCCACTCGTTCCCATTCGGTTTGTGAACAGAACGACAAGCTCACAAACACTGGGGCTTCTGCAGCCCATGTTAGCCTGTATGCTTCAATGGATGCTATTAAACACAGCCTACCTTCAGCAGAGACACCTACTGGGTCTAATCAAGGGTTTCAGTCCTAGTAAATATCTCTGTTCCTTGCCTTGTAAATTACCCAAAGACTACCGCAAAGGTATGTTGACCTCCCGCTTTTCACTGAAACCCCCAAGCAGCTGCATATTTATGTCAAGCAGAGCGGAAAAAACAGTGCATCCGACAACAAACCAATTAATTTGGACACATGCTGCCGTATGAAACAGTGAGCTAAAATTAAGAAAATGGAAGTCAACCATGGCCAGACAGAAAACCTTGGTTTAATGAAGAAATCAGGAGTTTGTTGTATGGAATGTGGAGATGGTAACACCACAGACAGAGGCAGAGATGATAATTAACACCGACCTCAACTCGACCCGAATTCCTTCCTCTGAATGAAGTCTTTCTCTGTGGAGCCTATAGAGTCTCTCACTTCCGACTGTGAAGGACACTTTTCTTTTGAGTCCATAATGCCAAAAATGTCTTCCCAGAAAAGGTTATCCCTATCCCTAACTGCCCTCTCTCTCATTTCTTCCTATTTGGATCCAGACACTGCTGAGTCTACTAAGACAGAGACAGCTGGCCGGATTACAGTGAGCTAATTATAAGCTATCTGTCCATAATTGCAGCGGATTACGCTATTATTCATACCAAGCTTAGCTGGACAAAATGCCTTAACCACCATCACATTACGTAGCATATATCGCTACGTATTATTCACTATTTATACAGCTGAAACGAAATACCACATTTGAGTTTAAGTAGCCTTGGTGAGGGTAAAGAGTAACCAAACCCTATTACCCTATTAAAGCGCCTTTTTTTCAGGCTGCAACGCATCAACGATGACTCCATTAGGTTTGTGCGTTAGGTGTATTGTTGGACAGAAATGAGAAAATGACATGGTCTATTCAGGTAACAGATAAATCAGTGAAATTAATTTGAGGCAGAGTGCATGATTTGACTTCTGGGCCGGCCTTGGGATGACAGACAAGACACTTAAGATGAGGCAGTCATTTGAGCAAATACCAGAGCTTCAGTGGTGTGATCAGGCAATCCTATCTACCCCGCCTCCACCTACTTGCTTCCTTTATACATGTGATAATAATGGAAATGAAAATGTGACTATAAGGAAATTACTATTAAATGTCATCTTGGAAATCTGCTCTCTTCTTTTCATTAATTACCACTAGTGAGGCACTGTGTTTCAGTGGTCAACAACCCAGCAGAAGTTGCGAGAGCCAGCTGTTAGGTGTCAAAGTGCAGTCGCATTTGAATTCAATCCAACTTATTTTATTTCCACTTTGCTTTGAAACCAGATGTGATCCCTTGAGCCCATGAGCCCCAGTGCTGTAGCTGCCACATGAGAGTATGTAAGCTAATGGCATGCTGAGAATTGAGTTATATGTACTCTACTGTGTTTTCCTTTACTGGGTTGACAGGGAAGTCATCATAGTTTAACAAATAAGACAAAAAAACAAAAAAAAACATCTGCCAGGTGGCTCTTCCATGTACAACCAAATGTCACCAAATGTCACAATAGATTCTTCTCAATTATATGATTATGTGTCGCGTGTTGATATGATTGGACAGAATAATTTCAGATTACACACTGAGAAGCTTCTGAATTTGTGGCCCAAAGTGAATACTGACAGAGCATGGTGCATGCATGGTGTCTGCCTGTCCTCCAATCCATCTACATCTCTCTGTTGCCAGATTGACAGTATGTTGTTTATCAAGCTCGCTGGTTTTTAAAAATAATCTATTTAACAATATGTTCTCTTTGCCTCCTCCTACCTCCCGCCGATCAGAGCAGCTGTCTCTGTGCACATGGTGCAGCAAACCAACCTTAACGGTTTCTTTGCACTGCTGCTAAAACCAATTAAATTTACGGCAAAGAAATCACCTGATTACAAAGCTGCTCGGTCCCTCTCCTCAACCCAACCCCTCCTCTCCCTCTGGTGTGTATATTCATGTGTGCATCTGTGTATGCATGCCACCAAGGGCAATGTTAAAAGATGATCAGGTGGGAATGTGACATACTTTCAGCTTGCATGTGTGCCTGTCTGGTTCCTAATCCATATGGGCACAGCACTAATTAAATCCAGCGGCTCAACCATTCACACCACTGGCTGCTTGGCAGTGAGCAAAAAAAAAAAAATCTGTCAGGTAATATGACAAAACCAGCATGGGAGAATTTGTGTGTGGGTGTGTGTTAATGTCAGGGAGAGACAAGGGGGTGTGATTCAGGTTGTAAAGTGAGTTTGTTTGTCTGCAAGAGGGAGAGGGAGGGGCCTGGTGTGCAGAAAAAGGGTAGGAATGTATTTTAGTGTAGTAGTAAGTGGATGGGACAGATTGGCTGTTGATAATGTAGATGTTTTTGTAACAGATAAGCTTTTGTCATCTGGGTTAATAGCAGAGGGGACATGTCATGTGAGGGCCCCTCACTGAGGAGTCACTGAGACACACTGTCGGGCTGCTTGTCTCTCCAGAAGTGGGTGCCTCTCTCAGCAATTTCCAGGCCTTATCAAATCTAAACGGTACAAATGTGTACTTCACTTTGCCCCCGACCCCGTCGCTCCCCATTGCTTTCCTCCAGCCTCGTTCCATCTCTGTGGCAGAAATGTATTATTGTTTTATAAATGAGGTGGTTTTAGCTTCATATTTATTCTCTGAGCGCATCCTTCGGCAAATGTTTTACTGTGTGTGTGTGTGTGTGTGTGTGTGTGTGTGTGTGTGTGTGTGTGTGTGTGTGTGTGTGTGTGTGTGTGTGTGTGTGTGAACGAGATCACTTGTCTGCAGTGGTTTTCTAATTGTCCCCTTGATGTGTGTTTCCCCAGTAATTTCACAGCGAACGTGTTGGGGCTTTTTGCGCATTGTGTGACGGTATGCTTGATTAGTCTGTGCTGCTTGGGAGGGCTAATGCGTTTGGTTTATTGGTGTTGTGTTAACAGGATAAAGATTTATAGGGGGCAGGCCAGCATGTGTTCTGTGGTCCACACAACAGATAGATAAATAAATGGAAATTGGGTCCATTTGTCACTGCCCAGACTTGCCTGTGATACTGTGTACCTGTGGAGTGCCGAGCCCTGCAGAGATGTGACAGTTTGTCCCCATCAGTCTCCTTCTCCGTTCGTCTTTCACACTTGTCCCTGTGAGCCTGTTCCAGCCCACTGCCCACAGCACTGCTGGCTCAATACTACACGAAAGGAAAGAACAAGGCAAAGAGCTTCACCACTGTTAGATTTCCTGTTGTTTGTGCTTACACCTTTAGAGGAAAAAAAAAACTCTTCGCTGGTTGAGTGTGTTGCTGTAATGAGGAGCTCCATCAAAGCTTGTGAGGATAACTGAATCTTGAAAGAGTAAAATCAGAAAGTGGACTTGCATTACTTCTTTCAACACGTAATCAAGGCTCATGTTTTGCATTGATTAGGAATGTATAATTTGCTGTCTTATTAAGAGTATGATTTTTGTTTTTGCTTTTAACAGACTACATCTTGGTTTACTTAAAAACACACACAGTTGATGAAATAAATTTGATGGTTTTCATTCACAACAAATGTGTTGTTTTAAAAACAACGGTATTTATTATTCCTAAAAATGAACTAGCCCTTTGTGTCTCCGAATGTCTAGGACACAGATACTCAGAAAGTGACATTGATGTCGTTGAATAATAATAATAATAAAAAAATAAGGTGTGACCAGGGTGGTTTGCTATTGCTACACAGCTAGCATTAGCATTAACAGTTGTTCAGGCCCTACTTGTCTTCTATTGCAGTTAGCATGCTAACAGCTAGCCCCGTTACAGTTACAGTGACAGAAGTGACAGATGTTATCAGTGAATGTTTTGTGAACACAGTAACAACAGTTTGCGACTTGTCCAGATGATGCCAAACAGCATCTAATCATATTATGTTGATGATAAATATAATCCATGCAGCATTATGTTTCTAACACAACACATTTGTTGTTGCAAATTAGTAGCATAATTTCTAGGAGACAGGATTGTTTATTAAGCACTTTTCCCCTATAATTTCCTCAGGGATACATGTTGTGGCACAAAATGGGGAAAAATCTTCTCATGCACAGTTAAGTGCTGAGTTCACCAGAAGCAACAGCAGTTTCTTGGAACATATAAGAAGTGGGTAATTATCATGTTTAGTGATAGCTTCCATGACTACACGGACAAAGGAAACTCAAACTTCAGCAATATAAAAACCAAGAAGGGTGTAAAAACACTGCTCTGACCTCTCCATCATATATGGCAGAAAATGCACCTGTAGTATCATGCTTTTTTTTTTCATTGTGAGGTGCAAAGTAAGTAGAATCTCACTGGGTTCATTTTTACAGTAATGTTCAGCCAGCAGTTTTTCTATTCATTTTTTTTTCTTTCTCTTTTTTACATAAATAGAAGAGAGAGACGTCGAGGCAGAGACAGACATGAAGCCACAGTGCAGTTGTGTGGTTTACTCTGGTATTCTGCTGACATGGGATCCATTAGCAGGGTTCGAGGGGCGGGTGTGGGGGTGGTGGGGGGGGGGGTAGGTGGTGGAGAATGCACAACAGGACCAGGGGAGAGACGGGGAGAGAGAAGAGAGGAAATCGTGGGCCTAAAAATCAGTGAGGGAAACCTAGAGCTGCTGCTGAAAGACTTTACAGCAGGTTTGAGGCAGGAGATACGGGGGGAAAAAAGGAAGATAGATAGGGAGGAGCAAAGGCCTTGTGAGATGGTGCGATAGCTTCCAGGAGACAAAGGAGATAAGAGTAAGCAGAGATTGAAGTTAGAAGACAGGAAAACACAGGGGAGAATGAAAAGTGATGAGGGTGTGTACAGTACTGTAGATGCAGGGAAAGACGGAGAAATGTGAGGAGTGGTGGCGGGGAGCTGATTCAGCTTTGCACTGGCAGAGAATCAAAGGTACGTGGTGAAACTTAACACCAGAATAGCAAACGTACTGTTGAGTTGTGTTTAGAGACACTGAAACGTATTTCAGGTGTGCACTTGCCTAAACCAAAAATTGTCAGTGACGCACACTATACTGACCTCATCTTGGTCTGGTAATGCGCTCCCATGCTGACAGATTAGTCACACAATGCTGCAGAGGACTGACTCAGGATAGGTGTATGTATTACAGTGGAGCTTATTCACGGAATAACTCACACTAATGATAAGGCAGGGTGTCTGCACACATACTCAGTGATCTTTCCTGTGGTGCCCAAATGATACCCTCTGTCCCTGTCATCACTGCAGTCTTATTGCACGCCAACCGATGGGTGTGTCATTGTCAAAGAGATTGAAAACACCTGGAGGCTGCCAGCGTCCAGCCACACATCAGTCAGTCAGATCTGTGTGGAATCAAACAGTGACAGATGCAGGGCTGTAGCCACGGGGCTGCATCAGTGTTTGTGATAGGGATTTACAGAACAACACAGAGAGGGATGCAGACAGGAGGATGATAGAGCTCTGGATTAGCTTTATTTTTTCAATGTGCTTCATGCAATTACAGATGCATCTCAGGGACACGATCCTCTCACTTTGCCCACTTTTCTGGGGAGATCTTCACATGCAAATGCCCACTCTTCCCAATTGTGCCCCTGACCACAACATCAAACAGAATGAGGTATCAGAGACAAGACGGGTGATGCATCCAATATAGCTTCTTTTTTTCATGTAATCATGTTTTTCTCTCTTCTTTTGCATATCATTTTTAGCCATGTTCTTCCCTCCCCCTATCCATGGACCCTCCTCGTCAGAAAGACAAATTACCCAGTGGCCTGCTCTTTTAGCTGTGCATTCTGTACAATAATCAATTTGTGGACTAGAGAAAGAGAAGGCTAGAGAAACGTGAAATTATTCATCAGGGTCTCTCAGTAGCGAGGCTGGAGAGGTGTGGGGGATGGTAGGGGCTACCTCGTCCTCCGTGAGATAATTAGGTAGAAGACCAAAAAGCAGACATGAGGGGAAGACTGCAGGCCAGCAGTGAGAGAGGGAGGAAAAAAATAAGAGACAGAGACAGAGAGTGGTAGGTGCAGAGTTAGGGGATCAGAGCTGCTCCTAGAGCAGTTTGTTGTTATATTTGGAAATCTTGAGATGGTGTTTAGTTTGTCGTCCCAGCAACAGACAGATACAAAAAGGAGAGGATGGAGGACAGACAGCTGGGGCTGGTGACGAGTGAAGGGGAAGTGCACAGAAGATGAGGAGAAAAAGGGAGGAGGAGAAAGAGATTTGACTGGAGCATGACTGGAAGTTTGCCTCAGTGAAACTACTCAGGAGAAATGGAGGATAGTGCAACTAGAGGAAAAATGAGCCAGGCTCTCTCTTGTGGCGGGTGTTTATTCAGAGACCTCTTGTTTCCTACCAATTAAAGGGGCTGGGGACTGTTTCAGCACAATCCCTCCAGGTCTCCCTCCCTCCTCCCTCCTTCCCTCTGCTCAATCTGTCTTCACTCTCTTCTTCCCTTCTTCTGCAATGTTTGCTCCACATGCAATTTTTGATCATTTAAACATCTCATGATGGATATTTGCACGTGTGTTTTTCCCCCCTTTAAGTTCTCCCATCTGACATCATCAGTCATTTGACATTTTAACATATACATCTGATATTTACATTCGTTCAACGCCGTATTTAGCTATCCTTAATATGTTTATCTTGCGTTAATTAATCGTATTATCGACAACAGCTTGCATTTGTTCTGTTCTTATCTGTACCCTTCCCTGTGCTGCTGCAATGACCCAATTTCCCCAGAGGGATCATTAAAGTTTCATCTTTCACCCCTCATTCATTTCTCTCCTCATTCATTCCTCCCTGGTGCAGCTCAGTCCAAACCAAACAAGCTTGTCGCTATACTTGATTTCTCCTCCCGTTCCATACTTTAAATCACCAGTACTTAGCCTCACCATGACTTGAAGGGATTGTATGAGCCAAAAACTACTGCTTTTAGGCTGTTTTTACAATGTAAAATACTTCATATGTTGCATTTGTGGATTAACTTTGCACATTCATTTGTCTTTTTTATGTCCTTTCATAAAAGCCCCATGAAGTTAATGGTGATAAGGTGTATGGACAGAAAGCTGAGGATATTTTATTTCTAAATGAATGAGAAATACAGCAAAATGAATCAAACATGGCTGAATCACACTATCTGCCCTGAGTAGCTGTAATGCGGTGCTGTTATTGCCTGTCCGCTCACCATTATCAGCATCAAACACCTGACATGACGCACTAAGTGGCTCAAGTCATTCAATATCCTTTTCACCTTTATGCTGCATCTTTGCATGTATACCCATCAGGTATGAGGAAATAATATATAGTATGGTGTCAGGTGCCGCCTCTATATACGCCTTGAAGTCATGTGATTCATGAGTATCTGCACCATCAGCATCTTTCCCCATCACAATAATGTAATTTTCTCCCAGTTGAATGTAAGCATTGTTGTGCTTATGGTGTGTATGTATTGCTGTCAATCAGTATAATATACCTTGAAATAAGATGCCATAGTTTCATACGTATATTTGTGTGGAAACAGACTATGATTCTGTCTGTTATCTTTGATTTAGTGTTTTTTTTTTTTCTTTCCCCGTCATACCGGAGAGTCTTAACATACCTGCCCACAGCCTCTTTCTCTCCTGGGCCCTGAGTTGTCTCTCAGATTGATGACACAGGAAGGACTAGGGCACCTCAGGGTACATTAGTATGTGGAACATTGCTGTAACCGTGAGTGTGTGTGTTGGGTGTGATTTTCGTGCATGGATATACTATGTGTGTTTATTAAGGTGTAACTTTGCCTATTTTGGCAACCGCCTCACCGTTAAGCAAAAAAACACCACATTGCAGTGAGAGCTGAATCGTCTCGTTCACTCTTGCATCCACCGTGGCTCTTTGTTTCTCTTTGTGTCTGCTTCACTACTCCTACCCCGGCATGTATTTCTTTGTCTTGCTCACTTTTCTCTTTGTTACAATACATCGCCCTCCCCACCACCACCACCACCACCACCAACTCTTCTTCATCCTCCTCCTCCACTCCATCGCCTCTCTTTGTGACCTGGGTGCACTCCTCCCATGGAGCTCTTCTCCTGGGTTTTGCTCTTTATTATTTCTACCCACTTCTTCTAGCACAAACAAAGGCCAGGTAGGAATTAAGGTAGATACTCATTTAAACAAAGAGAAGCCCACTAAGAGTCAGATTTATGCCCTGTCTGCCATGTGTAATTGCACATCCCCTGAATTTTGACCCTCTTTGCTTTTTTGTCTACAGTTTACAGAGGGTGCTTATTTAGAACTCAGCCTTGCCCGAGGAGATTTTCGCTATGGTCATACTACTCAAACAAAGGTTTCCACGGGCTAGTATCCTGGCATACTGGAATAAATTTTGTCTCAAGGTCTGTCTGTCTGTCTGCTTTCTCCTTCTTTTGTTTTCACAAACAAAGCCCTTAAAATCTTTCTCACCAATCTCTCTCCTTCACCCAAATTCATTGACATTATTCCTTGAGAAATCTAGACATGTGTTTTTTGTCTCTGCAAAAAATAAAAAAAATTAATTGACACTCTCACATGCACGTACTTACATACAGGCTTCCCTCCGCTAACCATATTTTATCTACTCGTTAATGTTCCCAATTACTCTGTCAAACACTGCCAACGTTTTGCAGCGTGGCACGCTTATTGAAATGGTAATGCAACCATCTCAAAGTGAAACTCTTTCATTCACTGGCTTCTAAGTGGATTTATTCATGACAATTTACTCTTCTCATGCAGGATTACACTAATGAGAGGGTTAAAGGGTGGTGTGTGTGTGCGTACGTGAGTGCGTGTGTGTGGCTTTACTTTGCTTTCATGCGAGGGACTCTTGCCCCGAGAGAAAGGGCCACATTGCTGCTGCCTCCAGCTCTCTCCATTATTCAGAAGAAGAGGGTTTGATTTGGTTTTGTACCGATTCTCAATCCCACTTGCGAAAACTTCCTGCTATCTAAAGGATTCAGGTGTCGACTATGGATGTCACAATTAACAGTGCAAAGAGCTTGTTTTTTTTAGGGGGGTGGAGTCCTCTGATTTGAATCACAAACCAGTTTATGTCTTGATTGTCTGAATTGACTCATTGAATTGCTTCACACCTGGAACAGGCCTTAAATGTAATAAAGCAGGGCTTGTGTCCCACAGGACCAGATTGTAAGCCATCTCCTTGCAGGAGGTCAGGTCCCAGTGGGGATGTGTTGTTAGTACAGATCTCAGTATGTAGGTCATTGTGCTTTGAGTTCAACAATCCCCTGGAATTGCCAGAGCTTCACCACTATTTCGACCTGCTACTGTCAACACCCTGTCATACACCTCTCTTTGTCCCCTTGCCTGTCGCTCATTAGTGCCATCCAGCCTGCATTCTCCCTTGTTTGCTCTTGCGCCTCCCATTATGACTAACACCAGCAGGAATTCCAGTTTCGTTTGGAATAATTAAAGGGTAGATTCTGTGCAGCTGGAGACTGTTGTTATTCTACAGTCACACTTTTTAATGTAGCTTATGACAGGTGCTTAAAGTAAAGGACAGGCCTAATGAGTCAACACTGTTTACCTGAAGAGGTTTGTAGGACTTTATGGCGATGGGTTAAAGAGTCCATGGCCTAGAAAACAGTGGCTACTTGCAAAATAATTGGTGGCAAGAGCAGACACCACCCACGCACATAAACACTTTATTTAGACTTCAGAAAGATTCAGTCACACATGGCTTGCATCATCAGAACAAATACGAGAGCATGCCCAGTCTGGCCAGTGTAGAAAACACAAAGAATACCTTCAAAACCTTTAAACTTTATTTTGTCAAACATGTTCCAGAAAACTATGGCTTTCCACATGCATGCTGTGCCCTGAGGGAGGAGACACTTCCTCGAATGCATTTGCAATGATTAAATTCACGAAGCTTGAGACTGATTTATTTGCTATTCATTTATTTTGGTTAATAGAAGCTCGACTTAATGAAATAGTGAAGCCAGGGTAAAATGAATTAAAAATGTACTTGAAAGTGATTAGCATGTTGGCTGTTTTTAATGACTATGTGTATTCACTCGATGCTAGAAGAAAAAAAAATATAACAAACAATATTTAGAGCAGCTTTTTAAAATTAATTAATTTTGTTCTGTTATACTGGGGCAATCCCATTTAAGGGCACCAAATTTAACAAGTAAAACCCGTTGAAAGAAAACTAATCATAAGCCATGTAGTCTGTCATTTTTGCATCATTGTGAAGCAACAGATATATTTGAGATACTGTGACCCAATTTATTACCTATAATTAATACTAGTACACATGTAGAGAACACCACAGATATAGAGGACTTTTGCAGCATTGCCAAAATACAGAAATGTTAGGTTACGATTAGATAAAACTATCTTGATGATTATAATCTTAAATTGCACATACTGTACTGATAAGGTAAATTAAAACTGACTGGTAATAGACAATGCCAAGTGGTTCGTTTATATGTAGGCTATTAGAAATAATGGGAGGTCAATGTTAAGCTATGGTCAAGTAATTTTAATTTGGACCATTGGGTATATTAAGACTGTTTGATACCCAGCAGGTGAACTCAATGCAGTGCATTATTTGGTGGTGTGAATGCCAGCGCTTCAAGGCCAGCCTAAATGAGCATGAGTCATGGGATCTTTTCAATAAAAACACAATGTAACCCATAAACAAAAGAGCAATTGCATGTGCGTGTAACATACACATGTAACAACTTACACAACCTGTGTTTCCTCAACCTCAAGTATTAAGTCGGTCAAATTCTCATAAAAATGTCTACACTGCTTCTTAAATCTTAAAACCAAACAGAACATAATGTCTGTGCAAGTGTGCAGTGTTTCTCATTTGATTCTCAAATGGTTCAATATTTGACAGTGGGTTTGTTTCATACTATACCAGCATGTGCTCCAGTGCATACCACTGACAGGATGAAATCATCGCTGGTAAGGACTCATAGAGCAGGTATCAAAGATGAAAATGTCGGCTTTTCTCCTGTTTGATCTCTGTTTCCTATCTTTTCTCTCACTGCTTGCTCTCTGAACCTGCACCATCAGTGTTAAATCCAGATAGTGCCATGATCGTCATGCTGAATGCTGATGCAGTGAATTTTTCTCCCTGTATTTCCTACGTGAGGACCCAAATAAATGTAGCCTTTGAAAATACAACAGGAACTAAGAGTCAACCTTTTGCACTTTTGTGTGACTGACTATTTTTCTAAACCTATCAGAGCTGTTCAACCTCTGTTTCACCCAGCTCTTCTGCCACTTCACTAATTCTCCTAATCTGCTTCATGTCCGTCTGTCTTTTCATATCTGCCCTCTCCTTTTTCTCAGCTATACTTTTCCTCTTTCTGCCTCTCCTGTCTTCCCTGTTGCAGAGGGATAGGATGAGTGGAGGAGATTAAAATGGAGGTTACACAATCCTTTTAGCTGGTTTTAATGTCTGCCCCTCACGAGTGATATGTTCTGCACGTACATCAACAGGATTAGAGTGTCAGAACATCCGAGAACCGATGAACCGGTGCATCCATCCTTGCACACGCACTCACACACCATCTTGGTTCACATTAAGCCTCTGTCAGAATGTAGTACCTATGCATGTTTAGTGTATAGGTACCATAATTTTGGATGTCATTGTATTTTCCTAATAGTATAAACCAGAATACCTTAGACTTAGAAAAGAGGCAAAAACTATGGAAAAACAGGGAAAAAAAAGTAAATGGAAATTTTTTGATGACATACAAAATAATAGTAAATAAAATGTCCAATATAAATCCAGATAGCACAGGTCAAAGTAAGGCTAACATTCCTAACATGTCAAGATGTGTATGAAGCTGCATGGCCTAACAGAGATATATACGCAGAGGAGGGTCTTCTCAGTCTGAGGGTGAAAAAGCACAAGAGAAAAGAACAAGTTAAAGAGTAGAATTTGGCCCAGCAGGGAGCTTTATCCTCCTAAGTGAACTCCTGTGTTGAGTTAATTGGCTTGCCAGACATAAGATGGGTTTATGGTCCTGCAAAAAAAGAAAAATTCTTTTTGCCCTGGGACTTTTTTGAGTAATGATTTCTTTGCAGAAAATGAAATTCAAATAAGGGAGCTTGGGGAGGACGAGCCAGGAATTTTTGTTTCCTTTATAAGCACTGTGTGGTGTCTTTTGGATGCTAGTGTATTCTGCAAATCTCGTGTGGCATAGTTATGATACTGAGCTAATGCATGTATCCTAATTTGTATGTGTGGGACCTCCATTTTTTATTGGATTTGCTTGGTTGCAGTTCATATCATGTTATTGGCTCTGGTATGCGCTTGCAAAGAGGCACAGGGCCCACTGGACCTCCTGCGCGTGCGTGTGTGTATGTGCGCGTGTGTGAGTCTTTTTTCGATCTATCTGACCAGCTAGTATACGTGAGCTGCACATATTGGTTTTTCTGCGGAGCAGCTGTTTCTCCTGCAGCTTTCAGTCTCTACAGACAACAGTCCAAGGAGGAGAAGAAGAGGAGGAGGAGGTGCTGGTGGAGGAGGATGGGGGTGGGGGTTAGATAGAAGCAGAGAGGTAGGGTGTAAGAAGAGGTCAGGAAAGAGATGGTGAGAGAAATCAAGGATTTCTTCTCTGCTGGGATTGGATTATAGCTGTATTTTTAACTTAGCTTTGGGTATTTATGGCATTTACACAGTGCTGTATATTGTGTGTATACATGTAGAATGCCTATTTTTAATCAGGTTTGTGCTAGGATATTTAAGTTAAAGAAAGCTGGTTTGTATTTGAGCTACAATTAATGTTTTTAAGCACTGGGAAACATTAAGACTTCTGGACAGTGTAATAGATGCCAGTACTTATTTTTACTACTTACTCTTGGAATAATTTATTTTAGTGCGGTCTCAGTCCAAAGTACCACGGAACCATAATTCCAGCTTCTGCCTCTCTTTTTCCATTTCAGTATTTACATATCACTGACACGGTTTGATGAAATGTCTACAATATGTAAGGAATAAGAGTATGGGCAGACACTTAATGTTGGTGCTCTGCCTTGCTTTTCTCCTTTTAGCTTTTCACTTTTTTTCCATTCACTATTGAACCATCTACAGTACCAAAGCCAGTGTATGAGATGCATGAATAAGTTACTGATCACTTTTTTTTATGTTGTATAGAACTCCAATATCAGACCATTGTGGTGTTATGAGAATAGTTTTGCATAATGCTCAATAGTCCTATTAAATACTATTCCTGTTAAAGTCTTGGTTACTGAACAGTTTATTTTCCAGACACATAAATTCTGTTGTTTTTTCCCCCAATGAAAATAGGCTTGTTTTTTTCTTCTTCTTCTTTTGGTTGTTTTGGCTTAAAGCTGTAACACCTCATCACTTGTAGGTTTTGCTACTGCTACATCACCAAAGTTAGCATTTACAGCTGTTTACTTAACCAGACTTGGTGAAAGCTTCAATCATCATTGCATTTACAAGGCAAGAGGTTATAATACACCCTCTAAGCAGTGCAGTGCTACTCCTTCGGTTCTTCTACTGACTTTCAGAGCGTGTCAGTGCTAAAGAGTGATGAGAAGAAACAAAAAGCCACAGCAAGCTGGTCAGCATGTTCATTCCAACAGAAAAAAGAATAAATGTTTAGCTTGCCACCACTGGAAACAGCTGTTGTTGAATAAAGTGAAATACATTGTAGAACTTGCATCATTCTTCCCTGGACTGGTAAATAAACAGCTGGTGATGGAGGCTGTGTAGCAAAGCAATAGCAAAATTTACACATACTGTAGCTCATTAACCCCATTTGGTAACATGTGAGGCATTCTTATCTGTATTATACAGTTTCGTACGGGTTAGGTAACCTGACGTTAGGTTCAGTTTGAGCTAAATGCTAATAAGTACATTCTCTCTGGACAAAGATAGTTTAGCAGTTTCCTTGTGTTTCCAGTCTGTATGCTTCTGCAAGCTAATGTAAGCTCCTGCTGGTTGTAGCTTTATGTCTCACACTGTTCCACTGACTCTCAGTCGACTATAGACAATGTGATGTTTCCCTCTATTTAATTTACTCACAAAGAAAACTGTATTTATTAAACTGTCGACAGCTAATTATGCTCATCAAGCTCAAACCCTGCTGACTGCATGAATGTGATCCCATTGCTAATATTTAATTCTTAGAGCCAACAGTGGCTTACATGTCATGGCTTGTTTCCCTGCTTTCATTTGTGTTCTCCTTTTATGTCATTTGAAGGTTTTGATAAATTATAAAGCGTTTGAAAACATAAAAGACGTCAAACTAATGATGTGGGAATTCCAAAGGATTTTACTCCATTCTTCATAAAAACCTAGAATAAATCTGTCGGTGCTCTTTAAACAGACACTGGGATAAGCTGATTGCTAATTGTATTCCTCCACTACATTTGTGAGTTGGAAGCAGAGGCATGCACAGCTGTTGTCTGCTTTTGGCAAAGCTGAGCTATAACTGATATTAAACCATCAGTGTGGTTCCTTACAGTGGTGTTGATGTGGACTGTGGGACATTGAAATGATTGCTGCACTAAAATAGCTGTACAGTTGGATCTGTAAAAGCACTTTGGATCCAAAATGAAGTAACAAAGGTGCTTAGTTTTGACCGTTGTGATGAAAGGTATCTCTGGCTGTCGCGTGCAATGATGCACTGTGATAAGGTTACTGTGCGTGCCCCATCCCAACCCTATCTGTGGTGTTAGATTGTCTTCATTTCTGGTCCAGTTGGACTCTGCAGAGAGGATTATTGGAGCTCGGCTGCAGTAGGCCTTTCAAGCTCTGGCTCAGGCTCCAGAGGACTAACAAAAAGTCAGACACTGTCAGATCCAGGGTAGGGAGGCCAAGGGCTGATGCTTTGAAGTAAGCTATGAGATTCTCATCTGGAGGGATCAGATGGAGGGAGAAAAGAAGACAGTGCAAGGTGCAAAGCTCCAGCTGAACAGGCGAGCTAGGTTGGCTTCAGGAGCAGTGGAGGTGGGTTTCACTGTTATGAATGGCTTCTATTCAATGAAATCATGCAATTTTCACATGTGTACAACTTCTAAAAGTTATTTTTAGTTTTACACACGTTGTTATTATAAATAACATTACATTCCCCCCTTGTGCTGCTACTCTTTTGTGCTGTTGTGTCAAATTGAATCGTCTCTAAGGGAGTTCAATAAAGATACATCTTATCATCTTATCTTTTCTTGTATGTATGGTTTGAGAATAAGACAGCATTCAGCATGCAAAGCCTTAAAAAATGATGCAAGAGGGAAATAATTGAAGGGAGAATGAGATTAAAGTAAAGTAGAAGGTTTAGCTGAGGTCTTTTAAGTTGACAAAAAGATACAGGAGAAATACTAATGATTCTGTGGTGATTCTCTGCAACTCCTCAAACGTCCTTAGATTCAGGATGCAGTCATATCAGGATGTCCACATTTAATTATTCACCCCACATTTTGAAAATGTTAGTATCCAGCAAATGACCTAATGTTCCCCATTCTCCCCAATTTTGAAGCCTGATGGTTTTTGCAAACAATGCTAACTGCAGGGATTTCAGGCGAGACACAGATGTCAGCAACATCATGATTTGTTTACAGATAGGAAGGAATTACATTATTTCTGTAGGTGACAAGAAAAGACAGGAATGCAAGACAGCAGGAGGAATTGAAGATTGTGGAGAAAAAAAAGTTTCGGTTTTTAGCATAGTTGAAATCTACATTCGTGTTTGCTTGTATGGTTTTTACTTGGGCATGCATAATTTCCTATTATAACGCAATAAGCAGATATATTTTCCCTTCTGAGAATATAAACAGTCAGTTTTACAAACATATGTTCTGGATTATTTGTGTGCTTACCCAGCACAACAGTGTAACACGCAAACACCAGCGTTTGCCCTGTTTGAAAACATAAACATGCACGCTTATGAGAAAATTCTTCACTAACCTTCATGAGCTTTCTCTGCCTTTTACCCTTATCTCTTCTTGCCTTATTTCTTGCACTAACTAAGGCAATCACCAAAAGTAAATCTTTAACAAAGAGGCTTGAGGAAATACTCCAGGCTTTCAGATCCTGTGGAGACATTTGGATCTTACAATATTGTAAAAACAGATGTGTAATGTGATTGCTATTGGAATTATAAGATAGCATCAGTCAATCAATCAACATGCACTCACAAACACATACACACACGCATGAACACACACAAACACACACACACACACACTGTACAGGCAATCGTGATGGTCTCACTTTCTTCCTGTCTGAAGTAACCTCAACCATATTTTCGTGTCCCATGAGGAATGCCTTTTATCATGTGACATGGTAGTGTTGGCGGCGGCGGCGGGGATGGGGGGAGGAGGGTGTGTGTGTGTGTGTGTGTGTGTGTGTGTGGTGGGGGGGTCAGACAGCTGTTTCCCATCAGCACTCAGTCAACTGCAGTCAGCCAGTCGCAACCCTGCTCTGAGGATCACAGGGGCAGAGCAGCAGAGTGGAGCTCAAAGAGATAGAGGGGCCAAAACATGTTCAATTAGAAGGTCATCCCAATTTGTTCTCACACATCCACACCGCTCATCAGGCATCACGGACCCGCTTGCCCAGCGTTATGTACAAATCTGTAGCCAGAGGTGAACGGGTTGCCGCCATCTGGGAGTGATTATGCCTTTTCCTCATTGTTTCCTGTCTTTTTACCCCAACCCAGCTCCACTGAGTTCTGCTATTCGGCTAGCTCTGTGTTGGCTCAGCTCCCTTGGCTTGTTCAGGTTCTAAGCCCCCCCATGTAATTTAAGACTGGGAATGCTTAACAGCAGTCACTCATGCACAGGCGTCTACATTAGCACATGTTGTTCACCTCATCAGGAGCAGGAATCTGCTCAGTTTTATGTGACAAAAAGGTTGTTTTCATTCATGATGTGCACCTCGCTCTGTTACACACCAACATTCCTTGGTAATCATGTTTATCCTCTGCTCTGATCTTGAAAAATATATATTTTTTATTTTTATATTTATATTATGAGAATCCCTCATCAAGTTTTCCTCCTTGAGGCTGTGCAGTTAAGACTTTTATATGAGGTCCATGGTGGAGACAGGAAGGAACCGCGTGTGACCACTAGAAATCACACTTTTCTGTGGAGCTGCTTGGAGTATACTGTAGATGCGAGTTTGCTTTGTATCCAGTTCTTCTGGCTGCAAGCTCTTCTTCTGTGCTCCTCATTGTGGAAAGATGATAAATTGCTGTGGTAGCGTTCTGCTGCCTGCTAGGGGAGCCGTCTGGATCTCACCTTTCTGCGGTTCTCTGTAGCAGTTATCTTCTCGCCTTACTGTCAGCCATCAGGACAACCAGCCTCCTCAGCAGCCAGTCTAAATAGCCCTTACTCACTGTGTGAGCACAGGAGTCAAAGAGAGATCCTGAGGGATTCTGTCACTTATATTATTACACTACTGAATGGATGAGTTAATGTTAGGTAGATGCTGAGTTTAATACAATATTAACGGCTTGCTACACTGAAGTTGTTTTGGTTAAGCGTCTACAGTATGAGCGAGAAAACTACTGGAGAAGCAAGAAAACAACCCTTCATTATGCTGCCTTCAGTTGGAAGTTGTAAGGTTGTGTGTTTGACATCATTTGCACAATACCCAGCTGTTCAAGTGGTTGACGCCTCGTAACATTGAAGAACATTGTTACAAGGTGACTAATAATAAGACTGAAGTGCTGACAGTTATGTTTTGTGTAATTCATTGCCATGCAAGGAACAAGAAAATGATAGATGATTGGGCATAAAATAAAATGAATAAAAGCAATTTCGCTGGTTTCTGACATTTAAAACACAGCATAAAGTGAGCTATGTCACAACTTCTGAACTCAGAGTTATAAAGTTCCCACTTGTGAAAGCTGTAAATACCACATCAGGCATTCATGGAAATGGACTCTTCTCATTGACACAATAACTACAACTCCACATGAAGGCACCAAAATGAGCAAATATTTAGCTTTGCTATTGTCTAATCATCCCCAAACATCATTAAATTCTATTCTCTTCTTTTTTTCTCTCTCTCTGTTTTCCAGTTTTACGCGATGACTTCAGGCAGAACCCTGTGGATGTCATGGTTGCAGTGGGTGAACCCGCAGTACTGGAGTGCCAACCACCCCGCGGGCACCCAGAACCCACAATCTCATGGAGGAAAGATGGAACCAATTTAGACGACAGAGATGAACGCATCACAGTAAGTGATGCCATTTTAAGCTCCAACAAAATGCAGACTTTGGCTTCAAGTAATTATTATTTTTTATTTTCTTTATCAAATATATCTTTTCTGTAGAGATGGTAATGTCAGACGAGTATCAAATGCCTCTCTCCAGTTCCCAGAGCCAACCCAGAGAATAAACTAAAAGATATTCAGTTCATTTTAGTAGAAATCAGTCTGTTGCTAACTGATGCATCAACCAATTGTTTCAGCTCTTTTTCTGACTTTGAATGACTAATTCACCCAAAATGTTTTATTACTCACATGGAAGACAGAATTACTGATCACTGGTTGATACAAAACAAAGATACTAATTTGTTCGCTGTAAATCTTTGGTATTTAGTTGCCCTTTTAGGAACGCCAAAAAACCAATTACCTCTCACCTCTGTCATCTTGAGGTGTAGTAGAAGAGTAAGCGTGTTAAGTCAAAATCTATTTGTGGTCACAGGAACACTAGATAATAACATCATCTTTATCTGTGCCCACACAGACGTGAAAATGCCAGGAGAAAAACAGAAAATGCCAACCATAAAAATAATGCATGAAAAAGAAACAGCATGTAATTCTGTTTTATATCACTCCTGGCAAAAAAACTAGACAGTACCAGATAACACCAACTAGCTGACACTGGTTAAGTGTCATCATATGAGCATTAGCATGGCATTAGTCTGATATATTAAGCTGTCATGTGGCAGTGATTTTCTTTTTATATTTTTGTATAAACTGAATTGATTTTGTGCCTGATGTGTAAGGGAAACAAGAACAGGTCTTTCATGCCTTTAACTCAAGCATATAACCAGGTTTGAGCGGCTCACATGATTTTGTCCATGTGTGTACTGTATGTGTATGTATGTGTGTGTGTGTGTGTGTGTGTGTGTGTGTGTTGATTTGTTTATTTGAATGTCTGTGCATGCTCCCAGAGACACACCGGAGAAGATTCAAAGCTCATGTTAGTGTGGAGTGACAGGTAGAGCCTCTCTGGGGGACTGTGATGGACAGAGCAGCTATCTCTGATTTAAGGAGAGGCATGGATCAGAGCTGAGGGAAGGCTCCTCTGAGGGAAATACAAAGGCTGCTTTTTGCTTTGTACTTTGTGCGTGCCTGTCTTTGTCCTCCCTAATCATCTTTTCTATATGGAAATATGTCTTTGCCAGGAGAGTTCACTCAAAGACATCACTTACTGTACAAAGACCAAAGGAGTCCACCACAAGTGATTCATAGTTACTTTCAGTCTTTTTAAGGATTCCCCCTGTGGGCTGGACCATCATTTATTAATACCGATATGTAGATAAAGTTGTGACTTAATTCTTAAAGACAATTTTTAGAGGGTTCTTAAAGGCAAAAGTGTGATTTATGGATTTTAATTCAAACACTGAAGTGCCTTTACACAGAAAAATGCATGTATATCACAGAATAAGCAACTAGAGACTGTGTGTGCCTTTAGGGCATGTTAGGCGATGTGAAGAAGAAAAAGGAATATACTGAAGAGAGCAAAGATGAAAGTTAAGGTTTCAGTGTCCAAGATGGAGGATAGACAAACCACATTTGGATTTCTTAGTAATGGAGTTGCTGCTAAAAATGAGGATTGGTCAGTGAAGGAAATAAAAAAGCTCATGGTCTGCTCTTTAATCAGCTGCTAAAGTTACAAGTACAGCTGTGTTTACAGCAAACAGCTAAAAGTTCACAAGAGAAGTATATATTTGCAGTTCATGAGGAATACTGATTTACAAAGACTGAGCCGTCCAAGTGCCTATGGATGCTCAGTGAAACTGAGACACAAATATCATTACATAGGGTTCAGTTGGAAAACTTAATTAACCTGGATTTAATATGCATTTTATGAAAATATAGCTTATTATTAATCTAGAGCAAATAATGTATCTATCCAGACATTCATGTAATTAGAAAAATGTTTTATTTTATGCTTTCATGTCCCAAATCAATACAATTAGCTTATCTTTAAAGTGCAGATAAGATGCCAAAAGTATGACATATATTTCAAACTTTGGAAGTAGCTAAATTCATCCTTTATATTAATTGAGCTGTCAATGTCTGTATGTTCTAGGATTCCATTGGCATTGACTCTAATGTGAATCTATAAACATCCCAACCTAATCCTTTCAACACTTGAAGAGCTGAATCTGCAATATCAGTTCCCCCTCACACCCCTCTCTTCTTACTCCCTGTGATTACCAGTGGTTGGCATTGTGTGTGAAAAGAACATTAAACCACCAAGTCGCACCACAGTTTGTTAAATCTTCCTCTCAAAACCACATCGTTTGCAGCAGATCTGGAACGCCAGCCAGTAGTTAGGTCTCTTTTAGTTGTTATTTATCTGGTGGATAGTGTGAGATTCTTGTGGTGGAAGGTTAGCCTGAAGGAGGATGACTAATAAATGAAAGGCTGTCGGTTTCATCCTTGCAGCAGCAATTTAATGATGTATTCCATCTGTGAGCTGGTGAGCAGCGACTGCCCACCAAGCAAGGTGCTGTCTTGCATGACGCTGAATCCCCTGCCTGCTTTATGGACGCCGCACTGTGGGCAGCCTTGACCTCTGACCTCTTTTAAGAAATGACAGAGCTGTGCAATTACAGGCAAGCCACGCCATTGCTGTGTGTGTGTTTCGAGTAGGCCAGAGACACACAAGACTATCTTTAATCACAATAGTGGGGCTGAAAGTTTAATTGAAGTTGATGCCTGGAAGAAGGTTTTAGATATTTGGGTGCAGGGAATGGCCTTGTGTTTGCTTTGTGATCTGCTCCCCCACTACAGTTTCATGTCTGCTCACTGCTGCTGCGGTATCACCTTTAACACTGGATATCTGCAGACTATCAATAGAGTAGCTCACATTCAAAGCACCATAAAGACAGCTACCATGGTCTGCGGGGGCGTGTGGTGGATAGGATATGAAAAGACTAAAAACAGCATGGAGAGCATATATCCACCACCTCTTGTTGTGTGTGTGTGTGTGTGTGTGTATGTGTGTGTGTACTGGTGTGTGTGCGCAGATATCAGTGAAGAGAAGCTAACAAGTTTTGGAAAGGCATAGTATTCTGACTGAACATCTGAGGACTGAATCTACAAAGACACAATGTCTTTGTTCGCCGGGTTCTGTGTTCATGTAGCACTAGATATGAATTATGTAATTTTATAATGGGTGACCTTCTGTGTAGCTTGAAAGGCAGCACAAATTCTGTTCCTTAGATAAATAGGTGCATACAGATGCACCCAGACATACATGACATTACTTGCTCTTTCTCCATCAAATGCACTCTACGAAAATGTGACTGTATGTGGGTGGAATTACACATTAAAAGTAGACATATTCATACAGGAGACTTTAGCTGCCACACAATTTAACACAAAATTCATATTCATGTTTACACCCATCACGAATGCGGTACACTCGCTCGGGGACTCGTGCACACAAACAGCTCACACAAGGCTAAGTAAGGTCTTGTGCAAATACAGGTGTGCAAACATTGTGTTGTCTTTCAGATCCGCAGCGGCAAGCTGATGATCACCAACACCAGGAAGAGTGACGCGGGCAAATATATCTGCGTCGGGACCAACATGGTGGGGGAGAGGGAGAGCGAGATCGCCGAACTCACCGTGCTGGGTAAAAATTTGCAGCGTTGTGATTGCGTTGTGCGTCGTGACTCAGTTAGTACCCTCTCAGTTCTCTGTGGTTTTCGTTTGCCAGTCTGCTGTGTGCGGTCTTTGTCACTGGGGTATAATAACCCATTAATTACGTTGATTATGCAGGACTACCATCCAATCTGTCAGCTGTGCTTCCAACCAAACATGTGCTGAGCATCTACCGCCGATGCATCCGGCGCTACAGCCTCTCAAACCTTTCAATACAAGTGCTCCCCATGCTGCCTCCGACGGCTCCCAGCCCAAATGCCTGCTTCAAGCCTCTGTTCTCCAGCCCCCCTCTCTTTTATGTTGCTAACATTTCCCATCAGAATAGAGCTCTTATCAGTATCACACAGTTCGATGACCTTGGTTAAGGTTGGGAGTATACCGTATAGTGCCTCATGGAGCTGTTCAAGGCTATGAGAATAATCCTGCTGAATACAGAAACAGGTCAGGATGCATTGTTCTACAGGTTGTGCATAATGAATGACTTTGGAGACTGTCTGAGGATTATCACCAGAATACAGTATTACATCTCCAACATGCGCTTGATTTTATAGCCAGATTTATTTATTCATCGTGGAGCAGACCGAAGTGGGAGTCTACAGATTAAATGTTCCAGAGAAAAGTGATTTCTGTCAAAAGTTGATAGTTAAATACATTTTCAGTAAGTTCAGAAGTAATATTGTAAAACTGTAGAACACTTTACTAGACGTTGTACCTTAGGCAATATATAAGCTTATATAGGCTATTATATAAGAATTACACAAAGATGTGTTTTACAACAATTTCAATGTTTTTCACTCTGGAATAGACCTGTACATGTTATAATCTATACAAAGAAAAGATGTTAATTACTAGATGATTATATTAATATTTATACAAGCTATTGTGCTGTCCTCCAGAGCGACCGACCTTTGTGAAGCGGCCCAGCAGTGTAGTGGTGTTGGCAGATGAGAGCGTGGAGTTCCACTGTGTGGTTCAAGGAGACCCTGTTCCCACTATCCGCTGGAGAAAAGACGATTCTGACCTGCCTAAGGGCAGGTAATACACAAAGGACCTCTACATGCAGTCATTTACCATGCAAACATGGTGTTCCAACTTCTCCTTTCATCTCTTGACTGTGTGTGTCCGTCCTGCCTCCAGATTTGAAATCCTCGAGGACCATACCTTGATTGTTCGCCAAGTGACCTCTTCAGATGAGGGCTCCTATACGTGCGTGGTGGAGAACATGGTTGGGAAGTCTGAAGCATCCGCTACGCTCACTGTACACGGTCAGTACATCCCAACCCTCACAGTTAATGTCCTCCAACCGTAGTGCCATCCTCTTTTCTATGCAGTAAAGAGTTTACACACTTTTCTCCAGGACTTCTGATTGTTTCTTCATGGATGAAGTATCTTCAAAACAGCTTCTTCCAGCCTAACAGGAGAACTAATCCTGTCTCATAGTGTCACAAATTAGCAGGCTGTGACTTTTACCTTGCTTTTTATCCAGACCTAGTTTTCATTATTGTGCTCTAGGCTGTTTCTCTCAGCGCAGTGCTGGACGAAATTATCTCACGGGTATTTGTGATTTATGATTTTTTTTTCTTTCCCCCACTTCCTGGCTGCCTGGCTGGAGGTCTGGAGGTCATATGGTGTCTGCAGCAGTCACCACTTCTAAATAATAAGCACTATAAGACACTGCTGCAGTTTGTTTACAGTGGGTTTCATAGTAATGTTGTGTATAAACTGAGGAGACCATGCAAAGTAAATGTTTACGTGAAAATGGATTCATTCGGTCCAAGTTGTCCTGCCACAATGACACCCTTAGTTTTTAAATCAGTCACAGGAAATGAGCGGCAGGACACCTCTCATAGTTGCACTAACAGGCCGAAATCCATACACATAAACACACTCACCCTCACTGTGAGGACAGTGGGACTTAATTAAAGATAAGGCAGGGCTGGTTGCATGCTGAGAAATGACATGGTTCCAATTATATTGTCTTCCTGTCCCTCCAAAAACCTGAGAAAACAGGCGTCATGGGGGACCAAAGCTAATTTTGAATGGCGAAGGACAGGAATAACTGCTAGTAGTTGCACTATGGGAGGAACAGAGAGCTATCTGAGTGTATGTGTGTTTCATAATTGAATAAAAAAAACTCTCTTACTTAACCTTTGGCTAGCTCAGTCATGGCTGCAGTCTTAACCACAGAATCATTTTTACTGACTTAGAACATTTGGTTGATATTAAACAGTTGCCATTTGAAACAACTGCAGCCGGCCAAGGAGGTTACTCATTTTAAGATTTGCACAGGTTCCAGGCATGAAATGAAAAGACTGCTCAGCGCTGCACTCATTAAAATGATCTATAATCTATCAGGCATTCGCTTGGAAGAAACTTTTAGATAAATTGAATTGCCTAAACTTGACACATGTCCTTGCAGATGGGGAGCTTAAACCCAGCTTCCTTGCGCCATGCGAAATCATATGCGTTTCTAAAAACATTCTTTGAACACAAAAATGTTGAGCAATAACCGCAGTCATCCTCTCACAGTAGTTCCAAAACCAGCTGCTTAGCTAGCCATTCATTTCACTATAAATCTAGTTTACAGATGTCAAGATGCACAGTTGTTCCCATCTCAAAATATGTCTTTGTATAGCACATTTAACAGAGCAGAACCCTGCACCGTACCCTGCAGTTCCCCACTCTCCCCTCTTTCCAGACGCAATGATCCCACCTCGGCCCTCACAGGTTTATGTCCTCATTAGAGGATTGTATCTTTGTCTAAATGTGTCTCAAGGCTGCCTGGCTATGTAGCTCAAACCAGCAATTAGATATTCTTTTCACACCTCACAATCAACAAGCCTGCTGAGTGTAATTGGGGCTAAATGGTGTGCCTTGTCCTTTGACATCCTTGACACATATTTATATATAAAATATATGCAGTCTGAGTCTAATTTATTCCCAGACTAGAGAAAAAACGAATTTAGAATTTTTTGGGAAATAAAGGCAAATTATCTCCTGTTGTATACTCTGAGTATTTAATAAGCTGTGCTGTATGTTATTGAACAACAACTAACTGTTTTATAATGGTGAAACACAGTACAAAAATACAGACAAAAAATATGCTGGACACATTTATTCGCAAATAACCTGAATTCAATTAATCTCTATACTGCTGATAATTTCATAGTGGAGATAAGACTACAAGGCAATTGCCAAAGATGTCTGTTTTCACAGTTCGTAATGTAATGTCAGAACTTTCCCAGCCATAAAACTGTTAAGATGTCTCTGGGAGGAAACTCAGTGAGAGGAGTCTGTGAGTGTTAGTGTGATAAAACACCATACAAGGCATCTAAAGAACAGCCTACCTACGGTGAAACATGCTGGTGGTTCTGTTATGCTGCGGGGCTGCTTTGCTTTGTTCCGGTACCAGAGGCATTGAATGTATCAAAGGAATTCTGACATCAGAAAATGACCAAGGCATTTCAGAACAAATTTGTGTTACCCAGCATTAGAAAACTTAGACTGAGGCAAAGGTTTTGAGTCTTTGAGTAGGACAACCCACGGCTCACATCCAGCAGCACTAAAGAATGGCTGAAAAGGAAAAGACGGACTGTTTTAAAGTGCGTACAATAGAGTCCATTGGCACCTGAATCCCATTGAAAGCCTTTAGAGAAAGCTGAAATCGACTTGTGCAAACCTGAAAGAGTGTCAATACATAACATTGGATGAGTGGCAGAAACCACATCAGACACTTGCTTACTAGAAACATTTCGAGATTGTCGTTGACAAAAGGGTCTGAAACTGAAATTTAATGAAGAGTGTCAATGAATGTTTCCATGGTGTTTATGCCTCTTTTTTATACAACTATTGAAGTTTTTTTTTGTTCAGTAACCTTGGACATTTTATGAAAATATTCCAGTTATACAAAATTGCTTTATTTGCATTTATATCTGAGGACATTCTGAATTATGTACTTGAAATTCAGGGGTTCCAATAATTTTAACCAGGAATGTAAAATGTGTATTATCACAGTGTGAACTCATATTTTTTTTCTTTCTCTCAATTTATCCCTCCGTCTCTTCACATTTGTGTGTAGAAGCATAATAGTGAGATGCAATGAATTATAATAACCAATATTACATTGTAAGGATATTAATCACATCAAAAAGTTTAAAAGAAAAGACTATTGTTGATTATGTACATATATTACTGACTGTTTCCTGCTCTTTTGTATCATTTCCATTGTGCCCACTCATTCAAACATGTGCCATACTGTTGAGTGCAGTTTCATATCCCTGTATGCACCCTGATTACTCATTTCACTGCTCTTTTTTGTGTTTTTCCCTTTGTAGTCAACACTGGTAAGTTGTCATCCATCCGTCATCCACCATCAGACAGCAACAGGAAATCATGAGCCCCTGTCATTGTCCTATCTGCTCTTTAAATCCATCCACCAATACAGTATGTAATTCATGACATGTGGGTAAATGAATACAAACATTTCTATATTTTTCATTAAGAAAGGTAATAGTAACTGCTTTTGCTATATACACACTAAGCCTGCTTTATTCCTTCAGCTTCCTATGCATACTAATGTGTTCTAAAATAGGGAATTTTGAAAATGTGTGGTAATTGGGGCCTCTCTTCTTCCTCAGTGCCCCCAGCCTTTGCCATACGCCCCAGGAACCAGGTGGTGACAGCGGGCAGGACAGTCACTTTCCAGTGTGAGGCCACGGGCAACCCACAGCCAGCTATCTTCTGGCAGAGGGAGGGCAGCGAGGTGAGACTGACCCTCAGTCTGTCATCGCACTAAATCACTTCTCATGAATGAACTCCTAAGTCTGTGATCTCTGTCGTCCTCCCCCTCCAGAGTCTCCTGTTCTCTTACCAGCCACCACAGCCCTATAGCCGCCTGTCTGTCTCCCAGATGGGCAGTTTGACCATTACTGATGTTCAGCACTCTGATGGCGGCTTCTACAGCTGCCAGGCTCTCAACATCGCAGGCAGTGTTATTACCAAAGCATTGCTGGAGGTCACAGACTGTGAGTAAAGGGAGGGAGTGATGGAGGGCAGATGTGGGGGGTGGGCTTTTATTCAGCACATTTGGAGCTCCTCTGTTTTTTGTCTTTTGGCTACACAGACTACCTTTGTGCTGCAGTTTTCCTTGGCTGAGCTGGTATATTAAGCTACAAATTGGCACAGGTTGCAGACTGGTGAGAGCTGCCTCCCTCAGGTGTGGTAGTTGGCCTTGGTTACTAACTGTCAGGAGAGGGATTTCAGAGGATGTTGTTCACATGTTGGGATCAAAACCCTCTGTTCCCATGGCACGTAAGGAGTGTCCCATTTCTCAACGTGTATAATGTGAATAAAGAAGACAAGGGAAAATAGAATAATTACTATCCATTGTAAATTTAGTTTCCATTAATACAAACCATCTGTGAGCTATTGTATTGGAGATTTGTATGAACTCGGACTGTAGCATAGACATAAGATATGGCTTACAGGTACTTTTATATGTAAAGTGGCCTGATGGACTGTCATCCCAATTCTAGGTGATGAAATAACTGTGTTAATTGTTTGGAGAAAAAAAGCAATTTAAATGTGCTCGGAGGCCCACACCAGTAATTACAAACCGCCAGGAAAGTCTACAGGCTCCCAATTAAACGACCTGTGTGATCATGAATACATGTGTCTGGCTAACTTTGCACTATGTACATATATTAAATTAATGAAGATAATTGCCTCAGGGTTAAACAGACATTTACTGAATCTACACATTGAGTTGTTTGGTGCAGCCCTTTTAGTCATAATGGATAATCTGCTGCTCTTATTGGCAATATGCTCTGCGGCCACCTAGTAGGGAAATGAGGGGCGTCCACTCAGTGAAAAATTTGTCGCAGGTAATGGAAGTAGGGAAAAAAATGGGGTCATGTTTTATGCAGTTTTTTTCATTGGTTTATAGCACTGCACTCTCATCTGTACCTGTGTCTGCCCTCCCCCCAAATTCTCCCCATCCCACCACTCTCCTCTTATCCCTGTTTGGAGTGGTGCATTTGTATGGAAATAACTGGTGCTGCCGGCGGTTTTCAAGGTGTGTTTCCATCACCATTTTTCTTTTTTTTAGGGTATTTATTTATTTATTTACGTAGAACCCTGCCCCCATCCAAAGGGTTTTAAAATGTAAGAGAGAGAGAGAGAGAGAGCTGTGTTATCTAAGTGGGATTGTTATTAGTTGGGCTTTGTCGTTGTGATTGGAGTTGGCTCCAGCAGCACCTACTGCCGAATGAACGATTAGTTGCTCTCCGCTGGAGGGGAAAAGTTGATTTCTTTTTCCTTCACTGCCTGCACAGCCAGCTAAACCTATTGTTCTCTCTCTTTACCAATTTTCCTCCCAATATCTTTCACATCTTATCTGTCTTTCTTTTTTTGGCAGCATTTCATTTTCTCTACTTTTCATCTTTTGTGCTCTTATTTCTGTCTCTCTCTTCAGCTTTGATCTTTAGTGATCATCAATTCCCAATTTCCTCTTCTATAATGTACTGTTGACACTACTTACTGTTTTTTTTTTAAATGTGGCCTTTACTTAATAATAATAGTACAGATGTCATCTGTACTATAAGGTCACTGACCAGAATAAAACAGAGTTGCAGTGAGATGCAGATGCATCATAATCACATGGCTGTGAGATGCTGCTCTTTTTTACAATTTTCACAAGTACTAATTCCATGACAAGACAGTAACGCACACTTTGTACAAACAGGGCTTAATTCATGAACTTGGGAATAACACTGGAGATCCCTCCCAAAACGTATCCAAATGCTTTTATTGTATAGAATACACCTCATTTTATCCATGCTGAACATATAATGACAATGATATTTCACCAGCCCCAAAAATAATTCACTTCCCTAAAGATGACCAGAGAAAACTTGAATATAGTTTGGAGAGAAGAGAGAGAAATTCAAATCTTACATTGAGTTTCCATCAGTTGTGTTGTCTCTGAGATATTTTGACATTTAATTTTAAAAAAAAAACAAAGACTAATATGGGTTTTGACTTCTCTGCAAAAAGGTGAACAATGATCAGTGTTTTAGGTACAGTATGTATATGTATATATATGTATATGTATATGCAGTGTGTCTACAGGAACTAACCATATGTCTTAAACTTCCTTGCTTGTGTTTTTTAATAGCTGGGTCAGACCACCCTCCTCCTGTGATTAGACAGGGCCCACTCAACCAGACTGTTCCTGTGGACAGCACAGTAGTCCTGGGCTGTCAGACTTCAGGCCCCCCACCTCCTGCAGTCCAATGGAAGAAGGATGGTGTCCTGGTTTCTCCAGTGGACTCCCGCATGTCCCTCACAGACACAGGGTCACTGGAGATTCGCTACGCTAAGGTAGGGGTTGAAGTCACTACAGCAGGTGTAGTTAACAGATACAGTGACTGTGCTGAGGTAAGCAAACCCACAAATGTCTACTCCTGTACCTTCTCTGCACAGCTGGGAGACACAGGCTTCTACACTTGTGTTGCCTCTAGTCCAAATGGAGAGGCCTCCTGGACAGCATACTTGCAAGTGGAAGGTAGGTTATGAGTCAGAGTTAGAAGAATTGCTAATACGGTTCCTGCCGAAAAGTTGTTGTACATTTTTAATGAATTTGTTTCTATCTCTGTGGCAGAATTTGGAGTTATTGTCCAGTCCAGTCATCCCACAGATCCTAACCTGATTCCCAGTGCACCGTTAAAACCTGATGTGACCGACATCACCCGCTCCTCCGTCACCCTGTCATGGAAATCCAACCCCAGTGCTGGTGCAACACCCACATCTTACCTGATCGAGGGATTTAGGTTAGACTGATGAAGTATCCATCATGTTTTAACTGCATGTAACACATTTTGTCTAGCAAGTTTAATGAATCACCTTTTTCCCCACTTTGTTTTCATACCCTCACCTGCTCTTGTAGTTACACACTCGGCAGCAGGTGGGTGACTCTTGCTGAGCATGTGAAGACCCAGACCTTTGTTCTGAGGAACCTGAAGCCTGGAGCCGTCTACCTCTTTATGGTGAGAGCAGTGAATGCTTATGGTCTCAGTGACCCCAGTCCAATCTCGGACTCCATCAGAACACAGGGTGAGTGTGGGTTTCTCAATCTCAATTTCAACTTCTGTCTATATTGAACAGATGCCACTTAAAGTATAAAAACTGCATGTTTGTTGCAGCCCGATGACATTGCAAGCTCTTTTTCAGTTCACTGTTGCTATTCAATGTCCTCTTTCCTTGTGGCACCAATAGACAGCACCTCCACCATGCAGGGAGTGGATCACCGTCACATCCAGAGGGAGCTGGGAGATGTAGTCATCCACCTCCACACACCAACTGTCCTGTCATCTACTACTGTCAGGCTGCAGTGGATGGTAAGGGGGGGGGGGGGGGGGGGGGCATACCATGTGAACTATATGCTCAAGGTTGTCAGAGTTAAATATAGTGAATGTAAAATGTAAATATGGGAAAAGGTCAACTGTGCAGTGTCACCAGTAAATGTAAACACATACTGTACATTAACAAATAAGTTAAAGGCCAAGGTCAAACCTTAAAAATCATTGCTGTTTATGAGTTTTTACGAGAAGTCATTTCAGAGCAGACCAACATTCTCTCTGACATGTTTTCACTTAGTCTTTCAACTCTATGATGACTGAGCAAATATTCTTTGAACAGAGATTCAGTGAAACATGGAGCTTTAAATAGTTCAGGAGGACTATTGAGTCTAAAACTACCTTGAAATGTGTTTGAATTATTTATTTTATTTTGAAATTACCTTGGATTTCTATCTGAGCATGTATAAGCAGAGAATAAATCCACTGCAAAGTTTTGAATTTAGCTTTGTGTGTGTATCTTTGCAGGACACTTTATCATTAGTTCCCTAAGGCATAATGATATATTTGTAGAATTTGTGTGTTCACATGTTTTTTTAACCTCTTTCTGACCTTTTCCATTACAAACTGACCTTTACAGGACCAAGAGGCAAAACAGTATTTCTAACATTTGAAGGTTATGTTAGGGGGGGAAATGTGTATTGTTAATGGGCAAAGCGAGGGTTAACAATAGGGTTCGACTGGTCACAATGAATGGAAGTCAATGCATCACCTAACAGCTACACAATCTGTAGTTATGATGGTTTAGTCAAGATAATTAAGGTGAGGGACTAGCAGATTACAGTACTGTATGTCAATGACAGGTCTCTAAAAAGATAGCTGTGGATGTGTTTTTATATGTCTGGATGCCCCCGCAGAGATCTTTTAAGGCATCTTTTATCATAATTGTGTGGTTTAAATGGAAAGCGATTTGTCCTCTCTTGACTTGATTTTAAACAGAGTTTCCTGAGAGGAAACTATTAATGACCTCATATTGCGGTTTACTGTGAGAATTCACAGATATGGGGAAATGTTAATCTGTATCGCCCTAAAGCCAAAAGAGAATTAACTGAGTTTCAACAGATCCTTCCTGCAAAATGTGTTCACAAGATGAAGCTCTAACCTCCTAGACATGTGTTCTTTTAACTCGCGTGCAAATATTATTATGAACCTCCAATATAAATGTATATATAAACTGAACTAAACTGCTGTTTTGCTGCTCATAATAAAAAGTTCTCAGGGTTGCATGTAATGACATTTATGCAGCGTGTTTTATCTATCCATCTCCATCAGGTGGAGACGCAGTCCCCATACATCCAGGGTTACAAGGTGCTTTATAGAGCATCTGCTGAGCATGGCCAGCCTGAGGGGCAGTGGAGTGTCCTGGATGTTCGCAGCCCACGGGAGGACGGGGTGGTGATCGGTCAGCTGAAGAGAGGATCCATCTACGAGTTCAAAGTGCGCCCCTTCTTTGATGAGTTCCAGGGGACTGACAGTGAGGTTAAGGTGGTTAAGACATTAGAAGAAGGTGAGTGATTAAAGTTCAGTGTTTCTATAAAAAGCTGACAGGAACTTGAAAAACACTGGTGCAATTCTTCTATATTTTTCAATCTGTATATGTAGATAACAAGCAGCCAGACGTTGTTTTGTTATCACTATTCTATTCACTGTGCTGCTGCCAGAGACATTGATTGTATTGTTAACTGTGTGTCTCATTGCCTCAGCCCCTAGCAGAGCACCACAGAGTGTCACAGTGACAAAGAGTAATGCCAATGGAACTGCCATCCTCATTGCTTGGAAACCGCCTCCAGACTTGGAAGAGGTTGGAGTCATTCAGGAGTACAAGGTAAGAAAGGAAGGCTCCCACCCTCTCCTGTACTAATGCTGTGTGTACCGCAGTTAAAATGTAAATTGCATCTTTGTGAGACTGTTGATGCCTCTTGTGATGTTGGATGTGTCCCTCAGGCAGTCGCTGTCATACTGTCTCCTCCTCACCTTCTCTTGACAGATCTGGTGCCTGGGTAATGAAAGTCGCTATCATGTAAACCAGTCAGTCGACGGCTCCACCTTCTCCGTGCTCATCTCAAGTCTGGCACCAGGAATTCGCTACAGCGTAGAGGTTGCAGCTAGCAACGGTGCTGGACCTGGGGTCAAGAGTGATGTCACTTTCTTTCAGTTAGGTAGGAGTTCAAGTTCAATGAGGAAGCTGTGACAAACTGAGCTTAAATCAGAGACAGCAGCTCACAATGAAAACTTCTGAACTTCTGAAATGTTTGTGAATGTAGAATTTGAATTGAAGCACCATGTTGTGCTTCCTAACTGTTTCTTAGCCATTCAGATTTTTTTTTAGTTTAGTTTAGTTTTCCAGCTTCATCAACATTTTTGAACACACTGAAACATTAAGCTTTCCATTTCCTTCACTGCTGTTGTTTTCATGCACAAAAATATATCAAATTTCTCTGTTTTTCCTTTGCTGATCAGACTCTGCAGGCCAGATGATGGACATCAGTGAGGAGAGAGACACATTGTCTCAGATCTCAGATGTGGTGAGGCAGCCAGCCTTTATTGCTGGCATTGGTGCCACCTGCTGGCTGGTCCTCATGATTTTCAGCGTGTGGCTCTACCGTCACCGGAAGAAGAGAAGTGGCCTAAGCAGCACATACACTGGCATCCGAAAGGGTGTGTGTTCCTCTGACATGCATATACTTTTTTTCAAAAAAGGAGGTTTGATGTGTGTTTGCTGCAAAATTACACTCTGTGTGCAACTGCAAAACATTTTTTACTTTTACAGATATGTTTGAAGGTTGTTTCCATGCTGCTACTTCAGTGAGCAGCAGTTGTCATCCCAGTGATATTCAGGGATATTTTCAGAGTCTAATAAGCAGAGCACATGAAGAGTTGAAAAATACTCTGGTCTAATCTTCCTTTGACACAAAGACTTCAGAAACAAATTTGCATTTGCGATTATGCAGACGTTCAAAGGCTGACCTTTACTTGCTCATTTGTAGAGTGTCATTTCCTCAACACGGCACAGATTTTTGAGGCGAGGCCTGTCAAGCTGCCATTACTATGTCTGCTATAATACGTATCACCGTTATTTTCTCCTCTCCCTCTCTGGTTGCCTGTCACTCCCATTAACCTTCACCTGGGCACACATGTCAAATGTCTTAGGCAGCTGTAAGATGTAGGAGGCAAATGACGTGTGGCTATTTAAATGTTTGCACAAAACTGAGTTTTATATAAGGAGATGCCCATCAAACAGCAGATACACGAAACAAAACCTCATAGTCTCAAGTACATAGTTATAGTGATGCTAAAGTATGTTAAAACTGATCTCTGATCTCTCTCTTATCTGTCCCCACAGTCCCATCATTTACCTTTACACCAACAGGTATGTACAGAATGTTTGATCTGCTACTGTTATATGTACCAAGTCAATTTTTGTCTAATTCATATAAACAGCCCAAGATAGTAAGTGAAAATGGGAAAGTATGGAAGCACAACTGATTGCGCCAAGTTTGTACAATGATAAACAACCTTTTGAATACATTTTTTGAACATATGAACATAGAATACATAGAATACAGCCAACAAATTAAGTAAAGTAGAATTAGTTTTGAGAGACACTGGTGTTTTAGGCTTTACAAACATAGTATTGAAGTGTTACATGTAAAGCATGGGCCACAATGGAAAGTGATCCAATTGTTCCCTCTCTAAAGTAGGAACTTAAGTAGGAAATGTTGCAAGTCAACCTATACAGTACAAGCAACTTGTGAATGTGGATGTGTTGAATTGCATAGCAGAAATTTGCCTATAATAAAAAGGCAACAATGTGCATTTGCACAAACATCAACATGCTGATAGTTGCTGATAGCTCACCTGCTCACTAGCTCGTTCGTTTCACTTGATTAAAAAAGGAAAATGCATAATGCATCATATATCCTACAGGGGAATCTTTATTCATTTTAGATGTACCGGTGGTGTATCAATCTGTGTTTCTAAATCAGTAGTGTAGTCACACAGAGAGGCTGCTAAAGACGCAGGCAGTTGTTTGTGTTGTTTTCATATAGATTAAACCAGACAGTCAAACACTGAGCCCTATGGATAGAATTGTGTGTTGAAGTATATGCAGACTTTTGACTTTAGGTTTGTGCTTAGACTTTCTACCTTTGGCACTTCCACTTTTTGACAGCTCATCAAGGTTTAATGTTTCCCTGTGTCTCTTTGCAGTTGCGTATCAAAGAGGAGAATCTGTGTGCAGTGCTGGCAGGTGAGTGATATTTTTATCCCTTTGAGTTACATGAAGGCAGGCAGAAGAAATGCACTGGCGCTGTAGAGCCACTAGGGGGAGCTGTCCCCCTGCTCTAGATGATGAGCTGTTTGCATCCACCCCACTGTTTCCTCTTTGGTGATTTATGAAGACAGCAGGTTTTGATTGACAGCCCTGTGGTCCTCCTTGTTGCAGACCTGGCCTCCTCAGCATGGGGGAACCGCTAAACCAGCTGTGGCTGCCAGACAATTGGCCTAATGCATGTGCCAATCACAAGGACTGTAGCATCAACTGCTGCAATAATGGCAATGGCACCAGTGACAGCAACATGACAACATACAGCCGACCAGGTTGGTGCAAGAATGAGTTCATGTCGTAGGTTACAGTGTTATTAGACACACATGCTGTCTCTTTGTCTGTGTGTGTGCATCTGTGTGTGTCTGATAAAAATCAAACGGCTTCCAGCAGTGCCAAAGGGTTGTGTCTTCATGTGTCCATGTGCTGCTTTGTTTCACATCCTCCTCAGCTGACTGCATAGCCAACTATGGAAACCATCCAGAAAACAAACAGGGGGGGCAGCTCTCTTCAGAGACGGCCATTTACAGCGATGTGAATCTCTCCAACAAACTCAATGAGATTAAAACATTCAACAACTCCAACTTGTGCTATGCAAGTCCAGGAGGAGATTCAGCCACATATGAGCCCATCCCATATGCCACCACCCAGCTCATTCAGGCCAGCATCAAGAGTAAGGCAGCCTCTGGTGGCGCTATAGCAGAGCCTCTGGACATGCCCCCCTGGAAACAGCCCCCCAACCCTCCTCCAATACCAAAGGAGATGGCAGCACAGATGCAGTACAACATAATTGAGCAAAACATGCTAAATAAAGGTAGGCAGTGCTATGCTTCATACTATTTTTTTTATGTGAAACAAAAAGATGTTACAAATTTGCTTTTCTCTCCATTCTTCAGATCATTTGCAAGGAAATGAAGGAATGATCCATCCCAAAACCATCGCCTACAACCAGACCCGCGATCACGGCACAGGAGGCTCACATCACAGCTCAGACAGAGGCAGCAACAGCACCTCAGGTAAGGCCAGCAGCTGCTCTGTCCAATGATGAATTTTGATGAGGCAAACCGTAAGTCTGTGTTTACCGCTGCGTGTTTTTTTTTTTTGCATTTCTTCTCAGGGAGTCAAAATCAAAAGAAAGGAACACGGGCCCCGAAGATGCCAAAACATAATGCAGTAAGCTGGGGAGAAGCCCCGTCTCCTCCTCATGCTAATGCCTGGGATTGTGATGAGTATAGCCTTCCCATGGAAAGGAGGTAGGGGGGGAAAAAGACACACACAGATGGTTGTTTATTGCACGCACACAATTATACATATTCACTTCTAGCACTTGAATTCATTAGAGCTGAAGTGGGGTCTCTGAATCAAAAGAAATGCAGACAAAATACCCTAAAATATGCCAAATATATGAATCGATTCGCTCTTGACTGGCAAAACAGTGAATAAGATAAAATTAGAAACACTGCAGAGTGTGTCATGTGAAGCTGCAGCTACTGCACCTTATGTCGCTCATTAGCGGGGTGTAGCCCACCAGGTTCAAATTACGGAAAAATATGAAATAATGATAAAGTTAGCAGACCCACACATGCTTAATTGGAGGTATGCTGGGAACACCTGCAAACCTTCTGTCAGAACACAGCCTTATTGTCACACCCAACTCCTTAAACAGGCTAATTAGACAATTTAGATATTCGTGCTTGTCAGACAGTAAGATTTCTATCATTGAAATTACTTACAGTGAACAGAAGAGAGACACAAAGCAAGCATTCGGTATATTCCAGTAATAAAAACAGAAAGCTTATTGTTCACCTTTGTACGTTTTTTGGGTAATGGAAGAGTCTGTTTTCACCGACGAGCGAGCGATTTACATTTATGTCTAATGGGCTCTGACTAATGTGTTGGGGCTGCTAGTACCCATCATGCCTTTAGCCATTACCTCAATCAGTTGCTTTTTTTCATATAAGTTTTGACACAGAGGGGCGACTAGAAAGCTGTCCAACTCCACCAGTCAGAGGGGCAGCCTCATCCCCCCCTGAAGTGTCCTATAGTCACCCACCTACGACGTCACCAGAGGGAGAGCTGAGCAACGGTTTTCACAGCGGAGCCGAGCACCCCAGGTAACCAGATCAACTGATGCAACATCCTGCAAAGACGTTTGACAGCATTGATAAGACTGCACCATTTCTTTTTTAGCCAACACATCACCGGCCAACCTCATCCGCTCTCCCCAACACACACCTACAGCTCCATACCCCTCTGCGTGGACACTGACGAACAGGAAGAGGACGAGGAGGAGGAGGAGGAGGAGGAGGAGGAGGAGGCCGAAGAGGAGAGGGACGCAGAGCTCCCTGACAGTCACTACAGCCAACACCACAAACACCAGCTGCACCACCCCTCTCCACACAAGCTGCTCTTCCACGGGCTGGACCAAACCCCAGCCTCCAGCACCGGGGATCTGGACCGATCAGTCACAGGGTCCATGGTCAACAGCTGGGGCTCAGCATCTGAGGACAACATCTCATCAGGCAGGTCCAGTGTTGTCAGCACCTCAGAAGGATCCTTCTTTACAGACGGCGATTTCAACCAGGCGGTAGCCTCATCGAGGGATATTGTGGGTCTGCGTATGTGCAGATACCCAGAGGACTCAGGTGAGGACTGTTTTTTTTATTTTTTTTACAGAAGGTGAGGTGGCTAGAGGTGGAGGTCTGTGTGGGAGTGGTGTCATCACATTTTGATTCAGATTTTTCCAAATCCTGATTGGTGCACATCAGCTAAACTGTTTCAACTTTATGTGGAAGAAAAGAATAACACGGTAAAATAAATCAACTCGTTAATATTTGACTAATTTGAATAGAAATAACTCTGGGCATTTAAAATAATTGAAGTCTTTAGCTGTAAGTTTGCTGTTAAATGTGACATTTATGCACGCTCTAAACGTTTTTTATTTGTGATAAATCTGTGATGATTTTAGACCGGCGGCACCAGCGTCCCAGCAGCCCCATGTCCACAGACAGCAACATGAGTCCTGCAATAACACATAAAAGACCAAGGAGGCATAAACAGAACCAGTCTGGTCAACAGGGCTACCAACCCAAAGATGTCTTCAATGATGGTAAAGATTAAACTAAGGATGATTAGAGGTTTACTTCTCTGTATCTCATAATGAGGCTTACATTTGGATCTCTTTGCTCTGCTCCATGTCCCCAGACACTTGCATGCCTCTGAATTTCTCCAGCCAAATGTCCCATGGTGACTATAAAGTGAGGGGAGCCACGCTGCCTCGGATGGGCTCTGGGGACGCCCGGGGTCGAAGAGGCAGCACTGGGACTCATAGGGTGAGGGAGGGCACATTTGAGCATCGAGAGAGCCAGGACAAGCACAAGACTCCACTGGGAGGAAAAGGAAGTAGCAAAAGCCGACAGCACTCAGGTACCCAGTGGATTATTTAAAGTAAGACATTTTTTAAATAAGCAATGAAGTGTCTAGCCGATTAAAATGTTTGCTTTTTTTGTTTCTTCCTCAGAATTTGGGGACGTCCTTCTGTACAGTCGTCCCTCTTTTCCATCAGGTCCCGCTCAGAGGGAACCTGATGATCCTAATCCATCCAGCTTTATGTCATGTGGAGATTCAAGGACCAAACAGGGAGGACAGGTGGCATCTACGGGACAGGTGGAAGAGGTAAATTAAAACCCAAGATATTTTAATTTTACTTGAGTGTCTAAATGTATTTTCCCTGAATACATGCAAGGAAAAAATCATAACACTCGTGTTTCCTCACAGTTCCTGAAAAGCTAAGAAGCAATGCGAGCACAAAAGGAAAATCCTGCAGCTGCTTCAGACGAAGGACTCTGACCTTTACTATATGGAAAAAGACTTAAAAAAAAAAAAAACTGCACAACACATGCTATCGTTTTCTACTTCACATTTCTCATTTGATGTTGGAAAAAAGAAAAAAAGAAGTGCTCTCATGTTTAAGTCTGTGGACTTCAATTTGATGCACTGTTTATTATTTGCTTTTTGGGTGACCAGTCTCCAGGAGCCTGAACCTCTGGTCGCTCAGCGAAGTAAGATGAATGCACATTTGATGGCGGTTGTGAGTGTCTACAAAAATATTGTCCATGGTGACTGCTTGATGCGGTCCCTATGATCTTTGCTTGTCAGTCGTCTTGTTATTTTTACTGTAATTGATATTCAGTCATTACCAGCCATCTTGTAAACTGTTGAAATTGTTTACTGCCACAGAAGTGCTTCAAATTCAACTTTTATAGAACAGTGTTAATGTTTTATAAGTGATGTACATCTTGTCTTTGTATTATTTGTTCTACTTTGGTTATAAAAGCACAATCACTTAATTTTATTGTAAGTCATTCTTATATGAACTTCAGTCTGCAGGAAATCAGTCTTGGTAGTCATTTCATCAGACTGAGGAAATGAGTTGTTGATTGTGGTTGTGCATTCAGCTGTGTTCATTTGAGCTGCTTTCATTCAGATTTGAACTATCTGTTGTGTGTACTGAGAGAATTGCATGCAGATTCACCTGTAGGAGGTTTTTACTTAACACCTTAACTGCTTTATTCCCACTCTGGGATGATGGACATTCTGGTCATGGACTGGCTCCATTTATTGTTTCTCTCCACTGAGTCCACTTCATCCAAATCTATGTTCCCATGACTCTGGCAATAACTTGTGGAGTAGGGCTGGACAATG
Source organism: Trachurus trachurus (assembly GCF_905171665.1). Classification (NCBI taxonomy): domain Eukaryota; kingdom Metazoa; phylum Chordata; class Actinopteri; order Carangiformes; family Carangidae; genus Trachurus; species Trachurus trachurus. Next base: position 12,431,231 of record NC_139903.1, on the reverse strand, counting down.
GGCCGTATTTATTATATTATTGAGTAGGAATTCCCTACTAGCCTAATTTCACGTGTATAGCAATTTCGAACACATCAAATTGCCTGAATCCCACGGAAACTTAAACTGGGAGTAGCTTCAGCAAAGTTTAAAACCTTTAACTGGAGACATTGAAGAGTAAGCTAGTAAAGTGAATGTTATCAGGCATTTTGTATTATGAAAAACACTATTGTTTATTTATCTCTGAAAAGTAAAATGTACATTGTGATATAGATCTTTGGTCATATTGTCCAGCCCTAGTCTGTAAGTTACATATGGAACAAATATGTCACTTTAACTTCTCTGTTATAATAAATATTGCTGTTCCTTAATCAACTACAACAACTAATCTTTCATCTCACTTCTATAACCCAATCTATATTGCCTTTCCTCTTTTCACTTTCACATGAAATATTGAATTTTCCACCACAAAATATCAGATAGAACAAAAAGCACTGCTAGCCACAACGGACCATGAAAACTACACAGCTCTTGAGCCGTTTTTCCATGCCAACAATGTTTCAACTTTCAAGAGTTTAAAGCGTATAAAAAAGAATAAAAAATACAGTGAGTGTGATGTTTTCTGGCCATGTTATGTGATACAAAACTCTGATGGTCATGGTTTTTCTTTAAACTTTAAAGCAACTGATATACAGCCAAGAAATCATTCCATAAAGCTTTTTTTCACACAAACCTGTGTATACCCTTAATAATTAATAATAATAATAATAATCAGCTGTGATTAATGTTATAAATATTGATATATTTTAAGAACAGAACTTAATCGATCAAGATACTTTGTAGTAACATACAGTGGTTTATAGCATTATCTGTCTACACTGTAAAATGTGGTATATTTAAAGGCAAATTAAATGAAAATTGCTGTTTTCCAAAATGTCAGCTATTCTCGAGAATTTTGCAGATTTAATTGGCAGCGTTTGTTGTTTTCACTCCATTATTTATAATTAAAACACCCACCAAGGTGTTTGTTCATTCTTGTTTTTTTAGGTCAGCTCCTGATTTCCAACTGTCACCAGGTTTTTCAGATTGTCCCAGGGGTAAACCCATCCAATTCTGTGACTGTGAGGTGGATGAGGACGACTGAAGACAGGGAAGCTGTGAGGATGTGATGAGACATGCTGTTTAATTAACCTCACTTATGAGCCTTCATCAACAGAGCACCTGTGTGCTGTTGAAAGTGAGGAAGTCTTTCACAGATGTCTTCCGATGTCTGTACGTGTATCCTGAGACCCACCCACTCATAAACGACAACGTATGTAATTACACTAAACTCATTGTGATTTATTAACAAGGCAGTCTGTGAATCAACTCCACTCAGCAGTGATAAGTGAGGGGAGTAGCTCCTGTGACCTTTGTGGTCCTTAATTTCTTCCACAAGATCACTTGTTGTTCTAAATGCAAGAAAGAGTTCTTCCAACTGCAGGAATGACTCAGGATTCCCTGATAAACTGGTTGGGGACATACTCAACTTGTCCCTTGAGATGAGACCTTTAAATTAAACTTTGGGTGTTTGTCTTGTCATTGTCTTCTTATTGCTTACAGGTATACATTATTAAATGATCAGAATTTTAATGGTCCTCTTTATTACACGGGTAGCCTACATATTAATGCATCATTAGGACATAATATAAATATTCACCGACTAATACAGTGTTTGGTCTGAATGTTTGGTGTTTGTTGCTTTACAAGGGATTCAGCCATTGTTGCACTGTATTTTGAGGTCATAATGCGGCCTCTGAGTGGTGAGTCGCTATCAGAAAGTGCAGAGCTGGGCCGGGGCTAGCTGGCTAGCGTCTTAATGTCAGTAATGGAGAAAAGAGGTGATGGAGGTAAGAGTTAACACTGTTGATGGTATACTTCTGCAGATGTTGTGCCCAAACAAAAGAAGAAACAGAAAGGACAACATGGACATGAGCACTGTTGAAGGCTGAACAAGACGTTAGCAATCAGTGACAGATTGCTAGAAAAAAAACACTTAGAAATATAACATTAAGTGCATTTTCCAATACATTATAGGAGATAAATAAAACATTTGAACACATATCACCTCATTATCCAGTTGATCTTCTCAACCTTACACCTGAAAGCCAAGGGCAATGTTTCTCATTCCTCGCAGTAGGGCAAGGTGCTTGCCACCACAGGATACTTGATCCAAGTCATTAGCCATTTTTATCTCAAGACAAAACAATAAATGTGCACCTTAATCAATTGCAACATCTTACCATTTTTACTTGTTCTTCATACAGTTTTAAGCACTATTTAAGTGTCTTTACTTGCTGTTAATGCTATACTGTAGCAATAGCAAAACGTACAAATATCTTATTAAAAGTGATTAGAGTTAATACCTTATTTTAACAAATGTGTAGGCTATGTGGCAAGGCAAGGCAATTTTATTTGTATAACCCATTTTTACAAACGGTTTGTCTCAAAGGGCTTTACATAGCATCATAACAACATCTTCTGCCCTTAGACCCTCACATCGATTGAGGAAAAACTCCCAAGAAAACCCTTTTAACAGGGAAAAATCTCAGGGTGAGCAACATAGGAAGGATCCCTCACCCAAGATAGACATGCAATAGATGTTGTACACAGACAAGGGGTGAAGCCATCCAGAGTCGCGATCTGATTGGAAAGAGTGCACACGTGTGGGAAAGTCATGAGATTTATGACATAATTCATGCAGTTCCCTACAGCTCCATAAAGCCCTTTAGCTTGCTGTTCTGCATCAACACCTTGCTGGTTCTATATATTATACTTGCTCAAAAAAAAAATTAAAGTCGTTAACTTTCACTGCCCTCATCAGTGTTGTTCTGTAACAGGCTGTATTGTTTTTCCCACTGTAGCATCTCGCTGGCGAACACAGTAGGCTAGTTATAAATCCTTTAGCAGCTTAAGAGCCAGACATTCTCCCCTGGTGTTACTGAAAACCATAAACTGAAAGGAGAGTGAATATTGGATTTACAATCATCAAATAACCAGAAACAACATGACTCCAAATGAATGCTAATGTTGCTTCATATGTGTTGATAAGAAGCAAAAAAAAAATCAGTTATTGCAGGGTTACCTTCTGAATCTGTCAGCATATAAAAATGAGTCCGGTATAAGCCCTAATTGAATCTGCAGATTAATGACTCCTCTCTGAAGGTTTACTGACCAGTCCAGGACCAAGAGCCACAGCCATAATCATAATAATTAAATTCTTTTAAAGCTCCACTCAACCTAGAAAACAACTCAACTCTTCGCCTGGCGTGTTTTCTAACTGTTGCAGTTGGCTTTCAGAACACATCTTGCTAAGCGGAAGAGGATCAAATGTAGAAGGATGCTCTTCACCTTGCCAGGATGATACTTCTCAGTGAAGTGCCAGTTTTGCCCTTGTATACAGGCAGCTATATTGTATACTTTGCGATAAAGAAAATCATAAAGGACTCGGATAAGGGCCTTTAAACACTTTTCAATCCAGAATCACCAACAAAAGATAGTTTAACTCACAGATCCATCCATCAAATGTACTGTACTCATTTTCTTGCTTTGTGAGGGGGGATGGATCCCTAGTTGCTCTTGTGTAAAACATTTGAATTATTCAGATGATTTAAGAGCAAATGAAAGCTGTGGCTACAGTATGTAACTAAAACAAAACATTATATCACTTTATGTCATTTAGTTCATTCATTTCCATTCTTTATAACAAAAGGATATTCACCAGTCTGTTCTGACATGGATTACAAACAATAAACACTTAACACTCACAAACAGCATAATAATGTACCACGTGATATTTTCTGTGTGGTGAAAAAAAAGTGTAGTTTTCACGTGCAATTGAAGGTGGTACAGTATCTTGTTACTGCATTTATGGGGTTTGCCCATTAATGGTATGGTGTATAAGGGGCGTAAAGACTACTTTCAATAAAAAACCTATTAGACCTTTTGTGTGTGTCCCACTTGTGCAAAGAGGCTGACCTCTTTACAGTTACACAGCTGTCAACAGCTATGACACTGTGATCTACCTTCTTTTGTCCAATTATCACTTCAAGCTTGAGTGATGTGACTGGTGCGACTAAATGGTAGGTGAGTAATTTCAGCCCAAGCTGTGGAAGGTAATGTCCACTGCAATCAACGTCACTGACAGAAAAAAAAAAAAAAAAAAAAATCAATACTCTAGTTATAATTCTAGTTATAAAGGCCCATCGTCTCATTCGTTCATTCTGCTTCTGAGGTGATGGTTATAAAAAAAAAAACAATAATTGAAAGACTGGAATATGCATAGGCTTTAATCAAACAGATATTTGGACATGCTATATTTAATGATTTTTGCATCATGTTTACACAGTCATTCATGCGATCAGCCTATTCATGAATTATTCCAATGTCTTGATTGCAACAAAATAGAATTCTGAAGAAGATTCAGTTCTGTTATTTTCTCCTCGTCTCAACACCATGAATGTCTCCCTTCATCCCCCTTCTACTTCTCTTTTTTTCCCATTTCAAGGACAACTGTCTACAGTAGGTTATTCACAAGTGTTTGCCTTGGTTTCTAAGATACTGTGTGTATGTGTGTGTGTGTGTGTGTGTGTGTCTGCATGCGTGTGTGTGAGCTGCCAGGTTTCATTTTCAATTTTGCTGTGTTTATCCAGCAGATTCTCTGCAATCTGTTGACAAAAAGCCGGCCATGACAGCTAGGGCAAATGTGGCAGAATTGGGGAGAGACTGACAGAAAAGGCGAAACTGATGGCTGTCAACCCAGAATAACTCTTTATAAGGGGACAGATCTATATAGACAGTGTGGCTGAGTGCTGTGCGGCCAATGACAATGCCTCCTCTGACCTACTAGCTGAACTGCATCGCGTGCATTCTTGGTGTTCAATTTTCCCCCATTATCACACACCAAATGTTGAATCTTCGCATAATCCAAAATATTACTCTGCACTTGCTGTGGAAGAAGAACTGGCACACTATGGTCTTTTGAGCATGTACATGCAATCATTCAGGCAACAGGATTTTCAACATAATGAGGTTTATTGAGGATGAGCAGAAGCCAATGTTGCAGGAAAGAAGTCTGGAGGTGATGAAGACATTGATTAGCTTCGCAGCGGTGAATTAAACAGGTGCTGTCAGAGATAGGCAGCATTTCTCAGCTCCGAGATGCAATGTTTTCCTGTGTCATTGACGTCCCTGCAGGCAAGGAGGGCAGCAAGTTTGAGGACAAGGGGAAGAGGTGAGAGTGGTGTTGAGGAAGAAGTTTTGAGCTGAGGAAAGAGAAGTGGAGGGAGGGAGTAATTGGGGCACAAATTTATGATTTCAAATTTATTGGAGTTGTGTTTGAGGAAGATTACATTCTCTTAATGCAGGCAGTTGGCGAGGAATTAGGAGGTGTCAGAGATAATGAATGTGGTGATGAGGTGGAGCTCACTGCAGTGATGCTAAATTCAACTGTGTTTATGGAGATATCTCACTGTCTGTCACTGTAAAAGTTGACTGCAAATCAGGGTATGTGTCCTTCCTGTGATGATGAGAAGAGAACTCACGATGGCCGACATCAAAAGGTGCACTCAAGGCAAAGAGGATGATGTCAGGACTTTGGTTAGCATCAGGACAAAGGAAACAACCTTATCTTACCTAGTGAGATTTTCAACACAATGATAGAAATGAATGATACAAGGCCTATCAAAGATGATTTTCTGAAATAAAGGGGTATTTTGAGGTTGAATAATAAAGGTATTAAACTGGATGAGACACTGTTGTTTAAATGCAGTCAATAAACTCCACCATCATCACCTTCAGTGAGTGGTTTGTCATGTGGAGTTTTCATCACCTAACAATATGCCCATCATGTTTTAAGTCACTTAAAGAGAATCTGCTTTGCACTTAAATTGAGGTATTTCAAAATCCTGAATATTTTTCATCTTGCACCGAGGGTTTCAGATTTTCAGATTACACATGTGTAGCAGTTGTATATTTTGGACTATGATTGGTTTCCACACTTAACAAGGTTATGTAACAAAGTAACAATGAGCAAAACAGGCTTTTGACTTGGCCGGATGGTGTTGTTTCAGCTAAATTTGAATTTAAATTAAATTTCAGTCATTTCTTCTTAATTTAATAACTGGGTAGTAAATGCAGTGGCTGCCACTTTAGTTGGGATTGTTCTCTGATTGGTTTGAATTGGTTCAGTGAGAAGAAACTGTCGAAAACTACTTGGGCAATAGTGCAAAGAGAGGCTGTTTTAAGCACAGAGAGAGGCTAAACTAAACTCTCTTACTAAGGGGATTTCCAGTATCTACAGCTGGTTTTGGCTCTGGGATAAAGCAGCAGCTCAGGTCTGGAGTCAGATACAGCAGGTATGGATAAAGAAAAACATTAACATATAAATGCCCTGTATAAGAGACCTACATGAGAGGCCTGGCAGCTTCTATGTCAGTGGCACATTGTCAAGTGGTAACATAACAGAGGAACATGAGCCATTAGAGTGAAAAAGATGAAAATAAATTGGTCACACAGGGAGTTAAAGGCCAGGAGACCACTGGCCTTTAGCTTACCCTCAGGGTAGCTGAGCCAAAGAGTGGGACCTGCAGTCTCAGGTGGGGTGCACATACACCACCACACCATTTGAATGTTGCAATTAGTCATTTCCCAAATGTCATCAGTCACAAATCAGCCCTTCAAGGCAAGGTTACACATAATCATATTGAAAAGGTTGTCCACCACATGTTGGGAAAATCCTGTGCAAAACCAGTAGTTGATGCAGAATAGAGATCTAAAGGACGGATGGAAAAGAGAGTGAATAGCTCTCCTCCTTCCTCCATTACAGTAGCAATAATGAATATCTGCAGAGAAACAGTCCATGTAGCCTTGTGTGTAATAAATATAAAATCATCTTGTTATGTACAGTGTCAAAAGGCTAAACAGAATCCAGTATAATGAACGCAGTTCAGTTTCCTGCCTGATAATTATAAAGTGAAATATCCCTTAATAAATGGTCAACATTTCCTTTGAAAATCTATTATTCCAACACTTTGTGTACCTAGGCACTGCATATATAAATATCCCACATGCTAATATGAAGATTTTCAACTCTACAATGGCAAACTATCAAGCTATTTCTTGGTATGAACTATGCGGTTTTGTTGCTTGTGTTATCTGCCTCCAGAAGTTTCCTGGACATAATTCAACACTTACTCTATTCTTTGTTATGATTGTGGTTTATAATAAAACATTCAAACTGGCAAATCTGAAAAATACCCTGAAAGGTGAAACTGTCTTTTCCATTTCCACAGGAGTAAAAGGTTAGGGTCAGCTACAGAGCAGCGCTGCTCTTCCTGAGCTGGCTCACCCCAGGTCTTTTTCTGCATGAATATTACATTTAGACTGAAATGCTAACAAAAACACACACACAGACAAATAAACTAGGATATTGCACCTCATAATACAGCAGGCTCCAATCCTCCAACCCCACCGCAAGCCCTCGTTTAAATATTAACACCTTCAATTTTCAACTCAAATTATAATGATGAAAATCAATGATGTGTTCTGGTTTTGTGGCATTATAATTGCACCACCATAAAATGAATGCTCGTTGGTGCCTTTTTCAAAAACAACTGAATGAATGAGCCTTTTTGACTCTGGGTGCTTTTTGTTAAAAAAAAAGTTTGTGCGTTCCAAATATTTTCCAGTTGCTTTTAGCCGAGTCCAAAGTAGTGAAGCAGTCCGAGGCCAAATTGCTCTCTTGAGGGCTCAAAAACGTATTTCTGCAACAGATTTGTTACAGTAAACTGATTTCTCATCTTACCAAAACCCCAAGACCCTGTGAAGTTACCACACCACTCCAAGACCAGTACATTAAGCTATGTCTTTATAAGACAGAACTGCAGCTCTGATTGCAGGCGGAGCCTTGTAATTGGACTCTGTGGGCTCAGCTATGTATTTCTGTTCCTTCATTAAATTCACTTGTACTACCAGATGAGTAAATTGGGAGGAGCCTGTGTAAAACTTGGTCCTGGGATTGTGTCGGTGGGCCGGTCACTGTACTGTAATAGTGCTGTCAAATGGAGTTGAAGTGAGTACAGACGTGACTACATACCACCATTTATTCTCTGCCTCCAGAAACCCGACCAGTTGGATTTACAGTTTACATGGTGGATTGCACACTGTGCTCCTCATCTGAACAACAGCTGCAGACAATCCTAATCCCTGTCTACCTGTCTTCAGATACAAATATTGACAGGCTGTCCCACACAGAGCACAGCACCAATTGCATCATCACCCAAAGCTATCCTCCCCAGAACTGTCCTGATCTGTGCTAGCATTAGTGAGTTTATCTCCACGGAGCTGTCATGTTTCCCAGAGATAACGCTGATGCAATGAAGTTGAATCTGAGACTCTGGATCCATGAAGGAATCCATCCCTGACAAAGTTCAAGCAACGATTGAGACAAAATTTTTCTTTTTTGTTTTTATCTCCCACAATTCTCACATTCACAGGAAATGTAATATGAAAGTCAACACGCCCTTTACAGTGCGCTGGTGCATCTGTCAAATATAACTAAAGAAGTATATCGGTAACACGTGGTCTATTGAAGTGCATGCGCTGTCTTCTGGGTATAGTATCACACTGGATCAATATAGACCAACCCAGCCCAAATAAACTTTCATTAAGTCCTTAGCTCCTGTGTGACCAGATTTTTAAATTAATGTTCAGGCCTGATGGCGATGATTTATGAACTCCCTGGATGATTTCAGTGGAGAAAAAGTCACAGGAAATAGTACACATTACACATTCAGTGTAATGAGAAGTAAGACATACTTAAAGGCATACAAATCACTTGTAAATTACTGTAAGAAAGAATAAACACACTGTCTAATCTAAAAAAAAAAAAAAATCTGTAACATGAGAAATTTCAAAATTCCCCATTGAACCTTCAAAGATAAATGGAGACATGAAAGTAAAATGTGTGAGACTCACAGGCACTGGGAGGAGAAATCCAGTTCATTTTCACATACACGTTTTTATTTTGCATCAAAGTATTGAAAAACGGCCCTACTGTATGTGGCTGTGTATTCCTGAGGGCAAACCAATCTGGCAGGTAAAGATTCATCAAAGGGAGAACCATTCCCAGAACAATGATCACAACAGAACGATCCAAACAAGTGTAAAGACATTGCATCGTGAATCTCATTGGCAGGAAAAATGAATTGGCTAATTGGCCACTTTTTCAAACTTTTCCTCTTTAAAATTTAGCAGTCTTTCAAGTCTATAGATCTTTGTAAGATGATAGTGTAAATCCAGTGTAGTACATAGCAACAGATCTAGTATAATTTATTTGATGTTTAACATCAGATATAGTTGTCATTAAATCTCGCATCTTATTTGTCTTCAGGTGACATCAGGACATTTCAATGCATCCGTCTCTGCTCCACTAAGACTCAAAAACGTCCTGTGGCTCCCAACAACTCACTTACATCTTCTTATTTCCCTTTACTATCATATTGTCCTTTAATATTGCACTATCACCATCTCACTGTGTGTGTTGGAAAAGAAACAGATATATATATTATTAACATACTCTTTCAGGGAATGGCAAAGAAGTGACACACACCTATTTTCCTATGTCTTTGCTTTGGATATCACAACTGATGTGTTGCTTTGTTACCATAAAAAATGTTCTGGTAATCATTTGCTAAGAATCATTGTTAGTATAACGCATAATATGACTCCCAGAAACAAGTATGAAACACAGTTAGTTATTTTGGCATATTATTTCAAAGTATTTACCTGTGTTTTTTTTTCCTTGTGACTCTCCATATATGAGTATTTCTCAAAACAATTACAGCACAGCCAAGTTATATATCTTTTGTTTAGGTTCTGTTCAACATAGACGTCCCTCTTTGCCATTATGATTCTTCTCCTCAGCTCGGCTGACAATGGGTTTGTGCTTATTTTCACCAAAAACGCTCTGTGCAAAGTACAACAATACAGTAGCTTCATCAAAATAAGCTAACAGTTTGAGCATTAATGAAAAATGATTCACAGTAATAAAACACAAAAGAGACGACATTAGGTTTGGCTTGCATAGCAAAGCAAAAGAAAGAGTAAAACATTAAAAAATATATTTACAAATTATGCAAGTCCCTTTTTCATTTTAGTCATTTTGTGATTTTCTTCTTCATCTCCACTGTGTGAACTGTTGTACATCATGTGACAGAAAATAGAAGCGGTCAGTTAACATACTGTTTACTCTTTTAGAGATAGGGGAGGGGGATGAAAAAAAAAACAATGTGAGAGTGGTGTCTGTGTCTGTACATGACATTTACAGCTCTGCATTTTATCTCGCACTCCGTGTCTGTGTCTTCATTCTGTCTCGTCTCCGTCTTCCCGACATCATTCTGTGTCACTCGCAGAGAGAAAATCTCATAGCGCTTATAAACAAGGTGTCCTGGGACAGGCAGCAACTGCAGGGAACGATGCTTCACAAAGACTCTGAAAGACACACAGGCACACGGCACAATGTAAAGTCTGGATGACAGTGAATATTTCACTCTCTGCATCTTCATTTTTACACTGCCAGGGTGTGTCTCAGCTTAGATTCAAGTTAGAAATTGGTGGGATACAAGCAGATAATACGGATAAAGTTTGGAAGACTTTGTGCAATCCATATATCAAAACTGAGACGATAGTGGCATTTTCTGTAGCTACTAATCATCCACTGTATCTGCATGTCTTCACTTGGGATGGCCATGCTGGCTTAAAGCAAAGGGTCACTTAACCACTTTGAATTTTAACACCAGAAAAAAACAATCCAGAGTAATATGATAGTGATAGGTATCTGCTACACAGTGCATAGACATTTCATCAATAGCAATACGAAAAAAATCTAATAGTTTAATGGTTATGAACAAACCCAAAGCTTCCTCCCTGCCAAGCTCATAAACAGCCCAATCGCTATTGCCACAACTGACAGACAGCCAATCATGTAACAGTTGTTCTCACACTGACAACAACAGCAGTGCATGAGGTGAGACAATGGGTGCAGCCAGTGAAAATGGTGAGGAAATAAAAAAGATACTTTTTTACATCACTTTTGAATTATACAGTGTCGTCAGTTATGATCAACAACCACTATGTTTGAAGAGACACCCCACAGGGAGAGGTTCTCAGCAACACCCCATGGTAACCTGACTCATGCAGTGGTGTACTACTTTTCTCTTCCTGATATTAAAAAGGGGTAATTGAGGATTATCAAAAATAACTGATATCTAATGAGATGAAAATGTATATTGTGATTAATTCACAAATATCACACAGCTCAACTCCTGCCGTCAAATAAAAATTGATCTGAAACAGCAGCACAGTTTGGAATAACAGAGCTTTGTATTTTGATTCTTCTTTTATTTTCATGCCCTGTCATTACGTGTCTTTTATCTGTGTTCAGAAATACACAAATAACTGTACTTAAGTGCAGTCTCAACTGACAAAAAGGGAGACAAAACTGATTTGTCTGATTTTTGTTATTACGGTGACAGCGGCAAATTGGAGACAAGTGAAGTTCCACTCTTTTAATGCTGTTATTGAACATTTCGACATAAGTATAACAGCATGGCTTCTGATCTACACTTTGTCAGTCAGTTTATATCAGAGCAGAACTACAGAATGGGTTAATGAAAATGTAAATAAGGTGTGAGTAAAATCAGCATGTTGTTGCTCTCCACAGATGCCTGCTTGCATCAGGTTGTATCCATTATGAGTAATGTGCACATGGATTCCTCCTCATGAGGATAGACACTCACAGTGTTCCCTTTTCTCTGTGCTGTTTGTGGGAGGATGCCCGTTGTGGGAGGGATCTGTGCCAGGTCTCTTGTGGGAACCCCTACTCAGGGTGGCCCTGTTGGATGTTGTTGTGCCGCTCCAGGAAGCCATATGCTGCCGCTCCAGTGTCGACACGGTCACCATGCACTCCTCAGAGGGGTCTGAGCCTGCAGCTGCCCACGAGCTGTGCATGCGGGAGCCCACGCTGTGCAGGGACTTGATGGCCGGTGTGTGGGCTGTCGAGTGGAGGGGAGATAAGGATATTTGGCAAAGGACGCGATTGAGGCATCATGATATGGGCCCTTCTGGTTGGATTTACTCTAATTGAAGATTCTCTGACAAAGAATGGCTGAGAGTGTGAAAGACTTAACTTACTGTCTGTGTTGGTGTCTCTTCGTCTGGGCAGAGTCCCAACCTTTTCTGTTTGAGGTTTGAGGCCAGTTAGTGGTGCCCTCTTGTGGCCGAGGCTATGTGTGCCCTGGTCTGCCGTGCCCGAGCTTTCTGAGCGACCCTGCTGGGAGGTTTTACCTACAATGAGGAGCCGCAACAGAGAGTTAATGAAGCCAAGGTTGGCCTGGCTAAGCATTTAGCTCAATGACAGTGGACTGAGCCATACAGTACACTGAAGTGTGATGTGGATCAGGTCAAATCATAATAACTATGGATACACTGTGATCGCTCTTAGATGTTACTGAATTATTCAATCAGTCTCCTTTAAGAACCATTTTCTTTGCTGCAGGGATATGAGGACTTCGATCCGTAAAGGTTCGAAAGCTAGAGAAGTATATAAATGTTTTATTTGAATCAGGAGATTAAAGATGTATGAATAAACATGCCGTTTAAATCAATAAACCACAACTGTAACATGGCATCCCCTGTGGAAATGCTGCCACCATGCCGGCTTTCTTCATGCTTTGATTCACTGGACTGAAGATATTTCCTCAATCTCCTCGACTGCATTTCACACACAGCGACTTACAGTGTGTGACAGCTAAAAGCAAGCTGATAAAATGTTTGCATTGCTAATGTTTGTAAATATTTTTAGTCACACTGACCTGCATTTTGCCCTGTGGCGGGTTTTTAAGAGCGTTCAAGACACATATTCTCACCGCACCCTTAACCTATCAAACAATGGAGTCTATAAATGGTACAGTTGTGTCCCTGTGGGAGAAACTTTGAAGTTATTTCTTGAAATGTGAAACTGCTTTCAGACAGAACCCTATTTATAAATGCATCAAATTTTAAACGTTAGACATGTGACTTTTAAGTAGTGCCTTACTAAAGTTGGTGAGAGATTATATGTTGTGGTTTTGATGATACTTTGAATAGACTGACAGAACATCCCTTTGAAACAGAGTGAAAAAGGGCATCCTTCATTTACATTAGGATATCTGAATAAAATGAATTTGTGAGCTGATGAAGCTGTTTTATTTGACACAGGCTATTATTTCCACATCAGCTTTGAGTGTCAATCACTGTCCCTGTTGGTTCCATAAATGTGTTCCTGCTCTACGATGTAATTTCCCAAACTACAACCAGTACACTTGTGTGTGTGTGTGTGTGACTATTGTATTCCTTGGTGCTATGCAGCGTGTCCATAGGTGATAGTTCAGTCAGCCAACAGACTGCACAGTGTTTTCTGCCTCAGTGGTCCAAACCACACTGACAGGACAAATGTTGATGTTGGGTAATTCAGCAAAACCCTTGATTTTGTTAAAATATTACATCATTGATCAATTATTGCCAATGTTTTCAAAGACTGTTGTTAAAAATCAACATCTCAGCACATTAATATTTCCTTGCTACATTAAAAAAATATTTTCACATGTTTTAATCTGACATTCAATGATTATGAGAAGATGTTCTCTAAGCGCAGCTAACAATGTTTGTAAAACAGATAGCCATGAACTTAAATCTAGCATCATTTTAACATGAATAAATACAATTCAAATCAAAATACATTTTATGAAGGCTTATATCTTTGTGTAATTGAAGGTGTTTCACTTTGAGTGACAGGTTGGGTGGGCATTTGCATGAACCAAAGTCTTGGCAAACATACCTGAGCCCTCAAGGTTATCCACACTGTGACCAGGAGTGTATTCAAAGCCACACAAATTCTTTGACACCACAGCGTATCTTTCTTCCTCCTCCTCATCCTCATCGTCTTCGGAAAGGAGAGTGGCTCCCAGATCAGAGCCCAGTGTGCTGGACATGAAGTCCATGGGAGGGATGGGGGTCTTGGACACATTTGGACTGCCCTTCATGTGCCTAATTAATTGTTGGGAAATACTGTACATTAATGATCAAAACATATTTATTTTTTTAGAAAAAAAAACAGAGGTAAGATAATAAGCCCAAATACGGCAAAACAAGTTCCAGTATGCATAATCACTGCATATTCAGAAAGGTAGAGATGCAATGTGCAGATACTATGAATGCCTGCAGTGGTTTCACTGATTACTTTCTCTGCACTGGTGTGTGTTGTGCTAACACAATGGAGTTGTAATTGGACTGGATAAGGGATATCTGGATGGGCAGGGCTGTCACCAACATGCCTGTTATCTCCTCCACAGCTGTCCCCCATGATGGCTCACATCCCGCCATAGAAGAGATGCATGCATAATTACCAACTCTATTTACTGATGTCAGAACAGCATGTTAGACTAAACCCAGTCATTACCCTCCAACACATGTCGCCACTGACTTGTCAAGTTTTCCAATGCTCCATCAAAGGTGTAATCAATGGAGAGCTGTTTTTATCAGTCACAAGAAACATGGACCACAGGTTCCAGATGACACAAGTAAATACCAGCGTTACAGGACGTGCGCACGTAGGCTATTGATATGCAAAACGCAAACTATCAACTGAATAAAATGAATAAAATTACAGGTATTTCCCCTTTTGTGTCAAACACACATATTTGAAGAAAGTTCCGATGCGAACACGCACGACACATGACAATGACAGAGTTCGTTTTTTTTCGTAGGTCAGAAAGGACATTTAACGATATAGAATGAGGATGGTCTCAAGAAACAGTTAACTGAAGCTTTTATAGATCCTTACCACGCCTGCTTGGCCACCTCGTACTGGTAAGCTCTGGTCAGCTCGTCCAAGTGGGCCTGCAGAATCGACTGCATTTCCTCATGGTGGGCAGAGCTGAGAGAGGAGGACGAAGGCTGGCTGAAGGGAGCTGCTGCCGGAGAGGAGGATCTTCCTCTCAGAGGAGGAGTGGGACCTCTCTCGTCCTCTACCTCATTGTCCAAATTCTGGTGGTGGTAGGTCTGGACGGACATGGGTGGCGCCCAACTGTTGCTGTCATATCTGGCAACACGTACAGGAAATATGTAAGGATTTTTTCCCCAGGAAAAAATATTGGAACCACAAACTGGTTGTCACTATCTTAATATAAATCTGTGCAAACTGATTTCCATTTCTTCAATTTGCAATTTAAATGTGTAAATCAGCTTAACGCTGGAGCTGGGTTTGATAGGAAAAATACACAGCTTGAGGTCCATATGGGCTCTGATGAAAACAACACACACTCTGGCCACAGGTGCAGGATATTGTGACCTCTGTGTTTGCATGTGTTTCCTCTGTTGAGATGTAGTTTTGTTTGTTTGTGTGTTTCAGGGCAGAGATTGATGAGATATGAATGTATCTTACCCTCCTCCGTGGTTTTCCTGGGGGTAACGGTCAAGGTCAACCTCTGTACCAGGGAGTGGGTGCATGGGTGGTGGAGGCAGGGGCATGTTAGCCCAACACGTCCCATTTGATTTAGAGGTCTTCGTTCCACCCTTCACCTTCTTTTTCTTCCCAACCTTTGCACCTGAGGGTAGGCAGAGAGGAACAGAGGTTTAGCCTCTGATACACAACAGTAAGAAATCCCTGTGTGCTCACCACCGAATATTATTCCACACGGAATTCACACACACACACACACACACATACGCACTGCACTGATGTGAAAGCAATCTTTCTCTGGTATCTGAACTATTTCAAACCTGTCTCCCTCCCGAAGTTCATTATATCTCTTTTTCGTACGCTGACAGCACATTACGACATTTTCTAAATGTTCCACTCTAAGTTGCTTCCATGCACATTCCCCACTTGCTCCACTTTATCTCTGGAAAGCCTGACATTTAGCCAAGCACACAGCCTATTGTGCAAGACTACAAAAGTACAGGCAGAAATGCCTCCACGACTTTACCAAGTGTATATACGTTGCATAAATAACTCGAATAGTGAGGGATTTTCCGCCACCACTAATCAAGTTAACCCAAAGAAAAGCGTCACGATTGTGTGACATTTCTGGGCTAGATAAGCTCCCAGGGTAGAACTGTGATGAAGACAGAAGAGTAATTAAGAACATTATCCTAAGGGTCCATTTTCAGTGATTATGTAAATATAATATGTAAATAAAATCCTTTCCATTTTGCTCTTTCTCTAGTTTAGTTTGCCAGCACCCTTAAAGTACTTTTACTGAACAAAAACAACAAACAAAAACCTGGACATATTACCTGTCGTTTTACTGCATAAACATTTCTTTTACTGGGCATTCTGGCAATACTGCAGTCCTAGGAGACCCAGCATACATACACAGGAGTGCAAACATTGCACAAAAAAAAGAGTAAAAACACAAAGCAATGGGCTCTGTCTTGCACATTCTCATTACTTATTCTCTTACCACTGCCAGGGCGTCTGTCAGTTAGCGAGTAGCCCAGGTTTGCTATTTCCTGCTGGGCTTGGAGAGAAGCCTTCCAGCGGGGATCTGGCCTGTCCACCGCCAGCTCATGGAAACTGTTGGACTGGAGTATCTGAGTGGTGGCGTAGGGGGTGGGCTGAGTGCCTCGTGCTGGGCTGCTGTAGCCTGCCTTCCCCATGAAGTCAATACTGCTATAGATGGCACCATCAGACAGCATGGTGCCCGTCTTCTCCACCGCTGCAGACGGTAAAACATCTGAAACAATGGAGGAGAGTGACAAAGCGAGGAGGGAAAGGGATCATGGAGAGATAAGTTGACATGAAGTTAACGATCTTTAAGGTCATTAACACTCCCTGCTGCTCTGGCACTCCGTATTAGTTAAATACAGGTCTCAAATGGACTTGATATGAATGAAAGTGATTATCTACAACCATAATTAGCATGCAACAAGCTGTGGGAGCCCAGTGGAGTGCTCACAAGAGGAACACTCAAACGGCGCTAACCTTCAGGCTCTACTGTCTTGCACACATGAAGCCTGCAGCTCAATAGGGTTCCATTAAGCTTAGAGAACATGCAAACATACAAATACGCAGTGCAAGAAAAAAAAAACATATCCTTTGACTATCCACCTTAGACAACCTTGAAAAATGCTCAACGTCAGAGCATGAGATAGAATGACAGGCGACAAACACACATGCAAACACCACAATTTTAAGCCAAATATCAAGCCTGTCAAATCAAATTAGTAGAGTATGGCCCTCAAAGGCGCTTTTAATTTGTGTGTGTGTGTTTGTTTGTTTGTGTGTGTGTGATTAAGTCTGATGTCGTGTCACTGTGCTTCTCAAAGGATGAACATCAAAACCGTCCGACCAGGCATTGCTAAAGCTCTATCCTCCAACACCAGAGCCTGCTCATGTTTCTTACCTCCTCGGCCAAAGTTGTTGCCCCCCTTGGGACTCCCTAAGCCCCTGTTAGCCGGGAGGCTTGTGGAGGGCCAGGAGTCAGCCAGCCAGGGGAGGCCTGGGTCACCCGTCTTTAACAGCCCAGGGCGGCTGTTGAGAGGATGTTTGAAGAGAGACGAGGAGTGTGGGGAAAGACAGAGAAGTGGTGACATAGTTAAATACCCAGCCTGCACCTTAACAGTACCGCTCATTTTCTTCCTGCTGCATCAACAACAAATTGATGTGAAAACTCATTCAGCATATTCTCGCCCCTGGAGCAGCCCAATGCACAGGCAACAATAAACAACAGAGAGACATAAAATGGCAAGTCTATAAATCAGACTTCTGCCTCCCCTCAACTCCACCACCCCTAACTCTCCCTGGAGAGACAAGGCAGGCCTAAATACACACTAAATCCACTTTAGAGCCTTAGCACAACAGAAATTTACATTTTAAATTGAGAATCATGGACAGCCTCTGGCAGATCAGCTACACTGGTGCACTGTCTCCATGGCAACAGAGACAGCAAAAGCCCATTAGGTGGTTTAGGAAAGCTACCGTGTCATTTTGTCTTAGTGAAATACAACAGTCATGAATACAGGATTTGACTTCAAGGTAGGAAAGTTGTGGGCATCAATTCAGGGAGAAAAAAGAAGCACAGTTTAACAACCGCATTGTATCAGCTGCTATAAAAATGGCAAAACATTCACATGCCTCCTGCATCCGGTTTGCATATGTTTGCTTAATGTGCAGCCACACAGTGAATTTTCCACTGAGCCTGATTTGCCAAGTACCAGGGGAATTGTTCACAGCTGACTTGGTGATGGCTCAAAGGTGTTCAAACAATTATGTCAATAATTTCCCTTTAAAATACACAAGCACACACATACATTTGCATAGATTTACTGAGAAACACATGCGAGGGCCGACACATTGACACGTGTGCATATTCAGTGTGAGGAAACACACTCATGCACGCAAGAAACTGTTTATTTTTAGTCCGCAATTTGCAACATTTGTTCTTGCTCTGGGCTTATCTGCTTGCTAAGGTGTGACAACAAAAAAGGAAAGAGGGAACATGGAGGAATAAAAAGAAAAAATAAGAGGAGCTCCATTCTTCCACTTTCTGCAAATCAAATTCACCCCTTCTTCTTGTGGTCTCGCTACACTTTGATATTCAGTGGATGCAGAGGTAGGCTTCACCATGGGCATTTTGAGCAGGAAGGAGACTCTCATGGGCACCCGACTGAGTCTCAAGGTCCAATGCTTTGTTTCTGCATGCGCACATACGACCCCTCATGGCGTAATGTATGCCAAGCTTTTTAAGCAGCACATTCATCACCCCTCCCCTCCTCCCACGACCTCTCACTCTGCCAGCAACCTCAAATGAACTGAGATAGAGCCAGTGAATAAAACCGCAGCCACCTGCATTAATTGGTAGCACTCACTTCAAAGGCGTGATTAATGATTTCATCAAGTGTACATCATTGCAGATCATAGACTGATATGAGTAAGCAGTGGGGGAAAACACTGGAACATCTATGCAAATTATATTCATCATGGAAGAACTCTTCATTTCAGGTATTACAAAGGGCTGCTGTCATTGAAAAAGGCAGGGTTAACACTGCACCGCGGCCACCAAAATGTCAGTGGAAAAGCTTTAGTTGTATGGTTCCTTGGATTTTATAAGTTAATTTAAATTCTCACCTTCCATTTCTGATCAGGCCTCTGTCTCTTTGGAAAGTAACTGGTGGAGAAAAGAGAGTGGACGGAGAAAGAGAATGAGACAAATCATTTTGCCTTAAAATTGTGCTACCATCAGCTTGAGTGACTGATACATTATTGCTGTCAGAGTGTGGGCAGATAATTACTGTGATATTTTAAAGCATAATGCACAATGTAAAGGCATACCTGCACGGGTGAAGGTGAAGGACTGAACTGCAATTCAAAAAGACAGGGAAAGTGTTCATATGAAAGGGTAGATAACGTGTTCTGAATCACAAGTGAAAAGGTGCAGACATATTCTCATGCTAAGAAAAAAGCATGAAATCAGGTGTGAAAATAGGAATTAAGTCCTTTCGTTTTTGCTTTGTTTGCTCATCTATCACTGCTGAATGTCAGCACTGGTCAGGTTTTGATGGAGCTCCGTGTGGAAATGCATCACACCACTGCACTTCCAGCATTTTTTTTGGAAATTGCACTGCATGACCTGAGGGGTAAAGTTCAAATGAAGGTGTCACTGTTGACCTTTTACTCCCTTGAGCATCTTCATCATTATTTTATAGCCTCTACTTATTGAGTGGAAGTTTCTTAAAAAAACAGGGAGGATATTTTATATGTAAAGAAAGAAATTTTTGGAGTTGTGATGTTTTGGAATTGAACCCCTCAATTTGTTTTGAGAGAACGGATTAGAGAAGCAGCATTCAATCATGTAAATCCCTGTTGAATTAGAAAATCGCAGCTCCGTCTCCCCAAGTCACCACAATGAAAGCTGCCATACACATTATAATGATGGCACACAGCTATATGCTTGACTCATGGGATAAAAGAATATTTCATACCTAAACCTAGACACACCTCATGTTAATGTGCAAACAACACCAGCTATGGTCTGATAATGGAAGGGGATGTTAAATTACTTATCTCACATGAATGTATTAGGGTGTTGAGGTGCGGCGCTGATGGAACTCAGCACAGTTGATGCACATCAGTGCACAGTGAATTAAAGTAAATAGGGCCTATTTCCATCTGTGCCGAATATTTCCTTTGTTCTGCATTTTAGCCAGCTCAAATGGAGTGACATCTGTGATGACATCAGCTTTCACTGAAGGGACAGACCTTGCTGTGCTCTGAGATTCTGTGTTGATGCAGAACCATGTTAAATTGATTTTTTACCTGCATAGTTGCTGAGTCCCTTCCTCTTTTTTCTCCTCCAGTACAGCCAGGCACTGAAGCCCATGAGGACAATCCAGCAAGCCCCCCCTAAACCAGCAATGAAGGCCGGCTGCTTCACTACGTCTGAAATGCTATTGTTGCCCTCTGATCCCGTCATTACGTCCCTCAGTTCTGCACCTGGGGGCACAGCACACAAATACACACACGCATGCACACACGCATACCCAGGAAAGAAACAAGCGAATGGTTAAATGTCAATTTAGATACACGTGAATGAACAAATTAGAAATGAAAAATAATTTGAGCTAAAAATGAAGTAAGGACAAAACGTCACTTTAACATTGCTGTCCTCAGCTCACAATATGGCATGTCTGTATGCCATCAAAATAAATAAAAATTACGCTGAGGATAACGTGAATGAACACACAAACAAAAACAATACATTCAAACAGTGTTTGTCTAATTGTATGCATCGATTTAATTTTGGCTCAGATAAGGATATAAAGATAAGATCATTTAGGTGAAAATATAAAAAAAAGCATGGAATACTTTCATCAGACATCAGGCCACATGGACCACAGGAGCCAAAATGTGAGACCATGAATAAATGAAAAAACAACACACAAAGCAACTGTGAAAAAAACAAAAAAGAAAAGAAAACAGCATCAGTGCATCCAATATGTCGGCAGAGTTAATCAATTCAGCAGTGCACTTATCAACTTGAGCTGCAAGACACGAGATTGACAGAGCAGCTCTGACAGAGTTTGATTTTCTGTTGCGGCTACTGTGCTGTGAAATTAGATTCACAGTCTCCAGCAGGAAACTCCCCCCATCATTAAGCTTCAGTCCACATGCCTGTGTTTCCCCTTCTCTGTGCGTTAAGGGTGTTATTATCAGTCAAAAGTCATAGATGAAGAGCATCTGGCCAGGGCTCCCATATTGATTCTGGGCTTATATAAACCAGGCATCCTTTAGCTATTTGATAAGATGTGATAGGCTGATAAGCTCCAACAAAAACACTGTCTACACTGTCTTTGTTAGCACCAGCTGCCCACAGATTGAAGAGGATTATTGATATGGCTAACAGTACTTGGCACTGTGTTACCAGACTCTGCACTTAATGAACTGGTATTGATTTCTCAGTCGACGTCTGCGTTGTAAAGTGCAATCTTCTTTCTTCAAGTGCGATAAATTGATAAATCATTTTTCCAGACCCCCAATCTGTGATGGAGACCTGGGTCCCCATTATGAGGTCATTTCATTTGACTCCCAGTACGGTGCGTGTGAGAGTGGCTGAGTGGATTACCCAAGATGATGAGCTGGGGTTTGCTCTTGACCCCCACTCCTGCGCTGGTGCCCGCAGCCACCTCCACGCGGTACTGCACTCCAGTCTGCAGACCCCCGACAACCACTGAACGGATGGTTGCATCCACAGACTTATTGACATGAAACCGCGTTTCGTTGGCCAAACACCAGATCTGACAACGACAGAAGACATGCCAGACGGAATTCATTGGAAGGTGATACAGTACATTACTAAAACATTCAGGCTGGTATCGTGGAACAGGTGCAGGGTTTGATTCTACCTTGTACTCCTGGATGATGCCATTCTGTTGGTCGGAGGGAGGAGGGTCCCATGACACGCTGATGGATGTGCTGTTATGGCTCCCTACTGTCAACACTGTCACTTGCTGTGGAGGTGCACCGGGTGCTGATGGGTCAAAAAGGTGAGAATATTAAAGGAACATAGGGACTATATAAGAAATCAAAAATAAACTGATATAAAAGATAAGGGTGTGCCTCCTGTTTTTTTTTATGTCAAAGAAGGATTTGTCTCATCCAGTGCCTCGATTCATATTCATACAGCCAGTCATACAACAAGGTATTTTCTAAGCCAGCGTGACAGATGGCTACCAGAGCACTCCATATCCATTTCATTTTTTAATGGTAATTTTTTTTTCACAACTGGGATGCACTGGGACTGGAAAAAGTTCTTCCATTTTGTTGAATTTAACATAGCATTATATTACTGGCATTATGAGACACACCAAGCATTTGAGATCCAAACTGTGCTTTACTAATTGCACAAATGATAACCATTCCAAGCAGAGCAGAAAGTTTAGAAATGAGTGGAATTTCCCACTTCCATAACAGATTACTACCATTTTAAATGCTTCTGAGGTAGCTGTAATAAATTTTGCATGTCTCGATGATATGAAAATGGACAGTCTCCTGTAATGTTCTGTAATAAGTGTTTTGAGATGGTTTGTCTGTAGAGCTACGGCCTAACAGTGCCAATTTCAAAAACACCCACTGGAAGGGATGGTGTTTAAAAAATGTAGGAAATGGTCCTGATAACCTGCATACACAGATCAGAGATTTTAAGAGACTGCAGACAGCAGGAGGCAAACACCATATCAATGCAGCTGAGCAAAGCATGATCTCTAGTTTCTCATGATTCCCATTAAAACTATCATTATGCTGTGACTGAGTGGATGAAATAACCACTCTGAATCCAATTAAGGAGCTGCAAAATAATAATGTTATCTGCGGTGGATCCATGTTAGCAAGGAAATGGATGCCACAGGAATGCAGTAAAAAGGCAAAGCAGGTGGGCCATGATGGTAGTCTTGTTTGCCACCTGGCTGGAGAGGAACAAAAATACTATGACTTAAATTCTCCAGATGGACTCGTTCCTGCCAATGGCTGGTCAGAAAAGCAATAAACATGTGCACAGTGTGTTCAGCCATGTTCATAGTGCATGTATATTGGTGGGTATGATCTGATGAAGCCAGGCCATAATACTGGCACAGGTCCTTTATTGTACCGCTAATATTATTAGAGGTACAATAAAGGACCAGTGCCAGTTTTATAACATCTAAATAACTCCCAACATCTGGATCAGGTATCTCACATAATGATGATTTTTCTCTTTTAATCGGAAGATGAAACAAATCTCCCAGAATGATTTAACTTGTGCTTCAAAGAGATAATCTAAACAGATAGAGCACATCGGCAAAAATAGTTGACAGCCTGGCACTACAAAGGAATTAAATCAGCCATATGAGACACAGTTTATTTTTATTACATTTAACAAATTGACTCAACCTAGTTTGAGGGTATCTATATTCAGCCATTAAGACTGTATCGACTTTCCAAAACAATTACTGTAGAACCAAGTCTCACAGATGTGCCGTTACAGTATGATGATGACTTTTGAAAGTAAAATAAGGAGAAGCCAACTAAGATTAAAAACTAAAGAAAATATCCTATACCTACATTTTTGTGCCATAAATACAAATAACCTTAACTCCATACTTCAAACTCCACTTTTCAAAATGTCATTTCAATGTTGCTGCTTCAGCAAACTGATGGAGCTTGTCCAGTCAGTCGTAGGTTTACATTAGGAGAAGACAGAAGGCATCGAGTGTAGCACTGCAATTTCCGTATGTATGAAGGACAGGACATTCCCTGAGGATGAATAATGGCTATAATACCAGTAATGACTAAAGATAACATTAAAACAAATGGTCACAACAGATGAATGGGTCAAGAAGTAGGTTCTTAATAAAGTGACTAACACTGACAAATTCAGCCGAGAGAGAAGAATTTAAAGAATTTAATGCTTCTAATGCTGTTAATGTCCGGGGGAACGGTTCAGTTTTTACTCATCCTTGTGCATAAGATGTCAGGATATAAAACGGTAAAAAAACAAACAAAAAAAACAAAAACAAAAAAAAACGTTAAGCCCAAACTGCTGTCCAAATGGGATTGGGACCTTTAGAGAGTCCACAGGGCAAAAATGTGGTATTTTAACAATTTATTGACCACTGAACTGGAAATGTCCATGGTTTCGTTTCAGATATCTGGTCACCTTAGCAATGGTGGTTTCATAATTGGTCTCAAAGAAAACTCATCGAAGGGTTGTGGATATCATCAATCTTGGTACACAATTTTCAGCTGTTTTGACCTCAGAGACCCTTAAGATGCCCTCTCTGCTATTTGTCTTTGATTGATAATGAACGTGTTTTCTTGCAATTCTGCAGAGCAGCATATTTTCAGACTCTAAAGAATTAGTACATCAAGCCAGTTTTTCCTTTCCCATGATGCCTTGTCCCCAGGACCCCAAGTAACTAGAGCATGTGCCCCAGTCTGCAAAAACCTGCAGTGATCCTGTGTGGCGATTTTAATTGGACTCCAGTGTGGCGAGTTTCTCCTCTTCCACCAATTGCACCCCCTGTTCATAACCCCTTCCTCATGGTCTAAGTGGGAGGAAGATGCAGCACTCTGATGCTCTCATCATTAGACACTGAAGCTGTGGGCAAAAGTTTTCTCCTACATTAATGGCCGCATCATGACTTGCTCTCAGTGCAAGCCATCTTCCATACAGTCCAACTGATGCAACACCTGAATGTCGTTGCATGAGGAGTTCAATGTCCTCAGGGCAGATCGGAGGCTACAGTGGGTGGGATGGTACAGTGATGACACAGGCTGGGGCTACTGTAGCTGGTTAGCGTTCTAACTTGAGTGCAAGAAAAAACACGATAGAAACGAGAGTTGGCGTTGCTCTCCACCACTTGAGACGGCTCTATGTGAGTAATGGAATTAAGTTTGACACTGAATAGCCCCTTTAGGTAGAGGTTGTCTAATACTATTGATTCCTGTAGCCATTACAGATGACATTATACCGGCAGTTTATTCAACTACGGTCACAACGATGTTGTCTTTAGTTCACGGCTGTTAGTTAGTAGCTTTAACCAAATTAACTTTAAGTAGTTCCTGTAAAGAGCCCATGTATGCAACTATTACTTTGAGATGGAAGCAAACTTAAAGGGATAGTTCACCCTAGAATGATATTTCGCTCATTATCTACTCACCCTCATGTTGACTAAGGGCTGGAAGAATTATCAGAGTATATATTTTAAGCTTGTTTGTAGCGGAAGCTTCTCGTCTTCTTCTTCTTCTCCTCTTCCTGGTCCGTCCAAATATCGCGTGATTCGCAGTAACCGCACTGACGCCGGCGCAAATCACGCGATATTTGGACGGACCAGGAAGAGGAGAAGAAGAAGAAGACGAGAAGCTTCCGCTACAAACAAGCTTAAAATATAGACTTATTTAATTTTTTTTCGGGACAATTACGCAATTTGGGGCTTCAGCACAAGACGGACATTACATACGAGCATCATGGAGGTATTTGGATGTTTTTTTGTGTGTGTTTTTTTACGAAGAGCTCTGGTGTCCCTTTGCAACCGTTGCATTGAAATGCACTGCTACGCCGAGACCCCCTGTAACTCAGAGAAGGGACGGTGGACTCTGATAATTCTTCCAGCCCTTAGTCAACATGAGGGTGAGTAGATAATGAGCGAAATATCATTCTAGGGTGAACTATCCCTTTAAAGACATGATTATATTTAAGTTCAAGTGTATGAATGTATATCATATACTGTATTTGTCTTGGTTTTGCTTTTTGAGCTGAGAAGAGGGGAGTACATTTTTAAACATGGTGACTGTGAAGTTAACATATGAAATTACACTGCAAATTTCTCCACTTTGCAAATAAAGCTTGTCAAAAATAAATGTAGACAGTATTTCATTAATATATTCCATAAATGCTAAACCTTAGCAGTAACTGATCAATTGACTGGCACAATAGGAGGACAAGGAGGACACTACAGTAGGTGTTATCATTAATAAAGCTCATTGGAGATTGACTGTGTGTGTGAAGGCAGCAGGGGTCCACAGAGGAGCAGGGAAAGAGCAAAGAGCTGAGCGTAAGGAGACTGTTTCTGCCCCACCCCCCCTCTGCCCACCAACCCACAGAGACCTGGGCTTGTCACAGACCCCCACTGTGCTGTCTGGGAGACCTGTTTTCACACACAGGGGACGTGGCACTGCAGTAGTATGCGTGTGTGGGTGGGTGTACTTGAAATGCCATTATCCATTACTATCTAGCCATGAAGCCATTACCAGAGGCAGCTAAATATAAAAGTAGGTAGAATCATTTACACAAGAGCGTCTGCTCATGCATAAGTAACTAAATCTTACATTTCTTGCGACACAAACCCAGCAGACAAATTGATTTTTGTCAGAACTGTGAATTTGTCACTTACCCTCTTCCATGGTGCGCGCTGTCATGGATTCACTGTCTGCACCCTGGAACTCGTTGAAGTATGGCCGCACTTTAATCTCATAGACGATGCCTTTCTTCAGACCAGAGAGAGTTATGTCCCTCTCCGAGGCAACCTTCAAGTCCTGTATCTGCCAAGGCCCTGGGGAGGGCAGCCCTGATGTTTGTCGGTAAAGTACACGGTAGCCTTGAATAAACTGGGATGGATTCTCCACCTAAGGAGAGAGAAAGAGAGAGAGAGAAAGAGAGAGAGAGAGAGAGAGAGAGAGGGATGAAGACATCGTACATCTGTGTGAAAACTGCTTTGGAGCAGTGGATCAGCGTTTAGTTTATGCCCTCGGTCTGTGACAATGCACGCTTAGTTAATCATACAGTTTCATTAGCAGCAGCAGAGAGGCAAGGTACCATATGAAGACAGTTAGAGGATATTTGCCAAAGCTGAACACCACCCCCGAGTCAGACACCTCCAGCACAGTCTAGACTCAAAATATTGGATCAAAAGAGTCAGATTTTTCTTCTTCTTTTTTTTTCTTACAATTTTTTTTTAATCTATTTCGTTTTCATTGTTGCTAGTGGATTTCATGGGAAGCGTAAAATACATAACAGATATACAACTCCTACTATTGGCTTGTTCACAGGGACAGAAGCAAGAACAAAGCTTTTACAAGTGATATAAAGCAGCTGTTTATCATCAGGCCAGTCAAAATATATCAGGATACATCTCCCATCTTCTCTCTCTCTCTCCCCTTCTCTTTCATTAACAAAATGATTTGTGCATCTAAAAGCCTTATAAACAGAGGAAGTCGATCCATCCACATATTTTTTCCCGTATGTTACTTGAAACAGAATTTATGGTTGCGACTGTGAATCAAAATAAATTAGCCTCCACCGTGCTCACTTTCCTATTGTCTTAAAGGGTTGCTGCATCATTAATCAAGACCTGCAGTAGATCTACTGCACACTTCCCCTGCCATTCAGAGTGGCAAGATCTTGCAAAATCATACCAATCTTTTCATTATCAAACATGACATTAATAATGCTGGGCACATGATTGATTGATTGAATGATTGATTGATTGATGCAATAATTAAGTTGCTGAACCAGATTAACATTGTCGATTTACACCAATACTTAAAATATACAAATAAGTGTCTTATACAAATCAGTTTTGTTTTTTATATTTAGACAAAAATATTGCAATATCTCTTATTTCTTAAAACAGGAGGAATGACAAAGTCCCAGAAGTCTTATAGGAATCTCCCAGAAAAGCATACTTAGCTGTAATTAGTGAACACAGTCTGACAGGTAGTCTGTAGATTCTGAGTATAGGCAAGGATTAGGGTTTTTGAATTTGATATGACGTCTGGAATGAGGAGAAAAGGTACTTGTCATCTCTGTTTTATCCCCTGACACTGAGTGAGCATCACATTTAGTGAAATATAAAGTCAGACGCAGAAACTTTGTGCTGTCTATCAGAAAATGAATGCGTGTTTCTTCCACAAATGGAGCCAGGTCATCTCTGGACCCACTGGGATGGACCAAAAATACAGGTTTAACTTGTCACTGTGTCACTCTAATAGCAGCATCATAGTCAATAGTTGTACTGACAAGCATGTAATAGCAGACTGGTGTAAACCCAACCTTGGTGTGCCATTAACCTACAGCAGCTGGCAGCAGGGACACCTTGCCAACAGACAGGGATAACATTCCCCTGATAAAGGGCTGACTCCAAACAGACCACAGAAGTGACACATGTAGCACCTAATGGTGATGTATTTGTCCTCAACAGGAACATTACTCTTGATTCCTGCATCACCTCAACCCGTTCTAAACTAATGGAGCACCAGCTGTTCAGTCTATGAATGTTTAGCCGCTCCATAATGTTTAACGTGTGTGTGCCAGCTAATCCAAAACTAAATTAAAATTAAAAAATTCTCAAATAAGATTAGACAAGATTGGTTTGGCTGCTGTGAATGTAACAGTAGCACAATGACTATAAACCACAAAAAATGTTTGAAATAGAACGACTACTCACGGTCCATGTGACCTGCACTGAAGTGGAGCTGAGGACCACGGGGTTGTGCATACTGACCACCACATCCCCCAGCTCCTTCTGCACACGACGGTGGTCCACCCCCTGCGCAGTGGGACTGATGTCTGGGAGAGAGGAAGAGGGGCACTTAAGAGTAAAGTAGCGATGCTCATCGTTTAGGTTCCGTTACAAAACATTTTTATTTCTGTACCTTGTGTCCGCACAGGCTCGGACATGGGGCTGGGATCCCCAAGCCCTTGAGCATTAACTGCCCTGATGATGAAAAGATAGACAGTATTGGGTCGTAGATCCTTCACTGTGTACTCAGTGGTCTTCACATGGTCTGCCACTGTCTGCCAGCTGTTACTCACTGACTGACTGTAAAAAAAAAGAAAAAAAAGAAGAAGAAATGTAATCAGCTGGGAAGAATCTTTTCATGACTGGAGAAGAAGCTGTTTATTGGGGGCAACACTGGTGGCCTGTGCTCCTAGGGAGAATTATTTTCTCCTTAAGGTGAGTTTTCATTTTTACAAATAACTAGCTTTTAAATTTGACTATCAGAACATTTCTCATCCTAATTCATTGTAAGTGCAACTTGAATAGATAACATATCCAGAACATTGTGCTTGACATTGTCCTGGCTTGCTTGAATGCTCACAGAAATACCCACATCTGTTACTGCAATGAAAGTTTGGGGTCACTAAATGTAGCTGGAGGCCATAGGTCACAGACATACCCAAAGGCCTCAATGACATAGGAGGACACCGGGGAGCCTGCCTCTTGCCCGGGTTCCCATGACAACGAGATACTGCTCTTGGTAACATCGGTGACCTCTGGCTTGGAGGGCGGCCCTGGGAGGGCCGTCGCATTGTGAGACATGAAGTCTACGAGGTCAGTGGAGTCTGAGAAAGGAAGAAATGTAGAGAGACAAAATAAATACCCTCAAAAGCAAATGTTGTGATTAAAAAAAAAGCATCGTGTTAATTTTTTTTTAGATTATTTGTATTGAAGCAGACCTCTGACATCCAAGAAGGCACTCCATGAGGTCTCTCCACTGGAGCTGGTGGCCACACACGTGTACAACCCAGAGTCAGACATCTATGTGAGACAGATTAAGTCACCATCATTAACATTCAAACACACTATGCCAACTTCAAAACTCAAGTGTGATCTTCACTGTAACAGTTAACATGAACAGCTTACACTATTATCTGTATTCTTCGGGGCTTATTGCTTCAGCACATTCAACATGAGATAAAATAATGGATACTAAATTAAAATGTCACGCTTCAGCTTTAATTTGAGAAGGTTTAGGTTGACACTTAAAAGAACTGTGTGTGCAGTATTGCCCTTTAGCCCACACAGTGGTGGAACTGCAAGTGTCGAAAAGCAATTGGTTGCTAAATGTTTCTTGGTCAGCTGTGTATTGTTGATGAAGAGTAAGGACTTGCCAATTAGATAGAGGTGGAGTTATCTGTCAATATGAGGAATAATGAAGTGACCATGCAAGAGAGGAAGATAATAACGAGGCAAAAAAACAATCTATCACAGACATATCAGAGGTAGTTGGGCATATTGTAAAAAGCTACAGTAGAAAACTAAAGCGGCAGTGACCTGCTAGACTGGAGAACACAGGTTTTTTGGGGGGATGAGCAGAAAATCCTTTGCACAGTAGAGAAAAAGCCCTTTTGCACAACAAGCCAGTAATGCTCTGCAGGATGTAGCTGCACATGTTTCCTTGTTAATGATTAAGAGAAGACTTTATGGCCATAACCTCAGAGGATTCACCACAAGATGCAACACCCCTGTTAAGCCCTTCGAAAACAGAAAGGCCACACTCCGGTTCACAAGAAACATCCTAAAAAAAAAAAAAACTGTAAGAAAGTTCCATGGAGTGATGCAACAAAAATCAACCTCTGTCAAAATGATGGAAAGTGCCAAGTGTTTGGAGAAAAGGCAGAGCTCATGACCTAAAGCCACCACCTCATCTGTCAAGCATGTCAAGCATGGTGCTGGCTCTGTTTTGGCTTGGACTAGTGTGGCTGTAACCGGCGCTGGCACGGTGGAAATTTATTGACGATTTGACAAGTTGACGGAAGCCGCAGAATTAATGCAGAGGTGTATGGGAGCAGTCTGTGCTCAGATTCAGCCAAAAACATCAAAACTCATTGCATTGCATTTCATCATTCAGCAGGACAACGATCCTAAACATGCGGTCGTGGCAGCCAGAGAGGTTTTCATGGAGAAGTAGGTGGAATATGTTTGACTAAAGACTTGAATAGCCTCGAGCGTCCTTGAGCTGAATTCCACTTGCTGAAGATCAAACTCAAAGCAGAGAGACCCCACAACAAGCATGAGCTGAAAGTGGGCGCAGTGACGGCCTGGAGGAGCATCATGAGGATAGATAGTCTGCTGATGTGCATGGGTCAAAGACCTCAGGCAGTCAATGGCTACAAAAGATTTTCCACAAAATACTAAATATGATTTTGTTTATTTTGATTTATCTTTAAAAAAGTTTTGAACCAATAAACTTGAGTTGCTATTTGTACTATACTAGTATAGCATTTCTGACTGTCTGCAGAATCTGAAGAACTAAAGTATAACTGTTAAAACAAAGAGGTGATTCTGCTTCAGCGAATCTGGCCTATAAAGATTGTCTCTACTGAACCAAATAATACTACTAATACTCCTTTCAAGAGGCGGTCTATTACTGTGTTTGACTGAATCCAATAGCCTTTGTAACTCTGATCCCAGGTGGTTTCTACAAGCTCTTACGTCAGTCCGGGCTTTTGAAGAGGTTCACAGCTAGTAGTACAGTAAAAATGCATTAACCTCCACTGGCCTGCATTTGGCTTGAGAACAGCCCGAGAGTGGATGAGAGGAAATTCTAACACCAGCCAATGAAAAACAAAGAGCCCAGTAAGAGCTTACATTAATTTTCTTAATTGATTTCTTCCAATAATAGTCAGCCCACCCCACCCCATAACCGGAGCCATCAACATTATCATCATCAGTGCTGACGCAGGAAATAAGAGATATGACCATCTATTTCATATTGGCAGTGCCTCAGGAGTCACTCACAACTGTGCTATGTCTCTAGAGAGCGGGTGACAGAGAAAGAGAGAACACTTTGACACTGTGACAGGACACTGTATATTGCAGTTCCTCCATTATATTACCCCCTTTAAACTCTGCTTACTGGTCCCTGTCCTTGAGTCCTTGACTCTAACTGCTGCCGCAGAGATTCAGACTAAATTGCAGCATTTAACGACTTATAAAAGTCAATACTCACTATTCATCTTTTAAAAGGCAACCTGACTGCACTTGTCCATTTGAATTACATTCAGCAGACATCAGTCACCAGACGAAAGGATTTTGCTTTCCTCGTCTGCATGCAATGGAAGGGCAAGATGTACAACAAAAAACTTGACCCCTGGACATGTGTGTTTGAATGTTTGTGTTTGTACATGTGCACTGAGTGCACAATAACAATAAATGTGGTTCCATCTTTACAGACAAGGCATCCACCTGTCTATTGACAGTGCGTTGAAAGGAGAGTAATCAAACACAGACATACAGTAGAATGAGGAGCCTTAAGTAGAAGTAAATGTACATGGCACTGAATACATGTATAACTTGCATAATGTGAAATGGGTGAACAGTATGATTATTTACTGGTGTACATCTACAGGAGATTCAACTGATCTGATTTCCAGTTTGGTTTAAAAAGTTCTTTCAAATGTAATTTCATAATTCATATTTTGTTGCACTGGCTATAGCTTAACTCGAGATCAGTTAGTCAAATAATCATTCTGGTTTATTTCAGTATTGGATGGTGTAAATTTTCTACTAATATTACCAATGGGCACAATTGCTATTGGTAATAATGAGAGTGCACTCACCATCCACCGCTCCAGTTAATTGCCTAGATCTGAGAACACAGATGCTTGTTTAAAAATAAGATCTAATGAGAGTGTGAACATACATGTTTAAAACATGCGGGCTTGTTTGACACCTGGTTGTTTGTCTGACTGCAGTGGTGTCATGTTCCCAGGTCCCAGCAAGAGTATGCTAACTATGATGATGTCATATTTGCTACAAAATAAGGCTAAAAACTGTGAAAATAAATCATAACAAGGCAGAATTATCTTTGAATGGTGGTTCACTGTGCCACCTAATGTTACGTGCACGATCCCTGCATGCTTCGTATACTGTATGCATCTCTCTGTGATCCTCTGTAAACCCACCCTTGTATTCTGGATCTGAAGGCTTCCATGGTCAAGCAGAGAAAACCGCGGGTCCTTCCCGAGCAGACTGGCTCCATTCTTTCTCCAGGAGACCGTGGGCTCTGGCTCCCCAGATGCCTGACACCTGAGTAGGGTCACACCTCCTAATGCCTGTGTTTGGTTGGATGGACCCTGTCGGATGATGGGTGGTGGGCGGTCCTTCAGCGCTAAGGATAATAATCAAGGAACCGGTGTTATTATTTGAATACATTCTTAATAGTGTAATTTTGATGTCATGATCTTGGCAAAAAAAAAAAAAAAAAAAGATAACAAAAAGAAACAGAAAAAAACATGACCTTATCACAAGGTGTTAATTTGTGATTGCAGTAATTGCATTAGTGATTGCAGGCCCAATATGTTAGAGTTCAATCTGATGGATTTGTTGTGAGAGGAAGTGACTGTTTAGTGAGCCTTTTCCACAGTAGGGCAGTGCGCTCATGGCACTGCATCACACCTTTGAGCTTTAATTACTAGGTGAGGATTAACGACGCTTCACCCATGGTGCTAATTACCATACCTTCTTTATAACACCTCTCAACACATTCATGCCTGTCCTCTCTCACTACTCTGACTCAGGGCTGCACCTCCTCCCTCTTGGCATCTCTCACCCACCCAGACCCCCCCCCCCCCTCCACCTCCCATACACTAAACTAAACTCTGAATTAGCATGCCAACCAGGACAACAATACATCTCTTTTAAAGCTTTTTAAAGCATGTTATATCGCCCAGAAAACAGCCTCTGCACTCTGCAATAGTAATTTCTCGAGTGCTGAATCTCTCTCTAGGCCTTGTAACCAGCCCCCCGCTTTCAATTTCCTCACTGCTGCTCTCCACTGTTATCAGGTCTGTCTCCATTCGCACAAGTGTTTACAGCAGGTTCCTCCTGCCTTATCTTCCATCACACCTCCTTCAGCACAATGAGGAACACAGCAACACCGGCACAATGGGAGCAAAATCAGGTACAACTTGGTGAAGCAAAGAGTACAGTGAGGGGAGCCAAATGTGATCCTCTATTTTTATAGGAAGAGAATTGTTTGCATACATGTGGCGAAATAAACATTATTTGCTGCACATTATGCCGTTGAGAAGCATCTAATGGAACCTGACATATGACTGTTAGAAATGGCTTGCCATTTTTTTTAATATAATGTACTGTAGGTCTCCACACTTATTATAGACAGTGTGGTATAGCATTTTCAGGAAAACATCTACTGCACAGCAAGCAATCATTCTCCCAACTGACAGGAGAGCAAACACCAACACTATATTGCTGTTCCTGATTTAGTGGAAGTCTGGTAAAAAATGCAATCATGCTCTCCAGCTTTAGTGACAAAGGCAATAATAAAATGTTGTTTTGGAGATTGTTTGTCACTTCTCATGACCTATAGCTACCCAGGCGGCAAAATAAACTGAACTGTTTTACAGATTTTCAGGTAAAAGGATCCAGCTACTAACTGCACGCATGCCAAGTGAATGGTTATTTTAAGATATTACTGTAATTAGATGAGTTAACATAGAAAGATCACCAATTCCTGCAAATACCACCGCACCATGGCTCTAAGCTAGAGTTGAGAGGTAACTGTCAGGGTTCTGGTTGGTACTCTTTGATCAAGCATCACAGCAGTAGCCACCATTAGCCTCCAGGTATCCTCAGTGTCTGCAGGAATAGGTCAGACAGGTTCAAGCTCACCCAAAATCTATCTAGTATCAAAAACTCACCCCCTGTGGGCTTGAAATATGGCTTTGAAATATGTGCAGCTTGGAAAGCAGCGGCAGTGGTCATCTTGGATTCACTGCAGTTACAATGGGTTCTAACAGTGACCCAGTTTCACATCCACAGAAAATTGTCAGACCACTTCTGCGGTATCTCATCCGTCTGCGAGTATGCCCAGAAATCTCCAGCGACTTTCAGCAACACATGGCTGAATACAACGACTTTGTTTCAGTCCTCACACACAAGTTTTCTCAGCTCATGTGCTTGCTAGAGCATTTGGAGTGCACAACTCCTGGTTAGAACTGCATAAAGATTGATCTTTCATCTTCAAGTTCCTGTCAAGACATGTTTTGAACTGTGTAAAGAAAAATATTCTGCTGTGATTAACATTTTGTTTAACATGATTTCCTCCCCACATAAAAAGGGAAATAAATCAAAAGCTGGCACTGGAAGCACATCTTTGCTCACTTCATCAGTGAGAAATTCTGGATCAGGTCTTAAGCCCCACTCAAGGAGCAGCTCGCATCAAGATGAGGAAACATCACAGAGAGTCAGCATCTTTCACTTGTTTATCTTATTTTTGTTTTTTTTTAGCTTGCAAGTAGCAGTAGTTGATACGGTGTGAGTGGTTCTCCTTATGCAAACTCCTTCTCTTTACTGCCAAGGGTTTGGAGTTATTTTAACACATCCCCCACCACCACAAGTTGACAGGAGTGGTTTCTTAGGTTATATGGTTATATGAAATCCTGTCGGACTCAATCAGTTTTTATTGGACTCTCTGCAGGTGGAAATATATAGTCATGGTGTTGACTGCTATTTTTTCCTCTTGAAATATATTTAAAAACACATAATGTTGACGCTATCTGAGTTGAAACCTGACTTTTATCAGAGCCAGTCTTTCAGCTGATAAAGTGCCATTGCTTTAAGTCTAATTGGATGATTAATAAACTTGTTTGTCACACGCCCAATGGCAAGAGTGGAGCACATCAATATCTGCACCCTCCAAGGTTTTCTTCGTGTCACCCCAATGTGAAGCGATGTTCAAGCATCCAAAACTCCACTACACAAATCCCTATTCATCTTTGTTTATAGCCATCAATCACAGGCATTCCCCCATCCCCTGTGCTCTACACCAAACATTTGGATATTGATCCGTCTCCTCTGAGTGACAGAACAGAAGTCATTTCCTCTCCAAAAAAACACTTCAACAGATGTTAATTTAATAATGTGTGGGAGAAAAAGCCAAGAAACAAATGGAAAGAAGTGCATAAACAGCTCCCAGCTGGCAGTGGCTCAGCACTTAATGCTGACATTAAAGCTTTGTCAAAAAAAAGAAAAAGTGCAAAGTGTCTCTCCATCAAGGAGACAGCTTTATTCTATACAGTTTCAGTCTTTTCAGACCATTCACATTTGCCACAGTGAGGTGATAATAAAAAGGATGACTGTGGGTGACTGGCTTTTAGAACATACAGATGCATCTTCAGCTTTAAACGTGTGGGTAGATAAATAACCTGTGATATACTGGTATTGAATGTTTTATTAGGTCTGGATAATGCAACAAGCTTATGCCTGTGTGTTTTTCTAGATGATTCTAAAACACAGTATAAATAAACACAATATAAAAAAATGCACCAACATCAAATACAGAATTCCATTGACAGGGCTTTTAAAATATAATGCATGTTTTCGCTGACCCAGTTTGAACATTGCCCAAACAATGTGACTTCAAGCAGCTAAGTGAAAAATATGTTTTATGCTTCAAACATGTCTGAATGTTAAGTGAAAAACAGAAAGAGTGCTGCTCTAAAGAATCTCACAATATAACTTTTTAGTATCATCTACAAATCAAGTCTGCTGCAGACCAAAGTTTATACAAAAAGCTGTAGTGTTTGCTGTTTTTAGCTGTTTAGAGAAATCTGCCCAAATTATGAAAAAATGGCGTCATTCTGGCAAGATATGTACTGAGCCGTGCAATCATGCAATATTGTTTTGACTGTGCACTATGTGTATTCACCACTGTGATGTACAATGTACCTAACAGGGTGTTACAATAGAATCTGAGTATAAAAAATGTTGGCACATAACTGATACCAAGTAATATTGATGATGTTATGACATCATCTAAAAAAGGTAGTTTTTTTATATTTTAATATCTCACATTATTGATTTTATATTTTTAAGTGTATTTGTCCAGCCTTACCGTCTGCTACTTCAAGCTGTGCCTTGGCCATGATGCTGCCTGCTACAGTGAGAGCCTGGCAGATATAATATCCTGCATCAGAGCGCTGCACAGATGAAATCGTCAACTCTCCGTTCAGGGACACAGACACTCGGCTTTCACCCTGTATCGGCTGGTTGGGAAACAGAAGATCCTACAGAGGGTAAAAGTGGAAAGTACTGTTGAGTGATTGAGTGGGATTGAATTTGGAATCTTGACTTCAGAGACCGGTTATTTTTATTTCATTTTTCATTTTTATTAACATGCATATTTCCCATATGAATGTGAGAATCTCATAGCCGCCCTCTCCAATGTGTTGTCAGGAATTATTTTACCGAATGAACTGTTGATTGCTATAAAGATTATTTTGATGGGGGCAAACTGAGGTAATTGTATTTTATGTTACATCTTTGACCAATATAAATGACTTTGGAAGAAAAAAAAAACACACCATTGTGCTCAAGACATGCCTTCAACACGCTTACATATTCTGACAATTATGTGCAATTCGGTTAGAAAAGTGGGTCAATGTCTCTTTCCTACTAAGCCTGAATGGCAGTTTACCCCCAGAGTGATAATCTGTGCTGTGATAACCTGCAGTCATGGTCATGAAATTGAGGCATCAGCGTTCTCTCTCATTTCTGCACCCCAAGCAGACAAGCTGATGGGCAGCAAAGGACATTAGCCTGCTTTCATTATGTCTAATGACTCTAATGCAGCACATGACATTGTTTCTTGCTAAGTGATTTGGCTGGTCAGACTGGCGTCGATTGATGATGAATGACCACTTCATCTATATGTGGGACAGAACTATATCCTGCGGTCCCCTGCTTTGATCCTTTTAGTCAGCTCCTTGGCCATTATTCTATTTTACATATTTTATGTTTGATGTGCCTGCTGAATTCACATCTGAGAAATGCTTTATATTTTTTGATTAATAACTCCTCGGCATGAACAAATCCTCATAGACATACACACATACACAAGTATATTTGCCTGAATCAGTATCCTCACCTGGCTGCCCTCCCGTTGCCAGAAGACAGTGGGCTGAGGTTTCCCCCTGGTCTCGCAGGGAAAGGTAGCTGTTCGTCCTTGAGCCACAATCTGGTCCCGGGGTCGCACCACAAACTGGGGCGCCTCTGAGGTTAAAGGTAAAATAAACAATAACACAATAACAACACATTGGCACAGAGCTCTAAGTGTGTATTATACTGTAGCAGGACTGCTTTTAAAAAAACACTCTGGACATGAAGGTCCAGCTGCAAGCTAAAAGATTCATGCATTAGGTTTTAGTCATTTGATTTAGAGCTATTTCTTGATTATGCCAGTCACACAAGCCATTCATTCAGCTGCCACAACATCAGAATGAATGATACTAGCTAATTAGCAGGGTGCCTTGATGTCCTCAATTCAAGTTTTTCCTCTAAGGTGTATCATCCATATTTGGACCCCCATTTGGAAACGAAAAAAAAAAAAAAAGTGAGGTGGTAAATCCACTGCTGCTACTAAAGACTGCCAGGGGAAGTCAGGGGTTGATCGATCGTAACAATGTAGATATGCATGTCCAATATTAGTTTGATGAATGTGTTCGTGGAATGCCACAACAGTACATGCATACTGTATGTGTGATCTTAAACAGAAAGAGAGTCAACGCATGCACAATGGGATCAGCTCTTACTTACCAACGGGGCGAGCTGGTGACACAACAATGGTGTGGGTGAGATTAACACACGACACAGAGAGAAGGAGAGCAGAGGAGTAGAATAGAGGGACAGAAAAAGAAAAGAATGAAAATCAGAAATGAATGAGATGGAGTTGGGTTTCCATCCATGATGTTTCAAGGGGGAGGAGGGTAAATGCTCAAGTCACCAAAGGAGGTGAGTTCATGGGCCACAAGGAAATGGCACCTTGGCAATAGGGAGGAGGGAAACGATGCCAAAAGCCACGGAGCAGCTTGACTCATGTCATAAAAACAACACATTCACACAGATCTGTTTGTGTATCAAGTGCCTTACACCTGGCTGACCATTATATGTCATGTCACTGTCCTGTCTCAACACATCACAACAACACTAATATGTAATGTGATATATTTTGGTTAAGACCAATTTCTTTCCTTTGGCTAAGTTCACACTGCTAAGCTTTCTTTATAAGACTCTGAAAACAATCTGCATCCAGGCTGAGTGTCCTTACTAACGCACCTGAAACCACACATATAAATCACCATTCATGTACACCGGGCATGTACTGTAAGCAGGAAGCAGATTCTGCAGTTAATTAGTTACTGCGAACAGCACAACAGATGCTAGCAAAGACAACAAGGTCAGTAACGCTTGCACTTTGTTGTCTGTATTTCATTCACTACTGGTAGTTGAGGCTGTTGTGACAAGAATCGGAGATAAAACAGGGGTGTTTACATCATCGTTCCCATAGCTCTCCACTTTTGCCAATCCAGACTCCAACACGAGTCTGGAGTTTTCAAACTAAAATGGGGCCAGCAGCATTTCCAAAAGTCTAGGCATTTGAAAACTCTGGAGTAGTGGTGGTGTAAATGTAGAAAAAGTGATGTGTTTTAAAAATAAAAGGTAGTAGTGTGGACATAGCGTTATATATATATATATATATATATATTTTTTTTTTTGAAATACTGTGTTAGCACTATACAATTCTTAGAATATTTTACACACATACAATAACAGCCCTGGCTATAACTCAAAATGTGCCTTGACTCCAACACAAATCTTCTGGGTTTTTTCCAACATATGAGATAGCTCATGCATGAACAATAGGAACAAGTATAAAAATTTCATTATAATAAAGACAGAATGAACAGTTAATGTCGTGAGATCTATGATGTACAGTATGCATGGTGATGTATGAAACATTTATTCATACTGTATGTTAAGAATGCGTTACTGGTTGGTTCCAAGTGTTACTTAAGTTACATGAAAATGTTTTATATGACGGTTATGATGAGAACATACAGAGCAGAAGGCAGAGCGGAACATTTATTTGATTTTTATAATATGAACCTTTGATATGAAATAGCTTCCTCCCATTGATATGGTGTAAATATGAAGTGAGTGGGCTGCAGGGAGAATAAGACCCCCAGGAGAGGTCATAACAGTTCACTTAAAGCTGGTTAGATTGTTCATATCTGGGGCCTAGCTGGAGATCTAGGGCAATCAACTACATCAGCCCGATATATATGAAAGAAAAGCTGAGGCCAGGCCCAGCCTTTCAGCAGGGGGGCAATAACACTCGTAAAGTGGGCAATAAAGGACTGATTGTCCTGCGGCCTGCTTTGGGAGATACAAAAAAATATCAGGGATGGGTTATGAGCTTTACCACAAGTGAATCCACGAGCAGTTACCCACCTCTGATAGTCAGGTAGGCAGAGGCCTCCACTTTACCCACACGGTTCTCCGCCAGACAGGTGAAGGTTCCCTGATCACTGACGGATGCTTTTTTAATCTTCAGGAGGAAGTCTTCTTTTTCATATCTGATGTCATACCTGGCAACAAAGAGGAAGTGGAGTGACATTAAGTCAGGCAAAATGATCAAAAACAATTATGTGTGGATTAAAATTCACATTTGATAAACGTTTTTCTTTTCAAATATATATTTATATATTTTGATCAAGGAAATGCCTATAATAAACACTGGAATTAAATCAAGGGTGTGTAAACTTGTGTGATGTGTTTTTTTCTGTGCTTTTATAAAGGTTGTGTCATTTTTGATAGAACGAAGACAGACTTTCTAAGGCAATTAAGACTCTCTGCTGCACACACTGTGCTACGGAGGCAGAAAAAGGGGAGCAATTATGCTGAGATGAAGGCATGGCAAAATGAAAGGTGCTTTCAGCTGGAACCCTGACTGTTCCACTATTTCAATATTTATAAAGACGAGCCACCCACTGTGGTGCGGGCTGTGCACTATGCAATGCTATATGTGCATGTGTGAATGTGTTTGAATGTGTGTTTGTGTGTGTGTGTATATAAGAGCAAGCAAAAGGAAGGGTAGACGGAGACAGGAGGGGAGGAGGGGAGGACAAACACTCTGAGAGTAAGGGAGTGGCACAGTCTGACAAACTGAATTTGATGAATGAGCCAAGCAGTAAGGAATGACTTATTCATAGAGATGTTCCATGCATCAGTGTGTATCCACCAGTGCAGCGTACTGTAATGCAGCAGTGGTGCAGTTATATTGAGAGGAACATCTCAGCTACCAGAGTTTAGATAAGTGCCTCAGAGGGGCTACAAACAGTATGAGCATAGGAGGAGCAAGGAGTCGGGCTCGCCCTCTCTGGGGTCCCTTTTGGTTTGAGAGATCCTGTGAAATTGTCTAGCCAGCCATACTGATCCAGAGATGGAAGACAAGTCAGGCAGAGAAATGGCACAAGGGGTGAGAAAAAGTCACATTTGAAATAGATGTTCCAAAGGGTGTGGGCAGAATATCGAC
This sequence comes from Trachurus trachurus, assembly GCF_905171665.1. Lineage (NCBI taxonomy): Eukaryota > Metazoa > Chordata > Actinopteri > Carangiformes > Carangidae > Trachurus > Trachurus trachurus. Next base: position 12,390,019 of record NC_139903.1, on the reverse strand, counting down.
GGGGGTTTGTGGGGTCTGTCCGGAGTCTAGTGCGGACTCCATTCACAGCACATCTCTGACCCAGATACAGTCTTCCCCAGGAGACTGACGGGTTTAGGAAAAGAATGAAAGAAGTGGAAAGAGGGAAGTGAGGCGAGGCAGGTCTGAAAAGTAGGACATGTTTCTGGAGTCAAGGGGCACTAAGGTAGGGGGCACCAGACAGACAGACAGACAGACAGACACACACAGACAGTTACTATAATCTACATCGCAATTTATCCTACAACGTTGACACATCTGAGAAGGAGCCGTACTCCATCCTTAGAGCAGTAATGGCTTGTCACAGGTGTTTGTTAAACTCGTGGTAGCATAAATAAATGTGTCTCTTTTTGAGGTGACATTTTTCAGCTTCGCTTTTCACAGCTGAAGACTAATGTGAGAGAGATGACTCACCAGCATCACAGCTTCTCTGTTCAGTTGACACACTTGATATATTTGGTTTACCTGATAGCAATTCAAGTTCCAAAGTAATTACAACAATCTCCAAGAACTTCAATATATAATATGGTATATAATAAGTCTGGTTTATCATTCCATCGAGTTATGCATCTTGACTAGGTTTTTCACAGTTAGGTACCCAGGTTTTTTTTATTTTAACACATTAACCCACAGGAATATGTCATCTCCCTTGATGTGTGCCAAACAAAGAGGCCACTTAGGTTTATAATAACGCTTTATTTCATTTTATTTTCATTTTTACATCATCTAAATCTTCTCTGAGTGCAAGTGTAAGAGCATTTAATAATGTTGGGGGAGTAAACATACTGTAAGTTATGCACTGACAATGAACATAGTTTGTCATTTTAATCTTTAGATTTCAAACATCACAAAGAAATTGCTATTCAAAACCTAAACAAAAGCATTGAATTAAAAGGTTTGAATTGATGGCCATTCATGCATAATGAGACATGCGGCATTTAAAAGTCTCACCTGCTGAGCCTTAACTATTAAGACTGTAAAAACCCACATGGTGGACTGATAATGATTTAAAACTAAGTGTTCTAATGGGGTTAGAAAGCAATTATCACATGTCTACGGTATGGGTACACGCAGCACTATAAACTGGCCTTAGAAATGACCACAGAACTGAATCATCACCCTGCCAACCAACTGGACCCTTCATCATCAAACATCACGCAGTTCCTGATCCCTGCAGGGCTGATGTATTGGAGTGCTTTATATTAAACATATCTCTGGATCCTTTAGTACCTTAGTGCCTCGCTGGCTCTCCCTCACCATTTATCCACTTTCGCTTTCACTGTATTAATATGCACAGATGGAGACAAACACATACACACAGATATAGGCACAGCACACATTCACACACATTCCTCACCTGCCACGGGGAATCTCCACATCCTCCTTCTTCCAGCGCACCGTAGGCGGGGGGTCACCATGGACCTGACACCTGAACTCCACGCTCTCATCAACTAAGACCACCTGGTTCACAGGCCGCTGCACAAAAACTGGTCTTTCTGGATGTGGGCAGTATACATAAGATGGGTGCTAAATATACTTTCAACAGAGCGGTAAATGTGTGTTAGTGGGCAGTACTGTATGTAACTATGAAAAAGTCATGCTCTATTAGTTTCTGACACAGGCAAAGAGTTCATGTCTTCTTACCAAACACTGAGAACTGAGCTTTTTCACTCTCTCTCTCCCCGACCATGTTGACCGCCACACACACATAAATCCCTGCATCGCTCTTCTTGGTATTCGAGATGGTCAGCTTTCCTCCACGTACCTGACGGCATATGCATGTAATTAGAGCCAACCAGCTCAATTAGAAGGTCTTTACATTGTCGAAATGAATCACTTAGCATGTGATTGAGAGTAAGGGTCATGTCAAAGGCGCAGGAGTGGCCCCTAGGAGAGTAACCCACCGTGATCCTGTCATCCTTGAGGTTAAGAGACCCCAAGTCTTTCCTCCAGAATGTGGTGGGTTCTGGGTGCCCACGTGGAGGCTGACACTCCAGAGTGGCGGTCTCCCCGACTGCGACCACCACGTCCTGTGGGTTCTGTCTGAAGTCATCACGTAACACTATAAGAAAAAAAAGAGAGGGGAGAAGGGGCCGTTAGTCCTGTAAGTGTGCTAATTTTCTCATTCAGTTGATCAGATTTTTCTTTTAGTTTCAGCTCTATTATTTCAACCAGAAAGTTCCATGGCTGCACTGACGTGGGCTAACCATGACCGCTACCACCTTTGTCTAATATCAGAGTCTGAAAGATAATTCTTGAAGTAGACTGCCTCACAGGACCCTCAGCAATCTATCCGTCTTCAATAATACAGTTTTCCCCCTGAGGGTATAGGTACAGGCTTTCCTTTGATCTCAGTAGATAAACGTTAGAGGGTGTAAAGCCAGGTAGGATTAACAGTACAAGGTGCAGGAGAAAGACACCGAGAAGACAAGCAAGAAACATAAAAGCCGAGTAAAACTGCAGAAGCAACACAAATAGGGAGGTTGAGAACAATAAGTGAAAGATCTTCCATTAAAAATTCAAGCAACAATAAATCTGTAAAGCCCGACTACAGACTTCCTTCAGGCTATATCCAACAGTGTGAACATGCTGGATAAAACAAATATCCTGCTGATACTATACATCACTCCAAGACACACTGGTGGTATCGCACACAGTGCATGACTGGAGGGGATCATCCTCCGGGGAGCATGAATGAGATCATTGCAGCAAAGGGAATTCACCAAAACATTCAAATTCATCCATGCATCCATCCATTAGCTATACCACTCATCCTCTCAGGGTCACGGCAGGGGGTTGGGCTGTGAGCGGGGCTGGAGCCAAGTCTATCACAGAGCTGACATAAAGTGACAAAGAGCCGCCATTTGAATTCGTCCTCTGAGAAACTTGAACAGTCGTAGAGATTTCTGCAGCAGCACTTAATAAATTCAATGCAATGTAAGACAGAAAGTACAGACACTGTATCAGTATGAGTTTCACGGTTAGAATACAAATTCTTGCTAATAGTAAAAAACATATTTTATGGTGGTTATTTTCATGGGGGCCAGGGAAGATAAGTTGGTTTTGATGGCTGAAAACATCTCCTTGCAAAGGAACGATCAGGACCAAAGACTATTTAATAAGCCTGAGCCATCATTGTCTTTCCTTCAAAACTCATAAAACGCTGTGGTCGACTCTACAGCATCAAAGGCTGCACTGCAGTCTCTGTGACTTCTGGAAATGCAAGGGCGATACAGGTCAATGTGTTGTGAAGTTTCCGGAGCCGTTTCTTCGACTAATAAAACATCAGCTTGACTGAAAGCTTTGATGAAAAAAATGCCAGTTCAATGGCGGGCCTGAACTTTGTAGAAGACACAGGATCAGACCTTGGTTTTGGTATGAGAAAAAAGCTATGGCTAGTGTGGTATTGACTGAATCAGACAATCCTTTATGACATTTTTATTAAATGACAAAGGAAGATGTGCAAGGCTTCATTCAGCATCAAGTGTAAATTTGTTTTCAAATATCTCATGAACAGTTGCAACACTCCTCTTTGGGCGTTATTGTGTCACTTTTGAAACTAAAAAACATACTGTATACTGAGAGTCCTCCATACTTGAAATGAGTCAATACTATAGAGATACAGGGGACAGCAACCACTAATAAAAATGGCCCAGAATAAAGAAGCTGCTTGAAATGTACTGGGTGAAATATGCCACAATTACTTATTTTCATACCAAACATACACATTCTCAGGTCATTAGAATTTTATTTATAAGCGACTTTATATTCTGTTTTCTTCCACTGTTGGACAGATGCTTTAATTTCCCCATGGCAGGGCAGTCTGTACTGGTGTGTTCAAAGGAGTGAGAACATCAAGAATTTTCAAGCAATCCATGTAAAAGCCATACTCATGCATTTTGAACAGACATATGAGCTAGCTGCGGCTAAGTTAAAAGGTTATATCTTCAAAACTCCCTAATTCTGTCACAACTGTTATCCCAAATATCAATTCGAAAGCTGCTCTGCGCTGCGCTTCAAGTAGCTACAGGAGTGATTGTACTCTCAAGCCATCACTGGAATTATGTTTAAAAATAGAGACCGTGATTTGGATCCTGCGATGAGTTGTGTCCTCTTTGCATTAATAGCTTATGACGTGCTGTTTTTGTGGAAAAGCTTTACTCTAGGCAAGTTTTAAATAATAAAGTGGATTGTGTGACAACAGCCATGACTGTGAAAATAAAAGAAAAAGATGAAAAGAATCAATTAAGACTTTTTTTCTCCACGTGTGAATAAAAATTAGCTGCCGAGTGTCACTTTTGATCTCACGTTTCTCAAGAATGACTAATTAATGAAAATCTAGAGAGCTAATTTTATGATAATAATTCAGTCTTTCTGTAAATGTGTAACATTAGTTAAAACAATATCTGTGTTCTTTTTTCATTCAACCTATTAATGTTTAACAGCTAATAAAAATAAGTACGTGGTACAATACTGAGGCTATGACAATAGTTTGTAAAACTGAATAGACAAAGAAAACTGAAAAACACCAGCTTGGTGCTCAGTTTGCTTTTCATTCTCATTACAGCCATAAGCTGTTCTGCTGATGTACTGTAGCAGGAATTCCAAGTCCCAGAGGACACCTAGTGAAAAAGAAATTCAGGAAGGAGCCAAAGGCCCTTTGGCCCAGCTGTCAATCACATCCAGTCTGTGCCGGAGTAAATGAGTCTCAGTTGCAGACACTACTTTGGCACAGACATATGCCTGGCTGGCTGTCACATGGTACTATACGCTTAGTGACCCGTCCCAGCGAAGCCAACACTCAACTCATCCAGTAACACAACTACCTTCCTGTTTCTGTGTTGTCACATTAAAGATACTCCCCTAACATCAAAGCCCGTCTCAGGAGACTGTGAAACCCAGCCACACAGGAAAATCAGGAGTAAGTGGATAATTCAAGCCATGAAGTGAAAAACCCAATTATAGGAAAAGTAAAGAAGAGAAAAACACTGTCTCGTTTAACGCTGCTGATGGTGAAAACAGAACGGGAAAGTTTACGTACCATCGCTGTGCGGGTAACTGCTTTCTAAAAACACAAAAATAACTACATGGCATTTACAACAGAGTGATCGAGATGTCAACCATTATTAAAACTACATCAGTTAAATGTCAGAAAATTCTTGTCATATGTTTTGTGATTTTCAATTTTTGACAAATTTCCAATTTGCTCACTATCCCAAAATTAAATGCATGGGGATGTTTCTTTATGATTTATGGTGTACATAATAAATTGTGTCTGATTGAATGGGAAGTGAAGAACTCAACATCGTATATACAATCAGTTGGTAATAGGTTTCTGAAAATGTAAAAGGCTAAAGGGGGTGAGCTCTTTGCACAAATACATGAATACTGTTGGTAGTGTGGCTGTGATTTATTCAGCCTTGACAGTATATGACAGTTATCCCACACCCCCAACTCCCTTCTCACCGTGAGGGCTTTGCAGGTTTCTGTAGGTGGTGTTTATGAGGGAATGCAGGACACTGGTTGGGGGTGGTGTTGTTCTAATCTATTGGTCTCAAATGTGGAGCCCCCGTGGTGGCAGCACCCATGTGTAGTCTGCTGTCATATGTGTAATTATTTCAGATGGCGGTGCTGCTACCACTGCCTAATGTTGTCTGATTGAGTACTGCTCAATTATTCAAACAAGCCATTCAGAGGACTCACTTGTTCACCAGTTTCATTTAACAAATCAGAGGCAGAATGATTTGTAAATGGGCTTCATTTCATGACACAATGGGTGGTAAAATATGTGACAAGGTGGAAGTATCTGAATACAAATAACTATTCAGGGACTCATTATAAGATTAACAGGAGAAGGGGGAGTTGTGTGGTTGTTGTAAATTTTGATATATTCTATCTTAGCATCCTGATTTCTTGAGACCCTCTTCAACCACAGCAGCAATGTACAACCAAGTTTCATTTCACAATTGCACATCTTGAAGATCCCACTCAAGGTCCTGATGCATGTTGCTCATCTAACAAACTAAATATCATCTCCATTTTGTTTTGGAGTAGCTTGTTTATCCCTATTCAGTCTGTGATTTTTATTGGTCACTGTATCTAGTATCTTACAATTATGTAATGTTTTGTGAATTCCATTTGCATACACTCACTACAGTGTCTGTCTGTAGCATGTAAGTCAGTGTGGTTGAGTGTCAGTAGTATAAAGTAACTGTGATTTGTGATGCGTTTGTGTTGTAGTCGTCACAGCTCAGCTGAGGGATGGTGACGTTGGGTAGTATGCTAATGTGCTTAATGTATCAGTTTAATGCTAGGATGTTAAAATCAGTTGTTAACCTACTGGACGTTAACAGATAATGGCTTGCTAGCATGACATTGCTGTAAATGGCTTGAATTATTTGCTCTCTATTATTCATTAATCTAATTATTTAATTCTCTGGTGACCTCAGGTGGAAAATGTAGGCTGCATTTGTATAATGAAAGATTCTATTGCACTAAATATCATTGAAGGAGCTACATATCAACTTCACTGTCTACTGACTACGGTATTTCTCTAATGTTAGTCGCTAGTCCAGACTGTAATTCTCTCTCCAATGGATCAATGGATGTGATTATAATTTATTCTATGGAATATCTCAACTTGCATGATGGAATGGCACAACATATGGTCATTCATGGTTTTGGACCTGTATGCATGTTTATTCATGCATCTGTAAAAGAACCAGAAGAGACAGCGAGATACTAAATCAGAAGCAAATTAGGAGTTGCACTTTCTAATCATTGTTGACCTATTAATTTAGCACTAATTGAGTTGGTTCAGGGCATTAATCAATTGAAAACGACATTAATTCACTTCATAATGCAAAATGGTAAATAAACAAGGTGTGACAGACAGATGGTGATGGGGTGACCAAATTACAACCTAATTAACTCATGCAGCATTTTGTTTATTTTGTGGAGATCCGCTTGTTTGCATGTGTGTATGACCGTGCAAGCTGGCTGGTGGTCCTGCAGGAAAATACGCTGCATAACCTCACACCTTTCAGCCCCACCCAGAAGAAAGGGGAAGCACTGCAGAGGCGAAAAAGAAACGGAATTGTTTATGAGTAGAGCTGAAAGATGAAGACACTAGCACCTCGCCAGTCGTTGGGTGTAACAGATGGCTGTATCTCCATTCGAGAATCACAGATGCAGCGAAGAAGTGATGTGCTGCATGCAGACAAAGCTGCCAAACTAAGGTTTACATTGCAATCGGATAGGTTTTTTTTCATAGGAGTAGCAAGTCTTGTTCTATGTATACTTTAGGTCTACTGTCAGAAACTGTGATCCTAGTATAACCGTAACAGTATTGTGAAGTTCTCATGATCCAGTGTCAAAAAATGCATTACAGCAGCTACAGTAAGTGATTTCTTATGACAGTGGTCTGCTAAATTGCGGTTTGGAGTTTGCTGAAGATTCTTTTTGAACACGCAGGCCTGTAGGGGTGTGTCACATTCACGACGGCAGTCACAGATGTCCCATATCTGTCACATGTATAAAATGCACACTGACACGTTCGCGCAAACACAAACCCACACACATGCATAAATAAGCAAAAACAAACAAACAAACAAAAAAAACAGCTGTCCACTTCGTATATCACTAACTTTGCTGATGACCACAACGTTATCGTCCCTATCCAACAGACAGAAACAGACACAGAGACAGAAATGCCGACACACAATCAGGGGGAGGGGGAATCTGGCGGAGAGGGCTATTTGCATTGGGGATTTTTTTTGAATAAATAAACAACTTAACATGTCTCTGCCCTAAAAAAGTCATCAGCAATCAGTCAAGACTACAATCTGCGGGGAGATGAAGAGCGTTTACACAATGTCCCCTGAGGCCACAAGCTCTGCACAGATGTACTGTATATTACCTATTATAATTCTGCCTTCTTGACAGCAGGACACAAAAAAAGAGTTCATTTAAGGCACTTTCACAGAAGAAATGTACCAAATGGGAAATATATTTCAAGTATTTATTTAGGGTATCATCTCCAGACAATTAATGAATGAAAAAAGGACACAAAGTGAAAACCAGTGTTGGTTTGGAATGAGGAATAAATTGAATCTTTACAGTGATCTCTAAGTCTTATAATGCTATACTGTATAACTCATTGGTTGCATGTGTTTCCGTCCAATGTAAGAGCAAAAATGTGGTTAAAAAAGGCAAACTTTTCCCTATGGTTTCATGAGGGATAGGTACAGCACATATGACCCAAGTTCATTTCCATTTTTGAAACTCGACAAAATCTAATCTCAAAGGCAGTGTGAGATCAGAAGGGCCACGGTAACTGAACTCAGCAGTCTCCAAATTTGTAAAAGCAGGCAGCTAGAAAAACCTAGCACGGCTTTGCTTTGCTTTTTTGGCATCATTAGTGTCGAGTCCAATTAGCGTCAATATGAAGGTTGGAAATAGATGCACGGTGAAATGTGAGCACGCCTGTGGCAACACAAAATTTAGCTGACTTTTAGACGCAATTTAGTTTCTATAAGCTGGGAGGACAAGTATAGCTGCAGTAACAGACAGCATTTCAGGGTGAACGCGATCTCTGCTGCTATCCCAACATAGACATGTGTGCTACTTCTTATTTATTTATTTATTTTTTGTGCAAATTTTGTAGCACGCAAACCCGCAAGGCCCATGCTACCCATATCTTTACCCATAACCTCTGTTTCCACCACATATTTGAATGTGAATTCACACTTTGGGGTAGACTCATATTTGTTATGCATTCTTTGGCCTTTTGCGTCAGGAGACAAGTCAACCACCATGAAGGGTTAACAATAAAAATGCCCCACCATTGTCATGTTTAATTAACCTCCATTCCCTTGTCATGTAATGTAAATTGAAGTTGTGGATGGTATAGGAGGAGGGTTTCACCCCTCCCCCTGCTCTCCACGTCTCCCTCTCTCACTTGCCATGCCTCTAGTTACTGTAACAGCATTCCCTCGGACCATTTCCACATCTATAATTAATTACTCCTGTCTCCATGCATTTCTTCACAGGAACACATTCCTCTATCTCTCTGACTAGCCTACGTAAATCTTCTTCTGCTGCCTGCTCCTCAGCCTATCTCATCTATGTACACCTGTAAATCCCAAATGCATGTGTGTGTGTCATTATGCAAACATTTGTACATGACCTTAACTCACGATTGTGCTCCAGCTCTTCCTGGAGGAAAATGAGGAGTAATGCAAAAAAAAAAAAAAAAAAAAAAATGGAAGAAAGCAGGATATAGAAAAGCACATTTTTTTCTCAATACCATAGATATCATGGACCCTTACAGCAATATTGTGGAGATGTACAACATGAGCTGGAAAATGAGTCAGGGATCAGAATCTAGCCTTTTATACGCCTTGTTTCACTAAAGCAGTGGTCACCCAGGGAGAGAGAGCTTTCTAACATGCACTCGTCTTCTCTAACTGAAATTATGCATGCTGCTGTGTTTCAGTCATCATCATCATCATCATCGTCGTCATCACAGCATTGAACATTTATCTATAAAAAAAACAAAACCTCCTACATGTGGCCTCTTAGGATACACAGTGCAATAAGTATTGTGTTTTCCACCCTTCCTTATAATTATATCAACCACTTTTGCTTCAGTGCTGATGTATGGGAATTGTTGCTGTATATAGACTTGAGCATGCTATATTATATTTCTCCATTGCTTGTGGATTCTAATGGAAGAAAGTGATGCTAGAGGAAGCAGTGATTGCCTGGTCTGTCTGTGCATCTGCACCATCCAGCATGATCAAACACATCTCATGATGGCCACCAGAGATAGTGGTGCTAAGCAGTGTTTACCACAACATCCTGGTTATATCTTTCTTTGCATGGGTACATACAGATGGGCCACAATATGCGCATGTTTGGATAGTATATAGATATGTATGAATGCATCTGAATAAACGCTTGGAGCTATACAGCAGAGCACTGCTCTCTACCACGACTGCTGGCATTCGGCACAAAAGAAAACTAATTAATATGGTAATGTCACGCTATCACATTAACTGATAATATATGGCATGCTTTGTTGCTTTGATTACACTGATTTGACCTTTGCTCTTTAAATAAATGAATGAACTGACATGATCAAATATGAGTGTAGTACACAAGGTTCATCTGACCTGGAGGTGATGCCATATATAACCACACACACCTATCGACTATTAGGACTGACACTGGGATCAAGGAAGGTGGCATGACACACAAACAATGGAGGGGTTAAAGTTGTGTGAGGGTTTAAATTATTTTAATGAAAAATATGGAAAATCTAAAGAATAAACATGTATATGATTTTCTATGTCTGCACACCCCCCTAAAAGTTCAGTTCAGAGTAACAGCAATTGATCATAGCAAATTAATTGCACAGAGAATAACATTACCATTATTCATACATAGCATCTATTTACTGTAAATATTTCAAAACCAACTGAGTCAATAGGCTGCATAAGAAACACATCTCCAGGTGCAGTTATGCTAACAAATGACTGAGGAGAGAAAGGATGGACATCTGCTGCATCTGAAACAAAATGCATCATTTGAATAAAACTCCACAAAATAAGGTGTAATTAGCCTACACTCGTTATGCCACTGTGTTCATTTTCATTTTTTTTTTATTCTTAGTTTTGCAGTTTCGAGGGAGCCGGCACCAGCTGAGTATGGATAATGGTGCTTTTTGTGCTCTAATATTAATACCTCAGGTTACAGATTTCAATATATGAAATGCACAACATCTGTCACCTCAGTCTTAACATTAATATGCACACGCACGTATCCAGGGCAACCCCCCTCCTCTTACTGAAACGCCCACCCACATGCTTGCATTTGTTTATTAGCTGCCAATAATTTTGACCGACATACGGGCTGAATCCAAAGCGAGCCCATGTTGACACAGACACTGATTTGAAAAATCTTTGAGTTACACACTTGCATAACTAGTATGCTTGTGTGGACAGGCCCTACTCAGGCATTTAAAAGCCATTAAATCACCCTCCACCAGAGTGGAGATGCAGGTATATCTCTCAGTACCCCCGAGCCCCTCCCATCTCCACCCCAGCCCCCAACACCGCTGCTCCACTGAGCAGCTTAGATGCTTATTCACCCCCAAATCTCTGTTAATCACATCCATGCACCTCCCCTGGTGAGCCCAAGGCCACCCAGCACAGATCCTGTATGTACTGTACAGAGACTGGGATGGAGCAGCTGTTGGTGGCTGTTGCTGACCTGCTGCTCTGATCGCACCTTCCCACAGTCTCTTTCTTCTGCTTCCATCACATAAAGCGTCTACGCAGATTAAAATGCGCCATCCATCAGAAGAAAGACTGTGGTGCCACTTCAGAAAATGGCATCAATTTTTTATATTAGACATTTCCATAGAGAGATGGGTATGGAAACCCAGTCTAATCTTCCAGTGATCGCCCATCATGGGGTGATCAGTCTCCACCGAGAGAGCACGTAGTTCCCTGTGTGAACACACACATGCATATTCATGCACCTGCTGGAGAAGGTACACACTGACACACACAGAGGGAGGTACTGTACGTGTGCAAACACAATCACACATAACATCTCTTTCTCTCCCACACACACAGATAAGATAAAACTGCTCAATCCATCAACATGTTTATGCTGCAGCAATTCATATCTTAAGTTACTCATCTCTCTCTTTGTCCACTGTCAGTCTCCCTCTTTATTTTTTTTACCCGCATTTATCATATATTTGAAACAAAGAGCTGCCTTCTTCCAGCCTTTCAAACTGCTTGGTTCATCCACCTACATCTGTAAAATCCCAACTGTAATTCTCCACCGTAAAAATCTCTCCTGTCTAACCGTACCTCTCCTTGAAGATAAAAATAAATGCAGAGCTTTTTAGAATGAACCTAAAGCCATGGTCCAGTAACAAATCGAATTTCAACAGTTTCAAGGAATAATTCAAATGTAGCTGTTATTTGAGCAGCGTGTGTGGTGCACTGGTTGACAAAATAACTGTAAATACTGACATGGCTAATCTCAGCACAGCTGTTAGTATTAGGTCCTTTAATCCTGGTCCAGATCGGTGATGTGCTCACACTGGCTTGGGGACAGATGAGCAACAGCCACCAGGCTGCCAAGTGGGCTAAAGGCATCAGACTGGCCTGACGCTTCCTTTCAGACATGATAAGCTGTGAATCTGTGGGTCCTGGAGAGCAGCCTCCAACAGCACGGTCTTTGTGTTGCATCACACGGCCCTTTGACTGAATATGACTGACACCGCTGCAATCCCACAGCACAACAAATCTCTGAAATGTATTTTGTACTTTTTCCCCTTTTATCACAAAAAAATTGCAATGGCTGAGAAAAACACCAATGCAGAGGCTATGCACAGGATAGATACTGTATTTTTTATTTTCAAGCACTGCGATATACGTAAAGTTTGCAATCCTGCTACACCATAAACTCTAACAGTTTCTTTTCCTCGTTTTTGCAATATTGTGGTGAAATCTTAGCCTGACTCTCGCCAGACCCTTGTAGTTCCGCAAAGCTACGCTGAGCTCCACACAAGGGTCTGGGACTGCTCCATAGGCGATTCATTTCAGAAGGCGGGGCCTTGTAAAAAAAATCTTGTATGTGATTGGATAAACCACTTGTCCGTTATCTTGAATGACGTGCTACTTCAGCCACTCACTGCGAGCCGCCATTGTTGTTTGACTCAAACAGTCGCTTCAGCGCTACGTCACACCTCAGAAAGTCCCGCCCGGCGATCCTGATTGGTTCATTATTTTTTGCTCCGGGGAAGAAGTTTGCATTGGCCTCGAGTCCAGACCCTTGTGTGAAGCTGAGCGTAGCGCCTCTGGTGGAGCTTTGCGGAACTACAAGGGTCTGGCGAGAGTCAGGCTAGTGAAATCTATCAAGTTGTTTGAACGAGACAGTGCACCTGTGTCTAAATATGACTAAAGAAAACAACAAACAAAACTGAGCTTTTGCTATTGTATGAGCAAACATTTGTTCTGATTCATTAGCTGCTGTTCTCGCTCTCTTTAAAATCCGTTTAAGACTGACAGCTACGAGTGACATGCACCAGTACAGTTGGCTCAGATGTTCTCCATATACAGACGGATAAGACCCATTTGATTTTCTAGTCCCATGTCTTATCTGATTTTATCAAAATCAAATTGTATTTGTTGATGCTTTCATAACCTGTCAATCAGACCTGTAACTGATAAGCTATCACTCAACACAGAGAGTTCCCCTCTGATGAAATACAGTCCACAACACAGATGTTTTTTGTTTTTTTTCCTCCTCTTCTGTGGGCAGTGTAATAAGGCCTTAAATCATGGTAAAAATGACTGCTGAGAGAGGCTGACTCTGCAGTATGAAGTGCTGCACTTCTCTGCTGCTGACTTACTGAAGCCAGTCTGCATTGACTTTACTGTCTGATCTGCATACAACGCCATGAGCCAAACCAAATTGTCTGAGGTCAGATGAACAAGAAGAGAGGAAGAGACAAGACAACATCTGTGTCACGTATCAGGAAGGAGTAAGGAGAAAGGTCAGGAGTGTAAGACAGCCAATAAATGACTGACAGATGCAAGCATGGGCATGGATGCCAAACCATATTCTCTAGGTACGAGGCATAAGGAAACTGACAATCCTGTCTTAATCTTCTGGATAAGGAAAATCAACCAACACCCCCACAGCATACAAAGAGACAGTGCAAGAAAAATATACCCAGTTGGCTTCCACAGCTTGTTTTCTTTCAATTCACTTTCGAAACCCATAGATTATTCATCACACTCAAAATCGTGGCTTTCAAAAACTGGGAGGAGGTGGTTCTACTGAAATTTAAATGCATTTTAGATTTCTGAAAAAGGATGACACTGGATAACCCAAAGCTGAGCTCAGACAAATCGGTTTGTGTGTACGAGTGCCAAAATGCCTACACGATTTCAAACATTTATTTCACTGACTTTTACAAAGCATGAAGTTCTAAACAGACCAAAACAAATAGACAAGTTTTCCTTTCAGAGCTAATTATCAAATCTTCTAATCTTTTCGAAGCTCCCATGCTTTGAAGGCAGACTGACAGGGACCAGACTGTGACTTCATGTGATTTTTTTTTTTTTTTTGTCTTTTCATAACAATGAGTTGGTTGGCGGTGTTTTTCAAAGAGAAGTACAAAGACTGGGAGGGCAAAAGAGTTGAGAGACAGGAACAAAAGAGGAGGAAAGAGAGAAGGAAGGGGTCAATTAATAAAAGATAACTTTTTTACAGTTAATAAAGCTGCATTAAGCCAGTGCTCCCTACACTACAAAGACTGCACTTATGATTGTTAAGTTGCTCCAATTACTGGCTGGTGGAAGCATTTGAGGAAAGCACCATTAACCCCGGCATCCGAAGTAACAGAAAACAGCCGGGTGTTTTCTCTCAGGGAATGTAATTGATGAGACACTGTGGAACAACACACCCACTGGAGCATCCAGTCCCACAGCAAATTATTACTTGGCTTACAGTATGTGTGGAGTCTACCTGGATGTTGCTTTCATAATATTTGGTTCCTGAATATAGCCTAATATTCTGTTAGAGGGTACTCTGAATGAGAGATGTTGAATAAATAGAATGGTGTTAATGGCAAAAAAAAACCTCATTATTCAAAATAAAACTTCTTTTTTCTTCAAATATATGAATTGTGGAACGGTGCTTATGAGAGTAATAATTCACATTTTTGGAGTGAAGATTAACATGTGTCAATGTATGTGCATTTCAGAATTTCACTTCTTCCTGGCAGCAGTGATGTGAGTAAACACAGCTGCATTCAAAGCATGTTCAGTAGATAGTCTAATCCACACAGCAGCAGAGGAATCATCCTTCAGACGGAGTCTCAGTCTTGAGCCCACACACACACATCACTGCTGCTCCTTTCCAACTGCTCTGAATCCAAGGCTGCACATAAATAAGCTATTTCCTCTTCCTCCTTTTCTTCTCCAACGTGTGTGTGTATATTGAAATTTACGTCAAAGCCATGTGTGAAAAGTTTCCCTTGCTGAAAAGAAGAGGAGTAACAGGGCAGAGCGAACACTAAGTGGCAAACACGGAGCAGGTCACCGAGAAGCTCCTGGACTCGAATTGAGTTTGCATGTTCTCTGTGTTGGTCTCCTCTGGGTCCTCTGGTTTCCCACTGCAGACCAATGACACGGAGGTTAGGTGAATTGGAAACTCTAAATTGCCTGTAGGTGTGAATGTGTTTGTCAGTCCATATGTGTGTGTTACCCCAGAGAAAGACTTGCACCTCGTTCAGAGTAAATCCTGCTGGTGCTGATAGAGACTCCATCCTCTCACTCTGGCCAGTATGCAATTTAGAGCTACTCTAATGGTAGTAATAGAAAAATAACTCATTACATTACTGGACTACACATGCCTTTAGAGATGGGATTGTCAGTCCAACACTTAGGACCTGAAATATATTAACATACATTAGATGGATTTTGAACACACTCCACAGCCCCCACAGGACGACGCCTTCTGATTTTGCTGCTAATCCCGTCACTGTCAATCTATGGCACCTTGGATTCCCATGGAGTGTTTGATAAAATTTTTATGATCCTTGAGGGATGAATCATTGAGAGTTTCATGAACCTTTGACTTTCCCACCATTTCAATTATTGTAACCATGGAAACACAAAGTCCCCTGACCTTATACTTTTTAACCAAAACCACAGTCTTCTCTACAGCCTAACCAGGTAGTATCCTGTGCCAAAGCCTAACTGCATGTTTACTCGCCTGTTGATATGGTCAAGGTGAAAAATGTTAGAACACAAACAGGCTAAACACCCGCTCAACATCAACAATATTATCACTGCTAGTGTAGCCGATGTCGATCTGGCCCTCTGCGTTGTGTTTCTCACGGCCTGCCCTAGGTGGGGTTCGATCCCACAACCTCCCGCACCGGAGGCGACGATGCTAACCTCTTCGCCAAGAGGTTGACAACCGCTTGGCAAGTTGGTTAGCACGTCTTTTTTATGGGTGGAGTGAGTGCACATCCGTTACACTAGCATATTAGCATTCTGAAATTAGCATTCAGCTCAAACCACCGTTGTTTCCAAAAACAGCTTCATAGTGCTGCTAGCAGGGCTGTGTCCTGTTGTTGTCACACCGCTCCTTGTTAAATATGCTCTTTTGATGACTCAGATAACAGCCACAGACCACAACACACAAATTCTAACACTAAAGACAAAAAGTAGTTCAAACTAAATTAATATTACTGTCTGAAAGAGCCAGTTTACACAGATTGTCTATGAGTGAAAAATGCCTGTGAAGTATAGTCGATATACGGTAGTCTACTGTATATAATGTTTATCATGTACTGAATGTGTGTGCAGCCACTTTAAATTGTATCACATCTGTCATAATGTAACTAGGATTAAAAAAGGTTACTGGCAGCTGCCGATAAATTACATTACATCACATGATTTAATTGATAAGGAGTCAATATGATAAGTGAGTCCTTTTAAAAAAAGAACAGCGCACGTGGACATATAGGAATTTTTTATCAGCAAAAGTCAGGTGAAAACTATTCATGGATATGCTGCGGTGCAGGCAGATAGATTACCGTGGAGCTTAAAGGTCTCCAATATCTGGAATCACATCTCTGCCCCCATTGGCTTAATGGACTGAGTCCTATGGGAGCCTTCACTCCTGTGTCACTCTGCAGCACCACTGCTGGCACAACAAATTTTAAAAATATTACAGTCTAAAGGTGAGTGGACTCCACGTTCCCTTTCAAAAAGGCTATGATTTATCCTGTGAGTGCAAGAATCCTCTTTCAGAGCATACTTAAGAGCTTGAGGAATCTCATCCACCTCGTCAGCCATTTGGTGTAGGTATTAAACTACACCCCCCTCTACTTATGATCTCTGTGCATGGGAGATAGGGGCAAAACATAATCAGCTCAGATAACCAGGCTGTCACAGAAGTGTAGGCTTCCGTATCTATCATTTTTGAGTTACATTTTTTTTTTTTTAAAGGCACACTTTTTTCAGTAGGAATTTTTCACTTAGCTCATTTGTCTTCAGCCTATGGAGGCTGTCACAATTATTACAGAGCAAACAGGATTTCTTTGTTTCCTTATCATTTAATTGATCAGCAGAACGATCTGTAATAATGAATTGTTTCTAAGCAAATTCATAAATTACAGAGCGCAGCATGAAGTAACAACTTCATTAGCTGGGGCTTGAGGTTTTATCAGGATAAACGTTCATTATAGTGTAGGCTTACATTCGCATTCTATCTGCAGACCAATCAAAATGAGAGCAATATTTCACAAAAATTAACATATTTCATTGCAAGCAAATACAGCTGGATATATATTCTGTCCTAGACCGTGTGTACTCTTACTTCTTCGTTTGAGGGGTATGTATGAATTAATAATAAGCCCAGTGATCCCCCTGCTACTAAATAGGTTAGAGGAAAGAATATATTATTATGTATGAGCAAAGATGGGGGTTGTGAAATAGTTATAGAGAATTTAAAAAAAAAAAAAAAACTAAATGAAAAAAAAAACAATGGAGAATAGCAATATTACAGGGGATATGATGTAGGGAGTGTTTATTCTGGATGAGTAGCTGTATAGTTCCAGCCTTGGTGGGTGTGCTGTTGAGCACTGCATGGCTGAGTTGAGCTGCAGTGCAACTTGCTGTGGCTCACTATTGAAACCCTCACCCACAGAGAGTTCCCCAACTGTCACATGCCACTGAACCACAGTAAACAACACACACACGCGCGCACGCACACACTGCAGAGCCATTTTCATTAACAGAACCACTGGCACACTCAGCCCAGCTGGTCTCTGAGTCGACACTGGAACTGCACATCTGGTGTCAATGCTCTGTTAGAGGGAGGCCATCTGGTTGGATGGAAGAAGGGGGGAGACAGGGATGGAGACGGGGAGTCAAAAGAGTAGAGATTGGGGAGTCAACGCAAACGGGACTCTCATCGATATCGAACCGTTGTGTATGCACATAAAAAACTAGATCTGTTTTGTGGGACGTGCTGTATCCTCTGCGTGCATTAGTCCTCTTCTGAGTAAGAGGATTAGATGTCAATGTCAGGTTTGCTCTCTGAGCATTTGGAGCTAATGGCAATGAACAGATAGCATGTTTAATGGCTCCAACTCTAACAGCAAAACACGCATCTTCTCAACATGAATAACATTCCCTCTGCATTGTCCTCTGGCTTCCACCGTGAAGTTAATATTACATAACATTAATAATTCTAACATGTCTCCATGTGACTTTGCAGTACATTTTAACATCCCTGTTCTTCTTGCTGTAACGTTTTATGTTATTCAGTGTTGCAGTGCCTACCAGTCTGTTTGCATTAGAACACTGGCTGTTGAAGGCATGCCCGTATAGAAGCCATGCAACGCTCCAATTAACTCCGTTGAGCTGCATCACTGGAAACTATATATATGCAGAGCTGCGCAGCGCTTGATTGTACATGGCGTTCGACTGTGTTGCAGATACGCTCAATCTAAAGTGGCAAACATGAAGCCAATGTGTGGAAGCAAGAAAAAGCCATGACAGAATAATTCCAGTCACCTACTGATGCAGCGGCACAGGCTCAGAACAAGGCCCTGCAGTAAGCAGAGAGAGGACAGGTGCATAAACTGCCTCTACCCCATTCCGTTATTAATACATCACGATGTCCTCTTTCTAATTTGTGCTGACCACTGTTTCACCCCGACACTAATAGAGTCACGTGAAGCACACTTAGGTCCCACATTTGTGTCAATATGAGGCAAAAGTTCGGAAAATGACCACAAGAATGCTTGGACACACCCGCAGTAATGCACTCATACTGGAAGTTAAGGTGCATGTACGCTTACAAATGTCTGCAAACATACCCACACACACACACACACACACACACACACACACACACACACACACACACACACACACAGAAGTGCCTCCTGCTGCCAGTGGCCGACTGAATCATGCTCTTATTAAACCTTGATCGGAATTCAAGCTAGGGCATTATCCACTTAGAGTTATTAATGCTGCAGCTCTCTAGGGAGGACAGAGCAGGCAGCGAGGGAGGGATACATACCACACATGTGGATGCTGGCATTAAATCTCTACGACTGTAGGAAGGACTGTTTACATTACATGCATGGATGATCAATGACATGAAAATTGGTGCTCCTGTTGGGTGAGGAATTGGACAAATTCACATCCACTGTACAAACAGATACAAAAAGGCACCAGGCATAGAGTAATCCTTTAACAGACACATTATTATCAAACCAATCACGAAAGCGGCGAACACTCAGATATGATAACCCCGCACTAGATGCTTGATGAGACATAACAAAATTGCTCCCAAAATCCTAGCCTCGAGGGAGACAAAGAAATAAGAGATTCTCATTTTACTTTCCCAATAAAACCTCTGCGTCTGTTAATTAGAAATCCAAAGACATTCCATCTTTTGGCAAAGTTAATTAAAATGTGCACCCTTAACCACTAGTATGAAGAGGAATGTGGAAAGAAACATGAGAGTACAAGAAGACGGAATGAGAAGGAAAGGAAAGGGAATTAATGGACAGTTCACGTTGCGTGTGCATTAATGGCAGACAGGAAGGCAATTAGAGGAAGTTAAGTGGTTGGCTGATTGAAGGTCTGTAAGTTCTGAGAAAGAAAGAGGAGTGGCATTTAAAAAGAGATTTATTCAATATTCCTATATTATGCTATGGTACCAAACTGTGATGAATTTGCATTGCGTCCAGACACATGAGCTAAGAGCTGTGTCTAATAAAGACATCAAAATATGACAAAACATAGGGAAAATACTGGAGCCTATCTTAGTGATTATATTGTGACAATAGCCTTAAATCTTATTCTCAGTTTTTGTGTTTAACATCAGATCTGAAAGTGTAAGTTGATTGATGAACCTGAATCTGGTTGTTGACGATTCACCTTCCTAGTTTTTATGTGTTATAGCTAACTGGGATACAACAGATTGTAATGAAGATGTCAACTTGGATGTGTTTTTCATTATTAGCGGACATTTTATACAACAAATAATTAATCTCTTGGCTGAAAAATAATTAACAGTCATGGAAAATAATAATTAATTGCAACCCCATCTGACGCAAATGAGCATAGCAATGTCACCTTGTAAACTAAATTCAACAACACCAGTATTGGCCATTGAAGGAGATTTAAAGCACACATAAAGACTTTATTAGAGCTCTTGCTATGTCTTGTTTTTTTCACTATAAATGCTATATTTTCATTCACACAATCAGATAATTAGCTGCTCTTTTTAGTTTTGCTTTAGATTTGTGGTTTTAATTAAACGGTCCATTGCCTTTAACTTGTGCTGTTGTCTGTGAGGGGTTTCGTTTGCAACAAAGGGCAAACGGGAAGGACTGCAAACCAAATTAAATTGTTGCCACCTACACAGATGGCTTTTAATTAGAAAGGTCTAAAGTGTGTGTTTTTGTTGTTTTTAGGGGGAAAATCATTTTCAATGTAATGTTGTCCTTGTCATACCAGTCACAAGAGGACTGTGTTCAAGCCGTCAGCCAATGGATAGGGACAGAACCATCTTCTACTCTTAGCAGCTACATGTTTCAGTCAGTGTCTTCCTCTCATTTTACACACACATGTTGTGTTTTTGTTTATTCATAGGAGGCATTGCACATTAATCACTGCTGACTTTCTAAGATATGATCTGATGTGTTCCCATCCGGTGCCACTAACTTTAAGCTCTTAGCAGTTTGTCATCCTTCCTAATCCTTAATAGTCCTTCCAAGAGTTACAGCACCTGTATGTACATCCGCCAAGCCGCATGAATTTTCCTCCCAGGGATGGTAATGATACCAGCAAGGTCTGACTGCCTGGACAACACAGTGATACAGCACAAGGGGAGTGGTGGCTGTTGAACGGGAGCCAGACCAGCTAGACAGGGGGAGGGGAGCGCATACAGGGAAGGGGAAGCGACAACTGTGGCTGAATCTGGCTTTGATGAGGAGGCATGAGAGGAGGGAAGGCTCAGTCTTCGACGGAAGCAGGTGTGTGAGGAGGTGATAAGAACGCCGTGGCAGGCACTATACACAAGTAACACACACACACACACACAAACAAATAAACATGCACATACACACACATACCACTTACTGAAACTGTTCATTCAAGTTTAACACTAAATTTAAATGGCATCCCTTCAAATAACTGAGCTTGCACCGGTGCAATCCCTGACTCTTTCTGTTTCCGTGCATCACAGAAGACAGGCCGAGAATTACAGTAGAAGAAAAGAAAAAAATGTAGGAGCTGAATAAAGATGATGAGAAAGGGAAAAATGAGGAAAAAGGTTGATTCAAGAAGCTAATATTGTGGCGAATACTTATTTTCTGGGAAGGGAGAGGTTGTGTAATACAGTGTGTGTGTGTTAACTGTAAGTGTTTCGCCTTGCACAAATATATCACACGCATATACATTAATGTGCAGGAGTTAAAGCGTCCCTCGGGAGTGCTTTGTGGCAATGTGTGGTGCGGAACAGTGAAAAGTAATTTATGGATAAGATATTTGTTTGGCTGGTTTATTTCAGAATCCATTAAGATTAATTAAGTGTTGCTAAATGTGGTGCTATAGAGTTCAGATTTTGCAGATGCATTCTAATCATTAGCACAGTTTTTTTTTTCAGCCTGCTTAACAGCTGCTATTAGCCTGAGTGAAGCCAGACCAGAGTGTTCTAATGGCTGGAGAACAGCAAGTATGACGACTGGGCTGGCGAATGGTGAATTAGTAATTGAGAAACGTCTAGCGTTAATGTATAAACCATGGTGTGTGAATGTAAATCTGAACCCCCACATACATCAGCATGGTTCACACCTGTCCATGCTTGTTAATCAAAGGCAAGGAGAGTAAGTGAGACAGAAAGGAGGCAATTAGACACTCCGTCATCAAATGTTTGGTTTGTCTGGCAGGAAGACTGCATTAAAGAGCGAAGGAGGCACAGCCAGGCACACTCAGCCTACTTCATATCCACTGTTGTTTCAGATAGACTTTGCACAAGCAATTAGCTCCAATCAGGGATTAATTGAGCTAACACAGAAGGAGAGGGATGGTTTTGGAATTGTTCTGCTTTAGCATTTGTTCTAACTCAAATTAAAACATCATTTCATTGATTGCCTGACTGTTCACTATTTGTGCATTTGTCACCACAGGCGTGGATGTATGTGAGAGTATGTTTGCTTATGCGGTCGCAAGTGCCTATACGATTTCAATCTAATTCATCATGCGAACATCTGCAGTTCGATGGAGACTGGCGAAGCTCGGTCGGCTGATCAGGACTCAGCGTAACATCACAGAAAGCTTCACGACAAGCGAACAGAGGAAGAGACCTTGAGTCGAGATTGTTCTGGCAACTGCTGTTTGCAAGGTCAAGAATTGAACACAGTCACGTTTGCAGCTCTACACACAGTTTGTCTCGTTTTTTTTGCTGCACTGCATCAGAAAAAAAAAAGTTCCGTTTTGGTTACTGTTGGCAACTTGAGTGTCATTAAATCAGATTTCATAATGAGCAAACGAGCTGTGGCTGATGACGTGAGGCTGTTTTGATGTGCCAATCGAATCTGAGAAACACAGAAGCTGCTAGACTGAAATAACCAAGCCTGAAAAATTATTAGTAAAATCAGGTCACACCAAATGACATAAATGATCTTAATAACCCACTTCTCTGCATATAATAGAAGATAACGACTTCAAGCGCATTCCACGCCAAAGTTAAACTAAATATGTCAAGTGAAAAGAGCTATTTTAGTTCCTTGTCCTATTGAGCCTGAGCAAAATTATAAATGAACCCAATTGAACAGGAGAGCTGAATATTTATTTTCTTTTCTTTTTGTGGCAGCGTGACACAGGGAACTCAACTTAGCACAGTCATAAAAAATCAAATATTGTAAATACTTGATGAAAACATGAATTAATTCTATAAAATATGCAAAACAGACAAGAAAATTGTCCATATTTGATGCTGAAGAAGATTCTTTGTAGATGACTGCACAAGGATGGACTGCAACTCAGCCATGGTAAGAGCTGGTGATGGGAGGCAGTGCAAGCTAAGCTGTCTGGGAAAGAAAACTGACTTTTTTTTTTTTACCTCTGCACCCACACAAACATGAACCCAGAATTTCAGATTTTGAAAAATGAGTACAGGCTTCTGTCTGCAACACTGAGTCTATTTTTTTCCTTCTTACACTATAGCCACATCAATTCCCCTGTGAACCACAATCAACTCTAGATTTAGTTTTCTTTTCAGCAACACAAACATAAATTCAAAAGCAGAGAAACGTTGCTATCTTCATCTTCACCCCCCTTTTTTATTCATTTCTTTGCTTTACCTATTGTTGTATTGACAGGTTACTGGAAACACCACATGAATCGGCACAAACAATGCTTTTTGGCTCAGCAAATCACATGAATGGACTCATTTTGTTAATCTTCTCTTCCATTTTCCACTCAACAAGTGGCACACCTCAAAATAAAAATTAATTATGCTAAAAGCCCCAAAACACTATCTGTGTTCCTTCCACATAATAGACCAGCACGGAAAAAAAAAAAAATTGCTTCCACACATGGATGGATTATTCTTTATTTCAATCTGTTTTAAAAAGCCTTAGTACTTAAACATATGACTCTGAAGTCAGTTAATCAAGTTTGAGCGGACACTCTCAAAGTTTAATAAGTATGATTACTAATGCTTCAACTGCTTTTTTTCATTACACTAGATCAAGCAAGGAGATGCTTCATTTCAAATCAACAGAACAGGCGGGTCAAGTGTTAATACTGTAATTGTCTCGCAGTTGAATGAGAACTGGTTTCATATTCAAAACACTACCATATTTTTCTCCTATGTAATTGTCCTTGAGTAAGCCCTTGCTCGTAAGAATTAGCTCTCAGAATGTCTAAAAAGAACTTCATAATTTCATTTATTCATTCATCCTTGTTTCATTACAATTCATCAAGCTTTGAGTCCCACAATACAAACCACAGAACGTCATAAAAGTGGTGTATCGAGTAAGAGACATTGTTACGATTATTGTCAAAAACATTGCAGAAACAAGGCAGGAAGTAGCTCTGCAGATCCAAACACATTTAAATAAGCAACACAATTCTTGGCCCATTATCTAGAATGGCAAGGTAGAACTCCTCGTGAAATACTGCACCAATCATGTTCCCTAGGAATGGTGTTGGGATTGTTTTCCCAATTGCATTGTATGTGCTGACAACATAATTGCTGGCGAGATTGCATTCAGAAAAGGGGCGTCAAGACATACCAGTATTAATGACTGTGTTATTTTATGACGGATGTATTCATGTTGTTGTTTTTTGACGAGAAGTAGGATATTACCATGATGGCAGATATTAGAACATGTGGATCTTTTGTTGTCGACTCATCTGGCTGCCTTTTTATTGGACCTTAACTGTAATTGTTCTTTTTTTTGCACTTTTGTGCAATTACAGTTACAGACTCTCTTTCTCTGCCTCCTTACACTCATGTCGCCAAATTCATTCATTGCAATATCATTATCATGAATTTGTTGTAATGAACAACAAAAAAAACACACACACACAGCAAGTGCTATCAGAATCTAAACACACTGTAACTGCAAAAATGTGAAGCAATCATCAGATATTTTGGTGGAAAACTAACGCGCTGTCTGTGAACATCTTACTCATTTTCTCAGTATCAACATATTTGCAGATTTACCAAGTATGCTAATTACCAACATGTCCACAGCAAACATAATCTGGCCTAAATCAAATTTCCAATAGAACATATTTTCTGTTGCAAACATAATTTCTAGGAGACAGGGTCGGCTGCAAAGAGTAGAATTGATGTTACAACACACTATCTTGAATGATTGGAAACAAAATTACATCATCCAAGAAGAGGTCAATTTGAAAATCACAGAAGGGAATTGTTGTTCTCAAGCTTTCAATATTTTCTGTTTATTTTACATAATATTACAAGTAACTTTAGTTTGACAAATCACGGGAATACATGAACTCTGCAATACACTGGCTCATGTGCTGTAGATACTGTGAAGTGAACTGTCAGGCTGCTATTGGACATTTAATTTTTGCTTCAGTGATGAGTCCTTTATTCACCAGTTGTTACGCTGTAATCTGCTTAAGTGCAACCAAAACCCTGAAACCTTATCTCCAGCTGTGATTTGATACTCGGAATGCGAATGTGCAGTCTATTGTGGTGGCCAGGAGCTGTAGAAATGCTGCTATGCGAAAACTCTGCTTTCAGAGCATATTTCTAAGCACACTTGAATGAGGTTAGGAGAATAATTTGGATTTAAGTTAAGTTTGGACAGAGCTTGGCAACCGCTTTCATAAACAGTTGAATACCCCGCGGTACATATTCCGGGAGAATTATTTACAACAGCTCTGGCAGTTACAGTGAGTGACAGAGACAAAAAAAAACTGACTGTCACCCCTTTGTCATTGGTATTTGTATAAGATCCAGATCACAGTCATAGCCTGCAGCAAGGCTGAGAGAGCACTGCTGACCATAAATTACTTCACTGGGGCGTCTGTGGCTCAGGAGGTAGAGCGGGTTGTCCACTAATTAGACAGTCGGTGGTTTGATCCCTGACTCCTCCAGGCCGCATTTCGAAGTGTCCACGGGCAAGATACTGAACCTCACGTTGGCCCTGATGAGTGTGTGTGTGGATGTGATGTATGGATGTGTGAGTATTGTAAAGCACTTTGGCTTTGAGTAAGACTAGAAAAGCACCGTCGGCTATTGAAGTGACTGTTCGCCAATAGTGAGCGGATGTAGGAAGGCAACATAACCCAACAAACTGATTGTTTCAGGGGCCTCACAAACCCCCTGTGACAGCTGCTTCCCCCCCAACATCCATCATGGGAAATGATGATGGTGTATGTTTGTCTCTAATTCATATGCATTTTTTTTGCACACTCTGACAGAAAGCTGTCAGCTGTGGGGCTGGACTGATTTTCCACTGGCATCCATGGAGAAAATCCTGGTTGGATTCGGAGCCGCCTGGCTTTTCTGATGTGTAAGAGTGCTGGAGACAGGCCTAGCAGGTTTAAGCAGATTAATTAGGGTGTAGCAAAGACTGTGAAGAAATCTCTCTTCCAAAGATGCTATATCCACTGACACAGTTTTGCATACCGGCAAGTCCCTGAAATGTGCACACTACCACCCGCATCCCACTCTTAACTCTGTCATAGACACGCACAAACATACTGCACGCACACACACAGTGGAGACATTGCTGGAGGGCCAAAAGTCTGCCATGGCCCTCACTCATCCTCTCTCTCCAGGGTTAGTCCAATAATCGCACCCCCCCTCCCCTCTTTCCCTGAATGTGTTTATCCTCCCTGCCTCCCTCTCACTCTGTTTTTGCTTGGAAACACATTTCCCCTTGTTAGCGTACTTGCAAGGAAAATGCTATGCTATTAGGGATGATTTTCACTTCCTGCCTCCTCGTCGGAACATGGTGTTCATGTAAGCAAGGCTGCCCAGAAGGAGCACAAAAAAAAGACATAAGAACAAACAACCCCGGGATTAGTAGATGAGAAAGTGTTGCTGGTGGTTCACAGGGTGCTGCTTTAGAGAGATGGAAAGTGAAAATGAACCCATCCAAACTCAAACTTGAACTTGTTTATTCCCTCTATACTTTTGCGAACACCCATTATGTCCCATCTTATCTCATTGCACTGATTGATATTGAAGAAAAGACAAGGGCAGAAAATAGAAGCACCCCCCCTCCTCCTCCCTCACATTCCTCCTGCCCCTCCCTGAATCCTCATCACCATCATCATTTTCATCATTACATGAAATATGACCGAGAGCAGAATCCCACAATGCCGTGCAAATGTCGACGTGAGTTAGCATCAAGAAGACACAAGAGATATGCATGCATCATCTGGCCAGGAGAACATCACTTGTGGTGAGACAGCCAGAGGCCCTAAGGAGGAGAAGTGGAGAGGAGGGTGGTGGGGGTAGAGGGGGGGTGAAGAAGAGAGAATGAAAGAGAGAAGTGGAGGGTGCAGAACAACAGAGGGGAATTGAGAGGAAAGTAAAAAAGAATGCGGTACAATAGGAAGGGGGGGGGGCTGAAATGAGTGGGATATTCACTATAGCACAGGCGGGAAATAAAACAGGGAGGCAATCAGAGAAAATGGAGGCATAATAACCCAGTGCTGCTTAATCTCCACAGATTCAAGCATAATGCATAATCTCTACAGGTTCAACAATACACCATGTGCCCTAATTCTGAGCCAATTACAAAGTGTGTGCCGTTTGGATGGTTTGCATGTGTCCGTGGATATGGATTTGACTGGGAGGAACTTCAATGTGGGAGAGAATTTGGGAGAGGATTTGTAAGAGGGGGGTTGGGGATGAGAGAGGAGAACGGGGATGGGCATCGGTTTGGTTGTGGGTGGGGGTGTCTTCAGAGGTGACAGCTGGGGACCCAATGCATGCAGCATCCCTTCCCCTTTGCCTTCTATATACTCTAATGCCCTTCACTGACCAGATTAAGGCCCAAATGACAAATGCACAAAGGCTGGAAACATCTGTTCTGGAACACACTGTCCATCCCTCCCCATGCTGAGCTCTGTTGGTCACTCCTCAGTTCCAGTCCCCATGCGGACAACATCTGCAGCAATGGACTAGTGCACATTAACTACTGGAGCATGAGACTAAGCTAAGCCACTAACCATGAGAGCATCGTCCTTTACACAGCAATATAAACGCTGTATAAAAACGGCTTGCCGGTGTTGCCATGCACATTATCAAATACTGTATATGTTCTTTGTGTACTTTAAACCAAAATGTGTGTTTTGTCTTTGTTTAAAATCTAATGTGTGATAACCACTGAATCACAGTTGCCATGACTTTCCTCATTTTTAATGGCCAAATGAGATGATGCATATGAATTTGGTGTCAGTATTTCTGTTGTCGTGTGCCATCTTCCCCTCCCTGGCACTCAGCCTGGAGAATAAAGGCTTGGAAAAGGTAGAGAGAAGAAATAGCAGAGCATTGCGGCTCTTTTGATCTAGCAAAATGCTGCTATTGTCCAACACCCACTTAGGTTGGTTGTGTCTGCTTCACATTTACACCCAATTCAGCCTACAATAATTCTTTCCCCTACAATGTAGAGTGGCAGGACTGTCTCTTGTGTGACTAAAACACATTGGTGTGAATGGAAAAGATCCTCTTAGAAAGAGTCTTTGAAAAAAAAAGGAAAGAAAAACTTGGGGGACAAATGCAATTACACGGCATGCCATCTTTCATTGTGAACTAGTGTAAAGTGTCTTAAAGTATGAAGCTAAGCCATCACACACCCTGTGGCTCATGACATGTGTTTCCTATCACTTTTAATTCAGATAAAGGATTTTTACAGCTGCAGTGAAGGACTTATGAGTCCCCACACCACACAGTAAATGGATCATAGTAGCAGTGTGCAAAAATGAGATGAGGTGGGAGGCTCAGGAGGATTCATAAAAACAACCTAGAGACTCAGCGCGCTTGTAGATTCTGCAAAATGTGAAAAGCTACGGCATCATAGATCAGGTCTGTGGGTTGAGAAAATGAAGGACATCAAGTGCTGTGATGTTTTGATGGTTGGAGATGACGGGGGCATTCAAAATAACTTAATGAGCAGAATGTAAAGTGAGAAAAACAAGTGTTGCAAGATAATAGGAGCTCAAGGCCGGAAAAACTAAAGCACATTGAGATTCTGATTACAAAGGCATGCAGTGCAGGGCTGGTTAGCAGCTGTATTATCAGATAACCCCCTGGTGCACCGTCTCTGACTCTGCCATTCAGTCCACCCTTCTGCCCCCCGCCACAACACCAACAGTATCTGTTGCTTGCTTTACACAAACAGACACTTGTCAGATGGGACAGAGTCATATTTGCTGCCTTGTTCCAATTACAGCCCGTACAGCAGTGGAAAAATGAATTGACACACATTTGGAGTGCAGGCATAAAAGCCACTGACAGTGCTCACTCTTTCTTGTGTAGAGCTTTTATTTATGATTTGACCTCACCCAGGTAAAAAGTGCATGAGGAAATAGACGGTAGAGTGTGTGTGCTTGGGGGTCGGATAAAAGACAAGATACCACATTCTGTGGATTTCATGAATTAATCAAACTTCCGGATATTCCCTTTTCCTTTTTACTCGCCAAGATGCCTGCTGGGGAAGTCTGATGTCATTTTATTGTTGCCTTATTGCCCCGGCACTCTCCGCTTCTTGTGAATCAGAGGATGCAGTGGATGGGCTTGTTGACGATTCGCGGGTAAAATGATGTGATGGAGGTGAATGAATGGGCAAGGGGACGTCTGGAATGTAACATTTAGCAGTTATAACAGGGCTTTGGCCTAGATTGGGTGGAATGCTGGGTAGGCCACATGAATAATAAACCAACTACAGAGGCCCTCTGGCTGGCTGGTGATGTTCTTCACTCTCATCACCCCAGCCTGACTGGAGACCACTGAAGGGAGCGGATAAGCTTACTCAAATTAGTGGTATTACACCAGGAAAAGACAGATAGTTTTACACAATGACTTGCTTCCAGTCCTGTTTAATATACCAGAAGAGAATGAAGATAATAAATTCTAATACTACTGCTTGTGCTTGGGTGTTTCTGTGTGAAGCATTATCATTTTGCTCAAGACTTAGTTCTGTCACACACGAGTAAAGGCATTCATGCCCCACACACAGACGCACGGGCGGAGGTATGAGCACACGGGCATGCTCGGAGTCTGTCTAAACATTACTAATGTGATTTTACTTTGTTTCATCATAATCCCTTCTGGACATCCCAGTGTTGACAGCTGACTTTATGGAACGGCTCTAAAACATGGCTCTGTGTGTGGCGTCCTGAAATCACAAGGCAACACCCAGCTGCAGCTTCCATAGATGACAGCAGCAATAAGTTACAGCTGTATCAGTAATAGTGTGAAGGCCTCATTCAAGGTCTACTAATGCAGTAGCTTAAGCCAGTGCCAACTCATCCAAAAGGAGATGTATGGCCATATTTCAAATTCAAATGTAGAAACATGACTGCATTAAATTATAGCCAATAATGTACTGTGTACGGCATTGTGATATATAACCTTGAAAGGTAGACAGCGGCGCGTAATGAATCATTTTGTGATCCGTCATATTGAAAATGGATTGTGCTGCATGGTCTAAATCCCAGTCCAAACATACGAAACAAAATGATCAAATAGTCAAATGTACGTTTAGTACAGGTGAATGTGACAGAGAGTAATATATATTATTTCTCTTTCTGTATATAAACTATACACATCTGCTCTATATTACCAAAAAGGCTTATCTCGGACTAGAGCAACTTGTGCATTAAAACTTGAGGCTACTTTTACAGATTGGAAAAAAAAAAAAATCAGTCAGATAGGGACAGAGTAGATGGGAGCTGCACCCTTCCACAGTGTTTTTTTTTTTTTTGCTGGAGGATTTTCAATCTGTGGGCAGGAAACCTCAGGCAGACAGACATATTTGGTTTATTCATAACAGATATCCTCAGTCACAGGCTATGACAGGAGCAGCTTGACCCAATATGACCTTTACCTGAGTTTTGCCTAAAACTTCCAAACACAACCACTGTTATACTGAGAGATGGCACTGACTGCTGCAGTCAATGGGCGACTGTAGATAGAGCGCATGCTCCCCCAAAACTGCTATACTCTAATAAACACTTCTTGGTTTATTTATACATTTTACTGTTTATTGTCATTACAGGAAAAAAACCAAATCATACAGTAAATATCATATCTTCTTTGACAAAATTTGCATTTCCTCATTATGGAGCAGGATATGCACTCTAATGCTGAGTTGGTATGTTGGTATTCAAATTAAAACTCAATATGTATATCAAATGAAAAAGAGGTATGCAATAATTCATACAAATATTAGTGCTAAGTACTGACTTAAATTGAATATAAATTTCAAGTTTAAGTTGCTGATTGTCAAAGCATCACCACCCACTTTTAATTG
Source organism: Trachurus trachurus (assembly GCF_905171665.1). Lineage (NCBI taxonomy): Eukaryota > Metazoa > Chordata > Actinopteri > Carangiformes > Carangidae > Trachurus > Trachurus trachurus. The sequence goes on along the minus strand of NC_139903.1, from coordinate 12,358,902 downwards.
ATGTTAGATATTAAGATTTGGGGAAATGGCAAAACTAGCTGAAACATTTATCAGGGTATACTGTTATATGTTTCATTTGGCTGACTGAAACAGCTCAAAACCTTTGTGGAAAATGCTAAATCTATTAAAATGGCACAAATTTATCGTAAAATGTAACATGTTGAACCATATCTTGAATTTACACACGTGTACAGTACAGCTGCTCCTTAAAAGAATTAGAAAGCTAAAACAAGCTTCAACACAGCAAATCCAGTTTGCATGCTTCCTCACACCAGGCATATGTTTCTTCCAACCAACTGTAAGAAAGTGCACCAGAGCTCTTAAAGGTGTTTGCATGGTCCAATTAACAACAGATGCTAGCCCTTAGCTAACTTACCGAACATCATAATGCACAGACCTCCAAGGAGTGAGCATGGTCCAGTTAGCACCAGATGCTAGCCCCTTATCACACCGTCTTCAGCCAAAAATTATGCATAAATTAGTTCCACTTCTCTGCCCTGGCCACCTCTACATTTGCACTGTTGAGTATGAGGCCACATGAGGCCACCTTAAACGTAGAAAAATAAATCTCCAATATGGTATAAAACGAAGACTAAGACCAGATTGCAAATAATAGAGAAATGTGGAGCCATTGGACAGGGTGTATGGCCATTTCATCGGCCATATTACAGTCAAATATGCCACTATAATAAACTACTGTACTGGATAGTAATTGCTGTCATTGAGATTCAAAGAAAAAAGGGAATATCCGGGTCATTGAGATTCAACCACTGAGGTAAGAACACAATCAAGTGTGCATTAAAGCAGGATTAAGGCTATTGTGAAAACAACATTCAAGCCTGTAAAAATTAAAACCACAGCTCTGATAAATGTACTGTAAGTTCTCTCTCAAATCGTGAATTCTCCATCAACAAACCCAATTAAGTCTAATAAAATGAAATAGGATTAAAAACATTCTAGGCATTCATGTGACTCTAAACAAGAGCTCAGGGGTTAGCCTTTTCAAGTGGACTGTAGTAAAGACCGGTGCTTGTTACTGACCACCTGGAGAAACTGAAATCTGCTTTTAGAAAAAGGCACAATAGACTGAAAAGTCAATTTAACAGTTTTGGTCAATTTTTATGTTTGTGTTTACTGCTGTGTTTTGATTGCCTTCATTTAGCTGCTGCAAATAGTTGTGAAGCTCACATGCACACAAGTAATTGATAGCTGATTATGTGCTACCTAGCAACAGCAAGATGCCCCCCTCTCCCCACTACAAAGACTGCCTCGGTGTGGCTGGGATAACAGATATGAATGGGGGGGCATAGCTTTTTCAAGTGTAATCTTTGCCTTAGGCTTTTAAAGAAGTACAGTCTTGTTACACAGATACAGGTTTTTGACAGATTTAAACACCTTGGTTGTGGCTTCAAGAATAAAAATAATTTCAATACACTTCTCCATTTTTATACATAATATTTTTCAATTACTGGTGGTGCTTCTCTGTACATTTGTCCCCTCATGTGTCCCACTGTCAGTATTATTATTGCAACATCTCTAAAATTTCACTGATTTGGTTCAAGGGGCCTTCACAGTGTTAGCTCTTTCATGCGTCATGCACTGTAACACCATTATTCTGATTCTGGTGAAACAGCAGAATAATGTACTGCATCTTCCCAGTATATTTGGCTTATTAGAACAAACTGATCAGAGGAGACCGCCACCCAAGACAACATGTGGCTGTATTCCTGTTGCATCATGATGCCCAAATTATGAACTAATTAATACAACTTAATTTGATCAGTATGATTTAATGTGAAAGACGACAGCTATTGGTGAAGGCATATGCTAATTGCACTGATATCAAAAACAAAAACTTATTTTCACCTCAACAGCTGAGGAAGATCAGTTTTGATAAGCTGGGTTCACAAAACTCAGCGCCGAGTACCAGCTTAATGCGAGCAAGGCAGAGGAAGGCAAACAGGGGATAAGTACACATGAGGGCTGTTAGACTGGCAACAGATGGTGCAATGCGCCCAACCTATCTACTCACAGAAAACATTGACAGTCTGCCTGGGAACACACACACTAACTTTGGATGTTGTCAATGGGTGAGAATGAAAAGCAATGATTAATGGTGACTTCCCGCTTTTCCAAAACACAAGCCATCGCCTCCCACTGGAACGCCTACTGAACCTTAAGTGATGCGCCGCATTCACAGAATACAACCACCACCAGAAACTAGGCCCTATATCAACAACTGAACACAACCTCATTTCTTGTATGACAACAAACATCTCACCCATATCCCATTGCCTGGATCTACTGGACGCTTGAACAAATACAAGTACTTTCTAATCCACGTACCAGTGTGGTGTACATCAGTCGTTAAGCTCGAATATGGAAGTGGGGATATATGATTTCTTCCATGTGATTTGCTTTGCGAGAGAACACTATTTCATGCCTGGAGAAATCATGCCTTTTACCATCAAATTATGCCAATTAGGCTAATGTTGTTGACTAGAGGCTGTACAGTGGCGAATGGTTCAGAGGAATTCCCATCACTGAAGACAACACAGTGACAAGGACACAGAGAGTGAGGCCAGGGAAGAGACACAACACACACAGAGGTCAAATTAACACAATTATTTAACCACCTTTCCAGTCTAAAAGACGAACCATGTTGAGTAGAGATCCCTGAGTAGATGTTTTCCTTCTTCACTGAGGGATTTTAGGTGTAGTGATTAACAATGATGACCAGTGTTTACTGCAGTACCTACACAAAACACTTCCATCTTCAATGCTGTTCCTTAGGCATTTGGGGAAAGTAAAGCCTGGGACAGATGGAACAATGACATTCCCATCACTTTTAGGATACAGTTTGTAAGCAACTGCTATTTTGCTTTTGGTGAATTGTTTTCCCTGCCATCTGCCTTGGGTTGGACTGAAATAGCTGGCTCCATTTAGGATCCCAGGTTTCCACTCTTACATGGTCCATGAATGGGTCATAATTACGTGTTTATTTTGATTGCAGAGATGTGTGAAAAATGAACAAGAGGAAACAAAGAGGAAACAAATCACTGGTATGACGGTGAAAACTCTTCTGCTTGCTGTTAATAACTAGTTGAAATAATCAAACTATGTTCTAAAAATCTAATCCCCCTGCTTTTTTTTTATTGGCAAACAAGAATGCACAAAATACTCAGATAGACCTTCATTTCTAGGTGGAGAGGACATTTGTCAGTTGAAGTGACTGATATTTGTTTGTACCAGAATACATCAGCTCTAGCTAAAAATTCATTTTGCCGTTAACTTTCCATTAGATTGTGTATTTTTGTAGTTCAACAGATACAGTACAGAAGTCATTTTTAGAGAAATTACTGTATAGACTGTGCTTAAAATGCTCATGAACTCACAATCTAACCTATCTATGGGCAATTTAGAGTCAACCTGAAGCTGGAGAACTGAAGAGAACCCACACAGGCACAAGGACAACAGGCAAACTCCTCCCAGGAACGCCCCAGGCCCGGCAACTGACAGCACCACACCACCATGCCGCCACCCACATGCTAAACAAAGATTCTGAAATTATATCTGTCAAGCATCATAATGTTAGTGTTGTAATTATGAGCATGCCACCAGTTTCAATAAGTCTGTAGCCTGTACTGGTTCAGCTCCAACTAAAAATTGCATTACTCTCTGTTTGCATGGAAAACATTTTGTGACAAGTTCTCAAGTTATTTGTTACACATCACAGGCTCCTTTTTCAGAATCCACAAACTTCAGTGTTGAAGAATTGCAATCTTTGTGCTAAGATTTAAAAAACTAATAATACAGTCTATTCTGTCATTGTGGCTGCTTATTTTGTTGGCTGTGACAGGACAGATTTAATTGATGACTGTCTGAGTGAGTGAGTGACAAAACTTGTAATTCACTTGGCACAGTCAAACAGAGGGGGGGCTCGTCTTGTTCTGGAGTTTTGTACTAATGAACAGTCTTGCATCTGCCGCCCCTCCACCCACACCTCCCTTCAACACATCGCTGTTTATGTTTTTCTGTCCTTTCTTAATCGTTTGAGGGAGCTGCTCTAATTCCATCAACAGCCACTCACTCTGATGATTAGTGCCAGTCCACTGGTGGCCTGGAGGTCGCACAGTTGTTTGTTGAAGTCGCTCTTGAAGTAGTGCTCAGCTGCAGCATCTGACTAAACAAACTGAACATGTGAAAAGCCGACTCAGTGGCTGGCCGGGCTCGATTGTACACACTGACAGCAGGTGATTCTTGATTATTAAAATTACATACTTGGATATGTGAAACAAGTGACATGCTGCAACTGTACCAGAAACACAATGAGTCTTGTTTATCAAGAAAAAAAAACACAAGACCTTCTAATAATAAACAGACATGGCCTCATTTCTCGGTGAAATGGCTGATGTTATCATTTGTGTCAAATATGCACCCAACAAGACTGTTCAGGAAATAGAATTTCAACAAGGTTGCAACTGCTCCAGATTTGTGCCCAGTGATGGTGTAACAGTTGATATAATACAGTACATGTTCCCTCGACAGCCTTGGATCACACTTCTATTCTGTGTCTTCCATTTGGTTTCCTTGGTCCCACTCTGCACTGGGTTTATTCACTCATTTCCAGCTAAAGCAAGCTACGTGTTGAATGTTAACCATCTCATCTGTCAATTCATTGTGTACAATAAGCTGCAAGATTTAGAAAGATGAAATAAATGCATGATGGAAAGAGAAACGTGTTAATACAATCTCAATGTAAGAAAGAAGGAGGAAAGAACTTGTGTTAGTGGATAATGAAGTAAGCAAGACAATCAATATGTGGTGAATAAATCTAATCATTCACTAGATTTTAGAAAAAGAGACATTTTGCTTGTTTTCCAGTCTGCTTTCTTCCCATCATATCTGCTGTCAGGTAAGAAGACCAACACCAGCACACGACAGAAAATATGATTGTGCCATGTTACTGTGTATTGATTCTTTGTCACATGCCCTATCATACAACATGTACAACTGCATTGGAATGAGTCTGTGCTTTTTTAGTAAGGCCTCGCCAATTTATAACACAAACAATTATTATGAGGTATTTTATTTATTTTTGCCAGGCTGCCAACTCTATATTTATCTGGCATATCTGCATAATTTACATATTTAAAGCCTTGCTGCCATCTGAAACAGCTGAAGTGTTTGCATCACATGGAATGAATAATGCCCCTTTAAATTTCAGTCAGACTGAAGCTCATAAAATGCACGACGAACCACCAAAATTGAGCTTGTACAGCACAAATGCACCCGAGGGAGCAGCACCCCTCTACTTAGCTATATTTTCTAAACCACTGGTTGAGATACAAAGCTACAGCCCATTAGAAAATTTGAGGATGTGTGTGGACTCCTAAGGAAACAAACCATTTTGAGCTGGGCTCATTGTCAGAGCATCCCCACAGCACTTTCATCTACCCGCTTGCTCCCACCCGCAGCACTGCATGACAACTTTGGCTGCAGCAATACTGGCAGGATCCTCCAGCCCCCTGAAGGAGTCATGCGATTATTCAGTCCTGCAGCCACGATATTCTGAATTACACAAAAACAACCAGAGGCGGCCTTGGTCATTGTGTCAGAAAAACAACGTATTGATGCTGTCAATGTAAAAAGGAGACAATATCGAACCAGCATTGAAATATACAGTGGGCCTGAGAGCTCAATACACTGCAACTTCAGAAAACACATACAAATACAATACAAATAGAAAATGCTGCCATTTCAGAAAACATTTTCATCAACTCGACATCACATGAGCTGCAAACTCTCACAACACAATGGAAGTGTTTCCAAGGGACATTGAAACGTAATGAACCTGACTCACACTATGTTGTTCAATGCCCATTTGTAACTTTTGCAGTTAAAAGTATACAACGCCAACAACAACAACAACAACAACTGTATTCCATCTAGGTTCTCCACTGTTTTCTTTTAAAAAATATTTTTGAAGACCCCCTCCCAACCCCATGTCTGTCTGTTTTTCCATCCAGGTTTAAAAGACACCTGCTAAACACACAACTGAAAACCTCACAGGGTTCCACAACAACTCCACAGTCAAACAGAAGGTACTTGAGATGTAATGTGCACTGGAAATTTGGGGGTGGTGGGGGGGTTTACAGCAGGTCCTGTGTTTGGGCTGCACAGCTATATAGCAGGAATACAGAGACATATTGAAGTATGAGGTGCACTCCACTGTACACACACTGCTCCCTCAGGGTTTCCCCATTGTCTACAACAAGATGGTACCATTCCCCATCCACACGGCAAATTATAAACAGATTCATGAAGAAACTTAAACAAGGCTTCAAGAATGATAAAGTGTGCTACAATACATTGTTAGATACTAATGTGACAGCATCTCAAGGACCATTAAAGCTACCTCCGGATGAAAACATACGAATATTCCCTATTTACTTTCTGATATTTAGATTTAACTCCTGTATGCACAGTATTTGATCTTTGTTGCTGTTGTGTATTGTGTGTTATTTCAGCCCACATAATGTATGTGTTGCTGATCCATAAGTAGCCTACCTCTTCTCTAACAATAGAGAAGAAAAAATGATTTCTTATAGTAATTGCAGCTCCTGCATTAACAATGAATGTGACAATTAACTCAGAAAATGAATTCAGAATGACTGTTTGAGCTGCAAAATACAAATGAGCTTTATTGTATTTTAAGGAGAACCACAAAATCCCCACAAAATCACTCTGACACAGTCATTGTGTTCATAAAGTCGGCCTCTATTCAGTCAAGAGAGTCAGTGGAGCAGCTATAACATTTGTCTCTTGACACTGTAAAGACAGTTTTGGGTCTCTGGTTTTGTTATGAGAGAGAATTATTCTCTATCTTCAAACACAAACGTGCTGCTCAAGATAATGTACAGTAAATGTCATGTATAGCACAGAATAAATTCTGATTAGAGTGGCACAGGGATGATGTTTTAGTATGGCTCTCAGCTATAGATAGTAATCAGCTGAAAATCAAACACTGGGATGTCTCATTTTAGACATTTAAACTAATGCTGTATCCTGCTACACAATATACTTTACACACACACACGCACATGCACACACACATTTCTGTTTAAAAGCAGATTTCCAGGTCCTCTCAAATACACAGCATCTTCTGAAGCATTAGTATTTCCAGGACAATTCCCCACTATTGATTTGTGAGAGAGGAGAGGAACCAGCACCAGTAAAAGGAGACAATAGAAATACAAGTGTCTAATATGGAAAAGGTAATAAGACAAAGGGAAGATGTTGTGCACAGAAAGAAACAAAGATCTCTGATAATGTCTCGACAGAGCTGCTATTAGGTTCACGACTCTTATCTCAGTTATTTTTTCTCTCTACCTACTCCATGATTTCCCAAAGCAAACCTGCACAAGTTAAAACAGCACCATAAAGAGTATAATTAGATTGGGGCAGAGTCCCTTTTATTAATTTTTCGTATAACAAATTACAATATGCAATACATTACATTAAGTTTAAAATTTCCCAAATACTTTGTAAATGTAATCTTTTCCTGGAGTTCTCTAATTTCTGTTTGTCTGCTACATCTGTGTGAGAGTGAGAAACACAGAGCAACGGGAGACAGTTTGGGTGTTTGTGTGTGCATGCATGTAGATCTGTGTGTGCGTCCGAGCGTGTGTGCATCTTGTTCATGGCAAGAAATCCGCTCAGTTTAGCACATAATGGAAATGTGAATAGCCTAGAGCGCCTATCTCCCACACAGGGAGAGAACTGGCTGGGAGCAGGCTGCATCTTTCCAAATCCAAACAGTGAAAGGGAGTTAGCTAGGTTAAAATCCTGCCCTCGTTCTCTCTCCCTCCCTGGAGCAATTCACAGCTCTGCCCATACATTACTCAAACAGGTCATCCAAACAGGTCTCACTAGCAGTCTGAAAACATATTCACACACATATGCGCACACAAGCTGGGCACGCACAGACACACACTCATGCACACTTGTAGGTTCAGTGGATAGGTGACGTTGCTCATATTATGACAGATGACATCTTATATATGGATGCCTTAGCACAACAGCCCCCAAAATGTTATGCTTAATTTAACATAAACTCTACCTTTTTCAAATGTGACATAAACACATATTCATACACCCTACAAAAGGTTACCAAGCTTAATGCATGCTGAATAGCAATTTTTCCATCTTTCAGTCATGCAGAAGTGAGACTCCTTTAAGCAGGGCATTACCTTTGCGCCCACAGGGACATGATGAAAAGTCAGACTTACGTGCTACTTCTAGAGATGCGTTCCGGCTTACGGCCTCTCCCAGATAGTTTCGGGCCACGCACACGTAGCTGCCATCATCGGGCTTGCTCCGTCGCCCATGGACGATACGCAGGAAGAAGAGGGAGCCGCTGGGCAGCAGCATACGGTGGGAGCGGGGGTTGTCACGGTCCGTCTCAACACGCTCCCCATCTTTGTACCATTCCACAGTGGGGGTTGGACGGCCCTCTGCCTTACAGTTGAGAGTGGCTGGTTCCCCTTTGGACACAATGAGGTCAGAGGGGTGCTCCACGATGCGGGGAGGGAAGTCTTCCTGGCGAAGACGAGACCCTGGAGGTTTAGAAGAGAGTAGAGAAATCCTCTTAAAGTAATAGCTAAAGCAATATTTACGCACACATTAATAATGGAGGACAGGATTTTCATGTTTCTGCAGAAGCAACAGAAGTATGTTTGGGAATCAACTGTGTTAACTATTTAGAATGAGCAGCAGGAGCAACAGAAAAGCTATTCACAGCATCATCGAAACAAAAACAATAAATGAGAAGGGAGCTGCTAATTACTATGCAACTGTTGAAGATTGACAATGGATGAGGTAATGTTGAGCCATTCTGAAAACAATAAATAAATGGCCTGTGGTATTCATCTCTCACTAACTTTTCAACAGATTTGGTTGAGTAAAACATATCAAATTTGTAGTAATTAAATTGATGTTGCTGACTAGAAATGTCTGGTTCTTACAGTACAAGCAGCACTATATGCTACGAAACTACACCCATGCTGCCATGTTTACTCTCACAGACAGAAGCTGAGGAGTCATTACATCTCATTAGTTTTTCATTAACACATTCCATCAAACACTGACATCATCAAACATGTTGTCTCAGTGGGTGTATTAACAGTGACTGCTACATTGTTTCTTTTTCACTTTGTATTGTAATTGCATGGATTTGCAAAGTTAATAATTCTCCGTCCTCCTTAAAGGCCAGCTTACTATATTAACAAGCATAATATTTAGATTGCAACCTCAGCGTTTGATAGTCAGTCCTCAGCAAATGTCGTGACAATGCCTGAGCCTCACTACCCTGATAAGAATAATGTCATAATTTGTGTAGCAACCTTCACTTTGCTCATTCTTTCCATTTCTTTGGCCATGTGAACAACTCAGCTCCATTCAGCGCTGTTCCATAAATTCCTCCTTTAAAGGTCACAGAGGAGTGACCCCAATGTAGTGTCACTGTGTTTGTTTACAGACATGACAGCATCAGAACTCTCATCTCTTTCATGGTGTATGAGCACATTATAATATACATTTTAAAAGGTCTTCTGCTGCTGTAGTGTGCACGCAAACAAACCAAGGGTTTGATGTTTCAGTCAGTACAACAGACTTTTTGGACGTGTCCACTGAAAGGTAAAGAAATAAATAAGCTATAAATGAATACAAATTATGTTATAGTCTCTTGTGACTTGTTATTTTTTTTGCCTTTGATGGTGACAAATTGCAAAAGCAGCCATGATGATTGGCTGCTGCACAGGGACTGGGATAAAGCTGCAAATGTGAGTACAATTGATGCAACAGTCTATAATGTTAAGAGGTTTGTTGACAAAAAAGAATTCCATTAGCTGGCTCTACCACACCAATCCCCAGTGATGGATTAGGTTTTTAACATGCTTTTAAAACCCTATACATATGTTTCTAATGTATATAAGATTTGTGTGGATCCACAGTAATGCACAAATAAAAAACAGAGTTTGTACAGTATGGAATATTAATTGGTTGTCCAATTATCCATTCTCCACTGTGCTAATGTTGAGTTTCATGCTGTCAAAAAAACAGAATTTAAATTAGATCATTTAAGTTGTGGGTGGCACATTGGCTCAGTTGTTGGTGCTGTCATAACAACAAGAAGGTCCTGCGGGGTCCTGTCAGTCTGTTAGCCCTATGATGGACTGGCAACCCGTCCAGGGGGTTTGTCCGGTTTTTGCTCAGAGCAAGCTCCAGCAACCCATGTCCTTGAATACCAATAAGTTTGGCAGAATATGAATGATTTAAAAGACTTGTTTGACATTTTAACAGCTGAATAATCCTGCACTGATAACTGTACAGGTTATCAATCCAGTGATTAATTTGACTGAAATTAAAGCTTCTTGTTAACAATGCATTTTGAACACTGTTTTTGTCTAGAACTGCTTCAGACTGCAATGCATCAAATCCTTTCTGTTTATGAAGCTCTATCCATGGTGCTGAAACAGAAACTCAATGTGTACTGGTCAGGGACTTGTTAGGGTTTGTTAAAGGGCACTTATGAAAGTCACTTGGTGTTACATCTTTCTACCAGTAGAGTCTAGAGGAACACAGTTCAAGTTTGTAACCTTCAGATTCATTGAATGTGTCAAATATAAGAAGGCAAGTCGTCTGTCATTTAGATGTTATTGAATCAAGACAGGGCATACAAAACATTAGAAGTAGCTACTGGTCAGTGGCAGCTCATCACAATCCAAAAATCTCCACAATTACCTGAGAATTTAAGTAACAACACCCTGAGATAATGTCAACAAAAACAGAGACGTTGCACTGCTTCACAACAAGAATGTGGTGTACCAAATTACACCAAGTAGCTCCAATGTCCTGAAACCACCCATATCCACACCTACTTTAAGTTTACTCCACTGACACAGATTTGTGGTCTGTGGGCTGAAGAGGGGAGAAAGCAGTGCAAAACTCCTCCTGATTAGGACAGCACTTCCTGTCAAGCATAGATCTGATACTGTACGTCTCTTAGCAGGTCCCTGTAATGTATGAGTAACCTCTAGACACCAACGGTCAAGGGTGGATTTCCAGACAATATGAGTAAGCATATTCTCTATGGCACATTAGACAATTCAGCTGTACCTACAGTAGCTCCATCATCTGTTACAGCAACCTGAGCATGAGGCCACAGAGATTATGACAAATAGATATAATGGAAGCAAACAGAAGAATCGGATAAAACATAGTTTTGTAACACTTTTGATGCACTTGAAGTACAAGACAAGCAGCCTTTGAGATTTTAAGAATCCAACTTGGAAAAAAAAAACATTAAAGGCTTATTTCTTTTGAGGAAATGCAGAAAAGTTGAGTGCAGCTATCAGGACTCAAATTAGAAACTCATATTTCAAACATATTTCATTATCCCTGGCAAAAGAAACTGGCAATTTCAAATGCTGTCAGAGATTATATTCATGTAACAAATGTGTTCAATTAAGGCAGCCCTTATGAATAAAAGAACAACTTCCGTCTACCATGCCATTACATATTTGGCCTGGCTCAATGTCTAGACTTGAATTAACCAACTATGATATGGCGCACTTGCATGGTGCATTTTGTGATCAGGCATACGAATTCAAGGGGAACAGTAAATTCACTGTAAATCATGTGGGATACCATACTCCGTGTCTTCTTGGTGCGCTTCAGCTGATGAGAGCATGGGGTCGAACACGCTTCAGGTCACAGCCCAGCGTGCTTTTCTAATGCTTAATGTGGGACAAGAACACTTTCAACCACAACATTTAGTTAGAGATGCATTCATCAACTTACCGTCGGTTTGGGTGTACAGAAGTCCACAGAGAAATAAATACTGTAGAGGACCCATTCTGGCATATTGGCCCCGTGAGCTATCGGCGCATGAATTCCTCCTCAAGCGAAAAAAACAACAATCAATTAATCAATCAATCAGTTCCGTTTTCACTTGCGCCACTTAGTGACAATTTGCCGTTCGAAGTTAGTGAACTAAAACAGCCAAAGCAGTTTATATCAGCCGCTCGGAGCAGATCATTCTCATTCACATGTCCGTTCTTCCTCTCCAAGAGCGCACCAGTGAGCAGTGGTCTGTCGACTCGCCGACACGTTGGAAATTTCTGCAGTCACCAATTGAAAACATCACCGACGCCCAAAGACGCTCCAGTTACTGACGGTTCCCCCGTCCGACTGCATTCTTCTGACACTTTACCGGCTCCGACCGCGGGGAAACGCATCCCTCCTCACGCGGGACAAGTTGCGAGATGAAAGGTGGAGATGGGATTCAGTCAAGAGGTGAGGAGCTCCAACGGTGCAGCCCAGCTCAGCCCCTCCTCTCCCCTCCGCTGCCCTGGGAGAAACTAACCCGGCGGATATAACATAGCCTGCACAATAGATCTGAATACTAAAACTCACTGTAGTCTCTAAACAACTGGATGGGGATACATACAGATGTTCATTAGTGTTTCTTTCCCTTGTTTGCGGGCGGCAATTGTACACATTATGTTAATATATTCATCCGCAGACACAGTCTGGACTGCATGAGCAGCACTATGTGTTTATGTGAAAGTATTCTGCTCTATCCGTTGTATTGTTTAAATTTTAATATATTCATTTTACTATATCTTTTGTGTGCAGATTAGGTAGGCTATATTGAAATCTTCCATGGTGGATTTTATCAATCTTGTTTAAGTGGATGGAAGTTCCTGATCAATTTACAAATAACAAGAGAACTCTTTAAATGTCCCTTTCTCCTGAAAAACTGTTTCTGTGTTTTGCCTCCTCTTATCTGCTCTTAGCTTCTATTACCATGGTGTACAAGGACACATGTACCCTGCACAAATTATTGCCAGTGAGGTTTACTTTTGTCCAATAAACAAACCATCCACCTCTCTCTGCTCTCACATAATTGATGGATCATATCTGTATTAATAGGCTATGTATTTTCAGTCCTATAAATCCTCACCCCTTATGCTCCATGGGTAGGTTTACACCATCCTGCCAAAACCCACAATGGATGTTGAGTAAAATAATTTAAACAAAAGCCTCCAGTTTTACTGGCTGCGATTTTATTTATTTATTTTATATTTATGGTTGAAAAGGCTATTACAAAGGTGTACAGCTGTGAAGAAATGGCACTTCATTCCTGCTCACCGCCTGAGGTGCTTACCCTGCTTTTCGTCAATACTGCTCAATATTGTCAATAGTATTATAAATGCAGCCCCTCACTGTGAGATGGGAATGAGATGGGCTGTATCAGGTGCTATTGATCCAGAGGGTGAAATTAAACCATTTTTGGCACTGTGTTTGCAGCAGTAGATCAAATAATAATTGTGGACGATGGCTAAATCGAGTCCATATGAAGGGGGTGTAAAGTGAACGCAATCATATAAATTGGATAGATCTCATCCATCAGATAATGATGTTTTTAGTCGAATTTTCCTGTCAGGTTGTTCTTATGGCAGCAACTCAATTCATAACGACACACTGCTTTCCTCTCCATAACATGTTGGTTGTGCCTCAATAGTGCAAGCTTTTAACAAAAATGAAGTGCAGCAACAGTGAAGTGGCATTTTTCGTTAAAAAAAAAAAAGCTGTCCATCCCAGAAACACAACAGTACAGTGGAGGCTTTTGAATATCTTGTGACCCGATAACTGTTTTTCTCAGATCTTTCGCTGATGTGACCTTAACCCACTGCACGTCCTATCTTTCAGAATTGCAAGGAGGAGATAATAAATAGGCTTTTCGAGGAAATTAATAACCTCACTACATCTATCAAGGTGAACTTTAATGATGTGAGAAGGAAACTTGAAGAACATGGTTACTGCTAATTGTACCAAATGACTTGATGTACAGTAATGCTCCTATTCATTATTAGAACTTACTATTAAAGTCATTACTTCGTCTCATATCTCTTCTCATAGAGAATCCAGAGGAAAACTATGATGGAGCTAATGCATAAATAGTCATATCAACACTTAAATATAAACATTGGGTTGTATGTTGTTGAGTCATAACAATGGCACATGTGATGATTATTGAACATCACCAAATTAAGTTGTGATCATATTTAAGTTATAGATGCAAAGTGTGATAGAGTAAGTCTGTGAGAAAAACATGCAATTATGAAAACACTGAAATTGTACATTGTTTTAAGACTTTAAGGCTTGTTATTTAGGTCCAGTGAATTTATTGCATACAGTTACAACCTGTTTATGATACATAAGTTATAAGGTTCTCATCTATCATTTTCTTCACAACTGACCACAACACATTATGTAAGTGTATTGGCCTATCACTGATATTAAAATGTTGTCATGCAAAGAAAATACTTGAAAGGCTCCTTTACAGGTCCACTGAAAAGCCCCGATTTGACTTATTAAGTAAAATGTTATGTGTCAGACTGTATGTATGCAAATTGTAATAATCTGACGAATCACTGAATTACAGAAATGAATTATGCCTGAAAAATGCAGATCAGTTTTGACACAGCCAGTCTTATCATATATTGTATTATATTTGTGAAATGGGTTTAATGCATCTGGAAAAGGTACTTTCACATATTTGGTTGTGTGACTGAGGCGAGACACAGGAGAAAATGGCACATGGATTAAGTAATAACATAATGGCATTTGATGTCGCACATAAGGTCAGAAAAAGACAATGTACAGTGCGTTTATTGAGTGAGATGATTTGATGTTAATCTTTGAAGTAGAATAAGATAAGGGAGGCAGAGAAAGACTCCATCGCACATCACACACAGAGACAGACATGTTTCCAGGCAACGTGGGATTCCGCTGCCTTTTCTCACACAAACCAAAATCAAAAGGGCCACTGAATCTCATCAATCTACCTCTCCCTCTCTCTGCTGATCACACATAGGAGACAGTGTCAAGGTCACAAGTTTTGTCCGCACCATTACCTACTCATAACCATGTTTGTCCAAGCCAGGAGTGTTGGAGGTAACAGATGGTGTGTGTGACAGTGTGTTCAACACAAGGCATGCTCAGCCTTAGCGAGAGTAGACAGAGTAGACATGTGTCCTGACCACAAAGCCCAAACCTGCACTCAAGTGACAAACCTCTGTCTAACAGCTCCGGCTGCTCAGTGCAGTGAAACAGCGCCTTGAAATTTAAACCAGCAATCTTGGTATTATCATGGTACTGTATGTACAAACAGTTAAGACACAGCGATGACTTCATCACACAACATTTTAAATTGCAGCATCAACATATTTGAGTACTTTTTGGTTTATATAGGGAAGCTAATGCAATGCATAAAACAACAATAAAGGAGGTTTTAAAGTGTGTTTCTTTTACCTTGCTAATGTTATGACGAACAGCATGGCACACTCAAATTGATGTTTTCATATTTTTGAAGACCCCTGACCTTCATCTCTTCTTCTCCATTCTCCTGTTTCAACACAGAAAGCAATCAAATGAAGAACAGAGAAAAACCACTGCCTGAAGCTGCACCCAGCAAAACTTTTCACATGAACATTAAAACCATTTAACTGAAGGATTGAGAGGGTCACTGGTCCTACTGAGAACCAACACCTGAGGCTGCTGGTTTCAGCTCTTCATTTTGACTCACAGATCACTGAGTCATCCTGGCTCTCAAACGGCCCTACATAATACATTAAGTAGTATAGTACAGTAAGAGCTAAATTCATATCAATTATGATGTGATGTTTTAATGTATTTTACGATCTACCAGAAGCAATAAGCTTGGACTTTGCTGGCTGTGGTTGGTGTCTACCTTGCTCATCGCCCCTATTGTTCACATTGGCAGAGTTCCACGAGTAATTAGGATAATGTGTGGGTGTGATTTCATGGCTGTCAGGGAAACATGTGATCTGTGATTCCTTACGAATACAGCATGAGGTTGTCAGTAGCTGCAAGGTGACTGCAGAAGTTGGGAAGGTCCAGCTGACTATTCAAGGGGCAAATCCCTTTGGGCGATTTTCTGCTTGAACAGTTGCAGCACAACAGTGCACTGCAGACTTTGAACCAAGCCATGAAAATTGATGGTCAAATGGTAGGTGACTGTACTTGGACTATGATACTGTAAAGCTTAAAAGTATGCTCATTATATTTCCACGTGGTACTTTACAGGCTGTATGGTTGCAATCTAACTGAGTACTATTTTCCATCATGCACTAATGGCCTGTTTGATGGACTTGGAGATAATGAAATTATGTTTTTCTTGTTTAAAGAGGATTAGAAAGACAGGCAAAGGGCATTAACATTGCATTAAGTAATGTTCCTTTTGATTATAGCTACGTCCTATTTTCTATTATTCACTGAATACATTTGAGTTTTCACGACAATGAATTACGGAGATCATAAAGTAGGCTGTGTATTTGTTTGTGAGTACCTACAGTAGAAAAAAAGGTTGTGCCAACTACCACAGGTGTAGCGAGATCACTGTAAGCCACACCACCTGTTATAGGACAGAGGGCATTGCCCCTCGCCCTGAAATGTTGCCCTTTGTCTCTTTGAGTTTGTGAAGGCAGGAAGTATCCTCTACACCCTACAGGAGGTAGACATGACAAGTGAATATCTGCGCAAACCAAAGCAACAACCATGCTATAAATTCTACCCCTAAAAAAGCCATTTGAAAAGGTTATTTTAAAAGATATAGTTAAGAATTGTCTGTATGATATGGGTTATTTCAAGCTCTTGTGTTTCTGTGGTTTTCTGGATCAAAGCGGTTCTTTAAATCTCAAACTGTACCGCTCCTTGTGGGACACTTTTGAAGTAATGCGCAAAGGACTCTTAAAATCAAATCCAGGCATCACAAGATATGTCTTCACAAGAGATGGAGTTTTCTCTCTTGGAGATGAGTGGTGTTGTCAATGCATTACTATCACTTTATTCTCTTGCGGTGGACACAGTGCTTCGTCTGTATACCTTCACGCTCCACAAAACACTGTTGAACTCCTGATACACCTTGCTAGAGTGGGGAGAGAAGGGCCCAATCCTTCCAACTCCATTTAAATGCTTTCAAGGTGAAAAAGGCCCCATTCAGCTTCTGGAAGAGGTACTTTGGGGAGGGGGGGCGGGGGGGACTAGCAAGATATTGCTCTAGTGATATAGATGTGGAGGAAAAAGAAAGGGTTTGTGTTTAATCAGGCAGAAGGACATTTACACCATTTGTTTTTTCTCTGGATGAGCACAGGGAGAAAAATAGAAAAACAAGGAAGGAAATGCTGAGAGCAATATGAGGGAGAAACCCCAGGAAGAACTGTGCTCTTAACATTTTCAAAATGGCAGATAATAGACTTCTACCAAGCGTGTAAACATTGCATTTCCATAGAAATGGCCTCTTTCCGGGTCTCAAACGGGTAGTCATGGGTGAGAGAATTATGTGGCACTCACCTCTTAATCTTGTTAGATGTTTTTTTTTTTTTTTTTTAATGGCAGACGCTCTGTGGTCTAAGGAGGACATACTGTAGGAAAAAATGCAGGAGGAATCTAGAGGAGAGCAAATGGTAGTGTTGAATTCTGCTTCAACCATTATGGTACTTCCAATCAATCCATCAGATATGCGCTATTTTAATGTGATTTCTCTGTTGATAGATGTGGCATCAGGCCACAGGCTGGTGTCATGTTATTTCCTTTTATTATAGCATACTTTTCCATTGTTCAAATTTATGCAGTGCATTTTCATTTTAAGTGCAAATGTAAATCCAAAATATAAATCCAAAAATATCCAGCTTCTTCAACAAATTTGCTGTAATTTTATTTCCTAAACCACTTCCTTTGTGCTATATGCACTCAAGAAATAGTAACATGTAAGCTGCCATGACCCCTGTGGCTTGATTATACATGTTAATGTATCAAAGATAAAGTATTTGGTCAATGAAATTGTATTTTCGAAACTGATTTGTTTTAGTGTTACTAAGCACATCAGAAACATCCTGAGGCTAAATCTCAAACAGGATCACAATGTCATGCCTGGGTTTTCCATGGAGTTTTTTCTCAGTCGATGTGAGGGTCTAAGGAGGGTCTAAGGGTCTAAGGACAGAGGATGTTGTTACGATGCCATGTACATGTAAAGCCCTTTGAGACAAACTGTTTGTAAAAACGGGCTATACAAATAAAATTGCCTTGCCTTGCCTTGCCTATTACATATCAAATATTTTTATATTTTGAAAATTGTTTTAAACTGATAGAGGGAAATATTTTGAATATGATATTGACTGTGACTGAGTGGTGTTGAGATAATTTATGAAAGTGATAATAGTGACAAGAAAGTTTCCCAGTCATTTCACCTCCTAAGAGGTGTTGAAGAAAACTCGATGATATTGTAGTTGTGTGGTACTAAGTGAGAAATGACTGATACATATTTGTGTTTAATTTCAGCACACTTGTGAGACTCCGTGCATTTGTCTGCGTGGGCACAGTCTTGAAAGCATAACTCAAGAACAATACATGGCAGAAATGTAATACACCGCAGGTTTACCCTTGAAACCTGCCATTCACCCCTCTATAGTAGGTGATCTGATTAGATTTTGGAGGACTTTTGCCAGACACATTTGCATTTCTGTGAGGAAAACCACATTCATTTTCAACAACTGTCAGACAGAGACAGCACCTCAATTTCTGAAGACGTGGTTCTGTCACAGAGAAATGGTGGTCAGCCCCACTAATAAGTTTATCTGATCCAAGTCGAAGAGTTCAGGGAATGGGAAAAAAGGGACAGTGAGGTTGACTGCAGATTTTGTGCATCAGTTGAAGCTCCTGGTTGGTCTGGTCAGGTCTTCTCTTTGGCCCTAACCCACGGTCACAAGGTTTCTGGGCAGTGACCGGGAGAATGAGATTGTGGACACAAGTGACAGAGGGTTTATGGCCTGTCTCTGTGTGACATTGTGAGGAGTTTAGTGATCCAGAAGGACCTTTGTATCATTGCTGCTCCTTCAGGAAAAGCTAAGGTAGTTGAGGCTGGCCCCCAGGGACGTCATGAAATCCACTGGGGAATGTAGTGAAAATGCTTTTTCCTTCAATAAAATATATTCCTTTGTTGAAGGCTTTTGTTCTTACTTTAACAGTTTGCTTCATGTTGGAGATTATGGGGAGAACAACCTTCTGTTCTTTCAAGCGGTTGATGAGAAGATTGATACCACTGACATGTCTGTAAAATAAATAGCCACAGCCAGAAGCTGGCTGGTATAGCTTAGCACAAAGACAACAACTAGCCTGGCTCAGTCCAAGGACAAATAAATCAACCTACCAGAACCTCTGAGACTCACTAATTAGAAAATTACACATGATTATTTAATCCAAAGGGTTATGTGCCAGACTGCTTCTCCGCCAGGTGAAGTAACATGTTTGAGTTCTGGACAACAGTTCCTTTACTTTTCTAAACATGTTACTTTGTGTTCTTTTACTTTGTGTAATATATGTTTATGAAGACAACACACAAAACATTATATATGCTTATATACAAGTTTCCTGATTTACCATTATCTTTCCATTCTAAGAAAGCAGTCTCAGACTGTATAAGCCTATGTAGTATCAAGATATACTGGCTTTGGCACACACAAATAAATGTGCTTTTATTTTATGTGCATACATTTCATATAATGAAATGTAATGTATGTACACATTTGTATATGGGAAGTTAGTTTTCATTGATTGCTTATACACCATGATTTTCCTGTCAGTGTAAAAGCAATTACTGTTACAGAGCATTGGGCAATTTACTATTGATGGCCAACAATCATTGTTAAACTAATTCCGATGCACTGAACAGATGTAAAGTACAGTATAAGTGGTGGCTTTTATCAACTGGATGTCATCTAATTTGCACAAAGGTGTCAAAATTAAGATACCTATTAGAGCTACTTCAATTGAGTGCATTTAAACCAGGTTGAAGGGTTATACTATTGCAGTACATGAAATTGGTAGCTATGGTCTATGTGGGTCCATTGACATATCACCATATGTTTTGTTTGGCACAGTGTTAAGTTCACACTAGTCTTTTTTAAGATAGCATCCTGGTGCAACAGATTTACAAGTTAGTCTTCTTGTCCCTAGTGATGACACAGACACAGAAATGAGATGGAGCTGATTTTGCAAATGACACTGACTGTGGAAAATTCAATACTTCAGATTTTCAACCTTAAAAAAAGAGAGAAAAAAGAACACACAGTTGTACAATGTTGTGTTCTGTGACACAAATGGCAACCTGCAAAAAACTACTCCACACATCTACACTACCTTGACATTACTCAGACACTTACATGGAACCCTGTCATTTCTGATCTCTCCGTCAATCTCAACAAAACAGAGTGATTGTGTTCCAACAGCAGTGGGGAAGATGTATGACACACCATGCTAAAGTAGCTTTGTGGTGGTTTCATGTACAACATAATGATACACATACCGTTCAAACCAGCCCAACAACATCTGACATCTGGAAGGTTATCAGCAGTGCTACTTCAAACTTTTTCAATATGCAGTAAGTCTGATGTAACCTTGAGCACTATCACACAAAGTCACTAGTGTACTGTATTACTGCAAATCATAATGATTCACTTTTTGCTGTTGGTGATTGGGATAAGCAACACAATTAAGAATGGTTTTAGAATTAAATGTTTTTTCGCACAATCACTGGTGATTTTATGGTTCATTTTCAGAACAATTCAAGTTAAGCAAAACACTCGATGTGAGGTAAGATTTCTTTAAAATAACTCAAACCCTTGCACTGCAGCAGTCAAACATGATATATCAAACTTCACAGCAGTGTAGTTGGAAGCTACTCATGAAACCAGACCTTGACAAACCACCACTCCCACCAAGCAGCCTAAAATGTAATACACAGTGAAGCACTATATTTTATTTAAAAGCTCCTGTTTTTAATTTAACAACTACCTTGTATTTAAAAGTGAACCTGGCTGCTGGTCCCTGCTGTCTGACATCAAAATGATCCTTGCAGATTTTGCAATATACATGGTGGTTGGGCGGCCAGGGACGGCAATTTCAACTAAAAGTAAAGAAACAGCATGAAGCTCTCTCTTGTGCCTGTCATCCTCCTATGATTCTCTGTCAGTTTTATCATCAGACATATTTTTTACTCTAGAATATATGAAAGAAAGATACATGATACATGTATTTTCAAGATCACACTGACACCCTTATACATATATGTATATATATATATATATATATATATATATATATATATATATATATATATATATGTTTGTTTGTTTCTGTTGTGCTCTGTTTGTTTTAGTTTAGTTTTGTTTTGTAATTCTCTTTTTCTCTCCTCTAATGCTATAAGCATTTAAATACATACATTCAAGAATAGCTACTGTCTTGTAAGCCCATGTGGGCTGGGCACAAAAAATGTGCATGACACGTAAATAAAAATAATCAATCATATACATTTACATTTGCTGGATGAATGATGTTCGTTCAATAAAATGAAAGTTTTCAAGTTTGTTTACATGTTCATCCTTACCCTAAATGCCAATCTCTTATATTGCCACCTAGGAACTACATTGAACCAATACCAGAAACAGATAGCCAGAAAACAATTTGGCTAATAACCTATGGAACTAATCCCACCAAGTTTGCTACAGTAGGACAGAGGCCTGGAAAAATAAACCCAAAACCATGTCAGTAGGCCTACAGAAAGCAGTACTACCACTGTCATCATGTTAGCCATGGCTAGTTGCAAGCTAGCAAACAGATGCTAACTAGGCTAACCATCCCAATAAGTTTGCACATCGCCGATTCGTCATCTGAGTCTGGGTCTGACTGAGGCTCAAACATATGCCTGCGTTTCTCTCATGTTTCCTCCAACAGTACCCATCCTGACATCCTGCTCTTTTAACAGTCGTGGAAACCTTGTCAATACAGGGAGAAAAGCTTTCACTTATCATGTGGGAAAACGATGTTAACCAGAATATTATTCATATCAGAGTATTTATAGATTTTATTTAGAGTATACTCCACAGTATGAAGACTGACTATATTTCACAATAAGACTTCACATTGTGCATTGCCTCTGTCAGTCCTCCTCAGTAAATCCATGTCCTATCTGACATCATGGATCCGATTCCTGCAAGGAAATGTAGAGTGGAGCTCAATAGAGCTGGGCCGTGAAACAGCTCAAGGGTGGTGGACAGTCAAAAGCGATTAGACAGGACCTGGTAGGTCTTCATTAGAGAGATCAATGTTCAAGTACAAGCTCATTATTTGTTCCTAAATCAGGAAATAAACTTGGATTGATGAGTGAAGTTTAGGGAAAAGGGCAGTTGGTAGAATGACAGAAAACACACACATGAACCCAAGACAATTAACAGGGCAGAAAGAGGCCCGCCATGCCTCCACTGATAAGGAAAGCCAAATCCGTGATTTAATCTTTGCCCGTAACTGAGTTAATATTATAACTTGATTCGTGTACAATAATAGTAGACTTAGCTGTGTGTATAGTGATGCCCCAGCAGTGACTGGGGGAAACAGCCTTCTACAGCTGGCCTCGGTGATAGAGAACACTGTCAAGTATTGTTAATGTTACATGCCATCCCTAATACTGATTAAATACTGGCTGAGTGAGTTCTTGTAATAAATGAGAGCTTCCATACAATTTTAAGACTGTTGAGTTGTATGATGAGTGATGAGTGGTGTAGGTTATGTTTGTGAGAGATGATGATAATACAAACAGGCAGATGGATTATCTCTGCTGCTGTCATTAGGACTAATGTTGCATTGCTGTTTTAAATTCAAATGACACAGAAGCAACTACCTGGAAAACAGAGCAAACTCTGCGCTCTGTGTATAGCTACACTCTTATTTTAAATCACGGTAAAAATTAATTAGAATAGTGAGAGATAACAGAGTGTGTGTGATGTTTCAAAGGTTAGATGTTCAGGCCATTCAGCTTAACTGTTTTGCTAACCCTAACCCTCACATTAGCAATCGAAAAATAACTGTTGCTGAATAGATATTGTTGTAGATTAGTTTAAGTTACTGTTAAATATATATATTGTACATATTATATAGCACAAGTCAAATGCTCAGAATTTTTGATGCAGACAAATAAAGTAGACCTACTAAATTCCTATTTTGATTAATAACGAATTAGTTATTAAGTAGTCTTTTAAGTGATACAACCATAATATTTCTTAAATAATTTATCAATCGATAGATTTCCATAACTCTGCTTATACGGAGGCAGCTACCCCTTTAACATCTCTCAGGCCAGAGATGCTGTGGGCAATGAGCATTGGTAATATTGAATTAGCCAAAGACAGACAGGCCTACTATAAATCTTTCAATAACATCTTCCACACACAGTGAACGATACATTCAGAAACATCTTCCTACTGTTTAATAAAATTATGATGCAATATGCTTTTTTTTCCTAGCCCTCGGCAATACTACTGTGATGCTCTTGAGCACAGATTTCAAGTCCAACTGCTTCAACATCCCTGGTATGATCTGTGCAGCTTCCAGTTGTGAATGTGTATCACTGTAAAAGAGAAACTGACCTCGATATGTAGAGGTTAAAAAATAACACAGGCTCTTAATTTGAAACATGGCCAAAAAGGAAGCAATCTGAGAAACTACTACAGTATGTAGAGGTAAATTGTACAATACTGTTTATCACCAAGTGAAACTGCTGCTGTGGCCGTTTCACCCTGAGAAACTGTGGCCCTTCTTGTCACCCTGAATGCCCGCAACCCTCTGTGAGGCTCCGATGATTACTCCTATCACCAGGGTGAATGGTAGGGGAGGAGATGTGCACCCTCCAATGATACCAATTCCCGGTTGTTGGCATGCTGTGCTAAATTCCACCATTTTGAAGCATATTTGTGCATGCTGGAAATAGGCCTTATGCAGATTTATTATGACAGCTGGTACTCTTAAGATTGAAATGCTACACACACAGATCTGTGGGCCAATTTTTTTAAGCCTTGAAAAACATACCCAGCTGAAAATACTGAACTGAAAATACTTCTCCTCTATTGTTTTGAAAATTGATTTGTGACCTATAAAAATGTTTGAGTGTAATATATGTGCCTGTTTTTCTTTACTTAAATGTATTTGAGTGACTAATCACCTCATACTGCAATGTACATGAGAAATTACATCATAAATCATGTTTTTCAAATGCTGCATGACTGAATCCACCCTCTTATGCACCAGATGGTAATCTTGCTGTTGTCTCCATTTTGGACAGTGTACCTGTTTTTGCTTGAATTGTGTCGTAGTAGCTAATCATTGTCTACCCTGGAGGCACCAATTGCAGGACTGCACTCTGTGTCTGTATTGGTGTGCTTGTTGTCGTGAACAGGTCACCAATCTCTGGAGGCTGACTTCATGGATGAAAGGTTTATTTTCCACTCAGACTGGATTTTAAGTCTTGGCAGTACTGATACTGGTCACCCTAAAACACTGTTTGATGACTAAAAGGTAGAGTGGGTGTAGGTTTTTTTTCTCCTTGTTGTTACTATTATTGATTTATACTTTTGTTTGAGTTTTGATGATGAGAGTTTGGTTAAAACTGTGATTAAAACTTGATTTCCATTTGATTGGAGGAGATAAACTAATACTGAAGTAGCTGTTGGGCCTTATTACAACGCCTGGCTTGTCAACTAATGCTAAATCCATAGAACTCTTTTTTCTGATTCAAATGGACATCGTAAAGTTTAAAAAGATGTCAATCATGTCAGCCTTCATTTTGCAGAAAGGTTTCACTCAGTGTCAATGAGGAGCTGAAACAAACTGTCATGTGTGACATTGTCAGTGTGGATAGAGATGATTTTTATCCGAGGTAAACAAAGACTGGTGACTATATCATGGCAAGTTTGATGCTGTGGTGTCACTAATTACACCATTTCATCATAATTACAGCAACACACTGTATTGTTTCTGTTTTAGATAATTGTATCATTTGGCCAGACTAGACCAGATTTCCATTTTATTTCCCCCAGATTAAACTGACTGGCACTGACTCATGTTTGTTGACCTGATGGAAAAGGGTTTGGTTTTCTTGGCTCTCTAAACCCTGTTCACTGCAGCTGAAACAAACAGTTACCCCTCTGCTTGCCCACCACTTGCCTTTCCACAGTCTATCTGACATCAGATCTACCAATCAATCCACCATCAACAACTTGCCTCTCCTGCTGTAATGGCATCTGCTCTGGAAAATCTGTGGAACACTTTTGGTGTCACAAATGTTATGGATGTGCTTTCACAAAACCATTATATCACAAATCATCAGTATAGGAAACACTCTTTGTGGGAAATGGATTATGTGTGACAAAATGATCACCACCAGACATGTCACAGCAGCCACCACTTGTGACTCTGAAATTAGCAAATTCCCCAATTCCTTGATGAAAAGGTGAAAACCTAATAAGGACTCCTGAGCATCAGTCTGCATTTAACAGCTCTGTTAACAGATTTTAACAGATTTATCTGTTACATCAGTTTCACACAAGTGCTGAAAAGTGAGGACTTCTGGCCCCCAGTGTATATGGAAGACCCCTTATGACACCTGTGAAACTAGTTTTGACTTAACCTTTGACCTCATCTTTGATCCTCACCATCACTATCGTTGCCAGATGAGCCAGATGTTACTGTCCGTTAAGGACATGGCTGAATCAAATTACCTCATCAACTTTTGCCTACAGAGCCATTTATAGACTTTACATACTAGTCTTAGAACTAAACTTTTGGTTTACATTAAATCCCCTTGTGCAAGACATGCAATTCACCAGAGATATTTGATGATATGCAGCATCTGTTTGACTGTCAGGTGTATCACTTATCCAGAACTGAGACATGTCAACATAATCTGAACAATGTCTAGGAGATGCCACAGGGGATTTGATCTACATATTTCTTTAGAGGTCCAGCCTGAAGTAGTTACCTCTTGTTGATGTTTTTATTTTATTTTGTGTATTTAGTTAGTTAGTTTTTGGAAAGGAATAAAAAAGTATCCCACATCCTGACACAAATAAGCTTGACACAGGATGGTATTTCACGCTGCATTCTCTGCATTCTTTCCCCAACTTTCTTCAGCAACTATTTGCTGAATCCCAACATAACAAATTAAAAACTGCATGACCAACCTTACTGAGAAAAAGAACCAAGCTTGAGGACCACAGAACTGTTTTACATCCATCTCAAGTGTTTGTGCACATGCAATCATGCTGCTGTAGCAGTCCAAGTTGGTACATGGTGGTGCTGAGGGGGCCAGATCAGCTCTGGATGCTGCACTTGGGTATTAAACAGCAGGGAGGGAGATTCTCTTTTTCCCTAAAGACTTGATTTATTGCCCAGAGAAATAATCTTTTTGGTCAGTGCCAGTGCTCCCAGAAGTCTAAGGGACTGGCAGGCCTACGGCACAGTGAGCACCCTTTACATTTCTGTTAATCTGACCATGAATTTTAATACTTTATTTTGATCTCCTTGGTTTACGTTTCTGGCCGGAAATGTGGTAAATTGATAAAACTGAGTTGTTTGAGGGGGTTTGAAGGAAGTTACTTCAATCTGTGGATAACTTGCACTAACTACTACATCTTACATTGTGATGATGTATGTTTGTTTTTTTTAACACATCACTGTATAAAATATCCCAGAATCCAGAGATCTAGTTGCTTATACTATACTGTAACCCCATATAAGTAGAAATCTGGACTGGATATGGGTCAGATAATGACATATGTCATATCAAAAATTGTCAAAATAAATAACAAATACAAGCCAGATTCTTGCACAGACCTACAGTAGCTACAACAGGATTTTTCTGGAATCTTGAGGTTTTGACACAGTGGATTATACACAAAAAACATTAATGGAAACTGTAATTGAGAGATGAATTGATAATGTTAATAATTGTTGCAGCTCTGCTTCTTTGCCATATTTGGGAAATTGTCTTACCTTGTTGGTGGTATTTGTGTGTTAAGGTAGATGATCATTTGCAGCACCAACTGGGCAAGCACAACATGGCAAAACCTTCAGCATGACAATACAAAGGATGTGGAATCACAGTTCCGGGTTGGACATTTTATGTTTGTGTGCATTTATTGGAAGAAAATCAGTTACAATCTAGATCTTGGTCAGCATGCTGTTCTGTCTCACTAATACAGTAACACTGAATTTACTATGTACAGTTAGAATTGGTTGGGAATGGCCTTCTGCCACCAGCATGTTGAAAAACACGAGAGCTGTAGGAGGTAATCAGTGAATGTGGCACAGCTGCAGATGCTGAGCAGCTGTTAATAGATGGACTTTAAATATTTGTGATCAGTATTTCTTTTTCTTCAGTGATCAGAGCAAATCTCATCACAAATCTTTTGCTTTGCTTTAGCAAAGCATTTCAACTGTTCGGTTGCATAGACTGTAGGCTATGCACTCTGTTTATGCAGCCTCTGCCACAGGCATCTGCCTCGTCCTCCTCTGCTGTTTTGATGATCATCTTTCCAGCACCACAATTAACACATGTCTGTACTGCACTGCTGCCCCCTGCTTATGGACTGTGGTAAACAAAACCATATTGGCAGCCTTATTGTCAATGCAGGAGGTGAGAAAGACATCTGCTTCTCCAAAAGCTACACATCTCGCTTCACAATCACTAAGTTGTACAAAATATTTTGTAGACTTAGTTTGCAGTTTTTACATATTCAAGACTTCAAACACATCTTATCATTTCCATAAAAATCATCTATTCTATTCCAAACAATGTACAAAAGTAAAAATGACAGAAGCTGTCAGTGTCTCCTGCAGCCTCTAGACACTTGTTCATTCAGCGCTGTTGTTTTGAGTGTCAAACAGACAGGAGAAAAGTCGACACATAATATACAATAGATGGCACTCTCAAGACTGCAAAGATACAAAGGAATATATCCAACACATTTGCATTCATTCCCAGGGGAGGTGCTCCTCACAGCACATCTAGGCAGAAAAACAGCCTATTCTTAGATTATTCAGAAGAAGATGTGCTTTTTCACATACATAAAATATGTTGTTCAAAATAAAAAATATTCACCTGCTTTAATCTCACCTCCAATAGTGAAACATTTTTATGGAAAAGAATCTACAATTGAATGGGCAGCTTGTGGTATTGATAAAATAAACCACATTTTACTTTGGTCAACTGTTTGGATTTGACTGAAAGCTGTATTTGAAGAACACACATGCTGGGCAAACAATCAGCATGATCTTCTCACATATAACCATCACGCTCTGGTTTTAAGTATGTAGCTCCATGACGGGGGGAGGGAGTTTAAGGGGTCTGCTTGAAGTGATCAGTGCACATGGTTGTATCAAAGGTAAATAGTTGGGTGGCAAAGCCAGGGAAGTAGGGGAGTAGTCTGCTGGATCTACACAGCAGCCAATACTAATAAGGAATAGCTAAGCCTTCAGTGAGACTTAAAGCAGCTTACAGATGAAGAGAGTCTCAATTTGGCTGCAATACCCCCACCCCCCCACCAAAAAAAAAAAAAAAAAAAAAACTAAAATCTTATGAGGCTTAGTAATTTCTTCACATATACTGTACGCCAGACAGAATGAAAATAAATCCAGCTCTGTTGAAATGCATCCTCTACTGCCTACAGCTTAGGTTGAGCACTTAATATGTAATAAAGGGAGCTTAATTGGAAAGGAGATGTAGACACTTTCATTCCTGGCTGATGAAATTTTATACAATGTTAACATTAATGCAAGAGTACCATCCATATCCAGCCCTGTCTTCATGAGATTTAATTTCCTCTAGGTGATATATATTTGAATTCAGATGGAAGTTGGCACTTAAGCTTGGTTCAAAGCTTCAGATGAGCAGTACACCTGCAGAAACATCCCATCACAGTGACAGGAAATGTTGTTAAACTGTGTGTGCGGAGTATTTAACTTTCTGATAAAGTTATGTTACTTTTTTTAGTTTTCTTTTCAAGTGTAATCCATAACACGCTCTTGTCTGGAACAAGACCTGAATACCTCAGTGGTGCAGATCTGATCTGCTCACTGTGTAGAAAGCAGCGCTGTTACAGTAGCATGTAGTCCTCATGTTTACAGTAGTCAACTTCACTATCTAATATCATTCTGACCCCCAATTAAAAAGTGGGCCATCCAAATGCATCCATAAATGGAATGAAGCTTTCAAAACGAATTGTTTTTTTGGGGAAAAAAATACTTAATCTTAATCTTTTCATCCCAAACCCAAGCAAAATAAAAGTGGTAGAATTTGTTATGTTATCAAAAATTCATGGTAACCCAAATTTGATATTTACAGTTACATCCAGACATTTGGATGGGTCTAAATTGTCTCTCCCTTTGCTAATACCAGCTGTTTACATTCTTCTAATCATTCAGCTTTGCTGTATTTTGCCGCATCTCCACAACCACAAATTTGAATATCTAAACAGAACAGGCAGATTAAAGATCTGTCATCTTAACCGAGCTGCTCATCATTTCCTCTAAGTGTCTCTGACTAAACCAGGTAAATTCCATCTCTCTCCTTTCCTCTTTGTTTTTGTGATGCTCGCATACAATCATCCCAGAACTTTCATTTCCTGTAGATATGTATTCTCCACTTTTTATTTTGATTACATTTGTCCCCATGGGCATGAAGCAAACTGCACCTGAGAATTGCAGAACAGTTTGTATCAAATAATCCCTGGAGTTACAGCCATAAGGATGTACTTTCCATTCCTTTTTGTTTACATTTTAGCATAGTCGAGAAAACTATTTTGGGTTAATATTGAAACTTTCTGGGTCACTGAGTCAGGGCTAGAATATGAAAAATGTATTCAGTCAGTCAGTTGCAAGCTGCAGAGGGAAGAGGTAGAATTTCACTGAGTCTCTCCTCTCTGTTTACTGTCCTTGCATGGCTCTAGGGATGGCAGTGGCAGTCAGCCAGTCCGTTCAATACTTAGGACACCGAGTGAAATGTATTGGCAGCCACTGAATAGACTGCCATGAAATTTGGAAAAAGTATTCATGCTCCCCATGGGATGCACCAGTGATCCTCTGACTTTTTACCTGCACATTTGACATGTCTATATTGCAATTTGGTCAAACATTTGATTTTTTTCCCCTGCCTTTACAAAACATCTATAATGACATTATCCCCATAGTTTGTATGTTGTGGTAACACTAGCTTGCTGCATGGAAAACATGAAAAATACAAGCTGCACATCAGTACATTACATTGCCACTGTCAATATAATTGTGTGATCTGTCTGACAGAGTTATGGCTTCAGACACATTTTACCTTGGACATCTTCGAGCCTGCAAAAAGAAAAAAAAATCATAAAGGATTTTGGTCAAGTCTTTGTAATCTGTTAAGGCCAACAGTATTTTTTGAATGTGCTGTTTTGTGGTAGCTCAGTTTGGGTTTACGCACACAGCGCTCTTAAAGGTGGAAATACTGTGTAATGGGAAATGGGGTTTCCAAAAGGCCCAGGGACAAACAAAAGAGAGCATTGGAAGGACCTTGCTTGAAAAATGGATTTTTTTTTAAGAGTATGATGAGCAGAAATCACACACAGGAAGAAAAGGCAAGTAGATGCTGTAATGTACATGCAGATGTAGTATCAAGCAGCAGCATAGGGACATATAAATGATGAAAACAGGGGAAATGACTCTAGACTAGCTTACCTGAGACAGATCACCATATAGAAAAAATATATCTGAACAGAAATAGAAAAATACAAAGGAGGATTTGCCATTAATAAAATCCAGCATTTACCAACCTCCACCAGAGTGTTTCCCTTGTTTCAGACACTGCCAATTTGACTCTCCCATCAAGCGTGACAAGCTGCTGGATATATACTATCAAAAAGTTGAACTCATGTGACCTGGTCTCCCTAAGCATGAAGTACTGTAGCACCCTTCCAAGATCACTTAGAAGCACGAGATAAAGCACTCAACGCACCCTTCATGGCAGGACACACCACAGTGCTCTCGTTCCCCACAGCAACAGCCCCACTGCTTAATCTAATCAGTTCAAATTAACCTTAATACACACTGTGCCCCAGGCTTTTGACTCTGCTGTATCTCGCTGACACACCTTGTACAACTTCACCATGTTCCCCGCTGAATGACAGCCACGGAGCCTAACTTGAGTTGACACCGAGAGCTGGAGAAAAGTTAATTTGCAGATAATTTCGACAAAAGTGAAATGAGAGCAATAAAGAATCACTTAGATAGAAAATAGTGACATACTCTTACCAGCAAGATATCAAATAAACGTTTTTGGAAGGATCACTTGTTACACTTTGTCCTCCTACTGCTTTTTCTCATTTAAAAATTGCTAACAGAACAAATTCTCACTGTGAAATAACATGTTTTCCGCAACCACATGGGAACAAGGCTAAGGAGCAAGATTAAGTCATGAAGAGACAAATTGGTGGCCTTAAAATGCCTACAGGCTGCCCACTTGGAGATGTCAACAGCTAAAAACATTCACTGAGGAGGACACTAGGTACATAATTACATTATATTACACCCATGTTGCACCAGACTGGACACCCCCATGACCCGAGAACAGCCTGACATCTTTAGGGCATGGATTCATCTAATTATCCCTGCCAAAGCACTGCTTAGATAGTAGCAGGATGCTGCTCATTTTATACAGTGGCAGGGTCACCTCACCACATGCTACAACATTCATAATGAAATGGTCATTGTCGCTCAGTACGCAGTGTTCTGCTTAAAAGTTGGCCAGCGGGCTGCCTCTAGTCCTCATAACACTGATGGTGACTGTCTCCACAACATGCTGTTTACCATTTCAAACAGTGCTGTCTGCTGGATTTCTCACTGCTCCGCTGAATAAGAAAGACACCCACACTCAACATACTACGAGTACAACGTACAGCGGGTACTCAAAAGCAGAGGAACAAACATCAGTTAGGGTCTGACGGTTTTTTAAAGCAATTTGTTTTTGTTTGACACTTTGATTTTCCATGAAATAAGCTAGCATACACCATCACTGACACAGTGGTAAACATACACATGCTGATTTGCTATTCTGCTCTCAAAGTGGTGTGTACTTCACATTTTCACTGACTTTTCTTCTATCACAACTATTGTCTGTTAATGAATAGCAGTTACAGGAGTCTTAAATAGTGTCTTCTTTGATGCACTGTGACATGATTGTGACATTATTTCATCTGTATAGATAAAGTAAAGAGTCTATGTGTGACCTACTTTTTAAATATTTTAAAAGAATAACTCTTTCTGATTGTGAACATGGGTAATGAGCAATTTTTCACGGCACAGGCAATTGCAATTTTTATCACAGAGGCTTATGCAGATGTCCACAGTTACACTGCCATCAAGTGGTGAAAAATAGAAACCAGTGTTTAGGATGAATGTCAATCCTTCTGACAAACCCATTGTTCTCTCTGCCTGCATTCGATAAATGTCATGTTCCTCCCATCACGTTATTTTTCCATCAGCTGACAGCAACCTTCAGGTCTTTGGCTTAAACATGATTGTAGGGTTTTATAAAAATGGAGAAGAATTCCACCAGGGCAGAGCAGAAAATATATTATGACAATTTACTTGGATTCATGTGTATGATTTCTATTTTCATTGTGTGTGTATGTGTATGGTAGTAACAGATGATTCATTGGGGTTCAGAGATAAACTGGAATAGAATGGAGGAGGGTAAATAATCGGGTAAAGGCTGATGTGTTCTGAGTTGTCATACTGATAAAATGTGAAAATTGAAAATTGGTCCATGTAAATGTGTGTGTCTACATGGAGAGAATCAGACCAACGTGCAGTGTGCACCATGTACGACTCTGAGTTGAGGCATTTGGTTAAATGCATAATAAGTGAATAAACAATGGGGAAACCAACCTGCCATCACACACCCACACCAGTCACAGAAACAAAAAAAAAAACAATTACTTTGTCACTGAAACTAAGTTTTGCTGCCATCTTCTGGTAACAAGGTCTCATTGCATTATTTACATCAAACCTTCCTTAACTGTTTCTGTTTTACATAAGCAAAACAACAGAAAATTAAAGACAAAAATCCACTTTTATGTTTTGGTTGAGGAATTAAGATTTTTTTCCCCCTCAGATTTCTCTAAGATAGTCCAAAATTCAAATGGCTTCAGTGAGCTACTAAAAAAACACCAGTTTAGCTCTGATTTAAACTGTGGTTTTGGGGGTTAAAGGTGACTTCATTAACACATAATCAACCGTTACAAGCTCTACACTTTGTCACCTGTTCATTAGCAGTATATGCCACTCAAAATCCAGTATTAATACTGAAAGCACACCACAGCTTAACATAGGTCCTCTCACATTAAGGCTCCCAGGCAGCATACACACAAACAGGGGTTTTTTGTCCATCAGCTTGAGCCATTGTTTAATTCTGGGCTAAGCTAACCTTGCAGCAGAGACTCGTTGATTTCTGCACAGATGTTAGATTTTTTTTTTTTTTTTTTTTAAGATTTTTACTGCCCACATAGTTTAAATTATTTCAACTCAAAACTAAAAAACAGCTTAAACCTGAAAATGTTTGCCAAACTGTGTACTAAAACAAGCTTGAAGGACTTTCCTACTGCTGTTATGTCAAACTTCACTGTCACCACTCTCATTCATGCCACCAACATGGCCCACCCAGAGCCACTGTTAGGCTTTTTTAGGCTGTTTTAATTTCATTTAGAGATTAACGCCAAGTGCTTATTCTGTCACTGAGCGAGCAAACTACAAGGCAAGTAAATGCACCACAGCCATCGGATGTCAGGAAGCCAATATATCATTGCACAGCCTTCCCAAGGACACACAAACATTAAAAACCAGTGGCTAAAGTTCATTTTGTCTGAAAAACCAGTGCATTTTTCCTTAGCAGCACAGCCATGAACCACTCCACCAATTTCTTCTTATATGGATATAAAAACCCTGCAGAAATGTAAAATAATGGGACCTTTAATCTTGTGTCTCTGTAATCAACATGTTTGGTAAAGGTTGTTGAAAACATGGAGGAATTTTAGAAATAAATAAATAAATGCAGGACAGTTTGCCAGAGGGCCACGTTCATAACTAGGAGGTTGTAAATCTTGACCTGCCTAATATTTCTGTTGAATGTCACGATGACTGAAATATTGTTAACTTGTTTTGCAGACAGAGAGGAATCCATCAAAATCAATGCAATGCCTTGTACAGCTTTCATTGATGTTGATACCCAAGGACTAGACACCCTGAGCCACCTCAGCCCAGTTTCTGTCACTGAAATGTTAAATATATTATCCGACATGAAGATGTTCTCTTGCTCATTCGATACAATGCCAACAGAGATTTTAATTGGTGTAATTGAAACAGTTGGGTCCAGGTTGCACTCAGCTTTGAACAGCTCCCTGTCTCTGGGATGCATCCAAGACTCGAATCTGCTACTGTTCACTGCCACTCCTCAAAAATAGCCAAGTGGTTCTTGAAAATTACAGACCTGTGTCAAAAAAACTACCCTTTATCTCCAAACTACTTGTTACTACTAATCAAAGCTAAGCAATGTGGTGCTGCTGTGGAAGAAAACAGACATTTCAAAGCAGCCCAATCAGGTTTCTGTCAGTTTTACAGCACAAAGACCCCCCCCCCCCCCCCCTTTAAGTATCTAATGACCTTTTAATCATGCATGATTCTGGTATGAGTTGTATTGTATTATTGTTTTTTGCTTCAACTAATTGCTGCCTTTGATACCATCAAGCAGGGCATGCAGGTTCTGCTCTGAGTTGGATTTTTCAGAAAGAAAATCCTGTGTCCATTAACAACCATTTGTCTTCATTTGCTACAATCAAGTATGGGGCATCTCAAGGGCTAATCTTCTCAACCAAATTTATTCTATCTTTATCCTCTCACAGTATTGCCTTTCACTGTTTTACTGACAACATACACTTGTACGTATGCTAAGCCCGCTCACCTCAGTATGCTGAGTTCTCTGCAGGAGATGTATGTAAGGCATTGACTGAGAATCATCTGCAGCTGAACTAAACCACAACACATACTTGCTATTAGCTGGAGCAACACAAACATACAAATACGGCCATCTACTGGATCCCTCTCTGAATACATACAGCCTCCTGATAGAAATCTGAGCATGCTGTTTGACTATAGCCTAAGCTTTGATTAGTTTTATAACTAATACCAACATTTTTGATCAATAACTTAACTTTGCCAGCTCTGACCTATGTTAAGCTTTACAATAACTAAGAATATTTTACATGCTTTCATCTCATCGCATCTGGATTACTGGGGCTTTTTTATATAAAAAGTTCAACTTTAGACCAACAGAAACTTAACCGAACACATTCCCCAGTTTTGACCTACTTACAGTGACTTCCTTACCATTTGTTTTAACATAATTTTAAATATTTGCAAGCCATATACCACATCTATAGTATATCCTCAGATACTTTGAAATAACAGCCTTGAGGCTCAAATATACACAACTGGAGGAGATGCAGCAAGCTTAGTGTGTGGATTTGTTTAAATCTAGGTACAGAGTATGTTTTTTTTTTTTTGTTTTTTTCATATGAGCTTAACTGATTTCATCTGACTGTTTTTATGTTTTTTCCTTCTCCTTTTTGTGGTTTCTTTAATATGCATTCTCTTATGGCTTTGCTTTAATGCATTTCCAGTTTCTATGTGGTTCTTTCTTGCTAAGTGAAGCACTTTCCAAAAAAGCCTTGGTGCTATATTATTATCATCATTATTTTGTGTGTATGTTTTTGCCGTTGTTGTGTACATGTCTTGTTGTTTAATTGCCTTACTACTCATGTTGGACACAGAAGGTAATTGTTTAGATGCAAAGATGACCAGATGGGAGGAGGTAGCAACTGGAACTGACAACTTATAAACTGCCCTGTTTAAAATATTAGACTAGTATACAGAGTACAACAGAATAATATAAATACTTCATGAAAGCACCACAGATAAACCACCACTTCTGCTGTTGGCAATAGATGATTTGGCCTTTTTTGGAGCTCTATCTATTGGCTCATGTTGCTTTGCAAACACTGTTTGGCAGTCCTCTTTTTATACTTATATAACATTTGCCAATTGTCATTCAACCTAATAAGATTCATGTTTGCTGCAAATGTTTTACAATTGAGGTCTTTGTCCTTGAGGCTTTTCCTATGGCATGCAACCCCTGGATTGCATTTAGCGTCCAACGCGAACCAATTAAATCATATTTCTTTAATTAAATTAACATCAATTAAGGACATAGTTAAATTGAAAATCTACATCATGCAATGATAATAATAATAATGTGCTTCAAAGTAAGCAAAGCATCATCTGAACAATCAGCTATTAAAACTGAAGATTTGCACAGCTGACTCCCATTAAGTCCCACAGCCCACTCGGCAAGATTCATTAACCGTATTGAATCACAACAAGCAAATTAAGAAATGTGCCAGAGCATTGATGACACCAATGTGAGGCTATCAGTTAAATGAAAGTTTTCTTGATAATGGTTTCTACCAACATTTATGTTGAAATTAAGATAGTTAGCAATCATGATACATTAATATTTGTAATTATACTCTCTCTCTCTCTCTCGTGGGCAATGTTAAGGAAAAGATGGGTCACACACGCTGCTTCCTAATGCAAAAATTACTCTTTTCCAACATCTCTATTCAAAAATAATATCCTACTTTGAGAATAGTTTCAGTAAGAAGTGAGCTCTGCTTCCACATATAGACCCCTGCACCTATATGCACAGTATACGGTTACATAATGTTTTATTGAACATGCAGGTGACTGTTGGAGAATAGCTGTCAACGTGCTATTATGTTATTTATATCTGTCAATGTGCAATGTTACTGACACAACAAGTGTTTGCCACTGGAGTGAATGCAGTAGAAACAGGTATAGGTAAACAGGTATACACAGTACTTGTCTGGGAAGAGATGTTTACACTGGTCACAATGAGAGATTGACAAAGCCGTCACTTCACTTAACAGAAATGACTTGTGGACAAAGGCCTTCCATATAGGTTCAAAAACTAAATCACAACGTACAAATAAACAAGTCTTTACATTCCCTGTTCTTCAAATCTGTACTGTACACCAAAGACATAGTAAACTGAGCTATTTAATCCTATTTTTAAATATCTATTTATCTATTTTCATCCAGTCATTTTTGTATTGATATTGGACAGGTAAAGGAAAGAATAATAACCCAATCAACGTCATTATGCATGCAGGAAACCATTGTGTTTTACCTGTATGAGTGGCCTGCAGCTGATTTTTTTAATCATTAATGCTCATTCAGTCACAATATGTATGTGATAGGCACAAACAGTGACTTTTGCATATGAGCATTCAAGGGTAATCATTATTGGTGGTTATGCATGTGATACTGTATACACTGTACTGGCTCACCGGGCTTTCTGAACAGTACTCTTTTTTTTCCAGGTCACAAGCCATTTGACAAACTGTGACATTTTCATGTCTTTGTGGTCGCCCATATCACAACTGCCTATAAATCCCAAACTCTGTTACTCAGCCTACTGTAAACAACCAGCATTGGAGGCAAAGAGATGCTATTGTGCTGTCTCAGCATTTACCAAAGGACAGTGCTACCCTTAGGTCTTATACTTAAATGTCATACTGTAAAGAAGGATGCTCCCACTGTTATGTCTACGTATGACAAACTGATATCAACCTTTAGCTTTTGTGGCATGACTGATCACTGCTGTTTGGAAATTTGAATTCCACACTTTGCTTGATTGTATTTTATTGATTAAACAGGAAAAAAGAGGATTTGTTTCAAAACTCCACTCTCATAGCTATTGTTAATGTCCAACTATATGATAATTAGACAACAAGATAAGATATTAAAGCACAGTCTCTGATATGTATAAGAAAGATAACTGAATCTATTGAGGATCGCTTCTTTAAAATGCCCTACATGTCCTGTAACTGCTGATAAACATGTCTCATTAATTTATAGTAGGACTGTCTAATGGCTTTTAAGGGTTGTAAACATCAGGCTGTTATCCTTTTGGAGACAGTGTCATAGAGCAGGTTTAGAAGAGGGTCAAGAGGACAGCGAGGCACACTTTATTGACAAGATGATTTCCAAGGTAGTCTGCAGGTTCCTGGGTCGCTCTTGTAATTAAGCACATACTCTCAACTCAAAAGCCTAGACTGAAAAAAATATTCTATTAATAAGCTGAAGCTTTGAAGCTTTGGTGTCGTCCTTCACCTATAAGCTGCTCTGGATGAAAGCGTCTGCTGAACGAGTAAATATAACTAATGTATAAGGAATTGTTCTGAAGACAAAAGGGAGAAAACATGCCCAACAACACAACATTGTTTAGCTGTGACCACAACCACTGTGATTTGATGCAGGACATTCTGCCTTCCAAAAAAATTAAGATATTTCCAGAAAAAGTGTAAATGCATGATTCAATAAATTACCCATAAGCACACAACAAATACAAACAACAAAAATGTGTTTACTTAATAGGTGTTGCTGAATCCCTGTGATGATCGGCTGTTATAGGGAAAAGGTGCTTTTTATCTCCAGCTTGTTTCTCCAGCTGCAAGACAGTGTGGACATAACTAGGGGCAATTTGATATGATAAACAACAATTTAATGACAGGTTTTATTTTTTTGTCTGAGGAGGAACCTCTGCGACAGACTGACGTCTAATAAAAGCCAAATATTGGTCATACTGTGATAAAAACATAGCCAGAGAAATGGAGTAGCCCTTAATGAGGGGAAATGAAG
Organism: Trachurus trachurus; assembly: GCF_905171665.1. Lineage (NCBI taxonomy): Eukaryota > Metazoa > Chordata > Actinopteri > Carangiformes > Carangidae > Trachurus > Trachurus trachurus. The sequence continues at coordinate 12,320,124 of NC_139903.1, read as the reverse complement.
CATACATTCCTTTCACGGTCAGACAAGTGCTGAAATCAGTTTGTTAAAAACTTAAGACAAGCATGACTACAAATGACAGGGGGAGTTTAACCAAAGCACCTTTTATGGTCCACTGATACAGAGGATACAGTGCTGCCCTGCTGGGGTCTCATTCCAAGCAGCATAAGCCACACAAAGGCTTCTTCAGCCATGCTCAAATATCTCTGCTCTCCTAGGGTCCGGCTTCCTTCTCTTCCAATTGTCTTGCGTACAATTGTCTTGTATAAGCTCGTGCGCTGAGAGCGGCAGCCCACTATCAGCTCTGAATTAATTTTCATGGAAAGTCTGCAGGGGGGTTTGACACCTAGAAAGGAAGTATTTTAATGATGAATGGTAAATATTTTCATAAAAAGATGGGAAAAAGAGTGACTCCTAGTATTTGTTAGTATGTGAACTTGCAGAATACAAGATAAAAGTTACAAATATGAGCCCAATGCAAAATGTGATACAGTAAGTGTGGATATGATTCTATTTGTATTGTATTTCAGTGACTGTAAGATCATAATGGAAGAAGTCCTCCAATCCTTTCAATCATTTCAATCATTTACCAATCATAATTAAAAATACAATATTAAAAGCATCAATAGATAAACTCAAAGGTTTAGTTGAGTTAGATATTATCAGTGACTGATATTATGTTACATAATGAAGTTGAGCCTGTCAATATTAGCACATCAATACAGCAGCATCCCACTGGTGTGGGTCATCAGGGTCGAGCTCATTTCATGTAAAGTTATGTACTTTGTCAAGTTATTCCAAACCACAGGCACAAAAAGGTCACAAACTTCATCTGAAGGGATGTGGGAGGTTTAGGGGAGGGTTTTCACTTATTTTTATTGCATTTTGTTTTTGGTTTGGGTTATGACTGAATGATATGTTATAATATCAATATCTGTGACTGTATGAAGTGACATTGTACATCTGATAAATCTCAGTTAAAAATCAGGTGGGAATGGATATCTATGACAGTGCATTTAAAAAGCAACCGTCAAAAGATGTGTACAAAGTAATAAACATCATTACTACCACACACTGAAATTAGTCATTTAAGATTTTCAGCTTACTTCAAAACATAATGAATATTAATTCAAATAAATTAATTACTTGTTTAAATCAATTAATTATAATAAAACATTTGGCATTTGCAGCAGTCATAAGAAATCATAAATACTGCACCAGGACACAGATTGCCACCCTGTCTCTTAAATAGTACATTCATATAACTCATTTGCAACAGCAAATACAAATTGTCGGAAATTCAATTGCAATTAGTGGATTATGTTTTCTATTAACTTAATGAGGAACTGTTGTTAATGTAGCCTTCTTATTTGTTGTCACTTGTCCTACAATTAAAAATTAGAAAACATACAGAAAACTTCATTTTGTACGACATTAACCACTTCTTGTGATTATAGCGCTGCTAAACCTTTTTTTTTATAGCTATGCTGAGGCACTCACAGCTCTCGGTTAAGACTGGGGATAAATTGTAGTGTGGTTTAATGCAGAAAGTGCTCACAGTGAAAAAGTACTGCCACTTCTGTTTGGCCTCAGTGTTTTGCACTGTTGGAGGAGATCAGTCCACGGTATATCCAGACCAAAACTTAATTCTTCATAATGACGTGGCTATTTGGTGTCTTTTATTATCAGCGCATATGCCTGAATTAAACAATTTGTTCAAGATATTTGTTTACACTGTCATGCCACTTCCTTTCCTTGGTTTAGGCATCTCTCACATTCTTGATGAACACTGAGCAAACAGAACATCAAAAAATTACAGAGCGGCATTAACACTGACTAACACAGCATGGCGAAAAATGGGAGAAAGAATTGCCTCTCAGCACTTTCACAGCCCTAGGAGATTTAAATAATAAAAAGCACTGGGCCTCTGAACAAATAGGATAATTATGGCCTACAGTCTTCCTGTCGCTCGTCTGGCACGGCCAAGCGGAAAGAAACATGTTATTACCACTCAAAGGTTCTGCAAGGAGAATTAGGAGAAATAAATGTTTCATGTAGAAGGATGGCTTGACGGTGAATCCCTCTGACCAAATCAACAGCCATGCTTTATTGCGTTCATTTATTCTATAGTGGTCCTATGGCAGTGACAGAAAGGTCCAGTGTGACACACCCACACACACATATACACATTAAAAAAACATTGTTAGCTTGGAGTGGCTTAGGTACGCTTCACTGTATTTGTAATATATTTAAATGATACCATATGTTTTATTTGGTTAATCACATCCTCATGGTGCAAAAAAAATATTAATGCTTCCATATAATTGTTTACTGCCTTTGATTCTGCACTTCAGTCAATGAAATCCAATATTAAAGCATCTAAAAACACTGCTCATTTCCAATCAGGCCGAGGATTCAAAGGACTTCCACTGATCAGTTCAGCTAATTGGACCTTTGTGGTGAAATAACTGGTTCTGTCAGGTCTTCAGAGCACAGGGACTCGGACCTTTCTGTCTGGTTTCTAGGTCTCACTCCAACATGTGTGCAGCTGCCAGCAGTACTGTTCAGTGGAACAGATGGTGTTGTAATGGAAAGAGCTTGTCTCCATTAGCTGCCCTGCCTTTCTGTAACACAGTCATTCAAGGCAGCCATCGCTTTCAGATTGGCACACTTTTCAAAACATAACAACGGCAGCACAGCACTATATGACCTTTATGTCTGATGCTACACAATGTGCCGCAAATGCAACTCTTCACATTTGATCCATTCCTCTTTTTTTCCCCCTTCTCCACTTTTTACAACATCAAGGACAGTGAATACACTGAAATAAAACACTTACTGATTTGTTTACGAATTCAGAGCTTGCTATGTGAATGAGGAGCACTGGCCTTTTGAAAGAAGAAAGAATTTCTGCAAGTCTTGGCTAACTTTTAACAGCTTTGGGGGTTTTAGACCAATATGTGGTGTGAGATACATGATCAAAAAATGCTTCAGACTAAAAAATCCTGATGTTTGTAATGAGGTTTTATGATCATCTAAATGACTTTCTGTCCTTTACATTTAGTGGCAAGGCTGTGCACAGAAAAATCACTTCTGGCCCTTCTACTTCAAATTTAATGAAAGCAGCGTGCTCTAATTCAGATGTCATATTCCTGCATGCCAAATTTACATCTTTCTTTTTTTTATAAATTTAGCTGGGGTAATGCAGACAGACCTTTCAATCAAAAAGCCACCTTCCACCAGACTTTGTGTATTAATTATGAATATGCTTTCAGGGCAAGGCCATCCAGATGTCTTGTGGCATCTGGAAAACCTTTTTGCGTCTTATTTCTGAATTCAGATTGTAGAATTCCCCAATGAAATGCAGGAGGATGTTTCCACAGTCCAATTAGCATCTTAAGCAATTAGAGAAGAGAAGAAGCCCATGGTAATTTTCAGTGCAGGCAATTTGAACCTAGGGTTAAAGCACACTGTGCAGTGGAATGCTTGCAGCGAGAGGGCGAACATGCTACCAAAAAACAAAACATTTTCATTTGTGCTGAGGAAGAGAACCACTGAAAAATAATATCATTGCAAGTCTTTCATAGTCTTGCACTCTGTTTCCTGTTAAAGCAAAAAAAAAAAAAAAAAGGAGACGTACAGTGGTGTAGCAATAATCCTGTCTCCTCTATCACATTTTCCTCCATACTTTTGATTTTATTGCTTGTTGTGTATTAACAGCTTTGTCATTTTCTCTGACGTTTGCTTTGCAAGCATAATCGTGTTTAAACTGTACACTCGCTCATATCCAACATCCTGCACATAATGTTCTCAAAGGCAACCCACACTTACACATGTCACAGCAACTCTCAAAGGCCAATAATGCTGCATATTTCAACTATGGTGTTTTAGCAGCACACCGCTGAAAAACAGCTCCATGCGGCTGGATAACAATGCAGATGTATTGAATAAAGGGAAAGGGGGTTTTAGTCATATATATAATGGTTTCTCAAATCTGCAATCAATGTCTGCATTGTGCAATGATGGTGAATGCAAGTTGTGCAAGTGCTTAATGAGAGATATACAATCAAGCACCCACACAGTTTATGGTGTCTTCATAGAAACAACACATTCATAAGAGGGGTAGATTTCTGTAATGATAATCACTAAATAATTATAACTTAGTTCATAGTCTCACGCTCGCAATCTGAAAACAACTATATTTCACTTTGTTTGACGATAATTACTTTTCTGATGGCCCTCCAGCAGTGCACAAATAGTCCGTAGTAAAGCAAAGCAAAGACGAGTTGTTGTAGCTAAATAGGTTTTTCTTTTTGATTCAACAAGCAAAGACATGACAGAAACACAGATTTCCATACACGCAGATAAGGACATGAGAATTCCAGCTCCTTCTTTTAACGGAGGTGATAACGCTTGATAAATGACCCAGCTGTTACCACAACACCACTGTGTTTCCTTTAACCAGCTTCAGAAACCTTTGTTAAAATCCTTGCACAGCACCTGAGGTGTTTCTTAAGCCTTAAGTCATCTGCTGCCTTAAATCAACAGTCCTCCATGCTACAAATTTCACTTCTACAACACTGCCTCGGTGTTTAAATCAAAAGATTGAGGGCACGAGAGGAAAATATTTAATTCTTTTTAACATCTGCTGCACACAGAGCATAGCCTATAAGACATCCGCTCTGATCTATATATCTGAGGCATAACTTGCCCAAAGACACCTGTGCTGGCTAGGATGCGCTGTCTTTATGTGCCCTATTTTATGCCAATTAAAAGATTCCTCCTGGATCTTGTCATATCTTGCATAAAGGACCAGAATCACCCAAAACTCTCCAGAAGAGATTACTTCACTTGAAGCATTTCGCTACCAAATGCTATCTAGGGGGGTGTTCCATATACCGCAAAAGATATTTCACATCTCCACACATGATTACAAAAACACATAAGATGCCAGGCAAGGAATGTACTGCTTGGTCCCTTGCCACTAAATAAGCCTTTTCTTTTTGCCAAATAATGCTCATCTTGCATCTTCTTGCAGAGGTCTGCAAAAACGCTTGGAAGCACTTGTGAAAATAATAATGCTTACAGAAGCTACCGGGTGACGGACATATGAGGTATTTTTGATTGGCCAGGTTCTCAAAATCACGTTTAAGGAGGATGTCCTGTAAGCGTATGCTTAACTATATCCAAAAGCTCATGGGAAAAAGTTAGGTAGTGTTTGAAATCCATAACTACAGTACGGGTTGAAATGCACATGGAATTCTTGGGAGACGGACTAATCCTTTACAGAAACATTTGTGCAATTAAATATTTGGCTCACTTGCTTTGCTTTCCCTTGTGAGTCTCCACTCACTGCAGGTTCTCAAAGGTAGGACTTGCTCATGGAAAATAATCCCTCCACCTTTTAGATTACTCAATTAACTGATTAATATGTGAGGAAGGATTATTAAAAGCAAAGTGCAATATATCTCATACCATGTATTGTAAGGCTGTCATGCGCTGTACTGGTTTGGTTATTGTATGAAGAGAGAGACCTTCTGCGCCTTGTAATCGAAAAGTCATATTACATCTTCCGTTGGTGGGTGTAGTAGAGTATCGGTTGTGTTTAGTCCTGCTATAAATAGATAGTGTGTGTGTGTGGATGTGAGTGTGTTTCATCAGATAAAAAAATGCTAAATTAAGAGTGAGTGCTGAAATGATGGATGTAAGTGGCTTAGATGGGGAATGCAGATGGCATTCTCTCCACCCCACCTCCGTCCCTTATTCTCTGTCCATCCCGCACCATGTTGCTCTCACACTACATTTCCTGCCACTGTCCTCTAAAACAGCCTGTACTATTCAGAGAAAGAAGCTTTTAATTGCATTTTCATGTAGGTGTTTTCTGAGGGTGTCGTTCCCCAGGCAGGGGGAAGAGTGCTCTGAGACGAGCTTTACATGCTCACTAGTGCAGTCAAGCCCCACCAGGGGAAGTGCGTCAGAGTGGAGAGGTGCTGGAAGTGCAGACAGCCCTGTAGGGACACTTGAAAAAGCCATAACAGCCAGTGTATAAATAAATGCATGGGAAAAAGCATTTTTCCTCGTGGATGAAAAGCCTTTAACCTTTTGGTCCACATAAGAGCAGAAATTGTTCTGTGACATTTAACTTGCATATTCCTCTTTTCTTTCTGGACAGATAATTTTGAGCTTTTATAGGTGAATCAGCAGAGACTTATTGGATTCCAGCAGCCTATTAAACATCCTCAATCTAGCCTCATGCGAGTGAATTTGAATAAATTTGGATGTTCCAGGGGAACACCTGTGAATTTTCACACGCGGTCCTTTTGCCCTTGGACAGTTTGTTCAGCTTTTACTGAAGCCTCACCGCTTTCTCCTCCTGTGCAGACAAAAATTGTCAAAAGACAGTTTGTTTCAGGCCCTAAATCTGAGATACCACACTGATGCATAATTGATTTGGAAAAGGACAGAAAAGGAAACTGTGACATAACCAGAACAGTGTTTGATGTTTAAGGGTAGGTTTACTGGTTTGAACAGATTTCTCAAATAATACTGAAAAGATGTTATTGCTCATAAGAACAGTGTAAAAATGGTCTGCAGTGAGAAATGTGGACAAGTGACTGTGAAATTGTTCATTTGGATCTCAAAACCTGCTGCAAATGCTGAAAGAAATGGATGAAAAACCCTTTTTTTTCGCAGATGTAGTGCCTTCATCAACACTCTAAAATGGTACGGAGTGAAATTAGATGTTTGAGATACCTTCGTCTGACAGCTGTGTTTAGTGGTGCATAACTAACGAGACAGCATAACCCGACACAAAAAGGCCCAATGAGTTATTTATGACCACATGATGCACAGGTATTTTCACACACTGGTGGTGCGTTTATAGTGTTATTGATGCAAATAATCCTTTGATACAAGCAAGCAGGCATGAAAAGGTTCAGTTGTTGTCTAGTTTTGGTTTTAAAAGATTCGTCAATCACTCTGACAGTGCTAACAGTTTCTGAGATTTTGACATTTGATGGTGGGTCAATCATTTTGCTCAGACTCGAATAACAAATTGTGCCTCCAAAATGCTACAGCGGTTAAGTGCAGAGGCTGACTGATCAATAGTATCATGCCACTGTACTGTATGTTTCTACCAAACGGCCGAGGGAATCGAGTACAGTCGCGCTGAACACAGGCATGTGTGCTTATCCAGGTTTCGTTGGATAAATAATGGTTAAAAAATCCACCTAGCCAGTTTCCCATCCACTGAAGTAGAAGAACAGCTTGGGGCTGTACATCACTGTGACATGACAGATCATAGACGTGGATCTCTGAGGGCTCATTTATAAAGCTGCTATACACTGAAGATACACCCTAAAAACTGTGCACAGCAGCTTCCAATTTCAGGCGAAGAAGAAGATTGAGAGAACAGGAATGTAGCCAAATGTGTCTAGAGAGGGAATAACACTTCTATACTAAATACAAAGAAAGAGCATTCACACCTAGGGCTACTTGCCAAGTTGCCAATTAACCTAATGAGCATGTCTTTGGACTGGGAGAGGAAGCTGGACATGGAAACTTCACACAGAAACATCCCGAGTCCAGAGTGCAAACGGAGCCCCCCCCTGCGAGGCCACAGTGCTACCCACTATATCACTACACTGCTGCAAAGATATACTGTAAGGAAATTAGGCTAACATGTAATTGCATCATTTACAGTAGGCTTGAGCATACTGGAGTGCATTATAATCGACCCTATTGGCCGGCATAGAAGGCACATCTATGAAGAAGGCTCTCCTTAGTCCAGCAGAGTACAAGAGAACACAATTGTCTCAAATGCTCAGGTCTATAGCATAATATATGATACACATAATAATTTAGTGCACACATTTTTCATTTATGATATGCAAGGCAATATATAAAAGGCTGCAGTTATCACCCTTAACATTTATTTTATATTATACCCTGAACTAGTAAGTCTTCTTACTTTCTGCCTTTATTGGACAGTTTTATAGTGTAGACCAACAGGAAATGAAACCACACATGGTATGTGCTCTAACCTCGCCTCCACCAGGATGCCCACAATCAAATTTTAATACAAAGAGTAATTTTTAAAGTAATTTAAATGAAACTAGTAGCATGCTGAGCAGTGAGAGAATACTGACGTATAAGGAGTAGTAATAATGTCTTCACACTGCATGTTAAGGTTGCTTAGACAAAGAGAAATGTGGTTATTATGGCTGAGCTACTACAGCATTAGAGAATATTTGTCTGGATGGTAAATTATAAATGTGTTCAACTACTGCAGCACTGTTAGAAAAAACACCAAACAAGTGTTTATTGTCGTTGAGTCTTTGTTACAACTTAAAGTTGTTTTGTATCTTAATGGTGCACGCTTGTGCTGAACTGCACACAGTTTATTTATGCTTCCTTTGATTATACTATTAAATAAACCGCATTAATAGTTAATGCCTGATTTATCTGCGCACTAAAGGCTTTTTCAACCCCCCATCTTCATTTCTTTATTTGTTTAGAGGTGTTAAGAAATAATATTTATTTTATATTTTTATTTTACCTTTATTTTACCAGGTTGTCTCTGGTAAATATATATATATATATATATCTTCTTGCGTCTTCAAGACATTCTAAAACATTTTTAGTAATAACAAGATTTCATATGGGGGACAAATTTATATTGAAATATTTTATTTATAAATTGTTCTTGAAAACTAAAGGCTCCAATGGGATTCTGTGACAAACAAAGGCATATTCAACATTTAGCAGATACATAAGTGCTTTATGACTAATTGGGCGACACCTAAAGTCATTGGGCCAAGCAGCTAGGTGTCTGACAAGGACGCTGCTGTATGCTGCACATGGATAGTGGTTTGATTTGGGACACTGTGCAATATGCAGATACCTTGTAAAGAAAACACACTGTAACTTCTCACTATCAAAGTGAAATGGCACTTCTATATCAAAATAAGATTAACTTAAAGGTGGAGTATAGGAGATCCTGGAAAAACGTTTCGAGCATGCTGCATTTAAATAATACACAATCCAAAAGACCAAGCCCATTTCTTCAGACTTTTCTCTGAAGCCACGCCTCCAGGACACAAGAACGCTCAATCCTTGTTTCAAAGGAGGTTAAATCGAAAGCAACTGGACTTAGTTATTTGTCTAGGAAGACGTTTCACCTCTCATCCAAGAGGCTTCATCAGTTCATGTACGCAGCTGACCAGGCTGGGACTGGTCCAACTATCTGGTGTGGAGACTCACTATTTAACCTCTTGTGTGGGCGTTTCACAAGGGTGATGATGTCACTGGTTCCCTTTTGTGCTCCAAGTGCCAACGACAGTCGTTGGAGTAACAGTCGTTGGTGGGAAGTTGGTTTCGACTTCGTTAGTGCCCTATTGTGTTCTAACGACAGTCGTTGGAGTCACTTGCCACTTGTGAACAGTGGTTGTTCTTTGAGGCTAGATGGTTGAGTCTCCTGGGAAGGGATCGATTTAACCTCCTTTGAAATACTATGACCTGGACAAATGAGAATATGCACCGGCTCAATCCTTGCTTTTTTTTTTTTTTTGCCATAATGGTACAACTGTCTTGTTGAATTTAGCAAGCTCGCATAAGCTCTTGCATTGTCTTTTCTGTAAACTGTTGATGACTCTGAGCATGTGCGATTAGTGTACGGAGAGGGGTAGGTGCAGAGGGGTGAGAAATAATGATAGATGTATTACAACTGAATTCATTTGTGGCGTTCAAAATGATTGGATGGTGTTTTTACAGGATTGTCTGTTCCACAGGTGACTGACATTTTTCATTTTGGGGAAAAAGCACTTAATCAGTTGCAATCTGGATTTCATGCAATTAAAGGGACAACGAGGAGTTTTAGAAAAGTGACGCGTTTTCACACTACATTTATGAGCCTCCGCGCACACCGTACATTTCTTTGACCGGCGCAAGACAGACTCATGTTTTCATTCATCAAGAATTAAAGTCAGAGGTTCGAAGACGATCACATACCGTCGTAGTTCCGACCATAAACGGCGATTCTGCGGTGTTATTCTCATGACTCGCCACGAAACCGAAAGTAAGGAAACGTTGGTCGGCTCGACCAGCATTTCCGCCACCACTAATAATAACAAAATAACGATAGAGACAAAACGATATATTTATCGAAAATGGAGCCATTAACAAGTGTGGGTAGCGTAGATTCATCCACATTAACGTGAGACTTTTTTATAACCAAATAGAAACTCCTCGTTGTCCCTTTAAGTAAAAGATGCTCCAGAAAAAGATCTCCTCCCCAACCTCTAACTAAAGTGCAACAACATACAGGACATACTGTACAGTGTAAGAAGAAGTTGTAGGAGAATGCGAGTAATGAGAGTAAAACAAGATAACATCTAAGTAATTTCCCTCCCCTTCTGGTTAAGTTTCAGTTATGGAATTTGCAAAGTTTGAAATTGTAACCTTGAAATTAGATGTCCCCACAAGGCACATAAGTGTACACTATTGCCAGAACACAGTGCCAAAAAAAAAAAAATCATCATCCCTTCTGCTTTAATCAAAATCACAACGTTACTGTTGGAGTGATTAAGTTAAACTTTTGAATAAATTTAGCCTGTGTGTTTTCTGTTGTTTTGGGTTTTAAAAAAAAAAATATTTATAGTAACAATACACTGCATTGCCCATACTTCATCTTAGCACTGACTTTCTTTATGTCTTCCCTTCCCATGTATAGATTGCTGTAACGACAGCAAGAGGTATCTATGGCACTTACAACTTTTTGCCCCAACTCTAGGCATTAATATCACTGAGCCACTGAATAATATATTAAATTGGATGGCTCAGCTCAACTGAGCTTAAACTGCAAATATATCAATGTCCAGAGATTGTGCTACAGCCGAGTCTATACAGATCTAAGTGTACTGGCAACTTCGCTAACACAAAGGGAGTGCTCAGGACAAACACAATTACTTCCTGCCTACCTCTGGGAATGACTTCCCTTCTGGCTGGTTGCTCGCCAAAAAAAGTGGTTGATCAGCCACATTCACAGGAATTAATCATGAATCAAATGAACCAGTCCAGAGTATATTCACTGCAGCTGAACAGCTCGCATGAATTAAAAGAGTCATCTTCTCCCTCTCATTGCAGTTACTGGGGTTTCAAAGAAAAGGAAACTTTTATCATCACAGCCACCTCCATCAGACAATACACAAGTAAAGTTGCATTCACTAGACTTGTGTTCTATTTCCTCAGACCTTTACTGCAAAATTCAAGAGAAAGTACAATGAATCTCTCTGAATATTAAATTATTAACTAGTCATCATTAACATCATATCTTATTTACAAAGCAATAATAAAACTAAAGGTTTCTCTTTTCTTATTTTTGGCGATAAAAGTAGGCCAAACATCTAGTGCCTGTGCACCCTTCCACAAGCTATTCATACTAAATGAGTTGTCCCTGATAAAGAAAATAAAGACAAGCTATTAAATTCACTGATGATGTTTTTCCATCCATATAATGATCAGCATAAAAAACAAAAACACCCTGCACTCTGCACTGGATGCTAGACAGTTTGAAGTATTGAGTGCCTCAGACTCTATTGAAGTGACAGCTAGTGATAAAATAATATCTTCAAGTCACATGGCCAGGGCTCTGTATGTCTCTGTGGCTTTGATGCAGAGTGAAATGTGGCCATTTGGTGATACACAACTGCAGGTAATCCAGAATCTATGTCCTCTGTAGTCTATGAAGTTAATTTAAGTTAACAAAATGGCAGTGAGTGACATTTTGGTATTGTTGATTATGATGCAGTGGTTAACGATGTCTAACAACAACGACAACAACAACAACAAGGTACTGGGTTTATATTCGGGGCCTTTCTGTGTGGAGTTTGCATGTTCTCCCTGTACCTGTGTGGGTACCATCTGCCTTCCTACCACAAAAGACATGCACATTACAGTAAGTTAACTGACGATTCTTAAGTGTCCATAGTGTGAATGTAAGCATGACTGGTTGTTTGTCACTATATGTCAGCCCTGTTATAGACTGTCTACCATCAGTGTCAGCTGGGATCGACTCCAGCTCACCCACATCCACATAAGGATAAGAGGTATTGCTAATGGATGGTTATGATGACAATATAATTGAGAGTCTTCTGAAAAACTGAGGGTGTCAGTCTTGCATCAAATAGTGAATTGGACCATATACATAATGTTACATGCAGGTCTGCACAGTGTTTTCAGTCTCTATGGGCCCCCAAATCCCTGGCAGTGCTCTTGATCATACTTGGTGTTAGATGCCGGCAAGTTTTCATCAGTAACTCACTTCACAGTTCCTTACATTCATAGAATTCTTCAAATCAGTCGCCTGTGAGAAAAGCTGTTTTTTGGGGGGTTATTTTGTTGTTATAAGCACAATACGGGAGTCTACTATCCAATTTTATTCAGGACATTTAAGGAAGAAGTGCAATGTGTACACTCTTGGACTCTGAGGAACACTGCAAGGTATGCCTCATTAAATGTACTTTTAGTTTCAGCTTACTTGGACATAAACAGATGTACATTGATATAAGTAACATTTCCATTTTGTCATCAGTCTGCATCACTAAACACTTCCTGTCAGTCAGAATGGATTGCCTTGGGGAGGAAATTGCGGAGAATAATGTGTAAACATCAGCGACATGCTCTATTTGATAATATGAGCCTCCTGGTCACTTACTTTCTCTGTAATGCTCTCTTTCTTTCCTCTCTTTCTAACATCCCCTGCCTCCCCTGGGATGCCTGTATTGACAGGCTCAATACGATTCCCCTACAATTTATTTTACTGTTTTGATCTTGCACTTGCTATGAATTACCCATGTATGTTGCAGAAAATGTCACAGGAGTGGGCTGTGTGAAATAACAATGCAGTTCACAGTGTACAGTGTTTGCTGTTCTACCCCTCTTGTTGCCTGGCTCTCATTGTGTCTGTTTCTCTCTTTGATGCCTCTGCACTGAAAAACACTAAGACATAAATTTGTTGTGTTTCTGTGCTTAGAAAGAATGCAGATTTTTCAAAGAATGCATATTTCCCCCTCTATGTTAGAAGGGAACAACACTTACTCTGTGTCAAACAAATAATAATAAATGTGCTTCTTTATCACCAGATATTGTAAACAAGTCACAGTACAATCATAACATTGGGATCTTTCCAATATTTCTCCAGCTCCACCACTGTAGTGGTTATAAGAGGCCATGTTGGAAGAGACAACTGCACAAGTAATCTTCCGGAAAACCTAAATAGCCAGCAGGCATATTTGCGTGAAATAGTCCTCAAGTTCTCAAGCCACGCTCTCTGTGATAATACTTTATTATACCCCAAATTAATCATCACCTGCTCCTCTCTCCTATCTCATTGCCTGTGGGCTTGATCATCTTTTTCTAACCGTCTGATCCTGCTTTAACAACAGCCAAGAGAAAAAACAAACATGTGTTTGTTTGTTCTGAATTTAACATTAAAGTGAATAGAAATATTACTTCTTAAAGAATGCTAATGGCTTTCTACACGACTGCAAGGACATAATGTGTTTATATACAGTGCAAAAATAAGCTATTTGGCTGACAAATAACTTGCCTGTAAAGGTGGGTGGCTGGTGGGCTCCATTAGCAACCACTACCATGGGTGAAAGACTGCAGTGAGTCCATAAACTTTCATATTATCTGCTCTCAACATAATGACTCGGCTTTACCTTTGAATGTGACATTTATATTCAAGGATATTCAGGATGTATACAGATAAAGAAATTATGAAACACACTCTGTAAAAACAGACAGACATGCAACAGACACTTTCATGTTTAGACAGCACCTAGAAAAGTTGCCTCATGACTTGAATAATTTATAATCAGATGACAAAAACTACCTTCAAATGTGAGGATACAGCCTTTACCATATATGATGTTTTTTTCCACCCGACAACTGTACTGCCTTTGTAAACAGTCCTCCTACTTTTAAAGTGCACACTTGCATCCAGCTACCAATAACACCAGACAGTTAACACACTATATGACAGACATTTTCCCATTGATCAATCCTTCACTTACTATGAGTAATATACTGTAGGCTACTAGTCCGTATAAACATACAACAGAATATGTACACCTATTGACCTAATCTGAACCCTACCACCACATGCAGCACATTGCTCTATTGTACCATTTCTCTTTTTGTACTTTTTCCTTGCATACAGTCATGCACTGTATGCAATTTAAGGACACAAAGCTGTAGCACACTTTTTCAATCGTCATAAAAAATGACATGGAAAAGGTTAACCAATGTATCATGCACTCATTTGACTGTCCACAAGCGATGTTATGTTCCATTTTTACCCTGACACATGCAGTGTGAAGGCAAATGCATTGATTGCCATTCATTTTTTTTTAACAAAAGGAACCACTTACCACTGCCTGCAATGTCAGATATTTTCACTCACTCACATACGAAGTGAACGGCCCTAGCAGCTTGAGTTTGCAGCTTTTCCATCACCCCAGTCAGAAAAATACATTATTGAAAATTTCAGCTATCTTCCTCTCTGAATTAAAACATATCCTCAGTCACAGGAAAACTTCATACCTGGAACACATTGAACATGATCCATTATACCCATCTTTATTAGAAACTGCCTTATATTATGAAATATGCTGCACAATTTGTTTAAAGCCGTAATCATAATAATTACACTTTCCAGTGTCTGTGGCTTCCCCCTGTATTGTGACTTTGTAAGTGACAAGTTGACTGTGAAGCACAAACAAACCCTGCACCCTCCTCTGGGTTCAAGAGACAGTCAAGCAGCTTCGAGTGCAGTGTTTCTCTACAGCAATATTCATATATGGTTATTATACACCGGCTCAATAACAATGGGAAAGAGAAAAAAGCATATTTTGAAACTTTCCCTCTTGGCACTGATATCATTGTTCCTGAGGATTAAAATGGCATGTATCCTGAATATAAGGAATATACAGTAACATTGTACATCTATTACATTAATATACATCGTCAGAATTGTTGTTCACTGAAAGGCAAAGTAGAATAGCTTTTTCATCACTGTGCCGATTTCTTACAGTATATTCTTACCTTATGCAGTTTTAATTTTCAGTAATTACAGCTTGTTCATTACTCCATTGTTACTCTCATACCACTTTTAAAATACTAATCTTCACAATTAGTTTTTGCTATCATTACCCTAATGTTTTTGCCACATTATAACACTTTCATATATAATCATCTGGTTATTACAAGTAATCTCTGTATCACCCCTCTATTGCATGATTACTGAGCCATGTAATATGCTATCAATTATTTGTCTCTATATTTAGATCATATTTTTTAAACTGGTATATGTCTGCACCTCACTGTATTTATTGAAGGGTAAGGACAGCTGAGAAACAAAATGTGTTGAGAGTGTCATGGGAAGGGGTATTTATGTAAACTAAAGTGTACCAAATATTTCTGGGTTCACTGTGGTTCACTTAACTCCCTCAGTAAAAGGAAAAACGAATTAAATATTTGTACCTTTTTATTTTTTTCAGAAGATTCAAATGTGGTTTTCCAGCTAGATGAATATTTCAAGCAGAAAGGCTTTGATAGAGTGCATTTGAGAGTTGGTGCATGTTGTGTCTCTGTACAATGGGTTTGGTGGGCTCCATGCTTGGAGCACTTTGGATGCAGAGTGGCAGAGAGAGAATGGCCTCCGTCCAGCTGAGATAATGGAATTGGTGTGTTCTCCCTGAGCTGTGCTCCTGGCTGGAGTTAATTCTGTTAATAGCAGGAGCTTCCACAGTCAAACCTTTTCTGCGGCTTGGGCCGTGCTCAGAGAGCACAAGAGGTGGCTTCTGTAAGATAGGTGATGGATGTATAATGGATTAACTGGAAAGTGGCACATAGAGTTTACAATTGTTCTTGAATCTGCTAATGTGTAATCATAAAAGGACTTGACTTTCCATATTTAAATCGAAGCTCTACTCATGCAAAGCCAGCAGCACTGTGGCATGCCTGCATCTCTCAATGCCTTGCACCATTAATGTCAGAAGCTTTTTCACAAGTTATGATTATTTGTGTGGTGGTATTATGGTATTTGTGTGGATCAAATACCAGGTCCCCCCTGTGTTAATGGGACCACACCAGCCACAGTTACTTAACTGACTCAAACCCTTAATATACAATGGAAAAATGAAAAATGAAGACAGTTACCTTGAAAATGTATTGTATGTGAAATACTATATGTATTCTTCAATCCAAGTTCATTTATTCACTCTTAGATTTGGATCTTTAGTCAAATAAAAAAAAGAATGTGTCATGCTCTAACATTTAAAATGTGACTGATCTTCAGATTTTTAGTAATAGTAGACTGCCACAGGAATGAGCCTTAAATTAGTTAGCATTTTACCACTTCCAGTTCCCTTATTCTTAAGTCTATGTTTGTTTGTTTTTTTAATGGATGATGACTGAAATAAGGTCTGTGGTTAAAAGAAGTTTAAGACATTTGCATATTCTATTCTAAAACAAAAAAACATGTCAGTAGATACTCAAGTTGTAAATTAAGGCTTTTAGCTATATTGATAAGTCAATGGCATGATTCAACAGACCTGACAGAGCGGGTGCCGGGAGGCGACTAGTGTGTCGCACAAAATCTGGCCAGAAACAGCCAATCAGCACTGAACAAAATGCACTGTCAAACTGGGCACTGGACAGCCTCAGGTAGCGCTGGAAACGGCCATCATCACGGCGCAGTTCCTGGAGAAGGCGATGAAACTCTCCAAGCTGCGTGCGCCTCCACAGGATGATGTGCACCAAGACACGATGGCGCTTGGCCCCTATTCCATACTGTCACTCCTGGGACAAGGGCGACAAATTAATTTGACCAAGACGCGCAACCACGCGATGCTGTCGCTTTGGTGTGTACACAGCTTAAGAGGTAAGGCTCCAAAAATCATGGTTTTGTTGGCTGCGTTTGATGTGATTTGTGAGGATAATAAATCATGCTGTGCAAAACATAGCCATCTTCTGCAATAATATATGTAATCTAAATGTCAGAGTGATGCTAACTTCCAGGTTGACCTACAAAAAAAAAAAGTAATCTCTAGCCGACATGTTATGGTGTTAAAATTTTCAGGGGGCGGTGTTTAGCTCAGTTGGTAGAACACTCGCCCCATGTGTTGAGGCTAGAGTCCTCACTGCAGGCGACCCCGGTTCAAATCCCACGCCTGTGTGTCATTCCCCCCTCTCTGCCTCCCATTTCCTGTCTCTCTCTCGACTCTCCTGTACATTAAAGGCAAAAAAGCCCCCCCAAAAAATACTTCCTACATTTTCAGAACCACACTATTCTTCACTTTTATATTTCTAAGGTCTATCACCAGAAAAAGACAAACCTGAGCCGAGATTTACTTCTATGCAAAGAAATGGCAGCCATGATACCTTGATATTGCATGATTACCTGAACATTGACACGCAGTCTTACAAAACTTCTTTTGTCAGCCTTGTTCTTGCAGCAACACTGCAAACATTTCCTTTTGTTCTGTTGCTTATAATATAAAAGTGCATTAAAATGCATGGTGCGGGTGCCATAAATACATATCAATGACAAATGCCAGCTGGGTAGATTACAGTGAGGTTTTGATCGCTGTCAAAGCCATTCTCCATCAGCTGGAGCACAAGCTATAAATGAGGCTCATTGTTTTGGGCTTAGGTCAGAATATGAATTCTGCATGATGTGTACACACTAGAGAAGAAATCTCCCATAATCTTCACCTCGAGTTAATTGCTGCAGACAAACATTATGGATCGCCAGAGACTCTTATCACTAACTGCTTGAATACAGAGGAGATTTTCCCCACATCTGATATGATTTTAAACTCCGAGTAAGCTTTGCAACAAAACAATCTGTTTGCCCTATTGTCAAATTTATCCCTTTTCCATGAGCCGATCTGAAGGAGATGGATGTACATTCTCACTAATTACTGCAATTATTACTCCGTGATGATATAACAAGCTCTCAAACAATTACCCCTTCTCCCCTTCCTCTCTCCTTCTCTTCCTCCCACACAGTCTCTGTAGAAGTATTTTCAGTGTACAAATATATGCTTGCCATTTGTGCTAGCTCATAAGGAACAACTACAAGCATATCATTCATTATATCGCACACTAACATAGAAACTAAACAAGACCAACACCAGGGAGCCAAGTTACTTCATGCTGAGCACAAGATGTTGGAATGGCGACACTCTATTTCACCGAATTTACAAGAATGCTGATGAAAACTTGTGCTTATGCCTCACATACACAGGAAAATATACTGCCTGGGGTGGAGAGAAGCATCCACCTTTAAGATACTATCGGACTTTACGGACTCTACTGTCACTCGACAGGCAGCATTGACTCAACTAGAATTCTTACTACTGATTTAACAAGGCATGTTTGCTAAAAATACTATCCCTATTTACAGCAATAGCTGTGGGGGGAAGTTATAGGCTATGTGTACCCACACTTATAGCTCCAAGCTACCGAGTACAAACACTACAACCTTGTCTTGTTGGCCTGAGAGCAAAGCAGTTTCTCCATGCCTTGTTTAATGCCCTGCTCAAGGGTATTCAGCTGTGGTGGATGACAGAGGTGGGGTCACTCCTCTCTCAGCCTCCTGACCAAATTTGCGGCTGGTAAAGAGACACCACTTCTCAGCACAAGCTTGTTCTTTTAACCTCTGCCATGCCATGCATAGCTGAGAGACAGCTTCTTTCTTCTACTAACAGACACTGACATTGCATGTTTAAACACGGTTGGTGCAGTATCTCTCGTTGCATTTCAATGTCGAAAGAGATGTTTGGAAAACAATATTCAAGAAGTGATTCCTCTCTAGGAATAGTTGGATTCTCATCAAAGTGGTTTACTCCAGTTAGGCGCTATCTCCAGCCAGCATTTTGTGTGCCACATGGCAGGAACTGTTGAGGGCCTGTGGGGGAGTGAAAAGTGAGTACAATGGACAAAGGCATGTGTGGCACCTCATATCCATTTCTTCTCATCCTCACAGCAATTATTGTATGAAAGTGCTGTTGACAGCTTTTGCACTGCACTGTGCATTCTCAAACAACTGGGAACACACCTGCCTTTTGCACACTGACATAGTGATGCCTGAAAAATAAATGATCCATATTAGCGAGTGGAAAGAATGGAGAACATGCCTGCACGCCTTTGCAACTGAAACTGACTTTTATCACTCAGCAACTGAGTACACATCACTGTGTAGGCATATAATAGCTGATAGCTACTATATGTTCCCAGACACCTGAGCGCAATATTTTTCACATGGGAAGAGGTCAGTCTTGACCTTGTCTGATGAAGGTCTAGCACCGAATCACTCCAGATAAATTGATTAGATGAAACAAATTGACTAAGGTTAGACCGTGTGCAAGAGTGTCTTGGTGATTTGACCTTAGAAACCATTAGAATTGCCAGGTTGGTCGGTTAACTTCCTCTTCACAATCATAAATATATTGTTATTGTGTCCAATACAATTTAATTTGCATCAAATTTTATAAAATACGAAAATGAAATTATTGCATTGCACTGGTTCATATCTGGTAATGTTTGAGGCATGATATGTAGTTTTAGGCGAGCAGCTATTGATTATTTTCATGTGATTATGATGTAAACTTATAAATCAATTTATTAAATGGACAAAATGGACAAAAACAACATTGCAAGTTTGATTCAATTTGCCATTCAAAACATCTGGTATCAGATTGGGGGTAGATATGATTTTAATCTGATTACATTTACATCTGGTAGTATAATATATCCAGTGTTCACACACACTCAGATCCGATTAAGATCACATTGCTTCATCCAGCTCACAGAACATCCTCCTCTCATTTGAGCAGATCTTTAAAAAAAAAAAAAAAAAAAAAGGATGTAGTGTAGCTATCCATGATGCTAGGCCAGTGGCAGCGGCAGGGCTCATCTTCCACTGAACTGCTGAAGATGAAACCAGGGGAAGACTTTTATCTAATCCATTGTTTATATTTAAGCTGTGGTCAGTGCGGACTACTTCACATGGTTACTAATGGATGCTAGCTGCCACCCTGGCTGCCCCATTCCTTTGCATGTTTGTATTTGTTGGTCTGATTGATCGGATCACATTCTTCCCTCAATATACAGTACCTTGGATGTATTTCCACCTGTAATTTAATTTGGTCAAGCACTATCAGATCATGCTTTACATTATAATGCCAGATGTAAATGGCCTCTTATCCCCCCCCTCCAAAAAAAATGGGAATGGTGAGTAAAATAACAGCTTCAAGCTTCAGTGACCAAACAATCTTTTCAGCACTAGCAGGCTTGGTAAACATCATACTGTATTTGTTGTTTCAGTAATTCTATCCCAGGAACATTTGAAATGTGTTATGACATTATCTGAGAGTGAACATGAACAAAATTGAGTGAAATTGACGAAATGCAATGAGCTTCAATGAGAAGCATTACAGGTTGAGGTCATTACAGTTTGTAATGAGGATGTACGCATATTATATTCCCCATTAAAGCTGACCTGAAGTGTAACTGACAAAGCTAAGTGGTGCTGAAAAGCCTCTAATAATACTGTAAGACAAGATCAGTTTCCAGAACTACGATCCTTTTTCCCGAAGTAGATTTTACAACTATTATTTATCACTCATCTCGCTTTCATGGAATAAAGCACACGTTGTGGATTTACTGTGTACAGCTGCACTGGATCTTTGAACCCAGATGGATGGGAATAGCTTCATCTATCCTCTTGTCCCTGGTTTACATTGCAGCCCAGATTGTGAAGGATTAAAAGATTTGCCATGTGGGCTTCTTTCAACTTTTAAGGTTCATGTCTTATGTTGTAAATATCCCTGAGCTTCTAATGTTGGTATGAGGCTGATGCCATTCCAGACGTTTGTTTTTCATTAAGCACAGACTTGGTATGTTGACTATAAAAGCCAAAGCAGGATAGTGCAATAGTAAGCTGAACCCTATAATACATTTTCTGTGGTCACTGGATGCCAAGACGTAAACTGCTGTCTGAGGCCTTGAGATTCACCTCCAGCCTAATCACACCATTAGTGTTTCCCCCCCTGTGCAAATGTGCCTGTTGATGGGTTGTCTAATGTGAGAGCTGTGGCCAGGCCTGGAAGAAGTCATCCACTTGCCTCATTTGGTCGCTTCATTGCACTCCCGGAAATATTTCATGAGGTCTAAGTGACTAAAACACACAGTGAGCATTTTTTATCAGATCTTTACATTTTAATATGGTTGAGATATTTTAAAGTTTGAAGCTGTGGACAGAAACTTGCTTTCTGCTCACTGGAAGCTTCACATTGTCAGGGTTTTGATCTAAGTGACTAAGTAGTGATATACTGTATATATATATATACTAATATATACTAACGACATCAGTGGTAATATTTGATCATACTGTAATGTTCTGCTCATCAATTGTAATTCTAAGTATTATTAAGAAGGCATCACAGACGTAATGACACAATATGTAGAAATTACATTGTTGTCATATGAGTCCAAGAGTGCAACATCAGTTTTGGTTTTGTAGGCTAACACCAGTAAATACAATTTGCCTATCATTTTTTATCAATTCTACTGTCTATAATAACATTGTACTCATCACAGTAATCACTAGATTTGCTGGAAATATACAGTAGCTAGCTATTTTGCACAGCAGAAGCAGATAACTTAAACTAGACGAATAGTAAAAAAAAAAAAAGTCAATACTTTGCTAGATTTCAGTAGAACTAAAAACAAGTGCAAATGTCATGAGTGTCAACAAACCCCCGTTTCACATGGAAACATGTGCGTAAAAAACTAGCAGAATCATCCTTTAAGTCTATTTTCATGCACTCTTGATCTGAACGCATGGGGAGATAATCCAGCTGTAGACTCTGTCATGAAAACACATTAACCCAGTTACCTTAATGTGTGCAATGTCATAATACGAACAGCATAATGCAACTCAGGAACATGGAAATAATCAGGGTTTAAGCTGCATGTGTTGGTTACTATAGAAACTAATCTATTCAAAAATAATTCCTAATCAGAAATGTCTGTGTGCAGACTTCAGCCACATTTTTTATTTAACTACATGTCTTTAATCCTAAATGTTTGTTTCAAGTCACGTTAATTCAATTTATTAAGCACTTTAAAGGTCCATATGGCTCTGCCTTTACTTTTTGACTCCTTCAATTTGATAATCTGAATTCCACCCTATGGAGACGACTTTGTATAGCCTACTAAAAACTTGTTACTGTATCGTACTGTGTTTTTTCTTGTCTTTTTTACCCAGGTGTGAAGTGCAACGTCTGTGTGCAGCACACGCAGCGTAGGAAGGAGGTCAGAGATAGTAGGTGTACAAAATGCATGACTTTGGTAGCAGTGACAGGAATTTGCATCAAGCATGTGTTTAGAATAAAATAACACAACACTTTGGTTCAGGTTAGAAAACACCATGTTACAGAAGATAGATGTTAATAAAGTAAAAACATCCCAAATTGTGCTTCAAGTCCCTTTTGACTCATTCAGTATTACCAGGGAGCACAGTTTTTCCTTAACCTTAACTAAGTACTTCAAATTCCACAACAAAACCATGTTTACTTGCTATAAACAACTATTGTACTGCAATCTTTTTTGTCAGTGAGCATTTTTGCAAATATATTCTGTTCGGATATTGTGCACCCAGCATATAGATTCATTAAAAACATCCCCTCACTCTGTAGATGATGAAAACATAATTCATGTGGTATTATTTTTCTGTCTTTAACATTTGCTGCTGCATATTAGAAGTATATGAACATCATTTCTGTGAGTTATGGTTGGTGTATGTATTCTCTTGGGGAGTAAGACTTCAGGACAGATTGTTGATAAGCGTGAGATTTGACATTTAGTAACTCCAAACCTGCGCACTCTCAACTTTTCATCACATTAATTCCACCCTTAGGGGACAGGGGTTACTCACCGAATCCTTGGCTTGATGACCCTGTTTGCCAACCTCATCACCTTGGGAGCTCCCCTTTATTGAAAAAAAAAGAAGAAGAATAGATTGACACACTCCATCATAGACTGTAGAAAATGTAGTAATGGTTGAAGGCAAGAGGACAGTGTCTGGACGATGCATCAGGCAAGAAATTCTGCAAAATGTAATAACTGCTTGCATTGTATTGCACAATATGGGAAAAGCACAGACTCGCCTAATGCCATCCGCAGAGGCACCCACATGCCAATTCACCCAGCAAATATGGAATGAATCAATGTGCATCCGCAGCTCATCATGCAGTTCTAAATACGGTGGCTTTATATTAGATAGAAAAGTCAGTAAAGCTTTTTTATTGGACTGGCACCGGAACTATGAGGGAACCCACAGGCCCTCCACATTTAAGTGGCAATCAGACTGTTTGGGTGAAGCCTAAGTGTTAAAGCAAACCACTGATGGCCGGTTGATTTCACCCTTGATCTTACCAAATGACACTTAGACCTATTATAAATCTGCTGCCAGGGACACAGACTGTGACTGAATTGAAATGACAGGGACATAAAACGAGGCTATAATGTGTTCATTGCTGAAGGAGCAGCTGTAAGAACACTTGCACATGTTTCAACAGAAGACTAGATGCAAACAGGTTTGTTTAACAGACGCGTTCTAGAGAAGTGAACAAAAGTTTGCTTTGCTCATGGAAATAGGAGACAAATAAAAAGATGTTTTGCAAGCACAGGTAAGCCAAGCAATGGTGGTGGCTGTGTTGCAGAGACAGCTGAGGTCTATTCAGGCTTCAAACAGACTTTTGTAGTCTGTGAGATTTACACTTGCTTGTTTTTTCCTTTTTATCTTTTTCAATTAACTCTCAAGCTAAAAAGGTCAATGCGGTCAAAGAATCTGTGCTTCTCTACAGTTATCATTACTTTTTAAAAAAAAACTTTTTTACTTCAGACTTCTTTGCAGTTGAATTTAGAGACTTGACTCATGCCCTCTGTTTAAATCTGAGGGACCTCTTTCCCACACCAAGGTACCCAAAGTATGCTATTAATGGCCCAGTATTTTGACCATGTTGGCAGCTTAATTATCCTGAGGCCACATTTATGTTTCAGAGCATGTACTGGTTAACATTCATTCCACTTTCTTTCAGTATTTGTCTGTGACCTTTTACGTATCAGTGTTGTGTTTCCTTTTTTGAAACTCCTTATTCTTTGCAATGACTTTATGTTTTCACCCATAACCAACCTTGTGACTGCAGTACCTTCTCTGTCTGCATCCTACTCAACACAGTTCTTAAGTGGTTACATGATTCATGTTCATGATGGTATGGCTTACTGTTCTCTAGGGCTGCAACAAGTGGCATATTTTAGTATACGAATGTTCGGGGTCACTACTCGAGTAGTACTCGAGTACTCGAGCTTCCAGCCTCAGAGAATATCATTACCAAGCTCTTATTAACTAGAACTTTATTATAATTGCCACTCTAAAAATGTTTTGACAAATTGTTACTTTATTTAACTAGGTCTGCACAATATCAGGAAAATATCAAATATGGGATGACACTGTTCAACCAATCAAATAAAAATGAAAATTTGGTCAAATTTAGGTCAACTAATGACTTCTTCTAAAACTCGGTCAACTATTTGGGGACAGCCCTACAACATTCCCTCCAGAATAGTGTGACTTTTCTACCTGACATCACATCCTGATTGGTTTCCAAATTAGTTGTGTTGTTACAAAATCACCGTGTATGTGAAAGTGCCAAAACTCAGATTTATGGTGAGCACAGAGAGACTTTCCCCCTTTAGTGGATGAATGCGAGGACAGCCTTCCCGTGTCCAACTCCTCACATACATCATTCCGCACACTGAAGGTCACACATGCAAGTGTAACAAAAAGCAGGCGTTTTGGACTAGAAATACTGTACACTTTCAATGATAAGGCTGACATTCACAGTATGTTTACAGACCAAAATCAACATTGAGTATTTTGTATCTGTGGCTTGGAGTGAAAGCCTATTGGTTTGGGAAAATAAAGGCAGGGGTCACTAAAATAGAATGCTCTCTCTTCTTACAAAATCAGCAATTTCCCACAACAGCAAATAATATTTGGAAAATGTTACTGAACAAGGAGGAAATACATTTTAGCCACACATTGTTACACACTTGGAGCCCTTGAGAGTGATTGTTGCCTCAGGACAGTTAATGTATGTCTGGTTCAAAATATAGTATGTTCATTCTAATGTAATGCAATCTCACTGAATTTGTATCATTTAGTTTTAGATAAAACTGAGGTCTACTTTCGCTCATACAGTATCTGGGCTACCTACATATTTTTTTTATTTCTACTGGTAAATAATTGTTACTCTCTTGAAACCCTCAACTGATTCACAAAACCCTGTCTGAAGAACCACCCAACTTTAGCCGCAAAAAATAAAATAATAATTGCAATATAACTTTAAAGCTGGAATTACGGCGATATAATAAATTTATGTTGTCAGAAACCTGATGAAATTAGAACATGAAGAAAAAACTTGCTGAAGAAGAAAAGGACTTCAATGGGACATCATCAAATTTAAGCAGCAGAAATGTAGGGCATTCATTACTGCAGTGCACTGCTGGAATATGACTTTGATGTGTATATGATGTGCGAGTAGAAAGGGAAAGAAGAAGTGACACTGGGACGGTAACTACTCCGATAACAGAGCTGAAATCCTGTTGAGAGAGCCATCACTTCTCATATACTCCAATTACACGACTCTCCTGCATGGCCATCATGAATCATGAAACAGATCATGATCTTTTAATGAATTACTTGAATTACTGACAAGTTGGGCTTGGTTGTTTCCTGATCCTGTTATTCTGTGCTCACTGGTGTAAGGAATAGACTGAAATGATTTTTTACTTTACATAAATGTGGTATGCAATGGGAAGTGAAGCACACCAAATGATGCTTTGATTGAGGACATAATTGCAGGATGAAGAACGATGATGACGGAAATATTCTGTCGCTAATGACATGGAACGAAACTGGAGGGCATATCAGTATTGTAGGAGGGTCAACAGTGAAGTGTGACTGGTTTGCAAATTTCTTTATGTACAGAGACAATACTGTACAATTACAACTGAATGCATGGGAAAATATCCATTAGGGATTTGCCTATGTTACGCCCCTGAGAGACAGGGAGAATTAATCACATGAGTGATAAGGTGACGTTTCCCCAGAAGCATGTGCTCAAATGAATAATCAAATATGTACGCAATCTACAAACAAACACAACCACACACCTGCAAAACAGGTTGGTTAAAGTTGGGTGGGTCCATATCTTCTTTTAGGTTAACAGCATCAAGTATTTCCCTGAGACATATTTTTCATTTTTTAACCATTATTTATTTGTAGCTCCAGCTCGGGAACTCTCACAAAATCCTCCAAAACAAAAGAAACAATGGTGTAAAATACACAGAAAAATTCACAAAATGGCAGAAGCACTCTGAGCAGCCATAATTGCACAACAATTATGGACTACACACACACACACAACCACACACACAAACTCACTTTAACAACACACCCTATTCTGCAAAATGTTACTTTAATTTTCTCAACATATTACAGTACAAACAAATTCTGTGGACGCTTGAATTCATAAAACTAAATGACGACCATCTTAGTTGTATAAAACACTGACTGCACACCTGGGAGAAACCTTGAGAGGGATGCTCTGACAGTTCAGGTGAGGTAAATCCTGAGATTTTCAGCATTTCAACCATGATTTATGCAAATTATGTGGGTGGAGACCAAAGCAACTGGCAGATTAAAACCACTTTGCAGATCACTGACGAGTATTTTTAATGACAAGGAATTCATTGCTTACAATGAATCAATTACAAACTTTTTAGCATTAAGCTTTTTCAATATAATTGTTGTTCCTGTTTTTAATTGTTTCTCATGAACAGGGCTCCCTACCTGTTCCTTTTAACCATATCACAGACTAAGGTTCATCATCAAACTTTCTAACCCAACCCTAAACATTAGTTTACTATTCTTTTAACTTGTCATACCTACATGTACTCATTGTACTACATATACTACTGTATATGTTGACATATCTGTGTATGTTTGGCAGCAGACTTTTTTATGTATTTTTCTTCAGCCCATACATCTTCCAAACTTGAATATATTTGTCTACATCTATGTGCAGCCTTCCAGTGTGTTCGATCCCACGGTCTCCTTTTGACTATGAAATGTCAATACAGGTATTATTTAAGAAATATATATATATATATATATTTGAACATTTTGTGAAGTTCAACATGAAAGAAATGTGTTGCCAATTTCAGTGCAGGAACTAGCTAGTTCTCCTGTTCACAGACACAGACACACAGTGGGAGCCGATACTCCGAGACAAGATCGGCAATGGCCTTCAGTACAATTGATCATTGTTATTAAAACAATATATACACTACAGCTTCTGTTATCTTCTGATTATTGGCATTTTGATGGTCATCTAATCAGTTTTCAAAAACAAATCATGGTTTCCATCACCATTCGCCCTTTGCATTATGCAAGATCAAGCCCAACACTCATACTAGCAGAAATGAGGCTCATTGAATCGAACTCTTTGATTGATTATAATCTTTGTGCTGTGTACCACTACATATTGACGGTCCACAGTCAACTGAATGCCCTTTATTTTCTTCAGAGGGCCTTTCCAATTCAAGTAGACACTTTGGTACATGCAAAAACAGCACAGCCTGAAAAGCTTTTTGTATTTTTGATAAAGAAGAACTCAGAGATTATGTTTAGCCTTTATGATAAAAGTTATCTTTTATTGATCATCCCCACCTGCTATTGCCAGTGGCTATTTACCTCTTACATATTTAGTACTTATTCACAATAATAGTAAAAAACCAAGTTCACTGAGTTTTCTAAGTTTTCTCAACATTTATATAAAAAGCCTTTTAGATTTAAATCTCCAAACCTTTTTGTAAAGGTCACATATTCCTTATCAGAGCTGCATAGAATCCCTCTTATGTTATGCTTATCTTTAGCTAAAAGAACACCCTTGTATCATGGCAGCTGTGTTTTTGTGTTAAATCCATAGCCTGCAGGTTATCCTACCCTAAAATGTAGCTTGTACCCTCTGTTGTTTGACTGAGTGATGTACTTTCATGAATCATGTGGTCAGATTTTTAAACTGATGAACAACATTTTGTCATCCTGACATCTCCATCCAAGCATACAAATGTCACAGTATCTTTTCCACAGAACGCTGGAATTCACAGAAGAAAGAAAAAAAAAGAGCTCGACCACTGCTAGAGAGTTTTCTATTGTATGAAAACAAAGCAGTGATCCAAAAAATGGATAGAACTGTCCAATTTTCTCACTCTACAGATTGACTTGTGTACAGTTTGGATGTGGAACAGATGTCTTCAGCTTATTCCACTAGATTTTGTGTGTGCTGTCATTCAGGCTCTTTCACATTTCGAGGGCTGTGCTGCTTGGCTGACCTGTTCGAAGAGTCACCCAAGTCAAAACCAGACTGAATTAAGTTCTTTCAAACTAATTAGCTCACACATTTCAAACATTCTTTCTGCTAAGCACCCATTTTTGGCCTTTAAATACATTTGATCTGGTGAAGTAATCACTGGGGATTGGAATGCGTTCATGAATAGTTCTTGTTTAGCTCTCTTATCAGTTACAATTTAACTTAAATCACTTTTGGGCTACATTGAAGTGAATGGCAGAATATCATTTGAAGCAGATACGTTTCTCTATGGCGATGGACACACGCTGCAGCTAAATATACTTGTTACTCTTTGGAGTGCTTCACTCATGTAAAGTTCATGCACAGTTCGCATTTTGAAGAGATGAGAGACTCCTTTGACGGGAAGTCACTTCATTTTACAACTGCACTCAGCACTTTAAAAACATCAGGTTGACAAGAAAATTTAACAGTGGGATAAGCCTGCATAGTAGCTATGAATCAAGTCATACGGATGCTAAGAGCATAGATTAAATGATAAAAGCAGAGTGAATGGAGATGCAACTGAAATGTAAAACAAGTGCTTAATGTAATAAACATCAATGGTTTGAATTTAAATGTGCGTAACCCAGTATATGATATTATACAGTTTTACACTTACAACTTTGTGAGCCTGAGAGCACTTTAACTTAAATCTTAAAATCAGCATCTATTCATGTTTTTGTT
Source organism: Trachurus trachurus (assembly GCF_905171665.1). Classification (NCBI taxonomy): domain Eukaryota; kingdom Metazoa; phylum Chordata; class Actinopteri; order Carangiformes; family Carangidae; genus Trachurus; species Trachurus trachurus. The sequence continues at coordinate 12,290,893 of NC_139903.1, read as the reverse complement.
CTGGGTGACACTGATAATTACATCCTTCCTCTTTAGTACCAACATTTATGTAATACTGAAACTTTACTATGCAGTTGCACAACTGATAAAACCAGCCATAACCATACAAAACAATTCCAAAAAGAGCAAACTTTTTTTTTTTTTCACACATCAGCTCAAACTGTGGCTGCTACAGTCATTATTAGTTTGGCACAAGCATCAAGCCAAGAGACAACCAATTATCAATCTAATGCTAAAAGCAACAAAGAATGTACAGCACTGACACCTCTCACTAACATGCTGCACAGTCTCAGCAAAGAGCACAGCTCCGAAAAGAGTTGTCGTTTGTTTGACAACACTGAATTATTTAGTCACCTGAATAGCAACAGCATAACACCAGAGTGAAAAAGGACACACTCAGAGCCATGTCAGGAGACATAAATCAATCAGAAAGTATGTTTTTTTTTTTCTTCTGGGATGCTGCCTAATCTGATTCAACACCAGCATGTTTTACCTGCTGTGTCATCTCAGCAACAAAACACTTGTTTCCGGAATTTGTTTTCCTTACAGTGTGCTGGAGGAGTGTGTGTAGAGACAGAATATATTAGCAGTTTTGAATGGGGAAATCCGTTATGCACCACTGACACTGTAAGACATGCAGTCAGCAAAACTGGCAAATATTTTTGTGAGTGTCATAAAATCTCCCAGACATATACTCAGGGTCACACAGCCACAGAAATACTGTGTATGTACTTTTGGGCCGACTCATACAAAAGGGGAGAAATCAGTGCCACTGTGGATTTGATGGATGGGAGATATGTATTCGCTCCGTGATCTAAATGTTTTTTTCAGAAATGTATGACTGCCATAAACCACACTCGACTCGTCCTGAAAGTAATCCTAACCTTTAAAATAGCACTGAGTGATGCATCGGTAGAGGCATCGCAGTGAGGAAACAAAGTGCTCTTAGGTTACAACACTGTGGTCTAGCAGAAGAATGTGGTTCCATTCACATCATATGATACAAGGCTCTAAAATCAATAGAAATTGCGATTTTATTCAGAATCGTTTCCTGATCATGTGGTAAAATACAGTTGGCCACGGGCATTGTGTGCAGGGTTGAGTCTCTCTTACACAACATTGGCAGTCAGTGTGTTGTGTGCAATTCCTCACCAACCCATAATGGTCCTTAATATGAAAAGCAAATATGGTGTATGCTGGCCCTCCCTCTGCTGCCTGTCTTAAAGACCTTTTGTGTTTACTGAGGAAAGCACTCGAGTTCACCGGCGGTGGAGAGAGGAGGTGGATATAAGCTGTTTGACAGAACCGCGTAATATTTCACAATTTACCTGTCAGCTGTCAGAGCTTCAGGAGACATCAGGGGCTGTCTGTATATATGCGTCACTTTCCACGCAGACACCTGCTGACATTTTATTAGCAGGCTTAATGTTTTAGCACTATAACCTGTTGAGTAATAAAATATACATGCACTGACATCTCTCTGTACAAGCGTGCTTTATGTTTCCTTCTTGTTGGCATTCTGACACGTGTATCGGTTTACGTATCACTTAGGCTGCACAATTGATGTGCAGTTAATGTGAGAGTAATGCATTTGAAAATTTAGATTGTGTGTCTCTGATCAATAGGCTGTCATGGGTCAGATTACAGTGTGTAATGGCTGTGAATAACAACACAAAAGCTGTAATATGGCAGCGTTACAGGACGTATCCAGTGTCATCCCAAGGTCCAAGGCTGGAACTCTACTCTGACAGTGTGCGCTCACTTCTATTTATGGCAAATTGTGTGAATATGCAATAGGCCTTTGCATGTGTGCATAATTTTACAGTGACTGATATGTATAACCTGAGATGATGCAGAGACTGCATCATCTGCATATCCTGCTTTTGTGCACGAACACACAGACACACTGTTGTTTAGCCTTGAATCGACAGAATTATGCATCTTTCTCCTGAAGTCTATTGAGACTGGTAAGGAAGCTGTATTATATGTTGAAGAAATGAAGATGAGAAACACCCTGTTAGTCATAAGAACTGCATGTGTTTACAGGATGTTAAAAATGTAGTCACAGCAGCTGAAACAATATTAACCAGCTACGTTGTGTAGGGAAAACAAGCCTTTTGTTATAATTAGATATTGTGCACCACAGTCCAATGAAAATAATGGAGATTACCATGCACAGAAATGGCTACAAACATTATTTACAAATTCTTATTCCATGTGCAAAGTACTGAGATTTTAAGACTTATACATAGTGTCTACCGGCACAGGAAACAATAGGAAGTAATACACAGGGCCACTTATTGTGCAGCCTCCACAGATCATGAACTTATCTGCCTCATTTCCACGGGTGACATGTCATCCATCTGCATTCTTTATCTAGCAACACTGTATGTCTGTCCAAGTATGTGTAAGTTTAACAGCTGATTGCTTCAGCTACTGCAGTCAACTGGGAGGACATGCAGGCCAGCGTGTGTGCTGCCTCTGTTGCCAGCTAGCCTCAGGTTGATTGCTCATGCAGGTAACATTTACATCAGTGCACAGTTAGTAGTGTAGCATGATGCCTTACACCCCCTACAGTTACATGTACTAGGAAATATTCAATAGAAGTTATACATGAACACTGGCAAAAGGTTGAAGCTGTAATTATCATAATTTGAAACGCTGCTTGTTATTCATTCAGCCCTATAGAATAGTTTTGGGCATCACTTGGGAAAGCTGTTGATTGGAATTTTTTTTTTTTATCCCCTTTCTGCATTTAAATGTGGAAGGCAAAAATAGGGGCACAAAAATAGTGCAGAAAGTCACTCAAAGGGACGTATTAAAGCACAATGTTTCGAGAATTGTTTGAGAACATGCACAAATTGAGTACTTTGAAACACCTGTCAGCAAGTCTGAACTTCTGCCTCAGGGAATCAAACTCTCGGTCTTGAGCTGAATTCCTGACATTAGAGGCACAGTGTTGAACATTGTATGCTGGCAGCTGAGGCAGAGGAGTGAAGGCAAGGAACAGTGTGAGCAACAAACAGCGTGAATTTGAGAAAAAAAAAGAAAAAAACAACATTGCTTGTTGACATATGTACAGCCTAAACCTAAGGCACGTCTTTCAGCAGAAAAAAAAGAGAGCTGTCACAACACAATAAATTACCCCTTTTTTGTGTAAAATGTTGTGTTTTTAAACTGTAGCGTATATAAGCTCAGCTGACACCTTAACCTACCATAAACTGTAAACTGATCCTTGCAAGTGAAGCATATACTGTTAAAGAAGATTATTTTCAGGTGTTATGAATGAGTTATTAACCATGTTTCAAGTGACGCCTTTCTATATGATTGAGTTTCTCCAGCCCTGTGCATTCTGTGGGGAGCAGAGCATCATGGGGCTGCCTTGACAAGCTCATCCATCAGCGCAGCATGTTCAAGTCCCCATCAAATGCCTGCACCGCTCCATAAAGTGGAGGAGGAGGAGGTGTCACTCCCTAAACAGGATATATGGTCTCTCACTGAGACACAAATTAGACAGTAAATACATTACAGTGGAAGTAGCCTCTTCCGCAGCAACATGTTTGTAGTGCTGCTGTGCCAAAATCAACACTGCAGGACTATTAGAGAGGGCTACTCGCCTGCCAACAAGACATACGCATTTGCATTAGATTACCCCAGCATCTCACTTACATTAGACCACAGCACTAACATAGTGACAGCCTCATCTTTTTAAGGGGAGTCTATTTTAAAGAGTATTTCGAATCATAGGATTTCAAACTTCAAAAATCTGAAGACACAATCAGATTTTTTAATTCACATTCATGAAATAGAGCTTCTTCTTTTTTTCCCCAGTTAGTAGTCATCGTCACTGTCAACCTTGACTGACTGTTATCGTAGCGGTGGCACAGGTGGAATTCAGCCCATCTAAAATTTTGATTTGGCATAAATCTGTGTTGTCAGTTCATTCTCACCCATCTACCTCCAATACTTGTCCCACTTGCCACACACAGTACATAACTGCACAGAGCAAACAAAGCAGACAGAGCTGTCATCCCGTCCAACACACTTTATTAATTCCCCCCTCTTCAACCCCCCACCCACCCTCTTTCCCTTGTTTTTGCTTCACAGTTTGGTACAGTATAGCCACTTCCCAGCAGTGCTCGTCTCTGCTCTCCTCTACTGCCGGCCTCGAGAGGGTGTACACAACCTTGCGTACATCGATATACGCAGTGTCACACTTTGCACTTTCTAGCGAACAGTTGTGACATGCATTACAGCTAATATGACCCCCCTTAAGATCGCACCCATTGACCAATGACAAGGTGTGGCTCTCAAAAACAACAAAGACACTTTCCCTTATTGGCTTCCCACTGTTGAACACGCGCAACTGTGTTTGTTTGTTTGTTTGATTCACACACTAACCACAGGTAGCAAGAGTGCGGATTGAAGCTGGGCCTCTGCAACATGTTCATTCAACACTCTTTCAAAGTCCTGATGTGCAAGGGTAGGAGACCATTAAGTAGAGCTGTATATCTCATGGAAACAAAGTAAGAAAAAAATTGAGTTAGTGCCGAGGATTTACAAATGGAAAGGTGCATGCGACGCGTATAAAGGAGAGCATGGAGAAGTCTTATTTGCTGTGAGAAGCAGCGCCCAGATTCTGTGAGATGTGTGAGGAAATAAGCAGTTTCATGGCCGGCAAGAGAAATGTTGTTGTGAAGCTTGAGGATGAAAACCGAGGCGACTTGTCTTTTCTCTGAAATGTAGCAGTGCTCCACACGCCTGAATGTGAAACTGGAAGGACACAAACCAGGCGCTCATGAATATGCATGTGCCGCGAAAGGCAATTCAAACAAAACTGCATTCACCGGGAGAGCTGGGGAAGTACAAATTTAGGAAGGAGGTTTACGAACCTTGATGCACATAAATAAAGTTTTGAAAGTTTTACAAATCCATTTGCAGTTGATGCGGAGAATTTTCCAAAATACTGACACATAGAGCTGAATTAATTACAGTGGAACAGCCCACCGAGGGCCAAGTTTGAATCTCTTGCGGCAAAAGAGTTTGCCCCTTTCATCTCAGACACAATACCACAACTCCGCCTTGAGGCTGCCTGTGCGCCGAGTGTGTTTGGAAGCATTTATTTGTGTAAACAAATGTTCTCCGTGATGAGGTTCAACAATCATCTCACAGGTTTGCCTGACAGACAAGAAGAGGTGTGTGTTTTTTTTCCTTTCAAAAGGTGTCTGCTGTCTGACTACAATGTATTATTTCAGTAACAGCTCTCACATTTTCACAGCTTTGTTTTCAAATGATTGATCACAGTCAGGTCTATGCAATCAAGACTAGGGCAGTGGATGCACAATGAGTAGTATCAAACACAAAAATAGTTGGCAAATCAAACAACAAAAAGCAGACAGTTTTATTGAATTAATACAGATCATAATACGTTGCTGGGAGATAGGCTTTGTGTGGGCTAATTTACAAAGACAGACATAAAACCATGCAAATTAAACTAAATATTGACAGCGTGAGGCTCCAACTGTCAAAATGTGTGAAATGAGGAAAAGGTCAAAACCATGATTTGGGTCTACAAACAAAATGTTGAACAAAAGGTTAGCAACTGTGTCACAGTAGCTCCTTATTGTCAGTCTATAACAAGATAACTGGGCTGTTTGAAAACATCGCAAAGAGACATGAGACATACTACAGCACAGTATTTTCTATGGTGATGCAGAATGGCTAATTTCTTAGTTAAATATTTCTTTTCTTTTCACATTTAGCGCACAGTATGTACATAATCAATACTATACTGTATGTACCAATTTGGTGGCATTGTGTGGTCTATGCAGCTGGCAATATTCTAAAGACTCTAAATAACAGTGTCAAAGAAACACAATGTTGCTTTTTAAACAAACAGCAGGCAAACAAAGTCAAAGAAAGAGTCATAAAAGAAATCTGTGAAAAAATGTCAGATGACTTGACAAGTTGACTTCAGTGCTTTCAGCGTCACACACTATTATCTTTGAGTTCAAATGTAAAGAAAGAGGAACAGAATATAAATATTCTTAAGATCCCTTGGGTCATAAGTTACAATTGTATTTCAATTTAAGAGCACAAAACAGCCTACAGCAGAGAACCTGCATGCATATTTAAAAAGTCACCTTTTCATTCATTCGAAAAGGTTACTGGTGGAAAAAAAATTATGTTTACTTCATGCATTAAGTGAGTGGTTTCATCTTGATCTTAAGAGGCATATATCCTTCTGAGCCAAACCAGAGTTAAAATGTTCTTTTCAAAAGTGAGCACTTTATATCAAGTGATCACCTTTAATATGGTTTATCAGGACTTTGCTACATCATCATTACTTTGACAGGGCAGTGGGGAGAAACAAAAGGTGACAAGTTGTGTGACAGTCTGATCAAAAATCGTATTAGTGCCACCCATCAATCAATTCGAGCAAAGTTTTACTGATGGGTTTATGAGAGATCTGGCATCATTGTGTTAGTTTGTCGATTTATTGCACTTGTAGATCTGTGCGCAGCTGGTCTTTCTCATATGCAGTAAGTGAGTCGTCAGAGTACTTCATCTGCGACTGATGAAGGGAACTGTTGGCTAAAATGGGCAAATTCAGAATCGATGACAGGTATTCAAACCTGAACACATGACATGTGTCACGGCCTCTAGTGCTCTCCATAGACTTGTTGTTCCTCCTTATTGAGTGTGGGAAAGTTATTACAGCCTCTAGACGAGTCACGGTCAGAATTATGGTATGAATTAAATGAAATAACACCTTCGGGTGCTATGACATTTCCACTGTTAACATTTACACATAATGAAACTGTTCATTTGGACTTTCTCTTTTGCCATTTTTACTGTACCTCTTGATATACTCTGGTTAATATAGAATAAGTGGATAAGTGTCCTATTGTCATTTTGTCTACATAACGACCTACTGACTAAGGCAGTTTGCAAATTTTCATATTAGCAAAATGTTTTTTTTCCAGCAACACATTTGCTTAGCAGAAGCATGTTATGAATGTTTCTGCCCTACAGTGGTGAATATTAATGGTGTGTAAACACTGTGTGAGCGAGTCTCTTTCTCTCTCTCTATATATATATATATATATATATAAAGGAGTTAAATCTATCTCATGCATCTCATGAAGCGCTGCACCTGTGCCCTGTTGTATAATGGCTCAGTTTTGCATATGGTTTCAAAACCTGAAGACACATCAACAGTGTTGTTTTTCCACCAACACACTGCATCAAGCCTACAAATGTGTGGCTAGTTTATGTCTCTGCTTAAGTATTGTGCTTCACACCCTATGGGTTTTCTGTCATTTGCATGTCTCTTTGCACATTCATTTGTTAGTAGCCACCAATAGCTTTCTGGCCAATGTTCTGCTCATGTGTTTTGGTTATGCAATGAGCACTAAAACAGAAACTGAAGGAGAGAGCAACAATGACTCTTAACTATAAAATGCTGTATATAGAAATATAATGATAGACATTATCATTGCTGGATACTGTTGGTCTAAGTGACATCTTATGTGTAGTTGGCCATCAAGAATTAATCAAATGTGATTGTTCTGGACAAAAACATGAACAAAGGCTGTGTTTTATAGACCATTATTGTTCGTCTGATGTATGTCAGTTGGCTTGTCTGAAGACATAAAGAGCACATGTGTTACTTGAAATGACAGTTTATGGCTTGGAAACACTCGTTTAGTGCAGAAAATGGAAGATAAAAGAGAAATCAGAATTACCCCCCATTGTCTGCCTCCTCCACCCAGGCAAGTTTCATGCTACATCCCTGTTTAACTAGAATCATATTAAAATATAAAACATTTTGATGCATGATGAAGGTCAAAATTGAATTTTGTGAGGTCGCCACACCCTTGACCTTTGACGCTCAACCTCCGAACTGTCATAAACGCATCTCTCCCTGGTCTTCCTAAATGATGGTGCCAAATTTGAAGAGGTTCTAACCAAGGTGTTACTGAGATACTACTCCTCCAGCTCTGACTGACCCTGGCGCAGACACACAAAAATAAGAAATTTAATGAATCTAATAAATGTTGCAAATGTTGCAGTACACTTGACATGTAGTTTAGGTTGTGATTATGTTCTGCTTATTTTCTGTTGTGTGTGCTATTGATTTTTCTTCTGTTGGAGCATCTGTGCCGTTTTCTTTTCAGTTTTTGTTCAGTGAGGTCAGGCGCACCGAGACATGTTACTGTACCTCCTCCTTCGTAAATATATCTAGATCTTTTCTACTGTATATCTATCTGTACTACACTATATGTACTGTATACTGTGCATTATATGAAACATGCAGTTTGCCTGTGCTTTGTGACAATATACAGCCGTATTTTTTGACAGATTGTGAAACAAGATACTGAATAGGTTTCACATAAACTGAATGTACTGAGTTTATAGACGTTAGAATGTCAGGTGCAATATTTTAAGAATGCTTATCAGAAAATGTACATTTTAAAATAGCCATCATTAAACCCTAATATCCCTGTTTGTTTTCCAGGGCGATCGACCAAGAAAATGCTCTTTGTTTCTGTTCTTATGAACATCATGTACTTTCTGTCGATCAGAATACTATTTCTGAACGCACTTTTATCTTGGGAGCATTTTGACATAAGTCATTTGTTTGAGGCACAACTATAATTTTCTTAACTACTCTCACAGAACCATGAGAGACTGTTTGTTACAATGCTGGAAGACACAGACAGATGATATGCAACCTGCTCTGCCTCCTCCATTCTTTCACTGCATCCCCTCTGGCTAATCAACAACATGGCAACACACAAGAATGGGAAACGGGCCATTTTAACTTTAGCCCTCTGACAGAGTCACAGATCTTACGGAGGAAGATTTCATTTTTGAAGCTACAAACAGCATGTTTCTACCTCAAACTACAAGTAAAGATTTTAAAAAGATAAATTAAACTCTTCGCACAACTCACACAACACCACAATCATGTTGTTCTGCAGTGCAGTGTATTACATCAGCTTTCCTGAAATATATTAGTAAAATGTATTATCTATGCTGCAAGTTACTCAATACACCTCCAAATTTATACTGTGTCCAACACTTATTCCTTTATTTAACCGTGTTAAGTGAAGCAGTGGGTGCTGAAAGAGTAGGAGTCATTTTCCCAGACAAATGAAACACTTCTTTCTTGTTTCCATTCTGAGTTTTACATTGACCAGTTATTTGGCATGACGATGTGTTCTTTAACATTTTACTGGATATTTTTGTACTATTCAGGGCTGCTTTTTTCAGAGAGCAGCTATTCACTCCCGATGTGAATCTCATTTTGGCAGAGAGGCAGCACAGCTTTGCATGATTGGCTGTATTGCTGTCCTCTCACACTCCCACAGACATGCATTTGATTTGTCACTAGCATCTAAAGTCTTATTTAAACACTGCAAAGAATCTCTGAGTAAATTTTCCCCATAGGCATACTTCAACGACGCAGAAACTTGCTATCCTGCAAAAAGCACCTTAAAAAATTCCATTCTTTTTAAAGAGATTAGAATGCAGCACAAAATAGAGAGAATAAGTGATGTGAAGATGACTTGGCACATAAAAACATGCCATACCATATGATAAGAGGACCGTAGGAAGCTTTCATTCAATTCTTCCTCGTGAGAGGAGAATGAAGGAAAACAGGAAAAACTTAAGTAATTGGCTTCAGAAGTTGCAGCTTTCTTGTCCTTCATTTCTAAGCTGAGAAGGAGAAACCTGCCATGCTTGTCAAATCTTCTTGACTGGTACTGTGATGGCCTGCGAGGGCAAAAAAATGGCCTCTATCTCGTAAGAGCAAGTGGGGAAAATACAAGTTTGGTCAAGTGTGAAAGAACATCTCATTATGAAAGTGAAATGTGTTATATTGGCAGCAACCAAAGTGACATTTTTAAAATTCAGTTTTCGATTCAATACTTTATTAATCAGTTGTGAACTTTGCCGGTCACTCATTAGGGGATCAAAGAAGAAATGGAGATCACAATGTGCTCCTTGCTCATTCTCTGACTCTGCCTCACACATAATGTAATGCGACAGTCATTCCGCTGATGAAATGATTTAAGATTTGTTATATTCATTGTCACCATTTTGACATTGTCATTCAGCACTGTTGCTCTTCATAAGTATCTCCTGTCATATAAAGAGTGATGTTTTGGTAACACTTTATAGGGATGCTACAAAACTTTCCTGTGACAGTGAATCATGTGGTGTACGTCTGGTTAACACTTCGGCAGTCATACAATCAGTGCAAGCACTAGTGTGAGATAAGATCATACACGTGAATGATCTCTGTAGAAAAAGTACCAGCATTCAATTCTTTCTACCCTTAGAAAGTGTTTCTATAAATAATGAGAAGAAATGGGAAAGATAAGCTACACCGAAATAGAAAATGCATTGTCTCAGTTGGAAAGCAGCAGTAAAAGACAAAACACAGAAGTTTGATTTTTAAGTGATCCCTAAAAACTCGACTCCATAATCAAATGTTTCTCTGCAATTATTCAATAAAAAAGAGAGAGAAGAAGGAATAACAGGCAAAAGCAAATTGCCATCATGTATTGTACTGTACATACAGGAATGTTGGTGTGTGAAACACCAAGGTTCTTTCTAAAGAGCTCTAATGAGTTCTGGCATATTTGATACAATACATATCAGCTGAAATACATCCAAATAAAAGTGGAGTCACTGCCAAAAGAGTCGTGTGAGAAACACGTATACAAATGAAATGCAACCTCAGCAGAAGTCACTTATTATTAAATTAATCATTTTGTGATAATAGTAATAATTCCCAGTGCACATACATAGATCAAGCCCGACAATTATTGAACCTCAACTGCCTGATGCAAAAATAGTGTATCATCTTTACAACAAGTTTGAGTGGGAAAACATCTTTGTCTGACTTTCCGAGCACAGCATGTGTTTGCATTTAAAGGCATTTTGCTCATCTCAAAAACGTTCAGTCTGGATAAGGAGACAAGTGATTCCAAACAACTAGCTGTAATCTCAGTAAACAACGCCAGGTATTGTGCCGAAATCTCTTTAACTAAACTCACATTTCATCACTGTTTTGAGATTTCCATAAATACTCTGTAATGAGTTATCATCAGTGGCTGCACTGTTGCCAAGCGCACACAACTTCAAAATTCTGGTCTGCATTTCCAAAGATATTTGTAATCAACTGAGTCCTGATTTCCACAAAAATGATTCACTGCTGCCATTCAGTATTTGGCAAGCAGTGTCCCCAACTGTTCAACTTTGAGAGCCGTATTTCAAAATCACTTCCTTGTGAATTTGTCTTCAGACATACCACCAAGACTCCAACTGTTTGTGTTTTTTTAAGTTCCATGACGAAGAGCTATCCTTTGTGAAACAAGCAGCATGCATACAAAGAAAGTAGGAACCTAAGTCAGGCTCATTAGGCAGCACAAAATAAAGCCATCTTAAATGTTTAATAAATCCTGTTGGAAGAAAAGTAAAGTAAAATGTTTTACTTGGCGGCAAGATAGACAACATCACTTTCCAAAGATGCTTGTTGCACAGCAGGAGATAAACAGCACGGCTAAAGGATGTGAGCCGGCATTGCAGACCAAACATTACATCCGAACTCCCCTACCCCCTACCATGCCCTCCACACCTGCACAACACGAGGTACAAAACCTCAGGGGACTGCTGCCACGCCGTAAACAAAAAACCATAAGTAAAAACATTGGTGACAGTTTTTTATTCGAGGCTTGCTCAGAGGTGTTCATGCATTTACAGTATCACTTAAAAGCAAAAATGGTACTTGTTACTTTAAAATAACACAATATTAACCTCTCTGAATCATGCATATGTTTTCAGAAGATTTACAATGAGCATTACAAAATCTTTAACTGCAGTTTTTCAGCAGCGATGCAGCAGCCACAGTGGCAGCAACTCCTAGATATTACATTTTCAGACCTCAAAAGAGACTATTTAGCAGAAGAGAGGTTTTCTCTTCCTCTAAACGTGGTTTATAGACAATAGCTTTAGCCTTCATTATGTTTACAAGACATTAGATATAAATATTATACATAGAAATAATGCTCTGAGCAGTGCTAGTTCTTGGTGCATAGAGGAATAAAGTTTGTTGTAAAACCAACAACATTTCCTCTTGAATGTAAACAGTGGTGTATGAAAGTTGAATTATTAGCTTTTGGCATGTACTGTAAAATGTTTTTTTAATAAATGAAAAATTACAATGATTGTGGTTCTGCTTCTTCAATAGGGCCCTATGATGTGCGTGATCACAGAATCATCGCGGAATTGGCCAATTAACAGGTAATTGGTTTTTAACGCGGAATATCACAAAATTTGACATAATTTGACTGAAATGCTGTTTTCGAAGAGGAACTTGTGGGGATAAGCACCTATACGGCGATATTGCCAAATGCCGTATCACTCACATTGGGTCATGCCGTCAGTTATCCCAGCTTAACGCAGCATTCGCCGTTGCGGTGCAGCGGAAAAAACTGAATACTCAAAAATTAAAAAGGAAAAAATAAAACAGATTTTATAGGGCCCCATTTCATTTATGAGACACTCTATATGAAAATAATTCCAGTGCCACTTCCGCTGAAGACAGAGTTACAGTTTCGCGATGTCTGGTTATGCAATTGTGAAAGAAAAATACATGTATTTTATCTGCTGTTGTGTGGGCTATACAATGGAGAAAAAAAGACTATGAAGAAGATGAGGTGTTATGTTTGAGCTTCCCTCACTGAACAGATTTGTGTCCCATATGTGTAGGGCAACAAAAAAGAGGCCTCCTGAGAGGCAACTAGAGCCGTAAAGCAGGAAACAGACGAGATGTTGCATCTGAAGGAATAGGCAAAATTCCAAAAAGAGCTTCAGAGTCGCAGGAAGGAAGTAAACAAGCAAGGGAGCACTATTAGCTGGGAAGGTGAGGTGAGATGTATGTTACAGAAGCAGATCGAGTACTGAAAGCCTATGAAGGGAGACAGTGATATTCACTTAGCGATTTTCTAATTCACTATAGAGATGCATGCAGAGGAAAAGAAGAGGAAGTGAGTTTATTTGGTTGGGAGCAGAAAGAAAAGGGAGAGAGTGAGACCTTTATTTGATGAGTACTAGACACACGAGGTGAGGGGAAGAATGAGAGACCTTTAATTAGACAAGATCGACAGTGAGAGGTTGTGAAGTCTAATTAGGTACGTTTGAGGAAAAAAAATGGTTTGAAAGTGAGATCACTCAACTGAACGAGAGACTTCATTATAGCTGAAAAGCGGCAGAGAAACTGAGAGATGGACGGTGTGTTTTGAAACACTGTGGGCGACATATTTAGATGACAAGTGATTAGTTCTTTTGTCTGTTTCATTAGCAAATGAATTTCCTGTGAATTTAATTTGCAGGATACAGGGGGGCACTACTTTGTACCTCAGCAGATCAGGCTCAACGACCTTGTAAAGTGGCAGTCTCACTGGGCACAAACAGGTATTTTCCAGCTTGCACCCTTTTGGTAATGTTCATGGCTCCCCCCTGTGACATTAGCGGTAACATAATATGAGGGGGAGCACACAAAAGGGAAATGTCAGGACAAATCAGGCAATTTAGCTGTGAATATTACGCCGTCCACTGCTGTCAGATGTCTCAGCACAATAGCTTCCATTCTGCGCCGTTTCATTAGCTTCAGCTGGGAGAGGTACAACACAGACATCTGAGCACCAACACAAACTCCTCCCCTGCTTCTGTGCAAATTCTCCCAATAGTTGATATAGTACTCAGTCCTCAATCATCAATCTGTTTTTACACTGTCTTTACAGTTGAAAGCCACATGTAAACTGTGGAAAATACACTATAAAAATCAAGTCTTAAAAATATGTTTCCATAATTATGATTATGTCATCACATATATGCATCATTGTTTCTTCAGCCATTGGTTAATTGGTTAATTCTACAGTAAATGATGTCACTTTGACACCAGAAACAGATCTGTGAAATCAAAACTTACATGTATATTTTTAGGTTGATTTGGTGATTTCGCTGTTCATATAGTAGGCTATATCAGTAAATGAAGTAACATCATTATCATTTATTCGTCTAACCACCTCATGATTAAAAATCTGCCATTCACCCCGCTTTTCAGCTGTTTTTTTAATGCCTCCATCTCCTGAGGGAACTATCAGGCTCTTTAGCTGTTTAATGCCCGACTTGCTTCTAGCCTTGTCTTTCTGTCGTTTGGTGTTATGCACAGTGTGTACAGCGGGTGTTGAGAGCTTTCTCACTGAAACAAAAACAAAAACAACACCATGGGAGAGGTGAGAGTGAAATTAAACAATAAAAGATGTTAAAAAGCTTCACAGAGCTGAGGGTGACTGCAGCCTGGTGATGTTTCCCTGCATGGGTGTTCATCACCTCGAGCTACCCTTTTGACATTACACCGTCATTTGATCTATTGTTATGATAGAAATATCGACTATAGCCACATTTAAGTACCATCCAGTTGGGCATGAGTGGTGTCTGACCTGGACTGTCTCATGTGAAGGTAAAATATTGACAGGCTGGGTTATGTAGCACATAGTTATCTGCGTGAGTATGGATATTTTTCACCTACACTCTTCTGAAATACTGACGTAAAACCCTTACCAACAAACTTCGATAATAAGCCAGTGATCCTTCTTATCTTTTGATTCACTCTCAAATTGAATCTAAATAGAGTTGAAGGCATTTAACAGAACCGGTTAGTGAGTTTAAAGTGAATGACGTCCTTATCTCTCTTGACACCATTTTGGAAAAAGTTCAGCCCATAATTATATGCGAGTGAAATATTGAAATATTTCTAAGAGTGACTTTAAACGCAGGTTCTTTAATCAAATTGCTCACTAAAAGAGTCATATGTAGGTATTAACTGATCAATATTTTTTCAGGAGCAACATTTACCCCATATGTATTCAAATTTGGAAATGTAGAGATCCCGCCATCACTGATTAAGCAGTAGCTTGTGTTCTTGACAGAGTTTCTCAAAGGCCCTTAAGGTACTGCTGCCATATACATTTCATATCTCCTCCACCAGAGACATCAACCCCATCTCCAATCAATATGTAAGCAACTATTTACTTCTCTCTGCACTTACAGAGCTGACTCATCCCGCCATGATCCCACTCCGCTCCCATGGCTCCATTCAATAATTGCACGAGGGTGTCGGACTCAATCTCATTTTACAACCACAGCTCACTCACTGCAGCAAAACTTCTCCATATACTCCACTTTTCTATTTACATTTCAGAGTCACAGCTGCTCATCTACATGAAGGGCCCTACTCTTTCAAGGGACCACCACACACATCCCCATTTTCTGGCATGAAGAGACACACAGTTGTTCATTTACACACTAGTAAATATAGCAAAAACACTCTTTTCACACTGTGTTAAGTATTTATGATGTTTTATTATGTTTCTGAATAGCATTAAATGACTATAAAGCCAATTAATAAAAAAAGGCAGAGAATGGCTGCAGCACAGCAAATCTACTGCAATGTCCTTGAAACCAGTCGTAAAAACCTCTGACTGCAGCACCAGAAATAAATTTCTGATCATAAGACCAGAAGTAAACAGCTGACTACACAACTGGAAACAAACAGGCAGCAATGAGACCAGAAATAAATGACCGACCCAGAGAGCTGGAACTAAACTGGTGATCACAGGAGAGTAGATGGATGACCAATTATCAAGCGGTGAACAGGCAAAGCTCCAAGGGTTTGACATCCGTGAGCTGTGTGCGTACCCACCCCCCTCGACCGCCACCAAACCCCCAACTCTCCACCTCCCTCAACAAGCCCATGCCCTTTCAGCTGCCTCTTAAAAGACTTGGTCACCATGAATTTGCTGTCTACACTGACTGTCCCAGAGGAGATGGGTCAGTTCCTCCAAAAGGTTACATTCTGTCACTTCAGGGAAGAGGGTCAGCTGCTCGTGAGGATTACAATCAGCTGGTAATTACAGTACAGTGTGTGTGTGGTGTGTGTGGAGAAATGATGGACCAATGAAGGGTTTGTATATGGAGCTGCACAACTGTGCAACAACAATGCAAAAGATGATTTTTCATTTTACACAGTACGGAAATAACATCAATACTTTTCTTTAGGGAAAAACTGAACTGAAGTAAGTATGCAAATGGCATCTGAAAGGTTCTGAATAAACTGATAATATACACTTTGCTTGTATCTAATATTGATCCCGCCTGAAAGAGCATCTCAGCACAGATAGTGCCAGTCAATAAATGTTGGATTGGTGAAATGTTCAGAAACAGTGAAGTCCAAAGCCTCCTGGACAATTTATACAACCCAAAATAATCATTGTGTAATGTTCAATATTGCACTCATGTTCTAACAGACACTTTCAAACTCATTGGATTATAAAGAAATGCAGCAGTGTTTAAACACTGCAGTACGTTAGTTATGAGATTGGTAAGCACTAACAAACTGATTTGGCAATAAAGCCCCCGGTAAAATAATAGGTTGCTGCAAACCAAGCAACATAAAGCCCGACACTGAGAAAATATGTCGTTAGGATAATGAGCCAATCAATTATTTGCATGTGCTAAGGTGACAGTTGGCTCTGACTGTTCAGCAAAGTTAACTCGCTGCCTGCAAAATGCCGCCTCCGTTTAGATTCTACCGTCACTTAAACCTAAACACCCTCGGAGAATAGAAGACACATAAAACAAAACAAAAAACGGAACTACAACATCTCCCTCCCACAAGAAACTGAACCACAACCAATTATTCCATCACCTGAAGGCCTCTGTAAAAGGTTGACGAATTGTATGAGGCAGGTGATTAGTTTTAAGTGTCAGATGATTGGGCTGTGAACTCTGCACTTAAAGAACTGTTACAAGGACTAATGGAGGGAAAGCTAATATTCCTTAAAAACCTCTCTAACAAGATTTCTCAGACTTTTTAAGCTAAACATAATGAAACGCTTCAACTGTTTAAACAGCTTTCTCTGTCAAATACTAAAAACCCTTTCAGTGTAGTCAATGCACCAGACATGATGAATATGGGGAGCAGAATATCTTACAACTGAGAATTACACCTCTGCATTTTAAATGTAAGGTTCCTACGCTAGGTCTGCATTGCATTTGAAGTTAGCGAGGGTGACTCTGATGCTAGAAAATTCACACCAAGAAAGAATCCGCTAATTAGACTTAATATTTAATTACAAAATATAATACGCCAAGACTATCCTCCAACAACAGACTGTAATGTCCTCAGGCATTACACTGTTCTACACATAGCTCTTGTTTAACATTTCATTTGCTGTGGGATTTCCTCTGTTCTTACAGATGGTTCTGGATGTGTCATGCTATTTAACTCGCCAGTAAATCTTGAATCTTAATGAATGAACACACTGATACTGCGACCTATGTGTTCTTTTTGTATCTTCTTTTCAACGGTGAGAATCTTGCTTTTGACTTTTTAGCATATTATATGAATAACATTTGTTTGGTGACCTATTTTTAGACTATTCTTGTTTGTACCTTGTTCATCGCTCTTCTACTTCAGGACAAACATGCATATTTGGCTCC
This sequence comes from Trachurus trachurus, assembly GCF_905171665.1. Taxonomy (NCBI): domain Eukaryota; kingdom Metazoa; phylum Chordata; class Actinopteri; order Carangiformes; family Carangidae; genus Trachurus; species Trachurus trachurus. Next base: position 12,273,310 of record NC_139903.1, on the reverse strand, counting down.
TGTCTGCCCCTGTCTTCATTCACCCTGCACTTTTGTAAGGAGCCTTCTCTGGCTCTTTTTCTTTACAGCAGCTCGTATTACTCAGGGTATTAAGTGCCACATACACTGTACCTCTTCCAATCCATTCTCCGATCATTTGAGTTTACTTTCCATTCCAATCGCTACCTGAATTGAACTGGGTAGCATCAGTCTCTGAGATGTCTCTCCCTGTAATTGCATGACTTGTCTTTCCACAGAGTGGTGCAGCACCTTGTGGCTTAGTGCCACTGTAGTTGTTTGAAAGGCATAAGGTGCTGGCTTGCACCAACCCCCACCCAGGTGCCACAGTGTGTAAATGCAAAGATTAATTTCAAGTTTCTTGAGAGCTGTGAGGAGTGTCACTACTTACACAAACTGTCCCATAACCACAGAATCTAAACTGCTCTCCTGCAGCATTGCACTGGGCAAGATGCTATTTGCTCTGTCTTTGCTCACACAGTCTTTGTCCCACTGGTCACAGCAGCCAAAAAAGCCAAATAAAAAGATAGGAAAACAATGGATATTTGTGTTAGCAAGCATGTGCAGTATATGCTGTTGTGTGCCTACCTAATACAGATGTGTTCAATGATGTCTTATTTAAGTTGCAGGGCAGTTTTTACTCAGTAGCATTAGATCTTATAACCATATACTGTACGCATGTTTGTGATGGATTTGACAGGAGCTCTAACAGTGTATCTAAGTGTACAAAGGGAAGATGCCATCTTGACCTCTGAGGTTGGAACCCTTTCTTAGCTACTGCAAGGAGCAGGAGATATTGTAAATGCAATGCATTCTAATGGAAATGAGAGCAGGGGGACTGTTAATGCAGTTCAGACATCTGAAGACATCTATATATATGCTGAATACATCTTAGAGAAATGCAAACTGTGCTAATCCATTTGGACCTGTAGTGGCTGCTTATTAGATTACTGCTTAAATGTCATGTTTATCAGGTTCAGTGATGTAAATGGAGAGCATTAAATGTATCCTTTAAGGACAGCAAGAGGTAGGAAGCGAGCTCTCCCTGGCTAACACAGAGCTCGTGTTGAGTTTGGAACAGAATTTGTGGCAAAATTAATCCAATACACTTCTTTCCTGGCCCACAAGCCTGAGAATGTGGGTGGTTTACATTAAACTAAATGAATATTTGGTGCTACAGTCAGCCGAGAAAGTATTTGGACAATGAAATAATGTTTGATTTTATGGCACCATTCTCTGTCTACTTCGGCTGTTCAACGAGATGATGCTAATAAGGTTAGTTGGTTTTAATTTTAGAGTATCTTCAGATTCAAATTAATATTCAATGAAGCGCGTGTTCTTTTCTTTTTATTTTACTGTTAGAGCCATTATGTGAATGTGGTGCCTGGAGACACAAGTGCCTCTCCATGAACAAGGGGCTTGTTGTGAACAGAGGCCAGCAGCGCTGAAGCACCGCTCACCTGTTCAGCCCGACAGCCAACTCAGCTCTGCTTTGCCCTGCCAAGCTACACCACAACCAGCTGGTGGCAATCTTCAATTACAACACCTGAGCCGCATTAACTCGTCTGCCTCGACCCTGAAAGCCAGCAGGTGCGCGAGGGAGAGGTGCAGGGGCTCACCGGTATCTGTGGACAACGTTTGGCTCATGTCAGAGGAATGAACAGCTGTTTTATTAAGCTACTGTAGTCATGTTGTCTTCATGTGGAAGCTGGAGATTTGTACCGAACAATGGAGCCACTTACTCCGCTGAAGTTCCAGCTTGTCAGTGCAGCCAATATCGTAACAGATGTTCCTGCCCAAATAATTTCACTTCAGTAATTTCTTTTAAGCTTTTTGATGTTGCAGCAACAACTAATGGCACAGCTCCATATGCACAAACGAGCTGCGTAAGAAGATGGTGGTTCTATATCATCAGGCAGCTTTGGTATCATGCAAAGTGATCATGTTGGGCCCGTTTGCATAGGCAGAAACTCACCGAGATGAGCAGTCTCCTCTTCTATATCACACGCCGCTTTCAACTAGCATGAAGTCAAAGATGAATTCCCTCCGGGGTTCTCCAAGAGGCAGCACACCTGAGAGAGAAAAAAAATAAGATGTTCGGTTTCACAGCTAAGTAATTACACAAGAAGCCTTCTGACCTCTTATCTGACTAGTTATTTTTGACATGATGAAATGTTGCCACTGTGTACTGGGAAGATGTGCCTTTTTTTATATCGATGTCCTTGATTAAAGTAAACCCACGCTGCTTTAACCTCACAGTCATTTTGACTTGCCCTTTAAAACAAATCATTCTAGCAAACTAAAATTCAGTCTGAGCGTTGTGGCACCATCAAGTCCTCGATCTTGGTGGCAGCATGCCTCATTGTTTGAATTAATTCTCAAACACTCTCAGCAAGTGGCTCTATTTAGACAAAGATTTAGTACAGTGATGATATTAGGTGGCAAATTTATGTTGCAGTGTTTTTCATTGAGTGACAGCCAGTGACAATGCTGCGGACTGCCAAAAGGTTTACATTTATATATATGTCTGCCTCCTGTTTTGTGATTGATAGAGTTAGTTTATCTTTAGCTACAGTTGCTCAAAATCCCCACATGACAGAAACAACCCAAAGATGGGTTGAATGAACTGTCTTTAAGATAGATATTGAGTCTGTTTGAGGGCTTGTCGCTCGATTACAAAAGGTCTGTCAATGCAAATGGATAGCTTGTAGGTAATTCAGTAATGACTGCGAGTGTGCTCAGGTGGGAGGTAATAGAGTGTTAAATGAGTGATGCAAAGCTTCACGGGCTCAGCTGAGTAGGGGAGAGGTAGCACTGGCTGCTTGAAGCGGTGGCTGATACGAATACAGTATGTGTGAGTTTTCTCTCTGGTTTTAGTCCATCTCAGATGAACTGAGGGGGCGAGATTCAATTAGTGATGACGCTATACATGAAACATGCTAAAGTGCACCTCTCAAGAGCAGTCGTTCATTTAAAGTAAATGTAGTGTGATGATGACTCACTTAAATTTACTTCATCAGTTTTATTCAGCAATAACATCCTCAGTTAATCAAAATGAAAACGCTGGGCAGTAACAGAAAGTGCTGAGTGTGATCAGACTTAAGGACTTGTGACTGTCATTTGTTCCACCTATATTTCTGTTATCAATCATCTATATAGAAACGGCCTTGAACGGATGAGCACAAAGGATGCTCTGTGTGTGTCTCCCTCTCAAGCACTTGAAATAGTGGTGCTCACACAGGGATGCAGATTTAAATTGATCACTCAGGCAATTTTTTTTTCCTTTTTCCCCTTCTGTGAACTAACCGTGACAATGTCTGGAACATTGTTTTGCTTATTTGAGCGTAGAGGCTTGAAAAAGAATCACTAGTAATGTAACAAGGTAGCATCTGATCCGTGTTACATTCGTACTGTATTCAAGGTACTAAAAGACATTTTTGAAGTCACTCATCAATATAGCAACCATAGTGCAAGCTTTTAGAGCCATAGCTCCCAGGTGCATGGTTTATTATATAGTGAGCAGATGTAGCTTGAAGAAGCATTGCTATTTGAAAGTATTTAATTGGAGACTGCATTTCAAGACAGCCAGCCCTGCCGCTGGTTTTATTCTAATTGCCAGCAGCAACGCACTTAATGAAGCGAGTGGTGAAGAGTGTGGGTAAAAGAGTGAGAGTGACCAGGTTTCCAAGGCAACAGCAGCGGTAGCCGAGTAGTGTTTTCATCTTGAGGAAAAAGGCTACAAGAGAGTAGTGTTTCCCTGCAGTGCCTCTTGCAGCTCTAAAATGAATATCTATACAGTCATAGATATATTTGTGACAATGTTGCAGAGCTGAAAAATGCATGCAAAACTGTAAAGTAAGGTCTCTACAATCCACCAGAGGAACAATTTTCCTCCAAACCTCAGGATTAGTGTTTAGGCCACTATTGAAGTACAATAGTGCAGCAGTTCACCAGGGAGAGAGCTATAAAAGCTTTCTGTCTTCAGGTTTGAACAAAGAAATGAGCTAGTCATTTTTTTACACTGCTCTCTTAGAGATATATATCAGTGCAGTTTTTTGGATGGCTGAAGTGTCCATTTGCACCATTTCAACCACCAATGCTCACAGTGGATCATCATTACCCCTGTAGTACAGTACTGTAAAATGACTCAAGCCCCGTGGCCCCAGAAAAGTATTGGATATCAGTTCTAGGGGGTTTTGGTGCATTTCAGCCTCAGGTTGTGTACAGGTATGGGTATTTTCAAATATCATTAATGAAGAAGTTGTTTTTTTTTCTTTTTTGCCAATGGTCTGCATCCATGTGTGTGTTGTGTTTCAAGTAGGATACATTATGCCCAGCAGGGAAAGAGAACGACGGGTAGAGCATAACCGATGTGTTGCATTAGCCTAACTGTCAGTAATGGATGCAGTGAGGCAAAAGAAACCTGCCAAAAGGGAGAGTCTTGAAATTCCCAGTGATTCAGAGAAGGATTCATCACCATAAAAACATTATGATCTTATATTTATCCAAGATTATGTGTACATAGATGCATGCATCCAGAACTGTCAAGAGTTAAGACATGCCGGGATCTGGTAAGTATTGGGAAAAGGCAATTAGCAAGAGCTTGACTAACAATATCTCAGACATAAGCCGTAACTGCTGGTATGTCAGTGTGCTCCTAAATTAAGTGTGAAACTGAGATCAGTATATTTATATTCTGTCTATACAAAATATTATAATAAATTTACACCTTTTTATTTATATGTTAGATCTCATTACTGTAATTTGAACGTGCAATAGTGTTATGTTGTATTAGTCAACAAAAGTTTTAGACATTTTAGTCTTGCTTTGTTTGAGTTATTTATAGGCAGTGGGGGATTCTCATCACTGATCAGACCAGAATGTGATATTTTTGATGCATGCAAGACTTTTCATTAAATCTGAAATTAGTTTGTCCTTTTTTCAATTTCATTTTAATTCACTGATGAAAGAGTTTATTAATTTTATCGTAGTTCTTTTCATCATAAAAAAAGGTCAACAAGTGTTCGAAAAGTAATATTAGTGTTTGGGCATTTTAAACTACTTGGATGAGATTATCACTGTTAAGGTTGGGTAACTGTAACATTTAAGGTTAGGCAATGACTACAGACTTATTCTTCGACCAAATATGCTAGAAATGTAGTTAATACAACTAATCTGCAATAGCAAATACGTTCTCTTTGAGAACTTTCTGGCTGGATTACATTCAGAGTTAATGTTTTTTTTTGTTTTGTTTTTAATGAATGAAGCATCACATTTATTAAAGCCTCCAGATTCCCCACAAGGCTGTTTTTTTTTGTTTGGTAAGTCCAAGTGATAAAAACAAAAACTTAAATATGTCAATAACTTGTCATGTGGCCAAAGGACATCCACTTCTATGCCTTCTGTGACTCTTCCAGTCTGTGTCTCTGTTGCAACCTGCTGATGACACTCTGTGACACTCAGGGGCAACTTCCCTCTGAGGACATCCCGTTTGAAGCCTCGCAATGGCCAGGTGCTGCTGATCGATTGTTAGGTGTCGTCTTGGTCTTGTCATGTCAAAATGTGAACAGCATGTTGAACAGGCCTTTTTAAATACAAATTGTCATTGAACCAGAACATTTGGTGGTCGATTCATGGATCAGACACTTGTTATTTTTGCAGGAAATCACCTTGTTAGAGAACAGCATGTCATGTGATAAGTACTGGAACATTGAACAGTTGGACATGTGCATTCAAAAGTTTAGAGAAGGTCAAATTAAGTAAACCTGTAAAGCTTACAGTGGATTTAGCAGGGCTCTATGTTGCGACATACACGTTGCATATGCTATGTGAAATCATGTCTGTGCTAAGAATTAATTTGCCCTGTAGCATGGGTGCTATGGGCAGATTTTCGAGTCAACCCTGTAACGTTAGCCTAAATAACGCTGACATAACGTTGCCTACTGTTTAGCCAAAAAGCTTGTTTGGAAAAAAAAGTCCTTCTGTGTAGAACAATGGTACTACGGCTATCCTTTCTGGTAGTTGCAGTCAACTGTGTTAATTAATGATTAATGTTATACTATGCAGGGCTATACAGTGCGACATATATGTTGCACGTGCTATGAAAAAAATGTCCGTGCCATGAATTAATTATAAGTGGCACGTGCGACAGCTTTGCGAGTCACTTGTGTGTGTTTATTTACTCTAAATGGAGTCCGTGATTGAAGTAAAGGCACATGGGCACGCTCTCCCCCTGGTAGTTGTAGCCTGCCGTGGTAGTGTCCTATGACAGTCAGGGTTCGCCCCATAGCGTATTTGAGGATTAAATAGTGCGTCCCGTTTTAAACCAGTACAGGACGGGTTTGACCCGTGATTCCCAGTTGTATTGAATGCAGCATCATCCCCATAGCATTCTGTCCGTGATCGGATAAAACACGCTGTTTGTGCAAGTGAGTTTTTTTATTTTCTTTCATAGATGAGAGTGGGACAATCTGACAGTGTCGGTGACAGTGACTATCAAACTAGTTGTAAACTACTGGTGTTTCCGCAACCGTGAGTGTTTCATGTGGCCAAAGATGCTCTATATACTGTCTTTGATGTGGCGGATGGTGACCTGTCGGATGGATGGCAGCCTCAGGAGGACAAAGTTCTCCATTCACTAAAAGCCTGTGATGAAGTGTAGCCTATAGGTAAATTAGTTATATTTTTCTTGTAGTTCAGACAATTGAAATCAAGAGTGATGTTACCTGCTTGACAGTTTCGACTGTGACTCCAGTCTTCCTCAGAAGCGTCATCCGACGTGTTACTGACGTGTCATTTATCAGCTGGTCGGTACGGCGGACCTGTCAGAGTCCGCCGTACCGACCGCGCCCCCTCCGCCCTGGGTGGTCTCTGGAGCACGGAATCCCAGGTGTGCGAGAGAGTGTACGCCCCCTCGTCCCGGTTGATGGTGTCCCTCGCCCGCTTCCTGATCTCTATGGCCTCTTTTATCCAGCGTTTGAACTTGCTTGTTTCTGATGTGATGATTTTGCCTTTGTCCCATTCCATGATGTGATTATTTCTTCTGCAGTGATCTGTGATTGCTGATTTTAGGTTTTCCTGTTCTGCTTTTTCTTTTTGTGTCCGTGTGTATCGTCCAGCTGTCTCTTTTTCGCATTCTTTTTGGTGTTCTTTTTTCCTTATGTTGAATGACCTCCCTGTTTCTCCGATGTATGTTTTGTTGCATGATTTGCATGGTATTTCATAGATGACGTTGCATTTGTGGTCCGGTGTTATTTTATCTTTTGGGTGAACTAGTAGTTGACGGAGTTTTGTATGTGGTTTGACTGCTGTGTTGATATGATGTTTCTTCATGATCCGTTGTATTGATTCTGTTATTCCCCGGATGTATGGTATGGTTACACAAGAAAAATATAACTAATATATTTGAGAAGACAAAATGAACATAATTAATCTATAGGTAAATTGCATCCTACAACAGTAGTCTATAATTAAAAAATGCTTTAATAGACAAAACTTACCAATAATAATTATAGTTTTTTTTTATTAACAATTTCTCTTTCTGCTCCTATAAGTATATCAGTGGACTATACATTTCATTGTGCATATTGCTGCCCTCATACTAATGGTTTGTACAGATTTTATTCAAATCTCCCATGTTCCTCCTGAAGCCTTGTTGGTCTCTGACACATTTTAGCTCTGACAATATGACGACTACAGAAGCCTGCAGAGTTGTGATAGAAAGGGAATGAACACAGCTGTTAACATTGATTTCCATTCCTATAGGATTTTATTATTTAAAAGTTGGACATTGGCTTATTTCTAATGTCCATCAGTAACAAAGCACTAAGTGTCAGTCTTTTGAGTGCATAGCATATATTTCCTTTTCCAGTGTGTTTTTGTTCACTAAATCCACTACCTATTGTTTTTAGAGGTGGTAACGAGCATAATTATACCTGTGCTACAAAATGATCACCCTCTGTAGCACCAGTGCTATATGTGCTCAAAAAGTTAGCATACAACTCTGTTTAGGTGCATTCTGTAATTTCATCAGAAAGCCTAATATCCCTAACTTTTAATGAGAAGTGTATGTTCTTCAGTCACCTGCAGAGTGTTATACAGTTTAGTTATGAACAGAGGCTGTGGGAGACAAGGTTTTGCCCTTGTTTGCTGCTTTGCCACTGCACATAAACTTTGGCTTCTAAATGCTGTTGGAACAAACAATAAATGCTTCTCTTTATTTGGAAAGGAGCTAAGTGCGAAGGCAGATGGTCTATTATTATGAGATATTATAGTTTCATGTGCTGTCATGTGTCACAGCCAGCTGCAATTTGCTTTATTTTCATTATAGATGTGACATACTGGAAGAGGAATTGGTAATTATCTAGCTTAGTTTATATAAGCTACTTGCTCCTATGGTGTGAGGTTTATTCTGGTACGTCACACATTAGAGATGTTTCTTTAAATTCTGCCTGAGATCAAACTCATGGGTATATGGACTCTGATTTATTTTGATTCAGACCTCTATGCTTAGTTTCTTTTTTGGAAATGTCTCAGTTTTGATATTCACGCTTTTTTAACTTTAAAACAAGCTTACATGATATGGCAGTTGATGCCAGCCCGCAACAGTGTAAAAAAGGATATGATTCTGTAACTGAATTATAAGCCAGACTGCTCATGAGATATGTATGGAGTTATTGACTCAATTTAACATCTTCAATTTATCATCTTCCCAGCTTCATCTTTATTGCACTGTCAATTACCACATGGTCTTGGGTCTCTCTCTCTCTCTCCCAATTCTAGGTGACTCCCCTGAATAGCAAAACACTTCCATGAGTCAAAAAGCAGATAATAACCATAATACTGAGACAGCACATCCCTCAAGTAAGAGGGTATCCAGCAGAACATAGACACATTAATAATTGATAGATAGAAAGCCAGCCGTACACGGCAATTCTGAGAAGGCCAGTGCCTGCCACAGGAGAAATTTCCAGCAGCAAATAGGTCTTGAAGGTGCCAGTTATGTCATCTTTCACTACAACAGTGAATTGAAATGCCGAGCAAATCTAATAGACTAATATATTACAAAATGGAGCCCCTTACCCCGAGTTAAAATTCAGTGGAGACCAGAAATACTGTAATACCTTAGTAACAATTTGAGCTGTGTGACTAAGATCACAAAATATCTATGAAAAAAAAAATCCTTCCTTTGGTCAAAAGCTAAAAAAGGCAAAGATATTGTGATTGCAACAGTTCGGCTTTTGAGCAAGTGGTTCAACACTTAGCTACAGCTCTGGGTTTGTACAGTACAAGATAGAGAACATCATCCCCAGTCTATTGTCTATCTACTTGTATGTCTGCTTCAATCGTTGCAGTAGCTGAGGTTCAGTGCATAGCAAGCTAGTTGCCCTATGTCCACCTTTAAGGTTACATGTTATTGATAATATTGGCTTCCTCTCACTCGCTAGGAAGTAGAGTAGGCTAAAATTAGCAACAGGATAAGTGTGGCATCACAGTGGATGAAGTCAGTTAAGTTACTCATGCAAGTTCCCCTTGCAGGGAGCATTGGAGAGATAGAGTGGCATCTACTCGACCTTGGAGAACTCTTCCACCCTGCGAAGTGCATTTGTGTGAGTTACACACACACACACACACAAATGGAATTTGTTTATGAGGTACACCTGTGTAGTCTAATGCAAAGCAAAAGTCCTGGCATTTTTAGTGACTCTGTAAGGAGTAAAAAGTCCTCCAGTGCAAATCCTCCATGTTGAAATATTTTGTGTGGGGTGGAAATTGTCTTCCACAGATATATTGTTGCTGCCTCCCTGTGCAATGGTCCTCAAGATACTCACAATAAGGAGTGTCTAGAAGCTATCAACTGAATCCCTCTCAAGCTGTTAGCTATTAAGACACAGCTATTGCTTGCCTTAACATGAGTTAAGAAGGTCAGAGACCTTCGATCTATTGGACCATCCAAGTCAAAAACTCATCAGACAGGACTGAAGCTGCGCTGTGCTGAGAAACAACCATCCACAAAAAAGCATGAAGAGTTATCTCTGGTCCTGGCTGGTCCACTCGGAAGCTTTTCTCATCCTCCATCTCACAGGGAGAAAAAGTACATTGCAATAAGGCCCAGTGGCCACCATAGCATGTTATGAGCAACAGGTGCACCACAGAGCACAGAAGCTCTTTGTGTGCTGTGCTGTCATAGGGGCTGCTAAAGGAGCTGGGTGTTTGCATTTCACAGGCCTGTATGGAGGAGGTTGTGGTTGGCTCCTTCAATTTATACATCCACAGAATCAGGGTTTCTCTAAAGGCCTGTTTTTTTCTTTATTTCAAGTGACTGATGAGTAGTGAGCTGTTCTCCATTTAGCTATTCTCCTCTGTGCAATCTTCTTATCAACACATGTTCATTTGCCTCATCCTGTTCTGAGAACTGGCAGGAGCAAGAGGCCAGAAAAAAAAACACATAACCAAGCACATGCATTGGATTCTCCTGAGACCTGGGGTATGTAATGGTCTGCACTGTATGTGTAGATGAGTATTCACGTCTTTCAGGCCCTGGCAGTGGGTGTATGTAGGCTGTGTTGGTAAATATCCTGCATCTCACAGTGAACAGTTATGAACCACGATTACATCCTGATGGGCAAACATTGAATACAGGGGGTCGCTAACCTCATATACAGTCAACAGAGGTCAGATGTGATGATAGCAAACAAGTGATATGAGCAGTTGTCTGCCTCTGAACTGTACATTATTGAATCTATTGTCAAACAGAGTGTGATACTGTACTTGGTATATGCTCTTTTGTAAAGAAAATAAGACATACTTAACACCTGCAAGATCCAATTAAATGTGATGAGATATTTTTGTGAAGCCGTTTTATGCCCAGAGTCTGACAGTGCTCCCTGAGATAATGTAAGAAAAGCAAGCATAATGATTATTTACTACACAGAAATCTTCATACAACAATGTCATACATTGAGTGAAGCCTAAGCCATAATGCACACTGCCAGCTATGACAGAGGATGATGCGCCTAATAAGTGTAGATTAACAGGCTTATTCAGGGGAGATTGTTGCTTTTTATCTATTTCCAGAAGAGTTAATACCTCCAGTTCTGTTGGCCAGTGCAGTTGCTCAGCAATCTCTAAGTGCCCATAGCACATGTTTGATCTTTGAAGTAAATATAATATAAGTACAGTAGGCTGGTCCACTGTGGTGAAAGGCACTTACAAATGTCAAAGTGCCTCCTCTCCTGTACTGCTGAATTATCTGCTTTGGGCCTTGGTGTTATGGATGTGGAGGTGGTAGGGGTGGCAACGTCAGTCAGTCGGTTGACTTTGATGCTTTCAGAATAAAATGTCCTGACAAGGGATTACTGAATGAATTATCATTCAGCTTCGTTAAGATATTAACAATGTGGCTTCTGATCAAGCACCATCAGGAAATTACAATTTATATAATGTCAGTAAATAACTTACAATTGTGCTTTAGTTTGTTACTAAATATCTTCAAAGTTTATGACTTTAACCCATCAGCCTCAGTTTTATACTTAACTCATTTTATGTGCTAATTAGAAATATTAGTATGTTAACAGGATAACAATTATCATGCAGTGGTAGGCCTACACATTGGTGATGGGCTTTATGCACAGCTCCACTACTTCCTGAACTTAATGCTGCTCCTTTGTTTCCTGTCTTACATTATTGGTCTGACCATTGTGACTACTCAGACACACCTGGATTAATCCGTTTGTCCAATAATGTAAAACAGGAAACGAAGGAGCAGCATTACTGTAAGTTCAGGATGTAGTGGAGCTGTGCATAGAGCCCATTGAACCAAACAGGAATGACAACCAGTGCCACTGCCATATAACAAATACTTATAGCCTAAATAGGCATCATCAATACAAAAACAATAATGTATTTCATTAGTGTTGCCCAAGCTTTGCATCTTTGATTCCACAGGGCTCCAGACTGCGACTAAATGGTCGCATTTTGCGACTAAAATTAGATACAATGCGAGTACATTTTTCATCTACTCGCGCATGTGCGACCAGTAGCTAGCCTGAATTTGCAGATTTTTTAATGACCACTGTGATTGGCTAATTTGTGAAAAGAAACGTGTGTTTCTCTTCTCTACATCTCGGAGCGGAGGAGACGTCTTTCCACAGCAGAGCTCCGTGTGAAACAGCAGGAGACACACAGACCGGTGACCTGCGCATGTGTGTGCTGAACATCACCCGCGATATTTTTTTTTCTTCCGATGGCTCGCTACAAACCTTAAACATCCCATAATATGCTCGCGCTCTCAGCAGCGGTACTCAAATCGTCACAAGGCAACGAAGCAGGTTGACTCGCGTTGCAGAGCAGCACTGCACAGAGGCTCCCAAACGGAAATGATTATTGATTGATTGTTGATCAATAGATTTTTTTTGGCCGTGCCGGGGGGAGGGGGGGGTCGATGAGTTTGATGCCAAGGAGTCCGTGCACATGTGGCTCGATCAGGGTCAACAGACAGGCCAAACTACAGAGGCTGTCCTACACAGGCACGGGGGGGTCTGTTCTTGGATGAGTTTACTACAAGTGGTGTGTCTAAACATTATAGTTTCTGCATTTATCAAAGTATTTATCAGTAATACAGTGAAAATTTGAGGAAATGTGAAAATTTACTTTGCAAGTCGATTTCGGTGTGTGCCCCTAAATTTTCTGTTTGTGCTCCTAAAATTTTAAGTTAGGGGCCACTGTGCTCCTAGTCAAAAAAGTTAGTCTGGAGCCCTGTTACACTACAGATGATTAAAAAAAATCAACATGATTTAAGATGATGAATGTGACATTTGCAGTTTACAGGCAGGTGGCTTAATATCTCTCTGGGTTAGACTCACCATCCATTACTGAAAACGTTTCCATATCTGGATTCTCTGAAATCTTCTCAAACCACTGAATCATCCTTGGTTGGTGACAAAATCTCCCTTCGACGACTCTCCAACTCCAACTCCAAAAAAAAAAAAAAAAGACCTAGAAAGAATGTCAAAATAAAATTACTCTCTTGCTAATTTATGAACATTCTTAATCACACTTTTAAGATCATAAATTAAACTCAATGTTCCAGTTCAAAATGCTGTTTCAAAATTGAACTTTCATCCACAATCAGTGACTGAACAATTGTGTTGTTGTTTTGGTGCGCAACGTACAGCTGCCGATACGAGCAGTTTTTTTTAACTCGGCTGCAGGGGGTGCACCTACAGTGTATGTGTTCCCACACGCACAACCCCCCCATCAACCAATCTGCGGACCACTTGCGTGCCAATCGGTCGAGAGCAATCTGAACAGATCACGGATCAGCATCAATCCATTGCACCACTAATTGGAACACCTTTCTTACTTTGTCAAATTCTCATTAATAGCCTAACAGGATTTCCCACAGAGTACTACATGCCTGGTGAGCCGCCAAGCCTTACTTGACCTCCCACGTGCATTGTGTATTTTTTTTTAATAGGTTTTTTTTTTACTTCTGCAGACAACTTTTGGTCAACACAAAGGGTCTGAGGTTAGGTGTCGTTTCTATCAGCTGAAGCAACCCCCAAAACCCCTGCCAACTGTCATGAGACGCCAACTTCAAAAAGGCTAAAAAACTTTGGAGACTTTCTTTTTTCAAAGTCTGACAAACATTGGAGAAATTGAACCCGCTGGTTCACCAATTAAACGAGAGGAATGCACCGAGTCGACCTTGTTACCGTTAGCCGAGCCACAGCTCCATGAGGCACAGCCAGCTAGCATGGCTATTAGCACTTCCTCCCCTGCAGTGTCAGAGCAGCCAAGTACTTCTGCGAGCCGAGATGGTACCTCACATGTTTGCTTTCACTCTAGTCCAAAGCCGCACAACTGGCAGTGTCATGTTTCCATGACAACTGAATGGAAAAAGACACATGGTAGATCATGTTTACCATGACTCCCTATTATAAATATAAACCCTGGTCGCATACTCACAAACGGACCACACCGAAGTTCAACTGTAATGTTCACACTGACCCATACGCACCCAAAGTTCAACTGGGGCGACCAAAACAACACTGCCTGCGTGAAAACACCAAGTTCCATATACAGGCAAGATGTCCTAAATGCGCATATTGGGTTTCTGCACCATCGCACCAGCATTGATATGGCAGCACGCAGAAGCAAAAGTAAATAACGTCACATTGTTTTAAATGTAAATATGTTAGAATTAATTTATTTTGAAATATCCAAATAGTTAGCATGCAATGTGTTTTCATGTTTCAGTGATTAAGCATGAGGCAGTAATTAATGGTTTGAAATGCCTTTATTGGCTTCTGAAACATGAAATTGCCCACCATACCAATTATGTAGCCTTGTTGGATCTTGCCAAGCTACTTGGCTGTGATTATTTCTCCAAATGTCAAGAAGAAAATGATTAAAACATATTTTGTGGTGTTGACAAAGTTTTAAAAAAATACTATCAAAAATGTTGTGTTATACTAGCTACTACTTTTTTTTAGATTCACTACTTTTTTTTTAGATTCACAAGAGGCCAATAAGAGGTCCCATAAAATCATTGATTAGATATTGTAGTTCCTGGCAAGGCATTAGGGAATCACACCTTCTAAATTCTACTAGGCTACTCCATTCATAAATCTGTCAGGCCCTGTCACAAAAAACATGCTTGGTCGCAGTGGGTCGGTCGGTGGGACACCCTGCCACCTGGCTAAACAAGTTTTCTGAGGGAAACCCTGTTCAAAGTATTCAACTCTAATGAACTGCAGAAATACTAGCATTAGCACTGGATTACTGGACTAACCTACAATAGGCTTTATGCACAGCTCCACTACTTCCTGAACTTTAGCCAGCTCCTTTATTTCCTGTCTTACATTATTGGACAAACTGATTAATCCAGGTGTGTCTGACCTTACATCAACGGTCAGAAACACCTGGATTAGGATCAGTTTGTCCAATTGAACCAGCAGAGAGCTACAGAAGTCAACATAAATAGCAAAATAATGCTTCAAACAACACACCATACAAGTCAGAAGATGACTTGTTTCTCTAGTGTTTCTTAAACCCACACAATCATACAAGATTTCAAAGTCATTAACACATTTTAAATTTGAGCAAGTAGGGCTCCAGCAGCTACAGTAGCAACATTATTAGCATAGGCCCATAGGTCTACCATAGCACGAAAATTAGCATTTGGCCAACAGACATTGCTTGTGAGCGTTTTTTTCTTGCATAGATAATGGCGTTCGATGGCGATAATGTACGACACGGCTTACTACAACATCCAAGAGTTAGTAAAATGCGACTCACCTAGGAATGAATAGAGCCAGCCTAGAGGCCACGAAGAAGGCGCGTCAGATCTCCACCACCCTCCCTCCCTCCCATGGAAACGCATGGTGGTCTGGTCTCTCTGCTTCTGCGCAGGTGCGTCAGCTCACCTGTTCCTGTTGACCAGCATGACGTAGGCTACCAGTAGTCATTTGATTGGCTACCCTGCTTGTCAACAAGCTCTAATCTTTTGAAACAATTTTGAGACATATGAATTTATCAATTTTATCTTTTTTTTTAAAACAAGGATATTTATTTAGAGCCTATTTTAAAATGTGAGTGTATTTATTTCAAGTGTATTTGCCTACACATTCTTTATGACTGATTCAATTGCTCTGGGCTACACTGTACTTTGCTTAAGACTTTTATTCTGACACCATATTCAGGCCACTTACCACTTTCTCAGTGATTGATTAATATTAAAAATCTATTTTTGGGTCTTTTTAAGTCTAAGAGATCAGGTCTGTTCCTCAGAGCTGCTAGCAAGGCTGCAGACGCTTTGCTGATCGTTCAATTAAAACACTGTCTTGAGATTTCTTTACTTGGATTTTGGAAGTGACCAGACCTTGACTGATACCTTATCTTATCTTGTAGTATTACAAATATGCGTTGGCTGGCATTATAATGATTATAGAGGACATATTTATACTCCAAATGAATTTAAATTAGACCTGTCTTCAAATGTCCCCTGAGGAGTAATAGGTGTAGTGGTGTGTGGTCTCTCATCATGTGAGAGAGAATATACAGCAGAGGCATATTAATAATGAGTTACTTGGATAATGTTTGTGAAACAGGCTGGAAACTCATCATCCTCATGTAACTGTAGTTCACAGATGATTAAATAATATGGTATCTGTGCAACGATGATTAAGTCAGTTAACATCACAGCTTATGTGCTAATGATCAAACAGAGAAGAGATGCACAATGTGAACATTCAGTCATAGAAAGAGTTCCCCTTTCACTGAATGCTTTCAATGATGGCTCATTGTCCATTAAAAAAATCTTTCCTCTCTGTCTTTAAGAAAAGGCACTTAGACATCTCAGAATTAACATCACAAGACAGACTCCCTGTCGGCGGCAGCGTGCACTAAATGTGCAGCAACGGGCAGCTCATCAGCGCTTTAAAGAAATGTTCCGTATCAGCTTAAGTGCATGGTGGGGACCATCTACTTCTGGCTCATTGTTTTCTAGTTGAAGTGGTGAGCACAGGTCCTGGGACTCTCGCACTTGAAGCCCTGGAACGCTTCCCTCTCAACATTCTGGAGCCTCCTGACTTAGAAATGAAGCTCTGTTCCCCACATGACAAGAATACTAGTTCTTCTTAATGAGCCTTGGTCCTAGAGTGAAACACATTTTACACAATGTAGCTCCAAGGCTGCAAAGCCTCTTATAAAAATGTAACAACCAAAACCTTGTTTAACACTCAAAAGCGATGAATAATAATAGAAAACAAAGAAAACACTGACAGCATTCATTTTTTCCCTGCAGTGATTTTATTACAAAGTTCATGAGGACTTACAGTATTACAAGAGAATTTGTCAACATGCGAAAACAGAACAAAGCAGAACACAGGAGTTTAACAAACTGGTAAGATAAGACAATCCACTGTTCACGATAAACATAAAAACTGATTAAGTCCTCAGGAGGTGGGAGCCGGTGAATGACTACAGTGCAGGCATAGAACGGCCACATTCACACTGACTCAGCAAAGGTCAATCCAACCAAGGCAAGATGTGCACATCTCAAGAAAACATGTTACAATTTTTATATGCCATCGGCTTTTCTCAGAACTTTTAGAAAGCTTCACTTGTATGTACATAAAACTGTACAAAAACATGGCATCACAAGCATTTTATCCTATATAAATATACCAACAATTAGGATAACAACTAGATTCTCTCTTGCAAAGACATATTTTCAAGGCAATTGTCTTTGTTCTAGATGAACTGTGAAAAAGATGAAATGTTCAGTTAATTTCAGTTCGTTAGGGAGAGGGCTTTTTGAATATGAACCAGCACTGACATTTCATAAAGTAAAATAAAAGAAAAAAGAGTAAACAGTTTCTACCAATTATCTTTGGAATTCATGCTAAAATCATAGCCTGCCTGACAGCAGACATGGTTGTGGAGATCTATGTACACTACACCACCAACGGATTTCTTTATTTTTTCACACAACCAGTTTGCTAAGAGTCTTTGATCAGTAAGAAAAGAATCCCTTGCCAATTTCAGTACAGTAATTTGTCCATCTGTCCACATAAATGATCACCATACAATACACACTACAGAGAGGCAAAAGATACTAGTGAATCCAACATTAAATCAATGTTAAGTACAAATTAAACATTATTTAACATACTTTTGAGTGTATTTAGGTGCTTCATGATGTCCTCTTACTTAGATCAAGAAGAACCCTTCTGTGTTTGAGAGAGAAGTTCATTCAGCATGAGTTCAAAAGAAAGGTCAAACCTGGTGATATATTGTTCCAGGGCTGAGTAGCAGGAGGTCATTATTGGCTGGAGTGAGAGTCCGACTCATCACGAAAAGAGAGGGGAGGAGGGGGCAAGCTCAGCCTTGATTTTGTTTTTGCAGAGGGACTTCAATCAAACTCCTGTCATACAGTACCATTTGGTGCAACAACCAACCATCACGACTTATCTGCTAAGAGTTACCCCCATTTAATTAATGCAGTGGTGATCAAAGAGACATATCTGAAGATACGTTCCAGATTCACTGACGCGATAAAGAGTACTCAGGCTGGAATCAGGTTAACCCCAGAAATAAATCTGGATGTGAAGCAGTTGTGAATCAGAATTAAGTCAAAGCATTTAAATAGATAAAGTTATGATTGAGCCTATGTGACATTGGTTTTATCACTCAGTGCTATCTTTCTCACTTGTCATTAATTCCAGGTCAGTGATCTTACCCGCTGCTTTCAGTTCATGAAGCGGCTATCCACAGCTCTGAGAGGGGTGCTCGGGGGAGCCGTGGGGGTTTAATCACAGTGTATCATGGCTGTTGTTTGAATTTTATTTCAGTCACTAAATGGCTTTGAAAACGGCATAATGTGCTTTCTCCCCCTCAAGGCAGGATAATCGCCCACCTTATTTAATCATGGCCATGTCCAGTAATTTCCATATGTTTTCAGTTTAATTATTCTAAATGCAGTTTTCAATGGCAGCATGATGAGGTAAGTGCTGATAAAAATACCCCCTTTAACTGATTGTGGCTCTGCGGGTGGATTTGCATTATCTGGTGGGTGCCTTGTCCTGGGGGTGTGCTCACACATGCCCTAGCTCAGGACTCATTACTCACCCTAATTAGGAAATGTCCATTTTCGGCTCTTGCACCCTTACTCAGAGACACAATCTCACTATGGAAATACTCTGCAGAGGTGAAAGGTATCTACAAATCGAATCAAATCAATGTATAAGTCAACAACACTGGCCAGCTCTATGATGTTGTAAGGCAGGCTAGTGTAGTCATCATTAACATCCAATTACCGACTAATATATAGTGTCCTTCACACATATCCTTCAGATTTGCTTGGAAAATCTTTGTAAAGATAAAGGAAGCCCACAGGCATGCCCTATTTTTTATTCTCTGTTCAATAGCCAGAGGAGGAAAAATGCCTAATAACTTATTAAGCATGTTGTCCTCAATACAAGGGAAATCATCATCAAATGGAGTTGCAGTAAATCATGCCCAACTCCTACTCTAAACCGATGTTTAGACTTTTTCCTGCATTTGCAGATATTATATTTATCAATGTTGTGAAGTTTTTATGTAAAACACATCATCTTATTGACAACAACTCTTGAGATTTCTTGAAACACATCTTTTTGTTAGGTAGTTTCTATAAGTGCTTTGAGCATTGAATTCACCTCTGAAGAAGTACATATCTAGTGAGAGCTGACATTTTGAAAAACAAAGAAAGCACCCTGAATGTAGAGCACTCGTATAGTTTACATCAGCGTGATATCAACCTCCAAAAGTACTCCACCTCTCCAGTGGCTCTCAACACCGAAGTGCCTTTTCATGTAAATAATTTGTGCATTCATCAGATCTACTGAAGTTCCTATAGATCAGGAGGGAAAAGGGCCGAGAGCTTCAGAGGAAAGCATCGTGTTACACGTAGAGCCTGTCTGATTGTCATAATAGAGAGAAGTGTTTTAAACTGGTACACTGGTATGATTTCATCAACACAGTGAGTCACAAGGTTTTATAAGAAAAGCCAATCATAATGTGTCTGGTGAGTACTCTGCGTTTGGTCATTGTGACTCCGGGGTTACTGTGGCCAAGTCAACCGTTTTCATGATGAACGATAGGTCACAGTGCTGAGAGTCAGTGGAACATAATGTCAGTTTAAATGTTGCCACACAGCTTTCTCCACCAGTGGCAGCGCTCTACAGGGAGCAGAGGTAAAGGCCATTCTACCATGATTAGGGGTCGAAGGTGTGTGTGATTGCGTGGAGCTGACAAATGCCTTCCACAATATCAAGCTCCACTTCTAGAGATGGTTTCAATCAAGTTTGAACAGCAGCAGCAAAGAAAAGCTTAAATATGCTAAAATTCTGAGGCAATTTTTTTTTCAGCTTATGCCAGACAAAAATATATGTAGAACACACCATTCAAATGTATTTACAGCACTGTACATTAAGATAAGACTGTTTCATTTGATTGTTAGTCAAAAGTCTAAAATCACCTTTTCATAGGGCCTGACTGGCTGTCTAGTAAATTATATCTAAAAATGGCACAAGAGCACTGATCACAACTTTCAAATTCAAGAGATCACTTCACAGAATGGGACTTGGCTAACTACAACAATAATTACTTACTACTAAAGTAGCAATTACCAATCTGCACTTCCTTTTGATCTGTTTGAATTTTATCCTTCAAGATTTCGTATAAATAAATCAGTGAGTGCTTCAATTAACTTTGTGGAATTCTCAATAAATATGCTAATAAATTAATAATTTAAGGAGGAAATGACAAAAACAAGTGTTCATGCCAGTGA
This sequence comes from Trachurus trachurus, assembly GCF_905171665.1. NCBI lineage: Eukaryota > Metazoa > Chordata > Actinopteri > Carangiformes > Carangidae > Trachurus > Trachurus trachurus. Next base: position 12,252,978 of record NC_139903.1, on the reverse strand, counting down.
TTGAATGAGTCACAGCCTACTGTTAACGGGTATTGGCTTTAGTGTGTGGACGGCCTGTTTCTCTTTCCCAAGTGGGTGTAACTTTCCTCATTTGTGCACCAATCAGATGATGATAATTCTCACAGGTAAATTTCTCTTTTTGGAGTGTGGGCAGATGGGGAGGTGGGTGGGAACTCAGAGGCTACGCTCAGGGGCATCTCCTCCAAGGGGCAGTCCTGACTGGCGTCATGACCGCTGCTGGAATAGGCACTGCGGGAGGGCGGAAGGCGCGACCGGTGCTCCTCGCCACCCAGCCTGACGTTACCGTTTGCCAGGCGTCCCAGGCTCCCTCTCTCCTGGTAAGGCACGAAGGTGGAGAGTTTCGGGGGGTTCCTGGTCTTGCGTACGGGGGAGGGATGCCCGGGCATCCAGCAGGCGTCTGAGTGGCCCAATTCGCTGCACTCTGTTGTACAGTTTCCGGTCATTGCCACATCAGGGAGTGAGCGGATATCTGTGGGCAGGAGAGAGAAAACCACACCATCAGAGAGAGCTGCATAGTGAAATAAAGATCGGTGCAACATTCATAAAAGAAGAAGAAAAAGTCATAAAAAGGCATTTGTGAATAGAAATGGTGTCATCTGAAACACCCCATGAAACCCACCCCCCTCCTTGAGGTCTTTGCAGCTGTTGCTAAGCAGTCAGCAGCAGTTGCTATGTAGCTGTTGCTATGCACTGTGTAATGAGCGCTTCTGTGTGTGTAGTCCACAAGCTGATGTGATACATTCAGGAGATAGCATGCTGTGTCTATGTCATTAAGAAGTATACAACAGCAGGTTGTCTGGTATTCTGTAATACAGTATATCACCGTATTGTTAACATGATCAAAAACAACATATTGATTTCTATTTGCGAGCTCTGAATGGTGCTCCAGATACACGTCACCATGGAATAAGGACTACAGGGACGGACAGAATACTACAGACACGCATGCTGTAGGCAAGCAGAATTTGGGTACAAAGGGATGGGCTCGGTCCCTTTGGGCAAAACCACTGCTGAATGAGTTATTGATTGACAGAGCTGAAATGAGTTCCCCGCGCCTGATTATCATCCATTTTTTATTCAACTGTTCCTAATTAAATAAATGGGTCCATGACCCAGTGACCTCGTTTTAATGTACAATCTGTGAAAGCTCCAAAATAAGTTTGCCTCAACTATCTCTCAAACAGATGATAGGGCTTCTGAAAGTAAGGCTGCACCCAGAAACCCATGTATTTGTTTACCGGAATTGTGCAGCTGGCAAACAATAGACTTGTTAAGCAGTCCACCTGTTGACAAGCTAAACATACAGCCAAGATTAAATGGAAATACCACTCAATTTATCTTTGTTATCCCCCTCAGTCTAGGTCTAGGACAGCCAAATCAATGTCTGTGAAGAGAGGAACAGACAACTAAGATCCGTGAGTCTGTGATGTCCCCTGCATGTAAAGTTTTGATTGCTGTGATTAATGCATTACTGTAGTGCCACAACGTTGTCCACACCGTGAAGGAACACGTCCATCACAGATGCGCTGTCTCGTTTTGTGGCGGTTGGACAGTGTGTGAAGAAAAAAAAAAAAGAAGAAGAGAGAGAAAATGTATTCACGGGGTAAGCGGTGGAGGCTCGGCGCTGCACACACAACAAGCAGAAAGATGTTGCTGCATGTGAATGATGCAACCACAAGAGATGACGTATTAGAGGTGGTGGTGAGAGTTCACAGCTAATAGAGAAAATGCCAGCTTGACAGTAAGCCTATGAGACATACCATCAGTATTGTACTCATGACCACTGGCAACATAATTATCCCACAAAATGTCAGACCTCTGAGGCTGGAAAAACTGCATCTGGCCCACCAAGGCCTCAGTCATTCACATGGCAAAGTGAGACAGCTTGTCTGTTAGGCATAACTTAAAATGAAATGAAACTACCTATAATGAAAAATAATGGAAGTTATTTGCTCCGAATTAATTTACCTTATTTATGTCTAAAATATTCATTACTCATGGATAATCCACACACAATTGTCCCAATGTTTATTAAAATAATAATAATTGGAGAGGAAGAATGCATGGCTTGATCTATTGTGGTAGCTAATCTCATTGTTCCTGGAATCCTAAATAGCTGGATGTTTAGGCTTCTTAATACATTTACTTCACCATTGAACACTGTTCTGCCCCCCTTGTGCTTAATTATATCATTATGCTTAAGTGGCAAACTCTGTTTACGAGGCTAGTGCCAGTGAACTAAGATTCTTTTCAAATGAATGAACTACATTTTAATGCTTGATTAGGAAAGAAGAAACTGAATTTGGAGCTTTGAGAAAAGACAAGCAATCCAGGCATGAGTATGTGTGTGTGTGTGTGTGCGTGTGTGTGTGTGTGTGTGCACTGCCTGATGCATGATGATGGGAGTTTCATTTTCTCAGCTCCGCTAAGAGCGTTGTCTGTATGCATCACTGCAGTGAAATGGACTCTTGCTACAAAAGATGTTCATGGGAAGAGACTTGGGGAGAGGGTTGAGGAGTACGCTTCTAAGCACAAGCACAGTCGTGTAGGCATCTACTCCAAAAGGATTTCACACTTGATTAAAACCTCTCCACAGCTTCCAGGAGGTTTATGCCACACCAAGCGGCCTCGTGTAAAATTAGATCCACAACCACAAATCAGTCTATGGAGGGAAAAAAAGGTACATTTACACAGGTCTTTTTTTTTACAACACTATTTCTTTCTTTGTGAATGATAAATTGCTTTTATATGTGTGCATGCCATAGGGGTTGGCATGCACACATGAATGGTGAACTCACAGTTAGCCACAGTTTGCCTATTTATTCCAATTCAGTCCCCTAAAAAAAAAAAAGATAAAAGGCACAAAGATTAACACTGATTGCCACATCTTCACTGACGGTGGGGTTGGCAATTGACTTTAGGTCGACTGTGTTTTGAGAAAATATAATTTGGACTTGCTTAATGGAATGCCAGATAAAAGAAAACATGTAAAATGATACCATGCACCGGTGACAGGAATTAAGGCACATACTGAACCGTGCTCATCATCATCAAGGGCCAGAAAATCAGCAATGACAGCTAAATACACCGTCTAGCTTGCCAAAGTCTGCCATTTTCTTCCAATGGTGCCAAAGCACATATCGTACGTCATCAAGGAGAAAAAGAAAAGAAAAAACCTCTCTAATGCCAGGTATTTTAGTAGGCCATTACCTTGTCTGGTAGTGTTTAATCTAAATTTTATATGGTTTTATTTATAAAGTAGGTTTGACACATTGTGTGTTCTTACCAGACAATTTAACAAATAAGAGGTCTACATTCCACTACAACCTGTCATGTTGGAGTAATTGTTTTTACATGCTGTTGTTTGTGTTCTATAGTGCATATAATTCCCCCTCACACAGGTCAGCTCGCAACAGTCTTTCAACATGAAATAATAATAAATTGTTTATTGTTGTTACGGCAGCATGTTATGATAGGGTGTATCATTTGTGAAAGCGCAAGTTTGAACATTTGCTTGCTCTGACCTTTCTGTCACACTCAAATCCATCTCCACAAAAAAATCAATACTGATAATTATACTTTTGTGTCTGGCTTTTGCTGTGGCCATTAGCCATCTGTAGCTGTAGTACCCACTTACAGTGTGGCAGAATACTGTACTGTCTGCTCGCACATCAAAAGCACACTCCCACTCAAAGCTACAACGATCATTGTTTGAATATTTGCAGGACATGATAAAGCAAATGAGTCAACCATGAGGTGAAGGAGCAGCCAAAAGCACGGTGGGAAAATTGGTATTTTCTCACCCACTCAAACCTGTTTTCTACCTATACCTGAAATAAATCTGCTCACAGTCTGGAACAAACCCTTTAGAGTTTATAGTCTTGTATGTCATGGATGGCGAGCCAAGGTGGACAATGGAGAACAGATGGGCAAACCACAGCACTATTATGCCAGTGGCTGGAACAGGCTGACTGGATTTAGAGAGCTTGTGATTTGGTTTTGAAGAGCAGTGACTCAATGACATTTCTTCCTCTGTGCACACCAGCATTCTTCTCCTCTAGTCTTGGGGATAGATTGCACCTACACCTTTCTCCTTTTTTTATATTGGGTCAGTCCCTAATGCTTGCTTAAAGCAATATCGTGACAAAAAAAAAAAACACAAGACTGTAATTTCCACCTTCTTTCTCCTAAAGTAGCACATCAGCGAGTCACACTGAAGCCTAGCAAAGCTTCTAAAAGCACCTCCAATGCAGTAGCATAACATGCACAGTGCAGTTACAGAGTGGGGGTACACACAGAGCTTAACCCCCCGGCTGACAGATACATGTGAGGGGTGGGTTTGCATGCAGCTTGCATCAGTGTGCCAGTGGGAGGTGTTGAGTGTCTGAGGCAGGCTTCCTCATCGTCTGATCCCCTGCCCACGGGCATGGGGGAAGCTGCCTCTTCCTGAGATTTCACACTGCTCCTCTCTGTTTGATTGCAGCCTCTCCCCACCGGCTGCTTTCCAGCGTGTGTGCCACACTGCTATGATCGATGGCGAACAAATATGAGAGACCCACACCTCATGGAGGGATAACGGGGAAAAACAGCCACTATCGTTTGGGAGTGTGTGAGTGATATTAATGGTATATTCTCGGCCCCTGCAAACAGTTTACGTGGTAAATGACTAACAAGTTCAAGGAAACAAAAGGAAAAAGAAGAAATATCCCACATCTGAGCAGACATTAGTGTCTGGTGCTGGCTATCAGTATAATAACTGTGTGAATGTAGTCTGTGGTTGTCATCCTCCGTGAAGAAAAACAAGAAGAAAAAAAAAGAGGGTTTTGTATTTCTTTAGCTATGACATGTCAAGTCTTGTTATTCAAGTGCTCAGAACACTTTCTCACAGTAAGCAGAAGCTACAGTACCAAAACAATCCTTTTTTTCCTCCAGAGGAGCATTTTTAAGGGAGGAAAACTTGCTACAAGCACACAAACATAGTGTTGACATGCACATTTTCCTTGCTCAGTGCAATGGAATACAAACCTTAGATGCACACTCTCACATCTCAGGAGCAAAATTACAATGTGTAGGCTTGAAGGCTTTGTCACCTTCCCTTTAGAGAAAGTAAGATGTGAGAAATAGCTGCAGTTAACCATTTAGGTGCAACCCTGTGGTGTTATTCTGCAGGTAATTGGTATGGCAATTAATTTTAAAGCATGCTATGTGCACAGCATCACTTGCCTTCGCAGATAATCTTGTCAGACAAGTTTTCTTTTTAAAGTCTATGATAAATGCATGTTAATTCATGTTTTTGTGTCTTTAGTTTTAAAACAAATATGGTAATAATGCATTGACGCATCACTTTCTATAGAGATAAATAAGTGTCTGTTTGGTCTCCGGGTGTAGAGTAAATGGTTAAACGTTGAGCTAAACTGTCTACAGAAGATGATGCCAGGGTAAGAATTTGGTACCAAAGTTTAAAGAGTGTGCCAGAGTCTCCTTCACAGATTCAGTAAGGTCTGAATGTTCGGCTTCTTGAGCAGGCGAGCCTCTTGCTGACAAAGGCTGATGAGTGGACATGTCGGCCAGAGGCCTGTCAGGGAAAGCCGCTGTAGATGGTTCAGTGGGTGATGCTACACCTCCTGTCAGTTCTCTCACCATCCACCATTTTGTCTCAGAGTTCCTTTATTTGAAGACTGCCTTTTGTATCACTGCATTTGACAAAGCCTTAGCACCTGCTGACAGATCACGCTATGCACCAGCTCCTCCAATTGAGAAGTTGATATGCGGTGTGATATGTCAACCAATACTAAGGCTTTGTCAAACTGTGACACGCACAAGGCATTGTCGGATAAAATAGATTCAAAACCTTGGTGAGGAAATGTGAGGAAACAGGACTAAAACATAATATAGTTGCTTTTGTAAGTAATATAATCGTTTGTTGGCACACGGAGGTGTTTGTGGAATGCTTGTGTGGAGAACAGCTTCATGCCTCTGCCCACAACAATATGTCAGGCTCGCTGGCCAATTACTGACTGGAAATTGCATTGTGAACTTTAACAACAGGGTATTGATCAGCTTGCAGCTGCCAATGCAAAACCAAAGGAATAAATAAATATATAAAAATTAATTATTTCTCTTGAACATAAAGGATTCAGGCTTTTGATTATTATCCACGTCCAGTGTCAAGACTGTTCCTTGATTGATTGGATTTTAAAAAAAGAACACTTGGTCAACACCCACCATATAGCTGGATTGTATATGATCAATGTGCAAAATAGAGGCTGTAGTTAAAAATGGTTGTGGAATATCTGTAAACAGCGGACACTGTCAAGTCCTATCTGCATTCTGCCTTATATCTGCTGGTCACAGCCCTTTACTTCTCCCCTACTCTATTCTCTATTCTCACATACACAGTATTTTAATACAGCTGAATTCTCAATAAAACTCTTCTCATTTATATGGTTTAGGTTCTGTTGTCAGAAAATGGAACAAGTTTGAAATAGTGACTCTAATGCAGTCCATTAAGACCACATGTTAACTTCCAAGACATTTCCAAACTGCTGCTGTGCCGCTGCTCAGATCCTGACTTCATAACCGCAATGTCGTCTGACAACATCACCAAACTAATAAATTAAAGACACAGACTGTGCTGTGTTTTCAGCTGTATTTACTTATGAAATGGTTTCTCAGGGAGAGAGTTAAAAGCACCAGAATATCTGCCTTGTTTTGTCTCTCACATGATGTGCAGCCTCCCTCTGGGTAACAAACTGCTGCTCCACCTCTTTGCCACTAGACATATAGGGAGATACTGTAGAGAGATCATCACTTGTGACTCCCCCCAATAACAAGCGTTTTCCAGAAAAAGTTGGGTAGATTTAGCAACTTAAAAAACAAAAAAAGTTCAAATATAAAAAGTTGACAACACTGCATGCTGTGAACGCAAATACCCAAGTACAAACTGTCTGCAACAATTCATTGTGAAAGAGAAATGGCCACTGGGGAAATTCTAACTCAAACAAGTAAAGTGGCATTAAGCTGACCAATGGTGGAATGATCAATCAACTCAATGTCACTCAGTGACTCAGTCAGTCACAAACATTTGTGATTATAGTGCTGGCTCCACTTTGTGTCTACAGTTAATAAATGGCACTGCAGTGAAACACAAAATACATTTGATATGTTAATAAAAATCAATATTTATTTAATAAATAAATACAGATGGAGAAAATCACCGATCCATCCAGCCTGCGGTATATTATGTCTTGACCATAGACCGACTGTTGAAGATAACTTTACCTTGACAAGAAAAGATGCCCAAATCATTTTACCTAAATCTTTCATTGGAGCAGTCAGCTTGGATAATAAACAGCATTACTCTATATGCTGTGTTCAATCTCATATTCATGCAGAGAGGGCTTCAGGGACTCAGAGTGGAATGTGCATGTTGAGGTTGAAACGCATTAGTTAGACATCAGCGCCTAAATTTAGAAATTTGCATTTGTTCCTTGGGCCAATGCAGGTACTTTATTAATGCTGTTCATTTAAATCTTTACTGTGGGCCAAAACTCGGTTGATGCAGTGTGTAATACTTCACACAGAGATGCTGGCTTGGAATAACATAGTATTAGTACTTTTAGTGGTTGGTTTATGTAGTTTGTATATTGTGTACAGATAGTATGCGTACAATATCAATCTTTTGTCATGGGCCATTGAGATACAATCATAATTTGTACAATGACAACGTGTAATTAATATAAGCAATTGAATAATCAGGACAATTACTGCATATACAACATGCTTTTACTGTTTTTGTAATCTTATATCACTGGTAGTCATGTGATAACTTGGCTGCATAATTACATTTAGGCCCACTCTGCTCCTTCTCCTCCTCCCCTCTTTCTCTTACTCCTGAAATAAGAAACCACACATTTCCTAATTATGAAGCGCTGCACATCTGACAGGCCGCGTTACACAATGTTTCACCTATGTTCATAGTACACAGAAAGTTTTGTGGGGATTTTGGTCAGTGGAGCATCAACTCTCTACGGAGCGTAGAGGAGACACAGGCAGGGAAAGTACGCTGGTGAAGTTAAGACAGCAGGGACTTAAAACGCTGCTCCTGTCCATTTACCTGCTGAATCTTTGCTCTCTTGCCAACAAAAAGAATGAACTACTGCTCATCAACAGGACAAACTCGGACTTTTCACGCTCGGCTGCCTTATGCTTCTCTGAAAGCTGGCTCTGTGAATCCATCCCGGACAGCTCATTACAGCTGCCTGGTTCTCATCTCCACATAGCGGAGTGCATAACTGTGCGATGGGGAAAAACAAGGGGAGGTGGAATCTGCTTTTACATTAATGAAGGTTGGTGTATAGTATATGCCACAGCATCGAGCAAAATGTGCAGTCTAAACATAGAAACTCTCATCCGTGAACTGTGAACCTTGTTCTTCCTAGTCTGGGCTCTCCCCTTTCATTCTGATCATCTTTTCCCCACCTCAGGCCTGTGTTAGTGAGGTGTTACAATATCTGACTGAGCAGATAATCAGTGTGGAACACAGACAGCCAGACTTCCTCCTGATTATTTTAGGTGACTTCAACAGAGCAAACCACATCACCAAACAGGCAAAAATACAGAAAACACACTAAGAGTCCCACTACGGATTAAAATACCTCTGCTATTCCATATTAAAGGAGTCTGTTGATCTCTGCTCCATCTCTGGAAGGCATCCGGCCCAGACTGTGTGTTACCCTCCTGTCTGAAAGTCTCCACTGCCCAGCTGACCCCCATCTTCACTCATATCTTCAACAGATCTCTGGAGCTTTTAAGTTCCCTCCTGTTTCAAAGGCTCCACAATCGTCCAAGTCTCCAAGAAATCCTCCATCACAGGACTCAGAGACTCCAGGTCTGCTGCCCCGATGTCTGTGGTCATGAAGTCCTTTGAGAGACTGGTGCAGATCCACCTAAAGGATAGCACATGCCCCCTTGCCGGACTCCCTGCAGTTTACCAACAAATAGGTCAGTGGATGTTGCAGTCAACATTGGACGGCACTACATCCTGCAACACCTCAATTCTCGAGGGACAAATACAAGATTCCTCCTGACTGTGGACTTCAGCTTGCTGCTCTTCTTCCCCTGTAAACTCAGCCAGCTCACTGCGCCTGCCTCCACAAGCTTCCTGACAGACCAGAAGCAGCAGGTGAGGCTGCACCCATATAGTCAACACTGGCACCCCCCAGGGATATGTTTGCTCCCCACTGCTGTTCTCACTCGACACACAAACAAGAGCACCTCGGGAGACCCATCTGTTAAACCACTGAAAAAGGCAGATGACACAACAGTCATCGGCCTCATCCGAGATAGTGATGAATCCGCATACGGACAAGATGTGGAACAGCTGATCCTCCGGTGTGGTCGCAACAACTTGAACCTGAACATGTACAGACAGACTGTGGAGATGACTGTGGGCTTCTGGGTGACCCCTCCCCTGACCCCTGCCACCACATCACTATAGCACTTAAATATATGTGTCATCTGCGGAAACCTTTAGATTTCCAGGATCATTAATCTGCCAAGATCAGAAACAATCTACTCTGTGATGAAAACGAAGATGTAGCTACTTCCTGTACCAGTTCAAACTGCCTCAGGAGCTGCTGATCCTGTTTCACAACGCACAACATCAACTCAGTTCTCCACACATTCAGGTCACAAGACAAGACAAGACAAGCAAAAGCATTAACGTGCAATGAGGACTGTAAAGAAGATCACAACCTGCCCTGTGCCCTCCTTTCTGGACCTGTGCACTTCTGTAGAAATGTTTCATCACATCCTGGACACAACCGTGCTCTAAGTCCTGTCTCTGTTAGGTGATACAGGACACAACATGCCAAATCAACCAGACACAACACTTTCTTTCTACAAACCATCACTCTGTTGTACATTTACTGGCAAACGATCACTGTGCAATAATAACACCTCTTGTTAGGCATAAATACATGTATATTCTGTACATAGATATGTAAACATATGCATTATGTTAATGACCACCTACTGTATGCATAAGCAACCATCCACTCAGTATTCATTTCAGGCCTCCTTGCACTTTCCAACCTCGTGACACTGTTTCCCACTGGTTGACTTGTATATAGAATATGTAAAATAATATATAGCCTACTAAACATACATAATTCTATGCCTGCATATTGTGCCCATTATTGTTGTTTTGTTCCCGACTGTAATTGATTTATCTTCGCTCAGCTGGACATTGTTACTGGCGCTGTGTGCAGTCTGGAGATACATTGAGAGCCACTGAAAACTGGACACAAATTCCTCAAATATCCTTGGTCAACAAAACTTATTTCCTTTTCCCCTTCAGTTTTGGGTGTAATTTAATTAGAAAAGTCGACTAAACCCCTGTAGTGTGGGGCTGTGACTGGACGCTCAATAGTCTGATTATTATTTTATTTATTTACTTTTAGCCATTAAATGGAACTCCATTAAAGACTCCACACAGATAAAAGACGATGACGACAGGGTATTCATACCAAACTTGTTAAGAAAATGTTACAAATACATATGTAGCCTAACAACCTGACTGACCATGTTTTGCTAAGTCTCGTTGCAAGTAGAGTTGTACGTCAACAAGCAGTAGAAGACTGTTTCTGACTGTTTAGCCAATAAAACACATACTTTGTTTTTCGCTTAAAAACTGGTGACAGCTTTGAGATTGGAAGTGAAGATGGATGGAGCTGAGAAAATTAACACCAAAAAATACACACCCAAACCTTCTTTCTCCTGCTTGTCTGAATGTCTCTTTCTTGGCCCCTGCCTTTGATGCTTTCTTCCTGCTTTAGGCTTTAACATCTGAGGGGTATGGCCCTTTCTAACTCTATGGCCTCATACCAGTAGGTAGAACATATTTTATTTTTAAGAGCACAGGAGGAAAACAGTCAGCCCTTTCGTGAATGTCGGCTGTATTTAAGCTGTTAATTTTCTCAAACTGAATTATCCTAGAAACAATTACAGTAATGGGCTTTTCTCTTCAGGTCGACATATGTTACTGCTTTAAACTGCATTTGTTGGACACTATGCTGATTCCATTTAGTTCTGCACTGAATTAACTTTCTTGATTTAAATCTAAAATGATTTTTTTGTATGCCTTTACACCAGTGGGGGGGTGAATGAAATTAAGTACAGAATATACTGGATAATACCAGCCAACTAATCTGGGTATAACTCATCACTAATTTTATTTCACTGACAACAAAATGAAAGTCTCCTTTACATGTGATCTACAGCTTTAACTATCAAAGAAGGAATTATTTATCTCTTCGGATTTCCCCCGTGGAGTTAATTCCAGTGTAGCACTTTCATGCTCACTATCTTTCACTCATTGATCTTATTGACATGGAGAACGGATGTCTTCCATGATCTATTTGTTGTTCTTCCCCTTTCGATCAAGATCTTATCTCTTTGCTAATTCTGCCTTTGATCTCCACGGTCTGCAATGTAAGACATGGTTAACTTGTGAGGGACAACATTAGCTGCTAATTAGCCTACACCTGCATACACATCTGAATGTTAAACAAATCTGCTCTGCCCTGACATATTCTCAATGTGCTTCAATGTTTTGTAGGACACATAGCCTTGCCTGTGGCTATAGCTGTTTCAAGACATCTTTTATCATTTGATCATACATCATATCCTCAAACCAAAAGCTTAGCTGTCAGGCTCAGATTGATATCAAAGTGCTACAGTATGTGGTCTGGATGCATTCCAGACAAAATGCATACATCAGGCCAAGTCATATAAAGAGATATGATACTTGTGGTAAAAGTTAATACACAGAGATTTAAATAATATAGTCACAGGGGGTGCATCACTGCCAAGTATAGAGAAACACCGAGATAATCTCACAAAATCTGATCTTTAGAATCATGTAAGCGGCCCATACAGCAGCTAAATAATGACCCTGGAGAGGCAAAGCTTTATTTAAATGTTGTATGTAGATAGAGCGTTGCTGCATGACTGACAATTCACTGGGAAAGTCAGCATACTAACGCAGTCAGATGGAAAGCCCACAATGCTCTGAACAATAGAGCTATGCATTTGGAGCAGGACAATTCAAATTTACAACATGATGAATTATGAAAATTGCCTTTTGTGTAGCAGAGAGAGGCAACAGGAAAAGAACCGAGCAATCTCCCAGTGCTGCTCTAGCCTTCTATACCCTCTGCCAGATGATAGCTTTTCTGACAAGGCTTTGATTAAAGGAGGGGGGGGAAATATCACATGGAATCAAGAACATAATATATAATTATTAAGGGAAGGGAAACTGCAAATTTCAGTCTTTAAATATCGACTTAAGGGGAAACGCAAAACACAGAAGGCAGCAGGGGGTCATCATCTTAGCTTCTGAGGCCAGCGTGACTCCAGCTTCCCCTGTTGTTCCTTACTAATTCATTGCTTTCTGCTGCTTGTGTCTGATTGACTTTTATAAGCTTTGGCATGGTAACGGAGGGTCAACATTCATGTACTCTGAGGCTGTTGAAACCCTCCAACTGAAATAACCATTGAACACAAAAACACCCTTGACCTAATATTTGCTAAGATATGGTAATAAATCGGGGGGTGGGGGCTATGGTGTGGGTCAGGGGCACTTTGGCATATCTGGGATGCCACGTGTTTTAGTTAATTGAATGAGGGCTACACCTGCACTTTAGTGCTGTCTTGTGTATTAAAGGGGCATAAAAGAGCAATATAAATGTTTTATCACTTTAAAATAACATCAATGGACAGGACATACACTGCATTATGGGATAATAAAATGAAAATTTAATGAAAGGATGGGTAAATGAGGTCATGGACATAGTGCAGTAGTCTGGATCTGTCTGTGACCCTGAGTGTTGTAGTGGTTCCATTTCACTGTTCGGCATAAATGAGGACTCTTTTCACAGAGATTGTTTTTTTTTTTTAAACAAATTCTCTGTGCTTTGTGTCATGTAAATGTGGCTAATGGTGAGCAACATTGGGGCAATCAAGAGCCAAAAACAAAGCAGAAAAACACTAAGAGGTGGTAAAAAAAAATACAGCAAATGCACAACAAGAGTAAACATTGCTGTCACTTTTTTTCTTTTATGACAGTGGCTGCTCTCGCCATCTGTTTTTTCAGCGCCTGTGGCTGCTGCATGTTTGATGGGTACCTCATCTCCAGGCTAGATACGGCCTCAAAGTAGACACTTCATCAAGATGAGTGACAAGTGGTGGGGCCTTGCAACATGACCATCTGAGATAGAAAGGTAAAGTGAAAAAAAAAATCCATATAATAGCTTTAAGTAAGACTGACCTCTAATGGTGACCAAGGAATTGAATGATGATTGGGTACGTCGCAGCACTGTAATTTGGAACTAGAAAAAGCATTTCCAAGAATGGAAATGGTGTGACTGCTGATAGCAACTGAACGCTGTTGCAGAATTAGCAAATAGTGCAAGCAGTGATCACCATACAAATGTTTGACCAAGGTCGGAATCGAACCCACAACCTCATTGTCACTAGACTTCCACTCTGCCTCTAGGCCACAGTGCACACACAGTTGTAGAGACTGTTGTCTGTTAATGATCTGCACACTGTCAACATCAAGAAAGCTTGAGAGTCAAGCTTGAATGACTTAGAATGAAAATTTCTGTGAATTTCAGGCTGAGAGCAGCAGTTTCAACATGAAGCAAGTTATCAGAAGTCAACAGATGACGACTGGGAAAATAATTCACTATAATTGTTGTTGAGGCAAGATTTGAACCAGCAACCTTCAGGTCTCCAGACCAGCAAGCTAACCACTAGGCTACAGACAGAGACAGTATGTGAGGGGTAAAGAAAACCTTTGATACAATGAGCTTTATACTATGAGGAATCAAAGACTGTCCAATGACAGCTGAATAATTGGAATCAAAAGTCAAGCAATGACGTGAAATGACTAAGGCAGGAATCGAACCCATGACCATTTGATCACTAAACCTTTACTCTGCCACTCGGCTACAGAGAGCACACTGCTTTCAAGACTGTTGTCATTCATTGTAATGTGATGATGTGCTGCAAACTGGTATGAGTAATCAAGGAGATAACAAACACCTGTGACCAATTGAAGGCGGGGGAGGAGAGCAGAATTCAACATAACATAACAAGAGTTCTTCCCTTGGATTCGAACCAGTGACCTTAGGGTTGGGAAGCAGCCACCCTAACCCCTACACTACAGTGGAGTTGTCAAGAAGACTGTTGTCTGTTAATGATCTTCACACTGTCAACATCTAAAAAGTTAAATATTTTAAAAAGTATAAAGAGTTAAAAAGAGAAAAGTAATGCCAATAAAGTCCAGAAAAAGCTGCACGTTTTGATATATGAATTGTTGAAATAGCACAAAGTATGAAGGACTAGAAGAAGACCGTAAAAAGGCGGAAGAAAATGGCCAAACAGAAGAACAATAGTGTGACTGCTCAGCAGTCACACTAACTAACAAAAATTGGTCACAATTTCACAATGAAGTCAAGTATGCTCTCTAATTAGAGCAGAAATTCATGGTGGAAACAAGCTACATGGTCATGCAATATTCTCTCAGAATTATTCTACTTTTGGCTTGAGAACAAGGGGAACTTTAGGGATGCCTCACATCAAAAACTGAGTTTTAAAGTCAGTTTTGAAATGCATAAATTTCCAGAACTGGTGAAGTAATCACTTAGATGTGGTATTGATCAAAACCACTGTAAAAATATGTAGATGATTTTATGTAACTGGGGTAAAATTTAGTCGTGTCACCTTAAATGAATAACACTCAAACATGCTTGGCCATGAGCGATACAAAATCATTTTTTACATAGCTTGGGGTATAATGACTGCATGATGTACCATGTTAACACAACACAAAACTGCAAATTAAGAATTGATCCAGTCACCAGGATGACATTTCCATTTGTAAACAAACAAGCATACACACACAAAAAAAGTATTGCTGCTCTAAACTTGTGGGGAGGACATTTTCAGTTTCACAGGATGTAGTGCTCTCTCAATTTGTAAGGTCCTTTAACTGCAGTGAATCCAAAGATATCCTCAACTGACTGTGAGAAAGCCTTAAAGCTAGAACAGCTTCATTCCTCTGTGACTCACTGGAAATAAGGAAATGCATGTCAGACCCATACAGTACAATTCCAGTCCCTCAAGTGCCATCCATCATTGAAGGGCAGAACACTAGTTAGAGGGAGGTTCAGCGGCTCTCGGTCCCCATCACACTATGATGGAGAGATGACCCCCGGGGCCTTTCTCTGATGCCGGCTTGAGCTGCCCGACCGACTGAGGTTGAAGTGGATCTGGCCCCTAGCCAGCCACCCCCTCCCCGATGCACATCGCTGTACCTGCTCTACGAATCACATCTGGGGTGAGACTGGGTAAGACCCACTGAGAGCAGCAGAGCAGTACCACTACTTTCTATTTCTGCCTCCATAATTATCCTTAAAGTTTCAAGTCAAGATCCCATGGAAGTGCCAATGGACACTGCTAAAAGGAGTGTCTTTTATAGCTATGAGTGACACCAGGGTAATTAAGAATTTTTTTCTCCATGTGTCTTTATAAACTTCTACTCTCATGCCTGTGTTTCACACATTACCACCTCCAAACCTGCTGCTTCAGCATGCTGTTGCCCAGACTTGATGGCATGGCAAGAGTAGGCAGTGTACTATCCAATTTTTGCCTAAGTACAGAGAGCCATCCACTTTTGTTAGCGTAATACATGAGCACATCTAAAGCTTAGGGATACTGGCTTAGGCATACTGGCTCACTCATTCATTTTACAAGCTTAGTGCTAAAACCGGACATTGTGGCAGCAATGGCGTTAAAAGCACTATTTATGGAACCTAATGTGTGCTTATATGTGTGTACTTTTCTTTCAGTGCATAATTCAGAACACTCATCTGGGTTTTCATCCATGTCATACACATGCAGATAGACCTGAGTAGTTTGTGTAGACCTCAATTAAAATGAAGTGGACTTAGAAAATGTCCCTGAAAACTGTTCAAGAAATCTTCTACTAAATGTCTTATGATTTTTGCCTCACTCTTTTTTATTATTTAGACTTTTAAATGTATGTTTTATTATTTAAATTGTTTTTTTCAGTTTCTCTGTGTTTTTTCCACTATGAAATTTTTTTAACACAACATAAAAATGTATTTAGACTGTAAAAAGTCAAGTCCAAATCAATTTCAGGTTCTGACAAAAACATGCTTTCATCAGTGTAGTCCTCCAGTCAGCTGGACATAATGATGAAACTACTGAGAAATCACTTTTAAGTGTCAGGAAGGTAGTATGAAATTGAATGCAAGGAGTAGATTTATTGAGATAATGGGACTTCTATTCTGATTCCATTCAGATTTCACATGTAGCTGCAATATCTGCCACACAGCAAGAAGCCAGTTCACCCTAAAAGACAATAACCCAAATTCATATTTTGCTGCAGTTAATGGTCTGAGCTCTGACACCATGTCTTTTCTCTCACATAGCCCTGTTCAAAGGTCTTGCCTATCTGAAGTCATTTGACAAACACTGTAATGTGTGCAGCCAGAGTTTGGAATGAGTGTGTAGGTCGTATTGTTAGTGATCACAGAAGCGAAAGCACATTTTCAGATTCAAATTGGGCGAAGGGAAATCAAGACACATTCAAAATTGTGACGAGTTGACACATCGCCGGCTCCATTTTGGATTCAGCTGCATTGTCCCATAAAGTCATTGCTATAGGGAACCATTGTCCACCGTGTCAGAGCCTGATCCAGGTTAGAGAGTTTAATTCTGCTCCAGTTAGGCTCTTCCAGTGACCTATTTGCTCTGAAATAAAATTACAAACAATTTGTGGGGGCAAAGAGGGTGGGGGTGGTGAGAGTGGGGGGACAAACAGCAGCAGCCGATGTGAGCAGAGCATAATGCATGTGCAAGAATGAGCTCGGGATTATAGGCGTATTACTCATGACAACTTGCCTCAGGGGACCACTTGTAAGGACCTTACTCCACAGAAGCCTCCACAAAACTGCCAGTCCCATGACCTGTCCCTTCTCGGGTGGCAGCAGTTCCTGCAGTGGCTGGCATAGGCCTCGCTGCTGCTACAGGCTGGCATGGTATACTCCGCTTAAAAGTAGGGGCTCTGACAAAGCACACTGACATCTGCTTCAGGAAATCCACACCCTTGCATCAGTAGACTATATTGATGCCTGGGCAGGGGACCAATCTGGCATTCAGAGGACAAACAAGCCCCATTAGGCTGACGTTCTGACGCTCAGTGTGCACAGTGGCTCTCTCCACATCTTCCTTTGTTTAAAACGTTTCTCGTGTTTTGCATGCACAGCCCAGATATACACAGGGAACTCATGATGTCAAAAGCAGTAATGGCTAAAATGGTTGTACCCTGTCTGATATGGCAAGCACTGAAAGCAGAGGAAAATCCCTGACAGGAGTTCAAAAAGAACAAATATACGGCGGTACATGCATCATCTGAGAGATCTAAGGCCAGAAAATCAGACAGCATTACTAAAGAAGTTCATTATCATGCAAACAGCATTTATACCATTTTATCTCACCCTTCTCAATAGCCCATATGGCAGAGAGTCCATACAGAGGAAGACACAGGGAGACCTCACACTGGGCAACTGGCCACATCAAAATTCCTCCATCTGTGGTCAGCTGAGTGTGTGTGTATGTGTTTGTTTGTTTGTGTGTGTGTGTTTGTGTATGTGTGTGTGTGTGTATTTGGTGTGCGTAGTTGTATGTGTGTGTTCACATGCTGGTACCTGTCTTCAATCCACCTGTGTCCTATTGGTGCTGGCCTTCGTATCACAGCCAAGATACCTAACCACTGATCCCCAGAAGAGTGATTATTGTCTGGGTTGGACTGGACATGACGGGATTGCCGGTCAAACTTGTGTCCCAAGAAGAGAAAAGAGGCCCATCATAGATCCCAGATGACTCATGCCGCGTGCTACGGGGCAGCAGGAGGTTAAACAATTTGTGTGTGTGCTGGGGCTCAAACTACACTTACCAGCTCCGGGCAGGTAAAAAAAAAAAAAAGAACAGTTTTCATCAGCTGTCTTTGTTATCGAATATAATTGATGGAATTAATTAAAATACTTTAACAAAATCAAACCAAGTCAACTAAAGGATTAGAGATAATTAAATTTGACTGATCATCTTGTCTAACTGATTTCTTATACACATAATGGTTCATTACACCTAAAACCTCTCAGGCAACATCCCTTATCCCTGATTGGTAGAATTATACCTGCAGCCCGAGAGGAAAACTTGCAGACAGTACTGCAGAACTGTAAAAACACTGCAAACTCCTCTGTGTGGTTTTTCTTTTTCTTTTTTTTTTGATGGCCTAACATCTGTTATCCTATATAGTCAGTGTTCTCCTGAACCTATACTTCTCTATAACAGTCACAGACAACGCAGCAAAGATAAGTGTGCTTTTTAGTAAAGAAGCAAATATAATATTTATCTTTCATAAGTATCGGGTGTCTACTGATAAAAACTTTTTAAAAGTTAGCGTTACAAGCATACCTCATTTTACATGAATTTATATTTGTTTTATTAGACTACACTTGTTTTGGAAAGCCTGATAACCAGATCCACCATGTGTTAATCACACGATTTATACTTACGTATATCAATACAGGAAATAATATTCACATATAACTTTCTTGTTTGTTTTCCTTTCTTTTAGTTTGTGAGCCCGCGCCCCGCCCCGTTACACTTCTGAAATCAGAACTACACCAATGAAGCAGTAACACACACCGTAAATGTCTTTGATGCAACCAAACTCAAAATCTGATCAGCAGTGTCTGAGATACAGAGAGATGGACAGATGGGGCAAACCAGCCTTCATCTGATTTCACTGTGGAGGACAAATCATGCATCTTGACAGCAACCAGACATACAAGATAAGCAGTTTTCATGCTGTCTACAGCAATCAATTTAAAGAGAATTACAGAGCTCAGTGATTATGATGAGAGTCTATTAAAGTAAAATAGCACCGTAATCAAAATGATTTAGCGATTTTGGGTGTGATGCAACACACACCAATACCGACGAATGCATGCATGCAAGCAGGTGCATACGCAGACACGCACATGTGCATCTGATGGATAAACATTTCCAATAAGATTAACCAACAGTGCAGCAATGTGCACGCAACACATATGAACATAAGAGTGAAAAATACTCATGGGAAAATGGAGTGCACTCTAATACAGCCTGAAGATAAGAATTAGAAAAAAGTGGGAGGAGGAAACAGCTGCTTGGGCATATGAGAAAAAGAAGGCAGGCAGCATACATGTCAGATATTAGAAATGTTATCACTGTAGTTTGAAACTACTCTTAATTCCAAAGCCAAGCACCACAGGGGAATATGTTGATGATTACTTCAGGGAACCAGAGAGACTATTCAAGACCACACAGACTCTCTCTCCTCTCTACCACCAAGTCTAATGAACCGACGTCATTATGCTTCCGTCTATAAGACTCTTCAAAAGAGAACAACAAAAATCACAGCTATGAAGAATTAATTAATAGATAAGTATATTACCTTCATAACAACCCCTGGCATCAGTATACTTAATATTAGCATGCCTTGAATAAAGAAATAGCACAGATAGAGACGTATCCACGCTGGGACGGCCATCGAGCCCAGACTTCAGCAGCTGACCTAATTCCAGTCTAATACAGTTGATACCATTATTTCAACAAACAGCGAAACTAAAATGGCTCGTGAACCATACATCACTCTCCGCTGTAGGCCACTGACACTCTCTCAAAATGTAGATTCAGCGCTGCCAAAGTTCAACTTGTATAACAAAACACATCCATGTCGATATTTCCGGGGCCCAGTGATGCAAAGGCTGACAGTCTGGGGTTCATATACTGCGTTTTATACAACTTAAATGGAATGACACATCATGCTCACCTCCCCATTTTTTGCCTGTCACTCATCTCCACCGCAATGAATAAAGCTCCGTACCAGTACAACCTGTCACTCTGTCACTCAAATGTTTTATTTTTTTTTAAAAAAGACTTCACGTCATTATTCAGGTGGAGCTGTGGAGGAATTCCTCTGTCTGGTTTGATTTTCCTGTCTAATCCTTCATTTTATGTGGGCTCTCAGTTACCTCCCTGAAGTGGGAACCACATTTTAATTAGGTCTATCCTCAGTTAGCGGTTCATCTTTGCATCTCCCTGTCCTCTGGGCTCATCCTATGGGCTTTGCTTACTTGTCAGAGACTCTTAGTCCCCACTCCCTGTCACAATCTAACATCTCCCCCATCTTGTGCCATCTTTTCATTCTTTAACTGCTCCATCTCCTCTCCCCGTCTTGCTCTCCTGCTGCTGACTACAAAGAGCACCCTGTCTGACAAAACCTGTGTTCTGCAGATGTGAAGAACACAATAAACAGGTACAACAATAGAAGAAAAAAAAGAAAATGCATATTTCACATACAGTGTCGTGAGCAAAGTGAAATATTCAACTGTTGACTCCTGGGCTATAAAAAGCAAGCATGTATATGGGCGACTAAAACTATTTATTAAATTCAGTGCTAAATAATTTCTGACCTCTGTAAGGCCGGAGGGAACAGCTACGCTGGTAGAACTTATCCTCTCCTACACAACCACCACTCCCCTCTAGCTCTTGAAATATGGGGTCGCTAATTGACATAAACATATAAACAATAAACATTTGCAACAGAGATGAATAAGCACGCTAATGAGATCCAACACAATTGTCTAGTAAAAAGGCGATGCATCACAATGCAAGACACTATACTAATAATAGAACTTTGTCATCTGCTGTTTTGGCGTGACGATGACACATTTTAGCCTTTGATACTGTGAGGTTTTGCTACTGGGAACACTTGAGACTGAAACAGGCTCCTTTTTTTCCTCTTCACTTTGAAAAAAGAATGTCTCTGCGCTTGGAATGTACAGTCCCATTGACAAAAGATACATCTGTGTGTTTGTTCGCACAGACGGTGACAAAGTAACTGTTCTCACAATACCTTGCCGATACATGCCCCATTTTGTACAGGGCGGCAAAAGCCTTATTACTCAGCTCTTAAACTCACAGCCCATGCACAAAAAGCGGAGATAAAACCGCACTTTAACACTACAAACTAATGATCTAAAAACATAAAAAGAAAAGCAAGATGTTCAAGGTGAGCAGCAAAATATCATCCTGTAAAATTGTCTAATTCAGTGAGGTGTGCCGTGCAGAAAATACACACAGTATAATACTGAAAATGCACCATGTGAATCACTTATCATAGCGTGTTGCAAGACATGTAATGAATTATGTTTGGCAGTTTAAGGCAGTGAAACGCTTGGCAGTTGTATGGCAGGTACTGTGTTGGCTGGGACTGTTTTCTAATATGGACCTGTGCTGAGACCAACAGTGGTCACTCTGTGGATTGATTACCGTGCCTCGAAATCACGGCTTATGCACACCTAAGCCGCAGTGCAACTCGGGTCCAACTGGAGGCAAGGAAATGCTTAGAGTAAACATAGTGTTGTCTGCGCAGATGTCATGGTTCAGATTTATTTAGAGGGCAAATGCCCCATTAGTTGGGCTTTTTAATTAGCACACTTGTGAGAGAGAGTCATTAAGGATGTCTGACAGAGGACCTGCTGATGAGGAGGATGGAAGCACAGCTCACTCCGGCCCTGATGCCACACACACACACACACACGCGCGGGCGCACACATACGCACACACACATGCCCACGCAAACACCTACACAAGCACAAATCTGCTTAAAAACCAATAACATTTCACACAGTCATCGACAAACAGTCAGCGTCACGGGTGCCACAACATTTCCACTGTAAAATGGCCACAGAGCACAAACACATCCCCCAGAAATGTCTCCATTGGCAACAACGCCGCACACACCGCGACAGCCTATTAAAGCCATTTACATTTAAATACATATTCATGGAGAGCACGACAGAAAAGAGAGGATTGTCATTGTACCGTTTTCAGGGTGTTCGGTCTCTCCAATGCTGCCATCTGGAGTGGTTCTCTCGTAGTGGTCCTCAGGCAGGGTCAGGGGTCCGATGCGAGGACCAGACGACGACTTGCTGCTGGGAGTCTCTGATTCCTCCAAACCGCTGTCGTAGTAGCTGTGTTGAGAGGCATCCTGCAGGTCCTGCACAGGGTTAGCGGTGGAGAAGGTCACTCGCCGATGGGGATGCTAAAAAAACAGAGAAACAACAAATGAATTTCTTCAAAGCAAGGAAAGTATTTTTCCAACAACTCTTCCTTTTTCCTTTTTTTTTTCCAGTGGGATGGTGTGACTATGGTTGTAACAGCCACAGCTCAACAGTCTGCAATTTAGGACTGTCTGAATTTTGCTGGCCTCCTAATGTTCACTCTTCAAAAGTCAGAAAATAGTATTAAATATTAAACACTCTTAAATATTAAATAGTCTTTTGCACTATTATTATTCTGCAGATTATATAAGGTAGAAATATATGAACAGGATGAGGTTATGGACTCCAATAATAAGTGTGCAAATTAGCAGCAGCTGAAATTGAATAAATTGAGACAAAAAACCAACAAAAACGACTACAACAAAAGAAACACGTACACTATGAGAAATATCTCTTTAAATAATTTAAATATAAATATCTCAATATAGGTTATGTGCTTAAATATTCTCTATGATATTGTCCTACATGTGTAAAAGTGATTCAAATCTATTTGTATGCAATGTATAATAAACAAGATGATGCAGAGAATGTTCAAGAAGTCATATTTGTATTATGTCTACAAAAAACACAACATATATTTTTACAGATGGAAACTTGCCATATGGATACTCCATGTGACTTAAGCAGGTGCAGTTACAGAGTACAGGAAGTGAAGATGTGTACTGTATTTATGTTCGTTATTTTCCATCTTATCAGAAGCTCCAGATGGAAGTGACGTACAGTACGGATTGAAAAATAAAAGTGGACGAGTGCCATGAGCACTATTGTCTGCAATTTCAATAATTACACTCAGAACATTTACTTGGATAGAGGCAGGCTCTGTATGGTACAGCGAAGAGATTCACATGTATGGAGAGAACGTGTATGCATTTGCATGGACATGAGAGGGTGTCACAGAGACTGAGACTGTAAAAAGCACTATTATTGCTGTTATTATCATTATTAGTTAGACAAAAGTTTCATTTTCTAAATCTGCCACTGCCAAATGAATTCTGATGACAATGATTGGTACACTAATCAGTAGCCCCAGTGAGCTACTTCCTATCTCCATATTTTAATATTTCCCTTTTCCTCAGCTTTTGATGTTTAACCGAGCAGAAAGCTAGACAATATTTCTGCAATTTAACTAAAAACGAGTCCCAAGGAGATCTAAATAAGGCTAACGAAAAGGGATAAAACCCCCCCTAAAAAAACAAAAAAAAACACAGCACTGGAAAAATAGTTTGTGACAGTCACTATTTTGCCAGCATTAGAATAAATCATTAGATTTGTTTTTGCCGTTATACGCTGATGAGATTTGATGAAAGAATGAAGGAGTAAATGAATGAATAATGAAATACAGATGAAATCCTGAATCTGATAGCTTGAAGAGGAGCACAGCAGCATTATACTAAATCATTCAAGATCACACCCTTTATCAAATTGAATGGCTTGTAAATACAGTTAGGAGACCATTAAATTTCCTCTCCCAAAGATCAGTTTACTAATGGCTACTTACCACCGATCCACAACAGAAAGATGACTCCTTACAGCGCACATGCAATTGCACTCTTCCCCCAACCCCCACACATGAGCACCTCTTGTAAAAGTCAGGAAAGCACTGATACAGCAGAACAAGCCAGCATCTGCT
Organism: Trachurus trachurus; assembly: GCF_905171665.1. Taxonomy (NCBI): domain Eukaryota; kingdom Metazoa; phylum Chordata; class Actinopteri; order Carangiformes; family Carangidae; genus Trachurus; species Trachurus trachurus. The sequence goes on along the minus strand of NC_139903.1, from coordinate 12,229,059 downwards.
GCACGAGTCAGCTCAGATCGATACCACAGGGCTGTGCTTTCTACCATTCACCCACTTTTCTGGCAAACAAATCCATGCTAGTAATCATTCAAACCATCAGCCTTTTTAGTACAGACACACCAGATATTGAGAAATGCTTTTAGAGCTTAGGTAAGAGCCATCAGCCAGTCAGTTAATACCATTAGCAGGCTTCAAAATGTTTCCAGAAACCTGTCTATCTCCTCGTCATTGCTGTCATATTTTTTCTCACAAATGCAAAGGGTTATTTCTTGGTCTTTCATCTAAATTACGATAACTTGAGGTCTGGATTCTGTCGTGTTTTTTTTTTTTTTACTCATCAGTGCATCATCAAATCATGTACAGTACAAAGTACCCAAATACCTGTAACATTTAATAGAACGTAAGCTGAATTTTCAAGTTCAAGTAAAAGATTCTTGAGAAATAGTGAAACTATTCCGTTTTATGTCTGTCTTTTTGATAGCGATTTGTATGTTTATCAGCAAGATGAGAACACAAGGACATCGTGAGGTTTCAGGATATAAAAATATGATGTTTGTTTTGATGTTTTTTCTCTATCAAAGATGCTCTTTGACAGGTGCATGTACACTCACACTACATTTTTTACTGCAGAAATGTGTTTATCACTTGTGTGGTGTGGTGTAGTGAAAACGCTAAGTGAGAACACACCATTTATCCTTCATTTACTAGGAACTGAAATTGCACTAATTGATCTAATTGAAGTTTTGAAATGTGTGATAACTGGAAGTCTCCAATACAAAACTCCTCTACCACACAAGACAATTCTATTATTGCTTTTGTTTTATTCCATTGAACTCATGCAGCTGGATATTTCAATGGTGCATTCTTAAATATGATTGGAGGCCTCTGAGACTCCATGACTATTTAAATGTGAGGGGGCATTTAGTTGTTTAAATATGGATTCTTGCTTAAACTTCTCCTCAAGGCATCACTCCAGAGAGTCAGCATGTTTCCTGGGTATGATAACTAGCTAGGGCTGCAGAGATGGGAAATAGATTCTCCTTTTAGTCAGAGCACAAATCCTTTGCCAGGCCTTGGGGGCTGCAGGGATGCGGCAAGACGGAAGGATGGAAGGGGAGGCTGAGCAGGAGTGGGGAGTTGGTCAGGCAGAGACGGACGACGCTTTGGCTGGAGGGGACAAGCAGAAGGATTAGATTCTAGGAGACTGGAGGCGGGAGAGCAGGATTGTTTGGGCATTGTGGTAGGAGTAAGAAGTGATGGGGCTGAGAATGAAAGAGGGGACAATTATGATGACATCTGAATTCATAAGACCATTTAGTTTGGGTTAAAATGGCCTTGTTTATACGCATGATATTACAACCCCAAAGCAGATGGAAAGATACGGCACGATTCTGTCTTTACAAGGGGACCAAGACACATTTTAGTGTAGTCGTAAACAGCAATCATCCTCTGCCTACCTAGAGCTCCCGCAGCCCTTTCGAGTCCTGTCTTTTTTTTTTTTCTTGGACTCCCAGAAATATGAAAAATAACTCACCGCCTCAGAATAATAAGCTCCATATGGTTAGTAGAGCTGAATATTTCCATTGATTGTGCCAAATAACCATAAAGAGAAGGAACCGGTTACATAATAATGCAGTTATTTCTCTGATTCATTACGCAGGTTATGACGAGGTACCTCCTGGTCAAGCCCAAAATAAAAACTAGCTACTACTCTCTTTTACAAAATGGGTCAACTGAGACCCCTGTATGGAGTGGCAAAGCAACTGGCCTTGACTGTATACAGTTGATAAAAAAAACACAATAATGACATCCACTTATATACCCCAACTACTCCATTCTTTTGGAGCTGATACCTTGAGCATAATAGACTTCAGAAAATAGTGCACTGTACACCCACGCTGAATGGCAACCTGTGCCTTTGTCTCCTGTCTGCTGATTCATAGGTTGACAATAGAAAGATAGGAGATTAATTTCTTCAAAGACAAAATTAAAATGTCTCTATCTCACCACCATTAAATCTTTTTATAAAGATTTAAAGCTTCGGGAACTTTTGGAAATTAGTTACCAAAGCTATTGATCATGATTTATATTTCCTTCTTTATATGGATACTGTGACTTGTAATAGCTTACATATTACCCTCCAACTTTTCTGCGTTTTATGTGACAAAGGAGGCACATTAAAAGTCTTTTGAAGTGCTTGTATTTGAGGTTGTTATGTAAGGGAGCAGCCTTTGTTAATTTGCCGAACTATTGACGTAATAGAAAAACATTTATAAGAGACGAGATTTGACTTCATATGAGCTACTTTCTCTCTCCCTGTCATCGTTAAACGCAGCCAGCACAAAGTACAGCCTATATATACACCGGATGCATCTAGCAGGATGGATTATAGAGATCACACTTCAGTTAAGATATAACATTAGATACTGAGAGACGATAATTTGACATGACATAGCTTCAAACAACAAACGCTTATGGTGAAATTGATAAGCAGATAATTATAAGTGACGATCTATGTGAATGAAATTATGAGTGTGGGGCTTCAGTACAACAGAAGACTCCTGGTCTGAGCTTAAGGATGCATATTAGGTTATGTGGAGACTGACGGCCCATATCAGATTTATGGCACATTGAGGCATGATAATGAATATTTCATTCGTCAAATCAGATTTAAACAACATACATGGGTGGTTTGATATCTGATTTAAAAACCTGGCTCTCAAACTTTCATTTTCATCATTGGCACATCTGACACATCACGGTGACGTCATGTCCAGAGAGCTGTTAGCGCTGTTAGCTGGCCGCGACTGCCACAGAGAAACATGTATCAACCGCCTGTCACTAATGTTGTCTGGTGTGATGGAGGACTTCTGCGCTGAGACTAGATATTGCTATGGTGTGAAGAGGAAGAGGATACATCTCCATTATTCACCCAGCCCGCGGCTTGCCATTTTGTGTCTGCATTGAAAAAAAATCTGTATGTGTCGTTTCCACAGCAACTGACACAGATGGGTTATCGTTAACACTTATATCTAATCACCTCCAAATAACAGTGTGGACAGTCTGCCCTTAAGATTGGATTCGGAATAAAACATAATGCATTTGCCTGTAGCTTGAATGAAGGAATAAAAAGGGAATCCTAGGGTGAACTGCTGTGCCTAAGCAACAAGGACAGCATTTTGGTGACTGTGGAGCATCTCTATTGCCACTGCTGATTTGCACCACTGATTTCTGATGGGACAGCAGACCCCACTGCTGTTGTGCTCCTCCCATAGCGCAGAGTCCTAGGTCCATTGTGAATGCCCTGGAGCTACCTGACACCACTCTGCCGTCAGGTGCCCTGTCATCCAGCCAAGCCTCGCTGATTGCCAGTGCACAGGGGCTGCTGGTACTTATGCAGATGGTAAAGCTTTTCCATCTTCTCTCCCTCTTTTTCAGCAGACATCCAGCAGAGTTGTAGGTGAGATAGATTCAGTGCTTGGATCTCTGCCTCATGCCTCAGTTTGTATTTCTATTTTGACTAAGCTTTGGGTGAACATTTGGACATGAATCTAGTTAGCATTGTCTGTGCTTGAGCTAACTTATAAGAATAATTCCTTAGTGTAATGCATTTGCCAGCTATATGACTTATTACGGTGTACAGTAAATACAGTGGATGTTGACAGATTGTTGACATAATAAAATAGATGATTGAATTCTTTTTATAACAATAATAATATCACTCATAATAACAATTATTACGATTACAGCAGAACAGTACTCTTGGTTCTTCTTCTTCAAAGTAGTTCCATTTGATATGAATCTTAATGCATCCTTTAATATCTCTCTCCCAATTTTAAGCTAAAATGGATGGCACCCCATTTATGCCACTCTGATTGCATCTCCATTATTCTAGTCTGACTGCTTGCTAAAATATGTCTGGATCAAAGTCAAACTGCATCCTTTTTTATGAATTTAAATAATCCTTTTTTATATTTCCTATTCCCTTTTTATTTTATAATCCATTTTAATCAAACCAGTTATCCACTTTCTTCCATTGACAAAGAACGACATGTGCTAGATTGGTGTAGAGTCGTAAAAATAGATGATATGCTACTTATTTTGTTGTGTTTACAGTCTTATGGAACTGGGTTTTTTGTAGTTTTCTTTAGATCTGTGTTTTCAACACAGCCCTCTCTCTGAGCTCTGCAGGCAGTTCCTTCCTCCTCATGGCTCCGTTTTTGCTCTGATGTGCATTGTCAGACCTTTTAAAGACAAGTGTGTGCCTTTCCAAATTATGACCACTCACATTTACCAAAGGTAAACCCAGTACCAGGTGCAGAAACAAAGATGATCCAGGAAAACAGGAGACACTTGCACTACATTTCAAGTTCAAAGGGTCTGAATAGTGTGATTTCTGCTTTTCTTAAATAAGTTAGAAAAGAAAACTCTTTTGACTTTTGACACAATTCTCTATTGAGTGAAAACTGATGGCAGAAAAAAACATTTTTTAGCAAAAGGCAGTGAAATAAAAAATAGTGGGAAACTGAATACTTTCATTGATATGTGAAAAAAAATGTTATTCTTCCTAAATTTGAAAAGATCAGCAATAAAACACATTTCAAAACATTGTAACGAAGTAAAATTTATTGTCATCTCCCATGTCTAGTGCGAAACAAGCAATTTGTCACAGTTAGTTTGTTGCCAGATGTTTTCCTTTAAATTTTTTATTACACAGCGGTATTGTTTATGGTGAGTCACTGTGGCCAGAGAAACATGCTGAATATTCAAAATCTCTGTTGGAGGAGCAAAGCACAACAAGAGCCTGAGTGTCATAACTTTAAAGACACATGAACAGGGATAACAACCGGCTGAACTATGGTAGGCTGTGTTGTAAAGCGACGGGTGCAATTTACAAGTCGAAAATGAGGGTTCAGTGAGATTGCTCTCTTTTCTTCTAATAAAGGTAAACGGGTAAAGTGGGAGGCTTTAGAAGGTTGAAGGATGCAGTCTGTGTGTTTGACGCAGACAAGTGGAAATAAACAGGAGCTGCATTTCATTTTGTTTACAATGGGGTGAATCTGAGAAGTTGGGAAGCCAAACAGCTCCAGTCTACTCTGCTGGAATGCCCTCAACTTTTGAAGCAGCAGGAAACCTATGTGGCCCTGTTTATCAACCCTGAGCTCAGGTATATCGTATGTGTACTGGAGCTGGAAGCCAGACTTTTCCTACTGAATCACAGTTATGTGTCTCTCAGATATTATGAAATGGGTTTTCTGCCCATGTTAAAGGAAACGGCTGATGTCTCAGTGCCCCTGTGATATGAAAAATTCAATTTAAAAGGATGAGAGAAAGAATGGTGCACGGCCTATTTTCATTCCCCCACACTGAGAGATATGAGAATGATGTTCTATTGTGTGGAGGAAATGATGCCAATCGTACTGCAGAGAAATTCCTTCATAATTCAATTCAATTTCTCCTAAATCCCGATGGCAAGCTCCTCTGCCAAAGAGCAGCAGAATGACGGAGACAAAAAAGGGAGGGCTGAAGACTAAGATGGAAGAAGAGGGACTAAAGATTGAGACAGAAACAATGGAGAGGTAGAGACAGAGTCACAGAGAGCAGCCAGATGCTCAAAGGTAAGAGGAGGAGACAGTGATACAAAGTGGAGGGGGAGTGGATAGAAGAAAAACATTTTAGTAATGATTAATTTTGATCACAGTGGCATTTTAAGTATAGCCAACTAATTCTCTCTAATTACTTGGCTGCAGCATCTGACAGAGGCACAGAGAATCATTTTTTGTTGAGATCCCACAGGACAAGCTGCCAGGTTCAGTGAAGTACTGCTCAACCTGACACACCGGTGTGAGCGTAAAGTGAATTGATCGTATGTGCATCTTTTTGTTATTTAAAGTGTAGCATTAGTTACAAAATGTGCATCTTTGACAGTCCACGAGAGTTCCCCCAGTGTGGGACCAAGAATTTCCATCTAGTTACAGTGTTTGTGAGTACATCCTGGCTCTGGCATTTTGGGCGTATGTAGGAATCAATGAGCTGCTGCCTCTGAAGGCACAGAAAAAATGAGCTGCACCAACAAATATGACAATGAAGAAGTGCACCTCTCAGTGTATGCAGCACGCATAAAACCATAAAGACTAAAGCAGCTGAGAAGGAAATGCACATGGAACTGTTTTTATTTTCCATTCCACCATTATGTCCTCCATTCTCATCCCATCTACTGCTCTCTCTCTTCTCTCTCTTTTTCTGTCGCTACACACGCACACACACACACACGCAGTTGTTTTTGTAGGTGCAATAGCTCCAAGGCAAGCAGCGTGGAATTGGAGTCTTCAAAGAGTCTTGGATTATCAAAGAGACACAGCTACCAGAAAACTAGGGGACACGCTGGAGAGGGGGAGGGAAGAACATAAGCGAGAGGCGGGGAGGGGGAAAGAGTGCAGAGGAGTCAGCATGGGTTTGGGTGGAGGATGAAGTGATCAGACAGGGGAGGGGTGGGGGTGAGGGGTGGATAAAGACTAGGAGTCCCTTTGTTCACGTACTGTAAATGGAGAGAAAAAAAAGGCTGGAGTGAATGCATTAAAAAACAATCACATAGACCTTAATGGTCTTGATAGGCAAGACTGGATTCACATTCTTCACTGTCTGTGCTGCTGTATTATTGTGGAGTTTTTCTGCACAGAGAATATCATTTCAATGGGAGCACTGGCCTTGAAATACCATAATGTTGTCACAGTAAAACCAAGTATTGCTGCAGCAGGACCCACCATGTGTGAATATAGCTGCCACATCTAATGACAAATCTGACTGTTCACGCCATTCCATATGACAGGATGTGGGAGTGCTGGTGTGAATGCATCACCCCTCGACAAAAAGCTCTCCGTCAGCCCCTCTGTCCCACAATGAGCTATGGATGTCGTTTTTTTTTCCATTACAAGAAGTGAGTATATGGAACTGATTCTGGTCGGTTCCCTGCTGTCAGCTGCGGGGCATCATCCAGCAAAGATCCCGTCCCACTGCCACAGCTACCACACACAAACCTCCCACCTTCACTGAATGGGTTTGAACTAAATTAGCCTCACTTAGTGCCGGATGAGAGCATAGTATACAGTACTTCCAATAGCCTACTTAACGTCAACAATAAAACAAAGTCAGAAAAGGCCTGCACAACTCTCACTCAAGAGAGAGAGAGATACAAAAGAGTTCCCCTGCCTGGACTTGTTTGGTAACACTGGGGTATGTCATGGCTACATTTGTTCTGACACAGGCAGTGGAGAGTTGTGTCTATGCAGCACAAATTGTTGAACTCTTATAAAAAATTATAGCTACTGGTGTCTCTGTGCCTCACAGGGCCACATGTGCAGATGTTCTGTGGTATTTTAATGGAATCAGTTAGCGAGGGCACACATGGACAGGAAAATAGACAAACCCACAAAACCCCCCAAAAAATCAAATCATTGACTGCCGCAGCTGCTACCACTGAAAGTGTAGCGACCACAAAAGACGTCTGTTATTCCAAGACAGTGGCTGCTCATTATCTAATAATCAAATCGTCATTTTGTGTGTTCCTCAGTTTAATTACAATTGATTCATCTGTTAAAAAAAACAAACATTGATTTGTGTGGGTGTGAAGTTAAAGCTCCAGTTGGTAAGTTGAAAGTAAACTCTGAAACTTGGTCGGACATTTCAAGACAATACACCTTTATAAACCTCTGCCAATAATAGATAATAGACAACATGTTTTGATTGATTGTAAGGGTGTATGGGTAGACAGCGTGGCACGAGTTTGGTTCAATGGGGAAAAAGCAACACAAAACACCAAATGCGTAAGGCATACTGTAAGTTCCTTTTCATATATTTTTAACAGTAGCAGTAGCAAGTTACAGTTTGTTCCACCTAGTGTCACATGTTCCTCATATAGCTGCTACAGCATGATGTGTATTATGCAGTGATTTTCTTTCTTCTTCTTTTTTGCTACCCTGTTTGGCACATATCCGTGAATACGTGTTAGCATTTTCAATGTGTTTCCACACACCTTAAAATGCCAAACAACACCGCCCTCGTCTGAACCGTCACTCCCTCGTCACTGCTCATGCAGTTCACGGGGAGCCCAGTATTTTCCCACACAACTGATTTAAAGGAAACAAGCAGGTATTCTAGTTCCTGTGTTTGTACTACTCACAGTAGTGAGACGAAATCAGGTGCCAATCGGCTTGAGCTAAGATTAGCATGGTATGTTGTTAACTTGCAAAGAGGTTACAGCTGAAGATTTGTGGGTGTGACATTTTGCTCCATGTAATGTTCGTCTACAGTATCTTTGCACATTATCTACCGTGTGCATCCGTACAACTGCGTGCACTGAGCGGTAACGTCTGTACCGTGACGGCCCAGGACAAATACACGTACCGTTACACCCCCTGGTTAATTGCTATTTTTCTGAGATAATGAAATAAGATGATGGAACGAGGAAACACAAATGTAATATTCTTTGGTGTCAAGAGAGATTTGGAGAGGAGGGATGAGCTTTGGAGAAGCCAGAGAAAGGATCAGTGGTGAAATTTAATTGGGAAGGGCACAGGATTAAAATTTTGATTGGTTTAGGGTTTAGATAGTGATGTCTTCCTACCGACACTCACATTGTCTTAAAACTGTGGGGACTAAATATGCTAATATGAATTAGCTAAGAGGGCAAAAAGAAATCTTGAACACAATTTTTAGAGTAGGGTGGGTTGCAAGCAAAGTGGTCTTACAAACTCTAGAAAGGAACCAGTCCCCCTAACAGAGAAAATAAGAAGTAAGTTGACAGGAGAAATGCTGTTTGCTAGAAAAGATGGTGACGTGAAGTGAAAAAATATTTTTTTTTACCAGAGAAGTGATGTTGTGAAAATACTGACATAAATAACTGAAAACTGTGGGCGAGGAGAGTTGGGTTTTAAATACAACATCGCTATTTAATGCTATCCATTCATATTAATCAGCACCAGTCTTTAGACAGCTTTAAATATCTAATTGGCATTTTTGTTTTGTGTTTTAATCATTTTTCAATTATTTTCCATGTGTTTTATTTTGCATTTAGTCTTTTAGCGCTGGGTGGCCACTTCAAATTTCAAATGTATTCCATTTCTGATTCTGTTTTGAGCGACCAAAATATATGAAACTAAAGTTTGCTTTAACTGATCTTCTGACGCAACATTTGACACAGCCTTGGAGGCCAAAGCACATTTGCAGCCCAAATGAGTTCCAACAACCACAACAAGAGTTACAATTTAAAGAGAAGTGTTGTGAATTAGAGTGATACTGTACCTTGGATACAGGCCCAGAGGGTGCCGGGAAAGTGAGAAAGTGAGGGAAGTAGATAGATGATTATAACCCTGTAGTATTTACTGTAGAAAGGCTAATCTCTGTTTACGTTAGTGAGGGATTGACTACGGTTCTGTACTGTATAGGAGATTAAAGGCAAGCCTTTCTGCATGGTATACTTGCTTGCTTCACTTTTATATGCACTTCATGTACAGTATAGTGCATAGGATATGGCCTTCATGAGCACTTACAATATAAAACAATCTGTAAACTGCCTGAACAACAGAACCACTACAGACACTTATCTTGATATTATGTGTTATTGAGAGTCATTGTCTCCTGCTGTAGCTGTGGTTTCACTTCGCCACGCATGAAAAACTGGTGACAGTGATTCTAATACTCCCAGAAATTTGGCTTCAACTTTAAAGCTGACATGTCTGACCTCAGCAGGATATTTTAGGTGGCACATATTTGCACTGTGTGACTGCGCACCTCTGAAACAAGAACATCACTCCCCCTTTTTTTTGGTGTGGTTCCTCTGGTGAGAGACAGTCTGTGCTGCACTAGAGGAAAGTACACTGCTTTCACCAACAGGAGATGATTTTATTGGCTTTGATAGAGGGTGGCCCTTACGACAACTGTGATAAGTAATATATCTTAATCAGGCCTCTGTTATTGTGCTGCAGGTAAATATATATATATATATATTTCTGCTCACAACCAAATGATCTAATGCTGTTAACTTGAGCCAGAATCTGAGCCTGAAGAGTCTGTAATTTTCTATGCCAAAAGCTGGAGAAATCAAATTTTACATAAATGTCTGGAATTGGCCCCAAACTTTGTCGGATCACATCTGGTCATGCACCATAATGTTGCTGAACAGATGCTTTGGCAGCTTAGCAAAAATGTGATATCTGTGTATGTCTGGCATATGGATTCAAAGCCCTCTCATAGTCAACTGCAGCTATATATTTTTATATAAATAATGTCCCATGGGCAAGTTTCCAATTCAATCTCCAAGAGCTGTGGTGCTAAACAAAACTGAATTAAAGGCAAGCTGAATTTCAAATTTAAAGGAAATACATGAAAAGGAGTTAAGTCAATGGACCGATCCCCCACTATGCTGACTGTAAGAAGAGAGAGGTCACAGAAACACACTCGTCTAGAGCGCTGCAATGCATCCAACTGAAATAAATATCATTTTTTACCCCAAGGAAGAACTTTTTTTGGTATCAATTCAGAGCCATGTCTGACATGGATTATAGCTGATATTTGCAGTTTACAATGCATTTTCTAGTTGTTTTGGCTTGCAAGCAGCTGCTTCAGGTTCTGTGAAACTAATCAATATTTACTGTTTTTAAGCCCAGAGCTGAAGTTGCACAGTCACCACACTGTAATAGCTGTCTGTGGGCCAGTATACACTTTGCCAGTGCACTCATGTCAGCAAAGAACAGTCAGCTCAATGGACAAGGTTTACATCAAGTACCCACTTAGATGGTCTGATACTTCCTTAGGTGTGTACTGATTGCGGATTGTTAGTTAGTTTCCTTCTTATATCTCCTCTCTTCATTTCCTATGATATACTGTATAATAAGCACCTTCCAAACTGTCCCTTTGAAAGACATATCAGGAGTTAATAACACTAGAAAGGAAAGATAGACAGGGAAGAAGATGGGATGATGGGGGAAGTAAAGAATCAGACATGAGAGAAATTAATCCTCAATATCTGCTCCCCGCTGTGTACCTTATTGCCTCTCAAACTTCCCATCTTCCGAGTTAATATCTTTATTGCTGCAGCATCTAGCTGAGAAGCATGCATATACTTCCATTTGTTTGAACTGGAACATAATTGGATTGGGAAGAGGGATGAAAAAGCCTTCAACCCTGCTTAAACTTTTTTTTTCCTCCCTGCCCATCCTCTATGTGCATAAAAGTGTGCGAGTCTGCATTTTAGTGTTCGTGTGTATGCACATGCATGCATTGCTATTAATAGCATAACTCATGGTCTTGCTTGTCTTGATTTGTTACCCATGCATGCGAGATGTCCCGATTGGCAATACATTCCAAGAGCTGGACGATTTCGGAAGTGTGTCTGCATCTCATTCTTGCACCCAAAGTAATCCTTTCAATGCAACTGGAAGAGGAGATCTCATGCTCCTCCATCTTATCAAGGAACTGAAAAATCATGCTTAATTAGATTCATAGTGACCTTTTTCATCTCTGGCTACAAGCGCCCAGTCGCTGCTGAAGCAGGATGTGTTCTCAACATTGATCTTTCTGCAGACGTGGGGATTGAGAAGAGTGCGCAGTGAAACGAGGCTGAAAAACAACATATCAAAAATCATCAGATGAAGAGATTACTCTGTTTGAGTGAGCTGCTCTGTGTGTTGAGGCCTTTAGGAGTTGGCATGTTTTTTTGTGAGAAGAGCCCTGTAATCCACCTACTGTATCTCAATCAGAGTGCAAACATACACGCGAGTACCAAGTCTTGCCCTCAGTCTCATCATCCATTTGCCAGACATGCACATGTAATCTCGCTGCATTTCTAATTCCAGGCCCTACCTTCACTTGCATCTCCTTGTGCATCCTAGTATCCTGCTCTCTCACTCCTGCAACAGCAGTCTGCAACTGAGCAGTGATCTTCCTGCAGGCCTCAAACAAAAGATGACTTACAACTCGCTTCCAGAAAAAAAAAACAGATACCCTGCTGATAAAACCAGAACTGATCTGCCATTTCCAGGCAATGGGGAATGTATGGCTGTTCACAAACTTTCAAGGTACACTCATATATTTGCAGGAACACATTATGAATATCGTATGTGCCACTAAAAAAAGATCTATTAAGATATCTAATCAGATTGCCTTGAGTATAATAACATAGGGAATTCTCATTTTGAAATCTCAAAGAGTACAAGCAGTTGTGTTTGTCACGGTCTCTCTGCAGCTTTGGTAATACTGTAGGGGAATACACTAGACACAGTTGATACAGATATGGTATGATATTGATGACAGATTTGATTAGTCCACTGATGAAATTTTGGTGGAGTGCTCCACAATGGGCTTTAGACAGAGCCCCAAAGCAGAAAATCTAGTATGAATACTCTATTGCCATCTCCTTTCAGAGCTCATTTGAGTCATATCTGACATATTTATGGCTCATCATGTCATATCGTAGCCATCAGAGTACAAGCACCATGAACCATTTAAATACTGTGGGCCATGCTGTCATCTCCTGTTAGTAACATATGTCTGATAGATGCATAAGAAGAGGCACTCAACTTGATTCTTTCATAGTGCTGCAGAAAAGCTTGAGCCCAGAGTTGGCGAATTTACTGGCAGGAATGATTTTGCAAGACGGCCTATTTATTTGAATAAAAAAAAAAGTGAGTTCTTTATATTGAATGGAGTGCATGAGGTACAGAGATACTAGAAGCATATGAAAATACAACAAACAGGAGCCTTATCTGTATAGCGAGTCGTACAATATCTTTTTAAAGAAGTTAAAAGTTGCACCGAAGAAATCTATAATGATCCTTTGTGTGCACCTTAACAGAGTTGCCTGGCAACAGAACTCGAGCTCTGCAGTGAATTAAAGTGTCAAACGAAATACATTTGTAATCCAAAGGCAACATGGATTAAATTTTAGACAGTAGGAGTGCCTCTTGGACAAGATTTCAATAGCTAAGGTGGGCGATGTGAATTGGAAAAAGGCAAATAATTTTCTGCACCTTAATAACTTGCAGAACACTGACTCACACCTGAATATGGACGGTTGAAAGAGCACAAAATAAGCACAACTAATTAACAGTGTAGTTTTAAAATGGCCTGTCTGCGTGGATGCAGTTATTCACCGGCCACCGGCTGGAATCTATGAAATATCAGGAGGGTGGACGAGAGGCTGATAAATCATGATAGCATATAGATCAGTGTCATACCTCTTTCCTCTGAATTATTGATTAACTCGTACGCAGAGCTGCTGTTTGAAAACACATTTCCTGATTGTGTTTGGACTCCAGGCAGCTAAAAAGCTTATCAAAAAATGGGATCACGCAAAACAATGCTTCTAATATGCGTTATGTATGAACAAGATGAAAAATTGTATTAGTCCCTCGCCCCCGCCCCAGTTCGTCTCCTCTCAGTCTCAAATGCCACACACACACACACAAACAAACAGTCTTATAAGCAGTCTGCTTACTTTCTACTAAACAATGTTAAGCATTTACACAAAGGGACCCAAATGAGCCTCTGATTGAAGATAGAATCAGTGCCCAAGCAACCCATCACAGCTCCTCTCAGTCCCACATATGCATGATTAATACATCAAACAACATCAATTCTCCTTCCTTTTCTACTTGTCAATGAGAACACACACGCACACACACCCACACATGCATCCCACAGTAAACAGACAAACTCATGCACGAAAACACACACACACACACACACACACACACACACACACACACAGCCATGCACAGACACAAGCGCATACACCCCCACGCACACACAGACACAATGTACCCAAATCCTTACAGGACTGCTCATGAGCACACAGAGACTGCCCCCTCCATCATGGTTAATACATCAAACAGCATTAGCTTCCTGGATTCCTGAAGCTTAGACAGACACGGTTCTGACAGCCCATGATTCCTCACTGGCTGCCTCCCCCTCTAGCTTCCCCACTTTCTTTATTCCCTATGAAGTCTGTTTGGGTGGTTACAGAACATGCTGCCAAAATAGATTCACTTACGTATTACCTTTGCTTTTTGTAAGCTTGTATAATGTCATGTTGGAAAGCCATCTCTACAATAAGATGACACTGCTGGAGCTTTACAGGCTTGGGAGATGCAACAATAATAACCGCAAGCCCTGATCAACAAAAACTCTCTATTTTATAAAATGTCCTTATTCCTCTGACATCAGCAGGTATTTATAACTATGAATATCCAGGAGTCACTTTTGTACCACCAGTGAATCCTGAGTGAATGAAGAGAGCAGGTGGCTTATTGGATCATGGGCTACTAAAATGAACATTCATTAGTATATCTTTAGCATAAAGTGCTTTATAATTACCACGAGAGGCCTGTTACCTTACAATACAACCCTACAAGTAATCTCCATTTGATTTTATGGTGCTTTCAGCGGGATATTGATTTGGACTTGATTTTAGAGATCAGAGCTGTAGTCATTCAATAAATTAGTAAACAAGAAAGTCTGTCCTTCCTATAATGAAACTTAAGGACAAAAGAAGTTTTAGTTTTAGTTTTTCTCCCCTAAGGCTATTGACAAACTGTCAATTTTTTGAGACGCTTTCAACGTCAAATGAATGAACCTGCTGTTCCCGTCAGTCTCCATCTGTTTTCATTTCACTGTGTATTATCGCAAACACTACAGCAGCTCTAAAATATCTGGAAAAGATATGCTGTTTAAATCCCAATATTTGCCTTATTCCAATACAAACTATACCATGCTGTTATCTGCTAACTGCTGTGGTATCTCTCTGGGTATCTGATCTTGTTTTAAAGTGAACAAGTGATTTATGAATGAGCTTCTTAGGCAGCAAAGACATATGCAGTACTGTCATAAAGTAGTAACATTAGGGCACTTAGCAGATTGTTTCACGGTTTCAGTGTTGTCCAGTGATTATAGATCCTGAGTAAATACAAAAAAAAGAGAAAAACACAAATGAAAAAAGGTTGTGTGTGTGTTCTGGGTAGCCTACTGAGCTGCTGATAGTGTAGCTTAAGTGCAGGGGGACTCACATGTGATCTGCTATACTGCAAATCCTCAAAAAGAGGATAAAGAAGCTTTAAAATCACATTTACAGCACAAGAGCAGCATCCCACTGATAAATACAGATCATGGTATTTGACCCTGTCCATCAGCGCATTGAAAGCCTCATGGCTTCCACACTGCAGAGCCACGAACCAACCTTTGTCACTAACAGATAGAGGGCTACACTTCGATAACTTTAAATAACAGCTCCGGTTTGTGAAACCTAGGGAACGACCAGGGGGCTAGTCAACTATGACTTCTGAATTGTCCAGAATTTTGCTCAGTTATTTGACCTTTTGTTTGGTGTATTAAAACGTGTTCTTGATTTTAACTCTTGGACTGGAAAGCCATAATACAGGGTCTACTGTGAAATATGTTGTGTGTCACACGGATCGATTGGCTTCCTAAAAGCCAGCATGCCATATTTGTTCCCTCATAACATTCAACAACAACCTTAAATGTCAATACTGATCACCATCTGCTAGACATTTTCAGCACTACCTGAAAGGAATTAAGTTCACAAGATTACAGGAATCCAATGGCAGCAGGAGCATGGATCCTGCACCTCTAGCCATGGGCATATTGTTGTTGCAGAAACCAATAATCCACAGTATGTCTCTAAGACATTCCTAAGGTAATATGAAACCTGAGATCTTTATTCAATCAATGTATCATGATGGGTTTCTTAGTTAAAAATACAAAAAAAAGAGAACGACCGTGTAGATAAGCTGTGTCTTTACAGAGAGAGAAAATCCCTGTTATTCAATAATATCCAGCAAAATATAGTGGTTTATGGGTATTGATATTTATCCCTACAGAGATTTTTCTGTGTAACTGTTTATTAATTTTTAGCTCTTTTTTTCTAGCAGAGAAAATACTCTCCAGTCTGTAATGAACTGAATTAATGGATAGGGAAGTGATTTTAAAGGGCGGGTTTGTGTTTTATCAGCCTTGAAGTACTATTAATTGGACATACTTTATTGTCCAAGCCATCTAATGAAAAGAAAGACAGTGGATTGGTTCCTAAGTGTCTGTCTACCCGTTCATCATGCACATTAATTGATCTGATTTTGACAAATAGCAGGAAATTATGCAAGCGATCATGTTCAAAATAAAACTAATTGACCTGAATACAGGACATACTTTCTTTGTATACCAATAAAAAGTCAGTTACAGTTCTTATCATAGAGACTGACATTAGCTTGTCAGGTAATTAAGCTGGTAAGGAAAACAACATACTGTACTGTACAGTACATGAGCTGACATCTCATGTTTATTTATTTTCTTTTTTCAGATACACAGCATAGAAAATTCCCTGGACATGTCACAAACTGTAGGACTTACTGGCTACAGTTTGCAACGCTCATCTTGACCCCTGTTGGATTTTTATAAAGAAAAAAAAATCTACAGTGCAATGAAACATATACTGTATATCTAAAGTGTCTAAAATGTGCTATAAACAGACAGTACATCAAAGTACCAGAGATACACATTTCATTCTAAGGAGAGCTGCATCATTATACTTGACTAACAGTTCTGTATTACCTTTAAAATGGTCCCTGGTATGAGCCTTTCTGAGCTCAGTAGTGAAGTTCCACATATTGATCCCCTGAATAGAGAAAATTCCCAGAGTAACTGAGCCAGAAACCCTGAGAGGTTTCACCATGTCACCGAGCGCAGGGAGCAGTTAATAAAAACATTTATAGATACAGTGAGTTTAGCATGGCAGAGTCAATGAAAGTTGTCGTGCTTAATGTCTTGAGAACGTATGAATAATGAGGCCTTACTGACTTGCCATCCAAAATCTTTATACTGTAGCACAAGACCTGCTGACTGCTGGGTACCGTATATATGAATCTTAACAGTTTGGATTATTGTAGAAGGTACTAGAACAGACTTTTGCTGCAACTTGAACAACCAACTGATTTATAAAATGAATGTCCATTAACACCTCATGTCCGATAGATTGTGGTGAGTTCATTAACACCGGGTGGGTGTTAATGTCTGTACTGTAACTTTGTTTTGAAATCGTGCGTACCATTTTTTCCCCCACTTTGTTAATTAACAGTACAGGTTGAGATATCTTATCTTAGAAACCTGAAAATTAAGTGTGTATTTGTCTGGTGTAGATCAACCTAAGTGTGTAATCTGCATCAATTCTTGATGTTAAGTGTTAATCATGGGTTTTTTAATTATGCTGCCGTAGATTTCAAAAACTGCCACAATGGAGTACAACGTCATACAGTACTTCTGATTATTATATAAATCTTCAGTTAGTCTGACAGGAAAGCTGCAGTTTACAGTGGAAAACTGAGCTGATTTGCTGCCACTGAAATTCAAAGACTGGATCATCAGATAGGCCTGGGTTGATAACCGTGTTATTTGATGGAGATAATGAACAACCACTCTAGGAATTCAGCTGTTTTCTTCCACCAGACATTAGAGGCATGTGAGAAAAAAAATAGCTCTATTTTCCTGTTGGCATTTTAGTGACATTATGATGTGAAACGTCTCTGAAAAGTTGGGCAGAAATCTGGTATGTGTGTTCAAATAAAAAACCCTCTGTACCTTATAACCACTGCAGCTGCGCATTATCTATCTTAGATCGATCGTTAAAGCCAAGATCCAGATGACCATCCTGAATCAATAAAACTAAATTAAATGTGAGGTCTTTATCTAATGTTCATAACGTTTCTCTTGTCTGAAGCTTAAGTGTGTATTCACATTGTGATGGTGGCTAACACCGGTGGAGGCAGTGGCAGGGAGGTTAACTTTTAGAGTAAATACAGTAATGGCAGGTTTTCGAAATAGTTTGTCATGCTTTTCCCCTTTCCAAAACTGAATGAGAACAGACCTGAATGACTCATTGGCACTACAGTAGTAGGTTCCTGCTTTATTTATGAGAGCTGGTGGTTTTCTCCAGCGTCTCTCCTAGGCCCGGTGATTCATGAATGGACTAGACAGACGGAGCCTGCAATTGTGGAGGTGCATTGGGAGCAGTGGATATTGAGGATTAATTTCTTTCGTGTCAGACTCTTATTCCCAACCCCCATCAAATCCATCTCTCCCTTGCTCTCTATCTACAATGACTTTCCCATTTCTTAGTTTAATAGTGTGAAGCAAAATTATTTGTCCACTGCCTGATAAATGGTCTGAATATTACGATAGAGCAACCCTCTGATATACTGTAGTATATATTATGTTGTTGTTGTTGGTAATGCTTTAGACACCACCAGTCAAATTCTAGCTTGTTTTTAAGTACATGCAGGATTATATTACTTGCATAGTGAACCCAGGCAGAAAGAACAGTGGGCATATTATCCTGCAAGGTGATAAAATCGAAGATTCAAGGGGTTCATGAAACAGTATCTGGCAGTGCTACTGTAGCTAAGCTCAATTATGTCCTGGCTATGGCAGGATCCGGGCATTTTCTTCTTGTCCTTGTGATCAAATAGGGAATTCCCACTCATTTGATTGGCTTAAATGATGAAAATCATGCCACATCCTGTCACAGTTGGAACTGCGAGACAGTTAACTTGAAATGTAGCTTGTGTCTCCAGTTTTAGTGACACAGTAGGTGTCCAGAGGAATCTTTGAAATAGATGAATATGTCCTGGTTTCAACAGTATGTGTCCCCAGATATTCAGTTTTTGGCAGATTGTTTAATATTCCTTTCAAAGTAATGTTCCTTCTGCATCCTGACCCACAAAAATCAAACCATAAAACAAACAGCGATAACCCCATGTGGGGTTATTTCTGCAGCTGTTGATGGTTGCTTAACTGCTGACATGCCAGTCAATCACAACAGAAATAGTTTGAACCATCCTCCTGACATTGATTCTGAAGCAACTCCTGCTGTCTGACAGGAGCGATTGCTGACATTTTGCATTTCACCTCACCAAAGACAAATTGTTCAACAAAGACCTCTAACTAGAGTCTCTTTATCACTGGTTCATGCTAAGGCAGCTCCTGAGATTCACAAACAAAAATGGTGAGTGTTTTGTTTGTGTAACTCTGAAGCAAATAAAGGGATTTTTAACAATGGAACAATGGAAAATACAAGGCCAATATAAATACAATGCCTACCATACACAGGAGTACAACATTGTGGTTGGTACAGCTACTTTGTCCTGCATTTTGCTACAGTTTTGCAAACAGGTATCTGCTGCAGAGTGTGCTATTCTGGTCCAAGCCAATGAGATCAGCCAATACAAAAGATTTTTAAATGGTCAAAAATGCATTTGCATTAACCATTGCAAAAAAGAAGCAAGTTGTTGCAGACCGTGAAAGACTGAAGGGACTGTTTTCTACTGGACCCCCTCTGTGTTGTTATTAGATAGCTTCCTGGCTGATCAATGTGGTAATTTGATTTATAAAGAACAAGATGTATTGAACTTAGCAATTACTAGGGGTTGTACAGAAGAAACTGCAGAAGAGCTCTATCCGCACCCACAAAAAGCCATTTTGTGCCACAGTGCAGCTTGTATCTGTGAAAAAACAGATGCAGATCGGTACACGTCGTTTACATTCTAATCCTATTTTGTAGTATAATCTGTTCTCTCATAGTTCTGCCATAGTTCAGCAGTCTTTGTCAAATCTTGTTATTTTGACTCAGGAGCATGACATATCAGGAGTCTATCTCAAATATCTGCAAATCAAGGTTTTTCCGCCTCTGCTTCACAATATAATTTCAAACAATGTCAGAAATTTCCTTGTAAAATAAAAATTAACAAATTATTTCACAATGAAACTCTGTTGTGGAAAGGAGTATTCAAGCTTTCTGATGCACCTCTTTGGCACTGTTAATATTACAAGATAAGCTTCTGGCTTAGAGGAAGCTGCAGCTAACAACCTCCAAAACAACACATTAGCATGTGCCTCTTTTCTTATGTTATCAGGGTGAAAATGGAATATAAAAAGGCCTATTGCCCGACGCTATTTTCACACCATTTTGCCCGGGTGCTAGTCGCTCACATGACATAAATACATTTTTCAGCAACAACAGCACTGTGACTTGACCACTTGACCTTGTGATTATTTCTTCATCACACAGAAAGATTTGATGGGACAGGTTTAATTTTCACTGTGAAAACACAGGAAAAAAGAGGCTGTGCCTGGACTGCCTGCCTTCAGTAAATAAATAGACTGGCAACATGGCTGATAGACCAGGAGACTATAAGAAAGAACTGTCACTGTTCTTTAAAGTTTTATGCCTTTTGTCATTATTCTGACGGGTTGTTAATATACAGCAGAGCACTGCCACTTGAATACCGCATATATTGTCATTTATTTTTGCCAGTTTGCAAGTCTCAAGCCCTGAACATGTATTTTAAGTCATAAATGTAATCATCAGTCTAACTTGGGTCAACTCAAAGGTTGTGACTTTGTAATATGGACTGATATGTAACTACTGAGATGAATGTCAGAATAGACAAGTATCCTTTAAGAAATAAAAAAAAATATATATATATATATATTTTTTTTGAAAGACAACTCTCACTGGAAAGAGTAGAACGGCTTTCCTCAGTCTGCAGTCAGACCTAACTAAATAGCCAGGAGGGTTATGATGGGAACAAAACCAACAGGACTCAGAGAGCCCTGGAGGTAACAGTAGGTTTATCATAAGATAAATATTAGAAGAAAGAGATGGAATATTTCCAAGAGGCTCGATGGCAGCAGCACAACATGACCCAGCCACTCGTTCTCATCATGACATCTTCTTCTCTACAGCCAAGCAAATAATAAGACAGAATTTCCTTTCTTCTTCTTTCCATGTCTCACTCTCCTGCCCTGGTGCTCTGTCACTCACTGTCTGCGGTCTGCTGGGTGTAAGAGCACGTCTGACACATTTCCATTAGTGGGGAGACTATTCAATTACCATAGCTCAAGATATTTAAACCTTGCCAATTACTGAACATCTCCCCTTTAAATTATGCATACACGGAGCTGATAAGGTTGTGTGTAGTGATTTCTCCTTTTGACACGTTGCAGAGTGTTCTGCTGTGTCAGACTTGCTTCTTCAGAGAGGGTGAAGACTACATATTTGTTTCATTTACATCCAGTCGGGGGCCCTGGATATCACAGGCACATTTGATGACTCTTGCTTCTATCTGCAAGTGTTGTGGCCTGGAAGTTCAACACACAGGGAAAAAAAAAAAAAAAAATCTGTGTAAAAAGTGCGAGGCTGGCCAAATCTTCAAGCCTTTGTAATGCACTGCATGTTTTGAGGTGGTTAACCTTTTCATCCAGGAGTGGGTCTTGTGATCACAAAATCGCTAACGCCTGGTAGTTTTCTTAAACAAGTAATAATCATTGGGTCTAATTTTCTTGATGCCAAATTCAGTGGACATTTTTGTGTGCGCTCTCCAAGAGCATCTGATCTCTTCCCCCGTATCCTAGCAACCCCCCTCCATTTCAAACGATACAGTAGCATTCACACATCCTCCCACACGCCAAGCCCACATACTTCTGCCTGCCCTTTGTCTCTGCTCTCTGCACCTGACCCAATCCCCGGGTGAGCAGCTACCTCCCATCTCCTACCAGACTTTTTCTTCACCTTCACCCCAGCCCACTCATTGTTGTGCCTTTTTTCTTCCTGTAGAGACATACATAAAATACTAAACACAAACCTCAGTGCTCCTCCACTTCTCTTCTCTGTGTTCTGTATATAAACTGTAGGGGTATGGGTTTCATGTTGTGTCCACTTTGACACATACAATGCAGTGTGGTGGGCGGCTCTTGAGCTGACACGCAGTGAGTGCACTTAAGTGAACTTCCATTTTGTGACATCCTTGTGTTAAAAATGCATTCCTTCCTTTCATATTTCAGATGCAACCTCCATCTTCTCCTTAAATCAGATGATAAAAGAGGTGTAAAAAATACTGGTTTACGGGGGAATGTCCCCATTGATTGGACAAGAGCTGAGAAGGGAATCTATTTTATGTGCTGTGGAAATGACAGACAAACTGAAAGTATTCATAAAAAAGGGTGAAGGTATAGGGCAAAGTTATAAATGATCTGTCTGAACATCAAGATGATTAAATAACTTTATGAAGAAGTTTCAGTGGTAGCTGAGTCACTGCGGTGCCATGGTAAATGGATTATGCCATGCAGTAAAACTGGGTATATAGATGATGCTTGTGGGTTTAAATCGCTTGAGTATTTGTCCTAAATTATAAGTGATAACTAATACTGTCACTGCTCTTAATTCTTGATTGAATTAGATAATAGCAAAACATTTTTTTTGCCCTTTGTTATTCATTTGACCTTTTAATCAAGTAGCTTATTACTGACAAGGCCAATACTAAAATATTGAATAAACATAATTCAATCATGTTCTTTTTTGGCTGAACTGACAGTCAGCCTTCTTTCCAAAAAGTTGTTTCTACAGCTTTAAATTACAATTACATGCTTGTTGTCACATTGAAAGCTATTGAATGTAGCCTGTATGCCCCTATTAATCACTCATGAATAAAAGCATGATAAGAAAATTTCTTTTTTCATCTAATTGCACACGTAGATTTAATCAAATCATGTTTAACAAACAAGCTTTTAAGGAGATGTGGTACTTGAAGAAAAGACGGTTTGATTGCAGACAGATACAGAAGTCTCTCAGTATCCAGCAGCAATTGGGAAGCAGTGAAACCAAATCCAGGGCGGAGATACTACCTCCACACTCCCAAACTGAGTCAGAGTCGGGGCAGACAGAAAACAAATGAGCTGTGTCATTTACTCATTAGCCTTAATGACACAAAAACACACTGTGTCAGTGCCTTCAGCCGATGTTTATACATGGTTTGGTGTGCTTTTTTACGACTTGAATGAAAGGGTCAGCTAACGTACAAAGGAAGCCTCAGTAGGCGCTTGCTGAGCTCGATGGTGAATATGTCATAAGATAACAAGAAGGCAGCTAACATGTTTTTTCCTTCAACACCAGTGCCCTCTACATATTGTATCAGATATATGAATATATTATAGTATTTCTAATTACATCCATGTTTACATATTTATTATTTAAACAGTCCTACAGTGTTTCTAAGTGGATTCGGTACATGCGTGTTTCCAAATGTCAAACACGTTTAATGTGTTGCTGCCACATACTGTTCTACAGCCAACAGAAAAGAAAGATCACGTTTCAGGTTAATTCCTTCTTGATCCATTAGTTTCTGTGAGATCCTTCTATCTCCTGAAGCTCTGGGTATAAGCTTTGACCCGACAGCTGATAACATTACAGGAACCCTTAATTATCAGAGAAGAAGCCCAACGAAGGACTGGAATCAGCCCTGAAATGCTCAAGGCAGGGGAACAATTAAGACTTTGCAGGATTCTTTGCAATAAGGAAACACTTATTACCATAACTGTAAAAACTGGGGGGCATCACACTGACATAATCAAACCTCTCATCTTATCCTGGAGAAAATAACACACCAAAGGACCATTTGTAAAGGGGAGACAGATTTCAGGCAGACTGTACCAATGCACATTTTGCATTTCATCAAAGCCCAGCTCTTTGAAAATATTCTGTTGGTATGGGATTCTTGACATAATAGCAAATGTCATCAACATGTAGATTAGAGGCGTCAAGATGTCTGCAGTGGGGTTGTGGCATTTATTAAATACATGTCAAATTTTAGGTAAAGCTGTGAGGCAGGTTTTCTTTCAGAACCTATTCAATCATTACTATTATGACTGGCAGGAGAAAAACACACTAAAGCAGGAGAAGAGCGAAAAAAGATGTATACACACAAAGATCTAGTGTGCTTATTTTGTCATCCTGCTGTCCACTGGACAATTTGATAAACAAAGTAAGGTCTCACTACAAACTCATAAATCATCCTAAATGAGAGGAGAAGATTAAAGACTTTTGTGGAGCCGAGTCTCCAAGAAAGCAGAAAAATAGGAGCCAACGGCAATGGTATTCTTCTGTTAGAAAAAACAAAACAAAAAAAGAAATGTGCGTCTTCCATAGGAATGAGGAAAATGACACTGTTATGCATTATTACTTGTGAAATGATGGATATTAATTGAATTATATTCAAGTCATAAGGGTAATTGTTTCTGATTCAATGACCGTTTCCGACAGTGAGGCAGACAGGCTGAAAGACACAAACAAGCTTCCAGCTGGAGAGATACATGCACAAATTCACAGAATCAGGCAAATTGCAAAAGGCTATCATCAAATACATACACTACCCCGAGACTATTAAAAACACGCTGAGCTCCAGCTATCTCTCTGTGCCTCTATCAGATAGATTCTTATCAAAACCATAAACCAAATGAAATAATCCAGACAACACTATCACAACCAGACATCTTGCACACCTGTAAATCAAGTTGACATTTTGGCTTAACCACATATAAATACATGGAAAATGAAAAACACTTAATGTTACAATATTAATGCAGAGCTTTTCTCTTAAGGGAATACAACAAACAGTTTGTAATATTGTGCCATGACTCAAATGAGAAGACTTAGCAGGAGTCACTTATATTTCCCTGCTTCAATGTTTATAACTGCACATTTATAATCTTTGGTCAGACAGTGTTATGGCACAGAGAAAGCAGACATGACCGTACCGTCCGAATGCAGCCGAGTCTCTGCTCAGCAACAAAAAGTCATAAAACGAGAGACACTCAGCTCTCTGCTGCAAACAATCTATAAGCCTTAAAAAATTTACAGAGTTAGGATCAAAAAATAATGTTAAATACACAGAGACCACAAGATCAAAGGCACAGGCGTTTTAGAGGGCTATAGTCAAATGTAAGGCTTATCACACACTTGCAGCATATTCACGTTAGACATATGCTTATCAAATATATACAGAAACACTATTAAATGCATTGACTCTTTCTAACATATTCTTGGGTTGTGGGTTTCTCAAAAAGGCTCTGAAATGTTCAGGTTTGTGATATGTTGTACTTGGGCTTATCCATCTCTGCAGCCTGTTTGTTACTCAGTTAACAAGGTGGAAATAGTCAAAGGAAGAACACAACTGAGAGAGCATATAAGGCGCTTCTGTCAGAAAAGCAATATACTACGGCGGGTGGGTGTTTTTTTGTTTTTTTTGCAACGGTATCGCCTGTGTAAATCAAGTAATGATGGATCCGATTTGTTTTTCTGATTTTTGTTTAACCACTAGCTCGAAAGCAGATTATTTTATATCCTTAGCAAGGAGTTCTGGTTTCATCAAGCAACATGGGGAGATGGGAAATAGCTTGTGTTGTCTTACTCTGGTGCCTTGGACCTTTCAATAACTTTCTGTAATCATAAATATGCTGAAATAGCCTTGCAGTGTAACTGAACACCTGGAGATACCTTTGTTCCGTGTTAGTGCAGCCAGTGTGAACGGTCACACAGTTGTAAATTGTGGCATGAGGAACCAGTTTCTGTCTCAGATATCCGTTTGTGTTTCCTAAATTGTGCATGTGATGCCGCTTTGTTCAGTCCAAGTACAGGGCTGCATCATTGTGTAGGCACAATGGTTAAGTGACTTTTTTTTTCTCAAGTGCACAGAGGCTTTTCTCTCTCCCATTTCTGGTGTGAAGTTTCAGTGGATATTACATCACACGTGGGGAAGTTGACCTGCAGCCGTGAGTAACACAAATCACCGTTGTTCATTTAACTGTGTTGGTTAATTTTGAATACGGCATAATTGGACACAATAGCATAAAAAAAGAGGAAAATATCATTTTTTGCAGACATGCCAAAGCTAGTTTGACCTCTCTACTGAAAGGTTTGAGGGGTACTGGGCTGTTGAAAATTATTACCATGGAACACTACACACACACACACACACACATAGTGCTGCAATGGTGCTGGAGCTGCCATTCAAGGTAATGACCTGCTCTAGCATCAGAGCCCACATACAAGTGAATCATTACGCATGAACACCATGTGAACACAAGCATTCAATACAGAAATGTGAATCTATCTTGAAAAGACACATCATCATCATCTGTCCTTGGCGGCGTGTTCTGACAGAATTATGTGTGCACTTTGAACTCTGCACATTTTGTATGAGAACAAAAGACAATGATGTGTCTGACTCTTCTCTCTTTTTCCAAACTGTCACTGCTTTTTAAAGGGCATAAAAGGAGTCGGTATGATTGGCCACAGTTGTGGACACAGCCCCTAAACAACCCTTACTCTCATACCTATTATGTATGAAAATCGATTCGCCCTAATCCAACCCGACTTCTATGTTGCACCCAGGAGCGCTCCATGCTCCAAACCACGAAAATACCAAAATCGTGTCACCACTCCCACTGCACATATACTGCATTCTTGACTACACCATGTCTCCTTTGACGTGACTTACAAAAAGGAAGACATCAAAAAAGGTAATTGTAAAGATGTGCATATTACTTTTTATTCTTAAAAGATGTAGCTTCTTGTCTCAAAATGTTTACTGTTTTTTTTGCACATTGCACATTTACATTGACAAATTCCAAACAACCCTATTTTCAGCTCCTTTATGTAAATGCAATTCAAGGCTTTTCCTTTTGATTGATTTATTAGTAATTAATTGGTAACTTGTTCTTTATACAGTACAATGCCTATGTAATGCCACTGAAAATTAGTCGGTTAAGGATATGTTTGTCAAGGTATAACTAGGGCATCAGTTATGCTTCTATCTTCCTATTATAACAATATCCACTTTTTTTTTTTTTAAGTTGGCCACATTTATAGAAAAAATGGAACACTTGGCACTACTGGATATAACACGCCAGATGCGTTGCTACAATTACAAATTAACAAATTCATCCTAATTTGCAGTAGATACTTTTCACACTAAGTCTCTTTATTAGATTTTAAACATTTATGAAAATGTGGTGAGCCCTTCAGTTCACTTCACTTCATGAATGAATGAAGTCGGCTGAGAGCGACTTTTTTGCATCATGGTAAGAAAGAAGCAGAAAACTGCTGCTGTAGCAACCTGTTTTGTGGTGAAATTTTTCTTTCCGAGTGAATCTCCATTTAACTCGAATTTCTGGAATCTAGGATGCCTTGTGATCCTGAATACGTTTTGCTTGGGTTGTGAAGTTAAAAACAGTAACGGTGTGCTTATCGTGTTAAACACTTGACATGCACGCGCGTGCGTGAACACACGGACACACAGTCACAATAAACACATGGGCTTGAAATGTTAGGGGAATCTCAATTTGACAATATGAGATGCATATTTCTCTGATTATACTGGAACTATTCACAAGCGCATCTTTCAGTACGCAACAGTGAATGCAGCTGCAGTGGATGCATATTGTTTTAACTGAAGTGGAAGCTGGACAATTGTCCTACTGTAGGATGCCCTGGAGCTCAAACTGTGCAGCCATGGAAATATCAATGTGCTGAGCAAAAGAGAGCCTTCAATGTAAAACCACTCCAGCTGTGCCACCGAACCTCTCAACAGCTGGAACCCAAATCTCCAGCCTTGGCAGGGATGTTTCACGGCCAATACCCTGCTGCACAGGCTTTTCTTAAGCAGAGCCAGGATAGTTTTTGTGATCTCATAAATTTTATATTTATATGAAACAAACAAAAAAAGAAGAGAGAAAAACGAGGTTTTGAACACCGACGTCTATTGATCTTCCGTCTATGAACTAAGAGAATGCTACAGGTGCATCTGAAACAGTACATAATGTTATTATCTGATCAGTGCACTGTGATCATGGAAATTTTTCTCTACTGAAATGTAAAGTGCAACTGTGTGCAAGACTTCAAAGGAAAAAAGGGGTGTTTCACCTTTCTGGTTGGTTGAGAACTTTAATTAGGTTGAACTATAGCTAACCGGTGGTAAGAAAGGGGAAAATAGACTTGAAATAGAAATGGACAAGTAAAAGCTACTGATCTTTTCTCTTTTGAAAAGAGCTGGACAACCTGACTCCATAATACTGCAGCAAAGGTAAGTTTAGGTAATACAACCAGAAAGCTGTAAAGTGTATTTAATTATGCTGTTTTACTTTTTCCTTACATTAGATAACATTTCAAAGTGAGTTTATTCAGTTGCTTTTTTTCAATAATTTGATGGTAAAATCATGAATTTGTTGGCAGTGTACATAAAAAAAGCAGAAAACTAAAAAACCCCACATATTAAAAGTATTTGTTGTTATCTTAAATGTAGAGCTAATATAAAAACAAGCATGGCATCTGCTTAGCTAAGTGATATCAACTCTGTTACAACAGTGTGCATATTCTTGGCCAGTGACACAGTATAATCAGTTTAATAGTATAAGAAGGCTGCCAGTTATTCTGACCTCGAGACAGCAGAGCCCACAATAATTCTTGTGGCAAATAATTAGTTTTATCGCACAATGACATGGGTCACCCATAAGGGCTTGATTATAACAAGAGAACAATATACGAAAATGTGCGGTTCAGTGGAGCTCTCAAAGGGGATTTCTTCTTCATATCTTGTCAAATTCCAGATGACATTTCATATGACTGCAAACCAGAAACAATCCTTCCCAATATGAGCTGCTGCAGCCTCTGAGAGTCATTATATTGAGAGCTGAAATTCCACACTGCAATGCTTTAGTCTTCACTTTAAGTGCTTTGTTTGTACTGACACTTACCAGAAAGCAGGAAGAGACCAATATTAGATTTTAAATCAATGTTGTTTGCAGGATTTTCTTGAGTAAAATATGCAAATATTAAATAAATATGTAAACAAAATATTGAAATTGTATGAAGGCATTAAGGGCTGCCGTTTGCTATTAATCTTTACCTCTAACTGATTGACAGTATTTATTTGAGTTTGTATTATTCATCACACTTTCCATTACCCGTGGCGAGCTGTTCTCTTAATGGCACTGCATATTGTGCCTGCTCAAAGGAAATGGTGTGGCAAACATGCACATTTTGCTTTTTTTTATTCTGACTCCAATCTGTATGGTATTGACCATATGTTGAATAATATAGCCTGCTATTTGTTATTCCAATTACATTCGGCACACAGTATTTTTTAGCTCTGCCTGATGGATTTGCACTCATCTAATGTGTGCAGTGTGCTGCTGCTTAACAGACTCAGAATTTGCATTATAATGATTTAGAAGACCAATGCATTTTTAATGCTCATAAACTAGAGTGTGTACTGTGGCTTTTTTTCCACAGAATATGTTTACTCCACCATTTAACAGTGTATATGCTCGTGACGTAGCAACTCCTTGGTATGAAATTACTCTTGTTTTTGCATGGAACTATGACAACGATGTGAAAAACAGAGACGGACATTTAACTAGAATCTGAGCATCTGCGGTCAGCGACAGGATTGGAATTACACCGACTTTGGTCATGGCCATCCGAGCAACTCTGATATGGGTGTACTGTAAGCTTGCCTTTGAGAGTAATTTTTAATTAATAGTGTGCCTCTTATCATGGTGTAGGAGACCTGATTTTTTGATACTGATCAGCTTTTGACAAAACTTTAGGGAATTATGCAAGTCACTGCCGGCTTGTGGCATTTTTGAAATTACACTGATTAGCTCAAGGGGGGCACTGCAATATCCATTCATTCCTCCAAGCATCACACACAATATCTCACATATCACTGACTGAATTTTTACTGAACTTGGGGAAATGATGCACACCAGTACAGCAGTTGAGTATTTTTAGATGTAGACAGATTGGCCCAAAGGGGGTGTTATGTTTGCCATTTGATTATCCACATATTAATAACCTGTCAGTGAAGTACATTTCTAAAGACTGCTCAGACAGAGAACGGAACATGCACAATACATTTATCCTGCCATCATTGTGTGCACTGCTTCCTACGTCAATATATATCAAATTGAGTTTATGCTGGCCAATGAAGGGAAAAGCAGCAAAAACACACAAACAAACCAGTCATATTGTATTTGTATTGTTAAGGTGCTGTGCAAACACACAACATGCTGCCATTTCCATTCACTGTCCAGCTTTCTCCAAGTCATTCTAAGTAGCAATGTGGCTAAATAAAAAAACATTTCTTAAGATTTGAATTGCGTAAATGGCATTTCCATGTGAAAGTATTCATTCACTTTCCAGGGTCATTTTTGTTCATTTCTGCATTTCTCTGCTTGCTATCAATAAAAGGTAAACCTGCAAAGCATTAGAAGTTTCCTCCTGTGTGTCAGATACCAACACAAGGTACCTTAACTCAAACAATGCACCCACAACAAATGCAAGATAGTCAGACGAGTTTCTTAAGGTATTAGGGTGGCCCTAAGCCTTTATCTTATCAGGTTTCAGTCCAATGCACAGGGGGATAGGGGCGGGGACAAAAGGAAGCCAAGCAATTAATTGTCTTCTCTGCTTGGCATCTCATTTCAGCACCCCAGAAGGTCTATTACAGGAGCAAGACAGTCATTAAACCTCAACAATAATCACTGCTGAGCTATGCCTTCATCCTCTGTGCTACTTCAGTGTCTCCTGCTTAATGGCACCCAGCTATGACAATTCCAGTCAAACTCAATAAAATTTTGATACATGCAAGGAAATTTATAGCTTTTAAATGCCATGTTAGTCACATCGTTGACATGAAACAGAAGTGGAGAAGTAATTATTGTGCACTGGAATCATTCTATCTTTGAAATGGACAAAATAATCCACTGAAATTACTGCATAATAAAATGCAGCAGGACCTCTGCAGATGCAAAAATCACCAATACTCCTAAAGTAGCAGAGCAAAAAAGAGAATATGAGAAGGTAACAGTAGGAGGCAGAGAAGTGAAAGAGCATCACAGGGAGAACAAAAGAAAAGTAAAAAAAAAAAAAAAGTAGGACAATGAAAACTGACGCTGAAAAAAAGAGCTTGGTAGGTGAGAATGAAGACGATGGGGTTGAGGGCGCTCAAGAAGAAAATGATGGGGGGATAGGGAAGAGACAGAGGGTGAGAAAGGAGTTTGAGAGGCATAAAACTGGCAGTTGGGGAAGAGGAGACGGTTCATTTGTCACTGTCAGATCAGTTTGCTTCTCCTTCATAACTGCGAGGACGAGATCTGGCCCACAACCCAGCGCCGCTCCTCCCCACTCCTAAGCCAACCTCCCATCACCATCTATCCTCCAACCTTTGCCAGCACCTGCCCTCTCTCCTATCGCTGGAGATGAGGATGCAACCCATGCTACAGTGCACTCTGTACACACACAATTTTGTCTGCTTGCGTGGACATGCTCACTGAGCTTAATCGAATGTATGTGCCAGTAACACTAGTAGCCTATAGCCTGGAGTAGAATCATCTTTCCAGAGGCATGTCTGAACAATATTAACATTTCTTTCAGGAGATACATTAATAAGTAATGAGGCATATCTGTGCAGTTGTAGGTTTTTACAATACACATTTAAGTAAGACGATGAATGTGATTTAAACTAATTATTATACAAGCACAAACCAGCTGCTTATAGTTCACTTTGACTATGGCCTCTCTCTCTTCTCTATATATGTGCCTCCTGCAAAGAAGCAGAGGCAGCGTGCTGATATTGCACTCCTGGATGCATCACAGGCAGAATTGCACAAACTTTTATTGGCTGAGTGTCTACCCCAACCTGGGCCCTGTAATGAGTACTGTGGCGGGGCTTCCTCACTAAAAATCTATCAGTTGGAGGTTAAAAAACACTTTCTTTGGCTCAGGAAGCATGCTGTAGTTGGCAGTCATATTGCATGTTCAGTCCCTGGTGGGTAATGTGTCTACGCATCCATCACCAGGTGTAATTAACCTAAATTGTCTGTGGTGTGTAGGTAAGTCTGCAATTACTGCACCTAACTACAAGATGTTTCTGCTGCTTGTGCAGTTACCTAACAAGCAATACGGTTTCTGAATGATAACAACAGTTATGACTGTTTCCATAAAGACAGTATTTCTGATTTTAGAGTATTTTTCTTCTTTCACCAGAACCCTTTCCCTGCTGGGCGTCTCTACCTTATGACAGCTGGATTGTTCATTTCTTTTTTTTCTGCCTCATATTATTGTCCCATTTCCTTTATTTGTTACATCGATTCCCTTTTTTTTTTTATCATTCGCATAGTTACATTAATATGATTGATGGTTCAGTCTTTTATTTCATACCAAACCACATTTTCATGTTTATTTGAACATTCCTGGACAGATGGAATGACTGTTAAGATTACTGTAATAATATATTTGATACAATTTCTCAAAGTTCATCTTTGTGACAACACATTTGCTGTAGAGGAGCTCCATGGTCATTTCTGCTGTATAAATCACACTCCGCTATTATTAGCACTAAAGAGTTTCTTTTGTGCCATTATTGGAATGGGAGGAAACTTAAATATATAAAAATGTATGCTCAAATCATGAACTCAAATAAAATGGTGGAGGAAGTTATTGGACTATACAGTAAAAGCAGGCAGGGTAGGTTCAATAGTCTTTTGGTTTAGTGGATGAGATGGGTGTGTGTAGGTATAGAAGACTGGAGGAGCTCAAGTGACTTCAAAAATGGGGAGCAGGTCTGAGTGTGGAGTTGTAGTGCCAAGAAAATCCCAAAAGGGCGAACAGTTCTGTGTAAGGGACTGTACTGCCAACATCAAGAGCAGAACCTGGAGGCTTGGCAGAAAAGTCCTATAGGCCAGTAAGAATACAATCACCCCCACCCAAGTGGATGACGTGTTGTATGGATGACAAAGAGTCCTGCAGCTAAAGGGGAGCCAAACCCATTGCCCCCAGGCAATGGAAACAAGACGCACCCAGAGGGGACATATATGAATGTCCTCATATCTGTAATTGCAGTGCACAGGACCAAGCTCTGAGTGCCATCAAGTTAGGTGCAAGACAGGTTGTGGTGAAATTTCTCTAACAGGCTACTGTTTTACTGAGTAAGAGGTGTCTTTGTGACATGCTAAGCCTAGCTTAGCACAGAGACTGTAGCAGGGGGCGAACAGTTCGCCCTGTCAAAAGTAAAAGACGTATTTCTTAGACTACAAATCTTATTTATATGTTGTAAGTTGTAAGCTGGCAAGCAAACCAGTCACCATTACATTGAACTTTCCTCTGTCACTGTGATGAGCCACTAATTCTCAGGAAAACAGCTGAAAAGCCTTTAATATACTATAACATCTACATATTCCTTCAAAGTTTTTGCAGGTGAGAAGTTATCGTGTGAACAGGGGCTGCTCTGGCAGTTCTTATGAAAGTTAATAATTTACTCAAGGAGATTGCTGTTATATCTAAATGTAAAATGAACTGACTATAATTTCTTAATAGCTTTCATAAGAGTTGGATGTGTCACAACATTCTGCAG
The DNA here is from genome assembly GCF_905171665.1 of Trachurus trachurus. NCBI lineage: Eukaryota > Metazoa > Chordata > Actinopteri > Carangiformes > Carangidae > Trachurus > Trachurus trachurus. Next base: position 12,195,754 of record NC_139903.1, on the reverse strand, counting down.
TTAGATGAAAATTTGTCATAATCTGAATAGTCTTACAATGTCACAAATCTTAATGAAAATCTTGGCAGTTCAACTAATAAAGTAAAACCTTTGTTGAGATATTTTAATGTAACTATACTGATTGTCAAGCACATGAAAATTAATGAGATTGTTTCTTTTTGACAGTTTTCTTTTATCGTTTTCTGTCTTTTATCCTTTAGTTAAGAAGCATATGAGCAGAGAGGTCTCTAATCAGAAAATGACGGTCACATTACAATTGTCTAAGCCCGTTCATTTGGCTTTCAGTCTTACAATGCATTTCAAGAATTTATTAAAAGCATTTAAATATTCATCTTTCTGGTTTAGATGCTGGTTTAAAGTCAAACCTGTCACCAGCCTTTTAACAGAACGAATCCCTATTCTAACTTCTTACTCGATTGTCACTGCTAAACCCACATGTGCCATCACCACATCATTTTTGAGTTTTCTCACTGATTGACTTTTTTTTTTTTTTGCTTAAAGTTGACAACATAATGTCAATTACAAGATACACAGAAAAAAGTGCCAGATATGCAATGTTGCAGATCCATAATAGTTCAAAACATCTGTCTGAAAATGACATTATGAATGTGAAGAGAGAACTGTGATAAAAGAACACAAAAACTCCAAAGGAATCAGGGGCACATAACCACTTGTAATGTGAAAGAGAAAATTGCACTGTGGAACCCTTGAGGCAATGTGTTGCAAGTGGCTTCCTTCTTCAAAAGTCCATCTTGGTTTTTATGGCTCTGCACTAGTGACAGCCAGAGCTGCAGGCATATTGTTTTCAGGTTGTCCACCGGCTCATCCCATTCTTCTATCTCTGATATATCAGATCCCTCAGTAACACCTTCTGAACTTCTGAAAATTTGGCACCAACAGTGACTTGTCTACGTTTGTGATGATATGATTGGATTTTGTTAATCAAAGTCCAAAGGTCAAGATCAGTAAAATGTCTCAAAACACTCAGGAATCTACAATGGAATTATCACGCTAATTGTTCATATTTCACATGACTCTGGATTAACAGGGATGTACTCTGAAACGAGTCTGAGTAGCAGAGGAAGACACTGTAAGGCAGTGATTCGAAATATAACATTGATTTGAAAGTAATTATTGTATGTTGATATAAATACCAGAATGAATTTAGAGATTCAATCCATTCAGTTGAATACTAAGACTAAATTTCCTCTCTATTATTGGATTATGAATGGATCTTTGTGCCATGTAACCCTTCAGGGGCAAACTTTGCAAAATATAAAATATCTTGGTCCCCCACAGCACACGGAGCGTAATCCTACAGGACTAATTCATGACTAGTTTCAGAGCAGCAGTCATGCAATGGAAAATTAAAGCAATGGAGGCACATTACATTCACCACTCACAAGACGTAGTTACCCAGTCTTGTATAATATGTGTTAAGTACACAAATACAATTCAAATGATGTATTTCATTTTCATGTGTTCATTCATCATCCGTTCTTTTAAAATTATTAAATTACAGCAATAGGACTAAAAAAAAAGTACATTTGTGAGTGAGGGAGTGAGTGTCGAAAAAAGAGAATTCATGAGTTCCTCACTTGCTGCTGCTAAATAAAAAAAAAAGACAGGCATGGAAGGAATGAAATTAATCATAGCCCCACATCAGCTTGTCACAAAGAGAAATGTTTCCTCAAAGCTAATTAAACACTATTCATTATGCAGCTCCAAATGTATGTCGCTGCGACACATCATGCTGCTTTAAAACTTGGTATACACATTTAGAGATGTTTTCAAAATGTTTATTAAATGTCATGAAAATCTCCCCGAAGACCAAATGGTAGATTTTCCCACAAAATTGCAACGGAAATAGCACTTTATGGCCAAGTGAGGGATTCACCTTTGACTTGATCTAGGATTTAGAATTTCAGACTCACTATGAAAAATGTGTCTGCCACTGGAAGATTTGGGTCAGGCTCATCAAACGTAATAAGCACTGCTCTAATCACATGAGAGGCAGTACGCTGAAACCTCACAGCTGTATGCAATTGTCCCGATCGAAGGAGGTTGAAAGAGCTGTCACTGGCTGAAGAGCGTGTTACAAAATCTCAGCTGGGGTCTGTTTCGGTTCAATAATGTTTACGCTAAATTATATTCATTGTGATAATGTGTATTATGTATTGGTCTGCTGAAAAAAAAAGGGATAGCTATAACTGCACAGTTTTCACAAAACATCACTGAATTCAGGGATGATTAAGACTCACTGACATCTGACTACCCTACATTTCTGAAGCTATGTTGCAACCACATAGCAACAACGCTCAACATCTAAACCACTGCTTACTGAGCAACAACGACTGAATCGTTGCTCAGAATGAATATCCAAAGGAAAACATGGCAATTCGGTGACGAATCAAATAAGTTTCACCCCATCTGTAACTGCGCACCTTTGTGGCTGACTGGTCTTAAAGGTGTCTGTGGGCCAGAGCACTTCCCTAATGGACTTTTATAGGTTTTATGGTGCACTGCAGGCTTCTAATGGGGTAGTATGTCTGATGGGGATGCTGCTCTCTGGCACTCCTGGGTCCTGTCTAGGTTCCTAATGTGACCGGAAGAGAAGAATGCATAATGTATCACTGTTTCTCTAAGTCAGAGGTTAATATAGCTAAAGAAAGTGGAGAATTTTAGGGGTTGAAGAGAGGGAAATGTGAGGTTATGAGAATGTGTAAGAGCAGAAGACACGGAAAGAGCCCAGGAGTTAAAGCAGCGGGAGAAAAAAAAATACCATGGCATATTATTGAGGGACACTTTGGTGCTAAGCTGCTTATTGATAAAAGCACTAATCTGCCTGGCAGAAGGTAAGAAGGCTGGGATGTGTGGTGATATAATATCTCAGCTAAAGGCAATGCCATCAGGGAGCTGAGCCTCCACACAGCTTTACCTTAAGGAGTTACTCATTTTATTTTATTTTTTACATAAAAGACGGAATCTGACCATGTGCCAAAAGCATACATATGAGCCTGAGGAAAAGTGAGAGCAGATCACTGTGAACCACTGGCTTTTCATCAGACATTTCATCAGACTTGATCGATAGGGAGAGACCATCACTTTTTAATACGTATATAGATCACTAGCAACACTTTAATTATTTTCCCACTACATCAAAGAGCAAGTCAGCAATGCTGGGCATTTTGATGACATCAAGAGGGCTCAGGGCTGGCAGTCAATGCAAGCTGCCCTGGAAGTTCTTGCCATTCATCAGGAAGACTTTTGTCACAGGTCCTTTTGCCATTAGATCAATACATTGCCACATTATTAAAATATGTTAAGGGCATAATTATTCCATCAGAAATGACAACATGCATGAAGCAAAATTCAAGATGGGGACGGACTCTATAGCCAGCTGCTAAAATGTTACTCACATTACCATGTCACACCAGACCTGATATAACACCCCCAATAAACGCTGTTTAAAAGAATGAGGTGTAAAGGAAGTAAGATTGACAGTAATAATCACTAAGTACCTGGTGGTATCACACCTCATTGGTACCTTCTCCAAACTTTGAAATGTCTAGCTCAAAAAAGACAGTCAATCATTACTTAGGGAGAACAATGTGTTGAAAGTAACACATCTTAGCTTTTTTCCAGCAAAAAAATGCACTCTCTGATATAAATACAAAAATGTTAATAATTATACTTTACAAACTGAAAAATGTACTACTCTTTCCCGCACATTGTCTAAGTCTGTTATCAACACTTTTCAGTCCTGTCACACCAGACTATATAGGCCCAGCAATCTCAGAGGGCCAACACTGATCATTCAGCCTAAGAGTGGGGTGCAAATGAAATCAATGCCTATGTCCTAGTTCAAAGGATGGTTCTCTCATTAGGGCAAGCCTGCTAATTGAAGTCATTTGCCTCCCTGCTGTCTCTGTTGCCCTCACCATGTTGATCATCCCTCTAGTTAAAGACTTTTTTATTGGAGCATTTTAAATCTATAGCTTCTCTATTACCTAGAGTGGTGGAAGACATCTAAATAGTATCTGCTCACAAATGTGCCAACAAATTATTTTTCATCCACAATATTTTTTTCTATTGGAAATACAAATTTTACAATTTGTTTTATTACAGTTATGGTGATATACTTCCTTTATAGAACAAAAAAGACTTGGCAATACACCAGAGACTTACTCTTTTTTGTAGAGAGTAAAGCACTGCTTGCCAATACTACAAGTACTAGTGCTGGTATAGTAGTACTGTGTTATTAGTGTTATTTTCTGTCTTGGGATCCAATCCCACAAAATAAAATATAAACACTTCCTTTTCCTTTCATAAGAATTAAACAGACTGGGTGAGATGTTGGATATTTCTTGGTCAGTATACAGAATGCCCAATTACAATTTTCACTTAAAGCTTCATGTCAAGCAGCCTCTCTTGCCAGATGTGCACTTGAGAAGCTAAAAAAAAAACAAGCCATGCCCACCTTCACATTGCAATCTATGGATTCTGACCTTAGGTTAAGTCAATTTTTAATATTTTATCCACAGTCCTTCACTACCTGGAACCCACCAATATTGTAAGTCAGGCACTTCCACTGGTCTGCTGCTGCAAAGCCAGAAATCTTCATACTTATCAGCATCACATCAAATAGGATTTGTCTTGTTAAGTCACAAGAACTTAAAGAAACCGAAACTCTCCAAGTTTTAACAGTCGATTGGCCGCTGTATAATTAGGATGTATCCTGAGATTTGGGTGCTCCAATCTCCAGTCCAGTGAACATGAAACAAGACAGCATCAGAGGGCTTCATGGAGGGTGCCAGGACATTGTAAATGTGCTGAGTACAGCAGCCCATCTGAGCATGCAGCGTTTCCGTATAAGCCTTGATTATTGAGCTGTGCCATCTTTTATATTGTGCACTGCCAGATCGTACAGCTGACATCCGTCTCCGTCTACTGTAACTCAAGGTAACACACATCCTCTCTACCCTGGCAAGACACTTCAAAGGATGTCTAGGGATGTTATGTGAATATTTTTGGCCTCTTTATCTCCACCTGCCTAGTGCAGTTTTTAATAGCAATGAGCAGACACACCAAAGAAGATAAGAAGGGGTGGAGTGTAAGGATTTTTAGCCCTAGCCCACTGACTTCTACAGTGAAATTATGGTAGTCGATTGATTGATTGATTGATTGATTGATTGATTGATTGATTGATTGATTGATTGATTGATTGATTGATTGATTGATTGATTAGACAGAATTTTTAACATTGGTTTAGACATTTGTCACATCTTATGGGTGTCTTGTACATGTGTTGTGTGGAGAAACAAAATACATTTACAACTTTACTATTTTCTCTGTACTTTTTTTTTTTTAGGATATATTTTTGGGCTTTTTATGCCTTTATTGGATAGTATAGTTGAGAGAGACAGGAAATGGGGAGGCAGATAGACGGGTAATGACATGCACTAAAGGGTCGCCCGATGGGGGATTCGAAGTGGGGCCGACTGCAGTGAGGACTGTAGCCTCTACATATGGAGCACCTGTTCAACCTACTGCGCCACTCGACACCCCTTCTCCGCACATTTTAGTGGACAGTTTATTTTCCAAAGGTGGTGGTCAATAGATTTGGGGTTTGGATGAATTTTGCTCTCACATTTGTCCTGGTCTTGTGATGTTAGCTAGTTATTTTAATGAGCTAAATGTCTATAATACCCGCCTCTCTACAATGTCACTGCACACATTTGGCTTCTGTAACTATGGCAGCAATTAAAACATTCAGATCGGAGGCAAACCCTTCGATTTTACAGTCAAACAATTTAAAGGGAAAAAAACATAAATGTCATTGTCCATACATGTTGTGGATTAGTTGCAGATGTTGCCGAGTGTGTGTTAGCTATTGGGCTAATGAGCAAAAAATGTGTTGATTGATTATCTATGATTATATATCATTATACTGTATATGATCTATGGTTTTTCAGGGATATGGATACATCCAACACCCTCAGGTCACTAATATCTAGAAACAGCAACTTGTTCAGGTTTTGTAACCAACTTAAAGCAGATATCAGCTTCACGGCCGTTTCGGCTAATGCTGCGTTCAAGGCAGGCTTTTGAAACCGTAAGTTACAGCTTCAAGTCACAACTACGACTTGGTAGCGTTCCAGGTAACCCGTAGCTCGTGTTTTTACCATCCTGTTGTCTGTGAAAGTTCCCTATAACGGCCACTCGTAACTTCCGACCCGTGAACTCGTACCAGATCGAACTGGTATGACTTCACAGGAAGGAAAAACACAAAGTACGAGTTTCTTTGAACGCACCATGAGTTAGCAGCCCCCGCCCTTGTCAGGCATCAATTGGTCCTCGTGCTACATCACCACATTCACGCGCATCCCTTGGCTGCACACACAGCCCTTCATGCCGTTCTCTCTCCTCATTGGATAACACTTGTATCCCACAAGGAAAATTTTCTCCTCGGGTTACAGCAGAGCAGAGTGACGGAGAGACTCGTGTTTAGGCTGAAATACTTCATGTAAGTGATTGCTGACGGAAAATAGGACTATTTAGGACTTATATTAACAAAAACATTCCACTGATATCTGCTTTAATATTAATTTTGTGATTAAAAAAAAAAAGAAAAAACTTGTCAGATGTCAGCTCAGGTGATATGTTCAGGCACACAATGAGGAAAATTAGACTTGACATTATTCCATTACTTTTCTCACTTTCAATGTTTTGATGTCTTTCTATTTATTCTTCTGGTAGCGAACACTCTAGTGGATTAGATGATGTTGACAGATTGACATCCAATCAAAGCGTATTTGCTTGTCAACAGATTTCTTCTTCCTCCTCAATATCCAGCATGACTTCAGATATCTGAATAAAGGACAGATCCATCATTCTGAAAGCCTTGCAAATAACATGGGTGCCAACAACTACCTTCGTGTGGCCATTTGTTTTATTAAATATTCACTTTGTGTTTGATTAGGAATGTCAATTATGTCCAAATTTAGTAGCAGTTAGTTGTCATAATGACCAACACAAAGAAGGAGTAACTTGTCAGGGGAAAGTAGTAGCACTTAAGATTTGTTTTATTTGTATCATGTGTAAAGCTTTCTGATATTATTTCTAAAGGTAGAATAACCTCCATTATTTGAGGATGGGATTACTTCATTGTTCTTTAATTTAATTATTGTCCAGAGGAAGGGAAGGGCAGTTGCCAGTTTGGTCTTCCTGTTAAGCCATCCTAAACCAAATTAAATTAGAAACACACCACATTTAAAGGCCCTCCATAAAAGCTCTCTCTCTTTCCTCTACATAAAACAGACACATTTTGCAGTGTTTCCCTTAGGAGTTTTCTTCCCAGCAGCATGGTCGGGGGTCAGGTGCACCCTGAATGACAGGCACGCCGGGAGAGCCATTAGAGACTGACTGGGCCGGTAAAAACTGATTTTGATTTTGTGATGGTTCATTGGCCCACCAATGTAGTGGCCCACTGGAATTTATGCCAGTATGCCCGTTAGTCAGTCCAACAGTGAAGGATTTTGTTGTACCTGGGAGCTGCACATGTATAACACTGGTGGTCAGAGTGAATATCAATAGGTAAAAAAAAATCTATTTTACATAATCTACCTCTCTATTTCTTCTGTTTCTTTTGAACTTCTTTCTCCCCTTGCCTTGGTCAGGTGTTGCCCTATATCTCCTGTTTCAAAAGCCCTTTGCAGAGTTGTGTAATTGCAACTTCATGATATTGCTGTAGCAGCAATAATTTTTCAGTAGTAGGCCGCTTGCAAAAATGTATACAGTATAATGGAAACACTGACCTGGTACTATCCCCCATCTACCAAGCTACTGCTCATCTACAATTAGTAGCAGATATCTTGGGTGGTTCCTCACTCCCAGGTTACGTTACCCTTCTGCTTCAGCATTCAAGCCCTTTTTACACATTCAGTACCTGCCTCAAATCTCCATGATTTGCCCATTACCTTGGCTGACTACCATTTGTTCATATCCTGCCTGTCTGTCAGTTCTACTGTGTTTGACTGAACCAGTCTCTCTGTTGCGAGCTGTAACCCTAAAATAACTTCCAATTGTGGTCTGCAACCTTCAATTACTACCATGGCAGTGTGATCTGGCAAGGCTACAGTCATAGCAGACCCAGTATATACGTTGAAAGCGGGGAAAAAGGGAGATGAAGTACAAAGGGTTATGACAAACAAGACCAGTGTGTGCATTATTTTGTACCCATGTGGTATGTGCTCTCCCTGATAGCGCAAGATTTCCAATTAAAATATGAAACTCTTCAGAATCTGCTCTTGTCATCTTTATGACTTTGTTTGATCCTGCCATGCTTTGGCTCCATCATTGCTGGATCAAAGTACCATACAATCATTACGAGCTTCTGTTCTTAAAAAGCCTTTTGGTGTTTGTTTGCGTGTCAGAAATGTCACACGTTTTCGGAAACCGAAAATGATCATTTTCTTCCAACGTATTTTCAGGTTGATGCTTAAAACTCAAGTAGACTGTTATAACTTACTAAAAGAAGAAAAAAATAAAAACAGCAAATGCTTTTTCATTATAATATCACAAAGGCAGCATAAGACTCGAAAGAAGACCACTCTCTACCCCTCCTTCCCTCTCCCTTATTCTAGCTCTTTGCCTACATCCTTGTTGTGTTTACTGCCTCAGATAATGCAGTAATTGGGAGCTTACTAGCCTGCAAGTCAGCGATACTAACCTTACTGTGCAGATAATACTAGCTCGTTACTAGAGTCTTAGACCAAAGAACATTCACACATTGACGGTCATGAGCCTGTGCACATTACGATGTTATTACAACTTCAAAATATTTGCTACGCACTGTTGCTTTGTGAAAAAGTATATAATGACGATAAAAGCAATGACTGCATATTGCGATGGACAGTGCATCTCAACTTCCAGCTACTGTACAAAGAGCGAGCTAAAATAACCCAGACATCTTGCACTGATGACATCATTTACAGCCAGGCTGTATGCAGTCGTGATCTGCAGCATCAAGGTCAATCACAGCTGTCAATCATGTTACCCTCCTGTTTTATAGCATCAAATAATTAATTCAAACCATACTTGGCCCATGTCCCATCTGCTAACATGGAAGGGGCACGGTTTATGACCTGTACCGCTGGCAGCCAGTAGGGGGCGAGCGTATGGTTTTGCATCTCATGGGCAAAAACCACTGTGTGTATATACAATACACAATGCAGCCATTTCAGTAGAATGTGGTGTACAACGCAACAAAATGTATTGAATCATTCTTCCATGCCATAAAACTGTAAGCAAAACATGCAGTACAGGCAAAGTGAATGATTCCAGCATCTACAATGCTTTTCACCTCACTTTCCTTCCAGCCTTCTTTTTCTGGGTAAAGGCCAGGGTAAATATGTGGTGCACAAAAAGCTATGTGTGCGTGGGAGTCTGTGTGTGTCGTGCCTGTTTGAAAAACACTGGAAGGCAGATTGGAAACTGAGATAGGAAAAGATAGGGAGAATAAATCTGCTTTCTCAACTATTCACTGGAATGCAGATGACACATTTTCTGTGATTTTTAGGTTTCACTGGTCCTGAGTACACGTCCAAGAGAATATTGTGTCACAGTCTTGTAGAACAAGTAGAAATTTTGCCTCTGGCCTCGTCTGTAATACACCTCTGCTGGGTTCAAACAGCAGAATTGGGCTAAATTGGGCTAATCCCAGCTCAAAGGGATGCCTAAAGTTCACAAAGTGTGGGCCCTGCTCAACAAAGAAGCAGGTTAATTAAGACTCACACTGACTCACTCTACCCACTTTCCTGTTCTGGGAAGCCACTGGATGGGTTTTAGGTAACTGTGGACAGGAAAAGAGATAAATGAGTTGCCCACAGGGGGACAACCATTTTCTAAAAATGAAGCATTTTACTGGGGTGTATGTACATAAGAATGAATTTGCAGTGTTTAAATCATGAATGCTGTGTAAAAGGGATTCTTAGTGTTCCATACCACTTGCACTGTGTTTTGTTCAAATGTAGTTTCTCATAAAATGAGGTGTGAAAAAAGGCGCCAGCTCCTGGACCCAACAGGGCTAATTATCAGCTCTTATGACTAATGTGAGTCACTGGTTTCTGCAGTAACCATCACGCAATATCACACATTCAAAGGTGACAATAGGGAACTGAAACCTACAAAGATGGTTGTTGTAATAAGGCACAGACCTCCAATGTAAAGTTTATCATGTTATTTTGGACATGACTGGAAAGCGTCAACTGGGTGAGATATTCATCTTCAATTATGACCAAGAGTCTAAATATGATTTAATCTTACAAATATTAAATTAATTGAACAAATGAGTCATACGTTCAAACATGTAATCCTAGGACTCAATAACACACAACTGAATGAGTAAAAGAGTGAGCCTATTTTTGGTTTATAAAAAAATATACATTATAGTTAACTTAAAAACAAATTCATATTCAGGAACAACATCTGCAAAGTTTAGTCAGAGACTCTCCTTTGCACGTGACATGCTGTACATCATGCAGTTTAACAATACAGAATATTGTCACGTTGATAATTATTCCTTTGAAATATGCACATTTTCCTGTATGTAAATGGGTACCCAGGCTCAATGACAAATTTGTGACATACACCTGAGAATAGTGTAACGTGCCAAGACCCTGAGGAAAATTCCCAATGTCCCCACTTTAATTACAATATTACCCAAACAGGTGTGAGTCGATGAAAAAAAAGAAGAAAAAAAGAAGTAAGGATTCTATCCAGCACAAGGAAGCTAGAGGACCATACAGTATCATGCAAAAAGCTCATATGGTTTGTTTTAAGTTATTATAAAGACATTTTGTGTTTGTTTGATGGTAAATTTAAACTTTCTCAAGTTTTTTCTGGCCAGAGAATAGGTAGTCTTATCTGTAATAGTGGGGGAAAAAATGTTAATTTCATTTCAATTTTCAAGCCATTGGTGGGCTTTCACTACCTTCTACTAAAACATGGCTCTTTTTTAATTTAGCATTTCACACATTCAAATTAGTGTGTGTTAAAATTCTAAAGGCTGTTAACTAAGGACCAGGGAGAACAGGAGTCCATGTAAACCAGGCACACACAGGCATATCATCTTTCTCTCTTCTCGTGTTGCGTCGGTACTCCATCTGCACAGCGGCTGTGGAACAGTTGGCAGCAAAAAGCACTGTCCATGGTTCTGAATTTCATTGAGTCAAGAGACATACATTACATGACAACCGTTGGTTACAACTGTGGTTAAGGGTTTCAGATGTCTAAGTCTATTTCTGGCATTTACTGGTTTGTTTCCTTTTTCTTTTTTTGGAAAAAACATTATAGAGAAAGGATTTATTTTGCATTTGCTGTGAGGTAATGGATATTTTTGCCCAACTGCCTTTGACTGTATTTAGAAGCAGTATGTCTGCTGTAATAACTATATCCCAGAAACTGCATTTCAGGAATTCTATGCCAAAGTGGGTTAATCTAAAGCAATTAGAGGGCTGCAAAATTCTCTACTGAGTGTTGGGAGATGAAAATGTTTCTGGATTGATAACAGTACCATCTCCTAGTGTAAAAAAAACAAAAACAAACAAACCAAATATGTCTTCACACATATAGCTGGCACATGCTTAGTTAATACTGTGATCTAATTAGGACATCTTAAACATCTGTTTGGGTTTTGGCAGCTCCAAGCCATTCTTGAGTATAAAGTGCCTTAAGATTATCTTATCCAGCCTCAGGCTGTTTTTTAAGGCTAGCATTTTTAGGTACAGTATATACATTTCTATAAAATTAAGGTAAAAAACTGAACAAATAAATTGATGTCTGCAAAATAAATCTAGAGTTACTGTAAGTGGGTGCAGCAAACAAGGATACACAGTAGGTCTAAATAAATGTTAGAGCAGTAAGACACATACATAATTCCATATACAGTATCTAATACTTGTCTGTGTTATATATTTACGTTTATACATCACTAATCTACCAACACCTACCAAATGTACCACTTTTGTACATATATTTGAAAACATTTGACAAACTGGTCCTCTATGGAGACCCCATTGACCTAAATTGTTGTGATGCATCCACCAGTCTCCAATATTAACCAGAGTCCTCAAGACAGCATGTCCAGCCATATTCTGCACCTAATCCCGTGGAAGCCCTTTAAAGAGGTGTGACTGCCTAAAATATAATCACGTTTTAAGCATGTCCTCACTATCAGCTCAAACTGGTGCTCCGAACATTAAAGAGCACAGACATATGAAGTAAATGTGAGGTTTCTCCCAGTAATAGATTGGTGTTCAATCTGTGAACTTGCTTCAATTCTGTTAACACAATGAATCTTCATAATTGTATTTTTTCAATAAAATGCTCTTGTGTGCTCAATCCATTTACACAGAAGGTGTAATATCAAGAAACTCAGTACATACCTTGTTTCCTGACTAATGGTGTCAGGATATCAACATTATGACTTTGATACACTTCTGGTCTAAATATATTAATACTGACACTGAAATAGCACCACAACCCTGTCCTTATTAAATTACTCTAAAATCTAATTTGACTGAAGATAAAACTAGAAAATGAACTTGTTTGAGCGCAGGAGTATGTACTGAGGCTTTTGTGTTGACTCGCACCGGGTTTGTGCTTCATCACCATGCAGTGCCAGACTTCTGGTTAATGCCATTTATCTGTGCCATATAAAAAATGTGCTTCATGTACTTTACAATTAAATAAATGGATTATTGTAAAGAAATTGATCAAAATCATAGTGACGCTTGTCCATTGAATATGGTAATATGATGAGTCTATGTGATTTCTTTGATAGGTAAAAATAATATCTGCACTGAAATACTGTAATCATTGAAAAACATTTACTTGCAATGAATACCATTACCAGGAGTGATGTAAAAAGAGATGTTTGCCAAATTTAACTGTCATTATTGCCCTTAATTAACTCTTTCCACAGTAAAAAATGTTAACTTGTCACAGAATAAATCACCCTCCTTTGATATTTTAGGGCAAGGGCATTATGTAATTATGTTATCCATCACATTTGTTAACCTGTCACTCTTTGAATTCTTTGAACAGGTTGGCATGTCTGTTGAGGAGATGATTTGCCAAGTTGGCCTCCTTTATTCTGCGTAGGTTTAAAACATATTTTATGGACAGGCTTTGCAGTGTCCATGGACTTGGATTGGCTGTTAGCTATATAAGCAAAACAATGCCGTATTTTGCCTTGTGTGTCTGCATTGTTGACAAGCAGTGAATGGTCAGCAAGAACACTTGTATTTGCAGCCATGCCTCTTGTTTTGTCACCATGAAAGCTGCAGCGCTCGTATGATGGAGAAAAAAAAAAGGTTGGCACGCCCACAATGCCTGCAGGGAGTGAAAGCAGAACACTGCACACACACACTGACCCACTGTCGCACAATGAAGCAGCTCACTGGAAATACTTGTTAAAACACTGTCATTCTTAACGCACACAAAAACTCATCAAATTAGGTATAGTACTGTTTTTAACAGCAGGGTCTTGTGATACCTCTCCAGTATCTGCATGCCATGCAACACCACAACTGACCACATTCCTATCGAAAAGCCATTGTTGAGTGTAGCACAGTTAATTAAAGCAAGGGCACCACTCTACATCTGTCACATCACTTGGCAGTTACTTTAATTATATATTTTGGTCAATCTGTTCTTCCTGATGTGAGAGGGGATGCCATACATGAGACAACATCTGCTGAGGTATGTCACATGAGCTTCAACATCTGTCTGTGTTTTTACAAAGCTTGTCAATCACTGGAGTCACGTCTCATATGAATCTAAGTTATCATATTGAGAAACCACAAACACTGTCAAGAGCTGAGAGCCTACATCTGTGCCTGAGTTACAATTAACACTCTTATAATAAGCAGCAAATCTACACACACACACACACACACACACAGATTGGCACTATACACAAATACCCAGACACACCCTGTGGCTTGCAGTCATTTTGGTCCCTTATGTTGTCCATCAAGGAGACAGTGGTGACTGTTCTCTAAACTGACTCCACCCACAAAGGCTTGTGATCACCTAAGCTGTCAGCTAGCATCTGCTGAAACTACCGACCAGCCAACTGTGAGACTGGCTCTGAAGATATCACCACAGAAAATGTGTCACCTACACATGTTCAGAACTCAGCGGCGTATTTTCCACTTCTATTTTTGCTAATTCTTATGTGGCAAACATTATCTGCAAAGCCTTGGAGAATGTCAAACTTGTTTAAATGCTCACGTCCACTTTTCTTTAGGGACAAATATATTTTTGACATCAATGTCAATGGATACAATTTGTTGTCATTCAACAATATAGTAACTATTTTTTTTATATCACTGGCTGTACTGTGCTTATTTAAAAGGGAATGCCCGTTTGGTTTTAGAGATACTTGGAAGTTGTGTAATTGTGTTTTTACCTCCTACTGACATTAGGTATTTTTTTCATGCTGAATGAGAGATTAACACAGTAATTACTGTATTTGTAAAAGAGAGAAGAAATGCATTACAATAGCTTGTGTATATCTGTCTTAATAAACTGATGGAATCATGACATCTGGAAATGTCTCAGTACTATACAGAATGTTACACTATTCAAGGATTATGGTAGTCTCCCTTATCCCTCTGCACACAGACACAAATACACATCTACACTTATTTAGTCCAAGACGCACATTCACACACTTGCAGATGACACAGAAACCTAGAGACACACTAGCTTCCTGTCCCTAGACTTTACAATTTTTCTGTTCGTAATCCCCACTGAGTCTATTAATATTTCTGTTTCCATGGCGATTCAAACCTTGCCAAATGTTGTACAGATAAGAGGAGATAAGAGCATAAGGAGCAAGGAGATAAGAGCAAGTGACCTGCAGAGATCAGAACACTAGAGGTCAGGCAGAAGAGCAGAAATAAGTCGCTGAGAAATGGACTTTCCCTGTTCAACAAACAGGTCCACTGCCAAACAGGTGAGAAAACAAAATATGAAGAGCCATCTAAGTTTTTTAGTCGTGCAAAACATGAACGCATACTCTAAGTTAATAATTTTTTGCAGCATCTTTTGTTGTGTATCCAATTTCACCCTCCAGAGAAGTTACATGGGAGCAAAACAAATAGTGAGACAGCATAGTACTGCAGTTAATATTAAGAGAAATAACAAACATTATACTCTCTCTATTACTGGAGTCCAAATAAACTCTAGTTATCATAATTACGTTCCAAAAGTATATTAATGCTGTACATGTCATTACAGAGGCATTTTAGTGACAACTAGAATTGTGGGGAACACAATTTGAATTCTGTTTAAACTTGTTGTAGGCTTTCAAATGGCAGTAGACATTTTGTCTCCTCTTAATCTGTCATCCCACACGTTCAGCGGAGAATGAAATTGTGAATAGGAGAGAAGTGACACTAACATATCTGCAATAAATGTTTAAGTATGATTTTGCATTTTTACAATCTGGACTGACAGCACAACGATAACAAAAGTCATACAAATTATTCAAATTTGGTATCATGGTACTCTTTTAAGTAGATGATGACATTATTGTAGCTGACAACTTAGCCTACACCAGAATTCTTCACTGTATAATATGTGTTATAAGTGTTGAACACTTACTGTATAAGAGTATATAAGAGACTTGTAAGAGTATGAGTTCAGAGTGAGCTCCAAAACTGATCTGTCCGTCACTCAATGTGACACACAAGCCATCCACTCCTCTAACAGACCATAAAGGACATATGACAATTTGTGAGGCGTGACTTTACCTGTTTGTTGTTGTACTTCGGTTGGTTGGTCTTGTAACTGTAATCTGAGTACTGGTCTGAGCCGGTAGAGTTGTCATCTCCTCCCGTTCCTACAAAGGTGTTGGCAGCGGGCAGGTCCTGGACGGCTTGATGCTTCTGTGAGGCTGAGGGAGATTGAGCCTGCAGCTGGATGGAGGGTAAAGGGGAGTTGGAGCGGTAGTGCCTGCCTATATCAGGGCTTCCAGGTGAATATGTTAAAGGCAGGTGGATCCTGGGGCTATCATTGACTCCATCGAGGTTGAACTTGAGACTCTTTTGAAGGCTGACTTCCTCTTCTTCCCCAAGAGGTTTGGGGGATTTCTGGGGCTTGCCTTTCTTTCCGCGTTTGCCTTTGGCATTCTTTGGTGCCTGTTTGGGTGCGTATAAGTCCTTTGTTTCCTTTTTGCCAGCCTGATAGCCACTCTTGGTTTCTCTCTGGATGCGATGTCGAATAAATACCACCACTAAGATCAACATGACAACACCTGCCACACCGGCAAGGCTTCCAAACAAAATGTTACTACGCTGTGCAGCAAAACCATTGTCTGGGTCACCAGCAATGTCTCTGTCCAGTGGTGTATAAAGACTGTGTCCAACTAGGGCTTCCACTAAGCTGACATTTGAAATGGTTTCATTGACATAAATGTGGACCAGGGCAGTGGCATGACGTGCAGGCTTCCCCCTGTCACTCACTCGCACCACAAGGCGATGTAGCCCACCATGTTTTCGGGTCATCTCCTTAGCTAGAGTGATCTCCCCACTGGAGGGGGAGATGCGAAATAACTGGTAAGGATTTCCACCAGCAATACTGAAGACCAGCTCTGCATTAGGGCCACTGTCCAGATCTTCAGCTTCCACTACCTCCACATGGCTATCTGGAGATGCTAATGGTGACAGGAGCCTAAACGAGGAATTGGAGGGCTTGGTGACCACAGGATCATTGTCATTTTCATCCAGTACATTGATAGTGACACCCACATATGAAGACCTTGGTGGCTCTCCTCCATCCACTGCCTTTAGACGGAAAGTGTAGCTGCTTTCTTTCTCCCTGTCAAATGAGATGCTTGACAGAATGGTGCCTGTTCCATTCTGAACAACAAACTTCCCTCCATCAGGCTCTACAGAGAGGTGAACATGGGCATTTTCACCTTTGTCCACATCGAGGACTGTCACCATACCAACTGGACTTAGGGGAGGCATGTTTTCTAAAACTGAAAAGCTGTAGCCACTCAGCATGAACTTGGGATCATTGTCATTGCGGTCAAGGACTTTTATCACTACAGTAGCTGTTCCTTTATGAACAGGTGACCCTTTATCTGCTGCTGTGACCCGGAACTCATATCGTTCTTTATGCTCACGATCAAGTGGGCTTCGGGCTTTTACTTCACCTGTATTTGGGTTAATCTCAAACAGACCTTTGATTGATGAGTCTGCCACGATGTTATAAAGGAGTTCTGCGTTAGTGCCACTGTCTGCATCCGAAGCTGTAACATCCAAAACCTTTTCACCTGGTTGGTTTTCTTCAGCAAAATCTACCTCAAACAAGGTTGGGGAGAATATTGGAGAATTGTCATTTACATCTGTTACCTGCACCTTCAATGAATTTGTACTAGAGAGTGCTGGATTTCCAGAATCCACAGCCACAATCTCTACGCGGTACTCCTTAACCCTTTCATAGTCAAGAGGAGTGGTGGTCTGTAGGAAATATTTCCTCTTGTTGTCACTGGATGAGTCGCTGGCAGGACGGAGTTGGAATGGAACATCTCCTGCAACCACACAAGTCACCACAGCATTTTCTCCCTCATCCTTGTCAGACACTTGCACCAAAGCTACAGCTGTTCCCACTGGCATGTCCTCTGAAATGTTAGCCACTCCTTCACTGTGTGTCACAAGACCGATCCCACGAATCTCAACAGCTGGAGCGTTGTCATTCTGGTCAGTGACTTCAATGGTTACAAACGTCTTAGAGCTTTTAGGTTGCGGACCTTTATCCTTTGCCATCACATAGAAGGACAGGCTGCTGATTTCCTCCCGATCCAAGGATCCTTTGACATAGATAATACCAGTAGACCGATCAATTCGTAAGAGTTTGGGCACTGGCTCCACTGCTTGATGAAGGGTGTACTCAATCTCTCCATTCGGGCCCATGTCTGAGTCATTTGCTCTGACCTAAAATTAAAGGAATTATATGGTTAACAGCATGAATTATTTGCAAATATTTACACAGTAAAAAATCCTGGGTTATTTCTTTAACCCAATTTCTGGGTTACTCATGTTGAGTTAAAATGATGGGTTATTTCTCAGAGAGTAACATATTTCAGTAATATACCATTTCTGGGTTATTTTTCAAAGAGTAACCCAATTTCTGGGCTACACATTAAAAACTCTTGGGTTATTTCTTCATCCCAATTTCGGGGTTGCTTGTTTTGGGTTAAAATATATTTTTTTTAATTTGCCTGAAATCTTGGACATTGGTTTTTGTGTGGATTTGGCTGCCTAGTAACAGCTTTATTTGATGATAAATGTAATTACATTGGCGTGGCAGTGGCTTGGAGGGTAGAGTGTGTTGATCAGTAACCAGAAGAATAAAGGATCGAATCCCGCTGTGGGTATAATACATTTTAACCCAACATTTTAGTCTTACTTAACCCAAAAATTGGGTTAAAAAATAACCCATTATGGGTTTTACTGTGTAGTATTAGAATTAAATAATTAGAAATAAATAATTAAAAGAGGCTACTAGAATATGTTCTCTACTAACCATTAGTCGCTGAATGAATGAATGAATTAAATCAGTATATGTACAATCACTATAAAGCATAGCATCTGAATAGCTTTATGTAGGCATATTTCATTATTGCCCTTTCTCTTTTTGCTTTTGATAGTTATGTCACTGTTTTATTTTCTTTTCCCCCTTTCTTTTATTCCATAAAATAGGCTACAGAAAATATTCATATGAAAACATATGGTAAATTATTAGAGCTGCTATTCCTTTCATGGCAGTCAGTGCAATTTCACAGCAGAATGCAGAAAAAATCCTACACAGAGCATCTTACTCCTACACTTGAGCATTGTGTATCTCTAACTCTATTTCTGCAAGTGTAATAGCACAACAAAAGCAATAAGCAGCTTAATTACCTGTACAAGCCTAATGTGCTAATGCTCTAATACTTATAGTATTACTTAAAAACGCACATTAGAGCAACAGGGGTGATTAAAACGTAGAAGTAAGCAGATATGTGATTCAATATACAAACTGTGGTCTTGGCTTCCCAAGAATCAGAGGCATTTGAGGTTAGATTTTTATATTTTTCAAATTCAAAATTAAATTCAAATATATATTTAAAGCACATCAACAAAGTAAAAATATTTTAGATTGATTTGGTTTAACATATCAACTGCAACTGTGTCTATGGAATAAATATGTATTGTAATAATTAATATTTTAAAAGAAGAATGGAATTACAGTCTTACCTGCAATACAGAGTGCCCCACTGGACTATTCTCTGAAACTTCTGCTTCATAGCTGGACCTTTCAAACTTGGGAGAGTTGTCGTTGGCATCAGTGACCACGACTCGGAGCAAAGCACTGCTGTAGCGCTGCGGGTTTCCTCCATCCACTGCCTTGATGGTGAGGTCATAGGAATCCTTTAACTCGCGGTCTAGGTTGCCCAGGACAATCAGCTGTGGGAGTTTTCCTCCTCTGTCATCAGCCACTTGTAAACCAAAGAGGGTTGCTGCTTCTGGACCTGCAGTCAGCGCATAGTCAGCAACCCCGTTCCTGTCTGAGTCCCTATCTGTGGCTAAAGGAATGGAGAATAGCGCCCCCATGATTGTGTTCTCAGGGACAGAGATGGTGAGCACAGAAGAGGGAAATTGTGGGGTGTTGTCATTGATGTCCTGTACCTCAATGCGTCCTTCGATGAGACGTGGGCTCTGATTTTGTATCAGATCTGTTACTGACACTTCAAACTCAAGGTAGCAGGGCTTACCCTTGGCCAGAGACCGACAGTCCCTCAGGGTCTCTCTGTCTATGGGAATCTCTGTCGTGAAAATGTCTCCCGTCTTTCCATCGACACGGAGGTAAGGGGTACCCACCTCTAGCTTGTAGAGGTGACCCGAGTCTGGCAGTCCCTGGTCTGCTGCCAGGCTACCAATGAGGGTGTTGGGGGGTTGCTCCTCCTGGACCCGGTACAGGATACTGCCTTCAGCAGAGCCACAGTGCAGCACCAGGACCCAAAACAGCATCACACGTAAAATCAGTTCCATTAGGTCATCAGAAGATCTGCCTGTAAATGTCAGAGAGAGTCTGTGTTAAGTTATTGGCTTCTTTTGGAAAACACATATGAAATTTTAACTACAAAACAGGTGGGAGCTGTAACAAATTCCATATGCAATGACTTTAATTTGAAACGAATACCACAGTACCCACAACAGCAATCATAAAGTCCAGAGTGATGGATTTAGTCAGTAGGAGAAAAAAAACATTGTTGTCATTGTAGTGTTATTATTGTATTATATTGTACCGTATGGTATTCTTTGTTCTGCTATTTTTTCAATAAGTTGAACCAACACCTAAAACAGGCCTCCAAGCACAAGTAATAATGAGACAACAGCAACAACAAAGGAATTACTTTCCCCCTGCATTTCTTTAAATGCAACCATAGCCATATCCCAGCATGGTTTCTTTTTTGTCCCAGAGCTTTAATAGCTTCAATAAATGTCTCAACTTTACAAATGTCATGTAGAAATTAATGTAGGAACAGGAAATTCTATCTTGTGAGCTTACACACAAAACAAACTTGAGGGCCAGTGTGGATTGTTTCAGCTGTGTAATCAAATAAAAATGAAATACAAAATCGCAGAGATTCAACACAGCCTAAGAGACTCATTATTTCAGTATTACAGTACTAGACATTGAGTGGTGAAGCAATGTAGCTCAAAAATAACCTACGGTATAAAAATAACCTCAAAAAATGATTCTTTATGAACCTGCAAAGATGTTGTGTATTGACACAGCTAAATTGTTTGATCTATTCTATAACCACAGAAGCCTCTACAGACAAGGGCTTGCATTCTAAGGGTCATAGAGGCAGTAGGGGCCATTTCTTCACATGCAGATTATGCAACTTGGCCATTATCATCACAAGCATCTTACAACAATGCACAATGCAGAAATTTCGACTCTCACTCTATTGCTACTGGCTAGCTCAAACACTGCAATCATTGTTTGATTTTGAACCTTTCAACTCTGTAATTACGACCCATTATTTTAGTGTCTTCTTTGATCTGTATTCCCTCCAGCTAAAGAATTCTGGCTTTTTTCATGCTGCAATGATTTTAGACTATAATTATTTCCTGTGTGTGGGTGTATGTGGGTGATTTTGTGTGTGTGTGTGTGTTTGTGCGTGTGTGCGTGTATGTGTGTGTGTGGTGTTCTATTGGTAATTGAAATGGAAGCAGACACTGAGGTTAAGTATCAGGGTCCAGTGCTCTGGAAAACTTAGTGATGGCAACATTTTACCAGTTTTCTGTGTGTGCGGCATCTGTGATTGTCTCCTCACTAATCATGGAGTGTTCTTTTTCCGATGTGTGTTTTCAGTGGACTGTTATTGCTACCCAGACTAGAGTAGTCCATAATAAATACTGTGCCTTACTCACCGTCTTGACAAAATAGCGACAATATAATTTTCTAACCTTCCCTAAATCATAGAGAATTTACACAGTCTGTTAAATAAATTGGGTGTAGATTTAAATTGAAGATTAAATTGATGTTATCGGTCAATAACCTGAGTTTAGGGGATCGGGAAAAAAAGAGTGGGATCAGTGTTTCCACAGTTTGTGAGAAAGATACAGTAGAAATATACATGAGTATGAACAGGGTTATTTTAAGCTCATGTTCCAGACAGAAGCTAAACAAATGTGTATTAAGCTAGGCAGAAAAAGGACAAATATACAGAAATTCAATGAGAAATCCAATTCCTTTTGAATACATTAAAATTGGAAGTGTAGGTTATTGATGTACTAATTGCTCAGTTATTGATGTGTCCCTCTCTACATTTGCAGGGAAGCCACTAGTCAATGTAGCATGAACGGTGAGGGTGTTCATGTGTGCAGGAAGGGGGGGAAAAAGCATGCAGGAGTAAAAAGCGCGATCAAAGGATACATACAAGGATACATTTCTCATTCAAAATTCACTTTTTAAGTTTGCAATATTTGGCCTTATTTTAGCGATAAATGTCCCCCTGCCATTGCATCCACTTCTAGAATGAATAGGAATGCTTTGATAGTGACATGATTGTTATGGTTGATGACACTCATGACTTAATGTCTTCCAGTTGGCCTAATGCCTGTCTTCCAGATGGCTCTGTGCCTGGCAGCCACAGCGAATTGGTGTTCTTTTTTCTTTGTTTACGTTTACATTAAAATTCATGTTGTTCGTGAAATATGGGTTTTGCCATCACTCACTGAGAATCTCTTATCAGTTGAATATTATTGACACCAGGCCTTTGGATTTTTATCTCACATTTCTCAGCTATCTCACAAATATTTTATCAAAAGCTTGACAGCGTACATTTTTTTCACTCATCTCAAAGCACTCTGAGGTGGTCACGAAGGGGAACTTGTGCTGAGATTTTTCTATCCTGGAGGATGTGAGACTTCTTGGACTGCTACACGTCTCAGTAAAGTTCACTACCTGAGCAGCAAAATGGATAAATTAGAACTGCTGAACACAACTAGGAGTGACATTTCCTGCATCTCAGCGCTTTTCCTCTGAAAAACTTGGTTATCATCTGCTATCCCAGATGGTGTGGTAGACCCACAAGACTACATGCAAATTCAGGGAGATTGCGATACATAACTCAGCATAAAATCAAAGGCAAGAACAAGAGGTAAGTTTTCCACTGTGTTAAACTGTGTCACATTAAGAGTCCTGGTCAGCCAGTTTTAAAATCAAATGGTTTATTTTGTCCTTTGCAGGATTAAGGTTTGGCTCCTGTAATTCTACAATCAGAAAAACAACGAATAGGGCACACAGTACAACTGGATCAAGCGCTGTAACACAAATCTCACTAAGTGTTAGGCTGAGAGAGTGAAATCATTGTGGCAATTAAAATTCACCCTGATAACACCCAAGTGATGTGATGCACAATAAAGAGACTCACTGCAAAAACATTTTAAACATTTTTCATATCTGCACTGACTGGCCATTATAAGCAGGGCTAATATATAACTAATGCAAGCTACTGTAGCTACGCCTGGGGACAGTTTAGCCCTGGTACATTTTTCGGTGACCCCTTCTGTACCACAAGTTGTAGTAGTGTAGTACACACTGTACTTCCTTCACACAGAGCTGCCTTACACAGCCAAAAGAGCTCAGACTTTTAGTCCCACGTGCACTGTATGCAGCATAAAACATTCTGCTCAAATAGACATACCAATAAGCCGGACACTGTGGTGATCTGTGACGAAAATATTCAGAAGAAATGTCTTTCCAAATAGAATCAAAACATCTACTGTCTGACTGGGAAGAGAACTTAAACTCTACCAGTGAAGCAGCATTCAGCACATAGGCTCATGCTGTGATCATGCAATGGTCCAGATGGTTCCAACACAGAGAAAAACTGAAGGCAGCCTGTACCGCAGTATGGACGTGGACCTTCAAAGATAGTCTCAAACTGTCTGATGGGTCGACTGTTTGTTTCACCTTCTGTGAAAATGTTTAACTTCGCAACTAGGAATGCAGTCAAGGCAAAACTGTTCACAAGTGGAGTCAAAGACTCTGAGTACATCACAGAGAAGGCTTGCCATGTGGCAAGTCCACTGCAGGTCTAAGAACAAGACTGGACCAGAGGGTCTGTGTTTCATGACATGAGCACAGCGTGTCCGTCAGTCCACAGACTTCGCAAGCTGCAGGAGAAGCTCACCCAGGCATACCCTTTCACCTGCCTATGACCCCTATAGATAAGAGTAGCTCAAAGAGAGAGTGGTTCGCACTCCTGCTCCAGTGTCATCTACGAGTGTGTTGTCACCTCGTGTTGAACTTTCAAGTGTTGCTTTCAAGTGTTAAGTGTTGAGATTGATATGTGAATATACAATTGCTCCACGCTCTACTATTGTCATGTAAAAATGAGATAGATAGATAGATAGATAGATAGATAGATAGATAGATAGATAGATAGATAGATAGATAGATAGATAGATAGATAGATAGATAGATAGATAGATAGATAGATAGATAGATAGATAGATAGAGCTCACTTTCAATTCCCTCTGATCTCTGTCTTAAATCGTGAACCAGCCCATTTACTCCAAGACCATTTTGAGTGACTCAACTCCCATATTCCACCTAGCGACTGCAGAAAACTTCACTGGCAGCTAAACATCAGTCAAACTGCAAGGTCTGATTGAGTCTCGCCTGGAGCCCTCACACTTTGCACCAGCCAGCTGACCCCACTGTTCAAGAGAACATTTTAACTTCTGCATGTCTACAATCAACGTGCTATCTTGCATCATACTGTGCACAATTGACCTCGTTCACAACAGAGATATGATTCTCTGCTTTTATGATACCAGAGGTGTTGAACCCAGCCACACAACACAGAAATATCTGTGACACACTGGCTTCTGTGGTAAGACCCTGTTCATTCAGTCTCCTAAAACTGCTCCCCAGGTGTTTTGGAGTGCATTTCTTTTATACCACGGGTAGCTGTCCAACTGTTTTTACGGCTTGTGGAGTTTTGAACGACTGAAAGGTATAAGGTTACTGGGTGCATTTTAAGATAACTTTTTGATTTTTGTAAATGTTGGGTACAGAGCTTCCATATTAATTGATTTTTTTATTTGCAAGCTGAGGGATTATAAAAGAAAAATAGGCACACTGGCAGCCTAAAGATGAACGTTTTTCATCGGTTATGTATCACCAAAGTGAAAATATCATCATCTATTTCCTATTCTTAAAGGAACAGAAACAAAGCTTTTTCTTAAAAGCAATTGAGGGAGATTAAGAAATGTTTCTTTCTTTATAATATAAGGTGTAACTGCTTTTGGCTTGATGAAGGTGTGTGCGGCAGCACACATGCGAACGCTGTCACAATCTTTAAAATAACGGGTATTTGATATATGAATAATATGATTGTGTTGCTCAGCATGTGCCCCTGCCCTGGTTACCATAGAGACAGACTATCTACTGACTGAGTAAACTCTGTGACTGACTGGGTGACATTTGCTCTTTAGGTTGGTCGCTTCACAGGTCCAGCAGAGATGACTCAAGCACTGAATAAACAGGAATAATCGTAAAATGACTGATATGTCAAAGAAGTAAGGGTGGGTCTAGAAAAAAAAAAAAGAATATTCAAATAAAGTAATAAAATCTAATTTTCTTTAAAGTAGCTACATGTGTTTTGTTGTAATAGCAGAGAAGATTATGATTCAGCTGCTCTATCAGTCCAGCTCTTGCTCTACAGAACGAGGATTTTCACCTGTCACCTGGTAAAAATGAAGCTCATGAGTCTCCAGTGTGGGGTCTACTCTTCTGTTTTGCTACGTCGTGGAGAGATAACAAATGATTTAATGATTTTCTCAACTGATGTGATTTGATGTATTGGCTGACTCTGCGCCTTTAGCTAGTATAACAGGTAAAATCCATTACCCTCCCACCAGCATGATTTATGATGGGTAGTATCACAGCTATGGGTCTCCTTACAGCTGATAAACCATTAGAATTTACTGCAAAATGTTACCCCACAGTCTTCGACTGGCTTTAAACCCTGGGCATTGGTAGTGAGGAAGCATGGGTCTTAAGTTGGAAACACTTGTTACGGGTATGGGTATTTAATTTAGCTATTCATGTACACTGCTTCTAACGTTGATGGAGGGTGACTCCTACCACAAAAATCCCATTAAATACACCAAGATCAAAGAGGCTGCATTCAGACATTTCCACAGTGTGTAAAGGGAGATATGACCATAATGACAGGTCATGCACTTTGTATTCTTTGTTGGTCTCTGTTTGTGTAACTAAAAGCAGAGTTTCCTTGCAGGGGGATTGCACTGCTTTTTGTATGATTTTGTAAAGGTTCACTCTGTCAAGTAGCTGTTTGAGCTTTCCAGTCAGCAATCTCATTTGAGCCCTTTCTGTGATTTGATATTTACCAAATGGCACACATTTAGCCTTTCTCCAGCAACTCCATTAAGCTACATGACACATTGCATGTTATTGTGCAGTATTCTGCGGAGACCAGAGGAAATGTGTCAAACTCCTATCACGCAACCGCTGCAGAAAATCGACTGACTTGGGTCATCACTTTCATCAGGTTTACGTCTTAAAGACAGTTTGTCAGATATGGGGTACAGCTGGGTTATAGGCCTGTTTTGATCTGCTCTGTTTTGACGGCCTTGTAGCCTACAGTATGTGTGGGAACTTCCGACATCACTATGTAGAGCAGACTATTCAAATGTGTCTGCTGGTCGGTTGAGTGGCGAGAAACAACACCCCAGACTGTTACTGGAGAGCAGAGGAGATTACCCGTGTGGATGCGCTGATCAAAGATTTCTTTTCTTTCTCCAATTATAGGCCCATGCGTGAAGCTCTCCGTATAGGAAAATTGCCGATTAATAATTAACATGAGGCTATACGTCAAAATTATTTGCGCAGAAATCGTTTCTCGTGAGTAAACAGCTCCAAATAAAGATTCCCCCGATTGTGGCAATTAGTATGATGTTTGCATGCGGTGTAAAAGAAATGGCAGGAGAAGGATGATACAAATGGATCACATTTTCTGCTTCACAGAATCATAATGGTAAAATAAAATGCAATTAGACGATCGCCAGTTCAGATCAGACAGAAGTGCACGCACTCATATTGTAGCTGAAGTGCCATGATATGCAGACTTAATGACTTAATGCCATTACTCACGGAGGCTAGACCTCAAGTCTGTTCGCATGTGTTTTAATTCCAGCGGATCGTCTTATCAGTCATGCAGCGCATCATTACTGTGGGTGACATATCTAGACTGTTGCCTTTCTATCACCGCATCCTTCATCAACCTGTAACACCGTGCAGCAGCTGCCGTATAGGCTTCACCATTATAAAGTGCACAGCGGACAACTTGTTGTATTAACATTCTATTTAGACGGCGGCCTTTGATGTCACTTCAGACAAGTCGGGAATTAAAAAATAATAACACATAAAACTTCCCTCGCGTCTCAGCACACATCTTCCAAGCACAGCGTTCATTAAAAACAACTTTCTCGGTTTAAATTCTGCAGTAATGTCAGTAGCTACCTGTGCCGGAGACTTCTCTATGAGCGCTTGTGGCGTTGCCAATTCCGTCCGCAGCTGATAGCCTGTGTCACCGGTGCTCCCAGAGGCAGGTGTCTAACCCTCAAACCTCCGTCACTGCGCTGACATCAAAATAACTTCAAGCAGACGCAAAATACATTCACAGCATTCACAACTTTCCGCATCAAAATTCAGGATCCAAGCGTCCGTCGTCCAGTGGTCCTGGAAGAAGCGAGATTCAGCCGAGGTTTTCTGTCCGTGAGGTTGATATTATAAGTTATGAGCGGTTTGTCTTTTTGCGGTTTTATGACAGAGCTGGAAAACGAAGAGTCATATTCCAGAAGAACAGCCCACTGTGTCCCATTTTCAATCCTCAATAACTGATCCCTGCCAAGATATGCACTCGTTGGCGCATCCCTTTGGTCCCAAGTTTCTCCAGCTCTTCCCCCTGATGTAAGTAGCCTAGAGCGCACTCCGAGGATGGACTGGACGATTGAACGACAGCAACACAAATGTCATCTTTCTTTCTTTTTTTCTTTTGCAACGTGAGCAACGTGAATAGCTAAGGGCTCCTAGACGAGAAGCCCAATCTGAAGCATTTCCAGAGAGCAAGTGGCGAGATACTGTGGGTAGGTTTAGTTGCTCCCCTCTCTCGCTCGCTCTTTCTCTCTCTACTCATCAGAGCGTGGGAGGAGGTGGGGCTCCCATCCACCGCAGCACACAGCAACTTCACACTCAACATCACATTATGCCCGGGCTGCCTACCAGGAAATTGTGTGATTCCTACAGTTTAAGGAGATCAAATCAAACTGGGTCACCCCCCAAACAGGGGAATTCACCTTTTTTTTTTTTTTTTTCTAAATAAGCGTGCGTTTTGCGATCACTGTGCCCTCCCTGCCCTCCTTCGTCTCCTGCAAACCATCTGTGCTTCCTTTAAGAGCTATAAAATGCACTGTTTGTACCACTTGAATATATTTGATGTAACAGGTAGGCTGCGCTGACAATTTACTTGTTGATATGCATTCCATGTAGCAAAATGAGTGGCCTAAAATGGAAGCTGGTTGGCCACTATTTATTCATTTGGCGCCACCCTCAGGCGGTTATAATAAAGAAGGGAAGTCACACAGTCCTCTACATTAGCTGGGGAAATTAGGGGAATTGAATGTTAACATTGCTTGATGCTGGGGTAATGCACATTATAGTGTTAGTTTCTTGCCAGGCAAGACAGTGCCTATCAGTTACACAGAAAAAGGGATAAGCTGTTAGTGTACAGTGGAATAAACTAATTGTGTCTGACAACTTCTATTAAAATTGCATCAGTGTAATTAAAAAAAACAAAAAAACAATGCTTTTGCTCAGGGCTATAAATCAGCATGGCTCAGCAGGGAGCGGAATTCATCCCACACCGCAGCAACTATCTCCCTTTCTTCCCAAACACTGATGTCAGTGATCATAACTGCTTAAGCATAAGCAATGGACCAGGGACAATGAGTCAAATGCGGGTTTTGTCACAAAGGAAAGCCCTAAGCAATGTCCTCTGGAGAAAACTTGATTTTCTATCTTCCCCAGCCTTTCTGAAGCAAGAGTTTATCAGAGTGTTTCCAGTCTGTGATCCTTTTACTCCTCCCCCATCTCTCATTAGCTGCAAACACACAGCTGTTGGGTTACCTCTCCAGGGCTCCCATTAAGGGC
The DNA here is from genome assembly GCF_905171665.1 of Trachurus trachurus. Classification (NCBI taxonomy): domain Eukaryota; kingdom Metazoa; phylum Chordata; class Actinopteri; order Carangiformes; family Carangidae; genus Trachurus; species Trachurus trachurus. Next base: position 12,166,936 of record NC_139903.1, on the reverse strand, counting down.
TGCCACTCAGGCTCACAGTGTCCCTGAGCCAATCATATTAGAGCTCCCGCCCACGCACCGCTATGCTATGCTGCTCTTCACCAGCCATACTAATAACATTTAAGTATTTTCACAGGTGGCCCATAAGGTGACTGAGAGGAGGTAGAAAGAGAGGAGAAAAATATTCCACAACACAAGAGTTATATGGGCACCGATAAAAGAGAAAATCATACAATAAGAAACTAACTGAGTGGGTTAGGGTCCCAGTGGTGAGTGACCAGCCATCTGAGTCAAATAATTACTTTTCATTTTAAATGTTTCAGCGGCTCATTTAGAATAAGAGCGGTAGGTAATTGCAAACAATTTGAATTCATAAACCAGCCAATTAACAGAAATGAAGTTAGATGATCTTTGGCTGTTTTAAGTGAATATTTTTTTGTCATTTTTATAACCAACCACATGATGAAAAAAAAGTATTTCAGTGTTTCAGAAATATTAACGCTTAACTGGCTACGTCTGATGTCAAAATGTCTGCCTGTAGCCTTCATAGTCATGGACAGAGACACAGACAGTGTTGTTCATTTCAGGTACGACTGAGTGTGGGCTGACAGACTCCTTAATTCAGAGTTTTATTTGTCAGTTGAAAGAGTGCAGATCTGTTTGATTCACACTCACCTTCTCCTGATGGCCAAATTTGAATATGAGAGAGGTAAAACAAGGACAAGGCAAGGGTAATCAGTGCAGCAGAACAAAGGCACCTCAAACTCTCCCAAATTCCCCAAAAGATACTGCCCATCATGTCAAACCTGGCCAGGAAACAATCTGTGGCCAGTCTATGAATATTATAACCAAACACTTAGCCTCTGTTTTTTTTTTTCATCCTCGATTCAGTCCCAAAAACACATTCAGTAATCATCAATTAAGTATTGCTGGAGTTTTTCTCCTGAATTTATTTTCATTACAAATTTCCATTTATGTCAAGTGATGCTGAAAACTTTGAAGCTGAGTGTGCTTGAATACTCTGCAGTCAGACAGCTCATGGTTTGTTTACTATTGCAGCACACGGTAATACAGCGTGTGAATGTGATCTGTATACATTTACATCTATTCTCTTATCACATCCCACACCTGGAAGAACTTCCCCCAGTATGCACATACACACTCTTTCACAGGAAGTATATATAGAAAAAAGACAACACAGACACTACAACAGACAGATGAAAAGATACATACATGCAATCATGTATGTTATGCAAATGTCATCCATGAGAGACACATGAGGTAAAAGAAAAAAACATATTCAACAAAAACTGCAGCAGAGAATGAATGAGAGTGGGTCTGAATGAGGAAAGTCAGCTTCTGCACTGCTCTATGGGTATAAATGTTTGAGGATGCTGTGTCTCTCGTCACATTGCAGGCATTGATGCCACAGCAGATACTTTTACTTTTGACAGGTGATTGAAAACACCTACTGTGACATCATGGGGTGTGGCCACACTTGCAACAGCATTGAAGCCCACAGGCATCAGTGCAGCAGCAGTTGTCTGCCATATGTGATTTAGTGTGCATTTACTCTTTAAATGTCAACCCAATAAAAATAGAGCCTGAGATATTTCATCCCAAGGAGAAACATCCTCACATTTCCTTTTCTCTCCTTCAGCAGACATGGACTTAAAGAATATGTTGCATTCAGATTTGTAGCACATCCACTTGTGGAGCAGGAGCAGTTACAGACGGGTCAACCGAGGGATTGAAGGAGCAGTGATGCGAAAAGGTAACTTCATGATACTTGAACTGTTCAGCACCAAGTCAGAGCCCAGTAGTACTGAGTCATCAGTTTAGGGAATAAAAAAAGTTCAATACACTGATGTAAATCTGATTTATAAAATGTTTTCATCACTACTTAAGTGAGGATTTCAGCTGGCATTGATTCAGTAAGGGGAGGTGCACACCCATTCATCTTCCTCAGTTTTAATTCCGAGATTTAATTAGTACCTCTTGCGATTCTATCAGCTGTAACAGTTCAATCATAAAGGCAACTCTATTTTGTTCCCTGCCCAATTTCAGAAACATTTCCTACATGACTAATTTCTGCTTTAGTTTCATAATCTGGTGCTCAATTTATGTAACTTCCTAGTAATATAATTGTGTATATGGTCCAATTTTTTCATCAACTGAACAAATATCAAAGATATCAAAATAAGATAGATTTTATTTTGGTATCATCCATTTATAATAAAACTTTAAACTCTGCTTGGTGAGTAGAGTGTAATTGGAGAAAAACTGGTTTATCTTTGTAAAACTCCTTAATGAACATGAAATCTCAATGCCAATATAATACAAGCCCCATGGACTCAAATACCTGAACTAATACCAGGCTTTGCAGCCATGTGCCTGCATTTCATGTAATTTATTATCAGCTCAATGAATTTAATTTTGCATATAATATCAGCAATCTGTCCTAAAAATCCCACCAGGTTATTCAGATGTTATGTACATCAAAAAGAAATGAATAATGAAAGCGAGGGGAAGCCATTGTTGTCTGAAGGCTGGTGCAGTCTAATGACTGAAATGTGTTAATAGACAACTGATTTCCTAATGGCACGCTGGCATTTAAAGAGATTTAAGAGGTGTGTTTATAGAGCTGTCAGCACCACATGCAGCTCACCATCATTCCCGTCATGATTTAGCCCCGTGTGTGATGTGTGTTCGTGGGTGTATGTGTGTTTCTGATTGGCAGTTACAAAGGTTGGACAATTTCGCTGCTAATATTTCCCCCAGCAGCTGTCAATTCAGCTATAACTACACTTCACACACACTTGTTCATCTTTTCCAAACAATATCATATGTGAAACAGGTGAGGGGATCAGCAGGAGGAGAGGGCATGAAAGAGAAAAGTAATATCAGTAAGATGAGAAAGCAAGTAGGAAGACAAGGGTGGGAAATGGTTATAGGTCACAGTATGGTATATACTTAGACTGGCACATTAATTCCATCAGTGTTAGGTCTGCCCCTCAGCTCCTCTTACAGCATCACACATACAGGTATGCTTATATACATTTCATGAACGCCCTCCGCTTCTAGCTCTTATTCACTGGGAGAATATACCGTGAACTTAAATCAAAACAAGAGAGAGCATTTGGACTTATGTTTGGCCCCATGTGGTTTGCTTAATTAACAGAATGCACTCTCTATCAAGCAGAGAGTATTAAGGAGGTGGGAGGATCCACATCACTCCTCCCTCCTGGAGAAAACGCAATATCTGAATTTTGGGAAAACAAGGTGCGTTGGAAGCTGGTCTGCCATGTTCACAAATCAGGACTTAAAACAAGCAGCCTATGAATGTTATTCTAAAATAAATAATGTAACACAGTGTGTGCGATGAGTAATCCTGTTACTGTCATGTAAACATTATACTCTCCTTATCTTATTCACTGCATTTATTTCAGGTTCTCTGTACCAATAGCTGGATGTTAGTTTTTTCTTCTACGGGGGATGAGGGTGGGGTGGGATGGGGTAGTTGTGGGGGTTTGCAGTGTGTTTTTAAACCATGCCAGGAGCTACAGTAGTTTGCATTCACTTTCTTTGCCCATTGTTTATGTTTGCCACTGGGTTGGGATTATATTCACATGATCCTGACAGTGAGGCACGCAACAGCAGCAACAATAACGGTTCTGATAGAGAAACATAGGGCTTTGAACACTCCTGCAGTAATTTGCTGCACAGCTCAACTCCTAACCCTACCCCATCTAAAGAAACCATGCAGAGGAGAATGAGAGAGAGAGAGAGAGAGAGAGAGAGAGAGAGAGAGAGAGAGAGAGAATGAGAGAGAGAGAGAGAGAGAGAGAGAGAGAGAGAGAGAGAGAGAGAGAGAGAGAGAGAGAGAGAGAGAGAGAGAGAGAGCAAATTAAGCTACTTAGCATTTTGGTTGTGCTTTTTAAAAAGATTAAATTATGTACAAAGTCTTAAATAAATACTATAGATTTGAATGGTTTAGGAAATGGTAGCATTCATCTAGGTTTGCAGCCTGAATCAGGGGCTCCACTAATTGAATTGTGGATCAAATTATTTTGTCTCATTTTCCAAACCAGTATTTTTTTTATTTACTGCATATTGTGCCAAACCATTCAGCTGATTACAAACTCACTCTAATGGCAGTGGGAAGTTTTCAAGATTTTTATGCTCTAGTTGATATAATTGCAGGCAAATAACAGAGTTCTCTAAGCTCTTAGCTATGAGCTTTAATATGGGTACAGTATCATCCACTTGGCTAATTTCTCACTGGGAACATCTGCAAAGCCTTAAAAAGGAAGACTGGATGAAAAACAAAGATTAAAGTGTGTATCATGGGGTAAAGAGATCTGAGAATCTATTTGCCCATACACCAAACTGAGAAAAATAGACAGCTAGGTAGCACTCATAACAGTACAATAGCAGATTAGGACTCAAGCTATTTTCTTGGTTTAGTGTAGCATTTTGCACTAATTATTCTGTGTCTCACATGAAGTGAGACAGAAATTAATTGTGTTTAGTAGAAGCTGAGCCACAGAGTTAATCATAAGGGTGCTTGCTATTTTCTATGATGTCTGTAAGTTCCCTTGTCATTTGGTTTTTCCAAACAGCTCATATGTTTCAAGTGACTGAGCAAAGTTCCATTATACGTACTGAACCTGTGGTTCAAATTTTTACCCTCCTCACATTTTCAGTTGCAAAACACCTTTCATCTTTGATTTATTATTATGAATGAGTATGTTTTTAATATAAAATGCTTGGCATGCTTTGGCAACAGATCCAATATAACACGAAATTTGATGGGTAAAAGTTCCATATACTGTATGTGTTGTTTTTCCATAGAAAACCTAAACAATCTAGGGAATATGTGGGCTTCACAGAGAGAGACTTCAGAGGACAGATGAAAATGCCTCCATATTAGCTGCATTGTTATTTTCATTATTAGATTTTGGTAAAATGGGACCTCATTTCCATGACTTTAATAATGTTCAAAATCAGATTCAGCCCTCTGAAGAAATTTTGGCAAGGGCTAAAACAGGAAATCAATTTTTGTTTATCATTTTCAAATTATTAAAGGCAACTTAATGAACACAATATTTATATATTTATACTGCACATGAAATATAAAAGAAATATGTTTTTACATTTGGCTGCATAACAACAACACAGTATGTGTGTGTGTGTGTCACTGTCCTTATCCTGTTGCATGCAGTAACAGATGAAGTGTTTCCTTAGGAACAGCAGCCATAGACCTCATTGCCATATGACAGAAGTTGACCCATTCATTGGTTCAATGGTTTTATGATTGCTGTATGCGCTAATTGCCTAAGTTAACTGTAGATATTGAAGTGAGAATAAATTATCTGTTGCTTGCTATTATTAGTTTCTTTCTGAGTTTTCAATAGCTTTGCTAATAACACTGTGGTTCATGAAAGCACAACTACTGTAATATTCTTTGGCAGCACTAATGAACTACGACAACAGGGCTCCAGTACCTGCAACCAAAAATCTGTCAAGTTATGTATTGATTGCTGCGGTGCATCTGACATTGAGCATGTCTGTCATTGTATGTATGTTGCCTAATTTCTTTCCCCCACCCTAATTTTGGCAAAGACTCGCCCCTACTAGGAAAAAAGGCATTTGTTATAGCACCACCTTAAAACATATATATTCCCAGAGGAAAAAAAAGAAATGTTTGTTTTTCTTTTGCTCAAATACACCAGTTATTTATGTTAAAGCAGAAGTAAGTGGAATATTTGTGTTAATATAAGTCTTAAATAGTTATATCTTCCGACAGCAATCACTTATATTGAGTGTTTGGTCTGAAACACGGGTCTGTCAGTCACTCTGCTCTGCTGTAAGCCGAGGAGAAAACTTTCCTTTATCCTACAACCTTTATCCAATGAGGAGAGAGAACGGCATAAAGGGGCGGCCCTCTCTGTGTGTGCAGCCAAGGGATGCGCGTGAATGTGGTGACGTAGGGACGAGGGCGGGGACTGCTAAGTTAGCCAAAACGACCGGATCGCTTACTTCTGCTTTAATGTTACTATTCATTGATCTTGACAATGTTAATATTTCTAAAAGAGTAAATACACTAAAACTATTTAACAAATGAAGCAAAGGATGGAGGACTGGAGTGGGAGCACTGGGAGGTTAGGTGTGAGTTTGTGGCAATGGCAACGGTTTACACGGCTCATGGGTCAGGCAGCAAAGCCCCTCAGTAGAATTTTGCTTAGGATACCAGGGAGGTCAGGACTGGTTCAGGGAAACCACTCCACCACCTGTCGCTTCACTGTTACCACTAAGATGCTTAATCCTTCCTGACCCATCATCGCTGGAAAGGTTTCATTTTACTCTGAGCAAGAGCATACAACATACAAAAAGCTCAAAACATCTGCTTTTTCACCAATAATGTTTTGTCTGATTTCCCCAGCTCAGATAAGATCAAACGAACACAAAGTGTAAAGTTTATTCAAATGTTGCTGTGAGGAATGATACTGTATGCTGGTGCAGTTAAATGAAAAAGATAGACACACCAGCTTTACTAATATGAATCATTCTGAAGCTGTGCACATAACTAAAACATATTGTAGTAAGCTTAAACTATATCATTTAGTTTAGGTAATATCCATATCCCTTTTATACTTACTTAAATTTAAAACAAAATCATTTGCATAGCTGACAAAATATCAAGACTTCTTTGTGCAATGTAGGCGAGAACATTGAACCTGTTCAGTCAACCTGTAGCGAATTAATCATTCAAAGTACAGTATAGTCGGAGTATATCACACCCACAGACCGCAGGGGCAAAGCAAGGTTATATATAGAGCACCTCTCAGAAATAAGGTAATTCAAAGTACTTTCAGACACAGATACACACTGAGAAATAAGAGATTAAGATCACACTGAAATTCTATTTGAAATACGCCAAAAATAAGGTAACAAGCACTTGACACAGGCATAGATTCAATAATTGAGTAGATATTCAAGATGCATTTAAAACAAAGATGTACAAGCAAGCAAATAAATAAATAAATAAATAGTTAAAGAATGTCATTTACTGGAAGTGTGTGTGTGTTTGGCCAGAAGTCAGGTATGCAGGAAAATATTTCACAGGTGGAGAGCACAGAAACTAAAGGTTGCTTCACTTTGCTCGGTTTTGATTTTAAGAAGAGTGAGCAAATATGTCGAGGTCTGGCTTTGTTGCGTACAAATATATCAGGCATGTATTTAGGCTCTGTACCACTGAGTGTTTTACAGACGAGAGGCAAAAACCAATACAGTGATTTAAGAACTGGTGTGAAGTGCTCCACTTTCTCGGTGTTAGTGAGGACTCTGGCAGCAGCATTCTAGGTGAGTTGAAGCTGATAGTTAGTAAGAACTATGAAGACAGCATTGCAATAGTGTAGCCTGTTGAAAATAGATGCATGAACAAGTTGTTCTGTACCGTGTGTATGCTGTTCAGATCAAAATGCATTGATTCTTGCTACGTTTTAAGGTGGCCCGTGGCTGATTTTCTAATTGCATCAATGTGGCACGAATATGTCTGATTTCATTTGTTGAATTTAAGGATTCAAATGTGACTATTAGTTCTATGGGGGCCAAAAATAGTTATTTCTTTTGTTTCTCTTTCTGAGCTTAGTTTGGTAAATCTCTGACACACCCACTTATTGAATTGTCCAATATAATTACTGAGTGAATGTAAGGGTAAATGAGTAACCAGCAGACATACTAGAGTATTATATAGTGTCAGCAAGAGGGATCGTATACGAATGTTAAATAGGGGAGGCTACAGATTGGACCTTGAGGGACTCCATGTTTGGTGTTTTACAAATATTTGTTTTTCATATACTAAATGTACTGTAAGAACCCATTTTTTTTAGCAGAGTGCCAGTGCCACAAGTTTCCAGTCTTGAGAAGTATCTTAAGGTCAAATGGAGCTCTGAGATCTATTAATATTAAAATAGAAATTGTTGACACATGGCTGTTGAGATAACTTTAATTTGAAGCTAAAAGTGCAGTCTCTGTACCATATGGTTAAAATCCAGTCTGAAAAGCATTTGAGACTTAGTTTTGCTCCAAGTTTCTAACCAAAAACATTGATTCTTCCCAAAAATCATAGGCTTGATATGGAGCAATAGTTATTTAATACTGAGGCACAAATTAGACTTTTTTAAAAGAGGTTTAATAACTGCAGTCTTCGGGGCCCTAGGAAAAAGATCCAACTGAAGTACTATTGACTATCTGTCGTACATGTGCAGCTAAAAACATCTTTAAAGAAGCTTGTAGGCAGAGTGTCAAGGTAGCTGTAGCAAGCCTAAGGTGTTGAACAATTCCTGTCAAGGCTGCATAATCTAGGGGGTGAAAATGTGCCAAATTGAGTAAAGTAGTCTTATGCGGAGGCACAGGCGACATTGCCATTTTCCTCAAATGGAAGTACAAAATGTTTGTCTTATCCTCTGGATTTTTTCTGTGAGAAAAGGATGCAAATGCATGACTTGGTGTTAAACAGTTCAGGGGGGAGCGATGCTTAGGGGTTAGTCAGTCTGTCAATGACAGTGAATAAGATGTGTGCATTGTTGTGATTTTTATCAAGAAAAAAAAGACTATTGCCCTTTTAAGTTCCAAGTTATAAATGCAAAGTCTCTCTATACAGACATCATAATGAGCCTGGAGTTTGGGTTTTCAGCAGCTGCGTTCTCCCGTCAACACTTTCTTTTTTTGAGCTTTACCAGTGTTGCGATCCTCCATGGGGCTTTTTTCTTACCAGACAGCTATGATCTTTATGGGGGCAACAACATCAATAACATTGATAACTTTAGAACTGAAACTGTCTACAGGATCACTGAGAGGAACTGAAGGCAGAGCGGGTGTGGGTGTAAAAGCCTAGTTGAATAGTGTGTGCAGGTGTTTTCATTGATATAGCACTCTCTGATTACCGCTCTTTTTTCATTCTGCTGGTGTCAGCAGCAATGGTCATTTGAAAGAAAACAGTGATAATCAGAAGGGCAACAACAACAGTCCAACAGCCTAAAAATGTGTAGACCTGAGAGAGGGGATTTTAGCTCTATATGTCCCTTATTATGTGTTAAATCTGCTACATGCAGACAAAATCCAGGGTTATCTAGGATGTACAACATTTCTGCCATAAGCATTGCAATAAGCAATAAGCATATTAAAATGTACTCATTGCAACACAGTTAATATCAATATTAAAGCAGAAGTAAGTGGTCCGGTCGTTTTCGCTAATGCTGCGTTCCAGGCAGGCTTTTGAAATCGTAAATTACAGCTTCAAGTCACAACTTACGACTTTGTAGCGTTCCAGGCAACCCACTCGTGTTTTTACGACCTGTTTTACCGGTGAAAGTCACTATAACGGCCACTCGTAACTTCCGACCGGTGAACTCGTACCAGATCGAACTGGTACCACTTCACGGTTGGAAAAATACGAGTTTCCTTGAACGCACCATAACAGTCCTCGTCCCTACGTCACCACATTCACGGCCCACACAGCCCTGCATGCCGTTCTCTCTCCTCATTGGATAAAAACTGTAGGATACGATAAATGTTTTCTCCTCGACTCAGAGCAGAGCAGAGTGACTGACAGACCCGTGTTTCAGACCAAACACTCTATGTAAGTGATTGCTGTCGGAAGATATAACTATTTAAGACTTATATTAACACAAATATATCACTTACTTCTGCTTTAATTCAGCGACAGTAGTCACCAAAATAATTTGGACTTATCTCAACTGAAGTGCAACATGTTCTAAAAGAGCCAGTGTTTCAGTATGACAAGCATTTGCACTAGTAGACATCATGGATTAAAGTAGATACGATGTCCTCTTATCTTGTGTCCTTGATAAAGTACACGTTTGGGTAAATTGATTCAATAATGGCTAGTCCCTTATTGTTTTCATTTAACCAAGTTTTGGATAAAAAGACAATGAAATCATTAATTAATAGTGACTGCCCCGTTAGAGAGCTGATATTACAGTACATAACGTCAATTCCAGTCTACTAAAAGCATAGTCTGACACAATCAGTGGCTGGCACACAGCTGGAGTGAGATTAGATTAAAAGAAGCTGTGCGCTTTGATTCCACTTTGTTCATCCTGCTACAATGTGTTTGACCATGCCACTAGCTGTTTAAGATCACTGGTATGTTTAAGAAAGCAGCATGGGGTGATTTATTTATCTATTCTTTTAAATCTCTGGTAGACACCTGAGTGACCTGGCAATAACCACACCTGTGTTAAATAGTTCATCATCAATTTGACTGAGCTTTAGAGTGGCAGCTCTAACTAACTCCTTGATTGGTGAGTGTGGTGAAGTGTGAGGAAGGGGAATTGGGAGAAATTGAGAGAGAGAGAGAAAGACATCCTCTGAATGCCTTGGGTGATGTGGAACAGAGGGTCAAGTGAGTGGGGAGAGATACAGGCTGTCTGCCTGTGTATACTGTCCTTCACGCTTATCCACACACTCTTGTTTGTGTACGGAATCCCAAGGTTGGACACAGGCTGGCCCTGAGTCGTCTGGGTCCAGGGATGCCTGAATGAACCCACTCAGGTTGGAAGTGGTCTTTACAGTTCCCAAAGATATTCAAATTGTCAATAAACTTTATGTGCACATGAGATCTGCTAAAAGGTCTGATTCTTTTACCCAGAGTTAGAATGGTGCCTGAGATGAATATCACTTAGTTTTTCCAGTAGCCCTTAACCCAAAGTCTGTCATTCTTATCCTGATCCTATTATCTGCAATCTTAAGAGTTATACTTAAAGACGGGTTGCCATGGTTACACCTATACATATATATAGAACAGTGTCTCACATTTAACCAGATACTTGAGTCCTTTTGTCATTTTACACATTTTCAACTTTCAAGAGCATCTTTTATGCAGAGAAATCAGCTACAGCTGCCAAGATCTTCAGGAAATTGGCAGAGGGTGTTAGATGGTCAATGATTGCTTTCATGGAAACGTGGCCTCATGTTCTGGGACAAGGCCGCTAAGCTGGACGGACTAACTCATTATTGAAATGTAAGGGGATCTTTGCTGTCTGATAGGACTCATGACATTGCACTAGACTTTCACACTGAAACCTACATAAATGCTGATGATTGTCCCAACACTGTTCCCTGCTGGTGTTGTTATGACACAATCATGAAGTGAAGGCCATAGTATCGACCAAAGGACGAAGAGCTGTCATTACTGTGCTGTATTTTTAACTCTTTCCCCTAAGACTGTGTGGTGTTTGTTTGTCGACTCTATAGCAGTGAGGACCAACAAAGGTGACATTGTGTTTCTTTATCTACAGTTAGTGTATGTAAGTGGATGTGTGGAAATGTCAATGAATCTGAACTGGTGCACCATGAATGCAGCATAAGATGGCCGGAATGAAACAGTAATTCAGGCAACTAATTTGACTCCTTCCCCATTCACCCTGTTCAAGCAAAACCACCAGATTATTATTGTAGGTTCACTCTATCATTTAATCACTATGTTCATCTGGGATGAAAGTTATCCTCCAACAAATGACCCACATATATGAAGAAATGTGTTCAAATATAAATATTATATACTCAGACTAGAAACCCAACTATATGAACAGAACATCAGTTTTCTGGGTCTCTCTTCCTCTCTCTTGCTCTAAACAAGGACAAACAAAAATCACAGCTTTCTGGTAGAAAACTTTTCATTTTTTAGATAATTAAATGATATCAAACATTCTGTTTGATTGCAACTATCTAAGGCAAACTCAGTGTTTAAAGACAGGGCTGGCAGGAGTAGTGTGACAGCAGCTACATGGGGATACACATGAGGTATCTCCTCTTATCAGTCTACATAGTCCTCAGAGCTCTTCATAAATAGTTCATTCTTTAGTATTGGAACATTAACTCAAATTATGTTACTTTATTCATTTATAATGACTTTTCATGAAAATGATTAACTGTCCTGAGCCGTAGTCATCATTTATAACACAGATTTGTCTTACCTCCCTGAAGAGGTGGGTGTCCAATTTTGGAAAAACACCATAAGTCAAAAAACATGTTCCTGTTTTCCAATATTCTTACTGATCAAGTTCACTGTTCACATGAGGCTAAAATGATGCAGGCCAATGGGAAATACCCCAGTGACCTCACCAGCTGTCAAATGCTACAGTATCACATTTTTCTGTCCTTGATAATTCAAATTCAGATGCACTCCATGTCCGATTCAGTGCCTGTGCTGCTTCAGTTGGTGTCTACACACATAAGTAATCATTATCTGCACTTTATTCTGAACATACAGACGATGAGTTCAACAAGTTTATACCCTGCAGATTTTCATCTGTCAGACCTGGTGAGACTATTAAACAACGTCCTCTCTGAAGCCATGTGTGTGAATTTTTTTTTTTAATCTCTCTTTGCAAAAAATACATCTTGATCAAAATCCCTGCAGAAACAAAGGCCACCATGGACAAAAATGTGCATGCATTTACTAAATCTATGTTGTACCTTATCTGTAATTTTACTTGTTACAAGTTACAATTTGATCCAAACAGTGAAGGGTGGATTCAAAGCATACAGTACACCTCAATCAAAACCAGAGATGATTTACAAAGAGGTGGATAAAATCACAGCAACAATCGAATACAATCGAATTACCTTGCAACACACACTGTCTGAGTAAAACCTACACTATGGGAGTTTTTGAGGCTTTTGTTTGTAGTGATGCCGTATAGGATTTCATATTTTATAAGACATTTATATTATTCTGTCTACAACCTGAACCTTAAAGTGGATTTTTTGGCTTATAGATTTTTTTTTTTTTTTTCAGAAAAATAGACAACCACCAGGGAGGTAAGACAGACCTGTGGTAGAAAAAAAACGATGGCTACACATTTGAGTTGCCGGTTTAAAATTTTCAATGAAAACAACTATAAATGAATGAAATATGGAGTTAAATTGAGTTAATATTAAGAGAAGAAACTGTTTTGTTAGCAGCATTGAGGGATATGGAGACTGACATTCATGTGCTTTCCAAAATGAAAACGGATCTCTACGCTCTCAGTGTTCATGTGATTAACATGATCAAATCGTTAAGACTGCAAAAAAGTGATTCGTAATAGATCCAGCTATTGCTACAGATCAAAGTGCAACAGCCTTGGTGAGCTATACGTGTCAGTAATAGTTGTGACATTGACAGAAATGACTGTTTTCCTCATCTCAGTGGGAGCCAATGTGGCAGATATCCAAAAGAAGAGACACAAATCAAGTGCTTTCACTGGTGCTGACCATGTTGGTAATAAAGTGTAAAAGAAAATAACATGAGAACAGGGCTTTAAAAGTCTATACCCTTGTGGTCTTATAGGGCATTATGGACGAAAAACATTCAGCAAATGACATCTATATAAGAATATCCACTGGCTGAAAATGAAAGAACTTTTTCTTGCTTTATTGTGCATCCAAATAGCTTTTTGAAAAATACAGAGGCTGGAGGCTGCCAATAGAATACTTTGGGGAAAACAGAGAAGGCAACATCTGGCCTCCAAATTTTAATTAGACTTACCATTAGGGTTTCTTTCATTTTACATACTTGGGTATTTCTTTTCCTTGAGGAGTGCTTGACAACATGATGAGAAATAAAATAATAATATAAAAGCTAGTCATTTAAAGTGGAGGAGCATTTATTAGTGAATTCATGTTCATTTATAATTTGACTGTCAACAGTCTAAAATAGCAATTCTACAGATCTCAGCTTGCTGTAATAAGGGAGCTGTAAGCATTTCAGTTTTGCTTTGTGCCAAAAACCACAGACTAGGCCATGATCAAGCAAAGTTATTTTGTCAGTTTGTTTGTTTGATTTGAGATGTTATATGCACAAATTAGAGTAGTTCAGCTGATGTGTAACTGGCATTGAAGCAGAAAATACACTCTTATCTATAGAAAGTACCCTAGAGTGAATTTGCATCACAGGGAGGAAAACTGCTGCTTCACTGCTCTAAGTGGGTTCAAAGTTTGAAGCATTAATCTTTCCTCAAGCATTCTTTGAGCAGTCTCTCAGTCAGTTTTACATTGTCTTTCAGGACTGGTCAGCGCTGCCCTTGCATAAGCTCAAATAGGGCATACCTTTATTTTTTTAAAGGGAGTACTTGATAAGCCTTACTATTATTTAGGTTATAATGTGCAGCTCAGTAGTGCAAAATCCTGTGAGCTTTTTTCTGCTGACTTAAGCTTGGACATATAGTAAAAAAAAAAAAAAAAAATCCTTCATTTTCTCTGTCCCCTGTGCCATAACTTGCTAAAAGTATTGAAACTTTACAAACCACTGATGTACAGTAAGTTTGTTAAAAGCAGGCATTAGGGCTGTGATTCATAGATGTAGAAAAGAAGCTTTAAGGGGTTGAACTTTAAAAATTGACATGAAATCAAAAATCTTTTGTGTTTGTTAACCAGAAAAAAAAGTAAAGAAAGAAAGAAAGAAAGATTCATCAATCTTCCTGCAAGGAAGGAGCCTCTGCAATGTTGTTCTGCAGGAAGTGTGTGTTTATGGTTCCAAGGGACTATGGCAGTATTGGTAATTTGATTGGGGCAATATGTAGGGCAGGCACCAAAATAGTCTGTAATATAGTTATATAATATATAGTTTGTCATTATAATCCCAAAGGCCACATGGGCAGTTATAATGAGCTAGGGCAGCGATGTTTTAACCCTTGCCAGTTTCCATTTCTGTTTTGAGAACTCTCTACATCACTCAGTGTCACGATTTGAATCAGAGTAATGATGTGCTGAAGTTGCAGGATTATTTATTTCTGTGAGTTTTTACTGTCTGGTTATTTGCCTTCACCACATCTGAATATATCAAAGAGAGAGAGAACTAACACTCACTGGACTCTCCGATTTATATAATGTGGGCCAACACTGCATTTAGTGTGCAGGGACTGCCAATTACTCAGCAGGTGTTGCAGAAACATAGATGAAAAGGGAATTTAGGGTAGAAAAATAATTTCAAACATTAGCAAACTGGACTAACAAGGTTCCACTTTACAAATGGAGGGTAGTGGAGTAAAAACTGAATGGCACCATGGTTCCTTACTCCACAAATTGTACATGTGCTTTCTTAGCTAAAGGAGAAAGAGGCTGTAGGTAATGCATGGGCTATGATGTGTGCCGGTCAGTAGTGGGCCACTGAAGTTGACCATGTGTTGCCTCTTAAATGTCAGTTAACAGCTGAGGCATCGACAAAAAATGACCAAAAATGCATATTTATTTATATAGCAATACAAAACAAGTTGTCCAAAGTTCTGTACAATAAAAGCACACGAGTAAAACTAATAACAATAAAACTAGATGGGATACAGGTAATGTACAGTAAAAACATGCAATAAAACAATAAAACAGAAGTGAAGATATATCAAACCTAACTAAAATGCCAAGGAAAATAGATATGTTTTTTAATAGAGACTTAAAATGCTCAAGTGTTTGTGCAGTGCAGTCCTAATCTGAAGAGGTACAGTAGGCTGTTCTACCATGTCAGAGCCACCACAGAGAGCTCTGTCTCTGGTTTTTAGTTTTGATCTGGGCACAGTTAGGAGCAGCTGATTAGCAGACCTCAGTGTTCTGGGGGCATGGTAAGGAACAAGAAGATCAGAGAGATAGGGGGCGCCAAGCCATTCAGGCATTTAAAAACAATAAGTGAAATTTTAAAATGAATTCTAAAATTGACAGGAAGCCAGTGTAAAGTGTGGAGAATAGGGGTTATGTGATGCTGTCGCTTTTTCTCTGTCAGTACTGTATGTGTGCAGCAGCATTTTGCACAACCTGCAATATGCGCATTAAAAACATAGCTCCCAGTGGCTGTGCGAGATACACGAGATTTGCCGCGAGATGTTCTTCCGTATATAACTATGAACGAATATCTCGCAGCAAATCTTGCCCATGCGCACAAACATCAACAGAGCCTCTGGGAGCTACTACTACAACAAGGCTAAAAACAGAGATCAAATTAATGTTTTACGAACAACTTTTTCATGTCGCGTCTTCAGGACACTTGGGTCAGTACGGACGAGCAGTATGGAGGTATTTGGATGTTTCATAGTGTGTGTTTTGGACGATTCCAAAGTGAGCGCTTTCCACCGCCATTATATGAAAATCTGTTGCCAGCCCCCTGGAACTCCAAAAGCGTTTTAATGACTCCGAAAGTTCTCCAAACCCTTCCTTGGCATGACGGTGAGTAGAAAATTGGTGAATAATAGATTCGGGGTGAAGTATCCATTTAAAAGATGAGGTGGGAGGGTTAGGGTTAGGGTTAGGTGGTTAGGTTAGGCTGTCATGTGGGCAAGAAGAGGGTTTCAGATGTCGGACTATATTAAACAGGGCTTCCAAAGAGATTTGTTCGAAGTTCTCAAAAGAAACGGTGCAGACAGGGGAGTAGGCAGAGTCCAAAGTTGCTGGTGAAGAAGAGTTCTTATCAGTAAAAAACCTCAGGAATTCTTCACACAGCTCTGCAGAAGGCACAACACCTGTTTGGTCACGGGGATTTACGTAAAATGGAGTGAAGAGTCCTAACAAGAAGCTGCGGTTTTTGACTGTTGGCTGACACAAGGTGAGATAAAAACTGACTTTTAGCCTTTTTTAACAGCTTGCTGGTATTTAGAAAGGCATTTTTTTAAGATGTCCAAAAAAAACCTGGAGGTGATCTTTTTTCCATTTACGTTCAGCGCATCTACAGAGTGAGAGTGGACTCGTTCAGCCATGGTTCTGTCTTTGCTTTAGGACGCTTAGTCTTAAAAGGAGCCACCCGATCCAGTATGCATGCACAAGTTGAGTTAAACGTGTTCAACAGCTCTTCAGTCCTGGGACTGCTATAAAAGTCACATGAGTGCAGTTTGGATTGATAAATACCCTCAGAAAAGCGGGACGCTGTTAAAGAATTCATTACACGCGTTCGGTACACTGGAGTGCATGGTTTGACAAGAAGTGGGGGGGGTACAGCATTAAACAACACAGTAAATTGGTCGGATATATGGATATCGCATATGTCACTAATATTTACATCTAAGCCAAATGATAGGACATGGTCCAGCGTGTGTCCTTTGATGTGAGTTGGGCCCAGCACTGATTAAAAGAGTCTACAAGGAATAAAAAGTCTTTGACCAGCTTGTCCCAACTCACAGCATAATGCTGCAGTCTCAGACAATCACAGACTGATCATAGTCCACTGCCAATCCAGCCACAAAGGCTGTAAATTCCTGGATAAATTCCTTGTTAAATTGCGGGGGGCGATAGATCAATACGCACAGGATGGGCGTACTAAAGTTAACTATGAAACTCTGCAATTCAAAGCTGGAATAGGCTGACGGGAGACACAAACAGCATTGGTAGCTGGGCTTAAAAACAGATGCTATTCCACCACCACAGCCCCTGGGAGAGCTAAAATACATACAATCAGGAGGGAGTAGCTCAGAGAACTGGAACGACTCACCAGCTCTGACCCACGTCTCTGTCAGAAATTAAAAAATCCAATTCCCGTAACCTGAAGAAGTCATTTAGTATAAAAGTCTTGTTCACTAAGGATCTACAGTTAAAAAGAGCCAAGTGAAGGGTCATCTTCTCAGGAGTCTGTATGGAGTGGGGAGTGGGGACGGAGCAGCCGGAGATTCCCAAGCTCTACCCCGCGGAAGGAGGAGGATAAAGGGTTAACTAAACTGGGTCCACCTGTTGTACAGCAGGGGAAAGGGCAGCAGACAAAAATGGCTCAACAACTACTGTCTGGTAAAAGCTTATCTTTCTTTAAGAAGAGGTCAAATTTTAAGACCATCTTATAATCCTCAGTGCAATTCTTCTAATTTGAAACATTTTTTGAAAAATATTTAGTTTGTAAGTTCTGCCATTGACCTGGTTGTGATCTTTTTTAAAAAAAGACTGACAGTGAATAATGGTTAAATGAAAAGAATAAAAATTACATCCACACTCAAGTTGTATTCACCTTTAAAATCCTTCATAGAAAAAAAAAACATTGTGATATTATGCTATGTTTTGTGAGGTTGTTTAAAACAGGCAATGCAATTTGTTATGACCATAGTAAATCATACTTTTTTGATTTTGAATAGCACTTGTTCAAAGACAGCTATATGTTTGTTAAATGAACTTAATCTTAAATAAACTAGCACAACCATAATGGCATGCCAGACAACAATACTGGGTAACAGAATGATTAAAGGAATATAAAAGTTTTCTTGCCTCACTGACATCCAATAACAAAACTTGGAGCAATCGCACTGACTACACCAATTTGAGCTCCCGTGGTAGGTTGTTCTCAATGCCTGAGGGCCTGAAAAGCAGAGACTGAACTGCCTTTGGTCTTTAGGCTACAGAATGGCCAGGGGGTTCTTGAGGTTGTCAGGTTACATACTTGCTCAGGTTAACAGATCAGAGGCAGGTGCATTCAGACATACCAGAGTGATATCAATAATCAGTGCAACATAAAATCACAAACTCCGACCGGGATACAACAGACACGTAAGAGTAACTGACAACCTGGCCTGAGAAGCCTGAGAAAAATATGTGGAGCTGTGGAGTTGTCTTTAGCAGTAGGTTATACTGTACCACAATGTGGACATCTGCCACATTCAACCTTAACAAAAGGGGATAGCATTACAATGATCAAAGTAAACCCCAGATATTGAAATTGGCCTCTAATGCTGAGATGCAAATTAGATTTTGAGGCAGCACTTATAACAGTTCTGGTTTAAAAAGAATATTTGCTTTTTGGGACGTTACCTGTCTTCACAACACTTTATTTTGCAGTCTTATATTAAAACAAAGAATAAAGAAATGTTAATTTAGACATATTCAGTCCCTTTGTAAGGTCAGTTCTTTGAGGTATTTGTACGTCTTGATTGGAGTCGACCTGTGGTTAATTCAATTGACTGGATGTGATTAGGGAAAGGCACACACCTGTCTGAATAAGGTCTCACAGCGAGCAGTGTCTATTAGAACAAAATCCAAGCCATTTGGAGGAAGGAACTGCCTGCAGAGCTCAGAAACAAAGACTGTGTCGAGGCACGGATCTGGGGAAAATTCTCCTGCATTGAAGGTTCAAAAGAGCACAGTGGCCTTCATAGTTCTTCAGTATAAGAAGTATGGAACTACAGGGACTCTTCCTAATAGCTGGCCACCTAAACAGTCTGAGAAGAGGAGACTTGGTAGAAAGATGATCAAGAACCTGGTGGTCACTCTGGTTGATCTGGCCCTAAACCAAAGAGCTTGAGTCACAAATGCTCTTTATTCAAGCTGTATCTTTATTTCATGCTATTATTAATTTCTGATATACTGAATGGTGAATTTGTTATAACAAATGTTTAATTGTCCCTGTCTTTAATTGTCCCAGATGCTTATTAAAGAAAAGGCCGACATACTTCACAGAGCAGAGCAGAGCATAAAAAAACATATTGCCACTTCATGGTTTCTTTGCTCACTTTACCTTTTTCTGTTGTTTATTTCCTTGTTTATTCACTTTGCCTCCACAAAATCAATTCAGGTCCAATCACATCTTTGTTTTGTGGTCGATTTTGTACTTTGCCTTGATTTCTTGCCAACTGTCTCAAGTACAAATTCTGTGCAAAGGCTTTTTGGACAATGTGGATTCATCTTGTTTTGAACAAAACACAATATATGTCTTCTTTTTATTCCTTATATGTATCATGAATCACTTTTGGTGTGAAAAGGAACCAGAAGTTGTGTGATGATCCATATGCTGGCAATTCCAATACAATACCAAAAGGTTTGTTTTTCCAACACAAAGCTGGTGTTGTATGATTGCAAAATGTTAAACGGGATTACTCATAGTGCCAAAACTGACATGTTTTTTCACCCACCTCTGCTATCCCCTTCACACCTGAAAGACATTCATAGACAGAATAGAGAGCATTATTTTTAATTCCCAGTCCAGAAATTCTGTTAATTCAGTCTCACAGGTCTCATCAACATTGTTTCCATCTGAAGCAGGTAGTTTTCTTGAGCTGATAAACTGACAGTGCACTACATACTGTATGTATGGTTTTTTAACTAACCAATAATTTCTAACACCTTAAACACATGACTTTGCAAGGTCATCACATTTCTCATTTTCACCTTGAACCAAAGGCTCTTTAAAAAGATGCAGCAGTTGAGGATGAAAATTGGCTTCTATTTTAGCAAGAGAGGGGTATTAAAGGGACTTTTGGAAATTTGGGTTCAGGTACACTGAGGACTCACTGTGTGCATAGTGACATGTTTGGTGATGATCAGGCAAAGCAATGTAGAGTGATGTTTTACTTTCTCTTTCAGAAATACTGCTGCCAAATTTATTTGCATGTCAAAGACCAACTTCTGTGGATAGGGGCATCCAAAATGTGACTCCTTTTGCATATGAATCAGGAAAAGAAAAATGTGCCTTTAATAAGTTAACCTCAAAATGAAAACTTTCCAGAACATAGATACAACTAGGAAATAGTTTGTGATAGATGCCATGTGACATAAAAAATTACAGTCTTTGATGACACCAGAATAATTATTTTTGATGTCAAAATACTTTGTGTTTATCATATTTCCAATGATACTCTATAATTTGTTATAGCTGGGGAGATTACTTCAGGGAAACATCTCACATTTTAATATGTTTTCCAGAGTCAATTTTCATATCACACATCAGTTCTATTGATAAGATATAATACAGGTTTATCAAAGATGTTTCATTTTGTTTATATTAGACTGATGTTGATTAATGCTTTCTAAGGTGATTTTGAAGACAAGGTTGCAAAATTGAAAAGGCTAGTTTGCATTGTATATTACAGAGATAGTGATGTGAAAATGAATCATATTATATATTTTTTTGTTTAAAAAAAAGTCTCACTGGAGCCAAGGCCAGCTTTTGCCAGAATGCCAGATGGACTCTACAACTGTAACTCTACATGATTTACGGGCGACAGAGACACAGAATTAAGATGGTTTCAAGAGGCTTCTCTTTGAACGGATGATGGTACTTCAGCTTTTAGCTGAGAATGAATAATTGTGTCTTTCAGAGCTATCCTGTGTGAACCTAGGGGATACAGATCAGCAGTTTTGTGAGCAGTGGTCTTTTGTAATCCATTGTTGGACTCCTCAACCACCTATTGTGTCACTTTGTAACAGGATGTTTTAAAGGGTCAAATTGGGCACCGGGTTCACACAGGTGGTTATTTTGAATAACATGAGAAAAGATTCATCTTTAACTTGCTTATACAATGAACCAGGACATTTTGTTTTCTTCTCAAATTTTCTAGAATGGAACAACATCATGTTGTGAGGCATTAGATATCTTGATGGAGATTTCCATTACCATGAGAACTGTCACTATGTGCTGTTTTGAAGTAGACGCCATGATACAGAGGAAATGAGAAGCTTTTCATGTTTAATTAATAATGCTAATGAAGCTTAATTAGAGCAGCTTATGAAAAATGCATTCAAATGAGAGATGAGCTTTATCCTTAAATAACAAGCCTCCTGTGCTGGATTTGGTGTCCTATTACATGCTAATTAGACTGCACTGGGGACTGTTAATGAGCATAGATCATTTCAATCTTTAGCACAGCAGGGCCCATATATTTGGAAATCATCTCATATGTATGTACGTAGCATACACTACGACTAGTTCATTGTGAGCAATATCGGTTTGACATCTATCTGGGTGACTGTTGTCATCCAGTGGAACAGATTGTTGATAATTAATTGATTACTTAATATTCATTGAAAAACCTGAAATCATTGAATAATTAAAATGTGTATAATGTACAAAATGTGCATGAAGCCTAATTTTGCCATGTTTAACCAATATTATCTTGTGTAGGGAGTTTTTTTAGTATTTCAAATTTGAATTGTTTCAGTGTACAGTGAAGATATCAGATTAGATCAGAGAGAAAAATACCTCATAACTTTGCATTATATATTCATTTGTCAGATTCAATATTTTTCCATTTCATTACATTTGCTTTCATTTTTAGTTATTAAATGTGATTTTTAACACTGTTAGTATAAAAAACATTAACATCATTTA
Source organism: Trachurus trachurus (assembly GCF_905171665.1). Lineage (NCBI taxonomy): Eukaryota > Metazoa > Chordata > Actinopteri > Carangiformes > Carangidae > Trachurus > Trachurus trachurus. Next base: position 12,144,891 of record NC_139903.1, on the reverse strand, counting down.
CTCCGTCTTGTATCTATGATATAAAATCTTTAGTCATCTAAAATATCTTAATTGGAAGTATTTACTTTTGCTACCCCAAAAACAAGTCGAGACTGACATGTGCATAACAGATAGCCTCAGAGCATCTCTGCATTCTACAGTCCTTTGGGAGTATCTGCTAAAGAAAAAAAAACAAAAAAAACCTTGCAGACTGCAGGCGTTCACTACGCAGTTAACAGATTTGAAATTGGAAATCTTCAAACAAACTTGCACAGTTCATTTGCTGTTCACTGAACACTATCCAAAAGTATATTTCCAGATGTATGTTTTGTATTTCTGTATGCAATTGTGTATGTTAGTCATGTCAATTATCCACATTTGGTTTTCTGTTCTTTCATCTAAACACAAAAGTCAAAAATAATTGATTTGCAATGCTAAACAGCGTATCCAGTGATGCATGCTGTGTTCTGAAAGTACATGGATGGTCTTTATGTAGAGAGACAGTGGTGAACTGTCACAGTGTGTGTCATCTCCAGCTTCCTAACAGCTTACTAACATCACAGCTCAATTGCTGAAAATGCCTGTATACCCTGCAGGTAAGGGTCTATTAAATCCTCCTACACTGTGATCCTGCTCCTACGCCTGATTCTATCTCAACCTGTAAGGCTTTTGGTCAGCAGCACCTTTTGCAATTTACTTCTCCTGAATTTCAACAAATTAACCCTTAAAAAGGGAACAATCATTGATTTTATTGCCAACATGAGGCAATTCATACCAGCTGATAAATGAGAGTGATGCGTATACATAAACTAATTAACTATATAACTGGCGTCTTTGTGTGAGCGAAAGAGAGGGGGTTGGATGAATGGGTGGATGTGTGCGCTCTGTTTTACACTGTCAATTTGGCAGACGCCTGCAGGGGCTGGTGTGTTGCCATGGTGATATGAGCACGGCATGAAAGAGCAGCAAGGTTTGCCTAAAAGGACCAGTCTCATAAGGACTGATAAAATGAGAACCTTTCTTTAAGAGTCTCACATACACTATATGCCTATTCAACACAGCCCTGGGTATCCCTCTTAAGCACAACACGATTTACAACACGATTGAATCACACCTGCCAACTGAATGCTTGAATCACTTCAAATCATTTGTTTTTTTTATGATGATATAATTCTTCTTTCACCACAGTGTTCACCATTCATTCAACAGATGCTAATATTTTCCTACCACATCATTACATGTGCTCTGAGTTCTTTAAACTGAAAGTATTATGTTCACTAACATCTTCCACAGCCTTTATGGTTGATCTGATATACAATTAGGAAGGTATTGCAAAATTATTTTTGCACAAAGCATTTATATATTTGGTGCATATTCATAGTCAGTACAAGTCTGTGTAAGATTTGACCTCAGTGTAATATTCAATAGTCAATGCTTATTGCTGGTAATATCCTGGGGGTGTGAAATCAAGCCAATGAAAATATTTACTAAGGATTTGTGGTCCATTTTAAGAGCTATGCAGCTAATTCAAGGGCCACTGGGGTTTAGCACTGGTGAAACTGAGAAAAGGCAGCACCACAGAAAATTGCATGTTTGGTCTCATGCAATATGTACATTTAGGTATTTCCATAAACAGTCTCAAAATACAGGAGGAGGGAAAGGAAATTCTTACAAATAGACCCTGTATGTTATTTATTAATGCAGACCAACCACTGGGAGAGAGGAAACTGTGTCTGACATCATACATCAGGGAAATGCAGGTGTAACATCTGTGACACCGCTGTATTGGGCACACATGCAGGGAAAGACTATAGTCAGGAGGAACTCTCTGTTCAGCACAGCAACACAAAACAAAAGAGCAGCAGTGCAACAAGCTGATATATTTTAGATGACTTTACCTTTGTGTTTTCCGCAGGTCCCTCCTACTTATTTTCCCTGTCTTTTCTTCCTCTTTCACAGCAACTCTATTCCGGTAGTACTTATGAAATAGTTCCCTATATTATGATTTATCTAACGGGAAACACAAAACAAGTTTTACCAAAAGTCTCCCACATTTGCTTTACTTTTTTTTTTTTACTTACTGATTTTTTTGTTGTTGAATTGACAACATAAGACAGTTCCTCACATACACCTTTTATCTTGCTAGATGAATACAAGCTTTCAGTTCCACGAGTGTCTTCTCTTCAATAAATATTCCAAGTTCACACTGTTTTCGACACTCAATTATTTTTCCAGACATGCACGAGGCGTATCTAAAACTGCACGTTGTCATCGTCATAACAGGAAAATCTGATGTAGCCTATGCAGTTGTGCTTATCTGTAGCCTTAACAAATACTATGTTTTTTGCTTTGCAGTGACGCAAAGAAGCAGCTCACTTGTACACCGTACACCTGGTAGACTTAGTACCACATACAGTAGGTTTAGTCTTAATTGCTGCAGCTGCGGGTTTGAATCTGACCTGCAGTACTTTATTGCGTGTTATCCCCGAAACTAAACCTGCTACACGTCTACTGCTATGCTAATGACTACACCTGGCTACACGAAGGCACAATGGTGCTTTGTGGTAAATGAAATATCCAGATGCTAACGTAGTCACGACAACAATGATTTCATATACTGATGTCTAGCAGGTGTGATGTTTATCCTGTTTGCCATGTTATTTTAGTATGCTAATATGTTAATATTAGCAAATTATCACCAAAGGTACAGCTGAGATTGTATGAATGGAAATCCAATCGTTGATGGGACATTTTTCTCAAAAGCCATATATGACCCTGGAGGAAAAGGATGTGTAGTGTGATGTGAAATAATTGTTCCAAATTGTACATACAGTAGGTAGTTTGTTTAAGATATTACATAGATATCATTATTATTATATATTACCACAAGCACTTGCAACAAACAAGTTAACAAAAATAATCTAACTCACCAACTATTGCAGATTCCTTAGTCGAGTCTCCAGCAGAATCACCTCCGACTTGAACACACAGCACCGAACATAATTGGCAGAGTGCACAGGTGGAAGGACGAGCTGGGGATCACATTCTCTTCACTGCACTTGTGGCTCTTACTGGCTGAACAGACTGGGATCTTAAGGGGTGAACACTGTGCCATGAGGTTCCATGTGGATTGGGCTCTCCCAGTCAAGCTTGTCACTGTCAGATGAAAAGAAGGAGCCAATGTGACTCCATGCCTACATGGCTGTGCAAACCCTCAACAGCCCATCGGGGAGTGTGCACAGGGACAACGTGCACATGGCACAGTAAATAAGCCACTTAACACTGGAAGGAAAAGAGAGAACATGGGGAAAAAAAGTGTCAGTAAACAATTATATTAGCCATACACAGGGATATAACAAATTAAGGCACACGCAAACTATTTCTATGCAGTGGTTTGGTCTAATACTGATGCTGAGTGTTGCAGTATAATCAGAAAAGCATTTACATTTCCTGGAATTGAGATAACATGAGTCCTATATTAAAGGATCACACAGCCAGGATGTTACCAGCTATTTTGAAGTTAATGATGGTGTAAAGTGCAAGGCATATACCATATATGAGTCATGCCCAAGAAATAAATTGGTAGAGTGGTTGCATGTGGTGATCCCAAAAAAGATAAATAGGCTTTTGCGGTTGGAACAAATCAAGTAAATACCCATGTGCAAATTGTGTCCCTGTTTGTCTCCCTCTCTCCCTCTCGTTAGAGGTGAAAGTACTCGACCATGTAAACACTTGCATGGGCTCTTTCATTTGACTGGTTGACTGGATAAAGTTATTTTATTTTTTATTTTGTTTGTTTGTTTCTAATTATATGAATTATCAAAGAGTAACCTTCATAATTTGATTAATACCTCATTAATCCTAATTTCAATATTCTCCTTTGTCTGTGTTTGTTTTCATTGTGCAGCGTTTCTCCTACATCCACTCAGCAGCCATGCAGCACCACTGCTAGATTGATCGCTGCCACAAAAATTTCACTCACATTAATCTATGGGCTACTTGAGATCCTCACTTGTGGAGCACGGCAACACTCAACATTATCTTGGGACTGTTTTGACTGACTATAGTGCATTACAGTTTGACATCACACACGCTCATGCTGCCATGGAAAGGTAACCATTTTTTTCACACACAGAAAGTAACTTCCATACATCAGAGTAAAGAAAATGTATACAGCGTAATACACTGTAACACATAAACAAAAGGAGGAAAATTGTAGCCTACAGTGCTGTAAATAAATATATGGTATTCATATTATGTTCTTGACAAATTTTGACAAACACACTATTGTGCATGTGATGACTTATACAATGAAATCATGCTGACATATTCTGTAGAGAGCAACCATTAGACTGACAAATCAACATCAGTTTAGATCAACAAGATCAATTCACTTGGAAATTGTGCCAACTGTAGGCTACCTGTACTTAATCATTTGCAAAGATGTACTGAGACATTTGTAATTTGATGAAATGAATGAGAAATTAAATTCTGTTGTGAACAACTGCCATTGGTTTGGCTCATTTCAAGAAATGAGCCAAACCAATGGAGAAAAACTGTAGCTAAATCCTTCCGGACCTAGTCGTCATTCTTCAAAGGACATCTATGTAAAAGGTAACATCAGAGCAGTGTAGCTCCTTTGGGGAATAGAGCAGTGCGCAACAAGCGAGCGGACGAAAAATGACAGTGAAGCGGTGAATGCAAGAGGTACAGAGGAAAAGCTTTGCAGTGAGCTGTCAATGTGGCAGTAAGTGTAAAGTACTGTATGGGCTGCAGTGTGTCAGTTGCTATACGCTGCAGCTTCTCAAGAACAATAAAAGTCATATGTTGTTTCCTCAACAGCTGGAAAAGGTCAAGAAAGGCTCAATTTTGTTTATATCCATGGTATTTATGTCAAATAGCATCTTGTCATTAATACCTGTGCATCAATTATTAAAATCCTCTGGTAAGTAATTATAGCAGAGCTAGTGACTTGTGATTAGTTAAATTATATCTCCTTTTCAGATGAGTCTCTTAAACTGGTTGGTAAGAGAGATAAAGGAGGAAGTTTATAATGGAGGGGGGTAAAGGTTGGTAAAACTAATTATGGATGCAAACTAGTTAATCTTTTAAACTAATGATAAGTTTTAGGATTAAGGTTACAAATGCCTAAAAAGAATGAAGTAATTAGAGTTGCTGGTGCATTGTTGCCTATTGCTAAAGTAACGAAAAAAGAAAGAAAAAAGAAAAAAGTGCAGGTGAGGGAGGAGAGAGAAGCAAGAGAACAGCAAGGAGGACAGGAGAGAGAGAGAGAGGGTGATATGGTCACAAGCGAGGAGCGAGGTATCTGGAGGACGACACAGACCGTCTGGGTCACATATCAAACGCTCTAAATTAGGACACAAAAGACGAACATGAATAATCCTATCTATAATGATTCTAAGGTTATTTAATTTGAAGCTGTTCTGCATGAATACAGGCCGGGGTTGCATCGTCATGGACACCAGCACACGGGCACCGCCGCTGAAAAGAAAAATCAGACACTGTTGTGTCAGCCTTTGTTATGTTGTTCTGTGCATGTGTACAATGTTTCAAATACCAGCTTGTCGGGAGTGTGAATGGTTTTCAACCGGTCATTAACCATTTCTAATTGTTTTGCTGCAGTGTTCTTGTGTTTCATTTTTCTTCTTTTTCTACATGACACACTGGATTGTTAGCTCCATGCTTTTTCACAATGTAAACAGTTTTTCTGTAATAGTCTTAACCTGATGTTCCTCACCATGTTAATTCTGTATTAGAGTCTAATCAGGCTGTAGCATAACTTCTTTTATCTTCTGGCCATACTATTGAACAATTGACTGTTTACTGTTCTCATTAGTGATCTGCTACGCTCCAGTCATTATTCCAGCTGACAGGTCAGTGTACCCTTTGGGTGAGCCTGATTTGTTTGCATGCGTGAGCCCAATCATTAATTCAACCAGCAGACATAGCCCACAGCTTTAGAGAAGACAGAGTAGTGGGTACTTTATGCTGCCTTTCTGCACCTCACAAACCCATAATTAAGAACTTCCAACCGGGAGAGACACACTGTGGCCAATTCAGGGCTGATGAAATCTGATAACAGAGTCCAACCAAGGTTTTATAGGTTTGTAGGGCATTTTGCTGCATATAACACATCAAACATGATGCACAAGTACTTTAAAAGTGATGCCTTAATTATCAACGTATACAGAAATGATAAACATAATTTTTAATCATAATTTTTATTTTCAGTCCTTACTAGAACTGAGAAGCTTTTAGCGGTGAAATGATGAGAGGAGACAAAGTAAGCTCCTCCATCCTGCAGAAGGACCTGCATCGTGTTCAACCGCCTCTCCGTGTCAGCTATTTTCAGCTGCAAGCTTCTAACCAAACCTACTGTCACAAAAGTGGAAGAAATTGTCTCATTAAATGGACTCACCGAAGTGGTCCAAATGCTCCAAATGCTTTTGACATGTTTTCATTATAAAAGAGGGAATAAAGACAGTACAAATGTTTCGGCTACAAGTCTTCTTCACTGGTACTTACAGGACCTACAGTAAATATACTCAGACATATTATATGATTCACTGATCCACACAGTGGGAGACCATGGTCTGGCGTTTTAGCAAAAGAGATTGTTGATATATGATCATCTTTTATGTCTGGCCAAATGGACAATCTCATAGAAATCTTATACTCCAGAGGATAAGGGCTTCTACAGTAAGAAAAATAACAAGCAGAATAACAATGGCTCAGTGTCTGTTTATTAACATGCAGATTCATAAGTTATTTCCTAAGAAATTGGCGTAAGGCCAAAAAAATGCCCAATCTCACAACGTTAAGGATCGGCACCAAAATTTAATTGTTTTTTTGCTGGCCCTGCACCAAGTGTAGTGCAAATCAGTCCTACTGCCAAATAAACCCAACAAACAGACAAGAGTGAAACATGACTTCCTTAGTGGAGGTAATAAAGACAACAGTGGCATTCCAACTGAGCGTTATTGTTTATAACATCATGGAGACATAAATTACATCTGGAAATTTTTGCGCAGCATGTGAGCTGACAGTTGTATCACCTGTGTCCTGACAATGTTTCAATGGGAAAAAAAATGCAATTTTCTGCAATGCTTATATATCAGACTTTATATCAGACAATACTCTTCCTCAGAGACACTTGTTTCCAATAATTACATATGATTATGTTATCTTACTGACTTACTGTACTGTTTCTTGCCATGTAGGGTTTTAACTTTTGTTCCTCCATTGTTAGTATTTTTCTCATCCTCTTCTTAGTCCCCTTGAAATTCTCCCACAAATCTATTCATTTCTGGTTTATTCCCTCTATTCTCTACTTTTTCCTTTTTGTAAATGACACTTGCTTGTTTGTCTCCACTTCTCTCCAATCCTCCTCTGCTGTAATATTCTGCTCCTTAACCTTTTTTTTCAATTCCTCCTCTTTTCTGTCTTTTGTTTCCTATTTTTCACCTCATATCTTTCCTCTTTGCTTTTCTCTCTTGTAATTCTCTCCTCCATCCTCTCCTTTCCTTTTGTGTTCTCTGTTCCTCTCATTTATTCCTGTCCTCCAGCTCTCTTTGTGTTCACAACTATGCTCCTAATCCTGCACTTCCTTTGCCCATTCTCTCAACTCTTTACATATCGTCTTTATTTCCAACTTTATAATCTTACCCTTAAATTAACAGAGTCAAAGTAAGCAATAATAGTGTAACAGTTGCACTCACTCTCTGCCGGAAGTTTACAGGCAGCACCAGTGCAGGTGAAGCTTCCCTTGCACAACAGGATCATGTCTTATTGACAGTCTCCAGTGATCTGACAGAAACAAATGAGGGAGCGCTGAGTCTGCCACTACATACTGTAAATCGTGGGATGTAACAGGGTGATACTTCAAGGTCAAATCCAATGGATTTGCCACTGCTTTCAACTACAGTTTGCATGGTAGGGGGTGGGACGGCCTGCAAAATTGCACTGCACAGCTGGCAAAGAAATACTATGACTTGCTCCATCTATAGTTATAAATTCTACAGCAACTCAAACCTGCAAATTAAATAGCACAAAGATTACACTCACAGTCCATCCTCACTCTGTCAAAACTCACTGTTGGTTGCAGAATTTTGATGTCCATTAAATTTTGTTATGAACATGCTTGATTGTTCTGTCAGTAATCAGCTTTCACAGTTGACAGTTACTGGATGTGTTGCTTAAGATGAATCATGCATTTGCAGCCAATGTTTGTTTTTTTTCAGTGACACATTCTGTCATTTGAAGAAACTCAGCAAGGAACTAGAGAATAAAACAATCCTGTCTTTCAGAGACACATTTCAGAACTGGCCAATCCTGCTTGCACTGAGCAGTTTATTAGCAACACCACACCGCATAGGGCCTGTTGTTAGAAGACGCTGTAGTCATTTCTTTCAGATTCTGCACCATTTCAATATAATTTCTTCACATCTTTTCTGCAGATATGTGAGCTGTACAATTAATACGCTATGAAAGTTTGCTCAATTCAATTTAATGTTCCAGTGTAAGATAACTTTTGCTTTGTGACATGGTGCATTATTATGTTTGAAGAAGCCGTAAGAAGATGGTACAATGTGGCCATGAAGGAGTGGACATGCTCAGCAACAAAACTGAGGAAGACTGATTGATAAGTGACTGTTTTTGAAACTGTGGAATTGAAATATAACATGCTCACATTCATGCAAGTGCATGATCTTCATTAATCTGTTTTGGTGCTCCTTTGTACTTTAGTTCCTTTGTGGTTGAAAGTAGTAGTTTTTCTTCTTCACTGGTTCAGTGTCTTTCTCCCTGCCTGCCCTCCTTCACTGCTTGATTATAGGGAAAAAGGAAATCATAATCACTGTTATCTTTAGATGGCAATTATAGAAGCCCTCTCTTTTGGGATTTTTACAGAGAATCAATCTTCAACTCCCTTTGTTTTATTAGTTTTGAGGTACCTGAATGTGTGCCTATTTTACACTTCTGCTATGAGTCAATCATACTGAAGTAAGGATGGTTCAATTAATATTATCTATTACATGGCTTACATGACTCAAATGATCTCCATGAACAGAGTAACAGTTGGTGGTTTCTATTTGTTTGTTTTTTCCGATTTTGCAACATGCACCTCATTAAATCCGAGAGCTGACAAGTAAATTACCAGTGTTTTCTAATTTCAGGTATTTAACTATAATTAAAAGTGTTAAGTTTGTTGACTCTGAATGAACCCTGCTGCTTTGAAGGGCATGTGCCATCTTCTGGTTAGCTGTCATCGCTGATGAGATCACTCCAGCACAAGCATTTAATTCACACACCAGATGGTTATGTGGTAATTTAATCTAATGATTCCTAGTTGAAAGACAACTAGGCAGGGCCGCCTTGTAGCAAACGCAACATAGGCGGATGCATGGAGTGCAGAATGTCAGGGGGGCTGCAAGAATGCCACTAACACAATTTTATTAATCATCGTTACAGGAACGTTATCAACAAAAACAGCATTTTAATTAGAATAATATGCATATTGCACCCTGTCAGTGACAAGTTGACAACATGATAGAATAAACTCTGCACTTATTCTATGCACAATGTGAACTGAAGGACGAGAATGGAGAGGTATCATCAGTCCATGTGCAACATGTACTATCAACTGAGTAATGGCAAATGCTCAATGGGATCAGCTGAAGGGATGGACTATTTCATAATGAATACTGTAATTATGAACATTTAAGTGACCAAGGACAGAAATGGAGAAAAGAGGTGATCAAGAAAGCATCGTTATACATCATAAGTTGAATGCAGTTTTGTGTACTGAAATGCCATTCATAGCTAGCTAAGTCAAAGTCAAAGTCAAAGTCTCAAAAACTATAGCCTATAACAGATAAGTATGTTATAATAGCTTTTGAATACAGACAGAGATATGTGTTTGAATAGTAAGACAGTGGTGGTGGTGGTGGAAGAGTTATTTTATTTTATAATAAATACCTAAACAACAATGTTAAAATAAGGTCATGCATAAAAAGGCTTCAGTAAATTAATAAAGTATAAGTACTTGTTCCGTCCCTCAGAGTCATTATTACATACACTGTGTTTAGAAAGTATTCAGACCCCTTTACAGTTTATGTCACTTCTGAAATTGACATACATACATACAAACTGCTCTTGGCTGAAATCAGCCCGTTGTGGCTCCATTCTACGATTAAAGTAGCATCAACAAAGTCACTGTTAACAAAATCAGCATCTAATCTGTCCCTTCAAATTGTGTGTTTGGAGCAGCTGCTGACAGATGTGTATTATTGCTCCGCTCGTGAGTTCAGCCGCATCGGGTCCAGGCTGCTGGCACGGTCGAAGCAGCTTAGAAACTGTTTAAACGAGCGATCGTGGGCTATGAGTGGATTGTTACATTCACCAGAACTTGCAGAAAATAGATACGAGACAATTTACTCAAACTTGGAGCCAGACCCGGCCAGGCTACAGGAGAGATCAGAAATATGGAGGGGTCCAGGACCCCCATGAGAACCACTGATCCTGTTGAACGTACTGTAACCACTGTGATACAATAAAAAACAACAACATTGATCTGATTCACCGGCGTAGCGGTCCCTCTCTCCATTCACTCTCTAGCCCTCTCGACCACAGCTGCAAATGAAGTAGCCTATGGCCTATGAACAGCGCCACTCTCCATTGCAGCTACGTTGTGGTCAAACGTGGAATTATTCCAAAATCTTTTGAGCTGCATCTCAGTACGATGCTTCTACCTAGTGGCTACAATGTGACCTACAATTTCACGCAACGCGTGAATCATGCTTTCCGTGAGGGAAACGTCCAAATGAAACTAGTACCCACTGTATTACACTGGCATCATTATTCAAGCCTTGTTGCTAAGGCCTTGAAATTTAGGCTCCTCCTCCTGTCTATTTAAGGTCTCAAAGATGACAATGTACATCAAAGCAAAAAAAACAGACATGGGGTAAACTACCAGCAGAGATCCGGGAAAAGGCTAAAATTTCTGCTCTATAATAATTCTTCAATGAAAGAAGTTTGGAACAACTCTCAAGTTGGCCATTGGCCAAACTGAGCAATCAGGAGGATGAGTCTTGCACCTGATGGTCACTTTAACAGAACACAGATTCATGAAAGGAAGAAATGAAATTGAACAATTTTGTATAAAGCTGTAACATCAAAGAAATTGCTAAAGTGAAAAAGGTTTGAATACTTGAATACACATCAGTAGACCATTATTACTCCTGTGTGTGTCATGTTCCTGTCGAGCTGCTGAAGTTGGAGCATTTTGAACATTTTTATACACAGGAAAACGACCCTCAGATTTATCTGAGTGGGATGATAAATAGAAGAGGAAAGAAGAAAAAGCTATTGCAAATTTGTTTTCAGTTTTTGGAATTTGGACCTGTTGGCAGTTACCTCCACCTTATGCCTTGGCTATCTCAACTCAACTCTTTTGGTTTTCCATCACATATGAGTAAATTTGAGAATGTCTAGTAACACATTTCAATATTGTTATCACAATACAACTTGTGATAAATAAACAAATATTGAAGTGTACACATTTGCTGAGTGCAGCTGAATGAAGAGTACAGACAAAGGTCATTACTGGTCATCTCCTCCAACCTCCTCCCTCTGCTGTAGGTGCTGAGAGGAGGCAGCCGCTGTCTCAGGCTGTGGTTACATGTTTACAGAAGTTTCTGGCAAGTGAAGCTGCAGTCAACAGAAAGTCAACTTGCTCATAAATTGTTGATAACACTTCATTATTATCTAACATTAGCTCACTGTGCTCCACTGCGGTGGATGGAGAAGTAGCTTGTATACATACATGTGTAAAGTTTGTAGGACAGACATGTGATGTTGCACATTATAGTTGCTGTTTTCCCTCACAAAGGTTGTGATGACATTCACAAAGCTATAACTGTATAGTTCTCAGCTCCTGTTAGTACGTTTTTTCCCCTCGTCTCCCAAAAAAGAGAGTGTGAGAAAGAGGCTGTAGAGTTGTTGTTGTTTTTTCAGTTGCTCCAGCATTCATCTTTTGCTATGTATTTATTGCACAAGTTAATGTCACAATGATGATGAAAGAACATATTTATGTATAACATATATCTATTGGTCAGCACTATCATGCACTTCTTCAGTATCACCTCTGCCAAAAGAGATTACAAAAGAGAATCTTTCCTACTGTGTTGTTGTTGTTGTGGTTGTTATTGTGTTAGATGAGACGTTCTGAAGAAAACCATCATTTTCTAAGCAGCAGCAATACACCACTGGCGTAGTCTACATTTTTTGTTAGTTGTAGTGTTATAGTTTTAGTATGGTAACCTGGGAAACCATGCCATTGTCAGTTCTCTGTTTGATACCCTTTCAACATAATATTCTCCACTGTCCATATGTGTCACAATGAAGACAACACAATAGCCTCTCACAAAGTCACTTAAGTGCTGTAAGTGCAAAGGTTATTGCTGCAATTGCAATGAAATCATTTATACAGAAAGAATATCATGTGGTGGAGTTACAGTATATACACATATGAAATTACAAAGACTACACATTTAATATAAGATACTGTATCAGAGGCCACAAAGGCTAAAACCACTGGTTTAATCTTGAATAATGTGTTGAGTTATAAATGCTTGTATAAAATCTTCATATTCAAAGTAACCATTAACTAAAGCTGTCAAATAAATGTAGTAGTGCAGGGAGTACAATACGTCCCTCTGAAAGATATTAGAGTTTAAGTATAAAGTAGCATTAAATGGCCAAGTCTTTGTGTAACTGAACAATGACAACAGTGCATGTGCAGCAAAGGCTTAAACCTATTCTGTTCCACTAAGGAAATTTTGTGTTAGTCATCAATACATGCAATAGAAATGTTTCACTCTTTTTTATAAATACTATATATAAATGAAACCACAAAACATACGCTACACATCATTCATAAATCCCATCATTCATGTCAGCAAAGATTTCACTTACTGGCAATATTACACTTATAATGATCATAGCATATAATAAACGCTGTTTCCTCTCACATGTTAAACAGTTCAATGTCATCAGTATCGGATGTTATGAGGAGATGGAGGAATTATCTGTAATGAAGTCTGTGTAAGACAAAAAATGTGTCACAATTGTAAGATTGTGGCGAACTGACTAATACAGATGGATATTTTAGTCTCTTAAACAGTTGTGTTGTTTGCTCGAACACTGGGGCCATGATTGAGCTGTCGGCTGGAATACAGTCAGCCAACTAACTAAATAAAATCTTTACAAAAAAACAAAACAAAAAACAGTACAACTGCCAGCACCACCACGACCAATCCAATAGAAGGATACACACAGACACAACTAACACAAATAACATTAATACAACTATACGTAAAACAATTTCCTTATCACTTTCAGTTAAACTAACTGTTCAGCTAACAGCAGAAACATCCTTCAGGGTCTTAGCCTACAAGCATACCAGTGAATGTCTGATAACATAACAGCAGATAATAGCCTGCATTTCTGTTGAAGCTACGAGCATCCCACTATGTCTGGAGGGGAGGTGAGCATAACAGCTGTGGTGCCAGCTAACAAGCCTGTAAGTAATTGGTGGCAGTGCTGTGGAACAATCCATATACACACACAGCAAACAATCAGATCAGATAAGCAGGATTTGTTTGTCCTCTCTGTGGTTTCCGGCCATAAAGCAAACTTTCATACAGAGCCACTAAGAGATGTCTTGTATGATCCATTCAACCTCTAGCCACTTTCCATTTTCATGTGAACTCATCTCTACTGCATTTTCCCCCTGTAGCGTGATGAATGGAAGGTGGTTCAGTAACTTGCTTTACTTGCCCATGTAGTCTAAGCTACCTTAAACAAAAATGTACAGTTGTCAGTTCCTAAACCTGTATAACTGATTCTCCAAATGCACATCTTTTTTACAAACTTTTTTACATGCAGTTTGGCATACCCTGTAGAACTCATTTGTCATAGATTATCTCTCCTTAATGAAATATTTGCAAGTGCTGGAACCAGATAAAATGTTAAAATCGAATTAATATGCAAATAGTGACTCATTTACAGATACTGATTTAAAAGGGAATTTTAACCACAAAGACTTTAACTGCTTAATACTGATGTAACAAGTAAAAGCTGAGGCATGCCAAACCTAAATTGCCTGCTGGAGGCCTGATCGTCTGAAGACTGAATATTTGACTGGTGATTGTCATAATTCATATTGTCACTTGGGATCCAACAATAACAGAGGAAGTAGGCCAAGCTTATGTAACACGTTTGAGGCTTTGGGAAGCAGGTGAGCAGCACAAAGACGCACACTTGAGCAGGGCCAGGTAGAGTACACAAAGATCATCATCTAACACCTGCTGAATGTCTTGCTGTCACTTTTCTTGAGGCAAGGCTGACTGAATATGCAGATACATTTCTAAATATTCCTGCTTCACTCTAATGTGTCATATATTCACACTTGGCAGTTGCCAAGTTCAGCTGGAATAAGCATGCACCATTCAAACCTTCACTTGAATCCTCACTTCACACACAGAACACTTGATTCAAATAAGATCACACATTGTTTGGTTTTCCACACATAGATAGAGAATCAAACTCCAACGACAATTAGCTAGTCAAGATGATTACACATACATCCCACTTCCTTTAATTATTTCCTCACTTATTTCTTTTCCTTGCATCTTGATCACTTCCACTGACGTGCAAGGAAAGATCCAAGGTAAAGATGCAAAAAGAGAGGAATGGAGGAAATATTTTTTTAGAGACATGAGTCGTGCTTTCATCTACATCATTATCTGTGATAGTGTCAGTTTTTAATGACAGCTCCATAGCAATTGAGTTTTTACTTATTATGCACTGTCCAAACAATAATAAGGACTTACAGCTACCTCTTGTGTCGGGTAAATGGACATTATGCTGGTATAGCATTGATCAAACTATAGTGTATACATGTACATGACTCATGGAGAAATTCTGCGTCATATTACTAAATGGAAATTGGCACAGACAATTAAAAATGTGTCTATTGCTGAAAGGCGTCACACTCACCTCATCTCCCTGACTATTATATAACCAGTGATACAGCCTGAAAGAGAAAAAAAATCTTCCTATCCTTAAATAAATATATACACACACACACGCACACCAACCTCGCACTAATCCTCTCCTTTTGTTTTCCTCCTGATTACATGGCTTCCTACAAACACAGAACCATGCAGCATTACAACAAAAAGTCAATCAAGCCTAACGCTGGTATGAGCATGTTTTTACATATCCTCCCCATGGGAGTATCATATCAGGGCAGGCATTATGTGAATTTGCACAGTGTAAGGCCGCATGCTCTAACTGTTGGGGATATGTCTGTCACTGCCTCTCTAGAGGTTATATCCGTTAGGAGACCATCTGTTTATTTTGTCCTGGTATCACCTCTGCTTACACTACCTTAGAGCAATATATTATCTGAAAAGGCGTAAAATGACTTTTGGATACAGTATTTGCCAATTTATTTGGAGGAGAGTTATCCTCCTTTTCATTCTGTTCCTATTGCATACGAATATTCTGTACCATTATGTCAGATAAAGTGTTTTACGCTCTGTGCATTTATGATATATATACGTATATGTGTGTGTGTGTGTGTGGGGGGGGGGGGGGGGGGGGGGGTGGCGGGGGCGTGACACAGAATTGACAGCTGCAGCTTTAATGGAACAAACTGCTCATGATCTCTTACATGATTTTTTAAGGCCCACATCATGATTTGATTTTGTACATTGTCATCACCATCCCACCCATGCTACTGCTGTCACATCAACAGACTTGTGCATTCCAGCATAATTATAAGAAAATCACAAAGTGACATAAACTTTATCACACTTTTCACAACAGAAAATCTAATTATGCTTCATCAAAAGGCAGGCTTTATGCACATCCTGTCTGCGTTGACTGATGGATTGGATTGTCAAGTACAATGAAGTATGTGCACTTGTCTACATCAGACACTCAGTTTTTACCGTCAGATGGAGATAAATCCAGACTAATACTCATCATTTTCTGCAGATACCCATCTTAGACTGGCTTGTAAACACTAAAAGTGGGGTTCTCCAAAGAGGAAACATCCCTGCAGTCACGTAGATTGTCATTATGTAACACAAGTGGTTATCTTGAATTTGAAATGGATGATGTCCCTGCACTTAAAAGACCTCTATTAGCCTGCCAAAAAGTGCAAAGATTGCCAAAGATGATGGAAAATGAATATCAAGTGCAATACATCATTCTTGTCTGCCTAGTGATATGGCAATCCCGGGTGGAAAATTAATTTGATTTCCACTACAGCCTGACACAGTGAGATGAGCAGGAGGAGCACTTTCCATATTTTTCCACCAGTGCTGATCATCACAGTGTCAAGAGTCCTAGATTTTGAATATATTTTCACATATTTGTATTTTCTCCGTTTGTTTTATTCAATTTTGTGTGATCTCATTTTTAGTGTGGACGTTCAATAGCACAGCAGGTTAACATGAACATATTATTTTCTTCATAACCGCTATAATATTCAATCATTTCTCAAAGCTGTCTAGATACCAGGATAATAGGGGTATTTATTAGGTGTAAATACAATCATGCAGGCTGTAAGGATTGAAAAACACTCCACATAAAATGAAAATGGCCATGGTTGTTAAATAAAGATATAAAATGAAGCATTCAGTGCAAAGGACTGCCTCATATACTGTACCTATAGCTATAAAATCCACTTGAAAAACAGATGAACTAAAGAGCAGCCTTGATATGACAACTTAAAATGGAACCAGATGGAAAGATTGTTTGTGGTTAACACGGATAAATAAACCCCCAAAACCTACAAGCCTATGCATCAGGTGCACCAAATACATTCAGCAAAACAACCCCATGAATGTCAAAATAAGATCACCATGTGTCTGAGGCTGGGAATACAAGGGTGACTGGTTAATTTGATGATGCCAACAAGCTGTTATATGTTATGCAATCTGCCTAAAGCTACAGTTATATCAGCAAAATGTGTGTCTGCAACAAATACAGTATTACTGCCAATTCTCAGTTAATTTGTAAAAACTCACCTGTAATACAGCCACTAATACCGTCCGCATTCTTTTTTTAACCAGCCCAGCTTGTTGTGTACTGCAGCTGCAATGCGCACTTATATCTATACTTCTTCCTTATTTCTATTGTGGGAAAAAAAAATCAGTGAAATGGACCAGCTTCTTTTGTAATGCTCCCTGTATTGCTCAGCACTGGACACAGTTCAACAAAGCGCCACTCTCTAAACTCACTAATTAATTACCTGTCAATCACGCAGTGAAGTCAACACCGAGAAAAGGGTAGCAGTCAATATTTAGAGCAGTAACAAAACAGATGGAAACTGTTGAAAACTGAAAGTTTGAAGCAGGGAAAAAATAATGATGAAGGTCTCGCATAATTAAATAAAAAAAAAAAAGTCTCCCTTGGAAAAAGTTAAATTCATACTCGCTCTGTGACTATGAAGAATTCTATCACTGGTATTAGTCAAACAGCTTAGCCAATCTGACATCTGTTCCACTTCCCTTCACTCAACAGACTATAATGATGATGGTAGTAATGCTTTCTGTTTCAATGACTTACTTCCTCAGCCACTTCTTTCAGTTAACCTGGTTATACGAGACCAGTTGCACTATAGCAGTGGTGGGAGGAATACATTGTAGAATTTAAATCTTATCTCAGCTTTAAGAGTGTAGTTCATGCTTGAGTGACAGTAGGCGGTCATGCTACCAATTAAGGCAAATCATGAGTCTGCAGTTGATGTTAATGTTACATCATATCTGTACATGATTTTTACATCAGTCCCAAGTATTTTACAGATGTAACACAGTGGATCAAAATTATTTAGATCTCAAGTATGATTTAAGTCACATTTTCACATCAGCTGCAAGACTCGACAATATTCCAACAGAAACATAGAAAGCAGTGTCTATGAGTGTAACACCGGAGCAGTGTGACAGAAAGAAGGATGACTAAAATAATTAAATTTCATCTCCAGCTAGCCTTAATAACTGTGCATGTTACTGGTGAACAAGTGCGCTGCTCTGAGGCATGCTGAAATGCATGATGAAAGAGACAATTAGTAGTTACACAATCAAAGGGAAACATATCAGCAAACCCAAAAGAGCAGAGACTGATTGGAGAATTTATTTTTGTCATTAGAGCTTGGCAAATTAAATCAGTCCTTTAGACCCATCTTTCTGAGCACCTCAGAACCCAGTTATCATTCAGCAGACAACATCTAAAGGTCTAATCACGCCAGTCCCACAGCCTGCAGTCAGTAAGAGCCTCTCCATTCACATGGTTCTTAAACTGCATCTGTGACACTAGAATCCCGAGGGCGTGCTCTCCACAGATGCTGCTGCCAGACTAACTCTCCCGTCTACAGTCCCTATTTGGAAGGAGGAGATATGCAAAGAAAAAAGAACAGCCTTCTTTATATCCTTGACAGCTCATTACCACGGAAACAACCCTGGCCTGGCATCACTAGCCAGTCCCCTCACTGGAGGAAACAGACAATAAAAAAAAGAGCATTGAGGAGAAATGAAAGTGCAATATTACATACACTAACTGGACCTTTAATTAAAAGAAGCTTAGCAGAGTGTAGAGGTCTGCTATATTTTGGGCACCATTAGTTTCCACTACTGTGGTATTAACACTCAAATATGGTAAAGGGCAACACAAAGTGCCAGAAAGAGTGTCTGACACAACAGATAAACATGACAAATCTGGCATGAGCAGACAAGTTTGTAGGTCCTGTCATGGTTTGGTGAACTCACCATTTTTAATGTTATTGTTCTTTGTTCAGGCATGGAAATAAAATGACAAGGGGATAGTGTAGACAGGTGGGAAAGCCTTAGCTGGATACAGTCCATGCATAGAGAGAGAGAACATTTTTTTTCCCCATGCAGGGAACTTTAACCTTGACTGTGGCTGGGCAAACAATGAAAAATCTGTTTAATTATCCACATTCAAGTCAAGCCCATAAGTATAGTAAGCAGCAGCAAAAACAACTGTAATCCCCTCTGTTTGCTGTAAAGAACCAACAATGGTTTTCACATGGAACAGGGTAAACATTTTAATAAGTAAAGGAATTTGTTTTTCTTTCTTTTTCACAATCTGAATGTGTTCTCACAACATAGTCATTTCAAAATGAGACAAAGGATACAAAAACCAGAAAAACCACTGTACTGTATATGTCTACGCTCGTAGAGTGTCTGTACTTCCCCTCACTTTAAATCATGGCGAGTATTTTCTAAGGTTTTAAGGTCTATTCAATCACAGTGAAGCAGAGCTCTGATTTAACCTATGACACTAGCCTGTCTCCGAGTGCTACTCTAAAGATGTTTTTTGAGATTTAGATATGTATATTTTTTCAACCTGCAGTTTCATAGGGACCTAGAATTAGGCTTTTGGGGTGTGATACTGCAGAGACACAATACTTCGGAAAAATCATTCTCCTTGAAAACTAAATTGACTCCTCTGACACTCAGCTTGGAGATGTTACTGTCTGAGGGTAATGTGGACTTGATACAACATGCTTGAAGTTATTTTGAAGCAAACATTGGAAGACTTGCAAAGATTTTTTGTTTGTCAGTGGACTCTGCCAGAATCCGGTTTTAGCATCTCAACTTCAGAAAACTGTCCTGCCTGCTAGTTGTGGAAGTAGGTCAGTCTTTTAAGATCAACACATGCAAAGATTTTCCTTCATAGCTTTGAGCAAGGAACCATGGTGTGTCGTTTGGCTTGTTCAGTAACATTTTAAATGGCACTCATTAAGTGCAATCTCTGATTCTGCGGACTGGGATGTGTTGTTGCTGAACTTACAGCACGGGGAAAGTATCCTCACACTGAGTCAGTAAATCAGTTCTGCATTCACTGAAACTGGACATACAGAAAAGCAGAACAAAATGCATGCCAGAATACCTTCAAATTAAATAACATTTCATTGTAGATAGATTTATTCAGCTTGTCTGTTGTATCTTAATTATAGGTTTTGACATTTATCAGTATAGGCTATTGCATTTAGTTAAAAAGTGTCTTAAGATAAAATGACAATAGAGTCAACTGACAGAGTGCATATTTTACATACTGTACATTTACTGCCCTATAGAATCCTAAAAATCCCAAAAATCATTTGTAGCCCATGTGAAATTTTAGTTGTGGTACTCATAATCTGAGTGAATATAGCGGAAAAACTGGAATATCAGTCAAAAGGGACGAGAAGCAAGAAAATATCTGAGTCACTGAATGTCCTCTCAAAGCCTTTATCATATGGATCTGAAACTAATAATAACTTCTGACTTCTAAATATTCCTTGAAGCTAATCTTGACTCGTCAGATCTTGACTCGCTGAGAATAGTGTGACTTTTTCTTAAGCTTTAAATGTCTACATATGGTTTATGCAATATGGAGTACAAGAGGTTAACATAAAGGGTTGAAAAGCGGTCCCAGCTGGGGTGACCACTCTTTTGCACAAAAGAAGAGTGGGCAGCTGAGAGATACTGGGAAAAAAAACCACATTTTTATCTCCCTAAATCCTGACAGATGACACACCCCTCCCAGTACATCAGTTAGCCTGAGGAGGTTGTCTGAAACCTGGGACTGGAGATTTCCTGCACCCCCCAGTTGGTGTAGGGTTGCACGGTATACCGGTACTAGATTGGTACCGGGGTACTAACGCATTTAAAACGGTACCATACTGCGCTTAGATGGGACCGGTACTTTCATTCTGCGCCGTCGGCAGCGGTGACGTCGCCGCGTGAAGTCGCCGCATTGTAATTTGAGCCGCGAAGAGCGAGAGAGCGAGAGAGCGAGTCACAAACGAAGCAAGGTGCTTTTTATCATTACCGTTACAGCGCCACCTGTCCATGTGCCTGTGTTTGTGTGTGTGTGCGCCGCGCGCGAGAGAGAGACGGCCGCCACAGCCTCGTTAATAAGTTTTGTTTTTACCGCGGATCACCACTGGCTGCATGCTCTCTCTGTCTCTCTCTCTCTCTCTCTCTCTCTCTCTCTCTCTCTCTCTCTCTCTCTCTCTGTGAGTGAGTGAGCACGGCGAAGCAGCGCTACGCAGAGATGAATTAACGGAACGATATTGCGTTGATGGGGGTGGGGGGAACAGAATCAATTTGGTCTACATATGGGAAACAATAGGTGTATGTTTGAGTAACATGAACATTTGTGTTTCATTCTATAAACTACTGATAACAATTTCTCCCAAAAATTACAACTGGTCAAAATAACAAAAAAAGATGCAGTGTTTTCAGACCACAAATAATGCAAAGAAAACAAGTTGATGTTCATTTTTAAACAGACATTTTTTTAATTTAGGAAGAGTTCAGATTAATATAGATGGAATGTTAATCCTGCAGCAGCAGTAACTGTTTACTGATTTCCTGTTTTATGGTCCAAAATTGTTCTATTAAAATAAAGCCAATAATGACATTTTTTGTGTTCTCTTTTTATGTGGAAAAGTACCGAAAAGTATCGAAAAGTATCGAAAAACATGTTGGTACCGATACCGGTACCAAAATGTTGGTATCGTGACAACACTAAGTTGGTGAAGAGAAAGTAAGACAGAAGAACAAGACCATATAGCAGGCTATCACACACTGCTGAAGAGTGAAGTGGCACAGGCCATGGCATGCACCACAAGTAAAGGAGGGAGCATCATCTCTGCCTGCAGCAAGGGCTGAGGGACAGAGAGGTTTAATCTCATTCAAGCCCCTACATGACTTCACCATACCTGCTTCCCCTCTTTCTGGTCACTAATGTTGAGCAGCATAAATCACAATGTGATATTGGTTAAATATACTTGATTTGTCTGATATAGATTTACTAGAGTAGTCATCCATGTGTCATCTTTTTGGAGCACAGGTTGATTGTTTTGAGGACATTATGCAATCACAGTAAAATATGTATGTAAATGAGAGCGGTAGTCATGGTGAATGAGGCTTATTGGGTATGGTGGTGAGTGTCAAGTGCATGCACACTGCAGTTCTTAGTGGCAATTCATAGAGTTACTTACCACAGTTAAGTGCTAGTGAATGAGGGTTGTTTTGGGAATGGTCCAATGTCTGCAATTATAGACTATGTAAAATAGGCACAGGCTAAAATAATAAAAACCACTTGGAAATCACCTCAGTCACCCTGGATGGATGTGAAGTGTTGAGGGCATGGACAAATCTGGATCTCATAAATAAGCTTAAGGGTGTTTGTGAGCCTTTTCAGTCAGCCAGGCCATATGGTGATGGAGCAAAGCTAATGTTTGGATCACTGCAACACCAGGCCAAGGAGTTGCCAGTCTGGAAGATCTGATTCTGTCCTGGAACAAGATCTAACAGAATCAAACACGGTTTAGATTTTAATTTGGTCTGTGCCTTCAAGATTCCTATGTTAATCAATGCCATTCACTTTCTAGCATGTAGATGTCATAAAATAACTGAAGAACATTGAAGCAATTTACATGGGTGTGTGTTGCTGATTATTAATCTACATTTTGAGGCGTAACATTTAGACCTGAATTCTGAAGGTTTGATTTTCGCTCATTTCCGAGTCAACGCGGGCACCGAGTTGCCTCAGATTAGATGCTGATTTTCTACATTTACAGGCAACATTCCCAGTATGTTTGAGTAAGGAGGAGTGTGAAGAGCTGAATTTAAACAGCATTTCATCACTTTTTGTGTATTTGTTGTCACCAACTTTACCCAAAGTGCTGCTGTTGGATAGCACTGTCAGAAACATGATGCACGCCTTTACCCTTCACATTCTTTAACTCCCACCCATATTTTTGTGCCAAATGTCATGAACTGATGTCTGAATTTCACTTCATGGGGAGTCAAAATCCCTCATGTTGGCAGGAAGCTTTAACCGCCAACGGGATATGTTTAGTAAATAGCAGCAGCAAACATCTGGTCCTCTAATTTTAATTACCCTCTGCTTACAGCTGGGCTTTGCTCTATCTTCTGTAATGAAATGTTCTTTATGAAATTTCATGACCTTTTTTTGGAAAAGGCAGAGATAGATGCTTAGATAATTTTGTTATATTATGTTACATTTATCATATTATGTACTGTTCCAAGAATGAACTTCAATGCTCAAATATTGTAATTATCCTCCTGTTTTCCACCATCCTGCAAGCATTTTGTTTGCCTTTTTCATGTTATGTTGTCTTTCACTTCACTTTTTTGTTCCTTGAAATATTTTTGCTCTATGCAGTAGATGATTGACAGCGTCTTTGGTTACAAAAAACAACACACATACATGCGCGCGCGCGCACACACACACACACACACACACACACACACACACACACACACACACACACACACACACACACACTTTTGACTTTGCATTCCACAGAATTTTTATTTTTCTCACATCTTCAGGAGCATCTGCAGATACCTCACAATCCTTACAAACATCAGGTAATATGAAGTGTATTTTGTACTTTTGTTGTCATTTTTTGGGTTTGTACATGTTAAATATTGCAGATTTGGTATGCTGTGGGGAAAACAACACTCACATTTTTGATTTGTGCCACTCAGTTGTTCCACATGTTCTAGTTTTGGAACAGTGGCAAAAAGGGCTCCATGCAGTGGCTAGAGTAGCAGACCTTTAAAGTCAGCACAGCAATTGTTTTGTACTTTCAGCTGACACTACCAATTTTACCCGGCCTTGTTATGAAAGTGTGAGAACAGGGAGGGGAGTCAGGGGAGAGCAGGGGAGAAACATGGCCTGCGAGCAATGAGACGAGGTTGGAGACGTGGGCCAAGAGCAACAGAGGGGCAGATGTCGTAGATCATGACAGTTTCGGTCTCTGTCTATTTGGAAGGAATCACTACTGTGCTAATTGCTGATTGCTGCCCTCTTTCCAAATCAGTTTCCTCTCTGCTTGAGTTGGAGAGGCTCTCTTACCTGGGATAAATCTGAATTAAAGCTCACAATATCTCTTTCTTCAATTTGCTTCCACTGGATAATATCATTCACTCAAACTCAGCATCTAAAATTATGATTGAAACGTTATTTTAGAACAATCACCATGAGATTGGTAAACAGGGCACACCACAGGCCGTGAAACATATCAACAATCATCAGAGTAAAACAGCTCATAACGGCTACACATAATTACTCTCTTTATTATGTCATGAATGGACAGTCTTCTGACATCTGCAAATACATATTAGATTCCCCTAGGCTACACTAGTGGATTATTATTGAATGTGAAGTATTCCACCTCATTACTTTGAAGATACCTTGCGAATGTCAGCTCCAATACCAGGCCAATTATAGTGGCTTGCTATTGCCCTGTGGGTTCTCTCTAAGATGTCCACCCAAAACGGCTGTAATGAAACTTTTTTGTCTGCAGAGGACTTGGGCAATACGCTCGCTCTCATTTCAATAGTGTCTGAAGATGTAGTACGAATCTCTTTTTGGTATTTTATTAAATACATTTGATAATTAAGGGTACAACCATGCCTGGAAAATTCTACACTTTCAGACTATTGTCAGTTTGATAGGTCTCTGTCCTTAATCCTGCAGGTGTTCGCCCTTCATTTTATTTCAAATATTTCCTTGCTGGCTGACACTTTAGAATACTGCTTATGGAGAAATACATCCAGCACTTTTCACACTTTTCTGGGGCCCATTTTTCAGGTGTGAACAGCCTGACTGCTGCTACACCTGCCTACTTTTACCTCTATTCTGCTTCAACCCTTTCCTTCTCACTGTGTCTGTATAAGTCTGACTTTGTCACTGCCTGTGATATAATTGTACACCTCACTAATATCTAATTTAAAGCCACTCACCCTCTATCAGGCAGATCATTACAACTGGTCTGAAACCTTGATAGACCTTCATTACAACTTTTCAGTGTATATTGTGCAGATTAAAGGGATAGTCTGGGGTTTTATGATATGGGGGTTGGGTGAGGTAGTCATGCATGGTCCGTACATCACCTGCATTAGATCCTGCAGTGTGCTACTACTTTGAGGATCTAACCAGGAACACCAGCAGACTAGCAGAGCTATGTGTTGCTGTGTGTGAGGCCACAAGGAAAAATGTGATATGATCACTTTTAAAATCGTCCACTGAAACAACCCCTTTAAAGGGCATATAACTTGATAATTATTATTGTCCCACTGGCCTGGACTGAATAACTGAACTGTATGGCATTTAAGCTGGCAAAGCCTGTCTTAAGGAGTCGCTGCTCTACCTGTAGACTGCCCATCCAAATAACTTTGCCAAAAAAGTAACTGGAAGAAACAGCTGAAATAGTGAGGCACATTGTTTGCTTTGGAGCATCCATCACATACCGTGTGTGCACTTGGTTGGGATTCAGTCAGTCATTCTGACAATTTTTGTTACCAGCTGCATATTGCGTGTCAAGTTACCTTGCATTATGCTGCCTTAACGCGCTTGTTGGAAAACTCAGAATAATATTGTGAACTCTGAGGGACCATAGCATCACAAAAGAAGAACATGAAAAACATATTCTACTAAAAAACATGATGTTGTGGAAACACTTGAGTTATGGACAAAAAATTGACATTTTCTTTCTCTTCTCTCCATCACTACCCACGATCAAACTATCAAATTGATAGAAAACAGGGACAAAGGATCCACCTCCCATAAACAGACCAGCTTTTATCATATAAAAGAGATCTACAACCACACTGGGGGTCAAACAGTCAACTCCACGCAGGATAAACAAATGGCACTAGGAAAAATAGAAAAAGCAGCCATAGCAACTTCAGACAATCCAGTGTCTTTCTTGTTCTTATTATAGTCAAAGAACTGCTGTCTCGCTGGCTTTAGTAAATGCTCATTTTATTGCTCAGTAGGCAACTTATATGGCTGAATTGCGGCATTGGAGGATATAATACAAAATCCACATTTCTTCTTAATATCATGTTTAGGATCTTCAGCTTTATTCATTGTTTTTATAGAGAGTTCCTTCATCTCCAGTTGAGACAAAAGGAGAAGATGGAACAAATTACCTGCACAACTTCAGCTGGTTAAGTTCAAGCAAATGGTCTCCAGATACAGCACAACTCTTTATAGGTCAAGTCTTAGCATTCTGCTCATGACTGGGTTGATGTTGAAGTCAAAATGTAAGAATATCTAATTATTGAGTCTCAATGACTATTTGTCTCAGGCATAATTTATAAATAAGGTTTCTTTGTTTTGTTTTTGTTTGTTCTTCTGTCTTTGACAAGTCTGGCCAAAAATACAACTGAAAGTTCAGTTGTATTGAATGTGCTGGAAGGGGGCATCCATTTTACTTATGTGCAAAACTAACTGACCATTAATGCTCAGTCTTGTTTGCAGCACGGCCAACCTGTCGCTCAATGACTCTTCTGCAGAGAAAGTATAATCCAGCACTGTGTTTACACTGTGGGAACAGGTTCACTAAATCTCAATCTTTTGGACATACAACATTTGTCTTGCTGTCCTCAGCTGACCAGTCTTGGGACAAGTCTTTCTTCACCTTTTCATATTGTCAGAGCAAGTCAGCCATTTTCATAAACATACACCAATTACAAAAACCATTAATATCCATCATGTTTTGTCATAAATCATATAGCTGGACAGCTACTCTGACTGTAATTATTGCTGAGCAAGACGCAGAAGTCTCTGATTAGGTTTAGTCATTATTTCCCTCCATGTGATTAATCTCAGCTTTGAAATAATAAATGGGGAAAATGAACCAGTTCTATGTCAGTGCGTTTGTAATTGTGAATTTGAGCGTGACATATTATGAAGCCAAGTTTTGACAGAAATCTGTTTCTGTCAGTCTCTTCTTTCCACCTTCTTTCTGTCTGCGACAAATACAATGATCAATGCTTTGACATGTTGTTGTTTGTATCAGAGTATCTAAAAATATCATGAAGCCCACAAATGTCAAATTGAAATCCAATCATTTCACTGGCTCCCTGTTTCCACTAAAGTATTTAAAATACTTTTGCTGAATGTCACAGTAGGAAAGAAAAACATTCACCAGTGAAAAGGAACAGGTAATATCAAACTTTAGTTGGATAATTTCCATTCATTTTATTAAAAATAAATTTTCACATCATTAACCAGTGCTGATTAGTAGCATTGCTTATACATTAACCTCACTATACTCACACAATTATTCCCTTTACCAGAGGACAGTTTATTTTCCAGTGAGACCACAAGTTTGGATGCATGCACATCATATTAATGCCCTGCTTTGTTTGAACACTCATTAAAGCAATTCTTTCAACCCTTACTGAAATTACACACGCTTTAGTGAATTATATGTGCATCACACTTCGCCTTCAAGCTTCAGTGAGCAGGGGATATCTTAAATACTAATTGTTAAAGGTTCATGTTCTTGCCACTTAGTACCAGGAAATCTCATTTGGATGTTATAAACCCCATTCAAGAGAGCTCCTAATTCAAATTCAAAATGTAGACTTCTCATCATTGCGAATGGTTGTATACTTTAAATTGTATTGATCTCCCAGTTCAGCAATTTCTCTTCATTATGGGAGTAATCAGATTTACCAAGGCTGCATATATGAGATTAAAAAATATCCCGCACCTTCCAGTGGCAACACGTGGGGCCCTTCCTTATGTACAGCACTGGCACCCAGACAACGCTGACTAATGTCTTCTGGCACACAGGATTTTAGGGAAATCAATTTTTGCACAATAACTAGCCCAGGCAAGAATCTGCCCTGTGAAATGAAGGAAAGCATATTACTTCTAATGCAAACCCTATTATCAAAGACACACAGTCATACATTATTTAGTGAATGCCAGTTTCACAAGGCTGGTTCAAAAACAAACATGAATTATTCATCTGTACCCTGATTTTCTTGGTATTCTGAATGTAATTAATATTAAGAACAATCAGCTCATCACAAATCAAACACTGTAGCTGTTTTTTTTTCCTCTAATGCACCAGGTTTCCGAAGATGATGACAGTGATAGAATTTCATGATTTCTATGCCTAATGGGTGTTCAATGGTGGTGTTCATTCACAATGAAGGGGGGATCCTGCAGGTTTATCGATTCAAGTCCAGGTTAAAGGTTTAGCCATTATTCTGCCGCTGAAAGGGGATCACCCTTTTTGCCCAGAGATCAATGAAGAGCCTTCAGCTATAATTACCATGCACTTGATGGTGGTATTATTACCATGGCATGCATTGGTCAAATTGATTATATTGCTCTGTCAAATTCACACATATGGAAATACAATCACTGTTAAAATATATGTCCATAAATGCACAGTGACATATTACAGTTTTCTGAACATGTAGTACAGCAGCACAACGTCTTCACAGCTGTCGACTACAACTGCTCATCAAATCATTACACCATCAAGCAGCTGTTTACCAAAATGTCAGAGCTCCAGACTGCAAACAAAAATGCGACACAGTTAAAATTGTACATGGTAATGATGGTCATTTAGCTCTTTTGGTGCCCCCTCTGCACAGCTACTGTGTTAGTGATTGTGACTGGAAAGAGCCCTTTTTCTTCTTGACTGGCTCATTGGGTGCCTCACTGCATGCACTTTCAACTAGTCTTGTGAGCTGGATTTCTCGCAAGCTAGAATCCATTTTGCCAGGCTCCAAGCTATTTGCTTTTGGCTGAACCACAGTGGTTCAAATCAATCAGCATCCTATGAGGGAAGAACCACTCACAGGAAGGAGTGACTGTTAACAACAATGGCAGCTACATTCAGCTGCTCCTAAAGTATCAGTTATATCAGAACTTCTCCATTGGAAGCACAGCAAAGAAAAGCACTGAAGGCTTTTCTTTATGGGAAAGATGTTTTGGTTCTGCTCCTGACTGGCTTCAGATGTCAAGAGCAGCGTTAGAGTTTGCAACTGACTCTGGTAGTGGGGAAAAAAATGGAAAGGATGCAATATGTGATTGGTTGAAGTTACCCCATGAAAGATGGTAACAGACAACTCATCCAATAGCATGCCAAGTATTTGTGAAAGATGATTCTGTGCAATAAACAAAGGCAGAGTACTACTGAGTCAATGGTCAATACGAGTATGAGGGGATTGCTGTAACTGTAAACTTGTTATCGGACAGTTTTATTGGCCAACAGTTCAAGCTTGAAACTTTGACGTTGCACAAAAACAGTAAGAAACACATAACCGGCAGGGACCAATACCTCCAATGAAACACTCAACCTCTTCCCACTTCTTTTCAGCAGCCACATGTGGAATTGCTCAGTGGTGGAGAATGAAATATTTGCCAGTCAGTCCAATAATGCCCATTTCTGAAAATGTCTCTGCATGTTGCCTTGATAAGCAGCAATCTTGATCACCTGGTCAACTTTTTAAAAAGCAATGAGATTCACTATACAAGGTTTTAATAGTGAAAATTTGTGATTTAGCTTGCATCTAATTAGTAGATTTATGATATGAATTATTCACCGATTTTTTTTTTTGAGTCAATCTGAATTAGTTGCTTTAAATTCCACACACTCACATTATTCTTGGAAATCTGTCCAAATAAAAAATGGATTTATAGCAACTACCAGTGCTTTAATGGCTACTGAAATTGCTCTAACTGTTGTCTAAATGTCACAGGCCACAATCCAGATGCCGACTCATTCACATGAGGCCTGGAGGGAGCGTGATAAAGGTTGCAAATGTCAGTTATGTCTGATAAAGTTTGGAATGGCAGATTTCTGTTATCTTTGCACTTTAAGTTCCTCCACTGAACTACATGCACAGAAAAAAACTTGATGGAGCCATCTAGTCAGAGACCAAAAAATACAAACAAATGAGAGGCAAAACAAGAGAGTCATTACTCAGCTCCTTAAAAATCCATTTACCTTTTGTTTATCTACCTTTCCCTTCATTGTTTGGTTAGCTAACAGATTTCATTTGCAAGCACAATAGTTGTGTGGGTTTCCACCACAGGTTTCAGTCCATATCTATGCTCTTTCTCCAATACATAAACACTGGAATGAGTCAAACCTCATATAGTTGAAGTCTAAACTGTCTTTTCAACTGAAATACATGTCATTAAGAAATGTGGAAAGGCTGATTTCAGTGCACCTTTATTTTCATCCAGAGACTTCATTATTACTTTATTGTAATTTGTTTAAAATGCATGGGACATAGTGGACCCAATGCTATTGCTTAACTGTTTTATTGGCTTATTATATTAAGTCAAAGTATTAAATATTTGAAGATTTAGATTATAGCTACCCTCAGTGGAAGTGAGACTGCTTTAAATCCCCTCAGCTTCAGCTCATGAACTCAAAATTTACAAAAGACTATTTCACCAGATGTTATTCACAAAAAGCGGTGAACATGAAATATTTTCGTTAGTGGAATGCTTGGTTTGTGGTTTTACACAAGGACACAGTGTGGACAGATGGGCCCAGCTTAAAGATCAGTTGTTGCTTTGTAGACAGTTGAGATCCTCATACTTACTGGCTGCTTTAGGGAAGTGTGATAAGCAGTCTGTATTATCTCACTGAACCCTGCCTGCCCATTACTTGAATAACCATTGATGAATAACTGCAAGTTTATAGGCTGTCACACTGCAGCGAGAGTGAGCGTTTACAGCCATGCTTCAGGCTCTGTGAAGCTAGGTGAAGGACTATTGTGTTGAATCACAGTGAGGTAAAAAAAATTAAAAAATAAAAAATACTGTGTATATTATAAAATTACAATGTGCTATACTAACTTGCAGATGTCAAATTGGCACCATGTCTACTAGAGACCTTACCTACCTCCTAACCCTAACCCTTTTGATCATTTGATCCAGACCAACACAAACAGTTGTCTTTATTGGCTATTTAAGAACAAAGCAAGAGCAGTACACATAAACGTATACATGCCACAGAGGTGACTTTTCCAGCTGTCAACCTGCATCATCACCTCATAATGGATTTACACCTGGAAATCAAATTCCTGTAATCGACAACACACCATGCTGCACTTCACTATTTTCTCATTTACAGTTAATTTTAATGTGCAATGTCACCTCTCCAGTGCCACCAATACTAAGGCTTAAGAAAGCGGTCACTATATTTTACCTTTGCCATACTGGTTGCATATCAGAACAAAAACCAAGCTATTAAGTCATTGACCTCTGAACAGAGCTCCCCAATAGACTTTTGTAGTGAGACATAGATCAGTGTAACACCTTACAACCATTTCTGAAGCTTCAAGTGTCCTCAGGAGCACAGTTGCCTCATTTATTGTGCGACTGAAAGAAATGTGGAAACAGGAGGACTCAGCAAAACTGAGTAACTAGTCAAGAGGGGCTCTGGTCAGGATGGTCACCAAGAACTCAAGAACAGTGACTCAAACAGAGCTTCAGAAGTCGATAGAGATGTAAGACTCTCTCAGCAGCACAGTGCACAGTGTCAGTCAAGCCTTTAGGTAGAGTGGCTAGAGAGTTTGAGCCACTTTGAGTAAAATGCATGATAGCTGCTTTGAGGTTACCAAATGGTATTTAAAGGACTGTGGGAGCACTAGAGGAAAATATTCTCTGGTCATTTAACCATCCATGCATGCAAATTGAACCCTTTTGGCAGAACTCCAAACACTATCTCTGGAGAACACCAGGCACTGCTCATCACCTAGCTAATACTATAGTGAGGCATGGTGGAGGCAGCCTCATGTTATGAAGGTGCTTCTGAGAGGCATGGACAAAGAGACTGGTCAGATTTAAGGAAAGGATGAATGTAGGCAAATAAAGGATGGTCCTTGAAGGAAACCATTGTCAGTCAGCGATGACCTGAAGCATGCAGCCAAGACAACGCTGGAGTGGCATCAGAACAAGTCTCGGACTGTCCTTGAGTGGCTCAACCAAAGCACAGACTTCAATCCCATCGAACATCTGTGGAAAGACCTGGAGATGACGGTTCACAGACGACTGAAAAAGGCAGAGCTTGAGAGGATCTACCATGAAGAATGGGATAAACTGTCCAAATCCAGGAGAGCAAAGCTTGGAGACTTACCCAAGAAGACTTGAAGCTGTGACTGCTGCATAAAGCGTTTTTACAAAGTAGCCTACTAAATTAAAGGTTTGAATACCTGCGTAAATGAGAACGTTTTTTTATATATATATAAAAAAGCAGCAAAAATACATGTTTCAATTTGCTTTACCACAGTTAAGTGAAGAGGACTGAAGCCAGTGCTATTTCTGCTATTACAAAAATTACTGTATGTTTTCAATCCATAAATACACCTGAGTTCACTTGAAAACTGAAAGCGACCAGGTCATCCAATCCAGTTGTCTGGACCGTACCATAGTTCAGTTGAAAGGTTTCACATCAACAGTTCAGGATCAAACTAATAGGAACAGAGTTCAATAGACCTTTACCAAACAGAGAATACTGTATGTGTAATCACCATATAGGGGCTGAACGCTGTGATATGCTCATGGAAAAATTAAAAAATGCTACAGGACCACAGTCATACCACAGTAGTGCCTTGTGGTACAACCCATTTTTATTTCATATATTTCTAATTGATTAAATCAACATTTGGAAATAATTCTTCAAAATGTTATTGTAACATAACTTTAAGGAGAAG
The DNA here is from genome assembly GCF_905171665.1 of Trachurus trachurus. NCBI lineage: Eukaryota > Metazoa > Chordata > Actinopteri > Carangiformes > Carangidae > Trachurus > Trachurus trachurus. Next base: position 12,112,288 of record NC_139903.1, on the reverse strand, counting down.
GGCATGTTGTTTTGTACCTTTTCAATGAAAAATTTGAAATCAATTTTCTTTTTAATTACCCTTACAGATAATAAGGCAATCATCCCAAAGTCTGGTGACAACTAAAAGCCTAAGTGCAGTGAGATGACGGAAGCCCAAGGTCACATCTTAAATTGCCAATTGACTGATTGAGGAATTGTAGAGGAGCAACTGAAGCCATACGTTAATGCCTCTGACCAAAGGCTAAATTGAGAGAGCTGATTGTTAGAGGTGGCACAGGAAGCAACACCAGAACATTATTAACTGCATGCTTGATAGTTTTGTTGTGTCACAAATTTCTGTGCCAACCTGTTTGCGTTGCAACCTTATTTTCTCAGTTAAAAGTAAGACAGACTACACACTGAAGTGACATCTTGTATATGCAAGAGTAGGGTGTGGCACACTTGTTATACTGACAGTTGAACAACGTTGCTCACAAATCTGCCTTTTCAGCCATAATTCACAAACACTTTTTTTAAATGCTGTGCAAATCCAATCCAATAAAATGAAATCACTGTAAAAGTGCAAAGAAGAAAGTTGTTTGTTGAGGCAGCAGTAAATGTTGTTTATAATTATTATAGAGTACCTGGAAATCCTGGATAGCTTTCTTGTGTTATTAGGTCAGAAAGTGTTTGAATTATTCCTTGGATTCTGCCCTTTTGTTTTTACATAGAACATGGCTCTGGATATTAGGCTGCTTATATATTCTCTTTCATGATTTTGTGCAAGAGAATGCCTTGATCACATGCTAGTTAATGGGGAGACCCTCCTTATTTATGGCATAAGATGCTGGTGCAGGAACAACACTGTGCTATTTAATTTTTTCCCCCTCTTTGTGTTTGTGGGTAAGCAATTAAAATAACTGGGTCACTGATTATTGAACTTGTGCTTGCACACAGCAGCACATTGGTATGATACAATATTGGATCATTCTTTTGATGGCTCACTGTGGAGCAGGCTTCATGTTTCTCGATGAAAGGAGGGCAAAAGAATAAGGTGAGAAAAACAAGTGATCTTCTGTTTATTGCTTTCCTGATCCTCCTATGAAATGAATGGCAGAATGTACTGTATAGTGGAGTGGTAAGTGGCCTGTTGCCCCATGAAAAGTATCAGAAAGCAGGCTGTACAGCAGAAAATGACTTGAGTTTAGCGGTTGTGTCAAGGGTTTCTGGTTGGCATGCAGAGCTGACATAAAAGCCATCATCTAAAAAAGACTCAGCTGAAGAGCATGGCCAAAAAATACATTATTTTAAGTACCCCTATCATGCAAAACCGGTGGAAGTGCTTACTCATATAATCTCACCCACAAGCACCAACGCCACACCAGCATGAAATTCATAACACATGGGCCCCAACAGTGACTGGAGTTTGAGATGACTGACAGCCAGTGGGACCTGTACAACATCCCAAGGCAAACCGATTACCGCCCCCATCAGTATATGGGCTGTCACTGTTATAGAGAGACTGTCAGACTCATTCTCTGTGCCATCAGAATCAAATGCGAGCATCAGTCTCCCAGCATCAGGGCTGCTGGGAGCGGCAAACACCTCATCTTATTAACCCATTAAGCTTGCTGTTTGATGTTAAATTAATTATTATTTAGTGATCTTTGATCTCAAGGGAAACATCACTGTACAGTAGTTCCTGCTCACTGCCTTGATCCTAGTCTTTTTGTTTGTTCTCTCTTGATTAATAGACATGGAAACTAACAGACTAAAAGACCGATCGATAGTCTAAATCGATGGACTGACACGCCAATAGACAGACTGACAGACAGATAAATGGATAAACAGACAGGTATTTCACTGTATGCTTAAAGTTTTCAAGCTAATAGCACATCCCCTAGATGCCTGGAGTCCAGGCAGGTTCTGTCTGTTATCCAAACAAACTTACATCTCTTCTCAGCTTCCTGTCTCACAGCCTTGTTTCCTAGGTAACCATGTCAGATGAATTGAGAGGGGGACTGACGCCCTCCAGAGAGCCAATCCTCTCTCATCCAAAGTTTGTCTCACTTTAGGTCATGTGACACCTGTTCCCATGACAACCAGGTTGGAGGGCAGTCTGGATATCTCTTTGATCAAGGAAAAATACCACACATGCCAGCAAGCAACCCTGAAATCAAGGAGTGGATGCAGATATGCAATGGCTGGTAATGGAGATGTAATAAACTCATGCCAGATGAGTCATGAACGCATTTGCCCCACTCTGGCATAGGAATAGTGTGGTCTAGCCATGTAGTATACACTATGTGATGATTGCAGAAAAATATACAAATTTTATATATCAAAAGTAAATTTGACATATTTGAGCAAGCCTATATTTTAGCTACAATGGCTTTGGTGGAAGAAAAATAAATACTGAATTACAATGCTACCAAGCCACTGTTTTTGATGTCTATCATATATGAGCCCCATATAAACCTTAAAATCATAGCTTAAAACGTACAAAGGGCAGGTAACATGATGCTGCTAGAAAAAGATTGAGTGGATGCCTTTCTTGTCAGCTCACAGCAGCATTAATCACCAGCAGCAGAGTCACAAAACAGATTTTATTTTGTGAGCAGGTGGCCTTAAAGCCTTAAAGGTCTTTGGTCTATGATAAGCATTTGGCCTTTCTAAGCCTTTGAGCTCTCACAAACAAAGAACCATCCCAAACCTCTGGGCAGAGGTAAATGGTTGACTTTTCCAAGCCTTTTAGTCTGCACAAAGCTGTTGGAACGCGTCCATCTGATAAGAGGTTCCCATGAGCATCCTTTCAATAAAATATGTGACGGGAAACAAATTAGCTTAAGATACATTTCGTTATATGGTAAGCCTAGTTATTTCTCTGCTCTATAGTTGTCTCAGAAATACGCTAACATTCAAAATTTATATAATATAAATAAATATCTGTTTAGAACAGTTCCTCCCATCTGATGAATAGAAGTCTTGCTTGACATGATGGAAAATGTTCATTTGTGGTTGATGAAAAGAAAATAATAGATCACTCAAAGTAAGGGTTTGCAAGTAATGTCATGGGAAAACAAATGCAATAGATTTATTTAGCAGCCACAGTGTTTTCAAGAACCTCTGAAAGGATAAGGCAAGTAAAAACACACACTTTGATCTGTGGCCCAGCCCTGCCCTGGCGAAGGACAAAATAAAGTCTTGAGCTTGGGCAAAGTGCAAATTCTAATTTAATCAAGGCCACAATAAACTCCTACAGAGGTCTTAAAGAAATTGAACTTGCCTTTAAAACCATCCATATTTAAAATCCCAATAAATAGAGATGTTAAATTAATTTTAAGTGGCCTGAGGCAAGGGTATGCAAGATTAGGTTGGCCGTTTGGCCTATGCCTCTGGCCAATTTATCAAATGGTGTGCCTGAACTTTGAGATAAAATGATCCCTAATTTGATGCAGTATAACATGTTCACTCTGAGAGGAGTATTTCATTAAAGATTCAACACTAATTTAATGACATGACATTTCAATTACCTAAAAATGCTGAAAAGTTAATGATGTGACGCCATTAGCAAAATAATATTTGATGTTTTTTTTTCTTTTCTTTTCCTTTTTTTTTTTTTTTTTGGTGTTGTCACAGACAATTTCTAAGTGGTAAAGGAAATTCACAAGCCAACAACTGCATACACCAGAGGATGACTAACAGTTACAAAGACACTGAAGTGGCTTTTACCTGAGCGCTCCAAAGGCAGAGTTCCTGTGTTCCTGTATTATATAACTCAGTAAAAGACACAATACACATTTTATGGTAGATTGCTTGTAGGTTTAGTGACATTAAGAGAGAGTTTGGCAAGGACCCTTGAATGGTACAGTATAGGTGGAAGTCTTTCCCCCCATCTGTTTAACATTAATCAGCAAATGAATCTGGTGCTTTCTAATCTTCATTTAAAGATTGAAGATAAGATTCATAAAATGATTCATAAAATAGTCCAATATTCATCAACGTTCAACATTCACACACATACACATACTGCAGAGGCAACTATTCCTTACAGTTACGTTGAAGCCAAAGTAGGGCTAACCGGGACTGGCTCTTTCAAGTCATTCAGCTGCTGCATCAGTTGAGAAGACCCTGTACTTTTTGGTTTCATTCCTCAGTGCAATGCTTTACACTTCAATGGAGGAGCAACAGTGTGGCAGGAGTTAAACCAACATAAAACTGCCCATTATAAGTCAATGCCACAAAATCTGCCATTTCTGTCAGCTATCGCGATACTCTCAAGGAGACACTCCATAGTGCAGTAGGATTTTATAGCTGAGCTGAGTTTGGGGTAAGACATGAGATGATATGGAGTGATGATATACATGTAAATAAGCAAGGCCCAACATCTGACCAATTAATACAGAGAAGATGACATTACCCCACCCCTGGTGTTGATTTGCTGACAGAATCAACTGAGGGCGCTGCCTGAGGACAGCCCAGAGTCAAAGTCAATAAAGAAGTATTGTGGCTTGTGTGTGTGAATACTAACATTAACATTATGTTGCCTCAAATATACAATACAACATATAACATACACACTTTATGAGTCAAGAGCTTAGCTTCCCATTAAGCTGGAAGCACAGACACTGACCAGCCAGTGTCTCAGTATGTGGACTTATAAAGACAGCTCCCCTGAGCAGCACAGTCTGGTACCCTGCTGTACCAAAACAGTACTGGTGGCTGAATGTCACACAGTTCATCTGCTGAAAAAGCTGACCAGAAGGCTAAGGCGAACAGGATGGAGCTCTTATACTGCATTCCTTTTGAACTCAGCAGTCCATAGCTGAGTCAAGGTCAGAGCACATTCATATATCTGCTGGTCAGAAAGATGCTCGGAAAAACATGTCACTTTAAAGCTTTTAAATGACAGTGATGTGAAATCAGATCTTCCAACTAATTTCAAAGGGGTCTATGTAGTCACCGTATCAAATAGAGCCACTCATTGCAAATTGCCTTGAGGAATATTATGCTTAAGATAACTTAGACAAGGTGACAAGTATAATAGATACAACAACACTAGTTACCAATTATGCTTAAATATAACTCTGTGAATCTTCGTATTTCAGCATTTGAACTTCTTACTTGTGAAGAAAATCTGGGTTGGAAACACCACGCTACACTTCACAAGCTTAGTTTTCACTACAGGATGTACTTCTGACAACTTCAACCTCCCGAGTTCAAATGAAATACCTCAACCTTGTAAACAGCAAACATACAAACAGAAGCATGAGTCAGTAATCAAAAGCACAGTCTGTATCTTCTTTCAACCTCATCTGAGACTGACTTTTTCGTAGATAGCTTAGGAGAAATCTGACATTATTTGCATACCAGGTGCAATGACTTTCCCGTGTGGAAATCAAGAGTAAAAGTGAGCTTTAAAAAGGTTTCATGTTAAAGCAGAAGTAAGCGGAATGTTTGTGTTAATATAAGTCTTAAATAGTTATATCTTCCGACGGCAATCACTTATATAGAGTGTTTGGTCCGAAACACGGGTCTGTCAGTCACTCTGCTCTGCTGTAAGACGAGGAGAAAACTTTCCTTGTATCCTACAACCTTTGTCCAATGAGGAGAGAGAACGGCATAAAGGGGCGGTCCTCTCTGTGTGTGCAGCCAAGGGATGCACGTGAATGTGGTGACGTAGGGACGAGGGCGGGGACTGCTAACTCCATCGGCTGACAGGAAGTTAGCCAAAACGACCGTATCGCTTACTTTTGCTTTAACATCTGAGGAGAGCAAGCTATTGTCCATGTATTTTCTAGTCAAAGCCTGCTTGGGCCAGAATGCAGTTATGAACCCTAATCATAAGGACCTTAAAGGGACAACGAGGAGTTTCTATTCGGTTATAAAAAAGTCTCACGTTAATATGGATGAATCTCCGCTACCCACACTTGTTAATGGGCCCATTTTCGATAAATATATCGTTCTGTCTCTATCGTTATTTTGTTATTATTACACGGCTCTATTGAATGCTGCTCTCTGATTGGTCCAGCGCTGCGTTCTGCGGTCTGTTATTTCTGTATAACAGACCGTCGTCAAGTATAACAGACCGTTGCTAGGGACGCCGCTCTGATCAGCGCAGCACAGAAAAGAGAAACTGTGCAGGATATTTACATTGTGTTTCATTTTTACCGTCATTAAACAGCTCCGGACTAATAGTGATGTTAGATAAATGACTGGTAACCTGTTACAAGTAGAGTGGAGGATCCTTCACATCGCTGCTGGAAACCAACCCTGCTGATCAGAGCCTCTGACCCGGTGTCACAGCTCTCCTCTCGTCTCGGTGGCACCGCGACTCCGCGACACAAACGCACCCCGTCAACAGTAAAGTTAAGTTAATCTCTTGTTTATGACGGATACGACTACACACAATACACACATTTTAACACGTGTATGGTAATCCATCGATCCACTGATTGATTATCAAAGGCTTCAAATGCACGAACGGGAGGAGGCTCAGCAAAACAGCGGAAGTGACCGGTCTTGCAGATTCGCTAAATGCAATTTTAAATCGATGAAAGTCGTGTTTTGATCAACATTATGTTTCAAATTAATTATTTCACTCGTAAACCGTGTAATAAGCGGGATAATGTACAGTTGGTCGGTTGTTATGGAGAAATAAACCCCTTCATGTTGAATGAAACCCCTCCGCTTCGCGTCGGGGTTCCATACAACCTGTCGGGGTTTATTTCTCCATAACAACCTCCGAACTATACATTATCCCTTACTTATTACAGTAGTGGTGGCGGAGATGCTGGTCGAGCCGACCAGCGTTTTTTACTTTCGGTTTCGCAACGAGTCATGAGAATAACGCAGCTGAATCGCCGTTTATGGTCGGAACTACGACGGTATGTGAACCTCTTTGAACCTCTGACTTTAATTCTTGATGAATGAAAACATGAGTCCGTCTTGCGCCGGTCAAAGAATTTTACGGTGCGCGCGGAGGCTCATAAATGTAGTGTGAAAACGCTTCGCTTTTCCAAAACTCCTCGTTGTCCCTTTAAAGACCCCCTCTGATGAAAATTGTGTTTTTTGTGCTTTTCACATATTCCTGTGGCATTTTTCTGATGTTAGAGGACATATCAGCAGAAAAGTAAGTGCAAAATTGCATTTCTGAGTTTTTCTACAGCAGAGCAGTGCAGTCTCCGCCCCCCACTCAGAGGTGCATTACTAATGAGCTACTGGTGCTCTACAGAAGAAGAGCCCTGGGAAATGGTTTTGTGATTTTGGTTAAAAACGTCATAAACACATTTTAAAAACCACAGAGAATGCTTTACAATAACGAGAAAGGATGGTTGGAGGGGGACTTTAAGCATATCCAGTTGGCTTCGTGAAGCTCTAAGCGACACCATGGTCAGAATGGCTACAAATCTTCAGACAACACAAGCTCAAGTTGAGCTTGCAAGATGTAAGACTGAAAAATGTAGAGGAAATGGTGCACATTTGTTAGATGTCAGAAAGCCAATATATCACTGCACAACCTCTAGACCGGTGGCTAATATTTTCTTTCTTTCTTTTTTTTACTGAAATACCAGAGCATTTTAGTCTGAACTTCACCTCCTGTTTTATTTTTTATTTTATATTTATTTAGTTGTTTATTCAGCTCATTTGAGACAGTGCGCTCAGTTTGTTGGTGGAAGAAAATTGTAAATGGTGTGTTATGCCACTAACAATCTGTTACTATCCATCACATGAAAATTGCTTGTAAGAGAAAAAAGAAACGATTGAAAGTAACATTTTGGCAGAAGCCACTGTAAGTACAGTGACAGCATGCCAAATGCTATTCATTAAAACAATGTTACAATGTCATAATTGATCATAGTCATCCTTGGCTTTTCAATTTGAGGCTGCTGGAACTCTAAATGACCCTCTATATACTAACAGAAGATTGAGTAAAAAATATATATTTTAAATTCATGATAAATAGACAGTATGCCCTCTGCAATTCCCTCCCACAAGACAGTTCAGTTATTCAGTTAAAATGGGTTACATTAGGCAATAAACAGATTATATTTTCATACTGATACTGCCCTTGACAGAGGAAGAGAGTTATTATGCGATTTGTTTCAAGCATGGCAGAGAGATCCAAGAAAAATGTTCAAGTAGTTTTGTGTTACTTCACTAAAGAGTTTCTTCAAACTAACCCTACCCCTGACACATTGAGAGTTTCCACAGTTGGCTGTGTTGTTTGTCACTTAAAGTAAACAAGAAAAGGCTAGTCCTCTGGAAGACAACACCCCATATGAATATGCAGGTCATTTCTACTGTATGGACAAAACAGTCATGGAAAAAGTCATTTAGAATACTAAAACAGATCAAAGATTTGCAGCATTTCCTTGCTATTAAATAATTGATATGACTGGAAACTATTCCCTTACATATGCTCCAGTCATGTAAGGTGCAGACAAGTCTTGGGAGCAGAAACACGGACACCGGAAAACTGAGCACTGTTCAAGTAAATGCCTCTCAAGTCAGGGCTTGTGGAAGTGATTCACACTTATCTTATTACAAATGCCTCAAGCACAACCATCAACCAGGCAAACAGGCAGGGTTAAGCCATTAGACAGACGAACCAGCAGCAAGAGTCTCTGGATTGAAGACCCACTGTTGACAAATATCCACTCTGCAGAAAGGTCAATGAGCAAGGTGCTGACTCCTTACCATATACTGAGCTGCTCTTCGGTCTGCATGTGTCTTCTAGCAAGTTTTTCAGCAGTAAGGGCAGGCCGAGTAACTAACTTTAGGGGCACAAAGAAACTTTATCAAATATAATGTTTATTTTCCAATGAAAAGATACAGGGATACACTAACAAGCCAAAATGATTTAATTTATACAGTATGTAAACTTTTCTGACTGATATAACAGTGATTAGTGACAGCTGATACAACAGACCATTTACTAAGTGATGCTCAATAATGTCTGAGAAATTGCTGCTGAATGTTTCATTTTTTTGTCCGCTTGTGTCTAATGATTCTAAGTATCTCAGCTTAATGAACATATGGCGTTGTCCCAATCTCATTTCACCTCTTTGTCATTTCTCTTATTTATTCTCTCTCCCTGTTGTCAGAGCAAAGAGTGGCTCGTGGAGAAAGGGACTGAAGTGTGACCTTTCCATGATTCCTTCAGTGTCTGCAGCTGTTCTTTTGCTCTCTCTCTATTTATTATGTGTTATGCAGCATGGACCCTGTTGCCACTGTTTCAGTGTTAAGTTGCAAAGTTACCAGTGTTTCCCTGTCCGGAAGCCAAGCCACAATCGACAGGCATCTCTCTCGTTGGCTCCCTGTCTATAATCCTACAGGGCTAGGGTATTGTTAGAAATTATTCAAACTTGAAATCACCAAAAACAGGCCTTAAAAAAGGAACTTTCGTGCAATTCACAGCACCACCAGCTGGTACCATTTCTAGCCGCCTTTCTTCCATGTTTTATCACTCCCAAAACACATCAAAACATGTTGACACCAACCAAAGCTGTCAAGTCTTCACTAGACAAGACAGCAACAGTGGGATATGGTCAAATCTCATAAATTCAGCAGGAGCTTTTGGCATTTACCTTTTGGTATTATAACCATATTATTGAGGAGAAGCAGACTGTTCCCTCACCAGCCCTGATTAAAATATTGACACAATCCCCCATATTCCATGTAAAGACAAAAACAACAACAGAAAGCAAGAAAAAGAAGAAATGCAGTTTTAAGCAGACCTTTGATGGTATTAAGTTCTGTTGATGAAGGAGAGGAGGTTTTTTGGTGAGTACTGATGGTAATTTCTAGGGCTGCCAATGACATCTATTTTTCTAACAATTAATCTTTTTTTCTCCAGAAAATCCAAGTGACACTCAAGTATGGTCAGAAAAGCCCAGATTCTGGCCTAAACATTTCCTCAAACACTTTTTTCAGCGTAATTCTATGGCTGGAGCAGATGAGTTCTTACTGTTCCAAGGACAAAACATAAAAAAAAATTTAAAAAAAAGTTGTACTACAGCAATACTTACAAATAAAGAAATCCTTCACACGATTGTGACTGATCTCAGTGTGCATCAAAGGCAATATAATTACAAAATAACACTGGATAAACAGCCTTATAGTGAAGGGATTTGAACTGTGATGTGTTTATCCCCCCAAAGTCAGACAATAACCAGCTGCAGCGGTGAGTATCAATAGGACTTTATCAATGTCTTCTTCTTATTTTTAATGATGCAGCTCTAAATATTTCAAGTAGCAAAGCAGGCAGGTTTGTCTCACCCGGTTTCTCGGTTTACAACAATCTGACACATTTCTAAATCTGTAGTGAACTGACAAAATTAGTTTGACTCGTATAGCTACAATACAGACAGTTTCATGTTGTTTTGTAGAACACACTGGAAGACAGCGGACAGAACAAATGGAAATATTACTGTTTTGTTTGTTGCTTGTAGAACAAGTGTTTTGATAAAGTTCTTTTTCCATTCCGTTATTTAACCAGGTTCTGTATCCAGTGCAGGCTGTTTGCTCAGTGTGTGCTTGTGCATATGTCTCTATACATTTGTGTCTCCCAGAGAACAAAGGGCAGAGAAGCTTTACAAAAATAAATGATATATAGAAAATACATGTATGTATATGGAATATATATATATGGAAGTTCATAGTAACTGACTGACAAAAATAAATGAATATGTGAAACAATATGTCAACGTAAGATAATGATGTTGACTAATTTTTATAAAATACATCATAAAGTAATGATTCCCTGCAGTTGTCTTGTGACTGATGTATGGTGCATTTCTAACATTTCCCTCTAATTACCTCATTATTAAACAATGATTACTTACTCAGTTCTTATGTCTTAAAAACAGCACTTAAACTATGACCACCATTTCAAATTATTATGACTATAGTCATATTATGAATATTGTCTTCAAATACTAGATTATTTGTACTGAGAGAATGTTAATATTATTATTATTGTTGCTGTTGTAAGCACATATTAAACATGTCATCCAGTCTCCCTATAAAGTGTTACACAAAGAAATTTAATTGTAGCTTAATTGTTTTTCCTCTCTAATGAAATATATTGTAGCAGAAGACACTCTGGGCACTTGTGTGTACAACAACTGTGAAACATAAAGTCAGTGCAGCAAATCACTGGGTCACCAATTTAACACTTTGGGAGTAGAGTACTGTGTTGCAACACGGCGTGAAATAAATATGACCCTAGTGAATCTGTTTTGTTTTTTGTATGTGTGTGTCTCCAATTAGTTGTCTTTTTTTCTTAATTTTCCCTTTAAAACATTTTCAATAGTTTTACACAAAACTACACTAAACACAGAGAATTTCTGGCTAGGATAAAGGTGAAGACCTAAAGGTTAAGAAATCATTAACACCGTTCCTGAAGGCTGGAAAGCCAGAATTGTAGAATGCATTTGCTCTAAAATCTAAATCATATTCTATGAAAAATCATTTGGAATGCGTCTTTAAAATATTTAATTTTAATGTGATTTATAGGATGGATTTTTTTTTTCAAATTTGTTTTAGAAATGTGGTCACAGACCCGCAGTGCAAGAAAGTTACTGCACAGATGACTTTCTTCCTGTACAAGAAGTTTTACCATCTCTACTGAAAGGTTGGCTTGGTTGTGTGTGAATCACACCTCAAAGTCTTGTGAGTGTATAAGACAAGTGAGACTTGGCAAAGTGTAAGTGTGAAACTAAAAAGTGGTGCAGAGTTAGTATAGAACTCTTGGCCATTGCTTGGAAAATATTGCAGAACAGTTACAGATCTCAGCTGTTCCCTATCAGAGGAGAGAGTGCAGAATGTCTGTGTTTTATGCTGCAAGATACCTGTTCATTTCTGAACTTCAAGCACACAACAGGCCCCTGTTCTTTCAATGTGTGTTAACTAATCCAACATTCTGTTATCAGGCTAAAATAATCCTGTTAATTCTCATCCAGCCAATTTGGTTCTTTGAACAGGGTTTTAAGATTGATTTGCTAATCCTGGATTAAGTTATCCTGCATAGCAAAATGAGTAGAGGGTTGAAACCATGCTAAGCATTCGTTTGATTGCCTGAGAGCTGATTGTGTGATTGCAACTGCACAAGGTTGGTGTGCTGGGAGCCCTCCCAGCATGCACCAGGGCAATAGATTCATAAACGTAAGTCTCATTTTATATGTGTTTGTGCACTGTTATTTGTGTCAGTTGTCCTACATTGTGCTTCACAACATTTCTTCTGTCTCTACATTAGTTTTTTTTAAATCATTTAGATCAGATATCCAGTGAATATTGGTTAGACTTTCAATAATGTTGCAGGAAGGATGAGATTCTCCCTAAAGATTGTGTGGAGGAAGTTTTTGAATACTCAATCAAAAGTTTGTTATGAAAATAAAACTTTTATAAACCGTATTAAACAAAAAACTGTTTTAATTACATAAACAACGTACAGATGTAATTAATCATTTATAAATGTAAACATTTTAATGTTAAATCAAAAGCCATACATTTTGGGCTCAATGAGTCTTTTGATCACCATCTAAAATCTGTTCTTTTTTAGAGTGCTTGTATTTTTTTCATCATCAACACATAATGAATTCTCAATAGCCCAGATGTTCTCATCAATATATTAAAGCAGAAGTGAGTGATCCGGTCGTTTTCGCTAATGCTGCGTTCCAGGCAGGCTTTTGAAATCGTAAATTACAGCTTCAAGTCACAACTTACGACTTTGTAGCGTTCCAGGCAACCCACTCGTGTTTTTCCGACCTGTTTTACCGGTGAAAGTCACTATAACGGCCACTCGTAACTTCCGACTGGTGAACTCGTACCAGATCGAACTGGTACGACTTCACGGTCGGAAAAATACGAGTTTCCTTGAACGCACCATAACAGTCCTCGTCGCTACGTCACCACATTCACGGCGTTCCTTGGCTGCACACACAGCCCTGCATGCCGTTCTCTCTCCTCATTGGATAAAAACTGTAGGATACGATAAATGTTTTCTCTTCGGCTCAGAGCAGAGCAGAGGGACTGAGAGACCCGTGTTTCAGTCCAAACACTCTATGTAAGTGATTGCTGTCGGAAGATATAACTATTTAAGACTTATATTAACACAAATATATCACTCACTTCTGCTTTAAATTAAAGCAGAAGTAAGCGGAATGTTTGTGTTAATATAAGTCTTAAATAGTTATATCTTCCGACGGCAATCACTTATATAGAGTGTTTGGTCCGAAACACGGGTCTGTCAGTCACTCTGCTCTGCTGTAAGACGAGGAGAAAACTTTCCTTGTATCCTACAACCTTTGTCCAATGAGGAGAGAGAACGGCATAAAGGGGCGGTCCTCTCTGTGTGTGCAGCCAAGGGATGCACGTGAATGTGGTGACGTAGGGACGAGGGTGGGGACTGCTAACTCCATCGGCTGACAAGAAGTTAGCCAAACGACCAGATCGCTTACTTCTGCTTTAATTATAGTTATATTAATTCATTATTATTTCATTATGAATATTAGAAAGCAATCCATATCCTCTTTTGGCTTTTCATGCCTTTATTTGGTAGTACAGTTGAGAGACACAGGAAATGGGGAGGCAGAGAGAAGGGAAATGACATGCAGGAAAGGGCAACCCGATGCAGGATTCGAACCGGGACTGCCTGCAGCGAGGACTCAACACATGGGGCACCTGCTTAACCTCCTGCGCCACAGAAAGCAATCAATTTCTACCTGAAAATTATAGTTCACTCCTGTGATTCAGCCTAAACCAGCTACTGTTATTAAGATGTGGTTTTCCAGAGTTGATCTTAAGGACTTGTGTCGACCAGAACACCAGTAAAATATTAAACCAGCTTTGAGGAACCAATAAATCCTGACTCATATCAAATCATCAGCATTAATTTGGATTACTCAGTCATTCACTTACAGAGAACAGGACTCTCATTTTTCATGTGACCCCTTCTGACCTGAAACTGAAAAAGTAGCATTAAACCAGTGGATGAACTACAATTTTGTGAGCACTGAATTTCTGGGCCTGTACTTGTCATACGACCATCTTCATGAAATGTGCTTGAAAAGCAAAACACAATGTCCTTGTCATTCAAAACTACCCGGAAGATTATTAATTGATAATGTTTTCCGCAATAATCATGCAATAATGATATTGTGGGTTGCCTTTGATTGAGAGGTGATGAATTGTTTCCTCATTAATAATTTATTTCTTAATGTTTTTCTTGATCTGGGGGAGGCATGAGTTTAGGTAGCACTGAGGGAAATGCAAGCGCTGCAACATTAATGACTGCACAAATTACATTTGCCTGAGATCTAAGATCACATGGAAAAGCCAAGTTATACATCAACAGTGAACGTCTGCGAAAATGATAAGAATAAACACTGCGCTATCAATTTGCCCATGTGAAAATAACATTTATGGGAAAGTTTTATTGTTCCTTATTTAGGGCTTAACATCATGCTGAGAAATGAAACAACACGTATCTGTTCTTCATTTTAGTCATTAAATGATGTCTTTCCTACTGCTTACCCTCGTCAATTGTACATGATGGCACAGAGTGGTTGACTCATGGTCAATGATTAAAAAGCTTAGGTAAGGAAGTGAGTGAGTAAACATGTCAACTGAGCTTATTAGCATACAGATATACTATACGCCAGTGTATTTTATGGGGATATCTATTATCTATTCAGTAACATATGCAATCCTATTTTCTGTACAAAAAATTGAAATGAATATTCATAAGATGGTACAGTAGTTAGTATGCAAAAGTTAAGCTCAGTGTACCACGCTCTATACAACCCCGAGCAACTGGAATCCCCCATGGCAGGCACTAACAGAGGTGTCAACAAGCAGCTCCTGATTGCCAGTTTGGTGCAGATACTGATACAGTCAGCCCATAGCAAGGCTTTGCACAAGAGGGGAAAGGTGGATGGAGGCAGGCATGAGGAAGGAGTCTCGCTGTAGGGAGGTGTGTGTGTGTGTGTGTGTGTGTGTGTGTGTGTGTGTGTGTGTGTGTGTGTGTGTGTGTGTGTGTGTGTGTGTGTGTGTGTGTGTGTGTGTGTGTGTATGTGGGGCCAGGGGTGTTGGAAGGCTATTGGGAATCACATAGACTGGAAATATCTTCAATAATAAAATAATAAAATTTACACAGTTTGTCCCTTTTGCTCCCTGCCTGGATTTTTTCTTCTGTCTCACTCATACACTCCACTGTGTTCCTGTTCATGTCTTTTGCAAATGTGAACTAGGAAGAAGACAAGGTGTAGCACAATGTATAGAAGTGTATAATCCTACATTTATACTGAAAGCACTCTATCTACTAACCGTGTAAACAAATGTTAATTTTGCAAATTAGCAAAATCTTACTTTAGTCAAGTCAATTTTATTTCTAGAGCACATTTAAAAACAACAGGTGTTGACCAAAATGCTTTACGCAAGATTAATTCAAACAAAGACAGGACAGGCACAATGAGACATTAAAAACAACAAGTGAGTGGGAATGATGAGATGGGAAGTTCTCATGAGACTGAATTAAAAGCCGAAGATAATTTACATACTGGTCTGACTGATGTTTGCAGGTCAATACATAAAATGTACTTAAAAGCACAGATACAGGGCATAAAGGCACTGAGCCTGAGCACTGAACTCCACTGGGTCAGTTGAGTTAGGAATTGAGAAGGAGACTTGCCAAACCTTTTCCTTAAGCTGAATTGCCAAATTCAAAGTACAGCTCTGGAAATTGCCACAAACACATGAATTACTAGTAAATAACCGGAGCCAAATATTAATTGATAGGAACAGGTAATGTGTGGTGTTGTTGATGGTGCTGTGCTTGAAACAACTGTGAAGTGGGCTGGGTTTCCATACATTACATCATTGGTAGGGGTACAAGACATGGCTAAAATGCTCAAATGGGATTTAATGACCCAAAATTTGTCCAGCTGCCAATGGGGAGGGATGGTTGGCACTGATTAGAATGAAGTGTGAGATTTAGGAGCCACAGAAGTCATTTGCTCTCGGAGGGACTGATGAGAGGGGAGAGCAATGGATTGTGAAGAAAGATTGCATGGGGCTCAGGTAAATGGCACAACTTGCTAAAATAAGGACAAAAACAAAACCGTATCAGATTTAGGGAGATTAGGAACAGAGGAGAGGCAAAATGGGATTTCGATTCAACATGGCTTTCTGATCTGAGAGTAAGAGGTTGAGCAGCTGAATTAATAGCTCATGGAAATGCAGCATCAACAGGGGAGAGGAAAGACTTAGCAATTTTATGAGGGTTGGGAATAAACCAGTGTTCATATGACAATAAATGTTACCCATGGAGTAAATTTAAGTAGTAGGATCAGACAAATCTGTGTCTGGTGTCTAGAATATTATTACTTATTCACAAAAGTCAACAGAGGATGTTCTTCCTGTGACAACTGACAAAGCAAAGCATTTGAAAAGAAGCCCTGGTTCATTTTTTGTAGCACAGTAATTACAGGCTTATAGCTCAGGCTTCTCCTACACCGAGCACTGTAGCTCCAATGTGTCTCTTCGACTGCCAAGCAGAACACTTCCTTTCTGCTCACCTCGATCAACGAACAGGAAGGAATGATGCCAGAGTGAGAAAAGGGTCAGGAAGAGCTGTCACCATTTCTGTCCACCCTAGATACTATCTGTACCAAAGATTTTCCTCTGGGACTGAGGTCACACATCACCTCAACAGTTTGTTCCCATGAGATGTCACACTTCCTAAAACTCACTCGTAAAACCCCCGCAATCTCTTCCTCCCCTGAGCACCATCTAACTCTGTCTTACACATAAATACCTGTTTTTTTTTCTTTTTACCATTTTTCAAAGTTTTTAGTTTTTGAGTTGTTGCAGAATTTTGCAAAACTTATGAATTTTTAATTTCTTACTTGTATAAATTGTGAAAATCAGAGCCTTTGCTATATGATGTGACATTATGTCACAAAGCCTTGTAATGATCATTGATTGGTCATGCTACACCTACAGTATGTCACAGCAACACCTGCACAACACAACCCAACAACATCACAACAACACCCTTAGCTATAACTGTAACCCTTAAGTACTGGGCTGCAAAGAAGTTAGCACTGTTACCGCATTCAGCCATACCAGGCTATACAATGTGCAGCATACCACACAATATTTTCCATTGTGTGAATAAGAGAGTCTCCACAGTGTTTGTGTACACACTTAAATACATTAATGTATATTAGTACACAACCCCCTATGCATATGAGGCATAAATGCACGGGATAGGATTATAGGGATGTCAGAGTTCATATAGTGCCATGTTCTACTAGTAAAAAGAAAAATTACTAAGTCTCAGTCTCCCTTGCATCTATATCAAAACGGGGATAGCGTCGATTTATTTTAGGGTCACACTTGTTTTTTTTCCCATCCATCACATATGGGATTTGCAAATGAGCACATCATTGTAAGATGTTTAGCTGTATATTTATGCCCACTGGATGCTTAGTAGGTGTTTAGGGAATTTCAAGTAGGAATCTGATAGCTCCACATATTTGTCCCTAAAGGGGTGTGTGAATGCTTCTGCTTTTCCCTTTGCTTGGCAGAATGAGAGCAGTTTTAGTCTGTTCTTAACGAATACTTTGTTCAACAAACTAAGGTGAAAGTGTCTCTTCTTTATTTTCACTCTGAGGCAGAGCAATACAATCATCTATTCCTGAGGTACGCATGCATATGGTCAATAAATTCTCTATAAGTTTTCTTGAAAACCAAAATTTGCGTCCGAGCAGCACTTTCACTGTTTTCCCTGTATAAAATGCTTCCCAAAAGACAAAAAGATACAAAGACTGACAAAATAGAGCCCCATGAACCTCCCATTCTTATTCTTTCTTCAAATACTCCAGACCTACCAGTACACAAATAAAGCACATCCATATCTACTTACTATAAAAAGAAATAAGGGGATCACAATCATGGCTGGTGTATTTTCACAGCATCTTGTCTTTGCTCTTACACTTTGTAAGAAAATTACTACGGACTGCACTACAAGGATGCCTTTGGAAGACAGAAAATGGAAGCAAACAAGCGTGATTGTAATCAACTTCACAAATGGTCGTCGGGGCACTGCAGCACACAGACTGACGGAGTACAGCAGAGGCAATCAGTAAGCCAATCAAGCAGACAACTGAAATAAACCACTTCAAAAACAGATTTCTTTGAGAAAAACACAGATTATTTTGACAAACTACTGTGCATAATTTGGTTAGTAAGTTTAAGTTAGTCAGATATCCAGACATTTACTGTAGAAAGCCTGTTCATTACAACAATCTTATTCTCTGCTCTGTATTCATTCTTTTCTAACCATGCATGCTGCTGGTGTCATTTTCACTAACACTGTATTATCCTCTACTTTGCCTTTTTTATATCTTCTCTAGAAAAAACATGGTTTGCTGTGAAATTATAAAAATAAATGATAATAAATGTAAAATTCATGTGCTGTCAAAATTTCATAAATGCAAGTTGATCCTAACCTGGGTAATGCCCTCTGATTTCCTACTCTAATTGGGTATTGCAGTCCTGAAGGAGATAATTCCCTTCTTAGACACTAAAACAGACACACACACACAGATCTATGCAGGGAGCTGGGAGATGGTATCATCAGTACTTTTTCACAAAATGAAAAAAAAAAAATACACAGAGAGATATGTCTTGTTTTCTCCCCTGCAGGTGTATGGGAGGAGGTAGGAGGTGAGACATATTGTTACTACAAATGAGTCCTTTTTATACCCTTGTTAATCTGACGAAATGAATACATCCACCTTACACTTCTCCATGACAAGCCTTATGTCAAAATAATGATGTGTTAAACAAGTAATAATAATAATAATAATAATAATAATAATAATAATAGTGGTTTACCTTTATAGCGCTATTCTATCGATACCCGATACCCAAAGCGCGTACAGAAACTGTTATTCATTCATACCACAATCACACAGAGTAAATGCTTAAATTACTGTATGACCGTGAATGTTTTGTAACCCTTAAAACACAAGTAGAGGTTTTGGATATGCATGCAGATACACTAACCCTTTTTTTCTCTCCACACAGCAGAGAATATCTCTGATTTCCAAAAATTCAAGTGTAACATCTCGCATTGTTCTCCTGGGCTGCAGTCATCAGACATACAATTTAGGCTAAACAGTTGTTCCACTAGCTGTCTCCAACTCTTCCTCATTGTCAGCATAGTCACAATTTAGCACACACGTGGACAGAAATGTGATCCTCACTGTTAAGAATTGCTTGTGTAATGAGGAAGTTATGAATAATACAGTAACTAAGTAATAACGTAGTCATTATTAAGCTCTAATGACCATTAGAAACTGCTCTTAGTTCCAGCAGTGCATACTGCTGGAACTAACATACAAAGGCTTACTAACAGTGAGGAGACATAGTCTTGACCTGTTTTCTTTTCTCATAACAATACACCTTATTATATACAATTCCTTTATTATTCCTCCATTATATCCTTTTTTGATTCATGGAGATTTATCGCACTTGAATTCATATCCAGTTATTCAAAGCTTTGTTGTTGCCAGATAAAGTGTGATAAATGATGCACGTTAATTGACTGTTTTTGTAATCACTGTCTTTTTAAATTCTGACCAAATACATCTGGTGCATAACGTGTGTGCTGATGAACCTCAAACACTCAAACAAAGAGAATTGTTCATAAATTTGCAGTCGCTGTTCTCTCTAAACAAAAAGGTATTGTTTGACAGGCAGGCACTTTGATATTTGACACTTAGCAGAAAGAAAGAAAGCCGCTAACATCAATAAATGTCTTTTTTAAACATGTGGGAAAGAGAAGTGAGTCTTGATATTTTTCAAGAACTGTGTGGGATTGAGTAGTGACAACTGATAACAAATGTAGTTTCTGACCTCTCAGATTGATATGCAACTTCACAGCATTCAGATCTGCTGCCATGGATACGAGGTACCGCATCTAACCAGAGATCAATATAATTCAGTTTCCAGCACCCAGTCAGTCGTTAATCTTAACATCAAACGTGTCACTCGCTATGCAGTTTCAGTGTGACATTATCCAATGAGGCATGGCCTAATGAACAGAGATATAATGATAGAGAGAAAGCAAGCAGACATATTCCTCCCACAATCTTATGCAAGATTCATTTACATTACAGAGACTTTGGTATAAATCACTTCAGTAGAACATTTTTAGTTTTGAACTTCTATGGCACAAGCATACTTTTTTTTGTCCCGTTTCCAATGTCAGCCACTATGCACAGGAAACTTCCTTCCTAAAGAGTATGACTCTCATTAGAACATGACTGTAGTTTCTCCTCCTGGCAGATGCAGTAAAGTTTTTCAGACCACAATTCATAAATCTGAATAGTTTCAAGCAAATAGTGGTGGACCATTAACAGACTGCTGTGCTGTATCATTTGCAAATCACGACAAGAAAGAAAAATATAATTTACAAGATAGTCAGTTATGAAAGCTAGTCCACTTTTACCCAGAATAACTTGTTTTGCTCTACCAACTGCTTTGGTAGAAAGGTAACTGGAGGGGAAAAAAAAAAAAAAAACGTAGACTCTCATAACTTGTCTTTTTCTAAGGAATAAAGCACTTATGTGAAGTTGTTTCTGAAAAAACTGTCAGAGGTGACAAATAAAGAACATAGAGTGCCACAGCAGAGAGTGAGTAGCAGAAAGGTGGAGCAGCAGTGTGTTCCTGCTATGTAAACACTACAAATGCATTCCCACCAATCTGAAGTGAACCAAGCAAAACCATAATTAGACAGAACCAACAACCCTAACCCTGAGTAGATATTTGCAAGCAAAATTATCAAAATTATTATACAAAATGCACAATATGCTATATTTGATTATTTTATCTTAAAACATTATTTATAACTACATAATTATAACAGCCATTTTGATAATTAAATAATCATAGATAAATTACCGCTCTGATTAGGACGAATTGAGATGGGATAGTGCCATCCATGACATCTCACTAACTTACTGTGTATGTGTTGGAACTAAAGAAACATTTATTTGTGGTTCCATAACAGTGTTGCAGAGTGGACCTTCTTTCCTCATTAAGGATCATAGGACAAGTATTGACAGCATCGTGCAGAGAGCACATAAACAGAACAGCCAAGTCAAATTAAGACCTGTCATCAAGTTACTGACAGAATTAGCATTAATTAGTGGCAGCTGATATGACGTACCACCAGCTTCATTTGTCATTTAACCACAGAGGGCAACGTTCAGCACTGGCTAAGACGAGAAGCTGCAGCTGAATATTCTCCATGCTGCTTTGCAGATGAATATTAGTGTTGGATTTAAGTGGATCTATGCATCTTTCCAACCTCAGTGTCTGAACTCAGAGTCACTGACTGCTGAGCCAAATGAATATTTCACTTACACATGCTAATTTTTTACAGACTTATGCAGTGGGATACTGCTTTTGTAAGCAGGTTGCCTGTCCCACTGTGAGCTCAGCCAGCTGTCCACACTATGGGTCCACAGTAAAACTGTGCTGTGACTGGATCATGTGACTTTTTTCAATGGACAACATTGGTTCAGCGTAGTGAATGCATGATTGTCACTGTTTAACAAGCTGCCTGGGCTGATGTTTGTAATGCTTTTTGCACACATGCAAGCGGAGTGTGCTGTGGGGCTGAGTTTTAAAATCAAACTAAAAAGATATCATCTTAATCTGTTGTGTTGTGCTATACACATTACACATCTACAACTTGCTCTATGCCTTTGTAGTGGAGGTTTGCTTTACAGCTCAGCACAGCTTATACAGAGCACACATGCTCACATTTACATTGTACTGCAGCTCACAGTACAAGTAAGAATGAATGAGTGAATCTAAATTCAATCATCATAGTTTATGGAAATGTTGAAGCTAAAAGTCTATGTTTAGCTGTGAAAACGAAACAAGCCCACAGTCCACCTGGCACTAAAATCTGTGAATGTGTGAGAGAGACTGCAGGGGGAACATTTACTAAACAACCATTATGAGAATCAATAATTCATACTAACAAGTAATTCTTATTATTTGGTTACGTGTGAATCTTTCTCCTGGTAGAATATAATGAATGTGAATTGTAGATAAATTTGGACTTGTAGGACAGGAAATTAAAACAATGAATAAAGCAGGCTGGTACGGATATCTCCCTGTAAGATACAGACCACGACACCTTCATGCGTAAGAGCAAAAGTGATTCTGCTGAGCATTTACACTCACTGACAAAATGAATTGTCTTTGTTGTCACAAAATATTTCACTCAGTACAGTGTAGTCTGTGTTTTTCTATACTTAGGCTGCTTAGCTAGAGCCCTCTGAGGTCGTGAGAGCATCTTATCCATGCTGTTCTATCTCTGAGAAAGCTGTGTGAGCCCCTGTGCTCTTGGCATAGTTTTCTTCACAAAATGTAAACACCTGCATCACTGCTGTGCTCCCACTAATTAAAACTCTGTCTGTCTAATGAGAGCCGTGCCTGTCAGGCCCCTCCACACGCTCAATAAATCACTGTTCTCCAGTCCTGCTTTATCCCACCATATACAGAGCGGGATATGCATCTTTCAGATATATTCAACTTAGATCCTCTCTCCTGCTGTCCTGTGTGTTGTCAGCATTCTCCATGAGAATTCATTGTCTTCTCCTCTACACCTGCTGAGTCATAACATGGGTAAGGTAGAGTGGCAGCTCAAACTAAATCTTCTCTCTTGGTGTCCATGGTTAATAAGCATGATTTCTTTCGACCACAGACACAGTGAGACACCCCAAGTAACCAAACTATAACTATCTGCTTACAAGGTTTTCCATGTGAGATTTATGGAAAGTGCAGATGCATTGATCAGTGATGAATCTAAATCACAACAAATGATGACCTCCAACTCCATTCATAACAGAACTATATAATTTTTCCCATTGTGCCAATGCCAAACAAGAGCTATCAATTCTCAGACAGTTCAGTGCTAGATAGGAATGAGTCATTTATAAGGCATTGTGTGACTACATCAATAGAAATGCTTTTACATCATACATCTATCTGATACCACAGTCCAGAAATACATTTGTAATATTTTAAATTGCAGCTGTGTCAGTGACTGTGTCCTCCTGTTTCGTGTGCCAGTGGCTTGTTAAATTCCATTACAAAGCAAATTGGTAAGCCTCTGCTTGGGTAAAGTATTGCTGTTAACCCCATCACCATGGCAAATAAACAACTGCTGTGTGCATCTGTCAGACCAAAAGGGACTTTTGCAGGCTATGAAGGACACTGCAAGGGCTTTCTTTGCTTCACACCAATGGGTGCCACTAATCTGCTCGAGGCATGTCACAAATTGAAACTACATGGTGACCGGATGTCTTAAGGACCCTGAAGAATAACAGCAAAGATGAGATTAATTATCTTTTCAGTTGGATTATTTATCGTATATGAACTCCAGGTGGTTCTGAAAAACATATACATTTATCCTGTGTGCTAAAGCCTAACTTCATATTTGAGGATTACAACACTCTTATGAAGGCTAAGGAGTGTCTTTACAAGACTGTGCTAATGCTAAGATGATAAAAGAACCATATTGTAGTGTATAAATTCAATGATGGCAAAGGGGTCATGATAAGTTTCCAATTTTCTTATACTGGGCTTGTCGGTAAATATTACTCATTCTAATAGCACAGGTGCAACTAAAAACAACATCTGGCAGTGCATGTGAGGACAATTCTTTTTAATTTTTTTTAGAAAGCAGAAGTATACTGGCTGGTCTACACTGAAGTTGATCCAGTATAATAATGATCTATTCCAGCCACCACCTATAGGGCATTCGTATACCTTTACATAGGGATTGTTGTTGTTATAGTGATTGTGTTTTGGCGTCTGAGCATAACCAAAGTGTATGTCTGACCTAAACAGTGGTACTGTGCGTGAACATATGCTGTGCAGATATCGACACAATACTGAAGCTGCCATTGTGCAACTGACGATTCTTTCACTGTGTAGACATGGTAATAAATAGAAGCACAAACAGCCATTACTGACAGTGGAGGAAAATGTCCACCCAAGGACAAAAATATCGTAAATAAATTCTTTTTACACTTCCAGAGGTTTGCTATTATGTATAAAATAAAAGGTCTGAGTGAAAACACTCAGAAGAAGATACAGAATATTTCATCAGCTACATTCTTTGACTCCCAATATCTGAGTTTTGTACTTATTCATTAATAATATCAGTATTTAATGCACGTAGAGCAAAAGTTGTGGATGAATTAGTAGATCTTTTAATTTAACTAGCTTTCCCTGGTGCACATTATCTTGAACCATAGCTGGCTCATTGCAGTTATTCTTTTTGCCAACTTAAATGAATTAAAAGGAAGCTATTGTTAAATCTAGCATGCATCTGTCTTTAACAATGACATATTAACATAGTACAAAGTTTCTTTTTATACTGTGCAAAAACATTAAGTTCCAGACAGAGAATTCAAACTGTCTAGAAAAGAGCTCTGCACTCAATATTGTTGGCATGATATTAGAGCTAGGACATCACCACGCAGCTGACTCTTGGATTTACACATGTAGAAGACATGCAATCACCTTAAGTTAGATAAACCATCATGGTTATTAATGCTGAAATAAAAAATAAAAACTATTGAGTGAAGCAGACTGAAGAGTCATATTGCAGCACTGACTAACTTTCCATCATCATTTTAAACTACATGTACTACATTATGCTTTTTAAACACTGTGACATCATGAAGCCAAAACTGTTGAAAGTGCAATCAGCCTTGTTACTGTATATGCATTTGAATCCCGCTTTATCTAGAAGTGGTAATGAAAGGGCAGTCTACTGTTAAAGACTGAGGAGTTACACTGTATATAATTATACTTGAAATAAAAAATAAAATAAAAGATTAAATATCTGATAAAATCTTGTGTAAAAAAAACTGAGGTATACAATCATACATATTTTTAACTGATGTTCTACTGTTCCACTAATACATTGTTCTAATGGTGTGTGGTTCCTTTTCACCAGATGAGTCTTGGCACAATTTGTAACTTATACAATAAATCACTGGTTTAGAAAATGATTTCATAGCTAAAGTTACATGGATTTATATAATGGCTTAGAAACCCTCCACCAACATTCAGACACATACAGTACACACACCGTACACACACCTGCTTAGCTTTTCATATAATGTTTTCTGCAGCAAAGCTATAGATATATTATTAAAATAGCAATAGGCTACTGTTTATTTGATTTACATTATCATTATATTATATTATATTATATTATATTATATTATATTATATTATATTATATACTGAGCCTAATCAATTAGCTGATAAATCAAAGTGCATCACCAGTTGTTTAGAAAATCTGAAAACTTAAATTCATAACCTATTGGCTGGTTTCAGTGATATGTATTTTGGTATATATATATATATGTCAGCATGCTCGTAGAGATTTAGGATGAGAGGAAATGCCCTCTAGTGATACCTCCTTGATTATTGGGAAAAACAAATCCATGACCAAAGAGGTTGAACCCAAATCCAGACAGCATCTAGCACCAGCCCCCTACAATTACAGTCAACACAAACCCCAGCATAAATAAAGGCTCTTCCTGTGCCTCTGGACAACAACAAAGGCCATGGGGTCACAGCAATATGCCTGTCAATCACACAGCATGGTGTTCAGCCCAGATTGAGTTTAATAAAGCCCAATGACTCATGTACTGAATGGGATACGACTCAACTGGAGCATCTGTTATGGATTATCAGGCTTTGTTCCAAGAGTATTCAGCGTGGGACTTTACTGGATAAATCATTTTGGTGTAAGCATGCTTTAAAATCACTGCTACAGCTCTGGACGTCAGATAAGAACAGTATCCATAGAGACTCAGGAGTTGCTTTTAATTTATTACATTTTATTATTAATTTATTAAGTAACTCTATTTATTCTCTAAGAAACTGATTATCTAGCTTTCTATAATCATTATTACTGGTGTATCCGAGCATCTTAGGTTCACCTGTGTATTCAATATCAAGATAAAAAACAAGATGCAGCACAATGAACAGTAGCCACTCCATTTCAGCACTAATCATGTGACCTTGAAAGAGTTTCCAACAACAACCAACACTTAATGGAGGCCCTTGAGTCATTCCTAAGGGACAGACCATAAAAAGCTTTGAAGTTATTATATATGTTGTCTGATGGTGCCTAAGAAGTAATCTAAGGCTCCACATAAAGTTTTTTTGTTTTGTTTTTTGCATAAAACATAGCAGAAATGATAAATTCTAAATACAGCAACCGTGTACAGGGATTTTGTCACAAATGGAAAGTCGTTGATCCTTGAATCAATCTGAAGTGGTGTTTTCAAATTTTCATTCTGAGCCAGAACTCCAAATGTTGGGTCAGATTCCTTTTGAATATTTTTACATCTATCTGCATATCACTCTGTAAGTTTCTGCTGTAGCCTGTGTATTGTAAAATATACTGCTGTATCTGAATTCAAGTCCCTGCATAAGTATGTGACCTTGTCATTGTCATCAGCAGACGAAACAGTGCTACAAAAGTGTCTTCATAAAAGCCTTATCAAGTCAAAGTGTTACTGCCCCTTTTTATGAGGACTTAAGAATAATGGTCCCAAGAGAGTTTAGTGTTAGGGCGAGTGTTAGGTGCTCTTTAGGTGTTTTTTCATTGCTCCTTATCCAGTCAGTGCAACAACACCATGCAGCGTTCTCCCATTTGAGAACATGTTTAACAACAAACAAACACCTTGTATAAGCCAGTGGACACAGTGGTCTGTGGTGGCTGAACAGAAAGTATTTAAATTGGTCTCTTTATGGGTGATATGAGGAAGAAAAGAGATAAAAGGGAAAATGCTCCAACCACTTTTGAAAACAATCTTATCCCTGTGTGTGCAGTGAAGCTGCACGGTGGCAATTCACTGTGCCACTGTACCAAGGAATTTTCTCTGTAGTTTTGCAATGTTTTATTTAAGGGAGTCTTCAAATTTGCTGTTGTCTTGATTGGTTGTTCATATCACTGATGACTGTGGTTACAAGAGAGAAAGTTGACAGCTTTAGGTGCATGATACTTGGGTGTGATTGGAAGTTGAAAAAATTGACACAGCAGAACAGAGGCAAAGTTGTAGGCGTGAACAGGGGAAACATAGCTATCTGTAAGCCATTGTAAGCTATCATATATTCAGTGAACAATAAATGGTGTCTAAAATGTACAGTATATTTTATGACAGTCATTCTGTCACATTATTGCAACCCAGTCTTCTGTATTTTATTCATCCGCAGCTATGCTGCATTAGCAGTTTACATTTAATGGCACATTTCAGTGCTAAAGGACATAATGGAAGCTTCAGTGTAGTAAAAAGTAAGGGTGTTGGGGTGAGGGAGGTGATAGACACAAAAGGCCTTTTTCCTGAAAACTGACACCTGAGGTTTGTTTCCCACTTAGACAAGTTGTCAGTGTTTTAAACGTTTCCAACACAATGCATGCTGTCTCATTTACCATTCTCTCGAGAACCACAGCTTGTAAATGTGAGGATATACTTCCATCTGCCTCCAGAGCAGCCTCAGACAATGCAACCAAACACATTACAAAAGACAAGGGGGGCTGAGTTTAAAGAGACTAAACAGGTAAACAGTTACACAGTCAACACAGGAAAAAATCAACTGGGGCAAGTTTGTATCAAATTTTAGTAATAACTCAATTTTTGGTGTTTTCATTCAATACTGGACATGACTCAAAGAGTCTCTCTTGTAATGAGACCCTGGGACTCAATGAGATTTTACCTGTATAAATAAAGGTTAATAATAAAAAGAAAGTTCACATGAATTAAAGGGACAATGAGGAGTTTTGGAAAAGCGAAGTGTTTTCACACTACATTTATGAGCCTCCGCGCGCACCGTAAAATTCTTTGACCGGCGCAAGACGGACTCATGTTTTCATTCATCAATAATTAAAGTCAGAGGTTCAAAGAGGTTCACATACCGTCGTAGTTCCGACCATAAACGGCGATTTGGCTGCGTTATTCTCATGACTCGCCACAAAGGAAACGCTTGTTTTGGGCCCATTAACAAGTGTGGGTAGCGGAGATTCATCCACATTAACGTGAGACTTTTTTATAACCGAATAGAAACTCCTCATTGTCCCTTTAATTAGTAAATGAAAATGGCATAACTGCAGTTTACTAACAAAGCTGTGGAGGTTGTTTTTTTTTTTTGCACTCTTGCCTTGTCTGGTGGAATTTCTCATCACATATTCTGATAAAAAGCCGTTTTTTTTTTTTTGGGGGGGGGGGGATTGTGTCTGATAAGTGTGAAAATTGAAAACAAAAACAAAATGTGGGCCAGGTCAACCTGTCTCTGTGAAGCATCAGAATCATTTGGAGTAAGGCATGTAAGGCATTGTCCTGGGGTACCGTTTAGCTCAGTGGGTAGAGCTGGCACCCCATGTGTGGAGGCTATAGTCCTCTCTGCAACCGGCCCCCGTTCGAATCCTGCATCAGGTGGCCCTTTTCTGTGTGTCATTCCCCTGCTCTCTGCCTCCCCATTTCCTGTCTCTCTTAACTAACCTGCCAATTAAAGGTAAAACCCCCCCAAATTGTACTTAAAATTGTATTCTGATTGGACATATGAGTTCAGGCTTAGGTTTTTTCCGTTCTCATTCTTTGTTTTTTTCAGTTTGTAAAATCTGCTTGCGCCTCTCAATAAACTGCTGCTGAATGTTGTCTTGCTCCAGTCATCTCTGAGTCTAGAAAACTCTAACACTTCCTCAGGATAATGAGCTTGCGCACTCAAATTTTAGTATCGTAAGACCATAAGAGACTTGTAAAGGCATACAGTACATGGTAAGTTGCTGTGAAATACACAGTGTGACCAAGTAGCTGTTGATCAGATGAGTACATGATTACTTGGTTACAGAACAACTGTCATACTCAAAGACTAAACCTCTCTTTCAGTGGCTTCTTTGATTTTGCGCCACTCTTTATTTTGCTACAGCCCTGTTGAACTGAAAGTGCATCCACATCACGATACTGCATCTACCATACTACAGTCTCTGGCATAATGTTCTTGAGAAAGCACTGTTTGCAACATACGCTGCTTTGAATTTTGACGTGTTGCTTTAAAACCTTGTCCAACAACTTAGATGTCACTCAGTTTCTCACTGGGAAACAGCAAGCGAGTTTGAACACGGTGCTTCTTAGGTAATAGTGTCTCTGTAGCCACATTCAAAGTTTTATAGAAACCTCTTGAAGTGGCTGACTGATGCAGCTTCACTCTCAGCTGCTGACGTCTGGAGCTCTTTTGTGTCTCTTCAAGTCGTGTGTTTTGTCTCTTTTTCCTTCACTGCTTTCCCAGTGATTATAATAGTGCTCTCTGGGATATCCAAGTGCTTTGATTTCACTTTTTTTTTTAGCATTTTCTTTAAGAATGCAGCTGTATAAATTCTTTACATGTCTCATTTCTACTGAATGCTTTAAGTTTTTATTTTACCTTTCTTCTTAAAACGGAAATTTGTGAATGAGGAATGTTCCAAAATGGGTCTTTTAACTACCTACACATGAAGCATATTTTTGTTAACTTTGTCTTGCCTGCAATCTCTTTGGCAATTTAACTTTAAATTTGCATCATGTTCTGTTTTCATGGACCCTCTGTAGTGTTTTACCTGACAGAACATAGACACCGAGGCCAACAGTTCATGGAGCAACATGTCACATGGAGGGATGCTGCAGAGACTGTGTCTGACCCAGGGGACACTGATGTCCTATCTGGAAAAAAAATGCAGGTCTTGTACCCTTATTTTGACTGACATTTAACTCAAACCTCAAATGTGCATATGAAGCCTTACAGAGGATTTTCCTCCAGGCAGACAGAGGTTAGCGTTACAGGAACACTTCATATTGAAAAATAACGCCACTGGTGTGAGTGAGTTTGAAAAAAGACGGATTGAAATCATGCAAACGTCCTCAAATATTTTTTGGCATCACGGGCAGATTTTTGTGTTTCACCGCTTTACAAAGTTTATAGCTGTGAAAACAGCAAGATGTAAAGACATTTCTATGTACTATGTAAATTTAATTTAAAATCAGAGCTGCACAAGCTACAATTTTTTAGTCTGACCTGCCAACTCCAATTATGGTTGATTCCAATTAAGAACTATAACTGAAAGCAACACAATTTTTTTGTAGCTTTATTCTAATGAATAATTCATTTGTATGTTCATAATAAAACATTAGCAATTAACTATTAAGTCTCTCTCTCTCTCTCTCTCTCTGTGAAGGTGACAAAAACAGTGACTGGTTTCTTAACTCATTGAGTGCCAACCACGTAATTTCTCGTTTTTCGTTCCCATGCGTTGAGTGCCGAAAACGTAATTTTACGTTTTTTGCTTTTTTTTTAAATTATGAAAATAGACACTTTAATACACATTATATGTAAATTTGGGGACTCTACGACGAGGAGAACTGAAATAGATGACGATCAAAGTCACATGACAGCTCATGATCTGGAAGTTTTTATCATAACTCGGCTTCTGCAAACGAGTTCTGCATGCAGATGCAGCAGCTGCTGCAGCGCAGCTGCTCTGCTCTCACCCGCGCTGCTGCTCCAGCTGCTCGAGCTGCTCGGAGCAGAAACAGGAAGCTCTCAGCCGACAGTCCGCCCGGTCTTCAGCTGGAGCAACACCGTGTCCTCCCCAAAGTCCTCCCGCGGTAAAATCTGATGGTCTCTGGACCAAAGCAGACCGGCATCACCGACCCGTACCACAGAAGGACCGCGACCACCGGCGAGACCGGTCTTCCCGAGCCGCGGTGGCCGACTGACCCTCACGTTCCGCGGGGAGAAGCTGTGACACGGCACGGTGCGTCTGTGTTATTGTTGTTTAGTGGCGCCCCCCCCGCCCCCGATGGTGGTTTTGTGAATAGAACAACAACTGTTGTATATATTTATCTTATACGAGCCCTTTGATCCTGAAATGCGAGTGTCAGAAGAGCGACAGACACAAACAGCGCACCTTTCATAAAAGACGCTCTATCTCCTTTTCTAGAAAAAAAGGAGGGATTTTGGTGAAACCCAGCCATGTTTAGCTTGACTTTTCTCAGGAACAGAGGCACGTAGAAACAAACGGTTTGTGGCCACTTGAAGCATTAAGTTAAACCTTTCAATTGAGCTACAGTATGTGTTGGTGGCAATAATATAGAATACACTGTGGCTCTACATAAAAAGTCAAAAATGGTCTAAATTGCCGGTACACTTGACTAAAACTTTGGAAAGGAGCGCGGCACTCAATGAGTTAATACAACTCTTGCACCAGTATCAATTATGGATGATCATTATTATTGATGGCCTCTCTCAAGGTACAGCAGCAACTCGCACAGTCGCACATGTATGTGAGGTGGCTTTCATGCACAGGTGAGGTGTGCGGTGTGTCACTATTTTTAGCTACAGTACTTTGCCTTTTCTCGCATCTTGAAATTGGACATGTTCAGTGGAGTGACGATGTCAGAATAAGCCTGTTGTTCCTTCATGGCTTACTTGGGCCTTACAGGTGTTACAAATTGCAACATGTGCAGCTTGGGCAGTCACAGCTACTTTTAGCTCTTGAAGGTTTTCACTAAGTGTTTGAGTGGAGCAGTCACATTTGAACCTTTTATGAAAGTTACCCTTTGTTAAAACTAGTTTACAGAGGCGTTTCAAATATTTTGTTCAACCAATTTTGCAAACGACAGCTGACCAAATATTAAGACCTCTCAGTGTAACATTGGAACTAATGTTGACTATATACACACTTGAAAATGTCACAAAAAAAGGTCTCAACACAGTGGCTAGAACCTGAGGAGAAAGAGACATGTCTAGAATGGAAGGGAAAAAGCTGCCTCCCATGTATACCCAGGGGATGAGCAAGCCAAGTGGTGGTTACAAAATAATGACGACTTTACAATGAAGACATCTGACAATGGTGGTGCTACAGTTATCTGGGGGGTAGAAACAATATATTGATGAAACTCACAGACAACTCAATAAGAGGCAAGTCTATGCCCTTATCTCCTGTAATACAAGTTATCAAACCTGAACTCAACATATTTGCTCTGCTCAATACACAGTTTAAAGGGAAAGAATATGATTTCATGTTGTCACACAGTTCTACGATATCTACTCTTTATCTGAGGCAGATCCATATATGAGTCCTGATTACTAACATAAGGATGATCCCTGAAACAACAGTTATATACATAGATTTTCATATCAAGTCAAATTGTTTATTCCTGATAGCCGTTTTTAAAATATCTTGTGTTTTTTTTTTTCATTCATTTACCATGGATATTGATACCCTACATTAAATGTACACCTGAGAGATGATCAGGGGAAAAAAATATATGCAGCCCCAACTAAATCCCACACCCTGGGACAGGTGTAAGAGAGATACAGCTTCAATAAACTCAGGTTGTGCAAGCTAAAGTAGCATGGAGTATATATCAGCTTTATCAATGTATGCGTCATTCTTTCATGTTCAGAACACCAATTGTTTGATTTCTACCACTACCTCAACACAGTTGATCCAAATATCGCTGTTTCACCTAGGGGTTTAATTCAAAATATATTTTTTTTTTTTGCCCTGGCTTTGAAGGATTCAAGATAAAGTAAAGACTGTTTGATATTAAGGGCCCTAGTTTGCTGGCGCAGCGCAGGTGGCGCAAGGTAGCGCAGCCGGTCTAATGCAAGTTTCGACCAGCGCAGCCTAGCGCAAAGTCAGATTGGAAGATTGGCAGATCGCGCTGCGCTGAGATAGGCGTGGCCGCGCAGCAGGGGGAGGCGTCACAGATTCAGCTTGGTGCAGTGGAAGTTTCGTCCGAAAATGTCCCGCCGAAGTTGCGCTGAAAGCTCGCCACCTCCAACCAGGTCTAGTCTCAGCGCAGCGCGGAGCGCAGCAGGTGCAGTGGAAGTTTGGCTGACTGACCTGCAGTGCACACACGTCACCAAGACCTCACAGGCAGATCTCCACAGTTCCAGACACATTTCAATGCAATAAATATCCACAATAACCACTATTTAATGCAACTAACGGAATCAACACGTGAATTTATATCTATATAGATTGTCCCGTCACATCTGACGTCAGATCAAAGCAGAGATCAAAGGCTGTCGGTGCGTAAAGGAAACTCCACCTGAATTAACACAGCAGGGACGAACTGGCACTGAAAAGCAGCTGTGGATGTCCCAAGCAGGACTGAGGGTGGATGACTGCATGTCGCTGCCGTGTTGAGATACCACTCTGCCCTTGTGATGATTGCTGTATTTATTTATTTACTTATTAATTCATAACCGCGTGCGACCGCATCACGCAGCCTTAATGAAAAACAAAACACAAATCATTATCTCTCTTAGTCCACCACAGCCTCGGTATCAGACAGTCAGTATATAGCCT
The DNA here is from genome assembly GCF_905171665.1 of Trachurus trachurus. Classification (NCBI taxonomy): domain Eukaryota; kingdom Metazoa; phylum Chordata; class Actinopteri; order Carangiformes; family Carangidae; genus Trachurus; species Trachurus trachurus. Next base: position 12,078,853 of record NC_139903.1, on the reverse strand, counting down.
ACTACAGTATACTCAGCATCTCTATCACAGAAAAAGAGAAAAAAAGAGACGGACAGAGAGAGAGAGAGAGGAGGACAGAGAGAGAGAGAGGGAGAGAGAGAGAGCTTGTCCTTTACGCTGATTTCATCCACATGGTGTGTGTTTATGTTGTGATTAGTGTAGCCTACACCTCTCATCTTATACACAGGGTTTGAATAAATGTGAGTTTCTTTATTAGTTTATTAGTTGTTGTTTCTTAGATTGCGTAGGGGTTCTCAGTGTATCAGATCAATCCTGGTTAAGTATATTAGTAAACTCATTGTTGGTCACTCTGATCTCGGACCTCCGGGGAAACAGCTGTTTCCTCCGGGGAGAGGTTCGGCCTCTGGCGTCGCTGTTTCCTCCGTCCATGTCAAAGTATAAAATGACAAACTTGCAGCGCGCATCACCCGCCGCGCAGTTAAAGGTGAGGAGAGGAGCTCCTTTGATTGGTGAAGATCTGACTCGGCTGTGTCAAACCCACTCCACGCCTTTCTCTCCTCCTCCTGTCTCCCTTCCGCCCTCTCTCCTCCCTCTTTGCCGTTTGCGCCGGTGGGAGGGACGAGGGGAGGGATTGCGCTGGCGTAAGTCTGACTGCGCGGCCCACCAAACTTGCGAAATGGACCTGGGCCACACCCCGTTGGCGTGGCGAAGCTGCGCTGACGTTAGACTTCACCTGGTCGACGAAACTAGGGCCCTATGTGCAGAGTTTATGTATATCACTTTGAACTACAGGATTATAAAAGAGTAGTGTTAGATCAAACTTACTGAACTTACTAAAATCACTACGGGTGCACTCACACTAGGGCCAGTTGTTCTGTACTGTGCTGAAGCATGAATGCTGCCCCGTCTGTACTCAAGCACAGTTGCCTCCGACACATACCTTATCATGTTTTGTTTTGTTTTTTAAGTATTTTGGGGGGCTTTTTCACCTTTAATGGACAGTAGAGTTGAGAGAGAGAGACAGGAAACGGGAGGCAGAGAGGGGGAGAACAACACGAAGGACAGCTAGGGCCACTCGACGCAGGATGCGAACCTGCAGCGAGGACCACAGCCTCAACACATTATTTGTTTACCAACAGGGCGGATGTGCAACCTGACTGCAGAAAGAACGGCGTGTTTTAACTGCTTGACCGGTTGTCATGGTTATCTTGAAGTTTATTCAAAGTGAGGTTAGCTAGCGATGTTGGCATATGCATGGTGCAACGTAACCGTTAAAGGAACTTGGGGCAAGAAAAAAAAATGGTGTGGCTAATGGGTGATGAAGCGTTCAAAACCAAAAAGAATGAGCCCACCCACGTATTTCTTCGTTACGGCTACAGTTACCCTAGTGGCCGCCTATCGCTAATGACTCTTATTTCTTGTGTGTTGCGCGCTTGTCCATGCGTGACCAAGTGCGCCGTGCTCAAGCACACCTCTTCCAACCGTACCAGGCCAAAGTGTACCGACCTCAAACGCAGTACACTTGCACTCACACTAGCCAAATAATCCGGACTTTAGGGGGCAAACGTGCTTCGGCACGGTACGATTGCCTAGTGCAAGTGCGCCCTAAACAAGTAAAAAAAATTTTTTTTTAAATCCCAATAAAAAAGAGACCCGCAAGAAGGAAAACTTTGGAAATCATTCTCAGTAACCTCACCTTCATCTCCCTATGAGTCCTTCCGACTGTTTACAAGGGCTCCCGCAGTCAAAAGAGTAACATCTACATTTTCCAAACAGCTACTTCCTTGTTCCCCCAAAACCCACATGCAGCTAATTCAGTAACTCTGACAGCATGACTAGTGACAGCACAGTAAATGGCTTTGCTAATTGCAACCCACCATAGTTGCTTTTGGAGAATGATGCACAAAACACAGACATATTTTCTGCATCAGTCTTTGACTATGTAGAGATTTCACAGCTCCAAACTCTCCCTTTGCACTAACCTTCAAAGATGCAGGTCAAAAGGAGGCAAAAGTTCAGGTTACTGAAGTAATTTAAACGAAGTCAAGAGTGGCAGACTCAAACATCTCCTCCAGCTAGAGACCTTTTTATTGGAACCCTCAGGGCAACTTCTCTTCTGAGCTAGAATATGGCAGCTTAGATTTGCCTTTTCTGATTTTTTTTTTGTCTCTGTTCATACAGATATGTGAATGTGACCATTTGTGTTTGGGGTTTTTTGGGCAACTCTTTAGAAAAATTCTCAAGTATTTAGACATACTAAAACAACAAAAACAATAAAAACAATAGCAATGAATAATAAATACTGTACTTTCCAGCCTATAAGCCGCTACTTTTTTCGCCTGTCCCGGTGACCCAGCTCTCGTCTCTGCACACCGCACCCAAACGCGCTCCGTAACCCGTAATCTTTTGTTTATGACGGTTAAGACTACACAAACCCACACGCCGTAACATCGTATATGGTATGTAACCGCTCCATTTATTGATTTTTCGCCGGCTTTGTTGTAAACAAATGCACATGGGCGAGAGGAGCATAACCAAAACGGAAATGCGAGCAGACTTGCACAGTTCCCTACTGTCTTTCTGTGTAAATATCTCATGTTACAACATGAAAACCTCATTCAGGTGCGCTCTATAGTCCAGATGACATATTCAAAGCAGCAGTGCTCCATATTACAGTGCCCACCCATTCAAATCAGTACAGGTGCGCCTGAAATCCAACCAGTGCAATAACTAAAAAATACAAACCAAATATAAAAAAATATACGTTGATATTTCAAACAACATGGGATCATATTATATACAATCACTGATTCACACAAATTAACACATATTTATGTATATTTCACATACCAGTAACATCAGCATCTGAGCTGTTCTGAAACATGAAGCTGCAGGCTCACATCACACAGAAGCTCTATACAGTAAAAGCCTATCCCTCAAATGGTATGCCCCTCTGCATGTAACAACTTTGTGGCATGAGCAAAAACTGTTGTTCAACTGTTTATCAGATTGCAGAGTAAATCAATATATAGAGGCAATAGACTTCCAAACAGAAGGGAAGGCGTTATGTAATAAGGCAGCTTTTGAAATGAGATCTACAATATGTGTTCATGAAGTTTTCCAAAGAGAGTCTCTCTTCTCAGTGTTTCTGTGGTTTTATTGCATGCCTCCATTAACCATTGCTCAGGGTATTGAGACTGGATGGAATCATGTTCATCACTGCAGATTCTCTTAAGCCCACTGAGTTGACTAAATGGCTAACATTTTTGCAGGAGGTGGAATTATGACTGGGAGGCAATAACAGGTTGTTTATCTCAATTGGTTTTCTGTACATGGTTGATGCAAGGTTTATAGAAGCCTTACACAATACCACATGCAAAATGGATGGCAACTTGTTTTTTCACAATATTGGAAAAAAATACAGACTTGCTCAGCAGCTAGTGTACAGACTGATCTAATAATGTTTCTCTGTACATTTCCAAGTAAGGAGAAAATCATCCAACCAACCATACAGAGAACTGAACATAAATGGATTGTCAATACAACAAATGAAGTAATTTTCAAACTTCCTGGAAACAATAGGCATAACAGTATTAAAATGGTGAAACCACGGCTGCTTCTGACTTTGAAGCTATCTAGTGTTGCTAAACAAGAACTGATTTCTTAGGCGCACAAACTTTATTAGCACAAATATTCAGCTGGTGGAGAATTAGATTTCGCTTTTTGATGGGCAGAATGAAAGAACATTGATTCCTGCATCGTTAGGTATGTTTGTACATCAAGTGTTCACATCTCAGGAAACCAGCTGCTGCTGGCATTGCACTTCCCCACAGACCATATTATAATAATATATGTGCAGCATATTATAGGGGATGTGGTAGATACTGTGGTGGCTGTAACACTATGAACCATGTTTCCCATGTCAAAATGTTTCTCAGTCTTGCTCTGACACATCATTTATAGACTGGGACTTTATCAAAGATATCTATTCATAATAACGTCTCAGCCCAACCAACCTCACCTTGTCCTAAGTGTGTAATGGAGACACTGTGATGTGACCCACAGTTCAGCCTGTTTTGCAGTCCCACAGCTTCTGTAACATGTGACAAAATAAATCCCCCAGCACTTCTTTCAAGAAAACCATATAAACAGATTTAGAGAGCTGAGAGAAGATTGCCTGATGATTGCCTGATGGGATGTTAACATCAGGTGGACAAGCGATTTATTGTGCCATGGAGAATTCGTTGTGGACCTCACACGAAAGGAGATATACTTTCTGTTATTGCTTTGAGCTACAAAGCAAAGCTGCCAGTGTCGTTTTCTCCAACTGTACTTTGGGAGACACAATGAATCAGTCATCACTGTCCCTTAGCTCAATCCGAGCTGTCACAGTCTATGAAAGAGTAAATGAGTTATAGGTATATAAGCAAGAGGAGGTATTGTGAAAGCAATAATCACCAGCCAAATAACCATCTCTTGGAGGGGGCTTTAAGAAGCAGTGGTGTGTTACTTCACAGTCTCAGACATATAGAGATTAAAAATAAATATTATTCAAGCTCCATACACCTATTGGTTCAATTCAGCAAATCTGAGGTGATGGAATGGTTATCAGAAGGAAAAGAGTTGTTTCAGCATGGATGAAGCGAAATGGCAAGAGGAAGTTATCTAAATGGATAGAAGATCAATATTCCTCTGTATAAACGTTGCAGCATCAACGAGAAAACAAATTAAACAAGATGATTCTTTGTCAGTTATGCTCCGTTAAAAAACAACTATTTTGGTTGAGGCAGGTTTCCAAGTCACAACGAAATAACTACGACTTCAGTGTGGAAACTTTCACTTAATGAAATGATAACCTGAGCTGCTTATGACGACCATGTGCTATATTGAAATATATGGAAATGCCCAGATTTGCTATGCACACTGGGTGATACTGTAGGTAATTCATGCCTGCCAGGTGCTGATCCTAAACCTCAACTGCATGTATCCAAGCCTGCTGATCACAGGAATTATGGTTAAAGGGAAGACTGGGCAATGGGCCCTAGTGAAAAATCCTCACCCCCTGGCATTGCCCCATGGAAACGCCCCAAACGTCGTACAGATTCAAACATATCAGGGATTATTAAGAGACCTGAGAACAAGGTCAAAGACTTGCAGAAGAACACAGAGCAAGTTAAACTTAACTTCCACTTCATCCCCGAGGCTCTGAAAATACTTAGGAGATAGTTGAGGCAGGCTCTGTTGAAAGCTCCCCCGCCGGCACGCAAAGCTTTACTTTTGATGTTAATTCCTTGAAAGCTGTTTCTTTAGCTGGGGATTAGTGCATGAAGAGCTAGGCTTACCATGCTCTGGCTAATAAAGATGAAACATCTAACACAGGTACTCGTACATACACTCGCCTGGGAACAGTGCCTATAAAGTTGCCTTAATTATAGGGAACTCACTTCGCTTCAGTAACTATAAGAATGGGACGACATTTGTACTTTGAAAATGCTGTGGTATTAAAATGTTGAAAATCCTCTGTATTCTTTAGACATAAGTCTTGAGGTAAAATAATGAGTATATAGGCACATCACTTCCCTCGCTCTTGCAATCAAAGCTGCCTGTACTTCATAGTATGCTTTCAGTCTGCCCAGCTTAGGTCTCCTCACCATACCACGAAAGAGTGACAATTATGAAGTGTGTCCATTACAGCTGCTGATTAGCCCCCATGTCTGTTCTGGCTTGAGCGACTGTTGTAGCTAATGATTCTGTGGCGGCGTGCATGGAAAACTGACACCACAATTCATCTGCTTGGCCAAAATGTCCATGATTAATAGGTATTTCACAAGAACATTTGCCTCTTTGAATATTTGAAATGGTTCTCCCCATCCTTGAGTCCTCTGCTCTGACAGTTTAAGAAGTAAATTAATCAGTCCAATCACTGCATCCATCCTGCTTTCAAGTACAATGAATGGCTCTCCTTTCATCACTTACTTGGCCATTTTCCAATAATTAATACCAGGATGATTAATTCTAGTGACCTTTATTTACTAAATGTATAGGTATTATTCAGCATCACATTATACATATTGACAGGGAGACAATATCAGCTAATTACCCCAATAAGCTTTATAACCTGCACCGTGCATTAAATCTGTGAGGCTAAAGTATACCTGCAGTAACTTCCAATCTGAAAAAAAGCAAAAGCAAACCTGCAGTAACTTCCAATCAAATCCTTTTATCACAATTCAGCTTAGTAGAATTTCATTAGTTATTAAACCACACTGTTCTCCTACGTGCCTCTGTTTGTTCATTCTCTGTTCATCCTTGCCATTTGTGTCCCGTAAAAACCTTTTACAAGGTATATTTTGATTATGGATAAATCTATGACCCAGTTTGCTCTTATGGGAAATGCATTAATATAATGTGGTCACGGTTGTCAACTTGCATACAGTTATATCATAAGGCAGGAAGGCACAATTATGTTAAAGCCAATGAGGTCTCTAAGAGGGTGGTAAATCTTATCTATCTCATCTAGAACGATACGGCTGGAAAACACATTTGCCCCATTTGTCATCATACATATTTTGTCAAGCCAAAAAAAACACATTAAACATCTGCATAAACGACTCTGGGGGAAAATGGTCTATGAAATTCCTGTCATGTTGTAAATTTAAAACATTGTTAATTAAACCATTCATTTCCTTGTTTCATGAGGCCAAATTGTCTCACTGGCAAACATCCCTTGGAGTTTGTTGTAATTACTAATTGTCAACAATATTGTCCTTTCATAATTATCTCAACTTTTGCTCTCTGGGTAACAAATCTGACAGCAGGTATCCTTCCTTCATGTAGCTCTGCTATTTTACCTTGCATGTTAGACTGTTTCTGAATATTTATCACAGTAACGAAAAGGTGATTCATCCGTATATAAATGACATTAGAGACGATTTCCTGAGGACTCTGATGAAAAACATGCATCATTACCGTTCTGTCACTATATATAGATTCTTAGTCCAGCTTCATCATGGAAGTCAGGTACATTTAGCTGGTTAATTTAGTGCTCAAATCAAATTTAACACTGAAAAGCCCCCTTCACTCCATGACATCTAGTCTTCATCAGTCATTACAGGCTCAAATCAACCCCCAATTGAACATATGTGTGACACACATATAGCCATATAAAGGACCATGTTCTTGTAGCAAGCTAAATGTAAATTCTGGAAAAAGTGCATTTATATGCAGTGTACAGAGGGTGATGGTTTATATTTTCTTTGATGCCTCAGGACTGTGCCTCAAATTCAGCCCATTAGTGTAGCAAGGCATACATCACTACACATAAACACAGACGCTAACAAAACACGCTGAAATGGAAAAATGCAAAGAGCCGTAGATTTAATACCTAGAGAAGTTAAGGAGTGGGTGAATAGTCCAAAATACAGCAAAGCAAGTTATGTGGTGCATTATGGGACAAATAAAAATCCCAATCTATTTTGATTTAGCCTAGGTTCTGTCAAGTGCCAGCAATCCTCTCTGCTTGTTAAACAGCATCAGTAAGATACTTTGGTTTTTCATCAAAACTCAAAGTAGAAAAGTTGGTGTAAACACTTGGGTGGTAAGTGCATATGAAAAGATGTGACTGTTGAATATTTTCATTGTAGAAGTGAGGAATTTAACAGAACATCAGAGATGTAAGTAAGTGCGATATTACACTTAAACAAAAATAAGCTGTTTGTGAACTTCACCACTGAAAGGGAAAAAATGATTTAAAAAGAAATCCAAATGGATTTGACTTGCTTTCAGGGGGTAAATAAATCTAGTTTTATTCAACAAAGTAGTGTACACCTGACATAATTTTTGGCTTCTTGTAATTACTTTATTTTCAATAGTATAAAACTCATTGCTATGAATTGCATCACATTAGGATTCAATTCTTAACACCAAGGCAAAACAAGGCAGAGAATTGCATTACTCAGTGATGTCATCAGATAGGTTGGCATAGAGAGGCACTATTAAAACAGTGGGGATGAATATAGCTTGTATTACTGAGACATGTCATCAGCGCATAGGTAGCAGGGATTCTAAATACACTTTTCTATCGTGTGCCTGAGTAAATGTGGAACTACAAAAATGATAACAGGTCAAAATACTCAAACTAAAGTGCACATATAGGACTGACAAAGTAAAGAATGTAGTATGCCCCCCCCCCCCCCCCCTTTTTTTTTTTTTTTTAATTTTTATTAAAGTACAGTATAGTATAAAGTGTTTTGAAATGAATGACTGTAGTCGCCTGAATGCTGAATGCTGAATGGGCTTTTGACTTAATGGTGCCAGAGCACAGTCCCACATGGAAAGTCTTTATGTGCACCGTTATTAACTGGTCACTTTAATTTCTTCCTTCCTACTGGTAAGATGCTCTTTAACAGAGCATCTAACATTAAATTCACTTGAAAATGAAATGAAGTAACACACCCATCTGCCATCTCCAAAACAAGTGTGATGAACTGGATCCAAAGTAGGCAATCTCTTCCAACCATTAAATAAACCAATGAGCGATCCATTGTTGTGCAGGGAGCTTGAATCTTTGTGCTAAATGGTTATGTCAGCACAATTACTGAGTATGTAGAATGTGCCTTCCCTTTTTTTTGCACCACTCCTGATTTATAAGTGATGCTTGCTTCTGTAAGAGGGTGTCTTTTATATCAGGTTCAATGTGCCTGGAGTAGGGGAGTGAGTTAAATTACCTATCTTAATTAGCCTTGAATTACTATAAGAGACTTAAATAACATTACTGAATAAATTGACCTGTATTCATTAAAAATGCCCATTGATTTTATTAGACAGCACACGGTGTCACATCATTCATACATCAGATGTGAGAAGGGCAGCTTCCGCTTGCCAGACTTCTCTGAGTGAGTGTAGCTTGTTGTTTGAGCACATTAAGTTAAGAGCTCTGTGATGCATTAAACTGTTGGTCTTGTGGAGTGACAAGGCCTGGACCTGCCATGTGCCTGGCTAGCAGCTACAGAAGTTCATTAGAGCGACAAACAATATGTACTTGGTAACCCTGACCAAGAAATTGAGAAAAATTGCCACAACTGCCGCACCAGTTGACAGAGCACCGGCCCATGTGTTAATACTGGAACAAGAACAGCAAGTAACTAATAATTATTTCACTCATTTCTGAAGGAAAAAAACACTATTTAATTTACTTAACAAATATCACATAATTTATAATGTAATGACGATCTTTATTTGGGCATTATCTCATTAAGTTCATGTTGTTTCACATGGAATGGCTACTGAAATGGCAGTTGATTAAGTACCTTGTCTGTTAATTGCGATTGTGTTTTTTTATGCTGTTCGACAGTCTAACTTGTTGAGGAGATTAATGCTTTCTTATCTATCCTAGTCCCCTGGCTATTGCGTTGTAACTAAGTTATTAATAGCATCACTATTGATGAACTGTCAAATGCTCAGTGTTTTGGCAGATGGACCCTTGTACTTGATAACATGTTCGAGGCTAGGGGCCATGTTCCATTTAGAGAGCTGAGGGATAGTAGTGTGTATACTGTATCATACCTGACAGCTGCATCAACACTAATTTAGAGTTTGCACAAGCTGTTCATTACTGTATAGTGTGTGTTGTGTAATAAGATTAATACCCCTGAACCCCATAACAATGTGTTATCTCCACTTTAAATGGTTTTACTTGAGTGTGCATAAATGTATTTTTCTAACAGGGATCACTCCTCATCTGAGAGGAGACAACAGAGGAGGTGGGGAATAACAGCGAGCTAACCACCTTACCAGCTTCAACACTGTTGTCCCTGTAGTAGGGCCCAATCAGGATAAGTGCTTTATATCGATTCAGCAATCTGTTTCAGGTCCAGCTTTTGATTTCCCCCATTAGGTCAACAGAGAAGGTGAACCTATTATCAGCATGCTTCATCTTGATAACTACCATTTGTTTTTTGCTTGTTGATACAGGTTGCTTCTTGACTGAATTGGGTGTGTGTTTGTGTGTGTGTGTGTGTGTGTGTGTGTATGTGCGAGCATGTTGGCAAGCAGTGAGCCAGAGATTGCCTCAGTCTCTCCAAGTGTGACATTTAGATGTGTGCTTGATGTATGAGATTTATGAGTTGCACTCATCCGTCTTTGATATTTAGCATTAAGTCTCTAAATACTAAAAACGAAGCGAAATACGAGTGAGTAATTTTGAATGAGGACTGTTACGAAGAAGTTGAATTATAATCTCATCAGGAGCCTGTAGATAATCCTCTATATGTCAGTTCATGAAAAATCGAAGACCCTGGATTTTGAGCTTCTGTCAAATCACAGCAGCTCACTTTTTGCCATATCCTGAAAAAGTTTGGTATGGATCTTCTTCTTTTTTTTACTGCAAAATTACTACATACAGTATTAACATTTATAATAATAATAATAATAATAATAATAAACTTTATTTATAGAGCACTTTTCATACATAAAAAATGTAGCACAAAGTGCTTTACATGTTTAAAGCCGCCCCCACCCCACCCAACCCCAGCCCATAAAAACCCCACCCAAATGCACACCCATACGCACAAGCACATACAAATACACACACGCACACACACACACACACGACGCAAGATCTAAGAAACGTGAAACATGTGGCTGAATACAGAGGCGCCAGGTCAGGAAACACCAGACCGTCTGTACTGGGTGCTGGTCACGGCATTTAATTTTATATAATGTCTCTCTAGAGTGATAGTATCTTTGGTATGTGCTTTAACATTAAAATGCATACTTAAAAATATACAGTAAGCTGCTAAAATTCAAATGTTGGGCTAAGGTAGTTTATATCATCAACATCTGTTAGTATGGAGCTACACTGATAAGCATTATTGTGTGCCGGAAAAAATATTTACATTGAGGAAAAGAAACAACACCTCACTCTTACACCTGCCTGCTATATTATTCTGCCAGTCTTGAGAGAAAAACATCAAATTTATCTCCGTCTGCAGGTTTCTCAAATAACACAATCTGTAGTTTTCTTACAAAAAATAGTAGCATAATTTCTTTTCTCTGTGACAAATAAGGAGGATAAACATATCAGAGTATATCCTATACGGGGATAAATATTGACAATCATGACGGTCCTGATCTCCTCTGCAGTCTGCCATGGCACCATTTCTTCGTGCTCCAGAGAAAAACCTGCAGTGTGTCATCCAGCTGAGAGGGTCATTGCTTGCCAGTTGCTCTCCACTGAGCAGTCGCCTAATGCCAGAGCAAAGAGGAGGGCAGGGAGGATTGCCTCCGACACTGCCCACCCAGGCAATCAAGTGTTGGAGGATTTGTGGGAGGTGGAATTAGTCCATCTCCACTGGCTCTGCCTGCCGCTTCTGCAGCCTCTTCCCAATACCTGTCCGCCTACTCAGCTAGCCCTCCAACCTGAACTACATCTCTCCACTGACTGCCTCTATACAAATCCAACGTGCTGAATGGTCTTTTCTGTTTATCTACCCAGAGTAGTTGCACTACCAGGTTTTTCTTTACAGTATATCACCTTTGCAGAAAGAAAAGCTTCTACGTTTCCACTGAGATTATGGATCCAATTTATCTTACTCCATTTATTTGTTTATTTATTTTTATCTAAACTCTGAAATCTCAGGTCTGTCTCTCATATATTTCTGTGGTTGTATAGGTTTTTGTATCTATCATCTTCTCCAGTGGTTCCTTGCCTTTCTGTGGAACATACTCCCACAGCACTGTCAGATGGACTAAGTACTGTAACTCTTCACTTCAACAGTGGAAGTGGATGCTGTTAATGGTTAATTAAAGCAGAAGTAAGCAGAATGTTTGTGTTAATATAAGTCTTAAATAGTTATATCTTCCGACGGCAATCACTTACATAGAGTGTTTGGTCTGAAACACGGGTCTGTCAGTCACTCTGCTCTGCTGTAAGCCGAGGAGAAAACTTTCCTTGTATCCTACAACCTTTATCCAATGAGAGAGAATGGCATAAAGGGGCGGTCCTCTCTGTGTGTGCAGCCAAGGGATGCACGTGAATGTGGTGACGTAGGGACGAGGGCGGGGACTGCTAACTCCATCGGCTGACAAGAAGTTAGCCAAAACGACGGATCGCTTACTTCTGCTTTAACCACGGTTACAACTATAACAGAAGTTCTCATACAAGATAGTGATCCTAGAATTGTCTAATGCAGTGGTTCCCAAACGGTGTGCCGTGAGGCAAGTCCAGGTGTGCCGTGGGATTTTGTGACAACCATACATTATTATTGTAATATACAACTACACAAAAAATAATTATTTTTAATTTACTATCAGTACTTTGTATGCGCTCATTTCATAATACAGAGGCAAACTCTATACCTAAAAACAATTCTTAAAAAAAAGATCCTCAAAGAGAACCCCATATTTCGCACAATATACTTTCAATGCTGATCAATTTGTAGGACCATGGACGGTGCAGCTTCCTTGCATTGACAGTTCTCTGTGATTACATTTTGCAAAGTTTCCTTTGCCTTATTGTGACCTGTCTGGTTTAAATGGTTGTATTGCTGCTTTGATGAAGCCTAATTTGATAAAGTTTCAAATTAATTTTTGAAATATTTCGTTAATAAATATGATTTCGTGAGTAATGTTGCCTAGTTGTCTTTGTCACATTTTATTTGGCATTATTAAATAATTATGCACATTTACAGATATTTTACATGATATAAGTGATAACACGTGTTATGAAGGCTATTTTGAACAATAGGTGTGCCTTGAGATTTTTACTTGTCCTTTGGTGTGCCTTGGCCACAAAAGGTTTGGGAACCACTGGTCTAATGCTGGTGGGCTGGAGACACGTGGCCATTTGTATCTGGGACACTTACTAAACCAAAAAACATAGACTTTTGGAAATGCTGCTGCACCAGTTTTCATTTGAAAACTCTGAGGGGGTTTGGTCTGTAACAATCAATCACTTAAAGCAGAAGTAAGTTATATATTTGTGTTAAAGCAGAAGTAAGTGATATATTTGTGTTAATATAAGTCTTAAATAGTTATATCTTCCGACAGCAATCACTTACATAGAGTGTTTGGACCGAAACACGGGTCTGTCAGTCACTCTGCTCTGCTCTGAGTCGAGGAGAAAACATTTATCGTATCCTACAGTTTTTATCCAATGAGGAGAGAGAACGGCATGCAGGGCTGTGTGTGCAGCCAAGGGACGCCGTGAATGTGGCGACGTAGGGACGAGGACTGTTATGGTGCGTTCAAGGCAACTCGTTTTTTTCCGACCTGTGAAGTCGTACCAGTTCGATCTGGTACATAGACTGTACAAAAAGACGTACTGGTACGATTTCACGGGTCGGAAGTTACGAGTGGCCGTTATAGTGACTTTCACCGGTAAAACAGGTCGGAAAAACACGAGTGGGTTGCCTGGAACGCTACAAAGTCGTAAGTTGTGACATGAAGCTGTAATTTATGATTTCAAAAGCCTGCCTGGAACGCAGCATTAGCGAAAACGACCGGATCACTCACTTCTGCTTTAATATAAGTCTTAAATAGTTATATCTTCCGACAGCAATCACTTACATAGAGTGTTTGGTCTGAAACACGGGTCTGTCAGTCACTCTGCTCTGCTCTGAGCCGAGGAGAAAACATTTATTTCATCCAATGAGGAGAGAGAACGGCATGCAGGGCTGTGTGTGCAGCCAAGGGACGCCGTGAATGTGGCGACGTAGGGACGAGGACTGTTATGGTGCGTTCAAGGAAACTCGTATTTTTCCGACCGTGAAGTCATACCAGTTCGATCTGGTACGAGTTCACCGGTCGGAAGTTACGAGTGGCTGTTATAGTGACTTTCACCGGTAAAACAGGTCGGAAAAACACGAGTGGGTTGCCTGGAACGCTACAAAGTCGTAAGTTGTGACTTGAAGCTGTAATTTACGATTTCAAAAGCCTGCCTGGAACGCAGCATTAGCGAAAACGACCGGACCACTTACTTCTGCTTTAAAGGGCAACTTCGGTTTTTTTCAACCTGGGCCCTGTTTTCATATGTTTTTCTGTAGATGTGAGTGATGGATAATATTTTTTTTGAGGTGGCTCCAGTATTGAGCCGGGCAGGCAGCCTGCAGCCCAGCTGATGCTCTTGCATGGGGCAAGTGGCTCCCGTCAAAGTTCGCCTTAAACGAGCATTTTTTTCAAAATGACAGGCTCAGATAGTTACAATGAATGTCCGACAACATACTAGAAAGGAGAAATTAACGTATTCAGGGTTTTTTCTGGCCAAAATTTGGGTTGAGGCGGCCGCAGGGATACGTATCTCTCCCTCCGGTCAAATGCCCCGTCCTGATCCACATCCACTGCAAAGTAAAGGTGCCGCCAGCTGTAATAGTGTAACATCCGCGTTTTTACAGCTGATTTTAGGATGAAACTCTGAACATAAATAATAAATTACCATGGAGATCTATCCGGGTTAAACAGCCACCTTTGTAGCACAGGAGAGCCCGGCTCGCTACAGTAGCTGCAGCTCTCCGTCTCCGTCTCCTTCTCTCTCTACGCTCTGTGCCGGTGGGGTGTGTTTACACTCAGCACCAGGTTTGAACGGAGCGGAGTCTATGAGCCCCAATGAGCCCCGCCCCCGCAGGCACACAAGCAAGCTGCGCATCAACGGCATCTTGCGGTCTGGCCCGGAGCTGAAATCAAACACACCCCTCCTGCTGCGGTCGAGTTGAACCAGTTGAAAACAGCGCCGCTGAGCTTCCATACCGTAGCCTACATTGAGTTTCAATCAAGATTCCAGCGCAGCGGCAGACAATTTCAGCGAGGCCGTGCCGACCACAGGGTCTGGTATGTTGTCGGACACTCATTGTAACTATCTGAGCCTGTCAATTTGAAAAAAATGCCTGTTTATACCGCGAACTTTTACGGGAGCCACTTGCCCCATGTAAGAGCGTTAGCTGGGCTGCAGGCTGCCTGCCGGGCTCAATACTGGAGCCACCTCAATAAAAGTGTTATCCATCACTCACATATACAGAAAAACATAGGAAAACAGGGCCCAGGTTGAAAAAAACCGAAGTTGCCCTTTAATTACAATCACATTGCAGAAAATGAAAAGCATGTGGCTTAAAAAAAGAAAAGAAAAAGCTACTGATTAGTTGTTCATTCAGGTAAATGTTTGAAACGGTTAACATAGTTGACAATACAAACATACATACAGACTACCTACCTACACAAATTCACACAAGCTCTGTTTTATCTAATTGTTTATAAGAATTAAC
Organism: Trachurus trachurus; assembly: GCF_905171665.1. NCBI lineage: Eukaryota > Metazoa > Chordata > Actinopteri > Carangiformes > Carangidae > Trachurus > Trachurus trachurus. The sequence goes on along the minus strand of NC_139903.1, from coordinate 12,063,638 downwards.
AATGTCACTCTTGAAGACTCTTAAACATCTTAATTTGATTTAATTCCTGGATATTAAATTTGCATGGAAAAGGAAAAAGAGTGTCAATTTTCTTTTCTTCATGATCTGCTGAGTTGCTCTAGTGTGGTCACCTGCTCCAATTTACAGCTATGGGACACTGTTGTAAACAAGGTGCCTCCTCAGTATAAATACTGATGTTCTAGCTCAGCACAGTTTTCTTGAGCATGCGATTGTACTGGGCCTTATGATCCACTTAAAGAATAAAATCCTTGTGTCAGCTTTCACGGAAAGTTCATGCAATATGCACTTTATAACACAGTGGAAGAGGAGTTTATCGTTTTATTCACCAACACTCCAAAATCAAAGTCCTGCTGACAACTGGCAATGAAAACTCTCCTGGGGCAGCAGGCAGGCCCAGAGGTAGGGATGCTGACTGATGAATGAAAGGTTGCAGTTTTGATTTCTGGTAGCAGAAACCTGTAGGTGCACCACATTGGGAACTAGAGGGTGAGTGATATTACATCTACATTACACAGTAACACTATGAAGCCTCTTTGAACGTGACACTGAAACCAAAACTGCTCCAGCAGTGCTGCAGAGGCAGCTCTGACCTTTCCAATTAAACACACGTGTCAAATGGGCTATTTGTGTACATATCTACGAGGGATGTTCCTATTACTCAGACTAGATTAGATGATGTAATGTTCATCTAGGCCTACATCTGAAAAAGTATGCTGGACTGGCATTCAGCCATGAAAATGTGCCACTTTTTTGGTGCAAATTAATTTGCAAATTAAATAGCAAAGAGTGGTAATTAATTTATATGTTACAGGCTTTACCTGAGGCATTGAACATTTACAAATTTAGATATTAATCCATTTTGGCATGTTTTGACATTGAGGGATTTCAGCTAATTATAACTGGTTAGATGAAGCAGAGAAGAGAGGGAAATGCTTTGGGAGATGTAAGGCGTATACAGTAGCATGGCACACCTTGTACATATGCACTTATACACAAGTGTTTCAAAAATCTAAATGACACAATTTTTAATGACTAATCAGGAATGTTACTCTGACAAATGCCAAGTACCAGAGGGCATTTTAGTTTTGATGAGTTCTGGCTAATGACTGTGAAGCCTTTGAATCACTAAGTTGAAAATGGCACTGGCGTGACATGGACACTAACAAGGGCTGACACACAAATATTAATTACTTCAGCATAGAGCTTAAAAAAATCTGTTTCCCAACTTGTTCTCAAGATTTTCTCCAAGCTGTTTACCTGTCCATGTGCTATCTTGACAAAGTCATCATATGTTTAATGATCTATCTATATCTACTGTAAGTCCACTAAGGTTGAATAATTAGAGTTACACATCAAAATCACTATACTGTGCCAAAGAACAATTTAATTTACAATAACCCAGAACAAGATTGCTGAATCATAAGCACATCTGTCCACATAATATCCATATTCCACATATTCCATTATAAAAAGATTAGACAGATGCTGACCTCTACAGGTATGATTTTGCCTTGCATTCTTGACAGATATCACTTCAAATAATGGAGCATCCTAAGAGTGCTTTTTTTAATCTATGTAAAATGCTGAAATGAGCTGTCATTTAACTGCATACAAATACAATTTACCAAGCAATGCCTGTAGGCACACACACCTGCAGGTACCGTAATGATGTTTCAAGATAGGATGACACTTGTTCATTAAACTGAGAAAAAACAATGAGCATTAGGTACTGTAAGAGGTGCAGTCTTGCTGAGGCTCTGATGGATAATGAAATGTCTCACTGGAGCCAAAATGTAGTGGCAGAGCAACAGGGAGGCAGACAGCTAAACCAAATAACTGGGCTATCAGCCTCTACTGACAAACAGCCACAAGCCTGACTGAACTGGGGAAAATAGAGCAGTGGAGAAGACATGGTGGCAATGGAGCACAAAGTGGAGATGACAGCCTTTAGGACACAAGTGACAGCAATTGAGGGTAGACTGAGTACAAGTGAGTGTCAGGCAGAGGGAAAAGCCATGCTAGTGCAACAAGCATTAATGGTGACTGGCACATGAGCTAAAGACAGACACGAGGGTCTCATTCACAAGGTCCTCTCAGGATGCAACTTGAGGCTTACTGGTCAACTGAGGAGTATATACAGTAATGATGTTTCACTGCACAGATATTTTAACCTTCTTTTGAAGGCCTGTACACTAACGTGCATGAGAGCAGTTTAGATTGCTTATCTGAGGTGAGGACATCTTGCGCAGCAAAAAAAAAAAAAGCTGTCATTTAATTCTAGAAGTGTAAAATTCACACAAAGAGAGCTTATATTAATCAAATCAAAGTTCATTGACGCTGAAACCTTTGATAAAACTCTGATTGCTGAGGGGCTGTTGGATATAAGGCATTTATTTTGTGCACTACCATTCACCAAGTTTAATTTTAGAAGAGAACAACCACACAACAGAGTGTGACTGACCTCATATTGGAAGACATATGGGTCCCTGACCAGTTGACAGAAATGACCAACCTGTCAAACTGACATGACTTTATAAATAAAAATGGCTACACATTTCCCAGCACAATATGGAATATAAGACAATAAATCAAGAGGACATCCAAAGGCAGTAACAGAGGGAGTGAAAACAGCAATCAACTATTAGAAAACTATTCCCATAGATGCCTTTGTCACACACATACATAGGCCTACATCATAACTCTAGTTTATGACTGTAAATGAATCACCTACATGACTGATAGCTAATTCAGTAGAAATGTATCCAGGGCAGTGATGAAGCTACAGTGAGACTACATTTGGCAGTAAAGACTACTAAAGCACATCGACAATCAATTTTAGGATGTTATATTTTGAAAAGATTACATAATCCCACATCAAAAGAGAAGAGTGCATAATGTAATGTTCATAATAAACCATTTCGTCAAGCTGACAGCACAGCGAGTGAAAATTCAACACACCTCACTAATTGCAGTGACATTTCAGATAACAGCTGAATGTATGGTTGGTATATAATCCTTTAAAGTGCTAAAATCCTCGTGTACACACAGGAAAGAGGGAAAATGAGTAGAAGTGCACTTGTTTGCGTGACTGAATCTGTATAGGGGCTAATACTGACCTTATGACGCCTATCGATTATAAAGCAGATGTGACTAATCCGCAATAAAGTCTGGGTTCTTCTTCAAAACTAATAACATTCTGTGTTTAACAGTTAGTTTCAATCAATCAAGACAGATTTCCGACACGGTTTTAATGTCACTGCCACCAGCACATATATTGGATTCTGAATCTTTATGATAAAAGCCTAATATTGGAGTCAGTTACACTATAAATCTTTCAATATTAACAGATATTGGTCTGTATATGAAGGTAATTTTTATGTTTTATTAATCTCCTGTGTTGTATGTTTTAATTTTTTTCTTATTTTTTCATTAACTTACTGAATGTTTGTTTATATTATGTTGTACATGTACAGCACATCAATTTTACAGTTTAGCTTGTCTGCTGGAACTTGAATTGTTCTTGTAATGTTTTAGAATAAGGTTGATCAGCTTTGTTGTTCTGTTACATGGGAATATAGCTTCTTGTTTTTATCACAGCCAGGGCATCTTGCACAATGCAGTTTTCTTCAAAACCCACATATGTTTTCCCTTTTATCACCAGTGTTAACAGAATCATTGATAAAAGCTAGGGTCAAAAATGCATTGTTTTGCTTATTATCTTAGATTGACTGTCCACGAGCTATCTTAACATAAAAAAAAGACCAACACAGAACAAAAGGTTGTTTTGTTTATGTGTTTCACGCAGTTCACAGATGGTGGGTGCTAATCAATATGTGAATATAAATAAATAAATGCTAGTTTCAGGTCTCAGAGTAATGATGTAAAAATAAAATAATCACAAACACAAGTGTGTTTCTGTGTGTGTGTGTGTGTGTGTGTGTGTGTGTGTGTGTGTGTGTGTGTGTGTGTGTGTGTGTGTGTGTGTGTGTGTGTGTGTGTGTGTGTGTGTGTGTGTGTGTGTGTGTGTGTGTGTGTGTTTACAGTCCAACTTACAGTACCAAAACTTGTGTTGACGAGCAAAGCTTTTTGTTTACTTTAAAGCACTGATATGGAAAACTCGCACTTCAGAGACACAAAACTGTTTCAGAAGGGATGATAATGCTCAGCAGAACCAGAATTAAGCCAAGGAGAAAAAGACTTTACTTAGGTATGCTTGGTTAATAATTGTCACATATTGATTGTCCGACATAAGAGGAATACACTCTGCAGAGGGCAGACATAATAATAGGTTTGGGTTGATAGGCGATGAGAGAAGAGATTGAGGGAGCACGCAATGGAAAATGGCAGGCTGCTGTATTAAAATGTGAATAAAATATTGAGACACAAGTAAAATCTAAATGCCAAGAAACAAACAGCATCATGTAAAAAGCAAAGAGGTTGGTAGAAAAGAAAAGCACAGTGTAGCCTAGTTGTTATATCACCTACAGTAAGATAAATACATTTAATTTATAGTACACGCATAAATTAAATGTGACAAATATGGGTTAGAAATATATTTTCAATGCATTGGAAAATGCAACTAAAAATTCAACAACCAAGCATCTCTGTGTTTAAAATTTCCTCTCCCATCAGTAAGGGGCGCTGTTTGCATTGCCTCAATGAGAACACATGATGGGCAGGCCTCACATTTCAACTCAGTTGCCAGTTCATCAGTCACATCAGCTTATTATATGGTTATATTAGGTGATATACACAACTAACACTAATGCAGCCTAATACACCAGCCTTGCAATAAATCCTACCTTCATTAGGTTTATAATCTTGAATTTTTCATCTGAATGCGGTTGATTGAATTGATGAATTTTGTGGCCATTTTGAACACTGTTGTTCTTGCTGCTGAATCCAATTGCCTTGTACTGAGGATTGTTTTTACTATTTTGTCAGGTGATTTCAATGGCAAGTAGACCAACTATAATTAGTACAGCATCCCATTGTGTAAGTATGGTATAGTATATTGTTGTCCTGACTATTGTGTTGCCCTGCAGTGGTTTTAGCTTTAATTGGCAACTGAATGTAATTCCACTGGGGGTCACTTATAAAAGTTTCAAAATGATTTATAGGCAATCTTAGAGCCTGTTGAACACAGGGTAATTACCAGACTGCTCCTTCATCAAAGGCATTGTAACCAAACCAGAATAAACAACCAAATCTAGCACAAATTCTCATGTGCATACCCAACACACCACTGGGTCGAAAAAGAGAACTTTACTCACCATTAAAATAACTGAAGGCCGTGCTGCCGCTGCGGACAGTCTCTGGATAATATCTTTAATATCCTTCTCCTCATTAGTGCAGCTGGGAGTAGGGTTTCTCTCGAGGATCAGCAGCACAAAACGGGCCTTCCCTGTGTGAATCATGGCTCGCCTGCGTTAAGTGAAAGCGTGGAGCAAGTGAGGAAAAACAAACTGTCATAGGTGCTGTTGTAGGCAAAGCAATGGCAGAGCATGTTTGAATAAGTTACAGTGAAGTCTAGGTCCATTACTGCTGCTCTATCAGCACAGAAATCATGACAATGAGAACAGTATCTGCAGGCAGTATCTCGTTTCTGTCCTCATACATTTTTCACCAAATGTGATGCTCATTTTAGCCTTGTTTAAACTTACTGGGTGATACTGAAAACAGACTTAGTTTGACTTGTCGTGTCCAAAATAACCCAGGTCTGACAGCGGCGGTGCGGTGGAAACGTAGAAGGGATTATTTACCGGGTACAGCCTGACGTGGCGCATGTTCGCCGTCGTGTCGTTGGCCTCGCCCTCGCAGCGCCGTGACCTGTCCCTGAACTCCGCGGCTTCTCCTCATTTCCTTCTGTGTCTCCGGGTGCTCGCGTGTTGCTGTGTCTAGTTTCAATAATGCTGATGTAAACACAAAGAAAACATTTGCTTATTGTGGTATAAGCAACGTACACGAAACTCACGCAGTCGCATTCCTGTTAGAATGAGCATGTCTTGCCTGCACACCTGCTCCTTAACTGAGCGCGTGGTGATTTAAACGTTTATACTGTATGTAGGCTACCAGCTGAGTTTGAGGAGTCACGTGCCTATGGTCGGCCATGATGGAAGGAGACGCTATCGGTTGCCAGGGGCAACGTCATCAGAACAGCACAGAGACGGACTAAATTCTAGCTCTTTTTTGCGCCAACAGATCAACAAATTACTAGAAAGAATAAGGAGAAAGTAAATCACTGAAGCAGTTTTTAACACAGCAGTGGTTTCCGGTATTGTAAAACAGTAAATTACGGAGTAGAAGATTTTGTTTTGCCCATAGACTAGTAAGGCTTTTGCCACCGGAATCCTTCCATCATGGCGGAGAAGGGGGGCGGGGCTCTGACACAGATGTATTAGGGCTCTGAGCTGTGACGACAACTCCTCACTCTCAGGGTTAGCCAAGATTTCCTGTGTAATGGCACTTGCAACAATGACCTATAGATTTTACATTTGGTGTTATACCTTTTATATAAATATATATATTCATATTTTAAGTAATAGTGAATCAGGGCCTCTCCTTCAATGAAGCATTACTCTCGTTTTAATAAAGCAATAATAGTCTGACAGTGAGCCCACGTGTGCCACACACTGCAAGTGAATCAGCTGAATGAAATTCATTGCTAATTTGATTATTCGCACCTGTGCCATTTCTGCTATGACACATCAAAACACCTTGTAAAGCCTGTTGGTACTTTTACTTAAAGGCCTGGCACACTGCTCACCAGCAGTTTTTTTTTTTCAGCACCTCTTCCTGATTAGACCTTTAGGCAGAGGGGTGAATTGGTTGAGATCACGGGACTTCCTGCTCTAATAATGATAAATGTGGAAACCTGTTGTCTCGCACAAACCAGTGCAATAGCAGTAGCAGGGGAGTGGATGTGGATTAAGGTCTATCTGTGCCCGCATTAGCCTGATGAATGTTCCTCTCAGCCAAAATAATTAAAATCACCTGTGAGGGTTTGCCATGGATACTTGTTATACTATTGAACCCCGAACCAGACTGATCAGTGGTCGATTAATTAATTAGCTGATCAACAGAAAATTAATGATCAAGAAGTTGAAAACACTGTCCACTGGTCTATATATAATTGCGATGTGGATTTGGACCACAGTATAACCACAGCTGGCCAGGACATCCTTGAAAAAGAGATTGTTAATCTCACTGGATCTCTTCCTGGATAAATTAAGGTTTAATCAAATTTTAAAAATAACGCTGATTTTATTTGTGTAACTTGCAAATGTACAGTAGCATAAATTCTATTTTTTACCACAGGGTTTGTCTATGTGCTTTTTGGAAACTTTCCATGTCACATTTTTGTACTGATAAAATAAAGAATGTCATAAACAACATATTGGAAAAGTTTGGGATTTTTAGAAATAGTATCCAAAAGTGAGAATGATTAAGCAACAACTGTGATCTTGTTGATTAAACTGCAAGAATCATAGCTAGTAGTCTTAAAATATAAATGCCAAGTCCTTTATGGTAGGCCAGTGCAGCAGTTCAAAGTCAGTCAAGAGCAGTCTCCACTCATGTCTGAAGTCTGCCTCTCCTTTACTGCAGAAGTAATGATCATGGCAAGAGAGGAGAGGCTTCTCAAATTGGCTGTCTACCAGTCTGTCCTCTTGGGAAAGATCATGCTCCACACACTGAGCAGCCTCTTTTGATGAGTGATGTTGTTGCACAGATACATCTGCGTGGTGGTGTGTCACTGTTTTGTCTCTCTATATATAGTTTGCGTTTTGAGAGTCACTCTCTTTCTTAAATACAAAAATGCCCTCATTGTCTTGTCCTGATGTGTGTATGTCTGTAGCCATTCCTGTGATGCTTTCTTAGCAGAGACTATCAGTATTTGGAACAGACACTGTAAAGTCATGGTGGATTGTTAGAGTAAAAAAAGTGTGTGACTCCATCAGCAGAGACAGCCGTTTGCAGCTTGTCTCCTGCCAACAGTGAACAATGCCTTTCAACCATTATGGTATTATGATGAGGCTGCTTCCACTCCCTTTCCTTCAGTTTTTGCTGTTTCCCTGCATCTTCTTTGTTCCTTGTTTCCCCATCTCCCTGTCTGTGTGTTTTTTCCTTGCTGAGCTTGGTTACCTGGTTGCAGCTCCTGCCATTTCTGCTAACCCTGTTTTTATCTGTGCCATCCCTGTTATCCCAACTACATCCAGCTTTCTTCCTCTCATCTTGTAAGGTTGCACTGCTGCCTGACCTGGTCAGCCACCTCCAGCCTGCCTTACCTGCCCCTCCTCGCCATGCCCAAGCCTCCTACTGCACTGAGTACCCGACCCTTGGATTCATTTTGAGGAGAACCAAAAACAACTTAAACTGCTTATTGTCTCTTTGTTTGTGGTTGGCTTGTTTTGGATCCATATCTGAACTGAGATGGTTTTGCGAAGATTTTTTTCGTGTTTCAAACTGATACTGACCACAGTGGGAGCCTATAAGAAACAGCCTTTTTTGTTTTGGTACTGTATGACCAATAATTTGTTTCTGATTTCTGACACAATGATTTTAGTGTCCTGTTCAGTGTTACACCTTGGAATGAATTAAAGAAGTTGATTTGCTGACTGATTGCATGGAAGTTTGAGTTTAACTGATAAATCTCTTTTTTATAAGCTTATAAATACAAAAGATACATAATGGAACACTTGAATAAGAAAGTAAAGTTTGGAAAATACACACTAGTGCAAGATGGGGACAGTTTTATAAATATTTAAAAGAGCAGGACTAATGCTTTAGTTTTGTAAAGATCAGTGACAATTCATTAATACGATCAATTTCTGGATCATCAGGTTATAGAAGATCTTTCAACATCTGCTATGTATCTTTAGCTAGCTCTTTAATCCATCAGTAAGAGCCATGAAATGCACTCGTTGACCGCTCACCATCTGGAAAGATGTCTTCAGGACATCTGGTCCAGAGTCTATTTATCGAGAGCTTAATTAACATACCGTACACAACTGCAGACCTGATAGATTAGTAAGAAAACTCTTAATTCATTATTTATTATAAGTTATATTTGCATATGACTGGGAGTAAGAAACCGATGATCTTTTATGACATTTTAGACATTTCCTCTGAAATGATGGATTATTATCATTAAGCTAAAGCCATTAGCCTTTATTAGTGACCTACACTAATAAAAACATAACAGCTGATGTTGTGGCTACTTAGACATATAAATCCATGAGTCATCAGTTATAAATGGTAGTAGGTCATTAATAAAGGATCACGAGTGTCTCACTTTATGATAAACCGCCAGGTCAGCGGTTTCAAATGTTGGTGAATCATTGATAAAGGGTAATGGCTCTAACTTTTTAATAAACCATCAATTCTGCAGTTACAGATGATGAAGATGTCAGTCTAGGGTCATAGGTTTGTCACTTCAAGTCACCTGCAAAATATAATGACAACAAATTATTCATAAAGGCCTCGTACAGGATTCCATAAAATCAGCTCTTTGAAGTTGTAAATGTCAAGAGTTGTTGATAGATGGATTTTTGTTATGGCTGTATTAAAAACAAATCCAGGAGGTCATTTTTAACAGTAGACCTACATTTGGGTTCATACGTATAAAGCCATTTCTAGAAAATGCTGCTGTAATTTTTTATGCTTTAGCAGATAAATAAAAAAGGCATTAACTGTGTTGTCAATTTAGAATAAGAAAATCCTAAATGTTAAAATAAAACATGACATTTTCATAACCTGCAGCATAAAAACACTGCAAACTTGATATTGTGTGTGTCATAAATTAAATGGGAAAAATATGTTTTTCAGTTTTCCCAGGGTGACATGGAAATAGCTTCTTTCCACAGCTTTTCACTTCTCAGTTACTGAATTTAGTGTTGATGATTCCAGAGTCTCCCTGTGCCAACTGTCCATGTCAGGAGGTTTCCATGTGGAGCCTCTGCACTCATCTCCTTCCAGTTACATTCATGTCAAGTTCTGACAAACATGTTGGGTCTAGTTTAATAATGCAGGTGGTGACCTCATGAAAACCCATATGCTGCTCTATTTACAGGAGACAGGGTGAAGGGTACTGTGAAGCTGTTTTATTGTCAATATGTTGACACAATGAGTTTATTATTTATATGGTGATCAACATCAAAATGCTGACTCTGTGACCATTTCTGTGAAAATGAAATGAGGTGAGGTACTTCCCATCTCTTATTTCTCTGTGCTCTGAAAGGAAAGAGAACATTTTCTTGGTGCAACAGAGACTTTAATAATAAACACAATCAACCATGCGCATAAGTTAAATGGATTTTTGCAGACTATTGAATTGCTAAATTTATTAATGAAAATCTATGTTTACAGATGGAATATCCAAATTGGAGTCAGAATCCTTATTTCTGGTAATGGTGTTTGTTCTATTGAGTGTATTTGATAAACTCAAACCATCACTTTCATCCCCCCCCACCCCCGACCCCCTTCATGTGAGAGCGGAGCACGCTCATACTCTCACACCAGACCAGAATCTCATTCACAACCTTTCCCTTTTATTGTCAGACAAGAGAATTCACGCTGTAACACTTCCCATGCTGTTTCATGTCTCCCAACCTGTTATTAATATAACAACAACTTATAAGATGTATGTGTGTGGCCCTGCATGAGGCCAGACAAATAGGAGGATAGGTAGTGTTTCCCTCATAACAATAGCAGTCAATCAAGTGAGAAGTCATCCCAGTTTGCTTTTGGCTCTTCATACCAGGTGGTGCAGAACATCTGCAATGTTTTGCACGGGGGTTATACAAAATCTGAATAATTAGGTGCACTCAGACCATGTTACATGACAGACATTTTACCACTGGAAGGCACAACACTGTTTCCAACTAAAACCGCTTAAGTGTTAAAAGCTGCGGAATATAGGCTAACCTATTCTAATCCTACAGTTTTAAAGCTAGAAAGTAGTTAAAGACAAAGGGATTGATATTCTACTTTTGCCCTTGAGTGAAAGTGGGGGGGGGGCTGGCTGTGTGTGTGAATGTGTGTGTGTGTGTGTGTGTGTGTGTGTGCATGCATGCGTGTGTATGTATGTGACAGAGAGTGAGAGAGAGAGTGACAGAGAGCGGGAGAGTGACAGAGAGATAATCTCTTTTGTATTTTTGATCCCTAAATGTGGTGGTTGTGTCCCCTTATCCCAGCTACTTAGTTTCTGCAGTGCGTTAGTGATGCCGTGCACTTAGGCTGTGAAAAGCAGGTCAATATGACCACTGAGAGAAAACCACATGTGCATCACATGGATAGCCCTGGGATTATTCCTCACAAAATGTCTTAATTCCTCTGTTCGCTAATGATCCAGGGAAAATGCCTCTAATCTCCATTCCATTAATTAAAAAGAGCATGAGCCCATGGAAAACCTCACCATCTGCTGCAGTTTCATTCCTGCAGACAGATTGTGTTTTCAGTCTTTAACCAGGGAACTGGGTTTTTCAGAGCAAACGGGTGGAGCATGCATTGAGGTGGATGGAAAACAAAGACAACTGCTCTATTTGAGTATTAATACACTGTAATGTCCTCAAAGAGCTGTTTTAAACAAGAGCAATGATGTTTGATGATGAGTGAGATACTGGGGACAATTTTACAACTTCCAGACTCATTCACAAACCCATCCTCTTTTTAGAGCAAGTTTATAGTGACTGTTTTTTATAATAACTAAGTGGGTTTTCAATCTATTAAATGCTGTAATGTAGTCTCTGTATTTTATTACTCCTTTTCTACTAGTAAAGGTGTTTAAAGCAGGTTTGAGCTGAAGTTCTGTTGTCTGATTTGTCAAGGTTGGACAGAAATTCTCATTTTCTCAAATGAAATAAATCTATAGATTTATATTGATTTTCTGACACAGTTTCGGTTTGTTATGACAGAGAATTTAAAATTGAAAAGTTTGTGACTGAGTATTGTCACTTAAAATCAGTGAGCCTTTCAAAAATAAAACGACCTTGGTTAAGAATTAAAAGTCACAACTCAACCACTGTCTGTTAGAGATACTGTAGGGTGAATACGCTGCAAGAAGGTTAGTTTAAACCTGATTATGCTGAGGGGATATCAGCTCAAAGTGATGAAACCCTCTTATAAGAAATTGAATCAAGGATGTTTGACCGAAGCCTGGAGACTGTGACATGAATTTGATCGGGCTAGTAGGCAGGATAGATTATCCGAGCAGATGTCGTTTCCTCTCTATTGGAGTAGTAGGGCCAATAATAAACACACGCACACACTTAGACACAGGACGCACACTAATCTGAGAGAGGCTAGTTGCCCATGCACATCTCTTTCTCTCTCCTCTCTTTTCTCCCGGGCAGACAGTCGCTGTTCCAGTCCCCCCAAAGTCAAGTTTTTTTTTCTTTTTTTTTCCTCCACCGACTGCATTTTGCACAGTTGTGCTTTAATCATTTGATGCGAGTTCTTGGTGCGAGTTGCGGCACTGCCTCAGCCTACAGATGGACACACGAGGAGAGAAGAGAACACTGTTGGGGAGATGGCATGCAGTGTGCTGTTTTGCGTTGTTCACTTGTTTCTTGGACGCAGTCTGGGGACAGATTCGCTACTCCATCCCAGAGGAGCTGGAGCATGGGGCTTTTGTTGGCAACATTGCAGAAGACTTGGGGTTGGATTCGGACAAGCTCTCTGCGCGCAGATTCAGAATAGTCTCAGGTGCCAAGAAGCAATACGTGGAAGTGAATTTAGAAAATGGAGTTTTATTTGTGAATGAAAGAATTGATCGTGAAGAACTGTGCGAGCAGAGTTTGTCCTGTTCCTTCCACTTGCAGGTAGTGATAGAAAACCCTCTGGAGCTGTACAGGGTAGAGATAGAGATTCTGGACGTGAATGATAACTCTCCTAGTTTCCCGTGGACTGAATTTAATCTGGACATATCAGAGTCTGCTGCACCAGGATCTCGTTTCCCACTTGAGAGCGCACAGGACTTAGACGTCGGATCCAACTCGCTACGCACCTACTTGCTGAGTGTAAATGAGCATTTCCTTCTGGACATACAGACGCGCAGTGATGGCAGTAAATTTGCAGAACTGGTCTTACAGAACCCTCTGGACAGGGAGCAGCAGAGTGCGCATCAAATGGTCCTAACAGCGGTGGATGGAGGCGCGCCGGAGAGATCCGGCACTGCGCAAATTGACATCACCGTATTGGACGCAAATGATAACGCGCCTGTGTTTGATCAGTCATTTTACAGAGTGAGGCTGGCCGAAAACGCACCCAAAGGCACAGTTGTAATAAAACTCAACGCGTCCGACTTAGACGAGGGTCCCAATGCTGACATCACCTACTCTTTCAGTGGCCACGCTCCCATTAAAGTGCGCCAGCTTTTCAGCGTGGACCCGCGCACAGGGGAAATCAAAGTCAAAGGAGTAATAGATTATGAAAAGGCCAGGATGCATGAAATTTATGTTCAGGCTAAAGATAAAGGGCCGTCGGCTGTGGCAGTTCACTGCAAAGTGCTCGTGAACGTTCTGGATAAAAATGACAACCTCCCAGAGGTGATCCTGACGTCGGTGTCCACACCTGTGCAGGAGGACGCGCCCCCGGGGACTGTGATCGCCGTCATCAGTGTGATGGACAGAGACTCGGGTGAAAACGGGAACGTGGACTGTGAGATTCCCCACCAGATCCCATTTCAGCTCCACTCGTCCTTTAAGAACTACTACACATTAGTGACTTCTGATTTTCTGGATAGAGAGTCAGTGGCAGAGTATAACATCACCCTCACTGCCCGAGACATGGGCTCTCCACCTTTATTCACTCGGAAAACTATCTTAGTCCAGGTGTCTGATGTGAATGATAACACGCCTCACTTCAAGCAGCCCTCATACACTGTGTATCTGACTGAGAATAACGCGCCGGGAGCATCCATCTGCTCTGTGTGCGCACTGGATCCAGATTCTGGACAGAACGCGTACCTCTCCTACTCTATACTAGACGGGGACATACTGGGGATGCCTGTCTCCACATATGTGTCCATAAACTCAGACAACGGGAACATTTACGCGCTGCGATCCTTCGACCACGAACAACTTAAAAACTTTCAGGTGATGGTTCAGGCTCAGGACGCCGGGTTCCCGCCTCTGAGGAACAACGTCTCAGTGAATATCTTTATCTTGGATCAAAACGACAACGCGCCTGTCATCGTGTCACCGCTCCCGTACAACGACACGGCACCCACCGAGGCTGTGCCCAGATCAGTTGACCCGGGTTACCTCGTCACCAAAATCAGCGCGGTGGACGCGGACGCAGGTCAGAACTCGCGTCTTTTCTATCAGATGCTCCAAGCAACAGACCCGAGCTTGTTCAGCATTGCTCTGTACACGGGCGAAATCAGGACGATACGCCAGCTGATGGAGAAAGATCCCACGAGGCACAGACTGGTCATTCTGGTGAAGGACAATGGGCAGCCACCCCTCTCGGCCACAGTTTCCATCATTCTGTCAGTGGTTGACAGCCTGCCAGATTCACAGCCCGATTTGGGTGACCTGTCACTAAGCCCACATCACAGCTCCAACCTCACCCTGTACTTAATCGTGTCTCTGGGCGCAATCTCCTTCACATTTCTGGTGGCTATTATCGTCCTGGTTGCAGTGCGGAGACTGAAGGTCAGGCCGTCCAACAGAGAGTCCAGCTTCCCCTCCATCAGCGGGAGCTGCTGCTGCTGCTCTCGCTCCGGAACTTCCACCACCACAGAAGTGTTCAAAAAGTCCAACTTAAATGTTCGGATGTCCACGGGCGCGTCCGGATGCGCGGAGGCGAACAGCAACGGCGCGCTCCCGCAGGTTTACTGCTACAAAATGTGTCTCACACCTGAGTCGTCTAAAAGTGACTTCATGTTCCTCAAGCCGTGCAGCCCGGTGCTGTCTGTCCAACAGAACAACGCCAAGAGCACAGACTACCTGACCTCAGGCTGGAGCGCGCTGGACCGCAATGAGCTGTCCATCAACAGAGCAGCAACTCCTAACGAGGTAGCACACTGAAATATTACCCACAAATCAGCACATTAAAGAGTTCTGACTTCACTTTGGCCCTGCTCTCTCATTCAAATAGATTTGACATAAAGGTTCACCACAAGGCCAAATGTCACAATATACTTTACACACTAGGGGTCGCACTATTTGTACTGATATAAACATATTATTTATCTATATCTTTAATAACTTGTGTTTTCCAAGTGGTTTTGCATTAGAGGATGTTAAACTGCATAATGTATTATCTGATAAATACTGCCACAACTTCAACACTCTGTTGCCTGTTAGTTAAACATGAGGAAAAAGTCCTTGCTTTGTAGTTTTTATGGGAGATCAAATGGAAAATCCACTCTCTATAACTTGGAATTTGTGACAGGCAGTATACACTTCAGTGTGTAGGGCAGATTATCACAATGTGTCAAGCTGTGAGACCCTAGTAAAAAAAAAAAAAAAAAAAGGTGGTTCAGGGATAAATGACACATTCTTATCACAGACTTGAAACTGTCTCCTGAGCTCTGCCTTTGCGCTGAATAGTCAACAGCATCACTGTATCCATCGGTATTAAAACTCACATTAGTCACATAAGCAGATTAGTTGGCAACTCATTTTTTTGTTTTTTTAGGGGCAATATGACGTCTTCTCAGCCATTATAATGTTGCATCAGAGAGTCATTATGTAATTTGTCATTGTAAGAAAGGTGTGGACAGGAATGTGCTCCCCCTCCTCTGGTTTTACTGCTGTTTCACTGTGATATGACTGTTTCAATGAAACTTTCTCAGTGTTGACTTTCAATATGAATCACAGACAAAAAGGCATATCTAAATTAACTGTAGCTGTTGAGCTGATCAGCATCATTTTTTTTATGTTTCAATAATGCAGCTGAAGTATTCAAACAAGGACTGGACATGGACCAAGAACCAACGCAACTCAGCTTACAAGAGGTGAGTACACAGATCAGCCACATCACTATGCACACATACAATACATGTACAAGCTGAAGCATATACTTATAATGTCTCTTTATCTTTCTAGGTATAGTTCAGGAAATATGGAGGGCACTCTTTCAAGTCAACAAACCTATGCTGATGCTGACGGGTTCTCCTGTTCCATGGCACCACAATACTGGACCTGGGGGAACCATATGAAAGGTAGGTGGTGGCAGCTGTGCAATTCTGGCTCATTATTGTTCTCATGAAAGAGGAGGTGGGGGTTGGGGATCCTCAGTGTGTCTGTGCTTAAGGATTTAGTAAGAAATATAAAATGGTAAACCGGAAAGCAGATAACACCAGGCCTCAAAATTTGGGCTGGGGTGGTGGTGGGGTGAGGGGGGTGTTAATGCATCAACATGGGGATTACTTAAGCCCCTACAAGAGGTGTTTTCCGTCTTTGTGCGAGAAGCTGAAATTAAGACGATGCTTTTAAAACCACCTCATTCAGATCAAGTAGACTGTATGCAAATATGAGGTCTTTGCTGAAATAATCTTCTGATGCAAACTGTAATTTATGCACATTTTACAGGCTGTAAGATGTCTCTTCATGAGGGAACCGCTCCTAACTACTCATGGACTCCAAAGTACACTCAGCCTCATTCAGAACCACCAGACTATCAGCACAACGTATACATTCCTGGCACCACGTCTGGCTACAGCACCCTGAAGTTGGCGCCCAGAGGAGAGCTGGATGTATACAACACCTTCTCCACATTTGGGAAGAAAAAGAGATTCATCTCAAACTATGAACAACCTTTTGACAGAGATGATGATCTCATAAGCAATTCTATCTTTAAATGATAACTATTCTGTACATTTTATGTATGATACATTGACATGTTCAGAGAATAATAACTATAAATTACTTATCAGTGGATTATTGGCTGTTGGAGGCTGAGATACCATATTTCTCCTTTTCCAAGGGAATCATATCATTCATTGCAACAATTATATTTTTATTTTTGTAAATACTGAGAAAAAATAGGTATATTTTGAATTATGGTGGGTTCTCTCAAGTAGCACAGGTGGACAGCATGAAGTAAAACATTGTAAGACTACTGCAATGTGGTCTATAGTTTGAAGGCAGTGAAGTGGAACACAAGGGAAAAAGGTTTTTTCATTCCCCGCAGCAGTGAACTCAGGTAAATGTGATTTGATCAGTCGGGAGGCTGCTGGCTCTCAGTAAGGCAATAGTGGATGTTAAGCTCTAAAGAGGTTCATGATTCCAGCAGTTTAGAGTCTATTACACCAATGTTGACCATATACCAGTCAATTTTAGGTAGGCACACCTTTTTTTGTTGAGTAGAGTCAGTGGTATTGAGTGCACTGCTGTATGTCTGAACTGTGAATCAACTAACTATGCTAGCAATGAATTCTACATCCTAATAGCCTTCAAATATGTTTCCGTCTAGAGTTGAGATATTTAAGATATGTACTTTTAGGTCTTGGTTAGATGATCAAATTGTACTACAAGTATGGTTGTCTATTCAGTTAATTTTCTGTCCTCAAGTCATGCCTGCACATTTCATGATGGTCGGTTGTGCATGTTAGTAAAAATGTGAATGCAATCCAGGTACAATGCATAAACAATACAGAGGAATGAAGCAGTAGAACAGTGATGGGAAAGTAAGAAGAGGCATGAATAAAACAATTCTGACATTAAACTAAAGAGTGTGACCATGCAACCTGTTCTTCTTGGTTCCTTAAGGCCATGTGATAGGGAGCAGAATCACAGCTGCTTCAGCAGGTGCAGTAATATTGCACCGACACATCCGATCGAATTGTTGATGACATTTAGGAGGGCAATTACACAGCTGACATGATGCCGCTGCATAATGCCATCCCAAACAGCACACAACTCTTGGTCTATCAGATTGTTTGATCACCATCAACTGCTGTGCAAAGTGACAAACCTCAATCACTGGTTTTACACACACATTCATTATTGGGTATAATTTATACAGTATAGTACATCTACAGATGGCTACCTAGTAAATCTACATGTCACTCTGTAAGTAATAATGCCAATAAATATTCCTTCAACTGTACCTGTTTATTTCTGTTGCTCTGACAAAAATGCAAGACCTATGAGAAAATTCATATTCACAGAAAATGATCCAGATCTGCACCAGCCGACCCTTACCCATGTGCCCCATGCCTCCATCAAGTTCAGTGCAAATTGGTACAATGCTTTTTTTTTTTGTAATCCACCTTACAAATAAACAGGCACAGGTGAAAATATAACCTCCTCAGTGGAAGTAATTACAGCTACAAGTGAGCTTTGCAGAGATTTACTGGATCAAATGTGATCTCATGGCTTTGACAAAACTGAACAAAATGCTACAGGAATGCAATTAGCTAACCAGCTTTCAGAAAGCATAGGACTAACACAATAGCTCCTTGAAAATGTATCTTGTGCATTGTGATCCAACTCCATAAAAGGTCAGAGGTGTGAGTTACAGTATATTGTCAAATATCAGCCTCACTGCACAATGTGAGCCATTTGTCTCCATTATCCTGCCAAGATAGAATCAGGCATAGTGACTAGACCTAATCCCCTCCTAAATATAGAAAGGAAGTCAAAGAGCCCAGTCATATCCCCACTCGACGACATGTGAAGCTTGTGGCAGAGAGGAAGCTGTTATTATTGCCGTGTTATGACAGTGTGACCTTTTCTCTTGAAATTCTGGTCAGTAAACCAAAGGTTTTAAACTGCAACTGTGGAGATTATCCCCATGATGTGAGCTCCTGCAGTGACCAGTGGGTTAATCTTGGACTTGAGCCTGACTGCCTCAGTGAACTGCTTCATGTAAAAAAAAAAAAAAAGATCGCCATGAGCCAGATTTAGATTCATTTGAACTCTCTGAGGATCGACCTTCTTCTTTTTTTTTTAGCAGGAAATAAAGATACATCTCTGTTACTTAGACACTACCAGGAATTAATAAGCAAATCCAGATAGACCCACAACTACATCCTGCCAATAATTACAGATAATCAAGCCAAGATTTATCTTTGACAGTATCACAACCAACCCAAAAATAGCTAGGCTTAGCAGTCATAATATCTCCCTTGTGCTATAAGCAGAGACACACAGCATATGCCCTGCTTCAGTGCCATGTCAAAATCTGTTCAGAGCCCAATCTGCGTCGCTTTATTTCTCTTTATCTCCCATATTCTCACCCAACAATCCATCGCCTCCGCACCTCCAGTTGAACTGAAGTATTTCCCTTCTTTTTCCACTAGGGGGTGCCTTTCCCTCACAGATAGGCCATAGCGTGTGGTTGGCCATTCATATATGAGTGCATGGTGCCGGTTGACACTCTCCAACAGCTTTTGGCAAGATTATTCTATTATATGACTTTTCATTACTTTTTAAAAAATGTGCAAAATGTAACTTGTATATTAGGGTGAAATTGCTATACCCTAACCCTTTAATTTATATTGTACATCATATTTAATTCCAGTTGATATATGTATGAGTGTTAGCACAGATCCCTGATCAGATATACTGCTCTACACAGTATTTTATAGGCAGGTGGACAGGTGGCATTTCTTTTATAAAGAGTGTGCAGGCCTATAGTTGTCTTGTTTGTTGTTCTAAGGTAAGAGTAGCCCTAGGGAGGATCAGACCTCTAAAACACAAACCACCAAAACTTGTTATACATTTCACAATTTAAATTTGAGGTTAGCTCTATGCACATTATTGATTGAAATTAAAATATAGACATTTAGAGAGAACTTAAAAATAAATAAATAGGATAAAATAAAAGAAACAAAAAAGGAAAAACAACTAAATTAAATCATAAAACAACAAATGACACTTGACTATATTGTTCAAAATAAAAATGCTGATATAATTTATATTCATTGCTAATTCCTTCTGTTTATTTATTTATGGCCATAAAGATGCCGTTCAGGTGTTTCTGGTTGCATTCAGATCATTAATGAGAGTCTGATGAGGTGTCTTTTGTTGTGAGGTTAGTTTGTACTGAATATGTTCTTATCTTCACTTTAATAGAAGAAAACTACAGGAATCAAGAAATATCTAATTATCTCCTTCAGCAAGAATCTTACCTTTTTTGCAAATATGGGATAATAAACTGTAACTATGTCCAGTGG
Source organism: Trachurus trachurus (assembly GCF_905171665.1). Lineage (NCBI taxonomy): Eukaryota > Metazoa > Chordata > Actinopteri > Carangiformes > Carangidae > Trachurus > Trachurus trachurus. Next base: position 12,043,489 of record NC_139903.1, on the reverse strand, counting down.
ACATTATTGTCCTTCAACTTCAAGACTCTCCAAACACAAGATTTACCTTTGACAAAGTGGCTACTTATTATGACTTGCCTGTGACAGTATGTACAAAATATTTGTATTGTAGTGAAAACACTTATCTGGATTAAGAGTTCACTGTAATTCTCAGAGTCCTCACTGGATGGCGCTAAAGGACAGCAATTGTCCTGACCTCAGGTCAGTTCATAATCTCTTTAGTTTGGGAAACCCAAACACTAAAATGTAGTCCAGCAAACACAGTCAATAACAGTGAGTAAAAGCTGTATGGGCAATGATAGAGGCCACACCAGACGGCATGGCTTTTCAATTTAGGTCACCCCAGAACAAAGGAAGAATGACAGTTTCTCTGTATTACTGAGGATACATTGTGATGCATGTTTAAACAGTAAAAATGTCAAAACTGTTGTTTTCTGCTGTTTTCTTTCCTAGGTTAAGATTAGTGAGGATTATCTAACATAAAGTAGATTGTGAGGAATGCAAATGCAATTTTGACATATACATTTAGATATGAATTGTTTCTTAAATACCAAATAATCTATAGCGTGGTGCAAGTAACATTATATCATCAGCCATATCACAATTGCCTCAGAGGTAAATCATATTGGCAGTGACCAAAAAGACAAGATAAATCTAAATATATCTTTCACATTTCAGATCTTATTTTTATTTGGCAATATTTTAATTGTTATGTTGAAGGTCTGGATGCGGGGTATATCCTCGTGTAGTGTTTTTTTTTTTATGTATATACTGTAAAAGTTGAACATTTTAATAATATATCAATTATCATACTGTCAATACTTTTATATATTCACTAATGTTCGAATCTTTGTTTGCAACATTGTTTACAAATTGTAAAGAGATTGTCTATTGGAGGTTTTCTAATTATGAACAAACAATTAATGACTAAAATGAATCAAATCATTTAGTGGTAATCTTACCCATGCAAGCTGGTGCATAAAATGGTGTAATAAAAATATCAAACATTTGTTCTGCAACAAGACTTTCCTTTTGTGCACCCCATACTTCCAACGGGCCCCCCCACCCCCATCAGGCTATACAGATGCTGCCTACGCCCCTGCAGAGCATTGCTGCGAGAGCCCAGCTCCTCCAGCGGTACTGTACTGTATATGGCCTACTGCAGCTACAGCTACAACTCGTGGACGCAAGAATGACACCGGCACCCGCCTCCATCAAGACAACCTGATCGTAAGGGCGGATCTGATTCATTTCTATCTTTAAAAATACCAGAATGATGGCGCTTATCATTGCACCTTTACGGACACGTTTGATCGCGGCTGCTTTTACATTCATTGCACTATGGGGATGTGCGCTTTCCATCACTCGTTACTCTATTCCGGAGGAGATGGAAGAGGGCTCCTTTGTTGCCAATCTGGCCACAGATTTGGGTCTGGATGTTCGCAGTTTGGTGCAGCGCAGAGCAAAGCTCGATGTCATCCACAGCAAAAATTACCTTGACATCAACAAAGAGACAGGGGAGCTGGTAATCCGTGAAAAGATAGACAGAGAGAGCATATGCATGACTAAAACAACCTCGTGTTTTCTGAAAATGGATGTCATCCTTGAGAGCCCCATTCGCATTTTTAACATCGAGCTAGAAATCATGGACATCAATGACAACGCGCCTGTGTTTCGGAGAAAGACAATGCCCTTGGACATTTCGGAAGCAACCCCTCCCCGTGAGAGATTTTCATTGACAAACGCCGTGGATGCTGATGTGGGGGCGAATTCTATCAAGACCTACTATCTCAGTGAGAGCAAGTACTTCAACATCGATATACAAACTGGCAGCGATGGCTCTAAATATGTCGATTTAGTCCTCAATGGTAATTTGGACCGAGAGGAGCAGGCAGTTCATAATTTGATTTTAACCGCTGTGGATGGAGGGGTGCCTCCCCGCTCCGGCACAGCCAGCATCATTATTAACGTCCTGGATATCAATGACAACGCCCCCCTGTTCAGTCAGCCGGTGTTTGCAGTCAACGTTTCAGAGAACACGGCTGCAGGGACAGTGATCATGACCTTAAACGCATCAGACTTGGATGAAGGCACAAACTCGCAGTTAATATACTCATATACTCTGTACACCTCAGAGAAGACACAAGAGCTCTTCTCACTTGATCCAAACTCAGGTGAAATTAAAGTGAAGGGGGTGATTGATTATGAAGAGAGTCAAAGTTTTGAGATGCACATACAGGCTCAGGACAGAGGGGCAAACCCACTGTCAGGACATTGTAAAGTGATGGTGTCCGTCACAGACCTGAATGATAACTATCCGGAGGTGACCATCAAGTCTCTGAAACGCTCAGTGACCGAGGATGTCTCTGTGGGAACACTGATTGCGGTGGTCAGTGTCAGCGACAGGGACTCTGGAGTCAACGGCAAGGTACAGCTCTCCTTAAATCAACAAAAAATCTTACCATTCATCCTAAACAAATCCTCAGAGGGTTACTTTGAGCTGCTGGTTTCAAAGCCACTGGACAGAGAGATAATAAGCAAATATGACATCACACTGAGGGTGACAGACAAGGGCTCGCCGCCTTTGACTGAAAACGAGACCATCACTTTAGAGATTCTGGATGTCAATGACAATGCCCCCAGATTCTCCCAGTCTTTCTACACAATCCATGTTGTGGAGAATAACGTCCCAGGGGCACTATTGACATCTCTAAGTGCATTTGACCCAGATCTCAATGAGAACCAGTACTTGGTTTATTTCATAATGGAGAAGGAGATTGTGAACACGTCTATGTCAATGTTGTTCTCCATCAACCCTGAGAACGGTGATCTTTATGCCCTGAAGACCTTTGACTATGAGAGAGAGAGGGATTTCCTCTTCCACATTGAAGCGAGAGACTCTGGTGTTCCCCCGCTGAGCAGCAATGTGACAGTTCACATCATCGTTCTTGACCAAAATGACAACACTCCTCTCATAGTGTCACCTTGGCGGGCTCAGGGCTCTGTGGTAGAAGAGGTTATACCGAGGTCCACAGACAAGGGGCACTTGGTCGCCAAAGTGATTGCCATCGATGCGGATTCTGAGCAGAACGCCAGGGTCACGTATCAGCTCCTGCAGATCACTGACGCGAGCCTCTTCAGCCTGGATCAGTATAATGGTGAAATCAGGACAACAAGGATGTTCAGTTACAGAGACCCGAGACAACAGCGGCTCGTGATTGTTGCCAAAGACAACGGAGAACCTTCTCTCTCCGCAACTGTCACCATCAAGATATCAACGGTGGAACATGTCATGTCCTTTTCAGAGACTACAGAGTTGCCGCTAGAATATGACGTCTTCACAGACCTAAACTTGTACTTAGTTATCGGTTTAGGAGCCGTGTCATTTCTGCTACTGATAACCATCTTGGTTATCATTGTGCTGAAGTGTCAGAAACCTAAGCCGAAGGCCATCAAGATCCCCCCGGCCAATAGGAACAGCGTGATCAGCAGGAACAGCGTGATCAGCCAGAGGAGCTCCACCATCGCAGATTCCACCCTGATATCCAGCGACGCCTACTGGTACAGTTTGTTCCTCGCAGAGACCCGGAAAGGAAAAGTGGTGGTGAGACAGCCCATAATCCCAAAAGGAGCTGGGTATTTTGTGTCCAGTATACCCAGGAGCATAGGGCCAAGTGAGACCACAGACTCCAGAGCATCCACACTGGAGGTATGTATCAATGAAATAGCAGCCAGCTCTGGTTGCACTTAAGTGTAGTAAATCATGATTGATGAACAGGTCTAAGACAATATTTTAATGGGCAGATTTCTGTGGATGCAAGATGCTAATACTGTTATAGTTTTTACAGGTTTAAAGAAGTGGCTTTACTACTAGATGTATCACAATAGCAATTAGAAATGCACGTAACATACATCTAAACATCACAAGACTAGTAGGAAAGATTTGGTCAATGTCTAGAATAGAAAGTACAATTAACCTAACATGTTATGTTTATGTTGTTTATGTAACACATGTCTTTAAGTGTTTTTAATATAGAGTTGATGTAGTAAAAAGTCAGTGACTTCAGTCGAAATCTCTGCACAGTTGTAACAAGTATTTTTCATTTATGACACTTCCTACTTCCTTCCTACTTAGACTACACAACATTTCCAAGGGAACTGTTGTACTTTTCACTCCATAACATTTATCTACAACAACTATAATAACTAGTCTATACTACCATTTGATGGCCAACTTAAGCCAAATGATTTCCTTGATGTACAAGATTCATTAACTGAAAATGTGATTGATTGTTATGGAGATACATAAAAGCAAAAGAAAGAAAAATTGGGAAAAAATGTTGACGCTAAAATGAGAACATAGTCATGCTAATGTTCAATATCTGTGTATTTCTACAGAAAAGTATCAGCACTTTCAATGCATAATTAGGCCAAACAAATATCCCCCATCCTGTACTGAAAATGTGCCACTGTTCGATGCCTTATGTAGTATGTAGGTCATTTATTACAGATGCATAACACACAAGCAGAGCCAAACTATTGGGTGAAAGCGGGGGAGGACTTCAAAGAAGCCCAGACATGGAGGGGTTCTCTACAAGGACAAGACGTGTTGCTCCTCTGAATGCGCTGCATAGTGCTGGGGTTCTGTACGTTCTCTGCACACAGCAGACTGTAATCACTGCAGAAGTGCTGATACTGATCCAGCAGATGTTGTTTGTCTTTGTACAGCTGGACCTGCAGACTAAACTGAAACAAGTGATGCCCTGAAAGATTAAACATTATGAATATGCATAAATGCACAGGTGCATATGGAGAGAGAGAGAGAGAGCGCGCGCGAGAGAGACTGAGGCATGTGTATGTGTTTGCATTGTAAGTGAGTGTGAGTTTCACATGTACCACTGAACTTGTCTCTTTTTTCTATTCTTAAGTACTCAAAATGAAAGGAAGTCCATTCTACAACTGGAGGTATGCTGGTTGCTAACTACATTCTGTAGAGCCACTATATATAATTGTATAGACATTTTCTATTCGTTTCTATTTGGTATATACTGTATGTTTGGTTTGGCCCCAAAAAAAAAAATTGGTTTGAGAAAGTGTCACAGTTCCTTATGCAAATCTTTAGTGTAATCCTTTGCTCAACATATTTTCCTGATAAAATAGAGCAGAATCAATTTATTTCTATTTGTCCCCGGTCAGCCTCTGCCTCTCACAAATCCAACACCCTGTTCTAATGCAATGCTATTGTGAGCACTAAAATTTAAATTGGCCAGTCTCTGAAGTGAGAAAACCTATCAGCTTATTCTGAGAGCTGAGATTAGAATGAAATTGGCTGCTGGTCAGATTTGTGTTTTGCACATCTGGCTATCTTGGCAGAGATTTGGGGGCAAAGGGATGGCACAGATAGGAAAAAAGGGATTAAAGAATGAATTGTCCTGAATAGGTTCTCAGTGTGTAATGTCCCTGAGAGCAGCAACTGTATCACCTAAGTCAATATTACTGATCACAAGCTTCCTGTTTGAAATCTGTGGGCAATGTCCTACAATAATATGGAGCCTGTCCTTTTTTCCCCTCTGTAACTGTAATACTGGCCCACCAAATACTAAATAGTACATTGTGATGCCTGCTTGTGCATGCTTTATTTTTATACTTCCTGCTACACAATGGTAGTTAATGTCATATTCTATTTACACTCCGAGTGTAAGTCCGACTGATTTTCTATGTATGATACTGAAAATTGTGAATAGCCAAAAAAAAAAAGTGATTCAAAACATCAGGACAAAATATAACAAAATTAACACCCAAATACAGAAACAAGGTGTTGATTTACCCTTGTATTTAAAATGTCCCAGAAATCCGATGACATGTCAACGACAGTGGCAGTAACCAGTCACGATCCACTGTTGCATGAGTGGGGACTTTCTATAAAAGTTTATATTTAGGTCAAATTTCTCTTGTTGCTAATTTTATCTTCTGTCTTTCAGCAGGAACCCAGAAGAGAACTGCCATGATATAACCGTCGCATCGTGGGAGTCCCCGGCTGATTCTTCCCTGTGACTCACAAAGATGTAAAACAACTGTCCTCCCCCAGCCACTCTGCTCCAGCTCCTCTTTCTCTCCAGCTCCCTCGATCCCCATGACAAACATCGACCACTAATCACCTCAGCTTTCGACCTTCTTTTCTCTCTTTTAGGCATGAATCTGCATGATTCTACAACATGTTCATCATATTTGGACGTAGAACTGAAATCATCTATAGCAGAATATCTGGACATTACTAGAGTGGCCTCATGTAGTGAATCATTCCTTCCTCCTAAAATGCTTAGAAGCTCCTCAATGGACAAGTCTGCCTTCTCTCTCTGTGCTGTAGTAATGAAAACCATCAGTAGCTCTCCATATACATACGACGCCATCATTCAGTATTTCCAAAGCAAAGGCTCGAAACACGTCTAATTATCAATACGCACATGAATCAGGGTAAATATGATTCTTCCATAAGTCTGTTAAATACTGAACTGTAGCTGGTTGTGTCACTGATTCAGGCTTTGCACTAGGTGTTTTTAGTTTTTAAATAGAACATTTCTACTGTATTTCGAGTCTTGCCGTTTGGCAAAACTCATACCATCAACTAGTAAGTTTCTAGTGGAAAATAATCAATAATCAACAATTCAATTTTAGATTTTTCTTTTTTTTTTACAATGTTTGTTGTACTCAACAGTGATGAATGTGTGAAAATAACAAAAACAGAATGAAAGAAAAGAAAACTGTTAAAAAAAGAGAAAAAAAACAGCAAACATAGCAGATACACTGCTTCTCTGTTTATTTGATTGTAGATACTGGAGTTCTATAGATTTTCAACACTAATATTAGATGTGCAGTTTGTACTTTATAGACTGTGCTGTTATAAAGTATCTGACTGAGCATACAGTTATCTGGCTGTAGAAGAGACACACAACAACACAACACTGCAATATTGATTTTTCAAACAATAACAAAAAAAGGTATCTGAAACATGTTCAGTATCCAAAGTGTTTCAGCCTGTCTCCTCATGTTGGGCTGAGTGAGTGAAGGTGCTTGGGAGGGGGCGTGTCCTCAGGTCAAATTTTTATTCAGTGGTACTCTGACGTCACAGACTAGGGCGGGGCAACTGGGTAAAACATTCAAACAAGGTAAACCACATTTTTCAACAGGGTCAAACGCTAAGGTCACTTTTCTTTGTGACAGGGTTTTACTGATCAAACATATAAGCTATAATCTCCTCATTTTACTTCTAACCGATTGATCCCCGGCTGAAATGAAAACTGGTACTTTAAATATTTTTTATTTGTATTCATTTATTGCACACGGTGCAAATTATATTAATCAATCTAAAAAAATATATTAAAATTACACTGGAAATTAAAAGAAAAAAAATTTGTAATGATAATTTCTGTTTACCGAAAAGAGCAAGAATATTAAAATGTATTTATCTTTGCCATGTTACAAGGGAATATGAGGCAAGGTATTTTATGAATTTTCATGTTTTTATAGATATTTTATGTGTTAACTTTTAATGCTGCTTTAGTGAGCTTCTTCAAAAGCGTTCTTGTGTTGCATATTTGTAGTTTAGTGCTTCTGATGTTGTTTTGATAGTGTACAAAAGTTAAAATAAAAACAAGAGTACTTTTCTTAACCTCAAAGGTAGCGCTGTTGCACTACTGTAAAGCCCAGGACTTTCATTTCTCAGAAACAGGGAGCTTATTAGGACTCACTCATTAGGGTGCTAAATTATTAAATCTAATTGGTTAAGGTAAGGAGAGTGGATTGTGAAAGGGAGAACATGATGTTATTTTTAGTTGCAGTATTTTAGCGCTGACTCTGCCAGTTAAGAAAACACTGCAGATCACATAGAGTGCATAAAAAGTATTGAGCAGATGACAGCACTTTGAAATATGCACTGAATCTAAATGTGATCGCAGCACTCGAATGTGTCGAGATGCATATTCTGAGTCAGTGAAATCCGACCTCTCTCTTCCTCTTGCACTGTTACACCAGGCTGCTCAGACATAAACACAGCTGGCTGTCTGTCTGTCAGACTAAAAGATGTCACTTAATGAGGGATTTCTTGCTGTGGAGTATGTGTTGTGTGTGCAATTGTTGCCTGAACCAGTTGATTCCAACAGTGTTTAAAGAATTAATTAATTGCACATATGATGAGCTCCTTGCGTGCCTTCTGCATTGTAAAAGATATACGTGACTGTTGATGAATGAAATAATGGCATTTCCTACAGTATTACAAATTACAGTTATTCCCACTGAGAAATACCACCATGATTTGTTTAGGAGTTGCTGGTTAGGGATTCAGCCTTTTGGTTTCCACATCAGATGTTCTATTCAGAAAGAGTAGATTACTGTAAATTGAACTGCTTTATACTTTGTGTTTTTTATACAGTAGACTTTTTTGATATCTTCTGTATTCACTGTGATCGAATGGCACAGGAGGTGCTAGTGCTTGGTATAGTAAAAAGTGTGTTATTTCTCATGTGTGTACACAGCTCAGTTTTTTTTTCCTCTGATTTGCCAGTCAGACTGTAAACGTATGCTTCGAGAGTTGCATCAAATGTAATCCGGCTCCATCCCACTTAGTGGATCAAAGACAGTATGGGAGAGAATGGCCTTGCTTTATTTTCAAGTCTAGTTAATTGTCAGATTTTGATGTTGCTTATTTGGCTTAAATGTTCTGCCTGATCATGCTAGTTTGAATAAAGCTTTTTAATCTGTCCCTCTGTTGTGTCTGTGATGAGAAAGAAGGAAAACTGAAGTTATCAAAAATGACTTCTTCACTGTGACACAAATGCATCTCTCTCTGTCTCTCTCTCCCTCTCTCTCTCTCTCTGAAATTCCCTCACATACACACATTTTGACCCAGTTTCTCTGTATAATGCTCTGTACTAATTCTTGGAAATTGAAAACTAAATAAAGGCGATGTGCCTGCAGTTCAAATTGCAGAAGCAGACAAATAATAGCTTTGTCAGGATTAGCAAAGGCCTAGAGCCAAATTGCATAGTCTGCTCTTCACTGTGACCACACAGGGCTTTTAGTCTGTCGTCCTGCAGGAGACTGATGTGTGAGGGCCCCATGAATTTGTATGATGGCAAGCAATTCCCTTACTCCACTTCAGTACATTTTCTATTTCTGTCCACATTTTCAATAGTTTTACCCATTACTTATAAGAAACTCATTTTCATCTGTTAATATCAGATATATTAGATAGGTAGATACAGTTTCATAGTACTAGAATGTCAATAAATGTTCCAGCGGTATACGACTTTGTGCTCAAACAAAATGGTCATATAAAATAACAGCAGCAGTTACTTGGGTTTTATGTTGGATAGTTGGTTACTAGTGGTTATTACAGTACTTACTTCAGCACTTTACAAAACTAGCAATACTCTGTGAAAGGCCTTAAGGTCCTTGTGCTCCAAAAGAAGTAGGTCAGTGGAAATAAGCAGTGCACCTGTGGCTACACTGATGTGCTGCTGCTGAGTACTTGCCATCAACCTCCCTCCCTTCAAAGTGAGCCACATGTTTGGAGCAGGTGCTGTCCATGGTTCTGAAAGTGTTGAGCAACCCAGCTGTGATAAACAAGAGCACTTGTGTGTGAAAGCATAGTTTGTCTGCTTTTTATTTACACTGTTAACTAGAAAGTAAAATTGGCCATTCTGTTAGGATTCCCAGATCAGATTTCAACCCATTTCTTCATCATATACGTACATTGTTGGGGGTAAATATATGTGAGGCTGCTGTGAATAGTGTAGAACCGCAAATAGCATAAAGACGGGGACATTCAATTTACTCTTACAACCCCAAAACATGCAGATTAGGTGAAGAAACATGAATGCACTGGTGACTAATCAGAAGGCTACTCAGTGCATCTGGTCCTGACATGACCCTGTCCGTTTGTGAGTTTATCAAGAGGCTGTGGAAGTTTTTTTGATCACCAAGCCCTTCTTAAGAATTCTTGTAGCTTTGTAGTGTTTTCCCCGGTGCTCTCCTACACACATCAGCCACAAAACAACAGCAGCTTTGAAAAAGTTTCTCCTCTCTACAGTTAAGCAGCAGCACAACAGGTACATAATTAAGCAGCACCATTCATCCTGCAGGAGTTCTTCTTTGTGCAGTCCTTTTAACTTCTACAGTCTGGTCTCCTTCACAATGAGAGAGCTGTTGATTTGATTTGTTCGTTTGTTTGTTTATTGCATTTTTTTTTTTGGGACTGAGCTAGACTAGCAGACAGCAATATATTGATCCAGTTACTGTGATTTTCAATTGCGTGCAGGATTAGAATATTAAAAACGGATATTTTCAGAGATAAGCACAAGCTGCTAAAGCATATTTTAACCTGATTATGTGGATTTGCTCAATGTTGTCTACATTTGGTCACTATAAGAAAGTCATTTTAAAACCAATTTCAACATATGGATGTGTAGAGATTTCCTATAATAAACTCATTCCACAACACATTTTCATATAAGTGCGCGTGAGGCTGATTTTCTTGTCTTAAATTGTTGTCTGCAGCATTTGGACACTGTTTCCCTGCTTAAGACTGCAGATGGCAACAGTCAATTCAAGCTTTGGCATGCATTTGCTTTTTGGCAGAAGGTGCTCTCTGGTGCCCTCTGTCTGCGTTTTTTGGCCTGGAGTATCAATGTGGGGGTTAGTGATGTGTCATCCTGTGTAAGAATAGTAAGTGACTACTATAATAATAATAAGTGCATGCCACAGTTATCATACTCTCTTTTTAGGAATAAATTCTAACTAAATTCTAACTCTGCCTGTTCGACAAGTTCACTCGTGCAACAGTCTACAAATGTTCAAGTCATGTAAACACACTCGGCGCAAAGGCAGTCAGTCAGTAAATCATCATTACCATTTATTAATATGATTTTACTATTAGAATTGCAGCAGTATCAGTCAAAGTGTGAGACAGGCTGCGATTGCTTGACCCATTTGTACAGTATGCGTGAGTCAGATCAGTGAGAGGATACCCTGGCTGCTGCCCATGCACAATGGGGTCATGAGTCTTATCACCTAGAGCTTTGATTTGCACTACAGTTGGAAGGATAAAGAGATGAAGAAGTGTCCTGTGATGTGCCGCTCTGACAGAGGTTAGAGGGAGGAGTGAAGTGTCATTTGTTTTATTTTGTGACAGTGGCTGTGAGGAAAGATAAAACACTTTCTGCGGTGTAGCAGAAATGGATATGAACAGGTTGTCACTCTGATTTAGAGACACGCGTCAGATGAGACAGGAATACAGCGCTATTACCGCATCTGCAGAGTCTATGATTTTATCTACTAGATCTCCATGGACAACATGTGTCTTGTTGCTTGTATGTTACATCAGTAGGATTTTGTTTTGATGAGGCAAATGTTGCTGTGGATTAGAGAGAATTTATAGCTTGATTATTGCAGTATTTATATAAAGAGGTGTATTTATTAATAAGGGAGAGGCTTCACATTCACAGGGGAACCAGTGACTGAAGTAGTAGTGATCTGGAGGCCAGGCTGATGGAGTACTACGCTGCAGCTAAGTGCAGTGTCATTTAGGGTCCATCTTAAGTGACGCCTGTGGCAGGTTATTTATGCGTGTGGCTGTCCTTGCCATGGGATCACAGCCGCACTAGACACTGTCTGCCTCTGTGCTGCTTGTTTGTCATGACTGCATGCGAGCTGCAGTCCAGCACATTGAACTGGACTGTATATTCTGGCAAAAAATAGCCATGTCAGTTCTTAAATACAGCAAGGATCATATTTGTAAACTTAAATATTTCAGACAATTTGTGTCGCAGAGTTGAACATACAGATACAGATTTGCTCAAAGACACTGGTGCTGTCTTTGCAACAACAGCTTTGTTCTACCGCCCTGTAATTTAACTCTCAATTCTTCAATGAAGAATGTAACAATGTTTTTTTTTTTTTTTTTAGATGTTTAACATGGCTTCCTTGGACTTTTCATTTGCATGCATTTTGCAGTTTAGTGTGGGGATAATACATCAGACTGACAATGTTGATCACTGCAGGGACTAAAACATTCAAATGGCTGTTGCTATGGAAACAATATTTATATGCAGCCTTATGGATTTCCAAAAATGGTTTTGATAAGCGGCAGGTGAACAATAAGCAGCGCATATTTGAATGTGTGAATTCATATTCTATCAATTGACATTTTTTGAATGCAACACATAATTTCACAGTCAGTGTGTGGATGATCAAAAACTAAGGTCTGTGACACACATAAGTGCCAGGACTGCTTAAGAACAAACAGTGTAATTCTTTCAATGACTTTTCTTTGAGATTAAAAAAAAAAAAAAAAAAAGTAATCTTCATAATTTTTTGCCAACTGTCTTCTTCCTGCCCTGGCTTTGACTTTTGCTATTATTCATATCAATTTAATTTATAATTTACTTTCTTTTCTTTTCTGACAACATCTTGCTGTGGTCCAGCTGACGCTGCATAGATTATTCAAAGGAGCCATTGTGGCTCTCCTCCATTTGATGCACTCAGCCAGTGATCTATTCTGCTTAAGGCTATCAGGACAGCCTTGCCCTGCCAGCTGTTGTGGCCGACTTTGCCTGTCTGTTTTGGACGGATTTCCCAGACCTTAGCTTCACCCCAAAATACTGTAGCTCTGCTTTCACTGTGGAATGTTGCTACTCTCTCCCTTTTTCCAGTGAATGTACTTGCTTGTTCCCAGACAGACAGTGTTTACAGCTCCTGCTCAGTGCTTCTCAGCTAAAAGCCATGTGCTCCATATTCACTGACATCCCTCCAGTTTCCTTTTTGCTACATGAACTCATTGCTGCAAATTCATTCACTGTGTGATCGTCATTATCTCTTGGCTCTACCCCAAATTTTACACAAGAGAGCTGTGGTTACTGACCTAGCAAGCCCTGATTGCTCTCATTTTTTATTATTGACTTGGTCCTTCAATATGTCTCCATAACAAAGTGGTATGCATAATACACAGAGGTATATTTTTCAAAAATCTATATGCAGAAATATGGTAATATCTGTAATGTTCAAATTCAGGCAGTTTCAATGAACTTGTGCAACAAAACGCAATTTTGTATTTGGGTACATAACCTTAGAGGGCTATTATTAAACAAAAAGGCTAATGTGTCCACAGCACTGACATTTTATCAAATTTTTATTAACACTTCTTTACACCTCATAGTGGGTGATTAAATCATAATGTTTACAGTTTGCATGCATCAATTGCATTAATAAATTAATCATCTTATTAACTAATATTAGAGATTGTCATCAATGTCATCACTGCTTTGACATAGATTGAAAAATATATATATATATAATTAACATGAACTAAGTCATACATCTTCTTATGAGCTTAGCTGGTAGCTTGTAATTTCACATCCCAAGATCCCAAACCAGGTCAATTGTATAATCAAACTTCCCTTTACATGTAAATGTGGCCAGTAATTATACAGCCATGCATGGGTTTCTCTGGATGTAAAGTGTTTTGTTTTGTAAGGGCTTTATACTGTTTTCATTCTGCCACCTCCCCCCAGCCTGAACCTGAGGAGCTGCCCGTGGTGCTGAAGTCATTATTTGCTTGTGCTGTGACACACATTTCTTGCTTCTAGTTTAAACAGAAACACAACAGGTGAAAATACTTAACAACCCTCATGAGACCTTATCCACAACCACAAAACATCACATATAACAGATACTGTGTTATGGTAACAAAAATTGTTATTTTTTGTTGTTTATCGTGCTATTTTCCAGATTGAGACAGAGGTGTAGGATCGAAAAAAAGGCTCTCAATTTTCTGACTGAAAATTTTTATAATTGTCACAATCCACCTAAACAGTGAGTTTTCAAAATGAATTTCTTTACAATCAAGTTAGACTGTAAAGAAAGCAGTGTAAAATGCTGTCTTGAGGTAAAACAGGTTCAAAGGATGGACAGCAATCGTTTGAGATTTAGATCTGTTTCATGTCTGTCAAACCACTGAGGGAGCACTTAATGCCTGTCACTGACAACACTTTTAAGCAAACTGTCATTAACACTTTAATGTCTATGGACCTGCTTTGTATTGACAGGGTCTTACTGTCTCTCTGTGGGGTGAAAACGGCGTTAACCATGTTATGAAACAACAGCGACACCAGAGTGTTTCTGTCCACATTCCACCTATCAGTGTTGAAATCCTCAGACATCAACAATAGTAACAAAATTTCATCAAATCATTTTAAATTGCTCTTTACCATGGGTGGGGTCTCAGAGGAGTGGGGCTTATGTGAACATGGTCTTTGATACAGGGAGCATAGATAATCACATTCACACCTTTGGGTAGACCAAGAGCCTGAAAGTGCAATTATTTTTTTTTTTGGGGGGGGGGACATGAATGGGAGCATTTACTACCAGCTTTGGGAGGGGTGCAGCTATTTCCTAGAAGTGCAGTTTACACATTCTGTGAAAATCAGTGGGATGTTTGCATTTCTTGAAGAATGGAAATGTAAGAATGAACCTGTAGTAAACAGTTAATTACAGTCAGTAGACTCTCCTACTACATGACAACGACAAATAGCCTGCACCTCCACACGCTATGTTGACTAATAGCTCTCAGTCACAGCATTTTTATTTTATTTTATTTTTTTATTAGGCTGTATTCATCACACGTCTTGTTTCCGTGCGCATATAGACCCCTATATCATGTTTGTCTTCAGGATATAGCCTACTCGACAGAGGATATGAGACTCGTGCTTTATGGGGTCCACCACAGGCATCTTAAATACGATTATGTGACCTGACAGTCGGAGGTCTGCCACTGACAGTGATCCATGTGGAGGGAAGGTTGTGATTGTCAGTGCGATGCTTTCGTTCTGCTGCGCCTCGGCCAAATGCTCGCCATGCGGTGGGCTGCGCCGCAGAATCGCTACCGGCATATCAACCGTCCTCCCGACTCCAATTCAGACAAAGGAAGACAAACATAAGCGAGTCGCTAAACATGTGTCTGTTTGTGCGAGCACGTTTTTTTTTTTCCCCCTCATGTCTGTCATTTTGGAGCCGGTGTAGATGTTGAATATTCTGCACATTAGTCATGACCTTGCCTCTATAAGCAGCAGTCCAGGTCCAGGCAGGGGGAGGATCCAGTAATTTGACCGTATGAGCCAAATCTTCGGGTCATATTCTCCATTTCACTATTTCCACCATTATACTGTATTTTCCCAGTCATGTGTTGCACAGCTGATTTAGGAACTGAATGACTGGTGTTGGTGGTTGAATGCATGAATATTCATATGCCCGTTTAGTGTGGTCGCCTTTATTATTATTATTGTGGAGGTGCTTTAATGTGTTGCTCCCTTATTAGCTCCCAGACCATATAGCCTACCGACGTCGCAATGGAGGGATGAGAGGAAATAAATGGGTGGGGAGGGAGGGAGGAGGGGAGCTGCGCCACCGTGGAGAGGAGAGAGCTGGAGTCTGAGTGCGCGCTAGGGTGGGATACGGTCCTTAAGTCAAGTCAGCCACATTACATTACATGATTTCCGGTTGCGCTTTTCGAAATAAAATCATTAAAAAAAAAGTCCGTGCGAAGGCTCTGAAATTGTTCAAATTAATGGATACAGAGAATGGAGCACAAGAGATTCATGGCCACAGTACATACAATATGTATGCAGGTGAGGTTAATTATTTAGTCCCATGATGAACCATGTCAAAAAAAAAAAAAAAAAAATCGATATGAATGAATGAAACTCACAACCCTTTAGTACAATACACACAAACATTTTGACATTGCATTTAATTGTTGCCTATTAACATGTCCAGATTAATGAGTAGTCTGATTTAAAAAGTCTGATATATCTGTTCATCGGTTTCTAACCCTGCCCTTATCACTTCATGTTAGAAGATTATTCTTTCTAGAAGTCCTGAATCACTCCCTTTGACGTGATCAGATTTGTTGGGTTTTCCATGAACTCTTTCCTTCCCTTTTACAGCTAGATATGGTGTAGGAGACAGACAACTCTTTTGACGTTTTATTTTGAAAAACGCAACCTTACTTTCCGGTGACATTTGCCCCAAAGTCTTTCAAACTTGACGGATCTCACAGCTCCAGCGGCAGGGAAACACACCCGTCAGCAGCGCGCACTGGAGACAAAAAAGCGCATCACGGACAAAGGAAATATGGGTGCGCTGGAGAGGATTCACCTCAGCCGGAAAACACAATGGATGAGCCGCTTCTGTTTCATTTACCGGGAGACCAATTAGCCCACCTTAATGAGGTGCTGGGATGCAAGATACTGCAAGCTAAAAAGGCGGAAGGCTGCGTTTAATCCGTCTGCGGATCCTATGAGCTTGCAATGGCTGTGACGGGGATATGCAACTGGATAGGGAATAATGTGCCTTTTTATTTTGTGATATTTTCCTTATTTTGTGGCCTTTCGTGTGGACAATTGCGATATTCTATTACGGAAGAACTAGAAAATGGGGCAGTGGTCTGTGAGCTGGCGCATGACTTGGGGCTGGATACTCGAAAGCTCGCCACCCGAAAAATTAAGGTAACCTCTAACAGCGGTAAACGCTATGTGATTGTCAACCCCAAAAATGGGAAATTACTCGTCAATGAAAGGATCGACAGGGAAGCACTGTGTGATATGTCCAGCACCTGCCTCATTAATCTGGAGGTGATGGTCGAAAACCCCACAGAGGTGCACCATGTCGTGGTGGAGATTGTGGATGCCAATGATAATGCGCCGCAGTTCCCTAGAGATGAGTATCAACTGGAAATTACTGAATCGGCTTTACCAGGGTCTCGATACCCCATTGAAAACGCTCAGGACCCAGACATCGGGTCCAATTCAGTTCGCATGTATCAGCTTAGCACAAACGACCATTTCGCGCTAGTATCCAACAAACCCTCCCTAAATACAAAGCACATCGAGCTTGTGCTCAAAAAGCCCCTTGATCGTGAACAGACGCCTTACCACCAGTTAATTCTAAGTGCTGTGGATGGTGGGACGCCAGAGAGAACAGGCACTGCTAAAATCAATGTCCGAGTCCTGGACTCAAATGACAATGTTCCCCTGTTCGACAGCTCAGTGTACAAGGTGAAACTGTTGGAAAATTCGCCCAAAGACACCCTGGTTATTAAACTGAATGCAACTGATCTGGATGAGGGCACAAATGGAGAGGTTTATTACTCTTTCAGCAGCTACACTCCAGAGAGAGTGAGGCAAATGTTCAGTATGGACACCAATACAGGAGAGATAAGAGTGAGGAGCAATGTTGACTACGAAGAGACCAACTCCTATGAGATGTACATCCAGGCTATGGACAAGGGGCCCGGGGCTGTGGCAGCACACTGTAAGGTGGTGGTGGAGGTGGTTGATGTGAATGACAATGTCCCTCAGATCGTGCTGTCCTCCCTGTCCAGCCCTGTGAGGGAGGATGCCCGTGCAGACACAGTCGTGGCCCTCATTAGCGTTACTGACCGAGACTCTGGCACTAACAAGCAGGTGAGCCTGGAGATCCCAGCAGGACTTCCTTTCAAGATCAAGTCATTCAGAAATTACTACACCCTGGTTACCTCAGCATTCCTGGACCGCGAGACCACTGATGCCTACAATGTCACTCTGAGTGCCACAGATGGAGGAAACCCTCCCCTCTCCTCCCAGAAGACCATACAGGTGGATGTGGCGGATGTTAACGACAACCCTCCCCGATTTGAGCAGACCTCATACACAGTCTATGTGGCTGAGAACAATGCCCCCGGGGCCTCTTTGTGTACTGTGAAAGCTCAAGACGCAGACATCAAGGAGAACGCACGCATCACCTACACAGTGCTCAATGACAACAACCATGGCATCCCTGTCACCTCCTATGTGTCTGTAAAGGCCGATACAGGGGAGGCTTATGCCCTCCGAGCCTTTGACTATGAGTCACTGAGAGAGTTTCACTTCCAGGTCAAAGCCCAAGATGGGGGCATTCCTCCGCTCAGCCGCGTCGCCACCGTCTACATCTACATAATGGATCAGAATGACCACGCACCACTGATAGTCAACCCTCCCGGCAATGGAACTCGCTCTTTGGAGACGGTGCAGAAGAACGCAGAGCCTGGTGCCTTGGTGACCAAAGTGGTGGCCTATGATGCTGATGCTGGTCCAAATGCCTGGCTGGTGTATGTGATGGAGACCGCCACTGACCTGGACTTGTTCAAGGTGCATGAACACACTGGTGAGATCAGAACCACACGGAGGATCCTGGAGGACAACTCCACCTCCTTCGCTCTAACTGTCGTAGTGAAGGACCACGGGCAGCCTGCTCTCACCTCCACCGCCACCATCAATGTGGCTGTCATGGAGGTGCCGCCCAAAGTGGTTCCAGACCCCAGGAGGATCATCCGGCCTCACAGCACGCTGCTGTTCTCCAACGTTACCCTCTACTTGATCGTGGCTTTGAGCGCCACCACCTTTGTTTTCCTGGTCACTGTGGTAGTGCTGGCCATTGTCCGTTGTCATGCCTACTGCACCCAGCCTGGGTCCTGCTCTCCTTGCTGTGTGTCACAGAAGCCCCCTCCAGACGGTGGGAGCAGCAGTGTCAGTGCTGGCGGGGGAGGCCCTGGCGGAGCCGGGGCACAACCTAATAACAATGTGGTGCTCCGTAGAGACCTTAAAGTGGAGCCTCACTACATAGAAGTGCGTGGGAACGGCTCCCTAACAAAGACTTACTGCTACAAGACCTGCCTGACAGCCACCTCTGGCAGTGACACTTTCATGTTCTACAACACGGGACGTCCCATCAGTGGCACCTGGGGCAGCGGTGCCGACCGCTTCTTCACCAGTGGAAGTGGATTTGTTCGCAGACTGAGCATGCCTGATGCCTCGCTCCAAATCTGCCCAGAGGTGTGTCATTAATTCTTTATGTTTATCTTTGTCCACATACCTGGAAGGTCATGAGTCATGTTTCACACATGAGTCACTTTTTAATGAAATTTAATTTAGTTGCAAACAATAGAAGACCATTTTAAGTGCATACCCTACATGACTTTTCCTTTAGGTTATTGCCACAGTTTGCAATGTTGTCATTATTTTTCTCAGTGTTTTTTTGGTTTCTGCAGGGTGATAATATTCCTGAATGTCTAGTTCCACGATCTCCTGCAATGAACTAAATACTCACAGTCCTCAGTCCCTTTGTTCACTTCCCACTTGCACTGTGCAGTCACTCAGCTCAGCTCACCACTCACACTGCATTAGTGTCAGTCTTGATGCTTTTCAAGGCTCCTGAGTTATTTCTGATGATTCAGAGATTTGTATTTCAGTTTGCGGTTGTCATCACATCTGCACCAAGAACAGGTCATGTCGTCTGAACGACTGTCTCATTCTCAGTGCAAGTGGGCTAAACTCATGTGTGTGCGTGTGGGTGGGAGTGAGTGAGTGAGTAAAGCCGAAGAGTTACACTGGAGCAGTTGGGGTTAATTGACTTGATCCAAACCACTACAAGACTAGTTGTTGAGGGGGGCTTGAATAAGACATCCCTGATTTGCCTGTGTGCCTCTGACTATAGGAGATACTGTATATGCAAATACCAAGTGCTGATGCTGTGATGAGACTTGACTTATTTCAGAGAAAACCTAAATGTTTTCTCTTAAAGCTGGCTTACTCTAAAATGATACAGTTCTACTATCCCTTCATCACTTCCAGATGAGAGAAACAGTTAATGCATTTCCCTCCTGGGCAGTTTCTCAGACATGTCGATAACATTACATGAAATATTAAAAAAGTAACACCTGGAACTTGTTAATGTTGACAACATTGCACGTGTGCAGTCTTTGTTAGATAGAGATTGATGGTTCAGCTATTGTAGGAATATATTTTTTATTGCCAGATTTTTTAAGTAAGAAATTTACCTCTAGATATGTCATTTTAATTATCAAGTACCAGTCGTTGGTACATTAGCAATACAATGAGGACATGTCTCAGAGAGACAAGTGTAGCAGTGTAAATTAAATTAACCTCCAGCCTGTGTTCCCCAGCCCCGCAAATTAGATTTACTCAAAGAGCCTGTGTCTACCAGCAGAAAATACTCCCCTCTGAATTGAACTGAGGAACATAATGTGCCATCTTTATCTGGGACATTTGCCACTGCTTCAGCAGGTTTGTGTCTGTAGTGCAGCTTTTCTTATTCAGAGATGTTGAAGCGATCGGGGGCTGCAACCCACATGATGCTGTCAGATTTCAGCATTAGCTGTGATACAAATGTTCACAGTCATTTAATGTGGTGCATGTGCACAGTACCTACTCATGAGGAAAATAATTATGAAAGGGTCAGGCATGAGGAATTAGCTCATTAAAACTATGACTTTTTCCCCCTGTGAGTTTCATATGGTTCTTTGAACTTAAAGCCATAATCATTAGCAACAT
The DNA here is from genome assembly GCF_905171665.1 of Trachurus trachurus. Lineage (NCBI taxonomy): Eukaryota > Metazoa > Chordata > Actinopteri > Carangiformes > Carangidae > Trachurus > Trachurus trachurus. The sequence goes on along the minus strand of NC_139903.1, from coordinate 12,023,072 downwards.
TTTTTGCTATCATCAAAGGTACATGAATCCAAAAACTGTACAAATCACTTAACATAGAGTTAACTTTAAGTAATTTAAAATAAATTACATAATTAGCCCAAAAAATGTTGTCAAAGCAGTGTATTAACCAACGTTTTTTTTTATTGTTCTTAGAAAGAAATAGATATCATAGTGGTTCTACTGTAAGGGTTTTACTGCAGGCATATTTGTGTCCTACCAAAACTCTGCCTGTAGAGGAGTCTCAGCTAAATGATAGCAAGGTCCTGATGAGGAAATTTATGTATGACTGCTTCTCACACCGAGCTAATACAGACCAGAGGATGTGGTTGCCCTAGCGTTGATGGATCTTGCTTATTTTTTATTTATTCATTTATTTTATGGCAATAAATCACTGAAAGGGCTTTTAAGAGTTTCAGGCACTCAGGCCAGGTTCATCAAGAGCAAACCGATTTACTCCAGATGCACACAAACACTATCCACATCAGCCTGTGCAAACACCCCAGCACTCAGGGAAAGGGCATCGCTCTCCCAGCTCTCACATTTATAGAGCCACACACTGAGAGACTGTCCAAAAACTCATCAATATGGCTTTCAGTCTCTGCCCTTTTTAAGGGCTTGTGTGGATGCCAATATGCGTGAGTGTGAGTGTGAGTGTGTGTGAGTGAATGTGCTTGCAATGGGGGACACGACTGCAGTGTTCCTACCACGTCCAGAGCTGGGATGTGTATCATGATTAATTGATGAGACCATGGCCCAGCCTGGCTCTGCACTGCATGAGATCAAACTCACCCTCTTCCCTTTCTCTCTATCTCCCCCATCTCTCCATCTCTCTCTCTTTTTTCTCCTCTTCTCTCTCTCTCTCTCTCTCTACCTCTTGCTCGCTCAGCCAAAAGCCCCGAATGCTGACTGGCGATATTCTGCATCTTTGAGGGCAGGGATGCAGAGGTAAGCACTTTCCACCTTTAACTCTTTTGCTACTTTTTATGATCTAGAAAAAGTTACACCTGTTCGTTCCTCTCGTTCTGTCTGCATCCGGTCTTTGTTACCATGACGCCGACCGCTTTCATGTTGCTCTTAACACAACTTCCAGTTACTGTGACACAACAGGCTTCCTAGTTCCAACAGATACCTGCTGCTCCAAATGACCTCTATTGAAGAAGAAAGACATTGCAGCATCAGACTGCAGCCAAGAATCTGTCTTTATCAGAATGACATCTAGTGGCCCCTCGGCATCCGTTTGAACCTCAACGCCATCCTCTTTCTTATGGAAAATCCATGTACAGCTTCCATCAGTAGCTACACAGCACTCCTGCTCTGCAGTGTAACACTATATAGGCCATCTACAGTCTGAGCGCTGCCTCTCCAAGTTAGAGTCTTAAAGCAGGAAGCATGAAGGACAAAGAATGAGCTGACTATGACCTTTCCCAGATTATCAGATGCACACATTAGTGTGTCCATGTACAACTGCCCAGCCTGCACACATGTGCCTTTCTGTGTGTATTTATTTGTTTTTATGTGGAGATGAAGGGAGAAGTTGTAAAGTCAGACAGCAGAGGACATTTAAGACTCTGGTCATACTCGTTAATTCACTGGGCATACTTGTATGCGCTTATTGCTTGACCAAATCCCAATTACAGATAGGTCTAAAAACAGATAGTTTACCAAATATTACACTGAAACAGGGCTTAATTAAGCTTTTAGAGTCACATGTACACTAGATAGTGGCTACGTTTGGGTTATAAGCTTATGTGGGATATTATTTCAAATACAGATTGCTGTGCTTTCAGTTCACTTGCTTTTAGAAGAATATTCAAGATGTTCCATTTGCCTATCTGCAAAAAACAGACAATATCGAAATTAAAAAGAGACAACAGTAGGAATAAAAGTGTTACTTTTTTGCATCTGTAATGAAGTGCTTTACTCATTTGGAGTGAGGACAGCTGGATCGTCACAGACTAATGAGTTGTCTGTCCTTTGCACCAAATTTTCATAATTTCATGCTAACAATGCTCACCACTCAGTCACACCGTCTTCTGCCCCGTCTATGTTTGATTTAATTGGATATTAGTGTTAATTTCTATGGTGCGGAGGGTATCATAATGTGCATCATGTCATCAAGTCACTGTAACATGACATGGTTTAACATAAATCATCACTGCAATTTGCCGCTGCCGTCTCTAAGATGGCAGTGCCTGTAACACACACAGACACAGAGATGGCTCACATTAACACTTAGCCCTAACACACGCGTGCTGTAATGTCTCACACTACACGCAACTTGTAGCACCAACATCACTGACCCACATTCCTGGTGTAGTCAGCCACTGTAGGAAACACCAGTCCTATCTATGTCATATTCTCACACATTAAAGTGCATGCACCTCTGCGTATATGTGAAAGCCAGAAACTCACACTGTTGAGAAAATACATTTCATATTCATGACAAGTCCCTATCCATCATAACAAGTTTGTTGAGATAGATGCTGGATATTACTGCATTGCAGAGGCCCCAGCCAGAGCAGGTCCTGCTATAGGCTATAAGCTCTGTATTCATTCTGAAATCTCAGTATGCGTGCACTGCAGTGAGGTAACACATTATTAAACCCACATTAACCAGTCATGTAGCTGCTGGCAGGTAGATTTTTGTAATACCTCTGAACAGAGCCAAGCTGTGTCCTTCTGTATCCACTCTTTATGCGAAGCTAAGCTAACCAGCTGCATGCTTTAGCTTCATATTGAGCAGGTAGACAGCCATGACAACGGGATCAAACTTTTCTTGGCAGAAAAGCAACTAACGTAGTTGCTGAAATGCCAAACTATTCGCCCTTTGCAACAACAAAATGTGTCTGTACACAAACTTTTACAACACATATAAAAAAAAAAGTGTGAGGTTGTGGTTTTAGGTGTGAGTCATTTATCTCTGCTGGTTGCTTGGCAGCCTCGCAGGATGGCAAGGCACCAAGAAGTTGTAGATTTTGTTATCTTTAGACAGAGCTAGGCTGGCTGTTTCCAGTTTTGCATGCTAAGCTAAGGTAACCGGCTGCTCACCGTGGCTTTTAACGAACAGACCACCATGAGAGTGGCATGAAGAAAAAAGCGAATTTAATGAATAAGGTTTCAAATTTTCATCATTTCATGCAATTGTGTAATGCCAGGCTTATATAAAATACAATTTTCAAACATCAACTTCTTTTTCTTCCAGACAGTTAATGTTTTTATAACTGACCATTTTCAAGTAAGAGTCATGAGAAAATGTAAGTGAACCCAACAGTGAAAAGAGGAGGAAGCGTTCTGCAGAGCCATCTCTGTGAGTGCTGTCTGTCTGCCCACCAGCTCAGCTGAATGAAAGCAGTAGAGCTCAGAAAAGTACAGCCTCTAGGTTTTCACATAAAGTGGGGAAAAAAAACAAATAAATAAATAGGCAGAAAATAAAACATCTGTAACCTCAAGAACTCAACTCGGTGAACTCAGCAGTTACATTATGTCCTTGTTTATCAGGCTAGAGTCACACTATCTGGCTTCATGTTCACACACATCAGGTTATGTGCGTTCAAGTACTAAAATAGAATACATGATATCTCAAAACATACATCACGTCATTGAAGTATAAAAACAGAGTACATATATCCCAGAACATATCCAATTGTAACACCATCACAAGTGTTTACGCCTGGGACTATAACTATGTCCTAGTTTTTATACCTGTTGCCTAGTTACTATATAATAGACTATCAGCTGAAAACAGAGTTAATATTTCATCATTAAATGTATCCCATTCACACAAAGAATGAGTGTTGAAAAAACAAAAAATAGACAAAAAAAAAATATGCCTTGTAAGTTTTGCTCAATTGAGATGAATGACAGAGTTTGCCATTCAAAACAACAGATGTAGCATTGTCTAAATAAATAAGATTTTGTCCAGAAGGTGGAACATCATATACATATATGTTTTGCATCAGACCATGTGAGTGACAGCATGTGGTGCATTGGCTGGATTGGTAAAAATAAATTGGGATACAACTCACAGTAAGTCTTTCTGGAGGAACAGAAGGATTAAATTGCAGTCAGAATGGCCACAATAAGAACTAGTCCTCAACACCAGTATACTATCTCCAGTTGAGTTTTTGGATAAACTAACTTGACAGAAGCCTGAATATGTCAAAGTGAATAATGACAACATCTACCACCATTATTTATACATACTGTAAGAGACCTAAATCCTGGGCCACAGCAAACAGAAAACAACAGATTTTTAATAAGGCTATAGAATCAGGTGTTAGGGAAACCAGGCGCAGACTATTCATTAAAATGAAATCAATCAACCACTTGGTAACAAGCAGCCCTCTGAGCTTTAAGCAGAAAAATCTCAGTCCTGTGTGACTTTCTGTCTTATTGCTGTTCTTCGTCACCGGAGACGACTATTCTTTTACTATCAAAAATAGGTCTGAACAGAAGAGAGGTATTAGAAGTGACTGCCAAGAAACCAGACATCACCAGACTTAACAAAACACTTCCCTTATCTTCTTCTGCAAGGATAGGCAACATGCACGAAAGACATTTTGACATATCACAGCAGGGACAGCAGGGGTGTAAATTTTAAAATGGATGAAGGCTGAGTTCCATTTAGTTGCTTCAGTTTTAGCGTAAAAAAGCCTTTGTCACATTGTTTTAAGGCAGAGGATTGTGCATGTAGGGTGGCATGTGCGAAAGAAAAGTGGGAAACGGTTGCCAGGGGCGACAAGATCATAAGAAGGAAGTGTGGTGGTTGTCCAAAACTGGTTGCCATTGGAAACAAAGCCGAAACGAACTACTAATAATGCTAACAAACACTGCTTGATACTTTGACACTGTGAGAGGTTGTTTGTGTTACATTTAGCACAGCATTCTTGAAAGAGGAAATTAGGTCAGAACACTGCATAATAAGAAAAACATTTCCTTTGATACATGTCCTGACCTTGCTCCTTGTGTCCCTTCTGTCAGTTCGGTCCACATGGAGGAGTCCTCTGTGATGCAGGGAGCCCAGGGGATGCTCGTCCAGAACTGGCCCACTGTTTCCAGCGCTGCAGGTGAGTGGTGACTGATTTTCCCATTTTACCTGCAAATGTAATATATATTTAAAATGGATAAAACTGAGATTAGATTTTCAAACATCTGAAATCAAAGCACTGAAATGGTTTTATGTAATAGACCCTACAGCCATCTGTCGAAAGGTTTGTTGAAGTGTGTGTCTTTTTTATTAGTATATTGGTATGTGAGTCAATTGATATAAAAAAGGGAAGAGAACAGTGTAGAGGCCTAACAAAAATCAATGGCATTGGATGCATTTACTAAGCAACATTGTAACACTGTTACAATAAGCAACCTTGGCTGTTTGTGCTAAAAACACAATTGATGGATAAGTACTGTAGAGGCAGCAGCAAGGCCTGAAAACAAGCACAGCTACCATGGCTCTGACAATAAAGTAAAACAAATACATAGATCTGTCTACCAGCAACCCAAAGTTCAGTTGTTAAAATGTTGTATCTCATTTGTTCAATCTTTACAGCAACTTCCTAGTTCCAAGTTGAATTCATGAAGGAGAATTAATCTTTGTTTTTATTTTGGTTGAGATAATGTGGTAAAACTGAGGATTTAACAGAACTGAAAATCCTCATGATCTTGAATCCCAGTGTGATTTTCATACAGAGCTTAGCTGAGATGCCAAAAGCCTGAGGCCCTTCTGCAGAGTCACAGATAAACAACTGTATCGCAGCTAGCTGCATGGAGAAATACTGACAGATGGAAAAAAGGAAACAGTTTTTTAATAAGAGATGAGTTGTCCTGTGTGGGTGGCGACGCTAAAAATGTGTAGCAGCAGAACAGAAGTGTAAACAGAGCTGGCCTTGAAAATGACCCACGGTTCATGCATTTACAGAAACACTGGCTCAGAGATAATGACTAATACAATCTAATAGTACTACTGTATCTGAAGAACCACAGAAACGTATTGTGTGTGGCTGGCTTTGGTTGGCTGCAAGACCAAGATTGTGTTTGGAACATTGTGAGTCCCCTCCTTTCCTCAGCACAGCAACCAGTCATTGATTTTCTGTCTCGCTGCAGGAATTAGAGCATACTGTAGGTATAGACTTGGGGGTGAAGTTGCACCATCACAGTCAATCACTTGACGAGTCAGTGACAGATTATGTCGTACTGTCTGTCAGCAAACATGTGAAGTCTTTCCTCTTTGTGGAAAAAAAAAACTGGGGAATTATTCAAACACGTGCTGCACCAGCTCCTAGTTTCTCAGAGCCAGTTTACAGGAAAATCTTTTTATTGTGCAGAAACCTGCCTCCCTGGTCATGTTTAACTGTCTTTGAGAAGAGTGCACAGCGTATTGCAGATCCATCAGGGGTGCACTGTTGCATTAGGAAATAATTTGTTAGGAGTGGCTCAGTGCTGAGGCACAGACGTGCACTGGATCGCTGGTTGATCCTCTTTTCTGTGCGTCAAGAGGTGGAGCCTTTTTTGGTGACACATTTCCATGTCTGCGGTGACTTGCTATCATGATGAACTTGTTTCGATATGCTGAGATGCATCTGAATGCGGCACCCACAAAACTGTGTTTATGTAAGTGACTCATGGTGCAGACAAGGGGACATTTGTCTAATGCCAAAGGGCGAGAGACACTATTATCAGTGGTAAGAGCTATGGTAAAAAAAAAAAAAAGAAAAAAAGAGAGAGAGATCCACTAACATTAAGAGCAATTTTGGCGAGGAAGAGCAGAGGAAACGAACAGGGGGATAGAGAAAAAAAAAAAAAAGAAGCAAGGTATGGGGGGATGGAGAGAAAGGTTAAGAGGATTGGCAGGTTCCTGCAGTAGTGTTGTTGCTAGGGAACGCCATGTGACCTGTTGCCTGGCAACACTGTCTAACTGAGAGATTGCTGCAGCAGCCGCACCCTCCATCAGCAGGGAGTGGGCGAAGGCAGTTTCCATGGCAACCGGTCATATCTCTGAATGGAAGATTTAAGAGACAGAGAAAAAAGGAAGGAGCAAGCGAGCAAGGGGAGGGAAAGGGACTCGGCAAAGGGCAGGTATTAGGAGGGGAAAAGAGGGCATGCAGCAGTTTAGGGGCAATAATGTAGGGAGGACTGGTTTAGGTTGACGTGTCTCATGCAGAATACATGTGATGCGCTGCATACGCGAGCTCTACACGGCTGTCAGATTTATGCATGTGCTCCAAACCACAAGAGGGATTCATTTTAGATGGAAGCGTATCTTGGACTAGACTGAAAATTACATAGCCTATTTTAAATGTAGGACATCAGGTTACGTGAAATGAGGCTCCAAACACCCACACAACTACATCAGGTGTCATGGCAACCTGCTCGCAAGGAGCTAGACTGTCCTGCTTAACAGCGCTTACACCATAATCCATTTCAGACATGTATCTGCTGTGAAATACTGGCTAATGTGAAGCAAAGGGCCGAGTTACAAATAATCCTCCATGTTAAAGAAACAGTAGCACAGAGGAAGTGAAGGGCTTCATAATTGTACCAACTCCTCCGAGCTGTGGCAAGACCTGCTCGTTATGAATTAATTCTCCACACACACACACACAGAGCAATATCTCACGTTAATACCTGGGCGAGGATTTTAATTAACAATGTCAGGGGTTTGGATTTGTCACAGCTAGTACAGAAAAACCCTGGGATGTCCCAAGACGACGAGACAATATTCACTCGATTAGACACTTAATAACCGCACAACATTTTAGCTCAGGTGGTCCCACATCGGTATGTGGGCTGCTCTCTGGACATCAGGTAGAGAAAGTACTGCTGCCTGCGATAACGTCTTCACTGCAGGAACACAGTCATTACAGTGCAGTTGGCAGCATTACAACCAGGAGAAGTGTTGTGCACACTTCTTACTCTTTTAGCTTTTGACCAAATTTATCACAATACAAGGAACATGTTTTACCAGCATCATCATCTATCACTATATCTTAGCTTTTGTTCTTTTCATCATGATAATTAGTCCATTGCTTTACATACAGGGTTCCTACACATTTGAAATTTCTAAATTTCAGTGCTCTGTAAAATAAATTCAAATAATTTATTCATTGATTTTCATTGTTCTTAATTAGTATAGTATAGTTAACCCAAATAACTTCAGATACAACAAACCCAGAAGTATTAAGATAAATATATGTTCATACAACAGTTTCCATTTTCCAGACCTGGGAATGTATAAAATCAAATTCCATACTTTCCATTCTTGTGTAGGAACCCTGTACTCAAGTCTGTCTGAAAAGGTCTTGCCAAAGCTATTCATTAATCAATAATTAAAGTTTGATATACGTCCACATACTTCGACCAAAATAAGGAATGTCTGACTGATCTTTCATCTCCAACACCGCACGCTAAATATTCCATAAACCTGCAGCCACTGTGCATCACCTTGACTCCCTTTAAAAAGCAGCATCAGGTAACAGGAGACGGTGTGTCAGTTATATAAAATGGAGGTGCATTGTTTACAGCAGCACAATGCACTGCATTAATGGCTCAATAAGCTCATCCACATTCTGCCTCACAGTGTTTTGCACATCTCCTTCAACTCACTGGCTCTCTGCTCAGTTTATTCTAAGCATTTGTCCTCCTCCACATGACAGGCAATCTTCCGTGCCTAAGCATTGATAGCAAATGAATGGGACTTATTTCAAATACTGGAACCTCTCCCTGGGTTTAATACCCAGATTAAATACAGACAGACCATACCATCAGATGTTATAATCCTCAGAAGCAGAGTAGCATTACAGCATTACAGCATTACAGCGCTAACTCCAACCAATGTTAATATATGATTGTAACATCTGACACTGGGTAACTGTTAAACAAGCTCAATTACTTAAGTCAATTAGCTGTCTTTTTTCCTTTCTTTCTTTTTTTGTGTTATTTTGGTTGTGTAAAAATGTAAAATTGCATTTTATGCAGGAATGATGACTTGAATTTGAATAATTTGTCTTATTCTAGACATTCCATGTGCTATTTTTTTAATGCGAGTTAAAATTGAATCGTTCTATTTTGGCAAGTACAAGACAAATTATTTATGTGCGTCCGTGTTCTTGAGTTCCTGTCAAAATGTTGTAGCGATGATGGTACAAGAATGCCACAACACTGTGTCTGACCTCTCATTTATTGAAAACATTAGTCCTTTGCAGCATCATATTTGCACGAGTTAAATTATGATCACTTTGTAGTGACTAATAGCTCAATAACATATAAAAGCACTTTGTTAAAGAAGGTGCTCTGTGCTCTATGAGGTCAATACTCTATTATTGTATAGCTGCAATAATGCTATATATTGACAAGGGTTATAGTCTCAATTACAACTCAACTCTTATTGCAGTCTGTACATGTAATCTTTTTAAATAACTCATTGAACTCATAGTGGAGACTCAGTGGGACACTATGCGTATGGACAGTGTGGATATTCAAAATAGTGTAGGTCCCTATGGGATGGTGGTTGAAAACATTTCAGCACTCCAGCAATGTCATAAATAGCCTATAAAGAAAAATCAAACAGAATCTTTTTGCAAGGGCTTGTGTTTGATCTAAATAAAATCCAGACTGAAAGTAGGTCAGCGCAGCGGGAACTGGTGTGGGCCTGAGAGCACCGTGTCTGCAAAACCCGCCCACCCCCATCTTTCTTAGTATCTCTCTCTCACACTCTCTCTCTCTCTCTCCCGCTCTCTCTTTCTCTCTCTCTCTGTCTCTCTATTTCTCTCCCTCCTCATTTCATCTCATATCCTCTTTAACCTTTTGACCTTAATAGCTGTCTTATTTTCACTTTACATAATAATTTTTCTATATATAAATTCATCTTCTGGGTTTTTTTTTTCCAAGTGTTTCTTTTCAATGTGCTATCTGGATCTCTTACCCTGTCACATCCTCACATCCTCACATCATGCTTGAGCACTAAAGGTTGAATCCATGTCTCTAGCCTCCTGTGCAGTAGTGGGATTATGCAGCCTCCAACAACCAAATACAAATACAAATCACTCTGCCAAGTTAAGCATTCCTGTGGTTTAAAGGTTAGTCCCCGCCAGTGTTCCCCCCTGTGGTCTCAGCTGAATTGCTGTCCTGAAAATATTCACTGCCTGTAGCTATTGCTCCTTTATCAGGCTGTTTCTCTGCTCGTTGCTGCTAGACTTCGGTTATTCTGCATGTGTATGTCAGATTTCTGAGCATCTCAAAGACAGAAGGATCAATGCATGACAAGCTGGGTCGCTATTGGAAAATAATTCACACTGCCAAAGCTAATAAGGGTGAAGGGGGAAAAAATATCCAATTAATTGTGATTTTCTTTTTTAAATGATCCTAAATGCTAAGATCAATCTTTTGATGTGCGCCTTCCTTCTGTAGTTATGAACATCTACTAAATATTATGAGTATGCAGAGGTTTGTTGTTGTTCAGTTTCGACTGCATGATGTTTGTATGAAAAAAATAGCATAATAACAAGTTGCAGCAAAGATGATTTTAATTTATAAGTAACAGATGATATCCGCTGTATGAGCCGCCTTAAGTCACAACAGCCTCATAATTTGACATGAGTAATTAGTGTGTGGACCTGCTGCAATTTGACAGGACTGTCATGACTCAAGATGTTTAGCTGACAATCTAACAATCTATAACAAGAGCAACACACTATGAAAAGGCTGCACATTGATCTCAGCCGTTTGTGTTGGTTGAAGAGACTTTACACCATGGAGCTCAAGTCACACAATGTGTGTATTCTGCTTCATTCTGTCTGTCCCTGTGTGTTGACTAACAGTAGCTAACAACTGCAGATATCACGCCAAAATAGTGAGAAGATGTTTACTCTTCCATCCAGGTTAAATTTTATCATTCTAACTGAACTGTTTTGCACGTGTGGGCTTAAAAAAATATGATTTCATAACACAGGTACGTATATAATTTGGCCAATAGTGTGCACTGTGGCTTATTCCTTGATTGAACAAGAAATAACTTGATGCTAAATATTTATGGGATGTCACTAATCAACAATTGCTGTGATTTGAATCAAATTCAATCCAATCAAAATGAAACTACTCCGTCAAAAACTAACAAGGGGCTTAAACTATCCAATGTGACTCCTCATTAAAACAGCTAAATGTTTTTAAGCTTTGGTTTTTGAATGCATTGAACCAAATGAGATATCACATGTTACTGTAGTGGGCTTAGATTAAGATAGGTGAGATGTTTCCAGTCTTCATGTTAAGCCAAGCAGCATCCTCATTTCTCCACCCCACAGACCTGAGTGGTATCAGATGGTTGTTATGGTGATAATTGAGTAAATGTTATGATTACCTAGTCTTCACATGTTGTCTTTTCATTTTTCATACCTGTGTAGATGGAGAGGGTGGCGGAGAGCTTTCTCCCCCAGTGGGCGCTGGAGTTGACAGCAACAGTTGGCACTTCAGATACGGTGCCGGACCCGGCTACGTCCAGCCTCATCCCCTGAAGCCTGGAGAGATTCCTCCTGAAGCCTTCATCATCCCTGGATCCCCAGCCATCATTTCTATCCGCCACGACCAGGGCCCTGTGGACGACAAAGGTGACTTCATTAGCTTCGGCAAGAAGGAGGAGGCCAAGAAGAAGAAGAAGAAGAAGAAGGACAAGAAGGACAAGAAGGATAAAGGAAAAGATTCCGGGGGCGACGATTAGTGGAGAAGGGGTGACTTGAAAACAGAGCTACCAACAAACAATCATCCCAATTTCAGAGCCAGAAAAAAAAGCTAAATGCATATTGTAGAACGGAGGGAGCCTCTTTGCACCATATTTGCATAGACATTGTACAGTGGCCAAACCCTCATTAGACCTGGTCTGGCTCCCCACATCATACAACCTCACTTAACAAACCTTTCTCCCGCTTTCTTGGCTCATTTGGCCCAAACCTTTGGCCAAGGTTTACGGTAAACAATGTTCTTAGTAGCTAAATCGCGCCTAAAGGCTGGACCAAATTCAAACAGAGAGCAATTTATTGGATTAGATTAGCCTTTCTGTGATTTGCTGCCCCTACCCCAGTTTGTATATTAACAAACAAAAACACCTGAAAAGGTGTACTATTTGTAACTGACCATTGTCAGCTGAGGCTGCCCACGTTGGCATCTCTGTCTTTATGCAGCCCCCTTTTTGACTCACCTGGTTGGAGGTGAAGTTGAAGCCAAACTAAAAAAAGAAAAAGAAAAAAAAGAAACAGAGGCTTTTGCTTTCAGTATTATGGAGGCCTTGTAGAAATCCAGATAATGTGGTCTTTTGTAAAAAATGAAAATAAAAAATGAAAAAGTCACAACATACAGTATATGTACCATGAGATTAGCACCTTTAAGAGAACGAGGTGGCTGAGATCAAACAGGACCACACTCGAATAAAGAGCTCTGTTTCAGTGTAACATAGCACATTGCCGAGGCTGAGGACCTGGACTGGGTTGCACCAACTATGCGCAAGTTTGTTCCCAGGTTATGGTATAAAGTAGTGGCTTCATAACTGCCAGATCATTTGCAATTAACAAGTTACTTAATTCAACTGTACCACAGGTACTAAAGGGGGGGATTCTACAGCCGTGGTAGTTATAACATGAAGATTTGAGATGAGTAGCTGATCAGTGAGAGCATTACCTTTGCTGATGTGTACAAACCTCTTTGATTTATTGTCGACTAGATTGGTATAAAAAATTATGATTGGTAAATAAAAATCCATTTTTGACTCTTAAAGGAAAATACTAGTTTTTGCATGTTTTAGTCCATCTTCTACAAATCACGTTATAACTAATATGACTGCAAAACATTTCCCAAAGCACACCACTGTGTTTCGGGGGTATTTTTCCTACCATTCTAGGCAGTCACTGATTCTTTATTTATTGTACCATAGCACAAAAATAAGTAGGTGCAGACTGGACAGTGTTTTGCAATAGGACATCTGTCTGAGTGAAAAGCAACATCTGGTTGTAATGTTCTTTCAGTTACACTTTCATCACATGCGAGTATAGAGTACATCACAATAATGTAACTCTGCCAAAACTGAAACACAGTCTCTATGGGTTACATTACTGTACATATGTTGAGCAAGTTTAACTGAATAGGAACCAGATTGTGCCTGAAAAAAAGGAAAGATCCACTGAAAATTGTAACACGAGGGGGAACACAAGTGGAAAACAGTTGATGTGCAATGTGTAGAAAATGGATAGAAACATGAAAAAAATGACTGTTATTGTCCTTTAAGTTTTAAAATGGCATGGGATTACTAAAGAGAAAAATATGCTGTGTGCAGAAAAAAACGAAAAAAAAAAAATCCTGCTATATTGTTAGTGAGTGCAATTATGTGACTTTGTATCATTTGCACCTGCTTTATTGCTTGCTTAACTACTTAGTTGTTACTTGAGGTTATGTTGTAACAGATTTTTGTGGTGCTACCGCTTATATTTTAGCATTGCGTGAATCGGGATTGGTGGCTACTTCGGATATAACTAGGGAACCTACGTGCAGCTGATGCAACCGGCCCCTGACCTTGCCTCCTCTCTTGGAATATGGCACAGGTCACTGGGGTCTTAATCCCACTGTGTATCAGCACACAGCCCAGTCTGACACACACAGACACTGACTTTCTCTGCCTCTTACTCTCACACACACACGCACACAGTCTTCTTTACTTACATGCAGGCATTCAGTACATACAAACACAATAAACAATAGAACATACACACCCCTCTCCGGAAAATCCAAATCCAAGACTGAAGGCCAGTGCCACCCTTCATATGGGAGTGTATTATATGGCTGGGACACAGGAACGTTGCTTGTTGCTTCATTTCTGTTCGAGCCTGATCCCTCTAACTTCTGTCTTTGAATGTTAAATAGTTGCCCTGCACCACTGCCTCAACTGCTTCAGTGCTTGTAGGATTTGCTTGCCCGCTGCCTGCTTCCTCCCTCTACCCCCTGTTTCTTCAGAACAAAATGGTTGGACGGCATCTTTCAAGTCACTCTCCTTCAATGAACATTTGTGTATTTGCATATTTACAAACAGTGCACACATAGACACATGCACATGCACATACACTACAAACACATACACACACACACACACACATCTTTTGTTCGGTTCAACTTTAACTGAGCTTAGGCGCTTCAGCCAGAGTGTGTCTTCTGATTGCTCATTGTTGATAGCTCTGTCATCTCTAGGCGTTGCATTGTAAAGATATCTGACAGGTTAGCAAAAATCTGAGAATATGCTGGAGTGGCCATAACGAGGCAGTATGGAAAAGGGTGAAGAAGAGTCAGAAAAAGAACAAAAAAAAAAGCAGTCATTGTTGTGTTGTGTGCAGCTCTAACATAGAAGACTGGGCAAGTCATTCCTCTTTTGCACAAACAGTGGTATTCTAGTTATTCCTGTGTCAGCTATTAGTGATAATTGAGCAGCTTGGGTCAGCTAAAACCACTTAGAAGTTAAATGCAGTGCAGCGCAGCAGCAATGGAAAGATGGCCGGTGGTTGACTTGGATGGAGGAGGTGGGTGTGGGAGGGTTTTGGGGGGAGATCCTCTTATGAGTTAATGTAGTAATGAGGTAATGTAAAATCCAATATTAATAATGTTTATGGTCTACCACTGAGAGGAGCAAGTCAAATTTTAAAAAAATATATAAAATTAACATTTGCAGAAAAAGGCAACTGTGTCCGAGAAACTTTTAGTTGCAGTGACCCAAGTGTGAACTGATCGACTTTGTTTGACCCTGACGTTATGAAGCCTAGGATCGAGCATGGTGGAGGAAGGATATTGTCAGCAGTAGCGACTGGAACGGGATCTACACGATGAAACGTGTCATAAAATCTCACCTCAGTGTTCCTTTTTTAAAAACCATCATATTACCAGTCACAGTAGGGGTGTATAGGTGCTGCTATCAGTCAATCCCTCCCATGCACACATCCCCCCACCCCTGCCCTGTCCTTCAGGTGTACTTCTGTGCTGTCAGATCACCAAGTGGCTGTTTGCATGTTATAAGCAAAGGAAACAGATACTATATAGATACTATATATACATAGATATGTTTTTCCACTGGGAAATGCGTATTGGACTACATATACCTCTGATACACATTCTCAAAGACGATACACGCACATCAAAAGACCCACACTCATCCAAAACACATACAAATTCATACATACATATACTCTATTGCAAACAGTAATTTGTGGAAAAACCTGAAAGAATCACATTTTTTATCCTGTTGAAAATAAATTTAATCTTCTAGATATACATAATGCTATTGTGTTATGCTAAGAAATGCCTTTTTTTCTGTTTTTACCCGTATGATTTTTCATAGATAAGAAAAACAATTCTTAAACCTGTGTTAAGCTTTGAGATGATGATCAAACATCAAACACTGTTGTGAAATAAAATCATTTACTCACCCTCCATATCTATTCCTTCGCCCAGTAGAGAAATAAAGCGGAAAAATAAAGGAAAAAAAATTCAAAAGATACAAAAAAAAGGTACAAAAAAATAAAGTTGATGTATTCTCTGCTTGTGTATAGTGAATGTTCCTCAGTCGCTGGGTGTGACACATACCAGTTGACTGTGACAGTGCAGATCTGTTAATAACTTTTTTGTACACCTGCTCATCATTGTAAAGGTGATAATAGTGATTCTTATGATTTAATCAATCTGGTAATGTGTTTTGTTTATAAGTCACAAATAAAGTTTTTCTTAAATATCTTACGCTGTGTGATGAGTTGATGGACAGCTGTGAGCAAAGGTTTCCTCAGTTTGGAGGAAGAAGGTGTAATAAATGGCAGATTCCTATAAGAGCTCTCTGGTATTGTCGAAGAACATCAAGTGCTGTTAATGGAGCGTAAGTGGGTGGAAAAATGTAGCAAATGTCAACACGTTAGATATCCTAGAAATGTGGAAACATGTTGTGTATTCAGGAAGTGTTCAGAGCACTCCGTGTTTTTAATAAACCAAGTCATGAAATTAAAGGAATGGCCTGCAGAGTACTATGTCCAATCAGCAGAACTCACCACAGGTGGACTCCATTTATTGAGAGAAATGGGACGATCTGTGACTAAATGTCAAATGTCATAGCTAAAGGGTCTAAATACTGATTTCACTGTGATTATTCAGCTTCAAATTCCAAAAAATTCTGATATAAATTTGTTATGGAGGTGGTGAGCGTAGGCAGATGAATGGGAAAAAGTTGGTTTTATTTAGGCACAAGGCTGCATTCTTGAGGGGGTCTGAATACTTTCTGAATGTATTGTACGCAGAAAGCCTACTCCTCCAGGAAGTAAAGCAAGAGTTAAACTTGCTATTCTTTTAATCACTCCAGTCTGACAGTATTAAACACCAAGTGTTCCTGGAAATCTCTGGCCAGAGACACTTTGTCCTTGCACTGTTGAGAAATCTGAATGAATTAATCAGCCACTTTGAGTTCGACAGGAAGGCCATAAACATCCTTGTTGTTTTGGCAGGAGAGAACACTGTTGCAACACATTATATCTCTGTCCAACTGCCAAATGAAAAGCAGTATGGGGTCAAACAAACTGATGTTGAAATTTATGGGAAGGGGGGGGGGGATCTACAGTACCGCCATGTGCTGAGCTTATGGCAGAAGAAGAGATTTATGCAGCAATCAGCAATACATAAATCTGATCATAGGTCACTTCTAAAACCTTTTGGTGTTAAGAGTTCTCCAGTGAGCTGGAGGTGAGGGGGTCTGCATCATGTCAGCACATTTAAAGTTAGCAGGAGTCCAAATACAAAACAGAGTGGTAGAACTTAATCCTTCCTCCATTTGAACAGAGAGATCTCATGTTCAATGTTGTGTATGAAGCAGGAAACTGTTGATGTCTGCAACAAGGGCTCCATCTGTCTGTAAACTGGAGAAATCATTCATTCACAAACACCCTCATGCCTCCTCAAGTCCATCTGTCCAGCAACACTGCCACCTGCTGATGAAAGCTGAAACTGGCAGCTGACCCATATTGTTCATGTTCTGTAACACTGGACTGTAAAATCCTACTTTCTTTTGTATGTGTGTGGAAAAAAGCTTGGTAACAAAGATACAGTGAATAATTAGCAGAAAACTACCCAATTACTCTATAAGTTTGGGTTGATTAGTCTCATTATCTCACATCCTGCATTTTTAATAAATAAATGTTAAACTATTTATCACATACCCATTAATATCAGTTGAATTAGGCTCTGTGGATCTACAGTGGCAGTATTTTTCCTCTCTACTTTCTTTTCCTGTTTTTTTAAATGACATCAGATATCTGGAGTGAAATGGCTTTGAAAAGCAATGCAATAAAATTCCAACAAAATATACAAAGAATGTTTTGTATGTATTTGTGCTATCAGAATTGATCAAATCCACCATCCACTGTTTTTAAAAAATAACCCACAGCTCAAATTGTAAGATAAAATCATACTTCAAAGCTCGGTTTGATGTTCACCCGCTTCTTAGTGACCTATTTGTTTAAATGCAGTTTTAAGTAAATGTAAAATCCTTCATTCAGCTTATGTATCTATTATTCTACTGGCTGAAAATGTTTATAAATCTGCACTGAATACAAATGTGAACCTGGATGAACAGTGGAAATATGGGCTCCTTTGTGATAAATTCACTATTCACCGTAAAGGCGACATAACTTTTAAGCTTTGGACTGAAATCCACATCTAACTATGACATATAAAGTGTCAGTGGTTTTAACAGGGGGCATATTTAATGTTGTACAGTACTCACCAAATGCTGTACTCCACAGCTTCTCCTAGCCTTCTTTATTCAACCATTTATCTTTTTTTTTCAATTTCATCTCAGTTAAAGTCATGAGTCATCGTGAGCCCATTTTACTGTAACAGATACACACATCAATCACAGCAAAATGACTCTAAAAGGGAGATAGAAGGGGAAGAAGCTGATTCTAATATTTATACACCCTTATACCAACTGTTAGGATGAATAAATGCAAACCACACAAAACTCTTACAGTGTCAGTAAAACTGTTGCGCCATGTTATTAAGGCACAGTAGGAATTTTCACTGATACAATATTGTGTAATCACCTCGAGGCTATGGAAGAATTTTCTATTCACAAAGTCAGCTACATGTTCCCCAGAGCTGCAGTGATGGAATATGAGTGCAATCTACTGAACACAGCACATAAAGGCAATGCATCCTCAAGTATCAACCTATGACACTGCAGGAACTGTTTTATTGTTATGTCAATTTTATTGTCATTTGATTTTCAATATTTAGTGATAACTACTGTCAAATGCCAAACAGACTGAAGCTTGATTTTAAACATACAATTGCAAGGATAAGCTTAAAACAAATGTGTATTTCTGTTGCAGGTGTAAAATTATGGCATTCACAAAGCAAGGATGTCTCTGTTTAAGAAAATGTTTAAAAAAAGAAAAGATAAGCGTCTACAAAAAAGAAGAAGGAGAAAGAGAAAAAGAAGGGAAAAAGATAGACAAGTGATGTCTGCTGCTATTTTGTTTGTTTTCTTGTCCTTACTATGTTTCATCATCTTTAATATTTTGAAATAGAGTATAATATTGGTGTTGAAGTAAGCCAATGTAATTATAGTAACGGAGAGGGGCAGGTATTACAAGTTTTCTTCATCCTGCTCCTTTTCATTCATGGTGACTATGTAAATATGTGCAACCATGTGAAGAATGTATACCATGGACGGAATAAATCAAAATGAAATGAAATGAAATGTCCACCTGATATTGGAAAAGACTGAAACATTTACTGGTATCAATACATATGGGTCGTGAGTATGTGTTCTGTCATTATCTACATACTTATACATTTCTTCTCAACAGCCAGATTTTCATTTTTTTTTTTAATTAAAAAACATTTAAAAAAAAAAAAAAGACCTTTCCAGTTTTGTCTGATTAAACCAAAGCAGACCAAGAGGTTGATTCTTTGTGGGTTCAGTGAATCCTATGAACAGATTGACAGATGATCATGTTGCTCATCAGCTGTCACACAGCGGCCTCCATCACAGTGCTCTTGGTGTCGGAAAATGAAAATAGGGCAGTTTTTCAGGTCATGAAAGTTTGAAACAACTTTCCCTGACTTTGTGTTAATTTGTCTTGATTGTTGTCTTCGCATAAGTTGTCAAACACACTCCACCACTCTTTGCTGTTGTGCAGAACAAGAATTTGTTGTGACAGAGCTCACCGCGGGACAGTTTGATACAGCTGTACTTTCGCTGCAGATCAAGAGTGCTGCGATTACTGACAAGCTGCTTCCCGTTATATATTGTCCTGGAGTTGCACAATAGATAATTGAATTTCCCGTGAGCTGCGGGGCATCGGCTTGTGATGGAATTTCTGTGTGAGAAGAAGAATCTCTACTTACTATGCATACATTTTGATTGACTTGTTAAGGTACTGTATCATTATTCCTATACACCAGTAGCCTCATTTATTTGCTTCATTTAGATTAAATTAAATGTGTCATCACTGGCATCTATTTGTAACTGTTCCTATGTTGTTACTCACTTACTGTAACTTCAGTGAAAAGAACCATACAATATAGAAAGTAAAAGTGATGCATTTAAATATTTTCACCGAGTAAACTCACTGAAAGTATTATTTTCTTTACAATAACGCATTACAGAATAAGATTTATTACGTTATTGATTCAAAATTATATCTCCATTAATCACCTAATGTTGTAGCTGGTAGTGATGCAGCCGATTTTATTTATTGCTGAAGTCTTATCTTAAGGCCACCTCTGAAAAATCTGACTCTTCAGTATTACTGCAAACAATCAAATAGGCCAACTCATCAAATAAATGTGGGTAAAAGGGAAATATGCGCCTGCGAAATAAAGGATGAGATACTCAGATAAATTACAGATACCTCATTGTACCTAATTGTACTTACACAGTACTTGAACAAACGTTCATGGTTACTTTCCACTACTGTTGTTTGTTTTAATCAATGTGTGAAAGTGCCTGAAGTGGAATAGCTGTGATAAACTATGATGTGCGCGAGGCTTTGAATGCTGCTGAGAGAAGTGTAATAGCCATGTTGAATAATAAAAAGCCCTGCTCCGACTCTGATGATGTTGCACACAACACAAACTAACATCAGATTGTATACCCAGAGGTCGGACAGCAGTCATAATGGAAGAAATTAAATGGACAGTAATGAATTAATGATAAATGAACTCTTATTACTCAACATTAAATGCAACACAAAAATGAAACCAGCTTCATATCAGGGCAAATACAAATCATGGTTAAAGGGATAGTTCATCCAAAATTCACATTTCAATTATTATCTACTCACCCTCATGTCAACTAAGGGCTAGGAGAATTTTCACTGTCCTTCTCTGAGTTACGGGGGGGGGGGGGGGGGGGGGGTCCGCGCAGCAGTATTTGTCCATATAATGGTTGTGAATGGTGCTCACTTTTCTTCGTCCAAAAAGACACAGCAAAAAACATCCAACATCTGTAATGTCCCTCTTGTATTGAAGCCCCGACATGAGAAATTGTTCAGAAAAAAATTAAATAAGTCTATATTTTAAGCTTGTTTGTAGCGGAAGCTCCCAGTGTCTCAGTTCACTGCTCTTCCTGTGTCAGTGCAACCGGCAGATCAATTTCTCATGTTGGGGCTTCAATACAAGAGGGACATTACAGACGAGCAATATGGAGGTATTTGGATGTTTTTTGGTGTGTCTTTTTGGACGAAGAAAAGTGAGCACCATTCACAACCATTATATGGACAAATACTGCTGCGTGGACCCCCCCGTAACTCAGAGAAGGCACGGAGGACTCTGAAAATTCTCCCAGCCCTTAGTCGACATGAGGGTGAGTAGATAATGAGTGAAATTTGAATTTTGGGTGAACTATCCCTTTAATGACACTGGTAGAAAACAGATGCAGTAATTTGTTTGCTAACAGATCAACAAAAGGCTATTTACATAAAATAACAAACTATATATATAAAAAAAACTAGATAAAAACTTAACCACTGCCATGAAAGAATGTAAAAGTAATGTTTCATCATGCCAGTGTTAGCCTTTACACTTTAAATATAGGACTTGCAAACCAAATACGGTTTTCAGTAAAATTACACCCTCATGCCTCCTCAGACTTCTACAGCTTTGTTTACATGAACATTTGTTTTTTACTACAGCTGTCAGCTCATTTTCCTGCTTTTTAAGTTGCGTGGTAATTTACACACAGTCCCTACCCCACTGATGCAAGTCACTTCCTCTCTCTCTCTCTCTGTCTCTCACTTGCACTCCCTCTCTTCTCCACCCAGCTGTAGATCAGGGATGCATGCATTCTGGGAAGAAGGGTAGTGGCAGAAATAAGAGAGAGGGAGAGGGGGAGAGAGAGAGAGAGAGAGAGGAGAGAGAGAGAGAGAGAGAGAGGAGGAGGAGAGGGAGGAGCAGGAGGAGGTAAAAAGGCAAGACATAGTAGGACAGAGTGTTGGAGGGCAGCTTACAGTAGCATACTGCTGTGTTGTGATTATGGAGTGAGCATGGGAGCAGCAGGACCAAAACAAGGGAAGAGGATACAGTGAGGACACAGCTTTTTTTTATCTTTTTTTTATGCCTGATCAATAAAGGGGAGATTGGGTCAGAATCTGAGCAGTGGAAAAGAGGCTCATTAAGCAGCATTGCTTTGCAGAACCAGCCGCCTGCAGACTCTGAGTTTGAATTACACCAACAAGGGATTTTATGAATGACAAAGTGACTTCAAACCTTGAGGAGGACAAACAAACAAGAGAGCGGAGAAACTACAGTATAGCTCCTGACATTTGGACTCAAGAAAACAAGACATCTTTGCAGCAGGATCACGCACACACTCAGGTATGACTGATAATGGCATCGCAGAAACACATGAAATAGTAAATCTGCTGAAGCCTTTCATTTTGTTTTAGTCCTGATCAGTAAAAAAAAGTGTGTTGCACTGCAGGGATGTGTTTATTTTTTCTCCACTGCAAAGGAGATTTAATGGTGTATTAACAGGGCAGGACAGTTGTCACTTAGTGTTAGACAGTGACAACAGACATAGGTCACTTGACTGAGCGCAACTAACATTAGATGACACAACAACCACAATAATAGTCCCTACAGGTAGAGATGACTAAATATTCTTTTTTGCAATTTGGACATCCCTGGATGAAGACTGAAGGAAGCCGTGTCAGTTTGTGTTTGCATGCAATTTTTGTCACACACACGCACACTTGCACACATTCACAGGGGGTATTTTGCTGTACAATGACAAAACGCCTGCTCACATGCAAACACACACATTATCGCCGCGTTGTTGACTGATGAACTGTTGTTGCGGAAATCCTTAAAATGACCTCCTGCACGCACAAGTAAAACTGGCACATGTGATTTCATGGGTGACACACACACACACACACACACTAACTACCCCCTCTTTGTGAAGGGGTGTTCCAGTTCAATGTACGCAAAGCTTAATGAAGTCTATACCATAGCATCGGTATACATTACGGCCTCTTCCAAGGTGAGCTGCATGTGGAGGACGACAGAGTGGAAGCAGCTCACTATGACAGACATTACAATGAGAGAGGAGACAGAGTTCATCACAGGAGCTGTGTTGTGGGTCTTATTCCACAAATGTATTATTCTGTGTGCTGTCAGACACTTGAGAGGGGGATCTGTGCGGTATGTTTGAAATGCTAATATAATATAGAACACTTGTTTTCACAGCCACAGTCCTCTCTTATTATCAGCATTAACAGACTGTCATTCCCACTCCTTCTGCAGTCACACTGTGTTAGAGAAGTTTGAAAGCGAGAGCATAATTCTCCCCGTCTCATCCCAAATCTGCAATTGATTTTTTGACAACTCTAGTTATATTTCACTTCTGCAGTATTGAAGCAGTTGCTTGTCTCATTTGTAGGCCTGCGCATTGTTTCAACTTGTCCTGCTTACTCATGGATTTCTTTTCAGGAGCACCGTTTTCCAATGCTTCTCACTGTAAACTTGTTCCTCTCTTAACTTCTAGACGGATGTAATGGTGCGGAAACGCTGCCGCTCTCCTGTGTTATCAGACTATTGAGTCGGTCCGACAAGGTAATGGGGAGACGGGCGGCCGACCTGACGACTCCGGTTCCAGTTTTAGGTGTTCCTGCTCTGGTTGGAGTGCGCGGTTTGAAGACGACAGGAGGCGACAGAAGCGCAGGAGCCCTGCTGCAGACGTGGGGGCTTCATTGCAGCGTTGGTGTTCAGACGTCCCCGGGGATAAGCAGACCACCTACCCAGCACGGTGTACAGCTAACTGATACACTCGCCACGCCATCAGATTGCATTACTCAAACATCTAACAGCAATATTGCCAAGGAAACCGAGTACAAGGAGATATTACTGCTAACAAAGAGTGACAAGGAGAAAAGGGCTATTTTAAAACAGAAAAGTGGGGAATCCAAGACCAAAAAGGAAGTGACTTTCAAAGCACTCGGAGGTGAAGCCTCTAAGGATGTGGCCTGCAGTCAGAGGAACAGTAGTGGGACTTATTGCTATGCCAGGGCAATCAAGACCAACCCACACTTTGCAGGGAATGTAACCAACGTCAGGCCTAAAGCGAAATCCGCGGCCCGCTACACCAACGGCAGCGTGGTCGATTCGGAGGCGATCGGTGGGATCAGCGTCGATAACGATGAAGCCGAGCCCGCGAAGAGCGCAACCTCTCGCGGACGAGACCACAACAGGCAGCAGGGTCATTATGCTGAACGGTGTGGGAAGACGCTGCTGCTGTCTGCGCCCAGACCTTTTGATGCCACACAAAGAATATGCAGCCATTGTGGAGGGAAACAGTCTTCGGGGGGGAGCAGCCCCGCTGCCGATGCTTGCCCGTTCCAGTCGGCCCTCACCACGCTGTCGACCACCACACATTTCCAGATGCCCCACATCGAGAGAAATGGTGACCTCGAGCTAACTCGGCATCACATCACAAGCAGAGAAAACAGGACGCACGTTAGAGCCAATCCACACATTTTCTATCTTAAAGAAGAACTAAGATATAGAAAAACACCACATCCTGCATGTCCGGTGCACTCTAGAGGCAATCTGGTCACTTTGTCGCACATGCACGCCGTTGGTGATGCAACGTCCGCCCAACCCGCAGCCATCCTACACGCTAAGAGCATCACTGTCACGAAAGCGACGATCGAAACGAGGCGAGATGAGGCAAGTTTAAAAACCTTTGAAAGTCCGAAACAGGACAGCAAGATCCCCCGACCGACGAGTCTCACGTTGACCCCGCGGATGGCCACGGCTACCAGGCCCAACAACCCACATTCACACACTTATCCGAGGCCCGTCAAGACATCGCAACGCAACTCCACGCAGTGCGACGCGCCGCGAAATGTGTGTGTGTCTGTGCACGCTACACCCAAAAAGACTCTGTCGCCGCCTCCTTGTTCAAACACATCCAACACACATAAACCAGCCCGGTCCTTTAATTCTGCACAGTCATCCACAAAGAGCGTACCTGCTAAAGCTGCTGATGCTCGACATGAAACCCCGCTGCTACACTCGACACACACAGCAGAGACTGTGGACATGGCAACCAACACGACTGATAGTCCACAAAAGACTTTATCAAAGGCGACCGATGCGTCAGACCCGATTCTCAATGCAGAAACAAATGCCCGACATGCACCTTTAAGTCCGCCACCTAATCCAGGTCAGAAACCACAAGAGACATTCTCCTCAGAAGCTGACATCAACCCCACTGCATTGCCCACTTTTGCTAAAACACCACACACAACAATGCCATATCTTAACATTCCCATTCCACAGTATCATAACGCTATTTCAGATCAAACTATGCGTACCAGCACTAGACATAATGCTAAATCAATGCTAAGACAAATTCACATCATTCAGCCCAACTCCTCAAATTCCGAGCCTACGCTTCATGTATCTACAGCCTCTCTAAACATAGCACCCAGTGCAACTAAACCTCTACTCTCAAGAGCTAGACTCTCTTCAAGTGCAGCTCCCAGGTCCACAACTACACGTAACAGCACTCTGAACAAAAGTCATGCCGTCGGGAACTCCTCGGTGAGTCTGAAATATTCACCAAATACAACCAGCTCGGAAAACCAAAGTAATGTTTGTGCATCGAGTACAACTTTGCTTCAATCGGCAGACATGTGGCGAGAGGAACTCAGTCGTAATGAATCACCGCACATCAATAAACCAAGTCGCACACGAGAGACGGGAATCAGAGCTCAAACCGGAGACGAGTCGGGTGTCGGTAATGTTTCCAATCAGGAAAACATCTCCGTAACAACTGCACTGTCATTATCTGAGCCACTTAACGTATCAACAAATCATAACGGAGGCGGTGATGCGAGCGCCCACAAGCTTAAATCGATAACAAAACCCAATACTCAATCATGTGCTGATAAAAACACATTTGGTGGTAATCTAATCAATGAATTAGTCGTGCATGAGTCAAAAGACCATGAAAATTCAAACCTATCACAGGTCACTAACCTTCAGAATCACATTTCCCTAATTAAGTCAAGCAGCTCTTGTCTACAGGGCTGCATAAACATGGAACAACAAAGGCCTGCACATTATGAAGGAAACACAAAAACAGAACACAAGGGACACTGTGCCACTTGCCCGCCAGTGAAAACAGCCCATGAGACAGATTCAAATGCAGAAGTGCAGTTCGCCCTGAGTGTATCAGCCAGGCATGCAAAAATTAAGCTTAAATCCAATGCAGATAAACAGGCACATCCCAGTTACTCAACATCCGTCGTCACTGCACAAACAAACTGCATTAGCTCGTCACCGGCAAACGCCAGAAAACATGTCGGCCCCCTCACCCCATCTTCTCCCCACCAAGACTCAGAGATGTTATCATCATCATCACCACCACCACCACCACCGCCACCGCCACCGCAGGCACATGCAGGTGCAGCGCTTTCTCTCGCCTCCCCTGCCCCATTCAGCAGTGTGGGAGAGCTTTGTGCACACACAGGCCCTGAATGTAATTCCATATTGCCTCCATCAACAAAGCACTTGGCATCCCTTCCCTGCCTCCAGTCCTGCGAGGCCGAGTCAATCGCCAGGCCGGATTCGAAGTTTAGCCCTGCTGCTCCCCCCCGGCCCTGCCCAGAGGACTCGGGCCTGGCTCACTCCCACCCAGCTGATGTAGCCCTGTTGCTGCCCCCCTCCCCACAGTGCTGCAGATCAGCAGCCCTACAGCAGAGGCTTGAGACTGTGGAGGCCAGCCTGGCAGCCAACAAGGACAGGATCACTACTCTGCTTAACATTATCCATGACCTGGAGACGTGCCACAGTCCCAGCAGCGGGTAAGAGATTGCACCGGTGTGTGTGTCTGTGTGTATGTGTGTATGAGGGGGCTGGGGTGCAGTTACTGCTTTTTGTTGTGCAAACAAAACAGTGCAGGATCAACAATACCAGCTTGTGTGATGAAACTCATTAACAAATAGAATTATTCTATGACTCACATCGCCGCATGTTTAACTCGAAGTTTACCTGAATATCTAACATTCTGAATAGCAAATACTGAACCTGAAGGGTCAGATATCACTTGTAAATGATTAATATGCTACGTTCAGTCCGATACAGCTGCCAGAATTTGGCGGAGGGAATTAGTGGAAAAGCTGTCCCGCAGTGCTGATCTTTGGCTTTCCAGTGAGTCATGACTTGCGTTTACTGGAACCGCTCAGTGGCTTTGTAATTCATTGGCAAACTAAGTTGCTTTTCTGTCTGACCAACTTGTGTGCGTTTGTTTAATTATACGATTTTTTTTCCATCATAGATCAGTGGCAAAATGACCGATTACGGCAATGGTAACATCAGACAATTTACAGAAACAGGAATCCAAGCTCTCGGCTGCAGATATACAGCATGTTGTTTTAGACAACTGATGCAGTACAGGGATCAATTTTGCTTTACAGATGTTTACTAGTGGGAATGATCAAAGATAACTTTCCCTTATACAGTGCTTGCTAGATTTTATTTGGCTGCATCTAACTGACAAACTTCCTGATGACTTTGAAACACAGAAGTATCCACTTTGGTTCAACTAAGGTAAAGCCCTAAAAACAGAAACTAATTACTATTCACACTGTGATCTAACACAACAAATATAATTTGAAGGTGAGTACGAAAGTGGAATATTTTAAAGCTGGTTAAATCTGCTCTAAAACCGGGTTCATAGTGTGATGATGTGAAGCTGGAACATTGCTGCAAGTTTGCAAACAGGTTTGTGGACGTGTGCCTCAGTGTGACAGAAACCTACTTGGGCATTTCAAAGGGGCACATCTCCCAGAGATTTATTTAGCCATATAACTCTTCTGGGACAAATAACAGGAATTAAAACGGCCTCTTGGCAATGTGTCTCTGTCAATCATTCTCATCCACTGTAGTGTGCTAATAAGCAGTGACTGCCTCTGAGGTCATGTTTCAGAATAACCAGCTCCTAATAACCAACTGATGTCTGACATAATGCATGTTATACAGCTCATCACTGCTCTCAGCGACAGTCTGGGCGAATATCAGACCGGGGGGATGAGTGGAGAGAATATTAAACTGTACATAATGAAAGGATGGGAGTTTGGGAAGTTGGTCACATTATGTAATTTCCTATTGTTTATTTTAGGCGGCGATGCTTCAAAACCGGACAGGACCTCAAAAACTGCTCCACCTGCCAGAAGACAGCTTGTATAGTCTACAGGTGAGACACCAGAGACATTTCTGAGTTGATAAGTGATCAGAGCAGCTGTAGAACTCAACTATATGACACAACCGTAACAAATGAAATCTAATTATTTTAGAAGAGACATATCATATCATCATTTCCATTGGATGGTTGATTTTAACTAAAAATGTTGCACAAAATGACAGTTTCCACCTTGTTTTCTATATATATATATATGTGTGTGTATATATATATATATATATATATATATATATATGTGTGTGTATATATATATATATATATATATATATATATATATATATATATATATATATATATATATATATATATATATATATATATATATATATGTGTGTGTATATATATATATATACACATATATATATATATATACACACACAGGAACATGTAAGAGCAATTTCAGCATTCACCTTTTATTTACATCTTCACAAACACAAGGTTAGAGCTACTTGCCACTTTACTTGATGAGCAGTTTTCTGCCAGCCTACTGATTTTAAAAAGCCTCGTCCTATTCATTAGTTTCTTTCCACAGTACAAATTACATTTTGCTCTCCAAGTCCACCATGAATCTTTGAAAGAAGCTGTCCGTTTTAAGCGCTTATGTGACTCAATATAGTCACTCCTCAGATTTATGCAGACTAAACTTTAGGCGAGTAAAGAGGAGCGAGTCGTGCCTCTGCCTCAGCAGCCTGTGTGATGGATTCATAATTATTTATAATGACCACTTTACTGATGTCATTGTTAGAACTGTTCATTTGCATAAAAGGCGATTTGATTTAACACAAGACCAAATATTTTAGCCTTTAAAAGAAATATTCTACTTTTAATATGTTCACATCAGTTTTTCTGACAAAAAACGAGAACTGCTGGATATTTGCAGTAGATAAACGGTATTTTTTTTTTTGAAAGGTAATAACAGATGTTTGCCTCTAGTCTGTGAAAAGCTTTTACAGATATTTTTACATGAATTTTTGTCACATCTGTTGTTGTACTAAACATGAAATATAGAGGTTAGCTCCTATATGCTAACTTTGGTCCTGGTTTGCACCCATTAGATGAAATGTTGCATCAGTTGGAGGCAACAGAAAAATAAAAATCTTCACAACTGGCCCAGAAAGACTATATGTGGAAAGGAGGCTAAGAGAGGCTAAGGAATCTAAAAGCTTTCTCTTCATCTTTTGGAAAAATGCCTCTTGCTCTGCAAAGGAAAACCTAAAATTGTCGTTATCTTGAAATATTCAAAACATCCCGCTTGATCCACTTATTTTCAAAAGTGCTTTTACATGACAAAAAGATGTTACGTAAGTTGAATCACTGACTGGTGTTGAGTTGGCATCTGGTGCTTGAAGGCCAAGTAGAAGATAAGGATACTCAAACAAGAAGACGTGTGCACCTTCAGAAAAATCAGCCTATCCTGCTGGGGAATGTCTTTCTGCCTAAAACAATCAACCACTTCGAAATCTGACACGCACAGGCCTTCCCACACAAGGGCTACCACAAAAAAGAAAAATGAAGTGTACCAGCTCAGTTTGCACTGATTTGTGACATTTAAAAAAAAAAAAAACTCTGCAGAATAGAAAAAGGTAAAGCTGATCTGACAAGTGGAAGTATTCCCTAGCACTCTTTGGCAGAGCTAAATTGCATAGATTGTTATTTCACATCTGTTCTATCTGGAGGTCTTTACTAATTCTGGGCTGCGTGTCTGTCTGTGCAGCGTGGAGTATGACTTCAGGCAGCAGGAGAGACGCTTCTTGGAGGTTCTGAATCATTCGGCGAGGGGAAACAACGCTTTCTCCGTGCACCTGTCCCAACCCTTAAACTTCAGCCTGCTCAGAAGTGTTGTCATCAAGAACTTAACAAAGTCAAAGCTGAGGAGCAAAAAGCTGTGCAAGACCCTGTTCAAATGGCTGCCCAGGAAAATCCAGCAGGTGTAGACCTCCTACCGACATGTGCTGTTTAATAGCCATAGCCTGTGTTACAAGTGACCAGCAGAAGCCTTTGCAGAGGACTCGTATGATTCCCTTCCTCCCAACAGAAGGAGATTACTTCGAATGAGGTTCTCGCACAGTAGAGCTCTTCTCTCCTGCACATAAGCAGGGTTTTTTTATTCCAATTTGCCCCTGATCTTTGTGACCTTCAGCTACTATCACCCATAAGAAATCTATATAAATATCACTTTTCAAAGTTAGTGTTTATTTGTAGTCAACATGCCTGCTTGAAATTTATAGCTAAACAGAGCCAGCCTTCTTTATCTCATTTTACACACAAGAATCTATTCACTTTGCACTGTTATGATTAATACACAATCAGTTCCAGTTGATGTTACTATTCCCTTTCAAATGTCCCCTCACCTGCTTCCCCTGAGAATAAATGTGCAATATGAAAGAGGTTTTTGAATGAATTATTTTGAAAAGCTTGAATAAAATCTGAATTTACTGACAGCTGATTTGTCTGTAAATCTCTTCATTTGTCCACAGCTTTGTATAATTCTCAGTGTGTAGAGCTAAGGCAGTTTTCAGCCGAGACAAAGAACTTCAATGCATCTAAACCTTTTCACAACTGCAAACTGGCCATGAGAGAGCGGAAAATAGAAAAACATTCATTATGCTTTTGCCAATTGTGCTGATGGTCTCCAAATCCCCTAACAATATGAACTTCATAAAAGGTTTCCGAGTAAAACAATGACATGACGAAAGGCTGCAATGAAGCATGAGTCCCAATGAAAATGTTCATGTGCACAAACTCATGCACACACTCATGGACACAGACTCAGGGACATAAAAGGGGAACTGCAACAACCTGAAACAAATCCTTGTGGATGGTTTCATAAATTATCAATGGAGGGGGAGATTTAGAGAATTTGGGATAAAAGCTCACCATGTGAGTGAGGGACGTATAAACAGTCAAAAGCAGAAGCAGAACAAGGAGTACTTTAAAGATGCTTTGATTAAAATGTCTCCAAGAAGAAACATGCCGAGTGAAAATGAAAATTGTCTAACAACAATACTGGAGGGAAATGTGGGCTCACAGCAGCCGTAACTGCCTTGTAGCCTCATGGAGGTGGCACAGTTCTGCCACCAAGTTACATTTTACCACCGTTAGTGACATTTCAGCAGAAATTATGCATAATAGTGCATGCAGAGCTGCAAAGTTCATTTAAAAGCCATCACATGGAATGTTTTCCCACTGGATTATTGAAAAATGACTAGACCTCTATGATATATTTTGTTGGGGCATCTGCTCACATTATTATCCCAAATGGTTCCAGACCATTTCAAACTGAGAGGATTCATGGTTCCATGGTAGGGATCTCTTTCATTTTTACTTGCCAGAAACAAAACTGAGATTTTAATCTACATTTAAAACATATTACTATTTAGAATATGTACAGTATGTTATTTGTCAAATGTTTTAATCTGAAGAAGCAACCAGAGAAAAAAGCCCAGGAAACATAGCAGCAGCTCAGCTCGCCTCTCCAACACATCTTGTGTTACGTCTTGACTGCTAATGCCAAAACTGCTCTGTGTTTTATCTGTTTTAATCACCTGGTTTGTTTGTTTGTTTTGGAGAAGAGAAGCCCCCTCAGTGAAAACCCCCTTAACAACTGACACAGGGGGAATCCTAACTGCAAAGCTAACGGCAATGACGGCAATGTTTGTTCTTACCGTTTTGATTGAGAGACCCCTGGTTGCATAAGTTACATAATGTTTGTTTAGGAACTTATTTTTGTCAAGTAAGCACATAATACATCGAGATGAGTGGCTACCACTGTCCCCTTGCAGCAAGAGGGTTCTGGCTTTAATCCACTGGGGCTTTTCTGCGGTCAATTGAAAGACAGTCATAGCGAGGTGTGCCTGCAGGAGGAAAAGTTCAACCTTGCCCTTACAGGAGGGTAGTACTGGCGACTTTCTCCTATGGGATTTAGTGTCGTCCAAAATTTCTGGCGAGGTGCTTTTTCTAAAGGGCTGGCCCTGCTGCAGACCAGAGAAAAAGTTGCATAAAACTTTTTGTGTCTCTGACCAGCGATGTGATTCCTCAAGTAATCTCACTTGAGCTGAGCATCTTTGAAATGAAAAAAAACCTGGGGGGTGCAGTTAAAAACAAGTGAGACCTACCCCTAACAGTCAGTGGCACAACTATGGGTAAAGAGAGCTTCAGATGATGACAAGGAGGAGTAAATAAAAAAAAATAAAAAAAGACATATCTCTGTTTCTGCTGTACTAATTCTGACCCATAAAAAACATGCATCACAAATGTAACAATGATACGTGAAAATCCAATGCTAATAAATCAGTGCAGCACTTTAAACATAAAGGGGGGAATTATTTTTGAATGTACCTTGCAGCTGGTCACAGTCAATGAGAAGGAGTAAAAAACTAAATTGTTTATCATGTGCTGTCACATATCATCCCAAACACAGTGATTGTGTTTGATGATTTCTGCATGAGTCAGTCAAACACAAACCATTTACTTTACTGAAGCTAGAAGACACATGTCAGACCTGAGTCAAATTCAATTTCATGTGTTTTTTTTTAAACTTCATATTCATACTTAATCATTAATGAATATAAACCCCGGAATTAACTATTCATTTCAGAGAAATGCCGTCATGATATAAAACAGAAGAAAGCAACAGAAAAGACACAGTTCAAACCCAGACAATAGGATTAAAACGCTGCAGCCATGCTTGCTTAGGCAGGGTTCTGCTAAGATTCTGCAGTTCTCTGCAACTGGACCTGCCAATTTTGAAAAGTGGTACTGCTCAACAATATTGCAGCAATAGCACTGCACCGAGTCCTACAGCCAAAGACAAATGGGTCCATAAAACAAAACACAAACAGACCAGGGAACAAATTTCACTTATTATCAGAGAATATCTTTCACTGTGACTATATGATTTAGGTGTTCAATTGCAAAATAGTTAGACAAAGTATTTCTATAGTTATGGTTTCCAGCCTAAAGCTAACAGTGGAATTCACAAAATGCCAGAAGAACAATTTACTGTGTTTTAGTTATGTAATCACAGCAACAATGGTTGTATTGCTTCTTTTGAAGTGTGGCAGCTGGGTGTAGAGCTGCAGACAGATAGAAGACAGAAAAGTAACTAATCAATACCAACATGTCTGTTATGCCTCAGGAGATAATTCAGCACCAGTCAGGCATGGAACTGCTGTGCTGATGCACTTCAGAAGTGCACATTCCCCTAAATCACCGCACAAAGGAAAGCTTTAAGTTTTAAGTACAGCGATTTTTCCTCTCTCAAAGTGTAGTTTGTTTGTTTTTTTCTATACCCATGCATCTTATCTATTTAAAACCACATTTATCTGTATTTACTGTCTCACACAGTCTGCAGTGCAGCCTCCAAATATCATTGTGGGCCATTAAGGCATCTAGGTACAGTATATTCTATGTCACACAGCCATTTGGGCTGGTTTTAATTTTAATTTATGTTTCCATTAAAGCTCTAATGGTGACAATAAACTTTGAAAGGAATCCTAATTGCTACATTGTCTGAAATACTTGAGCTGCAAGCTCCTTGTCTATCTTCGGATAGTCACAAATCTTTATACAAGATGACTCCTTTGCTGTGTTTCTACCATATGCAAAATTTAGCTTTAAAGGGCAATAATCTGTGTTACAACAGTATGTATGTATATGATAAACTTAACATTTAAAAATTACATTAATATGAAAAAACATACTAGCAGTTAGGTGTTCAACACGACTATAAATATGCATGCTGCTAAATTTATGTAAAAACACATGTGTTTGATATATTCTTCTAAAGCTGGACTTTCATTTGCTGGTGGAAAACAATACAAAGGAAATTAGCAATACAAATCAAGCCCTGCGTGGCCCTTAACAGTTGTTCAATGACTAAACAAATGAAACCTGCTAGGTGAAAAACGTCAATCATTAGGTGACATTGCTGAATGAAATCACTCTGTGTAAGGTGAAAGAATTACAAGTGCTGCCAACATCACTGAAAGTAACACCTCATTCTGCAGCTCTATGCAGCCCTCAGCCACTTTCAGCTCATTATTTTGGTTCACTGGTCCGTCTGGTTGAGGTCCAATGGCTTTCACCAGCCCTCTGCATATAGAAGCCAGGGGCAGCTGCCAACCCATGGACTCTAACCAGTTGTGCACTACCTGTACATTGAAAAAGGCCAGGGAGCTGGAGCGCAGTTTTGTCAGGTGTTGTCAGGACTGAGGGCTAAGACTTAGGTGGCAAGAATGGTGACTGAGATGTGTCAGCAGCTGATTGTTTGACAATGCTGCAGCAATTCAGCCTTAAAAAACTAACATAGCATCAAGAGAAAAGTTGCTAATGAGTTCTATAGTGCAAGAAGAAGGTCACCAGACAAATGTAGGTAGCATTTCTACATTATTCTTGTGCACAGTGCTAGATGAAAGGTCAAGCAATCGCTAACGTGGTTACAAATCAATGTGTTTTAACTTTTGAGTTTTTTATAGTGGAAAATAAACACTCTGCTGTGTTATGTGCAGATAACTTTTAGTTCTGCTTCCATATTCTTACCAGTCATAACCTGTGACCTTCTAACTGCTCACATTGTAGATCCACTGGACTTCCTGTGTAATATGAGTAGTATCTCAGCAACTATTCAATGGACTATTATGAGACAATCATGCTCCGCAAAGGATGACGCTTTTCCACTTTGGTGATTGTGACACACAGACACTATCCTGGAGAGGCCACTAGTACTCATTTGCATTTTTTTGCATTTCTTCACCACCGTAAGCTGTATGTGGCACCAATGATTCATACATGCTTTTAATCCAGTAAAACATATGCTAATCATCCGACGACGCGCCAGAGCACAAAATGCTACAGATAGCAGCGAGGGTAATAGACTGCCATTTTTCCCCAAAGAGCTTTTCACCAGAAAGTGGTCCTCTCTTTTGAAATTTCAGGAGCAACATTAGAGTGATACCATTTCTGTGGTTCTTCAAGAGGCAGTTCTTCAAACAGGCGGAACTGAATATTATGAACTAAAGATAAAAAAATATTCCTGGATTTTAATACAGAATACTTGTTTTTATTTTTTTTGCCTGTAATTGCTGTTCTGTTGAGCCCATGTTCGACAGTTTCAGAGAAGACATGTTCATTTCCGCTGCAGTACATTTCTCCCAGGGCAGCCTGCTGTGCACTGACAGACACTGTTTTAGACTGAAAATCTGTGCAAATTGGCCTGTTATTCTTCTTTCCAGCACAGTGAACTGCTACATCTACAGAATGCTTTAATTAATAATACATTTGTACAAATCCTACATACAGGAAACTGAGCAGACCTTAACTTGAACCTCATAAACTTGAATCAATTTTCACTCCAGTTTGTTTAAACGTCTGTCAACAATCACCTCGCAATTGAGTGACATTTCTTTCTTCAAATCAGTTCTGACGGTGTCATCATAATAAGGTTTTACACTATGAAATGCCCTACCAACTCAGAAGCTTACTGTGACACCCAGGGTGTTAATTGGTTAATCCCACTTCTCCCTGTGGAGGAAAAAAAAACCCAAGGACTTCAACAACAGGGAGGCAGAGTTTTCTGTTGCTTTGGTGTCTACTGAATACTTACAGTATGTTATGCTTTGATGCAAATATTTGTCTTTTTAGGAAATGTCCTCACCTACCAGAAACGAACTATACTGCCAGCTCAATTTCTTCTTCTTTTTTAATCCAAGGAGACAAGATTTGACCTGAATTAGACCTGTATCAAATTACTCAGACTGTCTTCGTCTCTCCTGGTGGTCATGAGAATATTTTTTATCTTTGCTTAAAGGACACAGACACACTTAATTTTTCTCTGATTTAAGAGCGTCATAACCTTCTCTAATGCATATAAATAAATGTTATTTTGTGTGTTTTTTGTTTGTTTGTTGTTTAAATCTTCCTGCCATCTTACTTCGACATGTATTAAACTTAGTATTATAGTGAAGAGATGCATTTCATGCTGTATTACAGAGAGCGTAAGATCAAGAATAATAATGATAACTGACCTTGCAGCAGTTTTTGAATATTATTTAATAAAATCATCATCTGAACACTGAATAGCCAAAATAGCACGTTATGAAAAATTCATATTGAGACGCTTAGTAGCCAGGTCAAGACCCATTCCTAACGATGGGACTGCAGTGACAATAGATATGGAGTTTGAACTCATCCTGTATTAAACCTAATAAATATACTATCTTTATTATATCAGTTATAGTATACATATTATTTTCTTTTTTTAATGCATCTTATTGCCTGCTTGACTTATTTATCTGTCCTTTACAACAATATAGTGCATAATTGCATTAATTTATGTATTTAAGGAGATTATTTAGTACTTTGAGGGAGAAGTGGGTGTTACAACGTTAAACATGGTCAATAAAATTACTGTATGTCTGTTGTCTGACTTCTTGATGTAAATATACATAAAGAACCCCAACGCACCAGTGTTTAAGACAAGGGTCAGTTGAAATTTAATCTTTGCAAAAAATAACGTAATTAAACAGAAGCAGCATTCATTGGTCTGTACTGAGATGGTAATATGCACCAAAATTATATCATGGGGCAGTCAGGATGCACTGAGGCAGCAGTATGGTTGTCAAGCATGCGTTCTTAAATTAGTAACTTGTAGCTGTGACCTCATTATGTGTGGACAAACTGCTACCGCGGATAAGTGCCAAATGTGGCCTGAAATTCAGTAGCCCTGTCAGTTGTAAAACTATGCAGATGTTCCCATGTCACTATTTATTTGTCTGTTTGTATCGGTTCTTGATTAATATTCAGCCTTTTTCTGCAATTATGTCCACCAAATATAAACACTCTTCCCTGTTCCTGCTCTATATATGGAAGCATTGCTGCCGGTTTGATTCACAGACAGAACTAATGACTCATTTTGACGTGGAGACTCACTGGCAGTGTTCCTTTGGGGGCAAAGAGGGGTGGAAGAGGGCAGAGAAGGGCAGATTGGGGTCTACTCTCACTCCCCTCTCAGGGTCGGGTGTCCTCGAGGGGGCTGCAGAGGAGCAGTAATCCAGTGAGATGGGAGAGATTGGCTTCCCCTGGGATGGAAATGTAATATGACAGAGCACAATGGAAAAGGAAAAAGAGAGAGAACTGACTGAATTTCCATACAACAGAGCAGGCGATGGCCTCAGGCTTTTATATGGCCTTGAACATGGTGCAATTTGGTTTAATAATCCTGCATAACACACATAACAATTTCCACTGTTGCCCGTCTAGTCTGGTTTCCATTTTCCCTCCATCATGTTTAATACTGTGTGGGGCCACATTAATAAGAATGACAAAGTGCTGATGTTGGCACATATCACACTTTGAAAGGACGGGCCTTGTAGTGTGAATTATTACTAAATCACCGTAGACACGCTTGTTCTCATAATCAACAAATAGGATTGCAAAAGCTGTCCTTTGCCTCTTTAAAAAAACACTGTCAGGTTTTTCTTTAAAACTATGAATAATGTTAAGAAAAACACATCTTATCCAGTAATCTTTATTGCCCCTAGAGGGCAATTCATTTGGCAAACAATGATCATGACGCAGGGTGATACCAAACGCATAAACACACAGAGAAGCAAGCAAATGATTAATGTACATCATCAGTGCAACATATTTAACCCCACTAAATAAATAAATAACAAAAAACAAGTGGCTACAGCTGCAGTTGGGCTGGTTTGTCATTTATTTTAATTAGCCTAGTTTGTTTAGGTCAAAGTGTTGGCTTGGATTTCATCTACTACGTGCTCCCAATCCATCAAATATACCAACCGTATTTTCTTAAAAATGCAATGAATTATCCAAGCAGTCAATGCATGGATTAATCTAAACGTAAACAAAAGCATCAGATATTTTGCCTCAGTGACAAAAAGTGAGCACACAAAGACATTTTTTTTTTTTTTTTTTTCAAAGGAGGTTAAATCGAAAGCAACTGGACTTAGTTATTTGTCTAGGAAACGTTTCACCTCTCATCCAAGAGGCTTCATCAGTTCATGTACGCAGCTGACCAGGCTGACCAGTCCCAGCCTGGTCAGCTGCGTACATGAACTGATGAAGCCTCTTGGATGAGAGGTGAAACGTTTCCTAGACAAATAACTAAGTCCAGTTGCTTTCGATTTAACCTCCTTTGAAATACTATGACCTGGACAAATGAGAATATGCACCGGCCCACAAAGACATTTCTTTTTGTGAAATGTTAATTCACTTTAAGACTTTTAAATTCTTCAGCAAATGGTCGATGAGCTGACAAATGAATTTCCCTTTGGGGATTAATAAGGTCATTCTTATCTTATTTGCATTGTCTGTAAATTGCATTAAATACATGGTTCTACATGGTACAGTAGGCGAGTCATCTTTACTCTGTTTAGGCCAGTAATTCTCAGAAATCTCCTCTTTCCAAATCATCTTTCTAAACGTTGCTGACCTTAAAATGACTTTTGTTTAACTGCATTTTTATACAGTATGATAATGCTAATTCCAAGAGCATTAGTGGAAAATACTGCCACAACCTCTTGCCACCAAAAGTAACTGTGTGCATGATCTCAGTGAAAGATCATGTGGGTCAGTCTTTCCTCTGGCAACTGAACAAGGCCACTCCACCGCCTTGCCAGTTCACCTCTTTGCATTACAAGAGCTCTTCTATTCAAATATTTAATGCTGTGTGGTTCATGGGATGGTAATGTCAGTCTGCTGGTCTGTTTCTACTTGACTTTTGATCTTTACTTCTAAGAGCGCCTTAGATGCTTTGTTTTGTTGTTTACATTCAAATTAAGAACATTATCTTGTTTAGCAGAGCCTCGCTGGCTAGAAAATAATCATCACCACCGAACGAGCACTTGACCACTTCATTAGAGGAGCTATACGGTATGAGAGGAAATGGCTGTCTGAAGTTACAGAAATGAGAGCATCCTTCATTTGCTTTGCTTTTTTTTTATTTGATTTAGAAGACAGCTTTGATGATGGAAGAAAGGGCGGGCTAGGGAGTACAACACTAGAAGCAGGATCTGCGACTGTGAACCAGTGAGAAAAAGCTTGTTAGTCAGAAACATCACTTCAGGCTCGCTCACATCTTGTTAGCGCAGCCGTGTAAGTGAGGATGATTGACAGACAACACAGCTGGGAGGCCTTTTTAATTCCTGTTATTGGCCAAGAAGAATCATTTTCCTACAGCCAGAATAATCAAACACAGCTTGGTCTCCCAAAGTGCACATATGAACACATTCATCACTAGCAGCGATACACTGAGAACAGTGGTGTACACACAACACTGTATGACCACACTTGTGCATAGAGGGATTCACATCACACAGCAGGATCCCCTGTCATTTCATTCAACTGGAAATTGAAAACTTTTGGGTGGGCTGCTGTGACTCGGGACGATATGCTGTCCGCTAATCAGAGGGCCTGTGGTTCAGTCCTTGGCTCCCTCCAGTTCATGTCTAAGTGTCATTGGGCAAAGATAATAAAAAATTGGCCCCAATTAAACAGAACATGCACAAAATGTTGATAAAAAAAGTGTGTGAGTGTGTAAATGTGACTTTAAAGCACTTTGAGGGCCGGGGCACTGAGACTAGAAAGGCACAATAAACGTCCATTTACTACAAGCACATCCTCTATCCATAAAAGTAGACTATGTGCTTCTGT
Organism: Trachurus trachurus; assembly: GCF_905171665.1. Taxonomy (NCBI): domain Eukaryota; kingdom Metazoa; phylum Chordata; class Actinopteri; order Carangiformes; family Carangidae; genus Trachurus; species Trachurus trachurus. The sequence goes on along the minus strand of NC_139903.1, from coordinate 11,983,636 downwards.
TTATGACCGTCAGGAGTCGCATAGGAAATCAGCACTAGTAGGTTCTGGGTTCGATTCCCAGGCCTGGCCCCTCTCTGGGTGAAGTGTGGATGTCCAAAGACATGCAAGCTAGGTTGATTGGTAAATCCTGTGCTTTGTCTCTGTATGTCCAGCACTGTGATACACAGCCACCTGTCCAAGGTGATAAGTAGCCCCCGCCACCTGCACACAGAAGGGCGGTATAGCCGACTGATGATGGGTGGATGGGTGGATGGATCGAGGTGTTGCACTGACTAAACCAAACCAGCACAATACAATCCATGCACACCAGCATGGCTGACCTAAATCCATTTATCATACCATATCGGTTGAACAGGACAACGGACAACAAGCACACCCAGCTACGCCCTTAACCTATTTGCACTGCCACGATATGCTTCAAGCAAACCAGCCCAATAGCCTGCAATCAGCACAATTTGTCAAACGCATTAGACTAGAGGCAGCTGACTGTCAGTTAGCTAGGCTAATTATCATGCCTCCTGCTGTAGGACCCGGTCACTCATGAAAACAGACATAGGCTAGCTGTTACCATAAAGCTACTTACAAATGGAGAAGAGCCAGCTCCCGAATAGTTTAGTTGGAGATATCCACGGAGAGGAGGACCACCTGAAGACGTCGACAAAGCCGGTAAAAACTTGAGAAAATAAAAACTTCATGGGTGTTTTGAAGGCCCCTCGGTCAAATGGTCCACCTTTGCTCTGTGGTCTCACTGTTTCATATGTCAGAGGACCACGTCTTTTGGTGGTAGAGGAAACACCTGAATGCTTCACGTCGTCGTTTCACGCGTGGACTAAACATACACCGTCTCCAGACCAGCACCGAGTCCAGGAAGTAGCTCAGGTGAGGACGGTGTGACGTCATTCTCTGCTTTGGACGCCATTATTCCTCTGTAAGTAAAGTTCCTACTTTAACACTACAGCCAAAGGTAAAGTACGAAGTTAGTTTCTAAGTTGGGCACATTTTGCGGTTTTCAATATAGAGCTAATTAACCCACTCTAGGCTAATGCAGGCCATAGGCTATGTTTGAAAAATAATGCTATTTTTATTTTTATTTATGAATTAAGAACAAGTCACTTAGTCAGCTGTGATGTTACTTGCAAACAGTTTTCAAAGCACAGTTTTGTTGTTGTTTCAAGTAGCCTAGGCTATCTTTGAGATATCTTGCAGACTCCAGTTCCTCCGTGGAGTCAGGCTGTCTCAGGGTCTTCTCTGTCTCTTCATGTAACTCCACACTGATAGGACTCCTTGATCCTGGTGACAACTCCCTGAGGTTGCCACATGATTGATAAGTTTCTTAACATCTGAAGTGCCTATGTAGAAGTGTTGCATAACATTGTACAGCCTATGCAAAGGTTTCATTTCAATGCAGGGGCGTCAAATGCAAAATACTGAGGTGATTACTCAATTAATGTAATAGTCGACTGACAGAAATGTGAATGTCCTTGGGATGTGGACCTAATCGGGCAAAACAAGGCATCAACTATGCTGACAAAGTAAATCTAAAATAGCATGAATAATATGATACCTTATGTTCAGTATTTGGAAATTAGCATGAAAACAGTTATAGTGTTAGCTTGGACAGATTCTTCAGCCACCAGGCTTCTCTCCTGTGGAACCAGCTCCCAGTCAGACTTTAGGTGGTAATCACCTCTTTACATTTCAGATTAGGCTTCAGAACTTCCTCTTTGATAAAACTTCTACATTAGGCTGGCTCACATGAGCCCTGACCCCTCCCTTTGTTATGCTCTTACAGGGCAAAGTTGCTAAGGGAACTCCCATGACGCACTGATCTCTTCTTCTCTTTCTATCCGTCTCCTCCTCTCTCCTTGCATTTATGTAACACTAATGCATGTCATTAACTGTCTGTCTTTTCTCCCCTTTAGCTTGTCCTTTTCCTCTCTGTCTGACTCTGCCCTGGCTCTGCATGCATCTCTAACTCTGGAGCTACAGGATCCAGATCTGCCACTGCTTCACAACGTCCACCATCACCATCATCACCATCATCATCATCTAGAACAGTCTTAGTCTGGTTCTGTCTGAGGTTTCTTCCTGGTAAGAAAAAGTTTACTTTCCACTGTTGCCATGTGCTTGCTCATAGTGGGAACTGTTGGGTTTCTCTCTGTTATATTGTAATGTTACTTAATATTACTATGTAAAGAGCCATTAAATAGTAAATGTCATTATATAGCACTATATTTAAAGCAGGGTTGATTGAAGATATCACTTCATGAAACCATCCATTTTCAGTCAGTTCAGCTGAGCTTTCACAACATACAGGTATATTACTGACTGACTACTGAGTCAAGTCATTTGAACATGCTTTATTCGTATGAAGTGTGTTCAAGACAACAAAAACACATCTGATTGTGGTTGCCAACATTTAGCTGTAGTGATTCTCTGTTTTTGGGCTTCAATCCATCCCCCTCCCTCTCTTGTGTTAAAGTCTCAAAGAGGTACTACCAAATAGTTTAGTACTGCAATTATACAGTATGCTGCAAAACAGAATAGTAGGTAACCATACATAGTCTCTGGTTTGTAATTGAATATTTCAATGATCTAATGATTCAGTACAGTACAGAAAGAGTTTGCTCTGCCTGGCCATCACAGTTCAGTATCCCCTCATGTCCAGCAGGTGGAAGAAAAGAGTTGTTCTGATTTATCTTGTAAGTGAATAGAAAATGCAAGATTCATACACCTACAGAGTCACACTCTGCTGGCTGCTAACTGCTTCATTAGTTGTTGTTTTTACTGCCAAACAATATGAAGCTCATGGTGGAATTGCAGCTAATTATTGTGTTTCCGTTGTGAATACCACCCCCAACACTGTAACACTGTAATAATATTTGTTTTTCAGAGTGAACACCCACATTTTTTGATTAGAGCAGTCCAACTTGATTACAGATTTTTGCATTGCTTAGTATTTGCTATAGTGTCTTGAGACTCTTTTTTGAGGTTATACACCTCAAGCAGAATGTGTCAATCAAACATTGAGTTTCAGATAAGATTAAACTTGTTCCACTTTTTAGATATGATTTATTAACAAACAATGCTACCGAGTGTTGAACTCTGAGCTGGATCATCCAGATTACTGAAATGTTAGCTGATTTATTTAGAGTAACAATAAACAGACCCCTTCTTCCCTCCAACTTCGCATTCTCAATGTTGAAGTTGTTCCTCATCTACGGAAATTTATCTGTTACCCCCATTGACCTGGTCAATATAATGAATCATAGCACTGCTATTTTGAGTCGGAACAAATATTCTGAGCACCCTCTGTGATTCTCAGGCCTTCTCCTCCCTTCATACTATATTTTATGGCTCCCTGCTGAATTGAGCGCATTAACATTCCTCGCTGATCTCCCTGTCTCTATCCTTTTCACTCTTAATTGTGCCTTTAAAGTAGCAGTGAAAACATGTTTGTTTAGTGTAAGATATATATTGATATGACTGTGTGTTTTAAAAGTTTGGAGCTACTGTGTGACTTTGATTTCTAATCACTATACCTAAACTGCCCAGAGGGAAGTTTTGACAGATGATGACTTTCTCCCACATCAATACTAACTCTAGTAAGGTTGAGGCGGCCGCAGCACAACCTCCAGGTTAACAGTGTTATTGTTTAATCTCTTTAGGCTGCATGATTGTTCAAACCTGCTTTAATTGTTAACCTGTTTTCATTTAAGTTCAAGTCGGGTGATTTTCACCGCTGGGAAATGTGAGCCACACCTTGCTTGACGAAAACCATTGACACACATTGTCACATGACGGCATATTTCCAAAGAGACCTACATTCTGCTGTGGTGGATCAGGACATATGGACACAAGGTAAAACCTTTATTCTCACAGAAAAAGTTTATGTTGAAGTAGCCTTGACCTTCATGATGAATTGTAATCTTTATGATCCTCTGATTTTACATCTAGCACTATTATCAAGTCCAAATTCAAATATGATTTACTTTAAAATACATTTTTGGTGATTATTAATTGTAACTTGTAACAAGTTACGCCTGCTAAATATCAGCTTTTAAGATTTCAAAACGTTTATAAACTATTGGGTTTTTTTTAACTAGACTTGTGTCATCAGCTGTCTTAAGTGGGTAAAACATGGATTTTCTTATGCCTGTATCCACCTGTATTTACTATGCACTTAACTACATGACACAAGCAAAATGTGGAGGCTACAAAACAAAACAATGCAAAAACAACCTGAGGTTGTGTGCATATATAAGGGAATCAAGGCTAAAACAACAGTGAAACATTCATGTGCAATCGGTGAGTGAATGCACTAGAGGGAGTGAGAAGTGCAAAAGCTCAGAGCATGTGTGTGTCTACTTGTCTGTGAGATCAGAAACGGGTGGAACCGAGGGAGGAGAGAGAGAGAAAGACAGAGAGAGAGAGAGAAAGAGAAATAAGTTTGGACATAACCAGTCTCAAGGAACCACAGGACATTCATGAAGAAGGTTGGGATCTGATGCATCTTTAAAGACAAACCATGTCAGGTGAGTCAACACACTTTGAACATTTTTATTTTTCACATTTTTAAAGAATAAGATGCAGCTGAAATAAGATGAGCTTTACGCAAGCACACACTGCATTACATTTTAAAATTCCCAGTCATAAAGAGGAGGATTCATACAGGGTCTGATGTTTGGTGTTCAAACACAGACATTTATATTAATGTCGGCCTATGTATGTGTCTCCTAGTGATTCATTTATGTTTCATTTTCTGGTTATACATTCACCAGCTGTAAGCGAGCATGTAGGTGGGTTATTTAGCTTTGTCTGAGCGGTGTGCTGCTCTATAAGACTCCTAGCCACCGTTAAGATGTTATTGTATGTTTAAGTTTGAAATTCCTGTCACTGTAGTCTATGTGTATCCTATTTAAGGTTTAGATTTTATTTGCAGTCAGGGTGCCAGGTTTCAATGTTGGACACGGTTAGTCATGTTGGATGGTCACTTTGTCACTCAGTTTAAACCACTTTGATCCTGTTAGGGCTGCAGAGCGGCATGCAGGGTTGCCCACAGGCCTTTGTTTCCTTGTTTGCATATGCGCTTTGGGAGTACAGTTATGTGTGCATGTTCAAATAATTGTATTGTTATAATTGCATATTATGAAATTCCAATCACATTCTGATTTTACCATATCCTTTGCTATTTGTGGCTGAATAAAGAGCAAGAATCCTAGGAAAAGGAGCACAAATCCTGAAAGTGGTCGCAAAGACTTTAGCATACTTCTCTTCTGGGTTTCACTTTTCATGCCATGTCAAGAAATTGATCTATATTGTTTACCCATCTTGTGCCGTTCTGGGGCGGATGTTACCACCCTGTTATCTCACTGTTGACTCATCTATCACACAAGCTAAACTCAATTTGCTTCTTGATGCAGGCGGGTTTTAGACTCATGTTCTCTGACTGACACTGATACACTATCACGACGATATTGACGGCAGCTAAACAGAAGCATGATGATGCGATGCAATTACATTAGATAATATTATGTAGAGCAGACGCACATCTGATGACCTAGATCTATAGTTTACAATTGGTAATTTACACACCCATCCTTGAATTGGCTCATTAGACCTATAGAAATGAGTTAAATTAGCCTGGAGATACGCTGCACATTGATAAAAAATGTATTCATGCACAGTCATGCGGTAGCAGTGCCGCTGCTGTATAGCAGACACAGTTACATTATACCATCCTTTCACATCCCATGGATATATGACAGATTGTTTAATCAAATATTTTTAATTTAATGCCAAATCCTCTAAACATCACTCAAATAAATCCTCTTAATTTAGAAATGAAAATCTGCATCTGACACTGACACTTATTTCTAATATGTAGAAAATAAGAGCAAATTTTCCCACCACATTAGATAGACCACATGGATAACAAGGAAATTAATTATGCAGTGACATGTAAAATGATCTTAGGCTCTCACCATGATGCTACTGTAAAGTGTTGTGTTTCACCTGGTACCTGAGTCTTGTGGCATGCCAGCCACAGGGCAACTGAAAGTGGAGACATTGGGTCGTTTGCTCTCATTTGAATTTTGTTGAAATGATTCCTGACTCTTTATGGTAGCTGAGGTCTGACTGTTGTGGCATCAAATGAGGGCAGCAAGCTGACTGGGGACACAGCTCGATCTAAATCCTGAACAAATAAAGTCACCATGGTAACAAGAAGTGGTTATCCCTGAGGGGAAAACCTATTGGCTGTATTAAAAACATTAAAACCTCTGAATGGCCAGGTGCAGTTGAAACAATGGTCAGGTTTATCAGTGACCTATAACTAAGGAAACACTCTCAAATATACGTTTGAAACATGAAACATGGAAACACATGAGATGTAGGAATATAAAATACAAGCAGCAAAAACAAAAGCAATCGATTGCTCAGATTTTTTCACTGAACAGTCCAGATTCTACTTTTGTCCTTTAACTTTCTGTGACTTGCATTAATGCCGAATAATAATTAGCATAGCTTTGTGTTTATTGAACTCTGAAAGTGACTTTTATGGACGCATTAACATTTTATTATAGTCACGTTATGTTTGCTTTGGAAATTAGTGGTGAAATAAAAGGGAGCCATGGCTCTCTTTGAATTTTATATTATTATAGACAGTTATCAACTCTCTTTCCGCTGCAGCTACCATTGTCACTGTAAATACAGCATATTATTATAATTGTCGTCACAGCACGGATGATATTATATTGGGAAAAACCCTGAATGGAGTCGCGGTAATTGTCAGAAAACAAAAGACAGGTGGCTCCTGTAGGAACCTGATAATCGCTGTGACCTCCTATTTTTCCTGCTTTTTGTCATCACTACTCTCTATTAATAAACATGGATGAGCAGGGCTGTTTGTTCTGGACGTCATAAATATTTGAATATTGCTCGTGTGTCACTGTGTTTTTATGTTTGCATAGAAAGGTTAGTTACAGTCTGATCTGAACCAGATGAGGAAACAGAAGCTGATTAAAAACAACTTCACCGCTGAAAAAAAACAGCCACACAAGTATCACTTCTCTCATTTGATGCCATTTGTCATAGTGGAAATCCCCCTAACCATCAATCAGGTCCGAGCGGTCAGAGCTTAGGGTCACCTGTGTATCAACCAATATCTGTAGCATAGTCATTATTTGACAATTTGATTCAAACTGATAATTACATAAACATAACAGTTTGAAGACAACACAGCCAGAAAGAAAATCCATCATATTTCAACACTAAAATAAAGGTTTAAAGCTATAGGTGGTTGTTTGAAACAGCATGAATATGAATATGTATACAACTAACATACACTAACAATCTATTTATGCCTAATCTATTGACCTTTCAGTGCCATTATCAGTCTGTTGCTGTTGGATTAAAGCTCATCTCTGCTTTAGAATCTTAATTAGAGAATTATCCATCTGTTCTTTATGGGAGCACATGAGGTGAACTTCCTGTAATAAAGAAGTAGGTAGCATATTAAAAACAACATTATCAAAATGCAGTGCATATACACCATCAAGCAGCAGTCTCATAGCTGGACAAGTTTCTACATACTAGTCAATAGTATAAGCATTAGCTTCACTTCCCCATAAAACACTAGAAACACAGCACAGCAAATTTACCATATGCATTTCACGTGATGCAGGTGCAACACATACATCATGGAAGAAATATCTTATTGACGTCACTGAATTACATTAGCACCAACTGTGAATTTGTTTATCTTGTTTATATGATTAAATTTCCATTCATCTGTATCAAGGCAGTGCAGCTGAGGCTTTTGGAGGCACCTGAAAGACCAGTTGGTCTTTCAGGTTGATCATATTAAAATTATACAAATACTTTTAATGATATTCAAAGATGCAAACCCATCAATTATGAGTGAAACTGTTTTGTTTTTGTTGTTTTTTTCTTTGGGACTCTAAAAGTAGCCAGTGACATGACTTACTGTATAAAGAATGTAGGTGGTTGTTTTAGACTCGTGAGATCTGATGAATCATCCTGTACTTTAGGGAGCTTGGATTTGTTGACATTACTCCTCAGACTATGAGCCAATGTTTTATGCTTGTTTTTAAGATCGTGTCTTGTGTTAGTCTGAAAGTGATGCACTATATAGTACCGCCCACGCTGTCACTGAATGGTTTCTCTCTGTAATAAATCTCATTGCTCTCCAACTTCAACATATGTTTATACAAAGGCACACTCTCTTTACCTCTGTGCTATACATCATCCAGGTTTATTACTAGTTACGTAGACGTGCATAGCCCTGTGATGTACAACCTGCAAGATTTCATTGCTGAAAATAAATGAACCATGCCACAGTAAAAACAGGCATCCACTTCTTTAACAAAAAGGGGATTACAACTGATAACAGCAGTCATTTTAACATGTAAAAGAATTTTAAAATTATTTTTTGACTATGTAGAAGTGACAGACAGCTGATGTGGTAAACAAATCAGAAGTCTAAGTGCTGGATGAGAGGGAGAAGAGGAAGAAGGATACTCATGTTTTATTTGTGGGTGTGGAGCAATTTTATGGAGCTCTAATAAGATTAGATCAGAGTGGAATATGATGTGTACTGTGACAGCTGAGTTAATACTACACTATACTCTCAGGTTTTATTGTATGGCTTTTATCTACAAGTGCTGTAGCCTATTGTTTACCGTACTGCAGATTTTAGATAACACAACACAGGGAGACAACAATATCAAAAGGATCATCGTCCTTCAGGATTTGTGTATATTTCTTTGTAAAACTCACAGTAACAGAAATCAATATCCTCGAGCCTACTGCATAGTTCCTCTGTAAGTCTTATTCTCTGTGACCATTTATAGTAATGTGACCCTGGCAGCTGCATTTACACTATTTCATTAAATATCTCAAGCGTTCACAAGCTTTACTTTTGAAATACACAAATGTCGCTCAGACAGCCAAACTTTTGTAACTTTTTCAAACGATGACGATGACGATAATTGTTTTTGTTTTTCACCAGGGTCACACCAGAGACCAGGGGCAGTGGCACGGTGAAAAAGGAAGAAATGGCTTGGAGGTGCTCTCCACACAGTCATCCATTATTTGATTTGATTACCTTTACACACAGGAGCTGTGGAAAGGATTTATCTGATGGGAGAGTATACTGGAAGTAGCTGAGGAAGCGGTACCAACATCTTCTACAATCAGCACTGTTTCAGTGCCCAAAGAGGAGGGGACAATGATCTCCACCACTCTCCGCTGGCTCGTCTTGGTGTCTTTCATCATTCTGACCATAGGTGGGAACGTGCTGGTATTTCTGGCTGTGGGCCTTAGCCGTCGACTGTGGCGCATTGCTAATTGCTTTGTGGTGTCGCTGGCAGTGACAGATCTCCTGCTAGGCCTGCTGGTGCTGCCCTTGTCTGCCACAGTGGAGCTGCGCAGCGGGAAATGGCCCCTAGGAGGAGCCCTGTGTAACATCTACATCTCGCTGGATGTCATGCTGTGTACATCCTCCATCCTGACCCTGCTGGCAATCAGTGTGGACCGCTACTTGGCCATATCAGCTCCCCTCAGCTACTCCCGGAGAGTCACGCCTCTGAGGGTGACACTGGCCTTGATCACCATCTGGGCCTTGTCCCTTGCTCTGTCCTTTGTGCCCATCCACCTGGGCTGGAATACAGTGGACTACAGAGTGCAGCACTTGGACTGGGGCATAGATGATGAGGACAAAGAGGGACGCTACTGCCAGTTTGAATGGAATAACAACTATGTTCTTATTTATGCCATTGGCTCATTTTACTTGCCTCTGCTGCTTATGTGTGGGATGTATCTTTGCATTTTCCGAGTGGCAAGAGAACAGGTCAGTGTTACTTATCACTTTATATGGGTGAAAACAAACATTCGAGCACATTACAAATCAAAATACAACTCACAGTCTCATATTTACATTGAACATACAGCTGATTTTAATGCTTTACGATCATCTCATCATATGTTTTGCATCCTCTTATTCTCAAACCTTTTCAGGTGCGGCGTATTCGTGCTGCCACGCCATCATTTGCACGCATAGCATCAACTGCTGCAATAGCCAGAGAGCACAAAGCCACGGTGACCCTGGCAGCCGTGCTGGGGGCCTTTGTCATCTGCTGGTTCCCCTACTTCACTTTCTTCACCTGTATGGGAATTAAGGAAAAGACAAACCCTCCTAATACTCTTCACTCCGTGGTCCTGTGGCTGGGCTATTTTAACTCAGCGCTGAACCCCATCCTGTATCCGGCCTTGAACAGGGATTTCCGCAGAGCCTACGGAGAGCTGCTTCACTGTACGGGGTCTTCTTGCAGAAAACCGCTGTTTACTCGCGTGTCCTTGCTTAAAAGTTGGACCTTTGCTAACGGACACAGGGCTTCAGAGAAAGATCCAGACAAAGTTAAGAAAGAAACTGAGGAGAAGGGCCTCACTCTGATTCAGAGGAATGGTGTCCCTGATGAGCCAAGGTGAAATGCTGTGGATGGACTGGTTGAAGACTCGAAGCAAAACATTGCTCCACCACTCACAGTAGCAGTACAAGCTAACCATTTACAGTATTGGTTAGTTAGTACCGCTTTGTATCTAGTGTAGTGCCAAAGAGTGCACCACTTATGTGAAATTTAAGGCACAACATCATAAATCCACTTGTTATTAGAGTATTGGATACATTGAGCAAAATAAAAATAAAAATCAATGTGCTTGAAATAATAGGTGCCTATTATATTATTTTATCCATTGACTGAAACTCAAGCTACTGAAGTGTCTGTAAAAAAGGCATGCAGGAATGAAAATCAAAGCACAGAGAGCAAGGGTGGGAGTGCAGTGAATAGATGACTCAGTAAGTTTCCCAGCATGCTGCAAGGAGACACAGGTGGTTAAAAGTTTGCAGATAGTTTATTTTCTCTCCCATAAACCATGCCAGTGAGAGTGAATAAGTATCCAACAACTTCAATTGATTCCTAGGACATGTGTATGTTTCACTTGACCCAAGCAGGATGGACTGGCTTTTTCCTTGATGTAAACCACAACCAGAAGAAGCATCTGTTTAACTAAGTGTTTTTTTTATTGCATTTTAAAATGTGGCAACTCCCAGTGATTTGTAGCAAAGTTTCTACTAAAAGTTTGACTACCTACGATTTTTTCTACTGCACAAGCCCTGCGTTATCATGTATTCACAGCAGCAGCTAGCCTCTGACCCATTGACACGTATCTGGGAGAGTTACAAGAAAAGATGTTTGAATTCTGAAACGTAGATTGGCCTATACAAAAAATCAATTGGGTTAATATTTAATTTAAAGCTAAAGAAGTAATTGTGAAAATTGTAAGCACCCCTGGCTGCTTCAGCAGCTAAAGTCCATTTTACGAACTAATTAATAAATTAAGTCATTTCATGAATGGAGCAGAATAATAAATGGAGCAGATTAAAAAAAAAGTAGTTTACAAGTGTATTTATTATGGTGTTTCTTTCTCACATTTACTTTTCAGTATCAAAAAATGATATTTTTTATGGCCTTTCGTATGACAGTTTAGTATGTCACAACTTTTTAATTCATTTTTATTGACATTCAGCTGGATCAAATACTTCCTTGAACCATAGTGCTGGTGACAGACTGAATCTTCATATTGCATGTTTGTAACAAATCACTAATGGCTTTTTGGTGGAGTAGAGACATTGGAAAAAAAAATTGAAAGGACAATGGAGAGGATATGATGATTTCTCTGGAACAAAATAATTGATTTGATAGGGCATTAAATGGTTGATCATTTTCCCCAGTATACCGTAAATTAATTTATGAAGCTGTTATCATTTCCATTTTATATATGCCTATTGTAATTTTCATTAATGCATTTAATGTTGGTCTCCACTATGATAACCATTTCCTTTTTACGAGCCACCAGCAGTTTAATGAATTCATCTCTTTCTAACTGGAGGCATAAATGCAATATATAGTCTTAATTTCTTGGGGCATTTCACATTTACATTATTCATTCCTCTCCAATAGTCTCTGATGACAGTGCAGTGTTAGAAAATCCTAGAGTGGTTTGCATTTTGATTCTGTCAGTTCCTCCAGCAGGCAGGAAGGTTATTGTCCTAGCATCATAAAAAAAAACCTTATCAGGCTTAATCCAACCAAACTCCCTCTATTTCTGTGAGCTCACACACTTCCGTCGATACATCTATACTGTTGTCCATCCTCTGATGTAATCATCCCTCCTTCCTTCTCCCATTTTGATATATGACGTTGGATGTTTGTTTTGTTTTGTTTTTTTATAGACCTCTACGTGGATGAAATAATTGTACTACTATCAGTATCTGCTCACTTACATGACTGTGACTCTTGGGATTGCTTTTAAATAGTGTGGAAAAAGTGTTGAAGCAATATCAGCAACAGCTTGAGACAAAAGCTGAAATGAAAATTGAATACGAGCCATGGTGCTGTTGATGGTGGGTGACGCAGGTTGAATTGATTGAATTGATTTGGGATAAAGTGATGACTTGTCTCACCCCTGTATGAGAGACGATGCTGCTCAGGAGGAAACATTATTACTCACTAATGTAACGTCTGAAACCGGAAGCGATGGAGTCAGCAGCTGCACAGTAACGTGTGCAGGGCCATCAGTAGATTGTATTATGTGGAGGATAAATCTGTAATGCTGCTCCTGGTCATTTTTAGCACAGAGTTCATCAGATCATTAAAGTGGTGCATCTCCAGCCAAATGGAGGTTAAACAACTGCCTCGATAAAACTCATTGTCCAACACAGGAGCCTCCATTAGTGGATTGACTTAGACATCAGTCCAAATAGCCACTGCCACTCCTGACTGCATGGTTGCATTGTTCTTCACATCTGTTTCTGTTTCATATGTGCAAGTGTGTTTAATTAAGGAAGGATGTTCTCTTTTAAACAAAATAAAATGGTAGTTCGAAGTTCATTACTTAGGTGCCATAAATTGCAATAGTTTATTTGTCCTTAAGCTTTGAGCTTCATCAATATGTATAAATTATTACAATGTTTATCATGTATTGTATATATTGCAACAGTTAAGTATGACACTAATGGTAACGTTCTGCTTTGACATGTGGTAAAAATGGCAAATAGCATTCATGAAAATCATCATTTAAACCTCATCAGCCTGGGTCTGTACTTCTGTAAATGTTTGATGATAAATAGTGCACTGTAAGTGAACCTGGATTCAGCCCCAGAAAAATAGAGAACAAAAGGAATAAAGCAAAAAGTAAAAAGATCTTCCAGTGATTATGACCAACTAAAGGTGTCAATCTCATTGTGTTTATAATGAGACAGGAAATGTGTTTTTGAATATTTCAAAAGTGGGTAAACACAGACGCATACAGATTCACAATGGTGCCATTAGAGCGTGCGTCATCACATGTTTTATAAGTGTGATAATCTGATATTGTGTTTGTTTCCTTGTGTATTTAAGGCCTGAGTCTTGGCTACAATCTGTGATCTCAAATGCTGAGTCCGTCATTATCATTGTTGTTATATCAGATACTATCATTTCTGTCACATTTATTTAAAGTAAAATAAATAAAATACCACCTGCTGTACACAGTACCTGCTGTACCCTGCTGTGAGTATGCAGCTGAGTGTTATTCTACCTGTAGCTGATTTATGGTATTGAGTTTGCAGCTGAGTGTTATTCTACCTAAGTGTTGAATGAGTTGAGTCCTATTGTGTATTGACCAATGAGATTGGTTTGTATGTCTAATCTATGTAATGTGTGTTGTTTTAATTGCTTTTATTTATCATTACCAACATGTCTATTTCCATCTGGCGAAGGGACTGCTGATGAGAACTAGCCCTCAGCTAATTCGGGCACATTTACTTTCTATTCAGAAATGTTGATCAATGTGCACTGTCCCTTTTTAAAAAATAAAGAATTTGAATTTAAATTTTTACAAAGACCGGCACTTTCACATCAGTGTCATGAGTGTCGACGATGTGCAGACACAGTTATAATGTTTACAGTGTTTAAATAAAGAAAATTGTCATGTGTGCACCGCTACAAAGAGAATATGCTTTTCAGCAGCAATAATAATAACTGAAACCAGAAGAAAGCAAAGCAGGACTAATAGCTTTGACACAGTAATCTGTACCATGTGAGACATTGCACACCAGAAACTACAAACAGCATCACAATACTACAGCTGTTTTACACAGCGCCTGTCTCCCAGCTCTCTTATAAGTCTGTCCGATTTATTTTATTGAGGTTTATTTATTGAAGGTGTAACATCGATGTACAGTATCTTTAATATCTCTCTGTCCTGCATTGAAGAGAGAGGAGCCGTCCACCACCGCCAGTTTTTGGTTCATCAAGGTGTTATGAGGTGGATCATCAGAGTTGTTCAGCATCAGCATCTCTCCACCACATCCCCCTGTGAATCCATCAGGGAATCATGATTGTAGTCTCCTGACATTATTACAAAGTGCCTCAGGATGTCTATATTGACTTTATGGAGAACTTCAGCAGCAGCTATTGGTGGGATGTATAGGAAAAAATGTCTACTTTCTGAGTCTGAACCAATATCTCCAGCTCATCACTCTTGTTCGGAAGAAAGTTGACATTTCCCGTGATGACAGACGGCTTCACCTCTGCACCAGCACAGCAACCGCAAAGACGCCTCTTCAACTCAGCTGGAACAGGGTGGCATCCTCCAGACCTGTTCCACCCTGAATGAAAGAAATTCCTCTCCTGAACAAACTCCTCTCCACACAGAAGCATCCATCAGGAGTTGACAAAATATGACAAAAACATAACAAAAATAAAGCAAAGGTTGAGTGAAAACTAAACCTTTGCAGACCTCAGGAAATCCCAAATCTGTAGCATCAATATATGTACATGCCATAAATTGTTACTTTTTACATGTCTTTTTTATTTGTAGATACATATATTATGTATTAAAACTCATGTGCATAACATTTGTGTGGGGAGCATCTGCATTAGACCAAATAAGGCCCAAGAAAAGGAAAGGTGCAAACAGGTTGATTTAGCAACAACACCTGTAGCTAAAGAGAAACAGAAATAGATTTATTCATAACCTTATTGGTTTGATGACAGTCTGCTCAACCATGAATTGTGGCCTATGCTAATTTAGAAACTTGGAATAATTGGGGAAAGAGTTTTAAGTTTCATCAAAACAGGAGAAGCAGCCGTAATGAGCATGGTTTACTTTCCTCCCTTCAGAGAGATGAGAAGGTGCATTGAAGTGTGTCACAGCACATTGAACACAGGGGCAAAGCAATCACTGATAAAAAGCCAACTGCTGCTAACAAGTGTGCAGTAACAGTGGCACACTGCACAGCTGTGCCAGATAAGTGTCAGCAGAGCCTTCCCTACGACTGAAGAAGCCATTACAGCAATTTTGTCAATGGATTTCTGTGGTGAGAAAGTGGAGAAGAGGTGAAATTGTGGGCTGGGTCACCAACGAGGCAAAACAGTCCATTTCCCTGTGGCCACATACCCAGAGGGAGCCTGGAGCATTGTGTAACACCCAACACATTAAATTGAAATGGTTCAACCTGAGTGGCAGAGGATACACATGCACATTTATTTTCAGTGAGTGTTTTCACAAAGATATGTAGTTGAGCCTGTGGTGTCCCTGTGGGGCCAACTGCAGCTTTTATCAACATTTGGCCTGTTGTGGCCAAGACAGTGTGTTTCCACCAGATGGCAGTAGAAAACATGTTTTCACCCTGCACACTTCCTTTGCAAAAATAATAATAGCTACTTCTCAAGGGGCTTTTTTTATGTAGTATGCATAACCTCCAAACAAAAAAAATCTTGTTGACACTGATGGATTATTCAAGTAAGATTACAGCATGGAGTAAAAGGAAGTGTTGTGTTTGGGGATATCTCTGCAACATAATGTTTTGGACATGACAGCACTCATGTCATTGGTAGTTTGTCCCCACAGAGTTGGGCTTCTATATGATTCATTAGAAGTTTCCACATCAAAAACCCCTTTGAAACACAGCTTTGATATGAGTTCCTAAATGTGATTAAGGTGCATGGTGAAAGTGGAGATGTTCCAGACCATGAACTCTCTGCAGCTCAAAGATCAAAGAGAGAGCTTTTCAAGGAATTGTCTTATTAAAGAATGAGGCAGCACCGATCATCTGAAAAAAAAAAAAATTGGTTCAGTTATTTTAGGTTTTGAAATTTGTTAAGAGCCCAAACATGTTTTTCTGATTGTTCTGATGGTCTGATTGACTGATCAGAACAGAAATTGATGAGAAATTCAGAAATGATTGAATGAATGAATTGGTATAATACAATTAGTCAGTTTGTAAGAAGATCGTCTTTGAATCATCTTCATCCATTTTGATGTAGGCTATGTGTCTTTATTCATTTATCTTTTGACTTGAATGTGATAAAGTGTTCAAATAACCTCCTGCATCATGCAGCAGTAGGAGGCGATGTGGGCGGCGGGTTGCGAAGCTTAAAAAAAGATTCCTTCCATGGTTTCTGTGCAGCTATTTGAGCCTGCATTGTCAGGATGTGGATGTGGATGCAGCCACTGTGTTTGACTGGAGTGCTGGCTGGTGTTTGTTAAGTCACACGTCCTAATTGTACCCAGTGGACCTGCGCAGGGCCGCAGCTGCCATGGATAATTAAACAAATTTCTTCTGCAGACTGCACCAGGGAGTGAGTTTTGTGGAGGTTCGCCAGCCGTTAAGTCTACACACTACACACCGTTAAGTCCGGTTTATACTTTTAATACCAGCCACATTCTGAATCTCATCTGAGCTCTAAAAGGCTTTGATGCCTCAATGCTGTAACGAGAAGTCCTTCACAAGTAGCTGTTGCCTTCTTTGTGTGGATTCTGTTTTGTCAGTTTGTCACTTCTTTATTGTAGGTACAGAAAACTGCTGCAGTGGAGACAGTGTCCTGTGTGGTAGAGCTATACTCCTCAAACTGACTTGAAGTTGTGCAAAACTTAACTTCACACGTTGTACCACTGGACTCTTTTTGCTGTGATGTATAGAGCGGTCAAGCTTGATCGGTCAGTCAGACACTTACATCTCAGTAGCTATCGGGTGGATCACAGAATGGTCTCTAGAGACATCTATTGACTCTTTGTGACTTTGCTGTAGTGACTTTCAATCTAGTGAGGTTGATTTGTGGAGTGAAATATCCCAACAAAACGACCAAAGATGTCTTTTTTTAGTATCAGGTTGTTCTTCACTCTCCCATATGAGTTTTTCCTGGAATTTAATACCTAAGGCTTGTCCTTGTAATGGAAAGCAACTGTACTGGTGTCGCCATAGTTACTACAGTATAACAGTCCAGGCTTCATTGGGTTTTAGGTGCAAATAACACGTCATTAGGTCTATAGGCATTTAACACTCGTGCATAAATATGTTGTTGTGCTCCTGGCACTATTACTATTACTGGAATTACTTATTCTACTGGAGGTCATTGTCAAACAACTTCAATAGATGACATGTCGCCATGAACTTTGAAGTTGCCTTGATTCTTCTTTGAATAGCATGGGTCTACTGTACTGTATATGCGTTTAAATTGAGGACATATTTCTATTGAGTTCAGGGATTTTATTCCATTTCATTATCAAGCACAGCTTCACGGAGTCGGTCTCACATGGATGCAGCCTTGTCGCATTCAAGCACACAAAAGCTGTACACCTAACAGCTGTATACTGCAGATACATTTCACTTGTCTTTCATTTAAAATTGACATGGCAGCTTCCATATATTTGCCTTTTTCCCCAAATCACTCTATTTATTGAACGTACTGCCCTGCTTTCACCAGCAGGTTTGGTCTGTTTTCATATTAAATCTACCTTAATCTTCTGTATTTAGGAAAGATTATGAGAAGCTTAACATGTTCCTGTGTGGTTTCTTGTGTGGGCTGTGAGTTTGTGTGTGGGTCTGGTAGTAAAGCACTGCCTCATGCTGCCAGATATCTTAGCTCCATGGCCTCCCAGTGTTCTTGTCACTTCAGATCTTTGCACGAACAGATGATTTTTAAAATTTCTGTCTGGAGAGGCAGGTTTTTGTGTGAGCATGCTCAGCGCAGAGGCTTGGGAGGCTGAATGTGGGAGCTAACACAGCGGTGCTGCAGGGGTCAGCTGTGGCTGCCTGTACACAATAGCACTGAACAGTCTATGCTGAGCTCACAAAAAATGTGATGCTTCACTCAGAAGCATATCTAAATGAATGCATGAATGAATGAGGGAATGTGCACTGGGTCTGACTTTTAGAGCTCAGCAAGACATTGTTAAAAACTGTCTTACTTATTTTTTAAGTCTTACAGTAAACAACTCCTCATTGGTTCTTCTACTCATGGAATCGGCTTCACTATGGCAACAACACTTTCCACAAACTGGTGCCAAATGGGTTTTTATATGAGATTGTTTATTAATATCCTTAGTATCACCATGGACACTGAAGTTTTTCCGAAAAACAGAGTATTTTATATCTTCCACTTCACCATCTCTGACTTTTCTAGTGTGATGTTACCACAGATCTTATATTGTATTGCTGGCAGTTCTAAATTAGACATGTTTGTAGAGATGTAAATCCTTTAAGTGGGAGGCAATAAAGCACATGCAGGGATCATGATGTAATATGCTTTATGATGGCTCACGGTTGTGACGGCGCCGAGGAGAGAAGACCCCAGAGGTAATGCAGAAATTAGATCAGTGAATTATCCAGGTTATATGTAAGTTGACATTACCGTGCCTCCTAATGGTTTCTGGGGGGCACACATGCTTACACTGAGTAGGTGGATGAATGAGCAAATGAGAACGTCAGCAAGATTACTTTCATTGGCTCACAAGGTGCTTGTGTCTCTACCTGAACTTTACTTCCATTTTATGTATCTTAATAATTGCACTCTGCTGCATTTTAGAGACATACAAACATATCAGTGTATAAAATATTACTGTTTAAGATCAAACGAGTGGTTCCTTTAAGGTGGCAGGAATGTTGCCCAAAAAAGCAAAGATTAGAGAAAATTTGTCAAATGACTATAAACCTAGAACTTTGCTTTTACCTCATTTCTTCCTCCATTAATCAAATGACAGCCCCTCACATTTTTATTGTGACCCTTTTAGAGGAGGTCATAGCTTAAAATGCATTTAGCTTCTTCTACTCTTCAGTAAGAATTTGTAAATAAAGGGCCTTAGAAAAATAATCTTAAATAATAATAATATAAAGCGTTTGTGTCTTTTTAGGCAGTAAATCCATAACCTTGAGAACCACAAATAAAGGCTTGTTAATACGATATCTGAGTGAATAAAATACAAACATGAGTCAAAGTGATGATACTATGAAAAACACACATTGTGTTCCCCTGTTAGTGTTTATAATTTAACTATATTTACTAACGCCGTGCACAAAGTCTTTTTGACAGGGTGGCTAGTACTGTGCTGCTATTTTTACTCTGCCACGGTGTGAGTAAAGTGTTCCTCCCTTGGGATCTTACCAGGATCGTGCAAACAACCGCCTCAAGTCACGAAAGCTATATGGTCATCCTCTTTTTCTTCTTCTTAAAGCATGACATTTAAGCTGGAGACACAGAGACCCCCTGAAAACTGTGATGACTGTGGGGAAATAAATAGAATCTATAAGCATTAAATATAGACAAGGCAGTGGATGAGGGGGAGAAAAATAGACAGAGGAAACACTGCGTCATGCTCTCCCCCGAACATTTCCTCAGTTCAGTGGAGTGAGAAACAAAAAGCTCAGGCTCCACAAGCAAACTGCAGCCTTACATAAGCTGTTTTAGAGTCATTTCATGATAGAGTTGACCATGTCTCTGGGTGATTGCTCTCATATGAATAGTGTATCTGCTTTAGCTGCTCTCTAGTGATGGATTGCCTGATCACCATGGTGACTGAAATGTGCATTCAGGATCACAGGAGTGGGCCCACAGTGTGATTAATATCATTACAAGAGACTCCTCTTAATTAACTCCATGGTATTTTTTTTTATTATAAATATGATTATTTTCTTGCATTTTTCAATTAATTTCTTTCTATAAATAAACCCCAATATAGATGCACATCATAAATATTGAGATAAGTACACCATATTGTGGAAACAAAACAGTGTCTCATCCCAGCTCTGCACTCCATTTACCTGTTTTCACCCAGAGGGCAGACTCTTGATACATACGCATCAGTGTACAGTGATTACATTTAACAATTTTGTTGATTTGGTTGTAGAATATCAACAAAAACCTAAAATATACGTCGGACACTGTATTAATAAAAGGCCATTTTATGTGGCTGCTCTGGGACTACTGAGTACACATGACAGAAAGTTCAGCAGCCTACAGTGTTTTATGTTCAGTTCAGAAGGAAGATATAAAGATGTACTTATTGAACACAATGCTGTGTCCTACAAAGGTGTGTTATTGCATCCTCCAAGAATTCAATGCAAGCTTTACTGTGATAATTACTTATTGTGAAATTCCATTGGTGCTGTGAACATTTGTCAGTTTAATGCATGTATTTTAATGCATTCAACTGCATTTTTTTTTCATCACAGTAGGAAGAAAACACGCGACTGTTGATGGTAACTTTAACTGTAATTGTCACAAAGATGGGCTGCAGCCACAAACCACGGATCACCAGCTTTAACCCCACCGTTCTTCTCTTTGCACCACTCTATTTGTTGGATCATGAACCCTTGCATCTGTGCAGGCTCTAAAAGAAATTGCTTCAGACAGACAGAAAGTGAGGAAGCACCAATGTAAGACAGCAGGAGGGGAGGGGGGGGGGGGGGGCGTCGAGTAGAGAGGGAGGGAGGGTACAGTGGTGGCTGCTGGCGTTCTCTGCAGTAACAGTTCTGCTGAGAGCACCAGAGCAGAGCTCCTGCACAGACCACCGCCGCAGGGCTTCCTGCTGCAGTTCAGAGGAAAACGTCACCCAGAAATAAATACCAGAGGAAGAGTCTGACACCTCACAAGACGAAGAGCGGTGGGAGAAGATACGAGAGCAGGACAGAAGGAGTGGATGAGGTTTACTGCTTTTTGTCGGACGAGCAGAACTTCAGTGCGCTCGGCTCTTCACGTCCTACTTCTGGAATCTGTTGAATAATTGATCCTTTGGCTCACTCTGGTCTGTGGGACACAACTTTGCCTTTTTAAAAGTTTGAAGACTGGATTTTTTTATTTTCAATCAACATCATTATCTGGCTCTTTCAGTAGTTATTGTTTCAGTGTGTGTGTGTGTGTTTTGCTTCAGTGTGTGAGCATCTCTTTCTGGGTGAAATGAAACAGAGCCAGTTAACAGGTACTCAGGTGTGGATGAGTATATGTGAACACACATTGTTTTGTTTTTAAGCTGCACTGAAAATGCTTCATTTTGCACAGGACTTACTGTTTCTTTCAGCTCCTACTTTTTTCTTCTTTAAGATGTTGCATTACAAGAACTACTGACTAGGCTCTTCTTCAAGGATATCACCATAGTAATAACTCCTGAAGGAACCTTGTGGAGACGCTTCCTAATCCACACCATTCTTTTTTTTTTTTTTTTTTTTTTTACAAATACTGGAGGAAGCGTTTTTCTCTCTGGTGAAGCTCTACCTCAGGATGGCTGGCTGTACGTGCCGCTGCAGGCAGGGGGTGCTCAAATTAATCCAGTCGCTGCAGAGATTGGTCTCAGGAACCCTCACAAAAGGTACTGTAGCTTTTTACCCTCACAATGCACTTAACGTTGCCTGCAGCACTTGGATATGCAATTACAGTTGACATTTTTTCATGTGTGCTTGATGCAACATGTTCGGAGAGATGCACCTAAAAATTCATGAATAAACCAACACACCTGTGCTCATGTGATCCACTCATGTTCTCATACAACAGTGCGAAAAACAACTGATGTCCCACCAAACTCAAATGGCCTTTATTTTAAATATAAGACACGCAACTTTCATCAATAGACTGAGTTTTCTCCATGTGCACCACCACTGTTGAGTTGTCATGTATGTTGTGCAGCAGGTGCAGCCATGTGGCCAAGGTCAAGCTTGATGTTAGCGTGATCATTGTTTCCTCACAGTCCCTGAACACAACTCATTAGAAGATACCATTAATAAGGGATTACACATGGTCAGCAGCAATACTCAGGCAGGCTGAAGCGTTCTTGGTTGGTTGGTGTGAAGAAACCCAAACATGTGTGTCAAGAAAACATTTCCTACATTATTTCATCAGCAGGTTCAGTCAGTGGATTCATGGTGTTGATGCTAAATTCTCTAGTCTAAGTTTCACAAAGCTGTGACAGTGGCCAACAGGGTCACTACACATGATGTAGCATCACTGCGACAAAAATATTCACCATTTAGCTAAAATATTCTGAGGCATTTTCCCCAACTCCCTCATCAGCATACAGCATTCACTATTATGTACGAACAAACACGCGTCCACCACATCACTGGTGTTTTCAAGCACAGACGGTGAGCCAACAACAAAGGCTACAGTGGAATAGTCTGTAATCAGCCATATAGTAGCCCTATAATAACAGCCTTATATAGTAAGGTGGCGTAAGGAACTGGTGTGGTCACCTTTAAGAACTAAATGATGAGGTCATGTTTGCGTCATCCACACACACCCCTTGGGCAACATTTGTGAGACACTTTCAGCCTCTTGCTGTGTTCATCATCTGTGTGTTAAAAGCCCTGTCTCACTCTCTCTTTCTCTCTCTCTCCCCATACAACCTCCCTCATCCTAAAAGTTACTTTTCACCTCAGCAGCAAAATAACAAATGCTGAGTCAGAATGCAGCTGCAAGTCCTGGACTGACGACAGGATACAATGGATTGGACTTAGACCCACACATAAATATGGCATATATAGTTTTTTGCGCACACACAGGAAAAGCCGCATTTATTGTCTCCCTCTGAGCCTTTGAACTGCAGGTCTATGCATTTTATTCTCTATATAATTTTTTTCTCTATACCATACAAAACTGTTTAGATATTTAAGCATGTCCACTGCCAGGAACTGATTTTTTTTTTATTATTATTATTCAATAGAGCACCGAGCTAAAATTAAAGTAAACACACAAAAAACAGACACATTAGACCACAAGCTCAACAAATTTATGCATAGAAAAAGTTGAATGTTTGAAAAAACCATGAAATTGAATGCAACAATCACATGCTCCCAACCTGATGCAGAAATTGCCATATTGATCAAGTGAACAAGCTCTCCCAGACAACATATGACTTGTTAACCGTGATGTAGCAGAGGAGCTGTCCACTGTCCACATTTAAACTGAATTTAACCTCAAAAACAACAGAACAAGACACAGTACAGAAACGTCGGCAGCTGTGCGCTAAACAGCTGACTGTACCATTCTCAAAATAAAACCTCCTACTCATGGCTGTGAGAGTTGACAATCTAGGTCATGCAAAGCAGCAACAAATTTGTAATGTGTAAAACTGCATGCACCATCCATCCTTTTATATAACAGGGAAATATTCAACAGTTCCAAACCCACTTTCAGTGTAAGGAGCTCATCTTCAGTAACTTGGAAATCATCTTTAAAAGAGGGAACGTATCGTCGGGCTAACCTCTGTCTCTCCATCATTGCTTGTAGATACCAGTAGTTTCTCCCTCTGCGTCTTCAGAGGATGAGTGGTTAATGAAATAGAGTGTGAATTCTATTGAGCGTCTTGTCTCTTGACATTGAGTCTTTGTGAATATTTACTGCCTCTCTCATAATGTTCTTTTGTGCTTTGCTGATTGCAGCTCATGACGACTGACCTTTTACTTTACTTAAGGTTAATATGTTTGTATATGTGCCACCACCCGGGTCATATCTTCATGTAATCCCATAATTAAATGTCAGAAAGTTAATTAAGATTCTTGAGTCATGACACAAAGTTATAATTTGTCTAATATGGGACCCACTGATTCCATCATTTACAGCACAGTGGGGGATTTTCTGCTCAATAATGTGAATAAAATGTGGATGGCTTTTTTTTTATTTCACAGTGTGAATTATACAATACCAGCTCCCCATTGTGAAATCTCACAAGGAACATACCAAAGCTTTTATATGCACATTTAAAAAGGGGTGGACACTGGAACCAACTAGAATAATGTCCCTCTGACACAGAGGCAATAAAAACTGAACATTGATGTGTTTTTTGTGTTATATTATATAATATTGTGCTCACGACATTGCTATTTTGTCCATAAATGAAAATCAATGCATAAATAAATAATGTTTATGAGGTATAGAACGCCAGGAATCACTACTAATCTTCTCAAGTATAAACTAAAATGACAAGTTTATGCATAATATGTATGAATAAAGGCCTGATCCATTATTTTTGCTCGACATAAATTTGAGGAGTGCATACATAATTGAAGAGTGTAAGTTGGTGGAGGATGATTTTCAACCAAAATATCATTCACATCTGGAGCTGCAGAGTATGAACATTTCTAAGCCTGATGAAATGATATGAGTTTTGTGTAATTTGTGTTAAATTTTGACTTTTAACAGGACATAGATGGTGCTTTTAATCTGTTAAAAGTTTGTTCTTAACAAAATTATATATGTGGTTACATAATCAACAGTATTGTACAGTATGTGCGACAAAAACAAGAGCATAGTATCTGGGTCCAAGAACTGAAAGAAGAGTTGATCTCACCCTGTAGGTTTACAGTATGCGTGACATAGTCTTTATTATTTCATCATGGCTGTGGTTGCGTTTCAAATGGAAACCCTTTTCTGCACAATTTACTTATAATCGTGTCTTAGAGCATCATATAGTGCAGATATAGTAGCAGAGGACCAGCAGCGATCTTATGCATGGGAGAAGAAGATATGAAAATGTGCATATTCAGCTTCATGCACGCAACAATGTCAGGTAGACTGAAAAATGCAAGTCCCCAAGTCTCCAGCACACAAGTGTCGCCAGTAGTTGGCTTTGTTACGCATATTTGCCTGCACACACTTATATACATAGTGACATGAACCATAAAGCTCTGCTTGTTCACCTTTAAAATGCACTCCTTACCAACTCAGCAGCATCTACTGTGGATTCATTTTCAGACATTTAACATTGTGAGCCTGAGCAGCAGAGCTGAAGAAGCATGTGGGGGTGATGGGCCTCAGGCCTTACGTTGGCTGAACTCGCTCTTATTCTTAGGTCCCTACAGTATTTACACTCATCCATATTCTTTTTTTCCCACGCTGTTGATTTGTTGTGTAAGACTGCAAACAAAATGAGAAACCCAAAGATCTGTTCTCCACAACAATATGTTAAAATTTGAAACAAGAAACAGCTAATTCAGTTTCTTTATAGTGTTTAGAGTCTCTGGTTTCATTCACAGATAATGTAACTGTTTCCCTGGAAGACAGTGCGACTTATCTTACAGTAGACAGCTTTTTCATATGTGCTTTTATTTTGCATGTACATTCATGTCATTTAGAAGTTCAACATCTGTAAATATATTACATTTGCGTCTGAGTCCCCTCCAATACTTCATCCCTGATTATGAATATCCATTCATCCCATATTCCAAATTACCAACAGTAATTTTAAACAACTTGAGCTTTACTGATTATGCACCACAGGAGGTTCCAAGCAGAGTTTTCCTTGAGGATATTATTTCCTCATTAAAAACAGCAGCCAAGTGAAAAAAGTTAGAGCAGTGTAATGTTTCCGCATGCTGGCTGAGATATACACTTTTTCTTATTTATACTGTACACCATCTTTGGTTTAAACCCATAGGTGCAACTGGAAACAGCAGGAGTGCAGGTGAAGACAGAAACTCACACTGCACCTGTCTCTCTCTATTAGAAGTCACATGTGTCCTCTGAGTGCATAACCTTGCAGCAAGAGTCACTTCCTCCCACACTGCAGGGACAGTTGGAGCATGATGCTCTGCTTCGACCCAAACTATGTCAGAATTACCCAGCATTCCCCTGAATTTGTGGATTTTCCCTCTTCTGTCCTGTCCTTTCATTCTCTCTCTTGTGTTCTGCAGCTGTAACGCAACCTGACAGCGTGTGTCTCCGGTTTTAATTTTTTACATCACCTCACTACGCACTTTTATGTAACCACGTTTGTCTAGATTTATTTTTATCTCGTCTCCTCTCTCTCTCTCTCTCTGAATTTCAATCTCCATGTTAATTCTCTCCAGCCTCATTGCTTCACTGTCTGATATAAATGTACATAACCCCCCCTTGACACATAGTATATTATACATTGAGTCATGATGGCTGAGTGATGTGTGACTGTGTATTATAGAGTATGACCAGTTCTGCCTACATGTTTATATGTTGCTTTACTTTTGTTGTTAATTTCCTCCCATGTTGTATGTAGTCAAACCTAAAATGTCCTGGCACTGGTGTCTCAGGCTGCTGGTGTAATGATGTACCCTTGTGCTCTGCTGCCACCTGTTGTTCAAAGAAAAGCACCACATGCTCTGTGTGCTAACCAGATGCTCTTCAGCCGAATCGTCTGTAGTTACTTCACAGTATTTGCTCACTTTGTTCTTTCAGAGTATGCCTCCTTTTATTATTGTGTGCTCTAAATGTAATCCACTCCAGCAGACAGAGCCACCTGTGCGTTTTCCCATGGGAGCATTTGAATTGTTTGCATTGAGGAAATTGCTCTGTGGAGTGTGTGTTAAGAGCATGTTTGTGTGACTGAGCAAAGTGCAAAAGAGAGCGGAACCACAGGCTCTGCACTTTGGTGACATTTAACTTACGGTATACATTAATATCAAATTTTAAAATTAGACAAACACAAAAGAAAAAGGTACATTCTATGTATTATTGTATTTTCATACATAATTAAATAGATCTAAATAGTCTCATACTGATATACTTTGTCATGCCTATAACTTTAAATCATCAGAATATTTCTTATTTTTGGTAATTTAGTCAAAAAAGTGCACATTTTCTCTGATAGCTTTACAGTTAATGAGCTTTCCCGAAAATTATGGAGCCACAAAAAGTAGTAATCCAGATCCTGTGGCCTCTTTTTCCTCTCTTAGTTAGTTTCCTAAGCACATTTGTATTTCTAATATGAAGTTCATGTAGGTGAAGGACTAATGCAAACTTTTGACCAAACTAGTGAATCTTGACCAACCAAAGAGGTATGTGAGTGACACTTGCAAATCAAATGTTCGCTGATTTTGTTTAGACTTTGACTTTTCTTATCATTATTATTTTCAATAGTTCACCTCCTCTGCAGCACAGTATAGCGACTGGTGAGTCCCATCAGCTGGTGGGGAGCTGACTTATGTAGATCATGATCTGGTGAAAAGATAATGAAGAGATTATGAAGTCAGACTGCAGTGCAGTGTCCTTGGTGCTTGTCAGAGTGCCGGCTGATACATGGTGCAGAAAGGCTCCAGATGGCAAACATCTGTCACAGGGATCACATCGGGTTACTTATAGTTATCTGAAGACTTAACTCTTGTGTTTGTGTGTGTTTTGGTGTATCTGGAGGCTTAGATCTATTTGAAGAGGGTTTTTTTTTAAAACAGCTGCGCTATGAACCCCTTTTACTCGTGCTTCCCTGTGCTTCCTTAAATGGAGTCACTATGAGGATTTTTTCCTGGAAGTAAAAATAATGAATTATGCATTCATGTTGGGGGGGATGCTTGGAAATCACTGCCTAAGATGCATGTGTGTGTTAAATAATAATTTTAATTTTTTTTTTGGTTTGATTATATTTGAATGGAGGCACAAATGGGACAAAAAAGGGGAAAAGAGCTGCAAGGAAAAGGTGGAAGACTTAGCGTAAGAGAGGTGTATATTTATTAGAATTATGCATGACTTTATGTTTAATTAATTAGTGCATGTTAAGTTCTTACCTCAGCTCCAACTTGGTGGTAATCACATGATTGCCCTCAGCATACTGCACACACACACATTCATATTGTGCTTCTATTCACAAACACACACACAGCAGTGATTAGTTTTCAAGGCTTATGTAACTTTTGGAGAATAGGTATTCGTTTTATGAATGACTCCAGAGTAACTCATGATATTCTGTGTTGTGTACCTGGTTATTGCCTCAGTACTCTGTTCACATGGTTTTTGCTGGATGTAAGGAGCACTCGAAAGGGGCGGGAGGCAACTTTCAAGAAATAAGGAAGCTGAAACAGCATCGGAAAAATGGCAGTGCATGAATTTTTTAAACCAAGAGAGGTTTTCACATATACACAAGGACAGAGTGAGGCAGAGAAAGAGCATTTACATTTTTCTGGTCTGAAGCCGGTGGAATATTCAAAAGCCATTCACATTTTCTGTATTCCGCTAAATATCTCTACATATCTCACACCGAGCAAAGTAGCTGCTTTTAAATCGTCTTAACCTGCTTTAAACCTTTGTGAATTTAAATTCTTGACACCCTCAGAGAAACTCTGCAGTTACACGTCAAATAGCAGCGCTCAGGAGAGTCCTGCGTGAGATACAGTTTCTCTCATTAGCTGCTTTTCACCGTGGAGAGTTATTATGTTTTAAACACTTATAAACCTTCCTTCACTTCTGCATCCAACAGCTCTGTGTGATTTTCAACACTCAGCACATGTAGGGAAATAGACATGACTCACTCCCACACAGCTTTCCTCCCCCAGTGCACACGCTCTAATTTTCTTAAATTGAAGCTGATGAATATTCATTGACAACATTAAACACTCTAATGTTCTTGTTTGTACCACAGTACAAAAAAAAGAGAGAGAGAGAATGAAAGAGTAATTCTCTGTTGTCTACATTAGAGTAAGAGAGTGGGGAAAAAATGGTGGAAGGAGAGGGAGAGATGCAGCCCTCACAGCAATGACTCTATAAATCTGCATATGGTACACACTGTGCCTCATGAAGCAGAGAAGTAATATGGAGTGATAATGGCCCATTGGACTGTGATGCATTAGTGTATCTTTGTGTTTTTGTGTGTCTGTGCGCGTGCAGTTGTGTTAATGTCAATATAAAGATGAGTAGTAAGAATAAAAGTAAGAATACAGAGCTGAGAGGTGCAGTAGTGCACTGAGATGTGTCTTTGTGGCTGTCAGTGAATGTCCTTCACCTGCTCCCATCCACCTGTCAGTGGTGTGATTAGTGAGTACTGAATCAGTTACAAGCACTCTACAATAAGACGAGGCAATGAGCAGGCAGGGAACCAGAAAGAGGGGGAAAGGCTGACAGATGAGTGTGAGGCTCAGAGGGAGTGGCAAGGGAAGGCAGGAGCAGCTCATGTGTGTTTGGAGACAGAGATCAGAAATCCATGAGAATCAGCTGAATGAAGAGAGCCTTCCCACAGTGCCACGTCTCCAACCAGTGAGAAGACAGAACTGGGGCAAAGCCCCTTTAAGATACAGAGCTGCGGAGGCAGATACAGACTGAACGACAGGGCAACAAAATCGTGAAATTGCAAGCGGACTATCACTCTCTGGGTTGTTTGGCCAGGCTGGTTTCCACGCTGACAACATGGGTGCAGTGGTGGGCACTTTGACCATGCAAACCAAGCAGAGAAGAAGACCATCCAGAGGTACGTCAACATTAGTCAGAGAGAGACGGAGAAGGAGACAAAAGAGCAACGTAAAGATATAACAGAGAGAGAGAGGAAGAGAGCAGAGCAACCACCTCAACAAAGGGAAAGAAAGAAAACATCTTCATTATAAACTGTTTTTATTCTTAACAACTGTTTGTGTTTGCTATTTTCTATGTGTTGCGCATTTAAAATCAGCAAAAGCATGTTCATGTTTACCATATTTCTGCTGAGTGAAACCCTGAACAAGGAAGTCGCTGAGAAAACTGCAAAAACAGAGAGATGTTCTAACAAATGGTACAAAACAGCATGTAAATGTTAAGTGCAACAACCAATAGCATTTTAGCTCTTTATAGGAAAATGTAAAAATATACAGTATATTCAAACAATAGGCAGCAGAGTTGTGAGGAATGAGACACTCTGCTGTTGCTGAGGTGTGAGCAACAACACATGTGCTGTGGTCATGATGGAGAGATTACAGCATACCATGGGGTCGGATGTCCTTGAAAACAACTAGAGAGCAAAATCACTGTCCCTGACCATGTGATTATGTGTGTTTCTGTGTGTGTGTGTGTGTGTGTGCGTGTATGTGTGTGTATGTGTGAGTTTGTGTGTGCAGTGGTGGTGGTTGTGGTGCCTGTTGGATGTGTGAGTGAGAAAAGCGAAAGAGGGGATCAGATGAGAGCATGTGAATTAACACGCAGCTCACATATCATACCTCCTTTGGCCGTATGCTTCAGAAGCCCGTTGTCATGGAGACTGGGTTGTAGGGGCATGAGAGGAGTGTGTGAACTGAATGTGATTCAATACCCAGTCAGGAAGAGTGATGAATTTACAGTACAGGCGCATGAGATTGAAATAAAATGGATGAAGTATCAAGCGAAGCAATTACTCTCTGACAGCAGAGGTAACCTCACAAGATGAGGCCGATGCTGTGGCTTCGTTTTCATTCATTCTTGTCCTGATAAAAAGCTTTTCAAAAAGCTACTGGGGAATAAAATGCACAGGGGTCAACCTGCTTTTTCCATTAAGGTTTGTGTTGTGTCTCAAACTGTCGAGAGGTGAAATGAGATAAGACAAGATAGAAGATCCCCAGGAGGGGAAATAAGCATTACAGCAGCACAACAGAGAGGGCAGAGGTGGGTCAAAGGATGACACAAATGAAATGCGTTAGGGTTAGAGGGCTACATACATACAAGTCTGTACAACATCTGGATGCTATGATACTTTAACCAGCAGCTTAGCACAGTCTTTAGCATAAAGACCAGAAACACATTGGAACAGCTACTGTATCTTTAGTGTGTTGTTGTCATTGTGAGGTTATGAGGCAGCCTGAGATAAATCTCTGATTTGTGACACCTGGCAACATAAATAAAGCTCAAAAACTTCATTTGCAGTTTGTCAGTGAGCTTAAGACATATACATGGATTTATGTTACCTTTGGATAAAGCTCCCAGCTGCTCAGACATGACAGTGACGCCAATCTCCTTGTGTGTATTTGTTTAAGGAGCATATTTCTGAGACAGAGGCATCAAGAGGACAATGTAGAAGTTTTTACAACAATGTGAAGCCACAGGCAAATCTGTGATGATGCTGTGACACACACACACACACACTTTGTTACCTTGGCTTCAGTATGTAACACTCTGCTCCCAATACATGCTGATATTTGTGCAGAGCAGCTGTTGCATCACTTACAGCCAGACTGCTGCATTACATATCAGCATCATTATCAAACACTGGGAATGTTGGCAGAGAGTCTGCAGCATATCCGTCTCAACCTCGGAGGAGTGTGAACCCCCTTAGGTCTAATGTTGTAATCATGATGTTCCCATTTTCTCATCATTCTTCTGAGATCAATACCTTTGTTGTTCATATGCTCAAACATATTGTGTAATCCTATTTTGCCATGTGTTGTTCTCTCCTTTTTTTTTCTCTTCACACTCTGTCACCTTCCTCTTCCTCTCGTCCCAGTTCTCCATGTCTCACCCCTCCTCTGATCAACACCTCTGCCTGTTTCCTCTTCTCACCTTCATTTGACTTAATCTGTTTCTGATCACGCTGTTTAGATTAAAGAGACCCTTGAACAACACACACATGCGTGCAGCAACACAGCGCCTTAGTTGTTTTGTTGATGTGCGATTGTGAGGTTTTTAGAAAGAGAAAATTGTGTTATTTCTCTTTTTTGTATATGGTCACCCTGTGTACCCACAACTGCTCACATTAATCATAGCTGTCCATCTCCATGACAACAGCAGTCAGGGAGATCGCAACAGGAGCTCAGAGGAAGATGGAGAAAAGATTGAAGGAAAGCAAGACATGTCTATTTATGAACAAATGATCACAGACATTGTTACTGTAGAGATTTCACACTGTGGGGGTCGTATTTAGTATGAATGTTAGGGATGTGTATTGTTTTTATCTTTTTATTTATTTATTTATTTTTTACATATATACATGTAGCCTATATATTGTTTATGATTTTAAGAAACCCTTTGGGGATTATTCTAGTGCAGTGGTTAATGGGCATCTGAAAAAATAAATGCATTTCAGAATAAATAGGTTTAAATGGCTGCTATTGTATCCCTCTGTTTATGGTTTCCCATGCACGGTATGTGGATGATATTTTTCAAATTATGACTTCATTATGTCTAATTACTCCAAAGAACAAAGCCGTAGCTTCAGAATTATTGTGTCTAATCTATTGTTCATGTGCAGACGTTATTGAGTTATTTGATAATACTGAGGGAACCCAGCTGCTTTTCTGATGGTTGAGAGAATTATGCACAGACTGGATCAGAAAATGTCATAAATAACAAAGAGGATCCAAATAAAGATGAATTCAAAGATTAAAGCAAGAAGCATTGTGTTCATCTACAAAGGAGCAATTGCAGCCAATTAGATCTCCTTGCTGCTTCTGGGAACTGCCAGAGAGTGGATGACCAGCAGGATAATTGACAAGAAATTGAAATGAGGATAACCTCTGTCAGATGATGCATGATTCAAGATACTGTTTCAGCACTATGGGGATTAATCCTGACACCTCTGATAAATGGGTTGAAATGAATGAGTCATCACCAGTCTCCAAAAAGGAGTAGCCTATTATACTCAATTTAATCTCCTTTTCTTAAAGGCTGACTGAGCCTGTTGATGCTGACACAGCTACAGTGAAGCTCTCTTAGACATACTGTATATGTGTATCGAATCATTGATATATTGCTGATCAGCTCTCAATGAGGAATTAAACTGGTTTTGATTTTTTTTTAAATAATTCATAGAACGTATAATATAATCATGAAAATCAAAAATGTATTGCTCTCACAGTATCTCAGAGCCCAGCTGGGATATAAAAGTAACCATGTAAGTCACAGAGGCCACTGTGGGTAAATATGGTGTCCTGCCACATCGATACAAGGCCCCAGACTTCAGATTTCATTTCCACACCATTTGTTCAAACAATCTGCTGCTGCCAGTGAACACGACGCTGGCAGACAGCGCTTGTGTGGCTGTTTCCTCTTGGATATTTGCTCATATTTGTGAACTCAGTGGTGTGTGGATTGTGTGCACAGTCGGATGTCGGGATGTTAGAATTGCCCCTGTGGCTGGAGACAGTCACGGTGACAAACCCTTGCCCACAGCAGAACCAGAGCTCCTCACATCATTAAGCACCATCCTCCTCTACAGGCCCCCGATACTCAGCACCATGTTGCCATTAATAAAGTCCCTCAAGTGTCTGAGGGGGAATCTATTTGTCAAGTACACGTGGTTCTTCTCAGATCTGTCTTTTTTTCTCTTTCTATCTCTTTGTGAGTCTTATTCTTCTCCTGCTTCACTTGCTACCTCCGTAAGCACTCTTTTCTGCTGCCTAATCAGATTCTTGACATGTTTCCTGCCGACTTAACATTCTCAAGCTTCGCTGAGTTGTCTCTTCCCTGTGTGTTACAGTTTTCATACTTCTAAAGATTGGAATGAGCATGTGTTAAACAGGGCTTACAGAGGTCTTGACATGATTCTGAGTTATATATACATCTCTATCATCTCCCCCTCTTTCTCATCCTCCCTGTAGATAAAACGGATGATGAGCTGGAGATGACGACGGTGTGCCACAGGCCGGAGGGTCTTGACCAACTGGAGGCCCAGACTAACTTCACCAAACAGGAGCTGCAGATCCTCTACCGTGGTTTCAAGAATGTAATTACACATTTTCTGATTTTATTATGACATTAAGTTGTAGTACATTGCACAGCAAATGCAGGAGGGCAAGTCTTCATAGTTTTGCATACATTTGGCCATAAACTTAAGTATCAGACAAAAACATAATGGCAGTGTTGTGGGATTGCAAATAGAATTCAACCACACATGAATGTCTGTTTCGTGTCATTTAATAGTAATCCAGCTGGTACTTGTAGAGATATCTCTGTCTAGACCAAATTTAAATGTACAGAGCCATAGCCACTGTGTGTGGGGCTTGTACATCCCAAACTAAACACCTCATGAACCAGGAAGCTCTTGATTCTCTAGGAAAGGTAAAATCAACAAGTTAGCTTATTGAAAAAAACCAACAACATTAAAGCAGAAGTAAGCGATCCGGTCGTTTTGGCTAACTTCTTGTCAGCCGATGTTACCGAGTTAGCAGTCCCCGCCCTCGTCCCTATACGTCACCACATTCACGCGCATCCCTTGGCTGCACACACAGAGAGGACTGCCCCTTTATGCCGTTCTCTCTCCTCATTGGATAAAGGTTGTAAGATACAAGGAAGTTTTCTCCTCGGCTTACAGCAGAGTGACTGACAGACCCGTGTTTCAGACCAAACACTCTATATAAGTGATTGCTGTCGGAAGATATAACTATTTAACACTTATATTAACACAAACATTCCGCTTACTTCTGCTTTAAGATCACTGAGCAGAGTTACTATTGGTCATCTTTTCTATCACAGGAATGTCCGAGCGGAGTGGTGAATGAGGAGACATTCAAGCACATCTACGCACAATTCTTCCCTCATGGGGGTAAGTCTCACTCGCATTGCTCTGTGATGCTTCACGTTGAAAATTAAAACCCTGACACCTTCGTATTTTTGTATGTTTCAGATGCAAGCATGTACGCACATTATCTTTTCAATGCATTTGACACCACAAATAACGGCTCCATTAAGTTTAAGGTAAGAATGAGTCCTTCGTAAATTCAATAATTTAAGATATGGCTTCATTTATTTCCAGAATCTGATTCTATCCTGTGTCTCTATCCTCTTCTGTTGCTGTTAGGACTTTGTGGTGGGCTTGTCTATACTGCTGCGGGGGACTCTGAGGGAAAAGCTCGAGTGGACGTTTCACCTGTATGACATTAACAGAGACGGATACATAAATAGAGAGGTGAGGCTGTGCTGTCATGATTTACACACTGTAGCTTTCTGATGAGTCTGACAGTTTATGTCAATGTGAATACATCTTCTTTACTTTCAGGAAATGACTGAGATCGTGAGGGCCATTTATGACATGATGGGAAAATACACCTACCCTGCACTAAAGGGAGATGTCCCACAGCAGCATGTGGATGCCTTTTTTAAGGTTAGCTATAAAGTTAATATGGAATTAACGTTAGAGTCAAACATTTCTGTTAACTGTGACAGGTGACTGATTTTAAAGCCATTATGTTTGCACAGCTGGTAGCTTATACTGTCTCTCATCACAGTCAAGTAGCTTCCCAAATGAAACTCTCAGGCTTTATTGAGGCACATTCTACAAGTTCTCAGATAAGGCCGATAAACTTTTATATCAATAGCAATCCCAGCCTCTGTGGCCCATGGCAACTTTCAAACAGTTATTCTTGTAACATTTTGCAGTTTCCTATTAACACATTGCCATTATAACAGAATATTGTAATTTGACTTTAGCACAGGTTCACGTAATGTTCTGTTTTTCACAGAAAATGGATAAAAACAAAGATGGAGTGGTGACTTTGGAAGAGTTTGTTATTGCCTGTCAGGAGGTAAGTACTGCCTTATGCATCCGATATTGTCTCCAATTGTTCTGTAATACCAAGGTGGAAATGTGAGACATGGGAATATTCATGCTGCCAATATATACAGTACATGTAAATGGGTGTATAAAAAAAAGGTTACACTGAGAAATTATCCCAGTACTCAAACACATTTATAGAAAAATATATTTTTTTAAGATTAAAAGAAAGAGGTTCATTCTGCTTCAGAAACAGTATATGTTACAAAATAATCTAGTCAGGTCAAAGGTCAAGTTACCAGCCATCACACCTCATGGTCTTCATTAAGTGAATGGAGCATAATTCACTGGAGCTTCCACTCTTTCACCCACACAGAGGGTTGAGGTACTTAATGAAGAACCTGAGAGGCAATCAAAAGCACAGAAATCTAGACAATGCAGATGTGAATTTAAAAACCCAAACTAAAACAGTGAATATCTTGATATTTGCAAGTCTAATTTTGGATAAATGAGGCCATACATATGCAGGCATCAAAACATTAACACCTCCTCCAGAAACGCTGTTTAATGATCAAAGGCAAATTAATTACTGTGTCTTAAGTGTCTTCATGCAGATTATGCATCAGGTCTGACTGTACAGTAATATATATATATATATATATATATATATATATATATATATATATATATATATATATATATATATATATATATATATATATATATATATATATATATATATATATATACTATAGCGCTGGTTAATTCCATTATTCTGCCATGATTGCTTTTCTCTCCACAGGATGAAACCATGATGAGATCCATGCAGCTGTTTGAAAACGTGATGTAGGACAAGAAGAGGTGATGGAGACCAAGACGTGGAAAACCAGAGGGCTTGGTGTGAGTGTGTGTGTGTGGATGCATATGTGCAATACATCCAGTCTCTCCTCCTCTCCCCATTTTATCCAGCTGTGCTCTGGAAGCAACCAGACACCCCCACAAAGACTTGAATGAAGGGACTGGACTGGAGTGTTTTTAGCCTTCCTGTGGAGTTTCACAGCCCGACACAATACAAAGTGACTGATGGGAGAGACTTGGACAAAGACACACTACTCGCCCGTTAAAGATAAAGATGCTCCAGCATTACAAGGCTGCTCCCAACCAATGAAGAGCTATTTGTCCAACCAGTGCAACTATTTTTTTCTTTCTTTCCCAAAACATGTTCTGTTTTGCCAAACCATATTTGCATGCTTTTGCAAGAGCTTTTTAATTTTTCTCAAAACTTTGTCAGATTTGCTTTGGGACTACTTCTCTATTTATCTCATGCATCTAGTGGCGGATGGATATGGCATATTTCAAACGTCCTGTATTGGTTAGAGTTTCGCAGTGACCCTGGCCCCTGTACTTTTGCCTTGACCTGGCTGTTGCTTGCCTGCTGAGTCAATCTGATGTTTGTTTAATGTGTGTCTGAAGCTTTCAGTAGAAAGTCAAACATCTTTGAAACCACACTCTTCATGAGTCTTAAACTGTATGCGTGCGTATGTTAGCCTGTCTCTCTGTCTTTGTTGGAAATTAGGCTTTAGTGAAAAGAAAGAAAGAAATGGATCCATTCTTCTATATTTTCACCTGCTGTTTTGCTTCTTGTGGTCAAGTCAGTGTGTTGTCAAAAATGTTTTAAAAAACGTATTGTGAAAAATGTGAAAAATTTTGGACTTCATGATGAAGTGCTAAATGAAGACATCTGATCATAAAAATCAGTATCTTAATTTGCACATGTTGTCCAGGTGTGACTTAAAGACCATAAAATACTGGTACGGTGCGACCACACTGATCTCTGTTAGAAAAGCAGTCAGGTGTCAGTTGCTCACCTCAAAATGTCGATGAAAGCCTGGTTTGAGAAAGTCTCTGATAATCTTGCAGGGAAACACGACTGAATGTGACATTGTGACGACACTGGGGACAGCTCCATCTGTGCAAGTGAACATATGGCACTGCCTTCTCCATCCCAACCAAATCTGTGATGTCACCCCCATGTACAGGTACAGACTGCAGATGTTGTTCTGTCAGGGTGTGTTTGAGAGCCCCACCATAATAGGAAACTCACTATGGCAATAGCCTGTTAGTTTAAGCACTGAAATATTAATCACTGTTCTTTTGGCCATCAAGGGAGCAGCTCTTTGCTGTACGGCACATCTGTGTGACATCACAGCTTCCTGTCGCTCATATATTGGTTTTATTGCAGGGTTGTTATATCTCACGGACAGAAATTTAATTCTAAGCCATAACAATAAATATGTAAATTCTTAAAATAAGTGGCGTTTCTTTCTTTTTTCCTTTCTCTCTCTCACTCTGTGTGTGTGTGTGTTTATGAGACTACAAATGTGCATTTACGCTAAATCCATCATTCAACCATAATTTCTGACCTGAGGGTAAGCAATAAACCATGGGGGAAAACACCCCTCTGTAAAGAATAATCTTAGCTATTCAAACAGAAGGCCTGCTAAGCACAAAATGAATCTAGCCTTCAAACAAAGTTCCAAAATGGGTCATGAAATTTCAGTCAAAAGTCACTGAAGTGCCTTCTGTTTAAAAATAGCCTATAATCCCTTAAAAAAAAAAAAAAGTATACATACAGGATGAAAAAAAAAGATTTTTTATTTTTCATTTTATATATATATATTAATTTATTTGTAATGGGACTTTGCATATTCATGAACATACAAAAAAAAAGAATAATAGAATAATTTGTTGTAAATATGCCAGATTTAGCTCAAAAGCAAAGTGATAGCCTACAGTTTGTCTTCTTTTTCATCCAAACATCTGGATATTTCACACATAAACTGCTCTAAGTGTAGTGTGTGGTCTATTGTAATGTGCAGGACTGTGCAGTGTTGGTCCTGACACCGCAGGCGGCGCTGTGTCTCTTCGGCTCTCTATCCAGCGGAAGCAGAAGAAGAGAGGAGGCGGAGAGAGAGAGCCACGTTAGTTTGCGTTGTGGTGTGTGTAGTAGTAGTAGTTAGTCAGTCTTCCTTCCTTCCTCCGCAGACAAGCAGCAGGTTGTCAGCATATTAATCGGTAAAAATGAACGGCATGGACGAGGAAACAATGGCCCCGCAGACCTTCCTCTACGGTGAGACGACAGTGTGTTGTTTATGTGACTTGAGGCGGTAGAAAGCCCGTGTGCTCATGTTGCACCGCTGATAGCACAGACAGCTCATACCAGGACGGGAGAAACGGTGTCATTTAGCTGCTCCCGGTCTTTTAAAATGGCGGGCAACGCTGCTGATGACATATGAAATTATTTATAGTGTCACACCTGGTGATATTAATAGCTGTAATAGTGTTTTCGGGGGTTTAGTGGGAGCTGGTGAGCAGCGCTGCTCCAGAGCGGACTGAACTGAACTGGCCACACACGTGTTTCACTCGTTACCAATATGGCGCCGCCCGCTATTTCTCCATAGTGTTGATATTTAAGCGTTTTCTCTCCACTAAACCATAAATATGCTTAGTGCTTTCAATGGCATTTCATTTTTTCTTAACTCGTGAACTCAGTCTAAGATTTAATTTAATGGGTTTGAGCTTGTCGGTAAAGAAACTATGTCAACGTGGGTGGAAACATGTGACCTAGTTCTGTGAATAAAGTTTCCTCTTAGCTCTGACTCTCACTCAGTTTTAATGATGGGAACCAGTCAAGAGCATCAGTGTGACTGCGTTAGCTAACTGTACAGGATATGTATCAGCAGGAGTTAATTGGGTTTCCACTGATCATGTGTCCATCACTCAGTTTAACTTAAACTAAAACTGATGATGCAGACAAAAGGCAGACAGCTAAAAGGTATTCACATATGATGTGATATGTTGAAACAAGTCCCCAGCAGTTGAGCATTAGTGTATCACTCTGAACTGGCTCAGATGGGAATGGGATGTAAAAGATTTAGATGTTTTTATATGTATTTTGTGTACTTTAATGTTACTATGAAAGTAGCTATGTAGTTATATGTTGTGTTCACTGGCCATTGAAACAGTAAAAATATTTGTGTGTGTTGTTGAATGTTTCATTACTTATAGGTAATATTTAGTAAAATGCTGTTAAATATATTTCTTCTAACTTGAGGGGGGATTCCCTGTGCCAAGGCCATGTGGAAATTTTCACATCACTAGTCTCGATGGCTCCCTCGTGTGTTCACTGGAAATATTGCACCTACACTTTCCCCACAATGGAGTCACTTTCTCCCTTTTTTTGTTTCTTCTACGACTCAAGTCTAATCCCTCATGGATTAAAATATCCGTGTTCATATGTTTCAAGTCTGACATCTGCTGTTGCAACACTTTGTCTAAGTTGTTTGATTATGATTTAAAATCTTTCTAACAGGGTGTGTGCTGCAAGCTGGAAAGGAGGTGGTGTTCAATCCTGAGGACGATGACTTTGAGCATCAGCTAGATCTAAGGATGGTAAGGACACCGTCATCCAAGGGTGTTTAAGGGGATTTATGAGAAATGCTTTAACAAATATACACCTATTTGTAGAGCCACAAGCATTACATAGGCGTTAACAAAAGATGTACCCGGTACTATCCCCAGTGGAAAAGCAAAAAAAAACAAGCAGAGTCGAGCCACGTAGTGCTATTGGAAAAGGGCCATAAGTGTCCACACTCTGAGTTGCACTCACTCCTACACAAAAAAGGGCCTCGTTTTCTGTGAATAATTAATACACATGCATGTTACCTTGGTTACCAGATAATGAGACACAAATGGCCATACACAATATTCAGAGTGTTGTTCCCTTGCCCTCTCTCTAGGCCTGTGTGGACCCCGCCACGAAAGACGAACTTCACATGGTGGAGGTGGAAGGACAGGACACAGAGGGTCAGAAAATCAAGGCCGCTCTGGTTTCACTGAGGCCCTCTACGCTGCCAAGTGTAAGTAGACTGCTTGCAGTATGCAGACACACTAAAAGCACCACAGCATGTTGAGAAAATTCAGACTCTTTGTTCATTATCACTCAACTGTGGAGGTGATTCACTCATTTGAATTCTTGGTGCAGGTTTGTCTTGGCGGTTTCACAATCACACCCCCAGCAGTTTTCCGTCTGAAGGCTGGTGCCGGTCCCATCCATATCAGCGGACAACACCTCGTCAGTGAGTACTTGTTAGAAGAACATTGTGTTGCGAAATAATGCGTTTCAGTGAACATCCAGATCTTGTCGGACCGCTACACATCTGCTCTTTAGCTGAACTAACATTTTGTCATTTCTCTTTAAGTGATGGAGGCTGATCAGTCTTTTGATGAGGATGATGATGATGAGGAAGAAGAGGAGGAGGAGGACATCAAAACATCAAAGAAGAGGCCCGCATCCTCTCCCGCCGCCAAGTCTCAGGTTTGTTTTTTAGCCCGTCAACAGTCTTGGTTTCAACATTTGTCAAAAGTGACACGACTTCAACCCACGTTTTTACCTCCTTCCAGAAAAAAATCAAAATGGAAATGGAGGATGACGAGGACGATGAGGATGACGAGGACGATGATGATGAAGACGACGAGTGAGTGTTGGGCTCATGTTTCTCGTTTACATACACCAGGAGTCCAAAAGTTCAAAACTAAGAGAACATTGTCACACTAAACCACTGATGTTTATAGAATGACATTAAGGAAATATATTAACTATTAACAGTTTGAAGTTTGGTATTTTACATCTGTGTTTTTGAGGTCGCTGCTGTTCACCTAGAGGACAGTAGTCATAATGGGCATCAGAACAAGTTGAAGGATAGATGCAGTTTTACAGAGCCTGAAATAATACTCAAGTGACCATATGAACACAGACATGGGGTTAGCTCACTACAGTGGTTATACTCCCATTGATGTCATGAGAGGATGCCATGCTGCAGCGTTCTCAGATGATCCAAGTGGATTGTACATACAGTATTTTCGCTCTTTGCTGTAACTTGTGCTGATAAGCCATTTGATTTCTCATTTGGCCTGTTTGGATAAATACATTTTATACAAATTGAGGACTTTGGATTTTGACCTTTAAAATAATGAACAGGAGGAATGACAGCAGGTTTAGTTTTCATATGGGCTTGTGATGATTTTAAGATGAACTTGAATATTGTGAAATGAAGAAATGTGTAATTGAACTGGTTTAAAGGGTTTTACTTATCTGCTGAGGCTGTAGTTTGACAAATGTCTTCACTGCACCCTGCACTGAAATAAAAATTTAGTTTTGCAGCCTTTTGTTACTCTGTTTTTATCTTCATTTACATGTACTGTATGCATCAACAGAAAATGTTTAATCATTTGGGATAACATTGGTTTGATGCATTTCTTTCTTTCTTTTTTTCTTCTATCAGGGATGATGATGATGAGGAGGAGGACGAGGAGAGCGAGGAGGAAGAGACACCTGTTAAGGTATGAAGAGGTTTTACAGTTTCATTCATTAGAACCACCTGAGTGATCAGTTTTCTCACTAACAGCTGCATGTTGTTCACAGGCCAAGCCAGCAACATCCAAACAGGCCACCCCTGCTCAGAATGGCAAGAGCGCTAAAGGCAACACTCCAGCCAAGAAGCAGGTAACTATTAGTCTGTTTTTTTATCCTCTCTACCAAATGTTAGTAAAGGTTAGTATATCAACATGTTTAATCATCGTTTATGTCCTCTTGTTGTCTTCTGTTGTAAGTAATATTTCCAGCTATTCTCTCTTTGCTCACAACTAATCTCTGTGTTCTTTAACAGGAACAGACCCCTAAAGGAAAGGGTGCGAAGTCGCCTAA
The DNA here is from genome assembly GCF_905171665.1 of Trachurus trachurus. Taxonomy (NCBI): domain Eukaryota; kingdom Metazoa; phylum Chordata; class Actinopteri; order Carangiformes; family Carangidae; genus Trachurus; species Trachurus trachurus. The sequence continues at coordinate 11,941,377 of NC_139903.1, read as the reverse complement.
AACCCCAACAACCCCTAAAGCATCTCTAACAGTCCCCGAGCTTAAGGAGAAGATGATGGAGGCAGTGAAGAAGGTTTGTGTCCTCGGAGGTCATATAAAAAAAGTTTCTCTGTGTTTTGTAAAAGTGAAATGTGACAAAGTGAAGTTAAATCTGCTCATTCATTATAATTGTCTCCTTTTCACAGGGAGTGTCATTACCTAAAGCTCAGCCCAAGTTTGAGAACCTCCTGAAGCACGGTTACAGAGTCGCAGATACAAAGGTATAGTCTTGACTTTAAGTCGTGCTCTGGTATTTATCAGACACCATTGGTTGACATAGATTATCTTGGAAAATGAATCAGGACACTTTATTTGATTTGACTGAAAGTTAAAAAGCAACAAACGTGTAACTTTAACATGTTTGGCACAGCTAAGCTGTTACATATTTTGAAGTTTGAAACTGACTACTTTGACTACTGAAAGCATTTGAAACTTAATTCATGGCTAGCTTGACCACCAGTGCATACTGTTTTTTCCCAAAAAAATTCATTCAATAATGCATGTCCTCCCAACTCAAGAATTTGTCCGATAGACAAACTTATGATTCTTGGCATTGGTATTTTTTAAAACTCCTTTCTTTTCGGCCTAATTGTTTTCCCATTAGATTGTCATTGCCGTAGATTCTTTAGTATTTTAAGCTCATTTATTTGTCATTCATCAGTCTTACCACCAGGAGGCGCCAAAGTCTGAAGTCTTGATCATACACAGTGGAATAAAAATGAGTGCAAATTTGTTATTTTATTCTGCAACATATTTGGCTCATCAAGTTAACCTTTTGATTTCATGTTTTTTTTTTCCCTTAGGTTATTGCAGAGATGTGGAAGTGGAGACAGACGGTGACTGATGCTAAATAAGTCCAGATAACAGTAGTTTTTTTTTTAAAAGAAGAATCTCTTTTTATGACTTGTTTGTATCCATTGCTCCTCCCAAACCCCCTGAAGCCAAACTCAGTGCCTCATAGTTATCATTAATACAAAGTGTAATTGGGCTCCACCTGCCCTCCTATATGAAGAGACTGGATAGGTCGTAATGTGGATGGTGACAGTGTGATGTGCTGTTGAATTGTCCTTCCACCTCCATCAAGCTCTTCGTTGGGACTGAGAAATAACATCATAAACCCGGAGAGAACCATCTTACAAATTTGCATCTTTGTAAATGTGTAAATAAAAATCTCACACACAAGACTAGTATCAAAGCAGCTCAAGAAACTTGATTTAAAATCAATTCATGAACACATCAGTTAAAATGGTCACATCATTTTTTTCAATTTTGGAAAGTCAGATTTGTCGGCTGATGGGCAATCAGTCGGGTACCATCGTGAACACGGCAGAAAACTTTGCACTTTGAAGTATTTTGAATGTTTGAGCTATAGTGAGATTCATATTGTCTTATGGCAGGAAATATTTTTTAATTCTGTTTGAAACAGTCAGAATTCAAAATGTTCTTTCATGTATTTTACCGTCCGCAAATATGAAGCCTCGAGCCTCATTGACCTTTGAGAGCAGATTGAAACGAGTGCAGCACCTGACACATCTCATCTCTGTTGGCCTATGTGGAGATTGGTCTGTTAACCTGCTTAATGTTGCCATGACTACTGATAGCCAATAGGACTAAGGTTAAGTATTTGGCTCAGAGTGCCTGAATGCATGAAGAAATTTTGTAAATGAGTTGGTGAAACTTTCCAAAACCAGTTGTGGAGAATTCGGACGGATGTTTTACTCTCGTTGGGAGGAATACCCACCGGTCAATGTTTAATGAAGCCACATATTCTATGCACATTTGACCAGTTAAGATAGAAAATGTAAATGTTGGTGCATGGGGCATGTTAAAGCAGGAGATCATTCCATGTTAGCAAAAACAAGTGTGAGTTTGTATTTAATATACTGTGGGTTTGGATGGACTGTCCCCTGTTAAATGAATAAAAACAAATGCTTTGCATCCAGTGTCATTGTTGTGCTTCTCTGCAATAAGAGTTATTGCTAGTTGTATTCATTTTGAAGAGAAATGTTAATCAACCAATTTCCTAAATTAGATTTTCCTACAAGCACCAATCTAATTGGAAGAGAAGATAATGTGTGTCTGTATCTGAATCCAAAATGAGAACAATGTTTGTGCCATCTCTTTGGCTAATGTTTCCCAAATAGCTTTTTTTCTTCTCCAGATGCATGTGGGCATCACAATGTGCAGTATTATTACCAAGGAGATGATTGGTAAAAAAGGAACATGTTACATTCTTATATGCCCAGTAATTAAAATCCAGCTGTCCATTTTGAACCTTGTGAACCATGATGTTGTTGAACTCTAGTGACTGAATCTGCTTGTTCAAAATGTTGAGCTCAACTTTAACTGTGAGGTGTGAATATATTTTGTTTTTATTGCTCTTAGTAGTTGAACAGGTATTGCTAGATGTGTCATTGTTCAAGTCTTTGGTTGCATAAAGAAAGACGAGCTGTGGTGGCAGAGTAGGTCAGTAGGAATCCTGTTGACATTTCCTAAAAAGCATCTTGCTGTGATGTTGGATCATCAGTGTTTTGACCTGCTGTTAGCCAGTAGTAGTAATAGTATATCCCAGAAATAATGAAAACAAAACTAGTTCCTTCTTCATTTATAAAAATACAATAATTAAAAGTGCAATGCCTATGTTTGTTGCATCATGCAACGTTTGGACAAATATTTGACAGCTGTGCAGTCATGTGTCATCAGAGGCATCCTGTGCTTTGTTTTGCAGGGTTTCAGAGAGAATGGTGAGATGTGCACTCATGTTTTTTTAAGCAGGACCGTTGTGCAGGCTTTTTGTCAGTGTCAGCCTATTTGGACCATATCTCACTGAAATATGAGTCAGCACTGTGAGTCATGCTGTCTGAGAGACATGGCACAAACCCATTTGTTTTCCATAATACATTTGACAAAGACAGACATCATAAATGATGTGCTTTAAACAGCTTTGCAAAGATATAACCTCAAGACCTTCACCTAACACAAAACTACCACTATAGATGGACATATAAGGTCAGGGGGCAGGCATCACAAGCAAGGCGAATACATTCACACAAGAACATTTTATTCAAATATTGTATAAGTGTCGCATACAGGTGAAAAACATTTGAAATCAACCTACTTTATAAGTCCAGAAAAGCAGATATTGTAGGCAACAATTCTGTCCCCTCACAATAAAGCTACATCTGCCCAGTAATTGACTACAGTTATGCATCATTTACTGTCAGGGTCTCAGAAAGGTGTGTGTGTGTGTGTGTGTGTGTGTGTGTGTGTGTGTGTGTGTGTGTGTGTGTGTGCAGCAATGGCCTAGATTTAGCGTGACAAACAGCCCTTCATATGTAATTAGTTCAGTGGTGTTGTGGTCAGTTGCAGTAACTGTTTTCCAATAAAGAGAAGTTTCAGTTTTAATGGGTAATCCATCTGCAAGAATGAGGGGGAACGAATAATTGACATGATGATCTATGATGCATACTGAATATAGTGACTCACACACTCTTGGTTAATCACATTCATTGGAAATGTAATTAACACACACAACAAAGTATGCACCTATACCAATTATTGCATTATTTACATTTAGGAGGTCTTACTTTCCAAAATATATGTCTCCCAGAGTGTAGAGACACTTTTATATTTATTTTAGTTTATAGGACAGAGGCAGACTGGGGTCAGATGCCTCGGCCACTTAGGAGTGAAATCATTATCACTACTACTTTTATGATCTAGCCTGTGGGGAGGGAAGAATAATGATTAGAGAATGGCAGGCGGCGGCAGAATGAGAACAGAGGAGAGGCAGAACTGGAGCAAGACACCTCTGGGTCTAATAAATCACCAGAATCCTAACTTGAAGACACCTAATGACAAAGTGAGGGGAGATGAGATGCTAAAAAGACAGGAGGAATGAGCTGCGTTCAAAAACTCCACTGTGGTGAAATATTACCTGAAAGTTTTCCCCACATCACTTTGAATGCTTTTAAAAGCAATCTGAAACACATGATTTATAAAGTGCATTATATTCCTACATGCATGCAATTTATACTTCCTGTCCAACTAAAGGAAGTTACCTGTACACACCACAAGGGGGCAATAAAACCAAAGCAACTTTAATTTTGTTAGCCATTACACTGTAGCGCTGTGCACCCTTCCACCCAAAGGAAGATGGCTTCCAGCCAGATAGAAGCGTGTCTCTGGTAATTTCAGATCCCTCTCCAGTGGGGAAACCGTTTGCAGCCACAGTGTGTCATGTCTGCTCATGAACATTTCTTACTTTGAGGGAAATATGTTGATAATTACTTAATGTATCCAAATGTCTGCTTTTTGATAGTTTACTCTATATTACAGCTATTTTTCACAGTTTCAACTTTTTTTTATTCCTTTAATATTAAATTTCAATTTGAATATTAAAATCAATGTCAATTTTTAAATTGTTTCATTTTTTTTTATTGCCCCTTTTATTTTGTTGAGCACTTGAGCTGTGGTTCCAAGTATAACTTCACATTTAACCCTCTTGTATTAAAGGACTTCCCAGAAACCAGAAATAGACGTAAATTTTTTACTTTTATTTTATGTACAACACAAACTTAAAATCACAATTTAAAATGTTTTTAAAAAGTGAAAATTTGATGAGTGTAGCAAAAGCTAATGCAACTAAAAAAAACAACAACAAATCATACGCCAAGCCCATTCACACAAACAGAAATCATCACAGAACAAGTTGACAACAAAGTTGACAGCGCACAACATTTCTCATGCTGCAGGTTTGTCAGCATGAACTTTGGCAAAATGAGTTAATAGAGAAATCAATAAGTTTCACTCGGCACTTGATTAAAACAAAATGGACAAAACTGTAACTGAATAAAATTTGTCTTGTTCACATAAATACAAATATATGGAGATTACAGTAAAAAAAAAAGGCCAACTAGATGCCAGAAGATGAACTATTATGCATTTAGTCCACACTGTAATGAATGAATGATTTTAATTCAGTGCATTCAAACCATTTTCCACACTGTATATTCTAGGGATGAAGAAATGTAGCACTGAAGCACAGTGCGTGGTTGCATTCAGAAAAATATTTACTTCTACATACTAATTTGTATGCGGGTGTTTCAACTTAAGTTTAACTTAGTGCTTTACAGGTGCCAACTAAGTGGATAGTATTTTACATAGTATACAAATCAGTGTAAGCACTGACTGCAATAACGCAAGTGAGCGCTTTCATAGAAGTAAACAAACATTATTTGAAACTTGAATGCATTTGTTAAAATAATATTACAGTAACATCATAGGGCAGCCCTGGAGAAAATTAGGCATAAAAACAGGTGCTGAATGCCTCCTGGGATACATCTTCAACGTTTCGACCTCTGAGTTGGAATAGCAAAAAAGTCAAAGTTTTCCTTCAGCCTATAACACCGACCCATGTCCTGCTCACACGTATTCCTTGCTGCTGCTAGGGGGTCTGCTGTACATGGGATGCTTTGGTGCAGATTTGCCTCTTGGGCATGAAGCTGCCAACATGCAACCTCCCACTACAGTCAGGAAAGCTCCAGCCCATGCGATGAAGATAGCAGACCCAAACTCATACCTAGAGAGGGGGATTCACAGTCAGTAAAAAGGGCAAACAAAACACACTATACATTCATCAACTTCAAATGATTGGATACATAACGGGCAGCAGGGAGAGCTTAGAGCCAGTAATCTACTAAAGAAGTGCTCAGTGTTGGCTGACAATGCAAACCAAACCCACACACACTAGAACTTCTGCAAACTTACTTGGTGTTGACGGGGGTGAAAGGGTTGTAGAAGGCCTGGATGATGTCGTGAGCGTACCAGGAGCAGGCAACAACGGCACACAAAGCTGTAGGATAATAAAGAACATCAAAAATGTCAAAACTGATACAAACCTAACAGAAGTGAAAAATTCAAAAAAAGACACATTAATATAAAAAGTCATCTTACCCCCAATCAAGATGATGATGCCCCCAGTCATGGCGATGCGAGACTTTTTTGTTTTATCATCAGATCCGCAGTTGGTGCACTTCATTCCCATGGTGGCTGCACCCAGGCCTACCACACTTACAATGATGCTCACAATCATGAGGGCGCGGGTTGCCTGGAGGGCACCTGGATGAGGGGAGATGACAGGGTTAATCCATCGGTTATAGTTGGTGGACTATCGCAAGGGTGTGACAAGGAAAACTGGTTTTGTCAGAATCGAAACAAAAACTGTCACTAGCATGAATTTCAACAGTAACTTCTGATGTTGGCACAAGTTAAAAACATGACCCCAGTTGATTTTTATGTGCTTAAAAGTCACCATTGTGAAAAAGCAGTGTAAACAAACACTGCTTACGTAAAACAGAGTGGCTTCTGTCTCTTGTGTCTCATTGCAACTCCCTATAACAATGCACCACAGAAACTGGCTCTAACCGGAAGGTGAAAAAAAAACTGTGGAGGAAGGGTTGGGGGAGTGGGTGTGTGAATTTGTATGCGTGCAAGTCAGAAACAGGTCTAACCAGGTTTCAGGTTTCATTAGAAGAAAGACACTCCCAATTTCAGGTACTCGCAGTCTGCTTCTCAGCAGGTGGACATTTCATAGGATGAAACTACAATCCAAAAAAAAGCCAAAAGCCCTTCTCTACAATGTGAAGTTTAGTTGTCAAACTAGTTATGTTCCCAAAATGTTCCCAAAACTTTAGGTGCGTGTTACTTCATTTATTTCTGAATAATGAGCTATTATTTGTGCACTTGGTCCATATCTAACCACAACTTTAATCACACAATGTTTATCAAAGTTGGTTTGTGTTCATGTTTGAAGAGGCGATAAGACACATTGTGCGGTAGATATTCTATCAAATGTTTTGATAAGCCAAACATGAAAAAATAAAATAAAATAAATGAGCTCATGACATTTGGAAAATGGTGAGTTCATGAACCAACTCACTTCAGCAGGTAACTCTCAGCTGTAATTAGCAAATATGTTGAATCAAGAACACATACGGTGGAACTTGCATACAGGACTACAGAGGCACTTTGTGCCCGAGGGCAGGCGACTAAGCAGTTAAACCTAAAAAATACAGTGAAGATTCAAACCGTCGTGCTACCATTGACCCACTTAGCCACTGTTTTATGATAGCAGATAGGGCAATAAGGGTTATAAACACTGTCAACACCTCTGTCTTTAAAAAAGATCGTATGTTCCAGCTTCTTCATTTAACTTCTGATTTTCCTTTATGTTGCCACCAATGAATAAGCAGTGTTTTTCCACTAATTTTCGTTAACTACTGCCGCTGACGCACCCACACTACCACATACCATAGCAGGAAGTAAGGCCAAATGTAAAAGTTTAACCAGTTCATTATGTGCTGTCTACAGATATTTAGAAATAAGAAGTAAACTTAACACTTCATGTTACATAATTTCTGACATTTTGTGTTGAAAAATCAACATTTTCATGGCTCCGACTGTGACAAAGGATGGTCCTCTGTTGATTTGATGGCCTACAGGCCAAAAGACAAAGCAACTGTTTGTGGGGCTGGTAGTTAACCATGTTGACTAAACAGTGACCCATACAGGTGTTTCACCTCCAACTACCTGTGCTATTCATGCTGGAGGAGGGGTAGCTACCCTGAACAATGGCTGCAGGGTAATCATTGCCTAAGTGTAAAAAGTAATGCACACATTCTCACTTATCAGGTGGAAAGAATTTTACAATTTTAACAAAATGTTCAGGACACTGATACTACAAGCGGTTTTGCTGGACAGTGGAGGTGAGGCCCGATACTGTGGCTTTAACCAAATAACTACATTCTGAGTGAATAAAAAGCTGGGTTAATAAGTGACAAAACCGGTTAGTCCAAGCCACAGGAATCTTGTAAGAGCTCAGAAGTCATGGTGAAGAATGGCCTGAAGAAAAAAACGTTACTTGCCTATGAACAGGTACAGTCAGTTTGTCACATTATGTCCTGTTACATATTAACCACAGGGTGTTTTTAACATAGGGTGGTCACTAAAGTTAGTTATATAAACATTAAATCCAGTTTAATCACAGAGGCAGCTTCAGTGTATAGAAGAACAAAAAACAACCCACCCACCCTCCCCCCAGCGAATAGGCCTGCCCATCATATGAACAAAAAATATTAAAATAAAAAAACTAATCTTACAATGTGCCCTAAGTTGATCAAAATCTTTTAAACATTTTAAACTCAGCATCTGTGTCTACTTACTGTTGAGCTGCAGGATTGAGTCGTAGACTTTGCACTGGATTTGGCCTGTGCTCTGGAACGCACAGGACATCCACAGTCCTTCGTACATGGCCACCGCTGTGATGATGTTATCTCCGACATAAGCAGACATCTTCCACTGGGGCAAAATGGTGCCAATAATCAGTCCAATTACTCCCAGAAGCGCCAGGGCGAAGCCCAAAATCTGCAACCCGGAGTTTGCCATTTTCTTCACTTGTTGTGCCTCTTCTCGCTCTCTTCAACGACTTGACTTGGAATAAACACTGTCGACGTCCACTTGCTCGTCAGGTAGGCGGTACAAATCCCAAATTTACGCCTTTTAACAAACTTCTTTTTGCTCCTGAGAACGGAACTTCTTCAGATATGATCTGTTTTCTTACTCCTTTGGTTTAATTGAAACAACTTGCAGATAAATCGTGCCTCTTGGATTTCTTAAGTTCTGTCAGTGGCTTCTTACGCACCTGTTCCTCAGCCGCACCTTGAATGAAGAGTAGAGAAGCGGCGACGCGCTTTTTTAGGCGGTTTCTGCTGCAGGTGGGCGGGGGCGCGCACGCAGTTTCGACTCATCAGTCGTAGCGGCAGAAGCACCTGAAGTTTCGTGATGTAAGTATTTCCGGAAACAGACCTTACGCCGCAGGGCACCATAGATAGACAGGTGGACTATGTAGTACACAGGTAGACAACAGTGAACCAAAACCATAACAAAGTCTGACTCAATCGTTGAAAGTCTGAAACGCCGAAACACACAACCCTGAGATATTTTTAGAATTTACATAATAGCCTATCTAGTTTGGTTCATTTCGATTTCGTTTGTCTTCTGTTTATAATGAATCTGAATGTTGCTACAGAAATATGATATGAACTCCATACATTTTTAAATGTATGATAATGTTATTTCATATATTTCCCTCCCAAAAAAAGGAAAAGGAAAGAACAAGGAAACTTTTGATTGGCCGATGCTTAGTAAGCAAGAAAATAGAGGAATTATAACCCACAAAGATTTTTTTTGTTTGTTCCTACATCCATTTGTTGTAGCTATAGCCTATATGTAAACCACAGCAGCAGTGGCTGGAAGACATGAGACACTTAATGTTACCTGAAAGAAAATAAATGTTCATTCAGGGAAATGGGCTATTATGTATTTTATCATTTCTCCTTTAGATTCCTGTGGATCCTTACAACAATCCTTACTTTTTTCATCTTTCCAGTTTAATATTTTGTATGTTTTACTCTCAGTTTTTAATCTGTTAACCTATTCATTCATTTTAAATATTGAAATCTATTTTTTTTAAGCGTAGTGGCAATGAAAAGTAAATGAAATCTCCACTAAAATTGTAATTAGCTCAATTTTTGTAAAAAAAAAAAAAAAAAAAAAAAAGTACCCTTTAATGTGGTAAGAACTTAATTCAAGATAATTATGAAGCGTATATTTTATTATTAACACACAAATATTTGCCCATTTCCATATTGAAAATGTAATTCAAACTCTCAGGCTGGCGTCTGAGCAACTGAATAATATGGAGGTGTTGGGAAGAGCTACTTTCACTTACAATGACTTTTTATACATTTATAAAATCATCTTCTAATAACATTTTGAGTTTACTATTCATTCACAATAAAAACCTGCTGACGTGAACAGTCGAAAGGCACAGAGCTGGTTTTGTGATCATGAGTTTACCAAATGCACATCACAGTGCATGGTCACACTAACATACAGTGTGGGGGAAAGGGAAATAATCATTGTTGTGTCCCTGAAATTTACAAAGAGCACCTTTACACTCCACAGTGTTACTGAGATAATCTTTTATGGAGTGTTGAAATGAAGGTTGAACTGTTTGGAAAACTATGCAGCACTCAGCACACTAACATGAAAGCATACACCCAAAGGTGAAACAGAGTGAAGGGAGCATCCAATTTGCCTTGCTGCCTTTGGGCCAACTCATCATCATCCAGGGCAGTTTATCAAAGTGTCTATATAGGATTAATGTGAGGGAGACTGTCCACCTACTGAAGCTCAGTAGAAGCTGGGTAATGCAGCAGGATAGTGACCCTAAACAACAGTACATCTACTTCAGACAGGCCTCAAAAGATTGTACAACAGAACAGTTCAACAGTTACTTTTTTTTTTTTTTTTTTACACCAGCACAGTCAATGTGTTAATATCTGTATTCAATCGAGACACAGAAGAAAAACTGGTTGTGATTTATTAGTTTGGGGATTCTGTGTTTGTCTATATTTTACTTGGATGAAAATCAGTCAATGCAGAAAACCAGGTCATTCCCAAGGGTTCACATTCTTTTTCTGGCCAATTTATGCTGGAACCACACCCACTAATAAAACATTTCACTATCAAAAAAATAAATAAATACGCATCTTCTTGACACAAAAAAAAAAGGTGGAGATCCAAGATTTAATCCTAGAAGGGCGGGGGTTTTTTTCAGGAGAAGGGTGCCCAGAGGGAGTGTTGTAATCACATGACATGACACATGTTTGCTCTGAACAAGTCACTATGACAACACGAGAGTAAACCAGGAAAACCTGGGGCTTTACTGTCAGATTCCAGTCAGACATAGATAAAGACTTGTATCTCTACACCATGTCAAGTTTGCTTTGATTTCTGCTTGAGCGTTGGCTTTTCAAATAAAATCTTGCATTAAATCTCAGATATTCTTTGTTAATTGGTGTTTCTGAGAAGAACAGTTTGACTGCAGTTATTTCACCAGTCAGACAGGTTTTATTTGGCACATGCTGCTGTCTATAAGTTCTGGGAAAAAATAACAAAAGCCGAAGAAAGTCCTTCATGCCCAAGCAAGTTTAACAAAATGTCAATTTCTCAAACATTTTCAAACTGTCGCTTGATTGGGTGATCAAGTACGTATGTTTACAGGTACGAGCAGGTTTTGAAGTCAGAGCGATAATTGCGCAACACTGAACATTTTCAACCTGATACCGACAGATACTCTCTGAGTCATCATATATCATACACCGGAAGTAAGCAGTAAATATTTTTAACTCGTCACATGTCATGTGTTGACCAGTAAAATGACTCATTGAAAAACAAAAACAGATGCCACTGAATGGAACAGTTGAAGTGTTCATCCAGCTTCATTGGGTGTGCCTTTGTCTAAGTCCTGTTCAGCTATTTATTTACACAGCAATTAAAGGTTAAAACAAAGCCAGTTAAAGATTTTGTTAAGACTTACATATATTAGCGGTTTGGACTGTAACTCTTGGACAGTAAATGGAGGAGTTGTTGTGGCCTTTGTTGCTGAAGAAAACTTTGTTTTCAGGTAAAGTGTCATGTGTGTGTGCATGTGATGTAACTTTGTAAAACTGATTCACATTATTAATAACTTTTTCCCACAGGAAATGAAAGTTAGTTCCACTAAACTACCTGAAAATCTTTCCCTTTGATATTTTAAGTCATGAATTTCTAGAAGTTAACTGATTTTTTACTCTGATCATTTGACACCGGTGTGTTGATGTTACCGTAATGACTCACTTTAATCCTTTTACCCTGAGTGTGCATGTTGTACCACCTTTCTCATGGAACGGGATATAGGGCGAAAGGTTGCACAAGGTCACATGAGACAAACACAACTCTGAAGTGCAATGCTGTCACCTAGTGGTTATTGTGAACATGGAGCCAAGCCATAAACAGCCATTTTAGCTCCTCCTCTGTGTAACTGAGGCTCTACTCCTTCGGCTCAGATGGTTTTTAGCTGAGGTGTTTGTGAACTTATGTTAACAGAACACAGTGACCGTATGTTTGAAACTAGTCAAAATAAAGATTTGACCAAACATTGTGACAGTGTTCTGGGTGACATAGCAAATATTAGTTATTGATTATATTAGTTGTGTCACATAAAAATAAAAAAAGACACTTTGCAATTAAATGCCATATGATCATCCCCAGTCTTGTTCGTACAGGAGCAACAACTACATCATGAGCTGTAAAATTTCTATTTTAAATTGCAGCTTTGAATTCTTTTCTTTTTTTCAAGACAAGCAGGAATACATAACACAGGAGCTTTAGGGCCATATATACTGATAAATAAATACAATAAAAGTGGAGGTTATTCCTTCATATTCTTCTGTTCTATTGTGAAACATTTTTGCCAGAGTTATCAAATGTGATAAATTGTCAATATAACAAATTTCTTCATCTTTTTTAATCAACAATCATTCTCATCATCATTTTGTCAGATGTCTTGCATTGCAATAGTTATTTATCTTTTCCGTATTAGAAATGACTGATACTGAGACGTCAATTTCCTCACCTACTTGCACTCCTGATGCCTCTCCTAATCACTTCATGGTTATTTTCCATCCATCTGATGTTGGTGTCAATCAATGAAAGACCAGTTGAATTGCGTGTGGTGAAAGAACATTGGCAGTGGGAGCTTGGAAAACTGCAATTAAAAGAAAAACATGCACATAAAACCTCCAAGGTTGTGATTTTCCCACGTTTGTTCAAATTTAGCATGTAGATGCCTATAATGGAAACATGCGCACACTGAGGGTAATTGGTTCCTCCAGCTATCGTGAGAACTATATTTGGCTTAATGCTTTAATCCTTATTTGCTGCATTAAGAAATATAAAGCTCCATTCAGTCTGAGCGCAGACTGCTCTACTCTGTGTGGGTTTACTGAGAATAATCTTATATAAATGCACGAGTCATGCTTCCATGAGATTTGAGATGCCCCAGTACAGCACAAGGAGGATCAGAGGGAGAGAGGAGGAGAGAGGGCTGTCTGACCCTGACTTGGGTCGTGTCTCATATGGGGAACTCGTTGTGAACGTCAGTGACAGCCCAGAGCTCACAATAATCTGCCAGATCAGATGCTGCTCAATTTAGCTTGTTCAAGACTATGACTTGTAGCTTAATTATCCCCGTCTGTGGGACATGAGCCATCATCCATTTACCATGGTTATCACTGAGAGATTGTAATGTCTAATTGACTGCGGGGTTGTGAACAAGAAGTAATTGCAGCTATTCATGCATCTGATACATTTTGGTGCTTTGAAAAGAGAGTTAACTCTTCAGTAGCTCAGACAGACGTCAATTTGTTAATCTGACACCATAAATATCTTGGCTTGATGTTTTTGAAGTTACTTTTTTTATGCGGCATGTATGTTTCGTTAATGTAAAATATGTAATCACAACCTCCACATTTTTCTTACTGTTGTAAAAGGATTAATGTCACATTCGACAAAAACATGGGATTGCAATTGTAAAAGGTCACAGACCAAATTTAAGTCCAGTTTTTGAAGTTTAATGACAAACTCCATGGGATTATGGTTACCACAATTAGTTCTGAGCAGGAAAACCATGCACTGAATATGATGGTACAGAAATCCATGTGGTTACAGGCTGTATAGTGAACTCTTAGCTCTCTACCCTGCAAGTTTGTCTTTAAAGAGGAAAGTTTGGTGTCAGAAGTAGGCTATATGGATGTCTTCCTGCATGGCACTTGAAAATCAGTTGAAATTCCTCTGAAACAAATGATGAATAAAGCAGATAAAACAAAACTTCATTAAACCCTTGAAATGCTTTATCATCTCCATCACTGACGCCAATTCTACTTAGTCAATTAGTTGATCAACTTAGGCCATGTGGACCATTTTATTTTCCCCACACATGACATGGAGCCATAACAGATGAGTTCCTTCCATGCAGTGTTGCACTTATCCACCTGAAAACCTCTTAATTTAGAAGTTACTGTAAAAAGATTTCTTGATTTTATTTTAAGAGGGACGAAGTCGGTTACCACATGAGGTGATAAATTAAACACAATTGATGCGAGATCAGATTCAGTGCTCCTTATTGATTTCCCAACTCCTCAATGGGAGATAAACACCAGGCTTCATAAAGATTTTCCATCATTTGATGTATTTATGATGGTGGCCGGGAGAGCTGTTTAACTCGTTGGTCTAACACCTTCGATAAGACCATCATCAAACCTTTAAGTGTCACTTATACCATTTATGGAGGTGTTGTCATTCTGTTTCTCCACTCAGTTTTTAGTGTTTTCTTTTTATTTCTCATCAGAACTAATGCACTCTACATAGTTTAAATGTATTGCAAATTTTCATAATAAAAATATTGAGCATTCATTTTTCATAAGGCTGTAATACACTTTAAATATGGAAAAACAATGACAAAACACAGTCATTTAGAGGACAATTAGCTAAAAATTGATACAGCTCTGTAGCCTGCCCTTAATCCTTGTTGTGAAGGATCTTCTGTAATTAATTTGATTTTGGTTGGTAATGTGTTCCTGAGCTGACAGCCCCTTATGGAGAAAGCTCATTTTCCAAATTTAGATCTATGATGTGGTATGTTACAGTTGCCATTCACCATGCTGCTAGTTACTGTCTTGTCTTTGAATATATCTGGGAAAAAGGCTCTGGGGCTAGACTGTTGATATGTTTGAAGGCTAATTTGAGAAAACAAACATGAGTGAAGCTCTCAAAGCTAAATATATTATGTCTTTATAGGCTGTGATGGTGATGACACTAGACAGGCTTTTTTTTTTTTTTTTTTAACTTTCAGAGACCACTTGTATGTGAAGTGTCTGACTGTACATGCTGATGCTTGAGCCCTTATACTCCCATACAATGTCAAAACTTATAGGAAAAATGAAAAATATGAAAACCTGCTGCTTGAATGGTTTAGTGCCCAAATAAAATCTGTTTTTGGACAGTTCCATATGCCTTAATCAAATTTGAGTTGTGAATAATTAGACCCACACTCCTCATTTCCTGTGTCCCTCTACATTGTCATCTGTCCAAACAAAGGTAAAATGACCCCCAAAAAGTCCACTGGTGACCATGGATTAGCCATCTTTTTGGATAAAAGCAGGATTAGGTGGTCACCCAGAGTTTCCCAAAGGTGAGCCGAGTACAGGCTGGAATGCATGAGTATCACACATAACAGCAAAGCCACCTTAAAAGATAGCATTTTAAGTCATTCTGTTCCAGCAGCTAAGAGGGATGCGGTGAGGGCCCCCAGAACTGCAGCCAGATCCCAACATGTCGAAATTGGCTTGGAGAAAGGTAATAGTCTCAGAGCCCCTTTCATGAAATGACAAACCGGAGGCTGCTGGGCTGCAGTTTTTTCATCACAACAGGCATGGCAAGCTGAAATAGCTTGTGAGCGCACTTCAATAGAGGAAATATCCTCTGTTTTGTCAATTAACTCTCAAGAAAGGATGAAATTGCGCCAACTGAACCCTGGAAGGGCATATCCCACGCCTTAAACACTCTGCCCTGCTGGATTGGCATTTTGAATAATCTTAATAACACTCTGTGATAGCCCAGTCTTTTTCAAATTAAACATCTCATGGGCCAGGCCTATAGATTGAGCTGGTTTGCGTGGGGGTGAAATATCTGCACAGGTTCCTGAGAGAGGAAGTCTCTCCTCAACTGGGGCGGCCAACTGAGAAGAGAAGGTTGCTTCACTCTGCATGGAAACCAGTGCATTGGGAGAGCAATTAAAATCAGGGTCACATGTTATGTCCTCACTGTAACTCTGCAGCATGAGTGACATGTCTCACCAGACTGTCTTTCTTACTTCTGGGGTGAGGCAAGAAGACGCGTTCTCCCTTGAATGACAGCTGCATTAGCATCACAACTGCCAACCGCTCTAACGTGACAATTGAATAAGTGCATCTGTGAATTGGGGCTCTTCTTTGTCACTCACACTGCTCAGAGAATCAGGCTCAAGTTACCCATGTTATTTTCATATCTTTGGCATTTACATATACATAAAATGTAGGCTATGGTTTTAGGCTTTTTTTTGGACAGGTGGCAGAGAAGGAGAGTCCTCCATTGGTTGTCATATGTTGTGATAGGAGCAGATTTTCTGGCACTCTCTCTAGGGAACCATAGTGTTACACTTTGCTGTCCACATGAAATATGGCACAAAGACTTGTCTAATGAAAACGAGCAATAGAGAGAGAGAGAGAGAGAGAGAGAGACTTGTTAATAGTACCTTCGATCCAGGGGGATGCGCTGGTGGCGGAGTAGTTAGAGCACATACCATATGGATGTATGGAGCCCTTAGCAGGACTGGCTGGATTCCAAGTTGGACAGACATGTCTATTCCCCACTCTCTCTCCTCATGTCCTGTGTCTCTCCACTGCAACTGTCGTTTAGATTTGCATAAGAACCAGTGTCATAGAAAGAGAACTAAACTATAGTTTTTCAATTGGCTGACCAATCCACTGAAACCAGACACTACACACTTCCTACTGCGGACCTGTGAAGACCAAGAGAAGAATCTGTAAAAGTGGACACAATGAACCTGTTGTTGACTATGTTTTCCAGAGAACTCTTATTTTGGTAAGTCTGCAAATCATACCCTATAGGCCGACAATTTGTGAACAATAGTTTATTTAGGCTAATGGCAAAATTGGACTGTTAAAAAAAAAATGCTGATACTGGTGAGAAATGTTGTGTTAGTAATAAGATAAAATGTGTTTTCTTCATCATTTAGCACAGGACATATCTCTAGTCCCTGACTATAGCAGATGCTAGGAGACTGAGGGGTTACAGCTGCATGTTTCCTCCTGTCATGGCAGCCCACATCATCTCAGTCCTCTTCTCTAAACATGTTTGTGTCAACACGAATCAAGGCCTTTATAGCCATATTTTACTTATTAACAATACCTCAAAAGACATTCACATCTCTACATGGGAAGCATGGGAAAGCCCTGCATATATGTGTCATCCTTCCCCTCCATTTTTTCAGGCTGACAGCTCAGGGATTTATCCCCCTATTTCACAAGAAAAAAAATCCCTGGGTGCTTTTATTATTGAGCTGATAAATTCTTTATCAGCCACAAGCTTAATTGAACTTCTTCTAGGCTAAAATCTAGGCTGTCTTCAATATGTTTCTTAACACAAATATAAGTGATATCATATCCCAACTGAAACAATGGGCCAGACTGATGAATTTATATTCAGTAGCCCAGTCTATCATTAAATGGCCACCTGGAACCAATTTGCCAGTGATGAAAGCAAATCTGAGAAATAGCCTACGACCGGACTAAGTATAAAAAAAAGGGGGGGGGGGGGGGGGGGGGCGCCAGAGATAGGCTATAGGCTAAATAACACAATACAGCCAGAAACATAATGAGAGACACCATCAACCTGCTATACAGCCTGAAAACAGCTCAGACTTTCATTTGTCCTACATATAATAATATAGTATTTAATTTTTAGCAATAGGCTCATTTTACAACTTCAGTTAAGTTAGTTTGAAGTTGGATATTCGACAGACATTCGCAAGCCACTCCAACATTTCATGTGCACCTGTATTGCACACAGAGAAGTCAGCTACAGCACTGACAGCATGCAGCCAGTGTAGGGCATAGAGGTGTAGTGACATGATCATCTCACACTGATTTTGAGTCAATTGATCACATGACCTGGAAGCTATTGAGCTAAATGCTAATATAAAAACAAGAGGTGTATCTCATGCAGCCAGAGGAGTAGGCCTACTATGATCCCACACTGATTTTTACTCAATTGATCACATGACCTGGAAGAAATGGAAAATATGAACACATTTAAAATGTATAGCCTATGTCACTACACTGGCTCCCTGAGATAGCCTCCACCTCTTGTTTTTACGTTTTGAATCTCTAAATATTTGTTTAAATTAATTTTGTATTATGTAGCCTAAATATTAGCATTTTAGCTCAATAGCTTTCAGGCCATGTGATCAATTGACTCAAAATCAGTGTGGGATCATAGTAGCCTACTCCACTGGCTGCATGGCTACATAGACTGTAAAAAAAAAGGGCTACACCTCGTTTTTACATTTTACATCTGTTCATAATTGTATTAATTTTTATATCTAAATATTAGCATTTTAGCTCAATAGCTTCTCAATAGCTTTAAACACAGTATCTGCTTTAAATATCCCACATTTTTATTTTTAAAACAGGAAGTCGGTACGCTGTAGCCGACCGTGTGTTTACTGTAAAACCAGGTGCACATGAAATGTTGGAGTGGCTTGCGAATGTCTGTCGAATATCCAACTTCACTGAAGTCATTTTACACATTAATATAGAAAATGATTTTTACACACCTGCAAACATAGTAGGCCCATTAAGCGCAGGCCACTTCCGGATGCTCTTGCTACGACCCCGTCAGGGTGGTAGCTACTGGCCGAAACACAGTGAAGCTGAAGCGGCTGTCCCCGTATGACGCATCCTGATGGCGGGCTAACTAAACTCACGGTGGTCACGTTACTTGTTGTAGGTAAACAAATGAAGATAGTCTACTTGAAGCTACATCACCAGCCTGTGACTGAGGAGGACGATGAAAGCAACCGGGAGTCGGAGTAACGTTAGGCCTAAAATACCTTTCACAGGGATTTTTTTTTTCTTTTTCCAGCTAATACTTGCTTGTTTTATGCTAGCAAATGGGGCGGAAAAAAGAAGAAGAAGCTTTTTTTTTTTTTTTCTAGCGACCTGAGGAACCGGTTTAGTTCAAATTAAGTTTGTGGATGTATTACCGTGCAGAGAGATGGAGAGACAAAGCAACACTGTAAGGTAAGACTACCGGTTTACTCTGCTAGCCTACTGTGTGCTGCTGCTTAATTGTGCTAGGTTGTGTGACCACCAGTGTTTATTAGTAACGTTAGACCATTGTGACCTGCAAACCTACAGTTGAACATAATTGAGGTTTGACTGCATTGGTTGTTTTGTTTGGATGGTAAACACATTTATTTATTTAATTCTTGCTCTGATTGAATCCTTAATTGAGTATGTGGGTGTAGAGGAGCCACTCTGCATTCAGTGCAGTCATCTAATATTACTGTGTCTTTTGGAGTGAACATAGACATGGTCATGGAGGTGTTTTTTTTGGTGGGAAACGTATAAAGTCAAGTGCTGCAGATGCCCTGCAGTGCTATGTTTACACAGGTGTCTGTAATCTGTGGTTGATGACAATCATGGGTAATATCCAGCTCTGAGATGAAATTGACATTTAGAAAAGCTTAAGAGTGTGTGGGTGTTAAAGCAGACTTTTCTTTTGTTCTCATTTTGAAATATCAGTGTGATATGTTGAGTCCAGAGGGTGTGTTTGAATTAGACTAATGATCAAATACAGTCCCTGTTGAGAGGACATCATTGTGAGAGATTAGTCATTTTGATCATGATTTATTCAGCAAGTGTGGGCAAGTGAACCTCATCTAAAATATTGTCTTTTTTCAGCTACATGCTATTTTACTAAGATAACTCTCCTGCTGGTGTTGAACAATCACATGAGAAAGTTATGTTTATTTAGTTATTGTTATAAGTTATTATAGTAATTCACTAGCTTCCCCTATTTAGCCCAAGTAGTCTAAGTCGTCCTAAAATATAGGCTAGCTCAGCTGTTTTGGAAAATACCTCAGCCATAGTTATGAGGTATTTCCACATACACACACTCAGGGGCCACTTTATTAAGGCTACACTTGTAAAATGTGATGCAATCCTGTTCAACACTTGTTCCTTGAATTCTCCTTAATCCAACCTCATATTCCAAAGATGCCGTACAATGTAATGCACCCCTGTCAAGCTTAGTTCGAAGCTTCGAAGCCTCGATCATTGCCATGGAAATCTATCATGAAGTCCGTGATCAATTTTTCTTTCTTTCTTTTTTTCCTTTTTGACACCGGTTCTCATCGGCAATTGTTACATTGAAATGAGTAGGCTACTTGACATCCTGGAAACCTGTCTGATAAGTTTTGGAGACATGCAGTGTTTCCCATTCATTATGTCCGCCACAATCCATCCGCCTGCTTCAGCTTAGGTAATGTTAGCTACTTGCTGCTCAAATAAAGCTCATAAACACATTGCTGTCTTGCTAAATTAACAATAGCCTCATGTCAGTGTAGGAACTTTCCCTACTGTAATGGAAAGGCAAATGTCTGACGGTTTCTTTCCCAGAGAGGTAATTAATACAGCAGTTTAATAAAGAGTTTTTAAAAGAAGTCAGACAAAGAGGACAAAACATCGAAGAGCACAGCGTACAATCATACAAATATATGTTATTTTATTGAATAATATTCCATAATAAGACATCTCCTTTCAATTCACGTAGGAGTTATTGTAGAAATGTACACAGGTCTGATGGCAAATATGGAGCGAGGGTGATTCGAGGGCTTGATACTGAGAGGGAGTCATCCGCAATGAGCCAAAGAACAGTGACATATGCATGCTTTGCAAAAAAGATGTCCATGTCTTTCTAGACAATTCTCAGTTATTTATGCAGACTACTGCAGCAATTCCCTTTGTAGCCTGCAAATCCTGATTGTATTTTTTTAGCCTGTTGAATATCTTTGTCCTCCTTGAGTACAGGCTGTTAGTTCTCGATGCATATTGCTGGTCTTCTTTCCTGCTTTGCAAAGTGGGCAAAAAGCCATGGTGTTCCTGCTGCCTCCTTTGGCTCTTATTGTCAGGAGTCCAACATGTGTCTAAATCCCTGGTAGCACTCGGGATGTGCCTGAGAATCCAGGCCTTCTCTCTGTGGCTAATCAGTGCCAAGGCCCATTTTTATTTATGGCTTTTTTTTTTTTGTTCTTTTTTTTTTCAGAATTTTTTTAAGTGTCAGTTTTTTCGGAAGACAAGAAGATTGGCTTGAAAGAAACCCATGTCCTTATCAGTAGGAGAGAGAGGTTGTGGGAACTTTCTGGAAGACTTGCGTGACTAAACCTCTGGAGACCACCAAGGTCATTGCTGGGTATGACAGGACACATGTTGGGTTTAGGAATTGTTATTCTGCTGTTTCCACTTGAATACATTGCATCTTTCACAAACACACAGCTCAGTCGCACACTGGGATTCAGTTTGGGTGAAGTTCACTCAAGAGACAAATCAGTGTGGATACAGCAGCGTTGCCGACCAACAACAAAACAAAAAACACACCAACGGAGGAACGTTTGGGGAGAAACGCGTATCTGTCTCCTTCTGAGGGGGAAACATGACAAAAAAGAACAAAGACTGAAGGACTTTAAAAGAACATCAACAGTGATATTTAGATACATTTCTGACAAAAAAGACAAAAAACAAGACAGAAAATCTGACATAGCACATCAGATATACACTGTTTATATTATTGATAAAACATGTATGTAAACTGGCAGCAGTACATTTAGGTCATCCAGATGGGTGTTATTGTTTGGAGGTGCTGTACACTGCCATGTATATTTATTAAGGGGAACACTTAACATCTGTCACATTTGTTGCATTTCTCAGAAAAATATGTGTCTCACTTAAACATGAATAAAATATCTGGCTGCTGCAGAAAACAAATAGGCCTACTCAACAAGTACAAAATAGATATCTTATGCATTGTGCCCTTTTCTTAAAATTAAGTTTTCACTTAATTAGAAATATATTTTAAACACAGTGTAGTGTTGCAGCCAAGGCTCAACCTTGCTGAATTGTCATATTTCCAGAATTTAATGCAGAGGAACAGTGAGCATTGCACACATTATTTGTCCTCTAATTAAGTAACTGAATTAAATTTAAGTTTACTTGATTTTACTGCCACAAACAGTTACACAAAATTAGATCCATAGCATCTAACCCCAGATACTGGATATATTTCAGTTTTTATTTTTATTTTTATTTGATACACCTCATTCATTAAGAGTGTTAGCCTTTAGCAACCAACTACTTCCATTAGAGGGAGCTAGTTATACACAAGAATGTTCCGTATTACTTGTCAAACTGCATGGCACACATTCCTATCTGCATATTTAAACATATTGGTATCACAGCGGTGCCTGTGACACATTAGGATGTAACACTGCTATGAACTGTGTTTTTGAACTGCAGCTGTTAAATGATAAGGATCTGCATTTGGGCTGGATTATAGTTCTCTTAGATCATTTCTCACTTTGAAGGAAAAAAAGACAATAACAAAATCCTACACACAGACATTGTAAAAACCTTAAAATCAAAAGATGCATAGCTCAGAATGGTCTCGTGTCACAGATAAACATTATTATATGCTGTTGTACGGCACACTGCTCTCAGTGTGATTAAAATTCATTGTTGGTTCTTTGTAGTACACTCAAAATCAAACGTCTCCAAGATTTGTTCCAAAAATGTTCCCTGGATGTTGGTTAGTTTTTGTACAGTGCAATAAAAGCTTTAAATTCCCACTGTGATTCTCAAACACTGGTGATGACTCAGCCGCAGTTTAATACTCATTATTGCCCGTTAGTCCCAGTTGCTCTGAAAAGTGAGGGGGATTCCCTGGTTGTTTCTCATAACCTTTTAAAAATCTCCCAAGACGGTGAGTTCAATTTTAAATGTTTCCAGCAATGCCCAGTGCTTGTAAGGTGCAACGTGCTTCCAGTTTTTTAATGAGTTACTCTTCTGGATGTCTTCAGTTTGGGGAGTTTTTTTAATGTTATGGACTTGTACTACCTGTAACAGACTAGTGGACAATGTGGCTGCAGTTACAAACAAGAGGAAGCTGTCTGAGACGCCCTGTGAAGAGGCTCTGAGGAAATGAGAAAAACTATTCTGCCTCTTGTTGTGCAGCTGTCTTGTTGCAGAGTTAACAGATAGAAATTAAACAACAGTCCTCTGAGTTCATTATGAACAAATAGATTTCCCTTTCTTCAGCTGACCTTGGGGATTTTTTTTTGCACCCATGACAGGGTGGCTGTTCTCTCATCTATGTTTTATTGAGTCTATCGATCACTGTTTCAATCTCGTGCCCTTTCTTTTTCCCCTTGCCTCTCTGTCTTGTCTTACTCTTAATTACAGATACACACACAGACACACAAACCTTTTATAAACACATTGTAAGTATACTCCTACACAGGCAAGACAGTGTAAAAGAAAGTTAATAGGCTGTAGATACTGTAGGATGCGGGTAAGGAGATGTGTAGGAAAGGGATTATGATTCTAAATCTCTCATGCGTGGGCACAAAAACTATTATTGCACGTTACCACCCCACTATCCAGCATCTGTTGAGCCCTGATGTCCCATAAATGTATTCTCAATGGCAAAATAAGACTTTCTCACCCTGATCAAACAACAACAACAGCACAAGCACATCTTAATATCTCTTCTGCTCGATGGCTGCCTTTCTCCACTATCTCCATCAACTGTTACATTCAAGTTTCACTTAACCACTGCATTCAGTTGCCTTCATTGCACTTACTTCAGCTTTCTGCACCCCTCATCTCACATATATCGGATAAAATGCACTTTTACATTTAGATCTGTCTCTTACATTCTTCTTCTATGTCAGTCTTCACCTCACATTCAACATCACACTGCTCAACGTTCTCTGTGCTTGTCTGTCTACTTGCAGTATCACTGTCTGACAACTTACTGTGTACATATTTTAGCATGATGATAAGCACTGCTGCTGTTTGGGATTAAGAAATCTATGGAGGAATTTGTATCTCCCCTATTTTTTAAAACAATAAAGTGACAGTGGCATTTAAGTCATCAGTTGGCTTCATTTCAGTTTTGATCCACTGTAAAGCAGAGCTGCAATAATTTTGCAATAACTTGATTGTGATGAGATATTATAGCACTCATTTGTTTTTCACCACTTTTCCACATAAAAAAAAAAATTGAACAAACAAGGTGAAGAAATTCAAGTAGATAGAGTAGTTACTTACAGCTCCACTATATAGGCTTAATGAATGATGGAAAATGCCATTATGTCTTACTTTGGAATGCAAAAGTCCCTTGCTGTCACTCAGTCACTGCTTTGCACCTCCAAGTGCTTTCCTTATATAGAACGGACTTAGGATCAACACTGAAATGTGAACTGGCATGAAGAAGCTCCAGATGGAACACAAACACTGAAAACTGTATGAGCACTGACGGCTAAAATAAGCCTATAACATTGTATACTACCTGCTGTGCTCACACTTTGTACTTAGTAACGCACAGATAGAAGCCATACTAGGATGTACCAAATTCACAGTGAAAAGGGCGTATTGGCTCGTCAAAAATAGAGGTGTATAAGTCGACAATACGAAATCCGCTGCAAGGACAAAACATCCAAATTTGAACCGAATGATATTCCCCCTGGAAAAGCCCAGAAAATTAAAAGACTTAATGGGAAAAAAATGCAAAGCTCTCCAACTAATTTCCTCCGTAGACCCCCTGTCATAAATAGCATACAGTGCTTTACATGCTTCTTTGTCTTACATATCCACATGCTGCATTAAACCCTGCCAAAAATCTTGCTTACTTTACTGCAGAAATTCCTTATCAACATTCCTCAAGAATACACCTGCTAATCCTTCACTCTCTCCAAATATCAGCCTCCATGCACTGACCTCTTTACAATTCAACACACAATTTCAGACTTGCTCTTACCATCAGCACACTACCAAAGCCTCTGTTTCACATACTGTAACCCATCTTCACATTATGTTAACATTAAAATGATGCATCGAACTTGATTTTTAGCTGCCATGATGAGCATTTTTACACTTTTGCCTCCCACATCTCCCATCATTGCTCTTCCTGACATAGCAAGAGACTTCCTGCTGTCTGTGTTTGTTGGTGGTATCCATGCACATTCGCTTTGACTGAACATTGTGGTGACATTTTTTTTCTCCCCCCTCGGCGGCTTACCAGAGCGGACAGCACCCAACAGTAGACAGCACTAAAATAACCTGACAGCTCCCATTTAGAGGCCTCAACTTCCATCAGCTCATGGGTTATTTTTCTAATGAGTCTCCCTGATTGATAAACCCGGTGCAAATCAAAGCATTAGGAAACAACATCTAAACAAAATATTAGCTCAATGGAAATATTTTCTGTTGGTTCAGTCCCCACAAGGTTGCCCAGAAATCCTCCTCCCTGATGTTTGAAAATTTCTGACTGTCCAAGGTCAGTAGAAATAGTATAAAAGACGGATGTTCCCCCAAGTATCACCTATTTGCAGACGCCGACATCAAAGATACGCAGGACACGACGGAGGTTATGTGCAGCATGTCTATCTAACCTCTGTACATGCACTCACTTACACACAGAATCTTACGGGGCATCTGAACTGTCGAAGACGTCTGCGCACTGGGGTTAAAACACAATCACACCCAAGACATTCGCCCAGACAACTACATTTCTGAGGGTGCTTCTTCCACAAGGTGATGTGATAAAGCTAGTGAGTGGATAAGCTGCCAGACATTCTCAGAATAACAAGTGCTCCAGCTCAGAGGCTCCTCTGGCTTTGATGTTTGGCTTCAAACCTGGCTTTATGCTGACAGCAGATGCTGAGTGAAGTATACACTACAGCTTCTTTTTCATGTGACTTGGGTTCAGATCCACCCTGGATTTAAAACATGACCCAGTTGTTCATTTGTAGCTTTTAATGAGCTAGTGCAGTAATAAGTGGTCACCTGGTAGAGAAAAGAGGCTGGAGGGAGTGTGTCGCTCACTCTCTCACTCATTCACAAGCTCATTAATTTTTTTTTTTTTATTATTCTGGCTTGTTGGTACAAATATTGCTCAGGCTTTTTGATCCTTTTAATAGGAGCCTGGTTTAAACCTGTAGTAATTTAAGATCTATTTTATGGCTCATCTTCCCAGGAAGAATAGTTATTTTATTGGATACTGTTGAAGGCAGTGCCTTTCTTGTGAGCTGCTATCATACTCTGAAATCCATATTTTGTTATCAAGACTGTCATTTCTAACACTATCACCACCGTGCTAGTGTTTTGATGTTCTGTTTTCAATATTGTTATCATCTTAATCATATTTTACAGACAGTCTCCATGTCCTTGTCTCTTTTCCCTCTGGCTGTCATAATCAAATATTAGTTCATTCAAACTGAAAAAAACTAAAGAAAAATTGGGAGTTTGAAAAGTTGATATGTAGTTGTCATAAACTGCTTCTTAAATAACTTTGTGCACACAATTTCTCATAAACTCATCTTGCCCCGCTGACCTGATCTGACCCGGGCTTCCCGGCAGATATCTCTCCTCTCTGAGCTCTCTCATCTCACTTTGAGCTTTAGTTGACCTTGGTGATTAGCTTAGCTGGTCGGCAGATGGTGGGTGGAAAGCTGGCTGAGCCACACTGTCACCAACTTTAGGGCTCAAGAGGGGGGCCCATGGGTGAGGATTATGATGCAGAGTCAGCGCTGGAAATGCGCGAGTGGTGAATATACAGTACAATAGAGCAGACGGTTGGTAGGCATGGGAGAAAAGATGAAATTGTCAGCGGGACAAAGAAGCTTGAGTATGACAGAGAAATGAAGGAGACTGTGCATTAAGGGAGTCATAGGGGGGCAGAGAACAGTGGGAGGGGGAGGTGGTGGTAGTAGTCCTGTCTCGGGCTCTGGGCTTTTTCTCTGTGGTGACAGGTGAGGGGGGACTCCTCTCTCGGGGCTTCTTGGCTGCCGATGGACTGCTGACCCTTTATCCCCCAGCATCTCGTAGTGCACTTCTGGAATGTGGTGGCCAGTGAGGGCCATTCCCTCAGCCACCCTCAGTGCATAATTGGTAACTGTGTTCCCAGTGTCACTTTTGCCCTTTGTCCCACCCTCAGTCTCCTGTGCTATGAGGCATCAGCCTTGGGAGCTTCTTTCTGTCCATTCTTTAGGGAAGGTGAATCTGACGTTTTCACCGTCTTCCGGGGAGGACTCACTGGTTCACCGGCGAGCTCGTGCAGTGATGGCTCCTTATACATTGCAACTGTGAGACAAAGATAATAGTTGTTAATAATTAAAGAGGTGATACATAACTAAAGATAAACTGATTTCAATTGTTCCAAAGTGACATAAAGGACACAAACCCTCTATAACTTTAGGCAGGAAGTGTGCAGCTCCTTTGGTCTTCTTTACCCGGTTGCCCTTCATGACCTGGCCATCACGATTGATACCGATATACCAGGAGCGGCCAGACTGGGTCTGGCGATACAGCATGGAGGAGTATGTAACGTAGTAGTTCTCAAACACACTCTCCTTGAACTTACACTCTGGAGTGAAGTTATCCTGGAAAGCAGAGGGGTGGAGGTGTATCCTCATTAGCAAACAAAGCATGAGAAGAAAAACAATGAGCAAATGTCACTGGAAAACTGTTTACTGTTAGCTTTTATGGTTCTTTGAACATGAACTCCAGTACATGTAAATGCACACTTGAAGAAAGTAATACATGGACATAAGCAGTGGAAAACATTAATTAGGTGGCTGTTTCCTGAGGGAAAGGATGGATAGAATTATATCTGGAGTTGTGTTTCTCTGAAAGCATGAACATCCTGCCCCTTTGGGAACAAGAAGACAAGAATGCATACTATACAATGAGGTATAGCATTAACATCTTTGCTAAACATAACACATCCCCAAAGGAAAAGAGCAGTAAAGATGAAAAGAACTGAAACTGACACCTACAACAACACAATAACAAATCAAATCTACACATATACATTATGTGAGGGAAAATTTCAAACTGTATCTAAATTCTGACGTCAAAATGCACACTGCATAAAAGGCATCGAAAGTTCAGAAGACAAATCTGCCAAGTCTTTAATGGTCAATAACCTTCCAAGCTTTTATGAAACATGTAGATTGGATTTTGGTATCAAACTACAAGGAATGTAAACTATTAGAATAATTTTATATGCAAGTGCATGTTTATTTGCTGCGTGTGTAGCCTACCACCACAGGTTTTTTTTCACATGTTATTGCTAGTGGAAATAGTGCCATGGGTAAAATCAAAGGTCACCACTATAGCCAAGTTGTCTGTGAGAACATGGTCTGCTAAAGGGAAGCATTACTGTATAGTTAAAGTGCTTTCTTAAAGGTTTTGTAAAAAATTTGTAAGGTCATGGGATCTATGTTATCATTATTATAATGAACAACACATGGTTATGGTTATACTTTTAGAAAATCAACTGTTAATAGAACCACTGAAGCCTCATTGACATCAAAGACCTGTAATCAGGGGCTGACACTGCTTTATTTCAGGGCACAAATAGACATGTCAGGAGAGCTGATACTTTGGTACCAAGTCAATGTCAAAATTTTGAAAATTCTGCCAGCACTTCTACAGTATTGTATGTCCCAAAGATGCCTTAGATATCATACTTGAAGTGTGATTCTTGTGGGACTGACAAAACCCTACAACAATCGTGGTCTGCAAGCAACTACAAAAGAGTAGAAAACTTTACAAAAGCAGGTGAATTGGCATCAGCTGTTGCAGTGACAGGTCTGCAGTGTCTAATGGGAAAACAAAATCAATCAATCTAAGCATCTCCAAAATACAGATCCAAATCTGTTTGCAGAATTCACTGTGGGGGCATTTCAATAATGAACTGGTATCAACATATTGTCATCGTGTTCATGTCCTGAAATGTTACCATTAATGTTATTTATTGTATCTGTGTGGGCTTGTTTAGGCTAGTAGTGCTTATAATGTAAGATGAGTGCTCACAGCATTAGTAGGCAACTGGCATCCCTGTACAATCTGTCAAAATATGATGAATTTTTAAATTGATATGTTCACACCATGGGTCTGCCACCACAACTGCTTGCACACTGGCTACATGGAGGAGTGGGCTTGTGTGTGTACATGTGTGTGTCCTAGCTATGAAATTTCAGGGATGGTGACATAGTAAAAGACAGAAAACACTGAATGAGCATGATATCACTCAGGTTTTTAATATAGACTACTCTCATGTATTGTCAATCGTCCACGACTGGTTAAATCTGAATAGACATTACAAAATCTAATTATCAAAACTTGGATCCAGTCCAACAGTTCAGCTAGTCATTGTAAATGATCACTTTCCTGCAGCACTTCCCCTGCCTCTCTGTCCTCAACATAAGGACTACTGAACCCTGCATAATGTTGACTGGTGATATTAACCAAGAGAGACAGATATACATCTCTCTTAGTCTCCATCAGGGTCTCGACAGGGTCCTTCCCCTGTCAGAGAGCAAAGCCAATCTGCTGGATTGATTAAGTGAGAGCAGCAGGGCAGAAATGGCTGAGTGCAGAATTTCTCTGAGACTCAAGACGACAGAAGAGGGCCAAAGGATCACAACTTGGCATAGGCAAGCTTTAATAAAGAGCCAAAAGTAGATTGAGAAGGCATGAGAGACCTCCAGTTTCACACTTATCACAGATCATCACCTTTCTCCTTCACTGGGAGGCATCATCTTTAGCTGAAATGACAGTTCAGGACTTTGTGCCCTTTCTACATCCACTCCTGTCTTTCTGCTCCACCACAGTTTATGCCCGTTTAACAGCTGTCTTCCCACCGTTAAAAAAAAATACAACAACATGCCCCTACCCTTAAGTCAACAAACTCTTCCACTCCCATCACCATCACATTGGAGAGCTATTTTAAGATCCTCTGACAGGTTTGATATCTTCTGCTGTGCTAACACAAAGAGGATGAGATCGATAGATGATCCGCTTCATTCATTATTAATCAGGCCAGAGAGCAAGAGGGTGGGAAGTGCGGGAGACAGAAGGGGAAAGGTAGGAGAGACAGGAAAGAGAGCAGAAGATCACTCAGAGAGGACAGAGGGGTTGCTGGGTAATAGAGGAGATTAGTAAGGGAGAGAAAGGGACCTGCTTCTTTGCATCTCCCACAGGACCAAAATGCCGGGCTGACAAGGGCTTTAGTTGCCAACACCCCACGATATGACACTCGTGTCCCTCTGGAAAGAGTACCCATCACTCCAGCAAAATACCCTTCAGCTCGACTTCTGAAATGACACCAATGATAACACTCTCCCAAGTCATCCTATAATTACCCTTCATAATCATTCCCCTGAAATAAGCCTAATGATAGAATCCACATCTTCTTAAGGTCTGGGGGAAAATATACCGAGAGAACAGACAAGACAATGAAATATATCTCCTTTTATAATAAATTGAATTTGTATTATAATTAGTGTTTCTGCTGTATTCACTAACCAGTGTTTTTCCTGCTGGAAAAGTGAAAACAGAATGGGTTTTGGCTGCGAAGAAATGCCACAGTAATTGGCATCTTAGATACAAATTTAAACTCAACTCACAATTTTCCTGTACACATACTGTACATCTTGATGGACTTGAGATTTGTAACGCTGACAAGGAAAGCAAACTAGTAACAATTTCTTGGGATTTAATGTACAAATGCCAAACAGATAGAGCAAGTAAGTAAATAAAAAATAAGACAAAATGAGTAGTATAGTTAAGACAGAGATTATCAAGGAGGATATGAGAGGGTGCCAGGCAGTCTGGAAACCTAAATGGTTTAATGTCCTCGGATTCAAACATTAGTTGTACTATGCTGACCTGACATCCTCATTACAATCACATCACTGCTGCTGGAAACAAAATTCTCAAGAAACACTCATAACCATGCACAAAGGCCAATATGCTTGTTTCCAGCTGATATAATGATGATGTTGTATCCCCATCTTTGACCTTGAGGTAACCTCCAGACCTCTGCAGAATTATAAAGACCACCCAGGGTGTACTCACTCCAACTGCCCGATTTACCTGTGCAGTTAAATAATTGCTGAAGATATGTTGAGTGTTGCACATTTCCAAGAGTGATGGCAGAACATTTCCACCTAAATGGTTGGTGCTCATACTAAAAATGAAATAAAAAGCTCTTTCCACTACTATGACTTATTTAGCGACTTGGACAGCGTCGCTTCCATGTGTTTCAAGCCAAAAAATGAATTTAAACGAAAGCAGATGAGAAAGGTAATATGTAGGCATTCGTGCTGAGAATCCCTAAGATGGGAAGAACCTTTTTATGATGCAGAGCACCGTCCCAACTGCCCCCACCAACCCCTCCACCCGCCACCCAACACACACCACCTCCTCCTTTATCCCTCGTGTCTGATTACATCTATTCTACCTGCTTCAGGAAGCTTAACTCTCCATGCCACCATACACTGGGATTGCACTTACTACTAAATAAGGACAGTGAAGTACTAATAAAACACACTAGAACTCATAGGACAGCATCTCCCTGACTCGACTAATGTCCTTCCCTGCATATAATTAGGATGTAAAAACTGAAATGAAAGTTATGACTGAAGAGATAGAAAATCCATGAATAATATTTAATATCTTGTTTACTTTCACTTCATCATGCATGCACAAGCATGAAATAAGAACTGATGCCCCTGAAAATGTAGCTCTATCTCTGGAATCCAATTTTTTTTTTTCTGACATGCAGTTATTTGCAGTCCCCTATGTAGACAGCAGGGGTCACAGTGTCATACAGGCTGCTTGCATCTATTGACTGTCCCACCAGCTCCCTAGGTAATCTATGGGAAGCTGTGAAATCTGCCCAGCTGCAGTAATCCCACCATATTCCCATTGTACTGCATTACTGCTGCAGCAAGCCACTGAAATGTGAAGCTCATTCACAACAATCCTAGGTTACACAAACACACATGCACATAATCTGTGTGCAGCGCAGGAAGCCACCAGCAGAGCATGTTGCTGATGTTGTTGTCGAGCCAGATGTAGATCCACCATGGCACGCCACGTTACGTAAGTCAATAGGGCCTAGGCGTGCTTATTAAAAGGGCTTTGCAGAGGATGAGACTGACAGTTAATACTGTCTAACACCACACATGTATGGTCTGGCTGTGATGCTTTATGATAGCCCAGGGAGGCATGATGCTTGCATGACAAGAGAGTGGATGATAATGTGCAGGGACACATGCCTCTGCTGTGTTGACTGACAGCTGGAAGGCTCCTGTCAATATTCAGCAGCTGTAAGGAGTGGTAACTGACATTCCCCTCTTCGACCCACAGTGACAGAGGTGACCAGCTGCACACTGTCTTTGCTTTTAATTTTCTGCACCATCATCGTCGTCCTCGTTGTCGTCGTCGTCATCATCATCATGTTTCATATCTCTACAAATCATAAGTGCTACACTCCATAGTATCCCTCAGACAATTTTGGAAGGAGAGAGCTGGTAAAATGTAGATCAGGAGCCTATCAGGAAGAATGGGTTTTGCCTTCCCTAAGTGCTCTTAATTGGCCGCCTGGCACAATGTCTTCAGCTATACGTTCCTCCACTCCATCTCTTTGCTCTTGCTCTGGCCAATTATTCTCTCTGCTACTTTTTCTAATGTCCACATTTTCTCCTGTCCTGTGATAAAAGTGATGCTATCTTGCCACTGGTGTTGTCCTGCATCCCAATGCAATCCTCCAATGAAAGGAATAGGGAGAGGACATAGCTTTTCAGCAAGAGGTCTCATGCTCTTTCTCTGTCATGTCGCATTTTCTATCTCACACAAATGCCACAGATCTATTGGATCACAAACAGTATTTTATTGCATTAAAGGTACACATACATACTGCAGTTGTTTGCTGTACCAGGCCAGAGTTGACCAGTCCAAAAAGGTTCTACCAGTTTTCATTGTGATACATTCACAGCTGTCTGTTTAGGACTTTAATGACCAAAGACCGTCTGCGGTGAAATTCTCATAAGCAGCTGTTGCCTCCTAAAACTGACACACCTTAATGTTACATGAACAACTTTATCTGTATTGTGAAAGTCCTGATCAAAACCTTTATGTTCATAATCTTAAATGACTAATCTGATATAAAATTTAAAATCTAACTAGAAAAATTGCAGCGCAATATGATCACTATGTTGGAATTATTGAAGGTCCACAAGTAATAGCTTGTTTAGTTATCGATTAATCTGACAGTCATTCCCTTCACAAACAGTCCAGAATCCAAATATATTGGATTTCCTATTAAATCTGATTAGAAATACAGCAAATCCACACAAATGGTAAACTAGGAATTAGGAAAGTTTGGTGATACTGCTTTAGCTTTAGGGTTAGGGTACATACAGTAGTTGCAATTTAGAGCAACAAACCAACTAATCAATTGCTGGAGCTCTGGGGCCGTATTCACAAAGAATCTTAAGGTTAAAAGTAGCTCCTAAGGGCCGAATAGAGAGCCTAAGCGGAAGCAGGAAGTAACGGCGCCATGGGACCTCAACTCTGAAAAACTCGCCATTCAAATGAATGAGACTGAAAATTTTATTTCGTGATCCGATTGAATTGCGCCATGAGAAAAAAATATGTCCTCTACCTGTTTAAAACATCACGTTTCATGAAGATAAATCAGCCGTTTATCGTAAAACGGCAACAGAAGAATGTATTTTGTGTAAAGACCGCTCTACGGACTACAGATCTGTGTCCCACAGAAAATACGTCACCAACTGACACGGGAAAGGGCGGCATTTGGTGTGTGACGTCACCTACGCGACTTGTAGTCTTTCTGGTTACGGATTCTTCTGAATTTTATTCTACAATAGCTTTACAACAAACTGCTGATTTCTCGGGATGAAACGTGATGTTTTAAACAGGTAGAGGACATATTTTTTTCTCATGGCGCAATTCAATCGGATCACGAAATAAAATTTTCAGTCTCATTCATTTGAATGGCGAGTTTTTCAGAGTTGAGGTCCCATGGTGACCGTTACTTCCTGCTTCCGCTTAGGCTCTCTATTTAGGAGCAACTCCTAAAAAAAGTGGGCGTGTCAGTCTTAAATTTAGGACTCCTAGTTTTTTAAAATGAGAGTAATTCACAAAGTATTTTAGGCCTAAAAGTAGCTCCTAAGTCTGGGAGAGCTTAAAAGTCCTCGTGAGGACTCCTAACTCAGTAAGACCTATTCACAAAGAATCGGAAATGGCTGCAGCCAGGCAAATGTATGGAGGACTGCGAATTGCTGCAGAGGGGGTTGCTGGAGCACCTGCCCCTTTGCCCTTTGATGCCCAACGTGCCTTTTGTCTGTGTTTTTTTTTTTTTTTTTTTCATCTACAACATTTTCGCTATAAAACGGGAGTAGTGACGGTGACGGACTGTCCAATATAGGCGTCACAACGGTCGGACCAAGGTAACTGCGACCCCTGCGATGCAGTCATGCTGATGTGAGCCAAAAATATTTTTTAAAAGTTGGTGGGTGCGCTAGACACATATATCAGTTAGTAGTAATAGCTCACGTGATAGGGCAGCTCCCCCAGTAAACTAAACTTGTTGTCAGTTTGGGTTCGAATCCTGCTATAGGCCACAAATGTGGGTAATGCATTTTCTTTTCTCATCATTATTATGATCACCATATAATATTAGGGCTGTCAACGAATGTGAAAATTAAAGCAGAAGTAAGTGATATATTTGTGTTAATATAAGTCTTAAATAGTTATATCTTCCGACAGCAATCACTTACATAGAGTGTTTGGACCGAAACACGGGTCTGTCAGTCACTCTGCTCTGCTCTGAGCCCAGGAGAAAACATTTATCGTATCCTACAGTTTTTATCCAATGAGGAGAGAGAACGGCATGCAGGGCTGTGTGTGCAGCCAAGGGACGCCGTGAATGTGGCGACGCAGGGACGAGGACTGTTATGGTGCGTTCAAGGAAACTCGTATTTTTCCGACCGTGAAGTCGTACCAGTTCGATCTGGTACGAGTTAACCGGTCGGAAGTTACGAGTGGCCGTTATAGTGACTTTCACAGGTAAAACAGGTCGGAAAAACACGAGTGGGTTGCCTGGAACGCTACAAAGTCGTAAGTTGTGACTTGAAGCTGTAATTTACTATTTCAAAAGCCTGCCTGGAACGCAGCATTAGCGAAAACGACCGGACCACTTACTTCTGCTTTAATATTCAAATGTGGAAAAAAAAAAACCAGCGGCTGCTTTGCGAGTGTGCGCACTGACCCTCATAGGAGTTGCAGTTGCACAGCGGCGTCGGCACTCAACAACCAATCACCGCGTTGAGCGCCTCGAATTCGTGCACGAGAATTGACGTAATCCATAGCAACAGGGCGTCACCAGGGCGTCACTCTTACTCTGCTCTTAGTGATTTATCCTTAGTAAGAGTCGGTCTCAGCGGCTTTGTGAATAGCTTTTAAGAAAAAACTCCTACGTAAAAACTTTTAGCGCAAGTTAGGAGCACTCCTAGCGGTAAGATAAAAGGCTTTGTGAATACGGCCCCTGGTCTACAGACACACTACTACTTGCAGTTGTACAGAATGGAGCGTCTTATCTCACATGTTCTTGTGGAATACTATAGGTGCGTTCACACCGGACCTTTTATTTTTGTCGCTGTCACTCCAAAATATCGTTCTGTCGCTCAGCTGCAGTCGCTCATCAGTTTGGCGCAATTCAACAGATCACTCTGATGACGTCATTCAAGCGATTTCAGTGAATTTCACCTCGCTCTGAGTCGCTCTTCTCTTCCTGTTTGTATTGGTCCAGCACGGCTGACATTGTACCTGCTGCCGCCGTTTACCTGTTGTGGAAGTCCCACAAGTGGCGTACAACGTCAAGCCGGCTTTGCTCTTCCGGGCCGGTAGAGTTGTATTATGTTTCCAATGGTTTCAATTAGGGGTGTAACGATACACAAAAGTCACGGTTCGGTATAGGGCTGTTCGATTAATCGATTTAAAATCGTAATCGCGATTATTTGGCTAGGACGATGTTAAAAACGTGAAATCCTAAAAATCAATTTTTTTACTCTAACTAGGGTAATTACGGTAAACCCCCGTTCATGAATCTGCGCTGCGCTGAATTACCGTAATGACTGCCGCCTCCTTCCTCCCATCACGCGCTCCCACTGCTCTCCCCACACACTGTAAACAAGCATGTCGGCATTCTGCTATGACCAGCGAGGGTTTCATTGCCAAAAAGACCAACAGCCCTTTTCCACTACACAGTTACAGCTCTACTCGGCTCGGCTCGGCTCGGCTCGACTCGGCCGTCATATCACAGCGGTACTGTGATATGACAAGGATTTTCTAAG
The DNA here is from genome assembly GCF_905171665.1 of Trachurus trachurus. Lineage (NCBI taxonomy): Eukaryota > Metazoa > Chordata > Actinopteri > Carangiformes > Carangidae > Trachurus > Trachurus trachurus. Next base: position 11,905,325 of record NC_139903.1, on the reverse strand, counting down.
TTACAGCTGAGTTCTTCAGCGGGGGCGGGGTCGTCATATAACAGCGGCTACAGCCGCGTCGTCTCGATTACGGACCGCGTGGTTTTCCACACAGCAGACATTTAACTCAGGTGACAGAATAACAACAGTTTGTCGGTGTGTTTTTACTGTAAAATGAGCGGTATTGATTCTCGTGACGGATGTATGGTCGGACGTCGCGCTTGCGACTCTTCTGGTGACAACGCTCTGGCCAATCAGTGGAAGGCAGTCAGTTGACGTCACGTAGATAGATAGATAGATAGATAGATAGATAGATAGATAGATAGATAGATAGACAGACAGACAGACAGACAGACGTGCTTTATATATTGCATATTATTTTGAAAAACTGTTTTGTATTGTGAAACAAAGTTTTGAATAAAAAGGATAGATAGATAGATAGATAGATAGATAGATAGATAGATAGATAGATGTTTTTTTTTTTTTTAATTAGACTCTAGGTCCATTTAAAAAGACACAAACAGCACACAAAATAGTTTGTCATTTAACAAAAAAATCGTAATCGTAATCGGAAATCGATTTTTGAGAGAAGAAAATCGAGATTTTACTTTTGGGCAAAATCGAACAGCCCTAGTTCGGTACGTACCTCGGTTTTGAGGTCTCGGTTCGGTTCATTTTCGGTACAGTAAGAGAACCAAATGCAAAACATAAATTTGCTTGTTGTTTATTAGGAATTTTTCTAAACCAAATTTACATGTTTTAGTCAAATGTAATTATTTTACTCACCTACTAATGTTATGTTATAGGTACATTCTGTCCCTGATACAAATAAACTTATTAAGCTAAACTAAACCATTATACAAAATATGAAAAAAAATATAATACTGTTGTAAAGTGCTGCCTAATAATTTCAACAAATTATTCTCAAATTAACAAAACGTATAAAATAAGCCTTACAATGAATAAAATATTCACAAATAAACAAAACATAAAATATGATTTAAAAAAAAAAATTCTCAACACAACTTTTTTTTTTTTTACATGCAAGTGACGGACTGCTCATAGGGCAATGTGGGCAAATGCCACAACGGCTGCCTGACGATGCAACCGCTCGGCCGCAAATAAATAAATGAATGAATAACACGGATCATCACGATCGGCACAGTGCGTAGTGTCAACACAGCAGCGACATGCGCCTTCTCTGGGCGCATCTGCAGCAGATCCACAGCTGCTGGAGCTAGTGCGCAACACAGACACACACAGAGAAGAGAGAGCGAGACAGACGGACAGAGGGACAGGCAGACAGACAGAGAGGAGATAGGAGCCACAGCCCCCACCTCCACTCCTACAAGCAGGAAGGGTCTTCAAGCCTCTGTTTTCTCGCTAGCGGTAGTATTAGCGGTAGCATTAGCGATAGCGATAGCCACGACGTAAACGGGCTGCACGTGTTGCTGCAGGCGGACTGTAAACACACACAACTCCTGTACCGAAACGCACTCGTTCTCAGCGCTGTGCCGAACCGAACACCCCGTACCGAATCGGTTCAATACGAATACATGTACCGTTACACCCCTAGTTTCAATAGTTGTCATAGTTACGCATAGATTACGGCAGCCAATCAGCGCTGAGCGACAAGTGACTGACGGCCAGAGACTTGGGATTTCTCATCTCGAAAAATCACTCTGTCGCTCGGACCCCCAGCGATTTTTGCATTGACTTAATATGTAAATTTGTCGCCAGCGACAAAATAAAAGGTCCGGTGTGAACGCACCTTATATCATATTATACCACTAGCACCTCGAACCAAAATAAATCACATTTACCATCTTTGGCCCTTCTCAGCAAGGTGTTACACAGCCAATTCAAAAGGCTCACTAAACACACAACTGATTGAAGTTATTCTTGGGTTGTACTGATCATATTAGTGATCAAAGAGCATCAGAATTATTGCTGTTATCTCATGCCGTTGTCAGCAATATTTGATGATATTGGGCAATATTTGACTTGTTTCCCCATTAATGTAGTATTTTTTTGTATTGAATTAATATTACATTTAATTTGCTGTGCCACAGTTTCATTTACATAACCACATATAACCAATGCTTGCAACATGCGCACACGCATACTCACACTCCAACCAGCTGATTGTAATCAAGTGCTGCTTGTTGTGTGTAGGTGCTGCGTGATTAAACAGAGCAGAGGAGATCGACAGACACAACACATCATTTAGTTGGTTTCTTATTTTGCTGTTTCTCAGGGTTGCAAATACAACTTTTGGACAGTCAGTGATGGAGACACATTTATGCTGTGCAAACATGCTGTTTTGGTCATTACACCTATTGTCTCTTGCTTGTAGCATAACAAAATGTCAGCCATGATAAAGGAGAGTGGAATCAAGGCAACAATATTTACAGCAATGGGCAAAGCTTATGACTAAATCTTAATTGCTCCTGTGACCTTGTCAACAGTCAGTACAGTCTCCTTGAACACAAACCCTATTCTCTGTCTCGCTCTCTTACACATTCTCTCTGTCTATGAGGAGTTTTCCAGAGCACATAGATTATAAAATGGGGCAGGAAAGAGCCAGGCTCTATTTTTGTATCAGGATCAGCCATTTCCTGTTGTTAACTACAGGTAGTGAAGCTGAGATTTATGTCTGAGGCAAAGCAACAGTGGACTTCCTCTGCTCGTTTGCCTAGCCTGGACCAACAGCCTGATCAGTGTGTGTAGGGGGGACGTGAGATGGGGATTCAAGGGGGATTTGTGAGTTATTCAAGAGAAAACAATAACCACCAGTAAGCGGCAGAGAAGGTACTATATGCCAGGAAAGAAAATAGCTGGACAGATGTGACTATAGTTACTGTTAGTCAGCTCAGCTTCTCTGAGAGTGACAGCAGTGTGCTTATTTGTCATAAATGAAGCCATTTCTTGTCTGTGTCACATACTCTTTGGCATGCTTTTAAATGTGAAAGCAAGTATGAACATGCTCTTAGTGAGCAGAGATAGGTTTAAAGGGCCATATCATGCCACCTGCACTCCCTCTCACCAGCAAATTAGCGCGCTAGAGACACTACAGAGAATAATATGAGGTCATAAAATCAAACATGCATGATATAATACAAGAAGACAGCTGTTTTGCACCACCTATATCCAGTCATTTCTGTGTGTGTGTGTCGGAGAGAGGAAACTCTCTGAAAGAGGTCAGTGTGGGATTCAGTGCAGCTATTGACTGGTACTGAGGAAATCCCTTCTCCTCGCTGTTCACTGAGGCAAGGCACCGAAGTCTAATGCATGCTAATCAGGGGCTCAGGAGATAATGTGAGATGGCGTATTTGCCATAATTCAAGATTTAACTCACATATATACACATGATGCTCGCTCCTTTACATCTCATAACCATAAAACCACTCGTTAATTCACTGCTTTGTCCAAACCCTCTATTGAAAGCAGCACAAAAATAACTGCTAAAGATACGTATAGGCCAATGCAACAGATTAATCTCATCTCTTATAGACATTTACATGGGTGCCCACTGCCTACTAATCTGCACAATAATAACATCCTATTTTGATATTTCAATTTCATGTATGTTCAACAACAGAGTGTGAGAATGATCTCATGATTCACAAAGGGTAAAAAAAAATGGGTAGGATTTTCTAATATAGATTAACTAACTGAATATTATGTCCCAAAGAACATCAGGTGGGATGGTGAGAAGGTTTTGGATGGAGGTGTAAAGATGTACATTGTGTCAACACATGCTTTTTTCAGGAGTTGGATCAATGTCAGATGTGTGAATAGTCAAATGTTGCTATAATAATCAACTGTACAGCCATGGTGTACAGTGTTATATCACTCTGTCCAGGTCACTGATTGAACTGACCATCCTCAAAGACACATTACTCGCTGACTTGGTCTTCAGTGCTTTTCTGAATACCACCCTAAAGCAATGTTACAAGTGCTGTCCAAAGTGCTGATTAGTTTGTACCCTTGAAACTGAGACTTGCTCTATCCAAGGAACTGGAAGGACTGCGCTCCTGAGCTGGAACTAGCACAGTCCAGGAAGTAAACAAGTGTTCTTAAGGACAATGCCTGCAGCTAATAGCACCTCCAACTCTGGATTCTACATTGTAGATTTTGCTTAACTTGCAACTTTACTGAGTAAACTTCTTATGGCTAATTGCCTGACACGTTATTAGGCATAATTGAAATTATACTCAAGAGCTAATGAAGTGTTTTGCAGCATTGAATAAATTAGACAAAACAAGTTGTGATACTAACAATCTCTCGTGGGTATTGCACTTCAAAGAGGTCTGTCTCTTTGTCACCCTCCTGCTGCTGCCTCTCACATCTTTGTTTTCTACCTTTGTTATATGATCAGTTTGATTGGAAAGTCACCTGGAACCTACAGTATCCAATGTATGTTCATGCTTTTAAAAAGAATCAACCAGCAACAGATTTAGTGCATTTCTTCAACATCAGACACTCATTCTTAAGTTTATTACAAAAATGTCATCGGAAACCGGTGTGTTGATGTTTGTTCCAATCACTCAGATGAAGAAGACTGACTAAATACAATTTTAATGCCTTTACAGTTTCATTTACGTTTGTAGGACCACTAACTTTCACCTGCCCTGGAACCAAAACCTGCCAGAGGTTCCTGCAGTGAGGAGACCCCAGATTCTCCAACAGCCCCAGACATGTTCCCTAGTTAACACGGGTGTCTCCTTGTCTTTCCAATACTAATTGGAATACTCATGCAGGTAGTCTGGCAGGATGTCATCCTAGCTTTCACTCCCCATCCCATCCCCTGTGTATCACCTTTCTCTCTCAAACGCTCGTGTACACCTGCACACAAAGCCAAAACACATGCTGCATCTTTCAGTTTTCCTGATAGTCGATAAAATCCTTAACAATTAACTATCTCTGCTTTAGTCTGGCACTGCCTACATTACAACAATTAGATATATGTGCACACAGCACATACAGTATATATAGCTCATGTTAAACTGGTGAATAGTGTTATACATGGTAGTTTTCTGACTCTTCTTCCTGACACTGTTCTCCTATGATATAATCCTGAAATAGGAGACACTGCTGAATATTTGAATGCAACTGACAGACGGCTGAACCTCAAAATAGTGCAGATATCAGGACCTTATACAGCAAAACATGAATCTATATCCTAACCTGAACACAAACATTAGCCAAATCACATCACATATGGGGTTTTATCAGAAACATAATAGTTCAGAAATGAAAATTGGTTTCTTCGGTTCAGTGTATATACACATACATACCGAAGTGTAGAGGTATCCTTCACTATTCATGGCAAGGTACAACCCTGTCTTTGCCCCCTGGATTGCCACAATCCGCAGTCCCACTGGAATTAAGTTGAACTGTGCTAAATTGGGGAATAAAGTCAGAAAGAGAGAAAGAAAGAGAAGAAAAGCGGAAGTCAGAGAAGACTGAAACTGTAATACTGACAGAAAATGCTTTCCTGTCGTTAGAGGTTCAAAGGCTGAACGGCTGCAGGATCAGTGCTGCATGCTGTAGCCCTCTTTAGCCCAGATGCTGTGACCTCTTGAAGTTGAAGTTTATGTAAACACGATGCCATGTCACCTTCACCATACTTTCCACTGGCCCTGAGCCTGACTAATAATGGGGATCTGTTCCACAAAATAGAGTGTAGAGCAAAGACAGAAGTGTCAGGTAAATAAAGAAACTGGACCTGTTAAGGCTCAGCTCATCATGAAATAATGACGATAGTTGAGTGAATAAAACAGTAAATCTGCCACTATGAAACTGAATTTTTGGGGCTTGTGCTTGAGTCTGTAAGGTCAAATGGACAACTCAAAGAAATGATACTACCAAGAGAACACTGCATACAGTAGTTTCTGATCTGAAAACCAAATTTAGATCGCTAAAGGTCAGGATAAACATCTTTTTAGAAGCACTAAACTCAAACAGCAGCCTCGCTTTTTTGTGGTTTATGAAAGCAGAGATTCAGCGATTTTAGTTTCCTTGGCTAAAATCTGTCTTGTAATATCCGTTTATCCTTCTTTTTTTTAGTCAAAGTCAAGTTCAGATGTTCCATCTTTTATTTATTATTAACTGCTACACTCTCCTTTTGTCATTAATTCTCTGTAAGGGCCGATTCATTTGCATGTTCATAATAAAACACTGACCCTATTAAATGATCTATGGAGACCACTTAGAGGGGGGGACTCTCTCTCTCTCTCTCGTATATTATTGTTGATGGTCATTATCCAAAGAAAAGCAGCGATGTTGGCGGTGTGTACCAGTTCAGTAGTGGTATAGGAAGAAGAGCTGCTTTTCCTTAGCTTGCTTCTCAAATCTGGATATGTGTAGTGGGTTCTGGGTTGATGGTATTATTCTCAGGGTCTGATTACGTTTGATCTTTATCTCATATTTTCATGGTTGTTCTTGTTCGTCTACTGCTTACTTTGTCATTACATGTGTTACAAGTTACAAGCTTTGTGGCTTTTCCACACGTGCTATGGAAGTTCTACGATGATGGCTGTATACACGCTTGTTGCTTGTAACCATCATGTGAATTTGAATTCCAGAAACCAGAAGAATTCAGATATACATCAGGCAGAAAACAGACCTTTGATTGTCAGCCAATTGACTTATAATACTGAGCTGTAGATCCATAGGAATCATCATCTGTGATATTAAACACAGCAGTGGTACAGTAGATGTAAGTTATGAAAGCCTTTGTGAGGCACTTTTAAAAGAGAACAAGGGTAGCCTACATTCAATTGCCAACATTCATAGACAGTCTGATAGAATATTCCTTCCTATTTAGTTGGAACAATTTGGACAGATAAACTGACAAAATCCTAATTTCAGCTGCAGGGACCAATAGCATAGTGAGACACCTACTGTGGTTATGTTCACTGCATACAGTACAGCATAAACTTTGCCAAAGTTGGAGATTTGGCTCCCAGTGAGAGAATTATCTGTTCCATATACTTAAGCTGAAAACTGCAGGTGTTCTACGACTCAGTTCCTGTGACTGGTGCTTGAGACTCAACTGTGAATAATTTGATTAAAATTACACAACACGACCAGGAGCAAAGACATGTAGGCTTTATACTAAAACAAAAAAACAACACACTCACAAAATGAGCTGCTTTCATCCCTTGTGCTGTCCATGGTACCGTCAGGCTGCATCTGCAGGTAGTATCCATGTTGGCTGTATAGCCGGGTAACAATGCCTTTGAGCTGTGGCTCTGCAAGGGAGCACAGGAGAACAACATTATTTTTGACAGGTACCGTGGTGAGATGTCATGAGCAGAAGTCATGTTCAGTGATTTACAGAACCTAGAAAAGACATGGAGTTTTATTGTGTGCAACATTTGAAATCATAACACAGTTCAGATTTGTTTTTTTTTGGGACCAAGTATCAATTTATTTTTTTAGACATTAGACTTTTATTGTCACTTGTTAGGGAAATTATTTTCCACATGACCAAAGCAAGCACACAAAAACACACATATTACAACACATTTCATTCATTTCAATTGTTTGATTTGAAATTTTGTACTGGTGTGTGAACATTACCTCCAACAAACATCAGCATGTTAGCATTGCCATTGTACACATGTGAGTTTGATGGTGCTACCATTTAGCATAAAGCAGTGCATCCTAACAGAGCTTGAATACAATGCGCTCAGCTTTGGACATATTGTAACCATCATGCAGTGTTAAACTGGTCTGAAACATCACATACAAATGTTGTGAACTCACACAGTGTCAGTGTAGGATATGGTAATATGTAGTATCTTTCTTTAGGTTCTGCTCTTTCATCTCAAGTATATAAATAACAAAAGCACAAACTGCCTCACGAATCAAAGTCACATGAAAGGCATCTTTGTAGCGGCTTAAGGGAGTTTTACTGGGAGGGAAGGTGCTTGGCAGAACAGATGATGATTGATCTCTGCTTGCTATTTATGTTGTATATTTCTTGTAAGATGAGACTTCTTTGAGGTGGCAAAATGTAGATATTTTAAGCACAAAAATTATAGGTTTTCAGTATTCAGTTACACTGCTTTGTTAATCAATTGCTGTTGGACTTACATGTATGGGATAATTCATCTAGCCCTGGAGTTTTATAACATACAATGACATAAATATACAATTAGCTGCTGAATAAAATGCATCTATAAATTGAGCAAATGCATCTTGTCCACACCCGTAGTATTTTTAGCCAGGGCCATCAGAGGATGAAGTCAAGTGAAAGAGTAAGTCTGTCTACCGCTAAATAAAAGATATATAATCAGGGGGCTGGGTGGCGGTGGAGGAAAGGATGGAGGGTGAAGAGACAGGTTGAATGTTTCATGAGGGTAGTCCCTGCAGTCTACTTTGCGTTCATTTGAGAAACAGACAGCATCTTTACAGGAGTTCTTGGTGCCGCCCCCGTACCCTATAGCCTTTACTCCTGCGTATGTGTTGTGGAAATGTAAGTTTTCTCGTCGTCTTAGCTCTTCAGCTCACCGCCTCTTCAGCCTGGCTGCTCAGCCAGCGAGGAGGACCCCACAAGTCCCTTGACTTAGTGTCAAGCTCAGTCACTTAGTCTGGTCAGGCCCAGTGATGTGACAAGTCTCCCTAAAGCATTAATAAGGGAAATGAAACATGGATGAAGAAGCAGTTTATAACGGAGCCTCTGGAGGAGTGAGGGCCACCTGGGAGTCCCTCCTCTGCTAAACTCCATCCTCTCCCTCACACACACACCTCAGGGAGGGACCTAGGGCAATGCACAATCTGCTTGTCTTCTTCGGACTAGCACAAGGAGCAAGAGAGTGGCAGACGATGGAGGAATAAGATCTGTAGGACTATTTCCCTAAGGAAGTGTGCCAGGGTTGAAACATCAGTGAAACTGTGACCTACTCCCATTGTTACATGCATGCATCTTCAGCACTCCCCATCCTCTCTTTTTCAAAGCTGCCTGTCAAAACATGTCAGTATCTGTTCTCATGCAATTTCTTTTCTTTTTCTTTTCCCATTTCATATTCTTTGAGTTATGTGTGCTTTCATCTCACCTAATAACATCATACATCATCCAATCAGAGCAGGGAAGCCGTTCATTACTTGTCCCCACAGATGCAAAAGAGAGAGATGAGAAAGAGAGAGAAAGAAAGGGAAATAGAAAGATCAGGGAGGAGAGAAGTGAGCAGAGGGACGGTGAGGGAACAGGGAATGAGATGATACTGTCATTTCATTAAGAGTGATGGCTGTACGTGCTCGAAAAAGCACATTCAGACAGAAATTCAATAGACAGCTCTTGCAATATGTTTGCAATCAAAACTCCCTTGCTCGTTGTCAGGGACACTAAAACTAATGTTTCACTTAGCAGAGCTGGCTCTAACTTCAAAATCCTCATCCCAACACCAACGCAATAAATTCTGATCCAGTATAATGAAAGTGTGCTTCCAGCAAATGTCGTGTTTTACTGCTGCCGCATCACAGATTCAAAGATGATGAAACAAAAAACAGCTTCCATTGACTCTTGCCACCTTATTACCATACAGATATTCCAAATGTGAACTATTTAGGCCCAAAGTTATATTTTCTGCTCTACAAGTCATTATGTGTTTGTCAGTGCGTGTGCGTACTATTCTAGTCATTTTGTTGTTGTGGTTATGTTGGATACGTGAATGTTTTTCTATATATAATCCATTCTGATCATCGATTTACATCCACAATGATTAGTCGACTGATGGAAAATTACTCAGGAACTATATTGGCAATGGAAAAAACAAAACAGAAATTGTGACGCCACCTCAGCTACCTAATATGAAGACTCCTCTTCTCTTTGTAGTACATTTGTAAACTGAATATCTTTGGGGTTTGAACTACTGATGTAACAAAAAGCATGTTTAACTATTTTAGACAAAGCCATTCAATTTAGTTGGGAAAAGTGAATATAATGAATACTTGTGCAGCCCCAAACTGATTATCATTTTCAAGCAAAAATTTGTGACATGTGCCAAACATTTTCTGATCCAGCTTCTCAAACTAAAAACTTTAATTGTTATACATTTGTAAACTTGATATGTTTGGGAATCACACCAAAATTAAATATTTGAAGATTGTCATGAGTACTCTTTTTGACATGTAATGTAGATGACTAATCAAATGCAAATGCAGATAAAAAAAAACAAAAAAAACCTATCCCTAACTATGATCAACACAGCTGTAGTTGCCTGTACAACCAATAAAATATAGTGTCGACTATTGTGACTTCAATTTTTTTTTTCTTACAAGTTTGCTGGAGGAAATAAATGATGACATCATGTACTGTGTGTTCATCATAAATTGTTCTTGATTTTGGTTTGGACAGACAGGTCCATAGGGCCATGACTTTATTCCAGAGTATGATTTGAATACTTAAGAAAGTTCTGTCCATATGTGTTTGCATCTGCCATAAACTTCTGAGGCTCTTTTTTTGGCTCTAATAATTCAGCGCAGCAACAAGGCTTTTAACGACATGCAAATGAACAAAACTGTGCATAATCATAACACTGACTCAACTCGGTGTCATCAAATAGCAGAGACGAACTACATCCCCATGCGTATTCTGCCAACTGCTCCCCTCTCACTATCTTGACAGCATCTGTGTCTGCATAATGTGTCCACGCGCGCACACACACACACACACACACACACACACACACACACGCACACACACACACACACACACACACCAGACTCCATTTTTTTCTGTCTTTGTTTTTAACGTTGCAGTATGTTGGCATCAGGAGTGTATACATCAAGGCTTCAACAAACATGTCACATTGTTGCCTGAGTAACGTTGCCCTTTCATCATCTTCATTCATTCATCATCAAATACAGAGTGAAATGGAGTACACATCACACAGACACAAACACACCTCCACCAAGGTCAGATTTGTCTTTTGAAGGAGTTAAAGGCTGGAAAATACATCTCTATAAAAAAGACACTGTACTGAAGATTGGTGTGGGCCTGCATATTCTCTCCCCCTTCACACATGTTACTGTACAGCATAGTTCATGTCAAGTCAATGTTGTGGGTTTATATTTTCAGCTATATATTTTTCTTTTGACAGGTAACAGTAATGATTTCTGATATTGTGAAAAATATTGCACATGGAAGGAAATATTGCAATATTGCAATTCAATAGTATTGAATACTGGCCCAAGCCTATATAGCAGAGCTGTCAGGCCAAAGGCCCAACGATTTTCTTAACTGGTAGTCATTAGTTGAAGCCATTAGACAGGTAGTTATTGCATGTTCATTATATTTCTTAAATTATTTAAATATATATTTTGGGGCCAGTGGAAAATAGTAAGATTGTTACCATTGTGCATCATCACGGAGAAATACAAAACCGTCATAATAAGCACTAGTGGAAATATAAATTTTTATTGTGTCATCATGAATTGAGTTGTCTGCTAACAACACCGATGAAGTGTCCTCCATAACCGATGTGTATGTAATTGTTGCTTCTGTTCATAGTAAAAGCTCCATGGCCTGTTGATCATTTTAGTACGAAATATAGCCAGATGGATGAAATCAAATCGCTCTGTTATATTACTACAATATAATCCTGGGTTCAGCCATTTAAATGATGACTGACTTTTTTCCCCCTGAAACCAACTGATGAGTCAAAACTTGGCCAAAGCAATGGGCAATATCTTTCACTAGACCTTCTGCACCTCATAAATGTCTACAGAAGTCGTTCTGTAAATGTTTTTGCAGGTTTGCAGCTTTCTGCAGGTGGTTCTCCTCGTAACGAGTAAACTACACTTTGTGCACAGCATTAGTGCAGTCTTTCTTCAAACATGATTTCTTTGTGCCCAACCCACACAAGAGTGAGCGCATGTTACGATTGCAAACCAACTTTTTTTTCTTTCACAAGCCCTGAAGAAGTACACTGACAGATAGTGACACACTGTGACAGCAGTCTACCTCAGGTTGGATTAGCAAAGCACACAGACTTGTTTACATGAGCAAAAAGCCTGTGTTTGTATCATGAGGGTGCATAGTGTGCACATGTAGCCTCCACTGCTCCACAGGGGTAAACAGAGAAGATGATAACTCGGAAAAGCTACTGACTCAAAGGTCATGTGTACTGATTTGGGTATGGTAGGGCATACTTGTAATCAAACAGTAAGAGCATATTTTATATGGCAGAGGGCCAAAAGCAATCATAGTTTTATGAGATGTACCCAAAACAAATGTAATGTTTGTTTTTCTAAAGTATTTCTCTACAACTTCTTACTTCTTTACTTCTTCAGAGAACATTTACCACAGACTCAAATTTGTCTAACAGCTGTAGTTACCTTTCAGAGTAACATTCTACATTTTCAAAAACACATAAGGTAATGAACTAAGATACTTTTCTAAGATGTTTAGACAAAGAAGTATCTTGGGGTCCATTTTGACATTTTAGTTATAACAAAGTAACTGTAAATCTCTCAAATATTGGATAAAGACAGATGCCATAGAGTTATGCTAATTTTGCAGAGTTGGGCCCTATCTCATGACCAGACACTCGAGCCACACCACCAAACTTTAAATTTGATATTAAATTGTTGTAACAATGTTCTATAGATCACACAACACAATAAAAGACTTATTCATATTCTGTTGATTAAATTAGTCATTTATTTGCCATACTTTCCATTGGACATCGTACAGCTAGAAATGATCCTGGCTAAACGTTATCACATGGCTGATGTACTGTACAGTCTGGTCACAGGAGGACATTTGTCTCTTTAATAAGTACCTCTGATACTTTTATTTATCTGGTGATAATTATGTAACACAGAGTCCCATGCTGTATAGAACATAACTACAACCATTATATATTAGCAATAACTAATCTGCAGATTATTTCTTTAATTAGCTGATCACCAAATATCATAAAATGGTGAAAATGCCAGTGACAGTTGAGCGAGAAATATTGAAATGACTTGTTTTATCAGCATCTGCAAGAAAACTTTTGACATTTTTACTTGACAAATGGAATTTTTTGTCAGTTATCAAAAAGATTGCAATTTTTTTTTTGCTTCCTCCACTAACCGATAAAGCAACCAATCATTTCATCTGTTGTGTGACTACAGTGTATGAAATGAGTGAAAATGCACCTGACCAGAGACTATGTTGGCAATAAAAGTCTTGTGGATAATTTAATTCTTTGCTCTTAGGGTGGAGGATAGGATATTTTGTTCAGTGGGCAAAGACTTCATTTATTTATTCATTTATTTGTCAGCTTTTATGTAATAAACAGTAACCATACAGTCTTCTTCTACGTCAGTTGACTGTTAATGATCATGATTAATCCCACCATATGTATCCTGTCATCTAGGGCGAGGTACATCCCCGTAGTCCTGTAGTTAAAAGAACAGCAGGGATTGTACATTACCTTTCAGGGTGAGCACGCCTACATCTGCTTTGCAGAAATTTGGCTAAATATGCCAGAAACACAACCTGCAGCCTCGGCTGTCCTGGGTATTTCCCGTTGAGAGGAGAGTGACTACATTCATCACTCCTGGGACACGTGTGGGCTTGAGTGACAGAACACATTCGCTGATCCAGGTCAGTGGAGTGTGGGTCAAAGAGAGCTCCGTGTCTGTTTATGTACATCAGCACACAGGTGTTGTCAGCACACCCGACAACATGTTGACTCATCAGCAGGCCTTTTTCCAAGTGACCTCTCTACACATGAGCAAAAAAGAAGCAAGTGTGTGTACAGAGAGAGGGAGAGCCTTGAGGGATGTTGTTGTAAAAGATCATTTGAAAATTGAAAATTGCTAATATATTAAAACAAAAATAAAGATTCAATACTACTGTATAGATTTTATAAGCTCAATGACAATTTGCTGTGGATCTTTTACATTGAGGAGAAATATTTAATTCAATATCTTGGGAGAGGGACTTTGATGGGTTAAAAAAAAAGAGTACTAAGTTTTTTGAACAATTTACAGATTATACCCATAAGAGCTTTTTGTTTATTAAATTGGATTTGTCTTTAATCCCAGCAGTAACTGATGTATGGTCTACACAGGGATGCCTCTCATCAATTTACATTTAGAGCTGATAATCATTTTGAAAATCACCTGGGGGAGACTGGAGCCGAGTCCTACAGTAAAAACCATTCACACAGCAATTATGTATGTGTCTGTATAAATGAGGTCAGTGCACATAAGAACCCAAGGTAATCACTGTATGCATCACGGCTGCCATCAAGGACACTTAAACCCCTCTCTGCAATGCAATTGCTCTGAAAAATAAGCAGTGGTTGAGGTTTATCGCTAATCAGCGTAGTGTATGGCTCGGTGTTGGTTATCATTACACTAATGTATTTATCTGGCTTGATTTGAGCTCTGTATGTCGCTGGCTGATCTGCCTCCAGCCGAGCTCCTCTTGATAACGTTGGAGGTAATTACTGGGGGCCTGCATGACTGAGCAGCCAAGGGCATTTCTTCTTCTGCTCTGACCAAACTAAACAACAGGGGTTTTCCTCGGCTTTATTTTCAGGACTCCCTGACTCTCCCGTCCTTTCTCACCACGCTCTCCTTCAATTTTAGCTGCTCTCTCTCTCTCTCTGTGTCTCCCTCTCTCACTCTGCGTGTAACTGCATGTACACATACATGCACATATGTGTGTGTCTGCTGCATGCATGCAAGAAAATGGGAGTCTGTCTCTTGTGTAGTGTTTGATTCTGCTTCTAATAAAAGGAGAACATGGTTCCTTTTTTTTCCTTTTCTAAACTGGGCCATGAGCTACAGTGCTGCTAGTAATTATCAATCTTGTGGGAAGATAGAGGGGGAGAGAAGGCGAGGAGCAAGGGAGGAATGAAATCATGAAAGCTAGTTAACAACATGAAGGAAAGACAGAAGAATGGATGGCTTGTCCAAAAAGAAAAGGAGGGGAAAGTATAGCAAGTGCAAAAGAAAAGGGCAATGATGGAGCAATAGAACGATATAAAGATACAGAGTGTGACAAGCGTGGGAGGGAGAGAGGGAGGGAGAGGAGATAGGGGAAGACAGGTTGAAAAAGGACGCTGTAGAGGAGGAAGAAGAAGGATAGCTGGACAAGCTGCGAGGTTAAAGAAGGAATAGGAATGAATGAGGTGCATCACATCAGCTGCAACTCCAACAATGGCCTCTTCATTTACATTCAAGGCTTCATAAATCATTCGTACGTCGACAATGGCAGCCGCTCACATACGTGAGATGGAGTTATTGCTGCTTATTAATGGTGCTGACAGGAGCATGTCAAACACGAGCAGCAACAAATAGGACTCACACTGCTTCCCTGACACATGCTCAAAATTCACATATGTGCCTCATTAGCATTATGACAGGAACATATCAGTGACAGTTAACATAATGCTCAGCACAGGAGACTCAGGATGAAGTGGTGCGGCTAAATCCAGGGGCCTCACACCCTTCACAATAATGGGTAACACTTTTTTAATAAGTACACACTATTAGTTAAACATTAATAAATACTTAATTCTTCATTTATAATGCATGAATACTCATTAATATGTAGTTTATAAATACAGTTAGTGCTTATCAATGATGAGTAAAACATTTTTAACCATGTTTATAAACTTATGAATGAGTATTCATGTGTTATAAATGATTTCAGTATTTAATGCTTAACTAATGCTTAATAGTGTGTACTTATTATAAAGTGTTACACAATAATGTTATACATAGTACCATAGGAGTGCCACTTTTTTCTTCTTCAGGTTTAACTCAATTACTAATTTTCTTTTGCATGTGTAAACAGAGGCAAAAGAGCAGGACCCTTGTGCCTAATTGCTCTGCAACACACCTCAACTCTCCTTTTTCCCATGGACCCTCCAGCAAGGACACAAATAGGCACTTTAATATATGCAGAACAAACAAACACCAACATTTCTCTGCACTCCCAAAGGGGTCCAGACCTCTGTCAGAATGTGTGATGATCACACAAGTAAACACACAACTAAGCTAAACTGCACAGTGATGGACGGGGAAGGATTCAGAATTCAAACTCGCATTGATTTTTCTCGCTCAAACACTTTGATACAGTCCTCACACACACACAGACCGATTTTCCCACTCAGACGGAAAAGAAGAAAACCACGAGTGAGGGACGCTTTAAGAGCAGCTTGGCACCAGAGGAGGGAATCCATTGTTGATTTCAGCCAAACATTGTCTGAGATTAAGTTTAGCTGACACAGTTTCGATATTCATATTTGAATAGAGACGCTCAGACACAGATCCACACACAAGAAGTGGGCACATAAATACAGTAGAACAATTGAATGAACAGTACTCCTATACAAATGTGTGCTATTGAACCAAACACAAAATGATTGTGGTAATGCTGGGTGCTTATTTTAATAAGCAGTGCAATAAAGTGTGTAGACGAGTGATATACAGTAATGATTCAGTGTGAGTGTGTGATGTCTGTTTAAACTTTAGGTCCTATGAAAAAGACTTTAATTGTAGCAGCAAACAACTATGGTGATGGTGTCCCGAGCAGAGAATGATGTCACACCCTCTCTGTGGGTTGTAATCTGAATTTCTCTGTTCTTTGTTTTGGTAGCCGGTCTTATAGAGCGTGCATGTTAATGAATGTCAGTTCCTCCTGTTAAACTGTTGGCCGTCTGCTCCCAATGTTGATAAACACACAAGCACCACCCTTACATATGATGGCAACATGTGCAACGTTCAGCTCAAAGTGACTTTCCAGGAGTAATCGTATTTAGGTCTAAAAAGACCCCTGACACAGAAAGATATGAGATCAGAGCGCAGGTGGACTAGCCATGAGGAATACTGGCTCAAATGCTGGTTGGTCGGTTTTCAAAGTTTTTACTGGCTCCGTCGGTGCCGCTCGCTCCCAGAGGATAAATCTATGGCTGAATTTCTTTCCCAGTCCAACCATTGAGCCAATTGGCTACTGCTCTGGCTTCAGGGCTCCAGCTTGACTCAGAACGGGCTTTTCCTCTCCTTGATGCACAAGTACCTTGATTGCTATAATGTTACATGTCTGTTTTCAACAGTGACTGGCTGTAGAAGTACGATAGCTGTAGAAAGTAGGGTTGTCACGAGACTAGAATTTCAAACTCGATACTGATACCTAGGAAAATACTCGATACTCGAGACCCTTTTGAACAACACGGGGAGGGATTGGCAAAATATTTACTGTAGTGACATCATTTATTTTTCTGAGCAGTCCATTGATTTCAATGAATGCGTGTGTGTGAGCGACTTCGTCAGCCTTTCTCTGGTTGTACGCTAGCTGACTTGCTCAGCAAATGTTGCAATTTCTAGCTCGCTAACTTCCAACATTGCCGAAGAGCATTTCACAGCAATGCCAGTGTGGGCTGATGGTCATTATTTGTTAGCTCGGAAGCTTGTTTCGTTTTCACTTGGCTTTGTAACGCCCTGTTTCTGAGATTGTGAAGGCAAGAGAAGTGGTTGTGGTCAAAATGAGGCCCGAAAGTTTGGCCGACAAAAATGTTTGTCTTCGTCTGAACTGCCAGAGGTCCAGTGGGACATCTAGTGGCAGTGGCAGTGATGATCATTTCAGAACGCTTGATAATTTAACCATGTCTCACAAAAGTATAACAAGCTATGTTGCTTTAACTCTCTTAAAAAATGCTCAGAAACAATTCAGACTGTTTTCCACTAAATTAGTCACAGCCATTTTCAGTTTTCTGATTCAGAAATGAATCAAGCAGCTGGTTGATTTCTTTTTTCTTTTTCCACATGCATCCCAGAGAGCACAGGTCCAGCAGCTGCCAGTGTGCCGAAGGATGTGGACCTCCTACTTCTGGTGAGTCTCCTACTTTGACAATACTGATGTCTAAAGTCATCACAGGCAAATGTAGAAAAAAAATCTCTATTAGCAGCTATTTTCCATTGTTGTCTGGTATTGCAGTGGAATGCTCACAGTAATGTGTGTGTGAGAATGAGTGTGTGTGTGCACAGACATCATTTTGGTATCTCCAGTTTCTCTTGCGCTCCCATTCATGCCCCCTCTTCCTCTCATACTCTGTCTTCTCATCATTACCTCTCTAGGTGTCCTCCATCCTCACTGTCTTTCTCTTGTTAGAGGTAAATTCAATCTGTCCTTGTCAGCTTTAATCAAAGCACCCACAGATTCAATTTAGCAGGTATGTGTAGGAGGTTAAGGTAGTATCCTCAGGACGACAGGAAACAAAAGGGTGTTCTCAGTACACACAAACCTCCGCTGCCTCACTTTGAATAAGACTTAAGGCCATTGTCAACAGCCTCTCCACAGCTGAATATATTTTCCCGAGCCAACTCTAAACTCAAACTGCAATAACACCGAAAAGAAATTGGATCCCCCTGACCCTCTCTTGTCCACTGATTTTCATAATCCAACCAAAAATCACAGTTATATAAACCTTCAAAATTAAAGGCAAAGCAAAAGTACATCCGTTAATCTCTAAAAGATTTTTGCATAACATAAGAAACCCTAAAAGATTAAAGCCCAAACTTTGTTGTTTTATTGTGATCTAATCTGATGGGTACATCTTGGACAAGAGTTTAAGTAATGAACTAGATCACCCACTTCTGTGTGAACAGCTGCATCCCCATCCTCGTCTGCACCATTTGGTACCAGATATTTTAGATCTGACTGATGAAACAAGGGTTGTTCAAGGCTGAAAATCCCCAGACATTGGTGTAATAACCCCAACAGCAATCAAGCACTAATCTTTTGTTTGTCTTGTCTAGATGCAGACAAACACAGTGCTGTTGTTTGGAAACCTCTCCGATTTTGATTAACACTGGATATCATTTGAACATTTTTCAATAACCCAGATATTTTCCAATACCGTGATGAAAATTTAAAGATGTTTTCAACAAAATCACATTTTTCCTCAAATCAGTTGTCAACTGTTATATGTTGGCAATACATTTGAAGCCATAAGTACTTTTGCAGTACACAGTTAAAGTAAATTGTACTTATTGCATGGGTGTTAAAGAGAGTTGCTCATGCCATTTCGTTCAACCCTAGAAATGTTGTTTATCTGCAACAGCATGAAAGTTTAGATTCTTTTTTTTTTTACTGAAATTACCATTATTGTTACTGCTCTCTGAGGGAATCGTGAATTTGAAGAGCATCCTGTTTTTATTAGCAGTATGAGATAGACTGTCCAAAACTTTAGGCTTGGGATTGCTAATAGGTTCTATTTTGTAACCTTTATGGCACTGGTAACCTAATGCTAATCAGCCAATCATTGTGGCCCGAGTCAGTCATTGGACACACGCTAAAGAAAGATGAGATGAGAGTTGACTGTTCAATTGTTGACTCAAGCAACACTTTTTCATTTCATTTTGTAAAATTAAGCATATTCTATAATGATTTTTAAAATCCCATCATTATGTAGTTGTTACTTATTACAGACATAATTTTAGGATACAAGGAAAGTTTTCTCCTCGGCTTACAGCAGAGCAGAGTGAGTTTTCGGACCAAATACTCTATGTAAGTGATTGCCGTCGGAAAATAAAACTATTTAAGACTTATATTAAAGCAGAAGTGAGTGATCCGGTCGTTTTCGCTAATGCTGCGTTCCAGGCAGGCTTTTGAAATCGTAAATTACAGCTTCAAGTCACAACTTACGACTTTGTAGCGTTCCAGGCAACCCACTCGTGTTTTACCAACCTGTTTTACCGGTGAAAGTCACTATAACGGCCACTCGTAACTTCCGACCGGTGAACTCGTACCAGATCGAACTGGTACCACTTCACGGTCGGAAAAATACGAGTTTCCTTGAACGCACCATAACAGTCCTCGTCGCTACGTCACCACATTCACGGCGTCCCTTGGCTGCACACACAGCCCTGCATGCCGTTCTCTCTCCTCATTGGATAAAAACTGTAGGATACGATAAATGTTTTCTCTTCGGCTCAGAGCAGAGCAGAGTGACTGACAGACCCGTGTTTCAGTCCAAACACTCTATGTAAGTGATTGCTGTCGGAAGATATAACTATTTAAGAC
Organism: Trachurus trachurus; assembly: GCF_905171665.1. Classification (NCBI taxonomy): domain Eukaryota; kingdom Metazoa; phylum Chordata; class Actinopteri; order Carangiformes; family Carangidae; genus Trachurus; species Trachurus trachurus. The sequence continues at coordinate 11,885,302 of NC_139903.1, read as the reverse complement.
TTATATTAACACAAATATATCACTCACTTCTGCTTTAACACAAATATTCTGCTTACTTCTGCTTTAAATGGTGAAATTAAATATAGCTACTATTGTTATTATCATCATCATTATTGAGATAAGTGCCTATAAGTTTTATTAAACTGTTTGTATGCATATTGTCTCATGCATTCCATTGATAGGCATGTACAGTCGTGGCAGTCACCAGGTCAGGTATAAAAACTTTGTAAATCACAATTGGTTCATGGAAGTACTATATGACATTACTTTCTGAGCCCTGACAACCTCCTCAACCCACAAACATAGAAATCTCTCATGTGTAACATCCAAAACTCTCTTACAAGAAGAAGCCATCCAAGAAAATAAGTTTTTGTTTTCTTTGAATGTGAACTCAGGTCTTAAGTGTCTAAGTACTTTTCCTGCTGTTGCCAACACAAGAACATAATTCCTACAATTGGTTAAGATTATATCGAGCATCATAGCATATAAGCATTATTTCCAGGGGAGTGGGTTGTTTATTCAAGCATCTGCAGGCAACACTCTCTCTCTGACTGGACCCATTCACTCAACTTTAACCAACTAAAACACAATTTCTTAAATAGAGGAAACATCCGCAGCTTTCAATTAAGGACAACCTACTTTCTAGACAGATTATTAAACAAGACAAGAACCTCATGTCTGATGGAGGCTGTTTTACAGTGACACTTCACATCCAGCCCCATGATTTTCCATCTCATCTTCTTCTCCACATGCTGCCTCCATGACAGGCTGATTCACAGCTCTTTTCAGTCCCACCCACCTTCCCTTTAATCTCCATTGGTATCTCTCCCTACTTCTCTTCCTGTATTTTTGATTACCTCTTTATCTTTGTCCACCCCCATGGTTGCCATCCGCCTCCACCTTTTAAAACAATTTTCTCTGACATCAGTAATATCTCGGCTTTTTCTCTTTAGGCTTGTGTTTACCTCCGCAGACTCGCCCTCCCTCCCTGTCTCTTTCTCTTTCTCTCTGTCTCTCTCTCTGACCCCTGTCACAGTCAGTAAAGTTCTGATGAGAAGCTACCTAACACTGCATTGTCTGATCAGGTGTTGTTGAGTAAGCGAGTTTGCAGCCCTGATCTCTTGGGGTCAGCTTAATGCTATCCTCTGCTGGATCTCTCCTTGTAACCCGGTCTGCTGCCCGCCAGCCGGGACCTACGGTACATTTGTGCTCCAACAGTCGACTGGCCCCTCTGTTGCTTACTCTTACAACATACTACACACAGCAGCTCCATGCCAAACAGCCCACTCAGTGCTACTAGGTCTGCACCATATTCCAATACCTTCGTCTCCAATGACTCAGGTAATAGTGTTGCTATTTGTATTTTCACAAGTTTGCATACAAATGCATATATTTTAATTGTGTCTTCAGTCCCGTGCACACACATGTTGTGTGTGCTCTAACTTGGAGAAGGGTACTAAAGGTGATACATGGGGGAGGCAGTTCGATATCTCTCCCTTTTCTAGTCAGATTCCACCTTGAACAAACTGAGAGGGTGATTATTGATTAATCGCTATACATTAATGAGCTGAATTGATCTGAAAAGAGGGCAGCAGTCCAGATCACTGACAGTGGGAAAGTCTTGTTTTTTTTATTGGTCAGGCCAACTCTTGAGGGGGGGAGGGGCTTGTGAGTGTGAGATTTGTGCCCACCACATGTATATATACAGCAGGGTTTATGTCCATCTCTAACATTTCAGTAGCCCGTTGCTTTATGGCTGTAGTAAATATAGCTTATGTGTGCTGGAGTGATGCTAATATGACAGCTGGAACTCTCCTCCTCTCAGAAACCGCATATCGCAGAATCCTGTGATGGCTGCTCTGTGTGGGGAAAATGTAAAAAATATATTTTCTGGTAACAAGGTATTAACTTGTGCAAATGACACTACACTGTGCATATGTTACAAAAGATATGCGCTTGTGCTGCATGAATGTGGAGGCATAATCTCTAATCTTGAAACCTTCTTCAAACCCACAGAGCTTTTTTTAAAAGTATAAAGTATGTCTGCTCAAAATACCAAAGTCCTACACACAGAACTGTTCAAAGTGTCTCAAACTGAGGAGATTTTTCTTCTTCCACCCTATCTGTGTTTAAACTGTAGCAGGTATTATTATTAATACTGGCTAGACTCATAGTTTAAGACCTGTTCATGTTGCCACATACAGTACAAGCAGGTTTATGTAGTGTAGTGTATGGTGATCATGACCAACATGACCAAAATCACTCCTCCTTGTGGACAAACTACAGCCTGCTGAGAGTGAATAAGCAGATTTGTGAGTCAGTGAGTTGGTGTATCGTGTATCGCTCTGTTTTTCTACCCAGTCTAATAGAAATTACATTTACATACAAGTAATTTGCATCCTCAAATATGTTTTAAAGGAAATATAATGCTGACTAGATAATGACCAGATTTTCTGTTAGCATAATTGTATATTGTTAATTAACATGTTTAATTATCATATCACATGCCGGAGCCTTATAGCTCAGACAGCAAATATTTCTTGAGACACTGATAACATTCTCATGAAATCAAAAAGATAATAACTCCCTGCATGTGACCATAGAGCCTTTTGATACGAGTCCATAATCAACTCCCTTTGCCAGTGCAACACCAGCCCAACATCTGGTATAATTATGTAAATAACCTAAGTCCCTCTCACTCTGGACAAAAAAATACGCCTCGCGTTCACTGGCTTTTGTCCTCGCTGTGAAAGGAGACAATCAGCATTCAGTCGTGGGTTGAAGGACTGTGCACCAGTCATAGGTGTTTACTGGTTCCAGCTGTGATTGGCAGTGATGTAAACATGACATAGAGGAGAAAACACACATTTTCTCCCCTTTTCCATGTTGTGATGACACTTACTCAGCATGGTGGTGGTAAACCAGAGACACAGCGGTTACATTTTATTTTTCTGCATTATGTGTCCGTGGGCTAGACATGCCATGGCACAGCTATGCTAGCAAATGCTAATGGTGCTTTGCCCTCAATTATGTGTTAAAGATAGATATTTTCAGACCAAAGCACCTCACACAGAGGCTCCAACAGGAGCGCCAACCTGCATATGAAACACAACAAATCCATTATACCAGTCTGCATGGTGGCTGGCAGCTCACTCTCAGCCCGGACAGAGAGGGGAGCTCATATACTGACAGCGTGAAAGGAGTTAATCGCCTTTTTCAGTTGGTTTACCTCGGATGACCAAGCGTCCTCTTTTGCCCGGACATGTCCACTTTTCACGTCCTGTCCTGGGCGGGGTTATGCATTTGTGAATATGTCCGGTTTTCATAGTTTTTCACGGGACCATTAAGCCTGTACTTAAATTGATGTTTTTTTTGCACAGCTGGTATTTTGTTGTGGGTGAGCAAACGTCGGGGCAGTATTGCCTCTCATTACAAACTGTTGAAGTGTGGACTCTGATAGCTCACTTGGTAGATCTTGCACAATGAAGTCTGAGTTTTAACTACAGCAGCACAGGTTTGAGACCGACTTTTCCTATAGGTTGATTTTCTAATACAATAGTGTTTATTTCATTACAGAGGTCCTATTTTATTTTATTTTTTATTTTATTTTATTTTATTTTTGTACCATTATTAACCCCTGAGAAGCCTGTTGGAATTTGTGTCTCTGGCTATTGAAAGATATTTTGTTGTAAAGCTGAATTTTCTGTCCATACAGACAAGGCATACTTTTTATGTATGTATATATGAGGCATCTTTGTGTAAAGTTCAAGTATCATTTAAGTATCTCGAGGTGGAGCAGAGTGTCCTCTTTTTTTGGAAATCAAAATATGGTCACCCTAGTTTTAGCCACTACTCAAATGTAATACGTTTGGTGTAAAAATGGTATTAACTTTAACGAAAAACACGGACTATACAGGATACACAACAAAAATAGTGGTTCCATACAATTTTCCAAGAAATAAAACTGCAATAATACCGTATGCCATCATTATGTCACACTTGCTAAGTCCCACAATTAGGCTGTTGTGTTAGCCTCACAGAGGTAGAATGGAGTTTGTGTACCACAATGGACGATTAGGAGGCAATTTCTGACTTAATGACAGAGGGACTTAAAACACTGAGTCAGTACCAAGAACTCTTTAAGCAAAGGTGTTTTCTTTTATTTAAAAATACCACAAGATACTCAACAAGCTGTCAGAACTTAAACTGTCATTGATAGAAGGAATTCAGGTCATCAAACTTGTACACTATATGAGAGGCTTTCAGTTTTCACTGTAAATACTGCGTACAGTATTTATTTCTGCAGTACATATCAGTCCTGTGGTCACAAGGTGCACTTCAAAGTTTTTGCTTCACAATGCTGTTTAAAGCAGAGCAGACATGAAGAGAGTGGTGCAGAATGAAATGAAAGTCCTCATCAAGCACAAAGCTCTGCTCATCGCTCATCATCCTCACGTTCAATCTGCTCAGATGCAGTCTTTAGCTGCAGGGGGGGAAAACACTCTAAATTCACTGTTTCTTCCTCAGTCAGCCATGAAAATGTGTCGCCCCTTTATGAAGGATGTTTGTTCACTGCCATTTCTGTAATATGCATAATTTAATGTAAGTATAGGCTACTACACTTACCAATTGCGCATGAATAAGGCAAAACCTTTGTCAGTCATGAATTAAATAATTTAACAGAGTATCAATCACATCAAAGGAGAAAAGAATACTGCAAAAATAAATGAAGAAATGACGTTCTTTCCACTGATTTAATGTAACAGTGCATTTAGGGGAAAAAAGCAATTACTGTAAAAGTTCACAGGGGTTTTACATATCAAGAAACTCAATAAATATGGAGAAAGAAATTCACAACTGTATAACCAGTGTAGCAACACACACTACACTTGCGACCACATCAAGGAGATTGACTCTTTTTTGTAATGTACCATTTGTGTTGTAGCACATTTTTCTCTTCAATTGACAAGTTTTGATAAGAGAGAGTGTTGGCAAAACATCACGTACTTCTCCCTTCAGAGCCTCCATGTCAAAGTCGATGCTTTCAGAGAGAACGTACATCAGAGAACCTGACACAGTTATCCAGCACAGGACAGGTTTTACCCAGATTTAGTTCAAATTGCAGTTTTAGATGTTAAGGCAGCCTTAAAGCAGAAGTGATATATTTGTGTTAATATAAGTCTTAAATAGTTATATCTTCCGACAGCAATCACTTACATAGAGTGTTTGGTCTGAATCACGGGTCTGTCAGTCCCTCTGCTCTGCTCTGAGTCGAGGAGAAAACATTTATCGTATCCTACAGTTTTTATCCAATGAGGAGAGAGAACGGCATGCAGGGCTGTGTGTGCAGCCAAGGGACACCGTGAATGTGGTGACGTAGGGACGAGGACTGTTATGGTGCGTTCAAGGAAACTCGTTTTTTTCCGACCTGTGAAGTCGTACCAGTTCGATCTGGTACATAGACTATACAAAAAGACGTACTGGTACGATTTCACGGGTCGGAAGTTACGAGTGGCCGTTATAATGACTTTCACCGGTAAAACAGGTCGGAAAAACACGAGTGGGTTGCCTGGAACGCTACAAAGTCGTAAGTTGTGACTTGAAGCTGTAATTTATGATTTCAAAAGCCTGCCTGGAACGCAGCATTAGCGAAAACGACCGGATCACTCACTTCTGCTTTAATGTAAGATTTGACTTTTAAATACAGACATACATGAAGGTGTTGTGGCACTGTTTTGTTCCCAAGTTGACCAGAAATAGCTTTGTTAAAAATTTCATTGGAAATGTTGATCTTGTTTTAACCACTTTCTTTTTTTAACTATTGTGATCAAACAATACTACAGATGAATTTATCCATCCAGACACAACCACTAAATTATATGTGTTTAGGCCTATCTCAATTTTAAATGAAACCTGGCTGTGTGTCACTCTTTGATTGCTTTATAAAGTAAATTAAGAAAATTCTGCACATGTCCATCACTGTATGTACAATTAAACATTCAAAGTTTGGTAACTAATGATTTCCCATGCCTGAGAAAACCCTTTGATGTGATGTTGTATGCAGTGTGCACACAGTAATTGGAAATTTCAAATTCTGCCTCACAAGGACAAATGCGCACAGTTAATTTTGCATGGAATTGCATGATCTGCACATGTGCATAAAATTGGAGGGAGAGCTTAGAGCATACAACTGCAATGATGGTTTTAGGCTAATTACACAGTTAAGTTTTGATGCATATCTCAGCACAATTATATGTTCAGGGATGCAACAGTCCTGTTGGTTGTATCAGCAGTCATTTCAGCTTGGTTTTGCATTTTTGCATTAACCATGAGCAAAGCTGAGCACATCAGTTACCACTGGACCAAACTGGTGAAGCTTCAAGAGGAGGCTACCCCAAAAGAGTATCAGGTTTCAAAGCAACTCATATTGGTAACATAATTGATAACTTTTTTCTGTCCAATGGAACAAGCAAAGCATTTCAAAAAACATTCTGGCAGCTTCAAATGAATGGACTAAAACTAAATACAGTTTGATGCATTCAATTTGAAATCTTGACAATCATGACAACAAATTGGATTATTGAAAGAAAAATGTCCTTAGGTTTCAGCTACTCAATAAAAATAAAACATCTGGAGAAAGATGAAAACGATAGCAGTGACTCACCTGGTCTTTTTTCGTTTCGACCTTTTCGACCCCCGCATAGTCGTACTTTGGAGATCAGGACCAGGATCTGTTTCTGGCACAAGGACTTGTTGCTCTTAGGACAGGGCTTGCGTTTGTTGGTTACCGGTCGGTTGGCTTGGTCGTCCTTGACTGCCCGTTTCTGTCTAATGAGAGAGCTGGCGAGAGCTGCCATCTTCCCCCCCTCTCACCTTTGGGAGGGGGGTGCCTTCCTTCCCAGTACCCCCTTTGCTGGTTTGGGTTTTGCTCTCCTCAAAAAAAAAAAAAAAAAAATAAAAAACTAGAGCGGGACAGGTGTTTTAGAGAAACCCCCACAGGGGAGACCGGGGCGTCTAAAGTGGGTTAACAGAGAAGAGTTTAGTTTGAGGGTTCCTTTGGAGAGGGAAGAACTGGAAGAGATGCAAGTTCACCTGCAGTCCAACGTAAATCCTCCACTCTGACCGAAAAATAAATAAATCTGACACTGACAGCGAACGGAAAAAGTGCCACAGTCACATTTTCAGTTTTGAAAATGACAAAAGAAAAGAATGAGTGACTTTATACAAAGGGCAGATGGAGATATTTCTACCCCTCTTCTCCACTCATCTTTCACATCAAAATGCGCCTCAATAACCAAATTCAAAATATAAGATTGCAAAATGACTAACCTACTTTAAATAGGCAGTACCAAAGAGGAGGTGCTCAAAAGACTTTACATATAAAAACACTTTTACTGAAGAAAAGTGAAATCATTTTTAATGCTAAGAAGCTCTTAAAAGCGCAAAAGAAATGAAACTGTTTGTCACCATTTGTGCAGTCCACGGAGGTCCAACTTTGCCTCCCATTTAAATGTGGCAGCATGGAATAATGAGCTGAGAGTCTAGGCGGTAATCCAGCCGACTTAAATCCAGAGGTAGAACAGCAGGCGGGACGTTGACGGTCTTTGTCGGAAGGGAGCCGGGAACGGAGCGGAGACATGGACACAGACAGAAGGAGATTCCTCTTCTGCCTCCGATGGCACGCTCCTTTCCCACAGTCCTCACCGAACCCCCTCCTCCCCCTTCCCCTCTCCCTCTCCCTCCACCTCCTCCTCTTCCTCCTCTTCCTCCTCCCATCCAAAGTCAGCGAGTGGTTGTGAGAGTATGTGCGCGTGAATTCCAGCAGCCACCATCAGTAGAGGTGACATTCATGAGAGAGAGAGAGAGAGAGAGAGAGAGAGAGAGAAAGAGAGAGAGAAGGAGGGGTGGGGGGCAAAAAAAAAGAGCGAGAGAGACAGGAGGGAGGGAGGGAGGGAGGTATAGAGGCTGTGATGTGTGAGAATGAGCTTGGTTAGGGTAAGGGAGGAAAATGTGGGAGAGGCGGGTAACAGCCACTTCACAGGAGCTTCAGTTTTGTTATTTTACAGCAACGTCCCTCACTAAAAAAAAAAAAAAAAAAACTCAATCATTTTGACGAAAACAGAGAGACAGTGTCAGAGGAAGAGAGGAGGGAGGGGGGGGAGAGGAGGAGGAGTGCTTAAGGTGCACATTGTGACAGTTCTCCATCTCCTCCAGAGGAACAGCATCACCCATGTGCTACCTTCCTGTCAAATACACACACACACACACACACACACACACACACACACACACACACACACACACACACACACACACACACACACACACACACACACACACACACACACACACACACACACACACACACACACACACACACAGCACATCAGCATATTTTGTAGTCTTCCCTGCTCTAATTGTGTGTCTCTAGTCAGTGCTCTTCTCTGTCTCTCTGCCTGACATCCGCTCAGACAGTAGTAACCTCCACAGTCTCCCTGTGATCTGTTTCCTTGAGCGCCACATACGAAATAGAGGGCAAAAAAAAAAAAGACTTTGTTCCCCGAAACTGGCATTTAGTGTCTGACATCGCTGACTGCTGGCTTACGCTAACCCTGACAGAAACATGAGCTTGGACAGATTGAGTTAGACATCTAACCACTGCCAGCACACATACATACAAATGCACACATTCATATCACCCCCCCCTGCCCTCCCTTTAACCTGCAAAATGCCAACAACAGACACATGTACTGTGGATTGTGCACATGCAGCTCTCTCATTATTTCTACTTCCATTCAGATACAACTTCAAGGTCTGACATCACATATTTGCTCCAATAATTTGGTACAAAACAAACTTCCACCAGTATCAGTGAAGAGCACAAAGCATGCCGACATAGTTTTGCACAAAATAGTGAGTGCTGGTAAATGGCAGTGCTCTGCAGTCAAGCATTTCTGTTCTTGTTGAGTTGCAACAAACACAAGGTTTACGCTTAGCATTTTCATTCTGCAAAACAAAGACAAACTGATTTAAGACAAAGTAGAACAAGAAGCAGGTCTAAAACATTTACATTTATTCCTGTCAAATGAAATCAGCAGGTTGTGCTCTTGGTATGATATTAGATTCCTGCAGGAAATATGTTCACCTTCTAGGTAAAAATACCCTGATGCGTACCTTAGCTGGATAAATCACGGCTATAATGTGAAAGGTTCACTGTTTTCCACCCTGGATCAGTAGTATAACTGAATATAAAAACACAATGAACAGCTCTGGTCTGAGTCCTCAGACTCAAACCCAATAATTCAACTTATCAGAGAGCCAATCAATCCAGTTTTATTTGGCATGGCACCTCTTTTACAAGCCAATTGCCAGGGAAACCAGCAGTGGAAGCAACTTGAAAATGCAAGGTCGATTCAAATCGTTTCTAACAATGCCGAGCAAGGTCACTGTCTGTCAGGGCTTGATTGACAGGTGACAGCGAATGTTTGGTCTCCATGGAGGGACGAGGGCATAGCGGGGGCGGAGGAGAGGGAACCACAGATGAGATAATGCACTTTGTATTGACGAGAAAACAGAATAGAGATTTTTCTCCTTTTCTAATGATTCATTGCCCCCCCATCCCTCCGGCCATCTTCGGCCACACACTCGTCTTCGTTCTCTGGGTTTAGAGTCAGTCTCCTAATGGACAGCCCATTACACACATTGCCAAGGGTTGTTCTCCTTTTTGCTTTCTCAAGTCACAAGCAAATGCCAAGTTACACCAAAAGAAAGCTAAGTAGGGACTCGGGACATTATACAGTCTCAAGGTCAAGAAGTGCTTCCATCATTATAATTATGTTGACTGCCAAAAAGTAAGTGGACTCATTAAGACTAAAACCATTTCATTTTTTATATGAGCCATCACCTATATAAACACAACCCAAGTAACAACTAATCACCCATTATGTCACTCCCATTAGATATTTTCAATTTATTATCATATAAATTACATTTTGTGTCTTACTGAAATGCAATTTATCCATACCAAGCTCACTTTTCAACCAGGGTCTTAAACTCACATCTGGATTTACCGTGCACGCTACCTGAGCCCTTATGCCATTGTTGACATTGACAAGTGGCAAGGGAAAAAAACGACACATGAAAGTAAGGAAATTAAAAGTAGAAAATAAGCATTCCCTCACGTGTTCATATGAATTCTCGTGATCGGAATAACGCACAAAAGGGGATTAAATGCAGATGTTTTTCTGAAAATGCCACAAGCCACAATCCCTGCATGCATATCAAATGTACATGGAAGCCGAGGGTATTAACGGCACATCCTCTTTTAAAGTGCTTTATGTTGAAATGTTTTTCCTAGGATAATGATTCCCAGGTTTTAGTGCATTCATGTTACCTAACAAAGAGTTTTATAATCTTTTGTAGACTGGATGAACACATGACTTTGCGTTGGAAGTTGAAAATTTGGGATTGTTTTACAGATGATGCATCTCTGTTTGTATCAGTGGTGGAACATTTCCAAGTGCATTTACTCAAGTACTGTGCTTTAGTACAAAAACTTTATCCTACTTCATACCTCTTCACCCATGTAACGTATTTTTTACTCAGTTACATTTATGTCCTAATCTTGTTAGTAGTTGTTTTTTTCAGATGAATCAAAATACAATAATAACAAAATAATTCCGGGTCTGGCCTCTGACCTTCAAGCTGTTTTTTATACAATGTAATTATCTGAAAAGATTATTCTGACTGCTTTACAAGAACAGCTCGAGAGCAACCTTGAATACCCTGCAGCTTCGCCGCTGATATTCTAAATCTGTATTGTTTATGATGCTAAACTCTCTTATTGTCATTCTCTCTTTTTATAGCAGCATTTACTGAAATAATTTGCCCATTAACTGAATCGCCAATCAACTGAAAATAAAAGTGTCAACAACTTTTGAAAGCAATTAATCATTTAAGTCAATTATTCAGCAAAGATGCCAAATATCTTCTGTGTCAGCCTCACAGATAATTAAGGATGTTCAGTTTTTCTCTGTTTGATGAAAACCTAATTGAACATTATCCATTTTTGGACTCTTGTTTGGACAAAACAAACAATGTCAAGATTGGACCTTGGACCCGTGAGGAATTGTGATAATTTGTCATAATTGTTAATATCAAGTAAACAAAGAATGATTAAGTTAACAATCAAAAAAGTGACGGATTAATAAAAAAAAAACTTCCAGCCCTTCAGTATATAGACAATAGCAAATCTACCAGAGTGTTGAATCTAATTTGCCATTTTCACTCACTACAAGCAATAATGAGACTCAGTGTTGGGAGACTGCTGCAAGATGTCTCTATGTTGGTCCAGAGTGCAATGATTAGAGCCCATACTGAATATTCAGAGTTTAGACATGCAGACATGTTTACATAAACACACAGATGCACACGCGAGCACACACACAAAGCCAGAAAGAGTTAAACACATCAAAACAATTGGCCTAGTTCTGTCTCTTTCTCCCTCCTCTTTTTATCACTCTCTCTCTCTCCTTCAATCCCCTCTCAGCTCATCACGCTGTCCACAGATGACAGGAGGTATTCTTCGTTAATCCCCCTCCATTATGCGACCATGTGGAATCTGAGGCCCGCTCCTTGCATACAGAAATAATATTTCCAATGTCCATGGCCCATGGGTGAGTCGCTCATTAGCTTTGAGCAGCACATATCGTTCTCAGTTTCATTCTTTACTCCGCCCTGTTCAGATCAGTGTCTGGTAATTACTTTTTAATCGTGAGAGTTACTTGGTGTGTGCGACAGATGCACTTTCTGCCTTTTGCTGTTTACATTGTCTCCTGAATTTGACTTGCTGCAATTTGAACTCTTTCCTTTTTTCTTTTTTTAACAACTACAATACACATCCAAAATGTTTTGCTTTTAAATAATGGCTGTTCAATTTTCTAAATTAAAGCAGTACTCAATATATTCAGTATTGTTTTACATTTTGTGTGTGTTGTAGGGTTGTTGTTTTTTTTCATAGGTAGGGACAGTTTTTCGGGCGAAATAGACACACAAATACAGACATGGAGAGCCTGACTCTGCAAAAGATTAACTTCATTACAGTATATACTGATATCATTGGTCTGACACTGGACTTGATGTCTTCCTCCCCTATTTTAAACATATTTTAAAAAGAAATGTTACAATAAAATAAATGTATAATACCTAAACTAACTTATCCTGACCTAACCTCCAACCTAAGATCTTTCACTATGACATCTGAGCACACTTTTTAGAATAAAATTATGACTGATATTGGCTGACTCTTTTTCCTCGGGAGGCTCAGGTCCTTTGATGTCTGTAGTGAAATGCTGCACATGTTTTACCAATCCGATGGTGGTAGTGTCCCTTTCAAAACAAAGACTGCTGTTGAGGAACATATGTAGTGTAACATGCAGGACATCTTAGACAATACCAACCACCCTCTCCACAGCATTGTGGCAGTGCAGAGAAGCAGCAGCAGCAAAGTCTCATCTCTCTGCACTGCAGGACGGAGAGCTGAGATCCTCTGTCCCAACTGTCATCACACTGAGGCTAAAGAAGTGGCTCACAACCTTCACTACTGAGCTCTGATTTTAACTTTTATTAACTATCATTGTTACTATTAATGAGCTGCTGGACACACACAACATTAAGATAACAATAGACCCAACATACAGCATCACAGGCTAGGATAAGTCATTTAACCAAAAATATATTTTAAAACTTTTTTATTTTATTTTTTTACAATCAATACACCATAAGAATGAACAAACAGCACCCAGCTCTTCCACATTCCAGGTCGGACATTGCCTTTTCCCATTGCCTTCATCTTCACCACTGCCTGAGGTAAAGTCTCAGCAGGTAAATCCAGCAGATTACACCTGCCTTTATCAGGGTTTTGGAGAGATTGCTTGTGGAATGCAGATTTTGGAAGGCCTCTGTGTTAGTGCTATCAAAGCCCAAAGTCACCCCAGTAGGTTCAACCATCACCCACTAACCCCTTTTTACTTTATCCTGTGTGATCATCTCCACCTCTGGCAGCTACTGCTGTGATGAGTGATGGACCTGATCATGTGGAGAAAGCCAAAGGGATATTTCACTCATTTTTATTTTACCCTTGTCTTCACAGACGTCCGTAAACTTTGTCTTTTCTTCCCTTGACTTGCAAAAGTTGTATTCTGACATCTCACAGTATGTGAATGAAAATAAAAACACTGCACTTTAGGACAGGGTTCCTATTAAAGAAACACCAGCAGGAAGGAGGCTCTCAGCTCTCTGCCTAGCTTCAGTCCTACAGCCAGCACCTAACACCACGGTCTGAATGGAGTAAATTGTTGCATTCTTTTATCCTTTTATCCCCTAAAGATAATTGGCTGTCACTTAGCGTTAGGCCTGTTGAATTCACTTAAAAGTAACCATTTTTAAAGCACTTAACTGTGGCACATAAAAAAAACAGCCTCTCAACTTCCAAATGCTTTCATCTGTTTTGTTTAAAGTCACTGGCTGCATAAAGAAGATAAGTTTAACTATAAAGTCAGATGCAACAGTGATGTTTTAGTCTGATAAATGCGAGCCAGGATCGCTGCTGTTAAATCCTCAATCTCTTTTGTCCTGCCCAGCAATCTTCCCCCTTCGTTTCTATCAGGCTAAATGAAAACAGAAATAGGCCTGTGTCAGATTAGGATGACCTTTCATTTCCTGGATTAGGAATGGAAATGAAATGTTTGGCTACAAATAATGACTCCTGATTTATGAACCAATCTCGCTCAAACCGAATCTCATCATCCCTGCAAGAATGTTCTCGGTAAATACAAAGAGTGCAGGAACGTAGAAATCAAAGTGTGTGTGTGTGTGTGTGTGTGTGTGTGTGTGTGTGTGTGTGTGTGTGTGTGTGTGTGTGTGTGTGTGTTCAGTGTGCACAAATGTATGGTAATACCGCAGTTTTTTTTTCTGTTGTTGTTATGATGTATTCATGCATATATGAAGAGCACATCCACAGAGAATCAAAGCTAAGCAGGGATGCAGGAACAAGATAGTTTTATGCCAGCAAAATGAGGTCACATAAGTGGGTTTTGAGATTGGCTATGTATTCAGTATAAATATTGATTTTGTGTTTCTGGAGGTCTCTCAAGTGTTCCATCAGTCTTTTTAGCCTTTCACTACTTGACACTTACTGCGCACTGTAAGAATAACTCAGTCAGAGGAACTCGTTTAGGATTCAGAACACATTATTGCATATCAGCTTGATGGTTTCAGAAATCAGATTCTCCCACTCGACTGGCACCGATGACACCCACCAATGTCAACATCAGCAAACAAAACAGAAGTACGTCGACTGTACATGTGCATGCCGGTGTTATTTGTTTACAGTGATATAATCAGCATTATTTCTTTTCGGGTTGAGAGTCTGATTCAGAATAGCAGGTTGGATGATGTGGGAGAGAAGTGGTACTGTAGGTAAGAGCTGGTATGTCCTTGGGGTTATCAGATGGGCACCTCCCATCACAGATGTTCTGCTGAATTAGGATCACAACACCTCTAGAAGGCTCCAAACTAACTTCTGGCGCCAAAACCCTTCCCACCTGCTCTCAGCACAGAGTGGTGTCTGTGAATTCTTAATCTTACTTTACAAATGTATTTGCCAATACACAATCAGACAGTCTCATTGATACTTCCCCCATGTCTCCTGAGTGGACAGGGTCTGGTATTCAGTGAGGGTAGCTTAGCTTTGCTCTCTTCAGGCTCAAGTCCTCTTACACATTGGGACAAGCACTTTCTCCATTATGGAGGCTTTGTACTCATTAGCTCAGCATTAATGTTTTTTTTTTTAAATAAAGGCTTTCATGCGTACACACCAAATCCATGAGAAGATTCTGTGGCTTAGTGAGTCAGTAAAATAACAAACAGCAACAAGCAGGGGGACTGAGAAGCACAACAAGCTCCTCAGTCCTAACCTGTAAGTTCAGTCAGCAGAGGACAATGGGAAAGACTTTTCTCTTGAGGCTGTTCCCTTCTGTATAAAAGTAATACCAAGCAAATATGGACGGAACAAATGTTTGCACAAAAACCCTTTGGACCGGACTGAAATATCTCTCAACCAAAACCTAAATTCAGCCTCTCGCACAGCTGTAGTCTGTCAAGTCTTGTCTATGCTCTGCTGCCCACTCTATTTGAATTGGGTAAACCTTCTATTTAACCTTGTCTGCTTTGAGAATGTTTCTTAGTCACTGTTACAGCTGCGTAGGCCCAAAAATTGTAAAATGGCTCTGTGAGATTTGGGCTGTCTGACACCAGTGTGATGAAATGCCTCGGCATTTGCAGCTCGTATACCACCGAGGAGAGAAAAGGTGTGAATGCTAGTGGACAGTGCCACCAAAACAGTGGATATGGGTGGGTGAAGCATCAAGATTTTGTCAAGAAGTATTTTAGTTTCACGACAGTTCAACTACCCTGCAGTATTTTAACACATTGTCTAATGCATTCCACAGTCTGTTGCAGTTTTATCTCGCTGTAGGCTGGATTTCCAGCCCTGATCTCTGTGCATGAGACACAGCTCCTCTGTGCCACTGATACTAATGCCATGGCTTTTGGTTTACAGTCACTATAGAGTCCAATGCACTTCCAGCTGTCTTCCTCATCTGTCATGCATATCGGGTGGTCACAGTGGCCATGGAACAAATCCACTTAAAGCCGTCCATACTCATGTAATTATTTCTAGTGCTACTTCTGATATCCCTGAGGTGGAGAGAGAGGAACATGAAGCTAGGTGAAAACAGTTATTGGCATTATTTAGGTTTTAACCTTTATATATCCAGGGTACACATGTATAAACACAGGAACAGCCTGCTCATACACACTTACACACATGCCTAGAGATTGCCGTGTATAACCACTTTGTTTTGTTTTTTTAATTTTCCTCAAGACTGTTCAACTACACTATTGATTTGGGAAAGTTAGCAATATCTATTCCTTGAACAAGAGAGTTGTGTGCTCGTATAAAGTCAATGAATACTTGCAAACACAGTTGCCATAGTCTTTAAATATACCTTCATTTTCAATTTTGATTAAAAGTTTATCCGAGATTTTTATATAAAAGCATTAGTGATTCTGAGTTTCGGGGCAATGGAGAGTTTTAATCAGATTACAGTTTGAGACATAATGTGTTCACAGTGATACGGCACATAGGATTATGGTTTAGCAGGACTCTGTAAACAGATTGAAGGCTCAAGAACTTCCATGAATCAAACATGACCTTTACAGATGTGGAGAGCTATAAGGGCGAGGCACTGAAAGGAGGAGATAAAACCAAGAGAAAATACAAGTGTGACTGACCTTTTACAAGACAAGATAATCATCTGGGGAAGAATGGCACCAGCGGTTTATTAAATTAGACTGACAGCATCACACTTCTCATGTGTCTAAATAAACATGAAATGCAATGTAAAGTCCTTTATGGTGCTGCTAATGTATGTTAATAATTTACGATTTAAATGGCTCCACTTAACCCAGAGTAAAAGCATTTCAAAATAAAACTCTGATGAAGGGTTTCTGCAGAATTCCCAACATCTGTCAGACATCAGCGCTTGGTGGCAGAGGCAAGTGTGTAGACGTAGAAACATTTTTCATGTAAATTTAATGGGACATATATTATGGACCTTGATGTTTCTTTTACCAGGAAAACCCCCCATGAGATTACAAAGTAAGCTTGTTCTTATCAGAAATAGATTGCAAAGTGGGAGGAGGTGTACAGTAGGGTCCCAATCAATTTCATCCAGCAAGTTGTAGTTAGTGCACATTCGGCGAAAAAAAAAGAAAGAAACTGTCCTGACTGAGACATCAAAACAAATGTCTGTCATTTGATAAATGATGAAAAATGACTCCGCTGTGGAAGCTAAAGATTTTCCTGCTGAGAATACTAATAATAGAATAATCACCTTAATGCAGCTAAAATCAGCACTGAGTAATGTATCAAATGTGAGAGGAGTCATCAGTTGAATCTGGAGCCCCTCAGCTTTACTGCCTGTCTCAGCTCATTGTTTTGCCGTCCGACCCACAACTGCACTGTTTTGGTTCACTCTCACCGCTCTCCCAGTGTCATATTCAGCTACAGCAGCCGGCTCTGGCCTCTAAGGACCAGTGATATCATTAGAGGGCTAGAAGCAGGAGCGTCTGTTCCTCCTCCAACTCTTGCAGGTCATCAGTGCAAAGGTCAATTCAATTAAAAACCACTCTTAATTGCACCTCTCGGTGAATCCCAAAGACTCCTCTGCAGCCTGGTAGATAGCTGAGCTGAGAGTTCCACATTTCACTGCTACCCTTCACAAGAGAGTACTCTTTGAAGTTGTCGAGCTCCGCTGCAAGACAGCCTTTGAACCAGTGGGAAACTGCAGTGGATTAATGGATATTGCAGTCAAGTCTCTTGCTGGGGGCTTGCTTGTGCTATTGTGAGCAGACCATGCAGATCTTTGTTATTATCAACTTACCACAAGTCATACCCTGCATATGGCCAAGTCAGAGCCAACACCACGGGGTGTTATGTTTGTTTCTCTGATGTAAAAGACGGGTTGTTATGACACGGCCATGCTCAGAGCAGCTGTAAACAGGAAGGCATCGTCAGTTATGTTTCAAACTCCATGACAGTTGTGTATCGCCAGAGTCCATGTAGGCGATGCAGCTGTAAGATGGACTGTAGCAGCCATTGTAAATTGTAATCAACAGCAGTTTGTAACTAAATTACTGCATGTCCCTCTGTTGAACCAATCAGAGCCAGTTTTCAGTCTATCTCTTCTTTGCTATCGTCCAATGATTTTGATGCCTTGTTTTGGAAAACTGAAAATCTAAGCGTGACACCTGGGATGCATGAATGTTCAAACACAAATTGGCTGGCATATGATAATTAATTACCTGCTGTGATATGAAGACGGGCACACACACACACGCACATAGATGAAGTCTTCAGTAGGAATAGCTTCCTCTTTGCTCTGTCAGGTCTGCCTAGCAGGTCACTGAACAAGCACTGTCCCACCTGTGAAGCAAAATTAAATGACGGGCGAGAGGAAAACCTAGTAAGTGCCACAACAAATCAGAGAAGCAAAGTGTTATTTTCCCTGAGAGTCTCCCCTGAAACAGTAAGTGGCAAATCTCATGTAGAACGTTATATTTATGTTTGGCTGTGTTGTTAAGGTTTTTCTGTGGGTCTTAGCCCTGCACAGTTTGAGATTACTTATAAATGTTTTTCATAATGAAGGCCAGGTCAGCGCTTACCATCCTCGCTCCACTGTGAGTGCTGTGTTCAGAGATTTGCACTGCATGGGAGTGGGGTGGGCTAAGTTTAATTTAGTGGTCAGAGCAGGCTGTTTATCTCACGTGAGCCAACTTTAAATCCGGCTTTAGGTGTATTGAGGAATAAGCCAGTGCCCATTTTGAACCTTCCTGTGTGTGTGTGTGTGTGTGTATGTGTGTGTGTTTGGTAGGGCACCTGTGCCAGCCCCTGCCGTGTTATTTAAGTCGAACTGAGGGAATACATTATGGATGAATCAGTCCTGGGTCTGCAGAGAAGTCGAGGTGAAGGCAGAAACAGAAAAAAACACTCAGGCAGAGGGAGAGAAACCAAGAATATGTTTAAATAGCCGAGTGACTCTAACTTCATGTTATGTTAGTCATGTAATGAAGGAAATTAGTTTAAAAATGAGATCATGACATGATACCGTTTTACCTCACGGAGGGCAAAAAGCTTATCCCAGCATGCATTATGTGGCCTGGCAGTTCATCACAAGGCTTACACAGATTAACATGATCACAGTCATATTCTCACCTCTGAAGGAGCAGCACCTTCACACTGTGAGTCAACAGAGCAAGCCACTGACCCACCATGATCTTCAAATTGTTTAAAATGCAGCTTAATTAACACCTGTGCCATCATGTAGTCGACTCTTGGCAGACACAGGAAGTGGAAATCTGTGGCTACCACTGAGTAATTCTCTCCGATGAATACACCGCATGTTATGAATGTAACTATTTTGCTGAAATGTGACCTTGGCTGTTTGAGATCATGTAGTGAACTAGTATATGGTGTCTAATTCTCGTGCCCTCGGTAATCAGCCCTTGGATTTGCATCCATGCCACCACAGGCTAGGTGCCTTTCGGCCAAAACTGCAGTTTAATCCACCAACTCCTGTCCTCTCAATTCCCGTGGAGCTCTGCCAAATCCTTGTTTACCCCTAACCCTCATCTGTCACCACATTAAGCCTGTCTCTCAACAGAAGCCCCGACATTGCCTGCAATTAAAATATTAATATGATACCTTTTACTCTCACCATTAGATACACAGAAATATCCCCACAGATGCTTCTCTGTCACAATGACACAAGTGGGTGTGTGGGGAGTGCACTCAGAGTGCAGATGTGCTCTTGCACATGGACACACACACGCACGCAGCCACACTCACACACACATAAACACACACTCATGCCGACCAAGTGGTTATTTATGTCAGCTAATCAGTGGAGACCAAAGTGTGGATGTGATTGTCTCTCATTGACACTTCAATGCACTCTGTGTGTAAACATGCAAATATCAGTCGTCTCTGCTCTGGCATAGTCCTTTGTCATTTGTAAGACTTTATTTTAAGATGAGCATCATTAACATTTCATACAATGAGATGGGCAATTTTCACACACAATGCATTGAGGATTTGAAGAGGGGGAGGCTAAACTGTGCTAGGTGCTCTTTGAGGCTGTACACAGCTGTGCTTTGAGCTACAGTAAATGTTATGCTTACAAGGAAATCTACTGTACTCACAGCGGCAATGCTAAAGAGTTGCTCCTCAAGACTTTTCCAGGTATTTGGGTATGAATAAAAGTACTGCTCAAAAAGGAATTTCTGAAGGTCTCTAAAAAAAATTCCATGACAATCCATCTATAAGTTGTCCTCCAAAACCCCCCTTGCTGCCTGACTGGGTCTAATGTTGCTAATATTGACTCAGAAAAATCAATAGACATATCCACTGATATGATAATGGATAATGACTTAAACCCTCCTCAGAGATTTCTCTGCAGTAATTATTGGTCTTCATTTAGCCACTGCAGCACTTGAAACATGTGGCATCAGAACTCATGCAAAGTTAATACCTGATACCTGGACAGTCTGAAAGCTGTTTGTCGCTGCTATATCTGTGGAACGAATGGCTCGTACTGTAGCTCTTGTTTTAAAGATGAGCAGTAAAAATTTACATCTTAGTAATATGTCGGTTTAATAGCCCACTGAATCTACCTCTAAAATAGACCTCATAAGCTTTTGGCAGTAAGCATTACAAATGGAGATGAATCTCAAGTCACAGATTGCTGCAATGAGCAGACATAAAAAGCATTACACTCAGGCCTTGTACAGTAGACTTATAAACCCAGAGAAAGGAAAAATACAGTCTGCATTAAAACTGACAGTCAGTTGGTTAAAGGATAAACGTCTTGTGTTTTTAAATATGGCTCAATTTATTATCTTTTTTGTTGTTTTCACAACTACTATTTGCTGTTTTTGCTCCTCTCATTTAGTTCTTTGTTGCCTTTATTGAATGGTGCAGGAACACTGGTGTGAGAGGGCTTTCTCCTCTAATTACTGCCCTTGTTTTCGGACTGCAGCCCATCTAGTGTGTCATGGCTTAAGGAATAATTTGTCACACCCCACTAGGACTCTGTTTTCTTCTCTCCCTCGCTTTCTGTCTCTTTCTTCCCCTCTCCGTCTGTCTATGCACCGTCATTCTGTGTTTGCGGGTCTCATTCTCCCACATCTTTATGTCTGTGTAGCAACATTTCATATTCACCTCCTCAGTTTATCTTTAATTTGATTCTTGGCAGTCATAATGCAACTCCTCTTGTGATCATAAATTGCAGCAATGCGCACAGAGGGGATCTAAACTTGCAATTAACAATGTCGTGGGGAGGAAACGTTGCCCCACGGAGCGTGATAGTCCCCTGCTCGAGCCGCTAGCGTAGGAATAACACAGAAAATGAAGCAGAAAGCAGGAAGGATTGGTGGTGAAGCAGAACAGAGTGAGAGAGATGACGCAAGCAGAGAGAAGGAGAGCGGAAGTCTGAGAAGAGCAAGAGAGTGAAAGTTGATAGAGAATGAAAAACTGATTACTTATTACCCCCTTGACTCTTAATCCACTTTACAATAGTCGACTTCACCCAGGCAATTTTACTTCAAAGGTTTTGAGCCATGGCCAATTATGTTGCATCCAAGAGTTTCTTTTCGAACTGAAAAAAAAAAAAAGTAGTCAAAGAGAATACTAATTAATATCAAATCACAGCCAGAAAATAAATCTTTTAGCTAGCTAGCAAACCTGAATATGTGCCATTCACCATCAGCCTTGTAAAGAGCAGGCAGATGAGCTTGCTGAAAAATTTCCTGCACAGAATTGTCATTATCACTTTAAAGATTCATGATAATACTGTGCTTGTAGAGCAAAGCACAGATACTAAAAATTCTATTTGATAGTGCGGATGCTGAAATATGCAAAATAACCATTATGGTCTTTTAACACAATGTTCCTTTTG
Source organism: Trachurus trachurus (assembly GCF_905171665.1). Lineage (NCBI taxonomy): Eukaryota > Metazoa > Chordata > Actinopteri > Carangiformes > Carangidae > Trachurus > Trachurus trachurus. The sequence goes on along the minus strand of NC_139903.1, from coordinate 11,863,727 downwards.
GCATCTGACAGTGTCAGTTTTAGAAACAAAAACTAAATACAATTTAGTCTCATTTTCAGCATCGTCTCATTTTAATGCTCGTGACATTTTTGTTGTGCACTGTTACCATGGTTATAGGTGTCACTGTGGTCTATTACGACACAGAGTCCATGTCATCATACGATACGTGTATATATCTATGCATGTCATGCTTTGCTGTAGTATGACAGATTGAAGCTGAACTGACTAAATCACTGTCTGGGTTAAGATTGACAGGACAAACAGGAGAAACTAAAATGCTGGTTAAGGTAGCAAATATTTCTATAGGAAACAGCTTGATGACATTAAACCTGTCAATCATTTCTCATGTTTTACTAGTTTATCCCAGCTGCTTTGTTCCTTCTTGTCTAACAGATTTTTGATTAATTAAAGAATCTAAATAACTGAAAAAGACGTTAGACATTAGTGAAAGCAAGGTGCTTCATATTAACAATGTCAACATCAATATACTGTAGGAGGATACTCTTTTACAAATCAGGAGTTGCAGTGCATTCCTCAGATGAATGTGGGTCAGTGAATATGATTTTGTGCTGTAATTGGGATAGTTAATTTGTCCGTCGACTCTTTTACATGATTGTTTCATTTGTATTTGTTGTTTTTTGTTGATGAAATGAAACAGAACCGAGTGAATAAATAAACCTGTGTCGCAGAACATTGTCTTTATGCTAATGGCCTATGCGAGTAGCAGCAGTAACCACAAATGCCTCCCAATATACACACAGTAGTAATAAGAACAAGACCGGGATGAACAGCATACACATGTGCACACAAAGAATAAAAGAGAAGAAAAATGTAGATCAACTATTCATTGACCACTGTAATCTGCCCCTAAAGCCCCAACAGCTCCCTCCTTTCATTCTCTCCCCAGAAACTATTAATACTCTCCCTGTGTTAATGGAGATTAATGGCCGGGGGCAACAAATAGATGTGGAAGAGCAGAAGAAAAACCATCATGAGTGTTGGAGGAGGAGGTGCGTTGAGGTGGTGGAGCACCTTGTGAGTGGATAGAAACAAGAATGGACTGAAAGATGGATAGATTTCATTACATGGGGAAAAGGAAACACCAAGTTCTGTGGTGAAAAACATGTCTATAAAAAAAGAGCAAATAATTACAGTTTATTGTCCCTTTCCTTTAGTGTTAGAAGGTTGTTATCACATGTGTGAAGAGTGCAGTGCAGAAGAGAATGTCAGTAAGCCTCTTCTTTCCATTAAATTAGAGGGAAAGTATCCAAAAGATAAAGCATTTTCTGTCAACAAAACCTGGCTGTGTGAGGCTGCCGAAACATCCACGACAGTGTCAAAGATGTTATACGAGGGTAACTGACTGCAAACAGGCTCTCCTGCAGGCTGGGCGACGTCAGAGCTGGTGGAGGGAGCGTTTTGAGTGACGGGGCCCGGGATGGTGTGTTGCTCAGTGGGCAGCTTTGGGGACGCAGGAGAGGATGGGGCCATGCTTGCTTATATAACTTGAGCGGTGGAAGATCGGGGCATCCGTCCCTGAGTCCACACACACCACAGCCTGGAGAGGAGACAGAAACAGAGACAGACAGTGTTTTGTGTGGTGGGTGGGGGATGGGTGGTGGTATAGTTGAGGGGGTACAGCAGAGAACATTCCAGGAAACTCAGAGGCATAATCTTCTTATCCATGGCAGATTGGTTCAATGTGCGATGTGCGGCGTGTGTGCGCGCGTGTGTCCATGTGTGGCTATATGTTTGTGCATGAGAGGTTTGTTTGTCCTCCTTCACGTCATCACTCCTCCTCCTCTTCTTCCTTTGTCCTTCACTTCCTTTTCTTCCATGTATTTGACCCCAACTTTCTCCGCCCTTCCATATACAGTCTCTCCACATTTCATCACACACACATTCGCGCGCACACACACACACACACACACACACACACACAGACTGGTCCAAGATCCGCACATCTGCTTTTCATCCTCATTAGTGCCTCTTTTCCTCTGTGTCGGTTTGTTCTTTCCCTGCAATCAGAAGATGAAAGTGACCCCATGTAGACGGCAGAACGAAGGGAGGTTTCTCCCCGAGACTGCTGGTGTTCCTCTGCCCCTGGCCATGGTGGGGATTCGTGTGAGAAGGGGTGGGAGGGTGGGAGTTGGATGGCGGAAGGGCAAGAGGGGAGAGGAGGGGTGGGGTGCGGTGTGGGGTGGGGTGTGCTCTGTGGACAGGATTCTGCTGATTGTAGGAAATTATACCCTCTAATTTCACCTGCAACTCCAAGAGACAAAGGCCTTAGGGGGAGAATAGGATAAGGAAGTATTTCACAGAGTGATAAGAAGAAAACAGAGACAGAGAGAGGGAAGGATGAATGGAGGAGAGAAGATGGACATAGGGGGCATGAGAGAGGATGTAACACTAGAACAAGGGTTGGTCTCAAGCCAGTCAGGGAAGACAGAGAAAGAGGACAGACAGAAGAGAGGCAGCCACTCAGGAGGAAAGTGGTTCTGCTAAACCAAACCATAACCTTAAGGATCACCCAACCAGCTTTGGCACACGCACACACACACACACAAGCACAGACACTTATACCCACCTATCCCCCCACTTTTCATCTTAACACCTTACTAAAGCACCATTTGCCTTGCCGCTCCCTGTGTATCCTCCCATCTTCCTTTTTTCGATCCTGGTTTCCCATTCCTCCTTGATAGTCTTACTCACAGACCGTGACTATCTCCCACTGACAGAGCCGCTACAGGATTAGAGAAAGATGGAGAAAGCCGAGCGCAGTCAGCCAGCACCTCCTGCTGTACACGACACGTAACTGACTCACGGATCTGCTGCATCCTTGAAAAACAGCAGCAAGGGCATTTCTTGATTCAGCTGTTGGCTTTCCCCCTCATTTACAACAACGCAGAAGCATAAATTCAGCTTGTGAATGAATGCGGGAAGCGATGATGTGTAAGAAGAAAACCATCTCATTTGTCGGTGCGTTTGGCTGTGTTCATACCTTTCATCTACATTATGATAAACCTCAGAAAATCATTTGGCATTATGTATTTACCCACATCTGTGGAGTCATTGAATGTTTAAACTGTCACCGTCTAATATCCTATAACATCACACTGCTTAACAAAGTGAATTATGAGATTAAGTGTCAAAAATGGTTAGTCAATTAATTGATTAACAGAAAACGAATTGCTTACCTTTTCCCCAACTGATTAACTTTTTTTTAAACCAAAAATGCTGAACATTTCCACATAATGGTATATCTAATTAGTCCCAATTCTTTCTTGATTCCATATTATTGTAGATTAAATTGCATATATCACCTTGACCAGTGTGACCAGTGTGAACAGTTTTCAGTGCATAAATACATACAGAATACCCAATCAATAGTGAAAGTAATCATCAACTGCAACTTTTTTTTGTTATAAAAGAGAAGGACAAATGGGGACCATGGCATGCTACCACTTAATCCCTTCAGTGTGGAAACACAGAATTATAAACTGAGTAAAGCAAAATATTTTAATCAAATCTACTTAAATGGATGACCCACATGGCCTGTCCCCCATCTGTGTTATATTAAAACAACAGTTAAATATAACACATTGCTCTTTCCCAGAGCATCGTACTGTAACATAATTTCAGTATCCGTATTTAATCCAGTCAAAATGGATTTCAACTGATTTAAAAGGTCTTTGGCAAATTTGGATACAATGAAGAAACTAGGACACGGCAGCACATGCAGTACCCTCTCTGTATCACATTTCGCATTCCAACAGCAGCCTCAAGACGTGCTCCTCGAAACTAGACAGTTAGACAGTGTTTTTTCATCCAGAGATTGAGACAGCAGAGTCTTCGCTCCAATATTTATTGCTTTCTGAGATCACATAAATGATGTTCGCACCAGAAAGCCATAGTTTGTCTATTGAACTTTCCATGTACCATGTACTGTACACCAAGTGTGAAAACACACGGACACAAACATGTACAATATCTCCCCTGTTTTTTTTTTTCTTTTTTGGTTGATTTCTTTGTCCTTGTCGGACCTCTGTTATTAGTCGGGAGTCTGTGGGAGTGAACAGTGTGAGTCAGTGCTAAGTAATTCAGAGAGAGGCAAGTGTTTGAGGAGAGACACAGAATGAGAAGCTGAACGACAGAGAGTGAGCTTGGCAAAGCTACAGCACTTCATTGCAGAGGTTTTAAATCCTTTAACATGATTTCCCTCATCCTATTAAAGACATAGCTATGGATAGGGAGACTGTAAAGTGTTACGTACAGGAGGGAGGGGGACTGAGTGAGAAGGAGAGAAAGGGAAAGCGAGAGGGAGAGAGATTAAATGGTTGTTAAATATAGGGAGCAAATCATTCCAGTCCCATTTCTATCTCCAATCAGGCTTGTAAATGTTCTCAATATCATCTCCTGTAGATTGGGACGGATGACCTTTTATGATGCTGCTCTGCTCAAACGTAATTTCTCATTCTTCACATGGACATCAACACAAACCTTTCTCTCTTGCGTCAGGGTTTAGGCACGTCAGATTTATCTTCACAATTTTTTGAAAGGCGTCTGTGGAGCTTTTCTTCACTGCAAACCATAAAGAAAAAATAAGTAGTAGTCGGAGCGGCATCAACCTTTATGGTTGGAGAGACACTTCTGTAGATGCACAAGCTTTTATAATAATACAAAATAGCTGGAAGTAGTGTCAACCTCATGAGAAGACTGTCAAAGACATTTCATGCTTTTAGTGCACGGCCACTTTTGCTGTGTTAGAAATACTTGCTTCTCAAACTGCCATAGGTAGTGGGAAGATGAATTATATAATAAGCCTTATTGGTGTACAATACAGCACAGTAGTGTATACTACAATATACTGGCCCACTTTAGTTATTGCTATACAAAACTCTCTGCTCTTGTTGAGCAGATAAAGGACCACATACAAAGATTGCACATTTACAGTGGTTTCTCAAGGAATGGCTCTCTGATTTCAGATGGCAATAGACAAGAGTGTCTTTCCTTCGTTAGCAAGCAATTCGAAGGTTGCTAGCTGAAACGACAACTGTGGCTGTGGTACTGTCTCTCTGATAAGACCCATACAAATGTCCCCTGAAGTAGCGCCCCTACTGTAGGGCATAACAGACCTCAGTTGTGATGGGAGTTTACCAACAGCGGCATAGCTTCTTTTGTGTTGCTGGTCGCCATGCCAGCAAGAGGCATACTTGTGTCTTTTTATCACTTTGATATTCCTGCCAGTTTTGGTCTGAACATACAATTACTACATAAAAAAGGTGTTAGGGATAAAGGGCAAGCTATCTAATTTGTTAACCAGTGGTAAAGCACACTTTGTTACTTTAAGCTGCTCTGCTCCTGAACAGGGTTTACTGAATAGCAGGTAACAACACAAAGCTAGCTAAGCTTATTTGCCTTACTATAGCTTACTATGGTTAGTAAGCATGCTAACATTTACAGAATATGTTAGAGCACACAAACACACTATTAAATGCATTCCTTTAACTTTTGCCTGCATAATCAACAAAATATCTTTGCATGAGTCACATTTTTATTTTATATGGTTACCTTTACACTATGCGCTGACTGAAAATCAAGTAAATGGACGCTTGAGTCATTAGTTGTTCGTTATAGAAATCAAATGGTGAAACAAGGGGAAAGAGGATGGATAATGAGTGTCAGACTGAATGATTGATTGGTAACAAAATAGACATTCAGAGTCAACATAAGATTAAATGGCAAGAAGTGAGGCAGATAACTTAATAATCTCTCCAGGGGCAGAACAGCTGTTAAGTTAATGAGAGTAGAACCAATGTATGTGTTCCTCATTAAACATGTGTTTGCATTTAATCTATACACATCTGATTTAAGCTTGTTGATTTTGTGGCTTGGTGAAGTGATTGGCAACTTTTCCAGAGTTTTATCATAAACAATACAATTCGAGAGTCAGTCGCTTTACCAACGTCTCATTTGTCACAACATACCTTATGTTCTGCTCAGACTTGCAGTCTCAACCTTGGGAAGCATTTCAGTGACATCACGTATTCAGTTCTTACTGATGACCTTTAAAGGTTAAGTACTTTAAAAAAAGAAAAGAGGTCAGGGAGTGCTGACTTGAATTGTAGCATCATTTAGATCCTTTAGGTTTGGATTAGGTTTGATTTGTTTAGTGACTTAGGTTTCATGACTGGTATGTTTTATTCCAGAAAAAATACAAAATTGAAAACAAAAATCTTTAACAACACCAATAACTGTAGCGCTGTGAATACTTAAAGATGCAATATCAACTTGTGTCCAGCAGAGTGTGCTGTTCTCCAACAACTGAAGACTCAAAAGAGTCCTCCCCTCATGGATGCTGGATCCTGAGACTTAGCCGAGTCTCTGGTGTATTGCCCTGCTGAACACATTTGTTACTTTCAGTTACAGCAGTAACCTTGTCCCCTTGTTTTCTATGAATATCTGTATTTATACTCATTCAAGGTATACAGTGTGTGTATGATTTCAGCTCTAGCCTTCAGCTCTGGACTTCTATTGTGTCCGCGATACAAGTAGGTTTGTATGACCTGATTTTATTTATAGGATGACTAAAGTTCAGTTATAAATGTTATCTAACTTTGGCATTTGTTAGCATTTGTTGTGAACTGTAACTGAACTGAACTGTTAGTCCCGTACATTATGCCCTCTGTTGCTGTACTTTCACTCTTGCAGTTGCACACAGGTGACATGTCATTAGAAATAAATGCTGACCCTGGATGAAGCTGGCGTTCTTTTGTAGGCTTTTGGAACCATACCAAGGTCTAAACATGCAAACTTACATCTGCCACACTTGAATGAATTCACATTGGAGCCATTCATCCAATCCATCTGTCTCATCCATTCTTCTGATCATGTAGCATCTCCCACTACATTTCAACTTCTATGACCCAGAGACACAGCAGCAACATACACCAGCTTGATTAAGGAAACAATGAGCTTATATCTTCCCGCTGAATGCAAGCCAAACCAGCCTACAATTTAATTCAATAGTGCAAAGTTTCAGTACACTTCCATTTAAGTCGAGTGATGCTGAAAAGCTTGTGATGAAATCCAAGAAATACACTCCCACTCACAGTTTCTGAAAAAAAAAAACTCCAGGGCAGGCCTGGGCAGATACTGTTTGGTTGGTACCACTAATAATATTCAGTAAGCAGATGATACTTCTGCAGCTGCTAGTTTTTTAATCTTCACTTTAACCTACAGAGCCCAAGGGACCTCAGCACCTACAGTGTATAACCTCTCATATCAACATGACACCTGAGATTTGCCCTCTGCCACAGGACAGTTGGGAAACGGTTTCCCTCCATACTGTCCCAAAAAGGTTTTGGTTACAGCCTTCGGCTTAGGAGTGAAATTCTGTAAGTCGGAAAGGCTTTTTCGATCATGATACCAGCACTATCAGTTATTTATCAGAATCAGTGGACATATTTGACGTGTTCAGTCACTTGTCTTAAAGATATTAAGTACATTTTTGAAACACAATATTTCATCTCAAACCTCTTACATTGTTTGTTTGTTTTTTAAATGGGACATACATATTGATTAACATTTCCATGTAAATATGCTTGAGATGTTTGGCTAATTTCCATCTCCAATCCCACTGGCAGGTTGGTGTTCATAGAAAGAAAGGCAACAATAAGATAAATGTTAATAAGGAAGGAGATAAAAACAAACAAACAAAAAAGGCAATAAAATTAGTGAATACGGGCCAGACATCTTCCACATTGTTAAGGAGTTAGTAAAATGTTAAAGTGCAAAGTGCTAAAGTGCTACTGTAGTTGAAGTGCTCAGTGCTGATGTCATTTGTTCAAAAGAAATTATTCAGTAAACAAATGCATTGCTGATTTTCCTAAACGTTCTGTATATTTGAATGATCAATAATAGTTGCTCATTAAACACCCTGCGAAGAATATCACAATCAACAAAACAGATGTAACAAAGTTGTTACCGACAGGGTAAACTTAAAGGGACAACGAGGAGTTTCTATTTGGTTATAAAAAAGTCTCACGTTAATGTGGATGAATCTCCGCTACCCACACTTGTTAATGGGCCCATTTTCGATAAATATAACGTTTTGTCTCTATCCTTATTTTGTTATTATTAGTGGTGGTGGAAATGCTGGGCGAGCCGAACAGCGTTTCTTTACTTTCGGTTTCGTGGCGAGTCATGAGAATAATTCCGTCGAATCGCCGTTTATGGTCGGAACTACGACGGTATGTGATCGTCTTTGAACCTCTGACTTTAATTATTGATGAATGAAAACATGAGTCCGTCTTGCGCCGGTCAAAGAAATGTACGGTGCGCGTGGAGGCTCATAAATGTAGTGTGAAAACGCTTTGCTTTTCCAAAACTCCTCGTTGTCCCTTTAAAGCAGAAGTAAGCGGAATATTTGTGTTAATATAAGTCTTAAATAGTTATATCTTCCGACGGCAATCACTTAGTATATACTGTAGAGTGTTTGGTCTGAAACACGGGTCTGTCAGTCACTCTGCTCTGCTGTAAGCCGAGGAGAAAACTTTCCTTGTGTCCTACAACCTTTATCCAATGAGGAGAGAGAGCGGCTTAAAGGGGCGGTCCTCTCTGTGTGTGCAGCCAAGGGATGCACGTGAATGTGGTGACGTAGGGACGAGGGCGGGGACTACTAACTCCATCTGCTGACGAGAAGTTAGCCAAAACGACCGGATCGCTTACTTCTGCTTTAACAGATCCAATTTAAGATCAATGACAATTTTACCCCATTCTTGCATTAGCTGAAGAGTAAAATATGTCTTCCTGAACACAGCTTTAAAACTATTGCAGACAATAGAATTAAAGTTAAATAAAAACTAATCAATCATTCATTCTATCAGAAGGACCAGTTTAATTTTCTACAGCAAACAATTATACTTATGATGGTAATTCCAGGAATGAGGATGAGTGCAAATGCATACTCAAATACATAATTTAATGTGTCCGCAAGCTAAATCAGGTGAGAATATTGCTAATTTTGCTTTATAGAGAAATGTGTTCCTCATTTTCTCTCCACAGTTAAATTGTTTTGTTGCAGTATCCTCACACTGAAGAGAAAATGGATGATGTTACCATGTTCCCTATTATATTAGCTAATATTTATGTAATTTAAAACACTGTAATATGATTTCAAAGAACCATAAAGTGTATGAGACTTATTGTGAGCATAGGCAAACAGTGCAGAATAATGGATGCTTAGTAGATTCTACTCTTCTAACTAATGGCTATAATAATAAAAGAGTCTGGAATGCATTTATTCATGCATCCATCCACCCATCCGTCCATTTCCTGCTGCATATCGTGGGTTTGGGTTGTGTGGGCAGCAGCCTAAGTAGCTCAGACTTCCTTCTCCTCAACCACATCCTCCGCTTCCTGGGGCATCCTGTAGAGTTTGCAGGCCAAATGGGATTTTTCATCCCTCTAGTGTCTAGGTTCTGAGCTTTTTCTGTGTGTCTCAGCTCTTAACTTTGCTCCTATGAGTCAGCTGCCCTGTGAGAGGAGCTTGTTTTGCCACTTGTATCCTCAATTTATTTATTTATTTTTCCAGTCACTACAAAAAGCTCACAACCCGATAGGTGAGAGCTGCAATTTTGGAACGTATCAATGTCTAAATCATCTTCAGCCTCAGCACCCACTTCACCACCAGTGCACAAAGGTCTGCATCACCCCAATCCACCTTTGTTTGGTGTTCCCAACCCAGTGGAGACAAACCACCATCGTCCAGTATCAATGGCACAATGAAGCCAGCAGAATTATATCATCAACAAAAAAGCAGAGATGTAAAGGCCGCCAAACCAGCTCCACCTTGATATTACACATTACAGGACTGGTAACAGGGAATGCGGTAAAGTCCAACAGCCACTGCGTGTATGCTTGACTTTGCCTTCTTACTCAGGCAGAGCATTCACCAACGGCCTCTTACAACCTGGAGTTATTTGTTGTTAGGTAGAGTGTATTGACCATAGTATTTGTTAGAGGAGAGAAGAGGTGGTTTAGCATAAAGAGTGACAAAGTCCATGATAGAGGAGGTTGTGGTGGATGGATGAGCTGCTTATGTTACCTTTCCACAGCTTGTATTATTACCATAACAATGAAGGTCCAGTGCATCAGCCGCTGGTACGTTCCTATGTATGTGTCTGTAGGGTATATGGTTGTTTAAGGTGGAAGACTTGTTTCAAATAGCAGCCATATTTCAATGCAATTAAACGACCTATCAATGTTTACCAAGCACATGAAGACTCTCATGACCCCTCCTTGAAAGAGTAGAGAGGCAATCCACTGTTCCACAATGAGACTAGGCACGGAGAGTATCCCCAGAGTTGCAGATCGCATAATAAATTCTACATTAACTAGCAGTAAATTGTAATTTGCTGTTAAAAGCGGCTCTAATCAATGTTTTTATATTAACACTGGATCAAATGACCCCATGTTAAATGTACATGGGCGCACTAATAGTGATGCACCTGCAGATAATTATCATCTGACTCTGCAGGTCCTGTCAGCTCTACAGCATCTTTTAGCTCAATGTTTTAATTCCATGGCTTGCACTCATTGCTTTCATCAGCAATGTTTTTTTTTTGTTGCAAAAACAGCTCTAATCACCACTACATGCTACCTGCTCAGCAACAAATGACAGACAAACTTTGAACATAGAGTAGTATTTAGCAGATGAAGAGCTAGATATTTCCCGAAGGAGTCGGTGGAGAAGAAAACGGAGCTAAATGGAGAGTAATTATCGGAGTTCCATCCATCAGGTGGACACAAACAGGACTCTAAAACAGACGAATGGTGTTTCCCTTTGTGGGTTGTTTAAATGGTCAACTGTTTGATAACAAGTTCACCCTGCCAACTCAAAGGCTCATGTCAGTGACGGGTTTCCAGTTTTTGTCTGCAGCCCCCAAGTGGCCAAATCAATTACTGTGACTTTAAGTGAAAATGAACTTGGGTTGTCAACATTTTAACCAAATCACCACATCCTGCAGGAACCCACATGTAAATGAACACATACTGAACAGGAATGTATGAAGCATTGACATATTAACAATCATATTGTGGTTATTTGTAGCTGTAGCCTATCCTTTAATATAGAAATGTTTTGAAATACTGATTTCTGATACCAAAAAAAAAAAAAAAAAAAAAAAATCCTGACAGCGTGACAGTCTGACGTCAGACTCGTGCATGTTCTCATTTAAAACTAATCAAAGCAAACCCCTGTAGCACTCTGTTTCACACGCATTTTCTTTTTCACATGACGGTTTCAGCAGCACTGGATTGTGCGTCGCGCCTCCTCGCCATGACAACTGTGTGATAGAAATATTCCAAGCGGTGCCCTGTATAAGCGAGAGAGAGTCGATTAGACCGCACTGAGAGAGAGAGAGGGGCGAGAGGGAGAGAGAGAGAGTGAGAGAGAGGGGGGCCGAAGAGAGAGAGGGAGAGAGAGACTCTGTTGAAGCTCAAGCCGTGGGGTCTTCTTCAGCGCACGCATCGGGCTTCGAAACAATACCACTGCACTGTAATATTTAAAGCAGTTATGGCACTATACTAAAAAGCATGGAGGCTGAGCGGAAGATCCGCGCGCCGCTTCTCAGACTGATCCTCTATTTGCTGTTAGGAGCATCAGATACCAAGTGAAACCAAGAGAGAGCACCACGCAAGCGCGTAAAGAAGAGATTGGACACCTGATTTCGTGGGGTGTCTTTAGAGCGCTATTTCACATTTTAAGCCGAACAGTCCGTTGCTTTTTGAAGGCCCCTGGCGGTGCAGCGGGGCTGATATACCGTGGATTATTATCAGCATGGACAAATGGGGAAAAGAGGACAGATCCCTGCGTTGACTTGTGAAGCAACGCGCAGAGTCTTGACGCTATAGCGTTACGCATTTATTTTACTGAGTGTTTTTTTCTTCTTCCTCCCACCCCCCTCTAGTTTGAATTGCACTGGCTGCTGCATTTCAACATTACAAAAGTCAAATATCTGTGGATAAGGAACAGAGCAGGGTGTTGTCAGAGAGGGATAAGAGATGAGGAGGGGGGCACTATGAGGTGTGCTTTTTTTGGAAAAGCCGGAGAAAGACGGACACCGAGAAGGTGTACTGATATGCGAAACCCTGCGACGCGTTGCCCTCCTGAGAAATAAATGCGATCAGGGAAGAAATGGCCTAGTTAAAATCTCATCGACACACCGACAGAGGATAGAAAAGAAGAATCGCATTTAGATGGACGGACCATCATCATCGTCATCATCATAATTCCGGTGCTGGCATCGAGTCTTTTAGGTAAGCCATATGTTCCCCACCACCTACTAAACGTGACTAGAGATTTTCTGTCCATCATGGGTTTTATGTGTGCGCAATATGTACGCTTTGGTGACTTCGCACATTGCGCACGTTATCCATCTTGACGCACTGTCAGAATTGGGGAATGAGATTTCAGTGTACATTCTCAGACCACTTTGTTGCTATAGCACGTATTTTCTTCCTTTCAGTGGGAGCCTTCCATTGGCCTTGCCTGTTGATAAGCTGTCACATCTTAACACGATCGGTCCACTTTGTGCATCCAGCATCAGTATTCTGTCCTTTTAACCATGCTGCTGACAAGATGATATTCATCTGATTTAATTGGAGTCAGTCAGACCGGCTGCTCTCCTCAGTGGAGCTCCAGTTGTGTGCTGTCTCTCTGCTTGTGCTAGGGTATAGATGATTTTTTACATAACGCTTTCAATACACTTATTAACGGCTGCTTAATTAGACACACATGCTGCTATGCTGCAATACAACTAATCTCAACCAGAGTGTGTGACAGGGCTTGAACTCAGAAGATGTCCTCTCTCATGAACAAACCAACAACAGCACTGATGCACACACATACACACACACACACCACAGTATGCACAAACACACAGACACACGAAGCCTGTGCCCTAGAAGATGCAGATAGGATTGTGAATTAAATGCACACACTCTGATGATACAGGGAAGGCTCCATTAATATTCAGTGGTGGTTGGGCAGTGCTCAGTTAATGGCAGACAACAGGACCTCTGTTCTGACAGGTCATGGATGAGGAATGGTTTATTTTCATTTTTAGGAAATAAACATGTTTTTTTTTCACCCAGACACGGCGCCTGTAGCTACAGAAGAGTGACATTTAAAATCCATCTGAAAACTAATAACATGGTTTTGTAGACTTTTGCAGAATTTGGTATTGCTCTCCGTTCATGTACTGTTGAAATAGCTTTGATTGCTTTCGAAGCAACGTCAACCTGGCTACTGGCATTTGGACACTTGCTCAGATAAAGCAGAACATGGCTGAAGACATCGATGACTTGCATGGGCTTCATATATGCCATGTATTTGCATTTTTAAGTCATATTTTCTCAGATGTTGAGAGAAAATACATTTTGAATAGAGCACAGGACGGTGACCATGTACAGAAAATGTTTAGATATACCTAGAACCCCACATTTAAATCTCTCTCTGTCATTTAAAAGATTTATTCCTTCTAAAATAAGGATCTATTTCTGAAATTTGTTTGTCTGTGCCCTATTTTTGTCTCGTGCATTTCAATAGCAAGTGGGCCTAGAGGCTTCACTAGCAAATTTCACTTCAGAAAAATCCCTAGGTAAAGCAAAATATTTTATTCTGCAACAAAATAAAACTGAATATAAACAAACAACAGTCAACACATGAATTTGACCTGATCAAAGGGGTTTTCTGGTACCCTAACCAACAACAGCAAAGGGCCGATTCTGGCGACTACAGTGTAATTTGGTCCAGAGAGAAAATAGAAAAGATAAATGTGTTAAAAAAAGAGAGAGAGAGAGAGAGAATGGCTGCTTAATGGTTTGGATGACAACCGAAGTGTAGACTTACAATCCAGAACAAAATGTGTTAAGCCTTAATGTTTAATAAAGTATGCGTGGGGGAGGAAGGTGAAGGGTCTAGAAGTGTTCAATGTGATATTCTCGCACACGTACAGTAAACAGTAAGGAGGACAGGATCACTGGCCAGCTGTTGTATTGTTTAGCGGTTTTTGAGAGAGAACAACCTTGTCAGATATCAATGTATATTTCCATCACCAAGGCCCAGCATTTAAAAAGGGTTAGCCACATGAGTTTTCTTTCCTATTTTGCTTTGGCAGCTTTTAGTAATTATGGATTTTGCTTGGTTAGATTTTCAGTTGAAGCTTGATTTTGAATTGATTGTTTCATCATGGGTGTGAGCAAGTAAAACAAATACAACACTTGAAATCCTCATTAAGATGTTTGTATGTGGCATGTTGGTTTTTCTTCTGCATCATTTATCTCTGCTGCTAACAGATACAACAAGAAGTCTGTGTGTATGTGATGGATTCAGGTGCACTCAGTATATTTAAAATCAACAGGTAACATGAAGCACATGAATTTGGCCACCGAAATGGGCCTTTTCTCTGCTCTCTGATGCTGCACTGGATGTGTAGATGAATTACATTTTCCCATTTGAAAAACAAAATTTGCTGTTGCACAGAGTCAACGAGCCTTGTCATCAAGCAGAACGAGCTAATATATAGTATGTTAGCTGCCTGACCTGCAGGTCACTGTGTGTGCTAATAGCCATAGGCTGCTTGCTACAGCCACAGGATGTCCTTTCTAAAAAAAAAAAAAAGTGTCATTTGTCTCTATATTTAACTATGGCCACAAGAGCAGAAAAAAAAACAACAGAAACACAAAATTCTTCTTCCCTTGTTTGTGTTATAATAAGATTAATGCATCTCCACTGGGCAATATCATCTGCAAGGAGAAGACACATTAAAAAATAGTAAATATGCAGTGATTTATCAAAGCCAGCTGCAATTTTATTTAACTTTCTTCTTGTTGTGCCCACGCATTTTACTTAAGCTTGTTTACCTCTATTTCCACCATTTATTCTTAACACTGCAGTCTGTGGGATGGTCACTTTTTTCTTTTTTCAGTATCAATTCTAAAGGTATAGATAATGTCTCAGTTATTTGTTACCAGATAATTAGATTTTCTGCGTTGAAACATGCAATGTCTGAGTATATGTCAAAAAACCTTCATACCAAAAGCGGTACAAGCTGAGCTGCATCATTATGCTGCCATCACATCACGAAGCAAGACTGGGGGGAAAAAAGTGTTAATAAACAAGTGGGCACCAAATATTAACACATTCACTGTGTGGAATATGCAGTGATTGAGCTCATATAATTATCATCTAATGCAGTTGCCTTTAAGAAGGTTACAGTAAGCAGATTCAGGCTGCACCTATCTTTGCAAGTATCACTAGTGAAATGTTGATCATATGGACACTTGGGAGTTCATCCATGTTAGAAACTTTTGCACCAGAGGTTAAAGGGGACATATTATGGAAATATCACTTTTTGTTTGTCTTAACTTCTGGCCCCCAAAATGTGAGAATTGACAAAAAAATCCGTAACGTGCTGGCTCCCTAGGTTGAAATCCACGTGGTTTTACGAGCTGTTCCCTCAGTTGTCTTCCAGTGATGTAACTAGGATTCAAATTTGCATAATACCACCCCTACCTGGGACCGGTAGAAGGAGTGGGGCGGGGTGAGCAGTGGTTCATTTGCATTTAAAGGGACAGGCACTGAAACCAGCCGTTCTGAACAGGGCTGTTTTGAGAGTATGAAAAGAGAGCTGTGATATTTGATCCTTGGGGTATTTTCACCAAAGCATGTCAGAGATATGTCTTTAAGACACTTTGGAACCATTTTAATTTGTGGAAAGGGGGCATAATATTTCTCCTTTAAGTCATATGTTACAATACTGCCCCAATCTCAAAGTCCACTCTGTGGTCAAAGCATTGAACCTTTGAAGCATATGAATATACTCGACACAAGGACTCTAAGCAGAACAATTGGATAGCACTGGATGATATCATATGTCTCTGAGGCAAATTATCATTGTTTTGATTCTTTTCCCATGTCTTTCTAGATCCTTCTGGGGATCCCCTGTTGTTCCGGTTGTTTTTATGCCACAACACCATGAATTATGGGTCAGTCCCTTAAGGAGAATCTGCAGGCCTGTGCACTTACAGAAAGTGTGTATCAAGGGCCAAAAAAGTCTACAAAAGAGCCCTCGTGTGCTCACCAATTTTATAGTTTGAGATCGCCCTGAGCCCTCAGAGATGTATCAAGAACGTCCGATATCTGTGATTTCTGTCGAGAGGTTGGACATTAGGATTGGAAGTAACCACTAGTGTCACTGCTGCATGGCACCTGTTCCCTCTGTCTGGCAAGTTGCCTCAAAACAGGGACAAAACTCAGGATATCACTTGGTTTTGAGCACTACCATGTTGTGATACGGTCCACCCACTGCTGCTTTATATTGAAGATGAGAAGACATGGTATACCTGTAACTATCCATACATCATCTCACTATTAGCTGGTTTCTTACCATGCTATTGCCTCTTTACATAAAACGTGCATCATATGTTAGGTTAATGGTGTTGCTGCTGTAATGGAGGCTTGGAGATTTTAATTTCTTGTGTGAAGATGTCAAGTTAGAGGGAGGGGAAGGTTAAAATGACCCAGCTCTTAGTCACAACCAGGGACAAGAAAAGCAGGAGAATAGCTTGACCTGACCCATTATCTGTGAGCAAAGTAAAGCTAGAGAAACGCCTGGGCAAATGCCATGGTAACCATCTTGTGTAACCTCCCTTGAACAATATCACATAACAGTCATCCATGAGATAAGCCAGGATAAGTGCTGCTCTGTCTTATACAGTCTGGGAAGAATATCACACCAAACCCCATTAAAATATCTGGTAATTTAATGTGTCTTCTATTAGCAGCAGAGGCACAAGCCCATTAAAACTGAACATGTGACCTTTTCTGAATCACAAAGTTCCACCCTTCAATTCATCAGACATGATCCATTAAGCAGCTCTAACATTTGATTCTGTGATATTTTTGGGGCGGTGATGCAGAGGCTGGAGCTGGCATTCAAACATGCCATGTATTCTTAAAAAAAGAAAATAAAGAACCGTCACTTTCAGGCAGCGTTAGTGTATCGCAGACCACAGTGATCATAATTCACCTTGCTTATGACAGCACAGGCATTAGGCAGCTGGTGCTCTTTAGAAAGGTGTGGGCAGTGTTGACATGAGTAAGACACATAGGCAGTCGTAGCCTACATGATATACTGTACCGGGGCAGCAGCCCATTTGCCATGAATTAAATGTCATATATTTTACATTTTCTGATGGGAATATGATAGCCAGTTAATGTTGCAGTATGAAGTTAGCTAATGCTAGTTTCATTGCCTTGGGATAGAGCAAGGAACTTTAATGCCTGAACAAATTTGAGATATGGTGCTCAAGGAAATGTTAATAACCATGCCCCCCCTGCACCTACTCTGTCCCTGTAGTACAGAAATAATGAATTGCTCAGTGGAAAGAACATTGGAACGCTGGAAAGGTGCTAAGACAAGCCACTGAGGAATATATACGTACTCAATGTGTAATGACAACACAATTGCACCCTGTTGTTCAATGTAGAGAAATCCACTTCAGGACCACGGTGAGCTGCTGGTCCTACAGATTTTAGTGGGACCATTGCAGTTGTTGTAAAAACAAGCACTAGCTACTGTAACACATCACCGCAAAAAGAGCAAGAACCATGCAAAATGTGTTCAAATATGAAAACAATGAATTCTGTGTTGCTGTTTTGGTTTCATTCAAATATTTGGTGTACTGGATCATATATGCACTGTAATTACCTAAACATCGAACAGTTTAAGGCCTTTGCAAGAAAACAGGCATCCCACAAGGCTTGTGTCGTCATTGTTTTTTTGTTTTTTTGTTTTTTTTTACAAATGTTATGACAAGATAGATGATTTACATGGTTTACATTTCAGACAGTGTCTTCTGTTTCGGGTGTACTGTGATGTGTTACATTACATCTGCTGTCGTAAGTCGGTGATTTCTGTTGATCTCAGCATAGTTATTGACACACTGTGCATTCTAAGCTGCTGATCTGGTGCTTGTGTGCTGAGCTGTTTTTGTTTCTGAACATTTTCAGGTCACATCAGTTGGTTGTTACCAACCCTTAATCATGTTATGATGATGATGCTGGTGAACACTGGTGAGTCAGGGTCCGGGGTTAGGCCAGGAACACATGTGCGTGGTAGGAGCATAGCAGCTGCTGATTGTGTTTGATTTTTTACTGTGGCACACATGTTAATGTATGGGATGTGATAGCTGAATTCTTTGCAAATTAAGGAGCATGTGGTGTCAATCATCACTTACTTCATCATCACCTCTCTCAGCATGAGAAGCTATGTGAGAAGCTTTGCAGGAAGCTACGTGAAGTCTGCAGTGTATCGTCTGCAATTTGCCATTTATCTCCAAATACCCAGCCATGCTACAGCTGGAGATAGCCTGCAAGTTGACATGTTTTATTAGACTAATAAAAACACCTCTACAATGTAACAACAGACCACTTTCATAAACCGGTGTACATTGCTGCTGATAATCGATTATTGAACTGAATTACTGAATAATTACTTATTATTAGAGGTGCTACACATAATTTAATTATATGACCCACATTGACAGAAAATATGGTTTTCATATCAGATGGCAGGACGTTTCATTTTCAAATCATCTGATAGTGCATTTTTTTTTTTTTTAGGATTTATTTCATATTAAAAAAACTGAAGAAAAGATATCCAAGGCAACTCTTTTGGATTTGATATTTTAAAAGCCTTTATTAAAAGAATGGCTAACACCTACATGTTTCGGCCTTCATGGGCCTTCGTCAGGGTCTTCACCCTTCAAATATCAAAACCAGAAGAGTTGCCTTGGATTTCTCTTTTCTCTTTTTTCAAGTTGGTCTCCATACCCCATCTCTTCCAAAGAGCACCGTATGAGATCTACCTACATTGAACGCTGCAGCCCTCTCCTCTCTCTTCTCTTTATTTCATATTATTCAACATTGAATAAAGTGGCACTCCGTAGAGATTTGACCTCTGGCATTTTAGTCATGCATGATGTGATATCCCAGCAGAAAAAGAGACCTGTTGCTGTCATATTTATACAGTATCATGGCAGAAGCATTACGTAAAAATGATAGCTGTCACTATGGTGTGTTCACGTCTATGTCTAAAAATTAATCTGAATGTAAAACATGACATTTTTATATCATTTCAGCACTTGCATGTGGAGACAGTGGCACTTTAGTTATGTTTTCTGTTAAAATAAATATAAAAATAAATTAATTCATTAATAATTTATAATAAAAAGAAATCCAACACAGGCAGAGGAACAGGTCACACACGACAATTGAATTTTGACACCTTTAATATTTGAAAAAAAGTTTGAAATAAAATCTAAAATCTCCAAACAAAGTTATTAATACAGATACATTTTCAATAGTGCAGGAATGTTGAACTCCTGATCATTTAAACACCAGAGTGAAAACTTTGTGGTCGTGTAGTGTGCACCATAGCTATCCACAAAATAGAGGCCCCTTTGCCCTTTTTGGCAATATTACCATACTACATGCATGCTTGAGTTGCACAATAAAATTTGTCAATTGTCACATTTCAGCAAATGTGGCTCTGGGATCCTGCCTGGGAAATCTCTACAAACTATCATACATGGTAAATGTCAGTTAGTAGTACAGTCAGCTCAGTTGCTAATGGAATTGAATGCTCATGGATGTTTTTGTATAATCAGCTCCTGTCTAAAAGCCATTCTTCATTCCTGCAGCAGTGAATACTTCAGAAGAGCTTGTTAAAAACAGTGAATAGTGCAACTCAGCTTATCCATGATGGTGCTCCCCATTTCCTGCTCTCTGGCTCTTAGGTCCTTTAAAGAGCGCCTGGCTGTTGGTAAATGATACCAATTTACGTGTGAAAGTTAAAGGGATACTTCACCCAAAATCGATAATTCCCCAATTTTCTACTCAGCGTCATGCCAAGGAAGGGTTTGGAGAACTTTCGGAGGCATCAAAACGCTTTTGGAGTTCCAGGGGGGTCCGGCTGGCAACGGATTTTCATACAATGGCGGTGGATAGTGCTAACTTTTGAATCATCCAAAACACACACCATGAAACATCCAAATACCTCCATACTGCTCGTCTGTACTGACCCAAGTGTCCTGAAGCCGCGGCATGAAAAAGTTGTTTGGAAAAAATTGGGAGCTACTGCTACAACAAGGCTAAAAACAGAGATCAAATACATTTTTTCCAAACAACTTTTTCATGTCGCGGCTTCAGGACACTTGGGTCAGTACGGACGAGCAGTATGGAGGTATTTGGATGTTTCATAGTGTGTGTTTTGGATAATTCAAAAGTTAACTCTATCCATCACTGTTATATGAAAATCTGTTGCCAGCCGGACCCCCTCGGAACTCCAAAAGCATTTTAAAGCCTCAGAAAGTTCTCCAAACCCTTCCTTGGCATGACACTGAGTAGAAAATTGGGGAATTATCGATTTTGGGTGAAGTATCCCTTTAATCAAAAATCATGCACATTTGGCTCACCCTGGCAAGTGCATCCAGTTTTTGTAGCAGTTCCACTGAAGTCAAATTATTTTGCTGCACACTTGCTGGTGTCACCAGGCCAAGTGTTTCATCTCATGAGTAGCCCTAATGGCTCGATTTGAAGTCTTCATTTTGTGATTGCTGTCAGCCATTATTCTTCTTCCGTAAATTTATTGGCATACTGCCACTCTTGGTCATACCCATTTGTGTTATAAAAAATTATTCTGCCATTTTGATTTTCTTTTTTTTTTTTGGACATGAGACACGACTGGGCTTAAATTGTCTTCATACATACCATTTTTGGTCATCCACAGGCACTGCTCACATGTTTAACTTAGGGCGCTTTCACACCTAATAGTCCGGACCAAGGTCCGGACTTAATTTTTTTTTTTGTTACATTGTTTCCATATAGTCCAGTAAAGTTCGCTTTCACACTGCTATTATGACAGCGGACTAAAGGATCTACCGACGTCATGACGGATGAGCGTGCGTCTGACGTTAGCGCATAGAAAGTGCTCTGAAAAAAAAATATAGAAATATGTGTAAAAAAAAAAGAAAAAAATATAGCCTACTGCTGCAAAGCACGCTGTGGTTTGTAATCGCGGTGCAGAAGAGTGAGTTTAGAGCTGATGAAAGGAGAGAAAAAAAGAGGGTTGTGCCGCGTGCTCTCATTGATCAGAGTGGCAGCGATCAGCTGTTTTGTGTAGTGGAGGGGAACACACACACACACGCTATGCGCACACACGCGCGATCCTCGTCAGATGCGGCTGCATCTCTCCAGGTCACTTGTGTGTGAGTGTGAGAGAAATAAAAGCTCTGACTTGCTGGGGCAGATGTTGTTTGGTGTCACCCGCTGATAAATATCCGTCTTTTTCAGACTTTTTTCGGCGGAAAAAAAATATATTCGGGTCAATATATATAAAAAAATAGGCTATATAAAAAAATGCATGTATCGTTTGGGGATTTATATTAAACACTCTACTGTTTAATTCCGTGTAAACGTTTACAAGTGTAGCCTACACTGACACACCCATCCCTCTGACCAAATCTGGATATAATATGATCTCCTCCTCTCCCCAAGTGTTGCCGCCGGTTGCCGTGGCTCCTCTTTCCTTTTTTTCTGTTTATTTACTTTTTTCGGCACGTGCGAATCTGACGTTATTTCCTGTATTTGGTCTGATAGTTCGAACCTTCCAAAAAAATGCTTTCACACTACGCAGCAGCGGACCTTGGTCCGGGATAGTCCGGACCGAGACTACCTCCTAAGGCTGGACCAAAGACTCGGTCTTTAGTCCGGACCGTGGTCCGGGGGAGCTTTCACACCAGTCAATTTGATCCGAACTATCTGAAAAGTCCGAAAGTCCGGACCAAACGAGGTAGGTGTGAAAGCCCCCATACTGTCATCATGGTTTGTTCGTGATTGATCAACAGAATACTCTTGTGTGTGGTGAAGTTCAACCTGCTATAACTCATGAATGTTTCATATGAAATTTAAAAAAAGAAGCTTGCTACTATTCACAGATAGTAATGGTTCTACTTTTAAAATTTTAAGATATAAAACTAGGCCATGTTAGCTTGTAAACAGCTTGTTGATGAGTTATTCATTTATTACCAAGTGCATAGTGTGTAAAATCACTAATGCCTGTAAAATTGTTAAGGCTAGAGATTTGAAACTTGGTAAACAGCTGGTCCATGGTGAGATGCCTCACATAGTCAGTTGTTGCTATTGCGTTGTGCGCTGCTACAAGATTTTCCTGTCTTATTGCACACCGTGTGGTATTGCACACAGGTTTGTAATTTACAATTTGTACTGAATTGCACACAAACAGGGGGCACCAGAGTAAAAATAGAAATGGGCATTATTATGTCTGTTTATGATCAAATAAAACATGGTACAGCAGCTGCTAGCTTCAGCACCTGCAAGGGAGCTGCAAGAGCTGTCAGCAATCACACTGCATTTTCCTCGGTAAATGCACAATCAATTTTGGTGATGGTTGCTGTAAAATGTTTTATAGAGCAATGTTATAATCATAATGTAAATATAGCTTCATAGAGCATTACATCCATCAACAAATCAGTTGATCATGGGGAAGATCAAGGTTAGCTGTGGTGAAGTTCCACGGCTAAGCAGGCTGACGTCAGCGCAACCAAAGGGTTGCATTGCTAAGACCACTACACTGAATAGTGTTCTTTCAAAATGTCAAGCCGTTTAGACAGACACTTATGCCAAAGGATTCACAGTGATGTATTGTAAATAGATGTCCAGATGCCCTCAGTGGAAAATTCTCATTCGAAGACGCTTAACAGATGAATCCAAGTAGCACGGCAGATTCAGTGTGTGGTGTGAGACGTAAAAGCAGCAGTGACATGTATAATCACAGGAGTGAAAGTGTGAACTTGTCAGATTATAAAGACCACCTAATTATCTTGTTTCAATCTGATAGGTGATTGTAAGAGTCATCTGATACTGATCAGATGATGGTATGCGGGCACCTAGGTCCCTACCTGAACCAACATACTGCTCCATTTAAGAATATGGCGTCCCCCCCCCCCCAAAAAAAAAAAAACTTGAACACAAACATGTAGCAATTAACATTCTGGAAAATTAATAATAATCCATCCTGTAGTATTTTACTTGTGATACTGTTTTCTTGAGGTAATTTTAAGTTGATGTTGTGGCTTACAGTATATAGGCAATTGGTGCTGATTAAATTGAGAAAACACTGCGTCAAGAAACTGAACTGAATTTAAGAAGAAGAAACAAAGTCCTCTATATGCATCTACCTGTATTTGAATGATTTGTCCATTTTAAAACTTGGAACTTGCACTGAAACCCAAATAACGCCCCCCATCTTTTATTCAGCTGACCTCAGAGCAGTACCTTTGAAGTACAGGAAACCTCTTAACACTTTTGGGCATACAAATCATTTCAGCAGAATACATCACATACAGCAAGTCTCAGTGCACTACTTAAGCAAAGTTACACATCATCAGTGCAGCCAGCCCATCTGTCAAGGTACACTTTCCACAGGGAATGACAGTCCTCTTAAAGCAGCGTTTACGTTTCATCTGCTGTTTTGTGTTGTGGCAGCATGAATAGCATGGCAAAGTACATTGTATGTGTTGACTCAAATGAGTGATGATCTTGAGTCCAAACTCCGCCCAGTGTGAGACAATAAAGCAGGCTTGTGTTTCAGGATGTTTGGCTGAACTCTCAGCAGCATGTATCTAGGACCAGCTGCTTGACATGATTGTATTACCCATTATTATGATTGTCTGTGGTCAAACACAGCACCGGCTGCCCCCATACATTTAGTGTATTAGTTTATTTTAGACAACCATCTGATGATGTGCATTTAGATTGGTAATACCAACAATGAAAGCCCCTTCCTTTTCTGTCACTGGCTATTAGGTTAAAATGACTTTATTATGGCTGTATACAATCTATAATGATATGATAATAAACACATTAAAATCTGTAATTGATCATTTATGTTCTATTATACATAAACCTGCTAGTTTTGGTATCATTAAAGTAATTTATTCTGAAAGCATACACATAAAACATACTGTATGGCAATGCTTTGT
The DNA here is from genome assembly GCF_905171665.1 of Trachurus trachurus. Taxonomy (NCBI): domain Eukaryota; kingdom Metazoa; phylum Chordata; class Actinopteri; order Carangiformes; family Carangidae; genus Trachurus; species Trachurus trachurus. The sequence goes on along the minus strand of NC_139903.1, from coordinate 11,839,595 downwards.
TAAAGATGTCAAGGACAGTGAAATGCAGATAGGGATTCAACAATAATGATCAGAAATTTAAATAGTAATCCAATCCAAGAATCAATAGTAGATAATTCTGATAAACCTCTAATAACCCTCAATGAGATTTTGGTCACTTTCATTATGTTTTTATGTCCCTCTAGACGTCTGCCCATTCCATTCTTGCAAAGGTAATATTAAATAAAACCTAAGGAAATTTCCTTTTAAAAAAATCAGCACAAACATTCACTTCAGTCAAGGATGAACTAATATGATTCTTGTAGTCAAAGGTCAAGTGCAGATAGTTTTGGCCATAACTGAAGAGTTCACACACACACACACACACACAAGGTATGCAGACATACTTATGTCATTACAGTATCAGCACATGGCAATTACACTATGATTAAGAACAGTAAAAGATTGTTCTGTTTATGGCAGTAAGGTACAGTCGGATAGATATTTAAAGCACAATCCACTTTTCCCCCAAAGGTATTCAATAATGAAATAAATCAATCTGAAAACTTGCACAGACTTTCACATTTTCTCGTGAAATAAAAAAAACAGAAGTGTTTTTTAATAACCAGTCTAGTCTGCATACATTTTTTTGTTATTGTGTATTTGTGTGCATGGTTATGAATAGGATGTTGGGAGATTTGTAATGGTGATGTTAGGTTTTGCCCAGTGTTTTATTGTTTCCTTCAGCTGCCGAGGGACTGCTGATGGAAATGAGCTCATAGCTAAATCTTTCCTCTTTTTAGACTGTTATGTTCATGGTCCCTGGTAAAAAAAATAAATAGTGTTTAAAAAAAAAGTACAGTGAAAACGAACAAAAAAGTAATCTTTAAGATTTTAGTAGGCCTACTGGTTGATGTTGTGACACCTGTGGTTACCATGGAAACAGCAAATGCTGTTTTAAACACTACAAGGCAGCAGCTGCTTTGTCACAAATGCAACAGAGGATTTATTGGTTAATCTGTTTACAGTGCAGGCCAGTAAATAAAGATGATACAGATGTTTTAATGGTTTTAATAAAGATTTGGGTTGAGTCAGTGCTGGTGTTTTGGTTACCTTGTTGAGAAGGTGCAGGTGCCGCCTGCCTCCCACAGCTTTTCATTGAACAGTTCACCATGGCTGCTCTTTAACTTCCTGCTGCATTTAACTGATCCACCATCAGGAAATGCTTAACATTAAAATTTATAGGCTCATTTTTGTTGAACAAGAGAGAAGAGAGAGAGAACTGTTAGAATTTTTTGCTTTAACACAGCTATCATGCTGTATAAACGGTATACAGTAAATAGTGCAGCTGTTATCAATGAATTATTATTCTGCTGCACTGTTTTCTGTGGATTCATACATGTAGGCTCTCAGGACAACGTATGAGGTGATTGGCTGAAAATACTGACCATAGATGACCATTGATTTCATCAGAATTGATCAATTGTAACTCTTAAATTAGGGGAAAATGTGATTTAGAATTTGTATTAACTGAATATTCAAGGTAATTAAAATGTATTGTTAACGCTAGAAAAGGACTGGCACTGTGATTTTTGATTTTTATCGCTAGTGTCTGAGCTGATCTTCATGGGATTAACACTGTTATACAACATGGCCACTCTTTTTAAACAAACAATCCTAACAGAAAACACCAAAACATGCAAGTTCATTTGTTATTCTTCGGGATCCCCTGTCGATATTGTAGGAGTAACTACATTTACACATATAGAAACTCTCTGGTTTATTTTCAGAGAAAAGGAGAGTGGTGTGCTGCAAAAGAGGGAAAAACACTATGCATGTTATCCCAGCTCCTCTGAAAACATTTCAATTATTAATGTGTTTGGATACCCAGAACACAGCTGGACTGTAGTGCATTACACCAGCAGTTAGGGAGTTGCATTTTAGCAGTGGTGAAGGACACACAAGCTAAACAAACAAACAACATGCAAAACAAATAGGTGGAACACACTTAAAGGATGACTACCGCGGTGTCAGAACATAGGAGACGTGATGGTGTAACGATTTTAAAAATAACTTGAAGCATCTGCAAACCAAAAGCTAAAGTTAATCACGTTCAACTTTCCACTTCCCCTCACAATTTTTTCAACCCATTGGAGCTCAGTCATTGTACCTCTTAACTCTCTCATGCATGGCATCTTTTATATCGGACAATTAAACATTCAACTTAACCAAAAAAAAAATGGCAGTGACACAAAGTTTAAATGCAGATATTTGATTTTTTTGATCTTCTTGGGATTTTCTTCATTTTTGGAGTGTAACATTTCTATAAGTTTCTATAATAGCTTCTATAATAAGTTTCTGTTGAAAATTCAACAGAAACGTACTTTAACCTCTGAATTAAATTATCTTTGTATGGAGTATATTTATTAGTGCAAAATATCCTAATCCTGAAGGATCTCGAAAGGAGCCAGCCCTAAAATAGTCATAATACTGTCAGTGGACTATACCCATTTTACAAAATTGTGCTTTTCTTACCATTATTTTTTGTGCTTTTGTAATATACCGGCCTCCTCAAGTTGTTAATCTATTCTTCTGTTCAGCAAAGTGTGAAAAAAGCTTTTATTGATAATTCTGGGGTTTGAATAAGTTGATGATTACAGAGTCCCATTTAATGGTTGCTGTAGTCATAACAGTGGCCCAGTTGATGGTTCTCAATTGGCAGAAACATCAGCAAAGGGTTTGACAATTTCAAAATCTGATCTATTTCAGTGAAAGACCTATTGGGGTCTTCATGTGGGATGACATTGTACTCCTTTTTTTTTTTATTCCGTCAATACAGAGTTTTAGTGGAGGTGTACAGTAAAAGCTTTCTGAGCTTGTTAGCTCTGTAACTAACTCCTGTCAACAAATTCAAAAGGACGTATTTGTACTCATACTGTATCTGTCAGTTATCCATATATCTCTGCTGTGGACCAATTTACACTCCAACACAGAGGGTTAAGCAAAACTAGGCAAACGTGACACAGCTAACAGGCTATGATAGCTTCCTCCATTTTGGACTGTTTGGTTCTCTGCTCCCTCAAAGGTCAGTGCTGTCAGGATGGCTTGCTGTTAGTGAATGCGCAAGTGAGCTTGTCAAGATCACCAAATTTAAACTTGACGCGAAAAATAGAATAATAAATACTGTAAAATATAAAATATAAAATTGTGCAGATTCACGTTGCCGCTGTGAGCCAACGCACGCGATTATGTCAGTTCCATCAGGACATGCGTTGATTCCTCTGTGAAATGTAACTGTTTTAAATGCTGCCGTGACTGGACCCGTATACCGCTCATCCCCACCTTGACAGATACACCCACAAGTGTGTCGTATTTCATCTGCATATCGCTCACTGATCTAACTCCGTGTTCCCACCTTGCTGTTGCTCTTCATGTCACTTCATCTAAAATTTCACACTGCTTCTCCAGCACAGGCCCGATCTGCCCACACTGGTGCAGTATCCAGACTGCAGCTGCTCTTCCCTGTCCCCCCACTGACTGCACACTTGTGTAACAACGAGTATTACTGTGTCAATGTGCTGTGCAGTGTCAACCGTGTGCGCTCTTCCCAGCCTAGTATTTCTTTGTGCTCACATGATCTTATGTAAGAATGGAGCAGGTGTGCCTGGCATGTGTCTCTCAGCCACACTCTCTCAGGATGCTCCTTAAAACATATTGCACTTTTCACAGGGGAGCATGGGGGTAACGGGTAACAAGACGACCTCATTGCAACACGCTCTGACGACAGCCGAATGTAAATGGATGTTCATGATTTATTTATGGAAAGGATGAAGTAGAAAATCCCCACACAATCACATTTTGGGAGTCAGTATCAGAACACAACTGACTTGACTTGATTTAGATTTGATTATATGTTTCCAACAATGCAGGACTATACCTGATACTGTGAAGTGTGAAGATTGCATTAATGATTCAATTAAGCAAATGTGCAGTTCAGATAGTTTGGTTAAAGGGTGCGTTTGATTCAACCGGAGCTGGTTTCCTCGGAGAAGAATTTGGCAGCAGAAATCTGTGAGAAAATAACTTTTTGTTGTTGTTTCTTTGAATTTATCTCCTCGCAGACAGTGTTGAATGGAGACCTCATTATTCACAATTTGAGCTAAAAGCGTTCACTCCAGAAGTGTGGGCTTTTGCTACTACCACTTACCTTTTTGTCATCCTTGTAAACAATCACGCTAAATTCCCTCTGCGCCCCTTTTGACACCAGAACACGTTCAAGAGAAGAAAATGAAGAGCTGGGATCTTAACCCGGTGATTCTCACATTACTCCTGTCGACACAGAAGCCCCAGTGTTAATATGACAAATGCAACAACTAGATGAATGTCTTAATCAGTATACAGGGCTGTTAGTGCTGACATAAATGTCCCCACTGTTGCGTAGGGCTGTCAATTGCTCCTAAAATCAATGTTGATGATTAATTGACCGAGAATAGCTTCATTAAGTAACGCAGCCTTGGCAGGAGTTGTGATGAACAAGACAATTGCTTTTCACACTTTGAGTCCAAGATGGAGTTTTTTTGTTTATTTACAGTACTGTAGTTTGATATTAGTTCTATAACCTGGTAGTTTCTCTGTTCCATGAAAGTTTACAAAGTACTTCACCTGACAAAAGGCAGCTTTCTACCTGAATCCAATAAATCCATGCAGTAAATAAGAGAATATTAAAAATAAAAGAACATAAAAAGAACATCCTGTTCTCGTTCAGATAAGTCAAGATTATTGCCTCCAAGAAACACATCTAAAATATATCACAGTGAACAGCCATGCTGCTTCTCCTTTGACACTGCCGAGATTGAATTGGTTAGAAATTAGTTGCGAGGAAAACTTTTAAGGCAGAGAGCGGTTGTTTGGCGATATGTACGACGCAGTTGGAGACTATTGAGGCGGTGACATGTGATTCTATTCCAGCACATTTGATGGGAAATGAAGCAATGGCTGTGAGGTTTAAGTGCTGTCTTTCAGCTTTAGGGAAGGGATGGCTCGTATCTCATTTTTATACGTTGCATCCCGACTGTGGAGCACTGCAGCAGGACATTGATCCTGAACATAAAGAAACAGCAGCCAGAGAGTTTTCTTTCAGTCAGAGCTGAGAGCGATGTGAAGGTGACTATGAAAGTCTTTGCATTAATAATATTAGTGTCCGCTCCCATGCAGTTCAACATGTTATAGTCTAATCATCATACATAGATTTCATTAGATTTCCCTCTTGCTTCATCTTCAGCTGCCCGGCTATCGTCCTAAACTGTCAGTATGGTGGAGAAATGGGATTAGAGGATGAGCTGTAACTTGACATTCAGCAAACCACTTAACCGCATGTCACCCCTGTTACCTTCACCTGCCTCTATTTTAGCCATGACAGTTTTTTTCCCCCCTTCTCTTTCCTGCCATTGCTCCTCTGCTCCTTCTTTAAGCCACCCACTTATTCCTTACTTATTTTGACCTCACACCTGGCTCTTTAGCTCAACCTTTTGCAACCGCACACTTTCCTCCTCCTTCCTGGGATCACAGCCTACTTGAGTTTTGCCGTGGGCAGTGTGTGAACATGCAACCACCTAGAAGACACATGAAGAAATTAGATGAGAACCAGGGCTGCACAATTAATCTAAATGTTGTCAAAATCACAATATGGGCAAATGCAATATCCAAATTGCAGAAGCTGCAATTCTTTTGATGAATTTAAAATTTGTCACAACAGCCAGATCCCCTCTTACCTACAAATCATATTCTCCGGACGTAAAAGGACCGTGCCCAACGACGGCCAACAAAAACGGCATCATCATCATATTTGAATGTTTTCTCATGCCACTATTATAACGTTAGTGATCTGTAATGCAGCCTGTCCCATTCCAGCAATCAAACTACCATCAACCTACGTCCTGTCCAGATGTTCTCCAAATAAAAGAAGAGGGATTTGCTTATGAGATGGATGTGCCTCTCACAGGCTGTAATGAATTAGTCGGACTTTAGCATTGCCAACACACCCACATCTAGAACACAAGGCACGCATTGGCAGCATATCGCTCCAATGTACTTGGACAAACGGGATACACAGGAAACCACCGAGGTGGGTAAATGTCACCCGATGCACAGGTGTATCTCCCATCAGGCTTGTAAAGTTGTGCGATATTGTGGGGCTCCAGCTTGGTGTCATTATTTTTCAATGATCACATTTAAAGTAGGCTAAAGCAATGTCTGGCCTGTGGCTGCATTCAGACTTTTGAGTTTCATGTCAGCCTGAGCTCCTCGGGCACTTCTGACTCTCCTTCAGTCTAGAGCCAAGAATAAAGCTGATTGCAGTTTTGCTAGGGGGGTTTAGCGTTGTACGTGCCCGCCTGAGGAACCTAAGCTAGTTAATTCAATGTTATCCTGTAAATCTCCTTTTAAATTGCACCCCTCCAGACATACTTTTATGTATTGTCTTCATCTTTGCAACCACCTTTTCTGTTTTCCCTGTTATTTCCGGGCTTGAAAACAAGATTATCACCAACATCATTATTATTATTTGTATTTTAACATTTAACAGAATATCAGCGAGGCTGGTCAGCCATGATAATATGGCTGCGCTGCCATCTCCATTCAACTTAGTGGGTCATTCTATTCTTAAATTAGCTTTAAGCTGGAGGCAAAGCAGCTGTCAGACTGCTCCCTCAAACTGTGTGTATCGCCTACAGACACCTATACACACGCTAACACAGCTAGGATTTCACCTAGATCATCGCTAATTAGTGTGTCACCAGATTGTGCACACTACTTGGCTCCATCATGACACATTCCCCAGCTTACAGTTACCAAACACACTTAAAAAAACAGATAAATAACAGGTAACAGCCCCTTTGAGGCAGCGATCTTCATCCTTGGCACATTTTAAGGATGTCCGATCAGTAGCTGTCAACGTACCTCGCTCTCTAGGTGTACTGGTGTGGCAAAGAGTTGTAAGATAAAGGGGTTTTCCATGTGATCTACAGGTATTGAGTGGAAAACACAGTGGTGACCAACAGCAACATATTGATTTTCTGGTCCAGCAGTGACAGGGGGCCTTTTGTCTAACATCTCCTATCTGCTCTATACCGCCTGCTGCTTTATGATCCCTGACGCGCTTCAATAACAAGCACTGATGCTTCATTAGGGCCCCTGTAATCGACTTCTTCTTAAACAGATGTGAGCCTCTGAATTTTTGTTTTCATGTTGTTAATTATTGGGGTTATTTCATGGAGCAGTGGCAAATGTACCAACATTTAATTTGGAGGCACAGTATTTGTAGTCATTTTTTTTTGCATCTATTTCAATTGTAATACATATGAAGTGACACGTTCTTGTGGATATTCCTGAATTTTTCTGGCTGCAGTGCGATGAGGATGGGAAGTCAGTGCCAGATGGAGATGCTTTGGTATCTGATTGGGCTGCTCGTGGAGTCTGTGGAGAGCTTATGGTAAATAGAATAAATTTGTGGGACAGAGCTCAAAGTCTTCCTCAGCGCTAACAACGCAGCGGTTTTGCCACAATTATGGGGTCGCCATGGAATTAACACTGACAAGAACTTCCAACCGAAAATGTTTATTTTCCCACACAGATTAACCTTTATTTGGACGTTGCTGTCTAGGACTGATTTTCTGCTGAGAGGTTTAACAAGAAATCAGGACAGACTGTCTGGGGATGGGATATAGAAGAAATAAATGTACATAAAGGCTTAAGAAAAAGATTTCACATGAAGTACATCTAATATGTACTGTATGTGCGTATATGCCAAAGACTTAGTGGCGCTGCACTTACAGGGATTGTGAATCTAAGAAAAAAAATGACTAAAAGTCTGTCATTTTAAAAATTTAACATGGAACAACCAAAACAGTGTCAGTTTGCAATTTGCTAAAAATGCAATATTTGTCCTGAGGGTAGTGCTGGGGGAAAGGCCATGGGATCATTAAAATTAAAGGGTTTATCCTCTTGGCAACATGACAATGCTCAACGTAAGTACGATGGCAAAGTTGTCATTTGGCCTCAGGGCACAGCTAAAGTAAATCTCATGTAGTATCCAAAATGGAAAGAAGGAGCTACGCCTCTGGTGATCATACAGACATGCAGTTCAGTTTATTTGAATGTCTGTTTTTGCACGGCGTGTAAGAAGTCCACATTGGTGAAACTAAGCTAGAAAACATGCACGGAAATATTTTTAGTAAAGAAGCGGGGTAGATGCCTTGAGTCACGACAGCGCTGCAAATCGTGACATGAATCATTAGACTTTATTGTGATTTACCGTACACACAACTGTGGATACTGTTATCTCTGATGTTCCCAGCAAATATCAACCTGCTTAACATGTTCCAGACATTTTCATCAGCGACATGATACAGTTTTAATGACACTGTTGAAGTCAGCTGTGATTTTTCATCTCCACAGCTTGAAAGAATATATTACAAAATAAATATGTATCTTCTCAGAAGGTTCAACAGTAATCCTATTACAATAATCCTAATATGGTTTAAAGCTCGATTGACACAAAGTCTGCTGGATCTCTGCCTATTACCATCTGCAGCCCTTCCCTTGTCTTCAGAGGCTTCAGTCTTCATTATTTGATGTGTCACATAGTTGAAGACAAAAATGTTTTAGGGGCTTGACTGTTTTATCTAATTAAAAGACATTTTTTAAATCTGTCGGACATTCAGCGACATTATTTTTACAGACTAACTTCATAAGTTGAGACATAGAATTAAATGATGACTATAATTTGAGTCTCAAAGCAAATGAATCACACATGATCCTAATTGACAGGAATAGGCTGAAACTGGCCCATCAGTGCTCCAATTTAAAGTCGACCATTTTGCCCAATACTGTAGGATGCCTCCCTACGCCCTGTTGCCTCAGCACCCTGGGTACATCATGCAGTCATTACAGATTACAAAGGAGAGAAACTGTCAGACTTCTCCAGCGATGGCTTTTTGAGCAAATGAATTCTGATATAATGCTGCACTTCACAAGAGTGGCAGCCATTTCTCCCCTCATCTCCTATTCCTGTATCACCCAGTGCACCCTGGCAGTCTGTACAAGGAGGCATCGGGGCGGATTCTGGACAGCTTCAATGTCTGGTGTGAAAGGAGGATGAGGCCCTTTGGCTGAGTCTATACGCGGCCTGACAAGTCTAATCTTAGACAACGTATTCATCTTACCCGGCCCATTTAAGGTTTAAGAGAACATCAAGGTCTTGAACATCTGTTTTAATCAGAACGGGAGCTCTTCTTGTACCTGTGAAGGGTACAAGTCCCTCATCCTTCCAAAAAGAGAGCAGGTATCACTCCTCTTGTTTTCTTTCCATGATTCTAACGGGCTCTGTGCATTTATATAAAGCTAAGTGGCCTGTAGATTCCTCATCAACCTTATCGCTATAGAGATAGACAGGCAAGCTGTTCCTCCACATTTACAGTTTTTATGCTAAGCTTAGTCCGTATTTACCATACACACATTTGAGTGGTGTTGATCCTCTCATCTGACTGTCAGCTGTGTTACCCAAAACTGCTTTCATTTCACAGAATAATGTGACCATGTCTGTGTTGTCTACTATGGCCTGAGAAAGAAGCGATGACCAATTAAGTTAGCTTAGCATTAGTGATGTGTTGATGTGGGACCCTGACTAGCTCTAGAGACAAAGCTCTCTTCCATGTCCTTGAATGAAATTATTACCAAGTAAACACTCAGCGCCTCGTAGCTTTTTCGGATTGTTAATTGCTTCACCATCGGTAGCAACAGAATCAATAAAGTAGGCCACTTCATCAGGTTGTCCTCTAGACCAGTTGTAGAAGACAGAGCTATGAATCAGATTATTCCAGTTGAGGTGCGACAGGCTGCATTGCAATGATTTATTTCCCCAAATAAGAGTTAGTTGTAATGTGTAGCACACCGTCAACTCATACAGACGCCGGTTCAGAGAAAGGAATAACTGGAAGTGGTGCCCATAATTAGGTCAAGGTATGGAGCTAGGAATAAGGTGGGTCTGTTTTCATACAGTAGTAATGCTTGCAAACCATAAATGTCATTAGTGATGTCTCTTGCTAAAAGAGTCACTCTTTCTTCTCTCCTTCTTATGTCACTGTAGAAGCACAGTGGGCCACTGTATCTGGATACTGTTTTGGTTGAAAGATAATACAACAATGAGCCACCACAGCTCAGTTTTATTTCTGAATTGAAAGGTCCCTTTTTCTCAGCACGGTGACAGTAGATAGCAGACAAGCAAGTTTAGACAAAAAAAAAAAAACTCAGCACTCTGTTTCTGGCTTGCTAAGCTGCTTGTCATCCACAGATGTTGACTAGCAGAGGAGAGCAGCTTGACAGCTGAAGTAGTGCATGTAGTTTTAACACTCAAAGTAGAAACAGAGCAATATAAAATCCCAAGACAAGCATTTTCTTCAAACCATTCTGACCATCCCATTTAAACATACTCATAAAAGTGTCCCACTGGCAGAGAGGCATTGCTTTCTCAAACAGCTCCAGCTGACAGGACTACCTATTATATAAAACAAAACAGAAAACAGCGTACATTAGCCCAGTGATTTGTGTGTCAATTCATACCATTTGATGTGTGAAGATGCACGCTCAACGCCATTTCAGCTCACGGATGGTTGACATGAACAGATGTTAGGGATGTTAAGGTGCTGCCATTTGCCAGTCACATGTGAGAGGTTGAGAGCAAACCAGTTTGCTCTATGCACATGCAACATCTGATGCCTCATTGGATTGTACACGTGTGCTCATGTGTCTAAATGCTGCTCATATGGGAGACGAGATATGGACACCCACACCCACACTATGCTATCCCACTCACTAAGCTCAATCTACCATGTGCATCCCCTGAGCTAATTTGCATATTGAAGGTGCTCTGACCATGGGCTTGTGCTACAGTCCCATTTACACAACACAATGGGAGCACAGATAGCTGTTTTAAAATCAAAATGTGTACTTTAATGTAACAATTGTAAGTAATGAGCAGTGGCAGCAGCTGCCGTGCACTCCAATGCTAATCACAGGCTTTACACAGCTCCCTGTATAGCGCATATTGTATAGTTATTGATGAGTGTGTGTGGTTGCACTTACAGTATTTCAGTGTGCATTGTTTTCAGTCTCCCTCTTAATCTTACCAACTCCCAACACTGAATCTGTGTAGTTGGTGGGTGGATTGTCAGATTTGAGATGATACTGTTCACATTACATGCTTAGCAGCTTCCACGCCTGGTTTTCAAGATGTATTTTATTCTTCCGTACTCGACTTTAAGAAGGGTTTTGTGGTCTTTTATAGCACTTGTTTGATCTGCTCTCTTTCCTGCCATGTTTTAGATGCAAAGATTGACACAGTACTACTCTCATATCTGACTGTTAAATGTCAGGCTGTAGCCGGCTCGCTTAGCTTAGCATCAAGACTGAGACTGCTAGCCTGTCTCATTAAATAGCATCAAATAGTTTCTTTCCCTTTTTTTTTAGTACCAGGTTCTCATTTTTCCACTGCAAACAGTTCTGTCTCAATGCAACATTGTTACTATAGCAACAATGAAGCTGTCACAATGTCATCTTCAACCCACACAATACATACTGTAGTAGAACCAGTACGGCAAAGACCTAAAGGTTTGTTTAATGTCTTGGAGTTGCACTGTGGGTAATGTAGGCAAGAGTGAGTGGAAGAAAAAGGCAGTGTTTCTGGGTCTGCTGCATCAATTTTGATCTTTTTTGTTTGAAACTATCATTACAAGTTCAACACTGTCCAATGCTAAATTGCCATGGTGACAAATGCTTTTTTAACAAGACATATCTCACACCTGAGTGAAAAAAAATGACAAGTGGTGGTGTCATGAAGGTTATATGCTATTTCATGGTCTGTTTCTTGTGCTTTAGAGATGCTGGACTGAGACATACCAGCTGTTTTCCCTTGTTTCCAGTCTTTATGTGAGGCAAAGTCTCCTAAACGTAGCTAAGAGATGAATGTAAGAGTGGCATCGATCGTTGTTGTCTAACTCTGACTGGGCATGACAGCGAATAAAGGAATTTCCCCAAAGGATGACTATTCCTTTAAATGCGCTTGGCTGGGTAAATAATGGTAATGCAAAAGTTAGATTAACAATTTGGGTAAATGAACACGTCTCCCTTGTCTCTTTGCCTCTTATTCCAAATAAGTCAAGTGGCTTCTCTAAATCACGCCATCGAAGCTCCTCACACTGAGTCTTTTACAACACAGCAGAGGAATTCATGTACTGTGTATAATTCACATTAATCTTTTCACAAGTAGGAATTTCAGCTTGACTTTGTATGCACACTAACTTTTCTTGATGAGGATTCAGGGCATCCTGACACATCCCACCTCCTCCTTGGAATGTGTAGTTGTCATACGATGCAGGGCTGTAATGAACTGAATATTTTTACAGTCACCTTGTTCCTGTTTTTGTCCTATAATGAAACAGAGCGCCACTCACATCCCTAACTTTGAACATCCCATAATGCTGCACGTCGTCTTTGTGCTCTATTTTACCGTCATCCCTTGTGCCTGTTGTCTGACAGTGGAGTGTGGATATTGCAGGGTTGAGGGTGGAGGAATGAGGTGGCATTCAACCAACAGTTAGCACCACATAAAGCCTTTATCACACCTAAACGGCTCTGTCTCCCAAAGCCAGAGTGCGATAAGCACTGCCCATTCATCTGTAATGATGTGGAAGCAAGAACCAACTGAACTGAGTTGAGAAGGAGAGGCTAGCTGTGACACAGTGTGGATGGCTGAAAAGGGTGCGGGGCCAGTGGGGTTTTGCTTGTTCACTCCTCAGAATGATGTGTGAACATGCTTTTATTTATTTTGTGTTCTCTGTGGGTTGAAGTTAATTACACAACAAGTGTTGTTTTACACTTCAAAGTACTGTAATTATCTGGAAAATGAAAATATGAAGCAGGGGCCACATTACACCATGGTAATTGAAAAAGTTTCCCTTTGGACTGCAAATTAAGTTTTTGCAACCAGACCAAATATTCTTCGACACTTAACCCTGCCTTCACATGCTCATTGTGAGCATTTCTTCTGAAGTAATGATCGCAAAGCCCATGACTTGATATTTCTGATAGCAGGGAGAATAACATTTGAGCAGGGTATTATTCATAGTTGTGGCTCCTAACTTGTCCAATTTACTAGCCTCATACTCTGTATTTGCCTCCCTCCACAGTTGGCACCCCCATTGTGCCAGTGGCAATTCGATCACAGCTTTACAACTCTAAATGCAGCCGCATGTTTGCACCCAAAATGTGTTAGGGAAACATCACATGAGCTGGTATTGCAGATGTGAAGTACATGGTTATACTGTACTTAAATTCAGCAAAGGTTACATCTGAGATGCATTTGGGTGTCAGCTGTGAAATGAACTCTATATAGTCTAGACACAATACACTTATTCTTTGCAGGGTCTTTGGGAAAACAGGACCACAGCTACTTATTGTGATGAGCAATTGTACATGCAGCTCACAAATGTAGCTAAAATCAATCTTGCAGTCAGATGAAGCTGCTGTGACACAAAAGAAAATATAAAAAGAAAACAAAAACCACATACATATCACTCCCCATGGTAGAAGCAATAAAGTATCTGGGTAACATGACAGCTGTAAAAGAAAGACACCCGTGGATAAAGTGAATGCCCTTTGTGTTTTTCTTTTCACAGTTAATGAAAACGCATATGATTTATTTATTTATACAACATCAGTCATCATCTCCAAGATGACAGAATCATATGACATTACAGACGCAACCTTTGGTGTCAGATCTGGTTGATAGGTTGGATGTTATAAATGTACTATAAAGGAGTCATCCACAGTAACGTGTCATTATTCTTTTTTCTTTTTCTCTTTTTTTGAGCTAACAGGCACTTCATCTCAGTTAAAATCAACTTATCCTTTTTGTCTTAAGCCTTTAAGAAAAGAAAAGAAAAAAAAAAACCTCTGACAGGGTTGAACGATCACTCCTTTTCCGTGCACACACACTGACTCAAACCTGCAACCTGTCTGTGTCTTCCAGGTGTAATTGGCTCACTGACTGCAGCTCTGGACCCATCAGGAGCTCCATAGAGGAAGACTGATGAGACCGCAGAGTCTACCTGAGAATGCTGCCTGACCCTCCGCCTCACCATGTCACCCTAGTAAAGCTGTTAACCTGTCCCTCTCCACACACCCTCTTTTTGCCTTTGTTATCACCCACAACCCACTGAGTTTGTCCCTGATCCCTGTCCACACCCAGCTGAAGTCCTAGTGATATGACTAAAAGAGCCTTTATTTTGGACATGTTGTTTTTTCCTTTCAATGTTGCCAGCCACCAAGGCTTTGGTGGGAAGCACCATTATACTTCTCAGCAGATTGCTAATCACTGTCTGGCGTGGCTCTTGGGACTGGTGCTGCACCTGACACTGTCCTCATGTCAGCGTGTTGACCTGAAACACCCCATAGTGTCCACAGGCTATGGAAAGGTCCGTGGCATCAGGAAGGAGCTCAACAACGAGATCTTGGGCCCAGTGGAACAGTACCTAGGTGTGCCATATGCCACTGCACCCATCGGCGAGCGTCGCTTCCAGCCTCCCGAAGCTCCAGGTTCCTGGCAAGAGATCCGCAACGCCACCCATTTCGCACCCGTGTGTCCCCAGAATGTCCACGGGGTTTTACCCGAGATCATGCTCCCGGTGTGGTTCACAGACAACCTGGATGCCGCGGCGACCTACGTTCAGAACCAGAGTGAGGACTGCCTTTACCTCAACATTTACGTACCCACTGAAGATGGTGAGTGACACACAACTCTCATACGAGTTACAAAAGGAGATGAACTTACTCTTCTAGAGAGTGTCAGAACAGCAGCTACTTTTGAGATAGTTTTAAAATTTCATATCTGTGTCAGTTCTTCCTAGAATAGTGTCATTTTGATAAATTAGTTAGGATTATATTCTGTGGAAGGAGAGCTCTTAACGTGAGCCAGAAGACACTTAGGAGATTACCAAAGAATATATTCACTGATAATCCTCTGGGTTTGCATTAATGCCAGTCTCAGATACCACCAGTTATTGTGTGTAATCATTTTCTAGATGCCCATACTGCAGCAAAGTCACATGTGCAATCTTTCTTCTGCAGATACTCTGATGAGCTATTAGATACTCTTTACTTGAATTACTCCTATTTAATTATTTTTTCATCAAATATGTCAAACTTGTTCTTGTTCATTTTTGTACCAATTAGCCACATAGTAGCACGCTGCATCTTAACTCAACTTACCACTAATTTATTAAAATCACCCATGCATCCACATTATATCTTCATCATAATAATTGTATTAGCGTGCGAACATTAACCTTTTGCTTGAGCAGTGCAGGGTAAGTCACATGTGTTTCCAGTGACTGAACAAAGTGAACCAGTTAGTAGTAAATCAAACAGTGAGTCACTGACACCATTAACATTTTGTTTCTTCAACCAGTAAAAAAGGGAAATCTCCCAGTGACATACATCCCTGCATGCAGAGCATGTTCGTTTATTCAGTTGGTCCTGCTATAGTTTTCATTTGAACTGAGAAGAAGAAAGGAAGCACATGACATAACTGTCTTTGAAGAATGTGTTAAAACATTTATTGATCTGCCACATTTCTTAATTCTTTCACCAGTAACTTATGCTGTGATTTGAGTGCATTCAAAATTGCACATGTAAAAAACACTTAATGAAAGAAACATAGCAAAGAAACACAACTACTCTTTAAAACATGGCATTATACCACTCATGAATATTCATAAACATAACTTCCTAATCAGATATTGAAAACTACAGTTAAGGATCCCTAGAGTATAAATTAATTTCCAGTTCTTCAGTGTGTGGGTCTGTTGCACAGCGTGAGACTTCCAGCAGCTCTTCAGCAGCAGTAAGAGGACTGAAGAGGAGTCAGCTCAGCACCATCTCAGGAAAAAAGCAAAGGGATGCCATTTTTGATAATCAAACCCTACTAAAAACTCATAAATCAGCATCATCATGCGCTGATGCAGTGTGGTCTTACAGTATAACACTGCACCAGTTCATAGTGGTCACCAGACATTATCACTACCTTCAACTCGCAGGTCTATTCCAAATGAAAAAAGCTTAGTTTACTTTAAATAAACAACAAGTAACTGACCTTCCTGCATATTTTTATCAGTCAAAGTAGCTGAAGGATTACTGTTAAATAGAGCTGATACAGCCTGTTACCAGTGGCTTTCAAACAACAACTATTGACAAACTATTCTATCAAGGTTGCATTTGGCGCCTGGCAGTTTGTACTGAACTGCAAACAAAGAGCCATGTTTTTAGTATTGGTAAACCTCAGTGACCATTGTGTTGTGATGCACGTGTCAGTTTCATGGTCTGACTTACTCTTCACGCTTGTGTTAAATGTAGTGTGCACTGTGGTTTCTGTGGTTAGGCTTGGAAAACTCTTTCTGCTATAACAACTGGATCAGTAGAAATATAACAAATACAATATACGGCCAAGACAACCTTGCCAGGGCCTCCTGAGGTGAAATTAGCCCAAAACTGAAGATCACTATAAGTCAAAACCTCCACCTCTGCATGGGCTATTTGGGTGCACTTCTTGCATTAATGATCCTGTGGAGAGGGTTTGATTAAGCAGATGGGCAGGTAAAAAAGTACGCAGGATCAGAGTGTCTCCGTCTTTTGAGGCAAAGCATATGCTACTGATGACAGTAAGCAAGGAAGATGATAAAATGTTAAAAAGATGATGATTAATGGGCTCACCTGAGAGTTCCCTGAGAGTATTCACGAAAACACGTTCACGTATTAGTGCTGCTGCTCATGTATGAAGTCTAACTTTAGGATTAGTCTGGAGTGATGCACAGGATTGTTGTGTTGTAACACTAAAGCTAAGGCTTTATGCCACTCAGCAAGATTGTGTCAGCGCTGCAGATGAATTCTCTTATTGATGCTTCACAGCTTAAGAGTAAGTTGGAAACAGATTAATTGCTTGTGTAAAAATATCAAGCAGGCAAAACAGAGACTGCTAAGTGATTTCAACTACTCTTAATGTACAGGACATGAGTAAAATAAGAGACAGTAGTTATACAATATGTATGCCGTATACTACATATGTCATAAACTCGCGGAGAAGATGATGTAGAGTTTCCCGTGTTGTTCCCAGGAGAGAAGGTGTGCAAATGAGGGAGACAGATTTTACATGTAGCTCTGTCTACTTGTCAGAATCTGTCACTTATTGTCAGGGGTCACTGCTTACACAAGGCTGATGCAGTCTCCAAGGATGTGTTCTGCCTAGTGTGCGAGAGGAAAATTGAGACAGAGGGAGAACAAACTGCCCTGGAAATCAAACACAACATTTTTCACGTAGAACAGTTGTCACGATGGCTTGAATTGTTTACATGGTGTTAAACTTACAGTTATGTCAGAGGTACCAGCCCCTGAAAAGATGGTTTCATATCCTAAGCATTTTTCTATAACATATAAAGGTAACCAACTTGTTACTAGTAAAGTAATGGTGCAATAAGTATAAAGGGTAGATGTTAATGCTGTATTTTGCTGTGTTTGGCTGTGAGGAGTTGCATTCCCACTCACAGTGAATGTAGGTGGGCCAGAATGAATTGGCAGCACAGACTCATACACAGCCTGGATCTAAATGTTTTGTTGCCAGATCTGCCCTGCACAACTCGATAGTTTAGATCTCCAGAGTGCAACATTACCAATCATTCTTCTATTTTACTTGAAGTTATGCCCCCCTCCCTCCTCTCTCCTGGTTTGTCTGCTTCAGACCTAGAAATACTCTTAGTGAACATATTCTCTGCGTTATTCTTTGGACAAAAGAAAATTCACCGCTCTCTTTTCTTCCTGCATCTGTTCACCCCTCCTGCTCTCTCCTCTACGAAACCATCCCTGCCTCCTCTCCTCTTTCCTCCATCTTTATGCAGATGGCGGTAGAAGGGGTCACTGTTCTGAATGCAAATGAGCTTCTTCTCACCCCCCTCCCCTTCCTGAGCCGCTCTGTAGCCTGCCACTTCTTCAACTCACATGAAATACAAATAACTTCATGGACTAATGTAAATACACAAATGTTGTAGTGGACTGAAGAGTGTGTTTCATGCTCCCCATTTATCTCTCCCCTGCTTCCTGCCTCCCTCTCTAGTGTTCACCCCTAATTCTCCTGTGTGGCCAGCCGGGGAGGCAAGAGCACTGTCTCACTGCATTCCTATTTTCTCAAGACACTCCTCAGCCAAGAGCCTAAGATCCTTCATTTTTATTGCTGCCAGAGCAGCCATTTACTGAGCCTTTATTAAAAACCATATTTCAGGAGGCAGGACAGTGGAGGCCAGGATGAAGCTGGAGGCTGGGGGCACAGTAGAAGAGCAGAAGGATAGGACTGCATGTGCTGGAAGCTGCTGCCTGGATGCAGGGGAGGGGGGTTGAACCAAAGCTGTGTCTGACACCTTGTCAAGCAGACAGGCCACCACAGACATGACATACCGCAGCTTCATCCCGTTTGCTGCAATGAGGAAATGGAAAGGGACGGGAGACAGCTTGCGCTCTGGCCACTGGCTCACTGAACCGAAAAGAAACGCTGTTGACTGAGAGATGGAGCTGCATTAGGTCAAACAGTACTGGGACAAACCCAAGCTAAATGTTCCTGTGTAGGCCAGCACATTTCACTGAGCAGTGGCCCATTACATCATGTGACAGAGCCTACTGGCAGACTTCCCTGCTGTGCTGATAGGAAATATGGTTTTGTTACATCTTACTATTTGTATTGACTAATCCATTACAGTTTTTCTTTAAAAGTCTTAAAAAGTCTGTGTTCAAAAGCCACATTCTAGATACTACCACAGTCGCTTCAATGCAAACTCTTATCGTCCCTTAGTCAATACATACAAATTCAGCAGGCAAAAATAATACTTAATTATTTTTACCAAGCCTCTAAATATAAAGCTATAAAGGCTTATATGAGTTTTGTATCATTGTAAACGGAATACTTCCGTATCATCATAACTAGCCCTATCAGCAACACAGCTCTGGGAATGATGATGATGATCTGTTCACCACTGTGGTCCAGACTGAAATATCTCAACAACAGAAGAACTAAGAAATGGTAATCCTCTAACTTTTCATTTTCCGATACCAGCAGGTAAAGGAAACAATATAATATCTCATATCTATCAGATTGGTACAATAAAGGGATATTTCAACATTTTGCCAGATTCGCCCATTGCCATAATCAAATACACAATCCAACAACTCCAAAACGCTGTCGTGGACAAGTTGTGACCTGAACATTTACCACGCTGTGAAATAATAATGGAAAGTTACGAGACAGAGTTGTTTTCGAGGTAAATGCAAAGCCACCGATGTGCATTCCCGTCGGGGGCAGTCGTTATTCAGCAAGCAGTCTCTTTTCGGCGCAACACTGGCTTTGCATTTACCTCAAAAACAATGTTCCATTATTATTTCATAGTGAATGTTCAGGTCACAACAACCACGAGAGCGTTTTGGAGTTGTTGGATTGTGTATTTGATGAGTTTTGAGGGAAAACAAGAAATACCATGAGCCTCCGTAGCGGTAGCTGAGCAGCTTGTATCTCTGCCCCGCCTATCTCAAAACAGCTTGCACCGACAATTAAAGGTAACAAACCTACGCCTAAGACTGTAGAGATTATGGCAATGGGCGAATTTGCCAAAATATTGAAATATCTTTTTAAGAGATTGTCTAGATCTCCAGAGGATGAATCCTTATGACTTTGGTGATCTGTGAGTTTTGAAATACGTAGATGTAGTACTTAATACTTATGCCAAGGTTTCCTTTTGCACTGATGCTTTAGTGCTTCCCCTTCTTTGTAAGTCACTCTGGATAAAAGCATCTGCCAATCATCAGTAAATGTAAACGTTTCTGTCTAGTAGGCCTACCACCACACGGTTGGTATTTGTAGCTTTTTGCAAAATGTCTTGATACTAGATGGATTACCATGAAATTTGACTTCATGTTCCCCTCAGGAGGAATTTACATAACTTGTTCCTCTGACATTTCATTTGGCCAGTTATTTATTCATTACTCTCTTTTTTATATTGGTTTATGACAAAACTTGTTGTACTCATTTTGCCCTAATGTGCAAATGTTATCATGCTTACTCGCTAAATTTAGATGGTAAGCATGTTAGCATTGTGTATTTGAGCATACTAGCATGCTGACATTAGCATCTAGCATTTAGTGTTGTTGTTCTACAGTAAAGCCCTAACAGAGCTTAGCATGGCTGTTAGCATGACTGAGCCATAAATTATCCAAAGCAATCGAAAGGTTATTTGATAATGAAAATAATAGTTATCACAACAGTTCCTGCTTTTTTTCCTGTTGGTTGAGAAGAAGTTTGATGGTCCATTAAAAAGTGCGCTTGTCTGAGCTTATCCTCACATATGGGTTAATTCTTTATTGGGCATTAGAAAATGAATGAAATCAGAGAAGTCTCCATTAAGCACTGAGGTGTGGTTTTAGAGTGGTGCTAAGTAGTGGGGAAGTGCTGACAAGACGGAGGGCTAATGTGCCTCTCTATCCATTACTGGCCTACCTGTCTGTTCTGTAGCCTAGAACCAGCTACTGTACCATCTCCCTCTATGACAGGAAGTGCTCTCTGGATCTGGCGCCTGCATAGTGGTGCTCAAAGGATGCAGCAAATCCATTCAGCATTGATCCCTTTCCATTTAGACGGAAGATAAACATTTTATATCAGGAAACCATATTCATATAGAAGGAAGGGTGAAAATTCAGAATTATAATTGCAGAGTGCAGTGATGCTCCAAGTCTCTTTTGTCAATAGACGCAACGCGCTGTGAAAAGGAAAAGGGTATATGCCATCACTTCACTGTGAGGTTTCCAGCAGAATGATAGAAAGTGACATGTCAGCAGCACACTGGCAGAGTGATAAACCCCTTGGCAGCCCAACATAGAGTATTCTTCAAAATGAGTGACTGTAACGCCTCCCCACCGGAGAGCTGGGTGGGTATGAGGAGGAAAGCAACAGATGATAAGGACACCGCTAACATGCTTTGTGCAGCACATGGATGTCAAATGTGTGTGGTGCTGCAGGCGCGGTATAATGATGAGTGTGTTTTAATGACGTTCTTGAAAACACATAGACAGCAAAACGCTACGCTAATTGTGGGCCGATTGAAAGCTCTGCTGACGGAGACCAAGGGGAAAAAAAACACAACAAATTAATGGGATCCTTATCAGTTCAGACTTACAGAGGTTGACGCGCCAGGGCGTTGGTTGGTCACTGTGATAAATGCTTGTTATTGGCTCTGCCCGATGGAGCATTTAACTGGCGTTACCATTAAAGCTTAATGTGGGGTTCCTCTTTGACCTTGGTTAGGGGAATCCTGTTACAAGCCTTTGCAGGAGGTGTAAATATCAAGAACAGCGTCCTCTTTGCAAATTCGGTGGCAATGATTCACATTTCAAGCTCCATGCCAGTGTTTCCCTTCCCACAGTGTGAGTGTATGTATTCATAATGAGTGCCTGTGTGTGCTTTTGAGTGTGTATGGAGGACAGAAAAAAATGACATAAGAATAAATTAATAAATAAACACCAACCTAAATGATTAAATACATAAAGAAATTAAAAATAAATTGATTCAGTGTTAAGTTTCAACAGTCTAGTCCTCCTGGACCATGTAGGGACTTTTGCCTCAGGACTGCAACACTGTCCTAAGCTGGAGCGGGATACAGAGTACCTCGGCATTCCTCTGCTTTTTTTCTGACTAAAAAGAGTGATGGCTTGATTCTGTTCATTGATTTTTCTTTACAAAGCAACAGTGTGTCGGGACTGATTGGGAGAGGGGTTGAAGAGCAACGGCCTCTGGGGTTATTTACGAGGCAGTCCGTGACTAGATCCTAAGCAGTTAAAACAAATGAGTTTGGGAGTTATCTTTTTAGGAAATAGTGTGTAATCCTTGTAAACATTTTGGTTCCAGCTGTACAGTCACATATTTTTCTACAAATGCAATATTTTTGAATTTTGTCTCTTTTCTCTCCTCCCCTCTTTTTTCTGAACCCCAGGTCCGCTCACAAAAAAACAAGATGAGTCTACAATGAACAGACCAAGGGATGAAGGTATTTTAATTGCATGCTTTTTCTCTTTTTTCTTTTTTACCCTGTGCTCCATTTTTGAAACTCCATGGGGAAATGTTGTGTTTGTATGTGTGTTAATAATCATCTCAGACTCACCACTCTGTGTGCACATTACACTGTCCGTTGTCAACCACTTTTATTGGCACACAAATCAGAAAAAGTCGCTATGAAAATGCTCTGCTATGTTATTATCCTTCATGGTGTAATTTGGGCCTCGTTCAGTGTTTCCTTTTCTTCCATAGGAAAAGGTGGAGGATTTCTGCATCTAACTGTTTTTTTCTGAACATTTTCACTGCAGTCAAAGAGAGATGCTCTCCTTGCTCTTTACTGATGCAGCTGAAACCTATGCAGACAACATGAGCATATGCTTGCTTATACAAACCCAGACGTACTAAGTGTACTGTATATTACATAGCATTATGCACACTTGGAGTGCATTACATCTCCATTTGTGCATGTGTGCCTACTCAAGCACAGTGCTATTTGTGCTATTTGGGTATTGAATTCTTTCTCCCTTGCATCTCTAATTGCTATGGTTTAAAAAGAGACAGATGTAGCTAATCCAATTGTGTGGTTTCTTAACGGTGAAAACAGAAGGATTCACGCAGGATTGTCGAGGAGAGGAGCAGAACGATAGAATAGAGATGAAAGAAAAAAGAAAAGCTGAGCATGGCGAGAGCACAGGGGAGGGCAACGGGGGGGAGAAAAAGGGGAAAATAGTCATAATGAAGACAAGTGCATGATGAAATGACATTTATGGAGCTTTGAAAGTGAGAGAGATGTGGAGAGAGAGAGAGTGAGAAGGAGGGATAAGAAGGAGACAAGTAGAGCTTGACATTTATGCCGACACCTGATGGATCTTGACAGGATCAGGAGGGCTCGGGTAGGGGCTGAATTCCTCACTTAATTGCCCAGGTATGGATTGAACACAGGTTACCAAATATTGTTGGAAAATACTATGAGTAGCATCTTTATTTTATAAGTTAGTGGCAACAACCTGCATTGCCCGGGTGTGTGTTTGGGTGAAAAAAAAAAAAAAGCTTGAGTGCTGAGTCAGACCAAAAACTTGAGCGCCCAGATCAATCGAGATTTCCATAAGAGAATGAATGAGGCAGGACCACAGGAATGGGAAAGCAGAATGCAGGCAGTTTCTGTTGGGAGGCAAGACGTTAACGCAGAGGATGGATGTGAGGGAGGCAGGTGGATATCGAGGAGGATGGTATCAGGTTAGGTAAAAGAGAGGATAAAAGGAGAGGAGTGAATAATGTGCCAGTGTTTTGGGGAGACAGTGAGCTCCTTGTTGGCCATATAGGCTCTGGATCTGAGTGAAACCCTTTCACCCTGTGACCCTGCACCCCCTAATCACCTCTCTGTTTGTGCTGAGCCCCTTTCAGTCAGTCAGAGTACATTTCCTTCAGTTCCACACGCACCCAGTTCTGTTTACTTCTTATTTTTTTGGTCTGTGCATCTGTGTTGTGGACAAACGCCTGTATTCTCACCATACCTACACATGTGCATAGTTTTTTTTAATAAAATCGAGAAAATTGTTCATTTTAACTTCACCTGATGAAAGTCTAAAGCCCTAAAATGTTGCCAGAATGAAGTGCGTACCAGTGATGAGATAGTGTTGCAGGAAGTCTTTGTCTTTTACACCACTTGGACCTTTTCCTATGCACCTTTCATTAAGGCATTGTAGGTATGCATTAGCTTTTTATCTTTTATTCCAAAATGAATGGATTTTTATTTCCATTTAGGTTTTTTTTTTTTTTTAGTCCTGTCCTTTATTGGGCTTAGCAAATATTTTATAGCTTTCAATTTTTCAGGGTTTTTTCTGAATTGTTGTGACAGAAAATTTTATTGACAAAAAAACAATATATTACATGACAGTGAAAAAACACCCAACGTATATTTCAGTCAGAAGAATCACATATAAGAGATTGAGTTCAGTTTCATTGTTGTTCTCTTCATGTAGTGAAGACCATAACACTGTATTGTTTCACTGTGAAGTACAGATATGTGTATTCCTAGAGGTAAAACAACTTAAATCCTATTTCAGTCATCGGTGTGATAGAAAAACCTCAAAGGGGCTGTAATTGTTCAATTCTAACATAATTGTTGATGTTGCTGAAATTTTACTGTCCAGCACAACACTTGATATCCATTTAGCTTAATGTTTCAACCTTTCACAAAAATCCAATGAAAGAAAACCTCAGTGGGAAAATATCTTTTTACTCAGGGCTAATGGAGTAGAGGCTTTAGCTGGAAAAAAGGAGGCTTCCTATTAAAGACACAATCTGTGTTGTAAGTGTAAAACAAATAGTTGAGACACCACCTCAATATCCTTGTCTCTGCTGGTGGTTGTGTTGTATTGTGGGTAATGTAGGCTCCCAGATTTAACAAGGTGGAAGAATGGATGGGCGGGAGGGAAGGGTGATTTAGCTCAAATCGGGCCAGATCTTTATTTTCCTACAAGAGGACGTTGTTTTTGCAGGAAACACATAAACACGAGACAATAAAACACAAGAAAATGACATGAAAATAAAACACAGTGGTCTTAGACATGTAATTTAAACAGTAAAGATGTATGAAAGAAAGAAAACGGCTACAAAGAGAAGAAAAGGTACTATATATAGTACATAGTATAATATAGTACATTATACTAGTATACTAGAACATAGAGTTAAATTAACAGGTGAACCCTTTGCACCTAATCATTCAAAAACCTGTATCTCTGACCAGAGGGCAGCGTGTCAGGTTGATTAAAGAGAGGATGGCCTGGATTAAATAGGATGGATTAAGCTTTTTGTGTGATGTGTCTGACAGACAGGGCTGCTTCTCACCAATGATTTTACTCCCTGTCTTGACAGGGTGTCCTAATTGATTCCTGTCTCGTACATTTAAATTCCCGTACCAACAAATCATTGTGAAGTGAAGGACGGATGCTGTGATGGATCTGTAAAATGACTCCATTAGGCGCCTGTCAACATTAAAAAATATTTCACCAGTGTAGTAAATACAGCCTTTGTTGTCCTTTCTTATATATTGCTTCATTGTTCCCAAATGTGAAAAACATTTTTTTTTAAAGTAGTGATTGGACCTTTAAAAAATGGCAGCTACATGTCACTCTCTGAGGGGTTTAATTTATGGTGCGAGTGTTGCTGTGAATGCGGTTGATGATGGCCTGCTGATGTCACTCCTCTGTACTGTCCTGGTAATGCTGGGATAATTGAACTTGTTTACATATCCTCTGGGAAATCAGCCGAGGTTCAGAACACACCAGAGAGGAGAAGAAAAAGAGCAGCGAGTCGGGGTGTACGAGTGAAAATTCATATTTTTAGCCAGCCCGCTTGTGTCATTCGTATGATCCATGAAAGATGTCTGCATGTGTGAAGCCATATGTGCCATTTTGCCGTGCTCACTTGTGTGTGTGTGCGCGCGCGTACGTGCGCGCGTGTGCGTGTGCGTGTGTGTGTGTGTGTGTGTGAACGCTCGACTGTGAGTGACGCACCCAAGTGCATGTGTAACCTGAGATTCAGGTGGTGATGCAGGCGGGTGTGCAAATACGTGAGTAGAATTTGTTACCACGGCAACAGGCATTCAGTGAGTCGGTGCAATGGAATGGCTGGTGCAGTTCTATTAGCGAGAAGCAGTTTCCATAGCGACTCAGCATCGCAGCTGCCTATGCAAGAGTTTGTGTGTGTGTGTGTGTGTGTCTGTATGAATACGATGTGAATCCTGTGTGAATTTGAGTGTTCATTACCGTACTTCCCTATGTATGACTTGCTCTGTAACATTTCATATTTTTTCATCATCGCTATCCTCTTTTTTCGGTACAAACCTCCCATCTATGTCTCTACCCCCGTCAGATCTTTCACGCTGCCCTATTTTCATCTCCTTCCTCCCTCTGTCTTACCCCCCTCACCCCCCTCCTCCTCCTCCTCCTCCTCTTCCCCCCTCCTCCTCTTTATCTCTTGTTCTCTCCTCCTATCTCTCTGTCTCCCCATCTCTGAGTGCTGAAGCTCATCAGGGTAAACAGATGCTGTGGCTGTTATTTATGTTTCCACTTGGTCTGGCTTTCATACAAATTATCCACAGGCCCTGCACAGTGCAGACGCTCAGCCTAACTGGGCTGCACTGGCAGCTCTCTCAGCCTTATCCACGCTCAGACTCTCAGACCATACCACAGACGCTGAGAGAGAGAGAGAGAAAGAGAGAGAGAGAGAGAGAGAGAGAGGATTTGGAGAAGGGGGGGGGGTTCAGGAGAGCATCGGCGCACACACACATGCTGACAGAGTGAACCATAGCAACACACTGATGGGCATAAAGACACCAATAACAGAGAAGGCCTCAGAATTGGCTGCACCATTTGCTCCACACATGCAGGGGCATAACAGTTTGGGAAGGTACCACTGCATCGGAGAGGGGAATCGAACATCACAGAATAAAATAAAGAGGATCAGTCCAGTGGGGCAGACATGAAATACTTGCTAGCAACTTAAAGGCAGTGTACTGAAAATGTTTCACACTTAGTATCTTCTTCTTCTTTTTTCTTGTGAATTGCAGGCTGTAAGAGATTAGAAAATGCTCCATATAGATCTTTTTTTTTTTTTTTTTACTTAGAAGACTGTGCAGTTATATAAATCTAGAGCTGTCGGATTAAAACGGGATGACTACCTGTTGCTTTTGGGATGCTTAAGCTGAACAGGAATTCTTAAAAATGAATGCACGGTTCAGATTTTTACCAAACAGTGAATAAACATGAAAGTAACAAACACTCTCTGTCTGTCTGTGCTGTGCAGATATTCGGGATCGTCGTAAGAAGCCGGTGATGCTGTTCATCCACGGGGGCTCCTACATGGAGGGCTCAGGGAACATGTTTGATGGCAGCGTCCTTGCTGCCTATGGAAATGTCATCGTGGTCACCATGAACTATCGACTGGGTGTGCTCGGTAAGTTTGGTAAACACTGTGTTACCTCACCTTGACTTAAGTCCTCATGTGTCAGACATCTAAATGTGTCCATTCTGTGAAATGATGTGTAGAAACGGTGTGAAACATAAATCCTACTGCCTTTCCATCAATATGATTTATATATCAAATCATAAATCATTGTTGAACACAAGAGAGGTTTCACAATGGACATTTAAACCCTTCCAGGTCTCATATTGTCTCACTCCAGGGCAACTTTACAGCTATGAATGTCAGTTTACACCTGCAATGGAATAAACCATGAAGAGGCTCATTGAATTTTTTTGTCATAAAACAGCCACATGTCTCAAATAATTTCAGTTGACGTGCAAATTAAGGTTTGTATGATGGATTTTTCAATGTTTAGCCTAAAAAAGTATCTGAACACTCATGTTTTGATTCAGCATGTGTGTCCCTGCATCTGTGCTAATGACTTTGTTCACCATTTCAGCAACTTTCAGCCATTTGAATTATGGGATATCTAACACAATTCAGTATTCATAGTACTGCAGTTACATGTAACTTGCTTTATGCTACCTGGTCGTTCAGGTTGTTGTGTCCAAGGGAGGTTCATGGCCTTTTGAAAGATTTCTGGGGGTCTGTAGAAGAAAGAGTTATGGATTTTCTTTCTTGAAGAAGGAAAATAACTTCTGCTGCACTGAACACGATAGAATGGGGCTGAAATAGTGTAATAAAGTGACTCTACCTAACTCACAATAGGGGATTTATTGTTAGGATACTTTTAAAGATGCTTTTGGGAAATGGGGCCCTCACCTGTGCCAGAGTCCTTAAGCTTTGACCTGGCTGAACTTGAGTGGCTCTGTGAAATTTAGGATCTGAGCCTGACCCAAAGCTGTATATATTTTCTCGTATTTTATTGATTTCAGACTGTTAGCACACTGGGCTAATTCAGTGTAGCAGCCATATAGTCTGTTTTCCTTATCCTAGTGTGTATTGCATCCTGTATGTCATTGGAACATGACATGACAGAAAAGGACTGGCACAGTTAGCGAGAGACAGAGACAAATTTCATAATGAATCACGTCTGAAAATAACCAAATCCAAAACCCTGCACCTGACAGGTCCTGACAAAGTATCAAGATTCAGGTCAGGTAGCAGAAGTCTAATGAACACCTGATAACACACACTGTACTGCACTATACAATATTACTGGTCTGGGACTTGGAGTCGTGTATGTATAATAGCAGCCTTTGTGAGCAGTTCTAAAGTGATTTCAGTCTTGAAGTCACACACAATGAGGTCTGCTTAATCCTGAGTTGTCATTTCTGCTGCTAAAGATGCTCAGCGCTCATCACTTACACCATTATCTGTTCACTGAATGTTATTTCTATGCAGCAGGGATTTCGTAAGAAAGCACAAACAGGTGTATTTACTGTGTTCACTTAGCCTGAAAATTACTTCTTCTTTTTTTTTTATTAATTAATTGTTGTATTGACATGCACTTCTCCAGAGAAAACCGACTTCAGAGACACCACCAACCACTTAGTGTCTTTGGTGTACATTCAGCCATTGAAAAAAAGCACTATGTGTGTCTGTTGCTTTCAGTGTATTTTTGGATTAAGGGGTTTTCTATTTGTCCATTCTGTTGGAGCTTTGCAGTGCTTGTATGGTCTGTGAGCGTGGGCTCAGCAGTGTGTGTGTGTGTGTGTGTGTGTGTGTGTGTGTGTGTGTGTGTGTGTGTGTGTGTGTGTACCTAGCCCTTGTGTTACTGGATATCAGTGGAGTCAAGTATTTACATTTGGCATCATCTTTTG
Source organism: Trachurus trachurus (assembly GCF_905171665.1). NCBI lineage: Eukaryota > Metazoa > Chordata > Actinopteri > Carangiformes > Carangidae > Trachurus > Trachurus trachurus. Next base: position 11,810,696 of record NC_139903.1, on the reverse strand, counting down.
GAGGTGTTTGCACAAAGACTATCTGTGTCATTCATTGCAGCTGCCAGGTTGGGTAATCAGATCGTGTTTATTGCATCACGCCTGTTTCAACATATCAGAATAATGGTAAACAGAGAAATGGGAGTAGTTTAGGATGTCGTCCAAGAGTCGCAGTGAGTATAAGCAGAGGGTAACATGATCCAGACCGTTACTGACCGTGCCAGTGGAGAGGCACAGGGACAAGGACAAACTAAGGTTTAGTGAAATGAGGACCTGGCCCCGCAGCTTTATCCACCGCGATTTCAGCTCATTATGCGGTCTTTTTCACAGCTGTCAGACAAAGCGTGACTATTAACAAATTGAGCGTGCAGTTCACAATTTGAAATCAGGTTTGTTGAATTTGGCATTAAATTACACGCTGATCCCAACGCTCCCTCAGTGGTATCTCTCTTTGCTTTCCTTCACAAGACATGCTCTACCTTGTTTCAATTTGGCCGATTTACACCGACATTGTTGCTGCGATTTATGTTGAAGAGGTCTGAAGAAGCGCACTCTGGTGTTGTAGAGCACGCACACAGGCACACACGCACACGGCGGTGAAAATACATACAAAATATATATATATACATTGATGTGGAGAGCGATCCTGCTGAATGATTATGAGAGATGACGCAGTGTCCTCGATTCCTTTAACATTGTTGAAAATTTTGGTATGTGGGCGAGTGTGTGCTCTCTCTGTCTCTCTCTCCCAGATATGCTTTAAATGGGTTACTGTACTAAGGCGATTATCCCTGTGTGTGTGTGTGTGTGTGTGTGTGTGTGTGTGTGTGTGTGTGTGTGTGTGTGTGTGTGTGTGTGTGTGTGTGTGTGTGTGTGTGTGTGTGTGTGTGTGTGTGAGAGAGACAGAGAGAGAGAATTATATGTTTGTGTAGCATGAGCATCCATGTTTGCCTGCATGCACACTAATATTTTCTTGTGTATGTGATAGTGTGCGCGCCTATACTTGGTTATGTGCTGTGCGTAATATATATATATATGAATAATGCACCATCCATCTGAATTTTTAATAGCATTCCACTCTGACACTGTGCGTTTTAGTCAAAGTGAGAAACTAAAGCATACCATATTTTAATAGTTTTATGTTCTAATCTTTAGTATTATCCTGTACTTACACACACGGGAGCTTACACATGCCAACCTCATTTCATACAGTGCCTGCGCCTTTAAGAGAGTGAGAGGGAGTCAGGAATAAGGGAAGAAGAGAGAGAGCAGGAAATAGAGACAGATGAGCGAGAGAGAATCATAGAGAGACAGAGGGAAAAGGAAACAGAAGGGGGGAGATGGGAACAGTCTAAAAATAAACCATCAGAAATGCTTTTTAAAATCTGCAGTGATGCAAAGTATTCATTCAAATAAACGCTCCCGCAGTGTGACCACAGCACCCCTTGCATATGGTCAAACACTTAATGCTTTGATTCGGCTGTGACACATACACATGTAATTTCTCGGCGAATGATATACTCCCTGCAATTTTCTTACTAATTCATGATGTTCTCTGTCGTGCAATAAAATGGGTGAATGAGGAGAAAATGTCTGCTGCACACGGCTCGGTTCAGAGGTTTGGTGACAGTTGAGATTTCAGATTGCTGCTCAGCTCACCTTCTCCTACCTTCCTCCTGCTCCGGGCCCAGAGAGCCTTCTGATTTGTGTAGCATTGCCATCTGTTCAGACTAATTAACTAATTAACTAATTAATGAACTCTGGGGAAAGGCCCACCATCGTGGGCTCTAAGAGTGAGAACATTTTTCACCTCAGGAAGAGAGATGAAACGCTTCTCCTGGAAACGTTTCTCTGCACTTTCTACCCAATTTCAGCTTTTACTTGTAAGTTCAGTAAGAGCAGCCTACTTGGCGGTATTACCACCACGTTTAATAACCACAAATTCTTCACCGAATAAAATGAGTTATGAATTTAATATTTGTTTGGTTATTATCCTGCCAAAATACATTTTTCATATTTATAGCTGCTCAGGGTGATACTGTGTGTCTTCGCTAACTCAATTACTGCCAACTTTTGTGTCAGAGATATGAGATGTAATGTTTGTATATGCTGCCATTAAAAAAAGAAAACATTCATTATTTTTACAAGCTGTAAACAAAACATTGACATATTATCCCCTCCCAGAGTTGATATGGTGAACGTGCTAACAAACAGCTGCCTGTTTACACAGAAAATCCAGCAGGCATTAGTATTAGCAGTCATTCACCAAGCAACATTAGCATTCACAGCCCTGAGCAGTTTTTAAAATTGTTATGGCTGCCCTGTAGCATGTTTGCAGCCACCTGACAAATTAAAGTCCACATTTCAGTCATTCTAGCTCTGTTTTTGGTCTCCACCAACTCCTGAAAGAAATATCAGGCTCTTTAGCTTCTAAATGTGCCACTGTGTTCACCAGCTCGTAACTTTGTTTGTCTGCCACTTGGTGCAGGGCAGCCAGGGTACAGGGAATTTATCAGAACAGCTTTGTTGAAAACATCTGCACTGCACAGCTGGGACAAGGTTGATGAGTGCATTAAGAATGAACAGACACATTAAAGTTGCAGGCTGCAGAGTTAAAACAATGCGCTTAAAGATGGCTCTTTAGGAGAGCTGCAGAGTCAAGTGATAATTCTTGGTGAGTTTTGACAATGCGCACAGTCATTTGATGCTTTTTGATATAAAAAAAGATTGATTTGAGCAGCTTGAAGCCTTCTGTATCAGCCTAATTATGTTGTTTTACCACAAAAGTAGTGAAAAACAAACTAATGACCGACCACATTCGGTGAAACACTTTTACAACACACTGTAAGTGTTACTAACTAAAACTGAAAGGGACACAGTTAAAGAGAAATTCATATGGCATTGTTTGAAATGAACAGAGACATAGTGACATCATGTAACAAGTCTCAAGCTTTCAGATATGCCACATGAGTAAATTACCAAATAATGAATCTGATGAAGTGAATGTGACCTCATTTCATCTGTTATCTTCAATAGTTTTATATTAAGTTTTTATGAAACCTGACATAAATATATCTATAATTAATACTTTACACAGTCACTCAATACTTTATTATAAAACATATTATAGTAATTATATTATATTATATTATATTATATATTGGTATATCAGCTCTGTTTGTGAATCAATCTTCTATTTATTTCTTAATAGGTAGAATCTCACAAGCCTGAGCACATGAAAATGTTTTGAGCTGGAGTCAAGTCAATAGCCAAGTTAACCTTAGGAATCAGTTCAAATTGTATGACCCGTTGTTCTCAAAAACATCCCTGTAAATGTGACATAAACCGTATTTTTAGCCAGCACAGATTTTGCTCTCAATTAATTTCAGCCTGCTGCCTTCTCACAACTCAGCTGTCCCTAAATACAAACGACACACACCTCCCACTCCCAGCACAGAGCCACAATCTTCCCACTCTGCCAGCAATCATGAACACTGCACTGCTGTTCCCATATTTCCCCTATAAAGCACTGACTGTGATGACAGCAGAGAAAACTAAGATCATTTTGCTCCAGTGATGTTATGGTTGTGACTAGATTCATGTGCAAATCAAAATGTTGGGCCAATAAATTAAATATTAAAGCATTAGACATGATTTCTCCCCTTTGCAGAACTGGCTAAAACACTTAATCTGCTCTCTGGCTCTTAAGGTTTCTTCAGGTCTCTTGAGGTTTCCACCAAAAAAAACATCCAAGGACAGCTTTTTCTCAAAGTTCACATTGAACACTAATGACTTATAGGTATATTGACTAAAGCTGACATCAGTCCGCATGCCAGGCAGGCAGCCAGATCACAGCTGGAACAGTCAAATACAAGGAAGATAATTAATGCAGCTAGTCATCGTCATGCTCGACATCTTACTCACCACTTAAAGCTTCTGAATCAAACTCTAATTGTCTGCACATCTGTATGCTGCACTGCAAGTTTCTTTAAAAAAAATATTTGTTTACGGGAACCATTGGACATTTAGCCTTTTTCTTACAAAAACTACACTCCTACATCTCAAAGGAAACATCAGTTTTGCTCAGTATAAAAGTGGTCTCCAGTAACAGCCTACTTAGTGACTCCATGGCAACATGGGGCTTTTAAAAAACCCTTATTTCTTAGATGATTTCTTGTTCGATGATTGATTGGCAAAGATCCTCATGGTATTATTTGGTACTATTTAGTCTTTAAAGCTGTGATGTGATTGTCCAACCACAACCAAATAAGATACTTGGACACTATAAATACTAACATACTGTTATTCATGCTAACATCATAAACCCCACACTGCAGATACCTCGATATGACTCACGTCAGTAACCTCCAGTGTAGCCAGCGAATAGAGAACACTGATGTAATAACCACACTAAAATAAAACTGTACTATTAATACAGTATAATCAGTGGACAGTTACATAATGCACTGCTACGAATGAAGGCACCTTAACTATCAACGGATCCATGTTAAGACAAATACGTCTGCAGCTTTAAAGGTTCTGTCTGCAAATGAGGCTGTTTACATGATCTGTTTTTCATCAATAACTAGTTGTTTTTGAGATTTAACTTTTTTTTCTTTTTTTTTTGGAAAGGCTTTGAAATGTCTTTGTGTCTGTGACATTTGAAGCTTTCAGCAAAGTGTTTTAGATTTGCATGACAGCCTGGTTTTATTGCACAGCTTGGGACCATTTGAGTGGACATGTGAGAGTAGAAATTGAATGAGATAAGTAAGGTAATGAATACAATGACATTGCAGGCATATGGGCGGTATGCTTACATCACAGTAGTTCCACGGGAGGGAGCCCAATTACAATGTAATTTCATTTCTGGGCATACTTGATATACAGCGAGCAGCAAGTCTTCAGATTGAACTCTAGTGCCAACAAGGAAACCTACGAGATTTCTGTAAAAAAAAAATAATGTGATGTTCCTACAAGATTTCCAAGAGTTGAAGGAGCAATAGTTCTTTGAATTAGATGATAAAAAAGATCATAGACCACCTTTACACGCTGGAAACATCGGGTACTCTAGAGAGTGTTAGCAATCAAAACTAGCAGCGGCTTTATAAACTCATTATAATTGAAACTACATGCTTCTTCCAAAAGATTCAGACTAACAAGTTAACTGTATACTGTACCTCAGAGTCACTGCTTTCTTATTGATAGAACTTGCATATGGCACAGTAAAAAAAAAAAATCAGTCATATTTATCCATGGTTGTATTCATACACCCCAGTTAATCCCCAAGGTGGCTGCATAACACCGAATGATCAAATCCACTTTATTCCAATCATCAAAACATATTCTTTAGTCTTCACTGTGCAGGAAACAGACACCATCTGCTAAGGTTTTTTCTTTCTTTCTTTAAATAGTGACTATTTTTCACCCAATCAGGTTAGCGATGTCTCGTGTACAGAAAAACTGATTTGTCTCCTCTGTTCCGTCACATTTTCTGTGCGTGCGTATTAAAAAAGGCAATATCTTCCCTCTGATTTTTGACATCCCTCATCATCCCTTGTGTGACGTCACGGTGAAATTATATAATATGTCCTACAGTATATTCTTTTCACCTCTCTTGTCATTTAGGATCTGACAGTAGCTTTGGGCAATATTCACTTTAATACCTGTTTTATGTCTCCGGATTTTTTTTATCCCCCCACCCATCCACCCCCCTCCCTCAGTTCTTTCTTCTCTGTTCACAGAAACATGTTCAGTGACCCACTGCAGTCATTCTGTTCAGTCCTACAAAATTACTCTGCAGATGCATGTTCCCGTCTCAGTAGTCAAACAGTCAGATGACTGACCACACTTCAGTTCTGGGCTGTGAATCTGTGAATAGTGCACTCTCTTGCAGACTTGGTCGACAACAGAGGATGTAGTGAATAAAGTGGTTCATTATAGTACGCTAAATGCCCTGTTCAGAATACTGAAAACGTCCATTTGGTGTTGTGCTGTTGCCCCTTTTCATATAATGCATCTCTTATTAAATGAAAATCCTTCTGACACATCTCTATACTAATACAAGTCCCTGTTGTAGATGGAGTACCATATCAATAAGGGATAATGGCTCTTACCGTAACTCATCTCATCAGTGTATAATAGAGAAAGACTAAGTGCTCTCCCTGCTTTTTTTTTCATTCAATGGCAATATAAAGCTTTCATGATTTCTGTTTCTGAGAGATTTTCTGTAGTTAAGGCATTGGAGATTGCAGTTAGTTTCATTTTTTTCTCTTTTGATTAGCTAATACAATATATTGTAAATATCATTTTAAATTTCCCTCCATCTGTTGCTCACTACTCCTCTGATGTATTCCAGCCATTCCTTTCCCTATCTTCAGCTTGTATCTTTACTCAGAGGTTGATGACTCTCCTCACAGTTCCTTGGCCGTTACCTAAAGCAAGTGTTGAATATGCATGAGTTCAGCCTCATAAACTGCTGCTCTCAGCGCTAAAGTCAGTAGGAAGCCCAACTCAGCAGATGGGGGGGGGGGGGGGGGGTATCAGAAAGAAAACTTAGTGAAAGAGAAAGAGACAAGAAGAGGGAAGTTGTTTGACTTATCTTCAATAGTGGAAGATAAATTTCATCTCTCATGTTGCCCTTGCAAAGCCGGTACAGGAGGTGCTAGCTCGAGTTAGCATGCTAGTTCACGTACTCATCTGCGCATGCGTTCAGTGACTTTGATATTTTTGTGTGTGTCTGTGTGTGTGCTTTTATGTGTGCATGCATGCAGCTGTTTGTGTACTTGAATATGGAAGTGCTTGAATGTGTGTATGGAAGTGCTTTTGTGAGTGTCTGTCCATATCATTTTGCCTGAAGCTCTGGACAGTTGCCAGGCAACTGTGGCAGGCAGCTCAGTACTCGGCTGGGCAGCCACGAAGCAGACACTTCCACATGCCTATGGTTTGCCTATGGCACAGGTCAGCACTGATACATTACCAGGTCAGAGTCACATCAGGCTAAAAGCTGGTCAATGCTGGGATGATCCAAGGATAATACAATTACACAGTATATGCACACCTGGTGCCTTACTGGACCTAAAGTAAATACCAAAATATATAGCTGACATTCATAGTTGTCAAACTTGTCTAATATAATATGATATAATATAATATAATATAATATAATATAATATAATATAATATAATATAATATAATGTAATATAATATAATATAATATAATATAATATAATATAATATAATATAATATAATATAATAATAGCATTTTGACACGCTGTCATATGAATCATGATTGAGTTAGGTCACCTCACCAAAAAGACTGCAGGCTGTTAACTGTAGTTGCAGCGCAGTGAAGAGTGCAGCACAAGACATGTGTGTGTGTCACCCTGATGGTTGTAGAAAGGTCAATTTGGCAGGTTGTCATCATCACCACTGCTGCTACCATCATCATCACCACCGTCACATTATCATCATTAACAATAAAACTTAATTTGCTGTTCAGCACTCTTTGTAACACGCTGTCTGCTACCATCTGTCTCTGTGCATCCCCTATACTGTACTTTATGACTGTCCTTTAGAATACACTGCTGGATTCAGTCACTTTAAAAGTGTCTTTTTCAATTTCCACGCAAGGAAACAAACTGAATGATTCATTCACCAAAAGCTGACACGTGTGCTCATGCCATGTAGCTGGATTCTTTGTGTATTTGCAATTTTACTACATATCCCTGCAAAAGTAAACATTTACTATTCAACATCTCAGCTCATGTGGGTGACATGTAGCATGGTTGCATTGTGTCAAGCTGTACAGTATGTGTATGGTAATGTCTGCAGTCCAGGTTTTGAATTATTACTGAATACGAAACTATTCAGTTCAAACTACACATGAGCTGTCTCACCACATACAGCAGCTATCTTACAAGTCAGTGGATGGGTTAGCTGGCGTGACATGAGCATTGTGTACCAGCTGCTAAATCTGCACAAGAAAAGATGAAAATATTCTCCAGCCATCTTGTCCACTGAAGGCACACATTATGGTTGGAGATAACTAGACAGCTCCATCTTCCTTCAAGCTGCAGTAGTCTATATTTTTATACTGCAAATGGATCACATGACAGCTTCTTTTTTTCCTGTTTTTTTGGCGACTTTTATGTAAGAGTTCACATGCAGTGCTAAATCCACTGAGAGTTTTTACCCAACTTTGCACATCCAGTCAGTTTTCAAAGTGTTTCTCAGCTCATTGTTTTGGCTTGTCAGTTTGACCACAGTTATCAGCTTCGGGGAGCTGTTTACGGTCAAAAAGCTGAACACACTGCAACACAGAGTCATCTGTGGTGTAGTGTGTCTATAGTATATCTGGTTTTAATTTCACTCTCAGATCGATCCAATTACTGTACAGTTTCACAAAAATAAATACTGATTATCTAAACTCCCCTAAAATTTGCCACCCGACCCTCATACTTACTCTGAACTAAGAGCACAGTTTCCATGGTGAGAATCAGTGGCAATAAATGACAAAAATAGAAAACATTTCCCATAATTTGTGGCTTCCTAACAGCGTTGTGCAGCAAATAATGAGAAATGGATGAGTTTAGTGCTCTAACCTGTAGGAGGCCTAAAGCACTGAATGACATGTCCAAGAAAACTATCCTGACTAGACTGACTCCTTCTTTTTCCCAGAATTCACAGCAAATTAGTGCCAGTTAATACGGTGAAGAAAAACTCTGTGCAATGGATAAATTTAGACATCTATCTGAAGTCTATTAGTTACATTTACGCTATAGTCAAAGTCTGTCTTTGTGTGCCTCTGGTAGTGCTGAGAAATTCTGCTGGTGCCGAGAGGATGACACAAGGAGACACGTTCTTCATCTCTCACACACACACACACACACACACACACACACACACACACACACACACACACACACACACACACACACACACACCCTACAGCCAGTCATCTGTGCATGTGTGAGTTTACTAAAACAATAATTTTAGATCTTTCCCTGGGAATTTGAGTCCAAACAGCCAAGCTGTGTGTGGTACAGGTTGAAATATCATGTTTGAAACATGTGTAATTTATTTATGAAGAACAAAGCATTCTTTATGTGTTTTGCACGTGTGTTTGTGTGACATTTTGTTCAGTTTATTATATCTTGTTGTGGGTGTGCACCTACTGTGTAAATGTGTGTCCTGGAAGTAGGTGAAACATGCCTTCTGTTGCTCTCCTCCTCTCTCCACTGACAAGTTCTCTTAACTGTGTTGTATTTCTAGCGTGGGTATTAAAAATGAGTAATTTGGCAAGTGATCTGTGTAAAATCTCTTCAGACTTGCAAAGTGTTGGAGGCTGAGAAGTTCCTGACAATGACAGGTTGCCATCTTCTGTTTATGTGGGATACTTTTAAAGAGGCGATAAATGCACACAATTGTTGTCCCCGTGCTCTTGAATTTCTGCCCCGCTCCTGCACTCACACATGAATCTGTATTTTCTCTCTCTTTTCCTCTCTCTGTTTGTTCTAATTTACCCTGCAGGGTTTCTGAGCACAGGGGACCAGTCTGCTAAAGGGAACTATGGCTTGTTGGACCAGATCCAAGCCCTGCGCTGGCTCAATGAAAACATTGGCCACTTTGGAGGAGACCCAGAGAGAATCACCATCTTTGGCTCCGGAGCCGGTGCCGCCTGTGTGAACCTTCTCATCCTCTCCCACCACTCTGAGGGTGAGGTTCTGTCACTGTCATTGTCACTTTAGTATAGTATACCCTGCTCAAAAGGGATTAACATTTCAGGACGGTCCTGGGTGTATTTCCACACAGAGCATGTTATTAATTTCTAAAATCAGCATCCAAAATCAGAAGAGATATATGGTGATATTAAAGGATTGGATTCAATACTCAGAAATGAGTTATTAACTAAATGCAGCACTATAGGTTTTTGTCTCTGTAATCTGAAAGGAAACCAGATTGTCAACCTGTGCAGTGATCGAGAGGACAGATGGGGGGGGAACAGTAGGTTATTTGCCATGAAACTATTACTCACCTTGGGATAGAAGCTCTGTAATAATCCCAAATAACGTCATCCCACATGGGACAACGATCACTGAAAATTGTCCTTCTGCAATAAAACTAAGCCTCTCTCGACAAGGCCTCAGGAAAACACTGGGAGTCTGCGGCGACTCTAAGACATTAACAACATGTGTCTCAGTGAGGACTGAGGTCGTATTTTGAAATCATTCCGTCCCTTTAATTGACGGACAGTTAATAGCCGCTCTTTTACTCAGTGATCTTGCAATTTGGGCTAAAAGCTAAATTACAGTCTTCAGTGCACATGTCTGATGTTTAACTAATGTCACCAGCAGGCGCCACTGCTGTAAAATTAGTTGCTTTTGTTGAAAACACTACAAAAAAAACTAAGCAGTGTACCGAGAATGGTTCACAAACATAAGTTTTTTTTTTTCACTGCACCTTCCTCCCTTATAATCATTAGTTCACAACTGAAACAACAGTCAGAAATCACTCTAAATAAAGAAGCTAACAGGTTTAGGTGTTGCTGCTGTGTAAATTGCAGATAAATATTGAACTCCAACTAAATAAGGAATTCATTAAATGCTAGTTGGTTAAAATACTTACATTACATTCTTTCTTTTTTTCTTACAATTTTCTCACCATTTCTGCAACTGACAGTTTTTAACCACAGAGAAAGCCTTCAGGTGTGAGACCACTAGTTTCCCCAGTTAACCACTGAGCCAACAGTAGAGTGTGAGTTTTAACATATTTTGGTTTCTACTATATCTGGAAAACTATGGCAGTTACTATGGCAGCTAGCAACTTTGAGATGTGACGCAGCTGTGTCATATCAGTGCATCTAACAATTTTTGTTGTTTTTTTTTTGTTTTTGATTTGGATATTATTCCTCAATTTTCATACTTTGGAAAGCATAATGTGATACATATTTAATGCAAATGTTATTTTAAAGTATATTAAATGAAAATCTCGCAGTATCATTGGTGTGGCATCTACGGCATCACTTTGGGAATCAGAACAGCAGCCTATGCCTCTTATTAAGGACAGCATTTACTTTTTTTGTTTGTTTTTGAATGACAGATCTCTAAAATACCCACCAGATGCTTGATCTGTAATCCTCTGATGTGATCTTGGTTGGTAGAGTTCAGAAGGTGAATAGCACTTTATACTTTACCAAGAACTCAGATTATATTATTACTAAAGTGTTTAACCTTCACACTGACAAACTGACCTTGGACAGATGAAATCACATCTTTTATCTGTACTGTTTGAAGCAGTTTCTCTCCACAGTGAGTGTGTGCAAGCAAGGGAAGACAGATATTCAGGAGGACATGGAAAAGCAGTTCAATAATTGTGGAGTATTGACCAAGTTGTCAGTTGTTGGCGAGTTGCCAGCTAATGTTGGCCGTATTGCACACTGTCCAGAGACAAAGTCAAATACTCACACCTACAAACCCAAATTATACGCCGGGTTTTCTTTCATCAGCTAATCACACAGAAGAATAGGCTCATGGATGAAACAATACTATTAGATAAGCTATCACACTTATATTCAAATACATTACGTGAGCTTCCAAAATGGCACTGTGGCTCCTGTGCTGCACCCGCTGTGTGGCATTTAGCCATCAACCTCACAGACTTTATATAGTATGACATTAAAAAACTTCCTTAGTTCCTTTACAAGAAATTGGTTGGCTCACATTTTTGGTTATTTTTAGGGTTACTTCGGTGACGATTATGTCACGTTTTCTCTCACATTAACAGCTGACGCGCTATCAAAAGCCAAAAACTGAACATCCACATTATCATGATGGGTTATTATGCATAGATTTGTGGCACAAAAAAAATCCTCCTCTGCTCCATTTTGAAGGCAGGCTGTAACACCGCAAAGCGCAGAAAAAGTTAGAGGGTGAAGAGTTTTTTTTAAAGGTACTGCTCGTGTGTGTGTGTGTGTTTGTGTGCGCGTGTGTGTGTGTTTGTGTGCGCGTGTGTGTGTGTGTGTGTGTGTGTGTGTGTGTGTGTGTGTGTGTGTGTGTGTTTGTGTGCGCGTGTGTGTGTGTGTGTGTGTGTGTGTGTGTGTGTGTGTGTGTGTGTGTGTGTGTGTGTGTGTGTGTGTGTGTGTGTGTGTGTGTGTGTGTGTGTGTGTGTGTGTGTGTGTGTGTGTGTGTGTGTGTGTGAGCGCAGAGGAGAGATGAGATGAGCAGTAGAGCTGGAGCTGCAGCTGAGAGGCTTCTTAATTGATTTCACAGGGAGAGGAGCGGGGGTGGGGCACATGCAGAATATGGGGGGGCTTAATTATTAATGACAGAATCTGCAGATAAAACAGAGGGACAGCAAGCCACTTTACATAACAGTGCAGCGGTGCAACAGTGCGAGCAGTTTTCTTTCTCTCTGTCGCTCTTTCTGTCTTTCTCGCTTTATCCAGTGTGGCCATCAAGCCCACCGCTCTGTGAAGAGTTGTCACCATTTTTCTTGCTGCTGCCTCTCGTCGTATGTAATGGCAACACTTCATTTTCCTCCCCTTAATGTTCATAAAGATTTTCCCCAGCTCCAAAAAGCGGCAGGATATCTGCTTCATCTTGCCTCGTATGTAATACTCTACAATTGCTCCTCCTCCAACATATGCATTATTGAAAGCACTCACATTGTAAAGCCTTGAAGGCCCCATCAGCTGCTAGCAAAAGTGTGTCAGAGGGAAGAAAGCAGAGCTTAACTCAGAGAAAAACAAGTGACTGTATGTTTTCTGTTGAAGCTATATCTGCTGTGTATGGTTCTGCTGTGCGTAGGCCTGTTCCAGAGGGCCATCGCTCAGAGCGGCTCAGCCATCTCCAGCTGGTCAGTCAACTACCGACCGCTCATGTACACCAAGATCCTGGCCAAGAAGGTCGGCTGCACTCTGGGGGACATGGCTGAGTTGGTGGACTGCCTGCGGAGGAAGAGTTTCCGGGAGCTGGTGGACCAAGACATCCAGCCTGCACGCTATCACATCGCCTTCGGACCGGTGGTGGACGGGGACGTGGTGCCTGACGACCCTGAGATCCTCATGCAGCAGGTCAAAGCCGGTTTCTCTGGACACCATCCAGTGAATAACTGCATTTTGTCCGTTAATGATTTCCTCGCTTTCCCTGCCAACTGCTACAAATTAGAGGTAATCACTACAGTACTCTGGTTCCTCATGTTGTGTTTGTGTGTGCTTTTCGTGACACCAGGGCGAGTTCCTCAACTACGACATACTGCTGGGAGTCAACCAAGGGGAGGGCCTGAAGTTTGTGGATGACAGTGAAGGAGAAGACGGCATATCAGCAGCTTCGTTCGACTACACCATATCCAACTTTGTGGACAATCTGTATGGATACCCTGACGGTCAGATATGATTTCACCTTCAAATTCAAAGCTGAAATCTGACATGTTCCACTTGTTGTTGGCCTCTGCCACTGAGAACTCATTAAAATGATGCTCAAACTCCAACAAAGGCAGGGCAATCTAAGTCTGGCTTGTGATGGAAGAGTCTTGTCAGGCCGCTGTGACCTGTGAGGCGAGGGTCAGGGGTAGCGAAGCCCACCGTACGGTTGTCTTGCAAAGGACATTTCTGTAGGATTTTTTCGTCTTTGTTTTCTCTTCACAATCTGATGTTTTTCAGCCAAACAATCTGAACAAAAGAATTCAAGAATCTGAAAGAAAATACGTTGATAATGGAGCTGTGCTACAGAAAATCTTTGAAAATCTGATTAATTAAAAGTTTCCTTTGCATGAATGATGACAAAGGTCACGTACCATACTTTTGAACGAGGTAACAGACCAAAAGTGTTCTAAACATTTTTCCATTTTTTGACAGTTATAAGGTTATCCCGCTTTGTCAAAAATAAATAGAGGTGAATGAATAAGGAGACATGATGATTAGTCGCATGCATTTTCTGTTTGGACTGGTTTTATATTTCAGGGACAATTGTGTGGTGTAGCTGTAAGTGGACATGCTAACAGTTAGGCTACACTAGCCTGGTGGTGCAGGAGCCGTCCCCTGTGATTCATGCTTTGACATTGTTTCACCTCTGTGAACAGATAAGTAGAAAAAAAAAAATGGATTGATTAGACTTCCTCTTCGATTATTTATTTGCTGTGATGAAACCACACACTAGGGTAACATAGATTTTCCAATATAGTTTACTGAGTTCCCTGTAAAATATGTTTATGATGCTTCAGTGCAGTGAGTCAGGTCCGATGTTATTGGTGCAGTGCCACTCACAGGCAGTACATAGACAGGAAGTAGAAAAACATCCACTATAAAGATAATGTTGCAGACAACCACACACTATCACTACGCACAGTACATACTCACAGTCCTTTTTTTGTTTCTTCTTAGGTAAAGATATCCTGAGGGAGACCATAAAGTTCATGTACACAGACTGGGCTGACAGGGATAACAGTGACATGCGTAGGAAGACGCTCCTGGCTTTGTTTACGGACCATCAGTGGGTGGCTCCGGCCGTCGCCACTGCCAAGCTGCACGCTGAGTTCCAGTCACCCGTCTACTTCTATACCTTCCACCACCACTGTCAGACTGAGGCGAGGCCAGACTGGGCAGACGCAGCCCACGGAGATGAGATACCCTATGTGTTTGGGATTCCCATGGTGGGAGCCACTGACCTCTTTCCCTGTAACTTCTCCAAGAACGATGTGATGCTCAGTGCTGTCGTCATGACTTACTGGACCAACTTCGCAAAGACTGGGTCAGTAAAATACCTAATTTAGTAGGTAACTTTTTGATGAGTGAGTTTATCTAATTAAAATATCAAGTGTGGTATATTAAAGGGAAACTATGCAAGTCCAGTTGCTTTTCCGCTGTTTTGCTAACCCTCCTCCTGGCCATGTGCATTTGTTTACAACGAAGCTAGAGAGAAATCATAAATAGAGCAGTAGATAATGTTATATATCATATAAGATGGTTTGTTTTTCAGCCAAGAGACGCTAGGTGGAAGGCAAAGAGAGTTACATGTAATTTATTAAACCATCACAATTACTCCAAAGCTGTTTAATAAAAGGTAAACCTGTAGCATAGTTAAGCTAAAAATCCTGCATAGTTCTTCTTTATAGCATACTGTATATGCAGTGGCTCATGTATAACACATTAAATATAACAGATTTCATGTATGTTGTGAATTTGACACCTGTCTCTCCATATCTGATTTCTGCTCAGCTGCTCGCCTCACATTGTGAACTCCCCTATAATCAGTTAGTGAATTAGCCATGATTCAGCATCGGAGGAAATAATTTTTGTTTTCCTGTTTCTCTTTTCCAGGGATCCTAACCTACCAGTTCCTCAGGACACCACCTTCATCCACACCAAGCCCAACCGCTTCGAGGAGGTCATCTGGACCAAGTTCAGCTCCAAAGACAAGCAGTACTTGCACATCGGCCTGAAGCCTCGCGTCAGAGACAACTATCGCGCTAACAAGGTGGCCTTCTGGCTAGAGCTGGTGCCACATCTCCACAGCCTCCACGAGGATATCATTAGCTCCTTCACAACCCGAATGCCACCTGGAGGCACCAACCGCTGGAAGGGCTCCATGAACCCTGGTACCCGCTCCACACGACACCCTGTAATCTCCACCTATCCTCCTGATCCCGAGCCTGACGGTTCAGAGAGGCCCCGCTACTCCCCCTTCCCCGACGAGACCAGGGACTACTCCACCGAGCTGAGCGTGACGGTAGCTGTGGGCGCCTCGCTTCTTTTCCTGAATGTGCTGGCCTTTGCCGCGCTGTACTACAAACGGGATAAGCGCCACGAACTCATGCAGAGACGCCACCGCCGACTCTCCCCGCAACGAGGCACGACGATGGGCATGGGCATGGGCGTAGGCATGGGAGTGGTAGGGGCCCCGCCGCACAACGACCTGGCGCTGAGCCAGGAGGAGGAGCTCATGTCGCTGCAGATGAAGCAGCAGAGAGTGGAGCTGGAGCACGGCACGCCCCTCCCGTCCCGCGGCGTCCACGGCGACCTGGAGCCCCTGCGGCCTCCCGTGTGCCCACCCGACTACACGCTGGCCCTGCGGCGAGCACCGGAGGATGTGCCACTGATGACGGCCAACACCATCACCATGATCCCCAGCACCATCAGCAGCATGCAGCCCCTCCACCCCTTCAACACCTATCCCCCCGTCCCGGCCCCCTCCACCACACCCGTCCCCAGCCACAGCAACAATGCCCTGCCACACCAACACTCCACCACCCGTGTATAGGACCAGGCACAACCTCTGCTACCCCACTCTGGGCTCACAGAGACACACCACACAAACTGCTCCATACAAACTTCACTCTCACCTCCCTCTACTCTTCTTTACTATATCTTTGTCTTTTCTCATTAAAGCCCTCAAGTAAAGCTGCAGTTTGTAAGATTTCAAGCAGTGAAATACCTCTAAAATGTAAACATAAATAAAGGAGTTGATTAAAAAAAAAAAAGCTTCTTTGCCAAAAGCCTGCCACATTATAGCTACATACTCTTTTGCCCCGTTAAAGCTCTCTCAATATCTGGTGCTTAGGTGAGCCTCCAAAAAAAATGCAGCTTTAAGCTTGTAGCTCTCTCCCACAGAGGTATCGAGTTAATCACAATCAGTCAGGCATCTTATGTGTAGCTTGGTTGTTTTGCGCATGTGTTGTTGTGTCAGTGTAAAACTAAGTTTAACATAGAATACAAATATTCATTTTCATTCATTTAGTGAAAAGATATTACAGTAGCGAGCAGCTTTGTCTGAGGCAACATATGCTCCAACAAGCTGTCTGTCATAAAGCGGTGATTTCTTGAAACTTACAAATTGCAGCTTTAAAGGCCCAATCTGGAAGTGAAGTTTGGCACACTGTGTTGAACACTATGTCCCAACAGCTGTCTCTTGCGCTCGGATTTTGGGGAATTTTATTTAGTGTGAGATGTATTGACAGGGCTGGGAGTACAAGGATGAACACTATTTGACATCTCAGCATGAGTTTTTTCATCATTTTTTCCAAACTTAATTTTCTTCTAATTACAAAAGTAACATACCTGTTTCAGTTACAATGCAACCCAGATGTCATCAAAAGTTCAGCTTTTTTTTTAAACAAAAAAAAGTCTACTCAGAACAGATGCTTTTGAAAGACTTTCCAGATTGGGGCTTCAACTGATGGGCGGTAACAGGAAATAACTGAATCATACTCAGTCCGTGGGACGCAACCTGGAATCCAGGCTGCCCATTAGATCTCGCTGCATCTCCGCCACACAGGCTCTAATCATGTCCATTACTTTATTTGTTTCTCACTCATTATGTCTCTGTCTGTATCCCCATCTCAGCTCATTTAACTGCTTCTCTCTTTTCGCTGCCTCACCCTCTCTCTCTCTCCCTCTTCTCTATCTCTCTCTGCATCCTCCCTTGTAGCTGTTTTTATTAAACCATTGACATAATCCATTTCCATCTCCACTTCTCTCCTCTTTCTCACAATCACTTCTAGACTCTTTTTTCCTTTTGGAGTCTTTTATACAAAAACACAAATGTAAATGATGTATTATTAATAAATTGTAAGGATATGAATGAAAAAAAAAGATATTCTGATATCTCGTTTTTACCAGCATTCTTGGTGCCAAGTACTGTGATAAAATTCCTCTTTCACTGGCGTCCAGTGGACCGCCTGGAGAGGTCCATCCTGACTGTATCTTACAAAAAGGAATTACCATCATAAAAAGTGCCAACCCCCTTCATCTTTCTTTTTGATCCACACACCTGTTTTTTTTTTCTTTGTTTTTTTTTTAATTACACTCAATGTTGCACTGTGGCTGGTCTCTTTTTTAAAGGGAAATCAGATCAAATCAATATATCCTCGTTTAAAAAAGAAGAATATAAAGTTTTATTAACTACTTTGCTGTCTGGGAATATTTGCATGATTTTTTTTCTCCTAAAGTGTGGACAAAGAAGTTTGTTTGTCATTTTAATGATTTGCCTTGTTCTTCATTGATTTTTTTTCCTCTTTCTTTTTTTGGGAAAATCATTTTTCATTTTCTATTTTAATATCAACTGCACTTTGTGGCACTTCAAAAGGTATTAAAGTATTAAGAGATGAATATTGTGTAAAACTATGATTATAACAAAAAGAGTAAATATTTCCTCTTTATTTTTTTCATTTCCTAACACTGAGGCTGTGCTGCAAATCTACCAGAAAGACTGATGAAAGCCTTTTATCTTTCCCTCCCCGTTTTTTTGTTTGTTTGTTTTTTTTGCTCTGTTTCTCTGTCAAGTTTGCACAGTCACTGTCTCTCAATCTCACCTGAAGATAGCACTTTTTTAAGTTACAAAAAAAGAAACTTTACATGAATAGTCTAAATAAGGTTTTTGTCTGTGACTGACATAAACCACATGCTTCAAGTGTTTGAAGACTGCCTGACAGTTATCTTTTCGTCTGCTCTTTTGTTGTTTTATGATTCTCTCCTCTGCAAGGCGGGAGAAAGGATGAGATATATTTATGATGGTCAAAAGGTGAGAAAGCCTTGTATGCGCGTTTCACATCTTTCGCACAATTGAACACAGAGACGGGTCACACTCTGGACAATTCTGAAAAAAAAAAAAAACCCTGGTGACATTAGGACAACACTGGACAAATGCCGACCGTGATTCAATGGTGACAACGAAATAGCTCGTCAGCTACAGTCCGATCTGTCGATGCACAGAGGAAACGTTCTAAAAACCTGATTTAAAAAAAAAATCTTTAATGACAGACATTACTCATAAACCATATACCACAAAAGCAAGCTGGATTAATTCCCCCTCCTTGTAATGTCCTGTATCCTGTCTGCTTAGGATAACGACACTCTGGAGCCAGACTGCCATCCCTCACACTGGACTGGAGCGAGCTGCGCGGACAAAAGAACAAAAACCAACACATGAAACTAACTGTACATTTTTTAAGTGTAAGAGAACAAACTGGAATTTGTAAATATTATGTTTGTTGTTTGGTTTGAGTGATTGGCCGGATCTTTTCTTTGTGACAACAGGTGCAAGTTTAGATGACTTACATGATTTTATCACTCATGTGTATGTTTTCGATTCTCCTTTATTTCCTAGATATTCAAGGGGCAAATTCCAATAGGTTGTGGGCACATGAATACATCCTGTTATCATACATGAATAATAATAATAAAAAAAAAAAACACAGCATGGTTGAGGTCAACATAAACACGAAAAGGAATGCTTACGGCTCAGGTTAGCCTAGATATTGTGGTGATTTAAAAAAAAATGTTTTTACTGCGTATGTGGCTGTCTAAAGCGTACCGTACACATCTGGCACTATCCCATCAATCATGACGGAAGCTTTTGGGTGCAATTCGTCCTTTCATTGGTTAAAAAGCTAAAGAACAGCTGCAGAGAACAGATGACGGAAGGGGAAGTCGGGATGATTCGAGAAATGAGGCAGAATAACAAAAGACAGGACAGATGTTTCAAATGTGCTCCAAACAACCCACAAATCTAGAAGTTTAAATTGTGATGATGTTGGATTTAATTGTCAGTGTCTCACATCGTCTTCTTGACCATTGTCATGCAGTTTAATCTGTAACTGGAAGGTGGTGAACCCCTTTTTTACTCTTTTTGGTCTTTCAGACTCTAGTGACAGTGGTTGGTTTGCTACCTTGTTTGGTAATTCTTTTTCTGCATATTCAGTTTATGGGAACATTGACCCAGCTATTTGAGCTATTATATGAGTTTGAGTTGCCCACACTTCCAAAAGTAGTATAACAAAGACATTTTTTGATTCCTTTTGGAAATAAAGGTGGACAGCCAACAGATAATGGAAGCACACTCACTCAAGTTTACATGTTTACACTACAGTTCTGATGTTGGCTTAACTTTAGGGACAGAGGAAAAAACAAAAAAACATTACAGGAATCCAGATATCTTCTTTTTACAACATTCAACGAATGGTAACGCGAAGGCTTGCACCTGTTTGTCTGTTTCATTTAGTCTGATTCAGTAACCTGCTTGAAGCTCAAGATACTGTGAGAGAGCATAAATGACCAGAAGGGGTTGAAAGAATTAAAGTTAATATTTCTATTTCAAATAGAGGCTATTACACACTGTATGTTGTGTATATGAACTGGAAAACATTAAAAGACATTCTTAAACAAATTATTTTCATTTCCTGCTTTTCAATTTTGTCACATGGTTAGATCTGATGTAAAAGTTGTAATGAATATTCTGTCCACCTGGGGGGTCGGAGAGTAAGATATTTATCATAAAGTCGTGTTATCTTGCTGCCTGTTGGCTAAAAGTCTGATCTTTGTTATTGGTTTATTTCAACAGTGTAGTTATTTATTTTACATATCCTCAATTTGGTAGCGTGTGTACTGTCTGCCGCTGGGAACAAGGTGTGGGCTAGCTGCAAATTGATTACTTGTCAGTAAAGTAGCATTTTGCTATAGCTCTAAATGGCCAACATTGGCTTCAGCAGTTGTTAGGTTTCTGTTTTAATCATTGGCTTTCTTTTACTGAAGATTTTTCCAGCTAGCTCGAGTCCGAATGTCTTGTCACTTTTTCACTTTCTTTCCAAGTCACTGTCTATGTTTCCCTGAAGTCGCAGCCCTGTTCAGACAGCTTACCTCATGTCTTGTAGAAAAGAAGGGCTAAAACCAAGAACAAGACATATAGCCTACAGTAAGAAGGTTAAAAACAACACCGTGATCCCTGACTATAGCCTAATATAGAGCTGAGATTGAATTTTGCATTTAACAATTCTGTGTGTCTGGTATAGCTAGGACATCCCAAATTGGTTTATATGTGGGTTTGTTTGTTGTTGTTGTTTTCAGGTCATTGCTATCCAGCATCTATTGTAGTATTCAAAATGTATTTCACCCCTTTCATTCTGGAAGAGCTTTAAGTTATTTAAAGGATTTTCATTTGAAAGCCTAAAATAACTTGGCAGCACCACTCTTATTAGGGGGACTGTCCTCTGATCTGTATTTATTCAGCTGTTGTACACAATAAATCAGTGTAACAGCAAATAATACTGGAGCTGGCCAATGCACTGGTCCCAGCGGGGAAGAATATGTAATGTACAGCCATCCATTCATTTAAGCCCTGATGTTGAAACAGCTCAATACTTTAGCCACAGATAGAGTTCCCAGGCAATGACATTACATTAATTATATGAGCTGACAAGAAGGAAAGAACGGCCCATGAAGCAAAAAGATATTGAAAATGGGCCTTTCAATGTTACAACACTGTTACTTTTTTTTTTTGTGATGAAATATTTATTGGCTGTTTTCATATTAATAGAGGCAGTGATACAGTTATTCAGCGTTCAGCAAAGCCAGGTAAAAAATTGTATCTGCCCCATCCCTAACCTTTACTGTTACTTTTTATTTCATATCTTTAACAAATGTGAGAGTTTGGCCTCCCTTCTTCCTGTTGAATGTTCTGCAGTGCATTAACTCATTAGGCCTTATAACTGACTTGTTTTGTCTTATGAGGCCGGTCAAGACTTGTCATTTGGAAATGTCTGCTGATCTGCTGATTTTGAATTCTTTATTAATTTGTTTGACAAATTCTCTTGAGTCTTCAGACCTTGTGGTGACTCAACAGCCATGGGCTCCTCTTGGAAACTGACAGGATCTGAAAATGAATCTAATTGATGCCTAAAAAGCAGCGGAGGCTAAAAAAAAAAAAAAGAAAAAAAAAAAGATGCTTCCAGCTTGAACTTTCCACTGTCCCACGTGTCATTAGGAATGGCAGCTAAAGGAGCTGTGGAAGTCAAGACAAAATCTAGAACAAGAAACTTGTCAGATATGACTGCATAACTGCTAGACATAGAGGCAAAGCAGAGACCCCCATATGACTGGAGAAGAGCTGCAGGAAGGTTTAGTTTAGTTGATACAGCAGTGGTGGGTCATTGCTTGGCTGCACTGCAGTGTTGTTGCACAAACAGGGTCATGGACAAGTCATTGATAGGAAACCTAACCCAGTCTTGGCTTGAGGCCTTCAAAGTAACATATGGATAAGCCAGAGTCTGTTTAAAACCATGATGGGCAGATTAAATGAAATGGTTAGCATTAGGGCTGAGGTTAAATTCAGGTTAAGATTACGGGAGATACATCTCAACAGGGAAACACATGTCTCCTCCCCCATAATGTGTTCCTGAGCATTGTAATTTAACCCCAATCCCACCCAAAGGTGTGGTTTGCTTGCAGAAAAAAGGAGAAGTGTTTGATGAAATGAACACCTTGCCAACTGTTAAGCATGGGGGTGGAAATGTTCTGCTTTGGATGGCAGCCAGTGGCACAGGAAATATTGCACAGATAGAGGGAGGATTGGATGCCATTAAATATCTGCAAATTCTGGATGTAAAGCCAAGTACTCAGTCAGAAAAATGAAACAGAGAAGGCTGGTTGCTACAAAAGGGCCACGATACAAAGCAGACTTCAAAATCCTCCACGGATTATTTCAAGACACACAAAACCTGAACATCAAAAATTAACAGAATATATTATTTGCCAAGAAGATACCAAACTCTAATCACAACTGTATGCTAATTCTTGTCTTATCACTAACAGGAAACATTACACTTCATCTTACCTCTCCAAAGTCACATTGTACCCTTTGATCAATTGATTATTCCTTTTGCAATTTTAAATATCACAAATAATTAGCTTAGTAAAACAGCGAAGACTGATCACCTCAATAAGCAAACGCTGCCTGCAGTTGTGTTACAGGCATTAGGGGGTGAAACCAGACTGTACAACATTTTAACACCATTTTATGTTTATTATGCATCCATGTTTTAATATGTCTACAGTCTTGATGAATCTCCATTATGCAGAGTTCATGCTTTGGGTTTAGAACAACTGGCTTGAATTATTGCTGTAGTAAGAAGTCATTAGTCCCCCCAGTCTAATAACTCTTATGGCCAATGTGCACTGTATTAATCATCATCTTTGTTTAAACTTCAGCGGATTTATTGTGCTTCAGATGCACAATTGTTTTGATGACAGATACACATTGTAATGTCATAGCATTTTTCTTTTGCACCCAACTCAATTACCTCTCCAGACAATAGCACAGTGTTGGTTTCCCTCAAAGATGTCATCACACCAAATGCCATTCTTCCCTCACTAGATGGCAGTGTGCAAATATAATGTACAGTAAAGGTCAGCCTGCTGCATCAGAAAATGACTGCCCCCAACCTAAGTCAACCAGTCTGTATTAAACAAAAGACTCAGCCTTCATGCCCTTACAGTCTGGGAGGAAGTAGCTTCCTCTTTTGGATTTCCAAATAAAGAAGAGATATATTCAGCAACAACATAATACCAAAACTACTTTTTAATACGTGAAAAGTCCAATATGATTTATGATGACTCATTCACAAAGGTAATAGATTAACATTTTTAATTTTTCAAATATTTTAATTTTGCAAATGCTATTCTCACTGTCTTTTAAATGATAAAATGTGATGGTAAGTTTGCTATGGTTCTCAAATCCCTTTTAACAACTTAAAAACTTTTATATTAAAAATTTAAAGAACTCTGCAACATATTCATGCAACTGTCTATGGATTTTTTTTCTGTTATATTCAAAAGGCTTTTATTACAAGCAGATGAACTAAATGATTAAAGACACTAAAACCCATCAGAAAGCCATAAAAATGCAAAGTTAATTTTTACTACTGATTAGACATTCAAACTCACATATGCTCAAGAATTTAAAGGTTGTTATGTCTAAGTTTACTTCGACTAATGTCTTTAATGCCCATGCATATTAAGAATGTCAAAAAAATAACCTCAGTAACAGAGGACTTTTCTGCCCTTTCCTCTCACATATTTGTGTTTTTTTTATATACTGTATATACCTTTGTCACTACATACATGAAACAAATTGTGTTCAACCCAGCATCAATATCTTATACAGGACATATTTCACATGCAGTATAAGTAACAAAAACACAATGTAGGCAAGTAAATGTAATATTTTATTATATGAGCCAATTTGCATATAACCTCCCACACATCTGTTCTTCTTCCAACAAAGTAGCTCTCTTGTAAAATATAAAATCATTTCGAGATATGATGGAAGTAGGCTACATGTTAATCCAGAGAGTATTAAAAGAAAGAACAGTTAATCTATTTTACTATTTTCAAGTTTTTATGAACTTCAAGAACTTTTACCAGAGTAATTGAGCTACTAGGAAATGTTTAAATGGGCACCACACACATGTAGCAAGCAAAGCACAAACTCTACTGTTATTCACGAATCTAAAGCTTTCAGATAGTGTGCTGCAGGTAAAGGGGCAGAGGTGAGGGAGAGATGCAGTTGTCATAAAAGAGCTGAAGGTTCTGGTCAACATCCATGTTATTTTTCAGGAAGATCTCCAGCTCCTGCACCGGCATCTCGTGAACGCTGTTGCCCTCTTTGGCGTTCTTGGCCAAGGCTGCGTGGGAGGGGAAGCGGATGCGCACGTCGTGGGGTGAGTTGCGGTCGTAGTCGGTGCAGCAGTAGGCCGACCACACGTCTTCGGGGATGGCCACGCGGTCCTGGTTGTTGCGTCGGATCATGTTGCCTCTGGTGGTCACTCCGGTGACGATGTAGGCGGTGCCGCGGCAGAAGTTGTTGAGACGGATCCGAATCCGCTCCTCATACTCACGCCAAGGGCCGATGTTGAACTCCCTGATCTCTGGGACCACGTTGGTCAGGGTGTAGGTGGCCGCGCGGTCGTGAGGGCCGGACTGGTGCTGATCTGGGTTCAGGTGACCTCTCTCGTAGAAGACCACATCAGAGTAGTCATCCAGAACTGCTTGGCTGTCCTCAAACTTCATGTGCAGGTAGCCCGTGGGGAAGGGCAGCATGTTCCCATTCCCATCGATTTCTGCCAGCTGGGGAGACAAAAGAGGAGCAGTTACAGCAGGCCTTTGATCTGCTGGGGAATAATACAAGGCCGGTATTGTCTGTGAGGCCTCTGAGTTCCCCCATTCTCTGCTCCCTCTTTCTTTTAGAGTAGATCTATTACCTACTTAAGCTGCTGCCAAGTCTTCTTTGAAAGACATTTTAACTTACCCGTGAACCATCTGTTGAAACAATGGTCATAGTGGAAGAATTAACAGATGTAAGAGTGTCAGCCAGTAAAAGAGTGAGAAGACAAGTCTGACCTGTGGCTCATACATCCAGGGGTAGTCCACACGTCTGTCCCCCTCTGTTTTCTTGAAGGTGTAAGCTGAGTAAACCGGGATCCTCTTGTGAGGGTCATACAGGGTCACATACCGAGGTTTGTCTGCGTAACGCTGGCAGATCTTCTTCAGGTGTACGTCGATGATCCCCCGTGGTGGTGTCCCCATATACAGGGAGTCCTTGCATCTCTCGACGTGATTAAAATCTAGAACGACCGTAGCTGAGAGCAGAGGCAAAAAACAGAAAGAGAAAAGAGCGAAAATGAATGGAGTTGGCATATTCATGGTCAATAACGTCAGCGTCCTCAGCGTGTTCCTACTGTGGCGTCCTCTGCTAAACAATGACTGAAGGTGTTTCTCAGTTATGATTTAAATGTCACAGTGCAGATATGCAAAGCAAGCAGTGTGTGTGACCGTACGACCGGCCTCCTCGCGCATGTGGGTGTGGATGTGCAGCTCACGGCATTACTATAATCTAGTTTCTTCAAATTATTTAAAACAGCATGACAGATGTAGTTTAGGTGGCCGGCTATATCATAGCCTACTGATGGTGCAATCAAACAAGTGTTTAATGTGTTTCTGTTATCCTTCAGCAACCCACTTACAGAGTCACCACAGCATCACCATCCACATATTTAATTTGGCAGAAGGTTTTACTCTTGATGCCCTCCGTCTTGGGCCGTCAGAGTTAAGGTTTCCAAGACAGTTCTGCATCGTCAGAAATCTTTTACCAGGCCATTATTCTGCTTTAGCAAAGGGAACTCATAATAACTAGAACACTTTAATCACTAGAGTTATGAAGCCTCCATTTGGCACAAAATGTAAAGCCCTAAAATACCTGCCAAAATAACTGCAAAAACCTTCTGACCTCACAAGATGTTTTTCCTCCACTGAAAATGAGCATCGTAAGTTTATGCTTTAGCCTTTTTTTTAAGTTATAGCCTAACTGGAATTCACTCTCATTGAATTCTGCTGTGTAATAAACACAGGACAGTGGCATAGGACATACTGTATGTGCTATCAATGTAAAAGTAAAATGCAAAAGTGTCTAATCTGTCCAAGTGATGAACAAAAGGCCTACAGAGACTGGTGTGGTTCATGGGTACTACTGTATGCTGCTACTCACTGTGAATGGTGGATAAGCCAATGAGCCAAAGAGAGATAAAGCTAATAAGTTAAACATTGTGAGTGTATGTGTACTACACTAGACATTTACAAGTCAAGATGTGTGCTTAAATGCCTGCTCATACTACTACTACTATTACATCGAAGACACCAGTTAATCCTGAAATGCAATTAAAAAAAATAAGTCTGTCTAACAATAGTCATAATCAAAATAAGCAATTTAAATGATTTGTACAGATGGAGTTTATTTGGAGCAGGAGTGTTGTTTTATTAAACAAGTAAAAGCTAATAAATTGGGAGGCATTGTTGAAGATAATGATGAATAGGAAGAAGCAGAATAAGGATATAATACAGTCGAAGTGCTTCTGAGAAAGTCAACAAACATCATTTGTAGTGAAGTAGAAGTATTTCAGAGGAAGTGACTTTATCCCGCCAATGTGTGCTTGACCTATTTTGGCAGCTCACTGTGTACCGAGCAATTAATCCATCTGAAACCACTTCCTGTAGGTTCTTTGTCCAGCGTCCCTCATAACAGCTTGACCCAAGTTGATTATTTGTATCTTTCCTCTCTAATTACACAGACCACCAAGATTTTGATGTTGATCAAATGTTTTTTTGTCCAATGTGACCTTTGATCTTATAACACACTCTGAAGAAGATGAATGGTCTACTCTAAATCATGATTCCTGATCGGGGGTTACTCATATTGCAGGGGGTAAAGCACTTCTGCACTTGCGTGGAGTAGCTCAAGTGCTTTGAAAAAAAAAACAACTGGAATTGTGAAAATGCATCCACACAATCAGCTGTACCTAAACGTCAAGATCTGCAACTTAGCAAGCAAGTAAAGAAGTGGAAACATTTATTTTGAATTAGCTAGCTACAATACATAAATAACTAAAAGTAATGCATATACAGTTGAATTAGATATCCAGAAGTAAGTTTGGAGCCAGGTTGGTGGTCCAACTGGTGAATGGTGGTCCAACTACAAGATTAGGATCCATTGATCTAAATGTCCTAAAGGAAATCAAGTGTTCTGCATTGGTTAAGGTAGCTGGAGCTTCTGTTTCTGGCCTGTGTCGCCCTCTGGTCAATTCAGTCTTATGCAAATGGAAACTGTTTGTCAGATTAACTGGAGCAACAATCCTTCACTGCCCTAATAAGTCAGTTTGAGTGACTGAGTGTTGTTATTCATCGAGGGACCAGCTTGCCTCTCTGATCTAATCTTGAGTTATGGCAATCATAACTTATGTGGCTGGGGCTGATGATGCGGTTATGTGAACAGACATTTTTCAGCTGTCAGCATTTTTACCAATTAAAATTATAAATTCAGGCTGAGTGCAGAGCCAGCTCAGCTGCCCTCTGCTGCTCCGGCTTCAGTGGAGGAGGCAGAGCTTTTTCCTGCTGTTGAGTTTCATGTTGATCAGTTCGTCAGTAGAAAATATAACTGGTCATCACTAAAGACCTGCAACATGTTTTTGTAACTGTCCTTGTGGGTCACAGCAGGATCTGTAAGAAAATAGATCAGTTTTGTTTATCACAAGTCTGACTGATAAATAACTCAGTGTAGAAAAGTTGAGTGACGTTGATATTTGCACCTCCATCCACTTCCCCTGCCTGCATGTCTGTTTGTTGATTTCTTTGGCTGTCAAGTAAATCAACATGATCTAGAGTTCCTCTCACACAGAGTCCTTCACTGACATAATCGTTATAAATCTCTGTATAGCCTGCATTTGTCTGACTTGCTTGGAAATGTGGTCAGTCGATGTAAAATGTTCACACATCATCAGGAAGACATGTGAGGAAATTCATAGATAAGTAATTTGATAGATTGTCTTATATCCATGATTAATCACTAGATACCATTTGCTCCATCATCTAGTGATTTTAGAATACAGTATGATAATTCATTGTTGCATACTTGTATTCAACAATGTTTGTACTTTTCAGCACATAATTGTTTTTACTTAAAGATTTTACTGTAATACTGCTGTCTACGTCATATTTTGTACATCCATAGACTCCAGTTAAGTTATCATGTGGTAACACATATAGTCCACTTGGGAGCAGTGTAGGCTTGGTTGTTGCTTGTTCCCATTTCCTGCTCCCTGAAATCCACCAGCTGAAACGTTGAAGAACAACACATCTCATGTAGGAGTTTTTAAATAATACTGATGTTTATTAATCATTAATCCAGCTTGTTAAGACTGTTACTTCTGGATGAGGGGCGAGATTCCTCACTGGCCGTTGATAGACTGTATTTCGAGGTTTATTAGTATTATGTTTGATATGATAAGTAGTGTGGTTTTAAAAATGCTGATATACTTAGGATATTAGTTACTTGTGAATGAAATGTGGGGAAAAAAGGCAGAAATAATGCATTTGATGTCACATTAAAATTGAGTTCAATAATGCAACTTTTACTTTAATACGTTGTGCGTAGTTAATTCTGAAGTTCATGGTCAATGTGTAAAATGCTTGGTACCATAGCTCATCCTCAGACAAACAAATGTGACAGATTTTTCAGTTTTTGCTGGGAACTGTGCAAACAGCAGCTGCCACTGTAAACCGCACACAGCTGCTAGGTCTTCACTGAGCCACCAGGGGGCGTCATTTAGCAGATATTCTGGTTTGTGAAGCTTTCCCCCCCACTTAGTTCTGCACCAAAGCTCGCTGATTGGTCCAAATACCCCACATGGGTTTGAGCACTGACCAATGGAGTTTGAGCTGATCGGGGGCTGTTGCTAAGGCACTTCTGAGGCAAAAAAAAAAAAAAAAAAAAAAAATCTGTCAGCAGTCTGCTTCCACCATTTCCCTCTCACACTCCTCATACAGGGTCCTCATCATCTCTCCCTCTGTCATGTCCAGGTCTATCTAGCTGTGCTCTCAGGGCCGACAGCTCTGCCTGCTTCATGCTGCCTGCTGATGGGTGAAACGTGCAGAGGGGCGAGTGGGGGTTTTGCATTTTGAGCCACAAAGACTGGGCCCTCCCTCATGAACCAGGAGCTGTAAGCCCCACCTCCCCTGGTTATCCTGTCACTTGACATTTGAGCTCAGCCAACACTTGCAGCCCGTCTGTCACCATTTCACTCTGCCTCTCTCCCCCAATTCAACCAAAAACATACCTGAATGTTCAGCTCCAGCAGGCTCCTCTGAAATAAGAGAAACGTGTACATGATTTGCACTGATACTGCGATGACTATTGTGATTGATTAAGTTGTGAAACATCTTGTTTTTTGAGCATGTAAAAAGTGAATGTAAAAATGTTGGCAGCATGACAGCGTGCATGAGGCGTGTGTGTATAAAGTTGCAGTGGCAATGGATGAAAACATGTCTGAAACAGCTTGAAGAGATTCTTTTACAGCTGTGGGGAGATTTAAAATATCTCCTCTACTGTACTGGCCATGTTCCAACTCTCACTTACTCACACACATACTGTACACACACTCACACACCAAACACACACACACGCACACACAGAGGAAGAGAAATAAAGAGCCCCTCCATGCCTCTCTGTCTGCTATTTTTCCCCTCCTCCTGCCTCCTCTTGTTCACTGCAAAATGTGAGAGATACGAGATCCTGCCCTCTCATTGGTGCATGTCCCGTGATTGGCAGCTGGCTGGCCCCGCCCCCGTCGGTCTCTGCACATGGATCAGTCTGCTATGAGAGCCCAAGCATCAGAGAGTGGAGTGAGGAAACAGGAAGAGGAGGAGAGGGGAAGAAAGGAGACAGAGGAGAGGATCGGGTGAGACAAGGTGGCGAGGAGTGAAAGGGAGGAAAAGGGGAGCAGAGGGGCGTGTGGACCAAAGAGAAAGAAGACAACAAAAGAGGTAAAAGAGAGGTACAAAGGGGCAACTTGATTGGCTTTCTGCTGATGGCTGAATGGAAATATACTGCATGCATTGTCCAGTGTGGGAGAAGTGTGAATGTGTGTGTTGGTGTTTCTTTTCCGTGCTGTGCTGTTTACATTTTTGGATTGTTGTGTGTTTTCTGTGTGTCATTGTTCTGAATGATCTGAACATACTGCAGTGTGTCTGCAGACTGTGCTGCACATTCATGCATGAAGCTCTCTCTCTCCCTCTCTCTCTGTCACACGCACACACGCACACACATACATGCACACACAAACACAGGCTAATGTTCAACAGTTCATCAGAGCCCAAATGTAACCACAAGTGTAACCTCCAAGCCTCCCTTAAATACATTCATCATTTCACATTTCTGCACACTGTGTCTGCACGTGAGCATGTCTGCATGTGTGTGTGTGTGTGTGTGTGTGGTTAATGTGTGTGTATTTGAGGCAGGTTTACTATAGTCAGAAGCCTCAGTGTGACTAAGTGTGATGATTAATCTCCTAGTAGAGTGATGTCTAAACTGTGTCACAGGCTGTACAGTACTCGGCTCCACTGAAAGTTCATCTCAGTTTGTTGAACACACACTCTCTCGCACACTGTTGTTGTGGGTTTTTTTTTATAAAATAGTTGGCTCAACTGTTTGACTCCCACATCTTCACACTGTTTGAAACCGAATAAACAAAAGACATCTGGGGTTATTGTCACTAAACGTGCAACATGAACCCAGTGTATGCTTTCAGTTGCCAGCTTTGGTAACCCTCCCGGATGTGCAATTGTAGGTTACCATTTACCACACAAACCAGCTGTCTGGCTCACACACGCACACGTGACACATGAGGTGTCTTCTTCAGATCTGTTAACCTGCTTCATTGTCTTTGTTCAAAAGAAGCTGTACATTTTTTGCATTGTTTGCAAAAGACACCCCTCTTTCTTGTTCTTGACCTTGCCTTGGTACATTCCAGTACCCCTCAGAGGGCTGTGCTTTATGGAGCATACACTGGGAGAAGCTGCTGTTGGAGAGGGAGAAGGGGATAGAGCAGAGTGAAGCGGGGCTGCAGGGATGTTATTTTTAGAAATGTGATTGATATTCGGCTTTCTTTCCCCGTGATGGTGACGCTATTTCAGGCCTATATCCAATAATATCATACATGTGCATGCACTCAGGGTGGGTTGTCTGTGCAGCCTCCGTCCGTCTCTATGTTGTACAGTAGCTTCTCATTTTGCCTCCATCTGCTCTATTCATGTCTCTGTTCCTCGTGTTAGCTAGTCGAGGAGCCACCAGAGACAGGTCTGGTCTGGTGCAGCCCATCCTTCCTTTTATGGTATAGGAAGCACACACACGCACACACAGACACGCACACACACACACACACATACTACACACAGACACACACATGCTCATAAAGTCTCAGCGAGAGATGCACATCTGCAGTGGTTCACTGCAGCTAGCAAGCAGCTCCAGATGGTATGAGATGTGCAAGAATGTGACAAACTGTTGATTTGTCCAAACGAGGACACAGATTAAAGTGTGTTTTAAGATCAGAAGCGGTTCTTCACTACTCACTGAATGTGTTTATTCAGCTGACAGAGCTGCTGCACAAATGCTGCAGACATCTGAGACGAGTGAGCAGTTAGGAAGCAGAGAGGAATGTAGAAGTATACATTAAATCCTCTCCTCTCTCTCTCTCTTCCTCCCTCTCTCTCCATGTTATAATCACACATGCAAACACTCCCCTCCTTGCTTGAGGCCTTGCTCCCAGCTCTGGACTAAATGATATCATCGGTTGCCAGGGATACAAGGACACAGCGTGCAGAGAAAAGGGAGGGTGAGGCATAGGCAGAGCCATGCACATAGCCTGAAAGAGAAAGGAAGGAAGGAGGCTGGCATATTGGGTATCAAGAAAGAAAAGAAGCCTTGTTGAAACAAGTAGGGAAGATAGCAAAATGCAAAGGGGCAGGGCCATAAGGAGAGAAAGAAAGCCTGCCAGCCTGTCAAAGGTTACTGGTCCAACCTTCCTCTTTCCTCTTTCTTACATCTCATTTCATTCCCCTTCTTTGTCTGTAGAGGGTCAGTAATGCAACAGTGCAGATGTGTGTGACAGCATGTGTTGTCGAGATGAGAGACGAGAATAGAAAAGAAGAGAATGGCAGCGATACCTGAGGGATGGAGAAGAGATACTGTCCTTGATTTGAAACAATAAAACCCTCCTATCTTGTACATGTGTGCACCAAATGACTGGTATTTCCTCTTTCGCTCTCTCTCTCTCTCTCTCT
The DNA here is from genome assembly GCF_905171665.1 of Trachurus trachurus. Lineage (NCBI taxonomy): Eukaryota > Metazoa > Chordata > Actinopteri > Carangiformes > Carangidae > Trachurus > Trachurus trachurus. The sequence goes on along the minus strand of NC_139903.1, from coordinate 11,778,284 downwards.
CCACCGTGTGTGTGTGTTTACCAGCTAGCGGAGGATGAGCATGTCTATTTAAAGGGATCTGAGACTGCACAGGTCTGCTGTCTTTCTATTCCTGACTGGCGGCATCATTGAATTTGGACCAGAGAGTCTCTCTCTCCCTTTTCTCTCAGTGCTCATTGCAAGGTAAGACTAGTTAAAAGCCATGTGTCATGTACACACACACACAAACCCAAACACATAAACACACTATTAGGTCACAGTAACACTCGGCAAACAGGATTCATTTGGTGAAACTGTAAAAGGTTGGACAGCTGAATGGGAGTTTGAGCACAGTCAATGCATGGTTATTCCCTGCTCCATTCTCCCCGTGAGAGATGACCAGGGTTTCCTTGGTGACAAGAGGTAGGAGAGAAAGCATACTGAGAGGTGCAAACAGCAGGTTTAGTCTATGATAAGGTGACAACCATCCACTACTGGAAGCAATGAAGTGTTTTAATTGTAAAGCATCATTCATGCACAACTGCATCACTGTACAAATCACCCATAGTACTGTAATATCTTTAAAGATGTTATGCAGCAGAAATTCAACACCATACGCTACCACTTACTGTGCTGTTTGCAGTGCACATTTCTTTTCTTTAAGATCATTTCACTATGAAGCAACAGAAACTTAAACACTTTTGCACATGACATCATTGGGCCCCTGCGCTGAAGTCCAGATGTTTCAAATGACCCCTGCACAGAAGGGTTAAATACCGGAGGAAGTGAGCCATTGTTGTGTGGAGTCAAATGCTGTTGTTGACTGACGGCTCCCTCACTACAACGCTGTAACAGCAGTGTGTGCTATCCGTCTGTCTGTCTGTCTGTGTAATGTTGTGTGTGTGTGTGTGGAAATGTTGCAGCTCCACACAAACATAGTTGAAACACATTAGTTGTAAGCGTGAAAAAGATTAACAGTGATGTGACATTAACACATTCTGGGAGTCAAATCCAAACAGGCAAGTCTAACAATGAAGTCATCCAAACAAGATCCTGAGCAGAGACGGCTTCAACGCAAAGTATTGTCCAGTGATGAAGAGGTTATTGGAGCATTAGTGTAGGCGCTCATAAAACTAGCCTCTCAAAAAGCCGATTTTAGTGGAACATGAGATATGAGGATTAGTGTGGATATTACCAGACATTTTTGTCTATTGTACAGCTTTATATAGCGACCTATGGCACACGCTGTAGACTTATTTTACTGAATGTAGCAGTGGATACTGTACATACATAAAGGCCTCTCATGTCTTCTTCCTACTCTAAAAATAAATCTAAATGTAGTCGATTTCTAAAAGGCCTAAAGCCACAGCAGTAAGATCTGTCTGGCTTTAGTTGCTCTAGCAACTGGTCGGAAATGGACGACCAGGAAGAGGCTGCTCACTTCACTCATTCAGCTCTTAGAAAAAGGTTTTTTACACTGCAACTGCAACCGTCTTAACCACAGACAACCCTCCATGGAACAAACTTTCCTGAGAAACAAACGCACCTCTGGGGAAGTGGTAAATGTTGCGCAGTGGTTTTTCACTATAGTATGTATAAATAGCTGTCGGAAATAAGTATAGAGGTGTGACCTATGAATGGTGCACCAATTCAAAGTTGATGTTTGCAAGGTCAGTTCACAATGTAGCAGGTGATGAAATTTTGAGCAGTAACAATAGAGACAATGAGAGATCTTTTCTGTCGTCAGTAGAAGAGCGAGTACGGAAACCATGGAGTTTTAAACAAAGGGAAAAAATCAACGAAAATGAAAATTGGCAGAGCAGGAGACTTGGAATTAAAAATTTTGATTAGACAATAAGAGAGCAATTTTAGTCTCAGCAGAAACACAAAACTCGATAGTGCTTTGGTTTTCAGCGGGCAGCTGTAGATCTCACTCTGACTCTGGAAGTTTGTGGGCTTGAAGCAAAGAAAGGGAATAAGGCGTAGGTCTAGAAGATAGATTATCCATGTTGATCTGAAACACATTCAACACCAGTCCTCTTTAAGAATTAAGGAATCAGGGGAAAGAAAAACTCTGCAGTAGCACTGCCTGCCATGATTCTTCTCTCCTTCTTTGCTCTTAAAGGGAGGTTGCCATGGTCCTTCGTCTTACTATTGTGTTTTTTCATCATTGGATAGCCACTGGCTGTGGTGGCTGCTGGGAAGCAGCGATTAGAGAGACAGAATGCACAATGCAGCTCTGGCTGACTGATGATATGACCACTGAACAGATACAGAGCAGCGGAACATGCAGCATGAGGAAATAAAATCTACTGTAATGACACTTTGGTGCTGACGTAAACCACGCACACACAAGAATAATACAAAGCCTGTTTGTCATGAAACCAGAAGAAATCAACAACTGTATGTATATATATAGAAATGCATGTTTGTCTTAATTCAGTTCAAGTCACACACAGATCGTATCTCTCAAACATGTGTCTTGTCCACAGGCTGTTGTTTTGCTCTCAGGTGTGAAGTGGAGGGCCTCTCAAATACAGACCAAGACTGGTAACCACAACACATTTATTTCTGTCTTTCTGTATTTGTACTGTGTGTGCATGTGTTTGCAATGTTCATGCGGTCTAAAAACAACTACTCTCATTGCTTTTAATATCTGTTTGAGGGTGACTAGGGGGTTAGAGCAAGGTAGTACAACATGTGAATGACCTGTCGGTACAAATCTATTAAAAGAAAGGTGTGTGTGTGCATGTATTTAACATTTACCACATGCACCAAATAGTGAGTACAACAGAAAGTGAAGGGTACATATTTGTTTTGCACGGTTGAAATGTCATCAAACTCTGAATTTACCCACGTGTGAGTTTCTCCATGTTGTGTTTTGTGAGTGTTCACTTGCTGCTATAATTGGATTTTACTTTAATTGATTAGGGGGTTCTTCCCTTGAGGCCATTTCAAAATAATAAGTCAGTGAGTCAAGTAGTTTTCTGAATCAGCGTCAAGGAATATTTTAAGATCCACACAATTTTGTCCCGCATCATGTAAGCGTAGGAATTACTCAAAAATAAAACTGTGCAGTGCAGTGTGGTGGAAATCGCTCCTGCACATGCTAAGAGCTGAATGGTTGAAAGGCTCAGTACTCTGTGTTGCACTTAAGTAGTCATACCTTCTGTAAATCGGATTTATGTGTTTATTAATAATCACAACACCATACTCATTAAACCACACATGTGTTCCAGGCTGCATGTATCACCCAGCAGAGCTGTACTCTGGCCGTAACACATGGGACTCCTATCCAGCTGGAGGACCTAACAGAGGACAATGGGCTCCTGTAAACAGTCGCGTCTGGAGCCACACAAACAGGTCAGCAGCACCATACACATGAGATTATAAGTGTTTCCACAGTGTTTGAGTTTATTTCTAAAGGGACAGTGGTCCATTCACATGGGCAAATATAAATTCAGAAGTAGGAAATAACCTCATATGTTCTTTGCATTATGATCTTAAGTTATGAAATCCTGCCAAAAATTCCACTATGACTACAGTAAAACTTACAGTACCCTAACTAAAAAAAAACTGAAGGCTTCCTGAAAAGCATTTATAGCCAGTGGGAGTGGATAGTGGAACAACTTAAGACTTGAACTTCCCCAACAAGGGTCATTCCAGCAGGTGGGACTCCAGCCTTTGTTGTCTGGGCTGATATAAGATAAGCACCACTTTATGGGGCGGACTGATTAACTGAAAATGGGATGAGCATATTCATGAAAAGCTCCTACTCCAGCTGCAGCAGTGAGCATGAACTCATCTGCACAGTTGAAACAAACACAACTGTGTTGAATGATGAAACACCCCAATTTCTTCAGCTGCAGCTGAGAGAAGCTGAAGTCTGACTATTGAGCTGCAGCAGCTGGGGAGGCTCTAATGAATGTGATTGTAACTGCAACTACACAGAGACACACACACACACACACACACACACACACACACACACACACACACACACACACACACACACACACACACACACACACACACACAAATGTATATATGGTTGTAGCTCTTGGCAACAGTGACTCTGATGAAGAAGAATGACTCCAGGCTCTACATAATGCATTACTCTGGGAAAAAGCAACAGTGTAGGTCACTAAGTTCTATCAACACGTGAACCAATAAATCAGAGATTTTTTCCCTTGAAGGTTAAATTAAAAACTTCAATATGCATTTCTCAGTTTTTTATATTACAGACAGAATTAACCAACATCAGTTATTGAGCTATCAGGTTGTTTTAACAGTGTCATAGTGACACCATAGCTTTCTGTCTGGGGTTAAGTAATCCTAGCAGAGACACTTTAATTAATGAGTCATGCCAATTAGATGTGGTCAAAGATGTTAATTTCTACCTGAGAGGACATTTTTCTTTTATGTAATATGTTTATCATGGCCCACCAGAGTTGCCATTGAAAAATATTCTTTCTAAGATCAAATTTTTGAGTGTTGCCAAAGTATCTGCCATCATTGAAGTGTCCATGAGTCAGAGCAACTACTTCAGGGAGAGAGAAGAAAACACTGGAGGTCAAGAGTCAAGAAGAAAAACAAGCAAGTTTGGCTCTAACCTGACTTCTAGCAAGAACCGCTCCCAAGAGCTCCTTGATTCACATGAACTGCATTTTGACATCGATACTTAAGCTTTTCTTTTTTTTTTCTTTTTTTTTTTTTACAGATGCCAGGGAGGGCGCAATCAATCACACCATCCACTGTCAAATCGTCTTTATAATAGGTGAGTGTAACAAATAATTTATCATCCATCCACTGCACTGGAAATGTGTCAGATTTTGCATGTTTTCTTTATCTTTCTTTAAAGTTATATATTGTCTTGTAGGCTATTTGTTACTGAGGCCACTTGGCTACATAGACAACAGTATACAACTTGATGTTATCATGTATATGAGTAATCACTAGATATTTTAAGTCTCATTTGTGTCATGCTGTGGGGTTGTTGTTGTTTTTTTAATTTTTGGGTACGCCATGATCATTGTTGCTAAGTTCAGTTGGTCTTTGTCTTAGGGGGGAGAGGACAGTGAACCATGTTCAGGACAAAGGTATCTCAAAGGGGCACAGGCAGAATCTGCGTCTTTGGGACGGAAAAGAGCAACTGTTTGAGGCCCAGAACTGGCATCACAACTCCACACGCTCATTCCACAACCGAGCCGCCACCAACAACGGTTATCTGACGGGACCCGGAGACCGCTACGCGTCCTGGGACAATAACGTCAGCAACTCTGTGGTGCGCAGCGCTGACCGGGGAGCAATATTAGAGTTGATGTTGTTTTTGCATCTAGAAGTGTGACATCATTTTACTTCTCTCTCTCCTCCTCCTCCTCCTCTCTCTCTCTGTTAGCATGGGGGGCCTCGCCTACATCGCAACAACAGGGAGCTCCAGTCCCCACCGGAGAGATGGGCCCCCGAAGACTGTCGCAGAAGCTTCCCAGGCAGAATGATAAACAACAGGCCGGGACCCTGGAAACGGCCAGCCCTCCATCAGCGGCGGGACCAGTTGCACCAGCACAGTCCACCCCCACAGCACCCTTTATCCCCAAGAGAAGATTGTCCTGCGAAGAGGAGAAGGGACTCTGGACCTGATCAGGTGGAGTAAACTTTTTAAAAAAGATGCTAAACTGTGATCGATGCAGTGTATTTCATTTCTGTGCAACAGCACCACCCGTTGGTAAATCATCTCATGTGACATGTGAATATTTATGCTTGTCTGTTTTAGCCATCTCATCCTGGATCAAGGCATTTACCTTTACTCACCCATGCCCCATCACCGCCTCGCCACCACCGCTGCAACCAAGATGACTGGAAGCCTCTTAACGACAGGGCGGGTCCTTGCCACCACTCTGACCACAGGACCTCAGCAACACAGCAACAGGTGAGATATGTCCGTTAAATGATAGAATTGTAGTTTCCCTTTTTGTAATATCTCCTGTTTGGGTTTGAAATGTGCAGGAAACCTCTAAACTGCGAGCTGGAGGACATGGCTTCAGTAACAGTAGCCTGGCAGCTCTGAACCAGAGCAGACCACCACATCATGGAAGCAGAGGGAAGGTCGAGCGGAAAATCTCGTCTTCACCAGCAGACCACACCCGTGTGCCTTACAGCCACCAAAACCATCATTACCATTATCAGCGGCACACAGGCCACCCCAGAGTCCTACAGCACAACCCCCCGCTACACCCTGTGGAGGAGAAGGAGTCACGGAGCCATCACCACAAACAAAGCACAGTAAGAAATAAACAGAGCAGCAGCATGAAAACAGAAATCTGTCTGTGTTTTGCATTTAAAGCTCTTCTCCTTTTTTTCTGAACAGACTAGTGGGAGCCTTATAACATTATTTATTATTTGATCCTTGAACAGAAGTCTAAATTAACTTTTTAATAATGTAATATTAACTCTGCAGGAACCTCAACGCACTCATCAAAGAGGAAATTCAAGGGACCCAGCCCTCTCCAAGTCTTCTGGTGCAGACTCTCCTCCCTACTCATCCCTCCTCTGTAGTCCTAAAGATGGAGGTTCTACTGCCAGCAGTCCACAAGCTCCTTCCAGTCCTTCTTCATACTCGGCAGCCAGTGGCAGAAAAGATCCATTAATCATTCGTCAGTGTAGTCCCGGCCTCAGTGGACAGCAGAAACTCCAGGGAAGCCCCATTCACGCACCAAGACCCAGCCTGACGTCCACCACGTCTCTGACATCTCACAGTGGTCCAAAATCCAGGTTTTCAGACACCAAGTACAGAAAGCCCTCGCAGCCCCTGTGCTCTCGACAGTTCCCACACAGCAGATCCAGAGCAAACAAGCCTGAGAAGGAGTCAGAAGATCACAAAAAGCCTGAGTGCAAGCAAAAAGATAAGCTGGGGAAAAAGGAGAAAAAGGGAGAAACTCTAGAGACGAACAGAAAGGGTGAGGAAAGAAAAAGACGCAAGAAAAAAGATGAGAAAAGGTTGGGCGACAGAAAAAAGAAAAGAGATAAAGCACTGAAGAGAGAAAGAAAGCTAGGTTTGAAAACAAAAAAGGAAATGCTGATCCCCATCTCAGCCCCCAGCTCTTCCGGAGAAGTTAAAACAAGTAAAATGGAGTCAACAACTCTGAATCCAGAGAATCAAAGCCAGTCAACAACAAAACAAAAGCACAGGGCGAGGAGGGAACGAGCAGAGGGGCCTCGCAAGCCATCTGCCAACGCTCCTCATCCCAGCTGCACTTCTCCACAACCGTCCTCAAAAGCTGAAAATCACAAAATGTCCAAAAAGAACAGCAGTCTCCAGAATGTTCCTGTCAAGAATCAACTAATGCAGCCTCCACCCAGGAAAACAAACTCCAACAAGACCAGAAAGAAATCCACCATCGTCACATCCAAATCAAAAGAAGAGGGACCGAAAGCAAAGCCTGATGATACGCTCCCCTCACTTTTACTTAAAGCCTTAGCACCACTCAGCAAAGCCTGTTCTGTTAGCTCAGAGCTGTCCGTCCACAGCAAAGACAGTGGCCAGGGAGGAGTTCTCAACGCCCCGGATCTCCAGCCTGTGGCTGTGATGGGAAACCTGAGGGAAATAGGAGACAACCTTGCTAACACTCCTCCTGTCCTGAGCTGGCAGGGCTCTCCAGTGTCCGTTCTGGGAGAGGACGAGGATGAACTAGAAAAGGGAGTGATAAGTAGACCTGTCCTCCAACCCAGCCCCACCCAGTGCTTTTCTCCTCCCCCTGTGGACAACGAGAGCATCGACGATATCGATAAAGAGCCTTGCGAAAGTGTCCCAGCTGATTATTCCCACAGTGACAAGTCTGAATTCTGTGATCTGCCCTGTGTAATCGAGCAAATTTCAGAGGAGGAAAATGAAGAAGAGGACAGCAGTGGGGAAACTTCTGGTTCCCTTCTTCATAAGCTTCGCCACCATAAAGCAGGACTGGATGACGTCTTCAAGAGCTTGGCCACCTTTCTCGGAGGCCAGAGGGGCTCAGGTCGAGGCGGTCCATTCGGCGGTCCTCCTGCTATCACTGCAGGTGGGGTGAAGTACTCCTCCTCTCTTGCAGAGATCCACTGTCATGAGCATCATGATTTCTCCCCTAAATCAGATCCCACTGAGTCGTCCAACCCCAGTAATCAGTTACCGACTCACACTACCTCAGACACACTTCTGACATCCCACCACAGGCCAACAGATCTGAGCGAGCCTGCTGTGGACGCCCTGGTGCTGGAGAAGCAGGAAAAGACTGAGGATGATGCAAAAGAGCGTAAAAATCCAGAGGACCTCCCCAAGAGCATTGAGTCATCTCTTTTGGACGGATCGCTGAGTGCAGAGCTGAGATTCACCACCACAAATGCATCCTCTTTTACCGGCCTCCTCACTGTTTCCACCAAGGAAGAGCGAGAACACAGCAAAGAGACAGAACACAGACATACAGACAGAAAAAGAAAACAGAAGGATAAGGATGGAGGAAGAGAAGGGGAGATCAAGATTAAGATAAAGGCAGAGGAAAGCCGTGTCATCTGTCCTAAGAACAAAGTAAATGAAATTAACGATTTGGAAGAAAGGGATGCTTCATCCCGAGAGCTGGTGATCTCTAAAAGCTCACCCAGACCTCTCATAGAAAGTATGAAGGGCCAGATTTCTCAGGAAAATCAAACCCCACACAGCAAAGACATCCAGAGAGAAAAGGCTGACTGTGGGAACACGGAGGTGAAGGTAGCAACAGAGAAGGAAGTGGTCACTGAGTTGGAAAATAAGATATCCTCAGCAGCAAGAAACCCAGATACCAAGACCTCAAACTCAGAGTCGACTATAACAATCAATACATCCAAACTATGTGTCTCCACACCAGCAAGTAAACCTCCCTGTTCAGTGGCTCCGGTCGATCCACTGAAACTGAAAGCACTGTCCATGGGCCTGTGTAAAGAGTTAAAGATCCTTTTGATCAAAGTGGAGAGCGCTGGGAGACAAACATTCAACATATCAGAGGTGGAGGAACAAAGAAGAATCCCACTTTCCAAGCTCAGCATCGAAAACAAAGCAGATGAAGTGATCAGAGCTTGCAAGTGAGTACTCGGTTGTTTTGTTAAACATGGGCTCTTGGAGGGAATTTTTTCTGATTGGACGTTACAGGTGAGTTGTTAATCTTTATTTCATTCTGTGATCTCTTCCCAGGGGGACGAGGGTGAAAGGGAAATTCAAGGAGTCGTACCTGCTGCCCACTTTCTCCGTCAAACCTAACATCGCCATCAACATCCCCATCCCTCGAGAGAAGCTCAACCCTCCCACACCAAGTATCTACGTGAGTGCACACAGATCGGCATAATCCAAAAAAAAAAAAAAACCTAGCAAGTAATATCATCATGAATCGAATCTTGAAAATCTAGTTTTCAGCCATGCTAGCATCGATCTCATTAACATTTATGTTTGAGTCAGTCTAACCATTGGATGGATTACCATTAAATTTGCTACAGACATTCATTAGACATTTTAATTAGTTACAGCAATCACAACGGGCTCAGAGCTGCGGGCACTTAGTCTTGTTTATGTATGAACTGTAAATCACCATTATAACTATTTGATTTCTTTTTAAATTACTCTGAACATTTCTTGAATCGTTTCCTCGGTAGCAGCAGGGAGAGCTGACTTGTTTTTACCTTGTTTAATCACATCCACACATTTCCCACCATTTGTTTTTAAGGCAAACACGTTCATTCCTTTGCTGTGTTGTTTTATGTAGTTGGAGAGCAAGAGGGACGCATTCTCTCCGGTTCTGCTTCAGTTCTGCACTGATCCCAAAAACGCTGTCACTGTCATCAGAGGACTTGCCGGCTCCCTCCGCCTTAGTAAGTTTATCCACCACACTCGTCTCAGTCAAGTCACTGCTGATATTGCCGACTATTAGATTAGAGAAATTTACAGGAAGCAGGGACAGAGGATGGAAAAGAGTATTGAGGAGTATTGATTCCTCAGGCGTATCATTACATTCTTATTATTCTAGATGTAGTAGACATTTGATACACTGAGTCATTTCTGCAATAAAGAATATATTTGGGGTTTTTGGACAGCTCTCTCTTGCTCCTGTGTTTGACATGAATCCCACATCTTTCCACAGTCCACAAGGTTGTAGAAACCAGACTGTAACTGTGTGCTTGGTTCTAAGAAATGCTGCATCCAGAGCCCCATTGTCACCAACTCAGTTCACATCACTTGCCATGACTGGGCGACTGGGAGGCTGCATGAGGACTTGCTGCTTTGAATATATTTACATGTTTCAGTGTGTGTATTTTACAATTATCAGGTAAAGGATGTGGTTAGACATTTGCTGTTATCTGATAACTATGTCTGTTCTGTGCTCTTTTTTTCCCCTCTGGTAGACCTTGGTCTGTTTTCCACTAAGTCTCTGGTGGAGGCCAATGCCGAGCATGCAGTGGAAGTGAGGACTCAGGTTCAGCAGCCTGCTGATGAGAACTGGGACTCCAGTGGCTCATCACAGACGTGGCCCTGTGAAAGCAGTCGCTCGCACACCACCATTGCCAAATACGCCCAGTACCAGGCATCCAGCTTCCAGGAGAGCCTACAGGTAGACATTTTCCCTCACAGCACACACATGCACACACACATACTGTAGACACAAGTGTAGTTAAAGACAACATTGACTCACTTACACCTGCTTGTCCAGAGCTGTCGTAGAAGTCTGTCTGAGGAAGAAACACTGATTAGAATTGAAATAAATGGGCTTTAATCTGAATTAATTTAATCTAAATAGTTATTATATATATATTATAATATTTTACTTTCTTCATATCTGTATCCTAAGACAAAAAGTGAATTTGCTTTAGCTATTTTCAGCACCAACTTCATGTCAAATTATGTAATATTTCTACATATGAGACCCATGGAAGTTGCTGAAAAGTTGACTCCACTGTTTCAGTTTATGTGGACCTTCCTCAAACAGAGGTGACACATGCTGAAATTAGCGATTTACAGCAGGTTTGCTCTTGCATAAGGGCCATTGTGTGTCAAACTGTTGAGAAAGCAAAAGTGTTAAGTGTTGCATTTATAAGGCATCTGTTCATGCTGTATGTATGTATGTATGTATGTATGTATGTATGTATGTATGTATGTATGTATGTATGTATGTATGTATGTATGTATGTATGTATGTATGTATGTATGTATGTATGTATGTATGTATGTATGTATGTATGTATGTATGTATGTATGTATGTATAGACTAATGAAGTCTAAACTGATAACTAATGATTTACCCCAGGCATATCTTTGTCCACAACCTTGAAAGTAAATGATAATGATGTATTAATCTTTAGCAGTTGGCCAACCTGTCAGCTAAGCTCATGTAGATGTGTTACAGGAGGAGAAGGAGAGTGAGAATGAAGAGGAAGGAGAGCAGACCGAGAACTCAGACCTATCTGACCCTGCAAAAGCTGGTCTGACCTTAACCAGCTGCAAAGGAAATCCCACCTCAACCACCGGCTCTGCTCCTGCCACCGGCACGCTCAGGTTAGCATATAGCTGGGATCTGTTTGTACTGAATTCACTGTTTTACTCTGCGGACAAATCTCAGCCCAGACTGTGTTTGTTTCCTTCAGCTCAGAGCAGAAAACAGGTGGAAAGATCATTAAATTTGGGACCAACATTGATCTCTCAGACCCTAAAAGGTGAGAAGATGTTATTAAAATCACTCAAACTGTGCTCACTCAGGGTGCTTGGTGTTTAACATTGCCCCACATGTTTTTTTGTGTTTGTTTGTTTTTTAAGGTGGAAGCCCCAGCTGCAGGAGCTGCTGAAGCTGCCAGCTTTCATGAGAGTGGAATCCAGCAACAACATGCTCAGTCATGTTGGCCACACCATCCTGGGCATGAACACTGTCCAGCTCTACATGAAGGTGCCAGGCAGCCGGACGCCAGGTTAGTGTGTGTCCAGCAGCCTCACAGCTGGACACCTGTAACCCTGTGGTTTTACAAGCAAGGTCTGTTGAAACAATTTGAACGACCTGACTCTTTGCATTTGTCACCAGGACATCAAGAGAACAACAATTTCTGCTCCGTCAACATCAATATCGGACCTGGTGACTGTGAGTGGTTTGCTGTCCATGAGAACTACTGGGAAGATATCAACAGATTCTGTGAGAAGTGAGTGAAGAGACGATCCGATTTCACAAAGCTTCAAGGTTTCGGTCTGTGTACAGCAGTGTTTTTCAACCTTGGGGTCGGGACCTCATGTGTGGTCGCCTGGAATTCAAATGGGGTCGCCTGAAATGTCTAGTAATTGATACAAAAAAATAGTTTATTTTTTTAACTTATTATTATTATTCTTAAAATTATGATTAAAACAGCACACACAATCTTAAAGCAGAAGTAAGCGATCCGGTCGTTTTGGCTAATGCTGCGTTCCAGGCAGGCTTTTGAAACCGTAAATTACAGCTTCAAGTCACGACTTACGACTTTGTAGCGTTCCAGGCAACCCACTCGTGTTTTTCCGACCTGTTTTACCTGTGAAAGTCATTATAACGGCCACTCGTAACTTCCGACCCGTGAAATCGTACCAGTACGTCTTTTTTTACAGTCTATGTACCAGATCGAACTGGTACGACTTCACAGGTCGGAAAAATATGAGTTGCCTTGAACGCACCATAACAGTCCTCGTCCCTACGTCACCACATTCAGGCGCATCCCTTGGCTGCACACACAGCCCTGCATGCCGTTCTCTCTCCTCATTGGATAAAAACTATAGGATACGAGAAAAGTTTTCTCCTCGGCTCAGAGCAGAGCAGAGGGACTGACAGACCCGTATTTCGGTCCAAACACTCTATGTAAGTGATTGCTGTCGGAAGATATAACTATTTAAGACTTATATTAACACAAATATATCACTTACTTCTGCTTTAAACAACTGTATTCTATACTTTCACTTTCTCGAATATAAATCAAGTTCAAATAAAATGCTGTATATAAAAATATCTGAGCTGGCGCATCTTGATTGATGGGTCGCCAGAAATTTGTGATGTCAAAATGGGGTCACGAGCCAAAAAAGGTTGGAAACCACTGGTGTTGTACAGGCTACATTTCATTATTTCAAATGGTTTCCTTCAGGCATGGAGTGGACTACCTGACAGGGTCCTGGTGGCCAGTCCTGGAGGATCTCTACAGCTCCAACATTCCCGTGTACCGCTTCATTCAGAGGCCGGGCGACCTGGTGTGGATTAATGCGGGGACTGTGCACTGGGTCCAGGCAGTGGGCTGGTGCAACAACATCGCCTGGAACGTGGGACCACTCAACTGTGAGTTACAGCAAAGACTGACAGTCAGATGTTGCTCTTTGTCTCAATTTACAACGTATATATACTGTTTAATACGCTGTCCACCTTCGGCCTCACCTCTGTTTGTGTTTTCTGCTCTCCTAGCGTACCAATATCAACTTGCCCTGGAGCGCTTCGAGTGGAACGAGGTGAAGAAGGTTAAGTCAATTGTTCCCATGATCCACGTTTCCTGGAATGTGGCTCGCACCATCAAGATCACTGATCAGGATACCTACAAGATGATCAAGTGAGATGTCTCTTTATATAAATGTATACAAATGTCATATGTATCTGTGTGTTTGTGCTTGTGTATATACTGTATATCTCTCTGTCTCTCTCAGATACTGCCTCATGCAGTCCATGAAGCAAATCCAGATTCTGAGAGACCAGCTGGTGGCTGCAGGAAAGAAGATCTGCTACCAGAATCGTGTGAAGGATGAGCCAGCCTACTACTGCAATGAGTGTGATGTGAGTCTCTTTTCCCACTGGCCTTACTGTATATGCATAAAGGAAACTATGCATTTGTGTACCGTACATGATGCTGATGCACCATGGGACCATAATTGTGTTTGTGCAGCTGGAGGTGTTTGACCTGCTGTTTGTGACCAGTGAGAACAGCAGTAAGAAGACCTATGTGGTGCACTGTGAGGACTGTGCCCGAGCGAAGGCCCCGTCTCTGGCAGGAGTCGTGATACTGGAACAGTATCGAATAGAGGAGCTGATGAAAATCTATGACAGCTTCACGCTGGTCAGTCTCTTTTTCTAATTGTCTACAGTAACATTAATGCCAAAGCACATTTAATTGATGTTCCTCTGTTTTCCTCAGTTCTTAGGCACCTACAGTGTACAACTGAAATCCACCCAGATCATATTTTAATTGCTAACAGTATCTCACTTCTGATTTAGTTTGACCTCCCTGACACCCAAGGTTTGGTAGTAGGACTCTGTTAGGACTCTTGTTAGATAAGATGAGCAGACCTGTTAAACTGTGATTAGTAGAAGTTCTAACACAGTTGCATTCAAGTTGGAAGAGGGTCAATTAGGTGGGGCTACAAAAGGTGGATGCTGTGTCATAAAATTAGATTTCTGGCAAGACTTCCTGTCTTTCAGGCTATAGGTTCAGTTCATTGTAAGTTTTACGACAGTCATCAATTTTGACTGTCCTGGTGCCTTTAAATACAATTACCTAAGCTAACCTAACCTGACCCTTCCTTTGTAATTGCAACTTTCCACAACCTCCATGTTGGTCTGTTGTTTGTCTTCCCTTTGGGAGCAGACTAAAAGCTCTCAAATGCATCACAGAGGATGCTGATGTAATACAGGCATTAACATTGTTCCAGTGGGAAATGAAAGTGTAACCATCATAAAACACTAATGAAAACTAATTGTTCACAGTGTTGCACAAGCTACTGTTACTAGAGTAAATTTCAATTGTCTTGGAGATTTTTTTTTTTTTAACATCGCTTCACCAAACAATTTCATTACAGTATGAGCTCAAGCTAATGACTTCTTTTACATTTTCAATCTAAAAAAGCACACTCAACAATGATATAAAGAGAATGTGATATGACTCTTTAACTCTTCTTTTTTTCATTTAGACCAAACAGTTTGCCTCCTCAATCAGTGGCTGCAGTAAAATCATCATCACTCATTCAAACAATGTATATTGTTGTTGTACATTTTGAGGTGATTCATATGCAGGTTGACATAGTGCCACAAAATCCAAACCAACACAGGTTTCATCCACAAAAGTTTAAAATAACAATTCAGCACAAAATAGAAATAATTACATCAGGAAATATAAGAGTCTTCTTAATTAGTGATTGGTTTGTAACTGAAGGTTTAATATGCACACAACTTTTTCATGTGATCAGCTGAGCTCTGTCTCTTCCTCTTCTCTTCCTCTTCAGGCTCCATCACCCCCTTCAAAGTGATGACTCCGTCCTGGTGTCTTTCAGCCATAACCAAAACTCTAATGGCAGCACAAATGTTGTCTTCAAGGCAATCTATTCCTGCAAACACTTTCTGAATCAGCCAATCACGTTTACTCGGTATTGTTTACATCACATAAGGTATGGATACTCAGCCAATCCAACTATAGCTCACTGTCTTCCCCATACCAGCTGCTGATTGGACGTGTGTTTTAAAATAGAATGACTAGACTGGTACTTCTCATGAAAAGCATTTCTGATGTGTACAAAAAAAACAAAAACGACAAAAAAAAGGAAAAAGAAACACAATGTGAGCACTGCTAGCACTGAAAATCAGGTTATATGTTTAACGGACACTGCTGTGATTCAAAAGCGTCAAGTAGCCAGTTCTTTGTATTAATTCAGGTACTTTTATGCAAATTCAGTAGAACTTTTTTACACCAATCTAGTTATTCTATATGTCCATGAATTTGCTGTGATTCTATTGTACCAGCAGGGGAATTGCTTCACAGGAGAAGTAGCTGATTGTCACATTTGGCATCGTATTGGTTTCTGTTTTTGTTTGGTATTCAGGTAAACTCTGGCATTTGTAACTCCTGTCTGTAAACTCTTCGAGGTGCTATTCCAATGTTATTAACTCTCGTTAGATACTTAAAAAGTTTTACCAGCCTAGAAGTACACCACATTGGCCTTGTGAACTGTATTTAGAGGAGAGGTAATTAGAGGATTAAACTCACACAAATAAGGTTTTATGTAAGTATTAAAAAAAAACGAATCAAAATTTTTATCAGTGTCTCTAAAATACGGGTTTACTAGACGACTAATATGGTTTCATTCTTAGTTGGAAATCAAGTATGTAGATGGGAAAGTGAGTTTTTTAAATTTGTTTTTTCACAAACCCAGCAAAATAGATGTTGGTCTGGTTACTACGATACACCCAGAAAACAGACATAGTGTTGTTTTTATTTTTGAAATGGGAAAACAATCTCAGTTTTATACCTCTTTTGTTGCTACGTTCTTGTTTCTAGATGACAGAGAAAATAAATAATTGTAAATTGTGAATGAATTTACGGGATACGCGGTGGTGTGCATAGACGCGGTATGAGGTCGGGGTCACTATAGTTGTTTGTGTCAGTGAAGTGCCCATTGCAGTCTGCAAAAAGTAATACATACGTCCAAAGAGACACACAATCATAATCTTCTAATGCAAAAGCCAACAAGGGCGAACAGATGACCAGACTGCAGGGCACTTCAGTGTTTCCACTCTGCTCCACACATCCGTCCATGAGACTCAGCTCCGTGCACTGCCAACGGGTTTCATATACTGTACTTCCAGTTTAACATGATAAAGAGCACATCAACTGAGACATGACAAAATAAGACCAATTTTCTTTTTCTGTCAATATTTAGACAGTCCTTCAAAAGAAAAGTTCTCATTACGTGGATGCTACATAGTCCAAACTTTGCCTTTGAATTCCAATGCTGTAATTTTGAGTTTGTTTTTTCACTGTAGACACTGTTTTTTATTCACTGTGTTTGTCTTCATGTTGTATACTGCATTCGCTTAATTTTAGTTTTAACAACTAAAAATATATTGACTGATAGTATTTTTAAATAACATTTAATATAGATTATTGATATTTTAAATAGAATCATGACCAGCATATGAACTGAGCTGTAAAATAAACTGGTCACTACTCGCTAGTGGAACTGCAAGTTTTTGTTCATTATTAGCTGACACACACAGTAGTTCACAGAATAAGTTGATATTAAGTGAGTTTATAGTCTCGCTCTACTTCAAACTGAATGAAATTTGGTTGTCACATACGACCACACCGGACTGTGTTCACAGGTATTTTTTGTCGTTGAGGTGGATGTTCAGTATTACTGCTGTGTAACCACTCTTATGAAATCCCCACGACCTTCAGATCGTACCCCCTCCCTCATTAGTCTGTGCACACCATTTCATGTACATAATGTATCTTTTCAGGTTTTCAGGTTTACTAGAAGACTTATGTAGTTTTGTTCTCAATCAAAAATCTAATTTGTATGTGGTCAAATTTGTCCACCTCAGTCGTTTTTGTTTTTGTTGTTGCTGTATTATAATACACCCTAAAAATATCCTGTTTCATTCTAGGTTAAATTACTGCAATGGGGATTTCTTCCCACTTTTATACCTCTTTTTGTTGTCAGTTTCTGATTTTTGAATTACAGAGAAATTTGAAAATTGTAAATTGTGACATTATTTATACTGTACATGGTTGTTTTCTTATATATTTATTGCATTTCAAAGGGTACTTCACTTGATAAGGGGCTACAAGGTATTTTGAAAATGTAGTATGATCATAAAGTGTGGATAGGGGAAGTGCAATCAGGGGGGTGGTTTGAATTTCATGGTGCTAGACCCCTCCTTGCCTCAATGCCCCCTCATTAAGCAGCATATATAATGATGTATGAACATAAGTAACTGACACAGCTCAAACCAACCAGCTGGTGCTTCGAACCATTTTCCCGCAGTTTACTGGGAACAGAAATGGAATGATGTCTTTGTACTGTATCGAAAGGATAAATAAAAGATCTTTTTTAACTTTTATTTCCATTGTATGAAATTCATAATCTTGTGAGGCATTAGTGGTTTTATGATGAGCATTAGCAGTAGTTGTAATTCTTGACTCTTTTGCAGAGACTTTTAGGGATGTGACTTTTAATGGCGTCTGGGTTTTGTTTTTTGTGTCTTGTCCTCATTATTAATATTATTTGAAGGATGTAATAATGCTCTTTTCCCTCTTGACTGGTTTGATTTATGCTGCACTTATTGTTTCAAAAAGAACTCACATAGAAGAAAAACCTGAGCCAGACCTGTCTTAAATCCCTCTGTGATTTTTCTGTGACATATTGTATTGTTGTTCAAGAAAATAAAATGTTTTGATAAATTATTCAACCACGGATCTTTGACTTTGATTCCCTCTCTCTGGATGCTGTTTCTCATGTTGAGATGAAGATGTGATTGATTTAGTCCTTTCCACATGTCCGGTCGGCACTCAACATCCATGTAACGTCAGGAAGACAGACTCTAATGGACTCTAATGTTGGACAGACGTTTGATTGTACTGTAGTTGGAAATGAAAATCAGGTTAATGTCAAAACCCAACGTTGGTTTGCCATCAACATCCACCAATGGATAGACGTTTTGGATAGATTTTGATTAGTTAAAGCAGAAGTAAGCGGAATATTTGTGTTAATATAAGTCTTAAATAGTTACTGTATATCTTCCGACAGCAATCACTTATATAGAGTGTTTGGTCTGAAACACGGGTCTGTCAGTCACTCTGCTCTGCTGTAAGCCGGGGAGAAAACTTTCCTTGTATCAAGCTTGTATCCTTATCCTTGTATCCTACAACCTTTATCCAATGAGGAGAGAGAACGGCATAAAGGGGCGGTCCTCTCTGTGTGTGCAGCCAAGGGATGCGCGTGAATGTGGTGACGTAGGGACGAGGGCGGGGACTGCTAACTCCATCTGCTGACAAGAAGTTAGCCAAAACGACCGGATCGCTTACTTCTGCTTTAACAACACAACCTAAAACCAACAAAATATCAACATCAAATGACATTAGAACTTTATGTTGTGAAGATGTAAACAAATATTAATGAAATATGAAGGGCAGCTCTTGAGGCAGGAGACATAGTTTGACATTTGCTGCAAAGTTAGTTTGATTTTAAGACATGCATGATTTTGTATTGTTTTCATATAGTTTCTCACACAGGACAAGATTTCTGAGTAGAGAGACAGTAAAATTCAATAACTATACTTAATAGGCATGAGACTGGCTTTCACCTGAGTCTGGTTGGATGCCAGGAAAACATATCCATGAGAAATAAACCGAGTAGTGTTTTGATACTGTAGGGCCTTGTTTCGAACATATAAATACTGAACCGGTATTTGAGCGGAACAACTCTTGCAGAGACATGTGCGAACTTGTGGGTTTATTGTATTACCCATGTTTTTAGCCATGCTACTAGCACAGCCTCAGGGATAGCAGTGTCAGTCAAATCGATCAACCTTCAAGGATTTTGACATTGTTGTTTTCCCTATTATTAAGCAGTCGAATGTCCTGGATGCTTGCGTGAAAGGACACAGTCATACCCCGCATTGTCAAATCTATATATAAAAAAACAGAAACAGGATATTTTACGTAACACATTCAAGCAGGTAACAGTCATCAGGGCACCATACGTACTGAAACAGTCATCTATTCCTGTCTCAGTCTCCATAGTTAAAGGACATGACGCTGCCAAAAGCTGAGACGTAGGGACATCTCAAAGCAGAGCCTGGTCACAGCAGCGGATTTCCCAGTTCCAAGGACAGGAAGGCGGCTCTTCCTCTACCAGCCCCCTCAGACACTGACATACGCATATAAACAGCACACACTGTGGCATTGTTAATGGCAAAACCATCCACTGCTCCCACATTTTTTTGAGCCAGACCACTAATGCCATGTTCTCTTTGATCATTGCTGCTTGTACAAAATGTTCAAAAGCCGATTCTCTCCAGGGAGTACATATATTTACTCCTGTGTAGAAAAAAATAAACAAAGATGTCCAGAGTGAGATGGAAAAATGAGACTTCATATCAAAATACTAATTTCACCCTTTGAACTGAGCCCCTCTGGTTTCTTATCAGTCCCATGATAGCCTCTTTTCCCCGCCAAATTAGTCAGTGTTCTCCCCGATCCTCATTTCCTTATGTTTTCTGAAAGCGGAGCTCTGTTTTTCATCAAAAGGTCAAGGGCCAATCCTCTGTCATTCCTGCCTCTGAAAACGAATCTTCAACAACTCTGGCTTGCCCTTTGCCTTTTTTTTTTTTTTTTTTTTTACTTCACAGCTTGGTGTTTTTGCTGAGTAGTTGATATGTCCTGTCTTATTGGTGATGATGGATGTGGTGCAGTCAGAATTCTGTGTAAGTCTGTTTGAAAGCTTCAGACTCTGATAAGTTGCATTTGATATCTTGAAAATCAACATAAAACCAGTTTAGATGTTTTTGAATTGTGACAAGCCAAACCTATCTGTATTTGACGGTGGAGTAGAGAAAGTGCTAAGGGAGGGGGTAAAGTGCTGTGGAGTGGGCAGCATACCCTGACTCCTCTAATCTATCCAAATAAACACTCTTCCACCCTCCCCCTGGTTCCACGGGTTATCACAGAAACCCTCCTGCTCCCCTGCCCACCACCAGCAGCAGCAGCAGTCTTTAACACAGCCCAGCCTGCTCTCTGTGCATTCACATTAGAGGCAACACAGGATACACACTCACACACAGACACACACACCCATACACTCGTAACCACTCACACACTCAATCATATCTCAGGACTGGAGTCAGAGTGAGGAAACAGAATGTCAGGGAAGGAAGCGGGGAAGCTGGTGGGAAAGCAGAATTTGCTTCAACTCTACAAAGCTCTTTTCTGACCCACTCAGAGAGGTCTGAGGTTTAGATTCACAACAGCAGGTAAAATATCTGATCATCTGACCAACTTTTTTCTTTCTTTCCTTTTTTGATTTTTTTTAAAATTTGGAAATAGGCCAGAAAACCGAAGGAGAAGTTTTTTAGACTCTGTTAAGCAGTTGAAACTCAACTCTTCTTGGATACCACCTACCAGGGAACACATACATCAGGAGGAAATTCTTGAAATTCTCTTTGTCTCCGACCGCTCACCGCTCTTAAGGTCTCTCAGGGTCCCATCATCTGCTGCCACCATCAAACTACAAGAGGACACATCACCAGCTTTAACACAGTGAGTATAAAACACCTTTTTTGAAACTGTTATTTAAAAAAAGCCCAATCTTGGCTCTATCGAAAGGGTTAATTGATCTTAAATGATGTCAGTACACACCTCTAAAAAAAAAAAAACAACCTTTGGAGTATGTTTCCTCACAACATGTGGTTTCCTGTGATTACGGATATTAATTAGTTGTGATGGAGTTGATAAAATCTAGCGATAACAAGGCTGTATAGAGATGTAATTTAAGTGCTGGAGCTCCAGGCTGACCTGTTTAAGAAATGCTCCTTAGGCCACAGGTTTGTGGGATGAAACGAAGCATCACAGACAGCAAGCTCATGATGGGAGCGGGCAGGTGTGACGTCTCTGAATGGTAATTTGCTTAAAATGTTGTTGACGGGACAAATATATTGTGTTATCATTGTGATTTCTTGCGTTCACATGGTGGGCTACTAGAACAGTAGTTACTACCACACTTGAAAACAGGGGGAAATGGTGGATCTTTCCATTGTCACGTGGAAATGACCAGGTCTGTAGAGAATGTCAGAGTTTATGTAATAACAAGGAAATGACCTAGAGTAAGAGATCGCAGTGCCATTAATGTGAAAAAAAACACAACAAAATAAAAGTCATAACATTGCTCTGACTTTCAGATCTGTCATTAGTTGGACTTCTTTGAGTTTTCAGCTGCTGCTGGCTCATTGTTCTGGGTGGTGGTTATCCTGAAGTTTGGAGGTGGGGTCAGTGGAGTCCATTTCCTTGCACTTAGAGCTGTGCGGTTATCTTTGTTGACTTTCCACACCTTTCACCACGATATTTAAGGAGTCCAGTACTTAATGGATTTATAGTCCTTAGCTTTTCATGTTTTTACGAGATGGACGAGATCAGGGCATGAATGGAAGAATTTAGGTTCAACAAAAAACAGAGAAACTATTTTAAAATATTTGGCACACTCTGAATAACACACATCATTTCAGTGTTGGGGGGAAAATCACAGTTTATTGTTTTGGTTTTTTTCCCCAAAAGTAAAAGTTTTGTCCTGATTGCAAGGTGAAAAATTAGTCATCGCTGCCATCCAGAAGATTGAGTTGGTTAATTTTTATATGATGTTTGTTTCCTGCAGTTTAAACCACAAAGACGATGAGTCTGTCACGGAACGGGACGCTGGAGAAGACGATGTCTGAGTCGCGCTCCCCCTCCAGAGTGGGGTCAGGGGTCGTGGTGCCGCCTCCATACTCAGCGGGTGGAAGTGAGACCGCTGAAAGCCCCCTGGAGTTGAGGGGCTCTCTAGACTGCTGGGCCTGCTCTGTGCTGGTCACTGCACAGAACCTGGTCATCGCACTGATCAACGGCTTGGTGGCCAGCATCATATTCGGCACCATCCTCACCCCTGCTCTTACTATGATCACATTTGGCTTCCTCTGCCATTCCACGGTAATGATCTCCTATGAAAAATCATCTGTGTTTGAGTGACAGAAGTGTGAGAAGTTGTAGATTTTAAAACAACAGGTCATAAATGGACGGCCCCTAAAGTTAACATATGAGAAACACTTTGTACTAACAGGAAATTATACAGACTGTCAATCAAACCACTGCCAATTAAACTACTCAAGGGAAGAGAAGGTGTTTTTCCAGGGATTTGACACTGTTTTCCAAGATTTTCCTGGGGCTTAATTTTAATTTTTTGCAGCTGTGACTAAGCTGCTCTAGTTCCTGTATGCAATGCATTGTGGGACTTTATTGTACATCAACAGTTATCCAGCAGATTTAGTGGATAGCTATTTTTCCGAATTAATTTTATTTATTTGTTTATTTGAATGGGACAGTGCACATTAATGGACATAAGTACATGTAAATATGCCAGATTTTAGCAGGATGCTAGTTTCCGTCTCAATAACATAAAAATAGTTCAAAACAATACAACATTACACATAATAATAATAAAAAAAGTAGACAACACAAAAGGCAACAATAACAATGAAAAACACATTGAGAGACACATTCATATACTTCGCTTTTCCAGTGGAGCTAGACTACATACACAAAACTAACTTAGAGTATGCACTATGGAACCAGGGTACTGGTTGAGACCTCATTAGGGAAAATACTTAAGAGCTTGAGGTAATTTTAAGTAAGTAAGTAGCCTGAGTAAGTAAGTAAGTAAGTATAATTCATTTATATAGAACTTTTTAGCAGGTTTTAATCTTAATGTATCCAGTATCCTCCTTGATTATGCTATTATAAATCCATGTTCCTCCTCCTCCTGTTCTCCAGGTGCAGCCCCATGGGACATCACTGTACTGCTCAGATGATATTCTGGATGACACCGGCTGTGTGGCTCTGCTGGTTGTGGGGTTTCTCCTGCTCACCCCTCTGCTGGTCCTGGCCCTGGCTGCTTACTGTCGTCTGGCCCGACACCTCCAGCTGGGCATGTGTTTCATTCCCTACAGCCGTGCCGTCTACAAGAACCTGCCTGCCTTACGCCAACGAAGGGGTGGCTGCTGTGGGCAGCAGGGAGGCTCGGAGAGGGAGAGGAAGGGCAGTGTATGGGTGTAGAAGAGGAGAGGTGATGAGAGGAGAGGCGGATTGTATGGGGTTGCATCCCTAGTTAGTGTCTAGAGGTGGGCTGTTTGTTGTTTGTTGTGGGTTGTCTGGCTCTTTTCTTAAAGCAAATTGCCATTGTAGTTCCTTTTCTACTGTCATTGTAAAAATCCATGATATTTTATCTTTTATACTGATTGTTTGGAAGACTATTAGCTTTTTTTTTATAACTTTCCATGTGTATTTTTTATTTTTACATCTTTACAATAAAGTGTTGCTCGCCATGCAAGCTGAGTTTTTTCATATAACTGCGAACTGAACAATGACTATGAAACAAGACAGTTTCATGTGTGATAGAGTGATAGAGAAGAAGTGGCGAGAAGTGTAAAACACACTGAATGGATTTGATAAACAAAATCTGTCTGTGCTTATATGGAAACATCCATCCAGTCCTTGGATTGTAGCATTATGTGATGAGAACATGTTGTCTACAGAAACTCAACAATTAAACAAGTAACAAGTATTGTCTGTTTAGTATACCTATGTATACATCATTCGGACTGGTCATCTCAGAATGTATTTTCTGTAAAACCATCAAACCACCAATGTATAAGTTGTGGGAACATTTGACTACTTTATATTTTCTGTAGTTTCACTCAGTCTTCAATAGTAATTCATGACTAGTTTTTGATTTGAATCTACAAAGTATCCATGCAATAACTAAAGCTTTCAGTTAGCTGGTGGGAATACCATGTCCTGAATATATATATATATATTTTTGAATAACAAAAATAAAAATAAAAGAAAAAATATATATTTCAAGCCACCATGTAATCTACTTTGGAGGTGATTTTTTTTTTTTTTTTTACTTTTTCAACCTCTACTGGTTAATAAAATTGCAGTAACAGTAAAATTGCAACCAGATGTTTTTAAAACACAAATACAAAGACTTCAGATATAATATACTTCTTCAGTGTATTAGAAATAATAATTTGTAATCAGCATTGCATATTTATTAAAGAATATATTTTTCAAATATTGCATACTATGCATATTCTGACTGTTTAGTGACTAGTAGGTGAATGCATATTAGAGTTTGCTGCTGTTAACTCCAATTAGGATGAATCAGAAAAAGCTAAACATGCTATGAATCATTGTAATTTGCTCACATTGTGCTATTCAGGTGTGAATCTTATAATATATTGTGCTAATTTTACTCCAAAGTTTTTAAAAACTCAGGTAATATTTCAGGATCATTCATCTCTATGTAAACAGTGACTCTTTCACTGTAGACTACCTAAACTAATGTGTATCATCGCCACAGGGTTTTACATCTACAAGTGCTTTGTCAAAATTGTAAAGAGTACTTAATTCTGAGCTCATTTTATATTACCCTTCAAATCCACTAGGTGGAGACATACACATTATACAGGCACAATGAGTGAGAGAACCCCATCTGAAAATGTGTAAATCATTATGCTGCCACACCATGTGAAAGAGATATAAAAACCTTTATTTATATATAAATTACAAACATAAGGTTTGACATGTGTTTGAATAAATGACTTGTGTTTTACTGCAGTATTGAGCTTCAATAGATATGTATTTCACATTGTAAATTCTGGATTTTGGAGTCTGTTATCTGGTCCTCATGTCCTTTGCCGGGGTGGATGTGTGTAAGTTAACAAGGTTGGTTCTGGATGTTTGCTAATAATTTGTGATGTGGAGCTTTGTAGGGAGCTGTGAATGCACCAGGTGCCAGAGTGCCGCGTCCATCTGCATCCACTTGACCCATGATAATGTAGTTGGCACCTATCAGAGAGAGAAAATAACCATCAGATCAATCAGTGCTATAGCTACTAATGATCTGCTGTGTATATTAACATAGGGTTTAAGAGTTCTTACCTCTGCGGAGCACTGGGCACTTCTTGCACTGTGACACCAGTTTCACAGACATAGCTTCTCCCACTTGTGTGATAGTTAGTCGATCTGCCTTGTAGGCTTTAATAAGAGAGACGCTAACAAGAAGAGTGCCACGGGGCCCAGGGGCCAGGGAGGTCACCTTCCCAGTTATCACTGGAAACAGGAAGCTTGAGTCAGAAAACAATACCTCATTGGTTACTTGCTGTATATACAAACAGTAGGAAACTTACCAAAGTCACTGGTACAGAAACTGGTCTTGATTGTTCCATCTCTCTTACATGCTTTAGCACACAGCGGATTTTGAGGCACTAAATACATAAAGGACACATCAACAATACATTAGATTTAAACACCTTCTGTTCATGGATGCACACACATCATGCACATAACTTCACTCACCAGGCCTCTTTCCATTTGGTCTTGTGACTGGCACCCTCCTGTCCTGGCCGGGGTTGTCCTGTCCACGACCCCTCGTAGGTTTGACTGGTCTTGGTTTCCTCGTGGGCTCAGCAGGAGGTGGCACAGGTGTAGGCTGCACAGTGACTGGACGTTTAGGTGCTGCGGGTACCACTGGAGGTCTTTGGGGAATGGTCCTTGTTCCATGTCCTGAGTCAACTGGTGTGATCTGAGTACCCTTAGGGACGCTGTTATATTGGGCAAGGAATCCATCCGATGTCACGCTGAGGTCAGACACAAACTGGACCAGAAGCACATTGCCGCTGGAAATAAAGGATCTGCAAAGGAGTTGGGAAGCAGATGAGATTATTAGATTATGGACAGACTATTTAAAATGACTTGAATGGACAACAAACACGCTTAAAGAACATCTGCTACTCACTGAGGGGCCTCATCGCCACAGTATTTTCCAATAAGGCGTGAATCGTCCCTCTCTCCACCGTTAAAGAATGCCACATAGTCAAACCGACAATAGGTATCAGCTTCCACGGCGAACTTGTTGAACTTCACCTGGATTACCTGGTGGGCACAGACACAGAAATATGACTTCAAAAGATCACGGTCTTCCTTCTTAGATGTGTAAAGACTGCAAAATGAAATGTTTGCATGCTGAGAGTGACTGTCCAACCAACCATATCTGGCTCCACTGTGATAAGCCAGGAGCAGCTGGTTCCTGGTGGGTATTTCTTTTCAGGCCAGTTCGGCGTCGAGATCTCTCCCTGGGCTTTTGTAATCTTCCCACCACAGAACTGCTCGTCTGAAATATGGTTTACAAAGCTGTTATCTTCTATGTTGTAGTGATGAAAAGTTGTATGATTCACTGACTTGAATATAAATAGTTTACTTGTATTTTGTTTTTGTATTTTTGAGGTTAGAATTCATCATCACACTAAAATGTGGCCACTTACCGTCAACATAAGGTTTGGTTCCACTGAAATAGGCCACAAACCCTCTACCCTGCGTCTCTCCAT
Source organism: Trachurus trachurus (assembly GCF_905171665.1). Classification (NCBI taxonomy): domain Eukaryota; kingdom Metazoa; phylum Chordata; class Actinopteri; order Carangiformes; family Carangidae; genus Trachurus; species Trachurus trachurus. The sequence goes on along the minus strand of NC_139903.1, from coordinate 11,751,387 downwards.
CAGACGCCATCTCTAACATCATGGTATTTGTGGTAGAAATAAGAGCGCCAGGCCGAAAAGTTCCACAAAAGCGACCCAGTTTTTGCACCAAGTTGGAATGGCCATTGTAAACATCCAGATAGTCGTAGCGACACTGTGAGTCAGCCTCCAGGTCAAAAATGCGGAAGGAGAGCATGACCACGTTTCCCTCAGGAACCTGGAAACAAGATTGTACTTGAGTCAGACACAGAGAGACTGAGTGAGGAAGGAGTCAGTAGGCCACAGTATGTAGACAGGGTAGGTGACTCACAGTGATACGCCAGGTGCATTTGCTGTTAGGTTTGTAGAAGCTTGGGAACCCTTCGCTGCCAACAAACCCTGAGTCTGCAACAAGGTCGCCCCCGCAGTAGAACACAGGCCTGTGGTGAAGGAGACAGTGGAAAGTGAGTAGTGTGGAAAGTACAAAAGACAAGACTGTGAAATAACAGAATTGCATCAATGCAGGTCCAGTGAGACACTCCTCCACCCCAGATACAAGTAACTTTTTCTGAATGATTTAGCAGGCAGACTATCTGTTTTTGAGGGCTTACTTTAACAAAGTCAAGTTCCTGATAATGACTGTTTTATGGAAACACTATTGAATATGTACTAATAAATGCACTGTGTAATTTAAGATAATATACAAGACAGTTTATCATTGTTATTTCAAATTTTATAGTGGGCGAACAGGCTAGGGGGCGCTGTGAGATCACAGTAAAGAGACAGTGTTACTGTAATGGCAACACCAGCTTGAAGTGTTAGGCTACTTAGTGTTGTGACATGCCTTAGAGAAAGGTATAGGCTAGACAGACTGTCTTTCTTTTTTTGCTCAAGTAGACGCTAGCTTACAATGCCACGCTGGCTGTTCACTTTGACACTGAATAATAAACCAAATTGACAACCTCATCTACCTAACTACTTAGGTAAGTAGTGGTATGAAGCCTGTATGTGCCACCCTGTCAAACTAAAGAGTAAAGGCTTGATCATTGTGTTGTGTTTACTTCCTGGCGCTAATTGTCAATTCAAAATAACTTTACTTTGTTGTTGCTGTAGCTAACAGGAGGTAAAAAGCCAGATTTGGTAGCATTTTTGGGGGGGCTTGTTAGCTTTGACATAATTTTGATTACACTAAAAAATATTAGGCCTACATTAGGGTATTAGCCTAATAGTTTGGTGATGATAGTTGATAACTGGTTTGTGGATGCTCTGAATATTAAATTGTCCACTTGTTGTATCACTCATCCCTTTTAAGCAGGAATCGTTTGTGCTACATTTTGACAATGCTTCACATTAAAAAACTTTTTTTTTTAAAACTTGAACTCTATCTTCAGAGCATTGACACATAGGCTATCTACTAAGTAGGCCACAACAACTCTCAACTGATGATTTTCATAGCAAGTGACGACCCGACAATGCTACTGTTATGACAAAAAACAAGACTTTGGATGGGTGCCATGTTTTAACAGTGTCATGGAACTGCTGCTTTAAAGTCATAAAAGTGAAGAAGCATGAACAGCTCAGTTTTTCAGATGTAGCTGACAGGCACATTTTACAGCTAACAGACTTTTCCAACCTCACAGTCACTTCATGTAAGCTAATAAATTCTGTTGCTTTCCAAACACTCACGGAGCTCACTGAATGTCATTTCACAGAGGGGAAAATTTCCTATTTCAGGCTGTTGCCAACAGGCATACATTAGACCCCTTTGTATACTTTTCTGGGCCAAGAAGAATAAGCCTGTTATTATAATGTTTTTCTTTTTTTTCCTCCCTTTTTTTTTGCATAGTCTGTTTGTATAGTGTGAGTTTTTTTGGGGTCAGCTGTGAAAATGTCACAAAATAGAAGAATTGAGAAGGTTAGAAAAACATCTGTCCTACATCCCCAGTTATAAAAAAGTAAACATGCTGTTGGAGGAAGAAAATAACAATAAGAGCTGCATAACAGCTCAGCTAGTCGGACCCCAGCAAAGCCAGACGCCTTGCTGATCAGAGCCAAGATGTCCAGAGCCAGAGCCAAGTTGCTCAGATTCGACCCCACAAGCAGAGCCAAAAGCATTAACATCTGTGGCGGCTCCACCACTGCAAACTCAGTGTGCCTCATATCATGAGCCAAAAACCAACAGGACAACTCTGTGCCCAATCAAACAGTCCTCTGGAAAGTATTTACTTACAGAGATAGGAAAGAATTTGGAGCATTTCTAATGTTGCAGACTCTTTATTAATTAGCAAATTCTCATTTTTTGTTGGAACTATGATTTTAATTTATAACATCAACAGAGTCACATAAAGTAGTATTATAATTAATCAAAAACAAAACACAATTTCTAGGACACACACATCCGTCTCAAACTGCACCTCACCTGGTGTAATTCGTCTGCTGAGCCTTCGTCCATCCTAAACTCAGAGAGAGGACCAAGGAGAGACCCCATATGCAACCCACATGCGTCATGATGCTGTGTGCACACACAAAGCAAAGCAGACTTGCAGAAAAGGGAGATGGCAGCAGGAGGCAAGAGGTGAAAAACAGGGGGGAAGAGGAGGTTGCTAACGCAGGATGGGCGGAGAGAATGAATGAGTGGGAAAGAATTAGAGGGGGAGAGAGTTCGAGAATGGATAAAGGGACAGACAGATGCTTAAAGGACAACAGCAGTGAGAAAGAGCCATGAGGGGGGTGACGTGAGTGGGAAGGGAGGGAGTAGAAGGCTTTAATTAAAGCCAGATGTTTACTCCAGAATAACCCTGGTTTCAACAGAAAAGAAGGGACATCTAGGAAAGAAGGACAGAGGGGAGACAGAAAGGATGCATCTTTTTACAATGGATGTTTCTGGTTTTTCACATGGTGGAAAGTGAAGGTGAAAGAATCTTAACATTTAGTTAAGACATGACATAAAGTCCAGTGCGTCTGGCTGGATGCACAGGTGGGGGCACAGCCTGAGGCTCAACAAGTTGTAGCGCTCAACAAGTAGGGCCATAAATCTTTACATTCCACAAAAACACTCTTTGTTTTACAAGACAAAACCATTTCTTCAACAAATATATAAACTTTAGTCACCTAGTTAAATGTACAGCATCCATAAGGACCTAGACAATAAAGTGTCAAACATAAGTGACCATATTTCCCTGATCCCCAGGGGCTCCTTTGGCTCCATAACATCTAAGCCATAGTGTTTTTTTGCCCTGCAATCCGGGCTAAAAGAATAACACTCCTGAAGGGGGAGTATTCCTTCTCTGTTAAGATTTGCTGATGAGTGAACCCTCTGGCTTACATTACTGAGGCCTAATGGGGCAATGCTGTTTCAATAATGCAATAAAATCAGCTACTTTTATCCACGGCACAGCTGCTACACCTTGATCAAAGTCTGGAGCAAGCAGACTGGACAGCCTATAAAAGCAGTGTTTCCTTAAAAGGATTGTGTTTCCAGTTGCATGTGGTAGATGACCTACTCAGCGTGAGATTTTACTTAGTTAACTTGTCGGCCAGCCCGAAATAGCTTTGGTGCCACAGGTAAAGGCTTGAGGACTTTGACAGTTTTGGTGGTCATGCAGAGCTTGAGGCCTGAGCATTCCCTGGTCCTGCTGTGCTGTGTTTGTGTTAACCCAAAGTCCTGATAAGAGGCAGCAGGAGCAGGAATGCAAGGACGTGCAGAGTCTGCTGGGGGGTGGACAGTCTCTGAGTGTACCACAACTGTGTATTACCATTATGTGTGGGAGTTACAGTGACCTTTACACTTAGTAGGAATCCTAGCCAGGGGTGTAGGATTCTACAATAACTTCTGACGAATCCTTCTAGCTGAATGCACATTCCTCTTGGAGAGTCAGAATGAAAAGCATTGGGGAGTATATGTTGGGTGAGAGGGTGTAGAAAGGGAGCAGAAAGATTGATTTAAGGGATAAATCAGAAAAATGGAAAACAAATGAAAAACGATCTGGGAGTCAGTCTAGCAAAGTGAGAAGTTGTTTTTGAATGCACCGTGAAGTGAGGTCATGTCCCTGCCTCTCCGTGCCAACACATGACTGTATTATTACTCCACACATTCCCTCTGCAAATTAGTCTCCTATTACATCCAAGACAATCTTTCAGATTCAGAGAAACACAACCTCACCTGACGCGCCACATTAGAGGGCAGACTGTTGATTTCACCAGACCATCGGTCCACTGTAATTGTGGTCCCCTCACTGTTTAAAAAAAACACCAGTCTTCCAATTATATAGTCCAATACAGTAGGCCAAATTTCACGGAAAGTCAGGAATAAATAGAAACACATGCACTGAGATAATAAATTTGACTTGAAATAATAGTATCCTGCTTTTAATCAGAGGATTCCCAAGGGACCTAGTCACTAGAAATATGAAAAGTCATCAGTTCCAAGAACCTGAGTCGTCTGTTTCTCTCTTGGTTAAAGGAGGGTGTCAGTGAAGCACAATAGCTATTTCCTGGATACACTTCATTGCACATTTTATGAGGAAATATGAAATGTGTGGACAAGTCTGCTTCATTTGGCAATAAAAGTCAGTTACACTGAAGTGAAATCTTAAAGACCCTAAAACAGACCGCGAAGGCATATATTTGTATAACAAAAACTAACAGTATCTTACTTTTTGTTGAAAGCCTTCCCTTTATTTTTCATGGCATATTTTCAGAAGACACGTCATCATTTCCCAGAAAGTCCAGGGAAGGTAATGACAATCTCATAGCTTGAAAAGTATCTAGTCCTTCCACAGTGGAAACAGGAATGAAGACTCTTTTTAGACACAAATATGCTGGGTGTATTTTCAAAAAATGAAAAGCACAGTGGAAATTTCAGACAGACTCTTAGCCAGGCATGACTTTGTTAACTTTCAGACAGTGGTTGACTAATTGGCCAAAACTTTGAGGTCAAAGAAAAGGAATTGTTGAATTGTTGTTGCAGCTTCTACTTAAAAATAGCACCATATAAATGTAGGTGAGGTTGAGGGTAAGGGTTCTCCCACTCCATACGTACTCTCAATATAATAGCCCACTGAAAAACCACTAAAAAAATTAAAATTAAAATAAACACCTCAAGTTTAGATTCCTCACTCTTCTTTTTCTACAGTTTTCATCTCTATCTATCTATCTATCTATCTATCTATCTATCTATCTATCTATCTATCTATCTATCTATCTATCTATCTATCTATCTATCTATCTATCTATCTATCTATCTATATTATATTATATTATATTTTATTTTATTATATTTTATTATATACACACAGTTGAACTGGTGACATGCAGTGAAAGTGTGCAATAAACTGACTGTCAAGCCAACATCCACAAAACGATTATGTCCCCTAAAAGTTGTAATGACGACACCTGGTGGTAAAAACATGAAACTACATAGGAGCTGCTGTGTGGGGGCTGGCTCACATGAATAACCCGTGTTCAGTTTCCCTTTCTCCTGATTTCATTTGGTACACTGTGCTACCCGGTGTGCTTTGGACCGACAAGTGATTTGACTTGAGGCCATGGTTCAGTCAGTCATTCGCTGGCACACAGACACACGCTGGCGAGAGTATTGTACGATGACAAAGCAAATAGGGAATGAGCATGATGAATATGTCAGCGCTGCAATCTGTGAGCTTCGGCTTCAGCGAGCACGAACATGCACTCCGCGTCCGGTGTTATTTTAGGTGTGTGTCGATCGGCTATGTTAAGTATCTAAGCATAAGGAAAACGGGGATAAAATGACTGAAAAGGAAACATGGCTATTAGGACATTAACCGCACTGTCGCCCTCCAAAATAAAAGTCACCGGAAGTGATTCACGCTCTCACTGACTGGAGGCTCCCATAACTTCAAGAGACTGACTGTGCCATTACTACTACTACTACTACCAAAGATACTCTACACCATCACTACTTCTACTACTGCCACCACGTGTAGACAGGTAGACTTGTGAAGACCTGTCAGTGAAGTGTAATCTAGCCTATGCCATTTGAATTGCAAGGCCTACTAGTAGGCCTACTAATTTACAAAAGCTACAGTTGTCCAATAGCCTACGTTTTTAATAGTGAAGACATTTGGGTTGCCAGATTGTGGAAATGTTTGTGCATCTCACTTTCTACTTAAAGGGTTAAGCAAGCTCTTGTGTTATGCTTTTCCTTTTAATGGCTCATAACTGATCTGTAAAGCACTACCGATTCATTAATTAGTAATAAAGCCATTAAATACAGCATCTAAACCTCTTTAGAAACTGTAACTACAAACCATATCAATAATTGGTGTCCATTTTATATATCTTATAGCTACGGAGCCATTAAGTGTCTATTTTACACTTGGATGGTGAGAGATGTTACACCCACAGTGTGATTAAAATCTGTGACACAAATAACAACCTATAATAACTTCATACTCACTGCCTCTCATTTTATCAGTCTTTCTTATTGTATTTAAATAGATGTTACCAACAGTGCACCCGATGAGTCATATATTCTGGTGTTTAACTGAAAATTCAAACCCTGTAATAGATATTCTGATACACAAATTAGGTGTGATAGCAAAACAAACCGGTCCCTTTTCATTTAGGTAATCCTTCTACGTCACAAAATTTGACCACTTACAGATATGGTGCAAATCTAAATAGTATGAAGGTACCTATTAAAATATGTTATATCTATCTTAAATCCTGAATGCACATGTAGATGACATGGGGACATATACCATTTATATTAATCTCTGGCGTGTGCATGGGTTTCAGTGAAGTTTCATTGCCACCATGCCTTCCAGTGCATTATAATTATAATGCTTATAATTTTAACAGCAGATAAAGAGAATACATTTGTTTGAACACATGTCTAGAGTTAAGTAGTGTCTGTGTGTATTTTAATGTGAATTCAGGGTGTGGAATTTAATGACCGACACCAGTAACTGGACAACTGCAGAAATGTGCATGTATTTTTGAAACACACTAACATGTAATCGTCATAAATTAAGGAAAGAGGTTTATCTTTATATTGGTAATAAATTTATGCTTATTCATACAGGTCAGATAAGGTCCCAGAAATGCAGTCAAAATTGCATCTGCCCATTGTTGCACACCCACAAAGCACATGAAGCACACACAAAAGTACAAGTTGTCATAGATACTGTTTTTCCAATATACATATATTTCATGATGTTCATCAATATAATAAGACATTGATAGATTTACACTACAATTATTTTATGTACTTTAGTTTGTCACTCAGTCTCCTCTCCTTTACGTTGAGTCAACCTGTTTAGTTTCTAATCCCATACCAAATGACAGCACAATAAATCTATCAATAAATAAAAGCAAAAGAAAAGAAAGAAAAACTGAACACATTGCCCATGATCCTCCGGTCATGTCCCTCCTGTGAGGCCAGATGAACAGGGGCAATATGGACCTTTTGTCCCAGAAACCCCAGTCCCAAAGTGAAATCAAAATCTTTCCTCAAAAATAAACAGATTTAAACAAAAAATATATCTTGTAGATACAAACAGCAATCTGATGTAAACTGTAGAATCATTCTTAGCATTCTGGACAATTGAAGGTAAAAATACTTAATTTTCCCATAAGATTCCCATTTTCATTACCTTTACCTATCAGTGCTTACACACAAACAATTCAGTGACATCTGGAGTTATTACTAAATTGATGCAAAAGAAAGAAAAACACAATATTTGGTTCAAAATAAAACATGTTGACATACATTAAGTTGAATATTGTATGTTTATAGCCATCCAGTGAACATTCAGCGACTCATCAGGGTCCCTCCTGTTGCTGTGGTCATTCCATTTGGGGGTAATGGCAATTTCTGTACATATCATATGATACTTTGTTGAAGGTTGGGATCTTCTGTTGGTTTATCTTTCTGCTTAGGCCCTTCTAAGTTTGAACTACAAATCCATTGATTGTATTTCAAACCTGGAAGAGGTTGCATTTCAGATCACCACCAAATGACCTGAACACAGCGTTAAGATGAGATCACTGAAGAATTCTTGAGGTTGACATAAGACAATATTCTCCATCAGTTCACGTTCCCATCCCACCACAACAAAAAAAAGAAGAAAAAATAAAATCAGTGAATCACAACAGAAAAAGTGCCACGGTGTTAAAATATATTAGGCGCACTTCTTTTCAAACAGACAATAAAGCAACAGAAAAAGAGAGCACTCACTTCATTTTCACCATTGTAACCAAATTGGTTGAGCACTCACAGGACAACAACTGGATTCATGGATAACACAGAAGTCCTACCCCAATCAGTAGTGTTATTTCACTTAAGTCCACTGTGTGGTTAACTCCTGCAGGATGGCTAAAATGACCATGTTTGAAAGCCTATAGTGATTTTCTATTGCCAAAAACCAATTTTTTTTAATTTTTTTTTTTTACAGTGTGTTTATATAGTTCTTGTCCTCATGCCTATTTTGGTAAATTGCTAATACCTTAAACCTGAGGATCTAGGGCCCCCTACCCCCCAAAACACCCCCATATTACAACACCAAACAATGCAGTTTTTTTATAACATTTTTCTTGGTTTATGTCTAATAGCTATAGTTTGTTTATGTCTTTTTCATTTTCAAACTTGGCAGCACTATGGAGACAGAAAAAAGAAGAGTTGTGCTATTATTAGTTACAGGATCATGTGTCTAAAAACTTGTTACAGATTAAAGAAGCTCTTCAGACCTGGATACACTTGATGGGGAGACTGTATTTGAGATTTGAAGCATGCGTTCCTTATGTTTTGGTTTAATTTGCATATATTAGGATGGCACACTCACAAGCCAAACTCTCACACCATATAAATAGTGTGTCACGGTTCAAAGGTCCTGTAATCGTGGATAGATAGGGTAAGGGCATAAGCCATTTAAAACAGACTAGGGCGGTTTGAATAACCTGTTTCTCTCTGCTTGTTTTTGATGGCAGTTGGCAGCGTAAGCATCAGAATCTGGTCTTTGGTAATCTTCTGCAGTTTACTTTTGCTCTATTTAGAGTTAAACACATAGGGGAAGCGGGGAGGAAAAGTGGGTTTGTTGAGGTTGGGGTCCTTCCTAATAGAACTGGCCGACAGGTCTGTAACATCTCTGCTTGTGTACTTCAGTGGTCAAGGAAACAACGTGCCCTCACTCTGAGATTTAAGCGGCCTAATCTGTCGGGATAAACTAGGGATATTCCCAAGACAGAGCTATTCTAACACACTCACACACACACTCACACTGATGCACCTGCACACTCTCTCACACACACACACATACACACTTGCACACACACGTCCTGTAGGATTCTGAATCAGTGCGTTGAGCAAAAGGGGAGGGGGGCTGGTTGGTCTACTCAGCTCGAGAGGAAGATAAAAAGTCATGTTGAAAAGAGAGAAGGCTACGAAGGCTTTAAACACACTTGATTTGAAATATTGCAGGTGGTTTTGTGGTGTCTCTAGCCTTCTTGAGGCCGTAGCCTTAACTTAAACGCTTTAGGATTGTTAAAAATGGCATCAATAACAGCAAAGCAGGAGCTGAGTTGCTTCCTGTCAAGCACTTATCAATGCTGCCTGCACACTTTATAGTCCTCCATTTCAGGAAACACAGATTTGATTAAATAACTGAACTGCAACTGTTTAAAAAGCTTTGATTTTCTATGACCACGAGCAAAACCCTGCAAATAAAGACCGTGTGAGGTTAAAAGTAAAATGGTCTTAAATCCCTTAAAGTACCTCTCCTAGTTTTAAGGAGTTTTAGGTCTGCCCTCTTGTAAAGGCCTTAGTTTGACAGAGCATCAAACACCAAGTGCATCCTATTGTCCTGTTCTCCTGCTCAGGTAGCCAAAGGGGTAGTACAGTATACACAGGAGTAGATGCCAGCAATAGTAAAAGAATAAGTCAAGACTTAACCAGCTAGGGCACCAATGAAATAAATAATTGCAGTAACAATAGAAGCCTCTCCCTTGTTGTTTGGCAGTGTATAACGCATGGAGCTGAATTACAAAAAACACACCAGACAGAGGTAAAGAGGAGCTTACTGCTGTTGGCAGCAAAATGGTACTGATTGTACACTTCCTCTTTACCTGTCTGTTTCACACAAAAATATACTATAATAAAAATATAATCTATTATATTTAAAAAAGAAAAAAGGCCTTAACTACAGGGAGAAACACTGAGACAGAACCACCGCACTAGCAAAACACTCTTCTTAGGAATGCTACTTTTTTTTTACTCATTGCTTCTCACACGTTTTGTCACTAACCTACCCCAAAGTTAGCAGACGGCTGAACTGAAATTCATCTGTGAATTTGACATTTTCTTCATTAGCCTCTGTCCCTGTTCCTGAATTTGCAAATAAGGCTAAATTGTCTCTCTTTCTCTCTCTCTTTTTTCTTTTTTTTTTTTTTAAATGTGCTCTTCGTGTGGAGAGGTTTTGCTGCAGGAGGATCTTCTTTGGCCAGGCTATTGACCAGCCAGACAGCGCCATCAAAAACAAGGTTGTTTGTGCATTTTAGACAGATTCCTTTTCTGCGGTCAGGCACTCCCCCAACACACACTACACGTGTGAGGGTGTGTTCGACTGAAAATATTCTAAGGTAACTAACAGAAGTAACTGGAGACTAAGGCTTCTCAGTGTCGACATAGGTTAACGGGCCAGAGAGAATTAACCTTTGCTTTATGAAACTCTTATCCTGTTGATTCCCCTGGCATTAGAATTGTTTTGCAAGCCCAGATCCACAGTTTGACATGAATGACATCTCCACAGTATACTGCAAGTGTAATGTTAAGATAACATCACTGATATTACAGAAAAAAGAAGTTGGACAGACTGAAAGTCTAATCCTGTCTTACAGCTATTGACTATAACTTTTTTCTCCTATGGTTTGTATGACCAACGCTTTAGACACAAGTTTCATCGCATGTATATTTTTTTTTAAAGATACTTACACTTACATGTGCTACAGTAAGAGCATTTGCACTAGACTGCAATGAAGGAATGTTTTCGAAATAAGACACTACGTAATCATTAAATAAAAAATAAACATCTACAGACATTGGTCCAACTTTACTATGGCAGTTTTAAACTTATTAGAAGAAATAGAGGTAATGAAGCATGCTGAGAGACAGAGGAGGACATGAGATGAAAGGTATTAGAGATGTTGGGAGAGAGATGACAACCAGATAATGGAAGGGGAAGGTGGAAATGAGTCGGACTGATGATCAATGGGGATTAGTTTGACAAGTCATGCACTGTTTGTGTGGTTGATCAATATCAGCGAGCACTGACTCTCAGAAAGCCACGAAAGAAGCTAAGACTTGAGTTTTTGATGGCATCAAGTTACAGAAACCAGAAGCTGAAGTAGCAGTAACCTGGGGAGGTTTAAGGGCAGTTTTGTCTTAAAATAGCTCCAATTTCTCTAACTTCGTGATTTTTTAGTACAGGTTTTAGTCCTCTGGCTTCCCTTGAATGATTTTAGTGGACATGAGTAACAGATGAATGTGAAATATGATTTCATTAGTTAAACGGAGACCAACTCCACTGTGCAAAAGTACACCGAAAAGAGAGAAAGCCGGGGACAGACAGATGATGAGAACATGCAAGATACACACGATAAATAGGCAGTAGTTAACGCTGAAGCATACGTAAAATTAATACAAAAATTAAAAAATACAAAATGCACACACACACACACGCACACACACCTACAAAACAGTATATATCAGAATAAAACTCTACAAAGAACTATATATATCAGTTATGTAACAATTATCGCCAATCGTTGTTTCCTTTTCTGTTGTTGCATCGTCACAAGTGTTTGGTTCTCAGTATGGCAGGTTAGAAAAGCCAAGAGTACCCAGAAAGGAGACAGGGCCACACACTCACAGGACAAATATTGACAGGGGTCCAGAGGGGAGGTGGTGGAAGTGGGGGAGCCATGGGGCCCTGAAGGGTTTAGGGGTGTTACTGTATATCGAGGCTAATCAGGGATATATATATATACATATATATATATATATAATAAACTAATTATCTGTGGTTTATCTTGTCATCAATTTGAGGGTTTTGTTTTTTGTAGCAAGGAAGCTGGGTTCAGACTGGGGTAGGACCAACTCTTCTTAGGTGCTGAAGTACACTGTGGAAAGAATTAAGACAGGAGACAGAATGAAATCTAATTCATAATAAAATATCAGCATAAAGAGGCTATCAAACCAACATTTAATTAAATTATTTTTTTTGAATTTGTTAAGAAATACACAGTATGTATTGTATATACTGTATGTGTTCAAAAAGTAAAATATGATTGCTTGATAATAACAATGCTAAATTTATGGGCAAACAAAATATAAAGGTATTCTTACCAATAATGACGATGAGGACAATCACGCATATCACACCCAGGATAATCATCATCTGTAGTAGGTGGAATTTCATAAAAAGTTGTTAGAGAAGCAGCACTTTTTTTTCCATCAGAAATCAAAAGTTGTGACTGGCCTCACATTTTTTTCTTTTTCTGTCAGTGGGACAATGTAAGTCAGCTTTTACACACACACACACACACACATATAGTATTTAGTATCAGAGTAGGTTCATCTGTATGTTCTTACCTTGGCATTCTTCCACCAATATTTATTCTTCAGTTTTGCAGCACTGGTCTCAAACTGAGAGGCTCCAGCCTGCAGGGCATCGGCCCTGTCGTCCAGTTCCGACAGCTTCTGATCACGCTCCAGAACCTTATCCACGTTTACACGCATGATATCCACCACCTGGGGAAAGATATGCAATGCAATGTAGCGCAATCAGCTGATGGCTCTTTGTGAGTGTCTGACAGCACTGAGCTGGACCGTTGGATATGGGTCATGATTGAATGTTTCATTTCTAACTGTTTTTACCATTACACAAATAACCAGAGTCATTCACGATCCCAACAATGAAAGATTTGTGTATTCTCTTTTTGGAAATTATATAGTCTGGTCAGGACTGAATAACCAGCAGGTGACTAATGAATGAAACCACAAATATCTACAACGCAGCATGACAGCATGACTTGAAGGGAGGCTGACCTCATCCACTTGTGCCTGTGTCTGCTGCAGACGACGGTTGCTGGTGAGGTTGGGAGGTTGATTCCCTCCCTCTGGTGCGGGGGCTCCAGCTGGGGCAGACCTGTTCATAGCAAAATACAAATAATGAGATTAAATGATACGATCAAAAAGAAAGAGAATGAGAATGGTTGGCTATTAAAATTCACACTTTTTTTTTTAGCACATTTTAAATAAGGTTATAATGATACATGTTCAAGTGTTACTTGATTACAGTGAAAACACATTAACATAATTTCAATTAGTAAGTGTGAGTCAAATTCCATGTGTGCCAGTTACATCGGGAAAATAACCTTAAAACAGACAAATTGCTCAACTGCTCAAATGAGGAGTGAATATCAAATATTTCAGACTAATTTCCTGTGGCCATTAATGACCTCCCTCTCCCTCTATGTGACAGATCTTTATAGTATCTGTTCCCATGCAGTGTGTACTTGGGGAATAGTTTGATTTGAGGCCATAAATATATATTTTTTAGTTATTTTCATTTAAAGGAAATCATAAGAAAAGTAAAATATTACTGAGATGCAAGTAAAAAATCAGATCTAATTTGAATGGCTGCATGGGACAGATGAGCACTTCCTTATGTTAACACCGCAGAGTTGAGATAATTACCATCTATCACAAAGGATCAGTTAGACTTTGCAAAAGTCATGCTGATTTGTCATGTCACGCTGTATTGTGCCCTACATACAGTAGACCTATTCTTTTGGATGCACTGTGCACCACTGATGACCGTGAGAGGCAGAGAGTATAAGCGAGGGTGTCATTTGCCACTGAAAAGTAAAAGCTCCATGAAAAATGCCTTGCCTACATGTCACCACCTCTAACATTTGCAGCAAGGGAAGAAAAATACACCAGAAATATTAAGATACTATTTCATATTTACAAAGACTCATTCAGTGGAAGTATTTATTTCTATTTCATTTAATCTGTTTGGTTTTCTTTTTGTTTTCTGTCTTTTCACACATTAATCCTGTTCCATCAGCCCCCTAATGATTGTCTAAATCACAAATGAATAATAAACAATGAAAGATAAACAACAACCTCTGCTGAGTGACACTTCAGCAGGGAAAACTATAGACCAACTGTCATCGAGAAAATCCTAATGATCCGAGACTAATTATGAACACAGAGCTGCCCTAAGGCAACAGCAGAGCTACAACCTACCCAAACCAACACAACTGATGGACTCTCCAAATTCATACAGCAAATATGCATTTTTCTCAACATTCTCTCTCTATTAAAAAAAAAAATTGATAAGAAAAATATGCACTCAGAGATGCACTGTTAACTGCACCCTTTGATTCTTAAGTGCACTAGTGCAAAAGGTTCATTCCAAAAAATTCAGCTTCTGATCTTGATAAGACTTTAGCCCTTCATCAACATGTGGGACTGTTTCTAGAGAATTAACACAAGCATTTACATTTATATTACATATTACATTTGATAGGGATATTTCATAATTGTTTTAGTGCAAGGCTAGAAATAGCTGTTGTTAAGGGTGACTGTATACTCCATAAATCTCCATCTCTACCCTACAAGTGGTACAACACTATCACTGATTTTTTAAATAGTGTTTTGTGGGGAAACACAGTCGCCAGATTTAAGAGACAGGTTCCTCTAAAGATAAAATGTACCAAAATGCGGACCGAAAGGAAGCACAAAAACAGTACTATTGATTATAATCATGAAAAAATAAAATGGACAAAACCAACAGCCTACTAATTTCATCTGCAACATTAACATCTGTCCATATCAATAAAAAAAAGTCTTTGCATTCACTCTTACATTTCCCTCAACATGATGCAGCAGCAGCTAAATGAGAAAGCTTGAACTGGCTTAAGAAGCATTGTGCATGTACTAAGAAGCAGCTGAACATGCTTCACTTAGCATGTTTTACTGCTATCCACCAGTCCAAATCAATCAATAAAATTTGAAAATTAAATTGTAAGCTTGTATTCAGTGATAAAAGGTTGCAGTATATTATGGCAATAATTGTTTATAAGCCACTCTGCCATTGTGAGACAAAACTCTGTATAAAGGTCACCTTTACACGCTCACATGTTACTAATCCTCTAACAACAACAAATCCTTGTGAATAGTTGGCCTAATGGTGCCGGTGGTCCCTATCAGCTGCCAACAGGCCTGAACAGAAACTGGTTTAATAAAACACTTGATGCTCTCTGTGGTATCTTACATGGTGAATTATTGATATGTGTCTTAAACAAAGATATGCATGTAGACATTACACCTCTAGCTTTGGCTATGGGGCATAAAAACACGTTATGTATTAGTTCTTGAAAGTGGAGTGACTGTGTTGAGATTTTGGATTGCAGATATTCATATTCACATTCTTTTCACTTGTCATATGTAGTTTCACAAAGGTGTAAGAGGTCCACACACTATCATCACCTCTGAACTGGCACCAACCAGGAAGCCTTGCAAGTGCAGTGACAAGATTTCACGCCAGTTTGCACACCCTGTGCATAACTGCCGACTGCGATCGATGGAGGGACGAACTGAACACGCCACAGAAAGGTGGAGTAACTGCTTTTAATCTGCTACTTCGGTGGATAATCTCCACCTTTAATTGACTGGAGGTGATAAATTGAATTGACTTTGGATGCTTTCCAAGTCTATACTACGCCTTTATGTAAAAATCTCTTGATTTGAATGATGCAACAGATGCTGAACAAAGAACCTTGAAAATGCAAACAAACAAACAACAGTTAGCCTTTTGAAAAATTGTATCTACCTGAGATGATGATGAGATAATGAGTTTGTGTAGCATTAACTAGCTCCCATGAGCACATGTTACAGTTTCCTCCTGTTTTTTCATATCAGAATCAGGAAAAACACAGAACAGAAAATACAAGGATGCACCTACCAATCAAAAATGCAACTAAAAAACCCTTATCTGTGAGACTTTCAACGTTCTTTGTCTACATAAAGCTGGTCTGGTCATGATTTTCTATGAAAGCTAAATATATACAACCCTCTTTATAGGCACAGTCTATTAAAATGGTCTCCAAAGAGTGCTCCTGAGAAAACCGAGACCTCTACGCCTTGTTTCCAGGTATCCTCAATGTAATGTAATGAAATGTCTGGATGGATGTCTAGATGTCTAAATAGATATATAAAATGTCATTGAACACTTTATTTCAACTGAGCACCAAATTAATGATGGTAATACATTGAGTCCTTGGCCTAATGGATTTCTGTTTGGGTGGTCACTGTCACTGGAAAAGCACCCTGTCTGACTTTCAGCACTGGAGAGCGACATTTCAGCACTGGACAGCGCCACAGCAGCCCAGACCAGTAACTGTCTGATCCCGGTCTCACTAGTTGCCCATTCTGTTTGATGTTACTGAACTGGAAACTAACCCCACTACACTTTCATGTCTGCCCGCATATTCAGACTCAAGCAGGCCTACATGATGTGCTGTAGGACATCACGTTTCACGACGAGCACGACGGGCCTGTAAATAGACAGAGAGCCTTCCCTATATCACGTCGAGGGCGGGGAGGTTTCCTTATGGAGGAGGGGAGGGGGGTGTAGAGAGATGTATTTTAAACACTTGAATTATAACCCAATATTGGTGAAAAAGTCACTTTCAGCCATGTTGTCCGTCAGACGTGTTGCCAGTGTTCAATAACATGTCGCGTGTCGGTATCGGGGCTGTATTTCAATGGTTTCCAGTGCCTGCTATGCAAAATACGGACAGACGGTGCTGTCGCGGCTATCTTTCCTTAGCCTACATTTTAAATGTTTGAAGCATGTGTGTGTCGTCTTAAAACACAAAGCAACAAACGCGGTAGTAAAAGAGGGGGTTATTGCACGGGGTTAATCCGGCCACGAAGGCGCAAACAGTCCCTGAATATGGAGAGATATATATCTGTCCGCCCTCGCACGACAATCGACGACATACAGTAGGAGGCAGGCTAGGCTACCCCCACCCCCAGCTGTAGTGCAAATATCACGTAAACTGGGCCCGAGCCTAATTCACAGCTAATAATACCAAATACATGAGTGTTATTCGACGATTAATGTCGAAGCATTTCCTGTTCAACAGGCGCTATTTGAACAAAACCGTGCGTCTCCACCGAGGCAGCTATATGGGCTGTCCAACGTTATTATGTCCTTGCTGTTTCTAGAATTAAGCCTAATCGTCACCTGCGGCTCAGACACACTGAAATTAAGCCCTGGAAATGTTTTATAACAGTCAGAAAAATGGCTTTATAGTACATCAAGTTATCTTCTGGTAGTTTTAATTAGCCTGTAGGCACGCGTACAGACGGTGTCCTTTTCAAATCAAACCAGTCCAAACTGGAAAAAAAAAATGCGTGCGTAACTGGCTCGACTGAAAACCACCACACGACAATATAAAAGCACAGGCGATAAATGCTAAGCTCATTTTGTCGTGTAAAAGCCTAAAATAAGGCTAATAATGGGGTTTAACGACTGATAAAAACCCGATGCCTGCCACCGTCTGCTCCAAGGTTAGGCCGACGCGTTAGCTTTCCTTTCTATACATGTAAGTTTGGGTCACATTATCGGTGTAACAACAGTTCAGAAATGAAATTATCACCAATATATTAAACAACGATGGGCATATTAACGCGACTCCAGTGAAATAACCTTGAGAAGAAACACGAGAGGCACGTTCAGACACCGTACAACACACACAGAGCCTGCACACATCAGTCCTGAGGACGGGAATGGCATCATTAATAAATCAAGATTTGAGGGGGGTGAGAGGGGGGGAAAGTAGCTTTAAAAGAGGTTGTATACTTACATTTTCCTTGTAGTAGTGGCTAGACAGCTGTGCTGAAATCCGGACTGGAAATGTAAGCGTTAGGTCTGAGTGGCTGGCAGATGGATGTGGATTTGCCTTGTGCGCTCCTCTCTACCCTCTGGTACCCTTTGGTTGGTTATTGTGGCGTTTCCCTGCCTATATAGCCTAGGAGGAGCGCTGGCTTGTATCTCCCACTGAGATGTGTCCCCTCACTACTAAACCTCTCTCTTTTTATAAAAATCTTTCTCTCTTTTCTCTACTTCTACGGCGATGCGGCACCTGCAGGCTATTACCGGAGCCTGGCGCTGTCAGAGTCCGTGCTTGTAATGAAGGTGTAATAAACAGCCGCCTGGATTAGGTGGACAAAGATGGCTCGGTGACGTCAATCGCGGCGAGTTTCATGTTGAAATGGGAGGACGGGACTTCAAACACAGCGATTTAATGCTCGGGACAGCTGTGTTTTCATCTCTAGGTGCTGATATTGGGGGGCCCAGGCGTGATTGCTTCACAAAATACAACATGTCATGTTCACGCTTGAGCTTAAAGCTTCACTAAAGGAGCTTATTTTGATTACAAGTCTGTGTGTCAACAAAATGGCGTTCCTCGAAAGGGGGTGTGGCGAGCTTCGCAGTAGGTGCTTGGTTATCATTCATAGTAAATATGGATAAGGATGTAGAGGAGGCTAAACCCACCTAAGAGCAGTTTACCAACCTTTTGTTTGAGGAACATGGTTTCATTGTTGTTTCAGGTTGGCATCAATCTGCATCACATTAGGTAGGCCTGGTAGAAATTGTATCTGGCATAATGAAGTATTTTAAGATATGCTCTCAGGCTTGGCCCCCAAGGGCCCTGATGACCCATCCTGTTTTTTCTGTTATGGGGACCTAAGTTTCCAAAGCAAAGTAAAACAACTATGAATCATTAAAAAATAATGGTGGATGAATTTAAATTTCCCTCTCAACAGAGGACTTCATCATTTCTTAGGCTACTAACTTTTACTTCTTTTTTTTGGTAATAATTCCTTAAAGTAGTGTCTTTTTTCCACAGTATTTTCATGTATCTTTATTTTTTGTTATTGTTTATGTCTACTAGTTGAATGTCTTGGCATAAGGCCTACAGCCTATAAAAACAATAGACTAATGAGGAACTATATACAAATGTTAATTGTGTTTCTCTAATTTGTTGGAATGAATTATTATGAGTTTCCACTTTACCCTTAAGGGAATGTATTATCTTCAGAAACATGGCCAGAAAGACATAAAATCTATGACTGTTCTATCAATGCATGTTTACAAGAAGAGGAACAGCAATAAGCTACACTACTACCGTAATTAGATCACAGCCCTGCAGGCAACTTTATTCTTGTAGATAAAAAAAAAATATATATATCCTCAAAATGTCTAATATTTAAAAGTTTCTTGAATGCACACTACAATGACAATTATGACATAACATCTTCGTGTAAGCTAATTTATTGACAGTACTTATTTTGACACAGTTTTCTCTTAACTATCTGAGGGAAATGTAAATGTACTTAACTGTAACAAATATAAGGGCCGGCTAACTAACTTACATTAGATTAAAATCATGTGTGTATAGCCTTGTGTTGGACATGGAGAATGTATCGGACAAGATTAAATCTTGTCACACATGCATCATATCAAATGTATTAAAGCTAACTTGATCCCACTTGACACCCCGTAATTGGCTTGAATGTCCTAGGCTGAAATACCATGTGAGTTTTTTGGACTACTCCCAATCACCACTGAACTCTTTCTAGACCAAGCGTATATTTTCTGAAGTAGTTTCTTGATTAGTAGAAAGCAAGGTCTCGTGTCATTTCATGGGTGTGGATTTATGTTGGGGGTTGGGGAATATGTCTGATCCTCGTCGGTAATGAATCATGAGAAGAAGATGAATTTTACATCTTATTTTACAGTGGCCAAAATAACATTGTTTGATCAAATCAACATGGAAGCATTGAAACAGCTTTGTTTCGTAGCCAAAAAGAGACAACAGTGGGTATTTATGTGCGTGTACTCTGCACTCTGTCCAAACTTGAGCAAATAGTACATTTGTTATCCTCAGGTTTTTTTTTTTTTTTTTTTTTTTAGAGCTGTGTTGTTTGACCAGATGAATCACAGGCTCTTCAGGGCTTTTACATTCAACACAAGACCTAACCATTGTTTTTAACTAGGAGGCCATATCAGCAGTGAAACATATCGGCTGATTGTGGGATTATTAAAGAAGGCCTTGCTGCAGAATTAAAACATGATTGAATGGAAGTAAAGACTAAAATGACTTTATGGATCTTTATTTTTCAGTTGTACAAATTTTAAAAATACACAAAAGGTTTATTTATGATCTGAGCCAAACTCACCATTTATACACATGTGTAATGTACATTTGTTTACAATCCAGATGACTAGGTTAATTGGATAAAATCACAGATTGAGCCTTTAAAAAAAAGCAGCACTCACTGCATAAACATATTTATCTGATTATGGAAACAGATAAACAGTAAAACCACTGCAAGTAAGGACTAAGCAATCTGTAGATGTCTATAGGGAGCCCTTTACTTTGTATGTTGCACACTTTCCTTGGTAGATAAGGGTGCAAGATTAAAAATAAAAATAAAAAACATTTTTAAAAAACCCATGTTGGACAGATTATCACAGCATTTCTAATGTAATAAAGCTCTATCTTTCCCGTTTTAATTTGGCTTCGGATAACATCCTCATCCGCTGTTTGTTTCATTGCCTTTCTTATTTAATCCCTAATTTGTTGCTAGGCTAAATATAACCAATATGCTGCTGTCATTCACCCTGCATGTTGTAGTGTGACTAACATGCCACAGAATCAATTAATTGTGCTCTGGATACTGACAAGACAAACATAAAAATGCTGGTTCTACATTGGGATGTATAGATTCAGAAAATCTACAGAGTGAATATATAACGTGTCATACTCAGGCTGCAGTTACGCAGACACAACCACATGGTGGCACCATAAGACAGCTTTGTTTCATTGCCAAAATCCTTTAAAATGTAGTGGAGACAGCTTTGGAGGCTGCCGCCCACACAGCTGTCGACTCAATAATGATGTGAGGCTTGTTTTACAGCTGGCAAAGTCTTTGGCTGTGTTACTTACTTGTATATACAAACATATAGTGCTGTTTTTGTTAAATCTGTCTCTCCTAATCCCCTCATGAAAACATGCCTGTATAACAGTTAGTTTTTTGTTTAAAAAAAAGAATTTCTGCATTCTTTTGTCATTTAATTACCATTAGCTATAAAAAATAATAAAACAAAACAAAACAAAAAACATTATTTTTAGGGGGAGAATTATCACAATCCTATCTTTGTTTTGTTTTTACAGAATAGTAATTCTGAGTTAAGTATTAGTCCAACAATGCAAGCTGTGAGCAAAGTCATTGTCATGTATAACCTGTAACTGTTTTTTCTAAATTTTGGAGGAGGTAAGGAATTTTAATTTAAAGCACCTACATCTCCCAGTTGTACTGTACAGCTTTGATTTATAATTGATCAAAGCTTCAAGGCAGTTGTGAAACGGAACCCCTAGACAACAATTCTTCTGCTCCATGGTTTGTATCTAAAACGTCATAAGTGAAATATAGTAGGTATTTTCTGCCCAGACAAGATGAACCACAAAGGCAGCAAACATAATATAAAGTCTAGTGAGAACAAAGGAAGGATGTTACCCAAATCTATGAAAGACTCAACTTCACTATTTCAGTTAAATCTCCAGCTTTTGTACTGCATGTGTCTTTCTTATAAAGATCTAATGAAAGGATTTTTTGTACTGTGCACCTGCTGACATAAAACTGCCAGAGTTTTCCTTCAGGGCTTTGAAGTAGAGGTTTCCACATGAAACACAGTCGCAGAAGCAGTTGCAACAGAGCAGGGAAATTTATTTTCTGTTTAAAAGTGCCTTTACAGTATCCCATGAGGTATACAGTTTTGATGAAATGAGACGAAGTGAGGCTGTCACTGACTGACTGAAAGGATTCAGGTGGAGGACATTGTCGCTGTATGGAGTTACACATACACTGTATGAACACACAATATCATAATCTCAATTTCATGGCACAATCTAATGATAACAGACAAAAAAAAGACAATGAATCCAGAATAAATGTTTTACATGATAAAATCCTGTCATTTAAAAGTGAGGATTTCATTCACAGTTGTGGTCCTATTTTGCATTTTCTCACGTTCCAACAATCACAACGGCGTGCGGCACCAACTCTATCCCTCAACCCCTCAAAAGCCTGAAGCGCAAACATCTAAACAACCAAATAAAACATCCCTGGTGAGGTTTTCCACTCTCTAAAATTCATCTTTCTATATATTGCTTATATTTTGATGCATTTGTGCAAAAAAAAAAATCTCAGTGACAATTAACATTAACCAAAAAGTAAACCCATACACATGTGGGACATCACTAACTGAGAGGTTTCATGTAAGGAGTGATATTGCACTGCTTTAACAAACAAAAGGTGTTGTACTGTTGCCTGGCAGCTGTCAGTACACCCATGATACAGGCACCCACTGTGGGGTGGAGGTGGCACGCTCCATGGCCTCCTCCACACCTTTTACACTTTCATCCACATCGTTGTTGACGAGAACCACGTCAAAGAAGTGTCCATACGTGGTCAGAATGGCATCCGACTCTTTTTGGATCATCTGCAGGTTTTCCGTCTAGGAGACACAGACACAGACACAGAGGATTAGCAGCTGGTAGCAGATGGAGTTTAGTGTTTGAGAATATTTGAGTATGTTCAGATAAAAAGGTACAGTAATGCACCTGGGGAGCCGTGGTAGTTGGAGCGATGAACACGACAAGAGGTGCAAAATCAGCAGTTCGGAGGACTTTCAGGGTCTGTGTTGGAATGGGAAAAAACAAGACAAGATTAATTCACTGGACTGAAACAGCTTTTTATGATGAGGGCAGAGAAGATTGAAGAATTTATTTTGGATTAACCAATCATGTTGTTGCCTTGTATGTAGAAAAACCTGTTGTTAATGCCAACCTGTGGTTCAACGTCCAGCACAGCAATTTTTTCCTGCTCGTGGATCTTCTGGATGGTCTCGATTTTGGTGCCAAACATATTTCCTTGGAAGCTGCCATACTCGAGCAGCTCATTTCCAGAGATGCACTTGGTCATGGCTTCATTGGAGATGAAATAATATTCCTGTCCGTTCTCCTCGTCCTTACGCTGGGGTCTAGTGGTGTCTGTGCAGGATCAAAATTGAGATTTTTGCCTAAGGACACTTTGGCAACTTTAGCTGCTGCTCTGGCGACGAAAAGATAAGTGTACTTACGTGGTGCAGGGTAGGAAAATTTCTCTGGGTATTTGGTCAATAGTGCACTTTTGATGTGGCGCCTCCCTACACCAGGTGCCCCTGGAAAGAATTACAATAAAACATTAACCTTGATTACGCTATGTGTAATTTGTTAGAGGTGACAGAGGTAACAAATATGCTAAAATACATGCATTTGAGATATATTGAGATAAAACATAAATGCAAAAACATAGCTCTATGTTCTTTAGAGAACATGCAGCTCAGTAGGAATGATCAAAAATGTCTAACTACACTTTTAAGTATGTGGTACCATAAATAATGTAATGAGGCTAGGAAGCTTACCAATAAGCACAAGTGTTTTCCTCTTAAAAGCAGGGAGCTGAACAACCTCCTCATAAGAAATCACATCCAGCTGGTCAAAAACTGCAAAAGACAAGATTCTTTTTTTCAGACTAAATCAAATTACAGCACAACTGTAGAGAGACTTTAGGACTCTGGAGATGCACTTACTAGAGCTGTGTTTTGCCAGGTACTTGTCTTTGCACTTCTTTTTCTTTCCAAACGGGCTGCAGGACTGGCTGCCCTCCCTGGCCTTGCTTTTACTTGCCACTCTCCTGCAGGGGAAACAGAGATTTAGGTTAAGCTGGGAACAGTTTGCTCACTTCTGGGCTTGTGAGGTTAAGCTTTTCAGGATTAATCATGAGATAGTTTGACAGAGCTGTTTACCATTCTTGGAGCTCTGGGGAGGGAATCAGCCCAGCAAAGTCGGCAGCGTTGCTCTCCACTCTGCCTTGCCACCAGTTCGGATCCTGCTTGTTGATGATCTGAATGATGTCACCAGTTTGAAACTTCAGACCTGCCTCTTTGCATGGGATGAGGTCATCCTTGTTGGGGTCATAGTCAAACTGGGCCCTCATGTACATCTGCGGGTTAAGAACATGTATGCTGAATTTGAAAGATGGGAAAAGCTAATGATAACCTGAACTCCGTACCATGGTGTTTAATGATCTCCCACCAACTACTGTAGTTCAGATGTAAATACCATCACTCATTCCCAGGTATTTCAGATTATTGTTTCAATTTTAAATATAAATGATAATGGACAACTTATAAAATTCCTTTCTGTAAATATTTCCCTTCCTCTCTCTATAAAAAAAAGAAAGAAGATAAAATATAATCCTTTATTCGTTCCACAAAGGGAAATTTACAAATTCACTGTGTCTATTCTAAGAATTGCCCATGATGGTATGCCAGATGTTTGCTGAGCGATTGTTGCACAAGAATCAGACAATTTGAAGAACATGGCTAATACACCAACCATGTCCTTCACTCTGAAAGCTTGAATAGAAATATTTAGCATTTTGTCTCTCTTTAATGACTTTAAGGCATTTAAAATGGGGCTCCTATTGAGTCAAGGTTTAAAACCTCACCATGTGTATTTATCTATGCTGCTTACTCACAATCAAAGCACCTGCTGCACAAAATGTCACTTTAACAGGAACATTGAAGATACAGTATCACGCTTAAAAGATCTACAGGAGCTGAATAAAATAGTGTGACCTCATGTACATGTTCAGATTCTACAAATATTCAGTGGGAAATCCACACTTCAGCAGAATACACATGTTCGTGCTATGACCGTGCACAGTAAAATGTGTGCAAATGAGCTATTCCCTCCAGTGAAGTCTACATGTGCTGCCAAATCATTTTTTGTCTTATCATATGAACCTACTGAGCAGCTGCAGGACGTTTTGTCCCCCCACACATATTTAAACTTCCTGATGTACAAATCCTGACCACAGTCTGTCACCACAGCAGGACAGCATGTCAGTTCTCCACAGGGTTAATATTGCTATGAGTTAGTAGAGTTCATGAACATTTATGGTTTCCCCAAGTCATTCCAGTGGTGATTCTACATATTAGTAACACCCACTAGGGACTAAAAGTGGGAGCACTGGCGTGGTCTGGGTCACCAAAAATAATGTTCTTTAAGCATCAAAGTATCAACTAAACCTACATATTAATGGACTACAAGCTTTTACATACAAATAGGCTGCCATCACTGGCCACAGTACAGACAGAAGTTAGTACAGTGAATAACTATATTAAAGCAACAGTAACATCACTCAATTATACTTATCATATTAAAGTTATGCCCACTGTGTTATGTACTAATGTACAGTCTGCTGTTAAATCAATAGCAGTTGATAAGCCATCAACCATTGTTATGCCACAGGAGGCTCGTGACTGGCTGCTGGAGGGAAATGGTGTGTTGTGGCCAGCAGATGGCAGAATGAAACACACTACCAAAGTGTTTCAAGTCAAACTAGCAAAACTAATGTGAGTGATGTTCTTAAAATTTGAACTAATTTCATAGTCACCTGGGTTGTTCATTGACTAACAGAAGATTCACCTAATGAAGAGCAAAATGCTAAAAAAAAAACAACAACAAAAAAAAGCAAAGCAATCAAGACACCATCCAGCCTGAATGGAAAGCAAAGGCACCACAAGACACAAGACAGAAAGCAAAGTGCATATTCATGTTAATATACCTCACAGGCTCGGGATTGACTCTGCACGTTGGGGATGATCTTCATTGTGACTACTCCATTGGTTTCTTTCTGTATTCAAAGATGTCAAGTAAAAATTAACATTAACTACTGTATCATGCTGGAAAAACATTTGTTGTCAAGAAAATAAGTTGAATTTATTATTACGTATGAACTCACCAGAATCTTTTGTAGCTGGTCTACAGTTTGGTTTGTTACAGTTTTCCCATTGATTTCTGCTATTTCATCCCCTTCGTGTAAGGACCCTGGGGAGAAGAGAAAACCACAACAAGTGAAGAAACTCCAAATATTCTCCACTGAGTTCTGGCTCAGCCTTTGTATATGCAGTTATTATGGTGCTAATATGTATGAGCTGCTACTGGGACAATATTTATTCTCATGAGAGATTTTTTTGTACAGATTATTATGGAAACACCCAAAACCCAAACCCTTAGAGCACATCTGACATCTTACATGTCTTTAATAAATGTGTTTTGAATATTTTAACTTGAATGGCTTAATTATATGTTTACAGCTCCTGAAATGTACAATAAAATACATATTGACTGAATCACATGGGAGACAACAATGGTCTGTCATTGATCAGGACGTGACGTAGATGTCCTCCAGTACACAGATACTCATGCTATGACAGATTTGCTGGGACTGGGACAAACTCTTAACCTTTTAGGTAAAAACAATGTTCTTTCTAACACCAAGCAGTTCAGCTCACCCCTCCACACTCACACCCAGAACAAATCAATATGTGATTAATCACCTTGTCTGTGGATCATGCCCCCGTGTAATATTCTGGCCACAGTGCACCTTTGCTTGTCGTTCACCTTCAGAGTAACACCCTACAGGCAAACAATACACATAAAAAAGAGGAATCAGCAACACAAATCTGAATATATGTATATACTGTATATATATATATATATATATATATATATATATATATATATATATATATATATATATATATATATATATGTGTGTGTGTGTGTGTGTGTGTGTGTGTGTGTGTGTGTGTGTGTGTGTGTGTGTGTGTGTGCAGATACTTTACCATTGGCTCTGAAGGATTCTTTTCAAACGCTACTTCTCTCATCTTGGTCAGCTCTGTGCCATTCATGTGTTTAGCAGAGCCGTTGGTATAAACATCAGCCCCCTTATTCTCATAGGTTTGCATAGCAGCCTTTTAAAGAAAGAAAGAAAGAAAGATACTATATTATTTCTTTTATCAAAATTAAATCAACTTTGCACAGCATGGAAAATACAATGCAATATATTTCATCTGGGTCGGCTGGATCATTATCACACTGGTATTTCCAATAACTGCAGTAAGAGCTTTCAGCTCATGTGTGCCAACAGCTATGTTTCATTTGCAGTTTCAACATATGTTCAAGGTTGAAAATTAACCCAGTGTTATAACACCTCATTAACCTCATCCAGTGATCTGGTCCACCAGGTTCATGTGGTCATGGATACCACTAGTATTGTCAGGTCAATGAAAAATGTAAGGAAACCCAATTGTTCTGGGAAAAATCTTACAAATTCATCAAAGTTGGATGAGGAAATCAAAGGAACACCCAGAGGTTGGTTTTGTGTATTCACATTGTTCTTTTACACCCACATGAACCTAAAGAAGAGTTTAAGGGCTGGAAATCTACAGTGTCAACAAAGGTGGTCTCCAGTACAGACCACTGTCAGTGGACAAATCCAGACAATTGGGTTACTTAAACTGTACCAGCACAAGTTAGATACCCTATAATGATTCATGGCAGATTCTGCACTCAGGAACATTATTGAGCAATGTAAGCACATCAAAAGGTTAAGGAATTGGTTACTAAACTAACATGATCACCTGCATCAGCACAAAATTTTGGCAAGAAAATGACTCATCAGCGCTGCTTCAGCAAAAAAAATATTATCTCTCCTCCAGCATCAGCACTACAATAAACCAATAAATATCATTATCACCCTCCTCCACCTCCCCTATAACCTCAGCCCTATGAATCTGCCCATAACAGCAGTTTGGGAAGATGATCTTTGACAAGTGTGTGTGTATGTGTGTGTGCACCCCAACTGTGCCTACACTTCTGGTTAAATACCCATACTCAGCCTATAAGGAAAACATAATGACTCTATCACAAAGTGTCCTCAGTAGCGGGTGAGGACCGTCTGCGTCTAGAGAGTTTTTTTTTTCTATTTTTGTATTCACAGTTAGAGATGGTGAGTCAGAAGAGTCTGAACGTGGGAGTCATGAGAGAGACAGTTGTTTTTCTGAGCAGCACAATAGTTATCTAGCAGCACTGCTGTTATACGTCCTGTACCAGGGTACCAGGGGGAGGTTTTGGATGGGGTCCCATGATGAGGAGATTAAATTACATCTTCAGAGTAAAGGACTCATGCACAAACAGATCTACGCTAACATGTCATCACACACTGTCTTCCCTCTCTGATATCCAAAGCTGGTTTACTTGTTATTTGTTATTTGAAGAGCAGATCATTGCATTTTGTTGCTGTGAAAACAAGGATATGAAACTTGTGGATTTGTATGAAGCTTTAAGTCTTGTGACTCCTGTAAGTGAATGTGATAAGCCTGTGTGAAACTGTGTGAAAGGACCAAAAAACTGGAACAGCAGGGCACCATGGGCCCATTGTAGGCAGCAGTAACTGTTAAGTCTATATCCACAAACATTAGGTAGCCTAATGCTTACCTAACAGGACTGAGTAAACGAAAACTGGCAAAGGTCAAATCTAACGGTTTAATATTATCATTTTACACTCATGTGATTAGATTTGCATCAGCACTAAGGCCTTTTTAATTAAACGGGTCTCATCATGGCTCTGACAATGGGCCCTGTTACTCACAAGATAAATACAAAGAGATTAAACAACACATAATTGAAAGGCATTGTCACAATGTGTTCCAATCACTGTTTGACAGTCAACATGTGCTGCTAGAACCAGGGTCAGGAAGCCCTTTCAGAAACTTGAATACCAGCTCTGGGTGGGGAGAAGCAACAGGATAAACAAACAGCTGGTTGAGAGGCAAAATGCATCCAGGAAAGAGCAGAGGGCTTCCTGTTCTGGACATTTGCTCTTTGCTGTATTTGCGGTAGGTTCAGTTGCTCAAACAGACTGTGATAGGTGCATTTCAGAAACACAATCTCTCAACTGGGAGGAGATGATAACTCATCACATTCATTTCTCTTGCTCTGTCCGCTTTGACTGATAGCATTATACTGCAATTCGTCACTGTCTTATTCTCTCCCTTTGCCATTCGGGGTGAAGAATATTAATTATTAATCTTTTATAGTCTGTAGGATTTCGGATGCATCCACTGCCAACAGGATAACATTTATCGATCTCTTGAAGGGGCACAATAGGAGATCAATATTTGACCTATATGGAAGTCCGATAAGAAACAGTGTGGATTCAGGTCCTGTGAGACAAACTTCAGGTCTTTAACAGCCTCTTTGATCACAGGCTGAACCTATTTCTATAGATTCACGAAAAGAAAAAAAAAGAAAAAAGTAGGACAACCAGGTGTTTATCTCTGTAGATCTCAGCTGCATGAAACTTGCACTTGTCTGAACTTGTTGGAGCGTTAATATACATCAACAAGCTCTGGGGTAGTGCCAGCAGAAAGGTCTGGCTAAAATAACACGTTGTGTAGCTGTTCTTGGGTTTAAAGTGTTATGCAGTGGGAAATATGTGCATGGATGACTGGTACGGATGAATGTAGGGCTAGTCCACAGTTCTTAAGTCTCAAGTATTTGGAGTGGTCTCCAGAGGATCAGAGCATAACAAGGCAGAACCGGCTCAGTCACTTTACTCACTCTAACTAAACTAAAACATAAAGAAACCATGAGGTACTGTCAATCACCCATGATGGACCTTATACACACTGCGACATAGTGGACCATGTGACCGCACTTTAAGACAAGTGATTTCACACATCAGCATTGGACAAGACTGTTGCTCAAGGCTATTGAAAAAAAAAACTGCTGATATCAGGAGAGGAGTTTCCTCCCTTCACCATTTCCCTCAGTAGCAGTGTGCTGACTTTACAGATTCACTGTGAAGAAGTTCAGCATGAAGATTTCCCTCGGTGTCACTGGCTGCCAAATCCGAGCGCAGAGGTCGTGGAGGATTTAAATTAGGGAGTCACCCTGCTTGTCCCATTGCAAATCAATACAAGTTAAACGTTTACACTGTTTTAAAGTTTGTGGTTGTCAATATAAGGTGCTGCTTCCCCACCGACTGTTTCACAACATATTCTGGACTTAGTGTGAAAACAAGTTTGTACCAAAAAAGCCTGGTACAGTAAACAACATGCCTGGCTGTCCTCCACTCTCTGTTGACACTAATTCCTCAGCAGCAGCTTCAGCCATGGCTGCAGGCAGAATTACACAGCCCTGCTAAAACTGGACTAACATTAACTTTATTTCCCTTCAGCCTGTCTCCTTCTACATTGCATAACGCTGTCCCAGAAAAAAAGAGGCCCCTTTGATGTTACTGCCACTGCCACATGTTAACATGATTATTATGGGAATAACACAATGAATCAAATTGTATGGCTCCATCTCTGATGAAGTGTAGACCTCCTGACACGTGATACACCATTGTTTCTGTCATATGATTTCTATAGGCAGTTTTTTGCAGAAGTGAAATTGCCAATGCTATGTCTACTGGATTCCACCCTGGTTCCACCAAAGGCTGAGTGAGCAATAAGTGCAGAGGTGACTAACACAAGACTAGAGCTGCAGCTGCTACTGCTGCTGCTGCTTGAAGAAGAAATGTCTACATATTGCTACACTTCTTTGTTTAACAGATCAACACATGCAGTTGATGTGTGTAGTATTAGTATACAAATAGAACTGGGTCTATTTTTAGATATTTAGTCGATGGCCAAACAACATGTCATGTGCCTCATCTCTGTTTCCCGGAAGCAAAAACGAACACAAAAATCTCGGGGTACAAAAACACAAAGGTAGAAATAGCACCATACCTTGTCAGACTTTGGTTTGTTTTGTAGGAGCTGCTCCAGGTACAGATCGGAGAGGGCTGTCCGGACGCTGTTGACAGACTCCAGTATGACGGCAGGTTCGTTTTTATTGGATTTTAACGTCATCTTTCCCTGTTAGCTAGAAAAAAGAAAAAGAAAAAAAACTGTGAACCCGACGTGCCCCCGCTCAAGGTCCGCAAGAGGCTGGGCGAAAAAAAAATGCTGCGGGAGAGGAAACTGCTGATAAGCAGCCCTGGTGATGAGATAAGTCACTGTCCGAGATAAAAGTCCAAGGTTTTGATCAGCAGCAGGTGAGGTACACGGGATATGTGCGGCGGGGACACCGCTGACAAAGCAAGTAAACATGTAACTGACTGCTGCTCGGAGGGGCAGGCTCATGCTGCCTTCATGTTCACTCTGTGAGCTCCGAAATCTCAGTACTCGACTTGGACTCGAGTTGTTTACCTTTAGGCTACACTCACTTTTTTTCTCTCTCTCCTTCGGTCTCTTTTAGGCTATGTAGCTAGCTGCTATACAGTAGTGCTGTTAGCTTACCACCGGTTTTGTAGTGCAGATCCATTCACTCGTGTCCTACATGTCTATTAAGAACAGTGTGTAATCGAACTGTTACCTGTTATCTTAGGAACAGTGGAAGCAAATCACAGTTTGGTTGTGCTCAATCTTTCAATAGGCTATATATAGCCTATTTTTTTGCTTTATTACTACACATTTCCTATATTTAATAGCAAGTCTGCAGCAAAATCTTCTTTCCATTTAGGTTCATAATTTTGCTCTAAGTAGGCTAACTCAATTTTATTCACACAGCAGACGAGGAATAATCAAAACAGAAATAGGCCTAGTTCAGATAACAATTTCCCAACAATGAAACACGACCCATATCCTTGCCCCAACACAGTTGATGATGCACAGGCTCCTGCAGGCGTGCTGTCAGTTTGACCCCTACTCCACTTTTCTATAGCCTACTAAGCGATCCACTTTTATAATTCATGGACAAGTGGCATATTTACATATTTTCCGAGAGTTCCTGAATGCATCATTACCGCAGCGTTCTCAGCAGGGCTGCACCGTCAGGCTACAAGGAAGCAAAATAACGGAGTCATACAGTAGCCCACTACAAACGTCCATTACAGACAATGCAGCCAGCTGCAGTAGGATTGTGAGGGGGCTATTGTCAGGAATGTAACAATTAACACTGAGACACATTGAGACATTACTGAGCCAGATGATCACAGCGCTGCAGCATCTAGGCTAGGCTACTTGTGTGTCTTTTTTTAAGTGCAACATTGTTGACAACAAAGGAGTCTCTATGGATCCATCACAAATATATGAATGTGCAGATAAAAACACTTAAAAACAACGGGGGGTGAATTTAATCTGATGATAAATGTGTAGTAGGTAGGCTATGCTACATTAGATTGATACACATGTAAATATTTCCAACCCCAATGTGTAGCCTATTTTGCTCACAAGCTGCACTTTCAGCTTCTGAAATAATGTACCAGTTTCAGAAAGAGATTGTTTCAATACAAAGAATAACAATAATCATCACCTGATTAGAGCAGCTGATCTATGTTTAATTTTGACTGTACAAATCACTTCTGTATCTGTGGAACCTGATGACAATTTAACACCGAACCAGACACAATGTAGGCTACCTCTCAGTAGGCTATATAATAATGCTTTATCATGTTATGATATAATATAGGCCTTTCTTTTATTGAGATTTTTGAACTGTTATGAAAACTCAGTGTGCAGTAGGGCTGAGATATACTGTATAAACAGCTGAGCCCATCTGATCTGCATTATGAAGCACGCCGGTACTAAAATAGATTGGTAATCTGGGGAGAGGGGAAAAGATATTCAGCTAGGTGTTCGCATCCAAACAAGCTGCCAGTTTCCAGTGGGGACAAATCTGGGCTTCATCTCTGTAGCTCATGCAAACGGACACAAGATCCAAAAGAGAGCCCTGATCTTGTCTTGAGAATAAAACCAAACTTATGAAGGTATGCATTGCTAAATTCTCACGGTAGAAAAAGTATTTTATACAGCCAGGTTAACCACACACACACAGTCACAGTCACAGTTTGATCTGATTTAGCCCCTGGTTACTCTGTTTTGCATCATTTGCATTTCATGTCAAATCCAGTTACTCAGTTGCCCTCAGAGATCCCTTGTCAGGGTTTCCTGCAGTAAGGAACTTTATAACACTAATACACTATTACGGTATGTTAAACCTATAAGCTTTAGATAAAAATAACCAACAGACATGTGAGAGGAAACGGGGAAAAAAGTAGAAAATTGAGGAACAGAGGTGAATCATTGAGTTTCAGTTCATTTGTGGGTCATGATTTTGTTTATGTTGCAATGTCACTTTGACACTTCACTGGGCCGTTATAATAGTAACACCTGTGCTGCTGACAAGTCAAAAAAACGACTTGCTGTGACAAAACACCTACTGTCATCCACTAATTACACTGACAAGAACCGTCAACATTAAGGCAACTGTACTTGCCTGAGGGAAACCCTGCAGTCCCCTGCAGCAGCTCTGCAAACATCTACTCTGCAGTGTCGCACAGTTCAGCTTACTCAGTCGAAATTCAGGTGAACTGGTCTAACCTCTCCTGCTTTGTTTTGTTTTTGGGCAGGATTTAGGACACAGTAAGGGTGCAACAGGGATGGTCTGACAAACCCAGTCAAAGCTGCTTTTTTTTAAATGTGGGGTTTTGGGAGCTTAAACTGCTGCATACATTCTAACCATTAAAAAACAAACATCTCTTGATGTTGTAATGAAAGGTTGGACTTCCCTCCTCACTATAGCTACTATTAGAAACCAAAACAACGATATAGTATTCAGTGACGTCAGAAGCATGACTTAGGGGGATCCATATAGGGCTGAGGTAAACATCCGGTAAACATCCGGGTACTAGGGCTACGTAAGGGTCAAAGCACTTCACCGGTGGCAGAGTGTGATGGTTTACACACAGTCTGACATTGGTGCAGAAGCAATAAAGAAAACCGCAGGAGAAAAGGCATGAATTGTTTAATGATTAATCCTGGACTTTCTATACAAACTGACGGATTTTATGAGATTAAAGGATTGTTCGTGTGACAGTGAAGCACGTAAGAAAAGACGCACAACTCTTATCGAGGGGAGTCGGGAGTCAGCACAATACATTTGGAGTTTCTGCTTTTTTAAGTGACCAAAACGTACTTTGTTGCGATGTTTTGTGCCTTAAAGAGGAGCCTGCGACCTTTGCAGAGACAGGTCCAGCTGCTGTCCGGTCTCAGAGACGCACAGACCCCATGGAAGGACAAGCTACTGGTCCGTACCTGTGCAGGGACCTCTGCAGCTCTGCACCTACAAGACGACTGTCTCGGTGAGTTCACTGAGTTATCACCCAGTTCACACATGCAAACTCTGCAACTTACCCGATCCAACTAATAACCATGCATACGAATCATTGCAGTTCTCAAATATGATGGGAAGTCGATGCATTTGAACTACGTGTGGCTGCGGGACCACTGCCGCGCCCCTTCCTCATACAACTCCAAGACCAACCAGAGAAACGTAGACACGGGGAGCATAGACCTCAAGATCCGCCCTGACAGCAGCACAGTGGAGGATGGCCACCTGGTCCTCACATGTAAGTCACTCACAAACACAACAGAGTCAAGTCAGTGGTGACGAGTTGGGAATGAAACGGTGAGACAACTGGGATTTTGGAGCAAGCTCACAGTATTTTTTAAATTCATAACCCACCCCACTGTCTGCATCGTTATCACAGTGTAATGACACAGTTGTAAAGTCATTACAGTTGGAGATACAATAATTTATTGTTCAATCCAATGTTATCATTATTGTGTGCTAATGTGGTGCATATTGTCAAATGTGCATATGCGTATTTGGCAATCACATTTTCACATTACACATTTGGTACAACACTTCATCAATGAGTATGGCTATGTTAGATAACAACTTTTTACATTCATCATTGATCTTAAATTACAACAAATTCTTCATTAGATCTGGTCATTTTAAATTATTAAAGTAATTATTAGGCTATGTGAAAGCAGTGCATATGAGCAGACAAAAGTTGAGAGGACATTTAGAAGCTCTATCCTGAGGTCAATAATTAATAATAATAAACTGTGAGTAAACCAGTCATTTACATTGAGGAAATGTGTGGCGCAGATGAGCTATCTCACCTATCCGCCTTTATTACAAACTAAGATGTAGCCTTAATAATTATATGAGAATATAATTATTTCAGCATTCACATCCGTCTCAACTCACAACATGTAACATCACAGTGAATGACTGTAACATTGTAGCATATGATGATTACACATGACAGACAAATGCGATGTGGACTTTGTCCACCTGCTGTGTTCGTATTTTATTGTGTAAAGATTCATTCCGTTGTCAGGTTAGCCTCAGGCTGTTATCATGAAATGAAGTGAGACTCTGGACTGTTTCAGTTGTAAACCGCAAACACATATTCACACATAAAAGGACCATTATGTAACCTGTAAAGCAAACCGCCAGCCTCTGATGGACATTGTAAAAAAGAGTCTGAAGCAACAGGATGTAGGCTACAGATGAGACACATTTTTATCATCTTACTTTGACATTTGTATGTTGAAGTGCTGGGTATTTCATCTCATAAAATTAAAATAAGATTCTTTAGTAAGATAAAAACCAAAAATAATTTTGTAAGGATCAGATGGGGTCCAAAATGTTTGTTGGTGACTGTAGAGATCTGACCTTTAAACATGGAGGTGTGCTCATGTGGAGCTGCATGAGGGTATATAGAGGATGGGGGTGGAGGGGGGGGGGCATTCACAGTTGGCACTATAAATGTATGAATGAAATTTGCATATAAAAAAACTGAATGAAAATTATCCAGCATAACAAAAATCTAAAACACACAGTTAGAGTCACATACAAGAGTTTGCGAAGAGGGAAAAAAAAGTGAAAAGTATTAGTTGGCAAAGTGTGTCTCTGACCTGAGTTAGAGAGTAAAATATGAAGTTTAAATAAACAAATATTTTTTGTTTTCCAAAAAAAGTGGCTTCCTTTTTTTCGTGGGCACTCACAGAAACCAATACATTGATTTGAAGCTGACAGGATTTGCAGTTACGTAGCATTTTAGTGATACTGACGTTTGTCATATACTAGGCTAGATGCTATTTACTATATACTATGGGCACATTAAGGATGCCAATAGCTGAGCAGGAGGAAATCTCAAGTCAAGTCAAGTCCAGTTTTATTTGTATAGCTCCAATATACAACAGAAGTTATCTGAAGGCTCTTTTTAAATAGAGCAGGAATCAACCCTCTCTTTGCAATATTAGTCAAACATTTGTGTTCAAATTCTTTCGTGTGCTGTTGTGTTAAAGCTGCAGGGTTCTCCTTTCACATGATGCCATATGGTGCACAGAACACAACACCACATCCTCCTCTTAATCACCCAGATGGAGCAGACCCCAACGCCATGGAGCTTCTCCCCCAGAGAGGACCCCCTCAGAGTTGAAATAGCTTAACCAGCACAAAGCCTGACAAGCTGAAGTCATCCCCTATTCTGTCTCCACTGACAGCCTGCTGCTGCACACAAAGGCAAAAAAAGTCAAGTGGGATTTAGCTGACAATTTTTTGGTGGGGGTTAGAGGAATAAATGGTCTCACAGCAGCAAGTGTGGAAAAAGGAAACAGGTGCTACACAGTCACATTGAAACACACTGGGTGAGTGTTAAATTATCGGACTCACCCAAACACTTCTACTGTCTTGATACTCCACGGTATTGGGTCAGCTCTGACATGAGCAGGAAGATGATTATAGTGCTGGATCATTTTTAAGATGAAGAGCAAAATGTGGACAGGAGCAAACCATCACCACAGGCTTTTAATAACACATCAGCCCCATTCAGAGTCGGGCAGCCTGTGTCCATGCCACTTAGGGATGTCCTGCAGACTGACTGATGCCTCCCTCTGGGCTGCTGGGCTCCAGCAGTTCTTTCACAAAAGATGGATTGTCACAGTGTTTTTATGTACACTCAAGAGTGGCAGCGTGTCTCACACAAACTGACAAATGGGGACCAGTCAGCCCCGAGACAGTTGATGATGCACAGGCTCCTGCAGGCGTGGTGTCAGTTCTGCCTCTCCCTGTTAGCAGCACGTAGCCAAGGTCAGCTAAGTCTAGGAGGGGGTTTCTGTCCATGAGCACTGGCCCTCATAGACTTGGTTTATTAGGAGATGCTCTGCATAAATGTATGCTCCATGTAGATGAAAGCCTCATGTACATGGAGAGGTTTCACCAGCTCCTGCAATTATTTATAACTTGATGGACCATGTTTCTATTCAAGTATATAGTGGCAACTTTACTTACCGTAACTAACAAAAACACAACAAAATGGTAATCAGCGCTAGTGTCAGTTCAGCTAAACTCAGCCATTATTTGATGCTGTGGTTGGATAGCTACTGATGTATTTCATCCTACTTGTCAACAGGATTTAATTAACTTACTTGGAAAATCCACAACCAACTGCATACACTACTACATAATGTCCAGTCCACTTCACCAGACCAACAAAAAATACTTGACAAACAACAAAGCCTGTTGCTAATTCAGCCTTGCTTGTTGAATTTGGAAATAACAAGCATTTTAGATGCAGTTTGCTAATTGTACAACAGCAAAAAAAAAAGTTGACTTCTGCAATGTAATGTACCTCGCTATGCTTTAGCTTTTTGTGAAAATCTAATTAGGATTAGTCAAAATCAGGTCAAATTTTAATGCACATTTAATTAACTTTACCTAATAATGCTTTTCCTGTGTGTATCCCAGGGCCTGGTGGTCATGTGTCAAAGTACAGCCTCAGCTGGCTGGCTGAGAACAGCTATGAAGGAAAGAAGCAAAGCACAGTCCAGCCTCGCATCCTGTGGAACTCTGACATCTATAAAAATGCAAACGTACCATCAGCCAAGTGGGACACGTTCATGAGCAGTGACGATGAACTAAAGAAATTCCTCCAGAACTATCTCCTGTATGGGATTGCTTTTGTAGATGGTGTCCCAGCCACAGTGGAGGCAACAGAGGCAGTTACTCAGAGGGTTAGTCTCATCAGGTATGAATTGCACAGGTAATGCAGAGGACATTCAGCCGTGTCCACCTATTGCTATTCCACATGTGTTTTTTTGTTTGTTTACTCACAAGGGAAACCACATATGGAAGAATGTGGAGCTTTACTTCAGATTTTTCCAGAGGAGACTCTGCCTACAGTCAGCTGGCCCTGGACCGTCACACTGACACCTCCTACTTTCAGGAGCCATGTGGGTAAGAGCAGCAGGGACGGGCTTAAACACAATGGAAGTGAGAGGAGTTTGGTTTATGAAGCACTGACAGCCAAAATTTACAGTAGCAGTATTTTTAATTTAGCTTTTTTCTCTTCGATGCCTCTGGTTTGCTCTTTCAGGATACAGGTTTTCCACTGCCTGAAGCACGAGGGAACTGGAGGAAGGACACTGCTGGTGGACGGTTTCTACGCTGCAGAAAAATTACGCCAGCAGTCACCTAAAAACTTTGAGCTACTTGCCCGCGTGCCCATCAACCACAATTACATTGAAAACACTGGCAACCACCGAAACCACATGACCGGCATCAGCCCTGTGCTGAATGTCTATCCATGGAACAATGAGGTTAACATGATCCGGTACGTCAGCAATTATCAGATCTTAGTAGCTTCATTTAAACATGCTTTTATATGTATTTTACTTGATTATCACTTGATCCATCTTTTTATACACAGTTGTAGAAATTGGTAGATTTTAGTTTATTGCCATTCCTTACCTCTTGCATTCTCGGCTGATAATAATCTTTGCTGGCTTTACATACTGTGTTGTTTAGTTATTCATTATTATCCCAATTAAGATATAAAAGACTTGTTCTTATTAGAATTTGAATGAGAAATGTGCACAGCGGCTAGTTCTTGTTGATTTATCAAACCAAAGGAAAACACTTTTCTTTCTTTCCCTTTTTTTAACAGATACAACAACTATGACCGATCAGTGATAAACACAATCCCCCATGATACTGTTCAGCGGTGGTATGTGGCACATCGAGAGCTGACAACAGAGCTGAGGCGTCCAGACAACGAGCTGTGGGTGAAACTGAATCCAGGGAAAGTAAGTTCCAGTTGTTAAAGGGACTAACATTGAATTATTCAGAAATGCCTCATCCAGAAAACAATGGTGTCTTCATAAAGATAGAGCTGTAAGCCTCACTCAGTGTTATTGTTCTCTTTTCTTAAAAAGGTGATTTTCATAGACAACTGGCGTGTCATGCATGGGAGGGAGTCATTCACCGGACTGAGGCAGTTGTGTGGATGTTATTTGACCAGAGACGACGTCCTCAGTGCTGCACGCTGCTTTGGTCTGCAGGCCTGATCCTGCACATGAAGGCTGCTTCACCTCTGTGCCTTGTTAGTTGTCTTTTCATGTGAGTTTTCATAAATCTGCACTGAAAGCCTTTCACAATCGGAACAATCAAATGATGTACTGTATATTGTATTTTATTCATTCACGTGTTTTTATCATTGATATTTGTTGTTTTTGTATCATTTCAATGTTTCTTTTCTATGATTTAGAGAGCACAAATGTCTCCTGAATTATACTTAAAACAATAAATATTTAAATCTTTAAATGGCTTGCTATTGTTTAACTCATACAGTCATACAGCACATAAAGGAGTCAATGCTTTAAACTTTCATACAGTCTCATTATACTTAATTGGACATTGATGACAGACTGTCAGACTGCTAACATCAGCAAACTAACAATGGTATCACACATACCATGTTTACTTAAGAGTGTCAGCATGCAAACATTTGCTAATTAGCACTGGAGGATGGTGAGAAATGAAAAGTTCAGGGATCAGTTTCTTCCAGATGATCTTTCATAGTGACTCATCGAGTATTTGTTATATATGATATTTCAGTCTGAAACAATGTGAATGAACGACCAGCAGACTGACATTGCCAATTAAAATAATGAGTGACATTTTGTTATATGACAAAGCTGCAGCAAAAAGTGCAGAGAGTGCAAGTGACTCAAGGGCTAGGGCCATGATGTGTGTGAGCAGTAGTGAGCTGTGTCAAAGATAGCCATCAGATTGTGGACAACACTGATTACCTACAGAGAAGATGAAGTGTTTGCCCCATTACTTGTGTGAAACAGTTCCCAAATTCTGCCAAACAATTCCCTAACAATCTCTATTTTATCTGTGACAGCCTTGGTGTTATATTACAACAACAGCACATTTAAATCAGACTCTAAATAAATTGGGTTGGCAAGAGCTATTCCCAGATGAGGTGGAACCTGTGCAAAGTGATGTAAATAAACTCAATATTTGGCTCCATAAAGATGCCAGGCAGCAGTAAAAGGAAACATATTGAAGGTCCTTTTGCTGCCCTCGAACTTGCCAAATAATCATAAA
Organism: Trachurus trachurus; assembly: GCF_905171665.1. NCBI lineage: Eukaryota > Metazoa > Chordata > Actinopteri > Carangiformes > Carangidae > Trachurus > Trachurus trachurus. The sequence goes on along the minus strand of NC_139903.1, from coordinate 11,711,115 downwards.
TTTGTGGGAACTTATCTTAGCATTGGCAGAGGATAGCTGAAGTGATTTGCATTGAATTGATGGATTTGGTTGTGGCACAGAAAGAGGTGTTAAATATTTATTTTTCCCATCAGGGGGACGAGACTGGAACAGCCCTGTAGCACAAACTGTCCATAATTCATCAGCAGATGTAATATAGTTTGTGATCAAATAGATGAGCCAGTGATTTCGTACTCCTACTTTTTGCCTGAGAGTAAAACGATTCAAAATGTCACCACTGCCCTTCTAATGATTTATTAGTGAATAAAGTATGTAAAATACTGACTTTTCATCATGGAGCTGTGTACATGTGCACAAAAAGTGCATGAAAAGTTAACCCTCACCTTGAATCTGTAGGAAAAGGAGATCTGATGACAAGATCAAAACCAAAATCTTGTTGTCTGGGCACCACTCTTTCTTTTTCCATTTTAGTTGTCACATGGCCTTGCCAAAAAAAAAAAAAAAATCTGATGTCATCTGACCCTTCATACCTCGGTGGTACTATCCTCATTCTTTGCCTAAGCTGCACTATAAGGCTGAACTGTAGGTTTGCTGCCACCTATTGTCACTATTATCAAATATTGCTTGTTTTTCCATGACACAATGACTCACACAAAAAAAGAATATTTTATTTAATCAGAATCTGTGAGTGTATATGCACAGAGTTGTTGCTGTTTCTTGATTGGGTTCAAATCTAATAATGCATCACTCATTAAAAAAAAAAAAGGTAACCATAAAATATAAAAGCACCCAATGAGTTGGTTGCATAGTTGTGATGCGGTGATCAACTCATGATAGTGATGCAGACTCTGTCATTGTCATATCTGTTTTATAATAAACTCAAATAAGAATTACAATACGAGCCTTAGCCTGTTGTATTTTATAAGTCATCAACATGCAATACGACAACGGTAAAAACATGTAAAACTACGGATTACATGCTGAAAAAAAAAGCTTTTCTTTTTCTGCACCATACGAGGAAGATCTACATCTGCACTCCAACAAAAAACAGTTTGGTAAATGAAACAAAAAGCTATAAAAGACTGAACTCATGGTAAGGACACCAAAAGTAACATCAAACATGAATGTATGAGCTTCAGCATAATTGAGAATGTTGAATTGAACATGCTGATATTGAAATTAGAGATATTATTGCCCCAGTTGTTATCAACAGGCCCCTTTATTTTAGGCATTTGGCTCATCTTCCTCAGCATGGAGGTGGCTGCCTGTGGTTGCCACGGGAACGCTGTCTGTGGCTCCCTGTGCTGGGGCAGAGCTCCTCCTACTGGACAGAGGGAGAGTTGACGTTACACCTCTGAATCGCACAAAGAAAATCAACAAGCTGCAGTCTCACCTCATCTCGTTGGCCTCTGCTGCTCTCACTGCTTTGTATTTGTGCTTCTTCATGGTGTGAGCGATGAACCACACGACCAGGACGATGAGGACACACCCGAGCAGCGCGCCAATCACTGCACCGGCAATCACTCCATCTCCCACTTCTGTGGCATAAGTAGTTGTTTTTTTGTATATCAGTGGATTTTCATATTTCTCAATGACATTCCCAAAAAGAAACAAATAAAAATACGTCTTCATACCAGGACTCAGATCTACAGTGCAGGTTGAAAAGCCAACCACATTGGTAGCGTTGCACATGTACTCCCCAAACTCAAACTGGGATATGTTTCTGATTTCCAGTATTCCAGTTGTGGTTGCTGATGAAACAAGAGCACATGTGTGTTTAGAGATGGAAAGAAATGTGCTAGAATTGACCAGTAGCTACATCACAAACGTTCTCACACAGTACTCACTTCTTCCCAGCACAGGCCTCCTGGTCTTGGTCTGGTCCAGTCTGATCCAAGTGTACTTTGGTTTAGGACTTCCCTCCTCACTGTGGCAGGTCAAAGTCACCCGGTGACCCGATTCAACATCACCGTGGACGGAGCAGTAAGGAGTGGACGGCCTCTCTGGCACACAGCAGAGGGCAGATGTGAGGGTTTATTATGGCACTTTATATATTTAGTCTTTCAAATCTACTCCACATTATTATGACACACGTGTGTGCACTTAGTGGAAATCAATGACATTTCTCAACTCACTCCAGCGAGAGCTTTGAACTGAATTGATCGGCTCTGCTCAGAGGTTCAGTAATAGAATCAGTGTCTGACTGGGGCAACACAAGTCTCATCAGAGTCTAATTGAAAATGTAGACACTACTGTATGCTGTGTAGATATAAGCCCAGTTATAAAATACAAGTGGTTACCAGCTGTTTTGTATTCTTAATGTCAGCGAATAACCACTGTCATTAGGTGGTGGTGTGAGAAACACTTTACTTAACTGTATTCAAAGTAAAGAAAATGTGATGTTATTGCATCAGTCAGAAGATGTTTTGGCAGGATTTTACTGGTTGAGATAGAGCTGTTTTTTTTTTTTTTTTATCTAAGTGAGGTAGCTCGGGTTCTGTTAGACAAATTTGTATTCATGTCAAGCAGTGTGACTGGTGATAGACGGTGGTTGTTCCTGCTGCCAGTGGATCTTTACTTCTGTTTATCTGTCCGATGACTAGTACATCAGAGTGATTCCTATATCTCAATAACTCACCTGGATGTAGCAGTGATCACAAATGCTAATGTCATTATTAGATTACTATTAGATTTCTTCAGTGTATCAGGATATTTTGTTTATTCAAAACAGGTTAAAAAAGTCACATCAAAGTAAAAAAAAAACCTGTGCGTAATCTGTGTGCCTTGTAACAGAGGAAATATGGTGGATTTGAATGTGTGGAAATGAAATCCTTTGCTTATTGTTAAACAAACAGGACGTCACGTATCTTTCCATTAGTCATCGTGAGGCAGGAAGTGCGTTGGGTGTGGCCTCTCTGTTCCTGTGGTGAGACTGAATCTATACTCATATTTCATGGAGTCTGCCTCCAGATCATCAGCCTTCACTATATTGATTGTGCTGTTTTTACGTCTTTGATCTCTTTTTCATGTATGTGTTCACACTATAACAGTTCTCACTGGGAATACACAACATGCTGCAGAGGGTAAAGTTTACACATATTTGTAATTTATGATGGACAGCTCACTCACACTCATTTGAATATTAACATAATCCAGTGTGACATTTTGTGAGGATGAAAATCATCTTTGATTGAGGGATAATCAGCATCAGAACAGCCATAAATATTCATTCAGGGACTGGAGTCTGTGTGTCACATTCACTGAAACTAACCTGCAAACATTTCCATAAAGAACCAGCTTAGGAAATACAAGACGTGTGGTTAGCATGCAGCAGCTACTGATATATATTCTGTATGCAGTACAAGGATGCAGTCACAGTCCTACTCTAATTTCCAACACTGACAATGAGGAGACTGCTACAGTAACCATGGAAACTAGTGAGGATACCGAGGCCTGCAAGGTTGTCCTGGTAACTCAGTGAATGAGAGGATTCAAACTGAATATAATTCCCAAATCAACTATTCAGGGAAACTACTTTAATAAATTTGTTAATGTTACTGCACTGATAATAGATACAGAGATCTTGGATGTGGAAAGAGCACATTACACATTACTGGATATGAGGTGGCCTATTCTTCAGTGAAATGTTGCTGCTGTAATTCAGACTGTTTAGTTAAAAAGATACTCAAAAGTCAAGGAGTAGCTAACACAGACAAATATAACTCCTCTCTTTCATCAAGATTATATGAAAATGAATGAGTGAGCTAAATACTATGGGTTGAAATGTATTGACTGTGTGTTTTGGCGCTCCCTCCTCAGGTAGCCACACCCTGATGATCAGGGGAGAAATGGCTGTAGCACCAGCCGGACGTTTTTTGATTAGGTCTTGTTGACTTTCACTTATTCTCTGCTCATGTTTCTGGACTACACCCAGACATTTAGAGAAGAACGCTCACACAAAAACTTCTGCTTTCAGTTAAAGCAAATATTCAGCTGATAAGATGTGGTCAAGGGCTCTGAAATCCCCTAACGGCCACTGTGCAGGCTCACGGCGATTCTGAATATTCTGCCTTGTCTGACCTCCTGTTGAGACTGTGTGGATGCACACGCGTCATTTAAGACCATTCACTTCTCATGAAAGACTGTGTAACTTACCAAGAACATTCACCACAATATTGACCTGAGACTGTCCGTCCACATCGGGGAAGTTGTGAACCTCACAAGTGTAGACTCCGGCATCTGCTGGTTGCATGTTGCTGATTATTATTGAGGCGTTTCTGGTCGTACTCGGAGAAGAAGGAGGCTGAATCCTGCCCGTGTAAGGGTCGGGAATTACATCCTTTCCTGATTGATAGTAATACACCTGGAAGCAAACAAGTAAGAAAATCAGACATGGTAATGGTGATACTTTACAAGTTATTGATTTCTCTGCTTTGTTAATTCTATAGTCACACAGATGGTTTGTTTAGGAGACATGACTGCTTTTCATTTGAAGAAAATAAAATCTCTGATGCAACAATCAACATGGTAAAATCATGTCGATGCAGTTTACAGAAATGCAGATCCAGAGTTCAGTGATTTCAAGTCAAGTCAGTATTAACTCAGTATGTAAGCTCAGTAAAACTTGTTCCTTACCATCAATCAAAATAGAAAATTTAAGAAGTTATATATTAGTTTTTGAAAATAATATAAAAGTCTCAATGAATGTTTTTAGCTGAATTATGTCCAGTGGTTGGTAACATTGTTAACTTTGAGTGTTAGTCACTACTCATATTGTTGAATTAATTAGAAACCAGACCTTATCTGACTTCTTTGTTGCCTGAATGAGGTGTGTCTCCTTGTGAAGAACAGTGCATGAGCACAAAGTGTGTGTGTTCTTAGAAAACCTTCAAACTTTGCACTAAAAGTAACTTAATTAAACTTTGAAAATCCTCCAGCATTTTAAGTTTCTCTGACGAGATCCCATCCGGTAAAAATCCAGCTGCACTGTTGCATTTCAACAAACAAAAAAACCATCACATACCAAATTTGGTCCTCTATGTGTACTGTAAATAACACAAAATGAGACTTGCAGTCATTTATACAAACACTCTGACCAAGTGGACTGTCGGAAGCCTGATGCTGTAGTCAAGCATGCTTCAAAGATGATAAATATACACACACTGGGCATAATCATGATCTGAGCAGCACAGTGTGCATCTATCTACCTGCTCTGGCTCCAAGGAGGATGATGGAACAAAATCCCACTGGATGGTGAGACTGGTGGTCTCCGGAATCGTCGCAAACATGCACTGGAGTTTGACGGTTCCACCCTTTGTAACATTCACATATTTCTGTGGCGTCGTGACCGTGATGAGTTCAACGCATCCTGTAAAACAACAAAATTCATCAAATTTAATCCACAGCCAAACATTTAAAAAAAAAAAATCAAAATCTCCAAAAGGAAGAATAAACAGAAATTTAGTTACCTATTATGCTTGAAAGCACCAACAAATGAAACATGGAGTACATCTTCACAAAATGTAGGAGCAAACTCACAGAGCTTCTTATGAACTGAACTCTAACCTACTCTGAGTCTGGTGTGCAGAGCTGGGAAGAGGACAAAAAACTTTTAAGTATGAAAGGCAAGGTTACAGTATGCTTGGTAATGGACTGGCTGATACTGTACATGTTGATAACACATTGTTTGCATACCCATGTTTGCCAGAGTGGGTGTGAAAACGCTGTTGTTATTCAAAATCTATCCATTAGACCAATGATAATTTTGGGTGGAGGCAGATTAGACCCGCCTGTTTATTTTCAGTGTATATGTATGTATGAATAATTTCATGCAGCTGATACAATTAATTTTTATTTAGTCATACAATTTACATTTTAACATATAGGAAATGAAGTTATAGCCTGTGCTGCCTTTTGTGTGTGTTTCAGGTTGCTGACTTTTTATGGCAGGTTAGGACCACGGGGTGCTGTGACACTGATGGTTAATTCATTTTTCAGTGCTTTGGCAGTAGATTCACTACAGCTCATCACTCCATCCTCTGTCGTCTTGTAAGTCATTCTGGGTCAGGGCTCCTGGCAAAGAAATTAATGTAATTTAATCTCCACCTGGCCTTTATCGCTCGCCACAAGGAGGTGTAAGCCAAAGCACCGCAACATGCTGCTTATCACCGGGGAGTTCACTCCCTGGTGCTGCGTACTTAATAAAGGCAGTTTCACCTTTGTCGTCTCCCTTCGCACAGCGGAGAGCACAATGCTGACGGAGGGAGACAGTGAATCACACATGATTAATTGTCTATAATTACCAGAAGCTGACATAAGTGATTAACAATGTGAAAAATGTTGATCAGGGATGACTGGAGGGGCGAGCGAGGGAGGGGGTGGGTAATGTGAGGAGTGCAGGCCTGTAGAGCTCATTATCCTGAAGACACTTACGTGATAGGTGAGGAAGTGAGGAGATCTCAGTGTCTTTAGACTTTGTCTGAACAAAACAACATGTGTTGGCAGCTGTGGACAGAACTGTACAGGGAAACAACAAAGGGCCAAAGACTTAAAATAAATGCAGTCAACAGGATGAGTCATGGCTGAGTGATCAACATGAGAGACTGAGAGACGTTGGTGACGAATGAAGTTGCCAGTGTGAGTAAATAAGTAAGATGAGGTGGGGGGTGATTGAAGGGACTATATATTCTTATGACTCCATAGTCCAAGTCCAAATGGGAAAACTAAAGAGAATAAATAAAATCATGAATAATGCAAACAATTATTCACCATTTGTAAAGGAGAACTATTTATTCTGACATAAATCTGTTGTTCGTCAGATCAAGAAATATGCTCCACTCTTTCATGGCTCAATTTCTATTTCCTGATCAGGGCAGTTCACACTTTTTATCTTGAAACAGTATATTGATATATAGATCTATTTCAGTGTCTTATTCCAAAAATATATAAAGAAAAAGACACCGAGCCCATGAGAGTGTTTCATCCTGTTTGCAGGCAAAACTCTTTGTGAATGAACTGTTGTGAGACTTCTTTATAAAAATCAGCCAGCGCATGTTTGTCTTTTGGGGGTTGTTACTTTTCTTTTTCTGTCTGCATTGTTACATTTTGCCATCTCAAAATAACAGAGCATGAAAACATGTTTTGTCAAAAGAGATGTGAGTGAAACCATGTGCATGTAAGTGGAAGATATTAAAATTCTAGCTCTGTAAAGGCTGCACTTAGGCACTGTGGTGTGCTGAGCTAAATGCTAATGAGAGACAGTAATGTTAATATGCTCATGATCAGGTATAATTCATCATGTTCATCGCCATAGTTTAATGTCTTAACATGCTATAGCGTTTGCTTAACAGCACAAAACACAGTATGAAATTGTTAATACAGTTTTGCAGGTATTTGGTCATAAAGTATTGGAAATGTGTCACAATAAAACAAAAATATAAATTCAAGATATCATCAAAATAAGTGGGATTCATCCTCTGGGGATCATGAACGTCCATCATCTAATGCATGTTAAGATGTTTCAGTCTCAGACCAACCAGCAAATACACAAACCATGAATTTCTATAATAATAAATAATCTACATTATTCATTAGATACTAAATCACTTCTCAGCATGTTACACTTACTCTTAATTATATTCCAATCACATTAATGGCTCTTCAGTTATTACTCTGAGTGTGAGTGGAGGACCAATGACGTGTCGGCCCTTCAGCATGCACAAACCTGAAGAGCCGTCTCACACAGCGAAATATGAAGGCTGCTGGGCGTGGAGCTGTGACCTGCTCAAACCTCCAGCAGGTTTCAGTGTAATGCCTCCACACGGACTAATTCATCCACCCACTACGACCTGTTTTTCCCTGCCAGCAGACCGCCAGGAGGTGTGAATCAGAATGAGTACAGTGGTATATTCTCCTTCCTATTTGACAGACCTGCCTGCAGATAGTTTTTTATGTGACTCCCACAACATGTTATCAAGTATTTATGAACTGATGAATGTGGCAATTTTAGCAATTTATTTACTGGGCGTATTTGGAGGCAGTACGGTTTAGTTGAGATACTGAAAATGCTGTTGCTGTGGAAGAAAGCAGCGGTGCAGTTCAGGGCTCAGCCAGCAGATGACAGGCCAGGCTGTTGGATGGTGAGTGTTTTTGTGTGTATGTGTGTGTGTGTGTGTGTGTGTATAAGCTGTGTGCTGACGAGTGCTTGAGGCCAACGATGGCAACAGAGCCGAGAGCGCCACAGTCCGGCTTCAGCAGGCCTCCCTCCCTCCCTCCCTCCCGACCCCCTCTCCTCCATCTTCCAACCGCCTTGGAAAAAAAAATATAGGCCAGACATTTAGCATGACTTCACTTACTGTCCCTGCAGCTACCAAGCAACCATAGGCTTCCACTTAAAAAAAATACTGATGGTACGAAACCAAATCATATGCGAGAACAAGAGAACAAGAACACACCACCACAAACAACGTCAGCTGACTGGCACAGAAGCAAAGGTCTCCTTTGCATTGCATTTTTTTTTTCTCTTGGCACTAAAAGCCAAACGCAGTGACACTGAACTATCATCTCACATTGGCATCAAATACAAGCATGAAACTGTGCTTTCACCAAGATTGACACAATTGCACAAATAAGCTCTAAAAAAAAAAGCGTCACTGGCACTCAGAGACAACATCTGATAATTTTGTCATTTCTGAAATTCCGAATCTGTCGTTGCAGAAGGTGACCCATCAAAAACTCTGGAGAGAGGAACAGGAACAAAGGGCAGAGGAAATATATAAGTTTGCATCAGCAGCCTGCCAGTGTTGCATTTCAGGTTTAAGCTTCATAAAGTGCCGGCAGTAAATTAAAAGGAACATACATAGTTGACCTGGATTGGCACAGAGAAGTGTTACGCTTCCTCAACACATTATGTTCCCATATCCACTTTGTCTTAATGGTGTTTTTGATCACCTAAAATCTGTCCTCCAGTGACTGACTTTAGTCCAGGTAAGGTGCCAAAATAAACGCAGGCTGAGATTTACCAGAAAAATACAGTTTTATGTGTTTGACTTTTGCACAATCTTCCTCTCCTTACTTGGCTCAGAGAAAGAATATACTTTCCATGTACAATACCCCCAAAGTAGTGATTTAAAGTGATTCTCACAGTGCTTTCTCTCTACGTCTAATATAAAATACTGGAGAGACATTTCCGTGACTTAAAATGAGATCTTGTGCATTGATTTGTATTCATTTCATGGGCTTATGCAAATGTCGGAGGGCATTAACAAGTTCAAACACAGCCTATGTTAGCCATATACTATCAATTAATAGTGAAAATTGACTTTAACACTGGTGGCATGTGTACACACCTTCTTACATTCATCAAACAATATGCAGTGTTCACATTTTCTCTGGTACATGTATGTAACTAAAACCTCATCTTTAGCTGCTGCACCAACACTCTCCTCTTTACTGTACCCTAGGATTTTCTAAATGTTGACCCTGGGGGGTGGTGGTAGGGTGGTGGTGGGGGGATTTAGTGGTTCAGCCGTGGTCACATTGCACAAAAGAGATGTGTCTTAATATTTTATTAGACACATTATGTTTCCACTCTTCTTCGTCTCTTCACTCTCTTTTCAAACCCCCAAACAAGAACTCCATGGCAACGCAGATGAACATCCTGTAAAGCGAAAATGGATGGACGCACCGCGCCCCAGGAGAAGCATGGCTTGACATTTTATCATGTCAAAGATGATGCTTAAAGGATTTGAGATTCTTGTTTGGGGGTAAACCGCAGACAGACATATGGTAACTGTTTATTGACTGAATAATTGATGACTTAAGTGGACATTATCTACCCAGCAAGCCCAGGAAAACACAGCTCCAATGTATCTGTTCCCTGAATCAGTGGCATGCAAAGCCTTGATTTTTGTGCAGTAAAGTCTGACATGTTGCTTGAAATACTGGGGTGATTTTAAGTTTTGCATGAGCGTGGCAATCATGACATCCGCCAGTACTGACCTTTTATTGTCATATAATTAGCATAAGAATAAATGTTCCATTCACATCCCATAAATGCTGCATGTCAGCCTCAGTGCTTTAGTTACACTCAGTAATGTACATGACAGAAAGCACAAGCAGGTGTTCACAACCTCGAAGCCAAAGCAGCAGCTTTTTGACCACTTTTTTTTTTTTCCACAGAAGAACAGCCATCAATTTCTGACCCATGTTAATGCACCCTTTCAATATTTTATGTTTTTATATGGAGTGCTGACAATAGAACACGGAAATGGAGGGCAAATTTTGCTGAGCTACTTCACCGGCTCTGTATCCATCTTCTTAACAGAGCTATGCACTCCAGTGCAGTGAGAGCCAAACCGTGGAAAGAAAAATGAAAACACAGGCAAATTCAACAACAGTGAACCTGCAGAGACAGTTCACTCCATCTTTTTTCCATGAGAAACGGAAGGGGACGGAGGATGAACCTACATGTTTTTGTCCTGTGATGGATATTATTCGATCTTGATGCAATACATTGGACATGTGTGACATATTATTTATATACCTCAGCTCTGCTCAAGGTGAACTCACTTAGCGGCGTAATCAACTGTCGAAGTGGCTGGTGGAGGCGACTGAGAGTAAATTAAAAGAAATCAATTAGGAGAGACAAACCCGTGCATTAAATCTGCCCTGTATCTGAGGGAGGACACATGAGGAGAGACTCATTACGCAGGACACAGCGACGAGAGCAGGCTAAGCATGATGAAATATAGGAAGTATACACAACAACAACCACAGCACTAAGGATTCAAACACACATGAAGGTTGAGGATACAGCTCTTGTTCTTACAGTTTACAGACAAGGGAAATGATGTGGGGTCACATTAAAATAAATAAACGTGAGCTCAGAGGCCAAAATCAAAGCAGCCATGGGCCCAGAATGGGGAAGCAGCTCAATTCAGGTTAAAACATAATATTGAACCTAAGTGATTTTTATTTTGTTGCTACAAGCAACACATAAGAACAACCCACAATCCATTTCCAGTAAAAACAAACCAATCCATTTCATCCCCTGGGTTTCTAACAGGATTTTTTTTTTCCAGGATCCATTAAAGGGGCTATCTGTAAGTTTTCTCTGCCACTGGGAGCAGGTGATGGGGACCATCCCTTGACATTGCATTGACAACACAAGAGGTTATACTATACATTCTCTGAGCAGCGCTTGGGGCAGATTTAGAGCTAAAAATAGCTGCTATAGGTAGCTAAGTGAAGAGATGGACTCGGATTAGCACGCTAACATCAGTTAGAGGGAAATACCTGGAGAAGGCACTAAGAAGAGTTACACACTGGGTGCATGGTGTGAGCTGGACGGCTGCAGAACATGTCGGTTTTCATTTTGGCGGCCATGTTAGAGCAAACTCACTGTAGCCTAGCCTGTGTGACACGTGTGTCCCTCATCTCACCGTTGCGTCACTTGATGCCTAGAAATAAAAATGTGTTGCTGAAATCAATGTCTCCCCTAAACAAGCAAGTAAACAGCTGTTAACAGTAACATTAGCCATGTAGCAGAAGTAAAAACGTATCAATCGCTCTATTAAATATGATTTAAGCTACAACCCCATCAGGTCAGATGCAGTTTGTTTTCCAGTTCCTCTGTCAGTGATGAAGCAGTAAGCTCGTATTCCCAACAAGCAACTTTTTGTGACCTTTTCACCTCGGTCTGGCATTGATTCTGTCCACATGTTTACATCCCCCGGGTTATGTGTGAGACCTTTGTCATCCCATGGAATCAATAATTGACCTCTGACCTCAAATCAGTCCTGTTAATATGTGTTAATTTCTGGTATTAATGAAGCTCAAGAGAAAGAGTAATTGTAGGCGCCGGTCAACATAAGGTTTTCCTACATACATACATTACATGCCATTGTATCCAGGATGCATGGGGATACTGTGTTATTTTTTAAACTAAACTATTTGTTACAGTAACAATTAGGTGTAATCATTTAAATTGTTTTATATTACTTTGCCAATTGTAGGCTACTATTGTTTGCTTTCATTATAGAACAAATATGGCCACCAAATAATTTAAGTTGAGGAACAATCCTGACCTCAGGTTTTTAAGTTCATTTTAGGTTCAGATCTCTGACTATACGTATGTAGGCTACAGTACATTTGAACATACTGTAGGCTATATACTGGACATTTAAAGAACAATTCTTCACTCTCTTAATGCTGCTGCTGTCTATACTTGCCCCTGTGCATTATTTATAGTAAAACAGCTATGTCTCAAAAAAGAACTGATATGGAGCAGAAAAAAGGGGATGTGGGGGAAAACAAGTATGGGGTAGGCTGCAGCTATTATTTTAATGGTTGCTAAGATGCTGTTTTGCATCAAAAAGGTTAGGCCTACAGCCACTATAGCAGCTTAACCCAAGGGTCTTTCTTTCTTTGAATATTTACAATTCAGCTGCTTTCTCTTTTACATCGGCCAGTCTCTTGCCTGCTGATGTCAACACCATTGTGGCAGCAGATGTGACCTCTGACCCTCCTTCGGCCTCTGTGGTGTCCTGTCTCTCAGCAGCCAGTGCATGCAGACCCTGGTTCAGCTGTTTCACTACATCTTCCCTGACCAATGGTTGAGAGGTGGTATACACTTCAATGGTTGCATCGGGGTGTCTGCAGTGATTTCAAAAATATTTGTATGTGCTCTCAGAGTCAGAGTCTCTGAACTGGTCCTCTGGTGAGTCTGATTCACCTGCAGAGAAGAGGCAGAAAAAAGATGCAAATCAGTAGGCCTATACAGTATGTATCAACAGCAAAAGTGACAGTAATTGACTTGTGATTGATAGATTTATTGAGATTGAAGAAAATGAGTTTAGACCTAGAAAGACTTACCAGTTCAACCATCCTGTCATGGATGCTCTGCCACTCTCGGTTCTCCAGGCTATGGATGAAGGTCTCTCCAGTTTTAAATCAAAACTTCAGGTCCAGTTGACTCGCTGCGGCTGACGCTAGGCCGAGTTATATGTATCAAGTAAACTAGATTAAGATAACCCCAGATGAGGACAATCTTTTAAAACATATATATTTTGGGTTATATCAAACCCACGTTGAGGAAAAACTAAAAATCTGAAATTTTGAGGGTAAAGTCATAATATTATGAGGTCTAATTTTGAGAGGAAAAAAGAAATAACATTTCAAGAAAAAGTCATAATTTTCCTAAAGGACTGTCCTAATATTATGAGAGTGAGTTACTGAACTGTAACTAACTGTCCTGACTGCACTGGAAGAACAAAATGTTCTTTCCTTGCTCTGATATCAGGTGTATATCATGTAAATTGTCCAGGGTAAAATAAAAGAGCAATATTTTATTTTGAAAGGGGCTGTATGAAAGGGAAGAAGAAGCATAAATACAAAGATCCGATATAATACAATACTATATGCATTACTTTATTAATCTCTAAAGGGAAATTCATTTGTCTGGCCATTTGCGGAATAATTAAATGCCTGATGGCTGTAGGTACAAAGGATCTTCTACTGTATATCTCTCCGTCCTGCAACAAAGAGAGAGAAGTCGTCCATCACTGCCTCTTTTTTTTTGGTCCATCAAGGTGTTATGAGGTGGATGATCCGAGTTGTTCAGGATGGCCTCTATCATCTTCAGTGCGCATACAATAGATGTCTGTGTGTTAATATTTAATGTTTCTGCATCATGATGGAAATCTGAGATTTCTGTGATTCGGACATTAAAATTACATGTTACGTTTCTGCAGAATAAGACCGTGTCCCTGATGTGTGTGTGTCCATAATAAAAAAAAAAAGAAATAATATAAATATTTTGCATCATGTTGTGTTGTTGTAAATGTCACACACTGATAATAAGTGTGTGATAATAAGGGATACACCCACCTGGGGGGAGGCCAAGATGTTTTGAGAATTCAAAATGCCAACACACAGTTTTTCATGTGCTTATAACCAAAAATTAATAAAATATCAAGGATACCAAAAATGAAACCTAACACTGATTCACAATTAGTTTTAGAATAAAGTCAGGAAGAGACAAAAACATGGGACCACAGGTTGGACTTGAACACAAGATGCTGCAGTTCGGATGAAGTCTGAACAACACAATGACATTTTCTCACAACACACAGAGCTCATCTATCTACTGCTCATTGATAAACTTCTCCAAAACACTTGCAGCTGTAACTGGTTTGGTTCAATGTTACGGTATTGAGGAGATGACTTACAGGTACAGGTACAAATTGCATCCCATGCTCATTCAATACAGGACATCGACCCACGTGCTCTTTTTTGACCAAAGGGTCAATCACATGGAGACAAATGATCATTCATGCTCACAGTCACACCTACAGCTAACTTGTCTCTAATTGACCCAACCTACATAGAGAGGTCATACTGTAGATTCAAACCACACTAACCGCACCACTGCACCACTCAACAAATGCATAAAGTTGCACCAAACACTGTCTGGTGCCCACACCTGAGTTTAACACAATACACTGAACGTTATTCACCCTCCAACAGGCTTTTAACTGAGGATGTTTTAACTTGTCACAGCAGCAGCAGCAGTACAGGTGTGAATAATAAAATGAATGATGGCTGGAGTCCATTTAGCTGCTTTAGTTTCAGGGTCGGCCGGCTCTGTCACACTGTCATGGTGCACTGGAGCACTTTTACTGCGCAAAGGCATCAGTAACTCATCCGTCATTTGTGATGTGCGCCGGCTTTTCCTTCTGTAACAAGTGAAACTTCTCCTTAAAAATACAGTAGGCAGGGGTGGGGGCTTATCAATCTGTGAGAGTGAATAAACATGAGCTGGCTGATTGGCCTGGTTTCCAGTTGTAGATGTATGTACCCTCATAAATTTTACCATCAGCAGGCCAAAACTTTCACTTGACCAATTATTTTATTCATGACTAAATGACCCCCGTCAGTCTCAACTGCACTTTGTTTTAGGTAGCTAATGATAGCATGCTAACATGGTCAACTAAGATGGTGACTATTACACCTGCTGAACATCATCATGCTAACATTGTCATATGAGCACATTGATGTTAACATTTAGCTCAAAGGGATTCTAGTCTATATTTGTATTGCATTAATCAGTATGGGTTTTTTGTGCATCAGGATTTCTAGGCTAACAAGCCAGGGAATGAAACACAATTGCAGATTTATCTCTCATGCCTTGGTCTCTGGTGATATTTCCATACAATAAGTGGCCATTATAAAACTCATTTGAACTTTGCACTGCAATAACACCGGTAAATTATGCATTACCATCACCCTCACCCGAATCTTCCCCCAAATCACCGTGTTCATGATGTGTGTAGACTGTGCACCCGCATGCTTGCCTTGTTTCTTTTACTGCTGCAAATCCTATATGTGGCACACTGAGCTGCATGTGTCATTTGTATGCATGCGCACCATTTACACACGAGGCCTCAGGTCCTGCTCGTGGTGACAGTGAAGCATTAGTGTCTGGGGATGTCACTGCTCAAAAATCGTTAATGAAGCGAGGAACTGATGACTCTTTAAAGCCATCAATGCACAATTAACAACACACCACCATGTGTTGAGTTTGGTTAAAGACTCATTCACTATTTTTTTCTTGACCATATAAATAACAAGTGCACTGATATTCACATATAATTAAAGAGTCTTGCATTCATTCATTTTCCAAACTGCTCACTCTGTTAAGCTGGGGGCTGGAATCCATCCCAGAATGCACTGGGTGTGAGGCATGCACATGTTGCCGGTCTATTACATACAGTAGCTAACACACACATAGACAGGCACATTCGCACTCACATTCACACCTACAGGCAATTTAGCGTCTCCAGTGGACCTGACTTGCATGTCTTAGGACTGTGGAAGGAAACTGGAGCAGCCAGGGGACATCCACACAGACACAGGCCGAACATGCAATCTCCATAGAGACAGGACACACTCATATACAGTATACCGCAGTATACAGCAGTTAGCGAAAGGTGAGGTTTTTGTGCTCCACAAACATGACTCCCGCAATCCCATTTGATACTGAATCTGAGTGCCTTAATAATCCTGAGTTTTGACTTTTGATTGAATTATTCACACCACAATTTGTGCTTTTAATCACGGTTGGCTCAAAACTGGGACAGAGGTTGCATCCATTGGCCTCTAAACCACCTCCCGCTTAAAATCTATAAAATCAATGAGCTGGTTTTGGACACCACTTCTTTTTCCCTCATGATTGAATGTGTATGTGAAAAATATTATTTCAAATACATTACTGGATCATTACTGTTTTGCAGCACAGAGGCCGTTCTCTTCACCTTTGCCGCATAAACAAGCCCCAAGTGGATCAGGCAAAAAAAAAAAAATCCAAATGTTTTGCCATATATAGTAGGCCTATCATGTCCTCAACCAGGACAAAAAGTCTCCACAAAAAGTTTCACCTGCATCTGTCCTTCTGAGAAAACTAAAAACTGCCCCAAACAGACCACAGTGCTACAATTTTCCAATCTGTACTACTGAATATCATTTTGTATTTGCCAAATATGTAAAATAGAAAAAAAGAAACAAAAATACTGTTCATTAGTTCCTGAATTGAAAAAGGGGCAAATATTACACTTGTCAGCAGGAGTCACTTTGCGTCTTTATTCAGGAAATAGGGTATGAAAGGAGGTATATTCTCATAAACGCGCAATGTTTTGTAATCAAATCAAAAGAAGACACTCTTGAGATTTCTTAAATTTTGTTTTTGGACTGTCTCCATATTCAACAGTCCTTATCAAAAGCAAGACCCCAACTAAGAGGTGAGAGCTCTGTTAACAACCTGTAGTAGCAATGGTAAATACCTGATTTGATCCTCTTATTTTGCAACATTGTGTGCTATTTACCTTTTGGGGACTAATATATGAAAATAAATTAAATATGAAGTCAAATGAAACAATGTTGTATATTAGTCCACAAAGGGCAAATGAAAAGACATTAGCTTTCTTTACTGTATAAGCCTTTATTTGTAAAAAGTCTGTTGTTTGAATGATAACCCTTTTTATACCACATACTTGAACACCTTGTATTTGTAAAAAACACATTTTGTTCAAACACCTAAAAAAGCTGATTGACACTATAACATTAATTTGCACTGACAAAAAAAATACAACTTCATACTACACAAATGTTGATTCCATGAGTACTGATACTCCAAATGAAATCAAACACCATATTAAACAACTGAATCAAATAAGCGCTCAATGTGAACAAAACAATTACAGTACAAAAACCAAATGCATTTTTCTTCCAGTGCCAGTATATCGGATGAATTACATTTCCTTCTTATGATAAAACAACAACAACAGTAAGAATAACAATCCATAACAAATGCAACAAATACAATAAATCAGAAATGAACACAGAAATGAATAAAATCATTTACTAATTTATACTGAAAAATAAATGGGCTGTTGGTTTTGTGGGCTTTTTTTTTTCTTTTTTGTTGCCAATTTTTTGAATTCTTTTTTTTTTTATAAAGTATTGGAAAATCTTTCTCACCTACTGGTTAAACATGACAAAGTCTCCCTGCTTGACTCTTTCAAAGAGGGAGGTATACTGATGTGTAACTGGGAATCAGCACAGCTTCTTGCAAATATCATCATACATTAATCGACAACAGACCATAACCAGAGGCAACTTATTAAAGAGAAAATACAGGGAACACCCACTCAGTGTGCAATCACATGGCTTACGTTCAGATGCTACTGGTGAGCATCCTTTACATCCTTTGTAGTTGAACGGCGATTGATGTTGATGCTTATGCTGAACCTGATAAAACTACCGCATGCACTCGGTGCATCTATTCCAAACTGCGTGATTTACAGTAAATACATTTGTAGAAGTACATATTCATGATTCATAATGAATCACACCATGTCAACTTCTACTGTTACATTATTTTTTTTCCCCCTCCAGTTTTACAAACAGTTTGTTTCACAAGATTTATAGAGCTGGCTGTAAAACAAGTGCAATTTGAGCGTGTAAACACTGGATCTTTCTTTTCCTGGCTGTGGAGATGACTCAGATGGTGTGAAGTAAAAATATATGAAAATAAACCTTTCAAAACTCAGGTCATGCAAAACAAAACCTACAAGGTATACAAAATAATGAATGTACCAACAGAAAGCTCTTCCAACAGTGAGGAGTCTGTCAGCCGTGCTCTGGATAAAAACTGGCTCACATGGTGGTGGCGGTGGTCCACTCTTTTAGTGGAGGTCAGCCTCAGTGCTAGTCACACAACAGTTTTGTGTTCACAGGCTCAGCCCATGTTGCATATCTCTTTTTTTTCTTTTCTTTTCTTTTTTTTTTGAGGGGGATGGTGTAATCCCAGATGAAACACCCTAACATGAAGACTGGAGTCAACAGGGACTAATATGATTTATAACTTTGTCCAGATTAGATCCAGCTGGTAATTACGGCAAGATGTGAGACGACATCTAACATGGCGCTTTCCCCAAATATCAAAAAAGTGTTTAATCACATTATAATACTGGGTTTAATTCAGCTGAAGAGAGCCCAGAGACATTTGTGGAACTGTCAGTCCGGGAATTATTTTTCGACCGTCATTAAGCTAAATGCATTTAGTTCAGGTAGATAACCTACACAGATTTCTGTTGGTAGTGTAAGTGAGCAGCTACACTTAGGCAGTCAGCCGAGTGCCTCCATCAGGAGCACACGTAACTGTCTTATTGAGGAACAGGAAAGAACATCCCACTCGCCTTCTTAAGGCAACCCTGCTCCTCTAGCCTCTATAAGCCAGCTAGCCGAACATGCCTTGAAATTTTCTAAGCAGATTTGTGGACGATAAAGTGATTTGTTGATCGCTGAGGTAAACGCTGCAGGTGCACTGTGCTGAAATCTCCTGAAGAAAAAAAAAAAGGTTCCTTCAGATATGGTTAAGTGGGAAAGCTTGGCGAGAGGATTTCATTCAAGACAACACCATCCCATTTGCTGACAGTGGGGGGAAAAAAAGGCATACTGTAATTCCCAGGAAAACCTTTGACAGGCTTTGTGTTCGCCTCATTCCTACACGGGTCCAAGCTCAGAGCCACCAGAAACTCCTTCACTGTCAGAGGCCTTTGCGTTGATTTCTCCATTATTTTGTCCACACCATGTATTTCTTGTGTTTCATTTTTTAGGTTTCGTTTGCAGAAGTATGCCAATGCTAGAGAAGCTGTCCATGCCATTAGCAGTGAGGCTAGCTGGTATTACGAACTGCCATGTTTTTGTTCATGCATTAAGAACTATTAAGTGAAAGATATCATATTTACAGTACAATTCACATGTAATTACACATATACACTAGAGGCAAGAAAATTCACATTGAAATCAGTTCAACACTTTTTTTTTCTCCTCCTCTACTCCTTGAACATATGTGTCAAAAGAAATGTATTTTCTCTCTTGAATAAGCAAAGGTCCTAAAAGGAAAAAGCATAGAACAGAACATCCTCACAGCTTTTGGGATGAATGTGCTGATTTCATGTCCAGAAAGCAGGTAATACATGTTCTGAGTGAAATGAGTGGTGAATATATTTACTGTGAGCATGCTGCTAATGTTCCTCCTGTGTATGTTTGGAGTTCTTTAAAGATATGCATCAGCTATCTTAAAAAAGAAAAGAAGAAGAAGAATACCTGAATAAGCATGTTTGTGTTAATTACTGAATAAACATATCTCAGTGGGAATTTGATACTTATTGTACTAATGTACTATAAGGTTGCTCTATAATTGAACATGTACCACTGAAAATACTAAAATTTAGAGTTTCCGTTTATTCCCATATTATTGTTTTGTGGAACTAGTAGCATCCTCTGGCCTCATAGTCTGACTCAGCTCTTAGGAAAGATCCATCATATTGCCTTTGAACAGTTTGACAAGCTGTTAGTGTGCAGACCAGGATGAAATGTTGAAATAAATATATAAATAAGTGAGTTATTTTCCCATAAACTCTCATTGCTTATCCACTACTCTTCCCACCTTTCTTTATTCTTGTTTCTTTAAGAACGTTAAAGGACAGGTCTGCCGGAAACATCAGTGTGAATGTGCACATCAGTAATCAAAACCTCGAAAAAGTGCCTGGATACACTTGACTCAGACACCACAACCCACATCTAACATCATATACTTTGACACCAACCATGGAGGAAATCTACGCTACGGGAACGCAAACTGCAACATCAGCAAAAAATCATCACAGTGAATCATAACTAGCAATGACGTCACTGGAGCGGAGCATCTCACATTTTATAAACTAGAATTGCAGCATACATATGAGTTAAAGGGGAAACTCTACCAACTCCACACCTGCAGTGAGGAGCATATCTTAATAAAAAAAATGTTAAAAATAACAACAAATAAAATAAAATAAAAGCTTTGTCCATAGGGAGCTACATGAAGTCGAACCAACTGCCTAATAACCTGTCAGTGTCGGGTCTGAAGACTACAAGTTAGAAAATGAAAAGGCTCGAGGCTACATTAGCCGCTTCCAGCATGTCACACCTGAATCCCTCACAGAACTGTAAAGGGGGTGGGAGGGTGGGGGGTGAAGTTGCATTGTGGGTAATGCAGGCACAAGATTTTGACAAGAAAGAAAAATGAGTGGGATTAAAAAAAAAGAAGAAAAAAAAGGAGAAAGACATTATCTGGTTCTGCTGCATCAGTTTTGATCCTTTTTGTTTTAAATTGTCCGACTGTGTCTTGAGTGCAGTGATGAGTTACTGGGTCTTCACTAAGCTGGGGAAGGCGGCATGTCGAGACAACTGATGCTACTGTTTTCAAGTTCATTGCATTTCAGTCTTCAACTCATTTCTATTTGGCAACTTTTCCAGAACTTTGACTTTGTGCGCTGCATCACATGTGCCACTATTTTCTCTATGTATCACAGTTACACCTGCTCCAGGAGGAGGTCAGATTTGGACCCAGAGGCCATTTTCTCACAATGTCCGCTGCTAATTTAGCTGGTTGAGGCTCTTTTTGACTCATCATCACGTTTCACATGAACAACAACAATTTCAGCTTCGTCACATTTAAGACTAATCTCTATGTTTGGCTCAAACATTTGGACTCACAGTTGACTGAGAGACAGACGACAGATTGTTCGGCTGCAGACATAAGCATGAAGCTCAGCTCAGTTGTGTCTCCCTGTTTCTTTCGCCATCTTCCTGCATGTCAAGTCAAGGGGTGATCTTCTTTTTTTCCTTTTTCTTTTTCTTCCCATTTGCTTCTACTGAATGTAACGACAATGCATAAAATGGAAACAAAGAGAAATACTACAGTCTGGCCACATCACTGTACAAACTTCACTATGACTTATGGAGACAAATTGGTTTCTGATCAGTATTCCTTTTTGAAGACGTCTTATGCATACTATGCCCAGAGGGGAGTGGATATTTCTGATGATAAATTGATACTCCAGCTAGGCCATCTTCATCTCGTAACTCTGCAGCCCCTCCATCTCCCTCTCGTCCCTGTGTGTTTGTGCACAGCGTATGCCAATTCTCCCTCTTGTATTACTTTTGTATATTTCTCGGGGACGGCGCTGCGCTCGTATTCTAATGAGTCAATCACTTTCCTGCTGGAGGACTCAATAGCTGATTTGGTTGTGTAGGTTTTGCTCAGCGCCTGTTGCTCCCAGTAGGGCCTGTTTGTGCCTGAAGTGGAGACAACATCGAGGAAGATGCTGATCTGCACTTCAGCTGGAGCTAAACAGGCATGGGAGAGTTTATACAGTATATATATTTTTTCTCTCCTCTATCTTCATTATCATATCTAATGTCCAGCTTCGTTGGCGCACATCCCAAACTTTGTTGATTCTAAAACTCTTAAACACTTGAATATCCAGTCTGATTTTAAAATACATAAATTAATATAAAATCTAGGTCAGACAGTTTTTCTTTCCCTTTGGAAATGAACCTGAGCGCTGGAAATGTTGTGTGTGAATTTGAGAGCAAAACAAATCAGTAATGCATATGGATTACAGGCCTTTTGGTCGTCATTTGAATTCATGGCTATTTTTCACCCCCAAAGATCACTGTGTCCTCCCTGACCGGGCTGACGATACTGATCCTCGGGCTTCAGAGCGTTTGTAGGGTGGCACTGATTTGAGTTTGGGTGTGAAATGTCGAAATCTCTCTCTTTCTTCCCCACGTCGACTTCTGCCCAGTCGAATAATCCTGCCCTCAGAAACTGTGACTCCAACTCTGGAGAAATGCTCTACGAACAAAGAAATACTGTATACTGATTGACAACTGGTCAAACTGTGGGCGGATATGTTGACTCTTTCTGAATATTATACATGTTCTCACATCGTCACTGTGGAATAATTTCAAACGAATCACAAAAGCGATCCCCCCATGTCCTTTTAGCGTAATACGAAGCAGGATGTGACGTCAATGAACTCTGCATCTAAAGAGCATGTGAATCAATCAATAGGAGGAAAGAAACAGTACAAGTATACTTTCATGAGAATACTGAATGATAAAATGTACATAATGTTTTTTTTCCCCCAGACAATCAGAATGAGTAATGCATACCTTTGACTCTTTTATCTCATAATGCCCTAGCTCTAGAACATCTTCTGACACTCTCTGAAATCACAGTATTTTTCAAAACAAAATCATATCTACAATAATCAGCATTTGTTTTGTTACCCATAATGAAAAAAGGACCCCCTCCCTCCATCCCACAACCCCCCTTAAGACATGTGTCTAAAAATAACATGAGAAGAGAAAGTAATACAAGTTTTGCGTCGACTCTGGGCGAGAACGCGGCGGTCAAACATCCCATCCACACGGCTCTCTAATGGAGACCATTAGGCCAGAGCTGATGTCTGATAAAGAGAACGATATCACTTCAAAAAACCCAAGGAACAACACATAATCCAAACAAGGTTGCTGTACATTGTAGAACCGGAGATTTTTTCCGTGCATGTTTTCCATGGGTGGATGGGTTGGGGGTGCGGTGGGGCAGGGCGGGGTTTGTGTGAGAGTGTGTGTCTGTGTGTGTTTTCGTGTGGGGAGGTGGGGTGAGCGGCGGGGAGTCGGGGACAGGGAAGGGGGAGCGAACGGAGCGAGAAAGAGGGAGGCTGGGTGTCAAGGATCTCACAGCTGATGCCTGAACAGACAAGCCACCACTGATTTCATGAGCTGCGGTAGAGGATTGATTACAATAAGTATCAATAAAAAGTCAATGGGACTCTGAGACATCTTTTCTCTCTCAAGAGCTTTCACTTTCTCTTTTTTCTTGTTTTTTTTTTAGCAAAAATATCATGCAGTCTTTAGTTCCAAAAACCCCTGGCGGGATCTCTTTGTTTGTTTGTTTGTTTGTTTGTTGTTTGTTGTTTCAGGAGGAAAAAGAAACTCAAAGCCTTGAAATTCTTCTCTCACAATTATTCTTAAACATTCAAGTCATCCTATTAATATTTTGTACAACAGAAAGGTCCTTCAGATTTCACACGTGTATATATAAATATAATATATAGAAATATGCATATACATATGTTCAACTTGTATATGTGTATACATATTTTGGAACTGTATCAAAGCCAATTTAATGTGCTCTCAAAATATGGCCCATGATTCCTAGTGGGATGCACATCAATTCACATAGTACAACCAGTAGACTAGGTTGAAAAATCCAAAGGTGATAGGGAAAATGACCCGGGACCACTTGTCAATGGTGCTAACATCTGAAAGGTTTGGGATTTTCAACTTGAGCTTGGAGGAGCGTCGTCTTAGCCGACAGTTGGCCCGGCTCCGCATGGCGCTCCGATCCAGCGAGTGGTGGCTGAAGCCGTCTCGGGGCGCCATTGGCTTCCTGAATTGGACCCCGGAGCTGTCAAAGGACATGACCGAATTCCGAGAGTCACTGACGCTGCTCCCCACGTCAGAAGGCATCACTTCGTTGTTCATCTCCAGTGTGGTGAGGAGGATGTTTCCATACGCGTCCACCTGCGAGGAGTCGGGATAAACACTGGGAGTCAGTGAAGGGGGAGAGTCAAGCAGTAGCCCCAAGATTCCCCCTTATTATGAGTATTATATTAACCCCCCTCCCCCAAACTGTCACGCTAAAGCAAAATGCAGGGATGATATGGAATGTAATTTCTTTGCATGCATCAGAGATAGTTAACCAAGTTTCTTTAAACAGAAAACTACTAGTGAGTTAATCATCTGATTTTACTGTGAGGGTCTGGCCTACAGCTGATATGATTTCTAAATACATGTACCCCAACTTTTCTTTGTTCCTCGAGATACAGATTTCTTCGCTGTGTAAATGACCTGAAGGTGTTGGTTTGATACGGCGCGGAAATGGAGTCCTTGCAATGTGAAAGAAAAATGAAGAGAACATTAAAAACGGCTATAAAAATACTGGCAAATAAGCACATTTTCTTAGATTTACACAATGGAGTCAACAGGAACAACTTTGAGTAAGCATAGCATTTAGCACTTCACACACAAAAAACCAGGGTCAGGGAGGGAGGCTTCATTCGGTCTGACTCGTTCGGCATTTGCCAAAGACAAATTGTTAACGTGCCAATGCCTTCTCATCCCGAGCTTGCAAAGTTTTGTCTAATTTGGTTGGAACACGTTAAACCACGAGGAAGCAGAGTGAGAGTGAATGAAGCCTACAGCATAAACATAGACAACAACCTAAATAAGAAATGAGAATGTTTACACCACTGTTGAGCTAGATGAATCACTATCTCAATGAAAAAGCCTGTGCTCGATAAAAAGCAGTCAGTGCTTGAGGGAGAAGCAATGGATGATGGCTGGTGAATGCATATTGGGCTGTGGTGGCATCAGTATGCTTCTGGAAGATTACTTCAGGGAACGCTGGTATATGTATGTGTCTTTGGATTAAATGACTGTGGCTTGAAATCTTATGTGCAGAACATAGTTGTGTTTTTTACTTGAACTCTGACTGACACACAGAAGTAGAGTCAAAAGAGAGGCAGCAGACGAAGTTGCAAACCTGTTCCCTCAGGCGCTTCTCTTCGTATCTTGTGCGCTCGTTGTTGGCTTTGTTCAGCCTCTCATTGATTTTCTTCTGTTGCGCAGGGCCCCGGCCAAAGAACACGTAATTTACAAAGGCATATTCAAGCAGGGCCAGGAACACAAACACAAAACAGCCCATGAGGTAGACGTCGATGGCTTTCACATATGGGATCTTTGGGAGAGTCTCCCTAAGGTGGGTGTTAATTGTTGTCATGGTAAGCACCGTTGTCACACCTGAGTACGGCAGCACACACAGAAACAAACAATTCAGCATCAGACAGAAACGGCACTGAATTACACTGAAACATTTTCATAGACACAATCTGACAGACATTACTGTACTTCAGTGACATAGCATTGCATACAGTAGTATAGTATAAATGGTAGATTGTAAAAAATACAGTATTTTAAGTTAAGTCCTACATAATGTACAACAGCATTACTATACCAGCCAAATACACCAATATCATCATAGTATCATATTATTATTACTATGGATTTTGCTGTTACAGCTGGTTGTCTAAACCTACTTTATATACTGTTTCATTTACGGTAATTTTGTGTATTTGTACTAAAGTGTGAATCTGTAGACTATCAGGTACCTGAAGGTGTGGCATTCATAAAGTGTAGTTAAAAGTAAAATATTAAACAGTAAAGACTGGAAATACTAGTGTATAATTAAAACACTCCCGAATTGTAAATACAAGTGTGTTATGATGGCATCTGTTATTAAATCATTAGCTCATTTGTATTAGTGATTCTTCACCTATTCTTTTTATTCTTTACAATAATGGCACATATTTCATGATGCAAGCATATATTTGTTAATAAAACATGTTTTCTTTTTATTCTTTTTTAACAGCAGTCAAGTTCAGTCTGTTATTATAGATATTATAAAAATGATAAATTTTTTGTTGGCTTCTGTGTGGTACAGTATCTTAAGGTAGGTGAGATGTATTTATGATCATCAGTGGATTTAAACAGTGAGGAGTTTTAATAAGGCAGTGGTGGCTGTGTCTTACCCAGGGCCACTCGAGCTGCAGAGGCATCATAATTGATCCAGAAGGAGACCCAGGAGAGGATGGTGATCAAAATGGAGGGCATGTACGTCTGCAGGATGAAATATCCAATGTTCCTCTTAATCCTAAAACTCAGTGAAAGCCTCGGATATGAACCTGTAACGGAGAGCAGATGGAGCGATAGTTGAGAAAAGAGCAGGGCACGAGAGGAAAGGGGGCAAGAGTTCCAAACTCTGCACTTTGACAACACGCAGGGTAGTCATTTCTCCATTTGTTCAGATGGAGCACTTAATTTCCCCAAAGCGATGGATTCCTTTCCAGGGACAAGTTCGATTCCAATTAAACATGGCAGAAAGTCGCAAACACGGCAGATTTTTCTGCAACCCCCTATCTCAGCAGGCAGCTCCAGCATCCCACTGAGAATTGTCACAGAGAGCTGCTCTGCCTTTCTTTTGCACTTTCTCTGTCCTCTAAACATTACCAAAAGGGCATTTTAGAGGGGCATAATTGCAACGCGTGCCTTGCCATTACACTAAAAGATGGAGAGGAGTGAACAGAGTGTGGTTGTGAGGTGGCAAGTCATTCGATTTGCGCATTTTTTCAGTAATTTATCAGCTGTTTGTGCCAAGGCATTAATTGTTCCTTTGATTGCACTTTAATTTAAACAACCACAGCAATACAATACTGATCCAAAAAGCAATATAAACATCTAGACTGGACTGGATCCTCCAGCTACAGAGATATGTTTCAGGTTGTAAACTATACAAATTGCTCTAAATAATAGTTAAATTCTGTTGTATGTACTCTATCTAGAGTTTTTTGTCCAATATGTCACCAAAGAAAAAAGACCTGCGATAAGTGTGATGGTTTTAATCTAAAAGGCTGTTTGCCACGAGCAACACACAATGATGAATGACCTCATCATCTCCAGGTTCCTGTAAATCTTTTAATGAATCAATACCTTAGCATACATACTTCATCAAGCCTGAGACAAACGCCTTAGATCACCCAAGTACTTTGCAGAATAATGGTTGCAACAAATGTTCACAGATTTCATTAAACTCAAACATGAGACTTACACTTGCGTTTTACTTTTGCTGCGTGTGACACAAAGTTTTTAAATCATCCAGACAAACATCTTCTCTCGTGTATAGAGACCAGAAAAAGGTGAAAATAGGCCCAAAACCTGTCAAAAAGTGCAACTGTCCAAAATGTTAGACCTAATAAGAACTTTTGAGATCACTGCAGCGAATATGTTCTGGATTTGCTACATATCTCATATAATCTGTATATACACTGTGCTGGACTGGACTTGAAAATGTTCAATAAAAAGAATCTAAAAAAAAAAAAACTACAACTGACTTGGCGCAACTTCTTTCCTTTTCTTTCTTTCACAGTATATAACCCTGACCCATGTATAGCCTACATATCTAATTAATAGCTTTAAGGGATGATAATTGGCGTACACGACATTTTTAACCTTTACAGTAGCTTTTCACTGCAGAGCCAGACTTGCTGTTCCTGGCAGTTACTCTTTACACCAAGCTAAGCCATTCAGCAAACAGACATCTCTCTTCTTATCTGATTTCCAGAAATGTCAAATGATTCCTTTATGTAAAATTCACAATATCAAAATCTGGAAACAAATGAAGTATGAAATTCTGTATTATCTGTTGGCGCTATGTCAAGTAATGCATGACAGAGGTGAGTTAAATGTACAGCCATTTGAAAATTGATCAGAGAAAATACTAAATATCAATATTCCCAATTATCTTTTAATAGAAATACAGGAGATTGCATCATAAATACCGGTAGTGATGATGAATTACGCCAGTGAAAAGCCTCAGTTACTGTAAAGATGGGTGTGTGAGTCAATGTTTGATATCTTAGTTCCACGCTGCTTTTTTTTTTTTATGTCAGCTCACATTTTACAAATATGTGGAAATGGCCACCTACAATCTGCTGCACTGAAAAGGAAATTGTGTTTCTGCATGACCCAAATATAATCAGATTCCCCACAGTGACAATGACGTATTCACTGATGCTTACACTCGAAGCGGTGACGGATGCAGAGGTGACCAAGTAAGAATAAAGCTGTGTATATAGTGGACACTCACAACCTAATTACAAATGGAAACACTTTTTTTTAAATCTTACCTGTAATAAACCTGACTTCCTTTGACACCAAGCGAACATCCACAATGGAGAACTGAGGTAACTCTAACTTGTCCACACCCGTCACAGCCTTGTCGTCTCCTTGCCAGAAGAATACGATGTCATCTGTGGTGTATCCATCTGCGTAAAGTCAAGACACATTCAAGGGGAGAAAGAGAGAGAGAGAGGGGAAAATAACATGAGAGTGAGTGTAAATGTGATGAAGAAACAATGATTAAAGTTTCTATTTTAAGTCTGCTGCAGGAGTTTGGATAATGAGCGGGGGTCGCTTTGACAAATCACTTATTTTTCTAACTAACATGCATTATTACAGTCATTCTGAGCTACCTCACGACATATGTATTCTTGACTTTTGGAGCCTACTGCGCTGCGAAAATCTGTGACAAAAACAAACATGGCTTTATAGTGTTTACCTTGAAATTTAAATGGCGCCATTGAGAAAAGAAAAACACAGAAGAAAAATGTATTGTTTGCAATTCTTTGTTCCTTTGGGCACTAACAACGAAAATCAATTACTCTTTTTTTTTAACTGACTGCACACATCATCTGTTTTGTAATTATTAGCCTCTCCCAAATGGTTGGATTGTCCGTTTACAGTAGAAGTGCACTTTCAACAGTCTGCATGTCTACAACTGGGTGCTAGAGATGGCTCCGTCAGGCTGAACTGAGTACAGATTATAATGTGATTTAACATCAACCTGTGAAGCAACTCAATCATTCGCCATTAGAATATTGACCAAAACTTTAATTCTTGTATTTTTCAAGTCAAAGTTGCAGAGAGAGGAGAGAAATGAAATGTTTGGAGGAGTGATTCTGTTTTCTCCTGTAGCATCAAAGGAGGAGCCTGAAAAACACGACTTCTTTGGTAGAAAACAATCCTGCCAAAGACTTAAATCAGTGCGTTCCCTGCAATCACATGCTCCACTGTCCAGATTCCTGTGGTGTTACAATATATCACTGCATGCATTCCTTACCTGCGTGAATATTCATTAACATTGTATGCTGCTTCCGCATAAAATCAACTGGCAGCGCAATTGAGAGTGACCACAGCGGTAGATTTATGCCAACAGGCCAGTATGCATTCACTGCAGAGCCATTCCTCAGCGCGGGAAGTGTTACTACATTTCACATTCTACTGCCACACGTCCAGATCTGGATGGCATTAAACTCACCAAGGGACCAGGATTCATTACCATTAAATCTCTCTCTGAGGTTATAGGCTAAGGAAATGTGACATTGTCCATGAAATTGAAACAACTGCCTGCCTAATCAATCAAACTGATGGCCAATGTGCACGACCCCCACTAATGCAGAGCACTCCGTGAGCATAAACAGCAGATATTCTAGCAAGTTTTTAATTCATGGCATATCCATATTTCAGTGCTTACTGAAGGCCCTGGGGGTAAACACTGCAGTTTTATCTCGAACAGCAACCACAACAAATATCTGGCGTATTGAGCAAGCGGGGAGTGATTGATGAAGCGGTCAATGAAAATGATCAAGCAAATACAACTTTTAATTACACCACGAGCACATTTTTCTCCTGAATAATGATTTATCTAAATTAAAGCATTTGAAAAAAATAATGCTGTGAAATGACTGTCAGTTAAGTGCAGTAACTGCATTTCTGCACATTTCTTGTTACAGTACATCCCATAATAATCTAAAAAGCTCTCCAGCCGCTCTGGAGGAAGCGTTTTAAACACTAAGACAATAAGCCTGATGATGTCACCAGGGTCGTCTTGATTTGGGTGCAGAGATTACACATTAAGGACAGAAAGCCTCTCGGGCTATAAGAGTGGTCTCACTAAAGAAGTGCTGTTGGTTGCATTATGGGAAATGTAGGAGCCAAAGCTTTTGAAGCTTGACCCACACCTGATCTCTCCATCAGGATATCTTGGCCTCTTGACTTTTTTTTTTTTTTTTTTTCAGAAAATCCAGCCAGTCTGCAGTGCCCCTTTGACAGAATGAACTACTATATTATAACTATATTCTACAAATTAACTTATTCTTAAGTCAGTTTAAAGGGATAGTGAAATTAGTAAATAGTCAAAATGAAAAGTGCAAAATTGTGTAATTTGGACTATTTATTTTTTCGTCATCTTGTCTGTGAAGCTCAAACTGGCCACTTTCTTTATCTTTAATATAATAATACACTTTATCATAATAATCCAAATCCTTGTTACTTGCATTATGTTAAATGCATTAGTAGCTAGTAATACATCCCATGTATAAATTACTTATTAAAATGATGATTGTGGATGTGGTGAGTGTTAGGCAATATTAAACTATATTTATTCAGACATTGTGTGACACCAGTGTGATTTGGGGGTTAGGAACCATATTGCAGGTCAAGTAATCAGTTTGCCTTCAAAGATCCAGGGGTGGCCCGAACCCAAAACAGTCACACTGAGGGAAGAGTAATCAATGCACATCATTAAGCACCATGATTTCTTCCTTATTTCTCAAGGCAGTCATCAGGTAAAGCATCTGACAAATGGCAAACAGCTCACTCATGCCTCCTCTTAATTATCACACACACACACATTCACTAAAAAAAACAAACTTCAGTAATGGTCATATTTATGGTGATTTTAAAATAGTGATCAATCAGTTATAAAAAGCTCTCTGGTAGTTACGCTTATTGTTTTTGAGGGTTGGGTAAAGCTCAGTATAAAAGAAAACACCACACGCGTTCTTCTGCATTACTCACAGCTTTCAATTTCCAGGGTGCAGTTCTGTTCATCCAGAGGGTACCTCCTCAGGTCCATCATGCAAGCAGCAGTCGTGGTTATTCTAAGAAGGGAACACAGAAACACAACTGAGACTTAAGCGATACAGAGAGGTCAAGGTGACCACCAGCTCCACGTTTGTTCATGCAACACTTTTAATGCACAATGTGTCCACGATGTTATTTTCTGCCTCTGAACAGGAACATGAAAAGAGTTTGAGTTTGGTGACGTGTGTGATTCTGGCCGTCAGAGTCTCAGTTTGGATCCCTTCCGTGTTGGTTGTTGTTGCAAACTCCTTCTCTCCAAAACAAATGGAATAAGTGATTAAATCCGGTCAAAACACAGAATAAAGTTCACAATAAAAAAATGAATGTTCAATAAAATCTTTCTTCCGGCTAAAATACATAACAGTTAAAAACAACCAACACCTACAGTAAAGTGAATCACCAGTTGATGAAATAGTAATTATTTGACTGTTTTCTGAAAACATGCCATGAGTGCATGAACTCAATAATTCATGACGAGCTTTTAAGGCCTTATTGTGAAAATGTTTTTTCCAGTACCACATGTACGTATGTTAGTGCACACTCAGAGGTCGTTGACCTCTTAAACCTTTTAAGAATCATTAAAAGGGAGCAGAGACTCGGTTTGCGAAGGCTGAGAGAACAAATAATTGCTCTCTTATGCTAAGACTTTGCTTTCTGGGTGACTTGAACTTTTTTCCCCCTACTTTTCCAAAGACTCTTAAACATGATTCATTTTTTATGTTTCTGTGAGTAGTCTGGAGATGTCATTTCTTTTTACGTGGATCACTAAATGTTCAGCCTCAGTGTGCGGTTTTGTCAATGTGCGTTATTTATTGCTAGTTCTGAGATATGCATTTCTGCCAGGTAGCTCTGGGAATGATGTATGCATAGCTGTATATTAATGTCAATAAATCCAGCAGCCCAGCAAAACAGCTTTGGCTACAAATTATACTTGTACGGCTCTTTGGCATTTAACTTATATTTACCGGTGCAGCACATTTCGGTAATTACATTTCTGTGGTTCACACAGGCTGGTATGTGTTCATCATACCAGCAGTCATTCACTCACCACCCTCCTGTGTAAATGAAATAGAGAAATTAATTTTCAGCTCATCATCTCTGTGTCAGAAGCCAGCAGCACGTTCACCAAGAAAGCCTGATGCGTGCACGCCTGCACGGTGTCTGTCGGTGTGAGCATGTTTGATCCTGATGAGGGTGATACGAAATTTAAGCCTATTTCACATTTTGGATTCATTATTAATCATGTTTTAGTCAAAGCCACCGACTCTGCTGCAGTTTTACACCGATGCAATAGACAAATGTACACAGACATCTACAGCAGCTAATACATTAGGTAATACGCTGTTTGCATTGGATATATAATGCTTGAACATAGAGTTTATAAATTGGTCATGGTGGGGTGAGCCGAGTGGTGTTAGCGGGTAATTGGAAAACAAAATATGTTCTACACTAAAGCTGATTGGGCCAGATTAACACTCCACAATGTGGAGGCCTCTGGGTTTCATGAGAGCAGAAGGCACCGGGAGGATAAAGAAAATAATACATAAACAAAATGTGTGACAGGTATGTATTTATTATTCACAATGACACTGAGCTGCATTCTGCTGCACAAGCATTAAGCTAGTCACAGTGCATCCTGTGTTGCTCCGTTGTGCTTCACCTCCCCGCTGCCTCACACAGCGCTCCTCTGCTCAGAGCGTGTAGCAGGGCTACTACCCACACACACACTGACAGGAGGACATCCCGCCTAATCACATTATAGGAAAGGTCACATGGCAGTTACGATGTTCCACTTAAAAAAGTTGTGCTGTGGACGTTTGTTTTACTTAAAAAAAACTAAAAAAAACAAATGGGTGTTTTTTGGAATGGAACACCATAGGGCAAAGCAACGGATGGAAAAGTATCTAAAAAAACAAACAAATTCCAGCTCACACTTTCCTCCATCATCGGCTCCAGTCTTCCATGTCAGATCCTGCAACTTCCTCACTCTGCATCATTAAAAAAAATCTAAACAGACTAAAGAAATATATTTCACAGTGTCTTCAATGACAAACTGTAACATGTCTCAGAGACAATTGTGACTATACGGAGATCCACTGCAGCAAAAACGTACAAGGAGGCTTTCACATTCACATTTGCTTCATCAGTAGTGGATGCGTGGATATATTGATTATGCTTTTATAAGAGAATGAGAACTTAAAACAGAAACAAAATGTTTGTTGTATACAGCAAGTTGAGTTTTGTCGCCACTTTTAATCTGGGGTTAGTTAGATGGGTGGGGGAGGGAGATGTGTGTTTGTTGTTTATATAATGTGACTTGCAGCTAAATGAACTTCAGTGTTAAATAACTCACTTATGTGATTCATCATGTTATAGATTTAAAAAAGACAAAAACAAAAAACAGAATATATTATAGGACAAAAATCAAATCATTCAAACAATGGTTTAGATATGCATACATACAGCTAACCTACAACTACATGTAAGAAGAGAAAACAGTTAAAACTGATGAGCAGAAATCTCTAAATGAACCAAAACTGTTCTAACTTTGGCATTAAAAAGGGTCTTACTGTAATGTAGGATCCCATCATTCATAGTAAAAAGCTGAGTGAGAAAAGGTCCTTTAACTCTAATGACAATGACCTACAGAAGCTAAAGGTATCTACCAACCCAGCCTATGTAGCCTACTGTACTCTTACATCACTATCGAGCAAATGTGGGCCTAAAGAGTGTAATATGGTGAAACAATAAGTTCCAGTTGCATCTTACTGTAGAAACTATGAAGACATTTAAGATGCTATAACAGAGCCCAACCAATGTGCTGCTGGAAACCTGAAGCTGTGTGCGCTCTGTGATCACACACAGGGAGACATATCCTGTCAAGAGTTACAGTCACTGCTTTTTAAAGAAAATACCCGTGGTACAGTAGCGTAGTGAAGTAGTGAAATCGTGGCGGAGGCAGCGGCTCGGAGTAATGGACAGAAATGAATTCTTTGCCCCTTGGCAGAGAGAGGGAAAAAAAGCCCCACTACGGATAAAATTGACTTTTTATGTGACACTTAACAAGTCAGGAGAGCGTCATCATTGAGCAGGCACGAGCTGGGACGGCTCACAGCGAGGGCCTGGGATTTGGAAATGTCAGCAGATGTAGGTCAGCAACTTAGAGTCCCACCAGAGATGGTCAGCAGCAACAGCAGCAGCAGCAGCAGCAGCCCAACGCTCAGCAGTCTCAGCGCTGAGTCCGTTCCACAAGCATATGCAATATTAGCTGCTTAACCTTTGTGAGAGATGGAACTTCCTCAATGCCATTACAACGCAAAACAAAGGAGTAAAATCTTACAATCACATGTGCATTCCTCTCATTGTTCCAGGACTGTCTTGGCTCCTCTGACTGTGTATCATGCCAACAAAGCACGACCACTAAAAGCAGCCTGGAGGTGGATCCCTGGAAGCCCTGCGCTACAGACGGGGAGGTTTCTCAGATATGTGAGAAATAGTTTTGACACCTACACAGTCTACTCCCGTATCCTTCTCTGTCTGTGAGGTAGCTTGCTTACCAAACAAAGATCATTGTACTACACAGTGTTTTATCATAAACAGAGGGACATGAGCGAGCTGATTAACAGGAACAGGAAAAGAGAAAACACCATCTGGCCGAAGCTGAGCTCAACAAAGTCCACAATGCTCTCAGGAGTCAGGACACCGGTGCACTACAGAACTGGACGGTCCTCTCCCTAATGATGATTCAGCCTCTCATCTCTTTGGCAAGTTAGAAGACCTGCTCCGTCATGCAGACCGGGCTCGACACTTTCTACTGACGCCGACTTCTTTTATTGATGTTTGGAACGACTTTCTTTGTTTGCAACAAACCAAACTCTCTCCTGCACCACTCAGCAGTCCTCGGCCTCCTCCCTCGCTCCTCCCCACACAGAAATAAAGCACAGGAGTGAAATCTTACTACTGTATATCTCACTTACACAAAAATGTCAATTTATGCAACGTTTTCAAAAAGAAATTAGGTCTAGAGGACAGCAGTTGGCAGCAGATTCCCAGATTTGATTTGGACCTAGGAAACACACTACGAGATCCATCTTTTGATTTGCACAATCAATGACCACTCTGGGGGAAGGGAGTTAGGGGCAGGAATATGCACTCTAACACGCTATAGTCCATATGTTATAGTCATATATCACATCCCTGCAGTGGTGGGAGAAAAGCCCAACTATTTTCTACAAGAAAAAGTCAGTGCACCACATTAGAGATCCCTAGTGAATGTACAAAATATCCAAATGATCCATTCTGCAGAGAAATGACTTCTCAGTGACGTATTATTTTATGTGCTATATTCGATTATTAATATTGATGCATCAAATAAATGTGCAACATTTTACTGTTGTTGTATAGCAGTATAAAGTTTAGATCAGCCCCAACTCAGAGGCTCGGCCTCCTCCGAAGTGTCAATCTGAGGTGGGCATACGATAAATAATGAAGGTTGGAAAGAGGCAAAAAATCGCACTTATTTCGTAATAAAACAATAGTAACATTTTGTTTTTACCACTTTGGGTGGCTGACAATTCATCTGAGAGGAGTAACTAAGACTGGACCATGAACTGAAACGCTTACTCTGAAATGGAAGAGCTGTGTTGTCTGCAATTGTCAAACACCATTAGTGCATCAAAATTTTGAAATAAGCCGTTACCCTTCTCAATAATCCTGATCGCATGTTTGACCGATGTGGTTGCATGCCCCAGATGAGTTTCAAACCCCAGTCTTCCACACCGCTGATGACGATGCAAACCGTTTCGCCAAGAGGTCAATGACCACTTGGCAGTCAAGTTTGCATGTCTTTTTATGGTGCTTTTATAGTGAGTTTAACTTCAGTACCGCTTACCGTCACTTCACCTCTCGGGTCCCTCGTGACTGTTAAGTGTCTTTACCCGCAGACCTCTGTTACACGTGTTTTTTTTATGTAAAGAGCTAAAACATTGATGCATTTTGACTAGTTAAGCCACAGAATAAAGAGTGACGGTGCAGAGAAGGCATCACTCAAGATCCAACATGAGATCAGTGGATGAAAAAATTAGGACACAGTTGTAAAGCAGAGATAGTGTGAGCTTACACTTAAAATGAACACAAAAATAGAACTGGTTGATCAACACAGCGCAGCTCAGATACAAAACAGTGAAAGCTGTAAAAAAAAAAAAAAAGAGAGAGAGAAAGAGAGGGAGAGAGAGAGAGGAGAGAGAAACACCAGCATCAGCACATTTCACAGTGAGTGGATAGGTGAGAGCACAGTACAAGGTGCAGCAGTGTGTGTAATGTGATTGTCCACAGTTTGTATTCTACTGTGCTCATGAGAAGCACAAGGGACAGATTCAAACAGGCGGCCTTTACAAGAAAATGCATTTAAGACAACAGATAGCAACGATGTGAGAGATGCAACATTCAAATGTACTGAGAATACGGCGTAAAAGTTTCATCTGCTGTTCCTCAGAAAAATGTCCACACAACCCTTGGGCAAAGTCAAACATTTCAACAAAGCGATTTAATTACATGCTTACAGGAGGCTTTGCAAAGGTCCTAGAATCACCACTGCATGTAGATTACGCTGCGCCGCTAATCACTGTACACTGCTGCAACAATGGTCTGGAGGACACATCCAGGGGTTTGACACCATCTGCCATACACCATTACTGCAGTGGGTGATGATAACCGTGAACCCCTGTGTAGTATGTCTGAGGATGAGATGTTGGAGGAATGGCCGATGCTAACATCCTTAGCCTTCTGTGTCATGCAGGCACAAAGCCAGTGGAGATGCAAATGCAGGTGCGAAAGCCATTTTCTTCAGGTTTTTACGATGCCTGTGCCTGTGCGCGCGGTGCTTCTGTGGCTCCAGAGAAAGCTGCGTTATGTGCCAAGGTGCACCGAGTGGAGCAGCTGGGGGCGTTTATTCAGATCAGGTGTTGTATTGTAATATTGGTACTACTTTGGCATTAAAAGGAGCCTGTTTCCACCTGCTTCTATTTGGAGGCGGCACAAAAACGTTACGTTTTTCAGCCAGTGCACATTTAAAAACAATCAAAGTTACATTTTTATAACCCACACGTGCTCAAAGGAAATAAAAGGCCCTTGTGTTTAAATTATTTTACTCCCTGTGACCATCAAACAGCAGTGAGAAGGGGGGATTATAGGAGCTGATTTGATTGGCTGAACAAAGTCTTTATGCTGATGACATACCCCTTTTACCAATGATATATTCACATGGCTCCAGATCTTTCTTATGGTTAAACCATACTGCTATGGGACAGCTACTGCTGGACATCTGCTCACCACTTTGCCCATGTCCATGTGCAACTGTCCCAGACTGTATAGAGCAAATGTTAAAGAATCATTTAGTAGACAGACGTTTGCAGCGTTCCCCAGCAATGAGACAGCATTTTTACTCTGTTGGTAATCTAACTTGTGAAGGGTCATAACAGGGCGAGAAAGAAAAAAAAACTTTTTCCATCATATCCTCCTTTAGTGTCAGCAACAATTCAGTAATTCAGATTTTGTGAATACTGATTATTGCATTAATAATTCATCGCTTCGTATGATCTAAACCTTGTCACTGCCATTTCCTTTTATTCCTAGAACAAAACACATTCCTCGCTTCTTCGCCGCCATCAAACTACTTTTACTTTTAGCCACCCCCGAGGGATTTTAGATGGGTCCCTCCGTGCACATTAGACTTGACTGAATTGTCTTATTTGTCAGTGATCTGGGACATTCAGGTGGTGAGCATTTTGAACCTTTTTATAGTCACTCCGGGTCAATGAATCTTGGATTTCAAATCACCCCTCACCTCTTCCAAAATAATAATTTTTCTTGAGCCACATTTAGAAGTTTGCAGACTATTAAGTTATTAAATAAAACATCAAAGTCTGTTTATCGTTACCAAAAATAAACCTGTCATATTGCATCCTGCCACAGGACCAAAGTGCACATGGTAGCAGAGGTGTTCTTGTTTTCCTGGTGCCTCATGGGATCTACTGTTATCTTGTTTTTTTTCCACTGGCTGAAATACCGTCAGACGACAGAAGCTAATGACAAAGATCTATCTAATTAAAACATATCATATGTCTGAGTCTTTAGCTGTCTATCTCAAAAATCACCCCGCCCTTCATCTGTCAGTTACAGGAACGGCTAGTTTTTTATTTCATTTTTTATGTTCCTTGTCAAAAAATCATTCAACTCCTGTTTTTGCTCTCGATTTTTACTTGTGACACCACCCCTCCATTTTCCGTACCTAGTAATAGTGTTTATAGTCACAGCCTCTCCCGGCACGGATGGAATACTTCCCTTGTACTGTGTGACCATATTTTCTTTCGGGGGCATCATGCATGTTTTGCATTATTAAATGATTCCAAAAGTAAAATTAAAAAAGACATGAAAAATCCATTCTTTCTCTGTACTGAACCAGCTTCCATTTCTGGGTAAATCCCAGCATGCACTGGGAAAGGGGGAAACGGTCTGTTGCTGGGAACAAGAAGACAACTGTACTCACATTAACACCTTGGGACAGACAGTCCAGTTCACCTGACCTGCTTTGCACTGGAAGAGCAAACTGGAGATATGTGGAATATGAAGCAGCACAAATGTAGCTAAAATGTGATCAACAAGTATGGGATAATGCTAATGCTAAATAACGTGTAATGTGGCAGTGGAAGAGTCATCAAGTCAGTGTCACAAGAATATCTACCCAAAGTTTGCATTAGCTGCCGTAAACCACTGGTCGTACCAGATTGAGTTAAGCTGTAGCAGTGAAAGCCCTGAGTGCCCTGAAGTGAACAGCGCTGCCTTTTATTGCTCATGAATTCATCATTTCAGTTGTAAGAGGAAGAATGTATTGTATGAGTTCTTGTTTAAAAAGTCATGGAGTATCGTAACTCACATTATTTTAGAACAAAGTTGCGGTGATGCACTGTGAATGAAGTGATGATCTGACGCTGAAACCTTTTCCTTAACAGCAGTCTTTTGTGGTCCATGTCTGTCAATTTATGTTATTTTATAACAATACAACTCTTTTCCTTTTAGTAGTAGCAGTGAAAATGGCTACCACTGCATGTTGAGGTTCACCGACACCCAGCAGATACATGTTAAAATGGAGAGAACCAAAGCAGATGTGTGCTCGCCACATCCTGATGAGAACTGCTGTAGAAAACCACCGGACTAGACAAAGACCGTGTATGAAATCAGTGCACAACTGTTTACAAACGTGCTTACCTCAGCCCATATAAGACGGTGCCATCAGGGTGCAGTCTGATCATACGGTTCTTTACTGTCACGCCATGAAGAAAGGACTTCTTGTCATTAAGGAAGTAGGTGTCAGGGAGCCACAGCTGGTCTGCTACACGGTTGTCCAGAGTCAGGTTTAGGTTCAGCTCACCATAGGCCAAACGCTTATCCTGCCAGCTCTGCTGGAAATACATTGTGATGGTGTAGTCCTGGAGAAGAGAAACACTTCAATAAGTCACAGACAAAAACAACTTGGTTATACACAAGGTTATGAGTTACCAAAAAAAAAAAAGGTTTCTGTTCCTCTTTTTGTTTCTTGCCAGTGACTGATGAAACCAGACATAGAGATTGGAGTCAGAAATCCTGGATATGGTTTATTAT
Source organism: Trachurus trachurus (assembly GCF_905171665.1). NCBI lineage: Eukaryota > Metazoa > Chordata > Actinopteri > Carangiformes > Carangidae > Trachurus > Trachurus trachurus. The sequence goes on along the minus strand of NC_139903.1, from coordinate 11,671,479 downwards.
CGCAGGCAAAAAATAAACAGTTGTTGAACTGATGTCAATCCTAAAATCACAAAGGACACATAGTAACATAACAGAACAAGTGGTGCAAATAAAAATCACAGTGATATACTGTAAGAAATTAAAAATCCCTCCTTTTATCTTTACCACAAAACAAAATACAGAAGGCTAAAAGACAACTGATGAAACTGTCAGGAATAAATAAATGCATCTACATCAACGTCTACACCTCCACCTCAGTTTTTTTTTTTTTTTTGCAATCATAAAAACAAGTGAATGGGCAGCGAACCAATAAACACAGCTGTTCTCATGCTTGTGTGCATTATACTGTCACAGCACGAAGATATAATGTCTGCCAGCTAATGCATCATTGGCCCTGTGACCAGGACTCTACTGTTTACAGTGAGTGACATGAAAAACAGTGCACAGGCTTGATATAAAACCTACGCAGTACAAAATTAAAGAAAGGACTAAGAGAGATTTTAGTATGTCGACCACTTGTTGCCTCAGACTTTTCGTGTAATACAACTCACAGTATTGGCAGTCACACTAAATGGACTATGAGCACTGTATTCACTGTTTCATTTACAGGTTTTTTTTCCATATCAAGTGCAATGCAGCCTTGATACTTCAGTCCCATTGCACAACATCCTGCAGTACATGTTCGAGCAATATGCTGGATACCAAGTAGCCCTTATCTTAATTTATTAATGACACAAAGTGCGTTGTGTTGAAAAATGTCACCTGTGAACAAATGATTAAACACCAAGCTCCTAATGAGCACCGAACCATATTGTCGATAAACAAATCAATCAACCCCCTCATCAATTTGTCATTAAAAATGAACAATTTCCATTGCAGACTAAGGGAGGGGCACTTTAAACTGGTCTGAAAAAGGCAACAAACACAGACAATCTACTATACAGCAAGCTCCATCAAGTGTCTGCATTTTATGTTTTGTTTTAATCTATCAGAGCTATTTGTAATCTAAACCCTGATTAAATTTAAAGTGAGCACAATTTAATTATGAAGACTCAGCATCTGAAATCACAAGCAAAATCCAGAAAATACATAAAATAAAGTATGCTGTGACATGTGCAGGGTCATTTAATCACTCCAGACACAAAGCCAGACAAAGAAATAAAGAAAGACAGAGAGGGAGGATGAAAACAACACAAAATGGAAAACCATGTGGGAGGAACGAGCTGCACAGCGACTGACTGTCACACTGAGTGAAATAAAGAAAGTGCTAAGAGACAGAATGACGTCATCGCTCAGACTCCAGCCATATTGCCTTCCTCACTACTCACCCTGAGCCTCGAACTGCTCTCAAGTCTGTGCCAGAGTCCAAGGAGTACTGTATGTGTTGCTCTACTTCTTGCACAACACTGAGCGGATCATACTGTCACCGATCAATATTTCTATTTGTTGTGAAAACCACGGCTGCATTCATTCATTCATTCAAAAAAAAAAAACATCTTTCTCCGCCAACACAGGTCAAACAAGTCCCACAAACACCCCTCTAGCAGCCTTCACGTGTGGGAAGCCAGTGAGGGATCATGGATCTGTTGGATAAGGCATCTGAATGGGTGTGTGTGGGAACTGCTGCAGGCCTTCAGATTTCAATAGTAGAGTTGGCAGAAGAAAAAAAAGACCAGACAAGAACTTACCATGTTTACTTCTGAGATGGAGTCGATGCTTGCTATGTTGATGCTCATTCCTACGATGACTGGAGGACCTGAGGACACAAAGGACAATGGTGTCACCTCAAAAGTACAAAAACAGATCACATAATTGGACAGCTGCTGCGTTTAGATAACTGGTTTATTTTTTCAGTTTATAATGGAATTTCGGTTATTTAAGTTCAATGAAAATTCTTAAATGGTGCAGTTGAAGTTTAGATCACCAAAAACTCATCATTCAAATTAATCATTTCAAATTTAAAAAAAAATCATTCTCAAGGGTGAAGAAATTGAATTTTTCTATCTTTCCTGCAAATGAAGCACTGAAAATAAGTGTGAACAGTTACAAACAGTTAAAACACTCTCTGCTACAGCACTGTGCTGCAGGAAGAGGACGCACAATGGTGAAGCAAGATCATTATGGAAAACACGAGATGACCAGAACCAAGAGGCAGGAGCAGCAGAGTCTCCAGATGAACCCGACACATGGTGAAAACGAGTGCAGCACATGCTTGGGAACTTCTGCAACAAAACTTAAATGTGTTCATCTGCTAGAGCATGAATTATATTCAATTTAGTTCATCAAAAACTACAACAATTCTTTGTTCTTTTTATATATATATATATATATATATATATATATATATATATATATATATATATATATATATATATATATATATATATATATATATATATATATATATATTTTGTTTAATTGTTCTCTTTTAATTTTAGAGATATTGATTTGTTGAATTTTGTCAATTTAAATAACAGCAGGGAAATTAAGGGTGTTGTTCATCTTTTGACCAGTAGTGTATATTCACGTGTTTCATTACAGCGCTGTTGCAGTGAGAGCTTTAGGGATGTACTGCACCTGTACATGCAAGGTCGTTTTTTCCCCTAACACATACAAATTGTTTCCTCACATTAATCCACAATGCAATACAGTTTAAAGGCCAACATCAGATAGATGATTATGCATCATCTCCACGTTCAACTATACCTGGGAAAACGGCACTTTTAAGTACAGTACTTCTCTTATACAGTGGCTACTCTCAGTGTACAGTGACAAAGCAAATTCAGATCTGTTCGTGCTGCTGCTAGAACAGAAAGTAAAGATCAGTTCCTCTGAGAAGCTTATGAAACAACACTGAGAAAATGCACTCATCCATACTAATTTGTAGGCTATAGCAATTCATGTAAAGGAACAAGAAGAACAAACCTTGCCTCATTTACATGATTACGGTACATGCTGTAGACATGTAAACAGCAATGCACATCTACTCCCTTACATGTAAACACTCAGACCACTTCAATATTCAGACAAGTTCAGGTTTACATGGATTATCCATTCACAGTGCCCATGTACCCCGCAGTGGCTGAAACCAGTAGCCAGTGACTTCAGACATAATGTGAGACTGTACGATCATTAATAGCAGAGATAAACCTGTACAAAACCACTCAATTTTAGGAATAAATCAACTGATGAAGAAAGATGCACGCTTACACTATACTTAATAAATACCACGATAGATTTCCATTCGCCATGTGCTGGGGTATTCCCTGCGCCTCAAGCTCACCCACATTTATTTAGTTTGCTGGTGTCAGCTCTTTTCAGATTATCCAAACAAACTTTGGAATATCAGCACCACACTACAACCGCAGCTCATCTTTGGTCAACACAGACAGCAACACCAGGGAAGCTGGATGCAGAAGTGCTGGAAGGGCTGGAGACTAGACTATGTTTAAACTACACACAGTGTAGCTTGTTGTTTTTGTTTCTCTGCTCATCGCTCGTTTCTAGCGAGAAGCAAAATAAAGAAACTTGGCACCCACCGCTGGAGAAGCTGTTACCCTGGGCAGTGGTGTTTGGAAATGAAGAGTACGAGTCTTATTTTTTTTTATTTTGACAATTCCTTCTCCTTATGTACATCTGTAGTCCTTAACGTCCTTAATAACCGTTCATGTTCCCTCCCTCTTTGAAGAACCCCGTCAGCCTATCAGGCCTCAAGATGTGAATTGCTGACACAGATAACAGAAACAGCAGAAACATTGCAGTGACTGGTTCATGTGGAAGTGCTGAATATCCAGATAATGTTCGATGGGTATTATAGTGGAAATGACATTAGCATAAGGATCATAAACAACACAGAAAATGGCTCTACTACAGTGCAGCCCTTATTGCATCATATCATCCTGCTCACTGGGAACAGAACCTATGACCTTCTACTGATATGAAGGATGGGGGATGTTTATATGTGTGTGGGTTTGTCCTGCTCCAACTCTGTCTGCATCCTTTTCACTGACCTCCCTAAATCCAAAGGATGAAAAAAGTAATATTTGTTCTGGAGCATCTTTTTAGCTCATTGACAATCTTTTCTGCTCAATGTGACTGTAATGATCAGAGAGGAACCTCACAATATTAAACCTATTTTTGATGTTCAATTTTTTTCATGTTGACCAGGTCACCGGTATAGCATCCTTATATAGTTTGTATGTTTTATGTGAAAACAGCAGGTTTAGATACAGACAGTTATGGCTGACTCATTTCTGTGCTCACCTGATGGATAGGCTGCATGGGTTCACAAAAAAGACAGAGAATAAATGTAAAAAAAGAAAAAAGATAGAAAGCCTCAAGATCTTATAGTCTTCTTTAACTGGATCAGATCTACAACCTCGACTGAATCCTCTCAAAATACAAAGCTTTGAAATGCAAAAAGACTGAAAAAGAAGATTGTGACAGTAACTGTAGACAGCAGGAGTCACGGTGATGATTATAGGTTGAATACGTATCAGAGCTTATCAGAGCGCATAAAGATTTACGACGTATAACAACTCCTAAATATAACCCTAATCTGTCCAAACGCCTCCACCACCCTGAAATAAAGATGAGAAGAGCAGGACAGGGCTACACAGCTTTACCTCTGATTATTGGATGTGTCTAAAAATACAGTCCAATCAAAGCTGTCAGTCTGCACTTTACCCTCCCTGACTATAGTCTTTATCATTGTAATAACAGCACCGACTCTCGCCACCTAAAGTGTGGAGCTCATTGCTAGAAACATTAGTTTGAACAAAGCATTTCATTGAGAAATGTTTATTGTCAGACACAACAGGATCTTTGTCATACTGACCCGGGACAGAGCTGTTGTGATGCAACTTACTGTAGCTGTACTGTCACATTGTAACGTCCTGAGTTTCAGTGGCAGCTGAGTTGTGGGCAGTTTGACAAAAGGACACAGTTAGTTGACTTCTCCGGCTAATTCATGATTCTCAACATATCAGTTGTCTAAACAGGCTTGTTACTCATAAGCTTTGTGAGCTCTGAAGGAAACAGTGGACCATCCTGTACTTTCCTTACAATCCTGAGGTATTAGCGTCAGAAAACGCTGCCCCCGAAGCCTGAGGGCAGACAGTCGTGCCTGTGCTCATCTATGACATCACAATGTAAGAGACATGTACAATTTCTAATGTAAAACTCACAACTCATCTCAGGTTAGCCATACTGAGTGATAATAGTATAAGTCTATCATGAAAAGAAGTTAAACTGAACACTGTGATGTTATGAAACTGGCTCAGATCTGTTACTGCTGTTGGGGTTTATATCCACATCTCTAAATGGCTCAGATCAGCTCCTTCCATGGGGCCATTCCTGGAGGTTTTGGTTAATTATGATGTTTCTCTTCAAATACTGGGACTAAAATATTAACCAGCACTTGACTGAAAAGGCCCATCTATCCTCTTTCTTATATTCTGTAATCCTACCCTCCACCCCCCGCTCCTCCCACTACCACTAAATGCCCTGAAGCCTTGTCATATTCCCTGACCCATCTCCCATCGCTTTCTAAAAAAAAAAAAAAGGGGGTGGAAATGTAAGGCCATTTTCCATCGCACTTTGTGAAGGCAACCAGTAACGGTTTTCCCCAGAGATGTCAAAGTACATTTGTTCGCTAGATGAAAACAGAACGCACCAAATCTCTCTCTCTTTCTCTCCCGCTGCATATTTTGACCCTGCTTTAGTGAAACAGCAGCATTCACTTTGTCACCACAGCTTTCTCAAAATAAAACTGCTACCTGCACTTGCACTTCACAAGTTGTGAGAGGAACAATGCTCATCTATAAAAAAAAAAACTACTTTACATCTTTAAATAAGCACGTCTCTGCTCATTTTCAACCAAGAAAATGCTTCAAGTATTTACAATTTAATTCTTTCAAAACGCTAAGAAAAGTCACACAGAACTGCAGTAATTAAAGATGTTTTTTTTTTTTGTTCGTTTATTAAAAGTTGAATTTAATGGGGATAAAAAGAGAAAGTGAGAGAAAGATCATAATGTCCCCAGGCAAAACATATTATCTGTGAACAATTAACAGATCAGTGTGTAACTTCTTTTCCAAGAAGCCACTGAACGTGTGTCAAACACGCTCTGGTCATCCAGCGTCACAGTGGGAGCATCGTCCAACAGATGTCTGCTGATGGGCTGGATATAGATGTGGTAGGTAAAAACAAAACAGAGGAAGAAATAACATGCAGTGATCTTTAATTATCTACCAGTTTTGCCTCTTGACCGTGTGTGTGAAACTGTGGCACATGGGCACAGGGACAGAGCTCGGCGGCTACAAAACATTTGCAGCATTTTGACATAATGAAAGGCGCCCTGTGTGTGTTTGTTGGTCAGTAGTGGTGTAGCACAGTAGGCTAATGGTTACATGTTCCGCCAGCATGCACATGGCAATGAACATGAACACGAACAGACTACAAAGGGTGTTAAAGAATTAAAAGCACTTGTGCACTAACAATGAAGGAGAAAAAGATGAATATGTGCAAACTTAAAGTTATGGTTGGTAATCATGTTCAGAAACATGTTTTGTTATACTGGTGAAATGGTCCTTCTATCCTGAGAGTAAGCAAAAGGAACGAAATTAACCAGACCTCTGTGGCAGCTGCAGGTCTGACAAAACTCTGACCAATCCATGCTTTTCGCTCCGAAAAGGAAAAACCAATCAGATGCCTTCATGTCTAGTTCTGTCTACGCCCAATCAAGCTGCCGTCTCTCCCTCCTCTCACGTTTGCGACCAGAGTCTTCACCTAAGTCTGCAGAAAAGCCACACTCCAGTCTGATTGGCAGCAGTGTAACTCTGGCAATGCGCGTTGGGTGTCTTCACCTACGTCCGCGGAAAGGTGAAGGCGTGGCTTCAGGGAGAAGTCTGAGGAAAGGGGCTGGGACTTTTGACCTGTGTATTATCAAAATGTGGCCTGATAGAACCGTTTTTCCAGAATCTCCAACCTTTAAGACTAAACATCATCACTGTATCTGTGAGAGCCTTTTTTCCCATTCATAAACTGATGGATATAATAACAAGAATGTCTGCACATATTTAATAGCTCATAAGAGCTTTAAGATATGGTGAGATTGCAGCGAGGCATATACGTATATGAACACTTTCATTATGCTTACGTATATTCTTTGTCGACTTGAGGAGAGGACTGACTCTTAAAGCTATGGCTGACAACCTGTTAGCTTAGTTTTAACATTAAATTGTCCATAGGTAACTACATCTTCTCATACCAACACCTTTAAATCTCTCTTAACACATTTTCTTGTTTAACTCATATTGGGGAAAAAAAATCAAGCATAAAAACAAAACAAAACAAAAAGCTGCAGTTCGACTGAGGGTTACATGCTGGGATATTTGGCCATGAGCAGTAAAAGAAGTCTTGTCCTCGCCGTGAGGTTGCCAGGCAACCAGTGGAGACTTCAGGTGTTTAACACTCTCAACAGTTATCTTTCAACAAAGGATGACACCCCACGTTTCAGTAACATACTAATTATACTATAATTACCTAATATTTTCTGTAACATGTAAGTAGAAATGATTAAACAGTTAACCTCTTCCGTCCTGCTGCTGTTCTAAGTCTGTTGTGAAAGAAGATGTACAATTTTACACTGTGAGTCATTTGTGTGATGACATTTTGTGCCACACATCTTGTTGGAAATGGTATTACCATGGCAACAAATCCACTATCCAATTGCTGAATCGGACAGGTATCTATCATGCAGAAAGCTTTTTTTTCTTCTTTTTTTTTTTAAAGCCTGCAAGAATGATTTGCCATTTGTTACTTTGACTTCCCATACGGCTTATTTGGTTGTTTTTGATTCACACGGTGAGGAAGAACACTCGAAACACACCGACTTCCTGTCAGAGTGAGTGACCAGTAAAACTGCAGCTGATGTTTCTACATGTGTCAACACGAGGAGACTGACAGTCTGCTAACAGGGTATTTGATAATTGGGTGTAAAAAAACTTGACTATCTTATGTCAGTAAAGCAGCTGGGGTGTTTTTTCACTAGTCATTCATGCTCTAGTTTTCTTCACTCAGTTTGAGCAAACAGGCTGTTTTGGGACTGTGCTGACTTAGTTAAGCTCAGGAATATGTTTGGCTAAGCTTGCAGGTGGTTAACTTATACCTAATTTCAGTTCATCTGAACAGATTTATCAACACATAGCTGTGTGTGTAACTTTACCTGTAAACGAACCCACTGAGACATGTGAACAAGTAGCTGTCATTACAAAATCACACATCATTGGTAGGCTACAATACTAATTAGTTTGACTGAACCTTGCAACAAGCAGAACTAAATGACCAGTTAAGCATAATCTTAAAAGCAGCAGGTCATGATTACATAAAATGTCACGTTAAAATGCCAAGCACTCTTCATACCCATAATAATCTTTCAAATTGCTGAATGATACACTCCCCACAATGCAGACTGGTGGATTTGGAAAACAGCTGCTTCCAAAGACCGAGTCCTTGATGTTTTTTTCTTTTTCTTTCATACAGTATATCGACTAAAGCAGGTGAAGAAACTATTAGATTTTGGCATCCTAATGCGTTCTCTCTGTTTCTTTTCTCAGATTTTGCTGTAGATTGTATATAAAGATGAAAACAAATTCATAGAAAAACAACCCCCAACTCATAGTCAGAGATCAAATAAAAAACAACATATAAGTTTAACAATGTTTCTTTGCAGGGCAGCAGCTTTGAGCTGTCGTGGACCTAGTTCCTCTTACTTTTGATGGAAAAATGTCCTTTTGTATTGTCTCCATACCTGCAATACAAAGCTAAATGCTGCAATATTTGCATCACATGAAAACAGTAAACGATCTACAGTAAATAACATTTCATGACACCACAGTTCGGCTTGTGATTGGATGAATGGCCTGGATTGAGGTTCATTGAACTGTTAGTGTTTGCGATCACGATAGCTGCTGTGTCCAACGGGTTCACCAGATGGTTCAAAAAACCAGTCATGCATCTTTGTGCTCATCATGTTTTCACACCTTGTTGACAGATGCCGTTGTTGTTTTTATTATTATTTCTTTGGTGTAACTGTCCCTGTTCCTCCTTTGTCTATTATCTGTGTATAGCTGTCCTCTTGACTCCAACAATGTGTCGCCGCATTCAGCTTCCAGTCTGACAGTCTTATCTAGCCTCAGGGCAAACAAGCTAAACTGATGTACTGGGCGGCGGGGGCTGTTCTAGTCAATGTTTTCTTTGGTACAAGCATTTCATAGTAAAACAATAACAGTTCAGTGTCGGGCAGCGGCCATAAGTTTGTAAGTGGTATTCCAACTCCAACTGAGGTCTCTGTCGGTGTTGTAGAGATCTGACAAATGTTTCAAGAAGCCATTCAGTATTTGACTGTTGGGAATCAACAAGGTTTACAAAGCAAGCCCAAGTCCTACACCCTGACTGTAAACAGTGCTGCATCATCATACTGTCTAGTTAATGCGACTGTTAATTATGGACTGTCAACAGCAGCCAAATCTCCTATTCATAGCTGTTCCTCACAAGCTGTATACAGTATGCCTCTTACATGATTACAAAGCATCATTAAAGAGTGAGATTTTTCAATGGGAAGTTTGGCACGAGATCCTCCACAGGGAACACGCAAGATACACCACAACTGTGCTTACACTGGCATTTTCGTTGGACTGAACACGTGAAATGTGATATAAGAAACGTTCGCCATGTGGACAATTGCAGGCTTTATCAGATGTAATGGGAGTGGGGCATTTGTGTGGTCTGTGCAGAAAAGGCGAAACAAAGGAGTACAGGTTTGTGTAAATCCTTCATCAGACTGATAACACTCGGTATGCCACACACACAGAGAAAGTGTGTGTGTGTGCATGCGATGGAGGATGAGACTGAGCCAGAAGGAAGCAGAGAGGCAAGACACTCTTTAACCTCATGATGGCTCTGAAAATAAATCACATGTGCACATGCAGCAAAAGCAGGTATAAAAAAGGGGAGAAAAAAATAAGATGAACAATAGAAGAAAAGATGGATTACTTTCTCTACTCGTAAAAATGCTTGATCAGCCAGATATCTGAATGCAACCACAAGAGGGCAACATAATGATATCCCCCTCACTATCTTCGCTGCTTATAAATTGGACATTTTAATAAACGAAGCAGCATAAATTACCAGCAAACAGGTGCTGAGATTAGGAGCTGACTTAACTCTTTTGGCATATCTGGGCCGATTCTGTACTTGTGCCAAGAATAATGAGTTTTCAGCAGGTGAGCAGACACCTCGTTGCACCCCACACCCACAGCAGCCGCACAGGAAATCTGATTAAAGAGGCTCCTTAAGGAAGCGAGACATTCAAAGACATGGCTGTAGCAGAAATCACATGTGTTGCCCCCACCTCCAAACCAAACCAGTGAAATCCTCACGGTGTTTACATTTCATGTAAATACGGCCAGTGTGAATATTCATTTATGCCACAAATTTCACTCCGGAGTGTGAAAACACATCAAACTGGATGAATTTCATTAAAACCAAGGATAGCGTTGTCATATTATTCTACAGATCCTGTCAGTTGTAAAGCCCTCTGAAAACAAATTTGCTGGACAGCAAAGAAAACACCACTCTGCCTCTTATATAAAAAAAAACTCTGATAATCAACCCATTGCCTAGCAACAGTGGGTTCCATAGCAACTGTGCAGCATTTTCCCTACAGTGTTGCAAAAGAAGCATGATGATTTATCCAGTCGAGTCTGTGTTTGCTTTTGTTTTCAATGGCTGCAGCAGCTCTCATGAAGCCCTTTCCTCGAGAAATTAACAAACAGAACAATATGTTGCGTCGCACAGAATCTAAAAAACACAAAGGTCTTAGTCAGTGCTCCCATCTTGGCACCCAGAACAACCGCAGGAAAAGCTTAGAAGACCAAAATGTGTTGACAGGCATCGACTGTGACCAAATAAGTCACAGACACATAGTGAGATTGACGCCTTGAAATTCAGTTATTGAATACAGTGTTTGTGGCAGGTCTAATGAATTCAGCTGCACCGTCGCACCGGTTTCCAGGTTATTACGTTGTCCTCCCTGTTACATTGGGAAGAGAACGGGCTCTGAAAGATATCAACCTTTGGCTCTGATGAATCATAACCTAATCCTTTCCTGTTGAACCATTTTAAACCTTCATGGGTTCAAATTAAACATACAGGTTAGATTAATAAATCATTAGATTATACCAAATCTTGTAAAAAAATAAAAAAAAATAATAAAAATTATGGGCAACAATTGCACAACATGACAAAAATAATATTAGGCTAATAGAAATGGTGAATGATGCTTAACCGCTCTTCGTGTAGTAAAAGGACTTACATACAATATAGATATTGTAATACAATTATTCTTATTATGTTTGGCAATTTCTAACAGTATATCACAACATATGGCTGGCACACACCTACATACATCAACCATACATACTGTACCATCTATAGGCTGGTTACTCATATATGCTATCTGAGTAATATGATATTAAACCAAGCTATGAACCATTTGTTTCTCAGTTTCTATACATTACTGAATGATGCAGTTGAGAATGTAGATTATTTTCATGAATTAAGGTATTTAGATCACTACGGGGAACTACATGTCTAAGATCAAGATTAAGATTAACTTTATTGTCCCACAATGTGAGAAATTTGCTCTGGGCCATTCGCCCATGCTGCAGCCACAAGTAACACAGAACATACAATTACACACGTTCACATACAATAAGTATGCAATAGTCGGCTGACTTTATTCTTCCTGCACCCTCAAGACCTTCAATCTCCCCACAAAATGAGAATCCCTGCATTCACTGCGAAAACATTTTGATATTGACTTCACTGCTAAATACTGTTTTTTTTGGTGTTTTTTTTTACAATTTGAGGCAGAAGGTAAAGTTAGCTAAGGCACCGGGTCAAGTTTTGTATCGCTGTGGAAGCCCAGTGATGAATTTGATTTCACTACAAGATGACAACACTTCACCTCCAGAATTTCATCATCTAATAAATATTCTTCCATGTTCTATACAGTACGTGCTCCCGCTTGGCATTGCAGAGAGCTATCGCCTACATCCCCAGCATGCATTAGGTGTGATGTGCAGGTAACCACCAGTCAATCACAGGCTTACCACACATTCACATGAACACAGTCTATTCAGAGTTTCCAGTTTACCAAACCAGCCTGTCTTCAGTCAGTGGGAGGAAACTGGAGAACACAGACGACACCCACACAGACACAGAGTGAACATGCAAACTTATAAATACAAAGATTCCACATTTGAACAGATTGGTGGACCAGATCCAGGAGCTTGTTGCTGTGGGGCGACAGTGCTAACCACTGAGCCGCCATGACACCCTTATAAATATTCAAAGCCGTTTAAAAAGTTGCCTCACCGACACACAATACCTCTTCAGGCAAACATATCGAAGCCTAGCGGAAAATGTCTGTGCAACTGTCTCCTCCGACATACTGTAGCCCCTTGTACGACGTTCAAAATAAAATGCTTGTTTCCTCTGTGGCAGTGAAGCAGGATTGGAATAGTAAAGTATCAGTGTCATTTGTGTACAATATGCATCATAGTTTATACGGTGAAATGAAGCAGCCACTTTTTGTTACTTAGCTTTTAAAAATAAAGCAAAATTGAATATTTCAAGCAAGAGAGAAAAAAAAAGTATAATATTATTTACTGTCTGTATTCCATGCATGTCAAAATTTAAGACTCTGTATCAAACCAGGTTTAGGTCTTTGCTTTTAAACAGATTAAAGTGGTGTTTGTCTATTGTACAGTACAAAAACAGAGAAGATAATTAATCAGGTGACTGAAACACCAGACTACACAATTTAGACCCCAAACCATCCCAATGGGGTTTTCCTGATTAAATTAAGGTCAGATGGCATCAGTGCAGCATTCACCATTGTCAGAGAATGATAATCTAACTGTAAAATTGCCAGGACTAACTCTGCTGAGCGGCTGTGAATATACAGTACGCTATTAAGGCAAATATGGATAAAGTAACAGCGTGGTGAGATTATTGATTGCTGGTGAATAAAGGGGGAATCATTAAAGCAACTCTGGCACAAGGAGGGAGAAGAGACAGAAGAGAAGGCAAAAGAAAATGATGAGGTAAAACAGGAGAGCAGAGGCAGTTCATCACAGGAAGTCAGAGAGACAGAGGATAAAGTAAAGGTGGCCTCATCTTATCGTCCTATCCTGTCACAAATCTGGGACCTGATATATGAAACCTACTTAGATATCACACTAAAAACCGCACATGAGCGATGCTTCCTACTTACATACACAGATTTTGTCAGTGAATTATGAAACACTGCACGTATTACCAGCCGACATTCACACTCATAAATCACCATCCCAGGAGGAACGCTATTAAACTACTCCAGAAGGATGAAGAGTGAATTAGAAGGTTTAGTTTAACTTTATCTATTTTAGTAGATTTTAGTTTAATTGGGTGCTCACAAAATGAAATACTGTTTAAACATGTAAAATTAAGAAAATCTTAATATTTGGGATGCTTAAAAATCAATTGAGTCAATGAATATCTAAACATTGAGGTACTTTTAGCACAGTATTAACCTACGGTACTCCAGTTTTTTGACAATGTGTAAGTATCTCTCAGTAATGCTTCATAATGTCAGGAGACGATGTGCAGAGCTGGATTGTGACGGACAAGATGAGGTGTGAGTGGTTTTAAACTGAAAAAAAAGAGAGAAAAGGAAGAGACAAAGACTCTTGAAGGTTAATTTCTTTACTCATACTAAAAGAAAAAGGAAGCATGCCCTACAGCACTGGCACTTGTGTTCCCACTGCAGGATTTTATCCTGCAGCCACTAGGAAACTATTGGCTAAAGAAGTGTATAATTCATTTAATAGTTTAATTTATGCTCCAACTTATAATTTATTCACTTATAGGCCTAATTTATTCAGCGAGTCACAGATTGACAGTGTTAATCAATTCCATTATTTCCCTGATCGTTCATAATCTTGATGTAACCATCCTTGAAGCTGAAATGTTTTAGGTTTTTCGCTATTCAACGTGCTATTGTAATTTTCATTTTCCTGAGAGGACTGTTGTCTTTGTCTGTTTCAGCCGATGCCACGGCCCAGAGCTAATCTCCCGAGTAACCTTACATGTGCGGTAAATCCCAGTTCCCTTAGTGGCATGCTATGTATTCGTAAGTCCTGCTGAAGCTGCCTGTATAATTATATTAACCTATGGTAATTATGTGTAGATCCTCCTCAACGATCACAGCTAATATGTCTTGGGGGAGTAGGATTCATGAATTACTTCTTTATTCACATATTAATTGGTGACCGTTACGCTAACACTGGTGTGGAAATAAGGGAGTACACTGTTGGCTGCCATTTTGACAAATACCTTTTTTAATGACCTCTGATTTTTTCACAGTTTTATTGGATCTATTTTGAGAGGGGGAAAACATCCAAAGAACCATTTAAGACTAATGTGAAATATAGTGAGGTACACTGGCAGCTAGAGGGTTAAGGCACCAGCAATGAACCAATAATGAAGCACAACGCCGAAGACGTTTCCATGTCATACCTAATCTCTTTCCTCATTTCCTGTCATCTTGCTAATCAATGAAGACACAAAATGCCCCCCCCTGTGTAACTAAATTTAAGACATGCTGTGGATTTGAGGTTTGGCTTTTATATTAAACATACCTTATGGCCTGCTGATGTCATCTTACCTTGCGCTACCAATAAAAATGGACAAAAAGGACAAAACATACACGCTTAAGTTGACCAATGGAGGATGTAAGCGAGGTAGAGTAATAAGGAAGTTGTGTGCTTATATATTTTTTCCTATATAAATCTCCATACATAACTGTTTGCTACTCCTGCACTGCCATCTAGAGTTAAGAGTTCATTTATTTGCACATGAAATAATGATACACCAAAGAGACAAAGAAAGTCACATTGTGGAGGTGAGCTAAAAAAGGAAACGCAGAAAAACATCTCACCTCAAACAAAACAAAGGAAAGACGGCGAGACAAACAAAAGTCAACAGAGCCGGATAACAGACTCTAAATGACAGACTCAAAAACAAAGAAAAAAATAGTATATCAAAAACAAAACGCATAAATGTAAAGTGAGGAAAACAAAATAAACTTGCGCAGACCAAATGAAAAAAAGTGGAATCAAGAAGCAAAGTGACAGCGTGTGCGTTCAAAGACTCAAAGGAAGAAGGACGGCGACAGAGGAAAACAGAGGTATGTTGTGCTCTACGACAGGAAAACTTCAGTTAGTGTCGCCGTCAGTCAGATACATACGTCTATATTTGAACTGTAGAGGGATGAGGCCTTGTAGACAAACTGGGCAGATCTGTTTTAACGGAGAGCAGACAGAATAAATGATATAGTCCGTGAACACTTTGCAGCTAGTAAATGAAGTTAGTCCAGTCAATGTTCTAGTTTATAAATAAATATGCCATAAATCTGACATATTCAGAGGTTGTGCTGTGTGCAACTTTTTGGACAAGTTCTGAGTATGTACCACATCAGCAGAAAAACGGAGGTCGTAACAACTCGTGTTGAAGTCAAATCTAAATGTTTGCATAGCAGCCTTTGATTGAAACTGATGACTCAATAAGAGCAGCCAAAGTAAAGTGTACCCACAAAGCCATAATGTACCAACCTCACATACAAAAAAAAAAATCTTGAATAATGGATCATTTTTTAAAAGCATGTACTTAAACAGTAGCGAAACACAGCAAGCAACTTAAGTTTTAGCTTTACTTCCTGCGTTGACAAAGCTTTGGGCTTGTTGGTGGTAAACATGCATTATTTCATCCCTGCTGTAACTGCAGTGTGCAAAGAGTAAAGAATAAATCATAGATCGTTATCTTAACTTCAAATTGTTACTTAGAGAAATAAACTGAAGTCACCCGAGTCACCGTTTGTAATAGCTGATATTGCATGTAAGCATGTTGAGGTTATTGTCTATACAAGAACACCTCAGAGTGCTCTCCCTCGATATACTGTAGCCTATACAGATGCAAAAGTACTGTTGTCATGGTAACATTAAGATTAATATACACTGTGCGCTGATTTAGAAAGAAACTGCTGACTGGAACATACCATTTGTCTGAGGTGTTCATTTTTATGGCTTTAATGGAAACGAGAAATTTCCACGTCCTTAAATGAGAATGTTATTTATACCAAAGCAGCCGGCGCACTCAGTGTCCCTATGTTAGAGCGCTACAACCTCTAGATACCAGTGCAGTGCCAGATATGACAACAAAGGCCAATTATGTTTAAAAAGCGCATTAGCTCAGCGTAAGTCTAAAGCCCAGTTTCATGTTTTCAGTTCCCCATATTGTCGACTAATATCTATACTCTACCATATTGGGTTTTTTCCTCCAGCCCCGAATGTCGCTCGCATCTTTTTTTTTTTATGTGGAAACCTGTGTTATAGCCTATACCACTGACTGTTGGGGTTCAGTAATGAGATGGGCTTTTAAGCACACTTCCTGGTAGCGAGGCCGACAACATCTATCTCCAGATGCTGTAAATGACACTTCTTTCCTTGTGTATCTATGGAAAACAATTGGATAGCTGCTGCATTTCGCCCTTGGCCGGCCTATCCTGGTCCTGTCAAGGGCGCATCTCCCATCAATCACCGCAGGTTCAAAAAGTGACTCACGAAATGGAGAAAGGGGAGCAGAAGGGGGGGGTGGGGGAAAAAAAAAATTGCCCCGCATGCAGGAAGCCTCACCAATGTCTGACCCAGGGTTTTTGTATTTTGTAGTCCACTGCGATACATCCTGATGCAATTCTATCAGCATTTTTCTCCTTCATTTCAAAGTTGCTGAAAACAACACTTTGAATGGGAAGATGAAGTATGTCCCTTCTCCTGCATGCTATCTCTCACCACCCTTGCCCCCCCCCCCCCCTCTGCCTGCCTACATACACACCTCATTTAATTCAAATAGAAAATCTAAGTGAAGGGAAAAGGGGAAAGTGCCCAGCTTGAGCATTTTTCCTGTGTTTCCCCTGCAATAAATCACTTGCCGTTCTCTCTTCATCAGGATAGATATCACTTGTACATGCCCCAACATCCATCCTGGGATTCTGACAACACACTCCTACTTTGCGCTGAATAGGCACTACTTTGAGACTGAATTACGATGGCCTGTGCTATCAGCCCGTATGCAAAGCAGGCAACCATCTGACATGAAGCGGTGCACACACTAAGAGATTGTCTTCAGTATTGCAGAAATGTCCACTAGTCTTGATAGAACTGCTTCCGTATATCATTGAACAGCTGTGCAGGTTGCATCGGATGTCCTGCACACATCAATCAGCAGTCATGTTCACACAGGGTAACTTCATTGTGCGGAAATGGCAGCACACCTGTGAGCAGCATTGGCTTTGTTATTTCATACGACACAAAGGAGACCTAAGATCGAATACACTTGCGCTTAATATGGTATAAAACATTATAAAGTGAATGTAAAGTGCTGCAAGCTTCTGCTTTCACGCACATGCCCAGGCTTTTCCTTTCATATTCGGTCAATTAAGTGTCTATGGTGCTCACCAGTCTCACTGCAACTGATCCGCAGTTTCATGGCTACATTTACTGCTTTTCCATTACAAACAAGATCAAGCTGCAGCTGGGACTCATTTGGGTCAATGGAAAATGAGATCAGTAAAAACCCAGGCTGCGTACGGCAAACAGGGACAGGTGACCGTACTTTGATGACATGGCTGCAGGCTCAACTGGCAGCGAGCTGCATCAGACCGGGAAAGTGAACGCAGCCAATAGCCAGAGATCAGGTGCTTACAAATATGGCCACAAGCTGCCTTATAGACAGAGTCTGGCCCTCACATTCCTGTGCTTCTGGCACCTACTGTACTGTATTGGTTACGGTCAACATTGTTAAACTGCAAAGTGTACGCTAATGTTCCTTCAGTTGAACTATTAAAGGCTCATGTCAGATTCCTTTATAGTATATTGTGATAAATACTCAGCCCAGCAAAGTTTTGAAACACCATGGTCCTGTTGTGCAGTGACATGACATTATGAGCAGCTATGGAGGCAACATGACTTTAAACATAGCCCACAGTACATTATCTGGCCATCCATTGAGGTTTGCAATGTAAATGCATATGGTGGGGTGGAAAGGTCTGGGACCACTTTCCCATTAGGCGGTCTTGGACTTTTAGACCCCACTGTAGATACTACATGTATATAATATTTAGTTTTAATGCACAATGTGTGCATTGCCAAAGCAAACTAAACTGTGTCTCTAAAATACAAACATACAAAATCTAAACTAAACATCAATGACTTTGTTTGTTGGCGAATGTAAATGCACCTGCTTTGCACATTTAAACACAAAATTAACTGAAACCCAAAAATCTAGACTTTTCTGGCATTAAATGACATTTTATGTAAAAGTATTTTTGGAATTCACAACATCTGTTTTGTCATTGTTCTGGGTACACAACAACCAAACGCAGTATATTGATTTATTATTGACAGGATCATGAGGTCAGAACTGTTCTAAAGGAAGATGTTCTCCATTAGAAAATGAGACCATACTTCTGTGAAAGCTGTTTGTTTTAACCACGACTATTCAACAATATTAAATTAGACTTTTCATTAATTGTTAACATGACAATGAAGTCATAATGCCCAGGTACTTAACTTAATCCAAACCAAGATCTGTTAATAAACCAAACTAAGTATTCTTTGGGCCTAAACTCAACAAATTTGTAGATGTAGACTGATGTAACTTAAAGGTATATTAGGTGTTTAAGTAAAGCTTTTAAACCCAAACAATTTCCTAGAGGTGAAAAATGCTATAAAACAGAAACTGCTCCCTGGACCCCAGAGAACCCATCAGGGACTCCCACAGCCACCTCTTTCATCTTTTTTTGTTTTATTCTCAGTGGACTTTTACTGCTGCAATGTCATTGCCGAGGCATTACAGTTCTAGGACAGGACGTGTTCTTTTCTGGCCTATCTCTGTAAAAAAAAAAAAAAAAAAAAGGCACACAGGTGAACATTCATTAATACGACATCTTCCCGAGCCGAGTGCACCTCCGAAGCCTTTCGATCCAACTTATCCAAAATAATCACAAAACAGATTATTACTCGTGATTCTGAGCAGTCACATGGATTTCTAAAATGTGCAGGGCTGGCTCCTGCAATAGACAACACTTCATACATTTCCCCAGTACAGTTCCTTCTGTCAGACATTTACAGGCTCTCCAGTGTCTTTGTCACCCTGTTTATGCACATCGACAGTATGCTCGGCGAAATTCATTTTCTCTCTGCTGCACAATTGATGGAATACCATTTAAGACACACTAAGCCAGTATCACTGTTTATTACATCAGACAAGGACAAAATAAGGAAAGGAGAGTAGCTGAGGAAAGCCTCACCAAACTGTTTTTTGTGCTGATAATCTAAAATATATTTTTTTCATGTTCAGTATAGGAAGGAGAGAGAGAAAGAGAGAGACAATGTAAATGCTGAGATAATCAACAACCACCACAAAGAAGCTGAATCGTATGAAACAGGCCGATACACCACAGTGCATACCACGAACAGAGCAGTCTATAGTATCACAGAAACATATGTGAGCTTCTGCTCTGCAGCATATTCATAAATACATTCTGGTTTAAATCTTTCACTATATGTTTAGGTAAGATGAAGATTATTCCACTAAACTGTGATTCATGTTTTTACAAAGTACTTCCTGGTAGCTGCTGTAGTCGAACATCTCCTCACTGTCCAAGCTACATAAATTAAATCACCTGTTGACTCTTTAATTAAAATTGATGGATAAACACAAAGACTTTTTTCTCTGGCTTTTTTTATGTGATGAAGAAAAGAAGATAAATGTGTACTTTAACCAGTCACAAATCCATTACCGAGTGATTCTTCTCCATAATGCTGCGCGTAGTGCAACTTGTGGTTTGCTGCAATTACATTAAAGTCTCTAGCATGAGCCGCAAATTGATTAAGAGGAGATGAAATGTGCACATTTTCAGCACAGCATCTCCAGTTTCGGTGCTTAAATGTTTTAATTCAATTGACTGTTGAACCTCACCTGATGTAAAACCTAGTCTGGTATGCACTGGGTGAGTTATTTTAAAATTATTTAAAAAAAATTACAATCTCTCGATGAATACAAGCTCATCCCAAAGTCATCTTGTGAAAAAGGCTTGCCTCAGAATACCCCCTGGATGTCTTTACCCTACACCCTTCATTATCACAGCCTGGACACATGTTTTGCCATACAATGTACCAGATATGTAAAATATTATCTCCAAAAAAAAAAGATCCCAACACAGCAAATCAAACTATATATTGTATTCAGCAAAGTGTGCGTAAATGGCCATAACAAATGTCCAGTCTGGAGATGTCTTAGCAGGAATACTGTCATGTTCACGGCATTTATGATATGTCACCCTTCATGCTTTGTTAATGGGGGAAGCTGAGCTCATAAAACCCACTCCCGTGATGATGACAGCTTGATCTGAAATAAGTCCCCCAGAAGGACGAATGTGTGAATGAGGCGAGGGCCAGAGCCCGGTCCACTTATATCATCCAACTGACCGTAAGTCACATTTCTTTTCTGGTTCTTCTCGTTTATATCGAGATCGATACAGTGAATTCCTTTCATTAGAATCCCGAGCAAGTCTGCACACTGGCGGCTCATTATTCAACATGTTTCCAGTTTCCGTACACAAATCAATGATGGCGACTTGAGTGTCAGACCACCCTGCCCTTTTCCCTGACCGACAGTACAAACCCTACTCAGCACAGTCCACGACTCCTGGTAGGACAAGCACGTAGGAAAATAAATTATCCCTCACTAGATCGCATGCAGGAACACATATATGTGGCCATGTGCCCATTGGCCTACCTTTGTGGCATATAAGTAAAAGACGTCACTGCTATTGTGATAAACAATCTAGTGATTGGCATCTGTGTTAGGGCCATGGGCAGCATCTTTAATTCTGGAAACAATACGTTTTTTTCCATGCAGCCAGAGATAATGAGCAGAGGAGGCACCGGCTGTACAGACAGAATGAATGCAAAATCTGTCTTTGAATGTCACATACTAAATATGCTAACACCACAGTTATGTGTGATTATCAAGCCTAATAAATTGTACATACTGTTCTTAACAGAAAAAAACTATATGAAAAAAATACTCAAATGTTAATTATTAAAAAAAAAAAAAGGATTCAAATAATCATCTACTACAAGGTGATACATGTAAATGTGATATTTGTAAATGTATAGAGAATGATTAATAATTAATTATTTAAATGAACCTCTTCTGAAACTGATTTAGCGAGGTCATGGGTTTCATTACTCTACCTAATAAATTTATTCAGATACATTTTATGGGTCATTACATTTATAAAAGCCACTTCATCATACAGCATAACATCATGTATGACTGCAAAGTATATTTAAAAGGTCGTGTAGATGCCAAGGTGGGCTGTGTTATCCAGAATAGGCAGCATATGCAGTTGTGATTTTGTTGTAATTGCATACAACTTGACAGGGAAATAATGATCTGATGCAGAGATGCAGCGTCTCAAGCGCTCATTGATGCCTACATGTGTGCATGCATGCAAGGCAGTGTGAATGAGGGATGGCGCAAAACTCAGAGTGAGGAATGCAGAAAATATGAACAACCAAGATTTTCCATTAGATTTTGTTTGAGATACGAACATAGTCGCAGTGATTCATTTTTTGTAGATACATGTTGGTTGATAGGCAACTCAAGGGAATTATATACAGTATTATCCATGCCAAACAATCTATATTGTTGTGCACAAATATATACTTAGGGTTGGAATTTAAAGCAAACTGATACAAAAAAGGGAAGCAGAATCTTTTTGGAATAGGGATCAATGTTTCCAATCATTTCCATCATTACAGTTACAAAATCGATAGATCTCAACCTACTGACTAACAAACCTAAGCACACATACGTGCACACAGTTGAAAACAAAACAATGGTTAAATAAGTAAATGCAATGAAGTGAACACAATGAATGTTTTAATGAAAAAATTGAGTAGTGAACAAGTGATTAGAATAAGATAAACTAAGATGTCGCTATGATCTTAAGTGTCAGAGAAGGGAATGTGATGCAATTAATTATCATGTGAGTCGAATTTCAATCAATCAAACCCAGGAAAATTCTGCAAATTAAAGCTTGGGCTACTTGTTTTTCCTGGGGTGCTGTAACTTGCGGTGTGGTGCGAAGAGAGGCCGAAGGCAAGAGCAGTGGAGGCTGGTGATGGCGTCGCTAAGACGTTTTGGAGATTGTTTGAGATAGATTATTATATAATAAAGGCTAAGGCGTTTTTGAGAAGACTGTCGTTCTTGAGGCCTAAGGTCTCTCCCTCCTGATGAGGGGGGTCTTGCTCCTACTGAGGCTCACTGATGCTCGACTTATTAAGCATTTACAGCATTCCCGCCACTCTCTTGCCTCTGATTGATAAGGGGCATTTCCAATGCTCACTTTACATGATCAATGTTTCACTCTGGAAACTTACCAGGCTTGTGCCACAAACTTTGATGAAGTTTTGATGAAGACATTTAACTAAACAGCAGGGAGACCACTGCAGGAACTCTGAGGAACCCACCAGCTGGTGGTCCCGGTGACTAGGAGGTTTATAATATAAAAGATTTAGTCACATTTACTTATATTTGCAACATTTATGGAGTGGGATTTCACTTCTCTGTTGGGCAACCAAACTTGAAGGCTTTTCAAGCGAAAGAGGGCCACATGATTCTGAAATATTTCCTTCGTGATCTGAGATTGTGCGAACATACTGTAGGGCCAATAGGACAGGATAGATCCCTTTCTATCCACTTTCTAACAATGTCCAATGGCTGTTAGAGGCAGGTGAGCTGACTGGAAGACAAAGCATGACCCTGACCCTGGTCATATTTTGCATCATTGTGAACTGGATAAATTAGCAGACCCAGAATCTGAAAAGGCAAAAATGTGCCAAAGTAGTTCACCACTCACAAAAATGACTTCCACTCACAATGGGTCTTAGTCTAAGGTGACCTCTTTTTTATCTTCCACTGGGTACATGCCCACTGTGATGAATGTGATCTCCAAGTACAGTGTGTCCCAGTAGGTGCCATATGTCTTTATTTTCAGGCCGATCTACCATCTTAAAGACTCTGTGGGACCCTGATACAGATTTTCAAGGTGCTCTATCATTGGCAGGCAGCAATATTTTAATGCCATTGAGGATCCTGTGCTCTTCTTTCAAAACGTCGTTGTTTCCTCAAGAGGTGCACTAAGATGATCTAAATCTGACTTTTCGATACAAGCCACTGGCTGAGATTTCAACTATAACCCCCACCAGTTTCTATTTTTGGGTTAAATATTTGGTGAATCCACATTTTCTTGTAAAGCTCATCACTGATGACTGATGACAATGCCCCAAATGAGTTTCAAATGTTAATGACCCCCAAATGTTAATGGTCACACAAAGAACAGTGCAAGTTGTACAAAAGTTGCATTATCCTAACTTCATACTGTAACTCTGAACAAGAATTACAAACCTACAAGATGATAAAAACCACAAACCTACAGATGATACTGTACCAACCAAGGCCACACCACACATCACACTGATCAAACTACTGAAAACAACACGCGCTTCTTTGCATTTGAACAAGATTTGTCTGGTCCAGGTTTCCCAATTACAACATTTTCCTCTCAAGCCAAGTTCAGCATGTGTAGTTTATACCTTTGTGCCACAGATTTGCTTAAGTAAGAATGTCATGCAAACATATTTACTTTCTCTTATCCCAGTACATCTTTTATTTCAGGTGGATTAGGTACTAGTCACTTTTGCTGGTATGCCGTCATACGACTAATGACAAATGTTGGTGCTATCATTAAACAAAAAGATGATCTCTTAACCAGGTCTGCAGGGTTGTGGTTACCTTGCCTGAATGTGAATCTATGCAATGCATCATTCAGGTCATATGGGGGGTTGTGGTCTATGATTCAGCTCTATGACTGTGAGCAACTTGGAAGTTTCAACCAAGGGCTACAATCCAAACAAACAGATAATAGGAGAGAAAAAAACAGGGAGAGCATCTGATGCATTAGGTGAATAAAATATCAGAAAGTAGTTTTTTTCCAACAGAATAATAGCAATAATAACCAACTGCAAGCAAATTACGATTTAGCTCCTCTGCAAAATCCCACATGATGGGATAGCTGCCATTTGGGTCTGTCTACTAGTTCAGAGCTCTATATCTTGAATTGCAGTTTGGTCCGCAGATCAATTGTTATAGGAGGGCAGGGTCCAAACAGAGTGACTGCAGATTGGGCTTTTCATCAGCATACTGGTGGTAAGGCCACCTCACATCAGTAAAATCCTATGGCATCACAACCTATTTCTAACAATTCATTCACAAGGTTTTTCCCACTGATGTACACCTCTGACTTGTTTTTTTATTTCAGATGTGGGTGTTGGCTCGACTGCTCAGAAAGCAGAGTCAGGGTCCAGAATTGTGCTAAATTAAAACTCACTTTGTTGAATCTCGAGAGCTGAAGATCGTCAGAAGTTGTATCACGACAGAAGTAGCTGACTGATGTTGGAAATATCAAGACCTGATGGACTACAGCTCCCTAGCCTGAGGGTAAAGTACAGCTCCCTGTCTGCCTGGGACACTCACTCTCTAAACTTGCTCTACCCATGTCAATGATTTCACAAGCTGCAAGACAACAGGATGCCAACTATGGGCTATGACAAACAAATCTTTCTGCAACAAACATCTACACATGTAGATAATCTAATACAGAAACAAAGATTTCAAAAGGAAGCATTTGTATTTACAGTAATGTAAATGATACAAGTCTTTATTGTACAATGGTTAAATGATAAAACCAATATTTTGTTACACAAGTGTAAGAACAGTCTTACTATTAATGCAACAGTTTATAATTAATTTGTGGACAAGACAAGCGTTTTGCATTGTGTTGTTATGTGTAAATATACAACAATATAATGCATCTACTGGTTGTTCTCAGACAAATCTAAAATCAATTCTTAGACAAAAGTGCCTCCATTTGTAGAGCTGGTGAGCTGCACTGTTGTTAGTGAGCAGGACAATAAAGATGAGTTCAAACTGGAAAATTCTTGAAAGGCGTCTCGATGCAGTTTGCCAACTGTTATTAAAGTCCAATTTGAAACGCCATGTGGCTACATAGTTAAAATTAATAGGGCAAAGTAATGTGTGAAACAAACACACTGACTTTGAAACCCGCTGTTTGTTTGCATTTGAATGATATTTAATTGTACTTAATAGGACTGGGTCTTGCTAGATGATAACTTCCCAAATGAAACATGGTGCAAATAGAAAATTCTTTGGGTGAAATGTTCAAAACTACTGTTAAGCATCAAAAACTTGTTTCTGCAATTGAAAACAAAGTGAATGAGGCATTTTCTTTGCTGCTCATTTCCTTCCCTTTGAATCTTGAAACGGCTCTGGAGTGGCAGCGCTCCCAAACACAACGAAGACATAACTTCAACTATAACATATTGTCACAATAGTTAACATGAGACTAACATGCTTTGACACATAAGCCTTCATTGGAGCATCTGTTTTTGGCAGAGCACCCAACCAGAGGAAGGTTATATGGGGAGGCGCACCTGCTATATGTTCCTCAGTCCTTGCTCTCATTCTCATCAAGTGTGGTGTAGTCACAGGGCTGACAGGCTGCTGCCTACAGCCGATTTGAAAAGATACTGGTGAATAATATATACCAACTAAACACCATTTAGATAGTGCCTGTTGAATTTATTAATGATCATAATTTATGTGCACACCATCATCTATCATATGGTCATTTCATGTCTCTATTGACCCTTCAATATGTCATGTCTGTCATGATTGTTATGTCTAAATTCCATAACAATCATGAACTTTATTATTTTCTGTTCTGTGTCGTTTGCTCTTGTTGAATTACTGTAACTTCACCCTCTGTTGACACGCCCTGCTAGTGAAAAGCTTTTGTGCTTTTTTTTCTCCAAGCTGTAACTGTTAACAGGTTTTCCTATAAATTCAGAGTTTATGTAAACAGCAGGAACAATAAAGCTGGTACTGAAATTAATAACTACAACCTTGTATAATGTATTCAGTTAGAGGTATCACGGTTATGATGTCATCAGTGTATGCTTTTGCTGAGAACAAGCACCGGATGCTACATAGGAAACACCCTCTCTGAATAGTGACCCTAGATATTGTAAGTACAGGTGGCATACAGTACTTCATTTACAAAGACTGTTTTTTTTAATTCCTCCCGAAATGTCTCAAAACCTTTTGTTTTACAACATAATTGGCGGCGTTATTAGCAACAGGCTAGTTGAAAACATAAACTATTTGTATGCTCCTTAACATTTATTGTTCTTCAGTAGTTTCAGTAAAACAATCAAGCCAAATGACACACACACTAATGACTTGTCCCCCACGCCTTCTATTTTCAGCAAT
The DNA here is from genome assembly GCF_905171665.1 of Trachurus trachurus. Classification (NCBI taxonomy): domain Eukaryota; kingdom Metazoa; phylum Chordata; class Actinopteri; order Carangiformes; family Carangidae; genus Trachurus; species Trachurus trachurus. The sequence continues at coordinate 11,644,914 of NC_139903.1, read as the reverse complement.
TATCAAAATACCATTATTCTAATGAGCGGATGTAAAAGATGCACAATTTCCAATAAAAGTTAATGGGGCAAAAGTGTTTTCCCTGATCTGCAAATCAAACGCTCAGAAACACGGCTATATAATATAAGGAGGCCGTAAAACCCTTCTAATCAGAAAAGCATTAAAATCAATGCATTCACTATTTCTGATTTTTTAATAAAGAAAAAAAGAAAGATAAAGCACAGTGTTTGACTTGTTTTCTTCATGTATGTCCACAGCCATCTTCAATATGTGAAGAGATGCATAGTAATGACAGTCACTTCAAAGCTATTCACATATATGTTGCCACAGAAAAACTCTTGGACAGGATGACTCACATTTATCACTGCGTGCAAACCTTTAATTGAAATAGCCTTGACAACAGAGCTTGAGCCCCTCGATCCCCCCAGAAAACAGATACAATGACAACACGTACCTCCAAAATCAGGCCTTAAACGGATGTCATATCCCTTCAGCAACTTGTCCACGGTGGTCTTGGCCAAAGACATTCCAGAGCTTCCAGTGGAGGAGCTGAGGGCGACAAACCACAAGTCTCAGAGCCATTTTAAACACATAGACATTTTGTTTTTTCGACAGCTGCTACTTAATGTATGAAGACGACAGAAAACTGTGACGGCGCTTAAGTAATGTCATGGATGGTACCTTTGAGGAGGAAGCCCTGTAGCAACCCAAAACGTAATAACGGCCAATAACGTAATAACATGTTTGAGTCAATAACGTCATAACTTTTTGGTTATAATGTAAAACAAAGTTATTACTTTATTGGCTGGTTATTACAAGACCTGGAGAATGCTGAAAACCTCAGAAAAGTGCAAACCTTCATCAACAGCTGCCTAAGAAGAATTCTTAAGATCTACTGGCCAGACAAGATTACAAACGAGGACATGTGGACAAGGACGCACCAAACACCAGCTATGGACGAAACAGATGGAATTGGATAGGACACACGCTTTGGAAACCAGCATCTAACATCACCAGACAGACTCTAACTTGGAACCCACAAGGGAGGAGGAATAGAGGCCGGTCCAAAAATACCTGGCAGAGAGATCTCCAGGCAGACACGTTATTACGTTATTGGTCGAGTATTAATAACAAACTTTTGACATTGTATTAAAAGTTTGGAGTCGATAATGTAACAATATGTGTATCACTATATGTTTTTGTTATTTCAGGGTAGAAGATGTGACAGGCGTGAAACATTTTAAGTTCTGCCTCGTGTGCCTGTGTCTCATCTACACTTAAAAGCAAACTCCAGCTGTACTGTACCATGCTTAATGATAATTGCAATTTGCTTGGCCGTTTCTCTTTTGCAAACGGAGGAAGTAAGCATAGACTATGAAAAGCCTCGTTATACACATGTAACACATTGACATCTTCTACCCTGAAAATAAAGAAAAATAAAGTGATACGTATAACATTATCGACAGCAGTTATTACACTTTCAAAGGGGTTTTTAATACTAGGCCAATAACATAATAACTTATTACATTATTGGCAAAAAAGTATTATACATTAATGGCAAGTTATTACGTTATTGGATTTATTATATTTAAAATGGTCAAAATCATTACAATATTGGCCGTTATATGTTTGGGTTGCTACAAGCCCTTTTACTGTATCAACATGGGAACAGGGGAAGAAGAGTTGGGATGCATTAAACAACACACAAGTTCATCCATCCCTCCATGTGTCCCAGTTTGTGTGAAGTGAGCATTAAGCTGTCATATTTTGTCTGTTTCACTCTCAACTTCAGTTTTAATTTTGCATCCTTGCGTGTCATCGCCTGCAAGAGTAAAAGTGAAATTTACATCATTTTAAAAGCAGAGTAGTCACGGAAAAGCTTTAAAACTTTGCCTTTTTAGTTGCTTTTTTTCTCGCCCCCTTTGCTCCACCTACAGTATAAGGATCTAATCAGTGGAGTCAGTGTGGCGATGAGTCCTTCCAATCAAGAGTATTAAAAGTGAAAAGTGTCACAGTTCCTTTGGCCCCAGACCTGTTCAGGCAGGAGCTCTGTCTTCATGCATGTCAGAGGCCTCGTCGGTCTCAGCCCGGAGACAGACTATCCCCCGGAGGAACGTACAGTCCGCAATAGTCTGACTGACATCTATAACATTGGTGCCATGACCTGCGTCACCTGACCGGGAGCTGCTCTCCGGCTAAGGCTCCTTGTTACAGGCGGGGTGTGGAATGAGCGTGAGGGGAAGAAGTGGGTTAAAATTGCTCCCCTGATAGGAGCACTAGCCCTCGGCTCAGTCGGGGAAAGCACTGTTCAATTAGCTCATAGGTAGTGCAGCTGTTCATCAAGCTGGCTGGTCCTAGGACTTGTGCATCTGACACCTGAGAGCATCATTACAAGACGAAAAGTGATGACACCTGAAACACATACAAGATTACGCACCTCCAACCTGTTATTCAGGGAAATTATAATGGAATCAAAATGTCAAAAAGTGCAACCCAGTCCCCAGGGAGCACTTAAATCTCCTAAGTGAGCCTGTAGCTTACTGCAGACAAGGGAGAGTGGGCCACAGGGATATATAGGTCATCTGTACTTTTATCAACAAAACAATAAAGGGATTAATCAGAAGACTCTGACTGTGAGGATGTTGTGCATTAATTCACATTATAAACATTACATGAGGCTTATATTAAATTCTAACGCCCCGGGTCCTGTCCTGAGAGCAGAAGTAGATAATGATAATGACCTGCTGCTGAGATTAATTTTCGATTTTGATTGATCTGGTTCCGGTCAATACAATGGGCAATCAAGATGATCACGTGTGTGGGAATATTACTTTACGTTCGCAGAGAGGGGATACAGAAGTAGGCTTATAGACTGAGTGGCTACAGCTCCGTGGATCCATACATCTCCAGCTGCTTACCATAGCGTAATCAATCAATGATCGAAAGACTGATCCTATCGTCTAATCATGGGTGAGCCTACTGTAGCCCCCTGGGGTGAGGTGGCGTTATTAAGCAGGGTGATGTCCCCCCTCACCTTCCACCCAACCAAAACACATGTATGTGTATCCCCATTTTGATATCGGGAGTAGGTTACGTTTCACAATAGGCTTGATCCAGTGAACGCGCGTGTTTTACGCTCGCGCGCGCGCCAAAGCTCAGTCTGAGAGCACATATCGGCCAGCATTGCCCCTAATAAGTAGGCCTGGGTACCCCGTTGATGCGATTTGCCAGATCTCAGCCTTTCAGTGACCGGCAATTAACTATTAGTGTGAGAGTTTTTTTTTTTTTTTTTTTTAATTCTTTATGTTGTTTTCTTACCTTTGAACAAAGCATGCGAAGGACAAAGCCGCCAGAGCAGAGAAAATTCCACATAATTTATCTTCTTGACGACCCAACATCTCCACAAATCCTTAGATATAGTTTCTAATCCAACCAGTCCAGTGGTCCTCCCCAAAATGCCAAAAGTAAAAACTGGCAATCAAAAAATAATTGCCTTTTAAAAATGTCGAATTAACTACCCTACATCTACGCATGCGATGTCTTCATTAAAACAGGCTTCTCGATTTAACAAAAAAAAAAAAAAAGGAAAAGAAAAAGAAAAAAAAAAGAAATCTCGTAATTGGCCCCCGCTGTTTTCCCCAGCTATGGAAATCCGTGCAGGTCACAGAGCCCCTCGACCAACACCAGAAGATCAGACATCTTGCTTGAAAAAACAGCACACACAATAGTTTAAAAAGTGATGACAAGTGTTCCCCCCCTTAGGAAAATAAACAAACATTGGCATGAATGAGCAGCAGCCTCTTGATGGTCAAATTGGTGGATGAAATTTCCCAGTCCAAATCTGCAGAAGAGGCATGGTTCCAGCGATGCTCCGGCGCCCAGACTATTCCACAACGTGATGTTGTTAAAAGATATTTGTTTGAGCTGGAAACGCTGGTCGGCTGAAGGGGAGCGGTGGGTTAAAAAAAAAAGAAAAAAGAAATCTTCATTCCCTTTTTTTTTTTTGCCCCCCCCACCCCCTGCTCGTTGCTGCTGCTGCTGCTGATGATGATGATGATGTAGATCAGCGCAAAGTCACTGAGGGGAAAATGCACATTGAAAAAGCACTGGGTAATATCTGATGCAGACGTCAGAGCAGGCTATATGACTCCTCTTGTGAAGAAAAAAAAAATTAGATGCCGAGAAACGTGGATGGCCCCTGACACGCCAGTGCATGGATCACACAACGTCGGCTTTTTCCCGATCACAGATGCAAAACCTGTGAGAAAAGTCCACTTGCCTCCGCTGTCCGGCGTTAAATGGCGTTTGGACGCGTTAATGTGCTCCGCTCGTCTTCTCCTGCAAACACAGAGCAAATGACAGAGATGCAACAGTCCAAAGAGACATGCTGGAGGAATCTGCTCTCTGTCCTCACGATTTCTTCTTCTGCTTCTTGTGTTTTCTTTTTTCTTTTTTTTTCTTTTCCAATTCTTGGTTGAAAATTAAAATAATGTCCTGCTGGGTGGGTGAGGAGGGGGAGAGAGAGAGAAAGGGATGGGGGGACACCTAAGGTGAATTCCTTAGCGACAGCCTGTTCGCGCGCTGAATGGTCTGTGTATTCTCTCTGAAGCCCATTAGGATGCTGCGAGTGTGTGCCGGTGCGTTTTCATGCATTTCATCCACTTTGGCACATTTCTCAAAAACACACGCGCACGCACCCCACACACACGTAGGCGCGCGTACGCAACATAAACACGCACAATCTTTTTTATTTATATATTTATTTATCCAGTTTCCCTTAATTCCTCCTCGTTTTTTATTTTTTTATTTTTTTTTGGGATGTGAAACATAAACAACCCTTACTGGAAACTGCTAACACCCGCGCGTCACAATTCAAGAATCACACAAGCTTGTGTTTTATACAGAGGAGGAGGTTTTCTTCAGGGATCTCTGTGCTGTCCAGTTGCTAAGCAACCCAGCCAGCACTGATGCAGTTGTGGTGATTCGTAGGCTATGCGCAAAGGCTCATTTAAAGGAGTAGACCCAATGCTGTCACCACCGTGGTGTCAGTGGGACAAAAGCAGGCTGCAACCGATGTAGCATGGAGCCATCTCTGCTGTGATTTTGGAAAGGAGGGAGGGAGGGAGGGGGAGAGGGGGGGGGGGGGTAATTTGTAAGAATGCATGTAAAGGAACTATGGCGGGTCAGGGATATCACACTCTCTCTACTTTTGCTTCATCATCATTGTTCTCCTCCTGCTCCTCCTCCTCATCATCATCACCATCATTGTCAGGGCCACGAGCACTGTGACAGATAGCCGAGTCAATCAGTCCATATACCGCCTCGCTCCTATTGTTTTTGATGGTTCTTTCTTTCTCTCTGTCTTTCTCACTTTTGGAGCATTTAATGCCCAACAGGCATTTGTTGCTAATGAATATTCTCTGCGGTGGTCCACAGCCAGAAAAGAGGAGGGTTCAGTTTGTGCCTCCCACAGGTGATGTCACAGCAGTGAGTAAAAAGGAGAGGAAGACAGAAAAGTCACAGTTGAGGTTGGTTTTCTGGTTTGGGTGATAATGTCAAACGTTAATTGAATGTCAACATAGAACAAAAACAGGATGAGTTATGCATTGGTTTTGTGGCTCTGGGAGAGAGATGGCTCATAACCCCTCACAATGCTGCATGTCTTTCCCCACACATACAGTATGACTGACATAATGTGGAATCATAAATATAATGGCATTGCAATTACATACAACACAATGACTAGCCCTGACCTGGCAGCCACAGGTGACCAATCAACATCACATGATCTGTGAGATTCAGACCAGCCTGCGTTATTCAGACTTACTGCATGACAGTTGAGAGTTTACACCTGTTGCAAAGTACTGGAAACAAAAGTTCAGAATCAATTCCTTTCAGACACTGAAAGCAAAAGTCGGACCAAAAAAAGAAAGAGATAGACACATGAAGAAGATAATTTGTTGTGTTGTGTTGTGTTATCCTTCCTTTGTGTGACTTACTGTAAACATGGATTGAGCAGGTACACCATTGACATAAACAAATGTTTTTGTTAGTGCCGCAACAAGCTGTATACTACTGTAATGCCGTCTCTATATTGCTTCACTTTTGCTGGTCAAACCACTGGTTTTTAGAAACAGATCTTCAGGGTGAGGAAGGACTGGACTTTATCTTGTCATCTTCTCACAATAACCAAAACCAAACCAAAAATAAACTAATGGTCATTTAGCAGCTCTACCATAAGCCTGACAGCTTAGTTATCCAGTGTCTTCCACTTTTGAAATTGTTCTAGATAATTTACTCATGAGAGTAAACTGTGCATATTCTCATAAAAATAAAATGAAAATCAGTCTATTCCAGCAGTAATCATGTGTTAATTACTGAAAAAGCAGACTTGTCCATACACATTCTCGGTGAGAGCCATATAGAGCAGTGTCAGGACATAATGGAATACAATGTAGAGCTGGAACCTGTGTGACAGTTTGTTACGTGGATCCCTTTAGTCATTCGGCATGCTCAGTCTCTGCTTCCCTCCATAGTTGGTCTCCCTCACAATAGTGTTCCCATTCACAACGTTCCCTGATTACCACAATTAACTCTAATTGGCATCTATGACAAGGAGATCCAGGCCCCTGAGATGTGCATGAACCATGCTCTTTTCTTTCTCCATTCATATGTTGCATAACACATGTGAGTTATTGGGTCACTCTTCCTCTTCTGATATAAATAGTATCACATGGTTAATGCATTGGTGCCTTCCAGTCACTCGCCTTCCCTATTGCTGTTCATATCCGTCAAGCGCCCCAATCATCTCCGAGTAACAGATGATATATTTAACTCATGTTTCAAAGTGGTTCAACTCGTCTTCATGCAACTTCAATGTCGGTGTGTGTGACCGGGGTGAGTCCACAGTAAGAGTGAGAGGGAGGGGCTTAAACAGAGTTCACTTAACATTTATGTGTTGTGGGATTTTCACTCCCTCTGACTTGAGAACACAATCAAGGCCTCTCGTGAAGAAGCTGACTTTCACTTACAGAAGTGGAGTCTGTAACAATGAGGTGAGATGACAGCTGAAGTTCACATCTGGTCAGTCTCACTGAGAAAGAGAAGGGGGGTGGTCTTCTTCACTAGTTTAGTTTAATCAAGTCTGTATCACCGCCATCTCATCTCTGTGTGGGAAAGCAGGTCAGGAGACCTCCCTGCAGAGAAAGACAGTGACATTCTACCCTGATTCAAGTCTGAACTTGTTAAGCTGCATCTTTTAATGCATTTTATTACCTAACCAAATCTACTTTACCTGGACAAGATGCGAGGACTGGGGTCACAAATACAGTGTAAATCATTCTGGGCAGGTCAAAACGGAGAGACAGGCCCCACTCCTGCAGGATCAGCTCTCAAGTCTGTATAAAAATAATAATATAGAAGAAAAGATACCAAAGAGGCGTATAATCTGCCAGCAGACTGGTATTTAATTAAAGGGACAGTTCACCAAACATCAACAGAGAGCTACTGCTACAACAAGGCTAAAAACAGAGATCAAATAATATTTTCCAAACAACTTTTTCATGTTGCGGCTTCAGGACACTTGGGTCAGTACGGACGAGCAGTACGGAGGTATTTGGATGTTTCATAGTGTGTGTTTTGGACAATTCAAAGGTGAACTCTATCCGCCGCCATTATATGAAAATCCGTTGCCAGCTGGACCCCCCCTTGGAACTACGAAAGGGTTTTGATGACTCTGAAAGTTCTCCAAACCCTTCCTTGGTATGACAGTGAGTAGAAAATTGGGGAATTATCGATTTTGAGTGAAATATCCCTTTAAATACAATCTGTAGAAACCTCTAAATGCCTTATACAGTCAGAGTCAAGTTGAAACATGTGATCTGTGTGAGTATTGTGCGGCAGGTGAATCAGATTTAATGTGTAAAGGGGAGCTGCATGTACTGTATTGTATGACTTAGTTGCATGATTATCCACTGTTCACTGTGGTATCTCACGATGTGATCGCACCGGCGGGTCAAAGCAGCGCTGCGAGAGCTCACTTCCCCACTGCGTCACAGCGCACCTGACGAGCTTTGAGGAAAGAAAAAAAAAGAAGAAGAAGGTTCAACTTCAATGTGCATTACGCCACTCATTGACCGCAGTGATAAGATTGGAGGCTTTGAAACGCACGGATCTGAAGCACTACCTCGAAGCAGGCTACCAGGCAATTGTTGCTATGCTACCGTGGAAAGCTCAATCAAAGTGCAGCATGTTGCTTGTTGAGGCTGAACTGCACCACAATGTTCCAAATACTTGTGAGGAGCCCTGTTTATACTCAAACCATAGACAGCACACAATAAAAGGAGGGGGGGAAAAATACAAGCTAATGCTGCCGCTTTGTCCACCGCAGGCTTCTGTAGAGGGAAAAAATATACAATCATGTAAACAAACCAGACTGATGCATCACATGAATAATACCTACTATTGATCATTAGGCTGCTTGTGGTCTCGTTTACATACTACAGGTGGCAGATGCAAATCCAGGTTTGTGCTATATGACCTCAGACTGGCTTACAGTACAATTCATGATTATTAAACACGCTCATGAAAATGAAAGACATCCAGCCTCAACATTTACCACTCGCTATTGTGCTCAGTTGATCAGTTAATGTCAGATTGCTCAAAGCAGCACAGACCAGAGTTCCCAATCCCGAGGAAGTCGCGGCTCTTGAGGAAAATGAGGTGTAATATGTATTTTAACAAGCCCAATAATGATAACATGAGGCGTTTATCCACAGAATAACACCATTCAGATTAAGGTTCGACACTTTTGTGCATTTGCTCGCGTCCAGCCAGCAGCTCAACACACCGTCTACCTGTTCCTGCTTCTAAATGAGAAAACTCAGGGGTTTGCCCACCCTGCAGGCAGCGTACGACTAACTGACCTGAGACACTCATCTGTCCTCCACACCGGAGGAGTGCACATCTCAAACAGTCACATGGCTCGCCGGACTACAAAATTAGCATGGATGAAGCACGACACTTAATGCTAAATATCTCTTGATGGAAGACAAACACTAATCCGAATCTGTAATTCTGTCCTTTAGCTCACGCATGTCCCTCTGCAACTCTCAGCGCATTTTATTTAAGGAATATTTGGGGGCCGGTGCATGTTTAAATGGACCCTCGTGGGCCTTTTAATTATACAATTAAAATGAATAATTAAGTGTTTGCAAAGGTCTGGCTTGAGGTTAATCTTCTCAATGGTTAATCAATATCAAAACAGCACAACTGTGACACATATGTCATCCAGAAAAATGTTCAGCCAGTAACCACATTACCTCTCTGTCCCTCTTGAGAGTCAGTGCATATATACAGTAAGTATGTTTGTCTGTCTGTGTGTGTGTGTGAGTGAGTACATCCTGTCTGCCTGTGTATGTCATGTATTCCTCTCTGTTTCTGGACTCTGAATCTTTTATATTGCGCTGTCTTTTAGCTAGGTGGATTTCAGCAGGCTATTGATTCATCTCTTATCAAACACGGTCTTAGTATTTCTCCCTGTGAGGATGACTGAAGGCTGCAAGGCGGAGGCTTCATTTGGCCATTCTGTTATTCTCCGGCAGTGGGGTCACTCGTTTAACGTCCTTATTCGCTTTCAAAGTGTCCTTATTTTAGTTTTCCTTAAAATAACATGTCAAAGTCTTGTGCAACAGCCTTGCTGCCTTGATAACGCAGAACCGATAGATGTCAACACCAGACGGCAAACATGGCCTCACCCCTATACATCAAAAATATGTATCGTTTTCATAAATAGCAGCATCTTGTCAAAAATAGCTCCGTAGCATCCCTTCCTCTTTCCCTATCTGTATTCTACGTGGGATTTCTACACGGAACTCCTACGAGGAAGGGTTAATGAATTCCTCACACAGATAGATATTGCCATGGAAACAGCTGCGTGACTGCTTGCAGCTTGTATACACACCGGAGGAAAAAAAAAAAAAACAATGGTGCCAAAGGTATTTTAAAATTCAGTGAGCAGAGGCTTTCCAGTGCACATAGCTGCATTTAAGATTTTTTTAACAACCACAGAGCCACAAAGACTGAGGAGTAGCCACCTTGCACCTTCACCCCTGGTCCTCCTCTTCCCCCTCTCTCTGTCTCTTTCTTTCTCTCTCTCTCTATCTTTCAAATTCAAAGGAATGTGATTGGCATTGGAGATGCATTTGAAATGACCATGCAGTTAATGCATTCAAAAATATGAGGTCTGGATGTGATAGATGGGAAATAATACTCTGCTCTATCATTTCCTTTGCAATAACAAAATACACACACACACACACACACACACACGCTCTAACACAATTCCAGCAGAGAATAATTAATTCACAATATGATACAGACCTTAGGCAATGTGCCTCGCGGTTGAGCTAAGAAAGAAGGAATAGATTGAGGCTGTGAGGCTGTGATGCTGCTTATACTCTCAAATACAGAAATGTACAAATACACAAAGGCATGCATTGCTGCACATACACACACACTCAAAGTGCAAATGTACATGCAATAATTATTTGCCCCTTGTAACTGTCCCTTGAAACCCTACGCGTGTTTTCAAAACAGGTGGTACAGTACGCTGCTGGGGGGATAACCTAATCCATCTCAGCACAAAAACATGTTCTTTTAGTGCCATTAGCCTTCGTCCCAATAGGAGTCAATGGTCTCTCAAACTGCCCAAATGGACTTTTATGCTTGGGTCTGCACATACGGCTCTATAGGTTGGTTTCTGCAGCATTCACCACTGGCACTCAGTTGCTCAAGCAAAATAACTGTATTTAGATTCATAAATATTTTGAGATGCATTGAAAAGCTTTTAAGTCCATAGAGGGGAGTTGGCATAGTGATGCAAGGAACTGTAGGTGCAGCATAAAAGAGTGTACGGTAAACAAATAAACAAACAAACGAGAGAAAAGATTTACACGGCCGAGCAGTAACATTAAGAACACAGTGTGACTTACAGAAATCTACACTGTGTGAATTTCTGTCCATTTTGGACTTGAAGGCTCTCAACCATTTAAGCGTGTGTTTTCTTTTTCTCCTCCAATCGAAAGCGAGAGCGGGGAATTCTCCCAGGAACTGAACCATATTCCATCAGATGTGTCCTGTCCATTACGCTGGATGTTGAGTGTGTAGTACTCTCCAATTTTTCAGATACATGCACTACATTGTACGGCAACAACATCATTCCTCGTGCTGTAGGTTAAAAGCAGTTCGCTCATGTAATGTCGAGCAGGTGCAAGAAAACAAGTCTTCAAGATGTCTTCGGCTGTCAATAATAAAGCTGGACATCAGCTTTGAAAGGCCTACACTCTGTTATTTTTTGCATGAAACATGAAACATGAAACAGTAAGTGTTTATATTTACTTTACAAAAATCAACCAATAAACCAATATCAGCTATAATCAATAAGGACATGTCACAGGTCAGTCGAGTCATAATTTGAGCTCGGACCAGTGCATCATCCTATTGTGTTAAGTTTTTGAGCCACGTTCATTCAGGTTAATTAAAAAGAGATGGACCTCAGCAATCCCCTCGTCTCACAGCAGGACTATCTATGGTCAAGTATAATTACACAGCTGAAAGCAGATCATAATTGGATAATAATTTTTTAGCAATTCCTTTTGGGATTCAATCCTCCAGTGGGAATTTTTAATTGATGAGATAGCTTGCAGCTGCCAGAAGTTACAAGATTAGGTGACTATCATAGCTTATCACACAGGCTCAGAGAAGTAAGTCATAAAGCAAATTAGTGGGAGGCTGTGTGACTTTGTCAGACAGGTAGAGATATTATCTTATTTGCTAAATGAGCTGTGGACGGACTATCGTTCTTCATAGCTAGATGTTACATGCCACGAATGCAGGCAAGAGACTAAAGGTACTTTTCTAAGTCAAAAATAAATAAAGACATAAACGAAAAAAAGTTTAAAAAAAAAAAAAAAAAAAAAAAAAAATCCAAGGTTTGTGACCAGGGTTCTACCATTCAAACAAAAAGTCTTACATTTCAAACATTGCATGATGTATTGTTGTTCTAGTTTTGAAAGGTAAGATAGAGTTCAGGGGAGCACAGTTGCAATTTGAGGCAACATAACTGCAGGAAATTTGACATTTTTCATCATTTTCTGGCAGAGGTTCAGATGAGAGGCTCGCATGCCTAGTCTACATAGTTCATAGAGAGTTGATCTAGCATAGTTTAGGATAAAGACTGAACAAAGGCATCTGGTTGAAAATAACAAACACCAATATGTAATATACTGTAGGCCTATGTGTAATTCATTCATCTACTATATGGTCACATAGCAAACTCAGCATGATCATCATTGAAACTGTGGTTATGATTTAAGAATTCAGCACAGTAGAAGTCAGCGAATAAGTCTTTAATTGAGATTCTATACACAATCTCAGAAGATGCTCCGACTTCTCTCAGTGTCTTCCACCAGGCACAAGGTTCTCACCAACATCTTCCGGTCACAAGTTTCCATTATCGAAGTCATGACTGACATCTATTCTCTAATACTTCTCAGTTTCTTAACACTTCCGAAAGTGGAGTTGCAGAAGAAAAGTACGATTGGGCAAAAACACAATGTTAAATCAAGAGGCACTATTTTTGGTTTGAGAACAAAGTGTTTTATGAAGCCAGTTGGTCGCTCACAGCCTCCATCTTGAAGCAGGTGAAAATGGAAGAGAGCGAGATGAAATGTCTTGAGATTCTAATGAACGGGAAGCTTCGTCTCCAAAATAGAGAGGAAATCACAGCATCTGGTGAGTTGTGTTGATTCACTGGTATTGATCAATAATCCTGTCGACCCACCACAGATATATTATGGTCATTTTGTGCGACGGGGCAGTATAACTTTACTTATTACCCCTTTACAGTAATGTGGAGCTGTTATTTATTGCAGACATTATTTAGCCTGATATTCGGTTTTGAATCAGCTCTGGTTGTGTGCTGACCTTGATCCTCTGTGTTATCACCGCACGTCTTTCATTAGAAATATCTGCACATGGCATCCAATCCTGAAGTGAACCAAATTAAATTATATTTTACTTTTCAATAAAAAAAAGTATTTGCCAAATTAATCAGAGTAAAGAATGCAAATGTCGTTCTGAAGTGAAATTGTTGGGTTATATTTCAGCCGTTGTAAAAGATATCTACCCCCTTTTTATGTGGCTGCAGCATCTGGGAGAAAAGTGCTGTCTTCACGTTTTTCTGAATGCGAACCTAACTCAAGCAGTCAGTACATTTATTGTAGGTAAAGGACACCTCCAATAAATGTGTGTGTGTGTGTGTGTGTGTGTGTGTGTGTGTGTGTGTGTGTGTGTGTGTGTGTGTGTGTGTGTGTGTGTGTGTGTGTGTGTGTGTGTGTGTGTGTGTGAACATTACTTTGCAAATTTAATATCTACACTATTAAATGATAAATAAGAAATCACTGGTTCTGAACAGTGCAGCACAGCCCAGCTTGGGACTGTCACCCACTGAATGGGAGAGAGTCCTGAATGGGAAGTGCAAATGTGTGCTACTCTTTATCAGCCTCAAAATCTTTTCTCTCATAAAACTGAAACAAACCTATTTGAGAACAACTCTCACTTTTATGTTGCTTATTAAAGTTTGTTTTTCTGCCTTGAATCTGAATGTTCTCATTGTCCATTGTTGCTGATCGTGTCTGTTTGGTATTTTTGGGCATTTGTTGGTATTTTTTGGTTCAGTGTCAGAGGTGAAAACAGCAGCATGACATGTTTTTAAACAGTGTTGATTGTGTTTTTATGAGAGAAAAGAATGAAGATTAGCGGGCTGGTTTGGCACATGCATCTTTTTAACTTCCATATAAAGAGTAGTTTCTGTATCTCCCTCTTTTGTGGATTGTTGGATTATTTTACATACAATAGGCTGAAGAGAGTTTTTTAATAAGTCAAACAGACTGGTTGCTCTTGCAGTATAGTATTGTGATTCTAGTTATGCAATGAAATCAATGAAAGGTGAGGTCATTCTGCTGTATCTTGGTTCAGGTCATGTCTTCAGACACAGCTGTGTGTTTGCTGACCTTCAAACCCTTGGCCAAACCCAAACAACCAATTACAGCCGATCCGTCAGCATGTCCATTTCTGTCAACATGTCCACTTCTGTTGACACACCTACCACTTCCTGTCATAAATGCCCATGTGTCACGGCTGCAGCCTTACAGGCTTAGGAACACACAGCTGCAGTGGTGCACGGACGCTCTGCTGCAAAGAAATCTTTACTTTACTGCCTCTTCATTTCTTGTGACTAAAACAAAGACAGACAAACTTTATTGCTCTTTGGGATCTGCATTGGGAAATCCAGCAGAATCTCAGTTAATAACAGCAGCAGGCAACTAGAATGTAACTTAACAAGTTTCTTCAGTTCTTTCTCAAAGTTAAATCCTTCCAGTTTTATCAGGGCTGAAGCTATTAGTCACCTGTCGGTTCACAGCACAACCTCAGCCTTCATGCGCTCTCATGTGGCCTGGCTGGCTGCTCCATCAACGCACCTGCACAGATGGCTGCAAGATGCCAACATTTTCCCCTCTCAATTACAATTATTCCTGTTTTTCATGCCTTTGCCAGCGAGCTAAACCAATCCTCGGGTATCCTTGGCTTCCAAGAATGCAGTTACGCCCTTCTTGGCTGAGATATTGATAAGATGGATCCTCCTGCAGAAACCACACAGGCTCACTATTTGGACCACCCCAAGGCCAACGGTTCGGTCAAAGGCAAACCCACGCTTCTGAGAAATGACTGTGTAACCCCTCAGCCGCTCATCCAGACAGATGAATTACTGTGCCCACACACTCCAGGGTCACAGCAATGAGATTAGCTGCTGCACTTCAGACCTGAGACTGTACATTATGCTACTGGCTGACCCTTACCAAGGGTCAGTCACAGGAGAGGGACGCCAAGCCCTGGATGGCCATTGTACTCCAGAACCTAACTATCATTTTTAATGGGTGAACAGTGGTGGGCCACTGTGACGTGTGGTTTATGTATAATGACCCACGGTAACCACTACCATCATGTCTTGGAGAGTGCGGTGGAGTTTAGAGTTGTATTCAGCCAAGCCATGGACAAAGTCCAAAACAGATATGACAGCCCAGAGGCCATCCATCCAGGTTGACTGTTAAATTAACCACTATGAAAAGGTAGTTGACTGTTCTCAGCTGTCCCAGTCCGCACACAAATGGCCCTCACTTGAAAGGCCTCTGAGCTTTTCCCAGCAACCCACTGCTGCCAACCAGACCACCACAAATAAAGTGTGTCCAAGCAAATTTTTGTCAGTACGATAAAAAGTAATAAATAGTAATGTTGTGACAGTTTGTATTAATTAAATTCAACCTTTATTCCCACACTGCACAGCCACCCATGACATGATACTGTACATACGTTGTGATGTGGCCATTCAATAATGTAATGTACTGTACTCTTCTATGTTACATATATCATGAAATTCTGCCGACAGAAATGTGCTTGGACACACTTTATACATTCACTGGCAAACAAGCAAGAGATGCCGTGAAAAGCAATCTATACTAACATAACAAAATTGGTAACCAATGATATTGATCTTTTTCACCATGTGTGAACACCCTTGAGTTAAATCACAGCCATGTCCGTAGCCAAGTTTATCGTATTCAGTGAATTTCTTTTGACTTGCATCTGCAGCCTCACCCTTCAACCTTAAAGGACGACTGGTTACTTCATGCTATATAATCAATAAGTAGTTCGATCATTAAGTGGTCTGGTCAATAAGTTGTGGCATATAGTTACAGGCTTGCTTGCTTGTACTTGAGTGATTAGCCTGAATTAAATCTTCTGAAAAATATTCCATGGAATTGTTTTGAGCTGACTTTGTTTATACTGTAGGACCTTAATAATCAAGAGGCCCCTTGTAAAAGCATTTTAAAACCAAAGATCACCAAATGGGAGGCCTGTAAGGAAACTGTGCTCAGGTCCATTATCTCATAATCTATCAGTGGGTGTGTGTTGCTCTATTTATCAGCAAGGGATACTACTGACGTC
Organism: Trachurus trachurus; assembly: GCF_905171665.1. Lineage (NCBI taxonomy): Eukaryota > Metazoa > Chordata > Actinopteri > Carangiformes > Carangidae > Trachurus > Trachurus trachurus. The sequence goes on along the minus strand of NC_139903.1, from coordinate 11,628,849 downwards.
CTGGATGCTACTGTCAGGTAGTAGTCCACTGTGATGTACTTATGCTGCATCTCTCTCATATTTCAGCCGTGTGATCCTATCAGCAGCAGGAAAGGCACAGGAGTCACTTTCAAAGAGGCAAAGCCCTTGATGGAGAAACAGGAGATCAGAACAGTTCTCCTGGCAGAGATACACTGCTGGTTTTACTGCAAATGTTTTCAGTGCCAAATATTATTTTGTCTGGATGTCCCAGTCCTTATACACAAAAGCTGATTTAGAGAACTGAAATATTTTTTTCATGAAGCGTCTATGACTGTGGGAAGGGGTATTAAACAATATGAATTAACAAACATGCAAGGACAAGCTCTTTTTCCATCAGAAAAGGAATTGACTCCATGATGGTCACTCTTTCTCACAGTGTCTGCAACTGTGGTTTCACAACACCGAGGTCCACTCAACATCCATCTTATTCCCAGGTTGCACTCTTTATTCGTGTAGTCTACCCACACTCATTACTACATATCCATACATGAATATCGATGCAGCTAAGCGGCTATCACAACTATGGCAGGATTCTCACTATGCCAATGCTACAATGTTGATTTTAAACAGGTGTGATATTTACGCCGTCCTTAAAATTTACAGCATTAGCGTGCTAATTCTCTTTGAACGAAGAAGCAAATGTAAACATCAGTAGCCTTGCAGACATTTGTTCATAAACCAAAGTAGCTAAATTAAAGGAGAAAATTCAAAGTTATTCATATTGACTCAAAAGTTCAGATGAAGGCCTGTACCACATTTTCAAGCCAAGCCAAAGTTTAAGACAAACCAACACTGACACAAGCCCTGTTGAAACTCTTCACACCCGGCACTGCCTCTCCTTGCCCCTACCTCTACTCCAATCATTAATTTAACATTGCTCATATAAGCAGTCTGACTGGATGGCCTCCATTTGATTTAGATCACTATACAAGCCAAACCACTAAAGCGCATCATCTGGCTCATCAAATCTCAATCCAAGTATCCAGATCCACCACTTAATCTATCTTGGCATAATTGAATGATAAAAAAAAAATTGCAGTAAAACAACTGAGGCCACCACTGCCCGTTTGACACTTTGCTAACTATGCCAAGAGCTCTCACATCTGACACCAACATGCACATAGTCATAGTGGCATACTGCCACTTTCAATTGGTTTGTTGACACTTTTATAGATTTTTTTTTTTTGCCGTCTTCCCTCTCTGTTTATCTGCTTAGATAATGAATGGGATATTGTCACTTTGCAGCTACTGCCCTTACTAACAGGATTACTGTATTATTTTGGAATTGACACCTTTTGCAAGATACGTTTTGTTTTTGTCAGAGTGAGCAAAAACAAAATCACTGTGTGACTACAGAATATTCTAGACCTTATTGTTCCTGCAGATAATTTTCGGTTTTTTTTTTTACCATAATTATCAAAAACAAAGCTTAATTTCCATCCATGGATTTGTTTCCCTTTATTTTGAAATGCAGGGAAAATAATTCCGACATAGGACTTTATATTTGAGGTTAATTGAAACATTGTGTGTTCTCTACAATGTGTTACAGAGGTATAAAATGACCTGAGGTCAATGCCATTTTAGTCATGAGCAATCAGCAAGCACTGTACTGTTCATGGCTCATTGGTCTCACTGATTGTGATGAGATCAATATATGGATACACTGTGCGAGGGAGAGGCTGGATGTTAAACATGTCTCTTCTGCTCCTCAAAAACGGCAACATTTGATTTGGTAATGTCTGTTAAGATCATAAAGTACTTATTAATCATCATATTATTGGTTAATTATATGAAATTATTTTAAGGATATTTTGTTGGCTTTGGTCGTCCTTGTCTTGCTGGCCACCACCTCCTTTGGGCGACAATGACATTTTTCTCATATTGAGTCCTGTAGATATACGAGCCCATAGGTTGTCTGTACAGGCAGCTTATCATGACCCATAGCTACTTTTATTGTTAGCTGGCCACCAGAGACCACAGTAATTATGACGGGGACAAAGGAGGAAGTCTGGCAACGTAGATGGATGTTAGGAGGAGGTTGAAGTGGATAGATAGGTTTAGGAAACACAAGATTTTCACACAGACCTCTGTTTCCCATGTGAAGCCAATCATCTACATTGTTTCAAGCCATGACAAAGTGCCGAGTGCATGATCTGGGACTAGACTCAATGACTTCCTGACATCCTCTACCCACAAAAAACCCACAAAAGATTATATTACACACCTTGCACATAGTGATATGCAATAAAATCATGTCTAAAGCTGACTGTAAAGACTGTGGGTTTTTTGGGGGGATAAATCCAACCTCAGTTTTCATGTTTGTTTCAGAAAGACACAGCAGAGTATCATCTGCATAGTAAGGAAAAAATCTATAAGAATGATACATAATGTACATAATAACAACAATATGTACATTTGAAGAGGTTTATGGTGGATGGGTTACCAGTGCAGATGATATGCTGCTTTCTATGGTGTGATTCCCCATTGCTCCAAACCCAACCTGAGACTGGGCACAGACTCTGCAGAAGCTTGGATGAGAATGTGGGTTTTTATCTTCAAAAAAATATTTAGAAATAAGTTCCAAAATTACTGAGGTACATTTTTAAAAGCAGAACAGAAGCACTGAGCTGAGATTCTTTTTTTCTCCTCTCTCTTTTTTAAAAAAAAAACAAATGCCCAGATTCATTCTGTCACACACAGCCACATCAGGGGGCACAGCCAGAGTCTAATGCACTTGCCATCAGGAATCTGCACTGGGTAACTCAGGGTTAAATGCCTTGCTAGAAGGCGCCTCATTGGGTGACTTCTCAGACATTTCCAAAAGCATCACTTTCAAAATGCACATGTATGTTCTCCTGTGTCCTAGAATATGTTGTGAAATATCTGATTTTTGTTTCCATTCATGCTAATCTTCCTTGAGGCACCTATTTTTCCCAGTCATGTAGACTTTGTTCTGGCCCTAGCGATACAACTCACACACGTTCCCAACAGGAACAGCTGCGGAGCCCACACCAGGGGAGAGGAGGTGTGTGTGTGTGTCTGTTTCTGAATGTGTGTGTCCTGATGTCTGAGTGCATGTGTTTGTTGTGTGGTGGGGTTCAGCCAAGGGACCTGAGCCATCTCAAAGCAGCTGCGCTTCTCTTTTAAAAAAGGTGGCCTTACATAGACACAATCAATCAGGTATAAGAAACATAGAATAGTTTTATAAGTTTGTTCATTATTGTCTGGGGGGAAAAAGCAAGGCTCATTTAAAGCATGAAATGGTTAAAATCATGCCTTTTAAATTCATATAGCAAACATCTGACCCCATCAGCTAATAAATGATTTATGTCATAATTAAGTAAACAATGCAAATACCATAATCACAATCAATATAGCAAATAAGCACATGAGTGCATGACTTGTTTTCTTTCTCTCTCTCTCTCTCTCTCTCTCTCTCTGAGATGGTCAGTGCTGAATTAAGTGCACTTGAATCCTGATTATGCATTCTTCCGTAATGTGGCCTTCAGTGGCCACTAATTTAGAAACACAATCTTCCCCAGGGCTTCTTTCTGCTTTGCTTGGTATATATGGATTCCCATATGGATGATTCACCTCTTATTCCAAAGGCAGGAGGTTGTGAACCCATGTGCAGGTCCTAGTGGGTCAAGGTTTGGACCTCCATATTTCTCCTGGCTGACCGTAGTTTCACACTAAACCAACCCAGAAAGTAGCGGTCATTACTGCGGGCGAGCCAAGCCCTTCTCTTGTGGTGTCAAACCAAATGTAAACTAATCTGTCAACCTAAATGAGCCGAGCTCAGTATTGTGCATGTCTAAGAGACCCCAGGGGAGAAACTCATATACTGTACAGTATCTAGCAAAGACAAGACCAGAGCCAACTAAAGGGCCTGGAAAGCAAACGGATTTTGCAGCAAAAGAGAGAGAACAGAGAAACAGAGATTCAGAAGAAGTTACAGCATCATGTGCAGATTACAGCATCTGGGGACAGATCAGGCTTTGATAATGTCAGTCAACCACAGTGTTTGACACAACAAATTCAATATGTCCACATTATAAAGTGCAGCAATCTTTTACTCACATCACATCTCATAAGTACAGAACTGTGAGAGTTATACTCCAATTGAGACATTTCATGTGGATTGTGTTGATATTTAGCGTGGCCTACTTGGATCATTTTTTAATTATTTTTTTTTTGGTGTGGAGTATGGCCAGCTTCACCTGTCCCTTGGGTACGTTATGGTTATTTGTGTGTGAAGATCCGGTGTAGGTGCGTTAAATGCGGCACATTTGTGCCTCCTGATCACATCTGACAGAGCTGAGAAAAAATGGTGGCGACAAAACAGTGCTGATTTGTGCAGATGTGGACTGTCCTGTGGGAGCCCTTTTTGCGCACGCGCTTCATTGATTTCCCAACTGAGGGTAACTGTGGATCCAGAGGTCAGACCCCGGTGCCCTCGCACAGATATTCACCCTTTTAGAGGAATAGGGTGTACCACAGTGAGCAGGCAAATAAGTGTAATATCACATTGTGTACACACATGTCAACACTCACGTCCACAGGCCTTCTGGCTCAGTGGAGGAACAGCAGCCTTTAATAGGAGGGAGAAATTCTGAGCTAGACACGATACAGACGTAACTCCAATAAGTAACCCCTGACACCGCCTTGTAAGACCTGGAGTGTTCCAGTAAAGCTATTGGTTTCTGGTCTTCTGGTAAAGAGAATTAGAAGCCACTACATCATTCGCCCCACACTGTCAGCCCAGAAGTGGCGTGAGACTGTCTCCCTGCACATTCATCATGCCATTACTGCTGAGGGATAGCAAGCAAGGCCAGGGGATGAAAGAAGAAGAGGGAAAAAAAAGAAAACATACAGTTTTAATGGCATTTTTAAACTGAGCTTAGCTGTAGTTGCTACAACATCAAGTGCTGTTCACTGGACCAGTGGTTTAATATCGTTCAATCTTTGTCATTTCTCTGTTGAGAATTATCCGTCTGTTTGTCAAGGTGCGTAAAAGGCTTGCAGTGTAATGTTGTATTTTCTCCATTCAGCGTTATTCCTGAAATAGTGTACATGCGGAGGGTAAATTATTACACAATCTGATTAAAATTGATCTCTGCTACATGATGTTGCGGTTAATAAATGCAGCAATTTCATAAACTTTTCTCGTCGTCTCTGCTTCGAAGATTTGTTTTTGTTTGGAACAGAGAAACAAGTAAACTGCTGACGTGCCCTCTTGTCCTACCATTGTAAGTGCTCTTGTACAATCAGAACCTGAAAGACAGGATTGATTTATGAATCTCCTTCTGCCCCGAGGTATTGATAGACCACTCGTCACGCCGCATCTCATTGCCAGTATTGATTGCGCTGTATATCAGGGTGGGGGGCTGTGACCTTAGATACTGTTGTGGATTGCCTGACTGTCACTCACTTCACGTCAAGGGTCACACGCAGCCCCCGCGCAACCCATAATACCAGCCTAGCATCAGTCCCTACTGTTGTTCATGAGGAGCACTCTCATGATTATCAACAGTCTGCTCTTTGAACTGACACTTTCTCTTCAGTAGAAAGTTGTAAATAAAGACATGCATCCATAAAAAAAATTTAAATAACTGCACTAAGTGTATTTTATCGCTATGTAAAGGAACAATTATTCAGGTATTTTCCCCTAAGTTAAAGAAGCTACAGTGCAAGATTAAAATGCCTTAATAATATACACATTATATTAGTTTTTATGAGTGAATCCTATGCTGTATAGTATCTAATGGCAACTATAACTGCAAAAATATGATGGAGTTAAAATCTACAACGGTTCCCTATAGGATAGAAATGCAATACAAAAGAAATGGAAAATACATTAAAGTACAAGAACTTCATGTTCTCCAGTAAATGTACATGACTTAGTTTCCAACACAATGAACCCATAAAGAAGAGGACAAAACCAACAACAGCTATAATAAAAAAGGAGCATAATGACATATGTTCAAGCAATAAAGCTAAACTATTACAGTACACTGTGAAAATCCAAACAGACTCAGCTGGTTCAGCCTCAAGACACGCTGTCACAGATTCACTTAGACACAGAGCTGATGGGAAAACCTCCTTTAAGTCAGCACCTATAGTCTGTGCTGTATATTGCAGTGTGTGCACCCTAATCACATGTAAATATGCCTATTTATAAATGCCTGTGTGTTTACGTGTGCTGGTGTGTTTGTGTGCGCAGCGACTTCCATGTGGTTTGCATAATGAAGCCTGTTTGAATTATTGCAGGTTTTAATCTATTTGTGCTTTCATTTATGTTTGAGTTTGAGGTTTATGTGTGGGACAGATCTGGACGTGTGACAGGTGAAGCCTCCACCTGGCCCCGCTGGGTCCACCTGCTCCCTCGCTGGCAGCTGATATAGAGGGAGGCCAAAAGGATTTCTTTTAGGGGCAATCTGGAGGACCGTGGGTGAGCACTTAGCTCCTCGGGGCGACTGGCACCTGTTGGCGCTTGTGGACGGGCACAAAAGGCAACACATAATTAACTTCATTATCTCACCTGGCATTGTTAGTCTTGGTGCTAGCATATTCTTTTATTCTTTAATGGTGTGCAGGCTGTATTAAATATGAGGGCGAGGGCGTGCATCAGTGTGCCGTTTGCCTCAGTGGTATATTTCTGTCTCCTGCCTATGTTTCATTGGAGCGCCTGTTCAGAAGCCCCCACCCCCTTCATGTTGGTACCATTATAGCTCCTATGACTGTCTCTACTTCCCTCTCTGTGTGGTTTTTTGTGCACTTAATGCCACTGAACACAGAAGCTTTCACTCACAGCATATGTTTTCACTGCCTGGCCACGTGAAAGGAATCCCGCATGTGGAATTGAATGCATGTCCTGTTTCTCAAACGAGACAGCGTCTTGGAGCAGTTGAAAATATTTTGATGAAGAGGTGACTAATGGCTGGGATATTTGTGATGGAATAATGCAGATGCTGGTTTGTTTGGGCTGCGCACACTGACAGGATTTCAAATGACGTGATGAATCTTAAGCAACAATTCAAATTTTTTCATTTTTGCAGCAGGACATACAGGGTTGTTACTGGGGAAATATCTAAATGCAATTACAAGCACCTGCACATGAATGTAGGCTGTCATAATGTGTGAGAGCTATATATAGATTTGGCATCTCATCATCACTTCATGATGCAGTCAGTCTACGAAAAGCACACTGAGCTTAAAAATGATAAATATCCTTTTAGATAAAAATCATAAACAAAGCCAGTAGTACAATGTGTGTTTCAAAAGAGGGTGCCACACTGCAGTTATTGAGATGCCAGTAAATTTGCATTTCTCAGCAGGATCCAGTAAAAAAGGGGGGAAAAAAATGGGGAAACCCCCTTGAACCGCACAAAGCCCACAGAGATTTTCGGTCTCATGAAAGTAGGCCTCACAGTGGTAGCAAAACGAATGGCAACCAAACTGTGTCTCATGAGTGAGGCGTGGGTTAGTACAGAATTACTCTACAACAGCACGCCCATTGGTTCAGAGAGGAAAAGACAGCTCAATCCGCTCCTGGGGGGAGGGGGCTGGGCTGGTGAGGGGTGGACAGCGTGGAGAGATGAGGATCCAGAAAAGCAAGCATGCATGGGAATAAAAATAAAAAAAAAAGACCTCCACTGAGCATCTGGAGAGGAAACAGTGTGAAATATGGACCTGAACAAATCTTATAATAAGATAAGAGCAACAAAGGTATATAACATAGAAGAAAAGCCTATATTAGACAATGAAGGCTTGCAATATAGTTGCCATGGAGATGAGCAAGTCTCCCAAGCCTCGTCATTTCTGTGACTCCTCCCGTGAACGCTGGGATAAAAATAGACATGGGCAGAGAACAAAGAGCTATTAAAAAAAAAAAAGACAAGATGAGTGAAGAAGAAAGGTTGTGGAAAAATTGGGACGTGTGTATAAAAGTGCATGTGTGGGTCTGCATGTGTGACGCGTGACACAGAGATAGTGTGAAGCCACCATGCGACCATGTCTCCCTGTCAAATGGTGGAGCGCAGTGAGTGACAGACACACAGGCTGCTTGTGTGGGCAAAGGCATCCCATCATTACCATTTGACATATTAAAGTAACAGAGGAACATGGTGACAGATTACTGGCTTTGTCTTTACAATATATACTGGCCTCAAATACTGGTTGTGATATTATTATCATTAATAAAAGGTTATTATTATATTATAATTATTATATATCATATTATATTACACATTATTATCATTATTGATAATATCATACATATTCTTAATTTATTGTCATTTTAAAAAAAAACTCTACAACCACCAACACATTTCTAATATTACTACCATTTTTTTTCTTTCTCTTTTTATACAACTGCTAATGTAACAAAGGACAATAATAGTAAACTTTAACAACACCATCATCTATTCTTTGGTTCTGTACAGAAGAATATTTCATGATGAAGAATTTGCTCTGACAAATATGTGGAAAAATCTCCTCAAAGCTTATCTAAAAGTTACACATTATTTATCTTATTTAATTGATATTATCCTATTTTATTTTATTTTGTCTCTGGGCTCTTCATGGTGTGTCCATGTGTGGCGATGCTGTACTACAAACAGATTCTAGGCAGGTTTTGAATATGCAGCGTGTTCACAAGAGAAAGGTGACAAAATCAAGTACACTCAGAGCAGACAGGATGCATACTAATACAGTTGAGTGTGCTGTTGCTGCACACTACACTCCCATAATGCAGCGCACAAAGGAAATTGAAGAGCTGCTCCCCAGATGGAAAGAATTCACATAAATTGGGAAACAGCTGTTGTGAAGTTTCTCAAGTTTGACTGACAGTGACATTTCAAGGTGGCAGATTGATTGAAAACAGATATTGCACATACTGTATCATTCCCAGCTCTCAACACTAATTATCTGAGAGAAGCAGCTACTAAACCAGCTGCTTAATCCTCTGTCTGTGAGGCTGCATTCCCTTCGCTTTCCTGACGGTATCATCTGATCACATTGTCAATAAGGAATAAACACAATGACATTTTGAACTTCCAAGCCTTCATTTTGACCTGAACTCCACATGAAGAAATCCAGAAGGCTGCACTACAAAGTAAGATTTGACATTATTAAGGTAACTTGGTTTTAACAGTGGTTCACTACTAAATCAAGAAACAAGTGCAGGTTAACTGGATCAGATCAAAACCTGTCAAAGGCCAAACTATTGGCCGATCAAATGTGGCACAGTCCGAACCGGTGATCTCTGCATTGGGCGCTGCCAACATGAGATGTGCTCCCCTGACCACTCGACCACCCCAAGGTCTTAAAACACTTCTAATAGCCTAAATGCACTGAGAATCTATCACACTACTTAAATAAATAAAAAACTATTATATCATAATTTTAACAAATGTTCTGTAATCCAAAAGGATGCCTGACAGTGATGATGCTTTTACTCTCCTCTTCATCACTGGAGCCCAGAATAACATGCAGAGACTCTAACTAAAACTCAAACTAAACCTCTGATGTCTTTGATTAAAACAATGATCCACGCACTGTTAAATATTTCCATGATTATAAATTAACATTTCATCAAAAGGCATCAACTGCCTCATTCCTCATTTCTTTTTCTCCTTTATGCAGCAGAAAGGTTCTGACATGACCTTAAACAACATCGTATGAGAGAATATAATAATACTCCAAACTCCTAATATGGAACAAAGTTAATGATGATTCATCCACTTATTTACAATACATTCTTAGCGTGACACTAATTTCTTAATTAAGAATTATTTCTAGTGTTTCTTCTTTATTCCAGTCCAGTTTTCATACCGTTTACATTTTACCATTTTTAAAATCTTAAATCATTGTACATTTTTCATCCAGTTTTATTCTCAATAGCTGTGGGTTCTATAGGCTTAATAAATAAATAAACGGACTAACTGCTAACACAGGGTACTTTAACTACAGACTGTATAGAATAAGTAAGAATAATGGATTTGAGCACAAAAACACAACCTCTTTTTCTTTATAATGCGTTATTGTCAGAAATGAACACAAATATTTTATATTCTGTTATTGGAATAAACAGCCATGAAGTATTAATTATGTACACATCTGTACATGTCAGTCCCCTCTTCTCACCATACTCTATTACTGTGCAAGTTTTACAACATTATAGAACATTATGTACTTCTGTCGTAATTCTGCAGTTTTCATCATATTCTTCCTCTGGGCCCTACACTGAGAAAGTACAGCATCACTTCTAAGAAACTTGAACCTGAAACGAATGCACTAAATACCTCTTTGGTTCACAACATGTACTTCTAGATTTTCCCCTTTAAGCTCCACATATGCAGCCCCATGCGTCATGTGTTCAAATGTTATGTTCACTATTAAGCCGTCAAAACAAATCTAAAGTGAAAATGGTTTATTTTGTCGACTCAGGGGAGGAGACGAGACCAGAGAGAGACCCAGAGAGTGGCAGCTGGCCCTGGCTAACAGGACAACTGCTAATGGGACACCCCATCTGCTGCTCTCGTTTTCCTGCCCACCGCCCTTCCCAGTGCCAACCTCTGGGCTTCTGGAAAGTGTCCCGACTCGAGCTTCCCTGCTGTTTGGCACCTCGTCACGGCGTAACATTATTTACACCAACATCCACAATGCCCTGAAAATTTCACACGGCAAACTTATAGTGCATGAAATCAAATGGCACACGATCAAATGTGTGAAACCAGCAGTGGACAATTAAGTAAAGCAGTGTACTAAAGCATGATATATAATTTACATGACTACTGTAGAACCATTTTGAGATGTTTTAAATCTGACGGTTCAATGGTACAAGAGGTGTTGTTTTCATGTTGATATTTTAGTAATTGAGGAAAAGTAATTTTATCTATGGTCCGACCTTAAGTACATTTTAAATTCTTAAATACAAGATTGGCTTTTATTTATATTCCTGGGTTTAAACAAACTGTGCAGTTGTAGAATCTTTTTTATTTTGATTCAAGTCTTTTTTTGGGCTCACTATCCAGTTAATTGTCTTCTAGCAACATTTTAAAAGCTTCAATAAATTCAGAAACTCTTGACATTTAAAAAATAAATATATATCTTGATAAACCTTTTCCATTTTAGATGAACACTCCCTCCATCCACCGTCACGCAACAACTACCATTTGTTTGATGCCCAAACCGACGAGTGGAGGGAGAATTGTCTGTAGTGGTGATGCAGCTTTTCCATTAAGAAGTAAGGAGCATTGTCCGTCCAGACCGCTCTAATTTCTAAAGTGCAAAGCATCGCTCTCCTCCGCAGCATATATAATAGCTTCTTTTCTCCTATCCTGGATTTATAGTCGCCATCAGTCACTTGTCTGCATGCCAGACGCCAGAGTTATGGTGATTACGTTGATGCGAGCTCCCCTCCACTTCCTCATTCCTTCATCCTCCTGCCTGGACGAGCAACACATGGATCAAACCTGCCTTTGCAGCACCATCTGGTGACCACCGCTGTGAGTCAGGAAGCCTCCTCGCAGATGAATGAGGAGAAAGAAAAAATCAGCCCCTACTCGTCTGTTTTTTTTTTTTTGCTCTCTTGGTGTAATACCGCCTCAGTCCTCTGGATGGTGTCTCAGTCCTGTGTCCTCCCTCCTCAATCACAGACTGTATGATCTCATGACTCACACACAAGACAAACCAAATCAGCATTCTTAAACTTGTCTGCGTCATTATTGACACTCTCTCTTAAAACTATTACTCTTTGCTGCGTATGAGCGAGCTCCTCCTGGGAGGATTGGTGCATGTGGCCCTCACTTAATGGCCCCTTTTATTATCTCACCTCCACCCACAGCTTCGATTGGAGCTGCTGAGCAGGTTCACTCTGCCACAGCTGAGGAGACAAATGTGTTAAGAAAACAGTGCAGACCTCGTTAATTGTTTTCCTTTGTTTTAATGTGTAGTAAAGAGAAGCATAATCAGCTATGATACACGGTACAAAACTAATTTCAGCTTCCAGTTTCGGTGGAGGTTTATTCTGGAAACATTAAGGATTTCTATGGAAAAACATCTGATTTTGTGTATTAAACATATTAAATTGGTTAAGAATAATCAATTCTTCAAATACGACCATTCCCACAGTTTTAGATTCATGTTTCACATCATGTTGAGAAAGCAGGTAGTTTGAGGAATGGCTCTCATGTAGGCTGACCCTGTCCCTGACCTCTGACCTCTCTGAGTGCAGGTGTTTTTTTTTCCTATGATGAATGCCATTTTCTAAATAATAACACAAGCCAGTGTTGAAGATTTTTTTTCTTTAAAGGAACAAATCAATGCTATGACGACTGCACTGTAGAGCCATAGGTTTCCTTACAAAGTGTTTCCTGATATTGTTGTCACATTGTCAGGACATCCATTAAATCTGTATTTGAACGATCATTTTGGTCCAATTGCATTCACTTAAAGTAAGAAGTATGTTCTGAATAAAAAAAACATATTTTAAAATATAAAAATGTCACCATTTGGGATGTTTAGGAAGAATTAAAGAGCTAAGAGTTAATTATAGAGCAGGACTGTTATTATTAGATTACATGGTTTTTCATCAGGTTAGGTGATAAGCCTAATGTGATCCAGTGTGTTGAGGTTTTGCCCTGTTTCTTCATAATATATCAGAGGCAGAGGCTGCACTTGTAAAAATGTTCTCCTTTTCATCTTTATTTTCAGCAAGATAAAATTAGCATCGTTTGCCCTCTCCTGTAACACTGAGCACAAAGAATCCTAAAAATAAAAAACGAGGTTAAGGTTGAGACTTTTCTTTTTCTTATTCTTGAAAAAAAAAAACTTAAAGCAGAAGTAAGCGGAATGTTTGTGTTAATATAAGTCTTAAATAGTTATATCTTCCGACGGCAATCACTTATATAGAGTGTTTGGTCCGAAACACAGGTCTGTCAGTCACTCTGCTCTGCTGTAAGCCGAGGAGAAAACTTTCCTTGTATCCTACAACCTTTGTCCAATGAGGAGAGAGAATGGCATAAAGGGGCGGTCCTCTCTGTCTGTGCAGCCAAGGGATGCACGTGAATGTGGTGACGTAGGGACGAGGGCGGGGACTGCTAACTCCATCGGCTGACAAGAAGTTAGCCAAAACGACCGTATCGCTTACTTCTGCTTTAAATCTTGCTCTTAGAAAAATAGCGGACAGTTTGAGGAGAAAGTATTGCAAATAGGTTTGGATCTGCAGACTGTATAAGAAAATGCAGTAAAAGAATAAGACAGAGAGGAACTATTCTGATCAAGGATACACCAATATAAAAATACTCTATTACATGTAAAAGTAGTGTCCTCAAAACAAGCCTAAAAGTGCATCAGTTCCATTAACAAGATGTGTAAATCTGCAGAAAAATGTCCCCACTGATTGACGTATTGGTTGATTACTATTTGACTATTTGTTGAATATTGAATAACATGTTCTGTTCATGTTGTAACATTCTATGTCTCAAACAGTTAACTCATCTTAATCTTCTTATTTGTTTCATATGAACCAATCTCGAATGAAAGATGGAGCCTTAAACAATCTTTTTTGTGGCTGGCTGGAAATCTTCTATATTTACGATATGTGTTTGTCACATCTTTAATATTTAATAAACATACAGTATTATCTGCCAGACAAGCACAGCTTTGTAAAGCTAATAATATTTGGCTTCAGGGAATAAAGTTATTCTCTAGTCTAGTAAACTACTGTACCTCTCAATTTCATTTCAGATCACTATTTGAGTAAATGTACTTAGTGTTAATGTTCCACCATCTATCCATCAGGAAACATGTTTACAGCTGAATCCTCAACACTAAATGACGGATTATTAAATGTATGTCTCGTTATGTACATGAGTGTCACGTCAAAAATATCAATAACTGACTGATGGTCACTGGTTGATTTACTTCCTGTATGATATTGTTGTCTGATGATGAATACTCCAACACGAGTTGGCTGCAAATCATCATACATGTGAGGTCAAATTTTCAAACCGCAGGTCATAAATACCACGGGATTTGAAGTCATTTGAATAGTGGTTGTGATTCATGACTTGACTGAAATGGCTTCAGGGGAAATTTAACACAGTTTCACTATTGTAAACTATTCTTATGGTCTTTATACTAAAGCAGCACCATTGCACAAATTGGTTCTACAACTGATTTTGAATGCAAAAAAGAAAAAAAAATGTAAAAGCTGCCTTTAGTCCACTCAGAATTGCATTTCCTGCTGAAGAGCTAGACTAAATAACTGCCTAAATATGAGAACCAGACTAACTATTCACACATCTCCCTCAGCCTACACTGCAAAAAGCTACCTCTCATCACTCTAATTTCCCCAGGGCCTTTATCTATGAGGAAGTTTCAAGAGATGGGTACAAGCTGCACACATACACGACGGTACACCCATCCAAACACTCTGCTGCTGTCATTTACTTCCTCACATTCCTGCACTACGCCTGTGATAAAAGCCTGTCCTTTTCTACCATTTGGTATTCCCAGCTGCAACCTCACTTTGTCATATTGGTTATGATGGGAAGTCACTCGGAGTGCAGTCTGTGCTTGCTCTCTTTATGAAGGACACACACCATTAAAAATCAGCGCATAAACCTGTCATTCTCTCTCGAGACCTGTTCTTGGTAGGCAGATGCATTATTTGTGGCACTTTTCGCACCCCAGGACTTGGGTGGTCCTCCATATTTTTTCCTGTTATACTGCATATGGCACTCTAATCAGCTAAAGGGGTACATGATTTACATTCACTGTCAGTCCTCCTCCCCTGTATTACCAGTCCAGACATGGGGAAGGTCACTTTGCACAGACAGTGCAACAGATAGTCTGTCCAGTCTTTCTTATGAGACGCTGGCTGTTAACATAAAGGACTCTTCAATTTTGCCCTTTGTCCCTGAAGAAGAAAAGAGGCTCCATGTCTATGTAGAATACGTGCATGACATACTGTATCTTTACACGTGTCATAACGGAGACTCACTCTCCATATGCAACCGGCTGTTTAACCCTGAGCAAGTCAAACCACCTTGACAGATCATGAAATAATTATTAATAACTGCTGCAGTTTTTCCTGTTAAACTAACTGTTGGCTGAGCGTCTGTGACATATTTTCTCATCACACATTTTAGTATAAAATAAAAATGAGTATAAAATGAGCAACATAAGTTATACTTAAGACACAGATGTGAATTATACTAAGATTAATTTCCTTCAACAGTAAAGTTCTATGCAACACAAGTCTCTAATTAGACTCATAGATTAGTCTGGTGCAAGCAAATAAGAATGGGCCTTCTTTAAACCTAAGTTTGCAACTCTAACTCCAGGTTACCTCTGAAATAAGACACGTTTCCATGGTGACAATTAGGGGACGTCTGAGGACACTGTCAATCATCTTTGTCCAAGGAAACTATCCTGCGCCTGACTGGATAAACACACTGACTCCTGCCACATGAAGAAGCCACAGCAGCACAGCAGCTCCACTTTCCAATGAGTTTTTCAGAGTAAAAGAAAGAAAAGAAAAGTCACTGCACCTGTTCATTGGTTTCTAAAGAAAAAGATTCCTGCAGGACTGAATGTAGTTTGAAGGACCTGCTCACTCAGTCATCACTTTTCTCCTGGGGGGGGGGGGGGGGGGGGGCAACAACATTTGACTGGTGCACCTCGTTTGACGGTGTGCCTCTACCTGAGGATTTCATTTATGGTGTGAAAGTAGATTTTTCACCTTTTGGGTACAAGTAATGTTGTACTGTATGAGAGATTGTGTTCATTTGTCAGTTGTGAGTGTATTGAAATGTGTTGCTTGGAATGGAGGTTCACCAATCAACACATCAGCTATCGCCATTTTGTCAACCCAGACTACAGAATTGTTCCCTCCGGTGCCACACATACAGTAGGAGCGTGTCGTCAGTCTCTGATACTGTATATGCCCAGAGCAGATCTTTGCTGTCATGAAGGGTTTGGTTTAGACGAATCTGTTGGTTATGTTTTGGAAAAGACTGTGGTTACGGGTGAAAAAACAAAACTCTTCTTAAGGTTACAGGAGCTTCTTTATCACAGTTACAATTATATAGACATGGTTAAAGCTATAGTGCGTAACTTCTGTCGCCCCCTATAGGATTTCTGCGTTATTACAACGATACGGCCGGCACCTATGGCTCGGTGTAACCCTCCTCTCCCCATCGCTACCTCTGTAGCTCTCCATGGTACCGGTAATGCACATCACACACAGTAACAGTAACACTCGCAACACACCACATGCTGCTGGTCACGGACCACCGGTTCACGGACTTGCGACTCACCGCACACTGCTCTTCACAGCACACAGACTCCCCGCAGTAAGTTACACACAGCAACACGGGCTACACACCTTGGCTGTGTTCGAAACCGCATACTTCTCCTACTCGTACTACTCATACTAACGATTTGAGTATGCAGTATGTTCACACTGCGCAGTATGCGATTTGCAGTAGGCGAGAAGTTCCCGGATGCATACTAGATTCGGCCGAAATGTTGAGTATACATCATGAGGTCACTACTCATACTCAAACTACCCAAGATGCAACGCAACGTGACGTCAAGGACCGCCTCTTCCTTGCTTTTTTTTTTTTTTTTTTTTTTTTTTTTTATTTATTTAAGTGTTCAAAGTGTACAAAAAGTGTCAAACACTGACACATAACACACACGAGAGCTGTTTCATATTCAGAAAGACAATGGATAAAATAAATAAATACAGCAAGGATCTCATTCAAATAAGTAGAAAATGAAGAAAATTAGACAAACAGAAACAAAACAAAAATAAATAAATATTGTCATGTCAATACATAGGTGTGTAATAATCACTGTTAACAAATTCCATTAAATGTCAGGAAGTACAATAAATACCTTTTCATAGTTTTCTAAAAAAGTTGTGTTCTTCTTATTTTTAACTAAGGCTAGGGATTTATAGAGAGAATTGAATTCAATTAAAAAATGAGAAAAGGTTGGTTTGGAGGTTGCAAACTTTTGCTTATGAATAAAGTATTTACCAAATAAAATGAAAAAATTAACTAAATACTGAAGACTCCTGTTCTTCTTATTTTCATAATAACATATAACATATTTAAGGGAGAAGCAGTATGACATGTTTACATGGGAGAAAATATAAGAACACAAGTCTGACCAAAATTTCATTGTTACATTACATTAAAAAAACAGATGATTTAAAGTTTCTTCAGTATGGCCACAGAAAACACAGGAGCTGTCCAAATCTATACATTTTGAAATAATCCCCAGTCCAGAGCAAGTATGATGTAGCGAAGACGGCGGGCGGATCTTCGTCTCAGAGCAGGCAAAACTCTCCGGTAAGGCATTTTGAACGGGCAAATTCCGTTAACGGCACGAGGTCGGTCCAAACGGCGTTTCCAAGCTAGCCACAGTGGGGACAGGTTCACTTCCTGTTTATAAAGTAAGAGCACTGACGTCATTGTAACGGCTTGGGTGCTTTATTTTGACACAGAAACCGGAAGTACAGTGCTCACTACGGCTGGTTTTACTAACGCCAGAGAAGTTCGACTTCGTCCGACTAAAATTGTAAATAGGTGTTATTTTGTCATTTTTTCAACACCATGGGGATACGAAGTAGTACTTTCTCGCCTGAAAATGTTTCAAATGTTGCTGAAGTTATATATTTACAGAGTTTAGAGCTTAAGTGAAATCAGCTTCAGGGCGGCTGATTTCGGCTCGGGCAGGAGCGAAATGCATTGTGGGTTATCATAGTACGCAGCAGTGTGAACGCTCTGCATACTGTATGATCGAGTAGTATGTAGTATGGAGTATGGAAGTATGCAGTATGGAAGTATGTAGTATGGAGTATGTGGTTTCGAACACAGCCCTTGTAACGTACTGCTCGTTAGGCTAACGATGTGGCGAACACCAGGCTGCTAACAGGTGTTGCTTCTAGCAGCAGCGGAGTGCTCTCCTCCCTCCTCCCTTCTCGTTGTCAGGTAAAACCGAGTAAAACGCGTCGTTTCGGTCGTTTCCTGTGAGCCAGCGCGGGAATGTCGCACCAGACACCAAATTAAAAAAAAAATAAAAAATACTGAAAAACACTGCGAGGCGTTAGAGGAGCCGAACGGCTTAATCAGCGCTGTATCATCTCCTCTTGTAGTGGCTTGGGTGAAACAGATATTTACAGATACGTAGAAGTTACGCATTATAGCTTTAATGTTGTGGAAGAGTAATGGATAAAACAAACACCAATTACCCGTTGTTTTACATCGGTCACATGGTCACAAGGGGTAAATGCAAAACAAAACAAAAAAAAAGACAATCAATAATCCCAATAAATGAAAAACAAACAGAACTTGTTACGTCATCAGACTCGCCCACTTCCTGTTGTTATCACTACAGCCACTAGAGGTCGCCTAACAATAAAACATCACCAGGGGTCGCAATAAGCTGCTTGCACACGACTTGCAGGCTTATTTTTTGATACAGGAGGACAGGCTCTTTTCATAGCAGATATTTTTACTCCTCCTGTAATCGTGCATTACAGAAAGCCGACTCTCTCTTTTTTTTTTTTTTACGCCTTTTCTTTCTATGGTGTCAAAATGTCTTGACACAGGTAGCCTGAGCAATGAACGCAACGACGGCTTTTCAAGCTGCTAGTGGATGTATCACAGTAGAATAACATCCATCATTCTGTTGTGTCAGAAATGAAAGCGAGACAAGTAGCTGCTGTCACATCAGCTGTATAAAAAAAGAGGGAACAGACTACACAAAAGCTGTTTCCCTAATCCATTTGGGACATTAGGTGCTGACAGCAAAAACAATTCCTGTAGCTATCGGCGGTGATTTCATCAAGTGCTGTTGGTGCTACAAGAGCACAAATAACAAGGCAACAGACCCAGACTGCAATCACAGATTAAAGTGTACCAATGAAAAAGTGAACAGGACAGGCCAATCAACCTGAGTGGACACGGTACTGTGATGACTGAGGGCTTTGCCGTCAGTGAAGTTCAAGCACACCTTTCCATGATAAACTGCACTTAAAGCAAAAAAAGATGCCGCGTTACAAACCATCAAAATAATCAAAGGACTAAAAGACGAGTAGAATTGTTGTAGCAAAATAGCGGTGGAAGAAGGGCACACAAACACACTGAAATACCTTCAGCTTTGCCTCAGCTTCGCAGTGCTCCCCATCACAGCTTAGTGTTAAAGCCGTATTAAATTATCATGTGTGTTGGGCTCCTGATCATTGAGGTTTGTGATACCGTAATAAAGAGCAAAAAAAGGAACAGGATAAAGAGGGAAAAGGGAGACGTATGAAGAAGTGGAAGAGTTTCTGTACTGTAGTGTGAGAAGGAAAAATAGGCCAAGGCTAATCCTCAACATTACAGCTCAGCATATGATTAGGGGCTGCTGGAGTAATTGCGTAACCATGTAGAATGCCATTAAGTCATAAAAATAATATTATTTTCCCGATTTAACCTTTGTCAATCTCTTACATGGACACATCTGTAAAAATCTTTCAGCGCGGTCAAATCTACAGCTTACACGAAATCTTCAAACAAATTCCTTAAGCGCCGAATATTCAGGTTTGGGTGCATGATCACAAAACCTTGACAAAGACTTTTAAGGCGAATCAGACTGAGCATCAACTGTCATAAAACTGTTAGTTTACATCTATTAGTAGCAATAATCATCATAACCTTGGTTGAGACTGAAATATCTCAGCAACTTCTAGATGGATTATTCTGAATCTCCTGACCTTCCTTCTAGCACCACCAGCAGGTCAGAGTTTTCACTACAGTGTAATATGTCAACATGAAGTTGATGGATTAGGGAGGAATTCAGTACAGACGTTCAGGTTTCCCAGACAAGGAGTCCTGATGACTGCGGCGATCCTTCGACTTTTCCACCAACAGCAGGTTCTAAGAGGAAAAATTCTCAGCTTGCATCGATTGAGATGAAATATGGCTCTTGTTTCCCCACATGAACTTTGGTGAACCCTCCTGTCCTTTCATCTGGCACCTGAAAGCACGGCTCTACCTAATGTTGTTTTACCACAGTGTCTGCAGCGGGAGAAAAACAGGAAAAGCTCCCTATTATTCTGATTTTGGAGGTGCGCTGTTGTTGTTGTGTCCCACATTTGAAGCAGTTCCTGCACAAGTGAAAACAGGCACAAAGACACAAAGTGTGCGCGGCGGCTTTCAACTGATCTGCCTCGATTGAATTAGAGTGGCATTTATTGAGATGAAACTGCCCGCGATGTAGGTTTTGCAGCCATGTTGGCACCAGTTTGTTGAACCTCCTGTAGTTCTTTTTCACCAAGTGGGAGATATCATCAGTCAGTACATTTACATTCAGATAAGTGGAGCTGTGGTTAGAGCTCGACTCGGCCATTTAATTGGATTGCTGTCCTTGCTCCAGTATACAAGCATGGGAGGGGAATCTATTTATTGACCTGAATGAGTCTGACTCCACTACAATAAGTGGTGATGTGCCCCTCTTCAGACTGATGGTATGGCACCTTTTTACGGTTGACCTATTATATCACAGACCAAACACTTGACAAACAAGTTGGCCAGCAGCAAACTGGCAGCATGTCAAGCGCTGAGAACATCGACAACTTTACAGCTCTGTACATTTTGTACGTTCTGTGCACTTGTTACCAGCCTTTTTCTTCTGTTACACAATTTGTTCGACTTCCAGGTCAAAGTCCGGGAGAGCATGCGTAAAGTACCTTTTGTTTCCCTTTGAGGGGAACATGCAGGAGGAATTTGTTGCATTATCTGGGTGAGTTAGTCTGAAATTCAGTTCAGTATAATTTCAGTCGTTTTGTTTAAGTCCAAATTTAGTCAGATTATGTCATGTATACTGACTGTTGGGAGTTCCTGATATCAGAGACTGACAGTCAACAGGTAAGATAAGATAAGATAATACTTTATTGTCAGATCACTCTGAAATTTGTCTTGCGTCCCATGACGTCCAAGTTTCACACAAATAATAACAAAATACAAAAACACACATTTACAAAAAGCATAAATGTTACCCTCAAAGGTCACATTTAAAGAGAAACACAAACTACCTCCTAACTCCATTCACAACATAAATCCAACATTACAATGTGTCTTGGTGCAACACCCAGTGCTCAGTCTGTACATGAACCCTAGTCTACTTAGAGACCAAACTCTGATTTAACAGTTTGACAGACTGAGGGACAAAAGAGTTCCTCAGCCTGTTCAGTCGAGCTTGTGGAACTCTAAACCTTCTATTTGATGGCAGAAGCTGATATTCCTCGAATAACACGTGAGAGGGGTCAGATGAGATATTACTTGCAAGAGACAACATTCTTTTAGTGTATGCTGCTTGAAAATGTAACTCCAAAGTTTGACCAACAATCTTTGAACAGATATGTAGCAGTCTGGTTAGTTTGGTTTTAAGTTGGACAGACAAACAACTAAACCAGGCACTAATTCCATACTGCATAACACTCTGCACTATAGATTGAAAAAATAATAACAGGATGTGTTTGTTTGCTCCAAATGACCTCAATCTTCTCAAAAAATAAATACGTTGTTGTACCTTGCAACAAATAAAGTCTACGGGCTCTACTTTGGTAGACTAGGTGCAGGCGAGGCGCATCTGCCCTGCGCCTCGCCTTCGCTTCGCCAACGGGGAGTGGCCAGGAGCAGATTGCGATTTTGCTTCGAGACGCAGCGGAGCGCATCCCGCCTACTTCCCTCCCACCGGCGCAAATGGCATAGAGGGTGGAGAGAAGGCGTGGAGTGGGTTTGACACAGCCGAGTCAGATCTTCACCAATCAAATGAGCTCCTCTCCTCACCTTTAAATCCGCCGCGCGCGCAAGGCGGACGTTTGATTTCACCGTGGAAGAGAAGATTTGAATCAGCACATACAGATTACAGCATACACATTCAGCACATCTACAGTATATCGATTGTCCCGTCACACTGATGACAGATCAAAGGCTGCACAGATGAAAGATGAGGATGGATTACTGCTGTGTTGACACTACACGATTATCTGCTATATTTATGTATTTACTTATTGATTTATTGAGCCGCATCGTCACGCGACCATAACAAATAAAACTGAAAACAAATAAACTATCATTTCTCACAGCAAACCACAATCAGCCTGGCATAGTGCTCATAGTGAGCAGATATTAACATCTCCCCTCTCAGGTAAATTCTAAAGAAAAAAGAAAAAGAGAGACGCTCCGCGATGCATCCATTACGCACAGCTGTTTGTGCACACGTGTTTAAATATAGGTTACTAAATATGAGTGTCTTTATTAATGGAAAAGGGGTGTGTGTGTTTTGTTTTTTGTTTTTTTTTACTGGGCAACAGCTCTCAATCTGTCAGAGCAAGTGAGACGGGAGGAAACTGATGTTCTGGTCCGGTCCAAGCTGGCAGTGTCCGGTCGCGCGAACAGACCTCACGGGCTGATGGTGCAAAAGTAGTCTGGGAGGGAGGAGGTTATGATGTTTGCTCTGACAGATTGCTGTTGCCCAGTAAAAAAAAACAAAAAACAAAACACACACAGCCCTTTTCCATTAATAAAGACACTCATATTTAGTAACCTATATTTAAACAAGTGTGCACAGATCACAACATAACAAACAGCTGGGCGTAACGAGGCATCGCGGAGCGTCTCTCTTTTTCTTTTTTCTTTAGAATTTACCTGAGATGGAGATGTTAATATCTGCTCACTATGGTGCCGAGGCTGATTGTGGTTTGCTGTGAGAGATGATAGTTTATTTGTTTTCAGTTGTATTTGTTATGGTCGCGTGACGATGCGGCGCTGGCCCCTAATAAATCAATAAGTAAATAAATAAATAAATAAATACAGATGTTACTGGTTCAAATTTGCGGACTTCACGCGTGGTCCACGCGAGACGGCACAAGACTCATGCATTTTTTTTCTTTGGCGAGACAAGAGGTTTTAATGAAAAGCCTCAATGTGCCAAAACAACCGCCAGGTGGCATCTGTGAGAACGGAGGACGACAGGCGGATGACTCAGTGATCTGTGCAGTAATCCACAGCTTAAACTCTAGGCTATTAAACTAGAACTAACTACTGTATACACTGCCTAAATCACAGAAACTATTGTAATATGATAAAGCCTGTCTTGCTTTATGACTTGATGATTATGTATCACATATCGCCGCGATTAGGAGTGGCGCTGTTCATGATACAGAATACAAGAGGATGAAAGGAGAACTAGCTGCAGACAGTAAATAATATAGTAGCCTAGTTTTTCAATGACAAAATGTAACGACGGCAGCTACAGTAGACTATAGCCCACGTCTCACTCTCTTTTTTCGGTCATCTGTCTCGTCATCTCCAAAATGTGTTTTTAAAATGAGCCAACTACAGTACTGTGCAGTAGTGCCGCAGATTTCTCACTCCGCACCTTGTTTGAGAGTGCAGCTGGATGATTTCTTGTGAATGAACGGGTCTGTGTCACTTTGGGGCTGGGCGATAAAACATAGGATATATAACTTTATATAACAGGCTTTTATTTAATTCAGAACAAACCGCTTAGCAAAAATGGAAAATATAGTCTATAATAATTAATTGATCTGTTGTTTGGCCACTGTTTGAAAATAACCCGAATTATGAGCAAATAATCTGATCCAGAACAGCAGTCATAATCAGACTTCTTCTAAATAAACCTAAACATTAAATAACTGGGTCAGGTCGGACCATGGGGTTATTTTTTCTCTTCTTCTTCACAGGAGAAGAGGAGGTGCGCTGCGCTCACGGACGCGTTGATGTTTTGTGATTTATCTGCTGCCTTGACTCTGCCCTTTATACATGTGCGTTCAGATTAACAATAAGACAAGCCATGGTTGAGTTTATTGAGTTTTAGCTGCTCAATCTCATTGTTTCAAAGAAAAGGGATTGATTTTTATAACGAAATGAAACGAAAACAATATTATATTGATACATTGTTGTAAAAAAAATCCAAAAGAAACGAAAATGAACTAAAGAAAATAACTTTCACACACACACACATTAAAACAGTGCGATTGGTTGAAAGCTGATAATTAGCCATGTGCTTATAAGCTGATTGGCCGAAACCAAGAACAAAGCCGCGTGAATGGCCAATCGCCATGTGTTAACATTTCCATATTCCGCACATTCTGTGACAAACTGTAAACTGTTTTCTTGTCTGTAACAACATCTATTGCACGTCTGTCCGTCCTGGGTGAGGGATCCCTCCTCTGTTGCTCACCCTGAGGTTTCTCCTGTTTTTCCCTGTTAAAAGGGTTTCCATGGAGTTTTTCCTCAGTCGATGTGAGGGTCTAAGGACAGAGGATGTTGCTACGATGCCATGTGAAGCCCTTTGAGACAAACTGTTTGTAAAAACGGGCTATACAAATAAAATTGCCTTGCCTTGCCTTAACGGCCGACATGTAAATCAGCTGTTTCGATGGGCGTTATATGAATAGAGATGTTAATGTGGTACTTTGCACATAGCCTCCTCTTCTCCTGTGAAGAAGAAGAGAAAAAATAACCCCATGGTCCGACCTGACCCAGTTATTTAATGTTTAGGTTTATTTAGAAGAAGTCTGATTATGACTGCTGTTCTGGATCAGATTATTTGCTCATAATTCGGGTTATTTTCAAACAGTGGCCAAACAACAGATCAATTAATTATTATATACTATATTTTCCATTTTTGCTAAGCGGTTTGTTCTGAATTAAATAAAAGCCTGTCCCATACAGCCGCGTGTGTTACGCCGTGTTTTGTTGATGCTATCATCTTTGCCTTGCGCAGATGATCCTTCATAATTAAAAATAAAAAGTCCAGGCCGGCTGCATGGCTGACGGTGTCACTTTGTATCGGCCGCGTCTTCTATCGAGGGAAAGTTATTTATCCTATGTTTTATCGCCCAGCCCCAAAGTGACACAGACCCGTTCATTCACAAGAAATCATCCAGCTGCACTCTCAAACAAGGTGCGGAGTGAGAAATCTGCGGCACTACTGCACAGTACTGTAGTTGGCTCATTTTAAAAACACATTTTGGAGATGACGAGACAGATGACCGAAAAAAGAGAGTGAGACGTGGGCTATAGTCTACTGTAGCTGCCGTCGTTACATTTTGTCATTGAAAAACTAGGCTACTATATTATTTACTGTCTGCAGCTAGTTCTCCTTTCATCCTCTTGTATTCTGTATCATGAACAGCGCCACTCCTAATCGCGGCTATCAGGCTGTCAGCATTGTCCCCAAAACGTCTGAGCAGTATTTAGTACGGTGCTGCCACCTAGAGGAAAACAGTTGTGGTGAAAAGTCACGCGATCACGCGATCCTGCAGTGCAGGACAAACCCCGCAAATTTGAACCAGTAACATCTGTAGCTGATCATCTGCAACGGCACAGTGTGTAGTGTCAACACCTGCTCTTGGGACATCCACGGCTGTCTCAGTCCCTCCCTGGTTTCATCTGTGTTAATTCAGTCAGGCTGAGTTTCCATTACGCAAGCCTTTGATGGTCATCAGTGTGACGGGACAATCTATATAGATATAGGTGTATGTGCTGATTCAGATACAATAAATAGGGGTTATTGTGATGATTATTATTATTATTATTATTATTAATTGCATTTAAATGTGCCTGGAAGTGTGGAAATCTGCCTGTGAGGTCTTGGTGACGTGTCTGCACTGCGCGCTGGGCAGTCAAATTGCCACTGCGCTGGCTGCGCTTCGCCTTGCGCTGACATTAGACCAGGTTGGAGCTGGCGAGCTTTCGGCGCACTCTCCGCGCGGTCTATCGGCAACAAATTGTCACTGCGCCACGGCGAATCTGTCGACACCTCCCCCTGCTGCGCGACCACTCCCATCTCAGCGCACAGCAGTCCACCAATTTACCGAATCCGCTGCGCACCTTGTTGCACTGGAGGAAAATGCCACTGCGCCAGCTGCGTCAGGGCTCGCTTCGCTGCGCCCCCGTGAGTTGCGCCAAGAAATTAGGGCCCTACATGTACACTCCAGGACAAAGTAGCGTCCACATAGATGCCCAGATATTTATAGGAGGAAACTTGTTCAATCTCAGCATTATGTACAGTAACTGGTAGAGGGTATGAACCCACTGGGAGACCAAAAATGATTTCTTTTGTTTTCTTTGAATTAATAATGAGTGAATTGTTTTCACACCACTTCACTAATCTGTCTGTAGCATGCTGATGAACACAAGGATCATCTTCAGGGCTCAACAAAGACAACAGTGTAGTGTCGTCTGAAAATTTCAAAATAAAAGTATTTGGACATTCTGTTTTACAATCAGTATGAAGTGTGAAAAGCAACGGAGAGCTCACACAGCCCTGAGGTGCTCCTGAGTTAGTAACAATAAAAGATGAGTGTGTCTGGTTAACTTTAACTATCTGGTTTCTATTCGT
The DNA here is from genome assembly GCF_905171665.1 of Trachurus trachurus. Classification (NCBI taxonomy): domain Eukaryota; kingdom Metazoa; phylum Chordata; class Actinopteri; order Carangiformes; family Carangidae; genus Trachurus; species Trachurus trachurus. The sequence goes on along the minus strand of NC_139903.1, from coordinate 11,602,389 downwards.
GAAAGCCTATGTTGATGTTATCCTAAACAACATTCACAGCAAATATACAAACCATATCCATACCAATTATAAACCAATCCCTTGGTCAGTCTCCTTTATATTAGTAAACGCAGTATACTGTATTTGGGTTTTGGACAATTGGTCAAATAAATACAAAAGATGTATAAATACATCAACATGAAAGAACATTGGCTTTGAAAATGAATTATTATAGCAGGTATTCTTTTGTTATTTTCTGATTTCATATACAGTAGACCGAGTAATTAATTGGCATTTAATCATATGATTAATCAAGTAATCAGATGATGAAAAATTGATGGATGATTCAGTCACAGCTTGTTCATTCTCTTTCAATTTTATGTGCATACTATTATGTGTTGTGATTTGTGTTGTTTGTAATTGCTGTGCACTGAGATGAGTAGCATGGTTGTGTAGTCAAAACTGTGGAGACCCTAGGACGTATCTGCAGATTAACTGATGAATAAAATGACTGTTAGTTGCTACTCTGCTGCTCATTACCATTGTAAGAAAATAAAGTTAGTGTACTATGTTCTAGCAGTGTCCCTTATGTTTTTGCCATCATCTAAAGCATTATCAATAATTCTGATAGAGCGTCATCATGGAATCACTGATTATCTCCAGTAAGAAATAAAAAAATCCCCTCTCCTGAGCTTAGCTGCTGGCAAGCTGAGGGGTTGTTCCAGTTAGATAAAAAGAAATGCCCAACGTGTTCTCTTACAATCAGCTGTGATAAAACATTTGGCAGGTGTTTCAGTAATGCTGCTGGGACAGTCATGCATGCACAGATGGGAATCATCCAGTCTTGTGATGACAACTATACTGTAGAAGGTTTGTTTTGTTTTTGTTTTGTTTTTTTCTAAAATAGATCACACTTCACACAGCATGCGATCACGTTGCAGATACAGGGTGTGGCGTCAGAATCTGAATCTGGAGTTGGAGTCTCACCGCCTTATCGAGCTGTATTCACTGTTCTGTGAAAACACCAGGCCACGGTCGGACTTCAGATGGGTGAGTCAATGCTCGACAGCTCTACTGCATATTGGAAAGCAGAAGTCGGAAGTAAATATCATAGTGTAGAGAGCTCATACTCCGAGTTATCAGCCTTGTGTCCTGTAAATTAGATTCAACTCTCACACATCCACTGATTACAGACTTTCCCCGACCTTCACATACTGTAGTTCATCTTCCCTCATCTTATCAATATCTTTATTTTAGGAGCAAACCAGTAAAAGGTGATGGGAGTGAATATTTTACAGCTCTGATCAATAAAAAGTTTCTATGTAACATGAAGAAATCTGTAAATTGGGTGAAGAAAGTAGTTGAGATGAATTTGTCATTGACCATTTGTTGATAATCATCAATGACCAGGGGCTGACAAATATATGTGCTGATAATCTAAATGTGTATACATGGGCATAAAAAAGGCAGTTGATACAGAATAAAAGATAAAACAATGAAAAAACTGTTTATCAAAGTAGCTTTGAAGTGAAGAATAGAGGAAGAAAAAGACAGAAATTCAACATTAGACCTCGGGGCCTCAGTAGATCTGATGGTGCACACTGACTCATAAGGAATTATAAGGTCTGAAATGGTCTTTCTGAAACAATCTGGAAACCAGTGTAGTGAGGCTTATATGGGCATGATATGAGCTTGACTCCCGCGGTTGGTTAGACGTACGGAGGCTGCATGTTGTGCTAATTGCAGAAGGTGGAGTGAATTCGGGCTGAGAGCACAGCAGAGGGGGTTCAAGTAATCTTGGCAAGAGGAGATGAAAGCCAGGATAGCTTTCTTCAGGTCAGTAAGGGATAATAAAGGAGAAAAAGAAAGAGCGAACCACCCTCTTCACTTGATCATTAAAGCAGAGATTGGGATGGGTGTCCTGGTGGCTTAGCTCACTAAAGCGTGCACCATGAAAGCAGCATCCCTGGGCCAATTTCTGTCTGTCTGCATGCTAACTTCCCCCCTCCTCTCTCTCTCTCTCTCTCGATCATCCACTGTCAGTCACTGCAACCTATAAAATACAAATTAATATTGACCAAACTTACTGCTAAAAAATAGAAAATTCTCAATGCTGTTCTGATGAGCTCTTCTGCTGTAAGGTGCCAGATAACAATCACTTTAAAATGTGTGTATAAGGAAAGGCGATTTTAATTGTATAGCCCATTCTTACAAACAGTTTGTCTCAAAAGGCTTTACACAGCATTATTACAACATCCTCTGCCCTTAGAGTCTCACATCGACTGTGGAAAAACTGCCAAGAAAACCCTCAACAGGGAAAAATTGGAGAAACCTCAGGGTGAGCAACAGAGGAGGGATCCCTTACTCAGGACGGACACGTGTAATAGATGTTGATAATTCTCCAATTTTCTACTCACCGTCATGCCAAGAAAGGGTTTGGAGAACTTTCGGAGTCATCTAAACGCTTTTTGAGTTCCTGGGGGGTCCAGCCGGCAACAGATTTTCATATAATGGCGGCAGATTGTGCTCACTTTTGAATCGATATTTGTTACTTTTGAATCGATTTTCCATATTTACATCATACATCCAATGGTTTACAACATCTCGCAGGAAATCTTGTGCATGCGCACAAACATCAACAGAGCCACTGGGAGCTACTGCTACAACAAGGCTAAAAACAGAGATCAAATTAACTTTGAAAACAACTTTTTCATGTCGCATCTTCAGGACACTTGGGTCAATACGGACGAGCGGTACGGAGGTATTTGGATGTTAATAGTGTGTGTTTTAGACGATTCAAAAGTGAACTCTATCCGCCGCTATTATATGAAAATCTGTTGCTAGCCGGACCCCCCCTGGAACTCCAAAAGCGTTTTGATGACTCCGAAAGTTCTCCGAACCCTTCCTTGGCATGACGGTGAGTAGAAAATTGGTGAATTATCAATTTTGGGTGAAGTATCCCTTTAACAAGAGCTGATGAAGGCAGCTTCTGCTGAGCAGGAATGGCACTCCCATTAAGCCAGCTTAATGGGAGTACTGGATGGCAGAAATGAGGCAATGCAGGTTTAACTTCCACCTACTGCTCTAAGGCTGAGTGTCAACCTTTGATACTCTTGGAATGAGCCAAATGGGTTAGATATTATCAGAGGATGAACAAATGATTCATAGTTCAACACCAGTAAATTGGTGACACACAAGTAAATCTCATCGGTGTCGTCAGTGGGCCAATAAACACGCAGCATGCTTGGACTAAGATCTAACAGTTCCACATGACTGACTGTTCATATACATGGCCAAGCTTCTTATATTTGCTTTGATTGAATTGGTATCAGTGAAAGTATCATCAAGAATTTATGTTTAATTGGCATCTGAAATCATCCAACATAACATAAGATAATAAAATAATACATTTGCCGTGTATGTGTGTGCAGTCTCTGCCAATGGGAATAACTATTTGCAACATCCACAATCAAACTGCATGTCCTATCATACCAACTGTGCTGCTCTGTGTGTGACAAGAAGATTTCACAATTTATATTCCACCATCTGCACCGCTGTGGAAGAATCACTGACAAGGTTAGAGCACTTCTGTTGTCAGATGAGATGCTCAGCAATGTGTCAGTTTTTTAATGCAAATCAGTGGAAGATGATGTTGATGATGAGAATATGCTGTAAGAGCCGGACAGTGACTGTGTTATACTGACTCATCTATCCAACAAACCTATGAATGAATCTAGATATTCTCCTAAAACCTGCAAACTGTAAAATAATTCCCTAACTTTAAATATTAACATTAGTCAGTTGAACCAGTTAATGATCTTTCAAAATGAATTGTAGTCTGATAAAAATGTATGCAATATAACCCTAACCCAATTAACATACTGCCACTATTCAACAGTTTTCCTTGACTAAGTCTTAATGATATAAAAGAGATATAATAATACTGCCCCTGTCATTTACTGTACTATCTTTGAGTGATGTACTGTGGTGTTTCTTTTGTAGATACTGGCTATAAATATTAACAGAAAATAAATAACTTTCTTTGCTGTCACTCTGGGTGAAACCAAACCAACACATCAGGAAAAAAAATGCACCAAGAGTTACAGCAGGGCGAATATCTGAGTAAAGCTGCAGAGTGTCATATAAGGAGCTAAATGCTAATGTTAGTACTGGTTTACTCACAACCAATGCTAACATGCAGATGTTTAACTGGTGTGAGATTTACTACAACCAATTAGCCTTAAACACACCGCACAGTTGAGTTTGATGGTATTGCCAGTAGTTTTGCAGGTGCTTTATGTGGTCATAAACAAGTATTTAAAAAGTAATAATATTAAAAGATAGAGGAGTCGAGGACCATTGATATTTTTACAATTCAGAGAGGTGTCTTCAACTCAATCTTTCATCACAATCAACTTAAGATGTTTTAGTCTGTGGCCAAATGATGGAGCAACCAACATTAACTGTGGTCTGAAAAAAGAACATAGTACAAAAAAAAAAAAAAAACACTGCCTGCAACTTATTTTGAAATGATCACCTGATTTTTTTCCTCCTCCTTCTTCTTTGTGAAACTTATAACTACAAGAATAGAAGCAAGCAGAAAATTGCATTTGAATTGACTGTGCAGTTAAGCTGCTCCCCGAAAAGCAGCCAGTTGTGGAAGGTGTGAGAGGCAAACTATCCACCACCACAAAATCACCGTCTGCTGCACAGGAGGCAGAAAAACTGAGCACATCCACAGCGCCGGTCGTATATACATGGAAAAACATAGGTAAAGAATAAGCCATTGTTACTCAGCTTCCAGTGTGGGGTTAATAAGACCGGTCTTAGCAGCATGAGTGGATACCAGGGGGGGAATTCCCCACTGTGATACCTCAGGGGTCGTCTTACTCATTCCCTCCTCCACACATATACTTTCCACAAAAATCTGATCATTAGTAGTGGATGTCTACAAGGTTCAAGTCTGCATTTCTCACCTTGACATTACAGCTCTGCAGACCCGGTGGTGGTGGATTAAATTTATGGTAAACTAGCTTGCTACAGTGTTCTTCTCCTACTCCATGCGCCCTGAGCAAACATGGGCTTATTTTGTCCAATATGAGATGTGTTATTCAAAACAGAGTCCTGCAGTGTGATGGCACAGCCACCTCATTATAGAGATGTTCATTTATCAAATTCAGAGGACAGAGAGTCCTTAAATGTTGGGCCATGTGTACAGTATCAGCTAAGTAACTGTGAAAACCTGACACTGTTTGCTGGTAACTGTCCCTTCTGGGATCACATAAAGAGAAATAATGGCTTCACAGTGCTTTGTTGGACCCAGGCAGCGTTATTAGCTACAGGGTCTCTCCTCACTAACAGAGCATCTCCATGCTGTGAAGCAGAGTAATCAGAGAGATTAAAACATTGTGATCTACTAAAACAAAAGAAGCTTCTCAGATCAAAATACAGTCTGTGAAACTTCAGACAGTGTCTGAGGTTTTCTATAATGCAGCAGCTTTTCTATTACATTTATTCTTCTTCAATATCAGAACGGTTCAATATTTTTGAAATGTGCTTATTGTAGATGCTTTCTTATCAGTAATTAGATTATATTGAAGCTTGTGTTTGCTGCAGGAATGATGAGTTGATTAAGTGTTTTTTTTTTATTAATATAGATTTTTTTTAAATTATTTAATCTTAGCTGAACCCCCTAAAAATCTACGTAAAATATTTCTTTGGGTGACCTTTCACTTTTTTTTTTTTTTTATACGGATTAAGTTTAAAAAGGAATCTACAAATCAGTGTTGATTTCTCACAGGCCTGCTGGTCATGCTCAGCTTGTTGCCATGATTATGATTCATCCTCATGTCCATTTATGAGACTCCATCTAGTGTTTGGGGATGTTCTGGACTGAATTACTCTGTAGTCAATATACATAATACATAAGATGAAAGGGAAATCAAAACCGCTTGCGAATAGAAGGGATAGAAAAGAACAACGCAGAGACAGGTGCAGGACACTGAGGTGTAGGAGAATTATGTTGAGTGACAGCAACCACTGTTCACAAGTGTAGCTGCGTTTTCTGTTCTGATAGAAACCACAGGATGACTAAGACCTACCACCGAGTTGCTTTTGTTGATTTAATATGCTTCACTGGAAGCTTTGCAACTGTCTTGGCTGCACATGGTCACACTAGCTACTGTCAAGCCCACGCATAACACACACACACACAAACGTCTCAAACCAGCACTTGTGTCCTTGTGTGTGCGCTAAGACACAAATCATGGTCAGTGTTGTGCAGACTTTGTCCTTTAGGATGTGTCGGGCTCCTCTTGATGCGCTTTGAGCGGTGACATTTCAATTGGGGCTTAAAGTCACGCGAGCTCCTGGGTGTTGGTCACTGCTCTGTTTTCTTTGACGGGATGCACAGATTGAGGAGGCTACTGAAGTCTCACGTGACTGGCCGACGACATGCGGGGCCAATATTGGTCCATTGATCATACACAGAGTCCCAGAGCTCACCAGATAATTGCTTCGGAGCCTTTCAGCCACCAAAACCTCCTCTGGTGATCATAAAGGTCACGACCCTTCTTATCAGCTTGCTTCTGCCTCCACATTGATCAATTGCAGTCGTCGCCCCGCTCTTTATTGATTGTCAGAAAATGGGAATGAAACGATCATTTAAAAAAAAAAAAAAAATCAACCCACAGGTGATTTATGTCTGCCTTATCCCTACTGAAGAAGAACCAATCAGCTTCCCGTCACGCCCACAAACACGAGTGCAGTGGAATAGATTAAAATGGCCGGCTTAGGCTCTCTGTTTATGCATTTTATCAACCACAACCTACTGTCTATCATAAATTACTGTAAGCCACTGATCCCTTGAGATGAATTTTCAGACTTTCGGTCCTAGATACAGTAAAGTCGTTTCTCTTCCACCACAGCAACCCGCTGCTTTTTTTTTTATCTGCCTCTGAAGATGCCTTTGGCTGTTGATGAAAGCCTTGGCCACTTTTTTTCCAAGCTGTAAACTGTTCACTGTTCCGCCTTGGCTACTGGCTCAGAGTGTTTCCCTCTGTATTTATGTTTTTTCTTGCCTCCATATGCTTGATCTAAAGCATCCACTGCATCTTCCTACAGTATGGAACCACCAGCTCTCCAAAGTAAACACAGAGCTGATGATGGACCTCTGTAGAGGGTCAGGTGTTTGTTTTACTTGGCGTGACAGCAAGTGGATTTTCCTATGCGTGCACTTTGCTTTCCCCCGTGTATCGAGGCTGACCTAACTTATGCCTACTCAATAATTCTTTTTTATTTTATTTTCCAAATAAAATGCCATAATGATGTATGGTTATCTCTCATAAGGCGTCAATTATTAATGTCTGTTGGTTTACTTTAAATTACAACTTCCATGCACTGCAGTAAAAGCTCACGCTGCCGTGCCGAGCCAACATAGCAACTGTGCATCCTTTCAGCCCAGCTGCTGCGTCTCTCCTCTTTCTGGATAAGCTGCTTTCCCTCTTCACTTCCTGAATTCATCACATTTCCATACTTAATGTGGGAAACCTCATCCACAATAAGGGTTTAACAAAAAGGTCTTTTACAAAGTAATTTTCTAAATTAACATATACAGTAGCATACTTGCTTATATTTGTTAGTTAATAACCAGTTCATTTTGAGCAAATTAAAGGGAGATTTTAGTCCACAGCTTCGTTCATAGATCTTAAGTTTTGACTGCTGCAGAAAGTCTTTCTTTAGGGCACAGCTTTCTCTGCCCTGAAAATGTTGAAAGTGTAGTTTCTGCTTCATAAAATCCACATTACAACAGCAAACTCTTTGAAGCCCTATAGAGCTGACTGTCTGGCAGGTTTTTTTTTCCTGAGTGATACTACATGTAGCTCAACCCACCAGAGCCTGTCTGAAAATGTACATCTAAGAAATGGATACTATATGAGCTTTTCTTATTACTTTTTTATTTGACGGAAGCTCAAAGCTTTTGTTAAAGGAATGTACAAAAGAAATGTGCTCAAAATATCAATTTCCCCATATGACGGCTATACAGGAAGCTCAATGACCAGCCGCCATGTCCCGTCACCGACAGAAACAACATGTTAGACAAACACGAGGAAACCAAATGCCACATACAACGTGACAAAGTGGCATTCTGCTTTGAACACTCAAATAACCTTTTCTCAGCATCACCGCCGTCCTAATCCCTTCCGACTGTCAGCATCAATCCATCCACCACCAAAAAACAAACTATTTCAAATCTTCCTTTGCCACTCTGAAATCATATTATAGAAATATGATGAATATGTGTCATAATTCTCTCTTGCATTAAAAAAGCGCCTTTATAATGTGGCCCCTCTTCCAACATCATTATAATTTCATAAGCACTGTCAATAGTATTCATCTTTATGTTCCTATAACCAACGCATTCTTACAGGCCCACGCTTTGGCTGAATTTCCATTCTTTAATATTAACATTAAATGTGCATTATTCATTATGTCCTTATTATTCTATTTAGCTTCAGCAGCTTAAACTGAGCGAGCAGCTGAGATTGATGTACTGTAACTACACAGAAAGTTCTGAGTTGAAACCACAATATTATGCAGCTTCAGCCCTCGGGGGTTTTTTCCACAGTTTTCTAATATTTAGTCTTTTTTTTTGTAATATTTTTTTTATTATTCCTAGACTGATGATGCTGTCAAATAATTTTTAATATAAGTTCAAATAATCATTAGAAAAAGTTACAGAAGCAAAGATGTTAAATGTTCGTGACTTGATGTTTGCACTTGTTGTACTGTATGTTGCTGATTAAGCGCATGCGGTGAGTTCAAGCCAAATATTTTAAAAAACGTTGACGCAAATAGCAGAAACATCCTGTCTCAGTATGTTAGAATATTGATGCTGTTGATAATATTGTGCTAGTTGTTGGTATTCTGAATGTGTTTAAGTTATACAGTCATAAACTCACATATACGTATACACAGAAGAAGGTTCATGTTGTGTGTCAAGCTTGTATTAAGCATTATGCAATAGACAGTATTTTTTACCGAGTAAGAAAAGCTGTCTTTTGTGGAATAAATAGCACAAATACACAACCGGGTACTTAGGCCGGTCTGATCCAGTAGCACAGAACTGTCTCTGGAGAACTATATTTGAGAACAAATGTAAACTTCTGTTCATTGCTCGACAGCCAAATAGGTTACAACACACTTCTGGGACAGGCAGTGCTCGCAGAGTCTCACGAGGCCCACATTGTACGTATACATCTGGGGACGACTGTGGAGGGATTTCAGTTTAAATACGTAGTTGGCCTCCATTTCAGCCACCTAATCACAGGCTGATTAAAGATCAGAATGCTGAGAAAACGCAATGAGCTTCAATTAACGAGGTGATGGGATAGAAAACAAGCTGTGCCCCTGGTGCCAAGAAACCAAGATTGAGAGGCTGTGTGTGCTGTAGAGCGACATGTTTGGCCATGGACACCTCTCGTCCTTAGAGCGCTTACACATCCTGTGTGGAGAATGCCAGAGTCCCATCTGGGATTATTTTGAGCTAAATGGTGTGAATTCGCATTACTGCTCAGTCTAGTTCATTCATACAGCATGAGACCATAATACATTTAAATATATCAGCCCTGGATGAAAACTAAACTCAAATAAAAACTTGCACAAATAAAATTAAACTGACTGGACATTACTGGAAATTGCCATTTCATCAGTGCCAAACAGAAAGCAATGCAATGTTCCTATACACAGAGGAGCAGAAAGGGAGAAGTAGGTTGAGACTTGAAGCTTGGACAAACATTCCAACAGTCACCTTTGCTTTGCTCCGTCCATACTTCTGATCGATATAAAACAACCATGTCATTTTGAAGTACACCGGCAAATAACCTCTCCGTCACTTTGTTTACTGTGGATGTGAGACAAGATGCAGAGAGCAGACAGAGTGATGGATGGAGCGAGGACTTGTTAACAAGCAACAATATTTTTCAAAAGCAATTAGCATCAAGCTTCTTTTCTGGACCATGGCAAACTGTGTTTATGTGCTGAATCCCAAAGCATTTGGTGATTAATTATAGGGTTGACAACGTTTTGTGTTGTGTTTGATTTCTTTAAGTGGTCACAGCACTTCCATCCCCAACTTTTTGTAAAGCAATATGTAGTATTTAAAAGCAAAGTTTGGCTCGATTGTAACTGTGCGTGTAACATAAAAAAATATAGTAAAAACTTTATTATCGTAAAAAAGTGTTTACGTGGCATAGTCTCTGCCCTCTGTGCTTCTTCCTGTCAGAATTCACACAGCTCAGGATCGGTGGTGTAGAGAGCAGATCCCTGCCAACACGTATCGCTGAGCAGAGCAGAGCAGTGCTCATCAAAACCTGCAGCAACATACAGTACATACCACTGCAGGAGGATTTGATCACCACGGGAACCAGAGGAGGAAGAGGCTGAGGTGGTAAAGTCGCACAATGAGCAGCAGCAGCAGCAGCAGCGTGGCAGGACCACTGAGTGACAGAGCAGCTGATGGCTTAAATGAAGAGCTGACAGCTTCAATGAACTGCCTGGCATTAAGTGCTGGAAGTAATTAGAGCTAATTAGGATCAGCTGATGGCTAGCTGATGCGGCGTGCATTAACTGGTGTTTTCCCGCCCGATATCGTGCCTGAGCAGAGCTGCGTCTGTAAACACATCATGTATTTTCTCATATTTCACACATTGTCTGGTTCATTGATCATTTTTACTTCAGCAGCTCCTCAGAGCCGCCACCAGGGGGCTCCACGTTGGGAAGCTCATTGGTTGATGTCACCTGACAACAGCCGGCGCAAGAATCTAACACGCTGCTCAGTCTTCATGAGAGAAAAAAAACATCAAATCTTCAAACCCTCTTGCATTTATTTATCAGCCCTGACAACACCTGCACCTGTGGCTCAGACCTGGCAACACACACGCATAACAACAACAACCAGAGCACAGCACAGCCCCCCCCCCCCCCTTCACCCCCCAACCCATTCCACGGGTGAATGTTCAATGTACGATAATGAATGTAGGAAAAACTGCAGCCAGGAGACTCATCTCAAGAAAATGAAATGTCGTAAAGGTCATACTCATTAGGTGTAGAAAAAAACAAGGTAGCTGGAAGAAAAACAAAAAGTGAATGGTTGGATGTAACAAAGAGATTTCTTCTTTCTTCAACATGACAACCGGATACATGTGTTCACACACTGGAGCTGCAGAGTGCCGCCTTTTTGGATATAGCAAGGACCTCTCGAGGTTTGAGTGTCTCTCTCACAGTCAACCCCCGAAGCACTTGTTATCGAGCGACGAGAAGTTCTCATTCGTACCCAAACTGAACCGGGCTGGGCACTGACAACCTCGAGTGTCATGTCTGCCTCTCGAACAATGTGACCGCGGGGACCTGGAGGAGTGTGCTGAAAATGACAGATTTAGTGATGCAGTGATGGTCCGATTTGTCTCTGAGGTGAGAGAGTTGAGAATATATTACAATAAAAAAAAAAAAGAAAAACTAGAAATACTGCTTCGTGGCTGTGTGTCTTCGCTGCTCGGACTAGCTTCAGGTTACATCGTCTTTGTCCAGGTTCATATAAAATATTTACGTGACATTTTGTCATATTTGCTGTGTGTGTCTTCAGTAATCGCCATTAAGTGTTTTCTGGGTGTGTGTCCTGTGTGAACTTAGGCCTTTGCTGCATGTCATCCCCTACACCCCCTGATTTTGTGTCTCTCGTCTCTAGAATATTATAGGTTAAGAAAAAGCCCTGCAAAACGTCTGTAATAAAAATATTTTCCGAGGTTACCATGACATTGACTTTTGACAACCAAATCCCAGTGTGTTTGTCCTCAGGTCCAAGTCGACATTTGTGCGAAATCTAAAGAAATTTCCCCACAGTAATACAGAGATATTATGCTTACAGGTTTTGCGAGGTCATCATCACCCCCTTGACCTTTATTCCTTAAAGGGATAGTTCAACATTTTGGCAAATTGGCCCATTGCCATAATCGCTATAGTTTTAGGAGTAGGTTCGTTACCTTTAATTGTCGGTGCAAGCTATTTTTTAGAGCAGCGGAGCAGAGCCGCGAGCTGCTCAGAGCTACGCTACGGAGGCTCATGGGATTTCTTGGTTTCCCTCATCAGACTCATCAAATACACAATCCAACAACTCCAAAACGCTCTGGTGGACAAGTTGTGACCTGCACACTCACCACGCTATGAGATAATAAAGTAAGGAGGAGGAGTCTCTGCATTTGCCTCGAAAACAACTCCGTCTCGTAACGTTCTGTTATTATCTCATAGCGTGGTGAATGTGCAGGTCACAACTTGTCCACAAGAGTGTTTGATTGTGTATTTGATAAGAGAAACCAAGAAATCCCATGAGCCTCCGTAGCATAGCTCTGAGCAGCTCACGGCTCTGCTCCGCCGTTCTAAAAATAGCTTGCACTGACAAATAAAGGTAACGAACCTACTCCTAAAACTATGGCAATGGGCCAATTTGCCAAAATGTTGAACTATTCCTATAAGATCTTGAATGTTTGTGCCAAGTTGTAGAATGTTCAATCGAGGCATTACTAAGATATCTTGTCCACAAGGACGGCCAGACAACCTGACAACAACAACAAGCCTGAAGCTCTGACCATCGGCGGCACAGCGGCTGTGGGAATTTCTTGTTGCTCTCAAACGAAACAGAAAATTTGGAATTCAAATTAATTAATGTAAACTGTAACTTTTATTTACATCGGTCACACTTTTTCAGCATATACCATAGTTTGAAAAGCCAACACGTCTTTGTCCACAAGCTGGGACTAATTAATTAAAGCAGTCAAGACGTGCACATATCTCAGTGTCAGTTTTCCCAGAGTTTATAATTATTAGCCTCAGGACATGATTATGCCGGCTCAAGGAATTATTGAGAGGGAGCTGCAGTAAATGTAAGGCGCATGGTAACTGTAGAGAGCGTGAAAATTTTCCATTCATTCTACCACCTCTGCCTGGCCACATATTTTAAAAGGTGAGGTGAAGGTGAGACCTGAATAAAATGTGATATGTCATGCTTTCTGCTAGTCATAGTTTGAAAGGTGCAGATTCTCAGAGACTGAGGTTACACATGAAACAAACAGAGGATGAGGTTAACAATGTTCATCTTACACAGCAGGAGGCATTGGGGGTATATACAAAGCCCTTTAACTTTAGTAATGCTTGATTTACTTTTGCTTTATATCAAAAGAAGAGGAAAAAAAAGGAAAGAAGCCGCAGTCAGACACCCAACTCGGTCTCTGTTCATGGCTCACAGGCTTCTTGGCAGAACTGGCCGCCACCTCTTTCCCCCTCTCTCTTTGCCCACAGGGGTTCACAGCAAATCAAGTTTATTAAAGCCTCTAATTACAATTACAGCCTCACAGGGCTTCACTATAAAACAATAAGTGAAAATGATAAATGAAAATGGCACGCCCCAACCCTGGACCCTCAGTGAGACGAGGGGGAAACCCTCTCAACAAAAACTCAATTAAGAGCTAAGATGAAAGAAAGCGTGGGAGTGGACGACGTCACAGAAGATGCTACCCTTCATAGAAAGATGTGCAAAGTGCTGAACCTGCATAAGAAAATTATTCATAACCTTGGTGTTGCACAATTGGTGACCATTGTTTTATTGATAGATACAATATGCATGCACAGTGCTGTACTGAAAACAATCTATTTTCAAAGGAGAGTTTCATCATCATGTGTTCAAGGTCTTACATGACGCCACATTTAATTGTTTTAAAGACAAATGAAGCTACAACAGAATAGAAGTTTCCAAAAACAATAAAGATGGGTTGTTATAAATGGCAGGAAACTGAATTATAAGACCTATCTTTAAAAAAAAATAAAGAAAAAAGAACAAACTCTTGCATGGGTTAAGTCCAACACAAACAGTTGAATTAAAGTAACCTGAAGGTTCAGGTTTAATATGAGCTGGGATAATAATTTAAATATCAGAGGGCTTTGCTCGTGGCTATTACTCATGAATGTTAAGTGTTTATTTGGTTTGCCATTCGCTGCAGTCATCTGTCTGGTGTACTGACTTTCACTATATTTTAGAGCCAGTTTAAACTTAATTGCGACAAGTTCAAAGTGGCCTTTGGAACTATAAACCAAATGTGAGCAACATGTGCTCTACCAACACGTTTACAGACAGTCGACTCCATTCAGAAAGCTGAAAGCTGCCTGACTGGCCACTTGTATTGGTTTTGTCTAATTTTACCACCTGCAATGTGATCGATCTTGTAGGCTATAGCTGAGAACCGGGTCAGAGACTGCTGCTCACATAAACGCTCAGACAAACACACCTGGGACTTGGCACAGTGCTCGCTCAGTCTTGTACCATTTGCTGCTGCATGAGCACGGGTTAGAGGTGACATTACATGCCTTGCACAAGGGCACCTTGAGCACGTTTTGAGTTGATGTCTCATCTTTCTCTTTCGCTGCCCAGATTTGTTCCTTTATTTTTTTTTTACCCAGCTCATCCCTCTGATTAGACCACCCCACCCCAAGGTCACAGAGTGGAAAAGATCTGCTCCCATTTCCTACTACTGCTGCAATGACTCAGATGAGATTGCTATATCACTGTCAATGGCAGCTCACAGGCTCGGCTTCTCTGACAGTCGTGGTTGGACCCTGGGCACCTGCGTCAGTGCTGCTCAAACCGCGGAGCCCGCTGAATAAGTGGGCCCACTCACCGCTGCTCCACGCCTGGAAGGCTGTTGTGCAATAACACACAAGGAGCGAGCGAGAGAGAGGGAGAGATGGAGAGGAGGGGGGGTATGGAGGGTGGTAGTGGTTGTGATTGTGGTGGTGGTGGGGGTTAAAAAAAAAAAAAAAAAAAGTCCCTTCCAGCTGTCGGGAGCATCAGTGACAAGCTGCTCGGTTAACAGAGAGCCCTCCCGCAAACGTCCACCGCATGTCCATGTGGGCACTGATCCGCGTGACAGATCACCGCCTCTGAAACCAGCCCTACGGGTCCAGGGTTTGCCCCTCCTGGCCAGCGCCAATCTGAGATGGGTATAAGGAGGGGGCGGGAAGGTTAGTTTGAAGAGGGCAGAGCTTTGCGAGAGGACGCCGATTTCCCTATTATTTCACCGCTGGAGAAAAAAGAAGAAAGAGAGAAAAAAAGAAAAGAAAACAGAAAGAAAACCCAAACCCAGTTGGACAATAAGAGCAGAGGGAGAAATCAGCCGGACCAAACGACACAACCTCATTAACTCCAAGGAAAGAGACAGTCGGGAAAGAGAGAGAGAGAAAGAGAGAGAAGGAAACAATCCGGAGCTGAAGCCTCGTTGCTGCTGGTGAGATTATTATTGTTCCTCTAAATGCCTGTCATTACCTACGGTGTGTTTCATGTAACGTGATTTGTTGGGTTTAGCACATGTCGCTGTCAGGATAATAGCCGGAGATGGTTGCAAATGTGCTTAACAGCAATGTTTCATTCACATGCAACAACTGCTGTTTGTGTATGTACCGCAGTATAATTGATGGTTTAACAGGTCTCCTCTTGCATGCTGAAGTGGATGCGGCGCTGCGTGTAGCCAGCCAGCCCTCTATGATGATACACGTTTCACCTGGGAATTAAGTAGTATTGTTTGGTCTGTGAACGCAACAAATGTGTGTTGTTCAGTTGTTTTGTTCTTCTTTTTCTTTTTGTTTGTGCGATAATTTCTTTATTTGGTGTGGGGAATGCAGTTGCGGCGATGGCGGTGGTGTTAAATGGTTTTCTTCAGCTTGACTTCTCTGGACAGTCGGATGGTAACAACACAATAATGCGACACAGCAGCTCTGACGATTAGCCTTAACTGTTACTTTACGTTAATGGGCAATTACACATAAAGAAAGAAAAAAAAAGAAAGAGAAAGAGAGAAAAAAGAAAACGACAACGACAGTGCGCGTGACGTTTCCGTGAATGATTCAAATTTGAATCTGCACTGTTCAACTCCACGCCTCGCGCTCTGACCCAGCCAGCGCGTGCAGGAGACCCATACAGTTGTTAAAAAAAGAAAAAAAAAAGCAACCGCAACCTGTGACAACACTGTTGAGCAGAGGCTAACTTAACCTTGGAGTAAACCCCCACGCCCCCTTCACAGAGAAGGGTCTAGCATCTGTCTGCACCCCCCAACACCACCCCCACCTCTCACAACAACACTGCCAGTACAATTAATAGCGATGCCATGTTTGATTAACTAATAACCACAGAGGAGAGAGGAGGGGGGGAAAAGAGAGAGAAAAGACATCCCATGTGGCCACACGTTTTAATTTAAGGGAATAGTTTTCTCTTAATAATTTAAACTCAATATAGTTGTGTGTAAAAAGGAGACAGCCTCATTAAAACATTGTCTGCCTTCTCTCATCTCTCTGTTTCTATTGGTCACTCTCTCTCTCTCTCTCTCTCTCTCTCTCTCTCTCTCTCTCATGTTTAGTATATCATATGTCAGTGGGCACATATGCTTCTCACCATGCCCCACCGCAATGATGTTTTCTATAAGATCAAAACACAGCCTCTTAAATAAATAACAAACCTTCATGTTACATGTCACCCACTGCTGGAGCACATGCACATGCAAACTCTGCTGCCAGAAAAAAAAGAATCATGTGGAATTGGGTCAACGCAGGAGACGCACTCTCACAATTACTGTTGCGTTGGTTGTTGTTGTTTGTGTTGTTTGTTGTTAGCTGCCATGAGAAGAAACGGTGTCAAGCACATGGAGGCAACAAATGGTTTCCACCATGGAGAAGGATTGGATAGAGTCCCTGACTGAGTGTCCATGCTTGTGGAGCTGATTGTGATTGTGGTTATTGGTGGCACTCATCCGAATTAGATGTTTATCGCAAACAATCCCTGCACATTTTAGCTGAGGAGTGTTGTGTGTGCACAGCTTGAGGAGTAAAGACTCCACAGCCAAATATTTCAGATCAGAGGAAAAAAAAAAAATGATGTTGCATTAATTTTAGCTTCATCTTTTCATGCTCCTCAACCCGCCCATGTCAGAGGCCACGCTTTGGTTTTAATTACTGGACATCATCCAGGTCAAGGTTAAAAGATGTCATTCACTCTGAGGAGAATTTCCCGCCCTCTCACTCCGTCTGCCGCTGCCTGCGAGAGTTGCACATTACATATTCACTGTTTTTTTTTTCTTTAAACCACACCTCTTATTTGATGTAATGCACAGTCATCTGTAGCTCTAGTGTGCAGCCTTTTATTTTTTTCTCCCCCTTCCTCTGCAATCTCTCAGTCTGCACGCTTACAGGCCTCATAATGCGATGACTCTCTGGACTCATGAGTGTGACCACAAGTAAATGACTTTTCTCAGCCAGTTTCTTCATCTGCTGAGACATACGGAGCAGAGAGGCCCCCGTCTCACACAGTAAATAGCTTGCACGGTGGCGGAAGAGAAGCAAACTCAGATTTATTGTCCAGAAGGGAACGTGTCAGGGGGAGCAGATTTGGTTGAAGGAGAAGGTGTTATCTCTTCCGAGTGTTGCAGGATAGATATGCTGTGCTTCTGTGACTTAGCGAACCTGATACATCTGAAGTGGCGTGAAGAGAGGAGCTGTTTGTAATTGCTATTCTCTGGGTTTTGCATGCAAATGCGCTCAAATAAAACGTGTTGCAAAGATAGAGGCAGATTGTTGCAGGGATTAGCATTTCTATATTGTTCCTCAAGGCACAGTAAGGCGCGGTGCAGTAAAATGGAAAGAATCTCAAATTATTACAAAATAAATGAGGGTAATGTCTCCCTAAGTGTTAGGGGAAAGCACTATTTGCCTTTTTTTTTTGCAGGAGGCAAATATCCCGCCCATAAATTAATGTTAATTTTTACAACATGTATTGGAAATGAGTCAGTAAGAGAGGTAATAGGGTTACCCTCCACCACAGTTTCTCACACACACATTGTCCTACAAAGAAGCTTGTTTTAGAGATGCCAATGTGTACTGAGATCAGCCACACAGCTTAAGTGGAGATGGGACTGAGGCACAAAGCTACTGGCTGATGATGATAGTGATAACAACTGACAGGAGGTAATCACGAGAGCCCTCTAAGTATGTTGAAGCCTAAACCATGATTGTGTCAGTCATGACCAAGAAGCTTTGGCTCCATGGGGGCAAAGATGATGCAAAGAGGAACACAGCAGGACAATGATAAGGCCATGTTGGGTTAATACACACACACAGATGCAGAAACACACAACAAAACATAATTTATAGTGAAGGAATTAAATATTTTAAGGTTGTTGAGTACTTTTGCATTACTTATATACAGTATTTCAACATATTCACTGCTTCCAAGAAATGTACTTCCCATCATTTATCATCAGTCATGGAGAGCTCCCATCATTTCCCCATTTACGTGCAGGAGAGGAGTGAGATTAATCACAGAAGCTCCACTCGCGTAGGAATAATGTTTCCTCCAGACGCCCACTGATTTATGATAATTTCTGTGATTGTCACTGGTCTAAATCCTGTACAAATTCTCTGCCATATGTGTAATTTGTTGCATAAAAACTCCACAGAGCAGTGCTACTGATCCTGGCAGAGTCGGAGGAGTTCTGACAACAATGATCTCATGTGAATGCGCATAAGCGGCGTTTCATTTTTATTTTCAACAGGAACATTATGAGCGGAGCGAATCATCGACTATTGTTTAATGAAAGACTGCTGGAGCTCGTCGTTACCTCGTTCAAAGTAGCGCTGTCAGATCATCACCAAGATGTGGTTTCCAAGTATATTTTTGTATGTAGCTGTACTTGCCAAGTCATTCTTTTCTGTTGGGGTTGAGCGATCGCAACGATGACGAGAGGAATTTTAATGAGAGCAACATTTTTGCACAATTTAGCACACTTGACTCCATTGTCACCACAGATGTTCACCTCTTGTTTCTTACAATCTGTTTGTATGACATAGTGAAGAGGAGAGGAGGAAATGACTGTGACAGAACCGTCTCCTAAGAAACTAAAAGAGCAAGAAATCTCAGATCCCGACAGGCGTTGGAGCCACAATCAAATCTGCATGTTTGAATTGTTGGAATAAAACGTCATAATTCCTCCCCAAAACTGTATGTCTGTCAGACTTGACTGTGACCTTTGAGGTGACAGGTTAGTTAGATGTGATGGCCAAAATCTCTCTAGTGCCAGACTCTTCCATGAGCCTTTAAGCTGTATATCAGGATGGGCTGTATTTGAAAGGCTGTATTTCCTGAGAAACTCCAAAAATGTCTGCAGTTCTGTTACACACACTGAAGACGTGGAACAATGATGGCCAAAGATAAATGTTTTATTTAAAACTGTAAAACCTTTTTAAAGTGCTATTTGTCCAGTGAAGAATTGACCCAGCTGTGCATTCATTTGATCGACTGGCAGTGAAAAGGAATTAAAGCATTAAATATTGGACTTTTGATTGAAGCTGGCAGAGGGCTAAGAGGAGTTTTTAGGCTTTTCAAGTCAGAGACAGTGAGCCGGTCAGATTTTGTACCTGATCCAGATAAATTGAGAAACATAGCTTGAAGGTTACTGGCAAAGACAGTGAGTGCAGATTTGATGAATCAAGGTGCATGAGACAATCCAGTCAAGTGTGGCTCCATAACCTCCTGTAATCGCCGACCTGAGGCCAAATGCATAAAACTCGGTGCAGTCAGACTGTGCAGTCTCAAGACTGTGCTTTGCCATTACTTTCATGAGAAGAAAAATTCACATTATTTTACCGTATTCCCATTATAAAGTCCCGTTTACTCTGAACTTAGTTTATTGGGACTAGAGACATGTTAATGAGGCGGCTTCAGACAGACATCTAACATTGTGATTGGTAAATATTAAAATAATGTGTTCGTTTATAGAATGACTCACAACAAATAAAAATGATATTAAATTATTCCAAAGGAAACACTGAGCAGACAAACACAATTATTATCCTTTTATGAATTGGAAACATTGGTTTTGCTTCGTGAACAGCAAAACTTGTAATGATGACAATCAATTGGAGCTCCAGGAGGTTGGTGAAACCAATGTGTGAGGTGAGGACATTCTCGCCACACACTGTGTTTATAAATACCAAATTATATGAGAGATATAAGAAAAACATAGTTTTTCCGTTTGCATCATTTATACATTAGGCCCCCTGGTGTATTTGGCTAAAGATGTGATGGAGTGTTTATTGAGAACAAGTGGCGCTAGCTGGTTTCTGGTTCGAGGGCAGAAAGAAACTTTAATTGTCCAATGAATCATTAAATGGAGTAAATTGTATGTGTCACAGTGGTTATATCATTTTTACTGCATCGACTGGAAAACTGCAAAAAGTGGAGATACTGTAATAATAATAATATATCCAATGTGAGGTGTAGCAGAGCACATGTTTTTGTGGTTATCTTGCAACAGCTTGGTGCTCACTGCACACCATTTCATCAAGGAAAACAATGAACATTATGTGTGTGCATGTGTGCATTTGCGCGTGTATGTGTTCCTGCTTTGCCAGTATGCAATGAATCTTTTCAAAATTCAATTGCAGTTTTGACATGTTCCCTCTAGAGTGGGCATCTGCTCCCATCACGGTGCAAAATCATAAAAGGCAAAATAATCAACATGCGAGAGCAAGGAAAGAATCAAAACCTGCCAGGGCGCCCTCACAGAGACACAGCCTCTTGGGTCTGTGTTGTTTTCAGATTTGGCTTCATATTATCCAAATGCAAAAAAAATATGCGTGTATGCAAATGACCTGAGACATTTTTATCTAACTGCCAAGGCACTGGCCTTTAAGATGGCAAAAAATGATTTTTAAGTCGTGTTGTTTTTTTCTTGCAAAAATGCCAAACACAAGTCCCAGTTTCTCATTTGTTAGAATTTACTGCTTTTAGTTTCCATTGTGTTACAATCAATTGAATATATTCAGTTCAGACAAAAGACTAAATTATTTTAATTAGGACAGATATTTTCTGACATTTTAAAAACTAAGCAGTTAATCAAATGAACAATCGGCAGATAAATCAATAATAACAATAATTGTTTGTTGCAGCCCCTGTGGGCAGTAAAAGAGTAATTTCCTGCTTCAGCAGTAGGAGGTTTTGTGTTTTGAGCCATGTTGAGAAGACATACAGTATTCAAACCTTAATGTAATTCAAAGTACATTTGTGCACAGGAATCAGCAGCTCTTGCCGTCATAACTAAGCTCAGCACTGAGTCCACGGTGCCAATGTGTGTAGTGTTTGGCCACCTTCATGCTGCCTCAGCCTCCTCTGTATTGCACCAGGTACAGCATGGAGAAATTTCTTTCACAGAGATTATTTTACATCACCATTGCACTGCCATGCTTAAACACGGTGTAGGTGTGATGATGGCTGTTGAAATGTATCTTCTAAATGCACAAGGGGATTTTACAGTTTAAATCACAGCATAAATTGTTCCTGTCAAGAACAATAACTATCAGATTGCTGGCACTTGCCACAGGAAATCTGTTAGTCAAGGTTATAATGACTGACTAACCTAAATGCCTCAATAAACAGAGGGAGTCGTGGGGATAACAAATGCAAAACACTGAGATCAGACAAGGCAGCAGGGATGCAAGGAAAACAAACATCAAAGATGATAAAAAGATCTTAATTGCGAAGCCACTACACTGGAGGCTCGTTCCTGAGCCCTGACAGCAACAGCATGGCCACCTTTAGTCTTTAACCTTGACACACAAACTGTCGGCAGGCTCCTGTGTGAGGATTTCAGGCTGGTCACAGGAATCTTAAGGAGGCTGTGTCACTTGAAGACTAGAAACATTAGCGACTCGAAAAAAAATCAATGCTAAAACAATGAGAAGTGAGAAGATGCCAAAAGCAGGAAAGATGCGATTCTCCTGCTGCAGAGTCTCTGAACACACCACAGCAGTACGCCAGAGACTCTCTATGAGCACTTTAAAAGGCTATAGAGTTATCATTATCAGATCATTTTTTGATCAGCCATAAAATATTCACCACTAACTGAGGCAGTAACAGGGCTAACATGTTTTTAAGTTGTCTGACCCCACAAGCTCTTTTTATCAAGAGACACAGCTGCTTTATGACATTTGATAGACCATAAAAGTGCACTGTAGACGTATTATACCTCCACAAAATATCAGCCATACATCTAAGGTTTTTACCTGGCTGGTACCAGCCTGCCAGAAAAGCTTTTATTAACGTTATACTGCATCCTGCATTAAAATACACTCCACAGACACCAGCTGCAGTCTCTAATGCAGTAAAACACCTGTTTTAAGACCTTAACAGCAGCTCCAGCCCATACCTATGAATACTGATTCAATCTTTGAGTAATCGTATAATGGCATACTCATTTGTCCTTGGTCCTTAGAAGATGATGGTCTCTAAAAGCTCCAAAAGCTGATCTTTATATGAAACCGTTACCCTGTATTTTGATGTGAACAAATGTAAAAAGCAAAGCAAACAGTCAAATAGTCTGATAAAAGGCACAAAGAGGATGACAGTATCTCCAATCAGCAGGCCCTAATGTCACTGAGCCGGACAGTCACACTGCAGGTTCGCCTTGATGCATATCCATGAACATCACGAACACACAAGGGGACAGCTCTGTCAGACTCTTGACACCCACCTTGAACAAGTCTGACTTCATGCCAAGAATGTGAACACAGTTCTCTGTGAGGACACGATAACTTGCAGCAGCGACTCTGTCCCCCCTGTGAAACCTGTCACAGGTTACCTTGGAGAACATGGCCTTTTCCAGCTCTGCTTCCCCATGCAGGGCCAGGCAGGGATTCGATGATGTTTGAAATGATATTTTACATTCATGATGTTGTGACTGATGCTCATGTCTTGATTTCAATTGTCTAAGTAACTATATTTCAGCCTTGATAGGTAGGTAGGTGTTAGTATTAATTATTAGTTTTATTCTCTCTTCATTAGTCTAACTACAGACTATGTTAAAGGGACGATGAGGAGTTTCGGAAAGCGAGGTGTTTTCACACTACATTTCCCATGAGTCTGCGCGCGCATGGTGAAATTCTTGGACCGGCGCAAGACGGACGAAATGAAAGCATTTGCCAAGAATGTTTTCATTAATCAAGAACGAAAGTCGGATGTTCGAAGACGATCAGATACCGTCGTAGTTCCAACCATAAACGATGCCAACTAGCGATCTGGCGGCGTTATTCCCATGACCCGCTGGGCAGCGTCCGGGAAACTGAAACTAGGAAATGCTGGGCGAGTCGACCACTAAATAATAATATCAAAATAACTATAAAGACAAAACGATATATTTATCGAAAATGGACCCATTAACAAGTGTGGGTAATGTAGATTCATCCACATGAATATGAGACTCTTTTATAACCAAAAGCAAACTCCTCTGGGTTTTTTTAACTTTTTCCTCATCACTGGTTGAATATTTCTAATCATGCTCAGGTGCCCACCTCCAGCTACTTGTGCTTGCTCACTGCTGGGGTGCACATAACTTTTTTAGTGAGCTACTCAGATGAATAGCAGGAAATAGTGTTTGGTACTCACCCCATATGGAGCGTACCTGCGTACCAGTTAAGTGCACCCCTGCTTACTGTATAAGCCACTTTCCAGGTGGTAGCTATGTCTGTGTCTATTTAGAGCCGTCTGTTCAACCCCCTAATCTCTTTACAATCAACCTCTGGCTGTTTCTGGTCAGTTGTTTCCCACTCTACCCATCACTGGCTGACTACAGCTTTTACTGCAATGTTTGTATTATATAAGTGGCTTTCAGATAGGAGGCATTTGCAAGGAGGTCTGACCCTAACCCATTTTAATCATTAATTATCTATCACTGTTTACAGTCCCATATTTGAAGGTGTTGGACGTATATGGATGACACAGATGTTTTGTTTACTGAGATCTCTTGTCAAGTTTTTCACGTTCCTAGTACTATGTAATGGCCTTATAAAAATTCAGGCCCCAGTGGAATACAAAGCTTAATTATCATATAAAAGCAAATTCAAATGTGTGTGTATTTTTCTATCTAAATATTATCTCTTCCTGTTTTCATGGGCTCACTCCCATTTCCAGTGCAACAGAGTTAGATTTTTACCTACAAGGCATACACATACTGTAAACTGGAACAAGCCAGCATTGTGTGTTTAGTGTTGTGTATCGAGTAAGGGTCAGGGTTTTTGAGAAGTAACTTTGCCAGTTTTTCAATTATGGATGAGAAAAGAAAAGAAAAGAGAGAGAGAGAAGGGGAAAAAAAGCAGGACAGGCTTAGCGAATACAAACTCCATGGAAGCTATTGTTGGAGTTGTTACTGGCCTTGAAGTCTCATCAAAGAAAGTGCATGAAAATAAACTGTTTGTACCCGAGCGACACAACAGATCAAACTGGGTATCTATGGTGATACAGGCCAATAATTAACAGAAGAACAAAACTATGAGTCAGTTCATTTCAATTCCATCAGAGTATTGACCCACAATTTCCTGATCACTGATTGTTATTCACTCCGTGTATGTCTGTCCCCAGGGAAGCAGGAGCATGAGATTGCTTTTTCCAATATTTGAAAAAAATAAGTGCTAACTGTTATGGGAGAGGAGGAGGAGGGCGCTCTGTTCAAAATAACTGATAAGTTATAATAAGCTTTTGTGTTTATCAGGAGCCACACAGATCAAAGTATACAGTATGTGCTTACTTTTAAAACTCTCCCCACAGATACAACTGGCTGTCAGGGACCATAGTGCAAAGTAGCTCAACTTTTTACACTGCCCGTCCAAAAAAAAAAGAAGTCACCACTTGGATTTAACTAAGCTAATACAGTAGGTAAGAGCCGCCCATTGGATAATCACTGCATGGATGATTATGTTTCAGCTATGTTTCAACTTATCTAATTCTAACTAGGGATGTACATGATTAACCGTTTAACCGTTAACCGATAACAAGAACTTTGACCGATTAATACTATCGGTTATTTATTTATTTTATTAGCTCCTATGTCGTCAACTCATGGGGGCGTGTCGACACGTGCAGAGTTCACGTGCCTTCAGTCATATTTCCCAGCAAAAAGTTATACAGGAGGACTGACAGTATGTGCAGCAGCAGCCCCAGTGAAGGAAGGTCAGACAATAAATGTAGCCTACATGGACATAGACGTGAATCACCTGTAACTACTGCGCTGAAAAAAAAAAAAAAAGAGGACGAGAACGTCGCTGCTCTCCAGCCTGTTCACCTGCAGCTCTCCTGCAGCTCCACAGAGAAGCTGTCAGAGGAGCTCTGCTGTTCCTTCAGTCTGGTGTTTGGCTGCACTTTATAAAAACAGTTCTACATTGGACGATCTAACCTCCATATGAGCGCGATCAGCTGAGACAAAGCGCACTGATCAGCTGTCGCGGCACACGTGTGTATTTAACGGCAAAAAAAAAAAAAAATTGGAGCGATACTTTTTTTTTTTTTTTTTTGGCCGTGCGTGCGAAGTGTCTTAATCTTATCGGTTAATAATCGGTTAACGAGCGTCGGTTATCGGTCAGAAAAAAAATTCTAAATGTGCATCCCTAATTCTAACTGTTGCAGTCTCATTTCTTAAACAACAATGTCGGAAGAAGAGATGTGAAGAGACGTGACTACGAGGAGTTTAGGAAAGCAAAGTGTTTTCACACTACATTTCCCATGAGCCTCCGCACGCACAGTGAAATTCTTGGACGGGTGCAAGACGGACAAAAGCGAAAGCATTTGACAAGAATGTTTTCATTAATCAAGAATGAAAGTCAGAGGTTCGAAGACGATCAGATACCGTCGTAGGTCCGACCATAAACAATGCCAACTAGCTTTATTCCCATGATCCACCGGGCAGCGTCCGGGAAACCAAAACTAGGAAATGCTGGGCGAGTCGACCACTAAATAATGATATCAAAATAACTATAAAGACAAAACGATATATATTTATCGAAAATGTACCCATTAACAAGTGTGGGTAACGTAGATTCATCCACATTAATATGAGACTCTTTTATAACCAAAAGCAAACTTCTCAGGTCTCTTTAATCTGTTTCAGAAGGGTCAAATTATTGGCATCAAGCAAATAAAACATCTAAGGAGATTGCTGAGACTACTAAAATTGGGTTAAGAACTGTTCAATGCATTATTAAAAACAGGAAGTGGGGATAGTGGGGAACCATCACCTTCAAGGAAGAGATGTGGTCCAATCAATGTGACAACAGAGTCCAGACCTTAACCCCAATGAGAATCTTTGAAAAATTAATGCAACTCTGGACAGAAATAAATGTTGTGACATTGCAGAAGCTTATTGAAATGATGCCACAGCAAATGCACGCTGTAATCAAAGCTAAAGGCGGTCCAACGAAATGTTAATGTGTGACTTTCTTTTGGACAGGCAGTGTATTTTACTTTAACGTGTCATTTTGGATACTGTCGCTCTTCAGACCTTCTCAAAGCCAACACAGTGTGGCGTATTGGTTAAGCATGTCTGTAATTGTGCCTTCGGTTCGATAAGTAAGTTGTCTGATGCTGTTGGTAACAGAAATGGATTCACAGCTCAATGAGCTTTGTTAAACTAGTTTGTCACTCGTCCTACAGATCTATTATTAAGATTGAAGTGGAGGCTGAATGATGTAAGATAGCAGAGCCAGCAGTGATGATGAGTGTAGTAAGGTCTAATCACTGCTGTGATGTAATGATGTAATATCAAGCCCTCTGGAGATGTCATATTCATTGGCTAAATTCAGTTATCACTTTTAATTAGCTCATATATACGGAAAAATTCAAGCCAACATATTTTAGGCCTCCGCTGTGGTTCAGAAGCATGTTACATGTGCATCTGTTTCTGATGGTTATATCAAACCCAATACTGCATACTATTCAAGTGTACTTTGCCATAGTCACATTTACCAGTCTGATTGTACCAGAAACAAATGACAGTCTGTAACTTATAGTGAGAGAAATATTCAGCATGGTGTGTTTATTTGTAGATTACAGGAGTGCTGGAACTTATCAGCTCTACACTCCATCCAGAGTGGCATGAACAATCCTTAACTGAGTCTTGCTCACCACAGCTGCAGTCAGTCACACACTTGTTGTCATTGTGTTCATCACAGCCTCTCCCCCAACCAGCAAACTCCACCAGAGTGATAACTTGCTGCACCAGCAGTCAGAGCTGCTTTGATCACCAGAATCACTCTCACCACAGTCTGTCACCCTCTGCAGCAGCCCACACGGAGAATACAGAATTACGCTCATCTCAGATACTCAGTCACACTTGCCACAAGTTGGGATGATGCAGCCGGAGCCCAAGCATCCAGCTGCACGAGCTGCTGTTCGCCACGATCCGCCATAGGTGTAGCCAGAGTTGCACTCAACCCTTGCTGCGTTCAGCATCGTTCTCGCCAGAGACGTGCTTACCTCAGCCACAATCAGTCATGCTCACTGGAGTGCTACACTGCCTGAGCAGCTGGCACTGTACGCTACATGAGACCAAGCAGCCATAGTTGGAGTCACACTTGCCAGAGGCACCCTCGCAGCTGCCATCATTCACACTAAGTGGGATCTTACTGGCCACACAAAAAGCCCCAGTAAACATCTCATCCACAGCAGGAACCCAAAGCTGATCACGGCCCTATTCAAAGTCACACTCGCCTCATCCCACTGGAGGGAAGGTGATTATTATCTAGACGGAGGACAGGTAACTGAGAATGATGGAGGACACCAGAAAAAGCCATGAATGTATTTATGTGCATATGTTTTGTGCACCGTACCAACATCCATGGATCAAATTTCAATACGTCTTCTATCCATCTGTGTGGTATAATAAGAAGGTAATGAAACTTGATGTGTGGTGCTGGATTTATGGGATTCACATTTGCAGCGTAAGGCCTTTTTTTTTTTGATGCACACTATCTGCTCTTGAGATAAGATTAAACATTTCTTGCAAGCCTAATGTATTTCAGGCCAGAACACCATCAGTAATATCCTTCTGTGTCGGGAAAATGGGTGGCCAACTCTCGCCTATGGCATTCACGCCGACATATCTGGCTGCATAACGATAAGGTTAAAACACGAATTGTCAATTCAATATTCAGTCAAATGACAGTATTTGTTCACTAGAGACATCTATGGTAACATCTATGACACTAAATCACAGTCTTAAAATATCAGATTATTCTGAGTCACATTTCAATGCAAATATTTGAATTCATTCCAACTTTAAAACAGATTACATATTTCTGCAAATGTTCAACAGAAATAAAGAAGGACAGAATTTCATTTTATTTTTTTATATTAAATGAGCTTTTTTATTAACTTTTGTTGAGAATGTGCTGCCCCCCGGTGTGTCTGTCACATATTTAACAGCTGAGCATATTTTTCATAAAACTGCTCAAACAAAACACTGAAAAAAGATGATACTGTCAGATCTTTTTTGTCTGTAATGTTAGCAACATTACCCTGTCTCATGCAATATTAACACTGATCTTTATTGTAGTAAAAGATCATGTTTCCTTTGAAACTGGACTCATAAAGATGCACCTTATATCCGTGTGATTATACACTACACATCCTTGAATCCTTACTGTATTAGACGAGATAGAAAAAACAAGAAAACATTCAACACAATTTCCACCTAAGTGGCAAAGACAAGCCCATAGAGCTTCAAGGTGAAACACAGTGTGGATGTTTGATTTATGGTTTAAATTATTCTGCTGGGCCAGTCCAGTGCGTGTGCTGAACTCTGCCGCTCTTTGTATGGCTATTACCAGAGAGTGAAACCTTGCATTCCAATTACAGTTAGGCTATATAGCTGTCATTTATGTTAGTAATGACTATAGCTTCTCCTTCCACTGAATTACCAGCCTGCCCATGAATATTTTGCCTGTTAGTGTGATCGATAGCTACTGATCAAGCCACTTCAGAGACGCACTCTTAAGTTGGATAGATTCGGCCACATTGCATAAAGACCCACTTGACTCTTTGAAAGAAATATATATAAATAAACAGGGTGTAAAATGTAAACTAATTGTGTTTGGCATGTTCTAAATTGATTTTCTAATGTGTGTACCAATCTTTATCAACGTTTACCTTGAGGGAAATGCCAATATGTGATGACCCATGACCCTGAGGGGGGCATCCATCAGGTCTAGCTTTGATGACTCAACGAAAGGATTCAGGCCATTGTCAGCTCCACAGTACTGTCACTTTACTTTTACTCTGGCATTAACAATTTAACTGCTTGTACACTGCAGCGCATGGCAGGCTGCTCTAAAGCACTTATATAACAGGGCTAGGTGTTTGCAGCCTTGCTGAAGATACAGATTCTGGAAATTTTTAAAGCGAAGAGGGATTTAACAGAAAAGTCAACTTGCCAAAGTGATGGCAATTCGTCCTGGGGGAATATGAATGTCTGGACCAAATGTCATGGGAATACATCTAATAGTTGTTGAGACACTTCACTCAAAACCAGAAATGCCAGCCCCATGGTGGCCCTGTAGGAGATGTTAGAAGATCACCAGACTCATTAGGGTTTATCATTATGGGGACCAGGAATGTCAATGCAGGATCTACAGCCAGGCTTTACCTTTTGTCTTTCACACCAATCAATCCAATTACTAATGAAATATTTCTATCTGGTCCACAGTGGCAGCCTCCTATGTCTGAGACTGCACTGCTAGCAGTTCAAATGAGGCGCAGTACAGAGCAACTGTGAATAAATGTTGGGAGAACACCTGACATGTTCATGCACAGGCCGTCTTTGTAACAGTAGTGATGGGAAGTGATGTGTGGAGCATTTGATTGATGGAAATGACATGAAAGTCCCATTGGAGAATAAACAGCCCATCTCATGTTCTTGCACTGGTTCGTCTTTACTCTAAGTGACACCACAAGACTCCAAAGATAAGATTGGGTTAGACAGATGTTTGCACTGTGCCCTCTGCACGTTTCTTAAACCTGTTTCTCTGATGACTTTGGAGGACTGTCAGTCAGTCTTGTGAATGGACTGCCGCACTGAAATATTAATGCCGTTACATTTTTCAGACTCCCTTTATGACCTGGATCAGTTTGATTCAAGTCAGGGTGGACTTAGTTAATGGACTGGGTTAATGGACCACCAATTAAATGGTTTTGGAGATTCATTTTTCCTGAGTGGCACAATGAAACACAAGTTGGTTTTGGTGGCAATGACTAATGATTTGTACTGTGCTACTCGACAGGCAGTCAGTGTCATTCAGCCCTTGACCAATTAGTGAGGCCCACCCATTGGATATACAAAGGAACATGAACGTTATCCTCTAATGCTCCTATACAGTACATTAAATTAATGGTTCATTAGCATTAGATGGATTTCCGAGAAGTTTGGAGAAGCAGTTGGGAAAAGTATTTTTGCATACTGCCTGAAAACTACAATATGACATGGTGGGTTCATCTCATTAACAAAACTAGACAGTGTGAAAGTTTAAATAGCCGAGGCGCCGTTGCTTCTGGCCTCGTCTTGAGATGTCTTGTTAGCAATATGCTTTATTGGATCCTAAACATAAAAAACGAACAGGAATGTACAAAGTGATTCCTTGTTCATAATTTACTGCTCCCTGGCCCGAGGCCAGTCTTCCTTTGGGAGACAAATTTGATGGAGTGGTGACTCGGCGAGTCGGCGTCTCATGTAGTGGACGACAGTTTGTTTGTAGTCCGGTGATGATATATTTTCTCTCAATAAATGACTTTACAGATAATTAGTCAGAACATAAAGTCACTGTGAGATTTAAATGATTTATTATGATAATTTTGACGATGCTTGTTAGCACATTCCTTCTTTATTTTGGGTTCTAAAGACAGATTGTAATTTAAAATGCATTTTGGTGAAAGTTTCAAGAGTTCCCATTTCAGTTTTCTTGTGGCCAATTCAAAGCTCATTTTGTGCATTTGATTTGTACTCATTTTAAACAGATTATTCCTCAGAAATGTATGTCAAAGTCTCAAACTCATGCTGAGTTTAACTTTAATATTCAAACGCTTAAGCTTCATGGGGCCAGTCCACCCTCGTGGCCTAGAGCAACCCATCAGACACTGGTGAGACGGCTGAAATGGTTTAGAAAATGAATCAAGTGAACAATCAGCAGGTTAATCATAAAACAATTAACGGCATGCAAACAAGTGGAACATGCTGTTACCCATGAATAATGCAGACACCCTCAGGGCCAATTAGTGGGGTGCATCATCACTTCAAATGTGATTTCTCAGGTTTCCACCAGCCTGATTTTGACAAAGGCTGGAGGGATAATGTAGTTCTGCACAGGGTCCACTGTGACTCGGCTCTGTGAGGCTTTCAATATTCTCATTGTTCATTTTCAACTGCAGGTTCCCTGAGTACTGTGTTATCTCACACCTGGTCTGCCTTCTTTATGAGTGTCTACTGTATGTCATTTCCTTCCTGCTGCCATTTATCCACAGCACAGTATTGTATGCTGTATTCTATTGCATGTTTTGCCATGCCACACTCATTTGTATTCCCATAGCATCCTCACAGCAGTAGGTTACTATGCTGACCCGCAATATCATTCCCTGCACACAGCCAAGCTGAGTCAACGTCACTGTGAACCGATTGGCTGAACACGTGTGACCATGGCAAGGACTAGAGAGGAGAAGCATTTTTCAAAGCATCAGTCTGTTCAAGCTTCAATTATTTTTCCGTGGCTTCTGTATCCCCGCTCTAATGATACGACTCTCACTTCTTCTCTTTCCTTCCCTTCGCTGTGTCTGTGATGATTACCTGTTAATGTGAAATTGCATACATCACTCTTCAAGAATGTTTTTTTATGCAAGCAGGTGCAGAACTGTTAACAGACACAGATGTTTGTAGCCTCCTCCTCCCGACTCCCACTTTAACAAAACTGGTTTATACCCTTCTTTTTTTATGAGTGGATCAGTATTAAATAATGCAAGAAATGTGAAGGACTGATACTGTTGCAGGTAACCAGAGCTTATTGCATTGTGTGCAAACCTAGTATCTTGGGAGAAGAAATGCTCCCACCCCTCTTTATTCTTTATTCCTGCAACATGGAAACATTGCTTGTGCTGTACACAGTCAGGTTTTGATCAGTATTGTGTGTTGTCACAGTGCAGGCGTCCAGCTGAGTGGAAATCTGTCATTAGTGTCAGGCCAATACACCAGACTAGCCTGTACTATAAGTTGCACATCTCACTCATCCCCTGCCCTCTGATGCCCCCTTCCTTTTTCTTGTAAGCCAGTTTGGTTGCCCCTCCTAATGGGAAAAGACTTTGTTCCAGCTGTAATCATAATCCATTGAGGAGATGCAGAACTTGTCACAGTCTGAACTGAGATATTAATTTCCCCTCCATGTGGGGCCCTGCTCTGCTGGCCATGTAATGCTATCAGCTTTGAAGGAATCTTGTCTGGTTAAGCCTCATACCAATGTTCTGTCTGACATCCATTTTCTTGCTTTGAATGTATTGGCACTGATGGCGCTTGAAGCAAATGCCTTTTCAAAATAAAAGCACAGCTCGGTACAGCTGTGAGTTCTGTCTCTTAAATTACTGTTAATTGCATTACTGTACTGTGTAGCTCACATTTTATCTGCATTATAAATCTGTAATTTTGACATTTTACATGAGATTTGTTAAGTATGGTTAGAACAATAAAGTATTCTAACCCCAAGGATGTGAAATATGATTTTCAGTGCAAGCCACTTTCAGAAACATTAATTGTACCGCAATTGTATTTTTACTAATTTGTCTTCAGTAAACAGGGACATGTTATTCTTGCTCCTAAATTAAAACTTACAATATATCTTTGCCCTAGAACCACTGCTAATGATGTTATTGTTATTTTTCTGTTTATTTAATAAGGATGGTGAAACCAGAGAATTACTGCAGCACAATGATTCTTCTGCCATTTACATGTATGACATTTGCACTCTGCAAAAGATGCTCTTTAGCTGTTGTTTCTTATATTTATTGCTCACGTGGCCCATTTATTTCCCTCCTTTATGTAACATGTTACTTTCTGAGATGGCGATGTTAAGGTGCACCTGCTTCGCCATCAATTAACAGAATGTAAATTACAGTGCAGAGCAGGTCTGCAGTCGCCATTGTTACGGCATCAAGTTGGAAACGGTAACACCACCTGAGGTACTACGTTGTGCACAGGTGGTGCATGCTAGAGAAGGTATTACACTTCTCTAAAAATCCCTGATGAACTCTGACAGATTTCGCCTACAAGGCAGGCACCCTGTCCCTGGTTAAACAGCTGCTTTCCATTTTTATTTTTAATTCATGGCTGCAGTGACTTGACTTGTATGCAGATCTGCAGTAGCTGGGTGTTTCCATGTCCCTAATTGTTAAAGTCACACCGATTTACATGATTATTCTATTTATCTGATTAGATCTCTTCCTCCCAGCAGCATAATGAATTTCACTGCAGGGACAACTGGCCTATTACACCAAGTTTATAATCATGTGTGATTTTAGTATGGAAATAAGGTTTTTTCTCAGTTGCAATCACCAAATTAGAATTATTACAAGAATAATTGATTGTGCCCTGTCACTTATTCATGAAAAATATTCTGTGATTAACGGTTTGCTCACCATAAAATGTGGGCTTTCTTCGCTTTCTTCGATCGTTGCTGCTACTGTGTCAACACAGTTCATTGAGCTCTGCTGGTATCAGTGTCTCAGAATGCACCCCAGTCGTTTCTGTGTTGTATACTTTGCAGATTTGATAAATGGATATCAAATATTGTAGATTCAGCAGTATCTATAGAGAATTACCCAGCTGTGCTTGGTGTGTGCAAACGTGCTCAACTGGGTAAGCGTTATAGATCTTACCCATTTGCAACTTGACAGGTGCGAACTGTTGATGGCTTATAGAAATATTGAATCAAGGTGTTAGCCAAATCGGCTTTATCCAGACACAGAGGGGACGGTTAGATCCATCTAACAGTGAACGGAGTTTGCCTCCTCACTTTAACATGTGAAAAAACAGGTTGAAACAGATCACACAGGCCAAGAAGCAGTTGTATATAAGGCTGTTCTGGCAACTGCAAGCAAATCATGATTTTCTGGTGACGCGTGGATGTGTTCAAACGTGACAAGTCTGCAAACTTCTCTGCTGTTTCTGTTTCTGCTGGTGCACAGCCTTGAAGAGAGCTTAAGCCTCGTCAACTGTCTAGTCATAATTGGTCACATTCTCTGTATTGTCACCTGGACTACAATCTTGTGCCTCACGTTTCCGTTATAAATCAGTGTGTATATATACACACACACTGGGTTTGAAGCTACTTCTTAACATCAAAATACAAATGTTTAAGGGCTGTGACAGTGTTTTCCTTTTAACCACTTTGGCCTCATTTTGAAAACCAGATTTCCTTTATTCCCTCTCTACTGTCATGTTAATTTACACACACAGCATGAAAAGTCCAAATCTGTCTCTGTAAAAATAACTCCATCTGCTATATTTTTTATTAATTTCCTTATGCTAATAAACAACCCGGTTGCATTTTAGGATGTCGCACAGTTTTTCCCACCCTTGTGACCGTGCAGTCAGAGGAGAGTGAGTGTCAGAGTAGATCTTGGCGAAACCAGCGAATCTCATCTTACTACTTAAGATGGCTAAATTTAGCACTAATGAAAACATTTATCAAGTAACTTCACCTTAAATTCAGAGGAGATTAAATACATTCAGCTTTGATTAAACTTGACTATCGGAGCTACTTGGGCTCTCTTTATCCCACATTTTATAAGTGCTTTCAGCACCTGCAAACAGTATACTTACTCTAAGCATTAGTCAGCCGAGTCTTGGCACAGCAAGAAGAAAATGACAGTATGGAATTTATCTTTCTTCTGCCCTTAAAAAAACAGCTACAGAGGCTCATTGTCATGTGGTGCTGTGTTCATAATGGATCCACTGTACTCTCATTACATGTCTGTAAGGAACAAACCTAAATCTTGACAAATTATTACTGCTGTAATATAATCGGGATGGGCCCCAGTGGAAACAGTTTTGCCCGACAGCACTGTGCATTGATCATTTGGTAGCAATGCAGCTTAATGATCATAGTAACACAGATGCCCACAGTCCCGGAGCAGAGCTAAAATTTGTCCTCACTCATTAGAGGTCCACCTGTGTCCCTGTTGCAGGGCACCATCCCCAACAGTAGCTCCCAAAACAGCCTTGTCAGATGAACTCAAGTACATGGACATGTTTTTATACGCTAATGGCCAGTACACTACTTTTAGCTAACTCTTCAGCCATATCTTTCATTTATCTTGTTGCTTTTAGAAATCAATTTCAACCATTTATCTGTTACTGCCCTTTTTAAATGTACTACTGTAAGCTAATTATTTTTACCACTGACCCTTTACTGTCAGCTTTGCTTTTAGCCAACCATTTCAACTGCTTCTACATTACTATTACTGTTATATTTCAGCTGTTTATAGGTTAGCTTAATTTTTAGTTAACTATTTTCAACCTTTTAGCCATTTCATAATCTCACTAGTGATCTCATTTACTTCAACCATTCATTAACCATTTCAAACACAAATTCATTACCTATGGTTAACCATTTATCCATTACTGATTAAGCCTGGTTTGATTTAGTCACATTTTAACTGAACTCAAGCCTTTGTTAATGTTATTTATTCACTGCTCTGGTTCAGTGGAGCAGAGGGATGGGCTTTGAATTACCCTTCTTCAGTAACATAGCTAGGATACTTGTGGTGTCCTGCTTTTTTCTTCCTTTGTTTTTATGTACTCTGCTTTTTTAATTATGTGTTTTTGACACAGTTATAAAAGCCGCCAGCTTGCTGTTGATATACAATCAGGCTCTTTTGCTCTAGTCCAACACAAAACTTGTTTTTAAAGTTAAAAGTTGTGTCAGTGCAGAAAATATTGACTTATTAATGTGCCGAATAACAGACAAAAGCGGCTTCACTTTGAAATCCTTTTTATGCATGTGGTTAAATAATGGACTACAAAGATCACTGGTAGATGCTCAGTGCATGACCGTCACGTCAAACCAAATGTGACAGGATTTAGGGCTATTTTTAGTTAACAGCCACTTGGATTACATGGCTATAGAGCTGTGTCCTAAATTCAACAATTACTGCAGTCGACAGTGTTTATTGGCTGATGGGCTCTCTGTTGTTTTGTTGTGTGTTTTTTGGGGGGGGTATGTGTTGGCTCTTCCTTGACATCCTGGACTGTGTATTAAATGCACCAGTGGGATTTATTTTCATGAAAGTGTATAACATTACAGTTTGAATTTCGGCAGTTATGACTAAATGATTGACAGAGGAACTATAAAAATAAATGAGAAACAAAATGGGTGTACCTAAAATCTTTCTTGCAGGAGCCTAGGGCTTGCCATTTCTTATTTTACCACGTATCATCTGTATTGTTCGACAAATCACTCAGCATAGTTCTACAGTCAGATTATTCAGCTAATTTGCATCAAAGACATTTATAGCCTTTTAATTCTGTCAGATGTGATTACATTACTCATTGCATGTGTTTTTTTTACCCAAGAAAAAAAAAACTGACAGTAGAATTGAAAACAAATGTTAGAAGAACAGGAAATGGAGAGTGCTTTAGGTCTACTGTCACCTTAGGCAAGCTATTTTTAATTTGCCAACAAAAGCACCATGTCTTTTTTTCCCTCCTTGCTTCTTGTTCTCTGTTTCAAGCACAATCTGAGCCCCAGGGACCGCTGAGCCCCTGGTTTGCATGACAGGTATTGGTAAATTGGGTGCAGGATTGTAGACAGCGGCCGGTAGCCAGTTGTTTAATGCCTGTTTGTCTTATTTTTATGGAAAAGGATTTGTCGACACTTGTAAGAGTGCTGTGTAGTAAGCTTTCTTGATGATTTTTCACTGCAGCTCTAATTGGTGCTTGTGTTGAGGAAACATGAACTGAATCATCAGAACAGAGATCCTATAGGAAATGTGATAGATGATTGAGTTTACAGACTGAGTAATGAGTATAATTAAAGCTTCACTTTTTTCATAAGTCTTTTGAAACTTAACTGTTCTTGTTTGCTGAGGACATTATTAGTCTACTGGTATCTGTGCTGCACCCCTTTAATGAGAATTCATCCTCTCTTTCAGCTGCAGCAGACTATAATGTCTGGCAGTGAAGCTACACTGTGATTCTTCTGTGCCCTGGGGTTAAAGTATTTCCAAAAGATTTATTCATTGTGGACACTTAAAGCCTTAAAAATGACACAGGCGCAATGATGATCCCCATGTGAGTGGAAGTAACTTGAATAGGTGGCAATATGTCAGGAAATTAGCAATGCAATTTCCAGACAGACATTAAGACAAGGAAATGATACCTCCGTCTCCACAGGGCATCCTGCAGTTTTTATGGGGAACATAAACTCTTAAGATAATGGATAACGATCCAGAATTAATTTTAACAGAACCCCAGTTTCACCAAATGTACAGAATGAAAGGAAAGGAAAGAAATGATAGCAGCTGAAAACACTGATGCCCAATATGAGATATGCAAAAAAGGAGGGAGAGAGGTGGGAGGGGGGGGGTCGTGAAGCTGCAGTCTGCAGTTTTGTGTTTACCAGCATTTATCAGGCTTGGTAAGATTAGTTTAATTTGACACAGTCTGGGACTTGGCCTGCCCTTGAGCATGACATCTGTTCAAAGGAAGATGAGGGCAGAAATTATGAAAAGCAACATTTGAACTAATTTGCATGAACTGTACTCAGTTTAATTGGCTACATTTATAATTTTGCTCATAATGTGGTTACTCAAATGTCTGAGCTTTGGGTGAATGCTTGTAGTAACTTACGTAGGTATTCTCAGATTCTCATACAGTAAAGGCTACCTGATGGCTGGAAAATGTTTGTGTTGGCATGGAAACACGGTTTACCGACTGGACCCATCATGCTAAAGAAGCGAACTGCTATTTCTCAGTCAAAGAAGGAAGGCTGAGAGAAAATGAATGAATGGATGGATGTTTTATTTGAGGCTACAAGGACTCAGTCACAGGTCAACAACTACGGCTGTAAACATCTTTACATCGATAACAGCTCATGACTCATGGATTTATGACTAACAGTGACAGCATATCGAGTCTTGTCAAATCCCTATGCAAGTGTATTGATTGAAATTGTGAAAATGTTTCATACATATGGATAAAAAGCCAGTAGAATAAATTATTGCAAATTACATTTTCTATTAGCTTCATCAGTCACTGCAACTGATGGAGCCACAGTTATTAGCATGTGGATGTCCACAGTACTCAGTATATCTCATTATTAGAAGGACGTAAAGATTTTTTTAATGATTATTCTTTGCCAGGTTACTGTTAACATAGAGGATCACCTTGGCCTTAAAGCTTCCTGGGCTTGATTTTCTTCCTGTAACAGTAGCAAACCATTGAATGCAGCAGTCGATGGCTGTGTATTGACGCACAGACAGAAGGAAATGCTCGCACTGGGGCTAAGGCCACAGGAAGTGACGTCAGTGTATTCTGTTATTTGTAGGTTTGTCAAAGTTAACGTGTAAACGCCTGCGATAAATCTGGACATAATAACATGTAAAAGAAAACCGTCACATGACTTAGGTAGAGCCTGTCTGTGTATTTAGTCTATCGTCTCCGTCTGTGTTGCCACTGCGTTTGTCACCCGTCAGTTGGAATACGGTAACATCCCATAGTTGAGGATGAAATAGTGCGTCCCATTTTGAATCAATACTGGACAGGGTTTGTCCCGTATTTCTGTCTTGAATGCAGCATCATCCCACCCACATTCGGTAAAGACCCGTCCCACCCGTGATCAGGTAAAACTCGATGCCATACGTCCCGTGGTTTGATCACTGACAAGAGTGGGAAAATTCAAACTCTTGGTTTGACAGTGTCAGTGCTAATGACTATCAGAGTAGTTGTAAACTATGTCCGTGAGTGTTTCCTGTGATGGATGGTGGCCTGTCAGATGTATGGCAGCGTCAGGAGGACAACACTCTCCACTCACACCGAAGCCTGTGATGTGATTTGTTTATGAAGGTTGAAGTGCAGTCGGATTCATAGCCTGTAGCTACACAAATTGCATCCTTCAACGCTATGTAAGAAAGAAGAAAATACAAGTCATTATATAATATTTAGTATTTTAATCCCAATAATCAGAATCGTATTAATCAAGTTAATTTTTTTAATCATTTGACAGCCTTAGATTTGTTGAAACAAAGTTACACAACGAAAGAAAAATTAAAAAAAAAAAAGTCTGCAGCTGAAGCCAGTGTTAAATGGCCCCCGCAATGTTTTTACCTCAGAGCCACAAACACTGTGTACTAGAGTTATGACAGTTTGCAGCATTAGTGCAGCTTCCTACTAGAACATTAGGCTGAGGAGAAACTTTATATGAATTCATCTGTTTACTCCTTGTGTAGTGATCAGTGCCCGACAGAAACACAGAGAGAGCACACTGATTCCCTGAGGAAAGTGTTTGATCTTCTCCTCTGTACGGTGACAATAATTACAAAAGCACAATGAAAGCCTTTTAAGTACGACACAGCTGCTACACGTGTGTGCATGCTCGAGTGGCCACATATCTGCTGCTGCACCTCAGTCATTTGCAGATATTTGGCTTCCTCTCCCTAATTCTGCTGGTGTTCTTAGGCTGCATTCAGTAGCATTCACATATTTTTAATGAGACGTCATATACAGTAAACTCTCTGTAAGTTGCCAGACTGCAACTTTATTGTAATAATTACCGATAATTACAGTGTCAGGAATGCACCTCGATGCAACATCTAGAGAGTGCAAATGTAAAGGATAGGGAGTAATGAGTTTGTTTCTGAGCTTAAATCAGTATTAGTCCATTAGTTACACTGTTTGGTCAAGTTGTGTCTAAAACTTAGGACCTTGTAAACTACAGTACATCATCTGTTATGATGAGTGAGGGTCCTGCGTAGTATGTAAGCAGTATAATAGTATGTACTGTACATGGGTTAAGTTTATTTTGGGGCATTAAAGTGGATTACTTAATATGTATTCAATCAGTTTGCTGAACACTTTATTACTTAATGTCCACATCTGTGATTGTAATAGATAAGTTTGTACTGTATAAGTAATCTTGCATTGGGGAGGGGGTCTGATCCTTACATGAAGGTTTACTCCTTATTTTGTCTTTGGGCCTTCGAGTCAAAAACTGTACCTTCCCTGCTAATTGCTCACAACGATGAAGCAATACTGAACTCCCTTAACAAAACTATTGACTATAAATTCTGATGTAGTTTCCAAATTCAAGAGTTGACCATTGTAATAAAACATTAATGTGCATCACCAAATAAACACATTAGAAGTTAAGAAAGAAAGAAAGAAAGAAAGAAAGAAAGAAAGAAAGAAAGAAAGACAGAGCAGTAAACATAATTAAAATTTGCATCTCTCAGTCTCTATTTGTGAACTAGGAGCCACTATTTGTGAACTGTGCACAGACATTAGCACTGTGGCGCCTCACAGGCCTGAGTCCCAGCCAAAGCACTAACAATGAAACTAAATATTAATTAATATGATGTCTCGTCTAATAGCTGTTTGACTAATTGTCACGTCAAAGAAGTCGTCCACCAGGAATTATAACCAAATAACCTGTGAGAAAAAGGTTCAAGTCCACTGCTCAGTGACGTGCAGCTTGTTTGGAGCTGCACTGCTCATAAACTCCCAATTTGCATACAATGGTTTATACATATGGTTTATAGCACTCGTGACGATACATATAAATTAAGCTTTAAGTGTCTTTGGTTTCATGTGGGAAGGTGATGATGAATGTAATGATGATGATGATTGAGATGATGAGTGCGCTGCTCAGTACAACCTGACTGAATATAAAGCTGGTGCTGGAAAGCTCACAACACAGATTCATACCTATAGAAACATAAACCATCATGGATCTCTTCACTATAAAGAAGTCAGCTACTGTATGTTTGATCCTAAACTTACTCTGTATTCATAATAAACTTTTTTTTTGATATGATTAACCTCACTGCAGTTCTGCTCTGTTGTAATGCCAAACAACAAAGCAGACGTCACTCACTCATCATTTATTACGTCCATACTGCTCCTTCTTAATAGACGGTTGTAATGAGGACAATAAAAGCAGACAGAGCAGCAGCGTTGTCCTCTGTATAAGGTCAAATGCACCTTTATCGTGTGACCCCTGGCACAGAAACAACAAACCATGTTGATGAAACCATTTGACCCCTTTTTTATATAATAAATGTCAAGGGGAAAAAAAATAAAAGACCCTCCCTCCCAGCGAATCGATTTTCTTTCCACAGATGTTTTACATGATGATGATGATGTAAACAACCTCTTGATTAATGTCACCTCATAAAAAAGCCACAGTATTATGTATTTGAGAGGCGCATGCCATTGGGTGTAAAAATGTCAGAGCATCAGTTTAAGACCAAACGAAGACAATCGATAATAAAAATTAAAGATATAAAGCAGATAAACAACAGGCAGCTTGAGGCTTAAAATGAATGATTAGAAATAAAGTTGATTATTATTTGACATCCTCTTATATACCAATATGTGTCAGACCACTTATGAGCCATTGGTTGTTAACTCTTCTGTTGTTTCTACAGGGGTCTTCTGTCTGAACCAACATGGCTGCTGCACTTTGGAAGCCCAAATCGCAAGACTTGGGCTTGTGGATGTGGTTTTTCCTGCTCCTCAACATCCTTCCTCAAGCCAGGTACCACAACTGACACTGACACTGTAATCTCTCTCACTCTCTCACCATGCTTCTCTTTTCCTCCGATGGATATTTGCTGTCGTCCCATCATCAACCCCCGTTTCACTCCCCTCGGCTCCGACTCGGCTGTTGACGTTGTGCTGATGTGCTGTGTATAATACCGGCATTAATCAGGCTCACTGCCGCAGCAGACATTGTAATCTAACCGGCACCATTAGAAGCAAAAGATCATCTATATTTTAAGCAGGGGCCAAAAGCCACACTTGTTTTTTGTTATTACACAGTGAGACGGTCCCAGCTGTGACTGTCAGTTTGTCAAATGAAACAACCGACACCACGATAATGGTTCCTGGAAAAACTGTAGCATCGCCAGAAGTAGTAATAGTATATAAGATTGATTTTGGAGGGAAAAAGTCTCCGGACAGTGTTTTGACTTTCACACTTTTGGACGAGGATTAAAATAGACCCAGTGCCACCTCGTTCCCAAATTAGAAAGAGGAAGAGTATCATCATCACAACGTAAAGTGAGTTTATCCTCCCATCTAAATGTTTGTGCTCTCCCCCTGCACAGGTGTAAATTTCACTGACTGCTGAAGTAATTTGCATTGTGCAGCACACTACAACTATGATTGCCCATTCACAGCATTTTCACTCCTGCATCCTGTGCACATTTTCCAGTGAGTGCCAGTGCGAGTCTGTAGGTGTGTGTGTGTGTATGTGTATTGGAGTCAGCGAAAAAACGAAGCTCCAGCGTGTCTTGAAGTCATTCGAATCACACTCCTTGTAATTTCAAAACGAAGAGATTGCGCAGGTTGCCATGTTAGCATTGTTGATAAGGTAAGATGTCATGGCAGCGAGATGTGGCGGTGTGTAAATCACTTTAAGATTTTGCACGCTAGGAAAAGAGCTCACCCAACCTGGAAGAAAGCAGGCCGGGGAAGGAAATCAGAACAGTGTGACAGGGATTAGCCCAGTTTGCTTTGTCATTGTGCCATTTGGCTCTCCTTGCTTATTAGGAGCACACAGCGCTTGTAATTACATATATTAAATAGAAATGTTTGGCCAGGAGAAGGTGCAGGGCCAAACTTGACAAGGATTCTGGATCTAGCCTTAATGCAATTTTTCCATGTAGGAACACAGTGTTTATAGTTCACCTGTTTTGACACCCATGGTCCACATACGGTAATCCAGGGGACTGTTTGTGTTCCAGAGAAAGGAAATCTTAATGCTACAACATACACCGTATATATTTCAGCCTGCTCTGCTCACAGACTCTAAATCTTGAATTCAAAACAGGTCATTACAGTGTGAATATTTATTCCCCTCCCCACATGTTTGAACAGATGTTAATATTGCAAATAAAAAGCGACAACCCTGTCACCCAACATCAGCAGCCAGCCTCACTAATGCTCTTGGGAGAAAATCCCTGAAGCCACATCCCAAAGTTTTTTTAGGAAGCTTTCCCAGAGGAGCAGAGGTTGTTGTTGTAGTAGCATATTACTGTCCATGGTTTTTGTAAAACGAGGA
Organism: Trachurus trachurus; assembly: GCF_905171665.1. Classification (NCBI taxonomy): domain Eukaryota; kingdom Metazoa; phylum Chordata; class Actinopteri; order Carangiformes; family Carangidae; genus Trachurus; species Trachurus trachurus. The sequence goes on along the minus strand of NC_139903.1, from coordinate 11,559,192 downwards.
GTAATGTTCAGGTGTCGGCATCTATCCGTCTAGATTAGAGGGTTTGCAAAGCGTGAGGCACGCCTCCGCAGGTGGGCGAGAGTTGGATGGGTATGAAGAGGGAGAGATGGTGAGCAGCAATTTGCATCAAAATGTTTTCCTTATAACTCAGTCATATAACACGCATAATACACACATTTTCAAAGCCAGTGCAACTCACGATGATTAAATAAGGTATTCCTTATAACCCCAAAACATGCCTGAGAATATTCATATTTATAATTATTGTCAGCATTAATGTAATCCAGTGATAGCAGTTACAAGCTGCTAACAGCGAATTCAACATGTGACTCATGCTGCCAATGTGAATAAATATAAAACAAAAAAAGAAACAGGGATAAGCTCAATAAACTCTGGGTAAAGATCATAAGTCTTTCCAAAAAGAATAAAACAAATTAAATTAGCCTGACCTTGGTTTGATTTTTCAGCTGGGGCCAGAGAAGGAGATTGAAGATAGAATTAATGACATTAGTATTCTGGATATTAATGAATAAAAATATGGAAAATCATTAGATGTGATGAGAGCAGCAGTTAATAATGGAAATCTATGACATTTTGACATATTGAGGGACAGAAAATTGTCGCCATATCCGTTCCAGCAAGGCTCAAACCGTTGGTGCAATTCATTATGCATGGACCTAACACAGCAAGTGACAAGGATTTTCCCAAATGTTAATCTTTCTGCAATTACTTGAGACATGATGTAGTGCACATATGCAAAGTGCCTTCACCCAACACGTTTCATTCAGTTTAACTTATGCTACTGTAAATGAGGCTTCACAGTAGCTGAATTGAGGAAGACATTTTTTTTAATCTGTCGCCTCTCAAGAGATGTGAAAACTTGGAACAAAAATTAAGGTTCTCTTAAAATTTCCATCAAAGTTCAAGTTGCTGAAGGTTGGAAATAAGAGCGTTAGCATGCAGAATATCTAAGTATCAGCAGAGCTGTTTCTCTCTGAGAACTGTCTCCCTGATGCCCACTGATGCTATCGGCAGGCTCCAAATCGGCTTTGCTACAGTTGAGGCAGGAGACTTTCCTAATGGATTAAGGTATAACAGACAAATCCTCTATATAAGGGTCTGTCATTCTGCACATCACCAAATTTCCTCAATACCCGCACACTGAAAGACGGGGCATGATTAAGCTATTATTCCCCATGAATCCATGTATTACATATGAATGAGAAGGCTCTGTTTATTCCCATCTGGCAAGTGTCTTTCATTCCTTCAGCTCGCCATCCATCCATCCAACGCCCGACCTTCCTTCTCTCCAATCAACACTTAACAAGAATGGGCAGCCAGGCCGTCTTGTTGTCTATTTTGTTTGTAATCTCTTGCCAAGCTGCCGGCTAACGTGGCATATAATCAATAGCTATAAGGGGCGAGAGGCCTATATGTACACTTTGCCTATGGATTGGCTCTGAAGCTGCCCAGCCTCCGCTCGCTCGTTCGCTCACGCCTCCTCACATGAATTATTCACAGTGTGGCAGAGAGGGGCATCACTTTGAGATGCGACCTGGTCAACAGATAACATTCTGTTTCGGCAATGTTGTCAAGGTTAATGTGTCACAGGTCCAGACAAGGGTAATGTATTCATGGCTGAACCACTTTGCTGATTGAACGACCAGGCGAACAGTCTCTACTCGGAGTCAAAAGAAAAGGAAGTCAAAGGTTCGCTGGGTGTAAATAATGTCAAGTCAGAAATTATCAGTCAATACATGCCTCTGGCTTTACTTTTCATTTGTCGGATATTTTGCTCACTGACGGAACCGGTGAAGGTCACGGTGCACCATAAAATCTGTATCTGTTACTTTCATCAGTAGCGTTGGATAATTGCACACACACACACACACACACACACACACACACACACACACACACACAATTAACGATTAGTACAGTCGGTCAAAGTGGAGCCACAAACCAACTGCTCTGTGAGATGTAATAGATGCTTATTAAAATACATGGTTTGGGTGATTAATTCAACCTTCACTTGGTTTTCACTCACAATAAGTGGTTTCAGTAAAAGGCTGAAAGTGGATTTGTTGAACCAGAGCTCTGTGAAGCATCTGGGAAACCTGGGTCTCCTGTGCTATCACATCTTGTGAGTAAAATTAGAACCGATGCCTGACTTCTTAATCCTGTTGAAGTATTATTGATCTATTTTCTAATCACCCTGAGTTCCTGTCAATATTCGGCTTATGGAGTAACTGGTAAATCAAGTAACTACAACAGCCTGGTTTCCCAGAGAAAGCACATAAAGTTTGTGAGCAGCAACAGGAGTTTCATGTGAACCCAGTGTCCTTCCATCATCCCAAATTCTTTTAAAACTTTCATTGATCTGTGCCCTAATTAGTTTCATTCAATTTCCTATTGATATGGCGAGCATCTGGTCAATGATCTTCAAAGTACCAATTAGCAGACATGCCCCAGCAGGCATGAATCAAACAGAAACAGGAAAGGATTTCCCAGAAGGTGTCTGCACAGCTGATGCAGACCATCCAATTTTGGAAACACACAATTGCTGAGCTAATGTCTGAACCCTCGACATACAGCGACTACTACATGAAACAATTTTATTTTAATTGGGCAGCTTGTTGTTTTATCATAGCATCAACTTTTTTCTTTTCTTTTTTTTTGAGGAAATGACCCCATCTCTTTTTCCATCAAGCATCGTTATAAAACACGTTCATCTCAGTTCAGGCCTGTTCTCCAACCAGCAACGTCCACCCCCAACTCATTTTAAAAATGAGGCCTGAAGCAAAGCTGTAGATAAACAGGTTGTCCAACTCAGACTACACTTACTATGCCTTTGAGTCCATTTGTACAACGTTCAAAGTGTTTGTAATGTTTAAAGGCCAAATGCCCAAATAAATCAATAGAAAAGTAGGTTAAAACTGTCATTTCATCCAGTGAAACATATAAAATCGGGGCTACTGTTGGCAAATAAACACCTGCTTGTCATTACTTGTATTTAACTGGTAACTAAGTGCATGTCCCACAGTCATTTCCTATTGCGAGCAGGTGAGCAGTTTCTTCGATTGCTGACTGAATCAACATTTTCTGCTGCTCGCAGACACGCAGCTTGTTTTCTGGTGAAAGAGTTGCCGCCTGCAGGAAGACCACCCGCATTCCCCCCCCAATCATGCACCGAAAAACAACAGTTGCAAAAAAGTTTAATCATAAAATATGAAGATGCAAAAGCTGTTCAGTAATAAAGAATTCAATATCACACAAACCAGCTGTATTGCATATTTTAACAACCAAAAAAAAATGTGTCAGACTTCTTTGGCAGTTTATCAAATAGCTTTTTGGGGAACAGACAATTTAATAATTCCTAGAGGGAGGACGGTTATGATTCTCCAGCCTGTGTTTTTAGAAATCAAGTGTTTGGTGGAGTCAAGATAGTTGGCTCTCTCCAAGAAACTACACAGCTCAGCTCAACAGCTGATCAACTACTGGCACAATTAAGACTTGTAATATCACTACTGTAAAAATGTTAATAACAAGTGATGAGTAATTACCCTTTGTTGACTCCATTAATTCTTGATGCTGATCCTTCCTAACTACTGGCCAATGTTTGGGTTGGTGGCTCATGAGCCAAAGTATTAATGCAGCTCATTTGCAGCTTGTGCTCGAACAGGAGGACGCAGTCTGAAAGCTAGATGAGCACAAACTGAGCACGAGGCCAAGGTAGCAAGGTCTTGTGAAGCAGCTTCTGGATAAAGCCTGATCTCACCATTTATCCCTTAATCATGAAAAACGATTCCTAAACCTCGTTTCTGAAATCTTGACATCTTCTGGTGTTTATCAGTGCAGACAGCGACATGTCCAAAATGGCTGCCTTCACTTGACTATAATGACAGTAATTCAATATCATTTTATTGTATAAAACCAACTTACAATCACTTATACATCGTATCTCATCATCCCTCTAATCACTGTCCAATAGCAATCTTGTAATCATTGTCTTTTAAAGGAAAATAATGGCTTAAAGGCCGCGAGCTACACTACGGAGGCTAATGGGATTTCTTGGTTTCCCTCATCAAACTCATCAAATACACAATCCAACAACTCCAAAACGCTCTGGTGGACAAGTTGTGACCTGCACATTCACCACGCTATGAGATAATAACAGAACGTTATGAGACAGAGTCGTTTTAGAGGTAAATTCATGCAAAACTGCTGATGCGCGTTTCTGTCGGGGGCAGTTTTTCGGCAAGCAGTCTCTGCATTTGCCTCCAAAACAACTCGTCTCGTAACGTTTCGTTATTATTTCATAGCAAGGTGAATGTGCAGGTAGATAAACCAGGTGCGCCAAGTGCTATTATGGAATTACGATGGCTTTAAAACAAATGAGCACGGTGAAGCCATTAACACCGAAGCACCACTGTGCAAACGGTGTTACAAAACATGTCTGGCCAAGGGTGGAAACACTTCCAACTTGGCAAAACACTTGAAGGACAAGCACCAAGACCTGCACAAGGAGTTCAGAGAACGACAGGTAATAACTTATACACCCATTAAAAAAAGCCACATTCAGTGCTAAAAGCATGAAATGCCTTCACTCTCCACAAAAGTAGCTCTGGAAAGAAATTGAAGCTGCATTGCAATTACCACTTTCTCTGGTTTAAATAAATTATAGGTGTTTGAGTAGAATGAACGTTTTTGTAGACACGCTGATTTACGATAAATTTTAAAATGGTCCCTTTCTCTATCTTGATATATTTTCTATTAAAATAAAGTCAATAATGACATTTCTAGTGTTAGTTGTGTTGTGAAAAGTATCGAAATACATGTTGGTACCAGTATAGATTTAAAAAAAGAGGGAGAAGCGAGCACTAAATTTTAGGCGGTTCACGGCTACAGCACAAACAAAAGGGGAGGAAAGGCAGCACACTCACGATCCCTTTGACAAATTTTATTACAGGACAGGTAGGCCAAGCACAGACGTTTCGACCGATGTTTTTTTCAATGTGTCCACATTGAAAAAGGCTTCGGTCGAAACGTCTGGATGAGAGTCAGGATGAAATGGATGAGAGATGAAAGTGTTGACCTCACTAGAGCGGAGATACAGGGTCCAACAACAACAACACAGGACTCGACAACAAAGCAGTCGGCAAAGGGCAAAGTGAAACGGAAAGAACACAGGTGGAGAAGAGGACAATGTGAAACTCCAGCTGCTGAAGTTGATGAACAAGATGAGAAAGCCTCAGACAACCGGAGAAGCCGGACGTTGTACATGGATTGTGTGCAACAGCTCGGCGCTTATGAAATGCTACAGCAAAGAAGAGAAACACAACAACAAGCCAGTCAGTAAAAAAACAACTGCCAAAGAAACTGAGCAACTTTTGGGCTATACTCATATGCACATGTGGTTAGAAGAGATGATTAATGCATGGGTTTATTGGGAGATGAAGACAAAGCACCCCACAGATAGAGGTTATCCTGAAAGAGAATCAGTGTCAGCAGTTTACAGAAACCAATCTGGAGACATCACATCATGATGTGTCTGATGACTCGAAGAAAGAACCTCAGGGCATGATTAAAAAACACTGCCGCGACATATTTTTTGTATAAACCCCTCGACAATGTCATGTAGTCAATAAAATTATGGTGCATTTCAAGGGAAAATCTCATCTACGTGTCTATATTTCAGCAAAACCTCACATCCAAGTGATAGACGAAGTGGTTTTCTATATAATATTGATGTTTTTCAAGGCGCAGAAAATTCAGACAGAGAGAAACAGAAAACTATTTTACTTCGGTTTGACTGGTGAAACAAGGGAAGAGGAATCCACCACATAGGCACAGTGCAAACGAAAGACTGCAGTAGGATGGATGAACATTTTTTTCTTTTTTTTAAAGGAAAAGGGTCATGGGATTTTAGAGTAAACCAGGTCAACAATATCACTGTAAGATGTGACAACAAAGCTGTGAACCTGCTTTCTTCTTTCTAAACCAGTGGGAAATGTGAAACGCTGGGATCTAAAATCCAAAAACACATAATGGTCCCCAGACCAGCCACTGTTCATACATAGAGGTGTTTACTGTGCTGTCTGCACTCAACACTGGAGTTCAGCCTCACATCCGGAGACTGGTACATGTACATTTGCTGGAACACTGTCACAGTGTATGAAACCTCAACAGGAGAAACTGGAGCCCTGAATGAAGCCCATGACCCTGCAAGTGTTTCAGGTTTCTGCCGGCACCTCCGTCACAAGAATGAAAGGGCAAAATCAAGTGTGGCAGGTCACGGCCGTCTCCAGAAGTGGACACAGCTCCCTGTGAAAGGCCAGCGTTCCAAGCGTTCCTGTATGTACTTGATCATGAGGAAATGTTGGGTCTCTGTAAACACGATGTCAAAGACTCTAGACTCTTGAATGCCCTCTGATAACGTCGCTTATAATTTGGCCTTACGTAAATAAAATTGACTTGACTAGTGCGCCTCCTGATGTGAGAAACGGTGGCACTGAGCAGCGCCCAACATGGCAAACCTGACAGAGATGCAAGCACTGCACAGACAATCACTTCTCACATGTCCACTGGAGAAAATGTTGAGTCCATCTCTGGACCTAACAAGGACAGAAACTGTCTTAACGACGACCACAAGCCGCGTAAAAAAGGGATGCAAAGCCCCGCGGTTAAAGGCCAAACTCTAGTCTTCCCCTCTCGTGCGCCTCCTGATGTGAGAAAGGATGGCACCGACCACTGCCTAACATGGCAAACCTGACAGAGATGCAAGCACTGCACAGGCAATCACTTCTCAAAAGGTCTACTGTGAGAAATGTAAAGTTTCTGCCAGAGCGAGGACAGAGACAGCTTGTCTCTTAAGTAAACATTTCTCTGGTCGTATATCGTCATAAATTCCTGAACAATTAGAGATGACTCAAACATTTCTTTCATATTGTCAAAAGGACCAATAATAACCTATAATTGAAAATACTAGATGTTTCTTTAATCCTTTCGCAAAGGTATTCCAGACTGTGTGTTGTGGATAATGGAAATTTTTGTCCAAACAGTCAGATGGTGTCTGAGACCGACATTACGCTAACCAAAATGGATTTAAACATCAAGTCCAGCCATCTGCCAAGAACACATGAATGCATCTTGTTTTATCTGATATGTTTTAGATAGGCAAAGGAACCCATATGGTTTCATGTCAGAAACTTAAATTGTCAGAGACAGAGGCCAATTACTGGTCAAGTATTGTTTCAGAAATCAACCGGACAGAAGAAGCTGTTTTGCATTTCGCTGCATGTTGAGAGGAACTTGAATTATTAACAGTAGCTATAGCTTTTCCCTCCAGTGAACTTAGGCTTAACAGGGCGCAGTGTTAATTAAAAGGCAGTATACCACATACACTGCAGTGTTTGAAATCTAATCAACTGAGCCGACTTCACCTCTCCCTTAAAAAAAAAAAAAAAAAAATCACTAGCAGACCCTCAAGCTGAGTGTGAGAGGAAACGGAGGAATCCCAGGGTATTTATTTGTTCTCCAGTCAACAGAGAGGCTGCATGAAAAATGACTACACAGTACAAGACAAAGGAAGAAAAAAGATAGTGTCCTAATTGATTATTTTACGCTTATCTTTATCCACATACCAGTCCTCTTAAGGGAAGCGTGGTGTTAATAAAAGTTACATGAATGTCCAATTTTCCAAACATAAACTCAGGACAGTTTTACTACCTTGTCTGTTCAGCCGGTAGCAGCAACATTTATTCCTGTCATATTATCATAAGGGTCCAACACGAGAGAGAAAAGATTTATTATGCTGTTATTTTGGGGCAGTTGGCACTTAAGCTCGTCGACCAAGGACAAAAGATGACGGAGCTGACATAAAAGAAAAAAAAATGGGTGCGTGTGTGTGTCATTGGCTGCTCTGGTGTCGGGTGCAGTGCGGTGATTAGCCATGGGGGCGATGACGTGTGTCTTTTATGGATTACTCTTGTTAAATGATTCACAGCTGTATACATTGGCAAGATAATGTGTTCACAGTACAGGCCCGGTATTCATCATGGCTAATTCACTTAGGCCACTTGTGTTAAAACACATTTCTCTATAATGCATTGATTGTTGCATTGAAATCGTGCAGCAGGAAGCCATTGTTTCTTGTTCATAAAGAAGACAGCAGATTGGGGAGCCAACAGTGCTGCTGTTAGACTTGTGATAGCACCTCCTTCCTTCACAGCTTGTGCTGTACCTGTTGATCTTTCACCCTCACCTACCACCAGTGGAGGTGCGATGTCTTTCCAGGAGTGATTACTCTGTTGCCTGGAAGCTTTTGCCTGTATCCCAGGTGTGGGAAAGCTAATATGCCAGTTAATCCATGGTTTATGGTTCACTGGGCCCATTCCTGGATTTTCTGTGCCTCATTAATCCAGTTCTGGTACCTGTTACTTTCAGATGTGGCATTTCTATCCATTTGCTCACTCATGCCCTTCAAAAACTGAACTCAATGGTGAAAGATTTCTGCTTTTCTTAATGAATGAAATTAATATCTTGGTCGACCAAAACAAGGAGTTTAAAAACACGACCTTTAGGTTTCGAGGCTTTCTGTCATTTTTCAGTATTTTTTGGATATTTGGATGTCACATTAGCAAAACAACACATGCTTATAATCTTCTTTTTCTTCCCAACAAATATCTTTTGTTGTCATAAATTTACAGTTGACATTTTTAAAAATGGACTACGAGGAGTTTCAGAAAGCGAAGTGTTTTCACCTACATTTCCCATGGGCCTCTGCGCACACGGTGAAATTCTTGGACCGGCACAAGAAAGCGAAAACATTTGCCAAGAATGTTTTCATTAATCAAGAATGAAAGTCGGAGGTTCAAAGACGATCAGATACCGTTGTAGTTCCAACCATAAACGATGCCAACTAGCGATTCGGCGGCGTTATTCCCATAACCCGCCATGCAGCTTCCGGGAATCCAAAACTAGGAAATGCTGGGCGAGTCGACCACAAATAATAATATCAAAATAACTATAAAGACAAAACGATATACGGTATTTATTGAAAATGGACCCATTAACAAGTGGGTAACATAGATTCATCCACATTAATATGAGAGTCTGTTATAACCAAAAGCAAACTCCTCTGCGTCTCTTTAAAGTCGTATTGAAGCTTATGTTTCCATTGTAACGGTCCCTTCCTTTGGTCTTATGCTGCAGATGTGTTGCTGTGTGTGGAAGGTCATCTGAACGTCCTCTGTGTCACGCTGTGGTTGGCGTGCTGCTGTGACTGACACAGGTCACCACTGAGAGGCTTTTACTGCAGAGGCTATTCTGACAACACTTCACACTGAATGAGCGATGGGAGATTTTATGTAAACCAGTGAGTGTTTACTACGAAAAAGAAGGTGCACATTTACCTGCTTATTTATTAATTGAGAAAACCACTTCATCCTGATACGTGACACTATGCCTGTGAGTAATATGCACCGGCTCAATAGGAGGGAGTAAATTTACACCTGCTCATTGGCTGAAAAAAGGAGACATTTCTACTGGAGTCAGCATAAAAAAAAAAGAAAGGAGAGAAATCAAGTTGAAAGGAGGATAGCGATCAGGGATGAGAGGAGGGAACATGTGTCACCGAGACGGAAAACGATGAAGGGATAACACCGCTTGTCAAGGATGCCAGTAATGAGAAAGAGGAGGTTCAGTGTTTTCAGCTTTTTGTGCCACAAAAAGGACAGGAGTGCTGTGACATACGCTCCCCAGCCAGATGGGGATACATATGTTGGCTGTAAAAACCTGTATGTGCCCTTTACCTGTGGCTTCACGACCACTAAATCAAGGCAATTTAAACCGTGTAAAAAGAAGCACAACGACACTCTCGGGTTAAGAATTACATGGAGTGTGTCATTGGCCTGTGCAGCCAGCAGGATTTATGTGCAGACCTGTTACAATAAACTCAGTACAGTCCTATATGATATATTAGATTCTGTTTGCCCCCATCCCGCAGCTGTAATAACTCTGTATTCCTGGAAAATTGTAATGAGATTTTGAATTGGGAAGGGGGGGATGTCAGCTCCAACATCATCAGCTCTTTAGTTGTTTTTAATCTAGCCTTCCTGGGGCTCTATGGGAAATTATTTACCATATGAACTCGTCTATGAGTCCTGCCACCCTTCATGAAAAATAACAGCATCTTTTTAAGAAGTCAGCTTTTACAGCTCTCCATATCGCGGCGTGCACTGAAGCGTGCTTACAGTTATAAATGATCTCTTCATTGCTGCTGATGCTGGTGATTGCACCTTTGTACAGTAAACCCTGTAGATAGCAGCAGCTTTGCGTGCGACACCGACGGCCCGTGGCTTTCTTCTAGAAACACCTCAGAAAGTAGGCTGATGTCACAAAACGTTGCTATCACACATTTCAGATCATATCTTTGCGAGATAATTTCCTGCTGCTGCAGGGAGGGTGTTGTTCTATCCAGCACAATTCATTCGGTGCTGGGTTGTTTTTAAACATCTGTTTCCTTCTTAAAAATGTATGTCCTTTGTCACCATCACATGATTTCTTAAAATGGATCCGTTACTCAATATGAAATATGAAAATATCTAAGAATTAATTATAGTAACACCTTGATCTTGATTTAGATCTCCCTGTTGAGTCAAGTCTGTATTAAACTATGCGAACACTGAAATAATTGTTTAAAATGTTGGGATGGGGAGTCTGAACTTAGCTGACATGGCTCTCATTATTTCTGAAATAACATTTCTCCCATTTTCCTGCTTTATATGGACCTTAAAGCCTTTAAGATGACAGGTGAGGCTCCTGTTTGCAGTCTGAGCAGTCTGTGCACAGACATTCCTCTGGCCTCCCTCTGACCTTGGTTGTCATGGAAGTGAATTAAAGCTAGTTAAAGATCAAGGACAACAAGAGAGGCGAAAACTGTTAAAATCCAAGATCAAGTAAGGCAGAGGCTTTTACAGCGATGGACTGGGGAATTGAGACCGTGTGTGTGGGAGGAGTAGACAGGATGTGTGTGTGCTGAATGAAAAGAGGATGGACCAGACCAGTGTTGTTCAACTAAAGATGGAAGAATATGCAGTAAATGATGCTGTACGTTTAAAAACAGCTTGACATTTGAGTAGATTCATCTCACTTGTGGGACTTCTCAGTGGATGACAGAAATGTCATATGCACAGACACACACACACACACACACACACACGTACAGACACACACACACACGTACGCATAAACACACATTTCAATAACTTCACCAAACAAAACTTCTATGCGGAGCTGAGGCTGCAAAGCAATTATTGAGTCAACTTCCAGGAAGATAGCATCTTTTTGCTCCTTAACATCATCAAGTACAGAGTAAAGCACAGCAGTGTTAGACGATTTGTTGGTGGCAGCAGCTGGAAATTTACATTTTCCAATTGATTTTATTTTCCTCTGCTTGTTCCACTGTCTGAGCAGACTGTGCTGCACGTTAAACACCGTCTCCGACTTTTGGCTGCCAGTGGTGATCAATGGCCCGGGCCCCCAAGTGGCTTCCACCTCTTGTTCTGACTGGAAGTGTTAAACATATGCAGGGGAGGAAGTGCCGGCTGTGGCCGTTACTCCTGCTGACCAACTATTGAAAACCTTTTCCCCAGTTGAAAGGGCTTCAGCTTTGCTTTGAACACTAAAGCCGATGCAAATCTCTTGGCAACATCTGAAATTTGTAAGTTTGTTCTCGAGTCAATGCAGTGGATAGAAGCAGTCAGCACTCTTAAGTGTTGCTCCCAGCAGACACATGCTAACTTGGCATCTAGTGCAAACACGCATTAGGAAGTGTGTCCAGTGGAGGTGGTTCAGGCATTTTCTAAAAATGTCCCCCAGGTGCCTGACTTAGGAAGCGTGCCAGGCCCGGCCAACTGGGGGGAAAAACCCGGGGGGCCGACCCAGAACATGCTGGAGAGATTCCAGCCCAGCTGGCAGGGGATTGCCTGGGGATCCCACAGGAGAAGCTGGAGGAAGGTAGAGGAGAAAAACGTATTGATGGTGGAGTGAGAAATGTACAGCTCCAGCTCCAGTGGATATCGTGTATACACTGTATACGCTACAGCTTAGTGATGTCATATCAAACAAAACTAGCTGTTTTAAAGATGCATCGAGATTCTTAATGGGATGATGCTGAGTCGATGTTATGTCACATAAACAGTTTTTAAATTCAAATAATTCATTCAAGTGATGATTGATAATGTTGTTCACATACAGTGACAGAGATTTATTTTTATTTGAAGGAACAATGCCAAGATTTACTTTTCGTTTTTTAGAAATTAACAAGTGCACCTTTAAGTAGGCTAGGCCTTTTCTTTTTCTTTGGCTCTTCAGACTCCAAGGAAGCTTCTGTATTGTGGAAATGCATTTAAATGATATGTTCTATTTTATTTTACGTAAATAAAGTTATCATATTTACCTGACTATTTTTGTTTAACAATGAAAAAGCCATGTGTGGCAACATGGAAAATTGAGGATGTGATGCATCAAAATGGCATTGTATAATCGAAACGAACCAAATCGTAGACTGGCGAGTCATAATTGAATTTAATCGTGAGGCCAGTGCTAGCATGCTAATGGTAAGCAGGTGTCTAAAATGACAGGTCATGCTGAAACATCCGTAATTTTCATGCCATGCACCCGAACGTCAATGAAATATTCATAAGAAAATCAAAAATAAGGAAACCACATGGCAGCACAAGAGAATAAGTCAGGGGGAGCTAAAATCGCAGCATTTGGTACCATGAATGTTTGAGAGTCCATCTTACTTGTAGAGATATAGAGCTGCATGGCTAAAATTAACTTCTTTTGTTTTTATCGAGATATCACAGTCCTCAGTGGTTAAGGCATTTTGAAACCCACTCTATATACTTTTTAAATTTTAAAGTGCTTTCACATTTCATTACACTACTAGTTCTACTTTCCACAAATTCAAGTTTTCAGGGCAACTCCCCTCAAATTCTTAAAGCAAAGTGGATGAAAGAGGAAACAAGAGAAATTTTGTCCTAGTTGAGCGACTGTAGACGAGGCTCTTGTCCCTGGAGTCAGCCTAAGCTATTGTATGTTAGCAGATACGAGATTCCCGGCTCCCACACGCTCCCACCCTTTCTCTCCTGTACATATTATCTTCCCAACACAGGCAAGTGGAAGACAGAAGAAAGACGCAAACAAAGAGAAAATCAGTCATATTGTAAAGGCTTTCAGTGATACAAGGCACCCTTTGGTAACCGACAATATACTGCATAATGCGCTGCTGCATAACATTATCAATATACTGTGGGTAGACTTTGGGAGGATGTGAGTGGGAGGATCTGGCAGGGAAGATTAGTTGTGTTGTAAAGGTTAACTCATGCATGAATTCAAGCTAGGAATGTACTATTTACTAATCAAGAACATGCTAATTAGACTCCCTCTCCCATCGATGCCTTCTCCACCCATTGTGGGATTTAGTTAACAGGAAGATGGAATTAAATATTTGTTGCCACATATATAATAAATAAACCAGCTCCCCCATAAATGCAGTCAGGAAAAAGTCATCAGCTTCCAATATATCTTCTCCACAAAGCTCAGCACAGCCTCACTAATCTCCTCCATTCGATTTCAGTCGCCCCCAGCACTCGGCAACAAGATAGTTCAGTGAGTGCGTCTGGGCACTTTAGTGGTGGATGGATATCAGGATTCTTATCAGTCATCCGCGGCACACCCATCACTCCAGATGGGGTGACGCACACTTGGAGAGAGATGGGGGAATCGGGTGAGGGTGTTCACGCATTTCCTAAGGTGCTCACTTTGAGTTGAAGACGTATGAGCAGCAGCAGCAGCCAATTCTTTTTTCTTTTCTTTTTTTATAGATTAAAAGTTTGTTGGGACGGGAGTGAATCACAGAGTCTGTTTGTTTCTTCTCTCTCCTCTTTTTCACATTTCAACAGCGAGGCTCCAGACTGCCTCTCAATGGCACCGTCTCAACATTTGAGACAGTACAAGTAAATTTTTAATCTACTTGCACATGTGCAACCAGTAAATTTGCTGGGTATTCTTTTTAAAGGAGACATATTATGCCCCCATTCCACAAATTAAAATAGTTCCCAGGTGTCTTAAAGACATATCTGTGACATGCTTTGGTCAAAATACCCCAAGGATCAAACATCACAGCTCTTTTCATACTCTCAAAACAGCCCTGTTCAGAACAGCTGGTTTCAGTGCCCGTCCCTTTAAATGCAAATGAACCACTGCTTGCCCCGCCCCACCCCTTCTACCGGTCCCAGGTAGGGGTGGTATTATGCAAATTCGAAACCTAGTTACATCACTGGAAGACAACTGAGGGAACAGCTCATAAAACCACATGGATTTCAACCTAGGGAGCCTGCACATTACAGGGTTTTTTTTGTCAATTCTCACATTTTGGGGGCCAGAAGTTAAGAGAAACACCCAAATATATGTTAAAGAGCCTTATTTACATAATATGTCCCCTTTAACACTGATGAAACAAGGAAGAGGCGCCTCAAAGAATCAGGAATCTGTCATTACAGGTGTCAGGCCAATGTGTGTGAGGATCATGAATGAAAAGGAAATATGAATATTTGCTTTGCAAGTAGATTTACAGTGTGCACCCCTAAATTTTCTTCTTGCGCTACTAAAATTTGAAGTTAGAGGCCACTGTGCTCCTAGTAAAAAAATAAATGTTAGTCTGGAGCCCTTGACAATATTCACCTATAACACTGTCAGACTCAAGGTGGATGGAGCAGAGCCAGAGATACACATTCCTCTTTCTTGTCCAAATCTGGCACCTTCATTACCCAGAATGCAACTCAAAAAAGCAACTGTTCAGTTCAGAGTTTCAGGATGTGCTGGTAGTGACTAATGTCGTCTTAAGCCACATGCGTCATGCAGAGATAAGGAGGAGGAGGAGGAGACGAAGGTCTGGTGAGTTCACTTCTTTCTAACTCCAAACTCTTCAAGTCTGTCGTCCTCAGACTCTGTGACATCTTTGTGGGCTTTAATAAGATCGCCTGCTGCTCCCTCTGGAGCCACAAAAGACTTTATACAACCTGTCCCACATATGTAGTAGTAACACCCAACACCTATAAACACACACCCAGATTAAAATCAATGCATTTCCCTTTAACAAACAGCCTCTGCTTCAAGTACCACTGAAACACAAAACACAGTCTCAGCTTCTCGTAATGGCAATTATATCCTTTTTCCAGGGTGTAAACAGTTGATGCCGTGTTCATGTTACAAAATGAAGTCTGCCAGAAACGGGAGCTCGCATCGCATGCATTGGATTGGTCAAAGCAGCGCGTTGCCAGATGTCTCGCTCGCTGTGTTTCAGAGTTGAGGCAGGTTCAACTTTGTCCCCAGATAATTCTGTATATTCCTGCCAGAGCCCTCCTCACTGGCTCCCCCCCTGTTATGTATCTGAACTGGCTTCATCCAGACGCATGAGGGGGCTGAGTGTTTTCACACACAGCGCAGCATGGCCTCTGTTTGTTTAGGTGTGTGTCTGTGTTGGAGGGTCAAAGCTAATTTGATGCTCCCACCTCCTGCTAAAAAAGTGCAGCTTCGGCGGCGACGTCGTCACCACAAACTTTTCAAGAATCCAACCTTTTTGACTTCTATCAAATGAAGCAGCCTAAGCCCATTAGCTTAATGTGATCCCTCACTGTCTAATATCCCATCCCACCATCCTCCTTTAAATGGAAATACATCACATTAAGGAACTAATACCATTTCATGGGACCTTTAAGTCGACTGTAGCTACACTGTGCAGGTGACGGAGGAGAACAGTCACCAGCTAAAACCTCCGTTTGTCACTCAGGTCTTAATTGGTCAAGTTTTCCGGCGCTGACCTCTCCTCTGCCCCCCTCGGCGCTCTTTTCTTCAGCTCTGCCGTATGTTCACAGAGGATTTACTCAAACCTCTTCAAATATTCCACATCCAGGAGCCGCGGGATAAAACTACTGACCTCGCAAGTCAAACCAGTCACTGAATGAAACACACATTTGCGCACAACAGCACGCTTGAACTGTAACTTGGTCAATTATTCCTCCTCACTCAAGTCTATTTGCCGTCACTCTGTCAGCTCATGAAGCCCCTTCATCTCATAAACTGCTACGCCAGCAGCTCTCATCACCGCTCGCCTTTCCAGCTTCCCAGCTTCCCCGCTCGCTCGCTCCACCTTCCTCGGCGTGAGGCGGGCACCCGTGTGCACCCCTGCATGCGAGACCCACTACCACACACACCGCTACATCTCCTTCCCCCGGCCGAGCCAGCAATCCCTCACCTGTCAGGCTGGTTCAGCACGTTAACCTTGGACAAGAGCCAGCCCACTCACTCATTACTTGCCCGTTCCACTAACTCAGCCTGCTCAGCCCACACACATTTGTTCCCCACCAGCCCACAAAGTCTTTTCCCACTTGTTCTTACGCCAACAGTCACAACCCTGTACACATCCTGCACAGCAGAGTCTGGCCACTTCAAGGTCTGCAGCAGCATCCACGAAAATCAGTGAAAATCATCACACAAAACATCCTCAACAGTGACTATACATACAAACCAGAACGCAATAATAAATTGTACATTTCTGCACAGCTGAATATGTTTTGCAATCTTTGCTCTGTCTCTCATCTTTGAGAGAGGAAAGAGAAGGAGTACCTACACTTCATTTCAGCTGAAGAGCGTTGTAAATCCGGTGCCTTTAAGAAATGGGACTAAGCAATAATTAATTGAAGAGATGACTTCTACAGAACGTGGCCAATTAAGAAAGTTTTTTTTTTCTTTTCCAAGTGTGGCGTGTCTCTTCTTCAGAAAGAATTCAACCCCAGAAAAGTTCAAAGTCTGTTTGCACACAGGAAAAAGTTGTTTAATTGACCATATGCTCCAGGACACATAATCCCACTTTTATCCCCTGCGCTGGTGCTATCATATCAAATGTGAACATACTGCTGTGTTTACTGCAACGCTGCCTTATACCGTACTGCATCTGATAACCACACTAAAATATAACCTTTTGACACCAAACTTAAACCTTTTTATGCAATAATGATGCCCCAAAACTTTTACTTCAGAGACCGGGTGTAAATATTTACAACTGTGCCAACAAAAAAACAAAAACCTCTTCTATCTGTATCCCAGGCCAACCAGCCTTAGACCTAATGGAGCAGTGAGTAGTACACAGTGTTGAGCTGAGGTGCTGGTGGATGCTGCAGTGGGTTTCCTGTCACAAATAGTGAAGCATGAGTTGTCAGTTTAGCTGCTGTGAGATGTCAAACTTTGGTCAGTTTCTCTGACAGTGTGGACTTGATGCGAATAAACCAGTAAAAAATAAATAGTATAAAGGTTGAAGAAAAAACCCAGAGAAGTTTGCTTTCTCCCCGTAGCGTGAATATTTTTGAGATATATTTGTTGCCAGCAGAGCAGCAGATGATGCGTCAGTGTGACAAGCAGACTAGACACTGAGGAGTTGACAGATTAGTCCAACAGATCCTGGATTTGTCTGAGCCTCAGAAGTCAGTCAGTGGCACCAGCCTACAGTACTGACCACATCTCCTGTTGACTTCACAAGTCAAATAAATATAAAACTGTGCAGACAATTATCTCCCATTTCAAATCAGTGCTCACATATTGTCAAATTACAGGTCCTTTACGCCCACACAGGTGTTTCCAGCAATTATATTCAAACACCTGCTCAATTTGAATAAAAACTCTTCTGCAGACATTTTCTCTCATCATGTTAGGAAAAGAAAAGCCACAATGATGACATTATTCTTTAATCATACGAGACTCCAGACTGCAACCAAATGGTCATTACATGCATTTTCTTTTAAACTTTGACAGTATTTTTAGCTGTGTTTTGCCGTCTTGCATCTTGCAACGTCAACAATGGCAAAACAAACCATTGACGTTGTTCTGTTCCTCCTATAATTGTGTCATTTTGTGTGATTTAAGGTGTGCACCTGAATGTTCCGTCCATGCTCCTAAAATGTTCAGTAAAAGGCTCCACCGCTATGAGTAAAACAGTCTGGAGCCCTGATCATACATTATGGCCTAGTCTCATTATCAGTAATAGTCTCAGTGAGGCCACGGTGAGTCACCATACGGCAAAACCAGGACCTAGGAGCTGAATCACCTAAACCCGCCAGCAGTGAAAACTACCAGTCACGTACAGAAAATGTAGTAAGTTATCTTTGTCATTTTATTTGCAAACTAACAAAAAATAAAGAAAAACTTGAGTTTATTATATTTTACTGATCTGAGCTCTGGGGGCTTATCATCACAGCTTTCCGTGCTTGTCTCACACAATAACTGGTTAATACGTGCCACTCATCTCATGATCAAATACTCCAAATTCACTTTCAACCATGGAGCTTCAAACTTCACAGGGGCCGTGCAGGATAATGCAATCAGACAGCTTGACAGTTATTAAGAATGAACATGATCTATATGCTAAACTCATGACCAATATTAATATTTTACAAATGCAGGAAGATGAATTTAGCATACAACGAAACAAGAGTATAGTGGTGGGCTTTGTGTGGCATTGGGCTCGTCTTTACATCCTCTCTGTTTACACCTTTTCTGTTTATTATTCTCCCTGTGGCAAAATCCAGACAAACGTTTGACAAAGTCAGTTGTTGACGCAGATTGTTCTCTTCTGATGTGTTTTCTTTACGTGCAACTAGTCCAGGATTATCATAATGACTGCTCTGCCTTTCCTTATTTTCTTGTCTTGCATTGTATGCCTCTATTGAGACTGAATAATGAAGGGAACTGATGAAGTAAGACAAGTGGGCGGCATGATTATACAACCTATGTGTTTAAATAGAAGTGATTTCAAATTCAAAAGAAGGGAATGTCCCATTTCTTTGTCCCCCATCAGTGAATTTTAACAGCTGGCTGATCCTGGAAGAGGTTAGCGTGTGTGTGCGTGTGTGTGTGTGTGTGTGTCTGTGTGCAAGACAGAGAGTGCTTCGGTAAAACACGCAGATGCGACACAGCACACAAGCACAGTGTTTATGTGAAGTCGATATAATAGTGTGGAGCAGCCGTTAGAATGGTTTCTCGAGGACTAAAGGTTCCTCATTAATTTTTGAATCTCCACTGGTGCTGGCTGAGGGGCCACAGAGGGGTTTTTGTTTGATATATGATTCATGTTAAGTGAGATATTACCTATTGCAGTTAAACTAGTCCCAGGCATTTCCCCGAGCTTTTTGTGTTCTGAGTTTCCAGAGCGTCTGAGCTGCTCAGACATGCCCGCCTGTCACTTTTTGATAAGAAAACCTGATTGAAAAGCTAAGAATGAGCATGTCTTTCAAATTTTTCTGACATTGTTACATCTACATATTTTTGGCAGAGCTTAATTATACAGTCAGATACCTATTTGACAACCTGAATATATCAAACTGTGCCCTATTCAATGGGGGGCAAATCGTGAGCCGAGTTGTGAAAGAGCTCAGACTCAGAGGAGATAATGAACCTCAAACATATGACATCATCAGGATAATCATTAGTATGGTCTTTTTAATGGCCCTGCTTGATTTGACAACACGGTGAGTCACCTCTGAAACAGGCAAGTTTCATACTATGACAAACACTCTTCAAACTCATCTGCTGTCAAAAAATGTCGATATACTCATTTTTATTCATGCTTCTAGCCAGTTGCCTGCTTTTAATGTGAAGATGCTGCAGCAGGAGCCTGTTCTGTTCTCATGAACACAGTGTCAGAGGAGCAAATAGGAAACACGGTCACTTAATCAATTTCATACATTTGCACACAGTAATGCTGTGTTATATCGATGCATCATTCCCTGTCAATCCCACATGCATGAGAGTTTGAATCCAATGTGACAGTGACAATGAAAACTGAATGTGACTTACAGAGAAAAGGCTGAAAAATGTGCTGGATTTATGAAAATCTTGAGAATTTTATCTCCAACTCATCAACATAAAAAAGCTCTGTATACAAATATGGGCATATTTGAGGATATGAAGATAAACATGTGGCATTTTTAATGAATGTCAACCCTTCAGCATTTCTTGACACCACAACAAAATGTAATCTGACTAATTTGGGCAGCAGAACATCTTAAGTTTCTGGCACTAATTCTGCATTAAATACTTCATAATTAGTCTTCCCTGGAGGAAAAAGGCACTTTTTTCTTTCTTTCTTTCTTTGGGTCTCACGAATCCTCATGTCCTAGTTTATTATGCTGTAGACCACAGGAAACATTGCCATATAGAGGCAGTGATCTCTGAGCCCTGATGTTTAATTGATATTTATTTATAGCGTTTATATGCCCACATAATAGCCACTTAGCTCGGCTGAAACCATTCGCCCAAGTGTCTGCATGCTGTGCTGAACTCAGAACCACCCCAAACTCATAATAAGCACAATTGCATACATTGGAAGTAGTGACCTTCACCTAGAGAGTGTTTTAATGGATGTGGTTGTGGAGGAGATAGACTCATATGTTGAGTTGTTATTATAGGAGAGATTAAGCTACAGAAAGCTCTTCTAAGAGGCTGAGCAAAGAGAGATTTGCTGCTGAGAGCGCAGGCTTCCCTGTAAAGCAGCGTTCAGGGGAAATTTTAAGTTCCTCTTCAAACCTTAAATTTGTTAAAGCTTCGTCTTCACCGACCAGTAAAGCAGTGCATCTGTGATAGTGCATCAGGACATGGAGTGGTTGTTGATGGGGATTACGTGGATATTATAGGTCAGTTCCCTGGGGGATTTTAGTTTAATTAAGGATGGTACTCATTAACTCATCACCGTTCCACCTTCACTATAGTGGCCTTTTCATCTCTTCACAATATTGTTCTGCAGGGGATTGTGGGCCATGTAAATTAATAACCAGTGGCTGATAGCATATGATGAATTCTCTAACAAAACGCTGAAGAGTATTTCCGATTTGGGAAGGAATTCATTATCATAAATTGTAAAATCTGGAGGTTTCAGCCTGTGAAGACGAATATAACAAAACAAATACAGCCAGACGGCTATTATCCAAATATTGATTAAAACCCAAGGCTGATCACTGACATCAGATTTTCACTGTGAGAGAAATGTTAGAGGCAGAGAAACCAAAACGAATTGCACATCAGAAACATTAGACATTTAAATGTATATGACATATATAATGTATTAAAAATTGTTATTGTTTTAAATGAACTTCACCTCGGATCATGGTCCAAACGCAGAGAGGGATTCATTCCTATATAATTTATTTATTCTGAAAGCTGCAGTCAGTGTTTTCATTAATAAATAATTAAAGATGAAGTGTCAAAACACATGAAACAGCTTCAACCAAACAGAAGGCTTTCACACCACTCCACACTGAAGGCACGCCAGTCCCAGCGCTTCAGCTATGGATCAATAAATCAATGTTTTCATTACATTTTATGTGTTTTCTGTCTATTGAACCCATTTTCCTCTTCCTCCCATTTCTTCCTACAGGGCAGTAGTTGGGCACAGAGAGCCGCTGCCTGATGACAGTAAAGACAATATCACTATTTTCACCCGAATCCTCGACAGGCTGCTGGATGGATATGACAACAGGCTACGTCCTGGGCTCGGAGGTAAGCAACCTGGATGAATCAAATACAGAGACAGATTTCAGACTGCTCGCTGATTCACTGTTGTAAGACACAGAAAACTGAAAATTCACAAGTTTTTTTTCGAGGGTAATTTGACAAGAGTGCATCGGTGCTCTGGAAAACAACAGGAGGCGAGTTATTGTAGTTGGTTCCTCTTATCAAGATGGTCAGCGATCGCCGTTGCAGTAGTAGCAGCAGCTGTGACACACGACTCATGGAGGCAATTAAGGTACTTGAGGACTCATTCATCTCAGAGTCATAACTCAATTGAGTCTGAACACACAGACATGAAACAGATATTCTTAGATTCACAGTGATTCGCAGGCACATCACTATGTCCAATATCCATTTCAAATAGAAGACACCCCTTCAATCATAGCTTTATCACTGTCAGTAATATGATAAAATATAAACAATTATCCAGTAGACTGAAAAAACAAAGCATTAATCACTGACTCCAT
Source organism: Trachurus trachurus (assembly GCF_905171665.1). Taxonomy (NCBI): domain Eukaryota; kingdom Metazoa; phylum Chordata; class Actinopteri; order Carangiformes; family Carangidae; genus Trachurus; species Trachurus trachurus. The sequence continues at coordinate 11,537,098 of NC_139903.1, read as the reverse complement.
AGCAACACTACACTTTTGGTTAATGTTTCTCAGTATTATGTGACTTTGATTATCAACTAAATAGGCAATGTGAGCAAAAAAACACTTTAAAGAGACCCCGAGGAGTTTGCTTTTGGTTATAAAAGAGTCTCATATTAATGTGGATGACTATACATTATTTGTTAATGGGTCCATTTTCAATAAATATATTGTTTTGTCTTTATAGTTATCTTGATATTATTTAGTGGTGGACTCGCTCAGCATTTCCTAGTTTCGGTTTCCCGGCGGGTCAGGGGAATAACACGCCGGATCGCTAGTTCGTTTATGGTCGGAACTACGACGGTATCTAATCGTCTTCAAACCTCCGACTTTCATTCTGATTAATTAAAACATTCTTGGCAAATGCTTTCGCTTTCGTCTGTCCAAGAATTTCACCGTGCACGTGGAGGCTCATGGGAAATGTAGTGTGAAAACTCTTTGCTTTCCAGAACTCCTCATAGTCCCTTTAATGTAAACAGTCATCATATTACTCCATAAATATTATATAAGTGTGGGGGAGAATGGGGCACTGTTTAGCTCAATGGGTTGAGCAGGCGCCCCATAAACAGAGGCTATCACTGCAGCCGGCCCTGGTTCAAATCCCCTGGTGTGCCTTTTGCTGCATGTCTCTCTCTGCCTCTGTTTCCTGTCTATCTCTACTGTCCTGTCAATTAAAGGGAAAAAAGCTAAAAAAAATACTTATTAAAAAAAAAAGTGTGGGGGAGAGGACAGATCTGTCAGACGATGAAACTGCTGGCAGATTTGAGGGGAGGTGTTTATTCCAGAGACATGAATGAGTTTGGCTCATTACTGTAATGTAGTGTCACTGTCCTGGTGTTTGCTCTTTGTTAAGGCTTCATGGCCCCAATCCATCACACACTCATTTGCTCATTAGTTGTTTCAACTTCCAGTGGATATTTAGAGGCATGGTAACTCATACAGGCGACACACATCAAAACCAAGCTCACACTCCAAGTCAGGTCATGTTGCACAGCACTGTTATGGAAATCTGCCTTCCCTTGGGTGGAGGTCTTTGTTCAATCATGCCCAAATGGCAAATAAGCACACATTTCAGTGGAAATCCCTCTAATTGATGCCATTTCATCCAAATATTCCTCCCTCAAGGACAGCAAAACGCATAACAGCGAGCCCACATGCTCAAGCAGGCTTTGCCATTTCTCAGCCAGCCAGCTGGAATTGTCATTTCTGCTCGAGTGCTCGCTCCTAAAGCCACGAGCGAGGCTACCGGGCTGCAGCGCCACCAGGCCGGATGACCTGGACTCTGGGGCTGCACCCGGACCGAAGAGCCAGGCACAAGATGTTAATGTCACACTCTGCCTCTGTACAGACATTCCCATCTCCAAGGGCAACGAAATGGTGAGGCCTGCCCTGCACCAGTCGTAGCTCCCAGTCATGATGATGGTTTTTTCAAGTGCCGCACTGATTGTGTGGCGCAGTGAAAGCAAACAGGCTTTCCTCCTGATAATAGCAGCGCAGTGGGTTGTTTTGTGTTGCAAATGGCTCAAATGTTGTTCATAAAAACACATTATATTGGTTATAAATAGGCTGATTTTAATTTCTCATGCGAATAGCTCTAAGTGTACAATAAACCCTCCATGGTCCACCTGCAAAGAGACAACAGCAGTCTCAGCGCGGCCAGCCTGCTCAGTCAAAGTCAAGGGCTTCTGTCTGCACTCTGCAGAGGAACCAGACTACCAATCTTCCTCCTGTTGGCCACCCCCGTGCCCCACCACCCACAGTCCTGCAGAAAAAAAACAGCCATGTGGGACCGTCTCACACAAGCAGACTGCACAGAAACACCATTTAATTTCATTTTCAGCAGCATCTATTAGCTCTGCCCTATGCTCTGGTGCGTTGTCGTAAACAGAAAGGGGGCAACTCATTCTGCTCCCTCGTCTATGCCTGCCATGCAAACTGCTGACTCGTTGTTGTGATAATCACATATTTGTGAGTGCTATTTGTGTCGCTGAAATGATTAATGTGGAAGTGGATCTCCTCTCTCAGGGGAGCCCTTTTGCTTGAGGACCGCAGGCTTTCACCTGTGGGTGGTCGCTTAGATCTGGGACACAGTTAGAGCCGAGGATCTATTCACTTTTGGAGAAAAGCCTCATCACTCTCTCGTTGTTGCGCCCATGGGAGCAGCTATTTGTCTCGCCAGTGGCCCAAAAGCCTACTTTACACATTTGTGCCAGAGGAGTTGATTCAGCCCACATTGAAGAGGGCACATTTTGATCTGTCATGACTTTCATATCATGCCCTCCTTCATGCTGCATTAAGATCCTCTCTGAAGTATTTGGAAACAGTCACTCCACGTCTTTAAAACATGCGGCTTCCCTAACGTTCTGTATAATGATCAATTTGAACGTTGTCGTGGTGTCAAAAATCATCTATAAACCATTAAGACAGAACAAAAGCAATTAAGGGGCTCATAATAAAACGTAATGTGCAATGATACATGTAATTATAATTAACAGGAATATACAGAACAGAAAAGCCTCCTAACAGTCATGCTAGATTCATACTACAGCAGACTAAATCATGTCTGATGTGATTATAATGTGTGGATAGAAGTGTGTGATGGCAACAATGCGTGCCCATTATTTGAATAAAAAATACACATACTTGCATCCTTAATGCTGCACTGCTGCATTTTATTCCAGAGCCAGTAGTCCCTCAGGGACAGTTTAATGCTTTTGGGGCAGCCAAACTCAAATTATTTTGGGTCAAAGGGGGTGTCTTCTCTCAGTCTCCACAGATATAGACTCTGATTTTATGCTGTAGTGGACAAAACTAGCTTTAGCCAAACAAATGGTAATTTCACTGAACGAATGGTTTTCAAAAGCATCTGTGCATCTGTGAAGTTGCTCACAGCAACATTTTTGTCCCTGAATTGAGTTTGAAAAGCCTCTCCTGGGCCAAATGGTTGGGAGTGTTTGCTATAACCACTGCTGGCCATCAATGCTCCACTCTACACTTTTAGAAATGTCTGATACTGTAGGTCTAATGTTACGTTCCCAAAGCTGCAATCTGACAACAATGGCATTTAGTTTAGACTAAGTGATGCACAGACTCCCGAGAATCCAGGTATTAATCCAACCAGAAGGGCGCAGATCTTTTATTGAGTCTTTCTAAGTCTTCAGTTTTTCCTCAGTTTGAATTGATCCTCTAACCCTTGATTATGGCTGAATTTCTGTGTGAAGCCGCTTAGTTAAATGCCAACAGGCGAACTTCACCATCATGTACACAAACAATCAGCTTAACGAAGACGGAGCTGCGGCAAAGCTGTTCGTATACAGACTTGACTGTGATGTGCTCTGTTCCTGTTCTTGTCTCTTTCCTCAGAGAGTGTGACAGAAGTGAGGACAAACATCTACGTGACGAGTTTTGGGCCTGTGTCGGATACAGACATGGTGAGTATTACTTTCTTCCCTCCTCGCTGTGATCAGCACGGTGAGTCATCTGATCTGTGCAGGTTATTAGTCTTCGCTCTGCTGCACTTATTGTTTAAGTTTGACTGAAGTACTTGAGGAACATTTGTCACCTTTGATTCTGTAACCTCGTGAAATGTCTTTGCAGATTAGAGAGAATTTAATTTCAGACAGAATTGCACACATTTTAGAGTTAATAATCACAGCCACGTTCCTGCACTTCTTTATTTGCAGGGTTTGTTCGGATGTTACAGCTTCGGCACAGCTTGTTCATACCAGAAATATATGTCTCTTTTATTGGATATTGGATTTTGTCATCCTATCAGAACTGCAGCACAGCAACACTGAAGTTAACATCTGTGCAGTGGTTCTCAAAGTAGAGTCTGGGGACACTTGAGAGTCCCCTGCAAAAAGGGGACAATTTATTACCAGTGTAATTCCACTTATTTCCAGTACATTATCATGGAGCGATTATTGTGCATAGATGATTGAGAAAATAAAACAATTTCTACCATCATCTCAGGTGCAAGTAGTGGTTCTCCACTGAAGCACTAGGCAGGAGATGACTGAATAGTGTGATAACCAGCCAGCCCACCGCAGCAAACTGACTTCTTGCTTTTCACTTCTTGTTTCCACAGCCTGACAGATTACAGCTATTCTAAAACGATACTCTCTGCTGTACTCCACTTTCTGCATGAGGTGCTCCACCTGTATGCATTATACTGCCCCTGCACACTTCCTTCCTGCCTCCATTTTTCACCATTGTTGGTGCAAGTAATTAATTTTGGGGGGGTTATCTGGCTACTGGCACATTCTCCTCCACTTTTATGCATGCAACAATATGACTTCAGATGGCAAAACCTGGTGTCTATTCACCACTGAGCTGGAAAAAATATATTTATATTTTAATCTGACAGTATTGTTACTCATTTGGCAATATCTCAATTGGAGGAGGAATATGGACTTACTGTAATACAAATTTACTAGAGGTGGATCATCAAATCTAATCAAAAAATAATCATTACAAATATGCAGCTGCAGGCTTCAGCCATTAGTTTTTATTATTTTTTAATTAACCACTCAGAGCAGTCAAAGAAAAACAACTGTTGTAAGATTTATTTATTTTTTAAACCTAAAGTCAGCATCTACTTCAACCAAAAGCCATTTCAGAGAGTGCGGCTCCAAGTCAAGATGCTGTTTTTCTACACAGCCCGGCTCTGGAGCAATTTCATTACGAGCCCTGGATGACCTCCTTGAAACAGCAGATGCTAGAGACGGTTCGCGCTTTGTCTTGGGACCTTATACAGCGTTTGACATATTTGATCATGCAGCTTTAATTGACCGCCTTGAGCACTGGGTGGTTTCTATGGCTCAGCCCTGAGCAGGCTCGACAGTCTGGGTGACGTAGAGAGAGATTAGTGCTTTTTGGAGAACTGAGTTGAGGTTTTTTTTTTGTCTCACTGGGGAGCCTCTTCACATTGAGAGCATCAAATTCTCTGGAGCAGCCCATATTCAGGCTGTCAGACCAAACTTTACATAAGTTGGTGAGGATCTCATGAGGATCTTTGTGGATTTCTGTGAAGACTACTGCAGTGAATAATAAAGGGCAAAGGGCTTTGGAAAGAGCCCCTTTCATTACAATATATCAGGTATTTCAAGTAATACAACTATATTGTACCTTTTTTCCTCATTTAAATACACTATGTGCTTGTACTGTTTCTCAATTTGTATTTTCACACAATGGTTAAGCGTAGTTAGAGATCATTATACTTTATTCAATTTACCTTTGCATATTAACTACTGAAATTCTCAACAGCCACTGATCCAACCTGCAAAAAGCCAGACTTTGTAACATTGGTCTTTTATGATAGTCATTGTTTAGTTTCTGTAGTCGTAATGAAGGTTGTTTATCTATATGTATTGCTTGTGAGATGTCTGAATTCAATGCAGAAACACAAATCCTTTAGGTTTAGCTTCAACCTCTCTGCCACTGCAGAGAGAGTACACTGACCACAGTATGTTCAACTTGCTTTGTGAGACAATGTTTGCTCTCTCACTTTATCACAATAGACAGTGCTTTATCTTTTTCAGCAGATATCACCTTTGGGGTCTCTCAGGGCTCAATTCTAGCCCCAATCTTTTATTCTCTTCACATGCTCCACTTGGCAACATCATGAATCAGTGGAAACGGCACAGAGCACAGTCAGTGGCACATGTTATGGGCTGCACAGGCCACAGAAACCCACTTGTGGTAATGTTTCGATGGCAGCCAGAGTTACTGGGTTCAGAGCAGAGCAGGTCTTTTCTGTTTCAAAGGCAAAACACCTGTTTTCAACACACTCACACCGTCATCGTGTAATCAGTGTATGGACTCTGGTTGCCAATTCTTTGACTGTGTGGGAACATTGACTATTGTTACATTTCTGCATTGCCCGCCTGGTCAATTTTAGATTTGATGTCAGGATCACACTGGCGCAGCTCATTCTGGCCTCAGGTTAAACTGCATTTTCCTGCTCTGCATGCACAAATTGCACATTAACACCTAATCTTTCAAGGCTGCTTAGGTCCTCAAATGATGACCATGTTATAATCTTTAGGAAGGAAGCATCAAACTATGAAACAGATGCTCCCTTAACCATATTGAAGCCAAGCAATTCATTCTCAGGACACTTTATTTTAATAATACTAACAGCCAAACATTGAGGATTAACCTGAAAGCAGAGGAAGCTCAATTATCCATCTCTTGTCTCTCTTACCTATTTTTATTCCTTTCACGAGAATCTTTATTGTTTTGCGAATCATTTGTCGGCTCACAGGTTACTTTGGAAACCACCAATTTAGTAAAACCTGCCGATCTGTGACTGGCTGTCTATAACAGTCCCCGTGTTGACACTGTCCAGTTCAGTTCAAGATTCTTTGTGTAATTCAGGTCAACTGTAATGACGATTCACTGCTCAGTTGTCTTACACATATAATTTTCTCCCACTCAATTCTACCTTCACAAAAGGTACTGTAGAATTTGCAGCACAGCTATTGTATGGGATTACAGATTAGCACCAGGAGCTTTGGGGCCCTTTAAATGGAGGAGGCAATGAGAGGACAAGACCAACGATTATACAGTATAATGAGCCAATGTGAATAGTAGGCTGCACAAAATAAGTAGGTCTTGACTCTGGGCTTTAATAATGAACTGTCTGAATTGCTGAAGTTGGTGCCCATTTCCAAAAGGGCTTCTAAGAGCGAGTGGTTAGGAGTTTAGATAATAACGAGGACTGTTACATCCAGCGAGCCAGACCAGGTTTGTAGCCTACATGTAGTAAATGTGTGATGTGCTGAAGGACGAGTTATTTTCATTTTAAAGTCGATATGGGTTTCGAAGACACTCTCGAGTTCGGGTACTCGGAACCAATGACTGCAAATCTTCAGTAGGTCAGGGTCGCGCGATCATGTTTTCTGGTTCATGAGTTTCCAGGCTACTGAGTTCAGAATGAGTCGGATGTGTTATTCGAGTGTGTGGAGTGGGACAGCCTCGGAGTATTGAGCCCTGCAGTAAACAGTTCTGGGAAACAAAAGCATGGAGCCGTTTTCTAGGTCAGTTAAAGGATAGGAAATGACTAATCCTGGAGGTATTTCAGAGGTGGAAAGAAGCTTTTTCAGAGACTTCCTTGATGTGTTCACCAAAGGATAGTTCTGTTTTGGAGACAATTCAAGGGAGTTTAGAAGATTAGTCTAGGGGTAGCTATCTAGTCATTGAAAAAAGATCAGTTGTAAACTGCCAACAACATGGAAATGAACATGTTTTAACTATGCCTTTCATATGTTTTCATGTTGTAGTATCATCATTTTGTTAAAGCTAGTTGCTTTCCCCTACACTCCTTAAACAAGTTCTGCACCTCTTTAATAATATGATCATAGCTTTGCTTTGTACTGTACCCAATACAGTGCCCTGCTGGTTGAGTATATGTTGAGTATATGTGGGCTCAAACACTAAAGGGCAAAACGCTGTTATTTTATATACTGTAAAAATGAAAGTTGAGAAGTCAAAATCAGTGTCAACATTTGTTAAAGCTATGAAAGCTCATTCAACGCATTTGTTTTAGGGTCAACTGGTGGTGTTCACTTCATGAAATTGATTATTGATGAGTTATTTAATGTTTAGCATTACACAGGGCTAATGCCAGTGTCAATATTAGTTAGCTAAGGACGGTTTGCTGACAACCACTATTATAGGGCCAGCAGTTTGTCCAACACTTTTACTTCATTACAATGTATCCTGTGGGGGATGTCCCACTGTGAGGAAGCACAGGAGAAGAAAAAGCAGGGGAACATATACAGTCAGTAGGTTACTACTGTCTGGGTGTCTGCAAAGTTTTGTTGTCAAATCATCATTAGGATTCATCCTTTGGGAACAATTACTGTCTGTGCCTGAACAGCACAGCAATCAAACCAATAGTTGGGACCAAAGTGCTGACTGACTGGCATTGCCATCCCAAAAGTCATTCTGTTAACGTGGCCAAGAATGTGGAGCATTAAATGCTTGGAGAGACGATTAAAATTGAAACCTTCCTAGACAGAGCACGCTCTATACCCTAGGCATCTCATAGTTTATGTTGCGTACATCCAGTGGTCCAATTACCCATCTCTGTAACATCAAGTGTCCCAGAAATGTCTGCTCCTCATTCACCCCGAGGGCCGGTCGTTGAGCCTTCACTTAGACCCCAATACGCCACATCTGCCTTTAGTGTCCCACTATCACAACAGGAGGGAAGCTAACTGCATAATCGGAGTGAAATTCAAATATTAGGCCAATAACAAGGCTAACATTGTTCAGAGTTGTGTCCGGCCACGGCAGATTTCTGCAGTGTGTCACACAAAGACCCAGAATGTGGGTTGCTATAGTATCTTGATGCTGATCTCTGCTAAGTGGATGGGTGTGTTTCTCTACCTCCAGCTTCCCCTCTTCTCGCATCCTTTTGCCAATTTTTCCTCTGTCTTTTGTTACTGTCTCCCCCCTTTTCTCCCTCTCAGAAGGTCTGTGGAGTCACATCTCATCCACATGTATGCAGTGTCACGGCACATTTACCTGTCTCATGGTTTGACAGGTCTGTTCTGATGAAATGGGAAGCGATTTTAGGCTGTCACAGGTACTGTGCTGCAGCTTGCTCTGACAAAGATGTCAGTGATGGCCTGATCTCAGTGGAGGTTGCACATTCTCTGGGGGTAAACATTTCTGGAATATCTGAGGTTTTCACCAGACAGTTTTCACTGCATAAAATTCAGGAAACACAAACCTAGGAATGCCAGAGCCAGTTCAAGGTCTTCTGAACAGAACAGATGGAGGTTTGTGTGGCTAAAATTTCAAGGTGAACTCCTGGATTCAGCATCAATCACGTTGTCCTTGTTCAAAGACGTGCAAACCCAATTAAGCCCCCCTTTTCATGAGAACACACAGAATTTTAAATGTGTCTTCCCAGCACCTTTCCCATGAAAAAACTATACTTTTAAAATAGGGCTTGATTTTTTTTTTTTTTAACTCGCCATGCAGGTCATCATGTTCTCTAGTGTCACAGTATGAATCATGTGCAGGGCGGGAACAGCTTAAAAGCAGAGCAGGCACAGACTTTTTTGCACCCAAACACCCTATATTTTTTGTGAAAACAGCAGCCACAGGTTACAGGACTTGTTAAGATTTCAGTTTCCTGCAATCATGCTAGAATTGAGCAGAGGGAGGGGCCCACGCACATTTATTTCCTGACCTGGAACAACCTGTTGTGCACCTCTTTCAGCATGATGATTGTCAAGTGGATGACGCAACTGTAATAACACCCAACATAACACATTTACATTTGTTTTGCATAAAGTCGTATCTGCCACAGAACAAAATGTTCATTTTAGTGCCATTTATTTCATGATCCCTCTCATATACCATTATCTTCTAAAAATACATTCATGTAGTTAAAGGACAATTCCAGGCGAATTCAACTCGGGGGTGTATTTTCATATCATTTTAGGTCTAAAAGAAGGAATCTGAAGATTTTCAGTTTAATTGCTCCTGTTTTGCGGTAGTTGCGTCTGTCCCCGCATCGCCACGGCAGCAATGAATGGGAGTGGATGTAAGTTCCGCTGTTTAGCCTGTTTACAGCCCTCAAAGCCGCAATTTTTTTCCACAGACAGCGTCAGATGGCTACTCAAACATGCACCGAGAAGTTTATTTACTTCAAGCAAGCCGACATGTTTGTAAAACTAGATCTAATTCAAAGTCTCCCGGAGTCTCGCGCGAGCCCGAAGTTGCAGTGCTGGTGTATTCAGGCGCAGTAGGAGCTACCGCTTGTGTCATAAACACAGGAATATCAACTCTTTACTTGCTTGAAGTGTACATTTTTTCCACAGACAGCGTCAGGCGGCTACTCAAACATGCGCCGAGAAGTTTTTTTTACTTGAAGCAAGTGAAGAGTTGATATTCCTGTGTTTATGACACAAACGGTAGCTTTTCCCACTGCACCTGAACACACCGCTCACAGCAACTGGGTCTCGCGCGAGACTCTGTGAGACTTTGAATTAGATCTAGTTTTACAAACATGTCGGCTTGCTTGAAGTAAATAAACTTCTCGGTGCATGTTTGAGTCGCCATCTGACGCTGTCTGTGATGAATATGACATAACCCATAACCCATTCACTTTTAACCAGCCTTTTCAGTGTATTCAAGGTGTTCATACAGGGATTGCACAAGTCCTTTGTAACAAGCTTTGTACTGTGGAACCAGATCACAGTTTCAGTGCAGTACAAGAATAAAGTGGCCTTTGTGGGTTGCAATTATGTTGGTGAACACAATTATTAGAGGATAGGACTGCACATGATGGAAGGTGTTCTTTTCTAGTTTGACTGACATTTCTTTTCCCTCTCATTATCTCTTGAAGTCACTTATGATCATTTTCCCAGAGAGCAGTTCGAAACAATCATAATTTCATAACGTGTCTTGGACTTTAAAAATGCATTATGTTTTTACAGGTTTAACTGACTACATAAACATGTTTAGTGCGACATTCTTCATTTGTTTACTGCCATCTGATTCAAAGGCTGATTGCAACAAAATGTTGGCGCCTGAAATGTAGCACAATGAAGTGCTGAAGCATGTTTACGCCTCAGAGCAGCAGGAGCCACAGAACACTGAAGATAATTGGAGCTGGTATGGGATTCACAGCTCATTGCAAGTCTCACACAGGTTACACTCCCAGCAGGGAAAGGTGAACAGCACAAGGAGCGCAGCAAGATAGAATAATTGACAAAGGGAAAGCAAGATGGACTAGTAATTAAGACATTAATCAAATCTTTGACTAATCATTACAGTGCCCAGAGTGTGAAGTTGACAAGGGCCAGGCCAAATTGATGTGTTGCCTCCAGGAAGTAGTCCCTATCATTACCGCACCAGCAAAATACGAATCTTATCTCTGGTCTGGCTGTGTACTGACAAGAACTAGACTTCACAACATGCATCACATATAATATTTCTCCACAATAAATTGGGGAAACAGCTCTCTCAAACAATGTAAGATCTTGACAGGGGCACTTAATCAAACCCGTCAAACTAGTGAGTGAATGAATGTAGATAAAATGCATGTGTGCAGCTGTAGCCAAGTAAGAGCTCTGCACAATAAGTTGTTGTCGGTAATATGTCAATTTCCTGGAATGAGCGACTTGTCAAGGTCACTGTTCCTTCAGAGATGGCTTAATGTAGCTGGTCTTTAATGCATTTACAAAAAAGGTTGTTGTGTAATTGGATTAACCAGATTACTTAATGAAACGGAGAGATACCAGCACACTGACTGGAAAAGCACAAGAGATCAGATGGCCAGATCTGTTAAGTAAAACCAAATGAAAACTAAAAACGTGATGAAATAACCAAATGTTTAGAATTTAATGAACTCATTAATTTGAGATAAAAGGCTGCATTAATATTCTATCAGATATTAGACACAACCTTCCTGCCATTTTCAGGGAACCAGACACTGTGTCATTTTTTAATGTCTAGACTCATTTAGCCCAGTCTCCCGTACATCCTACCTTAACTGCCACCTTATCCGCCGGTCCTATCATTTTCCGCTCATTTCCTTTGCTCTCATCATTCTCTCACTCCTGCAGCTATGCTATTGGCTGGTTCCCTCCAGTGCTGAGATGTTAGCTAAGAAGACATTTCTTTGTGTGCCAACATGCTTGTTCTTTTGCTTGTTTTATAAGCCCCTGATTTTATCTGTCTGTGTGTTCTCCTCTTGTGAGGCGCTGCTGTGACAGTCGCAAAGTATTTACTCAAAGTGTTCAGTAATTAACCTCGACTTCAAAACACTAGAGGCAAATTTTGTTGTGACATATAGGACAGTGAGTCTAACTTCTACATCATTATGAAACAGATTCAAATAAAGCGAGAAATGGTTTTAATTTGTCTCAATTTTGCTGTATCTGCACTGTGAGAACGACACTGTTGACTGCAGCCCTCTTGTTTTCTAGCTAGTTGCAGTAAGTTTGGGGTAAATTGGATTTTGAAGTAAACCCCATTGATGAATGATATGTTAAGATACTTTACATATTGTTAAGATACTTTATTATCCTTTAACAGGAAATTATATCATTGGTACAGTGTCCATACATGGTGATTGGTGCATCAACAGAATTTTCATAGATATAAATATGGAGATCAAAAATCTCTTAAAGGGACAACGAGGAGTTTTGGAAAGCGAAGTGTCTTCACACTAGTGCTGCACGATTAATCTAATCGCAATCGCAATCGCGATGTCACGCCGTGCGATTACGTAATCGCACGAAAGAGTGCGATTGGCGATTTAAAGTACATAAATGTGCGACCGCGTGAGCCTGTAAACGGGACTTTAACTCCTGTAGTGTGTGGAGCAGAGCCGCTAATGTGTGCAGCATAGCAGACTCCGTCAGTAGTCATGTGACCAGCAGGTCTGATCACGTGACTACCCAGCTGGCAGACAGCGCTCCGTGTGCTGCAGGACCGTCTCCCCGTGATTACAGCAGGTGTGGAGCTTTAGCGTCACGGAGCGAACTGTGTTTTCCTCCGCAACATGTGCAGTGCATTTAAAAAACGAGGAGGTATATGTCTGTTGGGGCGAACGACCAGAAAGCTTCGGTGTTTGGTTTTCTTTTAACTGTCTTTTTTCTTTTTATTTTACGGTAACAGCCACACTCATTTGCCGTCTCCTCTCGTCTCCTCCGTTGTGTGTGTGCGCGTGCGTGCGTGTGTGTGTGTGTCTGTCTGTCTCTGTGTCCTACCTGTGTGCTGTGAGAGGAGGGAGGGGGGAGAAAGGCATTGTAATAAATGATGGCATCGCAGTAGACTATGAAACTGCACAAAAAGTTACCTATTTTTATTTAATACAAAGATACTGTAAGGAAACACTTATTTATTATTTGAGAAATACACTCCTAAAATATGGTTATTTCCTGTGCTGTGCTTGATAATCAAGCAAATAGACTCCTTACAGCATTAATTTACAATATCGTAATCGCAATCGCAAATCGCAATATTTTCCACCATAATCGCAATCGCACATTTTTATCAAATCGTGCAGCACTACTTCACACTACATTTATGAGCCTCCGCGCACCGTGAAATTCTTTGACCGCGCAAGACGGACTCATGTTTTCATTCATCAAGAATTAAAGCAAATAAGAACCTGTTCTTAATGATTTTTCGCCTGGTTAAATAAAGGTTAAAAAAAAATAAAGTCAGAGGTTCGAAGACGATCACATACAGTCGTAGTTCCAACCATAAACGACGATTCGGCAGCGTTATTCTCATGACTCGCCACGAAACCGAAAGTAAAGAAACGCTGGTCGGCTCGACCAGCATTTCCGCCACCACTAATAATAACAAAATAACGATAGAGACATAACGATATATTTATCGAAAATGGGCCCATTAACGTGTGGGTAGCGTAGATTCATCCACATTAAGTAACCAAATAGAAACTCCTCGTTGTCCCTTTAATCCTGCATGAATTGATGTTAATGCAGGTTTGTCATAGCTTTGTAGCTTTATAAGGGACTGCAGAGTCAGGTCATAACTGAGTGGGTCTGACACAAAGAGCAACCCCTTTCACAATACACACGTCTTTCAATCATTGGTTATTGCATAAATATTGATTTTAGCAGCTTTGAAGTCAAATGTCAAGCAAAAAATGCTGTAGATTTGCATGTTCTGGCTTTTCACGCAAGTATAGCTGATTGGCTTAAATCATTAAAATGTTGTGTTTTTCTTCTAGACCCTTGTAGAAATTTGTAAAAAATAAATAAATGAATACAAATCTAACACTCTTCAATTAAAGTCTTTGAATATTGAATGGATATTGTTCAATATTTTAGCTGCTGTAGAGTTGAAACCACATGTAGGAGTGTATTAGCAAGACAAACAAATTATCAGAAATGTCCCACTACTAATCCACCCAGAGACTGCTATAGTCCATCATGCCTCTATTTCTCTCTCCACATATTCTGAGTCTCTATCCTTTGCTCTCCAATAAAGGCAGGTTGCCAAAAAATGGCATAAGGCAGGCACATAAAGGGATCTGTATTATATGTGTGAAGGGTGATTGTATATTCATAAATCTGCTTGTAACACTGTCATTTAGGTGCCACGAATGCGTTTTTAAATGTCTTTTAAATTACAGTTGTTTGCTACACTAACTCCATTCATGATCCTTACTGCTATAAAAAAGACGTTTGTAATCTACTGCTGGGTTCAAGTTCCACTCTGTCTCCTCTGTCAAGGAGAAATCAATCACTCCGTCCCTGGAGGAAAACCAGCTGGCATTCAAACTGATTGTGCCATTTGGCCTTACGTAGAGATTGACTATGCTTTTCCACATCTTCAAATTCATTCCCTGTGTTTACAGGAGATTTATGTCCAACCAAAACAAACAAATGACAGAGTTGCCAAGCTGGGCCAAGCACACTATTGTCCCTTTATTCGTCACTGGGTGTTTTACACTGATTACTGGTAAGATTTGGCATCTCATGAAGAAAAAAAAGCAGGAAGAAAATCAAGTGCAAAACATGAGGATAACTGTGGAGATGGAAATTTAAGTGGGCCCACATCTTTCTGTGCCAGCCAGGATAGGATAAACTGTCTTGGAGTTGTTGCTGGGAAGTTTTGGTAGATGACACACAGGACACTGGACAATAAATCACAGTGTAGTGTGTGTCTTTAGTTGCCTGCGTTCTCCAATACTCAAACTGGCCATTTTGAGTGTGCAAGTGTGTGTTCACATCGACAACACGCTGCGTACAAAAGGAACCCTGGTGCTGCTCAGAAAACGGTAAAATAATTAACATAATTGGCTACATAATAGAGGGGTGCTTTATTGTCTGAAACTGGCATTTAATTCATGACCAAACTAAATCTGATAAAATGAGCACAAAGGAAGACTTTTTTTTTTAATGAGATGTGTACTTTGACAAAACAAATGTTGGAGGGGAACACCTTTTGTCACACTTGGCTTTTGTCTGACTGTGGAGCTCTCTGTGGGCTTTATTAAGAGCACTGTTGCGAGGACAGATGCAGTGTAATCGTTTTATGGTTCTGTAGGTCTGCACTCCGTCAGGAGGTCAATCACATCAATTAACAGACGTCCATTCGGTGCTGTTTAGAGAAACCCTGTTGATGTGTTGAGTGGAGGCTGTACACCTCTCCTGCTGAGGATGATGGCTTCCTGTTGTTAAATCCGCTGAGAAATGACTTTATCAGTTTTTCACAACAGCCGGTTTCAGCCGACTGGCGAGCAGCGCAGTTCGTTAGCCCTGCACTGTATGAGCAAAAGCACAAAAACAATTAAAGAGAAAACACATGCACTGTGCTCTTATTGATCACCAATAATGTGTAGTGTTGTGTGAGATACAGGCAGCCTCCCCCTATCTCAGTCTGTTAAGACAGCTGCACACAGACTGCACTGCCGCTGTACAGAGCTGATGAGGGGAGGCGGTTGCTAGGACACCAAGTCGTACTGAATGAATAATGTGAAATAAATTCCTTTTGACTGGCTACTTCCTGCATTCATTTTATTTTATTTAGGTTTTCATGTGCTGGTGACAACACGCAAAGACTTTGTTGCATATTAATAAAACATGAAACAGATGTATTAGAGGGTTTTTCGCTTAAGCTCATTTGTGTCTCAATCCGTGGTTTTGCTTTCAAGTTTGAAAGAAAAACAACTTTATTACCAGAGTAGTAATTATATGACATTAAAAGACACGATGTGTTCTTCTACAATAACCACTGTGCACAGTCGTGTAATGTGTACATGTGTACAAGGTATTTGTAAACAGATGGTGAAGCAGGACACACACCTGCGCTTCTGTTATTTAAAATGATGACTGACTGGAAGCGTGTCACATGTTGCCACAAGTGATGATGAGATAACTTTTTATTATTATTATGATGAAAGAAAAAAGCCATAAGCATATTTGGGGGTTGGCTTTTATTTTCCTTTTTTGCCTGACCCTTGTGCGAGACAAACAGGGGTCAGTGTGCAGTTTCTGGTCGAGCCAGACAATTTGCCTATTGGTGTGTTTTTGTTGTTGTTCTGACCCTAGTGTGGTGGATTGTCAAACTGAAATGCCCTCTGGGATAAATAAGGTTGTCTGAACTGAACTGAGTGACAACAAAAGATCTATTAGATGTCAATCTGTTGCAGCAAGCTAAGCACTCGGACCAGAACAACAGACCTTTATGACTGCAGACATTTTCACTCGTTAATGCAGTACTGTATGTCTCTAATACAATAAGGTCAGTAAGTCAGTCAGCCATCAATACCGTTGTCACTTAAACCTGTGTTTTTCCTGCTTTGACGAGTCAAAACAGCTGCTGTGATAAGATCCAGTATTCCTGACGTATAAGCTCGATATAACCATGTCCCATCTCTGTAAACTGTCTTGTTGCCATCTAATCCTTTGCACCCTCTTGCCCTCAGGAGTACACCATCGATGTTTTCTTTCGTCAGAGTTGGCGGGACGAGAGGCTTAAGTTTGATGGGCCCATGCAAGTTTTACCTCTAAACAACCTCCTGGCCAGTAAGATCTGGACTCCTGATACGTTCTTTCACAACGGGAAGAAATCTGTGGCCCACAACATGACGACTCCCAACAAGCTGCTGCGACTAGTTGACAACGGGACGCTTCTCTACACAATGAGGTGAGAACCCGGTCAACACTGTCACTTTATCACCTAATTTATCATGTCCAACAGTCTACTGCCATGCTAGCATCTCTATGAGGCCACACTGCAATATGACTAAGAGTATAGAGTCTAGTTGTGTGGCACTATATAAATAATAATATACATTTACTATAGTAAAATTATCATGACAATGTGCAAAAGAAAATGCCAACATGATGTTCCATGTTAACCATCATAGTTTAACTTTGAGCACATGAACATTTGTAACTTGGCACCATTTATTTATTGTAATCACCAAAGCAACAGCTTTTAGCAGAAGAGCTCCCCTTACTGGCGTCTGAAAGCACCATAGATACCATTCTTCACATTATAAACGCCACAGAATCAATGGTAATGTGCTGTGAGTAACAGCTTGAACTATCAACAGACTGAACCTAACTCCAAACTAAAGAGGAAGACAGAACCAGCATCTGACATAGTGAGAGATAATTAGCATAGAAGAAGGTTGGCAAACTCTATCATCGATGACTACAAGAGATGTAATGGACAAATTCAAATATTGGCTCGAGGATGGTGGTAGATACAACACCAAGGGACCATCAAAGTTATCACAGAGTTCATCCTTTGTGGAAAATGAAGATCTGCACCAAAACATCAAGGGAATTCATCCATGACATGTTGAGACCTGTCACTTCAAAACTACAGATGTCAACGTCATAATCGTGGCACTCAGGGGATTAAAAGTTAAATTGTAGGGAGCAGATGCAGCCGATATGTGGATCGTTTCTGATCATTTCATCAGTCTGAGTGCGAGATAAGTGCCTTACAGTCAGTCAGGCCCACACATGATTCACACACAGACAGCTCAGATAATAATTATCACTTGATCAAAGGATTGTCAGTGTGTGGATATCATGCTTAAAGTACACTGTAAATAGCACCAGCTACCAACACAGACAGCGAAACTATTATCTAAGGGACTAGAGCAAAAATAATTCACTGGTTTCCAATCACTGAATCTGTCAATCAATCAGCCTTCCCCACAGCTTTTCACCAGAGCCTTTGAAAGGCCTGAAAAAGAAATATTTTCATGACGGCCATCCACAAGGTCAGTATTGATTTTCAAGGGTGAAAATGAAATAGTGAAGGCGTTCATTTTCATTCTGTGGTCCCACATGAGTGGATCTGATGCAGTGGCAGTTCTGCCAAGGCCAACTAAGACATATGAGCTCTAATGGAGTATTACAAGGACAGTTGTGTTTACATAACTAAGTAAATGTGTGGTAAGATGATACAGAGATTGTATGAGGAGGCAAAGTAGGATACAAAGGCCTCTATCCTGTTTGGCGCTTCTGTATGAATTACTTATCACTGCCATTAATTCAAATCCTGTTTATTTATGGTATTAAATGCTATAAATTATTCTTTTGACTACTGTCATTTCAACTGCCTGTAGAAAAAATACCATAAGAAATACTAAGGCTACTATTCAAGTGTGTTTTGGATAAGTACTTGCTGTACCCTTCCTTGGTTACGCAGCATTGGCCGTTGAGTTGAAGGACTCTGAATGAAAATTTGCAGTATTTTTAGAGACACTTGGTAACACTGCAAATGAGTGACTGATAACTTAAGTTTGCCTGAGCACACTTCACAGGTATTAGGCTTTAGAATATAAATCCATCTATTTTTGTAGGCTGTTTCATGTGAAGTACATCACCATAGTACCCTGGGTTGATTGGCACTCCTCAATGAACAACTGCGTAAATCCATTTAATCAGCACGTCTCCAGCATCCGAACTGACAAATGCTGTGAGGGCCAGAGCTCTGCAGGATTGCGTCATTATTTTTGAATTGAGAGAGCTGGTATTGTCTGCCAGTTCTGCTGCAGTCCTGTTTGCAATTCACTCTCCCTGATCGAAAATATCAAGTTATGAAAAATTTAAAATGTTCTCATTACAGGCAGTGGTTTATGTTTAGTAAATTTTTGGTTGAAAAATGTATTTATTCAAAAACCCACACACCTGAACTAAAACTTAGCTTGTGAGCCACTGAAATGCTGCACAACACTCACTTCTGTGAAACCACAGCTGGCGAAATGCTGACTTGGTCCAGTGTGCAACTGTCAAGGTTTATTGGCAAAATCTGAATATACTACCCATGACTATATTTGTATGAGTGTATAATAACTATAACGTTTCCGTAGCCTTATAATTATTATTTTATATATACACATATAGCAAGGGTCTTGCTTTAGAGTGTCACAATCTTGAACCGCCATGTTTGTACCGCAGCCTGAACGGAAAATCCCGCCAGTCAGAGAGCATGTTTCGCGTTCACAAATAAACCAATGAAGAAGGCGGCGGAAGGAAAGAAGGAGGAGTGAGTTGGTAGTTAGTCGATAGAGAATAGGGAGAAGTTTTTGAGTTCTAATTTCCGCACTATTTTTTTGTCCTCTGAGCCTACCGTGACTTTGCCGGTGGGGAGGGGTGAGTGCGAGTAAGTGAGCGCTGCAAACTAGAATCCGAACACTAGATGTTGCGGTTTTCCCCTCATTTTACACACTGGACCTTTAACAAAAAGTTAAACATTGTTGGATCTGGCACATAAAAGTCTAAATTCATTATATAAAATACTGTGCATAATCTACTGGTGAGCTTGCTTTTTCGAACTGTTAGTAATGAGGACTAATATACCACCAAATCTATATGTTATTAGGGCTGACCCGATTATTTTTGGTAATCGAAGCTCCGCGGGCGGGCATAAAATCGATCTTAATCGAAGCTTCGACGGGCCGGGGGGGGTGCGTTATCAATCGAACAATCGATCACGGACTTCATGATCAATTACCATGGCAACAAACGAAGCTTCGATTTTTTGGGTCAGCCCTATATGTTATATTGCCAAAAAAAAGAATCTGCACATTTTAGTTAGGGTCCACATGGAATTAATATTACTGACCGTGATGATCAACTGAATATTAATTTAGTGTCACTGAGATTTGTAAAATTGGAGAGTCTCTTTTTTAGGAATTTTTAGGATTTACTTGATTGAGATCATGTAAAGAATCCAGAAATGACAGAAAGGAAAGGTCCTTCCGACCAGGAATTGAACTGGGTACTCCCCTCAGGTTGCTTTATCTGATCCCCCAATCTGTTGAATTTTCAATTTGTTTATAATGTTTGTAAAATTAAATGTGAAGTTCCCATCAAACTCAACCACACTTGAATCAGCAGCAGCTCATTTTAACCAAAACAAATATTAAACATGCTGAACATTCAGAAAACTAGCACTGTCATTATGAACATGTTAACATTTAGCTGAAAGCACTGCTGGGTCTAAATCGAGCCTCAAAGAGCTGCTGGCTGTAGACTCTTAGAAGTATTTCTTTTAGACTTGTTGTCTTCGATCAAAGCTATTCTAATTCTGTTGTCTGTGATCTTTTCTCTTGTTTATGCCTTTGTCTCTGTTGGCGTGTCAGTGCAGCCAAGCAATGAGATGAATTTTGTCAATTTGCTGTGAGTTTAATTGTTGCATTAGATTAGAGTTGCTCCGATTCTGATACCAGTATTGCCGTTCTTTGCCACTCTTCACAGCCATCAGCAGCAACTGGCTACTGATGGGGTTGTCTTGGGGCGATAACAGTCAAACTCAGTCGGTTTGTTATGTGAATGTGCCTGGACCTCGATCCGCTCCAAGAAATGAAACAATGCATCATTTTCACATCTGGTGCACACCTCTGGTCCACACCAGTATGTGTGAAAACACCCATTGTGACTGCACTTGAGCAGTTTTTAAAAGGAATTGTTGTTTCTTCCTAGATTTTTCAGTCATGTTTGACTGTCAAACTAGGCAATAAAAGAAAGTTAGATGGCTTTTATTTGCTAGGTTCATTCATGTTTTACAAAGGGTTTAACCGGAACCTGGCCGCACAACAATGATAATAATATCACAACCATGCAGGTGTAGTCGTATATACTATACTGATATACTATACTGATTTCTTTTCCATATCACACTGGTATCAGTACTCAGTATCGGCCAGTAACCACAGCACAAGTATCAGAATCGGTAATGAGAGGGAAAAAATGGTATCGGAACATCTCTACATTATATGCAGTGATGCACTGTTCAAATTTGATTTATGTTGTGCTGTGTTAATTTGTGTAGTGACTGAGACACTTATCAGTAATGAGGCAGCACCAGAGAGCAATCAAGAAGGTGGAAAACAATGGACGCACAGGGTTGTTGCAAGTGTTTGACAAAGCGCTAATTAGAAAAAATAAGTTTGTGTGTAAAAGTGGTCTGTGATGGTTTTTGGTTTGAATACTGTGGCTGCAGAAAACTGACTCTGCACCATGAATTTTACAAATGGTTAAACCTACTCTGTTTTTATGTCCCTCACTGAAGACAAGCTCATTCTAGAGCAAAAAATACATACTATATGTGAATACAAGCACGAAACTGCTATGTAGATGCATAATCAAGCTACATTCATTTGGCATGACATGTTTTACAAATGAGAAAGCATTTACATTCAGCAACATTTACTTGCCCAGATTTCCCAGTTGCATGGACTATGAATGTTGCAGCCGAGTTAGTGTATAATAACCATCCATTTAGCGACTCGGTCCAGCTTAATGCACTGCAGTTTTGTTTGATTCAATCTCTATGTTGATTAAACATGTATGAGTGACATAATGTGCACCATTTCTCTATTTACTAACAGAGTGGCAACAAATCAAATAAACTCATGCTCTCAAGAGATTTTGTCTTTGTTGTCGGTCAGCTGAGCACTCAGTACCGCGGAGAGGATGCAACAAGGAGGAGAGGGAGGGCACTTCTCAGTTTTGTATAGATAGATATAGATATGCATACCATGTTGTCTTTTGTGTCATGATGTGTTCCTAACAGCTGCCTCAACTATACTGCAGTCTCACCTGTGAAATACTGCCCATCCCAACCTTTCCCTCTGCCCACCCCCCACCTCCCGCTCCACCCCTCAGGTTGACCATTCATGCCGAATGCCCCATGCATCTGGAGGATTTCCCGATGGATGCACACGCCTGCCCTCTGAAGTTTGGAAGTTGTAAGTCAGTCCAGATGGTAAAGCAAAACAGAGTTTAATATAAAAATCACACTGTAGAAAGTTAACTGTGGTGACTGTTCTCTGCGGGGGCCAAGCCCCTTTCCGGCCCTGGAAAAACTTCAGAGGGCTCCAACTGCACTCTTACTTTGGAATGTGAAACTAGAGGATAGCTGTCACACTTAGATGTTTTTTTGTCTTGTATTTATCGAGGGAACCCTCACTGCAAGCTCATGGCCGACTAATTTTGCTGTTGTTGTAATGTTGCTACACTTATTAAGTAATTAACATGCTAAATCAGAAAATATGTTCATGCTACTCATTATGGATGGATAAATGTGTTTGTAGCATTATGACCAATATTGTCTTACTGCAGATGTCAGTGATGCCATTTATGTTATGTTTATGTAAAAACAAATAGCAATGCAGAAATGTCAAAGATAGCTTTGTCAAAGATAGTTTTAAGGAAATTAAAGTAAAGTAAAACCTGAGTCGTAAAGAAAAGTCATATTTACCCAAATCCTCATGACAATCACGCGAGTAGCTCTGTAAGGTTGTACTGTACCGAGGTTTAACAAGTAATGTTTACCAATTTAAGAGTGTTAGCACGCAACGTGTAAATTATTGCATTAAATACAAAGTAAAGCTGAGGCTAAATAATAAGTTCTGTAGCTGTTCAGTGACAAACCAAAGTATGAAAATGCTGGCCTGGTAATGGCACTAAAGTCTGAGGCTCAACAATCTCGCACTATAGGCCAATCTTTCTTAACAGGTTGAGATATTTCATTACATACTGTAGTGTCGGTTTAAAGAATCTGAACAAATGATGGTTCTAGATGAAAAGTCAGGAAATCACCAGTCTGTAGAAAATCAGATATATAACTGACTGCACTGTGTCTCATTAAGTATCACTCTGTCACTCACTACTGCATTGAAAACAACATGGTGCTTAGCTCAGCTCCTGATTCCCTGAAGATGACAGCAACTTTTTATGCTTTAGCAAACAATGATCCGTTTTGCAGTGTGGACATATAAAAAAAAATGCCTCATACCGATTTCTAATCCATGGTACCGTTTTATTTTTTTTATTTCTAACCATCTTTCTGTTGCCCAGATGCTTACACCAATAACGAGGTGATCTACCTGTGGACCCAAGGAGACGACAGGTCTGTCGCTGTGGCGGAGGACGGCTCCAGGCTAAACCAGTATGACTTATTGGGACACGTTATTGGCAAGGAAACCATCAGTTCCAGCACAGGTAGACTATGTGCCGTCTTCTGCTCAGACTGTTTACCTCAAATGAAATCAGTGTCGGTTTGTCCGGACAGGGAAAAGGTTAAATCTGGTTACTGCGAGTCTTTATGGCTGCAGTGTGCACAGGCTGCTCAGCCAAGTAGAAATTCACGGCAATTTGACAACTGTAGTGGACACAAATTCTATACTGCAAGCAGTGAAACAAAGCGAGTGTCATGGGATGGAAACGCATTTGAAATATAAACTCTAGTTTTACTCCATAAAATTTGTAGTTAATTAAACTGCCTTCTTTTCTGTTTATATATACACCGGTACTGGCACTCTTCTAGGTCTAAAGTAGCAGTCTGCACTATTCTACAGTTTCTGTCATTTTCGATTCGGTGTGCATTATTTAGGTCCAACGAGAAAAATGATGACTTTTATGAGTTTTTGGGAAACTATTCAGCATATTTAGGGAGATAATATGAAGAGGTGTGCCAGAGGTGAATGTCTTATTTCAATTCCATTTTGGCTTATAGCCACAGTCAATTTTATAGGCACAGAGTTAAAGGAAAAAATATGCCAGCCACTACTTTTGATTACATATTCATGTGATTTGAAATTCTCCTTGTCAACACTGTTGCAGAACCTTTTATCTGTCACACACAATCACTTCACATCACTTGTTCTCTATCTCCCCACTGAAGGACATAAAGCTTATGATAGCAATTTAACCTGAGGGGATGAAATACCAAGGTAAGGTACTGGGTACTGATATACACTAGTTTAAAAAGAATATTCACAGCGGTTACATGGTAACATAAAAAAAAAAAAAAGACTTACACCACCTCATTTCTCATTTACGTGAAATTTTAAGTGATGTTATTCAATAGAGATCTAAATAACATCAATAAAACATTCCCAACATCATTCCCCAGCTATAGGAAACAGTGTGCGACGACAGGATGAGGTGCTGAAGAGGTGATTACTGCAAAGCTAAAGATAAAAGGTTGCATCAATGGGGCAGTAGGTAATTACTGAAAGGGAAGGGTGCATATCTCACAACCGAGCTGCCCCAGCTTTCCATTTCTCAGAGATTTAACCTCTGTGGGGAAGCCGTTTGCTCACACGTTTTTCAGGACGTGAGCTATGGACTTGCTGATCTGTTTGACTTCAGTTGTGTTTGGAGACCAAAACACCATGAAACCACTTTGTTGGATGGCACTCGACCTGTTTTCCCAGGAAGCGAAGAGTGTTGAAAGCTGTTGAAATAACAGCACTTGTATAACTCCACAGAGAACACTTTCCGTGAGCCCATCTCTCTTGTTGTGCTGTCTGGTGGTTTGAACTGAAGCCTGGGGAATCTCAGAGGCATTTTGAAGAAACATGACCAAGAACAGTCTGACTTTAAGCAAAAATATGGAGTCGTAACTATTAGGTTCATGAATGAGAATCTCTTATTTTTCATTTTTTACTTTTTTACTTTAGGGCTAATGGAGCACACTGAGCAAAGGAGATGGGGGATTTGAGCCAGTTCAGCTCTGGTTAGAATCTGCTCAGACAAAAAAAAAACACCTCAGGGAATGAGAGGCTGTTTTTTCCTCATATCTTTGCAACACAGATTACAGACATGGCAACTAGAGCTGGTGCCCAGGGGAACTGTGAATTTGTCCATTTGCTGCCACCAGTGACAAAATCTCAGCTCAAGGAAATGTGCTAACAGGGAGGGACTATTTGATACATAAAGATACGACTTTGGTTGAGAACTCTCTTAAAAAGGGCAGTGGGCCGGTTTTTTATTTTTTTGTCTCCTTTTTCCTTGTACCCCTTTTTCATAGACATTTGAGCATCAAACAAGTGCATCCCAATCTTTTGGTTTTAGGTACATGAACAGGTACATTTTTCATTTATTTATTATTATGTATTTATTCAATTATTTATGATGCCTATAGTTTGATTCACTTTACTCATTCATTTCTTCAGTATTATACATTTTAACTCAGGTGCATTACTTGTGGTTGCATTTATGTTTTACAGAACGCTTGGACTGAAAAGCCAAGTACAAGCCAACAAAGCCAACACAATCACATTGTTTAAAGCAGAAGTGAGTGATCCGGTCGTTTTCGCTAATGCTGCGTTCCAGGCAGGCTTTTGAAATCGTAAATTACAGCTTCAAGTCACAACTTAGTAGCGTTCCAGGCAACCCACTCGTGTTTTTCCGACCTGTTTTACCAGTGAAAGTCACTATAACGGCCACTCGTAACTTCCGACCGGTGAACTCGTACCAGATCGAACTGGTACCACTTCACGGTCGGAAAAATACGAGTTTCCTTGAACGCACCATAACAGTCCTCGTCGCTACGTCACCACATTCACGGCGTTCCTTGGCTGCACACACAGCCCTGCATGCCGTTCTCTCTCCTCATTGGATAAAAACTGTAGGATACGATAAATGTTTTCTCCTCGGCTCAGAGCAGAGGGACTGAGAGACCCGTGTTTCAGTCCAAACACTCTATGTAAGTGATTGCTGTCGGAAGATATAACTATTTAAGACTTATATTAACACAAATATATCACTCACTTCTGCTTTAAATGAATTAGCCTATAAACTAACACAATAGAATTATATTACACCAACCAAAGCATTTATCCTTGTTTCTATGATGATATTCAGCAACTGGTGACAAGAGGAAACTTTAGGCAACTGTATTTTATACTGCTGTAGCTTATTGTCCTTTTCTATTAACATTTGGATCTTAACTAAAAGTTTCCACTTATGTGGCTGCCCTGTCATATAAAATAAGAGCAACAGAAAAATTACATCTTCACATAAAGACAGCGGTTGTAGAATGCATGAAACATAATTTGCAGTTTCTTCTTTTTTGCCACTCTGCCTTTCTGAATAGATCCTAGTTTAACCTGAGGTGAAAGGGAGGTTGGTTATGTGACTTTCTAACACAAAGTGCACATCGAAAACACTTGGGAAAAAATGTCTTTTCACTGATGTTTTCATGTGGTTTAACGGTTCATCTGAGGGCCTGAAGACAATCCTATGAGCTTCTTTGATAATGTGTGCTTACATGTCAATGTTCTAACTTTAATAAATCCAACTTTGAATATTTCAGCTTATATTTCCCAGCTGGCCATGGCTGTATTAATAATTATGACCTTGTGTGTTTCTCTCCATCTCTGTCTATGTTTCTCTCCTCTACCTCAGGAGAATATGTAGTGATGACAACATATTTCCATTTGAAAAGGAAAATTGGCTATTTTGTGATTCAAACCTACCTGCCGTGCATCATGACTGTCATACTGTCTCAGGTCTCCTTCTGGCTAAACAGAGAATCCGTTCCTGCGCGCACGGTGTTCGGTGAGTGCCATCTTGTGTTTTTTAACTCAACTTAAAAAAAGCGCTGAATGATTAATATGAACAGGTTGGATTCATATAGTGGAGCTTGATTATGAGGTAAGAGCAAAACATCTGCACAGCTGCATCTGTTCATGTCTTCTGATGATTCAGCATCTCTGCAAAATAAGTTGGGAGGGAGTTTAAGGCCTCTCTCCCTGAAAAGTCCTAATTAATATGATGTTCAAAATATACTGTAGCTTGGTGCATCTAAGTGCACATAGGCATGAATGCGCTTTTATCAGCGTATTGATTTGTGCCCTCTCTTATAACTGCAAAAACACTAATTAGTCAGATAAGTAGAGGCAGAGTTGGAAAACTGTGAAACAGGAAAAATGCGGCAGGTATTAGACAAGCTGCTGCATCTCTCAAGGAGGATGTTCAGCTACTTTATCAACTATGTGAGAGCCAGCATGGTTTTTACTCAATGAGCTCTAGATAAAGCCAGGCATGTTCCTTCTTAAGAACAGATAATCCCACTGAAGTTAATATAGACTCCTAATGAGAATCAGATCACACATTTTACTGGTGCAACTAAATAAAATCAATTAATTTTCAAGGAAATGGCACAAGATCAAATCTGCAGAACCAGAACATCCAACCAACCCATAGCCTTTCATAGGAGTATCTTATATTCTGCAAATAACAAGCCAAAGGATATTATGTAAAGAGATGTAAGCTGCACAATATCCATTTGATTTCATATCTGACATTTTCTCCGTTGCTTATACGACACTTCAGTGTTATCCTGCCGTTGTGCTGTGAATAGTAATAGATTCAATTTGTCCATTCAGCTCTACTCGTGTTAAGAATATCACCTTCTATACTCCAGGATGACCTGTCATATCTTTCTCCCGCTTCTTTCAACTGATGTTGTGCTGTATAATCTATGAAGAGCCCCTAACCTGTGTTTGTTGAATTAGCATTTTGATTGTCACAATTACAGCAGACGTTGAATAGGATGCAAAGCAAATGCTTGTTTAGGAAATTAAAATAAAATAAAAAACTGCTACAGCAGACTGTTCCCAAGCGTCCTAAGTCCTCACAAACACGTCCACAAGAACGTCACACAAGAAATTCCATTTATAGAGAACAATTTCCTTCACATGAGAGGAGCTGTAATCAGTGTAATTTTCTCAGTGGAGTGATGGAAACATTTACTGTGAAGGACACATCCCTTAAGTGTTCACATCTTGATTTTTTTCGTTGTTCTAACTGTGGCATTGATCAGCAATAAAGATCTTTCTCTTGAGCATGTTTCTGTGTTTATCAATAGCCAAACTAATTAATCATTTCTTTGTATTTAGTATGCTGTATTCTAGAGGCAGAAATAAATAGTTGTGAACAGTTACTGGATTTAAGAGTCACATATACCTGCTTGTTAAATAGAAACAACAGTTTAATGTCAAATTATGCAAAATCCACAACCTGAACATAAATCAATCTCTGTCAACAAAGTAGATATAATTATCTATCAATCTTTGTCACAAATTCCAATTCCTTACCAATAGCTTGCTGAAATTAACTTGACTTCCCTGTTCTGCAACACAATATTCATTTTGAGAGCCCTCATGTGTCCATTTTTCAACAGACAAGAAAGGTTGGCACAGATGAAGTGATTGCTTTTACAAGGCTGGCTGGGCAACCATTGCACAAGTCATATTTCATCCCCAGCAACACTGAACGTGAAGTCCAAGATGTGACATGGTCTTAAAAAGACTCCAAGTCTGTACACTAAAGGATTAAACAATGTCGTAATTCAGAATCATCTTTATCCTGCATTAAATGTATGCAGGTCATAACATCTCTCTGTGATTGATTGCATATTGTATAAAGGAAATTTCAGTTTTTGCAACTTGGGACCAGCTGTTATGGTTTCATATAATGAACTTACATTCATTGTGTTATTATAGATGTAACTCCACCAGAGAGAGAGCTTTACAATGACATCTATTAGTGCTGGTAAACACGTGTTTAAACAGGATAGTCAAAAAATTCATTACAATGGTTCATTGTGCAGAAAACGAAGCAAGTTCCTACTGACTGGCCCAGTGTACTTACAATGTTTACGGACAATTGAACTTAGTTAGTGGTGTGTGTCTCAACTTTCTGATTTCACACAGTAGATTATGTAAATATGAAGCTCTACGATGCAGTGGACCATAATTTTAGCCCAAAAGAGTAATTTACATGATTGAGCTAAATTGGACAATTCAAACCTGCCTTAGCCTCATGTTACATGGGCCTAGTCAACAGTGTTTAAGGCTGTACAGTTTTCTGACAGACGGGTAGATATATGTAGGCCTATATGATTATTCAAATTCTTCACCAAAATTAAACTTAAGTTGCAAGAAAGTGAACTTTCCTTTAAGCGTTTCCTCAACATGAACCTGTTGACTGATCTTTTTATTTCATCCCTTAGGGGTCACCACTGTCCTAACCATGACCACCCTGAGCATCAGTGCTAGAAACTCCCTCCCCAAGGTGGCCTATGCCACTGCCATGGACTGGTTCATGGCTGTGTGCTATGCCTTTGTCTTCTCTGCCTTGATTGAGTTTGCCACAGTCAACTACTTCACCAAGCGCAGCTGGGCATGGGATGGGAAAAAAGAAGGCATGGAAATAAGGGTGAGTTGTTGCGATATGAGTTTTATATTTAAAAAATGGGGGAAAAGACACGGCACACCTGCATTTTCAATTCATCTTTTGCTTTGATGACCTTGTTAAAAACACTCAAAGTTGCATAGAGAGTCCTCATTTTACACTGGAGGAGCAATGAGGGCAAATTGCACTTTGGAAGCATTGATAAAAAAGTTCCTTTCTTAATGCAGTCTGGAGTACTCTATAAAGACTATAAAGAGAGCTTTTATTTATTCATTAACAGCCAAATGGAACAGGGACAGTGGGGAGGAACAGTGAGAGCAGAAACAGAGGTAAACTCCCAGAGACACTGGCCCTGATTTACGATGGCAGCATATGTTCAAGTCTCATCCTAAAGTCAGTGTAGACTTGTTCTCCCCAGAAAAGATGGCAGCCTTACATCCAGTCTGCACGGTGTAGGCATGCTGCTGAAAAACTGAGCATGCATTATTTAGAGGGAATCACCCAAAGGTGACATTTTTATTTTAAGCACGCAATCTGATAAATCACAGCTTACAGATATTTACTTTCTCAACAGCCAGCATTGATTGTGTGTTGTCGATGAGGACGTAGAGGACAATGAGCGGATTTATATTATTTACATAGTAAAGTTTAAATGCACAAAGTGTTTTTTGTGGGCAAGATGCTTTTCTATGAAGCTGTGATGAAGTCGTATAAATAAAAAGTGATTAGTTTCTCAAGATAACCTCTGGGCCTAAATTAACCACGACTTCTAAGATGTTTTATGACTGATCACATCAAATGAAATAGATTAGAGGCATGAGACGCTATCAGAGCAGGCCACAGAGAAGCAATAAGGAAAATTAAAGCACTTGGTCCTGTGCCGAACATATGAAATATCCATGTTTCTCTTGCTTAATTGATTAATTTAGCTGCAGCATATACCTCAAAAGGCTCATTTGTTCCAGTAATGAAAGGAACAAATGCATTGTTCTCCTGTTTTCATATGGATCACAAGAATGATAGAATCACGTGCCGACAGTCAACTGTGGTTTGACTGACAGTGTTGAGATGCTGACTGTAAAATATGTCTTTCTTTTCACCCCAAAAAATATATTTAGCTTTTCTTCTGGAGCAGTTTGCCTCAATGTTTGTTTTAGATGAGTTTTCCAGTGAGTAAATCTCTGCCTGGTGTTGAGAATATGTCGAAGAATGGCTTAAAATTTACAGCACAATTTGCAGAATCACATGTGGGGTTTCCTAAGGCACACTGACTGACGGCATGAAGGCTGGCAAATACCACCATGTATTTGCATTTTTTCAAAAAAACAAAAGCGATCCCTCCATTGCTTTGTGTTAAATCATAGCCTAACGCTTTTTCCTTTTCCTGCATTTAACCGTGTAAAAGTCTCATTGCATAAGAAAAGCAGTAAATACTGGCCAAGTAAACACTGATGTTACGTTGCAGTTGCAGCTAGCACAAAGAGACCCTGAAACACAACATGAGAAAAACAACAAAAAAAAACATATTACCTCTACTGCGACAGACACTGCCACATATCTATTTTCTGCCACTAATGTACAAACTGTTTGACACAATCAGTACAGTCTTTCCCATTCTTTATAGCTTGACATTTGGGCCTCTGAGTGATTGACAGAAATGCATATTGCTGCCATGGAACTTTTCAGTCGGTGGGGATAATTTGCAGCTTTACACTGCAGCAAAGTGGAGGGCTTTTTTTTTTTTCTTTTGATGCCTCCTCTTAATGGCAACAGCCTGGGCTGCGTTCTCGGGGGCTGTGCTGAGCATGCAGTTGTCATGATAGATAAAAAAGAATGGGGTCACAGAGGGAGACATGGCACTCCCATCACACCCGCTATGAGCTACTGGAAAGCAAATGGAGCAGACTACACATGCATTTTCATTTTAAATATATTTATTTACATAAAAAAGGAGCAGAGAAGAGAAGATATAAGGAAAGAGTGTTTTGCAGGAAAGAGGTTAAATCTCAGTAAATCCTTTTGAAAATACAGTCTCCAGTCATCAGAGGGAGGGTTTCAGCCACCATCCTTACCGGAACCAAATGATGACTTCATTGCCCCTAGGCTCCCTTTCTTTTTTTAAGGTCTGAAATGGTGAGCTGTAGACGAGTCCATGTGCACTAATTTACTTTGTTGGTTATGGAGCTTCTCTGCCATTTTCCTCCTTTTTTTGTGGCCTAACATTCTGTTTGACAAGCGATCTACATAATTAGCTCTCTCTCTCCAGCTGAAGGTGTGCTTATTACAAAAATTAGCCGGTGGGGAGTTTGGATGGAATGAAAGCCTGTGTATTCTTGGCACTCCATGACATATGATTTGGACACCAGTGTGCTGGAAGTTATGTACTGGTTTCACCGGCAGAGGCGGGTGCACTGGCTCGTTGTGCACTGGGCTTCAACGCCAGAGCCAAGGAATGGTCACAGTTTCACATGTGCGCTTCATAATCTTGTGTATCCAGATGACTACGTCTACAGACATTGTAACACAACGGATTGCTGCAGTCACGTTTCAGTAGAGCGGAGCATGACCCTGCTGCCGACTTCACTGTTGCAAGAACAACAGGGGTTGTTCAGCTGCTGGAGCTTGTTTTTTTGCTAGCAAAACTAAACTTTTCTTGGTGTACTTAGGTGGAAAAAACAAACCTTAGCTGCCTTTTCTGGAGGCGTCTTGTTATTATACTTTTTTAATGAAAATTTTTACACGCCTTTGTTGTTGGAGCTGGAGGTGCCGTTATGCACGAAGGTTTGCCTCTGTTTGCGGGCTTCCTCTGACTGTTGTGACTTGGCATAACCCTCGTAATGCAGCAGATGAAGTGGCTATATCTCACTAACCATGCTGAACTATGATTTTATTGCATATTTGCACCATCATCAACACGAGGTTGTATCCGTTGCAATGTAACTTAGTTTGTCTACTCATGTTGAAAGGCAGATAGGCCTACATGTTTTTAAATGATGCACTGTTTTAGAAAAAGAGTACAAAGGAGGAAGACGAGATTAAACACAAGAAAGAGTAAAGCACAAGGCTCTGTTGAAACAGTATTTGCTTTGATGTGGGATTACAAGGCATGTTTAATTAAACACTGTCTGACAGGTAAACCTGTGACACAACCTGACGTGTTTAAGATCAAGCTCGTGTCACATCTCAACCACCCAGATTTACAAAAAACTGCTAAATAAAAACACACAGAGGGACATTAACGGGGGCATCGCGTCTCCATTCACACAGTTTGCATGCTCACACACCCACATGCTTACATACTCGAGGCTATTAAATATGCCAACACCTCATCTCCAATCTTCGACAGGGACAGACTGTCACAAGGTCCAGTTAAACGCACACATGCGCACACTCGGCTCCAAACAGCAGGACACAGCGAGACACAATTACCCCGAGGGCACTTAATCACGCGCATAAAAAAAATTCTGATGCAACAATTTGCAGAAGTTACAAAGACAAGGTCAATAGATGCATTGTATTCTGGGGGTATTTGAGCCTGCAGCTCACGAAATGACTTTTAATGGTGCACAAGACTCTGGCCGGAAGTAAATAGTGTGCTGTGTCACATTAGGTTGATAAAACCATGCATACAGCCCTGTGCCACACGTGGTTTCCCCAATAATTAGACCATATAAATTACATCAGAGGGCAACTCTGCTAAATAGAAAACAGAAAATTACTTTGCTTGGCTCATTTGCCAGGTTACATGGCAAAGAGCATGTCTAATGCCTGGGACCCAAGAGTTTAGGGCGCTATGATTAAGGTCATACGACACGTTACAGCAGTCATTGGCTTTTCCTGCTGATGTAAGCCTTCGCTGTGATGGAGGAGGCTTGTGGTGGTGCTAGACGCGGAGGAATCAATATTGTGGGGAAAGTAACTGGTTATCCAGCGGGCATCGGAGCGATTCTTTCACACCCTAAGTGACTTCGGATAGACTCTTTCAGGCTGCTGTTCGCCATTTTGCTCTTTAATGCAATCAGTGAGCTTTGTTAGCTCCCTACAAACCTCAGAGTTTGAAGCTTATTCCTCCTTGAGGACAAAACATTGCTCACACTGAACATGTTTCCTCCTCGATCCTGCTGCCTCCATCACCTTTGTCAGTTAGTATAAAGTTAACAATGACTTCTGATGATATCTGCTGTGAATATTATTCCACTGCTTGTCACCATTGACATTAATGTGGTCTCACTGTGGGTTTTTATACAGAGTTGAGACACACTGCACTGGTTGAGATGCTGAGCAAACATAACAGCACTCGTCTTGTTGCATGCAAAGTCATTTTTCTGCCTCCATTTGTGGCTGTATGTGAACTCTGAGGATGAAAACCAAATAAAACTCTTGGTGATGAGCTGTGTGCGGGAAGAGATCCACAGTTTTGGAGGAGGGGGAAGAAGGGGACATTAGTTATGCTAATTACCAAGATGGAGTGAAGTGAAAAGGAAGGAAAATTAAATGAAGATGAAAAAAAAAAAAAAAAAAGCAGAGCGAAAAAATTAAAGCCAGGCTCAAAGCACAAGTGAAACAGGGAGCATTCAAAATGAAACTCTCTGTTATATGACAACACACCACTTTGGTTTTGTGGCTCATCTTAAAGTGGTCACAGTGGGAAAGAATCGTGTGAAGAAAATTATCCCAGTACTGGCTCACGCACCGTATGGCAACACAGGAAACTAAAACTCTGCCCGGTGATCAATCTTGGTGCCCTACTTGTTCTCTACCGTGCACTCTTTTAGGCTGACAGGATCCTCTGGTGATGTGAGTTTAGCTATCCGAGAGCACCAATTTAGCAAATAAAATTCTGTCTCCCTGTGTGATTTCAATATAAAAGACAGTGTAATGATTTCTCTCTAGTAGCAGGAAGAAAGCGGTCGCTCCAGCCAGCTTTATCACACACAGCCTTTGTCATGTTTGTTTTATTGCAAGCTGTTTGCCTGAAGAGGCCTGGCTGCTCTCATTGATACAGTTTGTCAGACATGTTTTCAGGCACTGTTATTTTGCTTTGTTTCTAATCCTGCTCTGTGCTGCTACTGCTACTGTTAGCAGTATCAGACGCCAGTCCAGCCTGGTTCTGCAATGACGCAAAATACAATTGTCCTTTTTTTCCACTTTTTTTTTTTTTTTTTTATCAGCCTGATCATTTTGTCATGAATTTTTTTAATCATGACTTTTTTTCTGCTATCTAGATTTGTATGATGCAGATTTGAATTGACAATATAAATATTGTAAAATGTTCAAACGTAGTACCAGCTAGATGGTGATGAATAGAGTATGTACGTTGGGAAATTTTAATATAATTGGTAAACTTTTTTTCTTTTCTACTTTTCTTTTCAGGAACCGTTTCAGGCTAACATGGCCAGGATTAAAGATATGGTTAGGCTTTTGTTTTGTTCTTGTGTGTGTCGTGTCTCGTGGTGTTGCTTCTATTTCCTCTTTATGAGTTCAAATGGAAGTATTGTAAAGTCTGGTGCTTCGCTCCTGACAACCTTTACTTTACTACCCTTCTTCCGTTTCAGAGAAGAGAATCTGCAACTTTGTCCAAAAAGGCGAACAACACCTTCAACATTGTGGGAACCACCTACGCCATCAACGTCGCTAAAGACCAAGGGTTAACGACCATTTCCAAGAGCGCCACCGGACCATCGGCCAAGCACCACCACTATCTGCATAAAATGGATGACCCCTACATGGAGGCCAAGAAGTCCTACAACCGTGTCAGCAAAGTGGACAAGATATCTCGCATCATTTTCCCAGTTCTGTTTTTCATCTTCAATTTAGGCTACTGGGCCACGTACGTCAACAGGAAGCCTGCCATGATGAACGAAAACAACCCAAACTGAATTTGACCAAATGCTCGGTCTGGTTTGGTTCAGTGGGCAGACAGGTTTGCAGGAGGCAAAGTCCATTACATCTTATTGTGTGTATGTGTGTGCGTGTGTATGTGTGTGTGTGTGTGCGCGCGTGTTTCGTGTGTCTGTTTTTTCTTAAGAGTTTGATATTTTGCACGTCTGTATAGATGGAAGGCAAATTTGAACATACAATAGATTCACATAATAGTGGACCTTGGAGGGAGCACATTCTGTGTTTGTGTAGCTTTTCTTTTCTCCCCCCACACTTAGCTCTGGCCCTGGTCCCTTTCGTGAGTAACCACGTGTTCCTTTGCTGTATCTCGATTGCTTGCCGTTCTGTAGAGTAGTCAATTGTGTTCTCACTATGTTTTGACATGTTTGCGCTTTGCTTGTAATAAGTTAGAGCAAGCATGCGTTGGAGGTTTTCATTGTAGCTCATTACCAGTGATAAGGTTTTGACATATCCATCAAGTTAACGACATGCATGCACGCACACAGACACACAGTGACGCATCAAAAAAACGCCAGCAGAGCCATTCGTCGGTTGCTTTACAGTGCTACGTTAGCCGGGGGCAACCTGTATAGTTCCATAGGAACATCATTAATAATCGTCCATGTCTGGCCTTCAGCTCACGCTGAATCTCAACAGACCCAACGCAGCATCTCGAATTGCTCTCACATCCCATGAG
This sequence comes from Trachurus trachurus, assembly GCF_905171665.1. Lineage (NCBI taxonomy): Eukaryota > Metazoa > Chordata > Actinopteri > Carangiformes > Carangidae > Trachurus > Trachurus trachurus. The sequence continues at coordinate 11,501,539 of NC_139903.1, read as the reverse complement.
GATGCCTGTACATTTTCTAGTCCAGTGGCTCTTATTATTTTAACTGGCTGTGTTCAATGACAGAGAAGCTATGTGCCTTGGTGAATACACACACCATAAAGTAAAAGGCTTTGACACACTCACACTTGCATCTACAGCACGCATATGCACAAAAGGTCTGTGTGTATATTACATGCAAACACATACTGGTGTCCACAGGCTGCGTACACTGCAGTATGTGTACACTGTGCCCCGCCCACCCATGGCCCATGGACTTGGGCACCAAGTGTAAAATTGCCCATTAGTGTGGAAGGTTAACAGACCTCTGCCTGTGAAAAGATGAAGCTAAGAGATTAAAGGATCCAGCGTAGTCCAGAACAATTATCATGTGCATTTATGTTTTGGCTCATAGGGTGTCCCCTCCATGAGCCAAGCAGTCACAACAAAACTACCACCATTACCTCAGACTGAAGTTGAATTCTGACTCACAGATTATTGTATGTTTTCCATGGAAATGCAAGTAACACAGATGTTTTATATGTGGAATCATACCAACACTCTTGTGGGCAGGCACCCTGGTGCCTTTACTGCTTTACTGTTTTCTCTGCATCACTCATGTAGTTGTTCAGCTCCATTATGATTTTTTTGCATTCCTGCCTCGTCATTAACAAGAGTTTGGTTCTTCTTGTACCTTTGCCCTTTTGTACTTGACTGTGTAGAGTATTGGTACTGACTTGATTGTCTACATATGCTAAACTGTTTTTGTGTTTTGTCGTAGACAACAAGGGCCAATATTTCAGTCACACTGTATTTCTAAACAAATCTCAGAGACATCAACACTGGAGATTTTCACAAAGCAAAATACTGTGAAATTGAAAGAAAATGCCTGAATTCTCTGTTAAAATTACCTTATTTTGATCACGCCAGGGGCGGTGTTTAGCTCAGTTGGTAGAGCACCCGCCCCATGTATTGAGGCTATTCAATCACACCAAATGTGATTATTTTGAGATGGATATGAAGTTGAAAGTCAAAATTGTGGTAAATGTCTCTAACTTTAGTTTTCTCTTTGTTTAGTGACATCTTTAACAGATGTTGTGATCATATTTGTTGCCTTTTTTTGCCAGATGCACTCTGGATATTTTTGCATTATAATCTAATTATGGACTCTGACAACCATTGTACATTAAACCCCAACGTGAAGTGGATCTCCTCAAACTGTATCTTCAGTGGTAAGCTTAGGAGAATGAGTGAATTGTGTTGTGGTCTCTCTAAAGATGTGTTAACACAAACCATGTACAATGTATCAGTCATAGGTTAATGCATGACAATCTGTACACGTGTATGTCTGCAACCCCCAATAATGGTGTTTGTCACACTGAAATAGGGCTTAGTATCAATGTTTCTGTAGTTCATCCCAGTTACTCATCAATTTCCTCCTCATAGCTGCAGCAGCATCTGCATAAACACACTTATACTGCAATTATTTGTGCATATTGATGTGTTGCTGATAATTTACGGCTGGTTCTGAAAGTGTTTTTACCCTCATCTGGTAGTCAGAGATTTTAGGCTTAATTCAGCATACAAACACACACCCACGCAAACACACTGCTGAGCTGGTACTACATCCATCTAATCTCAGTTACAAACATTAGCAAAGGGAATCAGTTTGCATACAACTATGAAGATGTACGATTACACTAACTACAGTTTAGTTACAGAAAACACATTCAGTTTAAAACTGCCTGTTCAGCTGTACAATGACAAACTGACGGGTTAATATCATGTTTTGTTGTTATTAATTCATTTTGATTGAATTCTGTGAATGAAAACAGTCTCACCAACTTTACTCTTGCAGTAATTTTTTTTGTAATAATTTAGCAACCTTGAGGTGGGGAGTTTAACCATTATATCCCAAAACACATCTCAAAAGATTTGTTATTCATTTCAGCCTTGTTCAAGGCTTGAACAACTCCTGGAAAACCATTTTCATATTCAAACAATACTTTTTAAAATTCAAGCAACACACTGACAGGATGAACCACGACCATATTATCTCATTTTATAGTCACATAATATTTACAGGAAACTGACTTTTTCAACTCAAAGTGAGGCTTTCTGTGTCATATTCAAACTCGATTTTTAACATTTTGTCTCAAACAAACTGATTCATGATACACATCTGCTGTGGGATTTTAAGGCCTGCTGGCTGCTGCTAATTCAGGATCTGATGACACACAGCACTAATGTTTATGTATGATTGCTCTGAGTAATGTGATCAAGGTACTTTACTAAGTAGTCCTACGCAGCAGCCGCTGAGTATTTGAACAGGACTTGTGAAAGAACTTGCCTCAAAGACAGTCACGGATATCATCAACATGCCCACTAACCTTAATTAAGCCTATTCAGATCAGTACGTCATAAGGTCATAATCATAAATCTAGTTCATAAGCTCCATTTGTGATGTGACACTGAATGTTGACTACATAATAATTCCTTATGATGATGATGATCTTATGATACCTTTTTCCGTGTGTCTGGGCCTTAGATGACCAGTTTGATTTTTTTGTCAGCACGATATGCAAGATTATCTTTTGCACACAGTTCTACATCTGTCTGTGGGTAGCAAAAATAGGGGAAAACACTTCCAGAGCCACAGCCACATCCTCTGCAGTCCAAAGATGAACTACAGTAGAATATGTCATCCTAACTGCTCCGAATGACTGAATGACAGAAAAAAGATGAAGTAGTGCAAAACTAAAAGATGACTGACCATCTTTGAATGAATTGAAGGCGAGTGCAAGTGGCATATATGGATAAGAGTTTGTGGTCATTTTAGATTTCGGGTTTTTTGTTTTGTTTTGTTTTTTAAACATCTTCACTCCTGAGGGTTTGTGATAAACATAACTCTGCTGCATTGTTGCCATTTAAGTTTGGTTGTGTGATTGTGTTTTTATGTGCTAAATCTTTTCCTCACAGGGCCAGAGTTAACTTCAGCAAAAACATGTCACCCTATAAGATACAGTATATTAAGAGTATATTATATGAATATATTTATGCTATTCAGTACAGCATTAAATATTATGTTTTATACGACATAACCTCTACAGCATTGACGCAAATCTCTTGATGGGTAGAAAGCCGTAGACAAATAGATTAACTAAACAAATTATTAAACTAAGTGGCAACAATTCTAATTGCTCAGAAAAGTGTTACTAAGTCGTGAATTTGTAGATATTGTGAAATCAATTCCAATAGTTTTTGTGAATATTGATATGTCACGTCATTTATTTTTACATCTGATAAGTACTGCTGTCTTACATTCAGCTCTGTAACACTACGTGTTATGGTATTTTAAAGACGTACAGTAGAGATAATATTCATCAAGCTTCTTACAAGATCAGTACCTTGTGTGCACTTTTCAAACCTAACTGTGAATTAGCAGCTGTCTGCAAACAGGAGTTGGACACACCTGTGTACTCTACTGCAATTTCACTGCATGTCCCTTCGCATTGAGATCTCAAAGACTTCCTACACAAAGACAGCTCCAGGAAATAAGTGGACTCTGTGTTTTTGTTGGGAGGTTGCTCTCTATATGCTCAGTGACTGGACTCTGTATGTTGCCCTCTCTCGTTCATGTGCTTACTGTATGAGATGTAGCAATTGGAAATGGGGATTAAAAAGGACGTTGCATTTTATCTCGGAGCCTTTCTTGGTGTTATCAAGCCACAAAAAAGGTGAACTCGTCTGATATTCCTTTGGAAGCTATTGTGTTTTTGCCTCATTTCTTGTGTCATTGTTTAAGGAGTGCATGCCACCATTTAGTTTTTAGTGTCTTCACTTTGATCAGTTCTGAGGAAAACCAACAGGACAGTGTGAAGACATCCTACAGTGAACAAAACACATTGGACAATTTTCAAAATCAAAGCACAGCCACTCGCAATATTGACGAGTCGACTACTCACCCATCACAAAACAGACCAAGTTAACAAGAACAAAGCATATTGGAAACTAACCACTAGTGAACCAATTAATTCCTGCTAGTAGTCAATTGTTCAAGTAAGGGCCTGAAATGGCCAAAACGTGTTATTCCCAGAGGCAAGGATCAGGATTTATGAATTTACTTTGCCTATGAAAGCTGCTGATGCACACACAGTGAATTAACAGCAACACTGTACTTTTGCTGAGCCTCACGTGCAAACATGTATTAAGGAGCTGTTGGTCTTTGGCTGCAACAGTTCATCCATTTAACCTCATATAGGTAAAAACAGCAAATCCTTAAAGCCCCCCTTGTACAGGAAAACTGCCAAAAATACCCAACAAGCTTTGCTTTTTGTACCATCAATAACATCAAAATCATCGCTAAAGCTGAGATTGAACTGAGATGGAATCAGAAAAAAAGAAAGGATCTATGATTCATAGCAATTGTCTATACAGAGCAATGAACAAAGCAAATGGGTTTCACAGTTTTACAGTACTGTAAATAAACAAGGCTGTGCTGCAATCTACGAACTTTGAAGGTTACTGTAACTGTCTGGCCCCAGTCCAGTCCTGGCTGCCCTGTAGGTGCCTTCATCTGCACAGGAAAGCCATTATGTTTAAAGCTACACTTCATTTTTCTCAGCACGCCAGGGAAAATTAGCTTTCTAAAGCCCCCTGCGTGGACATAAAGTTGTTTGCTTGCTTATGGTATGCTCTGATGAATGAAAAAATCCATTGCACATTTGGTGGCTATTGTTCATACTATCTTTAAGACCACAGACTTCTTTGTGAACGATAACTACATACTTTGACAGTTTGATCACAGGAAGACTTGAACACATTCATATTTAGTTGGACTTAAAACCATCTTCTACAAGGATATTAGCTCTAATCATTTAAGTTACAAAGTTATAAAAACCAAAAATTAATAATTTAGTCGGTAGGTGTTAAGCTACAGTAGAAACAGCAATAGCAAAAACATACTAGTTATGAGGTAGTGTAACACATGTAACATGAATCAATGAATATGTTAAAAATCTGTGTGAAGTAGGCTACTTGACTGAAACAATCAGTGACAAACCACCTGACAAATGTACAGTTTGTTTTTACATAAGCAGAAACCTGACATCACAGGATGCCTGCTTCATTTCAAGAAATGCCAAGTGCAAATGCAAGTCACCAGTGCAAATGCAACTGTTAGTTACTCTTCAACTTGGTGATTATAGCAAAACAACAGACTCTAAGCGTCTGTGTGATTCTCTCTGAGATGCTAGTATTATGAAGAAGGGGATTCACAGTGTTTACACTGGCCCTCTTGATGAAAACAGAACGGAGGAAGATGCTGTCTTATCTACACTTAATCATGTCAGTGGTGCAGGGCAGCTCAGACATAAAATATGTTCCCCATTTGTTTTCCACAGTTAACTGTGTCCACCTTTTTATTACTGAGGTTTATTTCCAGGGTTACTGACAAATCGTCTCCATCCGTTTGGTAAGGAACTGCTGTTCTTTACAGTGAATAAAGACAATAAAAGACAAGTCCTGTCACGTGTCTGTTAGTGTGACTGCGTGTTTGGGAAAATACACTGCTGATCTGAGTTAATGAAAAACATTACAGAGAATACCGAAGCTCCGAGCAATAGTCTGGTCCACCAAAATGCCACTCAGGGAGTCTTAAATCTCTCAGCCATGCGGCTCTGCACAGGGAACATCACTGTTACACTGCAGACAGCTGGGGGGCACTTGTGATAATAGTTCAAAGGGTGCATAAACATTTCAGTTCAATAACTCACATGGAAGAGATTTACATGAATGCAGGTTATACAAGGTTATTGCATGTAAGCCCTGAACTTGTCACTTCCTGTGAGCAAACATGCCATCGGGAGCAGCACAGCAGAAACTGAGTGACAATAATGAACTCCACCACACCAGAAACACATTAGACACCCAATGCCAGATTATCTAGAATCCATTAAGAGACGGCCGGCACCATCTGCCATGTGGCCATTACCTGAAAAAAATAACCTCTGATAATTGAGAACTCAGCAATCTAGTTTGAAACAAGTAAACACATGCTTGCTACTGCATGCAACAGATCTTTATTAACCATAGCACATTCAACTTAAATGGTTGAAGAAAATTATCTGTATGTAATGCAGTGTTGTAAAGCAATTGATGACTATATAGGTACATGGGGTACCTAGAGTTTAAGCTGCCAACAAGCGCAGCAAAGCGTAGGAGCAGCATAAACTGTAAGTAGGACATTCAGCAATTTAGATGTAATTATGATATAAGGAAAACAGTAAATTAAGCTGTCACATCAGCCTGTTACCTTGAGCCCTAAGACTGAGCCGATTATGCAGGCTAGAAACTATGAATGGGACAGCCTTGTTTGAGGTCAACATGACAACAGAAAAATAATTAGCTACCTAAGTCAATGATTAGTCACATTTACATGTAGAAGTTCTACTGGAGACATTTTCTAAGGCAAAACCACTAATCATCAACAACAACCTAAAACAGAACATAGCCACAATCCAATAAGACATGAAACATCTTGGTTATGTTGAAGTCAAACATTGAGTAACCATGAAGGCATCATTATGCATTATGCACCTGTCACCCAAAAACCACAGGAATACACTACATTAACCTCTTTAACAGTAAAACCCAATGCAACCACAGCACATGCCAGCATTTACCTAAATATTAGGCACACATCAAAGTGACCATAAGATCTGTAGTAGCACAGAAACAACCAACGGACTCGAAGGCCATTTTGTCACGTCATAAACAAGCTGAATAGAGAAATAGCACCAAACTTTTTAGCTGACCTGTTTGTTGAAGTGAAGCTGTGATACTCGACGTCGACGTTCACAAAGGACATGTTCTTCAGGCAGAGTCGCCTTGGTCCCAGACTGAAGACGAAACAAGAAGATTCTTCCTCCAGTTCGAACTCCATGAACAAGGACGACAGGTGAGCATCATCCGGGGTCTTTAGAGCAGCAAACCCGTCCTGGAGATACGGTCGTTGAAATGTGAGCAAACCACCCAAAACTGGCAAAATTAGCTAACCGTGCTGTAGGCCTACAGGCCAACGTTCGGACTCGAACAAACCGGAACAAACACACATTCTGTTCTAATCTAGCACTTCCTTCTAGAATGTCTAGCATTCTAAGAACAGCATACGCAACAAGCTAAGGTTAGCATGAGTTCAATTCCAGTGAACAGGCCGCCAAGGCCTCGTGTGACCGGTCAAAGAAAAAAACCACAGGTGTTTCTAATGACAACGTAATTAAAGGTGGCGCGACTGCATCCCAGTAGCCACTCCCAGGAGACCATATATGGAATGCAGTCATCCTTAAATTTATAACTAACAGCCGTGATTTTACTGTCAAATTTCGAAAACAAATGAAGAAGATTACTATTTTTTCACATTTGACTTCAGAGGGATTTTCTCTTATTCATAGGTACTCTTGTTCATTATTATTTTTTTATTTAGACATCTAGACTTTTCCCTCTGGTAGTTAGGCTACAGACAGATTACTCCAACAAGTGGTCAGAAAATTTCCTTCAGAAGTATTATTTATTTATTTAAAGAAAAAAAATTGATTGTCAGTTGACAAAATTAATTTGCACTGCCAAGTCTGTTAAAGTCTAAATGGAATAGACTGAAATTTGAATAAACTGCCGCCATTGTGCACCAACATCCTCAAATATGTGAGAAGAACATCAGTTCAAGGCATTAAAAGATGTTTCTTAGCCTATCTGGTAAATATTGTAGTAATTTGATAATGTAATTAGTAATTTCTGTCAGTCTGGTCTCTTGCTAATTTAATTTTAATGTAAAATGCATCCGACTAAGCCCATCAAGTAAAGTAATATTAATAAAAGCATGTCTAACACTTTCCATAGCACAGGCCATTTTGAAATACTTTATAAATGCAAGTGGGAGTGTGAATAACATAGCCTACTACAGATAGCCTATTGCATCAACGTGAGCTGACATTTAATGAGTCAGTCATCTTGAAACATTTCTCAGCTTCTAAAAAGCCTTACCTTTATGTCCATGATGTCTCTGACAGGCAAAGGCACTATTATTATCCTGAATGCTGCCCATGTAGCAATGCAATGCACCGCCTTTCACAATTCAACCCTTTATGGCAGTTTTTCCACAGTATCAACTCTGATTGTTCACTACTTCTTTGCACGTATCCATTTCTGCCAATCAGGTGATTATATTACCAGGATACATATCCCAATTGTGCATGATCCATTTAAACAATTTAGTCTTTTAGCTAAATCCAGTGGACGGACCAGTGGATGTAGGCTACATGACTTAAACTATGCTTGCTCATGGTGGGATTGTTGGGTCTCTGTCAATAATATACAGTCTAGACCTCCTCTGTGTAAAAAAAAATGCCCTCAGATAACTTCTGTCATAATAAACAAAAATGTACTTGACTGGACTTGACATGATTCATTCAGCCACTTGTCATTTGGACAAATGAAAAAACCCTTTCCTCTGCCCAAGAGCAGATTCAGGGTCCGTGTTGGATGTTCCCAATGATACAGTCTGTTTAAAACACACTGGAAATGCCCTGCTAAAAACTTCATTACTAATTAATTGTTGGCACCAAAAGTTACATTAATGAAGAAGTTGTCCCAGACATTCAGCAGACAGCTTCTCTCATACATATTTACCTCTTGAATAACTTTAGTACAGTTAGTGTCAACAGGTCAGTAGCCCATATCACAAAATAATGGTGTGCATCACATTCACTTCTTGTGTGGTTTATTTTGTCCTTTTCCACAGATGTTCCATACCCATGTGCTGTTGACATTATGGTCTAATATGTAGTGTGAAACTGGACTATCTTGTTATTTTCCCGCTAGGGCTCTCCTACTTTGATGACACCTTGTAATTTAGAGCTCGCCTCCTCTACCAAACCTCAGCTCAGCTTGGCAGTTTTTTTTATGGAAGGAGATACCACTTGCCCCAAGTGCTTGCTGCTTTTCTGCGATTAGTTCAGGTACTAGAGGCCTCCAGGCAACTACTTTGCCTGAAGGGTTTGTTAAGAGCAGGCTTTTGTAGCTTTGTTGTTAATTAGGTTGCTTGTTTGTGTTCTAGTGAAAATAACACTTGAATTGTCTGCATCCATGTTTGCTTTCTGCGGCTACACATGTGGTTAGATTACTTATATTTAATGAAGAGTATGTTTTCATTTGGAAGTGCAATCAACTCACTGAAAACCTTACTAACTAGGTAGTACTAACTGTGTCAATTGAGTCATATGTCTTCCAGTGGCCAAAGGGGAAAGGGGCTATTAAAAGTTTTGATATTTCTGCTTATCTTTTTTTTTCCCATGTATTTTTATTGGGCATTTATAATACAGACATACAAACATAATAATTACAGAACATGTGAACAAAGACAACAGAAACAGAACATTACAGGTTGACAGAAAAAATAAATAAAACCCACCCCCCCACCCACTGGAGAAGACCCGCATGGAAAATATCACGAGAACCCTGCTAGCATAGAAGACCGAATATTAAGATGGGTTCGTATTAGCAAGGTACTGTATAAGAGGTTGCCAAGTTGCGTCAAAATGCTGGAGTCTGTCTTTCAGGACATATCTTATTCTTTCCAGATGGAGTGTACTAGTTAATTCCTCCAACCACATCTTTGATGTCGGTGCTTTTTCACTCTTCCATAATAGAAGAATATTTTTCTTCGCTATTATAAGACCATATGAAATAAAGCATTGTTGTGCTTTGCTTAATTTTTTAAAGGTTTCAGACACCCCGAGAATAATAAGTAAGGGTTCTGGCTTTATCACAAACCTCATAACCTTGGACATTATATCAAAAACACCAGCCCAGAAAGAGTAAATTTTGGGGCATAGTACATAACTATGTAGATGGGTTGCAATGGAAGCTTTGCATTTATCACACATAGGTGATACTTCTGGATATATGTTATGTAATTTTTCCTTTGAGAAGTGGAGCATGTGTATAATTTTAAATTGGATAAGACAGTGTCTTGTACTGTGTGAACAGGTGCTGATCTTCTCAAGGGCTCTGTCCCATAGATCATCTGTTATCGGTTCGCCAAATTCTTTCTCCCATTTGCTTTTATGCATATGGGCAGGGGGAGGACTTAATGACAGGAGATTATTATAGATACGAGTTATCAATTTAGGTTCATTTATTGGCAATTTCAGACAGTCATCTATTAATGTTTTTGGTTCGGTCTGAAAATCCTCCAAGTGTTTACGTATATAATCTCTGATTTGCAGATATTGAAAGAAATTATTATTTTCCAATCCAAATTTCCGCTGTAATTGAGAAAACGAGGCAAATACACCTTGTATATACAGATCTCTAACACATTTAATACCTTTCTGATTCCACTTAGAGAAGGCTCCACCCAGACCAGACGGGACAAAAGTGGGGTTTCTATCTATGGGTAATGCAGAAGATATGTTTTTTAAATTATGACTGGATTTGATTTGTTTCCAGATACAAATCATGTTATGAATAATAGGATTGTTGTTATATAATAACCTACTGATCTTAGTTGGCGATAGTAGAATTGTAGCCAGTGAATATGGATAACATTCCTCCTGTTCCATCAGTAGCCAATTAGGTGGGGACTTTGTGGTGTTTAGCCAAAAAATAAAAGTCTTAATCGCTGAGGCCCAGTAATAAAACAAAAAATTTGGGAGTGCTAATCCTCCTGCAGATTTAGGCCTACAGAGATATTTTTTACCTATTCTGGGAGCTTTGTGTCCCCACAAAAATGGAGTAATTAAAGAGTCTAATTGTTTAAAAAATGTCTTTTTAAGGAATATTGGGATATTTTGAAATAGATATAACAACTGTGGGATATTGCTGCTTATCTAACATTAGCATCAACAGTTATTTATTTACCCATCTAGAAGCGATATTAAAAGTTCAGCATCAACCTTCATTCTGTTACTCAATGTAGTGAAAATGTTTACTCGTCCTTATCTAATAATTTCCACTTCCTAAATTAGCATGCTAACCAGCTAGCCTTGGCACATCTTGTCGCTTTTTACTACCAACTCACTGTAGTCTGTAATCTACATCTGAAAGATAAAGTGCTGCTCAGAGGACATATTGTTACTTTCTGCTTTGCAAACACAATAAAGGCCGAAACCCTTGTCCCCAACAGCACCTGTTCCCACAAAGAATCCACATTCAGCGGCAGAGGAATTAGCAATTCAATTCAATTCAATTAGCTCCTTTAATTGCACCATCATTTCGGTTCAGGATTTCAAGGATTTAACCTCAGAAAACTCAGTTCAGACCATTCAATATGGATTTACAACACCTGCAGTTATTACACTGAGAGCAGGGCAGTGTATTTGCATTGTATGAACCAGACTGAAAATTAATTTGTCCTGAATCAATGATTCATTGGATGTCCTGATTGTTTAGAGCTTCAACTGTGTAACAGTGAAGTTCAGGATTTTAATATGAGTTTCACCGCACACAGTTTTGCAATAAATTAAATGACCAAAATAATCTGTATAAAAGGAAACAGTTGTTCTAAATGTTTTTTTTACAGGGAGCCACTCTCCAGTAGTTTTGATGGTTGTCATTTTATCTGCCGGTTAAGAGAGAGCCTCTTAATCTTTGATGATTCCCAAGCATACAAGAGCAGACCGAGTCTAAACATTACAATGAGGCAATTCATCTGCCTTTCGGTTCTGACTGCACTCTGCTGCTGCAAAGGCCGCATGACTTCAGACTATGAATGACTAACAAATGGGTTAGGAAATAAATATATTATGACCAGAAGAAAACTTTAACTCGGAGAAAAGTTTATTTGCGTACTTTTTTGCCTTCAATTAGCAGGAGACATGGGTTACATTACATGGGCATCAGTGGAACATCAGATTATTGCTGTTGTAATGTCACAGTTACGGTTACAGCTAAAGCTGCTGCAAAATACAGTGTATTCATTATTTGTGAAACACAGGACAGACATTACATGACTTGACTCTTGAAACCTCTGCAATTATTTAACATTTTCTCTACAAAGTGTACCTGGTTTAGTATCACTGAGTTTAAACAGACTCTCTCGAAGCAGTGCAGCTGAACGGGGAAGTGATTAAAAAATCTGCGTCTTTGCTGCGTTACTGTATCTCCTTAAAATTCTACCCATGATTTTCAGCTTGGTTTCGCATAGATTAGAGAGTTAAAATTGACTATGCTGGCATGTTTCTCTATAGCTGTTAGCACACTTGACAGTCGTGGTACATTAGATTAGCTGTGGCGTGGAAAGCTCAGATGCCCTGCAGTCAGTGTGGGGTATCCTCGTGAAGGAAGCCACTCAACAGCTGTACTTGTCCTTGGGAAGATAACCTAGTAAAAAGCAGTAGGGATAAAGAGGCAGAGGAGAAATTTTATAAAGGTGATGAGAGAAAATGAAATACAGCATATTGTAGGTAATAAGAAAATGGACTGGTCCTGAATTTTAATATTTCCAGCTCCTTGTGTGGCTTATTGGAATGGCTGGAGGATTCGATTGCAATAAGATGAATTGCATTAACATATAATTCAGACATATAGCTTTCTTCTTTTCCCACACGGCAGACATATTGGTCTTTGCCGGGTCACTGTTTGGATTGCTTCTCTGCTCTGTCTGACGTTTTTGTTTTACAGATTCTATTGTGCCTCAGTGAGCTATGCACAAATTTCACTTCTGACGGTGCCAACCTCTTCGGTTTAGGTTTTATTGTCTGTGTGCCTAAAGTCAGCCCGCATCACATCTCCTGAGATGGTACCCTGACATACTTACCCATTCAACTCACTTCCTCAAAGCCCCCCCCCCCCTGCCTTACATCCCCCAGGAGATGCATGGATGAGCAAGCTTATTCTCCTCGTGGGGTGTTCCCCATGCATGACTGATGTTTAGATTAATATCCTTGACTGATTCCTGCTCTGCGGTGAGGAGAGGAGCAGGCCTATCAGAACACAGCCACCCCCCCAGGAGTCCATTGATTTTCGCACCATTCTGACAAACATAGACCTCCTAGACCCACAAAATATTTTATCTGTTGTCCATTTAGATGCCATCTCCTCGGGGCCTAGCTGCCCACATCTGCATTTGTAGAAGAGCTCTTCTTGTCCTTCACCTCTAAAAACTAAGCGTGCTTTTATGATAACCACATCCTCTTTAAAGTTTGATATATAGATGCATTTGATATGAATGAAGAAAATATACGCAGATATAAATGTGACTGCTTCAAACTCCCTCTCTTTTATTTTGTAATTTGGAAGCTTAACACAGCTGCAAAACAAATCTTCCTTCTGTCCGCACAGTGAAATGATTTAATCAATATTTAATCAAGTATATGACTCAACAGGCCTGAATTAAATAAAAGCAATAAGAAGAACCTTAAGAAATAAATGTTGACAAAAATATCAGCACGTCCACTTACGTTAAACTATAATGATATGCAATGATTTTGATGTAATGTGGCTTCTTACTGTGGTTTATCAGCTGCACAGTGTCCATTTGGCTCCAACCTATGGTGTTTGCAATGTGAAAATGATTCAGACTATAGCAATAAAGTAGTTTGCAGCTTCTCATATTAGCGCACATTAAACAGCTAAGAGCCAGAGCCATTTAAACAATTGGTCCAAGAAGGTTAGGGTTTGCAATAAAGTGACGCTTTTTCCAACATCCTCCAAAAAGCCTTATGTGCACTGAATGCTAAAATCCAAACCGTTAAGAAAAATGGTAATATCGCCCCCTGCTGACACTGGCTGAAAGAGGTTAGAAAGAGTGCTGATGGGCTGATTCAAATTCAAAAAGAAAATTCATTTTATGAGGATAGTGATGTGTGTGTTCGGTTTCATCCCTCGTGTAGGTATAATCTTATGGTACAGAACAGCACAAACATTACAAACAGCAGTGACAAGTGTGATACAGGATTGTGTGCATCTCTCACTCTCTCAGTCTCAGTTTGTGTCAGATATAATCCATTTTTATATTTGAACAAGGGGTTGATTCAGTTGTGACAACACTTTGCTTATAATTTTTGCATCACGGAGAGCCAGAGAGTCAAACCAGCTTTGAATCCTGAAGCTTTGGTTTGACTTGGAGCTTAAAAACTGACATACAGTTCTGTTTGAGCTTAAGTTTTTTCTTTTCCTGGAACAATTTGTCTTTATTATAGATGTACAAATCAGTCTACAGCCAATGACCTAACCCAAATATTACTGCAGCATTGAAGGGGCACAGGGATAAATGACAATTAGAGCCTGAAATTGGCCCTAGACAAAGACTAGTGGGGATGTGAGGAAGATCTTATTCAACGTTGCAAAATAAATCAAAAAAAGCACAAAAGCAAAACAATAAAAATCTATATTATCATAAGACTGTGGAGTATGACAAATATATCATTTGCATACGGTAGCAGAGTCACACAAATCCCATCTGACATATGGGTACAGCTACGAATGGATTTTGGAGAATAAATAATAAAAATGATGTATTCCTCCCCGTAGAGAACCGAAGCTAATGTTCAAAATGACAGCTTTTTGGTGGAAAGAGCTGTTGACTATATTCATATCTCTCCCTAGGCAGTCATCCTCTGCTTTCAGTGTTTTCTGACAAATTAGCCTTGAACCTACATTGGCAAACTTCAAGTACATTAAAAAGCTGAAGCTGTGCTGCTGTTTTCCCTCCACATCCAGCTGCTCTTCCTCAGCCCTCTCAAGTCTCCCAACTAATTGGCCTCTTTCCACCAGACAGCATCTCGAGCCAGGAGACCAGCTCACTTTTTATCCCTCAGGATCACGTGCTGAGAGGCCAGTTGACCTTCCTTCTGCCCCTCTCCACATCATGAAGAGAAGCCTGGACTTTACAGCCAACACAGGCTTGTAAACCGAGTCAGAGTATTTTCTCTTATGGGAGTTGGAGAACATGCTGTGTTACCCTTTTAAAAATGTTGAAAATGGGTTCAGTTTTGTTTTTCTGGGCGGTAAGCGGTGGGCAGGAGTCTGCTGATGTGACAGTTTCCTTATCAAAAGTCAGCGGGCCCCTCGAGCTCCTGAGTGGAGGCCTGACTCACCCCAGCATCTGAGCACCTCTCTCTTCCATGCTGATGATTGTTATTATATTTTATTGTGGCTTCTTTGTTATAATAAAAATATTCATTCAAAATAGTCAGTCAAAATCACTCACTTATGATTAGTCAGATCAAGTCAGCGCTCATGGTGATGCACGGTGAAATATTGTACATCTGCATCTTAAATAGAATTCAGTGTGAATATTAGTCACATCTTGAAAAAACAACATTGCAGTAATTAGTCACAGACTGTAGAGGACTGAGTAAACACTGTCATCATCATTCCCATATTGTATAAAGTTAAAAAAAAAAAAAAAAAACATGTTGTTTTATGGATGAAATAACTAACAGATTTGACATTTACTTGACAGTTATTTTACATCAGACCGCAGGTACAACCAAACCAGAATGCCGTGTATTCCCTTTCTGTGCACCGTTAAGGAATTCTGGCCACAATTACAACACTTCACCACAGTCATTTGCAGTCAGACTGACAGGCCTGCTTTAAAATGAGCCCTGCACCACACTGAGTGCTACACACATATGCAGCCCTACACTAATGGAATTATGTCAGTGTGTGGTTATCTCAAAACCAAGCACTGGCCAACCAAAGCAGGCGCTGTGTGAGGAACATTAGCTGCAGCCCAATGCTTTTTCACTTGTCCTCTTTTTTCCCCTCATGAGTCCATGTCAGGCGAATTCCCTACAACCTTGTTTAATCCACCAGTTACAACATCCTTTTGCATGTTTGTGAAAAATATGTTCCATACTGAAATGCATCCAAAACCAATTAGAGTGCAAAGTACATATGGCAACCCCTTGGCTATGATAGAAACACAATGCCAACCGACCATGGAGGAAATTGGCTCACAAATGGCTCCTTTGTGTTGCAAGTACTTCACACGTCCCTTATTATCTCCACACATCATGAAGTAAATTCAAAGGAAATATTTCAGTCCAAATCACACAGCCTTCAAACTACTGAGGCCCTTGATCATTTTTGTCCGTATTTTTTTTTTCCAGATATATGTGTTGTAATAACCCCAAGTTTTAATGAATTTGGAAGTACAGTTGAAAAGACTTACCAAGTGGAAGAGCGACAGGTTAATCAATAGCCACGGTGGAGGCTGTTTTCTTCCAAAAGTAATGACAGTAATGAAGGTATCCCACAGTTACCAGTTCTTTAATTGACTAATCATTTACTGGAACATAATTACAGCAAATCATGCATGATGACAAAAATAGTTGCGATTAATTTTTGGTCTAACGTTTTTATTACAATAAAATGGTCAAAATGTGTATTGATGATGGCACTAAAGCTTCCCACATTTGGAACTATCAGCATGCACAAAAAGTGTTTGAAACTAATGTTTTATAACTTCACTTTCCAGTAATACCATCACCATAATTAAAGCGAACAACTCAAGAAGAATTTAGGGCCATTAAAAAAAAAAAAGTCTGAACTTTAACTGTGCAACAAACAGATGTCATTGTGATGGGGAGAAGACACACTGCTGTATATGTTTCAGTAACACAATGGATAAAACCTTTCATGCAAATGTGGTTGTAGTTGCCACCTTAATGCACTTAATGCATCACAATAAACATTGCACTGAATTATGTCAAGTGGCTGATAATCAGTCATTCAGAAAATTTAGGTTGTGGGATGAAAATCATTGCATAGACTAATTCTGCTCAGTCACAAAACACCAACAGTGACTTATCAATAAAATTGCTGTTATAATACAGTTTCTCATGACGTGAATGGGAAGCAAATTAAAAAATAATACTCATCTGGCTAATTTGGAGTCCATATTCTGATAAAGCAGTGGAGGTTTAGAGAAGAAACATTTCAAAGTCTGCTTGAACATAACAGGACTAGTGGGTCTGAGTTTTCCTGAACGCACCACCCCTACGCAACACATGTATTCATGTATTGGTTGATAGGCGTCCTTGGTTTTATGGGCGTGTCTGTGCCCGCAGATTTGACTGTCAGGCAGTTGAAGCGATATAAGAAATTAATGAGTTTATCACCATTTGATTACTATTTGAACAGTCGATAAAAGTCTGTAATATCATCAGGGAATATAACCAGCATTACTTGCCGCGATGACCGTTACAGCAAGTCAAGTGGGAAGCTAGAGGGCCATGCTTGTGTATTTTATTCATTTATTTATTTTTATTTGTTCGAGCCAAGGTAATTTCACGACTTTTCCCAATATAAATATACCACTTTCTTATTCCCATGGTTGGAGAGGAGCAGGAAGATACATCTTGCCGCTTGCTTAATAGCTACATAATTATTCTGAAATAATCTATCAATCACTGTGCAAAAGTCTTACAATAAAGTAAACAGAAACATAACAAACCAACACAGTTTCAATCTGGCATGTTTGCAGTAATAAAAAATAGTTTGTGAGTCATGAATTACTTTTGTCATAAGTTCTGATTTATTTATTCATCTATTTTAGCATTTTCCTGAATTGGAATATAGTATTTGTACAGGTCTTGAGATAATTACATTAAGAAATACACAGTTTGACTCCAACTACAGAGATGTGCACATCTGTTTTAAAGTCATTTGTCGCCATAGAAACGGCGGTGAGCGAGCCTGACAGATTAAACTCGGGGCAACAAAAGTTACGCGCTGCTGTGTCCGCTGGCTTCACTTCAGCAAAGGTGGGTTTGGTTTGTGTAGCTAAAGCTAAGCTAACCGAGCTAACCTCTCCTATCCGGTGTCGGCGCCGCTGCTAAAAAAACTCAACATCCGGCAAACTGGTGTTGTTGCGTGAGGAAACAAGAGAGGAGGGCACGTAACTTAGCCGCTATCGTGCTCGCTCACTTTGCTGAAATTCACATGTAATGATGCCCGACGCCAGCTTGAGTGCTGCTCACGTTTAGCTAGCGTAGTTTGCTAATAGTGTGAGAGACGTGATGGAAAAGATTGGCACCACGACCAGCAGCAGCAGCAGCAGTAAATATTGGTAGTCATTTAGTCCTCCTCCTCCTCCTCCTGCTGCTGGTTGAAGTTCCTCATCCGCCTGTGTGTGTGTGTGCGTGTGTGTGTGTGTGTGGATGAGGCAGAGTCACAACTAGCTACAACAACACCACACAAGTGGATGAGATACATGACAACTCCCGAACCACGAGACGAGCCACGAAAGGGAAATCTTGCAGTTCATGTTTCGCCAAGAAGAAGTCGGTGTGACGTCTTTTATTCCGTCTTGTTCGTATCTTTTCCAACACGAGAAGAGGAACATGTCCAGATATAACATATACAGCCTGTTGGACTGGATCTACGGCGGGGTGGACCCCAAGTTTGAGGGCAACGGGGGCCCCGAGTGCGCCGCTTTCCTGGCGCCCCAGCAGCGGCTCAGCGAAAGTCTGGTCATAGTCCTCGTCTCCCTGGTGGAGATCTGCGTGGCGCTGAGGAGGATCAACCTGTCCAAAGAGCTCAAAGTGGTGGGGAGGGACTGCATCAGGGCGAAAGAGGACAGTCTGGGCAAGAACCTGTTGCTGGTTGCCCTCTGCATGACTTTCGGAGTGGAGGTTGGCTTCAAGTTCGCCACCAAGACGGTGATATATCTGCTCAACCCGTGCCATGTCATGACCATGGTTCAGGTGAGGGTGAAGGCCAGACACAAGTTTGTTTGTTTTATATACTACATGTTTTTATTTTTTAATGTACACACTCAGAAATGTGAGAGCAACTCCCTTAATGTATCTGAAAGCATATTTGTATCTACCTCCCCCCTTATTTCCCCCCCAAACACCAAACAACCTTAGTGACAGAGCTTCCACTGATTGTGCTTTTATTTTTGATAATTTATTTCCTGACTTTCATATAAACCTATTTTCCTCAGCTTCTCATTGGCCTGCCTGACCTCACCCTTATGCAGTATGGTGAAACTAAATGGTTGTTTTTGTGGTCTACTTGCTCTAACATGCTTTTCACATAAGCCCCACAGAAGTGAAAACTTGTTCAAGAAGTTTGAGTGGAAAACACACATTTTCCACATAGTTTCACACCGATTATGTTCACACACAGCCTGTCCTGCTCAGACAACGGTTCAAAATCTGGCTATTATATCACTACTGGTAATAAGAAAAAAAGAATACGGAGTAGATTAACCACTAACTACAATAAAGGCACTCAATGACAACAACCCATGACAGATTAGTACATTAATACTAATAATCACAGCAAAATAAAAGTTGGAGTCTTGTTTGTTTGTGAGACAGATCTCATGTGTCCGAGGGAGGGGGTCCATACTGAAATAAGACCTGTTCGTTCATGAGTACCCCTTCAGCTATGTAACAAGAGCTGGGTGTCATCTGATTTTGAACCCATATGATTGTTTATGACTGGAGGAGGCAATTTCATGAAGGGCTGTAAAGCAGCCAAGAGCTGAATTTATTATAACTTTAAACTGCACAGACAGATAGTTGAGAATTGATTGATATGGCGAAGAAATTGAAGTGGTTTGATGGCTTTGTTGTGTAGTATTTTTTTGTTCAAGTGTGAATCTCTTCAGTGCTGTGGTGCCAAATGGATCAAAGGTTTCTCCAGGGGCAACCAGCGCTGTTGTTGCCATAGGAATGTAGCTACAGTCCTGTACCTGCATGTCTTTTTCTTTTTATGGCTCTTGTTTGTCTGACCTTCACGGCGCATGATTGCACGGCACAGGGTCAGGGTGACAGGACACTGGCAACTGCGTTTTAATGGCGCCGGGTCATAGCCATGATGAAATATGGAGAGCACAACGACGTCGTAATTTATTGATGTATTCTTATTATTTCACATAACACGGAGGTGGTGTGATAGCTGGTGGACATTGATGAATGACCGGCTCTGATGAAGAATTGACTGATGGCGGTAAAAATGTCCTTAATGTACAGTGACCAAGGTTAAGATGATGCACTGTAGGTATTCCTCATTCATCTGGGCACTTTGGTGTGATCAGAGGATGATGGTTAAAAATATATATATATATAATATGATGATTTGTGGTGCAGAATGCAGATTCTCAAAGGCTTTCTTTTTTCACTTTTAAAGGTGTTGAACAGGGAAGTGTTTCTATCAACAGGGGGACTGCCCCCAGGAGTATTTTTTTGCATCGCATTGCATGGAACAAGGCCAGGAGCATTTAGGGTTGCCTGCAGGGCTTTGCATTGTTGAGAATGAAGTTTGTCGACTCTTAAATTCAACTTAAGGATTCCTGCATGAGAGGGTTGTGTTGACTGTGTAACTCGGGAGTGGTTTATTGTTGTGAGGTCTTACTCGATCAGTTGTTTTTAAGTCTACCTGTATTGACTCATCTTTTAAATTGGTCTTGACTCATCAGGTGTGGTCCATTCGTTATTGTATTTCATAATCTCGGATCAAACTATGGAATAAGGGTTGCTGACATTCCTAATAGCTGGTTAATCCAACATCAGTGCATCTGGGGGAAAAAAGAGAAGAACTATGACTTTTAACTATGACTCTTATGATGAGAAGTCAACTGAAAAGTTCCCATGGTGCTTTGTGAAATGTGTAGGGTCAAGTGTTGCAGTAGCAGCTGTAGTTACAACAGAGCTTCAGCAATGTGCATAGACTTCTACTTCGGCTGTGTGTTGTTTAAAAGATTATAACCACTTGACTTTGTTACTCTGCAGCAGGTTATTTGCCTTTCAGTATGTCTATACAGCCGTTTGTTTGCCAGAGTACGTCATTAACAATGACTTAATCTACATTAGATTGAAGTGTCAACATTAACACTAAGTCTGCTTACACAGACTACTGTTGCTTATAGATTGTAATGTATACTGCACACACACATACACCAACGTAGTATTAGAAAACTTTGTTGTTTGCTCCAAAAATAAAAGATTGAATAGAAATTAATTAAAAAACCTTATGAGAGCATGCATCTGCTATCTTAATCCAATTATGATTGAACTATTTGATGGTGAAACAGTGTTTTGTCATGCACAGATTGACAGCGACAGTCACACAGTTATCACACATATCGGAGCAGACGTGGCTCAGTCCGAGGGGAGGGAGCCCCAACTGGGGGATGAAGAGTCGAGTGTCTGATGACTGACGAGCTGATGTTTCCTGTCTGAGTGACAACACAGATGTTTGTTGTTTCTTCTTCTGTATGGAACAAGAGCGATAACATTGGCATGATGACAGACATCTGACTGATCAATTTACTCTGCCATAGATATGGATGGATGGGGCTCTGTGTGCAAAAATAAATAGTAGATAACATTGCACTGTGTCCTTAAAAAGTCTGAATTATCCATCACTTTCAAAGCATTGTTTTTAATGTGTAGAATTACTAGAAAAATATACATGTCACATTAATTTTCTTCATTTTTTCACATCCTTCCCTGTTTGATTTATGATGGTATGACAATGTACAGTACAAAGATATTTTGAACTGGCTTTGCAGTTGATTAGATTTCTGATGAAGCTCCTGTATAAGCTGTTGTAACATAAAGTGTCAGGAGGACTCCTAGTTTTCCATCCTCACAAATCTGATATTCATTTGCCAGGAATCAGTTTTACAATTGTGGCTTATTATACATTACTTTATAGGTAGGTAGGTAGGTAGGTAGGTAGGTAGGTAGGTAGGTAGGTAGGTAGGTAGATAGATAGATAGATAGATAGATAGATAGATAGATAGATAGATAGATAGATAGATAGATAGATAGATAGATAGATAGATAGATAGATAGATAGAGAAAGATAAAGTTGATTTGCCATTTGTACATTTGTTAAGGTACATAGGAATTCTTGTGCAGAGGACACTCAGAGTACAAACAAGTAAAGATAAGTAATGGTACACAATTTAAAAGAAAAGATATGAACAGTAAAGAGTAAAAAGGCAATAGATAACAATAAATATCAGATACTTTACACTACACCTAAGGATACTGCACATTTCCCGTTTTATGTCCACGAACAGAGGTGGGTTGGTTAGGAGGAGTGATGGTTTTTTGCTTTTGCCATTAGTCTCACTGTGGCAGGGAAGAAACTATTGTAAAAGCGTGTTTTTCACTGTCCGCTCTGCTTTGTCTAAGGTTATATGCAGCAGAGAGTTTTTGCTTAAGGAGAGTGTGTGCTGCTAGGTGATGATGTATGATTCTGGCCTGAGTTGGGAGTTTGAGAGAGTTTGAGACCCACAACCCCCTTATCAAGGGAACTTTCTTCCCTTGACGAGATCACCGGGGGTCCACTGTTACTGGAGACTACTTTTTTGATTGGTGAATGGTGAGTGAGAATAAATACAGCTACAGAGCCCAGAAAACAATAACTCATGTGTCCCATGATCAGGCTTCAGGCATATTCCTCCTGCTGCAGCTTTGAATGGGTTAGTTCAATGCACTGTTACCCATCAGCAATTAACTCCAAGACTTAAATCTTTGTCTGCTACAGTCTGCAGAATCAGCGTCATCATTCATTCAATACAACCACATGTATCAGCTGTAGCAATAACACCCAGCAGAAGAGATTGTTGACTCAGTCATTTAGATTACACTGAAAGCACTTAGGTGTATACTTTTATGACCCCACTTGTAAAACGGAAATATGTCTTATCAGTAATGAGGTTTGTCAGTCTTATGAAAAGGCAATCGATCAATATTTTCCAACAGGTTTGTCCTTTTAAAAACAATTATGCAGTTACAGCTGTGGCTTTACTTTGAATTGGCTGTGCAGCTACTGTATGAGGAAATGTGTTTTGTTTTCTTGCTGAGCAGCTGCTGTAGGTGAGAAGAGCAACATCAGGAGGAAAAAGGAGAGATGGCTGCATTATGTTTTAGCCTGCTGTACCTCCACATTTATATTCTAGTGGTAAAATGAATATGGAGAAACTTGTATCTTATTATTCTGCAACAACAACAATGTCAAGGTTGGTTTAACTCCCATAACTGTGATCATCCATGTGGCGATAGTCTGAGCCAGACAGTTTAGAGACTAATGTACAGTGATTTTTTTTTTTGTTATTCCATTTTGTGCACAAACCATATATAGTGTAAATGACTTTATCATATATTTATTTTAATGGACGATGGAATATGCAGTTGCTGTTGCTGTTTGACATAGAAACTGGAAGAGATGTACTCTGTGTGCGTGCGTGTGTGTGCAATTGCTGTTTGACTACTAGTAAGATCTGTACAAAGCTGTTTGTGCTGAGGGGCAGTGCAGCAGCTTTAGATTAGAATCCACATCTGTATGTAGGAGTAGCCGTGTGATGTAATGTGCAAAGCACGGAGAGAGCAAAAATGTTACTTCCTTTTCATGTCCTCGCTGAAACTGAGATGGTAGGACAGCGTAGGCATTTCTGTTACATGATGTATATGAAAAATGACAAATGTAAAAACAACTAAACCATGTTAGGTTGCAGTGTTTTACAGAGGGATCTCACAGTCTGATCACGAAGTGTGTCCGACTGCGACGAGCCCTCGACAGACAGAACTGAAAACTCTTCAGAGCAGAATCACAAACTTCAACACAACAGAAACAAGTTAAAAGTATTAACAGTGTCAACGAACAAAACCAAGTACATGTTTAGCCTTCAATGTGTTACTTAGTGTCCTGCACAAAAACTTTTCAAGCTCAGCACTTTTTTTTTTTTTTTTTGCAGATGAGTAGAAGCAGATGGCACAAAATGCCAGCCCACAAAATCCCAACATATCGTGCAAAGCTAAAGTTTTGCTTGGTGTGTGAAGAACCCAAACATTCAGAGGACTGATGAGTTTTATCTTAATATAAATATTGAATTAGTCCCATCAGACGACTATGTGTCAGCTGTGACGTGGATTATTTGATCAGTTTGTCATCGCCGACAAACAAACCCAACCGGTTAGAGGAGTCCTTACTCACAGTGACAACATGGAAGGGGCATTTTAAAGAGCAAATATTTAATTATGAAATATATATATAACTCTTTCAAACACTGCAGATGCTGTACTTTATAGTTGTCACATACTTTGTAAAATTGCACGCAGCCAACATGCCAGCACATTGCAGACAGAGGTGATTCATTCATTTCCAATCTAATAATCACATGTTATTAATGAAAACTGGAGCCCAGTCAATCAGGGCATCACTAGTGTTTACTTATGCATGCATGTTTATTTCATAATCTCCTCTTCATTTATTCATTACTGAACATTTTGGCTCCTTATAAGAGAGTTCTGTATAATTAGGTTGATGTCTCTCTGACATGAGACAGACAACTCTCAGCTCAAAACAACTCAGCTTTATTTATACAGCACATTCAATACAGTGCAGAGATTGATCCAAAGTGCTTTACAACGAATCAAATAATCCAAAACAGCAACAAAAGAAAATATAAATGTAATAGAAAAAATATGATGAAATTACAACATCACACTCAGTATATAATGGGAATAATCAGTCTTAGGAATTTACAAGGACCACAGTTTTCTACTTAAAGCAGAAAGAAACAACTCAGGGAGCAGTTTAAGATATAAAACATTTTATATCGGCTTTGAATGTTCAGGATGTACATTAATTGGTGTATTGTGTTAAAAGCTTTTTTTAATTTGCTACCTAAAGCTGTAATAGTGTTGCAGGCGGTGTGAGGGTACGTATGAGTTGGTGGGTTTACAGCAGATGAATCCCTGAGACGCATCTCAGAGGTTCCTGGCCAGTGGGTAGTTGTACAGCAGATCTCTAGTAAATTGCTTTCTTGTAATTCGGTTTCCAGCCTTCCAGGCAAACCAAGTCTCTCTTGTGTCAGATGAGGTTTTGAACCAGTCGCTGTCTGCAGCCTCGACTCCTCCGGGCGCCAGTTAGAGTCACCGAGCACTGATGAGATGTTCAATCCACACTGATGGTGATTTATAATCTCCTTCAAGACAAATATCAATAGAAACATTTTTGACATTTTGGGAATAGATGTGTTATATAGACTATAGGTTTAATCCAGCAGCCTCTTCATTTTCAAATGGATTTAAATAAATAAATGAATACATACCAGCAGCTGACACTTGAAGCTGTGAATCTACACCTTTTTTGTGTAAATCATTTGTGATTTCAAGGTGCATTTTTAACATGAAGTACTTTTCCTCTCAGTCAAACAGAAACCCATTTCCTCTGTGCGGTGGGGGCAGTGAGTTAAAGACGGTTTCAGTCGACAGTCTTTAAAATCCGGCAGTAAAATACATGGGCACCGCACACCACGCACGCACCTGGCAGCCATTTTAATGCTTTCAATTTCCCCCTAATTTTGTGACTATCCTCCTGAGTCTCGTATCAACTCTCCATTTTGCGAGGTACTTCACAGTTGCCAATGAAAGAGTCCGTTCAAGGCTCCCTGTGCTTATTATATTAATAAAGACTTGTTAAAGCTTTTTTTTTTTTTAACTCCCAATTCCTTTACTGAGTGTACATCACCGAGCTGCTGGAAGCTCTTGAAGCATTCGAGCTGCGTGATAATGAATTTAATGTGATAATGGGATTCTCTTCTCTTCTCTCTCTGTGGTTTCCTCTACAGATCTTCCTGCTGGCCTGTCCGCCATGTAAAACAGCAATGGTTGTATTTAGGTGAGTATTTTCACCCACTGACTCATGCCTCACTGTGTTTCAGACTTTTACTTCTGCTAAAGAGCTAAATATTAAGGGCTACGACGTCGTCACACATCATTGAGGCTCCTGTCACCAATGTAAATCCTGAATTCAATGTAAAATTATTTGGCAGGCCCAAATTAAACATGGATTTTATTTCCAAATAAAAACAATTGCAGCATTGATTGTAATTAGCTGTAGACTTGTACACAGTCCATTTGGTTTTCACAGTTTTATTGGAGCCATTTTGCTGGGCTTTTATAGTCTCCTCTCCTCCACAACTACTCTGGTCCGGGCTTGTTAATTATTCAGGAGAAATGATTGTGTTTTTGCCAGAGGGAGCACGATGTGGGATTTGCGCAGAAATAAATACAAGCAGGGTCACTTTCTGTTGCCATAGCCACATGGGAGTCTGTAGCTGCAGCTGTAGCAGTGTCTCACCTGAAGTGGCCCGCTAAAAATATAACACTCTCATATTTGGAAAACAAAATACTTGGGGTAAGCTAGGTCAGACAAATAACATTCATCCGTCAGGTCAAGACGTAGCTTCGTGTAAATGAACTAGTTTATATTAAACAGTCTCAGGTTCCAAGGACATGTCATGGACATTTCCAGTGAGAAATGCATGCTTTAATGTCTCCTGGTTGGAGTTGTGTGTAAACATGGCATTTAATATGCATCTGGGTATGAAAAAATGAAGGTCTGGTCAGCTGTGCAGCATTTGTATCATACATGATCAATAATC
The DNA here is from genome assembly GCF_905171665.1 of Trachurus trachurus. Lineage (NCBI taxonomy): Eukaryota > Metazoa > Chordata > Actinopteri > Carangiformes > Carangidae > Trachurus > Trachurus trachurus. The sequence continues at coordinate 11,475,141 of NC_139903.1, read as the reverse complement.
ATGAATAGCTAAGATGACAAAAACAGTCAAATAAGGAGTGCATAAAGTTTAAATTCCTGAAATTCCCATCTTCCTCTCTGATCTCATGAGGATAACAGCAACTGTGAAACACTCCACAAGCAACTGGCCTATGTTTACATTTACGCTAAAAGCTCATGTTGCTCCATCATAACTTGAGCAGACGCGTTCTTCCCGACCCGCAGCTCTGTGTTGCAATATATATAAAACAGATTCACTGACAAACACATTTCAGTTTCCTGTGATTGTTTCAAAAACACCGACTTGAACCAGGATTCATTTACATTCATAGGAGGAAAAGCCTGAATGTGACTGACTGCAACAATTCTCAGAGATGATTAAAAAAAAAAAAAAGTTCATAATCTTTGTCTTCATGCATAAATGCAATTCCAACTTTTATATCAGCGTGACTGCACAGTGGAAACCAGCAGCTGGTGTAGAACAAACACACAGCATTTGTGCTCTTGGACTTGGACACCTCCACTTTCCACAAACAACACACTAAAGTAGCCTCATGTTTTCTCAGTCCTGGCTCCTGGTTTTTGCTCGGCGACACGCTTCGCTGTGAGAGAAGCAAATGAACACCATTATCTTACAAAAACAGGGGGACACTGCGCCTGAATACACGAGGGGCAAATGTCTACTACTTCTCCCAGTGCACACCAGTATCGATTGTGTCTGAGTCGAAATTTACACATGCCAGAAAGTGTTTTAAGAACTTCATTCTTTACGCATATCGGCAGACAGGGATTGATAATGATCAATGATTTGAACGTGAGTGTTTTTCCCAAAAATAAAAAAAGGTTTCGGAGAGCTCTCGGAGTGACAGCTGGGCTTATTTTAAGTGACATCCCCACAACACCGCTGTTTCCCTGTGACCTTAGATGTCACAACAGTTACATTGGCTCATTTGATAGAAAGGATCAGTCAGAGGAGATGGATGTGGGTCCACTACACACTCTCTTTTTTTTTTTTTTTTTTTTTTAAAGGTGGCTCTCAGACTGATTGTCGCTCAGCAGAAACATTTATCCTCAGGTTGGATGTGCAGCCAGGTAACTGAGGAGGCATCACACTCACTCTGTCTCTGTAGTGTGTGTGTATGTGTGTGTGTGTGTGCTGAATGTTGAGTGGAGGAGGGAGGCGGCCGTAGCCTGTGAGCTAACTACAGGCTTGGTTATGACAGGATAGCTCCAACCCAGAGATTTATCAGCGCCAGGACAGTAACTGTGAGATTTCCTGATGGATCATAGAAATGTCAAGTCTGTACAACATGCACACACACACACACACACACAGATACACACGCGAGTGGAAAGCCTGAGGCATCAGAGACCTGACTTCTCACAATCGACAACACTCCCACGAGGAAGTACCACTGCCAAGGAATGAGAGGCAGCTGCTGCTTACAGTATCATGGAGGACTCTGATTGATTTTTTTTTCTCTTTCAGCAACATAAACCATAATCTGCACCTGTTCCTCTGAGTCCTGAATCAGCTTTAATCCATTCAAGCTGATATATCAGTAAAGCAATGACGCGTGGAATGTGGAAATAATTGTTAAAAGTTTCATGGGTAGTCAGTCAGTCAGTCAGTCAGTCAGTGTGTTTCATCAGATGTGTAATGTTGTTTGTGTTGGCTGATGGGTTTTTCCCCCTGTGTGTTTCCAGACTGCAGGTCCACATGTTGAACGGTGCCTTGCTGGCCTTAATGTTCCCTGTTGTCAACACCAGACTGGTAAGTACAACCAGTACCGGAGTTATCTCCAGTTAAGCCTTGAATGATCCATCCCCTCGGCAGCCCCGTTGTTTCTCCTCGTTCATTATCCATTCCACATAGTTCATTTTGTCATGACGACTCAACCAGAGAGCGAGTGTTTTCCCTTATCTCCGACTGCTGCGTGACATTTTATCTCCCTCTTGTCAGGAATGTGACGTAGATATGAATATGATGTTTGAATAAATGCAGTGTCCCGACAAATTCTAACATGTAGAAGAAAAAATGTCAGACCCAAGTGTCAGAGAGGTTGAATTTGATTGATGTTGGAGACTTGGTGGTGTTCAATCCAAAGGAAATCAGTTCAGATACAGCAGCAGCAGCACCGTCTGTTTGACTAAGTCCAGATGCTGTGGAAATTACTAAATTAAATTTGTTGAAACTTAATCAAATTTGGACTTTTATAGCTTTAAAAAAAACATTCAACTCATGTTCTTAACACAGAACTGTTCCTAACTTGTTGTGACAGGAGAAGTGTGTCGTTTTAACATCAATGAGCATGATGTCATCGGCCAGCTCGCGCCGCAAATTAGTTTTCACGGCAGATACAGCAACAGATAAGAGAAGTGTGAGAGGACTGAAGGCGTATCAGTTTTAATAATCAATAGACTCAAATGAAAAAGCAATTTACATCAGATCCTCATAAATCATCTTGTAAAAGCGTTAAATTATTGATTATGTGTATTAAAATGTAATAAGTAAGAGTCCACATTTCCAGAGAACAACTGAATCATTAGTATGAATTAAAAACACTGATCTCTGACCTGACTGCACAAACATGCTCGATAATTTATTTTTCTGAATTATACTATTAATATTAATCTCTAGTTGGCCTCTCTGTGTGTGTGTGAGAGTAGCTCATTGTTTTTCTTACCAGCTTAGAACAGTTTTCAACCATATTTTGCACCGTTTTTTCATTTTCATGGGAAATGTCAGGAGGCCAAGGGCTCTGCTGGTCTGAGGTCAGCTCGGGCTGGTCTGTTAGCAGGCAGTCACACCCTCTCTGCTGAGTCTGACCTCCTTTCACTAGCAGTAACACCCAAAAAAAGATGGCTGAAGATGAGTCACAACAACTATTCCACTAGTGAGTGAGTGCTGCTCTGAGGTCGGTGGTAGGAAGTCTGTCCATCGATGGACTGCAGATATAATCGCCAGATGTTCAGCCACTTCCTCATTATCTTATAATAGAAGGAATAAAAACAAACATTCAAACGATACAACAGAACTCAGTCAAAGCAAATGTAGTTTCTCCCCAGAGAGCCTGCACAACATAAATCAGGGCTGGCCGAGCAGCTCTGCTTGGAGAGATCCTGCCTTTAATGTGTAAAGGACTGAAATGTTTGTTTCTCTCTTCTCACAGCTGCCCTTTGAGAAGGAGATCTACTACATCCAGCACTCCATGCTGTACCTAGTGCCTCTCTACCTTTTCAGGAAAGGAGGTAGGTGTCGATCGTGGTCTGTTTATAACAACTCTGCTCTGATGAAGTGAACACAATCCGGTGTAGCATCATGAAAGTGGCAGGTGCACGTAGAATTGACCTTTGAAAACAGCTGTCCAGATGCCCTCAGTGTCACCCCCTCACCACAACCACCCCACCGTGGCTAATGCAAGATGGAGGGTAGTTGTAGTGGCCAAGTCCCCTGGGAAAATGTGTTGTAAAGTGTGAATGTACAACTAGGACACAAGGTGGGATGATTAAAGATTTAAACACGGCCTAAAAGTTCAGAACAAGACAAAGCCTAAAAACAAGGACACGTGAGATTTTAAAATAGCACACAGTCACATCTACAAGGATGAGAGTGTGAGGTAGAAGCCAGGTGAACGTGGGAGAAGATTATCTGCAGTGTAGCACAGCAATTACACCTCCGTCCCATTGTTCATTAGTAATGTGACACTGAAAGCCAACAAAGGGAAACATTTGTTCCAGTTAAACTGATCTAATGTGTTTGATGCTTCCTTACTGCTAACGTTACTCTGCCGGCAGTGGTGGAGAAACAGGAAAAGCCAGTTTTACACCACATCCTGTTACTGGGTTTTACAGTGGTCAGAGTGTTTCTCTGCTCTAACGACTCATCTGAGAGCAGGGAAATAGCGTTTGGCTCTTTGATGTTTTGTCTGAAGTAAAATTAGTTGGCACATAAGAGATGGAGAACCGGTCCTACAGGCCGACAGCCAGAGAACAGTTATCTGCAGAGGTTGTACTGTAGTTGTGTCTTTCTGAGCAGTTAGACATCATTGTGGCCTTATAGCCGTGTTACATGATAGATTGAACTGATAGAGATCGATTAATCAGTTCCACTGCAAAGACTTGTTTTCCAGCCTTTCATCACCGTGAATAAAAATAAAAGCACATAGAAAGATAAAGACACAGAAATATAAAGAATTTCTCATTGTGCCACTGCTGGAACTTTCCACCATGTTAACTATCAATGAACTATTATAGATTTTGTGATTCATCTGAGTGAATTATGCATTTGAACTAAATGTAGTTTGACATGTTTTGAATACAGGCTGGATACAGTCTGAGCTTGTTTTAACAGCATTTCAGTTACCATGTGCACTGTGGGTGATCATTAAATGTTGATCGAGATTTTAAAATGTAAAATAGATGTTTAAAATTTACACTCAGTTTCAACTGAGTTGCTTTTTCAATCACCAACAGCCCAATTCAAATCTGGGTCAGACTCGGGCGTTACAGTCACAGGTCTATAAATAAACTTATTTCATATCTGTTTGATGCATTTACATGTTCTGCTGCCTGCAGCACTTTGTTCCCATCAGGTTACAGCTGAATAAATTCATTTAAACATTTACTCTCAGGAGGAGAGAGATTCATGGACAAGGTTGAATAAAATGTTACAGTGTTAACTTTATGACTCTTTCCTTCTCTGCTGTTGCTGCTGCTGCTGTGTTTTGTTACATGTTAAAGTTTCTGGCACCACTTGGTTCTTTATTTACCCATCACCATGGAAGAAGTTTAGTTTTGTTGGAGTACACATCCCCAGGTGATTTACACATGTTTTCTCCTTGCAGGTGTTTACAAGCCTGAACCTCTCGGGGACATGTGGTGGGCTATTCTCTCCACCGGCATCCTCTTCCTCTACCACTTCCTCTTCTTGCAGATCCTTGGCCTGGTAAGATGGAGCCCTCTGCTGGGCGTTACATGGCACTTCACTGTGGAGGAGCGTGCACTTGCATTGGTGTTGTCGCTCATGTCAGTGGCTTCATTCACTGGGAGAGGTAGTGGTTTGTTCAGACACAGTGGTGTGGTCAACAGAAATACACAGAAGCACAACTGTATAGGACTGGATAATACGTCAAAGAACTGAGACTCATTGATCGATCTGTAGTTTGGTCAATTAGTCAAAATAAATGATCATAAAAAATACAGAAAATACCAGCTACATATGAGAAAGAAACACAGAAAGAATATTATACAAAGTTTGTCCGTTTCGTTTATTTACATCATTTTAAAATCTAAATACAGTTTCAATTCATAATAGGGGAGACCGGGGATGGTTGTAACATCATCACTTTCACCAATAAGGGATAACATTAGAGTTATGTAATCAATAACGTGTGTACCCACTCACTCCCTGACATTGCATGTGAATTTGCATGGCTGTGTCAATAAGTGTGTAGGTTTTACAGCCAAAAAACACTTTTTTTTATAGGTCAAAAACTAATATTTTGGACCAAGCCTAAATTTTGACTAGTATCGATACCGTTGAAGTTTGAATTAGGTAACTTGTATAAGATGAAAGAGCAGGTTCTTAGGTAAAATATGAGTCATTTCATTGATGTTTATTTCAAACCACCATGCTGGTACAGCTAGTCAAACAGTGACTGACAGGGGTGGGGATGGTTGTGAAACCTTTTACCTTTGTTGTTTTGTTAAGTGTCACTAACTGTCAACCATCTTTCATGGAATTATACATGAGTTATTAGCTGCTTCTGACCTCTTGCTGAAGGTTTCCATTCATACATGTTCACCTTTTATCTGTATTATCAGAAGATGTTCTTTAAGAAGCTTTCTAATGTTAGGATCCACACCACTGTCACTGTTCTTCATTAAACCACCAGTGATGAGTTCTTTTTGAAGCAGAAAGATGCTTAAGTGTTGGAACATGCACAATAAACTTACATAGATGCATGTTTTTTTTTTTGGTTTGGTCTCAGTTTTTAGTTGTTAATCTCACTGTTACAATTGACCTAGGTTGTAACAGTGGCACTACTTGCATTTGACATCAAATTGTGAATTCTTTAAAGGGGACCTATTATGCTCCTTTTTGCACCAACTAAAATAGTTCCTGGGTGTCTTAAAGACATGTCTGTGACGTGCTTCGGTCAAAATTCCCCAGAGATCAAACATCACAGCATTCTCAAAAACAGGGCTCTGCAAAACGGTCTGTTTCAGTGGCCCCTCCCTTTAAATGCAAATGAACCACTCCCTCAGCATTGCGTTACCATGACGATGTCTACTACTAGTACTGATTTGGCCAAAATGTAGTATGCAAACAAAAGCTAAATCTGCAGTAGGCAAATTGCCAGTATCTCCAGTCTGCATCTGACCAGTCTACATTGTGTAATGAAATGTGCCCATGACCTAGTCTCACCCTAACCAAAGATGGTATGGAGTAGTCTTTGCCATGTAGGCTACTGTAACCATGTAACATGTAATATAAAAATGCAAAAATAAATATATAAAATAAAATAAAAATATATGCAGAATGGTCAGTTCATTGTAAAACAGTTATTTATTGATGTAAATGTGGTGATTTGTGCACATAGACTACAGAGCTCCGCAGCACTGCTCCTCTCCTCTCCTCCTTCTCACAGCTTCACTTTTCATTCAAACTAATTCAACTGCCACAAGATTTCATCAATGAGACCAACATTCTGCTAAATAGACTAACCACACGGCGGTAAACGTCTAAAAAACCCGCGGGTATGTTTGTTAGCGATGGTTTTCTCTACCGCGATGAGCACGGACGCCTGCCCGGCCAAGGAGGCCTGCAGACGGGCTCTGCCTGTGTGAGGAGCCGCTGCAGCTCCGCCGGAGCTCCGGTGCTCCGGCGGTCCAGCGTTACGTCGGTCCGGCGAACAACGTCGCCCCGGCGGTACGTCGCTGCTCACACAGGTACAGCTTCACTGACATGAAACGTCGGCGTAAACTTCTAAATAAAACTTAGTAAAGTGACGCTACAGCGCTAAAACATGCAGGGAAGAAGCAGGAAGTAGTCCGCTCCGCTCTCCGCTGTGACACCAGGCACAACAGAGCAGCATGGGAGGAGGCGGGGCCGGCTGGAGCAGAGACCTCGGCATGACCATGTAGGGGAGTCCGGCACGCCATGACGTAGACGCGAGCTCATGTAAAAAAAAAACTCAGCGCAACCGAGTGTAACACGGTGTGCAGAGAAATCCCAATTATCTAGCAGGGTTTACCCCCAAATGCATTAACCTCAGGATATGGCACTTCCACGGCCTCTAGAACCATTATCCAACATTTTAAACATATATAAAAGTCTAAAAAGCAGGAAAAGCATAATAGGTCCCCTTTAATATACCTTGAGAAGTTTAAGGCACTGCTATTTGTAGAGGACAAATGAGGATACTACCATGAAGACTATGCAAGTTATGGGAGCTGAGACAAAAAGTGTTACAACCATCCCCGGTCTCCCCTATACAGAAAGACATGATCTTGTAAAAAGGGTAACCCCAGAAGCTGTCTGTAGCTTATGAACGAGGGCCCAGAACATCAAACAACAATACAATATATTATGAAAACAATTCCTATTTCTACCTATATTCTAACCTAACCCTAAAACAACCTCAGGTAATTCCATAAGTACAGAGAGTATAAAGTTTAACACAATAACAACACATCAGGCACAGGTACATGAAGCAAAATACAGCTTGAATTAAACATATTTCAACAGCAGTTTTTGTTTTAATCTCTTTTTAAAAATAGACAGAGATGCAGACTCTTCTATCGTGCTCTCAACCTCATTCCAAGTCTGTGGTCCTTTAACGGTCACGCTAAGACTTGTTCATTTCAGTTTCCGTTTCTAATATTGCCTACACTAATATTTACACTAGAAGACTAGAAGAGCAGCATATAAACCCAGTCTATTTACCATACAAAGAAAAACTGAAATGTTCCTCTATTTATAGAAAAAGTGCTGGAAGGTCAGCTTTGGTTTTGTGAACAATAAGTGCTTCACTGTGGCCGTGGTGATTGTTCCTCAGGCCGGGATTCAGGAGGTTTATCCACGATGACGTTGTCGCTGTGTGAGCAGCGGCCGCCCTCAGCCTCGGCACATGTACTACACAAAGGTCAAGCGTGGTGCTGACTGCTGCCTGACGCATGCATTGAGAGTTCAATTACAGTAGAGAAGCAACGGTAAAATGAAAAGAAACAAGTCAATCCTTTTTTTTTTACGGCCCCAAAAAATCCTTTGTAATTATAGCGATTAACCATGATACATGCATGTTGACTCACATTCACACTGATACTTTCCACTCCCAATGAAACAGTTTTTAAAAAAATCTATTCACGCAAGCCCACGTCAGGGTCAGACCGCCACGACTGCAAACCTCCATTAAAAAATGACAGTCAAAAAGCAAGGATGAAGATTTGCAGACAGAACTAATCTTTCCCTCAATTAGGTGAGCAGAAATCCAGCAGAAATTAATGATTAGAAAAATTCATACAGTGAATTCAGCCATGACATTTGCCAGGAACTCATTATCCAGCCGGGTACTGCTTATTCTGATGGCAGGTATTAAAGGGCGTGTGTGTGTGTGTGTCTGTGCTCACTCTGCCTGTCTTCTCTGTCTCTGTCTCTGTCCGTCCGTCCTCCTCCTCCAGGTGACCGAGGTCAACCTGAACAACATGCTGTGCCCGGCCGTGTCCGACCCTTTTTACGGGCCGTGGTACCGCGTTTGGGCGACCGGCCACCAGACTCTGCTGACCCTCATCCACGGGAAAGTCCTCACTCTCCTCTCGCAACACAGCGGCTCCGTGTGCAGATCCCTGCTGGACACACTCCGACTGCGCAGCAAGAAAGTTGACTGAATGTCCACACACACGAGACGCACAGAGACCAAGCCTTACGCTCTAAATGCCTGCTATTACCGTGCAGATTTTTTTTTTTTTTTTTCTTTTTTTTTTTTTTTTTTTTAAGCAACATTTTAATGCATCTTTTAAGACTTACCATCTGTTGAAGCAAGCGAGCATTTCAGGGCCAGTGAATCAACGTGTCATTCTTTTAGTGTTGTATTTGGCTTGCATACATACTTGCATGCACAGACGTAATAGGCATTTTAAGGCTGGTAGTAAGTTAGCGCTGTGGAGTTGGCCGGATCTAGCCTTTTTTTGGGAGGGAATACAGTTTCCAGATACATGTAAGTGAACTTGTAGGTGATTTCTCAAGCTGCCTTTCGGAGTCACCGAAAACGTCACTACTGATCTGCGGTTGTTCCACTTTTCAGTTCTTTATACGGTTAGTCATTCTAGGTCTATGTTAGTGGGTAAAGCTGCCATTTTATTTGTCTCGAGCGGATTGTGACTGTGAGTTGTTGTAAAAGTTATCGCTTGGTTAGTTTGAGGATTTTTTTTTTGGTTTGTTTGTTTGTTTGTTTCTTTGACATGTATGATCACCTCTCAGTGTTTGTCACGACTGAAAGAAGAAATTTATTTATGGCCTCCCTCTGTTCTCGTTCCATTACCCACGTGTACAGGTTTAGGAATTCATCATTGTTAAGTGGCCTCCTTGGCCTGTTCCCGTCATTCCAGTTGTGATAATCAGAGAACATGAGGATGTACTACATGCTGAGAGAACGAGGATTTATGGATCTACACTGGGAGTTTTTATTACCTCTGTCAAGGAGGATGTGTTCTTTTTGTCTGTTATTTTACGGTGATGTTGGACCACAATGGGGTTTAAAAGTTCAGTGAGTTGTTACGATGAATGTGACATTTGCCAAGACAGAATACATCTTGACAAAATGTATCTTGGCTGGATTCATGCATAATGACACTTGAATACAATTTGTCGCTTAATCATACAGGGAATCCTGAAGTCACTCCACCACCACACCTGCAACAAGTCACAACCTCTATTTCATATTTAAGAAAAAAACACAGAGCATCAGATGATCTGCATGAAGTCATTTTGAGTCATTTACTGACTATATATCCATGCAAAAGAAAGTATTAACTAAGATTGAGAATTGGAATGTAGGTTTGGTTATATAACATTTCAAGTATGAGGGATGTGTTTATTACTGTAGCATATTATACTGTATTTCACTGTAAGAAGAAGGGATAAGGCAAACTTTTGTATTTCTATCAGTTTGAGTGTATGTGCTGTATTGACAATAAAAGTGATGTTGACCAAAGTTTACATGAAAATGTAGCATCATTTCTAACTCTTCAGGGTAGATTGACGTTTTATTATTTATAGTTTGTCTATTTATTTTATGATTGGAATTTTGAATTTGTGCAGATTTATTACTGTCATTGACTTGATATTTCAAGGAACATTTTGTTCCCATTAGCTTGGAGAAGATTGAAACCACCTATTCATGTGAGGTCAATGTGAAGGGAGCTGGCAGGAAGCAACAAGCAGCAATATCAGCTAAGAAAAAGTTAGTTTAGCTTTGAGAGTTAAATGGAGAAAGAGCTACATCTAATTTATTACAAACCCCGTTTGCAAAAAAAGAAAAAAAGTTGGGACACTTTCTAAAGAATCTAATAAAACCTAAAACCGTAATTATGTGAGCAACTTTAATTCTATTCTACAAACACATTTAGAAATTGATGCCTGCAACACACTCCAAAATCAAAAAGTTCAGATAGAGGCAAAATAAGACGAATAAGGTTATACAAGTAACTGTCTGGATGGTTCTTTAATTAGCAGGTTATCAGGTAACAAATGAAGGTATAAGACTGATCTACCAAAGGTGAATTTTCAGTTAAATTGGGAAATGAAGAGAGAGAACAGACACGCAGTGAATAATCATCCTGGTCTTCGACAGTAAGGGAGGTGATAAAACATAATAGATGTTACTTCTAATCTAATTTAAAACACCTGTTCCCTCAGAGGTTGCCATGGTGATTTTTTTTACCTGCAGAGTTTTTCAGCGACACTAACAGTTAATCCTGCGTGTAGCGACCTCTAAAGCTGTTTCATAGCTATGGTGGAGGTCAGTGCCTCAGAGCTCAGAGTGTTAAGCCTTCATAAACGACTCCACAACAGCAACACCAACACAAAGTTTAACTAAGAATAATCAATTCATTTTAAATATAACATAAAGAAAACACAATGAGATGTAGAAGTCTTCATGGAGGAGTGGTATGTGTCCTGTGGTGTTGGATGGATGGATGTCACCAGAGAGAGAGGTCAAATGAGCACGTGGTCTTAAGATCACCCTTGTCTCAGGATGGTCATTATTATTATGCTTTTTTTTTCTTTTCTATAATTACTGGTGTACTCTTTGGACATTTGTTAGTAGAAGATGAGAGGGACAAGGGGACTTGGCACTCCTGTGTTAATTAATTGAACTGTATGTGATGTACTTCCCCCTTTAATTGTGTTCAGATACTGACTGAATCCAGCAAGGGGAGGGGAGGGAAATAAGCCAGAGGGGTAGGGGTGGTATGGGTGAAATAATAAAAACTGGTCTGTCCTTCATAATGTGGTAAAGGTCCAGTCTCCGACCCTCATATGTGAGGGACAGGACAGGACGGGACAACCTCCAGACAACGGGAGGGTCGTCTCAGCCCCGAGGCACTGATGAAGTTTGTTGAAGTATTTTCTTTGTCCTATAATCAAGTATTCAGAGGTCACAACTAATTCAAAATGCAGCTGCAGGTATTCTCACTGGTACCAAGAAATATCAACACATCACACCCGCTCTTCTTTCGACAGTGTTCTGTTGAACTGTGTGTGCGCATTTGTGAGTGTACTGTAAGTGTGTATGTGGTGAAGATGGCATACACACATTGTTTACTTGCACTTGCACTCTCCGATTGATTTCTAATTGTTTTTTTACTGTAACTATGTATACCCTGCATGAAATGTGCTTTATAATAAAGTTGAATTAAATTGAATTTTGCCTGTTGAAGAAATGTTCAACTGCATCATCAACTTACAGATGGTAGTGTTTATCGCATTTTTAGAAAGTGTCCTAAATTTTCTGTATATGAGGTTTGTTCATCATTATTACATAATCTATTACATCTAACTTGTTTGTACAAAAAAATCATATGATGTTTAACTCGGCACCAAACTCAACAGAAACATAAACCAAGTTGTAGATCTATTCCTTGAACAACAAGGCTTCTTTGTTGCACTTTAAAACTGAAACTAATGCTCCTGTGTGACTCCCACAGACTGCTGCTGCTTTCTTTCTTTTTTTTTTTACAACTGTATGTTTCGGGTTCACTGTTCTCTGCGAGGCCAGGCGAGGTGAAAAGCTTTAAGTGCAGCATATCGACTGAAGTGAGAGCTGCAGAGAGTTTCCACCGGCCTGAAGTACCTCATCATTACAGCCGAGAGAGGAGCTCGACCTAAAACAGCCACACAGGCTGCTGAGGGGTCTCAAGGTGAGGGAGGATCAAGAGAGGAAGTGTTTAAATATGTTGATCCTCCAGTGCTGCTCATTATAGATGCAGATATGCTGGTGTCTCCATTTGCCTCTATAATTAGGCCTATCTCAGTGTAAAGCATAATAAGCATCTTTTCACTTACTTGGTGTACAATTAGTTCTCCTGGCTTCAGCTCAATAATCAGCCAGCCCCTTTGGTCAGCACAAAACTGATCACACGCAAGACGAAACAAAGAGTATCAGTGGCAGCAACAGGGTGGTTCTGTAATAGAAATTGCAGATAAGACGATATAAATCCCTGCTGATATAAAGAGAATGGAGGAAGTTACTGCTTTTACTACACCAATTTTAACTCCATTCACTCATCAGTATCACTTATTCCGACAGATGGAGGCCCAGAGGCACACAGACTCAGGAGGGGGAAAAAATAAAGTGCTGGTTGAATTTGATCTGAGGCCAGCACTGGGTTCACGTGTGGCGTCATACAGAAGCACTCAGCTAACTCTGAGCACTTTAGCCTTGAATATCATGTAACAAAAGTATTTTAAGTTACACCTGCCCAGACCAGACTGCTCTTGACTCAGTGCTGAGGAAGTTTTTCGGCGCAGAAGCATGCATAGATTAGATTAGATTAGATAAAATAGATAGATAGATAGATAGATAGATAGATAGATAGATAGATGGATAGATAGATAGATAGATAGATAGATAGATAGATAGATAGATAGATAGATAGATAGATAGATAGATAGATAGATAGATAGATAGGAAAGTAATGTAAAATGTATAACAAGATTGCATAGGCCATTAATTACTGGTTTTAACTGGTAATCATCTTCTATTCATGCAATACAGTCATCTATGTAATAGATGTTATGACATTTATTTTCCAACCAAATTGACATTGCCAGTGGAGTAAACAGCAATATAAATTGATTTAATCCAACTGCAAAAGCACTACATCTGTCAGGTTTTCAATATCAAGTATATACTCTATATATACTTTATAAATGAAGAGTGGAGGGCCGTGGTTTTGACCATGAGATGTCCAGGCTATTGCACGTGTGATGCATCTTTGCAGTATCCTTGCAGCGTAGTATGGCATCACTTTTAGAGACTCTTTTTGAAACTGCAGTGGTCAAGATGAGCTTAGATTAAATTTTCATATTAGGCAAAGGAAATCTTATCTTGGATCTCTCATCATGTCACGCGATCACATCAGAACACTGAACGGCATCTTTATCAGTTAATGGAGCCTGAACGTCTTCCTTCAGCCCAGAGCCACAGCGGGGTGCACGCTCCACTGCAGCTCCACACATCACAACAATGTGGGACGCCTCAAGTTATTTCACATAATTATGGAAAAGCACTGATACACTAATGCACATTATGAGCTGGTGCCAGGAAGAGTCTGTCCCTACATTTCCTAAATGATTCAACCTCAACATAGATATCTGTTGCTAGATTTTCTTTCTTCAGGTTTTAAGACATTTCTCTGAATTTTCTGCCTTCAATCCAATATCACAGCTGGAAATGACATTTAGTTAAAGGAAGCAACAAAAACAACAGGTTATTAGGGATAACCCCCACAGACACAAACAGTTTTCATAAGAACAGTTTCTAAAACGACTTCCAATGAATCTTTGTGTAAAAAACTACAACATTTTTCTATGAATCCAGAAGAACCAAACTTTGTCTGATACGAACATGTTGCATCAGTGGTTGTTGTATGTGTTGAAAGAAAATCGAATGACACATGTTCTCTTTTCAGTTGATTTTGTATTTTTTATTGAATAAATGATTTAAAAGGTAATAACAATGTTTAAAACTACATCTTCACAGCCATTGCTTACATACTCAGATAACCCATCTATATATATTCTTTCAACCCTCCCCACTTTTCTTTTGCATTTTTTTTTTTGCTAATTTCTTTTTTTTTTCTTTTGTTTTTTTTGTGTGTTTCTTTATTTTTGTGTTTTTTTCTTTTGGAGTCATACTATCATAATAAATGCCCGTTTCAAGTCTCATCACACTAACAGCAATTCAATAGGAAAAGAGGAAGGGTCTAGCTCTACAGGGGATGGATTTGAAGTTCCCAGTTCATATTATTCCATCAACATTTTTCAAGTTACTAAAGCAGAAAAAAAAAAGATCCAAAAATTGAAAGGAAAAGAAATAAAAGTTGGTATGAGGAGTTACACCAGGCAACCCTCCCAGCCCATCAGGCCACTGCAACAGAAAAAAGTCATTTTGTACAGTGACACGTCTTAGAAGTCAGTGTCTCAAAAATTCAGAACATAGAAAACCACTAAAATAATTTTGAAACTAGATCCAAAATATTCTTTTGAAAAGAATTTATTTTGATGTACAAAAACAGTCATTTTCTTTTTTTTTTTTATTTGCTTTTTTAAATATTTTTTTAATAAAAGTCTCAAACACAAGTTTATTGTAGTTCTTATTTCATTTGTCATTATCATTATTATTATTGATTCATTTATCCTTTTTTTTTTTTTTTTTTTTTAAATTCATCTATCAGTGCGATTGTATACCAGTGCAGCTACTGGGTCCAGAGTAAAGAAAACAGGCTTTTTTCATCTTTAATGGCATAAAAAATAAGGAAAAATCCATCTTTTATACAAAGTATAACTGCTGGTCTTTAGGGAAAAAAACATTTATAAACCCATAAAGCTAGGAGGCACACCATGGGATTTTCATTTTTGTAAATTAGAGCAATAATAATAATAATAGTAATAATAATAATAATAATAAACAAAATAAGTAACAACAATATGCAACCAGTTTTCACCATCCTTGATGCCATGTACGGCTTCAGAGATAGATTCAATGAATATTCATTGAAAAGGTGGGTTGCTTAATAAGTCAAGACAGTTGAGAAATCGCACACACACAAACAAAAAAAAAAAAGACATAAAAGAACATTTTGTCAATTGCAGGGGTGTTTTTTGGAAGGACAGGAAGCCAGGCCTGAAGAGCAGCATTTGGGCATGGCCGCTGGCATCTTTGGTTCAGTCGGACATACGAAGGTAACATGAGCTTTAGCATTCCTACGAAATATGAGAATGACCACACAAGGAATGCTGAGGCTGAACTCTAACCCTGGTATGGAACCAAAACACAATCTGCTACAACAAACTACGAATGTCGTTCCATAATATCCCATGAGGTATCAATGCTTTAAAACAGTTAATCAGTACAGAACCAGGACTATATTCTGCATGTTCTACGTAAAACATATACTCTGCGTCCCATTTATAGGAGATGCTTACCTTCAACACAGTTTAAGCGAGGCTTTTTTTCTTTTAAGAAAAAAAAAAAAACCCTCAACAACAGGAACCTCTCACTAGTCGACTAATCAAACGTTGCCCTTAACAAGGAGGTCAAACGATTCAGCAGCTAGAAGGAAAAAACGGAGGACGTGCTCGCGAAGGAGCAGCGTCCGATCTTCCAGAAGAGGCGACGACGACCACTACTACTGCCACTGTCTACTGAACGACACACATCACACCTTGACAAACTAGGCCATGAGGTTGGGCCACAGTGTTGGGAGTAATCGGGGGGTAGAGGAGGTTAACGTGTGACTTCTTGTCCTTTCAAACCTGCAGGGGCGTTGACTTGCACTGGTAGGAAAAAACAAAACACCTGTTGAACAGATCTGCATATATCAAGGATAGTAAAGGTAACACATGCAGGATTTTCTCTCAATATACCGCTGTTGGATAGTTACAACGGCCATTAACAGTACATTCGATAGCCCCTATGAAGTGTTGCTGCTGGGACTTTTTCCTTCGGTAATGTATGCAGAAGAATATCTGTTTGTTTTTTTTCCCATAGGGAATTGATCCATCAATCACCCACACTGGACTTAAAGAAAGCAGAGTATCTTGGGGCTACTGTTTATATCGTGACAGTCATACTTCGGTATTACAATGTGCCGGCATGACTCATTTCACAGCAATATACTAAAGAGAAAATCTTACATGTAGCATCTTTAAGTATGATATGATCAATGAGTCCGCATGACCAGTCACGAGCTGTGACCACCCCAATATGAGGTCCGATAGCACCATATTTGTCTTTTAAATCTCTTAATGGTTAATAAGAGTGTCTAAGCCATAGATCAAGCATATCATGGATAAAACCATAGGTCTCATACTCAGACATACATGCAACAAAATACATTGCATGTGTATACAAAGACATATATGTAAAAGAGCATGGTCAATTTGGTTTTGCAGCAGAAAAATTCAGGTTGTGCTGTATTAAATGGACCAGGAGGTGAACGTCTGACTGTTCCTCGCATCAAACTGCATTACGTAGTGTCGGTACATTTCTCTAGAGGCTTGGAACTGTCTTCCCATGGTCTTTAAATATTCAGGGTAATAACACGACAGTGCCGAACATTAGTCAAAGAGAAAAGTGTTTACAGAGCCAAGTGGGGCTTTGAAAAGGGAAAGAAGAAAAGAGGACCAGCATCTGGGAAAGATGTGAGAGCAAACAGAAGACTGCAGCCATACAGAAGCTGCCATATGTCTGAGGAAGTATTCATAGTATTTGATTCAGAAAACATCATCACAGCCCCTGCCCCGCCCTTTTTTTTTTTTTAACACTGTGGTGCGACAACAGGGTGAGGAAAGAGGGGGAACCATGGGTGGGAGGAACACTCAGAGCATCGTCTACTGGTCCATCATTTATTAAATCATTAATTTAAGGCAACACAACTGAAATCTGGGTCATTTCGGGTTACTGTGGATGGAGTGCCAAAAGCCCTTGACGTTTTGCATAAAGAAAAATAACCTGTCAGTTAGTAAAGGCTGTTACGAAGAAAGATGTTGGTCAAGTAACAAGAACCTCTCAAAAATTCCAGTTAGCCAAACTAAAAAACCGAACCCAAAACAAGCAGATCACGTGATGAGCTTAACGATTCAAACGTTCTGGAAAGTAAGTCCAACTAGCCTAGTGTGTGTGGATTAGACTGACAACGGTAACATTTGGATGGGAAATGGCTTCTTTAGTCCTTACAAAGCCCTGGCCGACAAAAACAGACCACAAATCAAAACCTTCCCTGTGCCGTGGACACACAGATCGACGGGGGGGGGGGGGTCTCACTGAACAGCGGGGGATACCAGGAGAACGGTGGTAGTGCGGTTTCAACAACTAAATCGACTAGCTGCGACTACAGCAGCTGCAACAATGACATGCGCTTCTAGAAAATGACACAATCACGTTAATTAGCTCGCTTCCTTTGTGCGTCAAGTGGTGTAATGTTCATTCAAAATGACGTGTTTTTTTTTTTTTTTTTTTAATACAGCATTCTTCTTCTTCGTGGACGAGTGACAATGGTTAGCTATAATCTGAAAAGGCAAGACAATGTTTCCACAACGACACGGGCAATATACTACAAGACGACGTCCGACAAAAAAATGACCGAAACCGCCAGTTCGACAAGTATTCAGTGATGCGGCCTTGCCTGAGGCTGGCTGGTGGGAAGTTTGCATTCAGAGGTTGAGGATGAACACTCTGGGTAGTAGAGGCTGCCACTTTAACGGCACCGAATGCAAACACTTCAAGCCAAACGACAGACTACTCTTACAAAGTGTGGAATAAAAAGAGAATATGGCTTTAAGTAGTTATAGCATGTCCCTGTCAAGTGACTCCCTGCCAGTAAACTCAGAAACCAACAGACACAGTACATTTAAATGACAGCATTGTTCATGCACATACTGTTTTTTGTTTTTTTTCTCTCTTTTCCTTGAGGGGACCCGTGGTCTCGCCTGCCGCCCCTCTCCAAAGCAAGGGGACCAGACCGACCCACCTGTAGCCCACTTTACTGTACGTAGATCATTTTTAACAAGTCACCTGTGTGGACACGAGTATCCTCAGACAAAATGGCTTCCTCCGCAATAACCTTAATTTGAAAAAAGTTCAACAAAAATAAAATAGAAACAGGGAACGTTAGCCGTAAGCTCTAGCCAAACAAAACGCAGTTCAAGGTTTTACAGGTTCCACCACAAAAAACACCACAAATACTCAGGGAGGAAGGTTTCCAAAAAAAAAAAATCTCTGTAGGGAATCTTTAGGTAAAAATCCAATTTCTAATTTACTCCACTGTTTTTTGTTTTTTTTTCTCTTTTAAATCTCAAGGCAGACCAATGTCCATATCCACACACAGAAATACACACACGATTGTGAGCTCAAACAATAAACACGACCAGTAAAGACCGGTCAAAGGGCATCACAATCGTACTATCTATACTTTGGAGTATATAGATCCCGATAAATACTTCCAACTACAACACTACGTGAGTTTACAAGGCTCAAACAACCTCAACAGTCAATCTTTTTTTTTTCTTTTTGAGAGGAATCAGAATAGAGACGACACAGCCTTTGAGAACTGCAGTTGCCTTGCTACATGGTATACATGTCTGGATATTAAGATAAAGAAAAGAAGGAGAAATAAAAGATTTTTCTTAGTAAATGTAAAATTGTAGCAAAGCCTAAACAATATAAGCATGAGACTAATCTACTGTAAGAGACTTCCTTCCATCCACAGAATCAAACACCTGATTAGGTTTGCTGAAAGACGCAAGATTAATAAAATCTAATATTTGTTAATTTTCAAAAAATATGAATGAAGGGGGTTATAGATATAGGTTTACATATGCTGCAAAAACTTAACCACAGGCAAAGAAAAAAAGAAACGTGGATTTCTTGCCATAATCAAATGATGCTTCGTTGCCACCCGTTGCCATGTCAACGTCAGGGAGACGGCCAGCATGGCAACGGAAACTATCATCATAAAATGGTACAGTAGTAGAAATAGCTAGACCAGGAGGGGGCGGGCTCTCCTGGGAAAAGGTCCGCGGAGAGGTCCAATGATTGGTCATGCGGCTCGCTGTCAGGAATAATGGTTGTAGGGTGGTAGAGGGTGCCCAATGCCGTTCTGGTAGTGATGGTGCTGACGGTGGGCGATGTACTCTGCATAACCCATTGTCATCTTCTCGCTACGGTACCTGGGAAAGACAGGAGAGGTGTTGGTAAAGGCCTGACCCTCGTGTTGTGTTGTGTTGAGACAAGCAACAGTAAACAAGCTCAGGAGACATTATGGGATCCTCTCGGTCTCGGGGGGCTTCAGCAGAACAGCAGCAAAACAGCAACTATAGCATTTCACATGTTAAGATTTACGGTGCAGAGCTTATGATAAAAAGTAGATCGTAAATCAATGCAGCAGAGACACCTTTTCTTAATCAGAACCTGGCACTTGCATTACCCACAATCCAACTTGACTGCTGAAGATTTGGCCGTCTTGACTGCACAGAGATGTCAGCCTCGGGCAGAGATTAGTGGTGGTGGGCTACAGGAGTCTGGTGAACCCTCTTATTCTTTTTTTTACTCCCCAATCTACAATTTGTATTATATTCAAACTTTATAAGTGAATTCATTTCCTCTGCTTCCCCCGAAAGGCTTAAAATAACTTCTTCACACACGCAGCAGAACTCTGAAATAAAGTGAGAGTAATCTTACCTGGTTAACTTAATGGTCTTCCTGAAGTCATTTGTGATGGGAGCTTTGTAACCTCCCTTTCGTAGTAAGGAATCTATGGTTTGAATGTGGTCCCAACCTTGATGAAACAGAGAAAAGCTCTTTTAACACCAGTCAGACTTTCTTTGATATTCATAGACACCCTTTATGAAAAGCAGACTTGATCGGGTGTGTTAGGATGACCAAGAACTCACCTTGCTCCTTTGCAACCTCTGGTAGGTAGGTGGCGGTGCGCTTTGATCCTTTTTCATTGAAAAACTCTATCCTAATGCCGTGAACACCCACCTATACAATCCAAGACAGGCACAACAAATAGAAAAGATCATCCCCTAAATCTCTACATCCAGCAAAGGAAAAAGGAAAAACTGCAACTGTTCTCTTAGACAATGTGCACAACTGCTACAATTTACAACCAAGTGCAGCATTGTTTAATTTGTTCCACCGGGCTGCATCATGGTTAGACAATTGATTTATTATTTCATTAGCCTTAGTTTCCATTGTCTTTAATACAAAACAGCTGGTGGACACATCTTTTGATGCAGCAGAGTAAGCACTCTATTCTGAATACACACCACCATCCAATAACACTGGATATATTTTCAAGCACAAAAACCTGCTATCATTTAATTTGAAGCACTATTATTGAGATCAAAAGTCTATTAGTATTGTATGAGTTTCTACTCGCATGCGAATGCACAAAAACTCTTGGTCATTTGCTTGGCTTTAAGAATTTTGTTTGCACACATCCAGAGAGATGTTAACCTCAAAGAAATGTGGAGGAGCTGCTCAGCAGGGGTGAGGCCGCTCTGAAGGAGCGTTTCAGCTGTGAGGCAGCACAGCTCAAAGCAAATGATACCGTTATGCGTTTAGAGGGCAACTCCCGCACTCAGCCATGTTTTAGCCCAGCGTGCATCTTACCTCCCAGTCAAGGTAATCACCGACGTCTTCAAAGTTGGTGAGAAGAGACACTGAGCAGAAGAGGCGAGGCAGCTCATCCCTTGTCATAGGGGGGAAGCGGCTGTCTTTAAGGGCACTGCAGGCAGAGAAGCACAAAGCAAAAACACCATTATAGGAGGAAATTGAGAAAGTCGTTGTCATCATCGAGTATTAAAATGCCCGAGAGTTGGATTGCTACGGGCAGGATCTGAAAATGAGATTTCATTTTGGCTTTTTTTTGAAAGGGAGGGAAAGATTTCTATAAACATTCAGAGGGCAGCGTTGTTGCAACACAAGCCTGTCGACAGTGCTGTTTCTAATGTTTGTGTGTGAGGAGCCGAGTGTGTGTTTACGTACATTAGACATGTCAGGTGTTTCTGGCCTAAGGTCAGAAACTGCCAGTGAACACATACCGCACCGTCCTTTTAAAAAGAGAGAGACCGAAGTCTGCAGATGCTTTTAATTTTTCCCTTTCAGTCCTCTCCACATGCATGCCCACTTTTTCCTTTGTCGGGGAGTCACAGGTTACATGAAATTTAAATGACAGTCACATTAGCACTGAATATAGATTCCTGACTCGCTTTCAACCCACCGGTAAGATGACATATGCTGGTTTCACCCCCCGTCACTGTGTTGGTCTGGAGAGGGTATAAAAGTGTCCAATACAACTACACAACGACTCTTTATACGGTAATCACAAAATTCTGCATGAAATAAAACCTCTTCACAATATTTCACACATTACAGTCACAGTACAGTACAGAAGGTTATTGTTGTGTTAGCGGTTATCATCTTGATCAATAACTTGTGTTGTTAGCACATTGTAAGTGCAATTTGTTCACGTACAGTGCTTACACACACACAGAGCATAAATAAGACAATATCCATTAATCTCAACAACTGAAAAATGATGAATGCCCCTTGTGTTGTGTTTTATAATAGATGAACAGCAATAAATACAGAAAATTCCATGTCCCGTGCTAATGCTTACCTGGTAAGGGTGTACTCCCTGAGTCCTGAGTGCAGATTCATGGCAGAAAATGTACCTATACAACCCCTCAACCGCTTGTCTCTGCCTATTTTCCATGTGACAAACAGCGGGCTGAAAGACAAGACAGAGAGAAAAAAAAGAGACATTTTAAAGCATGCACAGAAGACGTACATCCCTGTGGTGTGATAAAAAACTGTGGGATCAGATATAAAAAATTTGTTTGTCTGATTCATGAACAAACTGCGTGAATGACAATCCAACAAAAAAAAACAAAAAAAAACCCAAATAAACAAACAGAGGACAGGAACAGTGCAAAAGCAGAGCGAGTGTATGATGAAATCAATTTGAAGGCGGCTCATCTGGGTTGGCACAAGTGCACTTCAGAGAACAACATTTGAGTGTGGTAACATTGTTGGAGGCCATTCACAGCTGATCTAAACCAAAACTGCGCTGAAGAAGATTATTCTCCCACACTTTTAAATCACCCGTCTCCTTCATGTCGGGTGGAACAATTACACTTTATCTAATTTTCTACACTGGTGGTCACAGAACGGCACGTGCTTCAACCAAGCCTAACTGCATCCATTAGGGTCTTCTTGGTGTATTTTCTTCTACAGAGCTACACTGATGATTCATTGTGTTACGGGCACTGTAAAGACACAACTGGGTGCAGGGCGGTAGTCAGGCTGGACAGATCCACCGACAGAAGGCCACCTCTGCCCTGGCGGCTCAAAAGTAAACAGCAGCTGTCCTTTAAATCTTCACTGTATAAAGATCTGATTTACTGACTTGTCACTCATCCATCAGATACCAATACAGGGATTAGGACTCTTTTTCTTGAATATGAGCAACGGTGCCATTTTCAGAGGACCAATTAAATCAAAACAGAGCTTGACATGTTCATAGTTTTACACTATTAGTTGTGTCACTGATTGATTCTTCAGTAATAAAACCAGACGCCTGTTACCGTATATTGCAGAAATAATGTATTTTGTCTGCCTTCGAAACTGGGACACTGATGACAGACTTGTTATTGATATTTAGCCTTTTTTCTCATTTTCTGTGTTCCACCTTCGTTTTTCCCCAAAAATTAATTAGTAACGACCCTTCAGCTGCTTTCTTGTTGGAACTACTAATCTCAGCAGCGTTTGGTGAAAATCTTTCTCCCTTTAAACAAGAACAGCAAGTCTGTAAATAACACTTTGTTCAGAGAAACACAAACAACCTTAGAGTATCCAATTTTTGGTCCTATATTCTTTCAATAAAATAACTGCCTTTTGAAATCTTGCTTTACAAAAAAACACAAGACATTTCTCTTTGGTATAATCTTTATTTACTTTCAGCATATTCACATAAGTCACAACTGATTTCTTACAAAAGTAACACCATAATTTAAGGCTTTCATTCAACTGAGTAGCAAAAATTTAAAATAAAAATGTAAATGACAAAGAAACAAAGCATTAACAGCTACAGAGAATACTGCAGCATTTGCAGCACTCAGTGAGACACAAGATGGTGTCTAATGGTGACTGCAGTCGACTGCTTTCTTACAAGTTTAACTGAGACGTTCCTTGGAAAAACACTGCATGGTAATTGCCCTGTAGCTTCATTTTACTTTTCCTGAACCATTTTCTTCTTCTGTGCCTCTGAGAAACACCGGTGTCTTGTCTTCTGGCGTTGTCCTCAAATGAGGGGGAAAGGTAATAGAGGAAAGAAAGAAAAAAACAGCTCATGTCATTCATCATTTTGGCAGCACAATGGATAGATACAATTAACAAGCAAAAATGTTTACTAGCTGGCTGTTAACCTGAAATGTTAATATTGCCTTTCAGATGTTGCTTTAGCTTTACAATAGCTGTCTAAAAAATGTGTTTGTGCTGCATAAACCACTTTATCTTCTTATACAACCATCTGAGACAACTGAAGTTTGCTAGCTTAATTAGCTGTTTAGTTATGCCAACATACCTGTAGTCGTGCTTACTTGGTTCTGGGGTCCACTGGTCCTCTTTCGGTCAAAATGGAGCAAAAAACTTTTTTTTAAATGTTGTACACTCAAAAGAGTCATACTATGTCAAGTCACAGTTAACAGCATGTGGCCTCCATTTAGAGGAGAGGTTGTTTTTACTAGATCCCAATAATATGTTAGCTTTGCTCTTCAGTCAAGGTGATTCACAACTGGACTTGGCATACAGTATCCCACTGACTTCATAAAATAAAATACAAATCACATTTTCAGGACAAAGGTTCCTGCTCCTAACTTAGGGATTTAGAACCACTATAATAATAATAATCACAAAATGGTCGCCATCTGAGGCCCCGTCGTTGTTTACTGGCCAACGTTGCAGAACACTGTGTCTGTGTCAGATGTTGGGGTCGTTCTGAGCAATCCAATAATTCAATCTGACAATGCCCCCGAGTGAAGGATATGTCGAGGACACCACAGACCATAAGCATGGGTTTCTCAAACCTGTGGGAGTTTTAACACTGGCGGGCATTAGCCCTTCTACATTCCTAGTCATGATGGGGCTGGTTGGGCTCAGACCTTGGTTTCATGTGGTGAAGGTTATACACAATCCCACAGTTCACCCATTAGGACTGACTGACTTATAATCAATTTAAAAAAAAATCTCCAATCAAGAAGGGAAGCTTAAATATTTCATGTTTTGGTTATGAATTATGTTGGATTCATTTGGGTTGCTTTTCTCCTCTCAATGAACCTGACATGTCAATATGACGGCACCTATTGGGAGTGGGGGATGAGAAGGGGAACAGCCTTTGTGTAAAACTCAAGCCCTTTATGAACATTGTCCCTCTGTCAACATGCAGTCTTTCCTTAGGGAAATTAGCCACAATTTACAGTGCTCTAATAATGCAACACATTATTAATTACACATATAATTGCATTATTCAGAAACTCAGCAGGAAACACTCAATTTTGTTCAACTGCATGTGAAATATGCTCATACTTTACTAGTCCCAGGTATTTATTTGCCCAGTTAACATGAAAAAAAGTTTTCTCAGTATATGTCTCAGTGTATCCTTGGAGTAAGGATCCTATAAGACAAATCTAAGAGAAACTAATTTTTCCACAGACACCCTAACTAGCAGGAGCGCCATAATATTATTTTTGTGTCTGGGATCAATGTCAGCACTAATCTTGTCTGCTACGATAGTCTCAGGCAGGGGTTTTCAAAGTGTGAGAGAGTGAGCCTCCTCTTAAAGAACAAAGAAACAGTTGAAATTAAAGTTGATGTTAAAGTTTATGCGAGAGGACGCCATACCACTGGTCCTGCTGCATACCTGATGCGGTGCGGCACACCCAACAAATTAATTGCACACGCAATTAATCATTCAGCCCCATGTGCAAGTGACACTTCACTCATCTTTTGTCTTAATGTTTAGAGTTTTATAGCTTTTTTTTCTCATGTCGCACTCCCCCTTAAAAACTCTGGTGCCCCCCAGGGAAGGCGCGCCCCACAGTTTGAAAAACGCTGATCTAAGGAAAAACCAGGACTTTTTTTTTTTTTTAAAGAACTGGGAAAATATTCTTGTCAGTATCAGGGAGTGGATGTTTGTAAAGAGGCAGCCATGTGTGGAATCAGGAATGTTTCATAAAACACCACACAGACGAATAAAGAAAGAAAATATCATCCAACCAATGTAATAGCAACTCTACAAATTCAATAGGCTATATATTCAAATACATTTAAGATTTCTATCTAAATATGAATGTTTAACTCTTGCGATGTTTGTTAGAGTGATAGATTTGTATTTCTCCATAATCTGACACATGTATTTGGTTAGCTCATGGCACAGTGAGCTGTATCCACCCTCTCTGAGGTCTGCCAATTTATTATTTAGCAAGAAAGATGACAGAGGTGGAGATGCCAGTGTGTAGAAGATTGTGCACTTATGCATTTATGTCAGATGCCAACATGTTGGATTGTTTTACAAAGGTTAACATTAGCATAAAAGGCAGCATTTCAACAATGGTAACATTCATTCAATACAGAGTCAAATAAAAACTGAAAGGAAAATTCTGACATAAATGTGCAGAGGGAGAGATTAAGTTATCTAATAAGGACTTCCCCCCAAATTATATATAAGGTTTACCACCAACATGTTGAGAGTGCTAGAGCTGTAGCTATAAATACATACTTGGACCATTTACAACCCATGATATGGATCTGTGTGTGATCAATGGTAACACTGATCTGGGTTGTCAGTGATATGGTGACGTGTAAAACCGAGTTACACTGTAATTATACACTTCCATTTGTCACATGACAGTACAAAGAGACGCATTTAAAACCGCAATACAGTAATCTCTTTGACTGACTTTTTTTTTTTTTTTTAACAAACATTTAAACGTGTTCCTGCTTGTAAAAAAACAAACAAACCAAAGTGGACCAAAGTTTTCTTCAGCCATTTCCAGATCGATATGCAGGGGGTAGTCAGCTATGGCTGCAAGTGTAAACAATCCCTTTACAGCCTCAGCATCAGGGTAAAAACGCCCCTAAAGTCTCATGCTATCATATTTCAACATTTTTAACAACGAGAGGTTGAAATGTTTCAGTGGAGGGCGCAAGAGTGCGGTTACTGCCAGAAAACGTAAATGTATCAATCTTATAAGAAAACATGTCAAAAACATGTCATATTCTGTGAACACTTAAATTAATGAACCACCGTGTATGTTTGTCTGTTGTATTAATACAGCACTGTCAAATTTAACTTATATTTTGTTGTAAAACAAAAAAAAATGCCAAAGACTGCTAAGTGCTTTGTAAGAACCACCGTTTCTTTGTTGGTTGACACCAAACTGGCTTTAGTTTCCCTCTTTTTTCGACAGTAAATTCATCCTTACCCTTTAAAATCCCATGTCTTGATCACAACATCTACCTGGCCGCGATATCAGACTTTTAATACACCTGCCTACCATTGAATTAATTACTACAAGCTCATTAGTGCTTCGTTACCAAACTACTGATGTAGCGCAAAGCTAACAAAGCTAAGCCTATTATGTGGCAATGCAAGAGTTCATTGAGGATAACTTGAAAGATTACGAATACAAAAAAATGTTAACCTTTGATGTTTTACATTTGGCACTACTCGGGACAAGTAAAACCCACAATTGTTACATCGAAAAAATAAACTAAACGATGTTATCTCGTTTTCTTTCAAGTGTTGGTGGCGGTTAGTTAGCATTAGCTACAAGCTAACAGGCTAAGCTAACGTTAGCCTGTTACTCGAGTTGAGACAAACACTGTCGTAAAAATATTTTTCTCGTCATGAACCGGCGGGATATCTGTAAGTGACAGACTTTATCATTCAATGATAGGTAGCTGAGCTTGATAATAATGTATTAGATCATGTAATTTTGGCGTTAACGTTAAGCTAATGTAGCTGCAGCAGGCCGGTGCTGCAGACAGACAACAGTCTCTTTCGACAAGGCCCGAAATCCAACTTGGACAAATTAAAAAGCCATGATCTTGAGTTTTTCCGCTTTAAATTCGTTGTAAGTTAAGTGTTGTTTCGATGTGACAGTCTGCACATTTAATACAGGGACACATCAACAGCAAAAATCCACCAAGTGTCCCCGCAACAACAACACACATCACACCGTTTTGCCTGTTTGCTGGGAGAAGATAAAGATAAACCAATGAGCTTTGACACGACATGCAGCAGCAGCAGCAAGCAGCAGCAAGCAGCAGCAGTAGCAACAAACCAAAACAAACACAACAAAAGACATGAAAAATAAATAAATAAAAATACTCACTAGGGATCATTTGTAAACCTGGGTGTCCTCGGAGGTTGGTATCCGTACAGATGGCAATAAAGCACGTCAAAACAGAAGCAGCACATCTCCGCGGAGACCACCATTTTTCTGCCTCCACTTCCCGAACCAGGTCCCGGGCTGAGATTCGGGGAGAGGCCGGATGAAGTGTAACCGGCCGGGGCTGGGGACAGAGCGTTCGTGCCGCCGATGCTGCTGCTACCACCAACACCTCCGACACCTCCACTACTACTACCACCACCACCACCACCACCGCCGCCGCCGCCGCCGCTGCCGCTAATGTTACCCCCGGGTCCCCCCAGGCCGTTGGCTCTGCTCACGTTCGCCGCCGCTGCTGCTGCTGCTGCTGCTGCTGCAACGGTCGCGGCGGAGGAGCCAATCCCCAACTCCGAGCCACAATGTCCGGTTCCTGCCACCCCGCTTCCCGCCCCCACCCCGCCGGGACCCCCCGACCCGGGCGATCCCGACAGTTTCTGCTTCTTCACCCCGCAGCACCCGGCCGCCATCTTGGAACAATCTGCACCGACACACCGCTTCCGACCCATAACCACCGTCACCGCGGGAAGGGTGGGGGGGAACGCCGACCAGACGTAGAAATCCCACTGCGTTGATACGTATGACGGACAATACTCCACTTTCACTCTTTATTTTTTTATTTTTTTATTTTTTTTTATTTTTTTTGTCGGACGACGAAATAACCGATGTGGTGGGGAGAAGACTGCAATGTCACCCTAAGCGTTGCCTTTAAAAAAAAAAATGCGTGACTTCGCTACGCAAAATCCATAGCTGGATATTATTAAGCGTTTTTTGTTTTTTTTTCCTTGAGTAGTCAGCCAAGTCCAGTCCAGCTTTTGGACCACGGTGTTCCCAGTGGATCACCACCGATAACGTAAAGTCCCGGCCCCGAATAGGCTATTCACCCCCACCTCCCTTTAATACGACACCATCCGATGGGATTTCAATCAGTTCCCCTCCTTTAAACATACAAGTTCAGGGAGTATACACAAGTCCGAACAGGCCGCAGATGACAGTAACCAGGCGGTCCAGATGTGAAGCCGACAGCCAGTGCGCTGTAGCCCCGCAGCAGCACGCCTCTCCAAGTGGAAGCCGGGAGCTTGAGTACGCAGGACCCATAAGCTTCAGCACAAATTGCGCACAATGTCTTGGAGGACAGCGTAGCTTCTCATTGCACCAGCTTGTTTTGCTACTTGCCTCACGAACTTCTAATTATTTACACAGCAGCAGGCCCAGTATACTGTAGGAATGCCAGACACTGGGATAACGCAGAGTAAAATGGCATCTGACAATGCGGGGTTGGCATGGCACAATGAACCGCGTCAGCGCCGCCGAGCAAGTCATTTCAGTACCGTTAGGCCACAGTTTGCACCTGCATGATGTCTGTTCTTGGACCTGGTTTGAAATCTCAATATCACCCTCCGCGTCAAATGTAGAGCTGAAAGTTTTCACTGACGGTTTGTTTGGAGGCTGTCATCCGTGTATGAGGATGCATTATAGGAGATCATTCTAGTCCGTGAGCCGTGAGAAATCCTCCGGGTTGGGCAAACCCTCGCTCCGCACCCGTCTCTCTGCTGCTACCATTCAGTGCTGTTCGGGTAAAAGCCCTGTGATCAGTCTGTGGGCACAGGCATCGGTGTCGTCGGCACGCCGGAACCGGATTCAGAGAAAGTGCTGCGCTCACTTGCTACACATTATGCGTAACTTCTAGGGGTATCACATTTGCGATTCAGAAGAAAATCCTACAGTGCTGTGGAAGCATGCGCGCTCCTGACGCTCATGCGTGTTTGCGTGCGTGCATGGAAAAGTATCCACCAAGTTATAAAAGGCATAGTCCAGATTGGTGTATCGTTTAGATTTATAAATATGAACGCTGTTACATGATTTGTTTTCACTGAGGCGATTATATCATTTAAAAAAACATCCCTGCAGGATGAGATAAAGGTTAGAGTTTGTGTGATTTGTCATGTTACATTTGTTTTCTCAGGCTGCTGTTAAACTCATGGAGCCCTGAAACAATAAATATCATCCTGTCACAAATGCCCCCTCTTAAGTCCTGGCGCTCTGAATCATTGTCCTGCACTCCACAACCCCATTCAGCCAGCACTGCTGCCTTTTGGTGGTCTACACATTTATTAGTCATAAGTAAATTTATCAGTGCAGAGCGCAGTGAGCATTGTCTAAATGTCAGTGATTAATAGGCTACACATCATAGGATCAGCTGATGATGACTCTGCCCAGACTCATGCTGGACTGAGTGTGCTGGAAAGGGAAGACACTGTATGAGGGGCTGGCAGAGGAGGGAAATATCATCTGGGTGGGCGGCATGGGGACAGCAGATCTTCATCTCTGCGTGTTAAGTTAAACAGTTACACATTCTGAAATGAATTTCATGGCGTTTCCGTCCCCACCCATTAAAAAATACTTGGGCGTTTGTGAAACCCACTGGGCTACTGCACTGAGACTTAACATGAGCAATATGTTTAATACTGATTGCTGAAATGTAATACACATTTTGACAGCTGTTTTCCATACTTTTCAAATGAATTAAGGGATTTTTTTCTTCTGGAGAATCATTCTCTGAGGTTTAGGGTCCAATTTGCCTCATACACAACATAGGCCCTGACAGTTTACAGTGTCCAAACATTCATCAGACTTCAAACCACCCCAGAATAAATGATCTCAGAGGAAAATACTCCCTGGCACTCTGTATTTAGAGCCTGGCTGACATTAGAGAGTGTGATGAAGCTGAGAGTAGACTCTAGTATTATCATATGCTGCTGATTTTCAAGATTAAGTCATTATATTGCAGGGCAGAAAAAGTGCTCCTGCTCATAATAAGATGTATCTTAAAGTTAATGTGCACTCACTGTCCACTGACTTTGTCTTTACTTGCATTTACGGTCCAGTCCGGACATATCTGAAATGATCATCTACCAAGGCAGTCAGCTCTAACCCGCAGATGCTCCTCACATAAAGTGCCTCATGACTGACTCAGCAAAATGCTTCAAGCCCATTTTTGAAATGCACAACTAATTATTGTTAGCTTTAGTGGATATTGACTGAGCATTTGCCTGCATTTTCCTGGTAACAGGCCTCCTCCGGCAGACTGAAGTGCACATTAGGCTAAATAACTTGAGTTAAAACAGGGGTCTGAGTGTAGCCTTAAACCTTCCTTCTCCTGCATGACTTCTCTCATATGATCTGTTCAATGTTTGTGGAAAAAAGAAAATATTACAAAAATAATGTCTGATTGGCTGACATGGTGTCACTAATTGTGCTTTTCATTGACTTTAAATGAGTCAAGCCAAATGACAGCAGTGCCACTGAAAATCAGCATATTCCTTCCCGTAATATAGCCTACACATGGAAGTTAATAATCTGTACATTGAAACAGCAGAAAAGTGTGTTATTTTTACGTTTATACCCATAAAACGCACCATGTATTCATTTCACGGTAACGGGTCCATACATTTTCAGCAGTTAATGGGAAACTGCATTATAGAACATTTAGCTTAGTAGAGCATGAAACTGGTATGTACACAGGGCTTAGTGCAGCTGACTGGAGTGTATTCTCTTCAAAAGCCCATTCATGTGACTATTGGATTTTAGGCATGATGTCATTGCAATGCAATCCACACCATCCAGATTATCTTTTGAAACTACAACAGGAAAGCGGAAGCAGGCTGAATTACTGTACCTCCTATTCCAGCCACAGTTATAAGGGAGGGCAGTGCTGTTCAAGGTCAGCGTGGCTTTAAGTGAGGTGAATAGGCAGAGTTAATTAAGCATTTTTTGTTGGCATCGTAATCTTCCTATTCAAGAGAAAAATATAGCAAACCAAGTGAAGAGGATGCACTGGTTTGTTTCATCCATTCTCTGTTCTATTCCTGGGAGCAGGAACAATCTGGCATGTTGTTATAAGGCCTTGTGATGGAATTTCCCACGGCAGCAGGACTCATTGACCTCTTAGATATCTGCTACAATGGCCAACAGAAGACAGAGGTAGTCATCTTAATGATTGTTCAAATAAACATAAAGTTCAGTAAAACTTCACAGTTTCTTCAAAAATACAGCAAATACACAATTACATGTTGTGTTGATTGAAAGAAGTGATCACCGCTGACACGTCCTTGCTTGCATTTAAGGAGGTTTTATTACAAAAAAGAACAATGTAAAAAAAAAAAAAAAAAAGTAGAATCTGAGAAAATTTCTGGTGCCAATAAGAGATCCCCTCCTGTCTCAGCCCAAATCACTTCTATATACAGTATGTGTTGGCTGATCTCCAAAACCACACCTTCTCCAGGTGATCTGTCCAGATGCTCCATATCCTATGACCTTTTTAACCTTTAGGTTACGGAAAAATATATAATCACATTTCACCAAAACAAACATCATTAGACAGGAAATGGGAACCGAAAAATGACAGTGCAGGGTTCAGATACTTCATACATTATCTGCTTGCACTGCATCAGTGGTCAATCTCATTCTATGGTTGAATAATTAAATGACATTAAAAAGAAAATAATTTATGTTTTTATCTCCACGACTCGGTATGGTTGGCAAAGTGAAGTTTGCTCAATATTAATTGCTCAGGGATTTAATCTCAAGCCTCCTCAAAACAACCATTTATTACCAGCCCAGTCTCATGTTGTGGCACAACATCTCTCCACCTAAAAGAGTTTCAAAGTACCTTGAAACCTCCAACCTTGTTCCAATGTCAGTGAGATAATGCTTTTATGATTTCAACTGCTCAGCATCCATCCATCCATCCATCCATCCATCCATCCATCCATCCATCCATCCATCCATCCATCCATCCATCCATCCATCCATCCATCCATCCATCCATATTGGATACAAGTGGTGTATTGTCTATACCACTTGTTTGTGCACAGTCATGGGAGAGCTGAAGCCAGTCCCAGCTGACAAAGGGCGAGGGCCATGGGTACATCCTGGATAGATACAGAGATAAATTATCTCACACAACCTAATGTGTTTGTCTTTGGTCCGGCACAAGGAGAACATGAAAACATCAGCAAGAAGCCCAGGACCTTCTCATTGAAAGGATGCCCATGCCAAAAACTGCACCACTGTCCCACCAGTAGTGAAAATAATCAATATGTTGGTTAAAATAACACAGAGGGGGCCCATTAAATACCTGGTTGTGTGTTCTCATAGCTCACACATTGAGTGTTTGTATGTGCGGTCAGCCTCTCTGTGCAGGGGGTAGGGGGTGGAGGCTGATGCTGACATCTGTGTTAGAGTGGATAAGCTCTATCACTGTTGTTGCAGCCCCAAGTGGTTACAAGGGTGTTAAAGGTCACAGCTTGCATATACTGTAGGAGCCCATTACAATAGAGCTGTATGTGCTCATTTGGCCATGTGCATTCAATACATTCCCTGATGCATTTTTTCATCACTTTTTTTTTGCATAATAGTGAGAATTGAGAAATTTTATGGTAATATTAATGCATCTAATCAGAATGCAAATGCAACTCCAGTCCATGCTCTGACTTTTGCCAAGACTGCCTGATTCGCTTCCCTGCAGAAATCTTGTCATCTCTCTATCTGGACCCAGCTGTTTCCCCTTCTGACTCTCAGTGTAATGACCTTTCTCTCAGTCATTTCCGATCTTCAATTGTGGACAGAAAACTCATCTCATCAAGAGGGATGTCATGTCACCCACTTGGCCTCTCTTCTGTAGTATCTTTCCCCCATAGTTGCATTTATCCTGAAGTGGAAAAAAAAAATCTCTCCTGAGCTTTTGATTTCTTCATGTGGCATTTCTGACATGCTGTTGCCTGGACAGTGTGGCTCGGATACTCTCTTTCTTCACTCTGACTTACACCATTGTTTCAGTTTTGCAATTTTGTTTAGGAATAGCCTACCTCATCACCAGTGAATGAGGGGATGAACTCTGTCACATAATGACAGTGACATTATATTGCAGCAATGTTAGATTAGTGGGTAAAGTTTTCAAAACACAAGAGGGGATTTGAGTTATCCTTGCAAGTTTGGGTCAACACAGTAATTGAGTTTTACAGTAGCCCAATGCATCATCAGGTATATGTGTCCGAACAAACCCCTTGTTATGGATATCACAGTTCAAATTGGAGCCACAAACCACCAGGAAATGAAGGCTGCGTGTAGTTAATATTCTGTTTTTCAATTTACTATAAGGTGATGCCACCGAGTGCCATGGTTCTGAAAGAAAGGACAAATTATAAATGATACCTGATTCATGCAAATAAAAGTACGATTAGTATTCTAAATCAAATATGCATAATATATGCATAAAGCAAATCAAACCAAATGTTTCTCATTAAACTCATGCAGGCATGTTAATATACTAAACCCCTTTGTATTTTTGTCTTGATGAATTAACTCCAGTATTCTGAATGCATAACCTAATACTCCTTCGTACATAACAAAGAAGAATAACAGGGAAATAAATGTGATTTTTCCACTGTGTAAGGTAGCTACAAGCAGGAGCTCAACAAGAGGGAAAAGGGAAGGAAAACTAATGATGAGAAAAACATGCCTCGGTTTGAATGTATTTGAATGTATTTTGCTTTCATTGCAGCCGATTCAACACTGGATTAAAGCATGGTGATTCACTTAAACGTTCATCATCATCATCAGCATCATCAACCTTTATTTAACCCGGCAAAAAAAATTTGCTAAGAAAAAAAAATCTTATTTAAGCAATGGCCTGGTAGGAGGTGAGGGACCTCCTAGGGGGAAAACACTAAAATATAGCCAGTAAAAGCACACATAAGCAACAATAACATAGCCTATACAACATAGTACTAACAATACATTTGACATACAGCAGTGACATGATACAACATAGCAATAGATGAATGAACAGTGACACAGGACGACCACATAATACAACACAACGAAGACAGACGCAAAGTTAAGATAAAAGGTGGCAGATAGACCGTACAAGAAAAAATAAATCTGTAGCTTCAGAACTGTGTTTTCCCGTTTGTCCTTTAGGGGGGCAGTAGAGCGGCCCAGCTGTGCTGAGTCTGCAGTAAAACAAAGCGCAGAAGAGGAAGCTGCGGGGCGGAGCTGCGTGTTTGAAAGTGGCGGGCGGGTAGTAACAACACTCAGCTCATGGATATCGGTCCGCAGACTCGGAGATAGAACAAAAGTTTACAACAAGAGACAAAAGTAAATGTTTTGTTAAAACGTTTAGATATTGATTAGCGCTCTTCGTCAGCCTGAGCCACTGTGGATACGTGTTTGGTGTTATTAATATAGACGCTGGCACCGACAGAGCCGTGAGCAGCAGGTAACGTTAACGTTATAATTTCAACGTCTTGCTAATAACCGCTGCTAGCTAGTCGTGACAAAATGCTTAAACTTTAGTTTTTAGATTAAGCTGGTGATTATCCGTCAGTTCTTTTGTTTTTAGGGGGTGTCTGTTAGCCTAACGGTGTGGCTGTCAGTTCAATAAGAGATGCACTTTATCGACCACTAACGATGAAATTGATATCTTCTTGAGCTACAGGTCGTCTCCATTGAAAAAAACAAAAAACGTTGTATGTGTATAATTTTAGGCAACTGACTTGTGTAGGCATATCGACTGGGTAAAAAGTAATTTAAAGTTAAAGGGGGGTTATGTATCCGAAAATAGCATATTTCTGCGTTAACAGCACCTTATTGTATTGGTTTGGTCTGAATGGGCTGCAGGCAATGACGTCATTCTCCGTTAACACCGTGGGAGCTCGCGGTGAATAATGGGGTTTTATACTCTGTGGAGAGTAAAGACAACAGCATCCATGGTGATTCTCCTAAAGACACTCAGGCATTTTCTGATTCACCACACTGAGCAAGCTATTCAACAAAATGAAAGCCATTCGTGATAATGTCAAACAAATTATCCTGCAGATCCAGAGAGCCAGGCAGCCCCATGTTAGTGACAGCTAGTTGTTCTCCACATGTGTAATGTCAGACACTGAGCTTAATTTACTTGAGTTTCATTTTAGTTTTATTTATTTTAACCATAAAAACCAAGGACAATTACAAAAACAGAAATGAAACTAGAACAGTAAGTGCAGGAGACGTTCTTATACAAAATACCTCCCCCAAAAATACACAAAGATTCAAGAACAATTCAATAACAACAACAAAAGGAAAGAAAGCAATACAAGTGCCATTATTATAACAAGAAGAGTCAAACTAAAATTAATTGTATATGTTTGAAATGATTGTTTATGAGTGGGTGAGCAAGCATGTATAGATTAGATGGAGTATGATCCAATGATAACTGTGCTAGGAAAGGAAACTATTGGGAGTCTTCATATATCAGATATTCCCTCAGTCTGAAATTGAAATTTACCTCTGTAAGTAAAAGAAAACTGACTATGGTACAGCTTAGGAGTTTTAATCATTTAAATGCCACGTTGTCATTTCTATTTAGGGGAGAGTATAATTGCTATAGGTCTGGCCTCTGTGGCAGGAGCCCAGAGGAAAAAAAAGCGACAGATGCTGGGATTTATGTATCCGAGGTGGCCCTAGCTCAGTTTTAGTCTGTTGGTATTACATTGTTACACTGTGCCAAACACTTCAGTTTAATTAAACTCATCATCACATGGTGAGCCATTTCAATACAGAGAAAAACAAGTGGTAAAACAAGTGGTATCAAAATGGGCCTGATTTACATTTTTACTGTGCTGTTTGAGGGTAGGACGGTATCATATTCAAAGTTTTTGTAATGAATTCAAAACAACACAGCTCTTCCGACCTGACCCCAATTTAATTTTGTTGCAAATAGATGTAAAGTAATATCACACACCTCTGTTAGTCAGTGGATTTTCATTTTGAATATTACGGGTTTATTTCTTGTCTAGGGCTGCAACTAAAGATTATTTACATAAATGATTAATCTGTCGATTATTCCAACGATTAATCAAATAGTTGTTTGGTAAATAAAATGTGAGTGTGTGTCAGTGTTTCCCAAACCACAAGATGACATCTTCAAATGTCTTGTTTTGTCCAAAAACCAAAGAGATACTCAGTAGGCCTATATTGTCATAAAGGAACTTAGAAACCAGAAATATACACATTTAAGAAGCTGAAATAAGAGAATGACTTTTTTTTTCCTTTAAAAACCACTCAAACCAATTATTCGATTATCAAAATAGTGGACGATTAATTTAATAATTACCACATTATTGGGCTCACATTTCTTGGTTTCATTATTGACTGCGTCCTCTCTGTTTTGTTTATTACCAGGTATTGATTGGATTCTTGCATCATGACAAATGAGGATGCTAAGGTGATCCCAGTGCGGGTCGCCTTGAGATGTCGCCCGCTGGTACCTAAAGAAATCAATGAGGGATGTCAGTGCTGTCTCACTTTTGTGCCTGGGGAGCCTCAGGTGTGTAATTAACTATTTACTTTTTATATTATCTTTAGAGTTATGTTGTTTGTTTGTTTTTTCCCCAATTCTTAGATATTCACGAGTGTTTTCTAAATTGTATTTTCTGCAACTACTCTTTATGTCGTTTGTTTTTAGTTGATTGTCGGCACAGAGAAGGCCTTCACCTATGACTACGTATTCGACCCTGCTGCTGAACAGGAAGAGGTCTTCCATACGAGTGTGTCTCCTTTACTGTCTGGGCTTTTCAAAGGTAACTATGTCTTCAAACACAGTTATTGACTTTAACAGCTGTTGTCTTGCTTCACTTCACTTCCCACAATTTGACTGTACAAGGTCTGAAACATAAGTTTGGGATCCATGGTTTTGCTGGAAAGAATAAGACATAATAAAATCAACTAATATGTTAAATTTAATTGTTTTTTGGACCTTATCTATTATCTTTTTATAGGCTACCATGCTACCGTTCTTGCGTATGGGCAAACGGGGTCAGGAAAAACTTTCTCCATGGGAGGAACATACACATCAGCTCAAGAGAACGATCCTTCAGTTGGAGTTATTCCACGAGTCATCAGGTGTATTTTTGAGGAAAGGGAGAAAAGGTCGGACTGTGAATTCTGTCTGGCTGTATCTTACCTGGAGGTCAGTGAACATATATTGTTTATTCTGTGGTGATTTTTTTTATTTTTTTATTATAGATTTCTTACAAGACATTCAGAATTTTATTATGGCCCCTGGCATCAAGCTAATTATTATTTGATCACATGTTATCCTAACCCTAACCCTATCCTATTGATCATAGATCTATAATGAAGACATATTGGACTTGCTGTGTGCATCTAAAGATAAACCTGCCCTCAGCATTCGGGAAGACCCCAAAGATGGCATAAAGGTGAGTGACTGACATGTTCAAATTGACAGCACACTTCCTCTGTTTTGGGAGCTTGTACTCATGTCAGTTTTTTCACCTCAGTGTCAGCCTTTGTTTGATTGAAAATGTGATATTTTGCAGATTGTGGGATTAACTGAGAGGCAGGTGTTCTCCGCCCAAGAGATGGTGGGCTGTCTCGAGCTGGGGAACTCTGCACGCACAGTCGGCTCGACAGCGATGAATGCCGCCTCTTCTCGCTCACATGCTATCTTCACCATCACACTGGAGCAGCGCAGGGGAACAGACAAGTCAGTATGATTGTGTTTTCTTCTGTAATCATTTCACCATTTTGGCTTTCATCAGTCCACTTTGCCTACACATACAAGGACATTCATAGAGAATAAATTATACAGCTGTAGCCTCAGGCCGCCATTACCTTGTCTTTGCCACTGAGTAACAAACCATAGCATGATGCTGCCATCACTATGCTTCTCCGCAGAGGTTGTGTGGTCTCATTAGACCAGACAATCTTTTTCCTCATGCTTTCTGAGTCTTTTAAAGGCCGTTTGACTGGATCTAAGGAGTCCGTCATGTGCCTTTTTACTTTTAAGTGGTCTCCTTCTAGCCACTCTGCTGTGAAGGCCTGATTGATGAGGTGTTTCTGAGATGGTCATCCTTATCCCAGCCCTGCAAAGAACTGCTGAAGCTCTGTTAAAGAGGAACTAAGCAGGATTATTCCCGTGGCTTTGCTAGATTTTTTACCTTAATTAAAAAGAGTATTTGTGATAGTTAACTACATGACATGTGACTTGTTACGAGTGAGAATGGAGGCTCTCTGCCTTCCACCTGGCCTCTCATGGCTGAAAACCAACCCTGCAACATCAGTATAGTACCTGGTTGCCGCCCCGGTGTCCCAGCTCTCTTCTCTGCGCACCGCGACACAAACCCGTAATCTTTTGTTAAGACTACACAAATTTAAACGTTGTAACATCGTATATTTTATATAACGTTATCCATAGCTCCATGGATTTATTTTTCGCCGGCTTCGTTGTAAACAAATGCACATGGGCAGGCGGAGGGTTAGCGAAACAGAGGAAAAGTGACCAAACATGCATAGTTTCCCTTTAAAGTGCCAAACTTCTTCCACTTTACAACAATCAAGGCTACTCTTCTTGAAAAGCCAAAGCTTTGTATGTCTACGCAGGGTGACTGTGTTGTACACAAAGTAATGTTTTCTGTATACATTGAATTTACATTGAATATTTGTGCAATGGTTTGTTGCAGGGCTGACTCGGTTGTCTCAAAGTTGCACCTTGTGGATCTCGCTGGTTCAGAGAGACAAAAGAAAACCAAAGCAGAGGGAGATCGTTTAAAGGAAGGTAACTAAATGTATATATTTTTTTCCCCTTTGAATTTACTAATCCAAAGTTGTC
Organism: Trachurus trachurus; assembly: GCF_905171665.1. NCBI lineage: Eukaryota > Metazoa > Chordata > Actinopteri > Carangiformes > Carangidae > Trachurus > Trachurus trachurus. The sequence continues at coordinate 11,435,741 of NC_139903.1, read as the reverse complement.
TTATTTCAAATTATGATTTCCCAAATAAAATATGCTGCTATGTCATATTTATACCTGCTATTTTGTATTGTAATCGTGTCCTTGATAACAGCGTTTCTGTTTTGATGCTCTTTATTTTGTTCTGCAGGCATCAGCATCAATCGTGGCCTTTTGTCTCTGGGGAATGTTATCAGTGCATTGGGGGATGAAAGCAAGAAAAACACCTTTGTTCCTTACAGAGACTCCAAACTCACCCGCCTGCTCCAAGGTAGGCTTTGATTCGGATGTTCAAAAGTTGCTTATTGGTCATTAATTCAGTCTTAGATACCATTATCACTTTTGATGACCTGAAAACATGTGCAGAATATTCAAACAGTTAATGACTGCAGACTTTTACAAGAGCTCTCATGTTTTTTGTTTCCTCAGACTCTTTGGGAGGCAACAGCCACACTTTGATGATTGCATGCATCAGTCCTGCAGACTCAAACATGGAGGAAACCATCAATACCCTGCGTTACGCAGACAGAGCTAGGAAAATTAAAAACAAACCAATAGTGAACGTTGATCCCAGAGCTGCAGAAATGAGCCGTCTGAAACAACAGGTACAGAATTTGAATTTTTCAAATTATTAGTATATTTATGTGTACTATGTTATACTTTATAAGTAATATTGACAATAATTATTAGAGGATAATCTGATAAAAAGGATAAGGGTAGGATCATATACATTTTTTTACTTCTTCCTACTCCCTTTTGAGCATGTTAAGACGATACATTTTTTTGTTTTCTATTTCTATTAGTTTTTTTTAATTTTTTAATTTGCTTTGTCTTCTGTCATGTTTGAAATAAAGACTTAAATAAAGGCTTAATAAATATTGCTGCGAGGTAGATGTAGCTCGGTTACTTGGATGCAAGTTGGGAACTTATATTGAACACTGTTTAATTTAAACGTTGACTTTGTGCAGGTTCAGGAGCTGCAGGTGATGCTGCTTCACGCCCGTGGAGGAGTAGCTCCTGTGCTCTCTGGGTAAGATATAACACTTCCCTGTTACTTAATGCCCCAGAAAATGAAATGAGGGCAACCATGGCACATAACAGCCATAACAAAAGGCCATAACAGTTACATGGTCGTTCTGTTACAGGCCGGGGTCGGGGGAGAATGTGACTAAGCTGGTGGAGAGAAACCGCGTGCTGCAAGACGAGAACAATAAACTGAGCAGGGAGCTGAGTGAGGCAGCTGGACAGACCGCCCTCATGTTTGAGAAGATCATTATGGTGACCCAGATCTCTTTATTCCTTCCTTTTTATTCATTCTTTCTTTCAGAGTTGCATTAAAAGCTTGTGGTGACAGTGTTTCAGTTTGTGCCCATGGCCAGAAAAAAAAAGAAAAAACACAGACAATTTAGATAAAATGTGGAAATGACTTTAGTTTATCTTCTAACTTCTAACTCCTTTCTCTATTTTCTTTTCTCAGTTCAGTGTTGTCATCCATTGTTTTGTTTTTTTTGTGTTTCTAATCAAATTGTGTTTTGCTTTATTTTATAGACAGAGCAAACAAATGAGAAACTGCAAAGCAAACTGGAACAACTGCGGCACCATGCAGCGTAAGTTTACAGAAGCATGAAGCCAGGAGGGTTTTGGGATGAATGTGACTGTGAATGAAAGCTTAAAGAGGACAGAAAGCTCCTCTGTGCCAAGCCATCTCTTTCAGAGGTTTTGCTTGGTTTTTAATGGTCTGAATAATTTTCTTTCTATAATTTAGTATTTGTTATTACGTTCTCATGTAGTGTTTTGGGGCTGAGGGTGCTCGTATTGCTCATACATGCTTGTGTTAAGAGGTTTAACAGGTACTGAAAGACTGTTTTTAGGTTTGTCTTTCCTGTTACTGAGGAAAGGTAGCATATAACTATATTCAAGGTTTACTGGTTAAATGATTGATTTATACTATTGAGCCACACTTTGCTTTTAATTTCAGCTGCACAGTGAATCTTGAGAAAGTGTTGGAGACACTGGAGGACCAGGAGCTGAAGGAGAACGTTGAGGTGATGAGGAACCTACAGGACGTCATCCTGGAGCTCAAGGTACACGAGTCATCCTGCATCATCATACACCAGAAGACGGCAAGAGTGCATTAATGCTGAAATTGCCACCAGACACCATATCTGGTTTATTTTAGACTCACTTGATTAAATGAATATAGCTAATAGCTAAATTGAACGTGCAGTTATAAGTTGCTTCGCTAATTTTCAGTTCAGTGTTTTTTGTTGTTGTTTTTTATGGTAACTTATTAAACCACTAGTCACAGTCGGACGAATACTAAATAAGTATTTGGACAGTTATCTACTGGTTCTGAGTTTCATCCCATTTAACTTGAAAAAAATCAATGGAATCAACATTAAAAACCTTTGGGCGAGGCAGCATTTTAATCCAGTGTCCAAATTTCAGAGGTACAAAAGCAGTTGGGCTGAGAGAGAATATACATGAAATCAAACAAAACCATAATTTAATTATTTGTAGGTAATCCTTTGTGGTCAGTGATGACCTGGAGTCTTGGACCCATTCACCTCAGCAGACACTTTTAACCCAACCTGGTGATGCCCCCCCAGGCCTTCCCTGCAGACACTGGTCTGTTTTCAGCCGGGTCTTCAGCAGATGGGCTGCGGCTCAGCCAGACTGATATCTGGTGATCAGCTTGGCCAGTCAAAGATATTCATCTTCCTCACTCTGAAAAGCTGTGGGTGCTTTGACCAGATGTTTAGGATCGTTCTCTTGCTGAATGATGAAATGTTGTGCAATGAGTTTAGATACATTTGGCTGACTTTGGCACAGGCTATTTCTGTATCACCTCCTGTTGCTTCTGTCAGCAGTGAAATCATCAATAAACGCCGGTATGGCTGGCAGCCATATCTGCCAGAGCCTCAGCAGAACCACCGCAATATTTGACAGATGAGGCTGAAAGCTGGTTCCCTTTTTCCTCCTCATATTTTCCAGTTTTCGTCATTTTGATAGAGACGGAGTTTTGTTTCATCAGTCCATTGAACTTTGTTCCAGAGCTCGACCATTTTCTTTTTGGATGTTTTTGAGCACTGTAATGGAGGCCTTCCTGTTTTTGAGGTTTGCCAGTAGGGAGCTTTTTTGTGTGGAGTCCTTTGAGGTTTTGGTCATGTCAAATCTTCAGTTGTTGCCAAGGAAACACATATATGCCAACATCCTGGAGACTAGTGCTTGTGCTCCTCAGTCCACCAGATTATTTTCCATTTTCTAGTTTTGCATAATGACTGGTTTTGGTTGACACTTTTCTTTTTAAATGTTTTGAGCCACACATCTCTGCTCTCCACTTTTAACCAACTTCCAATCAGCCAATCAGACACACTTGTGCTTTTTTGTGTTCAGATTAATATTGAAACGATCTCAAAAGGAAATCTTCCCCATTTAGCTGCCAAGTATCCAGCTACTTTGAACCTTGTGCCACTTACACACAAGAACTAAATCACACACTGTTCCTCTAATATTGACTTCAACCTTCTCAAATTGAGGTGAAGATTTGCACTTAAATATGGAACAAAACTGTGCTTCTGTCCAAATACTCACAGTTTGGACTATAAATTGAGCTCTAGATGATTTGGATCTGAACAGTACTGTTTGTTCATGATAACGACTGTTTCTCCTTTTGTGTTATTTCCTCAGAATGAGAGTGCCGGCATTGCTGCCTCCATCGATGCCATGGCTGCAGGAGAAGATGTACCGGAGATGGCCGGCAATGGTAGCAAAAATGACGATGTACGTTGACAGTTTTGTTTTATTACTATTTACATGAAATTACATTTATTATCAAAATTCAACATACTTTTCAATCAAACCTACTGTTGTGATGCTTGTTGTATCTCTAATTGACCAAAGAATAAAACTGTCTCTTTATCTGTTTGTTCACCTCTGATCTACATGCAACTTCTTTTCTTTCTCATCAAACAGGACTCCAATGGTAAGGAATCCCCAGAGCCTTTCACAACCCATCATGCACTGCGGCAGGCCCAGCTCTCCAAGGAACTGATCGAGCTGAACAAAGTGTTGACTTTGAAGGAAGCGTTTGTGAGGAAAATGTGCCAGAATGACAGCCAGCTGGAGCCGATGCAGTCTGAACACCAGGTCCCAGGATTTTTACTCTCACAAGCATTTAAAAATGGCTTTAAGTTAATTTAACCCAAACTCACTAAAATCAATTCAGATTGTATCAAGCTGTAGTGAGTGTTAATTGTAATGTAATGTTATTTAAGAGTTGACAGATGATGGACAGGTTTTAATCAGCTATGCATTGTCTTGTACAGAAAAATGTCCACTCACTTCAGTCTGCAGTGGACTCTCTGCAGAAGGAGAAAGAGGAACTCGTTGTGGCTCTTCAGTCTGCAAAGAAAGACACCAACCAGGCTAAGTATGAATATTTATTTTCTTTCTTTTTTGGCTTTTGTTTGGTTTATTCTGATGTAATACCTATGTCTTTGAAATCAGGTTGTTTTGATGTGATCTCATAAGCCGTCTGACACACAACACCTTCTTCTAGGCTCAGCGAGCAGCGGAGGAAGAGGCTGCAGGAGCTCGAGGGTCAGCTCACAGACATGAAGAAGAAACTCCTTGAACAGTCCAAACTGATAAAACTCAAAGAGTCGTCTGTTCAGAAAGTTAGCAAGCTCATGCAGGAGATACAGGTAACCAGTGATTTATTTGTGTCATTTTGGTGCATCATATTGTGTTGATGGGATCTTAAAAGTTGTTTAAACAGTAAACATGCTCTAGGATAATTCAAAGAGTTTATAGCTTAAAATGATTCATTCTAAAAATGTATATTATTTGCAATAAAGCATCACTAATCATCAATACTACTGATGAAATGTGTAAGCCACGGATGCCAAGTCTTCACACAGTAACACCGTGTTCCCACAGTCGATGAAGACCCAGCGTACGCAGCTGATGAGGCAGATGAGGGACGACTCTGAGAAATTCAGAAACTGGAAAAGCAAGAAGGACAGGGAGGTGCTGCAGCTGAAGGAGAAGGTACGTGGGGTCCTTCTGCCGGACATTTTATACATTCACACATTCATTATATGTTTTTTTGCCTTACAGTAGTAGATTTCGATTGTTTGGCTTCGTGAATCTGAGCTTATTTTATGTTTTACAGGATCGTAAGCGCCAGTATGAGCTGCTGAAACTTGAGAGGGATTTCCAGAAACAGGCTAATGTTCTGCGGCGTAAAACTGAAGAGGTAAGGCGTCTTTGTCTGTATTTGTAGTTTACATCATCCTCTACATGTACATTTACTGCATTTCATACAGTATTTTCACACATTTAGATGAATAGAATAGAATAGAAAAACTTTATTGTCCCGCCAAGGCAGGAAATTCATCTTTGGTCTCACTTACTTAAAATAAGGCAAAACAATTCAACAATGATCACATAGTAAAAATACATGCATACAGGTAACATCTGCACTGATGCAGATATTTAAGTGTGTGACACAAATTAGCACTTAACCCAGTCTCAAACCACCAAGTCATTTCACCGGTGTCTCTTATTCTGCGAGCAATATCGTCAAGTGTAGCTGCAAATTCTTTGAAGTAGCTTGTAACAAATCGTTTTTCCCTTCCAGGCTGCAGCTGCAAACAAACGGTTGAAAGATGCCCTGCAGAAGAGAAGTGAGGTGGCAGAGAAACGGAAAGATGTTCATAGCAAAGGAACAGAAGGACCTGCTGCAAGAGTTAAGGTAGTAAAACTCCTCTGTAGTTAGTTACAATGACTTTGATTTCACAAAAAAACATTATTGTTGTACTGAATATGTGGCATTGTATCATTGTTTACTCTGTGTTTTTGCGATCAGGCCTGGCTCCTGAATGAAGTGGAGGTGATGGTCAGCACAGACGAGGCCCGGCGGCACCTCAGCGACCTGCTGGACGACAGGAAGTTCCTGGCTCAGGAGATAAATCACCTCAAACAGCAAATAGATGCAGGAGACAGGCCAGCTCCCAAAATCAGGGTGAGCTGAGAAATGTGTACTTCTGCTCTTACACACACACACACACACACACACACACACACTGAGACGTTCACTGCAGTAGCAGAGAAGAAATGTTACAAAGCATCAGTCCTTTGATGTGCGCTCTCCACTTCCTTGCAGCGTCGGACACTGCTCATCTCTGAGCTGGAGAGCCAAGGGGAGCTGGAAACGCCTCTGACCAAACAGCTTGAAAACCTGGAGACAGAAATAGGTCTCAGGTGAGTCAGAGGAATCAGCTCTTCCAGTTTATTTGATTAGACCTTTTAAAGTGACATAAAACATAAAATAAATGATGATGCATTTCATATATTATATATATACTGTATATATACTATATATTTTTTTTTACCATATGCTGTATATGCCTCATATGTTTCATTTCAAGTTATAGCATACTTTTACTCTTTAAAACCCACACTATCAGTTTAACAAAAATATCCCCACTAACATCAAATGTATTTTGTATATTATTACCGCTCAGCAAAGAGATTGTTCAGATTGTCTAAACGATGTGTATTTTCACAGGAACGCCCAGATAGCCGACCTCCAGCAGAAGCTTCTTGTCGCTGATGGCGAGGGGCGTCTGAAACAGCGCATTGATGGCATCACAAGCATCATGGAGGCCAAATGTGCCCTGAAAGTGTCGATGTCTGAGGTGACTCTGCACTTTCTTTTAAGAAGTCCAATAATATATAATTTTATATGCATGTCTCTGTGTTGAATTCTGAGTTCATTGTTCATTAATCCTGCTTTGTTTCTTTCAAAACTGTCTTAATGTAGCTGGTCTCAGCTAAAACGAGCAGCGCAAAGTTGGAGAGTGAACTCAAACAGGAGACGGGAAACTCACAAGATTTAAGAAAGCTGCTCGCTGAGGAGAGAAATACGATGTCGACCATGGACATGGAGCACCAGCAGCAGCTAGTGGATCTGGAGCAGAGGCATCAGGAGAAGGTGCCCATGTCTGTTATCTATGTGCCACTCTTTATTTCCTCTTAGATATATGCATAATTATCTATATTTATGTGGGTGTGTTTATATAAATATATATCTTTATATTCACACTTTTCTTGTGCAGGTGCTTTACTTTCTGAACCAGCTCCAGAGCAAACCCATATGTGCAGAATCTGACAAAACAATGGAGAAAGAAGAGGAGAGTTCAAAGGAGAAGGAGCTTCTCCAGCGTCTCAAAGTTCAGGTTTGTCCTGGTCGCCGGTGCTAGAGGAGTTGGATCAATCCGCCTTTGTCTCCAAATCATCACTGACTTAATCGTGTGGCTATTTGTGACATTGTTTCAGGAGGAGGAGCTGGAAAAGCTGCAAGACTTAAGTGAGCAGAACCAGAAACTGGTGGAGCAGAATGAGCAATACAGACAGGTAACTGTGTAATTAAGCCAGACATTATTGGTTAACGTTTTGAATTAAAATGGTGAACATTGTGCACTAGTGTTTAATACAACTTAGCAGATTTCTTCAAACTCTGAAAATAACTCCTTTTCTACTGACTCTATTAAATGATCTATAATCTTCAAATTGGACACAATTGAATGACTGTTTTATACTACAATCATGATTTATAGGTATAAAACATGCACCAAGCTAGAACGAAAATGTAAAAAATGTGATTTTCTTTTTTAAACAACCATATATTCTATTTTTACCACAGAAACTGTCATTGCTCCAACTGGCAAGTGGAAAGAAAATCCTTGTGCCTACGCCCAGCGGCGATAAGAGCGCAGATGACTCGTTTGACTTCATCCCTCCAAAGGTGAGTTATTGCCAATTGTTCTACCTTCATGTGTGTTTATTGTTACAGTCAATTTTCTGTAGCTACTGAAAATGTTCTGTAAAAAGTATAAGTCAAAATGTGTTGATTTTTGGTACTTGTCTTCTCTACGAACCAAAAGCCTAAAGTGAAGCGCTACACCACGGCCAGAGCGCCGCTGAACACGGCCATCAACATCGAAGAGCTGATGTCTCCCAGTGAGGGTGAGGAGGAGGAAGAAGACGAGTGGCGTCCTGTGAAAACTGAGAAGGGACGCAGAGCCTCAAAGAAACCAAAGGCAACTGGGGTAAGACTGGGACTTTATGCTGGTTATTTGTGTAGTGAATCAGTCAGGACGTTGACCCTGAGTCTCCTCAGTGCTGATGAAGATTATAAAGAGAGAGAGAACAAATCACATCCAGGATATTTAATCAGCCTGTTAATGAAATAGACCATCGTCACATCTCTGTGGAATATGCCACATCGTTCCCAACGCACCAGACAAGTGAGGAACTGGGATGTCATCCAAAGGAACCTATTTACACTTGAGTGAAAGTTGTAAATCTCAGCTTGTTAAATCTCTTGAAAGGAATCAACGTGCGTATTAAATCTGTGTGTAAAGTAAGTCAGCTTTATTTATATAGCACGTTTCAAACGAGTGAAATTCAAAGTGCTTTACAGAGCAATAAAAACATAGATTATGTTGTATACATTATTATATACAGGTTTTTAAACAGATGTGTCCTGCAGCTGCTGTGGACGGCGCTGCGATGTGAATGTGTCTCAAAGATCAGGATGGTGGGATAAACTTGTGATGCTAAGGTCATGATTTTAAGCCGCTTCTCTTCTCTCAGTGCGCGTGTAAAGGTCGCTGCGTTAACAAGCTGTGCAGATGCCGCAAAGGAAAGATGACGTGCGGGGAGAACTGCCAGTGTGATCACGAGAAATGTCGAAATATGGAAAACCAGTCGCCTGCTGAGGTGAGTCCTCTAATGAATAACAGCGATTTGAGTTAACAGAGACTGATAGACCAGTAGAACGATGTTTATTACAAAATTTGTTGGGTGAATTCATATACTAAATAGGTTACAACCAGTAATGTTGATACATTGGGATCAGCTGGTATTGAAAACAGTCTCTTGTAATTCGACATGTTGGTACAGCCACAGATGCGTTTCTCCGCTCAAGTCACTTATGATTTTCACTTGTCCTTGATTTTCTTTGTTAAGAAATTGAATTCTCTCTTAAACAAATGTGCAGAACATTCTCAGTTTTTCATGTTTTATTCATTTCAGTATGCCAGTCAGACAGAGAATGTGTCCCGGGACTCTGCGTCGCTTCAAGAGACGTCGTCCAACAGCCCCGACAACACCACATTCTTCAAGCCGCCATCTTGCACTCCCACCAAGAAGGTGAAGTGGCTCCTTCTGAAAAACTCAACAGTACTAAGAGCATTCATCTATATGCTGGTCCTGAATGATCTGCATGTTCTGCATGCATTGAGACTTTGAGAAAGTTTAACAAATGCTGCATATCAGTTAATTTGAGCGAACTCGACCTGTTACAACTTAATTACTCTCTGAATGGATGAGTTTATTTCAGTACATATAACGACTGATTTCTTGGTTAGGCTATGTGACCGAAAGGTGGAAGCTAAGCTTATGTACCCCTTTTACTTTACAAAATGATACTCATCACCAAAATAAAGCACAAAAATGAGAAATTAGTCGTATCCATAAACTTCAAAATCAAAAATTAACAGTGCAAGATCAGTAAGCTTAATTTTCCATATGAAAAATTACATAATTTTTTATAAAGTCTTTTAAAATTGGCTAATGTGCTGCATATTTTAATATTTTTGGGACAGTTGTTCCAGATGTTGTAATGCAGAACATGAACTAACACACTAATATTTACCATTTTAGGTGCTAAAGGAAATCGGAGACATGGGACATACCACTGCAGATCTGGAGTCGGTGAGGAAACCCATCCTGCCCGAGGAAGAGGAGGAAGAGGAGGAGGAAGAGGAGGACAGAACAACGGTCAGCATCCTCAAGAAGAAGAAACGCATCCTGACGAGTTTTCAGAACAGTTTCTTCTCGGGCTGCACTCCCATCAGAGAGGAGTCTTAACCAGGACGGTGTGGTGGGGCTTTTTACCGTAGGTGTCCGTATGTGTTTGGTTTAATGTTTTGTCAAGATGTTGTTGTCAGTCTTTTTATATGTGACTAAACTGTTGTTTAACGTAACTTGAAAGTAGCTCTAAAACACATAGTTTTGTGTAGAGGGTCAGAAAAGGACTGTGAATAGAATGAAATCGTTTACTGCAATTCACAACGAGATGATCTAGAAACCTGTATGTTATGTTTAATGCATTACATCGTAATTCCCCAATGAGTCAATCTAAATTTACTTTGCTAACAGGTAAAGGTATAGTCCACCAATCTACAGTCATTTGATTTGACACCGGCACTATTCATTATATTGTAGCACAACATGTGGGGGAGGTTTTCATTGTGATTTTAGTATTAGAGATGAATAAAGTCTTAATACTTCAATCTTTTTTAACAGCTTTCCTTATTTGTCAGTGTTTAATATCTTGGCTTCCTAAATTGATGGAAAATAATTTATTAATTAGTCTATTATGATTATGTTTTTCTTTTACTCACCTTCACTGGTGTTTCTTAGCAGCAGTAAAATTGAAATTTAAATGGTTAAACTAAATTAAACTGGACAATTTCTTTGTATTTTGATATAATGCAGTTTTACTTGTTTTTCCGCCTTAATTCTTTTGTACATATCCATCTAAGTTCAAGGGCTGCAGCTGCTATTCACATCACTTATCCAAATTTATGAAGCTCCTAATAGACACATTGTTGACCTTCTGTGCTCCACATTGTTTTTAAATATTGGAAGAATAAAATGATAAATGAAAATACTTCTTGTTCTCTCTGTATATATATCTAATGACCTAATAGTTTTACACTATAAGAGTTGTAGGCAACAATTAGTTTTATTGTTGTCAAATAAACAATGGTTCCAGCTTTTTTCAGATTTATATGATTGTAAAAAAGGGGAAATTTGAGAACATTTTACACTTTTTTTTTTTTTTTTCAGTTTTCCTCTGGGTCACAAAGCTCCTCAGCTGTCGAACAACCTTAGGTTATATTATAAAATCCCATAGCGTACTGCACTGATCATATATTGTAAGAGAGGCAGCTGGTAATAGGAGACCAGTGTGATCTGCCTTCTGCTGGAAGTGTGTGCAGGCACAAAACAGGTGTACGCTGCCAACCAGCTCTGCTGTACATGTTCACACTGGTGAGGAGCAGCAGCAGCATCTGCATTGTGTTAGCTCATTGTTTTTAGTGGCTCTCTGAAGAACGCTGAATAAGCAATGATCGGTCAACGGGTTATTTATCAAGCACTTGAGGGGGTTTTTTTCAGTGTGTTTGTGCGATTACACCGACTCATAGCACAAGAACAGAGGAAGATAATACACCTACAGGAGTTTGATGTGAGTTTGTTAGAGATGATCTAGAAACCTGTATGTTATGTTTAATGCATTACATCGTAATTCCCCAATGAGTCAATCTAAATTTACTTTGCTAACAGGTAAAGGTATAGTCCACCAATCTACAGTCATTTGATTTGACACCAGCACTATTCATTATATTATAGCACAACATGTGGGGGAGGTTTTCATTGTGATTTTAGTATTAGAGATGAATAAAGTCTTAATACTTCAATCTTTTTAACAGCTTTCCTTATTTGTCAGTGTTTAATATCTTGGCTTCCTAAATTGATGGAAAATAATTTATTTTATTAATTAGTCTATTATGATTATGTTTTTCTTTTACTCACCTTCACTGGTGTTTCTTAGCAGCAGTAAAATGGAAATTTAAATGGTTAAACTAAATTAAACTGGACAATTTCTTTGTATTTTGATATAATGCAGTTTTACTTGTTTTTCCGCCTTAATTCTTTTGTACATATCCATCTAAGTTCAAGGGCTGCAGCTGCTATTCACATCACTTATCCAAATTTATGAAGCTCCTAATTGACACATTGTTGACCTTCTGTGCTCCACATTGTTTTTAAATATTGGAAGAATAAAATGATAAATGAAAATACTTTTTGTTCTCTCTGTATATATCTAATGACCTAATAGTTTTACACTATAAGAGTTGTAGGCAACAATTAGTTTTATTGTTGTCAAATAAACAATGGTTCCAGCTTTTTTCAGATTTATATGATTGTAAAAAAGGGGAAATTTGAGAACATTTTACACTTTTTTTTTTTTTTCAGTTTTCCTCTGGGTCACAAAGCTCCTCAGCTGTCGAACAACCTTAGGTTATATTATAAAATCCCATAGCGTACTGCACTGATCATATATTGTAAGAGAGGCAGCTGGTAATAGGAGACCAGTGTGATCTGCCTTCTGCTGGAAGTGTGTGCAGCACAAAACAGGTGTATGCTGCCAACCAGCTCTGCTGTACATGTTCACACTGGTGAGGAGCAGCAGCAGCATCTGCATTGTGTTAGCTCATTGTTTTTAGTGGCTCTCTGAAGAACGCTGAATAAGCAATGATCGGTCAACGGGTTATTTATCAAGCACTTGAGGGGGTTTTTTTCAGTGTGTTTGTGCGATTACACCGACTCATAGCACAAGAACAGAGGAAGATAATACACCTACAGGAGTTTCTCTGATGAATGCCAGTGATTTCAAAGTTGAAGGTCTCACAAGGTGTTGGCACTTTCTGACTTTCATGCTGTTATCTCCCTCTGTTGGCAACAAAAGCTCTCCACCTGGTGGCATTTCAAATCACTGCCAATTCCTCTCCCTAAAACTCCCTGAAATATTTCGACCTGAATAACAGCAAAAAGGAAGCTGCTCTGCGCAAAGGACATTTCTTGGCTGCGGCGGCTGCTGCTTCCCAGACAAAACAAAAAGCCAGACAAAATAACATTGTGTGACTTAACAATTTGTTTATTGACTTATCAGATGAAAAAAAAAAAGAAGCTTGACATGGAAAATGTTTTATTAAAAAAGGGACGTGAAGCCAGGTGAGTATCATATTAAACCTGGGATGATGAGAATAAACCAGCAGAGAAAACAGGCACGTCTATCTATGAAGAGGGTAAAGATTTCATCAGGACTGAAGGAAATCGGTTATGAAGTTTCCTCCATGAATACTGAAAATATTCATTTTGTCAAAACAACAGCGTCCCGGCTGCGACAGAGGGATGAAGGGGAAATGAAAAGTTGCTTCCATCTCATGAGAGCCACTCACTCAGCTGAGGAGGCAAAGGCTTTGGTGTGGGTCCTTCACATGCAGACGGAAATCAGCATCAACTTTGGAATTGGAAAATTCATTAAAGGCCTGATATAAAAAAAATAAAAAGTTGCAGAGACCTGCTGTTCTTGTTGCAATGCATTGTGGTCACCAATGGAGGGCAGTAGATGTCAATACCTCTGTGAATGGTCCCTGAATATCTTTCATTTCTCAGTTGGTGCTACAAGTTCACGCTTATTATAATGCTGTTTATTTATTGATATATTACTTTTTAATCGTATTTTATCCTTTAAGGTTCTTTTAATCTGCCCACTATAACGTGCTACAGTATTTGTTGTCCATCTGTGTATTGTACAGTGTGTTTGAATGTCGCTGTATGTGGATCTTCCTGACTGCAAACCCATTTTTCCCGTTTGGGACAATAAAGATACTTTGACCTTTGACCTTTGACTTTATCTGCTTCCTTACATGAATTTAGTTATTGATCATTACTGAACTCAGTATCGAACACTATCCACTCCAGTTGAACAGATGTACACTCTCAATGTAAGTGCAGTCCTCACACACAAAAACCCTTCTTTGTTTAAGTTCTTTTTATTATTATTACATTTCACCAAAAACAAAAACCCTTCTTAAATTTGTGTGTGAGATCTGCTGTATTTGTTGACAGTCCGCCTCTTAGCTCGCCTCCTGATCCAAATAACATCTTCAGCATCATGGTTTTAAGACTGGGGGCTGAAAGAAACTGTATCTGAAGACATGGTGAAAGAAGATTAAAACAACTCAACCAGAAAAGCCTGTAAGGAAAATGTAAAGATTGTGTGTATGAAGATAAGCTAAAATGAAATATGTCCTTGGCTTTAAAGATTTACATATGGAGCTCTGTGCTGCAGTGTAGAAACTGTGCAAATACTGAGCACTAAAGGAAGCAAATGTTTGTTACTGGTTTATCGGGCTTACACTGGCACACGCTGAACACCACAACAAACTACGGCTTCTCATCCATTGTTTTAATATTATTTCATAAATCATTGTGTCATGACATAAACGGGAACAGCTCAGCAGTATGAAGAACTGAAAATGACAAAATCTGGTAAAGGGTCATTAAAGAAGCCCCCCAAAAAACTATATAAACAAATAGGAAGCATCAATGAATATAAAAAAAATTAGAGTTTTACAAATAAATAAACCTGAACACTGGAGCCGAGAGCTCAGAGTGCTGTGTTAGTTTAACCCTTAGAACTCAGGCGGCACGGATCCGTGCCGGTAGCGCACCCTTGATAAATTGCCGTGGGAAAAGCACACAACTCATTATATTGACATCATGGGGGTGTGTGTTTATAGGTAACATCTTCAGGCTTTACAAAATGCATTTTTTTGTCTTTTTATGTGATGTTGAGTCAAAGTTATGATTATTTTTATATCGCACTTTTTTTTTTAAACCGGAAGTAGCGATACTCGCCCGAACTCGCAAAGTAGATCGTTTTTATTTTATTTTTGTTCACAAAAACAATGGTTTGAGCCAAGTGAACTTTGAACTGTGACGTATTTGACGTTATTGTTATTGACGACGTAATTTCGACCCGCGAAAATACGAAACAATAGCAAGAGGACCCGCGGAAAATCATTAGAGGAAAAGAGAGCGGCAAATGGGGAAAACGAAAAAAACGACAGGATTGAACGGTATGAATGGATTTGAACCATGGATCAACATCGGACTATGAATATACATCAGGCGTGTGTGTACTAATTTGGGCTGGAAGAAGATGAGAATGAGCAGAAAGAGAGTCGCCATCTGCGGGCGAGGAGTCGACTCGTCCTCCGACCGGAGACGCTGACGTGACGACGGCGGAGGAGACGAGCAGCCACGGCAGCCGCCCGCTGCCTCTCCTCTAACGTAAGTTTGTTTTTGTTTTGAACCTCGTATGGTCTCTCGGAATTTGATCATAGAAAGCCATGAATGTAAATATGTTTTTCCTCGTGTCAATACAATTATATAGAGCCAGTGGCCAGTTTAGGGCCAGCTTATGGCCAGCTGTGGGCGCATTGAGCCCCCAGCTGGAAAATGTGAAGGAGGGACAGGGCAACACAGAACCCGTGTGTGTGTGTGTGTGTGTGTGTGTGTGTGTGTGTGTGTGTGCGTGTGCTTGTGCATGTTTATCTCTGCAGTAAATTGCAAACTAAAACATGATTTGGAGCCTAAATTAATCATATTCTTGAATGCATATTGTGATATTTATCTCTGTGGTGAAATGAAAATAATGGTGATATTTTTCGCACAGTAAATTGATAACAAAATGCGGGTGTCTAAAGTTCTTCATGTTCTTGATTGTACTATGCATGTTGTACAGTAATACTAATTCATAAAATTATGTTTATGTAACTGCAGTGCTGCAACTGGGACCAAGGCATGATGCTTAGAGCTTGCAGCCATCAGGAACCAATGGAGACTGGCCCACAAGGACATCGTGGAACTGGTGAAACAACTATGTGGAGTTGAAAAAGACAGGTATTCCTGTAAAAAGATAAAGCAGCCATGCTCCAGCTGCATGTGCTGCCGAGTTCAACAGCTCCAACAGGGCCATAGTGGGACACAGGTCCACAGTGGGACACAGGTCCATAGTGGGAGACAGTAGTGTACACAAAAAGTGATGTGTAACACCACTCCCTGGAAGCTCAGTCTTGTGACACTCGCCTCTCTCTATTGCTAGACAGGAACTGTTTTGCTGAGTGGCATGCATAGGCTGGCATGAAGTTGTGTCTTGATATTGTTTGTAATACAGTTCTCCATGTTTCCTGTTGTCAGAATAAGTATTTTCAAGCCCTTAAGAATGTTTGATCTCTGTGTTTATGTTTGTGAGAGCACTTTAAATGAAAAAAAGTCATTCGGATTTCAAATATTTCAGATTTTCTGTCTCAGGTTTGTGTATACAGTTGGTTTAAAATATAACATTTTAATTTAATAACATTTGAATGTGACACCCCCTTTGCCTGTCCTGAACAGGAGCTTTTAAATTTTTTTTTAAGTGGCAAGCATGGGCAGATTTTTGAGAGACTTTGGTAGAATGGCATGCCTTGACATAAAATTCCGCCTGGAAATTGAATGAGTTATTTATGTTTTTTTATGGTTTTTAGACAGTGTTATAATATATTTGTTCAAGTTTTTATTGTCAGTATAATTTTTTTTACAATTTCAAGCTTTCAAAAATGTTTGATCTCTGTTTTTGTGTATGTGATAGAATGTTAAATAAAAAAAAATCAAATCGATTTAAAAAATTTTGAGTACTTTTTCCTTAGGTGTGTTTATATAATTGGTGAAAATGAAAAAATAATTATATCATCAGATTGCATAGGTTGTACTGAAAAAAATGATATAAGACACTCTGTCCTGCACATTCTTATAGCCCCTGTATATACATTTTAACATAGTAATGTAAAAAAGCACATAGAATGCTCTGAGTTCTAAGGGTTAAGCTCTTAAACACACAGAACTGCAGAGTTTTTGCATAAAGTTACATAGCTGGAGCTAATTCTCATCATAAAACTGCACCAGCCTTTGTATGAAAGGTTAATCATCCATGTAGTGAGCTGTGAAGTGTTGTAGTCTGGCATTAAAACCCCTTAAGAAAGCATTTTTAAAAAAGCATACTGGTTGGCTATAGCAAGCAAACACTATTTTCTTCATTATGTATCTTTGTCTTTATCAAAAAGATAAATAGAGGAGTCAAATAGGCTTCCATTTATTTAATTAACAGCATTATAATTCATATTGATGATCTTCAGCTCTGTTTTTGACTGATAAACCAGATCTGGTCAGATTCACCACTCATACTCAGATCCTCTGCTTTAAAAAGGAAAAATAAGTTGCGCAGACTAAACACTGATGAACAGATATAGTGTAAATTACAGATATTATAAGTAACTCATATAATCTAAAGCCTCAAAACTCTTTTTTCCCCCTTTAAGAAAATGTGCAGAAACTATGAGTTTCTTCTAATGTTTTTATGAGCCTCTTTCTTGACTTCATGGTAAAAACATCAGAGCAGTAAAACAAACCGTTTGTTCTTTATCTCTGAGACATTAGTCATCAGATATCTGAGGCCTGGCTGTGTGAAGTGGAAACATGTTTGAAGTGGCAAAAGTGGACAATTTTATCATCATGTTGGACACAGTCATGTAATATATCAGATATGCTACACTTTTCTTTTTCTTTTCTTGTCATCACGCTCCAGTAAATATGAAGAAAATACACAACAAACATGTAAAATAAGAAGTGCACAAGGGGGGAAACAGATTTCTGAGGGCAAATTTAAGAGTAAGTGAGTGAAGAGCAACAGTCTGATAATCTTAAACAAAAGGTCAATAATGTGTCCATTATAAGAAAACCATGTCCTCCGCGCCAAGTCAATCAGTTCAACCTCGGCCGAGACCTGAGGACTGCGTGTGACCTTGTGCAGGGAGATAATTTCATGCTCAGCAGATTGATGTTGTTATCGGATCTAAATTGCATCTTAAATTATTACGACCTTTGTCACCATCTATTCAAAGGAAGGAGACATGACTTTTATCAGTTTGGCAGATTAATACCTAGCACATATTCCCTCTCTTAGAGACACTGGACTCTGCACTCACGCACACCAACCCCCTTGAACATCTGAGATAAGATAACCTTTGTGCATGAATAAAAGAGGAGGCACAATGTATTAAAAACGCAATCACTTAAAAGAAAAATGTCTATAATTTACTATGTATGATTTTTTTTTTATTACAGCAGTGAAGGAGTTTGTTAAGTGACTGTGGTTGTCATGAGAAAATGTCCTACACAAAGATGGAAAAAGAGTGGAGCAACAGCCCCTCCTGCTGAAACACATTTTGAATCTGTTGATGGTTGAACTCATGAGACTTTTGCCCCCGTTGCCCCCATCACTTCTTCCTTCGTCACGAATCAGGGAGTAAAGACAATGTTTTCATATCCAGGGCATAGAGATGTGAGGTACATGACACACTGATGCTGAAAGAAAGAGAGAGAGAGGAGTTCAAACCAAATCAAAACAGTCAACATTGATGTTTCTGCACCACAGTTTACTACCAGCGCTTTGTGTCACATGTCTTGTACCATTTTTATTTTTTTACAGTCAACTAAAAGTCAAAGTATCTTGTTGAGTTTATGATTCAGGGTCATTCCCTTCGTACTTCCTTTGATTACTGTTTGCTACATTATCAATATTTTCTCTGCACCCCCCTCCTTCTCCTCCAATCTTTAACGCACCATTCAATCAGCTTTTTTTTTTTTATTATGCCGTCATTCACTCTTGCTCCGTGACTAACAGTCCATAGTCTTTTGCTTCCTCCTTGCGCTGTTGCTTCATACCTGTGAGCTTCATATCTGCTTATTCCTGCAACTGTGCGTAGGCGTGTATGTAGGCTGAAATACATGTGAGACAGATGACTGCAGTCATAAATGTGCTGATACTTCACAGTGAAGCATATTATAGGTTATTCTGAATTTCCATCTAAAACAACAAGAAAAAAAAAGCAGATAGAGTATAAATTTGCAAATGTTCCTTTTGTGATAAATCCTTTGAGTTGCTTTACAACCTATAATCTTAATTAATTAGCAAAAGTCTAATAAAACTAATGAATCACAGTAGGTTTAAGTTAGTAAATCACAGGTTTGAGTCAGAACATCTCACACAAGGTGCACTAGTTTTCTTTTTTTTTTCTCTACAAGGCCATGTGAGGCGTTGAATACATATTTGGTGCAGGGGACAAAAGAGATGTGCTGAGCTGTGGCCCTACCCTCTGTGTCAGTCGGTGTGGAATCAGGATGTTGGACTGAGGGGCAGGGCGCTGGGCCTGTTAAATATTGACCGCGAGTGTAATAATTAACCTTCCACCAACTCCTGATCTCTTAAACTGGCTGCTCTGCCTCGCTGCCAGTGCTTTGCTGCCATTGCTGACGTGAACATCAAAACAGCAGCTCTTTCTGTCGCCGTTCGCCTGTCACTCTCTCCCCTTGCTCTGTGTCTCGGCCTCTGCTGCAGTTTCTCCCTCTCTGCTGCTTCTGTGTCTCTCTCCTCCTCTGCTGCTCTGTCTCCTCGGCTGCCTGCACCACAACAACCTGCTGCTGCTCCTCAAACCTTTGGCCTCGTCCTGTGAAAACCAGCGGGTCATGCATCTAAAGGTGAGTACAGCTCCTGCCCAGACTGATTTTTTTGTAATTTTCAGAATTAAAATTATGCACAACAAGAGGAAAAGACCAAAGAAAGCAGGTATTAAGTGGGAAACAACTGATTTCCCAGTTGTATTTTTTATTTCAATGAAAAACTGCGACTCTACCAATACTTTACTTTAATAGTCTGAAGTCACATTTTTACATTTTTTCTCCATTGCATAGTTTGAAACATGTACGTTTTGGTCAGTAGTAGGGTTAATAGGTGTATGTGGAACAGTTATTAAATTAGACAAAGTCTATAAATGTAGTACTTTTGAACATATTAATTTTTCCGTCCTGGATGAGTCAGGAAGTAGAAAGCTGCTGTTTGATTGGTCTATTCAACAGTGTGAAAACCAACCGAGTACAAGCAGAGCTGGTCCAACGGAGCTGCTAATCATTTAATTGTTTTATTGTTCTGTTTTTCCCCAACACAGTGTTTTACTGCAAGGCAAAGTCTACAGAGTTATTACTCTGCAGGCTCAACAGGACAAAAAGAAAGGAAAAGAAAAATTAAAAAATAACACGATTAGGTTCAAACGGATAGATTATTGACAAAGTCTGGGGCCAATCTTGTCATAATTATGAGGACAAATGTCAGAGTAAGCAGGAAATGTGAGGCCCTGCAGGTACACAGGTCAGACACACCCATGTATTCACATATTGAAAAGCGCCCTCATGTTGACAGGTACCATAAAATCTGTGTTATCTATACAGGCCTTGGCCCTTTGGCCGTGCTGTTGGAAGAGTGTGAGCAATGATGCAGACTCTTCAGGCAATAAAAACTGGGAGGAGGAAATTGCCGGGTCAAAGTCACTTGCAAGTGGAGACTCCTCTCGTACTAAAGCAGCTGCCTCCTAGTCCACATCTTGAGTTAACCTCTGTGCTTCCCTTTGTCCTGTTCCTCCTCTTTCTCTTTCTCTTGCTTTCATCTCAGGTATGTCTCCACCACCGCACCGGTACCTGAGGAGGAGGAGGAGGAAGCAGGTGTGATCTCAGGACGCGGACAAGAGTCTCTGGTGCTGGCTGGATGTAACAGCAACTCCATGTGGAAAGTTTTCAGTCAGTTCCAGTGGAGGTGCTGTTACCTGCAGAGAGCGACCCAACGAACGCCACATGTGGAGCCTGCACCCACCCATGTGCTTTTTTTTTTCTTTTTTTTTTTTAACTTCGACCTCAACATCTCTAAGCTGCTGAGAGACGACCAACCTCACCGGGCACAAGGTGATGACCTATGAATTGACAGCCAGTGATTGTAACGTCTGCCTGTCAGTTCCGTAGGCCACTGCTGCGTCTCCCCGCTGTACGCACACGACGGTTTCTGGTTTCATGCAGCTGCTGCACCAACGAGTCAACGTTTTTTTTTAACTTTGACAATATTTTTTCTTGAAGTATCGTTTACAATAAATAAAATCTGAATGTGTAACTTTGTGCATGGACAATCTGTCATTTCATTTCTCTGCTGTTGAGTTAAGGTTAATGTGCTGCCAAAGAAAGTCAGGACAATTTTATTGATGTCACGCACAATTACTAATCGTAAATTTGCCTCACAGGAATGTGGAAGAAAGCTATGAATTTAATAATTAACCTCTGTGCGTAAACAAACATGATGATACAGTAGAATAATTATAGTAAAACATGAAGTCACCACGGCTCAAACATTTACTTACTTCATAATATGCTGAAACACTGCAGAATATTAACTATCCTAATACAAACTAGACGTAAAATCGACAAGTTATCAACATGAAATTCAAATAAAAATTCATCTTTTCATAATAGATTATGTTGTTGTATGTTATGTAGAGTGCTTTTATTAAAATCTAGCCTACAAACAAATCTGGAGTGTTGACCAAATCATTATCAACACAACAAGGACTGATAAGACACATCCAACTTTCACTTTTGCATTCACAAGTGCACCAGACTGTTAAAGCAGAAGTAGGCGATCCGGTCGTTTTGGCTAACTTCCTGTCAGCCGATGGAGTTAGCAGTCCCCGCCCTCGTCCCTACGTCACCACATTCACGCGCATCCCTTGGCTGCACACACAGAGAGGACCGCCCCTTTATGCCGTTCTCTCTCCTCATTGGATAAAGGTTGTAGGATACAAGGAAAGTTTTCTCCTCGGCTTACAGCAGAGCAGAGTGACTGACAGACCCGTGTTTCGGACCAAACACTCTATGTAAGTGATTGCTGTCGGAAGATAGAACTATTTAAGACTTATATTAACACAAATATTCTGCTTACTTCTGCTTTAACTACTGGGGAGTAATAATGATTATTTATCAACAGCTAGTTTATATGTTCAGAACAGACTCAACCAAGTCTCCAAACCTTGGCCTGTATACTTGGAAATACACAGCAGCGATAACAGGGTTCCCACTATTTTCTTTTAACGTTAGCAGTGTTTTCCCTGATAAAACAACATGCAGCTCATCACTGGAGCAGCAGTTCTTCTGCTAATCTGATAATAAATATGATTAAACAAAGTGAAAATATCTTCACCAGCAGCAGCATCACTGTGAAAGTTAGGCTACTTGTGCACCCCTCACAGAGAGACGGCCCCGTCCACTGCATAGTCCATTACAACTACAGATTCTCTGGTTTACTTACTAAATAAACCACGACAACCACCACAAGATACAGAAACTGTAGGACAAGACAAATGTGAGGAGTTGAGCAGGAACAGCTGCAGACACCCTTGTTTGCTGTGTTTTAGTTTAATGCAAATCTTTACTGTAAAATAAATAAGCAAACATGAACTGTGTTTTGGGGCGTCGTATGGCTCAGTTGGTGGACCAGGCACTGAACAGCGACCCCAGGTTCAGTTCCAGCCCTGGTGGCCCTTTGCTGCATGTGGTTCCCCCTCTCTCACACTCCCAATTTCCTGTCTCTCTCCAACCGTCCTACTGTTATAAAGGCACAACAAGCCTCATAAACTACTTTAAAAACAAAACAAAACAACAACATGTGCATTAGGTTTTGATGAGGATATAGACAGGGCTCTTAAGAGTTTGCGCACATGTTGAAAATGTTGCCTTTGCTGCCACCTAGTTGTTCATCACTGATGCAGAAGTTGCAGTAGCCTAATGAATCAGTTGTGTTTTTACGGATGTTTTTTTCAGGCCAAATTCATTGATGAAATAAAGATGTAAAATGTAAACTCCTGTCTAACTCAGGGTTAAGCAGTAGGCTAATTTACTTTTTCTCCTCTCCTCCACAAAAACAGTGAGTGATCTTTTACCTGGGCCTATTAATTATTCAAATAGTAGCCTAGTCCTAATCAGTGGTTTGCTTTTCAGGGAAGAAGGCTTTCAATGTAAAGTTTTGTGATCAAGCCATTGAGTGCTTGTGCAACCCATTTAGGACACTGTCAGAGAGAAGAACGAGTGAAAACACCATTTATGAAACAAATATTTTTCAAACTCCACGATAGAGGATGGAAATGCGCCAATAAACGACCAGTGAAAAACACGTCCACGAGGTGTTGTACAATAATACTGTTTTACGTGCAGGAAATGAATAAGTAGTGAACTAAATCGCACCAGGATGTGCAGTCTGGCTGATGCACACAGCGAAGACGGAAGTGCAGAAGAGTGAACCATCTCATCTTTCAGTACTCTTCTTGAATTTGCTGCAGTGGCGCTAAACAAACTATGATTTTAAGATTTTTTTAAAAAAATGTTAGGCCTACTCGAATACTACATAAAGGAATTAATAAATAGCCTAATATAGACAACTTCACATAGGGTAAAACTGAAGAGCTGATAAGCATTTTTTGTTTCAGAGACTCGAAAAAAAATCAGTTCTATCAAGAATAATGGAAATGATGGGGTAGATTGACAATGTTGAACTTATTATTTTGAGAGAAAAGGCCAAAAAATAATGTTTTTCTCATCAAACTTGTAATTTAGATTTTTTTTAAAGAAGAAAGTAAGGATGAAAAGAAAAAATAAGTAGGCTTTTGTTACTCTGAGAAGCCACGGAGAGCGTCTGACGTCCACTTCCTGTGACGCAGAGAAACGCGGTAAAACGATATTCCGGTTTGTAGAAGGAGGACACACACACACACAGCAGCATGGAATCCGACGGCACCATGGCGAACGTTAACGGCCAAGAGACCGTCAGCCAGAACGGGGAGCCGGTCGTTAAGCGGCCGCGGGAGAGCGTCCAGCAGGACTCGGCGCTCCGTGTCCCGAAGGAGCCCCAGAACAAAGTCACCGTTGTGCTCGGAGCGCAGTGGGGCGACGAGGGCAAAGGAAAAGTTGTGGACTTGCTCGCAATGGATGCGGATATTGTTTGCAGGTGTCAGGTACGTGTCCACATACGGACGAGTTAACGTCTCATTGTACACGCTCCATAGCAACAACACACAACGTTCTTTCCCCTCGTTCCCTTTGCCGTTATTTTTAAAATGTCCGACCGTTCTAAGTGTAGTGCGGTGGTGAAAGTCGTTGCCGTTTAGCTGCCGTTAAATATTCATGACCTGCTCTGACGTCAACAACCTTGCCTGACCTCCCGGATGTGGAAGTTGCTAAGTTGATGCTAACTGAAGCACTGCTAACCTGCTGATCTCTGCTTCCTGCTAGCAAAAATGTGTATTAATATTAATAATAATCATCGAATAACTTCTATACGTGCTGTTATTTAATTTTAGTATGACGTTGTTGAAATTAAAATGCCCCCGCGTTGTTAGCAGCCGTTTGTTTCTCTCTTTCTTCCAGTTTATCCAGAGCCACCTGGAAACACTTTGTCCATATGTTCAGCAGCACAGACTGAGCTGTTACATAACACTGTGACTTTGTAGCTCTGTTTTGTCTTCTGTGTTGACTTTCATGCTCAGTGTCTCATCATCATCAGTAAACCTATAGTAAACCTGCTCTGGCTGCTCTGCTGTAGCATTGCTGAATGTTTTTTTATTTTTTTTTATTTTTTTTTACACTGTGTTGTTCTTGCAGGGAGGAAACAATGCAGGTCACACCGTGGTCGTGGACAAGGTGGAGTACGACTTCCACCTGCTGCCCAGTGGCGTGCTGAACAAGAAGGCGCTCTCCTTCATTGGTATGATGAGATGAGACCATCCCCATCTCTCTCAGTTTCTTTTTTCTCTAACTCACATTTGGCGGGAAGATAAAGATGATACTAATAATAAAACAATAACACGGTAGTATATGACCATTATCAGCACACATGAAAAGAGCAGATGGCCTTATCAGTCGGTATGTGTCATGCTGTTGCACAAGTGACCCTGTTCTATCTGTTAGATATGACATGATCAATAAATAGAAAGAATAGAATAGAAAAATACTTTATTCATCCCCTCTGGCGGGAAATTCAATTCCGCCCAGCAGCAACAAAAACATGTGCCAAAATAGATAAGACTTTTTCCACACACAGAGAGCAATAACAAACCTAAAATGATAGAAGTGCATGGCCTAACAATATGCTGTGCATCCTGATGGCAGCAGGAATTAAAGATTTCCTTTATCTTTCCGTTCTGCAGGTCAGGGAGATGAGCCTGTTACTGTGGCTGCTCCTCTGACCTGTGTGTTCATCTGGTTTACCTCGGGGAAAACAAAAAACTGTAAACTAAATGCTACCTCTCTGAAGCTTGTAGTTGTATTTATTTGTTCTGAAGCCGGTGTGTCATCATTTTATTTCTAATATCTTGTCCACGCTTTCATTATCAGAGGCTAGACCTGGGATAACAGCAAAACACCTCCTCCACAATACCATTAAAACTGAATTTGGCATGTTTCTTAATCAATTTCAACATCTCAACCTCCGTCGCCCTCATGAAGGAGGGATTTTCTGCAGAGCTGGAGGTGTTATGTTTCATCAGCTAGGTGTGGCTGAGAAACTGACAATCAACACACAAGTGTGCATAGTTTCACAGAGATTAAACTAAACATGATGTTAACAACAGTAAACATACTCAGTGTTGGTACTTCTCTGTTATCATAATAACTATTTGAAACCCAAACATGTTACTAATTTAGCATTTCCTCTTTTTTTTTTTTTTTTTCCGCTGGCTGCATTCTTCCACTCTCATGAAAACAGGAAATGACAACATTAAAGGAACAATTGTTTAAGTGAGCGGTACCAAGCAAATGTTAAAATTAAAACCTCTGGAAAAACTTAACCAGTTCATTACTCATTAGAAAAATTATCTGTGATGATGCATGAAGCAATTGTCTTTTTAACATAAGTCTCAACTTGCATCGCAGGCAATGGAGTGGTGATACACCTACCTGGTCTGTTCGAGGAGGCTGAGAAGAACCTGCAGAAAGGCAAAGGTAAAGTTTTGGTAACAAATGTATTACTTAATATGTGAGGCAAGGGAAAACATTGAGTATTATGGGTAGTAATACCGCCCAGATGGCAGAAAAATGTTTGTTGTGGTGTGAACATGTGATGATGAGGGATCGTTGTATCTTTTCCAGGATTACAAGGATGGGAGGACAGATTGAAGATCTCTGATCGTGCCCACATTGGTGAGTAAACAACGTTTTCTTCTTGTTTATATTTTGGAGTAAACAAATGCCACTTTAAACTGACCTTCGTCTCTATATCTGCATCTAGTGTTCAACTTCCATCAAGCTGTGGATGGGATCCAGGAGCAGCAGCGGCAGCAACAAGAAGGGAAAAAGTAAATCTACTCTTATTAGTTTTTAATAGTGCTGCATACATCTTTATGTGGGTGAAATGGATATTATAATGTGCATGTAACACTATGCCCAAGTGGGAGTGAGTCATCCTCTGTCAGATTCAATTCATGAACATTTATGTGCCTTCAGGGAGCAACTTGAATAAACTGTTACTTCTTGTTTTTGTTTTGTTCACCAGCTTGGGAACAACTAAAAAGGGTATCGGTCCTGCCTACTCCTCCAAAGCTGCTCGGAACGGGCTGCGTGTCTGCGACCTTGTCTCAGATTTCAAGGTTTTTGAGGACAAGTGAGTGCTTTTATTTTTCACATCTTCTTTATCTTTTTTTTTTTTACGCTGCATCAGCCGTGATGTAAGATGTGAAACCCTCTCATCAGCACTTAGTCATGAAGTTTGATATTTCAGTTTTATTTATAAGAGACTTTGACTGTACAGCTGGAAGAACAAGGCAAGGCAGTTTTATTTGTATAGCCTATTTTTACAAACAGTTTGTCTCAAAGGGCTTTACACAGCATCATGACAACATCCTCTGCCCTTAGACCCTCACATCGACCGGGGAAAAACTCCCCAAAAAACACGTTTAACAGGGAAGGATGGGCAGACGTGCAATAGATTTTGTATACAGACAAGAAAACAGTTTACAACATGGAATATGGAAGAACAGTGAAACTCTTTTCAGTGTGCAGGGCATTTAATTGGTCTGTTCATTTTGGAGCAACTTTTTATAAATGCTGTTGAGTTTCCATCCCTGAATGTGATTATACCCTTTTAAAAAATTAGCTTAGAAGCCAATTAAAAAGCATATAGATTACATAGTGAGAATCTCCACAGTGCGTCACAGCAGGTAGATTTTATCGTCTTGACTTTACCCACTGTAGATTCTGTATCTTCTTCCTCCAGCAGGTGGCAGCACGTGGCTGCGGTACACGTGCCGACCACTGCCACCCTGCTCTCACAGAAGCTTCATTGTAGCCTCTCTGCCTTGTGGATCCTGATCTGAAACTGATCATGTGTGAACCTACATTTGCATACAAAGGGGGCTGCTGCACATGGACTTGAATGAGCCTGTGTAAACCGACTGTCGAACCGTGTCCTTGCAGGTTTCGTATGTTGGCGGACCACTTCCTGACCATGTATCCAAACCTGAACGTTAACGTTGACAGTGAGCTGGAGCAGCTGAAGGTGAGGCATTCTGTGCCACTCGGCCAGTTTCACACAAGACATTATGTCATGTCGCTGCATGAAGCTTGTTGTGCCGGCACACCTCATTTACTGAGAAATTTGAACTGAATGCAGCCTCCGTTGATGTTGTTATTTCCGTCTGTGCTTCTCCTGCCATGACAAGTGAAAACATGCAGATATCCTGCTGTTCCTTTGAGACATTGTGTCACTGTCATTTCTCATCATCTAGAGATTGTTCATGTGTAGCCTTCCCTCTGAGTTGTGTCTGCTGTGAATGTTTCCTCAGGTCTACGCTGAGAGGCTGCGTCCTCTGGTGACCGACGGTGTGTACTTCATGCACAAAGCGCTCACTGGACCCAGTAAGAAGATCCTGGTGGAGGGAGCCAACGCCGCTCTGCTGGATATTGACTTTGGTGAGCAACACGGGGGTTTGTGGGACTGATTAAGAGGGATGGATTGATGTTTTTCGCCTCCTCGGGTTTAACAGATGTTTCTTTGTTCAGGGACGTACCCCTTCGTGACGTCTTCTAACTGCACCGTGGGGGGAGTGTGCACCGGCCTTGGCGTGCCCCCATCACACGTTGGCCGCGTATACGGCGTCGTCAAAGCCTACACCACCCGCGTGGGCGTCGGCGCTTTCCCAACAGAGCAGGATAATGTGAGTAGGAAGCCAGGTTTTTAAATGTGGTACCAAGACTAAGTAGAGAGAAATGTCAACAAGCTTAATGTTGTGGTTAAAGCATCATCATCAAATCCATCATACTGGCTCAGCAGCGGCATTTTGTAAAATAAATGTGTGTTGTGTGATCATAACGGCCAAGTATGTCTTTGAACTGAAGGAAAGAGAAAACTACATTTATGTGTGACATTATATTATTATATTATTATAGGTCTTACACGGATGGAGATGTTGGATGAATGTATGGATGAATGAATTGAATTGTATTATTGTGTCATGCATACTTCTGTATATCCAGCCCACATGGGCTTATAAGACACCAAGAAAACAAACCAGAGCACATCATCAAAACATCAAAGAAATAAGAAAACAAACAGGGGTTCAAAACCATTATCCAAAAAAAAGGAAAGGAAA
Source organism: Trachurus trachurus (assembly GCF_905171665.1). Lineage (NCBI taxonomy): Eukaryota > Metazoa > Chordata > Actinopteri > Carangiformes > Carangidae > Trachurus > Trachurus trachurus. The sequence continues at coordinate 11,407,503 of NC_139903.1, read as the reverse complement.
ACAATACCAAGGTTAAAAGGAAATTATCAGAAATGAATTAAACAAATTTTCCTGTCTTTTTTTCCCAGGCTTTTGAAATGAAACTAAATTAGATATTTCTGAAGAAAAACTAGGAAAGAGTTGATATGTAAAACATCCTCTCAGTCATTTGCATCAAAGGTGGATGTAAAATGTGTGTTAGTATGGCAAATACAAAAACAGTTGTACCATGAAACTCCATCATGGGAGTGTGTGAAACTGTAAAAGAGCACATACGCTCTGTTGACACTCCCACTAAAGATTGGATACATAACAGCAGAATCAACACGTTAACCTGTAAAACTGCAGATTTATCTGTGTGAATTTTTAATTATATCTTTCAAACCAGTTGTTTTGCTTTTCCTCCATTTGCGCTGACCTCAGCCTGACCGTGTGTGTTTGTCCTCTGGTGCTTTAGGAGGTCGGAGAGCTGTTACAGTCCAGAGGGAGAGAGGTCGGTGTGACGACGGGCCGGAGGAGACGCTGTGGTTGGCTGGATCTGATTCTGGTCAGATACGCCCACATGGTCAACGGCTTCTCCGCGTAAGGAACCGTCACAGCATTTCACATTAGTGTCACCTGCTGACGTAACGCTGCACATGCACCGACTGACCAGTGCTCACCAGAACTAAACAGTGTGACGTCTTTTCTTTTGTAGAATTGCCCTGACGAAGTTGGACATTTTGGACACGCTATCTGAGATTAAAGTGGGCGTGGCCTATAAAGTCGATGGACAACCTCTGCCTAGTTTCCCTGGTAGGTTACTCCCACTTCAATATTTCATAGATCCGCTCTACAGAAATATATTCACTCTAACTAATAGTCCATCATCCACACTTAAGTAAATCATAAATATAACAACACTAATTTAAATAGGGTTGCAATTATTGATTGTTATTAATTATTTTGTGTAAAGCTCCTGGAGCCGAGTGTAACATGTTTCAAACTGTCTTTTCTGATTGACCATCATCCATGAGCTGAGGACACACAGTGATTTACAGTGATTTATGTACCTCAAACATTATTAAAGAAGCAAATCCTCACATGCTGAAGAAGCTGGAACCAGTGAATGTTATTTTCACTCATTTTTGCCTTGACATTTTCACAACTTTGTGAAAGGAAATGAAACAAATGTAATTAAGATGATCTATCTACAGACATTTGAACGCCAGAAACATTATAATCTTTAAACACAGGTTCAACATCTGTGCACAGGTTGTTTATGACTTAGGCCTTGGTTCCACGTGATGAGCAGAGCTTTAATGGTCCCTAATGACTTATCATACACGGGTCAGCCTTTTACTGGTGGGAAATGCAACATCTTGGGTTTTTGAAAAATCTATTGTACAATCGTTAAGCTAATGATCCGGGAGATGATAAAACAGCTTTTCTCTCCCTGCTTCATACGACACTGCAGCTGCATCAAGGCAGCATGTCGACACCGATTTCCTCTACACATTTGTTTCATCTTTGTGGTCAGTGCACTTGGACGTTTGATGAAGTGGCTCTCGTCCTGGTCCAGAGTTAATGTTCAAACAGCAGCACCACAGGGGAATCAGATTTGATGAATCAGTAATGGGGAACCAAAACAAAAACATTTCATTTTTCATTCAGTCTCATTGATCTGCTTCTCTCCTGTAGCAAACATGGATGTTTTGACGCGGGTGTCGGTGGAGTACGAGACGCTGCCCGGCTGGTGCTGCAGCACTGAGGCGGCTCGGAGCTTCGAGGATCTGCCGGTCCAGGCACAGAAATACATTCGGTTCATTGAGGACTTCCTGCAAGTGCCAGGTTTGCGAACAGACACTTTATATCAGAGGAGAAACTCCAGCCAAACACTTGTCCGCTTTGCCAAATCTGTCAGTCACGTTTTTTTCTTTTTTTTTCTTTCTGTCTCATTTCAGTGAAGTGGGTTGGAGTCGGCAAGTCCAGAGAGAGCATGATCAAACTGTTCTGATCCCTCTGCAGTCGACTTCTCTAGTCCTCCTCCTCCTCCTCCTCCTCCTCCTCCTCCTCCACAACAGCTCAGATGATAACTTCAGGTTTGGATTGAATTACCAGAGGAGTTTAAAATGCAGACTTTACCCCTAAAGGAAATACTTCACCAGCAAGGCTATTTGTGAAACATTTAGTTGCTGCTTCTGCATCGCATTTACGATAATTCCTCATAGGTATAATTTATGCATTCCACAGTGTTTTCTATATTTATTAGGATGTTAAATTTTAAAACCTGGTGTAAATGGATCAACATCAACCTTTATCCCATTCCACACTGAAGCACATGGTTTATTTTTTTAGCATTTGAAGCTAATTAATCATAATTGACATGTTTACCATAGTAGGGTTTTTTTTTTTTTTTTTTTTTTTACAAGCATTTGAAAAACCATTGACCAACACAAGTAGAAGCCTTCATGTTAAAGCAAGAGATTATTTTTAGATTTTGTAAAGAGGTGGCAAAGAGAACGAAAGCCATCGTGCGATCAGTCCGACTGTGAACTTTTCTATTGAACAATTTTAAACCACAAAAAATTACATGAACGCATTTCAGTTGTTTTGTTTGTTACAGTATTTTCATAATGATTGTGGCAGCGAACATTGTGCTTTTTAAATCATCCTCTGCGATTAAATCAACAACACTAAGGAAAAACTGAATTTACATAGGTCAATTCCTCATGATGATGTTAAAGTAGAAATCGAACATCCACACAGAGACACTGGTGTTTGTGTAGATGGAAAAAAAAAAAGAAGAAAGAAAACGACGCTCACACGACCACATTTCGATATGTTTTCTATGACATTTCATTTTGTCAATAATGTACAAGACTCTTATTCATCTCGCTGTAATCAATAATAAAACAATTGTAACATTTCATCTTCTAGTGGGTTAAGTCATTTTTTATCCATTTAATTATTCTCAGGTTGTAGGAAAATAGCACAGAATAAACACGGTTTGTTTGAGAAAAATACCCTCATGAGGCACCGCTGCAGTTACTTTCTTCATTACAACTCTACTTTACTTATTAGGGCACATAAATAGAATAAGTTCACTAATGAGAAAAATAAGGTGGTTATACGACCTACAACTTTACTTTTCTTCAGCAAGTTCAGCAAGTTCACTTAAAGTTTCACACCAAAAAGTGAATATTGGACTCGGGTACGATTCTAAACGTTGCTAATGTTTCTTACTGTTTGTTGGAGGTGTAAATGTGTAACAGTTTGCTAACACATTCACCACGTCAACTTTATAAGGTGCTAATAGGTCGATGTTGTTCTGTTCAGAGCCAAGGCAGGTTCAAAGTAATAAATAAATTACGTAAATACTTATTGACATTGCTAAAAAGGTATGCAGCAGTTACACCTCAGTCAGTTCTGTAAAAAATGTTTCACTCTTGCTCTCTCTCTCTCTCTCTCTCGCTTCACATCCTCCTTAGTTATGTTAACTTCCTCTCATGGTTTAAAAGCTTTCCAGGACCTGGGTGGATCAGATTAGAGTGTTAAATTAAAGCGTAATAAATGGATTCCTTGGCACATCGATTGGAGGTGTAACTGTACTGGAGCTTCTCAGATATTCCACCACTGTCTTTCTAAAGCTGATGAGGCCTGCGCTCAGGTTGATGATGGGTCCAGCCGTGCCGGGAAATTACGTGTGGTCGTAAAATGTTTTTTTTTAGGCATTGGTAATAAAAATGATACATGTTGTTGAATGCATTGGTTAGGTTTTGGGGGTGTGAACCAGTGGTAAAAGGACTGTTGGGAAGATGCCAGTGATGCACAGTCTAATGAGGCTGTGGACGCTGTACATTTCAATACATTCATGATCCTTTAGAGGGATGTAGCATGACTTGTCAGAGCTTTAAATAGACTTAAAGGTATAATATACAGTATATAGGAATTACCCTACTACCCTACCCACTTATGTATTTCTAACGACTTGCAACAACTCATTCTAAAGGTACGAGAAAGCTTTCATTTGTATGCGGGTGTGATTCGACCTCAGTGAAATACGTATTTATGAAAGCAATATTTGATTTTTGCTAATAAAAAGCCAAATAAGTTACATACTGGGGCTTTAAAGCAGAAGTAAGCGGGATGTTTGTGTTAATATAAGTCTTAAATAGTTATATCTTCCGACAGCAATCACTTATATAGAGTGTTTGGTCTGAAACAGGGGTCTCTCAGTCACTCTGCTCTTCTGCTGTAAGCCGAGGAGAAAACTTTCCTTGTATCCTACAACCTTTATCCAATGAGGAGAGAGAACGGCATAAAGGGGCAGTCCTCTCTGTGTGTGCAGCCAAGGGATGTGCGTGAATGTGGTGACGTAGGGACGAAGGCGAGGACTGCTAACTCCATCTGCTGACGGGAATTTAGCCAAAACGACCGGATTGCTTACTTCTGCTTTAATGACTGACTGAATTAAAGCATTTAATAAATCTTGTCTCAAATTGTACCCCGTCCCCATCCGTGCTTTACTTCAAATAGGAGCCTACAGCTGATTCATCCTCATCTCATTTTAATCATAACAAGGCCTGATGTCTTTGTGCTTCTGTAAAAAAAACAAAAAACAGATGGTTTTCTTTGGCTCCCCTTTTCTGGTGTTTTCCAACACTGTTCGTCGAAAGTGCATCTTCCCTTAATTCAGCAAAAGTTGCAGACGTTTGCTAACCAGTCAATTTCCACTCCCACAAATCCCTGCATCATCAAAAATGGCAGAAAGAAAGTGAACTTAACAGCAGATGTAAGACGCCTTAATTGAAAATAAAGTGCTCATAATAGCAGCTCAGACCCCCCACCACCACCACCTCCTCCTCCTCCTCCTTACGTTTCTGCCTGTCCCCTCCCTCCCTTTCTCTCTTTTATTTAGTACCACCTTAGCTTTAGCTGTAATTGTGAGCACATTTATTACCAGGTTAGTCAATATGAGTGTTTTTATTTCAGTTCAGTTTGTTCCAAGATTCCCTGAACAGATCTTCCTCCAACATCTGACTCTACTCCATTGGTTGGACCTCCATTGATCCCTCTTCATTTTGACGACGAGACCACTCGTAAAAATTAAAAGGAACGAGAAGTTACAACCTTTGATCCACAAGAAGTAAGGATTTCTAACTTCTTTGCATGAGTGACTGTTAATCTGAACAGATGGATACCGGCCTGTTGTCCGTAGAGGTTGCTTCTATCATCTTTTGATATCATTATTTGATTTTTCATGAAGCTAATACAATAACAGTTGTGTTTTTTTTAGATATATTTTCCATTAAAATATTTATGAGGTTAAGAAAAAGAGATGAGAATAAAAGTTTTCCGATCATCATTTATGCAGGAGGAGGGAAAGGTTTTGTGTAGGCAGTGCAAAAGTTGCCTGAAGTTTTGCTTTTGCTGCAGTATTTCCTTCATCTATATTCCACAGAGTTTTATGTTTCACATCGAGCTCTGCATTCATTTCTCCTCCTGATCCTGATAAATAATAATTTCTTAGTCATTTCCGTGAGCCTTCATCCACGCTGCACCGTGTCATGATTCATGTAGCCGGGGGGGGGTAATAAGACACCTGTTTCGCTGCAGCTGGACCGTGTTCAGCTTCTGTAAAGAACGGAGAGTGAAGCTCTCACATAGATTAAATTGAAGGAGCTAAATGTATTTAACAGTTTATGGTTTGGTGAGTGCATATGGATCAAGTGTTTGCAGGAAAGACGGAGAAAGATGTGTCGAGCACAATCTCATTACCAGTGCAACTAAATGCATTATGACACAATGAACAGTCTCTTTCTTTGCTATAATACTCGGACATGTCTGTGTCAGTCTGTCATTTGTTATTTAAACTCATTACCCAGCTACAGTAACATAATACACTCAATCAGTGAGAACAGTAGGAAATCATTTGTTCATTACACTTAATGTTGTTAGCTGGCAACAAGTGCACAAAAATGTATCTCATACATCACAGAGCAAAACTGTTTAAAGGTCAGTCACATGAAAAATGTCCTTTTCTCAGATTTGCCATAGCCTACATATCGCATGCATGTAAACAAATGCACTGCTTCATTTCCTCAAGGATGAAACATCACAAACCTGATCATGTACTTCAGGTTGTGTAAAAAGTTTCACCAATCAAATGTGATGCTCTGGTCAAAGATGTAAATTTGTGCATTTTATTGTATAACATAATGTATGTAAATCATCACAGGTAATTTTTCACAATTATGTAACTGTGATTTTGGTTCATGGGGAAAAAAAGGAATACATCTGTACCATGCAGTCCTTGAATCATTCTTGAGGTGGCCACCTATGTACTAAATACAAAGATAAGTCGATTGAATGGTCTTCAGTGTTTTCATCATACAGTTGATCTGTCACAGGGTATAAAGTGTATATAGTTGAAGTTCACAGCAAACTTGCACACCTCCAAAACAAAAGAAGATTTCATATATTTCTTTAGTTAGGATGGTGTGGTGGTGCAGTGGTTAGTAGTGTCAAAATCAGAGATCTTCATTAGGGATGGACGATCCCTACTGTCCTAATGGACTGTCTTTTCGACCGATAGTTATCATGCATCCCTAATATATTTTCAAATAACCATCAGCATGATTAATATTTAACCATATTTTAATTAAGTTAAATTAGGCCTACTTAGAATTTTTAAACGACAGGGACTCATTTTACGTATCCAGTGACATCCCTTTTGGCACAGATAATGTATGTAATCTCAGTGAATAATGTTCCAGTGGGAATCATGCTGCTATCCTTATTTAGAGAAGAGTTTACACAACACAGATCCGTCACCACAGCTTCAAGCTCAACACCCAAAAATCAGTGTCACCAGTTCAATACCTCAACAAATGTGAAATACACAGTTATACTGTTTTTTGGAGTTGACCATTTGACCTTTACGATATAAAATGTCATTACTTAATCAGTTTTACCAGTTAAGACAGGCTGTGCTAAATTGAGTTATTGTTAGTGTTTGAAATCCTGAGTTATGGGCAGCAATAATATTTTGTGAGGTCACAGTCACCTTGACTCTTTACCTTTGACTACGAAACAGTTCATCCTTGAGTCTAGGCGGACGTTCACGCCGGATGTAATGAAATTCGCTCCAGGCGTTCCTGATATATATATCACGCTCACAAGAATGGGATGAGGTCAGGGGGCCAAAGTTAAAGGTCACCGCAACCTCCACCAAAATCCAATCAGTTCGTCTCAGAGATGTGAATGAAGCTCTCTGAGATGGACAGACGGTTCAAAACCAAAAGCCTCTATCCACAACTGTGGCATAAAAATAGATTTAAAAATAAAAGCTAATAGATGAAATAACATAAATAACTTAATTTTTTTATATGTGAATTCAGCTTTACTTCCGCCGTTACATACTCGACTCATGGACTCATAACTCAGTCTGACCTAGTGTTTCCATAAATCCAAGAGACCACCTGCCACCACATGTTCAGTCGACAGCTTCAAAAGACTCAATGTAGAGTCACGGTGACACAGTGGAGCAGCTGCGCCCCCACTCCCCCCAGTCATCACTCAGTAACGTCCAGCCTCACCGTCCACCACCGCCGCCACCACCACCACAGCTCTGAGCTAATGGAGCTCACTGAGTCTGCTCTGTCCCAAAGACCACCTCCTCTTCCTCCTTCAGTCTCCCAGTTGGGTTGGGATGCGGAGGCTGTTGGGGCCATTAGCCTTGAGTAGATGAAGCCTTGTTGAAACACCGAGGCTTTCAAACCCACTGTGTTGACAGAGTTCACTTAGGACACTTAGATGTACCGCTACACTCCCTGTCTTCACCTGCTCCATCACGACCCAGCGTTGTTGTGATGTGAACACTTGAAATTAAAATATTTTCATGTCCCAACTCAACACAAAGCTATTCCTACTCTTTAGACCGCTCAATGAGTCATTGTTCTATCTATGGAGGTGTCTACAGTGAGTCTGATTCATACTTTCTGGTTAATTGGTCACACAATATTGAGAAGGAAGTGGCGGAGTGGAGTAATCGTGTCACTGATGTGGAGTAATGTCGTCTATCTGAAGTGCACAGCTAAACTTCGAAGGCAGGACTATGAAATGTGAAGCAGAAATGTGGCGACATAGCTGGAAGTGATGATGTGTGAGAGGAACAACTGGGAGTTCACCTCACTCTCCCCACCCCTGTGAGGAGAAAAGAGAGGGAGCAAGAGGGAGAGAGAGAGAGCAGCAGTCCTGTCAGGCAGCTTGTGAACAAGATGGGATGTCGAGAGTAGGGGTGGCTGAGCTGGCACCAGTCAGACCGCTGTGAATCTTAAAACTGGATCCCGTAGTGATATCGATAGAAGATCCGAGTCCTATCACCAGTCCTGTGTGATGTATAGGATGTACCTCAACTTAACAGGAAAGAATGACAGGATATGAAATATTATAATTATAGACTTACGCCAATAATAGTTGCATTATGTCCAAAAAAAAAGCATTGCAGGTCTTCAGAGTATTTCTGTAAAAAGATTAAAATATATGTTTTTTTAAATCTTTACCTCTTGGTCAAACAAACTCTCACAGGAGTCCACCTTTCATCATCACCTCCCTCCCTCTATCTCTCTGTCGCGCGCTTTAATTCACTCTCCCACTCTCTATATAAAGTCAGTTTGAGTGAGTATCTTTTCCTCTCTTGTGTGCTCAGCAACAGCCGCACTCACTCACACACATACACACACACTCCTTCTGTATACGGCAGCCTGTACTCATGGAAGATTCAGCACGAGGCGACTGGTTTTCTGGGTTCTTATGATCCGTCACTCTGAGGTAAGTGCACACACACACACACACACACCCAGACAACAGGACGATCAGATGCTTCAGTATCATACATCTCATAGATCCTGAGGGACTATAAATGGTAATAAAGAAGAGGGATCACAATGGGCATGGCCCAGCAGCAGCAGCAGCAGCTCTGTTGTCGAGCCATATTATAATTTCCTTTTGTGTAGTGGTGCATAATCTGTCTGCCATTCTGTGTTGTGGTGTACAGTAATTACACTGTATATCAGCTGCTTTATTGTATTGCATCTTGTTTGAGATGTTGATAAATATTGGATGTGCACATTGGAGTTTGGATAAATGTACTAGAATAATATATTTGTTTAAAAAGAAAAGGCTGTTTCATAAAATATACTGCACCAAAATATGTTAAGCCACTGATACTACTATATTGTATTGTATGAATGCACATACTATGAACTTGTGTGTGTGTGTTCATTTTAACAAGTGGACAATCCCTTTGTTTCTTCCTAGCATCCACAAAAACACTAGCCAGTGTATATTTTTTCTGTCACTGTTTTCAGAGTTTATGGCTTTAATTTTGGATCAAGACCAGCAAATCTGCTGACTAAAGAACTGCAGTCACCGAACTTTACAAGATGGACGCTTGTTTTTTTGCTGCCCAGTGATGCAGAATGAATCGTAAGAGGCAGGCCTCCTGGTCCAAATGATAAAAAAAGAAAGAAAAACCTCATCTCTTTAAATAATTTCTGATATTTCCGGGACAAAGGGAGAGTCAGACACGTCTATCAGTCTCTCAGCTCCATTGCTTTAACAAGGTAAGGATGCATCAGAGTGCAGAGCCTTGGCTCCAGTTTCACTTTTAAATGAGAATACCTTCTTGGTTGGAGCTGACGATCACACCCAGCCAAGTTTTCACAGCTTGACAACACTCATCACTCATCTGCCTCAAGAGATCCCTGTTGCTCCCGTCAACTGGAGGTAACTTCACTTCTTCTCCTTCTTCTTCCAGTCAGCTTAACCAACAGTAAATGAAAGCTTCACCTGGAATTGGAAACCCTCTTTTCCTTTTCTTCATCCATCTTTTACCCATGTGTGGGTGGAACAACAAACCTGAGCTGCTCCACCTCACAAACACAAGTGGCTTTCGTTGTTGCCGACAAGTCACCCGCCATCACTGAGGATTATTCTCACCACTGACGAGTTTTCCTATTCATGAGAAAGTCAACGATGTTCTGCTGAATCGTGAATGTGAATATATCTGTCTGTCATCCTTCCTACCAGTGTCGCCTCCTTCAGAGTTTGAGGGGGACGGACTCCCCAGTGGTTACGGCTCCAGGGAGTCCATCCTCAGGCGTGGCTCTCAGAGGGGCTGGAAGAGACGAAGCCGTGGGCCTCTAAAGCGCAGTGACAGGTGGGCTCTGTTGTTATATTATGCATCTCATGACGTTATTGCCCTTCATTCTACCACATTAGTGTAAAGTGTTAGGTACATCAGATGAACAGGTTTTTCTTTTTGTTATCAGGGATGTTGCATTTACTGTGTGTCAGCAGTGTGGTGAAGCTTGAGTCCATTTAATGCCTTGTGTGCAGCTAATAGACTGGCTGCTGCAGACACTGTGGTCAGTATAAAACCCTTGTGTTTGTGTGGTTTGCTGATGTTTCAGCTGCAGCAGCTGGGATCCAGGCCACACCGACGTCGAGGCTGCTGCCAGAGAGAAACAACAGCCTGAGTTTGAGCTTGAGCTGGGCGGACGTTCAGCCATGCGCTGCTCCACCGTACTCGGCATCCTGACAGGGGTGCTCCTCTACTTGGTGCTGGGTGCCGTGGTGTTTCGCGCCCTCGAGGCTCCACGAGAGGAGGGGAAGCACATGCAGCTGGTGGGCACGCGCCGAGCCTTCCTGGAAAACTTCACCTGTGTGGACTCAGAGAACCTACAGACCCTGATAGAGGTACAGCAGACGATTGTTTCTATCAAGAAGAGGTAAACTCCTCCTCAGAGGTCTTACAATATCAGGTGGGGGTTGTGGTGTGTTGTCTATCAATGTGCACAGATGTATCACTGACACCATCTGTGTCATATCTGAGCTGCCTGAATCAGTGGTACCAACCAAAAATGAAGTAATATCTATCTATATTTCTTTTAATGACAAGAGCAGTAACAGACCTAACTACAAAGTCCTTTTTAGGTACTTATTACGACCCCTCTGGTACCTGAAAAGTCGTCTAAATACAACTTGTGGCCCTTTTTCCCTTCCCTTTTCTGGGTCAAAATAGTAACTTTTTGCTAAAACCCCTTGATTTTAGTATTTGGCAATCAAACTGGTGCTGATAATATTAATGAACATTTAACCTTTTTTTAATCCTCTGTTTATTTCCTTTCTTCTGTCAAACACATAACAGGGAGGACGAGGTGAGTGAGGCTACAAACTGAGCGGACAAAGGTGATAGTCACAGAGCACAAAGTCAGAGCTTGTTGTTATTTACACATAAACAAACACCAAAGAGAATCTGAAGCTTAGAGCCTGGCCACCTCTTGTTGCTATAAATACATTTTGGCTCTGCGTGACAGATAACTCAGCTTCATATTCACTGGGTACCTGCCTGACTGTCCATACGTCGCACCATACTCCGACCACAGTGGGGCGAATAACAGGTGTGGTCAGGGCAGCTGCAGTCTTATGGATGGATGGGTCAGCTTTAGTGTGCAGGCTATACGCGTGGAAGCTGAGTCATGCATAGGTTGTTGTGCGTTACGAGCTGGCTCGGCAACTGTGCTGTGATCCAGAGATGTTTGTCCTCGCTCCAGAATGCACATTGTAAATTACTGTTTTACACTGCAAAGCGATCTATAGATGCAGCAGCAAAAAAAAAAAAAGTTTGAGGGAGTGAACGACATAAGAGCAGTAAACGTGTGGTCCTTTGGCAAAAGCTGCGTGCTTTTCCTGTAACACATCCTCTTTACTGGTTAAACAGAAGACAGACTGTACCTGTGGGTCATAATAATAAGCAGAACAAACAACGTTTTTAACGTGAGGAGCGTCTCAGTGTGCATAAATCAAGCAAATGTCTGCCATGTTTCTGTTTATATGATGTCAACAACTCATCAAATCTCTTCTGATTATTATTTCTGATTAAACACATAAATAGCATTTTGTAGAAATACATTTTGTTTTATTCCCGAAAAATATCTATATGACTATTCTATAAGGTATTTGATGTATTATTATGCACCACTTTGGGGCTCCAAAGCTAAAACAACAAGAACAATTGAGTAAGAAAGGCAGCTCTCCCAGTCTCATTCTTTAGATGTTGTTCTGTGCAACAAGCAGCATTGTGAGTCAGGTTTCACTGAACCTGTCAGCTGATGTTTCAACAGGTCTTTAATAGACTCAAAGTTCCCACCTGCTAAAATGTGCTCTCAACCTGAGTAATGTGAGACGTCATGTCACACACTATACGGGATGCCACCCTCGGACAGTTGCACATTAATACCACTGGCTATTAATGTGGTCGGTCATGTGCATGCTGCCGTGGCACAGCTGTTTTTGAGGCCTGCAGGTGTGACCCTGCAGTTTATCAGTGCCCCATCTTCCTGCTGACAGGAATGTATGGCGCAGGATTTTGTAACCTGAAAGTGTGTACATGATGAACTCATGAATTCTGTAATCAGGTAAAAACAGAGAAACACAAGTCATTAATGGGTAATTTTTGATTCACTATTTGAATGTGTTGTAATTTAAAGCTGCATGTTATGGCCATACAAAGCTTATGGTTCCCTCTAATCCCCTCTACAATATTAACTCATTTGATTTTGGTGAGGAAGTAGCTATGGTGAACTGACACAGGGACAGTCGCATAATTTTCCTTTTGACCACTGTGCAAAACCCAGGATAGCACTGCATCATTTTCCAAACCCATAAAGGCTGTTCAGCAATATTATAAGATACTATTAATCATCAGTCATAAGCTGATTAAAGTAGAGTATTTTACTACTTGAATAAGATCATGGATAAATTGACACTTGAATGACAATTTAATATTGCAGCTGGTTGATATGTGAGGCTTTAATTTAACTGCTTTATAAAGTGCTTTGTTATTTATTCTTTTGACTGTGAATTATTATTATTTTATTCCTATGTGTTACGGCCACAAAACTACACAACAGTGACATACTGTAGTTACTAACATGGAGATAACTCAAACCTAATGTGCTATTATGGCTGCTGAACACAGAAAGTTGATTTACACGAGGAGCATCTAATTAATGCACTAATACGGCTGGAAAACGAATAGATCTCATTAAATTGTCCCAAATCATCTGGGACAGACATCATATGTCTGCTGAGGCATCAAGCAGACGCAGCCCTATCTCTGTAATCACAGACTTCTAATTTATTAGCAATAATAATGTCTGCAGAGACCATGTTCCGTCACAGCTTCATCGTGTTCTGCTTCAGAATCAAAATAAACGAATGTCTTCAAGTCCCAATAGACACAAAAATAGATAATTAGATCAGGCAATTAGATTATCTGTCCTGGCAGTGGTATTGATATACTTGGGACCGAATGTAGACGTCGCAGTACATCATCAGTCAGCTCTTTGTCTGCTGGTGATCATGACCGTGCATTTCCTACAGTGTTTCCAGCTCCAGTGTGGAGGAGCTTATTCCCTGCAGCTGGTGGTTAAGTCATGAATTGATTGTTAAATTGATCATTAACTGAAAGATCAGCATGTCAGATATGAATTATGTATTTCCTCTTTTCTCCACTGTCCCTTCTCCAGGAGGTGGTGGATGCTGTCGGTGCAGGTGTGGATCCCAGCAGCAACGAAACCTTTGTCAGTCAATGGGATCTGGCCAGTGCGTTTTTTTTCTCAGGGACAATCATCACAACCATCGGTAGGCGTTCAGCAGCAGAACATTTACATCTTATTATTATGAGGACATGTCTATTTCAGATTTTCTTCAACTTTTGAAATTGCATGTCAGGTTTTGGGAACATCTCCCCCAAGACGGACGGAGGGCAGCTGTTCTGCATTTTCTACGCCCTTGTGGGAATCCCATTGTTTGGTATCCTCCTCGCTGGAGTTGGAGACCATCTGGGTACTTGGCTGAGGAAAGTTGTCGCCAAAATAGAACTTCTCTTCCTGGTGAGACCCCAGACAAGTGATAACATTATGTCTTGTACATGTACTTCCCTCTATTTTCCCATTTTCCCTAATCTCACTGTGTTGTTTCCCCCCGGCTGACAGAAATGGCGCGTTAGTCCCACTATTGTGCGAGTGATCTCAGCCGTCCTGTCCATCCTGCTGGGTTGCCTACTCTTCGTTGCAGTGCCTATCCTAATTTTCCAAGAAGTGGAGGGTTGGTCTCTTCTGGAGTCAGCCTACTTTGTAGTAATCACCCTGACAACAGTGGGCTTTGGAGACTATGTTGCAGGTACACAACCAATCGATCCACCGCATGTGTCTTACTAATGTAACCTCCAGTTGTGTGCACACTCTCTGACCACTGTGCAAAACACAGTATAGCGCTGCATCATTTTCCAAACACTTAATCCATAAAGGCTGTTCAGCAACATTACAAGATACTATTAATCATCAGTCATAAGCTGATTAAGGTAGAGTATTTTACTACTTGAATAAGATCATGGATAAATTGACACTTGAATGACAATTTAATATTGCAGCTGGTTGATATGTGAGGCTTATTTTAACTGCTTTATAAAGTGCTTTGTTATTTATTCATTTACATTGCATCATGTAAACTCGTTATATGTTTGGGAAGTGAAATCTAAAGCTGTCAATAAATAACTATGTAAGTTACTTTCAGTATCTTTGATTCAAATATGATACTTGAGTAAATTGTCGGCTTGAAAAACATTCCCAGTGAGAGGTTTACATCAGGAAAGCAGGGAAAAACAAAGGTTAATGATTTGATTCATAATCAGGACACGTAGACCTACCAGTACTGCTGTCACTTTGAGAAAAGCTGGAATTAGATTGAAAGCAGGGACGTCTCCAGTCTGGGTTTGCCTGGACTTTCCGCAGGTCACTGAATCCAACCCCGCTCGTCCTGCGTGTAGAGATGAGGGCAGGGTTATTTTTGCCCTGAGGTCACATCACAGCTGAACTTGATCTAACCAGAGGGCCACATCAGGGTGGAAATACCTCATCAGTGCACAGATACCTCCCTGTTTATTTGGCCAGGTTAATAACATTAACATAGTTTCCTGTGCACACCGCCATTTTTTTTTATTATGCTGCACCAGCTTTTACATATTTTTGCACATTTGTAAAATCTTTTTTCCTGAATGTATTGATCTGCAGATGAATTGCTGATATAACTTAATTAGTCTAAAAACCATATAGAGTATATGCCTGTCAGTCCTAATGCATTAAGTTCACTTAGCACAGACAATTTTCATTTACCTCATAAATGATTCAGGGTGATTTTCTTGTAAGAGATGAATTATTGAATATCTTATCCGCTGTCTAGTGTCTTCTCTCTTCAATGTTTATTTACTCCGCTGTAAAGGAGGATGGAGGATTGAATGTGTTGCTTTCACTGACTGCTAGTATGTCTTGGTGTCTTCTCAAAGGGGATTCTGGACATGCGGGCAGCGACCACTGGTACAAACCTTTGGTTTGGTTCTGGATCTTGCTGGGTCTCGCCTACTTTGCATCTATCTTGGCTATGATTGGAAACTGGCTCCGGGTTCTTTCAAAGAAGACCAGAGCGGAGGTAAAATTGGGGTCAACTGTCTGTTTCACCGTGTCTTGTCTTTTCCACTTCCTTTCCATCACGTCTGGTTTTATCCCTCTTGTCTTAGATGGAAGGATTGCGAGCCCACGCCACCGATTGGACCCAGAACATCCAGAACATGTCGGTGGATTTCCGCATCCCAGGAAAAATCGATGACCCCTTCAAACGTCGCAGGAGAAAGCGCCACCGCAGCCATGGTCACAGCGGATCAGCCTCAGGGCCTCACGAGGGAAAAGAAGATCAGAAAGAGAATCAAACAGATAGCGGATCTTACTCCTCTTCCTCCTCTTCAAACGAATCAGGGTCTGGATCAGAAACGGACTCTCAGGCCACTCAGACCGACCGAGTGCCTGAAGAAAAAGTGGCAGAGCCTGAAAAAGAGAAGACTCCTCCGGATCCCCACCTGTCTCAGCCTTTGGACTACTTTGGGGAGAACCTTGCGTTTATTGATGAGTCCTCGGATGCTCAGAGCGGTAAACTACATCTGGATCCTCTGCTGGATCCAACGCAACCCAACTCTGACAACTCCCGCTCTCGACATCCTAAGAGGAGACGCCACAGACGTCCCGTCCCTCAGAGGACCCCCAAAGTCAGAAACTCCAACTATGACAAGAACGAGCGCAATGGAAACCCCAAACCAGTTCCAGATCTACAGCTAAACCTGAAGATTTAAACTAGTTACAGAAGCTCTGCTGCTATAACACCAGTTGAGAGATATGACTTATTGAAGATGTGATAGAGGGGGTTTTCAATGTAGCAATTTATTTGTGTATATCTACTGCTTACTTACAGACACTTGAGATGAAGACATGTTTCAGAAGCCTTAGCCACTTGCGGTTTGCATTTAATGCCATTTGCATGTGAGTGTGTATGCCTCAAACAAAGATGATGATGTTCCAAGTGATTTTTATGCCAATGATCCCGTTAGTTTCTGGGGAACCACTGCTCTCTACTGGGCCAAGACAGAAAATGCACTATCACGCTCTCAACATGAGAGCTCCCTGCCTTTTACTAATCCAAATAATGCAAGAAACAAGAGAGCAACCAACGCCAAAAGGTGAGAAGAAAGCAAGAAGAGAGATTGTTTAAGTTCGAGACTGTTTCTCTTAAATCCTGCCAACAATTAAACGGGTACTAAACAGGCTATTGTACATTTTTTGGTATGTAACTTTTCTAATCATATTATATGAATAATATTTGCATTCTGATGGCCAAATGCTTCAGTCCTAATGTACTGCATATATATAATAAAGATTTTTTTTTAAACGAATGCAGGACTATCTTAGAAGTAGATGATTTCTAAAATGGTTGATTTAGGTTCAGGGGCAGGGCCACGCCTCAATCACACCTCCGATCGCCAGTCAAGCCTACATAGACCTGGTTAACCCTTTCTTCCTCCGTTTGCCTCAGATTTGTCGACCCACCCCCCACTTCTTCCCTTAATCCAGGCATCTTCTAACCACATCCCACTCTCTGATCATCCCTACTTTCATCCTTCCCTTCCCCCATCCCTCTCTATTCAACCAGTGCCTACTCTTCCATGTCTCATTTCAAGGTACTGTCTTGGAGGCATGTAACCAGCTCGGCTGAGACTGAACCTCCACTCTGAGTCACCCTCCGCCGGTCTTCATTACATCATTACACAAAACTTTCCTTCACCTTCACCTCTCTGTACAATATCCATTCACCCATCCTCAACACAACACTGCATCCATTAAAATGTTCAAATGGCACATTGTTGTGGCGTGGTCCTTGCGAGTGAAGAAGCTGTTCCAATCCGTATTATCAGAGAGATGTGATAATATTTGCGCAAAAGGCATGTTTTGCCATTACACGTTGGGTTAGTTTCCTGGTGCACCAGTGGGAATAGTTGCAGTCTCAACATGCGTATAGAAGAACCAGGTAAACACGTTTAACAAAGCTGCGGTCAAGCGCCGCGCCCTAACATGCATTTGATGTTTCTGCAAAGGGATCCCACTGAAAACTGATATCTGGCAATCAACGGTTTGTGATGGTAAGTAGAGCTCTCTGTCTTACAATGAATGCATGGTTCACATTAACAGATATGTTCTGTGAATGTCTGTAATTCTTCATTACCTCCAATCTTGTCTCATGAGTTTGAACTTTACTCAACTCCTGACTCTGATTAGATTTTGTTGATGCATTAGCTGAAGGGTTCAGACACTTTTTCCAGCCTACACTGTTTGAAACAATGCAATGATTACAAAAATACTTATTTGTTTAATTTTTCAAGCCAGGTGATAACACGAGTCAGTAGGATTAATCTTCTTGGCACCATGAAGTCTGTACAAAACACATGGCAATCAATAGAAGAGTTATTGATGATTCAGCCTGGCCAATGTCTTTGACCCACAAACCAACACTGACATCCATAGAGTCAAGTCAATTGCCAATAACTACTTCACTTTTTTAATGCAGTGTAGCATTTCCCAGATTTGGTCAACAACAATAAAAGTTTTCTATTGTGTACAGAGAGGGAGGAAAGTGTCACTATTGAGCAGTGTAGACTGATGGAGAAAGACACGTGCCACAGGACTTGAATAGCATAGCACATACAGTACTGTATAGAGGATGTACTGTAGCCTATATGAATGCCCTTCAAGTCGTCAATATGGCCCTTTTAGCATGTGCTATAGTTGCTCAGTTGATCCATGTAATTGATACTTATCTGGTAACTCTACCTTGGTGTTTCAATCTGAAAATGGCATCAAGGACAAATGTGGTGCAACAGCAAATTGCTTTTGTTATTCATTCATTTTTGGAAAGGACATAGCTAATGTGCCTTAATGTTGTAAAATTAGCTGATAGATAAAAGCTGACATTGCTACCAATTTATAATTCCAAGCAAATAAAAGCTGCTTTTGTTTTCCTTTGGAAAATGACCAGCAGGTGGCACACACTGACACAGTTTCCTCTGTACGACAGTCCAGGACACAGTACAGTAACCTACTTCATTATGTCCAAGGTCTTTGTCTGAAATCTCAGTGGACTTGCAATTGTTTGTTAGAGACCATCTGAATGATTTGAAATGAGTCAATTTACAATCTGTCTCATGTTCCCTGATGCCCTGATTTTAAAAACATATATTTTTATGGTGAGTAAACAAAACCTGTCAAAGAAATAGAAACTATGCGTTCTCAAATCTGATGCTTTTCAACAGGAAATGCGGGAAACAAATGGCAGCGCTCTGACATTGCAATCAGGAACTCAGCAGGCAGTGATGATGTGCAGTGGCAGTGGGTGACCTTTTACTGGAGGACACACACTCAGCTGCTATAACGTCATCAGCTCCGACTGCAGTTCCCCTGTGCAGCCACTAGGGGGCAAATAATTGGCAGTGTCTGTAGTGCTGATGTAGATTACGCTCCTGACCTGGAGTTAAAGGGAAAATCCATCCTGAAATAGATTTCAAATAAGTTACTTCTACAATATTGTATTCTGGGTTTGAACAAATTAATATTTTTTTTTCAGCTGAACAGATGAGACCTAGGCTGCAGTGATCTTATTATTTAGAAAACAAAACAAAACAAAAAATCCTGGATTTGTTCCATAGTGGAGGCATTTTCTCACTCACAGATGGGCGCTCTGCCTGCATGCAACATCTTAAACAAAACCTCTGTGCACTCATTGAGTTTGACATTCAAGAACCTTACCGTGGGTAATTATAATGTAGAATCATTTAAACACATTTTTTGTATAATAAACAAAACATTGTGAGTAAAAACATGCATAAATGTACCAACACTAACATTAAGCTTTTAATATTTTCCACAGTGTCCTGTCATTATTAACTCCTGTGACCAGTTCAGCCATCTGTCAATCCCTCTCCCCTCCTCACAGCTGTTTGGACAAAGACTAAATACTTAAACACATTACTATAGCTACCTTGGCACTATAGCCGTAGTCATAGTGAATATGTACTGATCACGATGTTTATAGTTGAGGTGGAGACTGTTCTGTATCAGAGGTGCTCTATGACTCATTGCATGTAGCTGCGCTGATACAGTGCCCAATACTTTTTTGTGTATCACGAGCACAAACGGCTTCTAGGTATTTCTGTAGCCTATCAGCTTACACCTGTCTGGGGTCACGACCTGCCCTAAGAAGCACCCATAGGGACCCCAGCTGCTATTCAGTGCCATTCGACTCTTTTTAGTTTATCATCGGCAACACCATCGTGCCTCGGAGAACTCGCACTCCTAATAATATAATGCAGTCGCCTAAAAATCTGAAAACATAAAGTGTCTCTAACAAATCCAATTTTCTGCTATCTGGGTGAACCATAATGAATATAGCATGACCGGTTTCGCCTCTAACAGGATGATAATGCAGACTCTGCACCAGTATGATGCAGCCCCGCAGAATTGCAGTGTCTGCAGCAGAAACTGAATGACCTTGCTTCAAGGTCGCAATGACACTGCCGTCAGTTTTTCCTCTCATGCGCGCACCACGGAAATCCTGTCCCGAGCCTGCTGCATACATGGGATCACATCAAGACATAAACACACAGTTGTCCTGCTCCTCTCACACACAAGAGGGGAATGCAAGTGAGGCTTTAGTGCTTATTGGTTTAGCAGACTAGACTAACGTTTAATAGTCTATAATTAGAGCTAGATAACGCTGGGGTCTTGGGGGGGAAATACGCACTTATCCAAATAATACAGCAGCTTGGCTACCACATCTAAACCTGACGTTTATTCTTTATGAATTGAAATCTGTGGAGAGGGTTATTATCTCTTGTCACAACTTCTCTCTCTGTGCCAGCTGCTACCAGGCATGTTGGAGAGAGCACGGGCAGCCTATTTCTAGCAACAGCAGGCTGCAAAGTTAGACATAAATTTCATATAATTGTTTATTATCTACTATGTGTTAAACCAAGCCTGAGTTGCATGTGCTTAATAAGGGATCTCTGAGACATGCCCGGTTAGATCCCCTTTGTTATCGCATCTGGAAAAACTATGTTGCAGGTTGCTGCTTTTTTTTTTTTTTTTTTTTTTTTTTAATCCTAACTAAAATCCCTTGATTATTTGCCTTTCTCATGCCATTGCAGTGATCTCCTGATCTCCTCCTCCTTGGCAGCTGCCCTGCGTAGTGGTGGAGTGAGCAAGGTCAGTGTCACAAGACCGACAGCATGACTACATTTTCCATAGAGGTGTGCCGCTCGCTCAACAGCAGCAGCACCAGCACCAGCAGCCCCCTAAATCTTTTGTCATAACTTAATCAAATAAACCATCTAATTTTGCATTGTATGATATAGCAATTTTGAGTTAAAAGCCACAACAAAACTACCGTAAACGGATTAAACCTATGATGAAATCAAGAGAAGTACCCAGTGCCCACTGTGTAACGTTATTTCATAATTTCATATGGGGGGAGGGTTTGCTTCTGCATGCATATCCAGATAGGTTTACTGTAGAATTGCACAACACAACAGATTTGTATGAAAACTGATCTGAAAGCAGCATCAGACAAATGACTATACAGCAGCATACCTCGACTACATTGGGATTAACGTTGACTGGGTCATATTTTTTTTTCCTCGACTTGCAGGCCATTATTATAATGCTGCTGACGCTGGTGGAAGGTGCGTATAGACGTAACGGAGACACAGCAGACGCAAACCGGAGCGAGGGAGGAGAAAAGGCACGGGATAGAGAACTACGTCACTGCGCTGCGTCAAGTTGCCAAGAGAAACCGCTGGAGAAGCCGGAAGTAGAATCTTTTCGGCTCCTTAAAAATAAACCTGTGATTTATGTTAGCTTTAGTAATATCATTATTCTGGGAAGTATAATGCACATTCAGGCAGTAGACGGTGAGTTTTTCATACAAGGTTGCATTTCTGCTCTGGGGGGGTTGCTCGGCTACGCGTGTTATGCTAAAACGTCGACGTAGTTTTATTGTGAAACATAATTTTCTGACCGGAAATCCAGTTTTTCTTCGCGAAGTCTTGACGTTAATATCCAACTACAACCTCAGTTGTGGGAAGCCGAAGACGAAAAAATTATAACAGCGGGGGTACGGAACCGACCAGGCAGGATAAGACCAGTGTGTCGCCGGTTGTTGTTGCCATAACCTAATTACACACGGTAACGGTAGTGATGCGATGTGAGACACCGGGCGAAGCTTGGACAGCGCCATTAAAGCGGCTCAACCGAGTGTGGACTTGACTTGCCAGCAGCGAAGAAGCAGAAGACTTGACTGACTTCACATAAAAACAAGCCCTGGCTGCGATGTTTCTACGTTTCCCAGTAAGTAGCCCCCTTCTTTTCTCACAGCCTTCTTCTTACAGCAGAGAGACTGGGAGCAGCAGCAGCAGCAGAGGGGATTTGGGGCTGATATTATTATGAAGAGGAGGTGTCAGCTGTCTTTTAACTGTGGCCCTGATGTGCACGCACGGTTCGTCTGGCTGGCTGGCAGAGAGCTGTAAGTTCGCGTGGCCACGTTATTGGGGGTAGGGGGCACGGCTCGAGCCACTGAATAAATAGTTAGTGCGTTGTGTTATAACGTGCAGATGAGCTTCATATGTGCAGCCTTTTATTACCCGCAATCTCACACAACCTCCTGACTGATTCACACATAGCTAGATAAATGCCACCACCCTCAGTAATGGTAAACGCTGTAGTCGCATGTTAAAAAAAAAACACCCACAAAAATCTCCGTAATAAACGAGATGCATGGGAATTTGTAGAATAAATGAAAATGCAGGATGAGCATCAGCTGAATTTGGATGCAGGGGATAATTGTCGCCGTATGGTTCACCGCATGCAATCACTTAAAAAGACAAGTCAGCAAATGACACACTTTCTTCAACTGTGCACACTTTACAGTATGTGTATCCCCCACCACCACCCACACACACACGCACACATACACACTCACACACGAGTTATTCTTCTGTCTGTGTGGTTAACACACTGAACACACTGAAACCTGCTGGACCAGGATTGAGATCACTGATCTCAAGGCATAATCCACTTTGGCAATTAACCTTTCACCGGTCCGAGATCAGTAGGCAAGGTCACCCCTGGGTGCTGTTCTCGCCGTCTCCACAGTGTGCCGCATTTAAAAGCCTCAAACTGAGTTTTATGTACAGTGTGATGCAGTCAGTGACAAAGGCCACTGGTGCCCCCTAACAAAACTATGATAAGCAGCTTTAAGGACTGATTCTTGTGCTGACATATGACTTTTAGTTTAAAAGTGTAAACAAAGATAACATTTAGCACAAAGAAGATATTGAGTTTATGTCTTTTATCTGTTTTTTATTCATCAGTCAGCTGTAATTGAAATCCGGATATATCTTAATTTAAATTAACCTACTTTTGAAATGTCACTTTACTTTTTAAAAGGGAAGTTGTCATTGCTGGTCACTTCCAAACAATACGACTAAAGCACGGCAGCTCGTTTCCACATTTTAGTCTTGTTGCTCAAGGTTAAAGTGCTCTAAATAAACTGAAGTCCCCTTTGCTGCAATTTGACATTTAATGTTGTTGGCTTTTTAAATGTCCAAAGGCAGAGTTGCATTTGCTCTTTAAAGACTAACTTGAACAATGTTTCATATATTGTCTTTAAAAACAAATTAAAACCAGCCTCTTTAATTATTTACAGGGAGTTATCACCAAACTTCAGCTTATGACTTTGAGTAAGAGACAAGGTGTTGGCTTTACTCTGTCTGTCCTTCAAGCATTCCTGTGGCTGTGACCTTTGGAGTGTGTCACGCAGTGTAAGGGGGAGGGTACTCCAGCAGCGTGCAGAAATCTGGATAGATACAGTGGGTTATGTATTTTAGGAAGGAAAAGTCTTTGTTACAAGTATACACACATGCTCCCCTAGAGGTAACAAAACTACTGTATAGAGGTTTTTTTCTGTCACATATGGAGATTTACACTGCTATAATTAATAGCTTTTTAATAATCAAGTATGTAAAACTACCTCTCACACACCATGGTCATTATGCGATTTGGCCAAAATCACAAGTGGAAGGTCTACATGAAGCATAATAACACCGGCCTGTCATAATATCCTCACACTCACAAATCTTTGCTTCTTTTGCAGGTGTCCTGAAAACTGCAGACGTCTACCCCAACAATAGCACTTCATTAAGCCGCCGCCAGGAGTGAGGGATATATAGGCTTCAAACTAGAGTTCACCAAACAGGTAATCTATTCTCACATCACCTTTTATGCTGATGAAATATCGCACCATTAGGCTATGCTTTGAATGGGATTATGTTGGTTATTTGTATTCTGTAGCCCAGGTGCCTCACTTGCGTCTGTGTTTGTTCTTGTAGGGCGTTAATGGACTTCTAGCTGACAATGTTAATGTCCTCTTTAGAAAATACTCTAATCAAGAGGTGGAGAAAGAAATGCAGCTCCTCACCTGAAATAGAAAATGATTTTTATAGGTGTTAGCCAACCTATTTTCAATCCATTAAGAGACTTGATAGACTATAAGATGTTGCAATCAAGCTATTCAAAGGGACGTGTTTCTGCAGGGCTTATTATCCAGCTGCTACATAGATAAGAGGAGTGTGAGGAGAGACTGGGGCAATGAATGTATTGGTTGGAAGTGCTCAATGATACCATGACTTTGAGGTTCTTGGTTTATGGGGATGCTCTTTGCAGCATGAGGAGAAAATAATATCTGCAGCAGTTTTGATCAAACATACTCAAATGTATGCCTATATCATAATGCAAAGACTGGTTACCTACAATTTCATAATTTGTAGAGCAAAAACAACCACTCACTGATTACACGAGTCAAAGTCTGCTTGAGTCAGATTGTTGATACCTTGGTATAATAGCTGAGCTCTCCAGACTGCCCCTAAATGGGGGCATTTTGCCCCAAAAATTTGAGTAAATCTGTCATCTACTTGCACATGTAGGCTACAACCAGTAAATTGCTGTTTTTTATTATACACTCATAGAATCTGGAGTGTGTCATTACAGGTGGCAGGCCAAGGTGTATGAGGATCATGAATGAAAAGGAAATGTGAATATTTGCTTTGCAAGTCGATTTCTGCCCCTAACTTCTCTGTTTGCACTCCTAAAATTCAAAGTTGGGGGCCACTCTGCTCTTAGTAAAAAAAAAAAAGTTAGTCTGGAGCCCTGAGTAAATTAAATTTGACCAGCATTATATAGGCCTATATTATATTTACAATATCCCTCCTTTAGTAATACCTGGAATAAGTATTTTCATTCCTATGTATGTGAGATAGTGTAAAGTTACTATTCATTCAAGCCTATAATGCTCCTTACACAGAGCTCCTTGCACTAAAGTCTTTTAGCTACAGTAACCTATATCCATCCTTTATCATTTACCAGCTGTTAATAGGGAAAGCCGATTGTAGCCCGGCCCCAACACTACACAACACAACACAACATACAGCCAGGCAGCAACACGAGCTAGCGGGCGCTGCGCTGGGCTGGCAGCCTGGAAACTGATTTTTCTTTCTGCTGTCAGACCTGTGTCATGTTATCACAGCGAGGAGAGACTCAAGTGCTGCACTAGTCACCGGCTATCAGGTAAGATGCAGCCTTAGCCCGGGTTAGAGTGACAAAAATAAACCCCGGGAGGAGAGAGAGAGAGGGGTAGAGCTGGTCAGTCAGGATTAACGATAGCTACTGCTAGCTTTAGTGAGCTAATGCTAACGCTAACCCTTACAGCTATTGTAATGGGTTAGCTCCTGCGGCTAATGCTAATGCTAACTAGCCCACATCAGTTTAAAGTACACACGACACGTTTCTATGGTGAGTTCAAGAGCACACCGAGCTATTCCCCCAACCCCACTCACCCGGGTTTACACGCACTTTAATCTAGTATTTTATTTTCTATTTTATTATTAATAATATTTATCTAATGATTTGGTAGCCACATAGCTTTTCCCCCAACATTTGTATGCACTTCAGTCCGTTGTTCCTCATTTGACCAAACCAGATGTCGACTTGGACCAGCGGTGCACATGGTGTCATGTACTATACAAGGGTGGTGGTGGTGGTGTGGTGGTGGGGTCCACATGCCGGTCAAGAAGTCAGAGCAAACTGAAGAACCACACACACACACTGCTGAACTGATTATCTGGTCCACGCAGGTATCATTAGGTCTGAGGAGGCATTATTCACCAAGCTCGTAAACTCAGGCCAAGTAAGCTAAACTTTAAACAGGTTACTGTCACCCCCCTCTCCCTCTCCCTCTCCCTCTCCCTTCCTTGCTGCTTGCCAAAGAGTGTTACAATCAAGTCCAGAGGGGGCAAACTCCAAACAAAGTATAGGACTTGAAGCCAGTATAGGACTGGGTTATCTGCTGTAGCAATAAATTTCATAAAGGCTTTCTGGGGTTTGTACTTAATGATATCTGGAGGAAGTATTATGTTCCTTGCCTAGTGTTTTGTCACATGAAAAGTCTTCATCTGCCACCACGATTCACTTAATTGCATGTTATTGTATGTATGTGTACATACAAGTACATACTCAGTACACTGTACATGTTTAAAGTACATGCTTTGCATCCAGGGACTCAATTTTTAAACTAAAAGCCTCTAGTGAACAGCGTTGATTGCCTCATTAGTATTGAGGTGTTTTATTTTTACTTTTTCATAAGAGTCATGCTTAATAAATTAATGCACTTTACGACGTGCAGTGAATCTGGATGTAAAGATGTCAGTTCATTATAGATGTGATCTGTATGTGGGTCATGTATAACATGTATTAATAATGCTGCAAACTGATATAAATAAACATACAACACACTGGTATAGGACCGAGTGCTTGTTGATTATGTGCCATAAACAGTCAGATACTTGATTAATAGCTTACTAGTCAGAGTTATTTTGTGATTTAATCGTATAACCTTATTTTAAGTAAACACAATGAAAAGAGGCGAGCCTTTGATTAATTATGCTAAACACCCATTGGTTTATTTAATCAGGACAATCACTGAAACCAGTGTGTACTGAGTATACATGCATGATGTAGTCACTGTGGGCAGGGCCAGGGACTCGAGTAATGAGTGAACAATGCATTTTCAATATTGCAACACTTCAAAACCAAGTACATGGCTGGAGTGGCCATGGTCCATGTGGCACATCGAGGACATAGATGATAACTGCTGTGGAACAGTTGTAAACAATAAAAAGTCACTAAAGCCTGCTGGAAAAGTTGCTAAATGTCATTAGATGACATAACGCACTAATTAGTATATTCATGATGTCACTGTGTCATATTTGCATCCTGCCTCCATCTTTCCTCCTCTCTGTAGCCGCATATACAATATTCCTAATTCAGCTGATCTCATTTACATACATTTTCAAGCTCTGTTGTCAGACAGACAACTGAACGAGCATGAAATAGTGACACAAATGCAGCACATCAAGACTGCATGTTAATCAGCAGTCACTTCCCAGCTGTTAGTCTGCTCAAATCCTGATTTTATAACCACACCATTGTTGGACATAAGTTAAATTCAAAGACTGCTATTTACTTGTACCTGAAATGATAACTCAAAGAGAAAGTTAGAAAGCACTAGAATATTTTTCTTATTCTTCTGCTGCTCTCTGGTTCATTAACTGCTGCTCTGCCTTTCTGCCACCCACTGAACAGAGCAGACACACAGAGAGGCGTCCCTGTGGCTCGTGGTGACTTATCTCCTATAGAAAGTAGCAAAGGTTTGTCAAAAATGTCGCTAGATCTGTCGCTATAGGTGAAAAAAGTCATCAAGGGGATCGGCCAACCAATGACATCCCTGACTTCAGAGTCACTCAGTCGCTCGTTGGACCGTGGCGCGTCTAGATGGAGCAGGAGGTGGGAAAAAACGTTGGTTATTGAAATTGATTGGCAGTATATATGCATGGGAAAATGACAAGTCACTTTCAGGTCTTAACTGGATTGAGGCTATTTAGGCTGCAGAGATCCCATCTCATTGTCTTCACGCAGTGATCTATTAAGCTGGAACAAGAGCACAATCGTTTGAGTAAGGCTCTGCATTAATGTCTTCACTGATGAGTTGAAGCCTAGACACAGAGAGAGCACATGCTACAGTTCATGCTCCTACCCTGAAGATCCCCTCTTCACTTTTCACCCATTTTTATGATCCCTGAGGAGCTGCTGATAAAGTCAGTTACAACAGGACAGACTATATTTCTAATACCAAAGAATAAAAATCAGCTTCAGACAGTCTGACGAAACATGAGCGGTTTGCTTCTGGCTATCGAGTATAGCGACTAGGTCTGCTTATAGGGGTGTAATTACAGGAGTGGTACTGTACACCTACAGAAGAGTCTGAATTAATTACCCTGGTTTTGGCAGGGGAGAGAGGAGTGGTCACTTTGCTCACACAAACATTCACCCAGCTCCCTGCTCAGCTGCTTTGTAGTAAAAAACAACAACTTCCGGTGTCAAAGAGGTCAGACTGCTCTTAGGCTAATTGTCTTATATAAAATGGACACACAATATGATTGACATTAAGGGTCCAGACATTTGGCATTAGGACTAAGTAACTGGGAGCTGAGTAACAACTTAAAAGCATGAAACACACTTACTCATGCTGATCTAACCCCACATTACTCTCTGGGTTTACATTTGGTGGTGGAGGTGGTGCAACAGGACACTCAACTAAGGGATGATGCATCTTTTCTTGGAAGTGTCAATGTGTTTTCTTTTGTCTTAAGGATTTTTACTTTTGGGCAAAATTATGAGCAAACTTAACATTAGCAGCTGTTAACCAATCAACCATTGTACAGTACGTGCTTTAAGCAGAGCTACTTTCCAAGGGCAAACTGGACGTTATGATGACTCTAGTGTCAAGATTGGTCCGACAGTGACAGACTAGCTGGTTAGCATGTTACACAAGAAAATAACTGATATAGAAGCAAAGTTGATGAGAAATTAAGGAACTAATTGATGTTCATCTTGCAACATTTGTTTTTGACTGGAAGGTAAACAGCTTTTCATGCTAACGTTGGCTATGGAGCAATAGCAAAACATAAGAATGGCTCCTCTGAATATTTTCCGTACACTCTGGTTAGAAAATTGTAATGTCTATTAAAAGAAAAAAGAATATGGCAGAGGTCTGCTGCCCCATGCAGCGATGACATAGTGCCACCACAATATTTAATTTCCGTTGTTACTTTTAGAAATCGTTTTCAAGCAAAAATAGTTATAACACAGCAACACTTGACTTTTTGATGTCATGTTCAGCTCTGTGATAGACACTGTGAGAATGATAGATTATAGATAAGGTAAACAACTACTGATGTGTCTACCCTACATATTCTGTTACAGGCAATATCTACTGATTGTTTTGTTTGTGGTTGTCCATCAAGCGGTCGGTGGCCTCTTTCTGTAATTAAGATGAGAAATACAGCAGCTATGTTAAGTTGGCAGGGGAACAGTTTGCTGCAGCAGTCTGTCTCACTCGCACATAAGTTATGCGTCTGAATAGGGAAGCACGGGTATTGTTTATGAGCACAGCAACCTCCATCTGGTCACCTTGGCTATTTTGATGTCTAGGAATGTCACAGACAAAGACTTGACACTGCTGGAGTGCTTCAAGTACCGTATAGCTTTATTTTAGGCATGAAAGGTCCTGGTTTGGTGAATCTAAGTGTTTTTTGATGGCTCAGAAAGCCCAGCTGAGCAAAAAATAGCACAGAACAACACAGGGACGAAGTTCTGCTAAAGAACAAGAGAGGGAACAAGCAGGCCCTTTGTGATGATGTCGATACAAAATTTGAGTGCTTTTCAGTTCAGGCTTTCAGCAAAGAAGTACGACCATGACTCGGAGTTGATTTTTTTTTTCTTCACTTTTTTGTTTCCGCCCCATTCCTGTGTTTACACTCAAACCAACCTTAAAGGTGTTAAGTGTAAACAGTAAAGGTTGGTGTAAACACTTGGAGACAGGTTTTAAAGTCGTAGGATTGGCATGGCCACAGGCCCTTGAGCTCATCATTTCGTATTTACAGCCTCTCTTTTAGTAGGTAGTGGAATTGCATATATTTTTATTATAAAAATGCTGATATGTGCTGAAATAAGATTCTCTATTAGAAATCTGCGCATAGTTTATATATCTTTATCCAAATTATGCAATTTCAGTTGTTCATTTTCATTTGGTGGCATGAAGATGGCGTAAAAACACATCGAGCTGTTATTTCTTTATTTACTTGACCTTTTCTTCTTTGTTTATTTTTCCCCCTGTAGGCATCATGTCTTCCAGGGAGCGTCGCTCTGATGTCTACATAAAGGCCGAACCGAGCAGTCCAGAGGGAGGCGGGGGAGGTCGGACCAGCCCTGGCGGAGCCTCCTCAGACTCGTCTCAAAGTGGAGGTGGAGGAACCAGAGGAGACAGCACTAAGCGTTACTCTCCGCCGCTCTACACACCGGCCCTGCGTTGCCACTTCAAAGACGAAGGCGGCGACGGGGCAGAGGAGGGCTCCACTGGAAACGGAGCGGGGCGGTGCAAGTACGCCCTGAGCACACTACCCAAACGGCTCTGTTTAGTATGTGGAGACGTGGCCTCAGGTTATCACTATGGTGTGGCATCATGTGAGGCCTGCAAGGCATTCTTCAAGAGAACCATCCAAGGTGGGTGTTGTGGTGGTTTAAGTGTTTACATCGCAATCACAGTGTACACAACCTCTGCACTGTAAAAGTTTGATGGGATTTACTTTTCACAATGTTGATATTCTTTTACACACAGATTGATTCTAGTATTCCACAAAAGTGTTTATTAACCTTTCAAACATACAAGCTCAATCACTTCAACTAGTTAAATACTGGAATCTGTGGTGAGTTCAGATTCAAATCTAGCTATGACATTCAGGACTGGTCTTATTTTCACTTATCTTCAGTCTGTTTGTCATCAAATATGGTCCCAGAGACTTGTACTGTTGCAGGAACTGCTACAGAGGCAGTTTTCAGTAGTTAAAACACTTTGTCACTGTGAAGGTTGAGTCTGAATATGGATGTGGTCAGAATTTAACCTTGAGTACTAACAATATAACCATAGTAACTGAGTACTAATGGACCAGGATGACTATATACAGTATTTTAATGGTCAGCAGCTACTGGATGTTTTTGTAAATTCATTTAAAACATGCCTTTTTATTAGCTCAAATATGAAAGATTTGGATACATCTCTAGTCAATATAGTGGTTAAAAGGTCTGAGGAATCCAGCAGTGGATGCATGCTTCAGTGCACTATCACTACAAACACGCCATCTGGTTTATAAGGGTTTGTTAAACAAAAACCTTGAACCTTTGACACTTACCATGGAGGGTGGGTTAGCTAGTTTCTGTTGTGGGGTTGTTTTACTCATCTCAAATGTTCATAAGTGTGTTTCCTAATTGTTCCTTCAACTGTCAACGGTATTCTCCCATAAAGGTAACATTGAATACAGCTGTCCAGCTTCAAACGAGTGTGAGATCACCAAAAGGCGCAGAAAGGCTTGCCAGGCATGCCGCTTCACCAAGTGCCTCAAAGTAGGCATGCTGAAAGAAGGTGAGTGTTTATGTTGTGCAGCAGCTGTGTGTTCACGCTCTGATATTACATCTTGAGTTATTGTACTGATCTTTTTTAATAGAATATGTTCATTCTGTGTTTTCAACGCATAACTCATAAATACTTTTTTTTGTTTCACCACGTTAGGGGTTCGTCTCGACAGGGTCCGAGGCGGCAGACAGAAGTACAAAAGGCGCCCAGAAGTGGAGAATGCAACATACCAGAATGCCCCTCTACCACTTACAAAGGAGAGTGAAAAAGGTGGGATTTATATTCTTGTCTTGCCAATAGTTCAGTGGTTTAATGGAAAGTATCAGCCCTAGCTAAAAAAGACCGTAGGTGCCATGTTTCTGTAGCAACTCTGTAAGGATGCAGTCAGCTCACACATTCACTGTATTTGACACTTGAGCTCTGATTAATGAGAATGGGTTTCAGTCCATCTTGCAGTAAGAGATGTCCTGCTGCTGCCAGGCAACAAACTACTGCCTATTGATCAGTTCTTAGCTGACAAAATGTATCTATCTAGCAAAAGCAGTTATATTAAGTCAATTAAAAACATAGTAATAACAGAAGTGTTCAAGTTTGGGGTGGTCATTTTATCTGGATGGGCACCTCTTTGCTGAGATAGTGCTGCCTAAAACATGTGACATATGATGGATAGATAAAACCATGAAGTGTCCAGAGTGTGCACACTGGAGAGCTTATTGGAATTGATTAGGAAACAGCGCCCTCTGCTGCTAAAACGTTTTTACAAACCAGTGCCCTTGCTTACAGTCAGCAATACAGGAGCAAAAATAATTTAAGTGCAGATTTGGATGACCTAACTCGGAGATCTTGATTTACATAAACCTGGCTGAGGAGTTGAGTAAGTTTTGAGTAAACTTTCAGTTGCACTCATACTTGTACTTGCACTCTCAAGCCTACATTTGAAATGGGGACATGGAAACTTGCAGTATGAGTGTATTGCAGTGTGTAACACAGTCAACACTTGTGCAGATCATTATGTTGCAATAGTTAAGGAAATGACAGAGTTAAAATTCAGGGGATCAATATGTCTCAATCAATATCTGAATGCATACTGCAGTTTTTATTTGCGCGTCATATTAATCTACTCGTGTCGCGTCTATTTTCCAACAGGCTCCTCCAACATCATCGTGTCCCACCTCCTAGTGGCAGAGCCAGAAAAACTATTTGCCATGCCAGATCCTCTGCAGCCGGACACAGCCCAGCGGACGCTCACCACCCTTTGTGACCTTGCTGACCGTGAGCTGGTCGTCATCATCGGCTGGGCCAAACACATTCCAGGTGAGGGTTTCATAAAGGAGGAGGGGAGAGGTCGTGACATCATGGCGTTGGAAGACAACAGCAGGAGGCAATAACTTCTGATGCCTATATTTTCTACACTGCTTTTATAATACCCATTATATAAAGCTGCTGACTCTGATGGATGAACTGTGTAACTGATAGGTGCAGAGAAACCTGTAGACTAAATATAAACTGGAACAAATTAAATTATTTTCAGATGCATTATGTTTTAGGAAGAAGAGCTGCAGTTCTTAACT
This sequence comes from Trachurus trachurus, assembly GCF_905171665.1. Lineage (NCBI taxonomy): Eukaryota > Metazoa > Chordata > Actinopteri > Carangiformes > Carangidae > Trachurus > Trachurus trachurus. The sequence goes on along the minus strand of NC_139903.1, from coordinate 11,374,894 downwards.
GAATTATAAGATAGAGTTGGGTCACCAGCTGCCAACATTATGGAGCCCATTATTTGGTCACCACAAAGACGGGGGTCCTGTCTGTGTTTGCTGTGTCCGTTCACACCAAAAATGTAAACATATTTACCAGTTTTCCTCCTCTGCTTATACATTCTCCTCTCTTTATCTCTCTCTCTGTGTTCCCCTGCAGGCTTTCTGTCGCTCTCCCTCGCAGACCAGATGTCTGTGCTGCAGTCAGTGTGGCTGGAGGTGCTGGTGCTGGGCGTAGCGTACCGCTCGCTCGGCTGTGAAGATGAGGTGGTGTTTGCAGAGGATTTTGTCCTTGACGAGGAGATGTCACGTGTTGCAGGACTGACAGAGCTAAATGCAGCAATTAGTCAACTTGCTCGCCGTTTCCGTGCACTAAATGTGGACCGGGAGGAATTTGTCATGCTAAAAGCCATCGCACTCACTAACTCAGGTACTTATTGTTGTGTAGTTGAACAATAACGCAGACATTTACATGATACTCAGTATTTTCATGAGCCTACATTTACATACATCTTACAAAACTATTATTAGTTGTTCTTTTTTCCTGTATGTTGCAGTTTTTCATATCAGTAGGTTTTCTGATGCATCTTTTAGTGGGGTCACTTCAGCTGCCTCCTCTGATGTCAAAGGAAAATTAAATTTTTCTGAAATTAAATTTTCAGCTTAGACTTGGCTGACCGCTCACCACCTCTGCTAACCAATTTCTTAGGAAAACCCTGTACATAATTAGGTGTGCAACAAAAGTTACATTCAGACTCCAGTTTATTAGGTTCATAGTTAGACTGATATTAAAGACAATAAATGATACAGAGTCACTTGTTTGAAACTATTTTGTTAGGTTTTCGTTGCTCAAACTGTCTGGTCTTTATTAGGGCTACAGTTCGCAGTGCTGTTGAACTACATTGCCTTACACTGGCAAGTGTTTCTTATATTTAGTCTACCTTTTCCAGATTTCCAGATCTCTGCATCATATGATTTGACATAATGACAAACCACAATAACCACAATAACCAGAAAGTTGAATCAGCACCTCTCGAAAACTGAACCATCAGCCTTAGCTAGGTAGGCAAAGCAATTTTATTTGCATAGCCCGTTTGTCTCAAAGGTGTTCCTAATATATTTGGTCTCAAACTATTTGATTGTATGTTGTGTTGGTTAATCAATTCATTAGTCCTCTCCTAAGCATGGCATTGGTAGCAACAAAACCAGCAGATTAGCTGTGGGGGGGCAGACAATGGCTGTTTCCCAGGTTTTCAGCCTGATGGGATTATGTTCACGTCAGCAGCCTGCAGTCCTTGACAACAGGAGAATGGCTGTATTACCAGTGCAGGTGCAGTGAAGGTGGTTTTTGAGTTCTAGGTCAAATTAAAAAAGGTTTGTAGCAGGTGTACCTCACTCAGAAACTTCCCTTAGACATCCCTTAAAGATCTATGAACATATCTAGGGTTAGGGTTATGCCCTGCAAGTGCCACAGATCCACAGTTTGTTTTATAAATAAAAACCGTCATTAGCTTGTATTTGTGTTAACATTTTTCTCTGACAAAAGATGAGAAACTCGTCGTTGTGTCCTAAATCTGCCTTATCTCTGCTGTTCTGCCAGACTCCGTTTACATCGAGGATATGGAGGCTGTGCAGAAGCTGCGGGACCTCCTCCACCAGGCCCTGCTGGAGCTAGAGTGTCAGCGGCGACCAGACGACCCCCAGCGGGCGGGACGCCTCCTTTTAACATTGCCTCTCCTTCGACAGACTGCTGGTCGTGCTCTTACCACCTTTTACAGCATCAAGACCCGTGGAGGTGTACCCATGCACAAACTATTCCTGGAGATGCTGGAAGCCATGATGGACTCTCCCTAGTGCAGAGAGCAACACGCGTGAAGTGAATGCAGAGAAAGACCCAACAGAGATCTCGTCTTCATGACTGGATGAGTGGCTAAAGAGAAAGGAAAAGATTTTGTTATAGAATTAATAATAAGGAAAATGGTCCTTTTTACCCTTTAGGCTACATGAAGAAAGAAAAAGAATATGACTAAAGAAAAACCTCATGTAATGTCTCCGAGTGGGATTGCTTACCAGTAAGATGTAAACTGCCAAACTTCAGTTAAAGGCTTCAAGATCCAAGAGTGAAAACATTTAACACGAATGACAGAGTACTTCTCAGTTTCAACTATTTTCATGGTGTGTTTCATCACAGCATCAGTCTGCAGTTGCATAACCACTGAAGGACAACTTTTAGGTACCCAAGAACAGACTGCAATCATGTGGCTCTTAACTTTTTAAAAATAATGCAACATCTACTTATGAAAGCCATTATATAATATCCGGTGAAAGACTTGAGGGTCCAGTCAGATTGACATGCACATGGAGTGCTTGTATTCACAATAGTTTAGCGTGCCGTTGTAGGCAAATTCATAAGAATTACTTGCAATATGTTAAAAGCAATATAATGACTCGATTATTGTCTGTCACAATGGTGAAACATCTAGTTGTGCGTGTATATCAGTAGTTCTCCACTCTCAGGACCCCGGGTGCTGATTTCTTTTTTAAAACCCATGCTTCTAGATGAGCCGTGTACGGGTTGGGGGAGTTTCACAAGTGAGTAGGTGTAAAAAAAGCTGGTAGGAGAGAAAACCAGCAGCACTTTTTGGGGTTAAATACTGGAATTGGGAACCACTGGTATACATAGTAGGTGCAGAATTCTTTATAAAAAAGATTGAGCAGTTGATTTGTTGTCCAGAGGAAGTGCACATGAATTGATTGTGTGCTCATTAAATGCTCTACTTGGAAGGTAATATATTCGGTGTTGTATGTTAATCTACTGGCACACAGAACTGGCTTCCATACAAGCAAACGTGTGTGTACATGTGCAGTCAAAACCAATGAGCTACGCTGAGATCAGGGAAGAAAACAGCTCTGACATTAAAGCCAGTGTGGCAACATCAGTGGTTAGAAAACAAATGCATATGCCTCATCTGCTTTTTTAATACTATCCTCCTCTAGATCTAACCACTATTTTTGTCTTCAGCAGCTGTAACGGTCTGCCCTACGTGACCCATTTATCAGTGGGCTATAATGTATAACACTAACCCATATGTATGATCGACAGGTTTTATGATGAGATTTTGCTGTATTTTCTGCAGCAGTGAAGAGCGCTGCAAGAAAGATCTGTCAATTGCTTCAAAGCGAGATCCCTCCTTTGTGTTCGTCTGTTGAACTTTAACTTGTTAAGTGCCCGTAAAGGGCTCAGGGCAACAAGAAATGCAACTTATGCCACACCTGACAACATCCTGAAAGTCCTACTACTCATTGTTCAGCAGGTTTGTATACTCACATTATAAATGATCATTATAATAAGCTTTACTCGCAATGCAAAGCTACAGTATCTGATGTAAAAAATCAGATCCCTAAAAATAATAGTTAGTGGCCAACGGGCCATTAACCTTTTAGCCATGTACAGTTACATTTAAATAAACATGCAATTCACGGAGGAAGACAACAAAGCCAGCAAATGTGATACAAATTCCCCATTACTAATATATTTGTGCAGCTCACAGTGTTCTGAAATTTGTAAAGACTTGAAAACTCCTTTTTCATACATTTTTCCTTTCTAGGATTTAAGGGTATTTTATTTACATTGTGACACGCTGTTGTGGGTTTGGTATTGAAATGAAGCTTCCATTCATATTCTGAATGTTTGTTTTTTGTTTTTGTTTTTTTTGGTTGTGTGTTTTCTCAAGCTAATTGTCATTTAGGGATCAATTTACATGGCTATAGATCCAGCTGCATGGTGAGGCTACAGAGGGCTACCTCAGGAGGCAGAGCAAGCCAGTTGGCCAAATAACTGTGGAGACGCGTGTTGTTCTTGATCTTTTGACACGTCAGGTTCAATTTGAATATTGGGTATGCTGAATGTCTTGCAGTTGTGCAAACACCTGAGATTATCTTTTCTTTGTTTTCATAGCTCAAAGGTGTATATGGCTCATTAATCATGTTTTTTAAAAAATAAGATTGTGCTCCATGGTACAGAGTATCGCACACTGGGAGGCACGCTTACAGTTGATATGGTTTCATAGGATTAATGGTGGAGCTTGAAAACTCTGGAGGCCAGTTGAAATAGAAAACGGTTCATTTTGTCACACAGGTGTAGCCACAGCTAGCACTGTGGAGCAGGGATTGATATGTCTGGCAAAATGTGACGCACCTGTTTGGTTTTGTTTGTCATAGGTTACAGCTTACATGTTCATGTCATCAAAGTTTTTTGCTCTATGATTTGTTTACTAACCTTATTTCTTGAATAGTGATCAGATTTATGAAGCAAACAAATAAATATAGATGCCTGGGTCTAACTAGAGCTTTTAAAAACTGTCATTTACATAAAGGTAAATCTTTTCATTAGCATACAAATGTTTTAGGTAAGGTGGGCTAGGGTGAAGGCAGGGTCATTTGCAGTGTCACTGTTAAAAATTATACAGTCATTTGTAGTTTCTATAAAATATGTGTGCATTAATATAAATGAGCAATACAATAAATTACCAAACCTCACACATTTCCTTGTATAGCCACAGTGTACATTTAACATTGCCAGTTATAATGAAGAATAGCTACTAAACGTTATATTATTTAGAGGTTCAAATCAATGTTTGTATTTTGAAAGACTATTTAAATGATTAAATTCTATTTTTTACTCAATTTACTGTTGTTTGTTGACACTGCTTTATTTTTGTGTGTGATATTGGCTGTGAATTTCTGTGTGTAGGCTATTTTTTTTCCCATTTAGATAAAAAAAAAAGTTTAATGTCCTTGTCTAAACATGTCCACATAAAAATCACTGTGAAAAAAGTGAGATCTTCCACTGTCTGATGCAACAGGGAGTGGATTATTGTAGGTGCTTTGTGTTGTGTAATAAAACTGACACACCACCACCACTGCATGTCACTGGTCTCATCTCTCCCTGTGGATGTTCATGATTATTTGTCTGTGTGGTTTTGTGTTAGATGCAGGTAGTGAGGTGAAAACTACTGCTGAAACTTTCAACAAATTGATATTTGTTTGCAGATTTGGACACATTCAAGTTCAACTGAGGATGAGTGGCAGGTTGCACAAAAACTAGATAGTGAGCAGATTTGGAAAGCAATTATCAAACATACTAGCTGATATTTTAGAGAATAAAGCAACACTTGGGTCATCATACCTGACTACTACCATTATAAACCATGCAGCTGTATGTGTTTTCTTTGCCCATCACTTCTGACTGCAGGTGTCAGTTTTATTGAACAGGATAAAAGCTCTAGACTCTAAAGAGCAACATTATATAGATTAGTATTTTAAAGACTGTAATGAATGTGCTGAATTTGGGCTACTAGCACTACCAGTACTAATAATCCGAGTTATATTACCATATCCAACACAATGCTGGTTAATTTGGCCATATATGGACATTAAGCCTACATCTCGACTAGTATTTTCTTAAACCAGGCTTTCATGTCTCCACCTGTAGTTTCCATGTCAGGTTAAATGGTTTAGCCTCCGTCCTCAAAGTTATCAATCAGTCTAAACAAATACAACTTTAGGCTTAAGGCTTGTTGTAGCTATAGCAGATGGCGCAGTAAATAAAAAGATTTAGCAGGCCCAAATCTGGACGCTAGGTTAAGTCCCAACAGTCAAACTCAATGTGGGACACACCAGTCACTGTAACCGTAGTAAGTTGGAGTGATAAAAAAAAAAAAAAAAAAAAGCCAAGTCAGGAGCAGGAGAGGTGTGTGCGTGTGTGTCTGAGAGAGAGAGCGCTGGAAGGAGAGAGCAGGAACTAACGACACACACACACCGCGTCCACCGTAAGATTGTACCGAGCCGGCGGAGCTTGCTACTTTAACAGCTAAAAAAAATGCTGTGCATTACTTCTGCCTCTCTCATCAAAAGCACCCGGATCGTCCAGTGCGCTAGGCTGCTCCACATCTCTCCTGTCGTCAAGATGCCAATTCAGGTAAAACACTTACGGTTGTGAAGCGGACGGTTTTTAAGCCTGGTCGTATGGACGTGAAGGAGTTGGTATATATATTTTTTGCCGTAAAGCAGCAAAACTACGCAGTTAAATGTCAGTCAGGAGTTTTTTGGAGCTCACCCACCATGCTAACTGCCAAGCAACGTCGCCATGACAGCCGGCCGTTAGCAGGACACTGGGGTGTTTAACGTTTAGCGTGAACGTTCTATCTTCGTCGTGAACGTTCCATCCTCGTGCTGTCTTTACCCGCAGCAGCACCTGAGACAAACTGTCAATGATTACAACCAGAGCCGCTCCGATTACAACCAGTTACAAACCGGTTGGTCCACTGACTGACGCAACAATGACAATCAAGTGACCCTTAAAACCCTTTGAAAGCCATGTGCGCTGAATATTACAGTTGTTGCCGTGTCTCTGTGCCATAATGTAGCGTTTAAAGTAAGAAAGCGTGTTTAAATATAACTTTATTCTTCAAATAACCAAGGCACTTACAGTTACCACAAAGTGCGTGGACTGGATTCAGTCGCTCAAATACCTTTTTATTTGATCTTATACTATATCCAAGGGATAACATGGTTAAAGTTTGATATTTTGATTGCTCTTGTTGAAGGATGTGATGAATGAAATAGCCTAGATGTGTCCTTTATTATTGTTACTCAAAAATGTAATTGAGAATTCGGCCATTTTAACGACAACCCTCCATCTGTTTGTGTTATGTCGACCTCCAGTGGTTGATATTCACCAATATCAATCCTGTTAAGATTATCTGATTATCTTTAATCATTTGCTACACCACCAGAGTCTAATCTAAGCATTAATGAGACGACTATTTGGAGACTTGGATATTTTAATAATCCTGGTAGTGATTAAATAGCTTTAAAAAAAAATCAAATTAAAATAAATGTTATAGGCGGCCTATCTTTTCATAAGCTTTGTGCATATAGATCTAGGCTACTGAATGCCCTTGAGTGACTGTACGTGATAAAACAAGCATTAACTTTGGTTTACAATGATGAATATTATCCTGCTGATGTCCACACTAACAGCACTGTCACATTTTGGTACTCTAGCCAGAAAACAATGTTTTGAACACATCTTACCTGCATGAGACAGAAATATTGGTATCATTTGTAGTAGATTGAAAAAGTAATCCTATTTTACTAATTTATTAATGTCTCCACCAGGCTGGTGAACGTCTCCCTGCAGTGGAGGTCCAGGAGGGGGAGCCAGGAAATAAGGTGGCGATGGACCAGCTGTTCAAGGGGAAGAAAGGAGTCCTCTTCGCTGTACCTGGGGCTTTTACACCTGGTTGCTCCAAGGTGAGTCATCAATTTTGTCAACTTTGTGTGTGTTGTGTTCTGTACACAATTATCTTTGAATCAGGTGATCATATATTTGTCCCATTGCATTGCAGACTCATCTCCCAGGTTTTGTGCAGCAGGCTGGGGACTTGAAGAGTAAAGGTATACAGGAGGTCGCATGCGTTTCTGTCAATGACGCATTTGTCATGGCTGCGTGGGGAAAGGAACATGGAGCAGATGGCAAGGTATAGTCTTCATCTTTTGTGTGAGAGGCTTCTGTGCAAAATATTTGAAATAACATCTGACCACATATTGTCATAATTCACAGGTTGATGAAAATGATTCAGTTGCTCACTGATCTTAGATGTTAAAAAGCTGTGGACGTTTCCTCTCAGAGAATTTGTTTGTGGAAATTCAATGGGGAATTCCTATTTCTGGCCATTTAATGTATGGTCTCAGTAATCTGCTCAGCACTATTACAGTGAACTAGACTGAGTGAATAAAAATGGCTGTGTCTGAATATGTGAATATAGGCTACTGTAAATGAAATACACAATAATGGCCCAGATCTTTAGTTTTTGCTGTTTTCTGCTGCAGGTTCGAATGCTGGCTGATCCCACTGGAGCATTTACAAAGGTAAAACTAAATATCTGGGATATTCAAATCCTGTTTAAAGTACTGTGACTGTGTGTGTTCACGAGTCTTTCTCTGTCTGCTTCTCAGGCAGTTGACCTGCTACTTGACAACGATCAGATTGTGCAGGCACTTGGGAACAAACGATCCAAGAGGTAATGATTGTTTTATCCATTTCAGTTTTGTAGTAAACAGATTTTTAGCATGTGTTGAAGTTTTTAAGTTGAACATCTGCAATGAGTGGGCCAAAGTTCAATAATAACATATTTGGTTATATTCTGAAATCACTTTTTCTCTAATTTGAATTGTTGAATTTAGTTCATACTCCACAATAAACCTTTATTTGATCCGTCCAAAAAAGTTGCTTGGATCTGAGTAGGTCTGACTGTTTCTTTTACATTTGATATTTACAGTTATAACTCAGCCTTTTCTTCATCCTTTATTTCAGATATTCTATGTTGGTGGAAGATGGGGTCGTGAAGAAGATCAATGTGGAGCCTGATGGCACTGGGCTGACCTGCAGCCTGGCTACCAATATTCTGTCTGAGCTGTAGGCTTATTCAGAGTTGAAGAAACCTTAAAACCCCAAGTTACTGTTAAAGTTGCACTAACATACCCTGTCCCAACTCCTGAAAGCTTCCCCTTCTCCCAAAGATAGATGCAAGTATTATGTGGATGCTAGTGTTGAAAAACACACACTGAAGGTATTAATGCGCACAACTATGCCAAAATGGCAAAGGAGGTTTTATCAACCTCTGTATACTGTTATTTGTGAGTAAATAAAATCACCCTGAAAGCAATAATTACCGTTTTCCTGTGTAAATTGTTTAGTGAGGCCCAGAGTCTTTTTTTCATATGATTTAGGCTACAGAAGAGACATCTTAACCCCTGGTAAGCATGCATAGGATATAAAAGTGCTAGTGTAAAGAAGTAGTGGTGAACATAACGCGTTTTCAAGAAACGGAGAAAGACATTTGATATGAAAAATATAGATTTCCACCTTAAAATGTTGTTTTAATACGAAATATTTTCATAGATCAATATAGTGACTGTATTTCCTAAAGTGAGCAAGCCTCTGGGCAGGATTAGATAGCAGCTCTAACAACTTTAAATCAGTTCTTTTAATTACTCAGTACAAGTAGTTAGCTTCTTTCATTGCAGGTAATAAAATCACGACATCAAAATGGACCAATAGAAGTCTATTAGCCCTTGCAAAGAAAAATCAGTCAGTTGTAACCATTTGTAAGGCTTGTGTTTGTTCAGACTGGGCTGGTTTTATTTATTTATCCTGTCAGTCAACATTCAGGGGACAAAAGACGTTTCTACCTCACCCCATGACGTAATGACGCAGGAGGCCGGCAGGCGACGCAGGCGACGAGTTGCATTGTGGTTGCCACCGGTATCTCAGTCTGGACAGAAACAGAAACTAAACGGCAGTTACTCAGCAAAGTACGACATTGTCCAGCTCGGGAAAAGACTCACAAAAGGTACAGTAGTACACAATGTTAAGAGCTTAAACACGCGGTAGGTAAAATGTAGCGTGAGGCGATAATTAGGGGGAATTTGAAGAGTATTTAGCAAGCTAACTTCGAAGCTAAATTAGCGCCTAAATTCTGACCACTCTCCACTTCGCATCTTCATGGCGTCGGTTTCACAGACTATGGTACCTACGATGGTGGATGTTTTAGGGTTATCCTACTTGATGAATCGAAACTGAGAGAGACCCTTGTTAACAAGCAGGGGGTTATTCTTTGTTAAACAGTAGTTAAGGCAGTCTGAGGCTAATGGACGTTAGCTCGTTGTGCCAACAGAGGATGCATTGCATTGCGCGCGTAATTCAATACTGAGGGCGTAACGTTATCGTGTTGATTTAAGACTAGTTAGCAACATAGTGGCTGTAAAAGATAAACAGGCAGGATTGTTTTATGTGGTGCGCCTAGGTGTGGAAACATTTATCAAAGGTAAAAAAATTAACTGAATCGAGACCAGGTTAGTGAACCTTGAATGCCTGTTTACTGGATCGGCCACGTTAACCGTTATCTGTAAAGTCTGTACGTTTTACTACGGGCATTGATTTGATTAAATAGTAGGCTATGAGCGTTTAAGTTATTTGAAATATGCAGTAATACTTCTCATTGTGTCCAGTTTTAACTTGGCCTCCCCATTTAGCAGACAGAGTTTGTCCTGTTCAGTAACTTTATGTATAGTAGAGACATGAAATCAGGCTTTCCACTGAGCCACTGATGAGTCGCAGCCATGAAGAGTTATAGCTTCAGTACTACCGCTTTGTGTTTATTCAAATCAACCAACTTCTCTCCTAAACCTGCAGACAAAGCTTTTGTTTTGTTATGGCTTTACTGTTGAATAAAAGTAATTCTTTTTACAGTCTATGAATAATAGCCATGCTCGTTGTGTGTCCCGGTAGTAGTAAGAGAAGCACAAACAACGTGAAAGAGAAAATGCTAATGACACAGTGAGTAGCACTGTATGGTAAATGCATGAAGAGAGAAAGAGAAAGGAGTGGGTCAGGAATTTCCCCACGTAGCAACAACAACATAGGGTTGGTCTCACCTGAGACTAAACAGATCAGTGCAGACTGCAGAGAAGATAACACAAGAGAGATCAAATCTCTTTTCCAAGTAAATTTGCCCAGTAAGTGACTGTATGTTATGGCTGTAAGTGCTTCTAAGTGTTCATTTGATGTGGATGAAAAATACTGTACTAGTTAAGTGTCTGCAGCTTCGCCTCATAGTTCAGTCCCTACTGTTCAAGCAGCAAAAACAAACATAGTATTCAACATAAATGTTTTGCTTTTAAAAAATGTTTTGTTGTTGTCTTTGTGTTACAGCTCAGTTGTTGGTGATCTGTGACAGCCTAAAAAGCAGCCATGTCGTCGACATCCCAAAAACATAAAGACTTTGTGGCGGAGCCCATGGGCGAGAAGAGTGTAATGGCTCTTGCAGGCATCGGGGAGGTTCTTGGCAAAAGACTGGAGGAGAAAGGTTTCGACAAGGTGACATACTTGATTTCATTATTAATAGTTGTCTGTCCAATGATTCAGAGGACTACGATGACAAAAGTCGAGCTCTGATGGATAAATACTTGTCAACTATTCGTCCCATTGTGTTGTACTAAAACAAATCTGAGTCTGTTTTTATTGCACTGTTTAAGTCGCCGGACCATCCCTTTTAAACATACCAATCTATTCATAGGGCAACAATCACAGTGTCTACTCACCTGTGCTGTTTTTCAAGTTCTCATTTGAACATACTAACATTGCTGTTGATGAGAGTCCCATAACACTTGGACTTTGATCTTAATTAAATTTTTCATTTTGTGCCCATGCATATCTCCTCAGGCGTACGTTGTCCTCGGGCAGTTTCTGGTGCTAAAGAAAGACGAGGAGCTTTTCCGCGACTGGCTGAAGGAAAGCTGTACGGCAAATTCCAAACAACAAGGTGACTGCTATGGCTGTCTTAAAGAGTGGTGTGACGCCTTCCTATAAACCTTTGAATCATTATTTTCTACTTCTCGAGTTGAAACTGCCCGTTACCTCGTCAGTAATCTTGACTCAATTCAGCTACACCATATATATATATATGAAGTGACACTGTACACACTGAGGTTAATAAAAGTCAAATAGTTTTTAAATTATATACTGAAAGCTGTAACTGCATTTCTTATATCCTACAACCCCCAAATACCAATAACACGTGACCACACTATTGGTCTTTGACATGTAGCTTGGAAGCTCTTTGATTCTTCTTGTTCACATTTTAACAGTAACTCAGTTTTAGGATAACAAGATGACATTTCTGTCAGTAGTTCGTATGTGCTGCAGATATTTTCACTGGTCACCGTGAAAACACAAGCATAACTAATAACAATATTGATGATTTATCTTCATTTGGGTGTATATTTGAGTCATGTCACTCATGCAGCATGAACATCAGCAGGACCGAAACCTAAATGCAGACTTCATTAATGTTATTACAATTGTGTGTGAAAAGTCAAAATGTTTGTTCTATACCAGAGCTGCTTATGTTCATAATATCCATTCTGGCGAAAATCTTTGTAATACTGCATGTCTGTTGAATTTTAAATTTATGGTTCATTCCTTGTCAGAAATGTACCAACATTACATTTTTTGAACACAATGTTGCCAGTTCGATTTTGTTCAGACATGGTACTTTAACATTGTGTAATGTGATGATTAACCAGCAATGTCCAAACTAACATTTCTACTCTACTTTTACTCTTGGCCTTTTTTTGCCCCATTTGAGTGTCTTTAATGCCTTTGGGAAGTTGCTATAAGCTGTATTTTTTTTAAAAAGCGCATTATATCACAGTTTGGTATCATGTACTCTTTAAATCGACTGATGTTTTAATGATTTCTTCAAGTGGTGGATTGTTCATTTTGAAGTGAATTGAATGTGACAGACACAAAAAGGAAAACCTCAAAACTGGTGACACTGGTCTTTGCAAAAAATTGTTGACTTCTTTTAAAATATTTTACTGACATTTTGCCATTTTAACTTGAAATCCTTCTAATAAAGAAACTGAAATAGCCAGACTCCCACATCTGGTCTGCGTAGAGGTGGTTTGACCTCGAAGATGGAAACGTACATAAATAAAAGGTGTCGCAGCAAACTAAAAACAGTCAAAAAAGTCTCGGTCTGTTGCTGGTGAGATATCAGCATTTTCATTCAAGAACCTGTGAGTCTACAATTAGCTTGACAATGGTGCTAATTTTGTTAGCAGTAAACAAAGTGTGTCGTACCTGCCTGAAGTGCTACAGGGTGGATGCATTAAGTGTAACAGACATCCAGATTGATGCGACATGCATCGGTCGGCACCCTGTTAGCCCACTAGTCGTGTGTTTAGATGCTGTAGCCATATGATTGAATGTAATAGAAACTCAAATAGAAACTGTATCTCGCTCTGCGAATCATAAAGAATGAGGCCCAACTCATCTTTTCTGATGTTTTAAGATCAGAGCTGTGATTTACGGTCAAACAACAAATGGTAAATCACTGATTGTGGTTTTGAGTAAAGACAGAATATCACATATACTTTCTATTTTGAAAGACAGACACAAGCCGAATTGAGGTCAGGGCTTCATTGCTGAGCTTGGTATTAGCTTTGACTGTATATCTAAACATTGAGATGCCTTAATGCATGTTAGTTTAAACATTATATCAAGCCAGATGAACTATAAAATCTATGTAGAGCATGTCTAGGCTGTATCACATAAATGTCCACACTCATTGATGAAATGCTTGCATCCACTAGTCACCAGCTAAATGAAGATGTAACCATTGTGTAGCAGCTCCTTGTTAAAACACTCGCTAATGTTTGTATTTGACTGTGAAAACTCTTCAGTTTTTATATTGCTCTTGTTAAAAAAAAGAAAGAAAGAAAAAAAGAGGCAAGTTTCAGATTTGGGGAATTGTTATTTTCTATATGTTCATTCAAATAAAATCACAACTGAGAAAAAGCTTTTGATGACAGGAGGTTTTTATTTCAATGCTTGATATTCCATGGTTACTTTTTCGCCAAAGCTCCAAATTTGATATTTGCAAGACTTTGAAAACACATTGGTTAATTTCTGAAATGGTCCAGAGCAGGTGCTCCCAAAAGTTTCTTCATGTCAAAGATGCAGTTTCCTTTTTTTAAATATTGTGGATATGGTTTAACAGAACTAAACACTTGCCTGCGCTGCTGTAGATGGAGAAATAACCATGGAGAAAGTGAAACCTTAAATTAAAATGGAGAATCCTAGGTCATTCTCATCTGCCTTCGTTTCACATGAGTAAGTAGAGACGTTGGTCTTTTTGTTGGTTTTTCTGGAAACTATCGAAACATCCTTCTGCTCTGGAGAACATCTCAGACCTGATCAGTTCAAATGATGATGTACACTTGACTTTAAAAGTACAATATTGTCTACTGTATTTATTTTTTTTGCCTTAAAGAAATAGAAAACTGTTCATGTGACAGACTCACGATAACCGAATAGCTGATTTTATTTCAATGGCTTAGATTGTAAATGATATAACCATAACCCCTGGAATGTTTTTTTTGTTTTTTCATTTGGGTCTGTGTGCTATTGAACTATAAAATCTCGATATGACAGTGATCAGATGCTCAGAATTGTTGCTTAAGTTTCACAGTAGCACCTATGCACACACGCACACACACACACACAAACTTCCACATCCACACTACAGCAATAGTATAGAAATGAGCAAAAATGCTAAAATCTTAATAAAACCTTGAAAGAAAGTGATTATATGATTATAATCCACTCATAAATAGTTGTTGTCCTTGTTAGATATACAAGTAACTGCCAAAAAAACAACAACAGGAAAACAAACAGAGTAAGGAATACAAAAAATATTAACAGTAGCTGGGATGCAGCTGTAAGTGTTCATGGAGAAACATTCTGTATGAAGACCTACTTACTGTTTACGTAAAGCATTTCTGTTGTGATGGAAGATGGGTGTTATACCTGCATCACCAGATGGAAACTTTTGTCACTTATGGGAAATGTCGTACTTAATTACCTAACATAGGTTTGTCTTTTTTTCTCAGTTGCCAGATCTCAAACGTGTATATGGACAGTTTATAATGGGGAGAACCTGCAGCCCTGATCTATCAGCAGCATCTGAGACATGTAGCACCACCGTAATCCAGAGACCTTATGTGGGAACTAGGCGTCCCAGTTAAATGTTTCAGATGCAGCAGGATCCACGTGGATGACTCGTGGAGCCTGTTAAGACAGGTGATGCACAGAAAGACCTTTTTGGCAGTTACCTGTATTACATATGAGTATGAGATGTACATGTTTTCAACCAGGTGACGGCTTTTCCTAAATTTCTTTTCTTCAGACTTCTAGCCTTGTTTGTTTTGGGTTTTGATTGCGTTAACTCACTCTTTTTTTGATCGAGTGTTTAGGTTTCAAATTCCCATGATATTTTTGCTCTTCCCCTCTAACATTGAGACGCATGTTAGCAGTTTAAGAATTTAGTTCAAGACATTTTCTAGTTCATTATGTACTGTACATCGGCAGCTTTTATGCAAGATTACTATAGTACATTGATGTCTTATTTCAATTGGAAGTACGTGTACACACTGTACATACATGTACATACTGTACAGTTGTACTTTTTAATCACAACAATCCCTGATTGGTCTCAAAGCAGAGCGCAGAAGAACTTCTTCTCCCTGAAGGGGTTCTCTGAGGTTGGCACGGGGGTGATCAGGGGGTCGTCGCAGGTGTGTGCATCGCAGTAGGCCATCAGATCAGCGGCTGCCTTCGATACCTGGTGGTGAGGATGAGCAGATTTAGAGCAGGTCATGAACTCGATTAGGTTAAATGAGACAGTTTTCAACTATTAGTCTGTTCCAGAGAGAAAAAAAAAGGCAAAGTTCATCCTTTGATTGATCCGTCTCTGATCACAGCTTGAGTTGCCTTGAGGGTTGTCAGGAAATAAAAGCCTCCATTTTTATAGATTGAAAACCACCACCTTGATTCCATTCATTCTCAAGTGTATCTAGGATATCTCTGGTTGATCTCGTTTTTGTCAACTATTTCCTCCCAGGTAAAGGATGTGCAGATGAAGGAGTTAGAGTTTTGAGTAAATTCAAACCTGTGTTTATGTCTAATATTTGATCCTACTGAAAATCAACATTTAAGAGCCCTTATCACTTAATTTTACACACAGATCCATGTTTGTTTTTAAAGTTTATACATTTAAGTATGTTTCAGTGACATAGCTCAAACAAAAAAAGAAATTGTCAGAATTAAATGTGGTATATTTAATCAAAACTAAATGATCCACTTCACAAAACACACAAAAAAATAATGTGTCTAGATTGACATATCACTATAAATAGTACATACAAAAAAACCAAGATGACAGGAAGTAACTTATTGATCAATTTGACGTAAAAATCAAATGTTGTGGTTGCAAATGTGTCACGACAACCAGAAATAACAGAAGACGAGGACAAAAATAGACAACAAAGCCAATAACAAAACTGGAAAGAATGACATGTAAGATTACAATTAGTTGCTGAAAACAGTACAACGAACATGTTTTACTCGTGTTTGCATTTCATTTTTACTCAGACTCTTGACACTAGAGTCAGAGTCTTTTTGACAACAGAGATAAGAGCCTCTCTCTGACCGTTTCTGAACACAACCATGTCCTGGTTCAACCCTCTTACTCTGTTAACCAATCACTTTGGTGACCACAGCTGAAAAGTGTTTCAGAGAGTCTTGCTAATGTTGTTTACATTAGCATATTTGTCCTCTGTTGGATTTTTTTTTTTTTTTTACACTGGTGAGTTGTTCTTTTAAAAGAGTCAAGGTGCCTCTGCACGGTGTACTTGATGCCATTAGGAACATGATAGAAACCAACACCATTTGGAAACTTTCCAGTGGGAGGCACTGACTCATCTGAGGAGGTCACCGGAGCTTTTTGACATCTGCAAACCAATGTGAATGAATCTTCTGCACTGTCCTGGACAACTTATTATTTTAGCTTTTCAGACAGTCAAATTGAAAATTGAATATGTAAGTGTACTGTTTTTATAGTTATTAACTGCTCCTGTTTTTCCTGTATCATATGAGCTTTAAGGTATCATGATGTACGGTACATCTGAACCTGAGGGTTGAGCTTGTCTTACCTTTATCCTGCAGAAACTAGCTTCAATCTTCAGTTGCTCTACCAGCTTCCTGGCTTGGCCGACACTCATGGTGCTGTTCACTGGGGTGTCTCCTTTCATCCTAGCCACAAACACAACAACATTTATGAATGTGAACGAGATGGAAACATATAAGTTCTTTCCTTTTTTTATTTTAATTGAATAACTTTCCCTTTAATCTTGCATCCAAACGCCCTACTGCTTTACCCCTAGAAATACAATAAATCACTTTGAATTTACTTCTAAAAGACCAAAAACCTATAAATAATCTTCACATTCACAATTACAACTGAAATCTTTATTTCATTCATGCACCGAGGTTCATTAATATTAGCAAAATTAGCTTTTCAATACTAGCCCTCTGTAGGAGGCTAATCAAATGATCTATATTTATGAACTCTGAGTTTAAAGATGAACCCTGAATGTAGCACTATATAATGTGGCTATAAGCTATGTTTAAAAGTTACAATATTTTATTGCTCTTTCATATGTCTCGTAGCCTTGGCTGCAAAACCTGAAGCCAGTCAGCCTCCAATAAGAGGGTATAAATATCAGTCAATATTGTGTCATAGAACTGGCACAGCTGCTACATTATGTCATCATATATGGGAGCAAAAACACTGATATTGCTTTTCAAAGAAACGTGCAAATTAGGCCAAACGATCAGATATATTGACCATGGCCCACAGATTCTCTCACTACGACCAAGAATAACCACAGACATATCAAATGTAGAGTGAAATAAGCAGCACTGCATACCGACATCTATGAAAATGATGAATAAATATGCACATGACTGAGGAAAATGTGCCACAGATGGAAAATAAATCAAGTCAGATGGATTGTCAACAGGGAAGAAAAAAAAAAAAAGCAGAGCAGCAAAGGAGCAAATCTATTTGAACCGTTCTGGACCTTTCCCCATTGTCTTTTTCCTTCTCCCTCCATCCACCCCCTTTCCTCCTTACCCGTATTATATTCCTCTTCAGGTGCAATCTTCCCCCCTCTTCTCTCTCTTTTTGCTCCCCTTTTTTTTTGCCTCTCTGTGTCCCTCTGTGAGCTTATGTTTGGTGGTATCAGTGTAGCCGGACCCCACCCCTCACAGACAACAGCCTGGATGGTACCCTGCTCTGTACAGTCCAGTGCACTGCAATTCTGCCACAATGAGCACCAGATTTGTGGTGGATGGTGAGGATCCCCCCCTCAGCTGTGAGTGGTACTTGCCAGACGGAGGAAGGGGGAGGCCATTGGTGAAGGTTTTCTTATGGGGTGGGTGGACCGTACCATGTCTGGCTGGAGGAAACTGGGGCCAACTAGAATCTGTCAGGTTTCAGGGTCTGACATGGAGAAGGATTTAGCTATACTTGGTATATCTAGATATTTTTTTGTGTGTGCTAAAAGACAACATGCAGTTCTGGATGTAAATCTCAGAAGCGCAAATCATTATGTGTGTCTCTCTGTGCCTTTTGTGATGCTCACCCTCTCCTCTGTTGCTATGGGGACTGCTGCAGTGTGGTTTAACCTAG
This sequence comes from Trachurus trachurus, assembly GCF_905171665.1. Taxonomy (NCBI): domain Eukaryota; kingdom Metazoa; phylum Chordata; class Actinopteri; order Carangiformes; family Carangidae; genus Trachurus; species Trachurus trachurus. The sequence goes on along the minus strand of NC_139903.1, from coordinate 11,356,700 downwards.
TGGTTTACATCACAGTTTAAATTGGGAAATATCTGCCAGCGTTTACATGTGAATGTTGCCACTAGCGACACTTGAAATTACAATTTTATTTCATGCAAAGAATACAAAGAAACCTAAAATGTCAGAATGGATGTATTTATATTTCTGTCTGTCAGTGGTGAGGCTCTTACGACGCCCCCGACCAAACACCCTCTAAAAAAAGAGAGAGCTCCTTTAACACCACACACACACGTCACATCTTCCTCTTTGCCCGTGACGTTGTTTGAACCGACAACAACGCATGTGGATATTTAACAACTCAATTAAGACTACATTACAAATAAAACTAGGGTTTCCATGGGAAAGGTTTACAGTCTGGTAACCGGTACAGGCAATTTATGTCAGAAACACCACCCGCCATTTTTTCTAAGCTGGTGTTTCGTCGGATTTAATGGCGCTACGGTGCCGCCTCTCACTTCAGCTCCTCGGCGGTGACCAATCTTCTAGTTTTATCATCTTTGGTGGCGAGAGGGTCGTTTCGCGCTAAAGGTCGTTTGTCCTTCGCGTTTGCCGTAATATGTTTCAACTGGGCCTATACAAGATATAAAACAAAAATGTTTTAATTTACAGGTGAAGCTTTTTTCAAACACTTGAGTCCACTGAACAATTTAAGCTTCCTAATACCGTTGTTTATTGTATTGCTAGCCCTATTTAATGTATTGATTATCTTAATATTGTGAATAATGTAGCCTATTAGCCTTGGCCTATATGATATGCATTCTTAGATTAATGTCAAGTTAACTTACAAATGAAAATGAAAGGTATCCATTGTGCTTTGACAATCCAATTTGATTCTCATTTATGAAAAAGGGGTTATCATAATATGCAGGGCCCTAAAGTTTAACATTATTGGCTGAATAAATAGGCTACCTCAGTATACTGTTTTGATGTCTGAAGGGAGGACCACAGAACAAATCACACTGTAATCACAGTATGTACAGAAAGGAGGGTTAATATGTTTATTATGTAGTTTTTCTTGAATGCATCTTCAACTATTTATTTCAGACTAACACAATAACTGTTGCAGGGATGAACATGCTTCCTTATTTCAGTTATTTGGAAAGGGGTAGCAAAGTATTAAAGGGTTAGTGAATCCACTCAGGCTGCAATGAAGCCCAGATTGTTGTGCTAAACCTATGTGGTGATGAAAATTGACTTTTCCACTCTGCTGTAAGCATCAAAGAGCAGTAGAGCTGTATTTGAACTCATTTTTTTGCCTTTGGCTGTGTATTCATTACAGATTTGTTGACTACTCCTGTCAGAAGTGGCAGATGAACCTTGTGAAGACGGCGGTGACAACTGAGGCTACAGTTGAAGGACTCCATCTGCTGGATGATGCTGGCAGCTTTGGCTGCATCATCGTCGTGACGTGTGAGGACATTATTAACAACAACAAGCCCACTCATGATGATCCAGTCAGGAGATGTGTGAACCCTCAGCTTCTTTTAAGGTAAACATTATTCATATGATTCAAATTCCTAAAATAACATGGTTTACATAAACAGTAGACTTAAATAGCTACGTGACAACACAGAAAATGTAAGAAAGGTAAGTTGAAAATCACCCAATTCCTAAGGTTCTTTCTGAGGCTAATTTCTTTTTTTTTTGTTGCCAAAAATGAAATGTCTCATTCCTTCTTGTTATGATGAGTGCAGCGTATCTGCGTAGATCTGTTGATGCTGAGATAGAAAATCTTAAATAACAAGTGAAATGCACCTATTATATTTTAGATTTATAACCAAGGAGCTCAAAATGTATCACCAGCTGTGAGAGACTATTTACTTCTAATTTTCCAGTTAAAACAGGGACACACAGCTCATTTCAAATAGCATTTGGTTTGTTTCTTTATGATGCAGATCTGCTATATTGACAAAAAATTATTCACATTTCTCATTCAGTGCCTAATATTGATTCTATCAGGCAGTTATACGTGTGTTTGTGTTTACTTTAAAAACTTCTGTGATTTCATTTCACTGGGACCGTCAAGAACTACAAAAATCCAATGTTTTAATACCTCTACAGTTCATAGCAGATTTAATATATATTGATATGTTTTGAGAAGTTGAGAAACAAAATAAATAACCAAATAGATGAATAAATCTTAACTTAATTTAGTATCTTTTTTCACTTAGTAGCTTTAGTGCCTCTAACCACACCACATGGTCCTCCTCACTGGACAGGCTTTGGACGTGAAGTTCTTGTAGGAGACAGAAAGTGGACTTAGTGAAACTAAAATAAATGGATGAAAATACTTTGAAACACCCTTTAAAAACCAAGTGAACCAAGATGTCATCAATCCCCAGCCAAACATGATTATTTACACATTTATATATGAAACTACAGATGATAAATCAAACTAGCTGATCATAAACATGCTTCATTTTTGGTTACTGTACAGCTTTACTTCTGCCTTCTACATTACAGTGTAATTGATTTGATTGATTAGACTCTCTGGGTTTCAAAATGAGGTGTGAGCACTAAGTTAAACAAGAATGTAAACTTTATGTAGCAGATAGACTTAAAGATACTTTATAGATCCCAAAGGAAGGATAGCAGATACCCCCTGCCACTGTTTTCTCACTTTTTGAGGTATAGCTTCTGTCGTGTCTTTTTCTGCTGAGCACACTGATCTGCAGCAATAAAATCTGGTTTGAGGCAACACATTTTAGATATAAAGCCACATTTTAATACAGCAGGGACTTGGCAGCTTTGCTGGTAATTTAAGGTTTAGAGGTTTTATTTTAGTCCTGGCACAAACTCTAAAAAACAGTGACAGCAGGTACAAACCAATACATGACTGAAAGGGCTGTGTCTATAACGCTCACCAGATGGTCCCCAAGAGCTCCTCTTTCATCTCTGCAGGTTATACTCTGTTGTAATTAGTGTGGGTGCATGCCATCCTGCAAGTCATTATAAATATGCTGCCATAATGTGCCATGTTATAGTGTAAAAGGTAAGGCAAAGCAAAAGTGAATTGTCTTAAATTATTCATGATACAGGCGTTAGAAAAGTTCACTTTAAGTGTTCTTCAAATATAAGAGTGGAAAATGCTGCATAAAGAAAGCTGTTGTAAAGGTTTAAAGCATAGAACATAGATTGAATTTCAATTGACTCAGTTGTGTGTTTAATTACCTATTATACTATAAATATTACAATTAATTAACTCTTACAAAGTCTTCCTTTACTTAATGAATCATCCTTAATTAAGATGAATGTAATTAGAGCCGGGGCTCAGTGGGGCCTTCAAGTCTGGAGACCTCAGAGCTCAAAACAACAGCTGACTCTCCTCAGCTGTTTTCTCACTCACATGATTAAAGCGTTTTGTTTTAGCCTGGCACATAAATACAGAAACACATTTGGGTAAATTTAAGTCGCTAGAAAGTTTGATTGTCTGTTGTTTGACAGCAGCTGTTTGAGATTAAACTTGCATGTAACAGATAAAGCATTTTGCTGCCTCGAGGTTGATGTCGATAAATATCGAAACAATGTTGGTGAAAGATTTTCATTTTAAACCATTTGAGCCATTGATTCCATGATGGGACTAGATGGTTAACAGACGCTGATAAAAGCTGGACGCATTTCAAGCTCAGCAGCGTCTGTTATATTGATATCGAAGAGCAAAAATGCATGATGCATCATCTGAGGCTGAGCGTTAATGTCTGATGACTGGAGGCTTTTTAACAGAACTGCTGTGCTGTAATATATTCTCCAGAATTGATCATGTTGTATGTGGTCATGCAACTTCAGTGAAACATCCAGTGTAAATGTTACAGGAAATCACACAGCAATGCCTGATGACTTGGACTGATAATAGCACTTAGTAGTTTCTTAGTCATAAATGCAATGTAGTGAATCATTGAGGTGCACCAGAGACTGAACACCGTAGAAAATGACAGCAGATGTGGTAAGAGTCGAGATCCTGGTGTCGACCAACAAACCATGTGGAAAGATCTCCAGCTCTTGTTTCATTAACTCTATAGCTGTGTAAACATACGCAAACGCAGACTGATTGCATCACAGCGGCGCGACTAGCCTGTCCCATTTCAAAGGATCCTTCACATGCAGCCTACAAATGCGGCCTTTAAAGATTTATTCAGCACCTGTAAAATTTTCTATTTCGGTTTGGCCTTTGGTATGAAGAGCCACTGCTAAGGATGCAGCCCCTGAACTGAACTGAGATGCAGCTTATATGACATTTGTGCAACCTGTTTCCTATGTATGCATGTAGGAAATGTCATTGTTGCAGATTGTTATAAAAATTGTAAACACATTTATTTAGAAGATTTCTTGAACCTGTCCAAAAATGACACCCAGGCATTACTACATTATTTTGTCTTCTTTAGCATAGCAAGTACAGGGTTATAAGTAGTATTAATAGGGGTTTGGCCAATAATCTATTGGCTCTAGATGAAAAGTAAAGGGGGCACCAGTTAGTTGTTAAGATTAATCCTGAGGGCAACCTGAAAGAGTCTGTATCAAACTTCGGGGAGCTTTTTTTTTTGATAATTGTTGAGATTAATACCACAATTATGAAGCTGGGGGTGGCACAAGAGAAAACACCAAGGAAGGATCAACAACCTCAATAGGATTCATCCTCTGGGGACCATTGATATGTACAACTATGATAGTGACCCATTCAATAGATGTTGAGACATTCGTCTTGACCAAAGCAGTGCCATTGTCTTCCCACTGTCATAGCAAAAACAAACAAAAAATCAAATTAAAAGAGCAAAAGGTTCTCAGGGAAAAACCTGGTCGTCACATTTCTCTTCAGTCAGTGCAGTACTGCCCTGCACCACTCTTGCTGTTTATTTGCAGTGGTTACTGCCAGGCAGATACTGAATTTGCTTTAACCTCTCTCTGTGATCGATTTACACCCCCGGGTGCTCCACCATGCTGTGAATGTGTGGCTGTGAATCCCAAACCAGCACTTATGTAATGATGAGCAAAGCAGATCTGGGTGGGGCGATCATCTGAAGCGTCAATCGCAATCGGCCGTTTGTATTGACGGTAATGTAACCGCTCGATACTTTCCAAATACACACTAGTGACTTCATTCAGTGAGTGCTGGGGATCAGTGAGAGTGAGCTTCAGCCTATCACAGCTGATGCTTTGGAGTGGAGTTTACCAAAGCTCTCAGTGCAATCACACACAAAGCGATCACAAATGAAATGAAACAACAGATACTCCCACAAATCATTATTTCTCTGTCTTTTATTAAAAGAGCCAGTTCCAGTGTGTTTACTAGAAATGAACATGGAGAACAACTTCACAATCCAGCCATCAGGTTTTTGTACCGCACACTTTAGGATGCTATTATGGTAACATTATCATATTCAGCTATTGACCAACAGAAGAGAAGACAAGACAGCAATTAAATCACTTCATGGGAAATCTCCAGTCATGTCACCAACACAGGAACCAGATAGATCAGAGCTGCTGCTAATCAGACAAATGAGAAATGGAAGAGAAAGTGAGCACGTGAACTTAGTCTGTCACCGTCCACAGTGCACTTCCTCTAAAAAAGACCTCTGTATGCAGCTAGTGTGTCTATGTATTGCACAACTGCTCTGCCTGGATGGGAGTTTGACGTCATGCCAACAAAATATAGTCACATCTAAACCAATAATCAATTTCCATACGCATCACTTTTCTTGTCATTAACATCCTTGTGGCTTCCATAGTGTTGATGCCGCTGCTGTCAAAAGCTTTTGTACAGGTCACGTTCTAAACCTCACATTTACAAACCACTTCCCTCTGGAAAAGTTATCCATGCATTGAAGGCCGGTGTTTATTCGAGATAATAATCTTGACACTGGCTGACTTGCTAGCTAAAGATTCTCCAAGGAGTCTTTCAGTATAACTCCACTTGACTTTTTGCATATTATTTTGTGCTACAAGATGATTTATAGAAGTTTTTTTTTTTTTTTGACCTCTATGTCTGAGATCTACTCTCAAAGTTTAAGCCCTAAAGCCCATGTATGCTAAGAATATCTTTAGCTGTATAAGGAGACAAATTAAACCAAAAATATTGTGCAGTGCAGCTTTTTTAAATGAGCTTTGACTTCAGGCAAAGCAAACACATACAAGACAAAAAGCCTTCGTTTTTCTCTTGCCTTTGGATGTGGGTTGATAACTTTTTATCACTGACATTGTAATAGACAATATTGTTGGTCAGTACCAACTTTATCAACCAATATTCTTTTTAAAGTACCTGACATCACAATATAGCATGAGCGTCATTCAGTGTATATAGGTGCTACTGAGTTTAAACACAACATTTTATTCAGTCACATAAAATAATGTCTTCTGGCTGTTGTTTCTTGTTCAACCAGTCAAAAAGAAATAAAGCAGATTTATTCTATGGAGCTAAAACCTACTAAGTCTTGCAACTGAAACATATGCAGAAAGTGAAATCTTCAGATTGTATCACACCAGTGTTAATATATACAGCAGAATTCACTTGACAAACATCTCTGCAGGTTTTGTACATTTAATTTGGGACAAGAAACTGCTAGCTCCTTGAGCACAGTGTTGCTTTGGGCTCAATGCTAATGTCAGCATGTTCACAGTGCTAATGCTACCATATGCTGGTATATGTTTCACACCTTGGTTTAACATGTTAGCATGCCAACATTAGCAAATTAGCACTAAACACAAAGTACAGCTGAGGCTTGTAGCCATATTCTATTAGTTTTGCAGGTCCGAACCAAATTTCATGGCAATATATCCAAATGTTGATGAGGTTTCTCATTTAAAAAAATGTCTGTACAACATTTAAAGATTTCAGTTGCAGGATTTATGTTTTAACTCTACAATTTTTATCACTTGATCTTTTTTTCTTTGATAAATGCTGATATCTGGACTGTATCTAGACCAATGTTACATGTTTCTATGTTTGGACATTTTTCTCACTAAAAGCCTAAAATGTCTGTCAAAATGAACACGGCTGCAGAATAATAATAGAAAAAAGCAACATCACAGTTGTATTTAACCACAGTGACCAATCAGATGAGGTTTTAAAAACGTCTTACTGCTACATTTAACTCTGTCCGTCATGCTCGTTAGGAAGACCAACAGCTACACAGTCACTCTGAGATTAACACACTGCACTGAGGCAGCACAATGAAGCCTGGACTGAATTGGAACAATAAAAGCAGGGCTTCTGTATGTGAGCCCACTTTGTACCGGTCACCTTTTAGTGATACTCGCCACGTTGCATCTTGCAAACTGTGACATACAAAATTAAAAGTCCTTGTGATATAGCAGCATTGTATTAGTCACAGTGCACCTTAAAGAATTATGAAGAGTATAGTCAGTACATGAAGGTAAAAACTTTGTCTAAGTACAAGGAGCAGTTACTACAATATGAAAATATTACATTTGCTTAAGAGAAACAATCCATTATGAAAAGGGAGGGAGCGACGGAAGAGAATCACAGGTTTAGATAACATGAGTTTTGGGGTCTCTGAAGGAGGAAGGAGGGGGGTGGGTGAAACAGCACAGCATTACTATGATAGTCATACCTGAAGAGTTCTTACCCCCATTAGAAAAAGAAGGAGGTGATCTGCTTTTTTCTTGAATCCTTACATGATCATCATTCCTATGAATCAATGTCCTCAAATTGAATTTTGGTACAGGAAATAACACAACGTTTAAAAGTGAGCAATAAAATACAAACAGGAAGAATTAAGTTCCCACAAATAAGCAATGCACAGATATACAACGTTCTCAAAAAGGTTTTTGTCCATACAGTAACAACGTTCCTCTTTTCAAGTGCAAAACACAAACAAAAGTTTTTTACACACACTGACACTCACGGAGACACTGGCCCTTCATTTCATATGGATTAAAGAGAAAATGTTCGATTTCCTTCGATGTGTCTCTCGAGTACAAACGTCAGAGGTCAGCATTGACTCAGCAGCACAGCAAAGTCCATACAGTGTGGAGTTAAAGAAATTGCTTCGACAGCCATTTTGCATATAAAGTCTGTATAAAAATCAAGGAGCAGTAGCAACAGGCCCTCTTCAAAGGTCGACACTAAACCGACTGCGAGCTGAGCTGGAGAGGCTGGAGGAGTCAGCGGCATGTGTGGTTAAAGCCTCCCCAGCTGAAACACAGGCGAGAGGTAAAAACAGGACCCACGTTTACTGAGGTCTGATAACAGTGAGAGTGTAACACTGCAACACAAAGCACAGCTGAAGAGCCACATTGTTACTGCAGAGCTGGAAGATGTCATTCTGTTCAAGCGGCCGTTCATATAAAAGAAAGATTCATGTAAAAAGAAAAAAACAAAACCCGGTAAAAACACAGATACGTGTGTAATACCTGACATGATGAAGCAGTTTGACTGTAGAAAAATATATATAGCCTTTTATCAAAGTCACTTAGCCAGAAAATAAATCCAACGAGCAAAATTCAGGATCATCTTACAAAGTCATATTTATAATGACATAACACCGGAGAACCAAATTACACCAGGCTGAACTGAAGGCATTTTGGTTTTTAGAAAATTGTAGCAGGGCATTTTGTTAATCACAGGTTAAAATAGGGAAAAGGGACAACTGCCTTATATAATTATAAATAATAAATAATAATTATAAGGAGAAGAAGTTTGCGAACTCTTGGACGAAGAGGAGAATACACAATAGTAAATAAAACAGAGCATCCCTCCCTCTTCTTGCATAAACAAACTGCCTGGTTTTCTTATTTGAAACTGTTTAACAATTTAAGCTTGCCATTTTTTCCCTTTTGCAAATGCTTACTCTCAAAAAATGTGGCAATATGGCATCAGTTTAGAAAATGTGCAAAATGATTCTCATCCTTAGCTACTAGATTAACAAACACCAGTTTTCCACTCATCATTGATTCTTACCATAACATGATTTAAATGATAATATTATGGAAGCTGTGACGCTGTCAACATCATGCACCCCAAAGCTGCATCCACTTTTGTACAGTATTTAAACTGTAATTTATAATCCTTTTGTGGAGATTTAAGTTTGGTAACAGGAATATTTGCTTCATGTTCACTGAATGGGACTCAGGACTGAACCTTAACAATACAGAGGGAAAGTTCACAGTGAGTCAAGGAACCCTCTATAATCAAACCAAAGCCTTCAAGCACGGGGTAAAGAAAATGCATAGTCATGATCAACACAGTTAAGAAGTTCAGCAGGACAATAAGGCAAAAAACAAAAAACAAAACAATTAGGGTATAACAACACAGACATCAGGTAAGACACCACCATCTCTAAAAAAAAATGATGCTGATGTTTTCTGATTCCTTCAGAAAGGCATTAACATAAAATATAAAGTAGATTTGGCTTCAAGCGTCTTCATGATTTAGGTTAAGATAGTGTAAGCCATGAAAAACACACTCTCCAAAGTAGATAAATCAGCTGACAGGTTAAAGTGGTGTTTCAATGTTGCCTCTTTGCTGTTTCTCTCTTGTCTCCACTAAACAAACTACCAGTTTTTAAAAGATTGTTGTCATGCTGAACATTAGACATTTTTTTTTACGTCATAAAAATCATAAAAAACATGAATAAAAATTATGCATCTCACAGTCGGAGAAGGTCTGTTGTTTTAAAGCACATTATAACAGCGGGACGAACCTGCTGAACCACACGTCTGGTAAAATATACTGTAAATCTTAATGTACCGAAAAGAAAATCTCTGACTGGTCTGTTGAGTTGTGTGTGCAGCTCAGTACTGAGTGTGTCTATATCAGCGTATTTCAGTATTTTCTCTGCTACCATTCTGGCCCTATCACTGAAATAAGTTCCCAGGTTAATGCTACTCATGTCACCACTAGGTCCAAGCTGCATTGTTGCACAGTTTTCTAACTTTGTGACAACTCAGTTGGTGACAGTAAAACAAACTGAGGAAATGCATGGGAAGTAAAGTGCATTGTTATGTGTGTTGCTACATGTGGTGGCGACATCAGTTAGATGTAACCAGTGAACCCTTTCCATGTTTCTGCATGCATCTGTGATGAATAACGTCTGTATAACTGTGTGTGGCTGTGTCCTGTATATGCGTGTAAATGACGGGAACAAAAAAGGAAGAGGCATCAGAAAAAACAGAAGTCAGATATACTGTAGTTCTATACAAAATATTGGCACATTATCTTATAAACAGTATACTGGATGATGATCAGGTTGCTACTTAAACGTACAAACCACCCAGTCTTTTGTCTCACGTTTCACAGCGTTAAAAGTGCACTAATTGCCAAACACGCCACCTTTTTCCACTTTTATAATATTTCTCATCTCGCTTTTTCTCTCATGTAAAATGTGCTGCGCGCTCGTAATGCCACTTTAATCTCTCACCTGCTGTAACCGTACAAGCTCCTAAACTCTCGTCCTTTCTCACACCTGCGTCTCCACACCGTTAAGTTTAGGCATTAAGATGCGAGGGGTCACCCCAGAGTTGAGGTCCCTCTCGAACTCCAGCAGCTGGCCCATGAAGTTTAGGTTTGGGGACACCACGGGGCGCCGGCTGCGCACGTACTTGTAGGCATCTGTCATTGTCATGAGGGTGTGCTTCATAAGGTAGGCGATGACGATGGTTGCAGAACGAGACACGCCCGCCTGGCAGTGCACCAACACTCCCTGTCCACTCTGATATGCCTCCTCTGTGGAGGAGAACAACAAAGCAGATGAGCTGCATTCAAGAAATAAAGAGCCACTAAATGCTGCATGGCTGCCAGCTGTGAGCAACTTCCACATAAAACATCTGTAATTAGAACTTACAATATGCACAGCCATTAGTTCCATCCGTCAATTGGCTATGAGGTATGGAGCTAAATCTGTTAATTATTCAAATATATCTTAAAGGAATAGTTCCACATTTTGGCAAATTGGCCCATTGCCATAATCCCTATAGTCATAGCAGTAGGTTCGTTACCTTTAATTGTTGGTGTAAGCTGTTTTTAGAACAGCCGAGCCGCGAGCTGCTCAGAGCTATGCTACAGAGGCTAATGGGATTTCTTGGTTTCCCTCATCAAACTCATCAAATACACAATCCAACAACTCCAAAACGCTCTTGTGGACAAGTTGTGACCTGCACATTCACCACGCTACGAGACAAGAGTTGTTTTCGAGGTACATGCAGAGACTGCTTGCTGAAAAACTGCCCCGGGAACACGCATCAGCGGCATTGCATGTATTTACCTCAAAAACAACTACTCAACCTACTCCTAAGACTATAGGGATTATGGCAATGGGCCAATTTGCCAAAATGTTGAACTATCCCTTTAATTATAACACTTATAGAGGTGGGACTCTCACCGATGAACTCGAAAACCTCCTCAAAGTACTGTCGAAGGTTCTGCTTGCTGTTGTCGGTGGCTGGCAGCCTTTTGTAGCGCAGTCCAGAGTTGACGTGGTAGAGGGGGAGGTGCGTGGTCACATTGACCACGTAGCCGATGTTGAGGCGCAGCAGCAGGTCCAGGTCTTGGGCGTCTCTTTCGTTCCCCAGAAAGAGGAAGGGCAGGATGGGGCTGACCACGGCGTTCTCCGCATCCGGGGTCATCACACTCTCGTCGGACAGAGATGCCGGCAATGACGAGGAGAGTGGCAGAGAAAGGTGCACTGCGAGAAGACAATATGTTACAGTTTAAAGTGTACAAGGAGACAAAACAACAAATAAAACTAAAATCTACTCATGTGAATCATTAAATCAAAAGTGGTTTGTTTTAGTCTGAAAGCCAATTATCCATATTTATTGGCTAATATTTAATTTGATGGCCTAAATGAAGCAACTTGCTGAGATGCAAAGGAGCTAAATGTTCCCAAATGTGAGTGCAGCTGTCTAAAACTGCAAAATTATTCAACACATCAGGGGAGACTGGTCTCAGGATCATGACAGCGTAAACCAAACACAGACCAAGTTGCACTCACAAAGAGGTACATCGGTTGAAACTAACCACCAGGGAATTGTTGGTGGACATCTGCGGTTGGACAATACAACAAAATGGCATTAAGACACAGCTTTATGCCAGTGATTACAGTAGTGTTTTGGCATCTTCACTGATAATATCCTTTAGTATTCTGCAGCCATTCATTGCCTGCAGTTTTTAATCACCTGCATGTGAATTAAAAAAGATGCTTACTTCTGCTATTTTCCTCATCTTGTTCTCTGTTGAGGGAGTTCAGGGCCAGGTGGAGGGACTGGGCTGACGGCAGAGAGTGCCCTCCCTCCCTGTCTCTCTGCCAGGGTTTGGGTTTGATGAGTGTACTGGGGGCGGAGGGTGGGGGCGAAAAGGACACGGGCGATGGTGGCGAGGCAGAGCGGGGAGAGGGGGAGTGAGGATATGCTGCATCTCCGTCTTGCTCCAGGCCATCGTCGATCCCTCCGTCTTTTCTCAGAAGCCTCTTCAGCGAGTTCCGGCCTTCGTCGTACCCCGATCCTGACCTGTAGCCCATGAAGTCGAGGGCTGCCATTTTACCCTGCTGAAGCCGCCGTCGGCCAGCGTGATCTGTAATCTGAGGAGGCTGTGCGTATTCTTGGAGGTTTTGACAGTCCAAGAGGACAAGGCCGGTTCCGTTGCTGCCGTTTTGGGCCTGGCCTCCGCAAGTCTGCCCGACTCCTGCTCCCATCCCGGCACAGTGATTCTTCTGGGCTTTGGAGTGGGTCATCTTCTTGGCCAGCTCCTCAGGCCAGATAGTGCGGACGCTATAGTCATCATCCTCTCCTTGGTACATACCCATCTGATGACCTGCTCCGATGCCTCTTCCTGGGGGTTTGCCACGGCGAGGGTTGAATGTGACCACGATGGGGTCGCTGCTGCAGTAGCTGCAGGTGGAGCTACCGGTCTGGGAAGCTTTGGGGTTGCAGCCTGTGACGCAGCTCTGAATTGCCCGGAGGGGGGCTGAGGAGGACAGAGGGGTGCAGGGCAGGCATCCCCCTACGAGTTTTTTGCGAAGGATAGCAGGACTCTCGAAGTTTCTGGCCTCACCGGAGCAGGAGGCACAGCGGAGAGGTTTGAACAGGCTTGCTCGGCAGTCAGACACAGTGCTGTTCGAGGAGGAGGTGTTAGAGGTGGAGGTGGTGGACAGACACCCACCCAGATTTTTCAGGCCCATGTCTTTGCCTCCTCTCTTCACTGCTCCGACATTGTGAACACAGGAAAAAGAGGTGGAAGTGCTTCCCCCACCTCCTTGGCAGCTGGCAGAGTGCGCCTTACAACCTCGGCATTTCACCAACCTCCAGCAGCCGCAGCTGAACGGGCGTGTACAGTCGATGGTGCACGTGTGGTCAGGGCTGGGGAACCCTCCAGCGTGGGAGGAGCAGGGGGAGAGGGGAAGACCATGAAGAAGGTGGGGGTGGTGATCCCTGGTGCGGGACGGGTGTGGCTGGCTGAGCTGTTGAAACGAGACTGGGACATGGGTAGGTTGGGAGGGAGGGGATTGGGGGTAGTTGGAGTTTAGGATGGCGGCATGGGGCACAGGGACGGAGTTGTGGTGGTAGGGAAGACCGTGACTGTTATGGCTTTGATGGACCGTTCCCAGTTTGGAATTCTTCTTGGTACCTAAAGAAGGAAATTCCTGGTCACATCTGTTCAGAAAGCTCGCGTTTTCCTTCTCCCTTTCACTCCTGAACCTCTGCTGCTGCTGCTGCGCCTGAGCGGGGACGAACTGCAGGACCCCCCCAGGGGAGGTGGACAGCTGACTGTGGCGACTTCGCTGCGACTTGTGCTCGGCTCCACCTGGCCTCCCCGCGGTTCCGGTTTTTATTCTCTCACATTGTCCTTGATCCAACTTTGACACGGCACATCTCCCTCTGCCACTTTTAACGCTTCCACTGCGTCCCAACGAGTTGCTGAATCCTGTTGCCCTTCCTCCTTTGTCGACAGTGAGCCTGATATCAATAGTATGTGTGTGGGAGGGCAGTCGTGGGGCAAGTGTTACTGTGCCATTGCTGTGGCAGTGGCTAGGGATGTGTCTGGCGCTTGCAGGGAGCACAGGCTGTTGTTCGCCCTTGAACTTTTGCACCCGGGAAGATCTGCGCTTGCATTCCAGAGTCAGAGATTTACAGGCGGGTGAGTAGAAGTGGGATTGAGAGGGGTGGAGATTAGGAGGGTGGGACACTTGTCCATTGGCAGAGGCTGATAATTGAGAGGAGTGATGCGGGATGGTTTGTGGGGAGGCCTCACAGAGGGTTAGGTTTTTAGGGCGCTGAATGACCACTATGCGCTCGTCAAGAGGGAGGGGAGGCATCTGGGTTTATGCGGAGCTGTTTCATTGAGGAGGGCGAGAGAAAGAGAGACAGAGAGAGAGAGAGAGATCAGTCAGAAAACAACTGTAATTTCACCAACACTGAGAATGTGGGGCAAACTTTACATTTCATCAGTTTAGACACAAACATCACGTTGATGCCAAATTGCTAACAATGCCCTGCAGCAAGGAATATTTATATGATGCAGCGCCTACACATATTTGTGAGCATAGTTGTGTTTCTTTGTCTGATACAGTTTGTTAAAATGGATATGATTTACAGCTATACAAACAAATTTTAATTGAACTTGTGATTAAATTAAAAAAGAAAGGATTTGAGTATTTGTGAAGTGTAAAGTAAAGCCCCAAGTACACCACATTAATAACAACAAATGTTCACAACAATGATAGGGTTTTATGTTTTGCATATTGTTGTAAGTCACCTCTGAGGTGTCTTCTGTATACCAAAACATACAGATACGAGAACAAATACAAAACTAACAAACCAATAATAATACGTCGCAGCTTTGACCATCAACATGTCACACATATAGTTTCCTTTGACATTTTCTGGAAATGAAAGGAAGATTTAGATAAGGAGAAAAAACCCACTGAGGTGCATGTTTGATATGAATGGATGACAAACACTGCTGTGATTACATCTGCAGAATCCATTCAAACATGAACCTCGCAGTCTGTCACCTGCTTATACCTGGGCAACTTGCCAGACATTTAAAATGCTCATCTGTATTTGTAGGTAGTTTGACATTTATCATAAATTGAAACAGTTTCCCACTGATATCATTGCTATTATCCTATAAAATGCAAAATCCGAGGTTGCAAGCGTGTGCACCTGTTTGCTGTTAGCAGCAAATAATCCCAGCTAATCCTGGTGGCACTGAGGCTTCTTAAGAGATTAGTCACAAGCTACTTCAAATGAGCTGCAACAACCTTCATCCCTCTGAGGAGTCCTCATGCTTAACATGATGCATTCAGTCACATGAAATGATAAACCAAACCAAACTGTAGCTTAATATACTGTAAAACATAGCTGGACTAGGCAGGTTTACTGTTCTCAGATGTGCACTTTGTATTATCATGGCAAAAACTTGCATTGGCTGTTTAGCCATGGTTTCATGATTCCTATTCCCACTGCATTATAAAATTATTTTGCTGCTTTGTCTCAGAAAAAACCATCACAGTGACTCTCCCAGTTAGCTAAAAAGCTCAGTGGGATCCTTCACTTAATGCTTGGGAGCCATGAGATTATCTGAAATGAAACACTTCCTGCCCCCAGCCATCTAGCCCCTTCATCTTGCCTCTGGTATAAACTAAATTAACGGAGTCCTTTGGGCTGATTTGAAATGAGCATTTGTCCAGGCCAC
The DNA here is from genome assembly GCF_905171665.1 of Trachurus trachurus. Taxonomy (NCBI): domain Eukaryota; kingdom Metazoa; phylum Chordata; class Actinopteri; order Carangiformes; family Carangidae; genus Trachurus; species Trachurus trachurus. Next base: position 11,341,054 of record NC_139903.1, on the reverse strand, counting down.
GGTATAAACAGAAGGTCACCACGCACACAACGATACAGCTCAGCTGGGGAGAAAGCTTTCTCACCATGACACAGCAAAAACAGATTAACTGAGTGTATCTTATAAATATGCATGTTGTGATAAAAATACATATAGAGATTTTTTTCTTCTTCTAAATAGCCTTTATGATTAATGTTATTAATAACAGGTTGGTACAGTTACCACAGGACTTTAGATTCTTATATTCATCTGCTACATTCATTATAAGGCTGCACTCAAATGTTCGGATGAAATATTATTGTCGTTAAAGTGAAAATCCACCCTCTAATACACACACTGTTAAATAAAATCAATCTGAGATGTTCACTGCACCCATGGGTGTTTGGTTGATGAAGTACTTTAATTTACTTTTTGCCACACTCACAGCAAGGTTGTAGGAGTGCAGCAGGTTGCCTGGGATGCTGTTATTACTATGACAGTCTTAGCATCCATCTGAAGATAAACAAGATAACAAAACAAAAACGATGCATTTTACTGCGGATATAAAAATGTCTAAAGACATGTTTAGCTTTGTCATCTGTTGACGTTGGCATCCCTGCCTCCTGCTTTGTGATCGTCTGGTCGATATAATCCGCCTAGAAAGAAGCACGGCTTTATTGATTCAACTGAGCTGGCATCACAACCGTATGTGTACCTTTGTAAGTTTAGATCACTGAACATGATTTTACATTTAAAAGGTCACTTCACATTTCAAATAGATTTTCGTAGCCATGCTAACTGCATGACTAGACATGGCAATGTTGTCTGTCAGTCAGCTGGTCCAGATTCATTAGCATGACATTTTTTTTTTTCAATGAGGTTTACATGTTGTTTCGAGTGAACAATTATTGGATGTGTAAGTCATTTTGGACCAGACACTGAAAAATAATTGTAATACTTTAGTGATCCCTATTATATATCCCTTATTTTTTTTATCCAACAGATCCAGCACCATGATCAACTTTACATTGAATTAGAAATAAAAATACTTTAGTTTATGACCAAATAACTGCAAAATGAATGATAATCCCATCAGCGTCAGTCGTTACTTTCATGTAAACACCCAAATTAAAAAGGCAATTACACAAATGATGCATGCTTTATGCCAAGGCACTGTAAGCATTTTCAGTAGTTTAAATCACTATTATTATTATTAGTTACTATTATAAATATAGCCTCATCAAGCTGCTATCATGACTGTAGTCTTTAATTGTTTTAAAATGAAGCATCAGTTCACATAGCCCCAGATTTTTTCATTTACTTAATTTACTGACTTGTGCAACAGTAACATCACTGTAAACAGTCACAATGGGATTTCCTAACAGCATATTGTATTTTAAAACCATTTAAATTAAAGGCCCCATGCTGTGCACTTTTCTCTGCGTTTATTTACCTGCTGATATCCCTAACAAGATGTATCATTGGTTTTTCGTACCTGTGATCTGCTTCATATCGTTTCTACTGCCCCTTTCTGTTGCCTCTTTCTGGAGCTCTAGCAGGCACAGGTCATTTGGCCAATCAGAAGAGAGAATGAGAACCTCTCCTCTGATTGGCTCACTGTTTTTGAGTTGCATGTGGTCGGGCCAATCACAGGCAAGTAACTGAAACCTAAGCTGCATTCATACAAATTGAAAAAAAACAACTGGTCATGGTGGGCGGAGTTACCTTGTGTGTGACATCACAGAAAGGAGGAAGTGCTATCTGCTCGTCTCAAAGAGAATGTTCGTACAAATGGGCGGTGTGCGTTTCTCAGTTTATGACCAGTTTGATGCATGGGGCAGTATATACGTGGCCCAGAGACCTCCCCAAGCACGAAAAAATAACCAAAATCACATTTTTCATGCCATGGGGCCTTTAAGAAAACCTTTAAAAACAAACATATTGTTTTTACAAAGTGTTTGTTAGGGTGGATTTTCAGTCCTTTAAGACACATTCATCAAGAATCTCTGAGGGAGTGAAGGACCACGAAGTTAAAAGTGGGACTGGGTGGAACGGATACTGAAGACAATGCTGGCTGACAGAAATACGGAGAGGGGAGGGGGGGTTGGGGGGTAGAATGAAAATACAGGGGGACAGATTATAATGTGACACTGTAAACCACAGACTACAGGGGAGGAAGGAACATGTCAGAATAATCTGGGGATGTTTTCAGTCCCAACACAACACAGTTACCGACCCAGAGAGAAAGCAAACCGCGCTGCTGTTGTGTCCCCATGCTTAAATCCACGCACAGACTCTGGTGATGGTGTCCTCATCTTTTTTTTTTCTTTTTCCTTTTTCAGCCTTGCCTGTGGTGGAGGGGGGTGGGGGTTACATTGACCCAGTTTTATCATGGTGGAAGTCACTATCACTCTGATCACTTTTCTCTCACACACTGTAAACTGCAGGCTGGCTAGTGGCCTTTTCACTCACTCGTTTCATATAGATTCAGCAGTCACAGAGAGAGAATTTCTCTGGTAAGTGATATTTCACAACAAGAAATAATATTAAAAAAAGCTCAGTAAACAGAAAAACGACACACACCGGATGGGATAATTACAATCTATCTTTATCAGCAACATATATAAAAAAATTCACATTATTGCAAACAGTCAAATCTGCAACAGGGAAAACAAAAAGAGGAGCAACACAATTATCTCCTTTGTCAATTCATCTGCAGCCGTTCCCCCGCAGCTCCAGTTTAATTTTCTGCCAAATCTCCATAATTATTCTCATGTGTAGTGGTGAATCTAGTAATTACGCTTCAAAAGCAACCCGAAGCCTTTTCATTTCAAACTTTGCTTTTTGCCTCTTGTTCACGTACTTAACTGATGGAGAGATAAATTGTCTGTTGTGTGAGCTGCTACTGCTCTTTACAGTAGGGTAATGCAAAAAATCCAAACTGTACATTTAGTAGACAAGCAATGTATTGTTGCATATCTGTGGTGAAGAGTAACTGAGTGCATTTACCTAGTTATTGTACTAGATTTGATCATTCAAATAATTGTCCAAATGATTCAATATATCACAGTAAAGATGAGATATAGAGACAAAAAGAAAGAAAGAAAGAATATATACATTTATGCTATATACATATACTGTACATTGTGTTGTTAGTGCTTCTGTTCTTTGATTTTTACTATTTTCTACTTTCATTTGCTGTGTGTTTTCAATTTATTGATTCAATACTTTTACTTTATTAAATTATATATAATTTGAGTGTTTCTCCCACCACTGTTGTGTCAGCCAGACTTTTGGTTCAAGGCAATAAAATAAATGACAGAACAAGACACAGACAGTTTGTCTTGTTATCATCGTAGGATTCAGCCACAAGGACAAAACTGTAAAATGGGAGTGAGCTCTGTTGATTAGGAGGTTAATTGAAATGGCATGTAATTAACTTTGTTTATGTGAAGTCACTCCAGTCGGTTGGTCTTAATTAATCAGTGTTTCTCGCACATTAATGAAATCTGATAAAAGGCTGTAAGCTACCTGCTCTGCCAACATACAGTATGTGTTGAGTGCTGCTGCTGCTGTGTGTGTATGTGTGTGTTCGCAGTAATTGTCTTTCAAAAAGAGCCGCCTCTATCTGCCTCAGCCAAACAGTACAAAGTGTAGGAAGTGTATAGGCGTGTTTGATGCTTGTCAAATGAGGAAGCTGCTGCATGATCAAAGAAACAGACCTGTTCTTATCAGTTTGTCATTTGACAGTATTTCATTATTGCCCCCCCCTGTTGATGGCTTCAATTGCCAGATCCCAGTTTGCATCTGAGACGGCAGCAAATCTGACGACACAACAGAGGATTACTGTACCAAGGCAGAACACGGAGACAAAAGCTCACATTGATAATGATCTCCAATTAGACACATCTTAATACATGTAAACACACTCGGCTTTGAATCCAGTTTTGTGTCTGACATTAGTTTTCAAGAAAAAAGCTCTTAAAATTACATCTACTCTCTGCCATGTTTTAAACATTCACTCTGAGCATTAAAGTGAAACTACAAGGCACAAGATGTCTCCTACTTTTCTTTAAAGTCCTTTCTCATCCCACAGAATCAGCCTTGTGTTCGCGCCTTTAACTGAGAAACCTTCCCATGATGAGGTGTGAAAAGAGCCCATTGTCACACAGAGGAAAGAAACTCATCAAATCACTTCTTTGAATGTAGAAAAGAAACTCCGGTAACACTTTATAATAAAGTACACACTATTAAGCATTAGTTAAGCAGTAATACATACTGAATTCATCATTTATAACGCATGAATACTCATTAGTATGTAGTTTATAAATACAGTTAGTGCTTATCAATGATGAGTAAAACATTTTTAACTGTGTTTATAAACTACAATGAGTATTGATGTGTTATAAATGATGAATTCAGTATTTCATGCTTAACTAATGCTTAATAGTGTGTACTTACACGCTCCTACTGACCCAGGACTATGTGATAACGACTGCGTGAAACAGTGTAGACTACAAACAGGCTGTGGATCAATAATAACATCTAAAAACCTATGTGTGCTGCTGAGTCTTCAGATACAGCTCATCCCTTTGTGAGAATCACAGCGCAGCACGTTACATATCAAACAGCCCGTATCAGTGTGTGAGATTGCATAATATATCTGCAAGGAATATATGACTTCAGAGGTCGACAGAAAACTGTAAATAAGTTATGAGCTGCTGAGGATCCATATGAAACTTATCTACTTACATCAGGCTGAATAAACAAACTGCAGCATGGATCAAGGAAGCGAACTCAAATGTATGCACATGATTAGGGACGTATTAATATTTAAGGAAAAGGCTAACTTATGCTAAGCTTTGCAATCATGTTAGCTGCCTCTGAATTCGAGCTCATGAAAGTGTAATGAGGAAAAGAAATATCAAAAAAAAAAAAAAAGAAAAAGAAAAAAGAGAAGTGCCACTCAGTTCCAGTTGGTGAGAGCTGCAGGAGCCTGAGGGGGAGACCATGACGCCCTGCCTCGGCTCACTGTTACCCCACCAGCAGAATGAAGATAACAGCTTCACAGTCACAGGCAGCAACTATAGAGAGAGGAGAAGGGCGCACATGCTAATATTTTTCCAGATGACTTCACAGTTTCCCAAACACCTGCGTGAAACCTGCAACATTATTATTTATTTATTTCTGAGGAAATTTCAGTAGTTTCATTTCCTCTGCCCTCGGCCCTGTGTCGTATTTCATAACACAAAATTGGATCAGAATAGCTGTATGTGTGTGTGTGTAAACAACACTGTGTCTCAGATGCAGGACAGGGACAGTGTAAGACTACACTACTATGAAAATGCAACAGCACCCGACAGTGATCAGTCAGAGTAAAGGCTGAGGCAGCGTGGCGTGCAGAGTGTACAGAGCGTACAGAGGTGGAGCGGCCGGTGTTTTTCGGGACAAGCTGTTGAGGGGGCTGGTGTTTTTTGGGTGCAGATGGTTTCCTGGCTGTGCAAGATTGATGACAGTCTCCTCGCTACCTCCCTCTCTCTCTCTCTCCCCCTCTCCCTCTCTCCGCCTCGGCTTTATGCAGCTCCTTCATCAAAAGGCACATGACAGCCGAACACCCACGCAGCCGAGTGGACGACACCGCAGCAAAAAAAAAACAAAAAAAAACCAGGCAATAATGTGAAGATGTGCTGCTCAATTACTGGCTTGTAAAATTGCTTGAGTTAGAGACTGTCTTCCTCTGCTGAATGAAAAAAGAAAAAAACATTTTCTTTTTTTAACATCAGAGTAGAAAAAAAAGGCTTCTCAAGATAGTAGATGGCAGGAAAATTAGTCATCTGAGTCATTTGTTTCCGGGGGGCTGATGAGCAGGCCGTTTCTGTCAGAGGACGAATCCACATCTCCACATTTTTGCTCATGTTTGGCTACGAGTTGGCGCAAAATGACAGGAGGCGGTCCCCTGTTCTCTTTATATAGCCATCCACACATGTAACCAAAGAGACAGATGGACAGCAAGAGCTATGGGCACTGGATACAAAAGAGGACAGCAGCAGTATATGTACACAATAATATACCTATATAGCAGCAGTGAAGGGGCAAACAGTTGTTCCTTCCTGCAGGAGACTCGGGAGGTTTCCTGCAGAGCTGCTGATGAGACCGAAAATCTGAGAACAGGTTCCAGCAGAGAAGATCGCCGTGTTGACGTGTTTGAAGTTAAAAAAAAATCTGTTGACTGAGTTAAAGTGTCAGCAAGCTGACAAGGGTTATTGGCAGAGGAGCAGAGCAGGCGCTAGATGGTGTTAACTGGGTCTCAGATCAGTGTCACTGCCCTGTTTGGACCAAATAATGCAATTAGACAATGTCGAGAAAAAAGTAGGTCTAGTAATTTTACCGCTCAAGGACTCGTTGATGTGTTAAAACAATAGTTTGACATTTTGGAAAATAAGCTTCATGAAATGATAAATAGAGCTACCTCAGACTCAGTTTGAACATGGCCTGACTTGCTGTTTCCCTTCTGTCCAGTCTTAATACTGAGCTAAACTAGCTTTATATTTAAAGGACAGATATGAAAGTGATGTCAACCCCTCTCATCTGTCTGCTTAGATTTGTTTCAGTGTTCCTTCAAAGTTTAGATATCAGAATAAATTAAATCATTTTATACACATTGAAATATGGATCGCTTGTTACTAGGTTTGGACAGATACAGTGGATGAGTTTCATTGTGAGGCTGAAAGCTTCATTCATGCTTAAGTTTCATTTCATTTTGACACCGAGTGTATAATCTATAGGTAGAATGTGATTTTACAATATATTAAGGCCTGCCTGTGGTTATTTAAGTGCACAGTTCACTTATAAATTAAACCTGTGAGATTTCCACAGTCAGTTCCCCTCTCATCTGTTTAACCTGAACGATTGATTACAACAAGCATTAGATTAATTCATTAGAAAAATATATACAGCATACATTTTTATATAGCGCTAAAGTGTTCTTAATCTTCAGGAATTCAGTGCAGGGATTGTAAATCCATCATTGCACTTTCTAATCGAATGCAGAGTCATAAGGCATAATTTACTGTACACACTGTGAGCAGAGTGTGAGAGTCTGCAGCTGTGAGCTAATGTTGCTTTCATGAATGAATATTTTCTCGGCCTGAGCAGATGTCGAAAGCAGAGAACAAGTTAATTCACAAATCAGCAGAGAGGCAGAAAATGATTTAGATGATGTGGATTTAAACACCCGGGCCTGATTTGCATGTTGCCCTTTAACAAGCCAAACCAACTCTGATGTATTACTTAACCCTGAAAATACATTTGGCCGACTCCCAAAGCTTTGTGGGTAACTCTGCTACCAAATTTGCAAAATGAGGTTAGAGTCTATAAACACAAACACTGTGACACTTGTGTCACAGCAGCATGTACAGTCTCTTCTTTTACATGGTGGGTGGACGTGTTAACTGCAACTACAGCTGCTGGGTGAAGCAGCAGGGCGAGGCTCCTCCTGTCCGTCACAAAAAATGATGATAAGAATGATAATGAGAACGAAAGCACCCTGTAGAGGCGGCAGCTTGCCAAACTTGATAAAAATCATCTTTGAAGGAGACATTTAACCCCAAACTTCTTTATCCAGAGCTACTCAGTTACCAACAGTCAGTGTGTAATCATCAAGGCCTCATGTCAATGTGTCACTGGGTGAATGTAAAGTGCTTCTGACTGAATAAATGATCAGCTTGGTCAAGATTAAACAATTAATCAGTTACATGCCCACTGCTGCTCTAAAACTAAAGTGATTGCAGAGCTTTGGAGAATTACATAGATCATTAAGTACTTTAAAAATAATACAAACGATGCTGCATTATCAAGATCTAAATGTACTTGTGTTGGTGTAATTTTTCCGCAAACTCGACTTTAAACAGATTGGAAAATATTTCAAAATGTCAAATGAGATGGAATCACTAAAACTAAGAATATAGTAATTTAATTGTTAGGATTGTGTGACAGTATATTATGAAATATCGGCTAAATCCCTTTTCTTTTCTTTTTGTCTTATGACAGGAAAGAAAAACTAAATTACATTAGGACTGAATTTGAATGAGATCAGAGTCTTGTGGAGCGGGACAACACAAAACAAATGAGCAAATGACGTTAAAAAAAAAGAGAGAAAAAAAAGGATGAGTCTGGGTTGTAAAGGGGAATTGCCCGCCTGACAAATGAACAGAGATGCAGGCTTAAGTCGTTATGACTCACTCTCTAATCAGGCTTAAGTCACACATATAATGATGTAAGATTTACTTTGGACAAAGGAAATGACTTGCAACTCTGCTGTGTGTGATGACTCGGTTTTGACTCAGTGCCTCAAATGAATGGTTTGCTCAGCGATGGTACAATAATGACACAGAGAGATGAGCCTCGTGTTTATTACTATGCATTAATCCGGACTTTTATGCACGTCTGTAAAAACTGGTCCTGTTGTTTTCGGTGATTCACACTGATTCAGATTCCACACCATCACGTCACTGAATGTACCCCTGCGCTGCTCCACAACGCCGATAAATCTCTGAACGTTTATTGCTAATCTGCGTTAGCCTTTTGCTAAATGTATTTCCCTCTCTTTAATCTCCTCAGTTTCAGCGTCTCACCAGAGCTCACACCACTACGGGCTACTGAGGGGGAAGTCAAAATAATTACATCACCTAATCTCCACAGTCAGCGGACGCAAAGTGATGGAAGCAGCAGCACAAACTGACCAATCAGTGAGGAGACGCTGTAGCACATCCTCACACATCCCAGATTAAATCATTACCAATGTGACTTATTATTTAATAGATATAAAGACTGGGGTTGGCCACAGTATTCCTGACCATATAAAATAAATGGTTATACCACAAAGCAAACCATTGCATATCAGTTTCATATGCACTCATTTCTATCCGTGCCCATAAAGAGAGCTGTCCTGCCCATTGTAATGTTAAAATAATGAGAGAGTGCAATTTGATGAGTGATGCCAAAGAAGAACAAAAAAAGAAAAAAAGATTTACATCTGAAAATAGAACAACTAAGAATAGAAACTAAGAAAAGCAGCTTGGAAAAAGTTTCTTTTTTGTGGTTGGCCAGGATTTGAGCCCTCTGCCACGTAAAGATAAGAGGAGCAGTAATGTGCTTTGAATATATTTTAAAATCTTCAAAGAATGAGCTCTTTAAAAAGAAGCAGTCATGGTTAATGATTGCCGTGGCGTGAAACTGTCGTCAGCTGACAGTGGAAATCCCAGATCTAAGAAACCACCTCAATGCGGCCGGCTCCTTGTGCCAGCAACTTTCTGTCCACCGATTGTCATCCCAAAATGTAACCGACTCACTCACTGGAAGTGTCAAAGAGACAGACAGGTGTGAAAAATATAACCAGATTAACAGTTAAAGGGAACAACTGCAGAAATGTGGTCTTATGTATCCGTGGCAGTCATGGATCAGGGTCTGATTCACGGTGTATTCTGCTCTGGATCTGGACCAGGGGAAGAAGAAGGTGGAACGAAACTGCTAAAAATGTCAGGAACTGAGAATTTGTTCAATTATACAGGTTCAGGTCCCAGGATGTGATTTACAGATTAAATGTTTCCCCCAAACCAATTTTGTCTCCTGCAGCTTTTGGCCCTGAGGAAAACAACAGTGAAACTATTTGACACTTTTCTATTTGACTGGAGGTTGCTCAGCTTGAACAAAAAAACACAAAACAACAACATCTGTTAGCTGCAGTCTGGGAACAACAGTCTGTTTCTGTTTCCCCTCTGGAATTTATGCCAGACCATCTTCATATCCTCGAAGAAAATCTCAGAGAAAGTATGACTGTGCATGAAAAACAACACAGGAAAACCTGCGTCTCCCTCAGCGCCACAGCCGGCCTGCAGCGTCAACACTTAGAGGAAGGGATGTTTGATGTAATTGATTATTATTAATGGTGGGAGAGCTTCTAAGGTTGTGTTTTTGCCTTACTTACAAATCCCTGTACATACATTTTAATGTCTAATTTCATATTTTAACAGTAGAGAGCCTCTTGTTCATTCCTCCTCGCACAGAGCAAATTACCCCTGAGTCAGGCGTGTTTAACTCTTAAACTGCTGACTTTTTGTGCCTTCGTATTTTCATATTTCATATTTAAAGTCTTTCAACTGTTAAAGTGATGTAATGAAGACAGTATCCATTGAATCTATTTAAATGGCACTGATGTCCTGTATTCACTCACATTCATTTGCATTAATTCACAGTGTTTTGGTCTAATATTTTACATTACTGAATATAGATGACAAATTGTTTTCTACCCCGAAATAATGATAAATGATTTAATCTCCCAAACATCACAGAACTGAAACTGACTACGTAATTCAAACTCAGGTTACCTGCTCATTCTCGCGAATGAGGGGCTGCAACTAATTTCCCTTTTTATGGACTAATCTTAACTGTGGTTTATAAGATATCAGGATATAATATATAATTGGTGGATAAAATAATGTAATGGCACAAAATTGCAGGGCATGGGATTCGTAGCAGAACATGTATTCTAACTCTACATGCCATGTGTCAATAAAAACTCTGGTATATGTAAATATTGTGTGAGCTAAGGTTAAACCGAGTGATTTAACAGTAAGAGTCATGTGGGGCAGAAAACTATCCCAGCATGCACTGGGCAAGATAGGTCACCAGTCTGTTGTATGGGACAGGACACAAACAAACAGTTGAATCTGCAGGCGATTTTGACTCTGTTTTCTCAACCTGTGTGTCTGTGGACTGGGGGGAGCAGACTGGAGCACTGAGAGAAATATGCAAACTGGAGGTGAAGCAGCGAGTTGATTAATAGGAAGTTTACTGTCATCTATTCTGAGTCAATTTAAAAAAACAAACATACAAACAAACATATTGATCCCCAAATGAGATGATTTGCTGCTTTATAGTAAACAAAGATTCTTTTGGCACATAAACAATCACATGTGAGTCAGATCATATTAGGATCCGGATCCACGATGTGTCTGTTTGTACATCAAGATCCATTACTTCTTGATTGATGATGATTGATTGAAATTTTTTAATAATGTCCGAAGTTTAAACCAGAACTGCCCCAAAATTCGATGGGTTCTTGCTTGATCCACACTCTGTCCCCTCTACCAAGTTTAGTGTGGATCAGTTTGGTGCTTTTTGCATAATCCTGCTGACGAACAAACCTCCTCTGTGGAGCTGTTAGTCATTAGTGGAAGAACTAATGCAAAACCAGGACTTAGACCCACTGAGCCACCATGATGTCACTCTACAAAATCATTAGCACTGTTTGATCTTGACCTCTAATGATAGTATCCTGTAAGTGATATATGCCATATAGATTTTCAGAGTAAATGTTTCCTCCTCTTGGAAGAGATTTAGAAACTGCTTTTACATTTAAACCTGCACAAAAATAAGAACCACTGATAAACTGAATCTTTAATCCTTACTAGACTGAAACAGGACACCGTTACTGGACTGTAAAAGCAGCTTCAAACATTGAGCTACATAACTGGACGATGATGACCACTACCCTGTCACATTAAACAGCCACATTAGGATCAACTACGTCTCTTAATGTGGGGTCAAATTGGCTTGTATATGTCCGTACATCGCTTAGACTAACAAACGCCTTCCTGCAAATACACTGCAGTGACTCTTCTGTGTGTGAGGTCACTGCCTCCATGTGAACTGGGCTTTGGTCTCACATTACTACCAAATACTTTTCTTATGAAAATATAAGCAAGTGATCATTAACCATAAATGCACAGTAAGGCCCTATGTGTGATTTCCAAATGGAGCCGCTCTGCTCAGCCTGCTCTACGTATGTGTATCTGCTCCTACACATCTGTATAGCGGGCGTATACTCATACTACCCTTTTTTTTTCTGCCTGGTTTGTGCACGACTGGTGATTAAATGTATTTCAATAAATCAAAAGCTGTTGCTGATTTGAAATATTTGCACGGTGCTGCTCACTCACTCACTCATCTCTCCTGTTCTGCCACTCAGCAGCTGTTTGTTGCATCTCATCAGCACCACAACAAAGCACACACACATACACACACACACATACTCATACAGATGCTAATATTTACATTCCTCCACTGCATTGTCCACTGGCCAGTCATGGAAAATCCATCAGTTCATGTTTACACAGTCGCTAGATGGCGCAATGCTTAATTCCTCTGTATTTTTTAATGGCATCTTCGTTGCACAGTGTTTGAACCTTTACCATGATGAGATATAAACCTGATGTGGGCGACAGGGCCCGAGCGACCAGGCCGGTACCCTCACCTCCTCACTCTGCACATGTGTGATAGCCGGTGTTAGTTATGCTCCATCATGTATCATCATCTACTACTTGGCACCTTCATGTGTCTGCAGTTATTTGTCTCAATAAATAACACAGAGTGCACGCTGCTCATCATCATCATCATCATCATGGCAAACATCCTAACCTACTGAACAGCACGAGGAGGAGGACGCTTGAATCAGTGGCCATCAGTTTGACAGCTTATCAAAATAAACGAGAGGCATCAAGACGTCCAGGAGACATTGTGTGCTGTTCGCTGGAGCTGAGCAGCGTCAGCGCACGGTGACAAGCCGCGGCACCGAGCTACAGCCGCGGCTGCTGGGGGACAGAGAGGCTGTAGGCCGACTGGAGCCACCGCCACCGAGAAGTCCCACCACGTTACTTAAAAAATAAAATAAAAAACAAGACAGATCACTTACATCAAGAGTGGCAGTCCCGTGGTGTGTGCATCATTTATGCGCAGCGGAGTGAAGCATCCTCATGGCTGTAGTGTCCCGAGCAGCAGCAGCAGCAGCAGCAGCAGCAGCAGCACGAGTCGATGTGTTGGTATGATCCAGATGTGTAACACCTTCCCTGCCTGCTCTCTTTTGTTCATGTAGCCTACTTTTAAAAAAAAAAGAAAAGAAAGAGGAGATTTAAAAAATAAAAACAGGAAGCTTGATCTGAGTAGAAGCTGCACAACCTCTCTCTGCCCGGGTTGGAATAGCCAGCTAAATAAATAAATGTGGGTGAGAAGTGCTTTGGCTAACTCAGCTGGCGTCACGTCTGAGCGTGTGTCACTCCGAGCTGCGGTGCGTGTGTGAGGAGACACTGACGGGGGAGGTGGGCCCTATTGTCTCTACTGTGGATGACATCATCCCAGACCAATGGCGAAACACACGGGATGAAGGGGGCTCAGGGGCGAGCACGCAGCACGTGCGGGATGATGGGGAAGGAGGAGAGAGGAGGGGGGAGGAGGAGAGGGAAGATGATGAACCAACACACTTGAACTCATAGATAGTTCACATGGAATATCAGTGTGACACAAATTTCTTTGATTGGGTGAAAGATGAACTCAGTGATAGTGTCAGTGGTGGAAGACTCATCCAGCCCTATTATAAGCTACTAAAGTAAAATTACACATAAAGTCATGTTAAACACTCACACTCAGTAAACACTACTAGCGTATCTACAAGTTAAAGCCCAGTGTGCACAAGAATATCAGTAAAAGTGCAGCATTACATTATTAGAAAAATTAATTTAAAGCAACTACCTTTAAAAACATTTCATTGACTTGGAACAGGGAGAATGACGCAGCGCCCCCTGCTGGCCCAGTGTCGCACTAGTTGCTAGCCTGAGGCGAGGAGTTGAGTAACCGTTGGAAATGTAAAAAAGCCACCACTTTCAAATGTTTAATGTCAGGACGTTGATTGCATTCGGACGCAGTAGGAAATGCTCCCAAGGCCAGACAGACAGTCCCGTCTACCAGTGGTGCCTCCAAAGCCGTTGCCTCTGTAGGGCAAGACTAGAAAAGCGCTATATAAGTGCAAGTCCATTTACAGTTTCTGAAGGAAGCAGCCCCTGATTTTGGGACACAGCTCATGAATCGCTTTATGGCAACACGTAACATAAGCAAACCTCAACGTCAACACCTCTCGCCAAGTTAGAAGACGCCAGCTAGCTCACTATTTTTATTATATTCATCACAGTAAAGGCGCCAAAGGGTCAAAGAAAACATTATGGAAGGAAGAGAAGAAGAAAGAGTAGCCAATTGAAGGACCAGACCGAAGAACTCACTGTCTTATTTCTGAACTAGAGAGTAATAACTTTGCCAGTTACAAGTTTCAACTCGTCAACAAAACCTTGTGTATCATGCAGCTCAATTCGCCACATGTATTAACGACATTACTGTAAGAGGGAATGACTTTCTCTAACTTGAGAGAAACAACAACAAATTCGTTTACAGTCACTCTGCACAAAATTTCACTGTTAGCTATGATATTGTACTGTATATGTACGGACATATACAATGTTTGTACACTCAATGCATCATCACATCAGCAACATTTTACTGTGTCAGTATCAGTTTGATGTGTCAACTATTTTATGCACAGGCCTTTAGTTTGGTTCAAAGGTTCCCAATCTTTAAGGATCCAGCCCTGCCCATATCATTAAAATAAATCCTGAAATAAATATAAATTTGATAACCCTTTAGAAGTCAAATTGTTCAAATACGGCCATCTAAAACCAAACCTTAGTTGTCACAAAGCCAACAATATTAGCAACCATTGTGTTGTAGTTTGTAAGTCTTGGTTGTAAAATATTAAATACATGTAATGTAATAAATATATGAAATGTAAAAATGTCAGTATTTTTCTTCAGTAAATTAAGTACCTATGGAAATGTAGCAACCTTGGAAACACAGTCTCTTTCTTTTTTTTTCTTTTTTTTTAACAGTCTCTTTCGCTGCTTTCTATCTATGTATTTCACTTTTTTCTCATGAGAAGTAAAGTATGTTTATTTAAGTTATTCCTCCATGGCCATTAGCATTGTAATGATATAGGCTATGAAACACATTGTTGGAAAGACATTAAATCTTTGAAGTAGAGATGCAATAACCATTATTTTCTATTACTAATCTGCCTACTCAGCAAGCAGATTGATTAGTCATCTGTGAAGCAAGACATCAACCACAGTTATCTGTTCCCCACTAAATGCAGTATTATCTTATGCATTATATATAATACATATTTAATATGTATTATAAAAAATACATTGCAGGTTTGTGTTAACTTGTATCTTTTGAATAATTGGTACTTTTTGTATGTTTTCTTTTTTCAGGGAGAGATTAGTATGTTATATGATTTTATTGATAAAAATCCATCCACATATGTTATTTCTAAAAACATACAGTTTAAATCAGCTCAGTCACATTCATGCTGTTCAGTATTGTAACGTGTACACTCACACTCACACACTCACACTCACACACACGTCATGTTGTCTTCCCTCACTTCCCTCTTCGTAAGCAGCGGAGATGAGAGGCCGTTATGCGGACGTCATGCTGACCAGAAATCATCTCCTCGTTGTGTGAAATCATGAGGTAAAATGGAGAACTCCAGTTTAACGGATGTTCGCCGTCACTGCTGAGAAATGCAGCAAGCAGAAGAGACAATAAACACTGAGACATAACACATTAACAGGTCTGACAAAGACATCAAAAGCTGTTGCCAGACAGCAATGTGGCACAATCACTGTGTTAACCAACCAACATAATGACGGCCTGTGGCTATTTGCAATGTTGGAGAAAAGCCCTGGCGCAGGGTCTCTCAAGCTGGTCCGCCCCACGCTAACCCCTACACCCACACCTTTGCAGACCGATCATTAGCCAGTATCTCCTATTGTAGCTTTATCAGAGCTGTGTTTCCAACATAACCTCTGAAATGTGTGTGAAATGAGAAGAATCACACCTCAACCTGTTAATATTTGCCACTACAAACACTATACTTCTTTCTCGTGACACGTTGTGGTGCGCTTGTTGTCCCCACCCTCCTGCAGTTCAGACCTGGCTGCAGATCACGTTCCTGTGAGTATAGGGATTCGCTTACACCTGCTGCTGCACGTTGTAACGTAATGATGTGTAAATCGCACATTTGACACCTGCACTGTAAATGAGTCGGAGTTGAAAAGTGCAAAGTGAAACATTGTAGTGGCGGCTTTAAGGTATAATAAGTGTCCTTAATGTTTGAATTTGCCTTAATCATCAGTTTTCTGTCACTGAGAGGATTGAAATTTGATCTTGTACTATTGTTTTGCATGATGGAGGTCATCAGTAAGTGAGTGGTTCATATTATTTTTTCATTTCTGAGCAGCAGGAGGAGAGGGACAGTGCTTAATTTAACTTTTCTCCTCAAACCACTTTGTATCTGTTTGAGAGCTTAACTCATTATCTGCTCATTCATCTAGCACCCGGAGGTGAAAGTTACAGCTCATGTGAGCAAATTGACTCCACATTGACTGATTTTGGATGAATAATTTGTCTTATCTACAACCTTGTTTCATTTGCCTTAACTTAATTGTGGAGTGTCAGATTTCTTTGTCCAGTAGGGGGCAATGAACAAGCCATAACTCTGACATCACCCTCTTCCTGTTGGTGTTGAACTTGTGAGCAAAAAGAAGCTGCCTATTCACATATCCAGCAAACAAATTAGCATCATTAGTATCACTTTGAGTCGTGTATCCGGCCACCTGGTGAATGGACGTCCAATATTCACCTCAGAAACTCATAGAGGAGATTATGAGGATGCTCTTATATTCACCAGCTATTTGCTAATTCTGCCTGTCATTCAGTTACTGCAGGTAGCGTTCGTTGGGTTAATCAGAGCTTATTCACTGAAAGCAGCTGCCTACCACTGCAGGAAAAACCCCCACAGATGAGCGCGGGTGGGAGTGAACCAAAACAGTGAAGCTAAATGACACTTAAAAAGCTGAGAGGACGTGCAGAGTTGGGGGCGAAAATTGTCTTTCAGGTCAAGCACCACAATAAACACAGTCATTTAACTCTGTTATCAAAATATTTAATAGTGCAGCTTTAACCAGACTTAAAGCATAAAACCAGAAAACTGTCAAACGGGCTGCTCTGTAACTGACCCTGAAGGAAAAGAGAAAGTATGAGCTCAATTAAATATTATGCAATTGTGGTGGTGGTGGGGTTTGCTTTGTGCTCAGCTGCAGGGGAGGGGGTGGCAGAGTGGCTGATGGAGCGGTGCAGAGGTGAGTTAATAAGCGCAGCTGTAGCTGTGTGGGTCTGAATCTAACTAATTACTCTCCGCTCCTTCATATGCAGCAGCGTGCTGGGACTCTGGGCCTGAGAGCTGCACCGTGGAGCTGCCTCGGCAGAAACTTTTCAAGAACAGACGTGATTTGTGTTTGGAGTGGAGTGCGCTGAACACACCGCCAGAGCACATGACGCCTGTGCTGATCTGTGTTATTTGATGGTGATGGAAAATAAAGAGGCAGTCCACCAGTTCTTCATTAGCCATCCTCTCTACCTGCTTAATTCTTCACATGGGGCTGCAGCATATCCCAGCATGCATAGCAAGCACAGTGCCCATCCAGCCCCAGCATGTGTATGCATATCAAGTCCATGGCTCTTCTCCCACTCAGCACAGCAAACTGCCAGGAAATATGGATGACAAATAATAATCCACTGTCTGTAAGCCTTAATGCAGTGAATGGTTTCACAAAGGAACTGTTAAAAATATAACAATGGTGTAGGATATCCAGTTTTTACAATCAGTTTTTTTGAATGGAGATTGTGCTTTACTATTTCAGTTATTTCATTTTAGAATACACTTATTAAATACAAATATACATTAAAAATAATCCTCCTCAGGCTAAATGTCTGTACAGTACTCACTGCAATGTTTCTGTTATGAGCTTGACATTGTTTCAGTTATTTTCGTCGAAACTGGGCCAAGGCCGGATTACCAATCAGGCGATTGCCCAGGGGCCACAGACTCCCTGGGGCCCCAAAAGCCAGATTTACTCTTACATATTATTTGTGTCTACATAATTTGATTAACTGCAAATCTGTCAGAAATCTGTACCACTGAAAACGTGAACTACATCAGCTAATCTGCCATCTTGTCGCCTAGAGGTCGTGTAGCGGGATAAAATTGTTTTCGTTTATCGTGAGCTCTGTTCTGTAAAGATGTGATTCATCAAATTTCATCTACTATTTGAAGTGAAAACATCAGATAAGATTATATCATTCAAGACTGCAACCAACAATTATTTCACTCCCACCGTCTGATAATTAGGTAAAAAATCAACACATTCAAATTGATCTTTCTATCTATGCAGCAGTCAAAAACAAGAAAAAAACTGAAAAATAGCAAATATTCATATTTGACATTTGATTTACTTAAAAAATAAAAAGACCAATTAGTTTTCAAAATTGTTTTTCCATCAATAAACTAATCATTTATTCACCTGACCCTTTCATCTTGGGTTTCAGGTGTCTGTCTGAGGGAATGATAAAATCACCGCAGTAGGGGCTCCACCAAGAATTTAATCCAGCCTCAGGAAAAAGAATAAAAAAAGGCAGCAGCATCTTCTGTTTCTTTCACTTTTCTTTATTCAACATGGTTCTCAGACCTTCATCTTCCACAGCAGGAGTGACCTTTACAGCAAACCCTGCCAGAGTTAGGAAGTCCTCTTTCAACTCTCAAAGAATCCATAAAATGAAAATCCACACTTTTTGGTTTTTGAGGAGACTACAAAGTAGTCCCTATACGCTCCAGAAATTCATAAAAGTGACAGTTTGCCTGTAAGAAAAAAAAAAAGAAATCCTTTGCTGCAGTGCGTGTTCATTTCCTCGCCAGTGCATCTAGAATTAGTACATTTTTATGGTTTGCAATAAAAGAGGAACAATCATCAAGACACTTCCAGCAGGGAAAGTGATTAAACAATTTATATAACTCGAAAACCTGCTTTCTCTCTTATATTCTGTAATTTGTTCAACTGTCGTACACCATGTTGAAAATGGCCATTGTCGTCTATGTCCATCTAAGATTTTAGATACAGCAAGAGCACAGTGTTATTCATTAATTTAGCTCTGCTGTTATTCAGCTCTGCCGCTGATCATCAAGATAAACATTCAGTTTTATGATAAAACCCGAACCTTCAGTGTTTAAATCAGCCAGGTCAGAGATCTGTTTCTTCTTTCCCTTCCCTGTGGTTCTGATGATAGTAGCTCAGCTGAGAAAATCACAGTGACTCAGTGTCCTGGGCCTCACGTCTCACAGCTTCAGTGGAAAATACTACAGTGATACGACATTGTTATTGTACATTATGTAATTAGATGGTCATGTGATTGAGATGTGGTGTCCAGCTGCCCCACTCCCACAGTCATCTCTGCATGTGTTTGATGATTAATGTGTGAGTGTCTCGTTTTTTTTATCGTCTAATTTACTAAATGTGCTAGAAACAAATACCACTGAGCATTATTATGAGATTTATTTTTAACCTGCGGTGGGAAGTAGGCCAATTAAACCACTGTACTGTAGTACAATGTAAATAACAAAGGAATTCTCCTTTTATATAAACTGATGCATCTGTAGGCTGTTATTCTGCAGAATGAAGCTGCCACATACTAAGATGTATTTTTACACCGATGTACTTTTTACTGAGGTGAAGAATCTGAGTTGTTGCAGTGGGTTGCATTAACTTGTCAGAAAATCCTGTTTTATCTTCTGAGGTGCTTTTCTCCCCTTTCAACACCCCAGCTGGTTTTGTAAAAGTTATCATTCTGATAGATCCTAAATCTAAATAAGTCATGAGTGAGTGTGTGAGTCATTTGAAGTGAATGCTTCGGTGCTTGTATCAACATCACCCATTATATGAGAATAATATCTCTGTCTCTTGACAGTGGGAATTAAGACAACGAGACATCTTACTACATCATAAATCAGCAACATTTAATTCCACTTTTTTTATACATTAAACGTGCATATCAATAAAACTAAAACTGATCATATAAATACCTCTACTGTAATACTGTTACAATAAATATGGCTCTACAGATTCTAGGTTAAATAAAAAAACAAACTTTAATATCAACTGCTGTGCGACACAAGGAGACACTCTCAGGAGATACTGTACATGTCGTCTCTTTTAGCACATTTTTCATGTCAAACGATGGACCTGTTAGGTGATTGTGCTGTGATAAGGGCCTCACTCTTTCGATAGTGATTTGAAAAGTGGCCCTTTACCCTCTGCTGTGCTTCTTCTAAAAGTTATGTTGCTGGAAAATGTTCACAGTGTCAGCATGACAGATAAGAAAACTGGTGTCCTTTCCGTGTCCGTACTCAGACTGCACCTTAACCATTTGTGGAGTCAAAGACGAGATAGTGCCATGCCTTTCGACCAGTTGTGCTGGAGAGCAGAGGGGCACGCACACACACACACACACACACATGTACACGCACACACACACGCAAAAATTATAAATGTGCTTAAAGAATGTATGCATCATAATACAGTTTAAAGCAGCCACTCTGCTCCAGGTTGACTTAAAAAAGGCATTTGTAAACCCTGGCTATGTCGAAAAAACGTGACACTGACTGAGCTGAGCTTTGTGGGAAAGGGCACCAGGCAGTGAAAAGGTTATGATACAGCTGTGATATACACATGTACAGGAATACATCAACACATCAACAGCCATGTCAAAATATCACGTACAGTACTTTAAAGTAGATTACCAAGAAACTCTGATAACGTGCAAAAATAAACACACGTACTCTTTCACAAAACCCCCACGCACGATGTTCATCTTATACATGATACACAATGAATAATTAATGTATAGATTGAGTAATAAATATCAACACACCGCTATGCTTTACAGGGCATTTCAGCTTCAGCAACATCTTTCTCTTTATGTAAATGTCAAGTATAAATGTCATCCCATGCACCAGCTTTTAGGTTTTTCTTAAACATCCCTCAAATTTCATCTCAACTCTTGTGCTTTCTTAACACTTAGAAACTCAAGTAATTGTCCACAGAGAGAGGACATGACGCCAGAAGTTTTACATGTCACGTGACGGAAGGTTTGATGCTGATCGTAATGATTAGATAATAATGTCCTGTGGGGGTATAATGCTTAAAAAAAAAAGAAAAAAGGGAGGAAAGGTTGAGAGGGGGTTGAATTTCAGTGGCTAAAGCTATCCCTCACAGCATTAGTGGATGGTAGCAAAGTTCCAAAGTCCAAAAGATTCAAAGTCAATCAGATATTGTGCGATATCAATAATAACTAATGATACAAATAGTTAGAAACTTTTGTGAAAATAGACAAAAACAGAGAGAAAACACGTTCAGTAGACTGTAAAAACAAGGAGAGGAGTCGTGTCTGTGTGTTTCCCCCCTGTCTCAGAAGCCAGGCACGTGGCAGTACGCCTCCAAAGAGGACAGCAGGATGTAGAATAACCAGATGGAGAGGAAGAGGAAGAAGGTGAGGAGCTTGGCTGTCCGTGGGCCCCCGAGCTCTCCGCCCGATACGCTTTGACGCCGGCGGTAGAGCAGCACCATCACGCAAAAGAGCGCCATGATGGTGAAGAGGGTGACGGAGAAGGCCAGGGAGCCCGGGTTCACCTTGAACACCTTGCCTTTGGTGTGCCAGTAAACGGACGCGATGGTCCACGCCACCCCGATGCCCAGGAACACGTTCACCGCGTTGCTGCCCGTCACGTTCCCGATGGAGGCGTCCGCATACTGGTCCTGGATGGCAGCCACTTTACTAGCAAACGTATCTATGGAAGAAAGAGAAATGTGAATTGAGCGTAAAGAGTTTGCACAGGTGAGCTGTTGATGGGAAATGCTGGTGTGCAAAGAAAAACAGGTAACCCTCTAATTTACAGGCCGTTAATTACGTGATATTGTCCAGAAATAGCCAAGAAATAACCGGTCAATTTCATAGTAATGTCGAGAAATATAGCCAAGACATAACGATTGATTCTGGCCTTTCCCAAAAATTTCAAAGCATGAAAAGCATGTGCAATCTTTTGCCTTTATGAAAAAACATGACATTACTATAAAATTGACCGTTATTTCTAGGCTATTTCTTGACATTACTATGCAATTAATTGTTATTTCTGGGCTATTTCTTGACATTATCATGTAATTAACGGCCTATAAATTAAAGGGTAACCGAAAATCAAAATGTCACTCTGTCTGGGGCACAAATGGTGTCAATTAAAATAAACCTTTATGTTTATTTATAAGTAGTAATTAAAGGCTTGTATCGTATTCTTTAAATTTCATGTCTATATTGGTAAGTAATAATAATCATCACCACCTGTCGCCAGAAGCCACTAAAGAGGTTTATAGAAGAACATGCAGAGTTATGGACCCCAAATGGACCCTTTCTTACTCTTCACATCATCAAACTATTAAACTGATAGAAAACAGAGACAAAGGATCCTTTCTTTCTCAAACAGCCCTGCTTTTAACACGTCAGAGAGATCTACGCCCCAGACGCCAGGCTAATTGAAGAAAACTATTAATGCCTCCATTTTGCAACAATGGGAATGTCTCTGTCTCGGTATGTGAGTGTTACTCATATAGGAAAAGTAATACCAAAAAAGTACTGTGATTATTGCTAAGGTGTGAATCCTCTTAGTGTCATCCTTTATGGTCATGGTGGAAGATGGATGTGCGAGTTTTACAGATAACACAATCTGCTCAGGACCGCCTGCAAAGAAGCCTATGAAGAAATCGAGGATGCCTAAACCAGAAAATCTGCTGGATGACTCCACTAAAGCTAAATCCGCTAAGAGACACGGGCGGTATTCGTCACCCTGGAGACGCACAACGCCTGTGGAAGATTTCCAAAAGCCAAAGGTCTCTCATTATTTAAAGTCGGTCATAGTCCTGGGGTTCTTTTGAAGTAGAGATTGGAGAGCCATTGAATCGAGAAGTCACAGCTTCCAGTTCAATGGGTCTCTGACTGATCATATTCATCAATGAATTATTTCCTCCTCGGAGGATGGTGCCCGCAATCAATGAGGATTTTAAATTCTACAATCGTGCACACCAGGTTGTGAAATAAATCCATCTATTAGACAAACTGCTTGTCCTCACAGGGTCTCAGAGGCAATCGTAGCTGACACTGGGCGTGGACAGGTCGTCAGTCTAAGACAAAGGTTGTGGAAAAAAAATCCCTCCATTAATCCCATGTTAATTTGTGAGCATAGGAGCAGCTGGTGTGCAAACCTCTTCACCTTTGTCACAGAGCCAGTAGACGAGCTGTTTGGAGGAGTACGGGAATTTTAAAGACACGTCAGCTGGAAAGTTTCACATTAAAGGAGACATATTATGCCCCCTCTCCACAAATTAAAATAGTTCCCAGGAGTCTTAAAGACATGTCTGTGACATGCTTTGGTCAAAATACCCCAAGGGTCAAACATCCCAGCTCTCTTTTCATACTCTCTAAACAGCCCTGTTCAGAACGGCTGGTTTCAGTGCCTGTCCCTTTAAATGCAAATGAACCACTGCTTGCCCCGCCCCTTCTACCGGTCCCAGGTAGGGGTGGGATTATGCAAATTGGAAAACTAGTTACATCACTGGAAGACAACTGAGGGAACAGCTCGTAAAACCACGTGGATTTCAACCTAGGGAGCCCACACATTACAGATTTTTTTTGGTCAATTTTCACATTTTGGGGGCCAGAAGGCAAGACAAACACCCAAATATATGTTAAAGAGCCCTCGAAAAGTAAATATTTTCATAATATGTCCCCTCTAAGAAAATTATTGGAGGATTTCCTAATATGAGTAATAAATACAGACAAAGAGTACCTAATTAGAAAGTGTCTAGGTTTTCCTATAACACCCTACACACTATTCACCTGTGAACAGCTTCTACATGGCGAGCTAAAATCTTCCATAGACATATTATTTAAAGCCCCAATTTTTTTTGCATTAGTAGATTACAGTCAAAGCAAATCTATCTCTAAAACTCAAAAGACATCAATATCTACAACAACCACTACCTGAGGTTACTCTAATGCTGTGATTATTACACCTTCTTATTTATTTTGTTCAGCTCTCGGTATAACTAGTCCGTCAGCGTGAAGGAGAGAGAGTATTTGTGGCTCACTGAGCTAAAACTGTCAAAACCTGATTTTCATAGGCTCATTTGTGCCTCTGTGTGGCAGTGTTTAGGACACAGTGAAATGGGAATACAATTAGGCACCATGGAGAGAATAACAAGTGAAACAGTGTTTTCCTTTGTTTACAGCTTGTTAATGCTTCTCTGGAGAGCGCTCCTCTGACAGCTCAGGAGGAGGCAGAGGTTAAACATGTCTCCTCAAACAGCTGCTTCTCCCGCACGGGGCAACCCCTCGAGGAAAACCCGGGACAAGTTTAATGTCAGAGCTGACAGACAGCGCACACACACACACACACACACACGCCCACACACCTGGAACTGAGGTGCCGAGGGCCACGAACACCACAGCGGTGACCGAGTCTTTGAGGCCGATGGTGCAGCCAAAATGAGAGGCCAAGTCCCCGGTCACGGCCGTGAGAGCGCCAATGAGCGAAATGGACACAAAGAAGCAGGCCCAGCCGTTCCAGTACTCAGTGGGAGGGACAAAGGCGAAGAGGACCTTCCAGAAAACCGTCAGGAAGTGCATGATGTAGTCGAAGCACGACGGCAAGCGCTCCTCCCCGCTCTCCTCCTCGTCATCATCACCTGGCAAAGACAGAGAAGAGATGCATGGCCTGCAAAACACATGTGGAGAATGGCTGCTTGAAGAAGACTGCGCTATACAAATCTGATTCAAACCATCGATTTTGTCACATCTCGTTCAAAAGACGTTATATCATAAGAAAAAAAAAGTTGTTGAAATGCTAATGAGATTGAGTGTCATGCTTGAATCAAACTTGGATAACGTCTCTGACGGCAAAATCCAGCCAAGAATATACTAACGCCGCCACAGCAAATCAATCTGACGAATGTGTGGGAGGTAACCTTTTCAAATCACTACATTAAATCTGTAAATATAGCTATGACTCGGTGATTGAGACATACACATAAGCGGGAAGTGTTCTTTCTATTTATGTACACACTCTCTTTATGCAAATCTGAGTGACCTCAACCAGAGAGAGAGAGAGAAAGAGAGAAAAGAAGGGAAGAGAACATATTAACACAATGATATGTCTCTGGTAAGTCAGCTTTTAGCCCAAATGCTTTGTGCACTAGTGCAGACCTAAAAGGTTCACAAAGCCACATGAATGGCTTTCGAAGGGGCAAAATAAAAAGGGTTCACCATACCACATGCAGTACATTGACATAAATTCTTCAGAGCCATTAATTGTTCAGGCAGAGCCGGCCGGTTTAGTTTTTACAGTGCACCACATGAGGAATTCACCATGTCATGCATTTTTAATAACCTGTGAGGATTAAAAGGAGGCAGCAAACAAGCAGAGAACTGCCAAAATGTACTAAAACAGGCTTTGTTTTTCTAAGCTCTTTCATTCATTATGCTAAATTGGGCTTTTTTTTTCTTTTTCTTTTTTAATGCAGCCAATGTCAAACTGGAGCATTGGGGATTTTATTATAGAAGTACCCGAAAAACACACAGAAATATGCACAAAATAAAAAATAAACCAAACCAAAACAAAAGAGAGGCTGTTGAGAAGCAGCAGGTGGGCTAGTGCATTCACATCCGGCCCGCAGGCTCAGTCCTCCACAGGCCCCGGTGGAGCAGATGAGGCTTGAGGACGCTGCGACTCACCTGCGCTGACGGTGACAGCGCTGACAAACTGCTCCCTCCAGCTGCTGCTCCCCACCACCAGAGCCAGGTTCGTCTTCTTGATCAGCTTGTCCACGGTGCTCTGCAGGAGAGACCCACGCGGGTACGACGGGGCGGGCAAAATACAACAGGACAGAGTTCAGGACGTGTTTCTGCTCACAGGTATAGGAGACGTCAACATTAACTATACTGCTATATGAAACAAGAGACACTGATGTGGTGAATTAAGGTGGAATTAATCTCTTCTTCTCCCTCTGTGGTGCATAGTGAGTCACCAGAACAGATGCAGAAGCACAAAACCCCACTGTCCCTCAGGAAAAAGGCACTTTGCCAGGCTAAAGCTGCTTTACACCAGCAGCACTGAGAATAGACCCACGGGTATCAGCACATGATACTTAAGCCCTGAGTAACAGTAATATCATATCGCAGCTTTAAGGTCCCATATTGTATAAAGGGAGATTTCTGTGTCTTTTCTTTGCTTATAAAGCCGATCTAGGGTGTACTGTATATTATTAATACTGTGAAAGTGTCAAAGCCTCAGTGCACAGTGAAATACACACGGCCTGTATGCAGAAACTGAGCCTTTAAATCAGCCGTCAGGACTTTGTGATGTCACAACAAATCAGCCATCACCCTCAGACGTTCACTTCAAATAAAAACAACAAAAACACACTAACCCCGTATAATATGAAACATTTAAATTTGATTTTGAAAGGTGCACTCCAACAAACACAAACACATATGAAGCTCAGTTTTTCCTGCACATATTTGCGGTGTTGAACGTTTCCCCCAACTTTATAACAATTAGTGTTAAAACGAAAAGTGTTTAGATACAATTATATGACACAATTTTCTTGATTTATTTGTCTGTGCAGGCTGGATAACATGACAAGTTAATAACCTCACTGGTGGAGCCATCAGTTGCATGCAGCTAAGTAATAATTTATCAACCATTTCTTGTTACATTAATTATTAATCTCCGACAGCCATACCCGGCATAACATGAAATAACAGATACTGATGCATTTAATGAGATATATTGATGTTTTATTTTGTCTCCGTCAACCGTGAACAAATTGAGCGAGTTTAAATCGTCTTTGGGGGTCAGGACGAAGAGTGTGCTGATTCATAATTAAGACGGGACACTTGTTGATGCCGTGTTTTTTTGGCTTGTTTATGTGCACTCGGAAAATAAAGTTTAAAGAAAGGTTGTTTAAGTATTGAGTACCAACAAAATGCTGCTAAAAAGAGACTAGGTAAAGGTAATGTGAGGGCTGAGAGAAGCTCAGTGTGCGAAGCTGAATGAGGTTTTGAGGTGTTTGAGTTACCTTGAATTCATAAGACTCCTCAATGACCACCTCCAGCTTAGTGTGCTCTCCCAGACAGGGACAGCCCATCTTCGACACGTCCTCAGGCCCCACCACTGTCTTATTATCGTTGGTGTCTCCTGTGGCAGAGAAACAGCACAAACCATAATCCATCCAGTTCCTCAGGCAACAGGTTTATAGGACCACACTGCTGCTGCTGCTGCAGGATGCAGCTGCACCTTTAACTCACCATGCCTCTGTCCCACCTCCAGCAGGATGGGCTCCTCCAACACAATCGTGAATGTCTTGTTCTTCTCGTACTCCTCGTCGTCAATGATCTTCACGTTCAACACCTTCCTATAAAAACGCAGATTACGAGAAACAAGAGAGGGATGGAGCCAAAGAGAGATGAATTCATTAATTAGCTTTAATCAGGGAGCACGTGTGTTAACCTGTTGTGAGCCTTTGTTACCTAAATCCAATCACAAATAGATCCCAGGCAACCACTCGATGCAGTTTGTAATGATAAGCCCGTGCTTTTGTGCACACTCGAATAAACCGGTGTAGCCAAGAGGTAGACTGCCTACACAATGAATCATGAACCAGAGCTGTTAGATAAGAAGATGGCAGCTCAAGATTTTAAGAAAATTAACAAACTGTGCTGTAGAACATTATGTACTATATGAAATATGGAAATGTATTATTTTTTCCCAGCATCCCACAAGAGGGCGAACTCCTTCTACACCATTAATCCTATTAGAGTAGTAGAGAACGAAGTAGCCCACACCCCTCCCACACACTTCAACTTATAAATCATGAACAATTTAAATATTTTTATCATGTTGTCTGTAGAAATTAACCACTGGCCATCCATCTAAAGCCACCTCTGAACCTGACAAACACATGTGAGGCTGTGATGTCAATCTGTGCCCGACACGTTTTCCTCAGCCCGCTTCGTTCTCTTACACTGTCACACTGAGTCTTTCTCGCCCTTCTCCCTCCATCTCCCTAATGATATGTGGGTGGCTGTCTATTTCTGTCTACACATATTCACTCAGGATTCGACAACACGCAGGAACAGCTTTTGCTTGCAGAAGAAGAAGAAGAAGTTTATTTTAAACATGAATGATACGTCACCGGCTGTCAAATGTCAGAGAGTCATGCCAGTGGGAGCGAGGGGGAAACGTAGCTCAGCCTGGAGTCCTCACAACGGAAACAAAAGACTTCATCTTTTACACAAGCTGCCTTTTTTTCATGTGCTATATGTGCTGTTAGAAGGTGAGTTTGCTTTGAAGCATCATGGAGAGGCCTTAAAATAAAATATGACTGTTCAGTTGCTATGGACCGTGTTCATGCAGCGGCCATTTTAATGTTACATCACACTTGGGGGAGATAGAGTTTGTTCTCTTGCAGCGTTTTCAAGATGAGCAACATGTTACAGCCCTGGACCGGACAATTACATTTTAGAGACCTCTGACTGAAATACAAACTACACAAGGGGCTGTCAAACAGCAGCAGGGAGGAGGGTTTAGTTTAGAGACTGCACTGATTAGCTGGTGATTTAAACCTCTGCCAGAGTCTAGTGCTGATTTGCACTCATTAAAGTCAAGAGGTAACACAAAAACACAAAAGTCAAATCAATCAAAACACAAAACGAAGTAGAAACAACAACTGAGCAACTCTGGTTCAGTTATAATCAAGTTCTCTTTCTGTTAATATGAAGATATCTGAACATGTGGACACAATAAAAAATCTTACATTTTGGACAAGTCACAGGCCTGCAGGGTTTGTAATCTCACATCAATGTCCAATAGAGTGAGGAAATGAGTCAGAAAACCTAGAAATTAGTTAAAGAACTGACATAAAGGTAAACACACAAGCTCAGGACACTTTCTTATTTTATTCCGCAACATAAAATACAGTATGTCAGCACATGTCCCAGTCCTGATGGCTAATGGGTGGTGTAGTAAACAGATTAACATACCTAAAAAGTAACAGTACTCATGTAATCATGTCCCATTGATTTATTTTGTGATCTTATCTCACAGTAACAGATGGCCAATTTAGCAGCCAAAACCATAAGCTATAGTTAAAGGGACTGTTTGGTAATATTGCAGTCTTGTAGAGGTTTAGACAAGAATATCCGTACCACTGTGATGCCTTTACACTAAATATAAAGCCCGAACTAGAAAGTAACAAACACATTTTTCAAAATATCGCAGTATCCTTTTAAATTTCACTGTAAATAAGCGGTTGTAGTTGTCGTCTCAGTGACTGACTGCCTGCATGTGGGGTTGTAACGCTCACTTTCAGAATTAGGTTTTTGCTTTCTGAGCTCCCAATCTCTGCAGCTCATTGCAACAGACACAGCCTGACTGTGTAAAGCCCCGACTCAACTACATATCGCATTTCACTACGTATTGGCCCATCTCTCTATTGCTGGGGCAATTTCTGAGAAGTCATACTGGGTAACATATCCTGCTATTGTATCTTGTCACATACACGAGGAGGCGACAGCTGTACCGCCGGAGCTCCGGAGACTAATCTCTGTTCTACCTGAAGCAGTTACAGTAAAGTCTCCGATGCATGTGTCGATGATCCTGCAGACTTTAGAAAAAAGTCTTGCTGCCTCTTTTCACAAGTGCTAATAAAGCTATTGAGGGCACCTCACATTTTCTGAGAGTATTGAATGTGTGTATGCTTCAATTGTAAATTAATTAGCTGGATTAACTTGGATTAACCCGAGAACATCATGCGCTGGGGTCCTGGGGTGGTGGGTGGGGCTGTGTGACTGAGACTGCAGTGAAAGAGGGGGAGCAGGCAGCTGTTAAAGTAGCTCCACGCCTTTTTTTATTTGGAGTTTCCCTCTCCTCCACATTTTTGGGTTGGTTTGCTAAGGATGCTCTAGTCTCCTCCCACGGTCAGAAGACGTATAGAGAAAATCATGAGAACTGGAGACTCCAAAATGCCTCCAGGCAGAGTGAGAGTGATTTTATGCCTCTATGTATTCACCCGGGGAGAGTATCTCCTTTTTGCTACCCTCTGCATGCTGGGAAAGGCTCCAGTCCTCCTGAGACCCTGACAAAAAAAATGAAGCCAGCAGGGAGAATGAGTGAATGCCTATATACAGTATGCATGGCAGTATGTCAAATGCTCAAAACTGAAGGGGGCACTGCCATGCACTTTGAGAACCATGGATCAAACTAGTGTGTCAGCACCTATCTGCCATGCTGAAGTGTCCTTGAGCAAGATACTGAATCTCCACCAGCTCCAGAGAGACTGCAGTCTGGCTGAATATGAAGAAATATGTGTCTCATATTTGCAGCAGATAAAATACAAACATTATTTCATCTGCACTGTTTTGTACTAGGTTATTAGGCACATGACATTTATATGGAAACAAAACCATGAAGACGTTGATAACGATATATGATCCTGCATCTGATAACTTACATTATCTGTGTCGCAGCATACAGATACAGGCTGCTTTATGATACTGGAGCTAATGAGCACAGGAAGACTCGAGTGAAATGGGAAGAAACTCAATACCACAGTGATTCTCCAAGAGCCTGTACTTACTGTACTTACAGAGAAGAGCTTTGGGCTAAAAGCTAAAGCAGCAGCACACTAACATGTACACAGTGACAATGCAGATGATGATTTACCACCACTTACACAACTCATCAAATACACAATCCAACAACTCCAAAACACTCTGGTGGAGAAGTTGTGACCTGCACATTCGCCACGCTATGAAATAATCATGTAACATTACGAGACGTTAGTTGTTTTTGAGGCAAATGCGAACCTACCTCTATGACTAAAAGAGGTTATGACGATATAGGCGAATTGCCAAAATGAGGAACTATCCCTTTAATAATGATATCTATCTATCTTAGCATTTTCATTTAACATGCTAGTAAAATTTGATAGTTACACAACAGCAGAGGAAAATGTCTTTGACTTTTCATTTGGGGCCTCATGAAGGCCTTACTGTAAATGAAGAGTTTAGGGACCACTAAAGTCATTACAGGTGGAGGTACAGTAATATCAATCTAATCAACTGTTGTTAGGATATTTCACACAAAAGCACAAAGCAAACCTCACTGTGGCTTTAGAGAGAAAGTGAGGAAAGCATCCAAGTCTTTAGGATTGATCTCTGGGGAACCAAGAATGTCTTTATAAGAAGTGTTCAGATATTTCAGACGAAAAATAAAAAGTTTGATCTACTTGAGGTTCAAGAAGAAAAGTCAGAGGATCTTTTAAATTGATAGTTCAGGTTATTTGTGGTAGAGAGCCCTTTACCTTGGAGCTACATTTTCTTTAGCCTGACTTGTGTGCATATAGGGAAACAGTAACTCAGCGGTTCACAAACTGTTCCAAAGTGAAAGTACATTTTGATGGCAAGATGAAGTGGTGAAAATATAAACAGATTTTTCCTAAGTTGCTAAAACACATCTTCGTGTTGACCCCGTCCACAGCAGAACATCGCTCTGCTTCAGTGTCAGTTCCCCTGGGCTACTTTTCTAAACTGGAAACATGCTGATCCAACTCGCCTGCATGTGATACACTGAACTGAAATGTTAGTACGTCACACAGGCTTGAGTCAAATAAAAAAAAACCTGAAAAGTCATTCATGTTTATGCTTTGGGGACCATGAAAAGTCTGTACAACATGTCAAACCACGCAAGGGTTGTTTTATAGTCACTGTGGATCAAAGTGGGCGACCGACAGGAACTGCCACCCTTTCAGCCATGTCTAGCCAGGCTAAAAAGTGTAGCCTAATTATATCAATTAGCTGTGACGAACTGCTGAGAGCATAAAATGAAAGATTGATTGTTTCGAAGTGAAAGCCTCGTATCAGTGCTGCTTAGCTGGAGCGAACCTTCTCTTCTGCCCCGATGCGTCTACAGAGGAAGTAAAGGTTTTTTTTTAAAACCACCACCACGAGTGTGATGACGTTATCCGTCCATGGCTCTGGCTGCTGCTCCTCTTTCATCCATGTTTGTCAGGAGGAAGTTGTCGATCCTGACAACATTAAGCATGCGAAATAAAGAATATCGGGGGTATTGATTTCTCTTTTCAGAAGTGATCTCCTCACATCTCTTTCATCTTGACTTATGTAACTGCCCCCGTTATCCACTTCTGCCTCAACTAGTATATAGTGCCACACATTTTGAAGCGTAAAAGGAGATGCAGAAGGAAGCTACACATATACGCATCAAAGGGTCTGTGCAGATCTTCCTCTAATCCATACACACAGAATGTAAAAGGTTCTCTGTGTCAGGCTGTTTATTTTGGCTCAGAGGTTTGTGTCTGTACATCATAATCTATTTACTGCAGTGCAGAATTTAGATGGTAAATTATTATTAAACTATACGCCTACATCTTAAACCGTTCTTCTTGGCTCTGTGTCAAAAGCTTAAAATCTTGGCCTCCCCCCTCTTTCGCTCAAACATCACCCGGGACTGGCAGATGTACAGACGCACATAAGGACACACATAGCCAGAGACACTGTAACAAACACATAGAAGAGGAAGACACAGCTCTGCCCGCAGGCCTGCTGCTGAGTGTCAGCTCTTTGTCCTGGACGCTCAGGGGAAACACTTGGGTAAGAAAAGCCAGCTCTGTTTGAGGGATGAACTTTGGCAGCCTGCTGAACAACAAGGAGCACAGACATAAATTTGCACCCGCAAAAGCCGAAATGCTTTGAGATGACGATGCAGAGGGGGGTTTCACCTGCATCTTCTCACAGGATAGACTGAGTGCTCCAAATTAAACAACCTCATGAAAAATTCAGTCTGACTCCAGCATCTGAGAAGCATAAAGTAGGAACAAAATATAATCTTGTTGGGAGACTTCGGCACTTTAAATGCGTTCAGCTGGGGAACTTTGGCTCAATGGCTCAGCACTGGGTTTGATAAATATCTTTATGTTGCAAATAGAGACGAATGCTGCCTCTCTCCAACAGTAAAATGTCTGTCTTTAATCTTCAGCGAGCAGGTGTTCAAGATTCAGCCGCCTTAAAAGATAAGTGAGCTGCTGTGACTTGACACAGCTGGAGCTGGCGACTCTGACTCAAGGTCTGAGTCGAACCTTCCCACCTACGATCAGGGTGACCTACTCCTGCATTCCCCTTCAAGCCCTTTACTTGCTTTTCCAAGAAACGGCTCAGCACAGCTTTTGGCATTTCCTGTTGCGTTTATTTTCATCAGATTCTTTTGGGAAGCTGTCCTGCTCCGCTGGATCCTTGCTCTCCACGCTCCTTGGTCTCCTGCTGAATGGCAACTGTCAGGGACAGCATGTGGTGCAGATCACATAAAGTGTGCAGATGCTTGTGCCGCCGACAGCTTGCTATAGTCTGATGGATAGAGTCTTGGCTGAGTAGGTGAGGATTTTATCTAACGCTCGGTCTCCATTTGAGTGCGGATACAAGCTGCCCACCTCTCATCTCACACTGTTGTACACCATTGTCTCATTAACGGCACCTTCTGTAGCTTTTTTGTGCTGTGTTGAGAACTTGTGGGACTCATTTAACCCCTCTTCACTCTCTTTAATTGCAGTGGAAACTCGAGAAGCTCCTTTTAGTACCCCTTTGGAACGACAGTTTGTTTGATGTGGGTTTGATGTGGGTTTAAAGTGGATTCAGCGCAGAGACACACACACACACACATGCATGCACACACCCTTAAAAACACACACAGGCGAACTTGCAAAAAAAGCGAGCAAATGCACGGATAAATGTGCATGAAAAAACCTGATGAAAATAGATAAATATATTCAGATCTCACCTGCAATGTGAGAAAAAAGGGACAAATAGGAAGATGTGCATTCTCTTTGACACCATGTATTCACCTGCCTCTCCTCCCACTCTGCCGACCTACACAATACACCTACACACCAGCCCTGAAATCCTCTTCATGCAGACGGATTCATCTGACACATTTTTATTCCTTTTGTTTTGTCCTTCCGTGTGTGTGCTGTTCATCATTTTGTGATGAGCTTGATGTGGTTGGGGGCATTTTCTTTTTTAAGAAAGGAAGGGGGAGAAAAAAAATCACAGCTGTGGATAATTGCCAGGTTCTTTCTCATCTCATCATATAAAAAAATTTAAAAAATCCCGACCACAACAAGTGTAGCCTGCTCATCATTCATCCAACCGTTCCACACAGCGCTGAAGAGAAGAGCTGGAAAAACATCATACTTTCACCTTACCTCTCGGCTCTTTTTATCAGCTGCTCTGCTGCTGCCTCCATGAACCTTATTGTTAAAATTATCACACAGGCACCTGTTTCAGTAGCTGCTCAACCCTCATCCCCTCCTTGTTTCTGTGGAAGTCGCTAGACTGATTTTCCCTTCCTCTGCTCTGTCACTCTCACATATTCCCTTTGTTTCATGCACTGGAGTTTTTTTTTATTGCTCTGCAACACAATGAACTCCCATATAACGTCCACAGAAATACCAAAGCTCTGCCTGTTAATTCTGCGTCCATTCATAGAAAGCTGCCTCTGTGCTTCTTCTCCTTCTCCTTGTTCCTCCTCTTTCACATCAGCCACAATGTTTCATTATCTGCCTCACAATTATATCCTCTTATCCTCCCACATCGTCCCTCTGTAAGATCTCAACTTGTCAGAGTCAACGTATCTGTGACTCATTAAAATAGTCTTTTTATCCTTATGGGGTGAATAGACAACCTACAGTAATCTAGCAGGACTGTTTAACAAACCAACGTGTGGGCTGTGATGTTTGAACAAGTTATTAGAGGCAACAACATGACATCACATCAAAAAGAGAAGGAAGAAATGCAACTCACATGGTCTCATCGTTCTGAAACTCCAGCTTCCCAGACACGTCGTCGTAGTCCTCCCCAGCCTTGGCGGTGCCCTCGACGGTGTGGTAGGGGATCGCCACCTTCCCCCTCGCCCCGGACGTCCGGTGAACCTTCACCTGCATGTTGCCGACGCTCTCGTTGACCCTCATGGAGTTACTCTCAAACGTGAAAATGCCAGCGTGGTCGTCGTCGTAGATGGTGACCGTGGCGGTGTGAGCGGTGCCCAGGGCTGCTTTGGGAGGAACGTGGGCGGAGAGGCCGACCGTGCTGTTACTGGAGGTGATGGAGCTGGGCTCCAGGACGGAGACCTCAGCTCGGTGCACGATGCGTGGGTTACTGAGGCGCACGTAGAAGTGCTCATCCTCTTCAAAAATGTCATCATCGATAACGCCGACTGTGAATTCTTTCGTCGTCTCACCGGGCTTGAAGACCAAAGTGCCCTCAGCAAACTCGTAGTCAGAGCCTGCGTTGGCAGTCGCGTCCTCTGTGCGATAGTCCACCTGTGTGACACAGAGAGAGGGAGAAAGTTTATTAAAGATTCAGTGACTGGGGTTGAAATAAAATGCTGAATTATTAATATTTTAGTTGATTTTAAATTGACCTTGAGCATTTGCAATATTACTGTCATTACTTTGCCTCTTACCTTCACAGTGCAGCCGCTCTCTCCTCCGTGCCGGGTCACTGACAGCTTCAGTGAGCCGCAATTCTCAAAGCACTGGTAGTGAGAGGCTTCAAACTGTAGGTAAATGGTGTTGGGATCTTCTTCTTGCCCGCTGGCCTCATGACAGCTCACCACCTTCCTGGCCTGGTCAGCGGCGTGCTTCTTCAGGATGTTTCCTGCTCCGATCATCATGCGAGTGGCTTGGATGCGGTAGAAGGCCCGACTCTTCTGCTGCTGGACTAGCACTTGGTAGTTGGCCATCTCGATCAGCTGCTCCATGTCCTTCTCCGGATGCCTCTGCTTCAAATCTTTCAGTGTGCGGGCCATATCCCGACGGGCCTCCTCTTCTTGATCTTGCTCTGCGCTCCCTCCACCTTCCTCCACACCCTCCAGCATCCCATCTAGAGCTTCTTTGGGATGAGTGTGGGAGTTCACTCCCTGGCCGTCCATCTCCAAGTCCATTTTAGTGAACATGGCATCTCCTTCCGACTCAATGATAATGCCACGGGTCTTGTCTGCACGATAACGCTTGTTGACATACTTGTAGAAGAGGAGGCGGCGGTCTGCGATCCAGGCTTGCAGGACGCAGAGAGGAAAGAAGAGGAAGGTGAGGACGGCCTCCCATATGTCGACCTGTCCGGGGGAGAACACCGACAGGATGAGATACAGCCAGATGTAGGCGAACACGCTCCAGGCAGCAGTGACGAAGAACACTCGCAGGTGCTTTATCTTGCGCACTTCGTTCTCTGGCACCACGTAGACACAGATAGCGATGATGATGAACATGTTGAAAGCAGCGCTGCCCACGATGGTGCTTGGACCCAGAGATCCAGACTCAAAATTGTGTCCGACCACCTCGATGACGGACAGTAGGATCTCTGGTGCTGACGAGCCCAGAGCCATCAGGGTCAGGTTGGACACCGTCTCATTCCAGATGCGCACGGTAGTCGTTGTGGTTTCACCATTGGGCTTCTTGATGGTGATCTCCTTTTCCTGAGAGGTGATGACCTCGATAGAAGACATGAAGCGGTCCGCGATGATGGACATGCCCAGGAACATGTATATAAGGGCTGCGAAGTAAACAATGGCCCGTGCCACCTTGTCGCCCACCGCAGGGTTTTGTGGGTTCCACATCGGCAGCACCACGCCTTCGGAGCAGTTGTCGCCACTCGAGCAGTTCGAGGCTGAGCCGTTGTCTGTATCTTCATGGCTGGCGCTGCCCTGCGATAAATGTGTGACCCCCGGGAGCAGAACCAGCAAAAGAGACAGTAACATACATGGGGTGGCAGGCGGAGACCAGTTCAGGATACGCTTGTGCAGTAACATGGTGAGCTGATGAGGCTTGGGGTCTTCTGATATTCAATCCATCTCACATGCAAAGGCCTTTACGAAAGCTATGAAAGACAGAGGAAAAAGAAATCAGCTCATCTCTTCATATAACTCCACCAGGAAAGGGTTAACATCACAACAGTCCGCTCAGTCATGCTCTTTTGTATGCAAATGATGTGGGATCCAAAGGCTTGGTTAAGGCCGGATTTGGAAAGCCAAAAATATTGGCACCTACAAATGGTTGAGTCACCGGTGTTGAACTACCATGTCAAACTCCTACACATATAATGTGGTCATTGTGCACAAAGCAGCGGTAGAAATGTTACCCTCTGCACCTGTAGTACTGAGGGAAACACTGACTCAGTCCACCATGTACTGTCAGGTTAGAAGGGTTTCCAAAAATAATCTTCACTGACAATGAGTGTAACAAGAAAAGAGCCGTTGTTCTGAGGCAGCCCAGGCCTCCTGATATAGATATTATAAGATTATTTAAAGGAGAAACAACACTAGTTTCTCATCAAAGTGCAGCATATATTTCTCGACTGTAGTTTGTAATGTATTGTTTAATGCCAGAGGAACATTTTTCTTCATTTTCTGTGAGCCAGTTACTGTACACTATATCAGGGGACAGCTTAAAATAATTTCTCAGTGGTTTTCTTGGCAGCAGCAGCATGATCATCTTCACAGTTTGAGTGAACAATTGAGGGAGAACAGCATCAATACTCTCCAGAGGATTAGCATCTGCATCAGTGTGAACAGAGAGAAAGGGAGGAAAGAAACACCAAGGAATGTAATCTAGTGCTTCCTAATTAAATTTTTACGACCATCTCTCCATCTCAAAAATAGGTTGCCTACCTGAAGCAGAGAGGACGTGACAATGCTTTATGTACAGCACATGCTCTCATTGACATGCGGCTGAGAAAAGCTGCAATCTCCACTCTGACCTGCATAACACGAGTGCACGTTTTCCATCAGTTTCCATCAAGTCTACATTTCAGGGTGAAGCAGTGCAGCACAGCTGAAGAAATCAACTTGTTTTGTTGTTGTTGTTACCTTATGAATAAATGACAAACAGATTGTGTTTGTGGAACACAACAGCTTTATGCAACATCTTAACACCTGCTGAGTGGAAAGATCAGCACCATGGACAGCAACTCCTGTAACAGCCCATAAAAGTCCATAATGTTCAGGCCAAGACTCCAAGATTATGTACGTCAAAAATGTATAATAATATAATATAATATAATATAATATAATATAATATAATATAATATAATATAATATAACACAACATAATATAGCATCATATATAGGCCCAATGCTTTCCCCTGGCAAACAACACTGCACAAATTTTGAGTGGGTGATGTTTCTATGGTAAAAACAAGCTCTCCAACTGGTGGGAAAGCAGGGATAGAGCTTTTTTTAATATTTACTTTACAATACTGTAGAGACAAACATGTCCTCTGTCATGGTTTCATCCACTGTTCACTGACAAACATCCCTTGCTGAGGCCACCAGGTAGCAAGCTTACAGGGGAACTTTTAGAGGTACTCTGTCTGGTTTCCCTGCACCACTCATTAAATTCTAGTCAATACAACCACTATTTTTTAAAATATGTATAATTTATAATACACATTTTCTGTCTTATCAATGACGTTTCATAGATTCTGAGGATGCAAACCCCCTCCACTTCCACAAAACCACAATCCTCTGCCTTCCTCTATTTAACACTTTTTTTTTTTAGAGCAATCCCACCTCAGCTGCTGACATGCCCAGCAAGATGTCACCTCTTCGCATATAATAAATCTAAAATAACCAAAATATTATATGAATATCCTCTGAAGAGTTCTCGTTGGTAGGCAAGGTCTCGGGTTGGCAAGTAAACACTTGTACATAGTGACTCATACTTTTGATGCCAGCATTGGTTTTGTGAGAGAATGTGGGTTTTTTTTTTTTTCTCAGATGGTGACAGTTTCAATTAGTGATGAGACTCCTCATGAATGTCACATCTACTATCTTGGGAATGAAAAGTCAAACTGAGGAAAGCAGAACTGATGTGTAAACAAAAGAGGAAACTGTCAGCAGAAAACAGAGTTCTTTGTTGTTAAACTAACACCACAATAAGTGAACAGAAATCCATGCAAATATAAAATGGTTTGCAACTTTGCACAGCACAGTGGAAGAAAACTGAAGATACTAATGCTGCAGTGATTAATGAGTAAGTTTATGTTCCCTGTTTTTAATATGAGAAGAAAGTGTACAGTATAACTCACCTGGGTGCAGTTGTCAGTGAGTCGGTTCAGTGTGGAAGTTGTGGCCTCAGGAGATGAACTTATCTTTCATATCGCTCTGTGGAAAGACAGCAGCTTCTCTTAAATCAACGAATTGTGAAGAGTTTTTTTTTTTTTTTTTTTAATCACCATGAAAACTAACCGGAAAGGATCCCACAGCAGAGTTTTACAGAAGCTTGTTAAAAGCCAGATATGTGGGAGTGTATATTTAGCAACTGGAGTGAAAAAAAAAGACAATGCAACACATTAAGTTATAAATGGGTCCTGAGAGACAACTGGATTATTGGACATTACAGATGCAGGGAGGGGGGGGAAAAAGCCGATTATCCCATCAGAAGGCGAACAGAGCGGTCCATTTAGTGCGCACAGCAGTCCCACAGATACTCACAGAAAGCCCCCCCAATCTCAGCTGGACCCTGGTCACAGCGTGGCTACCCTGCACCAGTTCAACAGAGGAAGACACCCCGTGTGCCATTCACGGAGCAGGCTGGTGTAATGGTGTTGGCTTGTTGCGCTGGTGTCTTGGAAATGACGCGTAGCTTTTCCACGGTGTTTCTTCGCTATCTTTCCCCCCCACTGACAGTTACCTGTACCTACCTCAGCAAACTTAACACTGTCGGATTAGTTCTTCTTATTAAAATCCACCCCCCCTCCTCTTGTTCCAGCGCGGCGACACCTTCCGCAAAGCTAAGTAATTTTCTCAAAAACCACAATGCGTTCTCAGCTTTATCCTCTCCAGGCTACGTGCGATTGTTGATGCGTAAAATAATAAATTAAATTACTGTGTCTGTCCTCATTGGTCCCGCTTCTATCAGTCAGAGATTCTTCAAAATTGTCATTTTTTTTTAGAAAAGGCTCTCAGGGTGTTTTTCCTTATCCGAAAAATGAACTGAGAGGAAAAAATTCCCTTGCTTTTCTCTCTGAGCTGGATAACGCAAAGATGCCAAACTGGACTGCACATGAGAGTAGGCGTGAATGAATGGTGAAGGATTGAGAGGACGCAAACCACACAGTACACGGATCAGGACAAGATGGAAAGCAGAGGGATGGTGGCAGACAAGAAAGAAGAGTGTGTGG
Organism: Trachurus trachurus; assembly: GCF_905171665.1. NCBI lineage: Eukaryota > Metazoa > Chordata > Actinopteri > Carangiformes > Carangidae > Trachurus > Trachurus trachurus. The sequence continues at coordinate 11,300,971 of NC_139903.1, read as the reverse complement.
TGTTATGCAAATGGAAGTCTTGTCTTACTCTTGCGGTGGGCAGCACTGGCTCAAGAAACGATGAGCGAGATGGAAAAGCAGTAACACTGCAGAAACAGGGGAGGAGACGTTCAGAAGCAGCGCTACACGCACGGCAGGTCCTCCTGACTGCGCATCAGGAGTCTAGGATGAATGACCATTTCACTCCTAAACCCTCTTTTATTTTGATCATTATCGCTGTCGCCCATCAGCACAGAATAGATAACCCGCCGTAAACCTGAAACTACACAGATCTGATGTTCGCTTTGAGAGTCAAATCCCAGATGTTGCCTGTAGGTCTGCTCCGGGTTGGTGGTTTGGTTTCTGTTATAGTCTGGATGGTTATAGACAGAGATATCCACACACACCAATAAAAATACACGCACACACATTGAGTTTCGTCCTGATTTTTCTGCTGTACATTTATGATTTATCAGTATTTAACTAGTAGAAGTTGACAACTACATCAGTTATAAAGATTTCTCCATTAGTGAGAAATGGATGCACAACTTTGCATTGGGGTAAAAAAAAAAAAAAAAAAAACTAGACATAAAGGTTGGTCTCCTTGTCATAAAGAGACTAATCTCTTCTGTAGGTAGGCTATTTCTAAAGTCTGATGCCATAGTGATGTAATCAGGGCTTCCTTCTGTTAAGCTTCATACTTCAAATATTTGACAGGAACCCACCAGAGGCTCTAAAAAAGGTGAAGGCATCCCAAAGCTGGAGAAGGTCTAATGAAAGATGTTCCTGAGTTTCATAATTGGAAAACCAGAGGGTTTGGGTGATGTAAAACTATAAAATGCAGAGATTATAGGTATGTACACACACAACATACCCCCCATATTTTCAGATTCAGTATAGCTTCATCAATACTTCATTAGGCTCATAAAATAAGATACACCACCTGAATCCTAATTTTATAAGGCTAGCATGCCCACAGGTATTATGTCAGCATCTATGTAGATTTACTCTGTGTAAACACGCTGACATTTAGCATCTAAGATATTTGCATGTTTACATGTTCAGTCATTTCAAGGGCTCATGTGTGGGGATTTTGACCTGTGAGGTGTTTACCTGCAGCATCATTAGGTTTAATCCTCAAGGTACCGTCAGTGTCGGTATCCAACAAGTGACGTATTGGACTGCAGTTTGAAAAACAACATTAGCATCCCTAGAGCTGTACAGCTAGTAAAACTGAAAAAACAAAACAAACAAACCTATAGCTTTCATTAAGATAAAATTCATTTAGGCTTTATTGGAAGATGATTGCCTGTAATAATGGAGGAATGCAGACTCTAGATTACAATCATCCCATTGTAGGGATGATTATGGCGAACCTCTGAGAGAGATAAAGGAGATTACACTGAGATCTGGAGGACAGAAAGCACCGGAGCAGGGGAAACACCCCAAACAGCATGAGGAGCAGCAGCATACTGGAATCTTCTGTTCCTGCAGAGAGGACGTTAAAAACCACAAGCCAAAAAAACGTATTTGCATCGTAGCCTGTGGGGACTGTGGTAACTTAAACAACTGTGTTCATTCCTCCACAGCCTGCACAACGGTTTATAAATAAAACAGATAACTGCCCAAACCTGCCAGTGTTTCTTTAAAACAATTCACCCGCATTGATTTCATGTGATTATTACATGTATATCTGTGGGGTGGCAGCTTCACTGTAGCTTGTTTATCCTCTGACTGTAAAGAAGAGTCACATGGTGATACTGTATATAGTGTCTGCTTAGAAAAGAAGCAGGTAACACGTGATGACACTGACTCCTTCCACACACGCACACACACACGTACACTATCACAATGTGTTCAAATGATCAAGTACAGTCTGACAGTCAGAGACCAGTCACGACTTATCCTTCACATTTCAGACTTTGTCATTCAGCACCATGGACAGCGCCTCAGATTTCTTCAACCCTGACTGATGGTGAAGAGAATAATGTGACATTGTCTGGAAATAACAACAAACCAAAAAATGATTTAAAACCACACGTAAATGGTGGGTTCATGTCCAGTTCACATGGCCTATAAGACGCGTAATCATCTCTCTCATGTTATTGTTAATGTGACAAAGGTCTCTTGGGTGTGGGAGGGACAACATGAACATGCAACAACTGCTGGAATATGTGGACCTCAGTTTTCTGATGTAATATAAGAGAAATTTATGTTGTTGTGGCCACAAGCTCAAACATTTGTGATTTATTTGCTGTAAAGCAGCTACTTGCTCTTCTGTGATTTCCACTCCATCTGCGCCCTCTGGTCATGGACTCGAGCACTTCTATGCAACGAGCAATGCGACAAAATGCATCAAAGTAGCCTATATGAAACAGTATTGTTATAAAAAACAACGTATTTTGCTCTTTCTCACAGAGACAAACTGTCTGGTCTTTTGCAACACTTTTTAAGATGATAAACATGCAAACATCCCCTGAGAAATGTGTCCCTGAAACATCTTTGTAAAGCATGTAGCCTAGTTGTCCTGCTTTCAAAGGGGCTACTTGTAACTTTGCAAATGTGAGCTGTTGTTGGCTGGTGGTGATTGTTCTGATTGTCGTCTTTGTAATATAAGACATCATATGACCTCTGAGCAGCCCTATGTCTTCAGCAAACTTAGCACGTTAGCATGCAAACTACAGATAATAAAAGAAGTGACAGAAACAGTAGCAAACATTGGTGCTGCTTTTCACCACTGGAGACTCTTGGTAAGTTACAGAATGAAGTTTGATGCTGAACCTGTAATATATTGACCATAAAACTGGTAAATAACAGCTGTTCGTGCTAATGTAGCTATGCAACACTTTTAAAACAACTCCTTTAGGTGTTCCTGGGCAACAACATCCATTGGATTCCTGCTAACTTGAGTGGTGTTATGTTAGCCGTGACTTTGACCTTTGAGGAAGACAATCGAAAAGTTGTTCACAGGTAGTTAAGTTATTTGCAGGTTTTTTTTTTTATTTTTTTAGAGAAGGCAGAAATGTACCTTAACAGGTAAGGAGCAACAGGTGGTTGAATGTGTAAAAAGTCTTTATAATGGTAGGAAAGTGTGAAAATGTCCACATGACTCATATCAGGTAAGTTAAGAAAGAGTAAATTAAGGTGTTACCTTTTCCCTCCGTGAGGACATTGCAAACTGTTTCAGTTTAGACATGCTTGAAACTGAGGGACGACAATGAAAGAGAAATCAAATTACCCCAAAAACAGACTGCTTTACTTTGCCAAGTGCAGACCATGGGATTAACTATGGTGGGATTTCTTTGTAGTGAGAGAGAGACAGGTGCAGGAACACATTTATTGAATTACACACACAATCACAATATACATCTGAATTCCTGCAGTCTCATTATATGGTGCAGAGTTTTTTTTTTGCCACTATTGTTAAGTTTTTGTTCCAACTGAGGTATCACACGGCTGTTTGTTTATGTTAAACTGCCCCTGAACGCATCCTCAGATCATGTACAACAACATTGAATGATTGAATCCCCATGTTTTCTTTGCTCTTGTTACTGCTGCCAGTGCCTTACAGAGAACATGAACGTCTTCCAGGATGATCTGAACTGTGTTTAAAAAGGCACCGAGCATTTGGTTTCTGGTAAGAAGCCAAAAACGCAACCGTGTTGGAGTTGTTTGCGTTGCTATGGTTACAGCTGTTCAACACTGTAGCTACCAATGGATGTTAAGGTTGGATGTTTTGTTGTTGTGTTCCCAATGAGCTGTTTTTTGGCACATACTTGTGTAATAGAAAAATATTTCCAGTGTTTCACTTTATTTCATCTGAGCCTTTGCTCCATTAGACATGTTGACGTGCCAGACCTTCGTCTCGATAGATTAAAATACTTTTGAATTCTTTTTTCTCTCATTGAGCTCATTGAAATTTCTAGTGCCTGAGCAGAGAACTGGACACTTTAGTCTAAAGCATTTTTTTAAAGCTTGTAATAGATCAATTTAGGTAGGATAACATTCAATGAACCACTCACTAGTGCTTTATTCTGTCTATGAGTCGTTACACTGACACTAATGAGTTGTGCGTAGTCACTGTTGCCTGCCACCATCAAGGTCAGTAAAAATTAGTCTTTTGAGGTTATTCATAACACATAGGCCTATTTTGTATTCTTTCAAATGAATTGCATTTGCACCATAAAACACATTTTAATCCTGCCATATCTCAGTGAGACAGGGAGGAGGTCAGGATGTTTTTGTGCCTCACTGTCTGTGCACTGTTAACCACATCACGCCACAAAGCTGCATTTTAGCCATTGTAAACTCATCACAGAGTTGCTGCAAGCATTAATTCATACATTAAGCGTTAATGCCTCCATGCCACATTAGACCCTGTTGAGTGCTTTGTTACATGACTTTGATTTTTCTTTCCCCCCCTCATCTATTAAGTGATTAATGAGTTAGAAGAAACAATTCATTTATGTCCAAAGGTGCTGCAGGTCAGAAGGAGACATTAAATTGATCCCACCTTGTCTTTTCTGGGACTGGTATAGATGATGACTTCCACACCCGTCTGTACCCTTGGGATCGTCTCGATATCTGGTAATTTTTGCAATATCCCACTAAACACTGCCCTCAGCTGTTCACTGCGCTGCTGCAGCTGGGACCAGGCTCGCCCTTAATTCCCACTGAGGTAATGTGACTGGGGTTAATTACAGTAGGTAACAATCCAGTTTGCAGCCACAATGACCCATTTTATCATCTATGCCTACCTTTACTTTTCTATGCTTTTTCTTACAATTGCTTTCAAATAAGTTACCATGGATACTTTAAATCCTACATGCACAGTAAAACACAATCTAATAATTTAGATTTGTGTTTTGAAGGTGAGTCAGTTGTGTATCGATGCAGCTGTTAGACAACTAATGTGACCATCTGTTGCTGCCTCTGCCTCTCATATGTTGCCATCTTGTGGACAATTGAAAATCTGTCACTCTTCATTTGCACTAATACACTAATTAGGATGCTCATGGGCTCACACATGCAGATTTGAGCCCGGTGACTAAAATAGAGGACGGCGCCAGTTCTCATTGCTGCAGCTACTGTGACAGTCCACACAGACGATCACTGAAGATATGACATGGCACCAGGTAAACGTAGGCGTCTTCGATTATTGGCATCATAAGCTGCAGTAATACTTGAGCTTTTTGATAATAGCTTTATTAATGAGCTTTTCAGTGATGCATAAAAGGCACCACATGGCATTAACATAAATGATCTCGTATTAAAACTGATTTTAAGGGCCTGTATGACTGCAGATCATAAAGGCTGAAAAGCTGTGGTCAGTGGTGGTCATTAAATTTACATTATCTTATTATTTGGCACAAACACTGTATATTTAAAAAATTTTCATTCCTTTTGATGTATCCATTGCCTGCAGTCATCTGCTGCTTTGAATATAATGATATATTAACATTTTAAAGGCCATCTTCGGTCACTGAAATATGAAAAATGTGCATTATGAATGACTATACTCCTGCTTAAAACCTAAAAAACAACCCATATACTGTATATACAGACTCAGCCCACATTGTAACATAATGTTTTTAGCTGTGTTTTTCATTGCACCAGCGCTCATGTCATGTCTTTGCTGTACGACAGGAATGTGCAGATGCACCAGGACTTGCAGTCACATACTATCACCACTTGTGGGAAGTCTAAATCCAGCAATGAAACAACCACGAGTCCACAGACTCCCTGGGTTTCAACTACGTGTGAACAGATATCTTCGAACAGTAGCTCTGATTCCCGACATAATTCCTCATATAAATGTGCAGCAGTTGTTGTATGTAGTATGTATGTAGTCGATTTGATCGCAAAATATTATTGTCTTACATTTATTAAGTGTCTGTCATCTATCATCTGACATCTGTCTTATTAGGTGTCAGAGGTTGCTTCCACATACCCTCATTGACAATCCACTGATCAGTCATATAAGCAATAGAACAACATAACAAAACAACATTACCAACATTGTTATTAAACTTATAAAATACCTGTATAAAATATCAATACATGAATACCTTCATACCAGTGAATATTGAAACATGTATACCATATTCAAAAAATAGCTATATACACAAAATTAGATAAAATATACCAAACTATTCAGGATATTAAAATGCAATATTTCATCTTAATCCATCAGTGGATGAAAGGTTGAATTCTTCAATACAAGGCAGTAAACTCTACTCTCTCTTTTCCTTCTTTCATTCTCATGAAACCTCACATTTCCTTCTTCACTAATAATAATAATACATTTGGGGGTCAATCTTCATCTGACCCCTAAAACATCCAGCTTCTATAGAAAAACTGTAGTGTGCACAGGTGCTGTCCATGATTGAATCCAACCATGACCCTTTTTCTAAATGTTCGACCCCTTCTCTCTCTAAGTGGGACTGAACACTTTATAAATACTGTAGACTGGAAAAGACCCATCTTTCAACACAATAAAATGTGTTTCATGGTGATAAAAGCTGTCATTACAACTGTGGATGAAGCTTTGGTCTTCCTTCGAGGTTGCTCCAAATTGACAAAAACACATTCAAGATGTTTTCATGTGTTTAGAAATACTTCAAATTAGTTTTACCGAGAGGAAACTCTGAAAACTAAAGCGTAGACCTGGAGGGCCGAGGGACGAACCCTCCTGGACTTCCTCAGATGGTTCTGGTCCAGACACAGTCCTGCAGTGTTTAAGATGGAGCCAGAGCCAGACTCTCTCAGCCCCGGTGATGGCTGTCTGGCAGCCATCACCGATCTTGACATCTAACTGCAGTTAATATAAAGTGTGAGATCCCTCTCTCAGCTGTCAGATACCAAAACACTGAGGGGACATTGTGCCTGTTAAAGAGGCTAAAATAAAAAACTGATAAGCAGAACCTGCCTGAGGCATAAGCCACTTGTGTGCCTGCTTAAAGCTTCCTATAGCCAGCAGAGGGCCCTGAAGAGTGCTTCATTTGTCCCTCAAGAGGACTCGAAATGTGCTCGAAAGGTTTAATTTTGTTTTATGGTAACCAACCACACAAAATGACACCACAGGCTCGTTGGCTGATATTACTGGCTTCATCAATTCCTGCTGCCAATGTTAGAGAAAGCTCACTAAAACTGGGTTGGTTAGATTTACAGTAGGTGCAATAACGATCAAGTATTGACAATGATCAATAGTATCGGCTGTGCCGAGGTGGTCTGCTCAGAGTCCCTTAATGGCTTAATACACGGGGTCTGCTCATAAGCACAGAGTCAGGTGAGTCACTGTGGTTAAGGCGCAAAATTGTGTTTCTCATTAACTGAACAACTTAACGGAGACAGTGATTTATAGTGGAAATAACATCTCGACACAGTTTGACCAGACTGTAGGGAATCCCTGACCGCTGACAACAGAGTAAACCAGAATAGACAGCAGCCTCTGCTTAACCATCAGCGGCTAACACAGTAACCCAGATTGCTGAAAATCACCCATTCACCGCTCTGTGCTGTAACCCAGATTGCAATTTTTCACACCATATTTCCATGACAAGCCATCAGCCGTATGCTACAGTACTGGATGTACCAGCATGATAATCAGAATGAAGTTCCATTACATTTCACTTTAAGACGTGGGCGGCGATTCAGAGGTCTGGGACCAGGCTGTGTTCAGATATGTGATGTGAAAATTCAGCCTGATATTCATTTGTTTTTTTTGTTTTTTACTTTGACTGAAATTTATCCCTGTAGGTCAATTTACAGTCAAATGAACAACACTTACAATTGAATAACTTATTTCCTAGTCTGCGTTATATTTACTTATCCTGTTTTAATATATTATTTTTATGCATTAATACCTCTACTTAATTTAATTATACATATGTATGTACATGTTTGAAGGTATGTAAATGCATGAACGTGTAGATACATACATACATCTATAGGATGATAGATGTATGTGTGTCTTACTTATATTTATTTATCTAATCATTTTATTCATTTATTTATTTTATCCACCTATTTCTACTCTTATTATTTAGTTCTTATTTTAATTCCCCCTCCTTCTCTCCCCTTTTTATTTATCTATTAATTTTATTATGTATTTACTTATTTATTTATTCTTATTGTAACTCATTCTACTGTACAGTCTATCACACATTTTCAAAGTCATACGTCAGAAAATGTTTTGTAAAATGTTTAAAATGTTTAACTAAAAAGTTCTAAAAAACAAAACAAAAACCTTTCAGTATATTCAGCTCATCACGTTTCAGCTGTGAAATTCATAAAAGCATATATGTGCTGATTCAACATTTAGGATCAGGATTTGGCATCAACTTCAGAACCCATAGAGCCGGCCTTATACTTCAAGTGTCAATTGTCCAAGCTGCTGCTGCTGCTGCTGCTGGTGTAATGATGTGGGAGTGTTTTCTTGACACTCTTTGAGTCCCTATCAATCATGGTTTGAAAGCCACAGTTTTCCATTAGAAAGCCAAAGAACATGACCATGAGTTCAGTGAACTCTGTGACCTCCCTGAACTCCGGTCCTGAGCCCAGTAGAAAACCTCTGGGATGTGATCGAAAAGGAGATTGGCAGCATGAATGTGCATCTTGTGAATCTGCAGAAATTGTGTGATGCAGTGGTGAGGACTCGTGGAATCAAAGTCACGAAAGACGGAGACTGTTGTTGTCACCAGTATTGGTGTTTGTTTGTAATAAAGGCAAGGCATCTTTATTATAAAGTGTTTACTGAGTGTATCTCTAATCTAAATCTCCATAAAACAAACAATCATGAGCTTTACTATCAGCCAAGTGAGGAGGAGTTAATTAATACATTTATTACTAGCAGACCAAATGAACACTTGATTGTGAAAGTGTGATTGTGACAGTGCAGCAGGGTTATTATAGTTAACTAAAACTAAGACCAAAACTAAAACTAGCAGTGAAAAAATAATTTAGTAAACTGAAATAAAAATAAAAATGACAATTTTTCCAAAAACAAGAACTAAATAAAAACTACAATGAACAATGCAAAACTAACTAAAATTGAATTGTAGATAATATTAACTTAGTTTTAGTTTTCTTAGAGATGGCTTAAGTTGCAGCTCATAGGTAGATAAGAGTGAATGTAATGTGATGAGGACTGGAAAAAAAAAAAAATTTTAAGGAGTTTTTGGGGCTTCGTAGTCCAACAAAAACTTTATACGAGAGTAATAGCGCCCGACACAAAAAGGTCCATAAAACTACACAAAAACCTTGTAATATTCCTCCACACTGCTCGTCCGCTGCAATCCAAGTGTCCTGAAGGGATATAGTCCAGAGTTTACTTGAAACGACGTCATTTAGGACATTTTTACAGCCTCAACAGTCCTGTATTGAATTTACCATGGGCGCACACTCACGTTCACGCGATGCATGCATGAATTGCATGAACGTCAGAACAGCAGACGAGCAGTATGGAGGAATAAAGGGTTTTTGTGTAGTTTTATGGACCTTTTTCTGTCGGGTGCTATTGTCTCTCATATAAGGATTTCGTTGGACTACGAACCCCCCTCCCGGGTCTCCAGATGCACTTTGAGGAATAAAAAACTACTCCGGAGTATTCATCAGCATGCCATGCAGCATGAGGGTGAGTCAATAATGGAATTCATTTTTTGGTGAACTATTCCTTTAATCACTTGTTGAACTAACTAAACCTAAACTGAAATAAAAAAGCAAACTGAAAAACAAAAAAAAACAAAAAAAAACTAATGAAAATTTTAAAACTATAATAACCTTGCAGTGCAGTTCACTGAGCTGAGTGTCTCTCCGCTCATTGTTTTGTTTGTACGACACCTTTAATGTTTTCTCCCAGCAGTTCTCACCAGGGTTGTTGTGGCAGCAGCTGTTTCCAGTGTAAAAAAAAATAAAATATAAAAGCTCTGACAAATCCACAGCACCCAGCAACAAATGGCAAACAGGAAAAGGTTAGCAGTTAGTTATTGAACATAGTGCATTTGCTGCTAAAGAGCCTGCTATTTCCCTCAGGAGCAGCTCTCAGCAGAGTGAGTAACTGTTCCCGTTCCTCCATATTGGCTGGATGCATGAAAAGGCAGCTCTTTGGTAAGGTGTCAAAAAAAAGAAGTTACATGTAAAACTGTGTCAACATTGTGTTTTGCAGCCTCGTTTCACTGCCCCCAAGTGGCCGATAAATCAGTGAAAGGGTTTAAAGGCGGTTGTTGCTCTGCTGATCAAATCACTGATCAGTGCTTCTCTCCATCTGGATCCATTAGTGATTCCCAGTCAGGTGCACTTATTCACTGGTGCCCCTGCTGTTTCCAAGGGGTTTGTGGCAAATAAACAACCAAATGGGAATAAACACCAGTATGAGGAAAGACTAGAATGCAAAAAAAAAAAAACACAGAGGAATTATAATAGTTGAAGTTGGCCATTGGAGATGTTGTTGAAATTGTTTGGTTGTAAATCATGGACACGGCTTAAATATCTAGTTTCTGCCTCTGAAAGTGAGAGAAATACAAATGCAAATCTGACTAAACATTCACTTTTTTTTTCTTTTTGTTTTTACATTTTCATTGGTGTTACAGTAAAAGAAACCAGTTTATCATCATCTATTCATATGAACATTAGGAAAATAAGAGGTGGTGTGAATGAATGAGGGGGTATTCTGTCAGGAACTGCATTACATCATCATATTGACCCTATCATGACCACAGCGGTGACACAGACGTGTTGTGTTGCACCATTTGACAGCAGACAACCACAGCTATCGAGCTGCTGTGAATTATTTTGCATTTGCCATGCAGTCTTCTGATGCGATTGATGCTGATTTTGTGCATTTGTCAGAAATAACCTACAATGCGATTAGCATGGAGAATCAGTGATAACAATAATAACAGAGGATGATATTAAGAAAAACACAAAACAAAGCGTGGCAGCATTTTGTGTTAAATGACAGCAGCGTTTTTCTAAAAATCAGCCGTGAAAGAGAAGTGAAATTGAACAATTTAATAGACATTGAGTGAACAGCTAATAGTGCAGATGACAGGTGAGTGAGAGCAGCACCCTCGAAGAAACAGACATACATTACATGAAATGACGGATGAGTGAGAGCTTTGGTGAGAGGGGCCGATAGTGGGAGGGAGAAAGAGAGAGATACAGACAAAAGGAAAAAAAAAAAAACATTTACAGCCTGCCCTGCCCCCTCATCAGTCTCTAGGGAACAAGGGATTATGGAAATGTATAAATGTAAGAGGGAGGGAGACTGACAGACAGAGAGAGAGAGAGAGAAGGGGGAGAGAAAGAGAGAAAGAGAGGAAGGAGAGAGCAAATAAGAGAGGGAGGGAGGCAGAGCGATCCGATTGGTCGACCGTTATAACATCAAGCGTGATAGAAATATTTCTCTCGCAGTCTAAGAAATAGAGGAAGAGAGGCAGAGACAGTATAGACTCAGGAAACACATTAGGTCTGTTTTCAAGAGACAGAAAGAGAAAAGAAAGAACGAAAGAAAGAGAAGGGAGTTCAGACAGAAAGGAAGAAAGAGAGGAAAAGGAGGAGGGGGAGACAATAGAAAGGTGGACTTATTAACTTATGCCTCCTGAGGGCTGTGGAGATTCTTTCGTAAGAGCGGGAGTCATTTCAAAAGCAGAATAAATGAGGCTCAACATGTAGATGCTCTGCAGGTTTCTGCCTCAGTATTTTCCAGAGTTGATCAGTTTTAACTTGCATCAAAAACCTGTCAGCAAAGACAAAACCTAAAATGTTTTTTGGAGAAACCTGAGGGATGCGTCTGAGAGAAGTCTGACATGGTGCTGACCCAAATTGACAGAGACGAGGAAAGAGTGGACTGTTCAGTGGCAGACACGTCTCCGACCAGACACAGGTATTCTCTACTCGATATTAAGATCAGTCCAGACATTGATCCATGCTAACTGACTGCTGTCATCAATATTGTGCTCTGATCTTCAACTTAAATGTGTGATACTGGCATTTGCATTAAGTCTTTGGATTTGTACCCTAATTCCTAATTTGGACCTTTTATTTTTTACCTGCTAAATCAAAAATATCATCAAATGTCAAGAAAATTGTCTAATGTGCAGAGCAATATATTTTATCTTCAGTAAATCATAAGATTCATGTGGAGGCGAATCATCTCTCAAAGATTTTGTAATACCATAAGTAAGCTGCCAACAGACTGGCTCTGCAAATAAGAACTCGGCTAATGTGCAAACTGGTTGTTTACATGTGTTATATCCAGATTTTACAATATGCGTCATTAACAGAGCTCTTGATTCAGAGCAACAGATGAAGTGAAAGCCATACGACAAACTACTGACCTATCAGAAGCCATAAGCATCATAGACAATAATCCTTCCTGAAAACACATAGCGCTGTGCTTTTTACTATCGACAAGAGTCCTGTGCTTCTGCTGTCAGAGTGTCAGTCACAGACACTTTGTGGCTTGCATTACTGTGAGAAAAAAAACCCCCAGAATGTGTAGGCTTTGTGGAAAGAGAAACTGCAGGCAGGAGGAGGAGACAGACATTTTGATGGTCAGAGATTGAAAAGAGAAGCAGGAACAGACGTATGAGTGCTTCCTAAATCAAAAGCGAGGAAGGGGGTCATCAGAGAGGAGACAAAAACACAGCATGAGTGGAAGTGAAGCCACAGCTCAAGCTGATTATTGATTGTTACTAAAACTGAGTGTGTTACCTGGACAATACAGACTCAGTTTGCGTCAGAGAGGAGTGGTGGTGGTGGTGGTGGTGGTGGTGGTGGGGTGGGGGGAGACAGGCAGTAACCCCCTCCTAAATAAGGAGGGAGAGTGAGCAATAACCCGAAACAAGGCAGAGAGCAGAGAGGAGGGGGCTTCCCTTTCTCTCGCTCGACCCATCTCGTCGTCAGGCTGGCGGGCTCGGCCATGGCGTTCACCTTTGCGGCCTTCTGCTACATGCTCACCTTGGTGCTGTGTGCCGCTCTCATCTTCTTCGTCATATGGCAGGTGAGTGGCTTCTATACACACACACACAACAGCAGCACACACACACGCCGAAAACTAAAAACGGGCACATAGAGCCTGAGAACGTCCACGCTCCATCCCACGCAGGCAGACAAACACATCCACCTACACACAGTTGTACAACACCGACAGGAACACAGCACACACACACACTTGCTGCTACTGTAAGGTCCTCAAGAGGTAAATGACAAGCTGCAGAAATGAGGCAGCTGAATCTCTAAGAAAACCACATGTATATGTGACTATTTGAACTCTTCAGAGCCACCAAACAACACTTTGTTCTCTTTAATTTCAGAGGCCAGGCTTTGAAGACCTCATTAGTTGGATAATGATAAATATTTGAGGTGAATGCAATGCCACAGAGCTGGGAGGAAAAGCAGGGAAACTGAAAACACATTTTGATTTGTCAATTCTTCATCTTTCCCTTCACAGTGAGAGTGACCTTGTTTCTTAGTAGTTTATCACTCGTGTGACCAACTGCAGCTCTTCTGACCCTTGTATACTCAACAAAGAGACAGATATTACAACCTGGCTGGCTCCATCTTTTCCACATTCAATAAACGTACGACTGGAAATAAATAGCTCCTCAAACAAGGTGCTCAGGTTCCAGCAAACTTGCGTGTAATGAGCACAGAGAGGCAACAACACACAACGATGATAAATCCGGCCACCAGACTGTTTTGAACCTGTCCGCCTGCGGCATTTTGAGTGAAATTTGCACAGATATCGCTGGAGACCAGACCAGTGCAGTGCTGGTTACACAAGTGCAGCAGACTCTGGGAAAAAAACAGCGAAAGCTTTGATCCCTCACCTTTTCAACATCAAGCGATCCATGGAGGCAGGAACAATGTGAAATACAAAACGTATCATTATGAATATAAGACTTGAAATGACTAACATGCCAATTGACTAAGTGGGTGAGACTATGAGTCAGTCAGTGTGTCTGTGTGTGAAAGACGAGGGGAGAAGCGTGCGTCTGGCTCAGCGCTCAAGCGTGTGATTGAAACGCTTATCAAACTATGAATTTGTTTGCCCCCCCTCACCCCTCACCCCCACCCCTACCAGCACCTTCCCCCCCTTCGCTTCAGGCCGCCTCCACCAGGAGAGCACGGCACCCCAATTCTGTGTCGCTCTCCGCCAATCAGATCGGCCGCGCGCTCCTGTAGTAACCATGGTGCCCACATAGGGGCTCACCATGTCGCCATGGAAACTGCATCTGTTTACAACAGTGTGAAAGAAGAAGACGAGGGAAATACAGGCTGCACACACACACACACAGACACATATGGGGGAACTACCACCATGCAGGGCTGTTTCAGGGCTGCATGATGTTCACATAATACTTTTTAGCTTTTTTTTTATTTTTATGGCTTTTCAATGAGCCGTTAAAGTGAAGCTTGATGCTGATGACAGGCACAGCAGGTGGCTTTTACACCAAGAATGATTAGTGCTTTTATAGAGCTATTAATCAGGGAGCTGAGGAGAGAAATCATCACTCATATTCTGCGCTCAGGGAGCTGTTAGAGAGATTTCAGTCTGAACAACGGCACTGTTTTCTCCATGCCATCCTTGATTTATCATGTATTTTTGTTTTGCTAGAAAGGTCAGAGAAGTCAAATTTTTTTATAGACTTCTACGACCATAATCCTCTTATAAACTCAACTAAGGTTATTCAATTTAACAACTTTTTTTTCACGCTTATATAAGTTCTGATGGGCACTAATTGTTTTAATCCCGCCAGAAAACTGCTAATCACTGCAAATGAGTTCCTTCGACGCCGGCCATCTGTGTCTCCATGGATGTTCAGTTTCTAACGGGAACTTTATCACCAGGTCCATTAAGTACAGACTGGTCTTACAAGTTTAGAGGAGATGGAAATCTTTAAAAATATGTGTCACACTGAGAGCAACACTGTTACAGCAGGAGAGAGTTTCACCCAGAGAGGTACAACATATACAGTTTAAAGAGGAGGAGCAGGGCTGTATGTAATTGTATATTGTGCACACATTAATTAATCACCATGTGTGTTCAAGGAAAGTGAACAATGCTGCTGCAGCTGTACAGGATGTGTGTAGTTGAATCAACTGTTGGTTACAATCAACTCACAACAGGTTGAGACTTAAAACTAAATGATTTCTTAAGAGTGAAGTGGTGAAAAGACACCAGCTGTGTGTGTGTGTGTGTGTGTGTGTGTGTGTGTGTGTGTGTGTGTGTGTGTGTGTGTGTGTGTGTGTGTGTGTGTGTGTGTGTGTGTGTGTGTGTGTGTGTGTTTATTTTTAATTACACTGTGTGATGTTCTATAGGTAACTAAATGATCAAATGTCTCTTATTTTTCAGATCATCGCATTTGATGAGCTTCGCACAGACTTCAAAAACCCCATTGATCAGAGCAATCCCACCAGAGCGGTAAGAGCCGTGCTGCTCCACTTCTCTCAAGAACGACCAAACCCCACGCGTGCACTGCACACACAGAAATCCCTTCTTTTCAGCTTCAAGAAAAACATGTCAGTGGTTGACACAGAGGCTGAGAACAAATGGAGGGTTTCAATACATAAAAAAACACAAGGTTGCATATGACCATGAATTCAGCAGGCAGAGTTACACAATATTAAACCAGAGTTCATGAACTCCTCACAGTCAGCCAGATCTTAAAATAAATCACATCTACATGAACAAAACTCACAGTATACTGTTATCTAATCCCTGTAATCATCAGGAAAAACAAGCAGAATTTTATGTAAATGGCTCTTCTGTAATTTTGGATTCAGGTGGAGACCTTTCAGATGTTCTACTTTAAAAACACATTCAGCTACATTTTGCCTATCCATTCATTTTTAAACATCAAAATATTTGACAAAATAATTGCTACAAATCTGAGCTCCCAGGTGATTGCAGCAGTGGCACCCGGGCAGCGGTTTGCCTTGAACACTCATTTGCATGCAGATTGAAGCAATCAACCTTTCTACAAAGACATCGGCTCGTTGGCTTAATCAGTTAAAGAGACTGATGCAAATGAAGCCGCTGTTTACACAGTGAAATACGGTGCTGTTGCCACAATGAAGGTACAAGGCTTCACCTCAATGTAACAACAGGCGTATCCACTTGAACCACACTGGAATATTTAATCCATCCTGTCATATGACAGAATAAGAAATGACCGAAAGCAAGTGCAAGAATTTGTCTTTCTGCTTTCTGCTTTCTGCTTTCTGCTCGTATTCAGTAGTTGTACCTTTTATCCAGTTGGATAAAAAAAACATTACCATGAGTCAGATATTCATTTAGCAAGTTAACAGCAGATGCAAATGTCTTTTTCACAAGTTAGCTAGTGTTCTGGCAGACGGCTGCATCTGAACAGCAAAGCGAGAGTGATGAGGAGTGGGAGAGGAAACAGACTGGAGGAGTGTGGAGGCGTGCAGAGCTACAGGGGGTGGACACAAAGACTGCAACACCTGTAAAAAAACACAGAGCAATCAAATACAGCAGCTCCGACAAAAACACTGCTCTGACTGTGCAGTTCAAAGCGGATGTGTTAGTTGTGGCCTATTGTTCCTCCTCAGATGAAGGTGCAGACGTGGTGCCTGACGAAGCATCTTCATCTGACGTTGAAGACGACAAGCGTCACGATGACAGAACTGTTTGTATCGAGGCTGTTGAACCGGCTTGCATCACGCCGTACAGGTGTTTTTCCAATCAATAGCAGACAACCTACACTTGTCATCGTGACTGATGTCAGAGTGTCAGAGGAGCTCAGGAATAACATGATCTGCCAGGATGTGAGGCCACAAGGCTCCCCTAAAATCAATACACTACAAAACATGAGGACTCACACACAACACAACACAACAGGCTAAGAAAATAAACATTTTTTTCTCATGTCAGCGAAGAAAAACATGTTTTCACTCAACACACACAAAAAAGACTGTAAATATCACACTAGCACAAATTGGAAGAGACTTAACATGTGTTTCCAAATCAGGTTTCTGTACGTCCATGAATCACAGTTACAGTCTCAAAGGGAGACATATCGTCATTGTATGAAACACATTGTATGTTTGGCTGGACGACAGAAAGTGGCTGTAATGCAGAGTGATTTCCTCTTGAAATGCCTTTAAAGATTAATCACTCCATGAACAGCGGAGCCATGTGGAGAGGGCCCTCTGCATTACTAATCAAACTACACAACTGACAAAACACATTTCCCTGCATTTGTCGCTCTTTTATTTGTTCTGCTTATTGTGAAATGTTTCCTCTGCCTTGAATCAACGTCTTCACTAACTCCTCTTGCTGGAACAATTAAATATTCAGAGTGAACTGGACGACCTGAGACAAATTGGGACACCTCAGGGAGGCTCCAGGCTGTGAAATCTAAGCAGATTTACAGCAGAAAAAAACAATTTATATGTGCAATAGCAAACCAGAGGGTGAACATAATAGTTGCTTGGCTGGCAGGCCCAGGCCAGCGCAGCGCTGTTTACATTGTAAAGCTCAGTGTTGTTGAGGGATGTGGTGCACAAAATGAGCAGAAAAGAACAAACTGCAAATAAACAGTGAGGCTGAAGAGAGAGAGAGAGAGAGAAATTCAGGGCAAAATCCAGTTTCAGGTCATCATGGGAGTTTGAATTTATGGCCACAGATTCATAAGAGGTGTTAGAGGCCTCAATACTGGAAGCTACGACTGTGTAATTAAGACAGATGCCGCAATACATCAAATAAACGAGTATGAGAGTGTGTTCTGTCGAGGCCTCAATAAATACACAGGAGACGCACAACACTGTGGCGTATACAGCCTGAGATATACAGCACGCCGCCCGCCTTGTGTGTTTGTCTCACAGAATAAATGAGGCAAACAAATGTCTGACTATCGGTCCCCTTTGTTTACCTGCTCTGTCACCAGTCTGGTGATGCAAACAGATCCATCTAAGCAAATAAACTGCAGCAGAACATCTCATTTCCCTGTGCCAGCTAATCAATGGCCACCTGAATAAAACGTCACGGCGAGAGGCCCCCAGCTGCTGGATTGGCAAATGCAGGAGAAGATGGATGAGTTTCATTTCTAAAATTGATAATTGAGGCCTCTCCTATGACTCACGGGAGACTCGGAGCCTTTAGGTTACAAGACAAACATCGCTGTCAGTGCTTCAAACATGGCTGCTGTGTTTTTGTGATGATGAATAGTCTCAGTCAGTTTGAGTTCCTTTACACGCCGTTTACTTTTGCTCTTAGCTTGATGAAAAATGAGTACTGGAAATAATGGAAAATAAGGGAGTTTAGGATAAAAAATCTATTTGGTTTGTAACTCAATTGTTATTTATACATTTGTATTACTTGTTATGTCTGTTCTTTGTATTAATGGTGGGTGAGGTGGAGGAGTTTGACATGCACAAAGAGAATCAAATATGTTGTACAGATGGATGTATCTTCAGCAGACACATCGTTTATATTTAAACAGGAACTCCTACAGTATGAATGTGAAAGTTTCCCATTTTATCAACATAAATGTGTAAAACTTTGACAGCTGCAATCTTTCACAACAAAATTTCTAAAAACATTTCTGCCCCGACATTTTTTATTTTGTTATTGTCCTGTCAAAGAAAGAAAAAAAGCGATGAAAACCGAGGTGCGCTTTTAATCAGCCTGTCTTTGTGTCTGCTCCACAGAGGGAAAGGATCCTCAACATTGAAAGAATCTGCAACCTGCTTCGCAGAGTGAGTAATAGCTGTTTTTCACCTGCTGCTGCTGGTGGATGACTAAAACAGAGCGGCCTCAGACAGCCATGACCATTTGTCCCTCTAACCATTGTGACGCACACTGATTCATTTCACATGTAGCACATCCCCACGGTCGCCATCGGCGCTCTGCAGACACACACACACACACACAGCAGTGGAGAACATAGTGTTATAGGTTTCTTTTTTTGCCTGTTGTGATTTCTTTACACACTTCAGGGCTTTCACAAAGGAGGATTCAAGGTAACTAGAAGCTGTCGTGCTATGGAGGCCATTTTGAATCTGTACATTTCTGTCCATAAATAAAATGAACACAATACAATTTTTAATTGATCAGAGAAAGTAAAAATAACTGTACAATCCGGTTCCATTTATTTATGCACAGATGCTTTCATGATTAGACAATGTGTTTCAGATCAATGATTACTCATTTAAAGATAGTCGCCTTGGGAGTAACGTCCATTAGGTTCAGGGAGAAAATTATTAGTTTTACGTGTGTGATGCTAAAAATGTTTGCAATTGACTGTTTGATTTATTGATTCATTATTTCCCACAGTGCTACACTTAAGTGCCACTAAGCCATACCCACTCCATCACCATATAATTGAAGAAGAAATTAGATGATACACATTTTTCAATATCATTTATGCAAATATAGTTTAATTGCAGAAACAAATATTTTATGATTAATTTTCAAATAGGAAAGTGATCAATCTCTTCTAGTAATCATGTTAGATTGCAATTTTATTATTACTTCATTATTCAGTATGTCATTGTGTTCATGCCAGTTCCAGCGCACAGAGTTATTCAACACTTTCCAATTAAAGGGAGAAGTATTTCCACAACATTGTCTGTCAGAAGCTCTGCTAACAGTGGGTTAGAGTAGCGTAAATTGCATCACTTTATTGTATTTATTTGTGTATATTAATCTGTATTATTTTTTTCAGTTATATGCAGTTTGTGTATGACCACTTGTCATGTGTCAGGGGTCACCCGAAGAAATTATTACAGTTATCATCGAATTTAGACATTTTTGTGTCTTTCAGCTCATTGTTTTGGTTTTACAGCGAACAGTTTTATTGTATTTACTTCCATTCTGCACTGCAGTATACTGTAAGCAGCAGCTGTTAGCCTGATGACAACCTGAACAGCTGCATCAGCTGTACACACTCTTGTCATTATTCACTTGGATAAATCATATAATGACATCTCCATTTTTATCTCAGTCACTTTTACAGCCAGGGAAACAGTTTTGATGACTACAACGTCTGATCGTTTCGATTTATATGTAATTTTCAGCCATCTAATAACCAGACTTTCTGTGTGTGTGTGTGTTGCGGTCAGTTGGTGGTACCAGAGTACTCCATCCACGGGCTCTTCTGCTTGATGTTCATGTGCGCTGGAGAGTGGGTCACACTCGGCCTGAATATCCCACTGCTCTTCTACCACCTGTGGAGGTACAGTACAGTCTTTTCTTTTCTGTTCTTTTATGGAATAGGATACTAGGATTAAATCGTAACAGGATTGCAAGAAAAATCTTTGAGTGGGACACTCTGACTAATGGGGCATGGGATAGGGACATAGTATATGACATCTTGCTGAGAGCTGTTGAGATTAAAGCAGAAGTGAGTGATCCGGTCGTTTTCGCTAATGCTGCGTTCCAGGCAGGCTTTTGAAATCGTAAATTACAGCTTCAAGTCACAACTTACGACTTTGTAGCGTTCCAGGCAACCCACTCGTGTTTTTCCGACCTGTTTTACCGGTGAAAGTCACTATAACGGCCACTCGTAACTTCCGACCGGTGAACTCGTACCAGATCGAACTGGTACCACTTCACGGTCGGAAAAATACAAGTTTCCTTGAACGCACCATAACAGTCCTCGTCGCTACGTCACCACATTCACGGCGTTCCTTGGCTGCACACACAGCCCTGCATGCCGTTCTCTCTCCTCATTGGATAAAAACTGTAGGATACGATAAATGTTTTCTCTTCGGCTCAGAGCAGAGCAGAGGGACTGACAGACCCGTGTTTCAGTCCAAACACACTATGTAAGTGATTGCTGTCGGAAGATATAACTATTTAAGACTTATATTAACACAAATATATCACTCACTTCTGCTTTAATGTATTAAAAGAAATTATTTTTCAACAAAGTAAAGATATATGGGCATTAGATACTTGGGGTAAACCAAAACTGCGTACTTACTGTGAAATAAAACAGGTATTTGGCCCAGAAAACTATGTTTTGTATAATTTGTCTAAAAAGAAAAGATCCCTGTGTGCTCAATTGAGAGCTGGTATTCTTGGTCTTCATATCGAGACAGGCAGATATGTTGGCACAGCAGAAGACGATAGAATTTGTAATTTATGTGACATCCAAGAGGTGGAGAATGAAATTCATTTTGTGTTCTACTGTCCTTTCTATGACTCTATAAGACAAAAATTGTTTAGTAAAGTAGATCCAAATAACGAATTTGTGTGGTTAGACGATGCTGAGAAGCTAAAACTTCTTTTTCATTTGAATATTTTTGCATTTTCTTTATTTCTTGAAAAGGCTTGGGCAATGAGACAAATAGCAACATATAGTTGAGTACTGAAAGTGATCTTAAGTTGTTTTTTTATGTCACACCTGTGTGGCAGGTAACACCAACAGGAAGGACTGTCTAGTCTTTGTTTTTGTATTTGTTATTGTGTCTTGTAATCTCATATGGGATGGGCCACAGTGGTGGCATGACATGAAAATAAAAAATTCATTCATTCATTCATTCATTCATTCTTTTAGGTTTTTCCACCGGCCAGCCGACGGGTCAGAGGTCATGTATGATCCTGTCAGTGTGATGAACGCCGACATTCTCAACTATTGCCAGAAGGAGTCCTGGTGTAAGCTGGGCTTTTATCTGCTCTCGTTCTTCTACTATCTTTACAGGTAAGTATCAATTCACCAAATCTTCAGATCCAATGTAACTTGGAGCAGCACAATTACTCTTTTCTCTTTATTTTACTTTTTTTCATCTGGTGCCACCGTCTATTTCCTGCTGAAGTATGGTCTATGCCTTGGTGAGCTTCTAACAAACAGGAGCTCTGGGGGAACAGAAAAAAAGGAAATGTGTGTAAGACAGACCCAGAGGAATGAATGGAGACATCAACTCTTCCTCTCTCCATGTATCATTCCCATCACCGGCTTGGGTTTTCAACAATCTGACTTGGGACAAAACAAGAAGACCAATCTGAGTGATAATGTGAATGTACAGGTGTTGGTCGGTGCTGTCGGGAGGACGGACATTTTGAAAGTTTTGAAAGACAGAAATGAAGCAGAAAGAGGATGTTTGTGTTGCCTTTGACCCATTATATGATTTAACAATATGAAGGGCTGGAGTTTTCCAATGCTGCTCTTACTAATCCAGTCGCTCAACTCACTGTGAACCTCCAAACTCTTAGGGACTGGAAAATGAAATAATACGTCTGTATTCTTTGAGTTTTTAAAATGCTCACAAAGCAGAACTGTTTTGGTTTTATTCCGTGTATTTAAGCTAATAGACACCTCTGATATGAGACTGCTTAGATCCTGTTACAGGTACAATGAACTGTAAAATAAAATAAAATAAACAGGTAATAGGCCTATATATCGTGCAGGAGAACTGTAAAGCACTGTAAGAAACACAGAAGGTCAAAAAAGGAAACAAAAGACTGGTGTGTGCACTCACATGTTGAACTAGGATGAAGATAAAAGCATAGTTTACTAATGACGGCCTCTGCCCAAAGTCAAACTGAAACAACAAGGAATTAATCATAGGTTTGACTTTACGAGTCAGTGCTTGTAATGTGCATTCAACATGAGGATGTCCATAGTTGTAAGGACGTATTTTATTCTACATTCTAAGTTCATGCTTTCCAAAGAGCTTCATGCTCTGACATATAATGCCAAAAGTTTATATCTGAAAAACATTGTGCCAAATTTCAGTTTGAAGAAGTGAAAATAAAAATGATGAGGCTGGGAAGAGTGCCTGCGGTATCTTCATCTGCACACCGTGGCATTGTGAGGCCCTGTCTTCTTCATTTTCACTTTTTCACACATTTAGTTTGCCAAAATGTTTTTTTTTTTTTTACTTGAAAAAATAGAAAAAAATAGTTCTGTTGTATTTTTTTTTGTGTGTGTGCAGGGAGCGCCTTATTCCTATTTCCAGTGAAGTTTACTCTTAGTCATCTGCATTTATACTATAGTCATTTTAGCACAGCAACTTTTGTCTATGATATGAGGTAGAATGTAGAAATCTCATGTACAAAAAGCAATTAAAAACAGCAAACTAGCAATGTAATATGATCCATGAGACATATCGATGCAGTGTTAAGTGTATGTATTAACAATGAATTGGACACAAGTGAACAAGTGTAAAGCCAGTGAAGTCATCTCAATACATCTACAATCAAATGTCACAGTTTTAAAGGGCGTGTGTCAGATGTTAATGACCGAGATTTGTAAACGGCAAAGCCTTTCCTCCGCTGGTGCTGCCTTTGCTATCATGTGTTCATAAGTTTGATGATAAGTGATAAGTGATGACAACTGCTGGACTCACATAGGAAACGAATGTGTTGATTACAACCTGTTTCCATTCATATCAAAAGATTTACCATCAAGACATGAGTTTACATGAAGCTTCAACTGTTACATCTCTGACATCTGTCAGTGCTTCCTGCTATCCCCAACCAGACTGTCTCACTCAGGCCTGAGCTCGTCTGGATCTAATGAAGAAATCTTTAATAATAAAGCATCGGAAACGATTGTTTCCTATTTATGCAGTTTCACTAAATGTTACTCCAACAGGAGTCAGTTGTGGAGACCATTTACAGAAGTGGAATAAAACACATTTGCTGCGTGAGTTTTAATGTCACAGCACAGTGTATCTGGTACTGACTCAAAAAAAAAAAAAAAGACTACAGTGCCCACGCTTATAATGAAGGAACATGTCACCAGGTGCAACGCTGCGGCACATGTAGTTTTTTATAGATTCTGAAAAACAGTGGAGCTCTATGGCACAGAGGAAGAAGCTACATCTGTCTTCCTCTACACAGGCAATAGTAAAAAATACATTTCATCTGTTGAAAGTTTAAATATAAAGCTAAGTGTCATACAAAAAAGTGAAGCCTACGTACATGATTCATACAAAATTAAGGTCTAAATATCCTGACTGATTCATAGGGTATATTTCAAATGTTTTACATTTCAGGAAACTTAATTTATTTTACAAAATTGAAATGTCATGTAGCTTCACTGCTGAATATTCTTCATGCTTAAGCTGCAGCAGTGGTTGTTCTGGTTTGATCAGGATGTCAAATCATATCAATACAGTATGTGACAGGAAAATGGAAAGCTACCAATTTAGGAAGCTCTGTAATAGAGCTACTAGACCAGATACACATATACACACACACACACACACACACACACACACACACACACACACACACACACACACACACACACACACACACACACACACACACACACACACACACACACACACACACACATGCCTCTTGTGTCATTCACAATCCATTTCATATCAGTGGAGTACAAATGAAGGGTTGGAGGAAGCAACTTCGACTGGCTGTAACGTTGATAGTCTGTCAGTGGTAATAAAAGACAAAGTAGGCAGTACATGTTGTGCCAAATGATGTTCATATGAATGTAATCACAGGACACCGAGACCTCAAAACTCTGCCAACAATGTGAGTGTGTTGAGTCTGGACAATCACTATAAAAGCACAGGAGCACGAGGAAGAGGAGGAGAAACACAGCTCGGGATGAATGTTCGTTCTGTAGTTGCTCTAAACAAAGCATTTTAGAAAATGGTATTGAAGTATATCTATTTGTATCTGTCTTTTATACATTTATCATTAATGTACGCTACAGTAAATTTGGTGGATTACTTTATATTTATTAGGTTACACGATAATGTACAGCGATTCACATGCCGTATTCTAATAAAACAGTAATACTTTAAAAAATTACCCTCTGCCAGTTTCTTATTTCCGGCCCATCTGTGAGGATGTGACACCACGATACCACCAGAGATGTGACTCTGAGGATGATGAGTGCAATAATTTGCAAGGACACCGAGCGTTGCATAGACTGTCACACGTCGAAGGCTGTGGAAAAACAGCTGCATATTTAGAAGTGGTTTCAGCGACACACAATTCAGACAACCTCTTATAAAGGCACAGAAATAACTGAATTTCAACAAGAAGAGCTGAACCGTTTAGAGGCAGCAGAGAGGGGATGAATGATAGCCTTTTATTAGTGTCTGTAACTCTAGAGCACTGCCACTTCAGTCTGTTAAAGGCAAAACTTGCATCAGATAGTGTGACCATGGCTGTAAATCATTTATAATTTTGTGATACTGACACTGAGAAATACAATTTGTTGACTTTTTTCCAGTTTTATAAAATTCTCTTTTCTGAAAGTTGAAGTATAGTTGAAGAATTTCTTGAGTAGAAATAAAATCCCAAACAGAACTAAAGAGGTTTAGTGTGAAAGTTAAACATTGGCTCAAGCAGCAGCAGAAATGTGAACATTAATTTCTCACAAGTCACATGTCAATACAGCACTTTATTAATGTTTAATGCTCACTTTAACTTGTGTTTTAATCTGAAATTTACAACTGTGTTTATTTATTCATGGTACAGTAC
Organism: Trachurus trachurus; assembly: GCF_905171665.1. NCBI lineage: Eukaryota > Metazoa > Chordata > Actinopteri > Carangiformes > Carangidae > Trachurus > Trachurus trachurus. The sequence continues at coordinate 11,275,557 of NC_139903.1, read as the reverse complement.
CTACAAGATTCACTGTATTATCCACTGTATTTGTATCATTGCATTTATTGTAGGCTATTCAGTATATTTTATTCTATTCCAAAGCCTGACCGGGGACAAAGACTGCAAATTAGCTGAAGCTAGACGTCTTATATATGAATCACATTTCCCCATTTTCTGTGGCAATGTTGTATGTTTTGTCCCTGTTAAATAAACATTAAAATAAAAGAAAATAGTCCTATATGCTCAGCCATAGTTTCCCCTTTGATACAAACAGGGAAAAGCCGAGCAGGAAATGCTGAGTGTGTCTCAGAGACTCTTTTGCAGGGTATTTGAGGTTTGCCAGGTTATCACTTGTCTAAATAATGATTCAGACACAAAAACAGAGCAACGGCGAAGCTTCGAGCAGCCGTTTTCCCCTCTGTTTGAAAAAGGACATATCATTCCCCGCTGTCACCATGGAAACTAAACTGTATCAGAGATTCCTGTTGACTCACTCGGAGGCTCTCACTCACTCAAAGCAGAAAAAAATCAGAAAAAAAAATCCAGTTCAAGTTGGTGGACATGCCCAGCAGCGCCGTTTCTCTGCACGGTAGCTATACGGCTTTTTAAATTCATATCATCTAGTTTCATGTATGTAGTCATGACAACCACAACCCCAATGACACCTCCTTATGCCAGGATACAGACACACACACACACACACACACACACACTCGAGCATGCACGCAAATTGCTCACTCACTCACAAACACATGCATCTGTTTCTTGCTCTGTCTCAGCCCACGGTTCACACTGTTTCACACTCATCATCATCCTGGGCTCTTCCTTTTTTTTTTTTTTTTATCAGCACCCTCCACCACCACCACCACCACCATAACTGTCTCAACTCCTTTCCCCCCTCTCTCTCTCTCTCTCTCTCTCTCTCTCTCTCCTACGTCCATGCTCTCAGAGAGGTGTTGCCATGGAAACTGGCTACAACTGATGGGACTGAAAACGTCACGAGTGGCATACACAATTAGCGAGTGCATGCTCATGCAGAGGTGCACACACACACACACACACACACACAGACACACACACACACACACACACACACACACACACACACACACACACACACACACACACGGACATACATTTTTCTCATTCATTATTATGCAAGGCACTTTGAGTTGTTCCATGTTATTATGGCTTCACAGACGCACATACGTACAGTGTATATAGGAAACCCATAGACAATCATAAAGGCTGTGCATAAGTAAACATGTAGGCCTAATCCAAGAGTCATGTTAAGTGGCAGAATGAATACCACAACAACAACAACAACAACAACAACAACAATGAGATAACATAACCAAAACTAAACAAAAACAGGGAATAAAAGGCATATTATTATTTTATAGCCTACATATTTTATACTCTCTGTCAATTACAAATAATAATCTTCTTTACTGTACAAATCAGATTTAGATGCTAAATTAATTTTTCTTTTTGGTTCTCCCCCATTTTGTCATAGCAAAATTGAGACATTGTGAGGTTTTTTTTTCTTCCATCTCACCAATAAAGGGGACCAGCTGTGCTCTTTTAGCAGTGGCTGTTGTGTCCAAGAAGGTGTCAAACCTGTTCACACTTGTGCTGCTATTTGGACTCTGGCTCGCTGGTCCAGACAGAGACAAGAGCGTGACTCACTCCGTCAGCTGCCACCTCAGCTTTAAAAATATCCATCTCTGTCATTTGCACCTCACTGTACAGTTCAATTTCAGTTCACGTCACGGTCTAATTTATAAAACAACATGACATTTCATTCATGAATTATTCTATGAAACTAATTTGAAAATGTGACCTTTGAAATGTGAATTTGTTTCAGTGAAAAACAGATCAGAGACATTATTAACTGTCAGACTTGTTTCAGACAATATGAGACAGGTACAACAGGAGAAATGAAGGTTGTTGATGGTCAAACTCTTGAGAAAGTTTCTCTCTCTTTTATAGATAGAGAATTATTCAGTTGTAATGGTCTCTTTTTTTAAAGATTGAAGAAGACAGGTCCGCTCAATTAATGTGAGAATTAAATTTTAAGATCAAATCACAGTATATTTTCTATGAATGAGGCCCTGGGGCTTTTATATCTGATGTTTCTGCTGTTCTTCTTTTGCTCTTGGTTAATGATCATGACAGTATCTAATTTTACTCGGACAAAAAAAAAAAGACACATTCAACAGAGTTCAAGAATATTCAAGCAGTTAAGTTATTTGCCTGGTGAACATGTGACGTCTGCTGCATGGTGTTTTTGTCCAAAATTCGAGGAGAGGTGTGTACAGAGGTGTTATCAGCAAAATGATCACAGCTCGCTGTGGAGGAATGCCTTTCTTCAGTTAGATATTTTCTTATGGCATTATTAAAACATTAGTGATTATATAAGAGCATAATAAAAACAGCTACTTTAGCAGTCTAATAAAGGACATACTGAAACAAAATGAAAAACAAACGGCACTTTAATCGTCACACAGGAGACATGTGAGTAGATATTCAAACTGTGGAAAACAACAAGCTTTCAATATTGATGAGACTGTGACTGGAGCGTTTTATTTCTGTACCCCTCCTCAAAAGATGTCTTATACAAATCAAACTGACTGCTGGAGAGCTTGTGGGAACAGGGATGCAAATCTGTCCCTCTGATTTTGTAGTTGTTCCTCTGTGGCTCAATTTTTGGGCTAAAATTGATTAATTCTGTCTAAACAAAACTGTTTTCATCTGATGTGTTTGATTAAATTGGAGAAATTATGTACACATGTAATATTTGTCAATGTAAGATTGTTGGTGGCTAGTTGAAAGGTTAAAAAAAACACCTCGATGACGAAAATATCGTTGTAATGAAAAGAATAACAACCAGAAACCGTGTGTAAAATACAAATCAGAGTCAGATTTTCATGTAGCTTTTTGTTCATTTCCTGTTTAAAATTCTGCTGCATATTATTTATATCAGCTTGCCTTGGGCTTCTATTTAAGTTTTTTGTTGTTGTTGGGTTTTTTTTTATATTGAATTTGACCTCAAATAAAGAAGAGTGTGGAGAATTTGTATGAACTTTTTATAAAAAATATATGGGTGCTGGGTGTGAAAAGTCTGAGAAAAATTGTATATCACATAAAAAATAAAAATAAATCAGTGTTAAATTATTAACCTACCCTCCTCCACTGTGATATCTTTTCATGGGTGCAATTCCCTGGTGGTGCCCCAGGTTAAAGTAATACAGTGAAGCAAATACATAAAATAGCATGAAATGAAAACACTCAAGTGAAGTAGAAAAACATCACAACATTACTAAAGTAGTTTAGTAAGTTAGTTACTGCACACCACTGGTTTGGACTGGAGAGTATGAATAAGAAATCATGATGTGATGTGATTAGTTTTACTGAATGACTAAAAAAAAAAGACGGAAAACTCTCCCTTGCACAGGAGGCACAAAATGAACAGGGAATGAAATAAGAAGCTTATGTATTAATTCAGCCCGAGTCCAGCCATGACATTATAAAAAGCCCATTCCTAATTAGCACTTAGCATATGAAAAACAACAGAAAATAGCCTGAGCTCTGTGTAGGCGAGGCCAGAGGCTATCTATACTGTAAATGGGTTTAAAAGGTGAAAAATGAAGGTGTGCGTCTACACACAGCTTTGTCCTCAGTATGCATGTGAGAGGAATATTAGTTGCAGTGTGAATGCAGGGTTACTTATAATTGAAAAGGGTAAACGGTGATGTACATTAGTGTTAGACACAGCTGCATTTCCTGCTGAGAGAACAAACATACTCCAGCATTAAAATGCCACATCAACCGAGCTGCTGTCTGTCACTCTGTTACTTCTCAGTTAGCACCTATTCAAAAAAAAAAAAAAAAAAAAACTGTCATCAGGATGATGCACTGGTACATTAACAATAAAACCACCTGTCACCTCACCTCCGCAGTGACTCAACCTGCTCAGAGGCACAACATTAAAAAAAGGAACATTGCTTTAAAGCTGATTGAAGCCATTTTTCAGAAGTGTCTGAATTCCATTGTACTAACATATTCAATGTACTTTTTGTTCCTTCTGAGCAATTTGGAGAAGAACATACTCAAAGCCAAAGTCTGACAGATGCCGAAAAAAGCCCAGAGGCTTGGTGAACATCTGCTATTAACAGCTATATGCTGCAAAGAGGATCCATTTAAAGAGGACGATGATAACAGGTTGGAAAAGGTTTTTAAAAACTAACCCAGCTATTAGCTGATATCTCTGCAGGCTAATAGCTGCTCTGGTCTTTCAGCTGTCCATCACACTCACAAATAGTCTCAAATTGATTCATATCTTCACACAATGTAAAAAGTTTTGCACATGTATAATGCAAAGCACTGACACTTAAGCTCCTTCATATTGAGAGAATATAAAATTGTCTTTTCCACAGGCTTAAACATTCACAATAAGTGCAATGAAGGTGCTGTTTTTATCTGTTTATTTCAAACGCGCTTCAACAGGTAACAATTCACCTCACAAAAATACACTGTAAAAAAAACATGGCAAAATGATGCGATGCAGTCTTAAAAGGCGATTAAAAAGGCACAGATTTTCACCATTTTGTTCAGTTTTTTGGATTTATGTTTATGTTAAGGACAGAATAGGAATGTTTTTAAAAAAATGTTCCCCTCATCTTGTTCTTACAGTAATATGGGAAGGCTGACAGTTTTAGCCTTATGTGCTGGAAACGAACAAGAAATGTGTAATGCACTGACTTTACACTGACTTTATCTGTAGCATATCAGATTGACGTGAAGTTCAAAGGTCAAAATTTAAGGAATTTGAAGTAGTGATCCGTCATTCTGTAATAAATGAAGGCTGATGATTCAAAACAGCAGCTCCCTGCAGATTCCCCCCGTAGCAGCACCGGTTACAACTTGTGTCCCATGTAAATGAAAATCGATTCACATCTCAAGTTTTTTGCTGGGTTTGTGTGGATGTCCAGAGTCAGGAGGGTACTGCGTGACAGTTTTGGTCCTGTTCAACCCACCTGCTTTGTTTTTTTCAGTATATATAAGGGAAGATCCTGTAGGGGACGCGCCGACAGTAGGTGTCCCATGCTAGTCCGTATTTAGCCCTGCACTGTCTCTCGTCACGAGCCTCTCTGTGAATCAGCAGCACGGTGAAGTAGGTGACGTAAAAGTAAGGCAGCAGATGTGAGAATCCTAAAGAAAAAAACAACAACATAATATCAAAGACAATATCAGACTGATGAAATAAAACCTTTCAAATGATCATCAAAACAGAGGGAAAGTAATGCGAGTACATCCTCCTCTGCATTTTTAAATTACAGTCTGTATCATACAGTGAATAGCAGCTTGATTAAGCTCATGCCAGACTGGTCTCACTGGTCATTTTTTGAGGCTGCGCTAACCTGTACAGCAAATATCTGCATGCGTTAACACTGCTACTTTTCTGCCAGTGAAGCTTTCATATGTCTGGAAAATGCATTTCTTTTTTGGAGTGCATAATTTAGCAGCTGATGACTTTTGCCGCAGCAATTAAGGCAGAAACAGCTGTACATCTCAATTACAAAGGCGGCTACACGAGTAAGTCACGTAAATCTGAATACCAATGAGCTCTATGTGTCAGCTGTAACAAAAAGTCTGACAGTCACCATTTTTAGGAGGGATTCATGGGAAAATGAGGCAGTTTACAGGGGAACAAAGACAGATTGTTGCAGCCTTCATTTATTTTGCACAAGTATTAAACAGTATAATTACGTTATGAGGACAGGAAGGAAATCTGGGGGAAAAATTACAATAGCAATGGTCCCTTTCAAACAGGACCTTTCATACAACCACTATGTGATTGGATACGGTATATTTAAACAGGTGTGCAAATATTTTTCCACATCATTTATTAAAAACACCCACAAATCTGTCTGTTTTAATGATAAATGTGACTTCATATGATTAATTAATCCATGTTTTCTAATAAAAACTCTCCAGGTTGGTGTTACGTCTGTGTGTTTGCAAAATGAGCAAATGATGCTGAGGGTTTTTAGGATGTCTTACCACATGGCAGGGACCACGCCAGCGCCATGAGGAGGTCACCGAGGTAATTGGGATGACGAACGAGACCCCACCAGCCAGACACCAGCAGCCGTTTCCCTGTCGCTGTAGCGATGGTCTCCAGTCCTGTAAGGAAGTAAAGGAGAATGAAGACGTTTCTGAATAAAATTCCTCCTTCACTCCACTTCTCCCTCTCCACTCTGAGGCAAAGAGGACATTAATTTAATCTCTTCGTTATATATGCAGCGTGACTTGAGAGACATTATTAGAAATAAGCTGTGTTAAGAGTGAAACTGAGTGTATATTGAGAGAAAATTAGAAAAGTAACTGACTTGCAACGCTTGGATGTGAAGGGTCTCGTCTGAATTGATTCTTCTGTGAGTTGGATTTTCTGAAAATATAATATCCAATACCTGATGACAAAGAGAAAAAAATGTTGACGCCACCTTAGTTAAGCACGAAAAACAACATTTTACAGCCTTAGTAAAGGGATAGTTCACTCAAAATTGAAATTTTCTCTCTCATTATCTACTCACCCTCATGTCAACTAAGGGCTGGGAGAAGTTTCAGAGTCCTCCGTGCCTTCTCTGAGTTACAGCGGGGCTCCGTGCAGCACTGCATGTCCATATGACGGTTGCGAACGGGGCTCACTTTTCTTCGTCCAAAAAGACACACCAAAAAACATCCAAATACCTCCATAGTGCTCGTCTGTAACGTCCCTCTTGTATTGAAGCCCCAACATGAGAAATTGTTCCGAAAAAGATTAAATAAGTCTATATTTTAAGCTTGTTTGTAGCGGAAGCTCCCAGTGTTGTTCTGCCGGAATCTCGCGCGATTTGTGGAGCCGTGAACTGGGTGTCAATGCAAATCGCGCGAGTTTTGCACTGACACAGGCAAAGCAGTGAACTGAGACACTGGGAGCTTCCGCTACAAACAAGCTTAAAATATAGACTTATTTAATTTCTTTCGGAACAATTTCTCATGTTGGGGCTTCAATACAAGAGGGACATTACAGACGAGCACTATGGAGGTATTTGGATGTTTTTTGGTGTGTCTTTTTGGACGAAGAAAAGTGAGCCCCGTTCGCAACCGTCATATGGACATGCAGTGCTGCGCCGAGCCCCCCTTCAACTCCAAAAAGGCACGGGTGACTCTGAAACTTCTCCCAACCCTTAGTCGACATGAGGGTGAGTAGATAATGAGTGAAATTTCAATTTTGAGTGAACTATCCCTTTAAATACAGCTGACACACGGTTACCATTTAGTGTGATAATCACTGCAGCTCCAAGTGAGCTTAGGGCCTGTGGGTGCACGACCAGGAAGGCTGCCTGAAGGCCGTACGTGAAGGGGACCCAGGCCAGGTCCCCAAAGACCAACATGAAGCCAAAACCATCGTGCACAATGTCCATGGTTGTCAGAACAGCTTCCTGTTACAACACAAGGAGGAAACCTGGGATTAACTCTGGAGCTGTTCTGGAGCTCGGTTCTTTTATTATTCTTATTAATTTTGACATAAGATTTGAGGTGTGACCCTGCCGACCCCTCACCTCATTCCACAGAGCGTCTGCCACGTACAGCAGCTGGAAACTGTTGACCAGTATCATGGCCAGAGAGGGGGAACCCCGAAGCTCCACCTCTTTCATCAGCATGCCCAAGTTTATGACCACCTGAAGGAAAAGGTCATATTGATCATCATCACAGACAACCTCACTGTAAATGGTGAATGGACAGGGTTTATAGAGCACTCTCATAGTCTTAAAGGGATAGTTCAACATTTTGGGATTTCTTGGTTTCCCTCATCAAACTCATCAAATACACAATCCAACAACTCCAAAAACACTCTGGTGGACAAGTTGTGACCTGCACATTCACCACGCTATGAGATAATAACGCAACATTATGAGACAGAGTTGTTTTTGAGGTAAAGTCATGCAAACCACTGATGCGTTCCCGTCGAGGGCAGTTTTACAGAAAGCAGTCTCTGCATTTACCTCTAAAACAACTCCGTCTCGTAACGTTCTGTTATTATCTCATAGCGTGGTGAATGTGCAGGTCACAACTTGTCCACCAGAGCGTTTTGGAGTTGTTGGATTGTGCATTTGAAGAGTTTGATGAGGGAAACCAAGAAATCCCATGAGCCTCCGTAGCGTAGCTCTGAGCAGCTCGCGGCTCTGCTCCGCCGTTCTAAAAATAGCTTGCACCGACAAAGGTAACAAACCTACTCCTAAAACTATAGGGATTATGGCAATGGGACAATTTGCCAAAATGTTGAACTATCCCTTTAAAGACCACTCCTACCATACACTCACATTCACACACCACTGATACGTTGGGGATAATTTTGTGTTCAGTGTCTTGCCCAAGGACTCTTCGACATGTGGACTACTAATGACCTTCTAATTAGTGGAGAACCCCTGAGCCACAGGGTGAGGACATTCGGAGCTACAAACAGTAGTCGCCTCTCAGGTGAAACTTCCCTATAAATATTCATAAAGCAAGTCATGACAAACACACATCTTTGTCTTTTCTAAAAGTTTTGTAAATAAAACATTTACATGTGAGATGAGATAGCACAGAGTGTGAGTAAATTCTGTTAATTAATCTATAAATTGTTTAAGTGATCAATCACTGTAACTGTAGTGGTCTTCCATGTTCTTATTTTCCTCCAAAACCAAACTGCTAAAGCTGCAGCAGTATCATCCTGACACCAGGAATCTCAGTGACAGTGCTCATTCCACTGAATAAAACATTTTCTGCAAAAAACTTTTTTCTATTTACATTAAGTTTCACCCATATGCTGCAATGAAAATGTAATTTTATTGATTACTATCATCTGGACTGGTTGCTGTGGAAATGGATGGATACTCATGTTTAAGTCACTGCATTGTGAAATGTTGTATTTCATTATGTTTGAATGAAGAAGTAGTTTTGTCTGCGCAGGGCGACATGATGCTGCTGAAAAGGTTGTTTCACACATTCATTAACATCTGAATAGATGATAAATCTATACGTACTAGACTATGAATATTTCAAGAACCAGCCTGTAACTCAAAACTGTGCTCTTGTGCAGCATGAGGTTGATTTATATTCATCCAAGAAATTGTATTAGGCGCACTTTGTCATAATTTTCATGCAATCCATTAAACAAAATTTGGGCCTGTGAAAAGCCCTTCAAATGTAGCTGCAACTGTAAGACGCTGAATGTTACAAGAAAATAGGTTTAACATGCAAAAGGAAATGAAAATCTCCCACACACTGTCTGCGGCCAGTTGGTGGAAGCTTTTTCTGTCCTCTCCTACGCTCATGGCTTTAAAGCTTTCAGATGTACAAAGGTTTTACTGTTTACACTGTAAATACAGAGAAACAAATAATACTTGCAATACAGGACTCATTACATTTCCATGCATGACTCAGCCCTTTTACTGTCAATCTTGTTTTTTTGCGACTAGGGAAGACAAAGACAGCCTTGCCGTTATTCTTATTTAAATTCTTACTTCTAACTCTAATTGGAAAATCTATTTTCTGTCTTATTCGGCGCGATGACTCAGACAGAGGCTGATGGTGTGCAGCCCGGTCGTCCAACAAATCTCTCACTGTGTCAGGTCATCAGGGAGAAAACCCTCTGATTCTGACTGTGTCAAATTATAGTGGACGACCAGAGGAGAACAACATTGCCACCTGTTGGTCTTAATGGGTTTCATATCAGTGGTAATTAATGTCTGCAATTATGTATCTTAATTATTCTGACTTATAAATAAGGCTAAATATTACAACAGTTTTTTAATTTAAGCAGTACACTCCAAACATTACCACAATGTTAGATATAGAGTAGTTTTATAACAACTTTTTTTTAAAAGTCAGAGAGAATGACAGCTGATCGATCAATCAATACATTTTCTGTATAAAATATAAATGTGTTGGAGGGAATTCAATAAAACCACTCTTGGCATTTGGACAACAAAGTTTTCCAATTTTCACCTTCAGAATCCAGAGTACAGTGGATATGAACCTATCACCAGAAATATTAATCAATGCCTGGACTTCAAATTGATCAGTTCACTCACCCAACCAATCAGACCTGGTCTGAGCTCGCAGAAATATTTGAGGTCGAAGTTTCCGATGCGTGGATTTAACTCTCGTCCGATGAAGAAGTCATAGAGGGGATTTCCTAAACAGAGCAGTGGGATGAATGTTAATAGAAACAACACACAGAAGGATTTGAAATGCAGTTTAATTCTGCTCTTGGATCATCTGCAGGTAAATAATGTGAATAGAAAAAGTAATTAACTCTTAAGCATCAAGTCAGTGACTTTGTTCCCTAAACTAATAATGGATTAATCATCAATCAGCTAAACCCTGCACTAAAAGGTGCTTTGAGCTAAATGCAAACACCAGAGAAAATGATCATGATGCTAGCCAGCTGATGGTTCCCTATTAAAATTATTTCCATGTTCACCACTATTCATTTAGCTTTTTATCATTCCAACCTTTGCTTACATACTCACATTAGCATTTGCATTAGTTTAGCCCCTGAATTATTCTATTCATTTGTGTATCTGTCTATTTTATGTGTTCAGTTATTTCTGTTTCTGGTAACTTAGTGAAAAAAAGAGTATTTTATTCTTTTTAAGTTTGACAGCACAGCAAACGCTCGGCTTACTTGAAAGAGACTGTACACTTTATGCCTCATGCCCGCAGGCTCATGTGGAGCTTGGCTGCTGAATACTCACCCATAGGAATACCAAAAACCTCAACAAACAATAAAACAGGCCTACAGACGCTCAGTACATGACCGGCAGCTTTTTTTAAACAGTAGTTTAGGGTGGTGGATTCTTCCTTTAATGATGAGGCTCAACTCTCACCTGTGTTGCCCCCCAAAGCGAGAGCATGGGAAGGCGCCCAGAAGGAGCGGATGTAGAGGTAGATGGAGAGCAGGAACGACCCTGCTATTGCACACACTGCCAGAGGCACCAGCAGCTCAAACAGATACCCCAGAGGAGCCCCGAGCCCCAGCAACAGCATCAGCAGCACACCAGTGATGCACAGGCCATGAAAACCTGAGAGAGAGAAACAAACAAAACTAAATATTTTAGCCTGGGGCAGAAAGATATGTAGACTGACAGAGGTTGGAATAAAAAAAAAGAAAAAAAAGAAAACAGGTAAAAGTTGAAACGTGGGACTTCAGTGTGTAACTTCAGTAAACTTTAGCTCAAGGTCAGAGTGGGCAGAGAGAGCTGAGACAGAGAGAAACATCCTTTTGAATCTCCCTCAAAATAAAATGTAACAGTGAAAGTGAATTTTATAAGAGTGAAGCTTTAAAAAAGTGAAGAAAGCATTTACACATTTACACTGTAAAACAATGCTTAACTGTATAATATTACTTTATCACGACTTTACTATAAACCATTTCATAACTTTACTATAAACCATGTTGCGACTCTACTATAAACCATTTCACACACCAGTTATGAGTAAAAGATTGAAAACTGAAAAAAAATAATCCTCCACTGTATTGTAACTCCATACCATGACACCACGGCTTATTGTTAACTCCCCAAACCCGACCTTACCATTTATGGGATACTTGAGGCGTGTCCCATCCCTCAGCACTAATCCTTCAGACACCTGCGGACAAATATACATAACTTAAGTCCAAAAACCCAAACTGTGCCCTGCATATTAACAACGGTCATAACGTCTGTAACACCGTATAATTCATATAAACCTCTGTGCTTACATGCATGCTATCATGATGATAATTACAACACAGTATGATCACACACTGCTGGTTAAAGCAACAGCTGGATTGAATTGAAGTCTAGGCCTGAGCTGGACTGATAATGTGTCTTACCTTTCCTACTGGCATCGAATAGAGGAGCGCGTGTAGACCCATCCATCCCAGCAGAACCACGGGGGCCAGAGGGTCCCACAGCTGATCAGTGGAGGGGAGGAGAGGGGGCCACTGGAGAACAGAGGCCTCCGGGGATCGACTCACAGAGATCAGAAACAGCACCGTCAATGGTAGAGAGATGGGAATGCATGTGGCTCCTGTGACATGAATACAGATTCAGTCTGGGTGTGTGAGTTAAGAGAACATGGCTGATGTAACTGAGCAGCAGAACTGCCAAACAGAAACCAGTGAAACGGCATCACAGGGGAAATTTAACCGGTGAAGCACATCTGGCCAGCGAGAGCGAGACTATTTATTAAATCATATTCATATTGCAAATGAAATTTGACTGTGAGTAATTGAAACATCTCAAGGTGAAATAAACATCAAAGATGCTTTGCTACAAACATTGCAGTGGTAAAACAAAGATCCCAAAAAATATCTTTAAAACTCCTGGCTCAGTTCAGTGTTGTCTGATCTTATCTGTCAAAGCTAAACATGATTTAACTGCAAAGTAAAATTAATGTGATGCTCAATTTAAAGAACACGGCAGGTAACAAGGCAGAACCAGTGATAATAGCATCAGACGATTTCATTTCATTTTTGCAACGACAACTCTAACTTAAATAGTTGTGACGATTCTCAGTGATGAAGGTTTAACAAGGAGCCCAATTCACTCGCCAGCTTTAAATTCATCCTACCTTTGTTTCTAAAATAAGCTTTTACACTCTACTATTCATGTAAGAAACTCTTTGACATGTCTCACATTTTCTGCAGTGTGTATAGAAAGGCAGATATACAGTTGTACAACATTGGTAGAAAGGGAATTGTGATATGTCTGCCTTCAACATTAGTAAATATGAGGATATACATGCAGCCCATCCGATGCAATGTGGTATTTATGGCGCTGTAAAGGCAAACCGACACAGACATAGTGGAAGTGGAAGCATGACTCACCCAGGGTTCCTCCAAACTCCCTCTCTGTGTCATGGGAGGATCTGTGTTTGGCTGCTTGACTGTTTGGCCTCATTATCGGTCTCCTGTGAAAACAGAGACAGATATAGTTCAGTCAAAATAAATACATTTGAGGAACAATTCAAACACTCTAATGCTAATAAAACAAGACAGGATTAATGCCAGAGTAAGACAACCAATGATGATGTTGAATTATTATTATTTCTATAGGATTCATTTTAAGGGATGATTCTTTCAATAATCCTCAGTTTCATCTGCAGTAAAACTGATTGCGTTTAACCTCTGAATCTTAATTATTAACATGCAGTTCTCTGCTTTCAACAGGTCATACGTTTCAGTGTAACCTCTGACCTCAGCACAGTGTGACATTTTACAAATGAACATAAATCCCTGTCAGTGTGTTAAGCGTTTACCGAAGTATTTCTAATTTATGCTCCCATTAACCATAATGCAGCACTACACATCCATGCAACAGTTACAGTTAGCAGTGACTCAGCATACAGTATAATAACTATATGATGCACTATTATAAAGGCCATGTGTTCCTCTCCTATACTTTAGTATACTACACGATATTACATTTTTATACTAGGACATAGGACACTGAGACAGATGTATACAATCCAAATGCTGTTTACCTGTTAAATGTCAGTAATGATAACCCATAAATACAACACATCTAGTCTGAAAGGTCATTTTACCTCTGATGCATTTATATTATGGTATTGGCTTCAGAGTGGACAGCCTACTGATCTCAGGAAAGTCTTGAAAACACGATTATGTAGCTATAATCTGACAAAACACACACATAGACATTATCATATGTAGCTTTTCTGTATGTAGAATCGTTTACATTGCGTGTTAATTTGCACACATGTCTGGCTTTACTGCGACTGCTGTCTTCATTTAGTAAGACAAAGTTCAGGTCGCTGTTTGTTCCCGTGTTATGACACTGTTATGAAACGTTCACCTTTACCTGGTGACGCTGAAATGATCTGAGAGGAGAAACAAAGGCTTCGCGGTAAAACGCGGCGTCTATAATGAGTAAAAGGATGTTTGTGTTGTAGTGCAGCAAGTGTAGTATCTTACCGGCGTGTAACATGAAGGTGCAGGCGGGACTGTAGGCATCAATGTAACTCATATGCATCCATCCCATAGAGGCAGCCTGCAGACGGAAACGCCTCAGGCCCACGTCTTTACGCACGGAGTCGTCTTTCAGCCAATCAGATCCGTCCGCGGTCATCAGAAGAGGGTGGAGCGAAGAGGGCTAAGCCAATCAAATGAGCTCCTCAGGTGGCGACAGCCAGCTGGGTGCTGAACTGAAGAATGACTGGCAGCTTTTATGAAACACACCTGAATAACACTGTTATTCACTTGTTACACACCCATTGACAAGACTGAGACTAAAACTGTGAAAAGGTGTTTTTTTTTTTTATACTATAACTTTGGTTTGGAAAAGGAAGTAAAACAGATTGACTGCCGCACTCATTCACTTTTATTGTGGAAACAAACACTTAAACCATTTCTAAACACGTTTATCTGTGTTAGACATGCACAGAAAACAGAGTCAGCCTGAAGGCAAGAGACGTGCAAGCCTGCTGTAGTTACTTTAGTGTTAGACATGAACAACGTAATCAGATGACATTCAGACTGCAAATTAATTCAGCAAAAGATGCCTGAGAGAATTTATTAATACATGAGATTTCCACCAGACGCAGCTTTCTTCTTTAATCATCGAGACTCTGTTTTCACATTTAACACATTTCCTTAGAGGGGAACATGTGCTGACGGGTTTAAAAGTTTCAATACAAGTTTCTCCTCTCATATTTAATGATTTGTAAATGATAACTACAATATTAAACCACAGTACTAACTAATGGCTTGTTATGCTCTTTGTCGGGCCTGGAATTAAATAAAGATTTGATGTAAATCTAAAAGTGCCATCCCTGTGCCTGAAACATTATTTTTTTATTGACAACTGTAAAAACTGAAGTTTAGTGAAGTGTCTGATTGGAGCATTGAGATCTTCGCAAATATTTATGAGGCTTTCATAACAACCATTTTATGAATCTAATCAATACATTTGACATCAACAGGACTTATGCAACAGAGAGAGTGTTTAAAGTGGATGCACTATTCCAGTGTATATTGTAAATCGCTATTTGCTACTTGGAGATTAGTATGGACTATCAGGACGTGCTGCACTTTGAGCTTTAACCCCGTTCACAGATTACTTCGATCACACTCTGCTCCATCGGTGCAGGATCCAGGCATCGGTGGGCGGAGCTCCCAACTATCTCATCCAGCAGGAAGTGTACAAGGTTCTCGTCGGAGACAAAGCGCCACAGGTACATCTGCAGGTAGTGGCAGTCGACCTGGATCTGCTGCAGGCCATAGCGGCCGAAGGTGCGCAGGCGGACACACTCCAGGAACGTTTTTAAACTGATTTTTATGATTCCAGTCATCACAGAGACCTGGGGGGGAGAGGAGGCGCAGGTGAGAGGTGTTATATTCGCTGTAAACGACATAAAGATCGAGAACAAAGATCTACACTCACCTTGTTAAACTCCACTGAGCTGAAGATGTCTATCCTCTCAGAAAACAGCTTGTGTATGTTGCTTAGCAGATTTGTATCCATAGGAGCGCTGCAGGAAGACAGAGGTACAGAGTAAATCAACAATGTCCCACACTTAAGATTGGAGTTGGCTCAATAGACCATAAGAGAACAATCACTGGCAAATGAAAACCAACAAAATATTTAATAATCCTTGGGGCTGAAGAATTGTAATTAAAATTGTTGCCCCGCTTCAATATAGTTGTCACATACTGTGAATGAAAACATGCAGCTGTCACTAAACACTGTTTTGTTCTCTCCTATCAAGTGGCTGCCTGCAATGCTGCAAATGCAACGCAAAGGGGAAAATAGTAATAAAAGAAATAAATGAAAACAGTTTCAGCCACAAAACAGATAATTACGCATCAAAGACTACGGACTACGGAAAACTAAATTAATTTTTATTGTATTGATGGTGTCAAGGGAAGTGATTCAGGAGGATTCAGATTTAAGACAAAGCTCCAGTGATTTGCCTCAGACTTGCATATCTTATCTTCTTGTGTTATGCATCTTACACACCAGAGAAATGACTGAATCTCACAACAATAAGCCACATGCAAATTCAAAAAAATACATGCATGCTTCATTGTTCTGTTCCTGAGAGTCTTATAATGTTGTAAATGGACCAAACAAGAACTTCCTGTCTCCTCCCTTCACCTGCGTGTTTGCAGCTTATTTACCTGGGGGTGTAGCTGGCAGCGTATCGGGCATTCTGCCTGGAGCTGCTGTAGACTGAGAAAGTCCTTTTGCTGGAGTCGCTGCTGTGTGCTTTCCTCACACCTTCTTCATATAAAAGTCCAACCTAGAGCAGAGCACACAGGGTTCATAAACCAGCCTGCCCACGATGAGAGTACTGTGACTGGACTGGCAGATGTAGTGCAGCATGTTGTAATAAAAGTTTTACCTGCACATCGATCGAGGTGGTGTCCTCTACGACTCTCTTCATCACAGCTCGGACATTTCGTGGCTCGATGGTGTTGACCCAGTCTCGCGTTTCCACACTCTTCCTTAACATCTGAGAGATAATCAGGCCCTGAACCTGCAAAAAACAAACCACACCATAGATGCACTCATGATTGGCACTGATGTCTGTTTAATCTCAGTGAGAAAAATGACTCAGGAAATAATGCTGGTGAAAACCTACCTTCACATAATGGTTCAGTAGTTTCTGTGCTGCCTCCCTGGCTTCTGCACACAAACTTGTGACGGGTGTTACAGGACTGTGATGCTGAGAAAGAACAAAAACAGCAACGCCTTTAGTCAGACGGCTCTGAAATCAGTTGCTCTGGGGAGTTAAAAAAAAAACTTTCAAAAATGCAATGTTGCACTTATTGGGTTGTAAACCATTTACCTGCACAAGGAACTGTTCGTCCGTGAGCGTGAGTATGTAGGAGATGGTCGAGGTTTCGTAGTCCAAGCAGAGGCGAGACAGCAGCAACAGAAGAGCCGGAGGGGTTGAACCTCCTTTGTCTCCTGCGCTCTCACAGAACTGGCGAGAAGACTGGCACACAAACTTTATAAAGCTCACCACCAGACTCTCACGCACACCCTGACTGCAGAATTCACCCTATGAGAAGACAGATAGAGAGGGGAACTGTCACTGTCACAATGTAGAAACAACACATGAGGTTACAATGACATAGGGAGTCCCACATTAAAGGGATAGTTCAAAAATTTTGGCAAATTGGCCCATTGCCATAATCCCTATAGTCATAGCAGTAGGTTCGTTACCTTTAATTGTTGGTGCAAGCTATTTTTAGAACGGCGGAGCAGAGTCGTGAGCTGCTCAGAGTTATGCTACGGAGGCTCCTGAGATTTCTTGGTTTCCCTCATCAAACTCATTAAATACACAATCCAGCAACTCCAAAACGCTCTGGTGTTGACAAGTTGTGACCTGCACATTCACAACGCTATGATATATTAATAAAACGTTACGAGACGGAGTTGTTTTAGAGGCAAATTCAGAGACTGCTTGATGAAAAACTGCCCTCAACGGGAACACGCATCAGTGGTTTTGCATGAATTTACCTCAAAAACAACTCCGTCTCGTAATGCTCCGTTATTATCTCATAGCATGGTGAATCTGCAGGTCACAACTCACCAGAGCGTTTTGGAGTTGTTGGATTGGACTCTGCTCCGCGGTTTTAAAAACAGCTTGCACCGACAATTAAAGGTACCAAACCTACTCCTAAAACTCTAGGGATTATGGCAATGGGCCAATTTGCCAAAATGTTGAACTATCCCTATAAACTGTTAGTTTATCGCAGTGAAAAAAACTAAGTCATTACTTTATCTATCCCTGTGCTCAGTTGTGCTTGAAGCTATTGGAAGAGTTTCAGTCCAAATGTAGCAGAGCGAAAATAATTATTTTCTTGCAGCAATCTGTTACTGAACTGGCAAATAAACAGAAAAAACTATTCACCTTGAAGTACGGCTTATTGGAGAACGTGATGTCCTTAGCTGTGAAGAGATGCACTGATGCCAGCACTGACTTAATCTGATTGAGAATCGAGGCTGACAGGGAGGAGAGCAGCTCCGGCAGGCTCATCGGAGCATCTCTACCCGAGGCCGGCCCCCCGAGATGAGCTCCGCCTCCAGCCACCGAAGCACCAGCCACAGAGAGCCGAGGCGTGGCCAGGGCCTGCCTCACGTCTGTCAAACTGTCCATGTAGAAGCTCTGCAGGGCAGAGAGGTACTGCTTGACTCGCTCCGTTGCTGCACGTACGACTATCTCAGTGCCCTTGTTTGGCACGGCAGAGCCCGGCAGCAGTTTGGCCACGGCCTGAAGTCTACGGTGGAAGCGGTCCAGCGCTCGGACCAGGAGGGAGTTATCGCCGACCCCTTTCTCTTCTTGTATTCTCCGCTCCACCAGCGAGAAGTAGCGAGCTGCCAGGTCATCCACAAAGACATGAAGCTTGCCGTTTGCCATCTGTGGGATATTTTTGGACGCCAGCTCTCCTTTCTGAGCGTGGTTAATAAAAAGTTCTTGATAGGATGTAATTACTAAACACAAGCTGCTGACAAATTCATTGCAGCCTCTGTCGATGAATTCCAGGATGTCAGTGTTCGCGGTGGGAGAAAGTAGAGCGCTCGTTTTAGGGGAGTTATCAGTCGGAGATCCGGCACCTGCACTCGAGGACGATCTGCGTGCAGAAGCATCTTTCACGGCTGAGGCAGAAGGGTACGGTCTTATCTCTGCTTCCAGGCCCTGGAGGTCCGACTCCAGTCGAGATCTTGCATGGCTCAGGAATTTATCACATAGCTCCTCCGCTGGTTCATCCAACTGTAGTAGCAGCTCCACACACTCTGATAAATCTTTGGCGCTTGACCCACCATCCCTATGGAGCACAACAAAACAGTTGGGAAAGGTTGATCGACAGGAATCATAGAAATTACAAACATGCAAAAATTTTTTTTTTTTTTTTCAAAAAATAGCTCATGAAAATGTAAAAGATAAACATTTTGCACAAGCAAGGGACAACATCTGTTTACGTATGTGCCTTAGTGGAATCAGTACATCCATATACAATATAGAAAATAAACCATGATTTGTCTGACATCCAAAGCACTCCCTTTTTTTCTTTTTACCAATTTGATACTGTTTGTTTGTATGTTTTATTTATTCATGCAAAAGGAAATTTGTATCGTATTACAGAGGGTTAGAAAGAAGTCTCTCTTTTTGTCTGGTAGCTACCTCTTTACTTTGATAAGCCACTTGCAATCTGTTGGACGTACTGAGATTCTCATTCACACAGTGACTGTATTGGGGTGGGATGGGTATTCTGCAAGATTTCTGTTTAAAACTAAGCCAACGTTTGTGTATTTATGTCAGTTAAATTTGAATATGGTTGGTCAAATAACTTTATTCTAACTATGAATTACAAAGCCGATTGTATGACTGTTTACCCCACTGTAAATGTTTGTTTACCCTTTTGTGAAAAAACAATAAACACCTGTTTACAAAAAACAATATAGAAAATAAATGAATAACAATCTGAAAGTAAGGTGTTTTTTTTGTGTTCAGACAGTTGACAGTTTCAAGTGTGACTCCAGTCTTCCTCATAAGCGTCATCCGACGTACTGCTGACGTGTCATTTATCAGCTGGCCGTCAGCAGAACGTCGGAAAACGCTTATGAGGAAGACTGGAGTCACAGTGACAGAGTCACAAACTGTCAAGCAGGTAAAATCTCCTTACTCGTTCGTCTGACCACAAAAACACATAACTTTCTTAACAAGACGACAAAATGAACATAATTGATCTGAATCTGAAAGTAAAACCTGAGTATTTCTAATTCTATTATTATATTATTTAATCTTCACTACTGTGCCCTCCTCGTCTCCATATTCACATTATTTATCACCTAATCCGCGATATATACAAAATGGCTCTAACAATAGATATATAAAATATAGATTCAGAAATTCCCACCTGAACTTCTGCCGAAGCTCTTGTGCCAGTTTGTCCATGATCTCATGACAGTCGTCCTGAATTCCCTTGAAGGAGGGCAGGTGGCTGTACTGCTGCAGCACACAGCGGGCGCGGCGGTGGGAGCTCACTGCCTGAGCGTAGGCCTGCAGCTCCAGACACTTATTCAATCTAGCGGGAAGCTCAAAGAGAAACTGCAGCTTCCGTAGAAGAGTGTGGACCCCTGAAGTGACACACAGTGAAACAAACAAAAAAAAGAAAATTAATATAATCCACCATCACAACTTCCACCAGGTTTGATTCAATAGAAGAACCCCCTGTTAAGGTCTCACCTGACAGTTTTGTAATCTGTGTGTGCTGGTCTTGAAGAGTACCACTGATAGAAGCACTGAACTCTGTGATCGCCGCCATGTTAGCAGACAGACAGTCCATTTCATCCTCCATCTTTTTAAAGTCGTTCTTCATCTTTCTTATGGTGTCTGGAGAAACAGAGAAGAGTGACTCAGCTGTCTGGGTTTGCACATTTCAACAACAACAACAACAACAACAGTATCATCTGAGACAGTCCCTCACCTGTAGCAGATATGAACTTGTTGTAGTTTTCATACACAAGCGTCTGCATGTCACTGTCCAGAGAGCGAATCTGTTTGACCATGCAGGTTTCCTGGTCCATCAGCTCGGTCAAAGAGCACTCTCTTCTGAGCTGCATTTAGGGAACAATACACACCATGGTCAGAGTCAGACTCACAAAATAAAGGAGTAGATGTGGAGTATAACAAACTTAAATGGCACACTTCAGTCCGAGCTGCTTTGTTATTCATAAAGCAGATATCAACCAACTGGTCCTGTTTACATTTAACCACCACCAAGAACAGACTAAGTTTTCAGTCCACTTAAGTCTCTGTCAAAAAAGCTGAAAGAATAATTTCTGTACTCGCTGATCACGAAAACTCAATTTCATTCTCACTTGTGTTTTCCCTGGAACCACATCTGTCTCCACCTTTAAAGATGGTCCCTGGCACATTGAAGGATTTCCTTACAGTCAAATATTGTACAGTATCAGGGCTCCAGACTGCATTTTGCATTTTTTCCTCAAAATTTTGAGACAGTGCAAGTAAATGTTTCATCTATTTGCGCATGTGCACCCACTAAATTTGCCATTTTTTGTTAACACTGGTGCAACATGCAGGGGCGACTAAATAAATCTTGAATCTGTCATTATAGGTGACAGACCAATGTGTGTGAGGATCATGAATGAAAAGGAAATGTGAATAGTTGCTTAGCAAGTTGATTTAAGTGGTGTGTGTACCCCTAAATCTTCTGCTTGTGCTCCTAGTCAAATAAAAGTTGAATAGGTCTGAAGCCCTGAGTATAATTATTCCGAACCTCTTTAATGATATTGTGATGGAGGCAGCAACAAACAGGCTGATTTAAAATTCAGGGCAGAGGAAGTTCCCTGTAACACTGATCCTGTCTTCAGCTATACCACACAGTGCACACGCCATTATGTGAATAATAATAATAAGCCAATAATGTAAACAGTGCTTTGACAGCAGAGCCCCCCCCCCCTCCTCACCTTGTTCAGGTAGAGCTCGGGGTCAAAGTGAGGCCCGTTGATGTCGCAGGGATCCAGGGACTCGGACCCCGGCGGGGCCTTTCCCTCCTCGTTGAGCCCGTAGTAAAGCTTCAACATGCCGTGCACCCTCCGCCTCTTGGCTGGGTCATCCGGTACCCCCACAGATCCGTCCGCCGCCTCTCCGTCCATACCGAGCTGCGGTCAGCTGAGAAATATGAAAATGAAACGACGATTACAAAGCGACCGAGCGTCCAGCCGACAGCAGCTCTCTGACGCCGCCTGAGCACGGACACTTCTCCCTCACAGGTGACTGGTGTCTTTGTATCTTTGTAGCCTAGCAGGCTGCCTGTTTTATCCAGGCTGTTCAAATACACTCAGGTAGAAAATGTCATATTTTCTCCCGAAACACAAGCAGCTGGCTTGGGGGAAACGTTTCCGGGTGTGTAGCCTATCCGGTGTCACGTCATCACAGAGCGTTGCTGTCAAGAGAATTACCGGCCGCGACCGAACGTCGTCGTAGTTCTGAACCGGAAGTTCACAACTGCGCATGTCAGACAAAGATCCTGCAGCAGAAAAACCAAACCAAACATTGAATTACATTGTTTTAACGTTTCTTTTACAGTCCCAATGTCTCAGAAATAACAAAACAAAATTAAAACAATAAAAATAAGATTGAAAAAACATAATTTAGTATTTTGTATTATGCCAATTGTTGGTCATGTGGTGGCCTTAGTGATGAAAACTGCAGCCAGATATAATATGCAAAGACCTTTTAACAGGGCAAACTAAGCTAAAGAGCAATACACATCATCTTCAGAGAGAACAAATTTACCTTTATTGGTCAAAGATTCAAAATCTGTCAAAAGTTTATGTATACTGCATCATGGACAAAACTGTAACAGTGGAATATAGTCCTGGGATTTCAGCCATGAATTTGAAAATAATCCAAAATAGAGTAGAGTGTGTATACTTTATAAAGTAACATTTTCAGGTGAATGAGAAACAGAAAGAATCACAAAACTGCCTAAATATGCATAAACAGTGTTGTTTTAACACTCAGATCCCCACACATTATATTACCTACATTTAACTTTAACACTACAAGATTTTCCAAACCTTATTGAAATGCACCTAACTGAAATTAAGTAGCAGTTCTCACAATGAAGTTGCTGCTTTGATTGTAAAACAAAGCTACAATAGACCTTGTATTAGCAGAACATGTGGTACAAACAGTAACACAGAATAAAATCACATACAAGACAACATGTTAGTTAGAATGAGTATGGCTTCAGTACACAGGTAGGGAAGTAGTAAACACAGATGTTCTCCGAGAACAGGGCCACTTTGCATCTGTTTATTATGTATATATAAAAAAAGAATTAATGGACATTTCTAAATCAAGGCAGAACTGACTGATCACTGCATCCAATGTATCAATATACACACATGAGCTAGGAAAGGTGAAATGTATTATCAAGTTCGGATACAATACAAAACACAACTCAAACTTCTTTTTTTAAACTGTTGCAACACCAAATTTCCAAGTACCAAAGCAGTCATTCAGATACCAACTTAGTACAAACAAAAAGGCACTTAAAGTTTCTGCAAAGTGACTGCTTGAGATGCTTAAAATGACCTATTTCTTCATTTTAGTGTACAAACACTGACAAGTATTATGAAAAAGAAAGTAAAAATATTCTCTCATAAGAGTTAACAAACAATACAAAACAATTTGCAGATGTAAAAGATTTATAAACAGTGTATTAGTATTAATAGTGCAGTATCACATGATGTGTTGTATATCGGAATGCCTATTCTACAATGTGACATGCATAGTGTACATTAGCAACAATATATGGGCCTGCTGCGGTTAGGGTACAGACAGTTAGCTGAAAGCTTCGAAATGGAAAGACATTCTGCAGTTTGCATGCTCGGGACAATCAGGAAGAATACATGACGCCACTGCATCTAAAAAAAAGGGTCGTATGGCAGTGTGTTAAACAGCTGAATAACTTCTTCGATGGCCGTTAGTGAGGCGACTGTATTTGATGTTGTACAGCAAAGATAGAAACTGCCTGTATTAAGATCCGGGTGAAGTTCAGAGCTACACCTGGAGCGACAGGTGGACACCGCGATCTGTCTCTGGAGTGTTAAGGTAGTTCACTGTGTTGCAGCATGTTAGATAGGCTTGCTTTGGTGTACACATAGAGATTTCAACAGCATAGTCTCAACGTCTTGGTTAGATTTTCTGTACCATATGCCCAGAGCAGACAGTCACTGATCAATAAGAAACCATATATCTCAGAGTTAGGTGATTTTAGATCTGCGAGATAAACTGAAGCATCAACTATTTCTTTATGGGTCAAGAAAATTGTTCTGCTTTCTACCACTAATAGTTAACATGGTTTACTCCTGAATAAACCCACTGGAGAATTTGAAAATGCATTGTCACAAAGCTGAAAACAAGGCCGTCAGCAACATCACACAAAGATAGTGTTCCCTGTCTACTTTTTAAATGTCAACCATGATTGTGTTTTTTGCAAGGAAAACAATCATTAACCAACACTTAGACATTTCAATTTGCAGCTTGAAGTTGTTTCTGTGCACTAGGGCAGAGAACAGCGAAACTGGAAGTTGTTTTTTTAAGCATTTGTTATGTCTGAAATTGCGCAAGTGCGATACTGCATCAATTATATTTTGCTTGTCAGGTCTGACTGAGGAGGTGACTGTCAAGTCCAGACCTGCACATGGGTCAATTGTCACTTGTAATGATGGTGCCGATGTAGAAGTTCATGTTGATAAGTGAATGTGATTTGTTGACTTGAAAACTGCATTATATATATATATATATACTATATATTTTTTCATATTATTATATATGTATATTATATATTATTTCTTATAAAGTATTTGGTGGCATGAATAGCAGCATAGTACAGTGCAGTAAAGGATCTGATTGCGCAAATTTTTATTGTATTCATCTTTAGTTCTTTTTACTAATTTACTCAATAGTTCAGTTAATTTTTCACCAATTGATTCTTTGGTTGGTAAAAGTGAACTTGAGCTTTTCAATGAGCATCTGATACTGTGAATGTGCGATTTTGGTTTTCCATTCTGATCCTGTAAAAAAGCTCCTTTAATTCCATTATTTTACATGTTTAGACAATTTTTCGCTTTTAAAATTCTGCACCACCTGCATTTTCTTTCCACAATAACTAGTTGCAAATATCTGCAATTATTCATCATGTCAAAGTCTTAAATGAATGTATTTATAAGAAACTTCCACAACACAGCTAATGAGCTCCCATACAGACTTTTTGATCATCTGCAGCACAAAGCACTAAGCGTTTCTACCAGTACTTTTTTAAAGTGGCTTCACCCTTTCATGAGAACAAGGCACTGGCAGTTTAAAAAAGCAGAATCGTGGGAACACACCCTCCGTCCCCTGAAAGCGTTCGTCATGCTGACTGTGAAGAGTTTGTGCCAACTCATACAGTTCTGAGCACGAAGTTCATGTTATAAGGGGATACAATGAGAAGAATTAATGTAAAAAGGAGGTAATGCAGTGGTTATACTCATTTGAGGTTTAACGTTTCTGAGTAATAGCGTCTGTGGAGCACTGCGGAAAGGTCAAAAAGGTTACGAGATATCTTACAGTCACTGACTGAGGATTTCTCTAAGGCTTGTCTCAGACTTATGAAGGAGGTCCATCATATGGTAATCAGAGAATATTTTCCTTGTTTAAGGCCATCTAACGAATAGCCACTTCAGTTTAACCTTGGAAGCATAGATTTTGATCGATCTTTTTGTTCTTCACATTGCTGCACTCCCTTAATATACACAACCTCAGAGGATAAATATTGTCACGCGCTTAGATCCCTCGCTTGGTCCTTTTGCATGTTCATATATTATCAGTAAAATGTCTCAAGCTCACATCAAGTCTTTTCTTTAAATCTCAGTGTGAATTATTCAGGTTTGGTCTTTGAGAGGAACGGGACTGAGCCACTCAGTCAGTTTAACCCTGCTCCAGACTCTCTGTCACTTGCACAGCAGAGTACGTGGCCGCGGACGCCTGTCGGGTGAAGAAGGACGCGGCTCTTTTCGGCTTCAAGCGTTTGATTTCTTTACCTGAAAGACACAAATAAACACAAGACAAATATAGATCGACATGGGATAAAAGTAACTCACTTTAGAGAAATGTTAGTGTAAGCACTACATGTTGCTATTACAGTACACTCACCATTGTCCACATAGCTGATAGTGTTAAGAGAATGGACCCGACTGCACACAACACTGCTCTGTCTTTGCAACATCCCGCGCCGTCCTCCGCGGCTGTTCTTGCTCCTGCCATCTTGGCCCGCGGGCTGCTGAGACTGGCTCACCTCGCCGTCCACTTCAGCCGCAGCTCCTCCCTCCGACGTAGACTTCAGCTCCACACAGAACTCGATGAAGCCGCTCATTAGTTCTGCCTGGTTCGAGAGAAAGAATAACAAAAGATGAAGTCTCTGATCCTTAGAAGTACAGTATATGTAATGCAGAGCTGCACTTTTTGATGGTTCATTAGTGAACCACAGGCACAGTAGAGTCAGACTTCCAGCTTTGGATTAAGGCCTGGGGAGATTATTTATGACTGCCTCTACCATTATGTAACATCTCTTCACCATCTGTTGCCTCCGTCCTTTTCAGCCCAACAATCATTGAGAAGGGTTGAGAGACATGAGAGTGCAGAATTTTTTTTTTAGCTTTCAGCCCTAATATCAAGTTTTGCGCTGCTCTCAGAACAAATGGGCAGAGCAGCTGCTCCCGATCTTAACGCTCTCCAAAACACCAGGTGCAGTGCTCTCTCTGGAGATGATGGCTGAGCGATGAAAACGTTTGAAGTGAGACGCGCACAAGAGGACTACATCTGGCAGCCTCTCCAGCTGCAAGATGATTTTAAACCGATGCTCACTCAGCAGAGATGATGAAGGTGTCAGCCAGGTCAGGACAGGTGCGACTCAAAAAAAAAACAAGCAAGCCAATCACAACACATTCTACATAATCCCCCGATATACTGTACCTGCTGAGCTCCACCATTCATATGTAAATACATGTACAGGTGTTAAACACGTTCATATCACATCATTTGAGAATTCAACTTCACAAATTTCTTCTTACTTGTTTTGAGTAGATCTTTAGCAACTTGTTTACAGGAGTGCCGTCTTCCTCTCCATCGAACTCCAGCCACAGGATGTGCGAGTCCCCCTCCTCCTCAGGGTGGCTGTGGTCCCAGGAGAGCTCATTGAAGCGCAGGCCAAGCAGTACATGCTACAGGAAAACATGTTCAAGGAGAGAAACCACAATAGTTTTCATGAAGAGAAACGAGAAAAAGGAGCTGTCAACCAGAAAGAAAAAAATTCCAGTGCTCACCTTCTCTTTGACATCCATCACATAAACTCCCTCCAGGCAGATCCCGACATTGACGGCTTTGCGTTTTCCCCTTTGGAGGATCCCTTGCGCTGGTTTGTCAATCTCCCCAAAGAAGAAACCACACCTGTTTGTGCAGTAAAATGTTAATGTCAACTGAAAAATAAACAATGTGAGTATTTTATTTTGAGTTTTGAAACCGTCTTCTGTCGACAAATACAGAATATAAATGCTCATTACACAAAATCTTACCCATAATAAGGCAGAGTGTGACATGTGTTGAGGTACTGGTGTAGGAGCTGTGTGGGCTCAGGAGGGCTCGCGGCAGATGTGCTGATCTTTTTGTACTCCTCCAACAGGTTCTGCTCCAGCCCTGCCTGCCGGCTCGACTTCCCTCTCAGAGTGGAGAGTAACCCTCCGCTGCCCATGGCAACATGTGCAGGCAGAAAAGAGGACAGCTTCTTTTCTCTGTGGAGAGACGACAACTCATTTTCTAACATTTACTGCACACTTTAATGTTCTCCTTTGCCTCTGTTGCTCTAACTTTGTAATTTAAACTGATACAGAAACAACCTCCTGCATCAATGCACTCCACTGTCTTCTGCTGCTGTGCTCTGTCATTATGACTGTGCTGTAATAAGGCCACAGGCCAAAACGCATTGGTCTCAAAATAAAGCTCTTAAACTACAAGTGTAGCTCAAGTTTTGACCTCCTCTCCTCAATTACTGCCGCCTACATCCTGACTTCACAATCCTTAAGTGGGACAGCTTCTGTCCTTCAGCATCACTGAGACGTCAACTGGTCTAATTTACAGTCTATGACCAGTAATTTAAATGAAGGAATGATTAAATCTGTAGACCCCATGACTATCTAACTTGACTCTACTTCAAACATTAAACATCATGTAATTTATGTGGAAAGGATAAACTTAGAGCCTCTTCTCGTCTCCTTTGTTGCTTTATGATCAATGGTCAAAGGGGAAAATAAAGAAAACAAAATCTTTGGACTTTTGATGAAGCATGAATATTTGCTTTGCTGCAACATCTGTTTACTGATCATAAACAGCAAAAAAGATGATGACAGATAAAAACCACCAACCAAAAATAGGACACCATTAACCACTGTAAACAAACACATGAGACATAATCTACCCAGTCATCTGTTCCTACCATCAACTAAAATAAAAACACTGAATACACTGCTTTACTCTCTCTCTCTGTCGGACATACAATGTTTCGTGGGTTTGGTCAAACACCAACTGAATAATTCACATCCCTCTGATCAAGTCTCAAATGGCTTTAAAGAGAAAACAGAGAGACACTCTCATGACCATCCCACTCCAATCATTGCCATTTTGTGCATTCCTGCACTTTGGCACAAGCCATCAAGCATCTGAAAATTGTTGCAACGGCACAATGAGTGTTATCAACAAAAGACAATATTAAGCCTCTTCAAACAAAAGAATCACTACTGACCTTTTTCACAATGCCTGTTGATTTTCATCAAATTGCAGCTTTTTGTTGTTGATTGTGCCAAAGTACTCGAAGCTGCTAAATCAAGCAGCTGCCCTTTAAAATATGTGGGTTTAGGGACATGAATTTGGAAGTGCTTTCTACTGTGTCAATGACTTATTGTAGTGCGCTCTGCTACAGTGAGATGTCCTTTCTCCATTTGATAAAATCAAGAGACACAGACTTGCATTTTCTAAAAGGTCGAACTTTAACCTAGCCCACTGATCAACTTAACAAAATGTTCTGTCAAATGTGCTGGTACCAAGAGAACAGAAAGCCAAGTAAGATCATGTCTTGAGTAAAAACAATAAAGTAAAATTATCTCCATCACATGAAGTGATAATTGTCATCTCCAGGCTGTGGCTTCACATCAATCATGTGATCATCACTAGGAAACGAAATTTCAAAAAGCATGCACTTCCTGAATTTGTTGTTCTTTTTTTTTTTAACTCACACTTTCTAACTTACCTTAATGTAGAAGTAAACTGTTGGCTGTCCAAACTAGATCCCTCATCAATAGCAAAAGACAAGGCTCCGAGAGTCATCCAGTGCTCGGGATCACAAGGGTATCGACCCGTGAGGATGTTGCTCCTGGCCTCCTCATACAGAAGTTTTAGGACTCCTTCATCGTTGATCTGCTCAGGAGATTATCCAACAGTCAGTCAGGACATTAAGCTCCTCAGTTAGTTTCAGTCCAAGATATTTGAAAAGAAAAGGAACTTGTATTTATTAATGTTTTCCTTGGTTCTTTAATTTTGACCAACTACGGTAATTATAAGTCTGGCTTTTTTTTAGCAGTCCTTTCAACAATTCTAGTTTACAGTAAAATCCATAATAACCACTGAAGTCTTATGAATTATCAGACATTAACCAATTATTTTCATACAACTCCCACTGAGCATTTTGTTAGAAAAAGGGATCCTTAGTACCAAGTATTAGATGACAATGTCTACATGATGACGCAATAGTACCTGCAGCTCTTTAGATTTAGGATAGAAGACATTGCGTCTGTACTGGAGGTATGGCTCATCTGAGGAAAAAGCAGAGGACAATGATGCATGAGGGTTAGATAGATGACTGCAGTTTCAGATCAGTCAGTCTCATCGCCCTGAGTGGAGGAGTGAGGGTATAGAGACAAACACTGCAGTAGATGTGGGGAAACATCAAGTCTACCACTCAAGCCCCCTCCAGCCCACTGTGCTCTGGCTCACATTCCTGTAGTGTGGGTGGTACTGTTATCTGTACCTACTCCACAAAAACACATAACAGCATCTAAACGATTATGCAATATATTCGTGATCCTCTTTGTTTAATTAGCGGTGAGCTGTCACTGTGTCGCCAGCTCTTTGATATCACTACACGAAAAGCTACTTCAACTGGCTAAGTAATGAGAAGTAACACCAGACTTACACTTCACTAGAAGTCCATTTGCTTAATGGAAAGATGCATCTTTGACCACATTCGTCAGATACAATTAAATTTTCCCTCATCAATAATATACTACATAGACTGTACTGCATTAGCCATTGTAACCCTGTGTCGTAAAAGCTGCATCCTGGAATATGATGTCAACAGGAATTGTACTGCAAGTATAATGCTTTTAAATGTGATCCTGAAAGATAAAATGATCAGACATTGTAATGCTTTATGAGTCTGTAGAACCTGTGATGGTGTATTGTGCATGCATTTAAATTAATTATGAATCTATAAAATGTTTCTGGCATAAGATTAATTTGATCTGATAAACATTGCTGCAACTACAGTAATAATGTAATTTATTCACAATTCAACCTGCTGATGACTTCCTTGACTGACCAGCCTATAAAGTGTCAAAAAGGGGTTCAAAATCTCCATAGAAACTTTCTAAATCTCATGGTTACATAGGATTATAGAACCTAATATTGAAGGTTTATGGAGTGGAAAGTACTTCTGAAAATATTGTTAATATTGCACTGACTGCTAAGCTTTACAACAAATCGCTAGTAGTAGTAACTAATCCCTCTCTTTCTGAGTGCTTTGTCTTGGTGCAGATTGATTTTCTACATGTTCAAGCCTTTACTTTTCCTGTTCAGCCACAAGTGGCTCTTGCTTTTTGTGCCAACTACCTCCATTTCTCTTTATTCATTCCAAACAAACCTGACAGCACATTGATCCCTTATTTACCCTGAGTAGGCTACTAAGCACAAACAATGTATAGGAAAACTACAAATCTAGAGGGAGCAGCTGCAGAAAAAAGAAACAGGCTGTGCTCAGCATACACAGAAACACAAGAGCGCAAGAATCCAGGTGATTGAGAGGAACAGACTTGTGGCAGGAGACCAGAGTGTGTATGTTAAGTGAATATAAATACACAACCTAAATGTCAGACCTTCCAGAAAATGTTATTATTAGGAAATTAGTTTTTTTTTCTTAAAAAGCTATAACATACAGTATAACAGCCATTAGGTGGATATGTCACACCCCAGCCATCTAGTATTTTGTGGAGTAACTTTTGGATTTACTACAGCAAGTCTTTGTGAAAAGCCAAAGCTGGTTTTACGTGTTTTGTGGAAAAGCTCCCTTCTTGGATGGGGGCGATATAAAGTCATACTGAGTAATACTCTTTCCTGTTCCTTGTTATCACACTCTTTCCCAGTGAGTCAGTAACCGGGTCTTTTGTTTTGACATCCTTCAAAAACTCACATTAGTACTTGTGTGTAAACATAACAATATAGAGAACAAGATCTCACCTTGTGAAATGTCGTCCTCAGAGGCCTCAGTGAAGCGATACAGCAGATCCTGCCACTGTCGACACAGTTTGTATGGTTGATGTCTCACCTTAAGCTGCAATTCTGAGGAGTATGGAGGAAATACAATGTAATACATACATCTGTCTGTAGCCCTGTGTTGAGTTTCTAGTTTATATCATGTAAGAGGCATATTCTGTCAAAAAAAAAATGTTATGTAATATTTGGCAGCCGTTTTTAAAGAAAGAAGCTTTGATATTCAGGTGTGTTTTCTCATAATGTCAATGTTGTAAATCATTTCAAGAGTTTATGAGTGTAGATTATGGGGAAACTTTCTTACCAAGCAGTGGCGAACACAACCAGAAGGCAAAAGCATCCTGTACAGATTCAGGAATATTGAGAGCCTCACGGACACTGCGGCCCAGCTCCTGCACAGAGACACTGCCGAGCCCTTCTACAGACAAGTGGACTGCACTGTCACCAAACAGGTATATAAGCACATCTTGAGCTGTGTGAACAATAACAGACATACAAAATTAAAAAAACAACAACACTTTATAGTTAATTTGTTATGAATAACAAGTACCATATATTAGAAAACACAAATAGGTTGGATTCAGATTATTGTTTTCTGCTTCATACCACGGGAAAGTGTTGCAGAAGAAGCAACACTTCCTCTTTGCGAGTGGTCATCTGATGAGTCTGGAGGAAAACTGCAGTCATCTCCTTCCATTTCTAATCTGAAATACACAGACCAACTTCTATCAAAATCTGCACATTACAATCACAGTACATAGTGTATGATACTAGTAGCTTTGCAGGATGCATTGTCTCAACTCAGAACAGACATCTACAAAAATGTGCTGCTTAATTAACAGTGTACTTCAGCATTTTGGAGAATAAAGCCATAAAATTGTACCGATGGCTGAAGAGAGATCAGTCAAGAGTACAACTTGTACTGTGTTGCGTACTAAAATAATACTTTGGCTTTGTATCTTTAAAAAGACTCAGTAATTGCGTCAGAGACCACTTCAGAAATATTTCCAACATGAATTACTGAGTCTTTTTTTTTTTTTTTTTACTGACGCCACTTCATCTATTTTCCTTTAGTCATGTTTCAATAAACAAGTGATATGGCAAATTTAGCCCTGGTGTCAGTATGCACCAGTGCCATCATGTGGTATTAGACTGGAAAACACCCCTGGACAATCTGAACATCCCAGTCGACTGTTGACCTCACCCTGTTGAACTGATATGATCGTTTGGTCCAAACATCTATTACTCAGTCCCATTTATATAGATAGTTCCCATAAGGCTTAACACTATGATGATCTATTTGGCGATACAGATGGTGTGGTAAACACAGAGGTATCACGGCAACAGCCTGGGGACAATCAGTATAAACAAGGTTAGCTATAGGCTAGCCACCCAAATCTGACCGGACTGTCCAACACATGCCCAAACAATGGCTGAGATTTTGAAGGAAACAAATAACTCAACGCAACTAAACTTCATTTCGTTAGCTTTAGCCAAGTTAGCTTAGCGAGCATGCTAGCTGCTGACGCCCGGACATTACTACGGTTCCTTCAGACCTATTAATACATTTCAGTCGGCTGTTGATAACAGTTTAGTCACCAAATATTTCTGCCTAGTTGGCTAACTTTTGGTGGGTGTCTGTCCCTGTAGTCCTCTAGTCTACAGCTGCTACTGTTAATGGCATGTGATGTTACAAAAAATGTCTGTTTTCTGTCCACATACCTGCCAGTTGCCGTACAGTTTCCTCCACTCGCCGCTTATCCAAAACAAAACCCCGCTACTTTTGTAAATATCGTGGCTAAATACATTAGCTAATCAACGATTTGCTGGTATTTCCGTGGCTAGCCAGCTCAGCTGTCTGAAACTAGCTTTCCGGGGCAGCTAGCTGCGTGAGTGACGGACGAACCACTCAGTTGTTGTGAACCAGTCCTCAGTGGGCGTGGTGATCACCGTGTCGGATTAAAAACACCTCAAAGAAGCATTAAGGAGCTGAGATAAATAATTTAGAGGTGTTAATCCGTGGTTCATTTCAGAGTCTAAAGTAACAGACTGGATACAATTTGACTGGTTTAACTATGGGAACCGGTTCAAAACTCTTTCCCATCTGAGATGAGGTAAGGCCCTCCCCTACTCTACCTCTGATTGGCTTAGAATGAAATCGTAATCACAAATCGGCCAATCGCGGTCAGGGAGGGGCGGGGCTTAATAAAGTGGTGCAAAAATGTTCGAACCATGGGAACAACCCACATCCATGGAACAACCGTCCTCTGATGGGAAGCGCGCTGTTATCCAGCCATGTGATGAACACGTCATAACAGCTGTAATCATACAGGAAGCAGACTCATTTGTTTAGCCACTGGACCTTTTTAATACAGTTTATCCATTTATTCAATTGAGCTTTATTACAACTTAATTCATTTAACCCATTAGGCTAAGTCATTCATGGTTTCCTTGGTAGTTACCACGAGGACCAGATGTTGTTGTACCATCCCTCCATGTTACAATCTGCATTCAATTACCACAACATGCAAAAGTTGTCATGGTAGCTAAATGGCAACAGCCTGAGAAACATATCAAGATTTCTGTGCCACAACAAAAACTTAAACGGACCTCCACAAAAGTTTTATTTTTTGTTGAGCACTCTCCATCAGTTGCACTCAATGTAAATATTTTATGAAAATAGTGGAGTAAGATCTATGAACATAGGATATTTAAAAGAAAAGAAAAGAAAGAAAGACAAGAAAAAAAGGCGAGGCAAAGTCCAGTGCTGATATTACCTATGTTTATAGCCTAACTTGGCTACTTTGTAATGTCAATACACCTTAATATGTTAATCTCTTGTTGCTTCGGTCCAGAAAATCACTCATTACACAGTTGTGTTTTAAAGGGGGTTTTAATAAAGCTTTTTATATTGGTTGACATTACAAATAGATTCCAGGGATGAACCAAATGGTTTTTTTTCTTGTAATAAAGAGAGTGTCAAATTCTTTTATAGTTATAGAAAACAACATAGTGAAAATTAAAGTGAGACTGCATCAATGTGTTCAGTTAACTCTCTCAATCAAAGGCCCAAGGAGCCCCAATGTGATAAACTACCTGTATTTGAAAAGATTAATCTCAATTTGTGTATCTTATCGTTATTATTATGTTTTTCTTCATAAGCAGACAAAGCCTTTGAATAGTTCACTCTGCAGCTTACATCCACCTGACGCAGGTATCTAACTGCAAGGGCAGCAGGCTGAGTATTAACAAATGGGATTAACAGCTTTAACAAAGGTGAGAGAACAGAGGACACACTTGATAGCTTTCACTGCATTACTGACATCGATTCGTCAATCCTCTTAATCCTATTCCTTTCTCTGGCACGGAGCGGCTTGGAGTACCCATTATGTAGGCAGACATACAGTATAGTATGCCACTGTCTGCATGTATTGTGTTTACATTGGAGAAAGAGAATAATCTGCACAAGACAATTAGTTTAATTTACTTTCAACTTTAGTTACATTATGTCAGTCTTGTTGCTTGGCTGAGCATTGGGCCTCATGTCTCTCTACAATCAGCTTCACATCCTGATCTTCAAAGGACCAAAACATTTTTATTTTTTACCTTATACCTCATGAATTACTGTTTACGCAGTGATTGACTGATGATTGTTTTATTGATTTTGATACAGACAATTATTATAAGAATAAGCAATGCACATCACATTCAAATGCAAATGAGTAATTTTGTGTATTCGTGGAACTGTAAACAAATGTAACAATAAAGGGTTTATTGTTAATGTTAAGGAAGGAAAAATACAACTTTGCTATAACAAAAATAAAGAATCTGCTCACTGGTTTTGAGCATAATGTTCATTTTAAGGAGTGCTGGCAAGTGTTCTCAAACATGGTATATACGATAACATCTGAAGGTATCTTATCTGGTGTTATACAGTATGTGGTTTACAGAAAAGGTGTTAGTTCAGCACATCAAATTTGAGTGGGCAGTTATATAGTCAACAGTTACTTTGAGTGAGTGAGGGTCATCTGACAATAAAAAAAATACTACAACTAAATTTGTGAAATTCATAGAAGTCTGTGTTTCATGCTCTCATCTCCAATTTAAATGATCATTCATTAGTTTCCCTCTGTGTAAAAATTATTTACATGTGTGTACATCCTATGTAATTTAGGCGGTTGCTGCAGGATCGCCCTCCTCCACCTCGTTTGTGAGCAGGAAGAAACTGAGTACAGGGCCGAAGTACTCCATGAGGGTGTCCTTTACGCTTTTCTCCAGCAGGTACCCCTCTGTCTCGATTTCTGTGTTTTCATTCCCTTCCAGTGCTTCCATGGAGGTCTGCAGGAACCGCAAGCTTACCAGCACAGAACCCTTGGAGGAAGGAAGGTGGAGAAACAGCCAGTGAATAAAGGGGAAGTGGATATTTTCATTGATGATATGTTCGAATCATACCACTGCAGGAATACACTGTTAATTATATAGTATTAACTTACACATTTTTATATTTTATAACCTTTTTGCAACTGAACCAATCCCTAAAAAGGCAGTTCTATGCTTGACCAACCACAAAATACAAAGTGCCCCATAGCATTGCCAAACTACACAGACTGTAATACTTGTGCTGTATACCTGTAAGAGGAAGACAGACAGCACTCCACCCCCAATGGTGTTCATCAGACCCATGTAGTAGTGGACCAGAGCCTCTCTGCAGCCTCGGAGGTAGATGTTGAGCTCCTCAGTCTGGTAATCATAGTTATAGTGGGCCGAGTTGTTGGTGAGCTGATACTGGATGCATGGCCGTGGAGAGCTGGGGTTGCAGCAACTGAACGGGACACCATCTAACAAGTAGCGGCCATCCACGTTGCTCTTGATGCGGCTAAGAAAAAGAGAGAAAATAAATGCGTCAGTTGTCTTTGTTACTAGATGTTTTCTAATGTGAAATCCACTCTTCACATTTTCCAACAACTTACTCTTTCACTTCCTTAGTGCTGAAATCAAGGTAGCGGTTGCTGATCCACTGGACCTCAAACCAGTCCCTGAAGTCATTGTTTCCACAGCACTGAAAATCCATCTGGAGGCGATCGATGTTCTGTTTCTGGAAACAGCGGCCCGGGGTGTCTGTGTCCTTGTAGTATCGGATGCCGTTCCTCAAGCCCACCTTCAGAGAAGACTCCAGGCTGCCCTTCATTGCATAGCTCATGATGACAGCCAGCAGCATGAGGACAGTGAAGAAACAAGAGACAGCAAAGTAGGGCTTCAAGAAGGTCTTCCAGCGAGGAAATCGCCCAGCATCCAGTGCATCTTGACAGATCTTTGATGAAAAGTAGTTGATACCCAAGGAGGCCAGCCCTACTATCATGAGGGTATTGGGGACAATATGTATGTCTGAGTTATCCATCACCTGTAAGGATGTGACACAGTGGTATAATTAGTAAAAGTTACATTTGTTTGGAAAAATACATCAATACAGAAGTCAAAAATAATGGGCAATGTGTCAACAACTAAAATGCTTTGAATATTCAAAATGTATTTGGCCTTTGGCCCAACCCATAGCTTGACCCGTAAATTTTGTGACATAGCGCTAACTACTCTTAGGCAGGTCTACATGTTGGTGGTGCACGAGCCGTCTCCACCCTATTTGCTAATTCAGGCCTGGTGGTCGAACCTGTTTGGAGAACAAGCTAACAACTGCGAGAAGTGACAGCCTTAAGTCATGTTAATGTTAATGTTAGCAGATCTAGGTGTTCAATTTCTGTTACATGGTTCTCCTACGTGTGTATCACAATAGAAATGACTGTGGTGGTTGTAGCGTAATGAAGTTGCTAGCTAAACCATCTATGCTAACAGTTATGGCGCATTGGTGCCGCCATTTTTGTATTTGAGTGTATTTTTTTATGCCAAAAGCAATGCTTTTAAGGGTTTATAGGCAATATTTGTCATTGGTTTTGGTTCATGTGAAACAAATTTGTATTTGGATAAAGCAAGAAAAGTTGTCCATTAGGCGATTTAACAAAAAACATAGCCTATCAAACTAGTCAAAACTAATTAGCCAATTGAAGGTTAGGGTATAACACATTGGAAAGAGCATCAATGTCTTTTATAGATATATTTTCTTTTCATATCTATTTGGTGATCATTTCATTTTCTTTGCTCCATTTAGACTTTTCTTAAAATATTATATATTATATACTTATAATATAACGGAACGCAGAGCCAATTAGCCTACCATTTACCATAAAATAGACCAGGGCCCTTCTTGTCACAAACATAATTAATCACTTAAGAATTATTATCATTCAGTTTAAATGTGGGGGGGGGGGGGGGGGGGGGGGGTATATAAAAAAAGACAAAAACTGTGTGGTTTTGCCAATATTGCTGAGTTGTGATGGCGGGCTTCTATGATTTGGATTAGCATGATTAAGACTGACAGAGCCTGTTTATTATTAGTCAGGATCTAAAGTGGGTCACAAGTGTATCTATCTCTCATTGGTCTCCACTCAAGGATATTTCTTTCGAATCTGATTTATTGCATCCCTTCAAGGAATTTTGTCCTGTTTTCAAGGTTTCTCCCACAATGAAATGGTAATAAAAAATAGGCCTACATACGGAACAGTGTCAGGTGTACTTGACATAATTCATATAAATCAGTAATGTAATACTGTATGTTGTCTCTGAATACAGGAGTTGAAAATATGAGCACAGTTGAACCACACATATCCTACCAATATAGGCCTAGTCTCTGTTTCATTGAGAAGTATTACACATTACCCAATTGTATTTACTCACCATTTAACAGTCATTACAATTACTGAAATCTTTGATAACTCAAAGACGAGTCAATCACTGCAACACTTTTAGAATATGAACTAAGCTCCAAAGACCAAGCAATTCAATTTTAAAAAGCAGCCTACCTCTGCCCTCCTGCGGAGCTCCGTCTTAAGGATGCACCCCAGGGTGAAGGTTATGGCCCCGGCTACTGTGGCAAACCAGGAGAGGAGCCACAGTCCTTGGGCCAGCTTCACCCTTTTTTCAAAAGGGAACTTCATCTTCATCACCACCATGGTTGCAGAGAGGGAGTGTTACCGGGGGAAGAGGGGAAGGAGAACGGCGAGGTAACGAGGGACGATGCTGTGTTTCGTCTGTGGGAGAGGAGCAGAGGTGAGAAGCAATATCCAAAAGCTCAGAAGAGACAAAACGGAAATGCAACACTGAATGTGGAAAATAGAATAGTAGCCATAGTGCAATCAAAAACACACTGATGATAACTTTATGAGGAAAAAAAAGTTTTTTTCCAAAAAGTTACGAAAACTAAGAATACGTTTGAAAACTTCATATCCCAACTGGTGCATATCCAACTGAGCAGGTGTCAGATTATCAAAAAAAATCACCTTATTTGTTTCCCCAGAAAGTCCTGAAAAAGTCCAGTTACCTCCACCGACCACTCTGTACCGTCCAGTGTGCCACACAGTGGATTTGGCACACTGGATTTGGTTAACCTGTATGCTGCGAGAGTCTTACCTCTAATGCCTACCTATCCTATTAAACTGGTCTTTGAATCCAGGCCATTGTCAGCTCAGCACCCATCACTCATACAGAGGGACTTGAATGACAAACTAAATTGAACCTGACAAGGGTGGATGTTATTATAATCCATAACACATACCCTCCTGAGACAACATCCAGTACACATAGACTGAAATACTTTTTTTTTTTAAGATAAAAAGAAGGAAACATGTATATTTCACTGAATAAAAAGCTTTGACATTTCAGAATGTTTTTTTTTTTATAATTAATTTCCATCTCTGTGAATTTTAAAGATGACATTTAGATGAAAAAAAAATTACATCTACAGTTTGTGAATTACACTAGGACTGTCTTCAGACAGGAATGTGTGGTGGCAGAGAAAGTGTTGATTATCTTATAATACCCACAAGAAGTTCAGAGGGATAAATATAACTCTCCATTTGGTGCATGCTGATCATAAGGTCTTGTTTGTCTGCAGAAGTCTGAAGTTTTAGACAGAACCAGCAGAACAGGCTTTTTGCAACATGAATCTGGTACAGACTCTATTGATCATTTTACTTCTAATAATGAATCCTGAACATCTGAAGTAGAGCAGTGCTCTCGGTCTTCACTGAAGGTCATAGTGACACTGGTGTCACGTTATTTCACAGATTCATACATCATGAGTATTTAACACCTCTAACTATGAGGTAATTCCAAATCATTGGCCAGAGCTTCTAAACACCCAAACACAACAAAGTAGGCCCAGGCCGAAAAAGACCTGACTCCTCACACAGCTATCTCAATTTCCACCTCAAATAGAAATAAAACAGATAGTTCAGAATCATCTCTTGCTGTTTCTTCATTTGGTTTATTAGATGTTACATGGACAAAGTTACATGGGTGACATTTACACAAGCTTGTAGAATTTGTCATTGGCAAGCATTTCATGAAGCAGGTTAATTGTCACCAGGGGAAATAAATGTTTTTCACAAGGATGGGACAAATGTTTATTACATAGTTGTGTTTGTAAGTATATATTGTGTTGTATAGTAATATCTAAGACTAGGCCTACTTATAAGAACAAGAATATTAATTGACAGGAAAACACTGAGAAAACACAACACTTGAGGGTGTTTTTATATGTTACAAGTCATGTTTACATGTCACTGCATAATTATGGCTATCTACACAAGATACTCCTAATATGAATACATAATATTTCATGCTAACGTTTCGTGCTTTTTTAAAGCACAGATGAAAGAACAGGAAAGGAAATTATTATATCTGCATCTATACAACAAACATATTAATTTACATTTTACCATTACATGACCAAATCTAAACTATAGTATACATGTATACATGTTTCAAGGTACAGAAGAGTATTGTACATATTTAAAATTCCTTTGCTTCCAGTGTAACTTGATGATTTATAGGTTCATAGGTTTGGAGTGTGTTGAATATTTTGTAATACAATTATTTATTTGTGTGTTTTTAATGAGAAACAAGATCTCAGTGTGCTTTCTAAAAAGTGTTAATTAGTTAAAGACAGGCAAGCCTTATAGTTCAGAATTCAAAGGCCGTCTCCCCAAAATTCAATTAAAAATTGAAATGTAAATGTAAATTAGTGAGCCACCAAAAAAAAAGCTTCATTGAACTTTCTCATTAAAGGTCAAAGTAAATTATAACTTCACACACATGAGACAATGCATTCATGTTCCTGTCACAGCTGTGTTCGCTCCCCCTTCAACACCTCGTCTGGGATCCCTGGCCAGCCGTGCACCTCCACACCACCCTGCCCTTTCCCTTCGTTGCACTGTGGTTCTAGTATGAAGTGATTGAGCATCTGCTCAGCTGAATGCAGGCTGGCCAAGCTGCTCTCTGCATCTGACATCCTGCTTTCAATCGGCCTGCCGATACCTGCCTCCCTGCTGTTGCTTGTTCTCCAGTGATGAATGATCTCATTATCTGAATCCTCAATGGCTTCATCCCCCGGGTGGTGGAGGTCCATCATAGCCTCCGTGCCTCTTAGCTCCTTTTGCATGTGATGGCGTGCCAGAGGAATTTCCTCCAGGCTAGCTGACCGAATCAGGATGGAAGAGCCGTGGTTTGGACTTGAGGTGATCCTGTAATTTTCCTCCCCTGCCATGTCGCTTGACAGATTCTTGAAGCTAGAAGGACAAGTGTTGGTCTGGGGTGTTTGTAAAATTTCATTGTGGATAGTAAACTGAAGATGAGGTATCTGCCGTGGTCGTGCAGAGTGTCGTCTGACTGTTTCCTCACCCCCTGACTCGCTATCTTTGTCCATGTCTCCTTCCTGGAGTCTCCATGTTTGACCTCTGTTTGAGCCTGTCAGTATAAATCGTGGCGTCTCCTCTCCCATCTCTGACCAGTCGGACTCCTCCTCCTCTGGGACTGACCCTAGTGATTGCTCCTGCCCAGATGTTTTTGCCTTTGCATAGTTAAGGCTGTCCATGAACTGAACCGGAGGGGGAGCAATGGGAAGAACCACCTGATTAATGGTATCATCTGACTGAAAATGGAGGTTGGTTTTGTGCAGGACAGATGTTACCTACAGTAAGTAGAAGTCACAAAATGATCAGTAAATTGATTTAATCAAAAGAATAAAGAAAAATATATTATTGTATGACTTCAAGAAAATACTAATACTTAATGTCATATGCACATCGATTTCAGAGTCTGATTTTCCTCCCCCGAATGAGGTTAAGTTCTTACATTGAAAGTTTCCACACTGTTGGCAAATTTTGCTTCAGCAAGCTGCTCCGTCAGCACTGAAATACGCTGATTCAACCTCTCACGTTCTCCTTCCATACCCTGAGCCTGACACAGAGAGTACAGTTATTAGTTACTACAGATCAACACTTGGTAGGTTTGTGGCTATAATATGTTGCAGTCGTTCCCCTAGAGGTATTTAAAGCCAACTTGAATAACTCAGTAGAAAAAGTAAAATGTCAAAACCTATTTACATTCATATTCATGTTTTGAGATATTGATTTGATTTGTGCAAAAAACATAGATTAGCCATCTCACCACTGAGTGAAGTCTTTGCTGTAGAAAATTGTTGGTCTGTTGTGTGGAGGAGCAGTTATCATGTAGTCTAAAATAAGGCATAGTCATAGAGAGAGGGAAGTTATTCAACAATAGAATGGCATATTGAAATGTGCACATACAAATGTTACATCTACATTTAACTTTGTGTGATTTTAAATAAGGTAGGTATACAGATTATTTAAGTCTAGCACCGCATGCTTTACCTCTTAAACCTCTCTGTGAGGTTGTTAAGCTCCATACGTGTCCTCTGAAGCTCCATCTCCAAGACCTTTTGGCTGCTCATGAATTCTTCACCTAAACACTCCATCCGCACCGCTGTCTTCAGCAAAGTTTGATGCAGACCTTCATTTTTCTCCTGTAGTATCCTATCAGGATGGAGATACAAAAAGATGAAGTGAGTTGATATATCAAGACATGCTTTTGATGATCATGGCTTTGACTTGAATGACCTTGGCCAGTAAAAAACCAATAGAGTTACATCACTTACATGACTCTGCCCATCTCGTGTGTCTTTTCCTGTATAAAACAACAAGACCAACTGAGTATGACAAGAAAACCAT
This sequence comes from Trachurus trachurus, assembly GCF_905171665.1. NCBI lineage: Eukaryota > Metazoa > Chordata > Actinopteri > Carangiformes > Carangidae > Trachurus > Trachurus trachurus. Next base: position 11,233,213 of record NC_139903.1, on the reverse strand, counting down.
ACATTCAGAAATACTGTTAATGATGCACGACAAATTAAGTAAAGAAGAAATTGCTGAAAAATGAGAGATGATTAAAGAGCAGTTAGATGCAAGGTCAGTTTGATTATCATTAGTGTGTGCATTATAACTAATCTATTGTTCTATAATTACTAATCTATTGTTCACAGTGACATGCACACACACTGCCCAAATCAATAGACAGACAAATGACTGTTGCATAACCTGTTAATGAAACACAGGCAACTATTGACTTGCCAGTAAGTTCTTAATGAACATACCATAGGGTATTTCATGGTGGAGTATAGTCAGGAAAAGTAATGCCGTACTTTATGTGATGATGAGTCAGTGAAGCTCGTCTGTTCCTCCTCCTGACTGGAGGGGCTGCTCATATTCCTTGGTGAATCAGCCTTGCTAGAAAGAGACTCTGGCTTCCTGTGTGAAAGTGGGTGGTCTCCATGGTGATGGTGATGGCTTGGACTGTGGTGGTCTCCATGGTGATGGTGATGGCCTGGACTGTGGTGGTCTCCATGGTGATGGTGATGGCCTGGACTGTGGTGGTCTCCATGGTGAGGTTGATGAACTTCACTGTGGTGGTCTCCATGGTGTTGTTCATGAGACTCTGTGTTGTGGTCTCCATGATGATGGTGATGGCCTGGACTGTGGTGGTCTCCATGGTGATGGTGATGGCCTGTACTGTGGTGGTCTCCATGGTGATGGCCTGGACTGTGGTGGTCTCCATGGTGAGGTTGATGAACTTCACTGTGGTGGTCTCCATGGTGTTGTTCATGAGACTCTGTGTTGTGGTCTCCATGGTGTTGGTGATGGCCTGGACTGTGGTGGTCTCCATGGTGATGGCCTGTACTGTGGTGGTCTCCATGGTGATGGCCTGTACTGTGGTGGTCTCCATGGTGTTGGTGATGGCCTGTACTGTGGTGGTCTCCATGGTGATGGCTTGGACTGTGGTGGTCTCCATGGTGATGGCTTGGACTGTGGTGGTCTCCATGGTGATGCTGGTGGCTTGGACTGTGGTGCCCTCCATGGTGAGGTTCATGAGACTCGCTGTGGTGGTCTCCATGGTGTTGGTGATGGCCTGTACTGTGATGGTCACCATGGTGATGGTGATGAGACTCACTGTGGTGGTCTCCATGGTGTTGTTCATGAGACTCGGTGTGGTGGTCTGTATGATGATGGTGATGGTGATGGCCTGGGCTGTGGTGGTCTCCGTGGTGATGTTGATGTCCTGGACTTGGACTGTGGTGGTCTCCATGGTGATGGTCTTGAGACTCACTGTGGTGGTCACCATGGTGATGGTCATGAGACTCACTGAGGTGGTCTCCATGGTGAGGTTCATGAACGTCACTGTGATGGTCTCCATGGTGTTGGTGATGGTGATGGCCTGGACTGTGGTGGTCGCCATGGTGATGGCCTGTGCTGTGATGGTCTCCATGGCGATGGTGTTGAGATTCATTTTGATGGTCTCCATGGTGATGTTCATGGATTTCACCGTGGTGGTCTCCATGGTGTTGTTCATGAGACTCGCTGTGATGGTCTTCATGATGATGATGGTGATGATGGTGATGGCCTGTGCTGTGGTGGTCTCCACGGTGATGGTGATGAGATTCATTTTGATGGTCTCCATGGTGTTGTTCATGAGACTCGCTGTGCTGATCTCCATGGTGATGGTGGTGGCCTGGGCTGTGGCGGTCTCCATGATGATGGTGACGATCGTCACTGCTGTGATCTCCATGGTGGTGATGATGATGGCCAGAGCTGTGATGCTGAGCAGGACCATGGCGGTCTCTATGGTGATGGTGATGTAGTGGGCTGGGGCGGTCTCTACGGTGATGCCGATGTGTAGGGCTGTGATGCTCTCCCTGGTCGCTGGAGAGGCTCTGGCGTCGTGGTGTAGTAGGACGTTCAGTGCTTGGGTGGTCTCTATGGTGATGGTGACTTTCATGATGGTGACTTGTGTCTCCATGGTGATGGTGATGAGCATGGTCATGGTGGTCTCCATGGTGGTGGTGATGACGGGCAGGACCATGATGGTCTTCATGGTCATGGTGGTGGCCTCTGTGGTGGTGGTCAGCGTGTTGGGAAGCGGGGCTATGGCGATCTCGATGATGGTGGTGTCCATGGTGATGACTGGTGTTGTGGTGGTCTCTGTGGTGATGCTGATGAGTTGGGCTGTGGTGATGATGTTGATGACCCGAGGCGTGGTCTCCTTGCTGACGGTGGTGGTGCTTGACAGAAGATGAGCGGGAGTGACGCTCAGGCGTTTGAGATCGTGAGTGACGTCCTTTCAGGCAGCTGATATCGTTGCAGCTTCTGGCCTTGTGAGACATCTTATCTGGTGAGACCGATTGGTGACTGTGGTGGTGGAACGATCTAGAGTGAGAAAGTCGACTGGATTGCTTGCTGGTATGAGAGTACTTACTGGAACTAGCCGAGTTTGCACTGGTAGGCCTGCTCCTCTGTTGTCTGTGTTTCTCGGTGCTGCTCTCTACGTTGCTGGCTGGAGTACAGGTTTGCCGTGGACTGCACGGTCTTTGAGCATCTGTAACACCCAGAGTGGTGAGTCTCATTGGGCTGAGCACCTGACGAGTGATCTCATTAAGGAATGCAGAGAACTTCATTTTTTCCTTCATTAAATTCTTCTTGGCTTCAGTTTTCCTTTGTTCTTGTTCATGTGCATCTTCATGTCCATGTCCTTCTTTCTCTTCAGGTCTAGTGAGAGCCTCCATGGATTTGGATTTGCAGAAACTTCCATCTTTTCCCAAGCTTCTTGCAACCTTTTTTGTGTTCTTATGTTTGCTCTTGGTCGGGCTACCGTGAGAGGTTTTGCCTTTCTCCCGTCTCTGTTTGGCAGGGGGCCTGTTTATATAACCTCTTTTATCTATCAAAGGAGCCGTATCATCTCCCTCTTCGAAGTACCTGTGTTTACCAGAAATGTCAGTACAGGACTGTGAATGCTGAGGCTTCTTAAGTGGATGTTTATCCAAACAATCACTGCTGCTCTCAGAGGACAGGCTAGAGGAGGATGTGGAAGAGGAAGAAGAGAATGAAGAGGAAGAGGAGGAGGAGGAAGGGGAAGAGGATGAAGGGGAGGAGGTTGATGTTGAAGAGGAGGAAGAGGAGGAGGAAGAAGAGGAGGAGGATGAAGAAGAGCCAGTGGAGGAACTTGTGGAGACTTCTGAGAGGGAAACATGGCGATGATTTTGCTTGTGATGCTGGTGGTGAGAGTGAGGATGATGAGTTCTGTCATTATCATGTGGACGTCGATGGTCGGGCTGATGATCACTCAAAATGCTGTCCTCTGCTGTTGAATGGGTGCTATCAAACAGAGAACATGGTTGTTTAAGTGACACTGAATGTGTTTACTCTTTGTCTATTAAAAAAAAAACAGAAAAAAACAGATTTTATGAACAAGTAAGAGGCATGTAATTATGGCAAAATAATCCCTGACTTACTCTTGGCTATCATTGCCATCTGGGTGATGTAACTTCTGTTGGTGGCGGTGCTGACGGTGGCCCTGGCTTTGGTGATGGTGCTTCATCTGTTGAGATTTTGAGTTTGCCGTCTTGCCACGCTTGTGGTCTTTTTCTGGGTGGTCACACATTTCAGAGTTATGACCCTTTCCAGGTCTGTTGTCCTGGTGGAAATGTCTCTCCATCAACTGAGAGCAGCTCTCAGAGACTGGCACAATATTGATCCCTGGGGAAATATTGTAGCTCTTTACAACATTGTTACACAATCTTCAATCCATTTATAAAACATCCACAAAAACTGAAATGGATTGATCTGAATGTTAGTTTGTACTGTTATTGCTGTAAATGAATATAAGAAAGACTGAAAAAACACTTATTATATATATAATATATAATAAGAAAAACATGGTTTATTGAAAATATCATTACATGACTGATAATTATTCATTCATAAAACTACACAGGTTCACCACAGCAGAATCAGCTCCGTTAAAATATGACTAAATAGAGTAATTCTTAATTTTCATTATGCAGTGCGTCATACTGTAAAAAGCAAATATCTAAAACTAATCTCATGCAGACTTCTGAGTACATAATGCAGAATGTATTATGTAAAAACAAAATTCAGCTTTTATTTCTAGTCATGGTTACTCATGGAGTTATTATTTCAGGTATTTCTCTAACAACAGCCAAAATCTGTACTTACGTTTTCAAAGAATCCGCATGACTGTCACTGAGGTCTTCATTGATGTTTTGTTTCGGAAAAACAGCGATTCTCTGGGTGTGATGCACCTTGTATTTGAACTTGGAAGCACATGTGAGGCACTAACAATCACACTCCAATATATACTCCTGTGCTGTCCAATGGCAGATGGGCCAGCTGATGCACGCAACTACTCTGAACTGCATTAAACTTTACTGTAGACTGCTCTGTGTATGCGTATGCATGTATTATAAAGATACCAACAAGAATAAATTACAAAAAATAAAAAACTACAGATGTATTTGTTTATAATGTAGCCTACATTTGAATAACATGATGTTCCTGTGGTTTGCTTGTTGCACATGCTTTTTTAATGGTTTTAATTTAATAATTACATGCACAAAATTGATAAAAGCTAATTTAATAAGTGCATTTCTGGGCTCTTGAAAAAATTGAGGACATAATTTCACAACTCAAAAGTCTAACAACTATCATCCGAGTCACTGAACAAAAATGAATTAAACTCCATATAGTGTGTGTGTGTGTTAAATGTTTTCACTGTCATGTTCCCAGGTGCCAGGATACAGCTAGAACCACAGGATAGAGTTAAACCATTAAAAAATCACTCCTGATGTCAAAAGATCAGCTCAAAGATAATTTTTCCACTTGCGATTGTTGTCATGAGATGAGAGCAGGACGAGAGAAGAGCTGTGCTGCATATCGTATGCATGTTAACTACAAAGTGGTGGGGTATTGATCAGGATGTCCTTATTATGTCAGGGCAATGGGCAATCTCATAACTCAGAGTCAGTGAGAAATAATTGAACTCCAATAGAGTGACAAAGGCAATTACACACCATGAGACATCACCATGTTATACTAAACCCCCTCATGACTGAAACCGTTTTATATTCCCAGAAACACGTCAGATTGTGCAAACCACAGCTCTGCGGTGAACACAAGTGCGGGATCTGTCCCCCTCATTGTACATTGGCATCATGTATGATGCTCATAGCTGCCGGCAGCTTTCCCTGCATCAATCCTGTATGGCTCAGATCCACTGACAATCAATGGCGAACCTACGCTGTTGTGACTGTGTGCCAGACACAATGGAAAGTTAGATGAGGCAACTGATAGTCACATGCAAACGCACAACGTGTTGGTGAATATTTATAATGGCCTACAGATATCTACACTTGAATTAGGAGGATTCTCAAGGACAGCATGTGACAAATTAACATCACACAATATCAACATCATCAAGGGCCCGATAATGAATGTGGTGAATGTGTCTATGCCAAAACAGTTTCACAGTCATTAGGCTATGGAGTTACAAACTAATAAATGTATTTTTCACATGCAGCTTTCAGTAAAATGGCAGGGCTGCATAATTCAGAGCAGGAAAAAAGAAAGGAACTTATAATGATAATACATGGAATAAAACCAAAAAAACAACAACTAACTAGTGAAATTAAATGTAAATTGTGAAGTGGCTGAAGTTTTAGGATTTAAAGTTGGATATTTATATTATTCATAGACCTGAGAGATTTTAAATGCCAGTTCCCTGTATCACAAATCATGCTACAGTATATTAGAATAGAAGGCAGAAACACAAAGCACAAGACAAAATAAATAATGAGCAGTAGCCTCCAGTTTATACCGGCAATGAATAACACAAATACAAAAACTGAAAGTGCTTTTTGTATATTATTACAGCCCATAGCAGTGAAGAATCTCAGTCTGCATACACAGACCTGACCCTGGTCCCTGTCCTGTCACTGAACTCACTGACAGTCATAGGGCACGGACACATGCAGGACTAAGGGAGGTCCTGATGTGGATGAACCACTAGGGGGAGTGTCATGAAACATAAGTGTGGTGTCACAGCAGGACCTCACACTCAGTCCATTCATGTGTTTTATGAAAGTGGCAGGTCTGACCTGAGAAAGAGCTCAGTGTTCAGCAGCAGAGGACTGGTGCGTCTCATATTCACCTTTGAAAAGAAGAAGATACAGAATATTTGCTTCTGTGCAAGAGTCGTCTTTATCTGGGATATGAGAACGTGACATGCAGAGTTTTTGATGAACTTTTAATAACTTTTTAAACTGCATATAGGAATGCCATTTCACAAAACAATCAAGTTGACAACAAATTAGTCATTATAAAACAGATGCCGTCCCAAGATGATGAAGCATGTTTTTGTTATACACAAAGTTAACAAAGACAAATATTTGTAGTGTTTTGTCAAAGAGAAATATTGTTGCAGTGTGAATGTGTTTACGTGCTATAACTCTTCTTGTTTTTTTCTGTGATTTTGAAAAATTATTCACGAGTGTCCTCAGTGCAAATTTTGCTTTGTAATGAAGTGCAATGATTTCTGTGATAGCCTCCATATGCTGCTTAGAAAAACTTGGCAATGAATAACAAACTTCTTTGAGCAACTATACTCAAATGTGAATTGTATATACACATATTTTAAAATGTTTCATAATTTAATATTATACATTCTCATTGAAGCTGTATCGAAGCATGATGATCATGCTTTATGTTATTTTAAAAAATATTAAAATGCTGAAATTCTGTAGTATTCCCATTTAATAGACAGTCAAAAAACATCAGGGAAATGTACATACAGTATATATGGCAAATCTAAAAGCAATGCACTCAATTTCAGAAATAATGCACACCCATAAATAGTTATGTATTAATCATGTTTTTGGGATATCTGATTCCAGTTCTGAGGGCAACCTCTTCTCTAGAGGGAGAAACGCACAAGGCAACTCAATCCAAATCAGCGCGTGGAATCAGTTTCTAACCGTGTAAATGTTAATGAACGTTTCATTGCTCATCTACATTCTGACATTTTACCAGCAACAGATGTTCTTCCAACATCAACAGTGTTTATTTAGTTTGTAATGAACTTGAAAAAAAAATTACCTTGACCACTGACAAATGTTAGCTGAAACTGGAAATATAAATATTGGCCCTCTTTGTCAATAGCTATTCAATGAACAACATCTACTGGATCCTCTGTAACTACGCTTCAGGCCTTGGTCACCACTGGAGTTTTCAGGTTGCTCTGCGGGGATCACAGGAAACCTCCTGAACGCTCCGATATATTTTCAATGTCTGGCATGTTTCTAATGCCTGATATAATGAATGGAGACAGGATTACCTCCGTTTTAAAGAGGTGCAGAATCTCTTTTCCTTTCATGTTGTGTAAAGCTCTCTCTATTGGGCTAACCATATGTTGGACAGTCCCGTTTCAGCTCGTTCTACACAATCTTATGTTGTGTAACAGAGAAGGAAAAGTCGGAATCAATACTTGTTTTCAGTTTTTCCCCACACGAATATTGGGGTTGAGAAGAGGATCCAAATTTGGGTCTGAGCCGGCCGATGCGCGTCCAAGTTTAGCCATGATGATTATCAACGTAAAGAATCCAAGGACTCCGACCAGGAGAAGCATGAAGACTCGCTGTTTCCAGGACAGAGATGTCCGTTTTCCACCTGTGCGGTTCCTGAGGAGACGAATTAGTGAAAGAGAGAGAGAAAAAAAAAAAAAAATCAGATCACAAAATCAATTCACAGCTATTTTTTTTCTAGTGTCAAAACAATGGGAGAGCTCAAACTCATAGTACTGACTTGAGAATTCGAGCAAACCAACTTAACGCTGGTCGCCGTCTGTACTTGTCGTCGTCAAAGTCGATCTGTGTGACAGAGCTGTGACCAACGTCCCGTGTGTCGTAGAGTTTTCTTGGGGATGATGCTGGAGAACGATAACAAACCATCATGTTACTCTATCAACAAATGTTTAGCATATGACAAAATGACTCTTGATTGTTTGAGGAACTACAAAGCTGCAGAGACTCAGAGGGCTGTGTTTTGCTTTACCTGAGTGTATTGTGATTGTGTCACAGGTGGTGGCAGTAGTAAAGTTGATCACAGCGTGCTCCTGCACATTTGAATCCCCATTTTTATGAGGGCCTCCAAGGTCTTCCTGTGCTGGGGGGGAGACCGAGTTTGGCGGGGCACTGCTGAGGCTGGTGTTGTAAGAGTGGCTGGGGTAAATGCTACTATTTTCTTGTGCTGTGGACACAAAAAAGAAGTCAGATAAATTATATTATCATGTTGCACCAGAAACCGAATCTCTTAAATAATGTTGTGTGATCAGCTACATAATACTACACTGCCCGTCCAAAACAAAAAAGTCACGACTTAGATTTAACTAAGCTAATAGGTAAGAGCTTCCCATTGGATAATTACTGCATGGATGATTATGTTTCACCTGGCAACAACTTATCTAACCCTAACTGATGCAGTCTCATTTTCGTCATGGAGAAGATGTTAATCTGTTTCAGAAAGGTCAAATTATTGGCATTGATTAAGCAAATTAAACATCTAAGGAGATTGCTGAGACTATTAAAATTGGGTTAAGAACTGTACAACACAGTGTGAAGCAAAAAATGTGGTCCAATGTGACCACAGAGTCCAGACCTTAACCCCTATGAGAATCTTTGAAATATTAATGCAACTCTGGATGGAAATAAATGTTGTGACATTGCAGAAGCTTATTGAAACGATGCCACAGCAAATGCACGCTGTAATCAAAGCTAAAGGCGGTCCAACGAAATATTAGAGTGTGTGACTTTTTTTTTTTGGACAGGCAGTGTATAATTATGCACATGTTGAAAGAGACTCACCATCAAACGTTGACCAGTCGGTATAATCTGTGACATCATTAGCTGTGGTCTCCTCAAGGACCCCGATGGGCTCTTCAATCTGTCATTTCACATTTGAATAACGTCAGAAAATTAAATCAGTACGATAATAATGTGTATCATCTTCTATTTGATATGTTTTCAGGAGGACGGTCCAATCACCAAGTGAAGGATTTAACTGTAATAGGCCCCTTACCAGAGGCAGCCCCAAACCAGCTCGAGCCCAGTTAACAGACGACAGCTGTTCTTTCAGCACATCAGCGATCGGGCTGGCCAGGTTGGAGGGGGGAAACACTGGACCCTGACAGGTGGGACACTGGTATCCAGCTGGAGCCGTATGCAGGGGCAGCCGAGATGCCAGGTTATTAAGACAGGCCCAGTGGAAGACATCTGTGAACAGCAGAAACAGTTTAACGTCACAGCAACGGGGATGTGAATCCAGTGGTTTCCTTTGTTTCAGCTGAACTAAACAGGAACTTGATTATCTTACCGTAGCACACCAATCTGACCGTGTCTTGGGCATTTAATGGAGTATTACACAAGGTGCAGTTGGGGTTGTAGTCGCTGTCTTGAAGCCATTGCAGATATGACTGCACGATACACTGAAGGGGCAACAAATGACAACACATAATTTTAATGTGATCACAACATGTGAAAAGTTTTGCACGAATACACATCATGAAATAATTGTTCACCCACTGACCTTGTTGTGGTTGGAGACGAGGCAATGCTCACACACGTTTACACGATGCTCGAAGCAGAATAAATTGGTCACCTTTCTCTTCGGGCACTTGCAGAGACCCATAGCCGCCTGCGCTGTAAAACAAACAACTGCAGGTTTGGTTTGGATGAATACAACAACAACAGCAGCTCTCAGGAGTCGGTGAATTACAAATGGCCTTCGTGTTTGGTGTGAGAAATTACTAATACAAAAGCATGTCATGTTAAAAGGTTGGCACACAATCAATTTATCGTCAGCCCAATCCTCTCTTGAATAGAAGAAGACAGAAGATGACATTATCGCCTCTTTGTTTCCTGACAACCTGAAACTTTGAGTGCAGAAAGCTTCTTCTTTTATAAGAATATAAGGAAAGGCATCGTTGCACTATTCTGGTTAAAGGCCTGCTAGTTATTATACAGGCATTACTGTATGTGTATTTCATCTATTAACAGTTTCTCCACTGATTTTTCCAAATAATCTCAATATATTGACGGCATAATGATATAGTATATATTATATACTAGTGATATTGTGATATTGGCATTTCAAACGCTGGTCAAATATCTACAGGTTAAGTTCGGCACATAGAAGGAAAGCCACTTTAACGCACAATGTACATGAGCACAAAACAACACCGGGATGTAGACAGCCTGACACTGTTTTACAGAGAACACAGAAAAAGTTCAAAATATGTTAAAACGTAAAATGTAAGGTATAATCAAAACATAACAACGATAAATTAAAAATTAAATTACTTATACAAAATGGGAACGAAAATGAGTCATTAGTGCTTTTGTGTCAGGGTAAATGGTCTAAAAAAATGAAATCTACATCCCCTGACTTAGATACTTTAAAACAGGGGGTAATTAGTGCCAACAATGCTCTTTAAAATACTCAAAGATATTGATTTCCTGTAAACTTTACAATCCCAGGTCAGAGACAGGGGTGTCCTGACATTGTTGTTAGGTTTTGTCTCTGTGGTTGCATGTCTCATCCATTTACATACTGAAGGTGACACACAGACATTCACATAGTTGTAACTTAGACTCAATTGTCATTAAGAAACAGTTTCTGAGGTTTACTTTAAAGTTAATATTAACTTGTTTATCATATCTACTTTGCTCCCCTGTCCCCTCCCAGCTGTCATGTCACTGCTGTAGATAGGATGGATGAGACAGTCCACAATGAGGGAGCCAACACCTTCAGTAAACTGTAACGCTGGATTAATAGTGCAATTAATGTTAAAATATTCAGTTTATTATGGGTATTGACAGGTTACCTAGTTAAAAATTAATGTATATATTATTTACATGTAATTATTTGCTGTTGAATGTCTCCTAGCTCAATATGCTCCTCATGCTGTCTGCTGACGTGATCTGTGTTTCTTCACCTGCACCTAACATATAGTTACAGCGAATTTAACACAAGTGACATATTTAGGCAGTTCAGGAGTTGATCTTGATCTTTAAGCACCGACATCTTCCCGACATATCATTACAACATTTATTTAGCAGAGCTAACATTATTAGCTGCTAGCTGAGCTGGAAGTTAGTCAGGTGAGGTGACGTTGGCCGAGCTAATTTTAGCTAGCTGCAGGAGTTCAGGAAGTGCCGTCGTAAATGATAAAATAACAACATCGTACCTGTCACACAGACTTTAAACAAGTCCCCTTCGTGTCAGCTGTTGTACGGCTGTCATTTAAAGTTCCCTGCCGGGGTCCCACGGAAGGCGTCTCCACAGTCTGTCATCAGTAAAGTTGACTGCGGCTAGCTGCTGCTGCTTCCTTCCTCTCTCTGTTTATGTGCCACGTCTCTTCCGCTCCGGGTCTGTGCGCAGCGAGCCGCGGGCTGCAGGCCGCCCCCTGCTGGGCCGGAGGGGGCTACACCCACACGTCTGGTTATGAACGGTTAAAGAGGAACTATGCAAGATTTTTTACCTTAATTAAACAGATTCAGAGTAATTGTGATGGTTATATAAATTACTTGTAACTTGTGAGGCTCTCTGCCTTCCACAGATCTTGGCTGTAAACCAACCTTGCAAGATCAGAGCCGGTGTCCCAGCTTTCATCTTGGCTGCAACACAATTGCGCCCCGTAACCCTTAATCTCTTGTTTATGACAGACTACACAATTATACACATGGTAAAATCGTATACGTATATGATCCACCGCTCCATGGATGGCTTTCCTGTCGTCTTAGTTGAAAACAAATGCACATGGCCAGGAGGAGGGTTAGCAAAACAGTGGGAAAGCGACTGGACTTGCAGTCCAACATGTACATGTTTTATACACTGTAGACCCTACAGTGTATAAAACATGTACGATATCTTGACTTATACCACCATATTTTAGACCTCAAACATTTAGAAACAGAAATATTTGTATAAGTGCAGTTTAAAAAAAAGTAGGCTATATGTAGGCCAAATGCAGCACAAAAAATATTTCAAAACAGTTCTGGTTTTGGCAGTCAAATGCATTTATTCCCCAGTCCCCTTTTTGTTTTGTTGATTGATAATGTTGGAGGTCTGTCTTTTAAAGAAATACTTGATCATATATTGGATAAGATGGGAAGAAATGAATATCTACATATCAAAGAACACCACTGGAAAGTAGCAACAAGAGTTCGAATGTAATATTGATGAGATTCAAGAATATATGTGCAACAAGATATAGAGTAAACATCAAAATATTGTTGGTACCTATATGCAGTTATTTTGAAGTAGAGAGGCATCAAAGTGATGAAAAGGTAAAATCTAACACATCCACATTATTCCCTCCTTCAAAGGGAGCAGCAGAAAAAGCCATTGGTTTAGCTGAGCTCCTGATCCTATGATACAGTATAGCCTACACCTGTCAGTTTGTGTCAGGCTGCAGTTTGTGTGTTCACTCAGCAGATGGCGCACAAACTAAGAGCCAAACGCTATTACAAAAAGCTCAAACACTGCTGAGTTCAATTATTCACCAAACCATGTAAAGATGTTAACCTTTCAAGAGCAGAGCTGACCTCCAAATCCAGTCATAGATTATTGATCTTGTATCTGGATGTCTGAATCTAAATAGATATCAATAATTGTAGAGATCTAGGCTATGATCATTAGCATGACTACAGTGATTTCATATGAGATATGGAGGAGGAGAACAGTTGTGTGGGTGTTGTGTAGCCTTTCCTGCACTTATAATCAGCAGATCAGTGGGGTGAACTGATTGCAGAAAAATGTGCTTCTTCATTTGATGTGATGATGATGTTGTCTTAATGAGCAACATTTGAAGTTGGTCTTGAGGAGAGCGTGTGCCAAATGTCATAAAGGTAAATGGGAGAAAGGAGACAGTAAGGGCCTGTAAATGTAGGAAATGATTGCCATAAAAATCTTGGCCATCCTTAGTAGACATCAACATGGTTACAAACACTCAGAGCTGCTGCTGCTGCTGCTGCTGCTGGTGGTTTGCAAAGGTGGAGCTTCGCGGCTTACTCATGGCAACCACGACAGCTCTCAATCCAGCCCTGCAGACAAGCATTTTTTAAATGCATGGTAATGACATCAGTTTATGCCCACGTTGGTGCCTGCATGCATAGTAATGACATTTGGTCTTTGCATGTCTGCTTGTATGTGTAAATGGCCATGAATGTATTTGAGAATGAGGATACAATTTTTTCCTTCACAGTTCACTGCACATGTGAATTGCCTGTGGGGAAAAGTGATGAGAGCAAAATGAGCGAATCAAAAAAAACGAAAAAAAAGGAAGCACCTCCACTCAAAGGAAATGTGAGGTCCTCTAAGGTCTTAGGCAGTGAAATAAAAAAAAGTTGCTTAACGCAACTTAGTGTGAAACGCTTCTTCAAATTTTGCATAAAAGCATAACATTTTCTCATTTACAAATTAATTAACTTGCTCTAATAGTTTTAATAAATGCAACAAAAAAGTAGATCATATCAGTGGAGCAATTCTGTTTCACCCACCCCTTGTTACAAGAAATTTCTTCCAATAGCCTAGGCAATTTTTTTTTTTTTTTTTGAAAGAGCAAGCTTCAAAAACTGTGGATATACTGTGTGGGATCATCCCTCGCTTCAAATTGTTTAATTTCTCTTTTAAGAAAAATATGAAAATGAAACTAAATGGCTTTGTGCACATCAGCATGGTCTGTTGTGTTGTCAGTTATGACCAGGGACACATAAATCACAGACGGGGGGTAAGGACATGTGGAAAGGGCATTTGAAAAGCACTGGTGCGATCAGATGGAAGGGAAATCTAAAGACAAATGACAGAGGCACTGGAGGACAAACCAGCCCTGGAGCTGAGGCAGCTGGGTCTGAAATACCGACTGGAGAGGCTGTCGGGGCTGTGTGGGAGCACATTGATTGATTGAGTCTGGCAACTATTGATCAGCTATCAGCTCTATCTGCGAGGGAAAGTGTTAAGATTCAGGCATGGCTTGTTTAATGTATTAGTTCCCCAATGTGAGTGTAAAGGGATTGGCCCCTAAATCAGAGAGGCACTGAAAACCCAGATAGCCTGCCGGGGCCATTGTTTACTTGATGTTATGACAGTTTGATGTGTAATACCTTTTAAAGATGCTGTTTACACAACACAAAGAGAACACACAAGGTTAAAAATCCCACGCTGATACCTTTACCTGTACCTCAGTCAGTGTCATTGTGCTGAGTCATGCAGGTTCGTCATATGTGCAGAGGCTTCACTCCACCATCTGACCCTAATTTTCAAGAGTTGTGCATTCGTGATGGTGATTTTTATACCAGTCCTGCTATCTCTTCCTGTAATTGTTGACTTATTAAATAAGATGAGCATTTTTATTTCATGACAAATTTTTGTTTCCAAAACATTTACAGTGTATACTTGGCATATACTGCATGCTGTTTCCTTCTACAGTGCGACAAAACCAGACTGTAGGGAACAAACAAGAAACACCTGAGCTCAGGTTGATCTGTTTTTAAAAACTGGAGGACGTGAGTATTGTGGACCGCATTTACTAAAAATGAGTTGAATCCATGTCAAGTGATAAAAAAAATTGTTTATTGTTTGGTTTGAGTCCTGCTGTGAAAACTGTGTGAAGAGTTTTGAGCAAGAGAAAAACAAGTGGCTGCTATCAGACAGGAAAAAACTGAAAAATATTATTTGAAAGCAGTGTTCATTTTATTCCTGTTCCATAATGATCCCAATAATGTAAAGTGTCCTCCAGTGGTCCTGGTCTGCAGCTTCACAACTACTGTGTTTTAACCCAACTTCACAGTGGAAATGTACGTCTGTGTTGGTGTTTTGTTGTTGTTACTCTTGTACTTTTGTGTGTGATGACTGAAAATGAAGTAAAATCAAATCCACGGTCATAACCACATCATCTGATTTGGAATGTAATTATACTGTGGATACTGTAACTTTATCAGGACGGTGGCTCTGAAGCAAATCCATCAGGCTTTGCTCTGAATGAAATTGGATTGACTGATTGATTCATGTATGTCAAGTGAAGGGCAAACAGACGGTCACAAAGAAACCACAGAGAGTGAGTGCGGGTCAGGGGAGGGGAGTCGCAGATATATGGATGAAGCATGGCCCCCTGATGGGGGAAGGAGCGTATTGAATCAGACAGAGACAAATGGAGTGTGAGCGACAGAGAGAAAGATATTCAGACATATGCCTGCTGACCTCAACCCTTTCTTTTTTTTCTCCAACTGATCAATACAGGGAAATGGGCGTTATGTGTGTTTGGGTGTGTGTGTGTGCTTGTTTTGGAGGGAGGATCTGTCTGTGTCGCTCCTAATAATGATCAGAAACACACTGACATTACCTCAGCCCTGTCTGACTCCTCCCTGGCTGTCCAACCTTTGCACATGCCTCTATTTAATTCTGGACCCTGTAATCTTATAACAGACTGAGAGGTCGGGAGCACTCAGACTGTCCTCGTCTCTGTATGAGCCGGGTGAGGAAAATGGGATATAAAACATAAAACATAACGGCTGCACAAATGACAGGCCATGCACATAATGCGCATATGAAATGTGTTTGTGCAAATATTTGCTTTGTGTTTCATCTGGCAGACTGGGTTGTATTCTATCACAATATAATTAATAACACAATAAAAATGAACAATTGCTTATCAGGAGATTTTTCTCTAATTGCCAGACTCTCTCTCCCACTTATTCGCTTTGAAAAAACAATACACAGAAAACACTGGCTGACAGAGAAAAGACACCAGTATTTCCTGAAGACAAATGCCTGCTATACCGTGTATTACTCTGAGCAGCACACTGTCACAGTTGAGAATTATAATCAGCTAAAATGTGTTATATTCCACCCAGGTTTCACCCCCTGTCATCCTTATTATTGGTTCCCCCTGCCGCTTAAGACCGACAAAATTTCCATGCACATCTTCAGCCAATTAGGAAGAAGCTTCAACTTGCCATTATTCAAATCCAATGTGTATAATGACTGGATCAACCCATCATTCAATTATCCAGAGTTTTTGACATGAAAGACTGAAAGTGAAGATGCTAGCTCTGCAGGTATACAAAAAAGAGAGAAATGTGTTAGATCAAGACAAGGGACACAACAACAGAAGGCACTGTCAGACAAAGCAGCACCCAGGCTTTTACCGTGGAGATTCGCCTGTGAAGTCAGAAAACATGCAGGCAAGGATTAAATGCTTTGGCTCATAGGGAGTGTGCAGAGGTTGAAGGTACCTCTTCCCATCCCATCTCTCATCCAATCTCTGGCCTGTAATCACTGTAAAAGTCTCAAAAGGCCTCTCCCTGACTGTAACTGATGGCTATAACAATGTAAGAGGTAGAGAAAAAATAATATTTTGATGGAATAGCTGAAGCTGATGAGAATATGAGTCTTGTAGGTATTCACTCTTCAACTAACTGAAATGTTGATAAACAAGATGAAAAGTCAGGGACTAAACACACGCAGCATCAATGTGTGCAACACATTTCTTTGCAATCTATCCAATAATTACTGTCCAATAATTGTCAATCAAAGCCACAAATGTAATTAACATGACAGAGCTGCAGGAAAAGTCAGAGATCACTCAAGTTAGACAGAATCAATGTCCAAGGCCCATGAATATAAACACATCAAATAGTTTTTAGACCCATTTAACTTTGGAGCAGATGTATCATCATTGGGACAGATCCAATTTATTTTATCACTTATACCCTAACGTGTTAAAAACAAAGCCTATTTTCTAGGCCTTTTCTCAAAAACTGCATATCCATAATAAAAGGAGTATATCTCTGCAACCACAAGGTCTATTTAAACATTTAAATTTCTGTATATGTGTTACTGGTGAAGAGTAAATGAAGATGGCACACTGAAAAAATTAAATAAAATTAATATTTGCCCCCCCAAAAATCATGTCCTTCAGAATGATGCTAATAAAGCTCAAAACCTCTATCAAATGATAGTACAATGTATGAACATTATCTCTGCAGTGGTTGAATCTGATAGTGAAGCAGTACAAAATTATTGAGATTTTACTACAAAATATTCAGGCGAGCTTTCCAAAATGTCAGTTTTTGGCACAGCTTGGAACCACCTGCCACCATAAACCATTGTTTAATCTTTATTTTCACACAATTTGCATATACTAAATGAAAAAGAATCAACCGGAACTAAATAACGCTCACAAGGGTTCCGCCGCTCCTAAAACCCGTCCGGACCAATTTAGATGTAACACCGGTCAAAGTTCAAACTGGAAACCAAACTTTTCACGGCAAAACAGCAAAGGTAAGAGGAAATTTACAACCAGGTTTTGGCCAAGCAGTGTCTGTGTTTGCTCGACTTTGCTCGTTGTTGGCTTCCTTTCTGCCGTGCTTCTGTGTAGCTTCTGTGTAAGTTAGCTTCTGTGTAGCTTCTGTGTTAGCCGCGGTTGCTATGTGTTGTTCCAATCTTTGTAGCCAGCTCTTTCATATGAGCTGTAGCTGATGTGTTGTGCATAATTATAGCCTAGGAGCCAGAAATGTGGCGACTGGGTCCACACAGAGCTGCTTCATGAAGTTTGCTGTTTAGTTGTTTATTTGAGTAGTGTTTGGGTCATATAAACATGGTTTTTAGACGTTGTGGGCCAGATTCTGCTGTTTAATTTGACATAGAATATGACGCAGTGGTGGCTCTGTGATTATTCTGCATGTCTTCAAGTCTCCCAAATGGGAACTATTGAGAGATAAGACATTCTCCATTATGCATTACCCCATATCTCATATTTTGTACATTTTCTCTGATACAAATAACAAAGACAAAAAACAAACAAACAAAAAGAAAACAGACAACAGACAAAAAAAATACAATCATGTAATTTAATATGTAATATATATAAGAGAGAGAGAGAGAGACATGCATAGGGTAGGCTATTGAGAGTGAGGAGTCACGTGCCTATGGTCGGCCATGATGGAAGGAGACGCTATCGGTTGCCAGGGGCAACACATCAGAACATCACAGAGACGGACTAAATTCTAGCTCTTTTTTGCGCCAACAGATCAACAAATTACTAGAAAGAATAAGGAGAAAGTAAATCACTGGAGCAGTTTTTAACACAGCTGTGATTTCCGGCATTGTAAAACAGTAAATTACGGAGTAGACGATTTTGTTTTGCCCATAGACTAGTAAGGCTTTTGCCACCGGAATCCTTCCATCATGGCGGAGAAGGGGGGCGGGGCTCTGACATGGATGTATTAGTAGGAGGGTACATATATGAAAAAAAACCACCTAACCCTAAAAAAATTCTAACAAAAGGTTTCTCAGCTGTTTTTTATAGTATTAGATGTCCTTAATAACATACTAAAAGTTTACCAAAATTTGACCACTAGAAAGGTGTTATTTTCAAGATGGCGTCCAAGATGGATAGGAAGCCTGAGGAGACACCACAGGTGAATAGGGTAAAATTTTTAACTAACAGATATCACCATGAAACTTCCCAAGTTTATCACTTACATTAAGACAAATATTTTTTGTATTACAAGTTTTGTCAAATTGTATGTTTAAATATGTAAATTAGGCAATATCTCATTAAATATGCGCTAATTTGCATATCCGAAATCTGAACAATGGGTAAAAGCCACTTTCAAAATTCTTGTTTTATTTTGTTGACATACTAGAGTCAGAAGTTTTTACAGAGGGGATTTTGGATATCTCTCTTTATCACTCTGTAAATGAGAAAATACTAGGCTATAGCCCTAAAAATTCAAATATCGTCGTGTTTTTAGGAGTAAAATGTTGTATAAGAGCCCGAAATCTCCACTTCAGCAGCACTTACAGACACCAAACCTTCCAGTTTGATCCCTTTCTATATTCTGAAGGTTTTTACAGAGGGGATTGTTGATATATCATTCATAGCCTGATTTATACAACATTTTACTCCTAAAAACACGACCAACTTGAATTTTTAGGGCTGGTGACAGTATTTTCTCATTTACAGAGTGATAAAGAGAGATATCCAAAATCCCCTCTGTAAAAACTTCTGACTCTAGTATGTCAACAAAATAAAACAAGAATTTTGAAAGTGGCTTTTATCCATTGTTCAGATTTCGGATATGCAAATTGGCACATATTTAATTAGATATTGCCTAATTTACATATTTAAACATACAATTTGACAAAACTTGTAATACAAAAAATATTTGTCTTAATGTAAGTGATAAACTTGGGAAGTTTCATGGTGATATCTGTTAGTTAAAAATTTTACCCTATTCACCTGTGGTGTCTCCTCAGGCTTCCTATCCATCTTGGACGCCATCTTGAAAATAACACCTTTCTAGTGGTCAAATTTTGGTAAACTTTTAGTATGTTATTAAGGACATCTAATACTATAAAAAACAACTGAGAAACCTTTTGTTAGAATTTTTTTAGGGTCAAGTCATATTTGTACCTGACTATAGGGCTCTGAGCTGTGACGACAACTCCTCACTCTCAATACAGTATAAATATATATATACTTTTTTTTTTTATTCTTTGAGTTGTATTATTTCTCGTAACATTCTTGCCAATAAAGCAAATTTGAATTGCATTCAGAGAGAGAGAGAGAGAGAGATGTTTGTTTGTTCATTTTTATTTATTGTCTGTATTGCATTAGCAACACTGTATTTTAATGGTCATGCTAATAAAGCGCTTTGAATTGAATTGAGAGAGAGAGAGGGTTAGCTGTTGAAAAATGAAAGCTCTTATTGATATCATATAATATTGTTATTGTTGTTTTTCCATTTCTTTATTTTATGAATTAGTATTAGTATTATTATCATCATTTAATATGAACTACATGTTGTTGTTGAGGGGAGCAGCCTTATTTCTTGGTTCTTTTTATGTTTGTTTTTATTTATTGTCTGTATTGCTGTTATTTGCTTTGGCAACACTGTATTTTAACCGTCATGCTAATAAAGCACTTTGAATTGAGAGATAGATAGATAGATAGATAGATAGATAGATAGATAGATAGATAGATAGATAGATAGATAGATAGATAGATAGATAGATAGATAGATGCAGTATCTTCACTGCTTTTTTCAAGTAGCCTACTTGTGGATTTGTGCCATCTTTCAAGTGTTTTATGTAGCCTATGTTATCAAGAACAACAAAATGAACAGAACTTTTTTTTTTTTTTTTTTTTTTTTACTGTAAAACGAAATAGGTGGGAGAAACCAGACTTCCTGGAGAAAACCCAATCGTGACACTGAATCCATTCATTTAGCACGAGAGCATCATGCTAGGAGGAGTTTTTCAGGTGGCAGGGGATGGAGGGTAAAGGGAGGAGGGTAGGGGTTAGAAAGTGTGAGGGGGAGTTGAGGGGAGGGAGAGAGATTTCATAGAGAGAGAGATATTTTGATAGAGAAAGAGAGAGGGAGATTTCATAGAGAGATAGTCGGTGGGATATCTTCTCAGCTTTTTTCCAAATACTTGTGGATTTGTGTCATCATTCATTCAGTTGTTGCTGATTAACATACATAGATTGATTAATTTATGTTTGTTATCAAGAACAACTAAATGAACAGACCAGATGTTTGTTTTTTTTTTAAAGCGAAATAGGTGGGAGAAACCAGACTTCCTGGAGAAAACCCAATCGTGACACTGAATCCATTCATTTAGTACGAGAGCATCATGCTAGGAGGAGTTGTTCAGGGGATGGAGGGTAAAGGGAGGAGGGTAGGGGTTAGAAAGTGGGAGGGGGAGTTGAGGTGAGGGGTTTCTATTCCTCTGACACTGTCATTTCTCTTCCTCTCCTCTGTCTCTCCTCTCTTTCTCTCCTCTCCCTCTTCTCGTTCTGTTTTCTCTCCTCTCTTGCTATTTTCTCTTGTTCTTTTCTTTCTTTCTTTTCCCTCTTCTCAATTTTCTTTCTCTCTTTTCTTTCTTCTATGTCTTGCTCTTCTCTTTCTCTCCTCTCCCTCTTCTCATTTTTCTCTCTCTCCTCCCTTTCTTTCTTCTCCTGCTTCTTCTGCTCCTTCAACTCCTCTTTGAGCCTCTTTTCCTCATCTTTCTTAATTTTTGCTTTCTCCTTATCGGTTTTGCAGGCCAGTTCCTGAAACTCTGTATTTTCAGTAGTCAGGCGCTGCATGTCCTCCTCCATTCGTCTGCTCCGTAACAACCAGTCTCTCTCCTTTTTTAGCCAGCTCTCCTCAATGTCGATTGTCTTTCTGTGCAGCTCCTCTTTCTTCATCGTCTCCTGTCGAAGTGTTTCCTGCAGGTCGTTGACTCTGGCCTCACATTTCTTAAACTTGGTCCTCATGTCCATCAGTTCCAGCCTGCACTTTTGCCTTATTCTCACCAGTTCACAGTTTTCAAGTATTAAACCAGAGATCTCTTTCATGTTGAGTTCAGTATTGTCCTGCAGAGCTCGGAGCTCATCTGCCATGTTCTTTTCCTTTGTAGTCGCCTGCTGCAGGGCGTTGGTTTTGGCCTTGCAGTCAGACTTGCATTTCTGCAACTTGGTCCTCATGTCCAGGAGTTCCAGCCTGCACTCCTCGTTCATCGTCACCAGTGCCATGTTTTCACTTCTAACACTGGAGATCTTTTTGTCTTTGTCCTTCATGATGAGTTCAATCTTCTCGTCGTAACTCTCCTTCAGAGCTTGGAGTTCAGCTGCAGCTTTCTCTTCCTTTGCTCTCATTTGGTCCACCCTCTTGGCAAAGAAGTTCTTCAGCTTTTTAATCGTTTTGTTTTTTTTCTCCAACTGATTGTTGGCCCGATGGATGCCCGCTCGGAAGTTAAGGAAATCGTTCTCGTAGCGGTGGAGTTTCACCATTGTTACATTGCTTACTCGTTTCATTTCCCGTTCATACCAAGTCTGCATCTTATTCTTTTCCTGCTCTTTGCTGAGCAGCTGTTCCTTCAGAGCAGCGTTTTCTTCCTTCAGAGCAGTGTTTTGTTCCTTCAGAGCAGCGTTTTCTTCCTTCAGAGCAGCGTTTTGATCAGACCACTCTTTTACAAAATTTGTGTCGAGAAAGGTTTTTTTGAGGAACAGCATTTGAGGGGCTTTGCCCATTTGCTGGTTCCCATTATTAGGATTTGCTTGTGCGGACATTTTTTCACTTTCTGCCAACTTTGCTTAGCACAGACTGTATAGCACGGTTGGAGAAGGAACACAAGATGTGAGTTATAAATTAATTACTCTATTGTATTACTCGTTATTAATAATCACTCGTAATATCTCGTAATTAACTAATTGCGATTGATCATTTGTAACTTAACAGAGAGGTCAGACTTTGTGCCGTTCACTGTGAATATCAAATGAGAAATGTGTCTCTGGAGTCAAGTGCTAGAGATCAAAGGAACTGTATGACATCACACAGGATGATGGAACATTCTGTATGACATCATGTGTGACATCACACAGGATGATGGAACATTCTGTATGACATCATGTGTGACATCACACAGACACATATGTGTGACATCAGAATGTGATGACATCATTGGAACCCAGTGATGGCTGCATCATGTGACTTTATATTTAAAAAAAAGAAAGAAAAAAAAAGCTCTTATTTTGAAATTTTTTATCTGAAGTTACAGACACATTCAGTTTTGAGATAAATCTATAAATCATAAAAAAAAGAGATACTGGAAACTTGCTAACAATTCAACTGCCTTGCTATGCCATGCTATCAATTCAATTCAATTCAATTCAATTCAAATTCGCTTTATTGGCATGACAGTTAAAAGAACTATGTTGCCAAAGCATTAGTAATCAATTAGCTATCATTCACGCCCACTTTCAGTAATTTGTAATTAATTTATTCTGTCGAAATTAACACAATACCATGTATTTTTCAAACAAGCAATGAAAAACAGTTTTTCCAAATATTTATGTCAATGGAGAAATAATTAAAAAAATCTGTTAATGCGTTCAAATACCTGGGTGTGATATTAGATCCCACTCTCACATTCAGAAGCCAAAAACCTAACATCAGGAATTCATAGTTGACGCCTCTAAAACTTTTTTCAATGCCATGATTTTATCTTATTATAATTATTGTATGTCATGTTGGTCTCAGGCAAGTACATCTGTCTTGAAACCCATCAAGTCACTCCACAAACAAGCCCTGTATCATCACTGTGAAATACTTAAAGGGATAGTTCAACATTTTGGGAAATTGCCATAATCCCTATAGTCATAGCAGTAGGTTCGTTACCTTTAATTGTCGGTGCAAGCTATTTTTAGAACGGCGGAGCAGAGCCACGAGCTGCTCAGAGCTATGCTATGGAGGCTAATGGGATTTCTTGGTTTTCCTCATCAAACTCATCAAATACACAATCCAGCAACCCTAAGACGCTCTGGTGGACAAGTTGTGACCTGCACATTCACCACGCTATGAGATAATAACGGAACGTTACGAGGTGGAGTTGTTTTCGGGGCAAATGCAGAGACTGCTCGCTGAAAACCTGCCCCTGTAGGCAACGCACATCTGCTGTTTGCATGAATTTACCTTGAAAACAACTCTGACTCGTAACATTCCCTTATTACGCTGTAAGTAACAACTGGAAGGTTCATTGTCTCTTTGAAATCATGCTCATACCCGTTTATCCAGTTGATTATATGTTTCCCACAAATGTATTTGTTGTTGCAAATTATTTGTATATAAACACAATTGATGGGTAACAAATTTTGATGCTGAGATGCCTATTGCCTACCACTGGCTGATTGATTTCCTGAGTTTTACTCCAGTTGTTCTCCCATTAAAACCTGCAAAGCTTAAAGGATGTGCTGAAGCCCACCAAACGCTAGAAGAACAGTATGTTACTATTTGCTGCTGTGTTGGTGTTAATTAGGCCAGATGAATCACATTTTGTATATCTTTATCTCGCTGCTGAGCACTGAACTTGAAAGGAGTTTCTTATCTTGCAAGTACACCAGCGTAGAAGCCAATCTTTGCTTCCAAAAGTAGTTTTGTGTGTATCATTAAAACCAGCCAATACATTTAAATTGGCTTCCAAATGTTTTTAGACATCCTTACTTTTCATTTAAACAGGCAGGGGCCAACCTTCAGAGTGAGACTAAATTAGCTTGAGGTCTTATTATGCTGTTGTTCGAAGTGCGCACTGACTCACCCTCTGGAAATCTGTGCGCCTGATAAAATCAGAGCCTCCTATCACCACCCTCGGCCCACTGCTGGATAAGGTTTGATATTCCTTCTCAATAACTCTTTGAGCCTAGTTTTACAAATCACTTCACCACAATTGTTACAGTTGAGCTGACGACAAACAGGAGTAGATCCTATTAGCCGCTTTTATACAGCCTCCTTCTTAATTCAGCCTCACCATTCATTTTTTACAACGTTGTTCAGCCTTTTAAACCAGCAGCACAGGTAATTCACAGAGTCATTTCAACAATGTACCATGCAGGCATTGGTTTCTGTTGTGTTACTTACGCCTCAGCATGCACATACTGGGACCCTCAATATGCCGGCTTTGTTTGGTTCAGCGTAAACAAACAGAGCCGGCGTAACATCTAAAAGGAGAGATCTCTGTTCAAAGGGGCTATTGATAGCTTTGTAGCCGGGCAGAGAAGATTGCAGGGCACATGATCGGTGAAGTCTGTGGTTTGATGATGTCCAGCAGCTGTTTGTGAGTTAGTGAGACATCTGTGACTTGCATCACCCGGTGGCTCTGGTATAGGCCCAGTTTAACCGAGCGTAAATTGCACTTGACCATTCAATGTCAAAGCACAGTTAACCAACAAAGACATCTGTCACGCTGAAACCCCCTATCACTTGTTAAGGTGCTGTACATCCCTCACCCCCTGTGGTCCTTGACAGGAAGCATCTGAGTGAAGGATGGTAGCTCAAACCATTGTTTTTTTGTGTAAATAATGACAATGATTAGATCAGTGTAATGGATATGTTCAGTCAGAAATGAAGTAACTGAACTATTAAAGTGATGTGTCAGGATCACCTGCCTTTGAGGATTTTGATCAGAATGGCTTTGTCAACAATATCAGAGCACTGCTCAAATCTCAATTGATTCGAACTGAACGCTCCACCGGATCTGCCTAGGACAGAAAATAACTCTCGATACAAAGATGAGTAGTCACTGCGAATTTGTCATAACAATTTCTTAGACTCAAAGACTGTTCATCTTAAGTGAGACTTTTGAGTTAAAGCTGGACCGTCATTTTAGATGACATCAAATAAAAAGCTTTTTAAAATGTGAAAGAGGGTAAAGTGTTGTTATTCATTTCTAATTGTAAGCTAATTGCAAAAATCGGTGACCTCTGTCAGACATCCATTAGAGTCTGTCTTTAATGATGAGAGGTGTTGTTTCCTCCACCTGATGTGAAAAGTCCAAAAACAAGAAAACAATTTGCTCTTCATTTAATGAGGCTATTATTCTTTTTGCTGCCTGATAAATGCCGACTGCCACCGTTGTTGTTGCCGCTTCTTTCATTGTTAAGTTTATGTTTGCCCAGTGAGGCTGTTTTGCATAAATGAGAAACCCTGACTTATGTGTTAGCACGAGACGGTGTGGCACACTTTGAATGCAACAAGACAGGTGTATGAGAAGGAACGTGTTTATATTTGAGTGTATAATGAGGAGGTGGAGGGGTTATGGGATGGTGTTAACAGCTGGGCTGACATGTAAATGTCTATCACAGGGAAGACACTGCTCGAAGACTGTGACTATAGAAATCAGCGGCTCTTTTACACTCACCCCATGTTTCCTTTTCCAGAATTAATGTGCAAGGGCGAAGCCAAAAGGAAGCATCCTAAATGGTACAATATATTCCCTGCACCTTAAGATTCAAGATAAGGAAATCATAAATCATGCAGCAATAGGCTACTAACAAAACAACAGGCGGCTACACTGAATACATGCTGCTATATATGATAATAGGCTGAATAATACATCCACCATTAGAGAAGACAAAGATCTACAGTCAGGCTAAGTAGCCTATTGGTAGGTGTATGAATTTTTTTTACCTGATAATGGGGAAAATGGTTGCAAATCTTTGCGAGAGGGACCTGAATGTGGCCAACATCCATTGAGCCATCCAGCTGCTATGACAACAAACTGGCATTTTTGGTGCTGCATATATAAATATATATATATATCTATATATATATATATGTTGGAGTTCATCAGCGAGAAACTGTTAAACTGAATATCAACTAACTTAAGTATAATAAGTACACTCATTTAGAGCCAAACCCATCCTGTCAGGGAGCCAGACTTTGTTTTTTTCAGCTCATAGCACACGTTTAATCACATTGTAGGGAGACATCCTTTCTACAAAATATTTATTTTTCCCCTCAGTGAGTTCAACAAAGGGAGGCATTTACAAAAAACACACATACAAAGGTAGTGGTAAGATAAAAAAGAGACAAAATGATGCTCTACTCTAAGAACTGCTAACCTCTGTCACATGCTAGTTTTGGGTATAAGTCCAAAAAACACTGAGAAAGTTGACATGAGCACTGTTTCCCCAGAAATCTTGACGGACTTCATAGAAGCTGCATGGTCCCTGCTTTGCTTTTTTATTATTATTTCTTTTTCCACACACAAACAGGCAAATGGCCAGATTATGCCATTTGTCCGCGCATGTTAACTGCTGGTTCGGTCCCTGTAACTGTAACAGCAGGAGGTTTTTACAGAAACACAAAGAACTCAAAGTATCCAAATTGCTCATATTCTGCCAGCATGCATTAAAGTGTTCCCTCATTGGTATTAGTTTTAATAAGTGACTCCCGTAGAATGCATTCACCATCCAAAACAACTGTGTCAGTGACACCCCACTGATCTAATTGTATAACAGCTAAGCTAAATTGGTTTACAAAATGTAATTTTATTCCAGTCTGGAGCACCACCTCAGTAATTTGAGCCACATCACGGTGATTACCAGCGCTTCGGAATAAATAGCACACTTCATACAGATGTTAGGTGAGTACCTACAGTGTATTTGTGCTGCAACAAATTCGCCTTTGAAAAATCTCTGCTTCGATCCACTCCTAGAGAAAATCTCTCACACCCACATGCAAAAATTATGCCTCAGTTTCTCTCCTACATTA
Source organism: Trachurus trachurus (assembly GCF_905171665.1). Lineage (NCBI taxonomy): Eukaryota > Metazoa > Chordata > Actinopteri > Carangiformes > Carangidae > Trachurus > Trachurus trachurus. The sequence continues at coordinate 11,206,091 of NC_139903.1, read as the reverse complement.
AGTCATTAAAACAGAATCCAAGCTTAATGGTTGTAAATCAAGAAAAAAAAATCATATGGCCTCGGCTGCAAGTTAAAGCTGAGCACATGTCTGAGAATTACAGACTGTCTCGGAGACCTTGGAAGAGAGGAGAATAAGGAGGAGGAGGAGGCTGGTATAATATTACTGTAGGATCACTGTGCATTAATAAAATGTCTGAAAGCAAGAGACCCTGGTTGAGAACTGTTGGGGTATCACATGAATAAAGCAAAGTCATAAGCAGAAATTGAGAATACTGTAAGACCCTTAGAAATGAAAGCTGAGCTGCTAATAGGTCTCTTTCATCTGGGCAAGCGTGCAGTCTTTCTGATAAACCAACATCACATATAGTAATTAGAGCCCAGTTGATTTCAAGTCGGGGTTCAAGAGCATATACTTAAGAATCTCCAGCTAACAAGCTCAGCCATGTCTCTCGTGGACAGGATAAGATGTCAGGCCTCCGATATTCAGTCGTCTATTTGTTCACACACGTCCAGGCTGTTGCTGAGTGGTCAGACCTTCCAGTTACATTGTCATGATTGGTCCTCCTCTTCTCTGCCTGGTCCATTATAATTAGGTTCCTCCTGAGTACCGAGTGTTCTTCAACTCGTATGTCTCATGTATCTGTTTTAACAATAATTTCCAATGTAGCACAGAGGATATTTCTGAGACCTTGGACTGTTGTCTCTATTTCTACTGCAGAGCAATCTGACCTCTTACAGTCGATTTTATGATTATAAATGAACCAGCAGGAGAGCAGAAGATCTTTATGTGATACAGCTACAGCTACATATTTGATGTCCAGCATCGCTTCAACTTCTCCAAAAGAAAAACTCAGTACATTTGGGTTGACTACGTTGCTCAGAGAGTCACAAGTACATTTTGTTAAGAGGTTATGTTGCGTCCAGTCAATGCAGTCTTCTCCCCAGGACCTTAAGGGCTTGGACAAAGCATTCCTCCCGAAGTCCATGTAGTATCATATTGCATTTACCCAAGATGATCAGATCAGTTTATCAACTCTTCTCTGTAGAAATCCTGGGAAAAAAACATTATTAAACCATCTGCGTTCAAAACTAAGCAAACCCATCTGCTGTGAGACTCCTCAACAACTCCCATAGCCAACATCTCCACGATCTCTTCCGCTGCAATATCCCCCCTCCGCAGCCTCATTTCCAATAACGTATTTCTCCTATTTCATTCCCCTGGCCTTTTTTTTTTTTGCACTACACAGTGAGATTTACAGGGGACAGCTTTAAATTGTGCAGAAGTGTGGTAAGAAATAGATTAGCGCCCAACCTTCAGGCCACATTTATTTGAGTTGTGATCAAGGTGACCACCACAATAAGACACTTTTTCATCTGTGAGTACAAAAGGTGCAGCATAGATGGGGGAGTGTGCCGCCCCAAAGACCAAAAGAGACATACTGGCAGTGAAGCCTTCTTTGGTGGCCATGAGGCCCAGAGATGGGGTTTCTCCTCTAGCTGCACTGACCAAAGAATCACCTGTCTTAAGCCTTTCTTCTTAATGCAATCATGATACATATGTACTTGTTCACCTCTCTACCTCCAATTGTTGATCTTACAGATTTCCAATTGAGCCATCTTCGTCTCCAAGGTAACATCGAAATGAGAAAACCATAATCCTAGCTGAGGTTTCTATGACTCAAATTCAACATGCGCAGACTAAAAAAAGGATCAAAATCAATGCAGCACGAACTCTTCATTCGTCTCCTTTGCTCTTCTTTTTGGTGCTCACATTGGCTACATTGTAATTTGACTGCCGACAGGTCAGAGGGAGATGTGGGCATGTTTTGCTCGAGCAGAGATGAGTATAGCAGGATACAGAAGTCTTGATGATTTTAACGGCCGTTCCCCTTTAAAACCAGGCCAAATTGCTCATAAAGGAGGTGACACATGCTGATTGTAAATGTGTTTGTGCCTTTTATTTATTTAAGTAGGTTTTTATTTCAAACACACCTGGCCTGAGCTGGCACAGTAGAGATACTTTAAGTTGTTTTGCTCCCCCTTGACTTTTCATTCAGAGGTGGACAGAAACAGCAGGCGCAAACCTTATACATTTCAATCATCCGTGAAATTATTTAACTTGCATTGGGTGGACTCACAGCACCAGTATGTTGAGGAGGGGTCTAATTCAATCAATTTCGGTTCCTCTGCATGGAGAATTCAGCTGCCATTGCAAACTGTTCACAATGCTTTGCAACAGCAGTTACAATGTTGATCCGCAGTGATACTCATCAAATCTCTCACAGACTTACCACACTCCCACGGGCTTAGACGGTAAAAAAAAAAACAGGCAGCATATTTCATCAAATGTGTGACAGCAAAGAAATTCACATTTTCCGTGAATTAAAGTAAAACCGAGCACAACAAAACAGTGGCTGTAAAGTAAAACTGGACTTTCAATGTATTGTAACTCAAGTTTACAATTGGTTGAATGTTTTTTTTTAGCACCCACTTATTCCACGATTCAGATGCTGGGAATAAACTCGACTGCAGATACTGAATTCTCCCAATTCTACACAGTCAGTTTGCAATTATGTAGTGTTAACTTCTTGTGATGCACATTCGCAAAGAATAGCCTAATGTTTTTTCAGACACAGTAATTCAGACTGAAATTTCCAATGTCACAGAGACAAATGTGAGGATTTGGATTGAAGTTTTCTCTGAGTAATTCAACATAAGTCCTGCTTTTGTTCATCGGTGGCCTCAGTTCCCAACTAAATGCAGCGATGTAATGGTGTTTCGAGGTTTCAGGACACCATGGTGTCACAGTAGGTTGTGTTCACAAGTGGAACAGGGCACGCTCCATTGTTTTACTTGACGTTAATTTTTAAAGTCAGCCATTTTTCATTCTTTCCTTGCGATATTGACCTGAATACTCAATGACCCTGATTATGTAAAAAACCCTTCTACACTTGTGTTGTTCGGAAAGTTTCCTTGAGATATTATTATTCCAATAAAAAAAATGAGCAAAGAAGCCTTTTCTCTCATATACGTGAAAGATGAAATACAGGAATATGTAAAACATCTCTCATCAGATTGTTGGAAACGGTCAAAATCATTTTCTCTGACGGCATTTTTCAGACGTTTTGAGCCCATTATCTGTGGCAGCCATGATTCTTGGCCATTTGATTTTCTCTGTGCTCCTTCTCTGCAGCAAAGACGTCTGTAGAGGCTGTGAACTATTTTTTTTTCAGTCACAACTGAGTTTGACTGTGGCAACAGAACGCAAGCTTTGAGAAACTCCCGCAGGTTAAACTGACCTAGATGACCAACTCTAAAAGAAACACAGTAAACAGACTTGAAAACACTTATTAGCCTTGAAAAATGGCTAGGCTACAAACAACCCACAATCCAAACAGACCATCGTTTCACTGGTACTCTCTCTTTCTCTCGCATTGAAGAAGAATATCAGATGTTGTAAACGTGCAATTTTCTAGTCTTTGAATGTAAGACAACCAACACTTTTTCAAATCTAAAAATAAGTCTAATATTTGGGAAACCATTAAAGTGAACTGAAAATTCACTCCAGGCAGAGGCTGATTGCTCCATTTCATTTAAAGTGTTTGATGAAGTTGTTCATTTGGAGTTGGGCTCAGTTGGCCTAGTGGAGGCCTGGGCTGCATGTAAACACAAAGTCACAGAGGGAAGCAGCCTGTTGACTCCTCTCAGCTCCATCTTATGAGCTTAGCTGGTTCCAAGTGTCTGGCCTCAGGCTGTGGTCGGCCATGCTCCATCCCTGTGTTGCTAATCAAATGAAAACAACATGCAGGTCTAATTTTTTAGCACACTGACTTCTCAGGATAGAAAATTCCTGCCAATTTATCTCCGTGTGAGGTTATTTTCAGTTCAAGAAGTTCGACTGAGTTAGTAAAAGTCAGCCTCATTAGGTGAAATGACAAGTTGCAGTAATAACAAGATTATAAAACTTTTTATTGATCCCCTCTGAAGATGAATTTATAAAGCAATTCCACACATATCTCAGGTTCACATAATTTTTTTACGCAAAGTTATGGCACCATTACTTTCTATATTTTGACCAGAAAAAATATTCATGTGGCTGTGGCCATGGTTTATTTATACAAATGATCAGGAAGTACGTGTATTGAATAGACCCACTAGAAAATACCAATTACACTATATCAACATTCCCCAAAACAGAATTCGCCAGGCCAGTATGATGTTATTTGTTTAAGCCAGTGATTTTGGGTGCAAGATAAAATATACATTCCACTGACATATCGTCTGAGGCCAGTGTATAACGCTAGCGCACAGCACAGTCATGGAAGCACAATTGGTTTCCCTCAAACAACTGATGGACAATATTAAACCCAAGGGGGGAAGCTGAATATAAAAAAAAAACATATTTATGCATGAGTGAACTCCTCCGTGCCACAGCCATCTACTCTGTATCGTCGTCAGTGCCTGGAGATGTTTCTTTACCCTCCGTCTCCCCGCACCTTGTCATTACATTTATCCCTGTTCTCTGCTAAGTGCTAATACATTTACATTTTTAGTGCTGCTCAGTAATAAAAGAGGTGGAGTGAGTGGAGGCCTTTTACCTCTGCTAAAACAAACATCAATGAACTCCTCACACTGAGGATTCACTCCTCCTCCAAACTCCCCCCACCAGTCCACCCACCCACCCACCCACAGCTTGGCCGCTGCCCCACAGTGCAGGTCAACAGTGTTGCGGTTTGAGTCTCCTCAGTTGCACTCACAGTTCTCGCCCTCATTTCAAGGTTCACTCACAAGAGTCTGCCTCGCGCAGGAGGCTCCACATTAGTGTTGTGTCCAGTCTGGATTCTCTGTGAACACTGCCATCACTTTACAAATGTGGAGGAAAACATTTTTTATAACCATAAGTCATCAAATGAAGTCACAGGTTAAGCTCACAGGCACAAAATGGGAAAAGAGGGACGGTTTCTATCGTCTCAGTGGGCTGACATGCTAGTCTTTGGGTGGGGTCTAATTTTCAGATTACATATTATAAACAGTCTCAATCAAGAATCCACTCTGCTGCATTTAGGAAATCATGAACCTGGAGGCAGCCATCGGGATATCGTCTTCACGTCTTGTATTTTTCAGTTTAGATGAGCCAAATCCACAGTCTTCATCAAAGCTGGATTTCATAAGTAACGACAAACATGAGAAGTGGAAAAAAAAAAAAGCCATTTTAGCTGAGACAAAAAACATCACATAAGGAACAAAATAAATAAATAAAGAGAGCTGTGCAGGATTTGATTACTAAACAAACCACTGATAAAAATAGCAAAGCATTTTTCAAACACAGCCCAGTCGGTATCTAAGTAAATTATCTACACGCTTGTGCTGCATCTAATCTGATGCAACACTACAATACTGATCTCAGGTGAATGATCTTGAGAGGTATAACCAAGGCCAACCAGCCCTGATAAGATCTTCAACCTGACAACTAATGAATAAGGTCATAACAAGCTTACTTTAAGACAAGTGGTTATTGGATCGTTGAAATAGAACAATTCACAGCTTTACAAAGCCCTTTCCTTGGATAGCTGGTAGGGCACATCAATATAGTTGAGGCATTTGTAACAATGAGTTGATAAGACTACATACTGTGAATGATCAGTGAGCAGGAAATGAGTACCAAAAATGTCTGTTTGTCATCATTTCTTAATCTATTTAGATTTGACTGCTGTGCCTCCGGTGTGTGGAAGAGGAACTCTACCTGTACCTACGCTGAGTTTGACCTTTCCACAGTGGATACATTCTTTGTTTACATGTCACAAGGGAAAGAGCAGAAAAGAAAACATACAGAGGCCATTACTAAGGTGGTGAAGAAATGGTCAGCTGTGCATTTTCAACCGGGTAGGGGTGGGGTGGGGGGATACTACTGGCTGCTGCTTCCTGCAGTTAACTGTTCCCACACAGTTTCAGCTCCAGTAAATCACATACAGTACTTTCAGTGCACTGAACAGCCGGTAATTTGGAATGGGTGACCAGAAGAAGAAGGCACAGAGGGGTGCTTCAGAAGTGTCCATGCGAAGGGAAATTGTGCATCTATACAGTTTACCAATAACACTGAACAGGATCTGGCACAGTACATCATGTGTAACAGTAGTCTACATCTGGGATTCCTCCTTCTCTATAGCCACGGTTGGTACCATGTCCTGCGTTAGAAACATGGTTGGCACCTTTGTAGAGGCCGGTACCATTGGAGGGGAATATGGTATGAATGATGTAATCCTCTCGTAGCGGTTTAGGCTGCATTGGCTCGCAGGCCGCCATAGGCGTCATCTGGAACCCCGGCCCACGGATCTCCAAGATGGTATTATCCTTCTTGGTGCCTGACTCAATGTAGTCATCATAGGTTTTGCTCTTTCGAGAACTGTTGCGGGTGTAGTGATCTCGGGAACACAAATGCCCAGTCCTGTGTCCATACCAACAAAAGATGCCAAAAATTAGAGCCAAAGATACAATGGCAGTAGCCCCACCAATAATCCCTGCCAAGGGCAGTGTCGCCATTTGATGTGAATCTTCATTCTCCTCCTCCTCCAGTGGGCTGGGGTCTGATGTTTCAGCTTTTGCACACACCAGAGCATCATCAGACTCAGCGTCTCCAGAGATCGCCCCTTTGCTCTCTGAACTGGCAGGCAGGGGCACCATGCAGATGATGTAACTCGACCGTGGTTGCAGCGCGGTCAGCAGGTACTCTCTGCGGTCTCCGTGGACCAGCGTCTCTGTGATCGACCCCATGGCGTTCCCAGTGCCCAGTCGGAGCCAGCTCAGCCTGAAGGAGGAGCTAGGATGGGACACGCTCCAGGTTACACGGATGCTGTTGTGAGAGAGGGGCTTCACGTTGAGGGCCAGGCTCTTTCCCACACTACTGCTGCTAAGAGTGTAGTCTAATCCAGAGTCTGGAATCCCAAGTCCAGGTCGTTTGGAGCGAAGGGTGAAGAGAGAGCCCTGTGGAGGCGTGTGGGTGGTCGAGCTATCCATCCCACCTCCACCCATTTTGTCCCTGGTCCCTGCTGTCCTCACCAACTCACACTCCTCCATCTCGCTGGTCAGGTCTGTCAAAGCCAAATCTCGCACTCTGTCGGGTCCGTGGCAGGTGAGACCTCTGACAGTGATGGAGTTACCGCGGGCATGCAGCCAATCATACAACCAGCGCAGGTTACAGCCACAGTGCCAAGGATTACCTCGCACCAGCAGCTGTGCCAGGCTATCCAGGTCCTTGAACAATCCTCTTGGGAGAGTGGTCAAGTTGTTTCCCGACAGGTCCAGCCTCAAGAGCCTTCGCATGCCATCCAAGGACCCACGTGGCATGTGAGTGATAGCGTTGTCCTGTAGAGACAGGCGCTGCAGATGGGCACTGGGCAGGTTCACCGGTGGGGTCTGGAGGGAGTTACGGACTAGAGATAGCTCAGTCAAGTTGGACAGACGGGCAAACGTGTCATCGGCAATGCGCTGGTTAGCCAAAAGGTTCCCATCCAGGACGAGACATCTAAGTGAGGTGAGGCCTCGGAAGGCGTGGGTCGGGATGGTGGAGATTCGGTTGTCATCTAGACGGAGTTCTTCCAGCGAGGCAGGAAGTCCTGAGGGGATACTAGACAAGTGGTTGCGTGAAAGGAAGACCAGGCGCAACCGCGGGTTGTCAGCAAAGGCCTGATCCTCGATGCTGACAGTGGAAATAGAATTATCATCCAAGTGGAGCTTCTCTAACAAGGGCATCCGACCCAGCGCACTCCGAGGAATAGTGCGGATGTTGTTGTCCTGCAAATGCAGTTCACGCACAGATGGTGGCAGGTGCATGGGGAATTCATCCAGTTCATTATCATAGAGGTAGACCACACGCACTGCAAGATGGTGCTCCAAGGAGGTGGGCAAGCCCGGGTTGTTTATGTGGTTGTTCTGAAGGTAGAGGACGGATGCAGAAGGAGGCAGTGAAGGGATAGAGTTCAGGCCACGATCATTGCAGTAAATGAAGTCCTCATCGCACCTGCATACAGATGGGCATATCATGTCCCTGTCCCCAATGTACCCTTGTATCGTGGCTGCAGCAAAATGAAGCATGCCAGCGTGTAGTGTGAAGCAAAGAAAAAGGAGGAAGAGCCGAGCCCACAGTTTGGCCACTCTTGCAGGAGCCATTATGACGAACATAAGCACTGTCTCTCTTTTCCAGGTCTACGTTTAATCCTCAAATCCGCGATGTGAGCTGGAATCCTGCGACCTCCACCCTGAGAGAGAGAGAAAGAGAAATTACAGTCAGCACTGATGCACAAACGATTAGTTAATGGTGGCAGGTGTGAGACACCGAAGGTGATTTCAATGGAGTACACCAGGTATCAGCAATATTATAATCTAGGCACATGCTACAATTATCATATGAAGAGAACATAAAGAGGCATTTGGCACTCAATAGCACTGCAGTTTTTTCACAATTAATAATCATATCATCAGGGAGATGTGTGCACATGGATTCTTATCACAGCTTCTGACAACATTCTGCCATCTACTCTAAGCCAAAAAGACACAAAGATTAACGCACAGCCAGCCATAATTATGTTGAATTAACAACGGCAATCCAAGATTACAGACTGTTATAAAGCTAAAGTTTGGTGTGTACTGTTCTGAATGTTCAAAGCAGAGTGAATATTTGGTGTTAGGAAAAGCAAGTATGGAATTGACAAATCCAATCCTACATTAAAATTAAGCCTTGTGCACATGAAGTCTTGAGAATACTCTCCACTTCTAAATTATTTAAGAGATCTTGAGAGGCCCCATAACTCCATTAGGAGTTGCCAGCAGATGGCTGCATTAGCCAGACAGAACCGAAGATACTTTTCATTATCAAGAAGGAACAACATGTTTTAGCTCAGAGCCCATAGTCTTCAAGATCTAAATTCTCATCAGACAATCAGGATGGCACTGAGCACTATAAAACTTCATAAAAACTTCTCCACAAATCATGTCTTCTTCATTTAGTTACATCACAGAAATAAAGAACAATAAATTAGGAGAATAGAATCCGTAGCACAACGCAGATATTGTGACAACTAATTTACAATTTTATGCCACCACAACCGGGCTGTGGGCGTGTACGTGAGCTGTACTCACAGCTTGATTGGCATCATGAGATGCCAAAACAGTATGAATAGTATTGACTATAGGGGTTTGAAAAGTGGCAAATTACGACACTCTGTCAGTGACAACTTGAGCCCATCGTAGTCTTCAATAACCACTGCCATTAGTCAAACCATTAAGGCCCACACAGCAGCAAACATGGTCAGGCTGTAGTATTGATTTCCCCACAAATCCGAAGTGATCTGCCATAGCAAGTTGGCTCTCATGCAGATTACAGGATTCCCAGGAGTGTAAAGTTAGACGGCGCGATAATTAACCGAATGAATGGCAACTCTGCTGGGAGTTGACTTTGCTGAAAATATCATTTGCAAACATTAATCTGCGTGTACTTACTCATTAGCAAAATTCTGAACATTAGGACAACAAACTTCCCTGACATTTCACTTGTTTTTAACTCTAATTTAACACTCCAACAGTTGTTCAGCCACGGCTGGCCAGGAATCATTTGATGAAAAAGTAATTGCAAATAACAATTTGTCAATCCCAATGTTTTGAAAACACAAATGGAGGATAGCATTTATTCTCCACAGATGAGAGGAGGTTAATAATTCACCATAACATTAGGACTAAATGCAGTTTTGACTTTGGGTTGAACTAAACACATTTGTTCAATACGGATAGGATACTAACACTTAACACTTCAAACAATGTGTACATAAGAGCCCTTAAACATAAATATTCAATCCAAAATAAAACAGAGAGGAAGCACTGAAGGAGGTGACAAATGTATAAAACAATGTTTGTGGGGGCAAAATGGTATCACACATAGGAAAATGGATGTCTGTGGTCAAGGTTGGCTGATAGTAATATATATTTTGTCTGCAGAAGAATGTGCCTCATGGAGAAAAATGTAATTTTAAGGCATTGGAAAGTGTGAAAAAAACAAGTTCAGCCGTCCTCAGTGAAGAATAGAAACACATTTATAATAGCGTCACACTTTTTGGTACTTCAAAGCATTTTCTGTTTCACCCTCCTGTTCGACTCTGATGTTGGTCTGCACATTTATAATCCTGACAGTGCAGATTATTAAAGAAATCTATACATCAAATCTCTATCATTCATACTGACCCGACTGGGACTTCAAAGTATTAGCGTAAATTATGAATAAAGCCATGTCAGCAATTGCCATGCCCAGTTTTGTAAGGTAAAGCACTATACTTCACTGTACATTACTTTAGTTAAATATCATGCTCCTTCTTAGATTTCTCCAACTCAAAGCTTGGTTATCATGAAACTCAGCCAGATCAGACAAAGTAACATCTGTACATTGTGTCTGCTGCGCAAAATCTTCACATTCATCCAGTCTTTAGTAACTACAACTCACTATTCTCTTTTTTTCTTCTTCCACGTCAGTCCTGTAGACACACTGAAGTAGTGTCAGTGCACGTCAAGTGGAACCTGGAGAGTAAAATTATTTCTATAATTTAAAGAGCTCATATTGTGTCTTCAAGCAGTTTGATATTGATTCACTTTACGACGAAGGAGACTTACTGGATTCTACTGAAAGGGTTTTGTGTCTACATGTGTGTCTGTGTGTGTGTGTACATGAGTAGTGCTAAAGAATGAATGACTTTTGAATCCCATGAGCTTCAGCAGTGAGTCTCTCGAACACTGGAGTATTTGGGTCAGTCCTTTAAAAACAAGAGAGATGTGGTGTGAGATTGAAATGGTGCAGATAGCCAGAGGGATTAATGGAGCATATTGAGCTGTGATTCTCTGGATTAAGCAGGTGCTACAAAGAATGACAGAAAGACATTTCAGGATTTTTCTTTTTTGCCTCATGGTTGCTCATTTTTCTTGCTCTATTAGAGAATGACATAAAAGCACACGGCTGTTCTTTGTGGTATGTATGTGCGAATGTTTCTGCCTCGAAAGTACAGTGTGTTTGTCTACCCATGCACGATCAAATTGCAAACATTAACCCATATGTGGACAATCTATATGGCTACAGTCTACATTTCACTTATATGTAGAGAGAGGGGAGTAAACCAGGGATGTGGGGTAATGTGTAAGCCAGACAGCCCGCCGCCTCAGGCAGAGTACAGCACACACAACAACCCCCAATCTAATACTGGAACCCAAGACTGGATCGATTTACATAAAAAACTGCGAGGGAGTGAGAGTGAGAGTGACAGAAAGCAGCTTTGAGCAAGACCTTTGAATCCCCTCTCTCCATTAAGACCCCCACAGAGGGATAGGACAGAGAAATCTGGAAAACCGGATTTTGGATGACCGAAGGGGCCGCTGATGTATCAGGAAATCCATTTTACTGATAGCAGGGAAAGATAATAGTGGCCCACAGCTTATCTTACATGCCATGTCCATGGATCATATTTTAGATTTACAGATTGGACTTGTGGAAAGGATGACGCAAAACATGATGGTCATGGTGATGACAGAAGTAAATTGAGGGATCTGAGACAGAAGGCAATACAAGGCCAAGAAAGCAAGGCCTATGGATTTTGGATAATCATAAAGATTGTTGAGCCACAAAGAGGCTAAGTCTATGTCTTTGCAAAAAAATGTACGATAATCTTCAAGCTATTAAAACATAAAGCTATGAAATGGAATTTAATCCCCAAAAAGCATCAAATAAGGATCCAACATCCAATGGGGCATAGAAAAAAATGGCCAAACAAAAACCCAGAACATTTTCATTTTCTACAGTTTTCTTATTTCATAAATCTTTATTGTCACTTTATGTAAAATAAACAGACCCTTCAGTCATCATCATGAGTGATGTTCAAGTGGTCTGAATAAGGCCATCTACATATTTTCAAACCAAATGAGTTCTCACATTTGTAGTGCATAATAAAACATAATTATAATATTTTTTGTGATGTCTCAATACGGTACAGTGCTTGTAAAACACTTATCATGTTCTCTGCTTTGAAAACATGCTACAAAGGCAGAATGAATAACATGTTAACGACTATATAAGTAATGGATTTGGCTCCATACTAATTCCTTTTTTTGAAGAGTGACTGGATTTGCACTCAGCAGCTTCTCATCTCAGCTGTTGACACAAAGACCCCAAAAAATGTTACATGCGAAAACCATCACATACTATTTTATATGACATGATCATTTTATTTGAAACGATATGATTGAACTCCTACGAAAGGATAAATTCATATATTACAAAAAAAAATCAAATGTTACGCATCATACACGTGGAGTTGGATGTGGATCCATGACATTTAACTGAAAGTAGGCCATTTCAATATTCATATTCAGCTGTATGTTTATGACAGTGAACTTTAAGAGACTCAGCATGTGTGCATGCATCCAATATGCCGTATGATTATGAAAGAAATGGGATAATGAGAAGAAACAAAGAATACAATTCAAATACAGTAGAAACAGCAGCCACAGTTTATGATAAATGTTGTAGTAAAGTAATAGACATTGGACTATATGAAGTGTTTAACCTCCATCACAGAGGTTTTTGTTTGCTGGTGCAGCTCTCTGGACCCTGAAGTGATAGGATATATAGCTGATATATACAGGACAGTATAGGTTCTGTGTTGCCACTGGTCTGATTCCCTGTCCTCTCCCAGTGCAGCTGCTGCCGCCACAGAAATCTTTTGACTCTCTTTCTGAAGACAGCCAGATTACAGGTAAATCCTTTCAGCGTTAACAAAAGGGCCACAGCTCCTTGCAGCGCGATGCTTCTGCATTGTGTGCAAAAAGTGAGAACAAAGCTTACATGATGCTCACAGGGTTTTGAGAGGGTTACCTTCAAAATGTGCTCAAAACGCACATGCTAACCCTGATCAATAGTTTCCCAAAGGTATCACAGTGATAGACTGAGTTGTCTTTGCTTTGATATGTTTGCTGCTGAGTGTTTAATTATCATTGCTGATTCGCTGAATAATCTGAACAGTATTTACTTCTTAGCCACATTAGCAGCATGAAATAGGGAAGTTAATGTCATTATGTTATGTAATATGTCAACAACAGTCAGGTCATAATTTCAGTTTGTCCAGTGTATTGGTTGAATTCCCACCACCCGCAGCTGTAATTTGTGCATAATTGACAAAGCATGCTAACAAGCTTTACCTGCTTATCGTGTCACTGCGAACATGTCGGCATGTAGACATTAGTCTTTGTTTCAAGATGCATGTGTTGGCCTGGCTGCTGACTGTCTAACCTCAACAGTTAGATCACAGTGGTTAGAGAGTGACGGGTGATAGCCTGCACCCCTGAGAGTTTTCTGAACATGGTTGACAGTGATGGACATTTCACATTAAAATTAAATGTAACATTTTTTTTCTATTTGTGTGATTCTGTATGCATATACGTATGTCCTGACACCAGTTTCTGGCAGGCAACTATTATAGTGTTGGCATTATGGAAGCTACTGAACAAGCAAAGTTTTTGTTTTGTCTTGTTTCGTTTATTTCTAGGAAGCATATAGGGGAGAGCATTTAACACCATTGCCCTGAAGTAGCTTAAACCTCACAGAGCTGCTAACATTGCTGTGGACCTGTACGACCTGTAGGACCATGCGTTCAAATTCAATTTGTACATTGAAACTGATCTTTAAAAAAGCCATTCTTATATCAAATGACTCTAATAATCTGAGGCAAGCATTATCCGCCCTTTGTTTGCTAATTAATCAAAAACACAACTGAACAACATGCCTCTGGTTTTAAAGCAATTAAAGAAAAGGTCTTGATATTTAATGGGAGATTTGCTGTTCTGCCACAGTGGTGGATGATTCAGTGAGATAGCCCAAGCTTGGCAGACTGGCTGGTAAATAAACTTTAGATGTGTCAGTCTGTGTCAGCGGTCATAATACAGTCTTTGATCAACGCATAACCGGCTTCTGAAATCATGTGCGCTGCCTTTAACGGTGCTGTTTTTTCCAGTAATGTTGGTGTTACATAAAATAGAGGAAACAGTTTATTCCCAACAAGGGTCTAACTCGTGGGCTTTGAGAAAACACACTTGATCATTTTAAACAGGACTTAGAAAGGCAAATTTATCTTCTGCCTTTAAGTCAAGGAGTCAAGCTGTGGTTGTCACGCTTCAGCTAGAACTCTGATTGGATTTTTGTATTTGTGAGAAAAGGAGAGCAGGGGGTTGGTTAGCTTAATTGGTTAAATTTGAATTCAAGTCTGACAAGTTGCGATATAAATACGGGGCTGTGGGAGGCCAAAGCACAGGAGTTACACGACAACACGGTGCTTTCAGGGCAAAAATTAACCTCCACATCAAAGAATAAACAGAGGCAAAAACAAAAAGATAACATCAGAGGAAATCCTCTCTGTATCCCTGACACCTTTACAGGGCTGTCAGGTTATGTAGGGCAGCCATATTGTAGCCCCAACAGCTATAAACAAACCGAACCAGCATTAAAACCCTCGCCACTGCTAAAAAAAAAGTGGAAGAGGAGACACTAGTGCTTTTATGTGTGAGCTGTTCGCTGCTGCTGACCATCCCTGTCATGTAGTAAACACACAGCAATTTCTGCACATCAGCTGCAGCTCCTGTGGCCCTTTTATTTGTTTATTCAAATACATTACCATTTTCTGAAAGACGGTTATCACAGTGTTGACAATATAATCATAATCAACAATAAAGACATTTCCGAGCACCATCATGACGGTTATTTTTCTAGTTAAAGTGTAATATTATAAGGCTTTGCCACATACAGATTTTCAAAGCGAAGCTTGATTATATGTTAGAGAGCTAGACAGATAGAACCGACCACAACTGTGTCTCCTAGAAATTGCATTTATGCAACTGTTTTCCCAATTACACCACGGTGATGAATGTAATCGCTGGATTATGTTCGGAATAAATCTTTTTTTTGGTGGCTGAATGTTGTGCTAAATACATCAGATTTTCCAGGAGGTGATCGGGGCGGTTGGTGGACTGGTCCGGACAAAAACATAAAAAAAAAAAAAAAAAACTGTAACAATGCAAGGTGGATATTGTGCTGCAACATTAGCTATTTAATGATAAGGTTATACCGTCCTACTGACAATATTTTTGCAACTTGAAAAGCCATTTCCTTCAAAATGTATTTGCTATTGCAAATTCAATACATTTATGCATAATTTCAGTGATGTAAAATAGACAGCACCAATACAAGCTATGATTTAGTGACAATGGCATCAATATATACTGTCTTATTGTTGCGAGAGAACTCGAAGTTGATTTTTCATCTGTAACAGATACATTCCTAATATATTCAAGACAGTGGTATCAATATTTTTTTTCTTTTGCTATAATAAATTCAGTTTAAATTCACAGATAATGTTAATGTTTGCTGTAGCTCATATGAATATTCACACTGCCTATAATCTTGGCTGCTGTCCAGTTTGTCCTTGGCCATCACAACATCTCACGACAAAATTCATTATATTCACTAAGTCTACCTAAATAAAATGCGCAGGCAGGAAAATCAACATGTATTTTAATGTTTGTTGACTGTCCCTCGGATGTCGGTGCCATGATGTCAGCCTGACCGACTCTCACTCCTCTGTATCACTCATGTCCCCGTCAGAGACTTTGATCTCCATATTCCCATCTACATCCTCCACAACACAGTTTACACATTAAATCTGATGCTGTACTTTCAGAACATGTTTGTGCACGTCGTCACGCACACAGCCACCAGGACTCAATTTCAATCTGCTTTGATTTAACAAAAGCAGATCAGTGTTGCAGTCAGAGGAAACACATTTTTCTCCTCTCTCTCTCTCTCTGTCACCGTTTCTCCACTCATGCATGTGGCTTATGGGAACAATGAGGCGGCTGACGGAGACCTACTTTTCTTCTGCGTCCTCATCGTGCCTCCCTTTACAATCGTGTCGCCCTTTCACTTTTGCCTGGCCTGTCACCTGTTTGTGTTTCATCTACAAATATCAAATGCGTCTCGGTGTAAATCGTCCGTGTCAACAGGATTTCAAAATGTTTTCATCTTTCTTTTCTTTTTAAGCTATTTAATTTTTTTTCTCTGAATCGTTTTTCTCTTTTGCATTGAGTCTGTAGCAGCTTCTCTCTTTCTCCCTATATCACTGTCTCTTATGCACCCTGTGCTAATCCCATTTTAAACAGCCTTAACATAATCCAACAAGAAATCTTCATCAACACAAAAGAAATACTTTCCTTTCATTTGACTGATTGAGATGATCAGTGGTAGTAAATACCATCCAGTTAAAATCCACATAACATTTTGTCTAAGAGAAAATTACAGCAGCAATGCAATGTCAAAAATTAAATACGGAGCCACTACATGAATTTAGGAAATAGCTTCATTTGTGATTGAATAAGTAGCAGTCGGTTTAAAAGACACTAGTGTATTCATGCAATAATGAAGTATTATCCTGTTTTGGCGTTTATCTTTCACCATAAGAGAAATCGAAGTGGATAAATAGATACAGGCCGCCTCCGAGCCCAGAAAAGATCTTGTGCGGTGTACACTTGACTTTGACTCCTCAGTGTGTGTGGGATTGTGCAGCGTGAGATACCAGCTGTAGGAGTGTTTGCATCTTAAGCAAAAGTTGCTTTGAATCCCGAGACGCCTCACACAGTCATCCAAAACTCTTGGCTCTCTTATGACAACGTGGCCCCGCGCTCACCCCTGAAATCTGGTCAGGCTGGGTTCAAAACACAGGACATATTGTACTTTCCCTGACTTACCCTGAGGATAAATCTATGAAAATTATACACTCCGGTGTTATTTTTTCGAATGTAATCTCTCAGACAGAATCATGCCGTCATTTTTGGAAATGAAAAAAACAAGCCTTAGCAGTCATGTTGTGGTGAGATACAGTCCACCTCGAAGCACTGACCGATAGCAGCGAGTTAGTATATTTGTTAATGGGTGCTGCCTTTTAGAGCAACCTTTACTGATTGCTTTCTTTGGCCTGCTGCCCAATAGGAGAAAATGAGGGGGATAATCGAGCTTTATTGCTCACTGTTTAACCATTGATAAGTGTTAGTTTGTCTAATGGCTTCTTTTATTTCTTATTTAATTACTTCCACCGTTTGAAGAAGAGGTACAGTTAAGGTGGTCCTCTCACTTGGTTTCTATTTGCAGTGGCTTTAGGGCTTTACCTGTCGATGCTGAGGGGAACTAAACTAATACGCACATACACAGTTTTCGGCATTGCGTTTTGTGTATCTGGCTGAATTGAGTCTCTTTTAAATTAATGTGGAGTTAAAGCAGCTCTGGTCCAGGATTCATATTTATTACAATCAGTGTTGCCGGTAACGCTCTACTTAGTAACGCGTTACTGTAGTCGGACTACTTTTTTCAGTAACGAGTAGTCTAACGCAACTACTATTCCAAAACTGGTAGTCAGATTAAAGTTACTTTTCTAAAACACCGTGCGTTACTATTTCTGCATTTCGGGGGAACGTGGGTTAGGTTAGATCTATATTTAGGCCTAGGTCTACTATGCGGTTACACCCCGCCTTTCCGAAGCCCCGTCTTTCCGACAATAGACTTCCATTCATCGTAATAGCGGGGTTTTCTATTTTTTCTAAAGACCCTGCTACTCCGAAAAGGCCAGTGGGGGAAACCCCCAGTGCGCAGTGCGCATTGATCCTTTTTTCCTTTTTGGGGTCAAACGGATCATGTGCATAATTAACTGCAAAACAAGCAAATACTTCATATTAATGACATATAATGTTCATTATGCTTAGCCTGTCTGGCCTCTACCTGGTCTTTTTACTAAACTTAACCAACTCCTTTCTTCATTGCCTAAGCCCAACCAAAGCATCTCCCTCAGTCAGCTGTCAGCGCGAGCGGCGGCTGCAGCAGCCTCGCGCCCGTGTGGGCTCAAGCCGGCTTCAGCCGCGCTCGAGCGGAGCAGAGGGGTGGAGAAAAAGAAAAAAAGTGTATTTCTTTTACTGTGTCGGGGAGAAAGTGGGACAGATCTGCCCAGTCTCTGAGCAGCACGTTTCACAGACAAGCCACAAAGCAGAATGTAAACAACGTCACGCGGTTCAGCACCTTGGACAGCTGCGGGGGGGAGGAGGGGGTGTCGGAGTAGCGGTGTTTCGAAGTGGGGGTATTTCGGAACAGCGGGGTGTCGAAGTGGAGGTGTGTCGGAGTGGAGAGCTGTCCCCCTACTGTGCATTCTTTTTTTGTTGTTGTTGTTTCTACGACTTTACATAGGCCTAAGTGCCATTAGAGTATATTATTTTAATGTTATAAGTATTCATGTTAAATGGAATTCATTTTATTTCTGATTTTTTTTTTCCGGGGGGTGGGGGGGGTGGGGGGTGGGGTGGTATTAGGCCTATGTATTACGTAAGAGTTTTTAAAAAAATGTTTACGTTAAGTCAAGAAAGACTGTCTTCAATTTATTTTTCATTTAAAAAACAAGTAAGCCTATTTCAAGGACATGTTTGCAAATGTTGGTGTCAATAAAGAGAGTATTGGCAGAACTGGTAGTCATTGTCATGTTATAGGGCCGGGCCAGGTCGGCGGGGGATCTGCTGAAAGTAACTAAAAGTAATCTAATTTAGTTACTTTTAAAAGCAAGTAGTCAGTAACTTAACTAAGTTACTTTTTAAAGAAGTAGTCAGTAGTCAGTAGTCGGATTACTGTTTCAAAGTAACTGTGGCAACACTGATTACAATCACAGCGCTATAAGCTCTCATTTCTCAGACAAATAATTACTTACTGATCTTTGAAAAAGCCCAGAACAGCTGAGGATTGTCTGAGGGCCTAGGAAGTCTGAAAACTGTCTTCTGTCCATGTGGATGAAAATATATTTCTTTTAAAAGTTAGAAAAAGATTTCCAAGTTGTATTTCCTAATTACTTCCTTGCTCTTTTTGTAAAACATGAGCTAAATTTTAAAATGTTAATCTGCATGAAAATATGCTTGTATAAAATTTTGGATTTTTGGTCATGCAACAAATTCCTCTTAAATTGGACTGTGAAACAGAGACACAGCCGAAGGGAGAGGTTAACTTTTTTTTTTCCAGTATGCAGTGGGCAGAATAATATTCTTAATGTTTCGAAAATATTTACTTGTTGGATATGTGGATACTGAGATATGTATTGATAAGACATGGATCCATTAGCGCCAGGAGACACGAAGCACAGGTAAGCACCGTCTGCTAGCTATAACCTATCCTTTAAAGGTGGCTGACATTGTCACCAGTTTATCACAGGACTGACATAGAGAAACAAACACCCACTCACATTCACACCTAGAGGCTCCTTAGAGCAAATTAACCTAATGTGCTGTCTTTGGCCTCGGAGGAAGCTGGAGAGAGCCCAAGCAGGCGCAGGGAGAACATGCAAACTCCACACAGAGGTAAATACTTTGATTATACGTACTATAGTTTCATCACATGGTAAAGAATAGAAAAAATGTTTAAAAAAAACAAAAACTTCTCAAATATTTCTTATAAATTGACCAAATCAGGAGCTTACTTCTTGAAGTGGGGCTGACAGGGGAGGATGTCCTGCGGCACCATTGGTGCTACTCCTCCCCACAGTGTCTTTCTTCTTCAGTGTCTGCCGACGCTGTCCTCTCCGGCTCCTGTCGACACGTCGTCTGTAAACTATGAGGCCGTCTGCTGTGTTTTTTATTCTGCACTTGGATGTGGATTAGTTGTCACCTCTGGCTTCAGATTTATTTTCTGTGGAGAAACAAGAGAGAGGGACAAAATCGTGAGGGATCAAAGGCGACTGTCAGTGTCAATAAGATTCACCATTTCTGATGAAAGTGTAATGGTATTATAAGTGTTTCTGTATGACGGCCATGTGTGTAGCTGCTGTCACTGTTGTCATGTACATTTCTTAATCTAGTTTTGGTTAAAGGATTAAGTGATTTATCCCTCGTAGACCAAACTTTAATAACACTTTTTTCCCCCCCAAATAACGATGTCAGATGTGCATTTGCAATAACTTTGGCTTCATTTAGTTAAAAAAC
The DNA here is from genome assembly GCF_905171665.1 of Trachurus trachurus. Classification (NCBI taxonomy): domain Eukaryota; kingdom Metazoa; phylum Chordata; class Actinopteri; order Carangiformes; family Carangidae; genus Trachurus; species Trachurus trachurus. The sequence continues at coordinate 11,186,016 of NC_139903.1, read as the reverse complement.
GACAGAATGACTGACTGAACTTTCCCTTTAAGTGGTTTTAACGCCAATTATGAAACTATAAAGTCTGTAAGCTTTTGAACCCTGCTACTTTCCTCTTGATTTTCCATCAAATCTAATGCAGTATTCCTTACCACCCAGTTGATGATTGCATCACTACGATTTTCATGAGGTTGTTAAAATCAAAGTGAGTTCAAAGCAAGTGTTCAAAACAAGTTATCAATCTTCACTAAAATGTTCAAACGTTCAAAAGTGAAAGTTTTCCACCAAAGCAACCGTAGTCAGAGTCTTTGCTGCCATCATCCCTTGTCCTCCTCCTCCTCCACCTCCCTCACACCTGCCCTCACAGGGTTTTGTCACATACTTGGAAAAGAAAATGATTAATGACATCTGAAGTTCCCAACCACCAACCACCTCTCTTGTTTCCCCAGATGAGGCTCTGCAGCTCTGCCAGCAGCAGCCCCCTCCGCCCAGATCTCGCTGTCTTTCCTTCCCCATGCATCAATGCTGATCAGGTCTCTTTCACACAGCTAACATCAACCGCTTTGTGACATGAGACAGCACGCCATCTTCCTTCAGTCACTTCAGCTTACTGCTCTTGTCACGAGTCCAAACCTCATCTGATCAGACATCCAAAAACTACAGAGCAGTATTGCTCCTTTAACATTTGTTTTTTCTTAAATTCTTGAGCGTGCCATCCCGAATAAGCTCTGCAAAAATCTTCAATCCAGAACAACCAAAATAGAAAGGTCAAGGTTGTCTTTTTTTTTAAGACCACGTTCCTGACAGCTCGTCTCAAAGTACTTGTCTTAATTATTGCAGGTTCATGCTAAATTAGGACTTAACAGCATTGATCATACACGTTCTGAGTAGAGGCAGAGGCCAAAATTTCTCTGGCTTTTCATATAATTACAAAATTTAAAAAAGAAAAAAATACTAAAGAACATAATATCTGCCATATATAGATTGTCAAAGTCTGGCACTGTGATCTCCCTAAAAATCCAGACGACTGCATCCCCCCCCCCTCCCCCCCATCCCACTGCCTTGCTGCCAAATTGGCGCCATTCAAAGTATGACAAATTAGTTATTAGCAGCTCCTGTTTGCAATGGGTGTATGGAAATCTATGACTGGGGTTCTTTGAGGCAAAACTTAACTATCATTTTTTTCCACAAAATAATGGATATTCACTTGATTCACTTTAAAGACAATTACAACTTCAGGATGTCTAAGATATTCTTATAAGAAATGTGACAATGTGGTGCATAAAGGTGCCTTATTGTATAAAGGTAGATGTGCAGTACATGTCTTCTTTGGTTATAAAGCAGATCTAGGGTCTATATTAATGCTAATACATTAGTATGAAAGTCAAAAGAGAAATACAGGCTGTATTGAGAAACTGAGCATTTACAGTAAATGAACCGTCAGGACTTCTGTGCAACACTAAGCCATTGTCCAAGACCAGTTCACGCACACCCATGTCCAACCTCGCAGGATTTGGTCTTGTTTCATTTAATTCATTGTTTGATTTCACAGGATTTGATTCCAGATTTACCTGATATCTTCTGTATTTTTATTTCGTCAGATAAAATAAACCTGTTTTCATTGGGGCTCCAGAGAGAAGTCTGAGAGAGAGGAAATACAAAACTAAACTGATGGTTTTTGGTTCCTAAAACTATAAATATATCTTGTTATGGATCAACACTTCAAATAAAACACAGGAAAGGTGTAAAATATGTGACCTTAAATGCACCTGGGTTGTTAAGCCAGGCAACTACACAAGCCAACCTGTTGTTTCCAGCACCTGCTCACCTTAAACAGTATCTCTGTGCAACTCCTTCACTGTGGTGAGAGGCATCACAGGCCGCACAGTTTGAAAACTGAAGCCCAGATACACCCAACATAGATGTCTAGCGTGAATAAAATGAAAGTTTGGAGTGAAGAAAATAATCCTCTCATTAAAGTGGAACTGAGACAAATACAACAGTTTTCAATGCTGACATGTCGGACACACAGCGGCTGTATGCCATCGGTTATATGGCTGAGTTATAATTAAACAATTTTCCGTGCCAGGTGTCAGAGCAGCATACTGAGTCAAATCAAAGTGACACAGACAATAAGAAAACCTGGTTAGTACCAGATAGAAGAGAAGGACTTCACAGCTGTTTCTATTTGTGACGGCCAGAAAAAGGGAGCAACAGTTTTATTATCACAATAACTGTCATAATTTGCCCTGGCTATGAGAGGAGCATCTCTAAGTTTATGACCACCAAACAAACACAGTGGCATATTGTTGGAAGACACAGCTACAGTGGTGATTGTGAAGCCAGATATACAAAACAGTCCAGCTAATTATATTGCATTTCCTAAAGTGCTAAAGTGTTTTGTTGAAATTAGAAGAAATCGCACAAAAAAAGGTGTGTTTTATGCTGTTTATTTTCTCTACTCTGTGAATGGGAGACTATTGCTGTTTAAAACGTTGCTGCCATTTAAAGGAGATATCAGTGAAATGTTTTTGTTAATATAAGTCCTAATTAGTCATATTTTCCGTCAGCAATCACTTACATAGAGTGTTTCGACCGGAACACGAGTCTCTCCGTCACTCTGCTCTGCTGTAACCCGAGGAGAAAACATTTCTTCTGGGATACAAGTGTTATCCAATGAGGAGAGAGAACGGCATGAAGGGCTGTGTGTGCAGCCAAGGGATGCGCGTGAATGTGGTGACGTAGCACGAGGACCAATTGATGCCTGACAAGGGCGGGGGCTGCTAACTCATGGTGCGTTCAAAGAAACTCGTACTTTGTGTTTTTCCTTCCTGTGAAGTCATACCAGTTCGATCTGGTACGAGTTCACGGGTCGGAAGTTACGAGTGGCCGTTATAGGGAACTTTCACAGACAACAGGATGGTAAAAACACGAGCTACGGGTTACCTGGAACGCTACCAAGTCGTAGTTGTGACTTGAAGCTGTAACTTACGGTTTCAAAAGCCTGCCTTGAACGCAGCATTAGCCGAAACGGCCGTGAAGCTGATATCTGCTTTAAGTCAAACGTTGTCATATCCAGCCGATGGTCAGTGCTTTTAGAAAATGAAACCTGGTGTTATAGGTTCACATCTTCCTCTCCAAGGACGTCCAACAGGGGCCAAACGGTCTTCCTTCTCTGAAACCGAGACTATTGGCTCTGTCACCACGTCCCATAATTCCTCCCATCATTGCCATGACACTTTTGACCTTTTGACTTCCGACCCTGATACACAGGTTCGGTTGCATATCTCCAATTTTCTAGTTGAAAATCTCCACTTGGGCTCCTGCCAAACACCTCCTGATTGACCTTGACAAGACTGAGCTGCTGTTCTCCTCTCAGAAATCCTGCATTTAACAAGAGCCGTCAATCACAATGACACCGGCGCAGTCGCTCTGGCCCAGACCGACGTTTAGTTTGATCTCTAGACAACCAACTGCTACAGCTGCTATTGCAGATTTGCTCCGTGTAAAATCTGCTGACTCAGACCCAGTTGCCTGTATAAACACTCTTTGTCTCCCATCTGGACTGCTGCAGCTCCGATCTGGCTGAGCGACCTGAAAGTAACTGCAGAGAGACACTCGTCAGACTAATACTTCAACGTTCATACTTTGGCTTGTTTCTCCATTACTTTAATAGGAATTTGGTAATGCACTGGCTGCAGGGTTGATTGTTTGGATGTACTGTCCTGATGTCATCATCAATATCACATCAGGCATCTAGTTAGGGTGCATGTCATGTACAGTAGGTGCAAAGCAATGAGTTCTTGGTTCAGTTCCCTCTTTGCTCCAAACTGTTACCTGTCCTCTATGTCTGTTTTCCTTTCCCTTTTATTCACGAACTCATTGGATAATTTGGATTATAAGGGGTAAAACAACTTAAAAAATAATTCAACATTTTAAATTCTGACTTGGAAATTTTGCACTACTTTTGTGTTTTGATGAAATGAGAAGATTAATAAAAACTCTCTGCCTCACACAGCAGCTGGATATAGTATCTTGACATAAGAGCTGCTAACAGGGGAAAACAACTAACCCGGCTAAATATACATTTAGTATCATCTTTGTAACTTTTAACCATGCTGAAACAAATACATAAATGGTGTATTTGTACTGTAAAGACAGGTGCAGATAATTAAATCACAAAAAAATCACCATGATGGCAGAAAGTGAAATGCAGAAAGAAAAGAAAAAAAGACAGTAGCCTATCTACATACTACTATTCAGTCTGCTGTAGTGGGCTATATGCACCAACCTCCTCCTTTACACATCACACTGTGTAAAAGTTCAAGGGAACGTGCTCAAAAACGACTCCTTTTCCGCCTTTTTCATGTTGAAGTGACTTTTCAAATGATAATTTCCATGAAATGTAAAGAAGAACTCAGTGAGAAATCCATCTTATTACAGTTACACTTCAACATAGAGTCATGATATGTCAATTTCAATTCTCAGGTTACTTTAGGAAAGAGAGCAAATAGGCATAAATATTGGATTATTTGTCTTTCTCTGGAAATCCAACATTTCCGACATCCATGTTGAGGTTCAGGCTCTGTTACATATCTCTGTTGCTTTTCATGAATCCATACGTTGCTGCTTCCGTGTGGGTACAGATAAAAGATTCAAATGAGTGTGTCAGTGTGTTTTAAATAGTTTATACCTTTCTGTGATTTAATAGTGATAGACAGCAGAGGTGCAGAACCTGAGGCTGAAATAATTTGACACACACACACACACACGCATACACGCCACTCTCACACACAGATACCCTGCTATGTGATCAGACTTTCAATGCAGCTGCACATAGTGTCTATTCACTGACAGGGCGGTGGCAGGGAGCAGCGTAGACTTGGATGACAAAGATGACAGATAATTGAGACAAAATGCGCTAAGTGAGATGATTTCACATGAGCGGTTAGCTCGGACCTATCTTTATCATTGTCCCAAAGTTGTTCTCGCTCTCTCCCATTCAGTGCTTTGCTATTTCACTTTTTCCTTTGAGGCCCATCTCAATGACAACTGAAAGAGCATTCTCTCTTCCCTCGTTAACTGAGGAGTGCATCAGTCCTAATAAGAAAGCTTTTACACGCTTAATTAAGAGACACTGTAATGCAGTATGTAATGCTCAATTTACTCTATCTCATTCTCCTCCTCGTCCTCTTTAATTTCATTCAGAATCAATCTGTCCAACTCTCTTTTTTTTCCCCCATTATGTGGACTTTTCTACATCAAAGCCCGCTTCTGTCCTTATAACTGTCCAATTTGCTCGTACCCGCTCCATTTTGAGTCTTTCCAATAGTTTCCTCTTCCGCTGTGCTCTCTAATCGGCCATTTCTTTTAATTCTCAGCCTTGATGTTGCTAATTCTGGGCAGGGGATGGTGAGACAAGGGAGAGGGTAGAAAAAAAGGGATATAGGAAAATAAATGAGCTGTTTGGGAGAGATATTAGGATGATAAAATGCTGGAAATAGAGGGCAGCATTCACCATAACACAAATACTGGCAGGGGCTGAGCTGCAACGACTTGCCAGGGAAACTAATTCAAACATGGAGGGAATATAGAGTGGAGTGGAAAAAGGAAGCTGGGAAAATAGAGTGGGATAGTGTTGAAGCGAAAGTGTATGAGTAAATAGATGACCCTCACTTTACAGACAAGGAAGGTAAAGAAGAGGAAGAGGTGTAACCGTCAGGAGAGAAAACAAACAGAGCGGACACTCAGGAGAGCGAGCGAGCTGAGGTTGCCGTTTTAAAGGTCCGCAGGTTTGAACATTAATTAAAAGTTATCCGTTGATGAATTGCCCTGTGATGAATTGTTTCCCTTACCATAAAAACTGTGTATCCCGGAGGGATAGAGGCAGGGCACTAAATCTGTCATCCATGTTTTTCATGCTCTTTGCTTTTGACAGTAATGAGCGAGGCCAGTATGATTGGCTGTTCAGCGGCTGATTAAAAGTAGTTTCCTCTAATACGAGGATTTACTTTGACATTTCCCACACAGGAAACCAAATGGCTTCATAACACTGATGAAAGTAATACAGTAATTATTTTCATTAGCATTTCATCTATCAGTTGTTGTTTTCATGAAGAAGTAAATCATTTCATCTTTAAAACATTTTCACCAAATGTGAAACTTCACAGGTTCCAGAGCCCAAAGTTAAAGGTCCCATGTTGTACTATTGGAAATGATATTTAGATTTCCATGGTATTTCTGATTATAGAGCAGGTCCAGGTCTTATATATTACTGTAATACTGTGAAAGTACTCAAACTGAACACACACACACACACATTCACACAAAGAGACTGACATTGCAAAATGTTTACTCAATCAAATATGTATTTGCCCATGTATGTGTCTTAAGTTTCATAAAATACAAGAAAATAAATGTCACGTTCAAATCTTTGTTTGTACGCAACGCAAGAACCATTGCTCCACCCTTTCTTTAATTCATGTTTCATTGTAAAGTGTTTAATTTAGCTCCTGAACTTATGGCTTGAACATGTTTCTCACAGCTCATCCAAGAGCTTTTGTGCCTTCTGGATGTTAGGATTGATTACAGATTGTTCTTATTAGCCAATCTCAGCTGTTACTTACAATTGAGTTCTTTTTTAAAAGGCCCTGATTTTATTATTTCACTTTGGGATACATTTTCACCTACAATGACAAAACTGTTAAAAATTAGATGACATTACCACTGAAATTTGAAGATAATATCTGCTAAATATGTCAGATGAAAGTGTTTTTAATGCTCTGACATTTGAAATGTTGTGAAACTGTGAATAGTTTCTGCTTCAGATTTGGCACTGTTATCTGAAGCTCTGCCTCTACCTGATGTTACTGTTATATGCAAAGATTTGCCTCCATTTCAGAGGGAGAACGAATGGTATTCCACTAAATTAATGCAAAAATAGATGGAAGCCAAAAAAAATGAATATATTTTCCATCCATTTTTATGATTCAGATTCAGATGCAGAAGAACATATGACTAACAGAACAGATGTTTATGCTGCACATCTGCTTTTTTGCTCCAGAACCAACAGTTAAGAACGAACATTCATTTCAAAATGAATAACAGATAGAAGCTGGCAGAAGTGATTCACTGCCAATCAAATGTGTGTGTGTGTGTTTTTGTTGTTGTAGTTTCTGTCAACAAATCAATTAATCAACTGTTCTTTGCTGCACTTCATAATGATGTCTTTGCTGGAGGAGACAGATCTCCAGAGAAGTCTATTTTCACAAACAAGCTTTGAACGCAACATGAATTTAAAGCTAAATCATACATTTACTGAAGTAACCAGCAATTTGATTGTATTCACAGCATTATGGCTCCCTCATGTAAAAGGCCTCCTGGTGCAAACATGCAATTTGCGAACACCTCGCCGCCATTCATCGTTTCAGATACACCTCGCCATCTGAGGTATATTTAGAAATGCACAAGGCGAGGCAAACGTGCATACTGAAAACGTGCAGACGCAAGCCGCATAGATGCTGTTATATGACGCAAAGTGGGAGACAAATTGCAGCGTTGCAGGCCGAAATGGTTCATGGCCTTGGCTGAGTCTGATAAATTCTGCCCGCTGAGCTCCACTAATCACTGCAGCCTGTCACAGACACGCCCCTCTTCCCCAGAGAGCCGACGATCACGCTCCTGATCTCAGGGCAGCCACTGGCTGACCCCACAAAACACACACTCACGGACACACCCATGCAGCCTGCACACATGCACACACGCACACACACACACACACACTTCATGCATGAATTCACTGATTGTCAAACGGATCACAATGATAATACAGTATGAGTTGCTCCACTCTTCTCCCTGGTAACAGAACAAAAGGATATCATTTTTTCTGCCCCATGTGTGTTTTTTTTACTCGTGTGAGGCCATAAACTGCCTACTACAGCACAAAAATTTCCATATCTATCAGTCTTAATTGTTTCTCTATTCCACCCCCATCACCCACATACACATAAACACACTCGGTGCACTCGTTTGTAAGCTGTATCAGTGTAATTGATGCAATGACTGGAAATAAACAGGCAATTTAAGTGCTGGACACCTCACTGCTCTCTCTCTTTCTCCTTCTCTCTCCACCCCCCTCTCTTTCCCACCTCTATGGTTCCTCTTTGTCCGCTCACACACACACACACACAGTCACACACACACAGTCAGAGTCACACATACATTGTGGACTATCTCACAATTGAACAAGGTGGAATAAGGGACAAGGTCAACATGCTGTGGAAAAAAAATGTGTGAGACAGAGAGGAAATTAGGCAGGATGAGAATAAAGGGGAACAGAGGGCAGGAAGAAAACAAAGACTCTTCTCCCAGATGAGTCATCTCTGGATAATCTGTTTAATGACAAATTTGCAGCCACATGAGAGAGAGCAAAAGACCATGGTATTGCCAACCACAGCTCCATTTTTAATCATTTTCTGTTTTTACAGCTTTGACCACTGTGTTTGCTCATTCATGTCGTTCAGGGGCCTACAGCTCGGAGGAAGTGCAGTTCATCGAGCAGCTTTCCGCCCTTCCAAAATGTTTCCTCTGAAAAGTCTTCCCCGTTTGCGTGATGGGTCGCCCTGGCTCGGCCACTCAGCCGAGCGGACAGTGTTCCAACCTCTCCTGCCTGCAGCGAGCTCTGAACAGAAAAGACAGAAATAGCGCAAGCTGATCCAGCCGGCCACGTCAATCTGACCAGGCTGCTGCACGCAGCAACAGACTTTAATCTCATGACCCTTCTGAAGATCCCCGACGTGCGAATTCACACTTTTTCCACCATATAAGTACACCGCATCTATATCCTGACCCTTTACAGCACTAATTATTGAGAGGCCACTTGTCAAAATGTCCGCTCACTTGTCTTAGTGTGTGTGACGGCATTAATGTGATCCCTCTTGGTCCTGTTAGCATCAGTTGGGAACAGTCATGCTGCATGAATATTAAAAGGTTGCAGCTAGTTGTGTATGCTACAGAGTTAATAATAAACGAGGTCTAATAATTTAATGGGTCTGCATGTTGACATATCCCATGGGCTGCCATACTGTCTGTACATGAGGTAATAGGAAAAGAGAGTGAGGCATAAAATGATACAGCAGGACTTGACAAATGGAGTGCAGCACAAACCAAGAACATAAAGAGAAGAGGAGGAACTACAAGTTTCCTTTTCTCTCTCTCTCTCTCTTGAGGCTTTGTCTGTCCTCATTAGAAAACGCCTCTCTCTGGAGTATCCTCGAGTGGCTCTGGGGACCCTCATCAACAAGAGACTCAACTAAAGAAAAATGGATAATAACAATATCTGACATCTGTTGTATAGCATATTGTTTTTTTTTGGGGAGGTTTGGTCATTGTTTGCTTCATGAGCACTTGGTTTTTGAGGAGGTCATTCTGCCGACTAGACAACACCAGTCGACAGCAGCGACACTGACTTGGTCTCTAGAGTTTTATATTGTCCCCCTGAGGCCGCCTGGCAGGTCAGCCAGGTTTTTATCCCTGTCATTACACCTGTTGTCCTCCATCACCATCATTAGGTTTCTGAGAGGATAAGAAACATCTCTCTCTTATGACCCTTGACCACTGCGCTGCTCGGCCATATTTTCACAACTGATGACATTTGCTCTCCTGGTGAGGAAAATATAGTTGTCATCCTTCAAACTGTATGTCCTTGACTCAGGACTTGACCTGTATCACACTGTTTTTTTTTTCTACAGAACTAAATACACATTGATACAGATTACTCACACATACATTCAGCAACACCATTTCCAAATTTAGCTTAAAATATAAACTACTGTAATAGTAAATATTATAGTACAGTGCACTGCTACACAGATTTTAAACCACTGTCTTTGTCATGTTTGTCTTGTTTTTACAATTAAAAGTCTAAATAGAAATTACTACAAAGTCACCCTGCTGAGTCCAAGAAAATATTCTTCACACAAAGCGATATCAGTGTTCTGGCAACCACGCCAATTTAAATCCAATATTCATTCTCTTTTTAGTTCTGTTTTTGGTCTGATATTTCCTGAGGGAAATATCTCACTCCTAAGCATTTAAATACCCCACCACCAGCTAGTCCTCTGTCTATCGCTGGGTGCTGAGCAGGTAGTGTGGTGCTCTCAGCTGCCTGCTGAGAACATTGAGGGAAACAACCAAACAAAACAATAAACTAAAAAAAACAATTAGAAAAGTGGGTTGTCAACAGACCACTCACTGTGGGATTGTCATGTTGTGACAGTTTTAAGACAAGAACCTATGTGAACTATTTTTTTTCTCAATAAAATACAGTGCCACAACTTCGGCACTTAAAGCAGATATCAGTGGAATGTTTTTGTTAATATAAGTCCTAAATAGTCCTATTTTCCGTCAGCAATCACTTACATGAAGTATTTCAGCCTAAACACGAGTCTCTCCGTCACTCTGCTCTGCTGTAACCCGAGGAGAAAATTTTCCTTGTGGGATACAAGTGTTATCCAATGAGGAGAGAGAACGGCATGAAGGGCTGTGTGTGCAGCCAAGGGATGCGCGTGAATGTGGTGACGTAGCACGAGGACCAATTGATGCCTGACAAGGGCGGGGGCTGCTAACTCATGGTGCGTTCAAAGAAACTCGTACTTTGTGTTTTTCCTTCCTGTGAAGTCATACCAGTTCGATCTGGTACGAGTTCACGGGTCGGAAGTTACGAGTGGCCGTTATAGGGAACTTTCACAGACAACAGGACGGTAAAAACACGAGCTACGGGTTACCTGGAACGCTACCAAGTCGTAGTTGTGACTTGAAGCTGTAACTTACGGTTTCAAAAGCCTGCCTTGAACGCAGCATTAGCCAAAACGGCCGTGAAGCTGATATCTGCTTTAATGTTTAAATGCTAGAATGCTAACATGCTAAAATAAGACAAAGAACTGGTAAATATTGCAGCTAAGTATCACCAGCATGTTGTCATTGTTAGCATGCCTTTATAATATAACTTTATTAATCCTTTGCAGGAAATGATTGTGTCATAACAGCTCCATAATAAAAATAAAGATAGGATAACTTAGAAGAATAAAATAACTTAGGCTAGCAATAATATGAAGGAAATAATAACAGAATCTGTATAAAATTATAAGGAGACATAAGACATAACTAGTGCAGGATGGACAGTTGTGCAATATGTACAAAGTGCAGGTGTGCAACTCTTTAATAATAATAATTTCTATTTATTTTAATTTTTTTTATTGGCATTCCGTTCAAAGCACTGCTGTGCCTGCCTACAGCTGTTAAAAGGGGCATAGTACTGTACTACTAGTACTACTATGGCTGTATAATTTCGATATTGTAATGCTATATGGGAAATTAATGGAAACCAGCAGCTGCCTCTATTTTCTCTCGTTTAAAAAAAGAAAGCGATATGGTCTTTATACTGGATAATAGAGACTCCTCTCATCTATTGCTTTGTCTCACTGCACTTCTATTCCTAATTTCCCTTCTCTTGATTCTCCCTGTTCCACTGAAATCGCACCTTTCTCTCTCGCCCTCTCTCTGACGTACATGCTCACTCTCCCTTGAAAGACTTCACTTCTTGATGGCAGCATTATCACTGCAACCTCCTGACAAACAAACCCCCACTCACGCAACAAAAGCACACAAGACGTGTGGTGTGCACACACACTGTACAAGCACACAAGACATACACACTGCGTAGGCTCTCTGCAGTACCTCTACCTCATTGACCACAGTATATTACTTCATTAGCTATATGGCAGATTTTACCATTCTAAGTGAGATTAGCTTCCTTTGTCTCCTCTTAGCCCCGGTGACGCTCCCCGCCATAAACCTCTCCAGTCACAAAGCCAATAACTTCAATGTCAAGAAATTTTATGTTTTCCTGGCATTTTTTAATATTTGCAATGCATTCCTTTATTCTCAGGAAGTGTGCACGCTGGAAATAATCCATGGCCATATGAATGATTGTGGCTCTGCCGCTGCAAACTGTGCCACAGTAAAAATACAAATGAAGGACTCGCAGAAGGGTCAAAAAGCTCCTGTTTTATAGTTTCAAAAAATACAGAAACCAGATACTTGTAGAACAAAAGAGCAATGCTGCAATTTTCTAAAAAGCTCATAAATTATAAAATGCATTGAAATGTGTTTGTATATTCAACTACTACTCTCTTCTGTAATATTAAACAAAGTATTAGCAATCAAACTGCTTAAGGCCGTTTCCATAAAGGGCAGTCATTTGTCTTTCTGCACACAGGAAAGTTAAAAAATTCAAGAGGCAGTCCGGGGCCACGGAGCTCCATTTTAAACCTTCCGAGAAATTTTCAGCGCAATTGATCATCACACTTGACTTCACAAACCACAAAGCCTAAAGTGTGGGGGACAGGGCTGCGCGACGGCAGGAGAAGGGGAGGAAATCAGAAACAGTAAACCTGTCCATCTGGGCCTCGTCCGTAGGGGCTGGTGGTTATTGCGCCCTGACAGGGATGTCCACACTGCGAGCGGCTGATGTGTCACTGTAATCTGACCTAGTGTGGGCGTTGCAACAGGCTCTGATTGCTCCGACGCCTTGGTCTTGTGCAGATACAAAGTTTAGAAGAGGCAGATTATTACAGTTTTTCTTCCTTTACCATAGCAATTTTCATAGCTGACTGCACAGAATGGGAGGCATCTATCTATCTATCTATCTATCTATCTATCTATCTATCTATCTATCTATCTATCTATCTATCTATCTATCTATCTATCTATCTATCTATCTATCTATCTATCTATCTATCTATCTATCTATCTATCTATCTATCTATCTATCTATCTATCTATCTATCTATCTATCTATCTTTGAACCAGGTAATGAAGGTCTGCTGGCTGCAGCTCTCCATACAGGATCTCAACCTGAACCTAACCATGATCATTCTTCCCTCTCCCCTTTACTGTAATTTTGGCCTTTTCAGAGTAAATGTCACTGCATATTACTGCCCGAGCGACTGGTTGCCGTCCACAAGAAAAGCACAACAACTGGCAATTCAGCAGGATTTACAGGTACAGCCTGGACTCACATCTCCGTTATTACATTATCCACCTTTTCTACTTTCGGTTGTTTAACTTAAAGCCTCCAAAAGCCTGAGATATTAAGTATCTCTCCATAAAATTAAATATTCACAATGAGTCACTTATCAAGAGTTCAACACTTGAAAACTCCAAAACTAATCTGCTTCAGGGCTCAGGGTCTGATTGTGGGTTTGATTGTGAGTGCCAGATTTAACTGGTATTACAGTTTTTCCTCAGTCGCTTTGGTGCATTTCTCACATCACTATTAACATTTGCACAACAATTAGTGCATTTCTCAAAACAATTAGTACAAACTGCAAAACCGAGTGGATAAGATGCAAAAGCGCGTCACTTGCTCAAAATGGATAGTTCATCCCACAAAAGCAAGTATTCATGTCAATGAAACTGTCAGTGTCATCACAATGAGAAGCCCTGACACCATTGTTTATGAACAAGATGGTCAAATGACATGTTTTCATTATGACAGTTTATTCTCTAAGTGTTTTCCAATGCAAAAAAGTCAGGTCTTGGTGACAACACCCGAAAATGCTCACGACAGCACTATACACTACTAGTACAGCCATGTGAAAACTACAAGTTACACATTACTGTATTTAGTGGAGTAACTGATACTGAATACATAAGTATCACATTTTTACTGCATATGCTCTTTGTAATTCTAATTTGTTCACAGCGTTGTGCAAAAGAAAAATACAGTCATTTATTTACAACAAACATAAGAAACACCCTTTGGGTAGAGCTGTGCACGACTGTAAACAATATTGCAGTAGCTACATATTGTAACTGAACCTACAGAGTACTGTAAATCATTCCTGCACATCCAGACGTTCCTGTCTGTCTGGCCACAAATTTTCATCTACATCACTCTGTCAATTATAACGATTGAAAGGGATCCTCGCCTTGCAACTCTCTAAACCTCATGGCACTGTTTGCAATCACCATTGCACAAATCTTGCCCCACTGTAAGCTTAATGTCTGACACAATGACAGTAGTGCAATGCAGATTGTTTAGTGCCGAATTACTGTCCAATACTATACATACCTGTTCTCCCTATGAAATGTTTGAATAATTGAATTCACAGTGGCTCTCCCAACATTTAAAATTAGTTTGACATAGTTTAACAACTAGTTCAACAATTTTGTATGTAATGACTCAAGCAATGAAATGAGGACTATTAGTTTTATAGGGAACGACTATTCAGCATTCATAAGTATAGTTCATTTTGACTGACATGACATGAACAAATGATAATGTTAAAAAACAGCAGAGAATTGTATGAGAGCAACTGATACCCAAAGATGTCCAAAAGCATTTGCAATTTGTTCAAAGGAGAAATTGTACACAATTGACTAAATGTTGTGGAGGTTGAACTAATGAGAATTTTCATTGTGATCGGAGAAATGCACCAAAGCAACTGAGAAAAACTGCAATAAAACAACACACCAACGTATAAAACAGTAGCTAAACCCTGATTGGTGCAGGGCACACAAGTATTTTTCTTACTGGCCCCTCCCAACTAACCCTACTCCATGCAGTAGGAAGAGAAAAACATCATGAATATAGGCTACTGTATAACAACCAAATCTGCCCTAAGTCGAAGTCAAACACAACATACTATAAACATGTACGTAGGATTCTGTAACAAAACGTATTTCTATTTTATGGCAAATAAAGCAGTGACATCTATTTGTCCTTTGAAACAGAGCTGAAATGAATGAAAGTGAGTGATTGTTCTGCAGGCATTTACTGCTGAAGCTTTAGAAAATGGCGAATGACTATAATCAGCTTCTCATCCATTTTTCATATTGATCATAGTTTGAAATCACACCAGTATGCAAATCACCTTGGCTGCTGACCAGCTGAGGGCTATTCACATTGGCCAAATAAATAGATTTCTGTTTGTGACAGTGATGCACAAATGTTCACTTTCTTTTTATACATCTTTGCCGTGTCTAGTTTTATTTTGGATTGATTCCATTCTGGTCTCCTCGCAGTATCGGGGCAGCGCCTCGCTCGTGAGCCATTTCACTGAGCTTTCTGTGACGGTTCGTGAATTATTCATTTAAACATGATTGACCGCGGGATTGAATTACGGGACTGATTGATCAGTGGGCTCGTAAAAAGGAGTCCCAATGACCACTGAAACCTAAGTGTGAGTTAAATGACTAGAGGGCGGAGCAGCAAACGTGCCACTAAACCAGTGCAGGATTGAAAAGCATCAGTCTTGGTTAAACACTGTTGCAATTTTTATTTTTGTCTGTATAAAGTCACATACTGTATGTGGTGCATTTAGCTCAGGGCTGGACTAATGGGAGATAAGAGCGGACAAATGGAAATGTGAGTGTACACTCTCAGTATTTCTAATACAATTAAATTAAAGCAATAGCACATTGTTTCATTGACGAACACATTAATTGTTGAGTCGGATAAAAATTCCAGCAAATGTGCATCACAGTCTTTAAATGACTTTGTTCGGCAATCGTTCCAAAACTCAAAGATACTCAGCAGACAGCAAAGAAACTAGAACATATTCACATTGAAGCTGGAACCTGTGAATTTCTCTATTTGAAAAATGGCTCAGCGATTTATCAGTCATCAGAATATGTGCATATTAATTTCATGGTGATCACCCAAATGATTAATTGAGAAATCATTGCAGAGGGAGGCCACTGCAAGAGCGGCGCTGTCTCTTTGTCATGTGCCACCAACCACCACCGATCTCTCTCTTTACGTGTCATAAAGCAGTTTATCAGATTTCCAGCAAAAAAAAAAAAAAAAACACAGCGACACGTGATCCTGTAAAAGGCTTCGAGGTGGCTGCCCCGTTTGTTTAGTTAATTAAACAAATGTCTCAGCTAATGGAAGAAATCAGTGTTACCCCGTGAACACAACTGCCGCAAATGGCAGGAACAACATTCACACAAATATACCAGATTTATATAGAAATGTCTGTGAACCTGCCTCGTGTTTCCAGGGGATTTTTGCCTCTCTCTCTCTTTCTCTCTCTTTCTCTCTCTCTGTCCTCCATCAAAGCAAAACAACAAATCTCTGTATCCCTGATTTTTCATTACTGCCTGTCTTGCTTTATCCCTCAAGGTTCAAGTCTGATCCTTGTGTTTTGTCTGTTTCTCTTTTTTTTTTGCTATTTATGCATGAAGTGCTGGACATGCCTTCCTTATGTACTAATCCCTGATTACACATAGATATTCAGTGTGTGTGTAGATATTTCCTCGTTCTTTCACTCTCTATGTATGTTCGATGTAATCTCGGTTCTTGTAATTTCCTCTTTGCAACCACTGACCTCTGCACCCTGTTAAATTGTTGTAAAATTCAGCAATCCAGCCTCAACAAAACACTAATCAGATCTTGGATTTTCAGTGCTGCTGCTCAGTCTGCATCAACGAGAGAACCTGACCCAAATGTCACTTCCCATTTAGGGTGAGGGAAAGAAGAAAAAAAAAGCTTGTCTGCCATTGGGGAATTTTTGAAAATGAAAAAAAAAAAAGGTTGGAATTATGAAAGAATAATCATGGTTACTGCTGCTCCTGTTTCATGCCTGCTCCTCCTGTTTTCAACACCACTTATCAGCCTGAAATTTCTCATATTCAAGACTCAAGGCTCAGCACCGGCTGTGCTGCATGCAGCGTGAAGCTGAATGTTTATATATGTCCGCGAGTCTTTTCTGCACAGGTGAGAGCGGGACACCACACGCTGTTTGTAAAATAAAAGGTGTTGTTTGCATATTGCAGAGTCATTACAGGATGTGTCTTCCTTTTGCTGTGTGCGGCAAAGCTGCTGAATTTAAAGGCAAACCACCCGGCACTTTTTTTTTTTAGGAGAAATAAAAAGGAAGGGGAGAAAAATTCACAAGAGCAACAAAGCAGACCTTAATTATTGCTCCAGCTGAGACAAGAAAGAAAATAACCAAGAAGCTTTAGAAGCAGTGAGTGGAAACATCTTCATAGGAATATGCTAAAATATGATTTCATAATATTTTCTGTTACTTTTTTTTTTTTAATCACCCCCAAATCTTTCTCCAGGTTCTGTCGTTTCAGTGGCTGATTTTAAGGCAGCTGTCTCCCGTCCGTCCCACTGGATTCTGACATACTGACATACTGTTGCATGTTTAGATGACCACAAAGGTCTGTGGGCAGCAGAGAAAGGGGGGTGAGGAGGGGGGGGGGGGGGGGGGGTGTAACATGTGCTGCATGTGTCTGAGCTATCAAAAAAAAAGAGAGAGCAAAAAAAAAAAAAAAAAAAAAAGAGCAGCCATAAGAGGTACAGAGCTACAGCACACATGAGTCAGTCACGTTCAAATGTGTATTCTCTCAAGTCAGTTGGCAAAAATCTGCACTTGGGTTGGCATGCCCAATGTACCCTACTGGCTGCCAGCTGTCACTCAGGAAGACAGAAAGATGGAGGATAGAGAATAAGAGGAGAGGAGGGGGGTAAAGGGAGTGGTGGTGGTGATGATGTGAGGACACGAGCCCCGAGGCTTTCTCTCTCTCTTGTTTCTCATTTGTCTCTCTGATGATAACAAAAAACATGGCAGCCTGAAAGAAGAGAGGTCGAAAAAAAAAACTAAGAGGAAAAGGGAGGAGAAAAGAGGAGAGAGTAGTGCTGAAGGAAAAGAGGGAGACAGTGATATGGGACCATTTTTCTTGCTGATGGAATAATTACCAAATATGCCACAACATAGTGATTCTGAATGCATTACTCCAAATGAGTGCAACCCATGACCCATTAACCATCTATGAAAATGTGGTGTTTTATGCATAGTTTGAATTGCCTTGTTTGCAGAGGAGTACAGGTTTACCCACAGCCTGTTGCAGTATTCATTACAGTACTCCTCAAACTAATTAGGACAGACCAGGGAAAAATAAAGCTTCTCTGTACAAAGACCAGCTCCTCATATGAGAAACAAAAGAGGCACATTTTGGCCTGAACAAAAAAAGAAAAACAACACACATCCTTTGGGCGTAGATTTTTTTTTTCCTCTAATAGGCACAGGTCCAGTTTATTATGCCAGCAATAAAAAAACAGACTCCAGAACATGATGAAAATACAAATTCATCAATATGAGTGAAAATGTGATGTCTAAGGCTTCTTCTCTGTGCCATGTTCGCCATGAAGTGCACCCCAGTGACGAACACAAGCTGTGGTATAGCAGGCTCATGAACAGGTAAATGGACTCATTGAGATTTTTAGAGCTGAGCTGTTCAGTTCCCATTACAAGTAGAATACAATTACTACTAAACAGCAAAAAAAAAAAAAAAAATGAACAGTCCATTTTTCGAGAAAAGCTTGTTTTCCACTCAGGTATGATGAATGG
Source organism: Trachurus trachurus (assembly GCF_905171665.1). NCBI lineage: Eukaryota > Metazoa > Chordata > Actinopteri > Carangiformes > Carangidae > Trachurus > Trachurus trachurus. The sequence continues at coordinate 11,167,612 of NC_139903.1, read as the reverse complement.
TGCCTGTTGTGAACCCCTAATGGAGCCCGCTGCACTAACAACCCACTGTAAAAAATCTGATGTCATGACTTTTCTCTATGACTTTGGGGCCATCAATCAACAGACTGTACAGTCAATGTGCAGCACAGAGAGAATTTCAGCTTAGTTACTCTTAAAAAAAAATGTGTCAAGAGCACGTGCACAGAGGCTTGGTTTTGAAAATACTGTACAGTATATCAGCACATGCCCTATGTTGGATTTGACGGGAAGTTACTTGATAGTCTTTGCTCATGCTGCAGAGGATTTACAGATTAATAGATTTCTTCAAGCCTTTCATGTTACATGACTGATCATGACACATGGAGATACAACTCGCTCATGTTCCACCTCATGGGAAACATTAATATTTATTCCTTTGGCCCATATATGTGGTTTTTACAGTAACTTCGTGGTGCTCTGAATCTTCTCTGGTTCTGACCATTCATATGTGTGTGTATTTTGTCAGTAAATGTCAGATACAGTTCGGTTCCTAATAAAACAAAACATACCACGAACACTGACTGTAGACTTTTCATAACACACACTGATTTCAGTGATTTACACAGAATACGGGATCAGTAAATCATTACAAGACACATTTAGTGACATCAGCTGGATTTAATCGCTTTACTGTTGCCAAATGTCAATACACTGGTTCCTCAGCAAGCTCCCTTCATTTCTCATTCAGAGCCTCATCATCATAAAGGTAAACCACCATTAACTGTGGCTGTTTTGCATTTTACATCTGAAAGCTCTCAGCTTCTTAAATGCCTCAGTTTTTAAAAGAAAAAGCACAAAATCATTAGTGCAAATAATAATTACCAACATATAAGCCTCACTTTAGGCCTGAAACTGCAGCAGGATCTGTTGGAGCAACAACATGAACAATACTGTACAAATCCACCGAACTTCACAACTAGGTTTAATAAAACAAACTCTAAAGTAGTATTTTAACGTGCAGTGGTTGAGTTACACGTTGTATAAAAAGAAGTTATGGGCTGCATGTTGTATTGGTATACAACTATTTGACCAAACCAGTGTTTTGTTTAGTATAAAAAACGTAAATAAAAAAGAGCGGACAGCAGAAAATCACCGTCACATGTAATAAAAACATATTTCCGGTGGGAAACTGTGTTCTGACAATAATGCTATAATAAAAGTTTGAATTTTTCATTATTGCACTCAAGATTATCAAGTTCAACATTGTATCTGTGTTCCCAGGGCCTCATACCAAAATGAAGGAGGAGCTGAGAACGGATGTAGTTTACTTTCCAGTCTCTCAACATCTCAATATAACATAACATTGCCTCTGGTAGAGTAACAGAGGCTCTTTTGAGACAGATGAATTTTGTGATTTTATTCCAGCTCAGTACGCTCTCACAGGCAGCTTCAAGCTATTGATGTCTGCTCTCGCAACTATTATTATTCAACATTCAATTTAGGGACTCAAGGATACCACTTTTAAAAGTAAAGCCAGATACTGAACAACAGCAAAGCAGATGACCTCCACATCCCCACACTGTTTTTTTTTATCTGCACAGAGCTTTCATGTGGACCAACTGGTCATTCTGCACGCACGTCCTTTGCACAACAGTTGTGGTATTTGCAACATTGAAGCCGCTTTCTGCTTTGTAAAGACTGACGCATCAAGAGGTTTGATTCCTGTCAAAATGGTAGAAACACAAAGTATTAAAAGAGACAAAAACTTAATGGGAGAAGCAGTTTCTTTAGCCTTCAACCACAGTAAAATGGTTATATCAGCATCATAGCTGATGTAATCAGGGAAATATATGCACTGCACACATACAGCAGGACTGAAGCATAGCAGGGGAGGGAGAGCAGCTCCTGCCTGGTCGTTTTCATGATATCATGAAATTGTCAATCTCTCATCTTTGCACCTGCACTGGCTGTGATTCAATTTCATAATGTGGGCTTAACCTGCACTTCTTCTTTTGCATATTTACAAAGGCTCATAACCTGATAGGCTGAGTTCTTATGTGCAGCAGAACTGGCTGTCATAGGCCACAAAACTGGTGGTTAGCACTTCCCAGGCATTTTTCAGATGTAGACCCACAGACTCTCTCACTCCTATCATGGCCCATGTGACTACTTAAAGAAAAAGAAGAAATGAACATTTCATTTTCATTCATCCATTACTTTTCGCTTCCTATTCTGATCAGTTAATCAGTGATCTTATGACAACAATCAACTATCCATATCAGACAATCATTAATAACTATCAACTACTGTAATCCATCACTGTTTCACAGTTTCAAGCCATTGTGACACCTGCAGTAGCCTATTTACATCCATTTAAAACAAATGATAATGTGTTTTTTTTCCCCACACAGCTCACAGCAGATGCAGAAATCCTCATTTTGCTCAGCTGCAGACTGAAAACACCTCCATGGATGCCTAATGTGAGTTATGCCATTCCAGTGCAGCCATCACCATCAGTCTTTGCACAAGACTGAAGAAACAGCCAAACCATCTGACTTCAAACAATCTGATCTCTTAAAACAGCTGGAAAAATCACATCAGCCGACGATTTGAGACAATAAAGAGGAATGAACTCGTGGCACTGAGTTTAGGGTGCTGTCCACTCTCAGATGTCGTACAACCCATCATGCCATTGCTGCGTGAGAATGTGGAGCCATGTATATCATCATTTTATTGCTCGTAATACCTTGACAAGCTTGGAGTTCCTGCTGTTCACGCTGACATCTTAATGAACTAATATCCTGTTTATCCATTCTGCCTTGAGTCAGTCAAATCAAATTAAGATGGACTTGGTGCGTGTGCGAGATACGTGACGAGACAGAATACACTGACGTGAAAGCTTTCGATTCAAAAGCTAAGATACAAAACTGCCTGGATTTACATCAGCGCTGATGAACAAATGAATTGTGTCACAGGTAGACTACGATAATTTATGGTCACAAGTCTTTTTTCATGCTCTGCTTGACTTCATCGCATTGTGATTCCTGGGAGCGACATGTGAAATGCAACATTTGAATGTCCATTTCATGCATAACAGCACCTAAAAGGAGTAATTTTCTTAGGTGGCTGTTAAATTACATGCTAGGTCGCAAAAATAGAGCCATGGAGGGGTGTCTTTAACTGCTGCGCATGATTGTGTTTAAGTAGCTGTTGTACAAAATTCTTTCTTATTTTTACTCAGTCTGCTATTATATGAATTACCTTTCACATAATTGATTCCCACAGTGAAGACCGCATACTGTGAAAAGTATTCATAACATTTTAATTGTTAATATAGATTCATTAGTGCATTATATTTCCCACTCATTTGCAATCAACATTACAACAATCAGCAGCAATTAGGGAACAATTGGAAATGTTTTCATGTCCATTTGTATTTTATTTGCCTTGGAAGGATTTCGGTCTGGAGAGCATGTGCTGATATCGCCACTCCCGCTCTGCCAAATAAATAGCACTCATAAAACTCCGGCGTCTGCTGCAGAGGATGGCAGGAAGTTTACAATAAATGTCTGGATAAATCCATGAAAGTCAGTGTTGCCAACTCCTCTCCATTGAAATACGCTAATAGCTGCTCAGAAAGTCACACAAAGAAGATGATGCAATAGCATAATTAACATGTAAATGAAGACAATAATTTATTTATTAATTTAATGGAGGAAGATGGATGTTGCGAGTGCGGCTTGGACTAAGACCGGCGCTGTGCTGTGGAGATGCAGTTGTTCCGTTCGCTGGAAGTAGAGACACAAATCCTGTCACAAGCTGCCCCTCTCTTGTCTCCCAGCCAGCTGACTAACACTGATCCAATGAACCTCAGTTTTGTCAGCAGTAGTTCAACGTGCTGTTTACCCTGCAAATGTACAACTAATTAATCTGTGGTCATGGCCAAAGATAGAGTCCGTCCAGCTCAGCACAGGCCTGTGGCAAGGGCACCGAGGGCCACACTGGTTCCAGAAAACCCTCCCTTTTCCCCCCCTCACCCTTCCTTCACCTCCTTTCTTCCCCTCCCCACCCTCCTTCCAACTAACGCTTTCGCCAAAGAAGAGAGGGACTGTGTTTCTGTTCCTGCTGCAAATAGCAAGTGGCTCTACTGTGGCCTTCATTAAAACAGTAAGAACATTGGATGTAAAAACGTGTTTTCCGCTATGTCTTCATATAGGATGAAAATATCCAAAAGCACCTATTTTGTATTGCACCAGATAAATGCAACTCTCTCTCCTCTCCTTGATGAAAAACAATCTCCTTTATACTCAACCTCTGAATACCTGCTCATAAATTTTCCATTTTGTTAGAGAGTAGGACTAATTGGTACTCATGCATTTCCTTAATCAGCATTGTTTACCACTATGGCCCTGAAAATAACACTATGGGGTTCTTGAGACGACTTACCTTGCAATTAACATTATGAGTCAATATTGACTGTAGGTGCTTTCCATCAAAATTAACCAGAACTTATTTTTAGGGGCTGATTTAATCCTGTTTCTCAGTCCACCTCCAGTCTGTTCTGACAGGTTTCCACTGCCCACCACAGACCAGGCAAACCATCAATTTTTCAGCTGTAATAGCAACAATGGGAAGGAAGGAAGGCTGTCATTCCTGTAATGACTGTGCTGTCATGAATATAATGGCTATGCTGTTATGTTTTATAGACAAGAAGTTCACATATTCCTCCTCGTGTGAGTTAGGAGTATACTAAAGGCAGCTAAGTTGGCTGCACTGGAACTGCATCATGTGGAAGCTGAGGCGTTACAGATCTGAGCTCTTAGTTTCTCTCCTGCCTGCCGGGTATGATTTCTGCATGAGAAAGTCGTGTTGATGCTATGTGATGTGTTGAAACTATAATCTGTCAAAGATCAGGACAAAATTTTATGAACATCAGTCAAATGTCAATAACATCAATAAGCCAAATGCCAGTGAGTAATATTAGCTCATATTCACAGCCAAGTGAAATGAGCACTAACGATTTGGGACTGCCTTCTCACTGGCAGCACCAGCCCCAGTGCCTGATCCGCTACAGGTTGCCAAGTAAGGCACACTTACAGCAAGCTGGTCATTATTGAATGTATGCCCTGAGGTGGAATTCAACATTGAATGACTCCCTATACATTATCCATCTTATTACATAGCTGCTTAAGAAATGCATTAATCACCTAACACAGTATACCGATTTTAAATGTTTTTTCCTCATTGCACTAAAGTGATTAACCAGGCCGCAAGGCTGCAGCCACAGAAACATTTGCAGCTAGCCTGCGTGGCTACAAGGCGAACGATCACAAACAAGCCCAGTAAGACCTCTGTTCAATCTCTGACAGGCAATAATAACATTTTAGAAAAACAAATTGTGTTCTCCAGATAAATGAAAAATAATCTAGTTTTTGCAGCATTTTCTAATACAGCCCAAAATAAGTAGGCCCCTACAGAACAAGTACACTGTGGTCCTGTCTACAAATGAATGAGTTCAACGGCCACACTATTCAATAACCATGTTAATGACCAGACATCTAATAGTGCTGGGAGAGGCTGAGCTGGTCATCCAATTGCAAATCTGAATTGCTTGCATCTCTATTGATGTATGATGAAACCATGCAAATCAATTCAGCAACACTCTGCGGCATCAGCATCACAGCTACAGAGCTACTGGAAGGATGTTGGGGTGAATTTCTTTATTCATTTATTTTTTGTTAAAGGTGAAGGTAAGTCAGAGGACTGATCCGATGTAATTAGGCCATTCACCATGACTGCCATCATTACCGCCAGAAGCAGGCCTCGGTGCCAGGGAGTCAGAGGGTAGCCCATCCAAGAATACCTCGTCCAACTTTCACAAGATGAATTGCCATCTGTTTGTCTACCGCCTGTGTGCCACGGGCTGCAGGTTAGATCAAGTTATTGCAGCAGGCATGTCTCAAGCCTCTGCAGCCCCTCACTCACCAGTCATCACTTTGCCGTTCTTCAACCTCTCAGGGCTTTTGCCGGAGGTTACTCGAGCCAGATCAACTTTCAGTCTGGCATTCAACACATGGGATTATTCAGTGAGCTGCACTGAGCCGAGTGTGGCTGGGTGAGGTTATGGACTTGGGTTGGTCGACATCATCTCCGAAAATGCCTCCATGATCTGACATAAGTGCTTGAATCGTGGTTTTGACGTTGCTCTGGCCAACACAAAACTGATGACATGATACACAACAAGATGCTGCAGAAGCATTCGCATCTGACTCATTCTGCTTATCGGTTGCATTATTTCCCTTTTTCTTTCTTTTTTTTTTTTTGGTCGAGATCAGATCAGCGAGTGCACAAAGCAGGCTGTGGACACTGGAGCTGCTCCCCTGCTAATGTGATCCTCTGCTTCACAATATATCCATTTTACATGCTTAGACTGTGGCATGTTACGTTCAGCTGTTTTACCAACTTAATGACAATTTAATGAGCATGCATGCTAGGAGTAATGTATGCAGTGATTCTGTCCACAAGTCTTTGTCAGATAAGTCAATAGGCAGCATGCAGTGGGGGAGGGGGTGGGGTTTGAGAGGCTGCAGGTTGTCCACAACTCACCTGACTAACTTGAGCCTACAATTTTCACTCACCCCCCTATACACCCAGCATGTAGGTTGATATTGCATGTATTTAAGCAGATACAGTCTGTTGCTTGAAAGCCTTTCTCTCTCTCAAATCATACTATTCCTCACCTACCTGTAACATAAACGTAGACCTGTCCCTGTTAATAACACAGTGCAAATATGTTGGGGATGTAATTCTGCTGCTTCAACGTGCTGTGTGCTCTTCTGGCATTATTACCTGGGCAAATCATTTCCTAATCCCTCTATCTATCTATCTTTTGTGTTGTGTCTTCTCCTTTGTTTGAATTTATATCCAGACCGGGCCTTCGAACCAGAGTCCACCAGCTTATATAACTGACTGCCAGCTATTCACTGAAACCCGCATCCTCAATCAAGTGGTTTGGCATTTGCACAGAGTCGATTGTATTGTTTCACGCAGACAGACCCAATTGTTTCTTGAACCGTGCCACACACACTAAAATAAATGTGTCAAATACTTGTTGGGCTTTAAAACGCTATTAGAAAAAACACTGATGTGACGATTTTTTTTGTAATTTTTTGCAGAAAAAGCACATTCTCGGGTGATGAAAAGCATATTTGTCAGTCCGTGCACATCAATCAAGGCTCACCTACCGGATGGTGCTTCGGATGCCACACTCTTTCTCTCGGCTGTGTCCCCTCAGATTTTGGCCGCCCTTTTCCCGTACCGGTCCTCCGCTGTCCTCCAGAACCAGGTGTGACCACAATCTCGCCTTGTTGTTATTCCCATATGTTGTCGCCAGTGCAATTACGAATGCTCCAGTAGATCAGTGACTGGATAGCCAGTGTGATCATGTGCTGCCAGCTCCTTTCTCTCTCTCTGTGTGTCTCCTCTCTGTAACTGCTCCCTCCGCCCGATTATCTCCCCGCTGCGGCACTGGCTACATGGTAATACGGAGACATAAAACGTGCCTGACTCGCTGGCGAACTTGTGCGCCTTATTATGGTAATTAGTCGCCGGACTGGTCCGTGCTTGTTCATCCGTGCACCTTTTGCAAAATATGCTGGCTTGGAGCTATATCCGCTATTTGCACTGAATAAATTGGCCCCCGAGACGACGAAACGAAACGAAACGTGTAGGTTTTTTTATTATTATTTTGGAGAAGAAGAAGGAGAAAAAAAAGAAAGAAAAAAAACCTCCAATCTGCCGGTTGAGGCTGAAGTATAGAGGAGCAGAGGAGAGAAAGACTGAGGCGTAAAGGATGGAGAGGATTAAAGCAGGAGGAGGAGAATGAGGAGGAGGCTGGAGCACATTTGTGAGAGCCTTTCCTCTATATGTCCTTTGGATAACAGCGAGCTATAAGGAGCATATTTCCCAAATGTCTCTCGATCCCTCTCTCTCTCTCTCTCTCTCTCTCTCTCTCTCTCTCTCTCTCTCTCTCTCTCTCTCTCCATATCTTTCACACAACTGTTCCCATTTTTTTGTATTCTTTTGTGAACTTGTCAGTCAGACCATCTATCTATCTATCTATCTATCTATCTATCTATCTATCTATCTATCTATCTATCTATCTATCTATCTATCTATCTATCTATCTATCTATCTATCTCCTGCCTTTACCACTGGCTGCCTGTACTGAAGCCCGCAATGAATAATATTACATTACCAAAAGTCTCGGTGCAGTTTCATTCTGAAAAACAAATTTCCCACAGATTTTGTTCTGGCTGGTCACAGTCAGCCCTCCTTCATCAGACTGATGGATGTTTTTTTTTGTTTTTAATTAGAGCGCCACTCAGCTCTGCGCAGCATGTTGGGCAGGTTATGATTCTGTCCCATCATGGCACTGTTAGTCCGAGGGCTGACAGAGAGTGTTTTCAAAGCGCTCCTCAAATTGGTTGGGCATCTGGTCCAGTCCCCAGAGTGATGTGGACCCCGGTTTGCAGTGGGAGGAATGGAGCCGTGTGAGGACTGAGTGTTGTGAATCCCACCGGTGGGGCTGAGATCAGACCAGCTGCTTGCATTTCAGTTGTGCATCAAAAACCAATATTTGCCAGCTTGAGAGTGTGGTATATTTCGATGTCGATGCTGATGAAAAGATGACCACTCTGACACGTCTTCTTTGTAGATGGTAAAAAATGGTTTATTACAAAAAAGATACAGTGTCAAAAAGCCGAATCTTCGAGAAGTCTCCGGGGCCAGATACGAGACCTCTGGGTCTTGGCCAAAAGTCCAGACCTTATATACTCTAAAACTCCACCTTCTCTAAACAGAAGGATGTAGGTGACCAAGATGGTCATAGACTAAAACAATAACTAACCTGTCCAAATTACCCTCTGGTATTTGCCATCCTTACCAAACAGTTAACCTTTAGGCTAACTTAAACATGGGTGAAACAAACCAAATACAGGTGTCCAGAAAAAGTGACCTAGCGTAAACATATAGTGTACAGTCTAAACAAAACCTTGTTTTATATTATAACAGTCATTTACCTTCAGGCAGGTAAAGGACACACCTGGAGATAAAAGACAATACTAAAGATAAGAGTAAAGAATTTGAGGTGGATTATATACTAAACACAAAAGTAACTCTCAGGGTAAATTACTTACAAATTAGGAGGTACAAAATACACTACATATTCCCCCCTTCGAGGCTACAAAGTCTCGACAATAAAAAGCAACTAATAACTTAAAAAATATAAAGATAACAAAATGACTAATGATGGAGTGTAGGAGCGAAAACCTGTCAGGCAGTTAACTCAAACCAAGACAGGAAATTCTCCTACGGCCCCAACTGCTCATGGCGACCACTTTACAGCACTCCAAACAAATTAAAGAATAATTCACAAAACTTTTACATAAAATAACTCAAGCAGATACATATAGATACCTCAGAAAAATAAAATCAAAACAATATCCAATTTCAGGCTGGTCAACCCATTGGACCCTCCATTGGATCTTTCCCTGCCTATCTTCAATATCCCTACATCGAAAAGAAAAGAAAACATCTGAGGTTCCAACATATCCACAAATCATCAAAAACATATCATAGACAGTGACAAATTTGACAACTTGAATACATGAATACATGAAATCACACTGTCCCACTGTCGGTTCACTGCAGCTCCTTCGCAGCGTCAACTCCTACTGTAGACATCTTATCAGTGTCCATGTTCAGGGTCCTTCAGTCCTTTCTCATTGTCCTTAATCAGGTATCTGTATCCCTTCAGCACCTCAGGATCCCTGTAGAACCGCTCTTACAGTAGTCTTCTTCCAATATCATTCTAAGTGGAAAGATGGAAAACACACACCAGTATCTTTTTGTGCCAAACAAATACAAATTAAAACATCAAAAACACATTCAGTTTAAATCAATTTTGCAATTTTATCCTTCCAATTTCATCCTTGCAATTTTGTCCACAAACTCTCATCCATTGTCTAAGAATATTCAATCTGGAAGTCCTCACCTGCATATGACTTCTCTAGACAAAAACTTAGCAAAAACCTTGCAAAAAGTTAACAAAAATTTGGCTAATTTGACTAACTTGGCAAGTGACTGAGCATTCAAATCCAAATCTATATCCATACAAATCCATACTCCTTCATATTATCCCCCCTTGCACATGGGCTAACCCATGTGCCAACCTAAGTACAGTTCCATATACTGTAGTTTAATCAGAAAAATACTAAATGTAACTTGTACATTCCTAAGGAGATGTTAAATTTTTACTCTACCCTTTCTAAATAGTGGACATCTTATTTTAATAATATGAATTGTGTCTGTTCATTCACAGAATTGACATTTCAGAAAATATTTCATATTCAAACAGAAAATACTCATATTTCACTAATGGTGAACTATAATTATTAATTCCATCCAAACACAACTGTTTTTGACTTCTTTTAAAAATTCACCCAGACCTCATACTAAGAACTCAAATAACCTAAAACCATACAACAGCAATGAAGTTTGGTTCCAACTGAAACAAATATTCTACTAAAACATAGGAATATGTGTATTCCAAAACATAAAAGAAAGACGTCATTTAAAAACTGCTATAGAATTATGATAACTAAAACCTCTTCTGCTGAAAATCTTTCCTTGTTCTTTTTCACTTGTCATTATCTTGTAAATGTTGGTCAAGCAAACATAAACAAACGCAACTTACTGAGTGTGAGAAACCGTTTTCACACTCTTGTTACATGCCCATATAATTATTTGGAATTTCAGCTATATTTCGTTTGAGTGGCAATGCTTTCTAGTGTCTGCAGAGATCATCTATACTGCACACACCACACCTCACGCTATCCCCTGATTAATGGGTGCTCGGACTCAAGAGATGCACACCAAAACAATAGACAGTTGAAATGTAAAAGTAGAACCGATTATCTGGTTTAAACACTAGTATGATTATAGAACACAAAATATTTCTTCCCATAAGTGCAATAGGTGTACAGTATGTTCTGATACAAACATAGGTATTTTGGTTTACTGATTTTTATAGCAAGCTCAATTGGTTTGGTCAGGGGAACCAGTTGTCTTATTCCCTCAAACCTGACTGTCCAAATAAATTTACCAGACATAGGGAGGTGTATAGCATCCTCTTGAATTTCCTCTGAAATTCCCTCTCAAATGTCCTCCTCTTCTGTTACATGCATAAGCCAAATGACCAACCAATCCACAGTTATAACACACATCTTGCATCCGCTGAAAATTTGGATTAAAGTTTCCTCTTCCTCTTCCTCTTCCTAAATTACCTCTACCACGTCCTCTCCAGAACTGTGGTGGAGCAGGTGGAAGCATTGGACGAAACTCCTGAAACTGAAACTGACCAGGGGAAAATTGTGTTTGAGGTTGATTCAGCTCAGATTGACTATGTGTAACCACTAGACAGATTTTATCAGATTTGTCCTCCTTCCTTGGTGATTCTTGGGAGGCTTCTTTCGATAACTTGTTCTTTTGCATTTGCAAGTCCTGTAATTGTTCCTGTAGTAATCTCCGGCCTTTTGGTGTGGTGTATTGATCCAAATATTTAAGGCATTGATCTATGCTTTTATCAATCCTACTTAAAGTTTGTCGTCTATCTTCTTCTTCCCTGGAAACAGGTTTTTTCTTGGCAAACCCTCTTGAAAATGGAGAACTCTCACTCACCAAATCTCCATTACTATCTCTATTCTCATTCTCATCTTTGCTTTCCCTTTCACTTTCTTCTCTTAAATCGCTCTTCCATTCTGTTCCACCTCTTCTTCTTTCTGCTCTAGCCAATAACCTTCTAACTACTGGATCATATCCTCCCACAGCTTTTTCCTCATCACTCTGATCTTCCTCCTCCTGACTAATTACTGAGAGCTGAGGACACATTTCCCTAAACTCCTCATCCTTCTCATAAGGTGGGGGTCTCTTTACTGGGACCACATGTGAGGGGAGTATATCAATCTCTGCCATCAACTTTTCTACTTTCTTAACATTCTTTTCTACTTCCTCTACAACTTTCTCTTGCTGCTCCTTATTAGCCTTTACCCATTCTTGACTCTCTTTTTCAAACAGCTGGAGCAGCTGAAGCTCCGTCTGTCTCTTCTGTTTACGCTTCTCTCCCTTTTTCCCTTTCTTCTCACCTGCCTTATATATGGATATAAGCACTTGCATTGTTTTGATTACATCTGGGTTAAAAGTCCCTACCACTGGCCATGGTTGGTCAATGTTAGACCAACGCTTATGCCATTTCTTTGACATTTCAGATATACCTTGAATTAAGGGATTATTCTTTTGGACGACTTCAACAGGAGTAACTACTTTTGGATTGTCTATTTTTGACATTATAATATTTTTCTCTAATTCAATTTAACTTAATTAACTTTATTCTGCTTTATTGTGATTTTTATTATATCTAATTAATTAATACTAATTGTATTTTAATTGTCACAGAGTTAATGAAAGACAGATGAATAAATTTGCCAACTTCAAAAATCAAAAGAGAGTTCTATAGATAAAAATTCAGAATGCCAAGTCCACACACAAAGTTCTTCAACTACAGAATCAATGTCCTAACTCAACACTAACCAATAGACCAAACACTAATATCCCATTAATTAAATGATCAGTCCGTTGCCAAATCTTCCTTCTAATTAATTACAACATACAACTTTGAGTTTTATGTATGTGAGCAAATTAATGCACTCTGTTAATCCAAACTACCAATCAAACTAGATGTGCAACCAAATGTATACACATTCATTTAAATGCAGGTATTCTATTACAAAGAGTTTGTGGAAAAATCAAACTGGCCTTATCACTGGATCCAGATGCATGCGCTGTCGTCTGCAAGCCTCAATCCTTGTGATGCAGACCAACTGTCCTCTGTCCACCTCTAGACACACTTCTTGAGCTCTGGTCTCCTCCTTGAACTCTCGCTCCGTGAAGGGAAGACAGACAAATAGTTCAGTGTTTTATAAAGTCACTAGATGCACAAAACACATTCCTACTGCAAGTCTTTCCTTCAAAAATTGTGTATTATAACTTCAGAACGTTATAATTTCATAAAAACTTTCTCACTTTAAATAAGTGTTTTCCCAAAATCAATCAGGCTTTATCAAAAATTCTCCACCACATAAAAAATTCCTTCTTCTGGGGCTCATAAATTTCTTTACAGATTTATTTTCCCAAAAGTCTCCAAGAAAGCTCATAAATTCTATATGTTATTAAAAGTCCTTTTCTGGCTCATTTAAACAAGATATCTCATCTTATAAATTCATATTAATGTATTTTCATCATTACTATTATTACTACTACTACTATTATTATTATTATTATTATTATTATTAATATTATTATTATAACCTTCTTATTCTCAAAATATTCAAAATTTTCACATATAAACTTAATGCATAAATAGACAAATAACTTTTCATACACTTCTACACACACACACACACACACACAAGGATCCCAATACAGAACATTCACACTTCCTTTTAAGTGCACAAAAATAGTTTCACTATTTCCTCGACGTCGCTCATTCTGAAATAGTTTTACTACTATTCTTTCAACTTTGTTCTCTACTACCTTACAAGTAGTATTTACCGGTATCTCTCTTTATTTTTAATCTAGGCCTAAAAAACTTTGACTACGTCAATCTAATGTCTATCTTACACAGGACTTTCAGAGACTTTTACTCTTCACCTAATCACATTATAGTTAAATTATACTTGGTTTAACCTTAGACATTCCTCATATAGTTTCACTATGTCCCCCCTTTTTGAATGGAACTATTCAAAATACGTCCGTCTTAAACAGGAAGAAGTCCTTACTTCTCCACAACTCATATTATAGTTAAACTATACATACAGACATATCTACTTAAAAAGATAACAAAAAATACCTAAAAGACATTTAGAAATTTAGGAGATGGCCAAATCATCAGCAAAACAAATTAAACCCACAAAGGTTCTTTAACGGTGCAACCTAGTTAACAGACAGCAGCTCCAAAAAGCAAACTAGCACAAGGATTAGTAGAAAACTCACCCTTAACTTGTGTGTAATCGAAGCAGGAGCTGAAGCCGGAAGGTCACAGCACGTCCGAAGTTCGTGACGCCAACTTGTGGTATATTTCGATGTCGATGCTGATGAAAAGATGACCACTCTGACACGTCTTCTTTGTAGATGGTAAAAAATGGTTTATTACAAAAAAGATACAGTGTCAAAAAGCCGAATCTTCGAGAAGTCTCCGGGGCCAGATACGAGACCTCTGGGTCTTGGCCAAAAGTCCAGACCTTATATACTCTAAAACTCCACCTTCTCTAAACAGAAGGATGTAGGTGACCAAGATGGTCATAGACTAAAACAATAACTAACCTGTCCAAATTACCCTCTGGTATTTGCCATCCTTACCAAACAGTTAACCTTTAGGCTAACTTAAACATGGGTGAAACAAACCAAATACAGGTGTCCAGAAAAAGTGACCTAGCGTAAACATATAGTGTACAGTCTAAACAAAACCTTGTTTTATATTATAACAGTCATTTACCTTCAGGCAGGTAAAGGACACACCTGGAGATAAAAGACAATACTAAAGATAAGAGTAAAGAATTTGAGGTGGATTATATACTAAACACAAAAGTAACTCTCAGGGTAAATTACTTACAAATTAGGAGGTACAAAATACACTACAAGAGCTCGTGATTAGGCGTGGCACGGCTCCAGCCTCTTTTCCCCTACCTACATGTGCACATGTCAGCGTACTGAATGTGCTGTTTCTACAGTTTTGATATTGTTTCAAGTCCCTCGATCATATTCTCTGAAAAGCCAGGTTTGAGATTTGCGTGGAAAAGCTACATTTTATACATGTACTGTAAGGCAAAACTGTATAAGCAATGATCAGTGAGTGGCTCCTGTGATTACAATGCAGAGCATCACCATATAGCATTAATGATTCAGCAGGACCTTGAAAAATGAAAAGTGCAGCGACTCATAGTTTTCTATGCCATCATGCACTCCTGTGCTTGCAGTGCATTTGATGTAATTTTGGGCACCTCAAATTTATGTCACTGTTTCTCTGAGCACAGTCATTGACTGTAAGATCAGAGAGTGCTGCAGCATGGCAGGAAGTACAGACGATAACCTTAGCCCAATATGAGGAAAGAGAGTAAGTGTGGCCCTCCTCACTGAGAGGTGATTGACAGAGAGGCAAGGAGGTCCGTTTGATGTGCTGCTTCAGTCTCCACCACTGATCTCGAGTGCATGGGAATGTGCAGCCTCATAACCCTAATCTGAACGAGGATGGCATTTAGAAAGTGCAGACCCCAGCCAAGACCAGTGCTGAACAACATACACCAGACTTCAGAGGAAGAAAATTAAAATTCAGAAATCGTAAATGATCCAGATCGGTCCCTAAAACTGAATGGCTTCCTCTCTGGTCTATGTCCCATCCCTCCATCAAGTTTGGTGCAAATAGGTTCAGTACTTTAGGTGTAATCCTTCTGACAAATGAACAGACACGGGGGTAAACAGAGGTAATGATGTGCTCTGTGGTGTCACCCAACTCCCACATCGTGCATTAACTTCATGACACGATTCCATAAAAATGTTGTGACAGGTGATTTTCAAATATTGGTTGGTGAGAAAAAAGGGGCTTGTTTGTAGATGTCAGTTGCTCATGAAAGGTGGGAGCCTCTGGCAAACTGTGACATTAGTGTTAAGCTGAATATGCACACACCTTAGACACTTCCTTTTATACAGCGCCATCATAGGAGACATCTGACATTACCGTGCGTGTGTGTGCAAGTCACCGATGGCTCCAATCACAGCTGGCCTCGGGCTGGCGGGTCCGGACGTTGACAGTCAGGGGCCTCTGTTGATTTCCTTTACAACAGCTATACGCAATCAAATGATAAGATGAGCTGAGCTTTATGTATTCTGCCCTTCATTTATTTGACTGAATGCTCGAGCTGCAAATTGAAACAGTGAGTGGACTATTACGCCAGATGTGTTGTATTGGCTAATGTCAACAGTCTTGTTTGAGTGCATGTCTCACTGTCAGCAATTGATGTGGGTGTAACAGAAGTGTGCGCATTTTCAAACATGTTAATTAAATTTGCCTGCTTCTCACAACACAAGCGAACTGTGATTTGTTATTTACGCAAAGACGGATGACGTCGCTCTCTCTGACGCCCGTATGTGTATCTGACTCTTGTAACCAGCTGTTAAGATCCTTTTGTGATTAAGTGGCTCTTAAAGCCCATTCGGTGAACTACTGTACTGCTGAATGTGATTCGCCATTAAAATGCCCATGCACTGCAACAACTACACAACAGGGCGACAGAGTGAGAGCTTGACTGTTATGTGATGTTGTTGAACATGTTTTTCTTTCAGTAGGAAATGCACCATGTGAAGAATCCATTAAGACTTTCTCAAGTACTGAGATGCAACTCCGGTGTTTGCCTTGTATCATTAAGGTGTAATGAACAACATAGTGATTGAGCTCATGATGTTCAAAGTCACCTTTCCCCCCCTAATCTGTAGGAGTGCCCAGCCAGCATCCAGGACTCAACGCTGGACTGAATCTAATATCTGACCCCCCCCTCCCCATGACACTTTGTTCATCTTCTCTGTCTCCCACTGCCACTGCTCTCCATCTATGCTGCATTTCCCTCCTTATCCTCCCTCTCCATGGCGTCTCAGTGGGAGTGGGAGTATAATTACGCAGTCAGACGGTGTTTACAGACGCAAAAGCGCCTTAATTTATTCCAACAGTTAGCAGTAATTCCCCACTTTAATTTATAGCTCCTCCACCCAGTGGGAAAAGGAGAGAAGCAAGATAGTGAGAACGAGGGTGGAGGGGAGGGGGAGAGGGAGGGAGCATATGGACTTTATATTACAGAATACAGTCATATACAACTTCTACATGTAAAAGCCATCACCGTTGGTTTTACTGCACATTGAAGTAGTTTCTTTCCAATCAGTGTTGGGTTTCATCTTGGCCTGTGATTGGAGGAATGGAAACAAAGAAATATGTTCGTGGCTGTATTACTTGTAACTGAAAACCTTTTGCAGCGTCACTGTTGAGCAATCATTACTGTATCTTCCTGGTCTGGAGCAGACAGCCAGCACTGACACTCATGTCACGTTAGGCTGTAAAGCACAAGAGTTTTCATTTAATCAACACTGTCATGGGCAGTAATTCAGGAGGAGCAGTGTGTTACACTTGTGAAGTGCTGCCTGTTTTGCGTGTGATATAATCACACAAACAGGGAATCTCTCCAAAAGTGCTTTCATTCCTCTGTTTTCCTAACTTATAAGCATCTTAAGCTGTGGACACTGATGAGAAAAATGGC
The DNA here is from genome assembly GCF_905171665.1 of Trachurus trachurus. Lineage (NCBI taxonomy): Eukaryota > Metazoa > Chordata > Actinopteri > Carangiformes > Carangidae > Trachurus > Trachurus trachurus. Next base: position 11,150,237 of record NC_139903.1, on the reverse strand, counting down.
ATTTTACATTCATACTGCTGCCTCACAACAGCTACAGTGGTTCTTATTGACTTCTTTCAAACCATGCGAGGTAAGGTACAAAATCTTAATGACCGCACCAAAAGACTTATATCAAGGTACCTCGTATGAAAAACAGCTACTCACCTGTAGCATCTGGTGCGGAAACACGCCTCTACAGTACATTGCCGGCATGAAAGTGCAGTATTGACACAGCCGTTGACAGTAATTTGAAGCAGGAACTGATCAAAATGGAAAATAAAAGCGTGGTGAAATTTCAAAGACAGAAACGTTACAGAAAATCTTGTTGTGACATTGATTCTGCTTAAGGAAATTCCACATTGATAGAAGCACTAAATGCAGTGTCATCTTCCTGGACTGTATCCTCTGCTGCATGCTTCTCACTAACATCATCATCATCACGCAGGAAATAAATATTGATGAACCCAAACGCTTCTCCATTTTGGACAGTTCTGATTTACAGTTACTCTTTGAGCTTAAGTCCTAATACAGAAGGCAAATTGCATTTAGGGTAAAGCTAGATTGAGCTTTAAGTCCTGGACAGCCAACATTAGAGCTAAGAAAAAATAAGACCATTAGTAGGAGTGCAAGAGTCAAAACCACAGAGCCCTGACAATGAATGTAACAAATCTCTCTGTGTAGCTAGAATCATCATTTATAATGGAGAAACACTAATTAAAGAAACAAGGAATTTTGAGTGCAAGAGGGAGAAAGGAGATTTATTATGTACAGCAGAATGGGAGGAGGAGGAGGAGGAGGAGGGATGCTTCAGCAGAAAGAGGACTGTGGTGGAGGAGAGGACATGAAGATATTAGATTTAAGGTGAGAGTAGAGACTCCACCAATGATCGACCACTAATGAAGAGTTGATGCAGTGCTGGGAGAACAGAGCAAAAAAACCTGCATCAAAATAAACGAGTGCTCTTCAGCAAATATGTCGCATCTGTCAGAGTGAAAGTTGGCAAAGAGTTGACTCATCTGGCAAGTTTCTTTAGTGATTACTGTTGACTAAATGATATCGCTGGGTCGTCCTGATGAGCCAGAAGTCAGTGCTGCGTAGGATACCATGCCATGACTCTGTCCTGGTTTGAGGGTTATGTGTCATCTGTCTCTTCCAGGGACCAGGCAGAGGAGAACAAAATGTGTTCGTTTAACTTTGCAGCAATGAAAGATTTTTATAAAGAGATATAAGATCAATTTTGTGTGTGAAAATTATGTTTATGGACAGAATCCTACAGTCTGTAATAGCAATGTCTGCATCTTTGTGAGAGTTAAATTGCAGGTAAATTTTGTTAAAACATTTTAAATGCAAAACAATAATTAGGAACTGATTTGCAACAACCTCCATCTAACATCTCAAAACGATTTAAATCTACTGATCAAGCATCATCCTCCGCACAAACATGAACAGTGTGTGTGTGTGTGTGTGTGTGTGTGTGTGTGTGTGTGTGTGTGTGTGTCCTTTCCCTATCTTTCCCCTGCACCAGTTATCTTCATACAGTCTCTGAGGTCTGACTTTCATTGCAGCCAACGCTTTGACAACCTCCACATAACCACACGACTTCTGTCACCAAAATCCTTCTGCCCGTTTGAATGAATCATTGCAGATTTCAATTAAAAGTGCTATTTTTCACATGATTTAGAAATGAGACCTAATGGAACAAACACACAGCAGCAGCCATTACTTTCTCATTTCAGTGCAGAGTTTCTACCCCCGTGGTCGATTCAGCTCCAAATCTTCTGTTCATCTGATGAAGAATTACATGACATAAGTCAATGGCTCGACATGACACATTTTCAATTTCAGAGAAGACACAGTGGCGATTAAGCGGGGTCAGTCATGTGTCCGAGATTTAGATTCATGACGGCATAAGGCTAATTTTTGGATTCTGTGTTTCTTAAAACTTTTCGCAGCCTTTCACATAAACCTAGGAATCGGATTAAAAAAACAGGTATAAATCATTGCAGTAAATTTCAAAAGAAAAAAACCCCTCAAGACCCAATGTAAGTAGCTCATAAAACACAATCATGGAATAATTTGTGGATAATAAATTTAGCGTACTCTGTGAAACTTGCAGTAGTAGGCCGATTCAGAGCTGGTTTTACTATAAATGGCTCAAAGCCCTCTTCATCATTTGCATTTTTAGAATTGCTACAGTATAAAGATTAAAGTACTGAAGTTGCAATTTCCTTACCTGTCACATCATCCAATTTTAGAAAGTGTGATAAAAGTGAGGGAAGCATGTAACGTTCAAAGGACTCCTAATAACCGCTGGAAAATTCTCATTCAAGTGAAAGCAAATGGGTTTTGTGAGAACCATAACAATGTCAGCTTTCCATCCGTATCACCTTTCTATGGTGCCTCAGACTATAAACACAATCACACTTTCAGTCTCCCTCATCTGCACAGAACATTTCAGTGTCCCTTCTCCCTCTTACCCATTCATCTGGCTGCATTTGCTCTTAAGAGACACACAAAGTAAGCAATAGATGGGTAAAACCATGTCAATCAGCCATTCAAGTGGGAGGGAGAGAGTTATGTGGGAAAACAGATGCTGAAGGGGAAAAAAGGAGAGGAAGAGTTAAAATGTTCAATTTAGACTTTAATATTGCCTGTTTTCTCTCCATGCAATCAACAAACCATCTAAGCGCACTGCAAAGGGTAGTGATCCATTTCAAGATGATAAGAGCCATTTTGACTAGATGAACTGAGGCAGACCACTCAACTAAACCCAGAGCAGCTGTCAAATTCAAGTAAAGTGACATGAACTGCAACCTAATAAATCCTAACTGATCCGTATATTTTGTCTGTCCTTGTGGGCAATTTAATTATGTTTTTTAAAATTGATGTTGGTCTCATCTACTATGTGTGTCCTTGTTTCTCCCCCCCCCTGCTGCACTAAATACTCCTGGGATCTTCCTTCTTTCTGCTGGTGCTGCCGGGGGGGTTGGGAGGGGGTAGTTACTGTCACGCTGGACTTCAGATTGCGGTGGGAGCCAGCAATTCAGTTATTTTGCCAAACAGACCAGCAATTTCTCTCTCTCCCCCCAGGCACTCACCATGGCACAACCAAATATTTACGGAGGCACAAATTCTTAAATCCACTTTGCAGCCTTCATTTGTAGCTTGCAGAGGCAGATGTGAGGCTCTGAGCAGGTTGGCACAGCAGGCGAGCAGCTTACAAAGAAAATAAAAGGAAGAGTGACACGAGCTAGAAATTCAGTACCTGTTATAAATCTGAAGAATTTTTTTACATGGTTAAATCTCATGAAACGACTCAAATCACAGACATGCAACCGGAAATGATATGATCAAACAACAAGCATTATCTGTATCTCCAAAGACTGATTTGCATTCTTCCTTTGTGTCAGAGCTCCATTGTTTCCCAAAAGCTAATAAAACACATCAGGAGCCACATTATTGCTCTGGCTGACATGTTTCTTCATTAATATGAACATGGGCACTGTATTTGATCTTGATCCCACATACAGTACACTGCCCTATGGCTGTAAAATGTCACTCACAAGAGCTCCAAATGTGTATTAATCCACAGCTGAAAATAGTCCCTAAGGAGGGTTAATAGAATAGGGTTAAAAAGAAAAATAATTAAACCCTCTGTTGGAGTGGATTGGGCTTTGAAGAAAACTCAGAAAATTGATTTTGCTTTGTTTAAATGTGGTTTGACTGGGACAAAAATATAGAAAAGTGCCGGCCTCGTCCTTTAATAGACTGTAGAGGATGAGTAAAGCTCATCCACCACAACTGAAGACTCACTAAATTACTTATCAGAGATACCTTGTTGATGACTCCCAATTAATGATCTAATTTTCCACACCGCTGGACTGACTTACTGTGTCCCACAGCATAAGGGACAGAAATATTGGAGGCAGGGAAGGGAGACAAAATCACTAGATGCATATTGCTGATGGGCGTGGGAGGGGGTGAATTAGTATTATGGGGGAATCCTCTATCCTCACATATCACCAGCACAGCACCTCCCTCACACATATACAGTATAGTATGGCATGTATCATGGCCTGTCACTGCATTAATAGAAGAGACCAGTCGTACAACCACACATAATTATCTTTGCTCACACACATGAAGCCTTCAGACTTTTTGGTTTGTTAACTCACAGTTGCAGCGGAGCTTCTTTCATTTCAGAGGTAAAGTCGCTGCTTCCAGTTCCCACAACTTTATGTATTCATCTATCCAGCAGGAGCACATCTGGTGAGACCATTGATCTATTATTCGATTCAAGAATAAAAATGTATTCATTCAGATTTTATATTTTTTGATGAATATCTAATATTAACCAGTAACACCTGCCTTCATGCAAAGTGTGGGCTGCTTTTCTCTTTTGTATTATTCAAAACTGAATATGTGGAGAGTTATACCTGCAGTGCCAAACCTTTTGCAAAGAGCTTGCAATGAGCATCTGTTTGAGTTTTTGTCATTTCGTACATGCAATGATTAATGGATTTCAGCAGATCATTTAATCAGTAACAAACACAGATAATCTTTTTGAAACTCCTTTTTGGTCTAAAGTCCAGAGTCTGAAAAAAAAGCTTCACTAACCACATGTCACAGGAAAAGAAAAAAGCTCCTTTTTTAACTAAAGAGAATAGATCTAATTAAGGCACACAGGTGGAAACATCTACAATATCATATCCCACATGCCCTACGGGTGAAACAGTAACAGAGATCAGCATAACAGCCATGATTTGAACACATCCATTTATTTAATGAGATGTTATTCTCTGTCTTTTCTTTTGCGCAGCACATGGATTAGCTCATATTTCTAAGTTACAACGTGGCTCTGTTGCACTTTTCATCTTCTCTAAGCCTGTAGTTTACTGTCAATGCTGAACATCTCTCTGCCCTTTGCAGATGAATAAGAGGCAGCAGAGAAACATGCAGGTTATATTGATACAAATTAAGAAATGGTGTTTGACCGAAGTGATAACTGACCAGCAGGAAATAAATAGTGTAGGTGGTTAATGAGTCAACCTGGAAGAAACAGGAGGGAACATGTATGGCATGATGCTTTACTGTAAGTCAACAGGGAAAATTGGCCGGCGAAGATAGAAACGTCTGGCACCTTTGAAACTGCTTTATTTGAAGGAAGAGTTTCAGTGACAGCCCTCGCTCTCCCAGCAGCAGCCACAGGGGAGAGAAGCCGAGGGCAGCTATTGATCCGGTGATCTGCTCTGCATGTGGGCTGAGAGTCACGGGTGCAATACAGTCCTTTAATTCCACTAACCTACATAAAATGGTTTTATGGTAGAAGGAGGGAGAAAAAGCCTCCGAGTCTGCAAGGAGGTCAGAGCTGCATCCAGCTCCCTGGTGCAGTAAATGGCGTCACGCCAAGCTGCGAGATCGGCTCTGGATGTTGCTGCTGTTGATTTTCTGTCACACCTCTCTCATCTGTTCTGCCCAGTGCAACATCTGCCAGAACTTCAACAGGATCAAAGGGGTCAACAGGGACAGATGTTCCCCCCTTTTATACCTGAACGTTTACGGTAAATGACCTCTTGCAAAAATTGGTGACTTTGCTAACTGGACTTTTTTTTTAAATTAAATTGAAAATGACTTAATTTGAATCAGTGACATTGGCAATCATTCCCACAGCGATAAAGGATAAGGTTGTTGGCCAGTGATTTTCATGCTCTCAACAAAAGACCAAAATCACCAATGTCTAAAATTGATTTCTGACTTTTATTTTAAATACATTTATTTTCACTGAAGACACAAATTTTCAGAAACTGCTCATAAACAAATACTTTAATTTAAAAAAGCCAGCAATTTTCTAAAACAGTATTAACAGGCACTATGCAAACACAAGTAAATAGTGTATTCTGGGACGATTCAGCTGTGGATTAAAACACAGTTGACATCTTAAATGTATTTCAGTAGATTGAAAATAAATTGCAGTGCCCTGTTGACTATAATGAAACAGTGACCAGCCCGGCTTATTTGTGCGTTTTTACTCATTTATGGACAATAATTGAACAGGATGGCGCAGGAACAAGCTGTATCGGGTTGGGTTTTAATCTTTACAATAAGAAAAATACATCATCAGATATATTATGAATACATAACATTACTCATTTTACCTTTAACATATACTGAATAGCTACTACATATACACAATGGCCTCAACCCTCAAAGTGGGGAAGTTGACCTCACGTGAGGAGTGTGTGTCGGCTTGTGTGCTGGAACGATACATGAAAATAACTGTGAGGTCGTGCATGAGGAGGAGCGAAATTGATAATAGAGCTACCACAATACAGATTTATTTAGATCTATCCTTCCCTCCATTGTATTCATTATGCCTTACTGCTTGTGCACAAGGACAGGGATGCACTTCATGACTCCTTTAGTAGACTGTGCCAGTTGCAGCACATGCACGGCCCGTGAGTGTGTCGCCACTGCGAGGCTTGAATGATAGCTGTAGGCGCTCTGATAGCTGCTGTAAACTGTACACATCAGCTAAGAGCCATTTAGAGGCTGTTAATCAGAGCAGCACATAGTCCACAATACATTTGATTGTGTTTCCTCTGAAACGGTGGTTCTGTGTGTTGCGCCGGGGTCTTGTGTGTCCCTGTAAAATGCACTCATGCATTACAAGGGCTTGACCCAGATCACAGATAGACGTAATAATGCATGACAGGTTGTCCTTTTGAAAGCTCTGTGTCCTAAAAGGCAGACTGGCCACTTACAGCTTCCGTGTCTGATACCCTGATGGCAAAGGAAATGATCTGATATATATACTGTATATAAAAAACAACAACACTGAGTTTCACTTTATGTTATGTTATGAATAAATCATCATTGTATCAGAGTATCTATATATTCAGAATATATTTTTTATACTTGGGATCCCTGCTAGTTGGGGAGACTGAGAATGGTTGTGAAGTGGGTCAGTTGTAACACTTCCAGGAAAAGTTATCAATCACCTGCTTCATGCTGCACACTGAATTTATTACTTATTCCACGTGTGAGGAAGTAGCACCCTGTGGCAGACACAGACATGTTTAGACAGAAGAAACATTTTTTTTACTTTTTACATTTTCAGACACTGCCTGTTGTGTATTTAAACTCTACAGACCTAAATCATATTTATTGTGCGTCTGTGCAGATACCTTTCATGCAAATTTCATACTTTTTTTCCCACCATGATCTTTATATCATGATGTTATATTAAACTGCAGGATATGGCTGAATATCAACTGTAACATTTCCCCCTTTGTATTTGATATTAAACCATGAATTCTATGTTGTGTGAGATAACACATATACGTACATCATTTAATAGCAGACATGTGTAAGTAGGTTGTATTACATTTTTTATGTATTGGCTTCAAAGAGTTTCAAGATATAGATAATAATAATAAAAAAAATCAATATGAATAAAATAAGGTAAACTTGCATTAAGTTTGGCTGAACATGATGCACGTTTTAGGTGAGATTGGAAAATGTCCTAATATTTAACACTCACATGAAATGTACAAGACATGAGGCTTTGACTTTGAATATGTAAACTTAATATTCACAAAAAGCCCAACCAAGATCTCATTCCACGCACAAGAAGCTCTAAAAATACTCCTGGTACATGTTCACATACCAGGATGTCAACTTAAGAACAGTTTCCATGGCATCTGTGAGCACATCCCGATTATGTTTATTCATTATACATGGGGACGTGCGAGCGTGCCATTAAAGATGCATACAAACAGCTCATACCTTGGACCTTAAAGGCGCTCCTCTACAAACAAACAAAGATAATGATTTATTCAGGCCATCTCATGTTGTGAAACTGTACCACGAAATTCCTCGGCTTTGAGTTAGCCGGAGTTAATGAGGCTGAATTTATCCTCTGAGTGGTGTCATCTGAAGGACACACACTCAACATGTAGAGGAGGGAGGGAGGGGGGTGACAGTTCACCCTGTTTAAACATTTACTTTTTTTATTTCACATAACTCCATGTGACCTGGTGAAGTGTAATCCAGCAATTTGACTGCGCTGATGATCTGTAGTCAAGGATTTGGATTTTAATTTTTCATTTTGTGTAGTTATTACTGTGTCCAGCAGCGACAGCAAAGCCCTGCGGGGCGTTTGACACTGGAGGCTGCTCCCCGGCTTCTCCAGTGGTATTATATGGAGAGTGTGCTCAACAGAGAAAAATATTATTCTCATTTCAAGTCCATCTCTGTGAAAAATTACACCTGCCTATACTGTACATTACAAAGAGGTTTTGTAATTACATTCTGACAGTGCAAAGAGGCTCAGTAACATGAGTGCTTTGAACCGCAGACATATTATTGGGCTGTTCATCTCTGGAAGACTTGGTGCATGTAAACAAACCAAATCTACCCATGTTGGTGTCTAATGCAGCAGCTGGGTGTGCAGCACGTGCTGGTTAGTGTTCATCTCTCTCCATGATTCAGTCTGTTAACGTTTCTGGCTGTCTCCTCGAGCGTTTAACCTTGTCAGAGATAGGCTGGGATCCATTAAGATTTCCTGAAAGGGTTGAGCATTACGGGCTCATTTAGAATGACTTCCATTTTTAATAAACTGCTCACAGCCCTGCAGATCAGATACCGAGGAGGTGCACTTAACAATGCCGGAGAGATAGATATGCCTCATAATTTATCTTATGCAAAAGCTGAAGAAATCACAGCAGTGCACCCTGCATAATTTTTTACCCCTTTCCTTCCTGATCCTTCCTCCTCTTTGTGGAAGCTCTTTTCACGGCGCACGCTCATAGTTGTGTGACATATTCAACATATTTAAAAGCTGCCTCGTCATCTTTTCAGGTTTTCCCTGCTGAAGCTCCGGTGTGGATTTTCTTTTATGGGTGTTTACCTTTTTTTTTTAACAGACTTGGATTATTTGTTTGTACATGGCATCACTGCTGCCAACTGAATCTATAACGGTCTGAACAGCCTTGTTAAAGTGGATCACTGGCAGGGAAACTGTCCTGTGGATATTAACACTGACGATTTTACATTTTTACTGCACACTTAAAATTACAGTGGAATTTGTACCACTGCACAATCATGCCTAAAGACGGACGTGAGCAGAAAGGTAATGACATCAGCTGAGGCAGAAATGATGAGATGAGAATGGGGCGTACAGGGTTAACGGACAGAGAGGGGTGATGGGTGCCCGAGGGGAGGGTGAGGTTAATGGAATTGGAGGAGTAAAAAGTGTAGTGAAGGCTGTTTCAATGGTATGTGAATTGAAAATGCCTTTTTAGCTGCTGAATCAATACGCAGTTTCTTTGTTCTGAGGACCTGTTGGTTAGTGGAGGCTGTTTTACTCCAATGGTGAGAGAGTGTGGATCGGAGACAAATAGAAAGCAAAGACCTTTCCATCTCCAACATGTCTCTATTTACGCTCATAACACAAATCCCATCGTGTTAACATATTCATACGGTGTCTTAAGTTCACCCTTTTTCTATTCAGAAATCAAAATATGTCTGCGCCGTTGCTATCCAACCAGCATATTTCTTCAGCAAAAGAAATATTCTGCTATGCCTTTATCCTGCCTATATTTCTTAGATGACCTACATGATTAAGTGGGAGCAGCTCGGTGTGAGCCGCATGAGTCAGTTCTTTTAGATCTATTCACAGATGTTAGGTGTTGCAAAATTAAAGTTGCTTGTGTAAATGCCACTGAGTCAGAACAGGACGAAGGTACGAGGACAGGAGCAGACATGCAACACAAAGGATCATTCTTACTCATCCACCAGCACAAGGCGTTAGGCCGGTGGTGCACTTGGATGCTCATGGTGCAATTTCATAAAGTGCACCATTGCTTTCACCCACAACACAAAAAGAAAGAAGGATTCACAAATTAATTTACTTACCGCTGTTAATTTGGAAACTGTCATAGTGGCAGGTGGAAACCTTTTAACTGGTTATTCTTAATTTCTAACTCCAATTAAAGCTGTGGACTACGGGAATGTATTGACCCCAAGGTTAATGATGCCTCTTCAAACCAACAACAAGTCCAACTAAAAAAATAATGCAGCTCAAAACACTGTCCCTGACGTTTCCAGATCAACAGACAACAGCGACAGTAAACAAAGACTGCAGTGTTTCACATTTCATGTTTCTCCTTGCTTTGTTGTTAAGTCGTCCATTTCAATAAAAAAAAGAAAGAAAGAAAAGAGGATGGGTTTTTACTGAAAGGCTTATCCCAGCAAGTTGATATTGCACATGCATAAAGTTAGAGCTAAAATAAGAATCATCAGAGCTGGCAGATGCAGTATGCTGACTTTTAGCACAGCATAGATTTTTAAAAAAGCTTCAAAAGGGCTGGATCTACGGTTCCCACAATGCAACTCAATGGCATCTTGTCTAAGATGCTCCCTGCCTGTTAACGCTCTGACCAGGTTTTCTGTCTCAACATCAGGGTTATGTTTCAGGGTTATTCTGATCAGATCTCCCGCCCAAAGCTTCATTATCCAACTGGTCAGTAAACCAAGTAAACTGCACAGCCCCTTTAAACATCTACTTTTCCCGTGAACCTTATATTTTAATTTAATTTTTCTCACTGCACTGTTTGCTTCATATAGCAGGAGTCAGCATATTGTCTTGATACCACTTGTTTCCCCTTGGAGAACCAACTCAAATGCATTCTGCTTCCACTGAAGTGTTACTTAACAGACCTCAGCTCTATGTGGGATCTGCTATGAAAACTCATCAATAAGTGAATCCCTGCAGCGTGATGGTGCTCCCAGTAAATATTTCCCCCTTTTGTCTGCGCATGCTGCTGACTGGTGGAAGAGCACTCTGTTCTTGGGCCACATCCAGCCTTGTACCGATTGTAATTGATGATACTGAGCAAGTGTTCCTTCCAGATCTGTCTTTGTCATGCTCGATATATTACATTTATTCTGCGCAAATCATTCACCCTGGGACTGATTTGATTAATGACTCAATGACACATTATATTCATGTTACCCATCGGTTCTCGATTGCTCATTTTAGCCCTTGTGCTGTGGGTGCCAAGCACCCTACTGACCCCCGGTGGTGTGGGATTTATGGTGCAGCACTCAGGACCACGGACAGCGTCAGAGTTCATGAAGCTCATCGGCGAACTAATAGACCACTGTGGGTTCTTGATAGGCAACATTTTGTGACATACACCACATATTATCATGAGTCACATATTTTAATACTCTGTTAAATATTTCATTAAGCACTCTCATTAGTCAAACACTTAATGCACAGTTTTAACTTAAAGCTGCAGCTGCACAGAAGCTGCTAATCTCCCTGCTTGTTCTTTTAAAGCTGCAAGGTGTCAGACAACGAAGGGAATTAGCCCATTATAAAGAATTGTTGCTCAAAACAGTAAATAGATCACATCTCGAAGGACTTTATTTTTTAAAACATTTTGTTTGCTCGTTACCAGAGAGCTAACAACAGCTTTTATGGCACTTTCATAGGTGTCTGTGGAGCTGTTAATATGCTTGAGATGACATTTTAATCCTACCATCTAATCAATATTTAATTCTTTCCCAATCTAAACATAGTCTCAGTTTACCGGGCCAACGTTTTGTGTGATTTTTATGAGTAAACATTTGCTTCATCCTGCAGAGACAAAAGTCTTGCCCTTCAGAAAGTGCAGCTGTTTCTAAGCGAGGCGGTGCCAATAACGGCGGCCTCTGCTGCGGCACACAGTCTGTAGAATATGTGAAGCGAAGAGTTTGATTAGCCCAGAGGCTCAGCAGGGGATTCATCTGCTGCCAACAATCAATGAACAGCCTGCAAAGCATGCCAATCACTTTTATTGGTCTCGTCTTGCTCTTGTGTTGTCACATGGATCATCACCACCGCTTCAGCGTTACCTTTTGTGGCTGTTTTAGCTTTGGAAATGTCTGTCAATCCACTGTTTTGGTACAGATCAACAGATGTTGCATTGATTGCCATGAAATGTATGCACAGATATCCATGGCACCAGAGGATGAATCTCCCGACCAGGGCAGAAATTTAACCTTTTAAAAAAACACCATCCTACCTTTGCTCACCTTGTGTCAGCTGGGATTGGCTCTAGTTTCCTTATTAGTCAGTATAGAGCCAGTGGGACAGTGTGCCATTAAAGCTGGAGCTGCTTTAGGTGTATTTTTGATGGTGATCATTATCTAATCTTGACAAATTATACACCTTTAAAGAACCAAGTCTGCTGATTCAAAAAGAAGATTATAGCTGCTGCGCAGCAATGGGTCGGGTCCGGGCTACTTTTGGGCAAATTTAGGCAATTCTGAGCAACAAACAGGAGAATAGGAAGACAAGACAGTTGACCTTATAATGTCCATTTTGCATCAGTTGAGGATTGAACCCACAACCTCGGGAACCAAAGACCATTGTCTATCACACTGAGCTAATTGACAAGTGGCAGATCAACAGTGGCTTCACAAATTGAGTAAGCCATTCACTGTCGTGTAGGCAGATTTGAAACCACAGTAAAAAGAAAAATCAGTTTTTGAGGTAAAATAATGATATTTGTCAAACATCTACTATGAGTCTAAGATGTTAGGAGCCTTCGCGCATGGACCAGTCCAAGCTATTTGTTTTTTTTTTTAATTTAGAGGCTTGCTGTGATGCCACCATTAGGACAATTGTCTTGTGTTTCATATTGAGGTCAACTGACATTTTGATCTGTCATCATCACCATCACCCTTGCTGGGTCTCGAACTCACAACCTCTGACACCAAGAACCAGCTCCTAACTCGCTGAGCTAATTGGCTGGTAGTGAGACCTGCTGTGTAGCTTCATTTATCCACTCAGGGAGTCAGTGCCCGGGCAGCTGTTGTCAAGGCAGATTTCAGAAAGTCAGAAATTCTATTATCTAAACAAAAATCTGTTAATACATAAATTGCATTTAGACAGCAAAACAGCTTAAGGACACGTGACATTTTGATCCGTTATCATCATCATCATCACCCTTGCTGGGTCTCGAACTCACAATCTCTGACACCAAGAACCAGCTCCTAACTCACTGAGCTAATTGGCTGGTAGTGAGACCTGCTGTGTAGCTTCATTTATCCACTCAGGTGAGCCAGTGCCCGGGCAGCTGTTGTGATGAAATGGTCAAAATGTCAATAATTCAGTCATCTAAACAAAAATCTGATAATACATAAATTGCATCTTGACAGCATGGAAATGTTGGTGATTTGTTTTTAATGATAAGTGTTTTGCTTCATAAGAGAAAATCTGATGTTTATAAATTCCACTCTCACATTGACTGCAGTTGTTCCCATGAGAGCAGAATTCAAAATGTTCTCAAAAATTCAGTTTTTGAGTTAAAATTCTGATATTTGCCAAACTTCATCAACCATGACTCCAGAATATTGTCATTTTTTTTCACGAAGATTGAAAATGTATTTAGCAAGAATTTGATGGTATATGTTTACAGTAGTGTTTACAGTCAAACGTTTTCATGCACTGTAGGCTCAATTTTTGCTTAATCAAAAATCCGAGAAACAAGTTTTGTGGAGGACGGTCTGGAGATGCTCTGTAGCAAGTTTGGTGTCAATTGAGCAAAAATTGTGGGAGGAGATACATTTTAAAAGTTTTACAGTTATTGAAAAAAACAGAGTGATGGACTTCATAATTTGTAATAAGTTTAAGTGGACAAAAGTTTCAGCAGTATTGAGGCTACATTGTGGTGAAGTTTCAACACTGTAGCATCTACCGTTGGTTTGGTAGGAATTTTTAAAGTTTTTAAATTTAAACGCTTATTGTGCCCCCCCTAGGAGGGGGGGGCACATGTCCTTGGAGTTGAGTGAATCTGGCATGGGACTGAACCTTTGTGCAAAGTTTGGTGAGTTTTCGCCCATGGGAAGTATGACTTCCTTGGAAGAAGAAAGAAAGAAAGAAAGAAAGAAAGAAAGAAAGAAGAAGAAGAAGAATTCCTAGGAATACAATAGTGTCCTGTCAGCTGCGCTGCCCGGACCCTAAAAAGAAAAAAGTACAGTTCTGCTGGTTAAGTAAATCTTATGCTCATCCTGACTTTTAGGGTGTATATTCAAAGGAGATGAGCGCTATGACTGAAATCAAAAGGCTTGAATAACACAAACCTGTGTGTTGTGGTTATGTAAATGTCAGGCTTGTGCACAAAAAGCGGTGGGGGTGTCTGCAAAAGCAAAAGCCTGCATAAAACTGCAGCTAAATACAGCCACACAATGACGTTAGTGTGTTTCTGTTGCTGTACAATAACTTCAATATTCAGTTATTTATTTCATAGTATTTTTTATATTCTATTATGTAAGTATTGAACTAGACCCTCATAACAACAGCAAATCAGAAAACTACAACTATAATGAAAACAATGGTGTTAGTGTTTCATTTATCTTGAAAAACCGCTCACTTTACACTTTACATGAGAGAGGCTGTAATTTAGTGAGAAGGTGTAATTCAGTGTAATGAAGGTCTTGTATCATTAGGTGGACACTGTGTCCTTTTCTGTCCTGCCCTGTGTCGGCTTTGTCCTGTTCATTGTCTCCTGTGTTGATTTATGTCTGAAACATTTGTGACCTCATGATGCTCCTGATTGGAAAACGTAGTGAGTAAGAGTCTGTGGCGCAGTGGCACAGACATGTATCACAGACATGTGTCATGTAACACATCATTTAGCTTAGTACACTTCAAGAATCATTTAGTAATGCAATATTATACATTTTAGAAACAGCATCAATTTGGTTTCTGTTGAGCATGCTGGCATGTTAATATCTTCAACCAATGAGATCAGACAGGGGACGCCTGGCCTGACGCAGGAAAAGATGAAGCGACAGATCAAACAGGACACTAAGGACACTTGGGACAGTGGACAGGACACAGCAGCCACCTATTGGTACAAAAAACTCATTACACATGATGGGTTATTGTAGCTGCCTGGCAGTAATATGGAAACTGGGTTAGAAATAGTCAGCTCAGCTTTACTGTAGGAATAGATGGATGGTTTAACAGAGAAGCCATCAGTGTTCATAGAGGTTTGTCAACCCATCTTCCTGTTCCTACCACTTATCACATCTATAAAACAAGCAAATGTATCACTTTATAAAGGTTTATGGCTTCAAAACCTAATTTGATTACATACTTGGAGTAGGAGTTCTTTATGATCTGTTATGAAAACATACATTTGGAAAAGCTTTCATCAACCGGAATGATTATCAAACCTCCTGTATATTTTATTATGTTTGCATTTGGCACCAATTACTCACCATCAATATTAATGCATCTCAGTGCAGTCAGCACCGACAGTGTTCAAATTAATGAGATTATGGCCATTTCAACTTACAGTGCTCAAAAAGACAAGACAAGCACACATCTATTTAAAAGTAATGTTTATTTTGCACCATCGAAGAAAAATCTCGGTGCAAAAGATAAATTCCCAGTTACAACATCAGTGACAGTGCATCTCAGTAAAATAGTAATGCTCAACAAAAAGAAGAGAAAAAATATCATTTACTACATCAAAAGAATATCAACACCAACAAAAGCACAGTATAAGTAAAAATTCAATGTTCAAACACAAACAACCAGTTTACCTTAAAACAGACAAAGGCGGCAAATAACAAGAAAATAATACAGTCACTTGCAATAATGCTTCATCTGGTACAGAAACATCAGCACGACGTCCCCCACTGCCACTCACGCTCTCACACAACCACACACACACACACATACATACATACATACATACATATGGTGCTGGTACAAAACAGGAGCCAAATGATCATAATCCCATAACCACAGCATTAAAATCAATTACATGTAATAAATATCAGTAAAAGCACCTTTAAAGCTGAAATGTGTTTAATTGATCAACCGACTGTGCAACATGTAAAAAAAAAAAAAATTCAATAAAAACATAATCACATCTGGAGACTGATATACCATTAAAACAACTGTCAAATTTCAAATCAATACATACATTTTTTTTTTTTTTTTTTGCTCAAAATCAAAGATTTAAGGAATATTTACACAACAGACCTCGCAGGAAGTTCTTCAAAGAGCCTTTTTAAAGTCATGATTAAGTGTCTCATTTTGTGATATGATTTGAATTTCAAAGCCATACAATGTTTTAAAACCACTTTTGTAAAAAATAAAATAAAAAGGACCACTAATTGGTGACCTTTGCAGCCCAGGTAAAAAGAAGCTGAGCTTAATCAACAGGGGGAAAAAAATTCACTGTCGGGGTAGCCGCAAATGGCGCTGGTCTGATGGGCCCACAGAAAACTGTAATACCTTTGTAAGATTCTCTTGCCCGAGGCGGTTGTGCACTCAAGCCACCACGATAGATTTTACTCCAGTCTGTGTGCAAACACTCAAGCTGCACTCTGTCGCATAATAAAAAATCCTGGGTGACACTTCCTTAGTAAACCCAAGATACCAAAATATAGAAAAACATTCTTATAGTTCATCATCACAATAGATTAGCATGCTAGACATTTTCAGACCAGCACAATAATGCAAGTAATTTACAGCAAAGTATGACAAGAAGAATCGCGCTAGATGTCATGACCACCACTGTGTCTCCGTCGTATACAGGTGCTACTGTTGGACACTCGGTAAGAGTCCACTGTGACCACTTCAAGTCAAACTCTGATTGTTCATCGAGACATTTAACTCAGAGCCAAGAAACTAAACATGTGCTCTACACACTGGGATCTGTGGAGTTGGTAGTGTAATGGAGGTGCAACTGTTTTACAAAGACGACGCCCTCTGGACCAAAAATCAAATCTTTATCAAAATAAGATAACTTCCACTACATAATTATTCACTCTACACAATCTTTAAGGTTATACAGACCGCAAACCCTCCCCTCTGTGCTCAGTCCTTTCAGAAATTTGCTTTTTCTTTACTATTCGGTCATTTACATTCTCTGCAAATCGTGCAAACTGCTAGATATTTGCCCAACCCAAACAAATGAAAATTAACTCAACAGTTTTCACAAAACTGTTTTTTTTTAAGGGGACCAAGTGCCTTCATGGGGCACAACAGCACTTATGGCCAAACTTATGCAGTTTTATTTTTCTACCAATCATTACATATGTGGCAAAGTCTAAAATAATTAGGTACAATCAAAGAATTACATCTGCAAACTCCTGGAAGGACTGTATATTAACTTTGTGCAAATTTGTGTATAATCACAAAGGCTCATTTCATATATTCACTGCTTTGCTGTATATATGGCTTCTGCTCATTTATGGCTCTTTTTTCCCTTTATCCCTATGTAGCCAGGCACTGCTTTTACCCACAGTGAAAACAGGTAAATGTCTCATTTTTTAACTTTTAGTGTGAGAATACTGAATAAGTATAATTTTGTCTAAAGGCCACGGATTTGAGTAAATCTTAGAGATACCAAATCAGACCTCTACCGTCCTCTCTTCCATCCATTTAAGAAAAATACATGTTTGGTTTTTGGGGGAAATGTTTCACAATAACTGAAGGTGTTTAACTGTTTAAAAAAGGTGTAACTAAATGTTATATTGAATGAAAACTTAACACTAACCCAAAACCAGTCTTTTGGTCATCAGTATGTTATCTGAAGGTGAGTGACTGGAGGACTTCATGTTGCCAGTATTAGCACATACTGCTTCATTCCCCAGCTGCTCTCTCCCCTGCTGTTTAGGCTAGCTCTTCTTTGGGGCCACAGTTTGTTTTGGCTGTGCTTTGGATGCGGTTGCAGAGGCAGAGGCAGAGGAGGAGGTGGAAGAAGAGGAGGAGGAAGAAGATGAACTCCATCGGGTCTCTACTCCTGTGCTCGTCATTTTTAGCTTCCGCCGTTTTGCAAGAGGAGCGTTGTCAACACTTTTCAGAAAGAACCCCTCTCTCTTACCACGGTTGAAAGCCTGACAAGAGAGGAGAATGAGGACAGAAGATGTAAACACTTTAGAGACACGCATTCAATATGGATTTTTAGACATTTTTTTAAAATTCTACAGCGCTATTACCTTGTAGGTAGCATTAACATAGGTGCGAACAGTAGGTCCACTGGACTCCAGCACATCTGGAGTGCACAATGGAGTGGTGGACATGGATGCTCCACCCTGCAGCCAGCTGTTCTCTTTCAGATCAGAGAGTTTGAGACGGTTCTCTGGATCCACCGTCAGCAGGCCTTTTATCATAGACAGAGGACACAAACAAGAACAAAATGAGAGAGACACAGACAAAACAAAGTGACGCATTAGGAGGGGGTGAGGAAAAATATTTATCCAACAGCAAAAAGAAACCCTAAAAACACTATTAAAAACATTCTTTAAGCAGAGATTTTGACAAAGTTATACAGTCAATGAAAACTATATACCTTTAACCAGCTCTTTGGCATCCTCTGATACTCCTTTCCAGGCTTCCCCTTCCAATGAGAAATCACCCTCTTTTATCTTCTGCATGATGTCAGCAGCGTACGATGAGGTCATCCCACGTTGCTCACTCTGAAATGGCACCTGGCCCGACAGCATGGTGTACTAAGGGAGAACACACACAGATCATCTTCAGTTACTTCAGTTCATGTGACTGATGTGACAGAGAACCGACATGTTAAAGATCAAATTACCAGGATGACCCCGAGACTCCAGAGGTCACAGGCTTTGTCGTATCCTGCACTCTCAAAAAGTTCGGGTGCAGCGTACTGCAGGGTGAAGCAGGGAGTCTGCAGGGGGGCGCTGCCTGCAGGACACAGGCGGGCAAATCCAAAGTCTATTACTTTCAGCACCGAGTCCTCCCCCTCATCTGAAAACAGCACGTTCTGTAACGGTAAACAAAAAAAAATTGCTGATGTGTTATTTATAGTTAATAAACAGGGCTCCATTTTCCTGACACAGCACTGTCCATTGAATAACACTAGTAAACAAACTGCTACTACTAAACACTATCGATTGGTATGATTCTCAGCACATGTGGCAAAAAGGTGGGCGTGAAGGGCAAACGGGGTGAAATTAGTTGTTGGTATTTCGGTGACAAATTAGAAGACAAGAGCCGTTTCCATATCACTCATCCATCTTATGTTGATTCTCTCTGAACTTTAACTCAAGACTTGAGAAGAAATGTGCAGGCATTGTGGAATAATGTAGATAAGGAGTTTTTCATTCATATCAAACATTTTCATATATAGCATATCAGCAGTTTGTGGTTAAAACAGGCATCTCAGGAAAACACTGGGCAATTCTTAACACTATCTGTTATTAACAGCTGCTTGGTACAACATGAAAGCCTTCAGTTAATTATATCCCACAGCAATCTGAAGCCAGCAGGGTGTTTGAGTGACAACAGCAGTACAAGAGACATGTTACACTGTGTCTGCCATGTTTACCTCGACTAAAATCAAACTGCTCGATTCTCACTCTGTATTCAGCCACTTTAGGTGAGACGACCTATGACTGCAAATGGGCTGTTTTGACTGTTATTACTTTAATAGCGTCTGCTTCATAATTAAATACAAGGTTGAAATCTCATTTTCTATAATGTGACATTTAAACGTACCTTGGATTTACAAGTTTCGTTTTCAATTACAAAGAGTTATTTTGATTTTCAGTGTGGTGTGACACAGCAGAATTGTGACAGGAAAAATGTTGTTGTCTATTTGAATTGAGAAATTCTGTATTTTTCCGGGGATTATCCCCACCACTAACCTCTGGTTTGAGGTCTCTGTGCACGACCCCAGCCTCGTGCATGAAGCTGACAGCCGAGACCAGGCTCTGTAACAGCTGACTGGCCTCCGCCTCGCCGAAAAGTTTCTTCCTTTTGATCCTTTCGAGCAGCTCCCCGCCTCGTAGAAGCTCCATCACTAAATATGTGTGATACTGACAGAGTGGGAGAAGTGGGGAGACAAGGGTTTATGTGATGGATCTCTTGTTGATGCAGTTCAATATCTGGCCTGTTACTGTAATGTCAGTGCAGGTACGGTACATGTTCCTCCACTGTACCTGATCGGTATAGACTTCATGCAGCTTGACGATGTTGGGATGAGCCTCACACTGCCTTAAAGCAGCGATCTCCCTCTGACTGTTCGCCTCCATCCTAACACAGACAGAAGGAACACCAAAGGTCATTCTGTGACCTTGACCGTCAGATAGCACAGAGATACAGGACAGATATTTATTACCAACATGAGCTATTACCATGAAGCTTCAATCTTCACTCACCTGCGGCTCACAATCTTGACGGCATATTCGTGGCCAGTTTGCTTGTGTTTGCATTTCCTGCACACAGAGAAGCTCCCCTCACCTAGCGGGGGCCCGTGAAGACACAGCTCATAGTGATGGAAAAACTGTGATTCCTGAACAAAGAGGGGATGGAGTGATTCACAGGGAACTGTTAAGGAAGATGTGCTGAGTTCATTTTTGTTTTGGTTTTCTTTTGCGTTTGCCACGGCTAACAGAAACAGAACAGGGATCTGACTACATTCACCAATGTGTCATAAGCCAAAAAGTCAATATTGAAGTACCTGAGAAGTGTTTTCACATCCTTTAGATTTATATACAACATCTGTTTCACAATCTTGTCAAGGGGGCTTTTCAATATATGATATTATCAAAACGCCTTATATATTCATAATTATCTATTGTTGTTAACAATACACAACTACAAAGCCTGATTTCTATTCAACTGAGCTGTGTAAAATTGAAAACAATACTTTAGCTCCACTTTATGTTCAATCAATTTATGTCATTCAGTCTCAAGTGATAAATACCACCTTGAAAAACAGATCCAATCCTTTAATATATTTCTAAACAGATAGTATAATACTGTATATTGGCATAAGTGTGATAAATGCTGTATGTCCTTCTAGCTCTTCATACAACATATGAAAACAATTATGCTGTGAAATAAGATACCCCAAGATTGGTTGATAATCTAGGCTAAATCGACTAGTTTCTCTTCCTCTCTTCCTTCCTGTTGGCTGTGATAAAGAAACACAGCTCAGACATTTTGTGTTACAGTGGTTCTAGTGCAGTTGTTATGCAGCTCTCTGATGAAGTTAAGAACAGCTGATGCTCAAGCGAGGGTTACAAAAACATCATCAGAAGCCAAGATACACTGGTTGGAGAATGGAGACCCTTACCTCTAACATTGCACTGCGCTGGACAGAGGCCGAACCTGGTCGATCAGCACCAATCTGGGTCTCTACAAAATCTCCCATGACCGCGTTCTTGTTGAACAGAATTGAAGGAGCAATAAAAGAGTAACCCTAAAATACCAGAAGGAGAGATAAGATTACATTTTGAGCTTTCACTTTTGAGGGAGAGAGTGAAAAACTGACAATACAATTGTATCAACCTTAAAACTATTGTGTGAGTCATTATTTTTCAAACAAATCTACTTTATACAAATGTTTTTAAAAGGATGCTCACAGGTTATTTAGGAATAACTGTTTAAGGATGAGACAGGACCGACCTGGAACAAGCGATCAGTGCTCGGAGGTGTGCTTGCTGGAGAGTAGACAGGATCCATCCCAGTGAACTCCTCAGCAAAGTTTCCCGTATCCAGTTCACTCTTCAGCTCCGGTTTGAATGGACTTGCCACCTTCTTCTGTGCAAGGTCAGCCCAGTTCAGTCCCTGTTAGGACACAAAGCAGATGGCACTCATGGATGAATTAAAAAGAGATGACAAGGGAAGAGAGATGTCGGGGCAAAGCGCAGCCGAGGTTATGTCAGACCTTGAAGAAGGAATGTGCTTTGATGTCCTCTGCCCCTCTTGGTCCGGAGCCAAGTCTCTTGTGAGGATCTTTGACCAACAATTTCCTCAGCAGGTCCTGAGCAGTTGACCCAATCATTGAGGGGAAAGGTGGATCACAGCGCAAAATCCGTCTAAGTGAAGATTGGTGGAAGAGATGGAGAAGGCTTAAAGCTTTCAATCAGAATCGTCTTATTCATCATGACATGTGTCATTATTAAGTATAATTAAGTAAATGGTAACTACAACACAATTTAAGATTCAAATGTGCATTTTATGGAGATGGAGCCAGCACCACTCACTTTGACACTTCACTCTGGGAGTTCCTCTCTCCTTCCAAGGTAAAAGGAGACGCTCCTGTCAGCAGTTCAAACATTAGGATCCCAAGGCTCCACCAATCCACCGACTGAAGGGAGAGACAGGTTAAAAACATTACATGAAGGAAGGAGAACAAAATATTAATTTTAAAAATGTATACTGTCAGTGCAACTTGCGTTGTCTATTGTGATCCTGACAAATACTTCAAAAGGTCGCAACTTAAATGTTGATCTAATGCACAGTGATAAAAGAACATGTTACTTATTTACCCAAAGTTGAGACTTAAACAACTTTACAAAAGCTACAAGATCAAAAGCACATAATCTGAAGCATGTGTGACAAGTGTACTCAGGGCGTGTCAATGTTGTTTTTTTAATGTTATATGATGAGAACTATGAATGATCCCTTAGTTTGTAATAAAACTGTTTAGTTTCATAGTTTAAATTTAGTTGATGAAGAGAAAACATTTTGTGTTCTAGGTATAAGAAAGACTGGTTTCTCTGCAGGGATTCATACAAAGTCACATCCATGACAAAACATTATATAAACACACATGGCACAAAGAAACTCCAACCTTCTGGGGCCATATTATAATCTTCCACCTGACTGATCCCAACATCTAAGCGCAATTATGTACATAATGTGCATGTGTGCGCTCTGTGACACATATTGCTTTTGACAATACACCTTTAAGTACCAGTGAAATACCACACAACTGAGGTTTTTGTTGTCACTTTACACCGCCTCAAGATAGTAACGTGCCAACAGTGTGCCTGACCACACCTCAGACCAACACGCCCATGAGCACAGAGATAAGAACAAGTGTTGACGCCAGACAGGAAAATAAACACTGCATTGAACTGAAACTGCAAAGACACTTGTGCACTAAGTTTACAGACACTTAAAATCTTTACCAAGTGTTTTAACACCTGCTAAAGCACTGCTTGCTGCTTTACTTTCATATATGTACCTTGCCATGCCCCGACTTCCCCCTGATGATTTCAGGTGCCATGTATTCAATGGTCCCACAGAAAGAGTAGGTCCGTTCCTTCTGTATTCAGAAGAAAGGGGACATCATGTCAATTTGTAAAAAAACAAAAACAAAACTCAAATTAACAAAATATTGAGAGAAAATAACATTACACACATTCTCTGTGTCATTTTCCACATGCAGACACATTTCTATGCGTAGGTTATGGTTTTGTGTTCACATACCTCCTTTTCCAGAAACTCTTTGCTGAGCCCAAAATCTGTCAATACCACATGGCCTTCACTATCGAGAAGGATGTTTTCCAACTTGATGTCTCGGTACACAATCCCAAGCTGTGTGAAAACAAACACAATGAAATCGTACCTGTTACAGTCATGTGGACAGGGATGGACATGCGGCACAAACTAATTTTTTTTTTTCACAAAGAAAGAAGATAGAATTGAACCATTATCAGCTGGATAATACCAGTAATTGAATCGCTTTAGGTCTGTTCAGTTGTTCTAATAGCTAAACTTGTCAGAGAAAACAACGGCCCAGACAGCACAACACAACCTGAAGTACAAGCCTTAATTGCACTAACATCATGAAATGAGAATCTAACTCACAAAAGACAGTATTGCCTTGATGGCTATATTTGACGCCATCCAGAGGAACAACGCGTTAAGAGTCAACTTTATGGTTTTCAGCTTATTGGACAATTTGTGTGAGTGGTGATGTTTCCACAGGCAGCAAGAATCTCCTATTGTAAAGATTTGTTTTCATTACAATGTTGGATTGTCCATCTGTTCACATGCTGAAGGTCATAACTTGGACAGTTAGAGTGCTGCTAGTTAACCTCAGGAGTATATTAAACCAGGACTAACATTCAATAATATATATATAATATGACTCAAATGGGATAATAATGTTGTTCTGTGTTTGCTAAATTTGTGTAACGAGGCAACTGCTTTGAAACACATCAGCTATAACAACTTTCTAAATGTATTGTTCCGGTGCAGCGTCTCTGTAAGCTTCTTTTGTCTTCCTTCTCACCCCCCAGTGTCCAAAAAAAATCGATAAATGCAGCTTTAGGTTATAGAGCTGGAAGGAACAACACCCACCTTGTGTAGGTGCTCCAGAGCCAGGATTGTTTCCCCAATATAAATCCGCACCGCCTCCTCAGGAAAGTGATCCCGCTGGTACAAATGAGTGAACATCTCCCCACCGCTCACATAGTCTGCACTCACACACACACACACACACACAAATACACAGGGAGCTTGAATAGACATAATACAAAAATTACACAAACACACATATTGCACATAAGGCCAACAAACAGACAGAAGACAGTAATAGACAGAAACATAAAGAGAACATCTATTCAGCAATCCAAGACTGAAAAAAGACAGGTCTTCCTCATATTTGGCTCTGCTGCTCCACCACTCACCCAAGATGAGATGCAGTTTGCTCTGCGTCTGAAAGGCATAGTGGAGCGTGACCAGGAAGGGAGACTGGCGGATGTGCTCGAGCACCTGCCTCTCAGTGCGGGTATGTTCTGTTGTCTTTGCCTTTTGAACAATTGCTGCTTTTTTCAACACCTAAGGCAACAGCGGAAATGAATTAAAAACATACTACTTAGTTACAAAATTACTTACATTACAAGATTAAGTGAAATACTAGATTAGAACAGAACAATATGTATAACTGTATTGATAAGAGACAGCACATATTTCTCCTATTAAACTGAACTGTGATTTCCCTCATATGCTGTGCAATTATCAAAATGAGATCAAATTTGGATAAAAGCAAAATCTGTGAATCATTTCAAAGTATTTTCCAACTTGTATTTAAAACATCAGCTAGAGTTTTATATTTGTTAACAAGAAATTATCACATTTAGTTCAATACCTCAACTAACAGTCTCACCTTCATAGCATATAGTTGACCCACATCATGGCCGCTGTTCTTCCGGACCAAAAACACTTTTCCATAAGCTAAAGAAAGAGAAACAAATATATCCTCAAGTCATTCAATTTACTGTTATTTAGAAAGTTAAATAACTACTAACAAACTAAAAAGTAACACAATCAAATTATCCCTTAATTGGGTCCACTGCAAAACATCAGCACAGGGGGAACAGGTGTAAAAAATGATTTAAAGTGTCTGGTAATAAACTATATGCAAAAACATTCCTGTGCACAACTTATAATTAGGTGTTATTTGTTTGTTGATAGAGACATCCTCTTAAGCTCTCCCATAGGTATTTTGTATGGAAGAGATTTAATAAGGGCGAGGTCTACAGCATATGCTTTACCCAGTGAACATACGCATATTACTCACTGCCTCAATGTTTTGCAACTCCCAAATCAGGAAATGAATGTTAAGACATGTTTTACCGCAGCTTTTAGCTCCTCAAGGGAACTTAGTCTTTACAGACTGTAAAATTCAATTACAAACACTGTACCCTCAAGATATCTAACCACGGCAGGGGAATATTTCCTGCCTTTATTCACTGTATCTCATGATAACAGTTCACTCAAGTTTGCTTCAAGTTTAATCACTTAACTTAAGACTTACCTCCAGTGCCCAAGACTTTGAGCAGCTCAAAGTTCTCCATGCCGACCCTCTCAGTGTGACCTGTGAGGTTCGCTAAGGATAGAAAGAAAATCCAGAATCAAAACATAACAGTGTAAAAGCTCAATTTCTGTACCCTGCAAATTTATTTGTTTTAAAAGGTCAGGAAGACTTGTAGCAAAGTGTTTTACCATCTCTGAAAATGTTCTAAAAGAGATGTCTAACTTTAAAGAGACGTGAACTGTGTTTGGCTGTAAGCTTTCTACACAAAGAAAAAAATCTTGTCTGTAATGACAGACAAATAACCCTAATGTGATCAAATATAAATGACAGAGGCGTTCATACATGATAAAGGTAAGCATCATATGTATTCAATCTGAATCGATTTTTTCAAAGCTTCACTATTAGAAAGTGCATTACTTAAAACATAATAAGAGAAAGAATAATGTCCGCTGCCCTTCTTTTTTTTATCGATATAAAGATTTGTGCACTGCAATCAATATCTACACCTCTCCCGCTACATCTCATGAAAAACCAGGGATGACATCAGAGATTGCCATGTGGTCAGGTCTGCAACTATCCTGAACAATTCAGCCAACTGAGGGTGAATAAAGCAGCTGCTCTCTGCTTTATGTGGTTTTAAGGGTATTTTGCTTGTAAAGTCACACTGCAAAGTCTATCTATGATATAAACAGTATCAATTAACAAACTTGAAGTCCAGATTAAAGGTTTTTATTAGGCATTATTACAGCATAACTACATTACATAACTGACTTCTGCACCTTTAATAACCAATGCTCTGAAAGCCTGGCACATAGGTGGTTAAGATCTTTCACATAAATGACTTAAGTGTAGTAAATCCTATGATATCATTAATGTAACTACACTGATCAATCCAAAACACCTGCCTGACTTTAGAGGAGACAACACAACTCAGTCTACACGCTGTGTGACTGAAAGTATTTCTAATAAAGAGCACTGCTTTGTGAGTTTATTTCATTCAATAAATAACATTTCGGGGTTGTGTTATATTGTGCTGCAAATTTGAATCATCATCCTTCTGTCAAAGACTGAACAATTATAAATTATAATTAAATCGATGCTGTGTTAATTAAATAACAGAACCGACACCTGTGCAGTTATGGTTAAAGTGTAAACAATGTGGTTCATTACAATCGATGTACTTGACTTCTTGACTTACCATTGGTGATTTGATGCTTGACAGTACAGTCCATTTCATTTGTTTTTCCATCGGAGTCATCACTGCTACCAGATGTGTCCCCAGGCATAACTTAATGTAGACTATAGCCTTATACAGACTGTTTAAGATAAACTGGGTGGTAAATATATATATAAATATATATAACAGTATGCGAAAAAAGCTACTGTATCAGCATTATGTAGAATATAAGGATTATTCAAATGATCGGACAGATGTGTTTCCTAAACAATACTGCTGCCCTAACGTTAATCCCCAAGCCTCTGACAGACATCCTGTTGTTTCGCATTATTTATCTCATGTGATAGGACGAAATCATTCCGATAACACAGACATACAGCTTTTTCAGATTTTAAAATGATTGTTTTAAGTTATTAGCCCAGAGAAAGATCGTCAACACTGATTGATTTCGATTAAATGCACGTCAGATACAGCTTCAAGTGTGATGTACACACAGTTCAAGTGGCTAACGTTAGCATTAGCTGCCCAACAGTATTCACAAGTTGTGGCTGACGTTACTTGATAATAACGCTAACGCTAGTTATACCAAAAAAATAAAAACATGAAAACAAAATAATAATGCGGTTTGAGTCAGTATGTTAACAGCTACAATGCCAGTTAATTAGCATAACAGGTACAACACCAATACACATTTACAAACTAGCAGCTAGCTGGCTAATTGCTGCTGCTGCCCGTCAAAGTTTCAAACGTTGTGCTAATGATAATGTTTTAGTTCGCTGTGTCAAGTGGCCTCTTCAGATACAGATACCACCTATCACACCATGTTGGCAAGTGTCAGGTTTAGGTAGCTCCTTATCTTCTTTGTCTCCACTTGAGTCAAGTTAATGATTCGCCCATGATGAAATATATTTACATCTCTCTTTGTATTTATATTGTCAGAGAGGCTAGCTGGCTAGCTGCTAACTCCAGGATGCTTTCGACACACACAACCTGGGCGACGGTCAGTCACGTGACCGTCCGGGTGGGCGGAGCGACGTTAAAGTGACCTCGGAAAATCCAGTAGCCTAGTTCCTAAAGTTTACATTGACTTATTTTGTCTGTTTAGTTTTTATTTGTTTATTTAATATAATACTTTTTTATTATAATTATCTCAATTTTATTAAATTTTGATTATGTATATTATTTATATAATTTATATATTGACGTGCCCTGCTGAGAGGTGTTATTATTATGTTAACATTATGTTATTATTGTTGTTAATATGCCTTTATATTCTGTAAATTATTTATTTTAAATAATAATAATTTAAAAAAAAAGTTCCTAAAGTTGGATATAAATTGAGGACAAATTTTTTGTTATTTTTCTCTCAGTTTCTTCTTTGCAAACTTCTCTGGAAGTTATGACATGTGCCTTTTTGATTATAATAAAGAATTGAAGAAGCATTATTTTAAGTGACTTATATTTCTGTATCATTTACATCCTCTTTATTCAATGAATTCTACCCATGACTCATCTGTTACTTGCTGTTCTTTCTGTATACTGTTTGTATTTCAATTTTTTTATTAAGTTGAGTATTGTTCATAACCATTTGAAACTAAACACTAAGCATTTTAACTACTATTATAAAATTTAAAAAAAATAGCTCATTTACTGATCGAATTTTGTGTTGCATTGATAAAATGTACCAGACCTTTGTGATACAGGGCTTACATTCTTGCTGCTTCAACACATGAACCACCATTTTCCATTTACCACAAGTAGCTATTCATTGTGTTTATTGAATACTTTATTAGTGAAGTGTACAACTATCCACAGAAGTTTGTATTGGAGAGTGTCTCCACTGTAGATTTTATTGGTCCGTGTATTGCAAGGTGTTTAAATCACATTAACAAAGACCAACAATAGAACATGGGTCTTCTACTGCATTGATTCAGTGTCAGCGTTGTTGGTCTTACAAGACAAAAAAAAAAGCCACCACCCACCTTCATAATACATTCAGATACTGTATATTTCACAGTACAGCTGACTTCCATTGGTATGTTACACGTCTCAGGAGTTTCTTTTACATTACGTGAAGGCAACACATTTGTTGCATGTAGTTTATGACTTTTATGGTGGTATTGCCCACGCCTATTTTTTGTGTTGATCGCAACAAGTCATTACTCATGACAGAGCAATTCCACTTTAGAAATATTAAACAAAAGGTGGTACAATTTCCAACATATTTCAGATCCTTGTGGAAACCCTAGCACAGAGTTACTATAACAATGTGGTCACTTGAGGTATCTGAAGCCACATGTGGCCTAAAGGTCAATAGCAATATTACACTTATATGTATGGCCTGTCTGGAAACAGAAGCTGAGCGACTGCAGGTGTGGGAGGACAATTTCCACCATCATGTGCAAAGCCAATAAATGATAAATTAGAGAAGGCTAGCACAACTCTCCATAAGAATTCCCTCACTGAGTGAAATACACCTTGGTAGGTAGTGGCTGGCAGCACTGGGATTTCAGTGCTCCGAGACGAGCTGTCAAACATTAAAGATGCATCATGAAGATACATCACGAATTGAAAGACCTGTGCTCCTGGTTACTTGACCAATAGTTAGTAGCTTAGAAGGTAAATCCACCCTTTAACCATCAGGTTATTCCCGTTATCTCTCATGGTAGCCATAAAGGCCAGGCAAGGCAATTTTATTTTATTTTATTTTTTTAACAGGCACCCTCTATTTTCAGATACGGGAAGACAAAATTTGAGGCTGGCTAAAAGTTATGTACTCTATTTACCAAAGTTAAAACACAATCACTGAATCACGACAGTGTGCAAGTATCATTGTGCTAGACAAACTGATTGTGGTCTTGCTCACAGAGCAGTGCGTTATCAACAACATACTTGTAACTTTTATTGATGGTCTTTGTGACATGTCATCTGGCAGAGGAGCCTCCAACTTGTTTATTGTCGACTAACAGAAATGAAAACATGCTTGCTTTAACTGGTATTTGAATTTTATAAACCATTTTAAGGATCAACCTCAAAAATCTTGTAAAGGCCAAATTTCCCTCAACTCTTAAAGGCAAAGTTTTACATTCTCCTGGCATAAGTTACAATTAGTCTGGATTCATCCTCCCTGTACTGCGATCAAGGAAACGCGTAACACTTCCCTGTTAATGAGCTGTACACAAATATTTTCAACCAGACAGTAGACATTTAAAAAGACAGCACTGAAATTAAGAACAATCAGTGTTGACTATTATGGGATCTACACTGAAATTATGATTAAGAGTCCAAATTTTTCTTTATGCGGTTTCATTTCTTGGAAAACACTTTGATGAAGTGAGAGGAATATGTGAACTGCTTAAGGGTGGATTTCCCCTTTAAACATTGAACATACTGGTGCACTGCATTGTGATGTTTATTTTAGGATGTTCTTATGCATCTGTACACATGAATCCAGATTTTTCAGTTCTGACGGTTCCCAGATGACAACAAGATGCTTTCTTATACACAATGTAAAAGTTGTGAATTTTTAAAAAACATAACATACACACAGAGTCTCAGTGAGACTAAGAACAATATCATTTTGAGTTTGAAGGCAAGAAAAGAGGATGTAAAATTTTGGAGGGTTTTGCATGTTGTTCCACTATAGTTTTGGGAGTTCTTCACACATCTGGCTTGTCTCTCATCAGCGAATGGCTATCAGTCCAACATCAATGAGTTTCTGAATCTTCTGAGCAATAACTGGATTCTTTAAGTGGCTGAGGAATAGGAAAGAAAAAAAGCAAAGTAAATTCTTCATGTAGTTATGTGAAGATGTACTTATTTGCAAAAGACTGACTGAAGACAAGTGCACAAAAGTTGGCCAACTTACTCGCTAAGTGCCTGAGGATCCTTCTGCATTTGCTCAAGGATCATGCGCATGGCTGGGTCACTCATAATCTGCTGCACCTCGGGATCAGCCATGGCCCTTTGCTTCACTTCCTCTGGGCTGTCATTCCTCGTGGCCTGATTGACCATACAGCGCTGCATGCCTTCTGTGGCTTCCTGCAGGTGGGGAGGGCAAATGATGAAGCAAAGTTAATTAATCTTTACTCTGCATATACAGCTAAGACCTGGCGTACTATTAACACATCTATTTTCAAGAATTTTGTGGCAAGTTCTCAGTGGTGGTATCATTGTTTTGTTAAGCTGAGGAAGATCATCAAAGAAACATCTGAGTCTTGGCATTGTGAAAATCCATGTTACATATCAATTTATTTTTTAGACAGGTGAGGAATTACTGAACTTTTAAATCATAAAAAGTCAAAACATCACACCCTTTTTTTTTAAACAATACTTTGAAGGAAAGTCAAAAATTGTAGTGATTGTGTAGATGTAAAATCAATCAAGTAAAATCAAATTAACTTATTTCTCTTAAACTTTGAAATGCCTGATTTTCTGGTGAGACTGAAGCAACCTGTTAAATACCTTTGAGGATGAGTCGAGCTCCATAGCCTTCTGGTACGCATCCATGGCTTTAGAAAAATCTTTCATGGCCTCCAGAGCAGCTCCTTTGCGTGTGTAACCTTTAACTGTGGGCAGAGGTGTTAAATTAGTAATACAGAATTTTAAAAATCTGGGTGATTTGCCTCAAATCAAGGTTTTATTAAGCATTTTAATACAATTTCATTTCATACTATATCTTAGAATTAAAATAATTAAAATGTCCAACTCACTGAAGCTGGGTTCAAGTTTGATGCACGCCTCACAGTCCTAACAAAAGAACATCACAAAGGTCATTTTTAAAATGCAATAGAAAAAAAAGATCCAATTTCTAATCAGGTTAGAATCTCATAAACCGATTTACAGAGCTGCTACAATAGGTGAGGAAAAACAGTACCTTCAGGGCAAGTTGAAACTCCAACAGCTTTGTGTAGCAGGCGGCTCTGTTACTGAAGAGTTTGGCATCATTGGGGTTTCTCTTGATGGCCTCAGTGTAATGTTTCATGGCTACGGGGTAGTCTCCTGTGAAAAGGAAAAGATAAGTTCAGTTTCTTATTACGTTAAAACAGAAGAATCAAATGATAATCAACCAATAAGCACTTCAACTATTACACGCACCTTTCTGGAAGGCATCATTGCCCTTGTTCTTCTCTTCCAGAGCTAAGTCAGGGTTGATGTAGGCTAGTTTCTCCTCCTCCTTCAATATTTTCTCTGCCTGTAGAAGCAAATTCAGTGTCAAGCTGAGCAACCAATTCGGTTTTCATTCACCGTTCAATGTCTAGCATACACTTAATAAAACAACCCCTGAAAACTTCAAAGGGAAGGAAATCAAATGGCAACACACCTGCTGACACTTCTTCAGGACGTCAGGGGTACGATGCTCTGTCAAACTCTTGTTGAAATACTGAACTGCTTCTTTGTATTTGTCCTGCTTGAACCATGAGTTGCCAATTCTAGCCAAGGCCCTAAAATAGAGTGGAGGGATAAAGACATCAGAAGGATAACGACATGGAATTGTTTTCATAATTTGTGTCCTTATGCAATGTCAATGCATCAGAGTTGGCCAGTTTCACAGTGAAAAGCAACATATACACACTGCCACCTAGTGGTTCTTACATCTCACAGCTGACCTCTCAGCAAATTCTTGCCAAGGGCCAGTACATATGCTACTTCAGTAGTGCTTGACAGCTCGTAGAAAAGCTTCAGAAAACGCCTGCGCCTACACAGTTGTACACAGATGTGTAGATTCATTTGTGAATAACAATCAGACATTAGGAATTGACAGAAATTATGTAATCATTAAGAACTCACTTTGCAATTTGTCTGTAGTCTTCCCGGTTCTCTCTGCCGACATCAATGGCCTTCTCACACAGCTCTCGACACTTCTCAAACTCTCCCTTTTCAAAGTACACAGCTGAAGGAGTACATATTTAGCATGATAAGTATGAAGTCAAACTGCAATTAATTATATAGTATGTAAAAAAAAAATAAAAAAAAATAAAAAAAAGAATTGTGCGTTCTTAACATATTTATCTCCAACTTGTGAGACTGGCAACTGGTTTCCAGTATATCAGAATATTTACCTG
This sequence comes from Trachurus trachurus, assembly GCF_905171665.1. NCBI lineage: Eukaryota > Metazoa > Chordata > Actinopteri > Carangiformes > Carangidae > Trachurus > Trachurus trachurus. The sequence goes on along the minus strand of NC_139903.1, from coordinate 11,117,415 downwards.
CTTGATTAGAAATGTAGGTCATGTTGGTGGGGTCATGTTTGATTGCTTCTTCATAGTGTTTCAGCGCTGCTTCAAAGTCTTTATTCTTATATGCAGCATTGCCAAGTTCTTTTTCCTTCAAGGCCTGTAAAAAGGAAAGTAGGGGATTAACAAAATCTGAGACAACCGATTCACCCAAAAAAATAGTGGGGTTATTTTTATGCTTTTTCCACATTTTTTTGGGGTGGAAACACTTGTTGACCTTTCTCTTGTTTTCTGGAAGGTCTTCCTCTTTTGGTGGCGGTGGCTGAGTCTCTTTTGGTTTGGGTGGAGGTGGGGGAGTGGGCTCCTCCTCTTCCTCCATCTCAGAGAGGTTCAGTCCCAGGAGCACAGAGAGTGTGGTCATTACTCTGGGATCCTGCAGCTTCCTGCAAAACAGTCAAACATGTGTATTTCAATCTATTTATCTCTTGGCTGCTTCCATATTATGCATGCTGATGATGACTGAGTGACAGCAGAGAGGATGACCAAAAGGTGATGATCAGTTGGCAAACAAATACCATCCTGCACTGATAATATCCAAACTACATGTTTTTCATTTCAGCCTAAGGACACAATGCTATAGTCTTGTATCACATACGTGCCAAGCTCCGAAGGTTTGTTCCTGAGTTGCTCCAGCAATTCTTTGTAGGTAGGATCTGACAATAATTCTCGGGTCCGAGGATCATTCTCCAGCTTCTGATACAAGTTGGGCATGGCGAAGGGATTCATCATGGATTTCTCTGTTGTGACAAGAACAGATGTTATTAGTGTGATTTATGTGGTCACAAGTAAAGTCTGCCCACCAATCCTGTACAGGTCTAGGATTAAATTTACCAGCGCTTTCTCTGCACAGTAACCCCTGGTTGCCATCCACTGAATGAATCACAACACTCAAAACCCAAATGAAATGCCTACTCCTCTTCTGAAAGCTTGAGCACAATGTGAGTTTGCTTTGATCCTATCAGCAGCCACCTCTAGTGGCTCTACCCACGTAGAAAGGAAAAAAAGCCACGCTATTTAGAAATCATAATTCTACTATCTGCAGAATAAAAGACATCACAAATTCTAGTGTACACACCTGCAAGCCGGGCCTCAATGTTCTGTAAACCCTCTTTTAACTGCTGGTTAGTTGGCTCTTGCCGGAGCCCCTCTTGGTACGTAGCTTTAGCATCCTCCAAGCGACCAAGAAACTCCTGAGCTGCTGCTTTGCGGGAGTAGCCCTGGTTGAAAAATATCAAAATATAATAGATTATAACAGATCACCATCTCATTTTTAATTACCACATGTCTTGTCAACAGAATAACTGCAAGAACCATCATCTCACCTTGCCCCAGTCAGGCTTGATCTTGATCGTCTGACAGGCATCCTGAAGTGCATTCTCATAGTTTCCTTTCTTAGCATAGGCAGCTGAGCGGTTACTGAAGAGGACATGGTTTGAAGGGTCCAGAGCCAAGGCTTCAGTGTAGCACCGTACAGCCTCGTCAATATTTCCAGCACTGAGAGCTTTGTTGCCCTGGTCTTTCAATGCCGAAACCTATGAGGCAGGAGGATAAAATCAATAAAGCACAAAGACACAACTTCTCAATACTGCAGCTCTCTTGCCGTAAACTTTGTGAAAATACACATGCATACAATCCCCAAACAGACTTAACAACAGAGAAACATCTTTCACAGCTGTCCATGCATAACGGAAAAAAAAGACAACCACCCAACTGCTCCTATGAAACAGGTGTACCAGTGATGCAGAGACATAATAAGCCATTATTTTGTTACTGCACATTTATGTGAATTTTAACTCTATTAGCTTGCAAATAATATGACCCTCAGAGTCTCACAGCATGAAAGTTTGAATCCACCACTTCATTTTCAGACAATAAATGCTGTCTGGTTTTCAGATAACATTAGCAACGGTGACAATACTAATAAAAAGGGAAGGGGAATGGAAAAGTATTTAGGTGCAGATTACTCCTCGTCACTTATTTGTGGCTTGGCACGGTATGACAAGTCATCATGCGTGTCTCCAGTACATGACAGAGTCAATTATCATTCAGCAGAGAGAAGCACCACCCTGTTCTAAAAGGAGCTTCTCCATCTATTCTAGCTTCATTTGACAACTATGTGATAACACGTAAAAGGGCAGGAAATATCCTGCACAAGGTGTTTTAACTGGCCTGGCGTTCTCTCCACAGTTACCTAGGCTGGAAACTCCACTTCACCTTGAATATTTGAAAACATAAAATGGGATCATCATTGCAACATTAAAACACCCTGTGATGTTGTAGGCTGGGATTATGATAAACAGTGGTTAACAGGGATTTTCAAAAAATCCTTGCAGTTGTCTGACAAGCATTAGTTTGAGAAAAAAAATACTTAATGTTTTTGAACAGTTAAGTATATGCTTTGCTTAATCACCCAAACACCTGCATTTGTGAATAAGATTAATTTAATTAATCACAAAAGCAGGGCTGTATTCAACACTATTACCACTCAATGGGATAAAACATAATTTGAAAAGACCAAAGGCTGCCTAATGGAAATTCTCAGACTTGACCAGACAAGAAATTTAAAGTGAGATGTGGCTGGCAATGAGGATGCTTTCTTTTGGATAATGCCATTGGTTTACAATGAAATGCATAAAAATTGCAGTGGATTGTGGTATCAATATCAGATAAAGCCATTACAGTTACGATGAAAGACAGTTTGAGTGTCTGAGATGGAGACAAAATTAGGTTTTCTTCCACTTTGATTATTTACAATCAAATCCATTATGTAAGCTGAAATTAGTCACATGACCTCTAAAATACATCAAGGCACAACCTACAGAGCTTACTGTTTTGTCCTCTATAAATTATTGAATGAAGTGGCCATGTGAAAATAGAAGTTCCTCTCTGCCTCAGTGTAACTGTAACCAAAAAAATTCCCCCTTTAGACATGAACGGTGCACATTACAAATGTTGATTCCATTTCCATGTATTTCCATATTGTAAACTGTTTTCCTATTCTGAATACATCTACAAACATCTATGTCACATCTGCCTGCATTGGGTGAGGGATCCCTCATCTGTTGCTCAGCCTGAGGTTTGTCCAATATTTTCCCTGTTTGCTTGGGAGTTTTTCCTCAGTCGATGTGAGGGTCTAAGGGCAGAGGATGTTGTTATGCAACCCATTGAGACAAACTGTTTGTAAAAATGGGCTATACAAATAAAATTGCCTTGCTTTGCCTATAATGTTTTAGTGCATTGCCAGATAATTTATAATTTTTCAATCACCAGTTGTCTTCAGGAAAAGACTGAGAGAATGTGTGGTACAGAAAGAGATTTTTTTGTGGACTGCATTCACATTTTAGACGTATTTTTTCCCTATTCTGTTATTAGTTTCCATATGTCTGCTTCATTTGTTTCCTTTTTTTTCTTCTTTTCTTTCAAGTTTAGTTTGGTGTGTCGTTTGTGGTTGTTGTTGCTTTAGTAAGGCATGACTCATTTGGCTTGCTTGGTTCAGGATGATTGTCTTTGTTACATATTTGAACATGTATGTGTATATTTACTTTTTGTATATGTATATTTTGTATATGTATATTCAGATTTAGCAGGCTATGTGAACTTTTTTATAATTTTAATACTGCAACCGAGAAACCCAGGATGAAAAGCGCTGCTGAGACATTGACAAATGGGAATCTCTAATAAACTAAAACTATAATGAGTGGTTAGCTCAGGTATGGTGATGTAAAAGGTAGCCTACACTATCAAAATTGAACGGATCTCCCCCCAAAATACTTGATAATGTGGCCAATCGCACGGCGGAGGACGCGGCAGCTGACGACAGAATGCGGCTGTAGCCATGACAGCGAGCGGAGCCCCGTGCGTCTAGAATGATCCTCCGGTCTGAGTCGATCCAAAAATACTCCTGCAGCAGCAGCAGCAGCAGCATGTGTTTCTGACTGACTTGCTGCCGCAGTTTGCACCGATTGTCCACAGGCAACATTTAATAACAGGATGCAAATTACGGCTCTCAGTTGCCCGTCACCTTGTTAGTTAATGATAGCGTTTACTGTACCGCTGTGAGCTATTGTTAGCCGTTAAACAGTGATTTGCTAACCGGTGGGTTACTTGTGCTTGTCATTGGTGTCTTTCCCGGTGATTTACATGAGGGGTAAGCGAACTGTTCAATTGCACAGAGGAGCAGGGCTTCAGACGCAGAAAAAAAAACCTTCCTGCAACAGCTGTGATATATATATTAAGCCCTACACCACGTTAGCTTAACAGTTAGCTAACCTTGCCGAGTACAGTCGTTAATTAGCCGCCGTGCTTAAATGACAAGCAGCTAGCCTCCCCAAGTTTGCACCACTTTTAAGTATTTCCAGCAACTCAGCAATCTGGCGCTGTCAAAATATTTTATATTAGGTAACATCATCAACCCCAACCATACATCAGATCAGTCATACAACAGCTAACGTTACAACACATTACTACCGGATTGACGGTAAGCTAACGAGCTAGCTAGTCCTCTGATATTAGCAAACACTGAAGTCCCCGTTTTTAAAGAGCTCGCTGAAAACACCACCTTTCGAATTTATACTTTATCAAGACTTAAAATTGAGGTTACTCAGTGAAACACGTATTTTCTATTTAAATACCCATGTAAAGAAAGTAGTTAAAGTGAAGAGTAGCGGGACACTCACTTTCTCCATGGTGCATGCACGAGGTTCCTTCCAGAAACTACTGCGGACTGGCGCCTCCCCCTGAACAACACGGAAGTTGCCAGTTTGGGGAGGATGATATCCGTAATCACGGATCAGATTTACATTTCACCCGTGAGCACATTTTTGAGGGACAATTTAGCTTTCAGGGAAAAAAACATGATAGAAGTTATGCTCTACTGTGCGATAGGGGCAAGGCTAGTATATGGGTTTTTAGCATGAAAGGTGCCATATAAATAAATAAAATTTGAATTTGAATTTAATGACGTCAATGTCAAGTGGTGTAACCGGTATTTTTTCATAATGTGATTATATACCAAAGGAAATAGGAAAATAAATTTGGACTCAAATGTGGAATAAATGTAATTCACTTTTGCAATGCAACACTATGTTTCTTGACAAATTCTGTCACGTTATTTAGAATAATGGAGGTGTTTCTAGGATAAGTCCTGCTAAGTGTTGCCAAAATGCATTAACATTTAAATATACAAGAAGTACGGCAAAAATCTATTTCAAATGAAAATTATTTTTTTTATCAGTGCACTTAATCCACTGTAGGTGGATCAAATATTTTTTGAATATTTATCATTCTTTTGTGGTTACACAATTTGACAGGGGCATTCGGTCTTACTTTTGTTAAAAATGGGTCATTTAAATTGACATAAAACCAACACAAATACAAAATGTACTTTTTAACATGGAAGATATTTTTGAACCTTACCTGCACTGACCCATAGGCCTAGTACAGTGGATCCCAAACGGTGTGCCGCGGCACACTGGTGTGCCGTGAGGCAAGTCCAGGTGTGCCGTTTTGTGACAACCATATTATTATTGCAATATACAACTACACAAAAAATAATTATTTTTAATTTACTATCAGTACTTTGTATGTGCTCATTTCATAATACAGAGGCAAACTATATACCTAAAAACAATTCTTAAAAAAAAATCCTCAAAGAGAACCCCATATTTTGCACAATATGTTTCAATGCTGATCAATTTGTAGGACCATGGACGGTTATTGTGACCTGTCTGGTTTAAATGGTTGTATTGCTGCTTTGATGAAGCCTAATTTGATAAAGTTTCAAATACATTTTTGAAATATTTCGTTGATAAATATGATTTTGTGAGTAATGTAGCCTAGTTGTCTTTGTCACATTTTATTTGGCATTATTAAATAATTATGCACATTTACAGATATTTTACATGATATAAGTGATAACACGTGTTATGAAGGCTATTTTGAACAATAGGTGTGCTATTTGCTAAGATTTTTACTTGTCCTTTGGTGTGCCTTGGCCACAAAAAGTTTGGGAACCACTGGCCTAGTATACTATACTACCATACGGTATGTACACAATAACTTTTATATCTATCTTTATTATCCTCTATTTCATTCTATTGTATATAAATCCTAAATTGTCATTCGTATGTGTATTTTTTGCACTAGAATATTGTAAATTTATTCAATTATATTTTATTTTATCTTACTAACCTTTTACTAATTTTTGTATCTTTTGTGTCTGCACCTGACACCACATCAGGTTCCTAGTGCTGTAAAGTGACCTTCACTGCTCTTGGCAATAAAAACATTTCTGATTCTGATTCTGATATGAAGTAGTAGTAAGAAAGTAAATCTCAACACCTAAACACCCGATAATGTCATCAGTTCATTAGTCACAAGGTCTTTCATGCTTATAATTAAAGTTTAATAACTGAAGCTTGCCATTGTTTGCTGCGACCCGACCTCAAATACCCTCTACAAGCTTTTATGACAAAGTATTAAGTGGTATGGCACCCTCCTAGCCTGTTGTTAATAATTGATATCATTATATTGCATTTATGATATTTTTATTTTACAACTTGGTCGCTTTTACAAAATGAGGTGCAAATGGCCTGTTATGATTACAACCAGGCTTCCCACTGTTCTCACTGCAATAACTGTACATCTTCTGTGGAGTCTGAGAGTTAGAAAATCTGAACCCCATATAGTCATGAGATTTCCTTTCAGCAATACTGAGATACAACAGACCAAGTGTGGTATCTAACTTAATTATGAATTTAAGCAATAAGATCCACATTTTCTCAGAGGCAAAATACCAATAATGTGGCTGCCATAGATTCACAGACCAAGCAAAAGAAGTCATGTGTGTCACAGTTAAAGAGTGGATGCCATATAAAGTGCAGTGTCTACATGACATCGAACTGAAGTTAATTTCTCGATACTGTGTTGATACTCTCTACATGGCAGACACTTGGATAGTTGTGTATTCAAGTTATAATCATTTTCTGTGCCGTCTCCTTGTCGATTTCCTCTGGCAGGTGTCATAAACTCTCCCCTCTACATTAACCAAAAGTCTGACACCATTTTCCCATACATTTGAATAGAATAATATACCGTCTACACGTTTTCTGTCAGTAAGTAACCTTATAAAACAAAACAATAAACATAGTCTCATTGAGCTTGAATTTAGGGTGTTTTTAAGTTGTTGGTTCATGTTTTTTGTGATTATAAAAAAAAACAGGCAAAGGAAGAATAGTCTGAAATTCCTGCTGAACATTGTGCAGGTCTGCTCAGCAGAAGTTAACAGATTCAAAAGATAGCTATATAGGCTACTGCAGTTGTCTATCTGTATTTTGTGACTTAGGTATTATTTTATGGTCAATTTATGCAGAACAAAAACTGGAGATGATAGCCTATATGTTTATCTTCTATAATTACCAAGATCAGTGAAGTTATGATTGTGATGCATGGTCGTCACCAGACCCCTAAATGAGCTGTGCCCCACGATAGATTTAGCCTAATATAAAAGTAAAGTAAGTTCAGACCATAAGTAGCCTAAAGAAAACACGGATCTGATAGGTATACATATACCATCATTACGTTTTCCCTCAATCTACAAGACAAGGTCTCCTCTGTGCTGTGTTTCTTTCCTCCGAGCCTACTACAGGTACCTGAAGGCAACATCCGTTACTTCTGGCGCAAGTCGCTTTCCAAGGTGCTGGACTGGAAAAAAGCTTACGGTAATTTAACTTTAGCTAACTCTGCTGGACACAAAAGCTTTGGTAACTAAAACACAGCGTCTAAAACAAACATATTGCTTCTGTATTGTTTATAAGAAGAAGAAAAAAGAGAGACTGGTAGCTGAATGTAAGGGCAGGAAACTAATTAGTTAGACAAGCAACAACAAAAAACTTTAGCTTTTTAGCTAGCTAACTAACTTAACCGAGCTAATTAGCTTAGTTTTGTTGCTAAACTTACAAGACATGCAACCTGTGTTTTGGTTAGTTTAACTGGTGAAGCCTTTACAGCTGAGTTAACATCATTTTTTTGGAGCCAACTGTATGACCAAACACTAACCAGAGCACCAGGTGACATTTATTTTCCCCTCACAGTGAACTGGGTGAGCTTGTTTTTCTACGCACCACAATGAGGAGACTGGAAACCCAGCCAGCCAGGCCCACAGCAGGTTTGCAACAAAGCCTATTAATTTCCCTAGGTTAATTGGTACTTGCCAGGTTTAATCAATGAGTTGTGGAAAAAGGATGTGCTATGTACAGTACAGTCATGTTTCCTCTGATGTCTCCTTCAGGCTGTATCCCTGTGCCACTCTTTAACCAGAAGAAAAGAAATAGAGTCCCTTTGACATCCGCTCCTTCTGTGAATGAGTTCTTCTCCCACGGTGATTTCATGGCAGGCAACAGCACAGCTTCATCTCTGAGCATACCAGGTGCAACAGTCATCCAGCTTTTTCCACCCTCACTGTTTTTAGACACTAGGTGGCAGTAGATACAAAGAAAAACGTAACTTAAAATAACAAGTGATCGTGAACAAAACCTCACTATGTTTGAGATCTTTGCATGTTTTATATTTTCCTATGACTGTTCTTTCTCCACTGTTTTGTCAGACTAGTGAGGACTAGTCAGACCGTTGCATTACGTACTGATGAAGCCCCTTGGATAAGAGGTCTTCCTAAATACAAGTCCAGTTGCCTTCGATTCAATTGTTGCCCAGAGATAACGATGACCTGGATGAATGAAAATATCCACAGACATCATTTAAATTAGTGTTAAACTGTTTTGTTTTGTTTTTCCATGTATTTTTATTGGGCATTTATAATACAAACATACACATAATGATTACAGAACAAAAACAGAAACAGAAATATCAGAAATAGGATATAATATAACAGGTTGACAAAAAACCACCCCCCACCCCCTGGTGAAGACATACAAATTAGTTTAACTGTTTAAATTTCTGCAAATCTGCTTGTCCTCAGGTACCTATGCAGACCAGGCCCCGGGTCCATCAGGTCAACTGGTGCCTTCACAAAGCCACCAGTCATTATTGGCGTCGCAAAGCCACCAGTGGAGCAGACAGGATGTTCCCCAGTCTACTCAGCCCAGGCAATATGAACACAACAGACCTGCCCCCAGACCCGCCGCCACAGGGAGAGTTTACACACCTGCACCACATCCCTACAAAGCTGCTGGCACAAGGTATGTTTTATTGACCTTTGATATGGCAGTCTGATGTTTTACATATTTTTTTTTTTATAAAGCAGCAGTACACACAAGCTGCTAGCTTTGGGTCATAATTGTAGATCACGAAGTGGTTTATCTTCATTTCAGTTGTAAGACGGGGCAGCCCAGTTACCCAGTCAGAAAACAGGATTCCAGCCCCGTGGTTACCTCCAGACAGAACAAATACCCAACTCCCCCCAGCAGCAGTGAGAGGGCACAAACCAAGCTAACATCCCATGCTGGATTCTCTCAGATGGGTCAGCAGTCATCTTACAGAACCCCCAATCCCACACATCAGTATGTTCAGCAGACTAGACCTCCGTGTCCCCCTGCTCCACCTGCCAGCGTGCCCTCTGCTCGTCCAGTGCAGCCGCGAAACAACTCCTGGAAATTTACCAACAGCTTTGGGCCACAGGCGTCCAGCTTTGAGGGGAAAAAGAGCTCAAATCAACCTCAGAGTCAGACTGCAAGACCAACTCAAACTCAGGTACTGTAGGCATAGATGAGGAAAATATATAAAGATATACAAATATTTTAAACTTTGCTACTAATGTTTCATGATGAGATCGATGTGATGTGTGTTTGCTCAGCCGGAACCATCTAAAATGAAGCCAGCTCCAGAAAACTCACTGAGGATCCTGACGGCAGTTATCGATGGCATGAGACACTGGAGCCAGTTCAAAGACAAAGTCCCGTACTTATTTGAAATATTCGGTCAGTTCATTAGAAGGTGCTGCTGTTTTTGTTATGTACTCTTTCGCATATTTAATGTGACAGGCTGCACTCTTCCCACAGCTACTCTAGACTCTGCAGTTACCCTGGGTCGCCATGGAGCCAAGACCTTCCTCGTGAGGGATGGGAAGGAGGCTTTGCAGTGTGTCTTCTTTGAAAACGTGAGGAAAAAAAAAAGTCCTTTCATACAAAGGCTTTCTTAGTTTCTTAGTGCATCACATTTTCCCATTATCTGTGGCAATGTTGTATGTATTAAAACATTAAAAATAAAATAAATAGTTTATCATGTCAATTTGCTCAATTTAACCTGCTCTGGTTCTCCTCAGTCTCAATCAGACAAAAACTATTAATGTTCATTTCTCTGATGATAGTGATGCACTTTACAACTCTTTACTTTACAAATGCTGTGTAAAACGTAATTAGAAACTGAATGTGACAACTTGCCAAACATTTGAACCCCATATTTAATTAAAATAGCACAATCAAATGTTAAAAGAAAACACCTGATGCAATGTCTTATAGTTAATTAGATTAACTGGCAAAAGGTTGGTGACATGCTTGGGATTGAATCTTTGAGGTTGAATCTTTCTCAAGCAAAGGGAGTTGGAGGGATTGTACTTTATGATTTTAAACACTTGCAATAAACCTGTTAGAAAACACAAAAATAGATAGCACCTCATATCTGCACTAAGATTTCTGCTGCACCCGAGCTTCCTGTTCCTCACTTGTAAGTCACTTTGGATGAAATGAATAAATGAATAAACTTGAAAGCTGGGGGATTTACTGACACTGCAGTTTTAATCTTTTAATATCTGTCTCTTGACCAACAGGAACAGGAACTGCCCCGTCTCATCCGAGGTCAGATTCACCGCTGTGTGGGTAATTATGACCGCAGCAGAGATGTCCTCATGTGTGTTTCCATTAGGCCTGCCCTGCCCTCAGAGCTGAGGAATGCCCACGAGGCTGTCAAAGCATGCGATGCAGAAATGAGGGCACTGGCCAAGTCGTTAAATGAAGACTGAGTATGAGTAGATATCTTCGGCAGTTCAAGATTGATAGGAAGAAATTATTTGATGACGGTTCATGAGAGCTAAGCTTACATTTATATATTCTAGTTTTTGTTATAGATTGACGTCTCATTAAATTGATGAGCACATTTGAGGCATTATTTAGGTTTTTGACCTAGATGGGTGATGTTGTTGTTATGCATGTTATAGCATTGATGTTTTTGTATTAATTTATGAAACAGTTATATAAAGAGTTGTTCCATTTAACCAAACCTTTAATGGAAAGTAAAGCTTCTCCTTTTATGAGTTCTGAAATATTTTTTATTACAAAGAAAATTCACAGAACAGCAAACATTGTTTAGAGGTTAATTCAGGTAAAGCAAACACGATGAGGTAATATCTCAAAATATATCTTTGAAAAACGGGGCAGTTAAGAATAACATGTGATATCAAGTACAGTTAGTTTATTTACAGTCATACATCACAATGGAAAAAACAAGAATCTACTCTACCAAAACAGTTTCACCAGTGCTGAGACTTTACACACAATGGTTCAACAAATAGGGGAACAAGTCCAGTGCAGTCACTTCAGTCATTCCCACAGTCAAGCACAGTATGAGGTCCAATACAATACCAACATTTTTCTCCTGACCTTCTTTCAAATATGGCAACATAATGACAGCAATTTTTCTAAACGTCAGGATATGTCATTATGGGAACCCAAATTTTGGGAATATTTAAAGTTTAACCCATTAGTAGACACCACCCATTATTAAACACTAATACGCACATAAACACCCACTAGAAAAGGGAGTCCAGCTGGATGAAATTGGCAGTGTACAGGGACAGTAAGTGGAGAAGTAGACATTTTGTCCTCAGAACATGACAGGAATGGTGTCAGCGTTTAAAAGGAGAAGTGGTTTGACGAAAAACACACCAACACATTTGCTTATTTGAGAAGCTAATTATTTGAAGCCACGTTTTACACATCTCGTGAGTGAGTAATGTGTCAGCTCAGCACGGATAACAAAGGGCGAAGTTGAATTTGTACAGCTCTTTGCACTACCGCTCATACTCTGAGCCACATAACACAAGGATTCCAGGAATGAATCTGTTAGCTGCATGTCACAACCTTTTAATATAGCGATTCAAGTGATTTAACTCTTCTAGATAATTGGCAAAAATATCTCAGGGCATAATTGAACACAAGTGCTTTTCTATCCTTTTTTTCTTCTTTCTCTCTGCCATTACCTCCAAGGATTAGACAACACCTTTTTTTTCTCCCCTCCAGGACATTTTCTCAAGTTAATGAGATCATACTGCATCAAGTACACGAGAAACACTTTACCGCTGAGAGGAAAAAATACTGGGGAAAAAAAGGAAAATAATAAATCACTTCACACAACAGGATCCACAGTTTTTCAGCAGAAAAAGATGATAACCTGATAATTGTATTAAACACTTGTCTTGGTTATGTTAAAAGGCACAAGTTGGTCAGATCACATTGAAAATCTAGATCAAATGTTCTACCATTAACAAAGCCCATCTTATCATGCATTTTGACAAAATTCCTACATCTCCCTGCCTTTTGCAATGATATTTTTTCCTGAATTAGAGTGTTAAGTATTGTGTGTTGCAGACAGAAATAAAGGGAGACAAGGGAGTTACGTTACACAAATAATAATAGGGAAAAGGTTAACGAATGGATGCAGTATTCCAACATAAAACTTTTGACAACACTGCTCTGAAACCACGACATTTCATTATGATTCACTTCATTGTTAAGAGAAGAGATTTCCGTTTTTCCTCTCGGCAGGTCTGATGCTGTGTTCGTTGTCCTTTTCTCCACAACAGTTACTGAAAGCACTGTTGCTGTAGTAAAAACGTCTTCTGAACTCCCCTTCATTCACTCTATGATCACAAGACTGAGAGGCAGGAAAAGTCTGAGGAGCAAAAGCTACCTCGATGAGTCAAACTTCTCTTTTCTTTGTTATTTTCAAACCTCAAACATCAGCTTTGTTAAATCCAAATCATATGTACAGTCCAAACACCACAAAAGTGTCTCTTTCGTTGAGTCAAATGTTCTTCTGAAACATCACTAGACTGGCCAAGTCGTACTGCCACATAATCTCATGCTTCCATCTTCTTTATGCAGACAACTTCCAGTCTGTTTTGGAATGATTATTATGTATTTTGACTTGTTTCCACAAATGAAAGGAAGGGAAAAAACACATTATTAGCAAATACTTGTTATGTTTGTGGAGATGTTTTTTTTAATTTGCGTGAAATGGGGTTACTACTCGTTGCATCTTCGGACTGATCCCCAGAGCTGACATGAAGAAAACACATAAGTCCAACTGTGGAGAAGTCGTGACAGATTTTAGGGTAAAAATTAAAACCACAGTTCGTCGTAACATAAGACATTCCATTTAAATTAACTGAATTTGAATTAATTACACAATTATGTAGGAAGACGGTGTTTTTTGTTGAGTGTCAGCTTCAGTTTTCACTGAGTGTTTGCTTCCAAACAGCATCACCCTTCAAAATGGGATGCAGGGGTGTCTCCATGACATCAAGCCCAGGTCAGGAGGGAAAAAAACAAGACTTCATTTCAATGCACTATAACAGCGTGGGTAGAGGGGTGGGGGACAGCTGCTCCTTCGGTGCATATTTGGCAAAAAAGGGCAAGAAGACAGTGAGCATGACTCCGACAATAGCCAGCATGTAGCCCCAGCCGATCTGACACTCGCCGGCGTAGTAGATGTCGGAGTCCCCACAGAAGGACCTGACGAGTGAGGAGTTCAGGCCGAAGGGGTAGACCAGCAGTCCGGCAGCCATGATGAACACTGCAGAGAAGACAGAAGACACAGTTCAATAGACGGTTTATACAGTATGTTTATATGAACTGTTGGAGAAACGACACAATACATAAGATGAAAAAGAACTGTGACCTTTTAGAGACCAGAAAAAAATAAAACCGCCTGCAGAGTTAGATGTCCTGGATGTGAGTGAAAGAACGTGAAGTGAAAGATGTAGTAGCCTATGTGTTTCATTTGTTATTTTTTTTGTATTTTGAGATTTAAAGGAGACATATTATTCCCCCTTTCCACGAATTAAAATAGTTCCCAGGTCTCTTAAAGACATATCTGTGGCATGCTTTGGTCAAAATTCCCCAAGGATCAAACATCACAGCTCTCTTTTCATACTCCCTAAACAGCCCAAATTCGGATCCTAGTTACAAAAACTGAGGGAACAGCTAGTAAACCATGTGGAGGGAGCCTGCACATTACAGGTTTTTCTGTCAATCCTCACATTTTGGGGGCCGTAAGTCAAGCCAAACACCCAAATATATGTTAAAGAGCCTTCGAAAAGTGATATTTCCATAATGTCCCCTTTAATGGCTAGATACTGCTCTGATGTGTCAACTAAGAGCCACTGGGTGGCAGTAGAGGTTCTGCAAAAAAGAGAAAACAGCCTGACTCAGAGTCAAGTGTAATTTAGAAGCTTCATCACTATTAACTTTTGATTTGTTGCCTTGCATTATGTATAGAAGATAAATAACACCATAGACAGTTTTATAAGTCCAACAGTGGCAGAACACAGCTTCCAATGTATTGAACAACCAAAGCACCAATGACCTGTAGTTGACAAAGGCTTCCAAAAGAAAATAATTCACGTCTCTTTAAATCAAATTTCCAGCCGTGATTTCAAAACAGCACGGCTTTTGGAAAAAAGAAGCTCACTCTGCACTCATGTGGCATCAGCTTTCTCAGACACTATCCTCAGCGGCCATGCAGCCAGAGAGCAGCTCACTTTTACAAATTGAGTCAAGTCTCCCAGCCCGTGCTGCCAAGCATTTATCGACTGCGCTACAGGCTATCAATGCTGCTCTTATTTATACTGAGTGCTGTCTGGATTTCCATTACAATGCCAGGTGTCATAGTTGTTTTAGCTCTGGAGAGCTTGGGTCACTGGGAAAGCTTGAACTCATTATTATGCTGCACTGATTTCAGGGGATGTTGATTTTCCTACTTTCAAGGGCAGCAGCCTCGTGGTCAGTGAGAAACAGTTCTCACATGAGAGCTACGATGCAACAGCTGTACTAGTGAATCAATGGTTTGTGTGGGTAGTGAAGGATGGTGCTCATAGGACAAGGATGAACAGGTAGGAAGCTTTCTGTAGTGGTCTTGTTGTACACTGGGAGCTTAGGGAACGACTGTTTGGTAGAGAAAAGCAGAATGATGGGGAAGAAACACAAAGAGAGCTGTGTTGTGAATGAGTCAAGGTGAGGTTTCTCCTCCTGAGTGTGGTTTGTTTAGCCTGCTGTAGTGTCTCTGTGGAGTTCACTAAGGGTCAGCTTCTCAGCCTTGCTGCATATCCCAACCCTGTACAGTACTCATCTCTCCAGAGCTCCAGAAGTGGCCCAGTGTTTTATCTGCAGGAGCCCGGTGCCTCAGAGCTCACCGCCTAATGACACTTTAATGACCTTCTTTATCAAACTATCCGTGGCTTTTGTGGAACAAACACAAAGACGCCAGCACGTGCTCCCGACCTAGCGCCACTTCCCTCCTCTGCTGACATGATGGCATTTAAAGTAAAAACTCAGAGACAAACCTAACATGGATAAATGATAAACAACACCGCATAATCCCCAAATAGTCAATACAGGAATGAAATCCAGACAGGACTCTCTATCAAGTGTCAGGTATAAGCAGGGCGAGTCCAGACCAGGAGAGTATGCAGGGCGGTTGTCTGGATCAGATAAAGCTGCATCTCGGGCTGTCTGGATCTCTGCAAGCCTTTAATTAGAGATGAACTGTCGAAAAACTGTAAACCCTATCAGAGGCTAACCCGAATGGATCAATTTTATCTTTTCAGTCTGAGAGATATAAAGCCAAACCAAGGGGAACTCCACAATTTTACACCAACAAGTCTTTTTTTACAGGTGTTAGAGAGTACCCAAGAAAAACTTTGTATGAAGTGTTTTTTTTTTGTGGCTTCAGAAGAAACCATCCATAATCTCCTTTGAGATGGATAAATTGAACAACTGCTAACACACCTGAATCTCTAAGCAGTTGAGTTGAACTCTGGATAATGGAGTTAACAGGAAAAAAAACAGCTGCTGTCTATTTAGATGCTTTTTTTTTACCGCCCATCATGAGTCTGACAATGTTACAGGAATGCAATGTTAAATCGGTGAGTGGTCCTTTGATGACCTAATACCTGCCCACTGTACATGGACCATATACTGCATGAAATAGGATTTCAGTTGCCACAGCAGGCGGGACAAGCTCAATTTCAACAGGCTCTTACACAGCCCAGAGTTTCTAATCCTATGAGGGATGGACAGTGTGATGAAAGAGGCTGACATGACACCAAGGTGCCAGGCGGAGAGACTGAGGCCTGAAAGGATTTGGCACATGTGGAACCAGGAATGCAATGTGCATGTGGACTCCCACTTAACTTGGAAAACCGGATAAACACCTCTGTGTTGTTGACACCACTGGCTAAATTATAAAGAGGTGACCATGCAGAGTTAGTCATCAGGCAAGGGCTGCTGTCATGACATGAAAGCAGAATATCCAGACAATTTCTTACTATCAGTGAGCAGCAATACCCGAGTGAACACAAGCGAAGAGCTCTGGTAAACTGAGATAGACTCAAATTCCTCATTTAAAGGCAGTTACTGAGGTTTTACAGAGCTGTCCACACGGTAGCCACCAGGCAGTAAAAACCTATGAGCGCTTCCATCATTTACTCCCTAATAGACCCAAGTTGCAGTCACTTTACTAACCTCCCAATCAGCAGTCTGCATTTGTTAAGAGCTCTAGACAGCGACGAATGTCCAGCTAAGCCAGACTTTTCTCCACAGAGCTGAAGCGAAGTGAAGAGGTTTGGAGAGAGAGTCGGCCCCAGTCAGATGAGTGCTGCTAAGTACATGGGAAAAACAGTGTCTCAAGTGTCTCATATTGATTCACTTCTGCACTGACTATTGGCTGTCATATCTCACATGAATCTAAACATAAGCCTATAGAGAGTGATGGCGGTTCTGACCAATATTTCATTCATTCATCTCAATAATGAAATTTATTATACGGTTGAAGTTAATCTTTAAAAAATGTGCTTCAGTATCACAATTTGTTTCCTATGCCTGACAACTTGTTTGAATGCACACGTCAGCAGCTTTGAAGTGCCCAGAGAGCTCCGACTGAGGGAAGAAAATATCCATTTTAATAAAACAAGACAGTCCGAGTTTTCATAAGTAGCTGCAAGGCTGCAGAGCCCTTTATGTACACTAATGGATGGCAAATACTTTTATATGCTTGTTTCTCTTTTTTTCTATCCTTTTTGTGTAAGTGTGTGCGTGCAAGCGTGTGTGTGTTCATGATTAGGGTAGTAGAGAAGGAGCAGAATTAAATAAAACAGAGTAGAAAGCATTGTGCTAGCATACAAAGATTCAGTGCAGCTTTTACCAACTAAATTAACCTTGAATCTCTCTCTCTCTCTCTGTGCTGCAGCAAGAAATGGAAAACTGCTGCCAGAGAAACAGGTTCACAGCTCTGACAATGAGAGAGAAAGATTGAATGGGTTTGTGGGGCAGGAAGGTGTGTGATAACCCGCTGTCCAAGCGTGACACTGAATCAATTTCATCAGCGACCTCTTACATAGAAATCACTGACACCAGCCTAGAAACACACAAATCACAGGATTACTCATGTCGTATTTCAGTGTAAATGCCTGACTTCAGCTGTAGAAATCTGCTAAGTCCGAACTCTACTCTTGTCAGAAGATGTCAGAAATCCAATATACTGTAGTCCCAGGCATTCATACACTTTGTATCTAATGTCATATTCCTCAATTTTATTCTTCCCAAGATATTACTAATACAAAATTCAATTCTGTGAGGCTTCAAGGCCCTTTCATTACCAAGACGACTGCTTTGGCTCAATCTCCTTTGCTGCCCAGTGCTGCCTCCCATAACTCTGTTAGTGATGGGAAGGGCTGAATTAAACTCAGGAGGACATGAGTGGCTCTTTAGATCAAGTTTTTCTCTTCGCTCCCTCTGGCAATGAATTACTCAAAACACAAAGAGTTACAAATATATATCAAATAAACCGATTATTGTCACTCCAGCCTGGAGAGAGACACCGCTCTGCAGCTGCTTTTCTCTGAAGCAGAATGAGTCACTGCATAAACAATATACAATTGCAATTACCTTTTCTCAAAGTTCACTTGAACATTTACAGTAGGTTAGTCCACTAACATGCTGTCTCTACGCGCTCTTCTCAAGAAGACAGGAACGTTCAAGTGTTTAATAATGAGCTAGTCAGCAAGAGGAAGACATTGACATTGAAAAATCAGTCAGGACAGGTTATACAATAAACATTCGGAGCTAGGAAGCCGGCAAGAGGAAGCTAGAATATATTAGAATAGACTAGTGCTTATCTCCACTGACCTACAAGCCAGGCAGCCAGTCATGTAGAGACCACCGGCTCCACCGGGATGAGAGCAGTCAGACGTGTAAATACAAAAACATTAAAAGAAGAAGTGCCGAGCCACACTGGACCTTTGGGTGTTTCTCGTATCCTCGGTGGCTCCATGCAGCACCCACTGTTTACTCTCCCTTCCTGAAAGAAACTTCTTATCTGGCTGCCTTCCAAACAGGGACATTATCTGCTGCTACTATTCACTTCAAAGACACATGAAAGCGCACACACATTAGACTGTGGCCTTACATAACCGCAAACCTGTTTGATGTCACACTACCTCGCATGGCAATGACAGCCACACATACAAGCCAGTGGGGGAAAGAAATCACATATTTTTCTTCTCTGCCGTGGCTAATGGTCGCCTTCTTCCAGGTAAAGAGGCGAATACCGAACAACAACAACAAAATACATCTAATAAATCTTGATTTGCCAACACAGCACTCATTTGTTTGAGTTGCTGGCCATGTTTGTCATTGATGAAACGCAGTGACAGGAAACATATGCTGGAAAAAAGCAGAGAAGTATTGCTTAATTACAGATGCAGGCCCACTGCCATACATCAGAACTACTGCCTCCATGGTGTCTTCCTCCGCCACACTCTTCATCATCTTGTCTCCAATTTTCTTTTTCTATAAGTAAGCATTTTCCAGGAATAGAACAGGTGAGCTGGTCTCTGTTTGGTCCCATGTAGGTGATAATAACCCAGATGTGATCAGGCAAACTGATTTAAATGAGGTGCTTATTTACAGTGACAGCCCTGAGGCGGTAAACACTGACTGTGACCCACATACACACATATATACACATACTTTAATGTTGTATACATGTACATAGGCACATAATTACCTATAAACACACACACTTGTAATGGTCCACAGATTAAAGATTATTATATTAACTGCATATTTTATCAGTGTGTGTGTATCCCATAATGTAAGAATAATAATAAGGCTGCATATAAGAAGTATTTCCATTTCCACCTCTATCCACAGGTGAACGGTGGTGGCGCTTGATAATTTCTGCTTCCCTGGCGGCACGGAGAAGGAAGCAGAGGTGTGTCCAAAGCGCAGATGTGACAGTGTATTAAGGAGGAACCACAGATGAAGATGAAGCACCGGCAGAGAAAATGTGTGGGGATCCCTGGGAAAACTATGGATAATGGGCTGCTCTTTCTTTCTTTTGCAGAAAATGAGTTGAAATGGCATACAGCACTGCAGAGAGACAAAAAAAAACTGATTGTCCACCAGAGTCTGCATCATTTCAACCCCTCTGAATCTCAAGGTGAGGAACTGAGAGGCGGAAGAAGAAAGTTTCAGAGTTGTTGGGAGTTGAACTGCGCCAGCAATGAATCTCCTGGTAGTCAGCTGGGACCTGGCGGAGCATGGGCACGAGCAGCAGGGACCCCATCCTAATGTGATGAGCTGTGCTCTAGTCTGCACACAGCCATGTTGATAATTAAGCTCAGTGCGCCTCTGGGAAATTATGCTAATGACGCTTCCTCCGACTACCTACATTTCTCGAAACATTTGGCTGAAGGTGATCACATTCGCAGCAGCAACTAAAACAGGACTGCTTAATAAATGTTTCTGTGGAAGATAAAGGCGGAGAGAAAAGAGGGCAGTGAAAGAGTTCCAGGTGAGTAAATGAAGAGATCTGACAGCTGGTAGTCAGTGATCACTGATACTTTTCAATAAAAATATAATAATACAAAGGAAAAATCTTTTTGTTGGGTCGAGGTTGCTTCTTTGTTGTCACAAAGTGTTGAGACAAAGCAAGAGTGCCTGCGCAGAATGTCTACTGGTTTGAAAACACAGTGGAGATGGTTCACTGTACTGTCGAGGAAGGAAAAACCTGTTGACCTTGAGAGCGGCACAAAAAGAGATCATGGAGCGAGAGAGCAAGGGATAGAGTGAGGAAATAAAATACAGAGCGAGTTGGGAGAGATTAGCAGGGCAATAAAATAACTTCTGCTATCTTTAGAGTGAGCGGGTCTGCCTGTGGACCGGTCAATCAGAGCTCAGTAATAGGTCTGTTTTTCACTGACTCATTCAGACTGTCCTCTCTGCTCATACAGAGGACTGTGCACGCAAGTAACCCCTACCCCCAGTTTAAAATGCGTTTGGACATGTAAACGTTTTGTTTAATTTCATATTCTCTCTTTTTATTAGCTTGTACAAGCGCTTTGCATCGTGGAGATTTTATGAGATGATTAAGTGAAGCTTTTAAGATTCTGTGTGTGGCACTGCAGCAACAAGAGAATCACACAGATAAGAACAAATCAGACACTGAGCATTACAGATAAGACGGAGTAGGAGTATGAGCACATGTTGTGTACTCATACTGTTGTGTGTTTAAAGATAATATGCATGGTGTTGCAAACAGATTACAGATCAAATTAAAGGAATAATTTAGCATTTTTATTTGCTTTCTTGCCTAGATTTAGATGAGAGGATTGATAGCATTACTTTGCCATATCCGTCTGGTTAGCGTAGTTTAGCATAAAGCATAGTTCAAACATCAAAATCTGTATTTTGTGTAGTGTATTTATTTAATGTGTATTAATCTGGGGGTATCTGAGCCAACGGTTTCCCTCTGTTAGCAGTCTTTACACTAATATAGACTAAGTTAAGCCATTCAGCTGTTGGATCTAGCTTAATATTTTCTGTACTACGGATATGAGTGGCATCAGTCTTTTTATAAATCGTATTCTGAGCAGGAAAGCAAGAAAGAAGATTTCTCCAGCTCAAAGCTACAAAATTACAAAAGATCTCATTCACTACTAAAATAATTTTGCTGTGCACAAACTACTTTCTACTCAGCAACAGTCACAGTGACTACAGAGAAGTTGTCTTCTGAAACAAAATATATATTGCTGTAGAGTTTTTCGACAAGAGGATAATGTATACCAATTACTGACTTGGGATAAGAAAAGGAAATCAAAGCAAAACAAAGAAGCAAAAGAATTGAAGTGCGAAAAACGGATGCACAGCAAAGCATGCAGTGAGTTCCAGGCTCCAAACAGGGACCACTTTGATTGTGTGTCTCTCAGGTCCCTGTGCATGCTGAGCCATCTGAACTCCTGCTTATCACTGAGAACCTCCATCCTGGGAGCCTTGCAGCAATGACACATGAATCTCACAAGCTGCATCCAATCTATCATTTTAATTACTTTCATTTTCCTATCACCATCTATTTTTTTATGTTGCAAATTAATTTACACCTCAGACAAATTTCTTGTCCTTGGCCTCCTCATCCCTTATGTGGCAACCCCCAGCACACAATGGGTTGTGGCAGTGTACAACCTAACTAAAGCTAATCTGTTGCTCAATCCATCCATCCCACATCGCAGATTGAATTAGCACAAGAGACAAAGTACCTCATATGCGTGGATGGGAAAATAAATAATAACAATACAGGAAAGAAAGTGGAAATTAGATTGAAGACATCAATCAACTGCGAAAACTTGCACACGCCCTGACAGTGCTGTGCACTGAGGAAAAAGTCTGTGAACAAACAATGGCTTATCTGTAGGTCTTCCTATGCTCTCTGTGGACAGATGCTAAAGGTGATGCTTGTGTGTATATGTGTGTGTATACACAACCGTGTGTCTGGCATTAACCCTGTGATTGTGTTGACAGCCTTTGGCCCCAAGGCTAAGCCCTTAAGCTAGATGTCTCCTGGGTTCAGTAGCTGCCTCCGGTCCAACAAGGAATGTCAGCCGTGAAAGTCAGAACAACCCAGTGACACGGCTAGGTGCATCGTACATCCAGCTGTGCCATGGAACCACAGTTCACATCTGTATGCCATCACCAGTCAGAGGAAAGGTTGAGCAGAACACATCCATATTATTTGTGGTATAATCACTGACTTCATGTTTTGTGCAGTGTGTATTATGCAAAGTAGATAGCAGCTTCTTAATTAGGAGCTATCTCAATTGCATTTGTGTTCACAGGTAGACACATGTTTGTATAAATGCATCATCAGCAACGCACAGACATATGCACATGCATATTGACTCTTATTGTAGCCTGGCTTATGGTAAACAGCGCTGCAACACTAGCAAGCTAAGGTGGACAAAAGAGATGAGAGTACAGTTCAGCAAATCTCTGCCATTAATAACTGTGGGATATTTGTGCTTAAACAGCGGAGAGAGTACTTATGGATATGATTTCCTATGAGAATATTATAAAACAAGAGCCAGGGCTTTAGATTTGAGTCTTAAAAAATTCAACCAATGTGGCCCCTTCTTTAAAAATGTGCTGCCATCTTGCACACCTTCAAAAGATTATAAACCTGCCCCTGCTAAACACATGCATGAGAATAGCACTGAAGTTATACTGAGTCTTGCTGAATAAATTTACATTCATACATAAACACAGTAACTACACCAGGTACTTGATAGAATATACTGTAGAACTCTTGCAGAACACCACAGGTATAATGAAAGTGCAAAATGCATGAATTCATGAGATAGGCTACTTATTTTCCAATTGAATGCCATGTATTTTTCAAATTGCAGAATGTATTTTGAATGGGTTTCCTTGGTTGGGGTTATACAACTCACTCAGCACACAGACAGCCCTGTAACTCAAGTGAGAAAATGTGAAAAGCCCTGCAACAGGAATTCACTTTTGTTGTGAAAATTAATTTTGCATCCAAAGACAGTTTTACCTTGGTTGCACATGTGGTTTATGAGGCAGTGGAAGAGAGAATGTGGATCAGCGTGAACGTGATGTGTGCAAGGCTGCTGTAGACAAAAGAAGATCAGGAGCCCTGCATCTGAGCACAGTAACTATATTTGATCTCCCATTCATCAGTTTATATGCTTGTGCGAGTGTGTGCATGCAGGTGTGTGTGTATGTGTTGCAAATGTGCCTCTTTGTGCTGATTCTGTTGTCTGCACACAGAACACGTGAAAATAACAAATTAATGTCTCTTGTGCATGTGTGTTTCTGTGTGTGTGCTCTAGGGAGAGAACAGGGTGGACAACCTATACATAAAGAGGATCATCCGTAGTGTACAGGGCAACTGATGCACTGT
This sequence comes from Trachurus trachurus, assembly GCF_905171665.1. Taxonomy (NCBI): domain Eukaryota; kingdom Metazoa; phylum Chordata; class Actinopteri; order Carangiformes; family Carangidae; genus Trachurus; species Trachurus trachurus. Next base: position 11,093,904 of record NC_139903.1, on the reverse strand, counting down.
TAAAATGATATGTTTAAGTAAAAAATATACATACCTGAAAGAAAAACTGACCTGATGTATTTACATAATGTTTCAGTCTGATTTCTATTAGCTTTTTAAGAGCTAAAAAAAATCCCATAAAAAATTGTACTATAGAGCCATCTAGGAACAATCATGGAGAAAATCTTTCATTTGCTTTGTCTGTGAGGGTTCAGGAGGTGGTGCGCCTGCTGTGGAACTAAATTGTGGCTGTTTTTACAGTGAAAAGCACAATCAGATATCGGCTCTGGTCTCAGCAGTGTGCAGAGACTTACTGAGTCAAATTTAGGGCACTATCCACTCCTGCAGGTTACAAAAGCTGTAAAATATTATGTGCTCAGTGGGAATGTTAAGTTAGATATTGCTTTTTGTATAAGCAAATGCAGCTTATCTTCATGGAGAAAAAAAGAAAAAGAAAAAGTAAAGATGATGTTGCTGTGCCACTGCCACAGCACCAATGCTACAAACCTTGAGGATCATTATCAGACAATATATAGAAACCTTTATGAGGAGTGCAGGATGTGGCTGGGTGGGGGAATGTGGGGGAGCAGCAACATAATGAATCCCTACAGGAGACACGGGGGCCCTGCTGGGCTGCTGTAATGAAGCTCTGCCCTGCCATTGCTCCCTGACCCACTGGCATTAAGGAAAAATGGAAACCATTACCTTCAGCCTCCACCTCAGTGGCCTGGTGTGTGTGTGCATGTGTGTGTGTGTGTGTGTGTGCGTGTGTGTGTGTGTGTGTGTGTGTGTGTGTGTGTGTGTGTGTGTGTGTGTGTGTGTGTGTGTGTGTGTGTGTGTGTGTGTGTGTGTGTGTGTGTGTGTGTGTGTGTGTGTGTTGGTTAAGGAACAAGAACAGGAAACGGGTTGAGGTAGAGACGAGACACAGCAGGGGATTCACCGCAGACAGGACTCCTACCGTACATGAAGAATGTGTCTGTCACTACCATGACACGCTGTAGTGAGTGTGTGCTACATAAGCTGGTGACCATACAGAGGGAGATATCTTAACAGCCATCTAAACAACTTTAGCCAATGCACTTTATTACACACTAACTCACACACACACACAGGCGAAGTATGGACGCGGTTTTTAAAGGAGATTGGATGTTTCTAGCAAAATCTGACTGCGAGGGAATGACTGCAACTGCGGTGTTAACAGTGTGTCTGTGTGCGTGTGTGTCAGTGTTCCCCTGCTAAGCTCATCCTTGGTTGAATGCATCTTATTAGGAGTAGAGTGTCTTTGTTTGTTGTGGATTTCCAACAGAGTAAACAGACCATGTTTTTCACTGTGCGTGTGCATGTGTGATTCTAACTCCCGTCCGTTTTATCACACTTCTCAGCTGCATCTCGGAGCCATTGTTCAGAAGTGTAGAAATCCACTGCACCCCCAAGGGAATGCGAACAAAAGGGTTTTGTCTTAATTCTCCACAAATGATAGTTTGCGATAGTTCCCCCCCCCACTCCTTTGCGAGGGGGATGTGTCGGTTGTATAGCGCCCGTGTCCTCCACTGTTGGCTGGTTTCTCAAATTGGAGTGCTAGTGGCGAGAGATGATTTGATCAGCGGATCTCTGGGATCAAGTTCATTACAAGAGATGGAGCACCACCGCAGCCGCCACAGATCAACCTCATAGATAAGATGGGCCGCTTTCCCTTTCCTCTGGCTCTGCTTTTCCTTTCTTTATCTCCTCTTCCTCTAACTGTTTTACCAGCTAATTGAAGGAATAGGATGACTATAGATGGTTAACAGGTGACTAGTCTAGCAGTATACAAATTGTTACTAATTTGATTTGGGACTATCACACATCACATTTACTTAGTATGGAAACCATGTCTGCCAAAATTACAGACAAAACATGATTTCTCTGAAACAAGGTCAAAATAATTAAAACTGGCGGCCATAAAATAAACCTTCAGGGTTGTTACATTATCCAGATGGGCTGCTACACAAATTGGGCCAGTGGCTCAATGTGAAAACAAAAAGAGAGAGAGAGAGAGAGAGAGAGAGACGGTGTGAGAGAGGAGAAGAGAGAGAGCGAGCGATAGATAGATTGTGGCTGTGCGATGGTTATTGCCCCAGTGGAGCCGTCTGCCTGGTCCACTGTGGTTCTCTGTGTCTGTCCCCGTCTCCCATATCGCCGTCCTCCATGTTTATTTGTTGGTATCTTTATCATTGTTTTAATGCTGAGGCAGCGGCGGACTGTTGCTGACTGACTTTATGAGAATAATAACCTAAAAACAAAAACCTCAAAGTTCAGCTTAAAAGCTCAGACGTTAAAATCCAAATAGCTTCAAATTATTGCGAAAATTAACAGGAGGTTTGTCTGTGTTTACTCAGCAATGTTGTGTAGCTTCATTTCCTGCCTCAGAAAAATCCAAATATGCTAATTAATGAACTGAATCAACAGAAACATCCGATGAAGGAGGAGAGGCCGCTGCAGTTGCTGCTTGATTTACTGCCGTAATGTTCACTCCAGTGGCTCCAAAGCTTTTCCAACTCGTGGCCCAGTTGAAAACCTCAGCTGAACTCGTAACAACACGGAGGCCAAGCAATTGCCTTCTCAGAGCAACTTTTTATTTTAATGATAATCACTGAGCATTGAAGACTGAACTGAAAGGAGGTGAAGCGTGTAGGAAGCCCCACAGCCTCCACAGCAGCTTATCACAGTGATTGGCTTTTGCAAATGATTTGTCTGCCCACATGCAGAGACTTCACAGCATCATGGACCACAGGATGGGAACCACTGATCTCTCTCTCTATATGTAACCTATACTTATAGTTATAAGAGACTGTATTGTGTTGATGCAGCTGTGGACTGGAATATAAAAAGATCTTTCTGATTTAAAAAGAAAAAATGTATGTGTATAACATTGACAGATAAAATTATAAAATCATATAAATACAAGTTCAATCACAGTTAATTAAACCTCTGTTCACTGCATAATTCTTCTGTCTTCAGATGGGGTTTGGTGGTCAAGGCTGAGTTATTGTTTGGGGAAAAATACTGAAACATTATATAACCAACCTTATAAACAACTTTATATAACCACAGCAATCACGGATGATGAACACAGAATAGTGAAGTGATTCATCAGGATCATGGAGCCGATTTTGGTTTCTGTAAACTAGTCTCCTCCAGACCGAGTGCATCCTTTAAAAAAAAAAAAAAAAAAAAAACCTTTATTCTTTCATCTCTTCCATCTTTAATGAGCATCCTCGTTCCTGTCTCTGCCAGCCATGAGTATGACAAACAGGTGCGTACACACATACAAATACACACACACACTTCTTAATGACATCTTTTGAAGTGCAGCCCATGCAAATGGAAGGATGAGGGACTAACTGTAAGCAGCTCCTCTCAACTTTGCCTCATTGGACTTGAGATTCCCTCTCAAAGCAAGATTCAACTCTTTAATCACTTGCACCTTTTCTTTAATCTAAATAGCAAATCACAAACCTACCTTCAGCTCCCCACAACACAGCATCCATCTCGCCCTCAATCGATCACATGCTTTCAGATCTGTATATGAAGGCTTAGGTAACGAGGATGACCAGAGAGGTAATCAAGAAGACCACCGAGACACGAGGGAGAGGAGCACTAATGTGGTGGGAGCATTTCCTCGGTTACAGAAGCTTTCGTGAAAGCAGTCGGAGCAGAGATGGTTGAGCTCACACACACACACATGCACGCACGCCCACACGCACACTGGCTGCATGACATTTGGTCCATCTTGGGAACAGACTCTTGGTAACAACAATCTGTCTCACTCTCTTTTATTTGATGCTTTGTCCTCTGTCTCCCTTTCTCTCTGTGTCACATAAACACACACAGGGTGTCAGCGGTCAGGGTCAGAGGGTGACCTCTGCTCATTCAGCCATGGCTCTGGGGCTTAATCATACATACTTATTGTTTCACCCCCCTGAGCATCCATCATGACAAAAATGACAGCCTGAAAGACACAAGAGAAAAGTCTCCAGAAATAACGGCAACTTAGGAAATGCTCACTGAGAAGTAAAGGCAAGAATATGTGATGCTGTATGATTATATGTATGCTGTCTTTGTTATTATTATTTATGGGACACATGGTTGAAGTTTGATGCTGCATTTTTTATGAAAATTGAAACACCTTTTACAGATTCAGTATCATCCTGATCTGCAGTTTTGCTGACAGTTTGTTTATTTCTCTCAAGTGTTTCACTGAACCTAATGGCATCATGAATCATTTATAGTGTTGTATGTCAACACACACACACACACACACACACACACACACACACACACACTCACACATACACACATACACACATGTGGGTCCAGTTAAATTGCAAAACAGCAACGTCGTCCTGTGATTGGTTGCGCTCCTCCGGTTTTGCTCTGCGTGTTCCCAAAGCTCAATCTGAACCCTTCCTCTGACAAACACACAGAGACGCATTGATTGTCTTTCAATCACAGCTGTCACCAAACACTGACGGGTGAAGTGGACTCACCGTGAGAGGATGGGAGAGTGTGATGCTGGGTAATCATGACAAAAAAGCACAAGGTGTCAAGAAAAAGTTTTCGGAGTTTAATTAAAGCAGATCAAGTGACTCTAAGAGATACAAAAGAAAATGGCAGATCTGCTGAAACCAGTGCATGTTTACCCATCTTCTCATCTTGTAGTTGTCTGGAGTTTAGTAAAGTGTTTCCACAAGACATGAATAAAAGTCTCCAGAATACCCCTCCATCATTGAGACTTAGTGCACTTGCTGGTGTATCTGCTGCTTTTTCTTTTACACACCTCCTCTTGTCTATAGGACTGCCCTGCTGAGCAATTTATCAAGAGTGAGGGAGGAACTCATCATCATCGCCCGGGGGTCTGAGGTCACAGAGGTGAACTAGGTGGGTGGGTCGGAGGCCATTGGGCTTGACACCAAGGATCAAACACATCAGCCTGGCTGCAGAATATCATGTTCAGCTCTCCACCTTCAACACTGCAGTGCATCCTGGTTATCCTCCCAGCTGGGGTTGGCTTTCAACTGGCCGAAACTGTAGTGCAGTTGGTTTGTATTTTTGTGGTTGAGTGCGTATTTCCACTCGTGTCCACTGGTGCTGGCCACTCAACTGACACAGTGACATGCTCGTTCACTTGTGAGCAACTATTAAGTGTTATCACCACAGAATGGTGAAGCAAGCAGGGCAGCGTAAATAGAGCTGTTATCTTCCCCCAGAAGAGTACACACACACTGCGCAATCAAGTGTCCCCATTTGGTTTTCCACAAGTGACACTGACACACTCATCAATATGGAAATGATAATGAAATTATGCAAAATGTAACAAATCAATTATACAATCCAGGAAGCTGTTGAATGCACGCATCTCAAGATTTCAATGATCTTGTAAACACAAGCATAGGCCACTCTATCTCCACTCAAAGTCTCTTGACTTTCGTGGTGGGTGAAAGAACCCACAATCTAAATCAGAGAGGGTTTTGAACACTCACACGGCTTTATTTTGGAGCTGCAGCTGCACTCAACCAAAGGGAGGAGCAAGGCCACTTGGTTGTTACGCTGCCTGTGGATGGATGAATAGGCAGGAGACAAAGCCAGGTGCAAAAACTGACTGGTCACGCTTAATAACAAGGTGTAGTCCTCTGTGTTTTCACAGCCTGAAATCAGCACTGTTCTCCTCACTGTGTACAAACATTCCCTCACCCCAAAAGCATCTCACGCATGTCTGGAAAAACCCAAGACACAAAGAAAGAATGATGCAGAGTTACTGTTATTACAGGCCCTTGTGAAGCTCCCACCCATACCCCATACCCCCACCACACACACACACATACACACACAAACAGGGTGCTAAGTTCCCTGGAGAGAAATTGTCACGATAACTGGGGCGTTCATCATCACACAGCTCAAAAACTGGTTAACATCTTCACTGGCTACTCTTTATCGCTAAGCAACAGCAGAAAACCTACACACATACACACAAACTGTCCCTTTAAATGTAATGGTGCTGTGTCTAATTTGTAGAGTGTTTGACAGACACCATTTTAATTACCAAGAGCCTGGGTGAGGACTTAAGCTGACAGAAGCATATAGGGCCTCTATCATGTCAGGGAAACAGACTCAGGGCAGTCAGAAGAACATCTTCCGAGAGTGAGATGAGGCGTTGTTGCTATTATCCTCCCATTAAATCCAATGGCTATGAATAACCAGCTAATACAGTGAGTGTTCAGGTCACAGATATGCACAGAATACAAAGAATCTACTGCAAGATAGTGAAAACCAAGGCAGGCATTCTCCCCTTTCTCAGCATATTGCAACAGTTCAGCACTATGGGAGTACTGAGTAGCATGTAATGAGAATAACCATGCAGCTTTAGTCATGAAATGCCTAATTAGCCATTAGCATGCACTAAAAAGCAGCTATGAGACCGTCTCTGTCTCTCCTCCACAATCCCCCACTGAGCTGATACAATATAGCACAGACTCAGAGGATCCTCACTGTGGGGAGAGCAGTCAGCCTATCAGATGTCTGCTCGCACACTTCAGGTCCCAGCAATGAGACCGTGATAAGCTTCCTCTTTCATAGTGCTGGTCCTGCACGCCCACACAAACTGTGGCCTCCTGTTCTCTAATTTTGTGGGTTAATTAAAATGAAGCTGTCTGCTGCTTAAAAGAATTCAGCCATATGTAGTTCAGATTGTACTCATTATGCTCAGCACTTTGTATTCAAAAGAATGAGCTTCAGCTAAACATACACGGATATATAATATAAATATATGCACACAGAGTCACACTCTTGTGCGCTCGTGCTCATGCTCTTCTATTGTGATGTAGATTGCATTCCCTGTCATTAGCAATTTTCTCCTCACTGTGTTTTGGGATAATTAAGCGGCTCAATTTGGTGCCCATCTTGGCTAATGAGAGCTGATGTGCTGAGACCGTGCATGTGCAGAGAAGAATCTGTATAATTAGAAAAGACAACAGAAACTCTGCTACTGAGTCCAAACAATACCAATATCCAAGAAGAGAAGTTCTCATTTATTTCTGAACTCCCACATCCTCGGGGGAGTCAAAGGTCAAGCTGCAGCAGAGCAGCATGGAGCCGGTAGGGAGTCTTTCTCAAGGACAGTGCAACAGTGAGGATGATGGTCGAACTGAATGTGAACCATCTGGTTGTGGGACAAGCACATCTCTCTGCTCACTGTTCCACCTTTCTGCCCTCCAACATCTCAACTGGTGTGTGTAGGTTTACACTGAATACATTTGCATTCATTAGCATTGACATTTTGCGATTCTGGCGCATTGACGTGGCGTTTGGCTTGTACTGGGTGTGTGATTAGTTTATTGATGTCTGAGTTTGGAAACCACTGAGTGTGTGTTTAGTCTGTAATGACGGTGTAATTTTGCAGGAGCAGAAGCAGGCAGAGGTGCTGCAGGACTGATGCATCAGAGGTGAAAGACCCTGTCAGCACCGTCATTGATTGAACAGCATAAACAAACTGAATATGCAGACCTGCACACAGAGATCTGGACAGCAGAGCGTGATGAATGTGTGAACTAAATATCACCATAAAACCATCTGTAAAGCCGGTCACCACAGAAGACCGGCCAATAATTGTCTGGATGGATTCTTCTGAGCGAGTTAAACCAACTGAGCGCAGTCAAGCTGCAGTGTGACATCTTTCAGGACACATAACTTTTGTTAAACAGTAGCCAAGCAGAGTCAGTGCCATTCCCTTAGAGCAATGGTTTCCAACTGTGAAAAATATATAATTATGGGGATGATATGAACCCCAGTTGTGCGTTAAAAGTGGCAAAAACTAGAGTATCAAAATGATCACCTGTTTTAAGCAACAGGAAGAAGAGAATAAAGAGACATATGGTGAATCAACAAGTGACCTCTCTCCCCACACAGAGCGCTCTGAGTGAGAATATATCATTTGGCATCTATATTGTTCTGTGGTTGGATGTGGACCGCCTACATGTTCACAGTTTTCACATGGGCCATCCATCCATTGTCTATACCACTTATCTGTGCAGGGTCGCTGCTGGTGCCATGTGGGCTGTGACTTTGAAAAGGTTAGGTTCCACTGCAGTAGAGACAGGTCTCCTTGCGAGGTTCGGCGTGTTTACTTGTTGTTTTTAACGGATGAGTCATGAAGTCAGCAAACTCACTCAGTCATATCTGCTGTGCTGCAGACATGTCGAGACTTAAGTTTGCTGCTAAGAGCTGCTGGTCATATCAGATCAAGTGAAGCTGTAGCAGCAAAACTTCTAAGTGTATTAAACTGGGAAAGGAGGTGTTTTATTCTATTTTTATCTTTCCATCAATCCACCCATTAGCTATAATGCTGATAAGTGCAGGGTCATGGAGGGGCTTGACAGGTCGTCAGTCTATCACAGGGCCCACATATAAAGACAAACAACTTCACACACTTACAGTATTTTCACTCCTACAAGAGTTTAACCCATGGGGTAATTAACCTGATGTGCATGTCTTTAGACTGTGGGAGGAGGCTGGAGAATCCACACAAGGAGAACAAAAAGATGATGGCACACTACAGATGATGAAGGGACAAATAGTGATGGCCAATGCAAATTTTGGTCTATTTTCATGCCCATATCCCCAGGTTTTTGCAGGAAGTCTGAACAGGCCTCCAATTCCTACATCCCCCTAATGTCCAACCATATAAAGCCACCCAAAATGCACGTCCACGATTCCCACATTACACTCCCTCACTAAGTAAATATGACCAGCGTGCCCAGTGTAAGCCAAAGCATGTCTGTGTGCTTTCATCACCCTCATCACTGCCCATGCACATCTCATGCCCGGCCTGAATCCGCCCAATGTACCATCTGCCTTGGCAGTCAGCTGCACCAGACCAGGCCAGACCATTGCTCCAAAGAGGGGTGTGCTGATGGCGTGTGGGGTGGGTGATCCAGATGTACTTCAATCCAGCTGCAGCCTGTTGGCTATGTCACGGCGTGACGGCGTGCCCCTGGATTAATGACCCCCACCCTCTTTTCTCTGCCTGGTACTTGGGCTGCTGTCCCACTATCTGTATGGCGCCTGCCTAGCCCATTATCCATGCACGGTTTAAGTCAAAATGCCACACGCTCACTAACTGATTGATGGGGTCTTAAACAGTAGGGAGCCATTTAAACAAGGAGTGGGGGTTTGTGCGTCTTTGTATGTGTGTGTGTGTGTGTGTGTGTGTGTGTGTGTGTGTGTGTGAGTGAGACAGTTTTCTTGCAGCCTGTGTTCCCACTGCCATCTCATCTTTCCCAGCCGTCTGTATGGATTTAGATGGCTGGCCTGTGGGCCAGGCTCCATCGATTACCAACAGCCAGCCAATCACGCTGACAGACAGCCTGGTTGAGGGCACACCTTTGCTTTTAATAGTCCTGTCCGCGATGCACATGTTCATGTGGGAAGCAGAGAGCACATAGTAAAACACTGCAACAAACGCACACTGACACCCAGTAGGCAGCCACTGTAACCTTGTGTATAATGAGACAGACAAAGACGTAGACACCTCAAGCAGTCGCAGCACACAGCTCACAGACCAAAACAATGCCTGTTTTTATTTGAACCCAAGCTTCCCTATGTTTCTCTTTGTGTCTCTGCTCTACTGGTGGGTTCAGCATCAGCTTAGCAAAAAAATACTCTGAGCAGAAATGCAAATGACCTTGTCTCGTCTCAAAGCAAACACTGGGAAATTAAATTAAAGCTCCCTGCGACTTGGGGAGTGCTTTTTGCTCAGTGTTGTTGCTTGGTTGTATATATATGTATTTGCATGTGTGTGTGTGTGTGTGTGTGTGTGTGTGTGTGCACATGCAGGCTGTGAAAGACTCTCCTTTAAATCTTGTTAAGAGCCATTTCACCTCTGTATGTCTTACAATTTGGTCAAACAAAATCAAAAATGTGCATGAGCTTTTGTGTGTCTGTGTGTCTCGTTTGATTTTGTGATTTTGAGTAGCTGCGTCTCTGGTTTCTGTTTAGTGTGTGGGTGCTGTCAGTGAGTCTACTTCTTTGTCTGGTCTGCTCCATTGTCACCACCACTAATAGGAATTCACAGCTGTTTAATAATTCACACTGAGGTGGGTGTCTACAGTAAACTGTCAACAACACAAGCTCTTACTGAAATCCCATTAACTGCCAATGAATTATTCCCCTATCTGCCCTCAGCTTTTCTGTACCTACACAAACACACGCGCTGAAAACACATATGTGCATGTATCACTCTTCTTTCCACAATAATCCCAGTGGTACAGTGCTAAGCAGACTAAACCTGCAGGCCTGGTGGGGCTCTGAGGCACTTTCCATTATTAGAGTGGTGAAATGGAGACCCCTGTGACCTCTGGGATGGGGTGCTAAGCCCAAGGACATTACGATAATGGAGGTTCAATGAGGAGTAGATGCCATACTTCCCATGGTTTGCCTCTCCCAATGATTTGTTATTGGAGGTGAGCAAGTGGATGAGCAGAGTGCAGGTGGGCATCTGAGAAGAGACATTAATGTCTGATCCTATTTGCATTGCATATATGAATTTGTCATGCACATACTGAACTGTTGATTCAAGCCAATGAAATTTTGAATAAATGAATAAAATTTGTATTTGACAACTGAAATTGAATGTCATTATCATTCAATTTAATATTTATACATCAGTTCGTTCAGATTTTCTCCTGATGTAAGTGCGCCACAAATACAGAAGATTATAACAAAACCATAAACAGTCAAAAATTAACATGTTAAATAGTGACATTTAATGACAAGGTATTAAATAACAATGCATGCAGTGACAAAACAGAAGATAATTATCATCTGAATCTGTCTAGCTCATCTGTCTGGGCTCACAGATTCAGACCTTTGGTTCACTCTCACTTCAGCAAGAAGCTGGGTTTTTTTTTAGAGAAAAACCTATAAAGACCACCCACCAAACAACAGACACACACATTCAGAAACTGTCCGGTAAACTTAGTGGACCAGTGACTGTGCGATGCTTCATCCACAAAATGTCTGTGAGTGAGTGATGAAGTTACACTGTTGGTCAGCTCAGTATTGGACTTTTCCGATTGACTTTCGATTACTCTCTCAAAAATGATTTGACACACAGTTTCTACACCATCAGCAGGAAGTATGAACAGCTGATCCACAACAGTTTTCACTTACTGCTACAGTATGCCTACTCTATAGTGAGCATGACTTTTATTTACCTCAGGTGTGAAACCTCATAGGACTGCATTTTAGGCTTTCATAGTCTTTATTTTCAATTCCCTTTGTTTGACACATATAATTGGTGATACTGGTATTTTAGTTAAATGTTTTGTTTCGATTAGACTAAAACCTTTTATTATACTTCTTGACAGAGCTTTTGTTTCTGTGCTGGCATGCTGCAGTAAGCTTATTGTTTCATTTCTGTTCACTGTTACTTACAATCTTCTAGTTTCTTTAGCTTAGCAGTTACCAGCGACTTCTCTCCCCTCCCACTCCCCTTCTCAGCGTGTCTAATGTTTAGTTATTCCTCTGCCCCCCTTTTCGCCTTAAAGGTCCATGTAACAAATGTATATTATTTGTCGTAATGGAGGTGAGGTGATGCCCATTACAAGGGGCGTAGCCCTAAACCTACAGTTCACATAACCATTTGGTCATTGGAGTAGAAATAACATGATTATACAGTTGAATTTATTAAATTAAATGCTAAAAATGTACATTACTCTGAACTGACAAGCACATTAGCCTATATGACAGGCACCAAGAGTTTATCCCCCACTGGTCTGCCTCTTCTGAATTACTTTTATTCTCGATGGGAACAAAAATCCTCCAAATCCTCCCCCAACATCAATGATAATGGCACTGGCTACTCAGGTTTCATTGGTGAGGATTGATTAGGGTAGTGGTACTGTAGTAGTGGTTGTAGTGTAGTAGTCATTTTTGTATCAGTATCAGTATTAAAACAGACTGAATGTTTTAGTATTAAAAAACTGTTTTATATAAAAGAAAGAAATAGTTCTCTTGCTGTGTGTGTTAATAAGACATTGCCTGTCGTTCTGGGAGAGATGTAACCATGCTAATTTAGACGAGAAAATTGTGTATCACAGTTCGCAATATTAAAAAAAGTCCCACGACAGGAGATAAACAACAAATGTCTTATATTACACTACATCCCCTGCGCTGTGAAATATCATTATATTATACAGCCTTTTGTCAGTTTTGCAACATGACATGCATCCACACAACAGCCTCCAACGACCAGTAGGGAGTGGCTCTTTGTTTGTCTGCCTGCATTCAGCTTGTTACACATGCACACATACACACACAGTCACACATGCACGCACAGAGAAAGCTCCTCTATCAGACAGAAGACAGTCCCTATTTGTCAGTGACTGAGATTATACCTTTCATCAGCGGCAGCGCAAAGCTGATGTGAAAGCTATATGGATTTCTGTTATCAAACGTGTAACCGTTCGGATACCCCTGGTTACTCAAGCGGAAAACGGAAAATGTTTAGGGATCCCTTCATTCCCCCTTTTGATCTCTTTAAGGTAGATTAAGACACTTTAAAATCCCAGACTAGCAACACTGAACACTTTGGCAAAAACCATTCTCAGTAATTGCAAATAGGAAAGGTGCTATTAAGAGTCTGCAGCTCAGTGCAGAAATTAAATGCTTTTTATAACGTAAGAACCTGCTTCAGGAGCCAAGAAGTGTCACGTTAAGACTGTCCATTTACTGCGACTAACTGCTTCAATTGAGATAATGGAGCAGAGGTGGAGGGGCAAGTTAACAGCCACCATCACAACGTATTGCCTCCCTGCAAAGATGCCAAACTTCTTTTCTTAAGCTGATACTTAACATTTTCGGTCATGGAGGCTTTTAGTTTGTCTCATTTCAGTAGCTCCTCAAGGTCTTTACACAGTCTCTCCATTATTACTGTATTTTATAGCCAGTGCGTGAGATCCTAATTGACCTTGCAGAGCCAGGCTGCTTTAGAAAATATCATTCTACACCCTGTTATAAGGATCAGGCAGCCATGCAGTACATAACTTTACACAGGCACAGGAGCTCAAAAGCAGTCTTGGGGTTTGGAGCATTTGTATGTCCTTAGAAAAATGAACACACACTGCTTATACTATGCTTGAAATTTGGTTATCCTGCCAACCAAAGCTGCTGGAGCTGTCGAGAAGCCCACAGTTAAACTAACACAACTGCTGAACCTGCTGGCTTGCTGGAGGGTTTCAATGACCCGGTCATAGCATAACCTTTTCCTTTCTGTCACAGTTCACAAATCTCTCTGCACTCCACCCTGGGGCTGTTAGGCATTTGTCACCAATGCCGCCGTGTTACAAAAAAGCTCACTTTAGAGAAAACATGTAAAGTGTGAGCTGCTGCCCAGTCTGCAACCTCTGCTCGGTGCAGCAGCAGCAGCAGCAGCAGCAGCAGCAGCAGCAGCAGCAACACAACATTAGCAACCATCTTTATTAGTGCTATTAGTGTGCGAGGCATGTTTTTCATAACCAGGCCGTGTTAATGTGAGGTTAGATTGATGATGATGATGTTCGGCATGGAGATTTTGCATCTGATTTGCAGAGGTTGACAATGAAGTCTTCATTTCCATGATGAAAATGAATCCTTAGTGCCTCTTTGATGAGCTGTTGACAAAAGAGAAAACAACAAGTGCCTCGACTTCCACAGATAAATAATGGAGAGCAGAAAATGAGCCAGTCCAATAAATGACTCCATCAGCACTTTTTTTTTTCTTTCTTTCTTGGTTTTCTACTTTGGCAAATTGTAACAAATCTAACAGAAGTTTCAAGGCTCCCTCTTACAGCCAAAACTATTCAGCCTAAAGCTTTCTGTCAAAGAAGACAAAGCCTCGTCTCTCATCCACACATATCCTTACGCCGCCCTCCTCAGCTCTGAGCAGCCTACCTTCTAGCTTTATTGCCAGAGAGCAACTCTGGCTAGATGAGATCCCCACACAGCTTAACATCTGGGCGCTTTGCTGCTGATGCCCTCATAAATAAAAGATAACTCCTGCCTACCGCGCACAGTCGCACTGGTATAAATCATGTATATGGATTTTCACTTGGCTTTCACTCTCTCTTTCTCTTACAGTCTCTCAACCCCCTTCCTTCATCCTTCCCCCTTTTCCATAATTCTTCCTCTCTTCCCCTCTCCTTCTCTTTGTCTTTACATCCCAGCGTGAAATCCACAACACAAAAGGAAGATGGCAGGTAATTAGAAGCTTCATGACGGTGGGAAGAGAAGCCCCTTTGTCCTGGTCCACCTCTAATTCAAAAATCATCATGGCTCAGTCTGCGTCTGCGGCCAGGACGCCTCAGGACCGCTGTTTGCACCTCAGGTAGTTGTCAAAGCTTGAACATTTTTGCCAGTCCTCCAAAAATAAAGTTTGAAACAACATTAAAACAAATGTGGACAGATGGTCCAACACGTGAACCTATCAGCTTTGAGTGTTTTCACCTTGAAGATTCATCAAGGTGGAAACAATGACAGATCAAATACTCACTTTGTTCATTGCAACAAAAGGCTCAATACTTTTTTCCACTATAGATGACTGATTTTAGATCATTTAACTTTTTACCATCCACTGCTCTACTGGGTAGTAAAACCTTAATGGACTGCTGGTGCATTGAAAGGTTGCATAGGCTACAGTCTACATGTAGCAATATTAGGACTATACTGAAGCATGCAACATGTTGTGTTACTAAATGTAGGCTACTGTTGTCATTTCAATCTGGTGAGGTTACTTTCTGCTTTAAAAGGAAGTTGTTTTTAGAAATTCAAACTTTGATACACCGCTTCTTTTAGCATATGTTCTCAGACACTTAGCAGCTAGCTGATGACACACACACTCATCATTTATTCATCAGATGTTTGCAACTCACTCAAAACAATATTTTCTGCCTACATCTCTCATCTGTTATTTTGCACACTGTAGTTTTTGCTAAACAATATGGATATTTATCTCTTTGTAAGATATGTGTTTGTGTTTGTGTTTGTGTTTGTGTTTTTCTTTCCTTCTTTCCAACCTCTGATGTTGGGGAACTTTCCATAAGAGATCAATAAAGGTTTTATCTATCTATTTCATTCTCTTTGTATCTTTTTTAGCAGAGAAAGGGGAAGACGTTTCCCAGATATATATCAGTACAACTCTAATTTAATGCTAACAGTAGGCCTACTCTCTCTGATTCCTGTGTTGGCTACATAAACTGGCTTTAGCTTTTTGTTAGCAAGTGCACTTGTCCATATCTTGATAAGTTGTGTTAACAGCATGTTTTTAGCACTTTCCTCAGTTCTTTTAGGCTGTAAAAGAAAGTATAGGCACCAATGTGCAGTGGAAGTTGAATTGTGCTTAGTTGTTTAATACTGTAGAACAAACATAATGAAAGTGACAAATGAAAAACGATTTTTTTTCTTTTTCAAAAAGCATTGAATAGCGGCTTTCAATACACTGTGGTTGTACTATGTGATCCACACAATCTCAAAAATGTGAGAAATGAAAGTAAGTGGTAAGTGAGTGTTGAAGCTACAGTACATGCTGTTTTGAACCCTTTTGAGAAAAAAACTAATTTGCACAAGAGAGGAAGATTTCAGGAAGCAATATTTTTCAGGGCTCAGGGTCTAAGAGCAGAAGACGTCACGTCAGGACATATTACTTGTCCGTTTCAAAATGGATTTGTAATATTCAATTACAAAGATGAGCTATTGTGAAAATGAGGTATGAGCAATGTGGCCTTGCCAATAATAACATCGCTTTATTAATGTACAATGCTTTATTGATGCCTGAGGGGAAATTCAACCCAAAGCCCCCCACCCCCGACACACACACACATCATATTCTCGTAGTAATGGAGGCATATACAGTAGGCTATATGTGGTCGCGAAGGCACAAAACATATAAAGGAAAACTATGAATGACAGTAAGATTCAGTTAACGCAAGAGATAAATGGCAGGAGCGGAGGGGTCCTGGCTGATCAGTAGACTGGCTGGAAGACACAACCACGGACAACTTTCTGTCTCAGGGTCTGTTAGACAAGTGAGTGTGCGGCCTGGTTGCTGGTTAACAGTCCAGTGATTGGCTGATATATTTAATCCCCAAGGACAGGAAGCCCAAATCAGCTTCAAACCAAAGAAACCTAATTATGTCAAGTCTCCTCTGGCTGATGATAAAGGATAATTACTTTTTTATTCCCCTCACTAAGGCCGAATACGTTCTCTAAGATGTGGCGACGTAACCTTTAACGAACACAATGTGATTGATGAGGCGACTCATTTCCCCCTTCCAAATGATTACCAATCAGTTTCCCCCCCTCCTTGCATATACACACAAATAATCCAACGCTACCATCAAATGGTTACAAACAAGTTTCAAAAAAGGAAAGCATCTCATTTTAAGACTTTCATTACTCATATCGTCTGATACTTTCATCTCCAGTGTGTGGAGAGACAGAATACAATTAAAGAGGAAAGAGAGGGGGCTCTGCTTTATCTGTTCCAGGAATGAGACACATTCACATCCACAATGACCGTTTCTGACACCAGTGTCAGGCACAGACAGTACGCTGCTATATGATATCTATCTGTCTTGGGTGGAGAGACACTCGGACACTGGGAGCCAGTGATGAATGAGACATCGCCCTGTGTCTGATACATATTTCTCATTTCCACAGCAAACAATACAGACATCTAAAATGAATATTGCCTGCTTAAGGAGCACAGGCAACACAACTCAACTAGCGTCCAGGAGGAAATAGACACTTTGTGCATGAGGAAACTGCTCTAATTCCTCACACATATTGCAAATCATGGGTCAGGGTTTGACCCAGTTTGGGTCAATGCAGCGGACTGTTACACCCATGGGTAGAAAACCTTTGGACACCGATCACTGCTGTGACAATGGGTGGTTTTGACCCAGTTTAAGTGTTTATTTATCATCCAATAATATGTTGCAAATACAGGCTGTGATGATTTGATGAAAATTAAAATTAGTTTTTTCCTGTCTTACTTAGTAAAATTAATATCTTTGATTTCTGAACTATTGTTTAGAATTAACATAAGACATTTGAAGACATTGGACTTGGACTTAAATAAATGTTTTATGATGTATTATGCACCAAACAAAGTGATCAAATTTATAAAGAAAATAATTGGCAGATTAGTGCATAAACGCTCGTCTTAGCTTTTTGACAGGTGACCCACTGGTTTACTACTGGATAACCCAGTTCATCTTGACCCAAACTGAATCAATTTTGACCCAGTAATTTTCAGTTTTCAGTGAACGTTCATGAACTTGTAGCAGCATTCACCCTCGGAGAGATTACCTTCCTGACCTCCTTACATTTCAAATCTTCATTTCGGCTTAAGGAACCCTATTAACTCCGACGTCCAGTTTGACAGTAAATGAAATGAGACAGCTCCCCCTCACCCTAACATCTTGTGCGGATTCCTATGAGACTACAGAGCAAGTGTACAGTACAGTACACTGTAAAGAATTGACTGTAGAATTTACAGTAAATACCTGGCAAAAAAGTTGCCAGCTAATTCTTGTAAAATCGCCGTTTATTACTGTAAAAATATATTACAACACATTACTGTAAATATTTTACAGGTTTTTGCTGTATATAAATTACAGTAACTTACTGTTTTCTTTTTTTTAGAAAACAGCAATTCAATGTAATCTAGTTTACAACTTTTTCTTGTATTCTAATAAATTACAGTAATTACCTGGCAACTAAAGTTGCCAGTAAATACCTGTAAATAAATAATACAATATGTTGTTGTAAAATGTTTTTACAGTTAATATTGGTTTTTACATTAGCTGCTTTGCAAATTACAGTATGCAGATTGTGAATGAAACAAATAATAACACAAGTGTCAGAGCTGCTACAAAATACTTTTATTAAAACTTACAGCATTTTTTTTAACAGATGTGCAAAAGATACATGTACAGTAACATGAAGAACAATGAAAGGGATAATTCAACATTTTGTCAAATTGACCCATTGCCATAATCCGTATAGTTATAGCAGTAGGTTAATTGCCTTTATTCTTCAGTAAAAGCTGTTTTTAGATCAGTGCAGCAGAGACGTGAGCTGCTCATCTACCGTTATGGAGTAATGGAATTTCTTGGTTTCTCTCATCAAACTCATCAAATACACAATTCAACAACTCCACAACGCTCTGGTGGACAAGTTGTGACCTACACATTCACCACGCTATGAGATAATAATGTGATGTTACGAGACAGTTGTTTTCAAGGTAAATTCATGCAAAACTGCTTATGCGCTTCCCTGTCAGGAGCAGTTTTTCAGCGAGCAGTCGCTCTCTTTGCCTCAAAAACAACTCTGTCTCATAACGTCACATTATTATCTCATAGCGTGGTGAATGTGCTGCTCACAACTTGTCCACAAGAGCATTTTGAAGTTGTTGGATTGTGTATTTGATGAGTTTGATGAGGGAAACCAAGAAATCCCATGAGCCTCCATAGCGTAGCTCTGAGCAGCTCACGTCTCTGCTCCTCCGATCTCAAAACACTTTGCACCAACAAATAAAGGCAATTAACCTACTGGTATGACTATTGGGATTATGGCAATGGGCCAATTTGCCAAAATATTGAACTATCCCTTAAACAATAAAAGAACATCATCAAAAAATGGAGTTTACTTGAGGTAACTTGGATACAAACTGAATCCCAAATAAACTTTCACTGCAACAGACTGCATAGTCAAATGAAAAAAATATTTTCACCTGAAAATCCCCTTCACCTCTGTGTTTTACTTCAGGTCTTCAGTGGTGGCACTCACTGCATGTGGCTTCCCTTGGCATCCCTCCACCTGTAGCTAAAAGATGCACAAGTTGCAAAACACAAATGCTGAATTAGCCTCACAGTCATTCACACATTGACTCATGAAGTCCATTAACTCTTTCGCGACCATTGACGAGTTAACTCGTCACAGCCTGCCGAACGTTCACGACCATTGACGAGCAAACTCGTCAAAACCGTTTTTTTACAGATTACGATAATAGACACTCTGAGGTACCCTGTGTGTGAATATGGTAGTCCTCTGATATGTAAAACTGTTTTAAACTAAAATCAAAACACAATGTTTTTTATAAACTGTGTGATCTTGGTTTTGTTTGAGTAATCGTTCTCCTTGAATGCTGCTCTGGGGACAGCGTGCAGCGCTGTGCGGCTGTCGGCTACAGTGTTGCGACTTTCTCGCTGAATCTGGCGACTTTCCAAACCCTCTTTTGACAAAAGCGACCGACGACAAATGTGGCGACTTTTACCGGTGCTGTTACAAACGTTTATGGTTTGGAGACTCGGATCTGAAAGCCCGTTATCACAGCTGTTTTCACGGTGCAGCGGAGCGGGCGCTCTGCAGCGGGGGCTGTGACCGGCCGCCCCCGCCACACAGCACTCATCGCCGGCCAGTCACACAGCAGTGTCCCGGAGCTGCTGCGCTGCAGCCAGAGACCCACACCGCTGCACCGCTGCTCTCCAGGCTGCCACACCCCCCAGATATGCCTACAAATATATTTATTTAGCCGTAGAAATGATTTGGGAGACATGCCACACTGCAGAGTAGCGGTAAAATGAGCAGATTGCCACTTGACACAAAAGTGCGTTTTTCTCTGAAACTAGAGCGGGAGCTCCGTTTTTGGAGAAACCCAGCTCTCTTCTTCTACTTCGTCCTCACGAACGAAACGGCGGAAAAACTCGCCGTTTTTTCGTGGAGCACGTTGTAAAGTCACTCTTCAATCACGTGAAGACCGTTTGTTTCTAGGTGACGTACAGAGTTCGGTTCGACGTGAGATAAAAGGTAAACAAATAGCCAAAAACATGTGGTCCTGAGCGGATGTGCTGAGGAATTAGTGTGGTCGCGAAAGAGTTAAAGCAGGTGACAATGGAGCAAGAAAACCTATGCCAGAGTGTACACTATGTCAGCGTTGTAAATTATCACCTACCAGTGGCTGGTAAAATCTGAGCATTCACTAGCCATTTACAGGTGGACAAAAAAGTTCATTTTGCACTGTGTGTGTGTGTCTGACTGACAGAGAATGTCACTATTTTATCGAAGAGTTAAAATATTTACCCTGTGAAATGACATAGCATACTGCTTGGATATTGTAGATCTAGTGTCACCTTTTTTCACATGATGTTAGAGTACACTGCCATAAACTGTCTGGTAAAACAAATGAGTGGCTGGTAGACAAAGGTCAATTTATTGTTTTTATTTATTTTCTAAATGAGATTACTGGCTGTAACAAACCCAGGGGGACAAACATTATGTGGCAGTACATGAAACACATTGTAACTTGCATCCAAAGAAAAGAAACCTTATGCATTGTGTGTTTTCATGTTGCTTTGTCACAAAAACTGTAAATTGTAGGAAATGTTTTTACCTCAAAATGTCCTTCAATAGTGTTTGGTCACTGAGGGCTTCAGTGGTGGTGCTCACTGTGTGTGGATCCATCCAGCTCTGTAACAATATGATGCACAAACTGCAAAACACAAGACAAAGGATTTTATTTACAAATTGTTTCACTGCAATAAAGAACATGCACATTACTATTACACTTTTCTTACCACTTAGCAATAATAAGAACTTCTGTTCATACAGAAAATAAACATTTGTCTACATTGTCTAAATTAAATTTATTTAGCTTAGCTGCTAGTTAACTTAGCAGCTAGTTAGCTCCTCTGGCTCAGTGTCCAGAGGTGGCAAAAGTACTCTCTTACTTTCTACTTACGTCAAAGTACAGGTACTTGTGTAAAAAAGACTCTGATAAAACTTGAAGTAACGTTACTGAAAGTTAACCGAATACAACTTTCTCTGCCGACATCAACGTTAGCTGTAATGCTACCTTCACTGGCTTGTGTTAGCCTGTTTATCGGAGAAAAAAATACGATGTGAAGACGATGCAGACTGTCCTCGTATTAAATGCTAAATCTGTTTTAGCTATAGTTATTGGAAATTACCGTCACTGAAACAAACATTACTCACCAATCCGCTGACTTCTTAGCCTTGCTCTGGTGACAGGCTCCTCCATTGCTCCTCTCCTCTCTTCTCCTCTCGGAGGCTCTAACTGCCGAAATTCGAATATTAACAGTATTTACCTGTAATACACATAATCTACAGGCCAGAACACACTTGCTGTAAATTTTACAATATGTAACCGCAGAGTTATGCAGCAGGTTACTGTAATTAGTTTTGACCCATGATGCATTGCGGTATACAGTTAAAAATTGTAAAATGACAAAACAAGAAGATACTGTAAAATTTTACTGTAATTTTTACAGCAATTTGTTACAGTGTACATGTCCATATCTGCTGTTTGCGCCTCAGCCGTGACACTTGACAAATGTTGTGCTTCCCTCTAAACCTGGTTACTAGTCGGTTATCCAATGACAGCAGCTATTCGCTGTTTAATACCACCAAAATCCGATTATGTTTTTCGGGGGTGCATTCGGCAGCCGACAGAGATGGATGGATACTATAAAATAAGGCATTGGCCGTGTAGAACATTTTTTAAAAGGTTAGGAAAGACATAAAAATAGCAAGACTCAAGGATATCTGTGGTTAAATATCCCAGCACCCAAGGTCAGACAAGTCAAGGTGGAAGAGATGATACAGGCAGAGTGTCAGTACTTCATCCTGAGACGCCACCAACCATCTTGGGAGACAGAGACTCTTATATGATGGATCTAAATCTTCCTTTTATCAGTGTGTGGTGGTGGTGGTCATTGTAAATTATGACCACCGAGAAGAAAAGGAAAGAGAAAAGGACAAAAAGACAGAGAGGAAGAGGCAGACTGATAGCAGGAGGGACGTTTGTTTACAGTAGAAAAAATATCATCAACTGAATCTGTGTATCTGAGTAGTTTGATCTGTGCAGGACAGATGACAAGGTCATTAACCAAAGTCCCCCAACGGTAAGTCTGGCTCCAGGTGGCTTAGTGAGCTATGAAAACACCGCAGTAAACACAGATTTCTACCAGGAATCAATACAAGGTAATCAAAAGCTAATCGTGACCCAGGACCGAGGGGTGTTAGCACTGAGGTGTGTTCAACAGATTCATTCATTTACCAGTTGTTTAGTGTGAATATTACAGCGCCACACATTCAGCTGAGACGGTATCAGATTCTCAGAGGCACCAGTCAACTCTTTCAACTGTATGTTTGCCAACACAGTTCGCTCTCTGCTGGGAAAAAAAACTCCAATCCAATAATCACATTCCTGCTGTTGTTTATAGTCTTACAGCCGGTCTCGGTTTCTGGAAGGGTCCATTCAGAGAACGGGGACCTTTCTACCTTGTCCTGAAAGGCTTCAAACCAGCGCCTCCGCTTCTCAATGGCTGAGAACAGTCCAACCCAGGCTTTCTCTGAGTAACACAATTAGCCATGGAGCGCCCAGGCCCGTCCTCCCTCACATTCAGCCTCTGTTTGATGGCCAGCCAGCCCCATGACTTTATCCACACACAGTATCAACCTATTGCCATGCAAAACAGCAGCTATACTTCTCCTCCAGTCCTGCGCCACCTCACATGGCACCCTAAAAGAGGTCCCCCTCTTTAGCCCTGCTTTGTCCCACAGCTACTAATGCGTGTAATTTTTGTGCAAATGAGGAACGGGGACTGTGGGCAAACACACCTCTTTCAGTTTGAGCTATTATAGGATTTGGCCCATATGGTGGGAGGAAGATTTGTAATTGTGGCTCACTGGGGAAACAGTGGGAAAGCAGTATGGGAGGGCTGATGGGGTTTGTGGAGCTTAGTTTAAAATAGCAAACCCAAGAAAAACAAGAATTCACGGTGCACAACTCAGGAAAGCGCTGCAAGAGTTTGTTTTCATGGAAATGTTTGTCAAGAATGCAAATGACTCAAAACCCCAGAATAAGGGCATGTGATGGGGAAACACTTCAATCTCTATACATAATATAAATATATAGCCATATAGTTTAAGACTTGGGCCCTCAAGTAGTCTGCAAATTAAAGAAGTATTTCAGATTGTCCTTTGTTCTCATAAAACTTCCACACATGATTCAAAGCGTTATTTCAGGCTCAGCCGCAAAGTGAGAGAGGACCGGAGTACAAAGCCGGCATTCCTTCAGTGAGAGGCTGAGACAGTTTTATATGATTAAAATTGACTGGCACATGGCTCTGGCCTCCACACCCACCCATAACAGATATTGAAGACCCCCTTGGGAGGGCAGTCAGCCAGAGGCCTCCCTCAGTGAACGAGACAGGTTTGTAAAAAAGCATGAGGTTGCCGCCACAATCAATTCACTTCCATTCAGCTCATGCGTGTGTGCGTGTGTGTGTGTTTCTGTCCTCGTACCATGGCACCAGTCAACAACTCCAATTCCAATAGCGCCTTAAAAACCACTCAGGCCCCCCTCGACACACCTCCCACCCCCTCCTCGAGTGGCATGGAGATAAATATTTATCACATCACAAGAACAAGAGGAAGACGGACAGAGGAAGGCAGAGCCATATAGGAAAACAGAGACAGGGAGAGAGGGAAAGACAGAGACACTTGTGGTTCGGAGGACAACAGCTTCCTACTTGGCAAAGGGCAGCAGCTGATGGGAATGGGAAAGGCTATAAAAAAAAACAATAAAGAAAAAGCAAAGGAGTTGTGAGGGACTGGAGGGGAATGGAAATAGTAGCTTCAGCCTCAAAATGAACCCAGGGTGGCATGCACCCATCTGGGCGACATGCCACTCTGGTCAACCTCCCCTCACTGCTTCCCTGGAAAAACAGAGTGTTTTTCTGTGTTTTGCTCACAATGATTTGTGCAATTTCACGACTCACACTCCACTCACCTCCTCCTTCAAATCCAAAAGAGAAATTCAAATAGTTTCTTCCAAGGAGGCAATAATAACACACTAACTGCTGTAGAGGAAGGAGTGGTATGTATGTATATATAAATAGCACACACACACACACACACACACACACACCATAGTAATACTCAAGGTTATTGTAAATGTTGAGGATTTATGGGTGAGAAATCCATTTAGGATTCAATCAGAGAGGAGGGTCCTCTGAAACAGACCATGGAAGCACCACAGGACACACTTACAGTCGCCATAAAAGAGATTTCCCTGGATGGAGCTGAAGAATCGAACGTTGGAGTCTTCTCTCTCCTATCAGCAGGAGCACACATTGCCAACACAGGCCAGCAGTCTTCACCTTTAACCCCAGAGAGGCTGAAAGGTTGTGTGGTAGTGACCTGCTCATGGTAAGCAGGTCGGAGAATAACATTTTATTCAATATAATCAACTTCTCCAAATGAAAACAATATCAATCATCGACCAAGTTTTTAATTTTTAATCAAGTAAATATACCAATGATGTGACGAAATGGTGCTTTTTCTTTCTTTGCTGTCATTTGTTAATTTTTTTTACAAGAAATTCAAATAGTTCTCATATTTTCCAAATATTTATTTCATTTATTTTTCTGGCATTTAATATGGCACAAGCCCTTGTAAACAAAGAAATCGAACTGACCAGACTTATATACTGTTACAGGTATCAGTAAGCCTGTGTGGGTTTTTAAAAATGAATGAGGCAGGCAAGGTCTAATGAGAAGATTTTATTGACTCATGCCAGGATACCTCAGCTTCTACTGCTTAACCAGACACAAACCTGACTCCACAATAAATGTCTCATATCACCATCTGGTTTGATGAATTGCTAACATTGTGTTTCCCTGTCCCTTCAGGATCTAAATGAACTTTTATGTTAATAGACAATCCTCCTTTTCTGTCTTTAATAGGGGTTTTAACAATGCAAGAGTAATCCATACAATTCTGTTAATTTGCATCGTGCGAATCATAGCCCGAGGTTTTTCTTTTGCACACATTTCTTCACACTCTTTCCCCAGTTGTATCTACAAGTCTGTGGTGGCTGTACATAAAACCATTATCTCTTGCATTTGATCCACCTCAATCTTTTCTCAATATTATATTTCCTAATCAGGAAAGGTGCAGGGGAGGGCAGAGCCTTCCCTCGAGTCTTTCTCCTGACTTGATTTCTTCCCTTTGCCATCATCTTTCCTCCATCCACAGCTTCGCAACCTCTCTGTTATGTTCCCTGCACATCTGTCTCACTTTCCTCTCTCCTTTGACTCTCTATTTGTCTGCTTCCTGCTCTTCCTGAACAACAGTCATCCATCTTTTTGTATCTGTCTAGATCGCTTCTCTTTCACACCCACTTCCTGTGTCTCTGTCTCCCTCTCTCTCTCTTTCTTTCAGGCGCAGCCGGCTGCAACACAACAGTAAAGGACGATTTTCCAAGAAGTCATAAATCCCAGAAAAAAAAGCAGCGCAGGAGGTAACACCAGTACCGGGAAAGACAGAGTGATTTGGAGAGAGGGAAAAGCAATGCAGAGGAGAGGGGAAAACCCTAAAGTTCAATTTGCAGTAATTCTGTTATCTGAGGCAGGCAGGGCTGGGTCACAGCTTCAGATTCAATGGGTCCCCTGCAACAGCCATTTAATGTATTTATAGTCAGTTATTACCTCTCTATATAGTTGTTTCCATTGATGGTGTCCACTCGTTTTGCATTAGTTTCACACAAAAGAGGTTCACAACAAACAATAATAATGTAATCCAGCCTGAATGGATCTGATGATCACTTTCTACTCTTCACTCCACCTGATCAATACAAACGCATTTTATTACAATAACAAAAACATCCTACTGCTGCTGCTTCACAATAGGGGGCTTTTATTGTGAAGAAGCCATTGGAAATTTGATATATTTGTCACTGCATTTGCACATAGCTGCAAAAGATTTTTATTTTGGGGCTCTTTTTTTTTTTTTTTTTTTTTACAGTGGAGCAGTTCTGGATATGTAGGGAGTGACAGAGCTGGTGTGAACTGACACAGTGAGCTGTTAGATGAAGATCTGCAGGCAACAGGCTGCTGCACGGCTTGCAACTTCTCAGTGCGGCAACTCCTCACTGCCTCCTCCTGTTGTGTCCCAGCTCCACACAGACTCACTGCTCCACACAATATTGTGCACAATGAAATCAGATGGAAGAATGACTGTTGTTGTCAAGCAGGACAATACTGACTGACAAAACACAGACGGTTCGGCTGCAAATGTACAAACACACACATTTGGTTGCTTTTTTGTCGCAGGTGAAGGTGTGTCCGCTGCTAAAATGCATTCGTTGTGTTGCCGTTACCATGGTAACCACGGATGTTGTCAATCAGGAGTGAAGTGTTGAGGACTGCAGTTTTTAAGGGAGTATTGTAACTAGATAGATTAGGGAGTCTGGGAGGATTAGACCTTATAATAAGCTGCTTCACGGCACAAAGGGCTCCTCGACAGTGTCTTCTATATTCTGTCCTTACTCTATTATGCAAGGTTAAAAAAAATTCTGTCTGAGATAACCCCTAACTGTCATCACTATGACTTTTTCTCTGACTTGACAGAGCTCCTCCAGAGCTTTTAACTGGCTGGAGTACTATTCTTCTGAATGATACATTTATTTTGGCGTGTTAAATTGGTGTCATTCCCCTTTTCACTTGGCAGTGCAGCACCTTTTGTCCTCACACAGGTATGACAATGAATGAAAGCGATGACGGAGAGCAGCTGCGGGTTCTTTGACACACAGATGTCACCGTTGTCTTCAAGGTGCTCACTGAGCGGCTGAAAATGTGTTTCCAACCCGCTTCTGAACTGCACTCGTCCCGGAGACCGTTTCAGCCTTCAACGAGCCAGGCAGCGCAACACAAAGGTGTGACCTTCAATTATTCCCCTCCACATTCAAATTAACCGTCTTTAGCAGGAGAGACAGAGTGTTAGAGACAGAGGCGGGGGAGAGAGAGAGAGAGAGAAAGGATAAATAGAAATACACGAACACAAGTACAAAGTCAAACATAAATAAGCTTAATGTCTTTATACTTACCACACAAGCTTTAATGATCCCAGACTAACACCACTTTACATATGAACCAGCAGGTTGTAATTACAGGAGAGTCAGAGCTGTTAAGTAAACAAATTAATAATTGATGTGTGTACTGTCAGTATTTCAAAATGTATCACTATCAGTGGATGCCATATTTCGAAATTCTTCTTTTAAAAAGTGTGCATCTGCATTTTGAGATACAAAGCCAGCCTCTGCAACCACAAGTAACATCCTCACTTTGTTTTAAGGAGGGAGAGAGGAGGGAGGGGGGAGGGGGAGGGGGGTCATGGGGGTCTTAGGGGAAGCCTGGGGGTAAAGAACAGATATCGTCCATCGGGCTCGACTGGCCGGGGCAATGTGTTGTAAAAACAGCCCACTGTGGAGCATGGATTATTGAAATCTTCTCAGGCAGGGCTGTTTTAAATGGGAAAGGGAGTGGTGGTGGTGCTGATGCTGCGTGTGTGTGCACCGACGAGTGTGTGTTTGAGTGTGTGTCCCTCCCTGTGCTCACGAGTCACGGACAAGCATGAGCGCTGCTGTTGATGACACCTCCATGAATGAGTAAATCTGCTGCTTTCCCCTCCTCACACCATTGCTACTATAGTTTTACTAGGAAGTGGAGGGCTAACAGCTGCTGCACTTCTCTCTCAAACACACACACACACTTACACACACGCAGACAGACACACACACATACACACACACAGTGGCGTGGGGGCTGAAGAAGCTGAAAATGAGGGTGTGCAAGCTGTGACGGTGAACATTAATGGGGACAGCAGCTGTGGAATTAATGTGGCACATCTGGGAGGACGGAGCAGAGAAGAGACAGCAGCTCTGAGAGGGTGTGATGAGGAGGCGATACAAGTAGACAGACAGGAGAGAGAGGGAGAGCTAGAGAGCTAGAGAGAGAGGGAGGGAGGATGTTTGACTTGATTTTCAATAAGCCTCTCCCATCAGTCTCACTCAGTGTCTCAATGGTATCCCAGCATCTGGCTGAAGAAATAGATTTTTAAGACCCTCGTGTCCTTGAGTCACCTGTTACAACATCTTCATCTATGACTAAGGAAAGTGAACTTTACCAACAAGCTCATTCACTTAAACACACCCCCATTATAACTCGCCCTCTCTGACCTCGTGGTTACACAGCATTTTGCTAATGCACTCACTGATTCCTTGCCTGCAGTAATTGAAGCGGTGCAAAAAGCCTTGGCCGTGTTGACTATGACCACGAGGAGATGTAGCAGCAGCAGCAGCAGCAGCATTTCCACAATAAATAGGGCAAGCGCTCATAAGAAAATGCAGAGCCTGTGGATATTTCAAGAGAGCAATTTGACTGAGAGGATATAGGCCTAGGGAGTCAATTTTTCAGCAGGAAGAAGTTGTTCTGCTTGAAGATAACCAGTGGATGGCTGCTGCTTGGACTGCAGATAAAGAAGTTACGGTTTATATGTGATTACATAGGTGAAACAGACTCATAACCAGTTTCTTCTTCCTTCTACAAAAGGAGCAGCTTCAAGGCAAGACCTCTCTCTCTATCCCCCTATTCAAGTGCTATCGTGGGAGCTCCATCAAACAGGCAGCCAGAGGGCATCCTTAAAAGTCTCCTCAGCCTCCCACCTCTCTGCCTCTCCTCTGCGCTGCTTGTGTCTTGGTTTTAACACCTTCATTGAGGGCCCTCAAAAGCAAGAGCATGCAGTCTCTCCACCTGCCTAGAATAGACATCTCTGCAAGGTTTTACTTGGCGCTTAAAGACACGCATCCAACCACACAGACAGGCTTCAACAGCCCACTGTGTGGAAGAACAAGGGAAGAGCTGCCTGGCTGTCGGTCGGACCCCGCATGATTCCTATGAGCCAGCTAAGACAATCCTATGTTATCAGAAGTGCTCTGTAATGAGCCATCATGGTCCTGGAGATCCACTTCACCTTTATAGCTCAGAATATCACTTGGAGAGACGAGAGAGAGAGAGGCAGAGAGAAATGGACAGAGGGGCAGCTGTGGATTTCAGTGAGGAGAGAAAACCCATAAAATAAACTGCCACCACTCTCTGGATACCCTTCAGCACAACACATACGACCTGATGTTGTTCATCAGCACCACGATGGATGAAATAAGCCTCTTTATTGGATGCTCACAAACGCTCAGTATTCATCTCAGCGCCCTCTGTACTCATTATGTTTCCACTCGGAGGATGAACACGGTTGATAAGGAAAAAAAATAACTAGACACACTAGACAGTTTATACGCACAGTAAATGTCTGGCTTTGCTGCTAAACAAGGTCCGTCAGGTTGAAGAATGATGCCCACTGCCATTGTCTGCAGTGCATGGTAATATTTTAGTGTCACACTGAAGTCACCAGCCAGTCTCACATCTCAAGAGCAACATAGAGCATTTAACCCTAAAACGTGAAGGGGCTACAAATGTCCTCACCGTGCAACATTAAGTTGATCAAAGGGCTGAATTTCCAGAACCTCGGGGTATGTCTTTAAGATGAACATGGAGGAGGTGGAGGAGCTGGGGGATTCACTCAGATTAAGACTTTGATGCTCTGACACTTTCCTATTTCCTATTAGAAAGAAATATTAGCACTAACTATCAGCTGAATTAGGACCTCTATCTGCAAGGCACAACTGGGATGAACCTTACTAATATTCTTAGATCTTTTCTTTAATTGGTTGATTAATAGTCTGTCACGCACAGCCCCATGCGACGAGTGACCATGGAGGAACGGGGTGACGTTAGCAGTAAAACATCCCTCACACAGAGCTGAGGATAGAAATGGATGATCTCTCTCTCCTTCTCTCTCCTTCTCTCTCTCTCTCTCTCCCTCCATCTCTCTCTCCATCTCTCACTCTCTTTTTCTCAGATATATTGCACCATCAATTCCCCCGCAGCGGAAGCCACAGTACGAAGATGAATAAATTAATCTGGAATAAATGGCCTCCTGCTTGACACATAATCACAGATTAGACCGGGTCGGCTGGGAGTGATGGGTGACGAGGGATGAGAGAGGAGGAGGGGGTGTGTGTGTGAGGGGGGGTCACCCACATTAACCCCCTGTAAAGCACAGGAGACTACAGGCACGGCTTTAACCAGAGACAGGCAGGAGATGGAGGACAGAGCGGCGGCGAGGTGATTTAAGCAGACCTGTAGGCTCGTCCCTCGAGTGTGATTTAAACTGTGGTAGATGGCAGCTAATGATGTCACTAATGAAGGAGTTCATTACTGGGTCAGCCCCTTGGACCCAGCCTTGCTAACTCGGGGCTCTGTTATTAAGAATCATCACATTGACATAGCTGCATAACTCTTCTTAAATGCTCTAAATACTTCATAATTTATTTTTTCATACATACTTATTTCATTTTTTTTATATATATATATTTACCTTTTATTTTGCCTTTTTTGTTTGAGATGAAAAAAATCCTAATTTAAAGGTCCTATAATGTATGAAGTGACGTCTCCTTGTATGTTTTGATTATAAAGCAGGTCATTTTCTGTTATATATTAATACAATGAAAGTATCAAAGCCTTTGTCCTCAGAGAAATGCACACAGTTGTATATAGAAACGGAGCCTTACAACAGGCTCTCACAGCTTCTGTAACTTTGTGATGTCACAACAAAGCAGTCACCACTTTCAGCAATGCTCCACCCACCTGGACCCACCACCCACACTTACTGAATTTGAGAGGAGATTTAATAAAAAAAAAACATTGAACTGGTGATGGTTTTTAATATATAAAACATGTATTAATACATAACCTCTCATGGATACCAACACTTCAACTTCATCACTGACTTTCACAGCTTTCCATTATGCTAGCTCTTCACCCATTCAATGTCTTCGTAGAAACTACACTGTATTTATTTTCATACTCAAGATAAACTGTTCTTCAGCATGTTTCTGTCAAACCTGGCAGTTTGTCTCAGGTATATTTTTTTGTCTCTTAAAAAAAACATGATGAGCGTCAAATCTGATCAATCATCACCACGCTACATCACCTCTCCAAATGACCAAAAGCATCCACCGACATCCAGCAGCGTCCCTGTCTGATTTTCTGCTGAGCGAAACACAATTAAGGTGAACGGAGAGATTCGTCATGTTGATTTATCCCACAGCTCACCTAATGAAATTTTCCCACATTCCCCTTTGAGCAAATGGTTGAAAGGGGGGTGTGGGGGGGGGGGGAAATGAGAAATTAAAGACAAGACGACCCTCCTCACCCCCACATTCCTCTGTTTAGATGAATGAACCGTACCTCTGTCCCTTTCATTTTTCTCAATTAAGTGTTTGCCATTTGGAATGCTTCCCAGCTTCATGATCATTAAAACCTTTGCATGTCAGAGGGGGTTGAGGAGGAGGAGGAAAGAGGGGTGGAAGGCACGCTTAATTCAATTTCACAGCCGTCAACGCTACCTGCCCTCATCGACAGACAAGAGAGAACGCGAGGGAGGGAGGGAGAGAGAGAGAGAGATAAATAATGGCAATAAACAAACTATCCATCCGGGGGCGGCTGCTGACGTGAAAAACACTTATCGACAGTGCAAATCAGAGCTACTTTGTCTGGTGATGAGTCTGAGAATCTTGGTGAGAAAACTTCATGTAGGTACTCAACTAAGGTTTGCACATTTTTGAATATTTCTTGTGGAGTGAACCAAAGCCAAAGGAAATAACTTCAAACTCAACAAGTAGATATTGTAAAACTCTATACCAGAAGAAATTTAATTGAGAAAAAAAACAACTATGTAATTTTCCAAAGACAGAAAGAGACGTACTGCTTTGAGCTACCAACACTTGTCTTCCTTGTTGGATAATGGAGTCTGTGCAGTTTCTCTATCTTCCCCCTGATGCTGCATTGACAACTGCATAAACCCCCAGACCCGGCACGCTTCAGCAGTTAACATGATATATTCATGTGTAGAAAATCAATGCTTATATAATACACTCACATTAACACGGAACAGAACAGCACGGCCCCAGAGGAGCTGCCTCCTCCTTCCTCATCCCAGGAAAATGTCACGCTTTCTAACATGTATTTAGTATGACAGAGAGGAAACAGTGGAGGTCAAATACGTAGACTGAGTTCTAGTGTTTTTAAAAAAGTTGGATTATTATATCAAACAGAGAGTGGAAACGGAGCGAGAATATCAAAGATGTTGCATTGTATAACTAACTTATATGTGTTTATACCAGAGTAGCAAGTTTACTCTCCAGCAAAGACTTCAAGTGAGACAAGCGACTGAAGCAGTGGCTTGTAAGTCCCCAAAGGTTTCATTTAGAGGGGAATGCTAATTCTTATCGACCCTCCAGTCAAGTCGGGAAATAAGTGATGGGGGTCCGTCGCTGCTGCCTTCCCAATACTATCACAATCAGAGGAGGAGGAGGAGGAGGAGGAGGAAAAGGAGGAGGAAGGGAATGGAAACACCTCTGGCTTAATCACATTCATGGTTTCTCTACCTCAGTGGTTTGCAAACATGGGTCTTGGATAAACCCAAGGGTCCAGAATTATTGAGTAACAACAATTTCGCTTTCTTTGGCTTGAATTTGGCCGTTTAAGGCACAAAATCTTGGCATGCTAATCACACTAACATGCTACGATGCCAATGTTTAGAGTGAAAAACATCTCGGGGGATCACCAAGAGGATTCATCCTCTAAGGGGCCCCCGCAAATGTCTGAACAGACTTTCCTGACAATCCATCCAGCTGAGATTTTACTGGAAAAAAACAACAACAAAATATCAATATCAGTAGTAGTGTAAGGGGGATTGCCGAACATCTGCCATAATTATCCTCTGCGGACCAAAAAACATCTGTCCAAAACTGAAAACCCCCTGTTACTGTCGAGATGTTTCAGCTTGGACCAAAGTGGAAGCAGTGTTGCCATCCCTGCACGAAAAGCTGCATCTTGCTTCAGTTATTCACATTCAAAACCACAGAAAGAGCAAGGCAACATATTTCTATGATGTCAATATACAGTATGTATGTCCACACATCCAAAATACATACGTGACAATCAGTAGTGCCAGTTAGTTAGAGAGGCCACTGGTTGTGAGTGCTATCATCGTGTCTCCAATGGGACTAAAAGAGCTCTGGAAGGCTACAACATAATGTGTCTGCATCTCTTCTCACTGGGACCAACTCCAGTATTGAGCGCAGTCACCCAGCCGACATCGGCCCATTGATTTATACTTTCACTCCTCCTTCCATTCCCCGCCCCCCTCCCTCCGCCGCCCCCCCCACCCCCACCCTCCCAGGACAACTATACGCCGGCACTGTGTTGTCTAGGACGTGGATCAACTCTTAATACACGTCACACACACATCAACGCACTTGACAGTCTCCCCACCAGGTTTGATTAATTTGGCTCGTAACGCGTGTGAGCAGAGCTATCACCGGCATCCAGATGTTCCACAGCCCTTTTGTCTGCAACCCCCCCCCTCTCCCCACTACACATACACACACACTCTCTCTCTCTCATGCACACACACATACAATGCATGCCAGGTACACACCTGCTTTCATCCCCTCCAGTAGTGGAGGATGTGATGCAGTGTGTGCCATGCTGCTGTTTTGATTATTTCTTTTTCTTCTTCTTCTCTGAGCCCTTCTCTGTGAGCCGGGACTATCTGCTCCACATCAGAAGAAAGAAGTGTGTTTTCACAGAAGCTTGCAGAGATTGCATCAATGACTTAAGGGCAGTTATCAAAGGGAAGGAGCTGTTGTGTAAACACACGAACACACTGGAACACAAATGCACACACACACACACCTTTCTCTGTCACTGTAATCGCCACCAGTCGCACACTTAACCCCACCGCAGACTGGCAACAACAACAACACTAACGAGCACCAAGTGAGACGTCTCTCTCTCGCCCTCGGTGTGGCCAAATAAAACAAACGGCCAACCACATCGAGCGCCGACAGGGATCTTAAGTCTGTTCTTCACTTCTGAAACTGCTCTTATCACAGCCAGGGTAGACCGCCCCCTCTGATACCACCTACCAGCTTTTTTTTTTTTTTTTTACCACCCCATAAACCCAGAAGGAGGGGAGTCTGGACACAGCAGCAGCAGGACAGAGAGAGAATGAGAATTAAGGTTTAGGAGAGGATGTGCTACGGAGAGACAGAGGACAGAGAGGGGATGATGGATAGTAGCTATTGAGGATGCAGATCAGAGCTGCGATAACCGCTTTATGGATGGAGAGCAGCAGGAAAGTTAAGCAGCGCTGGATCCTTTTTGGTGATATTTCTTAAGTCTTCGGTCATAATGCTGCACCCACATCATTTTCAAACAGAATACATGAACTAAATTATTTCCTGTTCACTAGCTGCGGTTTTGAAGTTGCATCATGAAGCACGTCTTACTGTAACAATATTTGGACAATTTATGGAACTGCACTGAATGTTAGATATTATCTTGGTTAGGACAATGATCATCCCCTGGTTAAAGTCCAGTTGGCAACAAGTTTTATTGTTCTGTTTTTTTTTTTTTTTACTCATGTTTAATTTACTTTATTTTGACTTGAGGACTAGCCCTCTTTCTAAATCATTCATGCACTTCTTTCTGGGCTCTTGAACATCCTCATTTTTCTTTTCTTATTAATTGAAGATATGGTGGTTAATTTTCATATTAAAGTTTTAGTAGTAAACCACTTTTTTTCTTTCTTTTTTTTTAAACTTTTGATTATGTGTTTATGGCTTTGGGCATTTAATCAAACTGCCACTTGTCAGTAGTTCAGGAGTTGTTTTTTAACTGGCTGTTGAGGTCTCCTTTTCTCCATTTCCAACAGACCAATGGAATGAAACTATAGAAAAACAGAAAAAGCACAATGGGACACCCCAAAGGCTCACCTGGAAAAGCATGTACCATTTATAGACTCAGTCCTAATAGCAGCGGCCTGGGATTGAATCCCTCAGGCTGTTTTTTTTTTTTTTTTGCAAGTCATCTACTTTCTCTCTCCCCTGTTTTTAGTGTCTCTCTCTGCCACGGTCATAATAAAGCCAAAAGGTCACAACTTTATAAAATAAAATATGTGTATCTTGAAATGTGGCTTAAAATAGGTAATCAACGCCAAGGAGGATATGGTGTCATCGACCAAATGAAACAAACCGTTCATGATTAAACCATCAACCATCACGATTAAATTCACATTGACATTTAAGATCACATTTCCCTGGGATTGAAAGTTGCTGGAAACATTTTGGACAATGAAAGTACACAAACATATATAAGAGTTATTACTATTGTCCAAATATTAAAGGATATATAAACATTGGAACATTTGAACAAGAAGCTGGTGGCCCATAACAAAAACAAAAGCATAGAGCTCAGGAGAAAACAACGCAACATGTGAGCGATATGGAAACACAAAAACACACATGCAGAAACCAACAGATGCTAGTTCACCCTTTCACACATGCACACACACACACACACATGCACACACCCTCTGGGTATTTGGATTTCTGAAGCATACGCGTCCCTGTTTTTAACCAGTTGGAGTTAATACGGCTCTGTATCTCAATAAGCAGCTTCAGTCTGTTCTCTGATGATCTGAGGAAAACACACATTATTAATTGTGTGTGTGTGTGTGTGTGTGTGTGTGTGTGTGCGTCTGTGTAATTTTCTTAAATACAGATAAATACCAGGGCACAGACCTTCACTGTCTGTTCAAACACACGGAGGTTAATCAGTGTGTTTGTGCGGAGGCAATCACATGAAGCTGATGACTTGACAGTAACATCTTGCTGCTTTGCGAGCTTTATTGTTGCGCGTTTATTTGCATACTGATGCGGCTGAAGCTTCCTGAGACTCTGCAGCTTTTTACATCCGCAACAAAAACGTTTGAGAATCCCCGAACACATTGTTTATGTCTGGGCTGACTTAGACAAACTTTACGACACAAAGATATGAACAAATGTAGAAATACAGACTTTCTGTCTTTGCAAATACACACACTTAGCCAACAATGGTGTGTGTGCGTGTGTGTGAAGCACAGCTTTAGGTTATTTTGTGTGACATGTGAAAGGAGTCATGCTAAACCACAGTCACACCACCATCTGTCCTCCAGTTGGTGCTGGGTCATGTTGAAACAAAATCAGAGCAGATTTCAGTCACGATGCTGGAATTTATTTTGAGCGAGTGGTGAATGGTTTAAAGCATCATAATAGAAAGTGAATAAATTGACTGAAACAAGGACACAGTTTATTACTCAGCTGCATCAATTAAGCCGAGACCTCTCAGGACCTATTGTCAATGTGCTCAGCATCTTAGCCTGGATATTTTAGGTAATATCCAACAGGGCCTTTAAGGACATTATATTTGAAACTAACCTGTTCCTTGTTGGGAGCAGGTGGTGGTGTTAGAGCTTTGCAGCCATTGTTGCTTTAACAAGACAAGAGGTTATAATTCACCATCACATCTTGAGAAGACAACTGGCAATCTGGGGCCCGTTGTTCGAAAGTAGAATAAAGATATCCAGGATAAGTGGGAAAGCCAGGTTGGACAAAGTCTCCTAAGTCCATCCTGGCTTAATTGGTTGTTCGAACGCCGAGCCAGGCTGAGAAGGGGCGGCTTTGTCAAGCCAGGTGTAACTAATTCTCTCGTCAGTAGACCACAGAGATGGATCACAGATTCACTGATGAGAGGACAGGTGTGGCCACTTTCCTCCAATCAACAGGAACTTAATGCTGACGTCAGGTGACACACCTCTTTCAAAAAAAAAAAAAAAAAAAAAAAAAAAAAAAAAGCACCGTCGCTGTCGTAAAGCTCAGAGAGAGCGCAGCGGACAACTGCGGACAAATTTAATAATCCAAATTCCTTTCACAAATTAACAGTTGGTGCACTTTGCCTTAATGATGAGCAGTGGAGGTTGATTCATTGCACAAATCTAAAGTACAGTTTACAGCACATGGCCAAAAGTGCAAAAGGTGAAAATTAATTAAATAGGCTATTAGAACATTATGCGGTTTGGTGCTTCAATAAATTGCAGATAACAAAGATGAGGTCTATAAATTATTTGGAAGGTGCTTACACTCACTCAATTTCATTCTTATTTTCTTACCTCAACCAATATTTAGACACATCTATTTTGTAACATATTTTATGAAAATAATTTTGAAGGCCTAATTATGAAAAAAGAGCCTAATAAATATTGTAAATGTTTCATGTTTTTTGATTATTGTAAATGTATTTTATAAATTTATAAATCAGGCCAATATGTACATAAGAACATGGAATAACTGTATGAAACACACTGATTTCTGATCAGAGTGACTGCTGACTTGACAGATAAAGACAACAGAATCAACTTAGCCTGGCTGTTAGCCTGGTCAGGAGCAGGCTAGCTGCAGAGAATAAATCACCATAGTAACTTGACCAGGATAAAGGTATCCAGCTTTCGAACAACCGACTTGAGGCTAAATTAGGCCAGGATAACCAACATATCCCGGCTTAATCCCTTATCTAGGTTTCGAACAACAGGCCCCTGGTTAGCTAACTAACTTCAGTGAAGGAATACATGTGATGGAGACCAGGGTTAACACTGGTGTTGCTTTGCACACTGAACACAGTTTCATGTTTGCAACATTTCCTTTTGAACAACCACTGCTTACAGTATGTTGGATATGAACTATGAAGTCTGGGAATCCCATGAACTTCACCTTTTGGTCAGATTCCTCCCAGTTTTTAACACAGCTGCCTCACACTGAACTTGGATTGGACTTAAACGAGTGTCACAGATGAGAAACTGCAAGAAACCATTTGTTTACAGATTGGAAGCTAAAGATTATGTTTCATAGAAACTAGATTTAAAAAAAGAGAGAGTTCAAATCAGTTCACTTTCAGATTCCAAATGAATCTGGCAACTAAAGCCAAGAAACCGTTGGAGTTCAGGAATTTACAGAGGGAAAACATATCTCTGATACGACCCGCTCCTCCAATTTCTATTTACCAGTGAAGGTGCTGTGTTGTCAACAGCTACAACATGTAAGGAAGTAAGAGAGCAGCACTTTTCTCCTGAATAAATTTGGTTTGGTTTGATTTGAAGCCTTTTTCCTCGTCTTGTTAGTGGAAACAAATCCACCTGTATTGTCTGTGTCTCTCTGTGTGTGTGTCAGTGGTGGAGAGATCTGTAATTGGCATGTAGTAAATGGGGTGTTGCTGAAGCCAAGTGTAGGTCATGCTGAGTTGAGGGAAAATAGGGCCATCATTACACAAATGATAACTGAACATAGACAGTTAATGCGCGCACGCATGTGTGTGAGTGTGTGCGTGTGTGAGATTATACTAACAGACTGTGTGCTGGATGGATTGTGTGCAGCCGGTGCTGGGGGCCAAACCAAGGAGGGCTGTTTATCCATTGTCGCTTTATACCCACTTCACTGCTACACAATAGAGCAACAAAGGAAACACACACATATAGTATATATACATACACACACACACACACACACACACACACACACACACACACACACACACACACACACACACACACACACACACACAGGTGTAATGTGGTTCATAGCCTTGGCACTATTTGACAGGGAGCGTGTGTGACTCGCTTCGACTGTACATGACAGAGGGAATCGGCGTCACTGCCTTCACTGGTTGAGGGGGTAGGACATGTGTGTGTGTGTGTGTGTGTGTGTGTGTGTGTGTGTGTGTGTGTGTGTGTGTGTGTGTGTGTGTGTGTGTGTGTGTGTGTGTGTGTGTGTGTGTGTGTGTGTGTGTGTGTGTGTGAGAGAGAGAGAAAAGTGCACATGAACAGCGACAGGTTTTACATGAAGTGGATGTGACACATAGCCATGGGTGAATGTGTCATGTTGTGTATGTGAGGTTGCAGGAGCTGAACGCAGGTGACAGTGTTTACTGTGTGTGTGTGTGTGTGTGTGTGTGTGTGTGTGTGTGTGTGTGTGTGTGTGTGTGTGTGTGTGTGTGTGTGTGTGTGTGTTCAGATGAAAACATAGCTGCTGTAAATTTTTATTTACCTCAGCAACAGAGAGAATCTGAACCATTAACTGCAGGAAAAACAGACACAGGACTTTACTCCTCATTTCCCCTGTCGTACATTTCATCATCTTTCTGCATCACATTTATCTTTTTCTTAGCTAATGCAGCAATTTTACACAACTGAGTCATTACATATTCATTACTCTGCCTCACTGAGTTTCTGTTTAACATAAATACTGGTTTTCCTATCTGATGAATTGATTTCACCCATTTTGATTTCACTTTTTCTTTCTCTTTTTGCTCACACCTGTAGATCACTCATCATGTGAACAAAGGACACACATGAAACACTGGTGCCTTTAGGTTTTCGTTTAAGCTTTTTCCAAACATAACAGGAGCTGCGAACACAGACTGACACTTAACTCATCCTCATCAGAGATATAATAGCTCAAACATGGGAAATCGTATGCGTTATATGTTCTGTGATGAGTTCACAAACAAATAGGTGACCACAGGTTATCAGTTGTCGTTTTGATCGCTTGGCAAACTTCAGGAGCATGACTGTTATTATCTAATGATGGCCTGCCTGAGAGAGCAGAGGACAGAGGGAGGTGAGTGATGTGCTGCTGTTTTGCTGAGATCATAATGGACAATAAGTGATCGCTCTCAGCCCTGTAGTAGTTACTGTGGTGTGTTTTTCTCTCTCTGTCTCGTTGTTTGTTTGTCACAATTACAGTCGGTGACACCCAGTCAGGTTGACAACAAATCATTGAGAATGGATTGGTTATTCATATATGAAATATTGATTTTGTTATAAGATTTTAGTTTCTAATTGTAAATGATTTTAGCAGTTTTTTTCACTATGACTGCACCTCATTAGGTTGCCTAGCAATTCTGTGTCATCCCGTGGGAACATGTTTGTACAGTGATGTACCCTGTGAGGTTGCAGCTGGAGCGACAAAGCATTTGTCCCCTTTTAGGTCCAATCCTGCAGCGTGTTGCCTGCTGCGTGTGCTGTGACACCATTAACAATAAAGACTGAAACTGGCTTGCCTGACTGGCTCATTTGCCATAAATCAAAGCAAATAGGTGGTTTATGTGAAAGCTGCCTGAAAGCCTTCCAGCAGGTGAGAGAGCAGAGTCCTCCACTGTCCTGGTCAGCAGAGTTGATGACGTGTGTTTGGTTACATTACCTGGACTTTATTCAGAAATAAGCTTTACCTGGTCATTTAAAGGGATAGTTCAACATTTTGGCAAATTGGCTCATTGCCATAATCCCTATAGTCATAGCAGTAGGTTTGTTACCTTTAATTGTCGGTGCAAGCTATTTTTAGAATGGCAGAGCAGAGCCGCAAGCTGCTCATAGCTACGCTACGGAGGCTAATGGGATTTCTTGGTTTCCCTCATCAAACTCATCAAATACACAATCCAACAACTCCAAAACGCTCTCATGGACAAGTTGTAATCTGCACATTCACCACACTATGAGATAATAACAGAACATTACGAGACAGAGTTGCTGAAAAACTGTCCCTGACGGGAACATGCATCAGTGGTTTGCATGAATTTACCTCTAAAACGACTCTGTCTCATTCATAATGTTCTGTAACCTACTGCTATGGCAATGGGCCAATTTCCCAAAATGTTGAACTATCCCTTTAAAAGATAGGATGCAGGATGCAGTTACACCACCCAACACACGTACACACACAAACGGATGAAGACTTCCTGCCTCATTACCTCCTTTTGGACGCACACACACACACAAACACACAATGTCACACATGCTGAACCCACAAACCACACATCAGGTCCTATTATTTACACTGAACCACAGCCTGACACTTAACGGAGACCCTCACGGGGAGAAAAGACACTCAGGGAGAAATCTGTCTGGAAACCTGTCGACTAACTAAGAACAGTGTGCAGGTCACATGTGCATGTGTGGGAAAATAAATAAAATGAAGTCAGCTGAAGCCCGCAAAGTATAATAAACAACAGTTAAGCTTTCTAATCAATAAGCTGGAGCGGAGCTGGGTACAGGGAGCGAGTTGACAGGCAGTGAGAGGGTATAAGTTGATTATCTGTGAGCCCAGGGATTATCCTTCATCATTCATCCTCTGTGGTGGTGAACCCTCATCACCTGCTGAGAAACTGCACAAACACAAAAAGAATTCATATCTGAGGTAAACAACAACTTATCTCTCGACACTTTCACCTCCACGTCCTCTCCTCCATGTCTCAATTTCTTTCCTCGTCTATTTTGTATCCACCTATCCCCTCGATTTCTCCCTCCGCGGACTAGAAGGGGCAGCGGGGAGGTTCAAATTTCAGATTGCTGACATGACAATGACATCAAGGCTGTGCAAAGTCCACAGCGCCTCCAATCATCAGAGAGAGAGAGAGAGAGAGGCTTCAGACACACACCGACCGCCTACGTGCAAATGCTCGCAAAAGCAAACACAACTGAGGTACTCACTGTTTGAACTAGCAGTGTGTATTGCATGTGTGTGTGTGTGTGTGTGTTTGTCAGTCATATCACAGGGAGCACACCTGTGCTAAAAACCTGCCAGCTTCACCTGACATCTCCATCAAGGCAGCGTGCCCACATCACCCAACAACACCACCACACAGACCCGAGTCACCTTGATCAGCAGGGAGATCATATATCATGTCCTCATCTCATCTCAGTGCATGTGGACACTGTAACACACACACACACACACACACACACACACACACACACACACACACACACACACACACACACACACACACACACACACACTCAGCAGCTACTTGAGTCAGTAACTTGGGCATGTTTACAATACTGAGAAATTAGAGTTTATTAATTAAGTATTAAAGGGATAGTTCAACATTTTGACAAATTGGCTCATTGCCATAATCCCTATAGTCTTAGCAGTAGGTTTGTTACCTTTAATTGTCGGTGCAAGCTATTTTTAGAATGGCAGAGCAGAGCCGCGAACTGCTCAGAGCTACGCTATACGGAGGCTAATGGGATTTCTTGGTTTCCCTCATCAAACTCATCAAATACACAATCCAACAACTCCAAACCGCTCTAGTGGACAAGTTGTGACCTGCACATTCACCACGCTATGAGATAATAACGGAACATTATGAGACGGAGTTGTTTTAGAGGCAAATTCATGCAAAACCTCTGATGCGCATTCCCGTTGGGGGCCATTTTTTGGCAAGCAGTCTCTGCATTTGCCTCAGTCCAATCGTCCCCAACG
Source organism: Trachurus trachurus (assembly GCF_905171665.1). Classification (NCBI taxonomy): domain Eukaryota; kingdom Metazoa; phylum Chordata; class Actinopteri; order Carangiformes; family Carangidae; genus Trachurus; species Trachurus trachurus. Next base: position 11,051,735 of record NC_139903.1, on the reverse strand, counting down.
TCTCTCTCACAACAGGCGATACATTAGAAAATCGGACCCTGGTTCAGTGTGATGTCTGTATCCTCGCTGCGCCTCACCAGCCTACATGTGGATTAGCATTTAGATGGGCAATGCAACGTTGAATGTCCCTATAAAATGTTCATCTTCATTAAATGTTGTGTATACCTCAGGGTTGTCTGTGTGAAACTTTCCTTCCAGAGCAACGTGGTTGCAAGAACCGGTGGAAACCTTGACACTGGATCACTGTGTGTTAAAATGAACTCAGTGTTGGTCAACAGTTCAGCTTTCTCCATCCCTTAAATACCAAGGAGGTTGTGTATGGTACTGAATAAAAACCTGCAGGAGGAGAAGAGCAGGAGGATCATTATTATTTATCAGCACCTTATGACTTCTCTCACACACCTGGGTGCATGTAGAAGAGAGCTGCAGGCAGCGTGTGGTGCACCGAAATAAAGAGCAAACACCTTCCTGCACAGAAACAACAACACAGTTACAAAAGTTGATGTTTGCAAACTTTGCTTGCTCACAGTTCAGTTATTAATCACTGCTCAGCTGCCTGTTGAGCGCTGCTGCCTGTGAAACTGCTGAAACAAGTTGGGCCTACGTAGCAATACAGTCGGATTCCCACTCTAGAGCAGACGTTAATTACAGTGGATCCTTCTAATAGAGTCACGCTGCACCAATTAAAGACAACAGAGACACAGCGCAGACATACAGAGCTCATTACTCACATAAACAACACAGTTCTCACGGGACAAAGAGATTAATGGCACTCTTCTTATACAGCAGCACATACATAGGGGTTCGTATGACGCAAACCCACAACACAGGGACGACAGGGAAAACAGAAGCCGGGGACGCCTGTGCAGAGAAAACAACAAAAGGAGCGAGAATCTTTTTTTTTTCTTTTAGTCACGGGAGAGGACACCACATATTTCAATTTCTGTGAATTTCAAAGATTCAAAGAAGAGGGGGTGGGGGGGATGAAGAGGCAATGGAGGGTGAGGAGGGAACAAAAGGACGAGTTGGAAGAAAGAGCGAAAGCACAGAGGATGACAAGGAGATGTATACTTGAGAAAAAATGTATTCATGTATCATTTTCTTGTTATGTCTCCTTTTAAACACAATGTCGTAATAATTGCATCCATCCTCTGCCTTTTAAGGTTGAATTTCAGCCTCTTTGCCATTTCTCTTCTTGTCCGTCCTCCCTTTTGAAATAGCGGTGGACATGTGGTCATTGAGTAGGAGGCCTGCTGTTCTGAAACCAGAGCAGAAATCGCAATCTGGTCCCCAAAACAGGGAAAACATCTCTCCCCTCTCAGTGTTAGCCTTTCATAGGACCGAGGCTGTTTGTGGCTCTCACAGCGTCTGACAGGCTGTAATTCTGTTTTAGGACAGAGGAACCTGACATTGCAGCTCTGTGCTCAGCAGTAAAGTTTTTTTTTCTCTCCTCCTTCTTATTTCAGATAGTATTTCTCTGAGGATCAGATGAATCTTTCCAGTCATTCAAAGCGCTGTTTGTCCGTGTGACCTCGCATCAGGGTCACTGACTTCCTCTGGCCTCTGCGTGTGCAGGCTGCATTCAACAGCCTGGCTATAAAAGGCAAAGCAGAGACGATAGAAGGATTAGGACCTCAGCGTCATTCCTGTTTCCCATTAAAAGTCTTATCTGCACCACAGAGACCCCTGTGTGTCCGACCAGCCGTAAATAATTCTACATCAAACCTGTAAATCTGTCAAAAACCATCATGGTGCCAATTTTCTTTCGGTCATTGTGGGGCTATATTTTCTAAGAATAATGTTGATGCCCTAGTTTTAATCCATTTTATTTTTGCATTATATCCTTTATTACTGTTTTATTCATGTGCTTTATTAATAAAACATCAACTGATATAACTATTCTTTTCTTCTTCCCTTCAGGGACCAGTGAAGCTTTCCTTCACTGCAAGCTGCCATCATTCTGTGAAAAAGATTATTTTTGTTTAATTATATTTAAAGTTTTTAACAATAAAGAATCATAAAAGAATCATATAATATGAATAAATTATGAACAGAATGGAAAGGAAATGAAACAGGATTAGCAAATAAGTGAGACATTTCACTATGTAAAAATGAATAAAAATAGAATATTTCATTTGCATAATAATAAGACTAAGTGCTCTATTGTCAGGTGTTAGGGGGGTAAATATGGTTTCACATAAAAATCACCTCTCTGTAGAAGATACTGTGCGTTATAATAAGAAATGTAGAACTGTCTTATTCAACGACTTATTATAGTCACATCCTCTGTAATGCCGTTGCAAATAGCGCTGCAGTTTTTGTCAGCGTGGGATGGTTGGTGACATGGTGTCATATGAGCACAGAGAGCATTTGTGCAGGAGAAATGTAACTCCAAGTGTTTTGTTTCCTCATAACTACAGCTGATGTTGGTGTCAGTGTACTTATGGCCACAGTATATATCTTCAAACCTTACAGATAGGGCTGTCACAATCATGACGTCTTGCCATACAAATATTTGCATTTAACGATTTAATTGTATTTTTCTGATCATTTATGCCACTATTATAGAGCCAAAAGATAGTTTAATACATACACAATATGAAGAAGAAGAGCCATTTATTGTCTTTGCAACTAAATCCATTATGTCAATGTCAATAATTACTCCTCAACCAAATGCAGGCGTCAAATATTAGAAATGAAGTGCCTCGAGATAAACAGTTTGTGATTGGCTATTCTGATTGGCTCACTGACCTGGCGTAACCAGAGCTCTAGAGAGGGGAGATGTAAAACTACACTGAGATGGGTTTTTGTACTTGAACCATATATAAATGTCCTATTATGGTTCAACACTTCAAATAGATCCTGAGGGAAACATTAATACCTGAAGGAGATTTCTTGGTAAGCAAGAAACCTTGCTTCATCCTGATGCAGGTGCAGTGTAGAAAAGTCAGGGTGGCACCAAAGCCAGAGGGATTTAACCTCTGGAGAACAAGAATCCCATTAGTACAACTATAAAATATCTCCAGATGCATAAAACTATGCATAGAAACAAAAAAAATCCATGCATATACCATTTATCACACATAACTGGTATTTCTAAACACATGAAAATGTGCACACCCCACACATTCCCTTGACCATGTATGTGCATAATATACTTCATTTAATACCCTTATGTATAGTGAGTCATTCTGTAAACATGAATACTTCTCAATAGTCACTAATCACAGTAATAGATGCCTGTCTGGTAGCATCATTAACACGTCTCCAGTCCTAATCATTTTCTGTTTGGATTAAAACTGGACTTTACCTTCAAAATGATCGCACTAAAATAACATGATGCATGTTTTGCCTCCGTTTTTAAGTGATTCAGTTTCACAATCAATTAAACTTTCTCATGTTTCTTCTGGTAACTTGTGGGGGAGACAGTGTTTTTATGCAAACTGATTGATTAACGGAGGGTTTTCATCCATTTATGGGTAATTGTAGGAGTCCAAATAAAGCTTGTATACATGCAACCAATTTCTCCATGAGTAAGATTTATAAAGCAGAACCATGCGCACACAGCTTCATAATTCTGAGGGAAATAATACGTATGCATATATTTCTGGTTTTCACCATGAATCTACACTGAGTTTTATTCATCTGGCCCCAAATGTATTATTTTCTAGTTGCTACTATATGCAGGATTAATGTTTGTTGACGGCAGTTGGGGAAAATTGTTGTTACATCACCACAGAACACAAACATTACCAAAAAGAAATAATATATCTTTTAGAGAAAAAGATTTGAAATAAATAATCTCCTCTCAGTGTGGGTTTTCTGTGCTATGGCTGTGTTGAATACTGTGTGTGTTTGTGCAGATGTGTGTTCGCTCTGTGTGTGAGTGCTTTTCCCCTGTGTGCGTGAATGTGTGGTGACAGATTGAGGGTGCTGGGACACTCAGGAGACTGATGACGTCTCATGCGCCTGTTGCTCCTGCTGAATGTCCATTGCACTCTCAGACACAGGCTTCGCTCTGCCACAAGCAACAGTGGGGAGAAAAAAAAGTGGGGGTTTGCAAAATGTTACACTCCAGCTCTTTTCTCTCTGTCTGTCTGGTTTAGTTTCCCTCGTTTGTCTCTCTCGTTTGCCTTCTCACAAGAGACAACTTGTATCACAAAGATGTCTCCTGTCTGAGAAGCTTTGCTCCCCAGCATTAAATTGCTTCTTTGTGACAGAGAGAGAGAGAGGAGCAATTTGTAGCCACTTTCCACACCTCATACCCCATCGAAAGAGGTGCTAAAAATAAAATGAAATAAAAGGAACACTTGCAAGAAACTGATTTTTTTCCACAAAACACACAAAAGCTCCAGTACAGGACTAAAGTAATAATCTTGGATTTTGATGCAAAGACTCACACAATCCTGAAAGCTCGTATGCTCAAATCTAGATGATGAGTTTTGTTTCCATTCATCAGAAATTCCACAGAAGTGATCCTAAGGAAAGTCTGAAGATGAGCACTATTCAGCTCCATTAGTCTGACGGGTAAACAATGACAGCCCGGGTATCTCAAACTCTGCCAAAAATATACTTTTCTCCTCATACTTCCCATCTTCCTGACATGCTTTGGTTAGAAGTTGAGAGCCGGGGGAATTCCAGCCATGATGAAAGAGTGCAGCTAACTCCAGAGTAAACAGGGTTAGACCGAAACCAAGAGACCCCACGAGACAAGAGAAATCATTAATGCATCAAAGGCTGTCAAAAGAGTACAGTCTGAAAGTCTGAAAGTGTAAACATAGCAGATGGCGAGCATCTCATCCTTGGATGGGCGATTCAGCCCCGCTGACACCGTATTAGCCCCAACTGAGGTTGTTTGTATCTGCCTGTCAGCGAGAGGGGATAATGGAGAAAATAGCTGCACGGATTATGAGATTAGGTCGTGAAGTCTCGACAACAAAAAACGTGATTAACAGACACCCAACACCTGATCACAAAAGACAAATCATTATCACTGTCGCCAGGACTCATCCTCCTGGGAGAAAAACTCTGCTTTATCACAACTTGGGTCTTTTTTTTTGTAGTTTTTGACCATTATGTACAGATAAGATATTGATGAAATTGCGCTCACTGACTGCTGAGATCTGCAAACACAGAAACATGTCTGTGGTGGAAGAGTGTGTTTTAATTGTGGGGAACTGCTCAGCAAATATCCACACACAAAAAAGCACACAGATTGAATTGGATTGTTTGAAAGGCACTATAATAAAAACACAGAGAATGTTTAAAGCAGCTGCAGATATTTTAAACTACAAGCTCAGCAACCATAATAAACCATGTCTTTACTGAATATCTTGTTACTGATGTGTCATGTTGAACATATTGTTAGACCCTGTCAGTCTCATTAGTCTACCCTCACACTCAGCACCTCTGTGCTTTGAGGAGCATTTGTATGGAGACGCTGTGTGAGGTGGAGAGGACAGGTGCCATCCACTTTGCTGAGGAGACTATTACTATTACTGTCATTAGGTCTGCAGCTCAGAGGATACACTTCAAAATCCTTCATATAATTTGTGTCTTCACACACCACATGCTCTGTGTTACAGCTCCCAGGATATTATTATCTCCACTGTTAATGTGCAACGTATTCTATAAATATACTTAAAATCACACAGAGAATATAGTAGATGGATTTTATGTTTCCAGAAGTTTCCTGGAAATTATCATGTTTTTTAGATTCTCTTCAGAGTGATCCAGTGATACCTGTCATGGGAGCTGCTAATCAGCAAACTCTTAATAGTGGCAGTTTGCCAAAAAACTGTAGGGGTCAAATTAGGGTCGACAGTCCTTAATCAAAAGCTAAGAAATGTGACGATTTTCTGCAACATTACTTTGCTTTGGGGTATGTTTGTTCTTGTTTGATAGCTCTTCAGTCACACCAGGATACTAAGCTGTTCACCAATCAGATTGTATTTAAACCAATTATCAGCTGCAACAATGTTTCTAATAACAGGAATGAGCAGTGTTTTTAATACCAACAGGAAATATGTGGAAAATTACAAAAACAAGACCCAGGTTATAAATCCAAAAACATGATTTAAGACTGAAACACAGGGAATATCTACAAAGTGGTGTTCAGTGAACCCTCTGGTGTCTCAGTGACAGAGTCCAGTACAAAAACTAGACCATTAAAAAAGAAAACAAATACAAGATGGGCATTTCCATCTTATTCATGCTTCACTTCCTGTCCGCAGCCTTGTTCTGACCCCACAGTGACACGGTGAGAGGAGTGAAATGAACACGAGGGGCTCGTGGAGGAGACCAGGCTCTAATCTGTTTGGTTCCAGACCGGCTGCTCGGCCCATCAGTCTTCCTCCGCTGTCTGTCCGCGCCTGTGAGATGCCTCCTTTAAACTGTAATCAGAAAGAGCCGAGCGAGGTGAGGGATGTGCCGGGACAAAGAGAGCGAGAGAGAGAAGGAGAGAAGCAGATCTCTCTCTCTCTCTCTCTCTCTCTCGTCCCCACTACCTTAAGTGTGTGTAGCTACTTCTTTGCTGTTACAGATTAGTTCACAAGCTTGAAAGCATCCATTGCAACAGCAGATCAATCAAGACGAGTCCTGTGAGCATGTACACAGGACATGTCAATTAGGGAGGAGTGTGTGTCTGTGTGTGTGTGTGTGTGTGTGTGTGTGCATGTGTGTGTGTACATGATTGCACAGGCATGATTTCATTTCACAGGCGGCTGCAGTGATGGAAAGCAAGAAAGGCTGCATACAATTATTATTTCCATTCTACACTATTTTATTGCATTGATCATTTCATAGGCTGAGATCAAAACACTGTGAAGTACAATCACCTCCTCTCAGCTGTTTGCCTCCACCAAACAGGTTTCAGGAAATATAGTTTGAGCTATGAGTTATAGCACTGAATAATGGCCAAAAAGCATTTTGATGTGACAGCGAAGCTGGGCTTTGGCTATTCGGTGGATGTACATTTTTTTCCTATTAGACATGTGTGTGTTAAGTTGTGGAATAATTTGCACATTCATTTTTAGTTATGGCCAAAAAATGTATTTTGAGAGCTCACTGCAGCCTTGACCTTTAACCACCAAAACCACACTTGAAGGTTTTTCCTTTGAGGAGCTCCTGAGACGTTGTGTTCACAAGGCTAAATGAGTGTTTTTTTAGAGGTCACTGTGAGGTGAAGCTGAGATATCATGTTGACAAGAACGGGACAGTCACATGGACGCACCAAAAACACATAACGCCTACGTCTGGATCCATACTGTAGGTCACATGTCACTTCTACAGTAAAACATCTTCACACACCTACAGCTTCAGATCAATAACGTGGGACAAGTGGATCAGCAGGAAAAAACATGAGGACAGATTTCATTACAAAAATGGCTGATGAAATCAATAGTGGAGTGTGCGCTTGTGTGTGTGTTTGTATGTTTGTGTGTGTATTGGACATGAGGAAAGGTCCAGAATAATATCTCTAGTCCAGGGTCCTCATGTGAGAAGAAGGAAACCATCTACTGAGTGCTTTTACACCAGTGTGTGTGTGTGTGTGTGTAAGTGCTTGTGGTCTCTTCCTGAATACTGATTCGAGTTCTGCCTTCATGTTACGATATGAGACATGCACATACTGTATCATATCATCTTCCCCCGCAGAGCCACAGACATGCATCTTCAGGACCAACAACAAAGACGTGTGTGTGTGTCTGTGTTCATACGCCTGTGCGATATATAAGCCAGACAGAGAGCAAACATCATATCTGTGTGATTCAGCCATATGTCCACCTGTCTGTTTGTGTGAAAGAGTGTGTGTGTGTGTGATTTAAGGAAGCTCTGATTGTACAGTATGTGAGGCCCTGAGGGGTCAAGACGGGAATGTGAAGCCCTTTACCTGTAACTTCAATATGTGCGTGTCCTGTGTGTGTCAAAGGCATGCACAACGTTGAGGTATAAGAAATGTTAGAAACGTATTCACAGCTCATCAAATATTCAGACTCACACGGACACACACAAACACACACACCCTTGAAGTCAATCTCAAGTATCAGACACATTTCACTAGCGTAGTGTGTTGCCTGGGGCTTTGTGATCAGAGCTGAGAGTTGTGTGGTGTGGTGTTAATCAATTGAATTCAAGGGACTACGAGGACTTCTGGAAAGCAAAGTGTTTTCACACTACATTTCCCATGAGCCTCCACGCGCACGGTGAAATTCTTGGACCCACGCAAGACGGACGAAAGCGAAAACATTTGCCAAGAATGTTTTCATTAATCAAGAACGAAAGTCGGAGGTTTGAAGACGATCAGATACTGTCGTAGTTCCGACCATAAACAGCGATTCGGCAGCGTTATTCCCATGACCGGCCGGGCAGCGTCCGGGAAACCGAAAGTAGGAAATGCTGGGCGAGTCGATCACTAAATAATAATAATAATATCAAAATAACTATAAAGAAAAAACGATATATTTATCGAAAATGGACCCATTAACAAGTGTGGGTAACGTAGATTCATCCACGTTAATATGAGACTCTTTTATAACCAAAAGCAAACTCCTCTGGGTCTCTTTAACTATGTGATGTGTTAATGGGAGGAACATTAAGTTAACAGCGTGAGATTTAAACTAAGTATGTATAAAGATAGGCTATATACAACAGTACATAAATAACAAAACGGAATCAAGATCTCATTTAAAACTTTGTCATAATTTCCATTCAAACACTTGTTCTCTAAAGCAGCTCTGGTCTGGTTTTGCTTCACTCCCTCAGCGAGAGCTCGATAAACTTTGTCCTGCTTTAGCTGCTGATCTGATACTGACCACTCACTGTGCCCATTGCTCTTCAGTAAGTGGACCCACCGCTGAATCTACCTGATACCTGCTCTTATCCTACTGACTCTGAATGCATCATCTGTCCCTGGCTGCTGCAGCTGCTCTTGCCACTGATGTAGGCTACATGTGAGAAAAGCTTCTCAGCGCTGCTCCCTCTGCCACTGCCTCAGACCCTTGAAAGCTCAGACATGTGTTGGATGCACCACTGTTCTTTTCCTTTTCATTTCTGCAGACCTGCAGGATCAGCAACTTGACTCACAGAGAAAATAGTCCCCGCTGGTTCAAAACAGTATATTTTTTCTGTCCTCTTTTGTGTACGTTTTATCAGCGTCGTGCACAGAACTACTAGAAATTGCCGCATTTAAATATGATTGCTTACCCTTTAGCAGCACAGCTTCAGTCTCTAAGTACTGCCACTCAGCATGGCATTTAAGGAAATTATTTTTTACCTTTAGACACAGTGAGGGGTGTTTCCTGGTTTTCCTTTTTCCTTTTGCTAAGTTAAGCTAACCAGTCGCTAACCTTATGTTTAATGGAGAGAAAGAAGTAAGAGGCTAAACGAGGCTGTTTCCCCAAATCCCTTCTTCTTAGACAATAATTTATCTTTTTGTTTCCTCCCTGCCTGACTGTGGAGGTGGTAAATAAGTAGACTCTGCTGAAACCTCAAGCTGAAATCTCTTTTACCACATTGTTTCACGCCATACAGTATGTGTGCAATGGGGTTTGTCAGCATACATGCATGTACACACCTACACAACCCTCAGATGCAGCATTTTTAATTCACTTAGCAGAGCAAACACATTCATTTACGTCATGCAAATGAGAAAGTCATAAACACAAGCAAAGCAAAAGCAATTGAGCAGCATGGCCTAATCAATCATTGTGTGTGTGTGTGTGTGTGTGTGTGTGTGTGTGTGTGTGTGTGTGTGTGTGTGTGTGTGTGTGTGTGTGTGTGTATGTGTGTGACAGTTAGTGGCGGTCTCAACCCTTCATATCACCTACAAAAACGGATCCCCAACAAACACAGATGGCACAGACAGAAACACGACAGCGAGGGACAAGCTTTCACTCATCACCACACACTCAGGAGAAGCCTCTGAGCAGAGGATCAATCACTGCGAGAGAGAGGGGAGAGGATAAAACGACAAAAGAGAAATGAAACTGAAAGGAAAAGTGTGCATAAACACACACATACAGTACACGCACAACACACACTCATACGGACCCACAAACACTCAACCAATACAAGTGTGTGTGAGCGTGTGTGTCTACAGCTGAGGGCCCAGCGTGGGGGACTGAAACAGCTGCAATCCAATAGACAGAGACACAACAATGAGTCATCCTGGCTGTTGTCATCATTGTCAACCAGTGGGAATTCCTGGAAGACAAACACACACACACACACACAAACACACACACACACACGGCCACTCACAAACATTTAATTTGTATCACTGTAACCATAACTGCATCACTCTGCTGGTGTGACTGTAATAACCATTGACATCTAATGATCTTCAGTAAAAACAAGTTGAACAGCCTGAGCGTTGGCATTCAGTTAACATTTCATTCAGTATAGGACTCTCTCGACTTAGAACAGCAAAGTTTCCACACAAGCAGTGAGTATATTCACTGACAGCGCTAAAATATTGTGAATTGTTCATGTCAGATTCAACTTTGGTGAACACTAGTCTTTAATTTTGTACCTCTAAACAGTAGCAAGCCATAATGGAAAAAAATACATGAACAACAAAATTAAGAAAGAAAGAAAACAATTAAATCTTCCCTGTATTTTAAACTGTCAGAATAAATATAATAAAAATTACCAGAATAAGCTGCCTCGTGTCAAATAACAAAGAAAACCTTCAATTTTACAGCATTTTCCCATTTTCTAACTGACATTTTCTGGCATTTTCCTTTTTGTTTCAGTTTATTCACAGCGCTGATCTTCAAGGAGAACCAGAGAACAGAAGACCAAACATTTATTTTGATTTGTTCAAACAAATGACAGTTAAGAGAGAGCGGGGATGAGTCTGAAGTTCTTCGTTTACTTCTTTATTTTGAACAAAATGGTGCTGAATATTAAAAAGACAAATGCGCAGAAGCTATTGTGACAGACAGGCACCAGACAATTAGCTGACCGTGTGAGGAGTCCATTAACAAGATCATCATTCTCGTTTGATCTCTGTTTGGAATATCTCTTATTTCATGAATCAAAGTAAAACCTCAGATATTGTTTTGTCAGATTAATTTAAAATACAAATAAGGAAGCACTTGTTGTTGAAGAAATCCTCTCCAACATGCAGACAGAGCAGCCTCTCTGAAGCTGAGATGAAGACACACAGAGTCAAGTGTGTGGAGACAAGAAGAAAGCAGAGGAATGCCAGCACATTAATATGCAGCGGGTTTCATTAATTTCCCGGTCTGGCTTTCAGAATTATGACACAAATAGGTATTTACAAATTACACCGTCAGCTTTTAAGTGCAGCACACAACATCTCACACACCGGTCACAGGTTTGCCAATAAACAGCAGGTTCTCATATCTCCAGTAAAGGAAGGAAACAGCCCTTAAGTGCTGGATCTGGCTTCCACCTCATCATCCCTGCTGTAAGTTGCAATATGAAAAAAGCAGAGAAGCCTTCACAGGACTCATGTAATATGCATAGCCACTGCTTCTTTGAGTGTGTGAGTGTGTGAGTGTGTGTGTGTGTGTGTGTGTGTCTGTCTGTGTGTGTGTGTGCCAGGGTTTTCATGCCAGGATGATGGAGGAGCAGGACGAGACAGGAGAGGAATAAGAAGCAGTCGAACATGTTTTGGACCCTGAACTGGTTCCTCCCTGTCAGACAGAAGTGAGAGGACAGAGTCGGTCCAGCAGAACAAATACGAAAAACTAAGAAAAATAAAGTGCCTCAATTCCCACTCCTCTCCTCTCAACCTGCTTCCCCTCATCTTTCCTCCATCCTCCGTCCGTCCGTCAACATGTCATTTGTTGCCTGCAAAGGCGAAACCACACTCTAGGGCAGTTTCTGCATATTGTGTGTGTGTGTGTGTGTGTGAGTGGTTGTGCGTGTGAGGGTACAAATGAGTAAGTAGAAGTCGAGATAATCAAAAGCTTTCCAGCATATAGAGAAGATAAGGAAGGTTAATTAATATTGTAAAGAACGGGAATATCAGAGGAAAGATCTCTGCTATTCTTGCCTCTTCACATTTGATGAGGAGGAAAATATCAAAGCACAGATGGACTTTCAAAAGGCAACATTAAAGAGGGATTTTATTAAAAAAAAAAAAAAAAACTGTTGATCTCAGGCGTCTATATGAGAGCTCTCCAGTGGATTAAAAGAAAATGGATGAATTGGACAGCATGAAAGTTGGGTCTTAATTACAGCCCAGCTCTAACTGACTGGTGGACCAATTACTGTGGTTTTTGTGGGTAATGTATCAGTGAGTGCACAGAGCCAAGTGCTGCCGGGCTCATAATTACAGTGAGACATCAGATTTGACCAATGACCAAGCTTAGCATAAACAAACACACAAACACACACACAAGCTTTGATTCATAAGTAGACATTAGGCCCGGTTTACCCATTTGTGCGCATTTGCACAGATGAAAGATGCTGTAATACGGCAGCAAAACATGTTAATGAATGAATCAAACTAGTTGTATGTTTGTAAACGCTTTGTCAAGTCTGCAGATGAAGTAACTGGGGGGTGTTTCTCCAGTAAATATTAATCATTTCTGTGTAAATCTGCTCCCGCCCTATTTAATTAATGAGATTTGTACAAGGGAGCACAAACCCAAAGAAAATGTTGAGATTACCGTGCATGAGTGAGCGTGTGAGATGGTGAGATGTGAATCACAATCACCAATCACATTACTGTCAAGAGCAAGAACAAAATGCAGCTCTGATTGTACAAAGAAAATGAAAATGACACATATATACACACATATCAAACACAACGTCACACCTCTGATTGACACGATGTGTATCTATGATGAATAACTATTGTCAGCACGCTGTGAGTCGCAGGTGAAGAGGTTACAATGTCGGCATCACACTGCATCTAAACTGGGTCATGCTCTGTTAACACACACACACATACACTGTACACGCACACACACACACACAAAACACAGCAGGCGCTGGTGTGTAGAATCGACTTTTCTGTCTCTGATTTCTTAGGGAGATCAGTGTGATTTGGTGGTTTTTCTGCAAAAAACGCACTTTGGAGGTGCACGAGAGCCTGGAGCCGGCCGACTCATGATGAAACAGAATGAAATATCAGTGATCGACAAAAAAAAAAAAAAAAAAAAACAAGCAAAAAGAGGTTTGCAGCTCTGATTGCGATAAAGATGTGCTTATGGGGAATGCTCTGCGAGGCGATGGGGAGTTAAGAGAAAAGGATGAAAGAAAGAAATTTGATGCAAGATGGAGGAGTGACGGGTCAGAGAGAGGAGCATTGATTCACAGAAAAGTGGGAAAACTGGACAGGAACGGCTACATTGTGCGCCTGAGGGCAGCTGGAAGGAGTTCAAAGATGGCAGAGATAATCAAACAATGTTGGGGTGATGTTTGCTCTCTAAGAAAAGTTCTCCCACTCAGTCTCAGACTTTATTTTATGGAAGAACACTCAGAATACTAATGGCGAGATGAATAATGGTCCAATCATCCCTTCTGATGAAAGAAAGACTCTCCAAGTGTAATTTAATTGTTGGAGCCTGATAAGGAAAATGTATCCGTCTGTATCGGAGAGATGACTGACAGCTGGCACAGGTACCAGATAGGCTGAGGCGGCGACAGCAGCGCTGAAGAAACACAGCAGGTGCTTTGATCAAAGCAGCTTCCTATTTTCATCACCATGCTTCGGAGGACATGTGCATAGCAGCTTTGCCCAAGGGAACGCTGACACAGCAGGCCGGGCTTCCTCGGCATCAGCACTATGAGACTGGATGCGAGAGTGTATATGTGGGCGAAGGGAACACACATTCACGGCAGCCAGGATTTAAAAAATAAAAAATGAAAAATACGCTGAAGGACTCTGTGATGAGGATGCCGATAAGAGGGCACAGTTTCAGAAGGTTGCACAGGAGGGAATCTACAAAGGGAAATATTCACTGGGTGCACGGGGTTGGATGGAGTTCAGCGCCAAATCAGATTCCTTCTTAAGCCAGAAGTTTACGTTCCTATGCTGGATCCTTTCATTCATCCTGCTACGGCTGTAAAATTGGTTCATTCAGCGCCACGAGCGGCCAAAGTGTCACGGCTCTGATTTAAATACAGTCCTGAGGCTGAAACTAAATATCTGCAGATACCAGAGGAACAAGACTAGTTGTTACAAGAGGTTAGTTTGTGCCCTCTAGCAGCCTGCATGCCCTGCCTCTCAACACTCAAAACCAAATATTTCTCTAATATGTGGGTCAGGAGGGTCACAGAAAACAGAGGAAACAGTTAGATATTATTGTTTTTTTGGACAATTCTCTTTGAAATAATGAAATGTTTTATCTCTAACTTAACATGACCAAGAGTCAACAGCAATGAAGCTCTCCAAGGCTGCAAAGCAGTGCTCTGGGCTAAATGTTAAATTCAAAATGTTAATGTGCTGATAATGACAATGCTGAAATGCTTGTGCAATTCTAATACATTCATGATATTCACCATATCTTTTCAAATTAACAAATGATAACATGCTAATATCTTCAACCTGAGGGCTGCATAAATGTCCCTCTCAAGTTTCATCTATAGACACTGACAGGCAGCATAGCAAACATTTAGAAAGTCCAGTCTGAAAAGATATATCTGTGCACAGTCTAGAGAAGAAGAAAAAAGAGAATGGTTTGAAGGTTGAAAAAGCCCCCAAAAAAATTGGGAGCTACAGTGAATCATTTCAAATATAACCACTGGCAACTTTCTGTATCCATTCATAAGGTTTTATTCAAACCACTGCTCCATTTATGGTGAAATTACTGAAGAGGATATTCATGAAGGAACATCTACATTTAAACAGTTAGCTATTACTTCAGGCCTTAGCTATCAAACATCAGTTAAAGAAGGTTTTTCTTTCAGCTTCAGAAACTGTTGCTCTCTTTGCTGAATGTGTGATGTCTTGATGTGTACTGTAGGCATTTCAATAGGACACAAGAAAATGTTGATTCTGCAGCACGAGATGTTTCTTCAGTTGTTCTTAGACAAATTCACCACCGAACCATGAGGGGTAACATAGTTATTATTTGTTAACAGTTCAGCCAAATTCAGCGCTCGAAGAAAAAGAAAGATTTCACGCGTGGTTCTCCTTTTATTGCCGAGTGCCATTCCTCTGCTTTTATCTCTCCATGTAACAATGAAAAACCACAGGCTGCTGCTGCTTCAGACGGAGCAACACAAAAATCTCTGACTGTACAGGTAAAGAAAAAAAAAACTCTCAGGTTCATATTTCTTTCAAGAGCAGAAAAACAGACCTTCAGGCGTATCCCTTTCAAGTCTTCAACCCATGAATCTCCCGCAGAACCACTTTTAAACATTTTTTTGAACTGGAATACCACTCACTTGCAGTGAAATCAATAAAGAAAAGAGAAAACAACAGGCAATCAATGCAGCAAATAAAAACTTCAGGGTAATTTTATGTAAGCACACGCAATGTAAATGATCTGTGTATGTTAATATGGCTATAACCCTGCAGGAAAACAGCTGAGATTAAGCTTGTATGTGCAGTGGGTGCTTGTACGCTCAGCGGAGTGTGACATGTTTTCAGCCCTGAACAGATAACTGCACTGTGAGAATCTGCCTGAGCGTCGTTGCACAATGAAACCCCAAGGTGGTCTTCAGCTGCCTCTGACAGCGGCTGAGTCTGAGTGAAACGAACTGAAATCATCGACACAAATAAAGGTAAAGTCACTGCTACTCTAAACGGGGCAGGTTAGACATAAACTACACAGAAAACTAAATATGTGCAGCCTGTGTGTACGTCTTCATCTTTACACACATACACCACACACAACGCCTGACCAAAGAGCCGTCCAATCCAATAGATCCTGACCACTAAGAAGCGCAGGCCAATGAAATATGCATGACGGAGGAAAAAGCTCGCCGCCTTAGCACACAGAAATGTTCAGCCTCCCTCTCTCTCTCAGCGTAAAACATTGATGGCGGCGGCGCAGCAGCAGCAAACCGGCGGGATGGAGTGCCAGGCTGAGCCGGAGGAGGCTCTGCAAGTTCACATCTAATTCTGGACTTCACCCATGGGACTACTGGGCTGAGAAAGGAAAGAGCGGAGCAGGTTTATCTCGGGGAAAGAAAGAAAAAAAAGGCTTTTTCCTGGTTTGACCCAAAGCTTGGCTGTGTGTGAGTGCCTGTGTTTATAGAGCAAGGCATGACAGGAGTGTTAATACGTAAGGTCATAAGGCTGCGCACTTCTTCTAGCTACTGAGAGTATGCATAGCTTCTCCTGCGATCGAGACGTGTAACAGTGATACAGCAGATGTCGTCGTAAATGAAAGCAGCAAGTGTGTGTCCTGGAGGAGAGAGAGAGAGAGAGGGAGCTGCCCATGACACAGTTTACAGGATTGATTAAAATTCAGCCTCCGGTCGCTGCTGTCACGAGTGTAGATCCTTTGTCTGAATTATGTCCAAACACTGGCAGTAAGGGCTCCGCAGATGTTTGGAGAAGGAAGTGACAGCTCTTAATTAACTTTACACGGTGGTGGTGGAAGTATGACATAAAACCCCAGCATGCATCACACAGAGGGTGGATGAGGTAGCTAAATTTGCGACATATACACTGTTGCACATACAGTTGGAATAATTTTGTTTTCAGACACATTTGTCTCTTTATTCCTATTTATACACATCACTAATCACCTTTAACCAGGTGCAAGTAACACATACTGAGCCCCAGTTACCCAGGTGAAACAAATAAATCACATTGTCACAATCAGTTCATGAGAAGAGGTTAAAAAAAATATTTTATCCCAACTTTATGGGCAACAGTGTACTGTGCATGTACACACTTGCATTACTGCACTTGTGAGAACCTTAACTGACCACTGATCTTTAAAGCTCCATCTGGTGATTTTACTTTAAACTGCCTCAACTCTCATAACAACACAATTTTGTGCCTTCACAACTTATGAACTATTCAAACAAACAAACAACATTACATATTCATAGATTCTTTGTGTTCGCAATGTAACTTTAAGCGTTTCAAACTATTTAATTCAAGTTTTTTCAGGCGTAAATAATTACTCAAAGGACCGTATCTTTACAGATCTGAACATGTCTGGAGACTGACGTTACACTACTAACTAGCTGAATCCTACAGGATGTAATGTAACATATTCTTGTTCATCATTATCCAGTGTTATAACGACAAACTCAGTGAATTCTTCCTTTTTTTTTAACACACAAAGCTTCGGCCGACTACCTTTACCATAAACCACGAACCCACAACAGACCTAAAATAAAAAATTGGATCTTTTCATAAATTGCTTTTCCGGCCCACAAACGTAAATAAACTCTTCACACTATGAGCACAGTGACAAGCACCCAAGCCCTGTCAAATAAACTTGCCCTTCTTTTCATATCTGACATTTCAGTGGTTGTGTGTTGCTTCAGTCGTCAGAAGAAACTCTCAGAACATTTAAACCCTGAGCTTTTCCCTTAGTCTGACTTTATTCTGATCTATAACTTAATCCAAAACCTTGTCGTGATGATCAGCAAAACTATAACCTCTGTTTTATCATTTTTGTCTTCCAAATGACTTTCAACCTTTATAACACAACATCACACACATGCATACATACAGAGAGAGGAAGAGAGAGAGAGAGCGAGGGGGAGAGACGTCTCTTTTGCCTGTCAGATACTGTAGAAAACATGTGGATCAAAACAGGCATCACTTCTATCTGCAGAGGGAAAGTTGACAAGTAGCGTCTCGTCAGCAGTTCATTTCTCCCAATCTGCTAGAAAACACAAATCTTCAAAAACAACACTGATAGTATGCACACCACAAAGAAAACCATTGTTCTTAAGATGCTTGTTTCAGTTTATCAGCTCACTTTGATATCACCCTCTCAACACGCACACACACACATACACACACACAGAGACAGATGCACTTACAATGCTGGGAAAACAAACACTCTTCTGATCTACCCTCCTCAGGGCTTTGTGGGCTCTCTGTGAAACCTCTGTCTATCTAGACGAGAGTCGACCTGGAAACGGAACAAAGGCCCGGTTCCTCACTTCACATTGTTATTTAGCAAAGTCTGTCGCAATGAAAGACACAATGAGCGGGATTACACACATGGACGACGCGTCCACACACACTCACAAACTCACAAAAGAGGTTCTGCTTTGCCACAAACTCCTTCTCATCTTCCCAAAGCAACATTGATCTGATTGTGGAGTCAGACACAGAAGTATGAGCATCTGCCTGTAAGCAATAAGTACCACTTCAAACACAACATTAACCATGCCCTGTGAAAGTTTCTGCTTTGCCAATAAAGATTTAACCTGCTCAATGCATTCAGCCTCTAATTACGCTTGGTTAAATGCCACATGCAGGGATTTAAATTAGCTACTCAATATTCTCAAGGATACGGCCACATAATTGCTGCTGATACTAAATGAAGGAGAGAGGGTGGAAAAAAATAACAATTAAGGGTTTGCGGATCAGTTGATGTGAGGAATGGAGAATCCAGATGAAGAGGTTTGAGACTTGCTACATCAAAATGATTCGCTTGAAGGTGAGTGCTAGAGGAGTTTTAGAAAACGCCTCAAGAGCTAAAGCCAAAATAGCAGTTTGACAGATGTGGACAAAATTGTTGGTACCTTTCCATTAAAGATAGGTAATAATGAATCGATAAAAAATTGTGAAAATTAATGAAAATCGGACATTGGTTTTGTGGTTTTAACAGAATCAATTTAAAATACAAACTAATGAAACTGGCCTGGACAAAAATGATGGTATCCTTAACTTAATCTTAACGCAATATTTTGTTGCACAACGTTTTGAGGCAGTCACTGCAGTCCCTGTCAGGAGATTTCTGTGACTCTCAAAGAGACTTCTGCACCTGTCGACAGGTTTCAGTTTCAGCTCCTTCCACTGATGTTCAATAGGATTTAGATCAGAGCTCAGAAGGCCACTTCAGAAAAGTCCAGTGTTTTGTTCTCAGCCAGTCTTGGGTGTTTTTCGCTACTATGTGTTTTGGGTCATTACCCTGCTGGAGGACCCCTGACCTGGGACTTAGACCAGGCTTTCTGACACTGGGATGGGCAGCACATTTCACTCCAGAATGCCTTGGTAGTCTTGAGATTGCATTGTACCCTGCACATATTCAAGACGCCCTGCACCAGGTGCAGCAAGCAGAACAGAACAGAACCTGATCCATGTTTCACAGTAGGTACAGTGATCTTTTCTGGGTATGCTTCATTTTTGCATCTCGGTGAGCTGATGTGACTCGCCAAAAAGCTTCAGTTTTGGATCAAAAAGCTCCAGTTTTGGATCAAAAAGCTCCAGTTTTGTCTCTTCTGTTTTCTTTAACAGAAGGGTACCAACAGTTTTGTCTACGTCTGTATGAGACTGTGCTGGTTTAAGCTCAGTGCTAATACCAGCATGCTAATATCCTGACTGTTCTAACACACTGATGTTTAGCAGGTATAATGATAATTATAATGATTGCCAAGCTCACCAATTTAGTTTGGTGTGTGAGCATGCTAATATGTGCTAATTAGCATTTAACACACTTCAGCTACACATGAGGCTGATGGCAATATTGCTAATTTTGCAGGAATTTATTCCATATTTTGACTGATTTGCTAAAGAGGCTTGTTGCTCATTTATAATTTAAGAAAAGACATAATCTGTGTGTGACATTATGCCTCATTAAACAGTCCTAATATTCAGTAAAAGCCCAGTGCGCCAGTGGTAAATGCGGAAGTGCAAGGTGTACAGTATGTTGCTGCACACATCAACAACGTGCTCTCACATAACAACTGTGAAATGCTTCACATTTGTACCAACTGCCATTAAAATGGTCCAATGCACAAAAGCGAGAGTGTCAAGGCCAGTAGTGAACAGTGACATGAGCTGTGCTGTATTATGGGGTTTTTAAAGCCTAACCACTGACAAGACCGCACTTTGTTTACGAGACTTCTTCTCTGTTGGAGTGAAAGCGACGGCCTGATAAGCCACATGTAGCCCTGAACCAATGACCTGTGTTAAGGAGGCGTAATTGTCTTTTTACAGCAGGCTCTAAATCTATCCTCGCCTTCCCTTCACCATTTCACCCCTACAAGTGCCATGCAGGCTCCGGTTGCCTAGCAGCAACAGTATTTGAGCTGTTTCTTTTGTTTCTTTTTTTTTTTTTTTTTTGACTGATGGGTAACAAAGTCGGCTCCTCTTTTACAGCTCTGGTAATAGGCATCGCTATCAGTGTTTGCTGCACAGTGGCCGTGATGGTGGAAGATAGCAAAGGATGTTTTGATACCGACATGATGAGTTTTAACCTCATACGGGACAAAAAAAACATGTTTTTTTATTATTTGCTGTGTCCTTGTGTGTGTGTGTATTCACTTCACATCTGTACCGACCTGCAGCCATCTGCATGTATCCAGCCAGGGTGCAGATCCTCCTCTCACATCCTCCGCTGGGCAGGAAGATGGTGATGATGGCCAACAGGGAGCTGACAGCCAGCAGAGCACAGCCGCCAGAACACAGCACTGCACTGGTCTGAGGGAGAAACAGACACACACACACACACACACACACACACACACACACAGAACAATTTAATTTCAGCTCCATGTCAAGGAATTGACAACAGCTTCACATCTACAAAAATGGCAGAGATGGAGAGCTGCTTTGTGCCGTTATGTAGCCACAGACAAATGTACATATCTGCCTTCTTTTCTCAAAAGCAGAAGTGTGTGTTTGGGTCAGTTCAGGTTGTATAATCTCCGCCAGTCCTGCTAACAGGTTAATGGCTATCTCAGCTGGAAAACAGCGCTCCATGGCCAAACAACAGGGCACTGTCCCTTTTCATTACATCTTCGCTTAATCACACACCCTCACATGCTGAGAGCAAGAGGAGCGAAACACAGGCAGAGGAAGGATTTTACGCAAAATTACGAGATTCATTCACACTTTTTTTTTTCTCCTCTCTTTAACTTCATCCATACAAGTGAATGTGTACAAGCAGGCATCGCATTCAGTTCACAAGCTGCGAGGAAGCTTGGTTCTTTGTACAATGTCCTGTCAGAGCTTTGACTGGATTTTCACTCTCATCACTGCTAAGCCGCACTGTTGCTCTGCTCTTGCAAAGACTCCTGGGAAAGTGTGCATTCCTGGACAAGTGGCAGCTGAGTTTGAAAGTATGTTCGGCCCGAGAGAGAGAGAGAGAGAGAGAGAGAGAGAGAGAGAGAGAGAGAGAAAGTGTGGGTGTGTGAGTGTGTTTCCCACAACCTGTGTGACTTTGTGGTGCTGTTTGATCTGCACAGCCTCTCAAACCGACTCTCCAGCTTCAATAAAGCCGCCACACATCCTCCTCGACGCATTTTAAAACGTGTCTGTCCGGGATGAGAGCAGCACCACAGTCAGAAAACGGCACCACATTAGTGATTAGCATGCAGGCGGGGGCGATCAGAGAGAAATGTCTAACATGCGCAAGGGAATTACAGCTCTAAAACACGTGTCATTATGCATGTCCCTGACGTGACGGACGTGAATGGAGGGAGGATGAACGCCCAGCGATTTCTGTTCCTGACAGGGAGATTTAATTAGCCTGTTCGGGGTGTTTGGCAAAGAGTTGGAGACAGGAAATATTGAAGTGTCGTGATGTTGGTGGAAATGACAATGATTATTCTTTTGACCTTTATTTGTCCAGATTTGTTGAACGTGTGTGTTCTACACTTCGCCCCGTGTCTACATAACAGTTGACACACACACACACTCAGATCTCGGCTTTGTTGAGAGCTGCTGCCTGGAGCGAGATGCCTTGCACAAGGGCACCTTAAACATAATGATTAAGCAAGGAAAGAAGACGTGCAGGGTAGGAACAACTCCTTGAGGTGTCATTTGATTTCATTTACACTTCAAACGTGATCAGTATTCAGCACAGAGATCATTTCTCAGCCCTCAGCAGTGCAGAGTCTGGTCACATTTAGTTCCTTTGAGGAAGGCATCAGTGGGAGTCAGGAGAGAGCACGCTGAAAACCTCAACGGTGGGAGCTCTCTGGAAACAATCTTTCTGATTGCACAAAATAAATGTAGTCTTTAGAATTAATATTCATTCATAATTCTGCACAGTGTCAACCTCGTTTTATAGTGCAATAGGGTTTTTAGCTGAGACGAGAGTGTGGGTTTATCACTGTGGCCCAGTATGAAATATCTCTATGGGATTAAAGTTTGTTGTTATATTTTCTCAATAGTGTAATTACACCGTTGTTCTTTCTGCCTACTCTCTGTATACGACACCTATTATTAGGCATCAGCGACGGACACGTGGGTATGAATGGTGTCAACTGGACAAAAAATTTACAGTTTGATATTTGCAGCAAGAAAAAATGTTGAAACAATCCTTGACATCCACACAGAACATCTTTGACTGTGTTGCTTCAGCAGCGAGGGCTTATTCCTGAATGTATTTTTCAGATACTAACCATACAGTACAGATAACGATACGTGCTTCGCCCCGTGTTTTGAACGTGGAGAAGACCAACCGACACACTTGAAGATAGAGAAAAGCCATTAACTTCTGTGGTCTTTGTTCTTGTGTCTCTCCTGCTGGAATGATATTCATGTATGCACAGGAATGTCTCCTTTCTCTCCGCAGCTTGATCTTGGCGTGCCTCGTGGGCTCCCAGTGTGCAGCCTGCCTCCCACCCTGCTGTTCTCATTTCTGTGTGACACATTAAAGGTACATCATATCTCCTATAGGGGAGTGGAAGTGGAAAGGTGTGGGGGGCTATATACGGTACACTTTCACTAAACAGTAAAATAAATGTTGTAATACTGTAGTGTGTTGATGATTAGCATAAAAATTACCAGTGCTATAATTGATTTAAATCTAAATATGTCCATCTAAGCTGTAAATCCATGTGCTGCTTGTGTATTCTGCCTATATTTTTTCAGCCACTTAATTATCTGCAAGCAGTAATAGATTTATACACATGACATTTTCTGTGTGCCATTTAGACACAGCCCGAGAGACTAATAAAGGCTATCAGAGTCCTACACAGCTATTTTTATAGAAAACAACCAGCATTTCAATTCATGGGGTCTCAATTAATCAGCTCCCAGCAGCGTGTCTGTGTGCAAGTGCGTCTACATGAGAGAAACTCGTAATCATGACAAGTTTTTACTCGCATACATACCGAAAAGATTTCCAAGGCCTTTTCCTTAACTGTG
Source organism: Trachurus trachurus (assembly GCF_905171665.1). Classification (NCBI taxonomy): domain Eukaryota; kingdom Metazoa; phylum Chordata; class Actinopteri; order Carangiformes; family Carangidae; genus Trachurus; species Trachurus trachurus. The sequence continues at coordinate 11,028,514 of NC_139903.1, read as the reverse complement.
CTTGTAATGCTCTGAGTGCAAGTTAATTTAGAAAACCAAGACTAGTCGTTTTTCCTTGTTCTTCCTCCGAAATAGATTGCACTTAAGTGTGAATAGCTGGTTGAGCAAATAGGGGACAGAATGAGCCAGGCCCTTCACTGTAGTGTCTCAGTTTGAATACTTGATTTGGATTTTAATCCTCTCAGGATGCTATGACTTAAGGCTCTGAGGCACAACGACACAACTTTTTACAACACAGCCATAATTAATACAGGGAACTGGCAGGCTTGACCCGCAACAACGATTTAATCCCACAATAGTAGTAAGTGGCCTGGAGCCGCCATTAATATGACCATACAAGTGTTACAATGCTGATAAAACTAAAGGCTACAGGCACCTCTACACATGTTCGGCTGCCCAGCTTGGCCATAAAAAGAAAACTTTATTGGTGTCTCATAATAAATGGTCCACAACCTGAGCCTGATGGAGACCAATATCCGTACCAATATGGGAAAAAAAAAAAAAAAAACTGCATCCAGCTGCTTTGAGTAATAATGAGCCAGCCTGAAGTGGACTCTTTGATTTCCAATTACATTAAGGAAGTCGGGGATTACACTGTACGGGCCAATGAAATTTCATTGTCTCCTCAATTTGGGAGTTACAAGATGGAGATGGCAAGGCATGTCTCATTAAACGCACTTCCCCTTTCCAAGCCCAGACAGTGGGGGTAAATGTTTCAGTGCCGGGCGGGCTGTGGAAAATGGAGGGTTTCTGCTCTTCACAAGTGCCAGGAAGAGGAGACAGTTAATGTGCAGCACCGGCCCTTGACAGAAATAACCCCACCACTTTACAATCCAATGGCTCGCTTTTATGGAGGACAAGAGGTGAGGCAAGAGCACTGCAGATCCGCGGATAAGCAGACATGACGCGTTTGCCTTATTGCTCGATGTCGCTCTCTGTGTGTGTATGTGTGTGCGTGTGTGTGTGCTTTGGTGTTCACTGTTAATGTAAAAAGGTATGCCATTTGCACGCAACTGCTGTCTCATCCTCTCTGCGCGCTCAGATCTGCCCTCCCATCACTGATCAGCATTCAGCAGAGCGAGAGGCCGGTGGTCACACTAAAGCGTCAGCCTTGACATGTTCTGCCTCTAGAAGCCCATTAGCACCGTAGCACAGCTTCCCAGAATATCTCTGAGCCACCAGAGGTGTTTCTGCTCCATCCACCCCGCACACACAAGGAATCAGCTGAGATTTCATCAGTCCACTAAGCTGCCTTACATTCCTTCTGCACTCTTCGTGTCCGCCTTCAACATCTTCCAGAGGAATCCCGTTGATCCCAACAAACACGGCACTAACACAGACGAATCTGCTGAGTAACGTCTTCCTACATCGATCTTCACTGGGAGGAGAGACCGGGAGAGGTGTCGGAAGGACAAGTATGTGTATGTACGTCTGATGGTCCTCTGAATGGCTGACGAAGCTGTGTGTACAGAGTGAATACGAGATGGAGAGGAGATAAGGGAGAGAGGGGAGCGGAGATTAATCACCTGACAAGTGGATGGAGTGTCCATTTGTGCCTCAGGGACAGGCTGCAGATAGGATGTGACATTCAGGAGCACTTGGGAGAACATGGGAGTGCTCGTTGTTCCCACACCGACACACACACACACATGCACACAGTTGATACGGATACAGGTACAGGTACACACCGCTGGGTCACTTAAGTTCAGCATACATACACATACATACACAACACGTGTAAACCTTCAAATTCATGGAAACTGGACTCCCTGCACCGACACACCCTCTCCAACTCAGCTCGTCCTGCTGGTTGAACATGAAGCTTGATGGCCAATTTGTTGAGTGTTAACATGCCAACATTTGCAATTTTAATATTAGATGAATTTAAATTTTAACCCGATTATAAAACCCCTAGAGAATCACCAAAGTCCTTAGGCTCCATCCTCTGCACATCATGAATATCAGCACTTAATTTCGTAGCAATCCAACCAATAGTTGTTATGTATTACAGTTTGGATCAGTTTGGTGGAGGACGACCACCGGGCCAAAATTAACATGCCTTCAGCGACGCCACTAGCATGAATGAGAACTATTTTTCAAATTGCTTAGACTATAATGAATGCAGATCTGGGAGGAAGAAACTTTACCACCTAGTGTAGCTACATACTACATAACCACACAATCCTTTGTAAGTGTCCTATAGGTTTTCAACTCAGAGAAAAGCAATTATGCCCTCTATCATTCAAGAAAAACATTTTAAAATGTCTTTGTGCCTCGCTAGTACATGTGTTTTCTCAGTGTGTTCTTTCTGATATAGCTGTAAGACACAATCTTGTGTCATTTTCCGCCTTTAAACTGTAATTTGTTCTTCAGAAACAGAAGAGAATCCATCCTCTGAGAGTGTGTGTGTGTGTTTCCGAACAGAAAAAGACATTTTAGCGTCATTACAAGACAAATTTACCGTGCTTTGACAATCTTTCATTTTGTTGTGTATCTTTGCAAGAACGAAGCACCTCACGCACACTTTGTCCTTGGCAAAGTTGCGAAGAATGACAAACAGCAACACATCTTTTCTGATGTATTCATTACATGTGCATTCGGTATGTGGGAATCCAACCATCGATTTAAACACTGGGATTTTCTTCATATTTGTCAAGTTTCTTCACACACCGCATACATGAATCCCAGCAGACCTCTGAACTGAAATTCATGTTTACTAGATTCTTCTTAGCTCCAGTATCTTCTAGCAACTTTGAAAACTTTGAGCGAGATAAGAAGAAAACTCTTGTGACTTTCTGAGACTCTGCGCTGAGTTCAAGTGCCGGCTTTAATGTCATTATGTGATGGGAGATGTGAAGAATTTTTATCAAAGTAATGACATTAAAATTAATAATTAAAAAATGTAATACTTGAATAATTTAGAACCTGTGCTCTAAGGAGCTGCTTTTTGCTTTTCAGCACATTTTTGAACCGATGCCTAAAAAACCAAACTGTACGTTTACTGCGGCATATGGGCCGACATACTGAGGCTGCTTTGGCTTCAAGTTAACGTTATTGGTCTGCCAAATGCAACATAAAGGACACATCTTATAGAGCCTACAGTATAGAATAGTTTCAGTATTTTTTCTGGATTGTGAAATGCATCCGTTTATGTAGTAACACAGAGTATTTATTTATTTAATGTATCAGCTTTCATTCCTATAATCTAAGCCCAAAAAGTCGCAGTCACACTAAAAGGCTCCTCATTGTCATCAGAGCTGCAGTGTTTCCTCCCTGGGACCCACACAGGACGCCCCCCCCCCCCCCCCCCCCCCACTGCCGAGCAATGCTTTAATGTGGAGTTAAGTCTTCAGTGTCATGTGAAATGAAAACACGGGGAATCTCATACGTTTTCATAGTTGAACGATCTGGGAGGAATGTCATATATGGGAGAGGAGGAAACACACACACACACCTTTTTTCTTCACTTCACTTCACTTCACAGGGATGTGCTGCATGAAATGTGCAGGGAGGTTTGGTTTGGATCACAGGCAGGAAGTTGGTTCAGAGTTACCAGAAGCTGCAGGAACGCCTCCACAACCTGTCGTTTCAGCTCCCACTCCAGCTTCTGTCTGGTGGACTGTATTTACCAACTAAACACTGATGTGTGTTTCTGGTTTAAGAGTAAATCACACATCTGAGAAGGCAGAGGTATCGTCCTACCAGCAATCAGATACTGCAGGTAGTGACACAAAGAAATACAGCAATAATGAAATAGTTGAGGAATAGCACAGCCATTGTTAAGAATTATTCTTTCAACCAAACATTTCTGACCCGAATGTTTGTGCAACAGTTCATTAAGTTTAAGTGAAATAGTTGCCAAGTCAAATAAATAAAGCTTGTTTCATGGCCTCGCTGGATTACACAGTGAAATTGCCACTATACGTAGAATTATCCCATCAAGGCGTGAGCATTTGTTCTGTCAGCTGGAAGAGAAATATGTCTACATGCAAATGCCGTTTAGTGCAAGATACAGCTCGCTGGCAGAGTCTGTATTTTACTGTTTAATAAAATCTGCCACAGAGTGAATGTAAGATCCAAAGTGTCTATTTTGATATAAAGTCATTTGATTCAGTGTTATTTAATGTAATGTCAGTTTGTGCCTTGTCTTCCTTTGTATTGTTGAAAATATCCTCTCACTAACACACACCTGTCACTGTACACATATGGCCTTGTGCCAGAATTAAATCAAGGTTTATGAGAATATTTCGTGCTCACATGATCCACATATCCAAATAAAGGTGTTTTTAATCAGATTACTGCAAAGTAATTGACAGAGAAAACCCGGGAACAGGTAATATTAATCTGAAACTGCCACAAACAGGAGTCAATAATAAAGTTTTACCCCTGTGTGTTAATCCTAACAGGTTAATCTGTGCTGTGCCAGCAGCAGCGCCACAGTGGAGCTGGCCTGCTTCCAGTTTGACCCGAGCTGCAGGCAGCTGCCTCCCTGCCAGGCCGCTAACCGCCACCTGCACCACCTGGACCTCGGGAGCCTTCACTTCTGGACTCCGGGGCGATGAATAAACCCAAATAATTATTGACCAATCAGCCAAAGATGCAATATAACACATTGCTACAGTATGAACCTGCTGCCCAGCAACTGTGTTCAGTCTGACGGCAGCCGATGCAATGTCTCCTATACACATTGTCATAAATCAATCAAAATGTGAGTCTGGCCGATGACAGCTGGGGACTCAGTCAGGGATGTATGTGCAGACTGTGTCACCATAAATATCTATATATGTTATCTCACAGCAGTAATAGAAATTTTACTCGCCATCATTCTCCCATTATTCGGCACAATTTCCATCTTTATGTCTTCAGTCCAGTCTTCGGGATATATTCAGCTTTTGCTACACTGAAATTTCCCCATAGGACTGATTAAAGCTTATTTATTTGAACTTCTCAGCTTTTAACATAATGAGATGCGCAGCCAACAGCATTAATGGTATAATATATAGGACATGCAGAAACTTTAATGTGATGGGCTGCTCATCATTGATGTTCAAAGGTAAAATATTGCAGACTAAATGTTTCCATACTAACAAAAGAGAAAATGAGACCAAAGATTACCCCTGAGAGGAATAACTGGAGCTTTCTGCACAGTCAAAGCCATTATGTTCCACCATGTTCTCCATTTACAAAAAAGGACGATTAGAAGAAGATTTATTTCAATCTATGACTAGACGTTGTATGATTATAAACTGCCTGAGGTGCCAGCCAACCTGCCAAGAAAAAAAAAAACTTCAGTGAAGCCCCAAGAACTGCTGGAGAAAGATATATAAACCACAGCTCTAGTTTCACATCAGATGCCGCACAGGAAGAGGAAATAGATGCATGCTGGTTTTCATCCCAAAGGAGAATCATCTTTATGAAACCCTCAGGTAAGAGCAGTGCAGACAGTGACTCATATGGAAGAGACAGTTACAGAGGGCTACAGGACGCAGAGGAAAGCTTCTATTTCAGGCAGGTTGTGCTAAGAAAAATGGCTCCCTTATAAAACCACACACAGCGAGCAGCGCACCGCAAGTCTCAGTTAAGTGTATTCCTGTCAAAAGAAACACCGGCAGTTAAAAGCAGCTGAAGAAAGTTGAGGTGACTTCGATCGCCTTCTTAATTCACTGATGATCGTGATGAGGAGGATGATGACAATGGATCCTCTTTATGGTTGCATGGAGAACTGTGTGACAAGTGATCAAGTGTCCATCTGGCATTGCTGAGCGCCACCTGCCACACACACACACACACACACACACACACACACACACACACACACACACACACACACACACACACACATACACACACACGCAAACACTACATGCAGCACTACATGGCTGATTCCCTCTGTTTCCCCACAGTGCAGCATGGCTCAGATACACACTTCACAAAGCTGCCCCAATGCGCGGAGTTTAACTGAAGATACGATCTCCCTGATCATTACACCTCCTCCTCCTGCTGCTCCATGTGCCTCAACACCTCACAACAGAGTCATCGTATATAGTACGCGCAGGGAGCAACGCATCCAAATAGCAAGCGGCAGCACAAAAGCCTTTTTTTCTGCTTATTTTTTCTCTGCTCTCAATTAAATAGTAACTGATGCCCTGGGGAGGAGGAGGAGGAGGAGGAGGGGGAGGGGGGGAGATCAGGGAGGTGTAGGTGGGCTGAGGTGATAAAAACTGCATCTTTTCAGAAACTTCTTAATACCGCCTCGCTTCTGTCCGTCCATCCATCTATCGCTCTCTCGCTCTCACTCTCGCTCTCGCTCGTTCATAATAGATCACAAAAGCGGATCAGATCAGATGGGAGGATCAAATAGCTGGTTTGAAATGTATGGGATCCCTCACAGCCTGGTTTAATGATGACATCCTCACAGCCGGGCCAGAGGTTTTTATTCAGCTCTTCATAATAGGTTGCTGCTGCATGGTGGTGGGGGCTGATGGGTAGTCAAAAGAGAGGAACCCCAGGCAAAGTTTCACCTCTCTCTCTCTCCTCTCCCAATAGATGCTGTAATTGAATTATAGTGCAACTGATACTTTTGTGTCCATCCTCCCTCCTCCTCCTCTTCCCTCCTCCCTCCTCCCTCACCCCCTGGAGGCCCTTCAAAAGACAGCAGCCATGGAATTTGTCTTGTTGTGTCTCTTGGCTTTGAAAGCAGATGCTGATAAGAAATGGATGAAAAGAACGCTGTTAAAATTTGGAGTGAAGTGTTGAATAAATTTGAGTGGTGGGGGTGTTGGGGGGAGAAAAGCGATGAGAGGAACTGTTAATCAGCACATTTGCTCATTAGGACGAACGTATGTTTGGCATCCGAACAAACAGCAGAGCGTAACTCGTGCACAAAGAGGCCCGATCCAGAATTACAGTTGATCATTTTACATCAAAACGAACGGCACTGCAGGAGACAGAGGGAGAGTAAGAGAGAGAGAGAGCAGAGGGGAGAGTTTGAGATGAGAGGACGGGGGTGTGCAAGAGAAATGGAAAGAAGATGTGGGGGGAGAGGGAGAGAGAGAGTAACACTTTTCCTTTTCATGTGAGTGAAGAAATACTGTACTATCTCACACTGATGTAACACCACAGCCCACATACAGTAAGGCTTAACGCCTTGACCGTCTATTCTGTGTACAAGAGGAAGAATGGCTCAGGTCATCATTATATTCAGAGTGCTGAGTGAAAAATCATCGTTTATATTCGATGAATACAGTGCAGCATTTGCACACAGACCTGGGATTTCTCTCATTATTGTGCATCTCATTTTCCTACAAAAACTACAGAATATTTTATAACAAACCCCACATGAGATAATTTGCGGATACAAATCACTCATTTATAATGATTCAAGATGGAAAATGCAGGTTATTGAAAAATACATTAGGATCTGTTTGTGTATATATCCCTGTTAGATTTGTGTTGCCTTGATTTCTACAGGCGGTCAGTGAGTCAGAATAAATCCATAAAGGATTAACAGATAAATCTTTAAAGAACCAAATCAGCCGTGTGAGAGTTAACAGGATCATGTTAGCCTGGATACGTTAAGACACATTTAAACAGCCCCGCAGTTCTCTGTTTACTGGGAAAAACCTTCATTACATTACTGTATTATCACATGTGGAAGTGGTTTAAAAGGCAGAGATGAGTCAAGGAGCTTGAAAATAAATTAGTCTGAAAAGCATATGAAAGTGATTTAATCAGTGATCTGTGGAGGAGATAATCTTCTGCAGAGTGAGCAGCTTTCGACAATCCAGTCTGAACTGGATGACTGTCCCCAGATGACTTCTGAGTTGCAGAAAAGACACAATTTACTCAAGATTTTTTTTTTTCTTTTTAAGAACTAGGATGTAATATTCATGGATTTTTGCAGATTTGCAGTGCAGACCCTCTCCCAGTTTAAAAATAATTGAACGTATGCGGTTGAATTTTAACATATTGAGGATTTTCCATATTGAATCATGGCCGTGTGGCCCGGCCCCCTCCACCTGTAATAGAGAAGTTTAAGAGACCATGAGAGCTTCAGTGGAGGCCGAGCTTCTGCAAACCTCTCACTCTACACTCACACCATCAAAAAACTCACACAGCCCAGCTTGCTCCTGCATTTATGCATGATCTGCACTACCGCTGGTCCCAAGTGCACATTTCATAATTCATGCATACTGTACTGTAGCAACTGGAAATGCTACTATATCTGCCTCCACCACTCTGCTTCATTTCATCAGTGAGTCAGACTGGTCCATGTTACACTCGCATTACAGTAAACTCCCTGACCCCGAAAGCGAACACCTACCCACATTATACATGCATAATATTTGGGAAAGTTTTTAAAAAAACAACACACAACAAATGAATAAATTTAGTTTGAGTCAAACCAAAAGCAACTGAACAACAAGAAAGTCTCTTGAAGTCAGGAATATATTTCTCACAAATCAAAAAGAAAGTAGATTTCAACGGGAATAATAAATAATGTGTGTTACTGGGTTCTGGATCTCAGTTGCATCAGTCTGATTAAATATCGTTCTCGTGGCAGAAAGAGCATCTGTTGCATGTCAAGGAGCCTGGAGTCTGGCCTATTGAGGATCGGGGTAAGAATGATGTAACTGGACAACAACACGCTGCTGAGCTGCTTCATCTTACACGATGACAGCTTATCATTACACAGTGGGTCACTAATGAAGCTCCGTTTTGTAAATGGCTACGGCTTGCTGGGTGAACACTGATAAATGATAAGCCGGTTCAGCTTGTGTTTAACCCTTTAGTGTGCCGTCTTTAATAAGAACTCAACATTGGACTTTAAGCAAACAACTAGAAAAACAGATTTCTGCTCCACAATAGCTTAAAAAAGCTGCACCATTCCTCTTCTTGTGGCCTTCATTAACACAACACAGATTAAATAAACCTTTAACCTGAGATGGTACACTGATGTATAAACTGACTTGCATTCAAATTACTGTGTTATACTTGTGCCGTCCCGCTGGGTGCCTCTATAATCGTCTTTTCATTCAGTTAGCTCTGTGGAGCTGCACATCAGCACAGCGGCAGCAAACTCATCTGTGTTGCAGAGGAGGAAATTAACTTTTTATTGGAGAATATTTTCCCCCTTCAGGAGGTTTCGCTGGGCAAGAAACGACTGCTCCTATCAGCTAAACCAACTGAATTAGGATAGAATAATATCTTGTCCGTTGTGCGGGGGTGATGAAACTGATATGTGATACAAATCAGTTCACTTCAAGGTGTACAGGGGGAATACATCTTAAATGCTAAAATGCATTCTTTTAAACAGAAACACATGAACTCCAGTGTGTCTAAATGAGTTGCAAGGCTGCTTCTATCAGCATAGTTTCCCTGAGGGAGGAGGAAAATATTTGCCTCCACTAGGAAGACAGTCAACGCCCTACAGAAACATCTGATTAGATGCTGCAAATTCCCCCCTGACCCTGAAACTAAACAGGAAGACTGGCAATTCATGTCCCACTCCCCACCAACGGCTAATTTTCTAAAGTCTGACATGTCTAAACTGTCAAAGAGCTTGTAAGAGTGAGATATTCAGTGACGTTTCTCTTTATATAACACTTAATAAGTCGATACGCATGGGACTTGTGGATTTTCTTCTCTGAAGCTGCACATCTCGCTGTGGGATTCAACAGAGAAGTTATGTTTGGAAGCTCGGCTTGATCCCAGGAGATTTATGTTTTGATGTTGCTGGATTTATGAGAATTACTGAAAAAGTGGAGCAGTAAAACTATATGGCAAAACCCTGCAGAAAATCACAAAAATATACAAAAATATGGTTGATTCCTTCAAATTAGCATCTTCTCCTCTTAAAGGAGCTCTGACTTGCATCTGTAGAGTCACTGTATATTCGTACCTGCGACGCTTGTGCTTTCTCTACGGATGGAGGCGACTCCTGGCTACAACCGGCCCCTGTGCACCGAGCCAAGTGAGCCATCATTTATGTTAAAAAATGGAGAAAGGCTCCCTGTTAAATCAATACATAAACTACCCGCAGGATCCACAGGGCAGGCAGTGGAAGTGACAGGCCGCTTAACAAATGGATGGTGGCCTCCCGGAGCCCGCTGACTCAGCACGTTGCCCCCGCCGAAGAAACCAATGCTCTGCTATGCTGCCCCATCTCTCCCCCTCTACTCTCTTATCAGTCAGACAGCTCTCTGTGTCTACCTGGGAAGTGCTGATCAGAGACTCTTAAATATCGCCAAAGCAAAGAGTATAATTCATAAGAGAGATAAACGCTCGCTGTGTCGATGCGTTTTCTGCTGCTGGGAGTTCGGCCAGTATTTGAATAAACATCCGCTGCCTGCTGCTGGAGTATATCACATTTTTGACCATCAGTGGCTTTGGAGACGCACATCATCGCTGCAAGTGTTTTGCGGCACCGACTGCTTTGAGAATATCAAATATCGGATATAAAAAGCAGCAGAAAAATATCACACTGTGCAGGTAACGTCCATCCATCAAGCCTGATGAGATCATAAATCCTTCTCCTTCTCAGCCAGATTGATTTCCTCTCTATTTCACCTAGATGGGTATAAAATGCAGATCAACATGTTCCCCCTCTCTCCTCCTCCACCTCCTCCTCATCTCTCTCTCAGGCACCTGTTCTATCCATCATCTGGACAGCTGTTCCTCTGCACTTTCAATTCCTCACCCAAATGCAGCACTGACCTCTTGCCCTGCTCCGCCTATCGACACACTCCCCCAAAGCCACCAGACACACACTCACCCCCAAAATCATATGCACATCCAGGACTTTGAGACAAAATCTACAGACACAGGACTTTAAAGGGCCCATGTTTACACATGAATCAATAGTCTTAAATGTTTTACACTGTCTGTGTTGATCCATAAGGAGATATATTTGTGGTTTTAAGACTCAGACACCTTCTCTCTCAGGCTTCTCTCTGGAGTTTTAGTAACAACAGGTCGGTGTCAGCCAATCACAGGAGAGGAGGCTCTTAGTTTCTCCTCTAATTTGATACAATAAAATAAAATAATAAAAACAGTGGATTTCAGGTAAACATTCAGAGAAACCAAATCCTGCAAGGTTGGATAATGGTGGGTCCAGGTGGGCGGGGCTTGGCGGATGGCTGAGAGCAGTGACTGCTTTGTTGTGACATCACAAAGTTACAGAAGTCCTGACGGCTTATATTATGTATTATATACTGTGTGTATTTCTCTGTGGACTCAACTGAGCCTTTGATATTCTCACAGGACAAAATATCACCTAGATCTGTTTTGTTGTGTCTGTTTATAACCTTGAAGGCAAAGAAACATTAACTTTTTAAAATACTCTACTACTACTTCAGTTTATATCTGTAGCTACAGATGGTACAGCTGTTTGTTCGGCCATGACAATTCAGTCACAACCTCGACATCGTCAAAGTGTCCTTGAAGAAGATACTGACCTGCTGTATACAATCTGTACCAACTCCAGAAGCGCTGCTTGGCTGTTCATTAAAGTCAATTCAACTGAGTGAACTACAATTCAGGTATTGTCAACATTACTGCCAAACAGTTTCTAAAGCTTTTTAAATTGATTTCCTCCAAAAAAGCCGTTGCTTTATGCTCTTCCCAGAACAGCATGAAAACAAACTCGCACAGAGTTGAAACACTGTGAAATGACAAAGACTGTTCAAGGACCCAGTAGTCCAACCTGAAGCTGACAGGTGGGTTTTGTTGCATAAAGTTTCAGACTTTCAAATGTAACTTCTCTCTCTCACTCACTCTCCACACACTAAAGAGTGTGGTGTGTTGGAATGCACGGTGAGAGAGTGAAAAGGAAATTATAGTGATAATTAATGATGTTATCTGGTTATAATTATAGGACAAATGTGATAATAGAACAATAAGATGACAAGATAAGAATAAAACAAATGTGATAATACTTTATATATTTATCATTTTGTATGATATCCTGTTAAAATTATAGTGACACATCTTTAAACAAAAATATGACCATAAATGATATGGTTTGTATCTATCTGACCGTGTGTATCATACTTTGCAAGTTGAAACACATTGTATACTATGAAGCAGGAAGAGAGACAGAGCGCTGGTGACCTAGTGCTCAGGAAAGGATGAGATATAGAAAAATAACTGCAAAATCCCAAATCCCTAAGGAAGGTCATTTCATTGTGAAAACATCGCGACCTTGCTGTGACGTGACAACAGATAACAAACTCAACAACAACACCGAGTGTAGAGATTGCAGTGTTATTCTGACATATGAGAGCAAGTTAAATGGCACGTGTGCTGTCCACGGAGACAAACTGGATGTAGAAGCTGGTGACCACACACACAAACTTGCTGTGAAGCTTTACAAGCCACCACCACCAACACACCTGTACCCGTAGCTCTTTTCTGAATGGCTCCACTGGGGATGATAATGGTTGAGGCTGAGTTGATATACCAACCAGTGAAGGAGATAATTTAATGGTTTGAGATGCTATTGTGTTACATACTGGGAGTCGACTGGAGTGTGTCCATCTCCATAGTTCATGTTGGCCTGTTTTTTTCAGAAAGCCTTCAGAGCAAACACACTTTGAGATATCTAATACATGGCCTCTGAGGTTAGGTTCAGGTCTCAAAGGTGGGTTCAGTGTGATGAAAGGCGTGCGTCATATGGCTTCACATGTATGAGCTGCTGTGTGTGTCATAAAGTGTACAGATGGATTGTGTATTTTTTTTGGTGTTGTTTTCTTGGATTAAAAGGCTTCTGATCAGCAGCCAACTCAAGTCCCAGATGTCAGCGCATCCTTGAAGGCACCAGCATGCGAGCTTTGATAACAGCTCCTACTTCTAACTGTACGTCCAAATAATAGCGTGATTCAATCAAAAATAATTCACACAAATAAAAAAACACTGGTGTGGATTTCATTTCTCAAGCAGGTCTCAAGTGTTGATATCGCACAGACAAAGGCTGGAACCAGTTGCCTGCATGGATAAAAGAAAATCAGCATGAGACGCATGGTGTGCAGTTATATAAAGTATGCATGATTTGTAGTTAATTGCATAATAAATGCAGAGCAACTAGAATGATCCACTAAGTGCTTTCCATAGACGACCGCCAGTGTATTGACAGACTCGACAAACTGCTCCCATCATAGGCAGACAGCACTGCCTGGCTCAATTTCAAATAAAAGACGAACACCACCATGACGTATAAGCATCATTATATACTTCTAACCCAATCCGGCAGACATTGTCGTCAAATTGCACATTTGAAATGATTTTTTACTTCAGAAAAAAGCAAATTGTATAGCTTGTGACGGAGAAAAGAGAAGAACCTCGATGCTTTCCAAGAGGCCCATTCTTCTTCAAATCTATCACTGTAAAAACCCTGCTGTGTACACACACTGCCTACCATTAATTTTGTCACCAGTCAGACGACGGCCTTGAAGTAAACATGCGCTGTATGAAAATAAGTCAGCACACCACATTTCACGCAAGACTTGCTGTCAAAGGACTAAACATCTATCTCTCTTTCCAGTTCCTGCGCCTTCTCCCGCTCCACACTCTGGTTGTTATAATGAGTATATTTATGTACCTGGAATAAGTCAAGTTGAACAGACAACCAAATACAAAACACCACTAATTTATATTTGGCCGAGCCCGGGGGCCGAGGATGTGTTTGTCTCATAAAGCAGCAGCGGCGGGCGTGTGCTGTGTGCGTGTTTCCAGGCAGCACGGAGATGATGTAAACCAGCCACCTGAAAAACAACTCTGCAGAGGAGGTGGTAGTAAAACACCGACTGTTGGCCTCCCCACACTTTCTCTGCGTTCACAGGTAAAGAGCACAGAGAGCAAGAGGCTGGAGCTGAAGGTCAGGGTGTGTGGGGAGGAGGAGAGGGGAGGGGAGGGGTGGGGGACAGAGAGAAAGGAGGAAATGGACTGTACAGCAATAACATTACAGGTGGATTTCCTTTTATGATAGCGGCTGAAAGGAAACACAGTTCAGTTTATTACTGAGTGTGAAAATGGATGATGGTTCCTTTGTGCTGTGGATGGGGGGGCGGTTTGCAGAGATACAGACCTGCTCCGGCTTCAACGATCGGTTACAGGCGGAGGAAGGTAACAAGGGGAGGATTTTTTTTACTGAAATAACTCACTGAACCTACCCCCCCCCCCCCTCCCTTTTTTTCTCTTCTCCTTCCCTCCGCTCCTTAATGCCCCTCAGTCATCTCTCCCTGAACCTTTAATTACGCCATCAGTGCTGACATGGACAGCCACTGTACATCACATCAATGTCTCTTTTGATCACGCTCAGATGCATGAGAGAGAATTTTTTGTGTGCGTGCGTGTGTGTGTGTGTGCATCCGTGTCACTCACTCATCACTTGTGTGTGTGTGTGTGTGCATCACATCACTTTGAGCTGTCTCATCGTACTTGTGTGTGGTAGATGTAGTGAATGTGCCTCTGGACATGAAGCGCTGAACAGAATGAGGCCGGCAGGAGAAGAAGAAGAAGCAGCAGCCAGACAGACAGACAGGTCCACCTTTTGTTTCTCATGCAAAACCAGGCGAAGGAAGGAAGGAGTTCCCCCCGTGGGGAAAAAGCAGGACTACGGCATGTGCATTAGGCCCCATAACGTCATTTATAGCGGGCAGACACACTTCCACACAAATGGCTTTCACCACAGAGGTTCCCCATTAGCATTAAAGGAGAGAGGCTGTAAGAGAGTATAGGGAGGGCAGAGAGAAGCCTAACTGCTCCTCCAGTGAATCTGAGGAGCAAGTAACTCTGGCCTGGATGGAGGATGACCAGATGACGGCTCTCTCTGTTCTGTGGAGATTTCACAGCCCTCTGCTTGTCTGTTGAGCTGGTGTATTTGTCAGATCGTGGCAGGGAAAACACCGAAACCCTCGGGGAATCGGTGTGTGTGTGTGTATGTGTGTGTAGCTAGTATGTGTGTGACTGGACCTTCTGGCCCTGCGGTGGAGGCCGACTCAGAGCGAAGACCCTTCATTTCTCTCTCATGTTGTTCAGACAGATAAAGGCCAGACCTTGTCCATCATTCTGTTATTAGAAAGCCAGAGTGGTGAATCCCCGCCTGAACCTGCTCCGCTCCAGCAGCAAAGCATCACGCTCCGCTTCGGGGAGGAGGGGGGGGCGCGTCACGTCGACAAATATTTAAGTAAAGTGCATTCACTCTGCTCTGCTCTAACTGTTTTTCGCGGGGTTGGAGTTATGCTATAAAAACGTGTTATGAAAGATATGGTAAGAATTGATCATCCTAATGGCAACGATCTGAAGTCAGAGAATGTAATAAAACTGTCATTGGGTGAGAGCATAGTTTGAGTTGATGAATGTCTCTTAAAGCTGAATCATTTTCAATAAAGTGTGAACAAAATGTGTTGGTTTTCATCGTTTTGCTGAAAAATATATGAAGAGGCTCTGAGTAAGTGTTATTTAGCTACTTGTATATTGATTAATATGATCTATGTGACTTTAAACAGCAAAGACTTTACTGTTTTTAGGGATGGTACAAAAATGACTGGGGTGGTGGCCAGAGGCTGAACTTTATCTTTCTGTTTGTAAAGAAAAGTCTCCTCCACACACACACACACACACACACACACAAACCCACTCATACAGGAATATTAATCTTTTCTTTGAACCTCACTCTGCAACACCCTATGTCAAAATAATAGTGTTAAATTACAGTAACACATGTACTCAGGAGTAAACCCCTGATACAGAGCCAGAGCTGTTGTGCCCTGAATACAAATTAAGTCTCGGGCAGAAGAGAGTGTTGTCTGCTTGATATGACTAAATTGGCAAGAAAGGTTGAAATGAAAATAAATTTAAGACATGAAAAAAAATAAAAGACCCTCACCTAATCACATAAAAAAGTCAGACTACCTTCACCCAAAAGAAAAATACTCTCCCTCCCTCTTCTTATCCTCCCTCTCGCCCTTCTAATGATGTTCAAACAGTACCTTAGCTGGAGGAAAAAGCAAACTATAATTTTTTTGGCTATTTTGGGTTTTATTATAACAGGGACCCTGAGTGTGGGGAGGAAAGAAGGGGGGGTGACAATCTTCAAACACCTTCTGTAATAAAAATCAAAAATCTTATCAAATGCAGGTCAGGAGTCTAATTTGGGTCGTGGATTATAAAAAGCAAACCACTGATTTACTGAACTGAACTTCAGTAAAAAATCTACTGAAGTAGAGGCGAAATTATAGACTTTCCTTCAAAAAGCATCAAGCAGGAGTCCACAAAAGAATATCACATTAATGTGAGGTTATGACTTTCATGTTGATTTTTATATTTCTCTGTCTGATGTATTTGTAATTTCTATTTTTCTGCTTACACATGATTTGTTTGTAGTTATGCTGTGAAAATGCTCGGGCAGATGTTATTTATGTAAAATTACATCCTCGCACAAACAATAAGCAGGAAAATAATATGACAGTAACATTTCCTGTTCGGCTTTTTTCCTTGTCTAGATAGCAACATTAATCAAGGAGGGCGAAGAAAAAAGGTTGACCCACTGCCAGACGGAGGAATCATCAGTGAATTTCATTAAATGAGTTATCTGTCTCCTTAAAACTAGTTCTGGCTCAGTGAGTGGTGAAATGACATTTAGAGCATCTTGCAGGGTTCATGCACCAGTGAGTGTTCTTCATAGGTAGCTGGTAATTAGGCATGGTGAAACATCTCCAGCAACGTCTACAATTCATCTTCCTGGCACGTGCCACAGTCAACATGGGCCGAATGTTTTGTCTCGTGTGTCTGAGGATTTCGGTGCAAGCCAATCACGTTTTTTTTTTTTTTTTTTTTTCCCCTCCACAGCCCAGAATCTGCGCCTTGACTCGCTGCCATTTCCTGCACACACAGACAAAAGATGAGGACCAACTCAGACATTTTTTCCAATCACTGTTCCTGGAGCTCGGCCACGACTCATTTAGGCAACAAGACGACCTTGACATTCTGTGGGCATGTAGTGCATGAGAAGCCCAAACACACAAACACAACCCACCACCAACACCACCAACACCACGGGGGACGTCAAAAACACACACTGTACAGTCCAAGTGATGCACCGCGCCTTCACAGCTGTATGTGTCTGAGCTGCTGTGCTGGTTACTACGGAGGCCAAGCTAATCCAGCTCCAGTGTTTAGTGCTGTGAAGCAGCTGGAAGCACATAAGCTGTTAACAAGTTAAGGTGAAAATGTTTTCTGGCAGGCAACCCTCCTCCTCCTTCACACTTTACCTAGCAGCAGCTCACTGAACACCTCCTCCACTGACACGTCCAACCTGGCAACCTCCACCGCGGCACATACATACACACGCATTCGCACTTCCGCCGACTTCTGCACACAGGCGTACCACCTTTCATGTGAACACAAACATGATCACACACTACAGCTACTCTGCAAGTACTCTGATGGAGGAGGAGGAGGGGAGGGGAGGGGAGGGGGGGGGGGATTGCATCGCATAGCCCAGCAGAAACCGGCAGTAGGAACACAAGGAATAATTTATGTGGAAAAACTGCGATGCAGAAAAGGTTGTTTCCAGTGGCTTCCCCTGTTAAAATGAGCTTCAGTGCGAGCCGGTGTGGTGCTGTGGCCCATTGATCAACTGAAAAACACTTTCATGGATCAGCGCTAAAGCTCAGTTATAGAGACAGTAACTTGCAAATAGAAGTTTCTGTCAACATCCAAGTCATGACTGTGATTGTTTTTTTGTTTTTTTTTCAGAAAGTTCAAATACGTCTGACTCAGCCCCTGAAAAGTCAAGGAAAATACTGATGCATAACATCAACCAGCGTCTATTGTTCAACTTCGCGAGTGGATGTGGTGGTGGTGAATTATCAAAACACTGTGTAGGTTTATGCTGTTTTTCCTTTTGGACATTGATCATATCCAGAGGCCCAACAGTATGTTCCTTATGCGGAGTGGGCTAGTCCAGAATAATATGGATATTGATGATATGAATCAATGTGTGGGCATCATTTTCAATGTTGGTGAAGCTACTTCATGTGGGTGGGTGGGCATATGTTTAACTCTAGGACGACCAACTCTGTAGAACATACAGCCACCATCAACCAGCTTGAGCTGTCGGAGGAAGTAAATGCTGAATGGCCATGTGTGTGTGTGTGTGTGTGTGTGTGTGTTCATGTGTGTGTGTCTAAACAGAGGCCCTGCCAGCCTGGTGATGGCCGGCTGCAGCACAGGGCTCCAGAGCGCCAGCAGCCCTGGAAAGCAGTGTGGTCTACGCAAAAGCTTTTGACAACATGGAGCGACAACAGAAAAGCCCAAAGAGACTACAACACAAGTAGGCCAGCCTCTCTGGGACCTTCCTCCTCCTCCTCCTCCTCCTCCTCCTCCTCCTCGCCTGTCCTCGTCCCCCTCTGGTTCACTCGCAGCAGCAGCAGCAGCCGGGCTCTGTTTGAGCCAACAGAGTACCCTCTCTTCCACTCTGATGGAGACGACAGAGCTCGATGTACAGTGATAGCTCCTCTACCACAAACACAGAGGGGGGACTTAATGGCTGCCGAGGCACGACGGACCCCCTTTCCAAGTGCAATATTGTTGCCTATAAGCATGGACTGATTGTACTTGTATACTTGTGTGTGCAGGTTGTTGACAAAAACAAAAAGAACAGGAGGCATCAGCAAAACAGTGCACACACATCAGTGATGGTGGGGGTTAATAAAGTGGCTCTGATGAAAACTTAATGGCCCCTTCACCTTTATTCATGGCTGTGGGAGCAGGATCGTGCGCTTGGGTTCACCGCTGTAATAACACATGTAGCTCTGCGCAGAGGAGCAGCTCCATCACCCTCCTCCCTCCCTCCCTCCCTCCCTCCCTCCCTCCCTCACTAACACACTGGAAGACCCACTAATTAACTCAATGACAACTGGCTAACTGGTTAAAACGACTCCCGATTTTAGCCAAATGAGCCTTAAATGCAGCGCGACCACACTGATGAAGTAAAGAACATGTAGCTGCTAATGGGCGAGTATAAATCTAGTGTGTGTGTGTGTGTGTGTGTGTGTGTGTGTGTGTGTGTGTGTGTGTGTGTGTGTGTGTGTGTGTGTGTGTGTGTGTGTGTGTGTGTGTGTGTGTGTGTGTGTGTGTGTGTGTGTGTGTGTGTGTGTGTGTGTTGACTCATTGCTTGCTGTGTCTCTGCAGTCTCAACACCTGTGAGTCGGTGTTAAAACAAACCCGGGCGATGCATTCTCCTCTCCACAGCACTACAAACACACAACCAAGCAGCCACTTATTAATATCTCCCTTTCAAATGCTAATTCCCCTTCATACATAAATCATAACTCCAGAGGTGGCTGCTGCATTGTAGCTTTTTTTTTTTCTTCTTTTTTTTTTTTTACAGTGGGGTGCAAAGCTGGGGGGGTCCAAACAGCCTGCCTGGAGTCAGGAATTAAATTATCCCAGAACTCACATGAATAGTAAAGCGTCCCAGATACAAGACTTCTAACAAGGCCAATTGTTTTTGCTCTAACAAGCTCACACACTCTATTCAAGTGTCTCCCAGTGCACGTCGGTGACAACGATTTGATAACAGAGAAGTAATTTCAAAACTTTTAGTTAAACTTAAGACCCTAAGAACAGATCAATGGGATGTTTGGCTCACCAGCCACTTATGTGATTATATCGCCTCCCCACCTCCCCACATATGAGAGATGTTTGTTGTTTGATATAATTGCACAGCTGTTTCCTCCACGGGTGGGATGGGGGGGGGGGGATGAAGAGTGGTCCGAAACAGCCACTTGAACATTTTGCTAAGCGTTTTCAATTTGACAAAATTGGAAATCCTGCTAAGAGGGACCCCTGATCAGTGAGCGGCCCCTTGCCAACCTGGTGCCACTTTCGCAGCTTTGATGTGTGACTGTCGTGCTGTGCTGCAGATGCTGCACTGTATGACACCATCACCAACCCCCCCTCCCCACCCCCCCATCCATCCCTCCACCCAACAGATCAATGAATCATCTCCTCTGACTGAAACGCTCTGCATCAGCCCAACTGTGTGTGTGTTTTCTTTTTTTCTTCACGGAAATTGACTGAAGGTAATGATTGTGTACTATTGTTCAGTCGGCTGTGACACATGGTGGTGTGTATGTGTATGTGTATGTGTATGTTTGTGTGAGCTGAAGTGAAACTGAGTCACTGCAGCTTTTGTCATCTAGATCAGAGGAGTTGATGTGGATGCTGAACATGGAATAACAGCTGGATACTGTGACATTTTAACTATTTTAAGTTAAAAATGAAAAGATGAATGACTTTTTATAACATGAATCAACTTATTTGATTGATGTCTTAAATCTTTCTTGAATTAGGTGTTTCCTTCATTTAAGTCAGTAATTACTGAGATAATTTTATGATGATGATTATTAATCTCCCTACTGAAAGATTGCTCCCCTGCCATCCATTCAACCCTGCATGGATCCAGTGATAGTAGGCTATACGCTGTGCCCTGCCCACTTGATGGGCCACAAGCTCTCATTCATCCACAAGTGACAGACATGGGTGTGTGTGTGAGGTGAACTACAGTACCTGCCAGGAGCTGGAGGGGATCTCTGCAAATTTTCCCAGTCCCCCGAAGGTGTAGCATCGGTACATGTGATCCAGAGACTCGGAGCAGTGCCACAGCAGACCGAAGCTCACAGAGTCCTTGTTGTGGTGGTGGTGTTGGTGATGTTGGTGCTGCTGCTGCTGCTGCTGGTGGTTGTTGTTCCTCAGCTGGTCCTTAACAATCCAGGCAGGAGATATGAAGCTGAAACTGCAGACGGCGACCAGAGCGGAAGAGAGGAGCACCCAGAAGCAGCCCACACAGCTGAACATGGTGGCAGCTTGGGGCAAAAAGCCCGGAGACAGACCCAGATCGATCCCAAACCCGGCTTCTTCTTCTTTCTTTTCCCGGCCCAGGAACGAATGCATTTGGAGCTCACGCCTTCAAGAGCAAGACTTTTAACTTCAGCCCCTGACCAGCGCTACATCAGCACACAATACCATTCACTGGGCATCCGCATAGGCAGCAGTGTGTGTGTGTCCCCAGAACATCTGCTCCAGAGAAACAAACCAGTGAGAAAAAAAAGAGAAAAACATCCAAAACACATCAGCAAGAGGAGGGATTGTCGATACTAAAGTCAATTCATCCGCTGCGTCCACTCACACTTGGAAAAAAAAAAGACACAAAATGTTTGTCACACCCAAAGCTGAGTGCGCAGTGGTGAGCGCAGCTGGAGAAGCAGTTTTTTTTTTTTTTAGTGTGGACACACACAAACAGACACACAAACACACGTCCTGGATCCGCTCTGCCCCTCTGCTTCCTTCACGGCACTCACACCGCCTCAACACACAGCAGCGCCCAGTGCGTCTCAAAGTGCGTCTGGACAACATCAAGCTGCCAGAGGTTAAAAGGAGCACTTCCGGGTGTGGTTTTCAAAGTAAAACCCCAAAGATGCTGCTCAGCAAGATTTGACTGATCGAAATTCTCATCACTCTTCTATTATATAAAAGAAACACACACAATTAAAGTAGGCTACAAATTTCAAAGTGATGCACACACCACCAGATAACATGGATGAAAAAGAAAGTGATAAGAAAGTTGGAGATAGGCTATTTGTCACTGTAGGGTTTATTCGGCAGTTCTTCGAACAAGTGTACCACATCATAAATAACCTGACTCCAAGCATTCCCACTTTATGGTATGGATAAATTATATTGCCTGGTGAATGTAAGTTACAAACATGTAGATTTTATGAATGAGTGGATGTAACATAGGCCTATAGCTTTGCCACAAACATAGGTTTGTGTTACAACCAGCTTGGAGGTTTGAGTATTTGGGGGGCTTCAACTGTACTGTGAAAATGAATGAATAGGTTAAACCGTGTCATTAAATTAACTGATAAAAAAATAAAATAGAGGATGCACTTGAGTGTGTCAACATCACTTTTACTCTGAAGGGACAAACAGGCCTATTTCCGGTGTTTTGCACAATGTCTGTCTTTGACTTGACGAACAGGCGTGTGGCCGCACCTGTTCAAGTGCACCTCGCACTTTTAATGTTCATCATGAGCTCTTGTTTTCAAAACGACAACGAGACACAACACCGTAATAAAAACAAGTAGAAGTATATAATTATGAGTTTAACGTTTTAATGTCAAAGAAATTGATTTTTCCCCCCACACAAAATACTTCTGAGCATTGAAATGTACAATGTATGAACATTTGTGTATTAATTGTTTCTCACAAATAGGAGCCAGCAGCCAATCAGAGTTCAGAATAGCAGCAGGTTTGTTGCGAGGTGGGCGTTGCCCCTGCACGTGGAGGTACTGTAGCCTCAGTCCGGAAAGCACAATGAACCCGCGGGACTTCACACAGCCTGTGATAGGCATGACGGTGTTAAACTAATTAATGCGTCAAATATTTAACACCAGTTAGGCTCATCACTGGGTTAATTGTGCCCGACTGAAGCAAATTCACCACCATTTAAACCCAGCTATTATGCAATGGTCCTCTACCTCTGAAAATGAATCACTTTCTGAATAAATGAAACACTTTAAATGCTTTACAGAGTCCCATTGGACCCAAGGTGACTTTGAGCCCTTTGAAATGAGTTGGATTTTACAATTTGTGGATTTTTCTGGATGTGCAGACCTGGTATGAGAGAAATGAGTAGACAAATTCAGCCGTGTATGTCTGAAATGATATAAGGTGTAGTCGGTGTTTTCTCCGGTTTACTATAACATAGCAATACAGCCAACAGCGCCCCCACATGGCCAGAAGTGATAATAGTCCCCCCTGAAACTGCTGACACTTCGCCCACATGTGAATTACAATACTGATTTGGATTTTTTCTTTCTTTCTTTAAAAGAAAACCAATCCCTCTGTAAACATGACACATCTCCTGTATCAACATAACCACAGCCTGCAGTGGCACCAAACCACGATAATATATCAACACTTTAAGATGAGATGTCAACAAAAAAAAGAGGGCAGACAAAACATTTCATAATATATGTATTTAAATCAAACACAATTTAAATATATTATAGATTAAGTACACGTACATGTCAGAAAACATTAGTGGTACATAGTACCAAGAGTCTTTTCTGGTTCTTTTCCACATCATGGTAAGGCTCAAAAGAAATTAAAAAATAAAGTTTATTTCACTGAGCACACTTTCCAGTTGAACAGTCCGGTTTGTTTCAGTGATGCATTTAAAAAAAAACAGCAATCACCATAAAAAAGGACTAACATTATATATGGGGTAAACCAGAAGTCTACATCTTATATATATATATATATTTATATATATAAACAAACATTTAGGACATAGAGTTTGGAGTTTTCCAACACAAATGGAGCACTTAAGTTCATTAGGGAGTATTTCTTCTTCTTCTTCTTCGTCTACACTCTGAAGGTGCCAGGATGTTCACACAGGGAGGCGGCCGGTCCAACAAGCGGACCAGATCCTCTTCTGTTTCATTGTCACGTTCTACAGTACACACAGTTAACAGCCAAGGGAGGTGGGACAGCTCACAGGAGGGAGCAGCAGACGAAGCTGCTCCAGGCGGGCTGAAGGAAGCATGTGCAGAAAGTTCACACCGTCCCAAACTGATGATTTTCATCTGTTGCATCCTCACGTACTATAGCCGACCCATAAAAGGAGCATTTCATCTAAAAACAAGGAATGGTTATAAAAGGAGTGGGGACGCGTGTCACTAGGGAGTGAAGGTAATTCAGTCTTTGTCTATGTCCTCCGTACTGTAGGTCCGAGATAAGACATTGTACAAACATTATGGCTACAGCAACACAGTGATAGTCCTGACTGAGCTGCTGCTGCTGCTTTCTTCTTTTTCTACCATCAAAATGTACGTTTGCCTCCTCGGGAGTCGCTTTCCTCCAGTCTGATGCGAGTTCTTTGCTTTGCTTTCGGCGACAACACGTGTACCTTTATAGTGTTATGCAGTTGGAAGATTGGAGCAATGATGTACTTCAAGTTTCCCCCCATTAGCCCATGCGTGAACAGTCACTCACCAAGCTCTCAGCCACACACACATTCTCTCACTCACAAACACATGGTGGTTGGGGAGGTGATAAAAAAAGAAAAAAAAGCTTTGTTCGCTCTCAGGGTAATGCAGTTCATAGCAGGGTGGTGAACCCTGTGTATGTTTTGTCACCGGCTCGGCCAGCGTCTGCGGGGAGTGGCGGTCCTTCGGTCCCTCGGTGGGGTCATAACTGCAGACAGACAAAAAAAAAACACTTAGTAGTCATTCCCACACGTCGCCGCACAGGAGCGAGATGATACCGACTCGAGCGAGGTTTCTGTACCTTGGTGGCCTTGCCGGGGCTGTCGTGGTTTGACTGGTGGACGACGTCGTTGACAATCATCTTGGCAATCTGCCACGCCATCTCCTCCTGGGCCTTGAATCACGACACAATCAATAACTTTAATTGGCCGCACACATTATTTACATCCTTTAATAAATCATAAGTCATGGGGTGACATCACAAAGCGAATTTGAATACATGCCGTTAAGAGCCTTGTTACGCATCTCAGACCACTAAATCATTCATGGTTATTTAACGTTTTGCTTCCTCACCTCATCGGAGTTGCCTTGGACCCATTTCTTCATGGCTTGAGAAAACATCGAACCTAAATGAGAGAGAGAGAGCAAGGGGTGAGGGGGGGGCAGAGCCAGACACATATCAGTAAACAGAAATCATAAATTAAGTGTAATTTGTTGTGTTAAGTGAACAAATGAACTGCTTTCAGCTAATGTGACTCTCAAAATCAAATCAAGTGGAGTTAATCCTGACATATTAAGGTAGTTAGTGCTTTGTTACACTCTGCTGTTGAGATGTGCATTATACTTTATCAGTAGGCAATTTGATTAGTTATTCCATAGCCAAAATGTCAGAGACTCTACTCTAGAGTAAAGAATAGCGGAGGCTGTGCTTTTTTCCAAGAGGAATGTCTTTAAATATTTCAAGAGACTATCAGCTGTAAGGAGAATGGAAGCAGCCACTAGAGGAGGTTTATATTCGTGGGCAAAGAGTAGACGTTTTTCACTGCAAGGAGGGAAGAGATAAAATATGACAGAGTGAGGGCAAAGCTACAAAGAGAATAATAAGACAGATGGAGGTAGAGGAGAGAGAGAGAGACGAGTGTGAGTGTGCGAGGGTATCGTGCCTTTGGATTTCTTCACATCCGGTTCTGGCTCTGCCTCCCTGATAAACTGGCCCATCTCGTTCACCTTCCCAAACGTCATCCTCCTGAGAAGACAGAGGAAAGGAGACGGATGAAGACAGCAGACGGAGCAAATGGGACCAAGCTGAGCCTCAGGCAGGCACAACAGCATTCAAACACAGCTGTGTGTGTTTGTGTGTGTGTGTACACTGTATATCCATTCAATAAGAGCCGTTTCAACACAGAGGCTACAGCTTTGTCTTTCAATAAGATCGTTCTGTTGAATTATTTTTGCACAGGATTCTTCAAAGCAGACTCATAAAACACTTTGCAAGTGTTAGAGTCAATAAAAACAAAACGGATACAAGCAATGAATCCAGACAGTGAAGTGTGCAATTAAATGAACATGAAAACAGACATGAAAGTAGAAGACAACAAGGAAACTTCAAATTTAAAAGATAAATAACAGCAAATATGTCAAAGCCTTTATTTTAGTGGCGATTTAAATAACAGATTCAGTGACTTCAAAATCAAACTGTCTCTGTCCTGAGTGTCTTAACCAGTTGCAAACCACTTAATGTAACATGAGCCTGTATCTATGCAAAGGAACATCAAATACAGGAAACTCACCCAGCGTACGGCCGTTGGTACAAAGACTCCGGGTCCAGGCTGGCGACGTCCACTGTGATCGCTTCGTCAAAGTTTTTCAGGATCTTGATCGCTGCCTTCCTGGCGCCCTGCTGCGGCAAAGACAGCATGAACTGAGTGTTTAGCAACAGGACAGGTAACTTACTTATTTTTCTGTGAAGACAACTAAACGACAGGAATAATCATGAACCTTTGGCATTAGCAAACTTGTCTTCATTATTCATCTAATGAGGCGCAACGGGTCTAAATGTCAGCGGACAGAGGAACATCCCCACAGGGACTGAGGACGGGGGTTAAAACTGGGGGTCACCTGAGTCTGAGAGCTCTCGCTGGCATTTGAACTGGAGCGGTCGTTGTCCGCGGGCCCGCTCTGACCTGGGTTGCTGACATTCACAAATTCATCCGCCCGCACCGAGTTGATGAGGTCGCTCAGGTATTTGTAGTAAAGGTTGCTAGACAGGAAGCCTGGCATGTAGACCTGAACAAATGCAAAACAGCTCCGTTAGAAAATAATGAGCTGCCTGATATATTTCTGGGCACAAGTTACAAAGGTTTCTTAGTGACCTTTACGCACTAACAACGGCGTTGAGCTTTTATTTCATTAATGTGAGGCAGGTGCATTTGTCCATGGTGTAAAAAGACAATTTGTCTGTGACTTGCAACACAAAACCTTTAGGAGGATCCTATTAAATGGAAGAAAACAGTCCAAGCACACCATTTCAAAAACATAATTAATTTTTTAAAAGGCAATTTTGATGCTTCATATTCCTATGTGTAATATCTTGCATAGCTGGACTTGTGCACAAAAGAAGTCCCATAGTAACGACTAAAGAGCCTTGAGTGGGTGGCTATCGGAGAATCTGACCTTCTCCATGGTTGTCCAGGCCTGTCTGAGTGGAGTGGTGAAACAGTCGGGGAGAGGCCCTCCCTCCCGGCAGATATTCGACTCTATCTCCATCCGCACAGAGTCGCCGAAGCCCAGGGGGTTGGTGGCTTGGAGTGAGAAATACCTGGGAAAGAAACGGCACAATGAATGACAAAATTCAGATGAGGGCACCTACAGCATATTAAGATTTTATGATTAAGATCACTGCCAATTCAAAAAGAGAAATAGAGGATGATTTGTGGTGCAGAAAATAAAAAAAAGGAGGTTGGGGAGGCTCAGTAGACAAAATTCTATGGGGGAAAAAACAAAGTGGTCAATAAAACAAAATCAAAGATTAAAAAGAAGGAAAGAAAACTTGAAATGTGAGGAAAAAAGAAACAAGCCAATGTGTGCAGTGCTGCCACCTCACCTAACTGAAACCTTCCACCTGCTCTCAGACCAACAAAGGACGAGCCAGACTGAGACTTTCAATGAATACATAATAACTGACTCAGTTAAATTGGATTTCTTAATGGCTGCAAACAATAGAAGATGACTGGACTGCAATCGGCAATAAACTGTATCGACAAAACTGACCTTAATGTTCCGATTATGATATGATCAATATGTACAATGCTAGAAGGAAAGGACTACATACTGTTTCTGTTCCTATAGCATTAACCCATTACATAAATCATCGCCATTTTATTTTTGCCCAGGTCAACCGGTTATTTTTGTCCCAACAAATGAATAAAATAAGTTACACATAATTTATCCGAGTCATCTCAGTCAGTTTGCAACTCCAGTTAGAAGCATGTTATGTGAATTAGATGTTAATTAAAAGATATATAATCAAGCCCAAGAACACAGATGATAAGATATTAGATGAAATAATGACACCCATGGGACTATTCATCCATAACAACAGAGGAACTCAGAAATACCTCTCAAAAGGAAGAGTTTTACAAATACTAAAAGTAAAGACAGTAAAAGAAAATGTCTATGGCACCTAATCAGGCAGCTAATTACCAGCGTATCAATTGCTTTTCAGATAAAAGATAACAGCGGACAGTTTCCATTTCCAGCTATCTGACTTGCTAGGTTGCAACTGAAGATCTTGTTACAATTAATATGCAGCCGTAATCATCATTATATGTTTATTTTTATAGATCTACTGGTCTATAAAACATCTTTAAATCACACTGGTTTAACCTTTTTATTCTATTGCCTCCAGTAATTCCAAGAAAATTACATTTGAGACAGGGGAAGTAGTATGACACTTGTTGATATCCATCTTTCCAAATATAGCAGCTATTTCCAAATATCAGATCAAAACCACTCTAATAACAAACATAACTGAGTGTTTTGAAGCATGGCAGGACTGGGAAGCAGCAGACACAACACCTACTTGTCGTAGAGGATCATGGCGTCGTTCTGAGCCTCCTGGCCGTCATACTGGCCCTTTTTAGCTGCTAACTGGTTCTGGAAGTTGTCTGCCGCCAGCCAGAACTGCAGTACATTCATTGCCTCCTCCTTTTCCATGTACTGAGGGGAATGAGAACAGAGGACAGAGAAATTGAAAGTCCACATGTGTTTCGTCCTTGTTTCAGGTGAATGTGTTGTGTATATGATGGCAGAAATTCTGCTGATAAGCGTTTACTCTGACTCTCTCTTTGTGTATGGCGTCAATTATCACTTCTGCATTAAATCAATGGCTTGGGAGTCTGTAAAGCGAGCATTTGCGTTTCCATCTATTGGCTATGCCCTCAGTTAATTACTGCTGTGACAACAGGATTTCCCTACAGAATAGATAAACAGAGCCTGTTTTATGATAAGCAGTAAAGAGACAGTAACAGCAACAGTCTGCGTAGAGACCTATTTGTGATGCACCATAACAAATAAATAATATTCTGAGAACCAGTGAGCCCACTCACCTCTGAGAAGTAGAAGAGAGCTGACTCACAGAACAAAATGTCAGCCAGGAATACGGAGCCACTAGTCAACACTTCAATCTGGTATTTACAGAAATGATGGCTCCGCAGGAATTCAGTAAAGTGCCTGGAAATGAAAGGGCAAGTGGAAGATGAATACAGCAGCTGCTGAGGATGTCAGGGTGGTGAGATGACACAAAGAACAGCAGTTACACTTTCATCTACATGACGATGGGGGACACCTTGCCAGGTGAGGATTAACACCCTTTGAAAATGAAAAGACAGAAACTCACTGCTGCTCCAGGATGGCGAAGACTACAGACTGTGCAATGACAAAGCAGTTTGGGTCCACCATGCCGTCCTCTCCACATATCTTAGCTGCAAAGAGGAGGGACAATATCAATGCACATCAGGGCAACAATAAAGGTGAATGACCAAGTGTTTGATTTTTTTTCCCCCTCTGTATCTTACCAACTATGTCATTTCTGATCTGTTCTGTGATGGGGATGGGCCTCAAAGCATCCGGAGAGATGTACTTGGTGAAGATGGTAACTGCATCTTTCTCTATACCTGGAATGCACAGAGACAAGAAAATGATCATCAAGCGAAGTTACAAGAGAAATATTTTTAACTGTGTACGTGAATAAAAAGATATTCAAAACGCTAGGTTCACATTTTTGGTGCAAAGGAAGTGGGAAACAGAAACACACAAAAATGTTCTCTCCACCATCCCCATTAACCACATGTCATATTGAGAAAGCCACATCTCCATTCTGGTGCCATTTAACCATTAATGGGTGAAACAAGTTTACAGAATTTCTTTCACTGGTCAAGAAACATGTTTTAAAACATGACTGAAATGTGAATATATCTTTATTTCATGAATTCATCTGAAAATGTCGTTCCCACCACTCGACACAGATCTGATGTTTCCATCTGCCGTTGTTTTCCTCCCTCTCGAATCTTGAGTAACACGTTGTTTATATACACTGTAATCTAATCAATAAGTCTGTTCCAGTGCACTTTCTGTTTTCAGTTCAGCAGTTAAGATTTCCAGCAATCTGCCCTCAGGTCTAGATGTACAAACTGAATATACGCAAAGCAACAGGTGGATATTTTTGTCTCTGCATAAAGCCACTGAAACCTTTTCTTATTTTGGCTTTTACAGAAAGTTAATAATGGTGAATGAATTTGGGTAAAACATATAAACAATTCTGCCCTACAAATGCAAAGTGCAGTATCTGTAAAAATGCCAAACTGAGAAAAACAGCTTTTTGTGTTTTTCATTGTCAGGTTTAATCAAATTATGAATAACTACTAAGTCTATAATTGATTAGATAAAGGTGGACTAAATTAAATGTATTTCGTAGTTTGTCTTTCTGACTAATTTCGACAGTTTTATGGCATATTTTGTGACCACTTTTGACAGTTTTATGGCAGATACTGCACTTTGGCTTGGTATTAGCTACAGATACTGCACTTTGCCTTGGTTTTGAAATTATAGAGTAAATTATACTCTTTGCAGATACTGCACTTTGCCTTGGTTTCACAGTGTTTTTTTTGGATGGACAGCAAAATAAAAATCCCAATAACTCTGGAAATTTTAGCAGTACCCATATCAAATTCTACCAGATTGCAGAGAATATGCCACACTTTTGATTGGTCAAAAAAAATTGTAGGGCAGAATTGGTCAAATAGTTTTTTACAATTTGTAAAAAAAAAAAAAAGTTTAACTTACATTTCATGAGTTTGTCAGATTCTCGCAGAGTGCTGTTTGATTGCATCTTGTTGGGCGTCCCTGTCCTGGAG
This sequence comes from Trachurus trachurus, assembly GCF_905171665.1. Classification (NCBI taxonomy): domain Eukaryota; kingdom Metazoa; phylum Chordata; class Actinopteri; order Carangiformes; family Carangidae; genus Trachurus; species Trachurus trachurus. Next base: position 10,998,045 of record NC_139903.1, on the reverse strand, counting down.
GGGGCCTGCCTTCTGGGGGTTTCTGCCCGAGGAGTGCCGGGTCTCAGTCCTGCTTCTGTGCTGTAGGAGCCCCGCCGTGCTGATGGCACCGCGGGACCTTCGATGCTACTGTCCCGGGAGAGGGCGTCGGGCGTGTGTGGGGCTGTCTCGGGCAACTCCGAGCCATCTGTGGAGGCAGGGACGGGCTCGGCCAAGGAGCTGTGTTTGACAGAATTTAGACTGTGCGCTCTGACTCGCGACCAGCTGGTGGAGCGGAAACTCTCGGCCTCCAACCAGAACCGAACCAGATGGTCAGCACCCTGCAGTTCCATGAAACGCATGTAGTGGGGCATCGCCACATTGTCCCGAAGAACCTGGTCCACCGTCTTGGATAGCCGAGAGCGGGTCTCCTGGGGCTGATAGTTCACACTGGAACGACCTGAAACATACAAACACACGCACAATTTAGAAATATGCAAAGTATGTTTCTCTTTGCTACCTATGATTTGAATTCTGGGACGACTCCTCAGTCAAAACCAGTGTGGAAAGTGTATTTTGTCACATTGGGCTAAAATGATTCACTGTAAACCACTAGAATATTGTATCAACCTGTAAGTAACAAATGAAATTTCTTATAACTTGTTTCAACTCATTAATCAAAAAGGAAGCTGTGAAACTTAAAACTTTAAAAACGCTTGTTTTCTAAAAGACCATGACATCCAATCCATCATAATGAGAAAAATCTGCACAAGATGTCCTGTTGTTGACATGACAGCTAGAAGTGCAAGATAGACACTAAAATATAACTTCATATCACTGAGCAGCACTGTATTTGCTTTTATTCACAGCTTTCAAACTAAGAAGATAAAAATGTGATGAGAGCTGGAACAAGAAATGAAAGATAAAAAGTGTTTTTCTGAGCACACATTCCACCTGAAAATGTGGCCCAGCTTGAAGGCTGATGTGAGCTGAATTCAAACTCCTGGATATTTTGAAATCTTAAGAATTTCAAGCTCTCCATCTCTCTTAAGATGGCCTTGGCCTATGCAGTTCAACATGTGTTTTTAACTCAGGCATATCCTTTTAAAATCACACATGAGCGGCATCAGCGTGCCCTGGCCTTCATTCCTCTCATGCATGCATGAAGTGTCAACCTCCAAACTCCAGCTACATCTGAACAGAGAGGTGAAACAAATAATATTCCTGTAGGCATGCCATAGTATTTGAATTTATGATGCCTCAAACATAGACTCTGTTTGAATAACATCCACCATCCTGAGAGCACATACACACTCACACACACACACACACACTGCAAGAAAACAAAATAAGCGAGGGAGCATGCTCACCGACTACAAACCCAACACTTGTTAGATTATGAATCAGAGCACATCAGACTGAGGCGTGGGTTGCGGCTTTGTGGTGTTGTGTTTGCTCTTTGAAAACAAGATAGAGCTTCAAAAAGTGTCGCCCATGCTGAGGTGCGTATCAATCAGCCTCTTCACATATCTTAAGATGATACAGTCAAGGCCACCTTCACGGTGAAAAGACGTTTGAATCAAGACAACCAGTGTCGCATTACCTGCTGTCAGTCTCCCTCTTTGAATCTTCCTCCTACACTTCCTTCCCTTTGTTGTCTTTAACTTACAACCACAGCCGAGAAATCACTGGCACTAGGTGTGTTCCTGTCTACGTCTACGTTTACGTTTGCTGCCCATGCTGCAGCACAGGTTCTTCCACCTCTGCCTGACTCAGGGCAACTCGTTTGTACAGTACTTCCTGTCACCGCATTTCAACAATGCATATGATGGCATCCAGCTTTCCTACGAAGGATCTAATTATAGAGCCCGTCTGATAAAAAGAAAGAAAGGGGGTAACCATTTCTTCACTGTAGGACTTCAACAGACTGGGAGGTTTAAGATTCTTCCTGACAGGCGTTAGAAAGTTCAGCTGCTCATCAACACTGTTGCATGATTTCACATGTGGGCCTCACACTCACTGCCACTTGCACAAGACGTGTGGCTGTTTGAGCCATTTTAGTGACGCAACAGTCACACTCAGACACAACGTAGCCAGCCACACAAACATTATAAAGATAAATCTAATTATCCCAGTAAGGTGAAACAGATGCCAACTTTTGGCAACAACCAAATCTAAATAAACTAACTATAAATTAAAGGTAATCCTAAATGTAAAAGTAACAGCATGACACTCACTGAACAACACAAGAATGTAATCTGCTACCTCTCCTGAACCTATTGACAAATACCATCAAACAAATTAACCAAAGTAGCTGTAACCACAAAAATGATAACAAAATCAAACCCATAATTTGAACTACATTTCAGACACAGAGAATGATGAAACTCTTCAGCTCATATCTAGATTCTCAATTGATTAGTTGTCACTTCATACGTTATCACTAAAAACAAACACATGAAAGCAGTCTCTGTACCAAGGTCGCCAAAGTGTGCAGCCTCCATGTGACTCGGCTGTTTCTTGAGAATGGCGGTTCGACCGCGGGCGAAGGAGTCCATGTTGGCAGAGATGGCGTTGATGGCCACATGGCTGGGCCCCGCAGCTTCCTGGATGGCATTGTGGTTCCTCAGTGCTAGTGATGGAGAGTGAGGGCTGACTGGAGCTGGAGGACAGGAAAAAAGAGGAAGAAAAACAAAAAAAAGAGTACAATTATATTTAAGCTCTGAGAGGCCTGGATGTATGAGGTCAGTGTGACTTCATGAAAAGGTCTTTTTAAGGACGACTTGTGAAAGAGCTCACAGTAAATGTACAGAGGCCTCGGGGTGTGTTTGAGAAGACAGACTGCTTAGTGTTTGTTTGACTGTGAGGTTCATGTGCTTCACTTCATAGCTAGAGGTCAGTATTTTGGTCTGTGTGATAGTAAAACCAGCGGTGATTAAACACAGCAGTTGTTTTAAGCAAACAGCTATTTGAATCACTTCCTTAATCTGAGTTAATCCACTCACACACAGATGCAAACAGATCCATAACAAATCTCAATATGGCAGGGCTCAAGAAGTCATACCATCAGCCCGTGAAAAAAAAAAAAAAATTCAACAGTGTATAACTTTCATAACCTCACAAAAGCAATAAGGAGCTCACCTCTGTTGACTTTAGCATCGGCCACTCTCTCAGGTTCTTTGCTTTTAGCTGTGTGAAGAAAGATGAGAGCAGGGTTGTAATTAGAGAAGCATGCTGCATTTTGATTGACAATGTAGGGCGAGACGTGCACGCCAGAAAAAAAAAAAAAAAAAGAAGTTCAGGGGGTTGGTGTGGTGTCACTGGAAAAACTAGAACAAAACATCTAGTTACACGGTGACGTAGTGAGGAAACTGATACAGAGGAGAAGCAACAGTGAAGATAAATAGGGAAGCTGTGCTCTGATATGTAAAAGCCCACTCAGCCCTGTGCTCGTTATAGGAAGCAGGATTGTTCGTACTGAACATCTGCACGAGTCCTTCCTGACTGAAGTGACCTTTGTCTGTAAAAGCTCTGGTGGATAGCGGCATTTTACGTATTTTTTTTTACAGGTTTGTCAGTATGTCAGCCAGCTTACACCTGAAGCTGCCTTAAGATTATTTATAAACAAATACTTGGTATCACATTACAGTGGCAGAGCTAAAATTATGTGGCCTGAGGCAAAACTACACAACACTAGAAATATCTGATATCATGCGACTCCTAAGTACTGGGACTGGTTGTAGGCAAGCATCAGAGTAATTCACAATCCATATCTTTAGATTTGGATCAGGCCAACTATCAATGCCAAACACTGGCACCAGAAAATGGACTGAGAGGCCTGGACAAAATGCTACAGACTGAGGAAGGTCTTTCAGTGAGACATTTTGGACAGAGCTGTTGGTGAGTAGCCTACATGTGTCAGCCAAGGGTGAGAGACAACTGGAGATGGAAAGCTGTCTGTCACAGATAAAAGCTGTGACTTTGAGATAGTCTACGCTTCAACAAAATGTGCTGTTCCAAACAAAAACTTGTTTTAAATAACACTATGTCTTTGTCCTAAATGAATATTCATCAAGTGGTTGGTCGCATGGAAACAAACCATATTTAAAAAAAAAAAAAAAAAAAAGTAAATCCCTTGGGGCATCCGTGCACAGATACTATAATACAAAAGGAGCACTCTCTCTAATATTTCCTCATTTTGGAGCGCTGCTGCGTCAGCCGCTTTTACCGCTGCAGCCAAGGAAGCAGAACCACTTAAGTCACTGTTGAAAGTGTACACATGCAGTCTGATTTCCTGGAGAAACAGGAGCTGATTTTAGCTGAAATCCATTTCACAATCACTGCCATTTCCATTCCCTCCATTCATACTTGTTGTCCACTGCCTATCAAAGCTATGCAACATACAGTACTAGTCCAGTCAGGATTATATTGTATAAAAATGTGATCTTTATTTAATTTAAAAGACACTCCACTGCCAGTTCAGTTACTTAACCTTGTACAGTGTGTAATACAACAACCCTGCAATAAGACATCCTTTTTATGAAGGATGTAATGTTCATTCTTAGGTGTTGATATTTTATTTCAGGGCTGACATTACATTCACTCTTCTATAGTTAGGTGTTGCTGATTTCTGTTACACAGGGGTATCATTAGTATGTATTCAGTACCACCTACTGTACCCACTTGTTTTTAAACAGTTCAGTACAAGCACATTAGGCTTGTAGACAGTCAGATTATCTTTTCTATAACACACTGCCTTTAATCATGTAGTTGTCATTATGAAATTTTGTAGCCTAAACTATTAAGAGTTGGCCTGAAACAATAACTGGTCATATTGTCATTTGTAACTAACACTGTTTAAATTCAGACTGACAGATGCTCCGTGTCAAATGATGCTGACCAACCTTACTAACGTTAGCTTACCGGTATTATATATTATCCCCTGTGAGCTAACGCCTACAAACATTTTATTTACTGTTTCCTTCTCTCTTTTATCGACTCTAATTCACATATTGTGGACAATTATGACAGGTTTTCACGAGTTTTGCTCATTATTTCTGTTAGAAAATGTCCCTGATGGAGCTAGCTTAGCTCAGCTCAATGCAGCACCTTTGCGACACTGGTGGTGTTAGCTTTCATACACAGACACCGAAGGCTTCAAATTACATTATTTTATCACCAAGCACAAACCAGTGTGATCTGTACAATTTAATTTCAATAAAGGTTTCCCATTGGTGTATTTCCAACAGGTTGTATTAGTGCAGATATTATATCAGGGAGGCCACCAGCGCTAAGCTAAGCTAACCACATCACAGCCGACAGCAGCGGCACCAGAGCGGACACCTCCACACGCAAACCACCGCTGTGTCCCTCCGCTGCTGGTCCTTGTGTGGCCGCCGCAGTCTCGACCACCTTGGCTACTAAATGTTAACAGGTGATTCACAGCCGGATACTGTGTGGTGGTGGTGGTGGTGATGCTAAGCTAACGTTGACGTTGCAGCCTTGCAGAGGGGAAAAGAGCTACTACTGCTGTTGCTGCTGCTACTGCTTCTTCTTCTTCCTCACCTTTCCTCTTGAAAAACGACATGACGGGTTTCACTCTCTGGACGTTTCCTCGGCTCACTGACACCGCCCGGGGCACTCGCGGCTCCCTTCATTCAAATGCATCTGTTGCTTTCACACTCCCGAGTTTGAAAAACGGGGGTCGTTATCGCAGCATCCCCGGCGGTGAGTGCTGTCAAATTACAATTTTCTCCAAATCCAAGCCCAGCTCAACGGCCATATTGTCAATAAACGCCTTACTTCCGGGCTGGTGCGGCAGCAGCATTGTGGGAAATGTTGTGTTACCTGATCTGGACGGAGGAGCGCGCTGTTTCTGAACGGACAGCAAGGGTAAGTCATTAATAACACTTCACAATGTGGTTTCTGTAATTTCATCAAAAACATACCACAAATATATCTAATAATGACAAGTATTAAGGTAAAAAAAAAGAAAAAAAAGAAGAAAAAAAAAGGAATTTCGAGAATAAAATCATATAGCCTAATAAAACAAAAGTTATGATTTGGAAGAGAAAAAAAGACAAAAATAATATTAATAGGCTATATAATGTTTTAAGAAAAAAAACATATCACGGAAAAGAAGTTGTTTCAAACAGTTAAGTTTAAGGTTTACAGTAACAATTGTATCAATCAATAAAGCTTATTTGTAGAGCACTTTTCATACAGCAAGCAGCTCAAAGTGCTTAAAAAACAAAAACAGAGACATAGACATAGCCTACACATAATTACACACGCACATTCACATACACACGTGCATTCACACACCCAAAAATTAAAACACTGAGGAGTTAAAAAAATACTGAGGAAACACTATCTTACACCCGACAATTTGTACTTTGCAGTGAGGAAAACACTAGTGGATAAAAACTAAGACAAAACAGGTAAATGGAATAAAATAAAATAAAATCTCCTCTATTCTGTTCCTTTACCTTGTGACTATTGAAGTACCAACACAGGTGTTCGCACCTCTGGCTGTTTAGACCTCTCCTGGGAGCAAGAGGAAATGCATGTGTATGGTAACTAAAGGTGTGCAAAATGTAAGATAGCAGGCACCTGCTTCCCGTGTGTTTTACTGTACCAGTATTTATTTACATGTACTATGTATTGCCATTTATAAATTCTGTCAAGACAAAAGACAAAGCAAACACTTGAGAGAATTTTTGAACATTTTGATGTTGATTTTTATTTCATGAAATGCAGTGATTTTGTTTATAAGAAGAGTATAACATTTTAGAGATGTGACTTTAAGGCAAATATTCACAGATGATCATTTGTGATGAATTATACTTCATAGAACCTAATCAGTACAGTTTGATGCATTTATTCAAGGGATGCTGTGTTTAAAACATGTTTTTCAATCTCGTCCCACTCCATGGGTCTCCTTCGGTCTGTCGATGCGATATACAAACTCTGCAGGCATGAAGTAGCCCAAGTACTCCACACTGTCAGGTGTGGTGTCTATGTAGTAGTGGCCACCCTCCCCATGGTGGCTGAAGCAGTGGGTGTGCTCCACCCGCAGATCCAAACCCTGAAGACACAGCAAACAAATGAAGAAAACCAAGTCTGCTTTGCAAATGCACTTCTGATATGTGTTGTGCTCTACTTACAGGATCTCTGGATACGAGCACTGACTGGCAGATGAGTGGAGCACTGACTTCAAAGTGTTTGAGCCAGTTGTTGACCTCATCGTTGGTGTTGAGCGGGCAGACTGAGAACTCTCTTGGCTAAAGATAAGACAACACAAGGAAATAAAGCAACACATGAACCGTAAATGTCAGTAACTATTACTACTACACATTATTATTATTTACCATGATGTGGATTTTTGCTTTCCCTTTCTGGATGATGAAGGTGCCTCCAAGAGCCAGGCTTTTATCAGGGTAGCGGCCTTCAAGAGTCTTCCTCAAGGCCGTCACAAGACTGTGGTCTCCTGTCCTCTTCTTAGCCCGCACCTCTATGACCTGAAGAGGTGCATGGGTAAAGAGCAGCACAACAAGTCAGTTTGTATAGTCACTGTAATTTTGTTAATATGTATTCATTCAGATAGGAGCTTGCATGGTCATGGGTCAGTTCATGCACAACAATTCTGTTATTAACTTGCAGATAATTGTGTTTGAGTTCATATATAACCAAAGAAGTTCATTATTGGCCAGAAACCAAAGTCAGTAATGACAATGCATTTTTGAAGGAGCTCCAGTGCATTATACACTCTCTGAGGTAAAAGAGCTACAGAGTCAGATTAAGACAAATGAGATTACCTTCCCAGACTTCCCTTCACAGGCATACAGATTGCCCAGAAGGCCAAAGTTGCAGTCAGAAAATTTGTCGCTGTATTTCTCTAGCAGACACTGGCCATCAGCTGGATTGATGGAGGAGAAGTAACTGCTGTTCACCGCAGACTTTCCCTCTGCTTCTGTCAGAACCAGAGGCATCAGCTGAGGATGAGATGAAAGTATTTATTCAATCAGCTTCTGCATCACAACCCCTGGTTTCAAAGCAGACAATAACAGCAGCACAAACTATACTGAAGGAGGATCTCCTGATTTATTAATGCCAACATGTTGCTTTCGGCTGCATAAAGTATTAGTCGTAAAAATGAAGTAACCTCTGCATTCATCCCGACAATCCTGGAGGCAGCACCAGCTGCACCTAGGATGAAAGCTCCTGGTAGCTCCACCTCTTTAGATATATTGTTCATGTCGTATTCCTGGATGAACGAAGATGAAGACTGATATAATAATCTCATTTAACACATTATATGCATTATTTTTAGACAATGCACAGTGTGTGACAGGAAATGCTACCTTGTGCTTTTGAACCAAGGGGACCAGGTATGGTACGCCACCAACATCAGTGATACGAGGGCTTCCACAAAGGCCTGCAGAATGAGGGCAGTGGTGACATTAACAAGAAAATATTACGTAACACAAATCTGGAAGGGCTCCAATGTCCTACATGCAACAATTGCTAAATCAGTGCTTCACTATAATCTGTAATGTAAGTTCAAGAGTGCATGAATGGACTAAATCCATGTAACATACACAAGATAGATGGATTTTACTCTGTTAAACAGTTTCTGATTATTGTGAATGGATTTAGAGAAGTGTGCAGACTGTGGAGTATGTGTGACATCACGTGTGCACAGTGGGCTCTTCCTACCTTTGACAGGGAACTGGAATGGCTCTTTGGTTAAATCTGGACAATCCACGACACTCACTTTAACTTCTGCAAAGTTGTCTTCCAGTCCTGTTTGTAAAACTGCAACAAGCCATCATGTTTACATTAATCAGCCTTCATGAATATGCTCTTTGGCACTTTGTCTGTTTATCATAGCTGAGCTTCTTACCACCACGCAGCTCCTCCAGATCGGGGGCGTGCAGCTCAACCCTCTCAGTTTTGCTGATATCTGCCATGGCTCCTGGTTCCCTCTGGCCCGGGCAGACTGGACCAGCAGACTGTTAGCGATGCAGGGGAAGCCGATGGTTGAAGCGAGTTCACTACTGTTTGGTTAAAGTGCAACCAAAGAGTAAAGACACTATTGAGATAATTCCCAACCCGGATAGCGTTTCATCGTCTATGCATTTCTGGTAAAACTATCAACATCTAAATTCATACAGGTGTTTTGTTCATGAGTAGTAATATTATAATAAGTTGTGTGGATGTATGTTTTATATGCAATATTTATATTGATTTGTATGGATAATCCAAAAAATGTTTATTTATTTAAACAAATTGTTTCAAGTTTCACAATATTGACCCCTAACCAGTTGCATCTTTAATAATATTGGTTTTGGGTTAATATTGAAAATATTTTTTCCATAGTTTTTTAATAGAATAAAACAAATCAAACAAATATAGATCTACTTGATTCTCATGTGTAGCCTATAACATTCACAGTTTTATTTTATTTGTTCATTCTATTTAGTTAGTTAGTTAGTTAGTTAGTTAGTTAGTTAGTTAGTTAGTTAGTTAGAGAGGGGAAAAAAGATTAAGAACATCTTGACTTCAATGTGGGAAGCCGCGTAGTCAAAAACGGAAGTGGGCAGGAGTGAAGCCTCTTGTTTCCGTCTCTCTTCTTTGATTGTCGGTCAGGTGACGTTTCTTCGGCGCGCTCGTGACGTACGTTCACTTCCTGGTTCTGCTGAAAACACGTGTAGTGTCTTGTTTTCATGTGTTTGTCGTGGTCTCCTGCGAGGAATAGCAGCGGCACAACTTTAAGGAAAATACCGATAAATGTCACCGCCGGGTCCGCACAGCAGAGGTTCATGCAGCCGCTTCGTTTGTGGCGCCAAGAGGATTCAGTCTCCTGTCATTTTCTAGCAATAACAGACCATCACTACTATCTCCCGCGGTGCCACGATGACAGGGGTGCGTAGATCACTAAGATATACAAAGCCAATTGCCGCTGTTGAAGGTTTATCAACCGGGAGCCAAAGTGTCCGAGTCCCTCCAGATAATGTAGAGAAAACATCCTCGGTGGGAGAGACAAGGGAGGATGAAGAAGCAGAAAGGTAAGGATGCCTAACACATGGCACTACACTGACCCAGCCCCTCTGGTAGCAGGAGGAGGAAGCTGCCTTCAAAGCTTTTATTTTGTTTATTTAGATCCCCATTAGCTTTTGCCACGCCTGGGATCTTTTCATCGTAATAAATGACAAATACAAACCATTAACACACAACACATTAATACATAAAAACAAAAATACATACAGAAAACACATACCTACTTAATACATACACATACAAAACAAAACATCCAAGACAAACACTTTTGTACATTGAATCACTACACAACAAGGATGCCAGGACCCAATTTACAAATATAGGCTACTAATGGTCAAAACTGCGATCAAAATAATAATCTCTTAGTTTCATTTTAAAACTAACCATGTTTCTTTGTTGTATAACATAATTCGGAAGGGCATTCCACTCCTTCATAGCTCAAGTGAAGTCTGACTTCTCTCATGTGTAATTGTGTGTCTTTGCAGTGATTCAGGGGACAGCCTGTTCATAACTCAGAAACCAGTACCTGAGGCTGTGAGGTCAGCAGGACGGCGTCGCTACAACATACTGAGGTCAGACCCATCATCATCACCAAGAGATCTGGATCTGGATCTGGATGAAAGTGCAGATGAGTTTTCATCCTCCGACTCCGCTGAAGAAGCCAAACCCAAGAGAAGGAGTGGAAAGAGAGAACAGTTGCCTAGGTTCAATTTCTCCTTCCTCAGAGCGACAGAGAAAAGAACGAAGACCAGGAGAGGTTTATTAACTGTAGATCGTAATACATCGCTTCATGTAAGGACAACCAGTACTTCAATATGCATTTATTTGGCTGTATATTTTTTATAAACCTTTAACTAGTGTTAATGTTATCTGGCACTAAAGTCTTCCTTTTTTCTACAGACTCATATAATGGGAGGCTTCTTTCTAAATGTCAAAGAGCTGTCTGAGGGCCGTCAGCAAGGGGATGATTCTCACTGGTCATTACCAACAGTCGACAAGGACGGAGAAGACATATCTCCACTGTCAGAGTGAGTAATCAGGCTCATTTGAAGTCACATGTGCAGTATAATTGTATTTTGAAAGAGCAGCCCAGGTCCATCACCACCACCTCCACCCCCAACTATGGATAAGTGTCTTATCTTCCATGTGTTTAGCATGATGTTAAACATAATTTAAAGAGGAACTATGCAAGATTTACACCTTAATTAAGTAGTTTTAGAGTAATTGTGATGGTTAAATGACGTCTCTTGGCCGAAAACCAACCTTGCAAGATCAGTACCTCCGACCCGGTCTCCGAAATCTCATCTTGCATGAAACATGAACTGCTTTACAGCACTACGACAAAAACACGCCCTGTAATCCGCAATCTCTTGTTAACGTCACCCACCCATGGATGATCTTATAATAGATCCATGCACCCACCTCGGTAGACATCGCTCCATGGATTGCCTTCTCGCTGGCTTTGTTGAAAACAATTGCACATGGCTCATAGCTGTGAGTTTTTATGACAATGAAAATATGCACGCCGAAAGTGTAGGCGGAGCTCCGCAGAGGAAAAACAGCGAAAAAGACCGGCATAGTTCCCCTTTAATAGTTTTCTTAACTATCACAATGCTCCAACAGCCTGCCTGAACATCTGATAATGACCAAGTGTTGTTGTCTTTCAATGCTGTTTGTTTATTTTTATAGCTATCTTTTAACAATTCCCTTCATTATATATCTTTTGTCTTTCTTTCTTTTTAATTTTGAGCTGTTTTTGAGAGAGTATGTGAGTCACTTGCAGGTCACTTTTTATACAGGATGCTATAAAAGACTGGTTGAATGGTAATAAAACGCATCTATTTCATTACAGTGGAGAAGACAGTGGGTCAGAAAGTGAAGACATGAAAGTGGTGGTAAGTGCTCAGTTAAAACAAACAAGAATGAATGGATCTCAGTACAGTACTCATTAGTGTTAACTCATTCTCTGCATGTGTGTGTCATCTCCCAGGAAAGGTCGCGTTTTGTCGGACCTTCAAAGTGTTCACAACCCTGGTGCATGAAATCAAGTAGTGGCAGCCAAGAGAGACAAAAGAAAACAACGGATCAAGCACCAGCTAAGGCATCCACTGCGACAAGGGACAGAAACACTGCGGCCCGAACCGAGACATCAAGGACTAATAGACGATTTACCAGAGGAAATTTAAACATTGTTTTACAGGAAAGACAAAATGAGAAAAAGCAGTGTGATGATAGTGATGCTACTGTTTGTGAGGCGCTCGAACAGGGACCTCCACAGGCACGGGAACGTCCAGGGGAACACACGCTCGATGGCAGAGATGCTTCCCCACTTAGAACAGAGCCTCAAGCTGATGTTTTCCACACGGACGATCTGTTGCACACAGGGCAGCAGGAGGAGGAGGAAGAGGACGTACCTGACAGCCAAGGTCTTCTCCACAGTCTCCCAGACCTCATAATTGACATTAATTATAAGAGGCTACAATATGAACCCAGGGTGAAGAGGAAGAAGAAAAAGGCAAAAGGAGTTCATGGAGGTGTAGAGGGAGAAAAGGGCCAGAGTCAGGAAGAGCCAGAGGGTCGGACTCGGCACGCCGCAGCGTCTGTGAGTTTGGAGACAGAAGAGATTCCCAGTCTGTCTGAGGATAATCCAGCAGAGCCCCCGGCACCACAGACCAGTGACGAGCCCGAGCCTAATGAAGGAAATTCGTCACATGATGATGACATCCCACTGAGAGAGGGGGAGAGCCACAGTCCTGATTCAAAACTACTGAAAAAGAAGTCGGCAGCAGACAACGGTGGAGAGGAGCGGGACGGAAACGTAGAATCTGATGTTGGATTGGAGAGCGATTCTCTGCTTCCAGTGATGTGTGATGTGGTGAATGACAACAAAGAGGAGAAAAAGAAAAAGAGGGAAAGAAATGATAAGGGTGAAGAGGGGATTGAGCTGTTACCGTTGAGCACCGTTTCAGAACCAGCTAGTGATGTTGTTGAGACACAGGGGAAAAAGAAAAAGAGGAAAAAAGAAAAGATGGTTGTAAATGTGGAGGAACCGGAGGAAGCTGTGAATGTGACCTCGGATCAGTTAGAAGCTTCTGGAGAAAGATTAGAAAATGACAAGAAAAGAAAAAAGAAAAAGAAGCAGATGTCAGCTTCTCATGACGATGTTCAAGTTGGAGGTGAGGACGGTGCAGATGTGGGCTCGCCTCATGATGTAGCCTTGGAGGAAAGTACAGAACAGTCAATGAAGAGGAAGAAAAAGAAAAAAAAGAGGGAAAGAAATGGAGAGGGTGAAGAGGTCATTGAGCAGTTGCAGTTGAGCACCGTTTCAGAACCAGCTAGTGATGATGTTGAGACACGGGGGAAAAAGAAAAAGAGGAAAAAAGAAAAGATGGTTGTAAATGTGGAGGAAGCGGAGGAAGCTGTGAATGTGACCTCGGATCGACCTCCGACATCAGAAGGAGCGTTAGAAGCTTCTGGAGAAAGATTAGAAAATCACAAGAAAAGAAAAAAGAAAAGGAAGCAGTTGTCAGCTTCTCACAATGATGTTCAAGTTGGGGGTGAGGACGGTGCAGATGTGGGCTCGCCTCATGATGTAACCTTGGAGGAAAGTACAGAACAGTCAATGAAGAGGAAGAAAAAGAGGGAAAGAAATGATGAGGGTGAAGAGGTCATTGAGCAGTTGCAGTTGAGCACAGTTTCAGAACCAGCTAGTGATGATGTTGAGACACGGGGGAAAAAGAAAAAGAGGAAAAAAGAAAAGATGGTTGTAAATGTGGAGGAAGCTGTGAATGTGACCTCAGATCAGTTAGAAGCTTCTGGAGAAAGTGACAAGAAAAGAAAAAAGAAAAAGAAGCAGATGTCAGTTTCTCATGATGGTGTCCAAGTTGGAGGTGAGGACGGTGCAGATGTGGGCTCGCCTCATGATGTAGCCTTGGAGGAAAGTACAGAACAGTCAATAAAGAAGAAGAAAAAGAAGAAGAAAAAGGAAAGTATCCCTGAAGAGGAGGATATTTCTAGCACTCCTGACAGAAGCAAAAAGGTTAACGGAGCTGGAGATTCCCAGACTACAGAGGAGGGCCCCAACGACCAAGATGCTGAAGTGGTGTCTAAGGAAAAGAAGAACAAGAAGAAGGAGAAAAAGAGTGAGATATTTCGCGAAAAAGTCTCGGAAGATGCTTTGACACAAACCGATGATTCAGTGTCTGTGCGGAAAAAGGAAAAAAAGAAGAGGACCTCTTCCTTCCTCGTTGCTGATGCCGAGGAAAAAGACGCTCAAACGCAAGACAAACAAAGCTCGACGTCTGTAGCTGCTCGTGTCTGGGATGCACAAAAGCTCGTTGTCAGCGGCGGCGATGTCGAGGCAGAATCAGCAGAAATCGCTGGAAATGTGGAGGCCTCTAACGACGACGGGTCCAGGAAGAAGAAAAGGAAGAGGGAGAAGTCTGTAGTGCAGGAGAGCGTGGAGCAAGATCACGAGCTGGATTTCAGAAAAACAAAGGAAATAAGTCTGAGCTCTTTGCCTGAAACCAACGACGCAGCGGTGAAGAAGAAAAAGAAGAAACGGAAGCGAAGCAATAGCGAGTCGGTGACCTCCATAGAAACATGTATAAGTTCATCTGAAGCAGCGTGTCGAACCGACGAGGCTGTGGAGTTAAAGAAAAAGAAGAAGAAGAAAAAAGAGTAGTCCAGCTGCTACTGATGATGCTGAATCAGAGGAAGCTGTGCAAAGAAGCTGTAGCTCACAAACAGTCGACTTTCTCTTCACCGTCTCCGGTAGCAGTTGATGTGAAAGAAAAGAAAAAGAAGAAAAAGGTCAAATCCACTGATGATGTGTTGCTTCAGACAGACTGAACGTGCCAAAATAAAAACACACAAAACCAAATACAAGGAAACTAATAAGCTAACAAGTGCTCCCAGCGTCAGGTCCAGCAGCACAAAGGACATTTCAGCGTGCCAGTAAGAACAAGTCCAAAAAGACCAAAGGGAAACCTCATAACCAAAATGTGCACTTCCTCAGTGATGGTTAGGCTGAACCTGCTGTTGAGAGAAGTTCTCCACAAACACAACCTACCTGTTTTTACCTGTTACAGCAAAAAAAATTATATGAGGCTGTTGATGTTTTTAAAAGACCTTCAAAGTGCCTTCAAAGTGAAAATGTGACTATGAGGTCGTGCAGCTTTCACACTGGATTTGTTTTGTATCAAAACATTTTATTTTATTTTATTGATGTTTTGAATTCAACTTAGTCAGATCATCTGACTCATATACAATGTGAACACCTAGCCTGCCACCTAATGGGCATTTGAGAAGAATTGAGATCTTCAGATTTTTCTGTTCTGTCAATAACTGCCAATAATGTCCTTCAACCTCTACGAACAGATGTAGTGTAGACCGTTTGTTATTTATACCTTAGAGAACATTTGTTTTAGTACTAAAAAGGGGCTGATGCAATATACTGGGATTCATACAGTAAGTGTAATAATTGCCATGATAGTATTGTGATGCAGATATTCAGTGCTGCACTTCATATTTTCATACTTTTTCACTGTAATGGTCACAGACTTTTCTTATTTGAGAGTAATTTGTTTGCCAGGCAAACCACGCAATAAAGTTTTAATTTTACTGATGGCACTGTTTGTTGTCTTCTGTAGTTATCATGGCATTGTCATTGTGGTTTCTTTTAGCTAAAATAATAGGTTTAAAGCTTTATATGATGTGAAATTCTATTTAAAAAACAAGGAAGGCACCGCTCAAACTTAACAGTTTTATTTTGAAGGTACTAACCGGAAGTTGTGCATCCCGTCATTTCTAGCTTCAACAGCCCGGCCGTAAATACAATAAAGCGTGGATGTTGTTTCAATGCAGTTTATTTTGGAAGTTTTTAACCGGAAATCAGTGGTTAACGTAGCGTGTGTGTGTTTGACGGCGATAGGTAAACAATGGGAGGAACCTTGTTATCCAGAGTTTGGGTTGCAACTCGAGATGTCGTGCACAACTCAGCGCATTTTACGCACAGTGACTGACCACAACAAGCCAGCGGGCACGTTACGTAAGCGCGCAGCCACAGCAGGCATTTAAACCGTGAGTGTGTGTGAAGCTCCAGCTAGAAAGTTTTCCCCCCCGTGCTGCCGAAAGCCCGTGTATGTGTTGTCGTGTGCGTGTGTGTGACAACGCGTCTCCTTCCGCTCTCCGCACACCTGTTTACTTCATCCAGACATGTCCTCGTACAACAACAGCGCGTGCTTTAGCGAAGCCACCAGAGTCGCTATTTTCGGGGGGACGCACGGGAACGAGATGTCAGGCGTGACGCTGGTGAACCTGTGGATGAAGAACAGCGCCGAGATCCAGAGGAAGAGGGTCGAGACCAAACCCTTCATCACCAACCCGAAGGCTGTGGAGAAGTGCACCAGATACGTGGACACGGACCTGAACCGAGCCTTCACCCCGGAGAACCTCAGGTAAATAAACACACCGACACAGATGATGCTGCTGCTGTTGTTGTTGTTGTTGTTGCTCCTACCTGTGGGACAAAGATGGAGTGGAAACTTTTTCATGCCACACATACATAACCATTGTGACATTGTCTCAACGTGGTGTCATTTATTTACATCGTGTTATTATTATGGCTGGTGTTTTTTTTTCTTTCTTTCACTGCTCTGTGTCCACTGTGGAAATGTGTTGGAAATATAATGACAGCGCAAATTATGTAACATTATTGACACATTTATTAACCTGTGTGTGCTCTGTCAGACAAATGAAGAAAAATATATCATTAGTGGGAAAAACGTGGAGGTGAAAACACCCCAGATAGATAGCAGCCTATAGCTATGTAATGAAAGGAAAGGTCATAAAGAGAAACAGGCGATATCTTGTAAATGAGCACTTTAATCTAGATTTCCCCACATTTAACAGGCTCGTGGACATTTCCATCACGCTGTCATTATCACAGGTAGGGGAGTGCATGTTTACCATCAGCCGTGCCCCCTCCACCACCACCAACACTAGCCCACCTCCCCTTTGCCAATACAGCAGAGCAGTTTGTCCCCTCCTCCCCCGGACTTCAGCTGACTGTCAGCCAGCAGGAAAAACGTGAGCGGAACGTGACCGAGCTGCAAATGCTTTAAGACGAAGAGATTTCTCTTCTTTTTTTTTATTCCTTCTATTTGGTGTGCACTATGGTGGAAATGAGGGTCTTACGCAAACGCTGGCTCATACATTCAGTGCGCATGAACACACACAACAGCCTATTTACTAATGTGGTTGGATAACAACAGCGTCTCCCACTATTCATAAATCATCACCAGAGAGCTGTAATAACATCCTCAAGGTTATTATACATGTGTGAGAGCTACTTAATGGGGAAATGGTTTATTGTCTTCTTACCATAATATTTATGAGATTTAAATTTGACCTTTTTCACTATATGTTGTAATTGATAATCCTGTTATGCATAATACTGTGTATAGGCTACTCACTCTGGTATACTTTAGTACAGTTTTGAGGTTCTTACTTGTACTCTACATGAGTACCTCACTTTACTACTAATCTACCTTTTCTTCCACCACATGTATCTGACAGGTTGCTTTGGTTAATTATCAGTTTGTGTTATTAAATAATAGAAATATGACCCATCTTCACACTATGATGTTTGTTAAAGATTCAAATATCAAACTGTACTGTGACTCTACAGTAATTAGCACCGCCTTGACCAATTACATCATTCAGTTCTTAATACATCAATAGTAATGATCTAGTTATGTAATAATATAATCCCGACATGGCCAATCTACATAATGAGTAATACATAAAGTACATTCTGTTGCTCTAATCTAAGTTATGAAAGAATTGGAATGCTTTTACTTGTGATGGGTTAGTCTCATTGTGTGGTGCTGCTGCTTTTCACTCAAGTGAATAAATTGAATATTTCTGACACTACTGGTGAGTATACACACAAGTGGCAGGGACTGTACGTAATAGTATTATAAGATTTAAATGCTGTATTTCATTGAGGTGGTAGGAGCTCAGTCGGCGTGGCTGAAGTTACAGTTTCTGCCACATCACGCAAATGTTTAATGATCCTTAGAAATCTTCTCAGCACTTGAGGCTTACAAACTGCTTGGCAACATATAAGAAGATTAACCACTTTGGAGACTCTTTCTAAAAACAGCCCGTGGTGTCCTTTTCTTGAGCTGAAATAGACAGACAGCCCCGCTATTTCTCATATTTACTATGTGTGTCTCTGTGTGTGTGTGTGCCCTCATAGTTGAAGTCAGTATTTTGGACTCCACTTTATCAGCTGTAGCTCACAACTGTGCTTGTGTACTGATGGTCAGACAATGGTAGATTGTTGCTGAAAATGGGGTCTAAAGAGCAGATGTGAGGGGAGGCGAGACAATATGTGCAGTAGAGGTACTATTCTACAGTAGCTTGGAGAATGTCCTAGACTAGTGGTTATTTTGAAATGCTTTGAAAGAGCTAAGAGAAAAAAAGGGACAGCTCCCATTCTCTGCTCATAGTGTGCAGAATGTCTGTCTGGGGGAGGAAAAAAAAAAAAAAAAAAAAGCAAGTTTAGCCTGGGGACAAAACAAAGTTCTCAAGGATCCCTTGTGCAGGCATGCATGGCTGAAAGAAAGTGGATTAAATTTCTTCTTCTTAACGCTCACAAAAGGAGGCCACTGTCCCTGTATCCCCGCACAGAGTTAATGGCTACTATGACTTTGAACCGTAGGAAATGAGGTCGTATCATGGTGATCATGGAGAGGTCATTAGCTGTTAGTAATGTTTCACTGGCGGTGCCGACACGTGAGGAGCGGTAAATGGAAACTATACATTCACCACAGTTAATCTGTTGAGTTGATTTATAGGTTGTATAGGTCAAAGAGAGCTTTTTTCTCCCCGTGGTCAGTGGTTCAGTGAAAGTGTTACAGGGCATGTAGGGCAGAGAGACACCCTGGTGTAAATCATTAACATGCTTCATCATTGTTCCTTCAGCTGAATTGTCTGATAAGATCTGAATGTGCCGGTGTCTGATTGCTTTCTCATATGTGCGGGTGTGTGTGTGTGTCTGTGTATGTGTGTGTCCGTGTGTGTGTGTGTGTGTCTGTGTGTGTGTGTGTCCTGCAGTGCCCCAGGAGGAGATGACTTGCCCTATGAGGTCCAGAGAGCCCAGGAGATCAACAGGATATTTGGACCCAAAGGGAGCCCAGAGGCCTATGATGTCATCTTTGACCTCCACAACACGACATCCAACATGGGCTGCACTCTGATTCTGGAAAGCTCCAAAGACCACTTTAATCTGCAGATGATGAACTACATCAAGGTGACAGCCTGGAGGATGTGGGAGGTTTTGAAAGTTATGGCGCAAACACACTTCCAGCAGTCAATCTGCAACATTAGCTGCCCTGCTGACCTGCTGTCACACTTGCAGATAGCCAAAATAAAATTTAAGGTGGATTTTTATCACTAAACATCAGTGGAAATACATGGAATATATGTTTTTTTCTGCAAATATGTTATACACAGCACAGTTTGGGGTACATGCAGACACTTATCTTTACAAAAGGAATGACACTTCCCCGTGTCTCCAGTTTCCCCTCACTTCTAGTGAGTCAATGTTTTCCTAAGATGAGGTCCGTCTGGAGAAACTCAGTTAACCTATGTAAACAGTTGAATCATCAGTTTACCTTTAGGTGTCGGACCAGGTCATTTAAAGGATCAACCATCCAAATACACAAGGAGGATTCCTGCTTCCCTCCATTCTCTTCATAACATATGCTATTAGTGCAGTTATCCTCTTATCACCTCTTTCCCTTTGACATGAAACAAATGAGAGCAGAGCAGCACCAGGTAACAGAAGAGGAACCAAAAGTAACACACTCAGACGTTACTGTGAGCAACAGGTCAAAAGAACTGTGTTCACAGCTTTTAGAAACACAAAGTTCTGCACAGAGACACACCACAGACAACAGACAGACTTCAGGAATCAGCCCAGTGTACTATTACCAGACCTCAGTTGTTCAGTGACTAATGTCTCGGCCTTGTGTTCGATAACGAAGAGAACTTTTAGTTTTCTGCCCAACTTTCCAGCATGAGCAGACAATCATTCTTTGGTTCGGAAACTCTCTGTAATGATTTTTGGACTTGTTTCTTGAACAAACCTGTCTTTGTGTAAAGGGAAGATCCAGTGGGAAATCATCCTTCAAATCTACCCTGATAAATCACAGTCTCAGGCTCAGAAAATCACTTGTGTGAATAAAGATGTATTTTTCCATTGGCAGCTCTGAGAGCCGACCAACCTGCTCTTGATTCATGCACATTGTCACTGTGTTCGTCATTGTGTGTCTGTGTGAGTGTGTGTCACATTTGTTCTGAAGTGAGCTGTTGCAGATTTAATTTTCCGTTCTATCAAGCAGAGCCTTGAAGCAGTCACTCACAGTTTGGTGTGTTTGAGACAGTTGGCAGGTGGCAGCATGTGACTGTGTTAAGGTGCCGCTGAGATCTTCCTCTCAGATCTTGTTCTTGTTGTGTTTTTGCGTTACAGAAAGCCATCGCTCCAGCCAGTTGTCTTGTTCTGCTGAATGAACATCCTCTTCTGAAATATTCCACTTCACGGTCTGTGGCCAAGCACCCTGTGGGTGAGTCTCTCATGTCCAGCCAAATGTGTCCGAAGACATCAGCGGGGGCAGGGTTAGGGTTTAATGGGGGTGCGGGTAGGAATTCGGTGTGGGGTCAACGGGGACACAGTTTGAATGAGGGGCAGGGGTTGTATTTTTACAAAATACATGCAGACTTAAGAACTACTACACTGGTAGACTAGTTACATGGTCATTCACTGTAAAGAAGGGATGACAGACAAACTCCTTTAAATATTTAAAAAGAATATGAAAATGCAAATAGCTGCTATTTATAGACATGGACAGAATATATCAAAATTATCACCAGTAGTCTGTTTTCTCTTTGTGATGATTTCCATTTGTGTGATGGTGGCACAGTGGTAAAGTTGTTAGCACTGTCACCTCAAGAAGGTTCTTGGTGGTGACTCTAAATTCCCTGTAGGTGTGAATGTGAGTGTGTATGCTCTGTTTGTCTCTGTATGTTGATCTTGTGATAGACTATTGACCTGTCCAGGGTGTACCCCGCCCACGCCCTATGTTAGCTGAGATTTACTCCAGCAACCCTGCATTAATAAGCAGAAGGCTATAAACAATGGATTTGTTTGACTGACTTTCCAATAATAAATGTGAAAACACTTAAAGGGATACTTCACCCAAAATCAATAATTCACCAATTTTCTACTCACCGTCATGCCAAGGAAGGGTTTGGAGAACTTTCTGACTTATCGAAGCGCTTTTGGAGTTCCAGGGGGGGTCCGGCTGGCAACGGATTTTCATATAATGGCGGCGGATAGAGCTCACTTTTGAATTGTCCAAAACACACAAATGCGCATGCACGACATTTGCTGTGAGATGTTCATTCATCGTTGTAAACCATTGGATGTATGATGTAATCACGGAAGAACATCTCGCAGCAAAGAGATCTAATTATTTTTTTCCGAGCAACTTTTTCATGTTGCGGCTTCAGGACACTTGGGTCAGTACGGACGAGCAGTATGGAGGTATTTGGATATTTGGATGTTTCATAGTGTGTGTTTTGGATGATTCAAAAGTGAGTCTATATATATATAGTTCTATATTATATGAAAATCCGTTGCCAGTCGGACCCCCCCTGGAACTCCATAAGCGTTTTGATAACTCCAAAAGTTCTCCAAATCCTTCCTTGGCATGACGGTGAATAGAAAATTGATGAATTATCGATTTTGGGTGAAGTATCCCTTTAACACAGATGCCTCTTCTCCTGGAGCCCTGAGCCTGTATCCACTTATACCCATTCAATACTGTATCAACAGTAATCAGCCACCTACCACTCATCACCCTCTGGCTGTGAATGGGGGCATATCAATCAGTTTCAGGGGCTCACGCCACTCATCTAACCTAAACCCCTGAACAACTGACATATTGTGTTATGTAATATTTAAGATTATGCGTGTTAATTTGTCATGTGATTGGTTGTTTGACTGCAGGTCTGGAAGTGGGTCCTCAGCCTCAAGGTGTACTGAGGAGTAATATCTTCGAAGCTATGAGGGTGATACTGAAACATGCTCTGGATTTCATTGAACTGTTTAATGAAGGTAAGACAGAGATCCCAGATCAGCTTAAAACTGAAGCTGTAACATACCACATGCACAGTATGTGGCCGCATTGTAAGATTGTAAAGGAGTATGCAAAAGCAGTTGAAACTGAAGCCCATTATTCTAAAAGTTTTGTATAAAATGTTCTCTAGACTTATATTATGATTCATAATGTGTTATGCAATGGAAAAGTAAGTTGTTTACAGTCTGTCTTCCTGCTTATCAGCATCATTGTGACAGGAAACATTTTGTGACAAAGTGTCCAAGGGTGTTTGTCTGATTCATGCAGATGTACATCCACTCAGATCTCTAAATTTATCTGCATCTGGCTCATCACGCCTCCGCTCTCTTCCCTAAGGCACAGCACCGTGTTCGCAGTGATGAGGTGCTAGGCAGCTCTTCCTTCCCCCTTTTTTTACGTAAACAAGCCGTGTGTGCCAAGTGTGAGTTGCAGTCTGTTGGTTTTCCCTGACTGGCCTGCTGCTGAATGGCCTGCTTGTTGGAAGTTGGTCAGCGTCCATGTCGTTAGAGTCTGGCTGCCAATGCTGTTGTAATCTTCTGTCGTGGGGCCACACTGGTGCCGATGAATGCTCTGGCACGGTGATGAATCGGTTCCTGCGTTTTGAAGCTGAGGCGCATGAAGAAATGACTCATTTAGCAATAACAGACATTGTTACAGTTCAATATGTGTCTGTCTGAAGAGCAACGGACAGATATAGAGTCAGTGGAAAAACCATGGTGACTTATCACAACATTTGTTCTTTGTAGCCTGCGCTGCTTCTTGCATATCAATGCGGCTCAGCGGTTTAACTTTGACAAGCTCATTTAAGCATCTACTTAGTTAATCTCTGAGCTCTGCCAACAGCCACTACACTTCCTGCTCAATTCAGGGGACTGCATCTAAGGTCACGTTGACACAGAACAGTAACATCCAGCTACCGTACTATAATTTAGTTAAATTAAATTTAGTTAATTAAAGTTATCAGTTTAATTAAAGTTATCAGTTTAATTAACAGCTGATTAGACTTAAAAGCACATACAGTAGAAGTATGAGTTAGAAGAGTGAGACACAACAGCAGTTTTCCTTTGTATCTATGTTAAACTGTACATAAAGAATATTATTATTATCATTATTATTATTTTTAAATCCATTACAACTTTTAATTATTGTGAATGAAACAAGGTACACCCTTACATAGGTGACAGCACATCACGTTGTCTTTACTCATTGCACATTACTCTTAAGGAATACTGCATGAGTTTTGCATATAGAGAAAATGACATTACACATTTTAACATTAGGTTGACCTCCTCAACACGCATAGAAGAGATTTACATAATCATAAGTTGCTGATTAGTGCTCTCCCAATCTGTTTCTGCTGAGCAGGAAGTGTATCGGAGCTACAGCTGATCACAATTCAGTGCTGCCGAAAAATTGACCATGCAATATCCTTTCAATGCTTGGATAATGTCTCTTTCACATATTACATGATAAGCTGGATATTCTAGCATAATTACAATACTGGAGATGTTCTTATCTGTGTGTTTTTCAGGCATGGAGTTCCCTCCCTGTACAGTGGAGGTTTTCCGGGTCTTAGAGAGGATCGACTATCCCAGAGATGCCAATGGAAACATCATCGCCATGGTGCACCCCAATCTGCAGGTAAATATTAGACCACCCCGGTTCGCACATGCTTTCACTCACTCAGTCATATTAGACCTTTTCACTCTGTAAATTTGAGTTATTATGAAAGAGGAAATGAGAAGTCTTTGGTGTCTTTATGAGAATATATTGTTTTAGTTTTAGCAACACGCTCAAGTTACTCTTCCTGTGGTTATTGCTCGTTGTTTCAGGACGGCGACTGGGAGCCGCTGAACCCTGGTGACCCTATGTTCCAAACGTTTGACGGAAAGACCATCCACTACCAAGGCTCCGGCGCTGTCTATCCCACTTTTATTAATGAGGCAGCCTATTATGAAAAACAACAGGCATTTGTAACCACTAGGCGAGAAACCTTGGTAGGAAGTGGCATCAGAAAAGCATGAAAACTGCTTTGTGAGGCTAACGGACGGTCGTTGATGTATGTTAGCCACTGCAACAATCTGTGTGTAGATTTTTGCACTTTGTTCTGTTAGAAACTGAACAGACTCTCCTCACATAATGACTAGATACCATCTTTTACACACTGATTAAATTTTTTTATGCTTTTACTATCAGAAAATCACTTAACTATGCAAAGAATATTTGTGGAGACTTTGTGAAAGTCTTTGATCTGAAGACTGGTATATTGTGGTAAGCATTTACGATACTGCTCTTATTTAAAATATATATATTTACATTACATCAACTAAGTTTTTTATAATATTAAAGGCCAGGCCTAATCATTGGTGGCTTCTGAATCATGATACAACACTCCTTTAAGTTTGCTACTGCTGCTCAGGAAGGCCATTGAGGATCATAACCTGCAACCTTTGACCCAAAACTGTAGTTGTTTGTCTTCCTCTGAAAATATATTTGTAACATCTATAGCAGGGTGTTCGTGGCCTTTGATACTACCTACCTGTAACTCTAGTGGTTGCATCTGTGGTGCTGTCCTGTTGTTGCCTTAATGGGAATTTCTGACAAAAGTGCACAGCAAACATTGAGAGGAATTTGTAGATTATATGTGTTGAATAACAAGATATTATTTTGATAAGAAATGGTATATGTCCGAACGGGATGCAGTTTGAAACGTGTTTTATAATAATATATTTGTGTCTCTATTTTGATATACTTGTACTGTATGTGTGGTTTTAAGTAATGTATAGGACTTGTTGAATCATGGGAAAGCATATGTACTTTCTAATGTTTTTACGTTGTTGTTGTCTCCACGTGTGTCACTGTGGTCTTACAGTAATTCATTTTTCATTCAGCAATATTTTTGGTAGCACCATTTATATGATTAGTGAAGCTCACTGTCATTGAGGTCCTGTGGAAATGATCCAATCAATAAATATAGTACTATGCTACACTGTGCTATTTCATTACATGCAGACGGGGAGCCCTCCTGTGTTTCTGTGGCTCTTCGTGCTCGTTCTGTTACATGTAGTGTAGCGGCTGCAGCCACAAGAGGGCGTCACACAAACACTAATCCACATCCTCCACTTGTGACTCATGCTGCTGTAGCAGACAGTACAGTGGACTGGCCAGATGCAAACCGTCAGTTATTTTGCTCATCATCAGCCTGTCACTGGTGCAGTGCATGTCAGTGCACTGTGGCCAGTAATGCAGTCATTTCAAGGAATTTAACTATTTCATGAGCATTATTCCCCTTGTCTCAACACAAAAAGCTTTTTTCCAGTGTTTTATGTGAACTTTGCTATTAACATGCAAATAGGGTAATTTTTTTCATATAAGAAGATATATTTGTGGTTTTCAGAGCCAAAAATCACCGCAGTGTAATTTTACATCTCCTCTCTCAGGCTTCTCCCTTGAGCTCTAGTAACAAGAGGTTAGTCAGCGAATCAGAGGAGAGGCTCCCCTGATTGGCTGGCTGTTTTCTGGGTGATCTAATAAAGATATAATGGATTTCAGGTAAACACTAGGAGAAACCAAATGTTTGAGATTGGATGGTGGGTCCGGACCCCAGAAGTCCTGAAGGTTGGTTTTAAGTCTCAGTCTCTGAGACAGGTTGTGTACATTTCTCTGTGGATTGAGACCTGTGATACTCTCACAGTATTCATGTAGAACCAAGACCTGCTTTATTATCAAAATAACAAGAGAATCTTTCTTTATGCAATATTTAAAGTCTGATTGTAGCATACACGTGTACATTGCTGAGTCACTGCACATGGTGTGCTGTTGCCAGCATCAAGCAACGCAGGCTACCTTACACTGTATGTTGCACTTGCAGTGTTTATAGTCGACACACAGATGTGCTTATATTGACACTGGCTGAAGTTACCTAGCATACCTAGAGATTTCCAGGTCTTTCATCCTGTTGCTGTTTATGGTTGCATCTCATTTGCAGCTATTCACTCCATTCATCAGCCAAATCAGAATTAATATGTCTCAGGACATCTGGACATGAAAAGGAGTGTAGGCGGCAGAGCGATGTGGCAGAACTCCCAGGAATACAGTATGTTCAAGTGTGGGGTATGAGACATCACAAAAACACAACAGCACACACTGTCAGCATCATTGCATTGGTGCATTCCTTTACCTTATTGTGCACTTGTTTCATGCTACATACACATACTGTATATTTGGATCAGAGCAGTGGTTCATTTGATGCCTGATGGTGAAAGTACTTTGGGAATGAGATATAAAGAAAACTGTTGGTCATCTCCACTGGTTGTGCACAGTCCAGTTTCCCTGTGTTATTATCTTTTGAGGGAGATGGCACTGAGCTAAAACTAATCAAAACCTGACATGAGACCATCTCATCAGTAAAGTATGTCTTAGCTGAGACTTCTGCACTCTACATGCTGACCGTGCTGCTGAACAATTATGGTCCATACATTTCCTACTATTTCATCTCCGGCTCGTGAGTAGTAATTTAGTTTCACGACTACGGGCTGGTCATGGCTGGCCCCTCTCATCTATTCATTACTGTAACCCTATCAGGGCTCTCAGGCCTGCAGCAAGTGCTGATCAATGATCCCCTCTGGCTACTGGAAGCTTTTAGGAGAATGATGTTTCAGTTCTGGGCAAAGATCCAGACAGGCACTCGAATACACCAAGCGTCCATCTCTACCTCCACTCTCTCCCTCCGTAGTGTCTCTTCTAGCATCTCTGCTGTTGTATAGCATTACAACTCTGTTTTACCGGAAGTCCTCTGCTTGGCTGCTCACCAGGTTTTTATCTGGGCGCAGCTGTGTGCTATACCTACCGAGATTAAAGCAAGCTTTGTTTGATACAGGCGTGACAGAGATGATGTTTATCAAAATCAAATGTTTTCAAGGTAAAAAAAAAAATAAAAAATCCAGTGTTGAGAAAGAATATGTGAAACCACTGGACTTAAACAATTTTTGTAGTGATTGGTCACCAACACACCCATTAAACTTTTAATAAGCCTCATTTGGCAGCTATCAAACCAACATTTCCATCAGCTGCCAATCACACACATACAATGTATATATTTTTTTACAATGTCTGCTGTGAATATTTCTCAGTACTAACTCGATTGGATCAGGGTCTGGGCTCCGACTGGGACACTCCAACAGGTGTTTTTTTTGTCTTTCCTCTGTAGATTGAGTTTGATGTTCTGAAGCATTTCCCTGCTGCATCACCCAGCTCCCACTGAGCCTCAGTAGGTGTTCAGTCACCATGACATTATCCTCTAAAATACTTTGATAAACTTGGGAATTGGTTTTCTCCTGATTGATGCTGAGCTGTCCAGGCCCAGAGGCAGCAGAGCCACAAATTATTATGCTCCCTCCTCTTTATTGTACCTTTTGGGATGATGTTTTCATGTTGATATGTGCCCTTTTTGCACCATGCATAGCACCACATGTTTTTCTCAAAAATATTCAGTCTCATAGTCCATAAAACATTTTCCCTGTAGCGTTGTTTGGCAAAGATCAGGCATGCATGTATACGTGATGTTCTTTCTTATGGAGCAAGGCCACTTCCTCCCTTATGTCCTGCCATCCATCATGCACCATGCAACTACCATGAACTGCATATGTTAGATTCATGCATCATTTTATCTGCTTAAATGATTCCTTTAAGCTTTTGTCTGCTACTCTGACCTTGTGCTTTTAGGGAGAGTAGTCGCAGAGTGGTAACAGCATTGCTAAATTTAAAAACACTGAACCAGTGAATAGAAAGTAAATGTTTATCTGGTATGCCTCAAATCAAATGGGTGGGAATAAAGCTGAGGAAGTGCGGTGATAGAATAACCTCAGTCAAAACACAAGAGAGAATGAAGATGTGTTACAATTTCTGGATTTTATTGTGCTTGCATGGACTACATACGTGGCATAACATGCATAAACAAATGTACATAAGATGCACTGATGCCTGCAGTGTTTCCTCTAAGGCCCGATGGCAAGTCTGATACTGAACCATTGTTCTTCTTTCTTAATGTCAAACCACTGACACCAACAGCTATAGGGAAGAAGACATAGTCTTTGCCTTTCTTTTGCAACAATGAAGACCAATAATAACTGGTATTGATGAGAAGTCCCTTTCCATAATAAAAGAAAATGTGATATAATAATAAGAAATCCAAATATGGATCTGTGTAAACCCAACACAGCAGCCTCCATCCTTACAGCTTTACCTCTCCCTGTATATGAGTTTTCTACTGGTGAGACATACAATGGTCTGTGGCATTGTGCAAGAAGCCACAAGCACCACGTGTACAGAAACCCACGAGAAAACATTGTAAAAATAACACTTGACTTGTGTTCTGCTTTCTTAACCGTCTGTGACTTATATGACATTTCTCTGCAGTCTGGTGTTACCCTATTACAGAAAGGGCGTGTGATTAGACATTTAAGTAATGCAGGTTGCAAATTTAGTGTTTGTGTGTGTGAACAATGTGAACAATAAGTTATGGTTTTTAAATCCACATTTTACTGGTAGTGGACTGACAGAAAAAAAAACATATTTATTTACAATATATTTTACATAGGCTACATTTCCTTTTCATTATACACACACATATCAGAATATTTCGAAAGAATGTGAATAAAGGCGCGAGGTAAAACTGGTGGTTTTGATTGTGAACAGCCAACCCAACTCTCTCAACATCTGTTTCTACATCACTGACAAATGTTGCATTCACGTGCTGCCGGATTTTTCACACCGCCTTTTCAGCGAGCAATCCAGCTGGACATGTCAAACAGGGACTCCTCTGACTCTCCACACACACACACACACACACACACACACACACACACACACACACACACACACACACACACACACACACACACACACACACACACACACACACACACACACACACAAAGGTGTGCAGAGAGAGAGCTGCTCATGTGTCTCTTGGATTTGCTCTGTCTGTGCAATGTGTGCATTAACTTAACGCGGTGGGTTTGATTCCCATGCTGGCAGGGATCACACCCTATGTCAGCACCCTTCATGGCTCTCGCCATATTTCTGCAAGGATTTTTTTTTTACTTTGTAATGCAGTCTTGCATTTGAAGGGATGAAAGAATTACAATAGAAACCAAACCTGCAGCCTGTGTGTTTATTTATTTATTTTTTAAACTAAGATGGACTCCATCAAGACAACCTCTCATTCACACATTGTCCCACTTTAAAAAAAATGTTTTTTTAAAGATCTGGTCAATGAATATTAGACACACACATTTTAATATAATCAGGAGGTAAAAGTCAATAGAGCTGATAGCAACCATTCTGTTTTACACTATTCTCCAGGCTATCGAATTAGCTACTGCATTTAAGAAAAAATAATTGTGTTTTCTTCTTCTATTTTTGAGTCGTGTCACATAAAAATGGTCGATAGTTTGGTGTTAAAGCTGGAGCATTAGCCTTTTTTTTAGTCGCAGGTAAACACACCAGCCGGGCTTTAGAAATCTGGTAGACTGAGGTGTGTCACATTTGTCCCGACTGCACCTGAACGCAGCACGTCTGAATACAGGAAGTCTCGAAACTTTTCAGCGTACTGGTAAAGTTGGTGTCTGCATCACACGCACAACTCTCAGCGCACACGTACGCCTGCCATATATCAGTGTGTGGAGTTAAAGATGGTCGGTAAGTGGTCGAGATAATACCAACAACCTGTTTTTTCCCCGCTGTATTTATCGGGAAACGAGAGGAGACGCGCCGCTGACTGTCTCTCTGAAGAAGACACTGGAGGACAGTTTGTTTCGCACCTTTCTCGGTGACTGTAGCGTGTCTCCAGACCGTGGACTGCGGCTGTTTTGGTGTGTGTGTGATAACATCGCAAAAAATGTGGGAACAGGAGGAATTCGCCAAACACTGGAGGAATGAGTTTCCCGACGGAGAAGTGCCTCGGATGGACCTGCGCAGCGTGGAGGACATCGAGTCGGAGCTGGAGGCGTCCAAATCCAACCTGAAGCGGCTCCAGAAGGCGCTGGCGGAGGAGAAATTCAAGGTGATCTACCTGCAGACCACCATGGCGCGACAGAATAAGAGACAACACGAGCCGGAGAGGTTTGAAGGCAAGGATGAAAACTTTAACGCCGACAGCAACACGTTTGGCGTCAACACGGGGAATATTATGACTGGTATTAGGAAGCCGCTGCGGCGCGGTGGGGAGGATGAGGGCGACCCAGCAGCAGCGGCGGCGGTGGTGGCGGGGGACAGTCACAGTCACAGGAGCGACTTCGGGGGCGCCAGCAGGCTGCACCACACGGCCGGCGGGGGGGTCACCAGCAGCGCCTTATTCGGCCGGGAGCGGAGCAGGTTCACCGGCAAGACAGGTAAGCCCGTCCCCATCCCTGTCCCGCCCCCGAAGCCCTGCAGCTTTCCGAGGGGCAGCCCGGCCTCGTCCTCCACCACCAGCACCAGCACCACCAGCACCACCACCGTGTCTCAGCCCAATGACAACGAGGAGAGCAGCGACAGAGAGTACGAGGACGCGGAGCTCAATGAGAATTTCGTCAGGAATAACTTGTTGGCACCGAAGACCACCGGCGGCGGCAGGGACAGCCACAGCCACCCCCACGGCCAGAGGACCAACCGGGTGGACGCCCGCGGGCGGCCTTTCCGCCACAGCAGGGACTTTGACTCCGACGGCAACGACGGCCGGCTGTCCCCGTCCTTCCCGCACATCCACCACCGCAGAGCCTCGCGGGGCTCCGGCTGCAGCACCCCGGACCGGAGGAGTGATGGGTACCTGAGCTCCGACCACGATGACTCCTCTTCTGCAGGTAATGTGCCAACTACTGATGCTGCTAATTAGCCTAATTGATATAAATCCGCAGATACTATAGGATACCAAATAAAGTGACACAGCACAGCCTGGCGTGACGTGACGCAGTCGAATCAATAATCAATGGATAGTGGAGAAGTCAGAAAGGCCCTGGGTGAGGGTCTCAGGTATAGAGCTCATGCATTTTACATACATTGAGGGGCCCAATATGAGGGGACTTTAGACTCACATTTCACATAACAGTGGGCCTATTCAGACATGATTAGACATGTCAACTTTTCACTATATGATGTTGATCAGTCAATACAAAGAGTGGCATTTATTATTAATAATAATAATAGTAACTTTGATCGCCTCAGGTTGCACTGACTGTCCACAGGTCAGACTCACTCACTCCTCTGCAGTGCACAGACACTTGAAGATGATCAACAATGATCTGTTGTGATTTATTAAATGGCTCATGTTTCCTCTTTGCCTGACTTGCCAGATCCTCCATTTGTAGGCTACTGGACAACATCAAACAAAAGAGGCAAAGTTTGGCATTGAGACCAGGCCCAAAGTGAAATAGCAGTTTTTAAGCTGTGTTGTCGGTGGCCCACCACGTGACTTTAGGGAACTAACCCTGGTTACCACAAAGTGTGCTGCAACATGACAGGCTTCAGGTAGGGGTAAACAGGAAAAGTAAGCAACTGCAGAGCAGATTAACAAGACGTTTCCTGCTATAGTATCACACTGAGGTTTTTATTATGGATCAGTAGTTTTCCTCATACATGGCTGAAGGCATTTTATCTGTGCTGTTTCTGTAGTATGATGCATGACAACAAAACCAATGTCATTCATTGTGCATCAGTGGGGGAGTTGAATCTGAACTGAGAACAGATGTGAGTATTTAAGAATAGAAATACAGAGGTCTGTAGTGGTGTTCGACCAGACCCACAGGAACTTTAAAGTAGGTGAGGGTCAGAGACGGCGTAGCCATAAACAGAAAATACAGTATTTTGAAACATACTGAGTGTGACTGTGACCTGCATCGGCCTTTTCCCAGTGTGGTTCAGACTACATGATTTGCCATATGTAACGTTTTTACGATCAAATTAAATGTCTCTTGCCCTCCAAATATGACATCAAGTAAGTGCTGCTTGATGTCACACCCTTTGAGCTCTTACTCAGAGTTGGATGGGAAGATCAATACCACTCATTTCAGTCTCAGTCTGTTAGCTCATCTTGGCACGAAGAGTGGAGTGGACACGGTTAACTTGACTGTCTGATGGGAGGAGTTGATAGTTTTGTTGTGGTTTCCAGGGCGTTACATGTGTCAGACTGTTGTCATGTTTTCTAGACGAGACGTCTGGGTTGAAGATCCACAACATTAGTCGCTGTTTCCCTGTATCAATCTGCCATACTTAAAGGGATAGTTCAACATTTTGGCAAACTGGCCCATTGCCATAATCCCTACAGTCTTAGCAGTAGGTTCGTTACCTTTATTTGTCAGTGCAAGCTATTTTTAGAACAGCGGAGCAGAGCCGCGAGCTGCTCAGAGCTACGCTACGGAGGCTCATGGGATTTCTTGATTTCCCTCATCAAACTCATCAAATACACAATCCAACAACTTCAAAATGCTCTCATGGACAAGTTGTGACCTGCACATTCACCACGCTATGAGATGATAACAGAACGTTACGAGACAGAGTTGTTTACAAAGTAAATTCATGCAGAACCGCTGATGCGCGTTCCCGTTGGGGGCAATTTTTCAGCAAGCAGTCTCTGCATTTGCCTCGAAACCAACTCTGTCTCGTCACGTTCCGTTATTATCTCATAGCGTGGCACAAAAATCAAAACACTGATCACCAGTGATTTATTAGTAGCTGTGTTTGAAGGGCTTGTATCCTTGTGCAAACAAGTATAAAATCCCTAAAGACAGCCGGTATTTTCTTGGAGTTAAAGTAATAGTATGGAGGTTAATGCAGGAAGCAGGAGTCTCATTCACTTCCTCTAGAAAGTGTGGTAATATCAACGGAGTCCGTCTGCACGTCATGAGTCAGGAGTGAATGACTAACTTGAACGTGAAAATAGATTGAGGAAGGCTTTTTGAGCAGACAAAACCCTTTTTTGTGTGTTTGTGTGTGTGTGGCACGTCCTCATGCCCCGGTCCGCTCTGTCCTTTAATACAGTGTGTGAGGATTATAGGTAGCTAAGTGCTGATTGTGAGCTCATGCTTTCATTTTAATGATGGATTGCAATAAAAACAAAAGTGATTTCCTGAATATCATCACCAAGCTGGCACCAGTGCAGTATATCGAGACACTAAAGCTATTTCCTCATGTGACTGATGAAGGCACTTCAAGAATTCAAAGATGTAGCTTTTTCTGTCTTCTATTTTTTTTTTTAAATGCTAAACTTCAGCACAGACACATGAACACAGTTTCTGACTCAATGTAAGAAGATTTAATGTCTCAAGAGCTTGTCTGGCACATTAAATACAAAACTGGATAAACCACTAAAACGGAACACCTTGAGTGTTTTGTAATCATGGCACATCGC
This sequence comes from Trachurus trachurus, assembly GCF_905171665.1. Taxonomy (NCBI): domain Eukaryota; kingdom Metazoa; phylum Chordata; class Actinopteri; order Carangiformes; family Carangidae; genus Trachurus; species Trachurus trachurus. The sequence continues at coordinate 10,964,430 of NC_139903.1, read as the reverse complement.
TTGCTCTTCCATTGTAACGGTGCGTTCCCATAAGTCTGTGGGTCAGCCTTTTAGTCTATTCCATCTATAATGACCAACAGGATATTGGTGTTTTGCTCTGACAGCTGGAATAATCAGTGGAAAGACTTCATTATAGTTTAACACAATGGAGGATGTGTGGAAGCTGTGGGAAGACCTAGGGCCTCTGTCCGTGCACACACGTACGTACACCAGCAGCGGGGCTCATGCCAGGGGTCTTGCTCACGTTGAAGCCTTTGTGTGATGTGAGTTTGGCTGGGAAGAGGTCGTCCATCAGGTCAAATGAGTGTGAAGCTCATAGGTCTTGCCTCTCTGCATGGTCCCTGATTCACCTCTGATTCACAGCATTGTTGGGTTTAACGTGGATCAGGTCCACTGTTATTGCAAGACTGTTGTTGCAACAAGCGTTTTGTTGTGTTTTAATAATGGTTTTAATGATTAAAAAATCTCTCGGAGTAAACCGGAAAATTAAATGTTTTTTTTCCCCCAGTGTTTGTTTTGCATCAGTCCAGCCCAGTCATGCATGCACGCAGTAGATAACTGTTAGAAGAAGTAATAGATGGTCCAGTTCTTAGGTATTCTAGCTATTTGCAGCATTTGACCCTAGAGTGCAAGGAAGAGTAGGTGTTACTCCTTGTTTATTTTTGGAGGTTGATCATTTGCTTTTTTAATGTCAATTGATTCAGTGCTAGATACATTAATAGAATATCTGAAAGTGTGTCACCCTCCTCTGACCTATAACACGTTTCTTTGTTTCTACATTCAGTAGCTCAGAAAATAGAAGAACTTCCTGCACTTGTGTGATGCAGAGCAGAGCACAGTTCACTTGCATTCAAACATGCAGCTGCTCAGGGTTAAAGTATATTTAGATATAAAGTTCTGTGTAACCACACAAGCAATGCCAGATATTTGACTGACTTTAAAAACCTTGAATGCAACATGTTAAGACGAGTCACCATGTAAATAATAATAATGATACAGTAAGTGTCTAATTTGGTGGTGGCTACTAGTGTTTTGGTTCTGGCCTGTGGAGGTGTCATCATGGAATTAAAGTATTGGGAGTGAAGCCCCTGTCAAAACATGCTATTATCGAACAACATGTTCAATGTTAACACAGCAGTGTGTGGGCTGTATTTATTTACACAGTCGTATTAAAACCAAAGGGAACATGTGAGCTCAGTTTCTTGGTGATTTTGCAACGAGAGATGAAGATAAACTTCAGTGTTGTGTCAAATGAGATCACAACCTGCTTTTCAAAGAGAGTGGCCTATCTCATAAGATTAGGACCCTTATTGTTTTTTTTAAAGTTTTTTTTTGACAGTTGAACTAATGAGCTTGTGAACAGACAGGCTTGGCAACTTATGCTCTGTCATCCTGCTAATGATCCTGCTAATGGCTCAACGTAGACAGAACATAGACATAATGAAAAAATAATGAATTTTAATGAATTTTAATGATCATTTTTAACCAGCATTGTAGAAAAGTCGGTAACAGTTCTGTCTGCGTGAGCTTGGGAAACAGAAGGCAAAGAAACCAGTTCCTGTCACTCCAGGAGAAGGTGACGGTGGATTATGACACACATATTTTTCTTTTCCCCTGGGTTGCCTCTTCCCTCAGATAAGCAGGACTTGTCCAGGCTCGTGCTGAATAGCATACGTGTAGCAGGGGAACTATGAGGCTGTCATATTGTTTCCATTTTAACACTCAGCAGTGTGAACGGCAGCTCAGACTCTTTGTAATTCACTGGTTTATGAGGAAAGCACGGACAAAAACAGAGGCCTCAGTTTACACGCTGTATACTCACTTCTTGTTTGTACGTTTTTTTTTTACTGGACAGTTAACAGCTCAGTTACCACACTGGCTCACTGTGACTTAAAGGCTTAACCCTGTGGCAGACAGCCCTCTGAGACTGAGAAAAAAAAATTCCCCTCAAATCCCCGGCTCCTCTCAATGACTACCAAGGCGACACTGCTGTGTGGCTTGTTTGTCTCCTGAATGTAACACAAACACTGAAAGGGCATTAAAACATAGTCATGTCTCAGAGGATATTAAAAACAAATGATTTAATCGAATGAAATATGCAGACCCATGTGGGCGACCTCGTGGTTTCATGATGTCCAAAGGAGGAAAGCTGGACAATACCAAATTTAGACAGATGTGGTTTTATTTAGATGAAATAGATGATCAGTAAATCAGTAGTGGACAAGCAGGCAATCAATCAGAAACTGCTTTGATAATTGATTGTTTCAAGTGAAATAGAAAATATTTGTTCCACCTTATCAGGGGTTAAGTTATTCCGCATTTTTTTTGTCATATACTAGGAAGTTGGACAATAAAAGTAACTTGAGGATATCCCCTGGAGCTCTGAAAATTGAGAGTGTATTGTCAGGACTTTATGCCCTAGTTGCATTTAAGCATTGATAAATGTCCTTTGAGTAGTGTGACTTCTTCAGGCTGGACTGGATGCTACAGTCAGTACATTTACATGCAGAGCTTAATCAAGCTATGCTCAAAATTCGATTTTGGCATCTAATCTGACTTCTGTCAGTGACTCGGTATTGGAAAGTGATGAGATGGGCCAATCAGGCGGGAGTGAGCTGATCAGCATGCAAACTTCAGTAGCATAAAAGAAGAGATACCGGTAGTCCTAGATTTGTGTTGCATAATATTGAACTTGCCATGTTTCCTGTGATAACTGAACAGCTGTTAATGCTAACGCTGGCAGTGTAGCAATAACAAAACTTACAAATGGCTCCTTTTGATCAATAATGAAAATAATGACTGGTTTCAGGCCTAGTGATGTTTTTCTCCTGAAACCCAAGAGACTGACTTTGTTATAATGCTGCTGCTGTCCAGTGAGTTTCATGCTCTCAATAAATAAAATTCTGCTTCATTATGGACAAATACATAGCAACTAATGTTTGCATTTTATATAGCTTAATGCTTTCTTCTTACCGTGCAGCAGTCGTGAGATCAGTGTGGCATTTTCATGTTTTTGAAATCTAAGATCTCTTCAAAGTTACGGCAGTCGCAGGCTGAAAACTAAAATAGTATTTCTTGATGGTCTGATTTGTCTCTGTGTTTCCTTGGTGATGAGAAGTGTCGCCGTGGTTGTTCAGAGAGGCAGAATGTCTGTGATGAGGAGGTGTGGGGTTTAGCAGCATCATGTCTTGTTTAGAGGATGAATGCAAGAGTTTATATTTGCGTGCATGCAGAGGCCTTAAACTTAGTTCTAATTCAGAGGTGTGAAATGAAAAAACATGGGTGCAAATGAGTGAGCTGGCTGCAGTCTCATGCTAGATGCATCTATCTACATGTATATCTAGCAATATAGGTAGGCTACACTCTTCTGCACAAAAAGCAAAAATCAAGGTCAAGTCCTGGTTATCAGTTTGTTGCAAGTTCAAAATACCGAGCGTTCACAAAGTGCTCACTTCCCTTCAGTGTTTTCATGTTTTGTTATGTAGCAATCTTAAACCAACATCAGGTTTCCCCTCGTCAGTCCACTCTTGATACCCAAAAAGAGTAGTAACATAAATATTATTTTGATTTAGGATTTAGTTCCTTTTGGCCCTGGCTCAGTCCTGGAGATCTTGTGTGGAGATGAGAGAAAAGGTTTTAGTGTGAAAAATCTGAAGGAGTCTGAATAGTTTCTAGATGCACAGTTTATACCTGCATCTTTTGTTTTTCTAAATTACTTGTGTCTATGTGTCATTCCCAGTAATAAACTTGATTTGACCTGGTGGTAGGGTTGGAAATCCTGGAAAAACGGTTCTAGCAGGCCACGTTTTGAAAAGTCACACGTCAAAAGTCCTCCAGAGCGCAGGAAAAAAAAGCTTAGAGCTACATTGTCACCTACCAGACTGTGGTACAGTGTATCTAGGGCTGCAACGAGTGGCATATTTTACTCTCCGAATATTCGGGGTCACTACTTGAGTAGTACGTTTGTCGACGGGGTGGGGGGAGTATCCGAGTAGTGTAATGGCACTCGGATACCGCCCAAGCCGAGCGAGTATTCGAGTACTCGGAGCCCTAATTGTATCACTGGCCTTGTCTTTTCCGCGGTATCGACTCGTTGAAGACTCTGATCACGCACGTACCGCTCTACCGCACTAATCGCGTGCAGAGAGACGGCAGCTTGATTGACACATCATGATCCAATCATCGAGAATGTCCCGTTAACAATGTTTGGATGCTGTTGTCCATCCCACAGGCCCACTGACTTCTTTCATTTTTGTTCATTAACTGGTTGCAATCAGAGTGTGAGGAGGATTTAAAACAGTTTTGTTAAAAATGCTCCAGAATAGGACCTCAAACCCTACCTTTAAAGTTTACAGAGGAGGGGGAGATTGAAGCTTTTTGTTTCTTTTTCATAATAGCAGGTTTTCCCACAGGGCAGTTCTGTGACTCGTCGCTGTTCAACCTGACATCACAGAAAGTACTGCAATGCAATCTGTCCTCCTGTCCTCCTGTTGTCTGCTGCTGACGTCAACGGCCACAGTCATGCACTCTTGGAACTGTGATGAGTAATGAAAGCGGTTGAGTAGGCAGGTGTCTAATGATATGAAAACGGTCAGAGGTTCAGATGTGACTTTAAGGGAGTATTTAGATTTTGTCACATGATATGACACAGGAGGACATTACTGTAGCTACAAAATAGTTTTTCAGAAAGTAAATAAACATTGTTTGTGGCTTCCTTATAGTGCATCAGACCCTGACAACAATGGTCATGGATATCAAAGCCGAGCTTTGGCAACTCCACCTGATTTCCCGTCATCTTACTCTCCGTGGGACATTGGCATGCTGCCCTTTGTGCGTGTGTGTTTATCCAGCCCTAGAATCAACAAAGGCGTGGACATCCCAGGGGTTCACGATTAGGGACGTAGCTATGCTGGGAAGTCTTCCACATTAAGGGGAGCAGGGAAATGCTCTAGGTGACTCAAAGTAATGGTCATCTATCTACAAAGCTGTACATGCCATCCACTTACGGCCCCAGCTACTGTTCCCATCTCCCATGAGACGGGGCCGAGCTGGATAACCCCTCACTCACCCTCTCCTGCCTCGAGTCAACTCAGTGTAAAAGGAAAAGCTAGACAAACAAACAGAGAGCTGTCTCACTTACTGGGTTTTTATACAGATTTTTTGGCTTGGAGCTGGGATTTTAGACTGGGGACTGCATTTTGCACAGGAAATGCAAACTCCTTCCTGAATGTCTGAATGTGAAACTCAGCTGAGATCAAGTTGAGGTGAGCAGCTGCAAGACACACAGGCCTCTGAGAGTGGTGGTTTTCCTGTCAGTTAACGTAGAGAAGCAGCCCAGCTCAATGAACAAACCACCCATGTGGTACGAATACATTTGTTCACGGTTGCTGATACCGTAACTTAACCTACATTAAAAACAAACAAGTTAAATGGGTATGGGAAGAATCATGCGAATATAACTCCATCACTGTTCCCTTCTTGTCTTCACATTGAGAGTCGAGGAAGAGACTCACTCGCTTCCTCTCTCCTCTGTCTGGTTCTAGTTTAGATATTTTCCCGTAGGGTACTATGATTCTGAGCAGAGCACTCAGCAGTGTGGTTGCTAAGACTGTGGCTGATATTTATTGGTTATATATTATGTAATATTTGTTAGTATTTCACAGACCCACTCACTGTAAATCTCTCTGGAAAGCAGCCTAAGCTCCACATTTAGGATGAAAACTGTGTGACCCGAGCTCAATTCAAAGCAACGCCAAGTTATTAATTATTTATTCATTCATTTATTTCATTTATGTAGATATAATATATGTTCTGCTTGTGTGCACACTGTTATTGACTGTTTGAGAAACTTCCTTTCAGTCTGAAATCACAGAAACCACAAGGCCACTCCTGATTGGCCTGACTGCCTTGGAGATGACCACTGTTGTGTGTGTGATGTGTGTGTGTCTATATACATTACATATGGGCACACAGAGCCATCTGCAGGTGGATGGCCACATCAATTCATTAGTCTTTAGTACTGTAGGGTTGACTGATAAAATGTTTTTCTTTCCAATTTATATCAATAAATGTAGGCTTAATAATACAGCTCTACACACAACATCTAAAAAAAAGTGGGTGCGCCTATTTGTGTAACAATAAAGGAACCTTGTTTGCGGGTCACTGAACCAAGTCTGATATGAAGGAGAACTGAAACTGTATCAGTCGTCTTGACTCTAGACTTGATGTTCAATAAATAGACTATAGTATCAAAAGTATCAGTATTTTTGGATTGATCCACCCACACTCTGACAATATAGACAAGGACGGGTGGTACATTTTTAAATGAATGTAGGTTACTGGTTACATCAAGTGATGGAACATTTTGCCCCTGGCCTGTTTCCTCATATAATTTCCAATTTCAGTTTTTGGCAAATTGGCATATTAAAGTACTATAGAGGCCAAAATAGACATTTAATGACCACATGTTCCTACAGTTCAAAAGTGTTTTGTAACAAAAAGGAAGCAATCTGATGTTTATTTGATCATGTATTTATGGGTTATATAATAAACTCAGAACATTAATTGCCAGCGGGTCCATTTCACGCCATCTAAACGTTAACCATGTAGGATGACAGTAAACAAGTTATGATCACACTCTCGGTCCCACTTTGTCCCTGAATGTCGGCTTTGTCTTCTCCCTGGCGACGTGTGAGGTTCTCATGGTGATACTGTTGCTAGGACTCTGTTAGATCATCATCTAACTTGGCTCTGACTTCAGCCTCCGTAGCTGTCACTGTAAGAGATGCTCTCATGACCTGGCTTTATTTTCTCTCCCCAAAACACAGAGCTACTGTGTCTCTGCACTAGAAGACTTCATTTTGTGCCAGTCTTTTGTCACGCCCTCCCTTCTGTGTTGTTTTTTTTCTCTGTTGTCAGCCTCATGCTGGGGGAATTCATGAAAATTAGGTTTCTCACTGAAGTACAACGGTTGTTCTTTTTCTGTGCAACCATATGTTGAGTTGAATACACCTGTAATAATATCATGGAGGCATTTTCAGTTCTCTGTTGTGATGTGGTCTTGTCCTCAGGATATCCTTTGCTACGATCATCACTTTCATTTCCTCTAATTGTGAGATGGTGAACAGATTGACAAATAAATAGAATAGCAGGTTTTACATGAAATGCATAATAGTAACTGTTTGGAGCTCCTGCTATTCCTCAATATTGTTTTCTCTGTATAAGAGTGAGTTTATATAGTGTCAGATTAGCATTAGCTACACTAAGCTTGCATGTCTACATAGTATTATATTTACAGACTTCAGGCTGTTTGCTCAATGTTACAGGATTCATTGTAAGATTTGACTGTTTGGTAATAATATAATTGTTTTCTAGCCACAAGTTATTGGCAAATGAAATGAGATCACTGCAGTGTTGTCGTCTCACAGGACCTGATTTCATCATCCACTAATTGTGCAATCTTCACTACTTGTTTAATGCTATTTAAGCTATGATGTCAATACATTTCAATAGGTTTTTGACAGGTTTTTTTTTTTTTTTAACGTTCGTTCTGTGGCTGTCAAAGGTACATGCGGGTTTGTGTGCTGTCTCTTAGATGTGGTGATGGAGGTGGGACACAGTGACGTTGATACATATATTCCCTGCAGCGACCAGGAACCAGAGCATGACATGTTCTCGAGATTCTATGACGTTAATGATAAAAGACCCATTGTGTCAGGGGGTCTTTTACAAACTGTACAGAAATCCTATGAGGGGAAAAACCACAGAGGTAACACGGCTCTCTGGTTCAGAGTCACTCCACATATTTATCAGCAGCCTGAAAACTGACTGATGGAGGGAATGGAGAGATCTTATATCTGCTAATTCCTCTACAATGCAGCTTTCACTCTCTGTTTTTCTGGTGACTCATGTCCTGGTGTGTGTGAGTGTGTGTGCTTTGCAATTAGTCCTGATGAAACAGTTAACCTGACATGGGAGGTGTGGTAACTTGGGACATGGGAGGTGCTCCAGCATCCAGCATTTTATCAGCAGCTTTACCTCCACAAATAATAAGATAAGGAATACATTTATACAACTCAAATAACTGTAATGTCTCAAATGTCCTTTTTGATCATCGATTTAAGCACCTTGTTGGCAAAATACAAGGAACTGATCAGATCTGTTACTGACTCCTGAGACCTCCAGAGAGAGCTGCTGCTTTATCTTTCCCTCTCTTTACCACTGAGTCACTGTCACAGGGTTTCTAGTAGGTAAAGCAGGTGATTGGTCATGCATGCTGCATGTGAGGTAATGCCAATGAGAGCTGACTAACATAACTGGAAAGGATCCTGAGACAGAAACACTGAGGAGATTAACACAGTGCCCTCATGTGGACATTTGTGACAATGACAGAACTGCTGTCTTGTCTATTTGTGTTCAGTTTTGGACATAATTTAAGTAATAGCTGTAATAAATTCTACACCTTATGGTTAACTTTCAGCTTTCTTTGTGTGTAACAGTAAGGAGGCATCCGATTTCACACACTTGAAGCTCAGTTCCCCTGATCATGAGGAGAGTTGCTCACTCAGCCTGTGGCAGTCATTGTGTAATGACTTCTGTGAGTCTGCAGGAGCTTTGTCAATAACCCCGATGATGTCGCAGTGCCAGTTTGACCCATACAGTATCTCAGCCTTTGTTCCTTTTAATGTTGGACGCTCTTTCCTCTTCTTGTGAGACTAATGTAAACCTGAGGGGTTTGTCTTTTTCCAAAATATATTAATAGGCAGTTCAAGAAATGTGGCAATGAAAAACTAACTTGTTTGATATGTACATGTTCCCTCTTTTCCCCCTGTGCATGTAGCTGAGTCGGTGTTGGCCAGTTTGCTCTGTTGGATTATTCAAAAATCTTACAAATAGAGAGGTCTGTTAAATGTGAATTACCCAATTTTCAAATGTTGGACTTTTCATACCGAAGTCATCATCATCCACGGTGTTGATGCATCTCTACAGGTCGGCAAAGAATCTCTTGCACTGGCAGAAAAGAAACACTAGAGAGCAGTAGTTCTTTATTTAGACATCGCTGAGACCTTGACTGTGCCGTTTCATTTTATTAATGGTTGGTGTGTATGTGCAATACTTAACCTGTTTGAGGCTTTTTTAGTTCATCGGGCAGACGGTCAGATCATAAATCAGCAAAGACACTGAATGAATGGAGAGGCGTTCTGTTTGTGTGTGTGTGTGTTATTATGTGTTACACACACAGCAGAAAAATGCTGAGAAAAATTAAGCTTAATCTGTGCAAGAAAAAAAAACGCCACTAATAATGAACAGCACAAGTAACACATGGGATGTTTTACACCATGTGCGCACATTTAATTGTCTGTGTGGGTGTGAATGGATGTCCAAGTTAGTAAGGATTTAGAGGAGGGGGGGGGGGGGGGGGCAGTTTCCCTTATCTGGTGTCTGTCCAATCACAACATGATTCAGATGATTTCCACATTGACCTCAATAGATCAAAGTGAATTCAGCTGGCATGGGATGAATACTCTCTCTCGCTCTCTCTCTCTCTCACTCACACACACACACACACACACGCCTAGATCACACACACACATACATCCCTAGATCTCTTTGTCCCTTCTTCTGTCTTTGTCCTTGACACTAACAGGGTAGGTACAGTAGTTGTATATCTCATAAACCTGCAGCTGATTTAATATAGAAACTGCAGACACACACAGATATGTCACCGTGGTGGGTAGAACACGGCGAGACACACGGTCGATCCGCGTAATTGGATGGTGAAGGAGTTTTTCGGGGGGGGTGGAGGAGGAGAAGGGGGTTTTCAGGGCAAATGAGGTGAGCGGGGATCTTGGCTTCCAGAGCACATGCTGTGATGCACAGACACAGACGAGCAGGAATTGGATATAAAAGCTTGATGAGAGGTAAATTGTCAAGAGAAGAGTTGCAAGAACAATTAGGGTCATGTAAAGAGTGGTCTTATTTTTTTTAAATTTTATTTGCACACATAAAGGGAGGAGGGACGGGAGAATCACAGTAGAAATAATGGTTGTATGAATGGCTGTCTTAATGTATCACACATTTTCACACATACAACTAAATCTAGTCCTTAGAAATTAGAAACACAGCAGAGAAACAAATGACTTAAATTGACTTAAAAATAACAAAACCCAAGGGGCTTCTCATGCCGGTTGCCTCAAAAACAAAAGGACAATAACAAACAATAAAAAAAATCTAAACGCCCCAGATTTTTTTTTTTTTTTTTTTTTTAGGCATTCCCATTTAACAAGCAGACATTCATCACTGGTGCACTCAGGGCTTTTTAATAATGCATAGTCATTGCTCGTCCCTGCTGCCATCTCCCCCAACCCCCAAAACAAAGCAATGTGTCTGAAAAACACACGGCGGGAGAATACTGTCATCCATCACCGAGGAGTGTGGAGTGTGTTGTTTGCACTTTGAAGAGTTCCTCACACAGGTGAAAGTGACGGTTCAAACACCACATTCATGAAGTGTTGTTAGACAGGAAGCTGAACCCGAGTCGTTGAGATGTGGTTAAGCGTTTGTCTCTGTTAATATTAGGAATCTGATATCAATATTTTGCTGTTAAAACACCTTTATAGTCATATATAAGTCTTTGCTACTTTGTTTTAGCATATAATTGATTTTTCATACCAAGAGGGACTTAACAGTGTGGAAGTCAGCTGGTTAACTGTACTGCAGTTTCTTAGTATTTCTCAGCTATATACACTTATACCATTTTGTGTATGCATGTGCAAATACATCAGTCTAACTTTGATATCAAAAATTAAAGGTTGATCTTTTACACTTACAGACAATGCCATTGCTTTGAACCCTGGCTTTTCCTTTTAATGTGTATCTAGTACGAATTGGCAATATGGCAATATTGAAATATTACAGTGCAGTGTATAAATATAAAATTCTGATACTATGTTGTCCACAAGTGTGTGTGATAAAAGATTTTTATATTCATCTGATATTTCCCATTTATCTGAAGGTCAGCTTTTAAATTATGGCTGTTTGATTTCTAAAATGAAGGTGCTTTAATTCAGTATTTCGACAAGTGTCACCACTGTCACAAAAACAGCGTAAAATTGAATGTTTGTGTCAGACTATGACCACTTCCATCCTCTGTATGTGTCAGGAGTGATTTCACTTAGTCTAAATCATTTCTACATTTGTGGATTTTCTGCGTATTTTTGCTCCAGTGCTTCATTAGGCTTTTCTGAAGCCACTCATATGGAAACGTAGCTGTCTACTTCCTGTGTGAGCAGCTCCCCTCACTCTTACACACTGAACACATTTACACTGGCAGCAACATGGTTGAAGCGTGTGTGTGTGTGTGTGTGGGGGGGGGGGGGGGGGGGTCGGGGGCGTCCTACTGCAGCAGCGGTGGGTTGATCAGGCTTTTAACATTTCCAGTTTATTTTATTCTCATCTACCCAGTTAGTGTTCCACTGGCGAGCTGAGGGGTGGGCTAGTGGGGGTAATAGTGGCATCACACATGCACACTGAGGGAAGCAGTGTGGTCGTGACTGGAAAATTAGTGCTATCAACAGACATCCCACCCCTCCCCGCCCCAAATCCCCCTCCAGGCCTCTGTGGTTAGGGTCAAAGTGTTGGGGAGGTAGGTGGGGTGAGGTGGGGCAGGGGTATCTGGGTAAAACAGAGAGGATGGAGGGGGAGGAGAGTGTTTGGTGGCAGTGTGATTGGCTGGTGGGATGGTATGTTGCCTAATTACACACACACACACTGGTCTGCCTGTGACCACCCAGTTTCTCTATATGACAGAAAATCTTTTACCCCAAACAAATATTGGTTTCCCTGTGTTGCTGTGACATGTTTTTATCCTCTTTTCAGTTTTCACTCCCTCGGGCTGAAGCTGTGTTTTTTATTTTTTTAATGCATAGAATAAAGCCCCTTTACACCCTCAAAGGGAGGCTCATTACAGCTTTCCAATAGAACCAGTTATGTGAATAATCCCATTTCCTGTGTGAGTAGGTGGTGCAACTGAGATTTGACTTTGTGAAGCCTAAACATGCCTCTGAGCGTCGTGCAGCACAATGATCCGCCACTGTCCTTTGTTCACATGGTGTTTGCTCACAGCGCCATGACATGCATGATCAAAGAGCAGAATTGATTTTACAGCTTTTTTGTGTTCATGTCCATATTCTTTTTTTTTTTTTTTCCACCACTGACAAATGATGTAGAGTGTTTTTATTTTACACACGCACACACACGTGATTCTTTGGAAAGATTCAGAGCAGAGTCTGTGTGAGTGGGTTTTGTGCTCCACCTGCTTCGAAGGTGATTTGACACAATCCAGCTTCTTCCCTGAGGAAAAACCCATTTCACAAACGGAGAATTTTAAACTTATCGTAGCCTGAAGTCTCGATCTTATCTCTCCACTCAATCCACCGGCTTAGGAGTCGGACTGTTGCTGCTGTTGACCTTTATGGAGAATGAACCATAAATGGTGCGTTGGCCTTTGTTGTTGTCGACTGCTTCCTTCAACATCTGCAACCAGGCTCACACTGTGTGTGTGTGTCTGTGTGTGTGTCAAAATGTTGTAGAGACGGTTAGTAATGGCCCTTTTTACTGCACAGCTTGACTGCATATTAATATTTGATGAATGCAGGTTTGTGACGTTCCAGGTTTACAATGTATGTAAACCTGTGTGTGTGTGTGTGTGTGTGTGTGTGTGTGTGTGTGTGTGTGTGTGTGTGTGTGTGTGTGTGTGTGTGTGTGTGTGTGTGTGTGTGTGTGTGTGTGTGTGTGTGTGTGTGTGTGTGTGTGTGTGTGTGTGTGTGTGTGTGTGTGTGTGTGTGTGTGTGTGTGTGTGTGTGTGTGTGTGTGTGTGGCACACAGTTGTTGTTTTTGTCTGACTCTATGAATGGTGAGGCCTTCAGAGGGGAGGGAGGAGGGGGGTCTGCTCTCAAAACCATCAAGAATACATGTACACAGTGAATTGCACACAATAGTTGATCTCTGTGCGTGTGTGTAACTGTGTGTGTGTGTGTGTGTGTGAGAGAGCCACCCTATTGTCCCAGATTTAAAACAAAGGATGTGTAAGGCTGTACAGTAGATAAATCTATTTTTGATGAATTGCCACTCACCAGCCCTCGGTTTGTCTCCGCCCTTTGGCTTTCCCTCCCTCAACATGAACCTGTGTGTGTGTGTGTGTGTGTGTGTTTGCTTGTGTGTGTGCATGCATGTGTGTGTGATTTTCCTTCTTCATAATGGCACATTTATATTCATTAACAAACCTGACAAACATTAACATTAACATATGAGGGCTTACATTAAATGCCTTGACACACACACACACACACACACACACACACACACACACACACACACACACACACACACACACACACACACACACACACACACACACACACACACACAGGACCTCTGGCTATATGAACTCTCTCGGTGCCCTGTCGTTTCCTCCAGCTGGCACATAAGAGCTGTGCAGCCAGACAAAGAGCGGTGGGCCTGGTGCTCTGCCTGCCGAGGGGCGGGTGGGGGGCAGTGGTGGTGGTGTGGGGGGGGTCTGGGTTCCTCCTGTCAGCCTTTGTGTCCTAATTGAAGTTTTTCTGCCTCTCAACCCTGCCATCTTTCCTCCCCCATGCTGGTTAGAGGAGGATGAAAGGGGGGAGGAGTGGACCTGACAGGGGTGCGAGGGGAGGGCGGGGGGGGGGGTTCATATCAGGCTTTGTTGCCGCTGGCACGATGCTCGTCTCTGATTGTAGCTCCTCTGAAGCACTTGGGTTCATAAACACAAGAAGGTAGCGGGGTCTGATGAAGAGGATGCTGTGCTGTGTTGAGCTGTCAGCTCTGTTTCTGGGAACAGGACGCAACAGGAGAGCTAATGTGCTAAATGAGCTAATGCGCCTATTAAAACCTGACAGAGCGATAATTTGAAAATCAATAAAGCGGACTGGGGTATTTCTTGGCTGCGTAATGATGACATAAATGGGGATTTATTTGTTTGCTGACCAAATCGAGGTTTCACTGTAATCAGTTTTCTGTATTTCTGGCAATGGTGGTGTTTCGGAAATGTCGTAATATCTTGGTTTTAAAGAGCTCAGGATATACAGTATATGAAGAGGGAGTACGGCCAGTAGATCTGGACAAGGTGATGAAAATATGTCCTTTTTTATCATTTAAATGCTCTTTTTTTCTATTTATTAGGCCTAACTGTCATGCCACTTGTGGTTTGTCCAGATGCTTCTAAACAAGATCTGTTTCTTCTTCTTCTTAAAAAAAGGAAAATCTGCTTTGTCCAGCTTACTAGTAAATCCTGTTTCAGCCTTTCCGGAGTTGCTTCATGAACACACAAGCTCATGTCTGTGTGTGTTGTGTTGTTCAAAAGTGTGTGTCTGTGTAGATGAGGGGTGAGAGCGGAGCAAGTTGCCACGGGAACCGTGGGGGACTTGTGTAGCTTAAATCATGACATCTGAACGAGTCACTCTTTCTCTCTTAATGAAAGACTGACTCTGTTTCCAACACAGCAGCTCGTTGTTGCGTGTGGCCGTCGAGTGGTAGCGATGATGAGACGATGATGCAGTGAGTTTCTTTTCCCATCATGCATCAGAAGACGTCAGAAAACCTCCTACACCATCATCACTGTAAAGCATCACTTTGTTAGTTCAGAGCTTCTTAATCTGCTCTTCTGTACCAACGGTGCATTCAAGTCACGTTAAAGAATCTGTAAAATTGTGCTCCAACTCACATTTCCCTCATTTATTGTTTAACCTTTCCTTTAATATTTTTCCCATCAAACTCAGATACCTGTACATCTTAACTGGAAGTGGTTAATGATGGTTGACAATGTTTATTTGCATTTACTGCTGCAGTATAACAAAATATATTTTTTTATTGCCTTTTAATCTCAGTGAGATTTTCACACATACAGGATTAAAGAAAAGAAAGATGGTGACTCAAACAAAGGCAGAGAAAATTGAGCTTCGGATTCAGGTTTTTTTTTTTTTTTTTTTTGAATGTCAGGTCAAATGAAAGCAGTTGAGTCTGCGTGTTACAAAATGAAACAGCATCCGCCGATTCATTCACATTTGACATGAGCAGCACCACACAGTCATTATGCTGCTTCTGAATTCCTGCCTCCGCTCACAGGCAGAGAGAGAGAGAGAGAGAGAGAGAGAGAGAGAGAGAGGCTGATGAGCTGTTTGCGCAGAATCAAAAGAGGGGGAGAGGGAGGGAGAGAGAGAGAGAGAGAGGTGGTGGATGAGAGTGAGCGAGCAAGCCAAAGAGAGAGAGGGAGTGCTTCTCCCTTCCCCTAGCAACGGTCGGCGGTGGTCGTCTCCAGCCTGTTGTTTTCTCTCTCTCTCTCTCTCTCTGTCACACACACACACACAGCACTCAGTCACACACTCCTTCCTCGGCTCTTTCCGCTTTCCTCTCGTCTGCCTGTTGGACACCCGGAGGCTCGTCTCGTCTCGTCTCTTTTTTGGACATTTTTTCCCAAATGATTCTTTGCGCTTGTTCCCGAGAGATGAACGCTGCTGTTGTTGTTGTTCGAGGATAAGGAAGCAAACGTGAGCAGCAGCAGAGACAGAGACAGAGACAGAGACAGAGAGGGACTGAAGAAGAAGCAGGGAAAAGAGGCAGAGTGAGTGAGTGAGTGAGACAGGGAGAGGAAACGGAGGATGGAGCCCCTCAGTGCTCGTGGCCTGCCCCGGCTCTCCTGGATCGACACCCTCTACAGCAGTACGTATCCCTGCTCCATCCCTTCATCTCCTCATCTATTTACTCCTCTCCTCTCCTCTTCTCTCCTCGCATCGCTTCCTCCTTTACCTCTAGCCATTTTTACCCAGCACCCCCCCCTCCTCTCTCTCTCCATCTCTCCCCCTCTCTCTCTCTCTCTCTCTCTTCATCTCATGGGCGCCGTGCAAACACACAGTGAACACTTTGAATTTTCTCAGGACTTCCAATTACAGTGCATCACTCTGGCTGTCCATAACAAGATGGTTAACCCTCACCCCTCCTCCTCCTCCTCCTCCTCCTCCTCCTCCTCCTCCTCCCTCCTCACCCCATCCTCCCTCCATCCTCCCTTTTCACTTGTTCTTGCCTCTGTTAGTGTTATAAGAACTCGTGTCTGTCTTTTTGCTGACTACTGAGCGCTGGAGCCCGGGGGAACCCTGGAGATGTATGGTGCTGGTGTGGGAGAGTGTGAGTCATGCTTTACAAGCCGAAGGTAGAACTTTATGTTCCATCCCATCAAGGACACACGCTCTCTGATGTTGAATTTTTAATCGTCTCTATGTTGTGGACTTATAGCTGCGATGTCGATACAGCCTGACGTGTCTTCTACTGTACGCTGGTCCTTCACGAAACCTTGAACTTTCTCCGTAGAATGACAACAACACAACAAATGATGGGTTTGTAGCCTACGTTGTGTTTCCGAGCAGTGAGTGAGAACCAATTTGCAGTGGATGCACACATCCCAGCAGGCACAGCTGCGACTTCCCTGTTTGTGTGCATGCTGTTTAGGGGCTCTGTGTGTCCTTGTGTGTGTTTGTGTGTGTGTGTGTTGTGAGTTTTGGGCACATGACACAGCCTTTTGGGATTTGCTCTGCTGTGTCACCATTGTTGCCATGCCTTAATCTGCTGAGAGGGAGTGAATAGAGGAGGAAGAGGGAGACCGGGTGTCGGTGTGTTTAGGATTTTTGTAAAAGGAAACACAGAGTAGAAACGTGTTGTCAAGTGTATTTGGAGGGCAGCTGTTCTTCAGAGGGCTCACACTGATACACTGAGGGCATCAGTGATTAATGCAAAATTGCCTATCGGTTTATATGACTAATGATTAAAAATCACTTCATCAAGTGAATGATTTAGTAAATATATCTAACATTGTTGTCCACTGTTGGTCATTTTGCTGAATGATTTGTGAGAGTGAATAATCTCAAGATAATTTGCAGCACGTGTGGTTGTTGTGTGACAAACAACACAGTGTATACTTTGCATGGTGGAAATCAGCTGATGAAAGTCAAAAAGACTGATTTGACTGTACTTGAAATGAACTTATTTTCTCTCTTGCAGAGAGTTGGATAGGACGGATCAATACCTCTCTTGTGTCTGACATGAATCTACAATCGGGAGGGGATTACCTCAGTGTAGCATAAAGATTGGGAGCAGGAGCCCCAGCTTGCCTGACTCCGTCCAAAGATTTAAAAAAAAAAAGAAAGAAAGAACGCCAGACAGAATGTCAGTAATTACCATGATTTCTTATTCACTTGAACAGTGATTGCACACTTCTGGACCTCACTGTGTCTCATTTACTTAATCCTCATGTTCACCAAATCTTAAAAACACTTCAGAGTGACAGTCGCTGTTTTATCTCCCGCTCACAGGACTCGACAGAAAATAATGGGGTTGCAGTTCAAACTGAGCTTTTTTGGCCTTGAGGCAGCGGTGACCCTTCACTGTTCCTTCAACTCTTTCACTTCCATGTAGTTTGAACAAATGTGATTTCAAGTATTTCGATTTTATGATGTGAAAAGTTATAGCAGTTGACTTTCAACATGCGTAGATCCATTATTAACGTGAACATGACGTCTAATTAATCTGATTTCAGAAACCACATTTAAGGATCTCTGTAGGATAATATGCTTTTCTTTTTCTGTGTTACAGCAGATGCAGTAGATTAACATGCTAGCCATGCTATTGCGTTGGTCATGTGACCTTCATTTTGCAGGTTGTAGCAGTGTCTGTTAAAGGGATAGTCCAACATTTTGGCAAATTGGCCCATTGCCATAATCCCTATAGTCATAGCAGTAGGTTCGTTACCTTTAATTGTCGGTACAAGCTATCTTTTGAACGGCGAAATGCAGAGACTGCTGGCCAAGAAACTGCCCCCAATGGGTACGTGCATCAGCGGTTTTGCATGAATTTACCTCAAAAACAACTCTGTCTCGTAACGTTCCGTTGGCGTGGTGAATGTGCAGGTCACAACTTGTCCACGAGAGTATTTTGGAGTTGTTGGATTGTGTATTTGATGAGTTTGATGGGGGAAACCAAGAAGTCCCATTAGCCTCTGTAGCGTAGCTCTGAGCAGCTCATGGCTCTGCTCCGCCATTCTAAAAATAGCTTACACCGACAATTAAAGGTAACGAACCTACTCCTAAGACTGTTGAACTATCCCTTTAAGTCGTACCTTCAGATCATTATGCTAAGCTAAGTTAACTGCCTCTATCTTCATATTCACACACAGATATCAGCACAGATTTGAAACACATTAGCACACTTTTCTCCTCTAATCCTGTGCTACAAAATCAATTGGTGTATTTCGTTAGATGTTGATCTATAACAGTTCGCTTTCTATGTCAGATGGCATCGCAGACAGTGTTTTTTAATATGTAGATAGATGTGTGAACGCATCACAGCACTGATTACATCAGTACTGAATTATCAGTGCATGTATTAGTCCACTTCTTTAAAAAAATGGATCGGGTCAACGTAACTGTATAATAATGAATTTTGATCATCGGGGACTCTATACTTAGTCTTTGTACTATTTTAAAGCGGCTATTTTGGTTCTGGCGTCGCTGCGAACAGGGAACAGAATACATCATAACTTAGCACCTAATCTGCTTTAACGCATTTGAAATTCTGCGAGAGGCTGCATGTGTACAATAGGAGACGGACTATTAACATTACAACAGGCTGAATTCAGGCTTTGCTGTGAGCTCTTCTGAGGGAAAAGGGCACAATCCTTTTATGCACCTGTCATTTCATCATCCCTTTGCTGTGCCACCTCCCTTTATCCTGCCTCTGAATGTCTTGTGAAAATAAATTGGTACGCATTTGCTCCCTTTGCCACTCAGGGGAATATAAAGTAAAGTACAGCACCACTTTTGTGAGGATTTCGTGGGCTTCGGTTAAGTGCGCTTGTGCAGAACCACTACAATGACCCCTTTAAACAGGCTGCTCATCAGCTCCCAGGCCATAACAAACCAGGACACAACTGACCTAACTGTGGAGGATGACTCATACCTAGTTGTTAATGGTGTGTGACGACGACCCAGTCCCACCCTTCCTAAGCCATAATGCATCAGCAATAAAGCTTCATTAGTTGTGTAGTGGATTACCAAACACAGGGCTTTAATTGCATTCTGTCTCCTCGGCCACTGAAACTGTCTTAATGGCTCAATGTTAAGCAGTGACCACACATCCTTAACTTGCTGAGTGAAGCGGATGTAGATGCTCAAAGCCACAGGCATGTTGTTCCCTCAAGAGTCTCTCTCTCTGTTCAGTCTCTTGCATTTCTGTTCCACTGCATCTGCATTTGTTACAGACTAAGTCACAAAAATACACATTAAGGAAAGTGCATATAGTGCGTGCTGGAATCGTAATTGAACAAAACTAAATAAAAGCTGCATGTGCAGGTGCAGAGCTGTGCAGACTCGCATCATTTTAAGTACACAAAGACACTCAAACAAAATCACCGTCCCAGGCCTCTCATCAGTCATCCTCTGCCCCATTTGTCTGGTCAGCATCATAAGTGGTAGACTCCCAGACGGCTATTATTATTGTGTGTGTGTGCCTGTGTGTGTGTTCGCCCGTTAGGAGTACATTTCGTTCAACAGAAACCCTCTTATTTTCCCTCTCATCCTCGCCCCTCCATCACTTTTTCATCTTAATCTCAGCGGTTCATTATCATTGTCCCGAGTGTGTTTCTCACACATCCACACACACGATAATCAGTTTTGTCATAATCTGCAGCAGGATAAAAGGTTTTTTGTTCACCCATGATCTGATTTTAGAAGCATTTTGGTGGTGCCACTGTCTCCATTTTCGGTCTCTAACCACTCCATGGGTTTGCTCTGTGTTGTATTGTATGGCTGCTTTTATTTCTTTGTTGCTTCAGCAGCTTGTGTACTTTGGAAATTGTCTCCAGCTGGCTTATGCATTTGTGTCCTTCACTGATGAAAAAGTGTTTCGCCTAGTTTGCCCCAGTTTTGGGCCAATATGCTTTTGTGTTGATGCGGACATTCAGCCAGTAGGCTACTGACCTCTTTGTTTTGGGATTTCAGACCGCAGGAAAAAGACTAGATATAATGTTGAGCTAAATCCACTTTATCAGTCATGCTAATACTCACATCAGCTGGCTAAAATACAGTCTTTGGATACATACTTGTATTATTAGCAGCCTGGATTTATATTGATTGAGTCTCTCTGAAATTGCTACATTTGTTCCACTGTACTGCATCATAGAGTAGATTTAATTTTCAATATATTCTTTTTTCATTTTGTATATTCAATATCTGAAATCAAATTAGTGTATTATTGTGGTTAGGGTTTTTTATTGTATACATAATCTGTACTGGGCTTTAAAAGCATGAATCTTAATGGATCTTCTTTACTCCCGTTTGCACAGGGTGAAATCACATAATTATTCTTATAAGTATTCTCAATCCACATTAAACCTTAAAAAGAGTTTCCAAATGGATGTTTGCCTCCAATCCCCAGATATCTGCACTGCACTGTAAGTGCCGCATCCACAGTCTGAGTGGCAAAGTGACACTAACTTCAGGATCTGGCAGCCTGTGCTGTAACCTTCACAGAATAAGCCAGAGTCCTCTATGGCTCGCTTCAGCGCCACGTGATCCTAAAGCAACATCAAAGGAAAGCTAGATTACGTAAGAGCCAGAATATGGGAATTTTGGCATGGCAGAGCAGAGGTGTCACGTGCACATGCAGAGACTCGTGCATGCACGTATGTCAAAACGATTTTTCCTAATCCGAGTCACAGTGAGGACGACTCAAATTTATGTGCATCTCTGAGGGAACATTAACCAAAAATCCATCCTCCTCGTTTCCACAGAGAGAGCTGAGGGTACTAGAGTTCAGACAGGCGGGCTAAGATACCACACTGGGCCATTTCCAAGTATGTAAAGGGTTAACATGTGCTGAGTAATCCCTACTAGTCTCTGCTGCCAGCATGTGCAGACAGTAATATGGAATAATATGTTTCTAGTGAGAATTAATCTGCTGCCTGCCCTGTTGCCATCCAGTGAGTGTGCTTTAATTATAAACTGAAGAAAAACATGAAATGTAATGTTGTTGACATCACGCTTCTCGTTATGACATTATGAAGCAGTTGTCTTGAGGGTTGGACACACATTAGCAAATCTGATGTAAAGGTACAGTACCAGTGAATCAGGGCAAGCCTGTTTCCAAACAGACATCTGCACAGTCTTATGAAACATCTTCTAAATCACCAGAGACACACGATTAAAAGTACATATTCATTAATTTTATCACTCATTCATGGTGCTTACATAATTGTATAATCCATAATGCAGTAACATGATTATATGGCACTTGTATTCAGTGCAAAATGCAATTAGTAATTAACCCAAGCTTTAGTGTGACCTTGGCAGGATGCACACATTGGCTTATGTATCAGTGAACCTGTGACCTTTTGGCCTTTCGATCTGTTCCTTTCACCTTTCAGTCTTCTGCCTCACTCCAAACCTCTGTGGAAACAGATGCTAATAGTTTTTCTGTTTTGCTTTCACATTTCACCACAGAATAGCGGCTTTCCCAGGCTGTCAAAACCCTTGGTCTGGTTCCCCTCTGCAGCACATAAACTGTAATGGATGTAGCACACTTTGCTGCTGGCTAGCTGCTCCTGGCTGACTCCCGACCCAGTCCCAGTTCTGTCTCCAAGTGTTTAATGTTAGTAGTTAGTTGGCTGTCACACGGCCTCCTTCAGCAAACAGGAGCACAGCAAAATGATTCTGGATAGCGTCCCAGCAGAGTGTTGTAGGGAGGGGGTTTAATACAACCAGGGATGTCTCATTTATCACACCTCACAAAATCTATTTTGACCAAACCACCTAGCTCCCGCTCTCCCTCTGCCTCTCCCCCGCCTCACTGTGAATTACAGATGAGTCTACTGCTCGGTGCCAACAGAAACAAGCCCAGATATGATCTGATGGTGTTTCCCAACAGGTCAGCTGTGGCAAACACAAAACCTTTATTCATTGTAGAGAAGTAATTCTTTTCACTGGACCTAGTTAGAGTGCTAGTCACTTTTGCTTTTGAAATATGCAGGTGCATCTAAATTAATGGAAATCATGGAAAAGTTTATTTATGTCAGTAATTCAATTCAAAAAGTGAAACTAATAGGTTATATTGATCCATCACACACAGAATGAAACATTTCAAGTCTTTATTTATTTAATTGAATTGATTATGTAATGATTATGGCTTGGACCTAAAATTCAGTATCTCAAAAAATTTGAATATTACAAAAGACCAATTTAATAAAGATTTTTTTTAATATGGATTCGTCTGAAAAGTTTGAAAAGTATGTCCATCTATATGCACTTATCACTCGTTATGGTTGGTAATCATGTTCAGAAACACTTTTTGTTATACTGGGTGAAATGGTCCTTCTATCCTGAGAATCAATACATTATGTATTCAGAAAAAGCCTCAGTGGCAGCTGCAGGACTGACAAAACTCCAATGCTTTTCGCTCCGAAAAGCAAAAACCAATCAGATGCCTTCATGTCTAGTTCTGTCTATGCCCAATCAAGCTGCCGTCTCTCTCCCACTTTCCCTCCTCTCGCGTGTGTGATCAGAGTCTTCACCTACGTCCGCGGAAAAGCCACACTCCAGTCTGATGGGCGGCAATGTAGCTCTGGCAATGCGCGTTGGGTGTCTTCACCTACAGTATACGTCCACGGAAAGGTGAAGACGTGACTTCAGGGAGAAGTCTGAGGAAAGGGGCTGGGACTTTTGACCTGTGTATTTTCAAAATGTGGCCTGATCGAACCGTTTTTCCGTACTATTTGATTCCAACTACTGGCAATGGACTTTTCCATGATATTCTAGTTTATTGATGCACCTGTATTAAGTGATGAGATTAACTAGTGCAGATACAAAGACCAGAACCTTTGTCCTTTGACGTTTGTCATCTGTCGGTAATAGTGCCTCCTGTTTAACAAAACAATCAAAGCCTGGACCTCTTTTGATAGAAGCTTATAAATGCCTGATTTATCATCTCAGCATTAACCAGTTAATCGCCATTAGCCCTGCTGCTGATCCCACAGCTTGCCACAGGCGTGATGATATAGCCACTTATTGTGTCCGCTGAGAGTCAGGTTTTGCTTTTTAGGAATAAAAATGGTGTGTTGTGTAATGTGTGCTGTGCTCCATGTAAAGTCTTGAATCATTGTCTTCCCACTGTACAAGTTCCTCCATTATCCTGATCAATAGCCGAAGCTGTTCCCTCCCTCTCCTGTGCCGTAGCTATAGAAACAGACATTTAAGTCTGTCCTCACTCACTCACACACACACTGAGAGGGAGAAAGACTCTGAGTCAGCCTAAAGCAGTGTTGTTATGTAATGCCGTCATCTTCCAATGCCATGCTACTGCAGCTTTGTGTTCAAGCATCCTCCTCTCCTCCCATTGGGCCTGTAATGGGGTTCATGCTTATGTAATGGACTTCATGTTCATTTCTCCAAAACACTCAGTAAACAGTGGCATGATGCTGCTGAACAAAACTCTTCTGTCTCGCATAAACAAGGGTTCAGTCCATCAAAAGCTTGTAAAGCACCTGACAAATGGAAAACAAAACAATGTGTACATGTAACAACAGATGCAGGGCAGGTATCAACTGCACTGCAAGTAAGTAAACTCTCATCGTTTCAAGTGAGTGAGTCCAGATGAGAGGACTGAAGCAGAGAGCTGGCATCAAGTCATGACGCCAACTTATCCGCTCGCTCTGCTGGGGTTCCTCTGAACCAAGGCTTCCTGGGTTCGTTCAATGGCAACCTTGTGAATAATAGATGAAGCAGTTGGCCCAGCTGAGTATGTTGTTGTGGCTCTTTCACACTCTGCAAACAAGCTGGAGCTCACATGTTACTCAGATTGATTGATTGATTGATTGATTTGGCAAGAATATCCGATTTCCGATTTCCCGACCAGTACAGTTGTTGTTATGGTGCATTTATTCTCTGTTAATTAAATTATATTTCATAATCTCTTGACTAACTCCAACTAAATGATCTCCTACAATGTAAAAAGTTATCTCAATAATAATATGTGTCTGAAAACCTATACTATAAATACATGAGTATTTTATCATTTGAAACCGGACTGCAACTAATGATTATTTTCATTTTTGATTAATCTTTCAATTATGTAAATGATTAATCGATTAGTTGAACTTGTTTGGTCAATATAATGTTGAAAAATGTCAATCCGTCTTTCTCAAACCACAAGATGACGTCCTCAAATCTCTTTGTTTTATCCACAAACCAAAGAGATACTGAGTTTATTGTCATAAAGGAACAAAGAAACCAGAAATATTCACATTTAAGAAGCTGAAACCAGAGAATTTGGACTTTTTTTTCTTTAAAAAAACTACTCAAACCGATTATTAGATTATCAAAATAGTTGACCATTAATTTAATAATCGATTCTACTGTTCGATTAATCGATTAATTGTTGCAGCTCTAATTTGAAATCGTTTTGAATCTGATAAATCTTTAATTCTGACCAAGGACTTTAGAATAGCACAATATCCAGATGATGCTATACTTATAAAAGAAGCTGTACTGGACGTTAATATCCTGATATTGCTGAAGGAAAAACAACCTAGCTCACTGAAAGCCCTGTTGTTGTTGTTGTTGTTGTTGTTGTTGTTGTTGTTGTTGGATGGATGAAGCTTCTGAAATTTGAAACATTTCAACAGAAATTTAAAACCCCAAAAAAACAAATAATAGTCATTAGTCAAATACCACCAAATCTTTCAGCATGAAACTGGTTGTAGCTTGTATTTCTGAAGCAGTTTGAATTGATGGCTCATATGAGCAGCAGCAGCTAGAGTCAGATCTGTTGCCATCTTCTCATGGGTGAAGCTCTGCAAATCCTTTGTTGTGCTTGATGTTAGAGGGTGTGTCATGTGTCTGAGTGTGTTTGTGTTCTGTGAGTCTGTGGGGACCTTCACCATGTCCTGAGGGGCTCGAGCAGTGTGTGTGCATGTGCGCGCGCATGTCTAGTTTGTGTGTGTGTGTGTGTGTGTGTGTGTCTGGTATGTTACCATGGACAGCAGTCATCCTGTAGGGCTACGGTTACCACCATCCTCTTCTTCTTCTGCCACCCATGCCCCCCTTCCCCTCAGCCAATCGGCACAGAGTAACACCACCCTCCCGACCAATGCTGCGGCTGGCGTGTTTACATGCTCCCGGAAGGCAGGGCCCATGATTAAGCATTCAGGTTAGTCAAGCGGAAGAAAATAGAGAAGGAAAAAAAAAAAGAGGGGAGGAGGAGGAGGAGAAGAGGGGTGAGACAGGAAAAGGAGATGAGGCCATTATGAGTTGAGAGGGTTGATGGATGCAGTCGACCAGACACACTCAGGTGAACAAACACACATGGGTCATATATCACAACGGGCTCACAACACAATCCTGAATCACTGATATTAACCCGATTGTGTAGAGTCAATGCGTTGCATGTTTTCAACCTGTTTAAGAAACTGTCAAACCTACAATCAGTCAGTGTGTGTGTGTGTCCGTGTGTCTTTGTGTGTGCTTCATTAAAGATTAAGGCCCCATAGTAAGAGCTGCCCCTTCTGTTCCTCAGTAGGTCGTCTTTCTGCTCGGGTCAAAAAAAAACGGGATGCTGACATCCAGCCTGGTTCCTTCAGCGTCATGGAGACGCTCAGTGTGAGAGATAAACAGGTGAAATGGAAACCTCCAGGCAGGTGGAGGGGTTAATACATCATTTGAGATGTGTGTGTCATGGGAGCTGCAGGGATTATAGCACATGGAGAGGAGAGTTAGGAAGATGTTTTCCAAGAAATGCTTGAGATGTATCAGAGAATAAGAGACTCGCAGAGAGATAGAGGTGGTTTTTCCCTTCTTATTTAAAGGCAAAATATACTTGATTTGTATTGGGGACGTTTATTGTTCATGGTTTTTTTCTTTTTATATTCTCCCTCTTTTGAATATAAATAGGAAGTTTGCACTGTTACTGTGATTTTTGTGGCAAGGCCATTTTTAAAAGCACTTTCCACTTTTTACTCTCCACTCACACTGACCTTTTGTAGATGGACCAAACTCAAAATCAATGGAGGTCTCTCTCAATTCTTTGTGTGTGTGTGTGTGCACGTGCGCTGTGCGAACACACTCCCGCCAGATGGCCTTGTGGCTGTGAGTGCTCTCTGTGTATCAGGCATCACCCTGCATCTTCTCTCTTATCTTATCCTCCGTCGCTCTCTTTCCCCCAGTGTCTCGTTCAATAGAAATCTCTTAAAATAAACTTCTGGAGCGAACGCTGAAGGCAGCCTCATCGCTCGCAAAATCTGCATATGAATTTGCATTTGTGCACGTTTGGGTATATAAACTGAATAACACAGGATAGCTGGGGACACGTGAGACACCTTGTAGTTTTTACCGCTTGGCAGATAACAGCAGTAACAGTTGGCTAATGCTTGGTGTTGGTACGAGAGAACAGCAAAGCATCACTGCACACAGCCCTGAGAGAGAGAGAGAGAGAGAGAGAGAGAGAAAAAACAACATTGTAGATTAGATTAGATTCACTATTTTCCTGAGAAGTCACATTTAGTTGTAGTTTTCCCATTTTCCCTCATGCAGGTGTTTCTCTTTAAGCCTACACTCCTGCATCAGTTCTCCTGAGACAGAGGAGCTGACTCAGTTTCCTTTTTTTTTTTTTTTTTAAATCTCACTGGCAAATTGTTTTTTTCGTAACTAAGATCTTTTCTGGTCGACAGTCGAACCCCACTGCCAGAATTCAGCGTTAATTGGTAGCGTGCAGTCGTTCCGATATTGTATTCATAAAGTTTTCAGTTTTCAAACTGATGCTAAACACGACTGAAGTGTTCTCTATAAAGCAGCTGTCTCTGGGTTTAAAAAAAAAAAGAAAGTAATAACTGGCCCTGGAGGCTTAGTATGGTGCAATCCTGTGCAATAGCGTCTCGCATCAGTGAGGCTGATATAATATCATAATGCTGATCGGGCAGATTTCTATTTCAGTGCCTCAAAGTTGTCACCGTGATAAAATGTTGACTAATTCCCAGAATAACTTAGTAACTGTCCATATAACAGTTTGGGTTTTGTGTTTTCTATCCACCTACTCTGCTCAGAGAATTGATAAAAATCTGCTTCTAAGATAGATCCAGTGTGTATTCTCTCTTGGAGTACACACACTCTCCCACACACACACTGCCAGTTCCTTCTCCATCTCTGTTTTTTTTGGCTGATTTCTTTTTTTTTTCTCTCTTTTTCTTTGTCACAAACTTTCTCATCATTTTCCGTCCTGTAGGACAGAGAGAGAGTCTCTCCCTTTGAAGCCTTCAGTAGCTTCTATCAGCCTTTCATTTAAAGTAACTTTCATGGCGTCACCGTGTTGTGAAACATTCATAGGACCTGACTAAGCTGCTCAGGGCGTCATCCTCCTCCTCTTCCATCGCACACCTAGAGTGTATCAACCTCATTGCCTCCACTCTGCATCATATTCTCCTAATTGGGCTGCAGAGTGTAATAGATAAGACACCACAACCACTGCCAGCGTTGCCTTGAGGGCGATCGACAGCCGCTTGCATTTTAATAACTTCACTCATCGCCGCTCTTTTGTTTCTCTCCGTGGTTTGATACACTCTGTATTAGCACAAGCCCACGAACCAATGTGGAGGCTGCAGCTGCTGCTGCTCCTCACTGAGCAGTACCAATGCCCACACATAGAGCCACCGCTGTGCTGCATGTTGTTGTGCAGAACGTGGGTGTGTGTGTGTGTGTGTGTGTGTGTGTGTGTGTGTGTGTTGGCAGTGAGTGATTGATTGATTCCCGAGTCATACCTGCTCACAAACACAGGAAGGCTGTCGATGTGGGAAGTGGAAGTGGGCTGTAAAAAGACTGTGGATTAGTACTGTAAGAGCTGTGTGCATGTGTTTTGTCTCTTTGTGTGTGTGCATCAGAGTGTCTGCACTCCAATCTAACCTCTTGTGTTTGTGTGTGTATGTGTGTGTGTGTGTGTGTGTGCAGACAGACAGACACAGTGTCGCACCCCATGCATGACAGCAGTTGTCCTAATCTATGGAAGCAGCGGGTTGCATCCAACCAGCCCAAGCCTTGGGGGGATTTAATCCAGCTAATTATAATGTATAGTGCCTGGCTGCCATGGTAACGTAGGTTGGTTTTGGGGGGTAATTCATGTACGTGGGTCTGCAGCCGAGGGGGTCCTTATCTCTCGCTGCCTACAGGCATATGGCATGTGAAGATATGCAGCCGGACTGAAATTGTCATTCATCTGAGGGGGAGAAGGGGACGATATCGGCTTTTATTGAGCTCTCGTCTGGCAGCGAAACGCTCTGGATGTGTTGTGGAGTGGATAATGGGCGCACATCTTTATGAGCATCATCTCGGTGCTTTTGTAGTGGAACGCGTACGTACGCAGAGTAACACAGGGGGAAAAAACCTCACGTGTCTGGTTTGGTTTGACTCTGGATAGGCAGCTCTCCTATTAAAGCTCTGGAGCCTTCTCTCCTTTCTCTCTCCTCTCTCCTCTCTCTCCGGTAACTAATGTGTGGGAGTCCTGCAGCTTGCTGACCTTTTGAAAGTGTGCTGTTCCCTGAGCACAGTGGTTAGCATTATCTCAGGAACCCAACCCATTATCATCTGGAACAGGCTGGATGAGGGGAAGAGGGGGGAACAAAGACCCCGGCTAAACTGGATGACTCACAGAGCTTTCAGACCGCAGCTACTCACTGACTTAGTTAACGTCATTTAGCATTACTGTGACATCAGGGCCGGCGGGAAACAGTGGGGTTATGTGCTATTTGTTTAAATGGAAGAGGATGCACTGAAATTCAAACATCATTTAGGGATTATAAATGCTGCTGCTCACTCTTTTTTTCTCAGGTAGACACAATCTGGGGATTAAATCTATACTGTGGAATTGGATTTAGCTCGGTGAAGAGAATATCTCGTCATGTTAACAGTGAATTACACATCTGGATGTAAATTAGCATCAGTCGGAGGTAAAGAAAAAAAAAATAGATCACATTTTGAGGTATTCCTAGAAGCGATCTGATTCGGTTGAACAATATTGAACATTGGAGGGAGGCTGTATTGAATGTGACTATGAGTCATTCACACCTTACCCCCTTATATTCAGCCCCCACACGTCGGCTCAGGAACCTGTGTTTATTGCTGCCTCTACCTGTGCCACATCCTGCGTTCATGTGAAATTCATGTTGTTATTTTTGGAGCATTAAGCTTTAGAAGCTCTCAGCTCACACACACAGGAATGCTTGCTTACATCTTCAATATACGCTGCCTGTACCGTAAAGTTTGATCGTTCTTCTCGTGTGTTGTTGATAGCCGGAAAGGTTTATCAAGGGAAGTTGTTGAAGAGAAAGCAGAGAATCCACTGTGAGGCTCCTGGGAAAGTTTCCTGCTTTTCTTTTTTCTTTTATTAATCCCAAAGCAGAAACGGTTGGAGTGTTACAGCCGTGTGTGTGTCTGTGTGTGTATGTGTGTGGTAAGTACATTTGTGTATCGATCTGTAACAAATCTGGATTGATCACAGCTGAGCTTACTTGTGTAGCGAAGCATCGTGGAGTAAAGAACACAGTCTGTCTGCTCCACATCTGCCTCCCTGGCCAACAGCTGTTCTGTCAGCCCGCAGGTTTACCTTGGTCGGGTTTGTGGATGGAAGGAGGAGGATGAGCACCTGATGATTCTGGTTCACAGAGGGGGAAAAAAAGGGGCTCCATTAAAAACTAATGAAGCAGCAAATCAGGTGCAATAATTTCACAGAGGTCTCTTTTATGGTTATAAACCTTGAGAGCAGCTTAAAACTGCAATTGCAGGTTTCACATTGATAATTTAAAGCTTCATATGTCTATACGCTCACCAAATCTCCCATCTTTCATTTTATAGCGTTTTATTCTAAGCATTTGCATAATGTGTGAATGAGATCGGTTTGCTGTGATGCTATATTGCTGCTGGTTCTGTCCTCAGAGTCTCATGTCAAGCTGAAAAAGTGTATGTTGATGAGGGGGAACACGGGCCGGGGCTGTAAAGATAGACCTTCAATAAAGGCGTTTAATTTCCCCAGCGTCGCCACCTCCTGATTGATGACTTACAGCACAAGGGAGTGTAAAAGTTTATATGTACACGGTCAATATACACGTACACACACACACACACACACATACACACACAATGACCACACATCTGTCAAACCACTGATGTACTGTCACGCCGTCATGGCTCCACGGGGGCAGGGAGGCTCGTAGCAGAGCAGGCGAGGAGGACAGGAGGCAGGACTCCGTCTTTTTGTTTCTGTCTTTCATCTGCTCCTCGGAGAATTGGATCTGTTATGGTTGAGCTGCCTCACATCTTTTGAGAGTGGCACCGAAGACACAGAGGAATATCTTTAAAAAATCACACACGCACACACACAAAACACACATACACACTGTACTGTATATGTGCAGTATAAAGATGGTGCAGACATGAGAAGACTCTTTTACATGCATTTTCTCCTGTTTTTAATTATCTCCCTTGACGAACTTGAAGGTGCACAAGAACTCTGGCTCATAAACACACATTTTTAGCCTGTGTGCATGTGTGTGTGCGCTCAGTCACTGCAGCCATGCTCCTGGTACAGAGGCAGGCCTGCTTCTATGTGCCCACACAGTGCTCGCTGGCTGCAGGGCATGATGTAATCCCTCTCCTCCAAAGCAAAATTGCTGAGCAAGGCAGCACAACTCCCTGATTGAATTCTCACACTGCAGCAGCAACTTTCCTTTCTCTGACTTTGTTAGTTTTCTAACTTTTTTGCACCCGGTCCAAGCTCCTATAGATGCACTATATAGGAGAGAGGTGGGAGGACGACTGTATAGATCTGATGCTGTCTAGGCATCTTCTTTCTATCAATTCTACTCTCTTTTTTCATTCCCTTCACATTTGTGTATTTTTCAGATTTTCAAATTGGGGCAAATATAAAAAACAATTTCCACAGTTTTTTATGTGTTATTTTATCAAGCAAGATTAGTAACGAAAATAATTGGCACAGGCCTTGGTAATAAAAATAGTGACTAGTTGCTGCCCTTAAAATAGGAGCATGAATATGAAAAACGGGCTCTCTGCACAGAGAATGCAAATATTTGCATATGCAGACTCACCTGTCAAGAAGTCAATAAATTGTATTGAAGCACCACACAAACTCTGCAGCTGCTGCATTGCACACACACACAAACACACACACATGCTGCTGTCACTGCCTCTACATTATGTATCAGAGTTGATTCAGAGGTGAAGTGAGTTATCTCAGGTAGCTGAGCAGCAGACGGCTTCATTTGCATACAAACCTATTCTCAGCGTTTCATGTTTCCATAGAGCAGAATTGTTACAGTTGATATACGTTGCTTGTGTTTTTTTATCTTTTAAGTGTGTTTGTGTGTAGTATTTTGTCTGACACAAGGTTGTGTGTCCCTGCTGCTGAATTTTGTTTGTGTGATGGATGGCTCTGTCAATCCCAAGTAGCCCCGCGGACATGTTGGTAGGTGTGATGTATGTCTCAGCAGGTTTCTTTAGGCCCACTCACCCCAACACATCACTGCCCACATCACTGACCCTCGGACTCACATTCACACTCAGCTGCAGCCCAGGAAGGTAAAAAAATATATATACAGTATGTTGTAGGCTACACAGGGGCGGTGACCTCTCGACACAATAACCCCGTCGTCCCTGTAACTCAAGGCTCTGTCTAATTTAACAGGTTTGTGTGTATGTGTCAGATATACTTTCACTCTTCCTGTACGGCTCATTTCCTGGTCAGTGGGTAACAACAGCTTGTGTGTTGTGAACAGGTAAACACTTTGCATAGCTGACGTTGCCATTCGGTCTTTTAACATCATGGCACCTTTGTGTCATAACAATTTCCCCATTTAAAGGTTATGGCTACAACTTTTTCATCAAAACGGTTAATTTTGCAAAAATAATACATCCACAGAACATGGGTGCAGAATAAAAGTATTACATTTACTGAATTTTTTTTTCTGATTTTGTATATAAATAATTGTTCTATAAATTTTGACGGGTCCAAAATATATAAATATTTACATCTGGTTATGTTGGCAACGTCGGCATGAAATGATCTTGGCGCCAACAGCATTAGTACGATGTCACGTGAGGCGGAGCTCACGGGGGTGCTAATGCTAATGCTAACTAACGGTTAGCCAGTATTGTTAACGTTTCCGGTGCAGGCGTGATGATGCTGCGGGTTTGTCGGGTTCGTCTGCAGGTGAGTTAGCGTGAAAGGATTCAGATGTGTTTCCAGTCTGCTGTCAACACCGGAGCTGCTGCTCGTTAAATACGGTTAGCGTTAGCTTAGCTTTAGCTACTAGCCACTCCCTATAGGCGTACCTGGCAACCAGGAAAATTGACACTTGCTGGCCGAGAGTAGTTAAACTAGTAGTTGTCGGTCTGAGAAGTGAAGCTCACTTCCGCGTTCAAAAAACTGCAATCCCCTCGGCTGTCGCTGGGGGCTGGCTCCAGAAGGGAGCAACTCCAATCGAGCCCCATGTTAAAATAGCCGATTTTACAGCTTACAAAACATATAAATTATAAATAAATTTACAGCCTGGTACATTTTATTTTTTTGGTCTCAACCGATAGTTTCTACCCCCGCACACACTCTGAGGGGGGTGAATTTTTTTTAAACTCTACCGTTTTACTGTTATTAGGTTTAAAGTTCTGGCCAATTAGGGCGCGGAAACGTTGAGTGACAGGTCCGGAGACCGCTGCTTCGAGGCCAGTGGGCGGGTTCTCGGCCGGCTAACGGCCGCACCGCTCCATATATGGCAAGTAGAATCCAACATGGCGCGGTTCAAACCCCCGTAGTAGCGGCACAAAACAGACTCCCCCAAACCAATGGGTGACGTCACGGGTGCTACGTCCATTCTTTTTACAGTCTATGCTTGTAGCTAACACCTTTAATCCCAGAGGAACCTCCTTATCTAACATCATTAGAGGCATAGAAAATGGTGAAGACAATAAAACACTTGAGGGTGTGTCAAAAGGATGAGCAGCCAGAGACAAAACAAAGAGATGAGCTGAAATGTGGGCTGTAATGAATCTATAGATCTGGCCCCATGGACAGTGATAGATTTTTTCATTTGGGTTCAGAGGCGACGTGGGCTTATAGAAGAGGAGAGCAAACCGTGTTATCCCTGCAGAAGTTTACTGTGTGTGTGTGTGTGTGTGTGTGTGTGTGTGTGGGGGGGGGGGGGGGTCGCAGCTTGTACTAACTCTGCAGCTAGTACTAACTCTGCAGCTAAAGGTATGAGTCATGGGATCAAGTTTCTCTTGATACAACCAAAAATGCCTGGTGGCAAATGGCAAACCTGGCCAGTTGTCATGGCAGCCTCTCTCTGTCCTCTTACCATGGAAACTAGGTGGCGTTTACTAAAAGCGACAGGTGGATTTAGAGCCGTCTGTCAGGAGAGGTTAACAGTGATGGTGATGTGTGCTGACACTGGGCTCGGTGGTGGTATAAACAGGTAGCAGCAGGCACAGGGCTGCAGATTGAAGTAGTGGCTTATGTAATACTATTTGTTAGGCATGGTGGACCATCTCTACTGCCACACACAGCAGTGGACTCCCCGTATCGCAGTATCAAACCTGGACAGCAAACTGACACAGTCAAATGACGACTAGCAGGAAAAACATGATTATTACTCATAATAGTGACACAATACAACAATACAACAGCTTTGTTCTTCTCACGTGTCGCAGTAAGAACCAACAGTGTGACAATGAGCCAGCATGCATGTGTCACATGGATCACCAGAGAGATTCAGGACCATTTATCCTCTGAGTAAAAAAGCAGAGCTGAAGTAAAGTCCAGCCATTTGTAAAATTGCAGTGTAACTCTAATGAGAACACTGGCAGTGTTGTTGGCGTTTTAACAGCTTTTTTCTGATTGATTTCATTTCATTTCACTTTGATCCCATTCTAATAAATTTTCCTACAACTGGCTGCTCAGAAACTGCTGAGTAAGTTTTATTTGCTTAAGGCAGATTCGAACACTTTTGCACATTGTCACACACACGCTGAAGTGAGCAGTTCTACAATTGCAGATTTGAGTGCTTTGCATGAGCGTGTCTGTGTGTGCGCGTGTGTGCGGGCGTATTTACCCGGTTTGAAAGGTTTTCCGGTGCAAGCCGTCCCTCATTAACTGGAGTCTCATCGAGCTAACCCCATCAGCACACACCAGGGCCTGTGAGTAATTGTGTGGAGCGTGTATCTGCGCTGTAAGTGACATGGCGAGAGCGTCTGCGTTCCCTCTTGGGCTGCACTAATTTCCCCAACCACTGTGTGGAGCAGATAGGAGGTCCAGAGGAGAGACAGACAGAGAGACGGAGCGACATCAAACACATGAAATACACAAGACCCGGTGTGTTTGATTTTCATAGCAGTTGTAGGAAATTTCAACCCACCAACAATCTTTGTGATTTCAATTTGGTTGTTTGTTGGCGTGTTTCTTTTATCCTCTGAAAAATTAAATGGCGATTATGTAATGTCAGATTTCATAATGTGTTTTTTTTATATTTCAGCTTTAAAAATTATTTAAAAGCTTCAGCAGAGATGTCAGGTTTTGGATTCAGTCCCTCACAATCAAAAAACATCTCTTTTTTATTTACACTGCCATGTTATACAGATTTTTACAGATCTAGGGACAATATTGCCTGTCATCTACTGCAGTAACCTCACTGAACCAAAGTGAATGTATCTTAAAATATGATCCGATCTTCATCTAAACCATCTGTTTTAACTAACAAACACAAACGTTGTATTTTATTGTCCTTAAAGCATGTACACTGTAAATGACTATGAGAATTGCTCGAGGTATGATATCAACAAAAATTATCCTGAGTCCAATCAATGAACAAGAGACGGGTCAACATCTCTGTACATAAATTTGCCTTACGCAAATCATGGTGCGTGACAGGACATACAACTTTCTGTGCCAGTGCTCTCAAATAAATAAACATCACTGCTCTCCTAAAGGTCTGCTGCCCGAGAGCCGATTGACAACAACAACACTACTAAAAATGTTTTGTTGAAAGATGCACCTAGGGTTGAGTTGTTTGTGAAAAACATGCAGCTCCTTTTATGGTAGAAAAAGAGCGCCGCATACCAGCATGAACACTTCACTTCATAACAACAGTGAAGCACATCTGTAGGACGAACGGTCCAACATTCCTCCTGAACATTGAGCAGATACTGCAGGAGCTACTTTGAGGTTATTGTTACCAAAGGAGATTTTACCAATTATTAAATCCAAGGGCTTGACCAGCACTGTGAATGTTAAATTAATGTGTTTAATAAATACACAAAAGATTGTAATTGTAACCTCTTTATTATTTTCTGATCAGTTAATGCAGAAAAGAATAAATGAAATATAAGCTTCAGCTACACACACAGTGTATAGTAACTACAATCTATATCCTCAACATTACATCTCTATTTAATCAAGGCTTTTTACTCCTTTAAAGCTCATCCTGCCTCTGTCAGCACACACAGGATATGAAGATGTGGTTTTATCCTCCTCATGGTCTGTTGTTGACTCTCTCAGTGCAGCTAATGGTACACTAATGGCCCTCGGCTACTTTTTTTTTTTAGTGGCCCCACTGTAGAAGAATAGGTTTTCATGGGTGGCTCTCAGCAGTTTGTGAGTCTGAGCAGTGACTCTTATGGTACAAAAAGATGAACCGTGTGTTAATTGGTCAGGAACTGAACCTTTGTGTGCTCATACTCAGGGTGAACTTTTGACGTTTTACAGGGAAAACTTGTAAAATAATTTGTCTGTGGCTGCTGCAACCGACATAAGTAAATGAAATGGTCACAGTTTGACAGCATAGATTGGATCCACATGAAGTTGGCTTCAGAGCTGATTATATATACAGTAGATAGATAGATGGATAGATGGATAGATGGATAGATGGATGAATGGATAGATGGTTCATCACTAGCAGCTTACTTTGTTAGCTTGCAAACAGCTACATGATTTGAATCCACTAATCTGCAGCTGGCGTCACTGCAGCAGCCTGTGGGCTTCAGCGTGTGGTTTGACAGTTGGCTCTCTTTTATATCATTTGATAAGACGAGGAAACCTTTACTCGTTCAGTGTGTTTTCATGCACACACACACTTGGTTCTGTTCAAGGGGACTTTAACTGTGGATATTTCCTGTTTCCTGCTGGTCCAGGGAATTGAACAGACGACCTTTGGGTCCCAACTAAGCCACTGCTCCAGTAACTAGGGCACGGCTGTAGCAAAAGTGCGGAAACCATGCACACATACTGTAGAACTGACTTTAATGGTCTTTAAACCGTAACAGGGCAGCGTTTACTGGACATCCAGGATGTTCAGAGAAACATATTGATGCCTCACTTCATTTTACAGCTTCCATATAGTAACTGCCTTTTATACTTAGTGTGCGTTTGTTGCTTCCTCTTAGGCAGTGGGTGTTCTTCAATACAACATTGTTGCCTTCATTTGAATGAGTCCTATCTGACCGATTTATAACAGTGGAAGTATTCAACAGCGAACAGCTCCAAACCGGCTCTCTGATTTTCATATGACAAGCCACTCAGTTCATGTTGTTGTATTCGACGCAGAGAAATATGGGACCACTTTGGTAGTGGACATGGATTATTGCCAGTGAAGGTGTTTTCGGTAACTCAGCGCTCGCACACGCCGACGTACTTATGGCTTTCTTCTTTGAGGCTGTGTGCGTCATCCGCTCTCTCCTCTCCAATGAAGGTGAGTCAAGCCACCGTGTGTTTGACAGTGTAGTGTCTCTGCTCTGTGGAAGTGTGTGTGTGTGACAACCTTTCCCAGACATAAACGCTATTGATTTACCAACAGGCTCTTTCTCCTCTAAACGACAGTCCCTCTTGACATTGTCTCCTGTTTAATCGCATGTCATGTTAAGCCTGGACCCATTTTAACCCAGTGAAATATATGTGTGTATGTTTGGAGACAGCTCTATTGAGCAGTAATAACAGGTTAGGGCTAATGAATCCACTCCACTAAAAAAAAAACACACACACACATACACAATACCTCCCTCTCGGTGGTCTGACAGTGCAGCATTGATTTTCCTGCTCGTCACACATGGGGATTGTCAGGATCCATTAGCTGACCGCGGCAGCCTACATTTTAGCCTGTCAGCGTGCAGAGAAACATGTGCACGTGCAGATTTCTGTGTCATTGGCTCATGTGCATGTGAGCATCGTGAGTGGTTCAGGGTTTTTAGCAATTCGGCAATTAAACTAAGTGATGTTTGTTATTTGGGATGCACAACAACTATCAGTACAGATAATTATCGGCCCGATATTGGCTGATATCATTCAGAATACACAGTTAAATCTGATAATGACATTATCTGCTGATTGATAGAGCCAACTTTGCCTTGATTTCACTCATTTTAGGTCGATTTTTAGATTTTTAAAGAGTTGTATCTGTTGTGTTTTTGTTTTGTGATTACAGTAGTGATGTGGGTTGTATTATGTGGTTAAGTCAGAGGCAGCGCTATAATGTTAAATTCAGCTTTACTCACTACATCTTAGCCTTTCTTAACATCAGGTGTGTAGATAAACTATTCAAAATCTTATCGGTAATCACTATTGGCATCAGCTATGGGAAGCAGGAAGTTATAGTTTCTGCTTCATTGTGTTAAATGTGCACTTCAAATAAATCTAGAGGATATGCGCATTTTATCGGGCTTGCAATGTTTAATTTATTTCTTGTTTATTGGTCACTGAGTTAAGAGCAGGTGCAGCACAAGACCCTACAGTATGTAAGGTTTCTCTGCACCAGTGATCCTCTAAGGTCAGGGAATAAATCGGGAATAAATCGAAGAGTTGGTTTTACCTTTTCAGGTGTCTAAAAATGATTCAAATAAAAGGGAGGAGTGCCTTTTTGGGGAGGGGTCCCATCGCAAAAATAACTTTGTTTTAAGGCAGCATAAACTTGAATACCTGCAGCAGCCATTTTCAGTGCTGCTGAATAAAACATTCAAATCAGCCACTCAACCCCACAGCTGTCAACTTCAACAGCTGGTTTGATTTCTCTCACACTTTGGTCACAAACTGTGCGACAAAATGCTCAGTGTTGTCACACTTTGACCTCGGCTACCGGTATAAATGCAACAAAGATTTGCGATACGTGTGACACATCAGACATTTCCCACAGTTGCACAGCAGTAATTCAGAGAAGAGATTACTGGTGGTGTATTAGGTGAAGCTGGAGCCACCTCTGTACTGTAGACTGACTGGACCTGCACCGCTCATCAGTGTAATAAATGATGAAACAATGGAGAGTGGACTCACAGTGGCCACTCAGTAGGATGATAGATGTGCAGACAGTGTGCTGATCTCTGACCTTCACTCTCAGGCTGTAATAAGGATTGGGGTGCAATATCTTAACTGCTATTGGTTTTGCTATGAGACCGACTTTAATGATCTCTTAACTTTTCATCCATCACCATCTTGTGGTCAAAATGTCTGTTCGTCAAACAACAGAATAAAAAACAGCAACTTTGCCCTCAGCCTCAGCTACAGTTTATGTTTAGAGCTAATTTGAAGATTTTAGCATGCCATCATGCTACACTTGGATTGTGAACATTCATGTTAACATTTTATTACACCTGCAGAATATATCGGTCTATCACCGTCATCAACATTGTGAGCCTGTCAGGAGTGTGTTGTGAGCATTTAGCTACTGATTGAGCAACAAATATGGTGTTGTCTTTTGTGTCAAATCTGATTTGGCAAATACTTTGTATATAAATATTTATTCTCACATTCACTCTCGTCCCCATTTAGTTTCACAGCTGTTAAATTTTGAGAGCTGTCTTTTTGTTTTCACACTGTGGATACCCTCCTCCTTCTACTTCTGGTATTTAAACAATAAACTGGTTGACCTGCATTATTTAATATCCTCCTTTATAACATACATCCTCTTTTATATCTTGTTGTTAATACAACAAACTGTAACTTCATTTCTGCAGTAGTGAAAACACACTGTGTGTCCTGAACAAAGTGTGTACAGACATGCCGACTTCCTGCTCTGAGAATCTGCTCGGGGTCACAACATTGAGAGAAGTCTCCTATGCCGAGCACATATTGTGAAATTTCACAGTAATCAGCGAAAAAATCAATGAATGCACTGAGTCTGGTTGTTATTTAGATGCTCCTTGTGGATGCTACCATGACTGATTGTTCATGACTGTGAACTCTGTTGTTTCTAGCTCAGGGGCAGTCAGAGAAAAATGAGAAAAGTGACCTCATTGTAAAACCCCCGGCCTGCAACAAGAAAACGTCGATAGAGAAGTGCATTTCAGCCACATTTCTAAATGGATAAAAGCCGCAGTCATGACTTTAGGCATGTAACCTTGGAATAAAAGTCTTTTAGTTCACTAAAAACTGTTATAATGTTGTCTATTACTGTACATGTGAACTTTTCAAGGATAAATCGAGATAAATGTTTTACTCTTTTAAAAGTCGATGTGGACATGTGTTTCAGTTGCTGTTTTTCTAGTTTCTGTTTAAGGGAGTGATATTACTGTAGCTGATGTGTCCGGGAGACTGAGCCGTAGAATATCCAGTGAAGAAATTGCATCTTGTCTACGTGGCATTTTCTGCACCCTTCATTTAATCTGACAGTATCACAGAGGTCACGACATTCACAGTGTTTCCGTCTCCTTGATGTGCTGCTGGGTCTTGGTCTGATCTTGTGACCGAGTTTCCTCGCAACAGCAGCCGCAGAGATGTTTCCACTTTCTCTCCGTCCTTTGTATGTGCTTCTCTCCCTGTATCTCTGTCTTGCATTAATACGGCTAATCAGAGGCAATGAGTACAAATGATGCCCACTCGCCCACTAAACTGCACTCAGAGATTCACTCAAACACAGAATGGTTGTTATGACGCACATTAACAGTTTAACACGCATAAACATGCAGCCGATATTTAAACCGGCAAATGCATGAGAGCTCATGAAGTGTAGGTAAGCAGCGCTGCACTCGACATTCAGCCTGTTCCCTCCGCTTTGTCTTCACTGCTGTGACTCTGTCCCCCCCATGATGGACCGGCTCTCAGCTCAGCACAGCGGAGACTGTATTTCTGAATGGTTTCTGCTGCCTATTGATGTTTCTGTAAAGAGAGATGAATCATACATCTTTGCAACAGAGGGAGCAGACCTTGGTTCTTGTCTAGACATGAGGGCTTTGTTGAGAGAGCATCGTGTTAAGGGTTTTTTGTGCAATCTGTTTTTGTTTTTTTTCTATAGCCACAGCGTTTCCCATATCCCACTCAGGGTCACAGAAGGCTGGCACGTCTACTTGCATGCATTGGGTGAGAACTAGTCTACAACAGGGCACAGAACACGCTAAAGAAAAACACAAAGACATTCAAACTCGTGCTCGCGCCTTCAGGCAATTCAGAGTTTGCAGTTCACCCATGCAGAACGCTGGTGTGCAACATTCAGCATGCAACTGTCAGAACACCGAGCCTCGCACTCGGTCAGGATTTTCCTTGAGCTGCGAGGAATTTTCAAGGATTTGCGAGTGCTTTTTTTTATTATCTGCAACATCAGGTGAATGTCTTGAGATGGCAACAACAGTTCTCCCTTTTTTTTTCTCTCTTTCGTGCTTACACACACACACTCTCACACGCACACTCATGTGTAACCTGAACAGATTGGGACAGACTGGCACGTGAGGCGACCAGAAGGTGCATGGAAAAGAGTAAGACTGAGAACAGAGAGGAGAGAGAGAAAGAGAGATGGATGGAAAGAGAACAGATAAACACACACAGGCTTCCACTCGGAGAGCAAATTCTCTCAGTGAGCGTGATCACAGCGCAGTCGGAGTTGGACAAACGGCCTCACCTCACCCGCTCTTCACCTCAATGTCTCTACATGTGTCATCTCGCAGCGCTCCAGCACACTCTCTGTGGTTTCTGTGCACGCTTCACTAAGTCATCTCAGGCCCAAATGTGCCATTTGTCAGCTATTTGCCCATCAGCTACAGATAAACCATATGGCCGCTTTGACTCTCCATGGTCCACAAACTCACATGCAACTAACAGATGGAGGGATTTATTTATTTATTTTCCTGTTTTTTTGATTGACAGGTGGGAGGAGTAGTGACTGTGGGTTAGGGGGCGCATCAACGTTAGCTCGATGGTGTGTGTGTGTGTCATCCCAGTGGAGATCGAGTCGACCCCTGCGTTCGTTTTCCAGTCAGTCCTGCTTTTGTGGTTTGTTGAAATTGTCCGGCGGTATTGCGCACGTGCACGCTCTCGTGCACACAGCTGTGGTGCTCAGCGCAGGTTACGTGCAGGCGGATAGTCACACCCACGCACCTCCCACGTGATTTTTTCTTGTCAAACATTTGGTTCTGCTTTTTTTTTTTTTTTACATCAGCCCACTGCTCTATGGCTTTTTTGTAATAGTTACAGATAGTTACACAAGCTTTTCTGTGAGCACTTCTCCTCTGCCAAGATCATAAAAGAATATAGTATAAACAGGATTTGTTTGCCACCAGAGTAAAAAAAAAAATAGCATTCTTGAAATTCAGATTCCTGGTAAAGGTCCCACTGAGATTATAAACCTCATTTCCAAAACAGACCTGGCAACGTGTAAGGAAACATGATTGTTTGCTTTTTTTTCTCCTCCTGAAATACAGTCCTCCCTTTTATATTATAGAGTGGTATTATCACCAGCGCGGCCTGTCCATCATAAATACACCTCTCTAATAAGACAACAGACAACAGGCTTTTTATATCTACCGTTTTCTTCACCAGTGTCCTTTTGAAGTCGGTGCGGGAGTTGTTTCAGAGTCAGCTTTGTTCCCTTCTACTGGAGCTGTCAGTGCTGCTCAGAGCTGAATGCCAGCGTTGTCACAGGACATGAATTTCAACCTCGATACCGACACCAATCCCAGTGTATAAAAGTTCAACGCAGTGCTCGCAGAAAAACAAGAGGAAACTCAAATAAAGCAAGTTACAGGAGGAGTGAATTTGCTGCTACTTTGACTGATGCTTCTGGCACCTTCATGTTTTCAGCTTGTTGATACTTTACAGAAAGATCTACAGTTCACCATTAAGCGTTAGCGCTTGTCATTAATCGTATAGTCTCATCTCAGGTCATCTTTTAACCATTAAAACCTCGACTTTCCACTGTCATTTCCTTTTTGTGTTTTTGTCACAGCATCTTAAATCATCCAAGCTGTTGAAATGAAGCCATACAGTACAACATGCTCTTTGCCCTCTTAGGTCAAATTCACATTTAATCTCTCCACAGCTAACAGAATAAGTGCTGCGTAAGAGGAGGATGCAGTGCTTGGAAAAATGACATTGAGGAAACGCGTGGTGGTTGTTGTGAGTCACTGGAGCTCAGGCAGCGATAGCCTCGTTCTGTATGGAAATGCTAACTGGCATCTATCTCTCTGTTTCTCTCTCCATCTTCCTCTGTGTTATCCTCCAGATTTTAACTACAACACAGATGGCTACGAAGGGGACGGAGCGGAGGACGGGAAGTCTCAGGATGGCTCGGAGACGCTGCCCTATATAGATGAATCGCCCACCATGTCGCCCCAGCTGTGTGCGCCCCAAGGGCCCGACGGAGAAGCGGTCTCCCCCACACCACCAGAGGGCCTGCTGCCTGGGGTAAGCACACACACATACACACAAAGGCACAAACCAGTGACAGGCGTCCGCGTATCAACTTCTACACAGCACTTCATATTATAAGACAGTGGAGTAATGTGACAGATGGGAGACAGAGCGGGACGTGAGATATAAATCATGGGCTGGATGTTCCAGTTTGTGCTTACACGCTACATGTAGATGACTGATCAGTGCTCACAGGTGCAGCACGCCTCCGGGCCCGTTTCCTCCCTCAGCACAGTATTCAAAGATCCTGGTGGTTTTTGTGGATTAGTCCATCAAACACGACCTTTTCCCTCAGCAGTCCCTGAGTTGTTAGATCGATCCCAAACATCACAGGGAACTATTGATTTAAGTTTAATTTATTATGGCATTAA
The DNA here is from genome assembly GCF_905171665.1 of Trachurus trachurus. Classification (NCBI taxonomy): domain Eukaryota; kingdom Metazoa; phylum Chordata; class Actinopteri; order Carangiformes; family Carangidae; genus Trachurus; species Trachurus trachurus. Next base: position 10,921,285 of record NC_139903.1, on the reverse strand, counting down.
AGCGTCGGCGTGCCCGCTTCTGTCACTGCTGGGTCACCTCTTTCCTTTTATTTATGCTTTGGACAGTGAAACAGTATCTGTGCATGATGATGCAAATGTGAACAGCGGCTATTTTGAGGACTCTTCCTCATGACGCTTTCAAGTGCAGCCAGCACATGAAATGTTGTGTTCGAAAAGATAGCATTCAAACAGGCATTGGCATTTTTTCTAAAAGCACCATTTATATATATTATAAATAATGATGAATCAGGTTTCAATGTATTACTCAGGGCCGTTGTATAGGGGAGAAAGGTGATGATAATTCTAGGGGCCCAGCACCCAGTGGGGCCCACAAAAAACCCCAGTAGTCTAATCTTTGTATGACTGATTTATTCTGCATACAACTCTAACTAATACTCATAGTAATGCTGTATTAGCATCAAAACATATTAGGCTAAATAAAAAATGATAATACATACGTAGTCTAAGAAAAAAAACTGGAAAAGTTAGGGGGTAGGGGCCCACTTTAGTATTCTTTAAGGGGGCCCAGAATTCCTAGCAACGGCCCTGGTATTACTATTATCAGTTAGTGTTTCTCTGTGTTAGTGGCTTCAGCAGCTTCACTTGGGATGCTTTGACTCCGGGCTCTGTCTCCTTGACGACTCTGTGTTGACAGTCTCTCAGTCTTTCTGGGCTGCTGATGGTTTTTCTCCTGAAGTTAGCCACCGGTTCCATCCTGACCCGGTGTAATTGTTAACGATTAGCCACAACAGCTGGACGGCCTGCAGGCAGCCGGCGCACTGCAGGTGTCGCTTTCACAGCAGCAGGAAATGACCACTGACCTAGATGGGGTTTGATGCCACCAGCAGCCAATCTGCCATCGTGTTTGAGAATGGAGAATTATGTTTAAGGTTTAGTGTTTATACGCAAGGTCGTCTTTTTTTCTAACAGTGCTGATGATATTGTGTCTGTCAATCAGTGTTTGCTGGTGGAAATACACAGTACGGTATATATTTTAGGTTACTGTCTATTTCTTCTAATTTTTTATAGAAAGCACCTATGAATACAATCAAAGTGTTTCATTTAGCGTCTGTGGTCCTGCCATGTACTCACCACATCCTTCATACAGTATCAGTAGGTCAGAGGTTAGGAGTGCTCTTTTCATGCCTCGCAGCTGTGTATGTGTGCTTGTGTGTGTGTGCGACTGTGAATGTACATCCTGCGTGACCACTTGTGAGTCTGACACTGTGAATGGCTCCTCCGGCACTTGCACTTCGCACATCACAGCAGCTTTGACGTGTGGCATAAAAAAAAAGACTGAATGAAAACAACAGCAGTCACGAGTGGGTGGATCAGACCTTTGTTATGTGATTTACGTCTTCTCACACAAAAAAAAACTAAAGATTCTTTGTGTGAACAGACTCTCCATTTTGATTAAATGTCTCACGTCACGTTTTCCATCCTAAAATTGACTCTTTTTGTCTTCACTGTCCACCTGCCTCTTTGTGCCTATTAAATCGACCTCCTGTATCTGTTTTTTCCTCCTTTCAATGTTATTGACTGACAGACTGAGCTTCTGTCAGTGAAAATGTGTCTCCATCTAGTGGCACGTTTGGGTAACAACAGACCCAACAAGACACTTGCACATGTTGAAAACTATTTGAAAGGAATAGTTGAAGACCTGTTGCTGGAGGCTAGATCACAGGAATCCACCGTCCTTTAATGATATTTTCATCGCAGCTACAAAGACGTGCAGCGGCTCAATCGCTTTCAAGTACAGTGAGCTGAGGATCCTCAGGTTTCTCTGAAGAATTAGATAAATTGGGAGAAACTTTGGACACTTTTAGACTGTTCACTCAGCTCAGTATATTGATGATTAAAACGTGCAGGGTTTTCATCAAGGTCTTCAACAGTTTAATGTTTTCACCTAAAGAGTCTGTTGATACGCATGATGTTTGGTGAAGTGTAACACCGAATGATCTAGATTTATCGCTCTGGTTGTGTATTCTGTATAAGTCCGGCCACTCTGTCTTTTAAATGTCCCCTTCACTTTAGGTAGCAGATTGAATCAGACATGTCCATAGTGCCCGCTGGTTTGATGCTGGACGAGAGTGTTTGTGGAGATTTAATGTCAGATGCTGCCTCTTGAAGTTGCCCTCTCCTCACGTCACCACCGTGTTAAGTCGCCCTTTTCTTTCCGCTGAGTTTGCACGGCTCCTCCATCTTCTGGCACGAGAACACCAACGCTGACACCTTCATGCTAAAATACATACATCCATACATTCAGCATGAGGAGCCTGTAAAAGCTTGTATACCTCCCTTGTTACCTTCTTTTGCCCATCACCCTTCATTTAACAGTTTTATTATTTAAACAGAGGGTGTTGTGTGAGGGAACACCCTGTTTTGGTTTATTTAAATTAAATTGACATGGCTTGTTTTATGGTTTTTGTGGTTTTTTTTTAATTCACTCTCTTCTTATTTGATCTTTTCTCTGCCCATATTAATTACTAATAGTGGTGGTGACCCAGAAATACAAGCCACAAGCAAAATTTATTTTCCCCAACTCTCTTCCAAGTCCTTGGCCTGTAAAAGAAGTTTGACCTACATATTGTCGCCAAGATGGTTAACAACCTGAAGGACCAGCCCTGATTTAGCAAAAAAAAAAAGAGGTTTGGGACATTGAGAGGAACTGAAGTCTTTAACCAGAGTGTCAAAGTAACAGATGAAGGGAGGAGGGTGGAAGCTCATAGAGTGGGTCTGGGTGTCACTTCCTGTGATATGGCATCTCAGGGTCAGAAGCAGGGTGAGAGATTGAGCGTAGTGAATTGGACTCATTCACAAGCAAAGTGTCACACATTAAATCATCTTGACTCTGATTTGTCCACATTTTCATTTTCGTTTTATTCCCAGCACCCAGTGTCAGTGACTTTCCCAACGGCCGGGCTTGATGCACACAAACACTGTTTTGTATTTTAACCCCATGTTCGGTCTGCGTGAAACCGCTGTAAGCCTGGTGAACTGTGCGACCTGTAATTAGAATCAGCCGCAGCAGCAGCAGCAGCAGCACATTAGCTGGTCTCAGCTCAACATCCAGGGCTCTCAGCAGATCAATAAAGACACAATAGCCAGAGAGGAGGAGACAGAGATGAACTCTGTAACAGTCAGTGATGTGAGAAAGAAGACAGATTGTGTGTGTGTGCGTGTGCGATGAGGAAGTGGCTTTTTTGCCTCAAGAAAACGGAAGAAAGAAATAAAGAGAATGAAGCAGGGTTGACTCTCTGAGTGAAGCACGGAAAGAAACGGTCAATGTAGCCATCAAGGAAGTGGCTGGATAGCGTTTGTTGTGAGGGGAGGGGCGGCTCTACACGGAGGGGGCAGACCTCATCGACCGAGGTGGAACAACACACACACACACACACACATGCACATAAACACACATACACACAGCAGACACACACCAGGAAGCCCGGCAGAGGAGGAAGGGGGTGGGGTTGTGTAGGCGGGGTCCACTCTCTTTCTCTCTCTCGGCGTCCAGACGGCTTTGCTCTGAAGGGAAAACACTGATGTGTCCAGGCAGGCCCTGAAGAGAGAGAGAGAGAGAGAGAGGGGGAATCACGGGCAGAAAGAGGAGAGAGGAGGAGGTGAAAGGAGGAAAGAAAGAAAGAGAGAGAAGGAGAGAAGGGAAGAGTCATGGAGGAGGAAGAGGAGGAGGTGCTGTGCTACTTGGACAGGGTGCTGGAGGAGGAGGAGGAGGAGGAGGTGTTTGATTATGGAGATGGGGAGCTGGATCCCATCACTCCGCTACACACACAGTTCAAGGTGAGACAGCAGCATGCAGCCGGGAAGCTGGATGCAGGGGAAACACACACACACACACACACACACACACACACACACACACACACACACACACACACACACATATACACACACTTTAACGACTCCAACACGGTGACCAGGCTCGAAAAACCTTGAGTAAATATAGCAAAGTGGAAAGTGTTATTGGTGTGTTGGCATGATGTGGCGTCATGTGCTGCTACGTGTGCCGAGGAGCCATCTGTGCTGCAAGTGTGTGTGTGTGTGTGTGTGTGTGTGTGTGTGTGTGTGTGTGTGTGTGTGAGTCAGTCACAGCCATTGGGTGTCTCAGCGTGGCCTGATGAGGCAGCTATACACTGTAGCACATGTCTCGCTCTGCTGCTGTTTTAGGACCGCTGCTTTCTGTTTCTCATGGTAACTTCTTCATATTAAGAGGCGCCATGTGTGTAGATAAGTTGACAGAGAGCAGAGCTGCTGCTGTGTCGCTCCTGATATCAGCTCTCTTATCACACACAATAAGAGCAGAGGGCACAATAGAAGGGCACGCATAGTTCTGTATGAAACGCTTTCCTCTGGACTGAGGTTACTCAGTGCACAGGAGCAGGTTGGAAAAATCCTCTCAGCCATCGTGTCTTTCTCCTTCGTCCTTCTTCTTCCCTCCTGCCACACAGTAGCTCTTTGTACAGCGGAGGGAAAAATACTGCTGCTGTTGGAAAAAATAGTTTTTCCCTCTCCTTCCTGTCCTGTTTTTTTTTTTTTTTTTTCTTCTTCATCTTGTCACTGAAGGACTAAACTTAACACGTCACCAACAAACATGCACTGCCTTTTGAGCTGTGCGTGTTTACTTTGCATTTCAGGACAAACTACAGCACATGCATCTGGCATCTTATCTGTGACCATAAAATCCTCACAACCTTGTGCGAAGTTCAGCTGTTTTTTTTGTTTTGTTTTAAGAGCACAATGGCATTTAATAGAAGGGAGGGGGGGGGGGGGGGGGGGAGTCTGAAGATGTGGCCATGCATCTGGTTTGTGGTGCTTAAAATAAGTGGTGAGCACTGCAGTCGTACTTGCATATCAAAGAGTTTTCAAGAAAGTGACTCATCACTAGTTTCTAGTGCTCGTCATAAGAAGAATTACCTTTCGTATTCTTGAAGGAATACCAGCTTATGAGCAGGTTGAGGCGGCTTCCATATACTTAGGAACTGCCAGGCTGCAGCGGTCACACTGGCCGGAGGTGATACGAGCGTTACGTAACATCTTTGATGACGGTGTTGACGGCTCGTCTTTACAGCAGCTCATTTTTCAGAGCAAGGCAAATATTGATTAAGGATATTGTTAACGACCATGCAGCAACAAGGCTGTAACACAACAGACTGAACTCCAACAAAAGCAAACGGAATAGATACTGTGACAGTTGGTGAACTCCTGTAATAATGGGGAAAATGGATTATATGTCAGCTTACATCTATTCTAATAAGTATAACTTACATATGTGCAAAGATGACGATACCAAAGAAAATATGTAAAAAAGAATAAATAAATAAATAAAAGGAACTGGTTAATAAAGAAATAAATCTTGGTTCTCCTTTGAATTTATTTTAAACGCTGACAGAATTGGCCTGTTTTATACTTCGGCTATACTCGGCTATTTGCTTTTATAAAAATAGTTGTGAGAAAACTCATCGTTTCTGGCGAATCTACAGTTTTTTCCAGTGAGTCCAGTCATTTTTAAGTATGTATCATGCACTATACTGTACAGCCTTGTCATGTAGCGAGTTCCCAGTTCTGAGGAATAATATTAGCGTCAGAAGGTGGATGTCAGTCTTGATTGGGTTAAAACGATGAGGTCATGGCTCCTTCCTTGTCTTATCAGAGCTGGAGTGCTGATATCATTGCGAGGATCTGGCTGTGTTAATAATTAATCTTCCGCTCTGCTCCCTTGGCTGTTCTTTGGCCTTCCTTAAAGTACATATGTGACACACTTTGATGTTAATTGGACTAAGACACCCAATTTTATTGCTGTTTGGCTGTGAACGCGTCTTTCCAGCAGCGAGAGCGACTGTCTCCTCTGTTGCCTTTTTCTGGTTTAGATACCACATGTTTTACTGTAACAGGCTTTATGAAATAGATGGGAGCTGAATCTATTAACACTGTATCACCCATGGTGTTTAATGTATCATTGCTTTACTGTAAATGCACCGGTGATACTACAGTAACTAATCTGAGCTGCTGATACACGTTAACATGATTGCATCACATGAGCTGCACATTCACGTCACCAAACCCTGTTGCACCACACCCCAAAAGGTTTCACACGATCATTTGTATAGTATCCAGACAAGCTGCGGCTTTCAAACCATGATCGACTGGTGTCAAGTGTGTCAAGAAGACCCCCCCCCCCCCCCTCCTCATCACACCACCAACAGCGGTCTGGACCGTTGACACATTTAACGCTGGGTCCGTGAATTCGGCTGTTGATGCCAGAGTCTGGTCCAACCATCTGCTACTTCTACAGAAATTCATCAGAACAGGCTGCATTTTTTTTCCTGCACTTTTTTGTTTTCTCTGACTGTCTTCAGCTGTCCGGTGATGGCGAACCTGTGTATACTGTCCACCGCTGCAGCCTTGTACTGTATAGTATCTGTTCTGTTGCTCCTCCTGGCTGTCAGGAGGAGTGGACCCTGGCGTGATCCTCAGCTGCTGCAGCTCATCAACTTGAGAGGGTTAGACGTGTGGTTTGCTCTGATGCTGTTCTGCTCACCACAGTTGTAAAGATCGTCTCAACCAACCTGAGTGTCTGCAGACGCCCTGTCAACTCCAACCGCTCTGACTGTTCTCCTTTGACCTCGCTCATTAACATAAATTCGGTTTACAGAGCTGCCGCCTTTTTTTTGCTCCAGTCTGAGTAAAAACGACCCCGTAAACACTGTTGTAATTTAGATGCTGCTCTACAGGGTTCCTACGCAAGTATGGAAAGTATGGAAAAGTATGGAATTTGATTTTATACATTTCCAGGTCTGGAAAAGTATGGAAAATGGAAACCATTGTATGGAAATATATTTATCTTAATACTTATCTGGGTTTGGTCTTATCTGAAGTTATTTGGGTTAATTATTTTGTATGCGCTATTCTACCTAGCTACAATCTCCTGGAAATTATTTGGTGACATAATGGCATACACATTCAGAATAACGAAAACAAATGATTAATTGCATGATTTTTTTTATATAATGCACAACTATTTACTCAAATATCACAAATTATTTGAATTTTTTTTTAATTAGGGTCTGGAAAAAGTATGGAATTTGGAAATTTCAAATGTGTAGGAACCCTGGCTCTACTATAGATGACCCGCTAACACTGTCAGTAACATTTAAAGAAACTATGTGAAAATGAAACATCAACACCAGCTGAAGTTCACAACGTCTAATGTTTCGGTCTCTGTTCATTCGATTTTAAATTGAAGAAGTTGAACGTGTTTTTTTTATCACTGGAGAATCCCACAGTTTGACTCCCACTCACACACATATCTACACACACATCTGTAGATATGTGTGTAGTACGTGCAAACTAAGGGATACTATGAAATTAGCTTCTTCGATCATCAACAGATCTTAACGCAAACAACTTGTGCAAATTCTCGTTCCCTTGACCTGATCAACAGCGGGTTCTCATTTTGAGTTTGTGCTCCTCTTTCCTGAAGTGCCTACTGCCTACACTTGATTTATATCAGCTGTCTTTGTGAGAACTACAATGTTTGAAGTGCTTTATAACCCACGTTTGTCTTCATGTGAGATAGATGAGCTCTGCTGTCCATGATTACACAGAGACTAGGTGAATGTGCGGCCTGTAGATGAGGATGAAATTCCCAAAGCTGTGGTCGACGCTTAGTCTCTCTTGATGAATTCTGCGTGTGACAATGTAGAATATACAACAACAAGATCATTTTGTGGTTTTATCCCTTGCCTTTACTCTTTTCATAACTAGTTTTCCCCTCAGCACAAGCATCAAACAACTAGTAACTTGTTTTGTGCCCTCTTGTTTCTCTAACACGATTAGGGTGGTGGATTTCCTGATATTGAAGTCAGAAAATGAAAATAAATAACTGCCTGAGAGCACTTGGTGTAAGACTTGCCACAGAGGAAACAAGCCATTTAGATCTTAGATGAGCAAAGCCTCCCAGTGCACACAGCTGCTGCTCATTCCTCTGCTCTCTGGATGTGTGTATATTAATATTATGTTTACCTGATGTAGTAATCAGAGTGGGATGGAGCAGGAAATGAGCTTGAGTCATCATGGTAGTGCTGTGTGGCAGTGGTTAAAAATACAAATCTGGGTACAAATAACGTCAGAAAAGGATTTCTGGTGTGTATGTGTGTAACTGTATGTATGATAATAACAGTCGGGCCTGTTTTATCTTGCAGGGAGACATCGAGAAAGGGCTGGAGATGAAGAAACTGGTGCTGTCTGGTTTCTTAGCCAGCGAGGAGATCTACATTAACCAGCTGGAGGCCCTGCTACTGGTGAGACACACACACACACACACTCACTGCACAATACATTTGACCCCTTTGGACTAATACCAGTTTTTTGGATCAAAGTGTCTTGACTCCTCTCACAGCATGTGTGTTGCGTTGCTGTGCTGTTGGTCGAGGCCCTTCTGAACTACCAAGCACCACTTGCAGTTAATGGTCGTACTGAAAACAGGACCACAGTCACTGCAGCTTCCTGAAACTATGACTGAGCGAACGTCCCCATGGTTCAGGCCCTATGTCATATCCTGTCGCTGTCAGCCGCTTGTACTGCACTCTGCCCCACATGTAGACCGTTTGATATCGAACGCAGCATCAACCAGCCGTGAAAAGTGTTTAGTCACACACCAGTTGTGATTAGAAAAACCTCCACAAAAAGGATCCAGTTGATGGCATAAACAAAAGGCTGCATTAATGCCAGCAGAAATCTGCTCTGTCTTTCAGTTCCTTCTCGTTCAGTCCCTGCTGACGACATATAAGTCTTTTACAATCCAGCCAATAAAGACTTTGTTCCTGTTCCTCGGACAATGACAGAATGTCTGAAGCACAAACTGTGATCACACTTAGTTTTTGATTTGTTGCACTGTTTAAACAAATATCGTGCAGGTTTTTAATTTAATCTACTAAATTAAAGTCAAGACAGAAGGATTCATAAGCAATAGACACCAGCAGCTAATGTGTTGTGGTAATCCTAAATGTCATCTTCAGTTGTTAAAGGTTATGGCGGTGGATTTGACCTAATCTAGAAAGGCTGATGATATCTGACAGTCGCAGGCTGTTTCATTCGGTAAAATGGCAAATTGCAGTCTGATAGGAGTAATAAACAGTCTGTAAGCGAAACAGAAACACATCGGCCAGGCGCTTCAAAACCACCACGCTGTGTTTCTGTGACCCACTTTTACACTGTGGTTTAAATTGAACCTTCATAACCTGCTTTTAAAACTGCTTTAACAAGACGCTGATCATGCTCTTCTCCTTCACTGTCCTCCACTTTCCTCTCCTCTCCTCTGTCCTCCACTCTCCTCTCCTCTCCTCTCCTCTCCTCTCCTCTCCTCTCCTCTCCTCTCCTCTCCTCTCCTCTCCTCTCCTCTCCTCCCCTCTCTTCTCATCTCCTCCTCTCCCCCTCTCCTCTCCTCTCCTCTCCTCTCCTCTCCTCTCCTCTCCTCTTCTCTCCTCTCCTCTCCTCTCCTCTCCTCTCCTCTCCTCTCCTCTCCTCTCCTCTCCTCTCCTCTCCTCTCCTCTCCTCTCCTCTCCTCTCCTCTCCTCTCCTCTCCTCCCCTCTCTTCTCATCTCCTCCTCTCCCCCTCTCCTCTCCTCTCCTCTCCTCTCCTCTCCTCTCCTCTCCTCTCCTCTCCTCTCCTCTCCTCTCCTCTCCTCTCCTCTCCTCTCCTCTCCTCTCCTCCCCTCTCTTCTCATCTCCTCCTCTCCCCCTCTCCTCTCCTCTCCTCTCCTCTCCTCTCCTCTCCTCTCCTCTCCTCTCCTCTCCTCTCCTCTCCTCTCCTCTCCTCTCCTCCCCTCTCTTCTCATCTCCTCCTCTCCCCCTCTCCTCTCCTCTCCTCTCCTCTCCTCTCCTCTCCTCTCCTCTCCTCTCCTCTCCTCTCCTCTCCTCTCCTCTCTCCTCTCCTCTCCTCTCCTCTCCTCTCCTCCCCTCTCTTCTCATCTCCTCCTCTCCTCCTCTCCTCTCCTCTCCTCTCCTCTCCTCTCCTCTCCTCTCCTCTCCTCTCCTCTCCTCTCCTCTCCTCTCCTCTCCTCTCCTCTCCTCTCCTCTCTCCTCCACTTTCCTCTCCTCTCCTCTCCTCTCCTCTCCTCTCCTCTCCTCTCCTCTCCTCTCCTCTCCTCTCCTCTCCTCTCCTCTCCTCCACTTTCCTCTCCTCTCCTCTCCTCTCCTCTCCTCTCCTCTCCTCTCCTCTCCTCTCCTCTCCTCTCCTCTCCTCCACTTTCCTCTCCTCTCCTCTCCTCTCCTCTCCTCTCCTCTCCTCTCCTCTCCTCTCCTCTCCTCTCCTCTCCTCTCCTCTCCTCTCCTCTCCTCTCCTCTCCTCTCCTCTCCTCTGCAAATCCATTCAACTGTCTCCAACACATTAGTCAAACCTGATCAGGGCTTTTCATCCGGCTTCCTTGTCATCACATATAGACCACGTTGGGGGCGTCTGCAGTGTCTCTTCAGTCGTTGTCGGTGCTTCTACATGAGCCAGCTTGTCTGATTAGCCGTCATACAACCCCTGCAATCAGTGGGAGACTGACTCATCATCATCATCGTCCCTGCAGAACTTTTGCTTCCATGACGTGAAAGCCTTTACGTCTTCACTGTAATCCAGCACCGCCATCACCTCCCACACCCCCCTCCAGCTCCACCACCACTATGCTCACTCCACTCCACACACAAATCTATGATTAGCTGAGCTGTCGTGCCATCTGACTGGTCAGACACAGCCCGGTGGAGAAGAGGGTCACCCAATAGCAGAGCAGGGAAGCTAAGATTACATGCTTATCACTGTGAGATATATCGCCAGTTCAGAAACTTTTTTTTTCCAAGCACTAACCCAATTAGGCCACTGATTGGCCAATTAACTTCGCGAGATTGTGCTCGCAGCCTGCCCTGAAATTAGATTAGTGTTTAGAATAAATTTATGACAAGGTAAAATGCTGTATGAACATGGGAAGGGAAGGGAAGGGAAGGGGGGAACAGCAGCATGAAATTGAAGGAACATTAACTAACTTTAGGGGTGATGCCTTACTTCCCAGTTCTTGAAATGTTTTATTTAACCTTTGGTCGGTCCTCAGCTGCCTCCTCATTAGATGAGTTGTTGTCCTCAGCTGACTCTCTCTCTCTCCGTCTCTGATTTCCCAGCCCATGCGTCCGCTGAAAGCCACAGCCACAACCTCCCAGCCCGTGCTGACCATACAGCAGGTAGAGACCATCTTCTACAAAATCCAGGACATCTTTGAGATCCACAAGGAGTTCTACGACGCTCTCTTACCCAACATCCAGCAGTGGGACGAGAAGGTCACCGTGGGACATTTGTTCCAGAAGCTGGTGAGTCTGATGAGCCCAAAAATCAGTGTATGGATCTTCTTTGTAAAGCTCCGTTCCGAGTTGACAACAAGAGCCTCAAGATCGGTTTCCAGGGGTGATTGCATTATTCCCATGCAACACTCCTCATTTGCCTTTTCATGGACAGACATCAAAGAATGGAACAAGCTGCCTGAAACCCTGAAAAGCAGAATAAACTTTTTAAATTTCTCTTATAATTTAAAACAATGGCTACTGGATAACCAAAGTTGCCTGCACTCTTAAAAGCTGGGCACTTGTTACTCAGTTAGTCTCTTAAAAATGTATCTTAGTACCTCTTAATGCATTTAATCTATGGAATTATTTTAAAATCTTTTGAAATAGGAACTTGGGAATTTTAAAATGTTTTTCTTATTTTGTGTCATGTATGAATTAGCTTTTCTTTCCATTGACCATACAGGATAGGGTTAGGGTTTCTCAATTGCATTGCACTTGACTTTGTCTTTTCTATGTGTCAGGCTTTCCCTTGTATAGCAGTTTGTGGTCTGTGTGTTCTGTGTATTTTTTATATATTTTATATATTTTTATGTTGGGACTGCAGATGGAAATTAGCTGTGAGCTATATCTGACGCAACTATCTCTTCATTTAAATGATTAATGTCATTGCACAGACTTTCTCATCTCCATCGTTTGCAGGGTGAATGCAGTGTAGGTTTACTGTGAAAGAGGAATTGTCTTCTTGCCGAGTCACCTTTCTAAATGGGAGTGTGTGTGCTGGGGGCAAATGTCAGACTAAAGATCAGGGGATAATTGGAAGTGGTTTGACCAATTTGGGACAAAAGTCACGCCATTATAAAAGTGCAAATTTTTTTTTGGGTCAACAGCCAGGGTCAGGGTTAGAGAGGCCGTTCTTAGCATTACAGTTAAAGTTATTCTCCAGGAAATAAATACAAATTCCCCGAAGGTTATGTATGGTAACATCTGAGTGTTGTGCCCCTTTGTACAGTGCATTAGCAGAAATGTTGCACCCATCCTATTTGCACCAGATTATACTCCTTTAACGGAGTCTTAATACATAATGTAAGAGCATCATTGTGGTGTGTGGATGTGTCTGTGTAAAGGCGTCTTAACGTGAGTCCTCCCTCTACTGTATGTCGGGTCATTACAGCTATCAGCTTTGCAGAGAGGATGAAGTAATTTGAACAGCCCTCTTAGCGCTTAATGTCCTCTAAGAGCATGTGCATATACTGTACAGTGTGTATGTTAGTTTGACATGCTGCAGACAAGCTGATGCAACGTGGTGTAACAGAGACTTTAACTGATATAAGAAGCTGAAAAAATACATTTCAGGCAGAAATTCTATATTATATTACATTACATTACATTACATTATATTATATTATACATTTTATGAGCTTGTTTCATTTTAGTGTGTAAATCAAAAGGCAATGGTCAGTAAAAAAATGTTAATTTCTGTGTCCAAGTCGAGTTTCCCCTGGTGTTGTCAGCAGCAGTTTGGCTGGTGTGATAAGGGCAAATAGACCCTGGCACACTGTGTCCTGTTAGTTCACCCTGAGAACGTCCCACTGTGGGCAGGCACTAACAGAATATTATGGTTTATAATTTTCCTGGACTGGAAACTAGACAGAAAAACAAACACCCTCTATTCAGTGGTAGAGGGAGGGGAGGGGGCTCCAGCTCCACCTGACGGCAACAGGGCTTCGCTCTATAAGCCGAGAGCCTCAGGATACCACAGAGCGTACAAACAGATCAAAATAATGATTATTTATTATGCAGAGCAGCACTTCGTGTAGGCTGTTGACATGGTGCATTCACATCCTCTTCTCTTCCAAGTTACTGTGCCAGTTATTTCCTCTTTATGTATTTTTATGTTGCTGGATTTTTAAAGAAAAATAACTTGTTATTACTTTCTATCACATTGTTTTACAGCAGTGTGTGTGTGTGTAAACTATAGCGGAAATCGTCTGGACAGGTGTAGTGTCAAATGATTTTTAAAGGACAGAAGGAGAATAGAGAACTTATCTGTGAAGATAAAGGAGCAGATAAAGGTGAATTTCTGAATAAGTCATTTAATATGTTCCGCATTTAGTTGACGCCATTTTTTTGCAGCCTAAAAGATGTGATTTATTCTTGCAAATGAGCTGTGAATGAATCAGATGTCCCATTATGAGAGATCCTGTCACAGTTTGCCAAGCCATGAGCACACTGTTGTTTTGACCAGAGGACGAGAGTAAAATGTCAATGCCAGCTCAGACAAATCAACACCTCACAACTACGACTTTGGCGTCTATTTTAGTCGGTTCAAAAAGAGTAGTAATTGTCTAAAACATCTCTTTCTCTGTTTGGCCAGTGATTCAGCGCTTGTGTAGTCTGCGGGGCTGGCAGGGTTTTAATTCAGAACCGGATGTGGGTTTTCATTGTGACTGATTAAAGATGGAGAGAAACAGAAACATCCTTTCCAAAAGTGGAACAACATAACAGTAGGTCTGACGTTATCGTGGACTTAACAGGTGACGACCACTTGTTTCAGGATGAAACAAAGGTGTCCTGTTGTTTGTCACGGTTTGCAGCCTGTTGGCTTTACAAATATATAGGGACCTGATTTGCATGTCTGTGTTCTGTTTGTTGACATCTTTCACTCTTGGTTTCACAGAGAGTTTCACTTGTCATTTGACGGATGACAGTAAGTCAGACAAGTATTTCTATTATTTTTAGTAATGACCTGCTATAAACGAATGGTGGCTTCCACTTTATTATAACCAAGAACAATGTTAACCCACAATATCTATTTAGGTTTTCACACAATAAACCCTGCATGAACAGTGTAGTGTTATACATCAAGACAGATATATTGAGGATGTTTGAGAGTCCCTATGGAAATTCAGCAGTGGGTTTTTGACCTATCAGCAGTAGGTATCAGGATTTAATGACTTAATGAAAGATTCGAGTAAACATTCGGAGGCGAAAATGTGTCAGCAACTCTTGGAGGTTGATTAGCAATCCACAACAGAGCGTATGTTCAGTAGCAGAAAGAATGAGCAGGGATCTCATGTGTAAATATGATTCTTTTAGTGGTTTAACTCCTTCCTCCTAAGCCCCTCCTCCTCCTCCTCCTCCTCCTCCTCCTCCTCCTCCTCCTTCGCGGGGACCCCAGGAGTTACACCACCAAGCGACACCTATTAGTGTAGTCATCAGCTCCCATCTGCGCCGCGTGTATGTGCGTACATGAGCGTGTCATGTGGCAGCTAAACATTTAGTCAGAGTGACAGTGCGAGGGTACAGATGGCAGTGTAATTAGCTCCTCTGCTCCCCACTGCTCCGCGTCAGCAGCATGGAGGAGGAGGAAGCTGGAGCCGAGCAGCGGGGCAGGGCTACAAAAGGCGCGCAGACAGACACATTGATAAAAGCCGGCCACCAGTTCCAACTTTTCTCACCTTTTTCAGTCAAGAGACGGGCTCAGCTGCCTCCTGCGGCGGCCAGGACTGCACCAAATTATACAAGTTCCCTGGAGACATGAAGTGAGAGGGGCTTAATCTAGGAGGAGGAGGAGGAGGAGTCATTCTAAGGAGGATTTTAAATAAATAAACACATTTCATTTGTGAACACGCCTCCATCTATATGTCTGTATTATTGTGGGTAAGTGGATTACTGCTTCCCCATCTTTACCTCTGCCAGGAAACTCAGTCACGGAGGACAGAGCTGATTGACTCTGGTTATCCCCTGACCTCAGCTTTAGCAGCACGAGGTTGACATGATTTCATCTAAGTCCATCATCAGGGCAAAAATTGAATTTGTCCCATACATTGGTTTATGCCCGAGTGAATGTAAAGCTCATGACATTCGCAGCTCAGTTGTGAGCATTTAGCACTGCTGTGCACAGATACAGCCTCACAGAAATGTTAGAGTGTCTCTAGACTCTTAGTTGTGTTCATTATTGTCCTGCTGCTCAGTCTTGTCACTGGGATATTGTATTTTATTCACTATAAAGTTGTGCTGAAGCGATATCTCAACGTGGGCAATTTCATTCACCACACTTTGGGAGAAGATTATCTCACCCCGAGATTTGGATTCATGTCCAAATGATGCTGCCGAGTGCTGAGATTCCAGTCGTTGCATCATTTGAGAGTGTTTATTGCAGTGAAATCGTTTTGTTTTGATTATACTCTGCAGTCGCTGGGCATGTGCGCGGCGCCAAGAGAGAGAGGGGGGAAATAACAGAATGATGCACCTCCAGTGTATTGGTGCTGCGACGGCAGTCAACCAAGCAATATCTAGATACTGCTACATAACTGCTCGGTTATCATCCTGCTGAAGTCAAACTTCTGCCTAAACGTTTCATTGCTGTGTTTTTGGAACCATATAAACTGTGTGATAACAGAGCAGATGGTCTATTCTCTAAAATAAATCCAAAGCAGAACTCAGACTACGTATTATACGCTGCAGTCAGAGCTGTATGAAAAAGATATTATTAGTTGAAACATAATTCAACATGTCAGACAGGCATTTTCATGTAGAAAGTCTGTTTCTAGTCGTCGTTTCTCCCACCCACCACTTTGACCTGAGATCTTGTTGTTCAGATTATTGTAGGCTCTATGTTTGGAGCATCGTGTCTGTGACGGACGGAGCTGGAGGGGTTTCATACCGGTCACAGCTCGTCCAAGCAGCATGATGGACTGATGAAAGACCGTGATCACGTCATTCTGCTGGGTTTTGTACTTTCCAGTCGAGCTGCCAACTCAAAAAACGTCTATCTTTGGAAATATAGTGATTGCACGTAGTGGTTTCTCTCCTCCATCCAAGGTTTTGGTTTGACATATTCAAGTCAGCAGTTATGATGAGGTTATGAACGGATGCTTGACGCTTGTTTGTCTGACCCCTTGTCTATTTAAGTCATTCTGGCTAAACGTTTGTGGCTGAATCATGTTAACTAAGACGACTCTATGATAGAATAGCTGTTAGCTGTTTTACTTCCTCTGTCATCTATTCTTACTAAAAAACACTTTGATCTATAACATCTTTTAAATATCACATGAGGCTGGATGATTCCTCCACAGCTCCTTCTCTTGAGGCCAGCGCTGAGAGGAAGTAGAAAGGAGAGAAAATAAAAACACTGAAGGAGGAGAGGGATTTAAGAACAAAAGTAACAAGTCTTACCCATTCACTCTATTCAGCTGAATCTAATTTCATTGCTTTAATAGGATGCATTCAGCTCTTCAGCCCAGCTATTCAAGCATAGCTGTAGCAGGATGCATATTCATGCACTGCTGGTCTGCAGCTTGTGTTACAATGCACATACAGTGCTGCAGAGAGGGGCTGTTAATCAAAGGGAAGAGAAAAGGGAAAGTGACTCAGTTTCAATCAGGCGGACTGCACAGAGCCACCAGTGGAGTGGCATCATGGGAATGTGATTAGCTTTTGTTCACTGACAATGCTGTGCTACGTGTGTAACTCTGTGTGTGTGTATGTGGGGGTGTATGTCGAGAGAGCAAAGGGGAGGTTGCAGCACTTCTTTCAACTATCCACTTAAAAAGTACGATGGGAATTAAATCGAATCAGCCTACAGTACCAGAGCTCTATATGAATTTCAATGCAGTCGTGTGACATGCTGCGGTATGGAACTGCTAATTGAAGGTGACTCCATGTTGTTCACATCCATCAAATAACTTAAGATCAAATAGAAACGACTGGTCCTCCGTCTTTCCCTCACCCCTGCTCTTCTCTCCTGCACATTTATGTCATGTAATTAATGTAATGTTAGGTCTTCTTCCTAATATTTTCTTTTATTTATTTCTCTATTTGTATGATTGCTACTGATTTATTGTTTATCACTGTGTCTTATTACCTTTTGATCATTTGTTTGATTAATATTGTTTTTAATTGTTTGATGTTGTCTTCTTTAAAGTACCTCGAGATGCACTTTTTGTATGAAAGGCGCTATATAAATAAGATTATTATTATATTATTGTTATTTCTTTTCTCTTATCTAACATAGTTTTGTGTTTTGTTGTGTCGCTGTAAATTTTTCTCGACGCCATTGTACATGAGCACTCCTCCTCAATGGTCTTTCAAGGTAAAATAAAGGTATATATATATATTTGTATAATGTCCTTAATGTCTTCTGTCTCTTTTCATGTGATCCAGGCCAGCCAGCTGGGCGTGTACAAGGCCTTTGTGGACAACTACAAAGTGGCGCTAGAGACGGCAGAGAAATGCAGCCAAGCCAACATCCAGTTCCAGAAGATATCTGAGGTAAGATCATGAATGATGAGATGATGATGAAGAGGAGAACATGACTGAACAGTAGGGGTGTACTGTAGTATTCAGCAGAATCAGTGATGCTTTGGGAACGATCATTGTTTTAGTCACTGGTATAATTACCACAAACACGTCGGCAGCTGGGGATGTTGCCATTTCTGTTTGTTGCGTAAGATTTTGTTGCTCTCTGTCACAAATACTTGCTGAGAGAAAAGGGACAAAAGAGAGAAGAATCAGCCACTGTTTTTCAGATTGTTCTAACAGAATAGTCAATTCGTTAGATAAAAGACCCACTACCCCCCCGCCGACTGGTCTCAAGTGTCGCGTTAATCCCCTACAGTAAAGTGGAGAAGAAAAACAAACGCACATGTAAAAGGGAAGAAAGACGCGTCTGAACATCCTCTTTTCACCAGGAAGCGACTGTCTGTGGGAAATATCTTGTTTTGAGGAACACTACTTTAGAATACAATTGGTTAGAGTTATTAAAGATTGGACAACATTAAGTCACCTTCACATCCACACATAGTCACAACGAGGTGGATCAAACTAATATCAATACCAAAATACTGCAGAACTTTGCGGTAGTTTTATAGAAAAACGAAAAAAGCAGAAGCAAAAAGATTTATGATGGTGATAATAAAAATCATATAGGAATCTCTGAATATTTGAAATTATATTACCGTAGTGTAGTAGCCTATATTACTGAAGTTTGCACTGTCCAGGCTCCATCAGCTGTCTCAGCCTGCTGCACTTACCCAATACTTTTTCATTAGTTCTGCCAGCTTCTTCAGCCGGGCGAGTGCAGAGCAGTGTGTGTGTGGTAGGGAGCGTTGTTGTGTGTACTAATGAATCAAATTGATCGTTCTTCTCTCCTTTCAGAACCTCAAAGTAAAAGGTCCTAAAGACTCCAAAGATTGTACCACAACTATCTCAATGGAGGGTAAGTTTTTGTGTTTGTTTGTGTGTGTGTGTGTGAATGTGAATGTGAATGTGAATGTGAATGTGAATGTCGGTCCGTCTCGGCTGTCTTGCTGCTTTAAGACTTCAGTCCTGCCTCCCTTTCTACTTGTGTATGCAGTGGCGGGCTTTGGGAGGCAAACTGGCGCATGTGTGAGCATACACACACACTTTTGCTCTCTCTCTCTCTCTCTCTCTCTCTCTCTCTCTCTCTCTCTCTCTCTCTCCCCCTCTCTCCTCCTCTGTCCGTCTCTGCCTGAGAAAGGAGGCAGTGAGCAGGAGAACAGAGAGGGGAGAGGAGGAGAAGAGGGATATGGAGGTGCTTCTGGTCCTCAGACTGTGTTGTAACTGCACATACGGTAACGACTGCATGATACCAGCTGCTGCCGCCGTTCGCTCCGTGCAACTTGATTGTCGTTAGATGATGATGATGATGATGATGATGATGATGGTTAACGTCAGGAATTCTGTGTTTGCTGCAAAGTTCATACGGTCGGTTATCGATAAGATGTCAGATATTGATTAGATGTACTGGCATGTCTAAGTGATGTTGGAGCTTTATGCACTGATGCTCATTCTCTAGTGCTGCTGTCTGCTCACTGCTGATGTCTGACCGTTGTCTGTTGCTATACATTTATGTGCTATTATATCGAAACCACGTGAACGCAGTGATAAAATTAGTTTCTTTTGACACGTCAGAGCTTTTGTGCGGTTGCTCCTCTGGATTATGTTGCTCACAGACTCCAGCAGTTCATGTCTCTTATTCTACAGAATATATATAGTAACAGGACAAGCATCTTCTATCCGTGTGTGTTTGTTTAAAAGTGAGTGCAAGCTCTGGGCTGCTCCACCTCATCATCACCTGAGGATCGGAACAAGTCTGATCTGTGGGTGATTGTACAGCACATGCCTCCGCTCTGCCGGCATCTTAACCCAACTAAACCAGACCAGAGGGTATCCTCCTCCTGTGTGCTGCAAGGGATAAAAGGAAATTATAGGCTGTACAAATTACGCAATGATAAGGAAACATGATGAGCGAATGGTGCGGCTTTGTTAGGCTGAGGGAGCCCGTGTGTGTGCGTGTTGATGTGTGTGTGTCAGGTTCCAGCAGCATGTACCTGTGAAGTGTCTGTTAATTTATGAATCGTAAATGAGGAAGACTCAAGACATGGTACTTGTTTTAATTCCCATTCTTCTCTCATTCTTCACCCCTGACACTGCACTGCTATTATCCCAGATGACTATTACTGTATGGTTTGTTTGCTTTACTGTGTTAGTTAAGTAGCATGAAACTAGTTCCATAATCCCTCAATAACCAGCACCCGGGGCATTTGCTTTGATTACTGTTTGCATTGCAGTTCCTTAATTACCTGACGAGGCAGTTGAGGGATTTCTCTACCTCAGCTCTGATTTTACCCCTTCTTCTCTCTATTCACTCCTTATTTCTTTTATCATGTTTTCTAGCTTTCTGTAGACTTGTCTTTCTTCCCCCGCGCTCATCCCTCCATCCTTTCTGCCTTTACCAAAAAATGTAACTGGACCACAGCCAAAAGAGCTGACGTGTGCTTTTGTGTATTTTCCCTCTATTGAAATAAATCAATCTGTCAGGGTTGTTTTACATATAATAAAGCTTTGCTGTTTCATCTGCCCGACACCCCCTAATGAATGCACGTAAATAGCAGCAACACAAGTACTAAATCAAACGAGCATCTGACACTCTGTTTTACATGTAAATTGGGACTTGCTCCACTCTGCTGCCATTTACTCTCTTTTCCTTAATCCTCACATGCCCTCTCCCAGTCTGTCACTCTGTGTCGCCTTTATTTTCCCTCTCCTATCGGTCTCGGTCTGCCCTCCTCATCCTCCTTCAAGGATCACGGCTGGCATCTGTAGCCGAACGTCTTGGCAGTTAGTGAGCGTCGAAAGCTGGCAGGGGCCCGCGTCCTAGCTGTAGACCCCGAGCAGTGTGTGTGTGTGTGTGTGTGTGTTGCGCTCATTCAAAGGCTTCGCCCACATGGCCTATCCCCTCGTTAGCAAAGATGAACTATCAGGCCGCGAGCCAAAGTCATCAAGGCGACCTTGAGAAGTGGACCAATCAAAGGGAACCTCGCTGTGACGGGGTCATCGACTTCCAATAATCCTCCTCCTCTCTCTGTCTTCTCATGCTCTCTTCTTTTGACTTTGACTGAACTTTGCTCCTTGTTTGTAAAATGCACATATATATAAATTATGCAGCCCGCAAATCATCACACATTTATCTTACATTGGTTTAGTTAGCAGACACATTTTCTTGCACATTTTATCAGGATAGGATGTTTCCACAGAGCATAAAGTATTCTGATTAATCATATCTCTGAATATTTAATTATGATCATGTACAGTGGAAAAATAGGAAGAGAAAAAAGTGAAATTTATGATGTGACGGGCTGAAATGTCCTAACAACTATTACATGGGTTGCAATGAAGACAAGCATGGCTCAATAAAAGAAATTCTCATCAATAGAAACAGTGCAACAATATTTCAGACCATAGATCATACAGTATATGCCCTCTGCTCACAGCTGACATGTTCACACCTTATAGAATATATACTGTGCTGACATCTGATGCTTCTTTTGTACCCAAAGTCACCAACTTTCCTAATGTGCAGTACCTCTATGTGAGGTGATTATAAAACTGCACACACGCGCACACAATTAAATGGTGTTCAGTGCCCCTGCAGTCAGTGCAGGACCTGTAGTAAATCCTCCAGGAGGTAGCGGTATTAGTTCACTGAGCCAAGACCATTGATGGAGGGCGCATTATTAATGACCGGAGGGTGGAGAAACTTCAAAGTGCATCAGCAAAAGGCCTTCTCTTACATTCTCTTTGGTCTCATAGTCACGGAGCATGTATGTACATATGTATATATGAGTGTGTACGGAGTGTGCAAAGTTCAATATGACGAGCTCTATTAGTCCATCTGAACAGAGGCTCCCTGTAGGTTTCTGCTCTCGCCCTTTCATTCCTTCTACTTGATGAAGAAGAAAGGAGAATTGGACACTTAAAAGTGAGAGTGCAAAGGGAGCGAAGAAAAGAGAGATACAATTACCAGCTCGCAACTGAGGGGAGCGATGTTTAATAGTTCAAACGGATAAGTGTGACAGTGGAGGGGAAGTGTTGTGGTGTTTCTACCTGAACAGAGCGAGCGCTGGGTGTCTGGCCTCGACCGGTGCTAGTGCATACCGAGGGCACGTCGCTTCTCTCCGTTCCTGCTGGCAAACCTCTCCTCTGCCCTTCGCTTTGAAAAGCAGTTGCGTTAAAGCTGCAATTTCCACTATAATAAATGGAGATTAGCTTGATCACTGGGTGGAACATCGTCAGCTGCTTTCTAATTCTGTATGCCCTGTGTGTCCTTACTTCATTTCTCTTTGAGTATATGTGCAGGCCGATGCTATCAGACTTTTTTCCTCTGAACTCAGTGCCTCCCGACAATAGTTGCTTATTATTTTGAGACCTTGAGACGTTTTTGGCATTTCATTACACACAACTGTTGGTTCTGACAGAAGAAATCCAGAATAAACGCCCTTCACCCCCTCATCTTATCTTTACATCCATATCTGTGTCTGCTTATTTGTTTCCACCTGGGGGTCCTGCCATCCAGCTCCGTCTATCTCTCCTCTGTCAATTTTTTTTTTTTTTTTTTTTTCAATTTTCTCCCATCTTTTCCTCTGTCCTATCTCTGTGGGAGTTTCTCACCTCGAGCTGTCATATATGTCAGACCTGCTGCTGTTCACACTCCCTCAATAGCAAAGCCATCCCAGGGGAAACCAGCCAAGTGTGGTGGTGCAGATTTAAACTGTGACTTAGACATAGGAGCGGTGGTGTGTAGGTGTGTGTCTATCTTGTAGCACGTTTTATAAGTACATGCACAGATTAGTGCTGTGTATGTTGGTATTCGTGTGTGTCTCTCTTCAAGTGTGCTGAGCCGGCAGGTTGTAGTTTACCTAGTAGCAGCGTAAAGGTGCCGTTGAAGCAAACTGTTTGGGAACCAATAGGAGGCTGAAGCATCAGCCCTGAGGATGGACTGCATGTTAAGCAGCCTGACTATACTGTCCTCTGTTTCTCTGTGTGTGGGGGTGTGTGTGTGTGTGTGTCCATCCCTTTACTGTGCAGCAACAAACCGCTGCATCCCACTACCTCCAGTCTACACAACATCATGGAAAATGTCAATTCATTTGCAAAGGGAGGTCAAAGGTCATGGTCGGCTGCATGTTGTGCAACAATTCAGTGGTGCAGATGCCAGATGCTGTCATAAAATTGAATGTCAGCCTAAGATACAGCATCAATCAGACTACAGGTGTTGTATTTAACTCGGTCTTAGCTGAGCATTAGTACCATGACCTCCTGTGTGTTTGTGTGTGTGTGTGTGTGTGTGTCGGTGCATATGTGTGTGTGGGCAACACTGACTCAGAGTCCTGCTCTTTTTCTCCCCGCAGCTCTCCTTTACAAGCCAATTGACCGTGTCACCAGAAGCACCCTGGTCCTTCATGTGAGTAATACAGCTTTTAAAGGAGTGTTTCACGCAGACCACCAAAACCACATCTAAAGAGGTCGATGTCTGTAGGAAGTTTGGTGACAGGACTCTTTAACTGCATCGAACACACACTCTCACCAGAGTGAACAGGCTGTAAAAAAAGGAAGCGTTCATTCTGACAGACACAACTCTCAATAACAGCTCTCATGCATCTCAAATCTTAAAGCAGATATCAGTGGAATGTTTTTGTTAATATAAGTCCTAAATAGTCCTATTTTCCGTCAGCAATCACTTACATGAAGTATTTCAGCCTAAACACGAGTCTCTCCGTCACTCTGCTCTGCTGTAACCCGAGGAGAAAATTTTCCTTGTGGGATACAAGTGTTATCCAATGAGGAGAGAGAACGGCATGAAGGGCTGTGTGTGCAGCCAAGGGATGCGCGTGAATGTGGTGACGTAGCACGAGGACCAATTGATGCCTGACAAGGGCGGGGGCTGCTAACTCATGGTGCGTTCAAAGAAACTCGTACTTTGTGTTTTTCCTTCCTGTGAAGTCATACCAGTTCGATCTGGTACGAGTTCACGGGTCGGAAGTTACGAGTGGCCGTTATAGGGAACTTTCACAGACAACAGGATGGTAAAAACACGAGCTACGGGTTACCTGGAACGCTACCAAGTCGTAGTTGTGACTTGAAGCTGTAACTTACGGTTTCAAAAGCCTGCCTTGAACGCAGCATTAGCCGAAACGGCCGTGAAGCTGATATCTGCTTTAATTAGCAGCTCCACACAGCCAATTGAAGAATCAAAACCTGCTTCATGTTATTTATTGCAGTGTCCTTCAGTTTAAATAAGCCTATCTCTTTCGCATAATTAATAATAAAATGGAAACTGCCTATCAAGCCAGCAGAGATGCCTAGGTTAGGTTTCAGGGGTGAATTGCATGAATATGTTTGCATAAAGCTGTCAGAGAAACAACATGGCCAGTGAATCCAAGACCAGTGTGTGTGTGTGTGTGTGTGTTTCTACAAAGGCCATGTTCCTGTCATTCATGTAAACACAGAGACAGAGAAAAAAAAATATCCGTCTTTATTTTGGAATGAATCAGAATCTCAAGCTTCCGCCCTGATCATCACCCTGCTACACTGATGAAAGCAGCTTCCACAAAAGCAAGGAAATTAGATTTCCAGAGATTACTGCAGTTTTCAATGTTTTGATGGATTTTTTAACAAGTGTCAGTGCATGCAATTATTAGAAAGTAAGAATGCATTTCTAATGAGATATTGGATAAGGTAAAAAAAAAAAAAATCCTTTAACACACAATAAATATTATAATTACTTATTTGCCTTCACAGGATAAGTAGGTGTCATAGCACAGACTCTGAACGGTGTGCACTGTCTCTGTAATCTTACTTTTTTTTTTGTGTGTGTGTGTGTTTTGTTTCTGTGTCTCAGGACTTGCTAAAACACACTCCCAAGGATCACCCAGACTTTCCCCTCCTGCAGGATGCTCTGCGGATATCTCAGAACTTCCTCTCCTCTATCAACGAGGAGATTGACCCTCGCAGGACAGCTGTCACTACACCTAAAGGAGAGGTGTGTGTGTGTGAATTATTTGTGTGTGAACAGTGTTGCATCACATCATCTTCTCCATGTGCGAATGAGCTCATGGCTCATAAGTGACTATCTACTAATTACTAAAGATTGCCCAAACACTGTCATGAATATGATAGAAGTTGTTGCCTTTGTTGTCTTTTCCTCATTACTCTTCAGTTTTTCCTGTTTTTGTCTGACACAGCAAAAGAATCTGAGGCTAATGAATGAATAATTCACTTTGAAGTCAGGTGCTATGTTGCTATGGGTGCAAGCAGTAGCTGACCCTGGCTATAGGAGCAAGCTCCATCCACAGAAACACAGCCAATGTTGATACTCTCTGTTCTCCCTTTGACTGAGGTCTGTCCAAACTAGTCTGCCTGTGGTCTATGGATATCCTCATTCATCCAGGCCATCGTTATCTCTGGGCAACAAATTGAATCAAAGGCAACTGGACTGGTATTTGTCAAGGAAGATGTTTTGCCTCTTATCCAAGGGGCTTCATCAGTTCGCAACGCATCGGTCTGACTTGTACTCAAAACTTCTTCCTAGACAAATTGCCTTCGATTCAATTTGTTGGCCAGAGGTAGTCCGTCTGTCAGTTCTTAATTTTTTTCAGAAATATTGTCTCATGATTTTCTGTGAATTTTAAGACTTGGCATTTAATGAAGATCAGAACACATGAAGCAAATGAAATATGTCTAAATCTGAATTAAGTTAAATAATTCCTTCTGTTTACACCATCACCTCTTTGGGTCCGATATGCAGACGATACCCAACTCTACCCGTCATTTGCACCACGTGATGCCGCTGTCTCAGTGCAGAGCTGTTGTCAGTCTGAACTAATCGTGGCCAGTCAATCCCTCCATCCCAATATTGACAAAAAATCACCTCTTTATCACTCAGGGGTAGCCAAGGTCACAAGAAGCTTGATTATCATCTTTTTTCCTGACCGACTTTCCTCCATGTCATGGTTGTGTTGTGATGTTTTGCTATACACAACATAAGAAATGTCAAACCTTACTGACTCAACAGTCAGTCCAGCTCTTAGTTTAAAATGCATTGATTCTTTTTCTCACTTGTTACCATTCTTTTGTTGCCAAATCTCGACACTGTTTCATCATTGTATTTTCTGCAATGTATTTGCGTTTTCTCAGGCTCGTCAGCTGGTGAAGGACGGTTTCCTGGTGGAGGTGTCAGAAAGCTCCAGGAAGCTACGGCATGTATTCCTCTTCACTGATCTCCTGCTCTGTGCCAAGATGAAGAAGACAGCTGTGGGGTGAGTCCACTTGACTGTTTCCCTCTCAAAACAATTACCTATGTGCATTAACCACAAAGGTAATGACTGCATAACTTTAAATCTCTACCCTTAGTATTACCTGTATCCTCTGCCATTCAATCCTCACATCATCCAACGACAGGCAGTGAAATAGAAAAATAAAAGCAGGGGTGAAAGTAAGCCGGTACGGTCCGGTACTGCGTACCACTAAAAGATTCAGAGGCGGTACGCAGTACCAGGAAGATCATGAGAGAGATTAAAAAAATAAAATAAAATAAAAAGTAAAAAATGTAATAAATCTAATTTCACATGAATTCCCTGTGGTTTGAAATGATTTCTGTGAAATTTTCTCGGTTATTATTATAACACATAGTGTTACGAGATCCCGACCCGATCAAAGACAGAGACATGATCTACTTTCTGTGCGCAGCAGCGCTCTGCCCTGGGACGTCAGCGCCACCTGCAGCAGCTGCAGTGTGCAGCTGTGCACCGCGGAACGCGCGCCGCTCGCTCACTGCTGCTGATTGAAGACTGAACCTTTTTTTCCGGTACCGTGAAACTTTGCCCTCAGCGCGTCGTGGCGACTGGCGAGTCCTGTCGGGACCGACGCGGACGTTACACGCGGGCCAGAGCACGCGCTGGGTCTCGGTGCAGCTACAGTCGAGCTCGCGGTCTGTTTAAATGTGAACGCGGCTCCAGCTGCTCGGTGTGCGCCACAGCGGTGGTCCGCGTTTAGACCATAGTAGGCTACATCCATGATAGTTTGAAGCAGAGAAAAAACAAACGTGTGTAAAAACAAAACGGAGCTGAAAAATGAAACAATGAGTCAGTTTTGCACCAGTCTGTGGAAACAGCCTAAAAGTGAATGAGTGACAGCAACAGTTGTATCATTGAACTACTGCAGATAAAAGTAATGACTACATGACTTTCCGTTTGTGTTGGGGCATATTTACCTTTTTAACTCTGTTTTTACTTCATTGTTAAACCACAGTAGGCTAGAGCTTAAATACAAGTTTGATGAGAAACAGTTATTTATTTATTAATTAAATAAAGTAGCCAATTTAGAGCACATGTTTTTTTCTTCTAATTAAATCGTGGTATTGTATAAGTATCGAGAATCGTGGAAATTTACTAGTATTGGTATCGATATATAAGAAAGCTCCAGCCTCGATGGCGAGACCACAGGCTGTTTGCAGGCTAGGATATGTTCTTTTTTATTTATTATGGGGATCAATAGGCTACCTGACATTGTCCTGGGCCAGTGGTTAGAATGGTGGGGCCAGCGATCTTCAAAATTTCCTTTATTGTCTACCCCTGACCCAGCCTTCGAAACGTGTACCACGTTTAACGTTTGTTGCAAAATGTCCCAATTAAAATCAGTAATAATAATAATAATGCAGAGAAAAATTACTTTTGGTAATAGTACCGGCAAGAATTTAAAACTACTTTCACCCCTGAATAAAAGTGACAAGATCTTGTGTCTTTCTGATCCTGGCTGTGTGGCGCAGAGATGGGGAGATAGTGTTCTTCAGAGAGATGTGTCTGTACAGGGAGACAGTGTGTTTCAGCAAACAGTATCTTGGGGGTGGGGGGAGTACAGAGAGGTGACAAACAGGGCGGCTGCCTCCGTGTGTGAAGCCAGAACACTTTACAATCTTCTTGACACTTGTCCATAGATTATCTGTCACATTTACAGGATTGTGTGTCACTCACTCGGTCAGTGTGGCGGTGGCTGTTAGTCTAATTGGATCTTTTTTTGGGTTGACATTCATCTGTGTCGTCTGCAGCCTTCCTGCACTCGGAGGAGCACGCAATATTGTGATAATTACCAGACCTATAAACCTACACTACGTATTATGGCCTGTTGTTTTATCTCAGCTACCTGCTTACCAGCTACACACACACAGATACACAGTTAAGATAAATCAAACATCCATAAACTCTATCACCTTGGGTTAAGTCACTGGGGATCATTAATCCCATTGAATCCTGTGATTATCTCTGTTCTTTTATTATGGGATTAGTCATATTTACATTGGCTCTTCAGGCACGTCTTCATCCCTCAAAGCCTTTACATATATTTAACCCCTGCCATAGGTACTTACGGATGAGATGATGAATTGCTTTTCAGCTGAGTCAAGAATCGATCCATGCTAGCTTCAACCTTTTGTTTGTGTATCTGTGTGCAGTTGCTACAAAGCTGCATTCAGGTGTGACTGGAACACAAATTAATGGGTGAGATTTAGAAAAAAGAAAAAAGAAAAAAAAAAGACCAAGGAACTAGGAGACACAAAGGGTTTGACAATCAGAGGCCAAAACAAGTAAGACAAAAGGAGAAGTCTATACAGTATGAGAGCTGGGTTAAGTGGGTTAGGTTAGGGGGTTATGTCATGACACACAGTGAACTTTGAATAGGACAGCAGCACTACACATACAACTAATTCAATCAAAGCCATGTACTGAGTTGTCCTACTTGTGGCTGAACAGAGGTGAACAATCTGAGCTGAAATAATCTCCAGTTAGACTCTCTTAAACTGAAATCCAGACTACTTTTGTGTTATATTCTGTAAAAACATGTTTTTAGTGTAAAATCCCGACCTGCAAAGTAACTGCATATAATTGATGTGCACTACAATTATTCCAGTTGAATGTAAAAGAGTTAAACTATTGAGTTAAATAAAATAAAAAAGTCAAATAGAGTTAGAGTACCTGAATACATGTACTGGTACATGTACCACCTAGGCTATGAGTCTGAGGTTTTGTGGCTACATGAATAGGCAGAAAGTGAATCATTATTTTTGACGTGTGACGTGTTCCACAAAAAATAGCTCTGAAGTCAAACAAGCACATTTGTTTATTAGAATTGATTAGAACATTTCATAAGTACATGTTTGGGTATGATGTGACTTTTCCTCAGTGTAATGTGTGTTGCTGTCTGGGTGTTGCCAGATGATTCATGTTCATGTTTTTCAAATTGAATGATATTTATTTATTGAATAATTCAATGTAAAATTGACCTCATTCCTTTTCCCTACATCCTCCCATCTCTATCTTTTCGACCATCTGCAGCCGTCACCAGCAGTACGAGTGCAAGTGGTACATCCCTCTGGCAGACTTGACTTTCCAGACCCTGGATGACTCCGACTCTTGCCCCAGCATCCAAGTCCTGCCTGAGCACGAGCTGGAGGAGATGAAGATCAAGATCTCAGTCTTAAAGAATGAGATACAGAAAGAGAAGGTAATCCTCCCAGCTCCTAAATCCTGCTATTGGCATCTCGAGTCAAATCCAATGTATTCCATGGCTTAGAGTGGCTTAGTCAGAAAGGGTGGGTTAAACACTGAGACCAGGGACTGAAACCACTTTAAATCTGTATTAATGCAAAAAAAGAGCCACTGTAGGGTTTGGCAGCTGCTCAGGAGGCCTCACTGGGCTTGGTAGGGGATGTACAGTATGGATAGAAAAATTAAACAGAGAAATCTGTGACTGTGCAGTCTTCCTGAATTATTTACTGGAACTGATGTCGCAGTTTGTGTAAAATCTACTAATCTATGTGTGATTGTGTCTGACAGTGTCAAAGAGAAATTTGGGTAACCCTTTAATTTACAGGCCGCTAAATACATGATAATGTCCAGAAATAGCCAAGAAATAACACGTAATTGTGTCATAACTTCTAGAAATAGCCTAGAAATAACGGCCAATTTCATAGTAATGTCGAGATATAGCCAAGAAATAACAATAGATTGCGTAGAAATAGCCCAGAGATAATTGATTGTAATTGACAATTGCAAGGACTTGGTGGAGAAAAATTCTGGCCTTTCCCAAAAAATTCAAAGCATGAAAAGCATGTGTAATCAATTACCTTTATGGAAAACATGACTTTGCTAGGAAATGGACCGTTATTTCCAGGCTATTTCATGACATTACTACGCAATTACTTGTTATTTCTTAACCATTTCATGACATTATCATAATTAGCGGCCTGTAAATAAAAGGGTTACCGAAATTTGTAACTGTATCTTGTGTTGGAACATTTATGGGAACGGGTCAAACATTTGTTGCCAAAGTAAACAATATTAAGGGAAAATGGTGGTTATTTTAAAATGAGTGTAGGAAACGTCCTCACTGAGTGTCCTTTTAGGGCTTCTTGGAGTCAGGAAGGAAGTTTTGAATTGTTCTTCATCAGAACTTTGATAACCATCTATAATTCATCATGACATCCATGAATCCTCAGACTTTCATGGAAAACTCCCATGTCAGTTTATTCCTTACTGGAACCACTGCTCCTTCCTTTTACTGTGTCCCCCCGCACCTTTGTTTGTCCAAGGTTGAGGAGGAGCATAGATTAAAAGTGAAACTCCAATTCAAACATGGGTAATATAGATTCTCAAACTGGAGAAAAAACATGAAACTTGAAACAAAACCTGAAGAAAACTCTTTCATCCTCATCTCAGATTTCTTCAGTTACTGTGATTTGGACCAGTGGCCAAAGTGCTGATGCTTTCTCCTGATGTTAACCGTTACGTCAGCCCTTCTTGGCTATTCCTATCAGTGCTGAAACACTCAGTTGTTGACATGGGTTGAAAAAAAAACCCAAAAATGTTTTAAGTGTCCAGCAGTTACAAGTATGCACCACATTTCACCCCCGCACCTCTGGCTGAGACACCGTACCCTTCAGGAGAACTGAGTTCCTGTTATTCCCCTCTCGCAGCGTTAAGCTCGCCCACTCGGAGCACAGTGAGTGAGTGACCATGGCTGGTATTTGGAGTTGGAGGCAGCCAGGGCAGTGAGAGATTCAGCTGATTGTATCCAGGCTCTGACTCATGTCTTCCTGCTGAGGGCTGGGAGGATGTGTGTATTTGTTTTCCTTCAGTACTTGTGTAGAACTCAGAGCCTTGAATTATATATAGAGACTCTTGCTGCACTGCACACTGAGGCTTTTCCACAGTCCTTCCTGGAAAATAGGAAAGTTTTTGATAAGCTGATTACATGTTGATAAGACCTTGACAGCAACATTAATGACTGGTTATTTTTGTTGTAACTTTATCTGAAGGTTTAGTCATTTAGCTCAAATTTGTAATCCTTCATGGTGAAATGACGTGTTAAATAAACCCAAATAGTAAACATGAATAAAAAACTAAGATGATATCTTTGTTTTTATCTCATCTCATGTTTAGTATTTGTTCTATTCTGTCCTATGAGAAGCTGTTTCTGTTGGAAAACAGCCTAAAGTTTATATTTTTATAATAAGAGTTGAGAGAAACATGCTCAAATATGAAACATCAATTCATCTTTTTGGAATATTGTTGTCTTTTTCTTGTTCACTAAAGTTGCCATTGAACAAAGTGAAAAACATTGTGCATATCTTGTAGGAGAGCGTCATTGTTCCAGAAATATTGTTTGGAAAGACACATAGCAGGGATCAGTGTTTTAATCTGAAACTAAAATAAATGTGATGAATTGTACTTGAACTTTAAGGAGTTTTATGCATTTGTATTTGCAATGGACATGAGAGTGAATGATGAAAATATAAGTCTCACTGAAACGGAAAACATGTGTCTGGTATTTTATTTGATACATGTTTTTCTCCATCATGCTATTGATTGATTTTTTAATCAAACTTCTACCTGTTGTTTTGCTTGTCTCTCTGTACGAGTGTAGAAAGCACCAAAGGGGCAGAGCCGCGTGGAGCGCCTGAGGAAGAAGATGAATGAGCAGGAGTCATGGCTGCTCACACATTCACCCACCATCCCCTTCCGCATTCACAACAAACATGGAAAGGTAATTTGTCCCATCACACGCTGCATCCATGCAGCTGAAGCTCTGGCGTCTCACCACTAGAGGGAGACATGTGCCTTTCAAAAGAGTCTTTGCGATAGAGACATACAGTATATGAAATTTAGGCCCATGACAGAGTTAAGTGGGGCAATGTCACATTGCAACTTTTCTTGTGTTTTCTTTTAGATTCATTCATATTTTCTATATAAAATCTACAGTATTCTTGTTGAATTTCTTATTTTATTTTAGCTTTTCCAATTATAATTTAAGTGCAGCGGAGTCATCATGTCATTGATGTGTTTGTTAACAGTAGTTTTTTTCTGTGTTATCCAGAGCTACCTGTTTCTGCTCTCCTCTGACTACGAGAGGTCAGAGTGGAGAGAAAGCATCCAGAAACTCCAGAAGAAAGGTAACTCTGTCCTCAATGAGAACTGCTCCCTCCATACACTGTTTCTGCCTTTAGGGAAC
Organism: Trachurus trachurus; assembly: GCF_905171665.1. Taxonomy (NCBI): domain Eukaryota; kingdom Metazoa; phylum Chordata; class Actinopteri; order Carangiformes; family Carangidae; genus Trachurus; species Trachurus trachurus. The sequence continues at coordinate 10,889,086 of NC_139903.1, read as the reverse complement.
TCACCATAAAGTGATTTGAAACCAACTTTTTATCCACTGCACCACAGAGGAGTGAAAGTTTGACCATGGCTGTGTGGTTGCCATGTGTGTTTATTTATTTTTTATTTTTTCAGATCTCCAAGCGTGTGTATTAAGCTCTGTCGAGCTCCAGGTCCTGACCAGCTCCTGTTTCAAACTCCGGACCGTCCACAACATTCCCGTCACCAGTAACAAAGATGGTAAGAAACACTCACACACAATAACCTTTTCATTCTCTTATGTTTGGATGCTTTGTCCGTTACTTCTTGCTTTCTCCCTTTTTTTTCTCCCCCCACAATCATAAACACACACAGTTTCTTCACCGCTTTGAGTTTAAATTCACACAAAAGCATCTATTACATCCTCAGCACACAGAAAAGCCACATAATCAGAGAGGGGTGGGGGGGGCCGTGCTGCAGGACGTGAATCTGGGTTGCAATATGTTTCTCATCTAGTTTGTGGCTGTCAATGCCAGGCAGTGTGTTGGCGGTGGCCTGCACTGAGCTCTCAGCTCCTATATGTTTGTTTTTACTCCAGATCTCTACGTTGCAACGAGGCCGGTGGTGACATTAAAGCCATCTGGCCGAGCCACTCTGATCTCCTCGAATGGCACAAGGGTCTCTGTTTTCACATGCACGCTCACTACAATACACACTCATGACCACAGAGCTGACACAGAGGTTTCCATACAATATCTAACAGGAAAAAAAAGATCCATGTGGTATCTCTATGAAGAGGATACTTTATTTTGCCACCCAATACCTTTTAAAGTAGCGATCACAGAGGTTTATGTTTTGTTTTAGTCTAAATTTGTTGTGAATCCTGAGGGAAACGAGAGGAAACTGCTTTAGTGTTTATGCCCTGAATTTCCCAGAAGTCAGTTTCCAGTTGAACAGTGAAGCCAGTATTGTGATTTGTTTTCGAAGCCTGAATGAGATTTATACTTCTTGTCTATTGCTGAAAGAAAAAAAATATTTAAACTAAACATCTACAAGATCTCTGAACATCACAGCCCCAGGGTGTAAACCTTGTCTAAGGAAATGAAGCCAGTAAGCCTTCGCTCCTGGCGACGGATTGTCAGATATATCTTTAAAACAATATCGGATGATTTGCCTCTATAAAATGACTCTATTTTTGAGTTTGCATGATTTTCTGGTTGTATATGCTTTGCCCAGTTTCTGGTGTAAATATAAAAAGGAAAGGAGGTAAATCAGATTTAATCAAGAGACTCTTTAAATGTTTATTTTCTGTTCAGAGCATTTTGAATATTTACTTAGTTTAGAAACTTAAAAAAGATTTGATTTTATCCAAATAAGATCTGATGAAAACATTTTCTCAATATCCTCTCATCGTGTACTTCTCCTCCATATCCACCTCCATAAAGTCCTTTTAAAAGTAGTTACACAGAGCTCAGAGTCCCACGTGTTGTCTTAGACTTTTCACCCACTTTTCAATATAAATCAAACATAAACACACACACACACACCTCAGTGACATGAGGTGCAGGGATCACCGTAGGGCTTGAAATGGAGACCAGCTGGCAAAGGAATGTTTCTCATAACGAAGTGGAGGGATGATAAGCATAGAGCATGAGATATTCACACTTTCAATCGACTGTTGTGAAATCACGATGAGATCATTATGAATTAATTAGTTAAAGTTAGTTTTCTCTGAATTTCTACAGTTTATTATTAAAGATATTGTTCAAATGCAGAACATCGGCCACCTTGAAACTCCTGTGAAACTTGCCTATCGCTTTCATACCACACACACACACACCCACACACACACACACACACACACACACACATGCAGAGAGTTAACCCTCCTCTTGGCCGCCTATAGTGGAGCTCCAAACAGTGGTGGAGCCTCAGCACTCCATCGTGGTTTATTTACCTGGAAACAGTCGGGCTTCACAGGGCTTAAGCAAAGAGAGAGTTGCTTCTCCCTCATGTGTCCGTCGGCAGGACAGATGTGGGGGTGGGGGGCACATCAGGCCACCCAAAAACCGTCCACCCACGGACGCCCTCTCTGCAGCCAGCTCAGTTGTTATGGCAGAATACTGTGCTTGTTGATGGGAGGTCTGATACCGATCTGACGAAAAGGTTGAAACAACAGTTAATTTTCACTCACGTCCTCAAATAAGTCATTTTTCTCGTGCAATGCATTCAAGTCTTTTCTTTTGCTGCTGCTGACCTCGTTCAAGTTTGTGTTTTTGGGTGAGAAAGAAGTTTTTGCAGTGGAAGTTAATAATGATAAGTTCACCCAACAGCTTGGACCACCCAACCACAGAGGAGTGAAAGGCACACATGCTTCCCACTCTGCAATTTTACACTTTAAAGACTTCCTAATGGGTCTAGACCTTGACCTTGATTAGAAATCAGTATTTGAAAGGGAAAGTTGAGGCAGCGTCCAGACAATCAGCCTAATGTAATAATGCTTAATATAATCTTATTCTAAATCTCTTGTACTTTTTTTTCTGAGGCTTGTTCTTGTTCTGGTCCCACAGTAAAAAACCCATTTCAGCCTTGATGCATGCCGCCTGTTCTTTTGTGAGATATGAAAGATTATAATGCCCTGAAATGTCTATATAAGGCAACCTGTACATTCACAAGAAGGAAAAATGGTTCTCTCTTCTTTGTTCATGATGTCTTTTTGTTTTCTTGTGTGAATGTATCAACAACCGCACAGTGTTGAAGTGGAACTGCCGACAGGACGCAGCGGGGTGCAGAGTCTCATGAGTTTCTGTGCTTGTTTAGCTTTGCACTGTTTTATGTACACAAACTCCACTTCTGAGTGACTTAAATTAAATACAGCACGTCACCGTAGTTTCGCCAGGAATTCGACTCACTCTCTCTCTCCGTTGTGCTTGTTTTCCAGATGAGGAGACTCCTGGCCTGTACGGCTTTCTGCATGTGATCGTCCACTCCGCCAAAGGATTCAAGGAGTCTGCCAGTAAGTCGGCCAGAAACAGCATTTTGCGCGCACACCCTGGCTCAGCATCCCCTCGCACATAGCTGCCGTGCATAGACGCGTTTGCCAGCGAAACACATGATCCAGTCAATCACTGCAGCCTGCACATGCAGTTTAGTTTCCATCATCCCTCGGCCAATAGAAAGATGGCCAGATGGATAGATGGATGGAGGAAAAATGAAAGAGGGAAGACAGGAGAGGAATTGAAAGAGGAAAGTCTCGGAGGAGCAGCGGGAGCCACAGTGGGATTCCTGTGGTTGTTTTCATTTGCAAACATCACAAATGATACAAAAACACTAGAGGCACAAACAAAGGAAAGAGCAGAAGTGCGTCTAAAATCAAGCACAGCAGCTTCTGCAACAACTGCAGGCTGTAGCGTCTCTAATATATTACCTATCTCCCTCATATGTTCCTTTGTGTAATTGTGTGTGTCTAACAGGGTGTGTGTTTGTGTGTGTGTGTGTTCATTAATGTTGGCAGTGCTGTGCAGAGGCTGTTTCAGACGTGTCAATAGTGGACAGCTGGTGCTCCGGTACGCTTTGTGCCCTGTTACACAAGCACCAGTTCAAATATCAAATATCTGGAAAAGATACAGAGAAGAAGAAATATGATTTCCTCAGTTACCATGACAGCCTTCTAAAATTTCCAGGGTAATGGATTGGAAAGCTCTCTCCTCTGAAAGCTTGTTTGATCCTCGATGGAGCGCAGAGAGCTGAGGGGTTTAAAAAATGAAGAAAGTGTGGGTATGTTTGTGTGAGTGTGTGTGTAGTGGGAAGTTGGGTAGTTTCACTGATACAGTTCGATGCCGATGTGTCCAGTGGAGCGTACGTACAGAGCCAAGGTGGGGCATGCAAACCACGATAGGTAACGTGGGGGTAGATGAGGTGTAGCTGATCGTGATGGCGATTCGCAGACAACGTCCTTGTGAATGTTGGTCAGAAATCAATCACATTGAATTATCAGGATTGTAGATGGATGTGAAAGCACAGGAGAGACAAAAGAAAAGAAAAAAACAGCTGCATACATTTTCACTCCGTCTTCATATGTGGGGGTGGGGGTAGTTATGTGGGAGTATATTCAGTATGAGTGGCTGTATATCCAGGGTGGGTTAGTGTCTAGTCAAACCTTTACTATTATTGTTTTGGATCATCAATTAAACTATATATTGTGCAGAGTTTAATGATATTAAACCACTATAACAAAACAATACAATAACTCACATTACTATTTTTTTCCTCATAAAAATTGTAACTGCCCGTTCTTACATTATCAAACACATGAAGTCTGATTTAAAGCTGTGTCATTTGATGCCAGTGATTTGATGTCAGTTCCTCACTGTGCTACACATATATTGACATTCAAATCATATTAATAAGGATTAAAGGTGAATTACAGTATAGTTTGTTAATATGCGTGTAGAGCTTCTAAAACATATCCAGCACCCCTTTATCTCATGTCCAGATGTTTAGAAAACAGCTCAGTGATGATAGAGATGAAGGGAGACGTTGTGATGATCAAGACACCGTGTCTCCTGTCTGTGTGATTCCCTCCAATAACCGCAAATTACTGAGATGATGCTATTCCCTGCTGAGGTAGTTAAATAATGAGATCCAATTTGCTTTTGTCATGTAGTTGTTGTACGCTGATGTTGTCGTGTCATTCTGCCTCTTCGATGCGGTTTCTGTTACATCGTCGCCGTCTCTTTCGCTGTCTCTGCACAAAACATTCCTCGCTGATGCAAGCCATCCCTTCTCCAGGAGGATTTTGAAACTATTCACTGCCATTTTGCATAAGTGTTAGTGTGAGTCTGTGTGTGTGTGTGTGTGCTTTTTTTGTTGTGGCATATGGTAATTATTATCATATAAAAATGGAAATGTGTAATGACTGGAAATAGCAGTCTATATTCAGTGGTTCAGATTGTTCAGTAGATATGTAATTAGAAACAATAGACCCTATTTTCTTCCCTTTTTTTTGGATTGATAAATCATATAAGCATATACCAGAGGCTCTTATTGGTCCTGTGTTTTATTTATGTCCCAACGACTTCCCCCAGTGGGAAAGGGCTTTAAATTCAGCCGAGGGCAAAGTAATCAAACTGGGTCATGGAGGAAGGAGCCTGCGCTAGAGCATCTCCCCAAAACTCTGTAAAAAAAAAAAATATCAGTGGAAAACAGGAGTTAGTGTGATAGGTGTGAAACCTGTCACTTTTATTCTTGGTTTATTTTTACGTACGTGTGAGTGACTCACCCTCTGTATGTATTCAACAACTGCTGCAACTCGATGCTATTAAATTGCAGTTGTTGTATATGAACAGCGAGGACAGATCCAAACTGGACTGTGACAGTTGTTCAAACTGGGGGAAATCACTCAGGCATTTTAAGTGAGGCCAGCTGCAGGCGTCTGTGTAAGTGTCCATTATCAACACCTAAAGCCATTCAATTCATATTTGATGTAAAAACAAATAATGGAGGAATTGTGCTGTCGCTCCAGGACAAAAGAAAGTTATGTAATAGTTTTTCTCTTGTAATTCAAACCAACTGTGCTTTTTATTCATGATTCAGAACCAGTGTTTTTTTTTTTCACTCACCACTGTTCCCATAAGAATTAAAGGTAAAACACAACTGGAAGTGTTTTCTCCTTTTCCTGGTTTTGATGAACTCAACAATTCAATTATGCCTGTTCAATCCTTACTTTGTTCTCTTTAGAAGAATGTTTTTTATCCTCCCGAGACCTTAAAGGAAAACACTAACTGGAAATTGTGGCTGTGGAGACACTGATTAGTTTAACTGATTATCACTGGTCTCCTAACTCTGTGAACCCCCAGTTTGACCCAGTGTTCAAAGACAGCCCCAAGCAAAGATTAGCCTCCTGTAGAAGACCCACGGTGACACATTACAAGACCTGCAGTCCTCAGCTAATTGGGATTGAAAAGGATGGTATCTATTAACCCGTGCATTTAGGGGTCAGAGACCCCATGCTGACCGACTTATCCCCCTCATACTCGGAGCCTGATGGTGACCTGCCAGGAAAATGAAAACCCGTGGAGTTCGGCCTCTTTTAGTCTGTCCTAGTTACCAAAGCCCTCCTGGATCCACTGTGAGGACACAAAAAGACCTCTCTAAATATGCTCTCTCTGGCCTTGTTTGAGTTTTAGGTCTGGGAACATAAACCTATTTCATGGAGAGGAAATCAACTTCCAGAGAAAACTTAGAGCCACCCAGGACCATGAATACACACTCTCTACTCATGGCTAGTTGAAAAAAAGAAGTTTAAACATGCAGTAGTGTCTAAAACAATTGTCCTCTGTGTTTTAATAACAGAGATTGACACAAACCACAGCTGGATTACAATATGCATCAGAATAAACCAGCTGGATTGGTTTTGATACTTTGATAGTGTAGGAGACTCTGACAGGTAGTTTGTGTATGTGTGTTTGTGGATGGTGGATGTCAAACCAGAGGTGCCCGTAATGGGCTGCTATGCTTCCGTACGTGGCGGAAGCGAACTATAACTACTTCATTCAATAAATATCCCCCAGATGGTCACACTGAATTCCCCTCCACTGAACTTCCCTCATACCAGCGCTGCTAATCTCTTCCTCATTGAGAGTAATTATGCCAGAGCCGTTCAGGATGCAGAGAAAACAAACAAAGAAGGAATGAAACCAGATGCAAGGAGATTCCTTTGTACTGTATAGGCCTGTAAGTCACGGTTATATGGCTGCATTCGTCAGTGTTTGCTCCGGTTGCTCATGTCCCACCCAGACTGTGTGGTTGGTATCTTTCTATAACATTAACCAGTCTCCGGTGCAAAGTCTGTTTTTATATGTATATGAGATTGAACCAACTCCCCCCGGTTCCCTCGCCCAATCTCGGTGACTCTCCTGTTGAAAGGTCGAGTGGTACATCCATCCATCATGCTGTCAGGCCTAGGTGCACCCAGGGGACCAGGTCCAGGCTGCAGGACGTACTAGAGACACTTTACAGACAGCCGGCAGTGCGGTCTGCAGGAACAGCTACAGCAGCATTTAAAGAATCACATTAACAGACTTAATTGCTCCGTGTACAAGCGGATCCCGCGGGACTGACGACTGCGGGATGGAGGATGTAAAGAGTGGAGGGGGGGAGATTGATGTCGGCTCACAAACTACAACATATTGACATTTTAAAGGGTTATTTCAGTTTGATGGAACATAACCTTTTTCTGTGTATAACTACACATTTGTTAGAATCTGCCATTCGAATTAGACACTGAGTCACTCACAGTCATTGAGAAAACTTAATTTAAAATCTGCTTGAAAACTCAGGCTCAGGTGTAGTAGATGGGATCTGTTGCTTTTTCTGCGCTATTCTCTGGATGGTGGATTTACAGAACCAGAAACGACTGATTGATTAATCAATTAAATGACTGACAGAAAATGAATGGGCACTTATTTTCATAATTGATTAATTGGCAAGGAAATGGAGTAAAATGTGTTTTTTTTAAGCAAATTATAGCAAATAAACATATTTTTGTCATTGCTGTCACTCTAAAGGCAAATTCAATTCATGATAAAGATAACTGGACAATGACCAGTAGATTATTAAACAATGAAAATTAGTGTTAATTTCAGCCGTGTGTGTGTGTGTGTGTGTGTGTGTGTGTGTGTGTGTGTGTGTGTGTGTGTGTGTGTGTGTGTGTGTGTGTGTGTGTGTGTGTGTGTGTGTGTGTGTGTGTGTGTGTGTGTGTGTGTGTGTGTAATGTATTATTAAGCATGACTTCAGCATAGAGAGCCTCATTACAATAAATATCACCGGCCAGTGATTAGACTGACCTTTAATGAAGAGTCATTATCTCCAGTCAGTGATGGTACTGCCCACTAAAATCTGTTTTAATGGCTCTATTAAACTATTAAACTGTTTCATGGCTTCTACTACACGGTGATAGAAATGTGATCAACTCCCTGGTCATTATAATAATATCTCATGAAGCCGTAACAGTGACAAAGTGGTCAGTAAACCTGAATGTTTATTCAGTGCTTTTCCCTCTTCATCTGCACTCCATTAATGTTATTTCATTACCATATCTGATGGATTTCTCTGCCTTCTGTGTGTCTCCGTTCAGATCTATACTGCACCCTTGAAGTGGATTCGTATGGATACTTCGTCAGCAAGGCCAAGACTCGAGTCTTCAGAGACACCACGGAGCCACAGTGGAACGAAGTAAGTCACCATAACAACATTTTTTTACCGTACATTGCTCCTTTTTTTGACACCAAGCTAAGGCAACAATTGTCTTCTCCCGCTCCGTGTCTTCAAATAGGAGTTTGAAATCGAGCTGGAGGGATCCCAGCAGCTGCGCATCCTGTGCTACGAGAAATGTTACGACAAAAGCATGCTCAACAAGGACGACAACGAGATCGTGGACAAGATCATGGGCAAAGGGCAGGTCCAGGTAGGAGAGCAGCTGCTGACAGGCCGATGTAAAAATAAACCACACACAGAGAGGCGTCTTTGTCGTCTTGGGGAGATTTCCAAGCATGTGACTCATTTTAATCTGCCGTCTAGCCTCTGTGCACAGTAGATTGGTGTTGTTACGGTGGCCTCTAATGACGCTGGTTGGATTAATGGTCTAAAAGAGTTTATTTAAAGGGGCTTTCCCCGGTTTTGTTGTGAGAAATGTCCCTATAAAAATCCCTCTCAGTCTTGTTAACTCCTAGCGGCCCACACAGTGGAATCTGTGGTTTCAGTGCTGTGTCGTTGTTTAGGTTTTTACAGAGCGGCCTACACAGGAGTCATGTTTCCAGTTTTCCAGAACTTCTTAGGTTTGGTCAAGTGAAACTTGACTCCTGTCATTTTCCTACAATTCAGTCAAATTGCTGCTGCAGCACTAAACATTTCCTCTTCAGCTGCCCTGTAATCAATTGAGCTTCTCTTGATGCATTCGAGTCGGCTCTGAGGGTTTGACTTGTTCTCATCGCCAATTAAAAGCCCTCGTGTTTCTTTCAAGTGACGTGTGCGTCAGTGCCAGAGGGGAGCATGTCGCAGGTTATTTTTTAACCTACCTCTAAGACTTTTTGAGATGAAATATATCAGTGAACACATTTCACATTTTGTTTGTTACCGCTGCATGTAGCTGGTAAAAGCGGTATCAGTGACAAGTTGCGGAGGGAATACAAATCTCCTGTCTGGCAGAGAGTGAAAGTGGGGCAAACTTGAATCAGTCACGTAACGTTGCATTTTAAAGGACAGGATGCATCTTAGAAATCTTATGATCTGGAGCGGGGATGTTGTTTCTCCTCAGACCTAAGTTCCTGTTGTGTGTCTTTCACACAGCCTTTGAGTGGAAAAACAAAACACCCTCGACATGTTTGTTGTAGCATTTCCTGTTTGTCACCACAGCTTACCATACTTTTCTTATTCGGTTTGGTGATTTTTGTCCTTGAACGCTGCTCAGATTCCCTCTTAGGAGCAGATGTGAATGCATCTCAAGGTGGCAGTTGGAGGTTCACCCTTTATTTATACAGGTGGTCCTCAGTTGTCCCAGAATAGATTTTTATAACTAGTTCACCCTCTGATTTCTAAAATGAATGATGCACTTTATACTTCTCTCCTTTTTTAAGTTAATAGGAACCATCCCATCTTTTTCACAGTAGCTCATCAATGGTTCAACAGTGCATCTTATATGACAGTGAAACCAACCCTCTGGTATGGCTGCCAGTCAGTGAGTCAAATGCTGCTCCTGCTGCTGCTGTTGCTGGGAATATCCACTCCCAGCCAACAAGAGCCAAATGTTCGCTGGCTTACTGTGAGAGGGGAAAAAAGAGAGAGGGGGACAGGAATGGAGACAGAGAATGGCATGTTCTGTCCCAAACTCTGAGAGGGTGGGAACGTTGTGTGTGCTATCTACAGGGATGTTGGGTTTTGGAAGTGGATGATTTTGATAGTTAAAGGGATAGTTCAACATTTTGGCAAATTGTCCCATTGCCATAATCCCTAGTTTTAGGAGTAGGTTCGTTACCTTTAATTGTCGGTGCAAGCTATTTTTAGAACGGCGGAGCAGAGCCCCAACCTGCTCAGAGTTCCTGTTGGTGGCAGTTTTTCGGCAAGCAGACTCTGCATTTGCCTCGAAAACGACTCCATCTCGTAACATCCCGTTATTATCTCACCAAGAAATCCCATTAGCCTCCGTAGCGTAGCTCGGAGCAGCTTGCGGCTCTGCTCCGCTGTTCTAAAAATAGCTTGCACTGACATTTAAAGGTAACGAACCTACTGCTATAACTATAGGGATTATGGCAATGTATCCAACTATCCCTTTAAAGGTGCTTTTCTGAGATTGTAGAGGTGGTTTACTGCCTGTAAGTCATGATGAAATCCTGAGCACGCCTGGTGTTATGTCATAGCTGCAGATATCTCAACGTAATGTGGTGACGACAGCCAAGGAGCCGAACTCCCTCCCGCCGGAGCGAATGTCAGTCTCCTCTACGCTACAGAATACATATGTACAGAGACTTTCACTTGGACCCGTGCTGTTTGCTTTGCAGAGTTTGGAAGGAGCCCTCAGTGTTTTGCTTTGCTCTCTGGAGACTCTGTGATTTATTTAACAAGCTTGTGTTGACTGACCGTACATGGGCATATTGGGCCTCAAGTTTTCTTTCTTTTTTTCTTTTTTTTTTACCCACTGCTGTTCCTTCGCCTTGTTACTGATGAAGAAGATGATCACCTCTGTCATCAGAAGATGTTTAGGTTCATGCCAGAGGTTTTATTTCATCAGATACGGTCTTTTCTGTAGCTGTAGCTGTTTAGCTTTTATATGGCAGGAGGTATATTGTTAGTGATGTCCTGTCCACCAGTGCACACGTGCAACAGTAACAGCTATGTTGAGTGCTTGATTGAGTTGCTTGTCCAGAGGGGAAATACTACCATTTATTTCCAGCACCCTCTGAGCAGATAACCTCTGATCTCCAGGGTCACTTTGCTAATCCTCCATTAAACAGCAACACTGTCGGGGGGGGGTTAAACTCCCCCCGTCCTTCAAACTGGCAGCACAAATGGATTCTTGAATGACTCCAGGCAGGCGTTTTGGAAAATTGATCACTATCGGTTCATGATGTCTCAAGTATGAAATTCTTTGGCATGTTGTCACTGATATTTTTGTTATTTTAACCGCTGATCGTCCTGCGGCTAAACAAACCTTTGTTCGGATGGTGTGACCCCAATTACACTCGGAGATGACTTCATTTTCAACGCTTCAGTTATGGATGTTGTATAATCACAAACTCTTCAGGATCAGGCTGTCATAATACTTCACAGATATCTCACTGCCAGCGTCATGTTCCACAAATCTCTGCTTGTTGAGGTTGTGCACGGTCCGGGACGGCGCCTCGAGCCGGTCGCTGGTCCTGCTCCGTTCTCCCCGGTGACCTCTCTGTGCCGGCCGGAGCTTGTGATGCATGTCTTGAGAGGAGCGATTATGTAACTGTTTAGGTTAAAGGCCCCAGCGCTTTGTGGAGAAGAAATGCATCATATCACCCGGCGTCAGCGATGCTTTCATGTGGTAACCCAGCCCTCGAGCAGGGTTTTTTTTTTAAAGTGTGAGGTGAAAGCGACAGGTTCATGTTGGCGTTTTGAAAACACACACAAATTAGTTATTGTGTTTTGCCCTGTCTATTTAATACAGTCAGCAGTCGGAGCCGCCGCAGCTGTATCACACAGCTCATTGAGGCAATCAAGGTACTTTAAAACCCTTTGTGCTTGATTGGTGCAATTAGCTTAGAAAAGCCTCCTTCACTCTGACACCCTCTAATAGTCTCACATCAGTCTGCGGTACACACACACACACACACACACACACACACACACACACACACACACACACTCACACACACACACAGACATGCAGTTGCGAACAGTAATGGCTAAAAGTTAATTCAGCTCACTTTTATTGATGCCTATTTGCTCAAATGTATTAAAGGGATAGTTCAACATTTTGGCAAATTGGCCCATTGCCATAATCCCTATAGTTTTAGGAGTAGGTTTGTTACCTTTAATTGTGGGTGCAACGTGCAAGCTATTTTTAGATCGGCGGAGCAGAGCCGAGAGCTGCTCAGAGCTACGCTACGGAGGCTAATGGGATTTCTTGTTTTCCCTCATCAAACTCATCAAATACACAATCCAGCAACTCCAAAATGCTCTCGAGGACAAGTTGTGACCTGAGATAATAATGGAACATTACGAGACAGAGTTGTTTTTGTGGCAAATGCAGAGACTGCTTGCCAAAAAACTGTCCCTGACAGGAACACGCATCAGCATCAGAAATCCTATTAGCCTCCGTAGCGTAGCTCTGAGCAGCTCGCAGCTCGACTCTACCGTTCTAAAAATAGCTTGTACCGACAAATAAAGGTAATGAACCTGCTGCTAGGGATTATGGCAATGGGCCAATTTGCCAACAATTTTGAACTATCCCTTTAAAGTATTGGCTAAATAAAAGGGGGTGGCTCAATTTATCACAATGGGTAATCATCTTGACTCCATGGTAACACTTTACCTCATGTGTGCATCCACTAAACCCTAAATATATTTGGAACTAAAGCTCTAAAACTTGGACTAAACTGTGCATTTGTCTCATTTTGTCTGGGTGGGTGGGGGGGCGGGGGGGCTGTACCAGATCAGCACATTGCTGGCGTCCATGATGTTGAGTCTGTCACTTAAGAGACAGTGGCCAACACCATGTGGTGCTGCTCTGAATGTACTGCGTTGCGTATCTCATGCTGTGTGTCTGTCCATAGTGGAGCTGCTTGTGCTCTGCAGCATCTTGTCCTTTTCCTGTACGTAGCTCACTGCTGATCCTGTTGTTTACTGTATCATGTAACATTTCCACTTAAGTCCCCAGCTAAGAAACATCACCTCAACCTCTTAACCATCTCCCTCCTTTATTCCTCCCATCATTCGCGAGTGTTTCTCACCTCCCTCCACATGACACTGAGGTTGTTTTTATTGGTTTGTCATCTGGGGTGAGCACATGTCACCCTCCCCCCCGTCCTGACAGTGTTACGATGCGCCAATAAGCAGCAACCTGATAGTTTTGAACTGTTTCCTGGAGATAATGGGAGCCAGAGAAGTTGGGCATTAGGAACAAAAAGAAAAAAAGGCAGATGAAGCTGTTTGTTCCTGGCAGCTCTTTGCTCCCTCTCCAAAAGCCAAAGAGTTGCACTGGGGTGCACGCATTAGCCGGCGTTACTGTAAAAACTGCTGGTGCAGGGGGGTTGTAAAGTTTGAGGCGAGCATCTATGTGCACTCTCAATCCCACTTAAGAGCCGGACCTCTTTTCCTCCACATGAAGCATTAGATGCAAAGTCTGACATTTACATGCAACACGAGCGGTTTATTGGTCGAAGTGTCGTTGTTTGGACTGAGAGCAGAGCGGCCATCTGCAGAATTAGCAGTGAAGTTTATGGACCGGTGGCTCTCGGCCAGCGCTAAAAAGTGCCGGCCTCAAGCTCTGATCTAATCTTTCAGCATTCGATCAGACGTCATGCCAACAGCAGGCCGTCGTGAGAATGAATAATAGTCTGGTGAGTGTATTTAGAAATATGTACACTATGTGTAAATAGCGGAGAGATTTTCACTAGAAAAACAGTGAAAGTATTTGTTAGCATAGAGGGATATTAACACAGGAAATGAGCATATAGTCATGAGAAGAAAACAATTTGTAGATTCCTCTGCAGTGTAGCATATAATTTACACAGAGGGGAACAAAATTAGGTTTTTCAGTGTTTTGTTTTTTTTGCCTACAACTCCCAGCATTTTTTTCCCCTTTCTTCTAGGATGTAATTTCTGGTAAAAACGCTGCCTCTGGGGCGTGCAGCGTGGTGGTATGTCATGCAGTATTTGTTTAGAGCAAGGAGCGCAGTGTTTTTAATAAGGGTGTGTGTGTGTTCATGCTTCAGTGTGAAGGCATTCATGTAAATTAGTGTCTAATAGATGGTGTCATCTATTTTCTCTCTGTCTGCTGTCATTTAGGGATGTGATCCGTTATGTTTCCATCCTAAACACCCCCTGCAGCCATCTCACACATATATACATACACATACACACAGCTGTCAGCGACACTAACAGATGGGACTCTGCTGTGTGTGTTCAGCCCCCCTGGAGACAAACCACAGACTCACATACACACACAAATGGGTGAAGTGCTAATGCATTGTAAATGATTTCAATAACTGCAGCCCGCTACGTTACCTGGTGTTTATTACGCTTGCACCTCCCTTGTCTGGCTGAGTGTGTGTGTGTGTTGGGGTGGGGGGTTGTAGAAGGACATTCATTCAGGAACAAAGATCGTCCTTGTTGCTCTTTTACGCTTAAACCTGCTCATGTTATATGAGATTTTTTTTTCAGCGGAGGTTTTTAATGAGACTCATCCCTCATACTCTGTGTGTGTTTGAGCATACGCCGCTTTTTTATTGATGAGTCCCAATTAAGCAGACTTCCTCATCAAACGATGCTTGATCAGTGGAGCCGATCGCGCCGTTCTTGATGGATTTTCAGACTTTTCCTTGTCATCTTCCCTCAAAGAAGCCCCTCCGTCACAGCTCTCACTCAGACAGCCTTTGTTCCCACTCAAAATATCCACTCCGCTCCCTGTCACTTGGGATACGCATGCCCTAAATAACTACACGCGATCCTCTAAGCTTTCAGAGATCACTCAGGTGCCCACTTTTCACTCTCTTTTCCGAGTAGAATAGGAAAATCCCCTGACATATTTCATCAACATTTGTCAAACTTTATTTATTTTTTGGTTGTTGTTGTTTTTTCCTTTGGATTCAGATGGTTGTTGTTGTTCAAAGCACGAGGAGTTGTAATGAATTGTTAGTATACTGGATTGTTGTAACCTCCTGTATTCTTTACAATCTCAACGTGGGCATAAACATCACAGGAACAATGTTGATCCTACAGATGCACGTGTATTGCCTTCAGCCTTTATTGTCTGCTCCACCACTGAGTAATAATAACTCCAGTCAAAACAAAGTGTGTGTCAATAAAACTGGAAAAATACATATTTTGTGAGAATCTTTGAAGTAGACTGGAAAATTCAAAGTCTCAAGGTGGAGGACTGAGTAATAAACCAGCATTGCCACCCACAGAGTCACACTGCAAGCATGGCTCAAAGCTTTGATAAGTAGAATCGAGCTAAATTCAGTCGATTCAGTCGTAGTACTAGTGAAGGGATGCCAGAGTTTGTTACAATATCAGCTGCTGGACTCTGCACAAGGAGGCGTGGGCCAGACTTTTGATTAAAGTTTAAAGAGTGAACTGTGAACCATGTAGGAAGAGCAAAGCGACAAAGCTTCGCTGTAGCCGTTGGAAGACTGAGGAGTCTGTGAAAGAATCAAATAGAGCCATAAAAAGGCCATTTATAGGCCAGAGGATCTGTGTGTGACCTCCTTCACATCGCTCTCTGCCTCTTTTCCCTTCGCCCTGCCATTTATTTCTCTCCATCTCCTTCCACAGCAGAAAATACAAACACACTGCTCCGCGATCAACTTTCTAAAAACGCCGAGAGCAAGCCGCTCGGTAATTGGCCTTCATTATGACATTACATAATCTTTCAGGGAAGTGTAAGGGATCGACAACAGATGTACGATTTCCTACCATGAACATGCACATGTAGCACATGTGGAGAGGGCGAGTGGAGAGACACACGGAGGAGAAAGAGAATAGGAGTGCGAGCCCCAGATGGTGGCCAATTATGTGACGCTGAGAGTTAAAGTGAGAACAAAGAAGCTCATCACAGGCTGACAAATGAAACGCTCTCCAGAGAGACGCACCGAAATCTAGTCTCCACGCATTTATTAACGCCCTCTTCGTCTTGTGGAAGAGTCAGGGTTCAGAGATAATTGGAAACAGTCTGAAGGGGAGGGGGGGCGGGGGTCTGCTAATACAAAGAGTGTCATATTTGAACAGAGAGGCCGTCAATTGTGTGTTCAGATAAAACTGTGAGAGAGGGACGAAAACCTCTTTGTCCAGTCCGGAGAGCTCCAGTTTTTTCCCATTTACTTCAATGAGGATCAGTTGTTTTTAAAAAAAACTCACTCTGCCTCTTATTTTTAAGCTGCTTAGTAGCATCTGAGATTAGCACACAGGCTGTGCACTTGGAGACGAGAACACAGGGAAGTTACTTTTACTTAATTCGCAGCCTCTCGCTGTCTTTGTCACCCTGCTGCGTTTCAAACACCCATCTCTCATCCAGCCTTCATGGAGGAAGACTGCTGTCACACACTTAACAACTGTTGTGTGTTTTTTGTCAATTAGAAAAGTGTTTGTTTTTTTTTTCCCCCTCCTTGGTCCAGGGACTTTGTCGTCTTTTTCCTTTTAATTTCTATATAAACCTCACACCACACACACATTCCCCAGCTTTTTTCAAAGCTGTGGATTTATAGACAACATATGACATTGTGGAGGGGAAGAGATTCACCTCATCCCTCTCATCACAGTCCCAGTCCGACTCCCCGAGGGGCAAAGCTCATTTCATGCTTGGCTCTGTCTGCCAAATGCACAAGAGGCTCAACCCAAGGATTGTCTAGGTCTCACCTCAGCTGTAGGTCTGACTGAGACGTCCCTGTGTGGTCAGCGTCCTCAAAGGAGACGCACGCTTTGTTACTGATCCACTTTCGCTTTTTATACCAATTTGTGTAGTTGTTGTTTTTTTCTATTACAAGTTAAAGGGGAAAGTCCGGTCGCTTTTCCACTGTTTTGCTAACCCTCCTCCCGGCCGTGTGCATTTGTTTTTGCGAGAAAGAGATCAATAGAGTGGTACATAACGTTGTACATCATATACGATGTTACGACGTGTATATTTGTTTTGTCTTATCTATCATGAACAAGAGATCACGGATTACTGGATGTGTTTGTGTCTTGCAAAGTTGTTTTTTGGCCAAGAAACATGGAAGGCAGAGAGCCTCCATCCTCCCTGTAACAAGTAATATGTTGTTTATTAAACCATCACATTTACTCTGAAGCTGTTTAATTAAGGTAAAAATGTTGCATAAGCTAAAAATCCTGCATAGTTTGTCTTTAACCGTAGCCCCCAAACTTCCAGACTCACTTTGCTATCTTGTCTAATTTATATAAAAATAGCAGCAGCAGCCTATATTTTGGTTGTATTGCTTGTTGTGTTGCCTTTATGTTTTCCTTCTAAGGTGAGCCAGTAAGTTGTCACCATTAATTATAAAACCAGTCACCTTTAATTATATTTATCAGGCAGTGTCGGTCGTCTCTTCTCTGCTACTATGTGAATCTGTGTATCCCCCTCCCCTCTCTCCTCTACACTTTCCTCCCTCGTCCTTGGTTGACTGGTGGAACAGCTCCACAGAGACGCCCCCTGACTGTCTCTCTCTGCCTTCTCTTCTTTCTTAATCAGATTTCACATCGCTGCCAGAACCAAGTCTCTGACCACCAGATGCAACTCTGTCTTTTTTATCCCCAAAAACCCAGTGCGACCAGAATACTTTCTCCCTCTCCGCCTCCCTCTCCCTTTTTCCTCTTGCTGTTGTTGGCAGCCTTCGGGCCAATATTAAAGTAAATGGGCCTGAGCAACACACTGTGTCCCAGCGTGGAGAGCCCGCTCTGGCTTTCAAGTGGCCAGTCAGGGGACCAAAGCTGTTTCTGCAACACTGAGATGTGATTGATATCCATCTGTAGCTGACGTCTGCTCTGGGCCCGCGTTTGTTTTGTACCCTGCACAGTTTCCCCCCCGGGGGGAAGCTGCTCGGTGATGGGGTCGGACAGTTATGAAGTTGTAGCATTTACTCAAACGCAGCTTTAAAACGCTCCCCCATAGCTATTTGTTTAGACGTGATGATTGTGCAGGAACTACAATGCTTTCCACATGGCCCAGAGCTGGGGTCTGCGATTGAGCAAGCATTTGCCCACTGTGGTTCTGCACCTCATTATGCAGGATGGTTGATGGTTGTTCAGAGAGGGGCCTGCATGAGGTCTTTTCTCTCTTAAAGGAATTGTCGATACGGCGTTGAGAGGACAGCGGGGCAGCGGTCGGCACCAGGAACAACTGGAATTATAATCACTAGCAGCATGCTCCGTGTGTTAAATGCTGAATCGAGGATGTATTAATCCAAAGCACATGTAGGAAAGTAAGAAAAACTTCAGAACTTTGTAGATTCATGGCCGTTGTCTGTATGTGTTAAATCTTCAGAGCAGCTCTCACTGTTTAACCCCTCTACAGGACTCGATACCTTTGATCAAGCACACTTGAAAAGGGCCTATAGTGGGTGCTTGTGTTGCAGCAGGGTGACCTCCCACTTCACCACACTTCCCTGCTGCATCCTGCTACTGTGTGTAGCGCTTGGCTCTAAAACGTTTCTCCAGAAGCGTCCGCAAGAATCTGTCAGGTTAGGTAGTATAACGTATCAGCGGGATTACTGACATCCTGGTTTTCCATTCTGCAACCTCTCTGGAGCAAGCATCCACGATCCAATGACAGTATTGAAATGGTTTTGACCTAATGATGTTCAGACAATTAGTGAGACGAGAGAAACAGCTGAAGAACAGCACGAGGTTGAAGTTCGTCCAACATGTTCATGTGAGATTTTGACGTTGGCTTGTCTCACGTTTTCCAGTCGCATTTTCCAATTTATTGTTCATTCACGTCCTTGCTGGAAATTCCAGCGATGTTTGAAAGATGAGCCTCACCACTGCTGTCTGCCAAGAACCAAGGGTGTGTATGTGTGTGTGTATATATATGTACTCTCATTCCTAGGGTGCTCCTTGTCCTTGAGCCCCACAGTCTTTGTCTAAGTAACTATATACTGTATCCGTGTGCATGCCTCAGTAAGCTGTCAGATCTGTCTTCATACGCTCTGCTGGGCCCCGAAAGCCCCATCAGCTCTCACCCTGCCACCACCAGTGAGTGAAACCACCACCGAGGTATACACTGATTCTGTTAGTGTGCGTTAAGGAATAGTTTTTTTTTTGTAATTTCCCTTTTCTATGGTGGTAAATATCACAAAATCTCTTGTTGATACCTCGTACTCGTCTCGTGATCCTTCCACGCCGCATGAGGCCGAAACAGTAGCTGACTCTTAATCAGTAGCTTGAGGTACTGCAGCTGTTATTTTTGGGTTGCTGCGTGCACTTTTTTTTTGCATGCTAGAGTGTTGCAGAGGCATCTGCTCGGCTGCTTGTGGAGATCTAACTGCGTTCATGGGTGAGTCAAGAGAGAAAGCCCCCAGCCACAAACACAAACACAAACACACACACACACTGAGAGAAATGAGTGGACTATGGAAACTGCTGGCTGAGGAAAATACAGTTATTAATAGCGTTCTTCTCAGGCTTGTAGCGAGATTTAAGACAAGTGCAAGCAAGGTCCCCAAAAATAGTGCTTTTAGCCCTTAGCCTGATCTAGACTGTGACCTTCACCCTAATGTAAGCATGAGCTGATGTACAGTGCTGCAGAGGTCCAGATTTAAACCATAACCATAACAGCACAGCACAGCGGGTCAAAAGCAAATAAACAGCGACATCCACCAAATGCATGACAGCTGATTATATTATAGAAGCTTTTAGTGTGTGTTATTTCTGGCAGAAAACAACACATTTTAATGCTAGCTGCCCAAATACTTGTGAGATAATTAAAAAGCTCTTTACACATGAAGCCCAATATAGATTTTTGTAAAACTAACTCATCAGGCTCAGCAGTTTCAGGTCAGGGCTTGAACGCCGGCGCTTTCGTGTTTGTTTTCCCTCTCTTCACGTTCCAGCAGGTCCTGATGACCTTTCCATATTCCTTCCACTCCACTTATCTGAGTGGGACAGGACGTCTGCATGTTTAATGTAAATGTACAATAACCTGGTCATGAATGAAGCTCCACCGGCACGTATTGTACAGAATCTACACTCTGAAACTCTGCAGCTTCCTCCAAGGGGGATCAACTTTTCATTACTTTGGTTATTGCAGAGGTTTGAAGCTGTTGTTGAGTCTATGGATTCCCATGACATTATGCTATTCATATGGCAGGACCGTGAGCAGTGCCAGCCGTTTGATCCTGCTTTATGACTTCCTGTCCCAGGGCGAGGGAGGGAGACTGCCCGCTTCCTGTTCGGACAGTACAGACAGCTTGAACCCTGAGTGCTGCTGCTGCTGCACTAATCACACAAGATTTTATCTGATTAGTTTCTTTGTTTGTTTGTTTTTTTCTTTCTTTCAGTCAGTATCGACACTCCCTTTCATTTTACCGTCAGTCCAAAACTCTGCTTTATTCAGTCAGGTTTTGTTCCAGGCCTTTTCCAACCTCTGCTTTACAGATGTGCAGCTGGGCTCACAGCTGGCCACCCTGACAGGTGTTTATCTTCGCTAGCAAAACAAAGTGTTCCTCATTTGGCAGACATACATTCACTCTAATGAGTCAGAATGATGTAAACAGGTTACAGTAATAGTTGTAAGGTGCCTCTACATTTTGTCCATACCAGACTGTCTTTATTGGCCTCATGGATTTCTGTCCAGAGGCCTCAGTTCAGTTCTGGGCCTCTCTCTCTCTCTCTTTGCCACCACCACGAAATAGGCTAATGATGATGTAATTGTTTTCATGTGGTGGAAATGTTTCTAAAGTCCCCGCAGACACCCCACGAGGATGTTTTGAACTTGTCAGCTGGGTAAAAGATGAGATCATTGCCAGCGCAGTTAACGAGTGTTTACGGCCTCACCAAATCCTCTGCTGGTGCTGCAGAGCAGAGCAGAGCAGAGCAGAGCAGAGCAGAGCTGACACCACATGTAACATCTCTGAGATCAAAGCTCTTCAACTTGAACTTCTGCCTTCTTCACACATTAAGGGACGTCAAACCTCTGTGTTTCTATTCAATCTGCAATTCATACCAAAAAAAAAAACTTTTCTGATGCTATTATACAAAACTTAAGAAACACACAGCACAATTGGAAATTAACCTCTGAAATGCACCCGATAGAATAACCCTGGACAATAGCTTGCCCTCTCCAGGCCTTAGTAGTTCTCAGATGACAAGTGCTTTCATTGTACTGCTTTGCTTGAAGCAGCCTGTTGCATAACCAGCATGTCGGGCTGAATTCATTGGAACAATCTTTTTTTTTTTTTTTTTGGAAAAAAAAAAAGAAAGAGAAAAAATGTCTCTGGCAGGAACATTAAATGTGTTGATCCGGCGGGGGCGCTGGCGTGTGAGTGCGTACCTGTTCCCTGTGCCGGTCCTGCTTTGCAAAGAGCCGAGTGGGCGTCTATGAGGGAGGGCACCTCAAAAGTCTATTTCACAGAGTCACCAATTTGTATTATGTAATGTGTGTTGTATAATAGCCGGAGAGAGAGCGATGTGTACGGTATATGTGTGTGTTCCAGCAGCAGTGGAGGAGTTGTTTGGGTTACTTGCATCATCTTCTTCCTCTCCTCTTCAGTGCGACCTGATGATGATTGGCACAGGCAGTGTGAAGAAGGCAGGTTGGCTGTGGTTAGGTTGAAGCCACCACCTCGATCCAGCTACATTAATCCTGCCCCGCTGGCTGCTGCTTGGTATCGATCAAAAGTAGAAAAAAAAAAAAAAAACACCTGTTTGGTTTGTAATCTATCTTCTTTATCTGTGGATTGGGAGGAGAGAAGGAAGAAGGATAGAGCATCAAAACAGAGCGGAGGAGATAGAAGAGACAGAGTAGTGATAAAGCCTGAGGTGGTGTCTGTGCTGCCTCGCTAACACTGTTACACAAAGACTGGTCATCATAACAACCCAATCACCAGGGTGCTTGTTAGACGCTGAAGCCACTGGAGTCTTCACTGATTGATTGATAGATTTTCCACTTACACATTGACTTGTTTTCTTCACAAGCTAATAAGGTTTGACCTTCAGATTTTTCTTTTTTCTTATTAATAAATCTATTTTCCCCGTTATTGATGACAGAAAGGAGGGTGTGGGAGGAAGTGGACGCCGCTGTGAATGAGTTAACGGAGTAACTGACCCATATAAAGTGAAAAGAAAATGTCAGAGCTTATGAAACTTGATTTTTTTTTTTTATGATGGGGACTTTATGTCCTTCATTAAGGAGTTCTCTCAGGCGTCTCCCCGTCGAGGAGGAAGTGCACGTCCTCAGTCACATTTTGTGCTGATTATAATTTCTTATAAATTACAGTTCAGCCTTTGTTCTCATATCTGCTCCTCTTAAAGGGATAGTTCGACATTTTGGCAAATAGGCCCATTGCCATAATCCCTATAGTCTTAGCAGTAGGTTTGTTACGTTTAATTGTCGGTGCAAGCTATTTTTAGAACGGCGGAGCAGAGCTGCGAGCTGCTCAGAGCTACGCTACGGAGGCTAATGGGATTTCTTGGTTTCCCTCATCAAACTCATTAAATACACAATCCAACAACTCCAAAACACTCTCGTGGACAAGTTGTGACCTGCACATTCACCACGCTATGAGATAATAACAGAACATTAGCTACGAGACAGAGTTGTTTTCAAGGTAAATTCATGCAAAACCGCTGATGCACGTTCCCGTCGGGAGCAGTTTTTCAGCAAGCAGTCTCTGCATTTCCCTTGAAAACAACTCTGTTTCGTAACGTTCTGTTATTATCTCATAGCGTGGTGAATGTGCAGGTCACAACTTGTCCACAACTTGTACACTATTTGATGAGTTTGATGAGGGAAACCAAGAAATCCCATTAGATTATGGCAATGCCAAAATGTTGAACTATCCCTTTAAAGGAATACTTCCACATTTTAAGGAAATATGCTTTTTGTTTTCATGCTGAATGTTGGATGAGAAGATTGATGCAGAGTCTCATCTGCTACAGCTACAGCTACTTAACATTCAGCACAAAGCCTGGGAACAGGAGGAACCAGCTAACGTGGCTCTGTCCAAAAAACCCTTTGCAACTCACAAATGAACAAATTACATTTTGCTTGTTTAATCTAAATTGTGGTTTTAAAGGAAGTTATTTGCCAGACTGTTTCTTTACTGTGAGCAACGACCTCCTGAAAAAGCTCCACTTGTTGCCTGGCAACATCACGGTGATGTTAAATGCTAGATAGAGTTTGCAGTATTAGCATCAAGTTCGGCCGCTCCTTCTTAATAATAGGATGTCTTAGAATAAGTGTCATTAACGCACTTTGAAGGAAAAGGAAAAGGCACAGAGTTGGTGTGGACAGGGAGTTGCTGTTGCTGTTGTGTGTCCTCAAGTTGCATAATACTTCTTCTACATCTCATTCAGCATCATCCTGTCACCTCCTCCCCTTCTCAAAGTCCCATCTCCCTCCTCCCTGCTCATGTAATCTTCCAGGTGGCTGCGTCCAGTCAGCCGCAGGTTTACACTTCAGAGTGAATTATTCAAGCAGGTTCGTCCTGTGAGGCTGCACTCTCCTCATCACTGGAACTGGGTCACACTGCTCAGATGTAACGCAGCCGTGTCCCAGGCAGGCAGAGATCACAACTTCAGAGTGGTGGGTGCACAACCGCATCTCGCTAAAGGACACGGTGGTGGTGACTAGTATGAGGAAATCACACCCAACTCCAGTCTGCAGAGGAGATGGCGGCTGAAACACAGAGGAATGTGTCGTCACCTCCCACTAAGAATTACTTGGATTTTTCCAACTCGTGTCTGTCTCTGTGCACGGATTAAAAAAATAAAGATACAACAAAATGGGTGCTTTGCCCAGAAATACTGGAAAGATTTCTTATCATAACCCCGTAGCCTACTTACCGCAGTGGAAATAAATAGACCCAGACACACAGGATTTTGTAGTTCCATGATGTTATTGTGCATTATTAGTAATTTTGTCATTATTATATTCCATCAAATTGGCCTTGTGCGGCTTAAACTCTGTTTTTCATTTTAGATTTTTTATTTAAAGCAAACCCAAGTTTCATCCTGGCTGATATTTGCATGCTGCAGTGTTTGTCAGAGATGGGTGGATCAGATGTAATTAAAGAAAGTTCACTGTGTTGTTTAGCTGTAATTATCTTCACAGAGTGGGCTCTGCTGTTTAACGAACAAACGCGCTTTGAGCCAAGGAACGACACATTTGAATTCTGCTGTTGATTCTGTGTCTGACGTTGTGTCTTTCTCAGCTGCCTGCGGCCGTGCCACGGAGAGAAATTGACTTGTTATATTTCCAATATCGGGGGCCGACAGGTTCATTGTTGTCCAGGATTTAAATCATATCGCTGCCTCTTGAGTTCTGAGATCAGACATGAAAACAGACAGAATAAATGAGAAGTGCGGCAGAAAACACAACATTGAGCCGGAGCTTCAGATTAGGTGGAGGTATAACTCAGTGAAGATGTGACCTCAGTGTTTGGACGGTGTTTATCATGCAGAACCTGCAGCGTTACTGCCTCAGCATTTGCTCTTGCATCATTCTGCTCCTCAACCTCTTTTTTGTGCTTTGTTTGCTCTTGCTCAGTTTATCTGGCTCTCTCTGTGTCCTTGCCTGCA
Organism: Trachurus trachurus; assembly: GCF_905171665.1. Taxonomy (NCBI): domain Eukaryota; kingdom Metazoa; phylum Chordata; class Actinopteri; order Carangiformes; family Carangidae; genus Trachurus; species Trachurus trachurus. Next base: position 10,864,652 of record NC_139903.1, on the reverse strand, counting down.
TCCAAATGCATCTCATCCAACTCAGAAATATTCACTGGTGGGAAAAAAACTAAACACAAGAGCAGCTATAAAGGGCTGGATTTATACCTCTAAGTAAATTTGAAGTCTTTAAATATCTGTGCGTATTCATAGCTGCTTATATCCTGGGTGCTTTGTTTTTCCGCCCACTCTCTCCGTCTCTGACAGGATCCATACATGATGCGCTCTTCTTCTTCTTCTTCTCATCCCAACCACACCCAACAAACAACACACAGCAACAGACTGGAGATACATGCTAATGAAACCTCCCCCTTGCTCTTTTCTCTTGTCTTCCCTCCTCCTCGCTCTCCATCACATCACCACTTTTGTTCCAAAGTGCTTAATAAGTGATGGAGCAGTTAATCGGAGGAAGACGCCCCCCCTCCCTCCCTCCCCCACCGCACCCCGCCCCCCTGCCCGATCAGCTCAGATGAAAGAGAAGCAGGAATAATCTTTAGAGCACCCTAAGGCTCTGATTTCCCACCATGCCAAACCCTCCCTCCCTTCTCTGCTCTCCCATCTTAGCACTCCCACTGACTGTACCCTGAAGGACCCACCCTCAAATGCCCCCCTCACGTATTCAGACACACACACACATACACACACCTCCTTTTTCCACTCTGTTCCCCCTCCTCTCACCAGAGCTTTAGCGAAGGCAGCAGGAAAGATCAAAGAGGTGGAGTGGGTCATCCCATAAACATACTTAGACCCTTCAAATTAAATCTGATTGAATTATCCGCTCACAACATGGCTGGAGGCTATCACTGTCACCCAGCTCACGGTGTCAGCCAATCACAGGCCTTAGAGGGCAGAGAAGACAACGATGAAAACAAAGCACTTGTTATTTTTGATGAGTAACTTAAATAAGCCTGAAGCTGCCACTCTGGTTTTTTTTTTTATTTCATCATATTTTGATACCCACGTCCCAGATGATCACCTCTGTTCTCACAGGGATTTACAGTGGGAAACGGTACAGAGCTGAGGCTCGGAATATAAATGTCCTATCACAGTTTCAGTGTTACGTTGTGTAGCATGGCTGTAGTTTAAAACCTGTGCGTCCTGTTTTTGACTGTGGAAAAAAACAGAAAAAGCATTAACATTGCATTGTAATGGAGATCATAGTTCCCCTTCATGTGCAAAATACACCAGAAATGATCTTTCAAAGGAATACTTTTGACATTTATTCCATGATGCCTTCAGCAGTTATGTGTTGAAATGTTGTGCTAAAAGTTACCGAAGATATGATGATCACAACCACTTTAATGTTCCACTTAGTTGGAATTATTGAACTTTTGGAGGTGGTTTGACAATTATAGTTTGAAGTAACATTGGAAGTGAGTCAGGTCACTTTTTCCTCCGTATGTCTTATTTTTATGGCGAGCAAAGCTAAATAAATACAAGTGGACATGAAAGCACGATCAATCTCCTCCAATGACTCCTGGTTTTAAAAAAAGGTTACTCCAAAAATATCAATGTATGGCCTATCCATACATTTTCTAACGGTCAGGCAAGGACACGCCTGCTCTACAGTTACAGGCCCAGCTGGACTTTAATCTTGAACCTTCTTACTGTGAGCAGAGACACGGTGCAGCTTCCTGTTAGAAAATCTGTTACTGTTGTGAATACAGGAACTTGTTAATGTGAAATATTCCGGCTCTGACCTGATATGTAATTTATGGCTGAATTGCATCACACATGGTTTGTCTCATACAGAGGAGGGGGGGTACAGTGAAGGTCATGGACAAAACATTTCCAGGCAGATGTGCTTTTACATGGCAAACACCTGAACGTAGACTTGACTTCATTAGAGTGCCAGGAACATCCCATGTTCATTAGGCAGGCATGGATTCAGAGCTGCTCCATATTCATGTCAGAGCTGCCTGGTCGTTAAATTGATCATTAATTTATCTTGGGCTCTCTCTCCGGTCTCTGTGATTGGCAGAGCGGTGCTGAAGCCTGCAGGAGCCGAGGCCGCAGAATCGCACAATCAACAGAATCACGGTGCTTTTTAAGTGAGCGGCCTCACGTCTCGAGTAGAAACCAGGACCTTGTTCAACCCCTCTCCCTCCTCCCCCGTCAGCTTGTCTGGTCATATGGAGCAGCTTTATGAGGGGCTGTGCCAGCCCATCTATAATTAAGAGCTAGGACTGGTGATGTCAGAACACACAAGCTCGGTCCTGAACCATCTGTTCTCTCACCTTTTCATGTTTCACCTACATATTTGAAATTACATGCGAATCCATTTTCCAATGAAGTGTGTTTTAAATTGCCCTTCAAAATAACCTGGTGCCGAGGGGGTTGTTCCTTAGATCTTCGGTGCACAGATTTCTAACAGCGTGAGGTCTTTGTTAAAGTGTGAGAAAGAAAGAAGACCGAAAAGACAAAAGTTTAACCCAGAGCAAACCAAGCTTAATCAATCAGCAGAAAAAAGGGAAAAGGGGAAGGCAACAGCCACAGTTTCAGGTGATCTCTGAAACAGCGATAAGTTCTTAGCACCAAACCTGGTACCAAAAAAACATCTCGAGGATTACCGCTTTTGCTAATTACTTTCTTTTCTTTCATGTAGTCTCCAATTCCCACAAGAACTCTTAATCTTATCTCCCTGTTGAACTCCCTCCTCCTCCTCCTCCTCTTCTTTTGCGTCTTTCCTCTTTTTTATCATTCCCATGTCTCCCAAGCTCAAGGCCCCACGCAGTTCACCCTCTCATACTGTTCATTTATCTTCACAGTACATTTTTATCTATGCGAGGGGCCTTTTTTTGGAAAATAAGGGGCCATTATTCCGCTCTTCTTACGCACAGCAAAACCCACCCAACCAACAAAACCAGAGAGCAGAAATAGTTTGCTTCCAACAAGATCCAGGCAAATATTATTGTGGCACATCGCTAACCTGTTATTATATTTGCATTTAAATGTCACGTATGGAGTAAAGCAGGGTTTGTTTGAACCGTGTCAGTCCGTGTGCAGCCTGAGCAAATCTGTCAGGTCTGTTTAAACGTGCGTGGAGTTGAGCGAGCCCTCAGTTTTCTAGGTTAACATGTCTGTATGTACAGTGTGTAGGCGCGGTTATAAAGCCATAAATAAGTCATGAGCTCACACTAGAGAGTAGAGCAGTGGATATATGAATGTACAGTATGCGATGGAGGAGTGCATACGTGCACATGTGTGTGTTCGCTTCACGGTTTCGTGGATGTGATGCGGTGTGACGTGTTGGACTCTGGGTGACCCGCTCGTATAGACGCCTGAGAGCTGCTGTTACTCTAAAGTATAAGAGTGTGTGCAAGGAAATGTGGGGAGATAGTGAAGATGATAAGATGCTGAACTGGATTTTGAGGAAAAGATACTGAGCCAACAGTTGCTGCTAAGACGCAGTGTAAGTGTTGGACTAAACCAGAAGCACACAAGGCTGCAATACTCACCACCATCTCACTAAGACTACCTATACAGACTATAGCCACCATCAGCATCACCAGGCCAATAAAGGTTGAATGTGTTGAGCTGACACATTATTTTATCATTGCATTATTTACATTTCTACTCTTGAGTTACATAGAAATCAACATGTTATGATCTTTTTTCTCAATACTTTCACTTAAAGATCCACAGCTTTATAAACAGTGTCTCTCGCAAGTGTCAGCTGATTAGCAATAAATCAATAATCAAAATTAATCTGCATCAGTTTTGGTCAGTTTTTGGTTGCAGAATTATTGATCCCCAGAAAGCAGCCGTTGGTGTCATTGAAATGCCTTGGGATTAAGCCAAAAAACAATTTCCCTACAGGGACATTGCAGCTTAGGTTAATCAGCGGCGACCATAGGTGTGAGTGTGTGAGGTTGTTTGTCTCTTTATGTCGACTGTGTGATGGACTGATGATTCATCCAAGGTGCAACCCACCCACCCTCACCTTATGTCAGCTAGGATGGGCTGTATAAACTCTACAAGCTGATGAGATGGGTGGGTGTTCGGTCAAGTCACAGTTAGAGACACAGACCCAGTCCTCTCCGTGTTTTAGTATCAGAGAGAAAACGTTGGATCAGTTCATCCACATAAAGTTCATCCTCTCAACTCAGGACTGAAATAAACACTTGGCGATCATTAAGGAAAATCACAATGATTTACGACTTCTCATTCTTCTGCCTCTATGTCTCTCTGTCTCTGTGTGTGATGGATGCTGTGGCAGCAGAACTCAATTACAACAACAGCGACTGAAACATATGTAGCTGAACATGCACACGCAGTTAAAACATTACTCGTCTATTTCTGTCTTGCTCTCCTCTCTCATCTTACCCAAAAATATCCTCTGTCTCCCCGTGGGTTTTTACCCCCCCCACCCTCTCACCCGCACCCCCCATTTTCAAAACATGGTTTTCCCAGACATTCTTTCCGAGATGTGACGCATGGAGTCTGTATATCTCATAGCTGAAAACACTGGGAGTTAAAAATACTTTGTGGTGAAGGTTGGCTGAGGTCTCCTCTAAATCAGCCCACCGCACCTCCCCCGTCCTCCTCCTCCTCCTCCTCGTCCTCCTCCTCGTCTTCCTCCTCCGCCGTCGGTCAGAGTGTCAGACATACAGGCCTGCCCTCCTCACCCCATCTATCTGTTTCCTTCACCACAGCCTCACACACCAACCCGTGTGTTTGTGTGGCGTGGCTGAACTGAAATTGTCTGAACTTGTATCTCTTAATGTATTTCGTCACTTCTTAAAGGTCCGACAACAAAAATCAACTGAGCGGTGCCTTTGCTGACTAACCTTGTCACCATGACCCCCTTGCTCCTTGCACTTTTGTTTTAACCTCTATTGTAACATGGCCCTATTTATTATAATGTAATATTGTAATGTATTTTGTATTTTATAATGTTGACGACGTGTGCTGCTGCCCTCTTGGCCAGGTCACCCTTGAAAATGAGATCTTGATCTCAACGGGTCTTTTACCTGGTTAAATAAAGGCTAAATAAAAAAATTTAAAAAAATAACGCCGTCTGCCGCTATCTGAGACGACGTGACGACTTTGTTAAAGTGCGTTCGGGGGCTCACATGGACTCAATTTCTCTGTTTAGTGTGACTTTTTTTTTTTTTTTTTTTTTTTTAGATCTTTTTGTTCCATCAGTGTGTACAGGATGAATTGAAAATGTTTCCTCTGGGATTAAACTGTTTAATTTTCATAGTGGAGAGAGAGATTTTTTTTTTTTTTTTAGAGGAGCTGTGTATTGTAGACAACATATTTATGCCTCTCACTTGCCGTCCTAGTAAACACAGCTGTGTCCCACCATTTCTCCAGATGAAGGAAATTGTGTAACGTGCTCCACGTCTTATCTGAACCCATATATGAATCACTGTGCAATCAGCAGGCATCACACTATCTGCCATGCAGCGCACACACACCAGCTCTGAATCATATCCACCGTTCAGCCCAGCAGACAGTCTGTCCAACTGGGGAGAGGGGTTTTTTTAAAATGCAGCCTCGTGCCTGTAACCTTTCCCCAGCAGAATATTTCCCCCTCACTCTAATTTAAATGGGATGGGGACACGCTGGATGGAGATGGAGTTTGACAGGCATACACTGACTCCCCCCCCTCTGCCCCAATCGATCCATTATACAGAGGAATACGCCTCTTAAGAGCAGCCGGCTCCTGCTGCCCTGCTGAATGAGTGTGGTGGTGATTCGCCTAGCTGCGTGTCTCCCAGGATGCGCCAGCCATCGAGCGATTGTGCGTGCGTGTCGCCGTCTTTGGTCTTGACTTGACTTTCCAATGTCAACAGACGCACTAAGTGAGAGAAGGGTTAAAGCATTGTAGTGGAAAAATCAAAATGCACAGACACACACACGTTCACAGTGAGTGGACGGGGAATGGTGGAACTGTAAGAGCGTGGTGAGAAGTCATCTGCAAGAGGAAGAGGAGGCTGAAAGAAGGAAAATTGTTCCTTTTATCACATTTTTTTAGATGAATCTCTTTAGTTTTATTACTGAGGGGATGTTTTGGGCTTGTTTATCAATCATCACCTTCCTCTCTTCTCTGCCTCGTCTTCCTTATCACATTCCTCTTTGGAGTCATTTCCTGAGTTTGCTGACCAGCTCTGGGAAAGGTTGACAAGGGGTCAGATCACTGAAGAAAACAGAGCACAGCGTTGAGCAGTCCATCGCTCCGCTCCCTCCTTCTTTCCCCTTTTTCTCTCTCTCTCTCTCCTTCTCCCTCCTCTCTGCTCTCCTCCTCTCTCATTGACTGTTTATTACTCCCTCCCTCCCTCCCTCCCTCCTCTCTTTGGAGGTGTGTCCATCAACATCTGGAGAAGCAGGGCCGCTCGGTGACAACGGGAGCTCATTCACTCCCCTCCTCTCCCTCCCTCCCTCCCTCCCTCTCTCTCTCTCTCTCTCTCTCTCTCTCTCTCTCTCTCTCTCTTTGCCTCACTCTCGCGCTCCGTATCTGTGTTTGCCGTTGTGGAAGTCAGATTGCACACACAGCGAGGAGATGTTGGCAGCTGACTGTGGAATGAGCTCACAGAGAGACGCAGCACCAACGTGGAATTATTATCAGGCTCATCAAGGAAGCCATGGCAGCAGCAGCATCTTCTTCATCTTCTTCATCTTCTCCCTTTCATCACTCCTCTCTCTTTTGAAGTGAACATCAGCTTGCGGGAGACTTTTTTCTTTGTTGGTGAAACCCCGGAGCTGCTTCTCTCCAGCACCTTGGTCCGGTAATAATCTGTGTAGAGGTTTACTACGTAGGGGGAACCAATCCTCCCCTTGCACTTCGTTCCACCTGTGTTTTGGTGGGAGGGGGACATCAGAGGCTTTGGGATGACGGAGATCCTGGTGTCGGATGTAAACTTGAACTCGGTGTGCGAGCGCCTGGAGCAGCACTGCTGCGTGGACCAGAACCAGCACAATCTGTCCAGCCAGCCACAGACCCCTGTGCTCAAGAGGCACACCAACACCGGGGCCAAGCTATGGGGCCGCGTCCGCAGCAAGCTGCTCAGACAAAAGGTTTCTAGCTGACATATGCACACACACACACACACACACACACACACACGTCACATACATACATACAACAAGCTGTGTTTCCTCTCTTTTATCTTCTCCCCCTTTGCATGCGCTCTCTTGCTATTTATCACTCTGTCACTTCCATCTGTTTCCTCTGTGTCTCTTTTATTTTCAGTGTGTCCCTCTCTCCATGTGTGTCTCTGTGTGTGTGTGCACTCTCTCTCTCTCTCTCCCCCGGTGTCTTTCTTTCAGCGCAGAGTTGACTATTGTTCTTATCTGATGGGCCTATTGACTGCAGTGGAAACAATCACCCACTGCTACATAAACTGACCTGCAGTAACACCCACCACAATACACACTAAAATGTTTTCTAGAAAAACTTTAATTCATGCTTTTCTTCCTCTCTCAAATCATTTTATCCTGAAAGACTGTAAATATTTATCACTAATCTTATTATTTAATATTTATAATATTGGTTCCATACTTCAAATGGATGGATTTTTAGGATTGATGCAGCACAACCTGATATGTTTTATGTTAATTATTCACAAATAACACAAAGAAGTTCAATGAATACTTGACTATACAATTTTAAAATCATTTCACCATCACCTTCACTGTTTGTTTGTTGCTCTGATCTTTTCCCCTCCCTCTCCCCCTCGTCGTTCCTGCCACTTCCTGCAGCACCAGCCTTTGTTGGTCTTCGTTTAAGGCCACTCATGATGAGTACACCGTGTTTCCAAATAAAAAAAAAATTGTGTTGTTTTGCTTCAGCATCAGACCAGCTCCCTCTGCTGTTCATTTTGAGGTATTGTTGTCTCCTGGCTGAACTGATCCAATGCTCCTTTGGCATTTCAAGCACATAATATTTATTTTTTCTTCCAATGATTAACTGTCACATTCCTGAAACATGTGTCTGGCATGTTCACGCCGTCTTTTGTTTTTGTTTTTTTTGCCAAAGGTAAATCTTTGGATAAACTCTTCCAGTGTTATTATCTGCAGTTTCCCCAAAGTGTTTTGTTACTTATGAGTTCCTGACATTTTGTTGGGTTTGAATCTCTTTTTTTTTTCTTAATACACTTGAGTTTTGGACCAGAATTAGATGGAAAAACACAGTATTCATTGTTGTGTTTATAGGATTGAGGTTCATTCAGAAAGGACAAATAGTGTCATGAGGTGAAAGCTTTTAGGTTAGAATAAGTGACCTTTATGTGAGGGATCAGATCGCCAAACATGAACGCACACACAGGTTTGGTTTAAATGCAGGTTCTGGATAGTGACTCATGTGTGGGAGCAGTAAAGTGGTACCTTTTTTCCTCCAGATGCTTTCTGTATGTGGAAGACGGAGAGGAAGCACGTGAGTCTGCGCTGCTTCTATGCATAGCTCTGCACACGCAGCTAAAACTGTAACTGCTGCGTGGAGAAATGAGCCCTAGGTGTATTTGTCTTTTTCCATTTCACTGTACGGTTATTCAGCAGTCCTCCTCCTCCTCCTCCTCATCTTCATTGTTAGTGCATCGCCAGCATTTTGAGCTGTAATGAATCAGCCCTGTACAAAGAATCTAAATTGAGAGTTGACTTGGCTTTCCATTATTCAACAGGCTGGAGGAAGGCTGACCGCTGCTTATACTGAGCAGGATCAAATGGAAATTACATCCTAAGCCCAGACTTTACTGCATTGACCCGCAGGTGCTGTATTGATTGATTCCTGCCCTCTGTACACAGAGACGCACATCTTAATGTCCAAGAATGCAACACGAGACGTTTCTGAGTTTCATTGCTCTCCGAGTTTGGCAGCATTGCAGTTAGTTGCATGTGATCCTGCCTCTCGGCTCCCACCCTGCTCAGAAATCCCCGGTCACACAACTTCTCTGTGAAGTCCCATTCATCCATTCATTCATTCATTCTGAATGTCTCCTTTGAATGCCGGCTTTTATGAGTAAACTTTCAGTTTTTCTGCGCTCAGACGGCTTTAGATCCTATCAGTTCTTCTACTACCTCCCACCCCCACATCGCTGCGTCTCTCTTCACGGCGCTGAACGCTGTTCGATGCTGGAGAGGCGATAAGTGTTAAATGATGTCAGGGGACCAGCATCTTCAAAAAGGATCTAAAAATAATAAACACTGAAGTCTGACAAGTTTTGTATAATGTTTTAATTTTTCAGGATAGTTCTTTCATCACATATACACATAAAAAAAACATTGTGCATCGCTTGCTTTTTATTATTTTTCTTTTATCTGCAATATTCATTCATTTTATATAGCCGTGTACATATGTGAGCTCTTTTATAGCCTCATTTAGTTTTTTAAATTGATCAAATTTACTCAGAGATGTGTCTTAAAATTCAATTTAGTTTCTAAAACACACTATGAATGAATAACAGCAACTTTGAGTGTTGTTTTTCAAAGAATTACAGAAAGCAGCAGGAAGAGCGGACTTGAGGGCATATTGCTTTTTTCTGTTTATGCGCATCTGTGCCATGAATCGTGTTATTCACAGGGTGTTTAGAGGAATGTGGATGCATGAGGGTATGAAGGCACACGGGGGAATTGTCCTCCTCACTCCTTCAGCCCGGAGCAGCAGCTAATTAAGACAGTGTGATGAGATAGGAGTCTGGCTGGGAACAGTAATTGGCCTGGAACGAGACATAATGTATCGAATGTGTCCCCGGCAAAAAGAACAAATGATGATTAAGCTGTTAACGGGCTGTAGCTGGTTTTGGCACAGTGTGTTTAACATCACGTTTTTGGATTTATTTTTGGCTGATGACCCTGTTTGCTGGTCAGGTTATGGGTTTTTATTTTTCTTTGTGGACTTTCAGCCAGTTTAGCAGGGGAGAACAATGGAGCTGTCGTGCCAGCTTAGCCGTGGAAGAGAATCAGATCCACCCATTATCATCCGCCCTCTGCCGCGCTCATCCCACCTCTCGCCCCCGCCGCATTTTAGCCCACATATGAAATTATGCTCTTCCATTTGAGTAGTATGTTGATTAGTGCAGATGATATTAGTTTCATCCCTTCTTCCTGTGTGTCTAAAATGCCAGGCAGTCCCCCTAATGGCCTTTTATATAGGCCACATAAATCTCTGTCTGTCCCCACCGCGGGGCATAGCCTTTTATTGGCCCCAATCCATCCCCCAGCGAGCAGAAGCCGCGATTGGTTAATGAGCTCCACGAGACACGAGGCAGGTCAGTAAAGCAGTCTCAGGTTGATACCCACAGTGACCCCCCCCCCCCTCGCTTCTGGCCCCCGACGCAGGATGGCTTTAATCTCGGTAGGGTGACAACGAGACATTAATCATGTAATTAGGAGGGGAGAGTTAGGAGCTGTGGGCTTCTGGTATGTCCAACACATGCTTTAACAGTGGTCTGGGCTCCGGCGACGACTGTAGTACATAAAGAGGATGACTCAGAGAGATTTGTCTGGAACAGTCGGGGACAGTCCCGCTCTAACTTGTTTTGCTGGTTTATTTCAAAGTCAAGCTCACAGAGGCAGATAAACCAGAACTTAACCAGAAAAACCCAAACTTGGAGAATATTACATCAGCCGGTCCTCTGATCATCACACTGGCACCTGCTTTAAAAAACGCACACATCATAGGCCTACTTTCTGTTTTGCAGCAACTTTTTTTTTGTGGACTCCTCTGAGTAAACACACAGGGAGATGATCTAATGGCTCACAAATGGTACATGCTGTTAGAGGTAGAGATCACAAATGGCACCGAGTAGTGAGGAAACGAGTGAGACCACGGCTATACGGCATGTCCCTGCAAGTGCTGACAACTAAAAAAAAAAAAACATCACAGTTGCAGTTCTGTCCAACACAAACATGAGGGTTCATCACATGACAAAAATGTGACTTGGATCCCGGTCTATTGAAAGCATATGTGAGGTTAGCCGCTGCTGTTCTACATTAAATCAGAAATGTGATTAGTCTGTTAAATAATGGAACAAAGCAGTTTTTTGCATCTGTGTGGGTTTTACACTGAGGTCTGAGGGCTTTTAATGGGAGATGAGTGGTAACATCCAGAGAAGCCTGTTCCAGGAATCATGTTTCATGCTTTTTTATTATTATTATTTGCAGAAAAACGTTAATAATGCGTTTGTTCTTGTTCTTTTTTTTTTACTCTTTCATGTCTTTACAGAACAAATTCACACTGAATATCATCCAAAACAGTAACGACATGATGAGAAAGGCATTTAAATTATTTGTAATGGAGACAAAAACAATCAAAGTGCCACTGAACGAGCATTAAAGGGCCATTTCACTCTATGGAAGGATGGATAACTCTCCATTCCTTCTGCACTAACGCTCTTATTCACCCGGGCTGCAGGCAGGGTTATGTTGCATAAGTGTAGTATGAGTATGTGTGTTGCTGTTTACAGGCCCGAGAAGAGAATCGCGCTGCGCCTGCAGAGATGAAAGACTACTCTGCAAATCACAGCCCTCTGCTGCCTGAAAACTCTCACCGATTGGCTCAAACTAGGAAGTTAGGGGACCGGGCAACATGGCAACTGAGTCAGCGACCTCACATGGTCACGATGACATCAGCAGCTGTTGAGTAAAAAGACGCTCTCACTGGTGCACGTTTAAACATTATGCTTATGTGGTACACGGGGCTAAAAATAGTAGTGCGCTTGTATTGTAAAGGGGGAAAAATATGCTGCGAGAATGGGAGAAAAAAAAAGGCTCAATCACTTCTCAAACAATCCCTGTAATCCCGCTAAAACCAAGGAGCCGTGCAGTTTGAGCTACGTTCTAATTAAAGCTCTAATAAAAAGCTTCCTGCAGCTGAATGAATATTTAATCAGCCAGAGAGCAGCAATGGGAAAGCTGCGATGAAACACAAAGGACAAATTAGACAGAAATTCATTAATTTAGCATATCAGAAGAAGTGGTGTTTTGAATATTGTCACCAGCATGCATTAATTCTCCAGCACAGCAAAAATGGGCTAATTAAGTGTATTGGGATTTTATTATTAAAACCTTTACACATCATTTCAGCTACTGCTCGGTACCATGTCTTACTGCTGTTTTAACATATTCACACCTAGACTCACTTTGTCTTAGATCTACATAAACCAGCAGGATAGAAATATCTCCACTTTTAATAGAAAACTAATAAAAATGAATTAAATCTGGGTCACATACAGTACAGTATGATATTAAATGTGAGAATATTAGGGTTCATGGTTTTCCCTTTCATCTGATTTTTATATTTTAATCAAATCCAATCCTTTTGACAGTGATTTGTAAAAACACTTGTAGACTACTGCAGGTCTGCACTGCATTATTTGGATGTTGTTTCCTGAGGGATGGTCATGCCATAGACTGACTTGGGCTAAATGTGTTAACTGCATCAGCGCCTGTGCCTGATTTTTGCACGGTCACTTGGCAAAAACATGTGCCCTTTTCTTCTGACGAATCAAGAACCTGCGCGTGTTTCACTCCTGCTGTGGTGATGCACGGCCCCCCAGTGCGTTGAAAAGTGTAGGAAACGTAAACAGCACCAGAGGGCTGCAGACCTCTGACTGTCCTCTCTGTGTCAGTCTGTTGTCGCTGTCACTCTCCTAACGGCTGCAGAAGTGTGACTCTCGTGTTACACGCCGGTGAAGGAGAGCAGGATTATCTGTGGGTGGCGGGAGGGAGGAGGTGGCAGCCAGTTCCCGTAGTGTAGTGGTTATCACGTTCGCCTAACACGCGAAAGGTCCCCGGTTCGAGACCGGGCGGGAACAGCACTTTTTTTTCATTTTTTAATCATGACAGGTCAGACCATGAACCCTGCAAAGAACAGTCATTTCACGTAGCAATTAAAATAAATGTTAAACCGGTCACCGGTGGCTCTAACAGTGACCCATTTATTAATCTCATCAGAAGCGGTAATGCTTTAAAGCCTGTTTAAACTCATTTCAAAGTCTTCAACCTCTTTTATTTACCACATTATTACAAGCACAATCCTAGCACTAAACAGCAGTCAAAGCACTCAGTCTATTATCATTTTCAGACAAGTTTGTTTTTGCCAAAAAAGGCCACATCACTTCATATCACTTCATCATTCATTATTGCACCAACTTCTTTATCAGGTCCCTTGTGCACTACTTTTGTGCAAAGAGGAGACTAAAGAGTGTGTGGTGAGCGAAACACCGCGACACATCTTATCTGCTTTGTTCTGTCCCCGTAGATAAATGGGGGCAGAGTACAGGCTGTATGTGCATCCTGGCTCACGGCTGTCTGCTTCTTCTTTTGAAGTGAAGGCACTTGGTCGTGATATTTCTGCCAGCTCTGTGCATGACTGACAGAGAAGCAGCAAAAGATACTGAGATGAAACATCCCATTACTGCAGGGCCTACAAGTGGCAGCCACATGTCTCCTATTGCATTTACTTCAAATGCTCAAACACATAAAAGAACAATGATACCGCAGTATACTGTATTTGTGTGTGTGATGGTATACAGGGGTCTGGTTTAGTCACGCCATACAGTAAATGGGCAGCATAGTAACCAGCTGAGCCTCAAACTCTGGTGCACTCTCACACAACAATGAGTTCCTGTACAACAATCTCGTACTGGTTGGATTGCTCTGTACTCAAAACACACATACGTATGTATTGTTTTCTAAATAAGGGAAAGACTGAAACTGGAATGCAACGCTACAGTCCAGTAGATTTGAAGTTTTCTGTTTTCTGTCTGCTCTGGCCTCTCTTCAATCATACATCCTTGATATTTTCACGGTCCTACAAAGAGCGCTTTGACGCCGCACTGATGCGATACTAAGCGGAACCATATTAGCTCGAGGATGTCTCTTTAAAGAAAAAAAAAACACCAGATAGTTTCTGACTTTTATCTTTTTCCCAGACATGTGCATGAGCGTGCATGCATACCGTAGATGCCCATGTGTTTGAAATCCCCCTCCAGCAGTTCTGTGAATGGAAGTTGGTCATTGTAGTTTTCATCTCTCTGAAGATGAAAGGGGACTGAAGCGAAGCTGCAATAAGGATTATTAGACTTATTCATTCTGAACATACAGTGAATGTGCACGTGTATCTCATTTGCTTTAAATACACCATCAGTTCCCACGTCCACATGTCCACCACAGTCTGATTTAGTTGATTGTAACCAGTTTTATGTCTTTATTTTAGCCTCTAGGCTGTGTTAAAATCATCCACCTTTGCATCTCCAGTCGTCCTGTCACCTGCTGCCCTCTACGTGCTGCTTCCCCTCCTGAGACGTCACTCAGGATAAAACCTGTAATCCTCCTTCAGCTTTGTTTAAACCAGCCGGCTCGACACATCCCCCACTAAGTCACAGTTCATCTCCAAGAAAGCAGTTTCTTGCCTCGCAGCCTTTTTCCTGACATTTTGTTCTGAATTCGGAGCGTACAGTAATAACTTTGTTTAGAGTAAGTCGGCCTGAGTTTGCCTCGTGCAGGCCTCTTTAGCCAAGCTGTTTGCAGTCAACCCTTTAGTTTAAACCAACTCATTTCCCAGGAAAGAAACGGGAGGGGGAATGAGCCAAGTTCCACTTTAAGTATTTTTTAATAAAAAAAAGAAAAGAAAAGAAAAGAAAAGAGCCCAGTTGAGGATACAGTTTCGAGACGGGTCAGGGAGTGTAAGCACTGCCTGTAAAGAATCCCTTTTTGTTTTTACAACCCTATTTGAGTACATTCATTTTTAATCAGGTTCTTCAGAAATTAGGAGGGGGTAATAGAGAGGAAATAGGTGGGAGGAAGGTTTAATTTTTTTCCCCTCGGTGAGTCTGCTTCGACGCGCCGTCAGAAAGTCCTGGATTTTCGCCCACTCTTCTTGGCAGTAGCTGTGTAAAGACCCAATTGCGGTGATTACCTGTCTCTCATCTCAAACCGAAACCCTGCTGGGAAAACAGGATTTAACGATAATAGGAATGCGTGAAACCGATGCCAAATGGGCTTTTTACGAGGTAATGAAATACACTCACTGAGAACTTTTTAATGGTTTCAGTCTAATGCTGACAATAGGAGAAGTGTGCTGCCCTTGCGCTCATCCAACACTTATTATTTTCCTCTAAGGTGAGCACATGGCCACGTGGGGTTGTAATGACATAACCAGTGTAGTGCGGATGCTCAAGCAGCCTATAAAAAAGGCATTAGCTGCTGTGGCCTCACACAGCAGGCGCAGACTCCAGGAGACTTAAAGAAACAACAAGCTTGCCATCCATCATCGTCTGAGAGGGCATCATGGGACACGTCCGATCCAGACTTTGAGTATGTGTGTGGTAAAGTAGGCCAAGTGTCTGGGCCAATTTGGAGCCATTGTTGGACCCCCAATACACAGCAGGGAGCATATGTGGGAAACATTAAGTGGCATCATTCTTTCCCCAAGTAGATGCGGTGAGTGCGTTGTGGTAAAGCAGCAGCAACTGACACGAGACACTTTGAATGTGATCTGGGTTAGAGACATGGAGCAGCTGAAAGGTGAACTCTGGACTCAGTGAAGATAAATCACAAGTGCCTTCGGTCACCCTCAAACGTAATCAGCTGCAGCTTTTCTCAGTATGTCGGTTGTGCAACGCATGGACAGTGAGGGGGGGGGGGTCATGGGCAGCCAGTTCCCGTAGTGTAGTGGTTATCACGTTCGCCTAACACGCGAAAGGTCCCCGGTTCGAGACCGGGCGGGAACAGCAGCTTTTCATCTCCACCAGTGAGAGTGGGGGGTTTCTTTGATAAGTACTGTAGCTCGTCAGCGCTTCGAAGAAACTGTTGCTCAATAATACTGTGGATAATAAGTTGTGCCAATCTGGTTCTGGATAAAATCAAATCAGTTGTTATTCTAACACATAAAATGATTGGATCATTTTCTTTGTGTTTACAGTAGTGCTCGACGGCATTAGATTAGCTTTTTGATAACTCAGTGAGGTTCTTATCAAATGTAAAGTGAAGGGGTGAAGCTTTAATCATCTCTCACACACCTCTGCTACTCCCTCTTGTTTGGAGTTTAACACCACTAAGGAATATGATTTTCCATTACTACATTTTCCACTGCACAGTATGTAAATATCAACAAGCCTGTCTGGGAATCGACAATGAGAGGGGAAAGGCCCGCCTCTTTCTGTGGTAAAAATATTCCCCATGATTCATGTGGGAAAAGAGTTTTGTTTGGGTTTCAGTGGCTTCACTCTGAACCGCACTTTGGCAAACTGTTGTTTCAGGTAGTGACTCTTACTTGGTCGTCCCCCCTTGTGACATGATGCCAGGATGTGACTCTTCCATTGTGCCTAATGCTATCAGAAATCTCTACATGAATTTAGTCATTTCTCCTTATTTAATAAAGACAAAAATCTCATCATCCAATGTCTCTGTTGTGTCTTTCAGCTGGATCCCACGACGGTGCAGTCAAAGAACTGGCACATGGACGTCATTGAGATGAATGGGGTGAGACACACGTTTTGTAAATAGTTACCGTAATGAGATGTGTTATGTTTGGCAAAGGCTGCGTTGGGTTGGCCATCTTTTTCATTCCGAGTGTTTTTATTCAACAGTCTGTGTATCATAACAAAACGGTATCCCCTTACAAGCCTGCAGGAAGTCAGAGTAGGATTGAGTTAAAGTGTTTAGTCCCTGAGACTACAAGAATTCAGCCTCGATCCAGAGAAAAGATCAATTTGGCTCTGTAATGATTACTCTGAAGGTGTTGGGTGTTGTAATTGTATCAGTAGCTCAGTGTTACGATTTCACTGTCAAAACTTCCCAATCACTAAGCAAACAGAGATGGTTTGTGAGGATCCTGGCTGCTCAGAGCGATGGAGTTTATTTCAACTGCGGTTTGTTCACCATCAGATCAAAGTGGAGTTCTCCATGAAGTTCACGAGTCGGGACCTCAGCTTGAAGAGAACGCCGTCCAAAAAACAGAGTGGGGTGTTTGGAGTCAAAATCAACGTGGTGACAAAGTAAGTATCTTCCCGGAGTAAAACTTTACTTTATACAAACCCATTACATGATATGTGAGCTATACACAGTCTGTTTCATTTTCCCTACACCATCAGAGAAGTAACGTGGGTGTAACTGCTGTTTGTGTCCACAGGCGTGAACGCTCCAAGGTGCCTTACATTGTCCGTCAGTGCATTGAGGAAGTGGAGAAGAGGGGGATTGACGAAGTAGGAATCTACAGGATCTCAGGGGTGGCCACTGATATCCAGGCCCTCAAAGCAGCGTTTGACACCAGTAAGTCTCGCGGCTCTCGCCCACTGGTTTCTGGGCGACACTGCCGGCCTCCCATCATCCTGAATAAGGATCAAAGTGCTATTTAGTATATTTTGAGGATGGGATTTACAAAGCAGGGCGCTCTGTGATACACAATATTCACAACATATTTTCAGGTCTCTCTTAGCAAAACAAACCGCCTTTCCAAGTCTTTTATCCCTTGTGCCATTAGGTTTTTAAACCTGCCAGCAACCATTTGAACCACCTTTCTGAATGAGTTTTTTTTTATCTATGCTTTCATGTTTTTCTTGACGACTGCTCCCTTAATTAAACTAATTAATTATTTATTAATTTTTAGTATAATATGATCACGTATGCTGTTTCTGTTCTGGGGCTTGACTTTTAACTTGACTTTTAACTAATTAATGAATGTGTTGAACGAAAAAATAATGTATGTAATAATGTTAGCTGCAAAACTGAATTGCCCTCTGGGATAAATAAAGATGCATTCTATTGTGTGACTGTCACTGAATTAGAAAAGGTGCAAAATGGTTAGGTTAGGTACTTTCTTTATTAACTACATATTAGTTTCACAGAGTAGGGCTAGGGTTAGTATGAAGGACGTATGACAAAAGGAAGAAAACTTAATTCAATCAAATCAAAAAACAAAAATAACCATTCTGAACCTTTATGTAATCAAAATAAGGATGTGTTGCCTCTCAGCACGTATCATGTGTGATGTGGTTTAGATTTGTGGGAATTGGCTGTCAGCATCCAGGACAGATGAGGAGGAGCAGCAGCTGTTTAGTGTTGTTCATAAGCGTCTCATTCGGTCACGGCTGCTTTTTACGTCATCCAGATCTGACTGAGCGGAGCCGAGTATCACTTTTCATTTCCGTGTGTGATATTCAGCGTCTTGTCTGTGTGTGGATGTGTGTGGTTGTCTAGAGGTTGCGTCACTCCTGGAGACGGAGAGAGAGCAGCTGTGTTATTGTGTCTGTAACAGTGCAGCGTGTTCACTTTCTAATCGGTCTTTGTTTGTGTCCGACCCGTAGATACCAAAGACATCCTGGTGATGCTGAGCGACATGGACATTAACGCCATCGCAGGGACACTGAAGCTGTACTTCAGGGAGCTGCCGGAGCCTCTGCTCACCGACCGCCTCTACCCCGCCTTCATGGAGGGCATAGGTGCGACCTTTTGTGCAGGAAGTTTTGTTTGTCATCAGCGGGCCATTTTTAGACTTGAGGGGGGAGTTATCGTTGCTCAGCTGAAAGAGATAAGGGCGAAAGTTTAAAAAGCTGTTTCACCATAATTTGATCTGACATCTTGTTCCTCTCTCTCGCAGCGCTCTCTGACCCAGCAGCCAAGGAGAACTGCATGATGCACCTCCTACGCTCCCTGCCGGACCCCAACCTCATGACCTTCCTTACTCTGCTGGAGCACCTCAAACGGTCAGTGGTGGACAGGAACGGAGTAAATTTACTTGAGTACTTGAGTAATCCAGAGGATTTGTACTTTACTTGAATATTAGATTTCTTTGGTACTTATTACTCTTACTTGAATACATTTCCAAGACAAATATTTTTACTTTTACTTGAGTTAATTTCTAGGAAGGTTGAAAAGTACTCGTTACTTTCAGGTCTGCTTTTTTTTTTCTTCTAAAATACTATTGAACACAAGCTGTGTTTGTCAAAAAAGGAAACCCTAACCCCTAAAAGCAGCACATCAGTGCAGGTGGTTTCAAAGAGTTAATTCTCAGAAACAAGAGTTAAAAGGCCCTTAAATTAATTTAGAAAAAATTATAGTAATTCATTAATGTGAAAAATAAGAAATTTACTCTTACTTTTACTTAAAGTAAATTTAAAAGCATGTACCGTACTTTGGGATACTTACGTACCTTTAAAAGCAAGTACTTTTTTACTCCTACTCAAGTAACATGTCGACTGAGCTATTTTTACTTAAAACTGAGTAAATTTTGACCAGTAGTATTTGTACTCTTACTCAAGTACTGGGGTCGAGTTCTCTGTCCATCTCTGCAAACGATACACACCCTCAAAAACCACTCTCAAAAACTATCCCTCAGATATCTACAGACATCTACTCCGTTTTTCCACCTGTCAGACAAAGAGTACCCAAATCTTTTAGTGTAATTTGGAAAGTGAATATATTTTTGCCCAAACTTTTCTAACCTTTAACCTCAAAACAAAAATCCACGGAGCACCGTGTGTATTAACGCCTTCCTCCCTGTTTGTGGCTGCAGGGTGGCTGAGAAGGAGCCCATCAACAAGATGTCCCTCCACAACCTGGCCACCGTGTTTGGCCCCACTCTGCTCAGGCCCTCAGAAACAGAGATCGCAAAGGGACAGCACATCACTTCCGCCTCGGACATCTGGTCACATGACGTCATGGCACAGGTACCTACGCACATTTTACATTTTTGACAGTTGAATATGAATCTACACATGTAAAAACCACGTGCCTGTGATTACTCACTGATGCCCTCGGCCGCTTTGTTTTTACCAAACGGTTTTCTCGATAGCTTGAAACTGGGTAAGCATCTTTCTGTGAGAACCTGCAATAAATGGTAGCCTGGTGCGTACATGCGTTTCTCCTCGCTCGCTGCACGTGTTTTCCAGATGAATTTTACTCCCACGCCGCCGAGTGACCCGTGTCACTGAAGTCTATTCTCCCAGCTGTATTTAGGCTGCAGGCCATCAATTCATCTCTGCTGAGAGATGAGTTTCCTGTGTGTTTTCTTGGTAGGATAAACAACATCCAGAGTAAATCATCATAAATGGGGCAGCATGCACATGCTGGAGACCCCGTCCGTCCATTACAGTGAAGCGTAGTGTTTGTATTGCGGCTTATTTAAATTCTAAATGTTTATTGCACTAGTACACAAAATGTCAAACACCAAAGAGAGATGTTTCCGCCTGTATATTCTGCATATTATCTCAGAGTGATGTATTTACCTTCATTCTAATGAAAACCCATCCGTCAGTTAAAGTTCAGGTCCTCTGACTTGCAAAGTACTTTTTTGAGCAGTCGAGTGCATATTATAAATTCAGTCATGCACCTGGAACTGATTTTGCTGCTAAGCTGTGAGCACCATCAAACAAACGGTGAATCAAATTAAACTTCCCAGACATATGCCTATATCTGATAACTGATTAAAAGGGAGATTAAGGGAAATTTGTGGAGCGTAGCAAGAAGCAGCATTAGACTGATTCACCCATTTTCATAAAGAGGATTGTCTAGACACGCAACAATGTTTTGAAATGTTCAGAAGTGAGTGAAGAGTGAGTTTACTGCTCTACCCATCCCTATTTTTTGTATTTTAACCTTATTTCACCAGATGATTGATCTCACTGAGCTCAGATCAGTATTCTTCATGGGAGCTGTACAAAGAGTTTAACCTGAAAACCTACCTGTGACCACAGTCTGACCAGAGAGCAAAGTAAACTTCAGTATAAGTGCTGAATTATACACAACCCCCAACATCAAAGCAGAAACTCATGAGCCAAAACTAGTTAAATATTAACCAAAAAGATTTGTCAGCCGCAAAATCCAGAATTATTTAAAATTCAGCAAGAGAAAAATTAGTTTTTAAATCTTTATGTTCTGACTTTTTTTTAGAGAGAGAAAACAGCATGAGAAGATATTTCTGTCTCATATGCTTAATTTCTAGGAGAATAAAGTAATGAGGATGAAGACCTCTGTGACCTTAGAGATAGAACGAAGAAAAGTTACAGAAATTACAGCTATTGATCTTAAAATTTGAAAATAAAATGTTCAAGTGTGTCAAAGAACTACTTATGTTGAGTGGTACTTTTATTTTTAAAGTAGAACAAGACATGTGCTACAGTTGTACTTTATCATTACAGTAGATTATTTACACATTTACCTGCTGATTTGCTCTAATTCTCAACACAATCAGCAGCTACACAGAGCTCTTGAAGAAATCCAATATCAAAGAAGAAGCCTCAGCTCTTTATTCTTGTAATATCTGCCATCATCAATCTTATTTATCTCTCTTTTTTTAATACTTGAGTATCAAACAGAACAGAAGTGGTGTCATAGAAATAGAAAACACATCAATACAACCTGGATATCCATAGACACTAATGGTGTCTCTGTGAATGGTCAGTCAGATTTGAACATTTACAGTAGACACGAAGGTCACATTTTTAGAGCCGGTGTGACTAAACATTTGGAGGATGTAACTATACCAGACGTCCTGCACAGAAAAATACCACACAAATCTGTTAAGAAATTGGAAAAACTGAGAAACTGTAACTCCATATCTTGCCTGACAATTCATATTTTGAAGTTTTCCTCTGTGTTACAGTGGCCCAGTTGTCTGTCCACCCACTGGGACATTGCAAACAGGAAATGCTAGTTGCCAATTCTGTGTACTTTTAATAAAGTCTTTAATATAAACACATACAGGCTAAAAGAAAAGAGGGATAACAGACAGGGAGTACAGAGCCAGGCTTTAACCCTCTATTAGATTAAACAGAAGACAGAGACAGTCAGAATGATTTGGATTAAATTTTTGATTAAATTGAATAATTAATGAAATGGAATTTGTAATGAGCCAAACTTCTCTCTCCCCTCAGGTCCAGGTGCTGCTCTACTACCTGCAGCATCCTCCCATCTCCTTTGCCGAGCTGAAGCGCAACACGCTCTACTTCTCCACTGACGTCTAAATCCCCACCCAGCTCCCTCAGGGCGGCACCTGGAGACGAGACAGTGGGAGACTCCATACAAACCTCGGTCCCTGCCACTCGCTCCTCCTGCCTCACCTTTCCTCCCAGCAGGCAGCTCATCTCATCTGTACAGCCCCATCCCACCCACCCACCTATACCCACCCCGACATCTTTCCTCTTCACTCACCCAAACCAACCCCCAACCCCAAACCCCACCCCAGCCCCTATCCTGAAAAGAGATGGAGCCAAAACATGACGGGAGGCGGTGAAGGAGATTCCCTGGTCGTCTTAAGTAGTCATGCATCATGTCCTGTTTGTAATGTGAGGGAAGCAGAGCCGCTCTCCGCCTCCCACCGACGAGACGACAAGGCATTCTGGGAGCACAGTGGGAAAGGTTGAGGGGGTCCCGAGGCAACAGCCTGGCGCGGCGGCACAGGGTCAAGCCCCGAAGCGTGTGCGGTGGTGTCATCTCGCGAGCCCTTTCCAGACACACTGGTTAAATGATCTCAGAAACCTCCAGCTTTTCTTTTTTTTTTTTTTTTTCCCCCGATCAGAGGCATTCCAGAAAAATGGCATTTCCATGTTTTTATAAATCTGTTCAACAGCTGTTTTTGTTTTCCTTTTTCTGTCTTTTCTGGCTTTGTGCATGTGGTGGAGGAGGCTGGGGTGTATGAGTGACAATGTGGATGTACTCCAGTGAGCGTGTGAGTGAATGTGTGTGTTTAAGGGACTTTGAGGACTTGTGAGGTTTAGAAGTGGCTGAGAAGAAGCTGTCCTAAAGAACGGCTGGCGATGCGAACTCTCTGTGCTGACAAACAAGAGAGAGCCGCCAGTTCCCCCAGTGAGTCTCGGCCAAATTAGCCCTATTTATTTTAAATATATATAATATGTGTGCCTGTACAGTTCTGTGCAACTAGAGAAATGCTCTAAGGAGTCTGTTTTTTGAAGTTTATTCAGGTAGTGATGTTATTTTTAGTCTGATTTTCTCATCCACCATGTCCATGGTTGGTAAGCTGTAACTGAAAAAGACCACCAGAACTTCTGCCAGTTAATTTCAGATCACTTAGTAGAGGAGAGGCCACTCTGTGACGTGAGGGTTGTCAAGATAAAAAAAAAGAAGAAAAAAAAAACACAACAAATGGAACATTTAGCTTTTTTTTTCTTGTTGTTGCATTGCAAGCCTGTTCCAAGTGTCTTACTGCACCGGTATAATCTATAGGATGATTTGTGTAGTTGCCCTCATTGCATGTTCAGCTTGTCAATCAAACCAGGCCGGGTAACACAAAGGTAGGTTGTCTCTGCAAGGCCCCTTGCTACAACTGGCAAACGCTCATCTCTGCTCTGTACAAAGCCAACAACCTTTCTGCTATCAAGCCTGCGACATATCTTAAAATACTGTAAGCACTGCTAGATGAGTACTATTTGATATTTTTAATATAAGATTAAAATAAAATAAAAAATGTTGTATTTTACTTCTTTTGAGAAGAATTTCAATATACTGTAATATTGAGGCTAAATGTCAATGTGAACTTTTTCCCCCCTTTTTTAGTAAAATAAAAGTTACCAAAACACTCTGACTGTGTGTCCGTCTGAACTTCCATAAGACTGTCTGTGGAAACAGTGGATAAATGATCAATAAAACATAACTGATGTCATACCATGTTATATTAGCTATTTATCAGATGTATTACGCTGTATAAGTGACTTTAACAGCTGCCCAACACACACTGTTCATTACATCAACTAAACTAGAATGAGATTTTGTCTGTTTTTACTTTAATTTAATGCCTCCAGTCATGTCTTTATAAAGTGTAAATAAGTTCAATAAGTTGATCGGAACAACATTTATCTCATTAGCAAGACTCAATTTCAGATTTCTCTCACTTTAAGGTGGAGTAAGGAGGACCTCTAGTGGTGACACATAGTGATCACACTTTTTTCACATCAGCCACCAGTAATAAATGCTTCACTGACATTTACCAACTTGGATTTTCCACAACATTTCTGCTCTGGTGTCACATACATGATACTTGAGTAATGTTTTTAAATCAAACATTTTAAAACCATATCTGTTGTTTGCTCTGACTCTAGTAATTATAAAACAAAACACTGTTTTGATAGGGTCCTTGCACCGTTAGGCACTCAGGCACTAATTTATAGTCCAAACTATTTGTTTATCAGTGCTATTAAATGATTGTTTAAATTACTACTACTTTGAATTTTAAGTAAGTGTGTGATTTCAAATCACATATTTAAAATAATTATTTTTATTATTATTTTAGACTGAACATAATTTATGACATCCTCAAATGTACACATGACAGCAGTACTGGTTGTCTCTGATGGTGAAGAGATGTTAACACACATTGCTTATACTATAAAGATTAGATTCATTACTTTGATAGTGGTCATTGACACTTGTAAAAGAAAACAGTGATGAAAAAAAACAACTTTAATATACATAATCCTTATATGGATTAGTTACTGACACATCACATCTCCATGTTCTACAACAAGAACAGTGTTGGTCTGAGTCTCATGTGTGGTGGTCCTGACTCAGAGTCAAATTGACTTTCATCCCATCATGACACAGTGGACTCACTCTGCTGAGTTTCTTGATCCTCCGTATGAAAGTAGGGTTGCTTTGCTCAAACTGTCCACAACACAAAGGTAATAATAAGACATAGGAGAAATAAAAACAGACAGGTCTGTTTCAGTTCACTGTATACAAACAGAACCGTGTCACTTCCATCACATACAGCACATCTGTTCTGCCTTTGCAGCAGTTCTCCATGTGCAGGGAAATATTCACAAAGTCCTCTTGGGGCTCATCCAGATGTGCATCGGTTAGGCTCTTGTCCACAGAACCGCTCTTTAGTGGTTCACCGCAAATAATATTCAATAGCAGCGGAGAATGCAGCAAAACCCCCACATCCCAGGACCCCAGCCTTCAGACCAGCTGCAAAAGAAAAATGCAAACATCAGAAATACTTTTAATTTGAAAAAAATTGGGTGAATGCCACCAAGTCACATACCACGAAATCCAATCGCTCCTCCAGTTACACAACCGCTGTACACTGCATTCTTCCAGTCGGATACCCCTCGGTGCTGTGGGAAAAAACACAGACAAAAACATTTTAATTGTGCGTAAGTGTGAGGTAAGTCAATGATAATTACCAGGTAACATCCTGCTTTTCAGTACATGAAGTGTAATTGTTTTGAGTCTACAGTTTTACAGCAGAGGGAGCTATCGGACCATTTGAGAAGGTAAAAAAATAAAGAAAAACAGAACGAGAATGAGGATCCTACTGTAAAACATCTGTAATTCAACACACATCAAACATATGAAGTATTCCAGCTGTTTGTGTATTTTGTATTACACTAACATTCTAGAAATGTGTCCACCAATTGGCAGCAGATGTGTTCGGGACCTTAAAACTTCCATAATACCTAATGTGACCAATTCTTGTGAAAGTGTTTATAACTGTGATGAAGATACATATTGATTTATTTTCTAAATCTCCTGAGGTACAATTCAAAATAAATGATTTAGCTTTTGTCGTCTGAATCTAAATGCACAGTTGAGAGATGTGTAGTATCATATTCATACATTATGTTTTCTAACAGACTGTAATGAAAGTCGTTAGTTTCAGTCATGTTTATGGAACTGTGTGTGGTTGTATACAGCCCCCTCATAATGAAGAGAGGTGCTGTGACTTACCGATTCAATGATGCACTCTGTACAAGAGAACATGGCGCCCACAATGGCGAAGTTCTTGGCGTAGGACATCCCTCTCTGGCCCATGTCTTTCAAGACTTCACGTGCTGATGGAGTCTTAAGGGGGTCTTTCGGGTCGAAGCCAACGTTGGTATCAATGCCGGCCGTGAAGACACCAAAAGCTCCTCCAAGGACAAACCCTGTGGGGAACAGAAACACAGACATCAGTGTCTAATCAATAAAGAACAAAAACACCATCACACCTGCCCTCAGGTGATTGGTTCTGTTTGTGTAAGGCAACATTGTAGTGGCCTGCCAAGACCAATCATTTGGTCTATCTATGACATAAAGACATGGTCATCCCTGATTGCACACCCTGAAGAGATGATCAATTAATAAGACAAGCTTCACATCCACATGAATGTGAAGTTTGCATGGGGCAAAGTGTAACATTTTTACTTTGATTATCAGAATATATTTTCAGCCTAGCATTTCTTCCTATGGCCCAAGCTTGGGCTAAGTCCTTAATAAAGATTTGTTGATTGATACATTTACTTGATTGATTATGAAAACATCGCACCAAAATCTCAGTACAGTACCCCCCTCGAGTCCTCGCGTAAATGCACAGTGGGGCATACCCCCCAAAAAATGACAGGTACAGAAGATCCTGATGTTTATTGTTGGTGTGGTTTCTTACCTCCTACACAGGCCAGGACAGACTTGAAGGCGCAGCTCTCCATTCCCCTCTCGATCATCTTCTGCTCGTCGCTTTTCGGAGGCACCGGCAGCCCCCCCATAACAGTGGGATTCAGGTCTTTTACGGGCCTCTTGTCCCCGATAAGATGGTCCAGGATCGTACTGTACTGAAGGGTTTGGCTGTCCAGACCCGGTCCAGCCGAAGCTGGACCTTGTGAGTCGGAGGCAGCGCTGTCTGCAACACCCGTGGACGCGGCCATGTTTCTCAATGACAGCGCTCTGGGTGAATGTATTCAACGACTAGGTTTCACAGATTCGTTACATTTTTATTTCCTGAAAGTGGAGATAGTGGGTCATGAAAAAAATAACATATATTAATATGACGATCATATAGAAGAAAAACACGTATTTTTGAATAAATGTTTTTATGCTCTGACGATAAGGTTCATTTCAATTCATGTCCGCAGATTCGACACAAAGTCAACCTAACTTTAGCAGCAGCAGCAGCAGCAGCCCTGCATTATCCAGGCAAATTATGCAATGCTTTCCTTGAAATTTTATGCTAATTTTTTAGGCTTTGATCTAATGCCAGATAGCACTTTATTTGAGTTATAGATACTACATTTCTGCAGCTTGGGCCTACTTTTTGTAGCAAGTGTTGAATACCGCATATTTAGCTAAACGGAACGGCGAAATACTACAAAAAACACATCCAACACAAAACAATACCATCAAAAAACAATCTTCTACAAAACTACAGTTAAGTCCTCTTGACAAATAACACGATGATAGTTTTAAAATGCTAGTTTCCGTTCCTTTAGGTTAAAAAAAGAGAAGAAGACTACATTTCCCAGAATCCCATTCGAGCACTGCGCCAAAGTCGCTTCACGCGCTCCACCTACCGGCCCGAGCGCTGCCCGTTGGTGACACTTAAATGACTCTCGTGCGTGTGGCGGCGGCGGCAGCAGCATCCAGATCAAACAACAGCAGCACCGCAGCGACACTGAACAGGTGAGCTCAGCTGGAGCTACAGCGGCTAACACTGGTTTATATTTTGACTGTCCACAGCATTTTAATCTCATTTTCTCCTTTTCTCTGGGTCAGAATGTGTAAACTTTGCTGTTGACGCTTTTACTGTTGTCGGTGAAAATGAGAGAAGGTGTCAGAGAGGTGTCGCTCGGGATCTGTTGGTTTTGGCCAATTGACTGTGAAGCTAAACAGACTTTGATAACAGCGAGTGTTAAAAACTGCGTTAAGTCACAGCCGGTGATTCTGTTTCTTTAATTTAACGACCAAGTCATCTTGAAGCAGACCAGCCTTTCCTTTCCTGATGCCACACAACGTCTGTTGTAAAATTAGCCGGAGGACATGTTTTATCGCTAATATACGGTATGACTGTAATGTAAGGTAACGTGTAAAGTCCAATAACATCGACGTTAACAAGTCTTCAGATATTCATGATGAATTCTTTCAGTTCTCTTCATAATAATGTTGCACCAGGCAGAGTCGTGGGTTCAACAGGATCCCTTCTGGATCAATACTGCCCATCTGCTTCATATAGGCTACATCCATTTTACTGGCTCAGTTCATGTACCTTCATGGTTACAAGTTAATATTCGTAATTCAGTGACAGTGTTATCATTGCCACAACAAGGTGTCTGGTTGTGTTTATTGTGTCATTTTCTCCAGTTTTTAGGGATCCTGCTTGCAAGTCAGTGAAAATACTGCAGCTCTAACTTAATCAGAAGGAGTTTAGAAACACTGAGGCCAGAGGTCTCCTCAGTGCAGCCCCCACTCCCATTAAAATATTATGTTACCAATTAAAAAGAAGGTTACATAGCCTACATTTTGAAAAATTCATCTGGATCTTTTTAAAACTTCGATATTAATGGTTTTTGCAAACTTTCTATAAAACACTATTCCAAACAGGAAGGTTTAATTGCTGCTCCTAAACCTTATGTGCTCTGACAGTTAAAAAATATCTGTTATTACCCATTAATTTGTTGGCAGAGAACCTGGCCTAAATATTTAAACTTATTGGAATCAGCTTATAATACATCAGTCATACGTCTCTGACTGGCCTTGCGAATACTCAGCAGAGGATGCAAACCTTGTGATACGTGGACAAAAATATATACAGTATCTGATATTACCATTATATTGTTGTGTACCATTGCTACCCACTGTTTAGCAGCTGCCTCAGGCATGGAGTTCACATTTTACATGTTGCTGCCACCGGCAACAATGTGTAAAATGTGGAAAAATCATAGTGTGCACTGCATGTGTGTTGTGTTTTTTTTTTCTGGGAACCACCTCAGTGCGCTGCAAGCCTTTTTCTCTTCACATGATCAGCCAGCCATTTGTTTCTCATTAGGTCAGTGCCATGTGAAGGAGTCAAACAAGGCTTTATTGTGTTAAGTAAAGTTATCTGTGAAAGTTTGTTCTTTATATTTTAAATGGCTCCTTAAACGCCTCATTATGGCAAACTAGCTACTGTGTGTAGTTGTATTCTCCCCACACAACATTTCCTTGTAAACTACATTACCTAAGCGATTCAGAAACACTTGCTTGAATAATAAACCATTGCTATTTCGGTCACGGCTTGCTGTGTGGTATAATTTGACATCTCAATAATGACAAAAAGGCAAAGTAAAGTTGTAAAATACCTTAATTGCAGTGCTTAGGTCTTAGTCTTGTGTTTATAGAGGAGACCAACCTTTCAGTGGTCCGTACATGGGTACTTTTGGAGAAACCAAATGGACGACAAATGACAGCTTTCAGTTTCTTCTGTTCCTTTTGATCCCACCACAGAGAAATAGAGTTCAAATATGAGCAGTGTGCACCAGTCATTTATAATGCAGTCAATGTGGATGTTGTTTGTTGGTAATTATAGCTCTTGTCTGTTCATATTTAACCATTCAAGAGGGGAAAATAGTCAGGAATGTGTCTTTGGCTTCTTGGCTGTTATTGACTCTAGGGAGCACTAAGGGAAGTTTGTGTCGACTCAATGTGATTATCATCATTCAGACAACTAGCTTTGAGAAAAGTAGATACATTTACTACTGGATTGTGTTATTAAGAGGTGTTTAAAGTGTTTTTGAAGGCAAGAAAAGACATCTGTCAGCAGCTAATAAGATGTCCAATTAGCAATCTTTCTCTTTGAGGTTTTTGGTGATGACTCATTTGTGTTTGATGGAGGCAAACACTAAACAGTCTTACCTGCTGTGTGTGGATGTCCTTGTAGAGCCCAGAGCGCTGCTGCTGACTCTCCCTTATTTTTTCATGTAGAGCTGCTCTCATTCTCTGTTCAATGCATTATCTGGTCAGTTCCTGTCACTGGGATTTCTATTTATAGTAAGGGGTTATGTGGGGAACATCCTTGCGTAGTCTTACAGCGGTGATCTCGTTGTCCGCTGTGAACAGTGGGAAGAATCTGAATGTGGTTGTGTGAGAACTCACTTTCCTCTCAGCGCCATACACTCAGGAATATGGGCCTATATAGCAGTCAGTGATGGTGTCCTGGTTTCACTTTTTGTTAACGACACACTAGGGGGATGTTGGCGGTTGGGTAGAAAACGATCAGTAGCGCTGGAGTTCTCCATCCGCATGCAGTAACGTGACATAAGAAATGAGTCAGGGTGGGGGTGGGGTAACACTATTTGTAGTGACCTTGTCCAGCGCTGAAGAAGGATGAAAGGCAGATGCTGCAGTGGTGTAGTGCTCAACTGTGCATCAGCTGGTAACTCCACACGCTAGATGCTCCAGATCCTAAATTATCGATGCTTAATGAAAACAGATAACACTGTACTGATGATCTGTGGACCTGTGGATTGGTTGATAATACATGGATGTCTGTACACAGCCTTAGGATGAGATTTACTTCAGGTGAGCCAGAGTGACTCTTGTATCAACATCTAGCCTACATGGGTTACACACTCCTTGTATTGGGGTTAATGCACTTGTGCCCTAATATAACTACCGTTGTTATGGCTATAGTCTAAAGGCTGCTTTCAGATATGATCACCTTTGTGTGCGTTCAAATGTGTGGACACACCTCTCTCTCTCTCTCTCAGTCAGGGCTCTGATTGAGCCACCCAAGATAATATCAGGAGTCAGGGCAGGGGCTGTTGCTGAGGACTTTAGATTGAAAGAGATTACCAAGTTGAGCAAGCATGAAACTTTGGCCTCATCATATACAGTAGGCTAGGCTGGGTTCACATGCATCTTTCCTCCCCACAATAATGAGGTGGAGGATCAAAGAGGTCACTGAGCCGCACCAGTATGAATATCTTGGCCATCCTCCTGAACCCGATGGTGCAGCTGATCCTGGAGGTGCTGGCTTCACTGAGTCCAATTCTGTGAACTATCGGTGATCTGTCAGTAATGGAGTAACATTTGGTTTTTTATTTTGGTCAGAGGGACAATTTAATTGCACAAGTCATGAATATTCTGCAGGTGTCTTTGCAATGCAAATCACCTCTTTTATAAAATGGTTTTATGATCAGAGTTCAGCTTGACTACTCAGTCTTTGTTGATACTGAATGTCGTTTGAGGTGGAAATGACGGCATCTCTAAACAAATTCAAGAGCAGATAGAGAATTTCCTGTTGGCCGTGTCAGTAGAGCAGTTTGATGCAATATGTTGCTTAACATGCAAGTTGTCGTCTTGAAATGGTTAGATAAGAGCCAAGTCAACATCTTGATTCAAAGTGTGCGGTCAATAGATGACTTGTAAATATGCTCTAGCCTGATTGTGATTAGATGTTTAGTAGAGATTGGGCGTCTGTTTGTATGGTCTGCAGGTCTCAGCACAGCAGAGTGACATGCTGATCAAAATAGCAAAGGCACTTCATGCATGTACTGTATGCAGCATGAATAACATTTTTATGGTCTGAGGTCTGTTAACCAGAGCACTCTTGTTTGTCTCTATGCGACCATTTATTTTGTCTTTATGGCAGCTCTCACACTCTTCAGCTCGGAAGATCTGAGGAAAATATTAATATGGTCGGAAACACATTTCTCTGCTCGCTGTGGTCAGTCGGCTCTCCTCCCTCGTCTCACACACACATTCAGGGGAAAGCACTGAGCGAGATCCATAGAAGAAAGAGTCGTTATCTATCCTCAGGAGGCGAGGTCTGGACTGCGTACAGCTGGAGTGGCACGTCCTTTACTGCAGTGGAGGAGGCTTTAATTGAGATAAGGGGAGATTAACGATTAGAGCAGGAATGAGAGCTGTTGTGGCGCTCGGCGAGATGAAGCGCCCTCAAAACTTCAGACAGACTATGAGGCTCCTCGGCATGCTGTGAGCAGGCTGCAGCTAATTTTTGCATGATATTTCAACTTTAATACGTTTGCTTTGGAAAGGCGTGGACGGCTCCACAGCTTCCACATCTTTGCCAGGCTGCCTTCTCTTATTTTATTTCCCTCCATCTACCAAAAGGCCAGTGGAGGAAAACAAAAATGGATTATATTGGCAGAGCGATGCATTATTGCATTTCTTGTCTGAGAGGAGTAGTGTGCTAGCTGTGAAAGAAGGCAGCTCCAATCATCTTTTTTCCCCGTGGCTCTGTTTTTAATTCAGCAACGTCCAGGAAACAGACTGCATACTTGACAAGCATCACAGTCTAACTCACTGGCTTCAAGGAATGCTGCTCTTTTTTTTTGTAAATGGGTCATCTAGGCCACTTCTGAAGTTAAAAAAACACAGATATGGTGTTTACCATCACATTTTGTTTGCTACCACTTCCACACTGTTGGCCAAGAGCAAGAACAATAGGTTAAATCGTTGGATGAGTACATCAAGGAAAATGCAGCTGATGTGATATTGTTGTAATGAACTGGACGAGCTGGTTTACTACTGCAACATTTATGTGTGTGTGGAGGGAGTGTCATACCTGAGATATATCTAACCTATTGTTATTTCTTTTTGTCTGCCTTCATGCAAGATAAATTGAACACACACCCACAGTGAACATCAAATACCTCTCATGCCACAAGCCTGTACATTGTTGTGCACTCAAAGGAGGACACACAGGGCAGGGAAGGCTCCTTCTGGGTTGGACAGTCCATCTAGTCAATAGCACTATGATGTTTCATTGTGGAAAAACACTGAGCTCTGTTCAGTGGTTGTCTTTTTTTATGCTCTCCCCGTTCTCATGGATGCTATGCTAGCGTTTCTATGGAATCCGCCCACTCACTGTTACATGCAGCCAGCCAGGCAGCCAGGCAGACAGGAAAGCAGCTGAAGTTTCTGCAACGTGGCCTTGACTGACTGTTTATTAGACAAGAACTTTGACACCATCAGAGCAGGAAGTTCGCTCCTCGAGGGAACCCAGCTCTGAGAAAGATGAAACGGAGGGTGAAGCGGATGAAATATGCATGAAGATTGTATCTATCCCAGCTCCTACTACTGTATGCAGCAGCAGCAGCAGCAGCACTGTATAGTTTTTTTTAGGAGATGATTGATACCTGGGACTTTCAGACAGCACAGTTCAGTGCATCAGTTATTCCTCGTTTGCATGGGGCCAAACAGATCAGGAGGTGGCTGAATACAGTTATTCAGAAAGGATTAACTAAATTTGTGTCCATTCATTTAAAAAAAAAAAAATCAGCATTATAATCAACAGCAGAACTGGAGCATTTCTTTCAGCGAAGTACTGCTAATTTAAATTCTATGCAAACATACTGTGCGATTTAATTTTTTTGTGAAATATGACATGCTCACCCAAAGGTACAGTAAAACAACCCCATCTCCTAACGTTCCGTTATTATCTCATAGCGTGGTGAATGTGCCTGTCCACAAGAGCGTTTTAGGGTTGTTGGATTGTGTATTTGATGAGTTTGATGAGGAAAACCAAGACACCCCTTTAGCCTCCATAGCATAGCTCTGAGCAGCTTGCGGCTCTGCTCCGCCGTTCTAAAAATAGCTTGCACCGACAATTAAAGGTAACGAACCTACAGCTATGTAGGGATTATTGCAATGGGCCAATTTCCCAAAATGTTGAACTATCCCTTTAAGTATTTCACAGTGATACAGGGCTTGTTTGTGGAGTGACCTGATGCGTTTCAAGACAGATGTAGGCTACTTGCCTGAGACCAACATGACATACAATAATTATAATGAGACAAAATCATGGCATTGAAATAAGTTTTAGAGGCTTCAACTGTTATGAATTCCTGATGTTTCTAAAGTTTGATAAGTTATATTTCAATGTGTGGCTCATTTTTTTTGATATGGCTTTTGAATGTGAGAGTGGGATCTAATATCACACCCAGGTAGGCCTATTTGAACTCAATAACAGATTTTTTTTTTTTTTTTCTCCATTGACATAAATATTTGGAAAAACTGAATTCCGTTGCTTGTTTGAAAAATACATGGTATTGTGTAAATTTCGACAGAATAAATTAATTAGAAATTAGGCTACTGAAAGTGGCCGTGAATGATGGCATAGCAAGGTAGTTGAATTATTAGCTATATTTAAAGGCAAGTTTCCAGTATCTTTCTCTCTCTCTTTTTTTTAGATGATTTATAGATTTATCTCAAAACTGTAATCTGAATGTGTCTGTAACTTCAGACAAAAAAATTCAAAATAAGAGCTTTAAACTGTAATTTCAAAATAAGAGTACTGATGTGTTGATGATTTTTGTTTGTTTGTTTTCAAATATAAAGTCACATGATGCAGCCATCACTGGGTTCCAATGATGTCATCACATTCTGATGTCACATGTGTCTGTGTGATGTCACACATGATGTCATACAGAATGTTCCATCATCCTGTGTGATGTCACACATGATGTCATACAGAATGTTCCATCATCCTGTGTGATGTCATACAGTTCCTTTGATCTCTAGCACTTGACTCCACAGACTCATTTCTCATTTGATATTCACAGTGAACGGCACAAAGTCTGACCTCTCTGTTAAGTTACGAATGATTAATCGCAATTAGTTAATTACGAGATATTACAAGTGATTATTAATAACAAGTAATACAATAGAGTAATACATTTTTAACTCACATCTTGTATTCCTTCTCCAACCGTGCTATACAGTCTGTGCTAAGCAAAGTTGGCAGAAAGTGAAAAAATGTCCGCACAAGCAAATCCTAATAATGGGAACCAGCAAATGGGCAAAGCCCCTCAAATGCTGTTCCTCAAAAAACCTTTTCTCGACACAAATTTTGTAAAAGAGTGGTCTGATCAAAACGCTGCTCTGAAGGAAGAAAACGCTGCTCTGAAGGAACAAAACACTGCTCTGAAGGAAGAAAACGCTGCTCTGAAGGAACAGCTGCTCAGCAAAGAGCAGGAAAAGAATAAGATGCAGACTTGGTATGAACGGGAAATGAAACGAGTAAGCAATGTAACAATGGTGAAACTCCACCGCTACGAGAACGATTTCCTTAACTACCGAGCGGGCATCCATCGGGCCAACAACCAGTTGGAGAAAAAAGACAAAACGATTAAAAAGCTGAAGAACTTCTTTGCCAAGAGGGTGAACCAAATGAGAGCAAAGGAAGAGAAAGCTGCAGCTGAACTCCAAGCTCTGAAGGAGAGTTACAACGAGAAGATTGAACTCATCATGAAGGAGAAAGACAAAAAGATCTCCAGTGTTAGAAGTGAAAACATGGCACTGGTGACAATGAACGAGGAGTGCAGGCTGGAACTCCTGGACATGAGGACCAAGTTGCAGAAATGCAAGTCCGAATGCAAGGCCAAAACCAACGCCCTGCAGCAGGCGACTAGAAAGGAAAAGAACATGGCAGATGAGCTCCGAGCTCTGCAGGACAATACTGAACTCAACATGAAAGAGATCTCTGGTTTAATACTTGAAAACTGTGAACTGGTGAGAATAAGGCAAAAGTGCAGGCTGGAACTGATGGACATGAGGACCAAGTTTAAGAAATGTGAGGCCAGAGTCAACGACCTGCAGGAAACACTTCGACAGGAGACGATGAAGAAAGAGGAGCACAGAAAGACAATCGACATTGAGGAGAGCTGGCTAAAAAAGGAGAGAGACTGGTTGTTACGGAGCAGACGAATGGAGGAGGACATGCAGCGCCTGACTACTGAAAAGACAGAGTTTCAGGAACTGGCCTGCAAAACCGATAAGGAGAAAGCAAAAATTAAGAAAGATGAGGAAAAGAGGCTCAAAGAGGAGTTGAAGGAGCAGAAGAAGCAGGAGAAGAAAGAAAGGGAGGAGAGAGAGAAAAACGAGAAGAGGGAGAGGAGAGAAAGAGAAGAGCAAGACATAGAAGAAAGAAAAGAGAGAAAGAAAATTGAGAAGAGGGAAAAGAAAGAAAGAAAAGAACAAGAGAAAATAGAAAGAGAGGAGAGAAAACAGAACGAGAAGAGGGAGAGGAGAGAAAGAGAGGAGAGACAGAGGAGAGAAAGAGAAATGACAGTGTCAGAGGAATAGAACCCCCTCACTTCAACTCCCCCTCCTACTTTCTAACCCCTACCATCCACCCTTTACCCTCCATCCCCTGAACAACTCCTCCTAGCATGATGCTCTCGTACTAAATGAATGGATTCAGTGTCACGATTGGGTTTTCTCCAGGAAGTCTGGTTTCTCCCACCTATTTCGCTTAAAAAAAAAAAAAAAAAAAACATCTCTTCTGTTCATTTAGTTGTTTTGATAACAAACAAATTAAACAATCTATGTATGTTAATCAGCAACAACTGAATGAATGATGACACAAATCCACAAGTATTTGGAAAAAAGCTGAGAAGATATCCCACCGACTATCTCTCTATGAAATCTCCCTCTCTCTTTCTCTCTGTCAAAATAATCTGAAATCTCTCTCCCTCCCCTCAACTCCCCCTCCCACTTTCTAACCCCTACCATCCACCCTTTACCCTCCATCCCCTGCCACCTGAACAACTCCTCCTAGCATGATGCTCTCGTACTAAATGAATGGATTCAGTCTCAAGATTGGGTTTTCTCCAGGAAGTCTGGTTTCTCCCACCTATTTCGTTTAAAAAAAAAAAAACATCAGTTCTGTTCATTTTGTTGTTCTTGATAACATACATAAAATAATAATGTATGTTAAATGAGCAACAATTGAATGATGGCACAAATCCACCTATTTGAGAAAAGCAGTGAAGATACTGCAGCAAAAGCAGAGAAGATCTACCACCGACCATCTATGAAATCTCTCTCTCTCTCTCAAAATGGCAAGAATTTCCTAGAATTTCAATAGGGTCATCTATCTATCTATCTATCTATCTATCTATCTATCTATCTATCTATCTATCTATCTATCTATCTATCTATCTATCTATCTATCTATCTATCTATCTATCTATCTATCTATCTATCTATCTATCTATCTATCTATCTACAATTCAAAGTGCTTTATTAGCATGACCGTTAAAATACAGTGTTGCCAAAGCAAATAACAGCAATACAGACAATAAATAAAAACAAACATAAAAAGAACCAAGGAATAAGGCTGCTCCCCTCAACAACAAAAATATATAGACTTAGTTCATATTACAGTAAATGATGATGATGATGATAATAATACTAATACATGAAATAAATAAATGAAAAACAACAATAACAATATTATATGATATCAATAAGAGCTTTCATTTTTCAACAGCTAACTCTCTCTCTCTCAATTCAATTCAAATTTGCTTTATTGGCATGAATGTTACGAGAACTATGTTGCCAAAGCATCAATAATCAATGAAACAAAACAAATACAACTCACAGAATCAAATATATACAAAAAAAAAAAAAAAAAGTATATATCCGCACATTTATACTGTATACCCTATGCATCTCTCTCTCTCTTATATTAAATATTAAATGACATGATTGTATTTTTTTGTGTTTCTTTGATATTTAGTTTAGTTTAAGTTTAGTTGTATCAGAAAAAATGTACAAAATATGAGATATGAGATAATAACGGAACGTTACGAGTCGGAGTTGTTTTTAAGTTTTTCAGCAAGCAATCTCTGCATTTGCCCCGAAAACAACTCCATCTCGTAACGTTCCGTTATTATCTCATAGCATGGTGAATGTGCAGGTCACAAGAGCATTTTAGGGTTGTTGGATTGATGAGTTTGATGAGGGAAACCAAGAAATCCCATGAGCCTCCGTAGCGTAGCTCTGAGCAGCTTGCGGCTCTGCTCCACTGTTCTTAAAATAGCTTGCACCAACAATTAAAGGTAACGAACCTACTGCTATGACTATAGGGATTATGGCAATGGGCCAATTTGCCAAAAGGTTGAACTATCCCTTTAAGTATTTCACAGTGATGACACTGTCGTGTTTTCCTGTCTAAGATGTCTAATGTTTTTGATATGGCTTTTTTATTATTTCTCCATTGACATAATTTGAAAAAGGCCATGCTACCTATTGATCTCTGTCCAGATCAAGCAAAATTATCATTTCAGCACTTTCCTCAGTGGCTCTGCTTTCTCCTCATCTCATCCTGAAGTACAAGATGCTGATTTAGGCAGCAGCTCCCGGCTGTAGGCTATTTCATATTCAGATGCTGAGAGGTACTTTTTCTGTGTTTTGGTAGCAAAATTATAATATCACACTGGAGGGGTTGGCGGGGTTCCTTCTTTACTCTTTCTAGCATTATCTGAAATCCGTGTTTCCACATTAGCATGGTAGCGGTAGCAACCTAAAATGCATTAAGCATATACAGTACACTACATAGCACTTTTGTACTGCTGAATATTAGCTGGAGGTTCGGGTTCTCTCTTCTCAGTGTGCAGTTTAAACCATTTAAAGTCTGCTAATATTTGTACAGCTGTAGGCATTCGAGTGTGTTTGGCATCTTGACTCTGCTCACAACTCTCACAAATTGCTGGTGACTGCAGAAAATTTCACACGTTCGCAGCCCACATTTGTTTTGTGGTGAAACTAAAAGGCTAGAACAAGTTTCCTGATGCAGCTTTTGGGAAGGAGGTTTGCGTTTAGTTGTGTACTGGTTTCAGATCCTTCCAGACTAAAGGGGGAACCCAAAGGGAGAACAGAGACCGCCTCACAGTATGAGGTACAGACTTAATCCCACGCTCTTCCTGTTTGAATGTAGTCCAGATAATGAGTTTGTGCTTCCTTAGATCCAGGTGCTGTACAGATGCTTTGGAGCTGCCAGCGTGGTGAACCACAATTAATCCATTAATGCACGTACGCTCCCTTATTGGCCTTTTACACAAGTTCCTACTGCAGCAGTTTCTTCTCAAATGCTAGACTTGTATTAAAGTGCAGTAGATCTACAGAAGGATGTTAGTTCAGAAGTTCAGCTGTAATGGGGATATGATCGACACATTAATAACACAGCAGCAGACGCAACAGACACAAAGTATAATCTCTGCTTTCATTAGTAAGAAGCTTATTTCCAATGCCCTTGATGCACTGTGTGATCAGTATTCAGCCAGTGTCTCATGATACATGTCATTGTTGGTTATATAAGGTTTTTAGTTTAAATTAGACTAAATAAAAAATAATAGCTCATTAAAACTGTGTGTCTGATTTCCATCTGACTTTAACTACTGGAAAGTTACAGTTTCCGCAGCTGCTACTGTCATTCATCATGAACGTGTATTCGTGTGGCTTGTACCATGGCCAGTTCATCTTAATTTTATTTATTTTAAATGGTGAAAAATCAGGTTGCTGTTGATAGTCATATAAACCATCTACGTCTGCAGCTGTAGTATCACATGGTGCAAGAGCTTGCAGCGTGCAGATGTCTCTTCTTAGAAACTGTCTACCAAAGAAGTGACAGCACTGACAATTTAAACCAATTTGCTAAGGATGTTTTTGGGTTTACACAAAGTGACAGCCATGGCTGTATACAAAAACTGCTTTATCGAATCTTTTCCGATTTAAAAAATCTTAAATGGAAACCCACTCACAGCCAGAAGGCTTATAGTGGATTTTAATGGCTATTATTGTTATTCGATCCTTATTTAATGGTAACTTTATTTTTCTGAGGACCACAAGTTTCACAGTACCATGAACAGGAATGCAACTTGACACTGAATTTGTAACACTACATTATCACAATATATTCATATTTTGTGAACAGTCGTCTCTATTTGTATTGCTAATGAGAGTAGGCCTCTGGAAAAAGCAGTATATTTAGCCTCGCACTTGGGTGAATCATCATCATGTTACATTTGCTTTCATATCCCGTGTTGTGTCTATGTGGAGAGTCTGACTCAGTGCTTTTTCCTGAAGACAGACGGAGGAAAAAGGAAGCGAACAAGAAGCAGGCAGCGGCGCTCGGGAGCTGCAGTGTTTTCTACTGGGGATTTTGACAGAGAAACCTCTTGTCTCAAACAATGACAGAAATCCCCCGAGAGCCATTTCACCTAGTGAACATCCAGCCACATGGCTTGATGTTCCATCATTATTTATTAATGATTGGTCTGTTTCCAAGCGTCTGACTGTTGTTTCCTATTTCCTAACACACATTTTCTACAACTGTTTATTTTTAAAGGCCTTTGGTGGAATTGAAGCTTATCCTGTTTCAAAGTCCTTAACAATGTCCTCATACATACGTTGGCTATTTTTATGGCTTAATGGTCAGTATACTGGTAATTACTGGTCTGTCATTGTGGTGCTTGTGAGTATATGAGGTGGACATGAATTGAAGTGGTTCTTTGGTTGTCCTCCAAGTATATGTTTATTTTGGTACACCATGTGTCCCAGTATATCTGTGTGATTGTTCTTTATTCTCCTGGTGAAACTTCCTTGGTTGTCGACCAAAAGAAGCGGCTTTGTGACATCATGTGTATGAAAGTAGCCAAAGCAAAATGACTGTATGTCTGCAAACCTTCCCAAGAAGCTTTGCCCTGGAGAGAAGCCATTTTTAGGAGTATTACCATCTCTTCAGTCTACATTTTGTTTTGTTTTTAGGGAAATATCTTGACAGATATCAAGAGGATGTAAGAGTGAAGATGATTTTGTATCTGGTGCCACCAGCAGGAATGGAGGTTTCCATTAATCCCAAATACAGCACAATATATATCATCAACAGCAGAACAGGAGCATTTCTCTCAGGGAAGTACTGGTAATGTAAATACTCCATACATTTACTAACTATATTGATGGTTTTAGGAGCTGGAGTTTAACCATTAGATTGAAATCATAGATTGAAATACAAAACATGACGAAAGGTAGTCAAAGTTAGTTTCAATATTTTTAGACATAAAAATGAGAAGTTCCCTCTCCCTCTGACATTATATGTCACAGTTTTTGAGCTATAGTCCAGAGCAAACGTATAATATTTGAACCCACAGTTGGTGGGCTCACCACTCCCGCCCTTTTATTATTATATAACTTCTCTAACTTGTGTGATGTGGACTAGAGAGGCCGTCTGTAACATGAACAGAAAACAAAATCACCTTTGTCTTTCTTTGCATAGCCTCCCTAGGAAAAGACAAAACATAACAATAGGTAAGGACTGCTCTTGAAGAGTCATGCTAGATGTCTGATGTTGATATCAGCCACAGTTACCGACACAGGTATATGAGCACTGGCATTGAACAGGCATTGAGTGGTGCAGTGTTTGGTCTGCAGTGGCTCCAGCAGCAGCATCAGAGAACCAGTCGTAGACACAAACATGCAGTCTCCCCTGAAATCACACCGAGAATCTGTATGTGCAGTAGGGTGTGAATCAGTGCGCATGCAGTGTCTAAAAAAAGCGTTCTGAACTGTTCCTCAACCCTTTGCAGGACTCTCTCTTAAAAAGTAGTTTTATGGTGGTGTAGGGGTGTGGTCAGAAGTTCCTCAGTCTACCACTTGCCACAAACTGGAGCCTGTTTCATCGCAGCCCAATGTGCAGTACGTTCTCTCTCTCTCTCTCCACCCACATGCTCTATGGCCTTGGCATGCCACACGTTGTTGGACCCAAATTAGAGCAGTATGGGAACACATACAATGAAAAACCCCTCCACAAATGATCCACCCTCGCATTAAGAAGTGTGTCTGAGACAAAGACGGGCTTTGTCAGGCAGCGTTGGTGCCCGAACAGCCTACAGGTCATGTGGAGGAATAAAGACTTCATAACTATGCCATTATCATTTATTTATTCATTTATTTGTACTTGAGAAAGTTGGACAAGGCTCAGATGTAGACATGCCACTAACTGTACAGTAAACACTCCTTTACACAGCTATGGTTTTTAATTGAAGAATACAAAGGATCAGTTGTGTCACATCTACAAACCACACACAGGTTAAATCACAGTGTAAACCACTGCCCTGTGAACAAAGTGCATGAACCTGCAGTAATAAGGGGAAGTCTGCGTGATCAATCATAATAAAAACCATTAGTCTTATTTACTGTAGACTGTGTGCATGGCCCCAGCAGCAGTCTCATACCACATGTTGGAGATCTATCCCTCCTCCTCTTGGTCCAATTCTCTCCTTCTTGTTGTCTTTTCTTCACAAGTGAGGGAAAGTCTGGAAAAACTGCGAGGAGAGGAGAAAAACATACCCATGGCTGAGATTCTGTCGCTCCCTTCCTCTTGGTATATGAGAGAGTAAAAAAGGCACCGGCTCTTACACACACACACACACACACACACACACAGCACAGCCGTTGGCAGCCTGCAGTACTTCCTCATCCTGGCTGCTGTACTGAGGCAGACAGCCGTTGCTCCTGACCCTTCTTTTCTCGCCCTCGGTGGAGCTCAGCAAAGACCGGGTGAATATTTTTGGTCACTTTTGGTACTTCAGGGTAGTGAGGAGGCAGAGGGCCGGCTCTGGGACAGCATCCAGCACCGTACACGTGAGTGAACTGCACTGCAGCTGTACTGTATAGCGGGTTGTGTTTTGTGTGTGACACCATTCTGCCTTCACCACCTCTCTCCTCTCATTTCTCACTATCTGAAGG
Source organism: Trachurus trachurus (assembly GCF_905171665.1). Taxonomy (NCBI): domain Eukaryota; kingdom Metazoa; phylum Chordata; class Actinopteri; order Carangiformes; family Carangidae; genus Trachurus; species Trachurus trachurus. Next base: position 10,822,490 of record NC_139903.1, on the reverse strand, counting down.
TCTCAGATCAGACTGGTACATGTTGTTACACCTCCAGGCATTGTTTTCCAAGTTTTATAGGGGACAATGGAGTTTACTTTGGATGTGATTAATGACCGTTAAACTGCAATAGGAAAGTTTGAAACGGGAAAAACTGAAGTCATTTTTTAAATAGATTAGGAAGAAAGTGAGTCAAAACATCTGCTGAAGATATTTCTGCCAGGTTTCTCACATTTCTGTCAACCACAGAAAAAGCAAATCTGAGAAAGGTGGCTTGACCTAGAATAGTTTTAAAACAACATTTTTCAATAGTGTTCAAGCAGAGGAGACTATATTTAAACTTGTGTTGTGGTTATAGTGAGCATGCATGTCATCCTGCTCACTAACCATTGGGCAACACCGGAAAGCATCATGAAAGGATGTGATGACACACTTGACACATTAAACCCTGTATCTGTTTTCTCTAATGCAGCTAATGGAGTCACAAGACCATGAGCTGTTTATTACTTTGAATCACTTTCTGTTGCTGCTCTGGTCGTCTGCTGTAGCTCATCATGAACCTGAAACAGAAATTGTATTATTCAAAATCAAAATAGAGATTTGGTGTAGATTTGAATGTGCTGCTCTTTGCCCAGTTAAATGTTACCACAGGATGTCAGCAGGTTTTGCAGCAGGTCTGCGGTTTCCCCCTCTGATCGCTGATCTTTTTTTTTTTTAAAGGTCTGTTTAAATGGCAGTGATAGATAGGGCGTTCGCTCTCATACAAGCTCCATATTCTTTACAAACAGTCAGAATAAACTGATTATTTGAAGTGCGCTCATTGGCCCGTCCTGCTCTGGAGCAGAACAACCTGTATTTAAGGTCGGAGGATGGTCAGGACTGGTTAGCTCAGATTTCTCACCATAATCTGAGGCAAATTGAGGTTGTGGCAGTCAGGCAGAACTGGCCAAGTTACATATTCGTCTAATGAATGTGTACATATGAGGTATTTTTCTGTAACTGATATGTTGCAGGGTAAGTAGAGTAATTACTGGTTTTGTTTTGACATCTGTCCTATTTTTGCTGACCACAGTTCCTCTGCAGGTTGCACCTTACAGTGATTATACTGTGATATAATCATCTTTTTTTATAGTAAAAACATAAATATCACTTTTTCATTGAGGTAAATGATGGGATTTGTTGTTGTGATTGTTTCTATATCTGTTCACTGTGTATGCAATGAGGCAGTTACTCCTAAATTAAAGGGTAGAATAAGAGCAGTGTGTTGTAATGTCAGTTTTGGTTTGTTTTTAACATCTGGGCTTGAAGCAAATTTCCAGTTTATATCACTGTTGATCTTGGTTATGAAAACGCATCATTCTTTCCCTCGGGGTTGTCAGATTCGATCAGGTGACATGAAAGAGACTGTTTTAACCTGACTCGAACTGATAACTGTTGTCAGTTGGTATTGAATCCTCGTGCTTTCTGCTTATCTCATCGCAGCAGTCTGGTCCAGCAGCAACTGTCAGGAAACTGTACGTCTCCAGTTCAGCCTTAACATTCAAGCTCCTGTTCTTGGAGGCAATGTAATTAAGGCAGACGTAAACCCATTACTTATGATTGTGGTGGCCAGAAATTACATTTGCTTTTTCTATTTTAGTGTTTTTCAAAGCAAATTCCATATATATCTGTTTAAAGCACATCATCGTCCTAGTTGTTACTTAACCCTGAAGCACAGTAGAAGTGGGTGAATGCTTGTCATTTTTGTCAGGTGAGTTGGCGTTAAAAGGAGAGATACCTGGGTCCCACTCTTTGTTTCAATTCTAGTTCAAGTTTAAAATGCAACCCTGTTGTTGCGTGACTCTGAAAGACATTTTGGTTTCATAACTAGGTCGCTCTAAAGTAAATGGGGACACACTTCTGGCTCCTGAGAGTCTTATCTCTGCAGAGGAAAATAGAGAGGTCGTATTTGCATAATTGAGTCCTGCAGAAGTCCAAAAAAAGTTGGATTAGACTTTTCATTCACAGGCTTTTGTGTTAATAAATGTTTCAAATGTACATAACATTTTGCAGTTGCCTGATTTAAATTAGTTCCATAAAAACATTTGGTTGTAGCTCAGTTCCCTTTCTCTTTCAAAAATGAAAATAATATAGCCTCAGGGGTGACATCCTCAATTTTTGCCTCACTTCCTGATTTAGCCCACGGTGAGATGAGAGCAGGTTGAGAAGCAGGTCAGACACGTGCTCACTCGGCAACGGCAGCGGCCGGTGACGCAGCCGTGAAAGTTGATCTAAACAGAAGCGAGCCATGGCAGCTGAGGTGTCGGACTATACCCGGCCGGGCGGGCAGCTAGTCACAGGATCTGGCCTCGGGAGGTCTAAGTATCATATGATGGAGGCAGCAGGGAGACACATGCTCTCATGCAGTACAGTGTGTTTCTGATCAGATAAGTCCTCAAGCACCCACAAGCATTCTCCAAACCTGGGCACCATGTGTTGGGAATGTTTTACCAACGAACATCCTGTTTATATTAGAGAGGTAGCTCATGCCCACACGGCTCCCAAGATGTCATACCAGTGGTCAATGCGGGTTTTTTTACTGCTGCATCACCTGTCCTACTTTACAAAGGTTTCCAGCAAAAAAAGTATAAATAGTTCAGATGAGAGCGCTGAAACGGCCTTGTCCTGATTTAACTTGCGTACATGCATTGCAGAGGCCGGAGGATTTCCCTGTGTTTGTCAGAGGCAGAGCATCTGCTTACCTCAGCTCTGATCAATGAATCAGCCGCTCCACTGGGAGTTACAGAGCTTTTTACCAGTGCACTCTCTCCTTGGTTGAGTGCACTCCACCATCCCTCCATTTCCTACTGCTACTCTTTGTCCAGATGAGTGCATTTCCGTCTGGACATCACTCATCGTCTCACCTTTAACAGTCTTTTGTAACCGCATCCTGTTGGAATAGGAAAAATGAAGCCATTAATGCACGATGTCTTAACTATACCTCTTATAGAAGAACCACAGTGTGAGTGTAACTGGCTGCAGACCTTGTGTGGAAATCATGCTGTGTGCTGGTCAGTGCTGCTGTTCTGACCAAATCAGATAAGAGATTTTGTTCTCTCCCTCTCCTTCCTCTTGCAGCACAGTTCAATGGGGGCTGCTACTGAATCAACCCCAGCTGCCCTCAGGCGGCTTTTTGCTTGTATATTTTGGAACAGCCACAAATGCCACCAGACAGTTTATGCAAAATGTTCTTATTCACACAAAGAAAAGCTGCTGCCTGCATGTTGTTCTGTGCTTCCCCTGCAGTTATTTGCTATTTCTGGAGAAAAAATAATCTCTTGAGTTTGATACACGGCTAAATGTTTTATTCATTATGTAGTTATCATGAAATACTTGAGCTATTCTGTTTTTGTTTGGTACATCTTTTTGTGAGTTGATGCTTCTGGAAAATATTTAGCTCTACACTGCCCCTCAAAGGAAAGGGACAGAAAGTTGAGATTTGTTTAAATTGATCATGTTTAAATTTAAATGAAATGCTTGTAGAAAGTTACATGTGGGTGAGGACAGATTTTATTGCAGTTTATTGGTAAATTTGCAAGACAGATGCCATTTTTACATCATGACAGTCATAGTGACATGTTTTTTTGGCCGTTGTTGGTTTCTTTTTCTTTTTTTTAAACTCTTTATTTATAGATCATTTTCACCTTCTTTTTTTTAAAGTATATTTTTTGGCATTTTTTTTATTTGACAGCACAGTGAGATAGAAAAGAAAGGGGGAGGCAGAGAGAGGGGGAATGACATGCAGGAAAGGTCTGCCCGACGCGGGATTCGAACCGGGGACGCCTGCATTGAGGACTGTAGCCTCTACATGGGGCATTAACCACTGCGCCACGCACCGCCCCAATCATTTTCACCTTTTAAAACAAAAAGTAAAAGGACAAATAAAAAACACTGAACAATTAAGCTTTGGGGGTGGTCTATATCCAAAAAAATTAAGCCATTTCTGCCAACGTTTTCCACCCAGGTCTTTCTGGAGTCAGATTGAGTCATTTGCTTTGGGACATACAGTTGCTTAATTACAATATTAACAAAACTATCTGTGGTGGGGGCAATTTTCTGGAGCCAGCATTTTGTGATGGCCTTTTTACTTGCAGCTAGCAAGACCCTAAGAAGATAGATATCAGTTTTACTCACTCCATCCAGCATATTTCCAAGATAGAGAATTGTGAATGATACATTGATATTGAAACACAGAACCTTTGAAAGACATTTGTTGGTTTCTTGAGGGCTTTTTTTAAAGAAAAAAAGTTTGATCATTTATGATTTTATGATTTCTTCCAGGTGTAGTTAGCAGACAGAGGCAGCCATGCTAAAAACGGGCACCACCAAGGTGGGGCTGCCCAAGCCGGGACTGCAGGAGCGAACCAGGCAAGGCTCCCTGGTGTCCTCGTCCGCCGCCTCCACAGCTGTTCGGACCACCAGATCCTCCAGCCTGCTCGCCTCTGACCAGCGCCTCAGCAGGGTGAGTTACAAGCACACTACAGGAATCTACCACTAAATAATGTAGTTAATTCTTTGACAGTTGAGACGTCCTGAGTACATTATTAGACCCATGATGTTGGTATTAACAGCAGTTGTGTTTCTAGCTGAAAAGAGCCAGCAGCGACGATGCCTTGACGAAGCCTGCTCTGGGATCTGCTGCCTCCGGCTCCCGGATGAAGAAGACTGTGACCACAGGAGCCATCTCTGATCTTCCCGAGGCTCGTCCTCGCAGCACATCTGGTAAGGGACAACTACTCTTATCAGACATCTTGACAAAACTAGTTTTATAGACTTGATTTGATGAGAAGAAAAAACAGTATAATGCTCAAAAGCAGAGTAAAGAGCTGTAAACTGACTAGATGTAATCTGTATATCATGTCAGGGATTATAAATTGTAGTAAATGCCACTAACCACATGTGGCCACTAGAGGGCCACAGTACCTCACCAAAGCTATTGGTGGTTAACTAGCGGCTTGATGCAGCTGAGACACTTCTCTTTACACGTCTCTCTTTTTTTTTCCCCGTGTCTCTTTCTTCTTGTTTGGTTGGCACTGGTGTGGCGCAGGTGTCTGAGGTTCTTTGGTCTCTGGTTTTGGTCCAAAACTGAGAGACTGGGTGCATTCATAGTCTGCGCTTTAGTCAACATCTGCTCAGCCCTGAGAACAGCAGGATGTGTTTTGGATGACAAATGAGGAAAAATGACTTTTTATCCAAGTTCAAGAGATGGAAAATGGTGTTGGTGGGGTTATTGACCGGTCTTTCAGTCTTTACTTGCTGTGTGTGTGCATGTGCAGTACAGTAGGTGTTGATATGTTTTGGTTTGGCTTAGAGTACTGTGTTGTTCTCTGTGCTGTTCAATCAGGAGTTACTATTTGCAGAGAAATACCCCAAATCTCTGAATGAAAGGAAATCATCTGTGGCTGCCTGCTTTGTTATGACATTCACACCCATAAATACTGTGTCAGCACACATCTTTTTTAGATAGACCTTAAAATTGCACTTCACCATACAGTGCCTGCAAGAGAAGAGAGCATTTAATTCTAAAAACTATTTGTAACACATTTCATCTACCAAACTGGTCGAGGAGAACCAGTTATTATCACATTTACAGTATTTTGTGTTAAGTTTAGTCATGTGAAAATATAGATGTTATTTTGGGTACAAACATTTTGTTCATCATAACAATGATGAAAAACTTAGTGTGTTTCATGGTAAACAAGGTGTAATATTTACATTTGGCCCAACATGAAAGAAGCTTTCATGGGAAGTGTCTGATGTACTGCACCTTCTCCTCATACTTTAATTCACTTATTATGTAACCGAATCCCATGCAGCTGTCTCTTTCTGTACCAACCTAACCATACCTCACAACACTTTTCTTGATTTTACTTTAAAGTTCAAGATTTATTCAAATGTGTAAAGCACCTTTTAAATCTAATCATTGTATGAACATACACAGCTTCAGCTATTATCCATTGTTCTCAAGCACCTTCCCTTTTTACCATACAGTGTGAAAACTTCCAAACCAAGCAACAAAAATATAATCTTTGAACAGACATGTCTGATCTTTTAGTTCACGTCTAGCTGAAACGTCATAGACATGAAAAGGATAGGCAGATGGTGATTCACAGTGCACTCTCCTCAGCAATGATTTATCATTACTTCCACCTGCGTTCACTCAAGTCGCTGTGAGAGTCCCTGAGGTGAGAAGCTTTCATTATTGCTCTGTTTATATTAACCCCTGCTCACCTGGATGTTCAAGCATTTGAGGATGTAAAGGTTTGCAGTAACAGTTAAAAAAAATCCATCATTTAAGTATCTGAAGTAATTCAAGCAACATTATGGACTCATGTGAAAGGCAAAAAGTGGATGGAGATACTTGACGGACTGGATGTATGTGATGGTTTGACAGATATGGAACAAAAACTGCATCATATGTAAACGACATGCTGCTGCTGTTGGGGATTTGTTGTCCATGATATTCATGTCCATTTCCTGTGACTGAATCACATACTTTGTTTTTGTAGCTTTGCTTTGTCTTTGAAAACACCATCGCCAGCAGGACGTTGTTGTCATGATAAAACAGATTAATAGAGCAACTAAGGATTGCAAAACTCATATTGCATGCAGGACAGGTGGTTGATGATGGTGATGATTATGATGACAATGATTATAACTTTTATTTTTATAGCGCCTTTCGTAACTACTGTACAGAACAGAAGGAAATAACAAGGTACACTTAAAACAATAAAACAGTTATTAAAATAATAAAAAATTCTAGAGGAATTTTTCAGGAATTTGGTTGCAGTGATTCATGTTGTTCACAGCACACCCTTGGAAAGTGAGAGGCTTAGCCGTATTTGTTTGTAGGGGCCCAGTGACACAGTGTGTGGATCCTGTGCTCTGGTGAAACTCCGTCTTCAAAGGGCAGCTGTGTTGTGCTGAAGAAAAGATAATTGAATTCTACTTAACAAAAGACTCCGGAGGAGCCGAGAAACCCACGGCCAAGCGAGACTCTCGGCTCTTTCAAACACAATTAGACCATGATCAGCTTTCACTGGATGGGGCTCTAATTAACCAAAGTTTGGTTTTTCAAAGTGTTTTCACACCCAAGGACAAGAGCAGGTTCCCCTTTTGTGCTGTTCATGATATATTCATTACTCTAAACGTCTGGCCTAGTTTTGCTAGCCAATCTCCGATAACCATCCCAAAGCTGGGGAAGCCTGGTAATGTTAGATAATTATTTGTTAGAAAATAAAACAACCTTTAGAACAGGGGAGAGATTTGATTCTGTTTTGTAGCCACATTTTGCATCAGGCAGAGTGTGAAAAATATGCTGAACCTTTCAAGTGTAGCTTGTTTAGCATTCCCTTTGCTGCTTTTAAAGGATGTTTATCATCACTGCAGCTGCTAAATCATCATCATGGTGAGTTATTTGTTTTTCCCAAAAGAAAATATGTAATCCTCTGCTTTTTATCTTTACAAAAGGTAAACCAATTTTATTTACTTTTACGCACAAAATAATAATAATAATTAAAAATAAATAAAAAAGTGATTCGATCTCATCAGATATATTTCATTTGACTGAATTTACAGGTTCTCACTTCATATTTACACATAGTACTTATGAAAACAGCTTCAAGCATGTACCAACAGGCATTTCTCATCCATGCATATAGCACTACCCTATACATCCATGATCAGATCTAGGGTGTCAACATGATCCCATCACATCGTCCACCTGGGCTGGGACTCAGGGAAAAGTGCGTGTCAAGATATATGATGACAGATAATTAGTGGATATGTTGAACAGGTCATAAAAACCAAGCTAATCAGCAAGTGGAAAATCACATTAGACAGCTGAAAGAGCTGTGATGGTTTATCATGCACGCAAGCGCCTACAGTACAATCACCATTCAACCTGCTGCCCTCAGTTCTGAATTACTGCTCCTGACCTGAGAGCTCTGCTAAAAACGTCCACACAGGGGAAATGTCATCATTTGAATACAGATTGGGGTGGTGATCTGTGGCATTTTGAACTCTTTGAGATGTCGTGCTCAGAAAAATATCTCGAGTTGTTTGCGTTGTTTATTGATGCAGATGGGAAGAAAACATCTCTCTGAAGAGGATTTAGTTTTTCAGATGAAAAGAATACTAATAATAATCACACAAAAAATCCAAAATTTGCATCATGACATTTTGGAGCAAACATGTTCACTGGAATCCAGAGATTTGTCTTCAGGCTGGTCTTGGAGATATTGTCACCCAACAGGTTGATCGTGAACAGATGCACTTCTCCTTCTACTGTAGTTGATCTATGACATTACTCAGTGACAAGAAGCAATTAGGACTGGGCTCTAAGGCACAATCATCATACCTGACAGGCAGTAATTAAGTCTTTTCTCTGCAGCCATCAAAGTACATTATGTGACAAGACAGTGGATGCATGACAGGATCTTTATAGAGCGATAAAGTTGTATGGGGAAAGACACATTACCAAGCAATGCACCGTATTTTTAAACCCTGACAAATGATGCACTCTGAGCAACACCAATGAAATGAAATGAATTTTATCTTGTTTTGAAGTGTAATTCTTCCCACATCCCATTGAGCATATCAGTGCTAATTAAATGTAGGGATATGGAGGCAGCAGTGAAGAGATGCAGCATTTGTTTCTTCAGAACTGGGTCAAATGCGCCTGAGATGCTGTGCATACAGAGAAAATCAAAGAAACAAACACCGAAGAGGCTGCGTGCGCTAATCAGTATAATTTTGAAATACTGCAACACTTCACGGTTTAGTGCAGCAGTCGGACTCATAAAATTGATCAGTGGTCCATTTTTTCTCTGCATGAAATCAAATGAATGTATCCTCATTGGACATTAACTGCCATTTTTATCATGATCTTTAAGAGTGTTTTGCGCGCTACCTTCTCATTATGAGCTTTGTATTGTAAGTAATAGATCTCAGTGTTGTCATGACTTATGTGTGATTGTTTAGGCTCAACAAAAAGATTTAAAAAGCCATCATATTGTAGTTATTTGGACAGATGTTTTGATTGCATGAACTCGGGTGTGTCCCAAATAACCATGTTCTTAGAGAATATCATTGGTCTGTTGTGACACAAAACTTTATTTAAATCTGCCCCTCCAATTAGGATGCTGCTATTGAAGGAAAAATATATTGTAGCAGAGTTACTGTACGTACTTCGCCAAAGGCCACAGCCACAAGGCAACATAGACACATATGCACACACAGCATTGGCTGAAAAGACCCCCAGCTGACAGCATGACCCCACCTTCGCCTGCCCTCACAGCATGCCATACTAATGAGTCAAAACTGTTATTTTTGCTAATGGAGTCTCGCCCCTATCCCAGTTGGCACTTTACCAACTCTACTGTGCTGTCAGACAACGGGTTAAAACCCAGCCTCGTCCTGATGACTTATTTAAAACTCCTCATCAATAATTTAGAAAAGCTTTCACTTGGAGAGGAGTCCCTGTGGAGAGTGCGAAGAGAGGAGACAGAAGGAGATAAGACTGTCCTGCTCTATAAATAACAAGCCCAGTAGAGGTGACTGCAGGCCATAACTTTATAAACGGGCCCGCCCTTCATTGACAGACGCTTTCCTTCACCTTTGTTCCGTCTGTGCTTTCACATTGATCGTTAATAGGAGCGTTAAGCTTTTAGGTAAAAGTCCTTCAGCGACTCTTTTCCATCTTGAAGTCACTGAGGTGACTGCTGAGCTTTTTTTCATTTTTATTATTTCACAGTTTATATTCAAATCGCACTCCTCCACCCCAGCTGATACTTCACTCTCTGCAGCACAAGAGCAAACAAGTTTTTGATGCTAAATTAAGCCGGAGCATTGAAGGATTGTAGCTTTCTTCCCTTTTCATATAGCGTATGATGCCATGATCCATCTAAGTATATTCGGCAGCGTCTAAGTGTCACTTCCCGCCTCAAGGTAAAAGTCGAGAACAAACATGTCGAGTCTCTGACAAGAGTTTGCACATTTGAAGAGACGTGCATCTGTCAGTGTCGGCGTGTCTCTGCTACACAGTGTCATCCTCCTGAGTGGCATGTGTCGGTGTAACACTGTCACTTCATAAATCTCACTTAAGGGTTAGCCGAGCGTTACCACGAAGCACTCTCATGCCACGGTGTTCCTCTGACTGCCCTTTCTGCCGCTGGTAGACGTGGAATAATGACACGTTATGATGAGATAATGCTTCCACTACTTATGGCATTATCGTCATTTTATCATAGTTGAGGTCGGGGAGATGCGTGTTATTTGCTACATGCAGATGCGTTAAGGAGGGGGCTTGAGTTTCTTTCTGCTGTGTCATTCCCTAAAAAGCCTTCAGCCAAACACAGGCCATTAATTTTGAACTTCCAGCCGCTGCTGGATGAGAGGTCTGTTGTCAGTGAGTGATGGACTAGAGGCTCCTCACAGACTGTTACTGCCATATGGAAGGTTTGCGAGCCACACCAGATGACTTTCTGCTCGCTGTATATCATATCCACAGTGGAGTCGGTTAATTTTTTGGGGCAGAAGTACGGTGTCGGTGTCGGTGGGTATATGATGCAAATTTCAGTTGACCTTTGCAGTCTCAGTCAAGGATAGGCACAGCAGAGACACAAAAGGCAAGATGGGAATATTATGGACCCAGCGTGTGTGTGAGTTTTACTATGCAGAGCTCAGACTCCAGACAGCAGTAATGTGGTCCCAGCAGGGCCCTGTCTGTGTGTGTCAGTGTTTGGGAGGCAAGAGGAGGCAGAAGTATGGACCTTGAGCTCCTCTATCTGTCAGATGAATTAATCAAACATGGCTCAGTCCACTGGGACGACTCAACCTGCATAAGCACTCAGCCATGGCAGACGCACACTAGCACAAAACAGTAAGAGGACGTACATGCTTACACATGCAGATAGACGCGCAGAAATATGCATGCAAAATTACACATAATGCCCTCCCCTGTATACTCGACGACATATATACAGTATGATAGTGTCCTCTTTTCTTTATTATGCATGCAGCGTAAAAAGGATTATGATGAACAGGAATAGCTTCACTCCTACTCAACACAGTGCATCTACAGGGTTTGCCTCAAAGGCTAGAATTAGCACTGTATCCACAGTTCTTGCATCAGCTCAGACATAAACACACCTGGTCCCCTTTTTTTTTTTTTTTTTAAAGGTTTGTTGACCAGAGTTTTGGCATCAAGTCTCTCTCCTCTCTTGAGAAGCTGGTGACCCCAGCGGTCCCCTCAACATGCGAGCCGGAGAGAATGAGTCCTGCCAGATCTTGAAAGAGGCCTGTATGGCTCACAGAGATGGGCGTCCTGTGGTGAGGAGAACATTCTTAGCTGGATTACAGACATGTTTGTTTACCAAGGTGGATGTGCTGCTCCGGGATGAGGGGAGAGGAGAATATCAAGAGAGGAGGAGGAGGGAAGTCTAACAGTTCATATGAAAGGCTTGGAAGTGGTCATGTACAGTATCGATATCAAAGGGTTTAATATTCAACCTGATGTGGGTAAAATCATGCAGCAAACTAGACCTCCTTTACAGCTGCTGGAGTTTTTTTTTTTGAAGGGCTTTTCTAGCTGGGGCTTTAAAGTATTTTATGCATCGAATAATACACACTGAGCCAAAATGCAGCCACAGCTACAAATTCATTTTTCTATTCCCATGTTTCCTCTCAGCAGTGAGCGCCGAAAGAAAAGAAGGTGGTACTTCTGAGCTTATGCAACATAGATGCTCATACAACTAAAAATATCAGCGCCGATCTGTAGCAGGTACGCCTTTTGAAAAATTCAGGATGCGGTTAAAATGATTTTTAATTTCTAATAAAGAGCTTTGGTAATGATTAATGACTGAACAGGTTTGAATTCTGACCGTCACAGCGTCATGCTGTGTCATAGATCCATCCATCCAAACAGTTTCCTTAAGTTACTGCTGTTTTTAACAGTTTTAACCTAAATAATAACACATTTATAATCATGTAGTTTTGTGTAACTTGGTATATTTATACTATAAATGATTTTATAAGGATGTGTTTAATAATATTTAACAGCTATCTTCCTGTAGTGTAAAACTGTAGCTTCTGTTTTGGCTCACACATGCTCTGAACAAAACAACAGTGAAAAAACAAACCAAAAAACTGCGAATATTGGGGATCCTAAAAGAAAATGACAAGTCATTCTCCCTCCCAGCGTGGTTTTCTCCCTGTAGCTCCTGCCATCATAAATATTTAACCTCTGCATACATTGTGAATGAGAAAGCAAAGGACAGAAAATAACAAGCCATCTACATACTAGCTTCACCCAACCTAAGCAGCACCACCCCATCTTTAAACACATGTACACACACTCGCATGCTATCGTCCCCTGCTGCGTCTGCTGCAGGGGAAATGGTACAGAGAGCCTCAGGTGGCCTCTGATCTCCACCTCCTCTCCCCCGTCAATGACACAGACATTTGTTGGGAGATGGCTGATGTGACTCTGTGTGGAGGGGGGGAGCAGCAGGCATGGGTCCCAAGCTGCAAGTTCAGCTGAAGCGAGGGGAGGGGAGGGGGGGAAAAGAAAATAAGACAAGAGCTGCTCTGTCACACTCTGCCAAAAATACAAATCGTGCCTTTCCTTTCCTCGTGCTCCTCTTTCCTTCCTTTCTGTCTCCACCCTCCTTTCAGTACCAGTGAGAGGAACGGTTCATCTCACTATTGTTTAACTGGTATTGGTGAGAGTAAACTGGCTGGCAGCAGAGGGAGGAGGTGTGTTAATGCGTGTGTGTATGTGTGTGTGTGTGTGTGTGTATGTGTGTGTGGCCTGGGAAGCCACTCCTCCTCTGAGCTGATTCCAGTCATCACAGCGATAATGAAGTGAGCACGACGCCGCCTGCCTGCCCGCCCGCCCGCCTGCCAGTGTGACATACTGTCACTGTTCTGGAGGACACGCACACTCGCACACATTCACACACATTCATACACACACACACAGTCATTCACTGACAGGACACGCAGCCTGCCTCCTCCTCACACATGCTCTCTCACACACACACACTCACACAGTCCTGGGAAGGAGTGGGGAAGAGAAAAGAAGACCATAAGGAAGGAAGAGGAGGAAGAAGAGGAAGAAGGAGAATTTTATATCTCATGGTTTCCTCTCTATGTGACTGACCGCCATTCGGCTGTGGGTGCTGAACAGAGACAACAACCCTGACACTTGCGTCCGCACACACACACACACACACACATCCCTCCCCCGTAGCCACGGATTCTTGGATTAGTCCGCCCCGGTGCGGAGTGTGGGAGTCGCGGAGTGGACCAACATGGGGAACCAGGCGGGGAGACAGGAGGAAACGGAGTCAGGTCTGCTTCTGTTGTATCGAGGTTTTTTTTTTCCTCAGCATCTCTTCTCCCTCTTTGTGTCTGTCTGTCTGTCTCTGTTGATGTAAAAGGGAAAGACATTTCATTTGGTAAACACAATAGGTGTGAGCTTAATCTCCTGTCATGTCATGTCTGAGAATATCTCTGACAAGACAAGTCCTGACTAATGAGAACTGACTGAGATGTGCACCAACAGAGCTGACTGACTGATGAGTAGTGATTAATATGCCCCGGAGCTATAGAGGCTGTTTAAACGGGTCAGAAGAAAAAGAAGTTGGTTATTCTGCTCTGTTCTCCTGCCACTAATTGTGCGAGCGTGTCGACGTGTTGATATGGATCTAGTGTGTTGTGTTTCTCTTTTTTTCTGCGTGTGTATGTGTGTGTGTGTGTGTGTGTGTGGATATCAGGCAGGGGGAAAGTGCTGAGTGAGTGGCTGCCAGTGAGCATGAGGGAACCTGCTGGAGGAGATGGTATCATCAGTCTCGTAGCGCACATCCCTCCGCTGCCCCCGAGCTCACTGCGCCGCTCTGTAAGATTTCCATTTCAAAGTAGCTCTGATCTGCACTCAGCAGCAACTTCACACTCATCCAAAGACAACCCAGCCCTTGTAACCTCTCTGATTTTCTTAAACAAAACAATCATTTGCATCTTAATGTGTGTGCATGTGAGCAGAGCCTCCTCATATATACACCTACATACTGTATATAGAGCTTCATCATGTAGTTCTGCTGTTATGTGATGATATTTGTGTGTTTTTATCCCAACAGAAATAGACACTAAATAGACCAGAGCCAGGTGGCAATATACATGCACACACACACACACACACACACACACACACACACACACACACACACACACACACACACACACACACACAGATAGTAGAGTATTTTATCAGTGGTGGGTGTTTAAGCTGTATCATTTCATAGCAGTGGCATGTGTTGCTTGAAGATAGAGCACAGTGGGCTCAGATTGGAAGGCATTGGTTGCAAGCTGCTGCATGCTTGGAAAGATTAGCTCCCCCCAATTTCTTCTCCGTGCACACACACATACACACACAAACACACACATACAGCATACAGAAGATTGTTGATTGCCGAGTCAAAAAGTAGGAAGAAAGCTAGCTAATAAGACCTTCTTTGATGTCACTAATTATTCATAGTTACTGTGCAGCAGCATTCGGTCCTTGTTGTTGAATATTGCTCTTGGTACAAAATAATAATGACACTGGTGTTGTGGAAGTATGTTGGGTTCAAAAATAAACGATTCTTTTCTCTGTAATCAATCACTGTGTCCCAGGCTATGAAAAGTATAAAAAATCTGCTTGGTACAGTCCTCCATGACCCTTGTTCCAACTTCCCACATGAGCCTCCATTTCAAAATGAAACAGTCAGCAATATTGTGTTAATTGATTCACTTTTATATATACAGTAAATCCACTCTCAATTTTCTCAAACGAGTCTCTAAAGTAAATGCGGATTGATCGATAAACGACTTGATTTCCATTATGCTCACTCGTGACATAAAGCTGTGGGTCTTTCACTGCTGAGGCCAAGAGCACAGAAGCCCTTGACTCTGTTTTACACAAGGTAGACCTGTAATAATGGGCAAAAGGACTTGTAAACCCTCTTTAATCCGAGGTTCATTATCTTGCTTCTCTCTGATGTGCAGCAATGTGGTGATGGACAAGAACAGAGAAGTTCATGCTCTTCATGTTAGCCTCAGTTTCACCCAGGCTGTGAAACAGAGCCAGCTGAGGTTTGTCAGGCTGTGGGCTTGGAAAGCAGAATAACAGCTCTAGTGCTGGAAGTCGGAAAAGAAATGTGGGAACAGGAGGAACTCGTTCAGCTTTGATTGATGGCATTATCTCTGAAGTGGCAGGCTAAGGAGTTAGCTGTCTGCTGCAGTGATAAGACGCTTGATATCAGCAGCAAAGTACACCGAGGGCTACTACACAGAACCTTCCTGTCTCCCCACTGACTCTCACCAGGAGAGCAGCCAAGACCAGAGCCTGTGGTCAGCATGTTGTCGGCCGCTGATGAATTGTCCGTAAAATATTGTCCAATAACAGCGTGTCTATTTTCAGGGCTCCGACTCAGTCAGTCGGACCCATGAAAACATGTGAAAACACGCTGGTGTATCTTAAAATAAATTGTCCCGACTTCCACATGGTCAAAAATGGGAAATTTCACGCAGTTGTGGTTCTTCCAGAAGTATGATTGGGATGCTTGAAGGTAGCTGTAATGTTTGAGGACGCTGCCAAAAACATGGAACAGCGCAGTGTTTTTCAAAAGAAGGGAATGCTATCAGCGTAGCGGTCAGAGTGTTGTCATTGGAATAACATTGTTCTTTCTGTCCGCTGTTACTGGCGGCACAGCAGCACTGAATTATTATTTTTTATGGGTATTGGACTAGTAGAAAAACAAGCTCGGTTAGCTCCTTAAAGGTTGAATATGGAGAATGCGTATTAAAAAGCTATATTTTTTCAAAAATAATACTACCACAGTGTGTTTAGAGGGGTGCAGAATAAAAGTATTGCTTTTCCAGAAAGAATTATATGTAGTCTGAATGAATTGATTAAAAAAATTTGAAGCTGTTTAATGAAGGTAAAAATGAAACACAAGGTAAATACCCTGCATAGTTCTTCCCTGTGCTACTCTGATCAGACAGCGTCCCTAGCAATGGGCCTGGCAACCGACTGCAGGAATTATTTTTCTGTTATGAAAATATTAGTTTTAAGGACCAAAAACACTGTTCGGGTGTGGATTAAAGGCCCAAACCCGTAGAAAAGTATCCGGTTTCAGCCACTTGCGTTCACGTGCGGACATGGTCTGAAAATGAAGACTTTTTCCACAGTATCTATCTCTTTACCTTTTTAGGACTGTTCTTCATGTTATATGCCCCCCACCGCAGGTGTATTCACCTACTCTTAAAGGGGAACTGTGCAAGTCCGGTCGCTTTTCCTCTGTTTTGCTAACCCTCCTCTCAGCCATGTGCATTTGTTTACAATGAAACTGGTGAGAAATCAATCAATAGAGTGGTACATAACGTTATATATCATACACGATGTTACTATGTGTATATTTATGTAGTCTTATCCGTCATAAACAAGAGATAGTGGGGTTACTGGGCACATTTGTGTCATGGCACTGATCTTGCAAGTTGGTTTTCAGCCAAGAGACGCTACGTGGAAGACAAAGAGCCTCCATTTTCAAGTTACAAGTCACCATCACAATTACTCCAAAGTTGTTTAATTAAGGCAAAAATGTAGCATATTTAAGATAAAAACCCTGCATTGTTCCTCTTTAATTAAAGCACTCCTCAGGAGTTTGTGGGCATGTCCAGGCTGTTCTTGACTGACTCTCCTCAGGATCACCTGTTAACTCCCTTTGATTTTTTAGGGTTACACAACTAATGTTTTTGTCACTGCGACTGATAAATGGAATAAATTCCCATCAGAGTTTCACCCATCTGTTGAAGTCAAGGTCTTATTAGCCAGAATAACTGAAAACACCTCTGTGTGTGTTTTTTTTTTTTTATATATTGATATCTTCTTGCTTGCCCTGATAAGTACCACTTCAGTGATCACTAGACAACAGCACCCTGGCCTGTTAAGATATAAAACCATATCTTCATGCTATGCTTCACAGTAGGAATCAATTCTGCATGGCTTCTGCTTGAAGGACTCCTTTGTAAGAAATGTAGCAATATCAGGATCTCTACTTCCCCAAAACCATGGGTGAGTGTTTTACCAGTCATCTTGCTAAGATATTTATTACAGCACTGAAAATATAATCCCAACTCCGCCACTTAGTGGAACCCGCTCTCATCCTATGATGGTTAAGTTAAGTGCAGCCAAGACCTGTCAATCAGGACACTTCTGGCACTGATCCTGTGTCTGGTGAAACCCTGATTCATTGTGCCTCATGGGAACTGCTCCCATTCAAAGCAGATTACACCACAGTGAGCAACAAGCCAAAGAATGTGGAAGTTTGTAGATTATTTTGCCATCTCAACACACGTATCGGAGCAAATTGACGTAGAGCAGGGATTCAACATGAGGAAATGAGTTTGTCCAACTTGTGATAGCCAGGACACTGTGAGGAAGTTGCCTCAGTCATACTTTCCATGGCAGTTCGACGTTGGTTCAGTAAACACACCGGCCGTTCCAGAGCGCTTTGTGTTTGCAGTGCAAGGCGGGTGCTGTTTCAATATCCTGTTTGTGTAACTGGAGACTATAGCGTGAACATCAAAGTTGATTTATTATAACTTGCCGGCCCGAGGTCACAATCATCACTAATTTATGGTAAAGCAACTGTTTATGAAATGGATACCAAAAAGAAAAACCCACTTGAGCTGGATGTGACATATCAGCCTCTGACTGGGTTCAATATTTATGAAATCAAACTTGTCCTGATGTGGTTATCTGTCAGCAGCTGGCTGTGGTTCTTCCTCAAGATGAAAACACAAGCTCACTATGGAGCCCAATGAATGATCATACTACATTAAATTTGGTTTCATGTATTGTGATGCAATATCTGAGGACCATCCATCCGTCCACCCACCTTTTTTTTTTTTTTTTTTTTTTAAATCACAGTGACGCAGAGACTTTTTATGGGGGTGCGTTAAACAGCTAATCTGATTTAATTTTTCATGTAGGGCTCTTTGTGTGAGAGTTCGGGCTGAGGTCAGGTCCTCTCAGGACTGCGTGAACTATCATCTCAGAGTTCACCATATAACTCTGCCTCGCCCAAAACTTTCCCTAAACGCCGTTGTGACTGACCCATTACTGTATAATGGCTCATTCACAACAGCAACAGCCTCATTGTTGACTATGTCTTAAAGTTGTGGTGAAAGAAAAGCGAGCCGCTGAAACCTAAATGCTGGTTCAGATTAGGGGCTGATGTTGTTTTGACCTTTTTTTGCAAATCCCTCTCTTCTGTCGCCCGAGGTCAGTTCAAGAAAGTAAATCACAAACGCCTAATCCAACCCATGTATTATTTATTCTGAAGGTATATACGACTAGGACGGGAATCACCACAGGATTAAAGCTAAGTTTAGCAATACTCATTACAACCTGTTACCCATCACACAGACTGATCCTTTAAACCTGCAATCATGTAAAATGGCATATCATTATTCCTTCAGTGAGTGCCGTGTTAAACTGTTTTCCATTTGGAGCGAAAAGCAAGTTGGCCCGCTCATGTGCCGCACTATTGGATGTCTCTGTAGGGTATTGGCTGCATAAGTAGTGTAAAGCGGAGCGTAAGGACACTGTGTTAAAAGTCTTTAGCATGCAGGCCAGTTAAAATGATTCAATCAAAACGATTCAAGGAGCCAAGGAACTGCAGGCCAAGTGGCTCTTTGTGGCTCGCCAGCCCTCATGCTGCACTTTCATGCTGTGGCTGCAGAGGAAGCACAGAGCTGTTCACTTCTCAGGCAGAAACAAGCGGCTCAGCTTAAATACACAATGAAGTCTTGCATACTGTACATCTTTTCTGAAAGGCAGGGTGGAAGGTTTGCTCAGTCAGTTGTCGGCACATTTGATTAACGCGCCGCCTGCTGATTAGAGAGACAGTGACTTCAGACTGAGAGTGTAAAAGGCTGTTTTACTGCACTCCTGCTTACAGAGGAGTTTGGGAATACTTGATGCTTCTTTTACTGTAGAGTTACATTAAAATGCTGAAGTCAGCCAGTTACAGTAATGCTCATGTTTTTATTCAGTCATTCCTCCTTCCTTCCAACATTTTCCTGTTTTTTTATCCTCTCCAGACACAACCAAAATATTTACTTGTCTTTGTAAGTTTTTTCTTTTTGGTTTGTTTTCTACTGCTATTTAAAGGGATGGTATAACATTTTGGCAAATTGGCCCATTGCCATAATCCCTATAGTCTTAATAGTAGGTTCCTTACATTTAATTGTCGGTGCAAGCTATTTTTAGAACGGCGGAGCAGAGCCGTAAGCTGCTCAGAGCTACGCTACGGAGGCTAATGGGATGTCTTGGTGTCCCTCATCAAACTCATCATATACGAGACGGAGTTGTTTTCGAGGCAAATTCAGAGACTGCTTGCCAAAAAACTGCCCCCGACGAGAACGCACATCAGCTGTTTTGCATGAATTTACCTCGAAAACAACTCTGTCTCGTAACGTTCTGTCATTATCTCATAGCGTGGTGAATGAATTGTCCACAAGAGCGTTTTGGATGTGTGTATTTGATGAGTTTGATGAGGGAAACCAAGAAATCCCATTAGCCTCCATAGCGTATCTCTGAGCAGCTCGCGGCTCTGCTCCGCCGTTCTAAAAACAGCTTGCACCGACAATCAAAGCTAACGAACCTACTCCTAAAACTATAGGGATTATGGCAATGGGTCAGCCGTGTGTGGTTTGCAATGTTAGTTATTGCACCAAAAAATTGCAGTTGTGGCCATTTAGACTGAGGAGAAGTTGTGTGTGTGTGAAAATGTGAGGAGTAAAGATGTGACCATGTAAGTGAAGAACATCATAACGAGGCCAAAAATGTCCAAATCCAAGAATATGAAAAGTGGTCTGTTTGCCAAAATCAACTGTTGGGTACTTTCTAAAAAGGCAGGTGAAGAAAGAAAACTGGAAATTTAGCAAGTGGCCTGGACGTCTGCACGTCTCCTGGAAGATTAGAAAATCATTTTCATGGTAAATGAAGTTGAACTCCCTCGTTAGAGACAACCAAAAAGCTTTTCAGGGTGATGGAGTATCTGATCTCAGTCTGACTGAGCTAGAGTCCACCAGCTGAAGACCGACTAAATGCTTCTGGCAACCACTGACACCACAGAATATTAAATATAATTTTGTTTGACATTACATGTATTTGTCCAATTACTTTTAATCCCCTTCAGAGCCCAGAGAAGAAAATGTGTAACTGTTTTAGTGACCGATATGCAGGATGTACTGTACAGTATTTGGACAGACAACCTCCTGACTCTCATTATTGCATATTGCATAACCTTAACAGTATTGCTTTTATTCATTGAACATAATTATGCAGCTATGGCTTTGTAATAATATGCTTGTAGTGTGCCTCCGGTGTTATCTAAATAAGTTACACAGCAGCAAACAAAACCTCCACTGAGCTACTGGCAAGCAGGACGATCTTTTGCAATGCTTTTAGAGTGGTGAGAGTTTAGCAGAAAAATACAGAGCAATAAACCAAAGTTTTTACTATTTTTACTACTTTATTTTAACAGGACATCTCATTGGAAAAAAAAATCTCTTACAAGTGACACAACAGCCATACACAAACACACCACATATTAGAATACAGCATAAAACATACAGTACGACAGGTTCAATGAATTTTAAGTTTGTGTATTCTGAGGTGAACTTATCCCCAGTGCAAACAGCCAGTCCAATCCCCTGTGTGGGGAGGCTGTAAAGTCATTTTCCAGGACAGGTGCTCAGTAAATCTCCGGGGCAGGGAGATGCTGAACAGTAGGTTTTTGTTTACACTGCTGACTATTGTAAACACAGACACCGCTTTCCTCGTGTTAAATCCGATTGCCCTTGTTTGACATGCGTCCAAGGAGCTTCTGTTGTGTATCATTTATTTATCACCTTGCGTATGATGTCATGTCCTTGGCCATGATGACATTTCAGCTACTTTTTAGGAATAATGCTCTCACATGTCTTCTTTCATTGTGGAGTTGTGTACAGTATCTTACTACAGTAGAAGAGCAAATTTATCCTCAACAAGTGGCGATTTAATGTTTTTCAGTGGCACATACAGTTTCTGCACCACCCTGGCTAATCTCTGCTCAGCCACTGTGGCCGTCATGGAGCCTCGGCTCTGTCTATCTTCCTCTCCAGTAAGAGGAAAGGAATGCCTGCGAGTCCCGGCGACTGACTGATGGGCGCCTGTTGTTGACCCATTTCATGCCCCGTCAGTCGGACAACAGGAAGGCCAAAACACGGACTGGGTCTCTCTGTCCCTCCTCTCCATTTCCACCTGTCTGAAAAACTGCACAGCACATTTCCTGGAACCCAGAAGGGAAAGACAGGAGGAGGAGGAGGAGGAGGAGGAGATTCCCATCCATAGCTTGTTTGGTGGCGGTGACGAAGCCAGTGCGTCATTTCAGGTGCCAACTCTCTGACACTTGACCACCTGCAGTCATTAATTCATCATGACTCATCACCCGTGACCTTCCTGCTCTGTAAATTGAAGACTCTGTGCACTTTGCTCACAATGCACTCCGTCACCTCTCGACTGGCTGGCAGACTGGCTGCAGTTAACGGGCTGGTGCTGGACTGTGTCCAGCCACATGGCTCTTGCTGTGATTTGAAAGCTTATCTTCATTAGAAAGAAGGAAGCCAGCATAGTGCATTACTGTGATCAGGGAGCCGACTTCCCATGAAATAACTGAATGCCTTTGGATTACTGGAAGTCGGTCTGTGTAATTCAATTAGATGATTAGGTAATGTAAACGACAGAATCATTTCATATGCTCAGTTGCCTCAATCAGGTTTATTAAACCTGGCAACAAGCCTGTTTTTGTCACTAAACTGTATAAACAGGCAGTGTAACTTTATAGAAAAGATATTGTTATATCAGGTTAAAAGTTTCCTCCAATCAATATTTATTCTTTATTACATGAGAAGAATGAGTGTAAAAGAGTTCCTGAGGCACTAAATAGAAAATAAATTTCTTTTTCATTCATTCATTGGGGATGATTTCCCTCTCTCTCTTCTCTCTAAAGCTGGTGTTTCACAGTATTTGCTCCCTGCTATCAATGAGCGCTAGTCTTCTCAGACTGCATGAGGATTTATTCCTTGCTAGAGGAGGAAAGCTCCTCAGTGAGCCGTTTAACTGCCCATTCCACTCCTTTTCACAGATTTAATGCTTCTCAGGGGTGGCTATAAACGGCCCTGGACCTGAGCCGGCCTACATCGAAGACGGCACTAAATTAAGACTGAACTAACTCTTGGAGATTTTTTTTGCTTTGCTTTGCTTTGCTTTGCTTTGATTTGTGAAAGAGAGATTTACACTTGCATGGCTACAGTAGAAATAATTTTCTGTGACAATGATTAAGAAGTGCAGCAGCTCTTGTGCATATCGAGCAGAACCGAAGCAATCTGATGACCACACATTTCATTATGTGTTGTTTTTTTGTTTTTTTATTCCTGTCTCACAAAATTCCCACACTCACTTATGTTGTTTTTTGGCTCAATTGTTGGACAGTAACTTAATGTGTGAATTTTGTGATAAGGCAGACATTTCATTAGTAACTTTTTTTCTTCTTTGGCTGCTGTGTATTTAGTTGGTTTGTATCCGTCGTTAATCTTATCCTCGTTCCCTCCTGGAAGTCTTGAACAGAGCCGAGCAGCTCTGCTACAGCAATTGGAGATTAAGTGTCTCACAGGGACATCCCAGCCATAGTGCTTCAATGAGGGAAAGTCATCTTTCTCCTCTCTTTAATCCACCATCACTGTCCATTTGAGAGCCTGTGTGTATCTCCTCTTGCCCTCTCAGTGACAAATTAAGTAGAATCTAATCTCAGCTCTCTGTCTTGGCACAGCTTTGCCTTTCCTGGCACTGTGTCTGGCAAAGTAGTTGGCATTTGATGATGTCAAAATGTAAGTAATGAATATTCTGCAGCTGCCGTGTTGGTGTTGGAAACGGGTCATGGCTGTATTTTTGTAAGACATATTGCTGCACTTGTCAGTGGCAGCAAATACCACCATAAAATCATAAAATATCATGTTTTTTGGTCTATTTTTAATTTAAAATTAGTCTGAGGTATCTCATTTTGCCAAAAAGCCGTCAAAAAATGCCTCTCTTTCTGTTTCAAGCCACAATCTTAGGATAAACCTTTCAGATATTACAGTATTTGTGTTTAACAATTAATCTTAACATGATGTTGAGAGATTTACTTTCTAGATATTAAAGAAACAAGCTGAGCAAACATTAACTGCAGCTCAGTTTGCAGCCCCTCTGAGACATCTGTGTCTACCAGACAATGACAGAAACACAGATTATTTATTTATTTTTCTTAACGTGAAAGTGATTTATTCACTGTTTTTTACTGTTTGTCGGTGTTTTGGGATTCAAAATACACAGTAGTGCTGCTGTGTACCCTCTGAGAACTTCAGATGCTCTGACACAGTCTAACACAAAGCCCATCGATGCTGCGTGTCCCTGGTGTCAAATTTAGAGCTTCTCCATCGGACGCTCTTTTCTACTGGCTTTCTGGGATCCTGCTGTCTTGCATGTGCTGGCTTCTGGCATCTGGTCTGGTGTCATTTCTCTGTGCACATTAAGCAGCTGTGGTGATGTCATGGTTAAAGAGGTGGGCGATCTAAAGATGAGTGAGTTCATGGTCTCCATCTGGGTTTTATTCTCAAAGAGCAATAGGAAAACAGAATATGAAGTAACGAGTAATGAGACGTCTGTCCCACAGTCCCAGATCTGGCATCGTGGACTGATCTCGATCTCACTGGACTCCTTTCTCTTCCTAACAAGGACCTTATTGTCCCTTTCATTATTGTCACCTTAAATGAGAATATCACAGTCGGCCATAGAATAGACAACGAGCTGTTACGTTTGTGTCTTTCTTCCTCTGCGCTGTCTTGATGACGCTTCCTGTAGTGCATGTTAAATAATCCTTTTAAACCCACAGTGCTGATTTGGTGTTAACATCTTCCATGTGACAGTACATAATTTAGGAGCTTGTGCTGTCCTCATTCTGTCAGTCATGGATTCATCCTCTGTGAAGTTTTTAGAAAAAAGTGACTGTAGATTTTTAATGGCACTCTGGATCTTTGTGAAGTGGAGATTTGTCCAGTGACAAATTCATCTGATTGAGGTAAAGTGCTTCCTTTTGCTAATATGAATTTAAATGTGTCCTTTCAATCCAAGCAGGCCGGACTTTCTTTTTAAAGAGTGGCTTTTAGCTGAGAGTCTAATCTTAGTGACATTCACGGTTGATGGAGGCGTCTAATTCTTCATTTTTATAGCAGCTGATTTCCATGTGTTTTGGTCAGCAGCACAGCAGCATCATAATGACGAATAGAGTTTGGATTTACATCGGCGATCTGACTTTACCTCTCTTACTCGAGGCACCTAACTTTCTCAACCACAGCTGCTGCACACTCTGGGAATTTTAAACGGCTTTGTTCCACAGAAATTGTGCCAATGTTGGCAGCTTCAGCAACAGTCGCCAGTTTATTCAATAAGGGGATCGTCTGTGCAAAGTGCCTATCAATGGCACAGTACTTAAAGAGCCCACAGCGGTATAGGATTTCCATTCCAAACTAGGCCATTTGTTTGTGTGTGTGTGTGTGTGTGTGCCCCTGTGCGGTTGTGTGTGTGCCCGTTGCTCAGCATGATGAGTGTCTATCTCCTCACACAGGCTGTCTGTCTAGCCTCTGCTCTGTGGGTTTGATTATGATGTATGCATGTGAGATACACAGTGCGGTCTTTGTCCGTGCGCTGTTTAAGCTGCTTTGTGTACGAATGTGCCACATGCACCGGGACCTTTGTCATCCTTTTGAAAAACAAGCAACCCCCTTGTGTCGGCATCCCTGTTTGCTGATGATCTGAAAACAAACAAAAAAACGTTTTCAGGCGGCGCCCAGCTCACGCCAGGCATCGGTCAATACTCCTCATATTTGAGAGGGGTCTGGAAAAGGCTCGCAGCAGCAGCAGCCCACGCTGATGCCTTTTGAAATGCCACAGTTAAGCTCCGCTGTGACAATGAATGACCACAGACGGCAACGGACAGACAGTGCCAGGCACATGCTCTGTTGTCCGAGCAGAGAATATGTGAATAGGGTACAGTGACCAGCAACATGAAACTGCTGAATAATACAAGTGTCTGAATGTGACACGCTGTCTATTCAATTAGTGTCATTACACAGTGTAAACAAATTCATGCTCCCAGCACGTCTGTACACTGAGACCATTAACTTCCCTTTCAGTGTCAAGTCTGTTATACAGTAATTCTACTGTAAAAAAAAAAAATCTTTAACACTCCAGTTTACAATTTCCCAACTGTAAACTGGAGTCTGTTCAGCATCACCACTGGGCAGCTGGACCTTTAATCTAAATGCATATTTCATGTTTCATGGGAATTTAATGTAAATTTATGTGATAACTCACAATGATTGGTCTAAACACAAGTGGCATATAGAAACATTTGCGGATGATAGTGCGAATAATATTTTCCTTTTGTTACTTACTGTACTAGTAATGTTTCGAGATTTTATGTGTAAATGAATAATCTGATAGTTTCATATATTTTTATATTTTGTGTCTCATGAATTAAAACTCAGATAGGCTACAAAAAAGGTGGAAGCTCATGAAGTGATTTGGATAAAGAAGGTCAAAGTCAGCTTTATTATCAATTCTACAATATGTACAGGACATACAGAGGATCGAAATTGCGTTTCTCTCAGACCCTCCATGCAGACAATAAACATTTATAACAATTTACAAATCTAAAATACAAATCTCTAGAATATATAGGGAATATAAAACTAAACTGGAAAGAAAAAGAAGATATACAGTACATAAAAAAGTAGAAGGTACAATAGCAGCAATACAAGTGAAAATGTATAACAGTAGTGCAAGTGCAAGTTCATATTGCATTTACAGTTATAAACTAGGTGGCTTCATGAGCAGTATTGTGAATTGACTATGATTCACTGGAAGTATGTGAACATTGTCTCAATGTGTACTTTTGTTTTGTGTTGCAGGTGCTCAAGCAGCCAAGAAGTCTGGTATCCCAGCGCCTAGAGAGATCTCCTCGACCATGACGAGAGACCGCATCTCTCTGAGGGACCAGCTGAGGAGCTCTAACAGCAAGAGGATGGTTTCCAGCGCCAGCACGTCCAGCCTCTCCACACTGGCAAAGCAGACACGTAGTACGACCAAGACCCGTGCAGATTTGGAGGGTCAAGAGAAGGGTCTTCTGGAGTGCCAGGTGAAAGAGCTGCTGGCTGAGGCCAAGGCTAAAGACTTAGAGATCAGCAATCTCAGGATGGAGCTGCAGCGCTGCAAAGGTAAAGCCTCCACTGCTGCCTCTTCACCCACCAACAACTCTATCTCACGCCAGGAGCCCGCCGCGGACCGGGAGCAGGGACAGGTGGCGGAGGCCCTCGTTGTGGTCAGGGAGCTGAAGGAGAAGAACGGCAAGTTTCAGAGAGAGCTGGCGACGCTCAGGGAGGAGAACCAGGAGCTGAAGGAGAAGCTGCTCAGCTTGGAGGCTTCTCCGCTCTCCAGAACAAGCTCCCCCTCCAAGCCTTTGGTGAACGGCCTGCCCTCAGACTCCAACTCCTCCGCTCCGCAACAAGACAGTCTCCCCTCCACCACCACCAGCCCGCTGAAAACCTCCGTCTCCTCCAGCTCGGACATCACCAAGGACTCTCCATCTCCTGACTCCTCAGAGTTTGAGAAGATCCCATCGTGCTCAGAATCGGTGAGCAGCGGCGTCAGCGGCGAAGTCACTGCAACAGCGGCGGTAACCAAGGATGTGTCCGTGCAGAGCCTAACGGAGCAGATCCACAAGATGGAGGAGAGTCACCACAGCACGGCGGAGGAGCTGCAGGCGACTCTGCAGGAGCTGGCCGACCAGCAGCAAGTGGTGCAGGAGCTGACGGCCGAGAACGAGCGCCTGGCCGAGGAGAAGCGGCTCCTGCAGACCTCGCTTCAACAGCAGAGAGAACGTCTGGAGGTGCTGGCGCAGAAGAACGAGGCCCTGGCTGTCAGACTCCAGGAGCAGGCCCAGATTCAGGCCCAGAAGGAGGAGGAGCTGGGTAACCAAGGCCCCCGGCTGGCCGAGCTGGAGCAGAGATACAGCGAGCTGGTGGAGAGCTCACGCTTCGAACGGGAGAAGCTGGTGGACATCCAGCAGCAGCTGACGGGCAGCCTGCGGGCTCTGGAGGAGGAGCACCAGGAGGCCCAGGGTCAGGTGCACTGCCTCAGAGAGGAGATGAGCCGGCTTCAGGCCCAGCTGGACAGGGAGCTGGAAGCCGGGGGTCAGGCAGCGCAGGCCGCAGAGGAGCAGAAGACGACAGCGGACGGTCTCAGACTGGAAAACAGCAGACTGAAGGCACAGCTGGACATTGAAAGACAAAAGGTGGGCGAACTCAAGGCCATGCAGAGTGCCAGTGACAGCACCGAGCTGCAGAGTCTACTGAAGACGGCCCACACGGAGAGAGACAGGCTGGAGGTGGAGCTCACAGAGCGGAGGCAGGAGCTGCTGCAGGCCCAGGCCGACACCGAGCATGTGCGAGCCACAATGTCCAAGGTAGGGGGGGATGCAAGGTTGCAGCTCTGTTTCATGTTTTGTTGCATTAGGAAGTCAGAAACCTCAGAGACCATTAGTTATTTATCACTGAATATAACATATTTGTTTGGAGACCAATGTTGTCAGCAGGTATTTGTTTGAGTTCTCTGGTTAGAGAAAGTTTGTATGGTAAAAACATTTTCCACTTGGTTGCTCTCATTGTGAAGCACTAAGTGGTGTGTGTGTACAAGTTCAAGAAGTTTTTGTTATCCTGGTGAGCACATTAGTTGCGTTTTTGACAAAGCTCTCAGGAATTTCCTGAAGAACAGTCCCTGCATCCACGTTTACTGTAAACCATTAAAAAAGCAAAGAAAGTTCAGTCATATAAAAACAGTTTTAATGGTTTTTGTTCAGATGTTCTGCCTGTAATGCAGTCATCTAAGGAACAGCACTGAAAGAGACTAAAATGCAGCTTATTTGTCTGGTAATAGTTTGTCGCTAATGATTAAGAAATGTGAGTCAAATCAGCGAGCGTGACATTTTTTTTTATAATTCTTGGATCAATGAATGCGAATACGAGGACACATGGTTTGAGCGCGACCATTAAACAGGGTATCGGTGCTTTTGTTCAGCACCACAGCACATTGACTCATTTTCACTCAAACTGAATTCATATGTTTCTCTCAGTAGTCACTTTGGTTTTCCCCGCAAATACCAGAGAGGTGTAGGTTTTGGGGTCATGTTTCTCCACAGCGAGGCGTGTCACCGTCAGCTTAGCGATGCCGTCATTGTTGAGCTATGACTGCGGTGCCAACAGTAGGGTGGTTCACCAGTGGGTGACCCTCTGACTCACACCCCTGTCCCTCTGCTATATGGGTGTGAGGGCGAGGCCTCTCCATAACTCCACTGACAAACATGTTAATCTATTGGAGCCACATGGTGTCAGTTTGAAATACATCATTGACTTATTTTAGTATATGATGCTCAGAGATCTGCTTTACAGTGTCATCTCTCTGTACAACTGACTGCTACACTGACTTCAGCTTCAAGCACTGGAGCAAATAACACAGTGAGACACGGTCCTGAACTCTTATTTCCATGACACCTATTTACACTACGGCCAAACAGTTATTGTCAGACATGGTTGTGTGAACAATACTGTGTGGGCTCAACTCAAGTATAACTAGTAACTATTTTAAACATAACTTTGAGAACTGTTGCTTAAAGGGATAGTTCAACATTTTGGCAAATTGGCCCATTGCATAATCCCTTTGGAGTAGGTTCGTTACCTTTAATTGTCGGTGCAAGCTATTTTTAGAACGGCGGAGCAGAGCCGTGAGCTGCTCAGAGCTACGCTACGGAGGCTAGTGGGATTTCTTGGTTTCCCTCATCAAACTCATCAAATACACAATCCAACAACTCCAAAACGCTCTGGTGGACAAGTTGTGACCTGCACATGTTTTCGAGGTAAATTCATGCAAAACCGCTGATGTGCTTTGCCTTCAGGGACAGTTTTTCAGCAAGCAGTCTCTGCATTTGCCTCGAAAACAACTCTGTCCCGTAACGTTCTGTTATTATCTTGGAGTTTTTGGATTGTGTATTTGATGAGTTTGATGAGGGAAACCAAGAAATACCATTAGCCTCCGTAGCGTAGCTCTGAACAGCCCACGGCTCTGCTCCGCCGTTCTAAAAAAAGCTTGCACCGACAATTAAAGATAACAAACCTACTGCTAAAACTATAGGGATTATGGCAATGGGCCAATTTGCCAAAATGTTGAACTACCCCTTTAAAAGGTGGCAGATGTGATGATAAATGTGTGTTGTTTGAGCAACCTACAGTACTGTTTCCCACTGGCTGAGAACGGTGGGTGTGTGTGTCTGTGTGTGACCAATGTGCATTCAGAGTATCATGTAGTTTAGAGCTGGAGAATGCAACACGTTATTTTCCTGAACTACAATTTACAAACGCCCCATAAAAACACCTCGTATACAGACTCGGGGGTAGACACTACAATTTACAAATGTTCCCTAAACACTCCATATCCAGACTCTGGGTAGATGCTGCAATTTACCAGCGTTTACCAATGGACTCCAATGAGCAGACACTAGATAAGCAGCTACACACACAAAGAAAAGCCTTTAGTCCCCACAACATTACAGCAGAACACACAACTTTCTGTGTGGCCAAAAATTAGTTCATTTGAAACGAGTGAGATGAGGCCTTTCAGTGTCACATTTACCTGGATTGAAATGGAATAATATTTATCTGCCTGTCGTTGTGTTGGCAACTACATTGAACCTATAGGAAATTCTGGTGTACTAATGTACAGGAGTAGCATTGCAATACATGCAATTTACACTGTTGCCCCAATAAAATATGTATTTAGCTCTTCTTATGAACTGAACTGATTGTGACAGTGTGATTTATTCTTGATAGATATAGGTGTATATCTTCTCAAAACTCTAATGATCAATCTCTTTCCTAACATATCACTGTTAAAATGAAACCACAATGAACCTTTATAATAGGAATAAAAAGAGTAATGTGTCTGAAAACAATTATTATTTCAACTTTATTGGCAACAGTGTATTAAAGATAAATAGACTCACTATGGTTACTGTTTTACTGCTTATTTCTAAATCAAAACTAATAGTTTGTTTCCCTCAGACTTAACAGCCTAATGTATCAAATACAGTGACATGGTTTAGTCAGTCTAACTACATTTGGTTTGTGGTTACCTCGTACACGCACAGAAATGTTTTTCTCAATCCAGCCCTCAGTGAATTTAGTTTTTATACAATCCTTACTGATCCTCAGAAATATAGAGATGTAGAAAAGCACTATCAAGATCAAACACAAACATTGCACCACAACTGTCACAAAGGTATAAAACATTATCTTTTTTTTTTTTTTTTCAATCAAAGGAGACTTTGGTGCATCTGTTTTATCAGAGCAGTGGCAGCCATCACTGCTTCTTTGTTATAAGCCTGCTGTATTCTCATGTGTGTGTGCACATACGCAGGTGGAGGCCAAATGCCAGCAGGTTCAGGAGTGGACAGAGAGGAGGGAGCAGGAGCTCAGCGGCCAGGTGACTTCCCAGGAGGAGGCCAGGGTCCAGGCGGAGAACCAGGTGAAGGAGCTGAAGGAGACCATCTTTGAGCTGGAGGACCAGGTGGAGCAGCAGAGAGCCGTCAACTGTCACACCAACCAAGCTGTCCTGGACATGGAGAGTATGTTCATCTCACTGACTCTTAAGTTCTCTGTGGTGTTTTAACCTGCAGTCTGAGCTGGACAAAGAGAAGACATGTCTGCAAAAGTACATGAAACAGAACAACATTAAGGCTGTGTGTTGAACTAGACTGTATTAATTTAAGCTACATGTGCCATATAACTAACCCTATAAACTGGAAACCGAATGTACATGACAATGAGTTGCAAAATTAGTGCATGCTGTAACTTTTTGTTTTAATTTCCAGTGCAGTTGAAAAGATATGACTGGATATTTTATACTTGTCTTCAAAAACCAATGAGCCAGATCAGAGGAGTGTCCTGTTACACACTTGCAATAAGCAACATTTGAAGATGGGTTTAATATTATCCACAATTAACTCGTATCTCCTCCACCCTGAGAACTGTGCAGTAAATAGTGTTTATTGTCAGCGTAGGGGTTGGATAGTAGTTCTCATAAACCTTGAATGTGTCTTTGCAGATTTTGCCAAAAAGCTGGAGGAGCAGAAAGCTGAAGCAGAGCGACAACTGAAAGTCTTCAATAGACAGATGAAGGTAAGAAAACTTTAACTTGCAGGCTTACACTACAGAGCGTGCCGTTTCACAAAACATGCCACCTCTGACAGGGCTGAAGAGCTTTGAGGAGATTTACAGTTAATGTTAGGACTTGTATATCTACGCCAGAACAAATCTGACTCCACTCTCCTAAATCAAGTGACCGTTTGTTTTACAGCCATCCATCATCGCCACATTTTGAATTAGTAACACTCACACAATAGGTTTTGGGTGGATTATCACTTTAGGGTCAGAATTATGATCCAGTGCTTACTGTGTTTCCTCGACTGTTTGCCAACAACAGTCGACCTTGGAGGAATCTTTCCACTGAGTATTGTTCCAGTAGCACTGTGGAACATGCAGGTAGGCTGTTCAATGTGTGTGTTTTGGCAGGCACCAGTTTTCTCCATGGTATCCTTCCTTTTAACATCACTTCTGTCAGTTGTTTTTTTATATATCAGACATGATCAAGCTCAGCAGAAGCCAGGGCTGTGTGATGTCCAAAAAAGAAAGCATATTGCTGTTTCTGTGGCAGATGATGTGATGAGTCCTCATTTTTGTGTTTTACTGTATTATATTTATGTGAAATGATGATCATGTGATTGTTTTTTTGTTGGCCCTTATAAGATGAAGCCTGTCCCCTCAGGAGAATATAATTTATAATATTGTTATGCTTCATTTATGTAATGGTGTGATACATTTAGCTTTTTATTGAACAAAAAAAAAACAGCTCTGATTTGGATGTTCCACTTCAGTAATATTTCAATTAGTGGTTCAACCATACCTGATCTAATGCAGAAAATCTGAAAATGTATTAAAGTCATACATTCTCAAGCGACATTAAGGTATCACAATGGGAAATATATCCAGTACAAGCTGCTAATGTAGTGGCCACAGCCGAAAACAGTGATGTGCCAGGTGCTGGTCTTTTCCTTTATACCACCGAGTATAGACCCACATATTTTTACTTCATTGCCGAGAGCGATCTCCTCTCCCGTTATTTTTTCACTGTCTGTTGTTGTGATTCAAAGATGGTTCTTAACAGCCTCAGGAGTTTTTCAGCTCTTTGTCTGAAATTGGGTGTGG
The DNA here is from genome assembly GCF_905171665.1 of Trachurus trachurus. NCBI lineage: Eukaryota > Metazoa > Chordata > Actinopteri > Carangiformes > Carangidae > Trachurus > Trachurus trachurus. The sequence goes on along the minus strand of NC_139903.1, from coordinate 10,789,973 downwards.
GGTGATGTTTTACTTCCACAGACTCCAATTTAAAAAGTAGACAGTGTTTTTAACAGAATGTAGATTAGGTTAGGGTGAAACAGTCACAATAAAATCAAATTATATTAGAGGTTCGTATAGTTTTTATATATAGTATTTTATAGTCCTGTCCAAACAGTAAATCCTTTACCAGTGTCCTCGGTAAATACACAAGAAACAATAATGGTTGGTGCATCATTTATTTATCAGGTTTCATTTATCTATGGTGCTGTATAGAATATAAACTTCCTTTTAGGACTGATATTGATCTAAATCCAAAGGGTTCAAAATCATTGTCTTAAAGGGATAGTTCAACATTTTGGCAAATTGGCCCATTGCCATAGTCCCTATAGTCTTAGCAGTAGGTTCATTACCTTTAATTGTCGGTGCAAGCTATTTTTAGAACGGCGGAGCAGAGCCGTGAGCTGCTCAGAGCTACGCTATGGAGGCAAATGGGATTTCTTGGTTTCCCTCATCAAACACACAATCCAACAACTCCAAAACGCTCTGGTGGACAAGTTGTGACCTGCACATTCACCACGCTATGAGATAATAACGAAAAGTCACGAGACAGTTGTTTTCGAGGAAAATGCAGAGACTCTTTGCTGAAAAACTGCCCCCAACGGGAAAGCACCTCAGCGGTTTTGCATGAATTTACCTTGAAAACAACTGTGACTGTGTATTTGATGAGTTTGATGAGGGAAACCAAGAAATCCCATGAGCCTCCGTAGTGTAGCTCTGAGCAGCTCGCGGCTCTGCTCCGCCGTTCTAAAAATAGCTTGCACAGACGATTAAAGGTAACAAACCTACTGCTATGACTACAGGGATTATAGTCATAGCAGTAGGTTTGTTCGTTCTGATGATTAGTGATTACATGAATTATCCTGTACATGTTTATATGTGGATCTACAGGCACAGTATACTGTATATCCCTGTGTTTGTGTCCTCAGGATGAAAAGGAGGAGTGGCGCCGGTTCCAGGCGGACCTCCAGACAGCGGTGGTCGTGGCCAATGACATCAAGGTGGAGGCTCAGCAGGAGCTGCGTGCACTCAGGAGGCAGCTGCAGGAGGAGCAGGACCGCAGCGTGAAGCTCTCCGCAGACCTCGAGGCCCTGCAGGGAGTCAGGTACCATCTCCACCATACTACACCATTCCTCCCCCTTAAACCCCAACCCCCCCCTCCCCTCCCTGTGCTCCCCTCGTTTAGCATCGGGCTGCAGTTCCTTTCTCTCTCAACACGATGTGGAGATGAGATACCTGCCAGAGTCTTGCCATATCCTCCATGTTTTATACATGAAGTGCAAACAATGATGTGTAATAATTTCAACTCCCCAAGAATCTCTTGCTTAAGAGGTTTCTGAAATTCCTATCTGGTATCAAAACAGGAAAATCATCATTTAGTTAACATCTTTGTATTTCACAAAGTTCAGAGTTGACTTCCTGGGATTTGGCAGACTCTATTGGTAAATGAGAAGTCTCCTGTGGTATTTCCTTCTGTGTATTCTACTCCTTTAAGCTGCTGCCCTCTCTGTCTCCCTCTTCCACACTGACCATTGCCCTGTAGTAACATTCAAACTTCACAATAACCAGCAGTATATATTCAAGGATATTATTATCATTATTATTATTATTATTATTATTATTAAATGATTAGGCAGGTCTACAGAACGCACTATGCTGCAGATGTAAAACACTGTCCTCTCTGTACTTCTCAGTGAAAATGTATCATGTTATTTTATTTAAGACCTCATGTAGTGTTGTTGCACTGTGGCCATGCAGTAATGTGACTGAATTGTATTTATTAAGCGTGTGGCATTGGTTTGTGTGTGAGTATACTGTATATAAGTGTTTTGCAAATGCCATGGTGTTCTTGACAGTGTTGTCTATCATTATCACGGCAGGTCAATACACTTGTACCTGTGGCAAAGTCTAGATCTGCTACTGTAAAGCACTCTGTTTATCTGTGTGGCCAGTCATGGTGTAATACTCTAAGCAAATGATTTCTTAATGATTTCTACTTGAAACTTCGTCATTCCTACAATATCACCTCACAAACCTCATGAGAGCAGTTTCAGTATGTAAAAAGATGATAATATTTGGTTTAAAACCAAATATGTCTTGTTCAAATTTCATATGAATCTAGTACGTTACATAGTATCTATATATATCATTGGTTTTAGACCATGGCTAAATCAGCAAACTTTCCCCAAGATTAGCTGTTGCACTACGTCCGCTCCCCACCTTCAGCAGCTCCCTGTGATGATGTCCCTCTGACAAGCCTCCCTATGTAACGTCCAGGTGAGTTCCCTGCCCTGTCAGCCCTCTCTCAGCCCTGTGTGCTGCTCCTGCTGCTGCTCACTGACCTTCCTATCTGTGTTTGGCTTCATGTTGTTGCTTCAGCCTGTCTGACTCTTGTCTGTCCTTCCATATGCTGGCTGACTGCACCTTCGGGACTGTCTTTTTTACCCTTTTCTTGATTTGATTTGCTTTGCCTGGTCCTTTGAACCTGCCATTCCAGTAGTAGATGTATCTGGTGCCACCTGCTGTCCGTTGAATGAATAACCCTCCTACTTTTTTGATTAAATAGCAGGATGGTCTGCACGGCATGACTGGATTATACTCATGCTATGCATCATCTGCTTCAGATACATTTGCATAGCGTCTTCATCACCGGGTGATTTAGTCACACTTGACATTATGAGTGACTTTATTAATCCAATGAGGTATGCATGGAGCGGTTAAAAAAAAAAGAAAGAAAGAAAAATTCAACAGTGCCCAGAGGTCTGCATTTCATAGCACCAATGTTGAAGAAGAAATGTTGAATCCCCAGTTATGCTGCAAATGTTTTAAATTGTCTTACCGCAGTTTGTTTTTTTATACATCGTTCATCTTTCTTCCTTTTTCTCTTATTTCCAGAATAAACACCGGAGCCACTTTTGATACCAAGACGGCAGTAGAGGGGCACTAGAGAGAAGTGCCCTCCACCTCAGCACCAGTGAAGACAGTGTTATTGTTGCACTTATTGGCTTTCTGTGTCATTCAATGTGTAATGTGGCAAACGGTCTCTTTCTTAGCCACAGTGAGCCGTGTGTGACGCAGCTCACAAACAGGCTCATGACACAGAGTCTGGTTTCCATTTCTCTCTTTACGCTTTTGGAACCTTTTGAATAATAATACTGTGTTTTTATTATTTCTGAATGAATGTACTCTTTTATGTTTGTAATTTTCTCGACTTGTGTTGAAGAAATGCCATATGTTTGAGAGACTCTCCTTTTTATACTGTGCAAAGCTGCTTTGTGCCTTTTTAGAGAGCTGGGAAAATAGAAAGTGTGTGACCTGTTACAAAAAAAACAAAACACGGTGGAGTATGAAAAATAAACTGGTAAATGTGCAGCCAGTGGCAAAGCTGAAATAGTTAAGATTCCCATCATTCTATGAACGAGGGCAGAAAAACCATGTTTCAAGGCGAAAACAATGCAGCTGTTTTAATAATAGAGCATGTGGCTCTTTTCGTACTATTTCTGTATCAGTCAAAGTTTTTCTATGACTGGCCTCTGATTGTTCAGTGTAAAACTTAACATTTGTAACCTGTAAAAAAACAAACAAAATTTTACCTTATTTTAAAACGTTGGGCCTTGTTCTGTAGTTGGAATAAAAGTGGATGCAGTACCACTTTTAGCCAGTAGATGGCACCACAGAACAGACAGTTACCACAAACAGGTGACCTCCATGTGGACATACTGATGTCTGTTTGTCTTAAATTTACACAGTAATGTATACCCGGTTATTATTCCTTTCTGCCAGATAAAATAACCAGAGCGATGTTGATGCTGACAGAAGCAGAGCACTGCCAAAGTTAGATGTTAATACTGCCACAAACACTGACAGCTGTACCTCAAAGTCATGTTTTACTCTCCTTAAAACGACCACAAGGTTGACGGTCCACTTTAACCTGGAGACCGAGAAGACTGTGCCACAGGTTCCTGAAGGGATTATTATTATAATTATCCTTAAAACAGATGTCAAATGATGAGTTTGAACTCATTTTCTTTCATTCAGTTGTTTCAGTCTAGATTTATTATGTTAAATATAAGCAGAGATTTCCTCAACATTGATTTTAATCTATCAGATACCTAACCCTAACTGTGATGCCACTCATTTTGCTATGATAAGATATATCGCATACCGCATGGTTATTTTTATTATGATGATTATGAGCCAAACCCCCCTACAGAGTATTCTGTGTTGGTGTAATATGATGACGTATGGTTTCAGGATCTCAGGTTCTACTTTAATTCCAACTTGTATCACAGTCAGATATTCAACTTGTGCATTTATTTTATTCAAAGCCATATTGTTCTACCAGGTGATAAGGTACTGGTGCTCAACATGTAAACAATCAGAGATACATTCGAAAAAACAACATTATGGAAAAAAAGAAAAGAGGTGGTATCAGTGTGATAGGTCTTTTTTTCTTTTCTTTTTTTTGTCTGTAGCGAAGCCATTTAATGAACAATACAGTGAATTTGCTGTTAATTTATTCCTTAATGAAAGACCTGTGACTGGTTTCCAAAACAGTGTATTGTACGTCTGGTTGACTGATGTTCATTAGGACAATTAATAAATGAAATTACACCAGTCAAACTGTGGTTGTGCATCTCTCTCTCTTTCTCTCTCTGCACCTACACTTTGGAGGTGAGTGGAGTTCAAGGCAGAAATTCCTCTCCTGACATTCATTCCTCATCCATCACTGATTAAGACACTTGAGATCCTTTACTCTGTAGCCGATAGTCCAATGTTCATCAGGGTTAGGGGTTAGAAAATGTCCTGATTATTGGCTTGCTCAGATTTCTTTCCAACTGCAGCTGATTCTCAGTTATAGTGTAAATGTTTGTCAATGTAGCTAAAAACACCCTGTTTTAAAACATGCAGTCTATTCAACAAGTACAGTAAGGTGAATTCCAATCTCATGCTGTCTCTTGTATGTATTGTGTATGTGTCTCTACACAGCAACCATGTTCATTTTGTCTGTCAGGTCCCAAGGTGACGAGGTGAAAGTGTCCGACTCAGATAACAACCGTCACTGGTGTGGAATCCCTGTGATCCCGACCTCACCCACCGACGCCAGTGGAGATGCCGACTCGGAGCCCGGAGCTACTGTCAAATCCCTCATTAAGTCCTTTGATACTGTCGGACAGAGTGAGCTCCGAGCACCTCCACACACACAAACACACACACACACAAACTTGCATACAAACTCCTACAGGGAATTTCGCATAGAGGGGAACAGCTGGTGGATATGTGTCATTTTCAAAGTCCTGTGCAGTTGTGCTGGATTGTGTGGCCTTAAATGACCTCAGAGAGGCTTGGTAATGTTTCTATGTTTGGTTAGAGTTGATGTGTGTGTGTGTTTGTGTGTGTGTGTTGGGTAAAACCTGCACCTTCAATCAAAGTGTTCAGTATGCATTAAATCATAAATCATATTCACTTTAAACTGTGTGGGACTGATTTAAATATTCACTTTTTCATATGAACATACCTTTTACATTCTTTCTGAAATGTGTTAGTTGTAATATGAACAGTAATACCAGGACTTAAACTAAACCAAAAAAAAGAACATAAAAATAACAACTATAGTTTAATGGAAGTCTTGAACCTGTAACTGTACAATCAAACATCAATTTGTATCATGTTTGGTTTTTGGTGACATCAAAAATGTGTAGAATTGACTTTACCTTTGTTGTTGAGGTCATAGTTAAAGATGGTGACGGATGTATTGACAGGTTTTTCTTTCTTTTCTTCTTTTGTTCTCCTCATCTAAACACAAGAGGGGATCAGAGCGTTAGAAACTCCTCTTAGTATAATGTCGTACAGTAGAGTACCAATGCTATTTGTGAAACATTTCTTTGGACTAACACCTCTCTGACGGTGGCAATAGTCTTTATTATAGTATTATAGTCATCATAAAGGTGTTTGGAGAAGGTACCAGATAAAGTGGACACTGAGTGTGTGTGATGAAATAAAAAGTAACATAGAAGTCCACTTGATCGTAGTTAATCTACCGCTCTTCAGTGTTCAGATGGATCTCCTCTGTAATCTAAACACAGAGACACTACAGTTAAGACGGCATGAATGTGTTAATGATGGTGTTGAAAATTATAATCAGCTCTTTTGATACATCAATCAGTGAGGACCGTCTGCTGTCGTTTGATTACACTGCCAATTTGTTGTATATACTTTTTGTATATTACATTTTATTTGCTATTGCTATTTTGCTATTGTATTATGTATAGTTTGTTCTTTATATTCTTATCCTATATACTGTATGTTGTTATCGTCACTGTGTGTAATGCTGCTGCTGCACTGTAATTTCCCAGCTTTGGATCAATAAAGTATATCTATCTATCTATCTGTTCTCAGATGGATCGAGTCACACAGTTCAGGTGCACTCCTCTCCACGGAGCCCGCTGAGTGGGATTCCTGTTCGCACCGCACCTGCTGCTGCCGTCTCCCCGATGCAGGTACACACCAGTGCATCGTCCTTAATTAAAATATGAAATAAGACTTCCTGTGTGTGACATTGTTTTATCTAGACTGTGATGCGATGAGATCCCTGCTCTGTTTTACGTTCCTGCAGAGACACTCGTACATCAAGCCGCTATCGAAGACGCTGGAGAAAAGAATCAATCAGGGTGAATTCTCTCATCCTCACGGTAAGTAACACAGATGAGTCGTGCTGTTTCATTTACATGTGGGTCCATATTTCATTTAGCAGTCATAAGGGCCTCACTACTTTTTTTTTTACGTCAGTGGACAGCCAGCCGAAGTGCTGCTGTGAGTCAGAAGTGAGTAAGCCCCATAAATGAATGAATGAATGTCCAATGTCCAATAAATTGGAGATGTAATATGCAAACATCCGTCTACGCATTGATTTTATAGTTTAATGGCCACATCCTCATCTACTGTCAGCACACATTTCAGCTCCTGTCTCTAGGAGGAGGAGGACGGAGAAATAATCAGTAACTTCGGCATCAGAGCTGAGCCGCAGACAAAAAGAACGACATTTAACTCCTGATCTCATCTTGGTACCGACTTTTTATGAAACAGACTTTTTAGTTTACTACTCACTTTACAGATGTGTCTTTATACAGAGAGTGGCTACAGAATAAACTTGTTTAGGCGAGACAGAGGCCTCAGGTTGGGTCATTTTGAGTGTTTTGAAGGCAAAGAGTATTCAGTCAGTTCTCTCATTCATACTCATTCACCAGAATTTAATTTGAACTTTCCATTTGTTCTCTTTCTATTTTCATTCACTCCTCCTGAATGTTTATAGCTTACTCATACTTCTCATGCTGTCTTTGTTTTATTAGCATAATGTTCCCGCATGTTTCTGACTCACTCCTCACATTCTCCTGTGCCTCCCTCCTTTTGTGGCCTTCTTCAATCCCCCAGATAAATTGTCGGGCTGTGGGGAAGACCTCAAACCTAACAGCCTTATGAGGAAGAGTCCTTCCCTGGAGTCTGTAATTAAAACATCAGTCTCCCTCGGCGGCCGCACAGCATCCTTCAGCTACAACCGCGGCAACAGCAAACTCAGGTGGGATTACCCAGTGATTATTGCTTGTTAGATAATACAACTTGTTTAAATTTGTATATTACATCAGAACTCGTATAAAAAATAACTACACTGAAAATATAAGCACAGTTTTTTAATTAGTTTTGAACAGAAACTGTTTCAGTTCTGTGTTTTTGTGAAATAATCAGTTGCCCTAATTTAGAGAAGGTTTCGGTGTCAAAGTGACGACGTGTGTATTATTATCTTTAAATAACGACGTGTTGGACTTTGGAGTTGTTCAACCTTTGCTGCCAAAAAGTGTGGATGTGACACAGGTGGTGGGGCTGTTACTTATCAGACGGGGGTGGGGAGGAGGAGAGTCAAATGTTAAACAAACATGGTTTCCTCTGGTGAGTTGTGGTGTCGGTGACTTAGACAGGGAGGAGTGGTCTGTGCAGGAAAACAACACTCGACAGTGATGATGAAGTTAGTTAGACTGACGCACAGCGGCAGCTACAGCTGTAACGGGTTAACGTTTACGTGACTCAGTGCTCAGGTTTGTGTTGTTGTCACGGTCAGACAGTGAAGCTGGTTTAAGAAGATACTTTGCCACCTCATCGGGCATCACCCTCCGCGTCAACCTCCGCACTGTTGACATTAATAATATGCACCACTCGTCCTCTTATCTTAAAACTCAGAAACCTGTCTGTGCTGCCTCAACTCCTCTTGTTACCATGTCATTACTGAGCTGAGTCCGCTCTGAGCTGCTGTCTGTAACGTCATTAGAAGTGCCATCAACATCAATTAATCGTAAAAGGTCAGAGAGAGATGTTTCCCTCCTAGCAGCTGTCTCTCTAGCCTCTCTTGCATATTAATGTAAATGCATGTGGCTGTTTTTTGCAGACCTTTCTCAAACAGCCGATCAGCAGCAGTGCATTGCCGTGTTTGGTATGGTTTCAGTGTTATGATATAGCTGCTGTATCATCGTAATAACTGTTTGGACAAAGGCTCTAACTGCCCGTGGCCTCACGTTGCCTTAAAACTGAGGATTAATGAATTTAACAGCACAGCCATGGTGACGTGTGAAATGTTTACCATGTACAGAGCAATGACCGTCTCTCATGGTCTTCCCATGGCCCCAGCTCCAGCGCAAACCCACAGGGAGCAGACCCTCTGAATAATTCAGCAGATAGGCATTTAATTTCTGTTTTCTCTTTTCCTTGTGTTGTACAATTGTGCGGTCGGACTACCGTACATAAACATGAGCACATGAAGTTAGGAGTGAGGCCAAAATAAACTGAAGTAAACCTTTCCACCCTGCGCTTGAGACAGGCTCTGGGCTGTAACAGAGTGCTGTGATTAATCTCAAAGAAAGCTTTGATCTTGTGGTGAATTCTGGGATTTGGGAAATGAGATAAAGAAAGTAAGGAGAAGTTTCTAAGAATAGTAAAAAAAAAAAAATGTGATTAGTTACAACTCGAGTGTGTTTTCAGTGCCACCATCATGGTGCATGTTGTGTTGACTGTGATACATCATCATGCTGGTGGCAACTGTCTTTTTCCCCATTATATCTCAGTATATACAGATAAACAGAAAGTTTATGTTACATTCTGGAGACAAGTATGTTTCGGCTGCAGTCTTGTGTGAAATATTTTGAGCATTAATCGGTTTACTTAATGGCCTCATTATCATAAATTGTTTATGGTGTTGTTGTTTATGTTTCAGCTACTTTTCCCTTGAGAGTGTAAACACTAAACAGGGCTGGTTACTTTCATGAGCTAGTAAACTTAATTTACCACAGAGATGGGATTTAGATTGTCGTTATCTGAGAAGCAGCTTTTACATAAAGTCCACTTATGAACTAGTTTGGGTGAAATTTCCCACAAATTGTTTTCATGTGGAAAAATCTCACTTTAACGCAGACACAGTGTTTTTATCGTGAGACTGACAGGAGCGTAATTTATGTCCATTTTTCAGGGTAATTTAACTCTACACTTCTACATGCTGTGTAACTGTCCCGTGTGTGTGTGTGTGTGTGTGTGTGTGTGTGTGTGTGTGTGTGTGTGTGACTGCGGTTTGTGCTTCCCTGGTGACAGTGTGGAAAGAAAGGACCCTTTGGCTGCACTGGCGCGGGAGTATGGAGGATCTAAGAGAAACGCTCTACTGAAGTGGTGCCAGAAGAAAACAGAAGGCTATCCGGTAGGGATCAGAGGCCAGAGACCTCGTTCAAACACAAGGCGGGCTCCATTCACTTTCACACCCTGTTCTTCTCTGCATCTTTGTCTGACAGTTTTATTTTTGTCTCACACTCTTTGGGTTCTCATTTAAAATGCCCATTCCCTCTTTTCATATTGCACAAATAACAGCATTGGTCCGTCTCTGCCCTCAGGGATAGTAGCCATCTTATTTTTTGTTTTGTTTTTGTCAGTAAGCACTGAGGTGTTAGACTGACTGTAGTGGCACATTACCGGGTTTGCAGACACACTATTCACCAAGCTGTCATCTCACTGTCAAGTCAGTGGCAATGGAAACATTGAAGCAAAGCGCTCGGCGTTACACACTGGATTTGTACATGTGTGTATTTTTATAGCCCGCCTTGTTTTTATGCATGTCCATTTGTTTATGCATTGTTTTTGTCTTGTGTTCCCATCTGTGCTCCCTGTGTCCATGGAGCCAAATGCTGACAATCAGCTGGCTTAGCTACCCCCTTAATATCCAGTTTAAGGAGCCCATTAAGCCCAGAGGGATTAGAGATTTGCCTATGTAATCATCGTGTTTCTGTGCCAGCATGCCAGTTAGCTACGGCTAACACTCTTACCAGCAGGCAGACTGGTCCCAGCCTGCAGACTCTAGTTTCAGGGGGATGAGGTGTGATTTCAGCCCTCTCTCTCAGCAGTTTAATAGATTAATTACATTATAAACATCACTGACTCGGTTTCTGTCATGCTTTAGTCTCCCTCTCGCAGCTCGGCCCGACTCGGCCAAGTATGAAAAGCCAGGTTGGAGGACAGCTGTTAAAAATAGCCCTAGTTTTTTCCAGTGATAAATTGTCTGAATAACTGAATGAGTTGTTAGATCAATAGTTCCTATTTCTCCAGCGCTGTGGTGCTCGGTGAACTTTGAGTCACCCTCCCTGCGTCTGCGGTCGGTGTGGCGATCACATGGCACAGGTGTTTGGAAAACACACACACACACACACACCAGATCCTCTGTGATGGAAACACCCAATCAGATGAGATAAAACTGCTGCTGACCAACAGCATGTCTGATGTCTGATGGACGCTGCTGCACCCATGTACAGACTGTCATCGCTCCACCTGTTTAGATTATTTAAACAGAGGCAGCAGGAGTGTGTCAGGACAGAAGATGATGAAACTTGACACAAGACACAAGAAGGAGGGTTTGAAAAAAAATGTCTCGGTTTAAATGAATAGCAAAGTAACAGAGCTCATTTAAAACAAAGATTGCAGCTACACAAATATTTCCCTTTACCCTCGTGAGAATATCCCACACCCCTTCCTGCTGTGTAAGCTGCCCTGGGTATGAGCAGCTCATTCACTGGCACAAAATAATACCTCATTGTAAAAAAAATACTCTGTTGCAAATAGCCCTGCATTCAGTCAATGAGAAACAAAATAGTCAGTGTATAAACGGTAAAAATGTCAACTCCCATTTCGAAGTGTGCAACGAGAATTTTAATGTTCTCCTTGGTCATGGTGGATCTTATTGTGACTTCTACTTTTTTATCTCCTGTTGTATACACATTACTGTAGTTAAACTCCACAAACTATTATTGCATCATGCATTTAGCATATTTTCCTGCAAAGTAGCCAGTAACTTCAGCTATCAGATGTAAGTTAAAAGTTACAAAAGTACAGTATTTCTCTCTGAAATGTAGCACAGCTACAAAATAAAGTCATACAAACTGAACCTATAGCACTTGTTTAAATATACTTTATTTGTCACTTTTCACCATTGCTTAAACCCTAAAACCCAAATGGAATTGCAAATCCCGGTTCAGTTCAGGACAGTGGGGTCCAGCAACACAAAAACCCTTAATGGAGCCTTTTCCCCATTGGTCAGGATTTAACTATGGAGCCTGTGATCCCCTCTCACAAAGGGCTTAGTAACATAGTGTGATTATTTGCAAGTATCAGGAATGCAGTAAGAAGATTTGGGTACTACTCAGTCTGTGGCATAATCAGTCCCCTCCTGGAGTAACGGCTCCTGGTTCGAGCTGTGATCCTTAATGTTTGTGCGTTTTCTCCATATGGTCCATGTGTCTGACCTGTAATTGGATTCATTTACAGATTATTGGGCAGTTAACCTTAAAGAACGTCTATTTTTAGAGCAACTTTGACTGCCCCCCACACTGTACCGCCTTCAGGGCATTTGATCGTGAGACATATGTTTGCATATCTGATGAATTTTCCAGCTAAGCGGTGTTGTTTTTTACAAATGTGTTCGGACTGTATTTATTTCACCTAAAACTCTGTATGTACACTACGTATGCACATACATGGACATGAAGCACAGAAATTAGTTAAAGAGTTACACTGAAACATCTGACACTTACATTGTGCATAACTTAGATTTCCAAAGTATTTTCTTTATCTTGTACTATCTCAGCAGAGATTTATGAGGTTTTACGTTTCTTTTCTTGTCTCTTGAGCTTTCTGCTTCTTCTGGTAAACCCCCCCACCCTCAGGGATTTCTGTTTCCGAGTATACATAGACATTTACTGTAAGTTTTTTGTGTGTCGCACATACAGCAGAGACATTTACTGTATGTTTGTGTGTGTGTGACATATATTTCGCGCATCATTTACGGTCTGAGCTTCATGCATCAGAAGATACGCGACCACAAACCCCCAACCCTTCTGCTCGTGTGGCAAAATAAGGGAAAAGGTTACTGTCAGAGGACGTGTTGCGCTCCATATGTCTGGGGAAAGGTCAGACTGTTGCACTGATATGAAGGCTCTGGCCCAGAGACGTTGACTGGCCTGTCATATACGGTGTGTCCAGCAAGGCACAGGGACGATGGAAACACACCCACATCCAGCTTTCTCACTTTTTCTTCCCTTCTCTCTGTCATGCTTATGTTCTGCTGTGATAAAGGTTAGTGAGTTTTATCAATACGGCCACACTCATTTCACGGTCCCTTTCTCTTCTCCACTCTGGACTAAGGTCAAATAGGTAATAACTCAACACTAATTGGCTCTTTAGTACGGAGTCACCCAGTTGTAATTTATGTTGGCCGCTTCAGTCTGCATAATTAATGGTCACTTTGAGGAGGCCTGCTCCGACCATCTCCGTTCACTTTCCATCGTCTCTCTCGTTTCCAAGCGGTGGAGTCCGGAAACAAGCTCATATATCTTGCTCATCTGCCACCGCCGAAGCAAAAAAAAAAAAAAGCTGTTGTGTGAGATGAGAACAAAGCCGATGGGAGGGGTCCAGCCCCGTGCCAGTTGTTATTACAGTCCTATTGTTGCCAAAACCTTTTGGTCAAACAGCAGCCTAATTAAAGTGAAACAGAGAGCGGGAGCTATTGTAAGCACGTCGGGAGATTATTTAATATTTAGGTGTAAAGAGCTGCAGAGGGCACAGTAAATCTATGTGAGTCAAAGTCAGGCTGTTTGCTGTGATCAATACAGGAGTGAGGGAGGGATCATCACAGGAGAAATGAGATGGTTGATGACGTCCTTAAAGGACCCAGGTCAAGCTTCATTCAATTCAAATTATTTATTTATTGAACAGGGACAGTGCACATTAATTAACATGTCAGTTTTTATGTAAATGTGCCAGAGTTAGCCACAGTGGCTAATTTTCATCTGTTGTCCCTGGGGCAGGTTGGTAAAAGTCAACGTCATACAACAGTTAATACATTCATCTCACCGTCGTTAGTTTGTTTGTTTGTTTTAAGGCATATAGGTGACACTGAATGGAGTTAATGCGGCCTACGTGCCTGAGATCACGCATCCAGCTGAGCCGTGTGTGTGTGTGTGTGACGGCATGTCTGCTACAGTACTGTATATGGCTCTTGCCTCTGAACAAACGGCTGAAGCAGTTAGAGACAGAAAAGGGGGAAAACATGGCAAATGACTTGCACGTGAACACACACACACACACACACACACACACACACACACACACGTATAGACAGAAGAGCAGGATGGCCGTGCTATCACCATGGAGAAGAATCCGTTTGACCCCTTAGGGAAATTGGGGTCCGTGTGAGGGGATGTGTAGTGTTTACCCGCCATGCGCTGGCCCTTAGGGCGGCTGAATACCTGACCTGTGTTAAACTCTCAGCGGGGGATGAGACGTGAGCCCAGACAGACTGTCACACCTCAAATGTCAGATTCTGGGAAACGCGGATCGATCGGTGAAGACCTTAAGCTGGCTCTGATTGACTCTGCCCTGTGGGAGAGACCCAAGGGGCCTCTCTCCGGAAATTAGTATTCACATGGGATCCTGTGCACGTCAGCGCTGCACTGGATGCAGACTTGAAACACACAAGACCACTTTCATACAGCTTTGGGATTGTGACTCTGAAGAGCATGTTGTTTTTGTTTTTGTTGTTATACAGATCACACTCAGACTGAAACTGAGCGTAACTTTCTCTCAAAGTGTTGACATTGCTTAAGTGGATGTTGTGGTCGAACAGCAACCAGATGAAACGAATTGTGACCATAAAATCACACGGTTACGTCCTTCTGCATTAACCAGAAAGTTTGTACACAGCCTCATTGAGAAGCAAAATGTTGACGTGTTGCGGTTTTCCAGTTTCGATGAGCAAAGGCTTTCTTGAACGTCTGGTGTGTTGGAAAACACTCTAACCTCCTACTGTATATTTATCAGGCTCTTTGATGTCTTAATTTAGGACAGCTCCGGACACTTTTTAAACTGCTTTTTTTTTTTTTTTTTTGCTCTCAATTAACCAAAGAAGCCAAACAAAAATAAATGCACTGTTTGTTCAAGATGGGAACAATGAGCAAAGGGTCTGCACATTAGGCTCAGCTGGGCCTGACAGAGCACAGCTCATCCGGCCGCGTCTGGGAAATACACACACACACACATACACACACACACATACGCACACAAAGCCATTGAAGAGACAGGAATGGACCCCCAAGAGAGTGTGGAGTGGAGGTCATACATCGCGAAGGGGAAAACAGTTGGAGTTCAAAGACGAGCCATGACTGTATGTTCTAGTAAAGCCGTATTGACGGAGTGAGATCATAAGTGTGAAATAACATAGTAAATGTCATCTCTCAGTCATTCTCGCTGCAGATGGATTATTCCTTTAAATGTACTCAAAGTCAAGTGTTTATCCCTAAAAATCATCAGTGATCACGCTCATGATCATCAGAACTGGGTAAAAAGGCGAGACGTGTACTGAGTGCACAAAATGACATAGTGAACAACGCTTTAGACCTGGGAAGTGGGTTTTTTTTTTAGAAGAGGAGCAGATAAAAAAGTTCCAAGTATCAACAAAGGCAGGAAATGCTGCGTTGTCTAATTAAAGGATCATTCTGACATTTTAGAGAAATTTGCTAATTTGCAAACTTTCTTTGGTTCAGATGATTGATGATTGATGTCCTGCACAGAGAGAGCTCCAGGGTGTTAGCCAAGCTACACAACAGAGGAGAAAGATGTGATTTAAAGGGATAGTTCAACATTTTGGCAAATTGGCCCATTGCCATAATCCCTATAGTTTTAGGAGTATAGGTTTGTTACCTTTAATTGTCGGTGCAAGCAAATATACAATCCAACAACTCCAAAACGCTCTTGTGGACAAGTTGTGACCTGCACATTCACCACACTATGAGATAACAACAGAAAGTTACGAGACAGAGTTGTTTTCGAGGTAAATTCATGCACCAGAGCGTTTTGGAGTTGTTGGATTGTGTATTTGATGAGTTTGATGAGGGAAACCAAGAAATCCCATTAGCCTCCGTAGCGTAGCTCTGAGCAGCTTGCGGCTCTGCTCCGCCATTCTAAAAATAGCTTGCACCAACAATTAAAGGTAACGAACCTACTCCGAAGGCTATAGGGAATGGGCCAGTGTTCCAAAATGTTGAACTATCCCTTTAAAGGAGAGTACAATGTACATTTTATTTAAAGGTGTGCACTGCAACAAGGACACATAGTTCTGTTTTAATCTAAATCCCTTTTATATAATCAGGATCTAAATATTGATACAGACTATCTCTCACAGACATGATCATTTTTAATCAAAGTTAGATCTGTCATGAAGGATCAACACGGTAGATTTCTGAGCTCCGTATCAGTATCATCCTCCTCCTCACCTTTTTATCTCGTCCTTTGTGTAGGATGAGTCCATTAAATTGCAAAAAGAGGCGGTGGAGAGCAGCTCTGTGACCTTTGCTGTTGCCCTGTCTTTATCTCCACGGTCCCGCCTGCCTGAGCTCTCAGCCTGTCATTGCTCATGACTATGACTCACTGCAGGGTCCATTAGGGCGGTCTTGCCCTCGCTGCCCTCTCATCTGGAGTTTTGTCTCTCCATTTCTAACTTTGTTTTCTTATTTTTATTGTCTTCTCCTGTTTTCTTCCTTCTCTCATCCTTTTTTTTGTTTGTTTTTGTTGTTGGTGGTGGTCTTCTTGTTGCCATATTCATTCAGTTGAGGTGATTTAGTGAGATTCTGTGACAAAGATGGAGACAAGTTCATCAATCACACGACTCGCAGGCTCGATGTCGCCTTCTTTCCCTCAGTAGACTGATGTCTTTTTAACGAACTGTGTGTGTGTGTCAGTGTGTCACAGTCGTCCCTCTATCCCCAGCTGCCCAAGTGTCATGACAGCACAGGCGCTTTAATCCCTGCCACAGATTTGACACCAGTCCACACCATTTATATGGACACACACATTACACACACACCTTGCATTGATGCACATGGTGTTGAGCTGCTGTGTGTGTGTGTGAGGTGTTCAGTGTCTGGCTCGTTTCCAGCTTGTCTGCAAATTCCATTTCTGAAAGGTTTACAGCAGGATATATTGTCCAGGCAGGACACGGCATGTCCTTGGTATTAATGTCCTCTGCAGCTGCAGTCACATGTGCAACCTCAATAATGAGGCAATAAATAATTTAGTTGATCTATAGAAAAACATCAATCAATGGATTTTGGTAATTGTTTTATCTTTAACAAAGGAAAATGGTCAGAAAGATAAAATGAAAATAAATTCCCATGGCATGGCTCCATTTTTTTAATCAACTGTTAGGTAGGGGTTGTGGATGGGGGGGGGGGGGGGGGGGGGGGGGGTTCAATTCAATTCAATTCAATTCAATATACTTTAATTGTCCCCGTAGGGAAATTCGTCGTGGACTTCACTGGTGGTCCGCAGTTTAAAAATAAAACAATCAAACAAACAAACAAACAATAAAAGTCGAGCGATCAGTAACCCGTACTGGGCTGGCTTGTCTTCGACAAAAGCAGGGGAGGCTTCAAGGAAAAAAGTTGGTGTAGAGAATTAAACTGGGCAATAATCATTAGTTTTCCTAAAGTTGTAAAAGATTAAAATATGACACCAGACCAGAGCTATGAAAATAGACAAATTTTCTTTCACTTTTTCCTCTTATAGCAGATCCTGTAGCCACTATTAACATTCTTGCAACCTGCTTTTCATAACAGGAAGTTCCAGCTCACCATTATCAGGTTCATGCTCAGGTTAAATTTCACCCACAATTTGACTACTGATGCTCTCATAGATCTTTTCACATGGTGTCGGGACAAAGCAACGACACACACAGATCAACTTTTCCCTTTTTTCCTCTCTGCTCAGTCCTCTCTCTGCACAATCCCCTGCTTCTCTCTCATACTCTCTTTCTCTGAGCCCTAAAAAGCGACGGCTCTGCCTTTTGTGCCGAGCGAGACGCTTCCTGTCGCTTGATGCTGTGTTTGCTTTTCTGAGCCGGCTCCCAGAGAGCTGTTGTTGTCCGCTGCTGTTTTAGCATTCATGCTTCTCCCTCTCTTTCTGCCCTGAGCGAACTCCACCGCACACACAACCCCCTTTCTCTCCCACTCCCACCCCGAGCTCCACCACAGCCACCGTCCCTGGCCTGGATTAGGACATGTGTTTTCCTCAGACCACCCCAGCACTCTCGCACACAAACTGCCCTCCACAACCTGCCCTCCACAACCTCTCCTATCAGCTTATTTGTCATTGCCTATCTTAGTCTGGGGCTCTCTTGGGTCTGACTAACCCACTATCACTCCCTCTGTGTGTGTCCATGCATCACAGACACACAGTGCTACTAGTGCTGCTGCTGAGCCAGCTAAGAGAGAAGGGGGCGAGTTATGAGAGGAATGTGAGCTGACATGACTGCACAGGTCTCCCCTCCAGACATAATAGGCAGGCAGTGACTGATGGAGATGAGACTCCTGTATTTAAAAACTTTCAGCTTCAGCCTCTGTTGCAGCATCACAGACTGTGGAGGAAAATCAGATCGTCCCAGAGGAGAAACCGCTCACTTAACTGTTATTAATGCTCAGAAGTATAAAAGTGGTAATCACAGTAGACAATGATATTTGATTTGTGATGAATTAATATGACTGTCGTACTTCATTCAAATGAAACAGGCTTAAAGGGATAGTTCAACATTTTGGTGAATTGGCCCATTGCCATAATCCCTATAGCTTTAGGAGTAGGTTCCTTACCTTTAATTGTCGGTGCAAGCTATTTTTAGAACGGCGGAGCAGAGTCGTGAGCTGCTCAGAGCTACGCTACGGAGGCTAATGGGATTTCTTGGTTTCCCTCATCAAACGAACGTTAGGAGACAGAGTTGTTTTTGAGGCAAATGCAGAGACTGCTTGTCGAAAACTGCCCCCAACGGGAACGTGCATCAGCGTTTATGCATGAATCTACCTCTAAAACAACTCTGTCTCGTAACGTTCTGTTATTATCTCATAGCATGGTGAATGTGCAGGTCACGACAACTTGTCTACGAGAGCGTTTTGGAGTCGTTGGATTGTGCATTTGATGAGTTTGATGAGGGAAACCAAGAAATCCCATGATAGATATACTTTATTGATCCCAAACTGGGAAATTACACTCAAGCTGGGAAATCCGTAGCATAGCTCTGAGCAGCTCGCGGCTCTGCTCCGCCGTTCTAAAAATAGCTTGCAATTAAAGCTAACGAACCTACTCGTAAAACTATAGGGATTATGGCAATGGGCCAATTTGCCAAAATGTTGAACTATCCCTTTAAGGTCCCACTGTGGTCAGAAGAGCTCAGTGCTACATCTAAGTGGACATGCGGTTCTCATGGAGGTCGTGGATGGAGGTTTATTTTTTCAGTTCTTGAAGACGTTTCACCTCTGATCCAGAAGGTTTAAAGTTTCTGCACTTCTAAAGCTAATGAACCAAATGATGGGTCTCAGGACGACCTCCAAGATGACGACCCCACCAAAGGTTAAATACCTGGGTCGCCCCCACATCAAGCTTTTAAGAGCTGAAGAAACTTTTCAGAAGAGAGGCTAAACATCTTTAAGAGCTGATAAGAAGTTCAGATGCCTTCATCTGTAGCACTTGGCTGAACTGTTCTAATGCATATACTACATTCATGCATATACAACCCAGTTATCAGGTTTGGATGAAGGTAGATGTTGCATACAGTACGTGAGATATATTCAGACTTGTCAACGTTAAAATTTATAGAATTGACAATGAAATATTTACTGTATAATATCTGTCAGGGTGTGAATGGCTGAAAGGTTGATACAAATAACTCACATAACGCCTAAAACAGGTGCTTTCCCTCTGAGGTTGATCTGCTTCTCACCTTGAAACCACACACCATCACTATAAGATGAGATAACTCATGTAACGTCAAAGCCAGACAGGTGAAGACAAAGAAAAAATGTGTCGACAGTTCCTTTCAGCTCCAGGTGATATTCATTACTGCAGCGACTTAAAGCTGGGATGTTTTAATTCTTGTCCTCGGGACCCAGAGTTGGGCTGTTTTCCTGCGCTATCAGGTGGTTTAATTACATTCACCTGGCCTCACATGTATGGATCAGCCGCTGATTAGATTTATAGAATGAAAACGAACAGGGCTGTGCTCCTCGGGGTGAGGGTTGAAGAGCAATGGTAAACAAACACGTGGCCGCATGTCCAATCTTTAGCATCTGACTGGAGCTAATGCTTTGTGTACTACAGACACACTGATGTACCCAGAGATACTTAAGGCAGAGCTTTATCCCAAACAATTAAAAAAAAAACATATTTCTGGTTTCACATCTGTCTGCAGTAGCAGGACTGTGGACGTTTCATCTCATGCGAATGGACGTAACTCCATTTCCAGCTGGGGTCTCACCACACGCATCCACAGGAAACACTGTCTGCCCCTGAATGTCCGGATCATTGATGAGGGAGTTATTTTAAGCAGACGGGGAACGTCACCACCATGTGTATGTTGCGTCACAATAAGATAAGAATGTAATAATGTTTATTATAACTGAGCCACACTAGGGGCCAAAGATATATCAGTGTCCAAATACTTTGATTCCGACTGAAATAACCTGACCGTCACTGAATGAATGAATGAATTCAGTTTTATTATTGTGTCATCATGAATACATCCGTATGCCCAGCCCGGCTTACAAGACACCAAGAAAACTCACACAAACCAGGACCAAAGTCATCTAAGAAACAAGAAAACAAACAAATGAAAATACAGTTAAAACAGCCAGATCCTCAGTAGCAATCAAATCATCTTCGGAGTTAACCATTGTTAAAAAAGAAAAGAAAAAAACCTAGCTTCAAAGGAGTTCATTGAAGATTAATTCAACTATCCTGTCGTCTTTTCCAGGCTTTGGAAATAACGTTAATAGTCTCAAATCAAACAACCAGTCCAGTTTTTGCTCGTTAGAGCACCACAATATTTCAGGGATTTTTCTATAGATTTCACAGAATAACACCTCTCTCAAATCCTCATACTTTGTACAGTACAGAAGGAAATGGGACTCGCTTTCCACTTTCTGTTATCCTCAGGAATATTTTTGAATCGACCAACCTCAATGGCCAGAGGAAGAATGCCAGATCTCAGCTACCAAAGATCTTTGCAACATGATGCAACATATAATTCACGGCCAAAATTATATTTAATCTGCACATATGTTGTTGATTATGGTTTCTGAATGAACCGCCATGAGTTCATCCACGATGCCCAGAGGATAAACTCCTCTGACTCTGGTGATCCATCAATACCAGTTGAATGTCCTCCCCCACACCCTCCTGGTGTTGAACTATGGGGGATAGATGCTTGTGTCTAATTAGTGTTTCTGTCTCCAACCATCAACCCAACACTCACACCCGCTGCATACTGATAGACCAGTAGTATGACACAACAGCAGCTGTGGTTTGAACTTCTCTTTTTCATTTTCTTTCCTCAGTCTTGACACAGTTTTGTCACTTGTGGAAAAAAACAAACCAAAGGGGAGCAACCACTAGATGTATCACCTGTTAAACTTACATGTTGTAGCTTCATCTACATCTGTCCCACTGAGCAGTTCCACCTGTACTTGATTGTACTGTACTGTACTGAATGAACTTGGTTCATTGTGTGAATGGGTGGAAGCATGTGAGGTCCACAGAGACCACACAGACTCATGACTCAGGAGAGTCTCCTCGTGTGTGTGAACAAAATTCCTAAAGCTCACGAGAAAGACAAAAGAGGAAGACACCGGAAACAACTTATCTATCCAACAGGGAGCCTGCAACGCCAAACAATGGCCCAGAGGAAGTTTTCCTCTGAGCTTTCTACTCTTATCGGACCTTGAAAACGTTACGTACAGTGTATGAGGTTACGATGCTCTGTGAGACACACACACGCACTCACACACACAAAGGCACAACAGACTGGACGTGCTGCTATGCACGTTCATCACTATGAGGAGAGATCAGAGAGCATCGCAGGCTTAAAGGGGATCTAACAAGATCCTTCTGACATCCTCAGAGGGAAACATGGCCAGGCGTTAATGCAGCCTGAGACCCAGAACAGCAGATAATGAGATTAAATTTTGATCTTCATTTTGTTTCCTGTCGTTCTATGACCTAATGGCTTTTTTTTTCATGGCCTGTTCATGTGATCAAGAAGCTATTAGCTCTCCCACCCAAATTATGAGCACTCAGCTCATTATCATCGTCCAGTATTCGTTTGTAACTCGTGTGATTTTTCTTTTCTTTTTTTCTCTCTTCATCTCTTCCTCTTTCATCCGTCCGCAGAACATCGATGTGACCAACTTCAGCAGCAGTTGGAGCGACGGCCTGGCTTTCTGTGCCCTGTTGCACACGTATCTTCCTGCACACATCCCTTACCAGGAACTCATCAGTCAAGATAAGGTACAGATCTACAGGAAGACTCCCCACACACACACATTTAAACAAGAACTGTACTCACGTCAGTAAACTGCTCCCAACACACAGGTGAGTGCTTCACCGGCAGTAAATTAACTTAACCTCGCTAAACTGATCAGAAGTCAGTGTATTTATAGAAAGGACACACACATAAAACCCGTTTCGTACACAGCCTCCGTCCGTAGACTCTTGAATTTATTTCTTCCATATTGCCCCTGACCTCCTTGTCTGGAGGCCGGCACACCCGCATACTTGGATTCAGTCCTCAACGGGTCGTGACCTACACAAGCTCAAGCGTACAGCGTCCATATAAGAGCAAATCTGTGGTTTGGTGTCAGATCGTACCGGCACAGGACTCGCACATACCGCACAGCGTAGACAACACAACGCAACAAGTCCTACAAAGGGTACAACAACACTGTGTGACAGAGAAAATCCTCTCAGACGTCTGAGGTTAAGTTGACAGAACAACTGACTTCAATGAAGATACTGTATTTATCTTCTAAAACCGTGAGCACAAATTGAGAGGGAAGTTGTATTTATGAAGTGAGGTTAATTTTTCACAGCCGCTCTGCAGAACTCAAATTTTTTTTTGTTTATTTTACTTTACTTTATTTTTTAAATTTGTTTTTACAAACAGCACGCTCAGCTTCCCCGTCGTCTTCTCCCAAACTTGGGCTTGCAGAATTGAGTCTGGAGAAAATACCACACATCATTCCACAATAAGTTGTTTGTGGAAAATGTGAACCTGTAAACTGTAAATGGTCTGCTGCTTATACAGTGTAGGTCTGAAAGACGCGTGTTTGCCAAGAAGCAAATAAAAACCCCTGTAATACTTTGAAACCATTCTGCCAGGAGTCATTTTTTCCACCATTAAGCTGCACGTTACAGACTTCCTTCACGGAGTTGTATACATTTTATAGGTCTGCCATATTGTCCATGCAGCATTAAAGGACCACCTGATGAATTATGAACTATGTGTAGTCGTACTGTGAGTGCTGCAGCAGCTATAGCTCGGTGATGATGACAGCTCTGTGATGTGGCCTTGCAGCCGGTATATACAGTAACTCTGCAAACAATATGGTTCCTCTCTGGGGACTGCAGGGCTTCCATCCTGCTGCAGCATTAAAGCGCCAGACAAACACCTCTGACCAGACCTGACACATCTTACGTGACAAATTAGCCATGTAGGCGTGTGAGCGCAGGACGTGCCGGTGTGAATGTGTAACATTAAGCTGATGACAGAGACATTGCGCGGCCCGTCTCTCTGAATAATTCAATAGATGTGTGTTGGCTTTAATAACTCTTGTTGACTGACTTCCCCCGAGGCCCAAACACCCAACCTCTCCCCAGTATAATCCGTCCTTCCAGTAATCCCATTAACTGCCCTGCTCCGGCTTTCATCATAGATGTTTTTAAGAAAACAAAGTCGTAGGTGGATTTTAGGTTCAAATAAGGGAAACAATGCTACTGAGCTATGCATCTAACTATTCAGAATTCATTATTCATTCACTACACCAGCTGTGCTGATGAGTTAATATGACAGAGTGGACGTGAGTGTCACAACCACTCAGAATTCAACAGGCAGAAAAAAAAAAGTGAAAGTCAGGATGAACAGGAGGACACAAGGACATTTTGTGATTCGTGACTTCTTTACTTTGGAGAAGTGAATGCACCCAACTCCAGTTTCATGAGGGGAAGGAGGTTAAATCTTGAGGGATTTCACTCATTAATGAGAGTGACACATCGAATGTTTTTACAGAGGCTGGGTCCAGTATAGCTTTACATATCAAAATAAACAGCGGGGATATTATGACACACACAAAAACAAGCAAAGGCATTTTTGCTTTTCTCTTGGGTGTTTGTGCGGCTACATACATGTGTTTGTGGGCTTATTGTTGCTGTGTGAACCCCTTGTGTGGCGCTGGAGGATGACGCTGTGCAGAGACTTTCACTGTTTTACCACCAAATGGTTTGTTTTTTCTTCAGGTCCGGAATCTGACCCTGGCTTTCCAGGCAGCCGAGAGCATTGGCATCAAACCCTCACTGGTGAGTCGAGCTGCCTCAGACGTCACGCACAGATAACACACACACACACACACACACACACACACACACACACACCCATGTTTGATTAGACAAATTGGGAACAGTACACTTTGATTTGCTAAACTTTCAAGATGTGAGGCTTTAGAGCTTTAGAGATGCCTCACAGCCGCTTTTTCTTCCTCCTGACGGTCGTAACTCTGTCATATCAGTGACTGACTGCAGCTAATCTAACACATAGCTCTAATGTAATTAGACTTTATTAGTTTATGTGATTTGTAAAACCATTAGCTGCTCTCCTCAGACACGGGGGAGTAACATCCAGCTGCTCCACTTGAAGTGTTCAATCCTTCCATGTTTTGCCAACACGTAAACAGTCGCTTTTCATATCTGTTTCCGGTGCAGCAGCACAATAAGCTTATCGTAGCCGATCTAGAGTGCGAGGTCTCTGGTGTGTGAGAGTCAGAGGACTGTGAGATGTGAGAGGGTCTTATCTTCACCAAAGAAAGTGAATCAGCTTTTTTTTGTAAACAATCAGGGTGGGTTTTTCTTTTAAAGCCCTTTGACTTGGTTTTAAATTAATCAAGTTTTTATCACATCAAATATTTGTAACCCTACCCCACTGAAACCTTTAGAAACTCTAGAGAAAGACCCACTCCCCCCTCTTCAACCCAAAGAGAAAAATAGACAAAAATACAAATTCAAAAATCTTTCATTTGAGAAATACCTACACTATTCAAACCTAAACTACCCATTGCTCATAGGAGGGAGCTTTAAGGTCAGTTTTTGAATCAGATGCAGTTGTCGAGATGAATCAGGTGATGAATTAGGAAAAACAAAACAAAATCATTGGCTTTTGGCTCTGAATGTCATTAAACTGATCCTGACTCACTTGTCTCATTTAAAACGGTCACTTCACTGCCCTCGGGTCATAGATGTCAGAAAGTGTTGTTCATTAAAAACACATCTGCACCACACTAATGCACACCGTCCTTTATGTTTTTATGCTTCCCTGCGTTTTTTTATTTTCATTTCCCTTCTCATATAAATACCGATATCAGTGCCAGTAAGAGAGAAGTGGACTGGATTTAGAGGAACAATCTGCTGCAACAAGTTGGCAGTGGAGTCGTTCTGCTGAGTCCCATTGGCCCAGTACGGTCTAATAAACTTATCTGACTCCATATGAGGGTTAAACTAACTTGACCCGTCCTCGCTGTTCATCATCTGTGCTGCACACACTCTCCCGCCGCTCCGATAATGGCTTCATGTTTTAAGGAACATGATAAAACAGATTAAATGTAGAAGGATCTTTGTTCTTTCTAAAAGTCCGGCTAAAATAAACATGTGTGAGACGACTTTGAAAATATACAAATCAATCAAGCGTCTCGTCTCTGCTAAATCTGGAGTCTGGACCTCGGCAGAGAAGTGAGTTAGGCTCAAATGTTTGAGTGAGACTGGCATTCACATTTCTTTGTCTTATTAATTCTCCATTACATGCTTGTGGTTTACAAGATGGGATGCGGCAAACTCGTTCCCATGTCGGTGAAAGAGTGTAACCGGCTCTCATGCAGCACTCATCTCTGTGTCTGCTGCGTAAACAAAGCCCACGGAGCGGTGGCTCATCCTCCTGTTAGGAGGTTGTGAAACATGGAGGTGACTGTGGTGAAGCTCCAGTGACGCTGGCGTCATGTGAAAGTCCGCTCCGCTGTCTGACTCATCGCTGTCAGGCAGGATTCATCTCCACCGCAGCGTCACGCAGCTCATCAGGAGTTTCTCTCAGATACTTCAGTCTAATTCTGACAAATTATTCCATTTGTCCTGCAAGAGCCTCAAGACATTTACTCCTGTGTGTCCAAAATCACGTGGCAGGAACCATGCTGTGATTTCTCTCTGAGCAAACATTGTGAACACATGTCTGAACAAACAACAGAAAATAAAAGTGAACGAGGAAGCATTCAGGGATGATAAACAAAATGCAAATTCCTCACTTTCCATCATAACTGTGGCTCAGCTGTGATGAAACTTTCACTGTGTAAAAGCGAAACACAGAACAGATTAGTCTAATGAGGAAGATGTAACTTCTCTAAAAGATTAGTAATATTCACACCCACATTCATGACAGTTGGTATGTCACCTTTTCATGATCACACTTAACAAAATACTAAACTATTTATGTGAAAACTGAATATGAGACGCTGGCGGTGCAGTTTTATCTCGGCCTGGCGGTGGTGCTGTTTGAAAAGCTCAAACTCTTTCTCTCGCTGCTCAACACAGGACATCGAGGAGCTGATGAAGACCGACAGGCCGGACTGGCAGAGCGTCATGCAATACGTCTCTCAGATCTACAAGTACTTTGAGACCTGAGCGGGCGAGGAAGAGGAGCCGGAAAACCGACGAGGAAGAGCGGAAGGCACTGCAGCACTTTTCTGTCAGCAGCAGCAGCAGCAGCACTACACTACTCACTCACCCTCCAGAGCAAACGCTGCCACTTTAACCCTCCTGCTGCTCACCACGCCGCACGACAGAGGACCGCTCTGTTCCTGAGACGCTCAGCCGCCACGAACCTGCTGTTTTCTGTCTTATTTCTTAACAACAGCGCAGCTAGGACACACACACATACACACACACACACAAGACACCCTGTTCATTTGTACAAGTTCAAAGTGTCAGTAGAGCATTTGATTCAAAGACAAATCCAAGCAGACGGATTATGGTGCAAAATACTGTCTGGTAGCAGTTGGCAGCACAACAGAGAGAGGATGAAGATACTGATTTATAAAGACTCATAAAAGCCAAACTGGCTGTCAGTAGAAAACCAAAATATTCTTTTTTTTTTCAGTAGTTTTTTTTCTTTTTGTGTGTGTGTGTTTGTGAATCAAATGCTCTGTGGAAACCATCTGACCTTTTGTGCCAAATCTTCTGCCAAAACCCAACTTCTCCAAGACTATCTATGCATGGTCCAAGTGTCGTGTTCTGTCTCTGTGTGCAGTGTGACGTCCCCTTCACTGACCAACGTGCAGTCCACCACCAGTGTGAGCCAGCGTGAGCCCGGCTGTTGTGGCTAAATTTTTTGGTTGTTTTGCTAGAAAATGTTGCTGAAAAGAATCGATAGCGAGTGCTCATTGTGAACCGGCTGGAGTTTTTTTTGACTTTGCCGAGCAGAGGGTAACCTGAACTGACAGGTTTGAGTTCAGAGCCTTTATATTTTCCACCTTTTAATTGTCAATCCTGGTTTGTCCTTAAAAGACAGAGGTCAGACAAACTCTTGCTGCCATCTGTGATGCCACACTAAAAAACGATTTAACGCTACGAGAGTTGCTGAATAGTTTTGTAGAGATATTTTTTAATGAAAACAGACTGATGTGTATGTTTGTGTTGTTTACAGCATCATGGATCAATTAAAAACATCCATGTTGTCCCCTCATCAAGACTCTCAACAACTATGGTACTGCAGCTGCTTCGCAAAATATATATATCTATATTTCGCATGCCATGTTAAATTATTAAGGAGAGGGAAACCTTCCCATGTAGGAGTTGAGGTACAACATGTTCTCTGTGGTGTGGTTCAGATGAGACTCCCTCTGCAGATGCCCCACTATGTTTTGGAAGATTAAAGTGTTATTTATTTATTTACAAGACTTGCATCCTGAGAAGTGAAAATGTGGACAGAAAAAATACAGTTTTCTATTTACCGGTGTCAGATTGAAGGACTATTGGATGGATATTGCTCAATAAAGGAATGTCAGGTTTAATTTTCAATCACTAACTTGTTGTCTCGTTATTCCTCAGATGTTTTTTGTTTTTTTTTCAGTGTTGCAGATGCAGCTCTTCTTCCCACTGTGTGAAAGCAGCAGCTTCTCACTGTGGTTTAAATATTCTCCAGCGCTGCTCTCCCTGAGGTTCAACTGCTTTTCCACTGTGCCCATTAAAACGCGCTGCCAGGGCTGTAAAACATTTGGGCATGTGGAAACTTTTCGCTGCGCACCTTTTGTACACGAGCACGTTTTAGTGGCAGCAGTAACTCAAATACCTAAACGCAATGAACTGGATCTCATGAGTTACAAAAAAAATCGATCGCACAAAACCCTGAATTGATCGAAGATCAAACTTTACGCAACCCTGTTTGGTAAACATGTCACGTTCCTGTGAAATCGTGTAAAGTCGCTGAGACAAACACTGATGGACGATAACCAGCGATAACACAGATCATGTTAGATGCGAGACGTGCCTGTCCTCTCGTTAACACATTTCCAATTCCAATTCTATGTCTCCGCGCGCGTTTGCGTCAAACAGCGCCAGAGCGTGACCGAGATTCCGCAAACAGCGAAAATCGAGAGTAGATTGAGTTTTTTGGAAGTTGCGGTCGCCTCCCCTGAGCCGCTGGTGTCGGGCACAAGCCTGATTGAAACCAGATGCAGCCGGGCGTCTGCGTCGCGAGGCTGTGTGTGTGTGCGCGTGCGTGTGCGCAGCAGTCCGCGTTTACATTAAACGGAAAGCACGTGGTGGTGGAGGTGGTGGTGGATGCTGTTAACTGGCGCGTAATTACGCACGGCGGGGCAGTGACGCTCGCTCGGGATTCCACTTATCAGCTACTTGTGATCGCATGCGAGAGAGAGAGAGGGAGATAGAGAGAGAGCGTGTGTGTAAGTGTGTGTGTCTGTGTGTGTCCGCTCGGGGCGTGGCCTCTGCGAAATTTAGTTTTTTTCCTCCTTTTTTTCCCTGTGTTTCTCCCTCCACTTCAAAACTGCTGCTGCGGGTTTAGTTGTGTGACTCTGTAACTGCGCTCGAGATCCACGGATGCCGCTGAAATGCTCCACAGTTCGGTCACGGTCGCTGTGAAAGCATCCACGGACGATGTGCAGGTTCATTAAGGTGAGCGAACTGACTTTCTGTTTTACTCTGCAAAACTTGTGCGTAATTGCGCAGCTATTACCGACTCCTGTCAACTTTGTGATGCTGAACAGCGCTGGTTGTGTTTGTGTTTGTGTGGTTTTTTTTCTTCTGTGAAGTAAATGTGTGTGTTTCCCGCAGATGGCTGGAGGTGCAGCTCACACTTGTGGAATATTCCTGGATTATAGCAGAAAGACTTCTTTGCTCCTGTGGGACTAGAAAACAGTGTTGTGTGTGGGGGGAGGCCACCGTCTGCAGGTTTTAGTCCTTGAACACACTTTGCTGAGATGAATACGTTGTACATCGTGATAGAAGTGGTTATTGCTGTTCTCTCCATATCCGGCAACGTGCTGGTTTGCTGGGCTGTCGCCATCAACACCACTCTGAAGAACGCCACTAACTACTTTCTGGTGTCTCTGGCTGTGGCTGATATTCTGGTCGGTTGCCTCGCCATCCCCTTCGCCATAACCATCAGCATCGGCATCAGCCTGGACTTCTATGGGTGCCTCTTCCTGGCCTGTTTCGTCTTGGTACTGACACAGAGCTCCATCTTCAGTCTCCTCGCCATCGCTATTGACAGATATCTGGCTGTTAAAATCCCTCTAAGGTGAGTGTTCATTTGATCTCTGGTGTGAAATGAATTCTCAGCCCGTGAAGATGCTGTGAAGTCGAGGGGAAAGAGAGAGTAGTGAAACCTCAGCCACTGCCTCTCCTTTCTGTTTTCTTCTAAACCAACAAAGTGAATTCAGCTGGTTTCAGAACAAGACTGTGACTTCAGACCCAAAAGGTTTTGCTTTGTGTTCTAAATAAGATTAAATAAAACCAACTTCCTTTCATTACATCATCATAGAAAAGCTCCCCATTAATTCCCTCTTGGTGTTGTCATGTATTCCCATTGAGACATAATCAAATGGAGGAGCTGGGAGATCAGTACTGGCTCTGTGAGCTCATGAATGAGTTTTCTGTGGAGATTACTGCCTGCTGTATAAATAGCAGGGTTAATATCTAAACTTGGAATTATAATCACTTAATACCTCCCTTAACATTATTTAAACCAGAGTTGGACACAGACTTAATTAACACTTTGAAGTGTCTGTTTTATAACCTCGGTTCACTAACAGCGTCCGTTTTCCAAACCCAAGAAATCTGTGACTGTGATTTGGCACAGGAGTCGTTCTGAGATGATTTTCCTCAGTAGATAAGCAGCTGACTGTTGGTACTCAGCGAGCTGTGGGCTTTTCATCTTGACGCCTCCTGCAGCTCAGGCTGACACGTCGGATCAATACCTGGCCACTGAGTGTCACTTGCATTGATCCTGACGGCCACAGAGAGCCGCTGAGCGTTGAAGCAGCAGTCAACTGGGCTCTAAGTGAAACACAAAAAGGCCACGGTGCTGCTGCTGCTGCTGCTTGATATTTCCACTAATTGAACTCCAGCTCTATTATAAGTGGGGAATTGTGTTTGTGTGTTGTTGTTGTTGTTGTTGTTTCTCCTCCAGGTGATGGTGATGTGAGCTTGACAGTTTATTTTATTTAAAGGAGACGACTTCTAGTGCAGGGAACATTGTGGGATGTGTTTACGGGAGCTGGTGGTGCTGAGGGGCTGTTTAGCTGTGATGTGCTGTCATTTCCATTACACTCAAACACTGGCAAGAAAGGACACTTTGACACTCGTCCCTGGTGAAGGTTTTGCTGCCACCAAACAAGTGGCTTGTAAAAAAAAACATCTCAATTTGTGCTTCTATTTTTGACCCACAGACGGAAAGCGAACCTTGAATGCACCTCACACTGACTTTAACTGCCTGTAAAACCTCTCGTTACAAGAATATTTTCTGGTTTCTGAAAGCCCAACACCCACCACCAAAACACACATGGACACAAGCGATAATAAGATCAGTGTGTGTGTGTGTGTGTTGAGGTCAGATTACATGCAGCTATGTGTGTGTGTGTTGAGCCAGATCTTCTGTCCTTTGGGATCGAGCATGTCTCTCAGATAAAAGTGTTTTCACAGATGTGCTTTAGAAGAAGTGAAAGGCCAGAGCCAGATGTTTGAAACCCCGTGAGAAGCCGCACACCCACTCAACGCTCCCCTCAAGCCCCCGTCCTGCCTGTTAGCATTTCTCAGAACAAAAAAAAGACCCTCCGGCTGTTTAAAGTCCCCTCCGTCCCTCCGTTTGCTGTCGAATAACCTTTAAGGACTGTCCCCACCCACACCAGCGGCGCTGCGGTCGGGGAAGTGGGCATCACCTCGCCCCAGGCTGCTGATTCAGCACATTTCAGCTCCATCATTTTAACGGGCAGTTGAAGCGTCTTCCTGTCTTTGTTTCAGCTCACATGTGTGTGTGTGAGTTGATCCGTATTATATCAAACTGAAAGGAAATCACAAGACAGAGCAGGAGGAGGTCCGTTGTATCATCTTCATCCTCATCATCCTCCAGAGCCCTGAATTGACCTGGGATCAGCTGTGGAGACGATTAGGGACAATTAGGTGCAGCGAGATGTCGGGTTAACAAGGTTGACACTGGTTCACAACAATGTGCGTCGCTTCCTGTTTGGAGCGAAAGCTTTTAGGACTAAGAGTCAGTGTTGTTGTGTGATTTATGATGTGTGTGTGTGTGGGTTTTCCATTTTGACAAAATGTGGAAGTATTTTTGGTATAAAAAAAACAAAACACGGATCTGTTTTTTTTTCTTGAGAGTTAGAGGAAAGAATCAACCACAGCTTCATATCTGTCTATTAATGTGAAGCTGTCATTATAAACACAGGAAACAAGAAGACAGGAGCCTGGATCAGAGTCCTCAGACCTCTCACTCGCTTTTGGTTTGTTATCTATTGACTGTTTTAAAGAAAAAAAACGCACAATATAAATTCCACAGGCTCTGGTGTTATAGTGAGTTATCATGGTGTTGTTATGGAGTTATTTCTCAGTGGGTGTAAGAGGTGGAGGATGTGATTTTCCCAGGGATACGTCAGCCGTACCATTTAACTCCCTGTAAAACCACAAACTGTTGATTGTACGTTTGTTCATTTACTCACAGTTTGTCCTGAAACGGAGGAGCTGACGTGTTATAAAAAAACCCACATTGATTGTTGGCTGCAGGTCGTGGCTCATATTGTCACAGTGACACTGAGCTGAACTGTGTTTCCTGAGAGAGATAGATAGATAGAAAGAAGGCCGTCCAGATTTAAAATGTTGTCCTGTTCTTTTTGCATCTGTAGCTTTTATCATCTCTGTCAGTAAAGTTTTGTTTTCACCTTAGTCTGTTTATTCTCCCATGAAAAAACTCAGATTATATCCATATTTTCCTGTCTTCTCCTGTGTGGATCATGATATAAATCTGATGTAGATCTGACCGACGTGTGGTGTTGTTTAGTCTTGGTATGGTGGGGGTGCTACACAGGGTGAAATATAAAAGTTTGTTTATGTAAAGCACTTTGTTAAGAAAAAGTGCTGTAAAAATGAAGATTATTATCTTTATCATTATTATTGATACTGACTAAATTCCACAGCAATAAACTGTTGCACTCTGGGAAAGTGAGTTGCTTTTTGTCCATGAAACTAAACACACTCACAGATTGTATCGGTCAAAAACAGCTCCAACTCTAATTGGAGCACGACAGCTTTACATATCCAAATATGCGTTTACATGGTTTTTATCCTCAACTTGTCTCTGTGAAGTTGCGCTGAGAGATTCTCATAGATACATTATGTGATGCAAATGCCACACGGCTCTGTTTGCATAGACACACACACACACACACACACACACACACACACACACACATAGAGAGAGGCCTGAGTCAAGTATAAAATCCCCTTGTGTTGTCAGTGTGAACCGGCACATGTTTGATTGTGTTTGTAGCTGAGCTGCCGGACACTGCCGGATCTTTAAGCAGACGGTGTGTGTGTGTGTGTGTGTGTATGTGTATGTGTGTGTGTGTGTGTGTGTGTGTGTGTGTGTGTGTGTGTGTGTGTGTGTGTGTGTGTGTGTGTGTGTGTGTGTGTGTGTGTTGGTGGCCTGCTGGCAGAGGTCGGCAGCCCCCGGGCGGAAGCAGAGCGGCACAGAGGAGAGAAGGGATGTATGGAGAATGGAGCAGGAGAAGAAAGCAAAACAAAGATAGATGCCAGCGTGCTGTCGTCATGCCAGAGCTAATCCATTCAGGCCAGAGCTCATGACAGAGAGAGGAGAGAGAGAAAAGAGAGAGAAGAGAGGGAGAGAGTGAGAGAGAGAGAGAGAGAGAGAGTGGGGGGGATGAGCAGGAGATGGACCCTGTGGAAATCGGCCTCTGCAGCGTGCTGTACTAGTTAGAGGGAGGAGGAGGTAGAGAACCAGGTGGAGGGTGAGGGAACATGAGGAGGTGTGCAGGTCACTCCCCCTCCTCCCCTCCTTCCCTCTCTGTGGGCAGAGTGCTGTATTATTCATGACCCCTGGGTCGACCTGCCGTCTCCCCCCGGAGCAGCGTTTGCAGGACGGAGGCCCTGAGCTCGCACGCCACTCATGAATAATTGAACAGATTGTTTTAGGGCTGTTCGATTAATCAATTTAAAATCGTAATCCCGATTATTTGGAATTGTAAAAATCGATTTTTTGAAATCGTAAAAGTCGATTTTTTACTATAACTAGGGTAGCCTAATTACGGTAAGCCCCCGTTCATGAATCTGGGCTGCGCTGAATCGTAATGGCTGCTGCCTCCTTCCTCCCATCACGCTCTCCCACTGCTCTCCCCACACACTGTAAACAAGCATGTCGGCGTTTTGCTAAGACCAGTGAGGTCCATTAGGTCCATTTAAAAAGACACAAACAGCACACAAAATAGTTTGTCATTTAACAAAAAAAATCGTAATCATAATCGGAAATTGATTTTTCAGAGAAGAAAACCGAGATTTTATTTTTGGGCAAAATCGAACAGCCCTAGATTGTTTGTGATTATTTGAACATAGAGCTGGTTTCACAATCTGAAGCCACTCAGGACGAAACCGCGTTGATTTGCTAACACACAACTTTCATTTTACTGGAAAGTTCTCGATGTGCGAAACAAGGACTCGGTGATGGCACAAACTTCCTGTCTGCTTCCCTTTGAGTCGGAGCCGGTGATTATCTGCAGTTTGAACCCACTTCCTCACCGTGTGGCTTCACTCTCTTCTCATCGCTCGCCTCCTTTCTAACGGCGACACTGTTGTTATGTTTATTACAGATGATGAGACCGACACCAATGGTTTACGGTTTCATCCCGTGTAGCCACAGCAGCAGCCACACGGCGCTTATCATCAAAACACATCTCAGTGATGCTGTTGCAGTAGCTCACGCTCTCTGGAGGATCGTTGCTGGTTCATAAAGGAACTTTTTCATCACTTCATGGTTTATTGACAAATGTGTTTACTTCATTTTCTGTATGAGCTGGATGTTTCTTCTTGATGTGGCACAACCGGTTCCTCAATTTATCTTAGTCACGGGCTATTTGTGTCCCACCGATGATCTCTGTCTGTGTCTGTGTCTGAGGAGACCGGCGTCCTCCTCTCTCCACTGTCTGTTGTTAAAGGATGTGAGAGCGGGGCAGCGATACAGTGAAGTGAAACATGCAGAGCTGCTCAGGTAGATGTTGGTTAGGTAGAGACGTGATGAGAGTGGGCGACTCAGTAGCAGAGTAAAGTTTATAAAGGATCACTGTCTATACATCACTATTTACACAGGCTTAAAATGTAGGTCAGCACTTTTCAGCAACACTCACATCCTCAGAAGTTTAGTTTAGTTTAGTTCATTAAGATCCCCATTAGCTACAGCAAAACCACAGCTATTCTTCCTGGGGTCCAACAGAATTGTATGTACAATAAGAAAAAACATCAAAACAGAAACATTATAAAAGCAAAAAAAAAAAAAAAAAAAGAAACTAAAAAATCAGAGCAGAAACATTATAAAAGCAAAGCAAAACATAAAAAACAAGAAGTAATTCACACTGGATCATTTCACCACAACTATAGATTATTAAAACAGTTATTGGCGAGATTACAGTCAACAATAACTCTTTGATTTGATTGAACATGTTTGCACTTTGCAGCATGTTTTACTATCCATTTATAAATCAGTGTCCAGTGATGAAATGATGTGTAAACATATTAATCATAGATACAGATTATTTATCATTTCTAAAATATGATAGCAGAATTCAAATTGTTTGTAAATATCACAACAGATGAATGTATTTAAATTATTTTTAAAAGTAATTTACTCATAATTATTCTATTGTTAACTTGTGTCTTGATTACTATTACAAAATGTGACTGAAAAACTTACACATCAACTTCTATTGTGATCATGGAACATGCAGCAGTGGAGGTCAGACGAATGCACTGTTTGTGTGTGTGTGTGTTTGTGTGTCTGTGTGTGTGTGTGTCAGTGGATGTGTGCGCTTGCATGCTTGTCAACATCTGTATGAGTCATTACCATGCGGTCGCTGGGCCTGAATTACTTTGAGGAAACAGCTCATGTAGCTTCGAGCGCTGTTGATCTGATGGGGACAGTCAGGACGACGACACTTGTGAGAATCTGCCCAGCATCTCGACACACTGTCGCCGCTGCCACCGCTGCAGTAAAGGAAGGAAACACATAAAAATCATTGCAAAAACGTTCGCAGCACGAAGCGATGAAAAGTGAGAACAAAAATAACTGCCAGTGTCACGGCTTCTTTCATTTTCACGGCTTCACGCTCTGGTGCTGTGGTTTGTGAAAGTCCCACTAACAGTAAATGAATCTAATGCACAGACTGTTGAAGCATCCCCCGCACCTCCAGTGAATGAATTGAAGCAGAGCAGGATGTGTTTATGTGTGTGATGCGGCCAGAGATACAGTAGTTTGACTCATGTTTTCATTTTGTAGCTGATAATGTGTGTAGAGGTGGAGCAGCAGGCCTGTCTGTTGTACTTAGACCACAGTAACAGTAACAAAGTCTTGACTTGACTTGGAAAGTAATGTGGGTGAGTCGTACCTGCCTGTAGCTATATGTAGCTTTGTTTATCTTTTATTTGTTGTGTTTACAAGCTGTGTTACTGTTTTTAATTGAACCGAGGGTGTCGTTACCATGGTCACACAGCACGTACATCCTCCTCCCCTCGGGTCCACATGTCAGCGGGAGTTGAGAAGATGCACTGAGATGATTAAAAGTCCACACAAAGTCATCCGAGGTTCATGCGTTTTTAGGATTTTTAGGGCTCAGACACTGAAAACAGTTCCACCTGTGGTGCTTTCACTGTCTCGTCTGAAGCTCCGACATCACGGCGGGTTCATCACGAGACAAACTATCATACATGTTCACCAGCTGAACAGACAGAAACACACAACTTAGAGCAATATGGGGTGGAAGGAGGACATTTTTAGGAGTGGACCGAGGGAGTCAAACAAGAAAATCATGTGAACTACTTCTTAGTTTTCTGCATTAAATCATCGACAAGTCTGGTCTGATCGTCACCTCAGTCATTTGTTGCTTGTGTTAGTCACTTTTTGACAAACACAAGATGATAAAATGAAAACCAGCATCCACTTCTAGGTAGTAGCAGCCACAGAATAAAATAATCTCCATTTTTAGACAGTTTTTCTGATGAAAACTCGTTTTTTGGTAGCATAACCTTGTTCACAAATATTTTCCAAACACACTGTGAGTGTCTGAATAATGCGTCTTTAATAAGCTGAGGGTTGGGTAAGAAGATCCATCCCATAAATAAGCCAAACATATGAAAGCATCGGCAGTAAAATTTCAATTACTTAATCAAATACAACACCACAGGGCGCATGGCTGCCTAATGAGTCCAATCAATCATTGTCAAAATCAGTTTTGCAGCTTTTATTTATTGATTTTTTTTTTTTTGCTTGACTTTCGTGACCACAAGCTGCTGCTGCTGTTTGGTTTACAAAAAGAAAATGGTGATCTTTCATGACAACACTTCATCATCAGTTATCCTGACTGTCTGACTGAGTCCTCTTTGTTAGTCCAATGTGCATCCTGGTGCAGTATAGAGAAGTAATATGAGCTGAGTGTCAGAACCCAACAGCTGCTCACCTTTTATGCAGCAAAATAAAAGATGAATATTCTTTCTGGAGCTTCTCCAGCGCATAATTCAAACTCATGATGATAGATGGGGAAATATTTGTAGAGGAAATTGTTTATAAAATGAACAGAAAAAAAACCCAATGAGGATGAAGCTTCACATGCACTCACTGTTGTATCATGTTGCACAGATACATCTCAATACATTTCTAGTAGTTCAGGTCAAACGAATTCATATAGATGAACATACTTTGCAGAAGGCCA
Organism: Trachurus trachurus; assembly: GCF_905171665.1. Lineage (NCBI taxonomy): Eukaryota > Metazoa > Chordata > Actinopteri > Carangiformes > Carangidae > Trachurus > Trachurus trachurus. The sequence continues at coordinate 10,752,783 of NC_139903.1, read as the reverse complement.
ACATTTCCATATTAAAAATGCTTTTTTCTTTAATAGATAGATACTGAATTTTAGGTCTATAAAGCCATAATAATTACAATGAAAAGAAATTAAGTAATAAAGACATGAAATGCTTCATTCTGTGTGTAATGGATCTATATAATGTATTAGTTTCACTTTTTGAATTGAATTACTGACATTCAGAAACTTTTCCATGATATTCTAATTGAGATGCACCTGTATTTGTTGTCTTGTATTTGATGTCCACGTGATAAAGACAGTAACCTCCTGCTGTGTTTCCTGTAGGTACAAGGAGTTGATGACCGGAAAGGCCGCCAGAGAAATCATCGCTATTTTATGGATCCTCTCCTTCGTCATCGGCCTCATCCCTTTCTTTGGCTGGAACAGGAAGTACTTCGCCTGCAGCACCAACAGCAGCAGCAGCTCTGGGGCGAACAACACTACAGACGCTGCCGGCCTGGTGCAGGGGCCGAGCGGCGACAGAGGGGACTTGTTATGGAGCTGCAGGCTCAAGTGCTTCTTTGAGAGCGTGGTGAACATGTACTACATGGTCTATTTTAATTTCTTCGTGTGCGTGCTGGTGCCGCTGGTCATCATGCTGGGCATCTATCTGAAGATCTTCACCGTGGCCAGGAAGCAGCTCAGGCAGATCGAGCTCAAGTGCGTGGGCAACGGGGACAGCCATCACCACGGGCTGCTGCAGAAGGAGATCCGGGCGGCGAAGTCTCTCTCCATCATCGTGGGGCTGTTCGCCGTCTGCTGGCTGCCCGTCCACATCCTCAACTGCCTCACGCTGTTTTACAAGGAGATGGAGAAGCCGGAGGTCGTCATGTACGTGGCCATCATCCTGTCTCACGCCAACTCGGCGGTCAACCCCATCATCTACGCCTACCGCATCCAGGACTTCAGGAACACCTTCCGCAAGATCCTGACCCGCCACTTCCTGTGCCGCAGGGAGGAGCTGTACCTGAGCTCCAACGGCAGCAGACGCAACAGAGACCAAATCCACATGACCATCGACCCTCTGCTATAGAGAGTCGTGCTGAGGAGGAGCAGGAGTATTATCTGTGTCCGCTCTGTTGTTTCAGTCTTGAATTTTATTTCCACTGAGGTTTCTAATGTTTACAGAACAAGGGTATGATATGTGAGGGTGAGCCGATGTTAAGATGCGCCTTGAATGTGGACATTTTATTTATGAACTGTGTCAAGAATCAGGGGTCGAGCAGTGAAATGTTAAACGGTCTTACGTAACTTTTGTATTGTGTGAAGGATTTCTGATTTAAAAAAAAAAAAACACGATGAAGCTAACTGGATTTGTAGGACTGTGAACAGGATCCAAACTTATCATTCTGAAAAGAATCCACCCTGTTACAACTCCAAACACTCCCTTTTCTTTTTGCCCTGCTATTTTATATTGTCAATATTCAGTGCCAGTGTTTAATTATTTATTTATTACAAACACCTTATCTTTGAGAATGTAAAGATCAAAAAGACAAAACAAAAGAAAAAAAAACAACTTTGTGTGGCTAGATCTGTATGTGTGGACCTAGAAAGGTACAATAGACGTAGTCTCCATCCCACATTCATCCTCGTGACCCTCACAGGCTCTGTTCTTTCTTTTCTGATTTATAAGAGGAAGTATTTTCTAGGTCTGTGTCCAAAGTAGGAGACAGATAAGGATGCAATCTGTCGTTGTAAAGCAGAAATGTGCTCGAGCTGCTGCATCAGTCTTTGTACAGTCGGAGGGACACAAACAGATCACAAACGGGGAACTCTCCTGCTGATTGAAAATTGCCAATAACTAAACTAGAAGGGGGAAAAATGCTAGTGTAAACAAAAAGAAGAAGAAGAAAAAAACTTTTCCAGTCCCAAAAATCATTTCTCATCGCACACACGGCTGACAAAATAATCCGGTGACCTGTGGCTGCGATCCAGATCCAGATCCAGAGGACGACTGGTTCCAAGATAAACTAGGAACCAGAAATCAGTCGGTCGCACAGATTCGGAAATAAGTCGCAGTTTAGCAAAAACACACCTGCAGTGGTGCTGTGTATCATTTTCATGTTACTTAACACAAAAAAGCTCAGGAAGTGCTGATTCACCACAAAGCTTTTTTTTTTTTTGATGCTTTGTTTTGAGCCAACCGATGATATACTGTATAAGCAGACACGCCATCTTAAAATTTAATTATCATGATGATTATTATGATATTAAATACTCCTCATCATGCATGCTTCTTCTGGTACACATGCTTACATAAAACAAAGCATCATTGCTTTGATTCAGTTAGCTGTACATGAATGTCACTCGCCTTAGGAGTCCAGCTGACAACACCCCCCACCCACCCCCCCTCTACGTTGGTCTCAGCTGGCCGTTCATACAGTCACTCCCCCCGAAAGCTGCTCAAGTCACTGACCCAACCGAGGCATTTGATACAGCAGCAGCGTATTTAAGGGTGAGAACCACAAAAATATACAACTCTGACGACTCATTTCAATCACAGGAAATCATTTTCTTTCTGTGGTGCAGCATCGCAGTTTGAAGGAGCACAGCTGCAGCCGATGTTTTTTCCACCGAGTCAAATTTAGAGAAAAAACAAAAAACACCTGCTTTGTGTCTTTTCCTCTGGGGGTGGGGTGTTCAGTGTTGTTTTGAATGTTTCTGTTGAATTTTTCAAACTAACAGGTGATGAACCACGAAAGGACGTTTGGTAAAATTTAATCGGAGCAAAGAAGAGTATTGTAATTTATGTAAAGAAAATGAGAGTTTTTTTTTTTTTTTTTTTGTCGCCCGAGAGCCATCACTACACAAACGAAAAACACATTGCACTGACATTTTAGATTATTTCCTGTTTGGTGTACTTCACTGGTGATGGCGAACCATGTCGTGTTGGTGTTAACAAGTGTTCCTTTGGTTTGAGCGCTTCACTCTCTCCCTTCATTTTGCCGTTGTGTCCAGTGTTACCACCTCTGACCGAACTTCAAGGGCTAAAATACAGGAGTGTGCCAACGTTTTAGTACATTCCAATGGAGACATCTATACTGTAACTGCACTGTAACGTTGTATTATTGTCTTTGTTGACTGATGTGTTAAAAAAAAAAAAAAAAGTACTGTAGGTGTCCGGCTTTCTACAAGCTATTGATTGATGTCAAACTATTGCCTTCTTTTGCGATTTTTAAAAAGGTTAAGACGGACAATAACAAGTTGATCTAGTTCAACATTCCTGCCTTTCATTCCTCAGTAGCTATCTGTCAGTGTGCTGTAGTGTCGCTACTAATCAGGAAAAACATCCACTGTGGTCGAGCTGATGTGCAACTTTTCCAGAGGCCATTCTTTTCTTTCTTTCATTCATTCATTCATTCAAAAACTACAAACTGCAAACTGATACTGCTATTTAACATGATGCAATCTGTATGTATGGTGAATTATTTTGTTAATAAAGGTAATGTTTATATTGTTACAGAAAAGTCTTTATTTTGAAAATCTCAATTTGAGACATTTGATGTTTACAAAAGCTGCTCAGGAAAAAAAAAAAAAAACACTTCCCTGACTGATGTGACATCAGTTAAAAATAACCTAAAAAAATCAGCACGCTCAGTAAACAGAAGTTGTTTCCCTGGAAACAAATAAAAACAACTCTTCCAAAAGATAATATAAATAAAGCCACATCTGGCATCTTTCAGGGGTACATGTGAAAGAGCAGGAGCCCACGGCCATGTGCCCGCCTCTCTCTCTGTGCAGTTCCAGAAATATCCATGTTGAATCATGGTCCATCATGTCCCTCTGGGCCCAGGTGTGCTGGTCCAGCTGCTGCAGGCTGGTGGTGGTGTGGGGGGGGGTTACCTGGGTGTCAGGGTGCTGGTGTCCCACTGAGCAGCGTGGACATCTGCTGATCAGACACCGTCTCCTGCTGAGTCACAGCCGTGGCCTGACAGAGGTAGGCAGCCAGGATGTGTTTGCACTGCAACAGAACAACACAGACACTGATTCATGACGTGACCACAGGCACCACAGTGATTAATGAGACGGATATGAAGCTCTAATGACACCGACACCGCAGTCATTTAAATTCAAAGAACTGGTGTAAACACCATGGAAAGAAGAAACCGTTTGGTTCTGACCTGCTGGAAGTTTTCCATTGAGTAATTTTTCAATCTGAGATTATTTGTCTCAAAGCAACTTCCATGAGTAACTCCAATTTTTTAATTAAATTATGGACATGGGATTACAAATATGAAAAGTAAAGAACACATGATTAACAGGGTCACGAGTGTGTGTTTGTGTGATGAATGAGAAGCCAAGGCCGGTAGCTGGTGTGTGTGTGTTGAATGAGAAGTAGCCCTGCTGCTGCTGCTGCTGTTGTGTATTTATATGCATGTGTCACTAAACACATTCCTCTCATCATTATCAATATGAACGTGTTAATCATTGACTTGTTTTCTCCCTCAGTCTCGGGCCTTGTTCTATGCATTATAAATGAGGTTTCCTCTGCACCGGCGCCTGCGGATCAGCGTTTTTACATAAACAACAAGACGAGGGACAAAGGTACAGACGTTTGTTTACTAGTGTCTCCTGTCGGCTGTGTTTATGAGCTCATGGCTGCCTGCTGTTGGCCGGGGGAGCGTCTTTGTCCGTTATCAGCTGCAGCGTGGACCTGGTCCGGTCTTATCCACTCGTGTTGGACTCTGCAGAGCCTCTGGACGATCGCAGCGGCTCCAGCTGCACTGCAGACAGGCTGCATGGTCAAACTCAAGAGTCTCTTGAGTGCTGCGTAGTTTTTACTTAGAGATCAGAGAGTTATAATAAAATCTGATCCACCATTAAGCTTCCAAACATGTAACAGCACAAAATAAACTTTAAAATCTATTAAAGTGGCTATTTACGTGTCAGGAGAGTTTGATGAATTAAATACTCGTCTTTTTTTGTCTTTACTGTGCTTTCGTGGGGAATGATGATATCAGTGGTGCTGATTGGCTCTCTGAGAGTCTCCTGGCTCTGCTGCTGCTGCTGCTCTTGTTTCTCACACTGATTTTAGCAGCATCCTCCAGGGAGAACTAGTCTCTCTGCTGCTCTGCTGCTGAGGTCGTTTGCTCGCAGATATGTAGCGAAAAACAGCCAGCCGGGGTGGACACGCCCCCCTCGCTGACCTGACAGATATACAACCAGACCGCAATACATCTGCTGCACACATTTCGACGTGTGCTGCTTGGTCTCGCTTTTTTCCTGGGCGAAAGGTTTCTCCAGGACAAACGCCCGACCCACAAGACACCGACTGTGGGGCAGATTTCACCTACATGTGCAAAATATGTGTGTTTTTGACTATGTGTATGGTCAAGTATTTTTTTTTTAATTCTTTTATTACCACTGCAGATGTGATAGGTGAGTTTAAACAAATCTCAGAAACCACAATCTAAAACATAGATGTAGAGACATGTAAGTAGAGAGTAAGAATAATCTGACCGGGCATTTGATGTATGAGATGTATGTGGCACCAAACACAGACTGAGGCTCCATTTTCAACTCAAAATGAGCGTCACAGTGTGTGTGTTTGTGTGTGTGTGACTCACCAGCAGGCCTTCATTCTTGCGGAGCACGGTGTGAGCAAAGGCTGGACACGGGCAATAGTGACAGGACACAAAGCAAGTGTACAAACGTCCGGAGCCTCCCATTACCTGCAACAGATTCATGCAAAGTACATTCAAATATTTGGCGACGTATACAACGACAACCTGGAGACGAGCATCAGTTGTTTCTCCATAAGGGAGGAGGTTTACCAAACCAAACACAATCGCTAGGCTCAGGCTGTGTGTAGTAGTTGCCAGCTGCAGCTGTGGAGCCGTGGAGAGACAAGTGGAAGTGTGGAAAGACATAAAGGAAAAACTCAACTCTGTACTACATCACAGAAGTCCAACAACGTGCAGAGCAGTAAACGCACATGGTGGACACATTTCCTCTTTATCATGAATCTAAAAATGACTGACACTGACATTATAGAGCAGCGGTGTCAAACTCATTTTAGTTCACGGGCCACAAACAGCTCAATTTGATCTCAAGTGGGCCGGACCAGTAAAATAATAGCATAATAACTTCTAAATAAAAATGTTTCAGTAGGATTAAGATGTTTACAGTTAATGAACTATCCTTTTACAAAACATATTATGAACAACCTGAAATTTCTTGATAAAAAACATTTGCGGTTTCAACAATTCTATGCCTCTTCTGTCTTCTGCACTGCCCGTCCCAAAAAAAAAGTCACCGCTTGAATTTAACTAAGTTAAAGCGAGTGAGTGATATATTTGTGTTAATATAAGTCTTAAATAGTTATATCTTCCGACAGCAATCACTTACATAGAGTGTTTGGACTGAAACACGGGTCTCTCAGTCCCTCTGCTCTGCTCTGAGCCGAGGAGAAAACATTTATCGTATCCTACAGTTTTTATCCAATGAGGAGAGAGAACGGCATGCAGGGCTGTGTGTGCAGCCAAGGAACGCCGTGAATGTGGTGACGTAGCGACGAGGACTGTTATGGTGCGTTCAAGGAAACTCGTATTTTTCCGACCGTGAAGTGGTACCAGTTCGATCTGGTACGAGTTCACCGGTCGGAAGTTACGAGTGGCCGTTATAGTGACTTTCACCGGTAAAACAGGTCGGAAAAACACGAGTGGGTTGCCTGGAACGCTACAAAGTCGTAAGTTGTGACTTGAAGCTGTAATTTACGATTTCAAAAGCCTACCTGGAACGCAGCATTAGCGAAAACGACCGGATCACTTACTTCTGCTTTAATAGGTAAGAGCCTCTCATTGGATAATTACTGCATGGATGATTGTGTTTCGGATGGCAACAACTTATTTAACCCTAACTGATGTAGTCTCATTTCTTAAAAAACCACGTCAGAAGACACATCCTGTGGTCGTGGAGAAGATGTTAATCTGTTTCAGAAGGGTCAAATTATTGGCATCAAGCAAATAAAATATCTAAGGAGATTGCTGAGACTATTAAAATTGGGTTAAGAGCTGTCCAGCGCATTATTAAAAACTGAAAGGATAGTGGGGAACCATCATCTTCAAGGAAGAAATGTGGTCCAATGTGACAACAGAGTCTAGACCTTAAAGGGATAGTTAAACATTTTGGAAAATTGGCCCATTGCCATAATCCCTATCTCATAGTGTGGTGAATGTGCAGCTCACAACTTGTCCACCAGAGCGTTTTGGAGTTGTTGGATTGCGTATTTGATGAGTTTGATGAGGGGAAACCAAGAAATTACATTGGCCTCCGTAGCGTAGCTCTGAGCAGCTCGCGGCTCTGCTCCGCCGTTCTAAAAATAGCTTGCACCGACAATTAAAGAAAACAAATTTACTCCTAAAACTATAGGGATTATGGCATTGGGGCAATTTGCCAAAATGTTGAACTATCCCTTTAACCCAAATGAGAATCTTTGAAAAATGAATGCAACTCTGGACGGAAATAAATGTTGTGACATTGCAGAAGCTTATCGAAACGATGCCACAGCAAATGTGTGCCATAATCAAAGCTAAAGGCGGTCCAACAAAATATTAGTGTGTGTGGCTTTTTTTTGGACGGGAAGTGTGTGTAATTTTCACACTTCTTCCTGAGGGCCGGATTGGACCCTCTGCGGGCCAGTTTTGGACACCCCTGTTACAGAGTATTCAGCAATGTTACATTCTCCCTAAGAGTTTGAATGAGTTTGTCCTTAAATCACACCAGAGAAGACAAGATCAGCGATGATGTCATCTGGAGACGAGCCCTGCAGCTGCTTCATGCGTGAAGTCAAACAAACTGTTCACACATTAGGACACCAGTCACGGTATTTTACCAACTGATACTTCCCAGTGTCAATACAGCTTCAGTGTCTCCACACCAGCAGCTACTGTGACCATCTCTTGGACACTGACTTACCTCCGTTCTTTGGACTCTTTGGCTTTTTTAAATGTCTCATAAAAGTAACAGATCAGTGGTTGAGTTGAAGGTGAGGCTGCATCAACCTCATCATTTCAGATTACTTATTTGGTAGGAGACGAGATTGACGCGATGCATTTTTAAACAACCTGCGATGTTGTGTGATGTCTAATGGCCTTGGCTGACAGCCCCTCCTGCTGCTCACTCCGGCTATAGACAGTGATTTAAGTTTCGTCCTCATGCACATGACACATGAGGACATTAAGTCAGTGGATTAGCTTGACACCTCACAAAAACTAATGCTCCCAGTCCCCACCATGGCAGAGCAGGCTCCATTACTCTCCACAGCCTCGATAAATTACCTCTCTCTGTGACCTACTAAAGTAAAAACACCTCATTTGTTCATTGCGACACTTCATTATAAAAAAAAGGCACCAGAGACAATTACATGGACTTAAAACACCTTGGTAAAGATGAATAAAGCATCATACATAGCAGCAACGGGGACAAAAGCAGGGAAACTGTGAGGACGGAGCCAGGGACCTCTAGGGTTTCTAAAGCGCCAAGTTTATTGAAAACCAGCTCACACTGGGGTCTTTTTTGTTGTCTGCTGGCATCGTAGATTATGTGGCTCTGCTGCAGTTCACGCTGCTGCTGCAAAGCTGGCAGCTAATGTCATCAACAGACACACACACACACACACACACACACACACACACACACAGACTGTAGGCTTCCAGTGCCTGGAGAGGATCCAGATTTCCAACAAACACTATATACATCAAGATCTGCCATTCAGTTATCTGCAGAGGGAGCAGTGAGAGTTAAAGCCTCACCAAAGCTCTGGCTGGAAACACCAGCTCTCTGGGGAACAGTCGTCGGGAAGCCATTATGAGCCAGAGGGACGTGAGCTTGGACAGCCCTCTGTCCACTGGTTTCACACCACAAACAGGGCTACAGGGAAATTTAAAGTTCTGGGAATACCCTGAGATACCCCGCCCCTGTATCTGAACTGATTGGACACATTAAGTCTCTGGCTGTTTATTTAATTCGAGAACTGCCGGCCTTTGAGTGTGAAAACGCTTTTGTCCATTCCTCACAGAGTTTGTTCTCCATCCCAGTTGGGAGAACGGCTTGATGACTCACACTGTGCTAGGAGAAACGATCAAATAAACTGGAGGGAGGGCGTCTTTAGCTGCCACAGAAACTCACATCAGTGCTGCATCAACATCTCATCATCAGCTCCTTTCACCACCTCACACCTCACAGACGGCCAACGGTATCTGATCGGACAAATCAAACTAAACAAATCAAAAGATCATGCTCCTGTCCGATACTTTTTCTTCCCTCTGGATCATGGACAAAATTATTTCAGTATTTATGTCAGAAAATGTTGAAAAAAGTAGTAAGAACATTTTTTTTTGTTACATTAACAGTCCAAAAACCAAAGCTGAACTGACCCCCCCCCCCCAGAAAATCCACACATCTCATGAAGCCGTACCAATAAATATTTATTTATTGTTAGTATTTAGTGTCGTTTAGTTTAGTATTCAGTTTAGTTAGTATTTAGATTTGATTATTCTGAATCAATTTATATTATAAGATTTCTGCTAGTATTCTGTCTATTATTTGTTTCCGGTTTGCCTGTCCACCTGCTGGCTCATACCAACACCCCTTGCTTTTTCTTTTAGTTTTTACTATGTTTTTATTTGAACTTGTATTATAAGTATTTTAAACTATTTATTGCACCCCGCACTTTCTTTCTTTCTTTCTCTTCTCTTGGATATGTTTGCCTTTGTTACTGTTTTAGTCTATGTTATGTACTGTGTATATATATGTATTGCATGTACAAGGCAGCTGTTACAACTCCCTTGCCCAAGACAAATTTCCCCTTGTGGGACAAATAAAGTTCATTTGATTTGATTGATTTGATTTGAGTTTAGGTTCTTTCTTGTTTGTGTTTTTGTTTCATTTAGGCACGTTAGGGGCAGCTAAGAATATATTGTATGTAGGGTTACGGTAAGGGACCAGCATGCACCTGGTGGTGCATGGTTTTTTACCGTCGAAGAGGCACAATGGAATTTTCTTTGTTCTTTGCTTGCTCGTTTTCTGGTTAAAAAAAAAAAAACATGTTTTTTTCCCCATCCCAGACACCACAACCCATGGTGCAGCAGTGGCCCTTTTTTATGATTTTTATGATTTGAAACTTTGCTTTGTTTGGACAAACGGCTGCTACAGTCAGCAAACTACTTAATCAGCAAATCATTTCAGCACTACTGTCCTCAACAGCAACCCTCGTTGTTGATGTTCTGTTGAGCAAAGGGACTCAGTGCTGCCACCCACAGTGTTCATGCTCATACAGCTGAGTTTCATTACAGATGTGAATACACTAACTACCTCTAACTCCCCACGGGCTCTGGTACACCATCTCCACTGAAAAGGTCACAGAGCGTTACGAAGGAGATAAGGTGAAAAAGCAGTGAAATGCCAAGATCTCATGAGTTATTCATTCCTTTGGAGGAAAGACGAGTCCAAACAACCACAGCAACGTGAGAAAGTCGTCCGTGTTCCATGGAAACTGTATATTAACAGGAAATGATGAAAATTGTGGAATTTATTAATTTATCTATTTCACCATCTCCCCAGCGTCAGAGCACCTCTTCCAGTGAACTCCACTCTCCATAAGGTCGAAGAATATAGTTCATTTCCAAACACGAGTCTCATCAACTTCCTGAAAGCATTAATGAAATCTAATTTTTAATGCTCTATTTTATGATCTAATGAAAGAAAACTGCTCTCCCATCGTCTTCCTGCCTTACTGGAAATTTGTGAAGACGCTCGACCAGCGGATGTCGACTTGCGGAGGGGTTTATTTTCCTCAAACTGTCGTCACTGAGAGGACGCTCTTTTTACTCTAACTGTAAGTGCTGTCACGCTGCCCACGTTATGTCTGCACTGAGCGAGAAGGAACAGCCCTCCAACCAGAAATATCACAACTCAATCTTTGGTCCACACACAGAGAAGAGTTTAAGCCTCCTTTGCTTAAACTTACACTGCTTAAAAATGACCTACAACCTAAATCTTTTATCCTCATCTATGTTCTGTTTAAAGTTTTCTCAAATAGTTTTTGCCAGCTGCCCACTGAAGCACTTACTGTCGAATTTAAGTTAAGAGAGGCAGAGTCCGGTGTAATCTAAATATTTGTGCCACGTCTTTGAGACACACTTTGAACAGACTCTGGATAAACTGAAGTCTCGCACAATCTATCCCTGACTGTCAAAACATTAAACACTGCCTGATCATGGGAACTCAATCTTCACGATGCATGACACACAGAAAGAGAAATACTTTGTGATTATTAATGTGCTGTTCATGTGCTAAAACCTCCCCGTGAAGGCGTGTGATTTACTGCATGATGTAATGCTACTGTTCTCAAAAGAGACGCCTGCAACTGCAGACTGACGACAAATAACTGTCATATTCAGCTTGGACAAATCTGTGTAGCTGGTGATATTAAAAAATGTATGTTATACATGTTGTATGTTATTAAAAGTTTGTAAGCCAAGTGTATAAGGCCAAATGATCTGTAATAAACAATGCTGTGAAAAAGTATTTGCCGCCTTATGGATTTCTTACTTCTTTGCATATTTGTCACACTTAAATGTTGAAGATTATCAAACAAATTTTAATATTAGACAAAGTAATTGCCCCCCTTGTTAAATTATGAACTAACTGTGAAAGCTGAGTTCAATTTCACTGTCCACAGCCTGGCCTGATGAGCTGCAATTTCTTGATTCAACAGGTCTGGCGGTGATAAGGCCTGGGTGTGGACAGTGAAATTGAAATGTTGGTTTATCATAGTTAGTTCATGAATAAACAAGTGGGGCAATTACTTTTTCACACAGGGCCAGGTAGGTTTTTTTCCTCTTAAAAATTTAAATCATTTAAAAACTGCATTTTATGTTTACTTGGGTTATCTTTGTCTAATATTAAAATTTGTTTGATTTCATTTAAGTGTGGCAAATATGGGAAAAAGTAAGAAATCCGGAAGGGGGCAAATACTTTTTCACAGCACTGTAAGTCATGCAGAACACCTGATAGACTAGATGCACAAATGCACTGGATGGACAATGAACTACCGCGGGGCTTCCTTATGTATAGTTTGACATTTTGGGTAATGTGCTTATTGATTTTCTTGCTTAGAGTTTGATGAGAAAATCAATCCCACTCAGCCAGTTAAGACTTAAGACTGTAAACAAGGTGAATCAGCTCAGTTTGGCCGTCTAATGGTAACAAGAACCAACAATACTTCTAAATACCACAACTTTATCTGTGCAAAATCCAAGTACTTATGTGAAACAACAATTCACTGGGACCTGTTGCCAAACAAACCACCTTGCAGTCGTGTCCTTCTGCCAACCGGCCAGGCTACAGGAAACATCTTCCCTTCCTGAGTTAGTGGTGAATAATGGCCAGAAGTGTTCCAGGGAATCACCTTTCACCTTTTGTATGAGAAATGTCACCACCTCATTATCTTGTCCCACTAGACATTCGTGTTAAACTCAATGATAATTTGTGTATGGATTCTTGAGTTATTGCCAAAACTGTTTCTGGAGGTCACCATTACCTTGACCTTTAACTTTGACCATTAAAATCTAATCAGTTCCTCGAGCCCAAATGGAAATCTGTTGCCAAATTGGAAGCGACGGTCTTGAGCAGTTCCTGCAGATATTGTGCTCAGGAGAGTGGGACAGATGGACGTGCTGATGGACAACAGGAAATCATAACGCCTTAAGTCCTTGGCTCGAACTAGCACAGAGGAGTCACTTTGACCGACCCAGAAATAGTCCAGTTGATAACCCATCATAAAACATTACACTTGAGTTTTTAAAACAAATAAAACAAATAAGATAATAATGAGTTAGTACGGTGGCAGGTGAACTCATTTTTGTTCTAAATTAAACTAACTTTGTTGTTTGCCTGTATCTGTTGACATGTGTTGATGGATCTGTGATAGATCCAATGACCCTGCAGAGGTAAGCAGTTTAGCTAATGGATGCATTGACACTTGGCATTTTCTTCAAATAAAAGAGTAGAAAGTACTAAATCTAAAAAAGACCGTATGACCTTATGAGTCTCTTCTATTGAACTACAATTGTTCTCAGGAAAACATATAAAAAAAGCATTTCCCAGAAGTGAAGAGAAAATATACTATTCATGTCCAATACATTCTGGGTGACCACAAATGTCAAACAGTCTGACACGAAATGAGGTGAAACGATGAAGGCACCATGACAGAGCTGAAAGTGTCCAAACACAGTCTTTATTTAGCTGCATTGTATTTTACAGCTCCTTTCATAAAAGTGGTTTTGCAGGGCGCTGAAAGCGTTTACAGGAAATTTGGGTCACAATGACCACAGCCTCCGTGGCCTTGTTCTCCCACCACAAATAAATCTACATCCGATGGAGGTTAACTTCTGACTTTGAGAACAGCATCAGTTTACATAGTATGGAAGAATGGCATTTACTTTACGTAACTTGTAATTACTGGACACTGGTGTGTCTGTGTGGGAGCCATGCTAGGACTTTAAACTGGATGGACCACAGGATAAAAAAAAAAGGTCCAAAAGTCTGACTCCACTTTCCCACAATAGTTTTTTTTCACACCTTTAAACACACAGTCCTACAAATATTGTTGCCAGAATGTGTCACATCAGCTTTTGTCGTGTTGTTGGAAAGGTTTTGAAAATGAAGTTTGAAAATCAGGCTTTTACGATGTAATTTTGACTGAGAAGGGGCTTTAAAGTTGGATGACTGCTGAGAGTTCACAGGGAAGAATGCAGCTGATTTGCAGGATGTAAATTGTGCAAGACTACTGATTTTAGTGCTGACAGAGACACATAACGCACCTGGAAAGCTTTGCGTCCACTGGGAGATGAGAAACTGGTGACCGAGCGCTGGTCGACCAGGTCCAACGCCTGCAACGCACAAGGCCCGAAGACAAACTTCAGACTGAAAGACATGGGGAAGAAAATGTGAGAACACATTTTGTACTTTTGCACTCAGGTCATTAAAAGGAAATGTACTGTCAGAGCCTCTGCTGAACTGTCTTGTAACTGGTGATACAAAAAACACCAACTGTGCCTAAATCCTCAGACAGTCATGAATCCAGAGTGGAGATTTTTAGTTTTAGAATAACACCACCAAAACATGATATTTAAAATTCATGCTTTATATGGAAAAAATGCATTAAAAGTTATTGTGTAGCTTTTGTTATATTATCTAAATGCAAACATCAACATCAACAAAAAACACTTTTATCCTCCTCCTCTGAAGCTGAAAAAAGACTGAGGCATACAAAATATTACTGAGAGTATAGGAAAATAAAGTAAAGCACCATTAATGACAATTATATTGATACTCAATGCAAACTGTGATTCCGGAAAAATATCTGCTAATGTAAGACAAAAGCCTGAATCAATTAGTTTGTTAGTTTGTAATTACATTTTGTTTACGATCGGTTTGTGGACATTTTCCTATAACTGGGAGATGATGAATATAAAAATGGATGATGATGCCTGCTCGTGAATTACCAGAATGTCTGGTGAAGAGCCCCGACATCAGAGTCGGCCTGACAAACAGGCAGGATGTGGCCAGGTTGACCCAGACAGGGAAGACCACTTCACTCCCATTAACTGTGACCATTATGCTGGGAAATGTTGCAGCGGAGACAAAGAGCAGCAGCAGCAGCATCATAGCACTGTGTCTCAGTGCTACGTCATCTGGCAAATCCAGACTGTAAAAAAAAAATGCTTCCCTTGTGTTCCTCAGTGTGGTTTCTAAAACTTCACACCCACTCATTCACTTTAGCCATGTGCAAACATTTTTCTTTTTAACTCAGATCGTAACTCAGACAGGCAAAAATGACACATTTGTGGATTGTGTCATAACATAAGCCAAAAATATTTGAGCTTGACTGCAAGTTACTGTCACTGGTGGCAGGTTTGCAAATAAATATCTGTGATGGAAGTTAATAGGAAATGGGAATGAAAAAATGGACACTTACGCCATAAGCAGATCATCAGAAACTGCAAAAAAGAAAAAGAAAATGTAAATGTGCATTCAACATATTTAAAAATTACATTTTAATTTTTCCATCTTCTGCAGACAAAGTAGAGTGAACAATATGACAGAATAACCAAACACCATCTGCTTCAGACAACCATGGTAGTTGTTGCTTTTGTATTTAATCATATATACTAAAATGCATGCTATTGCTGATACTGATAAATACTAAAGAAAACACTGTTGTCTCACGCTAGAGGCTGAGGACAAAAGCGTGGGCTCTGTATGCAGGCAAGAAAAGTCGAGATGGCCTCTGGGTCTAAGTGCCTAAGTGGCTCTGTGTCAAGAATCCAAACCCTCAGTTTTGTTAAATCCCTCAACATTGCTCCAGCAGTACACACATTAAAGCAGTTCCTCTGTCCCTGAAGCCAAATTTAAAAATAGGAATGTATTTTTTTTTTTCAGTTTGGCCTTTAAAAAATTTGCCATGTACAGATAACAAAACCACTGATTAATGGTAATAAAAGTCTGTGGTGGGTTATCAAGAAAAATTGGGGTTTAGGACTTGACCTGAGGCGATCCTTGGTGGACAATAACAACAGAATTTTATTGTGGCTTTTCTGTGCCGTAATATTTCCATTTAAGGCTCTGCCACAAAAACTGATGATCGGGGACAACGGCACTGTCACTGACTATAATGTTAGCCTATCTGTTCATTTGAGATGTTGGTACATTATGTGAGATATATCACTCATTTATGATGAACATGTTGATAATATAACGGTGAATCTTATTTTTTATTCATGGTAACGGTGGGTCAGATTTACTTGATTGTCCCAGAGAGTCATTCCAGTCAACAGTGTGTATAATAGGCCTTTTTGACAGCCCAGGTGGTGCTCAGGTAATCAAGTCTATGAAGGTTCAAATATGACAAGTAATTAAGCCTGGACTTTGCATGTTTTTTGTTACTGTAATTTATAATTCCTTTTCTTTATTATATCGCTGCTCCGATTTATGTTGAATTAAAATGCCTAATCCTTCACGCCTTATCTGGTACTGTTTGGTGTTGTTTTGCTTTCCCTCATGAATCCCTTAAATGTTTTTGCACGTTTATACTACACTTAATTTGTCACCTGTATTATTATCCTCATTGAGAGGTCGTATCTTTTAATTTCTCAATAAAAGAAAGGAAGAAAGGAAAAGTCTGTGAAGGTTGAATTTAATTCAGCTGCCTTTGTTTCTGGGTCACTCACTGCTCACTGGGACCCTTGAGCAGATTGTTGCCTTTATAATAACACCGAGCTCTTCCAACTATGGCAGGTCAAAATACCTGCTGGGAATAAGCCCTGACTTCTTTACAGGTGTCTTCACGTGAACAATGTTGTAACAGCGCCATCTAGAGCCTCATTACTGAAACACACCCGAGTAGAAACAAACTATGCTAAATGCTACGTTACTTCTTTTGTCACTTTTTGCATAGAAACAAAAGCTGTGTGTTTTTTTTAACGGAGAAGTGAAGTTGAAGGTTGAATTCCTGGTAAAGTTAAAGTTACTATGTCAAGTTTCCTCCTAAAGACAAGTAAGTTTGCCTCGTTTTGATAAATCCAACTGTTAGCTGGTGATGCTAACTTAACTGTTTAAACATTAAAACCCGTCCAGGGCCCAATGGTCTCTTTTATCTGCCCTCAACCATCCCGGCCTTACTCTGAGATGATTCCTGGTACGATTTCTGGATATCTCGAAAAAGTTGTTCAGCCACCGCAGGTAAAAATGAGGACATTTCTCTGTCCGGATGTCATCGACTTCTCTTCACTCTTCACTCGATACTGGTGCTGCGTTCGAGAAACCTCGGAACTCTGAATCTCCCGAGTTGAAAAATTCCTAGTTCCGACTTCAAAGCGTTCAAAGAGACGCACCCATGGATGTATTATTACGCCAGAATAACCAAAAACATGGCGGACCTATTTTCTCCGACTTTGTCAAGTGGGAGCTCCGACTTAAGACGGCGTTATTGCACTTTTTCAAGTAGGAGGTCGGAAAAATCCGAGTTCCGATTTGTCTCGAACGCAGCACTCGACTAGTTTTGATTTCCGACCAAAATATTACAACTTCCGGTTCGTGGGGTTTTGTTGTTTTCCCTCCAAAATAAAAGTCCACTGGAAAGTTGTGGGACTTTTATTTTGGAGAATAACACCACCAAAATAAAAGTCCCACTGGAAAGTTGGGAGACCTTGTAGTTTTGTGAGGTGATGGGATTTTACTAAATAGTGGCCAAAGCAAAGATTGCATACGTAAAAATGTGTTTTAGATGAAGCTATGAGTGCTAAGTTGGTAACTATAGCCTCTCTTATCCATGAAATAGTCTCATCTGGCTACAGACCACAAGATAAATGACAGAGATTTGTATTTGAATGCCCTACAAGGCATCACTCACTGACTTTCATGACTAGTTCATGGTTTAATTTAATTTAGCTCAATTAAAAAAACAGTGCCAAGGCCTGTACTATCTCTGGTATAAAAGACGAGCATGAATGGAAAAAGCCCAGGGGTATGTAGTATTTAGCCAATGAGGTAGCACACACAACAGGCCATTTACAAAGTAGACATGTTGCAGAAGTACAAGACACAGGCTGAATTTCAATCCGATCCCTTAAAGACTCACTGACTTAGAGGCGCCATCACATGAACTGGATGAGTGTGTGAGGGGCACAGTGAGGGCTGTCCCATTGTCAAGTAGTGTCACTTAGTGGGCCCATAAAGCCCCCTAATAAGTCAGCATCAACGCTGAATTTGTGTTAAGAAAATAACCAACAGTTCATAGCGTTGTGGGGTCAAATACAGGGAATGCCATTGGAACTGTAAATAAACAAATGCAGACAGAAAGAGGGCTTCCAGGCACAACTGTTTTGAGTTTATCCCTCAGACACCTTGTGAACGGTAAATTATCAGTCCAAGACCAGCCAGTGTCGACAACATTGTGTAGCCAAGTTAACATGAAAGAGGTAAAAGGTGCTGTCCCGTTCCTATTATAGCATCTGGAGCCCCTTCAGACTCTCACACTCAGTCACTTACAGCTGGCGTCAGTTTAGTCAGTGAGGGTTCAGGACTCGAGTCTTTAGGGTGCGGGATGGACTCGGGCCATAATGTTAAGAGTAACATTTGTGCAATTACTGCTCTGAGAAGCCAAAACCAGAACCCTACCATGGCAAGCTTGGACTGATATGTAGTTTGACAAGCTGTGTCTGCTGTCCTTTGCTATTCATTAGCCAGTGCAATGGTGTGGACACAGCAAACTATCATTAAATCAGTTTAAAAAAATAAAAATAAAGCCATTATATACCTCAGCAACCACTAACACTTTGCATTGTTGTTGGAAAGCTAACCCGAAACAGAGGGATGCAGTGCATGATAGTTATTAAAAATATGAGACACCTATAAAGGACATACACGTTTTTCAGTGGTGGACAACTGATCCACTTTATTTGATTGGTCTGAACTCTCGTAATAGCCTACTAAGAGACATTGTGCGATACAAACATTGCATTTCAACATCATAGGATACACGGGTTTTCAAGTCTCAATTTCAAAAAGACAAAAAAGTCACCACTGTGTGTTTGATAGAGAGCTGAAAAGGTGCTCTAATTCTTTTTCGGCTTCATGTCGGATTTCTTTAAGATTCAAGTTTGTAAACTTTCTTTTGTCATTGCCTTTGTAAACACATAACATCCCATCTAAACAGGATGAATAACAAAGATGTTGAAAATGACAAAATAAAAATCTGAACATGTGCTATGACAAATGATTCAAAATCAAGGAAAGAAAACAAAATATCAAGTTTAGAGCAGAATGGATTAGTTGACTGAGCAAAGTGAAAGTGGAAAAAGCCAAAATATGGTATTTTTTCACATATTTCAAAAAGACTAGCGAAGGAACGTTACTGCCATTTATGATGTTGACCAAGTATAATTCATATTCTAACCTTTATAAACCTGTTGATTGACACAATGAAAGCAGAGATTAAGTGGTCACGGTCTTGAATCACCGTGATAGCAAACTCCAAAACATTTAACGGTACCATACACTTAAAAACTGTAACTGTGATGCAAGTGTCACACTACAAACTTATGTACCAGCTACAAGAAAAGACAGGAAGTCAAAAACATCCAGATTTCTGTGAGTGGTGGGAAAAAAGTTAAAGCACATCTGAGTATACTCCTGTGCTGGAGGTTGAATAAGTTACACAGCAGGTAGTATGCTTTTTGTTGTCAAAAGCTAGAAAGCAAAAAATAAAAAGTGCAACAATGGTGCAGACCATTCTTTATGTTTGGTTAGTTTTGTCTTCTTGTGTAATGGAAAGACAATTTACAGAGTTCAGATTTTTGTCAGGACAGTATCAAAAAAAGGGACTACAGAAACAAATACAAACATCAAACACCAACGTATATCTCTGAGAAAATTACTTAAAGCTGCCTTCTTTCTCAAGTCACGCGGCATGGCAAAACTGTCAAAAAAAAAAAAGTTCCTGACATACATTTTTTTTTTTACCATGACAACATTGCAGAGCAGATCATTCTGGACAGGCTGGAAACTGCAGAGAGAGACAGCAACATGTGTCACACCATGGTCAGCTCTATTTAAAAAGAAAAAAATATATATTGGCTCACTTTCATTATTCAGACTGGGTCCAGGAGTAGTCATAAGTTTATCTTTTCTGGCAAAATTAAGCTTATATCAGACTTTTCACCTTTCTGCTATGACACCAGTGTTCTCAACTTTTGAAGACATTTCTCTTGTCTAGAACCGGGTGAGAAGTTACATCTACCATCTGATAATTACAATCCATACATCATCTCCACGGCGTGGTGAAGACAGGCATCAGATATCAAAGATGTTTGAAATGTTAGTCTGTGTTTTGTGTTGTCCACAAATGTCCACGATGTTCAGCCTCTGGTGGTGCTTGATGGATGGCGCACAGGGTAGCATAGTCTCTGTGCTCCACTCATTGTCAAGTACGAACCACAGGTCTGGTCTCTCTTAGCGTCGCTATGGTAAAAATATTTAAATGGGCGTCAGGTGACGTGGGGGTGGAGATGGACTGGGAGAGACCAACTGTGATATTAGAGATTATGCCCCTACTCTTCCCATTTAAAGTGGATCAATTTAAAAGCGACATTAAAATAAGAAATAATCAAGGTAGGAAAAACACTGCAAAAGGTTACTCTATTTACATACAATGATTTTCTCAAAGACAAAGTATATCTTTACAGAAATCAAACAAAATTCAGAAATAATCTCTTATGTTGTTTCTTTTTACATATCAAGTTCTTCATCCTTACTATAGCTCATGTCATCCCCTCAGCCGAGTTTTGTCTATCTCCCCGACAGGCTGGGTGAGTGCTTCCGGACCAAAAAGCAAGTCTTGTTCCGGATAGCCCTGCCTGTCACAGGCTGCTGCTTGTACTCTTAGGCAACAGCCAGGGGGCGCCAAAGCACCAAAAATAAAAATGACACCACCCCATCTACTTGTCACACTTGCTAGTGAGCAAGGCTAGTTCCGGGAGAGCAGGGGTGAACAGACACGCCTCAGTGCAGGCGTCTCTCGTGGTTACCGGAGCTGCAGGAAGCAGGGCTCAGTCGTCGCTGTCGGACAGGGTCTCGTATTGCTCGGACAGTAGAGACTGCCACACGCGCTGCTGGCCCACTGGGGCTCCGGCTGAGGGTGGCTGCTGCTGCTGCTGCTGCTGCTGCTGCTGCTGTTGCTGTTGTTGTTGTTGTTGTTGTTGCTGTTGCTGCTGCTGCTGCTGCTGCTGCTGCTGCTGGCTCTGTATGGAGGGGGAGGCTATGGAGGTTGGTGGCGTGCTGCTTAGTATGCGCATGGTCAGTGGGTTGTATGGGAACTGCATGGAACCTGGAGGAAGAAGAAGTGGAGAAAAGTGAATAATAAAGACTGAACTGCACACGAGCTAAGTGACAGACAGATGTTGCAGACACTAGTGGGGTTTCCATCCATCCACCCATTCTTATTCGCATTTTCAAAATTTGCAAAAGATGGAAACACCAGAAATTCGAAAAAAGGCAGAAAATTTGCACACACAAAAAAAATAAGTTACGCTTGGAGGGGGTGGATTTGTCAGCGTATCTATAAAAGGAAAATGCAACTTTTTGCTATGGAAACAGGTTTTGCGAATAAACGATGACTGACGCCGTTCACACTGCAGTATACAGTATACACGTTTCCCAGAATGCAGCGGCATATACAGCTGCAAAACAGGCAAAAAGCTGTTTTATTTCCCGCTGTAGCGCTGTTGTTATTACGTCACTTTATTAAGTTTTTATATTTTTTTAATGCGAGAAAATAAATATTTAGATCCCCAATGTGCGGTTAGTTTATCCAAATGACGGCTGTTTAGAAGTTTGCGGGGAGAAAGTGATCGCTAATGAATTTACTCGCAGGTCTTCACCCAATAATCACGAAACAATAACGAATGGAAACAGGCATAAATTTGCATTTTCTTTTTGCGCATTTTCACAAAATTCGCTCAAAAATGTCGATACATTTGGATGGAAACCTGACTACTGACAGCAGAGCTTCGACAGCTCACCTGTGGATGAGGGTCGATCATCCCAGCTCCATTGTGGCTGGGCTTGGGCTTGTCTGTGATAATCTCCCTCAGAGTGGACGGAGGACACTGAGGAGGGGCGCTCCCCTCCAGCGTAGGCCTGACCCAGGTTAGGTGACTTGGATTTACGGCTGTTGGCTTTGCCCTGCTTCTGCTTCCCTGTAGATACAAAATAGATGAAATCAGCAACACGTTAAACACAGCATCTTTTTCTGAATATTTGTAATACTGGGGGTGCGACTGGTAACGTACCCATACTGGGTGAAGGGTTTGCCTCCTGGCGGGCGTCACCGCCTCCGCCAGGTGTGTTGTTACACGGATCCTCCTGTCTTTCCTCCAAGTTGCCCATCAATGCCTTGCGGATGATGTCCTCCAGGCCCAGGTTGCTGGCTGGATCACTGAAGGAGTGATTCCTGGGGTTGATGTTGCCTACAAACAAAAGACAAAACAAAACAGTGAGGAAAGAGACATCATCAAAGAGTGAAGAGTGTGTCTGAGCCAGTGTCACTGCTACTTACCGGAGCTGGTAACAGCAGGCAAGTTGAAAATCTCTGTGCCTGGTTGTGCATTTCCTGCAAGAAAACGATAAGCTGTTGAAAAACACCAAATATCTGACAAGCAATTGGATATAGAAACGATACAGCAAGCCATATTATCCTAGTATCACATGCTTATTGAGCTTGGAAGTCGTGTATGCACAGATATTAACAGAGTTTGTTTCAACATCTGATACAGGCATGTTAATTAGAAGGAATAGGGTAAGAGAAGACCCACTTACCAACATCAGAATCACCGACACCAGAGCTGGAGTTCAACTTACGAAAGATCTCCTGCTTCTTGTTTTGCACCATTTGCGAGGTGTTCTCCAGCTTGGTGAAGAAGGAAGGCAGATAGCTGCCACTCCCTGGGGACCTGGAGTCATTCCTTGGACCAAATAAGGGGCAAAGAGTCAAAATGCAAATGAGGAAACGGGGTCAACAGGCCCTCAGTAGGAGTTTTAATCCCACTGGGCTTTCAAACAGCTGCTAACACGGGAGCAGCACTCAGTACTGACTGGTACCCTTGCTAGAAATCAGTTTACAAGCTGTCAGGGTGCCAGCTGCAAACTAATCTGGTGTACTGGTAATTTGACATTCACAACATATACGACATGTAAGAGCCGCACAAAAAAAAAATCCCTTCCCTCTCTCGTTGACATTTCATAATAATCCATCTACTATTGTACATGGATACTATTGACCTTTAAAGAGTGCCAGCACAATAAAGATTCAGATATCAAGTCTGATTCTGAATCTATTTCTAGCTGAATTGAGAGATGTACTGGCCTGTTGGGCCGACAGCTACAAACTATCACATTTCTGAATTGTGCAGAACCAGCACCTGATCTCTGAGTTGTCAGCCTCTCGTCTCTGGGGTGGAGGCCTGCTGGTCTCTTGTTTGTCCATGCTTTGATAGCTCTGTGGAGGAGAGATGGGCTCGTAGTTCTCCATCGGCCTGCCTCCTCGCTCAGGAGACTTACCAGGTCTGGAGTGGAAAGGAATGATGAGACTCCTGTTAGACACATGATGCATAATAAAACAGACACACTTTCATTATATGAGGATGTTAAAGCAGAAGTAAGCGATCCGGTCGTTTTGGCTAACTTCCTGTCAGCGGATGGAGTTAGCAGTCCCCGCCCTCGTCCCTACGTCACCACATTCACGCGCATCCCTTGGCTGCACACACAGAGAGGACCGCCCCTTTATGCCGTTCTCTCTCCTCATTGGATAAAGGTTGTAGGATACAAGGAAAGTTTTCTCCTCGGCTTACAGCAGAGCAGAGTGACTGACAGACCCGTGTTTCAGACCAAACACTCTATATAAGTGATTGCTGTCGGAAGATGTAAGTATTTAAGACTTATATTAACACAAACAAATCTAGGGGAAACCGACACGTAACATGACTTTGAGTCCCCTCGCTCCTCCCATCCCCAAGAAGGTAGCATTTTCTTACTTCTTACAAAAAGAAAAGCTAAGACCACCCTGATCTTGCCTATAGTCAAACAAAAGAAAACAAAAGACAGGGATCTACCCTAAGTCCTAACAGAAAACAGGAGAAAAATGCCCAAACAAAAAGAGCTTCTCATATATATAGTAAACTGTCTGGTCCGCGTACCTGGCCCTGGGCTTGTCCGGGGCGTTCTCTGGGGAAACCCGACTGGAGGGTCTCTGGTGGTGCAGGGCCTGGACCTGGTTCTCAGGACTGTAGCGACTGGGTCCCTTGGCTCGACCGGAAGAGGACACGGGCGGCACCACGCTCTGGAATGTGGCAGAAGCTGAAGAGGAGACCGGCGGGGGCTCCTGATTCCTGGCAAAGTCCTGGGTTATGATATGCTGCGTGACAGAACCACAGAACCGGGCGATTAAGTCCGACGGGGCGGATCAAGTTTGATATTTACTTCATTACCGTTTCATATTCTGCCAACACATCTTACCGAAATGTGGTCTGCCAAGGTCATGACCCGGTGAGTCTTGGGGACCTGAGAGTAGCCGTCTCCCTGGGAGGGCGGGGGCTGCGGCGGCTCCGCTGACTGTCGGTAACGACTCACATCGTAGGCCCGCATGCCAGCTGGTGAAGTTTGAGCAGGGACAGAGTGTTTTTGTTTTGGAACAACAGTCAAGGGGGTGATGAGATGGGGAGGAGCCGATATGCTGTTTGGCAACAGAAACTGATCTACATCTGCGAGCAGGTGACAGGAATAACTTCAAGTGGAGTCTGGTGACGAGACTGGTACAGAGGAATGGTGTCTGACAGTCTCATGTGAAAAGGTCAGTCAGGGCAGGTTTACTCCACTAGCGGCTAAATTTAGCATCCACAGCCACATTTGTTCAATCATTTTAATATTGGACGTCATCTTTGACATTAAGGACATAAACTTTGAGTGAACTGCAACATTTAGGCTCCGACTGCTTAGATTTCACATGCTCATACCTGCTGCCTGTTGTTGCCCATCTTCTGGTTTGTCCTGTTGGTGTTGGACTGGGGAACTAGCAGGACTGATGACCTCAATGGCTCCTGCACCGGTGTTGTCGTATCGATTAGATGACACTGCAGCACAAGCATGAACAAAGAGTTGTTACTGTCGAACACAGGCCACAATGTAAAGGTTCAATCAGGTCATTAAATGCGGCGCTTTAATAAAAAGGTTTAAAGAGACCCCGAGGAGTTTGCTTTTGGTTATAAAGAGTCTCATATTAATGTGGATGAATCTACGTAACCCACTTGTTAATGGGTCCATTTTCGATAAATATATTGTTTTGTCTTTATAGTTATCTTGATATTATTATTTAGTGGTCGACTCGCCCAGCATTTCCTAGTTTCAGTTTCCCGGACGCTGCCCGGCGGGTCATGGGAATAACGCCACCGGATCACCGTTTATGGTCGGAACTACGACGGTATCTGATTGTCTTCGAACCCCCGACTTTCATTCTTGATTAATGAAAACATTCTTGACAAATGTTTTCGCTTTTGTCCGTCTTGTGCCGGTCCAAGAATTTCACCGTGCGTGCGGAGGCTCATGAGAAGTAGTAGTTTGAAAACATTTTGCTTTCCGAAACTCCTCGTAGTCCCTTTATGTGCTAATCCATAAAGGTAATTGATGTCACAGTGCACTGAGCAATGTAAATAAGGTTCAGCTATCTCCTAAGCCATGTGTGTGCAACACACTTACAGCTGCTAGAGGAGTCAGAGCTCT
This sequence comes from Trachurus trachurus, assembly GCF_905171665.1. Taxonomy (NCBI): domain Eukaryota; kingdom Metazoa; phylum Chordata; class Actinopteri; order Carangiformes; family Carangidae; genus Trachurus; species Trachurus trachurus. The sequence continues at coordinate 10,727,448 of NC_139903.1, read as the reverse complement.
GAGACCCTCGCTCTCGTGAGTCTTTGTCAGAGGCTATCTGCCGCGTGATGATGACATCGATGAAGCTCGCGGCCGTGATAGTCGTCTTTCCATGGGTCCGAAGCTCCTCTTCGATGCGGGACTTTGAGGTTTGAGGTCCTTTATCCTTAGGGCCCTCGGAGTAAGCTGGATGGGGCTTACCCCCTGGCAGAGACATGGCGCCATATGGTGACTGCATGGATCGTCTCTCCGCCTCCTGTTGCTGCTGCTGCTCCGAGATGCTGGCTCTTTGTCGGGCTGCAGCCGACGAAGACATCTCACTGTCCCGGTTGCTCTCCTTCACCTTGACATCCATCTGCGGGGCTGAGGCTGCGGCGTCCACCAGTGCGGCCAGAGCATCAGCAGCGGTGCCGTAGCGAGAGCCGCTTTGTACTGATTGTGTCGTTGCTGCTGAATGCTGGGGCCTGATGTGGGAAGAAAGAAATGACGAGTTTATACACATTTCCATAAAAGGATGAGTCTGTTTTAAGACGTGTGGTCTGTCAGTGTCATGATAGGAAGTCCACTAATCAGACTAACACGGAGTTAGAATAGGTTTAATCTTACATTACGGAGGTGATGACACTCTTGCCCTGGAAAATACTTGGCCGCTGTTGAACCACTACATCCTGTGTCCTGAGCGAAGGAGAGGGCGAGTGAAGATAACCTCGACTCCCTGGCCGGCCTGGCTGCTCCAGTACACCTAACACACACACACACACACACACACATCAAACATTGTAAAACTGTTTCAAAAATAAAGTATCCAAGAGCATGACGTCCTGTATGAAAAGAAGATTAAAATAGTCAACTGGAATTTCACTTTTCACATCTTTTTTTATTTTTTTTTACACAGTAGCAAAAAAACTAACCTCCACGCATGTACTCGTTAGTTCGCTCCCTCTCCCGCTCGCGCTCCCGCTCTCGTTCTCGCATTTCCCGCTCCCGCTCTCGCTCCCGTTCCCTCTCCCTCTCTCGCTGCTCCCGTTCCCTCTCCTTTTCCCTCTCTTTCTCCTGCTGCTCTCGGTCCCGCTCCCTCTCCCGTTCCCTCTCAGCACTGGCTGCGGCGGCGGCGGCAAGATGGGCAGGGTGACCTGAGGAGAGAGATGACAAACAACACAGACAGAGGAATTAGACACACGAACAGTCACACAGTCTCAGCCGGATGGATCAGAGCTCTGCCGACAAGTTCTGGATCAATCAAAGCACAGTCACTGTAATAATTTGTGATGACCTGAAGAAGACCCATAGGTGGTCGAAACGTTGTTGTTTATTAAAAAAATGTCATAATCAAACATTTTTTCTTTTTCTTTCACTGTAATAATTTGTCCCAGGAATATTTACACCATGAGACAACAGGGTTCTGCTATGCTGGTTATTTTATGATTATTTTAATCTTATTATTTTTCCTTTTATTATTATGAATGCAAATCTTTTATGCCTTTAAGTTTTTTTTAAGGTTAATTTGAGTCAACATATAGTAGTGTTAAGTTTCTGACAGAGAACGTGTTACAGAGTTTCAGCTGCAGACACAGAAAAGTCAAACATCAATTCATTTCACATTTCAATCTCGGATTTCTTTGCCCCTAAAAAAAAATAAATCTGGAGCACTTCTTTTCTTCTTTCTCCTGAAAACAAAACAAAACACAATCGCAGTACAACAAGTCAGCTTGGGGTGAAATCCTTCAGTCCTCCAGCGCGACTGCGATAGGTTCAGATTCATCTTGATTTGTGACTGGAGACCGGCAGAACTGACCTTTGACACCTCAGGCCAGTGCAGGGCTGCACCCTTACAGAGGTGTTGAGGGAACATGGGAGATCGTGGCAAGGTAGATAAGGGAACACTGGGTGTAGGGATAGGGAGGGGTGGGGTCCTCACCTGGCGACATGGAGGTTGGGTTGAAAGCCCTAGGAGGGAAAGGGGGCTGAGCTCCGGGGAGGTAGGCGATGCGTTCCAAAGTGGGAGTACCTGTTCCCCCAGGGTGAGGCAACAGGATAGTTGGAGGCATCTGGGCTAGATCAATAATCCCTTTTACAGACAGAAGCAAAGGGCCAGCGGTGAACAACAAGAACCGATCCATCAATTTCTGAATGTACGAACACCGTATACAACTTAGCGGTAACCCATCACCTTCCTCTGTTAGTGCTCCCAAATACAAGATTGATCAGTAAAAAAAGCAACAGGGCTGCAAGGATGAGTGGAATAGTGGTCAACTTTTAAGAGGCAAACCACTCAGCAAAAAAAGGGAGATTTTGGATGACCCATGATAATACCCACTTGGTAGAATAGAAATTAGCCGAATCAGTTGCAGCCCTAATAATGTCAAGAGCAAATCAGCAAAATTTTGTCTAGGTCATTTGCTTCTGGGCGTCTGGAAAAGGTAGCCACTACTTCACAAACACACACACACACATACACACAATCAGCACACGACAGCCCCTCCCCCCTGCTCAAGGCCTCTCTCCTCCTGCTGCCGGACGTGGCTGGCAGGTGAGAGAGGGTTTAGCGGGTGGAGGCCCCCCGTACCTCGTGTTCCAGCTGCGTAAGGGATAGCGACAGGCTGTTCCCGAGGCGACAGCCCCCGGACCATGTCGGGCCGAGGAATGACTTGCATCTGCTGCGAGGTGATATAATCGTTGAGGATGGTCTGCCGTGTGTTCTCCATGGTGTACATCTGGTAGGTGTTGTGGTAGTTGTTTGGGGACGGCTGCCTGGAGAACATGAACGACGCTGTAACAGAGGGAACGGGAAGAGGGGGAAAAAAACAAAATATGAACAGAAGGCTCACAGATACTGATCGCGCGTGCTGACGTCAATGGCTGTAAGAGATCCTCGACATGTAATGCCTATGAATTAGAGAGGCCTGAACTGCTTTCGTCAGTTTGCGCAGAATGGAGGCCATTATTATTCTGTTTGAGTTAAAGGGCGTTTACAGTCGTAATCAATGTTTACCTCAGATATCAGGTCACCTACGATCAGTTCATTTCATACCATCCATGCTCCCAACTGCAGCGTGTGGAACGTTTTTATTCGTTTTTGTTCAAGAATCTATTGTTTTTTCAATGCTCATTAATTATGGGCTCCGGACTCATTCTAAAATTCACTTTACAATTAAAAGGGATAGTTCAACATAATTGGCCCATTGCCATAATCCCTATAGTCTTAGCAGTAGGTTCGTTACCTTTAATTGTCTGTGCAAGCTGTTTTTAGAACGGCGGAGCAGAGCCACGAGCTGCTCAGAGCTACGCTACGGAGGCTCATGGGATTTCTTGGTTTCCCTCATCAAATACACAATCCAACAACTCCAAAACGCTCTGGTGGACAAGTTGTGACCTGCACATTCACCAAGAAATCCCATGAGCCTCTGTAGCGTAGCTCTGAGCAGCTTGCAGCTCTGCTCCGCCGTTCTAAAAACAGCTTGCACAGACAATTAAAGGTAACGAACCTACTGCTATGAGTATGGGGATTATGGCAATGGGCCAATTTGCCAAAATGTTTAACTATCCCTTTTATTGTAAAGCGAATTTTAAAATTAGTCCGGAGCCCATTGAAAAAACAATAGATTCTTGAACAAAAACGAATATAAACGTCCACACGTTGCAGTTGGGAGTATGGATGGTATGAAATGAACTGATCATAGGTGACCTGATATCTGAGGTAAACATTGATTAAGACTGTAAATGCCCTTTGAGGTGGAAAGTGGAGAGAGGGTTTTAAAAAACACAGTACCAGGATCCAGCACTCGGTGGAAGGCCATGGTCGGGTCGAGATGTGGAGGCAGGTGGTGGCGATACACTTCCCCGGCAACAACGGGCCTGTGGTGGGGGTCGAAGGGGCTGTGAGATGCGACGGGATCACCGCCCGACACCGGGGACTTGGCTGGGACGTTGTCCCTCTGCGTCGGGGTCATGGCACTCTTTCTCTCATGTGCGGCAGATTTTGCAGAGCTCATTCCACCTTTGTAGGAGAGAGAGGAACCAACATGCGTCTTTCAATTAATTAAACCATGACGCAACATAATCTCATGAGTGCGTTTGTGACCAGTGACCAAAATCAGGAATAAAATTTCACCCAATGACCTCAGTCGTGTGTACACATTACATATTACTCCTAATAAGCTTATTCTGTCCAAGACGATGACCTGGCTTAGCGAGATAACTGTCTAATTTAATTTTGTCTAACAGCATAATTGCCGTCGTTATAGTGTTAGATAAGTAATGAATGGCTGAGAACCTCAAGTTCACATTTTGTAAATAAAATGATTATGGGATGTACCCTCTGGAGCCCGTCCCAGCATTGGCGATCCTCTGGACACAGGATTGGTGCTGTAGTTGACAGGGGTCCTGCGAGCATTGGCGTCCTCATACATGCCCGGGCTAAGCTGGGATTTGTTGGCCTCCTGGTGTGTGGAGCGCAGGACAGAGGTGGTGGAGTTGACCACAGACGTGTGGCGTACTGCCTTGCTCTCCTCGTATTTGGCTCGCTCCATGGCCTCGAGCTGGGGCAGGCCGTGAGGAAGCTTCGAGGGACTGGTGATCAGGGACTTGACATTGTGCTTGATGGTCGGCTGGTTGAGAGAGTGCATCTGGTAAAAGGAGGGGAGCGACAGGTCAGTCATTACGTCATCAACATGAGTGTTTACAACCACTATGTACATTAGTGTTTAGTGAAATGATTTAAAGGGATAGTTCAACATTTTGGCAAATTGGTCCATTGCCATAATCCCTATAGTCTTAGAAGTAGCTTCGTTACCTTTAATTGTTGGTGCAATTTATTTTTTGAACGGCGGAGCAGAGCCGTGAGCTGCTCAGAGCTACGCTCCGTAGGCTAATGGGATTTCTTGGTTTCCCTCATCAAACTCATCAAATACACAATCCAACAACTCCAAAACACTCTGGTGGACAAGTTGTGACCTGCACATTCACCACACTATGAGATAATAACAAAACGTTACCAGACAGAGTTGTTTTAGAGGTAAATGCAGAGACTGCTTGCTGAAAAAAATGCCCCCGATGGGAACGTGCATCAGCTGTTTTGCATGAATTTACCTCTGAAACAACTCTGTCTTGTAACGTTCCGTTACTATCTCATAGTGTGGTAAATGTGCAGGTCACAACTTGTCCACCAGAGCGTTTTGGAGTTGTTGGATTGTGTATTTGATGAGTTTGATGGGGGAAACCAAGAAATCCCATGAGCCTCTGTAGCGTAGCTCTGAACAGCTCGCAGCTCTGCTCCGCCGTTCTAAAAATAGCTTGCACCGACAAATAAAGGTAACGAACCTACTGCTATGACTATTGGGATTATGGCAATGGGCCAATTTGTCAAAATGTTGAACTATCCCTTTAAGCGAAAACAAACAACTATAAAAGCCAGTTATGTCTACAGAATGAAGTTGTAAACGCTGTGCACAGAAAAGTTAACACTCATACTGTCTCACCTGAGATATGGCGCCCTCCATAACCCTCCTGTCTGACATCTCAGGGGTCTTGCAGATGTCCTGGCCAGACTGGTCTTGCCGGGGGATTTCATGAATGGAGCGTCCCATCTCCTTGATGGTGTTCACTCCCTCGTAGGGCTTGCCTTTGCCAATACCTCCTTCAAAGGACCGGATCGGTGGGCTCTCTCGCTTGATCTGTTTTCCATATTTCATGGCGTCTTCATAAGTCTCTGCAGCTGTTCTGGGTGTTCCTGAAGACATTCGGAAAGTATTTCAGCTTTTCTCCTTACCTGCTAGCATTTTTTTAAGTAAAAGAAATGCGGTGGGATTTTAAGTCTGTTACCTTGCAAGATGGATCCAGTCATCATCGGCCTTTCCTTAGAATCTCCATGGATAGTGTCTCTAGGCAGCGCTCGGCTTATTAACCCTAGGAAACAAATGAACACCATCATCCAAATGATACAAAACAAACAAACAAACCAGTACATTAACTGAATACTCATTTACATGCAAGCCGTACCCTCAAACGGAGCTCCTTCCCTGCCGGGGTGTCCCCTGCCCATAGATCCCTCCATCATATCATAAGAGCGTTTCATCTCATGGCCTGTCCTGGGGCTGCGGGTGTTTTCCCTGGGGTTCTTGATAGCTTTTGGACAAAAAAAAAAAAGTATGATCTTGTTTGTGTACTTGGTAGAGAAATACACAGAAATTTGTTTTATCAATAAATAAAGAATTTACCATCAAAGGAGAGGATGTGACCCTTCTTGCCTTCATAGATGACATGACCTTGGCCTTGTCCCCTGGCCTTGTCTGGCATGCTCAGGTCCTCTGTGGCCAGCTTTGTGATTGTGCCCTTCAGGAGGTCAGCTGCAATGCTGGACTGGGGCAGCGCAGGTGTGCCCTGTTTTACAAAAGAGCGTAACGCAACACAGAGAGAACATGTACACAGTTAAACAAATAACCACTGAAAAGGTCCACTTTCCTATCTGTTAATCATACATTCACAGTTTCACATATCCCTCGAAAACATACGAATTAACAGACAAAAAACATGTAACATTACCTGAGTGATTGATCCTCTGTAAGCCAGACCCTCGCCCACCTTTCCTGGGTTGCTCCTGCCATCCTGTATCGCTGGAACTGCAGCACCTGAAGAGTTTAAACAGCAGGAATAGAGGGTTAGGTTTTGTATCTGGTGTCATCTGGTGGAGCAAATGTTTAGGTTGATGGTGAATGACCTGCACTCTTATAGCACTAAAATAAAGGTTTATTCTGAGAAACAGTTGCGCAGCCTAATCTTTGTACATTTTTAGAGGCAATGACTTTCATAGTCATGTGATTTGCACAAAAAAAGATAGTGGAAGATATTAAGTGACCAAGAGAAGACGGTCAGGAAAACTCATACCACGACAGTTACTGATTTACAGGACCACCACAGTGCGGGTCAGCAGAGTGTGGTATAGTGAGAACGCCAAAGACAGATAGTGTGTAGGAAGTTCAGGTCAACAACGGGGCAATTTCTTAAGCATGTTAATCTGAAGTAGTTCCTCACATTGTGTCTGCGCTGCCCCAAAAGGTCAAAGAGACATTTTTAATCATCAACCTTTTTCTCAGGGTCAACGTGTCTTAAAGCTTATCTGAAGTAGTTTCATCATCATTCAACAATAAGTGGCAATGCAAAGGAGCAGCTATGTTTTCAGCAGTAGTGTGGACAACAGGAACCTTATTACCAACACAGACTATTATTTGAGTTTAAATATGACTTTTATATCAGTGCTCTGCCTATTAATTCATTATTATCTAATGAAAAAACAAAATAGCATATAGTAATGTGACTGTCCTACCAGGTTTGCTTGGATCCTGCTGTCGAGGCAGACCCAGAGAGATCGAGCCCACGCTGCTCTTGGTCCCCTCTGGCCCATAGACCGCATGGGGGGGCAGGTATGTGCCAGGAGTTCCCTAGAAAAGCAGAGACAAAGAACAAAATATAAGGTCAGGTGACTTGTTTATGGAAAAGGGGGAAAAAAAAAGTGGTTTCAAGTGACGATAATGTTGCAGTTATTCATTTATAAACTGTCAATAAACAAATCCGAAACACATTTCCTGACCAATACAGCTTTTATAACAGTCTGGTGACCCTGGATATACTCGTGTTGACTGTTACCAAGTGGTCACACAGTAAACAAACACCACGGCAAACAGGACACAGGGCATCTGATAACCCTGCTCATGTAATTACTGTCGAAAAAGTATTACACAGCTCTCCCTTGATTCCTTGCAAGCGCACATTTGTCTCATGGCCTGAAATCCTTCCTATCAAGTCCAATGTAATAAAACTAACTGATAAACACTCAAAATTACTTGAAATCTGTGATGAGAGACCGAACAGTTATATAAAACTATTCTCAATTCGATTCTGATCACATTTCTGAGAGAATAACTTACAAATAACCCTTCATGCTGTGTACATTGCATACATTTTACAGTTTTTGCTGTGTCACGGTGTCTGTTGTGTACAAAGATTTCACCATCAAAACCACAAGCATTCACTTAAAGCTAGAGCTCACATAAAATGAAAGCCTATGGAAATATATTTTGATGTGATGATACTGGTTTGTATCGAATCCCGTCCTCCTCCGGTGTCCTACCTGGGAGATGGAGCCTCCTTGGATGAAGGAAGGTTTGTCCGTGGGCTTGGTGGTTGGAATGAGTGGAGGAGGAGAGGGAATGTTGGGAGGTCGACTGGGTCTGCTGAACGTCACCCGGACTCCATCTGGCATACTCCCGACCAGCTGGTTGGAGGCAGGGTGGAGCACTGGTGGGAATATTAAAAAGGACGTTAAAAAAAAAAACCCAACTAAAAGTCAGATAACTGATAACCAGCCTACATTTGGGCATTAAACACTTACATAAACAAAGAAATCAAAAACTAGCAGTTCTCATCGTAACCTAGACTGGTCCTCGAAATGTTTTCTGACTTCCAGACAGCCCAGCTCGAATCCACCCAACATGTGCGTCCCATTAAACTTAATTTCCCATCAAAGACTGCATGATAAAATATTCTGCCTGATTCTGACGGACTGCAGTGAGACTGGAGTGAGTATTGAAGACCTCCAGTTAACAGTCTGGTCCCTTTAGCCTAAGGTAACCTTGGCCCATCCCTGCATTCTGCTTTACAGTCTCCTGGGAAAGCTGAGTAGACTAAATGGATCACAACAGACAAACACATACAAACAGACTGGGAGTGACCTCCCTGCAGGGAGTGCGCCTCTTGCTCTGCACTCTACAAAATCAAAAATGCAAATGTCTGCATTAGAGCTCCACCAGCAGGCACGGACGTCATCATCCTGATGGCTTGTACAGGGGCAGATAAGAAAACAAGCCACTATGACGAATTTATAAATCTCTGTTGCAGGGAGAGACTGTGTCAGCCATTAACATTCATGCTACAGTTCACCATCACGGACAACAACCTCATTTGTTAGGACATGAGAAATATTTTCCCCAAATGACAAACACGACAAACTACTGCAGTCCAGCTTTAGTTTAAGTCCAAATGCCTTTTCCACATCAACAGCAGTAGACATTTTCACACATTTGATGAACAGTAGGACTTTGCTTTCTGCAGAAGCAAGCATTTACTGCTGTCCTCCATCCATCATTGTGTAAATGAATGCAAGTCTGTGAAATGCTGAGAAACTAATTTTTGCCACTAAGATCAACATCAAACATCTTTAAACCTACCCCTCCAATACATTACTTTACTCTTTCATCACTGTGTATAGCAGCTTTTAATTTGTGTCAATCGCAGTTATTGGCTTTATTATGGAAATTAACTGACAATTCAAAAACACAATTAAAACTCTAGTGAACACACTGTAAATGATGATGAAAGTGCACAAGGTGATGTTAGATGCACCACAGAGATAAAACCAACAGTGGAGGATCGCAGCAGATTATTGCAGTTGAAAACACAAAGATATTATGAGTAATGCCACATCTACAATCACAGTTTTCTGTCTGATAAATGCAACAGTGATAGAAATGGTGTTTATGGATGGTATAATTACTGTGATACAAGATAATATGCTTCATGTGTTGAAATGAAATGTGTTAGTGATGATCATTTCTCAAAAAAAAAACTCTCATTTGTATAAAACAGGCTCAGGTATTTCTCTTTTTTAAGGCTGCAGTGACTGCATTTATATGTGTAAGTGTCTTTTCTGTGGTCGTCAGAGTCACGGAAATGTTATAAACTCTTTTCAAACAAGGTAATGTTGTTCTGAACAAAAAATAAAAATAAAACAAGTTTCGAAGGCAACTATTGACTGCCAGTGATTCACAAACCACCTCATCTTCTCAAATGCAGCACAAGAGCCAAGCTTTAGGGTCAAAGTTGTATGTACTATAACAGTTTTCTCTGTGCACTGGTAGGCAGACCCACTTTATCTGATTCATGCACTTGCGTAGTTGCTGCAGTTTAAAAAAAAAAACATCAACCTGGTTTAGTATGTGAACCAGAATCAGCTGGCTCATGCTCCTTCGACCTCTTCTGTACTGTCACACATGTACAAGCACATTTCACAATGTGTGGGGATTCATGTTCTGCATGGCATAAAGCCCATAACAACAGATATCCATAACACTACCTATAAAGTGTTAAGCATCAACAAACCCCCCAAAAAAGACCCACCATTCATTCAAAGTGCTTAGCTCCTATTCAGCAGTTCACCACATGACCATCGAACCATCCACCTTACATGTAAATAAGAGACGACTACACAAAACTGTAAGAATAAACCTACTAAAAAAAAAAAAAAAAAAGTGTATAATTTAACTTTCCAGTTCAATATTCATCAAGATAAACTTTGGCAGAGTTTTCAAACTGCACATCTTATGTCAGCTAAACACTGAGTAAATACATACTGCACATAGTATAACCTCAATGTGGCGTACATAGACCTTTGGACAAGAGAAAATTCAACCCAACTTATCTAATGCACAACAGCTAAATATCGACAACAGCATTTCCGCTACAATTAAGGATTAAAGATAATTGAGATATTGAGACATAGCCATCGAGAGAGTAAAAAAAAGAGATAACAAAATATGTCAGACTGAAAAATAAGAGTGATGAGAACTACATAGTGATCTGCTGCCGACAGTCAACGAAATGCCTCCACTGTCAAACACAAAAGACTCAAATGAGTCAGGTGACGCTAATTTATTTATATCAGCAGAGGAAGGGGGAGAGGGGGGGCAAGAAGGGAGGGAAGGGGGAGGAGGAGGTGAAGATGTGTGCTTTTACCTGGTGGCACACTGTAGCGGGAGGCACTGGGGGCGTTGGGGTCAGGCTGGGGCGAGGCCTTGCTCAGCTCCCTGGGAGAGAGTCTGTAGGGAGAGCCTGGCCGACCAGAGAGGGCCTCCTGGTCCAGAGCCAGCTTCATTTCATAAGGCATGTAGGATAAGAGCTTACCTGCAGTACACAGGCATAAGGACAAAGGGAAGACAGCCACTATTAAAAAACAAGAACTCAATGCCAGTTGAGAGCGTTGAGTCGACCTAGAATCGATGGACAGGCCATCTACAGCTATAACACCGCCCGCTGGACACACACACACCCACTGAAACCTATATGAAAATCTTGGTGCCAAAGCTCAGCAGCTTACACACAGCTGCTCTACTCCTCACAGCACTCCAGATAAAAAGGTGCTAAAAGCTTTACAAATAAATAAGTAAGTAAATTGAAAAAAAATCAAGCCATAATGCAGTCGGGCCTAGTGATGTTACCGCTCTCCCATCGAAAAAGCTAAGTGGTTGAAATCTATCTGAATGCACAGAAGCAGCAAATGTCCTATGCTGACATGCACGCAGACCGAAAAGCACCACAGTCCCTCGCTCTTCTTCCACAGGCAGAATCAGGAGGCGCACCATTAGACACACTTACGATTACAGTTGGCATCGAATGTAAAACGGGGTCAGCTAACTTTTGTCTCGGCTCAGGTCACACTACGACAGACCAGATCACCTTCAAACTTTTTTTTTTTTTTTTTGAAACTGCACAAAAATGAATGGGGCCTTAAAAAAAAAGCATTAGCTATAAATAGTCCACAGCTAGCAGCAACAGGGACAGAGGCTGAAGGAGCGATGAGCAGGGAAGAGGAGGACAGATGAGGACAGAATAAGGGTAGAGTTTTGCTCTCTTACCGTCTCTGTCGAGCACGGTGGGGCTGCGGGTGTTGAAATGGGGTCTGCGCTCCAGATCTCCCTGATCCTGCCTCTGCTTCTCCTCCTGGTGCGCCGACTCGTGCGCCGCCTTGATCTGGTGTTGCAACATGGCAAAACCACTGATGGCAACACCGCCAGGGCCAAAGGGACCAGGCACCTAGATGAGTTAAAACGGCAGATATAAACCAGGTGAAGCCATGTGAAGCACTGACCAAATTAATTGTGTGCATATGATGAAACATTAGCGTTCAAAGGATATAAATCACATCTGATCAACAAAAAAATAGGACAATATACATCTCACATTTAAATAAAGTCTTGGGTAAATGATGCAGATTTACAATTACCCACAAAAGTGAATGGTTTCTTTTCATCTACCTGCCTCCATAGCAGCCTAAACTGATTAAGGTGAAACTGTGACTGACCATGGATGGGATGGCAGCTGCCCTCTGTTGAAGCTGCTGGATGTTGAGCTGGGCTTTGGGTGAAGACACCAGCACCGAGCCCGGAGGGTTGAGCAATGACGGCTTATCCATGGAGAATATTCTGCAGATAGACAAAGCAAAAAAAAAAAAATCAGTATCATCAGTATCAGTAACAATGATGTCCTTTTGTAATAAACTGCAATGTATTCACACGTCATAAGATCATGAAGATAGTGTTGATGTAAAAACATACCTCTGTCTTTCAGGCTCCGCTTCCACATCCTCATCAGCACTGCAGGTGGCGCTGGAGTCATTATCTGAATGGAGATCCCTCTGCATTTCGCCATGATCTCCCTTCTCTCCTTTCTCCTTGATCTCAGGCTCCATTTTAACCTGAACCTCTCCGCTTTTCATGTCCACATCCTGAGGCTCGGTTTTGGGATGTATCGAGCCCGGATAGGGCAGCATCTTGGCCTTCTCCTCCTGAGATCCGGTCTCGCTCTCTGGGCTTTTCTCTTCCTTGACGCACAGCTCCCCGTACGAGGGCTCTTGGGCCTTGCCGTTGTTGTTTTGCCCTTTGTCCTGGTCGGAGCACTGAGCATCTCCGGCGGCACCGTCTGACCTCTTGCCGTCACCGGACTTTGAGGAATCGGCCTGAGAGGGCGAGGGGGCGCTCTCTGTATCAGAGCTGTTGTCACCACCTGGAGAAGCATGATGAGATGAGTTAACAACTTGTTGCAAATTCATTAAACCAAGTGTCACTAACGGTGCTTTTAGGGCCAATTGTGTTGTCATTTTTATTTGTATGCAGTAAACTACTTTGATGATGTGTATCACTAAAGTGAAATAAGTGAATTAAATGATGAATAACTGGAGAGACCACAAAATTGAAAAGATGATACACAGGTAACAATCCAAATCCCCAAAATATGGAAACCATCACATAAACATCCGCTGCAGATGGTGTACAACCCTGGAGAGTCTACAGCAGCTCTCTGAGACCGACTAATGACTGCTCATCTAAAACAAAATAATACACAAGACTGTAAACTCATTCTGAAACAAAGTTACCTTCACTTCATCTTTATGCCTCACACATCTCTTTCCCATCTGAAATGTGTCCCCGTTTGCTTCAGCACACACACAATTATCATTTCCTACTGCATCCAATAAACGAATGAGTTTCTTTCATTTAACGATCTGTTGCATATTTGATTGTGCTAAGACCAAAGATGCATTTAAACTAAACAGAAAGTCATAAAAAACATGAATTCCTCTCTCAAATATCACGGACCATTAAGGTAAAAACTGTGAATAACAGTTTGCCTCTGCTGGTTTGATTAATGTCCACCGCTGCAGTTGTTGCTATGATGATCCAGATGCTATGTCTATATCTATGCATATGCAATAAAATTTGCAGATGCATTAAATGTATCAAACCTAAATCGGGAAAGCAGCATTACAAACATCCAAATCCAAATGACAACCATCACAGTGCTTACTTAGACAGAGCTTTAGTAATACCTCTTGTGGCTCTATGAATGACTGTATAATGTGAGATGTGCACACTGCAGGTCATCAAGGCCTCTACAGAGCGGTTTGGGTTTCCGTGAGACAAGGAGAAAGTCAAATAAACATGACAAAAAACCTTGTGACCTCCCGTTGTCGCCACTGCTATCTTTTGAGGTTTTCTATGTGCAACACATATTTAATCACTTTTTTTTTCTCTTCTTCTTTTTTTTTTTTTTTAAATAACAAGATGTTGATTTTCACGCCAGCAATATTCTGGGTCGGTGATCTACTTTACTAAACATAGCATGGTGTCTTTTTCAAAGCAGGCTGCCCTCACCATACTGTGCCAGCAAAGATAAGGGCGTCTGAAAGAGAGGGAGGTGGGTAGTAGACACACAGGCTTTCTGGATCAAACAAGAGGACCAGCACTTTGTGTTCAAAGAGCAGGCCTTCTTGAGTCTTCAAAGCCAAGAACCGTTATGCAACAGGCACCCATGTAGTCAGAATTAGTTCATATCTTTTATCTCTTCCTCTCTCCCCCCTTTGCTTTTTTTCCATTTGATCCTTTCCCTCCCCCTCTCTCATTAAAACTACAGTCAGACGGGAGCAGGCACATTGCTATCAACTCAAATGAAATCCTTACATGACAATTCAGAGGGCGTTTTGGATCAGGCGTAGCTGCTTTGCACTGTACCACCACATTCTTTCTCTCCTTGTTCTTTACTTAGTACCTGCTAATATCAGGCACAAAGTCTCACTCACAGGCAAGGACAAAAAAAAAAAACTGGATGGAAAAACCTATCAGCCTGCTGTGTGTCCTTCACGCAGGTTGCCCTGGGACGTGTAACCTCAGATTAAAAGGAAGAAAAGTCCAAAACAAAGTGTGTGAACGCCATGTGTGTGTGTGTAACGATGAGCTCATGTTTTCTATCATCCATCTCTCTAACCTTCACTGTCTTCTGCGTTGTCCTCATCATCATCGGGTGATGCTGTGGCGAGACCTTCGCCTTGAGACCTATCAGCACGGGCCCGACGTGTATCCTGGGAAACACACAAAGCAGCGTTGTGCGTTCATACGTTATAGTTAGAGCGGCTCGATGACAGGCCCCGTGGCAGAAAGCGGGGGATAACAAATAGCCTACCTGCTTGTGCTGCTGGAGCAGGTTGTCCAGGTTGTGACGTCTCTTGTAATTGAAATAGAAGTTCTTGCACTGCGCCTCGCTTTTGGTGCCCACCATCTTGGCAATGGCGGTCCAGTTTCGCCCGTGCTCAACTAGCCCTGGACAAAGAGCAACATTTAGCATTAAAGATGAGCTGCCTTTTAACACTTAACAGAATAGAAAGTAGTAAAGGTGAGATCACTAAATAATTAACATTTCCAATCATTGCTTAATGCTTTTTATCGGATTCAAGTAATTGGTTAATGCGTTGCTTAATTAATCCCCAGTTGTCGCTTTACACTAAAAAAAAAGCTGCTGCAGGTTTTGTCAGTGATGACGAACTTTGCACTATTCACCTGGGGTCCCTGTTGCTATGGCTCATTGTTCGTCTGTCTCATCCTGGCGAGCACTAAGCTGAGCACACAATCAGCTTTGATGGTCTCACTAAACTCTGAAACTTCTCTGCCAAGCTGCAGTGAACTGGAAGACTGCCATTTACCTATGACATTCGGGCGTTTCTTCTCTAAATCCTGTCACCTCTGTGACCCCCCCTCTGTCCCAGACCCACTGAGACCAGGGATCCTGGCAGACAAATGACAAACCGGCACAGAGCTACACACAAAGACCAGTACCTTTCCATGGGACTGTTTAGAGCGACTCAAACTAACCCACAGAGCACAGAAAGCACCCAAAACACAGCTGACGATGCCAAGTTGCCAACTCCAAGAAGCCTCATTTGACAATGACCATATTACCTTTGTTTAGCATCCATAAACATATACGCAACCTGCCTGATTGATTACAAGCAAGAGTACTTGTTTCAATGCATCTGCACAAGGTTTCATAACACAACTCAGTGCTGCACACAACACATTCAATAAGAGACATTTACACAAGTTGTGTAAGATATTCACTTAATTGTCTTAAGATTTATTTACACTCGGTTGCTCAACTTTCTTGAATAACAAATGACGATGATGCACCAAAAAAAAAAAAGTAAAATGATCAGACATCAGGAAGTTTTTATCAATTCTGCCAGCTCTCACAAGCCCGCAGTTTTTTTCCCTCACTTGATCTTCACACTTTAATTGTATGGTATTTATGAAGGTAACAATTTGCAGTGCTGTTGTATAATATATATCTTTTTCTTTTTTTTTTACTGTTGGCTGCTCTAATTATTTTGTCCAAATAATGTTCATCAAAGAAAACCAGTGAAAAAAATACAAAAGAGCAAGTTAAAAAAAAAAAAACAGTATTAGGCTGTAATATAATATCCTCTTCAAACCATTTGAGGGATGTTGATCCATTGCATTTCTGAGTCTGTTTTAAATATGCCTGTTAATGACCAATGAGATCAAGAAAAACAGGCCATACAACAAGTATAACAAACTGTTGCTTCCTATTACTTTTCAAAGGGACGACTTCTTTTCCAACTGAGTAAAAACCTCCGAGCTGACTTCCAGGCCTGGGGTGCGTTAGTCTTGTTCTACCACGGAGACTCGTGCGGATCAACAGGTTGCAACTATGACTGAGAGGGCAACTGCCTTCAATGTGCATGCATGATCAGCCATGTGTGGCAGCGTAGCATAAAAGTGATTTCTGAAAGTGCCGTCATGTGACTCAGGAGGTCGAGCAGGTCTCCCTCCCAGACACATGTAACATACAGGTATGAATGCCTGAGGAGATCACAGTTCTTTTGTAAAAGGGGGGGAGGCAAATCTCCAATACCCACACAGCAGAGACTTAATTAATCCACATATAATCCCCTGTCTATGGTTCTTAGCACTCAGAGAAACCTACATAAGAGCCTAAACCAAGAAAAAAAAAGAGGGAAGGGGGGAGGGCAGTCTTGAATGGCATATGACCCGACTAATGACTGCAGCGGTGCAGTCTCAGATCAGCCACTGTATGCAACATTTTAAAGAATTTACGAGACTAAAGCGACTTTTTTAGTAGAGTATCTGACAAAGTATTTCAATGTGAATAATAGATAGTGATCTTTGAGGAAGCCACTAAAAAAGAAGCCAGTGAGAGCTACAGTGAAGAGGAAACCCTGAAACCCTTCATGAGTCTCTGACAGCTTCCAGTATAATAACAGCAGCATGAGTGTGTGTTCGTGCGGACGCATGTGCACATTCGTGCTTTTGTGCACGTAAGAAACAGCCAGGGCGAGGCAACATCAGATAATCAAGAAGAGGAAAAAGAGAGGGGAGGGGAAAGGGGGGAGGGGGTGGGTGACAAGAAAAGAAGATCACAGCGACATAGAAACGGATGGATGATGGAGAGATAAAGTGAGAAAAAGAAATGAATCAACAACAAAAAAACCGCTTACCTTTTTTGGCGACCTCCATCTCCTCCTCGGTCCAGCGAGAAGTTTCTCCGGTTTCCCCAGCGCCGGCTAAATCACAGAGAAAAGAAGAAAAGCCCCATGAGCACTGACAGGAGAGAAAGAGAGATAGAGGGTAACGGAGAGAGAGGGAGGGAGGGCGACGGACGGAGAGAGAGAGAGAGTGACAGTCCTCTCTTCAGCCGTCTTCTTCTCATGGCCACTAATCTAATAATCTGTTTACATTCAGGGGGCTGCCGAGACCTGCTCCCTCACTTACACTCTTGCTCTAGCTCATTCTCCTCTCACACTCTCATTCTCTCTCTCCCCCTCTCTCTCTCTCTCTCTCTCCCCTCCCATCTATGTGTCTCTCCCCTTACCCACAGTACAAGCCCTCCTCCTCCTCCTCCTCCTCCTCCTCTCTAATCCACGAGGGGAGGGCCTTGGTCAGCTGATCCAGCACCAGACAGTGGAGGAGTTGAGAGCCGTGCCTCCCTCTTTTGGAAAAAGGCCTTGGATGGAGACAAATAACCCTCCCACCCCCGTCTACTGTGACACTGCGCATCTCACACACACACACACACACACACACACTCCTCCTTCTTGCTTTGCCTTGCCTTGGCTCAGCTTGGCTTGACTACACAGTTGCGCACCCCCACCCCCCACCCCCCCAATACAAAATTCACAGAAGTGCATGGTTAGCGTGGCGGGGGCCGGCCGAGTGAACTCCAGCACACTCTCCTCCATGGCACCCACTGAGACTGTGTAAACATTTGGACTAATATAGCAGCAGATGTACCCTTGACATTAACAGGCGACTACCGCCCCCCCCCCCCCCCACACACACACACACACTCTCCCCACAACCCATCCCTCCATACACATACACACACATACCCCACCCACCTCCAAGATGAGGAGATCAATTCTCACTGTTTAGACGGCTCCTACCAAAGGTCCTCCAGCCACACACTCTGTTACACTTCGTTAAACAAACGTCTACCAGACTCCCACCGCAAAACTCACATGTTCCCCCCGTGACAGGCTAGAGACCCTTCCCCCCTGGGCTGGTCATTTATCTTTGGGATATGGAAACAGACTTGGTGTCTGTCTTTGTAGCATCTTACCTAATGACACACAAACACATATACAGCTCTGGAACAAATAAAGAGACCACTACTCCAAAATGTTCCTAATAAATCAGCCTTATCTCTATATGTTTGGCAGCCGTTCGATTCCAGTGTCTATTGAACTCCAACAAAAGCACACCTCACTCTACTTAGCTGATCACCTGAACCAAATCATATTTAATGAGGAAGAAAGATTATAAATACATTTTTAAAAACACCGCTGCGATAAAAAAAAATGTGGATTATTCAACCAATTTTGATTTCTAAACTCACTTCCTAAGTTTAAAAAGTAGTGTTGTGTTGTTTTAAAATGAATATGAACTTGTTTTCTTTGCATTATACAAGGTCTGAATTTTTTTTGTTATTTTGACCTGTTGCCATTTTCTGCAAATAAATGCTCTAAATGACAATATTTTGGGAGAAATTTTATTATAGAATGAAATAAAAGTGTTAATTTTACTCAAACACATAATCTATGAATAGTAAAACCAGAGGAGCTGATCATTTTGAAGTGGTCTCTTAATTTTTTCCAGAGCTGTACATACACCATCCCCCCACACAGCTTCAAGTGAGATCAAACCCCCCCCTCCACCTCTGACCCGCACTGAATCAGCAGCTCCCATAACTTAACTAGCTCGGCACCGTTTCAACTGGACGAGACTGACAGATAGCTACCCTTTAGCACCTCGCTCGCTCGTTTCTAAGAAGCACCAGAGCTGCGGGGGTTACGACAGGGCAAACAAACAAACACACAAAATCCACCATGTAGTCACGAAGAGAGAGAGAGAGAGATTACAGTTGACACAGTCCTATGTAAACCGTGATATGGCCGGGACGGGGGCCAGAAAAGGTCAGAGGCTTTGACGGGGACGGAAGAACAGACAGTAAAAGGTTAATTAATCACATTACAGGGCAAACCTTGCATAACTGTTGAGCGAGGTGGAGGCTGGACAGACAGCAGCTGGAGCAGGTGGCGGAGGAGCAGAGCACACTTACAAAACAGTGAATTAATGATTCAGATTAACGCCACAACGAGCTTAACACACACACACACACACACTGAGGGGACGCTGATACCTGAAAACCTGAGCCGCCGCCGTCATACGGACTGACTTAAAGGGTGGAGGAGAACAAGTGCGTGACAAAGTACCATGACAACAGCTCAACCAGAGCCCGTGGATTGCCATGGTGATGGACGGACGGACTACACAGAGCTTCCTGAGTGCAGGGCAGAGTCTGTCTGACATTGGCAGCGCGTGAATGAACTTACTGAACCAACTGTCCTCTTTCAGGTTAAAGCAGCTTTATGTAGCGAAACACTGAAGGAGGAAAAACTAGCAGAGAGATTCTGACCTGTCTCCAAAACATTGTTTTAAGATGCACACTCAGCACGAGCCGTTTCATTATTCCAGCTCAAAGCACGAGAAGTCTGAAGTGAACATTGCCTGTTAACACCGTCTGATCTCTCATGGGAGAAATTCAAATATCTTTTAACCTATTGTGACATTACAGGGTCCTATTTGCTTTGTGGCATCCTGCATTAACTTAAATCACTCACACTACTCACAAAAAGTTAGGGATATTTGACAAGAATATCCCTATAAAAAGTTCATGCTACAGTGATATTCTATCATTAAAGCCTTTTAAGTAGAAGGATGCAATGGAAATTTCTTTACCTCAAACAAAAGCTAACAGCAGTGGTGGCTATAGCACAACAAAACCCTCAATGTCTCAATAACTTGATCAATTTGATCAAAGTGTTGTCTTGGTCTCATGATGTCAAAATTGGAGATCAGGGAGAGGAGAGGGAGAGAGAACAGGACTGTCACTGAACCAGAACATTTAGTGGTTCAATGACAATTGAACCACTAAATCAGACGGTGCTTGTGATTTATGTGGTTAATCACCTTGTTAGAGAACAGCATGTTATTCAATAAGTACTGAAACACTGAACAGTTGGACATGTGCATTCAAAAGTTTAAAGAAGGTTAAATTAAGTTCACCTGTAAAGGTTATAGTGCATTTTAGTTGCATTCTGAAATTTAATCCAAAAGCCAAACATCCCTAACTTTTTTAATAATCCTTGCATGTGCATCAGGTATGTACTATACATTGTGTCTGCACCGTGGGGGAAAAAAAACCGTGTTTGAATGACGTCCAAATAAAATCTACACTCACACAATATGTAACAATCAGTGTACAGCCGGACACTGTAAAACTAGCAGCACTGCTAATGGATCCTGAATGAGCTGGAGCGCTGGCTGGATCCTCCCGTGCTGTTGAACCATCAATCAAACTCTCTTATTACACGTTCTCTTTTTTTCGGACATTTTTTGTGATGAAACACTTGATCATTTTGTTTTTTCTGAACCCTCTCTCTCTCTCCCTCTCTCTCTCTCTCACCGAGTTCGTGCCTGTGGCTGCGTAGAAAAAAAAAACAACAACATATTTTCAACAACTTCCAGAGAACATTTCCAACAGGATTCACCTCTATTGGCATCCATGGAAGCCACTGGAGTTTTTGCCGTCTCCTTCATGGACTTCTGTGCTGGATCGGTTTTAGGGAGCTGTGGAGGATCTGGCAAGGCCGGCTCGGGGGCAGGGGGAGGCGCTTCCTCGGCCGCCACAGTTGCAGCCTCATTGGCCATGGAGCGTGTGGTGATCCTTCCCTTACGGCGGCCCTGGCTATTGGCAGTCTTCCTGCCACGCGGCGTGTTTTGCTCCTTTCCGTCCTCGTCCTCCCCACCGTCACACTTGTCTTTGTCCTTGCCAATGTCCCTGTGGTTTTGGAGAGGGAACGCAAAAGCTTTAGAGACCATTGGTAGAGCAAATAACTATTCCCTTTTGACTCAGCAATAATAGACCCCTTTTTGTAATCGGTTGTCTTCCTCTATGGACGCACAATACACAGCATATCGTTTGTCCACAAGTCCTCTAGTTCTTTGACAAAGCACCAAAACAGATGCAACTCTTCCACTTCCATATCATCTCTAGATCGCAAGTATCTGAAACTCCAATAAGAGGGAGCGGATGTGGCCCATTCTGATGTTGATTAATTATCTAATTGTGTTGTTTGATACAATATCAAACAACACAATCCAAAACAGGACATGCACTGTTTATCACACAGGAGAAACTGAGACTTCCAGCATGATAAAAAACTTTGTGAATCCTTTTTTCTCCTGTGCTCAGGTGGATATGCAGGATAAGTTTTATGAACAGCACAAGCTACAGTCAGATCTGTTGTTTATAGTTAGAAGGCACATAGTTGATATACACAACTGAAACTGGACAGGCTCACTGGACGAGGAAAAAGGTAAACTGCTTGCAATTCGACTTTGAAAGCAACACCAGTGTTAGCTTTCAAATAAGGCCATTTAAAGAAATCAAGTTGCTTCTAATGAGCGCTGTAATCCAATGAAAGCACTGAAATGTAATATGTGCAGAGTGGCGCCAAGACAAACAACTATTCATAACTTACCTAGAATCCTCCTTTTCATCTTTCTCTTCCTCGTCCTTCTTTTCCTCGTCCTCTTTTTTCTCTGATTTTTCAGATTTGTCCTCTTCGTTTTTGTCGTCTGACTTGTCTTCTTGTGAGGGACGTGTTATTTGCTGGAGACAAAACAAAAAAGGAGAAACATTCAGTTGTTTCTTCTTAAAACATTAAGAAAAAGGTCAATGTGTAGATTAGTAAAAGTCACTCAAGATGCTAAAGTCCACATGAACACAAGATACAAACTTTCGACCCATAGTTAGATCAAGTATTCTTTAGAAGGGCCACATCCTAATGTTTCTTAGAGCAGTGCGATACTGTAAAAACATCATACAGAATACACAACATGTGCTTTCCGCCTGCCACAAGCCCTTATCTCTTTCTACAACCGTCTGACATTTACACACTTCCTGGTCCAGGTTTATTGCCTGCTATCAAGCAATAGCCATCTCCTTGTATAACAGTGTCTGCATTGACCCTGTGAGCCCAGAGGACCGTCTTTAATTGTACAATATTAATTACACGTGTCCGAGTAGTCTGTTTACATTACCTAAATTGGTTCACCTCTTGACAAACTGATAAATTGCATAAATGCATGCAGCCATTCGGTTATTAGATATTCCACTTTCAAACTGGTTTTTCAGGTTTCCGCAAAAACAAAGATACAACAAGTATAAATATAAATAACAAGATAAAAGTTGACCCTGTTCACCCGGTGCAGACTGTTTTGAGGCTATGGCACATTTGGATGATCTTCACACGGTCCAATATCTATAGAAACATGTGAAACACAAACAAACCACACTGCCGATAGCGATCTCAGATCTATCCACTTTGATAATAAAAAAAACGGTGAAATCTGGAGCGTTGCCAGTTCTCATGTCACATTTGTCTCAGTAAATCCCTGACTGAGAAAAAAAAAAAAAAAGAGCTTGACCATAACATTCCTCATGAATTTAACACCACACTGCAACGGATAAAAAGGCAGCACGTCTTGAGCCAAAGTGAAGATGATGTTAGTAGTTTAAAATAAAGAAGAAGAGAAAAAAAAGGTTGGAGGTTGAATGTGGATCAATATCGCTGCCTACATTCGCGGAGTGAAAACATCATTCAAAACTGATTTTTAAAAAACAGAACAGACAGAGTGATTGAGGGCAGAGAAACATTTTTTATCATCACTGCTGGCGTGGTACACCACAGAATGCTTCCTCCTGCCTGTTCCCTGAAAGCGCTGTGCTGGAACAAGTCTGGCTATGCCAAGCCAAACATCCCATGCTGGTACCAGATGGGGCCAAGGAATGTGCCTCACTCAATGGTAAAGGCAAAAAAGATATGGACTGAGGCAAAGAGAAGGGGAGACGAGGCTACACGATTTAAAAAAAAAAAAAAAAAATGGCACGACTGCCCTGTGGTCGTCTGCCTCTGCCACTCGCACTAGTCTCAGGTTACATGCCCGTCTAACCAAGTGTTAACCATTTGTGTGATATTTTGTCAGAACTGCTGAGTAAAGTCTCGAGTGAAGGCTAGAAAGTGTTTTGTGAGGTCACTCTGACATTAACCTTTTGACTTTTTTTGTATCACATCTGAGGAAATCTCTCAAGGTGCCACTGAGATAAGAACGGGACAAAGAGACAGTTTGAAAACAATATATCTCCAGCTCTGGCTGCTGCCTGGCACGGAGGCATAACAAATCAGAAGCAGGGATTTGGCGGTCTGTGTATTTTACAAAAACACGGCTGTGCACATGCGGAGTCTGGCTACCAGATTATAAAATAAAATAAAATAAAGCCTGATACTGAAAAGCTCGACAACTCTCTAGAAACAGACAGTAAGCAACTGTCCCAGGAGTTTAGAGTCAGCCCTTCGCTGCTCAGGTCGTAGCTGTTTTTATGTCTCCTGACTTGCAGAATTAGTGGCTGCT
The DNA here is from genome assembly GCF_905171665.1 of Trachurus trachurus. Taxonomy (NCBI): domain Eukaryota; kingdom Metazoa; phylum Chordata; class Actinopteri; order Carangiformes; family Carangidae; genus Trachurus; species Trachurus trachurus. The sequence goes on along the minus strand of NC_139903.1, from coordinate 10,703,797 downwards.
GCAGACAGCCAGTAATGAGATCGTTTTGCGTTCTAGGAGCGGTGTTAGATGACTCGTAAAATCAAATCTTCAATATTCAAAAGAAAACTGCATGTGATGTTATATTAGGTTTATTCCATATACTTCACATTAAGCTGTTGAGCTCATTGCCTCCCCTTTATACTCCTTAAATCAATTGTAGACAAACCTGGAAAATTTTATTTGTAGTTGATGTAATCGCTGTTAACTGTATTTGTCAAGGCTGCTGCTTACAAGCCACTTTCTTATTTAGTGTTTGATGCAGATCAGAGCTCCTTTTAGAGCAGATATAACAGTGCCATCTACAGTGTTGGCCCATATTTAGTACATTGCACATTAAAATATAAATACTCTTAAATGTTTGGGATGTGATGGTAACACAGCGCGGACTAGAGAGATGAAGCAACTGTTCAATTCCTCAAGGAAGCCCCTGCAGATTCAGAGCTTATACAGTAGGCTGATATATTTCCACACACGCAGACAGGACCATGTAAAACTTGGATTGGGAATTAATTCCCTGACTCGTTTCCTGCCTGCAGCAGTCTGCAAGGAATGTATTTGGCACTCAACAATTCAGAGAGCATTTTGCAGAGGAGACCAGTCAGTTTCAGGGCAGAGTTATTCTCCCCCTACATGTCCTTCACTGAGATGCTGTTCTGGTCGGGTCTGGGAGCGCTCGTGTTTGCTTTGGAGGTGGTCGGAGAGCCGTGGCATTCCTGCCTCTTCTCCCACACTGCGTAAAGAGCCTCTACACAGATGTTCTCCAAAAGTCAATGAGGCCCTGTGGTTCTGTGGTTCTTCTGTGTTTTTAAATGAAGCTCTTTCCTGACCTGGCTTGAATATTTTGAGAGTTTTAATTTCTCCCCTCTTTTGCTGATTCACAAGTCCTGTTTGATTTAGGAAATGACAGAGCCACAAGTCAATCTTCCCTCTCCTACCGCAGGACTTCGGCCCGCCAGAGGAATCTCTCACTCTCACTTCAACCAACTCCAGTGAAGGAGGAGGAAATTAAAAAATGACTCATTATTCTACTAATTATTACTAAGCGTCACCTCAGTCATTACAACTGACAACAATAATTAATTGCCGTCACCCAAAGATATAATTATTATTTGCAGAACCATAGGAAATTAGTTAAAAACATTATATCTAACTGCAGCATTTTAATCCATGGTGTATAGATGCATTGATTCTGGATCAAAATGTGCATGGTGGAAAAACTATCTGTCAAAAAAAGGTAAAAAAAAAAATTAAATAATAATAATTTTTTGCCAGTTACCCTGGTTACGAGGAGCTCTGCAGGGAAAGAATAGCTCATCGCTGGTGCTACAAACCAATGAAACCTATTTTACTGCTTGATAAACTTTACTGCCAGGCAATTAAGAGGAAGGCTCTTGAGAAACATTTTGCTTTTATACCTCTTCATAACCAAGACCAGACAAGAGCAAAGAACTATACATATCTATCTGCCCGTCCTGTGAATGTGATTCTGTATAAACTGATCACATGTTAGAATATAAAACCTTTAAGGTGTAAGGATTAACAAAAAAAAGACCACAGCTTGTAGAGGGCTACATTATTTATATGCTCTGTTATAACTTTTTTAACAAGTGTATGTTCCAGTCGTGCCTGCTGCAACCTTAAAAGTCAAATCGGTTCAAAACTGGACGAAGGTGGCAGAATCATCGAAGCAAAAAATGTCTGCAGAACTTCAATAACATGGCTGACGTTTTCAGCTATGGGCTGTTGTCAGCATAAAAAACGGCTGATAAATAGGTGTTAATGTTAAGCAAACCCCACCCCCACCCTTAATGGCTACTTGAGGATGAGAACATGTACACCATGTTTTTCAATTTTCATGTTTGTATGCAACCCTGACATTTTAACACATGCTCAGGATGTTTGTCAGTGTTTTTGCTCTTCTGACAAATTTGTTGCAACAAAAAACACGGGCTGTTGCGTAGGTGTTTTTGGTACATCAGATCAAACTCAAGAGAGGGCTGCGATACCACTGGATTTTTTTGCAGGATTGTAATACAGGTTGTCAGATCTGCCCCTGCTGTCCTCTCACGACACCGTCTTTGTTTCGTGCTTGTCTTTAGTTCACCAAACCATGACTGATGAACAGATAAGCAAATTCTTTTTTTTCTTTCTTGCAGCAACAACACCACTGGATCAGGAAAAAGATCACAACAACATGCATGATTGATATGGAGATAATATGCAGATCTGGACCAACAGGGTCTGGATCTGCGTTGTCAGTTGGAGATAATTTGTCTAAAACCAAATGTTAAATATTGACCAAAAAATATTAATAATAACCATATCTCTAAAACATTATTAAAGGTTAGGGTTTGGGTAAGTACAGGTAACAAATTACTGCAACTTCATGCTGATTTAAGTGCCACAAAACCAAATATGCAAAGCCAAAGTGGAGCCCTAGGAGGTCACTCAAGGAAATCTGAACATCACAGCATCAATACACAATATGATCGCTGAGCACCTCCCACATCCTTGTCTATAATGTAGATAAATATGACACTGTGACATCTCTTTATCAGCACCATAGAAGAGAAGATCATAAAAAATGGTCTCCAGGTAAAACAGTCGTGCACAAACGACGCCAAAAAAAATTTGAATAGATTGAAAATGTCTGCACAAGTCAGTTGATGGGGCTTTTTGTTTGAAGGGAGGAGCTGCCCGGTGACACAGAGATGTAGAGATGCTGTGCTCCTGTCAGAACAGACCAGACCAGCATGCGCAAGAAGACCAGGAGCAAGTTCTGCAATGAAGTGGGCGCAGAGACGCTGAGGGGGTGTAGCCTGTGAAGAATTCAACATGAGTGTGTATTGTGAGTTCTGAACTGGTGTTTATTGCTTTTGTTTGCTTTTTTTTTTTGGTGTGTGTTTTAACAATTTGAATCTGGATATTTTATTTAGATATATCAGACGTACGGTCAATAATGTTGAGCTGACATGGGCGACTTTCACTATACTGTAGTTACCAGTACTTCAAGTATTTTTACTCAGGAAAAATTCCATATAAAGAGACAGTGTGTCTTATGCCCCCAAGTCTGTACTTCAAAATGTGTAATTAAAAATTAATCACTACATTTTCATATCTCAAAAATTCATGCACTATTGCATAGCATGTACATGCATGGACACAAAGGCCCTGGTTTGACTGTTAAACTAAAAATCTTGTCAGCACATGTCCTAGAAAAACTACCCTAAAATAGCTGAGTCTGACTGCCTACAAGGCTCAAGTAAATATGTAGGGTAGGAAACGAAAGGCCTGAGCAACACAGCAACAGAAAAATCTTAGACCGACAAAGAGAGAAACAAAAGAGGACAAACACACACAACCACGGAAATAAACTGACGGTGTGTGGTTTCAAAGCTAGCGACATACCTGCAAGCTCATTTGCCGGTCATAAAAACCCCTTGCTCTGCTGTGAGCCACAGCTTTCTGGTGTTGCAAATGTGAGTTTACCCTCCAGTAGTTCCATAGCGGTGGCAACGATAGCAGTAGAGGGGCAGGACAGCACCATAGCAGAGCTCCTTAGAAGGGCTGCCGGGCCACGGCACGGCCGCACATATTCCAGGAAACCGTGTCATCAGGCCGCTTAAGCCGCCCAAAGAATTGTCCATCTCACATGCACGCACTAATCTATGCAGGGTCACTCAAGGTAATCCCTGCCGTGCACTCCTCTTTGATTGGCACTCACAGCAGCACAGTGAGTTTTTTGGGCCTGTCAGATGGCTGGACTGTACCAATTCAGCTGTTTCAGGGAGGGGTGACTCTCTCACTTTCTCTCTCTCTCTCTCCCTCGCTCTCTCTTTCTTTCTCTCTCAGAGGAACAGAAGAAAGAGGAAATGGAAAATGAAAAAAAAAAAAACAACAGCACACACTCAACAAGATAAGCTGCAAGTGCTGACTGCGTCTCGCCGAGGGTTTTTTCACTCAGTTTTACTCTCTCACCCTACATTCCTGTGCTATTGCCTTCGCTAACTGTGTTTTCCTCCTTCCGTATCCAATGACTCACTCTACTCACTCAAACTGCGATTGTTAAGTCACACCAATACCTTAAAAATCCACAACATGCTGATGTATGTTAGGCAAAGTGCTGAAGAAGAAGAAAATGCAGTATTTATATTTGCAACAACTTCCATTGAAGCAAACGACATAAATCTCAAGCCCATCTTAGACCCAGCCAAGTAAATGACTGTGGAAAATCTTGTTTCTATGCATATATGCGTTTCTCTGTTCCCACAAAGTGTGTGTATAAGTAAATGTAAATGTAAATGTAAATGTTAAGCAGTACAAATGCTGAACTGGATCTTAGATGGACATCGACAACTTGTAACAGTAAACGCATCTCTCATCATCTCTCATACAAAAACCCACAGAACGCCATCTGCCACCAACGCACCTCTCAAACTGACCGTGAATTACAAAAACACAGCGATAGGATCATTAGCCCACAGCCAGGTCGCCTACAAAGAAAGACACTCCACACTTGCTTACCACTCTGTGACACAGAAATGTCCCGCCTCAACTGCAGACAGGCAGCTACAAACTCTTTACTGTCACTTAGTAAAAGAAGAAGGCCTGCCTTTGTGTTTAAGCTGTAATCATAAATTCTTGTGCGCTCCTCCTCCCCCTCCTATGTAATGAAACAATCTACAACCAACCAATTGTTTTACACAGCAGATGTACTTGAATGTCCTGTTCCAAGAACTGTGGCATCAGTGAAGCGGAGAGAAAACATCCATGACAACATATCTTCATAGCAGCGATTTTGTAATTGTTACTCTCACACACAGCAGAAGAAGAAGAGGAAACTCCAGTTTTTTGTTTGATGCTGACAAACACAACTGTGTGGAGCCCCATGCAGCAGACACAGCAATAGGATCAAACAGAGTATCCCACAGATTATTATATCCTCTTCTCCATTTTTCATCTATGAATGTGACAAAAAATATGAAATAGGTAGTTCTGCTGAAACTAAAACACTCAAAAAAATATTCAGCTAATGATAAAATAGTTAGAATGAAAAGTTTAACATCTTATACAATGAATCCCATTTCAAATTAACTATAATAAACAAATAGGATTCAATGAATGAACAAATCAGGGGGTTATTAACAGTTTCTGCTATTGTAAAGCACAAAATGTAACTAAACGATGATTTATTTGAAGCAACGGTGCCCATTTTCCAGAATGTGCAAAATCAAAATGATCATACAATAAAAGCTCCAGCCAGATCTCTGTGTGAGTGCATCTGTATTTGTTGCACATATTGTCATACAAGAAGTCACACAGCAACAATGTCGCAATAATCCAAAGGGTGCTTACTAATAAGTCCAGAGAAGACGGCAGGTGTCGACTCTCTACTTCATGTTTCGCTCCCTGTGACCCATGAATAGTCCCAGCAATGTGGAAGCTGAATTCTTACCACTTAACACTAAAGATAGGTGCGGCGTGTGTGTCGTAAATGTGGCAGACGCAGAATATCTGTCACGAACAAAATGTGAGCAAACATGAAACAGGTGTAGCCGAGCCGTCGGCCAAACCCAAATGCTGCAAAGTCAGCATGTGACATGTCACAGCCGCCTGACAGAGTCGTTTCCATCACACACGCTGTCGTGATTGGCCACATCTGAAATGCTGTACAGCTGGTTTCTTTGAAATTGAAATGAACTTAGTCAACTTCAATATATCAATGTGGTTTTTAGTCATAATGACAACCTGTTTTCATGTAATTTAAAAAGCTTTCATGTGAGAGAAGGGTGGGGGGGGGCAGTTAGATTTAAAATAAAAAATAATATATCAACTGAGGCCTACCTGGTTCCTTCCTCTCCGTCGTCCATAATTTCGCCGCACCAAAGTCTTGTAGTTGTGGTTCTTCTTGGTTAAGTAGTAGTACAGGACGCAGTCAGCAACACACTGAAACAAGGGGGCACAGATTCTGATTAGCATAAAGAAATATCTTGTACATAATGAATCAAAAATAAGTAGTTGTGAGAGAGTTTAATGATAAATGCTTTAAGCAATTGGAGCCACTGATCGTAGAGCTCGAAGTTTTTAATTTACCACCAAAAAGATCAATAACATTAAATCCTGCTATATCTTAATTACTGCCACACGTGAAAATACAAGCAGCAGTTTTACCTTTCTCTCTAGATAGGAGGCGATCAGGCCAAAGTTCTTGGGGTGCTGGACAAACCTGCGAAGAGACGCCAGCTGTTAATCATGTGCCATAGCCAAAAATACATCAGGGCAAGTGCAAGCTCACATTAAGGTCTATAAACCATCTCCGCACTGCAGATTTATGGGGACAATCTGTGACTCAGGCATGTTCTGCAAAACCACAAAACAACTTACTTCTCCTTAAAAATCTCCTTCTCGTGTTCGGTCCAAACATTCATGAACTGACGGGCTTTGTACACCTTCATTGGGTCGTCCATCAGGCCGTTCATGTTGATGAACTTCACCCGCCTCTGCTCGGAGTCGTACATCATCGGAGGGATGACGGACAGCTGTCTCATCTGCTTCTCATTGTTCTGGACAGGGAAAGGGGTCACAGTCAGTCCAACAGACAACAGCCCTCCTTGTTTACCTCTTCAGGACTGGTCTCATGTCTATACTGTAGCATATTATACAGGCTTTACCCACCTCCTGCTCAGAGAGGCCATCTATGATTTCAGAAATCTCGTGCTCGCTTCTTGCAATTGTTGCAGAAAGGCCCGTTCCTCTTTGTCCAACCCTGAGAAAAACATACATGTTAGATTACAAATGGTAAAGAGGAACTATGCAAGTCGGTTGCTTTTTTTTTTCCTGTTTTGGTTGCTTTTATTTCTCTACAGAGCTCCCCCTACAGTTTCAGAGGGCATATTTTCACCAAGAACCCTCCTCCCTCCCCCCAAGCTGTGTGCATTTGTTTTCAATGAAGGCGACGAGAAGGCAATCCGTGGAACAATGTCTACCAAGTTGAGTAACGTTAACAAGAGATTACGGATTACTGGACGCGTTTGTGTTTTAGTGCTTTAAAGCAGTCCATGTTTCTCGCAAGACAAGATCAGGGACACCAGGTCGGAGGTGCTGATCTTGCAAAGTTGGTTTTCGGCCAAGAGACGCTAGGTGGAAGGCAAAAAGCCTCCATTCTCCCGGTAAGTCATTTAACCATCCCAATTAATCTGTTTAATTAAGGTGCAAAGCATACACAGTTCCTCTTTAAAAACTGTATGTATCTCAAATGTTGCATTAAATTTCTAGACAGTATCTTAAATGTCCAAGCTTTCAATGACTTTTGCAAGGTTGTTTCTATTCCAATCAAAACTAAGGCAAATTGTTAACAATTATAATGAATTAATAAAATTCTCTCTGGCCTGTTATTACTTGCTTTCTCCTTCATGGTCTAGCAGTCTGCATAAACAGTGCAGACATGCAAACTCTTTACTTGGAGATTTCAATGAAAGCACTAAGCATCAACGCCAGCTACAATCAGGCGCTGGACCCTGACCTTGTCTCCCACTTCTCCAGAGCCACTCAGACAGACAGTGTCTCTGCCTAAAGTAGGCCACCACTCACCACCTAGTGCTCTCCATTTAGGTGAGAGCTGAACAGATATCCTTAAAACAGAGGAGACTAATTTAACGTCTGGGAGTGGCTGCAGATGTTGTCAAGATTATTATGAAAGAACTAGACGGAGACACTGTTTTCTTCAACTATAGGTCATGTAAACATTAAGCACAGTTCATCTCAATCCACCAGCAAATTATATGTCTGTATCAACAGAGAGTTCATCAGCAACAATTCTGATCAATGATTGCTAGTCACATGTTGAGCAAAAGTTCCAGCAAAGTCGAATGATATCACTGAATATTTGCTATTTCTCTGTCTTGAGAGATAAGATGATTGTCGCCTCTGCGTTAAGTAGTATTGCTCAATAAACAACCAATCATTGAGCCACAAATACAATACGTCAGTGCAATAGTTTCAAGACTGTTACCTCTGGAAGCGCTCCTGCTGCTCTCTCTGCTTGCGGATCTCAGGAAATTGCCTTTCATAGTACTCCCGTGTCCTGGTCTCCTTGGCTTTGCGTTTGGGGTTGTTCTCCATTCGCTCGACTTTCTTCTCCCACGCTTCCATCAGCTGGTCATAGCGCTGACAGATCTTCTGTTCCTGTGTACACAGCATGACAAATGCATATTTAGATTTTTTTTTTTACTGTGTGCCAAAAGAAAATATTCCTGAACTCTAATTAAAACTATTTGTACAGAACTTGTTTGTCAGGGAGACATTGTCATGTTTCTGATTAAGCAATGGCAGGAGTTCAGTTTGCTGGGGGTACACAGTTAGTGCAATGTGTTGTTGTTCAATGTGTTGTTGTTCACTCACTGGAAGGAAGTCAAAATGCTGCAAATAATGGAAACACAACTACTAAAACCGAACTATCAGATTAAATATCAACAATGGCCATGACATTTCTCTTTTCTACTGTGAAACTGGTGCTACAGTTTGTATTTTATTTTAAAAGTGAACGTGAAAACTAAAGTAAACAACTCCAGAAAGGCTGCAGAAACTGGAGGTGAGAGGAGAGCAGCAGAGTTGAGGGAGTACACACCGCTCAGGAACTGGCTGTGTTTGTTGTGGGTTTGGGTTTGTCTTTCAAATTGCCTAATTCAGTGTCCTGACCCGAGCACAATTTGTTCTGTTTACAAATAGCTTTCATAAGTTCATTGACATTTTGTTGCAGATGCTTACGTTTCAGCTTTCAAACATCTAAACATTTAAAGATAGAAAAACCTGCAAGTTAAACTCATGTGCAGAGGTGCAAGAGTTAAAATGTTTGGTAAAAAAAAAAAATATGGAAAGACTCCTCTACTGGGAGGACAACACACCCTGGCTTCCACTCTCTGCAGCAAGGGACAAACAATTCACCTTCCTCTTGGCACGAGGCCATGTGCACTCTGCCATTGTTCAGAGTCCAAAAGGTCCGACTGACCCTGACAGGGAACAGCCAGACAAAGGTGGGACCCACTGAGCCATTGCACTAAAAAGGATCCAAGTTTTTCAACATGGGGTGATCCAGAAATATTCATATCACCAGTTACAGATAAGAAAAGACAGCACTGCTCAAATCTCTCTTCTTTGATGTCACAATATTTGTTATTCTGTTCCATTTAAAACAGTTTTTGGCTCGCAGCAGTCCTTTTCAATAAACAGGCGTTTCCCATTCGGTCGGATGCTCATCATAACGTAATGCGTCACAGTGTTGCTCAGTCGGTCCACTAGTTCAGTCGAGACCAAAACACCACAACAACTACTGGATCAATTTCTATTAAGTTTTGGTTCCCAGCTTACAGACTTTGGACTTTGACTCTAGTGCCACCATTAGACATCTGAGGAAGTGAAATGTGTCTTTTTCACTGTGATAATTAAGTCAAAATTTTAAGCGAACTATTTCCTATCACCAGATATCTGCAAGACAAATGAAATTCAGCCTCAGCTGTACTCTGGTTTTAGTGCTAATGAGCAAATATAAACCATTGCTAATACAACTGACTAACATAGTGAACATATCTGTCATCTAATGTCATTGCGAGAATACTTAAGTTATAATTTAGCACATTACCACACAAAACCACCAGCATGTTTACAGTCTCTTGATCTGGTTCATTAATTACTTTCAGTGCAGCTTCCAATTTCTTGATTTCACAACACACACAGAGATTTGGGGATTTCAAAAGTTCCTTATTTGATGTATTATATAAACGTTCACTGAGGAACAATCAAAACTCCTGAACTGAGTTTCACCAGCGACTCCAGAGCCAGTTGAAGTGTGTGTAATATTAAGTCTGTATTCTGACGGCTGAGCCAGATTAGCTTGTTTCTGCCTGGAATGTGACTGTATAAAAAAAATACAGATGTCAAAACCAGATAACGTGTGAATATTCATCAGTTTCAGGTGGAGTCTGTCAAAAGTTCAGCTGCAGTCATCTGAGTGTAGACTGTGAGGTATGATGTGACTGTTAACAGTGGCCGTGGGAATGGGTGGAGCCGGTAATGTTGTGTCCAGAAGAGACTGAAATACCTGGAACTCGGTTTCTTAACAGCAGGGATGCTTACCCTTTGTTTACGAGCATGATTCCTCCTCTTGAAGAACAAAATCAGCTTCTTTCTCATGACTTGGTTGCTAAAATAGAACGACAGAACAAATTATTGTGGCGTATCCAAGAAATCATGCAATCAGCACATAAAAAAAAAAAAATGAATGCCTTTGTTGAAACCTTTTATTCTGCCAGAGACGGTCAAATAAGTGCAAAACTAAGACAAGACAAGAGCGCCTCTGTATATTAGAAAACTCTGACACCCCCCACCAAAAATATCACAGACATATCACTGTTTATTTGCAATATGGCAGACACAAAATACTGGGAAAACTTATGTTTACTCATGATGGTGACTGCGGGGAGATAATAGTGAGAGAGCTGACCCTGAGAGTGTGGACTGTACAGCACATTCACACAGAGGTGGTGTCTGTCTCGATAAACGACCGAGCCAGATGGGCGGCTCTCATGGTGCACTGATAAGGGTTTCTGTCCTAGACAGCATGACCTTCAACCCACAAAACACGCCTACTTTTAAAAAACACACACCTCGCACCGACAGACACACGTACATTCTTTCGCTTCCACTCCCCCAATCACTTTCCTTGGTGTCAGTAGGGCAAACGCGATCAGGTGACTCAGCAATCAGATTAGACAGAGTTATCAGCTGGGCTTATCGCGCTGAGCTCAGCAGTACCTCCGACACTTTGCTCAGCTGAGACAGTTCCTACAACCGGTGTGTGCATCGTGTCTGCTGCACTTTTACAGCAGCTTACAGACACTTATGAAATGAATCAGTGGGAGAAAAAATGTTGATACTCACGTCTTGATGTTGTCATGGTACACCTTTGTGTCCGACGGCTGATTGTACAGGGGCTGGGAAAGAGAAAGCAGACCAGAAATAAGGAGTGGATTAATCCTCAGCTATTTGGCAAAGCAGTAAACCTCAAACTCACTGCAGAGTTCAATGTTACTTCTTCCTTAAAGCGTATGAAAAGGACAGAAAATATTATTTTTTTTAAAGAAAAAAAAAAAAACATCACATACCAGCTCGACCTTAGGACCAAGACCTTCCAATATTTTATGGGCCTCTTCAGCTTTTTTCTAAAAAGAAAATAAAAATAAATTGGACAAGAGTTGACAACTTGATTACAAGGCCAACTAAAGGTCAATCTGCAGTCTGAGCAAGATCATCTGTTACATAAAAAGGGGCAAATGATTCTGAAAAACAACCAAAACTAACATTTTTAATAGTTACTGGCGTTGTGCAAAGAATTATGGGTGTTTTCTCCATCGTTTTTATTGTATAAATATTGTATTTTACTGAAGCAAGAACTAGGAAGTGAGCAGCTTGAATTGGCTGAAAGGAGCAAAACATTATAAAAGAAAAATTATATAAACAATTGGATAACAAGGGGAAGAAAGAATCTTTCCACTGCAGCATAATTGTGCTGTTAGCTTGTTCTGCGCCATCACGAGCATTTTCACATTTCATAAGCCTCCATCTACAGGCTGAGACAAACAACCCCGCCTGCCAGACAAAATGCTGTGCACAGAGCTGGAGCAGCTAAAGAGCCTAAAGGGTTAACTGCTGACTGAGAAGGAAGGCGTGTCTCAGTGGTCTCCTACCACAACATTGTCTGACAGACATGAACTATAGTGACCTCCATAACACACACACACACACACACGGAGGGCTGAAACGTACAATTACTTACATTAGCAATTAATCCGTTGATGCAAATCTTGTTATATTAGTTTGTTTTGTAAAACATCACAAAACATTTTGAAAAATGCCTGGTGCAATGTTGTACAACATGAGATGATGACATCAAATCTAATTATGTTTAATTGAAAGTCCAAAATATTCAATTTAACATGATATAAGAGCAGAAAAAGCTGCAAATCCTCTCATTTCAGAAGTTGAAACCATCAAATGTTTGCATTGCTTATGAAGAAATGAGCAGCAATTAATGGATTCTAATACTTTTTTGATTAATTGTTCGAGCGTTTATGTATTCTTAATGGACTTTTTTTTAAAAATGCCAAAAATTAACTGATCAAATATTTGACAAAAACACACAGCAGTAAAAACAAGATTACTCTCTCTCACTGCTGCCTTCAAAACATCAATAATGCAAAAAGCAGAAGGCATTGCAACATATCCCAACAGGAGATTCACTTGAATATTCTTTCTGAAAATTAAAACATCACTATGCCAAATGCTGTTTTTCAACGGGAGTGGTGGGGAATGATGCACATGCAGAGTTGAGCTAATACAGCTGCTAAAACACAGCTCCCACTGGCTCTCTGGTGGAAAACTTAAAAAGTGAAGAGGAGGCAACGGGAAGGAATTGTTCAGTTTGTGTCTGAGGTAACATGACACAACTAAGGTACAACAAAAAGATGATCACTAAACATTAAAATAAGATATCTGTATGAACCCACAGGAGCAAGTCTCCAAGCCCTAAATGTTTGGAAGAAGCTGCAGAAGAACGGAGAGCTGCAGATCAGAGACTTAAAAACACAATTTAAACCAATAGTTTTGATTGCCATGATTTAGTTTGAGTGACAGTAACTGCTTGGCCATGTTCGCTATGCTGCTATGCACATGGCAGAAAAATATTTGTCCTCAGCTTGGTGTTTCACGGCACAATTTATGGCTTTTTAATCAGAACAATTGAAAAACAATGTGGAAGTTTTTTTCCTGCTTTGAAGCTGCATAGTGATGACAACTAGAAGAACAGCTGCAATTATTCAGAGCATAAACAAAATGAAGAAAAGGGAGTTATGAGACGTGATGCTCAGTGCAGGCGTGTCTTGGTGCAGCACAGGACTAACCCTGTTCTCGTCGTAGATGATCTGGACGATGCTACGATGCTTGTGCTCCACTGGGGGAGGGGTCACTGGCTTTTCTGGCTCCACTGGCTTTGCTGCTTCCTCCTCCAGTTGTTGCTAAAAGACAACACAACATTTTAAACCAATGGAACATGATAAATAGACATGCAAAATACACACAGGGAAGGTGGAGCCTCTTTTCTTCGACACATGACCCAATTAAAGACTGTGTTTTTTCTTATCTTTGTTTTTCCACCATTTGCTGTGGGAAAAAAATGAACAAAGATGCATCAACACAGTGTTGATCTGATTTTAGCTCCTGTGTCTGAGGCCCATGCAGGCATTATCAGATTATTCTTTACAGGCTTGCTCAAGTACAACTCTTTTTTCTTCTTTTTTTTAACTGAACTGAAGGTTTCTGCCTTTGAGGCCACGCTGATACTGACAGACAAGCTGATCGATTCTCTGGTAGGTCAATGTTTACAAGTTAAAGGTTATGTAAACTACCAGGTTACAGGGACAAGATTAGGAGTTCCTGAAATACCTCAAATAAACAAATAAATCCCGGAGAAAGCGAATAACGGAGAGGTATTCTCTCCTAGAAAAGCTCAGCTTACATTCCCATCTAATGAGACAGAACTGAAAAAACGATAGGAGACAGGCAGCTTCGAACTAGATTAATCCACTAATCCAGACAGGAAGATCAGCAAAAACAACAAGTCTGTAGCTTTTGGTAATGCTTCTGAGAGCACCTTACTAGAAAACATATACAGTTAAGTGGCAGGCACAGGTCTGTTACAGTACAGATCTGTAAATGTATCCTATAGGACAGGTGAAAAGTTTCTGGACATTGTTCGTGCTGTAGATTAAGACCCTGTGAGCTGATTATCAATGAGAAACTGAGCTAACGTGCAGGGATTACGGGGAGCCTCCTGACACTTACACCATGTTTCTCAATTCAAATAGAGTCAGGCATCTGAACTATCTTCAGGTAATGTGACAATATGAGATGTAGGGCTGAAACGATTACTTCAATCGATCAAGGTACTTTTTCCTGAATCGAAGCTTTTTTAAAATCAATTACACTCGCAATATACTGCTTAGGCTGTTTGTGTTTCACATGGACTTTTATTACTGACACACAGCGTTGTCAGAGTTCTAAGAAAAGACAGAAAATGAGGAGAGAGACAATATCATATAATAAAGGGTGCAGGACCATTTCAAGTTGCATCCACTGTAAAACTAAAGTTTCATACAATACCGGCTGAGCAACGTTACATAATGTAAATATGTTCATTGAAAGTGTTTGCTAATTGAGTTCAAGTCTAGCGAGGAGGACGTATGGTAATTAGTTATTTGTAACGACAAGTTCAGATCGTGAGTTGTTCGACTTAACACATTTAAGAACATTCATTCCTCATTTTATACAGGCACTCCTCTCACTTACTCTCTCAGACACTTAGACGCGCAAGCATGATTGATTGTTGATTGTTAATTTGCAGACATGTCTTTTTACTACAGACATGTCTTTTTACTATAGCCATTAAATAAGGCAAAAGACCTTATTGGATTAGTCGATAATCGAGAGAATAATCAGCAGCTGCAGCCCCAATGAGAAGTACCTCACCTTTCAGGTAGCGCCACTGTTACTGCCAAATCTTCAAAATCTAATTATAACCCTGAACATAAATCATCTAAAAGACTTGTCAACTTCAATTATGGTGGTTTATAAATACACGCTGCTTCATAAAAAAGGCAAAAGGACATAAAATCCATTTATTGTTTGATGGGTGATTGCTTCAGTTAAAAGCTGTTACTTGTGCCAAGTTTTTTCTTATACAACCCCCATTGTGTTTGAACCATGTTCAGGGACAAAATATTCTCACTATGTAACCAACCTGCTTTTTCTTCAGCTTGAAAATCTGCTGCTCCACTTTAGCAATCTCTCTGTCCACACGGTCCATACTCTGGATCAGCTCCTCTTTGGATAGTTTGGAAGGAGAATTGTCCTGCTCATCCGCCATGTGCAGCGTAGGTCCTCCTTGGGATGGGGAATCCACTTTGCCCGAGAACTGTGACTCCTGTCAAAAACACACACAAAGGGTCACTGAGCTGAGAAAAATAGCACTTTCTCATTCCTTATTCACTATGACTATAATATCTACCTCACACCTCTACCTCAGGGATGGGTTAAATGCAGAGAAAGGATTTCACTGTACTAGCTGTATATGTGACAAATAAAGTACTTTTACCTTTACATAGAAGAGTGAACAAAATCACAACTGTGTGTGCACCCACCTTTTTGGTCTCAACACTGGCTCGTAAGCTGTCCTGCACTGAGTGGGGCATTGGCAGGACAATACCCCCAGCATTGGGAGGAGTGCGGGTGATGTGGGACTCAGCAACTGACTCCATGCGAGGGCGTTTATTATCCAAGCTCTCATGCTCAGCCTGGGATGTGACGGAGTGAAACTGCTGTTCATAGCCATGGCGTCTCTCTGGAGGCCTGAGGAACAGAATACATGGTCATTTTTTAACAGATGTATCAAAAGTTACATCTCTCTGTGTCCATAAGCAACTCCTATATTTTAATCTGGAGACACTCAGTACGTTTACATGACACTTGAAAAAAAAACTAATTATTGTCTTAGTCCGACTATAACTGGACAACTGAAGTGCATGTAAACACGTTAGTCCGACTAATATCGGAGTTCTCCAACTTCGATTAAGACACCCAGATAATGCGATTGGAAATCGATTTTCTTCTGCATTAATCGGACTGAAATTGGACAACGCATGTGCATATGCTCCACGACAGTAGAGATGGCACAAAATGGAGCAGAGAAGCCGCCAGAACCCAGCCAAGTAAAGAAGAAAAACGGCGTCAGTGCCGATTCAGTGCATTTCACACAGTGCGACCAGCGAGAGGTTGTGTTTTATAAAGAAAGAGAGAAGGGGAGAGAAAATGAAGTCTGTGGACCGTCATTTGTATCCTATTCTCAGCCCGAACCCAGCCCAGACCGACTTGTCTGGTCGGGGACTGTAGTTGAGAATTTATTAAGCTTATTAAGTTGTTTACATTCAGTTTTTTACTCGGTGACAGTCAACAGGACAGGGGGCCGTATTAACCCGCTGAAAAGACGCATATCGCCACCTGAGGAGGAGGACACCGTCAGTTATTCGATTTTCTCTGTTGCATGTAAACTGGGACAAGGACAGAAGTCCGATTAGACGCCAAAATCGAATTTTGAGCATAGCTCGATTAAGCTGTGCATGTAAACGTACTGATTGATGGCATTCGTTAGTGGAGTGCAAGAGGAAAAACTACAATCAGGGCTCCAAACTAACTTTTTCTACTAGGAGCACAGTGACCCCTAACTTAAAATTTTAGGAGCGCAAGCAGAAAATTTAGGGGCGCACACTGTAAATCGACTTGCAAAGCAAATAATCACATTTCCTTTTCATTTATGATCCTCATACACATTAGCCTGACACCTGTAATGACAGATTCCAGATTCCAGATTCTTGAAGTCGCCTCTTCCATGTTTCACGATGAAGAACACAAATTTACTGGTTGCAAATGCGTAAAAAAGTAGATGAAAAATTTACTTGAACTGTCTCAAATCTAATTTTAGGGGCAAAATGCTCCCATTTTAGGGGCAGTCTGGAGCCCTGACAATGCACCACAACTCTGCAGTACAGACGGTAAGATTGAAGAATTTAAAACACCTAGTATGGACATTGTGTATGTGCTTTCACTCATCATCTGTCGTGGACGTAGCAGGCGATATATTTCAAGTGAATCGTTTACCTTTCGGTTCCAGGGTGGAATTCAGACAGTAAGGATGGTCTTCTCCGACCTTGTGGATCCTGCATGTGAGTCCGATAGTCTGGGACGGTGAAATCCTGATGGTAAGAGAAACACAACACAGACAACTTTATGAACAAGTTGGCAACAATATGGTGGTCTAGGAGGTTTAAGGTACAGACTTTCTCCAATGTCTGGGTTTGAGCAAGGCCGTTTGTTGCATGTCACACAACCCCCAACCCACCAAATTTCCTTTAAGATCTCCACTGCACTCAATCTAATAAGTACGAGGTGGATGGTGGACAGTTAAAACAGTAATGACTGGCATGGCAACAACAAATGATCAAAAGGATCCTGAGAGATTGCAGCTGTGGGTGGTCCCGAGTCTACAAATCCACCAGAGGAAAGGAAAATGTGGCGGCAGGCAGCAACCAGATGCACGCTTGCAGCAGCAGCAGCAACAGCAGCAGGTCAAATAAACTGCAGCAGCAGGTCAAATAAAGAGGAATCATTGCCAGGTTGAGCGCCACAGTGCAACTGATCCCACCACGTCTGCAGCTGGTGAGAGGAAGGCCGGTCCTTCTCGACAGGATTTGCATCAGCAGCAGCACACAGCATGAGTATCACTATGAAACACTAAGCAGGAACCCAACACGAGAAACATCAGGGAAGCCGCCAGCACAGAGCAGTCACTGCCCTCATCCTGGAAGAGAAAGACTCCCACGTCAGAAAAGTCAAAAGGCATCATCATTAGCAGGTCGGCAGCGGCTCAGGAGGTAGAGCAGGTCGCTGGCAGTTCAAATCCTGCTGTCGTAGTGTCCTTGGGCTTACCCAACTTGCCTCGTGTGAATGTGTATGAATGTTTGGTGGTGGTCGGAGGGCTGTGGCTACAGTAAGTACCGTAGCTACACCACTGGTGTGAATGTTGTATGAGTTAAAGGAGAATTCCGGTCATTTTCTAAGTAAGGCTCTACAGCTCAAAGTCCCCAAGTGCGACCATAGGAAAAAATCAGAGAAAAATATGTGCAGACCGGACCTAGCTCTCCTCCTGCTAGCTGCGCTACACTGCAGTTAAACAGCAAAGTAATGGGGGCAGTTCTTCAAACCGCGACTTTGGCCTCTATGATGCTCAAAATAACACTACAAATGCTTTGCAACAGCAGCTTTTTTTCCCGCATCCAAAATCATTTTTTTCCTCCTAAATCCATGTTTTCCTCATGTCTTTGTCTTTGTTGATATGGAAACAGTATTATATAGTATAGTATAGTATAGAAGTATAATATTGTGAGCTTTATATAGAGGCCAAAGTCGCGGTTAGAAGAACTGCCCCCATTACTTCGCTGTTTAACTGCAGTGTAGCAGCTAGCAGGAGGAGAGCTCGGTCCGGTCTGCAGATATTTTTCTCTGATTTTTTCCTATGGTCGCACCCGGAGACCTAGAGCTGTAGAGCGTTACTTAGAAAATGACCAGAATTCTCCTTTAATAATGGTTTCTGTAAAGCACTTTTGGTATCGTGAAAAGCGCTTTATAAATCTAAGCCATTATTATTATCAGCTATCTCCTGGTAAAGAACTAAATTGACACCAGTTGCCACACAGAAGTCAGATCTTCCAGGATTATCTGGCCTACAGGTTCCCCTCCAGCTCCTTACATTCACCACCATGTATAGAAATGGGCTCCTCTATCTTTCTGTCAGCTTTTTCACAGCAGCATTTAAGATCATGGATGACAGATGGTAAAAGGCAGATCACTGTCGTCATGTCAGCAACTCCCAGCCCCGTGGAGCTGGAGCTACAAGGGTGACGTCACCACTCTGTCAAGGGGGGGGAGTCAAGAACAACAACAACATGTCCTAAGAGAGAGTTGATTACATCACTCGAAAACCTGAAGATTGGATCGTCAACCAGTTTTGGATCATGAACAAAAACATAGAGGGAAACAACTTTGTGAAAGTCGTGAACATGGGATTGTTACAAAACCGGTGCTGTGAGCCAATAACAGCAAACTGGGAGGTCATGATCACCAGGATTGTTATTTGGGCAATAAGTGGAGGATGCACCCTCCCTCCCTTATCTGGGACACGTTCGATACTCTTCCAGGGTCCCTGGAGCCTGCACCTCTGGTTCAGCGGAGCCAAATCTGCGACTACCAGAACCTGAGCTTGCACCACACATCCTTTCTGGCTGAAAGGCAGATATTGACTCAGGGCCAGGACAGATGGCGCCACGACCGGGTCATGTGTAAGCTAGCTGAAATCCCGCAGGCTGGAAGCAAACAGGGCCAGCCAGGTGACATCACTCAGTTATGTCAGGTATAGGGGTGAGGCTCGGAGCAGCAGCACGCCGTAGTGGCCCATCCTGTCACCCAGAGGTGAGTGGAGCACGAGAGCATGAGGAGGGACGAGGTGTGGCGACACCGAGGATCCGAGGGCTGGCTGCACTTATTTCTGCTCCACCACCTTGAGATTTTCTGGTATTAAAAAGACGTAAGTCAGTTGTCAGCTCTCAACTGACAAAAAAACATATATTTGTAAGCTTGCAAGCTCAAGCCCCTCCCCAGTCAAACATCTCATCATGCACGGCACTGCAATATCACTGCTGCCAGTAGCACGGCTTCTCTCTGGCAACATGAACTGAATTTTGTTGAGGAAAGAAAAAGAAGAATGGACAAAAACATTCCTAATACCAAAAGCTTTTATCAAAATGCATTTTGGTTGAATCTCACATCAATGTTATCAGCACACTGTGACCTCCAAACAAACCTGAACAAGCAAAATCAGTTACAGGAAACATTTCCAAACTCCAGTTTTGTCCCAGATGTAAGCAAACAATCCAAATGCTCAGAACTGTACCCTCAACAATTTTCTGTGAAAACCAGTTTCTACGAATTAGAAACCAAAACGGTTGACAAGCATTATCCAATACTCACAACAGTCAAATAAACACACAACTAGACAGTGTGTTGGAATTACTCTACAAACCTTATAGAGCTGCGTAATTAGTGAAAACAAACCAGATATCACAACTGTTCAATGAGGAGATAATAGTTGTGAAAGTATTAACTGTATTTTATATCGACAAAACAGTGTTACAGTTAATTCATACACCTATAATCATACCTCAGTTGGATATCAATAATATCAAAATATCAAAATCAAACTATGCATTTCTTCACAGGAAGTGGGTTTCTCTTTCAGAAAAAAATGAAATGATGGGAATTTAAACTAAAAGTTTCACTTGCAGCTTGATCTTACGTATGCAGTGAAAATATTGCTGCAACTTGGTTTGGGCAACAAAATGCCCCTTTGCAGATGCCATACTGAAAATTGCAAGCTGAGTTGTGTGATGAGTCACTCACCATTTATTTTCTGTAAAAGCAGTCGCAGAAACTTCAACAGACGCGCACTACCTACTCAGATAAAATGTCATCACAGGTGCCGCCTCACAGTAGAGGTTTCTGGAACAACCTCACCTACTCCCAAGGTGCTCGGAGAAAGGAAACAGTCTGAAGAGATCAAAACTCCACCAACACGAAGCATGCAAAGGAGCTCTATTGTGAGACTGACAATGAAATAAATGTGCAGCCTAAAAGTTTTATTCAACTAATATCTCCCCTGCAGCTTCAAATTTTACTTGTTACTTCATTATTTCGTCTCACTGCCACGCACTTTGCAGCAGAGACAGTTAGGAAAAGAGACGGTTCACTTTCAATAATTTCCTGTAACTGTGTCACATGTTCTCTACCCACCGGCAGCAGGTCTGAGTCTATTCATTCTGGTGGGGAAAATGAACATGATTATTGATTATTTTTTCCACCCAATAGTTACTGAAATTGACTCTGAATCCATTTTTTACAAGACACAGATGCTCCAAACACTCTGACATCAAAATGGCGTCATCAAGACCCAGATATCTTGAGAAACTTTATTCACTCACTGCTGCAGCGCTGCAGACGTCGCTCTCCCTAACCCTAACCCCAGGAGCAGACGTTTGGAGGGAAAACTAGTACTTCTTTGTTTCCTAATAATACTACTGTTACTGTTTTTGGGGCATCATTAGACTGATACGATCTTGTACTGGCTGGATTAGATATTAAGATAGCTTTATAAAAACAAGCTGCAAAATCAGGCCCAAATTCAAACTGCATCTACTGTTGTGTATTTTTGTTATGTTTTGACATGAATAAGTGATCTCGACAGCAGCCACTTTGAAGACAGGAAGTGCACATCATTTGATACCATCGATGCTGCCTGTAATGCATCTTCTTATAAAGCATCTTTGTCTGCATCCAAGCAATCATCAGTAATCCTGCACAAGCCTGAAATGTAACTCTGAAATCAACCTGCAGTGCTCACGGCCAGGTGAGTCTGGTCCTCACCCAACCTCACTGTTGCTCTTTTGTGCATCTCAATAACCCCCAAAAGGACAATCAAGAGGGGGAATGATGTCCCAGTTTTTATCATCATAAACATTTTAATGAATCCCACCAAAGCTGAAAAATGATTTTAACCTGTCTTGTTTTTAAATGTCCTTATATAAATCCATTACAAACAAGAGTCAAAACTAACAACTAACAAAACTATATTCACTATGAGGCCATCTGGAGATGTTAATGCACTTGTAAGGCATAGATTAAGTTTTATTATATTCCTAATATTCAGATACAGCGGGGAAAGTTAGGTATTGAACGCGTCAACATTTTTCTCAGAAAATATATTTCTAATAGAGCTGAGCTACTGACATGCAATTTTCACTAGATATTGGTAACAACCCAAGTGATGCACATATGCAAAGAAATCCAAACATTTATGTCCATAAATTAAGTTATGTGTAATAAAGTGAAATGACACAGGGAATAAGTATTGAACAAATGAAGACAGGGAGGTGCAAAAAGGTTTGGAAAGCCAAGAAAGCAGCTAGAGTCTGTCAGTATTTAGAAAGTAATCCTGTCCCCTATCAGTGCAAAGTAATATCAGCTGGTTTAGTCCAAATTGACGCCTATAAAAAGGTTTCTCATCACCAAGGTGTCACACAAGAGGCATCTCATGATGGGTGAAAGCAACGAGCCCTCTCAAGACCTTGTTTTGCAGAGCATACTGATGGCATCGGTTACAGACGTGTCTAAATGCACCATTTTATCCGTTAGTGCCATTATCCAGAACTATAAAGAACAACATTTCACCATAAATTGGCCACGACCAGCCAGGTGCTCCTCACAAGATTTCTGACAGAGTCAAAAGAAAACTAAGAAGAGTTGTCCAAGAGCCAAGGAGGCCTGACAGAAAGCTTTAGACAGACCTGGAATCAGCAGATACAGTTGTAAAAACAAAACAAAATAATGAGTAATGCACTCAACCGTCATGGCATCGCTCACCATGCAAGTCTATTGACGTGTTCAATACTTATTTTCCCTGCAGTAGCCTATATGTTTGCACATGTTAACTTGGAACGTCTCTGATTAAAGTCACATATCTGAGTCACTTATCGGCCCATTTATGACAAACATAGCTGAAACATAACATGGCAGAGCAGGAGATTTACCTGTTGGTGGCGCGTGCCGGAGAAGGTGTACTGGACAGAATGCGGCGGGTATCGGCTCTGCTCGCTGCTGAAGCTCCCCTGGCTGGGGGGGTAGCCCGAGCTACTGGACATCCTGGCTCAGTGCTACCGGGCTGCTGCGGCTTCACGGATCACAGGTTTTTAGCTAGACCATGTTTGGAGACACAAACCACCTGCCCCAAGACAGAGACATACATTCAATATTTAGTAGTAGTCAGGATTTGGTATAAGATGAATATATATACGCATATTCAATATCTTTCTGCATGAGAGATAGTGAAAGACGAATCTGAAAAAAACACAGGTTAGTACGATATAAAACTAGACAGGCCATCATGCCACAAATCATATATGATAGTCAGTCAGTGGAGCCCATTCCCTTTTCTTACATATTAAACTTTCTGAACTATATCTCTGTGTTTCCATGATGCAGGTCACAGGTGAGTGAAGCACTGACCTGCTCACATCACATCCTGTTGCCAGTGCAGGCAACAAGTTTATATGTTCAAAACACACCACTCTGAGTCCGCACCCATCCTTAATTTTGACCTTGTGTTACTTAACTCAAGGCCATTAAACCAAAAGTGCAAGAACAATGTTGGAACTACTGGTGTGTTAAAAAAAACAGTGGGCCATACTGTGCAGCTGCAGATACATGCATTTTCAACACATGGAAACAAGCACGTTTGTGAGCGTGAACAATAAAAATAAAAACAGGCTCTGACTATAGATAACTGAGTTAAAATGATTTGAATGCTGATGGATGGATGTGGATTGTTTGTTACATTAATCAGCTCAAATGCAATGATACAGGCCTTCTGCAATTCAAGAGCCAATGCTTTTTTCTTTCACTCCTTCCAGTAAACATTCAGATTTTCTCCAGCCTTGACTCAATTGTTTTAGTTGCTTTAATGTAACCATGACTTAATCATGCTAAAAAATTACAAGAGGGTATTGTTGGAGGAAAAGAAAAAAAATTAACCACACTGACAATGATTATTTGCAGATACACTCAGAAATGAAGCCGCCAGTAGTATTTTGCAGATGTGCTGAGGATAAATAAAGATATGAAAAATGAAGATGTAAAAGCACTGTGACATAAAACCATATACAACAGCTATCCAGAGTACTTTGCAACTGAAACAACACTCATTTTGTTTTTTTAGTCATAATATTTATAGGTAATAAAAATTGCCACACAAAAAACATACATGAAAGGTTTCTGCAAACCAGTTTAAGATATAAAAAAAAAACATCCATGAGGTTTTCTTGTGTTTTTCTGTCTTTCTCATGTGAATTTGAGTGCCTCTCTGGCTTTTTCATTTTTATTCTAGGTCTGCAAGATTTACAGCATGGCCACCACGCCAAGGCACTATGATGCTAACTTCAGGGCTGGCAAACCTCCAACCACTGCCACCATAACCAGGGTTAAAAGCTGTTCTGCAGTCCGCAGGCCACAGCATTTGATGGGACCCAGAATTTAATCCACTTTCACAATTTCAGAAATACTAAAAATATCGACGGTATCTTGACAAAGTCACTTGGACATAAACAGCTGCAGTCAGTCAGTACTGTTGGTGGCTGGGACAAGAGCAGTTTTCAGAATAAACCAGATTTCATTTACAAAGATGTAACTTTTTATGTATCCCATAAAAGCAGTAACAAATGTTGTCATGTCTAATGTCCCCTACACAAAGCCAGCACCTGGCAGGTAATTAATCTCATTTCTCTCTCTCATTTCCAGCAGTAGCCTACTTGATAACAGACTGAGAGCACAAATCAACTCAATACAAATTGTCGATAACAACTAAAGAGAAACTCCGAGCACAGCTACTTTAAAAATATTGCAATTACTGTTATATGATTTACTTTCACTGTTCACAGTTTTTTCTACACAGTTTGCTCCAGAATAGCCATAGGCTAGTTGATCAGGAACTTGAACTGTGAGTGTGAGGCTTTGACCAAATATTTACAAGCATGGCTGAGAATCACTGAAACAGGAAACAAAAATGTTGCACATGATGCTGGGAAGAATTTTGTCATCCTTCAAGTTGAACAGCAACTTGTGAGGGATAACTTACCCTCTGTAGTAGTCCTAGATCCTCCGAACCTTATTGTTTTTATCCTCATTTTTATAATAACTTGCATAGAAATCCATGATGAAATCGTACACTGGCCATATTCAAAACACGGTTCATGTTCATGTTCATGTATCACTTGCTCATACCTTTTCCTATAGATCATGAAAGTAGATAAAAGAGTATAGTACATTCGCTACTGGGTGTTTCCTACCTCTGTCATTTCCATTTTAACAGGTTTTTTCATCGCATCCTCCGATGTGGGTGAAGGGTGAAGCCTATTTCAGAGTACATGCATGCACTGTACATTGCTTTGATGACCTTTTTGTTGTTTTACGTTGGAGCTCTTAGTTCATTTTTTAAAAAGCATACACAATGGTCTCTGATGATACATCCACAAACCCTGCAGCCACGGTGAACTTCGAGAGAGGGGGGTGGGGGCATAACACAACATAGCCGTGAGAAACGCTGCTGCTATGCATTGCTACTGTTATTGTTGTCTTTTTAACACCATACAGTCTTATAAACGCAATTGGATTTATAGCTTATCTTGGGGGATGGGTCTATTTCCACAACAAGAGAGAGAGAGCTCTTCCGGAAATGCACCAAAGACATGCAATAAATAAAAATAATTAAAAAAAATCACCACACATTTTAAAGTATATGCTACTTCATCGCTTCGCCGTTGAACATGGCGTATAAGATGTTGTTGTTGTTGTTGTTGTTGTCGCTAGCTGGCTAACTTAGCCTATAATTCACCTTTGAATTCTCAACCACGTCGCCATCTTGCAAGGCAGATTTTCAGCGTAGACCGGGGCGCTTAAATAGCGTGCTAATTAGACATATTCCTTTGCTTCTTATCAGCGATTTGCACTCACCTCATATTTAGAAAATATATCGATGGGAAACAAGGGTACCCCCTGGACAGGAATATGTGTCAATTGTTGATTGTAAATCCGCGGGTTATGGGCTGTGGACGACTGGGCAGACTGAAGGCTGCGCCGCATTTGTCGGTCGATGTCCTGACAGGGACAAAATAAATTGTCCATGCTTTGGTTGAATGCACGGAGACACTGTCATGCTTTGACAAATGTGTACACACAAAGAAAACTATACTCCCTTTTGGCATGAAGCCAGCGAGTGGATATGTATGTTCTTTGATGAAAACCTCAAATTTCCGATATATATTTTTTTATCTACCTGCAAGGACAATGCAGTGTGACAGCTAAAGCGTTCCCTCAAACATGGTAACATTTCTGTTGTTTGTAATTTTCACTTTTTCAATCTACAAACGTCGCTTGATTTCTGTAACTTTCTTCTATATATTTCCATGTCCTCTTTAATCAAACCCACAAAAAATATTCTCAAATATATTAATTTACTCGTTCTGATATTATCTAAACTCAAATCAACTAAGAAAACGACAGTGACTCCATTTGAGTAAAAACACGCTATTGTGGGGGTAGAAGTGGACAGCTCTTGCTTTGTTGGATATAATTTTGATAAATATTGCATACTATAAACAGGAGGTCACGTTATATAAATTATGACGGACTGCGTGCCCTGTTTTCGGGCACGTGGAACTATGTGCGTAGCAGACTTTTGTCTTTACACGGATTGTTTACGGTAACGGTCAAAAATAATGAGTATTTACCTGATTTTCTTCGCAGTTTTATCCTATTTGGTTTCGATAAAATGCCTTTACCACCGACACCGACGGACTTTGGTGAAGTCGTTGAAACGTGTATTGAGTAGTTTAGCAGGCGGCGGTGACATCAGAGCTCTGGTTGTTACTGCGCATCCGGATGATGAATGTATGTTCTTCGCGCCAACGATTATTAGACTCGTGGAGTTAAAGGCCAGCGTGCAAGTGCTGTGTTTATCTGAAGGTACGGTAATCACCACCACCACCACTACCCACTACTGTCATTTGCATAACTTAAGATAAGTCAATGCAAGCTAAAGTAAGATTTGCTGCTGCTGCTGCTGCTGCTGTCAGTGTGTTGCGTTGCTAAATTGCCATAGCTGGTAAAAAAAAAAGTACAGTACAGTAAAAACAACAACAAACTAAAACACACTACAGTTATTAAGATATTGAAATAAATAGTTAAACAGTTTAAAGACTTTCAAATACACAACACAATACTTAAAGCTTATGAAAAAACAAAACAAAAACGAAACCAAGAAGTCAGCCACTATATAGGCCTATCCCCTTTCTAAAAACATACTAGGTTTATAATGTAATTCATGTTAGCATAGTGTACGTTTTTTTTAATCTTTTTTTAATGACTTTTTAGTGTGTGTCTCACAACAGTTTTTTGAGTGGTCCTCAACACTTTTTAAATTTGTCAAGGGGGAGGGGGATAACATGCATTGAATACTGTAATTTAAACTATGTATGTATGCATCCCCCCTGTACCCTGATGCATACTGTGTTTTAGTGTGTATTGTGGAGTGACACCTTGATAAAGTCTATCTATCTATCTATCTATCTATCTATCTATCTAATACTAGTTTGTAGTTTTACTGTAGCAACTCCTGCCTTATTAAACTGGTTATTAAAGCACATTTGTTGCTGTCACATGTCTGCTAAAAGTAGAGAGAGCTAAAGGAAAAACATTTTCTTTAACATCATACGTTGTGTTGGAAGATTTAACAGTCAAGAATCAGGAAGTAGTTTGCTGGTGTTTTATGTTGATTTTTTGTCTTGGGTTGCTTTAACCATTCTTTCAACTACAGATCAGATAAGAAGCACCTTTTATAGTTTTTCCACTGAAGTCTGGTAAGATTTCATGGGGGAAATGCCTGTTGATCAAGTAGGAAAATAAAATAAAAGAGGTTTTAAACTTCAAACTCAAAATATGAAAACAAATGGGGTTCTGTCTCGTTTTTTCATCACTGACCAGCTTTTATTGGCAATGCTGAACAGTGTGGTTGTTCATCATCTTATAAAACAAAATAAACAAAGCTTATATCTTGTGGTGCTGTCACTTGAAGATAAGTCGAGCTGCACTGAAGAGAAAATGCAGTCATTACTCAAATCGTGCAACCTACCTGATATCCAAATGTGGCATTTCTTGCAGCAGGTGTAAAAGCTGTTGAGGACATAATGTAGTCAAGTACTTTAATCTTATTGATATTGATGGATAATTATTGAAGAACGTATCATTCTTCAAAATTGTACTTAGAAAGAGTCTGCTGACAGAATTCAGTCTTATATTTAGATTTCCATTTATTATGCCCCATTTACAGTCATTTGTACTCCAAATATCACACAGGAAACTACTACAATCAAGGAGCTCGGCGTAAACAAGAACTTCTCAACAGCTGTGATGTGTTGGGGATACCAGCCTCCGAAGTCACCATAGTCAACCATGAGTAAGCATCCTGCAGCACCGGACACACAATACACAGATCACAGTACTTTAGTTATGTTGAAAGGACTGCATTTGTGTTAGTTTGTAAAAATGTTGCTGTTAATGTAGATTTGTGTGTTTAACATGATTGTTCTGTATATGGTCATTGCTGACTCTAACTGTTGTATAAACGCAAAGCACTAGCCAACCTAAAAGTATACAATAAGATGGCTTCCTGTTGGAGCAGATCATTCATAGATAGTTAATGATAGTTCAAACACTGCTAAGGCAAGTTTCTGAAATTATATTCAAAGTGGAATTGTGATTTTCTTTTTCTTGAGCTGAGTTGTTGTTATGCTAGGAGCAATCTACAAACCTGTCTGAGCAGTCATAATGGAATAGTCATTGTCAGTGATAGCTAAGGGCGGACTGGTACATGTCGAGGGCTGTTAAGTAGGTTGATTACTTTCTATGCAGTAAATTCACATTTAATCAAATTTCCAAACTGTTATATTGCTTCTACCCAAATACATATTGGTATCTGCTCATCCAGGTAGCTCAGATTTACTTGGGTTTGCATGATAATGCCAGTGGCACTTTTGTCAATGCAGCACTTTATTAGTGTTTCATGTACTGGAAAACCTTGAGTATATCTGCCTCTCAGAGGTATGAAATAAAAGCTAAAGCTTAAAGTTTTCATATGAATCCAGCTTTGCTGCAGGAACATGATGATGATTAATACATCATACTTTCATTTCAGCAAATGTTAATGGATTGGTTAAATGAATAAAATATGTCAAGTCATGTATAGAAACAGATTTAGTTCTTGGAGAGGCTGCAGATGCCTTCGAGGTAAAACAGACTTCACTCATAAACACTGTCATGTCATAGTCGATGTGGTGAGCAGAATTTGGGGACTGGACTACAAACTGTATTGTTTTCTTCATTCTTGTACAACTTGCTCTTCTGTTTTCATATTTTGTTTTGTTGTTGGTGCAGCTGTAAGACTCCCAGTCTTCTGGCTCTGGCTATTGGCAAGGTCAAGTTACAGAGAAAATAGCTGTTAAAGGTGATGTTGAAAAAAAGGGGGATTTTGGTTCAACCCTGCAGCTTCCCATGAAAACGCTGTGAGTTTCTAAGAACCTCGGGGCTGCCTACATGTGAGTGTCTACATGTTGGCTCACCAGGAGAGCTGCATGAACTCTGGCACTAACCTGGGACTCGCAGTAATAAGCTGGCAGCCTGCCCAGGTTGTCTGCCCTAGCGAACATTGTTGGTGTGTGTGCGTTTTCAAAACACACACACACACACACATCAGACTTCACAGTTTTATCATCTTGTGCACACAGAATATAGCTGAACTTTGATCTTAGTGCTGTCTGCACTTCTGTTGAACTGGAGTGTAGCCCATTTTCCCTTTCTGTGTATTCTGTTGTTTGCCCAAAACACACACCTAATCAGCACTTTGAGAGCCCCAGCCCCACTCGCAACCAAGCTCTCTCGCTCATTCTCGCTCTCGCTCTCTCTCACTCACTCTCACTACTCTCTCTCCCACCCCTCCTCCTCTTGTTCATGTCTGCTGGAGCCAACTGCCAAGGACTGTGGGATACATTTTGGCAGCACTCTGAGCGCTGCTAATGTAGGTCATTCCAAACTGTTTTTCCAAACTGCGTGTCTTTACATAGCTAGCCACGCTTTGGCTTTGCTCTTAACCTTCTCTGCCCAAGTATGTGCAGATGTACATCCTTGACCTGACCTCTCCTTGTTTTTCTTATTTCTCATTTTATTGTGCAAACACTGGTAGCCACTCCATTATGCACAACACAATGGAGTTTTTGAATTACAGCTCTGCAAAGTATAATAACCATCTGCTGTCTGAGGCTTTTTGCATCTTATCAGCTAGCATACAGTTAGATACACCTGGCTAAAACAAATCCAGTCTAATACAGCAATACTGCAATGAATCATGTCTGCATGAAGCTCATAATGATTCATTATTGTTGAAACTGAATTAGAGAGGTGATGGCTTAATTGCATGGGCGGCTGTACTTTGTGGTGCTGTATTATTCCAATGGTAGTTTCTATCCTGGAAGAGTGAATTGTTCAAATAGGAAGGCTAAACAACGAGAGAAGTACCTCATCTCCTGCAGCTCCATACCAGTCTTCTCCAGTTTACTTATCTGACAGGATTATTTGATATGTTTGTCCACGTCATTCATCTTGACACTGTAATTTTGTGTATTGTTGTGTGTCTAGGGCTGCAACTAACGATTATTTTCATTATCGATGAATCTGTTTATTATTTAAACAATATATAGATTAGTTGTTTGGTCAATAAAATGTTGAAAAACAAGATGACGTCCTCAAATGTCTTGTTCTGTCACAAACCAAAGGAACGTAGAAACCAGAAATATTCACATTGAAGAAGCTGAAATCAGAGTATTTGAGTTTGAATCAGAATAGTTCACGATTAATCGATTATTGTTCGATTAATCGATTCATTGTTGCGGCTCTAGTTGTGTCAAAAGAAGCCCAAGACAAATTCTTCCAAATCCATCAAACTTCACACAGCTTGTGCATCACACAACTAGGTATTTTATGGGCAAATAATTATGAAGTTCAATTTCATACCTCATTATTTCTTATATTTGCAAATGCTTTGGTTGCATCAAGCTGCGGAGCTGTCAATAAGGGGTCTGTAGAAAATAAAGCAAAAGAATTGGATCAATATAGCAATCATTCATCCACGTAATGTTCTCTGCTGCTTTTTGCAACTGTGAGACAATGGTCCTGCAAACCTCTGTAGTTTAGGAAATTAATTTTGTATGGAAAGAGACTGTTGTTTGGTTTTACGGCACATTCAGGTTTGAAGGATGCTGGGATGCGCGATAAGAACGTAGGTCACGAGCTGTTGTTGCAGCGCTTTACTGATCCACAGATAAAAGCTCAGGTGTCGAGGGGGTTTACAGTGAAGTCATCAAAGTTTCAAGCCTAAAATAAACAGTACAGATATGAAAATGAGTGCCTCTGCTCAAGAGCTTAGATTTTTTTATGCGACACTAACAACAGACAAAACCTCACACAGATTCTTAGTTTTTGTGTGGGTGTAAAATATTTGCCTTGAGTTTGGTTGCCAAGCAGCTGTATGTTTTAGTAATGTGAATACTAACCATGTACATTGGAGCTGGAGCATCAGTCAGTTTTCTTTATTGTTACATTGTATTTGAAATAAGTACTGGCACCTTGGCTGTGGATTTATATCGGACCAATTATAATTACAATACAAAACTTATATTGCTGTCATAGAAGTGGAATGAGACATTGAGACATTGTCAGAAAATAGTAGTCCGTACCAGAAAGGCTTTCTTTCAGAGCCTCGAGTCTATGCACCGCCATCTCATTCATCACGAAGTGGGCTGCACAGGCTCGACTGGACTTTTGTTTTCAAGCCGAGGTCTTGACTTCACAACAAAAGTCCGGCGCGCTGTGTGGATGGTGTGCCGTGATGACAGATCTGGGTGAAACTCGCTCACTCACAACTGCAGCCTCGTTCTCCAAGATGACAGGAATAACACGTGGATTCTGTTTTAAAATAGGATTTTCCCTTTAATGCTCACTGAATAGGACAGCTGTGTTGACAGTATCTGGGGCCCCAGTGCATGTTGGGGCCTTTGTGATCAAGCTCGATCTGAGCACGCTCTGCTGCCTCTCCACTTGCACTGGCTTGACCTCTGTCTGCTCCCTGGACTGTATTATAGCTGCTCACTGCACAAATCCAACCATTCCACTTCTTCATTACATTACTCATCAGACTGTAATGAAGCCTCTCGCTATCTCTCCACACACACACATCTCAAACGATTTAACTGTCCATTTGCCTTATGTAGAAAAAAAAAAAACTTAAATCAGAAGTAAAGTACAAATAAAAGCTTTTGATTTGATAGGATTTGATTGGTAAACATGGAGCTTTTTCCAAAAAAGGAAAGTTGCATGCACTGCAGTAGCACTCTCCCCCCACACAAGGTTTAAATATACACTGATCAGAAGGAAAAAGAAAAAGAAATAGCCCCCCACTGATTTATAAGCACATGGCACGGCGCAGTAAATTGTGCAGAGATGTTCCAGCCCTGCCACTGACCTCTGGCTGTGCTTTTATCCTAGATACATTTGTCACCACCACCACACACCGGCCCCCACTCGCATAGCAGAAGAATTGCGTTTCTCACTTATTGAACCCTGCAGCCTGCAGCAAACTGTAATTTTGTCACATTACGTTGCTCTTTTTCTGCACAACTTACTTTCAAAACAACGCTAACTGCATTATTTCCATGGTTACTTTCAGGGTAGTTTATTACCTCAACATGGGTGAACATTGGCAAAAAAACGGCAGCCGCAGATGTCTGTAAGTCATTGTGAAACAACGTGGGTCTATTGCTGCCGTGTATATATATATATATAGTATGTATATATATATATATATATATATATAGTTGTAACTGCCTTATTACACTGGGATATTGTGGGTGTACTGTAGGCATTTAGTGGTATCTCAACGGTTCCCAGCAGGACATATAATCTGACTGTGTGGACAGAAGTCTGGCAGTTTCAGGCCTGTGGTCCATGTGACCAGACTAAACAAGCTCCCTCTCTCTCTCTCGCTCTCTCCCTCCCTCCTTCTCTTCCCCTCCCTTTCCCTCTCTCTCTTTCTCTCGCTCTGTCTCCCTCTCTCTCTCTCTCTCTCTCACACACACACACACACAGAATCCCCTTACTGGGCCAAAGTTCAACAACTGCATACAGATGCCTGCAAGCAATTAGACATCCACATGCAAAGCTACAAAAGGGAGCTGGGGAGGTTACTTTAGGACATTTTGTACTGTTGCCATGGCGAAGCTGACACTCAGCCTGCATCCTGCTTGAGAAAGGTCAGGTGTCTTATATCTTTTGTTCATTTTTTCTTCTTTTTTTTTTTTTGCCCCCCTCCTCCTCCTCCTCCTCCTTGCAGCCTTGTGCTTAGCTACAGTTGTCAAGCTGTGAGGCCTAATAATAAATAATAAATGAGCAAAGGGCTGCAATACAAAAAAAAATGGATTGTTTAAACACTAGATAGAGCAACAGTCAAACTCAATATGATTAGGATAGTTAATATTCACGCACTTAAGCCAGATTCTCATAAAACTTTTATGTTACTGTTTGTTTTTATTAGCTTTTAGTGCTCTTCAGGCAGATATCAGGCTTTTATTTCATTTATGCAGATAACATTCAGCTTTTCTTCACAGAGGATAATTCACAGTGTCATCCAACTTCAATAAAATGCGTCTCTTCAAGCCCTTCTGATATGTAGGTCACTGGTATCAAAGTGTCACAGCAGCGCATTCACTCGATGACGGACAGTTTTAGACTATCTCTGAACCCCTGACCCACCACCCCTCCTCCATGTGACACAGCCGACCATCAACCCCCCCTCCACTCCCCCACACCCACCCCTGACCCTCACATCACTGGCAGCCAATAGATTTGTGGCCTAATCCATCACTTCCCTCGACTAGCTCAACTGTCCTGGCACATTGTTAGCAACCAAGGGGAGGGGAACAACTGTTGACACATGCCCCCATTACCCCCACCACCACCACCACCACCACCACCACACAGACACACGCACTCACACCCCTATACATGCACATGCAAGCAGCACATACTGTCAGTCACGCCACCCATGTGCAACGCCGAGTGTACAACAACACGTCACATCATTGATCCGTCTCCTTATCTTGTCAAACCAGCACATCCACAGTTTTAGTACTTTAAACTGTTGTGCAGTCACGTCAGTTTCCTCTGAGAGTCGTGTTTTTCATCCACACAAAGCAAGATGAGCAACAGCCGGCCAGAAAGCTGGATTTACTTTATCAGAGTATGTTTAAAGAACTTCTCTCCATTTATTTATTTATCCATTTCAGCTTGTTTCTCCCAAGTTCAAGGGAATGATTGGACAACCATGGAAAAAAATACTTCCTTTTTGTAAACTGAGGAAACACAGAAAAACAGACACCTCTTATTTGTTCTAAGAGGAGAGTCTGTGCATGTTTTAATAAGCCGAGAGCTTGCTAGAGTGTAATGTTTGATGTATCCTCCATATTGTCTAGTTTCAGATGAACAGGATGCTAAGGGTCTTCTGACCCTTAACCCCCAGACTTCCCAGCGCTCCCTCATGTCTGCATTCCACTTCGGCCTATTTTCAAACGCTCTGTTAAATCTGCTCTGTGCAGAAATCTGGGGCTTGAGACAGGAAGTAGACTGTTCAGCCTCAGAAACATTCAGTGCTTGTGTTGTGTTGAAGCCTCCTGACTTTTAGACACAGTTACAGTGTCTCCTGTATCTCACTAAAACACTCTGTGAACACCGTCCCTTTGCTTTTCTTTGCTTTCCAGAAAACTTCCAGATGACCCCAAAGCAGAATGGAGCGTCTCTTTGGTCTCCTCTGTGATTGTGAGGCACATCCAGGCTCACTCTGTCAACATGGTAGGCTCGGCTCTGCCTTGCATTTTTGCCTTTCAAAGCAGTGGCTTCTCTGTCATTTCCTGTTTGATGTTAACACACAAATTTCCCTGCCATTGTTTTGTTTTTACCATATGTTTTGGCAACACAGCTTCCTAGCTCATTATCCCAGTTCCACTGAGGTCTGTGCAATAATCCTGTCAGCCGCCATCTCTTTTTGTCCAGTACAGACTGCATTTCGAAAAAAAAAACCAAGGAGGAAGTTGCCTCTGCTGCAGTAGAAAGTTTGGATTCAATTTCTGTGTTTACACTGAGATCCTTATCAGACCCAGTGCTTTTCTGCACTATTAGCTGATGGGAATGTGGCAAATTTAGAATCAAAGCATTTTCAACCAGTCTGACAAACAGACAGTACAGCAACAATGGCAAAAAAAAACACACACACAAACAACAACACACAGTTCTTTAGGATAGAAGATTTAGATGTGCAGCTGGCTTCTTCTCTTTTAGTTGCTGATCTCCTTTTGTTATCAAAGACGACAAACAAACACACCATCTCCTCCCATCCTGTCAAACTCACCAGCAAAAGAAAATGCCTCGAGACAGAAAAGTAGCTTATAAAATCAGTCAGTCACACGCAGACATTGTCTCTAACGAATGCAGGCTGGAAAATTAGACACAGAAATAACAAACGACTAGATGTGAAAAGTAGTTCACTTTTCCTTTTTTTAAAGTAGATGATGTCTCAATAGTCTAACACCATGCCAGTCTATTATCGGCCGACTAGATTAAAATGAGTCAAAGTTTACAAGTTACTTGTATAATGTGGAGGTTGGGAGCTGTGGTCATGGTAGAATATGCCTGAGCATAACAAATGCCAAGTCTTTAGTCAAGCATTTTTTCTTTCCCTTTGACCTGATTTTTTTTTTCTCTTGCTTCCTCTGGTGTGCAAGCATGCACACAGAAAAAGGCTTTTTAAATATCAGTTGTCAGCTGCCAAGCAGCTCTGCAGTCAGACACAGAAAAACCTTCCACCAACCCAAGAAAAATCTCTCCTCTGCTCTTGCCTTCATTTGTTTAAATTCATGTTTAGATACCCAGATTCTGGCTTTTCACTCACACAATGAGAGATTTTGTTGTTTTAGGTGCTGACCTTCGATGGACGAGGAGTGAGCGGCCATGCCAATCACACGGCCATCCATAAAGCTGTCAGGTACAGCCTAAACTCAGAAAAACAACTATATTTTTTAAATCCCATGCCATCCACAGAGATATTATGTGGCTTACATATGCAGACAGAAACCGGCCCACTCCACAATCATAAAACGCTCTCAAGGAAAATGCAGAACATTTCGATTCACATCAACATCCATCTCTCCGAACGTTTCCCCACAAAGACACACACACACACACATGTTTTTCAGCATTGGTCTTGTTACATAGCTGAGAGGTCATCCAAACAGAGTCCTCAGAGGCTCTCGGCTCTACTCCCAGAGAGCAGCAGTAAATCCTGTCCCTGAAGTGGTGAGGTGGGAGGGCAGCTTTGGTTTGGAGAGGCCGACCAAGCAAGTTGCATCAGACGGTTGGGTTTTTCAAAAAGAAATGTATTTTGCACTGTGTAGTGTGCGCTGCTGTCCCCATATTGCACAGATTTGCCCCACTGTGCCTGTATGGCTCTGTGTCAATCTGAGGACCTCATCTGTTGATAAGATGTGAGCTCTCCAACTCACATCTCATGATTCCCATTAGGCTGGAACCCAAAAGGGGCTTTGTACAGCTCTCTAAACCTCACAGTTTGTTTTTGTCAACATTTTAGTAACTATTGCATGGACAAGCGCAAGTCTGTATTGAAATGTAGTATAATATATAATTTAACAAAAAACTGATGTTGTTGCTGCCCCCCAGCCCTCAGTGCAGCATGACCCTTAAACACACATAATGGTAGATGTGCTGCAGTTGCTTGGCAGCAGCACTGCAAGGCTTTCTGTGAGCTTACAGCTGCTGACTTTTTACCCATTTGTGTTGATGATCACTGGAGCCAAAACTGTAATCTCAGTCACATATCAGTCAGTAAGATGTTTCATTTCTTTGTCAACAGTAATTGCACCCTTGACATTTTGTGTTTAACGTGTTTTTCCTCTCTATCTACAGCCATCTTGCTTCTACTGGACAAGTGCCCAATGGTAGGTTTGACACAAGGAGACTTTCACAGACTATCTCCGGTTGGATTTACTAATTACTTTTTTTAAAATGGCTTGTTAAAGTAAAGCTTCTTAAGCAATGAACTGAATCCCTGTTATGTTAGGTATGGCAAGTGCAATTGTATAAATTACTAAGCATATAACTAAGTTGCACTTAACAGCACATCAAAATTAAAGACACAAATTGTTCCAAAATCAGACAAGACAGGAATGACTTCCTCAGAGGAGAAGCACCAACTCCCTAGCCTGCATTTTTCACATTGAGAACTGTAAACAGTGACTCAGACAGGGTATTTTGTGAATGTACGGCGCCCTCTTCTGTTCAAAACGGTTGCGAGTCTTGTGTCCTATACACAGTTTGGTCTGCTGGTGGCAGCAAGAGGCCAATTAGACATCACAGCAGAAAACACCCAGACGCAACTCAGACATTTGTTTTTCAGGTGTGTGCCCTCAATCCATATATGACGTTGTCATTCGAGCTGAACTCATGCTTCCAGTTGCCTTTGAAAGGTCGGGCGATGCCCAAGGGAGGATTTCTTTAATCGAATGTGCGAGGAAAAGTAGGGCAGTGAGAGAGACGAAGTGTTGCAACAGGCTGGCTGCTTTGCTAGTTTGGTAAACATTCAAGCCCACACAGAGCATACCCACATTAAAGTGAGTCCACACAGTGTGATAAGTAACAAGCTTCACATGCCCTTGTAGTTAATCATAAATGAGATCTAAAGTGTTGTACCAGGGCAGTTGAATCACATAACCTCTCCGGTCCCTGAGGCCACAGCAAACATGCACTTTATTTAGGACAGAATGACTTTGGTCCTCCTTGACCTTTTTATCCAACGGGGAGCGATCGTTCAATCATACACACTGGTTATTTATGACCGGACCTTTACACCTTTACCTGTTGGACTGGTGTCTCGCAGCCTGTAGGAGAGGCTGGAGAGAATTAGGCTCAACGTGACTGTGATAAGCCTCTTCACTTGGCTGTACAGCAAGACTCCCTGCTTATTACCAACAGCTCTAAGCTTCTCGTGCTCCACAAACTCCTGCTGCATGACAAATGTTTTTTGTTGAACATTTCAGTCCCATATCAACAGTCTCTGCTGGGTAATAAAATCTACTGGGTTTTCCAGTTTTCTTAGAAACACTAATATCTCACATAAGGAATCTGACTCCCATGTCTTGTGTTTGCTGCCTTGAAAGCGGCCCAAATGAAACATCTGCTGATCTAGTGAATGTTTAACAACATTAACAGCTAACTGGGTCTCTGTCTGCCCCTCCAGACTGCTGTTTGCTCACCCTGGTGACTGTTGGCCTCCTCAGGAAGTACATTGCCTTCCTGGAGCTTCCTCTCAGCTGGCTGCTGCCCTCGTGTCTCTGCTGCATTATAGGCTCACAGGGCTACAGGCGAGCCAAAGTAAGCCTTGAAATAGGTAGTTTGTTGGCAAGACATGTTTTTAGCTCATGGATACATAACAGTATTTATAATAAAGAAGGTGCCATAGAGATAAAGTTAGATAAAAAGGAAGGTATATTTCAACTGTGTCTCTTGTTGAACTAATGCTACATAAATACACTGGGCATCACATTTCTGACCAGTTTTTCCATTATCATTCTCTTATCTTGTCAGGCTGCCATGCTGTGTCACCGCTCTCAACTCCTGTGGTTTCGGTATCTGTACATCATCTTCTCACGTTACATGTTCGTAAACACATTCAAAATGATCCCACAAGGACCAAAGAACCTGAAGATCTATTGAAAGTTTGTCCCGTCCTGATGCACTGATGATTCCACTGTTGGGTGCTTTGCTGCCTAACTACTTGAATACTAGTAGTGAGAGTTAATCTATTAGCTGTTTACAGATCTGATGAGCTATTTTGCTCACAGTGAACATAAGCTTTCCACGAATAAAACTGACAGCGATCTTGAATTAACGACAACAGAAATGTCTTAAGTTCTTCTTGTTAGACAAATGTCGTATTGTTTTGAGTCATTGCACTGTATAGAAAACAAAACTAGGGTTTCAATCGATTGTGGAGCTGCTTTATTTCCATCTTATAATTTCACTGATTGTTTAAAACACTGTACATCTTTTCTAGTGTAATACTGATTAAAAAAAGTTTGATTGTTCTATCACAGAGAGGCTGTTTTGTTGCTCTAAGCAGTGTCTGATGCAGGTCGAGACATGTCTCTGATGGTCTTGTGAGCCTCCATGGCCTCCTCCCAATTCTCCCCATCGAAGTTGTCCACTGTGACACTGCGCACAGTACCTGGGTCTAGACAGTGCGGAGCAACACCTGGAGAGAAAACAATAGCAACAAAGGACCCTTCATTGATTTGCATACATACGTACAACACAACCCATTCTTTTAGTGTATTTTAATGACTTGGCTTTACCAGTTCAGGAATGCAAAGTTATCCAACTGGTTTGTTGTTTCCCTGATGTTGCTGTGTTACCATCATGAACATAACCATCACGAATTGGTGTTTTGTTTCTTTTTTTCTTTTCTTTTTTACAAATATTATAACATTAGGGCATGACAAAGAAGACACGGTAGTTTAAAGTTGAACACATTAGAATTTGTTTTGAGTAAACACAGCGGGGTGAGGAAAATAAGTTTACAACACAGGAGAGCAGTGTGACTGTATTGTGTCAGCAGCTGGGGGTCATACCGTATCCATCAGGGTTGGAGCGGGGAATGCTGAAACTTTGAACTCCACAGGTTTTACAGAAGGGGTGTTTAGCAACATGAGTGTTGAATGTGTATGTGGTCAGATTCTCCGACCCCTGGAAAAGGGAGACAAAATCAATCACTTCAAAAGCTCTTATGGTTTTAAACATAAATTGAGAAGCATCGTTTCCTACCTGTAAGAGTGTGAAGTTCATTTTTGGGACTATGAAATGATGGTGTTGTTTCATTGTGCAAATGCTACAGCTGAAGAGACAAGCACACATCAGTATATATGTATATTGTGCAGTTTCAAATGTATCCTCTGAGCCATAACCATAATTAATTTTATATTTAAAGTGAAAACATGTCTAGATGCCTACTTCATATATAAGTATGAAAGAATATGACTGAATTAATAATCCATACTTGCAATGGAAAACATGGAGGTCTGGGGAACTTAAGACTTCAAATCTAACAGCCCCACAGTGGCAGCCGCCTGTATGTTTCACAAGATCCATTCCTTAGGGATAAAAGAAAATAACAAACATTATGTCAAATATGTATGTTCATGTTTGAGCATTCTGGGGTGGCAAGCCTGACTTGAGTTCATTCGCTGTCAACACGTGCAAGAAAACGGGAAGTATTTGTCCAGCTCTTTCATAAATGTCTGGTTGAACTGGTGTGACGTGTTTATTGTGAAACTTGCTGACGTGGAACTGGGCGTCCCAGGTCAAAACAACAGTCCTGCTGACGGAAAACAAAGACACTGATCAAGGTCCATCACTGATAAGCGTCACATTTACATTAAACGCCTCTCATCTAGTTACGACTCTGACCTGTTCACAGATAGCTATTGTGACCACTGAATGTGTCATTTACATTCAAAGGTAAGATACCTTTAAGAAAAGCCAACGTCGAGGTTGCTGTCCTAAGCTGGACACATTCATTTCATGTGTTAATAGTGTGAGCTCCCACAATGCTGGGCTGGACCTACTTCCTGAAAGATTGTTTTTCCTGGAACAGTCTGACAGTCTCCACAATAATTCCAAGCAATGGGGCAGGGCAACAACCTACTGCAGATTTGCACAAACACATTCCTCGGAGATTGAACTAGTTCAGCCAGACACCCAGCTCTGTCATGGAGAGCCGTGGGGCGGTGCATCACGAGTTTGGTGTCATATGACAGGGTGCTGGAAGGGCTGGGAAAGGGAATGCTGTGACCCAAATACATAAATTAAGGCTCTCTTAGCTCTATCATATCTATGACCCAAAATAGAAACCCAGTGGGCTACATACCCCATTTGAGCCTCAGCAGTTTGATTTCATTTAGTTTACTGTGCCACCGATGCCTTTAATGATGGTGGGAGCTAAACATAGAAAATCACTGGTCAGTAGTTGTTGGTTCCCACAACTGACTGTACATATCACTGACCCAAATCTCACATGCACATTATATTTTATCGGTTGGATGATTCCTCTTCAAAAGCAGCACAAAAACAACACCAAATGAAAATCAGGGTTAAACACGTGGAAATGTTCCAGTATCAACTGGGTCTGGAGGTTTTGCTATAGGCTTTGTTATAGACCTACTTTTGCACAAGGAAACAGGACCAAGGACTTTTCCATAACTTGGGTTAGTAAAACTATGACTGTTCACTGTTCTGTTTCATCATAAATAACTAAATGGATTAACAAGCACGGTTGAAAAAAGACTTACACTGAACTCTGACTCACTGTCAGTCAGTCAGTCAGCTCACGCTATAAAGATAATAATATGCATACAAAGGCAGAAATTAATCATACCATGCCCTGTAAGGACTTGTGTATGTTAAACACATCCTCCATGGGCTGATATCTCTCACGTGATTACTTCATGCTCTGCTATGTGCAACATAAGCTAATTTTTTTTTTTTTTTTTTTTCAGGACTAACTGACTGTGCAGTAATTTCACCATTTGGCCATAATTTCAGTAGATTCAAACTACCCTAAATTGACAGTGATTCACCATTAAAATATATTGAGTTAGGCTACCTTATAGCTCAAAAGAGAGTAATTTGAGGCTGACGAA
The DNA here is from genome assembly GCF_905171665.1 of Trachurus trachurus. NCBI lineage: Eukaryota > Metazoa > Chordata > Actinopteri > Carangiformes > Carangidae > Trachurus > Trachurus trachurus. Next base: position 10,662,593 of record NC_139903.1, on the reverse strand, counting down.
AAAGTATAGGCTACCAGTATTTGACTAATTAAAGCAGAAGTAAGCAGAATATTTGTGTTAATAGCCTAAGTCTTAAATAGTTAGGCTATATCTTCCGACGGCAATCACTTACATAGAGTGTTTGGTCTGAAACAGGGGTCTGTCAGTCACTCTGCTCTTCTGCTGTAAACCGAGGAGAAAACTTTCCTTGTATCCTACAACCTTTATCCAATGAGGAGAGAAAACTGCATGAAGGGGCGGTCCTCTCTGTGTGTGCAGCCCATGGTGCAGCCCTTACAGTCTATGGTGCAGCCAAGGGATGCACGTGAATGTGGTGACGTAGGGACGAGGACGGGGACTGCTCCATCGGCTGACAAGAAGTTAGCCAAAACGACCGAATCGCTTACTTCTGCTTTAATCACTACCCCAGACCATTCAGTTTATGGTAATGATAATGTTGTATACCTGACTGATACTGACATTAAATAAATAAATTGCATGTTTTGTACTGGTGTTCAAGCAAGTTTAGATAGCCTACTTAGAGTAACTTTGTGGATGTGCAAGCAAGTAAATGAAATAAGGTGGGTAAAGGAGGACACTTAACAGTAGGCTATGATCTTTCTCTGCCTCCAGTTCACCCTGCTGTCACGAGTCTCACGACAGCTGCTGGCACATGTTTACCAAGCACGTTTCCATCTGTTATCAGGCACGTTTCATTCAGATCAACGGAATTCCTGTCTGCACACGTCCCTGTTTGAATGCCAGGAGACACAAAACATGCCCTCGATTAGTTCTTATTATAACAATCTCTAAGACGTTTTGTTTTCGAGAAAGAGGTGGGGGAAAAAATGAACAAAGTCCACATTTTGTGTAACATGTAGGTCAGGCTATGATAAACTACTCCCATGCAAGATATTAGACTTCTTTCGGTTTAAATCCTGTATAATTCTTGAATGTTCTGCGTTATGGCCCCATAATGTAGTCATGAAACATTACTTACTGTAACACAGCAACCAATCGCTGGTCAAACAAACATCTGTGCCATCCAATCAGATGCTCGGGGCAAGGTTCCTGTTGCTGTGGTGGTTCTAGCAAATTCTAGAGCCTGATGAAATATTATTCCGCCACGGGAAATATATCACAACATTGTCCTTAAACGTACAACCGATTAAGAACATATACCGTTTTTATGAAACATTAATTAAACTAAGACGTAATATTAACCCATTTTGTTAACTTATCGTTTTGTATGCTTTGTGTGCGTCGAAGTCGTGGGGACTACTTTTAAGTGCGGAGGGATATTGGCGGATGACGTACACAGACTCTATATAATACAGTGTTCGCCATCACTGCGGCATTACTAGAGTCGCAGCCGACAGCACAGAAGCATTTCGAAACTGACAGCATTTACACTGCGTATATACACAGTAAGTATCCTTTTCCTTTGTTTTAAACAATTGTCTTGTACATTAAGTTATTTTTTACTCTGGGTGTTCCTGTAGGGTGTTTTTGTAACGGCTTTTCGGTTTGGTTTGAGAAAACTGAACGGTTCCTCCTTTCTCAAATTGACGACGATCTTATTGTAAATCTGAGGAGGTTTGGATGTGTTATTTTTAAATTATATACAGACCGTTAATGAGTTTCATCGCCGATCGGTTCGTCGACGAGTTCGACACATCTTTAACACGGCAGTAGTGAGCTAACGTTAGCTACAGCAGTGACTCGACATTTCCAGTAGCCTCCATTAGCGAGTAACGTCAGCTGAACAAAAGGAGGGTCAATATGATCTCAAAATGGCGCTTGGACTGGAATGGCGGCAGAGCTGCCGACAATAACAAGTTAGTCACTGTACGTTTATACAATATTAACCCTTTTAATTGAGTCGTCTTGGCTTCAGTGACAATACTCAACATTAATTCATATTCATATCATTCAACGTTATAGTCACGTACTTTGTACCATTATATTTATAATGGCTCAATATGGGATTCAGTGGTTGTGACACTGATGTGAGTGTTGAATGAAAATTTAAATTTTAAATTTTTTTAATTAATAGATGTTGACCATCTCAATTCTCTGTAGGTGCAGACATGCAGATCTTTGTGAAGACCCTCACTGGCAAGACCATCACCTTGGAGGTCGAGCCCAGCGATACAATTGAGAATGTCAAGGCCAAGATCCAGGACAAAGAAGGCATTCCCCCAGACCAGCAGAGGTTGATCTTCGCTGGCAAGCAGCTGGAAGATGGCCGCACCCTCTCTGACTACAACATCCAAAAAGAATCAACCCTCCATCTTGTCCTGCGTCTGAGGGGTGGTATGCAGATCTTCGTCAAGACCCTCACTGGCAAGACCATCACCCTGGAGGTCGAGCCCAGCGACACCATTGAGAATGTCAAGGCCAAGATCCAGGACAAGGAAGGCATTCCCCCAGATCAGCAGAGGTTGATCTTTGCCGGCAAGCAGCTTGAAGATGGCCGCACCCTCTCAGACTACAACATCCAGAAAGAGTCCACCCTCCATCTTGTCCTGCGCCTCAGGGGAGGTATGCAGATCTTCGTCAAGACCCTTACTGGCAAGACCATCACCCTCGAGGTTGAGCCCAGCGACACCATTGAGAATGTCAAGGCCAAGATCCAGGACAAGGAAGGCATTCCCCCAGATCAGCAGAGGTTGATCTTCGCTGGCAAACAACTGGAAGATGGCCGCACCCTCTCCGACTACAACATCCAGAAAGAATCAACTCTCCATCTTGTCCTGCGTCTGAGGGGTGGTATGCAAATCTTCGTCAAGACCCTCACCGGTAAGACCATCACCCTGGAGGTGGAGCCCAGCGACACCATCGAGAACGTCAAGGCCAAGATCCAGGACAAGGAAGGCATTCCCCCAGATCAGCAGAGGCTGATCTTCGCTGGCAAGCAGCTGGAAGATGGCCGCACCCTCTCCGACTACAACATCCAGAAGGAGTCCACCCTCCATCTTGTCCTGCGCCTGAGGGGTGGTATGCAGATCTTTGTCAAGACCCTCACTGGCAAGACCATCACCCTCGAGGTGGAGCCCAGCGACACCATTGAGAACGTCAAGGCCAAGATCCAGGACAAGGAAGGCATTCCCCCAGATCAGCAGAGGTTGATCTTCGCTGGCAAACAACTGGAAGATGGCCGCACCCTCTCCGACTACAACATCCAGAAGGAGTCCACCCTCCATCTTGTTCTGCGTCTGAGGGGTGGTATGCAGATCTTCGTCAAGACCCTCACCGGTAAGACCATCACCCTTGAGGTCGAGCCCAGCGACACCATTGAAAATGTCAAGGCCAAGATCCAGGACAAGGAAGGCATTCCCCCAGATCAGCAGAGGCTGATCTTCGCTGGCAAGCAGCTGGAAGATGGCCGCACCCTCTCCGACTACAACATCCAGAAAGAATCAACTCTCCATCTTGTCCTGCGTCTGAGGGGTGGTATGCAGATCTTCGTCAAGACCCTCACCGGTAAGACCATCACCCTCGAGGTGGAGCCCAGCGACACCATCGAGAACGTCAAGGCCAAGATCCAGGACAAGGAAGGCATTCCCCCAGATCAGCAGAGGTTGATCTTTGCCGGCAAGCAGCTGGAAGATGGCCGCACCCTCTCCGACTACAACATCCAGAAAGAATCAACTCTCCATCTTGTCCTGCGTCTGAGGGGTGGTATGCAGATCTTCGTCAAGACCCTCACCGGTAAGACCATCACCCTGGAGGTCGAGCCCAGCGACACCATTGAAAATGTCAAGGCCAAGATCCAGGACAAGGAAGGCATTCCCCCAGATCAGCAGAGGCTGATCTTTGCCGGCAAGCAGCTGGAAGATGGCCGCACCCTCTCCGACTACAACATCCAGAAAGAATCAACTCTCCATCTTGTCCTGCGTCTGAGGGGTGGTATGCAGATCTTCGTCAAGACCCTTACTGGCAAGACCATCACCCTCGAGGTCGAGCCCAGCGACACCATCGAGAACGTCAAGGCCAAGATCCAGGACAAGGAAGGCATTCCCCCAGATCAGCAGAGGTTGATCTTCGCTGGCAAACAGCTGGAAGATGGCCGCACCCTCTCCGACTACAACATCCAGAAAGAGTCCACCCTCCATCTTGTCCTGCGTCTGAGGGGTGGTCAGTAAATGGGTCCATGCTTTCACGTTACCTGTACCTCTGAAGTTTATGTGCAAAGTTTTATGTTCTTGACGCTATATTAAAAACTTGTTACAAAACATTTTAACTTGCGTGACCAAAATATGTTGCACATCGTTAATAAAAGGTTAAACTAAACTTACTGGTGTTCATTCTTTGTGCCAATCCACTGTCAAAATTGAATATTATTATAAAGGTGTTGGGTAAAACTTATTCACAAATGGTATAAATCACAATAAAATGGCTAGCTTTCTATATAGATCATCATAAAATGGCTACTTTAAATTCATGAAGTATTCTATATAATACAGGAAACAAAACTAATTTGCCATGAAGCTTGAATATAGTAGATACCTTTGACCAGTTTAGTAATTTTTATTTAGTTTTGAGTTTAACAGCCAGATTGCATAAATTAAAGGGGTATGTACTCAAAATTCTCAGTGCAGAAAAACAATTGGTAGAACATATATCATAAAATATAGCATTGATAACTTAAATAAGTAGCCATTGTACCTAGGAATACATCAAGATCGCATTAAATCATCTGTTGAACTACTGGAGTAGATGTCATTTAACCACATTTTTATATATCTGCTCATATAACTAAAATGGTTTCCATGTCAAACACAGTATCCTCCAATACATAATGATTACTTAAATGATTTATCAAGACAACACTTAATGTGAATGAATGAAATTATAAACCTTAGTCATTACTTAATATGGTTCTACTTCTGTAGTCTTTCCTGTAGCTTTGGTTGCATTGGCTACAATTTCCTTAAGATGCTGAGTCATTCTAGACACTGCTGGCCTCTATGCCCATCAGTACTGCTGAATGTTGACTGAAAGCTCAAGGTGCTAGTAAGGCTGGAGGTCTGCTGAACTCTTGAGGTCAGAGACGTTTTTATTCATGGGGATATGGCGCCATCTGTTGAGTGAGACTTGGAGACCAACAGAGGAAGAGGAAATGTGCTAAAAATCAAGTGAAGGGGGGAGGGTCAGCTCTTTGGATCATACAAAAACATTGGCATATAACAGGAAAATATAAAACATAAATATGATTTCCATCAAGAGGTGGCACACAGTACGACAGTGGTTTGGTCTTAAAACAATGCTACTCTTTCAGCAATATGGAAACTTTTTCAGTACAGGGAAGAGAAAAATTGGATCACATTTGTTTACAAACATACTGTAAACTGTGAGGCAAAGGGACTATCATGTCTGTGATCATGCTGAAACCAGGTGGTTACATTGCATTACAAAAAACACAGTATAAGGTCAAAATAGAATAGAACTATAAATGAATATCTTAATTATTTAGATTAAAAAGCAATCTGTGATACTTATTGATGATTTACATAAAATGTGTCCCTAAAGCGTCCGTAATGTTACTTACATTTGATTAGGGATGGAAAGAAAAGTACTGTGCTTATACTTAGGTTTGGAGTTTGTGTTTTATACAATTTTGTGCTTGTTTCGCTATGTTTAAGAGGGAAATTATACTTTTTATTCCAGTGCATGTCACTACAGTAAAATTTTGAATAATGTATTCATTATTGTCTTCCGAAATTGTCCTTCCTGCTAATTATGTTTCCAATAATTACACATTTGGATAGCACTTTGTATTTATTGCCTGAAAAGTGCTCAAGAAATAAAATTCATTTGGGTGATAATACTTATGCACTTTTATAGAAGTAGGGTTTTGAGTGCAACACTTTTACTTACTTTAAGCAAAGGAGCCCAGTGCTTTCTCTACCACTAATCCGAAACCACAAGAGGGGCAGAGGTTTTGATACTGTGGGAATGAGGGTGGATTATGGAGAGCACACGGATTATTCTGTGGTATTTACCATCTAATCCAAAACTAAACTGGCTCAACACTGTTATGTGGATATCATCTGTTTATCCTGCCAAAGGTATTTATCTCATAGCACTGCTGACTTGACAATCTGTTTCTAGTTTGTGCATGAAGATCAGGATGACAAAAAAAAATAATGAAACACACTGTTCAATCGTGGAAACTAGTTGTTTTCACAATTGTACTCTGCCACTTGACCTGTTTTAGCAGGTTATTCCCAAACATTTTTAACAGCGTCATATAGAGGTTGTAGCCAGTCTAACCAGTGCTGTGTAAAGCAAACAGATCACATGTTTTGTTTTGTTTTTCAGACAGGCCCAGTGACAGATACTGGTGAGATGTTATTTCTATATTTATCTTTTTGCTGTTTTTCTATTCAACTGCTGGGTGGAGAACGTGCCCTGTTGTCACAACAACATCTTCTACCACATTAAAAAAACATTTCTTCCCTTGGCAGTGACACCTTTCCTAGGCTCTCCTCATGCTTTGTTCACATGTGTTGTGAATGACAGCAGCATGTCAGTCACATGACAGCACGTCAGTCATTTTACATACAAGATAGTTTCTCCAATAGTTTCTATGAGCACTCCGTTATCCTGAATAAATGTACTACTCGTGTTGCATAATACACTTAATTGAAATTACTAAAAGTGTAGTCTGCAAACAAAACTAACCACAACTGTAATGATGAAACTCGATTTGAACGACTGAAACTAGGGACTACCTTCACCACTGAAAACGTGCGGATGAATATCAGCAGATGACGTGTGCGCAGTATAAATCACCCCGTCCCCTTGGCAACTGCACTAGTCAAAGGGAGGTGTTGAAGCCGGACAGCAGGACCAAAAACTGTCAGTCTTAAGTGTAAGTACAATCGTTTCATTGTAAAAATGTTACAAATGTTATTTTTAGTTCATCTGCTGTAATTTTGCCATCCGTTTATTATAGCTTTCATTGATTGTATCTGTTGTCGCGTATGCTTTTTCTTTTTTAGCCGCTAACTGCTTCGTAAACAATGACGGTTAGCTTGAAAAATAACGTTTATCAAACAATGTCGCGAGTTATCGATTACATGCCAGTGTTTATGTAATTTATGGGTCATTTTCTTGGAAAAATGACGGGTTTCGACAGTTTGTCAGTCTTCTAAATAAACAACGAAGGTACAACATTTCTAGCTCAGCTGAACAAAACGAAGGCAAACAACAATAGCTTATTTTAAAATGGCGCTGGTGCTGGAATCGCCGGCTTCCTACTAGTATGTTCATGAGAAACAGCAGGGACATGACTCACTTTCGTCGCTTGTTGTTGGAGAATAATGGCCCAGTAATGGTTTGGTGAATATGACAAACGTGTATAATGAGATTTAAGAACTGAAATATAGCCTATGTTTGACAGATGGAAGTCCTTGACCACAGGGTCATACATTCATTTGTATACGTAATAATAATAATAATGTGCTGTACGTCAAATCGCCAAGCTAGTATTTAGTTTGGTCAGATTAACGGAAACCTTATTGAATTGATATGCATGCAATATAATTTTGCCAAATTGGTAATGTCAGATCCTATCTCTTCACAGGTGCAATCATGCAGATCTTTGTCAAGACCCTCACTGGCAAGACCATCACTCTTGAGGTCGAGCCCAGCGACACCATCGAGAATGTCAAGGCCAAGATCCAGGACAAGGAAGGCATTCCCCCAGATCAGCAGAGGCTGATCTTCGCTGGCAAGCAGCTGGAAGATGGTCGCACCCTTTCCGACTACAACATCCAGAAAGAGTCCACCCTCCATCTTGTCCTGCGCCTCAGGGGAGGAATGCAGATCTTCGTCAAGACCCTCACTGGCAAGACCATCACCCTGGAGGTCGAGCCCAGTGACACCATTGAAAATGTCAAGGCCAAGATCCAGGACAAGGAAGGCATTCCCCCAGATCAGCAGAGGTTGATCTTCGCTGGCAAGCAGCTGGAAGATGGCCGCACTCTCTCTGACTACAACATCCAGAAAGAATCAACTCTCCATCTTGTCCTGCGTCTGAGAGGTGGTATGCAGATCTTCGTCAAGACCCTCACCGGCAAGACCATCACCCTGGAGGTGGAGCCCAGCGACACCATCGAGAACGTCAAGGCCAAGATCCAGGACAAGGAAGGCATTCCCCCAGATCAGCAGAGGTTGATCTTCGCTGGCAAGCAGCTGGAAGATGGCCGCACTCTCTCCGACTACAACATCCAGAAAGAGTCCACCCTCCATCTTGTCCTGCGTCTGAGAGGTGGTCAATAAATCATTCCATGCTTTTACTTGATTTTACATCACAACATGACCCAATAAAAGATGAATGATGAAATAATTGTGTTTCTCCTTTCTTGTATAATTGCTGAGCCTGTGAGAGCTGAAGAATCTCACAAGGTAATATGTTCAGTTTAAATATTTTGATTGGATTTTCAAATTTTACACTTAAACAAGAAAAACGAAACTATGTTTTCAAGCATTCAACACTCGTTGCTATATTATTTCAAAGTTGACAAGTTAATCAAAATTTTGGATTATTCATAAAAAGCGAACTAATCTAACATGGTTTCATCAACACTTTGAAGAGAATTAGGTAATGGTTAGGATTAGGTGAGCTTCACCTATAGGTTTTTTTTCTTTTTTTAATTGTTTGAATAACCAAATCTGGATAATTTGGCCAGGTAAAACCAGGACATGAGCATGGGTAATTATGAACAGTCCTGTGACTGGGTTTTATTTGCTGTATTCAGAAGGTTTCTACCTCATATTGTGTGAAATGACACATGATATAGGCCACCACTAGAGGTCAGCCTGTATCACGGATCTGCCTGTGGGTTAAAAGTGAGTGTCTGGTAGGCCCTGTATGAACTGTTTTTTACAGTAGGTAATATGCCAGGTGTTTTGCAGTTTTCAAGAATGATGGATTGTGATATATAGTGCTGTGCATAATAGCAGACACTAAAAGTAAAGTCAGGATGCCTTCAAATATAATGCCATTCAAGGATTTATTTATCAATTAATTTGAGAATAGTAAAAACCTAAATTGTAGTCTGATCTAAAAAATGGTCTGATCTGTGCTTACATTGTGTTTGCCTGCACTCACTTGTGAGTGACTGAGGTGAACATCAGATTACATTTTATGACTGCAGAAATTGCAAAGGGTTCACATAGCCTACTACTCTTTCCCGCCTCTGTCCACTGTAACTCAGTTAACTACAATGACAACAACTAACTGTACCATGGAAGTTAAGGAAAAATGAGGATGGTGAGCTCAGTCGAGATGCTTCCAGTGCTTCTTCCACTGAAGATTTTCCAAACACATCCAACGAGTTCAAGGCCATGCAGAACATGCTGGAGACATTTCATCTGACCTGGGGATACCTTGAAGAGCTTGAAAGTGTTGCTGGGGCAAGTAATGTCTGGACTATTTGATGTAGGCCTATAAGTTCACCATCACTCAGCTCCAAATAAGCATCAGATAATGGATGGATGGATGGATGGATGGATGGATGGACCAATTAATAAATATAGTTGGCCATCAATTGTAGACATTGGCTTCAATATTCAGTCAGTAGGCTCCTACAGATTGGACAATATGGCCTGCTTCTTCATTAGTGATTTACATCATTAACACCGCTATGATTTACACAACATACAACAGGATTGATATGCATGCCCCCCCTCAACCACCCACTCCATTTGAATGTGTTCACACTGAGGGTTTTCCCTATAAAATACAATAAACTTATGTTTTAGTTGTCATTTTAATGCAAATAGTTTAAGAGTCACTATAAAATCGTTGTTGTTATTGAAATAAATTATAGCCTATGCCTATATATATATATAAAAACCTGTTGCACAACAAAGTTTTATAAGGCTGAAGAAAAGAAAATGAAATTTACATCAATAACAGATCATTTTGACTTTTTTTTTTTTTGAATACTTTATTTTGAAGTTTTCAAATATGCAAACATAGTACAACTTATACCCATGGCAAAGTAGTATAAATAATAAGGACAAACAAACAGATAGATAAATAATAATAAAATAAAATGGTTAGGAAATATGAACATGAAAAATAAGTAAAATAATAATAATAGAAAGAAAAGAAAACAAACAAAAACAATTATAGTAACAGTTATTACATTGTGACACTGTGTCACAATGTAATAACTGTTACTATAATTAGACATCTTAACAAAGATTGTACCTGGACATTTTGACATTTTGACATTTCCTCTAATCGTGTTAAAGCAGGCTGTGTTGGTGTCCTGCGGGCTGCAGCCCCTCTCTCTCAGTGGGTTTGCCCGGTATGACAAGTGAACCAGCTGTAGTAGCTATATATCTGCTGGGAGCCTGGGAGCCGCTGTCTCACTCGGGTTCACCGTGCGGGAGGAATGGCAGGCTGGGGGGTCTTCTTCGTTTCTCTCCTCAACTACAAGACGGAGAAATATGTCATCGCCGAAAACAGGAAAATCGGAATATTATTCAGACTGTATCAGCTGGCCGTGCTGGGATACATAATAGGGTGAGGTGCACTGCATGTCCTGTTTTGCGAACACGGCATAAAGTAACCTTTTAGAAAGTGATTCACAAGTTAAAAATAGTTGAGCATGTCGGAGTTTTTTTTGTTGCTGTGGTTGTGTTGTTAAAGTGGAAGTAGACTACCATTGAGGGGCTTTTCTGTTTTCAAACAGTAAAGAGCTTTTAATGTTTTAATGTCTCAAACTACTGTAGAGAGACAGTGCAGGTTATCTTACCCGCCACCCTGCGCTCTTGTGTGATGTCACACTGATGTAGCTATGTGAGAGAAATGATGAAATCTGAGCAGGTGACTGGGGCAGTGAGGTGGGAGCTGATACCAACAACTGGTTCGACCTCACCTCTTCATGAAAGTTAAGATGAAGTGACAAATTTAGTGGTTGCAAGTGTGGCTGTTGCAGGGGCGGCTTGTAAAAAAAACACATTTAGGATCTGTGGCCTCGGTTGTGTAGGACTGCTGCTGTTGTGTAGGACTGCTTATGCACATGTGCACATGTATTATCTCCATGCCACAGCTGAGACCATTGGTATTTTTTCATTTTGCTCATTAGATGCTGCTGTCACGCCCTGTGTGTGTGGAACAAATAGCTCCATATAGTCCAGTATAATACCAGTGTGGATGCACTAAATATTATGTGATGTAGCCAAGGATACATTTACACATTAGCATTACTCCTGTCATCTGCCACATGTTGTTGAACACACTAAACAACAGTTACAGTATGTGTGTTCTGTCAACCCAGTCCCCATGGTCACAAACAGGCTATATATAAACAAATATAAGAATAATAAAGCATAAAAACATAATAATACTCACATACTGTTTAATCTATTTAGCACAAGACTTTAAAATGTTTGCGCTGAATGTCTCAGGTGGGTGTTTGTGATGAAGAAAGGGTACCAGGAGAAAGAAGAGGCCATCCAGTCCTCCGTCATCACCAAGCTCAAAGGTGTTACACTGACCAACAGCTCTGAGGCAGGGCCTCACCTCTGGAGTGCTGAGGACTACGTCATACCACCAAACGTGAGCCTCATCTCCCAGTTTATCTCTCACATCCTTCTCTTTTATTTATTTAAAAAAAAAAAGGCATTCCCAACCAGTATTGATGTCAGAGCCCCACCCAATTACGCCGCTGTCAGAACAGATCATGGTTATTGAGTATCTGCCTCGGTAGATATCATTAGCCTCAGCATCTGACGAAACAGATTTAACAATATTGAACTTTGTGTGAAGTGTAATTTGTTTAACCTTTTGCTTCTAAATCTTTTTTCTCTGGACCTAATTTTATTTTGTAGGGTGAGCAGGTGTTCTTCATAGTAACAAATTACATACAAACCCCCAATCAGAGACTTGGGTTCTGTCCTGAGGTGAGTGCATGGAAAAAGAGGAATCTAATTGATCATATTTATTGCTTTTTTTTTTCAATCCTAATATCTGAATTACAGTAGGTTACACTGTTACAGATTAAGGTGTCCAGAGAATTGCTTTTTCATATCCAGCTGCTTTTATTCTACCTCACAGAGTTTAAAGGTGCCAAATGGACGATGTAGATCTGACGATGACTGTGCAGAAGGAGAGTCTGTGATAGCTGGACATGGTGAGGACCTTAAACCTCAGTTATAGGTTTACATGTTCATCTGCTGGTCTAGACTATTGATAACTCATCTATTTACACATCTCATGACACACAAAACACCAACAGTGTTACATAATGTCTTATTTTGCAGTCTTTGCTCTCTTTCTCAGGGATCAAGACCGGCTTGTGTGTGAACAGTACTGGGACCTGTGAGATTCACGCCTGGTGTCCAGTTGAATACAGCAAGCAGCCCTCGTGAGATTCCCCTCCCTCCCCTCTTGCAGAACTTTGGAAATTAGCCATTTTGTGCTATTACATTCACACACACTCTGATCCCTCACAGGGACCGAGTTATTTCACAGGTTCTATTTATTACTAATACAGCCTGTCAGCTCCGCTGTTAGCTCTTACACATGGCTGTCTGCCTCTTTCGTTTTCCAGAGAGCCCTTACTGAGGGAAGCAGAAAACTTCACCATCTACATCAAGAATTTCATCAGATTTCCAAAGTTTGAATTCTCCAAGTGAGTATACGGATGGATCCAAGGCATTGTAAGACAGATCAGCAAAAGAGCTGAGGGATATACATGTTCCAATGGCTGCTTTAAATAGCTTTAGGGTGAAGAGAGCCTTCTATTTATACCGGGCCTGTGCATTGCGCTCAGTGAGACAGTGAAACAGTCATCTGAGACGTCCTTGACAGCGGGTGCCTTGCTCTGGACAGGTGTCAGATCAGATGGGGCTAGCCCAGGGAGCTCTGCTGCTGCCCTCTCTGCTGTTTTCTGTTCAAGTCCAGCTCGACAGCAGGGAGATGCCACGAGGCATGTCTCATTCATCAGTCAAGATCTAATTCAAATTACACGGTTATCTCTCTTATGTTTCCTCACTAATCTTGTTATACTTGTGCTGAATGTGGATTGACAGGTTACAGAAATCCCTGTTAATGAAATGGCTGGAAACACTACACGTCTTACAGTGTGTCACATGGGATTGTACTGTACTCTTGTCTGGGTTTGGTTTGATTTCTGCATATTTAGGCTTACAGTTCATCAGAGTGTGTCGAGTCACAGTGTGAGGGCTTTCTGAGCTTGGCCTTAAATGGTGTCTAAGATTGAAAGGTCAAAGCCAAATAAGAAGTTGAGAGATTTCTGAAGCTGTTACTTGGCAGGGCCACAGAATTGTGAGTCGGTGTCTGCCACCACTTGTGAAAACATGATAAATGTAACGTTTTTATGTGCATCTCAGGATTGAAAAGATGAGCAAACAAACAAAAAAAAATGAAAATGAGACAACAAAAGTCTGACAGTTGGTGTCTTAACGTTTTAGGTCTAACGTCCTTGAAAATTCTGATGACCCCGACTACCTGAAGAAATGCTCGTATGACCAAGAGGAGAATCCGTACTGCCCTATCTTCCGCCTCGGAGATCTGGTCAGCTGGACTCAAAATGACTTCCAGGAAATGGCTGTTAAGGTATGAAGGCTACTAATGGGCCTGTTCAGATTGTGTGTGGGAGTGACTTCAGTTCCTTGCTTCCTCACAGTTATTTTATAATAGAGCCCCATTAGTGAAAAATTAAGAATTGTGGAAAATCCATTTATTAATCCAGAGCAACAGCTGATTGGCTTCATAAGAAGGTGTGGTCTGCTTCCACTGAAAAGTTTATCTGTTTCTGTGGTTTTGGGCCAAATCATCCAAATAACAAAGCATAGAGCACAACAGAAGTACATCTCCTTGCATCAAGGTACAATACAATTCAGATGTGAACAACGAGTGTGGTGATGAGTCTGGAGCAGGAAACACACACATATACAGAAAGACCACAAGGGAAGGAGAGAAACAAGGCAAAGAAGGAGAAACAACTTGAGTTGCAGCAGAGCTGTACCGCAAGTATCTTTCTCACCTGTAGATGTCATGGATATGCTTAGTTACTATCATGTGAAATGTCATATGTAGCTCGTTTGATGAGAACTGCAGTATATCTGTGAATTAATTCTGAAAGAAAGCTCTGCAAAACCCAGTTAAGTGTGATAACAGCTTAAATGTCAAACTACTTACCATAACAGTTGACTTAATGCATTTCTTAAAACACAACACTCTCAACCTGACTCACTGCCCAATCAGCTAGAGTGATTAAAAAAAACATGTGTGGGGATGAGAGACCTTTGAACAATGAAGGGCATCAAGGAGGAGCCATGAATTGTGTCATTATTGTTGCAGCAAACATGTTTGTATACAAATGATGCACAATTGTGGTGGAACCTGTTAACCCCACTAATTTGACCACCTTAACAAAATATTAAAGGTCCCATATTATGCTGTTTTTCAACCATTTCACATGGGTCTAAGTTGTCCAACCATATTGTATTCCTAGTGTATTGTCCCCAAATCAATCTGCAGCTCTACATCTCAGCAATCTAAAAGTGTCTCTCCAGAGCTCCCCTGAGAATGAGCCATTTCTGTGTCTGCATCTTGACATGCAAATAAGATGTGTAAACCACGTCCACTCCACAGCCGTCACGGGGAGAGGGTGTGGTTTTCGCTACATGTACATGTGCTAATGTTGACATTGGGAATAGGAATGGGGTCGGGCATTGATTTCTTGACTGTCGCTGTTCCAGAAAAGTGTCAGCGGGAGTCACTTGAATTTGGTGCCTCATGACGTCAAGTCTAACAGCACTTTCAATTCGCCCGATTGGAGACACGATCTCCTAAGCAATCAATTAAGGGAGTGAAAAAAAGTGTAGCAATCAATTAAGGGAGTGAACAGACTTTTTTCACCTCCAGGCGTCATAGAAAGGCCACAGGAACACATAGGACCACTACAAAACCAGTAGAAAGTGGATTTTGCATAATATGGGCCCTCTAAAACTGGACGTGTGCAAACTTTCTGCAATTAAACTGACTTGTATACACAAATACAGTCCTCTGTGGGCTGTTTCTCTTGCTGTACTAAATTAACTCTGTGTTAATGAGGCTGATCATTAGTATCATCAAACTATTTAGAGACACTAAAACCAACCCACAGGCTTTCCTTGTGTCACTATCATTATTAGAGAATAAATATCTGTTCTTATGTGAAGTTGCAAGACTAAAGCTCTGAATTGTAGTTACTTATATGGCACCATTACTGTTTACTATCATTAGGCCTATTAGTACTTCTAGTATTAACAAATTGTCTGTTTTTGTCGATCAGGGTGGGTCTGTTGGTGTTCTCATAGAGTGGAACTGTGACCTGGATAAAGACTCTTCACTGTGTAATCCACAGTACAGCTTCACCCGTTTGGACATGAACTTGAACAGCTCGGTCACATCAGGCTACAACTTCAGGTACGTCCTCTCAGTCACCGGACTAGAGATACATCTGTTATTCCTCTGCTTGTCCAGCCTGTTTTATTTTCATCCCCCTCCTACAGATATGCCAGGTATTACAAGGATCCAAATGGTGAAACCTATCGGACTTTGTATAAAGTGTATGGAATTCGCTTTGACATAATGATCAATGGCCAGGTACGGCTGTGATATGAACCCTCTCTTTCAATGGACGTGATTTCAGTGATGGACTTTCTGTAAATGCCTGTTGTTGTTGTTATTATTTTGCAGGCTGGGAAATTCAATATTGTTCCCACAATAATTGCCATTGGTTCCGGTGTTGCTCTTCTGGGAATTGTGAGTAATTTACTGACATCTTATGTATAATTGGTGTGTAACTGAGCACAAAATGTCATGTAATTGCATCATGAGATGATTATGGGTGTCCATCAAACAGTGAGTCAGCTGACGAAAATGAAAAAAAGATGTGTTTTTTTTCTTTCAGGGAGCCTTTGTATGTGATATGATATTACTGTACATGATGAACACAAGCTCCTTCTACCGAGATAAGAAGTTTGAAATCATCAACTTTAAGTATGCCTATCGTTATTTACACACTTGATCATCATTTTCTAAAACCAGATCGTTACATCTGTTGTTGCATCTCTCTCCGATTGTGTGGAACAGGAAGGAACGGACCAAAACTAAGGACGGAAAGGCAGGACACCGGGAAAAGAGATCCAGGAAATCAGCTGCAGAGAAAGGGGCCGGCAACTCCATCAAAAAGCCAGAGGATGCCGAAACTGCCGAGGAGTCTCCCGCGGCAGAGGGCGAGTCGACCGTGGAGAGACGGGGTCCCACCATTCCACGCAACACAGGACAAAGATACTCGGCCATTATCCCTTCTCAAGGTGCAGAGCCAAAGCATCATATCACTTTCGCTCCACACAGTTAAGTTTGCAGACAAAAACAAGACAAATCACCCGCAGTGGTCTCGGTTATGTTGCAGGTGGTGGAAGCAAAAGTCGGACTGATGTCCACTACTCACCCACTGGCACGACTGCTGGCATTCCACTAGCCTGAGTGATGCTTGCCTTGACTGAAACTGTGTTGGTCCAGGGAAAGGTCAATGTTCTGCACTGTGGGCCAAGACACTGACGTTTGGAGATTCACAGGAGGGAGGTTTTGAGGTAGCTGGGTCAGGAACCAAAGGTGGAATGTGGGAGATTATATAAACAGGTCCATAAAGAATGATATACAAAAGTACTGTGATAATGCTGATGCACTTAGCAGGGTAACATAAAAATTATTCAAGACTAAGACTTTTAGTGAATTGCCAAATGCTGTATATATCAGTTACTGCTCTACAAATGCAAATAATTCATATTACTGAATCAGTTTCACATCATGCAGTCCATCCAGAAAGTTTTCAGATCCCATCACTAATGTTGCAGCCAGACTCCTGGCTGTTCTTGCTCTTGAAAAAAAATGTTTTCATTGTGGCATATTGGGTCTATATTTTATTATAACATAGGATGGATGCAACATAACAAAACATGACAGGGCTAAAATACTTTCTGAATGATCTGTAAATTCAAAACATTCACGTTTTTATTGGCTTTTGATCAGACTAATTAAGCATAATTTTCAGTTTGAGGTATACCTGATGGGTCTTAGTTTTGCTTTTGCGCCATTTTATGGACTATGTTTTAATAATTACTACAAAAATGCTTGATATAGATTATATATGTAATAAAATAATATATAAAATACAAAAACAAAGTGAATTCTTCTAAGTCAGTTTTCAAAATACCTTCTAAATTCAGTGTTAGGTCGTGAGAGAAATGAACATGTAGGAAGATTCAAATAATTTTTTTAATGCACACATGAATGGTCTTATTTGTTCATATTTCAGCTGGAAGCATCGTGTACTGTACTTGTGTTACGACAGGCATTTGAGCATACTGTTAAACACTGCTGATGTGTTTCCTGCTTTGTGTTGAGTTGGCTGTGCTGATTGTGACTGTGATGGCTACAACACAATCATATCTGCAGCTGCTGTGAGTTGTTTGTCATGTGCCATCAGAAAACGGTGTCACTGGTGAAGTACGGTCTGATCAATGAATTAATGTTAATGAATGGACATTTAATTGCGATGACTCCCTTCCTGTTTCTATTCATTGAATGTCCTTTATTGTAAGAAACAAATGTGTCTGTCATTTTGTTGTCATGCCAGCAAGTGACATTACCCGACTGATTAATAATGCATTCAAACAAACTTGTACAGAGGTATTTATTTAAATCATTAATCACATTTTTCATAACCTGACCATAGTATTGTTACACTACAACCTACATTATAACTGTGGCTCTTGTTACTCTTCGTCTGCATATGGTTGACACATTTATTGACACATCCTCTAATATATGAACCGTTCATAATAGAAAAATCACTAATGGCTTATCTACAAACAGCAGGGCAGACGATTTTATTAGTCGACTTTAGATTAGACAGAAATAATTCAGAGTGATTTGTGGGAGATCATTTTAGTACACATGCACCATTCCATAGAGGAAAGTCCAGAACAGGACGTAAGTAAAAAGACCTCCGACAAGGCCTCCGGTGAAGAGCAGCCGCCGTGATTTGAAGCATTTGTTCCACCGCCGTCCAGCCTTGAGAATGAGCAGCAGTGAGAGGAGAAATGAGGCGAGGAAGTAGAAAATGAAGCCGTACAGTCCCGTCAGCCCCATGATGCCAGCAGTTGCTCCGGAGAGTGCGGATACAGAGGTGCGGCAGTAGTCCAGCACAGCGGCGTTGCCCCTCACGGCCACTTCACTGATGAACTGTGGTCCCTCACGCTTGGCTACAACTCCTGCCATGTTGGCTCTGGTTGGAGGAAGTTCACAGGAGGAGGTTCACAGGAAGCTGCTGCTGTAAAGAAAGAGATGCAGATCACAGTACAAATTACAAACATTGTGTGATTTTTAACCCTTTTAAGCTGTTCCACATCAATACATATTAAAGCAATGGCTGTGGTTTATATTCCTTTCAAAGCTATGGTAAGCAGTGACCTAAATTCTTTAGTACAAAACCTATTAATTATCAAAATGTGGCAGATTGTTACAGAGACATTATAACTTCCTATTAATTATGTTGCTAAACTAAACAAACTGAATAACAATGGTTATACATTTACAGTACAGAATACTCTGAGTGCTTCTGAGTGAATATGACTTGTAATTGGGTATTTGTATATTATGTAATTAACCCTTCAATAACACTTTAATAATTGCACTAGTGGCATGCAACTAGAGTATTTCTGATGTAAGTTAGCATGACTGACATGCTACATCAGCTGTTAGCAGACTGACAGATTGCTGTACGTCCAATGTTTAAGACGGAATAAAATCACGGCTATGATGGGGACAATCTGGAAAAGACACAGCAGGGGTCTCGCTGCATTTAACTCATTACGTGAGTGACAAATCAGGTAGCTGTTAAGTCAGCAGTGGTCGATTTTAGCCTCTATGATTTTAGCTTAACATTAGCCACTGACTACAATGAAGCAACCTGGCTACGTAAATTTAAAGCCCTGTAGCGATGATAAAAACAGACACAACAGCACAAAGAGACAAAAACACGACAAAGCCCTACTTAACACATCGAAATTACTACATTAAACCCAGCGCTGCACGGTCCTGGGTAGTTTAGCTGCACATTAACCTGCGATATCTGGACAATCTTGTCAGTACGGATGCTAATATGCTAACACAGCTAGCTCTCTAACGGTAACCGATGACAGCTTCTCACCGGAGATAAACGCAGACTCGTCGGCTCCTCACGACTCGATCACAATATCATAATCTGTAAGAAACACTTCGCACACTCGAGCAAGTTTGTTGTTGTGAAGGAAGGTCAGCTGGTGTGGCACGGAAACGGCACATTCATCCTCGTCTCATCGACACTCCTAGACCAGAGTCAGCCATGCTACTCCGCAGTGCATTATGGGAAGAAGGTGGATGCGACTGCGTGGTGCCTTCGCGTCACATAAAAGAGTAGGAAATAATAACTTAATGGTAGGTAAATGTCTTATAACTGTTAAACAACATAAAAAACTAAATATACATTTGGCCAATTTCAGTGTTTAGTATACATTGCTTTTATAACTTAGTTTATAAATAGTTAACCATAGTGAAATGTATATAGTGCCCAGGTATGACTCTTATTTTTCCAAATTTCTGTGACATACTGAAGCTTTGGCTGAAGCATGGATAAGAACCGATAAGAACATTATACCAATTTTTATTTGAATATTTTAATTTAAGAAGTAAAAATTAAACGGAAATTCTACCAATCTGCCAGAGCGTGGCATGATTGCAGCCTAATAAATTGTTCAACTAGCACTTGTCCCCCCAAGTCACCTGCATGCAAAACTATTGTGAAGTTTATTTACTGCTCATTTTTTCTGTATTAATCCCCCAAAACATGTTAGCAGTAAATAGTAATTAGCTGAAAAATAACTATACCTAACTTAAGTGGAAATTTCTAATTTCCCATTTTAATTGAAGGCAACTGTGTTGACTTTGCACCCCCATGGTGATGCCGTACAATCGACAGGACCGTGGAGAAACACACAGTGCATTCCGCTGTCATGTCGACCTATATCCTGGGTGTAGATGTGGGCACCACCTCAGTAAAAGCAGTTTTATTAGAAACTGGCTCCAGGTCCGTCGCTGAGAGTCACACTTTGCCTACTACGGCCGATATAATCGACAATAGCGGCATAAAGGTGGGTGCGTTCACGTACCAAACAACTGCAAATCTGCAGCTCAGGTATATCTCCTATGTGTGTGCCCCCTGTGTGTAACTTGGCTACATCTTATTTTCCACACAGGCGAAAGAACAGGACACAGGTCGGATCATAGACACCTTGAATCGGTGCATCGGCCTCCTGCCCAGAGACAAACTGCAGCATGTCTGCAGCATCGGGCTGTCCGGACAGATGCACGGGGTTTTGTTTTGGAAAGCAGAAAGCGGTAAAAACATACAGTCCTGGTACATGTAGGCGCCCTCTGTGGCAATTCACAACAGCGTGTGGCAGGTTGTGTAATAGGAAGCAACTCCTCTGTAACACGAGCAGTTTGAGAAGTAAAGACACAGATTTAAATGGTCAGAGGAATAAAAAGCAAGGTGTGGATCGTGATAGATTAATTGTCACCTGAGCATGTGGAGCTGCTGCCACTGGGCTTTAAAATATGGGTAAAATGTGCACAACGTTAATAATTCCTATCACAGCCTAACATGTGCACATCTGGATAACTCAATGACCCCAGTTCAGAAACCTCCAGTGTGCACCCAGAGTGTTTTTCACATGATAACCTAATGTTCCTGGTTTCAAAATGTTGTGACACCTGCATATGCACAATCTGCATGCTTTGGAGGCTCTAATGAGGATCTAATGATCAACTCCAGGAGCCCACAGCAAGGCTCCTACTACATCACACTCCCATCTGTGAGGCTTACAAAGGATTGAATAATTCATGCTGATTCATAAGCATAGAGTTAGTTTTGTTTGAAGACCATTAGAGAATTTGAATAATAAATGATTTTACTGATCAATGAGTGTGACATGGCATGAAACTAACAACATACAGTAACAACACGTGAAATGTTCAGTAAAGATATAATGTGCATGCAAAGTCATTAGGTGTAAATGTCAGTCATCAGTCAGTCTGGTCATATGTGTATGTGTGTTTGTATACCCACACACACACATAATAGGGATTCAATTCCACATAATAGTATGTTATACATCGTGAATAATTCAACGTTAAACATTTTGTGCAGGAAAGTTGATGCAAAATCAGTTTTGTGTTATTATTTGTGTAATCATATGTTACATTCACTTATGTGTAATATGATTGCGCAAATAATAACACAAAACTGATTTTGCGTAAAAGTGGACTATCCTGTCTGTGTTTTCAGACGCTGATCATCAATCTCATGATGGGATAACAGCTCTTATGGTGTTTAACCAGATTGCACACTTCAGAAAAACATTCACCAGTAAATGTTCATTAGCCTTCTTTGTACAATCCTGCTGAATCATTCAATCATGTATAATTACCAGTACTCTAATACTTTTAATGAGCTTCTAAGTAGACTTGAGGAAATCAGATTTCAGATTTCATCATCATGTTGCCCTCTGCTGGCTGCACACAAAATCTTTTTAAACAGATGTAGACCTACAGTTTGAAATAAATCCAATGCTCTGAACAAAACTGAAACTAAAACCAAAACCAGTAAGTCAGTAATTGTTTATTCTATGTTGGAGAAAACACTGAAGTTAATGTCTTTCCCTTTCTGTGTCTCTCCCCTCACAGGTTGTGATTGGTCCAGCAGAGACTTCTTCACAGCCAGAGACACCAGTCAGCTGATCACCTGGCAGGATGGACGCTGCAGCAGCGACTTCCTGTCGTCTCTACCTAAACCAGACTCACATCTGAGTGTAGCCACGGGGTTTGGCTGTGCAACAATCCTCTGGTACATAAAGAACAGGTCAGCACACACACTTTAAAAAAAACAAAACGCTCCATGTAACAGCTCAGGGTAACACTTTATAACAAGTATACACTATTAAGCATTAATTAAGAATTAATAAATACTGAATTCTTCATTTATAACGCATGAATACTCATTAATATGTAGTTTATAAATACAGGTAGTGCTTATCAATGATGAGTAAAACATTTTTAACTGTGTTTATAAACTACATACTAATGAGTATTCATGTGTTATAAATGATGAATTCAGTATTTAATGCTTAATAGTGTGTACTTATTATAAAGTGTTACCCAGCTCAGTTCATTTGTATTAATTTGTAAGAGGTATAAAAAAATATTTCTAAATAGGTATATTGAAGATGAGGGATAAAAATATAGTGCTAAACATAAGGGATATCATACGTTGATATGGATACATTTATTGTTATGGATATTTATGTTGTGTATGTATATTGATATGGATATTTATGTAGTATATATATATATATATATATATATATATATATATATATATATATATATATATATATAAACCATGATGAGTAGAAAGGGGTAAGATTTTTTTTTAAGTGCATACTTCTTCCTTCTCCTTTTTCGAACTTGCATATGCATATTATGATTTCATGATACTTCTATTTTTATTTTTTGTCTTTTATTTATTTATTTATTTTAGACGTGTTCAAAATAAAATCCATTCATTCATTTGTGATGTCAAAGTAAATAATGTGAAGCTGTGTGGTTATCGCTGCAGGCCTGAGTTCCTGGAGGACTTCACAGCAGCAGGTACCATCCAGGACTACGTGGTGTCCATGCTGTGTGGCTTGGACGGGTGTGTGATGACGCCTCAGAACGCAGCCAGCTGGGGGTTTTTCAGCACTTCCACCAACCAGTGGAATAAAGACATGTATGTAAATCGTTGCACTTCCTGTTTTAGTTATACTTCAGTTTCAAGCTCCAGCAGCCAGCCAGAGCATTTTATTCATGAGATAGATCTGTGCAGCTGCTTGGGTGGGTGGGGGATTTGGGGTTGGGGGGATTACTCTGGTCCCCTTAGCACTCAGTCACTAGTTGGGCTCCCAATAAGTAGTGTAACCATTTGCAGTGTGTCAATCCCCATTTCCTGTTTTCCCCCACTGTGACCATCCATTAAAATCATAAAAGGGTCAAGAAGCTCTCTCTTAGCATTTCCTCTCTCTCTCCCCTGTGACTCTCCATTAAGGGCAAAAAATGGCCCTAAAATAAATTTTTTTTTAAATCCATCAGTGAAGTGATAATTGCATGAAAAACATACATCATCATAACCATACAGTGTCAGAATAATATGTAACCTACATAACAAGCCACTCTGTCTGTGTGTGCCTGCTCCAGTCTGAAGGGTGCCGGCTTCCCGTTGACCCTGCTACCTCGGTGCGTGCATTCTGGTGGATTGGCGGGAAAGACGTGCTCCGACTGGCATGGTATTCCCGCTGGCACCCCTGTAGGAGCCGCCCTCGGGGATTTCCAGTGCTCTGTCTACTCCTGCATGAGTGCACGGACAGACGCAGGTGAAGCAGGAAGTCCAGTCCGGTCATCTCTCTCACATTAAATGCATTATGCCTTCATAGTTCATTCTAGTTAATGGTCTGAAGTGTTTGTAATGTGGTTGAAATGGACTCTCTGTCTGTCTCTTGCACTCCCAGTTCTTAACATCAGCACTTCGGCCCAGCTGACCTTCGCCATGCCGGCTGATTTCAAACCTCCAGATTCTCCTCGTCCTCACTCCTCCATCTCCTACTTCCCCTACTTTGACTCCTCCTACCTGGCGGTGGCGGCGTCGCTCAATGGAGGGAATGTTTTGGCCACTTTTGTGGAGATGCTCACCGGCTGGATGAAAGAGCTCAGTACGTATTTTTATTTACCATCTAACAACAAAAGAAACTGAATATTATTGATATTTATGTAAGATATAAACATATCACTCATTTACAGCTGTAGAAAAACTACATTTTTCTCAAGCTCAGTCTTTTCTACTGTTGGTTAATGGCAGTGTTGGTCAGTCCAACACTTTGATCCACTGACTGACATACTGCAGCTTCAGAAAGTATTCAGACCCCTTCACTTTTTGCACATGTTATTGTGTTGAAAATTCTAATTTAGGCTAAATTAATACAATAGCGATTTCCCCCATCAATATACTCTCAATAATTCATAGCAGCAAGATGAAAACAGGTTTTTAGAAAATTTTGCAAATGTATTTAAAATCAATACCGACACCGACACAAAAGTTGAAAATGTTAATTTTACACAACAGAGAACAGAAAGTAAATTCAAATTTCAAAGCTGTTGTATCTCGATACAATATTAGACAGATTATCCAAAATGAAACACTGTTGTGTACTACATTTGCTACACATTTTATCTTGAGTTTCTTGGTTGTGAGTGTGTAAATGTACCCACCATGTTGTGTCCTCAGAGAGTCCACAGTGGAACAAAAAAAAAAGCAGTATCCATGGCAGGTACAATACTTCCTGCTAACAATACCGCAGTGTGATGCTTTGCATGTCAAATTACTGTTGTGCACTTCAGCAGCTGTTGGCAATTACGCTGATTACTAAGCGTCTGAAATCTCCATCGGCTGCTCATCGTAGAGTAAACGCAGCCTGAGCTCGACTTGTGGTTTTGAGTGAAATGTTTTGATAACATTTCGATAATGGATTTGTTGCCCTTAACTTTTCGCATTGTGTTGTTTTCATTTGTGTTGAGCAATTACAAGCATGCTAACTGACTCGAATGAGATATTTCCAACTGACAACATTAATGTTTTGTTGTGAGCATGTCAGAGTGGTGACGTTAGCATTTGGCCCAAAGCACCAGTTTGCCAAAGAGAGCCTTAACAGAGCTGCTAGAATAGACTTTTATTTCATCTACAAATGTAATTTGGTGATTCAGCAAGTGAAATGTAATTCATTCATGAGGGTACCATTCAGACACTGAATCAGTCGGCTTCAGATACACACCAGACTGATGAGTGCACAGGTAGATGATGATGATGACGCTCCTCCTGGAGGCTCTTGTCAAAGCTATAAATACTGTAACTGTGAGACCAGTTTCACACCTCAGGTGAATTTAGAAACTGAGCTTGATGAATATTTTGGAGCAAGATCATTACATTTGAACACTGAGCAGTAAATCCAGACCACAGTGAGCAAAGTGAAAAAAGAATGACCACAGGCAGACAGACAGTGTAAGTTAAGCAATTGATTATCATGGTGATATCTAATATTATAGATCATTATTAGGGGTGTGCCCAAAAAATCGATCCATCAATTAATATCGATTTTCTATTAAAAAATGGGATATCAGTTCAAAATTCCGTGAATCGATCTTTTCAAGTTTTCCTGTTTAGTTTAGTTTTTAGTTCATTAGTTTATTAGTTTATTATGTCGAAGACAATCCCAATTAATCAACTGTAACAGTAAAAAGGGCAGCTTTAGCCAACATGGCTAATATCCTGCTGTAGTCCCCGGCCAGATGACAATAGGCACCCTAAAAAGCAAAACAAAAAACAAAAACAATATATTACAGCACAATGATTAAAAAGAGAGCTTTAGGACAGCTAGGAGACAAGATAAATCAACGAAGATAGGAGAGAACAGTGAAACATCAGTACAATCATGCAGAGACAACACATAATCAAAACCTGTGGCGGTTTTAGGCGGGGCTTTAGCCTCCCCAAATTCAATCTCAAAACATACAGAAGCAGCAGATAAAACATAATCACACATCAGCACATACAATCACATTCAGGAGTGCAGACGGACATCACATACTGTATAGAGAGGCAGCATCCATGATCATGGCACAAATAACACACAGCCATATGTTAGTGTGTGCAGGTATAATTGTCGGCAAGCCATGTTTTTAACTTGGCTGTAAAAGTGGAGTATGTATGTGTATCTTTGATATGGGTGGGAAGTGAGTTCCAATTATTTTCCACGTTAATCAGTGTTGGATCATATTAATTTTTTAAAACCATTAGCCTACTCTTTTGAAGAAGTTGGTGTCCACACATGATTGTGTGATAAAAATATTGGCTGACTTACAAAACAGAAACTCTGATAACATAAAATACCCCTCATTGAATGGATATCGATATTTAATCGAATCGAATCGAGACTTGAAAAGAATCGGGACCTTGTGAATCGGAATTTAATCGATTCAGGAAATCATTGACGATACCCAGCCCTAATCATTATAGATAATTACTTGTTCTCCTGCCCCTCCCTCTCCCTCACAGATGCTGAGCTGAGTGATTCATGCTTATACGAGAAGCTGATTGGCTGCGCCCTGAACCAGGAAACCAGTGAGCTGAGCGTGACTCCCACCATCCTGGGAGAGAGACACGACCCTCTCTGCCTCGGTCAGGTGACCAACATCTCCCCCTCCAGTCTGTCTCTGGGTCACGTGACCAGGGCGCTGTGTCGAGGAATCCTGGACAACATCACGTCCATGATGCCGGCCGAGCATCTGCAGCAGGCCGGAGTCAGCAGGATTGTGGGCAGCGGGAGCGCGCTCGCTCGCAATGAGGTTCTGAGGCAGGAAGTGGAGAAGGCGTTTCCTCAGCCGGTGGCGTACGGACAGAACGCAGACTCTGCTGTCGGCGTTGCCATGGTCCTCTGTGACCGAACTTGAATGAGACCCATGATTCACAGGAGAATCCCTCTCTGTTGTTGTTTACATGATTTACTGATGATTTTGCACACTTTGCACCACAACGAATGGGTTGTGGAATGTTTTTGACCAAAAAGGATAAAGACTGAATCTACATATTGATCGGTGTACTGGTTCAAACTAGCTGCTAAATCGAAAAACATTGAAATTCACTGTGACTGAGCATCTATTAACAATACACTAGGCATTTCTGGGCCTACTTTGTTGTTGTTTAGTACTGTTTGGGTTGTTGTTTTTTAACACCAAATCAATACAGCAACTAATATTTCGGTTGTTTTGGAAATGTATTCCTCACCAAGCTTCAGAAAGAAACAAAAACTACAGTAGAGCTCATTTCTCCACAACAACAGAATGTTTTTTGAAACACTTAAAAACCACGCAGTCACACATTTTTTGTAACAAATGAATTATTTGTCACATGTACAGGGGACTGTTTCAGAAAGTAGCTTCACATGCCTGACCTCAGTGATCCATGATAACTGGTATCATTAAGCTCATCAACTGGTTCATCTGTTGTGATCACAAGCCAAGCGCTTGTCTCGTATGGTATCATGACTGAAGTTACCTATCAGATGTGACATTTTGTATTTTATTGTCGACAGTATGATCACATAACTTGACTAGAATAAAAAGCCATTGAAGAAATAATAATTGACATTAAAAAAAAAGCCAATCATCTCATTTACTTTAAAAGATTTAACATTCAAACATTATTCAGATGTTGTTATTCTGAGCTCTGTTAAAGGACAGATTCTGAAATGGTGTCATTGCACTCGCACGATTTTGTGGCAAATGAAATAAACTTTGAATAATTAATATAAGTCGGTTGCATTGTGGTTAAATACTAGTGTCTGTAATAATTACCATGGAGAGCAAAGTGATTCGACTGATCCATAAAAATGTTTTTATTGCTTTTTATCCCTTCATTTGTAAGAAATCGATCAGTAAAGCTCTTAATGCTTCAGTTAGAATTTCTGACCGCAATGGATGGATAAATGTCCTCAGTTCGGTCAGTTCTCATGTTGTCACTGTTTTTAGTCCTTGCCATATTTGTTTTCAAGGAGATGATGAGATAACGTTGATTTATACTGTTTTTTTCACGACTGGCTCCTTGTTTCACGATTCAGTTCTAGTAAGAAGAATCAAAAGATCTACCGTAATTATTTAGGGGAGAGAATATGTTGAACGTTAAACTGTCAAGGTTGGAAACCAAATACTGTAAATTCAGATTTTCAGGTATTTCCTCACATGGTAACAGGGGTACAGCAGCAGCTTTAAAAGTGATGACACTGGCACCATAAACACTGCTGGTATTTTTGACGTCTGAAGTGGTTTCCTGTCACGAACAAGCAGATTAAAAACAACAGTAACGGAGAAGAGATAATGTTTAAAAAAGATGCTGAAATAAAGCAGAGAACTAAGTTTACTCTTATGTACACAAACACCTAAATAGCATGAAAATAAGGATGAAATTAATGTACTGCAATGAAACTGAATGGCATGTTTCTGTGAAAGTGTGGGCGTCGGAAGACCTGTCACACCCACAGCTGGGGCATGTCTGGCTAATGTAGATTATGGCAAACCAAACCATATTTCATGTGGAATATTTCCAACAGCAGTCAATCAGTAAAAGGAGTTCATGTTTAATGTGCAGACATTTTTCACCCTTAAAAAGAGAGTAAAGTATTAATAATTCATTTCACTGATAGTTGACTTAACCAGAGCTGTATTCTTGTAGTGAAGTAGTTTTCAATGGAAAAATAAAGCTTGAATGAAGCACCATCAGCTGCACATTAACCCAACATTAAGTGTTGGCAGGTCTGCCGCCTCTTTTGGGTGACAGTTGTATTATCACTGGCATGTTTTTCCGACTTTAACCAGCTGAACTAACTGAAGCTAATTGATCTGAAACTGTGAAAAAAGGAAGTCGTCTTAAGAAAGGAAACTGCGCTTGTAGGCAGAAGCTCTGCAACCACACACCCAGTCACAGGACCACAGCTGCATAAAACATAGACGTTCACTACATGAAACTTGCGAGAAGCCGATGAGACTCACACGTCAGGAAGAACCACAGCAACAATAAGGACTAAAAAAAGGAGACTCAAGAATTATTATACACGCATGACAAACAGACCAGAGTCAGAAAAGCAGCAGTTAGATTGAAGTAAGTGTCAATTTTACATACTTTTCAGAAACACATGAGGATATTTTACTCTTTTTTTTGCAGCCACTGGTTATTCACTGCTTCAATAGATGACTTATATGAATATAATTACTGCATTTTCTTGTCTAACTCCCAGATTAAAAGGTTGCAAGATCTTTTTATATGGTGTTAAACGGCCCTTATAGATCCTCTCTGATGAACATATCTAAAGGCACATTTGTGTTGGAGTCACATGATATACTGCAATCTTTGTATGAGCATGGAGGTCAATACAGCATCCTTTTAAGACCACAGGGTAATTTGCTCTGATGGTCTCTAGGGCGGGTCACTCTATCTCCCTCTGGCTCGCTCTCATCTCCGTTACATGTAGTGAGCATCTTACTGTAGGACACAGAACAACTTCTTTGTTTCTTATTCCTCGGCAGAGGGCAATGTTTTTGCCCCTGAAGACTTCACACACCCAGATTTCACACCACTGTGTGGGTTTTTGTTGTGAAGATCAGATTTTTTTTTTTTTAATCAAGAAGGAAGGGAGAATTATCTCTGGTGAGTCAGATTATGTGTTATAACTTTGTTAAGAAGGTATCATGATTCATGTCTTTAAGGAAACGTTTAGCATCTTTATGGGGCAAAATATTCTGTGTCTGAATAAACAACACAACATTTGTGCACTTGCAGTAGGGGTAACGCACCAGAGATAATTCTCCCTTCCTTCTTGATCAAAAAAAAAAATCTTTGTATGAGCATGGAGGTCAATACAGCATCCTTTTAAGACCACATGGTAATTTGCTCTGATGTTCTCTAGGGCGGGTCACTCTATCTCCCTCTGGCTCGCTCTCATCTCCGTTACATGTTGTGAGCATCTTACTGTAGGACACAGAACAATAGACTTCACACACCCAGATTTCACTCCACTGTGTGTGTTTTTGTCGTGAAGATCAGATTTTTAAAAAAATTTTAAATCAAGAAGAAAGGGAGAATTATCTCTGGTGAGTCAGATTATGTGTTATAACTTTGTTAAGAAGGTTTAATGTCTTTAAGTGTTGAGCATCTTTAGCATGGGACAAAATATTCTATGTCTGAATAAACATGTGATCATATTTGTGCACTTACAGTAGAGCGATGCAGACATTTACCAAGCTATAGAGCTTGGCTTGTTATGATGCTTTAATGGAGATGCAGAATGATTAGTGGAAAATGCAGAGGGAGCAGATTTCAGTCTCTGTTTTAACAACCTTCATTAACAATCACAAACAGGAGCTAAGCAAAAGAATCAAGGTTTTGTTGAAAACCAGCACTTTCAGTGTAGATGAATTAATAACACAGCAGGGCATAAAAGCGTGGTTTTAAAGATGTGCTGCAAACACTATTCACCAACAAAGACGTTTATGTTTATCTAGTTGCTCCAGCTTTTTCAGTAATGGTGAATGCTTACAGTAATTTGTCATTCAGATATGACACGTTTAGACAATAGTTATGAATATGTTTGTGTTTCATTTGGAGAAGGAATCCCTTTGTTGCTCACTGTTCTATATATACATTGCTCTCGTGATGGTCATGGAGCCTGACAGTGAGTCATTAATTCCCCATTTTCTTGATGAAAAAGGGAACAAGAAGCCACCAAAGATTTTCCCTCTGTCCTGAGTGTGTCTTCCGTTACGCTAAACTCTACCTATACTTGACTTCGTCTGCTGAGCTCAGCATGGATGTTTTCACATCATTTACTCAGTGATTGTGTTTCTACATAGGCGACTTCACTGTAAAAGATCTGATTATTCTGCAGAGAAGTTAAGTGCTGTGTATGTGTGTGTGTGTGTGTGTGTGTGTGTGTGTGTGTGTGTGTGTGTGTGTGTGTGTGTGTGTGTGTGTGTGTGTGTGTGTGTGTGTGTGTGTGCGTGTGTGTGTGTGTATGTGTGTGTGCTGGTGTAGAAATCTTCTTCTAAATAAACTCTTTGTTAGTGATTGAGGGTGAGACATCACATGTCTGAAAATATGTCTGTGTGTATAAAGGCCAGTGAGGTGATCTCCTGTGGTAACCATGTCCCAGACACAGCTCATACAAACACACAGTAACTCATGTTAATGCACTAATAGTAAACATGTTGTCCTGCTTTGTTTACACTTTCCAATGCTTTCGGTTTGTGGCCCATTACAACAAAGCAGTGTAGCTGCATGTGTGTTTGTGTGTTTGTGTGTTTGTGTGTGTGTGTGTGTGTGTGTGTGTGTGTGTGTGTGTGTGTGTGTGTGTGTGTGTGTGTGTGTGTGTGTGTGTGTGTGTGTGTGTGTGTGTGTGCGTATGTGTGACCGCCACACAGTGAGCAGTTCAGCCAGTGTATTTTTCCACTTTTCTTAGATAATCTCAGCCAGAAAAGATTAGTGTTAACTATTATGTGTTGTAGCATCATCTTTACATTCCTGGGATGCACACTAACTAGTCTACAAAAAGTACATTTTCTCTTATTTCTTTATCTGCACAAAGCAGAAAACAGAACAGATACATAATTTACAGTGCAAGGACAAGCAGAAATGGTCTTATCTGAAGTCTCCACCTAATTAATGCTAAAATCTAACAGCATGGGAGAAAAGAAAATATACTGTAGGACCAAAATACTTAATATAGGTAAATATATTAATGCTTGTAAAGGGCAATTACTGATCAGAGTTTATACACCTGTGTTGACTTGTGATGATAGTGATGACATGTGACAATGAGTGAGATAAATAAAATCTTTTGTTCTGAACCTTTATGTTGTATTTCCACACAGACCCCTGCAGAGAAGGGCAACCATGAAGAAGTCAGAGATGTTCGGCTTTACCCTGGAAACAGACGACAGGACGGAGGAAGAGAGAAAGAGGCAAAGCCAACCAAAGACGAGTGGTTTTGCCTCTGCTCTGGGTTTGAGTGATGAGTCTCCCAAGGCTCCGATGGACACGGACTACCAGGAGGAAATGGAGGAGAAAAAGCCTCAAATCAGATTCAATCTCAATTTTGACAAGTGAGCCTCTCCATGCAATGATAATATGGTTTAATACTTATTATATCACAAATGCTGTCTGCTCTCAAGCCCCCCAGTGCTAATGAATGTGGAGCTTGAGCCGGCTTGACCCTTTGACTCACATGCATTATTTGTGACCTGTAAAATGTCCTGTTTGTAGAGGGATTCGTGGTGAAGCAAAGAACAATAGCAAGAGAGACAGCAAGACATTTCACATCGACAGGCTGTTTGAAGCAGTGGCCAGCCGGGACGTCAGACAGCTGGACGGCCTGTACGAATACCTGCGGCAAAACATGAAGAAACTCTCTGACTCCTTATGTGAGTGGTCCTACGGTGCAGCAGCTGCATCACACTGTGAGCTGTTGACCTGTGTGTTAATTCCCTGTGCATTTGCTTACACTTGCAGATCAATCCTACGGTAAAACCGCCCTAATGAAGGCTCTGCTGCACATCAAAGACGACAAGAATGAGACTGTGGAGTTATTAATTGACATTTCAGAGAAGCTGGGCGACCTTAAAGAGTTTGTGAATGCAGCCTACACAGACAGCTACTACAAAGGTAAAGGTTTTTGTGAATTGAGGAGCCTTTATTTGACCCCACAATCTCTTTTCACGAGAAAAAAATCTTTTCAACTTCACTTTTTTTTTTTTCCAATTACAGAGTATAAAGAAATGCAAGTGCTTTGCTGATATACTGTATATAAATGTTTGGTTTTGACAGGTCAGACAGCTCTCCACATAGCCATAGAGAGGAGGAGTCTTTCCTACGTGAAACTACTGGTCAGCAAAGGGGCTGATGTCCACGCCAAAGCCTGTGGAAAATTCTTCCAGCCACATGATGGACCATGCTTTTACTTTGGTGAGTCCATACTGCTTTTAGAGAAGAAGACACCATCTACTGCACAGTATCACTCACTCATCTTTGCTGCTCTTATTGCCGAGTTGTTTTTTCCGCTGTACCTCAGTCATTACTTTATCATTAGATTGGAATCTCATTATGTTTTTCATCAAGTCATTGTGGATTGCTTTTTTCCATTCTTGGCTAATGCTGATTAGTGTCCAAAAATTGACAATACTGTACCACATGCATTACAGCTCATAGTGAGGCACAAAACGACACACCAGCTGATCAATACTGGACTTAAAGTGATTTTAAAAAAAGTTGATTCAGTGATTTAGTGTAAGGCTGTCATAAAGTTAGGTGAAACACAAAAGACATTTTAAAGGAGACATATTATGCCCCCTTTCCACAAATTAAAATAGTTCCCAGGTGTCTTAAAGACATGTCTGTGACATGCTTTGGTCAAAATACCCCAAGGATCAAACATCACAGCTCTCTTTTCATACTCTCTAAACAGCCCTGTTCAGAACGGCTGGTTTCAGAGCCTGTCGCTTTAAATGCAAATGAACCACTGCTCATCAGGCCACGCCCCTTCTACTGGTCCCAGGTAGGGGTGGTATTATGCAAATTCAAAACCTAGTTACATCACTGGAAGACAACTGAGGGAACAGCTTGAAAAACCAAGTGGATTTCGACCTAGGGAGCCTGAAAGTAACCACATTTTTTAGTCAATTCTCACATTTTGAGTGCCGAAAGGCAAGACAAACACCCAAATATATGTTAAAGAGCCTTTAAAAAGTGATATTTCCAATAGATGTCCCAGTTAAAGGACGAGAGAAGCAGAAATAGCCTCATTTCCTTAAGCTTTAAACACAGGATCCTACATTTCCCATGATGCAACTCAAATCCATCTTTTATTAGATCCTTGTGCTCTTTTAAGCTGAGCCAATTATTCATCTCAGATGTAACTGCATACATGGTGTTTAGAGCAGAATGCATTTCAGCATTGCTCCCTTGTAATACACCATGTTGTTGGGAGCAATAGTAGAGAAAGTGTGCTGGTGTGTCCTTGTATAGTGTCCTAATCCAAGATCGCAAGACAAGACGACAGGTTTCAATCTGATGACCTCTAAAGGGTAGTATTGATCAAAGGCAGTCCATTTAAAGATAACTGGTGAAGCTGGTTCTTGGGAAAGACCCTTGGCAGGGCAGGACTCTCTACAAAACAATGTCCAACATTTCTCAAAAATTCAGTAGCTAGATGTTTATCTATAGAGAATACCAGGTCTGCACTCAGAGGTCATGCTTGTACTTTGATGGGCTGGATATAGATAAACATGTTTTCACTAGTTATTCAGAAGAGAAGCTTATGTTATTTATAAGCTTACGTTATAAATAAAAATAAGCCACTGACAGGATACCCCCTCTGCTTCGCCCTCAGGGGAGCTGCCTCTGTCTCTGGCCGCCTGTACCAACCAGGCTGATGTGGTGGACTTCCTGCTGGACAACGAGTTCCAGAGAGCAAACGCAAAGCTGGCCGACTCTCAGGGCAACACGGTGCTGCACGCCCTGGTGGTGGTGGCCGACAACACAGAGGACAACACGGCATTCATCGCCAGCATGTACGACCGCATCCTCAAGACCACCGCGCTACTGCATCCGAAGCTGAAGCTGGAGGACATCGAGAACAACAAGGGACTAACACCCCTCAAAATGGCTGCCAAGACAGGCAAGATAGCGGTCAGTACAGACATGGCTGGATGCAAATGTAAAAGGGCCCAGGGCCAAGAAAATAACTGGGGCCTAAAAGCTCCTCTGAGCTGTTCATTTCAATTTATTGTGCATAGACACATAGTATTTTAGAAAGACTCAAACTTTTGAATATAAGAAATTTTTGGCTTTTAGGGAAGGCAAGGCAATTTTAGTTGTATAGCCCATTTTTACTAACAGTTTGTCTCAAAGGGCTTTACAGCATCATAACAACATCCTCTCACATCGACTGAAGAAAACCATTAACATTAAGAAACCAACATGGTCTGACCCTGAACATAACTGCATCATCTGACCTGCTAATATTTAGTATTTTTATTTAGTAGTTTATTTAACAGGGACAGTGCACATCAATATACATTGCTGTAGCTGTGTCAGAGTTAGCCAACAAGGCTATTTTTTAACTGTAGTCCCTGGACAGATGTTACAATGTCATCCTAAAACAGAATATAAGAGGAAGGAAGCACATGCAAACAGTAAAATGAGATAAGAATGTTAATAAAATATAGACAAGGATAACGTTCAGTAGACAACAAATATTATTAAGCGCTAAACAGTCATGCAGAGCAAGAACACAGACATAACAGTTTCTTTTCATCTGTCTGCAGCTCTTTTCACACATCCTGCAACGGGAATTTCATGAGATTCACACCAAACATTTGTCCCGAAAATTCACTGAATGGGTCTACGGGCCCGTCCACTCCTCCCTGTACGATCTGGCCTCTGTGGATTCGTCTGAGGAGCACTCCGTCGTGGAGATACTGGTCTACGGCAGTGGCATCCCTGTGAGTATATACCGGCCACTAAAAGCCCAGTCCGAGCAGCTGCTGCTGTTGTTCTGTCCTAAAACATCTGGTTTCCCCGTAGAACCGACACGCGATGCTTGAGACGGAGCCTCTGAGCCGACTGCTGGAGGAGAAGTGGAAGAAGTTTGCATCTCGAATGTTCTGCTTCAACTTCGCGATGTATCTCATGTACTTGATCACTTTCACTCTGGTGGCCTACAATAAGAAGTACGGAAAGGTGAGCTGGATGCTACCGACTGCGTGACTGATCGTTGCAGACCTGTGGTGATGTTGCTGATGTTCGTTCTCTGCCCCACAGCCGCCGTTTCCCCTCGAACACACCGTCAAGGGTTACATGTATTTTTCCGGCCAGGTAGTGACACTACTGTCAAACTGCTACTTCTTCGTCATAGGGGTACGTGGCTGTTCTTGTTCTTGTTGTTATTACCTCCTTGTGGAAAATTGCACTCCTCTTGTGTGACTAATCAAAAACGTTCCTATCTAAATTCCCAGATAATTGACATGAGGAGGAAACGTCCAAAACTGGCGTCATTACTGATTGACGGATACTATGAGATTCTCTTGTAAGTAAGCTTTTTGAAATGTAGTAAAAAATTAAAGGTGGAAACAAACACATTTTGTTTTCATAATATGTGAGGCCCATGTTACATTCATACAATGTTTAAAACTGTGCAAAGTGTGTGTAGATACAAAAAAAGTAACTCAACATCAGGAGGAAAAGCTTTCACGGCACTCCCAGGTGGAAACTGTTAACTCTGATATGGTGCACTGACACACTACCATGGAGTAGCTATATGTCTACAAATACATCACTGCTGCCAGTTTAGAAATTAAACTGCTAGAGGTCAGCAAAGTCAAGGCTTTTAGACGCTGTTCAGCTTCCCTCTGAAAATTGTTGGCTGGCATTTCAGGAGTAACTGTCTTTATGTGTTCTTCACTCACTTGGAAGTGAGTCCAAGATAGAAACCCGGATAGGAAAAAATACTCAATCAGAATTTGATACATTAGATGCAATTGGCATGTCTTTGGCTGAAATACGCACGATAAACTATTATTATAATAATATTATATCTATTTTAGCTATATTTTTTATGAGCACTACGCTTTATAGACATGGTGTGTACGCCTCAATTAGTCTACATCTGATCCTGTAATGTGTATTGACACATTACAGACGCAGGCTTGTTCATTTATGTTCTTCATAATGAATTAACAGTGATCCGTAACAACACATTATTGTTGTTTATTGCATTGCTTAGCTATTTGGTTTATTAATGGGTTTCTCGAAAGACGCTATAAATTGAAGTTATTATTAGCAACATATCAACATTATCCTGTGTAGCTAGCTACTAGCTACTACACATGTAGGCTACACGTTACCTCAGACATGCTCTGAAATATCCAGACTTCTCTCCCTCGATCCCTTTTCTTCCTCTTCTGACGACCCGTGCACATCTGATTCAAATGTTAGTCTACATCTAAAAATATGAATATAAAGTTTGTTACAATTTAAGAAGACAGACAACCGTTGAAGTGACGCTAATTATCGGTTAAACAAACACCTGTGAAGCGGAGTGATACAGTCTCGGCGCTTTTAGCATTGGAACACCTCTGTCCAATCAAATCACTCGGCTGGAACTATCTGTTGGAACAGCCTGACTACAGGTGGTCTCACTTTAATTATCGACCTCAAAAAGTTAATTTAAACAAAAAATATATTTTCAATCAAAAAAAAAGTTTGAATGCAAAAAAACTATTTGAGACACAAATAATTGCATTTACTTTGATTGAAAAAGGGTTTTTTTTTTTTTGGATTGAAGTGAATTATTATTTGTTTGAAAATATATATTTTTGTTTAAATCAGCTTTTTTTTTTGGATTGAATAATAAAGACACAAATGTAGGCTATGTGTATGTGTAAATGTCCAGATTATAACCACGGCAGACATTTTCTATTGTCATAGAAGGAAAATAAAATATTTCTGTTATTGCTTTAACAGTGGTCCAGTTCAATTCATACTGACTGTATACCTACTTTTCCCACTGTGATGTGTCAAAAATGTCTGCCCTGAAAAAGGCTCTGAAAGCTGCAGCAGTGATGACCAAATACCTACTGGGATTTATCAGTATAGGCTACAGCACAGATAATCTCTTTACAATGTATTCTGTTGCCTGATGTTGTATAGCACAGATGTGCATCGTTATAATTTACAGTCATACAGATGTGCAGGATCACAGTGGCCTCTCTGCTGTTTGTAGTTTTGTGCAGGGCTTCCTCTTCCTGGTCACAACTGGGCTCTATCTGTGCGGGATAAAAGAGTACCTCAGCCTTCTGGTGATGTGTCTGGCTCTGAGCTGGGTGAACCTGCTCTACTTCTCCCGGGGTGACAAACATATGGGCGTCTACAGTGTCATGATACAGCAGGTAAGCTAGTCCTCACACAGGCTGCACTGCACCATGTTGCACACATCACACAGACAGTGAACCCTCTCATCCCTGAAGCCTTTGGTCTCTTGTTTTTCTTTTTTTTCTAGATGATCCTCAGTGACATCCTGCGCTTTCTTTTTGTCTATGTTGTCTTCCTCTTTGGATTTTCAGCAGGTATTTATTTTAATTTGTCCTCTATAATTGAAAAGAGTTACACAAAAACACATACAACTGATCCGTGATGCTTTCAGACATGGAAATAGACCATACAGCATATTATCAATTGCTTTATTTTCATTGATTTGAAACATAGCACTGTTACTTTTACAATAAAAATGCGTAATAACACTGTATCTACTTTCACAGCGGTGGTCAGCCTGCTCATACAGCCTCAGTCAAATAGCACCATAAATCCAAAGGGCCGTCTCTATACTGAGGATAACAACAGCTGCATAAAACCCGACTTCAAAAGCATCCCCTACACAACGCTGCAGCTCTTCAAGTTCACCATCGGCATGGGTGACATGGAGTTTGCTCAGGACCACGACAACATAGAGGTCTTCTACATACTCCTCATCGGCTACATCATACTCACCTACATCCTGCTGCTCAACATGCTCATTGCCCTCATGAACCGCACCGTGGAGAAGGTCACCATGGAGAGCGCCAGCATCTGGAAGCTGCAGGTGAGGCCGTCCAGAAGGTCGAAACGAGTAAGTAACACACGAGTCTCTATTCCAGGCAGCTGTGGTTTGATGAAGTGGTGTGTGTGGTTGTTTTTGTTTCAGAGGGCTGTCACCATCCTGGAAATGGAGAAGAGGCTGCCCAGGTGT
The DNA here is from genome assembly GCF_905171665.1 of Trachurus trachurus. Classification (NCBI taxonomy): domain Eukaryota; kingdom Metazoa; phylum Chordata; class Actinopteri; order Carangiformes; family Carangidae; genus Trachurus; species Trachurus trachurus. The sequence continues at coordinate 10,624,055 of NC_139903.1, read as the reverse complement.
CTGAGGAACAGGTATCGCTGTGGGGTGGAGAAAAAACTTGGCACTGCTCTTGGAGACGACCGTCGCTGGTGCTTCAGGTTTGTTGCTCTTTCAGCTTTAAATGATCACACAAACAGTGACTGGTATGTTTTGAAAGGTCTTGGATAAGATTTTACTCAGGGATGTATGGTAAATATTCCCACTGAAGGCCTGGCCGGCTGCTGTGTGGTAATGAGTATCATTTTAATGATTCTTGGTCATCGCTACTAGTGCATGAACTGCACTTTGACCATGTCAGGGCCCAGGGTGGGACAGGGGTGTAGGTCTGCCTCAACAATTGCTGGATGGTTTCCCACGACCTTTGCTTTAGCACCACCATGATGTTGACCTTTGATTTTATGTTTCAGCAATGGCTTTTCAGATTTTCCATTAAATCTAGCACAGGCAGCTTTAGTGATCCCACTTTTCATCCAGTCAGGTTTTATTTGGTATTCAAGTTTGGTTTCTGGCCAAATACCTGCAAAATCCAATGACATTTCCAAGAATCTCAGCTTGCACCTGATTTTAGCAGGTGCTAATTAGCAAAACGTGGGCATGCTAACAAGCTAAATTAAGACACTGAACATTATACTGGCTAAATAAAAGCAAGTTAGTGTTGTCATTGTGGGCATGTTAACATGAGGATATGACCATTTTGTTTAAAGCACCACTGTACCTAAAGTGGCCATCGTGGATGAGGACTCACCTCCTCCATCCAGTCTGGGAAGGACTTTGTGTCAAAATCTGATCTCCTTGATTTAATTTGATATGAAGTTAGCAAAGAAACAGACTCCGGGGAAGAGTCATATCTCAGAATATCATTACTAATTGGTTTCTGGGACTGTGGGCAAATTATAGTGGAACAGGTGAGGTACACAAAGGCCACAGAGAGAGGACAAGGATGCAGTGAGGCCACCCATGATCCCCAGGAAGCAGACCGCTGTGTTTATGTTGACTGAACACATTTCCAACTGTTCGATTTACTATTATTAGTGTCAACGAGGTTTATCTAGTGACGACCTACACTGTTCTTTATGCCCCGCTGAGTAATGGTCCTGTATCATCATGATGATGCACATGTCTGTAAATGTGAGTTTTTGTTTAGGAAGGCTGCTGTGAAAGGTATGGCACTATACATATACTGTATATATATAGGGGTAAAACAAATCTTACATTAAACTGTTCAACACTCCAGGACCAAGGACAGAAAATGTCTGCAAGTAATAATAACCAAACAGAAAGAAAAGTTTAGGCTTGAAGATTTAACAAAAGATGCAGCTGTGTGAGCAGGATCGATTGAAGTGCAGTGTTCTGTTCCTCACTAATTTGCCTCCTCTGACAGCTGATTGATGTGTCACACAGCAGACAGTAATTGGAGCATGTGTCTCTTCTTGTCGTCTCAGAGTGGAGGAAGTCAACTGGAACAAATGGAACATCAACCTGGGCAAAATCAATGAGGATCCCGGCTGCTGGGATGGTGTACAACAGCCTCGCTCAGCCTCCCCGACAGACAGACCGTACAGAGGTGCACAAACATGGACACAGGCTCAAAAGTTGATGCATTAGAGAGAGAAAAAAAGGCTTTTTATGGCATTTTATCTGTGAGTGGAGAAGCAAACCACCTCTGCTAACTGTTTCTCTTTCTTCCACAGGGAGGAGCTGGAGAGGCTTCTTCACCGAGGGCAGCCGGCGGCAGCGGCGGCAGCAGACACATCGGTCCACAGAGATGATGCCTCTGAGTCCCACACAGGTCTAAAGAGACTAAAGACAGCTTCACTCGAGCTGCTCGGCCTGACTGACCTGAGCAACGGGGCATTCAAACCTAAAGACATGATTCAGCTTCAGTTCCCAAAGATTTTCTTTTTTTTTCTGACACAAACGGAAGAACTGCCTCTCTGGCTGCTGCTCCAGTTGTCAGCCTGGTTTTGTAAATGTTTATCTTTAAAGGGTTGGTATTTCACTGACAAGAAGAGTGATGAGGGAGCTGTAGGTGTTTATCTGACTAACATGGTGTTTTTTTTTAATAAAAAAAAAGTGGGACTCATCAATGCTGGAAGCTGCAACACATGCTGTTTAAATACCAAGGAAACCATGTGATTGAAATGCATTAACCGGTTTCATCCAGAGGTTTCTGCTCATGCTATCTGCACCTGATGAGGATGTACACGATCTCCTCCTGCACAAAAGGCTGTAACCTGCCGTCACCTATGGCATCGCTCAAAATTCTCCATGGAGTAATACTGATCACGGAGGTGCTGATCCTGCCCTCCCGCTGCGTGCCCTTTATACGAGTCCCATTTTCATCACAGCCAGACAAGCTAAATCTACTGCAGCCACATAGTCCTGCGGATTTCACAGCTTGCTTCGTCTACTCTTATCCCTGTTTCTATTTGGCAGAGGTAGGCTCGGATAAACGGCATGACAGCACAGCAATTGGTGCAATCACCACCTTCAGCACTAGCTGTCGCAGTTACAAATTATTTGTGGTCTGGACAGGCCTTTTGCACTGTTCAGCCACACTGGTGAGGCTGCTTATGTCAGAAATAAGTGTGTAGATAGTAACATACTGTATGTGCATGACACTCATGCATGAGGGGAATAGAAGAAAAGTGCAAGTAAAGTCCCCCAACATGTAAAAAATAATCATTATCAGATCATCCAAACTACAGATAAGACTCGTGTCAAAGCATAAATTAGAACTTTATTTTATTATTACAATATTACAAAAAGAGTAGCACAACTCTCACGCTCTTGCCTCTTATCTGTCGTACAGAATGACACAAAAGAAAGGCTTATGGACCTTCTTCCATTTCACAGCAATAGTACAAGAAACAAAGGAGAAAATAAAATTTAAATAACAAGCAAATCAAGTATTATAAATAGTCACAACTGCAAACTGAAGCTTTGAAACTTGGAAAAAAAAAGTTACAGCTCTGTAACTACACATTGCTAAAATATATAATTACAAAATATTACTCCTTTTCTTGCTTTCCATAATAAAGAATCTCTAAGGAATCGCCTGTCTATTCAACAAAACTTCATAAAATTAAAAAGACCACAAAAGAAAAATGCTGTTTCTGTGTATCCTTACCGTCTTCTTTCTCCTTATTGTTTGGGGTTTTCATTAAAACCATGCTCAAAGGAAAGTCCAAGGACCAAACACTTAAGGCTTTTTAAGGGCTGTTAGGGAGTTAGGTGAACAAAACATGGGCGCCATTGTGTTTATACACACATACACACACGCGCACGCTCTCTCTTTCTCTCTCTCTCTCAAACACACACATACACACTCACCCTGAACTCTACCCACATCAGCAGGCGACATTCGCACACACAATCATTAAATTTTTAAAGTTACAGTAGTCTAGTAGGTAAGCCAGTGTACAATAAAATAAACAATGCATTTGCTGTTTCACTTTAAACTCAAAAGTCAGTTTTGTTTACCTGATCTTGCAAGTGATCAATTTGGTCTTTTCATCCAGACTTCACATCAGAATCAGTAGCAACTACACACAACTTAATTCACTTAAGTTTCCTGCTGTCAGGATCAAAACTCTGGTTGGATTCTACACGACATTAGTAACATAACACTATTATTTCTCCTTCTCCAGAGTTTTGTCCTCGTAACTAAACCATCTCCTTCGATACCTGCAAAAACAAAAGAGTCTCAACATTCAAGTAATACATTTGTCATGGTTACAGAAATGATCTGAAAAGGAAACAAAGACGAAATGGCACATCTTCACAACCGTGTGTCCTTTGTTAACCTGACTTTGGCCATTTTAAGGTATGAGAGTTACGGCATTGATGACCTCTTCTGCATGTTTTGCGATCTTGTTGCCAATCCTTTCTGGCACTGATAAAAGTCTTTTTTTTTTTTAAACACCTGAATTCGTTGCAGCATTGTAAGCAGAGCAGAGCAGAGCATCATCTTGTTTCGACATATTTGCTCCCTGCTGGGTCTTTACTATGTACAAACAGCTTGATTACACGTTTCCTTTACTGACAGAGAGGAATCAATCTTGAACAGTCCTGTTACACAAATAATTACATTTAAAAAGAATAAAACCTTGGTGCACATGTGCTTAACACAAGCTCTGCTTTGTAGTCTCCAGTGTCTGGTAGCTTTGCATTGAAACAAGATCACGACTCTCTGTTAAGTCCGCTAATGGTTGCATTTGATCTTGAAGATATTATGAGATCTGAGCATTAACACCAAAATGAATATTAGTCACTTGTCTCATAAAACAAAACCTGACAAGATCATGTAAGGAAAAAATAGATCCACCTGTTGAATTTTTCCAGCGAGTATTCATCTGTGTTTCTCCTTTCTTACATGCATAAGAAAACTTCACCGATAGGTCTGAAGTTGAAATATCACAGGATCTGTTCAGATCCAGGCACACAGATAGACGGGTGTGATAGAGGAAGAAGCAGGGAATGACACACAGTACAGACATGTACACACACGCACATGAAAGAAAAAGTTCCCTAAAGTGCCAGGTACCAGCACTCATAAACAAAAATAAAAAGTAGCAATTGATCACTTGCAAGATTTATTAGAAAAAGAACAAAAAATACTGTTCTTTATTAAATATATTAATTTACCCTCTTTAACATTAGCGGTCATTTGCTTTAAGTTATCAATTTAGTTTTATTCATGTGTTTCCTTTCTTAAGACTAAACAAAGGGGTTTGATAACTGTTGTTGTAGACAAGGCAATAGCTTATCTGTACCCTGGGTGCTGGATGAGAGCGGTTCTTCCATCCCCAACCTCTGGCCCTACCCTGCTCAGAGTGGGCCTTTGCATCTTGCCCATCAACCCTAGATTCTGATCGCGGAAGTAGGGCGTCTGGAAGTCCCCACCCAAGTAATCTGCCGTTTGCATCAGAGTAGTCTGGGAGGAGGAGGAGGTGGCGGAGGAGCTCGCTCCTAGCCTGTAATGGGGAGCCCCAGGGGGCCCACAGTCTAGCGCGGTGCAGCCCCCTTGGCCGCCACCGTGGAATGGCATGGCTACGTCCTGAGACCCGGAGCTGTCACTGTTGGGTGTGGGGAGGATGCTGCTGTTCCAAATGTGGGACTGGAAGTAGTGACCATTAGTGTAGTGGGCCATGGGGCCGGGCATGCCGTTGTTGTTGTTGACGGGGGGAGAGGGGGTGGGCCTCTCTATGGGAGGTTTCAGTGTGTAAGGCTGACCCACACACACCTCTGCAGGGTAGCCCATGCCTTTAAAATGGAAGGTGGGGTCCCTGGAAGGCTGCTTGCAGAGGTGGGTCCCACCGTTTTGGATGTGGGGTACATGGGCCAACTGGTGCTGATTCCAAGAGCGCATCTTCTGCTGCTGCTGCTGCTGCTGCTGTGTGTTGTGTTGTATCTGTTGTTGTTGTTGTTGTTGTTGTTGTTGTTGTTGTTGTTGTTGTTGTTGATGTTGTTGCTGCTGTTGGTGCAGATGCTGCTGCAAGTGGTGCTGCTGCTGCTTGAGATCAGTGTGGCCTGAAGGCAAGTGGTTCATAGCAGCCACGCTGTGCGGAGGGTGAGCTCCCACCAGGGCCGTGGCTTTCTCATGAGCGCCGATGATGCAGTTGTGCGGGGGGAAGCCGGGGGTGCCGGGGTTGCTGTGCATGGAGACCCTGGAGCAGGCGCTGATAAGCAGATTGCGGCTGATGGGGCTGGGGTTGGCGATCTGGCCCTCGCACATGGAGGTGGCTCCCGCGCCTTGGGCTCGGGCTTGGCAGAACTGGTTGATCTGATGCACGATGGTGCTCAAGTCGGCCTGGTGGCCCTGGTGCAGCCCAGCGGCCATTGAGAGTGGAATGGTTGAGGTAGAAACGGTAACATTAGGTGGTGCGTCGCCATCTGGCAGCTTCCTGCCCCCCTGCAGGCCAGGCGGCGGCTGCTGCTGCTGCTGAAGGTGCTGCTGCTGAAGCATGACAGTCGGGGGCCCCTGCGGTTGGCCGAGGGCTGGGTGCTGAGACAGAGTCTGAAGTCTGGGTGGGCCCTGAGGGTGCTGGGCCATGGGGGGAGGGTGTCTGAGGCTCTGGGTGTGACCCTGGTGCTGAGGGAGGGGCATCTGTAGAGTCTGAGGTGCGTCCTGCGGTTGGAGGGGTAAGCTTTGCTGCGACCGGGCGAGGTTCGACAGAGTTGGGTGGTGGTTTAAAGTGCTGGTCGAAGCCACTTGGTAGGGTCCGTTGTGGGGGTTCATGATGACTTCAGGGTGCAAGCGAGCCCGGCTGCCGTCGAAATCCTTTAGGATGCCTTTGACCGTGGGCACCTTGACGACAGCAAGGAGGCCGGTCTTGGCGCTGGCCTGAGACGACGGGTACGGGCTGTAGCGTTGGCCTGACGTATCCAGCCCGTTGACGGTGCGGCGCACGTGGTTTCTCTGGGGGACCTTGACGCTGTTGGGGAAAATCTTGATGGTGAGGGGGTTGTTGGCAACCTTCTTAGCATATGCATCCAATTCTGCAGGGGTTGGAAACGGAGCGGATCTCATCCTTTGTGTGGTGTCCCCTGGGGGGTGGAGGGAAAGGAAAGGACAGGTCAGAGGTAGCAGAAGGAAAGAGAAGACAGAATTGGTGAAATGAAGAGAAGAGGAGGAAGAGGCACAAAGAGTAAGATAACAATCCAGGTAGGAGTATATATGCCGCAAAAAAAGCACATCGGTTGTAATCTGAGCAGCTGAGAGGAACCTGATTTGGACAGCGCTCTCATATTCCATACCTCACTGTTTTTCACCCAAAACACTCACAGCTCCCCCTCCTCTCATGAGAGATGGATTTCATTCGATCTCATTCTCGGCTGAACTACTCGGGCCAACACCATCCCCAGTCTGAAATCCAATTTTGCGGTAACGTCTGTGACTTTGAGGTCAGGAGCTTTTAGTGGCCTTAATTGACGTAGCATCCGGGCAAACAATAAGTATGCAGCTGAGGGGGGGCTGCGCTGCTTGCTACTGACTCACAAAATAAACAAAGAGTGAGCGAGGCAGCGGCGGTCCCCTGTGGCTGCTTTGGGGGAGAGGGAAAGAAAGAGATAGACGCAGAGAGCACAGCTCCATGACAGCAGACAAGTAATCAGACACAGCAGCAGCGTCTCTGATCTGCGGGAACACCTCCCAGGCCTCAGCTCGCAGACATTTGTTATACCTGCTAAGCACCGTGGTTAAATTTAACAATGTCAAAGTGACAATGTGAACATGATTATGTGTTTGTGCATGTGTGAGGGTTGCGTTTCATTCATGGTGCCTGTTTAAAACGCAGGTGCTGGCTAATGTGTCAGTTATTATCTTGTACATACTGTACTGTACCATTTCCAGTCTGGGGTGGATGTGACTGTGCTCGCTTCCACTCACTTGACTAACACAATACAAGTCGGCGATAATCGTTTTCAGAGAATGATGGAGCTCGTCTCTCCCCCCCCCCACCTCCATCTCTCTGTGCTGATCACCTCGGCTCAGGGAGTCTGACCCACTTACAACCCGACTTTCACACTGATGGACACGATCGCTGGTCACAGAGCCACGTTTAACTGACTTTCTCAATAGTCGTGTGGAGGGGGCATCTTCAGCGCAGGTAAAATAGATGTCATCACTGCAGCTTTCTACTTTCTACTACTCTCTATTGTTGAGTGAGCAGTAACTTGAAATGTCTGAATTGTTGGCAGAGGTCTGCGGTTTCATGCGGCTGTAGCTGTTATGCTCAGTCTCACAGAAGGCAGACTGGGCTTGAGGGATGAAGGATGGAGCTGAACTGTGAGCGCTGACACTGCGGCACCAAGAGTTGTGCCAACTGGCTAATTAATTCCTGCTTTATTTGTGAACAGGAAACAATGGGCAGCGATGTGCAGGGCTGGTATGGGGCGGCACACAGGGGGCTGCTGTGACTAAGTGTTCAGCCTGCTGATGGCAGCCTCATTAATGCAGGGGTCTGGGCCAAGGAGCTGGAGCTCGACACCCGACATCACTGAGGCCTAATGTCTGTCGCTGAATAAATGCCAGGGTAAGCAAACACAGACAAATGAACACCGGCACACAGGCACACAGACGTGCTGAGGATGGACTTCACCTGTCAAACACAGGTGGTGATTAATGACCTTGTTGGAAATGATGCTCCACATACTGACATAGATGGAATAAACACAAAGGCACCGATCCCACCCAGGTTACAGTAGATCGTGTTTACTAGTATATAGAGTATATATATACACAGCTAAAACTACACAAAACTGCACTTTGATAAGCAATAGCAATGCAACGTGCTTGCCATCAATATTCAAGATATATTTAGAGCTTGTAAGATTCTGGCACCGACTCTGCAACTGTTGTCAAAACCTTATGTCAGTGAAGCTGTAGAAAAGGTTCTGAGTAGGTGGGAGGAGAGTATCATCAGCTGTGGCAATGAATAAAACATCTTTTATCATTTCATTGGAATGAGATCTATTGGATGAGGCCGGGATTGTGGACAGGCATGAATGAATGTTAAAGAGGAACACAATAACTATATTTTTTGGCTTATCCTGTGTCAGACGAGCTGTTTGGGGACATCAGGGCACGTACTGAGAGAACATGGGAGCTGTATTTCGAGGCAAATTAATATAAGCAATGGCATGCAAAACTGATTGAATCATTCAAAAACTATTTTCAACAGCTGTCTGTATAATTGAAAAGACAAATAGAAATTTGTCCTCCAATAAAGTGAACAAGGTTTTTTTAAGTCGAATATCTGCAAACTCTGGATAAGATGACAGCGACATGTACATTTAGTATGATTTACATGCAATCAATGATAAATTAATATGTGTGTTTAGTATTAAACACCTATTTTAAAAGACAGAGAAGAGAGAAAAATGGCCTGCACTTGTATAAAGGAAAACCGCAGTGAGCAAGTAACTGGGAACAGTAATTTTTTTAGCCACTGGCACTTGTGTAATGAGTTTTATACTTAAGTTTGAGACTCAGGCAAATAGCAAAGAAAGTAATGTCTATGTCTGGAAACTGACCAATCCATTAAATTGGAAAAGGGATTATACATTGTTAACAAAGCTTAGCGGGCATCTTAGGGGAAAAAAGCAAACCAGGAAAGAAAAAAAAGTGTTGTAAAAAGTGTAATGAAATTGGTAAATTGTGGTTTAGCATTGTTTCTCATAACCGTGGATAAAACCGACCTCTTGCTGTTTACATCTGTTTAAGGGTCCTGGCAGGTGTTGATTACGTGTTCTCGTGAGCAAGTGTAGCTTATTAGCATTTCAACCTTAACCTGAAACCTGGATTAGTTGAAGAGCTTAAAGCATCAAGGGAGGGTTAATGAGGAAATGAGTAAAGTTTGTAGGCGGCTGCTGGTGGCTACGAGCGTATCATCTCTCAGATCTCCAGCTAAGCACGTTCCCAGGGAGGGAAACGGGGGAGAGAGGCCAGTCTGGCCATGTGTTAATTACCCCGCTGCTAGCTAGCTAGCTCCAACACAAGTGCACAGTCAGCAGGCACTAATTAGGGTTTCTTTTATTCAAACTACTGTTTTCATTGAACAAGGTTTAAGCAGCAGGGGGCAGGGGCTCATGCTGCTGTAAACTGCAATTTTCACACAAGAGCAGGAAATTAGGTCTGAAGCCCCGGCATCAAATTAAAACACGTGAACGTGGTCGACTCTCACATGAAGAGAAAAACCTCCTCCATATTTCTGCAGACTTTTGAACAGAGCATCCCATGCTGATAGATCAACAACGCAGGACCTTTGAAAGTTGAAAAATATTATGATGAGGAGGAAGAAGAAGAAGATGCTTGCATTTGATCTCAGCTGGGACCGAGATGTGAAAATCAGCCAAGTGGTCCAGCTGTACTCACTGTTTGTTCTGCCTGTTAGAAATGAGGACCAAGGGCCACTTCCTGGCACCCGAGTCATCCTGCCAGGAGGACGAGCCGTTTTTTTTTCTCGGTGACCCACAGTGTCTCGGTGTACCTGATCTACTCGTCTGACAGCCTTTACATTTCACAGCCGTCGTCTGTTCACAGTCACTCCCTGATGATAAATAGAGCAGCTGCTCTGGCCTTGCCTCTCTGACAGCAACCTGCAAGCTCGTAACTTTAAATGACTCCGCTCTGCACAGATTCACCCGCAGGAGAGACGGTGATCTGGAGCTCTTCTTTGAAAAAAAAAGAGGGAGTGATGGGAGGGGGATGAATGCACAGAGCAACTGAATGGATAGCGGGGGTCAAGGATAAGTGACTGGGAACACAAATCAGAGCTAATTATGTAAACTCTCCATCTCTGCAGCATTTTTTATTTTTTTTGCAGGGAGGGGGGCGACTAGGGAGTGTAGAGTACTGAGGATTTCAAGTGACAACTAGTCTATGAATTTCACCTAACAGCAGTCAAGCATATCTCTTCTGGAGTTAAACTGTCAAATTATCCTCCGTTCTGGGTAAATGACGGGGCTCTGGAGAGACAATGAGTGCTGTGGACAGCCAGGAGCAAGACGGCAGTGTTACTTCAGGGCTGAGGCCTGGTTCTGGCTGTGTGGCAGCGCACAGGGAACCAATGCTTCAAAATATGACAGCTGCACAACCTGCAGACATGCAGAAGGTGATCTACAGGGGGCTGGAAAGAGTATGTACAGGTTTTTTTTCTTCTTTTTTTGTTTGCTTTTTCCTGAGGTACTTTGATAAAAAATGATTTAGTCTAAATGAAATAGAGCTCTGTGGCTTTTGATGTAACATCATGTCTGTTAATAGTACTTTGAAGAGCAGATGAAAAGGGAAAGCGTTATGAAAAGAATGACGAGGAGGAAAAAAAAAAAAAAAAAAAACCTGATTGAAATTACACTTCTAGGAACTGCCGTGCAGCATGAAGCGTGCTCCATCACCAAAATGGATTACAGTGTTGGGCCGAAAAAGCAAATTGAACTCCAGTTGCGCCGTGTGCTCTGATGTGTCTTAGTGTGTCACATAAAGGAAGAGCAGAGAAACAGTCTAGCTGATGGCTGCACCATGTCACAAGCCTGCCTGAGTGAGGCAACAGACGCTGGCACTTAACAGACTCCCTCACGCTCACTGATCTCCTGGGGGTTGGCTGATTACTGTGATTCTGAAATTACAGTCTTGATGAGCTGGAGCATTTTACAAAAAAAAAAATGCTGCAGAAATGGGTCAGGCTCGGGCTGAGTTTCTACTCAGAGAGAAACTGGCAGGAGGGAAAGGAGACCTGGACTTTTCATGATCGAACAAACAAAGCTGACCAACTGGATGGGCCACAGTCGCTGTCTGGGAAGTGGCTGATTCCTTTGGATACGTCTCAACAGCCTGCCAGCGAGTGATGCAAGAATAGCACATATTCCTACTGTAATACAATGTACAAACACATGAATGTACATTTAAAAATGAATAAATAGTCATTTGCACTTTTAAAAAACTGTGAAATAGTCAAGTAAGTGAACTAGCTGATGGCCGACTTCTACATTCGTGCCTCTGCCCCCTACAGAGTCCAAGTTTGTCAGCGCCGGGTTGAGTTGTAAGATTTAAAACACAGTGAATTAAACTGGGCCGGCTCAGACTAGTCTGCTGTTAAACCAGGGCAGCAGATTGCATCTTAAATTCATTCACATTACAGGATCACCAGGGCAAAACCACTCAGACGCAATCTGTCTGTGAGTCTGACAGCAACCGTCTCTCCTCCTGATGGTGAACAACAGTAACCGGGATGATCAGATGTAACACATGATGGTGTTGTAGTAAGCACACACACACACACACAGACAGACACACACACACACACACAGGACCAGACTCTTGAGGGCAGACAGATCTTCAGGGGTGATAAGGGAGAGGAGAGAGGGGGGAGGGAGGAAAGCTAGTTCACTGCTCATCGGCAAATTAATGGCGCAGTTCATCCTAATTTCCCTTGAAGACAGATCTGTGGTCCTGGTGCACAAAAAATATTCTGTCTCCCTCTCTCTCTCTCTCTCCCTCCGTCTCTCTCTCTCTCTCTTTCTGGTTTTAACACAGAGATGAAGAAGAGAACCAGGCCAGGGCTGGCATGGCGATCTGATGTGGGGTGGGCAGCAGGATCGTAACAGCTTGGTTTATTGTGTGGGATGGTTGGTGGTAGTTAAGAGTGTGTACATGTGTGTGTGTGTGTGTGTGTGTGTGTGTGTGTGTGTGTGTGTGTGTGTGTGTGTGTGTGTGTGTGTGTGTGTGTGTGTGTGTGTGTGTGTGTGTGTGTGTGTGTGTGTCGGAAGGGATCAGTACTTACATTTCTGAAGTCCAGTGTTCATCTGCGTGTGGGGGAGAAGCTGGAGGGGGAGGTCACCTGGCCCCGGCAGACAGGCCAGCATTTCACACAGACACTAATGCAACATGGGACACACACTTCACCTCACACTGCAGAGAGAGAGAGAGAGAGAAGGAGAGGGAGAGAGGGGGAGAGAGAGGGAGAGAGGGCGGTGGTCAGCAGTCAGACATCACTGCGAGGCAGCACATGGTGCGTGGCGATACAGCGGCCGGGTCCGGACTAATAGAAGTCTGTGGCCGATCCCCCCGGAGGCCGAGGGCTGAGGGAGACGTAGTTACCTTTCAATTAGAAACTGATTCACACCTGGAGCATCAGGTAAGGTGACATTTGATGCCAATAACAACTTCAATTAAACATCAAACAGCTGAAGTAAAACGGGCAGACTGGGCCCGAGGGGCTCGCAGCTTTAAATCGACTCAGTCCCCCCTCCTCCTCCTCCTCCTCCTCTTCGCCCCTGCATGTTACTCAACTAGTTGGACCTGTGCTACCTGTGCTCTACCTCCCCCGTCTCCACCAGACCATGGCGGAGGAAATTAATGACTCCTGTACACTCGAAAAAGAACACACTCAAGATGCCCGGAGCTGACAAGTTAGTGAGTCTCTGATCGATACTGCAGTCCTCGCGGCGGCCTTTATTTTGGGGACATTAAACAATGGCGCTATCTCGGGATGCGGTGGAAAAGAAATGAATGAACAGGGGGGGCTTCGGCTCCAATAAATGCCTGCCACTTTGTGCAATAACCTGATGTAATAGAGAGGGAGAAAACGTTAGCCATGCTCCACTTGGCTTACTGCTGTATTCAAAACACCACAGATGCTTGCTTAATCAGCACTGAAGAACAGTCAGGGAGCAAATTAAGTCTACAGAGTCCGTGCCCTCCCCTCTTTACTGCGTGGCATCAAGAAGAGGGCGGCGAGTGTGTGTGCAGACAAACAGCGTCTATGAGAGAGGCAATTACCCACAAAACAACCTTGGCATGCCTGTCTGCCGCAGGGTGATGGCTTAAAAGTGTCTTCCCCCCCTGCAGGGAGAAGAGACAAGTGCAGGAAAGAGTGACAAAGCGGGAGAGAAAGGTGGAAAGAGAGAAAGACGGGTGGCAGGCAGGTTCGGGGGGGTGCCTGAACTTGCTTTAAAAAGCAGGAGCTCAAAAAGGTCAGGATGACAGCTCATTTAAATCCTCCCAGTGAGGGGAAGAAAAAAAACAAGCCTTAATGAAGCTGCCAGTTAGACACACAAGATACCTGAGAGCGTTGCACCTTGGGGTGGATGCTGCAGGGGCAGGGCAGCAGGGGGAGGAAGGGGGGAGACTGGTGGAGCGACAGTCTTGAAACACATCTGAGGATTTTCGGGGGGGTGTTTCTTGCCGTTGATGCTGCGTCACCCTTTCTCCCACTCCTCTCATCCTCCTCCTCCTCCTCCTCCTCTTCTTCCCCCCTCTGATTCCTGATTTACAGCCTGGACCGCCATATGGCAGCAATCCCTGCCCTCGATTCAGCGTGTCACCATGCATTAACTTTAATTGGCCTGATATGTTATTCTTTTCCCTCGGCCTTGGAAGGATTTTAGGTACATAGCGCCTTGATGTCAGCAGCAGGCAAAGATTTCCAGCCCTCTCTCATTTATCAGAGTGCCAAGATTTCACACAAAGATAACAGCAATCTCTTTGACAACAGGCAGGTTTTTTTTGGGGTGGAGGGAAAGTAAATATCAAATACAACAACAGTGTCTTCGCTCGGGGGGGTTTCAAAAGCAAAAAGCGGTGGCAAGAGGATGAAATGATGTGGGAAAAAACCCCTGAAAAACACCAGCATTAACTGTCAGTTCATTTGTTAGAGGAACACACACATACACACACTACAGGCAACAAAAAGAAACAAAAAAAAACAGCCGACCAGCCCAGCCCCTTCCTGCCTCCCCCACAGCGCCCCTGAATGTCAGAAAACTGTGCAGTGGGGAGTGTAGCGGCAAAGGTCAGCCTATGGTAATGCCCCAGCTGACACTCTGCTTTACAGCGGAGAGCAGGAGGAGATGAAGCCCGACAGACACAAGCCTGACGTCTACTGACTCGCTTATCAGCGCCACTGCCACAGCGACTTCAAATATACATCACACGCCAAACACTGTCGCTTTCTACAAAGGCAAAACACCCCCACACAGACACACACACAGCCAGCCCCCCCTTCCTCCCTTCCCCAACACATTACACTATTTGTATCAGGAGCAGGATGACTACACCTGACAGAGTTTAAAGGTATAATATGTAGGAATTACCCCCATCTAGCGGTGCAGTTGCATATCGGATCGTATTCTTGATGTTGCATTCACGTGAAATCGGGCAGACGTTAGACAGACAACAGACGCTGCATGTAACAGGATAAACAAGCGAAAACAATACAGGTGACCCACGTTTTTCGGTCTTTCTCTCGTCGAGTAAAATGACATCCGGTTGGTTTGCCGACGGCCGTCTGCCTGAATGCACCTGAATGCAACATCAGTGCCTCCGTCCTTCCTCACACTACACAGTGGTGACAGTTTTAACAGGCGCTACCTCGAAAACTTCCTCCCCGAGCCGACAGCTCCGGTGAGTTTCTATGGTTACCTACGGTCACACTGCCACTGAACGTAAAAAAAAATGGCGATGCAACATGGCCGCCTCGGTTCGGTGCGTCGCCCACTTACAGTATGTATTTGTAACGACTTGTAACAACTCATTCTAAGGTACGAGAAAGCTTTCATTTGTATGCGGGTGTGATTCGACCTCAATGAAATATGTATTTATGAAAGCAATATTAGATTTTTGCCAATAAAAAGCCAAATAAGTTACACACTGGGGCTTTAAGTCCAGAAAGATACTGAGCTCCTGGTTTCTACTGAGTCCTAATTACCACCTTTTAGCCTGTTTCCGGATGTAGGTTGCTGCTGGACCTTCCCATCCATGCATCTATGCAGCCATGCATCCATCCGGGGAAGTAGGTGTCCGGCGTCTATACCTTTAGTGGCTTATAGCAGCCTTTGTGACAGAGACACAGCCCCTCCTGTCCAGAGTGGAAACAAAGTTGTGTCTGTGAAGGCCGAGCCAGCTGGGCGCGCTTGTGAAGCAGGGATTGGCTCGGTGGAGTTTAGCCAGGCGTCTCACACTATCAGCCCCATGCAGACAGACACCACGGGGTTCTCAGAGTATTAGGGGGGCCCCCGTGACTCGGCAAGTCTCCACCAGCTACTTATAGAACCGTAATAAAAGTGTGCGAATAACTGTGTGGCTTTCATTATAGACAAATAAAGGCGAGCAGACAAAGCAGGACTTGAGCAAGTGATGCACATGGCTTGTGTCATGTGTCAAATTGCTCCCATAAAAGCTGACCTATATTTTCTTTTCATTCCTCAGTAGGAGAGGAGAAGAAGAAAGCTGTCTGCAAGTTTAAAAAAAATAAATAAAAAATTGCAAAGAAGAGAAGAAGAACAGGATAGACAGAAGCCATTTAGGAAATTAGACCAGCTGACTGCATTTATGTACCGAATGCTTTGATCAATATCCACTCCATCAGCCATGATCCACATTTGTTAGAAATTTCTGAGGAGCATCCGGCTAACAGCATAGGAAACCATCTATTAAAATATCCAGCAGCAGTATACCGCA
Organism: Trachurus trachurus; assembly: GCF_905171665.1. NCBI lineage: Eukaryota > Metazoa > Chordata > Actinopteri > Carangiformes > Carangidae > Trachurus > Trachurus trachurus. The sequence goes on along the minus strand of NC_139903.1, from coordinate 10,608,118 downwards.
CAAGGAGAAAAGCGAGCATTGTGCACTAAAAATAAGCTCATTAGAAGGAGTCGTGTACAACAATATTAGTGGAGAAAAACTATAAAGAAGAAAAAAACAAGGTGAGAAAGTATGTTTGCTTGTTGGTTGAATATTAGCAGCTTTTCTATACCAATTAAAAGAAAAACCAATTAGGAGAACCAAGTCACCATGTTGTACATGGCTTGTGCTAAAGGCTGAAGGAGAGGAGAGTGGAGGAGAAAGCAGGCTGCTGTTATTTTAATTGCATGTTTACCCCCAGGTTATGGGTCTGAAATAGAGCCAAGAAAAAATGTTGCAGTGGAAATTCAATGCAACTTCACTGTGCTGATTCTCTCAGGGACAGAGAAATTACTTTTCTTTGCAAGCAGAGTCTCTGAATAGGAGGTAAAGAAAAGAAAAGGAGCAGGAAGAAGAGAACAGCTCTTTACCCTTGAATACCAAGCCGGAGCATTCTGTCTAAAGAAAAGGGGAAAATAGCCTTGGCTTTTGAACATGTTACAAAGAAATAACACTTTGGTATGACCTTCATTAGCCCATCAGGCTTTACCAACAACATAGGCAGAAAAGGATTTCTGCTGCGAGCGGAGGGACACGACGAGCACGCCGGGCTGTGACAGGCTGGTTCACAGTCTCACACAATGGATCCTGATGATTCCAGCACATCCCCGGGCACGGGAGCGGGGGCCGTTTGCTTTTTCAGTCAGCAGAGACCCCCTCGTCCAACCCGGAGTGTTATCTCACACCAAAAGAGAAAGGGCGAGAGAAGGGGGCGATGGATAGTGAGCGGAGGGATGGGATGGGAGTGGGGGGGCTGAAAACGAAGAGAAGAACTATAGAAACCCAACTGGCACACAAACCGAGTCTGTAAAATAGTGGTCCCGAAGTTGTGAGACAGAGTGTGTCAGGGATAAAACTGTCAAACGAGGAAACTGCTGAAGCAGTGTGGGAGAGAGGGGAAGACAGCTACTTGAAACTATTCTTCTTTAGAGGGAGGGAGCGGCCTGCAAGAGAAGAAGCGTGAGGCTGTATGAACACTCAGTAACTAACTGATGAAAAAGTGACAGTTCCCTAAGGTGAGATGGTGGATGTGGAGTGAAGAGAGACAGCGTGCCCCCTAGAATAATACATGGTCCACAGCTGGATGGGATAAATCTTCGCGAAAGTGTCAGACACAGAACGCTGGCTCCACAACGAGAACACAGAGCCGTGCTCCATGAAACTAAGAAAAGGAGGCGCTCTTTGAAAGTATGAGGCCTTATCTTATCACGGTGACCTCATTCTCCCCCTCCTCCTCCTCCTCCTTGTCTTTACATCAGTGGTTTGGAGCCCGTGGCCCGGCCTCTTGGACGACGTCCACGGCCGCTCACAGTGGAAGAAGATGACAGTAATGGTGGCGAGATGAGAGGATGAGAAGAATATCAGGCAGTGAGTGTCCTGGCCTGGCCGGGGCTATCTCTGCCAGAGCTATGTCATGGTCATTACCCGTCCGCTACGTCAGTGCAGCGAGGACAAGCCAGCCAAGGTCCATTCTTCAACTTGGGGTCAGTTTCACTAACAGCCACTTAAGCCCACTCGGCTTCCCAAAGAGCCCTACAAATGTGGAAGGTAGAGCTAAGTGTGCTCAGTCATGTCAAGCCTGGCCAAGGTCAGGCGGGCAGACAGAAAAGTGCTGGCAGCGGACGCATGCATGGCGTCATGAATGCCAAAATGCCGAGGTCCCTGGCTGTGCCGTTTGACAGACATGTTTACACCTGATAGAAAATGCAGTGTGGACGGCCTGCCAAAACAGAGGGGATCCAAAGTGAGGGGTGCCAGCCTAGTTATTTATTTATCTGCTGAAAATCCATCCAGAGTGCAGCCAGAAGCTGGGCACGCCTCAGTGAGGAGGAGAAGCCAGCCGACCCTCAGACATGACACTTTTAAACCACTTGGGGGACGACGAAGAAGAAGAAGAAGAAAAAAAAAAAACATCTGACGTGTAGTTGAAGATGAAAGGAAAGATCTCATGAAGCATCTCTAATGTCAGACTTGAATTACTTGCATTCATGGCACATCTCACTAATTAATGATTAACACACAAAATTAGTCGCATTAATCAGAGGCTGCTCTCAAATCACCCATGATGATGTTCAGCAAGCTAACGCGTTCATAATAACAACGCTCACATGCAAGTGTTTAGTAGGTTTACCACACTCAGTTTAGTTTAATGTGTCACATGCTAACATTTGCTAATGAGCACATAACACAGTGAAGGTAAAGCAGATAAAAATGTAATTACTTTTGCAGGTATCTGCAGAGGGATCAGCATTACAGTTGAGACCTGAGGGGAATTTGATTATTTTTCTTTGACTAAATTTAATGACAATCCGATCTAATATGTGACGTTTTACTTAAAACTCTCTCTGATCCTGGAGGAAAACCAAAGCCATTAGGATCATCTTATGGCAGCTACATCAAAATCTCAGCAAAGGTTTGGGGGAGTCAATCCAGTAGTAGTAAAAACATTTCTCTGCTGCTGGTTCTACATAAAGAGCTATGAATCCTCACAATCTATCACATCTGCCCTGTGAGAACTGCAGTATCACTGACTGCTGAAAATGTCACGGCAAAGGTATTTCAGTCTGGATTAATCTTGGACCAGGAGACAGACGGTGCCATCCGTCCAGCCACTCGCTTGATGTTTTTGGTAAAACACAAGAGGCTCAGGAATGCAGGTAAACACCATGAGGAAAAAAAAAAAGACTCTTTATCTGGTGGGGGAACATCTTCAGCGATGACGCTCACACATATAAGATCAGCACTGCTCTTTTCATCTCCTCCGTGATGCTGCCACATCTGTGTTATCTTCACATATCCCCCCTCATCACACCAGACAACAATGTGCTGAGTCACGTGCTGCCGTGTCAAATGCCAGACCGAGGTTCGGTAGCTACGAGGCGAAGATGGCATGTTTAAAAAAAACAACAACACAGATCGACAGATACAGAAGTACACATCTGTTTGTGTCAGAGTGAGCGCAGTTCAAAAGACACCGAGCAGCTGGTTTTTCAGGTTGATTGCTTGTGTGAACGCTCAGTTAAAAATCTCACAGTTGTTATAGCTAAACACACAGATCGGCTTATGTTGAAATGCAAAGTTATTTAACCTATAGAAATGCACCGGATGTTATTTCTGCACGACGCATGACGACAGCCCTGTGACAAGTGACAACAACAAATCTGTTTCCGTCGTCACATTCCCCAGCTCCTACAACACAATTCCTCTTAGCCAACGACTGTATATGTAATTCCCTTCAGGTCTGAAACTGGGCCCGGATGCCCACTGCAGGTTTAAAAGTAGACTTGTGAGCCTTTTCTAATTATTTGACTGTAAGTCAGCCAGGCCTTCTGCCTGGTTAGTGGGAAATAACTCAATGTGCTGAGAGCTAAAGCGCAGCAGCATTGTTCCAGCTGGCGGAAAAAAGGGGAAATGAAGATGGAGTGGTTTGATTTCATTTGTTAGCAGGTGCATCCATTTTGTGTTCTTCCCCACACCCACCTCGCCTCTCTCAGTCAAAGCGCTTATCAGAAATTGGACACCCCAGTGACAAATTGAGCCTGCGATTAAAGGGAGAAAGAGGAAAGCTTTGTTAAGTGCTGCTGATTGGGATCCCAGGCTACCCTGGCACACCAGAGGTGTGTGTGTGTGTGTGTGTGTGTGTGTGTGTGTGTGTGTGTGCATGCATGTATGTATGCTTGGTACAGAGCCAACAGCAGAGCTGACACCACCACCACCTCGTCTCCCATTTTCCTCTCTCTCCAGGTGTTCCCACGGCTTACATTTCTGCTCTGAGTACTCAGCAAACAAAACCAAATCAATGCAGCTGTTCCCCCATCTCTCTCTCTCTCTATTCCCTCTCTTTCTCTCTCCTCTCTCTTTCTGCCTCATACATGCACATATATGCATATTTACACTCTGTGAATATATTTATACATACATATATATTACACATATGAGTTCCCCTGCAGGAATAATGATTGTATCCCCAGTGCCGTCTCGCTGACATGTACGCTGTGTTTAACAAAAAATAAATAAATGCATTAAAAAAAGTTAAGACCCAGCCAGACCCATATCAGTGACCCAGCATTAACCAGGCCTGGCCTGTTTTGCGAGTGCAGCTGGGCTGATTTAAGGGAGGGGGGCCGGGGTCAGAGCAGCTCTGCTCGGCAGAACTGTGCAAGCGCTGACTCTCACAAATCATCCTAAAAGGGCTTAACGCACAAAACCAGCTTCCAGTGTTGCACAGGCCTGCTGCAGGAGATTTATCCTCTGTGCCATTATACTAACTGCCCTCTCTCCCATATGAGCTGTATATAAACCAATACACAAACATACAGAGAAAAACCTTAATTAGACTCATGTCTGGTCCGACTCTGCAGAAAGACTAACTCGACAATTCATCCTTTTACTCTTCTGCATTAAAAAACACAATTTATTTACCGTTATTCTTCTTCCTGCTGATGTTGCTCACGTGTAGCCCACTGTGGACACCGGACACCTTAATCTTTAGTGTGACTTGTGAAATGATGAAAGTGTGAGCTGCCTCTACATCTGCGAGAATACCATCAATTTTAAGAATTTAGATGCTGTAATAACTCAGGGACACTCAATTATTCATGAAAACTTGCCCCCAAAAGAATTTCAGCGAACCAGAGCTCCATCTTTAATGCTGCTATTTTATATACAGTTTAATTTCTTATTGTTAGTTTATAAATGTCCTATGACAGGCCTTTAATTCAGGCTAGGAAAAAAAAATACTCTCACTAAAAAGGCTCCACTGAGGTGCACTGGAGTGGATTGTGAAGAATCTGTGGAAATATTCTGCAGCATTGAGAAGTGCAGCCTTACAGGTCACAAACAAATCCCTACATGCTGATTCCACATCCTGCTGTTTGTGTGTGTGTGTGTGTTCAATAAATGCTGATGTCTCTCCATCCCTGAGTGTGTGGACGGTTGGGAAAGTCAGCCGCCTCCGTAGCACCTCTGACATTCAGTCTGGCCGCCGCCTCCAGCGAGACCAAACCCAGTCCCCTTCGCACCTAACTGACCAGCCCAGGAATAAAAAGAGATCTTTCTCCACTGGACAGGGCGGTGTGAGATTTTGTTTCCTTTGCCCCTGGCGACTCACACGAGACATTTGTGGTCTCTCTTCTCTTATTCATCTCCTGTGTATATGTGAGCACGCCGGCGTCCGTCCACCACCCCCAGCTCTTTTTCCCCCAGCGGAGACCGGGGGCTCGGGGGGCAACGGGCAGCCAGCCTGCGACTGTGCAGAGAGCCAGGCAAACATCTCACGTCCGTGTCTGCATGGGAACATCTGGCCCTCCCAGGCTTGCAAGGCCGTCCGTCTGTCTGCCTGTCTGACTGTGTGAGCCTTGCACTAAAAAAAATGTTCACTTCTAGACAGGTACTGGTGCGATAAAACAAAAGCAAATGCCACATCACAACCGCAGCTCTGTCGTCTGGCTGATGTAACCGTGTTGTTTTGTCAGACTGCATTGACATCTCAAATCCAGCTGCTCAATAACTCTACATTTTTGGAACAATACTCAATACATTTGGTCTGAAAGCAATCAGCAAACGTCTGCTCAGACTCCTTATCTTGGAGTCTTATTCTTTTTGTCACATATTTCCTGTTTTAAATCAAATCCTGACTCTTTTATACATTCATTTTCTTTCAATATTACATTGTTTTCTGTTTTGAGTTGAATTATCAGTCATACGAAAACATGCATTACATTTTAAACATATTATATTTATTTATTCATATATATACGTGTATTCTATTATACTTTTACTATGCTATTATAATGTGATATTGAGCCATAACTCTGTGTTTACAGTTTGGACTGAATTCTGCACTGGCTGCTGCAGATCTAAACTGATAAAAGAATCAATACCCCAAATTAATCTTTAACAAATAAATCTTGAACTGCTAGTGACAACACTATTGTGTGTGTGTGTGTGTGTGTGTGTGTGTGTGTATGTGCATGTGTGAGGATAGTCCTGAATGCATAAAGCTTAAATCAAAATATTCAATCTCTTCCTCTAGTCTGTACCAGTGAGATAGAGTCATATGAGTAATAGAGTTAGCCCAGCTGATAAAAACTCTTTTTCCTATCGCTCCCTCTCTCTCCCTCGCCTTCTTGCATCTTGCCCGCTCATACAGATCTCCTGCGGCCGTCCAATGATTCAAGACTGATGAGGCATGCTCAAAGGTCTATGCCATTGAACACTGCATTAATGCACCCAGCAGCAAATTTTTGCCATCGACCCCCGCTCCCTTCAATAAGGACAGAGCTATCAATCAGGCATAGATAGCCGACACCAGACATGGGCTGATGAAGTAGGGGACTTTGGAGCTAATGACAAATGGATCTCTCAGATATGGTCACAATATACTATGACGGTCCGCCGAGAACACTTGACCTTTAAACAAAAATCCTGGGCCACTTTTTTCCTCCCCTTCAAAAGGCAGCGCGATGCAAAAGAGAAGGAGAATATGCAAACTTGCTGTTGCTGTTGAGAAAGTGTGGTTATTGTGCGAGAAACTCCTGGGTCCAGCTGAGAGTCTCAGGCCTGTCACTCTCAGAGATGCCTCCCTCCCTCCCTCCGACCGGCCCAGCCCTCCTCTCTTTTCACACCAAAGCTAAGGGAGTGACCTTCAGCGGGCCTGCTGGTCCTGCTAATTGGGGTCTCTACAGAGCACAGCAACAGGCCCCCTCCCCACCTCCGCACTCCGCTGTAGGAGAGACTATGGGGCAGTGGGAGTGAGACATATCGGGGGCCTATGTTAACTACTTAGCAGAGGAAAAACCAGCGACGTGCAATAAAAACAGGACTTTGAAATACACAATATAACTAGAAACTGAGAGGAAGAGAGTAAAAAAAAACCTTCATAACATCGACACGGTTAGTCAAAAACACCAACCAGTCCCTTAATGACTTCATTATGGGCATTTTATTTGAGATGCTATTTCAAGAAACAATGAAAAAACATGGTAATTGCCTAATTGCTTCATTCTCTAGCTTTTACAGCTTTAGTTAGAACATCAAGAACAGCATGTGAAGCAGAGGTTTTGTTTCCCTGACATAAGAATTCACAACTACAGGTTAAAACAGCAGAGATAATAAATCATATTGAATAAATGTGAACTTCAAAGTATTAAAGACAGAAAACCAAATATGATGAATAACAGATTATTAAACCTGAGGGTGTTTACAAAGGGAAGGTGGGTCAGGAACATCGATGTGATCTGTGAGCCAGCGGGGTCAGTGCTCTGCTCTCAGGAACACGTCGGGGGTGCGTCGGGGACAATGACACAGGTAATTCAGAGCAGGTTGGGGCTGGTTGCAGCTGTGCACAGAGCCTGCCAACACTACACATCATCATATCAGGGCCACTTCCTATCAGTGTGATCAGCACTCAGTAATAAAAGGGGAAAGAAAAAGTACAGGAAGTCATCCTGTAAAAACAAGATAATGTTGGGAAAGAGTCACTGAGCTGGTTTTTCAGAGCACGCTGCTGCTGCTGCTGCTGCTTAAAGGGAAAAGACACACTGTTTTTTCTCAGAGAGAGTGACGAGACATACAGTGAACCTGGTCACCATGTTAAAGTGAGTTTGTGATAGATCTAGTGAATGAGACTTTGAGCTGGGGTGGCCATGAATAGAAGGGTCTACATTTAATTTGCTAATCCATCACTCCAATTGTACTCGGTAACAAAGGGAGAGGAGAGTGGTGGGGAATTCAGAGGCAGTGGAGCATGCGGAGGGGTGCGTGTGTGGTTCTCCATGGAGCTGGAGAGGCCGTGGCCCTTGGCCCTAAAAGCCCAGCGAGCACTGGGGAGAATGGGCTCTGATGAGCTCAATATAGGCAAGACTAATCCCTTCATGTCCAAAGAATTGTTTAACTATGTTTGACTGATTAACCCAAACCCCTCGATTCCACTTACGATCTATTTGTTCAATTAAGTCTCCTGCACTCATCGTGCTGCAGTGTGTGGGTGGTGATGGTGGGAGAGAGAGAAAGAGAGAAAGAATGAGATAGAGAGAGCGGGAGAGAAACAAAGGGGACTACAAAACAATCCATTTGGAGGAAGCATAGAGGAGTCAAAAGGACAGGCTTTTTTGTCCTACTTGCAATTCTCTAAATGCACATAGCACATGAGTTCCTGCGAACCAGCTGTTGCTAACATTCAAAGGTCAGAGAAAGCTTGCCTTGAGAGATTTTGAGTAGAAAGTCTGCAGCGAGCGGCGTGTCAGCTCAGCAGCACACTGCTTTTTTTTTTCTTTTTTTTTTGCACCGTGGTTTTTTACCAGTTCATGGGAAATGGAAATTTAAAGGCACTCTCCCCTGCGTGGAAAAGAGGTTGCCAGGAAGATTAACCCAGCTTCCTTTTATAGCCTCTGACAAGAGGTTAAATCACACATTACACCGCCTGAAATGTCTCCTAGTAATTAGATCAAGAATATTACTCTCTCTTCTTCTCCTTGCAGACTGCAGCTGATCAAAGCCTAATGATGGTGTCAGTGCCACAGGCAGTGCTGGCTGGGTAAATCTCCCCATCGGGATGGCAATCTGTCAGGGCCGCGAGCACTGCTAAACAGCACAGGACACGAGCACAATGGTGCTTGACACAAAGTAGACTAAATGAACCACATCTTTTACCAACATGCTATCCATCAGCAGCGGAGCATTAAAATTCACAGTAATGATTAAGCATCTCTTTGTTTTGGGTCTCGGCCTGTGTGTTTACATGTACACAGTCAGCCGAGACGCAGGAAAGTGAGTTGGCGACATCTGGGAGTTTTTACCCCCCACATCCACCCACCAAATAATAGCAAAAAAAAAAAACCCACGAGGAGCGACTCTGCCGCGTTTCCGTGCCAGGACAAGATCTAAGCAGCACCTGGTCCCTGGATGGGGTGAGGGGGCTACTAGCTATTAATTACAGAAAGCCGACACGCGGCGCAGGCAAAGCCTCGCAATGAGACCCTGGGACGTCAGATACACGGCAAGACGAATGCTTCTCTGTCACACAGCAACATGACCTGCCTCAGGACTCTTTACACACGAGTACTTTCAAGTATGCCTTTCAAATTGCGGCCCACCCTTCTTCCTCTGCCCCCACCCACCCCGTCTCCCCCACCCTCTCTCTGTATCTCAATCACATTCTGCGGATGTTACACTACTTCAGGGGATATTTTCTGACTAATGCAAAATGGTTGTGCAGTAGCATGATAAAAGTTGACATTTTCCTTTTCTAATTCAATGCTTCCTTTGTAAACAACCTCGCCATTTTATGCACACACACACACATTCATACACACATTCATACACAGGCTGGAAACACATCACGCATAATGGTCAATTTCACTATTTGCTCTCGAACTCAATGGCTGCAAACAAAAGGGGGAAATGGCAGGAGATATGCCAATCATTTATCGTTGAAAGATGTCTGACAAAAGACGCCTGAAAAACCTGACAGGTTCTCTTTTCCCCCAGCACAAGCGGCCCCTGAAAGAACGAGGGAGGAGCCCCCCCCAAACAACAGACTCCAGCTCAGAGGTCTGACCCCAATTTTAACCCCTATACAGGTGGCACAGCGCTGACACAGGAAGCAGGAGAGCTATTCACAGGAAACAGGGAGAAAACGTTTTCACCCGGAGACCTGCTCTCAGAGATCATTGAAACAGGCACAAAGACAGCTCAATGCCAGTTAAGTGTATTCTAATGTGATGAAAAGCAGAAACCCCCCGGAACATATTAATGGTTAAGACTCGTTCTCAGCGTCCGCTAAAAGCTTCTGGTGAAGTGAGTTTTGGGGAGATAGAGTACAAGTAAAAGTGAGAAGAACGTCATATTACGCTACCGTCAGAAATGTGAAGTTTCAAACCTCTAATGTGAGAAGACAAAGTGAGGAGAGAAAAGGGACATTCCTCCACTGTGCAACCATGAGGGTAAAGAAAAGTCAGTTTCTAACATCTGAGGAAGAGCCGGTGGTGCTAGAAACGTCATGTAGCTTTAATACATTTTTGCATTGGAGCTCTTTTGGCGTTGCAGACTTTGCTTTACCATCATGTCACGTTTTTCTCGGTCCAGCACCCACCCAACTTGGGCAACTAGGATGTGCGTGCTGTTTTTTACTTTTACTTTTACTGCAATTAGTTTTTTTTATAATAAAAGCCCTGCAGAGATGATCCGATTTCACAAAAAAAAAAAACAGTCAAGTCGAGTGCGATCATCTCGTTTCGGGGAGGAATAATGCGACTCCTGTCTTGATTGTTGCTCGGGTCGAGTCTCGAACTATGAACCGTGATTACAGCCAACATCCCCCCCGCAGAGCGACAACTGCATCTCTGCACATTCCAGGAAACGCAGCCAGCTGAAGACAGCAAATACACCAGAGAGGAGGAGACATAAACAATGTAAGCTAGTTTGAGAGCCGCACCGATGTTTACTGTCTCACTAAGTGCATTTCATCCCCTCTGCTTTCACAGCAGTGGCGGTATTTCAGCATGCGGTACAGAGGGAGGGGTGGGTTGGGGAGGGGGGGGGGGGGGGGGGGGGCTGCTGATGCCACAGGTCTGTGTACAGAGGGGCTCAATCACCAGCTGGAGAGACTGTTTGGACAATGTAGGTGTCAGACACGCTGCCTGTCTGGAATGATTCGTTCAGCTTGTACAAGAAAAAGCCTCTAGTTCCTTTACAGTGGTGGTTCGATGAAAAAAAAAAAAAATGAAAAAAAGAGAACTAACTTGACTTTTTTTTTCTTTTTGGAGCACAAGTGTTAAAAATCTAAGAAGAATATCTGCTTTGTTTGACTTAGTACTTCGCTATCAGACAGAAAGGTCTGCATTTGCTTCAAACAGGCACTGAATGACATGCCAGAGATTAGCCTCTGAAGGTCGCAGTCTTAGCCCATCCTTTCAGCCGCTTTTCACAACATAACCCTGGGCCCTTTTGAACAACAGGAAGAATGTCATCTGGTTACTTTTCAAGGCACGGAGATACCATTCACTGTGGCCAACAATGGCTGCAAACAGGACCAGAGGGTTAGGAGGTTATAAAGGGCCCCATTCTATGTGCCACTTGCTCTCCGGTACACTGGACGCACACAGGGAAGAGGAAAAAAAAGAAAAGAAAAAACACACCCACACACACACACACACACACTGAGGCCTGGAGAAGTGGTGCAACCGATGATAAACCGAGTGGGGTCATGGCAAAGTGCCTCGCAGTGACCGCTCACCTCAGCAGCAGCAGCAGCAGCAGCAGCAGCACAGCTCTTACTGTAGCACCCAAAAGTGTGTCATGTCATAAACTTAAGGTTACTGTGTTTTTACTACCAATTACACACAACTATCATCTTTTGGTGAGAACGTGAGGGGGAGGAGAAAAAAAAGGGATTTTAACACATGTATGAACTGTGGTATATGCATGAACTGCAACCGCAAGAGATAATGTAAGATAATTAGGGCGACAACCATGAATTAGGAAAAGCAGTCACGACAAAACTGAAAAAAAATCTGATAAACAAAAAGTGGCTTTTTAATTACAAACGCCGCAGCCTGTGTTCAGTGACAAGACTTCATCTGCTCTTATTCAGGTTGTGAGGCTTGTCCCAAAAAAGTCCCTCAGTCCACAGCCAGAGCTGAAATCCTTCACCAATTTAGTCTCTAATGAACCCTCTGAAATATTAAAAATAAAGCCCAATTAGCCGACAGCATTTTACATCTCCTCCCTCTCTAATCCTCTGGTAGCTTAGCCTTATCTAATGTCTGCGCCAACTATGACACTTTGAGTTCACTCTCCCTCCATCCCCTCCGCTCGATATCCCCCCACAGCTTTACTGGTGCTTTGTTGTGGCATCCTCTCTGACCCCACAGACTGGGTCAGACTCTGAGCTTCTCTGGTGCTGGCTAATGATGCCCTGATATGTACAGTTGGCATGGACGTTGGAAAACCGCAGCAATAACTGCGGACATGCTAATGGCATCTATTAGGATTACTTAAGAGTGATATGGGACTCGCCTGGCAACCTCCTATTACAGAGGGCTTGGGATTGGGGGGCGGAGCTTTGTCCGTGGAGGGTCAGTGATCCGATTGAGACGGCCTTATCTTGTGTCATAAACAGATAACAGTATATCTGCCTTTGCTCTTCTGCTGTTCCTGCGAGATGGAGGTGGATAAACAGCCCTGTCGTCTCCAGTGCCTCCGACAGGCCTGATTAGACGGATGCAGGCCTGAACCAGGTCCTGTTCCTCCTGCTGTTTGCCCTGAATGTCAACCAAGAGAGGCTCAGAGTAGGCTATATATCCCTCCGATTACCCTCAAGGTGAGGACGCATCGGTTTCAGGAAGCCCTTTGGACCTGGTGTGTGTATCCTCAGGTTATGGCACTCCCTGGCTCAGGGCCCTTTGCGTTTGCTGATTACGCAAACAACAACCCAGCAAGAGTGAGGCTTTTCACCCTAATTGGACCTGCTGGCTAACATGCAAATCCATGCAAAAAAAAAAAGCTACAGCAAACAAACAAAGACACAAAGTGTATCATCAAATCAGGCCTAGTATCGCCTCCAATTATTTGGCACAACATCAAACAACCCATGTGAACCAAACTTAATACCATGTAACAGCTGACCCACAGCCTGAGCCCCGCAGGTCAGTCCCTTGTTCTCAGAGGTATCCAGAAGTTGCCCATAATGTCCTAAACACCTGATCTGGATGTATCATGTGGCCACGATTCTTTACTCTGAGCCCGACCTGCGTTTGACCCTCACACTGTGTCTCCTGACTTTGCCCACTCACACAAAGGCTACCAAACATCTGCTCCCTGTCTGTAACCAGACTCATACAGCTGAGCAGGCATCGGGTGGCCTCACGGACACTCTTTCTCTCCCAAATGGTGGGTGCATGGGTGGCTGAGTGAGTGAGTAGGTGAGTGTGGACTGACAGCTGCACCGCTGACGGTCGGGACTGGACTAAAAAGGTGGAGATCATTTTGCTACCTGCATGGGAAATCTCGGCCCCCCCCCCCCCCCCGTCCTGGTCGTGGTTTCTGTGGGACGCAGCCTCGTTTAGCAAATGGATGATATTCAACAAAACTGCTGCTCATCTGAAACGACCGGAGTGAGCAAAATAAAAATCTGCTATGCACATAAACTTCACAGACAACACCTGCAAGAGATTTAACATACACAGGCCCCCGGCGGAAAATGAAAAGGAACAAATGTATTGCATTGGGGAAAGTGCACGGTTACACATTTCCAATTCAAGTACCGTCTCTAAAATGCTACATCAAATGACTGGCTTTGAATAAACCAAAATGAGCATCAGCCAAGTGGCTCATTCCAGCACAGAAAATCATTGCATCAAAAATATGCTGGTTAGTCGAACCATTTCACAGTCAACAATCACAGAATCAGGACTGTTACTAATCAATGTATTTTAATGAGCTCCCTGTGAATCCCAACAACAGCTGAAACATAAAAGCTGCTCAAGTTCTCTGGTTCACTCTTTGTACCTTGTGATCTGTTATTCATAGTCTTGCTCTGAAGTCTCTAAGAAATAAAGCAGAGCTTTGATGTTATCCTCTTATTACTGCTGTCTGAAACAAGCCTAATGTTGGGAATCAGACCGTTTGGTTGTCGTGTGCAGAACCTCCTGAAACCAAAAAACATCTGGGCTTCAGTGGAAGGTGCTCAGAATGATTGATTCAGCTGTGTGAAACCAATCATCACTCACTAATAGCTGCTTTGCCATTTGCTTGCAGGAGAAAAGTTTGACAGAGTAAGATTAGTATCTAGAAAAACCGTGTGGGCGTGCATATTACATTCACACTGTACTCTACTCAGCACTCCACTTTAAAGCTTCCACTCAAGTAAGCTTAAACACGTAGGTGTGTATGTTCTCTACAATACAGTTTTTTTTTTCTTTCCGCAGGAGTTTAACCTCGTCCACAGGCAGCTGTAGAGCGAGAGGCTAAAAGCAGCAGAGATGCAACACAAGTATTTTAGAGGAAATTACCCTCCACTGCCCACAACATAAATCAATACGTTCCAATATATTTGTCAGTGGTTGACGGAAAGAAAAAAAAACAAAGCAAACTTGCCTTCCTGTCAGTTTGCCCCGAGCAAAAGACTCTGGTTTGTGGTGACAGGTCAAAGAGTCAGCACATGACTCATGCAGGAGAGGAGGAGTGACACTTTGAAAAGCAGTGCAAGAGATCTAATTAACACATGCATTCGAGTGGCGTTTCAATCGAGTGAAACACCGTAATTTCCTCCACTGGTGACCGGCGGCGTGACATGAACAAATCAACCAGGTGCTCCTGACATTTTGGTTCACCTGCTGCCTTCACGTGTGAGAGCAAACACACACACACACACAGCTCTTATTTTTCAGACTAAAACAGAAGTGGGCACACACACAAATACATTAACTAATGCACAAATGTCAAACTTTTACTTTAAACACTAGGCAATATCCTAATATATATAATATATACACACAGTGTGCACAGTGAGGAGTTATTAGCTCTTGCATCACAATATCTGTGAAGCATTTAACTGTCATTTTTACAAGGTATCTGTCAGACCGCTGTCATTAGAGGCAAACTGCGCTTTTACAGATGGGGAGAGGCCTTACAGTCATTTGTTTCTAAGACCTAATTAATCTTCATTGTGCTGGGAAACATAGCACCCCAATGCAGAAAAGAGTTCCTTCTACATGATAATTGCAGAGAGTCTAGGGGCCTGAGTTTCCCAGACAACATGGTCTGAAATTTAATTATCTGCTCTCTTGAAAATGTAGGGGAAGAAAGCTACATTGCAAAACTGCACTTCTGGGCAAGTAATGTCAGGCTCCTGTTTGAGTAAGCACAGGATATCACTGAGCACCTCCTCCCTGCTGACTTTAACTAAACAGCCTCACCTTGGTTATGGAGAGGAAAGTTTAATGGCTTTTTATATATAGAGATATTTAGATCAAAGCTGACATGCAGATGTAAACATGCAGGATTTAGTTTTTAACCACTTCACAGTCTCATCATCATCTTACCATGTGCAGAGTAAACCGGATCACTTCCATCCATAGCCTTCGACCAGTCACAGTGTTGTTGAGTGCTGCTGCCTTGTTACTGCGGTACCTTTTTTGTGTTGTTGTTTTAAGTCATATCCGTCAAGATCCATGTCATTATACAAACACGACTACAACAATAAAAAAAAGCAGAGTCAGAGCTTCAGAGCAACACGGAGGAGGACACACACACAGGCTGTGGCAAACATTAACATTCCGCCGTGTAAAGATCAGGCTCGGAGGGGGAGAAACATCGATAGGATCCCATTAGTTAAGTGCGCCCTTAGGATACCCGAAATTTGATCAGAGATAGACCTTCTCCTTCCAGACACCAACCATTAGACGTTATGGCACACAGACACTCACACGCATAGACACACACACACACCAAAAAAAAGCTGCTCTCCTCCTCTGAAACTACTCCTCCTGCTCTCCTCCTCCTCCTCCTCCTCCTCCTCCTCCTCCACCTCAGTGGTCGAGGTTGTGCGGCAGGATCAGGATGAGCCCGGTGACGTCAACCTTTTGTTATCACCTTTAACACTTGCCTTTGCAGGTGGAAAACACTTTGCTGTGTCGTTTTATATCAAGAGGCGCTATTGGCAGCGCAGAGAAGAGAAGAGGAGCGACACAACACAATACAACACAACACACCGCATCTGTATCTGTATCTATCAAGGCTTGAAGACGACTGACACTAAATTTGGATGCATAGCCCTATACGAGCGCACTCCCGATGAGTAGAAGAGCAGAGCAGCAGCTTATATCGGATACTAGCAGTGGGAGACAACTTAGTGACAGATATATACCATACTTTAAGAGCCACAAATAGCAAAAGGATAACCCCGCACTTCCAACTTCCAACCAACCACAGCCAGGAAGAGGATCCGACTTATCCCCTCCTGAACTGTCTCTGCATCACATTAACGAAAATTACAGTGATGAAGATGTAATCATGATGATGATGATGATGACTTGGCACAGGCAAATGGAGCTCCGCACATAATCCTCCACCGGTTGTTGTCATATTGCAAAAAAAATAATTAAATAAATAAAAATAAAAAATTAGAAAATAATAGGAGCTAACCTGATGGGCAACACAAACAGTTAACATCCGTTTCCAATAGAAAATATGAGGCAGGTTCAGAGTCTGAGTGTTAACAGAGGTAGTTTTTGCCGAGAGGGCTGAGAGCGGACACACTGGCAAAGCAGGGGAGCAGTGTAGCAGCTGTAAACCTGTGTGTTGCCAGTGTGCCAGCTGACTGCCCAGGCTCCTGGCTATAGCTAACCTAACCTAGCCAGCCAACCAGTCTGAGAGAGAAACATACACAGTCCCATTGTTGCCTTCTCAACCTTTCCTGACATTTACGCAGCAATTTTGAGAGGATGTCACGCAGTATCGAGCGGCGGCCGTGTTATTAAGATACAACTACTTACTCTCCGTGTACCTCTGCCAAAGGCATCGTTTAGTACGTCGCCATGGTTTAAAACGGACAGATTTTCTCCCGTTGCCCCTGCGCTGCCGAATCACTGCTGCTGCTGCTGTCTGCGGCAGCAACTTTCGGCGCAGGCGCAGTAGCTGGGACAGATCCAGACTGCGCCGTGCGCTGCGCAGGACGCACGACGGGTTTAAAGGGACAGTCAGAGGGACCTGTTATTGGAGGAGGAAAATGTTAACACTGTCAGAGTGGGAGGTGAAATTAGAGAAATAATAATAACACAAAGTATATATCAGTGTTTTGTCAAAGTGTTTGATATGTAATATTGATTTTAGACCATGAATGCCTACAACATGTCAGCCAAAGAAAGCAGATGGAAGTCGTTAATGGACTCATTAAATTGTTATTATGTATTATGTATTATTGATTTTTTATTATTAATAAGCTGATGGACATCTATCTATCTATCTATCTATCTATCTATCTATCTATCTATCTATCTATCTATCTATCTATCTATCTATCTATCTATCTATCTATCTATCTATCTATCTATCTATCTATCTATCTATCTATCTATCTGTCTGTCTGTCTGTCTGTCTATCTATCTATCTATCTATCTATCTATCCAGTACCAGTTTTTAAAATGTAAACCATTGTACATGTGAAATACTAATATTTTATGGGCATGTAAAAACAAAATAAGACAAATTGTTCAGTCAAATATTGTATTGTAATACAACTTTAATATTAGACTTTTTGCAACATTTGACAACATTTTTGACACCTTGCTAGAATGTGAATTAAAAATGCACTTATTAGTAAAAGCACCAGTGAATACAAATCAATGCACAAATAGGTTTACATAAGTGTATTCAATATTGTTTGATTGGTGACAGTTACCAAAATCAGCTTTACCACAACCAACCATGACATTACAGTCATATTACAGTTTTTCTCAGTCGCTTTGGTGCTATTCTCACATCACTCTTAACATTTGCACAACAGTTAGTGCATTTCTCAGAACAATTATCACAAACTGCAAAACCTAGTGGATAACCTGCAAAAGCGCGTCACTTGAACAAAATGGATTGTCCATCCCTCAAAAGCAAGTACTCATGTCAATGAAACTGTCAGTGTCGTCAAAATGAGAAGTCTTGACACCATCGTTTATGAACAAGATAGTCAAATGGCTTTGTCATGTTTTCATTAGGACACTTTATTCTCCAAGTGTTTTCCAATGCAAAAAGTGATGATACTACCTGAAAATGCTCAAGACAGCACTATACACTACTTGTACAGCCATGTGAAAACTACAGTAAAGTTACACATTGCTGTATTTAGTGGAGATACTGAATATGTATGTTTCACATTTCTACTGCATATGCTCTTTGCAATTCTGATTTGTTCACAGCATTGTGCAAATGAAAAATACACTACAGTCATCTACAACAAACATAAGAAACACTCTTTGGGTACAACTTTACGTAAACTATGTTGCAGTACCTGAACCTACAGAGTACTGTAAATCATTCCTGCACATCCAGACGTTCCAGTCACATTTTC
Source organism: Trachurus trachurus (assembly GCF_905171665.1). Lineage (NCBI taxonomy): Eukaryota > Metazoa > Chordata > Actinopteri > Carangiformes > Carangidae > Trachurus > Trachurus trachurus. The sequence goes on along the minus strand of NC_139903.1, from coordinate 10,589,976 downwards.
ATCTACATCACTCTGTCAATTGTAGCAATTGAAACAGATTCAATATTCCCAAAGATACAGTAATGTCATCCTTACATTGTATCTCTTTCAACCTTATGCCATTGTTTGTAATGGGCTCAGTCTCTTCCACCTCTGTGAGGTTGTCTTGTAATCCTATGTGGTGCAGAGTAAAATTACAGTAATGTACAGTACATGTACTGCATCAACCATTATTACTGTAGTGTACAATACTGTAAAAGTGCTTCCTACTTGTAAAATGCTGTAGTACAGTACCGTACTGTAAAGATGGGAAATCTTTACTGTGGTTGCAGTAATACATTACAATACAGTAAATCTGTTCTCTAGTGAAGCTGTAAGTCTAAATGTAAATGTAAAAAGTTCTTGTCCCACTGTATCTTACAGTAAGGCCTGACACCATGACAGCAGTGCAGATTGTTTAGTGCTGAATTACTGTCCAATACCATACATACCTGTTGTTCCTTACTCTAAATGTTTGAATTCGCAGTGCTTCTCCCAACATTTAAAATTAGTTTGACAGATTTTGAAAACTAGTTCAACAATTTTGTATGTAATGACTCAAGCAATGAAATGAGGACTATTAGTTTTTTAGGGAAAGACTATTCACCGTTCAAAAGTATAGTTCATTTTGACTGACATGACATAAACAAATGATAGTGTTGTAAAACCGCAGAGAATTGTATGAGAGCAACTGATACATGTCCAAAAGCATTTGCAATTTGTTCAGAGGAAGGAGAAACTGCTACTATGATGTGGACAAATGACTACATGTTGTGGAGGTTGAACTAATAGTTATGAGAATTTTTATTCTGATCTGAGAATAGCACCAAAGCGACTGAGAAAAACTGTAATATTCCCAAAATATAATGTTTCTGAAGGGTTGATGATGACCCTGTCACACATGCTTATAGTCATATGAATGCAAGTCTTTTATATTTACTGTGTGCTTTAAAGGCGCAAGGACCTATACGAGCCAACGGAGCAGCAGGTGACTGATGATTTGTGTGAGTTTTGATGATGACGATGGTCGAGCATGTTGTCTAACATTTCACCCTTAAATATCTCCCAGGGGTTCAGATGGGTTGAGATCATATCAAGTGAAGGTCACACATCATTTTCAACCTTATCAAGTTATTCAGTGAGACACTGTGCATCTACATATGTGATGTTTGTTCACTAATCTACTGTACTCTAATTACATCTTAACCAACATGTAAATCAGTTGTATGTAGCAGTACAAAATGTAAGTCTGCTGTTGTGCACGGCTGTTTATGTTTTTTTCGGATCCCTACATTGTAACTCTGGATATACTGTTACATGAGCTGTATTTGCAATATGTTTAAATCTGAAAAAGCCACCAAACTTGTCACACAGCCTTGAATCTCTAACACACCCAATTTGTCATTTAAGAATCATAATCAATATCCATGTATCAACATCTTCTTCTTTTTTTTTTTACCATTCAAAACTACAGCTTGTTTCTGTGTTTTATTGGCTTCGATGCTAATACTTATTTGGTGCAAGATTTGCCTTGAGTTGTAATACTTTTTGTATTTTGTGTCATCGAGCTCTTCACATATTGTATTATGCGTCTTGCTGGGAAGATTAAACCCAGTGAGAAGACTCCACGGTCAATAGTGTCACATGCTTTGTGATTTGATGAAAGGTTCTATTTGTGCAGCCTGATGTGTACAGCTCCCTAATCAAAGACTTATATTTCTGTGACAACTAAAATAAATTACTCCATTACAATCGCCCACCTGCCCTCTCCACAGTATTGATACCATTTTATTACCAGCGAGAGAGAGACGGATGGACGAAGCTGAGGACTGTGGAGAGTTACGGGAACAATCTGTGTTCATGGACATGTAGAGTCATGTCAGGTTAGAGCCTGAACAAAAACAATCTAACAAAAAAAACAAAAGTTGATTAGAGGAGAACAAATGACACATGTTCATCTCCAAACATTTTTTTGAGATACAGTACTGTAAAGAATAAATCCATGGCCTGGGTTCCAGTATGGAGCAGGCCTATTACAATACTCCAGCCAATTTCAGGTCTGCAAGCCTCACTTCCCTCATCAGCAAGTGAAAGAGGGGAGAATTTGGTCTGAAAGCCCAATCACACACAGCGCTCTGAGTTCAGCAGGTGGGGAAGTAGCAGCAGCAGGCTCCATCAGGCAATAATACAAAGTTAATGATGCAGAATGGTGTCTTTCTCCATACCAAAGAAGACGTCAATACAGGATGTTTAAGAACGCTGTTCCTAATTACGCTTTTTAAATTCACCACTGACGTGACTGATGATTTCAAAGGGAGGCATTATTGATCCACTTCACAGACAAGTCCCATCGATTGCAAGTCTAGAATGAATAAAAGTTTTTTTTTTCCCTTTATCTCCCCCACCGAGAGAGAGATTGTACAATCAGAACATCAGTGTGACCTATATGGGTAGTTGGGGAGCTAAATCAGTTCTTCTTTAAAAAAAAGAAAAAAGAAAGAACATATAGAGAAGTGGTGGTAGCTGAGTCGAGGGACCTTGGGGGACCTTCAGGGCAACACATAACTGTTAAGTCTCACAGCTTTCTCATTTATCAGACTTGGAAATTCATCCATCCATTCATTAATCTGCGGGATCTTTTGCAAATAACCTATCTGCGCTGGGAGTTCTCAGCGTGAAAAAGTTCAGGAGCAGCTGTTTGGTAGACAGTCAGCCAGCTGTGCAGAATTACGCCTCTCACTGCAGTCAGCAGTGATGGAGTGATGGATGCTCTGACGCACTGACAGATTGTTATTTCCCACCTCTGCTCCCTGTTGACATGCCCCCATGGCTCGTGCTTCTTATTCTATGAACTCTGTTATCCCCTCATGAGCAGCGAGGTCGTCTTATTAGTGGAGAGCTGCCAGTTATAGCATGCCATGTCCCAATCCTGCTGGCTGTAGGCCTATAGCGTTGGTAGCAAATCAACCGGGGCGTCTGAATTGTGCATATTCAGGAAGATTTGACCCACTCTCTATCAATACAGTGCGGTCTGTTTCAATTATAGAAAACAAGATTGATTAGGAATCAGCAGCACACTGAATTGCCGCACATGGAGAGGAGAGAGGTTTTCCATAACGCTATGCTGAATCTCATTGGCAAGTGCACTTCAAATGGCAAAGTGGGCTACAGCTTATGATTAAATGGTCTGCAGGCGAAGCCTTTTTGTCTTTTTTTTTGAGAGAGAGAGAGAGAGAGAGAGAGAGAGAGAGAGAGAGAGAGAGAGAGAGAGAGAGAGAGAGAGAGAGAGAGAGAGAGAGAGAGAGAGAGCAAGCTCTTTCTGAAGGCCAAAGTTAATGCAGTCATAGAAAGAACTCTGATACACTCCCACGTGAAATGGCCATGTGAGGAAAGCCCGCAGGGAGAGAAGGCCTTGAATGAATTTGAGAGAGAGAGAGAGTGAGAGAGAGTGGGAGGGAGGCAGATAGAGAGAAAGTTCAAACATTACTGATCCTTAAATATCCTTTTGGTTTCTGGTTCAATTGGAATTCGGCAGTAAGTGTCGGCTAAAAGCTCCATTTTTTTGTTGCCCTTCCATTGCTGCTGAGCTTTTAGAGTTAGATGATGACAGATTGTGAGCTACCTGATATCCTTCATCATCTTCCCCAGTGGAGGTGTTTGTTCCGCCCCGAGCAAGTCCTCGAGGACTAACAAACAGCCGGCATGTTTGATGGACTATGGGGAGACATCTGCTCTGCCTGGCTTTACCGTACAGAGGGAAAACAACATGTTACAGTAATCAATCAATATGCAAACCTGTCCTTTTAGTCTGGTGATTAACCTCACAGACTTCATGGTTATCAAGTCATTACATAAGCTCGTGTGACTGTGAATTAGTACTGAAGAGTTATAGGGTGTGACTGTGAGAGCATGCTGTGTTTTCCTCAGGTTGGCATGTTGCTTTAAGCATGAATGCTCGATATATCCTCAGCAGCATTGTCACAACTGCGCTTCAAGCACCCTCAGGGATAAGCTCTGTTGTGTGTACTCAAGGGACAAGAGGGAAAGAAAAAGTCTGCGCTGTGCAATCTGATTTGTGGTTATAGGCGCACCATCCCTCACAGAGTAATCTGGAGAATATCACCAGAGCCAAAAGATCCTTTGAGCGCTGTCATCCATTTTAAACTGCGAGTTGCTCATGTCGGCAGATGTGTTTGTGCATTGTGATGAGCTGATTTGAAACTGCCGTTGGCTGATTTTAGCCTCTTAATATGCTACCTGCTGGAGACAGGTGCTTCCCAAACTGGGGGCTCCTGGGAGTCTGGAGGGAAGGGTTTACTGCAAAATGATGCATGGCTGTTATTTTATTTAGTTATTCTGCAAATTAATGCACATGTAAATGTAAATTAAGCCTGTCATTATTTCACAAATGGTTTCCCAACACAGCTTTTCTCCGCCTCAATGATTTCCTCTCCCTGCTCTCTTATCTTTTAGCTCTTACTTCATGTCTTTCCTCATTGCTTTGGTCTTATTCAATCATTTTGTGACGACTGGGACCTTCATCTGTCACTGTTGACGTTGCACATGAAGATCACTCTTGAGTATAGGAGCCTTATTTATAGTGCTAACACTATAAATTAACATTTTTAACTGTGTTTCTTTTTAATCATAGGTCTGTAAACCGGGTCAAACGAGGATCTTTGTGCAGGTTTTTATTTTAAGCCTGCTTTTGTGACACTAACACCTGCTATATTCAGCATGAGAAGAAATTAATTATCTATCGCACGTGGCGCTAGGGGGCGGTGCAGCCTCCACGTGACCCCCGCGAGGACGCTCTTCAAACCGGAAGTGTGTTTGTTTTTGGTCAAAGCATCATGGCGTCGCCCAGTGAGGCAACAATGTGAATGTAAACAGAACTCTTCATCGATTATCGGTGTATTATCGGACTGTGACCCCGCAGCGACGGTCACCAGGGTTACCGGGGTTACCAGGGTTACCATGGCTCTCCGGGCCTGGGCTCGGCTCGTCGGACACTCGGCCGCCCTCGGAGCGCGGACCGCGGGGTCAGCGCGACAGGAAAGTGCGTCATGGCTCCTGACAGCGGGTCAGTACCAGGCTGGGTTTATATTATAAACATCTTTTTTTAAACAAGGATACACGAGAAGTCGATAGTAAACAGTGAATGACAACGTGGAAAATGGAAAAACTTGAGAAAATGACCTTCAGCTTAGCAGCGTAAAGTGACATTTAAAGGCTGAACTGATCCCGGACTGTGTGTCATGTCAACACATGTAGCTAAACCAGTGACACCTCAGTCCACTGACACACCAGACATTACATGACATGACAGACTATGAAAACACACGAGGAAAAAAAGTGTCATATTTCTGCGACACCAGTGAGTCTCCATCATGGATCTATTATTATACATCCATGGTCTCCATCGGTACGAATCACAATCACTGCATCAGCCGGGCTATAAACGCAGATAACTTAGTATTTTTCTATAGATGTCACCAGTTTATTTTTATTTAAATGCCACATGCAGATGTAATGAAACTGTCTGTATTGACTAATAGATGTCCTCCCTTCTCTCTAAAATGTCTCTTATTGTTCATTTGCTTGGGTGTTTGAGCCTCACATGTCTTGTATCCAGCAGTTGAAATTAACATTTTTTAGATATTCATACTCTGTGATGGGAAGAACATGTGAGTTATTCAATATTTCATTTCATTTTAAGTATTTCTTAAACATCTCTGGGGGAATGTTCAGGGAATGTTATTGAATATATTTGGTTTGTGGGTCACCTACTCTGCATCCCTGCATTTACCTGAACATGGGTTAGTCACCATCATGACTATTCATGAAAGCAATTCAGAAACATGTTCTGAAATTGTCAGGGTCGTCTAAAAAAAACCTCAATGACATGTTTTAATTTTAAATTTGAGAAAATAAGCAAATCCTCAAATCAAAATAATTAACACCTGTACATTTCTTGATAAATAAACCATTGACGTTATTGGTAGTTTTCTATCAGTTGACAAAATGTTTCTTCTTTTAATTTGACATTTGAAATTGGTTACTGCTAGTCTACTTCTTCACTGCCTTTGTTGGTGCATTACAAGGTTTGTTAGTTTGTTACCACCAGAATATTGTGGAATTCATACTATTAACACCTTCCCAATTTCCCAACACCTACTTTAAATGAGATGTTTCTGTTATAAATTATATGACCTGACGTACATTTTTGACAAGGGGCCATCTAAATGCATGATAATACTGTGTCACCTGCACGTGCAAGTAAACATAATCAGTCAGTTACCTTGCAGGCCGGCTGACAGTGAAGTGATGGATATGTTGAATGTCTTTACAGGAAATGTTGCCTGCCGCAGAGGAGGGAGAAATGGATTTATCTTCACTCCTGCTTGTTTTATTACATCAGAGGCGTTTCTCAACAGACTGATGAAAGGCAATGCAGCAGAGGCAGACGGCAGCTTTTATCGCCTCCCAGCCTCAGTTCCTCCGGACAGCGGTAACCAGACCACTGCCTCAGAGATTTACATCCCTAAACTCATCTGATTATTCTGGCCATTTTGTTCTCCCCCCACCCCCCTCCCAAATACTGCACACGTCATCCATCCACTAATGTCATGCTCCTGTTTCTGGTTTTTGCTTGCTGTCATTCTCACTTTTATTATCTGTCTTGTCTATCTTCGTGTTTATTTTCAGGGGAGCAGCTGTCTTTGTTGCTGAGACATCCAGATCAGCCTGACAGCGCTAAAGTTTTGAAAGTGGCTATAATTGGTGCCCCAAATGCTGGAAAGTCCACATTATCCAACCAGCTCCTCGGCAGAAAGGTCTCAGTCTTTCTTAACTGTGTCTCTTTTAATCTGAGCTGCATTATATAATGTGTGTGTCTCACTGAGGTGCAGGTGCTGCTCACTTTTTGTTAAGCCATTGTTCATTTTATTAAAGGTGTTTGCTGTGTCCAAGAAAGTGCACACTACACGGTCACGGGCGCTGGGCGTTGTAACCGAGGATGACACACAGATCGTAAGAGCTTTTTCACTTCTCTTCCACTATATTTTATTACCATCAAAAAGCCAAATTCTTCAGTCAGTACATGTGTATGTGTGTGTGTTCTTTTTAAATAGATTTTACTGGACACTCCTGGTCTCACCACCCTATCAAAAGTAAAAAGGTGACCTATTTTTTTTTAGATTGTTTGTGCTGCTCAGACTCTGTCGTCTCTATACAATATTAACATACAGTGTAATATGTATGAATGAACCGCCTGTTTCCACAGACACCAGCTGGAGAAGTCTTTGCTTGTGGATCCCTGGAACACAGTCAAAGAAGCCGACCTAAGTATTATCATACACACTTACTGAGTCATTTATTGGTTGAGTTGTTCTTTTTTTGGAGCTTTTTGTGTCACAGACCGAATATTAAGAGTGAACTATAATTGGATCTGTTTCCAGTGGTGGTGGTGGTGGATGTAGCGGACAGATGGATGAGCAGCAGGCTCGACTTTGAGGTGCTCAAGTGCCTCGCTCAGCACCCACACATCCCAGCAGTCCTGGTCCTCAATAAGGTATTCTTTTTTATTTTCTGCTTTTATTCTGATAGGATGGTTGGGATGACACCCAGCAAACTTATGTCAAAGATTTTTTATCTGATCAAAATGTAGTAGTTGAAGTTAAAGGGATAGTTCAATATTTTGGCAAATTAGCCCATTGCCATAATCCCTATAGTTTTAGCAGTAGGTTCGTTATCTTTATTTGTCGGTGCAAGCTATTTTTAGAACGGCGGAGCAGAGCCGCAAGCTGCTCAGAGCTACGCTACGGAGGCTCATGGGATTTCTTGGTTTCCCTCATCAAACTCAGCAAATACACAATCCAACACCTCCAAAACACTCTGGTGGACAAGTTGTGACCTGCACATTCACCACGCTATGAGATAATAACAGAGCGTTACGAGACGGAGTTGTTTTCGAGGTAACCTTCAGAACCTGACGAAGGTCTCAGGACCGAAACGTTGTTCAGTTTAATAAAATCTTTGCAAGTGATGACAGTGTGCGGGAGCTTTCTCTCACGAGGTAAATTCATGCAAAACCGCTGATGCGCGTTCCTGTCGGGGGCAGTTTTTCAGCAAGCAGTCTCTGCATTTGCTTCGAAAACCACGAGAGCATTCTGGAGTTGTTGGATTGTGTATATGATGAGTTTGATGAGGGAAACCAAGAAATCCCATGAGACTCCGTAGCGTAGCTCTGAGCAGCTCGTGGCTCTGCTCTGCCATTCAAAAAATAGCTTGCACTGACAATTAAAGGTAACGAACCTACTGCTAAAACTATAGGGATTATGGCAATTTTCCCAAAATGTTGAACTATCCCTTTAATGGATAAAACTGTCAATATTTAATATAAAAAAAGACCTAAACCAACAATGTATTATTCAGTCTCTCAGTACTGTCTGAGCTCCTTGTCCTGTCTGTGGTACCCATCTCAATCCCCATTTGATGCTTCTGAAAATATAAATCAATACAAACAGGTCATTCATCTGTAGACTGGTGTTTTCAAAAAAGCTGAATCATTTCTAAAGACAGCTGGGCATCGTAGCTTTCAGCAAACCAGACTTACACAGAAAGGAAACAGTGCATTTGTTTGGGACTATTTTCAGACACAGATTAATAGAGTGTACATTTGGTGCTTTGGTGAGTATTTACAGCAGCGGGATGGTGTCTGCGGGATTACAAATTTAGACAACAGTAGAGCTTTTTGGCACAGAGGATTAAAAAAAAAAAAAAAATACAGTACAAGGCTTTGACCAGTCGGGTAATACTTTGTTGGTTTCAGTTTTTTTTTTTGCAGAGATAAGAAAAATATAGAATAACTACAGACTTTCATTGAACATGTCCCACTTTGAATAAATGTTCCCCTGCAGCAAAGAGCTCCAATACTCTCGTCTCTTTTAAGGTGGACCTGCTGAAAACGAAGGACAGGCTGCTGGACGTCACAGCAGACCTGACATGTGGAATGGTAAATGGACGCAGGATGCGGGTCAGGCCAATGATCAAGCCTCCGTGGGCCAAAAAGAGGTCAGAGGAGGATTCACAGTTACCGCTTGACGAGGACATGGCAGAGCCCGAGGGCAGCGCTGAGCCGAACTCTACGCTGAACAAAGAGCAGCTGAAGGCTCTGAGGAGCCAGGAGGGCTGGCCTCACTTCAAAGATGTCTTCATGCTTTCCTCTATAGACAGAGAGGATGTGGAGACGCTGAAGGTACACAGTAGATCATGGTTAGAGAAAGACAAATAATATCTTTGTAAGCGTGTGTGTTAAAAATGTCAGTCATTATAACTTTAGAAAAAAAAAAGCTTTGTGAAAAATAATTAAACCAAAACAGAAACTGAACACTCAGCTAAGCAGCGAAACCAAATTAACACGAACCTGAAACTGAGAATTTCAACTCATTCACACAGATTAAAGGGAATTTCCAGTCGTAATCAATGTTTACCTCAGATATCAGGTCACCTATGATCAGTTAATTTCACACCATCCCTACTCCCAACTGCAGCGTGTGGACGTTTATATTCGTTTTTGTTCAAGAATCTATTGTTTTTTCAATGTTTATTAATGGGCTCCGGACCAATTTTAAAATTGTTCTGTGGTCGCAAGTAACGTCCTTTTGACCATCATTTAAATTTAAAAATTCGCTTTACAATTAAATCAAAATTCGGACTTACCGCGGCTTTCACATTGTTCCTTTCCGGGTCAGAGAACACAACAGTAGAGGGACTCTGAGGCGTTTTGTTCTCTGACCCAGAAAGGAACAATGCGGAAGCTGCGGTAAGTCCGAATTTTGATTTAATTTAATTGTAAAGCAAACTTTAAAATTTAAATGATGGTCAAAAGGACATTACTTGCGACCACAGAACAATTTTAATTGAAAAAACATAGATTCTTTTTTTTTTTAAGTATATATTTATATACTTATATATATTTATATATATATATTTTATGAACTGATCATAGGTGACCTGATATCTGAGGTAAACATTGATTACGACTGGAAATGCCCTTTAAGAACACGCATTAGTTAGTTTTGTTTTATTCCAACATATTCTAACAAACATGCTTATACCTCACTCTCATACAGAGCTACTTCAAGACCGCTGCTAAGCCAGGATCGTGGCAGTACCACAGCGAGGTCCTGACCGATCAGAGTCCGGAGGAAGTCTGCACCAACACCATCAGAGAGAAGCTTCTGGAGTATCTGCCCCAGGAAGTGCCTTACTCGATGACACAGGTGACTAATGAACCGATTCTGCAGGGACACTATGTCACATGTGATGATAAGCTGACAGCTAAGTGACAACACCTATTACATCTCACCGCTCTGACTCTGTGGGCTATTTAAAGCCTCTCATACTCACTTTCACTGCTGACATGTGCTATGTTGATGTTATCGGATCCAACCTCCACCTGCTTCACTTCGGCTTTCTATGTTCATTTTAGAGGCCTTTTTTTCCATGTCAGTTCCCATTGTGGAATTATTTTCTTTGTCATCGTTGTTACCTATAGTGTTACTGTGTATTTATTGTTTTTTTTCCTGAACATCAACATTGTTAACACTTAAATGTGTTTGTTGTCAGGCTGTTGAGCTGTGGCAGGAAGGAGAAAATGGTGAACTAGACATTTCAATCAAACTTCATGTCCGGAAAGAAACTCACATGGTAAGTGCTCTCTACACTTTGGCAACACTTTGTAATAAGTACACACTATTAAGCATTAGTTAAGTGAATACTGAATTCTTAATTTATAACGCATAGATACTCATTTGTATGTAGTTTATAAATACAGTTAGTGCTTATCAATGATGAGTGAAACATTTTTAACTGTGTTTATAAACTACATACTAATGAGTTATCATGTGTTATAAATGATGAATTCAGTATTTAAAGCTTAACTAATGCGTAATAGTGTGTACCTATTATAAGGTGTTACCTATTTTGAAATAGCATATAAAATCTGACTCATCTGGAAACATACTGTATGTCCAGCTGGTTATGTAAAGGTCAAATATTGAATAGTGAGTATGAAAGTCTTCTTCGATCATAATAAAGCAGCTCTATGTTGTATATTAATACTGTGAAAGTATCAAAGCCTCAGTCCACAGAGAAAATACACACAGTCTGTATTTAGAAACTGAGTCTGAGAACCAGCTGTTACAGCTTCTGTAACTTTGTGATGTCACAAAAGTTACCCAAGCAAGCCCCGCCCAGCTGGACCCATCCAACCTTACAAGATTTGGTCTCTCCAAGTGTTTTACCTGAAATCTGCTGTTTTTATTCCACCACTTTGAAAACAGTCAGCCAATCAGAGAAGAGGCTCAGGTCATCCTGTCTTCTGATTGGCTCACTGACCTCTTGTTGCTAGAGCTCCAGAGAGATCCCACACAGCCTGTTTATCACAGCTAACCAGATGTAATGTGAATGCAGCACAAACAAACCGCTGTGGAAGAATTGCGACCATTTAAAGATCTGCTTGTTAAACTCAGGCTGAGTGAGTGGCAGACGCTGAAGAGGAGGAAGTTAAGTGACAAGCTGAAGCTTCTCTGATGGCTCCTGATGTTAATGTGTTGCTCCCTCTTAACTAGAGGTTCCTTTTCTTTTTTTTTCCCTTTGTGTTTTTAACTTGTAAATATTTGAGCAGCTCTTCTGAATCATACATAGTTAATGAAAAAGAATATTTGAGGCTACATCTGAGCCACTGAAATGTTTCAAGGCCAGTGACCTCTTCGGAGAGTTACTCAGACCAACATTATTCTTCTGCTTTTACATCCAACCAAGGAATAAGAATAACAGAAATGTTGATGAGAGCAAAAGAAATAATCTAAATCTATTTTATGAATAGTTCAGTTTGTGTGTGTGTGTGTGTGTAACAATGCAGTGCAGTTCTTAGATAACTAGTGTCACGCAGCCTCGGCAAGAAGTAGAAATACATTGTCTGACTAGTTTAACAGTTTAAAAAGTTCAAATGAATCATAAGTTTAAGAAAATACAAGATGGACTAAACATCCTCTGTTAAATATGTTTGAGTCTTTGGGTTGAGAAATATGTAACAGCCTGATTTTACTGTGTAGTTTGTGCTGACAACAGTCGCCATCACCACTAAGAGGGATGTATTTTATCATCTCAAAGTAACTAAACCTACAGTATTTTTTATGTCCTATATAAATTCAACCCTTTCTCAAATCAGCCCGCACTTCCTGCAGCAAATAAAAAACCCCATGACCTCGTCTATTCACTGGTGCCTGATGTCCCTGTATGTCTCGTCTCTGCAGAAGATGGTGATCGGCACAGCTGGCCAGATGGTGTCACGGATCGCCCGAGAGGCAGGCGAGGACCTGACTCGCATTTACCTGAGGGAAGTGAAGCTGAAGCTCTCAGTCAAGCTGAGGAAGTGAAGAGGACGGGGAGGACTTCAGTAGAAGAAATCCTGCAGAGATGAAGAGATGGAGACGGATGCTGCAGGATTTATCTGCAAAGGACAGAGCTGAAGGATAAGATCTCATCATGAGTCTAACGTGGGGCTGTTGAGGTGACATATACCGTATCCACAGACTCAGAGCTCCCGTTGAGCTTGTTTCCTCTGTAAGGAAAAGAGACTGCACTCAAAAGTTTAATGTTTGCATCAGCAGCAGAGATGTAAAAGATTATCATGTAAAGATGCAGTCATAGTGGTAGAAAACGTGAAATGTGACAAAACAGTTAATGTTATTAAATATTTTTTTGTAATATATATACAGAAGATATTATATTTCTGGGGAGATCTACTGCCTTTATATGGCATTGGCATGACAAATGCTAGAAGAGAAGAGGGGAGGTGACGTCAGTTGCAGATGTTGCAAGTCATTGTCAAACCTCAACCTCCAGGGCCGCCAGGGCAGCCCAAATGGAGGTGCCGTGCAGAAAACATGTCGATTAAAAGCAGCTGACACGAGCTGTAAAATAAAGCGTAGTGAATTATAGGCATTTATTCAGTCGCCGGTGTATTTTAGGAAACAAACATGACACAGACTCTCATCAAATGGATGTTTTGACACAAGTATGACAGTGTGTTTATGGCCGGGCAGGTTTGGCGAGCTGTGAAAAGGCCGATGGTTTATCTTTGGCTCTCAGCTTTTTACTTGGCGGGCACCTCATGCAAACACGGACTGTAGATAAACTGAAGTGGGACCTGCACAGTCATGTTCACTCAGATGTCCCTGATGTACCATCCAGCCCTTGTTCCCTGCACTCCCACATCACTTTAGCCTTCTCCGCTGCCTTTGAAGTGTGGCCATCCATCCCTCTGACTATCACTTTTTGTTCCACTGCTTCTTCCCTTTTTCTCTCTCTCTTTCCTCCCTGCCCACCCCCCACTTCTTCCTCCCTCTGCTTTTTTGGCTCTTATAAAGCCCAGCTCTGCCCCTGAGGGCTGAATTGTCTCCCTAATGGATGGCAAAATGGAGCACTAACCTGATGCTAAAATGGGTCAGATAATGGTGATTAGATTCATTCCTGCTGCCTGCGAGTTAACTCGACAGTTACTCTATCCGGGGCATCTTGATGAATAACCAGCCAGTGGCCTAAAGCAAGGGCGATGGGAGGGAGGGAGAGAGAAAGAGAGAGAGGGGGAGAGGCCTTGAATGTCTCACAGAAGCTGTGTCAACCCCTCAAGCTCTTTTTTTTTTGCAATGGCTGCTTCCCAGTGATTAGACAAGCCAGTTGCACAGCAGAGATCACCACTTAGACAAGCCCAACTGCTGCTTGAAAATATCATAACTGATGTATGTCAGCCGGCGCATGAAAGCGGTCCTTCAAACACAGCTGTTTAGAGAGCTCACACCATGTTTCACATGTGTTTTTTCCAGTTTTTTTTAACCAAAGTAATGAGGCGCTCACTTGTTTGGGAGTCACAAGCTTTTATTTTACATGCATTCACAAGTATATCTAAAAATGGGGTCAAAATACGAGCTCATGAATAACACATCAACCACAGAATTCCTCTCTGTGTTCATCCCGCTGGTCCAGATGACATTGAGTGAGGGCCATAGAACCCTTACCATTACTAAAAACTCAGTAATGGTAACGGTTTGACGGCCCCCCTCTTTCTGTGTGGCGTGTGCAGCCGGCGGTCGGTCGGTCACAGGCCTCAGAGTGGGAATGAAACCCTGGATAGTACATCATCTATACTGTAGTGTCTCTTTAATAAACTTACAGTATAAGATGATATCCTGTCCGGGGCACAAGACATAACCGTCAACAGTGTGTTGTGGTTGTAATCTGGAAAAATGAAGACTCGTTAGTGAGGCAAACACAAGGTCAAACATTATGTTAATAGTCTGCTTTGAAATTAACTTAAAAACAATAATAAAGTGCACTGTAAAACCAAAAAGCTCAGCCTCCTCTCTGTCACATACTCACCTTTGTTCAAGCAGAGCTGCCTCGTTTACGGCTCTCTGACACCTCGCCGCACGACATGTTCATATTTTTAAGGCTCTGCTACGTGTCCTCGTCAGGTTCACGGGCTCCTAACTGGTCCGTTGGCGAGGCTCCGGCACTTAAAGGCCCCGGGCTCATTAGCATAATGTGATGACATCTGGGGTGGACCTGACAGCACGGGTTGGACTTTTTTCTTATCTGGTCCTAACCTGCCTGCCAATGTCCAGTGATGGGCCACACCCGGCCGGCTTACACCCAGCTGGACTGTGCACAGATATCCCACATGAATCCCAATTTGGGTTTTTTACAGCAGTAACTGTAAAGTTATTAAGAAAAACAACAAAACACTGGATAGAAGCAAGAATATGTGACTTAATTTGACATTTTCTGTTTATATATTTTTATTTTTTAACAGTTGATCCTAATTTTCTTTCACCTCCCCCCAAATTCTTTGTGTTGACAGAATTTATTTGTGCATTTTGACCTTTCTTGTCACACATTTAATTAACAGAACTCAGCATTAAGATAAGAGCTGACTTCCCTATTGTCTATAAAAAAAAAAAGCTTTGAGCTTCATCACACAATGCAGTAATAAATCGAATGTTCACCATCTGTTAAATCTCGTAGCACCCCTGGATTTATGTGTGATGGTCTCCTGGATTGGAATTTAATACTGCGATATGTCAGCTGATGATACGTTATCTGACTTATTAAATTCTGTGGATTTCTGTTTCATATGCCGAGATAGATTCCGGGATATGGAGAGGTGATATCTATTTTTTATTAGATATGTCAAACACACACACACACACATACACATTCGCACAGCACATCAAATTATGCCTGCGACGACGGAGCAGCTGTAGTTTGTCTTTAATCCCTGATGGTTTGTCTGTATCCCTTAATAACAGGCTGTTTTTGAAAAGAGAAGAGAAGAAGCGCCTTCCTGGGGATTTTAACACTCTGGATTCATTGACTTTAAATCCAAAAAAACTGCTGCAAAAAGCTTGTTAAGTGGCAGCTGAGAAAGGTCAGAGTCATGTTGTGCGAGAAATAAATAACAATACAAAGATATGGTGGTGTCTTCTCCTCTGCAAGCACTGATGAGCACGTCGCACATGCACGCCAAGTCATTAACAGACAAGTATTGACAAGTACACACACACGTTGCTCCGTTACCACTTAGTTTAAGGTCAAGTTCATTCATCATAGTTAGACATGTGTAAAAGCAGCACTTCAACACTTAATTGATTTTAACAACCCAATAATTCAATTCAGGACATATGTCTGCTTTATGGATGCTGTGTGTATGAACTGTGACATGCTCTCTGGGAAGGTCTGGGGAGGGTAACACACATGGCAACACACACTCCCTGGTTCGGGCGTGGTTCGGGGCGTGAGGGGGGTGTCCTCCTGCGGACGCAGATAAAAGTGGAGGTGGGACTATCTGGGTGGTTTTGGTTTCCCTCCAACTCTTTATCTGCAGCAGAAACGTCTCGACCTCCTCTGCACATTTTCCATTTGTGTTCAAAGATAAAAAATTTTTTAATTCTTTGGTGCTCGTGGAGACAAAAAAAAAAAAAGAGGGAGGGCGTTCTCACTCAACAGGCCACTTTTATCGGACATGATCAAGGGGAACTTGTCTGGGTTTGATGAAACTGTTAGGAAAGGCTTAATACCATGACATCACACAGTGCCCCACATGCTTCAACCCAACCCACCCCTCCTCATCCTCATCCTCGTCCTCATCCTCATCCCCCAACCCCGCACACCCTCAAACCCCACTGGCTCAGAGCAAATACAACCTAGTGGAAATAGATTTTATATAAGCAGACTAATTAAGAGTCTGTGCGATCGTCCTCTGAGGGGATGTAAGGTTTAAAAGAAACGAGTGAGGATTTCAGTTTTTCTCTCCTGTTTGAACTTTTTCTTTTTATCCATCTGTCATTAACTGGAAGCAGCAGCAGCACTACACACACACAAACACACACACACACTATGGTTTCACACGTATGAAACATCTGGATGGGAGTAATTTGAGCTACATCATTTATTTTTATTAGGAGGGAGACTGTGTCCTCTGGGAGGGCCGCAAACATGGCTGCACATGAGTTTGGTTTAAGTGGCACAACAGCCACCGCTGGGTTGTGTACGACTTTAATGACTCGGGCACATGAGCTGTGTGGCAGCTGAACGCTTTCTTGTGCTTCAGGAAGACGAGCAGTGGTGGAATGAAACTGAGTACATTTACTCGAGTTGAGTGTATTTTTTATGTACTTGTATTTTACATTTTACGCTACTTTATACTTTTACATCTTTGTAGGAATGTACTTTTTACCCACACACAGGCATCTGACTGCGCGGTCTATAATTACCAGCTACTTCTCAAGTTTTAGATTTATGTAGGAGGAACACATGAAAAGCTTATGGAGATGGATTGTAGGGTAAAAGGAGGTAACAAGATTACAGAAAGTCACAAACAGTTCCTCTCTCCTCTCCTATCAGTCGTCTCATTGTCAGATTTTAGATTCTGACCCTGAAATTAAAAGATAGTTCAATACAAAGTTAGTAGTTAGCATTAGTCCTCATTGAGCTTGATTAACCAATGAAAACAATAAACTAATAATGTGTTTTATGATTACAGGCCTGAAATGTAGCAGAGACTTCATGTCATAACATATTTCCAAACTGTGAAGGTGACTGACAATCATTTGAGTAAATAAAAAGTTCCTCTTCTGCGATTTTTTGTCATTTTCTTGTTAAATATGAATTTGAAATGATAAAATGAGTCAAAATGAGTGAGCGATTAAAGCAGATACTGAGTATTTTGTATCATTTCTGTTCACTCATATTCATGTCCATAACCATAAACATCATCTTAACTTATTGTTATGTGGCAGTACAATACAACATTTAAGATGATCCATGATGCCCCAAATGATTTTAATGTTTCAGGGGCTCAGATACTGTAAGTTAGATTTTTCTTCAGCACACACACACAGCTACCTGAAGGGTGACTAGTCAGCAGTGTTACTGTTTTGTTTTTTGTTTTTTTATTGTTTTTTTTAATGTTTATTAGTCATTAACAACAGTGGAGCTGGAGTTTGCTGCTGCAGCCTGCAGTGTGTCCTCTGAGCTGAGTGCGACTGCCCTCTTCAGACTCAGTATGAACAGTAACGTTACGTCCTCCATCGGCAGCACACTCAGACTCTGATGGTGACAGGAGCAGATGAATATAGAAGCATTAAGATACTACACAAATCATGCAGAAGAACAGAAGGAAGCCTGGCGGCGCTGAGATAACGCAACAATAACAATAACTATCTAGCATAACTGTGCCAGGCAGCAGCAGTATATGAAGCAGAAATGAGCACTGACTCTTGCATATTTATTGAGTGTAGAGCAGCAGCAAACAACTACACACATTAAGTACAACGTCAACAACCAACAAGAGCTTATTTGAATAAAATGTTACAGGAAATAGTTTTGAAACTTTATTTTTTAAAATAGCATTGCTTGTTTAATGTCAGACTGAGAAGCATCGTCAAACAGGTACAACAATAAAAATGATATTATTACACGGTGAGGTCGGGCCTGCATGAAGGAAATCAGACCTACAGGCTGCAGAGTTCAGTCCGGTCCAGCTTTTAAATAAGAAAACTATCATTGCATTTAATTCAATTCGGCTTTATTTATAAAGCACATTTCATGCACAAGGCAGACTCAATGTGCTTCACAACAGGTATACATAGAGTACAGTAAAAACAGTCATAAAAAATCAATTAGAAATCAATCAGTGTGCAATAAACAATCATATGAATGCCATCTTCACCACATACACACTTAAACTAACACATGCGCACATGCACATACGCACACAGTTCAACAGAACGCTGTCGAAAAAAGATAATTTACATTTAAAAATGGCTAACTGTATCAGACAAGGTGTCCCATTCTTGTGGGGCATATACACTAAAAGCTGCCTCCCCTTAAGTATAGTTGTGTTACTGTAGTTGTTCATAATGAGTTAGGCTCTCTATTTGTTCACTAGGAGGTTGTTCTAGTCTCATTAAATTGTGTTGGAGGTTACTGTGACTTTAAACCTAAGAGACGTTTTTTCTCTTTGTTTTGCTGTGGTCACTCTCTGACCTCTGAGACTGAGCCCGTGCAGTGGGGTTGGAGGTCACTGACCAGAGGACACATCCTCCTGGTGATACACAGCGTTTTATCTCTGGCTGCAAGTCAGAAGAAGAAGAGCTGCACACAAACACATGAACACAACAAAGCTGCATAATGAGCAGGATGGTGACGATGCTTGTTCTAAAATTGAGGATTAATCTCCCAAATATTTAGACAGCTACTTTGAGTTTGATGTCGTGTTTACTTCAGTTATTATCTCCATGTTTCTCTTTTTCTTTCCTTCCATAGTGTGGGAACTATTTACTAAAAACATTCAAAATTAAACTTTGCATGCAGAGGAAACATTGTGATGTGAGTTTTCTCCCTTTTATAATCCATGTGTTGTGTTGTGAAATACCAAACTAGTACTTGGTAACAGACAAGACACTGAAGACAATAGGAGGTGGTACAGCATTTATTATAAGGTGGCACACAACACAGAACACATGCTTAAAATGCTATGCTGGATCAGTTTTTTTTTTTTTTTTTTAAATGAGAAGCCACAAGGTAAAATCCACAATACAGTTTGAAATACAGATTACAGATTACTTCCATGGTGGACAACAGACAGATAAATGCTGACGTCAAGAGGAGTGGAGTAGGTGGTTCTGTAATATTTGGTCTTAAACCACATTCGCCTCTTAAAAATGCTACTTGGAGTAACAGGAGGTCACCTTTACCCCTGATGAGCCAACACAACCAGTGAAAATGTATTTTTGACACACAATGTAACGGCCACAGTAATGAACGGATGTTGAAAAGCTGTTAAATGCTATAGTTTATGCTACACTGCTATTTATCATTTAAGTAGATATGTTCCCTTATACAGTTGTAGTACTGAATGTCATAAAGCACAAAGCTGAAAGCACAAACCGTAGAGCTGAATATTAAAGTTAGTATATTATACAAGTCGGTCTTTGCCTTAGAGTAAATTCATAATAGAATATCCTGTTAGTATTTCCATGACAAACAGATTATCAAGGACCTCCACTTAATCTAACAAAGGCACTGTGTTCAGAATCAAAATCTGCTTTTCTCAGTAAAAGGAGCACAGCAAAAGATAATATCAAGTTTTTTTTTCATGAGCAACCATGTTTTTTTTTTGTTTTTTTTAGTCCACACATGTACATGGTTACTCAAATCAGGTGTGTGAAGGGCTGTGTGTCGATATCTGAGTGAGGTGGCGTAAAGTGGTGTACACGTCAGTCCCTCTCTCCCACAGCCACAGCCTCATCACACCACAGAGAGGTGAAACACTGATTGGCTCTGCCAGGCTGCACAGTGTGAAAATCAGGCAGTGTATCCGTTATCAAGTGGTCTTTTTTTTCTTTCTTTCTTTTTTTTTTTTTTAGGTTTGATTGGCTAATGGACTGATATTGGTTTTTATTAATCACTTGTTGGATAAAAAAATACTGGCCATTTCAAATTATGGTAAAGAAACTGCTTCATAATAATAATAATAATAATGATACCGGTAATAACATTTGCAAAAAGCCAGGCAGTGTTTTCACCATAGGTCGTTAAGAGTAGTTGTAGAAACACATTCAAATTTAGAGGGAGTTGTAACATTTGTGTCAAAAACAGAGAGAGATTAAATTTGCTCCGACCAAAACAAGCCATATTTTTATTTCACAGAAAATAAGAACATGGCATGATGATAGCTTCACCAACATGATAAAACAAAAATATTAAAAGTCACAGACTCTGAAAAGTGGTTAATAATAAACATTCACAATTATTCACAAGGCACAGAACTGAAAATCTTGTTTGTGTTTTTTTTTTTTTTTAAAAGGGGGGAAGCCAAACTGAAATGTGTGTAAAAAGCAGGTTGGATAGTGCAGCAAGAAGCAGAGGCTGATATGGAAATATTACGTTTAGATGTGTCGCAGGCAACAAACGGCTCTGTCAGTTTAAGGAAGAACTTATTATGGGTTAGATCCTAAAGAGACCCTGCCATCTAGAGGTTGAAAGTTGTTACACACACACACACACACACACTGTGATGATGCACTGATCATTTAGCTGATCTTGGCTCAATGTAACAAGACCAGCAAGAAAAAAATAACATACATAATTTTCACTTAATCCACTTAACCAAACTGAAGACCGTCCGAGCACAAACACCATGTGCCGTTTACCACCTGATCACATGCTCATTTAACAACCTCTCTGTTTAATCCCTGCTCCATAACTTCAGACTGAATGCAACGCAGCAACTTTCAACCCAGAGGTCAGAGGTCACTATTTTTTTTATGCCATAATAATCTACGTTCGGGGTTATTCTTGAAAATTACAAAATATTATGTACACAACCTGCAAAAGTGCACATTTTTACACAGCATCTGAGACACACTACTACCACGTCTGTGTGGCAGGAGGACTGAGGAAAGCGAGAGAGAGAGGACTAGTGATAGTGAATTAAAGCTCAGACCCTGAATATCTACCATGTGCTACTTGAGGTAATACAGTAATATTCAGCAAGCCCGGCAGGCGTCCAGGGTCTCTATTAAGGCTAATCTTTCTAAGTATGGCTTGTGTTATTCATTTCCGTTGCTTAGCATTCGTGTCCAAACGTGACGAAAGTGAAAATAAACTCTATTGTTAGTATAAGTGGATGTTATATGGAGAACAGGGAGCGACATTTAATCATAATCCATCTGCAACACAGTGATACACTGACATAAATCCAACTAAAGCCAAACCACCGTCCTGAGGTTTGGGCACTTGAGTGGTGAACAGGCACTGCACATCAGAACGAGTAGGACACGCAACATGACAACATACCACGAGGTAAGGATTACCATACAAATGATTCAAAAGTCAGATATCTAATAATAATCTACTGTCAATATTACAATCACAGTGGGAGAGGATCTGGTGAGCTTTAAGTGTAAGAGCGGTTTGGTAATCCGTCAAGTTCCCTCTGAGTGAGAGAAAAAGTCTAAACAATGTAAAATAAAACTGATTATGTGTTAAAAGAAAAATAAAAGACACTAAATCAATGAACACTATGCTCAGTCTGCTACTTCATCCGCTCCATTATGAGCATTGGATCATTTAGTGACACACTGAGAATTAGACAGGAGAAGAGTATGTTATTCAGATTTGGCCTAATTTTAGCACCTTCTGCTGAAGACTGTGGCGTTTTTTCTTTTTTTAGATGATGATTATCACCACCACCACATTTAAAAAGAGCCGGTGACGTCTTTTGTCTCTCAAACATGTCTAACTCTGCTTCGGATGACCTATCGGGCTGAGCAGGACTGCAGCATCTAATCCCAGCTAACTAGTCGAGTATGATTAAAAAACAAAAAACAAACAGTGTCTCTAAAACAAGAACTAAAAACAAGAAGATACATATAGTCTGGTCCTTTAGAAGTGATGAAGGCCCCAGCTTGTTTCCTTTACAAAATAATAATTAAAAAAAAAAAAAAAAAAACCTCTTTAAAATACAAAAACCCTCTTGGTTGCTATCAAGGGCTTTTGGTCAAAGGCAGTTGCATACGAGGTCATAGGCTGAAAATAATGTTTTCATGCTTGAGGCAGATACATGTCGAAGGATTCAGAGTAATAAGTCTCTGGCCTGATTCATCACATGGCTGTTTGGCACTGTGGGTTGGTCATCTTCTGCAGCAGCGGGATCTGTGGGATCAGAGTCACATGGATTAGCTGGTTTTAACAGAGAGGAATAAACACAAGGGCCCGGTGCACGACGCTGTCACACAGTCGCTAACGATCCCGCTGGACGTCACCTCAGTCTGATAAACACCATTTGCACAATCTGAAACCTTTTTTCAAATGTATTTATTCAACATTTGATCCCTACCACTTATAAAACTATTATAGCATGGATGTTGTCTGAAAACATTCATCTTCTGAATTCTGTCACGCATCAAGAGGTCAAGTTTTAAAGTGCAGCTGCGGCGCCGTCTGCTGGTCAGTTGTGGTACAGTCAGCATGAACATGTGTTGACTGCACAACTGGTTTGAATGAAAATATATTTCTCCTGCTTAGTCATGAAGCTAATTGAACTTTAAGCCAGCTAAAACAAGCTAAACAAAAATAATAATACAACTATGACATGAAATCACCTCGTAGTTATTTGGGGGACCCATGTTAATGAACTGTTAACTACTTATACAACATGATTTTCACTTTATAGGCATAATTATCATAGTTTGGTCGTCTGTGGGTTGTGTAATTCTCCATCTAACTTCCCTTTGTTGTTCCTACACTGCTCTGCGTTGTTGTTCTATTTGGTCTCTGAAGGCCTGAATGATAAAGCAACAGCATGGAGCCTGCAGCTTGGCAAGATGGAGGATTGTTGAGCACCGGCGGGTGTTCTTGCTCTCGTTAAGTGGCCCTGTGGTCAGTTGTTGTAATAACATGAGTCCGGCTTTGTATCTTTTGTCCAAGAAAGTCCAGGACGTTTCAGTTATCAGCAATAAGCAAGCGAACAGCTGAACCTGAAGATAACAGAGTCAGTACAAAGACGCCGCCTCAGAAGAGTCTGAGAGTCACTCACCTTGGTCAGATCGACCCCGGTGAGGGCGTTGACGGAGACGGGCAGCTCAGCTAGTAAACGGTTCACCTCCCCAGTCACTCGACTGCCCTCTCCACTCAGGATGACGATCTCGTTGGTCTTGGCCAGCGGTGCCGCCACTTTACTGGCAATCTGATAAAAAAACACAGTGAGCATCTGTTTGTTATTTCACTGATAAAACACACACAAACACACACACACACTCCACACCATCTATTAATGAGAGGAATGACTAGAAGTCACACAAATATACAGTATACTTTATCATTGATTTTGTTGGTAACACTTTATTTTAAGGGGTCCTTGTTCCTGTGTATCTACCTAATTAATTACAGTGTAATTACCTATGTAACCGTATGTAATAACATGTACTTACATTGTAAATACATAGTGTATTTTGGTGTACTTACAGGTCCTTGTTACACTTGTAATAAGAAATGCTTGTGCAAAGAGAGAGGCCACTTTGGCATTTCTTATTACAAGTGTAACAAGGACCTGTAAGTACACCAAAATACACTATGTATTTACAATGTAAGTACATGTTATTACATACGGTTACATAGGTAATTACACTGTAATTAATTAGGTATATACACAGGAACAAGGACCCCTTAAAATAAAGTGTTACCATTTTGTTTTATTTCTCAGAAAAAAAAACACTTATGTGAAGACATCGTAGGGGATTAGCATGAATAACTATGAATGCAGGAGAACTACTACTAATAGAATCTGCAAGGCACAAGGGTTCATTCATTTTAGTGATGCAGACACTAGTTCAGGTGTGTGACGGCACTTGATTGAAGTATTGACATTCACAACTGAACTGACTGATTTGGTGATGTTGAGGTATAAAATTCAACTCCAAAATAATAGTTATTTTATTAACAGCAGCTATCATTATTTATTGCCCTCTGTGTTCTTGATGATGTTCTCACATTATTGTACATCTCATTTTTCTGTTGAATGTTTCTAGTTTTTTCTGGTTTCTCCTGCACATTTGTGATATGTTGTATCTATTCTATATATTGTATCTTTTTGTTGTTGTTGTACTCTTTTATGGTGCTGTTTTATATACTGTATATTTATTCTCTCACGCTAATAAATCAATCAAATCAAATCATGTGTTTCCCTATTGAAAAAGTTGTTTTAAGAAACAGTGTTCTCTAGCAGTGAGGACAGTGGGAAATTAACCAAATACACCAAACTTCCCTAACGGTGCCGATCCCCTTAAAACCAGCGCTGTGTGAGTGTAACATGTCACAGACCTTGGGCAGAGCCTCCAGGACCAGAGCCGTCTTAGCAGCCTCTCCGTACTGCAGGTAGGCGTCGGCTTTCAGCCTCATCTTCTCAGCCTCGGCTTTTCCCACTGCTTCAATGGAGGCGGCCTCGGCCTCACCGATGCAGCGGATCTTCTCGGCCTCTGCCTGCGCCGTCAGCACTTTCTTTATCCTGTGGTGGTGTTAGGAAAACATGAACAGGCTTGTTTAGTGTTTATTCACATTTGCAGACAAATCTACAGCTCTGTACTGTCTGAATTGTGGCACTATGTACTACATAGTAGTAGTAGTTATTCTACATACAGTTATTCAGTATTCATGTTTGAATTCACAACTGATTAAAAAAAATGAAAAAGCAGTTGAGTCCAGTTTTACGGTTGTATTTATTCAGCTGTAAGCTTTAAAAAAGACTGGTTCACCGACTGATGCATGTGTGTTTAAAATGCTGTAAGTGGAGCTCATTTTGTTTACACATTGCAGTTAAGGGCTGTGCTCATGTAGGCGTGTTTTTCCAAAAACAAAAGGAAAAGAGTCAACAGCGTGTTTGCTCATGTTTCCTGATTTTATTTGCGCTCATTGTGAGCTCCGTTGGATAAGTTAAATAAAATCTGCTACCTCCCTAATGTTGTTGTACTGTATTTCTGTGTCACTCATTTGCATAATGGTCAACCTGTCCTGAGGAGACTAAACACTGCTCCGATAACGCCGTGAAGGATGAACCATCATTAGTTATTGGTTGGATTCTCCTATTTGAATGGTGGCAGTGTCTTATTTTGAGGCAGACTGCTATGCTGCTGTCAGATCAGTGATATGTGATCCATAAAAAATATTAAAACATTTGTAATGCAAACCGTGCGCTCTACTCACTTGTGTCCCTCGGCCAGCTGCTGCATCTTGTAGGCTTCGGCCTCCGCAGGTCTCTTCACAGTGGCGATGAGCTCCTTGTCAGTGCGGTCGATCTCCTTCTCTTCAATGGTGATCTGCTTCTTCCTCTGCACCACCTCAATCTCGATCTCCTCCAGGCGGATCTTCTGCTGCTCTTTGGCCGCCTGCAGCTCGTACGCCAGCTGGGCCTCTGCTTTCTGAGAAACAAGGCCAGAGTGTTTATTGATACCTTGAGCTCCTGTGTTTGATTATTGTTAATGCTTTACTCACGGCAGCAGCCATCTATTATACCTTCGTGTTCACTTCCTGGTTGAAAGAAGCTTTCTGCATTTCCAGCTCTCGTTTGGAGTCGGCCATTTTTGTGTCAGCTAAGAATTTAATATCCATCATTTCTTTCTTACACTCCGCTTCCTATAAAAGACAGTGTACAGAAGGTAATGAAAGGGAGATTGATGATTATTGGTTAGCAAACATCTTTAGTTTTTATTTAAAATTGCTCTTGTGTTTGTTGTTTAAATGTTGTTCCTCTTACCCTGATGCCAGCGTCTCTCTCTGCCTCCGCCACTCCGATGTCTGCATCTCTTTGTACTGCAGCTGTCTGAGTTTTGCCCAGTGAGCTCAGGTACTCCACTTTATCATAGACATCCTGTCAGAGAGATGAACAAATGTGATGGTATGACGATGAAACTAGTATAATACAAATCATTAGACTGTAAAATGTTCAATTAGAAACTGATCTGTCACTCGCACCTTGATGGTAAAGCTGAGGATCTCAATACCCATGCGACCAACGTCAGGTGAAGCGACCTCTCGCACCAGGGCGGCAAATCTGTCTCTGTCTTGGTAAATCTGCTCAACAGTCAGGGTGCCTAAAAGATGCAGACATTGGTTAGTGTCTTTTGTATGAAGTTAAATGATAAATAACCCTGTAGATGAATAAACTGCACAGTACTGTACATATATATACAGTATATATAGTTATAGACCAAAAGGATCTCGGATTTCAAAAACTAGAAGACAAAGTGGACAAAACAAATACAAACAAACTAAGAATGAGTATTACTACCCACCCAGGATGGCACGTAGGTGACCCTCGAGGGTCTGCAGGATGACACTTTTGATCTCCACGACCGACTTTCCCAGGAACTGTTCGCAGGCATAACCCAGCAGCTCATCCTCTGTCATAACCTTGACCTGGTGCCAACACGGACAGAGATCGTCAGCTGAGCACACAAGCTCAAACACAGGCATGGCACACACACAAAACATGACATTATACTAGCTTTTGTATGTGGTACTATCATCCAAACATCATTTTCTATCTACTCAGTTTACAACATAGTATTACACCATCAGTAACATTTAGAAAACTCCGACAATACAAAAAACAACAACAACATAAAACATAAAACATAAAAGGAGGAAGTCCTACAAAGTCTGCAAATGCATTAGTAACATACAGCACATACATCCTGGGAGCAGCAGGGTGGTCGTTGCAATGGTCATCTTGTCTACAGTTACCATGCTTGATTAATCAGTGGTTTGGCAAATATTGGTCATGGAACAATTAATGGCCAGATAAAATACCAATTCATAAAAATCCATGTGAAATTACTTCTAATTGAATTTTAAATTGTTATCATCTCATAAAAACTGTGGCTGCAGCCACAATATCAATTAACCAACACCAGAAATCAGAGATTACTCTGCTCATCACCATCAACAGACCAGTTCCTTATGATACCAAGTGAAGCATGTGCTGTATATTTATATATATATAATTAACAATAAAGATGTTACACTAGAAATTTTTGATGCACAGAATATGCTACCTAGTTCTTCATTCATGTCACAATGCAGTGCTGATAACACAAAAATCTATTGAATGATCCTGTTAGCTGGTCGAAAAACAATGAGCAGGATTGTATATTTGAGGGAGCTAAAGGAGGGAGATCAGAGAAAATTATAACATTAAATTAAGAGAAAAGAGAAAATCAATGACCTGAGGTTTACAAGATACACACATGCTCACTTTGTTAAGAAATAAAAAATAAATGTGTGTAAAAGATCGAAGGTTTTGGGTCAAATACTCCACTGGGGCTGTAAGGAGAGAGAGTGAACTGGGTCCTTAGGCGAGAGGTCTGCACATGGCAACATGCACTCATACCAGGAACGAGGGAAACACAATGTAAAGGAGGGGGGTGGGGGGGGGGGGGGGGGGGGGTGGACGTCATTCCAAGGAAACACATCTGAAAACGGAATAGGCCGCAACCGAGCCACACATCCGCACACAGGCCAGCAGAGACGGGAATAATGACTTGTGTGAAATGATCCTTTCTTGTCCTCCCGCCCTCCCATCCCACGCGCGACACCGCCCTTCCTTCTGCCTGCTCCAAACTTTACTGTACAAAACTTTATAAAAGCACCAATAAAAGGAAATGTGACAGAGGAAGAGGAGCAAAAAGATTTCCTGACAACTATTTCTTCAACTAATGTTCCTCAAAGAAAAGAACATTTTTAGGTGAAGAAGAAACTGACCAACAAAATGTTAAAGTTTAGAAAGATGTTTAAAGGGATTGTTCAACATTTTGGCAAATTCTTATTGCCATAATCCCTATAGTCATAACAGTAGGACTAGGTTCGTTACCTTTAATTGTCGGTGCAAGCTGTTTTTAGACCGGCCGGGCAGAGACGTGAGCTGCTCAGCTATCGCAACGGAGGCAAACGGTACTTTTGCCTTTCCCTCATCAAATACACAATCCAACAAACTCTCTGGTGGACAAGTTGTGACCTGCACATTCACCACGCTATGAAATAATAATGCAACATTACAAGACAACAAGAGTTGTTTTCGAGGCATATGTGTAGCCGGAACTACTTTCCAGATACGGCAGCTGGGCGGAGTGATTTCAAAAGAGCAAGTAGTTTCGAGTATTTACTTTATGTGTCGGCGTTTTGGCGTTGTTGGATTGCGTGTTTGATGAGGGAAAGGCGAAAGTACCACTTCGTGAGCAGCTCCCGTCTCTGCCCCGTCGATCTAAAAACAGCTTACACCGACAATAAAGGTAATGAACCTACCCATAAAAGGGATTATGGGATATATAATAGGCGAATCTGCCAAAATATTGAACTATCCCTTTAAGTACACAAAAATGATAATCCTTCTTAAAGTGGCAAACTATGGTGCAAGACTGTGAGCTATTTCTGCGCAACATTAAGCTAAAACAAAACCCTCATTAAATATTCTGCTCTGGTTTCCTTGAAACTGAGTCTGGTGAATGCCTTCCTCCGAGTCTCAACACTTGTGTCGCTTTAATTTAACACACACAACGACGCCCGTTACCATGGAACAGCCACTCCACAATGGCTGTGGCTTAGGTTGGGCCAATCAAACAGTGGCATGATGAGCCTCTGTGGAGTGAACTGTGTGAGAGTGAGGGACTGTTCAGCTCCCTGTTCAGAACAGTGGGCTCATTGTCAGCAAGCATGCATGTAGGAAAAAACACAGAGGAGAGGAACATCGGCATGTCTGTGACCAAAATACAGAACTGATAACGGGGGGGATCATATTTTAAAACACAAAAGAAATACTGGCATGCAGACAGAAAGAGGAATGAATAACAACAGGATATCACCTGAAATGGATATGTGGAAAATAGCGGTATATTATTTCAAAGAAAATCCACCTTAAAAGATGTTTCCTCCAGATTCAAGACAGGGCAAGACTTGGGTAAAATTTGGACGTGACTGCTGTACTGTCATCTTGCAGAGCAGATCCCAGGACAGGGACAGCCACCAAAAGGCAGTTTGTTGCTCAACCTCAACAACTATTGCACTAAATACATTCCTCACAGTGTTGTTTTAGTTCTCTGTCACTGACCTTGTTATAGAAAATGACAAATTGTAAAGTCTTGTTTCTTTTTCCAGTTTGATTATAATCATGTGCTACTGCAGTCTTTGTTTGTTTTCATACGATTACTGAAGAACTAACATTGTAACATGGAAAAGTGATAAGACTTAGGCTAATCCTATTATTCTACATTTGGGTTGATTTGTGTGGCTAATTACTCAGACAGGAGGGGAGAGTGGATTTTCTTTTAAGGTAGATTTTCCCTTCAGTATTTCAACCTGTTAAACCTGAGTTCATTTTGGCACCGATCACATTACAACAACGTAGCAGCAGGTGTAAAAAAAAAACAAAAAACAAAGACGAACAAGCAAAAAGAAAAAACATAACAAAGAAAAAAAAACACAGTGGTTGACACTAAGTTGCACATCCGTCTCCCAAAATAACTTTTCTCCTTTTACACTAGGACCAAGTTCACTGAAGGACTGAAAATGACACGGTTACACTTGTGTGGGCAGCGAGACAATAATGACACACAAACCAGGAAGTGCCAACTGAATTGTGCCAGTCTGGTGGTGAAATAATGAAGCTGTCTGTCGGTTGGTTGGTTGTTTTTTTTGACACAGTGCTATTGTCAGTCTGAGTGCAGCTTGGTCAGTACACAACATGAGTTTAAGTGTATTCTGCTGAGGAACAGGGATAAAAAAAACAACAACAAAAAAAACATGCAAAACAACAATTAGACCCAACATCTGTGTGTACATCTACATGACATGGCTTAGCTTGAGTCCTCTGTATAAAATACCACCTTTTGCTGAGATTATGGGGTGATGCCAGAGAAAAAAAAGAAGGGTGGAGGAGGGGTGTGTGGGTTAGTAGAGTCTGAGCTGGCATTCCCAGGAAAAGTGTGGTGATTTACCTGAGCCACCCCAGTGACAGTAATAGCTACACCCTCCGCTGTCTCTACATCATCACACTTGGGCTGCAGGGTCATAATCTCAAGCGTTATCCTGTGAAGAATGTGGAAAAAATATAAAATAAAAATTGACATGTTCGGAGGGAAAGCAAAATGAAGGGAAGGGGCCAGAACACAAGGAAAGAAACAGAAACAGGACAAAGTGAAACCATTCACCCAAGGACTCCAGATCACTAACAACGGAGCAAAATGAGATGCCGTCCACAATACAAAACTTGTCGGATTTAGATTTTCGACTCAAATGTAACTTCACTCGAATAATGCAATCTGCATTTTACATTTGGTTCCTCGCATCCTTTTTTTTCCCCATTTCTATAGCATTCATTTAGTGCCCCCGTTGCCAAAGGTGACTCAGAGTTCAGCTTTATGGCGAAGCTCAAGTTAGTGACAGCTGATTGTCTCCTTATGACTGCTGAAGGAAAAGGCAATGAAGATGAGAAGAAAAAACACAGACAAGGTTAGCATGTTAGTTAAAACCGTTTCCCTGGGTTGTCCTTCGAGCTCCAGCCACTGCTTTGTTTTTTGTTGTTTTTTAGGGTCTTTTGAAATGCATTACCTGAGCCACCCCTGTCACATCCAGGGGCACACCCTCCGATGTTTCGATATTCTCACAGCGACAGAGGATGGTCATAACCTCCAGAGACATTCTACGCAGGCAGGCAGCGGGAGTAGCAGAGGCAAAACAGTAAGTTGGACAACAGCTGTTAGGAAAGTCAGTAACCAAGGTCAAGAGGAAAAAGGAAACAGGGGGCAAAAGGCACAACCTGGCTTTCCTTTTATTTATTTTTTTACTGATTTTATCAAAGGAGACTGTTTTATGTATCTAGGTGCCAGAACTGTCGCAGCTACAACAGAAGGATCCTTCTCTCTGTCAATAAATGTACAAATAAAATCTATATAAACTGGGGAAAAAGCACAAGATCTGATGGTTCAAGAGACTTCTTGATCCCAGTGACTCTGCAAGATTGCATCTGTATGGAGATTATACAGGAATGTCTTTAATAAACAATCATAGCCTCAAATTCAATACTAGTTTGAGCTGACTGTTTATGTGAGATAACGAGCTGATAGACCAGCCAGAGCTGTTCCTTTGTAATAAATCCTGGGACTTGTGGTCGGAGTTGACTTCGTCAAGTCAAAGAT
Organism: Trachurus trachurus; assembly: GCF_905171665.1. Taxonomy (NCBI): domain Eukaryota; kingdom Metazoa; phylum Chordata; class Actinopteri; order Carangiformes; family Carangidae; genus Trachurus; species Trachurus trachurus. The sequence goes on along the minus strand of NC_139903.1, from coordinate 10,558,642 downwards.
ATGGGAGGCTGACTGCAGCAACACTTGAAGAGAAGGCTCTCTGGTTAAAAGCCCCACCCCCTCTTTCTCTCCAGAAAAATTGGATCAATGAGTCACAGGCCTGGACATTAGGATGATTACTGCAGCACGAGCGGGAAGCTCCCTCCCTCTGTTTCTATACCACCATCCAGGCAGCCGCTGCTTTAGACACACAGGGCACTTAGCTCAAGTTGTCACTTCTCTGAAGAGGAGCAAGAGCATCTTTCCTGTTCTCATCCTCCAAGTTAATCTGAAATGTTGACCAAACTGCATACGACCAACAAACTGCACAGAATATAAATAGATGAGGATGAGGATTTATGGGACAGCTCGTCTCTTAACGAGGATTCATAAATCCCGACATGCATCAACTTCATTTTATTTGCTAAAGGTCTACCATTAGGTCGCCTAGCAACTAAAGACAAAGAGCAGCACTTAATGGGAAATGGGTAACCTGAAGGAGACACAGCAGGGCCGAGGCAGGGTGAGATACGAGACAAGACGCCAGACAGAGCAAAGCAGGTTAGCAAAGTAGAAACAAAGAAGCAGGAAAACACTCCAATAACACATTGTTTTTTAAAACCAGTAGCCCAAGAAACAAAAAATAATACTACCACATGTCAGTTTATGTTAAGGTTTACGATTACTGTATAACATCTTTCACAGTTATTTACAATTTTAGAAATGTTAAAGTAGCTATAAATTCCCATGAATGGGATAAAATTCATCAATAGCTGGTCTGTAAATCGCTTCATCGCAGATAAAAAACTGCTTCTGTGACATTAAAGCAGAGACCGTTTCCAAAACCCTGACATTGGCACATTTTAGAGTTGGTGGCTTAAATCCTCTCTCTGGGTTGAAGCTCAAACAGGCCGACAAATCGCCTGCGTTACAGCTGCAGGTTTTGTTTCTCTTTGGGAACCGACTCATTTGAGATGAGACTACAGATTTAGTTTTCTGGCTTCAAGCTCTGGCAGAGATAGTTCAATAAATAAGTAAATAAATGAAAAATAAATAAATAAATGTGGGTTTTTTTTTTGTTAAATGAAAAATCTGCCTCTTCTTTTCAATTTCTTTTTCTTTGTTGTTGTTTTTTTGTTGTTGAAAGTGGTTCAAAATGGTTCACATTCACATTTCAAGTTTTTTTTGTTGTAGTATGGTTTTGTAAATATTTTGCTTGTAACAGTCCCTGACCTCGTCATTGTGTACCTTCTATTTATTTTTCCAGTGTTACTATCTCTGAAGCTGGCTTGTTGGAGATGCATTTTAAATCAGCAGACAGTGATGAGTCGCTGTGTTTATACATCTGCCAAACATTAGTCTTTAATATTGATGTTGTTTGTCTCAAACCATCATAACTTGTTTATTCTTTGATGGACTGTATAAGGGTAGAAAAGAACAACCACGGCTCCTTTTCTAATGAGTTTAATGAACCTCTACAGAGTGGAAGAAAAGCTAAACTTAAAAACGTCATCTACATTTAATCATATGGAGACTTGAAAATGACTCCTATTACTGTAGAGAAAAAGACAAGCGAATGTTTAAATCTCAAACTTTAAGTCTAAGTCGGGCAATACATATATTTTTTGTTTAAGTCCATGAAAATAATCAAACCAATAATACTTTCTATTTCCCTTCTGTCGTAGCCAATCACAAATGTATAGTTTTCATTTTTAGCTCAGTAGTTTCTAGCACACTGGGTGAGGCTGCATTTAGAAACATGAATACATTTTTAGTTTTGGGTCAAAATATATTTTTGTGTATTACAGTGTGTACGTGATTGACTACTAGTGTCAATGTTCATAATTGTGAATTCAATGCAGTAGCGTCACTTATGGATTTATTAGCTTTGGAAAACAATTGAGCGCTGTTGAATAAATAATATTTGGCCACATGGACAATACTTCAAGGGACAATTTGTTGTTGGCTGATTCTATGTATTGGATTTGTTGACAATAAGAGGAAACATAATATTCCCAGCTGTATCCTTTCATTTTACACCTTCTTCATAAATTATACATACAAGATACAGGATCTTTAACAAAGATACAGGATCTTGTATGTGCGTGAGGCGGACACCTGTCCTCAGGCTGATGCTTAACTGCTGCTGGTTTGTGCCCAAAACAGAAAGACGCGAACTGCCAAGAGGCATGAATGCACCATATAAAAGCAGTGACAGACTGTGGACAATAAGCTTTGATATATCTTGTTATATATCATGATATATCTAATGGTGGCAATGGAGGAAAACACAAGCAACACCTGCTACGGTATATTAAAATTCAGGGTAATTTGACTGATTTCTCTGCCTGTAGTGAACAAATGGACAGATCAAAACAGGCCAAAAGAAGGAAGTGCTCCCACAAGGAACACAGAGTTTTGTTTACTAAGAAATAGCATGTTGTTATAAAGATGCGTATTTGTGTAAACTATGCAGAGGACCACTGACCTCTGTTACTAAATTATGTAAAGTAGGACTTTGGAAGTGAATAAAGCCATTTTCAAACCAGTGGTTAAGTCTGTTGTGTGGACCCGAAGACTTTGAGCATTGTGTGCCATCTAAGACTCCATTGCCAAGGGGACATTTAAGCATTTTCTCTGGTTTTGGAGCCAGAGCAGACATGACGTACCTCTGAATGTCAGAGATGAGCCACCAGGCCCAGGACCAGCCTCCCACGACATACGTCTTCTCATCTGAGCCGCAGCAGCCACCTAAGGATCAAGACATAATGAAATGGTCACATGGTTAAAATCCAGCTACAGGAACATCTGCTAATAACAAATAACAGATTTCAAAACAAAAGCCAAGTGCAAGCTAAATACAATAGGCTACATGCAAAAGGCCGGCCCATTGCAGCAGAAACGTTTTCATTTAGCTCGTTAAGACCTTTCATGTGGCCTGATAGCAGCCTGCACTGCTTACTTAGCTGGAAAAACAATATTCGGTGGATAATTCAACACATGATGCATGAGGCATGTGGGTAAATCAAGTTCAACATCGCACTTCAAGGGGGAAACCTTTATAATAATTTTCCTACATGTAATACCAGCAGCAGCTTTTACTTTCAAGTCAAAGCAGTGCAGAAAGGTTAAGAAAAATCTTTCAAACCATGACCCAGTTTTCATGTTCTGCAGGCTGAGTTTCTAAGGAAGACGATCATGTGCAGTTTAACCCACCTCGACCACAGCCTTAACAGTGTTTGTTCCTGTGGTGTTACACTGGGAACAAGCAAGTTCTGTCTGCTTTCCGGTGCCACTGCTAGTCTCTTGATGCGATCTTACTTCTCTCCCACACACAAACACACAAACACACTGATGGGATGTTGTGATCTACTGTATCACAAGAGCGAGCTTTGATTTAGATGTTCTCCTTGATTGGGAACCCAATTGGCCATGTATACCCATGAGGTTTATCTTATCGCTACGATTCATGTGATTTTGGATTTTGGATGAACCTTTTATTGTACGTTGGATTAAACGTTCCATACGATGTTGATTAAAAAAAAATCAGACCAACTGAGCACACATCCTCCTATTTTCCTGTGCGGATAAGCAGACCACAACAGGAACACTACATTTAAAATAAAACTGCATGTATGCACTAGCAACTTCTTTTTTTTTAAAGTGAGTGTCAGATCTTTCCAGATTGAGATGTAAGTTGGGTTGGGCAACACATATCCGTCCCATTCAGCGGCCATGGTCTGATAGTTTAATCTTGAGTGTTTATAGTGTGACATTCCCAGCTGTCATATGTTAACGGACGGACAGAGGAGGAGGAGGAGGAGGAGGAGGAGGAGGAGGAGGAGGGGCTGGGGCTATCTTTACCAACAACACCCCAACAACCACGTATGTTACAACGGGCCACATCAACCCACATCATCACTGATGTTTTCATAACAAAAATGGCCATTGCCGGGAATACTGTGAACTTTAAAGTCTAAAGCAAAAAGCTCCAACAGACTTTTAGCATGAGAGAAATAATGAACTCTCTGGGTGTGACTGACAGATATCCAACAGGAAACAGCAGCATCACAATGTGCAAACCTGGGAAAAAACAGAGTGTACTCATGATAATGAAAAATTTAGCAAGCCTGTCTTCCAGGTCTTAATGTTGTCATATCCTTGCTTCAAACAGCTCAATGGCTGAAATGTACTAACTATACTTCTTTACTTTATTAGTTATTTAAATTACTAATTACTTTCTTCTTTTTTTTGCTATTTTACTCCTATAATTTTGACCAGAAACTAATCTGGAAAGGAATGTCCATGTGGAAGAGAGGTTTTTTGACAGCTCCCTTACAATTTAATCAAATTTATACACATTACAACGAGTATTTCCATTCATAAATAGGCTATTACAATTGAAAACCACCTGACTCCTGCCAAGTACCACTGACAACCAAAGTGAGGCCTTGAGACTGAGGATCTATAGAAAGAACTTGAACCGTTTTATTGGTCACAGTCGCTGGAGTCTACCACCGGCATTACTGAGATTCCTGACTGCATTCACTCCACAGCGGAGGGGGGAGGGGCTGCAATGCAAATGAATGGGTATTTACACAAGCTAAAGAAAAACAAAATCCTCTCATCAACTTTAGTTTTCTTCATGCAGAGCTGAGTTCTTGGAGAGAAATATATTCAGACAGCAACACACTAAATAAAGCAGCATTATTGACCATATTTAACAATGGCCTACTAAAGGAAGTTATAGGCTACTTTGGCACTAATCCTCCTCCTCACAATACAAAAGTCGTTTCAGGCTGTGGAATGAATCAGAATGTGCAAATCAAACCCACCCGCCTCTGCTCTCAATTTACATTCCTCTATGTAGTGACTAACAAACTTTTAAAGATTTTCTAACAAGGGACAAATCAAAGCTGTGTTTTATTTCCAACAGTGCACACTGTGAATAAGCAATGTAAAGTTTATTTAATACACAGTCACAAATGTCACAAATTGCTTCCATCAAAGATGCTGTGAAGGACTGTGCATTCAAAACAGTCAGACAAGAACCTGCTTTGACATAGCCTATTTGATTACTGAAGTGAACCAGAAATCTATTGTGCGCTGTGTTGCCGGACTAGATTTAGAAACTGAGCCAAGATCTTTTTTTTTTTTTTTTTAAACAGAGGTAAAGGTCATGCATTCCTAATAGTGGTTTGCCTGCGAAGTAGCCTGTCAGATGAATGGAGAATCGAGCCACATGACAGTGGTTTTGATTTTTTTTTTAGATAATACAGAGATAAGTGACTCTGGATAAAATGGGTGTTGCAACTGTCTCAAATGTTAGTTTCCTGAAACATGACAGAGAATTCAGAGAATTTAATAACTCCAAAATTCAATGCCATGCCAGTCTGTGTGTGCAAAAAAAAAAAAAAAACTCAACACAAAAGTAGGAGGTGGGCCCTGCCCGAGATGAAAAAAAAGGTTAGAGACATTAGCTGGTGCCTCAGTGCCAACCAGTCTAAAAGCACGAGTTTATCCGAGTCTGTAATTAAATTAATTTAGCTGCTGTACCATTACTATCCCTGTATGCAGCAGAGGACCGCTATATCCTGCCAGCACTCTCCAATAAGATAATAAACCATCAAATTGCAGTTTGAAGATGGGAAGTAAAAAGCAGTCACATGATGCAAAAATGTTACACTTTAAAATACCAAAGTGTGAACAGGAAACGGAATTCATCTTCTCGACCACAAACACGTTATGGAGGACACACACACATCACAGCACTGACATAACATGTGTAACAGATAGAAAAAAGGTGAATTAATAAAGAAAACACTACAGAAATATTTCCAATGAGATTTCTGAGCACGCAAACCTGTCAATGGCTGAAGCGCACTAGACTCTCTGTAATATCTCTGTAAATACACAACGAAGCTCAAGTTATTTTCGATTAAATGTTAGAAAAGTGGCGTATTATCATATCTCGAGGACTTCTCCAGTGAGATTTATATACCTAAAGGCTAAAAAGGCATGAGTCGCGGCGGGAGCCAGATGAGCAACACCACATCGTGTAAACAGCATTCACGTTACCTGAAACTACAAGGGCCTCGTTTGGTCCCACGGTGTGACAGTTTCCCATTATACCGACAGAAAAAAACAGGTATCCACACCTAACTCGATTAATACAAATGCAAGTTTCCCTTCTTTTTTCTTTTTCTTCTTTTTTTTCCCAACAAACTCTCGGTAATTTCTTTCTCAACACTCGTTCAGTTGTTCCACGCCCCTATCGATCTTTTTCCTTTTTTTTTTTTTTTTCCAAAATGGAGAGTCACAGTCGAGAAACGGATGCGTCATTACGCCGTAATGAGACGTACAGCTTCCGCTTAGAACTTTCAAAATAAAAGCAACCTCGCTGTATATGTGTGTAGATACTCGTATAGATTTTTATTTTGAAGAGTACATTGGCATGCTTTTGTCCTTGATTTCTTCTCTTCTCCTCTTTACCGCCCCTCCTCCACAAGGGACGACACGATTTCATAATAATAAAATAGGCGTGGCTGCCCATGTCTTCTCACGCAAGCAGCAGTAGTCTTGTGTTTCATGACCACAGCTCACTCACAATATTTAGCCACTGTCATCGTCAGCATGGTCATGGATTGCTGTCATGTGGACATACGTAGGCCTACTATGAAACTAATCACTGGAATGTAATTTAAAGGGAAGCCTTTAACTTTAGATTTGCAGATGCTTCTGATAAAATCTTTTTGTCATCTGAGGTCCCAGCTCCAAACCATAGCTCCTTATTTCAATATCATCTGAGTAGGCTATACTAGAGCTAGGACTGTTTTTTAAATTTATTTTTTAATTTTAGCTTTTATATTTTCTCTTTGTACAGATATAAACAAAGAATTGGACTGTGCATTGCTTTTTAGATTTGGGTACCTGGCTTAATGGACCTGCCTGCATGACTGACCCATCTGGTGTTTCCCACAACTTAAAAAACAAACAAAACAAAACAAAAAAAAACAGTTCATCTCTGCTGCTGCAATAGTTTCTGTTTAGAAATAGATGCAAGCTGGTCCTTTACTAAGAATGATCAAAACAGCAGGTGGATTAATCATTTCCAGTCTCCACAATTGCTCGATTCATGTCATGGTGGGTGTCACCATCCCACAGCCCCACGTGCTTTACCCCTACTTGTCTACCTCTCCTCCATCACAGTGGCTTCTTCCTGCACCACATCCTTCTTCTAGCAAGGGTTGGGACACAGAGACTGGAGGTATGTTATTTGACCTGGTGTTACCCTTATACACCCGCTTTGCAGCAGTCTCTTCCTCTTTAACTCTGCTCCCTTAGGGATGCTTCATACTGGTTTTTCCAGCTTCATTCATGTGACACAATACAACTTTCCCACCTTTCTTAATGCTTCTCAGTTTATGTGCCATGAATGTTGGTTGATACATGACTGCCTGCAACAACTTGTGTTGTGAAATGTTTATGTGCTGTATTCTTAGGGCGTTCATGTTTATTTTTTCACAATTTCCAAATAGAGTATCTAAGTCAACATGATAGGCCTACATTTGTTGCTCTCTCATGATGAGTGGTGTAGGGCAGGAAATCAATAAAATATCTGAGTGGGACATCAGCATAATTGCATAGACAAGTGCAAACAGAGAAAGCAAATAGATTAACGCTCTATGGAAATCTGCTGTGTGTGGTTACATATTCAAAGAGCCACACTATCCATACCTGTACTTACGATAAAGGTCATTGTGAGAAGAATGTGGTTTATTTGACCTCAGTGACCTCACCTGAAATCTGTGTTACCGCACGTGTTGCTGAGAAGAAATTGTGTAAGTTTTCCAGACAGTCATGTGTGGCATACTGCACAAGGTCCATAAAAAAACCCATTTTTCTTCACCCCTGTATATCTTATTCAGAACAACAAATCTGAGGAGCTTTATGACATGTGTTAGCAAACACAGAGGTTTTCCTCTTTGTGAGTGCTGAAGCAGCTGCATACTGAAGCGTTTCTGCTAAGCTAATCATTAAGGATAATAAAAAGGAGGGTTATATCACCCACAGTCACTTAAATTCCAGTCAACTTTTCCACCGAGCTTGGGTCAAGACGAGCAACACTGTGGTGACAAAAGGAGCAAGACATGGATCAACACCTCAGCAGACCAACATGGAGCAGGCAGATAGAGTTCACTCTGGCTGGCATCGGCTACGCTGTGGGTCTGGGCAACGTCTGGAGGTTCCCCTATCTCTGCTACAGGAGTGGAGGAGGTGAGACAACTAGACAATTCATCCTCAAACAGAAATATGAAACTAGACCCTCTCTGTAGACACTGCATATACCTTGGTCTCTAAATTTGGTCCAAAAGTTCACATAATGTGTTGTTAGTAAGCCTGGCTTAGCTTTCTGACTGCGTTAAAAAAATGCTCAAATTGTCCTATTTTGATCACAAGTTCTGTAATTATTTCTGCACGTGTACAGATGATGGGAAATCTGTTTATGATAATTAAACTATAAAGTTACTAATGACCTGGGTCTTGATGACTTTCTTAGAAGTTAAAGATTAGAGGACACCATAAAACTGTAGCCCTACCCTGCTTTGCTGGCATATTATACGTGACATTTGACTCATTTCCCACCAGGTGCCTTTCTGGTGCCATACCTGTTCATGCTGGTGGTGTTGGGGATCCCTCTGCTCTACATGGAGCTGATCCTGGGCCAGTACATGCGGAGAGGGCCTGTCCACGCTCTGTCTAATGTCTGCCCACTGTTAAAAGGTACCATGTGCCATGAATGAATGTTTCCAGTCACATACATGTGCAACATGGATATCTCCCCCTGACTGCATTATGAAAACATCATTTTGACATCATTTTTTGTCAAACCCGTAGGAGTGGGATTGGCGTCAGTGGCTATCTCCTTCATCATGTGCACCTACTACAATGTTGTCATCACCTGGGCCCTTTATTATCTCTTCAGCTCCTTCCAGGCGCCACTGCCATGGCAGAGCTGCAACCACACCTGGAACACACCTAACTGCACCAGCCATGCCACCAACAGCAGCTACTCCTCCACAGCCAGCCAGGAGTTCTTCAAGTACGTTTCACTGTGTGGGAGAATCCAGTACTGTCTCACAGAGTTACAAACCTACACTAGATAATGATTACGTTACAGCAGGATTATAAAAACAGTGGAATTTGACAGGGGGCTATGTTACTTATACAAAACAAATTGCTGATTGTGTTGCTGGTTGAAAAAAAAACTAGTGGTAGCCTATACATACATTTTACAATGTAAAACTGAATTGAAATTGTGTCTTATCACATTCGTGGGGGAGATATCAGTCAAAGTAATTGAAGTTGAAGGTTAGTGATAAGATGTTGGCAAATAGATAGTGTGAAATGACAAGACACTTTTTTTTTCCTTTAACCTTTTAACTTTATACACAGTCTAATGTCATGTGATGATGACAAGCTGAGTTTCATAATAACTGTGAATTTCTCATTGTGAATGGCTGCTGTTTGGCTGAGAGTGGAACGACAGCTTGTGTTTTCTAATTGGTTTACTGATTAACTTATTTTACTTGAAACATGTGGGAATAGAGTGTAAGTTAACCCAAAATGTCAACAAGACTAACTAATGTTTATTGGTGGTGAAGGCCACACTTTCACACCGACTCCTTTGGAAATCATTCATTTGTGAGAACCCAGTTAGAGAGCTACTACTGTACAGACACAATCACACCTGACTCGAAGTCTAAAAACTCCCAGGCCTTTGGACTGTGGAAGGAAATCCACGTGGACATGCAAAAATTAGTCCTTTTTTTTCGTAAAGCATCAGCAGTAACAACTCATCTCTGCACATCAGAGGAAACTGCTTTGTTTGCGTGTGACAGCAGACTCAGCCAGTCCACACCCTCACACTTTTGGCTCTGTTAGGCTGCAACACTTTTGGTTCATGTCCAAAATTATCGTTTGATCTTAACTATTGTGTTGCAGGGAAGCTAATGATTGAAAAGAGGTTAGAGTCACAATGAGGGCAAATTAGGATAGAAGAGTTTTCATGTTGTGGAACATTTTCTGCATTGAGGTAATGTAGGTCAACATGTTGTATCACTTATAGAAAATTATCTGGAGATGCACAATGTAATAATTTGTCATCCCTGACTAGTGAAAACATTAGTGTTTTTTCTTTTTGAAATTTAATTTACTTTGAGGGTTTGGACAAATTCAAAAGTTTCACCTGTTGGTAGCACAAGATGAGAAGTCAGGGGTCTCAGAGGTCCAGGTGCATTGAGGACCATTAACATCTGCACCAAAATCTGTACATCTTTCTTGAGGATGTTGACTGTATGTGTGAGAACTTGCACCTGCTAGACGATGAAAGGGTATGAGATCGCCAAAATCATTAGCAGCTAACCTCTGCACTTATGTCAAACATTCACTGTTAATATTATACACTGCCATAATCCTAACCCCATCATTTTCATTCAATATCTGGCTCTGTAGGTATTGTTATCCCCAGTCTAGTCACATGACAATTGACCTCATCTGAATAAAATCTATTTTGGTTGCAATCCATGCATGAATATAAGTACATTATGTAGGCTACATGACATACTAGGAGTACCGGTATGTTATCCTTATGGTAATATCAGAGGAAAATACTGGGGAACACCACATTCATTAGCAGTCATGAATACCTGTTTTATGGTAATGAACCTAGATGTTCAGCTGTTTCAGCCTGTGAGAAAATTTTCTTACATTGAAATTCTTGTTTTCATTTGTTTTCATTTCTAACCTCTGCTTCTTCTTCATCTTGTTTTCTGGCATCTTTGAAGATATAAGATGCTGCAGCAGACTAGTGGAGTGGAGGAGTCAGGCGTGCTGCGGTGGGAACTCTTCCTCCTCCTCGTCCTGGCTTGGATCATTATTTACTTCTGCATCTTCAAAGGGGTGAAATCAACGGGCAAAGTGAGGAAAGAAACAGAGAGACAATGAGAGTGAGGAGAAAGTCTGACAGCGTCTAACACATCTCGTTGTGTCTGTGTATAGGTGGTGTACTTCACGGCTCTGTTCCCGTACATTATCCTGATTATCCTGCTTATCAACAATGTGCAGCTTCCTGGAGCATTAGATGGAATAAAATTCTTCATTGTGCCAGACTGGGAAAAGCTGCTCTCAGTGGAGGTAAGAGAGAAGAGAGAGCACTCCAGGAAGTGGAAATAAATAGATATACTGTTTCTGTCTGACCTGACCAGCACGGTCAGATAAAGATTTATTGACATAGATATCATTATTGGTTCTGGCAGTGACCGGCTTTTATAAACAGTTGTTGTTGGATGAACACCCCTCTGTGTTGCAGGTGTGGGTGAATGCTGCAGCTCAGATCTTTAACTCCATTGGGATTGGTTTTGGCTCCCTCATCGCCATGTCCAGCTACAACGCCTTCAACAACAACGTTTTGAAGTAATAACCCAGAAGTCCTCGTCCACTCGCCCCCCCCCCACCTCCTCAGTGCTGATAAAAATGATTTCTGGGCAGTAAGACAGCGGTATAAAGAACATCCTCTCTCTCTCCCCACAGGGACACCCTGACCATATCCATCATCAACTCCCTCACCAGTATCCTGGCAGGCTTCGTCATCTTCTCTGCTTTTGGATACATGTCTCATCTGCAGGGTATTCCTGTCAGCCAGCTGGCTGTGGATGGTAAGAAAACAGTGATAATAAGATTAACTGAGTTGGCTTTGATTTGGAGAAATTCGCCCCTTCCCCTAGTTAGATAATAGAATAAATACTACGTTTTGGTTTATTTAAAGTATTATATCAAGTAATGTATAGAAGAAAATATTTTATCCATGTGAGGGATTTTAATTCAGTATCCTTAGAAGACAGTGTTCCTCTTCCAGGTACTGTACATTTGTTATAGTCATTTTTGTAGTTGAGGTAATCAATAATTCATCAAGCTACAACCAAATGAAATATGAGTCTTAATGGCTAAATAAAATAATCAATAAAAATAATTCAAACCAACATGGTTCAGTGAAAGTTCAAACTGAAAAAAAAAGCTATCTCATGAACCACTCATACTTTACTGCTGTTACAGAAACTGATTGATGTTCTTGACCTTTGAATCAAGAGCAAGTTCTTATGCTGACATGATGCATGCAATGTCAATCATCCATACTCTATTGTAAACGGCCATACAGTACCATTACGGGATGAAAGCTGTAAAAACACTGTCACAGTTTCTATGATTTCATGTCACAGTTCATTCATTTTGAAGGATGTTAGTGCATTGACATGTTTTGTTTCCAGGCCCAGGATTGGTCTATGTTGTTTACCCACAAGCCTTTGCCAACATGCCAGTGGCCCAGCTCTGGGCTGTGATGTTCTTCTTCATGCTGCTTTGCCTCGGACTGGACAGTGAGGTCGGTCATTTTAAAAGAAAAGACAGGATTAACTCAAAAGTTCGTCTACACAAAAATAACACTAAAATAATTTTTCTTCTGTTGCCAGTTTGCAATGATTGAAGTGATGGTGACCAGTCTCTTGGACGAGTTCTATCAACAAATCATCTCATTTTTCAAGCGGAAGGAGCTGTTTGTTCTGGCTCTTTGTGGTGCCGCCAGCCTTTTAGGAATTCCTTGTGTCATGCAGGTATACACACTTTCACTGACTGAGCAACCTCTAATCATATTATCAATCAAACCAAACTGCAACAACTTCAGTCTCATTCCTTCATACCATCCTAAAGAGTGTTCCTCTGTCTGTCCAGGGGGGGATCTATGTTTTCCAGCTGATGGACCATTACACTGCCATAGTGTCCATCATGTTCCTCGCCTTCTTTGAGGTGATAGCCGTCTGCTGGTTTTATGGTGAGCAAAACATGAACATGAAGACCAAGTCATCATTGTCTCACCTAACACCTTATTTGGTGTCCTGTTAATGTGATGATACAAAGTTTCTTGGAAACTAGACAACAGCTCTCTATGATTTATTTAAGCCAATATGTAGTATCCCATTTTAGTTTTCAAAACTACCATGCTCTAAGAATCTGTCAGGTTGCAACTAAAAGAAGCAAAAGAGGCTGTCAGTGTCTGCTAAACCGGCAAAGTGATGTCTAAAGACATTTTCCTCTTGTAGGCGTGAATCGACTTTCAGACAACCTGCAGGAGATGACTGGAAGAAGAGCAAATATCTTCTTCAGACTGTGCTGGCTGATAATTGCTCCTGTACTGATCACTGTAAGTCAGGGAGCTTTTTAAAAATATATAAATCAGCAGGATTTCTATTCTAAAGTGTCACAGCCGTTAATGAAATGTTTGTTTCTGCAGGTTATCCTAATTTTCTCCATCATCCAGTTCAAACCAGCCCGCTACGGGGACTATGTCTTCCCTCCCTGGGCTCAGGGGGTCGGGTGGGTCATTGCCCTGGCCTCCATCATTTGGATTCCTTTCTGTGCAATTCACACATTGTGGGTACTACCTGGCTCACTCATGCAGGTGATCTATATTTAACATTTGCCTTTTCTCCTTTATCAAGTCACTGCATCTAAAGATCATGTTCATATAAACCCAAGTTGTATGTTAATATATATTACTGCTACGCTTCTCCAACAGAAACTGAAGCAGTCCATCATACCGTATGGCCTGGATGAAAAGACAAAAACACCGTATTATGAGAGAGGGGGGACTGGGAGGGACAGTCATCCAGTCATAGCTGTCATCAGCTCCAGCATGTTTGTACGTGAAAAACCAACCGGTCAGACAAACTTCTGATCGTCTACCTCTGAACTTTGCACCACCAGTGCACCATGTTCACCAGAAATTGTCTGTCATCAGTCTCTTAAACCTCAAACTTCTGTAAAAAATTAAACAGAAGTGTACTATAAAAATTATTTACATGATTCTGAAACGTGTTGCTGCATGTCTGCAGTGCAGATAATTTTAAATGGCCATTTTTTTGTAAGCCAGTGACTTTGATTTGAGATTTTGTTGAACTTACTGTTTGATTATATTGTCCATTTTTAATATCTCAGGATTTTGTGGTCAGATACGTGTTTAGAATCTGTTATTGTGTGGATTTTCAACATCTGGGCGGCATTTCCTCTGCTGTCCGCTCTGAACTACAAGGGAGTGGCAACCCAGCTGAACACATGCTTCACTGTTCTTATTTGAGGATTTACATTGAGAAGAGCGCCATCTTCTGGCCATGTATGTTGATACAGTCTTAAGGGTTGACAAATCTGTGTTGAGAAAAGACACAGAAGACTTACCAATTACATATTAGTGATAAAACTATTTAATATTCTCAGTTCAAACAGTTGAACTTCCCATAAAACATAAAAGACTTTGGCCCAATTCGATGTGGCTGACTCATTTATTAGGTCAAATGCAACAGGGCACTGCTGATAAAAATGATATATGATGATGGTTAACAGATGAGTATATGGGTCATGCAACTCTCTTGTCATGTCGTATGAGGTGTAATAAAGACATGCCACAAAGTCCACAGCTTGTGTCGCGTTTCTGCAAAGGTCTGGCGAACACAACACAACACAAGTGACATTTGGGGAACAGTTTTTATTTATTAATTTAATGAGAAAGTTCCACTGAAAGGTACACATCTCTAAGGTATACATGTGCACTGAATTAGTCTCCTCGCCTACATGAGTTGCCAGTGTTTCTGTCTTATAACGCCGCAGAAATGAATCAAAAGTGCAGAAGAACTGAAATTACACAGGCAAAAGGTGGATTATAGAAACCCATGTGCTTATCAGACATCTCTCTCTCATAGTTTTCCTGATTTTCTTATATGGGGCTGAAAACTGGATCGATCCAAACAAGGGTAACTGGATGAGTTTGTGAAAACATATGGTGAGTACAGGTGGGAGGATGGACAGACCTTTGACGGTTAGATACAGTGAGTATGAGACAATATTGTCTATGGTTAGTGAGTATGAGACCATGTCTATCTATGATCAAAAGTTAAAATATTTATGTAAAAAAAATATAAACAGCAATTACTCTTTCCATTTAATTTCAAAAAAGATATGTCATATGACCTACAAAAACAAAAACAGAAAAAAAATGTGCAATCAATGGCATACTTTTCCCTCTGAAGTGATGGTCGTACAGATGACCACATAGCACAGCAGCAACTCTCCTTTGTTATTTGTTCCTACTGTAGTCTGGACTCAGCCCAGCTCAGGACTGGGCGCGATAATTCACAAATACCAGTTTGCTTCATTCAGTAGTATTTTCGTAGTGGTTTCCTAAAGTCCACACCCTTCATTTCCTTGCACAGCCTCCTTAAGGCTCCAGCCCTCCTTGACCACATCCCTGCAGATCCAAAACAGCTGTAGTTGATTTGTTGTATCCCCCTCCCCCCTCCCGTGCCCAGCAGAGGTCGCTAAGGAGTCACCGTGGCTGCTGTCTGCTCCTCCTGCAGCTTCCCGTTTCACTGCTATGACACCTGCTCCACTGGCCTCATCTGCACATCTCCGATCTGATAACGGGAACAAAGAAGATCAATACAGAAAGCAAAACGCACACGAGAAAGGTATGAAAAGCAAGAGAGGGTTAAGAAAGACACACCTGGACATGAGGAGGGGCACTGAGGACATATGTGACTGCACTGGCTATGTCTTCTGCTTTCAAACACTAAAAAAAAAAAGTTGAGACAAGAGGTGTAAGTGATGGAAAAGTACCTGGGTTGTTTTTCATTTTCTGAAACACATCTGGTTTCTCTTACTTTCATACTCTCATACACTGCAGCTGCTTTCTCTGGATCGCTGTTGTGGTGCCGGAAGGCAAACTCGGTCTCCACTATTCCAGGAGATATACACTGCAGAGGAGAGAAATGAGGGAGAAATGTACTGCTTATTGCTGTCACGAAAACACAGTATCTGATTTCAAAGTAAAGACCTAGTGACTGGATTCATGGATGTGACCCAGGCACGCTCTGAATTTACCGTGGCTCTGATGTGGGTGTTTGCTTCTCGCAGCTCTTGTCGTATCCCCTCAGTCAGAGCAGTCACAGCGTATTTCGTGGCACAGTAGAAATGCTCATCAGCACTTGGTACCATTCTGTGCCCACCCATACTGTAGAAGATAATAGAAGAAGAGATATAAGATGTATTTTTTTTGTATCTTCAACCTTGATTGAAGTCCAAATCGAGCCTGTGATTTATTTGTCATGTCATTTTAAAACGCTGACTTCCAAGGCAAGATTTCTCACAACGTCAATATAAATCCAATATTACTACGATGGCGATGCCAAAATGCTATCAGTTTGTCCCATGTCCACCAGGGGCCAGGTGGTGGCTTTGCTTAATGCCCGCTGGATTAAAAATCACTTGAACAAACTGACCGAGGTATTTTCAGATTTATCTATACATTCGCTCTGAGATTTGGAGACAGTTTGCATAGATTATCTTACCTGTTTATATTGATGATGTGGCCATCATCCACATTCCTTTCCTTCATTGATTTGTACGCCTCACGTGTGCAGATAGACAAGGCTAAGACATTCACCTGCAGAGGAGGGTGAAGACGGCAAACTTCATTCAACCGTTCATGTATCGGTCTATCTATTTATGATGCAGAGCCTAATTGTGTTATATTGTGAAATCACATGAAAGGATGCCCTGTGATAACACTATCAGATTAGCCGACTGATGTTCAGTGGGTCAGTGTGTTAGACCATCTGAACCCGCTGTCCCCGTCCAGGCTGTGGCCTCTAATCTGCCCGTGCAGCGGCGATACTCATAGATGGCAGGTTAAAGCCAACGTGGTGTCAAGATAGGGAGGTGACCAAACAAGGTCAGTGTACAGATTAAACACGGGCTAAAAATACACGGCTGTACACATTCCTGTGTGCTGCCATGACAACAGATGGACAAAGCATTACGAACGCAGGACTCTGGAGACTTCAGACTTCAGAGCAGGGGGTCTTCACTGGTCAAGAGCTCAATGAATCAGAATGTAAAGTCCCAACAAGAGAAATGGTTCTGGCTTTCATTAGTGGCCCTCTTCTGTGCCAGCACTTCTCCTCAGAGCCATTGAGGCTGCCTCAGTGAGGGGAGGGGAGCAGGATGTGTGTGTGTGTGAGAGTATGTGTATGTGTGTGCAGCATGGGCGTAATTTATGGGGGGGTTAGGAGGTTTATACCCCCCCCCCCCAAAAAAAAAAAAAAAAAAAAAACAAATTCAGCCAATATAAACAGTCATAATTGGTTAAGCCCATATTCTGCTCAGAAACATAATGAAAAGAGCCACAAGGCCAACAAACAATTTTAAATAGTTGGTTTGTCATATAAAAAGGAGAAAAACGACTCCCAAAAAGGAGGTAATAGTCATATCACTGAGTTAGCAAGTGAACTGTTATCTCAAGTAAGCTGATTTGCTAATGACTAGAGCTAAATCTAGGGGAGGACATTACATATAATGGTGGTAAATGACTGAAATACCTTTTACTACTGTAACGCTTTGTCCTTTTACCAAGGTTAATGATTTTGCAGTTTCCACGCATTAGGACACATATATGCTGACTTTTTTTGCTTATAAAAAAAAAATCCCTATATGGACAGAGATCTTAACCCCCCCCCATTGTTTAACCCAAAGTTTAAGGCCCTTTGTGTGCAGGCCTATGTGTTCAAACATTTCTGCTTTAACTCTTACAGTACCCTACATCCACTCTAACAAGACACCAGTTTCAGCTGCCGATGAGATAATTTTACCCATCCCCATTACAAAGCCTTCTAAGAATTAATGTTTGTGTGTCTGTGATACACCCACGTCGATCATGTTCCTCCAGCCCTCTGTCTTTCCGCTGAGCAGGGGCTCGTTGTGGGCCAGTCCGGCATTGTTGATGCACACGTCCACGCCCTTGTGTTGGGTCTTGATGGCTGAGAACATGGACAGGATCTCCTCCTCATTGGACAGGTCGCACTTGTAAGGGATGAGCGTGCCACTGTAGCCTGCACTCTGACACTCTGCTGCCAGTTTCTGAAAAACACAGAAGACGGAAACCATCAAATATATTTTGTGTGTGCACACACCCATGTTACGATACTGATGGCAGACTGATGCACCGACTTCTCACTGTGACATGCACAAAGGCAAAAGTCATGCATTCATTTACCTTTCCTATTTTATCTCTTTATTGTCTAGACATCTTATATTCTTCAGTGATAAAATGATAAAACCAACTCTCTGCAATGGTTCAAGGGCAGAAAATAATCAGGTTAAATTGTTTACGCTGAATAATTTTTCTTTTCATTGGTTTAGTAAAATGTTTAAACAACCCCCCTGCACCCAATTAATTTTACTCGGTTTAGGCCTGTTTAATCTATTTCAAGTGTTTCTATGGAGCATTTTTATTCTGTTTTGGGCTTTTTAAATCAATTTTAATTGGAATATTAAGCTCGATGTAAATGCACCTACTGTTAGATAAGAGGAAGAAATGATTAACCTGTAGCACAGTAATTAAAAGTCGTAGTCCTCCACCCTACCGACTTAGACTATGAGAGAGCAGCGAGGAGATGCAGCCATAAAATCAACCCCACATCAGTGGAGGGCCAGTCACCAGTGTAACCACAATCACTCCAGTGTGATTACATTGTTTTCCTGATAATACCAAAGAATAGCTTTAACCAAATCCCACCTTTAACCAAAAAGAAAAATCCAAATCATGACCCCAGATGACGAGCAGTGAGCTCCGGGCTGATGGGATGCCTCTGTCTTCAGGATACAGCTGGGCTGAGCCTGCAGCAGGACAAGCGGGCTACACTCCAACCAGGTCAGCTGGCCGTCCACCACTGTGGGGTTTGATACAAACTGACACAGACCCCCCCCTCCCCTGCTAGGCACAGCTGCACCAGTCACCTGATGTCTCATCCTGGGTGCCGGTCAGACAGGAGAGGCGTGGGTGACACAGGGCTGGGCCGGTGGCAGACACGGAGGATGCATTGTCACACACTACATACGTGTGACCAAGAGGATTAAATGTCCAAAGGAAAAACTGATCCTCTAAAAACTTCAACATAAACTTGTACATTCAACAAAACCTAGTGCACCTGTGTTGGCACATTTGGAGGAATGGTTACAAGAACATGAAGTTGCAATTAGATATTTTCAGCAGAGGTAAAATAGCCTGATGGTGCTTACTCAGTCTTATGTGATCTTTATGCTTATTTATCTGACACATCTTCACAACTATCAACTATCCCTTTAATCTGCATCACCTGTTATAAACTGGTCATTACATAATATTAGTTAAATAAACGTGGAGGAAGTTATTATCATTTTCCATACAGATGGTTTTTAGATATTTAAGCTTTCTCTGCGTAAAATATATTTTTAGCCGACTGATTTAACTGTTTAGCCAGTATTTTTAGCAGGCTAAATATAAAAAGGTCAGGATTTATTTGTACCTCTGCCTCTCTGTGGATGAAAGCAACAAGTCCATGCCTCAAATAAGCTTTGTGACTAATGTGGTAAATAGCAAACTGAGGTTGAACAAAGTTGACATGCAATTTACATCAAATGTTGCATGTTAGAGGGTTGGACTGGTCCTTCCAGTCCTGTTCAGCCATGCAATTAACAGATTTGCATAAACCCCTCAACTTTTGAAACTATTTCTTCAAGGCCTACACAACGCCATTTGCCCATGAAGACATAACCACACTTTTGTTTTTGCAAATTTCCTTCTGTTGAGTAGGCTACTGTAGGTATAATGCAGCAGGAAGTATATAATTATTACTATACACAACTCACAGTCTGAAGCACTTTCTGGAGTAAAACTAACTCCTGACAAGAAGCAGCATGATCTCATACCTGGAATTTCACGACGACGTACATCCAGAATTTACATAAAGTGTAAAGTTGTCATAGTGTGGATAAGTGTACATATAGACACTACATTATGCTAATCACAGCTCCTACGGCAGCCGCTCCTTATGGAAACTACATAGGCTATATGCTGGGAGGCCCACTCTTTATGATCACAATGAAAATAGATAAAATGATCACTTTGGTATTTTTCTTAAAAAAAAAAAAAAAAAAATGTAATGTGGGTGAATGTATCCTATCTCACACTTGGTGTGCAGATTTCCCTGCTCTTCCTCTAAGCTGTTTAACTGGGATTATCCAGAGAGAAGGCATTACCCGAATAAAGCTGTCAAAAAGCTCAAACACTGAAAACACTTGTCTCATTTGTAAAGACTAAAACTAACTCTTCTGACCATGTTGTGTAGAGGTGGAGCTCTCCCCTCTGTCCCATCCCTTCACTGTGAGTACTGTGTGAAGGTGTGATCACAGCTCTGCTCCTGTTAAGTATCTGGGCTGCTTTTAGTCCCTGCTCTTAAATTCACACTTGCCTGAATCCCAGGAGGGAGAGGCTTTCAGGCCGGAAGGAGAAGACAGACTGACTAATGGAGGGCTCTTCTTCATTCAGAAAGGACGTTAACGTAAAGGGAAAAGCCAGGCCTGTCTTTTGTTACAGGGAGAGAATGAGTTGTTCTACTCAAGACTTCAGCGGGAGCAGCACAGTAAACAGACTTGTGATCTTGGTCCAAGTACAGGAAGTGTCAGGCTGTGAATGTGGGTGTGTGTGTGTGTGTGAGAATGTGTGTGTGTTCTGGCATCAGCTGTACTGCTGCGGTCAGTACCAGCTCTTTCTGGCCTTGCCTACAGAAATGGCATGGCACTACACTTTTCTGCCCACAGGCAAGTCTGAAAGTGCAGTGGCAGCAGCAATATAGTTGAACATGTTGTCAACACACAATTCATAGTTGAACATGTTGTCAACACACAATTCATTCATCACAAACCAAACAGAAAGCAAATATTTTCAGGTTTTGGCATGCTTTATGTGTATTAGCATCATGCTTAGGGCTGGGTATCGCTATCAAGTTGATTTGATTCCAATTCACAAGGTGCTGATTCGATTCGATTCGATTCGATATTGATTCATTTAGAGACAAAACTAACGTTGCAAATTGTAAAAAGATTAAACTAACCTGACTAATCTAAACTGATGTTATATTAAAAATATTCATGTTTACATTAAATTGAGAAGTAGTTACATTAATGCACATATATTTAACATGACCAACTCCAGAAGTCAACAGTGCAACAGCATGCATTAAAAGATCGATTTGAGGATTTTATGAATCGATATCAGATCTTTCAACTTAAGATTGATATGAATTGGAAAATTGATTTTTGAAACCCAGCCCTAATCGTGCTTGTAAAGCATTACAACCACAAACTATGTCTTGATGACACACTTCCACAGCAGTCCAGCTAAATGAGCTGTGGTGAAGTAAACCTGTAGGGTTAGGTATGTCACAGGACAAACCCACATCAATCAGAATGGACACAACCAATGACATCATATAACTATTTTTCTCTCAAAGCAGCTTGTGTTCAACTACTCGGTGTGTGAGTTTTATTTCTTTATGTTTTTTTTTTTTCTTTGAATATCGATTACAAAATATTTTACAGGCACAAACCTGTTATCATGTCACCTGATTCCTCGGTTACATACTATGGTTTGGTCTTGTGGTTATGAAAGACTGCAGAGACACACAGACCTCTGTAACTCAAATAAAAATCACTGTTTGCAATTACCCAGACGGTCGTGATAAGACCAATACTGAAAGATAAAAAACTCTTTCAATTCTAAAGACAAATCGTGTTATAACAGGTCATAAAGCCTTTACATGCGACAGTAATGGTTGTACATACATACACGCACATGGCACTCTCACACATGAGTGCATGCCCATATAGTTACATTCATGGTCTGTAACCCCTGCGGCGGGCTGTTATATAAGGTCCACAATGCAACGGACATCACTGTCCCACACCATGTTCAATCATTCACCCACTCACGTGGAACTGGTGCAAGTGGACCAGCACAACAGCACTGTGGGGAGTGGGGGGAAGGAAGAGATAAAAATAAAGATGCTAAAGCACTGAAGGCAGACACGCTCCAAGAGGTGAGCCAGATCAATAGTACGAGGCGACAGACATGAGCAGAGACAGCTGAGAAATTATATTTGTCTCCGATTGATTCAAGAGTTCTCCCAGACAAAAGAGGACTTGTATTTTAGGGCGCCGTGCCCTCCTCTTATTCTCAAAAAGAAAACTCAAAAGATGTAACAGACAGCCATTATTCGGCCAGCGTAGCCCCTCCCCTCTTCATCCTTCCTGTCCTGTCTCTTAAGTACCTGTGACACACAAAACAATTTTGCCTGTCATAATGCATTTTCATCCTCATTACAGAGACTGTTGTCCAGTGATCACAGAAAGTGTGCAGAAGGAGGGAGGAAGAGGGGGAGGGAGGGTTGGCAACCAGAAAGTGAAACAGAAGGAGAGAGAGAGAGCGGGAGAGCAAGAGAGAGATAACAAAACCTGAAGCATACTGCATTAAAACTCATGATAACACATTCAGATCTCAGTGTGATTTACATTGTATGAAGGCAAGAGATCAGTGGCAGCGGACAGCCGTGCACGTACAGCAAGTATAAACGCTGAAACGTCAGAATCCTGTGCTTTACCAGAGAGCAAAGATGGTGTTTGAAGCAACGGCAGGAAACATCTTCATTTAATGTTTGAGAAAAGGTCTCAACAACAGTAACACATCCAATTGTGATGCTTCATTCTGCCTTCAAGTCTTATCACTCATGATCCAACTGAACCGCTGTTGTGCGATATAAAAATAAACGAGGAAATTCATGTTTCGCCCGAGCAACTAGTCATGAGGGGGTCAAAGGCGGCGGCAGGCTGTATAACAGAATTGCAGCGCGGCGGAGGGGACGGTTGTGCCATTATCTCTGCTTTACACACTGAAAGACTGCCACTAAAAGGTCTAAAGGTTGAACAGGGCGGTTTTTACAGCACTTCCCTCAGGACAGCCTAATCAAGCCGAGGCAGATAAGGAAAATAATTACACTGCTTGTTAGTAACTACATTCATTGACAGACTTCTGGGGAGTTCCAGGCGTTGAAGTATCAGCCCATAAATATCTGCAATTCAAAAATATAGTGCTGCTGGGTGGTAAGTAAACTGCAAAACACTGTGTATGATTACAAGCACATGACATCTCATGTTTGGCCTGAGTATTTGTTGGCTTAAATGAAAAGGCTTTTATAATCCTGACAGGCTAGAGACAGAGCAGGCAGCCAGGTGTTGTGTAACAGACTGGTGTAACCGGTGCCGTTGGATGTCATTTTCCCAAAGTGATAAAAAAGCAAGAGGCGGAAGCAGATATTTATGCTAAATAAGAAAGTAAATGATGTGAGGGTGACATTTCTGCAGTGCCTCTGTACTAGATTAACTACACAGAGCCGCCTTTACTCCTGAATTCACATGGCTGTCAGATGATGAAAAAAAAAAGGCTTCCCATCTCTGTTGTTTGTAGTTGAAACATGCTGAGGGCTGAAGATTTCCTCTCATGAACCAGCATGAAGCGCATGCCTCCTCCATGTCCTGTCATGTGTTTTTGCTGCACCTGATGCTGGCTGTTGGTAAACTGACTTCGCTCTCAGCAGCACGGGCCTGTAGGTGGCCCTGATGCTGCCTCCCAGACAAAATCGTGATGCATGCTATGTTTATGATGACTTCAGCTCCAAGCACACACACACACACACACACACACACACACACACAAAAAACACAGACACAGACGACGAGTCTCATGGAGACAGCGTTGATCTGACCAGGTCCAAAACGAAAAACCTTTTCAAAGTGGGCCAGCCTGGACCAGGTCTATTCAGCATGTGAGGTTAGAGAAGCCATAAAATGTTTCCAATATCAAACAAACACCCAGCAACAGATCCAATTTGGCTGCCGTCGAAGCCAAAATCTAATCTAATTTGCATACTTTCTTGTCAACCCCCAACCCCAGATGAAAATATTGAACTGGGTGAACTAAAGTTGTCTTTGTGTTTGTGTTGTAGATTCAGAAACTCCTTTCACCACAACGTGCTCTCTTTCTCACGCTGCTCTCTCTGCTACAAATGTACACCCACCATTGTAATTCATTAGAAACACCACTCTGACCAATAAAAGGCTGAGGCATCGTGTTCTTGTAATAGAACAAGTGAAATCACGACTTAAAACCACATGAAATATGGATGTGATGGTGTATACGGACCAGTATTGTGTGGACATGTAGGCTATTTATATTTATTTAGCTAGTTTTCTGGATTTCAGTGGCACACTATGGATCTCACAACTGTCACAAGCTATGCTGTAGTCATCTCCTTATATTCGTATGATTTTACAATTTCAATGTAACTCACCAATTAGGTCTATAGTACCTAACTTAAGTCAACTAACATTGACACACTGTAAGCAAGTGTTTGCTGTACTGATATTTAAAAAGGGGGAATAAGAGCACAAAAAGAGCGGAAAAATTATTATTGTAAGATCCAGATGTAACTATAAGAACGAAGAACCCTGGTTGCTGGGGTGGGTGAAAAAGACTGAGGAGAGGTGGAGTAAAAAGTGGGTTACACTACAATTAGGATCACAGGAGGTTTAAATGTGAAGGTGAGGAATTATTTATGAGCCGCAGTCCATTTCTATTCTAAGTTGTGTCTAAGGCATGATAACTTACCAATGTGCTTATCTTGGGTTCTCCTGGGTATACATTGCTTTATCCACACCATTTGATGTGAATGTGAATTAAAACACAATGTCATAAGCGCAATATTTAACTCATTATATTTGTATATCTTGATATGAACTCGAACTGAAGCTCCCAACCAGTATCTACATGAGTTTATGCATTGCGCTGCTGCCACACGATTGGCTGATTAGATAATTGCATGAATGGGCAGGTGTACAAGCATTCCTAAAAAAGTGCTCAGAGAGCGAGTGTACATCCAGTAACAAGTGCGGGCCTGCTGCTGCTGTTGCACTTAGCAGCTACATGACATCTCCTCGTTTGCACAACAGGCATCTTCACTCAAACACACACACACACACGGAGAGGAGCTTTCCAGCAAGTCTTCAACAGGACAGGACAGGACAGGAAGCACCCCACCTATCATAGCAGGAGGCCAAGGAAGGAACGTCAGCGCCAGTAAACCTTACACCTTGAACGATAAGCCCAGAGAGGACAGCACAGTGGTTGTGCAGGGGGAATGACGCATGGGGGTCGCTGAGCTGTCTAGACAAATCAGACTGTTAACTGTGCAAGACCCAGGTGATCCAGCAATAGCAAGTAATTAAAAACACGTCTGACCCAAGAGTTTTACGTAATTCATAGAGAGCGCTGTGAAATTTACCTGATTTAAGTGCTTTTTCCGTTTAGATTAATGTGCAGCGATTGTGCTGGTGGTGCAGTGCTGCAGTTATACTGGTCTGAGAAATGCTCTTTGACTAATGACTTATGGAGAAAAGAGTAGGTATATCATACCAGGGTTTGAGTGGAGAGGCGCTGCAAATGAAATTAATCAATACAACTGAAATCTTGATATTAGATTTGGCCTGGCTCTTCTACAGGCATCAATCCATCAGTCTTGCACCCACTGCACCTTCCTGTTCAGCTACACAACAGAAAATTTTGCGCAGGCTGTGAAAAACTAGCCAGAAAATAAAAAAAAAATAAAAAAAATAAATGAAGATGAATTTTAAAAACGGCAAATGTAGTGTTGAGGTTAGTAGTTGAAATGAGCACATATTTTGTAATAGTTTCTAAATACATGACAAGAATGTGTTATTTTTAATCAATAACTTCATGCTCAATCCATTCAGATATTCTTTTGGCTCTTATCATATGGGGCAGTGAATGAAAAGGCAGGTGAGTAACTGCTGCTGAGGCTGCAAGCGGTAGCAGCATGCAGGTTGACACTTTGGTTTACAGTATCCTTTGTGAGACTTTTCAGACGGTGGAAAAGGTTTGTCAGCACAGGTCGCCTGAAACACATACCGGTCTGCTCTATATTATCCAGCTCAAAAATGAGAAGCTGATATGATATGATATGTGATATGTGATATCTAATGAGCTGACTTTCATCCTCTTATGTAGATGTTTGACTCAAAGATGTTTTATTGGATTGTGCAACAATACATGTTTTTAATACATACATGTGTTTTTTTTCTACCCTTGTTTTGGCCTTTCAAATCACGTGAACCTATTCTGTAGCCGGATAAAGCAAATGCTCCGTTACCTGCATATGGATAACAGATGCATTTATTCAAATTAATTTCTCATCGATCTATCTGTATGCCATTGATGTCCCTATGGACTGCTGCTTGGAGGATTCATACATGCTGTTATTTGGTGTGCTGCGAACGTTGGTTCTCTTGGGGGCAGAATCCATGGACACACGAGGGATTATTAGTTAGGTATACGGCTCTGTCAGCTCACAGCTCTGATGGAAAACATGCAGTCAGTGGAAAATTTTTCTGTATGGGTAAGACAAAAGCTTGTGAGCTGAAGAGCAAGTGTGCGGGTCAACGCAGCAGTGCAGTGATTTCTCACTCAGCCAACGACCAAACACCAAAAAACCACAATCAAAGTGATGCAAATGTTCAAGGAAACTATATTAAATGCAAAAAAAGGTTGGATTTTTTTGCAATACAATGTGGGTTTGGGAAATGTCCAAACAACCATCGATCTGCAAATTTTCACACCATACTACAGGAACATCAACAAATAAAGATACATAAAGAATCAGGACGCAAACTAAAAGAGAGATAGAAACAGAGTGAGGCAGAGGGTGTGAGACAAAGAGAAAGCTGTCTGACCTGACCCACTTCAAATCCTTTCTAGAGTGAAATCTATTCACTGTGAATAGATGGGCTGCCCAGACACAACCAACAGGAGGTGACTGAGACAGCTTCGGAGTTGTAGACAGAGAGACACTGCCTGAGTTTTGTTGTGTCACCTCAGCTTGTGAAGCATGACTGAGCACCTTTTAGCTCCTTCAGATTGGGCACCAAATCAAAGCTGGTCAGCCAAGGTCTCAAATTAACCTTCTGGCTCACCTGCCAAGGGCTTTGAGTTTTATTTTAGAACTTACTCACTCAGATAAAAGTTGCTTAGGCAAGTTAAAAAAAAAAAAAAGTGTAAAGGCCTCTGCTTTGTGAAGAGCTGCATTAACAGGCAGCCAATCAGCAGCCTGTTAGATAAAAGCTCAATCCAATACTGTGTTAGTCTATAGTTACCAAGTCTCATAACATTGCAGAAACTGACCACTGAGTTCAAATTACATAATCTAAAAAGATTTTACGGGTTAGAGAGATGTTCATATGCAAATCCGCCTTTCTTTAACGCTGAGCTCAATCATTTGACATCAGTAATGATCCTCTCTCTCAGGGCATCTGTTAAGCAGAATCTCTTCCCAATCTCTTGCTCTCTCTGTACAATCTCTCTGTTTTGCACTAGAAAAATCACAAATAATGTTGGTTAAATTTATCTGATCTAAAATTGCAACACCCAAAGCTTTGCGTTTTGACAGACGCCTCTGCCCTGTGAAGCCTCAAAGCACCCAGGAAGTGACAGCTCACTCTATTAAATGGACTTAAAATACTAACACCTTTTTTCCCCATCTAGACAGCTATATTCCATTCACATTAAGCCTCAATTAAAATAAATGTAGCGTGTGGCTCTGTGACTACTTGCAATGTGTTTTGAACAGTGAGCTAATGTTAAGATAATACTGGATTGTTTTTAGCTGAAAAAAGGAAAACTTGTGTATGTAGACTGCAGCTTGATTTGCCACAGACTTTTATACAACACTTACAGGATGAGACAGCTGCAGTCACCACCTCTCAGCAGCGTTACCTGAAGGCAACATCAGCAGCAGAGGGAGGACACAGAGGAGAGGACCGATAGTGAGCTTCACTCACATCAGGAATATAATCTTATTTATTGACATTTTATATTTGTGTCCAGAGAGATATTGAGTACATATGTATACTTCTGGTCTAAACGTTATTGTCGCTGCTGTAGAAACTATCTTTTAAAATTCTTTTCTTTTATTCTTTTTAAAAAAATAATCAGAATTAATATGCGTATCAATAAAGACCGTCGTAAGCCATGTTGTATTTATGAGTTACAATATATGCACAATATTATATAACTATTCCTGATGAGGCAACCTTCACTGTCTCACTGCTGCAACCTCAACATCAGCCTGCAGGACCTTAGGGAAAACCTGCACTAACACTAACACTCAGCATGTGACTGCTGTGCGGTCGGCTCGCCTAATGGTGGAGGAAGTCAAAGCAGCTGTACAGATGCATACACTTCATTATTATTTATAACAACAAGTCATACCATCATCATTGCAATATTGAACTCTGATACTACACACATTACAGATTTCCCCTCATATCGCGCTGGCCTCATACTGTAGGCGCCCCCCTGAATTTGATTGATTATGCGACAGACCCCGCCCAAGCCCAACCTCTGCCTCCCCTGCCCCACAGCAACAGCAACACTGGCATTAATCTCCCCCACACCAGCCCTGCAGAAAATGTAACACATAAAGATGAATTATGAGCTATACTGTAGGTATCTGCTGTATAAAACTTATACTAGCAACCCCAACAGCAAATACTTAAGATTTCATTAGTTAAAGGTAGGGTTGGAGATCCTGGAAAAACAGTTCTACAGTAGCAGGCCACATTTTGAAAAATACACACGTCAAAAGTCCAAGCCCCTTTCCTCAGACTTTTCTCTGAGAACAACTCCGAACAACTTTTTCATGTTGCGGCTTCAGGACACTTGGGTCAATACAGACGAGCAGTATGGAGGTATTTGGATGTTTCATAGTGTGTGTTTTGGACGATTCAAAAAGTGAGCACAATCCGCCGCCATTATATGAAAATCCATAACTCCAAAAGTTATCCAAACCCTTCCTTGGCATGACGGCGAGTAGAAAATTGGTGAATTATCGATTTTGGGTGAAGTATCCTTTTAAATTACTTGGTTGCAATCGGGGTGTGGAGAGGATTTCAAGCAATTCGGTAAACAAAGCCACAGAATAAGATCCACAACCCTACCTTTAAGCTGCACTTGTGAAAACAAGTTCTGGGAGCAAACTGATTTTTACTCCTGCCTTGCTACATGATAGGTGCTATACAGTAGGTATTGTCCCAGCCAAATGTAGTAAAGGGTAGTCTTAAATCTAATATATTTGTTTTTAAATCAGGTAGTATTAAAAGTTGTGGTGATCAGCAGCAGAAGTGCATACTCCCATAACTCTCCATTTACTACTGCTTCACATTGTGCTGGGTAAGCAGATACTATAAACCCACAGATATGAGCTATGTGGGCCAGACCGCCTTCATGGTCCAAGTAGAAAAAAAAAGAAAAAGAAAAGTGACTAGGTGTACTCTTCCTACTCAGTTTGATGTAAGCTCAGACATAAAATCCTCCTAAATTGCAGCAATCTCACAATATGTCCCTCCTCACCACCACTCGACTCAGCTGCTGCAGCGTTAGCTTGTGCTGAACATGTGCGTACAACATACAATGGCGCATTTATGGACCACACTGTCCGAAGCTCAGGGGCCACGTTTTAAACGTTTTCTAACCTCAAAGAATAAATACATTGTGTGTGTGTGCACTGTGAGGAGATTTTTTTTCTTCTCTTCCAGCTAAAGAAAAGCTTCTTCCCTCTGGTTTTTTCACAAGAGTTAATGAGAAGCTGTGTTGCTGCTTCTTGGATGCGGCCTCGCCATCTCCATTCCTGCACAGAGGCCATGGTGACCACACGTCTCTCTCCAGCTCGCTGCTCCCCCGCTCCCTACTACATAGTCTCACTGACAACAAAACAATACTGCTGCCACAACTCTTCACTCCCCTCTGTCCATGTTTTAAAAAACCAAACTGAAACTTATAACATTTGAACGCATTTCACCTTTTCCATCATCGCTGTTTGATCTGGTCATTGAGACCGGCTGAGAATATTGCAGTTGGACAATCTGATCATAAAAGCTGTATTTCCCCACCAAACAATAATAATAAAAAAACACACCAAAGGGGAAGTTAAGAACAAATACGAAGTGACGGACACTTTGCATCCCCCACTAGCAGCATGCCAGGTTTGGCACAACTACAGCAAGAACCCAGTTTACAGCAGAGAGAGTACAATACTGGCTTTGTCCCCCAACTCACACAGACATCTCTCTAAGGTCTTGAACGAGTGATGAAATCTATCGAAGAGAAGAAGAGATGGAAAACTTGTCACTCGGTACAATGCAATCTTTATGTGTACTTTGGCCTCGCGTCAGTTCAATCTAAACTTTAATTTCACATATTACAAACCACGATAAAAGGGCCAGGAAAGATTACAATGGCTGTGATGTAATCGGTTCTTAAATGCGGTCTGACACAATGTAAAAGCCGTATTAAGAATTTAAATGTTGTGACCTTGTTTTTAGTCTTGCACAAGTCACAGACAAGCGTTTAAACTAGCTACAGCAGTTAACTATTGACAGGAAGGATCATGTGACCAGAGTATGAATGGAGGGAGGCTATCTATTGTGCAATTCACACCCACTCTGTGCATGTATGAGAGCATGCGTGTGTGCGTGCTTGTGTATGGTCAAGGTGGGGAAAATACTTACATTTGAAAAACAAGACATGACTGAAATTAGGAGCTTTTTCTTTAACTGCTATCAAGAAAAGAAAAAAAAAAAAAGCAAAACAACATACAGTTCAGGTCTGTTTATGTTTTCATACTTTCATTATACCGTCATCAAAAGAATTCCTGAAACAGATGTTGCTGCCATACTCATGTTGTTGTTATTCTAACTATGTCAACGCAAACTACAGCAGTAGGATTGACTCCAACAGCCACCGCACTGAACCGAGGTGGAACAATGAGTCATTTGATCAAGTAGCTGATCGCCAAAATATTCAGTAATTGTCAACAACAACTAGGCCTTTTTCAAGCAAAAGGAGCAACAGCAGATTGAAAAGAATTTGTCATGGCTAGGTGCATTAGTAGGTGTGTAAAGTGTACTGTACAGGTTGGAAAAAATTAATGATTCATCTGATTGCTACTGTAAAATAATACTGTGTAGTTCTAGTTTTATTCACAGGAGTGAACAAGCATGTACTTAGGTGACATCGACTGTACAGTACAACAACTGAGTATAAAAATATGCCGGCGCTGTTAACAACCCCAGGCATGTCAAGCTCCGCAACTCTGCTTTATGAAAAACACATTAGCTGTGTAAAAGAAGGGGAGGTGGGGGGGGGCTAAACATAGCTGTAGTAGGCATTTTGCAACCTAGCGCTAGAAGCTAGAAGCTAGGCCAACTGTGGAGTGAGTGAGGAGAGTAAAGGCTTAATTATTGGCTGACGAGATAAGCAAGGTGCTGCTGTGCCTTATGTGGCTTACGGACAGTAAGAGCTAGTGGGGTGGGGCCACTGACATTTGCCCTGGAGGAGGCGACGTCCACTTTTAAATCCTGCTCCCATCAAAGTCTCTTTGTGTGAGGTTGTGTGTGTCACAGAAGTTGAACTACAACACCACAACTTAACACGTTCAAAATGCAGCTGACAACAAAAACTTTCAGTCATAATGGGAACAGAGTTTTAAATTAACCAGGCTTGTCTTTTCATATCACAGTGGCTGTGATTTAGGATCATTGTGTTGTAGCTAATTAAGCACAGCTCAAGGGGAGGAAATATGAAATAAAAGGAGTATATCACTTTATATACTGAGATTTATATGGACATACACAGTCACATATGGTACAAATGTAGGTTTTTGCTCTATTGTCCATTATACACTCTCGACAAGACTTAAAGCGTGAGGGTCCCGCCCTGACTGTCTTAAAAGGCCGATGGGCATCCACCGACACCTCCTCTTTGGAAACTGGTGAGGTAACGTGACTCTACCTGAGCAGGTTTATTACTAAACCCTGGCAGTGAGTCAACTGGAGGTTGACAGGGCGACCTACTACTTACTGGCACACAGGACAGCCAGTACCAGGTAGTAGGTGTCCTCCTCCATACTATAAGAGTCATTTAGCTGACACTGAATAATAACTTGGAGCTCTTACTGCTGCTACCCCTGACCTCTGACCTCACAAGAGTATAGGTCAACCAGAAGAAAGTGTTTTATTTTTTAAGAAAAGGATTAATAACAACAGAGATTATTGCAGATTAGGTGTGTGTGGGTGTAGGAGCATCACTACTGCCTCATTTGGTGGGAGGTACTGGACTGTGTGCCATCACATACCACCTCAGTGTTGCATACAAGCCAACATGTGACATCCCAGTCTTTCACCTCATTGTGATTTAGCTTTGATTTACACCTCTGTTATTCTTTATGGTTATTTTAGATCAAGTTTAGTATTATATGTCACCTTTGAGAGACGTGTAGGGGTAATGAGACACTTCTTCTTTTGTATAGTTAGTTATCTAATAGAATAACACATCAGACCTATTAAATCAGGGCTCTGGACTAACTAACTAACTTTTTTTTTATTTAGTAGGGGCACAGTGGCCCCTAACTTAAAATATTAGGAAAGCATGCAGAAAATCTAGGGGCGCACACTGTAAATCGACTTGCAAAACAAATATTCACATTCCCTTTTCGTTCATGATCCTCACACACATTAACCTGACACCAGATTTCAGATTACTTGAGTCGCCTCTGATAAAATAAAATAAAATCAAAACAGCAAATTTACTGGTTGCACATGTGCAAGCAGATGAAAAATTGACTTGCACTGTCTCAAATTTTAGGGGCAGTCTAGAGCACTGTTAAATCCAACAATTAAACAAAGCTACAACAGCTGCTTCCGTAGCCACATTTGTTTTGCTTTTTTTTAATATAAATATTGACCAAGGTCGGGGCCACCACCACAGGTTTAGTTTCTTCTGGCTGAAGTTGTTGTAACAGCTAACGTTAGCTAGCGGCTAGCTCGTTTGTTGAGCTAGCTATCGGACCGGCTTCACACACACACTTAGGCTACTACACACACGCACACTTACACGCACACACAGCTGTTAATGACAATGAGTAAATTCAATAATCATTTGCCAACCTCTATTTTGTCGACATTCCTGGCACAGCCGACGACCCTCATGCCTTGCTGGACCAGCGCCCGGGCTGTAGCCGCTCCGATCCCCACCGAGGCTCCGGTCACCAGGGCAACTCTGCCTTTCCACCGCTCCATCTCCCCCGGCTCTTGTGCACTGCGAGGCGGCGTCCGTCCGTCGGTCCGTCCGTCCGCCTGGTCCACCCGCTCAGTTCAAACTGTCACGGCTTCTGCAGCAGTGTTGTCGTGTGCGATATATTCAAATTGGTGGGATGATATGATGATGATGATGCTGCAGCGGCGGCGGCTGTAGAATTAAAAAGAAACCCTCCTGTCTCAATCAGCGCAGCAGCAGCAGCAGCAGCATCCAGGGCAGCAGCGACCAGCAGTGTGCGTGAGCTGAGCTCGTCGGATCCATGCGCTCCTCTGGATGAAATATGAAAAGCCCCGGAGCGTGTAAATGTTTGGTTCACTTCACCTCCCACTCTCATTTTGAGCCCTCGGGCTTGGAGAGGTTATCTACCGCCGCCTATTGGAGAATACTATAATAGCATATAAATTACTTTGCATGTTTCCTTCACGTGTTCTCCATAATGAAAGCTTTTTACTCAGGAAATTAGATATTTTGTACTTAACTGTCTGTGACCAAAACGTATTAAAACACTAAGCGATTACTTTAACGCATGCTATAACATTAGTATATCAAAGTATGTGATAACATATACATTACTCTGCATGTTTCCTTCATGTGTTCTTCATAATTAAAGGGTTTAGTCAGGAAATTAGATATTCTGTACTAAACTGTGCTAAAACGTATTAAAATATGAATCGATTACATTAATGCATGATATTATGCCATTACTTTTAAAGTAGAATATCAAAGTATATAAATTACTCTGCATGTTTCCTTCACGTGTTGGCATAATGGAAGGTTTTAGTCAGGAAATTAGATATTCTGTACTAAAACATAAAGCCATTACATTTATGCATGCTATAAGGCCATTACTTTTAAAGTGGTATGTGTTTATTTTCCACCTTTCAGGTTGGAGAAAGTGGCTGGCTTTTACGGAAAGTGCTGACATTTCCAATGCAAACTGTAAACAACATCTCCATTGTTGTACCAATTACAAGATAATGTGAAAAGTTGATAATTTTTTCCCTCGATTGTTTTGCTTTTACCGTAAATGCACTCAGATGTACAGATGGTGAAACAGGGCAACAGATGACAGTTCATGTTCATTTTGATTGCTCTTCATTGCTACCATTACTACTACTATTACTTCTTTTTTTTTAAAACTAAAACTCATCCCAGACTGTGATATACCTAGGTATCAATTCAATTTTTTGAATTGATACCTCAGTGTGGAGACGTTTACTGAATGCTGCTCCAAACTCAGAGTAAGAATAAAAGTATTTGTCCATCTTATATCTTCACAATATATATATATAAAACTCTTAAGGTCAAGAAAAAAAACAAATGTATAATGCATACTAATAAATATTCTTTATTTAGTAAATTTTGCACATTGCGCTCTTCAACATCACACCCAAATCCTTATTACAAATGGATGTTTATTCTCTGTAAAATCTTTATATTTAGAATTTCTGTACACATTTAATGGTACAACTTTACAACTACACTGAAGTGTCACCAAAGAGAAACAAAATAGAAAACAGAAAAACAAAAAACAAAAACATAAAATAAGACTCCTAAAATTTATCCCTAATGTCACAGCTTGCAAAGCTTGATTACTGATTCCACTGTGCTTACCCAACAACCCTACAGAAGACCAACAAATAGCTAGGCTTGGTCAAAGAGAACAATTACAGGTGAGAAAGTGGCCAAGAAATGAGACAGGAAGGTGTTGGTATACAAGTGCAAAAGAGAGAGAGAGAGAGAGAGAGAGAGAGAGAGAGAGATGACCAACAGAAAGTAAGAATTACA
Source organism: Trachurus trachurus (assembly GCF_905171665.1). Taxonomy (NCBI): domain Eukaryota; kingdom Metazoa; phylum Chordata; class Actinopteri; order Carangiformes; family Carangidae; genus Trachurus; species Trachurus trachurus. The sequence goes on along the minus strand of NC_139903.1, from coordinate 10,523,679 downwards.
TTTACTTTAAGGGAGTAATGACTGAACAAGACACCAAATTTAAGTCAGAATTTCATCTGTTCTATTCATGTTGCAGCAGTGGTCATGAGTGTTTTTTTTTTCCCCAGGGGAAGATTTCATTAGTGCAGTTAGTTGACACTGGTGGTGGCAAACCACTTTCCACAGACTGGCTTCCTCTGCTCAGTGGCACGGCAGTAGTTGGTGAACTTTTCTTTCAGGAGCTGCCGATACTGGTGGCGGTTGTTGTAGAAGGATTTGTTTCTTTCTTGAAATGACTTTATTTCATCTTGTGTCAGGCCGCTCTCTTCATCCGAACACACCTCTGAATCATCCTGTAGGAAAACGACAGGAGCACGGGAGGTTACCGGAGTGCAAAGATTAACAGCACACTGACTACGGTCTATTTCTCATCATATTAAAATGACATTTCTTACTAACCAGAAGTCCCGCGAGACTTATGTTGGCATCTGAAGGCCCAGGGGGGTCGCTCAGGCTCTTTTGATGTGCCGCCCATGGTAACCGTAGTGCAATGTTGGCAAAAGTGTCACCACATAAGGAGGAAAGGATTTCTTTGGTTCGGCAAATGTGCGCTGGTGGTGGACCGTGGCCTGTTGTGTTCCCCACTGACATACAACCTTCACCCTTTTGTGCCTGCAGAAATACGCATTCTATAATTGGTACACAGCACATCTTTGAATGGTCTGGTGAGAAATATCAAGCTTGTTCTCTCACCTGATCGTTGCATAAACCTTTGCCCTTCCTTTTCTTCTTTTTATTCTTCCACTGAGTGTTTCCCTCGGTATGTTGCCAGCAGTCCACGCAACTGTCTGTTGCATCCTCCTCCTTCTCTCCGGCACAGTGATTGGCATTTGGGTCATCGCCTTCAAAAAGGGTCAACAGAAAACCGACAGTGACTACACTGTGGTGCATGTTTGAAAAATACCCAGAAATAGTTTCAGAGTCATAAGCATCTGAAAGCCACTCGAGTCTGACCTGCTACATCATGGTTGCAGATTCCCTCGGAGCAGGCGACTTCGGAGCCTTCTCTTGATCCCATCTCGCTGCCCTCCATGCTTGAGGAGTAGCCACAGTCACTGCCATTGCTGTGTGGCGACAAGTCTGGAGGAGTATTGACAAACATGGATCATTGTTTGTCCTTAAAATTATCTTGCTCATACTCTAAAACCCCCATGCATATAAAGGTTTAGCAGCTTGTGGAGATTTCCATGTGCAGTCGTTACCTTGTTTGTTGCTGTCTGAGCAGCTACAGGAAGTGCTTCCATTAGTGGCGATGCCCTCCTCGCTGCCGGCCTCCTCGTCGTTGCTAACACAGGCCTTGCAACTGCCGTCCACAGACTCAAGAGAGCCCTGCAAAAGACCAAACAGGACATACAGAAACACTGGTTAAACAGACATCTAACTTGAAAGACGCGCTGACATCTTACATAATGATCGTGTTGATCTTTGCGTTAGTGGGAGATTACCTCATCCAGGTTTTTGTCCTTGTCCTCTGCCTCCTGTTCAGTGATGTCACAGCTGCACTTGTTTTTGCGTCGATTTTTTCGCTTCTGCCGCTTTTTCTGTTGCTTCAGCTCTTTGGCCCGCTCCTCCTCCGACAGCTCCTCTACAAACTGCTCCAAGCGACTGATCCCCTGCATTTTCTCCACTGCCATCTAGGGGCAGGATAACAGATATCATTATCACACAACCTTACCACACTCGCCATCTGATAATCATTTTGGTATTACACCACACACAGGCTTAGAAGTTGTATACCTCAAAGCTTTTTCGTAGTGCATCAATTCCCAAATGGAACAATATCTGCCAGGTTTGCTCCTCTGCCCGTAGTTTCTGCCAAATCCTGTGCAGCCGCTCGTAGAGGTGAATACCCAAACAAGTGAGGACTTCCTCTTGTGCAATGTCAATGGTCTTGGCATGTCTCTCTCTGCGTCTTATAAAAAAAGTACATAATTAACATATGCATACAATTAAAAAAAGCATCAAAGAGCAATAGAAATAGAAATAGAACAGCAATCACTGTTAAACCTTTACTTACTCGTAGCCTCCTGCAAACTCAGGCTCTGCACGGCCAAGAAGGTGAGCGATGAAGTCCGTTTCACAGCACACATGGATGTGGCGCTCGTGGGGGCAACAGCACAGCCCTTCGTACAAGGAGGCACAGTAGCCCTTCTCTTTAGTGCAGTCCAACTCCCCCACCAGGATGTTGTACGCCCGCAGCACTTTACCCTTGCAGTCGGTGCAAAACCTGAAGACAACAACATAACAAGCAATTATTCCACTTCTGGAAGAAAGAAAAAAATTCTGATAAATGTTGGGGGGGGGGAAAAAGAAATAAAAGGCTATGACAGTCACAGTTACCTGTGTTTACGCAAGTACGTCTCCAGCGTCTCTAGGAGACAGGCACTATCAATGAGGACCACCTCATCCCTGCACTCCTGAGACATCAGCTCCCATACATCCATCCAGCTTCCCCTGTCAGTAAAAATACAATTATTACAGACAACCCATATTACTGTGATGACTGTTCTTTTATGGCAGAATTTTTGTGTAACATTTAGCAGACACAAAACAGCATGAGCACTCATTACAAGTGGTGTTTCTGGCCACTTGGCACGTATCAAGTAAAAAGTTATCAACTGTCCAGGAAAACAAAGAAACAAACAAAACAACAAATTGCACAAAGTGATGACTCAGACTCTGAAAACTGGCATTCTGGATCCTGAAGACAGAGCTGAGCCATCTTTCCAAACTAGTGCCACCCTCTAGGGGGGACACAAGCTGTTCAAAGCAACATAAGATGCTACATATGCTGTCTTTCAGTGCAATTTGTAAGAGACTAATACTCTGTACCTCATCACTACTGTATGATTTCATAGAAGACAAGTTAAAGACACTGGCCCTGTTTGCTGGCAATAGTTACCACTTTCACCTCTCAAATACAGACCTTCATGCCATTATGAAAAAACACAACACCACACAAGGAAACAGATGGAACGAGGCGCAATACTCACCCCAAAGGTTTAGGCTTGTGTGTGTCTAAGGAGTGTAACTGGCACCGCTTGTTCTTTTTACTTTTAGGGATGGCATCAATCATGTCATTCAACTTTGGCCTGTAAAGAAAAAAATGTAGCACAATAATTACTGTATTTGTTACTGACCATCATGTCAGTGCCAAGATACTGTACCAGGGCACCATAAAGTACCATATCATATTTAACGCATAGTCTGAGATTCATGTATTTAATCATTCTTGCCATGGTCTCATAGGAATTAAAATTCATTAACATGCATTTGAAGTCTGCTTAAGAGGAGAGCAGAGTGTAGAGGTGTTTCATTTGGTACAGCATTATCCTGATAGATTACTTAAACAAGACCAGAAAACATTTGTTGCTGATATTACAATTTTAGTTTTGGTTTCAAACTAAGATATATTAATATTCATTAAAGCAGTTTTTTGTCTGACCTTTTCCAATACATAAATTTTATCCTTTTTGTAGTAAAAAAAAAAAAAAAAAAAAAAAAAGAACATTTTAGAAATCATACCCATGGATGTAGAAGAGGGTGTAAAGCTTCTTTACATCTGCTAGACAGGCCTTGGTGACAGAGAGCATGCCCGTGGGTTTCACGCTGAGGGGCTCCAAGGCTGGGTTGCCCGATTCAACCAAATGTGAGAGGAGGCGCTCCACACTTCGTCTGCAGCCCACGCATGGAACCAGTTGAAATAATGCACTGTACACCTCTCTGGACGCCACCATTAGAGCAATATTCAAGTCCTGTTGCTTCAACTTGGAGTGATTCTAGAAACCAAGGGATCAAATCTGTCACTACTTTTTCGACAAGTCACATGAAAACCAACCACAATTTTTTCGGCATGCATAGAGTAGCAAAGAAAAGGCCTCCATACATTTGATTAGATACCAGTTTTCACAAAATTTTAATTTTCTCACCTGAGAAAATTGTTTCCAATGAGAAGTGTTTATTTCTTGGCTGTCAACATCCATGACAATGTCAGAAAATTCCATCACCATCTGACAAGATGAGAAAACACAGTTAACATTTATCAGTGTACTATGTAACTATACTAACATGTCTTGTCAACTTTTAAAAGTATATATATATATTTTTTTAGATGCATGAGTAGCAGATGTCACTAATCAAGTCAGGACTGTCAGGATCATTTGTATAATCACCATTAAACATTCCTGACACTTGGTGATTGGGAAGTAGCCAGTATTTAACTGAGGCATGGGGCAATAGCAGTCCAGTACACTATGGAGTAAGACTGTAATGTAATACTGCATCTGCAGTACTGTATTATATCAATAAAAATAACAAGCTGTTTGGATGCCTAATGCCAGATTGTGTAAAGTTCCATCACGCAAGCGTTTATACTGTTAGCTTCTTTTATTAGGCTGTATAATTGATTGTGCACCAACTTTTGCAAAAGTGACTGAATGTTATTTTTTTCTTCCTTGAAACAGGGTGGCACTTCAGGGAACTGATGGACTCCTAATATCTCATGCTCATGGTAGAGTCTATGATCTTAGCAGACATGCTCTTTGTGGTCATTAATATTGAAAAGCCTTGCTTACCGTGAGAGTATCGTCGATGTACAGGGGAATCTGTCTGGTGAGAAATGGGTAGTCATCTTCCCCTTCCCTGCAGATTGCCACCAGACGTGCCATGACTTTCTTCCAGTCGGTGCAGCTCGCCTGCAGGTGACACAAACAAGAGACCCACTGACCATTATCTGACAGCAGCACAGGCCAACTTACACCAGAGCTAACGCTAATCGATTGCAGGTCACTGCAGGGGCTAGCTAAAACATCACCTTGTCACTGCTGTGAAGCCTTTTGCTCACACCTACCTGGCACTAAAACGCTAAACAATTATTGCCATGTGTTAAAAGCTGACAGCAGCTGCTTTAACGTCACTGACACTGCAGCAGTACATACAGTTCTGCCTTGACCCAGATTTAACTAAGCTAAGTTAGCAGAACAACCTGGGAAGCGACGGCTAGGGTGGAAGGGGAGGGAGGGATATTGTCTTAAATATGTTGTTTAAAAACATATATAAACACGTTTTATTTAAAAGTCACCAGATTTTGAGAAAAAGTCTTCACGACTGTGTCTTTGTGTAAAATTAAAAAAAAAAAAAAAAAAAAAAACTGCAACCGGCGGCTAGCCAGTTAGCTCACTAGCTACTTCCAGCTGCTAACTTACTGCGGGTTTTAGAAATTGAGGAAGCCGGTCGGTGTTATTTTGTGCACACAATTAAGTTTCAAATACCGTAACAAATAAATATACATGCATATTAGTGATAATATAGTTTGTCTGAGCCCTGTCGATGCCAGCAGACTTGGCTATCTTATTGGTTAGCATAGCAAAGCAAAGCTATCCCTACAGGAGCTAACGTTAGCCAGCCAGCCAGCCTGGATACGGCTAATATAAAGTTAAAGTAGGTGACTGGCCACTTAGCGACAGCCGCTCTCACCAGCGTCTGTAACTAACTACTGTTTACGACGGGGGAAAAAACGCACGCTGTCACTTTGTCACGATGCAGTCGCACACAACTAACTTTAAGTCAGTGCTCGTACTTACGTGTGTTTCTGAAAAGTTCCCCTTAAAAATAAACAAGTGCGACAGTAGTGAGTGGAGCTGCTACGGTGGCGGAATCTTCATGAGTGTTTTCACCTTTGCCCTGTGACGTAGTCGTGACGTGTTAACGCGCGCGGCCTCGAGGGGGCGCGTGACTGATTCAGAATTTACAAAAGTTACTTCATTGATCCCCGGTGGGAAATAGCCTAAATAAATAAAATGTTATTACTAAAATAAATCAGAATATGAACAGAATAAAATAAGATAAAACAGAAGGGACGTTTTTTCTTTGTTACAAACTCCTGGATAGCAAGAGAAATCCACACAAATTGACATAGATACATAAAATAGTATTACTAAAATAAAAGCAGAATAAGAACAGAGTAAAATAAGATAACACAACATAGAATACGAATAAACAAAGAGCCTCCGACGTAGTAGCTGGCCTCTAGGGGGCGCGCGACTATTCTTCTTCTTCTTAGTTTAGTTTAGTTTAAGTTCAAGTTTATTTGTATCAGGGACAAAATGTACAAAATATCATTAGTCTCGAAATGCATTGTACGGGATTTTGCTTACGAGCTACTTTTATCCGTGGTCCCTGGGCAGGTGAATTCTTCTTGTTCTTGTTCTTGTTCTTGTTCTTGTTCTTGTTGTTGTTCTTCTTCTTTTGTTCTGAGTCCGATTATTACCAAAGACGGTTTATAAACCAAGACTCCCCCACGAGGAGTGCAGCTTCCTGGACTCGTGGGCTTCTGCACGGCCACGCCTGTTTAGAGAAAGGTCGAGCCGCAGCTGGAGGCGCTCTCACCCTCCAACCCACGCCCCCCTCCAAACCACACCACCTCCAAAACACGCCCACTAACGCTAACCCTATCGCTGCGTGGTTTGGACGTGGCGTGGTTTGGAGGGGGCGTGTTTACGAGCGACTTGGGGTGTCGTGGGTGGCTGCAGCTAGAGTGCCTATAGAGATTTGCCTAGTATATCTCTCTATAGGCACTCTATCTGCAGCTAGATTAGCCCTAACCAATCATAACGAACAGGGGCGTGGTTTGGACGTGGCCTGGTTTGGAGGGTAAGGGTGGGGGGGGGGGGGGGGGGGGGGGGGAGTTTCGAGTGAGTGGCTGCAGCTAGAGTGCCTATAGATATATATAGTCAGATATGCCTATCTCTCTATAGGCTCTCCAGCTGCAGCTAGATTCCCTTTTTAGGCATACTCGCTGCAGAATGGGGGGGGGGGGGGGGGGAGTCAAGGTCAAGTCCTGCCTAGAAAGCATAAGCTAGAGAGTAACGACACCACCATTGACTCCCGTGTTAAGGGTTTTGCGCCCCGAGTGGCAGGATATGGGTGTTGCAAAAGCGCCCAGAAAACTCATTCACTCCAATGCATGTGTTTTTAGGTGTCAGGGTCAACATGTGAAACATTAATGTAGACAACAGTTGTTGTTTTTTTTACTAGCCTATGTGTTAATATTCATCTGTAAAGGATCCACGATGATGCTATTAACGTGGGTGATCTATAAATGTCATATCATATATCATTGAAAATACCACACTTGCTCATTCACCAACAATGCAGAGATGTCAGTTCTTGGGCGCTTATGCAACACCCACGTTCCGCCATAGGCGCTTCCACTGAACCAACGTGTCCTTACTCTCTTCTCCAGTGCTCTAGTCAAAGACGGTTTTATGTTTGCTCTAGTCCTGCCCACTTTCCACCAGAGTCAGCCCCGCCCACCAGAGTCAGTCCTGCCCAGTTTCCACCAGTCAGCCCCGCCGATTTTTTTTTTTTTTTTTTTTTTTTTTTACTTTATTGCAAACAAATGAATTTAGAAGCAAATCGAGCAATAATCCCTTTTTTTGTGAAAATACTTTTAATGATTAAAAACAAACAAACAAGAAAACAAGGGTTAAACACAAACAACTTATAAGTTTGTGTCCTTGTTTTTTTCCACAAGACCTTCCTGCAGCTACAATGGCCGACCAGGGCGCCGCCCATAGACCGTATATAAAGGAGGCGCCGCCATACAGCCAAAGACGGTTGGTCTATGCTCTTTATATAATACATGCTGATACAGCCAATCCATACCGGAAGTCTCAAGCGGAAGTTAAAACACCGCTCCGAGCTAAAACAAAATAAAAGCATGTACGTTTACGTAATAATTCTATGGTTTTTTTTAACATGTTTGACTGGTTAATTAACTCTGCAGTTTATAGGCTACTGTAAAACTCAGAAGATAGAAGCCTACAAGTTGTAGATCATGGATAGGCTATAACTTAAATATCAACGTTATAAACACACACACACACACACACACACACACACACACACACACACACACACACACACACACACACACACACACACACACACACACACACAGTTTGTAACCGCAGTTGGGTCCCTCGTTGTTTTGTTTTTTTCTTGGGTTTTTTTTTATTTACTATAGCCTATGTAAACACACTAGGACAGATGGACGAAGAGATCTCGTACACAAATAAGCCTAAAAATATTTATCCAAAAAGAATAACTTAATATTCGTATCATCATCAATAGCCAGAAAAAAAAGCCCCTGTCCTCTCCCCGATGGATATCTACTACTTCTACCTAGCAGGTTATGATCTTGGATCTTTTCTATCAATGGGCCGGCCTGCACCGAGTAGGGGCGGCGCTGACTCTGGTGCAGCTCCACCTCTGTGGTTTCGCAGCTGGCGGCGACGGTTGGCCACGCCCATTTAGGAGACAGGAAGTGTCCATTTCCATCATGGCAAAAGCCTCTCATGGGCCATCTTGGTAAATAGAGTATCTTTGGAATTACTTCATTGATCCCCGGAGGGAAATTTTTCTTAGTGAGATAAATAAAATGTTATTAGGTTACTAAAATAAATCAGAATATGATCAGAATAAAATAAGATAATAATAAGAATAAATAAACAATATAATACTATAATTCACATAGCCTACATGTACTTGGCGTTTTTATTTATTTATCATTTTAGTATATATATATATTTTTGGGGGGCTTTTCATGCCTTTATTTGATAGGACAGTTGAGAGAGACAGGAAATGGGGGGCTGAGAGGGGGGGGAATGACACGAAGGATAGGGCCTCTCGATGCGGGATTCGAACCGGGGTCGCCTGCAGTGAGGACTACATGGGGCGGGTGCTCTACCAACTGAGCTAAAGAACGCCATGTACTTGGCGTTTTTGATTTCAGCTTTTATGTTTAGCTGAGTTCTTGGTACAACTAACTTCTATCGAGATTTGAGTAGAAAAAATGTTTACCGGTAGTTTAGTTTAGTTTATTAATTTAATAAGGGACAGTGTGCAATTACATTAATCATTTGCAGGAAAAACATGAAAAGATGGTTGCACCAGATTTAGCTCACATCTAATTTCCATCTGTAGTCCCTACACATAACATAAAAATGATAAAATACACAGAATACACAGACCACAAGCTACTATACGAAGGTGAGGCACAATTAGACAATAGACAGCACTTAGACAATATCGAAACCTGTATGAGGTAGGCAAGGTGCAAAGTGCTCATAGCAGCAACATGTTGTTTGTTATATTATGTGTGGTGGGCAAAGTGCAAAGTGCTCATAGCAGCATGATTATTCATAGTAATGATAATAATAAATAAATATGGTAATAGTGAAAATAAAACATAACAGTTGCAACAGTGGCAGACATACCAACGATGGTACAAAAAAAAAAAAAAAAGACCAGCTATGGTTATGTGACAGATGTATCTGTGGGACAGCCTGACAGCCTGACAGCACCATCTAGTGTTGGCAACTTTGATGAAAAAAGCCATTTCTTTGTGGCAAGACAGAAACTGCAATAGTTTTTGTTGATCTTCAGGTCATTAGGGAGACTGTTCCTTTCACCAATGGCCTTAACAGAGAAAGCTGATTTGCCAAAGGTTGATTTTCAAATTGGAATTTTACAGTCTCCACTCGTCGCAGATCTTAAAGCTCTTGTTTTTTGTTCTGAGCAAGGAAGGACACATTTTTTCAGTGGAAGAGGAGCTGTATTATTAATTATTTTATGAACAAGGCAGATGTTAGATAGTTTGTACAGACATTATCAAAACTTAGTAGGTTATGTTTGGCAAGCATGTTACAGTGATGGTGCTGTCTTGGTCAATGCTTGCCCATAAAGAGACCTGATTGGATTTAGCGTAGTGTGGTTGGCCTGAGACCAGCATGGCATACAGCATCTCAAGTAGGGAAGTATCATGGCATTGAAGTGCATTTTAGCAGCACAGGATGTTAAGGAGTTCCCGATGTGACGGAAATTCATGAGGTTTAAATTCAAGGCATTTTTTTGATGTGTTTTTTAAAGTTCAGATTAGAGTCAAGCAAAGTGCTGATGATGGTATTTGGGTGATGAGTAGAAAGGTGCCTGTTCTGTTAGTTTGGTAGATAGAAAAACACAAATGCAACACTTAAAGCAGAAGTAAGTGATATATTTGTGTTAATATAAGTCTTAAATAGTTATATCTTCCGACAGCAATCACTTACATAGAGTGTTTGGACCGAAACACGGGTCTGTCAGTCACTCTGCTCTGCTCTGAGCCGAGGAGAAAACATTTATCGTATCCTACAGTTTTTATCCAATGAGGAGAGAGAACGGCATGCAGGGCTGTGTGTGCAGCCAAGGGACGCCGTGAATGTGGTGACGTAGGGACGAGGACTGTTATGGTGCGTTCAAGGAAACTCGTATTTTTCCGACCTGTGAAGTCGTACCAGTTCGATCTGGTACGAGTTCACCGGTCGGAAGTTACGAGTGGCCGTTATAGTGACTTTCACAGGTAAAACAGGTCGGAAAAACACGAGTGGGTTGCCTGGAACGCTACAAAGTCGTAAGTTGTGACTTGAAGCTGTAATTTACGATTTCAAAAGCCTGCCTGGAACGCAGCATTAGCGAAAACGACCGGACCACTTACTTCTGCTTTAACAAAGTATGATTTAAAATCCATATTTATTCAGATTAATCATAACATGAAATTCATTTAAATAAACATTATGTACAATATCTTCAGCATTTCAAGTAACATTTTCTCAAAACATCTGAATTTACAAAAACAAAAGACCAAATCCATACACTTTCAGAGATGTAATTTCACCAGAATTTCACTGTAATTCCACAGACATGTAAAACATATACTGCACAGCAATTCGTGAACATGTACAACAGCAAAATACACACTGATGATGAAGAGCCACAGCTAATTGTGTCCACGAGTGAGTTGGTCAGTCCTGTCATGACATTGGCAAGTAAGAAAAACAACAACTGATTCCTGCTGATAGCTTCGACCAGGCAGAATTTTTCAGTTTCATCCGTTTCTCTGTCAGAAGCCGAGTCTGATTGTTTTTTATGCAAACGCCACGTTGAGGGCACATAGCGACAGCCTGACGTTCTTTTGGAAAACAGTACAATTATATCAACAATACCAATACTGGAAGCAAAAAGCAAAGACTGAGCAACAGTCCAGATGCAGTAAGGTAGGTTAGATAAGCGGCGAGACACAGGCTCCACTAGTGTCTGACATACATACAGAGCAGCAAACAGCGCAGAACTAACAAAGAAAAGGTTAAAAACTACTATCACCCACTCCTTTACAAGAGACCTTGGCTTCATCACATAAAGTCCAACTTGAACCCCAGCCAGGTAGATGGCTAAATAACCGGCTACAGAGAATATACCCTCTTTGTTTGCATACAGAAAGCCCTTTTCTCTTTCATTGTTGTGGATGATGAACTCCTTCAGCCCAGATTTCTCCAGAGTGAACTGGTAAAATCCGCTGATCAGAAGAGAAAACAGCCATGACCAATTTTTTATCGGTAAAACAGCCAGCAGCAAAGAAGCCAGGACTCTAACGACGGCAAGTGTGAAGAAGAAATTCCAGTGGGCGCCATATTCTGTCACATGCTCCTGGTAATCGATAATTTTGATAGACAGTAGTCTTCCCATACCGAGAACAACCAGTGGCCAGACAGATACGAACTGCTTTGTGATGTGACTTAGCTTGAATCCTGAGATGTTCCTTCTCCGTACTTCTGGACAGACAAGAGCGTTTGCAAAGACGTATATTCCGACACCAATGTCCATAGCCCCGGTTCCATAGGCTTCTGTCTTGCCATATCGCCTTGGAAAGATACTAAAGTCTACAGCAAGGATGCAAATAGCTGTTTCCACATTTACAAATGCTCTAAAAACACTCACAAAGGGGACCTTGCTGAACCGAACATGGCTCTGAAGGAAAGCGTTGACGATGTCCTTTGGGTGATGAGTTGAAGACAGGCTGCTGGTATGGTAGATATAAAAACATGCACAAGCTGAAACAAAGGCGAAGGTGATGATCACCTGGGGAACAACACCGCTCAGGACGGTGCACGAGAGGACGAAGGGGATGATAAGCACAGAGAAGTCCAGGAGCAGGTGAGAAATCAGAGGCAGTGGCAGAGGAAGAGATCTCTTGGTCTGAAAGTAGAGGATGAAAATCAGTCCTCTGATCATGAAGAACTCTGGCAGGAGAAATGTGACCAGTCCGACCTCCTCCAGACTGGTCCCATTGAGATCCCTGACAAAGGCTTCCTTCAGCTCCTTTCGAGACATGGCCTGCAAACAACATACAGTAATTCATTATTTAACTGAATGAGACACTAAATTAACAGACAAACTGGATACTCTGGTTAGCACATAATGACAGCATCCATGTTAAATAAATAAGGACAATGCTACACCATTTGATTTTGAGTGATACAATTGTGTGTTTTTTTTTCCTATCCAGCCTGAGCCAGGGGAAGTTTTCAAATAAAGACATCAAATAATGAGCACAAATTAAACGTTTTAGCAGCTTTCTTGTTCTTAGAGTCAGATATGTTTGGGATACTGTCCAGTTTCATTTTCAAAAGCTATAAATGAGCGATATTAACAGTACTATTACCTGATTTACGTTCAATCTGCAGTACGATCTTCTATATAAAAACACAGTTGTGTAGTTTCAAGGAATTTACCACGGGTTTGTCGTTTAGGCGTGGGACAAAAAATACCTGTTCTACAGCATTTCTGTGTAGTTTGGAGCTCAGTAGATGCTGTGTTTAGAAAAAGTCTTAAGCATGAAGCTACATGAGTTGAACATGGATGTAACGGAGTTGAAGCAGTTGCTCGCTTCCGTGTTCAGTTTCATGACGCGTTCAAGGCAGCTCGGATTTCTGACAACTTCCGACCGAACCGGGACATGTGTTTATTATACTGTCTATGGGTTTCCAGCGTCCTGTCTGTTAACATTAGAAAAAGCACATTTTCAATCTTGCATCATTAGGAGATTAAGTTTTATATCAATTTCAAGAAAATTATAAATGCAGGGTGACTTTTAGCGTGTGATTCGCGACTTTTACACTATACACAAAAGGAAAACGCAACGTATTGATATTGAGGTCATTTCAGATGTTATGTGTGTAAATAAAAAATACAGCAAAGTTTTGGAATAAGAGTTAAATAAATCTGGACAGTGGTGGAGGTGGACAGCTGGGCCCATGGAGCATCAGGAGGACGGGGCGGGATCCGCGGGAATAGCACATGAGTGACTCAGTCAGTCGGACGGCAGGAGGAGGCAGAGGCAGTCAGGACGGGAAGTTGTTGTCCTTGAGGATTTTGAAGTTGCAATGGAAAATGTTGACGTTCGTGGCCGCAGAGTAGAATAACCCCAACTCCGTCTTCATCTGATTTAAAACACGTTTCTTATCTAAAGGTACCGTCTGTTGTTTTAAAGCAGACACGAGAGTAAAAGGACAAATCAATGAGTTGTGCGGACGACCGAGGGGGAGCCGCGGTAAGTTTGGGACACGGGAAGACCCGACCACAGTTTCGCAACTGGTGGTTTCTAAAAGTTTCTTTTTCATTTTATTTTTTAAATTTGGTGAAAACTAACAGTAAATAAACATGTTTAACTTTTTTACCTGTAGCGCCGTTATCATTTTCTACCGGTTCCTCGTTTTGATTGGTCAGTTCATTTTCAAACGCTTTGCAAAATGTATTATGAACCAATACCTGTGGCCGAATAGCAATAACCGTAATCCGACGATTAATGCGCCAGGATAAAAATAGGACCGAAAATGCGTGGACTGAATGACGCTAGGAGTGACTAACCTCATAATATTTAGATAATGCCTTAAAGTGGTTTAGTTGTCATTCACTACACTGCTACATACTCTGCTGCAGTTTGGTTGGTGAGCAGCATCAAGAAGGTTGGAGGTGTCATAAAACTTGAGAAACTGCTTCCCTAATTAATGTCTTGTTTATTATCTACCTGCACATGGTTGTTCTACTTGGATTATTTAAGATTTAGACACTTTCTATAACATCATAGTGCTGCATGAAACTTTGTAATGTTGATTTTACTATAAGCCTAGGTGTGTTATGTGTGTGTTTGGTTCTCCAGTTAACTCCAGCTCATTAAGACCATTTAAATTGGTTTTAAATAGCCTCACAGAATGATGGGATGTAGGCTACCTGCTATTGGATTAATTCTGTCTGAACAAGTTCATCACCTCAGACTGTTGACAGTCCTCACTCAGACAGGCTGCAGGTTCATCCAGATCACGTAATGCTGGCAGGAGAGGGTAGACTTCATTTGATGGTCTGAAGTTACTGAATTTCTTTTAGATATGTCACACTGATCAGTAAATAAGACCATTGTAAAGCTTCTATGATGAATCAGTGTAAAAATGAAAATGTAAGAATTATACTCACTTCAGAATCATAATCTGTTATGATGCTCGACAGATCTAAAAAAAACAAGATTAAAACGTGTGCATCTAATCGCTTTGAAGTGAAACATTTTAAAAGCTCTGTGACCCAGAAATATGTTTCATGAGTCAACAGAACATTTGACACTTTGATGCACAAACAAAGATTATATTAGTGTGTTGCTGCTGCTGCTGCTGTAAGTCTGGAGAGAAGAGTGTGTCCTTTTGAAAATACTGCAGAGTGGCAGGTTCAGGCTTGATGTGGACATCAGAGGTAAAAGAGGTGTTGATATTGGCAAGATAACACAGAATTTAACAATTTCCCTTCCTTCCATCATGATCTTGATCTTGATCTTTAACGTTTTGTTTTAGTGTCTATAAGAAAGTTTAAAGCACCATGTCCTCACATTTGGCTTCATACACAGGTGAAGGGATTTGTCCACAAAGAGCCGTCCCTAAATGATTCACTGGATGGAGAAATTCAGGCTTTCCTCACTGATGAAGACCAACTCCACACGTATGATGACCTCACTAAAGTCAACCCTGTGACACCTACAACAGGTAACTAGTGAGCAGCATGGAGGACACTTGAGACTGTAGATGCTCCAAAGTACTTTGGTAACATGATTGTGGTAATGCTGAATTACATTTGAATAGCTCTTGTAGCTGATCTCTACCATTATATGCCTGCATGCATTAAGTGTTGTTTGATATGTTGCATAAACTTTGCCTTTATTTACAAATACACAGCCAGTGTTTTCTAGCTCATGTCACCTTGGACTGCAGCCAGGGTACGAAATTAAGAAAATATTTTGGGGGCAATTTTGGCCCCCACAGTCCAAAAAGTGGGGGCATTTTCAAAATATTTGGGGGCCATTTCATATATATATATATATATATATATATATATATATATATATATATATATATACACACACACAAAAACATAAACTAAGCTATATAAACACCTATCATAGTCTATATAAACGTTATAAATAATGGGTTATATAAAGTTATGGTTGGTCAATATTAGATATTAGATATTACCAGTAATATGAGAATATCACTGGTAGGTAGGGCTGGGCGATGTGGGGGGGCTGTTGTGAACTCAACAGTCGTTCTGGGGTGAGCAGCCAGGGCCGTTGTATAGGGGTGAAAGGTGATGATAATTCTAGGGGCCCATGCAGCGCCCAGAAGGCCCACAAAAATCCCCAGTAGTCTAATCTTTGTATAACTGAATTATTCTGCATAAGACCCTGACTAATACTCATAGTAGGGGTGTGCATTGGCACTGCCCTCACGATTCAATTCGATTACGATTCAGCAGGTAACGATTCGATTCGATTCTCCGATGCATTGCAATGCATCAAAATTCTACTGCACTCAACACAGCAAATTTTTCATCAGTCATGAGATATTGAACAAGAGATTTTATTGGCTTCTATGTGTGTATTATCACTCTCCTGTATCTTTGACATAAATGTCATGAAATAAAATTGAATGGTATGTATTGGATATGGCATTTAAATCACTTCTAGGGCTGCCCCCAAAAATTAGCCTTCGCAGGAAAAAACAAACAAACCTTTGGAGCCGTGTCTCAAAATCAATATGAAAGACTATGGGGCTTTTATTTTGAAGGGCCAGATACAGGAAGTCGTGACACTTGTTGTTGTTTTTTTACACGGCACGGCAGGTCTCTCTCTCTCGCTGCATCAGAGACCCCCTGACAGCCTGAGCTCAGTCACTCACCCTCCTCTACTGTGTTTATCGGTGATAAACGGGCATACTGCCAGTAGTGACGGTAAAACCAGACCGGCTCGTTGAATCTCGGACCCAACACGGCCGGACTCATGAGCGTTAATTAATTCTCAACCCGACCGCGGGTGAAAAAAAAAAAAAGGAAAAAGAAAGCCAGCGGCAACACTGTTACTGCTGGTGCTGCCGCTTAGCAGCTACAGGCTGCGCATGTCGTTGCTCCGGAAATGCCCCCGGAGGTAATTTGGGGGCAATTTTGGCCCCAGGATCATGATTTTTGGGGGCATTCTTGGTCAAATTTGGGGCCAAATGGCCCGTGGCCCCCGCTTATTTCCGACGCTGACTGCAGCACTTACTGTGTATTATTTACCCACGTCAAGATAAAAATCTGCTCGGATGATAAAAAAAAAAAAAACTAATGTGTGAATGTTTTCTGCTCAGCCAAAACGCTGCAGTACACACAATGCCAAGTATTATTCACGTGACAGAAACAAGGGCTTGATTTACTTCACTTTTTTTCTCCACAAAACCCAACAAATTTAGTTTTTTTCCTTATGCATTTGTTCTATGATTAGACCATACTCTAAAAACTAGTACTTCATATTTCAATACGTTGCTTCTCAATTCAGCCCGTGGGGAAAAAACACAACTGTGCAGCTTATTGACAGCAGAGGTCAGAATAACAGCATAGGATTACTATGGTGTATTTTCTGTAAAAGTCTATTGTGCTTATTATGCTTCACCTAATTATATTATTTTATGTATGTATGTATGTCAAATCATTTTATTATGTAAACATTTCTTTTGCCATTTTAATGCTGATGCCTTCTCTGGAGTTTTTCTGTTCCTGCCTCTGGTGGTTATCAGCTGGCCTGTTTATTTTAGTGTTTTATATAGTATCTAATGATATTTAATGTTTTAATGTTTTCCCCTGGCAGTGCTGAAATGCCTGCAGGCCAGGTACAGTGTGAAGGTGTTTTACACCCATGCTGGCTGCACCTTGGTGGCTCTCAACCCCTTTCAGCCAATCCCAGACCTCTACTCTCTGGATGTGATGAAGGAGTATCACTGTGCTCCTCAGCCCCAGGTATTTACAACTGCCCCACTGTCATGCAGCTAACCTGTGAACATTTCTTCTTTGGGTTTGGATGAAAGTGCAATAAGCAATATTGTGGATGGTGAATAGTTAGGCTGGGGTGGCTACACTATAAGAGTCTGGCCTTTTTAAAGGGATATTTCCTGGAGTTGACCGATTAGATACCATGAGTTTGTCAACAAGTTAAGAGTAATCATTATTTCATCAATACGCTTTTCCTCCAGAACAATTATAGTATCATTGTCAATTTCTTTGTAAAATAACAACATAATACCACCAATAACAGTAACACCTCCCCCCTAAATAATAAAAAAAGAGGAGGGCAAAAACTTAATTCAAAGTTTGAAAAAGTTATAAATAAAAAAGGAGGTATAAGGAGGAGGAGGAGAGCTTAAAAGAACTAGTCAGAAAGTGTCCTGAGGTTGCTCACACAGGCAAGGAATGACTGTCATCTGATAGAGAAGTTTTCTGGGGAGTGAAAATGTATCAGTATGTTTGATGTGTAACAACTTTGCAGGGTTTTATGGTCACTTCAAACATAAACTCTGCTCTGTTCCTCATCTGTCTCCTTTAATCAAGAACAGCGTCAAAGTCAAACTCATTAAACTCTGCAAGGCGCCGGCGGTTCAGCTGGAGGTTGTGAATGCCCGGCATCTTAATAAGTCTGTACGTCCTTGTCAACAGGAGTTCAAACCACACATCTTTATTGTGGCAGAGGAGGCCTACAGGAACGTCAAGGGTCAGCTGGAGCCAGTGAACCAGTCCTTGGTGGTCAGCGGTGAGAGCGGTGCTGGAAAGGTAAACTAACAGAGAGTGTGCCATACCTACAAGCATTAACACCACATACCACACCAGTCAGGCCAGTGTCACAGCGTTTAGACTAAGCTGATTAGAGGTTCAAAAAATGACTTCTTTCAAGTCTTTGTGTGATTCATGTCTTGTAAATTATTACTGTAAATCATTACTGCATTTTTGTAAGCAGAATGCTGGTCGGTATTCTTGGCTGTTGTTCTTCACCCAGTTCACTAGTTCACTATCTTAAAAGTAGTTTGGATGTTTGCATGTGTTGGCACTTTCAGCTTAGTTGACATGGTGTGGATTTCACAGGAAGTGAGTGGTTTGTTTTGAATAAACAGAACCTGACATGAGGATGTTACGCCTCTGATATCATTGTTTTTTTTAGTAACTTAACTGCACTGGTGACAATTTAGGCTACAGAAACATCTGACTGCAAATACTAATTGCTCACATTTCATTGGTTAAAGCAGATATCAGTGGAATGTTTTTGTTAATATAAGTCCTAAATAGTCCTATTTTCCGTCAGCAATCACTTACATGAAGTATTTCAGCCTAAACACGAGTCTCTCCGTCACTCTGCTCTGCTGTAACCCGAGGAGAAAATTTTCCTTGTGGGATACAAGTGTTATCCAATGAGGAGAGAGAACGGCATGAAGGGCTGTGTGTGCAGCCAAGGGATGCGCGTGAATGTGGTGACGTAGCACGAGGACCAATTGATGCCTGACAAGGGCGGGGGCTGCTAACTCATGGTGCGTTCAAAGAAACTCGTACTTTGTGTTTTTCCTTCCTGTGAAGTCATACCAGTTCGATCT
This sequence comes from Trachurus trachurus, assembly GCF_905171665.1. Lineage (NCBI taxonomy): Eukaryota > Metazoa > Chordata > Actinopteri > Carangiformes > Carangidae > Trachurus > Trachurus trachurus. The sequence goes on along the minus strand of NC_139903.1, from coordinate 10,504,837 downwards.
GGTACGAGTTCACGGGTCGGAAGTTACGAGTGGCCGTTATAGGGAACTTTCACAGACAACAGGATGGTAAAAACACGAGCTACGGGTTACCTGGAACGCTACCAAGTCGTAGTTGTGACTTGAAGCTGTAACTTACGGTTTCAAAAGCCTGCCTTGAACGCAGCATTAGCCGAAACGGCCGTGAAGCTGATATCTGCTTTAAGCGAGAAAATAAGAATAATTCACTAGTCACGATGCTGCTGTCTGATGATGATGGTTGATCTCTGGGGAAAACATTGCAGCAATTAGCATCTGGTAAAGAGGATTATGCCAAAAAAAAAAAAAAAGAATTATATGGGTAGAGTTGAAAATTAATTGGCAACAGTTTTGATAATTGGAATATGAAACAGTATAATTCTTTACACAATTTCACATTTGAGATTAGATGTAGAAACAGTAAAGAGATTCATCAATAAGTTTCAATAACTCTTGTTAACTACAGCAGTAAAAGGACGTGATCTCAGGAAATTACTTAGTCTCAAGGTTAGTAGAAAGAGTCTTTAGTTGTCCAGTGATTTGTTTTCTCAGGCTGGGGTCTAACTCCTGGTGAATGATTTGTTTCCACACAGACATGGACGTCTCGCTGCTTGATGAAATACTACGCCACTGTGGCAGCGTCCTCCTCGGTGGTGAAGAGTCAGGACACGGTGGATAGGATAGAGAGGAGGGTGCTGGACTCCAACCCCATCATGGAGGCTTTTGGTGAGGAAACAAATCGCTGGTGTGTAGTTGTAGTTGATGTGGGAAACGACAGAAGCGCACACAGTCGCTCATCAGCTCTGTAATCCTCATTAGGCAACGCCTGCACACTGCGGAACAACAACAGCAGCCGCTTCGGAAAGTACATCCAGCTCCAGCTCGACAGGTACCTGCTGCTGCTGCTGCACCTCCTCCGTCAGATTCAGCACACGTGATAACATCTGCCACATGGAGTCGCATCGGATTATCAAAGTCAGCAATATGTAATTTAATCTGTTCAACATGTTGTTTTCTTAACACCACAAGATCTCAGCTGCTGGTCGGAGCGTCTGTGCAAACGTATTTGTTGGAGAAGACCAGGGTGGCCTGCCAGCCGGCACATGAGAGGAACTTCCACATCTTTTACCAGGTGATTTTTAAAAGGATAGTTCACCCAAAATTCAAATTGCACTCATTATCTACTCACCCTCATGTCGACTAAGGGCTGGGAGAAGTTTCAGAGTCCTCCGTGCCCTCTCTGAGTTACAGGGGGTCTCGGCATAGCAGTGCATGTCCATATAACTGTTGCAAATGGATACCAACTGTCTTCGTAACAAAAAGACACATCAAAAAACATCCAAATACCTCCATGCTGCTCGTATGTAGGAAGAGGAGCTTCCGCTACAAACAAGCTTGAAATATAGACATATTTAATTTATTTCGGAACAATTACGCATTTCGGTGCTTCAATACAAGACGGACATTACATACAAGCACTATGGAGGTATTTGGATGTTTTTTGGTGTGTCTTTTTGTTACGAAGAAAAGTGGTATCCATTTGCAACCGTCATATGGACATGCAGTGCTGCACGGAGCCCCGCTGTAACTCAGAGAAGCCACGGATAACTCTGAAACTTCTCCCAGCCCTTAGTCGACAATAGATAATGAGTGAAATTTCAATTTTGAGTGAACTATCCCTTTAACAGACTACAGCCTAAAGCCCTACTCTGACTGAAGCTCTAATAAACCAAAACTCATCTGCTAATGTGTTTATCCTAATGTCAATGCTGTGATTGTGTTGTTTTTCAGATGATAAAGGGTGCCACAGATGAGCAGAGAAAAGAGTGGAAGATGCCACATGGCCAATGTTTTGCGTGGCTGCCAAATGCTGAAAAAACTGTGGAGGGTTGGTCTATTTTCCTGTACATTTTGTTTTTTTTTCTATTTATTTGTTTTTAACAAAGCTAACTAGTTTTTCCACTATTTAAAAAAACAAACAAACAGAAGTTCATTTCATGTTTTGCAGAGGATTGTTTTCCTGAGACTGTCGAGGCAATGGTTCATCTGGGCATTTGTGCAGAAAGGCAGAGACAAATATTCAGGGTAAGATATTTGATCTCCAACTTTCAGTGCAGTTTTGTTTGTCGTTTTTGAATATCTTGATTTCTCATAGGTTTTTTTTATTTCATTGTAATGCTTTACAGATAGTAGCAGGGATTCTGCAGCTTGGGAATGTGAATTTCTCCTCTTCGACGGATGAATCACAACCTTGTAACGTAGAGGAACAGTCCAAAGGTATTGGATATGATTCTATGTAAAATATTTCAAATAACTTGCTTAAAATATCAGTTTCAGTTGACATTGAAAGCTGATATAAACACGATATCAAAGATCCCATACATGTTGTACTTTTATGTGTCATGTTAATTGGGAAGTAAATTCCACAGCAACATCAACAAACACGCTGCTAACAGCCTCCTGCCTGTGTTGCAGACTTCTTGCAGAGGACTGCTGAGCTGCTGTGTGTCCCTGCTGAGGAGCTGCAGACGTGTTTAAGAGTGAGGACTCTGAAGGCGGGGAAGCAGAGTGTGCTGAAGCCCTGCTCCCAGGCCGAGTGCAGCATGAGGAGAGACTGCCTGGCCAAGGTCATCTACGCCCAGTAAGAACCAGGATTTGATCATCACAGTAATGCAGCCGTTTATCAAACTGCGATGGTGCTGCTACGTGATCATGACCGCCCCTTTCTGTGTTCGTGTGTTGTCAAACACTCCTTTCCACCGAACACTCAAATGTGAAACCATCATGCCTTCTTGTTTTCACTAAACAATGAGGAAGATGTCTGATAAATGATATGCACTTTTTATTACCCTAGAAATAAAAGCGTCTCTTTTTTTTGCTTCAGATTGTTTGAATGGCTGGTTGCATTCATCAACAACAGTATGTGTGCTGACAAGTCAACATGGTGCAACTTCATAGGTAAGAGAGCATGAGTATTTTTGTGACTATGTTAAACATCTTGCGTTTTTCCTTGAACTCACACAATCCTTTCCTCTCTGTTACCTTCAGGAGTTTTAGATGTCTACGGGTTCGAGTGCTTTCAGATCAATAACCTGGAGCAACTGTGCATCAACTACGCCAATGAGAAACTGCAGCAGCACTTTGTGGCCCATTATCTCAAAGCCCAGCAGGTTGGTGTGTTTCCATGCAGCGAGATCTCAGCAGAGCCACAGGTCCTCCGATGCTAATCTGCTCTCTGTGTTGATGTCCAGGCCTCAGTCTAATGAAATATCTTATCTCTTGAAAACAAGAACTTGCCACCCTTTGTGAAATAATGTATACAGCGAAGAGTTGGGTTTCATCCTTGAATGAAATGAAAATGAATTTGCTTCTTCCTGTTCTCCCAGGAGGAATACGTGTCAGAGGGGCTGCAGTGGTCCTTTGTCAAATACCAAGACAACCAGAGCTGTCTGGATCTCATCGAGGGGAGTCCTGTCAGCGTGTTTTCTCTTCTGAATGAGGTATCCTGCTCATTTTCTTCTTGTTCAGTTATTTATATTACTATAGTATATTATGTTATTTTTAATTTTGCATCATTGGAATCACATTTTTTAAAGTTTTTTTTTTCTTTTTACATTAAAACCAGTTGTATTTAATAAAGATGTCATTTTTTTGCAGCCTTTTTCAACGTTTGTTATTACCATGAATAAGAGATTGCAATTATTCTCTTGGTTTGTTATTGTGAATTATGAGTGTGTATCTATAGTGAGACGCTGTCATACATCTTTTTTTTTGCCTGTTCTGTAGGAGAGTCGTCTCAACAGAGCCTCAGACTCCAAGATGTTCAGGGTTCGCTTGGAGAAGGAGCTGTGCGATAACGTCAACATCAGCTGGGACAAGTTCAGCAAGGTGCCGCACTTTGCTGTGGCGCATTACGCTGGCAAAGTGAACTACCAGATACAAGGCATGGTGGAGAAAAACAAGGTGAGGAAAGCTTTTAAACTGCTTTTCAGAGAAGCCGAACACTCTGGTCCATCCACTCATCCTCCACGGGATGTTTTTTGTTTTAGGACCCGGTGCCACCAGAGCTCAACAGCCTGCTTCAGAAGTCTGGAAACTCACTGCTTAACCAAATATTCACCGACAAGGAAGCTGAAAACCTGACTTCGAAGGGGCTCAGTAAAGTCACTGTGGTCTCCAAGTTCAAGGTGGGAAACGGCTAAAGCCTTTTTAACCAGAGTTACTTGTAGAGTTCCTCCTGAGGGGATTTACTCATGGCACTGATGATGTTAACGTGTGATTGTAGAACTCTCTGGAGAGCCTGATGAAGATCCTCCACACAACAACTCCTCATTACACTCGCTGCATCAAACCAAACCCAGACTGCAAGCCACTGACCTTCAAAAAGGAGGAGGTAGATGTTCTGCAGATGTTTAATCATCTTGTTTTTGAGAGCCAATCCTTTATATATTCACAAGACAGAGGTGTTTTCATGGATGTCTCCTGTCTGCTGTCAGGTTATCATGCAGCTGGAGGCCTGTGGGATTGTGGAGACCATACACATCAGTGCTGCTGGCTTTCCGATAAGGTGATATATACATTTCCTATGTTCAACTTTTAAATATAACATTTTGTTTCTTTTTGGATTTTTATTGACTTGTCATTTTTGTTGTGCAGAATTCCTTTCAGAGGCTTCCTGCAACGTTACGAACTCATTGCAAAATATTCAAATTTCAAGTCGGAGACTCCTTATGTTGGTAAGTACACTTTGTGGCTGCGTCCATAGTATATAGTCAATTTTGGCATGCTGACTGTGGACATAGATTGATTTTCTCTCCTCTCTTCAGGTCTACAGGTCTATTCTTCTTTCCCTTCACTAGTCCTCTTTGTATATGCTCTACTCTTCTTGGGATCTTTTCAATTTGGTCTATAAAAACAGGATTTTCTAACAAAATTTACAACTCCTTATGAACTTCGAAGGTAAATGCATGTACCTCTGACTGTCAGCTCTCGCTTTGCATGTTGTTAAATATTATCTAATGCGTTTCTTTTCTGTAATTATTCTTGATCTTTTTGTCTTGACCCCACTGTTCAGCAGCTTTTGTGTTCAATGAACCTGCTCACTAATACTGAATGCTGCCAAATAATGAGTCAACTCTCTCCATCTCTGCTCTCACTGTTTTGATGTGAACTTGCATGTCTTCAGGTTAAATAAGAAACACTGAATCCACACTAATATGATCCGTTTATGGACCCTGTGCTGTTGTCTGTGTGCTCTCAGGCTTCATCCACTGAACACATTTACCTCACTGACTAATATACTGTTACTGCTATCTGGGGACAGACTGAAACTCTAGTGTCCTCTCCGTCTCAGGTTTGGAGGCTGACGATGACGGTCTTCAGCGTGAGGTGAAGAAGCTCCTCAGGGTGGTGCTACAAAACCAGGCTGTAGACCCCTCACACTGCCTGGAAAAACACAACTCCTGGGTGCACTGTGGAAAGACTAAAGTTTTCCTCACCCAGTCAATGGTCTGTCATTTACATAAAGTCATTTCACACTATATAAATATACTTTTTGTATAGAAATTCATAGAGAGGATAGTTCTCCCAAAATTGAAATTTCACTCATTATCTACTCACCCTCATGTTGACTAAGGGCTGGGAGAAGTTTCAGAGTTATCCGTGGCTTCTCTGAGTTACAGGGGGTCTCGGCGTAGCAGTGCATGTCAATATAACGGTTGCAAATGGATACCAACTGTCTTCGTAACAAAAAGACACACCAAAAAGCATCCAAATACCTCCATAGTGCTTGAATGAAATGTCCGTCTTGTATTGAAGCCCCGAAATGCGAAAGTGTCCCGAAATGTGAAAGTGTGTCCCGAAATGCGAAAGTGTCCCAGTTCATCCAAATTTGACGAACCGGGAAGAGGAGCCTCGAGAAGCTTCCGCTACAAGCTTGAAATGAAATATAGACTTATTTAAGGGCTTAAATACAAGACGGGCATTACATACGATTAGCATGGAGGTATTTGGATGTTTTTTGGTGTGTCTTTTTGTTATGAAGACAGTTGGTATCCATTTGCAACCGTTATATGGACATGCACTGCTACGCCGAGACCCCCTGTAACTCAGAGAAGCCACAGATAACTCTGAAACTTCTCCCAGCCCTTAATAGATAATGAGTGAAATTTCAATTTTGGGTGAACTATCCCTTTAAGTCAGTCTAGTCATGTAACTTGTAGTAGGTGTTGTTAAATGCTGTGTCACTGATCAGAGCGGTAAAGCTCTGAGTTAGCACCCTGATCTTATTTTTGGAGGACTGACCTGTCTGACCTTTGTCTCGCAGCTTGATTTGCTGGAGGATCAGAGGAAGAAGATCCTGTCTCGGTGCGCCTTCTCCATCCAGTGCTGCTGGCTGCGGTACCAGCGCCGCAGACGCCACGCCCGTCGGAAGTCTGCCATTGTGATCCAAGCAGGTAAACTCTTAATACCCCTGGCCCCTGGCCCCCGGGCACTGCAGAGTGCAATCAGCTGTGGCCCTATCCTCCCGCCGAGAGACCGATTGGCCAGCAGGAACCAGCTGGCGGCGTCTGTACACAGTGTTTGCAGGCTGACACTGTTTATCCTTTCAGAAGCAACAGAAGCGGCCACACAGAAAAGCTCATCTGATTAACCGTTAATGGCAGATGTTCTTTTGATACTTCCCTCTAAATGGGTGTACTCAGAAGTTCCCCTCCACTATGAGTTAAACCAGTGTTTTTCAACCTTGGGGTTGGGTCTCACGTGGGGTCGCCTGGAATTCAAATGGGGTCACCTGAGATGTCTAAGTAATTGATTAAAAAAAAAAGAATTACTGATTTTTTAACTAATATTCTTTTTAAAATTATGATTTAAAACACCACACACAATCTTAAACAACTGTATTGTATACTTTCATTTTCTCAAATATAAATCGAGTTCAAATAAAATGCAGCATATAGAAATATCTGAGCTGGCGCATCTTGATTGACAGCTGCGATCACAAGACTGCACATGATCGCGGCCTCGCCAGAAATTTGGGATGTCAGAATGGGGTCACGAGCCAAAAAAGTTTGGAAACCACAGAGTTAAACCAACTGTGCACAGATTAGACTTGCAGAATGAATGGCCTTTTTAGATGTCTTAATAACTGTCTTGCAGCGGTGAGGTCCTGGTTGGTCAGGAAGAAGGTCAAGAGGTGGAACAAAGCGGCGACAGTCATCCAGGACACCTGGAGGAAGTGGAGGGTGAGTTTTTGAAATCACATATTGTGTTTTTTTGCTCATTCTTCAGGTGATAATAAATAAATATAAACAATGGCTGTTGTGTTCTCGTGACAGGCTCTATTGAAATCCGTGGCGGATGCAGAACTGGATGATGCAAAGGACCTTGTGCAAGAGGATGTGCCAGAATTAACCCCCGTTGTCAGGGAACGCGGCTCGGTGCAGCTCTCCAGCATCCAGGAGCCTGTCACGGTGCGGGGGTGGCCCATGGGCCTGGCTCTGGCCTCGGCCCCCTCCATCACCGTGTCTCTGTCCGCCACGGGCTTCCAGAAGATGATGTCTGTGATGGCTTCGCTCAACCTGCCCTCCAGGAGAGGAGAGTACAAGGTGGAGACCAACCAGTGCACACAGGGGGTCGCCTCCATACGGGCTCAACCCAAGGTAAGCAGGGTATCCGCGGGGTCTTGAAAAGTATTAAAAGGTGATAAATCAATTTGGGGAAAATTAAGACCCTTAAAAAGTATTAAAAAGTCTTTTCACGACTTTATAAAGTCTTAAATTTTGAAGGTTTTTTTTTCAGAATTAGCTGTCCAAGAGTTTGAGTCCTAAAAAACATTGTAAAAGTGTGTGAATTTATTCATTTAAAAAACAAGTAAGTAAAAAGTAGATTTTTTGAGTAGAGTTTTTGTTTTTTGAGAGTGGAGCAATGTTTTTTTTTTGATAAACTTTGTCTTATCCCAGCCTATTTTGAATTCTGTAGCATCATAGTGGTCTATAGTCTTTATCACAAACTAAAACTGTTACGTTAAAAGTGTCACTGATGTAAATGGTTACAGCTTGAAGTGGCGGTGAGGTATTGAAAAATATTGAGAAGGTCTTGAAAAAGTCTTAAAAGGGTATTGGAATTAACTTCAAGATTCCTGTATATACCCTGGTAAGAGCACACCCGCACAAATTCAGTTCAGTCTTACTTTCTTGTCAGCAGGTTGTTTTTTATGATTTATTCTATTGAGATTAAATAGTTTTTTTTCCATTTCCACACAGGGATCTGTAAAGCTGCACTGTCAGCGATCTCCACTTCTTTATGCTGACAGGCACCCAGACCTGAAGACTGACGTGACAGGGTTCAACGAGATCCTTCTGGAGAAAACTCTGTGAAAATAACATTAAAGGCTGATTTCATGGTTCCAGGTAAAAGATAATCTGCCAGTGAGGGGACACATTATGCTGCCATTTTGCTTGTTTTGTATCTGATTTAAGACAGAAAAAAAGCAATTTTATTTTAAGGTTGCCAAAGTTTATCTTACTCAGTGTTACACAAGGTTGTAAAAAATCTGCACCATTGCATGGAGATTATTTTCAACCTAATGCGAGGTCAGTTTGTCACAATCTTGGCTTTATTATCCGTAATCATCTGCAGGAGCTTTTTGGTGCCAGATGTTTCAAGATCATCTTAAATGCAAAATCTCAATCAGTGGATTTGTAAACAACACTACCCTCTACATAGATAAGGCAGGTACAATTTTTCCACCACCTTTCTAAACGCTACATATTGAAAACAATGAATAGGGGGTGTAAAGATAATCATACCACTGCAGGGACAAGAAAAGCACATATCTTTGCCCCTTTGTGATCACGATCACAGCACCTTTTAAAAACAAGAGAACTGCAGGATTTTGTCTCATTATAGTGTCTCTGAGAAATCTGATTGTTGGTAAAAGTATTGGGCCTTTGACATGTGCCTTGTTTGATCTACACTCAAATGACAAATGGGCTAGTACAAATATCAGTATAAATATTTATTTAAGGTGATTATTTATGTGATTTGTTTTTATATACTGTATGTATTTTGGGGGTGTATATTCACAGTGGTGATTCAGTTGCAACTGTGACAGGTGATGGGGGAAAAATGGCAATTAAGCAAGTATTGCACATGTAAAGCACATATTGCACAATTAAAACCACACACCTGCTCACTCACTGCAACAGACAAGAAAAAAAAATCATGAACAAGCAAACGCATCACTGATGTGAAACAGGGAAATGACGAACCCAGGTTATTTCGTATTGCTGCTTATACTACGTAAGCCACATGTTTGACTGGACAACTTTCTCTTTATGTTTCTATCAGCTGCAGTCCAAAGCTATGCAAGTACTGTGTAACACACCAAAGTCTTTGTTCACTACAGTGTTGTGTGTGTGTGTGTGTGTGGGAGAAAAGTTGATTGTTTTTTTTAAGCTGACATGTTATTTTCACTGACAATTTTGAGATTCAAGTTTTTTATGATGGAAAAAAAATACTAAACATGATGCATGTAACTTGTAACTGTTGTTTATGTTCTTAGCTTTTGGTGCAACACACCCACAGGTTCAGCTCTTTTGACTCCTAGCATGTCTTCATTGGCTTAGTGAATAGTTTCATCTCTTTTTACTCAGCTGTTCACATACATGTGCATGCATCAGGATCATTGTTCTGTTTAATCTGTTTTTTGTCGGGTGTACCAAGGGATCTGTCTGCAAATTTTGATAATATTTAAATGACTTCTTGAAATAAATGTGTTGTAAATTCTCTGATGTACACATTTTCATTATATCTTGAACTGTTTCTGCATGTTATCAGGCATTTCAGTGAGGAACTGATGTTTTTAAAAGGTAAAACATTTATTTAAACACAGTATACTGTACACCACATGAAATACATGGCATAGTGTGGCTTATTGTAAGACATCATGTGTGTGTATATATATAGTATATACAAAATAATTTTCCTCTGCAAAAATATCAAAGTAACCTGGTTAAAGAAAAAAATGCTAACCCAGACACTATTTTACAAATCACGGGCATCATCAGATTTTGCTCCATTTTCAACAATTTTCAAACACTGATCTGCAAACTCAACAAACAGAGGCTCCTGCATTGCGGCTTTCATCACGTCATTTTTGCTGTCTGCACTGTCAACAGAGCGCAGTAACTGTCTCAGATGGGGGTTGCAAAGAAGATCTCTCAGCTCTTTGGACTGCCCTGTAGAGGAAACAAAACATGAATTGACCACATCTGACACATTATAAAACTTGAACGAAGGAACATTTGCCATGGTTAGAAGTAGATGAAAGGCAATACTAGATCCTTGATCCAATACTAGATCAATACCTAATAGCTGCAGCTTCTGCAGAGGCACTTTGTCAATGATGTCATCTTCACGCAGAAGATCATCAACACTCCATGGCTCTGCAAAGACAACAAAAGCAAATGGAGCATTTCACACACAAGGTTGAACTCTGTTGATATTTCAAACACCGTCTGTCAAAACAATTGCTATGATTGAATTAGATTATTATTTTTCACCACCTTAATTTCATCCCTTTCAACTCACTATCCAATCCTTGTAAAAGGTGGATACTAGTAAGATTGGTGACAAGTTGTTGGATAAGTATTACATATTACCATAATAGCCTAATTTAGTCCATGTTGCCCACACCCATCTATATTTTGGATACACTTCTACATAGTGACACATAGAGGGATTATGTGAGAACTGGCACCATACCTGTTTGCTTCTCTTCAGATTCAGTGGATGGGGGCTGTTCAACAGGAAGGCAGGTGTCTACGGAGAGAAGTAAATAAGAAGTTTAATACAAGTTTACTATTTTCTTCGAGCATGTCAAACTTCATAATGTTCAAAGATTGAGACGAAACTAAGATACCTTTATGCCGCTTGTAACAGCCAAGTGAACAACTGCAGGGGGGAAAAAAAACACCTGGATTATTTTTTCCAAATAATGTATATGTTTCTATATTTTCAAACACAGATTTCAAGTAGAATTTACACTGGTGTATCCAAAACTAAAAGTCAATGTGAAATGATCAAATAATCGATCAAATTTAAGGCAATTAACTTTCACGGAATGATCATGCTTGTGCGTAAAAATTGACCCACAACAAATCGCGAAGCGGTTTGACCCGCACAGGCTGCCGTCACATGTGGTGCTCTAAATAAATAGTTTTCACGTGTTATAATAACAGCCCTCCTTTATTACTACAACACCGTGGGGTGGTCTGTATGTATATATACATTTAATTACAGAGTTCCTCATGTTGTCAGTCACTGTTTAGAAGTCAGTCATGTGTTTTCAGACGTAGCTCAGTGCACTGTACGCACTTCTCTAGTGGACATGCTTTTTTTTTTTTTTTAGTGCTAGCTACTGCTAACTTACTCGTCTACTAATCGGAACAACTGAAATGATTAGTATTCTATTATATCAGATTTTGTCTTAAATATATAAAGAAAATTGTTTCCTTAGCTCAGACTTGTAGCGTAAATAAGACATTTAGCTAAAACAAAGCTAACCGCAGATTCGTTAGCTAACTTGTTGACACTTGAAGTCACTTACTATCTTATTTTACAGCCTGGACATCTGTATTTTGGTGTCTGTTCGCTGCAAACGCTGCATAGCTGCATCTTCGTTGAGTGGACGACGAATAAATCCTTCAGTTTGTGAATGCTAGCTGATGGTATCACATGTGTGATGAACAGGAAATAAATATTATCATTTCCGGCTGGATCGACCCTTTCAAAATAAAATGTGGCTGAATTCCGTTAGGCCAACAATGATCAAACCCACACACAGCAGATGAAATGCATGTAAACTTTTCAGCCCTCATTTATTTAACTTTCTACTTACTACAGTTTGGTGTCCGGGTTTGCATACCGCTCCTCATGATACACAAAAAATATGATCCTACTCATTCCCCCAGAGAAAGAACTGACACACAGTAGGGAGACATTGAGAATAAAGGTCAGGAAGAGAAATGGTTGTGATGAAAAATGAAAAAATGAAAGAGATTGAGGGATAGATTCTGCAATAACAAACAATAAAACTGTGACAAGGTAAACCAGATGTAGAAGTAGTTTTCATTCCACTCTGAGCAACACAAATAAAGGAATTTAAGTCGGTTTAGCAGTTAACACAACTTTTATTGAATTAAAATACATATAATACCTTTAGTACCCACAAAACTGAAATTACTATTTCCATCCATACATCTCTATATATATATATAAGTGTTTATCAAGCACACACACTACTGACCTATATAGCTCAACACAAACTATTCTTGCACAGCTGTAATTTGAGAGTAGCAGGTCTTGTTTCAGGGTAGATTGTGGAATGAGGAGCCGTCTCGTGACCAGTTACTGGGCATATTCCCGCTGTCAGAGCGCTCCGTTCACTGGGACAGGACAGGAAAGGCAGAAATCCAACATGAATCCAGATCTGTGGAAATCAGAAATAAATCGTCATCACACATCCTGCATTTAAAGGTATTTTTTTTATGATAAACCTGCAGATTATTATTATTATTATTATTATTATTATTATTATTATAAGTCATTTTTGCTCCATAAAATCTTAGAAAATAGTGATATAAATATATATATATATATATATGTCCATTATTATTTCCCCAAACACATGTTGACATATTCTACCTGTGTCTTTGGCAACAGTGACCACAACAGAGCAAAGATGTTTTAATTTAATAACACACAGTATTTATTCAGATTCTTTTAATACACTATGTCAGCATGAGTTATGGTGACAACTAATCCAATTTCAATGTGCCAAAAATATCATCAGTTATAAAGGCTGTGCAAAAATAAAAATGGAGGATGGTTTAAATTTACCCTGACACAAACAAAGAGGTGGACTCACTCAACATCTGAAATGCTTGATGCATGGCTCTACTAAGCAGAGAGTTCACAAAAGCAGCCATTGTTCACCTCACATTTATGGATGTCAACTGCTGCTGGACTAATCTGCAGGATGTCGTTATGTAAATATCCAAATGGCAGGTACAGTAGGGTTGGTTTGTTTTGTTTTTTTCTCTCTGGTTTTTTTCTACCACAAGGGCCAAGGGTTGTGCAAACAAGACTTTAAGCTGCGAATAAAGACATTTTCCCACACAACAAGGATGAACTATTACCTGTAAACATCGAGTAAAACCATCAAGACGACGAGCTCTTGGTTCTCCTGCGTTTCATTTCGCTGTTGTGAAATTTCTCCGCGATCTTCCTCTCGTGTCCCGAGGGGGAATGGCGGTTTGTGTTCAGCTCGATCTCCCTCTTGGATCTCCCTTTTCCACAGGCATGGCACGAGTATTCAAGCAGGTTGTAATAGTCGTATTGGTCGTAATGGGCCTCTTCGAAAGAGACAAATCTTTCCATATCTGTCGCCATTTGGAGAAAACAGGAGTAAGTTACAGCAGCTTTTCTTCCCAGACGAGTCTCAGCAGTGAGAGTAAACAGATGATGTCACCCTGTGTTTATATACACGGGATCACGTGACCGCGGCAGCTGTGCAGCTGCAAGCTCAGATTCAGAAAACAAAGTAGCCTACACGGAGTATAGTTTTTATTGAGTAGCCTACATTATGGTATTTTGTTTTGTGTTTTTTTGTAATTTGAATGTTTTTTTTCATCTCCAGAATTAGCTCCAACTCGTTTCGCTTATTAATCCTGATCATTTTCTCATCACCATGCTCCACCCCTCTTTTTTGTTTTTATGTTGTTAATGTTATTGTTATATTGTGTGTAGTATACAGGCTATGAAAAACCAAACAGCATTCATATTAAACCGGTGGCTGCAATTAAGTGTGCAGTAATAACACAGTCTAACGTGTCATCTTGTTGTTGTTACAGGAAGTTTGAGGGCGAGTCTATGGAAATATATCCAAGGAAGTTGCAGCCATAGCTCTTCATAGCTTGACTGCTCTCAGTTGCATTTTGTATGTATCCTCACCTTTTACAGTCTATGATCCTCACATGTGTTTTTTATGTTATGTGTTTATTTATTTGTTCTATTCATTGAAAAAATAAAATAAGAACAGTTTAATACAAAAAATGAAAACTTTTCACCCCCTTTTTTTTTCAAGAAATCTTTTTTTAAATTAGATGATGTAAAATAAATGTAAAGATCATAACAGGCTACAGAAAAGCTGTGCTGTACAGTGGCATGCAAAAGTCAAAATGTATGTTAAGAAATTCAAATTTCATCTTCCACTTGCTTAACTGTTCACATTAACAGAAATTTTGAGAAGGGTTGCCCAGACTTTTGCATGTCACTGTAAATCATATGCACTTATTAATCAGTTAGATGGGTGCGCCCTGCTCCAGGCAGCTACTTGTAGGGGAGACTGGGGATGGTTGTAACAAAGGGATGGTTGTAACAGCATCACTTTCACCAATCAGAGATAACATTAGAGTTATGTGATCAATATCATGTGTACGCATTCACTCCCTGACATTTCATGTGAATTTGCATGGCTGTGTCAATAAGTGTGTAGGTTTTACAGCCCAAAAAACACTTTTTTTAGGTCAAAAACTAATATTTTGGACCAAGCCTATAATTTTGACTAGTATCGATACCGTTGAAGTTTGAGTTAGGTAACTTGAGATAAGATGAAAGAGCAGGTTCTTAGGTAAAATATGAGTCATTTCATCTATGTTTATTTTAAACCACCATGGTGGTACAGCTAGTCAAACAATGGCTGACAGGTGTGGGGATGGTTGTTACACCTTTTACCTTTGTTGTTTTATTACTGTAAGTGTCATTAAGACTTGTCACCATCTTTCCTGGGATTGATCTGCTTCTGACCTCCTGTTGAAGGTTTCCATTCATACATGTTCAGCATTCACTGGTATTATCAGAATATGTTCTTAAGGACAGCTTTCTAATGTTAGGATCCCTCTTCCTTTAGCTGTCAGTGATGAATTCTTTTTGTTCATACTGAACCATAGGAAGATGCTTTAGTGTTGGAACATGCACAACTCAAATTTTCTGGAAATCTTATCTACTATATGTGATTGTGAAAATTAAAAAGCTGTTAGAAACACATGATCTTTGTGAGCTTTACAAAATATTCACTGAATACGTTTTTTTTTTCTCTTAAGCCGGCTGGTTTAGAGACACGTTTCCTGACTCTGACAGTTTACAAAACATTGACTTAGTTGTCGAAACTGGCTGTTTATAGATGCATGTTTTTTTGATTTGGTCTCAGTTTTTAGTTTTTAATCTCACTGTTACAATTTACCCCAGGCTGTCGTACAACCTACCCTGGTAGTGGGGTAGGTTGTAACAGTGGCACTCCTTGCATTTGACATCAAATAGTGAATTCTGTGATATACTTTGAGAAGTTTAGGGCGTTGCTATTTGTAGAGGACAAATGAGGGTACTCGAGAGAGCCCTACCATGAACACTCTGCAAGTTATGGGAGCTGAGGCAAAAAGTGTTACAACCATCCCAGGTCTCCCCTGCCCTACTGTTGTTCCATTTTTTCTTGCTGCTTTATTGACAACAACACAGGAATATACACATGGATGAATACAGACAAGGATAAGTGTATACAACATAAAATCATAAACACGCCAGGGAGTTTAAAGGGGACTATTATGCAAAACTCATGCACTTTTCCATTGCTTTAGTACACTTATTTGCATCTGAAGTGCCTCCCAATCCGTTAAGCATAAGTTTCGACAACTAAGTCAGTGTTTTGTAAACTGCCAGAGTCAGGAAACGTGTCTCTAAACCAGCCGGCTTAAAGCAGATATCAGCTTCACGGCCGTTTCGGCTAATGCTGCGTTCAAGGCAGGCTTTTGAAACCGTAAGTTACAGCTTCAAGTCACAACTACGACTTGGTAGCGTTCCAGGTAACCCGTAGCTCGTGTTTTTACCATCCTGTTGTCTGTGAAAGTTCCCTATAACGGCCACTCGTAACTTCCGACCCGTGAACTCGTACCAGATCGAACTGGTATGACTTCACAGGAAGGAAAAACACAAAGTACAAGTTTCTTTGAACGCACCATGAGTTAGCAGCCCCCGCCCTTGTCAGGCATCAATTGGTCCTCGTGCTACGTCACCACATTCACGCGCATCCCTTGGCTGCACACACAGCCCTTCATGCCGTTCTCTCTCCTCATTGGATAACACTTGTATCCCACAAGGAAAATTTTCTCCTCGGGTTACAGCAGAGCAGAGTGACGGAGAGACTCGTGTTTAGGCTGAAATACTTCATGTAAGTGATTGCTGACGGAAAATAGGACTATTTAGGACTTATATTAACAAAAACATTCCACTGATATCTGCTTTAAGAGAGAAAAAAAAAAAACGTATTCAGTGAATATTTTGTAAAGCTCACAAAGATCATATGTTTCTAACAGCTTTTTAATTTTCACAATCACATATAGTAGATAGGATTTCCAGAAAATTTGAGTCCTTACCTGAAAATTTAGATTTGTGTATGTAAAATTAGGATAAAATAATTAACAAATTAATCAAGTAAAATTGGGAATTTTTGTTTCTTTATCAAATTCAGTCTCCCAACTGTTGTTCCTTTCCTCTTTTTTTTTCCTGCTCAGAAGACACAGAAGTATACACATGGATGAATACAGACAAGGATAAGTGTATACAACACAAACATACAATCATAGACAGTTAGGGGGTTTAATGGTGACAACAAGACAGAGAGAGAAAAAGAAATACGTATTCAATGAATATTTTCTAAAGCTTACATCATACAGCTTTTTAATTTTCACAATCACATAGGCTATAGAGGAGATTTCCAGAAAATGTGGCTTTGTGTAGCCTATGTATATATATATATTTTTTTAAAATAATTAACAAATTAATCGAGTAAAACTGGGAATTTTAGTTTCTTTATTAAATTCAGTGTCTTTAAAAAAATAAACTTTATACAATACCGTTGAGCCAGGGGAAGAGAAAGAAATAAAAGTATAAATATACAGAGAGTATATAAGTAGTATGTATAAAAAATGCATTGAAAATCATATTAATATAAAAAATATTATCCAAAATAACGTTTGTTTTTAAAGCCTTTGGCATTTCTTGTCCATTTATGTGGGTGCTGTATTGATACATTTCCTTTAAAAAAAAAAGTGTAAAATTTGGTTTGCTGTCAGTCCATTTCTTTTTGTGTATATTTGTTTTCAAAGTAAAGAAAAATGTCCCTTTCATGCAGATGTACTGAATGTCCAGTTTTCTTTTCAATAACATTGTGTACATTCAAGTGAAAAAATAAATGTGCAATAGATTCATACAAGCCACAGAAATCACATGAGTATTCAATATCAAGTTTAAATCTCTCTATTGTTTTGTTTTTTTGCTGGATACATTTTATGTATAATTTTATCAAATTCAGTGCCCCTGTTGGTTGTTCTTGTTCCTCAGCTGAGCGGCCAGCCCCGCCCCTCACGGTGTGGCACGTCCTGACGCTTTTCCACGTCGCTGCTCCGTCTGTCTGTCTCACAGGCGGCGAACTCGCTGCGTATGTTTGCGTGCGTGTCTCCAGCCTAGGCCAGCAGAGAGTGATGGCGGCGCCCGTCCTGAGAGTGTCCACCCCTCGGTGGGAAAGAATAGCCAGGCTCCTCGTGTGCCTCTTAGGCATATTATTGTCTCTTTATGCTTTTCACGTCGAGAGGGAAAAGGCTCGGGATCCGAGTTACACGGCGATGTGCGACGTCAGCAGCTCCATCAGCTGTTCAAAAGTGTTCAGCTCAAGGTAATTTGAATTCAGCAAAGAGCGCCGACAGTGGCGCTCAATGATGAAGCTGGGGCTGCTATTGTGGCAATCTGGGGAAGGGCTACCCGGCTGCCCCCTCCCTTTGCTAACCATAACTACATACAAACATGCATACATAACATGCTGTGAGCTGGATGCAAGTTGGAATAGTTTGTGTGGGACAAGTTAAGCTGTTAGTTGGTGTGTCATTTAATAAGCAGCAGCAGCAGCAACCAGCCAGCCACCCGCTATCCAGTTAGCTCGGCGAAGCTAACGTGGCTAACCGTGAGCTAACCCCCTAACCCATGTTACTGTACATTTCTTTAGCCTGTTAGCTATCAGCCGTCAGCAGCAGAGTTTTAAATTATGAGGCAGTCATATCGTAGCTGATTGCTTACGTTGATTTGGCCCCGTTTGGTTTTTATTTACGAGTGTGTGTAAGGATAAAAAACATCTGTAACACAGCAACTTGAGCACAAAAGTTACAAAAGGTAGCTCGCCCAGACTGACGATATTATGTGTGTGTGTGTGTTGGTTAACTGGATGAAGCCATTCATTCATTTCATTCATTCATTCATTCATTCCGCAGACCTAAACCTAAACCACAGTTTACTGAAGTGGTTTGGTGTTAATGTTGATAGTTTCTGAGGCGGTAATGTAACTTTTTTAAAAACCAGCCAGCCTGCAGCTCACTGGAGCTGTCATGCTGCTGTCATTAGCTGTCATGCTAATGTCACTTGCACTGCAAAAGCTAAGGCACTGGCTGGCAGACTGGCAGTCATTGAGTCCAAGGGGTTAAATCCTACTACACCCTGGCTCTTACCTAAAGGGACAGTGCATACATACATACATACTGTACATACTGTGGCTGCTGCTCCAGAGGTCAATGGAGGGACCTGTAACATTGTGAGCTAAACCTGAATGAAAGTTTCTCTGCAGCTTAACCATCACATATTGAGAAGTTGGTCCAGCTGCACAGATAAAGCTGCTGCTGCTGGAGGTTTTTTTTGATTTACACTATCACTTCACTTTGATTCACATTCAGATTTTGTATTAAGCCTTTTAATAACTGAATTTGCGGTGATGCCAGCTGCACCGTGGGCCTGCAGCTATAACTGAATAAAGTGGATCTCGCCTCTTAAAAGTCGCCGAATGAATAGGTCTGTGCAGGTCTTGAACACGTACGTATAGAGCAGGAATGTGACCTGTTTAGGACTTATTACATATTTGTTCAATGAGTGGATGAATTGCATGTAAGAGTGTCACCGTCAATCTTGTCACCCAAAGTATAAGGTGTTAACCATTAGAGTAGTTTTGTATTTAAAGGGACTGATTTCAAAAGGAATCATAAAAGTTAGAAGAGTTAGGCTAAATCTAAACAGTCCTGGTTTGCACCAGTCTTTATCTCTCATGGGACACAGATAATATCCTATGTTTGGCAATGCTGCTTTATTCTATTTGTTTTGAATATTTTCTGCATGTCTCCTCAAGTGTTTGAGATAAAGCATGAAACATTAGCCTGAATGTCTGTTGTAGTAAGTTATGTAGTTAGTTAATTGATAAGCTTGAAATTGTTATTTAGTACGTGCAAGAAGACTAAGATAGCACAAATTGGTAAATGAAATGAGGTTGATAATCATCAGACGCCAAGAGATACTATCACATCATCTTGTTTTTTCTTTTTTTTTTGCTTGTATTGTGGCTTTTAAACTTGTAGCATTCCTAAGTTTTACAACTATTCCTACCAAATATTTGATTGAATTCAATTTAGAGGTTGATTGTGGTTCTTAAGACAGTTACTCTGAGGAACAATACAACATGTTTTTGCGGTAAATGAGAGGAAATTAAAGTTATTGAGTTAGTGGAACCAACTTTCTTATCTGCATGCTCTTGCTGCTGTGTAACCTAACATTAGACATGGAAACTTTTTTTTACAAATTCATACTGAATTAATTGCAGTCTTCACTTTAAAATAATAACAATATAACAAACATAGTGTATAGTGTTACACCTACATTAGCTGCTTTACATAAATAACTATGATCAGTGTGTGTTCAGGTAGTTTCAAATCATCTTCTTACTATGATGAAACTCTGGACCTTGCTCATTGATTTATTGGACATCCTCTCATTCACTAATTACATTCACTTTCGATATGTTATCTTATACTAGAAATTACATCAATGTAAATCTTCTGTCTTGTACTCTGCTGTGTTTTTCCTTGAAAAAACATACAAATGTGTTGCAACAAAACTTCAGACAAACAGTCGGACAAAAGCTTTCAGTTTTATCAGAAGAACTAAGTGGAATATGAGACCTCATGTGTGTTGCCTGGTTGAAAACTATCAGTGTGACACACAGCAATGGCATTAACAGGTGGTGTCAAGAGAGAATAATTAACTTGGTATCACAGTCGTTTCACCACTCAAACAGACAAATTAAATGTCACCCACTTGAGACGACACTAAAGACTTCCTAAATAAGAGAGTCAAGCAGTTATGGTGTCAACACTGGATTCATGTGTGTGATTATTCAGGTCGCAGTAATAGCAGTGTTAGTTAGCATTCGTTTTGTCTAGATTGGTTGAATCTGGCACATATATATTAGCGACTTGCCAATCCATCACTGTGAACTGTCTTCATCAATTTCTCAATTGATCCACCGGCTATTTCAATACATTGAGAACTAGCAAAACTTTCCCTTGTGGTCGGTTCTCTCTCTGCTGAGTGATTTGATACTTTTCATAGTTTTATATCATTGTAACTCATCATTGTATTAGTTTGGATTCAGAGAAAGAGTTTGTTTTGTGAGTCAACATCTTTAGACAAAGTAACACGTCGAGAGTAAATAACAAGTCATTTGAGCTCTTGTTCATCAGTTGTACACAAAAACGGTTGTCTGTAAATAGTCATTTGTCTATCCAGGCCAAACCTCACCAACCTGGTATTTCAGGTTCTTCTAAAAACTTGGGAAGTATTTCAAGGAAGTATTTTATCATTTGGCCTTCAATCTGGTTGCTGTCAGTTTTTTTTTCATTTTGAATCATTCAGTATGACTCATTGGGATTTGATAGTACTCAGCTATAAACCTTCAGCTGCACTTTTCCAATACATTTCTGCAATAAAGTTGTAACTTCTTTCCTCTTTGCTCTTTTTAAAACATTTTTTATCTTGCTGTCCTGTTAGGTGGGGTCGAGGATTTGGACTCTTGGGCTCAATTTTTGGAAATGACAGTGCACTGAACCAACCCAACAGTGTCTATGGGATTGTCTTTTATGCCTTTCAGCTCCTACTAGGTAAGAAGCCATTTTATCCTGAGTAATCTGTTAGTATTGCAAATTCAAGTCACAAATCTCCCCAGCTATTGCACTGGTATTTAGTGCTGACTCAGTACTTGGCCTTTTCTCTGTCAGGGCTATATTTGACTAAACCTGACTCACATGACGTTGTTGGCATCACATTATGCCATGTATGAATATGATTATATAGTTAGGTGAGAGGCTGACTCACTTTGAAGCTCACCCTGCTGAACTACAGTCGACATCTTGTGTTCTTCAGACCAAAATCTTAATTAAAGTGTGTCCAAGGAAATTTCCGTAGGTGGAATTTCATGATATATTTAACATAGAAGAATACATAATACCTTCAAGTCACACCTTAAGACACACCTCTTCAAAACTGCCTACTCCCTTTAATCCCAATAGTTCATCCATCCGTTTAGCCACCTGTATGTTCTGCTTGTTTGCTATTTGTATATTTATTATTTGTATATTTTGCTACTGTACTGTTCTAATGTTATCTATGTGTAAGGCGACCTTGAGTGCCTTGAAAGGCGCCAACAAATAATATGTATTATTATCATTATTATTATTATATTATTGAATGGCCCCATCACTAAACGTATATACCGGTCATGGGTAGGCTCTATAGTGTGGGGATAAAGCTTGAATTTTATTTATACAAACTGTCACAACATTACTTTTTCATTACTATTTATCGGAAATTTTCTTGGACACGCTTTAATTGATTAATATCTAATGTAGAAATTATATATTAGTCCAGTGATAAACAGGCCTTGTTTTGCTGAAGCTACATTCTGCTTTAAGTTTGATGCCCAGATAGTAATACCGTACTTGTCTCAGTCTGATTCATTATTTCATATTTCTTCCTATGTTATGATGTGTTGTAACTCGATGGTTCCTCTATAGCCACCCCTCCCCTGATTACAGTGATGGTGTTGCTGACTCAGTCATGCTGCGTTGACATGTTTCCCTGCCGAGTGGTCTGAAGACTTGCCTGGCCACCTGGCGCTGGCACAGAACAAGAGGTTCTTTTAGCCACAGTAGTTACCACTCATTTGACTGACACAATAGCTGCCCAGTTAAGCCAAACAGCAACGGCGGGTCAAGATTTCCATATTAAAGTCAACGCCACCCAGTTTTCAGAGCCTGGATTATTCACAGCCTTGGGACTGTCCAATATTTGTGAGTAGGCGTTGCTCCAAAAATCAGCATAACCACCAAGGCCCTAAATTCTGATCACTGGCACTGAACACAGCTGCGGAGTATTGTTGGAAAGGATTTCGCTGTTGACCCAAATTTTCACAAGCACATAACATTAACAGTTTTGTTGAACCTTTTCCCAAGACAATCTGTGCTGCTCCTGTACTGTACACTGCAACCAGACAGTGATAGAATATATGATATCTCTTTGGATAATCCAGCAAATTTAATTAGACTGCTTCATTACACTGATCTAGATATCATTAAAACTTAAATACAATACAATGTGTCCATGAACCAGTCCTGCTCATTAATTTTTGACATCGCCCCCACAATGGAATAATATACACTCCGAGATATCAATAGTTGCAGGAAACATCTGTTACAATGGAGACATTTATCAGCTTTAACATTGTATGGAAAATATTTTTGTGTAACTAGACCCTAGAAGAGAGCAGATGTGTATCATATGTTTTTATTTCCCATGGTTTACACTGTGCTTTCATTTTTTTAAGAAACTTTTTTACAAATTTATAATGTGAAAAAAATATTCTAATTGATCACAGTGAGCAAGATGTGTCGTCACGTCACCACGCTCACACATATGCAGTTTATTGATGCCCTTTGGGGTCATGAGGCAAGTGGATTAATACAAGGAAAAGTTGAACTGGGTACTTAACCAGTACATTACAGTTTCCTCTCAGGTATGGACCAACCGTGGCTCATACTGTTGAAGTCAGAGAGGGAGGACGAGGTAGATGAAATAACTCTAGCGTGTTGAAATGTCACCACAAGCACCAGCAGGGAGGAAACGCGGCCTTACAACTATGACTGCAGCTCATGTGACAACAGAATAGTCTGACCAGTCTATTCAGCGTCTGGGCTGAATGTCATCACGAGGAGGCTGATCGTATAAATAGAGAACTGTTTGAGGCCAGAAGACTCATCAGGTTGCCTGATTGTTTCAAGGTTGTGTCTTTTTTTTTTTTCTCCTAAAAGCCTTAGTTTGTGTTTCTCACCGTAGGAATGACTGTCAGTGCAATGGCCGCCCTTATTCTCATGACGACATCCATCTTATCGGTGGTGGGCTCGCTCTACCTGGGCTACATCCTCTACTTTGTCCTAAAGGACTTCTGCGTCATCTGCATCACCACATATGCGCTGAACTTCATTCTCTTTATTCTCAACTACAAGCGACTGGTTTACTTGAACGAGGCCTGGAAGCAGCAGCTGCAGGCCAAGGAGGACTAAGCTGTCGAGAACGGCAAGAAAAGTACGACAAACAAACAACACACAAAAAAAAAGAAAAGAAATGTGACCTCTGAACATTTGACTTGCCACCAGGAGACCTTGCTTCCAAACAATGTTTATTCTGCTGTGTGTTCAAAAAAAATGAAGAAATTTAACTTAAATGTTGGGCCTGACATCTCAATGTTGATTGCAAACATGGAAGGATTTGTAAGTGAAAGGTGATTTTTCTTTTAATTTCTTTTACCTTGTTTAACATTGTACTCACTTAAGGAGGGGACTGGCTATGTGTGCGTGTGTGTGCATGAGTGTGAGTGTGCGTGTGTGAGTGTATGAGGAAATGCAACAACCCAAGCAAGCAGAGGCAGAAGGCCACAATACAGAACGATTGAGGACAGCTCTCTTTTGAACAAAGGATCGCAGAATGGAAGACAAAACAGGACGTTAAAGGGGTTTTACTTGAAATGGTTAGAAAGGTCCTATTACTGCACAGCAGATCTGCACTAAAAACATGGAGCCGAATAATGGGTCCCACAATTAGAAAAAAAGAAACACTTGTTAAGGTTATCGTACAGTTTGCAGCAGATAAAGTTCAATGGCAGGGCGGGGGAACAAAAACGATTAACATTTATACAGAATTGTTTTTTTTGTTTTGTTTTTTTCATGTTTACACTTTGTAGTAGGTTTTGTTATTTTGAAGAGGACCACTAAAATAAACACGGGACAATGTGAGATATTGTGTGTAGATCAGTCAGGTTGTTTGTTTTGCAATTCTGTAAATAGCTGCTGAGCAATATTCCAGGCTAGATTGTGAGTTAGTGTTGACACAACCTTTAAGGTAAAAAAAAAAAAAAAGAAAGAAAAAGAAAATGGAGCGGGGGGGGGGGGCGGGGGGGGACCAACAGGAGAAAACGTCAGTTCAATCTGGAACAAAACGATGTGATGGAGGTCACAGGGAGGTGGAGGAGTCTGAAGATGTGCCCTCGCGACATCTTCTGTTCTGCCACCCTGGTCAGGCATGCAGTTCAGAGTCGTGTGGATTTCTTTGTTGTAAGTGGTAACCGTCTCACCTGAAGCCACCGACACAAGTCTTTTAAACGGAACCGCCGGTTCTATTCACCAAGTTTGCATAAAGGTACCCTCACCCTTATTTTCAGTTTGGTTATTGTGTGACAAGCATTCCTGACCACCACACAAGTGGGATCCATAAAGACTTATGTGCCTAAAGGAGTGTTAAGGTGAACTTCCTTTTTTTTTTTTTCTTCTTCTTCTTTTTCTTTTTTTTTTAAATGTTTCCTTTTTGGGGGTTGGGTGGGTGGGGCTCATTTTATTGTCACAGGTCCAAGGCTTTATTTTTCTGATCACAATTTTTTGTAAATTAAGATACCAGTGAAGTGTTTGTCCCTCCCTAACAGAGTCTCATGAGGTAGCAAAAGGCTGCTACACTGTGATTGTCTGCTCAAGAGTAGAGTGGCCTGGTGGCAGAAGCATCTCTAATCTTTTCTGTTTCTCTTGCTTTAATGTTCATCTGGCTTTTTGTTCACTGTCCAGGCCTGTATGCATTCGGTGTCAATTGAACAGTAACAGTGATCTCGCCAAGCTGAGTTACCGTTCATTTGCAGGACGTGAACAAAAACTTGGAAAATGTTATACTTTGTTGACACGAACGGTCGAAGATTCAGTAAGAAAACAAAACAGTATGTTTAAGCCATATGTGGAGTTCGGGGGAGTTTTTTTTTTTTTTTTTCCTTCTTCTTTTGCTCCAGTAGCAATGACATCCAGGCTGCTGATGGTCACACTGAAGCTTTCATTAAGCGGTTGATCTTAGATAGCAAGGTTTGTACAGAGATGGATCACAGTCCGGGGGAAAAGCAAGCACAGCTCGTACTGGCTCGGCTGGAAATTCACAATATTGTCACTTCAGTGGCAGGGTAGGACCATCGTCTCTCTTCCATCCAGAACCCACTGATTAAAAGTATCCTACCTGTCAGATGCATGGTACACTATCTCCTGGCTTTAAGTATATGTTGGCCATCGGACAATCTTACACACTGTCAAAGATCTATAACAGTCGTAGTAATAACTGTAATAATGTGATTCATCTGTGGTGTTAAACCAGCTTGTTAATAGTTTCCGTCACTGCTCGTCTCTACATGCCCCTTCATGTTTTAATCGAACACAAGTTCTCGCTATAGACGGCTGTTTTATAGGGTACAAGACTCAGACTGTGAGCGTACTGATGACGGCAGCAGTCGGGGAAGTCATTTCAGTGACATGCTTTCTGTGAGACATGATGTCATCAGTTGGAAATTGAGGTGATAACTTCATTTCTGGGATATTGTCAAAGTGAAATTGTTGATCTGTGTTTCTTACATGTTGTGACCCATTTACTACTTCTCATACATACTGTAGGCTGTTTGACGTCACTGTTGACCACTTTCCAAAGCAGATTGTTTTTTTTATTGGTGAAGTGGTTTTTCCTACATTTCATTCAGGCAAGACAGGGGTTTCCATTTATTTAACCCAGGGATGACGTAACACTGTAAGAGACTGGACATTTCCATCCCTCAGTGAATGTCGTTTAAACTGTTTTTTTCAGGTTGTTCAACACTTGTATAG
The DNA here is from genome assembly GCF_905171665.1 of Trachurus trachurus. Taxonomy (NCBI): domain Eukaryota; kingdom Metazoa; phylum Chordata; class Actinopteri; order Carangiformes; family Carangidae; genus Trachurus; species Trachurus trachurus. The sequence goes on along the minus strand of NC_139903.1, from coordinate 10,478,663 downwards.
GGGTTTCTGATAAATGTGATCGATATGAATGCTGATTACAAGAGTAACTCCGAACCATCAGATTTGCTTGATTTTCAAACTTTCACTTCATTCATTTATTGAATTATATACATGCATTTCTACTCCGCAACATCTGTAAATGGACTTAAAGAGTGCAGTTTCTCTGTGAACAAACCCTAAATCTTTGCAACCTGGATTGTCATGCCATATATATATATTTATATATATATATAAACCCACCATGAGCCAGTAGCTGTCTGTAAGAGAAACTCGTGAAAAACACCATGATTTGCTTTGGAAATTGGTTGCCAGTTGGGCGACTGGTTGGTGACATGTTTGGTAGTAAAGTGGCAAAAACATGTGAAATCTCAGTACAGTCTTTTAATGAACTGCATTGTCCTCCATGTAACATTTTTAAACGTTTCCATCATGTCTTGGCAAGTCATTTTTAAGATCTTCCTTACACAGTATTGCCTGGTCAGGTTTACATCAGGTTATTTTTCATCTAAACTCAGAATGAGATTCCACAACCACAACACTGTTTTGTGTTTGTCCTTTTTTCGGGGAAATCCTGTGCACTCACACATAAGTCAAGTCTCCTATGGATTCACTTGCACAAGTCAAAGTTTTTTTTTTTTAAATGTAGAACAGTCAAACTGACATTACTTGATAGTTTTTTTTTTTTTTTTTTTGGCCACAACTATGGGCCCTGTGAGTGTTGACCATAGAACTGACAAGGGTACATTAGGTAGCCTACAGTATCATTATGTTAATGGTTCCCGTCATATGCAAAGCCTATCACACTAGTTACTTTCAAGAGAGGGTTAAGGAATTTGGATGTTAAATGTTTGGAATCTTTTGCTGGTAAAAGGATCACCATGTTGTGTGATGATTTAATGTGAAAAAGGTCAAAAGGACTGATACTGCATTTTCATGAAAATTCATTTAGGCCCTGAGGTATAACTGCCATGTTAGTTGCATCACCAATGCCAACAAAAGTGCCTTCTGTTTGATCACTAGGCCTTGAGCCAAAGACGAGCAACAGTAATAGCCTTGTAAAACGAAGAATGGTAACTGTAACAGGCACTTCTGCTTGCCTTCCTTAAAAATGCAATTGATAAATTGGTAATTCCCAAAGATTTAATATCCAATGTCAGTCAGTGCAAAAATCCATTCAGAAATTGCCAGACAAAATGCCCTGTCAAATCAATGGCCGTTCCTTTTTTCCTTCCTCAAGTCCACTATATAATTTTGATCTTTATTTGTCTAGCTAGGACATGTTTGTTAGCTAAAATTACACTCTGTTAAACTACATTGATTGTATTGTTCTTTTTCATCATTAATTATGCCCTTTAGCTGTATAGACTGTTAACATTCTGGGTTATTTTAGTTAAAAAAATAAAACAACAACAAAAAAACGTTGAGGGGTTGGAGGGCTAGGAATCCATGTGTCAGCATAAAATGTTTATTAAATTTCTTTGTGGAGGAAAACTTACTGGGTTTGCTTCTGTATTGCCAAATATGTTTTAAAATGCTGTATTTTCTTACATGGAAAAGTGTTACAGGAATGGTAGGAGGGTGCGAAAACGTAATCTGTTTAAATCCATCTTATCTTAAGGGAAAACTGTAGAAAAGGTTGACATGAGTACATTTTTAATTGTGTCATTGTCATGTGGAAATTATCTACCATTAAAACATTCCCTCTGAAATGCCCATGTCATTATAAGTTATTTGAAATAAATTAAAAATGTTGAGTTCACAAGTTCGTCTTAACCAGTCTTCAGATGCTTACAAGAGAACAGGAGCAGGTTTAGTTTACTGTAATCACTCCTGTTCATACTGGCTGTTAAGCGTCCTCTTTCTAGGAAAAAATGTTCCGCAGTGTTAATATCTGTGTTGCCATACCTCACAGGTCACTAAGGAAACTATCTGTTAAAACAAAAAACTAAATTTGACTCTAGAAATAATAAATGAACGCTGTCCACTCAGTCTTACCAAGTGACTCACTCATCAGAAATTCATTTTATCTTAGGATAAAGTTCAGACGTCATTGGAAAAGAACAAGGTCTATACTGCAGATTCTGTTCCCAGCTCTTCCACTGGATATTGTGACAGGAGAAATTATTACTCAAGAGAAAAACCTGCTTCGATGTTGATATAGGTAGCGACTTGTTATAATACATGCTTGAAACACTGAGATCTCAATCATTAAAGGCTATGGTCCAAGTAGAAAGTTCAAATATCAACCTGGTTAATCTGGTTCCCTTAGCATTTGGATTATTTATTTATCTTTTTAAAAGAACAACCTTTATTTCAACTGAAGTCCATGTGGGAAACCGGTTAAACTTATTGTAGAAGGTTTGTTACTAAGTATTGTATCTGTTTTTTGTTTTGTTTTTCATTAGCAAAGAATAAAACGTTTCCAGTATTGAGGGATTTAGATTGACTAATGAAAATCAATACTGGCTGCAGATGCAATACATTACTATTGAACATCATCCTCCCATGAGCTGAAAACATTAACACCAATACTAAAAACATTCAGTGTCTCTCCAGTCACCAAAAGAAACTAAACCTTGATGTCAGTATCAGTGCTGGTACTTGTTGAGTTCATTGGATTTGTTTTGTTGTGTTTAACGACACATGAATACAGTTATGAAACACAATTATTGTGTAAACAGCTGTAACAAATCTAAACAAAGCAAGGCAAAGGAAGAAAAAAAGTGATGCAAAAGGTGTTTTATTGTTCCTCACATGTTTTGTTAAGACACAAGATTTTCATCAAATGTTGTGTAAGTGAATGAACTCCCAGCAATGGGAAATACAGTAGAATCTGAATATTTGACCAGCAGTAACACAAAGGTCAATCATGTAATGAGGCCACGAGCAGCAGAGTCACTGATAGTGACGAGTCTGATTAGAGTCAGGCCACCATCAACAATCAACATGTCACTTAAACCTCTAGGTTACAATGTGGTGTCCAAAAGTCTGAAAACACCAAGTCACAGTGATTTGAAGAAACATCATCAAGACAGTGAACGTTCACTTCAATGTCCTCGACAAAACTGTTCTTTGAGCCATGTTGAAAGTGTAAAAATCTTTTTAAACACTCAGCAGAACAGTTTCTCTAATGCCTTCGTACATATCAAAATAGATATTTCTTCGGTTGATTTTCATATATAAAAATAAAGCACTTTTCTGATTAGATTCAGCATTGTAATCTACTAGAACATTACATGTATACACCACTTTAACATTTTTTTTAAAAACACAGTCAGGTTGTTTGCACAAAGCCCAGAAATGACAGATTAACATTCATGAAAACAACTTCTAACACTGGTGTTATATTAAACTCTTGAAACTCTTAAATTGACGTCTTTATGAAAGAGAGGGTTTCCTTCAGCACAGAGCAGGCATTGTGTCTTCTTTCCTTTACAGTGTCCTTTAAAGTAACTGGTTAAGTCCTTTGTCTGCCAGGTGAACGCACATCACCTGACAGGAGAAAAGGTCAGAGCTAATCTCTGGGACTGAAGGATTTGATTGGTTTTTTTTTTTGTCTTGACCTTTTTATGACAGCAGTGGAAACACACCACCTCACAAATCTATGTTATAATATCCTCATAAATTACCACAGGTGATGTCACAAGGAAACCAATCACAATTACTATAAATTGAGAAGAACCACTTGAGGCTGACTTTGATCAGCTTTAAAATTTGTTTATAAATTTCCAGATTGCTGGAAAAACTGAACATAGTGTTGGTGGTTGTTTTATGCAGACCGCAGGAACAGCATGGCTAACTCGTGTTTTATGGTGGTTTGACCTGAGGTGCACACACGGAAATGGGTTCGAACTAGGAAATCATGTGAAACCGACACTTTTTCCACAAGGCATGGTCTGTCCTGGACCGGTCGCTCCAACAGAGGCAGGCAGGTGTCACAGTGAGCAGGGGTACTTGGTCCAAGGTGGTAGTCTGCCCGTCTCATTGGCCAGTCTCCAGTATCTCTCCTTCAGGATGTATGCTGCTGCTTTGGGCTGCCTCTGCCTGCTGAAAACCCCCTTCTTGTTCCCCACCACGCGGGTGATCCCTGCAAACAACAACAACAAGATGGAGCAACGAGAGCCTCGTCACGCACACGGGACACAAGATACAAAAAGAGCCCTTTGTGGGTCAATACGCAGATCGATTAATGTGTTAGGAGGAGATTCGTTTTGAAAGTGAAGCGTGCTGCCTCCTGATTGCCAGAACCCGGAGCGGTAAATCTATAGCTATAAGTAGACATACTGCTAAAATAGCTCTGTCACTGGGGCGTTCGGATGTGTCGGACCGGGGGACAAGCCTAGAAAGTTGGCAAGAAATCAGCGCTGATGTTCGCACACTTCTGAGATGCCACACTGACACCTCATGTGGGGCGTCCTTGGCGAGATGTCCACTGGTGCCAAGTTGATTTTTCCATTGTAATAAAGACAATTTTAGATATAACTTCATACAATGTCTCTAATCTGATGAAAAGTAGTACTTTTATATGATCAATAGATCCTGTTGTTCTCTTTGTTTATACATCATTTTGATTATCCAGTTGGGTGTGCTACTGGGATTTTCACATTTTTATTTGCACAAATATCATTTAGATAACCTTGTGGTGTTCACAACTTTTGTAAGAAATGCTTAAAGAGACCCAGAGGAGTTTGCTTTTGGTTATAAAAAGAGTCTCATATTAATGTGGATGAATCTACATTACCCACACTTGTTAATGGGTCCATTTTCGATAAATATATTGTTTTGTCTATATTGATATTATTATTTGGTGGTCGACTCGCCCAGCATTTCCTAGTTTCGGTTTCGCGGACGCTGCCCGGCAGGTCATGGGAATAACGCCACCAGATCGCTAGTTGGCATCGTTTATGGTCGGAACTACGACGGTATCTGATCGTCTTCGAACCTCCGACTTTTGTTCTTGATGAATGAAAACATTCTTGGCAAATGCTTTTGCTTTCGTCCGTCTTGTGCCGGTCCAAGAATTTCACTGCGCGCGCGGAGGCTCATGGGAAATGTAGTGTGAAAACAGTACTCCTCGTAGTCCCTTTAACCATTGATGTCAATGTTTTTGATATGGAATAATGATAAGTTGTTAATATATATATACAGTATATATGTAATTTTGATAACCTCACAACAGACAAAGCTCAGGTTGTAAAAAAACCAAGTGTCTTCTGACTCCTCCACATCCCTCACAGTGTCATTGGGCGCCGCAGGTGTTATCACCATGAGGCGTTCGCTATCTGGATGCTCTGACCAGGCTTTTTCTTCCTGTGTGACTGTTAAGCTACTTGATTGGTGTTTAGCGAAGAGTGTGGGGAGTTTTTCTTTGTATATACACTGGGAGAGGTGACTGTGTGCGGCTCTGCGGCTCTGTACCTTGTGCAGTCATGAAATCAGCAAAGTTCCAGATGAGCTCGCCGACGACGTACTGCTTCCTCTTCTGGTCGAACACGTCGTGGTAGTTCTGCAGGACGACCCTCTGGTACTCCTCAGTAAACATCATGGGTGGATCCTAGAGGGAGAGAAGAAAAGCTGCCGCGTGAGCAAACTGAAAGAGTAAAATATAAAGACTGTGTCACAGTTGAATCTAGGGATGTCACGATTACTTGTTTTCACAATTATTCGTGGTATTAAACGGCACAAATAATTGATCGTAAAGATTCCTAAATACCATCACTTTCTGAAAAAAGATTATGTCGGAACCATATCGGCAGATGTGCGCCAAAGTAAGGAAGATGCACAGATACTGGTCCATTTATCTAACGTAACACTGAATTGGTAGGAATTTAAATGTTAGCGTGTCATTTATAATTTTAAAATATTATTAAAATAAACTTAAACATTTGGTATAGATCAGGGGTTCCCAAACTTTTCCAGGGCAAGGCCCCCAAATAGCATTAACTTCTGGCTGGGGACCCCCTTTTGGAAACCCACTGAGTTTTGAAAACAGTTAGCAGTTAATGGTCATGATGTCATGAATGATAATTTGTCTGGCAGGCAATTAGAAAGAGGATTTGCTTTTGAAATATATTTCAAAACATATGGAAAAGTAAGTGGTCTTAAATAATTGTTGAAATATGTAGTTAAGATATTTTTTCTTTACATAGCCTATGTCAGAATAAATGTGCAAATATGTAGGCTACTGTAGTCTATGACAATTAATGAGTTAAATATTTCGAACACTTCCCCCCGTGGGATTAATAACTTGCCCTATATTAAGAGAATGTAATTATATTTTGACTGTATTTGATTTTATACATTCATAATGTTGTGAAATTTATTGATGCATAATATACGTGATAATTGTAATACTGTGATTATTTCTCTGACAATAATCGTAACAAGAAAATCTATAATCGTGACATCCCTAGTTGGATCCAGTCACTGAATGTGTACGTTGGTGAATCCTCACGTTGTGAAGCCCCGGCACTGCGTCTGCTCCGTATTCACTCTGGATGATGGGTTTCTGATACTTTCCATACCAGTTCTCAAACTGCGTGTTGAGCTGGATGGGGATGACCTCCAAGTGTCCCGGATCATGGTACCAGGAGAAGTAGCTGTTTACACACACCACATCCACATAGGGAGCCTTGGGACGAGAGGCGAGACAATACATGACTTGTAGAGATACTGACAGTGCAAAACAACCATGACTTTGACTGTGATCAACAATTATGATCATAAATTACAAGTAAAGGCCGAGTGATTTTCCTTTTGTGGATCTTTGTGGATCCGGTTTTCACTGAGAGTGTAGCAGCAGTAATTCGATTCGCCTTGAGAGAGACAATGTTTGAATTGGTGCATTCAGAGGTGCTGTACTCACACAGCCAGAGGCATTTACAAATTACAAACCATTGCAAACTAATCAGTGCCTTTGAGCTACAAGCATCGACCTACAAAATCCTTTCTTCACTGGACAGGAATGTGAAAAACCCTCAGGCATGTCAACAACTTGGTCAACAAACGCTACAGAATTTGAACTGATAAAACTTTGGCAACTCGACTTTTACTTCCTTATAGTCGATCGGGCCCCTTATCTGGCTCACCACAGGGCAACATGTTAAACTAAAGTATGACAACATTCAGTCAAGTCTCCTGCAGCTCTGAGAACAGAAGTATATTTTGCTTTTTTTTTTATTCCAGCAAGCTCTTTTACACACGAGTGGTCTCTCTTAAAATGTGTCAAGATAATGTGGCTGATGCTATCAATGAAACAAAAATTTCCTGAAAGGCTGTCGTCATCTAGTTGTCACATTGTGTATTTAAGGGCACCAATCAGGATTTGGTATTCGAATCACAAGTTGTGGCGCCATTTGTTAGTGTTGCAAGCACCGTCTGTCAGATCTGATCAGACCACGTCCAGATCAAACTGATTAAATGAGTTCAACTTCACAATAGTGACAAGTTGAACTTGGCTAGTTATGTATTCATGAATCTTATGAACAATTTTTTTTTCTAGTGGCCGAATACACAGGATTAAAACGTCTGTCATCAAGCTAGTGCATGTTGCATTTGCTCAAAAATTTTAAAGTTTGGTAACCCTTTAATTTACAGGCCACTAATTACTTGCTAATGTCAAGAAATAGCCAGAAATAACAATTAATTGCGCCATAATGTCTAGAAATAGCCTGGAAATAATGGTTTCATAGTAATGTCAAGAAATATAGCCAAGACATAATGATTGATTGCATAGAAATAATGGTCAATTGCAAGGACTTGGTGGAGAAAAATTCTGGCCTTTCCCAAAAAAATTCAAAGCATGAAAAGCATATGTAATCTTTTGCCTTTTTGAAAAACATGCCATTACTATGAAATTACCTGTTATTTCTAGGCTATTTCTTGACATTACTACACAATTACCTGTTATTTCTTGGCTATTTCTTGACATTATCACATAATTAGCAGCTTGTAAATTAAAATGTTAACAAAAGGTTCAATATCTGACCATAAAACACAAATAGTTAATATCTCACGGTGTACTGTGTCACACCTGTAACCACTGCACCGACACACCCTGAAGTACACATCTACATCAATCCAGCCGGTAACTAAGTTTGTGAAAGCAAGATTTGCAGTGGTTGCCAAGTGGATTTTAACTCTTTAACTGAAGAACAAAAACGTGTGAAATGTGCATGTAGTAAATGAAACAACCGATGTGCTGTGCAGGTTTTTTTTTCCACTTAGGTGTACTGCAGACACTGGAAAAACTCACCCCTTTGTCCCTGGCATAGTTACTGTCAGTGATGTAAGTGACAGGCCGGGTCGAGTCCAGAGCTTTGGTGTGTGTTATCAGAGTCCTGTAAGGAAACAAAAGGTGACTGAGTAATGAATGTGCAGCTTGGGGAGTGTGCATCCTGGGATCATGTGCATTACAATAACAGGATATCGAATGTTCACAACAGTTGCACAAAAACACACCATGCAGCTTCAGTGAATTTGAGTATATGGCAGTTTGACAGGTTCAGTATTTGTTTGCTCTGTTTGTCTCCCTGACGCCTCGGGCGAGAGCCGAGCTCCAGCTGGTAGTGTTCAGGGCGTCTTCATGACGACTCTTGCTGCATTCCAGCCATCGGAGTAAAAAGGGAGAGGCCCTGACTGACAAACAAACCAGGGCCTCTCATACACACAGTTACATGCTTTGGATTTTTTACAGGTTTGGGGCTTTCAGGGGCGTCCTGGTGGCACAGATCTTCTCCCTCTACACTGTCAGCTACATATCCCATAACAGCATAAAACTTCCAAGTATATACAGCTCTGGAAAAAATAAAGAGACCACTCCAAAATGTTCTTAATAAATCAGCCTTATCTCTACATGTATGGCAGCCATCGATTCCAGTGTCTATTGAACTCCAACACAAGCACACATCACTCTACTTAGCTAGAACCAAATCATATTTAATGAGGAAGAAAGATTATAAATATTTTTTTTTTTAAAACACTGCTGCGATTAAAAATTGGGATTATTCCACCAATTTTGATTTCTAAACTCTTCCTAAATTTAAAAAGACCAGAATTTTTTTGTTATTTTGACTTGTTGCCATTTTCTGCAAATAAATGCTTTAAATGACAATATTTGTATTTCCAATTTGGGAGCAATTTTGTCAGTAGGTTATAGAATTAAACAAAAGTGTTCATTTTACTCAAACACATACCTATGAGGAACTGATCATTTTGAAGTGGTCTCTTAATTTTTTTCCAGAGCTGTATATATATATATAAAAAAACATCAGTCACTTTGTGTTTGCACCATTATTTGACACTAGGTGGGTCAATTTAGCGGAGCGCTCAGTCAGAACTCACTTGAAATAATATCCAGCAGGGGGCATCTCTGCAGCGGGCTCATTGGCTACTGACCACATGACCACAGACGGGTGGTTCTTGTCCCGACGCACGAGCTCATCCATGACATCCAGGTGATGAGCCAGAGAGGCGTTTCCAAAACTACGACTGGACCAGAAAGGCACAAAAGACACAGCACACTCTGAGCTGACTGACAGATATACAGTACCATCAAGTCTGTAAGGATGCGTCTGACAATGGATGCGTTGGTCAGTAACAGATCAAAAGAAGGAATGAAGGATGGCACTTACATGTCTTTGATGCCCACTCCCGGGCACTCGTCTATCACTACGATGCCATGGCGATCGCACATCTGCAGGATCTCCTCAGCATAGGGGTAATGACTGGTGCGGAACGAGTTGGCCCCCAACCACTTCAGTAGGTTAAAGTCCTTGACAATCAGCGGCCAGTCCAAACCTTTACCTCGGATCTGACACGTACGATAAAAAGAGTGGATTAGATCACTAAACTGGATCGGATTTATAACCTTTATTTATTCTCGAAGACCATTGAGGACGGTCCTCATTTACAATGGTGTGTCGAGAGAATAACAAATACAGCAAAGAAGAACAAGAGTTTAGATAAAAGAAAATATTAGAAAACAGCTAAGAACAGTGAACAATCATTATCAAGTACAATTAAAACAATTACAATCCAGTGAAATCAGGTTTGAGACAATTTTGAGCTGCTGTACTGATGGGAGAGATTCTAACTTTAACATTTTCTGCAGATTGTTCCACGTGTATGTGTTGTAAATGTCATGAAATGTCTAAAATTTGGATAATTGTTGCTGCTTGGTTTGTTAGTGAAGCGTTTGGCTCCCTCTAGTGGTACTCACATCAGCGTCCTCGTGTTTATTGACTCCGTGGAAATAGAACGGCTTGTTGTTGATGAGGAACTGGGTGCTGGTCACCTTAACAGTGCGAATACCGATCGGCAGAGTGTACACATCTTCATACGTTGATCTCTCATCGGCTGCCATTAAGCGAACCTGGAAGTGACAGTTTCAGAAACCTTTATTTAGAGGTAATTGTGCTGAATGTTCCTCTGGTTAGGAAGCTCCTTCACAAGTTACACCTCCTGTATCTGGAGGGGAGAAATTACTGTAAGAAAAACAACCAACAAGTGGCATTATCACCATTTAAAGCATGTACAGCACACACACGTCAAAATCAAAACATCACTTGACTTCACATAAACCAAGTGCATGTAATTAAAGAAGCTGCTCTGATGCGGATCAGATGAAACATCGATATGTGTCATGTTTCCAATGTCTGCTTGGTGAAAGATGTGAAGTTCAGCATGACACATTAATCAAATATAACTGAGAACATCTGGCAGCTGCCAAATAAGTAGAGGATGGACATGGACGTGTCAACAGTTTATGAAGTAATGAAGTAATGAAGTGAGAAAGACTGTGAGAAAAACTGTGTCAGGAACGTGTTGACTGCTGCCGGGTCCTGCAGCAACTTGTAGCTCTTGCATCTGTTTACACGTCAAAACCAGCTTTACGTTTCTATAACAACGGTCCTGATCTGCTCTCAGACATGCCAAGGCAATGCAATAACTATGTAACTGCACTGCATTTAATGTAGTGGCATATGAAGCTTATGTTCTTTTACACTGTGACATTTGCACTGAACTATTTCATTCACTTTCTAAGTATATTGTTCATTTGAATAATTTTGATGATACAAATAAATTGTGTGTAATTTTATCTGGTAAGCATTGCATCAAGGAAGGTGCCAAAGCCTACCACCTCATCCTTAATAGAAGCTTGTCTTTTATGAGTTCCGGTTTCTGATATAATTCATGATACCATTGTATACATTTTTATTTTGGTCTTTTTTTAAAGACTTTTTAATGTGTGTCTCACAACCCTTTTTTGAACGGAGTAGTGTAATTTTTAATAAACTATGTTTATTTAGGCATTCCCCCTGTACCCTTATGCATTTTCTATTTTTATTGTGTTGTGGAGTGACACCTTAATAAAGGTTGTCTATCTATCTATTTATGAATAAATGTATGAAGTAGGTTTATTATCATTATTGATTCATAATCCAGTAAATGTCATAGGAACAAATAGTGACATCATCTTTTATTAAGGATGAGTAACATAAATTCATGATGACATATCCTTTGTTTGAACACAAGGTGGAGGATGAAGTGTTGTGATCTACATGAAACACAGTTTACCCACACTGACTATAATCAATAAAATAATCTTTGTGAGCACTCTAACAAACCCAACACCGATGCATCTGAAACTTGTATGGATGAAAAATGTACATAAAACAACACAGGTTCTTACCTCCAGAGTGTACAGGTAGCCTGGATTCTCGTGCATCAGGTACGGCCACCACAGGTTGACATCGACCACTTTGAGAACTCCAGACTGGTCGTTGGAGGAAGCCACACAGTGTCTGTCTTTGTCCATCAAAGTGACCTTCACTGTGGATGTGGTCGCACCTTTGACTGATACTTCATATTTAACCAGACCTAAAAAAAACAGGGGGGAAACAGTTGATACAGATGATATTCACTCACTTTATGAATTTTAGTACCATCACCACTGAGTTGTGTCACTGTGTTTAGTTGTATTCATTTACCAATGTTATCCAAGAAGTCCGTCACTACAGTGATGTCATTCACATACGCCTTAGGTGTGGTGTACAGCAACACAGGACGATGTATCCCGGCATAGTTGAAGAAATCAAAGTAGATGTTTTGCACAAAAAAACCATCAGGATACCTGTTGAGCAATTAATGTTTTCTTCAGTATTGTTAGTCCCCACAGACAGAAAACTACACATTTTAGAAGCACAATTCTCTGGATAAAGAAACACAAACAATAGTTAACAACAATGGAGATGAAATAGCAAATGGAGCTCCATGGATCAATCTTGTGTTATGTAAACTGCAAATATACGTATTTATCTAAGTTTAAAACCCTAAAACATCAGAATATTTTTATGACGGTGTTGGTCCATTGCAATGTTTCACAATAGATTATTGCAATACTCTTGGATATTGCAAAAATATTTAGAATGGCAGTAATATCATATTGGGGTAAAATCATATTGTTAGGCCTCTAGTGATTCCCACTCCTGAAAAAATATGTAGTCAGGGGTTCAGTCTAATGACAGCAGATATCGGTGATGTGACCCATTGCAATGAAACCAATGCAGATGTCTCTGGACAATTAGTTGATTAGATGATGGACAAAATTAATTGAACTATTAAATTTAATTATCAATTTTGTATTTTCTTTCCCCAAAATGAGTAAAGCAATTAATTGATTCATTTAATCCAGGTCTTGAAATGGAGTATAATAAGCATTCAGAAGCAGTCGTGCTGGGTAATTATTGTGGGCACTTTTTCCACAATTTTCTGAAATATCATTGTTGTAGCAATGAGTCAGCGATCATGAATATTGTTTGCTGATTGATAATAGCAATGTGTAAGGTTTGCATTTTGTGAAAAAAAAGAAAAAGAAACAGTAATAATTTTTCAAAATCCCTGGTCACCTAACCCATAAAAGATTTTCTAGATCTGAATCAAAGGTTCCTACATGTTGAAAAGGTCATTAAGGTGAGAACACTAATGAAGCTTTTATACGACATCAGTGTCCTAATTCAAACTGTAAAGACTGAGGTTACTTGGTGCGGTCGTCCAGGTGCTGGATGCTTCCTGGAGGGAGCGTCACCAGAGTCAGAGTGTTGTTGACAGCGATGGTGATCCTGCACGGCACAGTCGGGTCCTTGCGGATCAAACTGCCAATCTCAGCCTCAAAGGGAAGATGGCCGCCATCATGTTCGGTCACTTTCACCCCGTTCACCCACTGCAAAGGTAAAGAGGGACGTTAAAGAAGCAGACAACTTTTATTTTTCCAACTGTGACTGGACTGATTAGGAGTGTATACTCACCACCATGGAATAATAGTGAGCACTTCCCACTCGGAGAACAACTCGTGTTCCTTCATCTGCGACCCAGCGGGCAGGGACCACGACCTCTCGCTCGTACCACACCCAGCCAATGAAATCTCTCAGTGCAGGGTCCTGGGTGATGTCGTTGTAGCTGGCAGGAACTGGCATGTCAATCACTGGGCCGGTCTGCAGAAAATAAAACAATACATGTCAGTGAAAAGGCAGTAATTTTCTTCCAACAGTGCAGCTGCTGTTCTGTCGTGAAACTGCACATTACTGTGATGATAAGAAGCAACACTAACAGTAACTCCATAATAATGACAGGGAGTTGTTTACCACTGTATTCACTTGATCTTAATTAATCTATTAGATCCTGGCCTGGGGGTCATGACCTCATAACATAAATCTGAGAGATCACAAGATGATCAATTTAGATTTTCCACTATGTATACCTTCCTTGCTCCTCCTATAATTATTTTCTTTCTCTTTTGAGAAGCACTAGCAATTTTTACATCTTCATACCTAAAAAAAAAGTTAAACACTGAGGAGAAAAGCACAGATCATCATCACTTCTCCACACTAAGAAGACGTCACAGACTGATTCATGTCAAGAGATCACAAGCCATAAAAGTTGGGATGATGGGATCATTGTCTTATATATCATGTTTAAATAGTCTGTATTACCTTGAATCTGCTGAACTGATAAGATGGTAAATAACAGTCTTAGAGGACAGTTTTGACTTTCTATTAAGTTTTTATCTCCACTGATATCACTACAATAGTTCTACTGTGTACTAGTTACAATATTAGTGTTAATCTGTGCAGTGAGTTCTTCCAGACTTTGTTTGCTTTGCAGTGATTTCGGCCTCTACACTGTGTGCCTGCAGCTGGTTGACAATTAACATATTGGAGCCTTATTGAACTTTTTAAACTGCGACCTGTTTCACCACTTCCCCACTGTGTCCTGCTCCGCTCACCTCTGCCAGGCGACTTTTGTACCATGCCCTCTCGAAGCCCTGGTTCCTGTTGGGGGACTTGTCCGCCCTGAAGCTCCACAGTCCGCTCAGCTCCTTCCGCTCTCTGGACGAGGATTCCCGGGGGAAGAGCATGCCGCTGTCCAGCAGAGACACCGCCTCAAACACGGAGCACAGGCCCAGCAAGGCCCCGAGCAGCCACGGTCTGCCCGCTGGAGACATCCTGGGACTGGACGATGTGTTTTCTTGTTTCAGTGCCCAGGAAGAAACACACTGCGCGGTTTACCTTGCTGAGTCAGTCACATGATTTGTTCCACACAGTCACGTGACCGCTGAGGCTGCTGCTGCGTTCAGGTCTCGCGTTGTCTTCCAGTACAGTCGGAAATTTCCAAACTTGGCACGAAATCACCGTTTGTTTAAATACATTTTAAACCCAAGGTTATTAAATGTTTAACATGACATATTTAGTATATGAAGAGTTGATTTGCAAAAGCAGATAACTCCGTTTAAAAAAAAAAAAATTGAAAAAATTTAATTATTAGATTTACACCAGGTGATATCAGTCAAACCAAAGTTGAGTGGCGTTGACCAAGGAGAGGAGATGCACAAAAACAGATGCTTTATTGCTTTATTGAAAACAACACTATGTAAAGAATAATTCAAAAGCATCAGCTCATTTTTTTCAAAATGGCACTTATCTGCTTTTGCAAATGAACTCTTCATATATTAATATTTTTGAATATTTATATTTTAAAGAGGATGTTGGCTACCAAAGCATCTTGTCCAAAAAGCCCTGGTCTTGAAGGGTCAATATTATCAAAATAACTCAAAGAGGCGAAACTTTTATGAGAAATCACATAATTTTTTTCACCACTTAGTACTGCACCAGTACACAAGTGACACAAGATGGCGCCAGACACATGTACATTAGTGTAGGCCTAAATGGCAGTAGCCTACACAGACTGATGCCTTCAGTGACTTTGGGTCTAACAGCGCCTCCTCCCCATCCTCTACTTTCTCTCCAGCCCTAAAAGACCATGGATGGACTGGTGATGATGATGAACATGCTTTGTGGCCAGGGGCAAACGTCTGCTGTCCACCCCCTGTTTGTGAACATTTTGTAATAACACGTATTTAAGAAAAGTACTAAGACAGGTTATAATGTAGGGCAGACGGATGGGGACCCTTGTCATTTGCCATTCCCCCAATCTGCCTCCCCCATGTGCTGCCATCTGTCTGCCAGTGCTTTGCTACTGGTGTAAAATGACTGTATTGTTACTTTCAAAAAAATGAGGTCATATTTTCACCTGTGTTTTGAGCAGGTTTATGCAAAAAGTACTGAACAGATTTGCACTGAAGTTGCAGGGGTGGGGGCATGGGCCAGGGAGGAACCCATTACATTTTGGGGTAGATCCAGATCATTTATTATGAATTTGGTTCCTCTTTTCTCTGAAGTCTGGTGTATACAGTTTGACGTTAACCTTGGCCGAGGTCTGCTCTCTCTGAGTGGCCTTAGTTGTCAGTTTTTTGGTGGCCCAGTACGGCTGAATCATGAGGGAAATAGCCACCATGGGCAAAAGTGTGTCTGGAGAGACTGGTGTCCCATATTTTTTTAACATCGTCGAGAAAGAGATTTCAAAATAACCTAATTTCGATTTTTGAGAATAGGATTAAAACCCAGAAACACATCATTCTCATCATGTACAAGTTTACAAGTTGAGATTGATTTATACAATTTATTGAACAATAGCCTATTATCATAACTGGGGGATTCGGGAAACTGCTTAGGCCTCCTGGTTGCCTTCCTTGCCTAT
The DNA here is from genome assembly GCF_905171665.1 of Trachurus trachurus. Lineage (NCBI taxonomy): Eukaryota > Metazoa > Chordata > Actinopteri > Carangiformes > Carangidae > Trachurus > Trachurus trachurus. The sequence goes on along the minus strand of NC_139903.1, from coordinate 10,462,568 downwards.
ACTTGGTAGGAGGAAGTGGAGAGCGTTGTGTCTGTAATATCCATCCCACATATCCTGATCCCAGTTATATATGGGGAAAAATGGATGGATGGATGGATGGATGGATGTTTGACATAACAGAAAAGTTGTAATGGCCTCAACATTGTCAATGGAAGCTATCCACCATCACCACTAAAAGTGTTGCCAAAATGTCAGGCTATGAATATTCCACAATTTCTATGTGACTAAAATGTAACTTATCTCATGAGTATAAATTGGAGTAAAACATTTTCTTCTCAGGAAAACAGTTTTTCCTTGTCAGGTCAGGGACGATCAGTTTCAGATCATGGTCATGGTAACATCTTGTAGTACAGGCTCCTGCTTCAACTTTAAAACCCCTTGACACTGTCTACCACTCTGCTCTCAGGTTGTTACTTGTAACACTCATCACTTCATCCTCTTCTAAAGGTTAGGTGGTCCTCATTCTCCAAGAGATGTGATTTGCATGTATATTTGTTAATTTACAAATGTACAAACAAGGCACTGTATCTCTTGATACCTCTCTGTCTTATTGAACTTTAATTTATTTTTGGACCTGTTTAAATCGATTTTATCATGACATTGATGATATGAATATGATTTATTTTATTGATGTTATTTTTTTTAATCCTCTCATCAAAATAAGTGTAAATTAGGACTTTATCCTTAATGATTTTAAAGAGAGACATGTATATACTATAGCACACATGGAGCTGACCTTTATTTAACTACTGCTGTGGAGCAGTAACTTGTTGCATGCAGTTTGTCTTCAATCATTAGTTGTTGACAATCTTAGGTCATGAACTGGATGTGTATCCCCCTGCCACACTTCACCCAGTTTAGTGCACAATGTAGGCCTACAGGAAATTTTCTCTATCCAGGTATGTTTACAATCCCAGAGCAACATGAATTTGAGTATGTTTTCTTTTCCCACATTATTTCTTAATCCCTGGGGGAGAGACTCCTCCTCAGACTGTTGCAGCCTGGAAGGCAATGCACTTTCTCTCTATTATTGTTTGTTTCTTGCTACTATTTCTTTTAAACCACACAACCCCCAGGGCCCTTCTCCAAAAAGGTTTGTTCTGATTTATTTTTCTGTAGCTGGAAAACTATTCCCAAGACACAAAGGTAATCAAGTCAAGTGAATTTTATGTTGGAATTTTTTTGTTAACATTATTCTGTCTGGAACATGCAGAGTGAAATTTACTGTGAATCTAATGCACAAACAAGACAGATTTGTAATAAAGTGCTTCAGAGAGTGACTCCAAACTATCCACAGCTTTATATCTGCCTGAAATTAATGGAAGGTTAATGGTGAGTTCAGTGTTAATTTCCTGTCTCAGGTCATTTTCCCAGCAATTCAGTTGGTATCTTTCAAAATAAAAGATCTTTTGGTCTATCTTTGGAGCTATCAACCATCCTTTGGTTCCCACTCATTGTCAGCGACGTCTTGTTCAACAAGACTTTTGTTGGATGGCAGAATTTGATGGCAAAAATCAAGTGCAGTCAAACCAGGAGAGTTTGTTTAGTTTTGTTCTAAAAGGATTAAATCTTAATATCACAGCCTCACCAAGCGAAAGTCTATTGTTAAAGGTGAAACATGTTCTATGACCTTTACAACTTACAATGATCTTTTGACAAACCCTGCATGGTTTCCACTTTTCTATCACTATTCATTTGATTTGAGAGACACTGGTACATTTTTGAGACATCCATGGAGAGGTTTGGGAAGATGAAGTGGGACAGGTTGGTCCTACCATGCTTCACAGAGCAACAAATGACCCGACTCTCAGTATCCATCCACAACCTGTTCACTCCTCACATCACTCTTGTTTTTCTTCTGGGCTGTTTCCTTCAACCTGCAGGCCCAAGCTCTTATTCTGCATAATTTGTTTCCTATTTCTCCAAATCAACTGACAATGTCACAAAAGTTTACAGCTCTATCTCAGTCACGACAACATGACACATCTGTTCATCTCTCATCATCAAACCAAACGTTCAAGGACTAAAAGAAAATAAAGAGCTGAACATTTAATGAATATGTGTTGGATTTGACCTCAGACTTTCACACACGATGAGTCCATACAAAAGACACTCACAACATTTAGAGGAGTTGTGGAAGACAAAAGAGGTCATAATGTTGTCTGCTGGCAGAGGTCATGACAAAAAAGGGCTTCACTTTGAAAGCATCTTAATCTATTTATACCTGTATACTTTGGTTGCTTTCTGTCACAATAAATTACATCGATTAAAGTGAATTTACCAGGATCACATCAGAATGTATTTCACTCATTGAAGATGAAGAAACAACCCTGGCTGCAAAGGAAAATTCAGCAAAAACTGTTGTCATCCTTTTGATGTTCAAGTTATTTTCAGTTTTGTTCCAAACATGACACATCAACTTTGTTTCAGTCATCCCATCTGACTCTGTCATTTTATGCTGTAGTTATTTTCATAGTTGACCTGCTTCTTAACTTGTTCTTACTTTTTTCTGGTTTGTTTTTCATGTTTTGTTTTTTTTCCTGAATAAATTTGTTAGTTAGCAAAAAATAAAAAGCAGTCTTGCAGTAAAAACAGTTTTGAGAGGGTGTTCATTCATGCATTATTGATAAGTAAGCAAAGGGGAGTGAGGGAGCGGGAGACGGAGAAACAGAGAATAAAGGGGGACACAATTCTCCAAAGCCTGAGATTTTGCTGATAGGCTTTTCACAGTCTGTGCCCCCACACTACTGGTACATCAGCACTGACATGTTCAGATGCGAGGAGCAGTCACAGCCTCAGCTCTGACTTCTCACTCTGGTTTAAGTAAAATAAGTTGTTGTCGACCAAAGACACATGCGACTTACAAAAGCACGACATGCAGATCTGGAAAAAAGAGCAGAGACAAAACAAGCTGAGTTGAAAGAACAGAGCACAGCAGTCTACCCAAAGTACAAATAAGACTTGCACACTATGATACTGGTTAATAATCGGACATCTTCTGATAACATTCAACCCTTGATTAGGTTTGAGCTCGGTTTCTTCAGTGATGGCTCACATTCAGTGAAATGAAAGAATTATTAGAAAAGTTATTTTTCTGGTACAAAATCTGTTAAATGCTAAGATAACTTCAGGCATTTTTCTGTTTGTTTGATAAATGTATTTATCTATTGATCAATAAAGAGATAACATGTAAAGTGAAGTGGACAAAGTCCCAATACAACATTATTTTCACGCCTCTGTGAAAACTTCTTCAGTGTCAACATTTACTGCGAGGTGCGCTTCAGCTGTTTATATGAATATCCATTTATCTGAAACCTTTCAAATAATAGCGACCCCGTTATGACAGAGAGCAGCTAATTAACTTGCTCCAGAGTTGTGCGGATGTGCTCATGTGTTTCCTATAGTGCTCTCCACATCCTGCCTCTTTCCATTGTCGACAGAGTCCAGGGGACCGGTCCAGTCTGTTTGGACAAACATTGTTTTGATGGCACGTCTGATAAGGACTCAGAATGAAGTGACTTTGCTCCTGAACCTTCAAACCAGTTTCTAATCTGCTGAGAGACGATATGTCTTTATATTTATTTGTCTGTTTTTTTTAAAGAGACGAAATAAAGTGCAAATAAAGTGCAACGGTGAGGAAAAAGGGGATTTGTCTGCACTGTGCCTTCGTGTCTTACTCACCAATGTCAGTCCAAGCAGAAGGAAGGAGAGTTTCTTTGGCTCTCTGCTTGTACTACAAGTTGTGCCCAGTGACCATGTGTTACAAGGTGAAACCGGTCATTGAAGCAGCTCGCTGCGTGTGTTCTCCCCCGCTCCACATCCTCTGTGGAGGCGGCACAGTGCTTACTTCAACACACAGGATGAGTTTAAACACCTGAAGTAATGTCAGCAGCTCCTAATTGATATAACGAGAACATCTACTGCAATAAAAAAGCATCATAATAATACAACCTAATGAGGGAATACAGTCATCATGTGGTAAAACACTGAGCATAATAGCTCCATAACTCTTTGATAGACATTTTAATGAGGCATTACAGCTAATTTTAGTCACTAGATTATGAGGTGAGTTGAACATTAATAATAAATGTGTAAATGTGTTGCCAAACGATCATAAGATGCAGGAAGAGGCGGGAATTCAGTCAGGTATGATCTGAGTCTTTTATCTGACCTTCCTGCAGTTACACACAGCAGGAATTTGATCCAAATCCAAAGAAGAGGTTCATGCAGTGTTTCATGATATTGCACATTTCAGTTGTGTAATTATTTGTTTTTTCAGTCTCGTTGCATAATATCAAAGTGCTATATGTTGTCTTGGCACATGATTTGTCTTTTTTTTTTTTTTCACTTTGTGTTACTGTCTTGAATGTGAGGCAGAGAGAAGCCCAAATATGGGCGTAGATTCACTGTGGGTCCAGAGAGGCTTATAGTCAGATAGCACTAGTGGCAGATTGGCTGAGTGGGCGCATGCATGGCAGAGTAGGAAGTCATCCCTTAAGTCCCACTGCGCCTCCCTGTGTGCCAAGGTTTCACACTGCTAATGCCCAGGCTGTGATCAGGAGCCTGCAGAACCACCACCACCACCACCACATCCTCAGACAAGATCTGCTCGCTCCTCTGCATTTTATTAATTGCTCCTTTTCCTTCAGTAAATGCAGTGTTGAATTTCAGGAGGTGGTTATCTGTGGTTTTCAGCTTGATTAGAGTGGTTGGCATCTGTTAGAGTGTGTGTCTACGTGTTAGATCTGGTCGTTTCATTAAAAACCAACCATAAGCATTCATGAGGTGGAATTATTCTGTTGTGAATGAACACATATGAAAAAAGAAATCCCTCCTCCTCCTCCTCCTCCTACATATGACATAACAGCAGACTGGTGCAGGCTGCTCCCAGCGGACACAGTAACACAGATGCTTCTGACATCACAGTGTGTGAGATGACAGCGCCTCAGCTGCACAGCCACACAGACCCGCTCGATCGATTTTAATTCCAGTTTGCAATCCTCTCCCTGTCCAAACAGGGCGAAGAAGAAATACGGCATGATGTCTGCTGCTACTGCATCTGACCCTCAGACACAGGGTCGTTTTACAGCACAGAACCGCTATATGGATTACAGCGGTTTCAACATCTCAGCAAAACTCTCTCAGCAAACAGCCTCAGTATCCTGTTGTTTGCAAAATCCTGTTGTCACTGCTCTACCTGTGTAGGTGAGCAACAACCCCAGCTAAAGATTAACTGTTTCCCTGCAACTTGTTAATGGCCATCATCACAGGTCATGTGCCCGGAGCTGTGGAGGGAAACGTAATAGCTTTCACAGGAGCAGAGGTCAGCGACCTCTTTCAGTAGGTTTAGATGCCTCATCATTTTTAGTCACAGGAAGCAGGTTTGTTACTATTTGCTGTTCACACTTTTGTTCCATTCTTGGTTGATTAATAATGAATCACATGACTGCATAAGGAGTTGTTTGCATTAGAAACAAAGCGCTGCAGATACTAATCATGCCCCATACATTCTGAATGAAATTCCTTCCCCTCATCAGCAGGTTTGTTTTAAGGGAATAATTATGGATGTTGGCAGCTTTGGTTTTTTATATTCAAACACTTTGAGAATAGAATATGCATCCTGATTGGAGGCGGGCGATTCCTCTCCATCTCTTCTTGCCAGAGTGGCCGCACAGTGCATAAGAGAGGGAGGCTGAGCTGGAGGGTTGAAGGAGAGGAGGATTGGAGGAGGAAAGATTGAGAACAAGCATTTCCTCGCGTCTTCGCCCATTGTTCTCATGTGGATATCTGAATGCTGAATAATTCATAGCCTGTAGGAGGTGAAGTGAATAATGAATATGTGCAAGTGATTAAAGGATATATGCTGATGAGCTAGAACGAAAGAGTGAGAAAGAGAGAGACAGAGAGAGGGAGCGGGAAAGAGGAGAGGGCTTCCCCCGCTGAGTGATATCTCACCTGCTCCATCAACAGAAAAAACACACACACAATGCTCCAGTACATGAGCTAAAATAGTACACATACATTTCATTGTGTACAAAGTGTTCAACCTATACACAGTCAGCCAGATTTTGCCGCCTGCAATCACAATCACACCATAACACGTCCACGTCCACGTGTTCTTCCTGATGCATTTTCTCCCCAAAGCTCTCTGAATACCCATTAAACTGTGTAAATGGAGTGAAAAGGAGAATCCATGTTTAAAGATGGTGAATAATACATCGCCGCAGCATCACGCAGAGCTGTGTCTGCATGCTGGGGTTTCCTGTACAGGAAGGGGAGCTGGTGCATCTGAGGTTTAGTGCTACCTCGCCCCAACACACACTCTGTTTGTTTGTGTGTGCGTGTGTGTGAGTGTGTGTGTGTGTGTGTGCGAGCATGCAAATGAGTCTCTGTGAAGCTGTGCGTGTGTCTGCACTGCTGACACATCTGAGCCCATGCATGTGTGGTTGTTTTTGCAGAACATGGGTCATTGGTTCTGGTGTTAAAAGTACCTCCTCACATCCACCCACGCAACACCCACCGTCAGGCACAATATTCTAAATATACACCGTCACATGTATGTGGAGAAGCAACACACCCCCAGGCAAGACAAAAGAGCATGCTGCACTTTAACGTAAAGCGATGTAGGAGGGATGTTCATGTGTTGGTTTCATTGAAGCTCTGGCAAAACACCAGGGAGCAGCTCGGCATGTGAATGTGACTGTCGGGCCATTAAGTCAGTTTTTTCTCGTATGCGAACGTGTTCAGCAGCATGTATTATGACAAAATGAGAGGTGTATCTGGCAACGCCTTGTGCAGTGGAGTGAATTGATCTGTGCTTATTTGAAGGCAGCGCTGAGGATTTCCCTTTTTAATGACGCCAAGCAGCTGGGTGCCCATTCAGCAGGGGCTACAGAAATAAATCATACTCGCAACACACAATGCAATGAAGAAATATGCAGGTGTACAGGATTTCTGATGTGCAGTAAAGCTTAGATATTGCGTGTTTAAATCCACTGTTGCTCAGAATGAGAATAGTTGTGATGTTCATGATGTGAAAATAACTGCAGTCAATGTAAAAGGGATTTTTCCTGTAATGGAGGCTCTGCTTTAAATGCTGACAGGAGAAATGTTGTTCAGAGGGGGTTTTAGAAGGATCAGTAGTTTAGAAAATGAACTCAAACAAAATCAAAAAATATTCATAAAAGCAATCAAATCAAAGCTGGATTTATAATTGGATGAATAAAACAACAAATGATGATCAAGAAATAAATAATAATAGATAAAATGATTTGCACATTTCAAAGGCAGGCCCATTATTGACTCTGCTTTCTGCTCTGGTTTGGTTTGATATCTCAAGCCTTTGGCTGCTATGTGCTTCTTTCTCTATGCTCTCCAGCTTGTCACTAACATTGTCCGTCTGATGTTTGATTTTGCAGAAAACAGCTGTCTGCTGCTGAACAGGACAATGATGAGATCAGTGAGACTGAACTTGAAGTTGAGCTGAAGTCTGTAGCTGTTACGGCTGCTCATTGTTCATAGAGTCATGGCTGAAACCTGCAGTATCTGTGGTGTTTTCTAATGTGTGTGTTGCTCGTTCTGATTGGCCCAGTCTCGACAGAGTGGAGGTTCATGCTCCTGGTGTGGGTCAGTGGTCAGAGTGGACCGACGTCCTGCGGTCCTCAGCTGAGAAAATAAATCAGTGTTGAGTGTTCCCTCTTTTCTTGTTTTGAATCATTAAGGCTTAAAGCCAACATGACTCCTCAGTCACATTCCTTCACATGACCTGCTGGGAAAAATACATACAGTACGACTAATCAATGATTTCACAGTTCACATTTGAATGGAGAGAAGTGGGGATGTATCAGAAGTAGGATTACTGGACGAACGCAGGTGAATAAGCAGCACTACTGGCAGAGCTCTGTGTCATGAGCATATTTCCACGTAGGCTACCGGTCATAGTTGTGAGAAGGAGAGATCATAGTTGTTTTATTTGTCACATATTTCTACGGTCATGACATAATTTGTTATTAGAGGAGTGGTAATCCGGAGTAAATTCTGATCAGTGTTTGGTTCCTTTACACAATCGAACACTCAACTTCCTCTTCCTGCTTTGTGAGGAGACTGAATAAGAGGCAGGCGCTGCAGGAGAGCCCTCACCGAGAGACAGACAGAGAGGATGTCTGGGGAGCCATTTCTCATGAAACTGCACACACACACATTCCTTTGCAGGAAAAGGCACATGCCATAGAATCGAGGTCTAAGTATTAAGGGGCTTGCGTGGCAGCAGGTGTTGCCTCATCAGTCAGCTAAGTGACGTCTATCTACACATTTGAGAATTAACATATGATCAAACATGGCTTCCTTAAGGTGAGCCTGGCCCCCTGTGTTTTCCTTTTGATCTAAGTTTTAATGCTACGCTGATTACTACGTGGCGACTGCCTACATGTTTTAGGAGTTCTAGTGATACAGTTAAGGCGTTTCCCTTCTTTTGTAAAAAATCAACCCATTAGCTTTTGTGATGAAGCCTTTTATTGGTGGCATACGTGTCACTCTTCAGCAAGAATACCCTTGTGACGCAATTAAATTCTCACATACACCTCCGCAAAGGTTCGCTTCCTGTATCGCTGCCCATGCATTTATTGTTTCTGGCATCAATGTCGCAAACTATTTCCCAGCTCTTTCCTTCTGCTTGCATAAACAATTAATCAGTGTTTATGATCATATCAACACAGAGGGGTAGCTCCGTCCTCAGATGTCGGTGCCAGCACACTGCACACATGTAGCCGGCCGAGGGTCCCTGCAGAAGGGGTTTTAAAGTCAGCGTGTCCCAGACGAACTCAATACCTGTCTGGCCTGACTCAGCAGACTTATTCTCCCTCCCTGTTGTATCCTGGTGTGCTAAGAATGGTTCTGTGCCATGACGTGACACGGCTTTGGTTCCCATTGTCCCAGGGTGGACAAGGTGTCTCTTACTTTTTCCTCGTGGGGACTTTTGGGAGGTTTTGTCACACAAACTGGACCACTGCACTTTCCTGTGCTTTTCCAACAGTCCTCACATCACGCCTGCTGATGGACTGTACAACACGTAGCCATGGATTCACTACAACAGTAGTTGTTGAAAGAAAAAAAAAAAGACTCTGGGAAAGTAAGTGGGAAACATTCTCATTATGCTCAGATTTAGCAAAGTGACCCCACCACCACCACAGGAATTTGTGCCGATGCATTCTCCGTCCCGGTTTCTGACTCAGTGACACACCCTGACAGATATTAAAAGAGACATGAAAGTGATGTTTTCAGAAAATTCTTCCATGCTAAGTCAGCACCTCAACAGAAGTCTGCTCCATTAAAAATGTTGAGCCAGGTTTGTAGAGGTTATACAAGTCTGCAGGAAGAGGAAGATGCAAAAAAAGAAAAACACTGGAAAGAAACAAGACCAAATAGAGACACCGTTCAGCACTGGCTTGTAGATAAGACTTTTTTTTTATAGCTAGATTTGAACAGAAATCACAGTTACAGATTGCCAGCCACTGAGAAAATAAATACTGCTGCTTCTATGTAATATTACCAGTGTACAAGAAAGTATAAAAACTGTATGAAAATAACAAATCAACATAACAAAAGTCCTTGATACAGATCAAAATGATTGAACACTGATCCTATAGAGGTCAATTTAAGGTTGTGCAATCTGGACTACTTCGTCTTCTAATAAACTTAAATAAACAATGACTTTATCTGACACGATAACATGCTGGTCACTACTGTACATCAACTTGAAGGAAATCTATACGTGATGTTAGAAACAAAATAGGTCACTCCAATATATAGAGAGGGGAAGATTTCTGTGGGACAGAGTGAGTCGGCCTCCTCACGTACCGTCGGTGTGGCTGTATGATGTGGTCAGGCCAACGTGGGGTTTAAGGCTGAAGGTCTAGATAAGGTTACAGTGGCAGCGAAGTTGAGAGGACGATAACCATGAGAGAGTCGTGGCCTTGTGCGCAGACCACCACCACAATAAACAAACCATGGTGAAACATCTGGAAATGCACAGAACAGGCTTTAAGTACAACAGTCCTGTCACATATCTAATCAGATTAGTGCTTTAATCAACTGCTTTTACTCAGATTTAAAAACAAAACAAAAGCAAAGTTACATCCAATCCAATGCATTTTATTTATAAAGCACATTTAAATAAACACAAAAGTTTCCAAAGTGCTGTACAGTAAAATAAAAACCCTAAAAAGGCAAAAATACTAAAGATAAAAAACACAATAAAACATAATGAATAAATAAATAGACTGTCCACCCCAGATAAAATATCATCATGATTTTAATTACACATTGATTCCTCTCAGTCGTCACTTTCCCGCACGTGTGATAATCTTACCAAGGAATATGAAATAGGCAGATGACGCATTGTTTGTCTTATCTCCAGTTCTCTAACTCATTCACTTCCCCCTAAACTGAAAACAAACAATATTCTTGGTGTCTATCTCACATCCTCTCTCTCTGGGATGGGTGCATGTGATGTCACTGTCCCTCACCCGTGAGCAGCTCCTATAGAGACTCATCACCTTTGTCATCCTGTGTGGGCTCGGCTCGTGACCTGGGCCCCCCCCCTGCACAGAGTGTGTCGAGACCTGTGGGTCGGGGTCAGCAGTTCAGGTCTGTACCATACATCTGCAATGAAACAAACTTGATGAGAATTGGACGATGTTTGGGCGGGAGAGATAATGGAAAATATCACTTGGGCGTCAATCTCCATAAGCTGTTTGATAATATGTGGAGGTCATATTCAGGCAGAGGCCCACGCAGCGCTGATGAAGGATTTTCTTAGTCACTTAATCAATTTTCAGTGTTAAACATAGGGTTATTATTATAAGAGTCATAAATTACAAATAATTGCTTAGTTCATGCTAAATATAAATATTGAGGCTTGGAAATTATTACAGTTTGTGAACCACTTTGTCTATTTCTTTTGAAATGAGCTAATCAATGAATCAGCTAGATCCTTTAATGAACCATTCGAGCACACCCAAAATCCTATTTTTATCCTTCTCGTGCAACTGCAGCTCTGATTATGTATTATGATGATATATTAGAGTGAAATACCCATGACTCTTCATTGATCATTTACTGACATTTATAATGACTTGTTAGAAAGTCATTAGGTCATTCATAATAATTAATTTCCTACTTTATATTCCAGTTCAGGTGTTACACATGCAGTAAATTATAGCCCATCCCTGTCATTCAGAAAAGGGTTCCTTCAAAACAGTAACCAATCATATCTGAGGAGTGAATTACAGTAAATCTTAATTTCTTCAATATGTCTGTAGCCACAGCAGGACTGTGAGCTACGTGCTAATGCCAGAATACCGATGACCTGATGATGGCACTAGATGAAAAGCTAAGAAACCATCACTTATTATAGTCATTAATATTCATCCCCAGGGAGAACAAGAATGTCTAAATTGAATTTCATGGCAAGACGATTCACTCAAGAGCACAAATGATGGTGTTGAAGAAAAGGTCAGGGGATCACCAGGATCCTCAGATCTTCTACACTTTATCACATATTCTTGATAGGTATTTACTGGCTTAACTTAAAATTAAGTGTTTTAATTTTCTATATGCAACTGTTCTCATCAAAACCTCGGAAAGATAATGTGCCTTGTGTTGTGCCATGCATATTTGGCACAATAAAGCTGCTTGAATTCTTTTATCATTTAAATAAAACCATTAATTAAAACCTTAGTGCCTTAAATACAACTGTGATCAGAAAGTGGCAGAGAGCTACTGTACTTTTTCAATGTTTCATAAGCTGATGTCAGTGGGTGCACACAAGTGCTCTGAGTCATGTTCATCAGTTTCTCTGTGGAGATGTTTTTCTCAGTGTAGTGCACTAAAAACCGAAAAAAATATTGTGATTAAACTGTAAAAAGCCGGCGGCTGCTGCAATCGGGCTCGTGAGGAAATGAAGTGGGGAAGTAGAAGCTGTGGAGCAGGTTGGCAGACTTCCAGCTGCGGGAAAAGATGTAGACAAGGATGGAGGGTAAACACAAATGTTCCTTGTCTCACAGGCAATTAAGCCCATCTAATTAAGAATTCCATCTATGGTGAAACTGAAATTTAATGAGCTGCTGAGATGTGTAAATTGCTGCCGGCAGTTATTTCATCAGAGATGGTAATGAAAGAAAACCGTTCACAATGTGACGCCCCACCGACTGACACGGAGTCTATACGCTTATACCAAACAACTGATGACATCATCTGAGTCAAAGGTCACGGCCAGGGTGAGTGAGGCAGCCCCCCCCGCCCCCCCTCCCCTCCATCAGTGGCGCCCCTGTTTTTATAAATAAACAACAACTCATTTTTTCAGCCAGTGACAAAATCTCATCCTATTCTGGAGAATAATTCACGGCAGGATGTGCAAATGATAAATATTAATAATCCAGGGGCCCGATGTTTTGAGAGCCGCTCATCTGGGAGAGAATTCAGGATCAGAAAAACCCAAACATGCTTCAACAAATGCCAACATGGCTGTGGGAAAATATTAAGATGTGACAGATTCAGGAAAAGTGATAATTTTTGTATTGGTCTGCACCAAATAGTTCTGGTTGTTTACAACTTAATCTGGTTGCTGAATGATCCCTTTAATAGTCGATTGTTGAAATATGCATCTGTTTATTTTAAAGGAAAGTCAACAGTAAAGATTTACCAGTTTGGTCCCTCCCAAAACAATAAATAAATCATTGACATGCGAAAATATTTGTTTAATAATAGATGATGTTAATGATATGCAGTGGGCTTATTAGATGTTTTAGAATAACCCTTCCACATTGAACACAATGTTTCCATTCTGTCATTTGGATGTGTGAAGTTCAAAGTTCATACTCGCCGTTGCAGAAAAAACAAATTCCAACCACAAGTTTCATTTAGTTTTTTGATCATTTGAAGTATCAGTTTCAACATCGACACTTCAGTTGACAACTGGACTGAGAGAGAGTGTGTGTTATGATCGACAGCTTCAAATCTCCTCAGCGAGGTGTTAAGGTGAGTGGCAGCTGCTGGATCGGAGCGGGGGGCATGTGGCAGAGACGAGGTGCAGACCAACCAGGTGACAATGAATGTGCACTATGTAATATGACAAACAAACAAACCATGTGGCCCACATTTACCATGAGAGCGTATATCAACCTCCTCTATGGCCATTCAACAGGAGACCCTGATCCTCATCCTGCCACCAGAATTACATTAACACATTTCAATATAATTAACAACATGATTTAAAACTAATTCACACATTGTGTTATCTTGTGTTTAAATGAGAAAACACACTTGACCCCCCGCCACCATTAAGCAAACACCCAGTGCCTCCCAGAACCTGTGAACGGTCCTCAGGCCCCCTGTGGGGTCCTCAACACTTTGGAGAGGAGGCACAACAGCAGACACAAGCCTGAGCTCAAAACTTGTATCTCATGTTACAATATCTGTAACTTATATGTGATGTGTGAAGACAGAGTATTACAGCCACATTTAGAATTTTTTTTACAGACTTAAAGCAGATATCAGCTTCACGGCCGTTTCGGCTAATGCTGCGTTCAAGGCAGGCTTTTGAAACCGTAAGTTACAGCTTCAAGTCACAACTACGACTTGGTAGCGTTCCAGGTAACCCGTAGCTCGTGTTTTTACCATCCTGTTGTCTGTGAAAGTTCCCTATAACGGCCACTCGTAACTTCCGACCCGTGAACTCGTACCAGATCGAACTGGTATGACTTCACAGGAAGGAAAAACACAAAGTACGAGTTTCTTTGAACGCACCATGAGTTAGCAGCCCCCGCCCTTGTCAGGTCCTCGTGCTACGTCACCACATTCACGCGCATCCCTTGGCTGCACACACAGCCCTTCATGCCGTTCTCTCTCCTCATTGGATAACACTTGTATCCCACAAGGAAAATTTTCTCCTCGGGTTACAGCAGAGCAGAGTGACGGAGAGACTCGTGTTTAGGCTGAAATACTTCATGTAAGTGATTGCTGACGGAAAATAGGACTATTTAGGACTTATATTAACAAAAACATTCCACTGATATCTGCTTTAAAGAATAAAGTTATAGATTTATGACAATAAAGTGGCAATTTTATTTCCTCCAAGTCTGCCTGGTTCTTTCTGTGGAATATATGCATTTTCTTGCCTATTCTTTTCAAAGTCCTGATGACAATGTGGTGCCGATGTGCCAAAAGATTAAGTATCTCTGTGTTTGTGAAACCTATACTGAAGTACAACTTAAGTATAGTACAACAGGTTAAAATGACTTTATTCTCCTGAAACTATGACTTTATTCTCGAAGTCTGTGAAAACATTTTTTCTCAATGTGGCCCTATACTGCATCGTTCATGTGTCCCTAGGAGAAGTGAAGAGGACCTTAGTTACAGGGAAACTGGGAACCTCACACACAGACACACACACACACACACACACACACACACACACACATGTTTATATATAGTCCTTTACCTGACTAAAAGGTGAATGACTGTTATTTATGAATTTTACATGTAGTTTTCCCTGTGTTTGTCCTGGCGTGGCCCCCGTGTGTGTGCACGTGCGTTCAGTACAGTGGAGAATGTGCAGAAGACTGAAAACCTCTGGATGGATGCAGCAGGATGATAAGTTCAGCACCTGAATAAGTCATAGAAACACACACTCTGTATATCCTTTTATAGCCTCTTTCATATATATATATATATATATATATATATATTCAGTTTTTTGTGTGTGTGTAAACTACATGAGAAGCAGGATGAACAAAGTGATCCTGCTGTATCAGGATGGAGCAGTGAAGTAAAGCCGAGCTGCTCTCTGAGTGTTTCTCCTCTAAAATCACTGCTTTTTAATCTTCCAGCAGAAGTGTTTCCCGCCCACCCCCCACCCCCCTCGTATGAAGATGTATATCACATAGCGAGTGTTTTACACCAGTAACTTACGCTTGAGGCCTCTGTGTCTTATTGCGTTTGTGTGATCTGAGAAATCCTTCCCAATCAACAGCCACGCAGCTATCTGATGCTGACAAAAGTTGTCATCTGCACACTATCAGCCAGGGCAGAATGAGGACACCCACTTGCAGCTGATCACACAGGCAAACAAACAAATGCGGCTTGGGGTATATGTGGAAGGGGTGGGGTGGTAGATAAAATGAAACGCAGAGAGGAGCTTCACCCTGTGGGGGTTCCCGCAGAATCCTTTGAAAAGTTCTCATTCCCAATCAGCACAAAGTCAGCAGAAGCGAGGGGAAAGTGAAGCCCCCTGTCCCCTTCAGGGCCGCAAGGGAAAAAAAAGAAGGTTTGCATGAACTTAGAGCGGACATCTGAGAAGGCTCACAGTGTCCCAAGCTGGACGGCAGAAGAACTAACTGCCAAGTGTGCATGTTTGATACGAGGTGATAACGCCATTTGATATGTTATAATAATAGCATCATGTGTGCCTGGTTAAAAACATAATGAGTGACAGTGTCATATTCCAGCCCTGCAGGACACAATCCACCACAGCACGTGCCAGCTAATTTGCCAACTGCGTTGATTGGATTCTTGCATACATATACATGCAGCACTGCTCTGTGTCTCTGTGTGTGTGTGTTTTTGATTGACTTGGCCACAGGAACAATCAGTAATGCTACCCTCTAAATCCTGCCGATGCGTTCCCTTTGAAACCAGAGTGCTTGTCTAATTCAGCGTAAAATTGAAGAAGTTGAATATGATCTGCGCCTATGGGCCGTGGTGGCACACAGAAGCTCCTGAACCTCATTTGTCTGTCTGATGAGGAAGCTGTTTCTTGTTTTAATGGATCGGCATCACGGCACTCATGACGACCTGCTGAAAGCCCGCTAACAGGAAGAAAAAGAGGTGGAAGTCTTTGATATTTCCTCTTTCCTTCCTCTGCTGTAAAGGCGTCAGACGTGAGTCGGACCAGTGTGCACTTTTGGCAGCCGCCGAGCTACTAAGCAACGCTATGGCTCCTTTGGGAAAGTTGGTGAGGTGGTGTAACAATATATGGAAGATATTTCCTCAGCTTCTGGAAAGGTCAGAGGAGAGGAATGACCTGCAGCCGGCGGTTCATTACAGCCTGAGGACAGCGTGGAGGAGCAGAGGAAGAAGAAAGACATTTGTTAACATGACAGAAGTCTGGCAGCTTGAACCATATATTCCCTTATTTCACTTACCGTAATACATTTTATGGTTTCTATTCAGGATTCAAATGACCTGCCTACAGGGACACACAGCAAATAATACAGCATGTAATCTGGCATTACCATCACCAGTCACTCTCACTATATTATGGCTGTATTGAGTTCCTGCTGATGCTTAACCTAACACTTCCTACTGCTGCCTGTTCACTTTAAAAGGGTCTGACCTGGGAAACACTTGGTGGCTTTTATTGTGAAGAAGTTTATTTAAAAAAAAATGCATCCACAAAACCAGATGTGGATTTACTAATTCGGGAAACTGTTGTCAGGTGTCATTAAAGCTAATTTGAATCTGTGAATGCAGTTTAAGAGAGTATTTGTTAAACCTGGCAGAAAATGATCCTGAATTGTCATGGTTTTTGTTTCTTGCTTCCTGTTTTACTTTGAAGTTTAGTTTAGTTTAGTTTAGTGTCCTGTCTTCCTGTGTTCTCCCCCTGTGACAACCTGATGTGTCTCACCTGTGTCTCATTTCTCCCTCATGTTGCCTATTTAACCCGTGTTTTACCATTATCCTGTGTTGGTTAGTCTGTGTCCATGCCCTGTGTTCCTGAGTCCCGAGTTTAACAAAACCTTTTTGTTTCACCTTACCAGTTTTTTGTTTTGGTGTCCACTTCTCTTGTTACCCTGACATGCATAAAAGTACACTCTAATTTTGAATTAATTTTTCTCTGTTTGATTTTTTTTTGCTCACAGCATCTCCAACAATATATATATATTTTTTTAAAAAGGGAAATTATTTTCTTTTGTATGTAAATTGTACTGTATATTTTGTCATATTCATTAACTCCCACCATTGTCATTATCAACCTTTATTTAATGGGGCAGAAATTGCTGAGACACATTCTTATTTAAGTAGCTCATTAACAGATTTTTGCTGATATTACAAAACAAAACAAAACAAAACAAGTAGCAACTAAAATTGATTACTGGCCTGTTATTGATGAATAGTGATTATCACCTCATTGAATATATTCACATCTACAGGATCAAAATAATTGGATGCCCAACACGACAAACTTAGAAAGTATCGTTGCCCGCCATAATTGCCTCTTTTTTTTTTTCTTTCCATAGTCTTATTTTCCAGGTGGAGTCAGTGGAAAATATTTTGGGACTAAGAAAACAATAATGAAAAGAACAAAGACACAAACAAAAACTGGAAGCTAAGAGTTCCTCCCTTATAAATTGAGCCTGATTAATTCATTTCATACAAAACCTCTAGAGGACTAGTGTGTCATGACGTGACTCAGACCTCCAAAACACAATCCCCTGTGACGCAGGTCTGTTGGACGCTCTTCTATCCTGTCTTTGACTCATTTCAGAAGTTATCCACAGTTCATTTGTGGACCTGAGCAACACAATAACAAACAATGACATGTGATGAAATCATGACATGACAAAAAAACGTGTAACTCATACATACTTTCATACCAGCTGAACTTATTGTATTGGGAAATTTCACTTCTCTCGAATAGCTGATGGAGATTGAAATTAGCAGCTAATGTTAGCTAGTAGAAGAAAGACAGACAGACTGTGATAATGGCAGCTAGACTCAGATGTTTCTGTCAGGAGATGCTGAAGACTGACAGACTGAAAGATCATGAATTTTGTAATTCAAATTGTGCACATGTGTGTAAATAGGCAGTTTGCTGTCATGTTAGTTTTGATATAAGGTGATAGACTATTATGTGGGTTGACAGACAAGTCAGTCCCCAAATACATTTAAAGTTCATTCTGCATTTTCAAAATGTAATATTTAGGAATCTAGTACATGATAACTCTTTCTTTTCACCGGTACGGATAACGATAACTTCCTGTTTCTCATAACCGATGCCGATACCAATTACGATAACATTTTTAATAGTTTATATACACACCTGAAGTTAAGAAAGGCTAAGATAAAGATGAATTTAACATTATAGCTCTGCCTCTGACTGAACACAACAATATAAATGATATCACAACTGTAATCACAACACAAACAAGAACGTTTATGACTCCTCAAAAATCAACATTGTTATTGTTTCAAATTAACTTAGGGGGCAAAAGGACTGAAAATGAACAAAATCAATGCAATATTGGCTAATTAATTTGGCACTAGTAATATAATTATCAAGCTTATCTGCGTATTTGCCAGTAATTATTGACCAATAAATATCAGCCAATATCGGGCCGATAGTTTTGTGTATCACCAGTAACATTTCTAAAACTTAAATGTCAGTGTCATTCATTAATGTCAGTTTCAGTTGCAAACAGAGGAATATGTCTGGATGAGCAGATGTGCCAGTTGTGTTAGCATTAGCATATTTGTTGTTGTTGTTTTTCTTTGAGGTAATGTAGGAGATTATTTTTGGATTATTCTGTTATATGTATTTAAGTGATATTATGTATGGGTTATTGAAGTTTCTAATGGTATATTTGTGTTTATGTTTTGTATGTTGTCATTATTTTGAGTTTGATGTAGAGGATATCCTGTATCAGATATATTTTCATTAAATTTCATTAAAATTATCAGATCATACCTGCAACATACAAGCATACACACATGTCAAGAGCCTGAACAGATTGATTGTGTATGTGTAAAGTGGCACACAATGTAGAAACAAAGACGAAAATAGCTCACAGATATGTTGTAGGCTGAAGCACCATGTATCTATTTCTTATAGGTCTTGTTACTGGATGGCTGTGTGTAAGGTACATGATGTTGTTAACCAGTGACTTATTCTCTGTTGTCCTGCAGGAGGCTGTTAGCTGGATGTCCTGGGTCCTGTTTGCTTTGTAAAGGTAGTTTCAGAATAAATCCACCTGAGCTCCTGCACGTATACATAAAATGAATATTCACATCAGTTTGGACTGAGCAGAGCTCTGCACAGAAAAGTCCAAGGACGTTTCCGTCTCCTGTCTCCTTGTCCTCCATCCTGCAGTTGTCCTTCTGTCTGCACATGGTAGCTGTCTGTGTCTCCTTCCTTCAAAAATATAAATATTGCTTCTTGAAAGGAACAGAGTTTTTTTTTTTTTTTTTTTTTTCTCTGCATCAAACACTTGTTTGATGATGGACCGAAACATGTCCCTTTTTAGCCTCTTTTTTTCCCCCCACTGTGGCTTTATTTGCATTCAAAAAGCAGCCGAGCTCTGTGTGTGGGGGAGAGAGAGGGAGAGTGGAGGGTGTGAGGCAGAGTGCCAGGATTGGCTGCTGGGTAGGAGGTGGGTGGCGGGAATAGGAGAGAGGGAGGGCAGAGTGTCGTGATGTACCAGCAGGCAGCAGCTCCTCTGTTGTCGTTTTGACTGGTCAGAGTGACTCATGAAATTCAATTTCACAAATGTAAATTGAGAAAGTCTCTCACCCCCCCATGGCGCCCGGGTAAACAAGGCGTTCCACCGGCGGGGACACAAATCATGGCGCAATACCAGAGGGGTGGAGTTAATTGTCTTCACAGTCAAATAGGTGCGTAATCAAACACCCTCATGAGTGGATTTGGGAATTCGATTGGTAGCTATTGTTTGGGTTCCAGTCAAATATCCTGTCCAGAAACTGTGCTTTGGACAGGATACGCAACCTCTCTGGCCCTTGGCACATTTTTGGGAATCCATTGGAATAAGTCATAGAAGAGAGCGTAAACGGGGTCAGATGTGAAAACAGGTTAATGTGTGTGATCACAATTCGGATTTCACAGCAGTTCTTCAGAAATCCATCTACTTAAGAATTTCGAGCCTCTCATCAGTTTTCACTTTTTTACAAGACCCCTCACCCCGTGCTCTTGTCTGTGCCCTGAGAACAATGCTGCTGGTGGTCGAAAATAGAACGACTTTGCCGCGTTTTCCTCTGGCTCTTTGTTAGCACTGGTACTTAAGGCACCTTTGTTTCTGTTAGAGGGGGACCGTGTGTGTCACTCCGGCCTGAGCCTTCTTCCTGTTGATTGACGCCACCTTCTAAGTCTGCGCTCAGGTCACGATGGAGCGTCATGTCCACAACAAAAGTGTCCGTGATATCATCTCCCAGGGGACAGATATTCGACAGTTTGTCCCCGTTAGAGGCAAATTTACACAGATAAGATTTGCTTCAGGTGGACTTTTCATATTTGTGTTGGGACTCTCAGACAAAGCCAGCACTTATCTCATCTTATCTCTCACTTATCTATGGGCATCTGGAAACACTTTAGCTCTTTACGACCAAAACGTACCTCCTTTTCAGAGCTGCACACCCTTAGAGATTTAGGCACCCTTGATCACAGACACACACAATAGTACAGTCTTATCAATATGTATATATAAACAACTATCCTGAGGGCTACGCTGGGTTACACCACTATCATGTTATGAAATGTGTCAGCAGTGACAAAGGCGTTTTTCAAGGACAGAATTCAAGGTTTTCTCCCGACAAAAAGGTTGACTGGTGACTCTATAATAATAATATGAGTGTGTGAGGATGTTCTTCACTATGTGTTTAGGCCATTTTCATCACATGTTGTCAACATAAAGACTCACATTCTGTTCATACACTGTCTCTACATGACAGATTTTGTCTGTGTAAAAGGGCATCTGTGTGCGTCTACATACCTCTGCAATGATGCAACTCAGCCAAAACACAATAATACAACCTCCATCTTTATGAATAAAGACAGGAAGAACAACAAAGAATTGTACTTGATTAATGGGAGAGGTGATCTTTTCCGGGCCGGTAATTCCTTAAAAGTTTGCGTGGGCATGTGAATATTGCTTCATAGTGGCCTAAATCACTGATTTGAACCCATTACGTACACGTTTTGTGACTTGTGAGAGGATAGGGGAATTAAAATCTCAACACCTATAAACATAACTGTGTCCACCCTGCTTTTCCTGAAATTCACCATATCTGTCAATCCATCTGAAATCCCAGACTGTGGGGTTGGTTGTATTTATATTTACCACTCAGGGGGGTTGTAAAACAACTTCTGACTCACATCCTAGACTCTAGAGCTGGCGCTTTCCTCCACATCTTTTCATACACCTTTTGCATGAACCACCATCCACGGTGGGCCACACTAATCCAATGCTCCTGAAGGGATTGCTGTGGTTAACTTGTTGTTTCAGCTCGGCTGTCAGACCCTCTCTGCTGTACCGACTCTCATGAATCAGACTCACAGAGAACTCTGTATCCTCAAAATCACTTTTCTACACAACTTAACTGCAACAGCAAATGCATTTAATAGCCTAACTAATTTGAAATGAATTTTATTTATTTCGAACATGTAAGCAAATATAAGGCACACGTTTGTTTGTAATAACATAAATAAGTTATAGAAGCAGGAAGCAACAAAAACATTGAAAACAAAAGCATAATCATTATATTCTATATACATATTCGAAAAGGAGGGAGAAGAAGCAGTGGCTCTGCTTTAACTGCATCCATTAAATCTTCTGTGGCTGTAACAAGGATATTGAACAAATCAGTTAAATGCTTTTTTTCCCCACCAGAGAGTCTGATCTTGCGGTGTAATATTCACTTGTCGTGACTACACCATTATAAAACTTTTTTATGGCTACAGTATGTTAACACTCACAGCAGTTATTATGGTATGGCTCAACTTGGTAAAAAAAAAAGTATTTAAATTCTTTTCACACTATCTTCTCCTCTCTCCTTAACCAAAGCGCTTGTACCCAGGGGGCAAAGCAAAAAAACGGACACGGAGCGTTGTAAAAGGTTTGACACCAGAAATGATATCTAGGAACTTCAAGGATTAAAACCTGGGTGGACAACCCGGTCAACTAGCTGCTGGAAAGCTACAGGGGCCGAAACCCCTTTCTTGGGTCATTTTGCTGGCGAAATGATGTAAATGCAAATATTTAGGTACTACAATGGCATAAATAGTCATACAACTATAAAATTTGGCAGAGAGTATCTTGACACATAGGGAGAGGCACGAAAAAAAGATTCTGGGGTTTGTTGCAACTCGATTTTAAGATATCACCCTCAACATCCCAAAAAAGTCCAAAAAAAGTACTGTTCGCCTGACAAATTCTCATGAAAATTATAATTTTTCAGCACTTCATGGAGAATATGTATGCTTAACATGTACATAGAAAATTTCCTTAATTCATAAGCTTCCATTTGAGTCCAGGATAGCCTTTCTATCTCAAAAGCCCCACTTGCTGTGGCCAACGGTCTTCTCTATCTATCTGTTCACTTTGGGGAGACCAGAAATAGAATGGTTTCTGATCATGCCAGTTAACATGTAGTTTTTCACAATAGGTGTTGCATTAGCCTGTAGCTTTCCAGTAGCTAGTAGAAAGGCTATCTTGGACTCAAATGGAAGCTTATGAATTAAGGAAATTTTCTATATACATGTAAAGCATAGATATTCTCCATAAAGTGCTGAAAAATAATAATTTTCATGAGAATTTGTCAGGCGAACAGTACTTTTTTTGGTCTTTTTTGGGATGTTGAGGGTGATATCTTAAAATCGAGTTGCAACAAACCCCAGAATCTTTTTTTCATGCCTCCCCCTATGTGTCAAGATACTCTCTGCCAAATTTTATAGTTGTATGACTATTTATGCCATTGTAGTACCTAAATATTTGCATTTACATCATTTCGCCAGCAAAATGACCCAAGAAAGGGGTTTTGGTCCCCTGTAGCTTTCCAGCAGCTAGTTGACCGGGTTGTCCACCCAGGTTTTAATCCTTGAAGTTCCTAGAGATCATTTCTGGTGTCAAACCTTTTACAACGCTCCGTGTCCGTTTTTCAAAAAACTGGGATTTTGCCCCCTGGGTATTGTGTCGTCTAAAGCCTATGACTGCAGGTCTGAATCCTGTGTGTGGTGTGGTGTGGTGTCCCCTTGTGTGATTCTGTTCCCCCACAATACTTTGTTTGCTGTTGCACAGAGGACCAAAGTGTATAGGCAGGATGCAAACCAGCCCGGCAGATAAAGATCCCAGTTCACTGTTGGACTGTTCTGTTCATGTTGACCACGTCTGACCTCAGCTAACTGCAAGCTCGGATGTCATTGAGAGACACACTGGTGTGCTTGAGCAGGGATAACTAAATCCAATGACTACTCATTGTTCTACAAAGCTTTATTCTGTTTCTCATTATCTTTAACAAATCTGTATGTAAACTGATGTTCAGTGCTGTGTACAGTAGATAGATACACACTGTCCACATTGATGGGACATAGGCTATGTGCTGACTGTACAAGTGTCTGTGCTGTGTGCTAGCTGGCTAACAGCTAGATTTACTTTTTTTTTTCATGTGCTTTTCCTTTAATAAAAGTACAAATTAACTCCTTGTGCTACTTTGACAAGAAATGAGGAAATTAATATTGGACTCTCTTCAATCGCTTCCTCCAGATTCATATCCCAGCGTGAAAACAAGAGCAGCAGGGGGCGCGGGCTACGAGCTATCTGCTGCTACATCACCTGGAAAGAGGGGGTTATTTTCCACTGCTGCCATTATAACTGACACCTCTGTGAGTTTTTTTTATCACCAACAGCACAATGATCAGGTTAGCAGTTTTATGAATTAGATTAGAGGAGAGTCACAAATGCCTCTCGATGACAGCTTTGGTGAGATCGCAGCATCCATCAACAGGCTGCGTGGGATTTATTTCAAGCTTGAGGTGCAGGAAGTGGGGACATCGCTGTAAAGGTGACTGCTTGTTTTTCCTCTTGCCCATGCACATGGACAAAGACCGGCCCAGTGACCTTTATCTCCAGCTGGCTATCTGATGGGCTTCTGTGTGTGTTTCAGGGTGGGTCACTTTCAGTAGTACGAGGATGCCTCTGGTTCTCCCAGGGAGAATGGTGCCCTTTGTCCCACAGACCCCTGGGACAGAGAGCATTTGAGGGGAGATTTGAGAGTTAGTGAGGTTGTGTGGGTGCTGTCTGTTGACTAGCAGACCAAGGTATCACTGCCAGTTTTTAAAGGGATAGTTCACCCAAAATCCAAATTTCACTCATTATCTACTCACCCTCATGTCGACTAAGGGCTGGGAGAAGTTTCAGAGTCCTTCATGCCTTCTCTGAGTTACAGCGGGGCTCCGTGCAGCACTGCATGTCCATATGACGGTTGCGAACGGAGCTCACTTTTCTTCATCCAAAAAGACACACCAAAAAACGTCCAAATACCTCCATAGTGCTCGTCTGTAATGTCCCTCTTGTATTGAAGCCCCGACATGAGAAATTGTTCCGAAAAAAATAAAATGAGTATATGTTATAAGCTTGTTTGTAGCGGAAGCTCCCAGCACTGCTCTTCCTGGTCCGTCCAAATCTCGCGCGATTTGCATTGACACCCAGTTCACGGCTCCGCAAATCGCGCGAGATTCCGGCAGAGCAACACTGGGAGCTTCCGCACAATGTCTCATGTTCCCTTTCATTTGTAATTTGTATTGTATTTTGTAATTTATTCTGTCCCCCGCATGTGTTTTTTCATGTGGTGGTCGTGTTGTGTTATATGTATTAGAGAGCAAACCAAGACAAATTCCTTGTCACTGGTTGACATGGCAATACATTTTCTTTGACTTTGACTTTGATTTAGCCTACCAAACATGTGACAAACTATCATATTTATTTCGAAGGCAACATGGATGGTCATATTGATGTGTATGTGGTCTGAAATTAATGAATAAAATCTTCTCAAGAATCCTGCTGTCTGTGATTTTTTTTAAGGAACTACTAATGTAAAGATGAAGATGAAGAAATGAAAAACCACTCATTATGTGTCACTTTAGGTCATAAAGGTTAACTACTGGACATGTTATTGAGTAATGATTCTGTACTGATGAAGTAGCCAAACTAGTTCACTAATCATCAAGTTGTGATTAACTTTCTATAAAATTTGATCATGAGTTAATGAAGAACTGATCATTAATAGTTCCTCAGTAACTACTCCTCTGAAATTTGATCAGGGGTTCCTGAAAAACTGACCATTAACTAATAGTTAATTAATCAGTATTTCCTCAGTAACTACTCTAATTTTGTGTACCTTAGTTCCTCAGTAACTACTGTAATTTTGTGTACCTCAATTCCTCACTAACTACTCATTAGTTCTTCATTAGTTCCTCATTAAAGCAGAAGTGAGTGATCCGGTCGTTTTCGCTAATGCTGCGTTCCAGGCAGGCTTTTGAAATCGTAAATTACAGCTTCAAGTCACAACTTACGACTTGTAGCGTTCCAGGCAACCCACTCGTGTTTTTCCGACCTGTTTTACTGGTGAAAGTCACTATAACGGCCACTCGTAACTTCCGACCGGTGAACTCGTACCAGATCGAACTGGTACCACTTCACGGTCGGAAAAATACGAGTTTCCTTGAACGCACCATAACAGTCCTCGTCGCTACGTCACCACATTCACGGCGTTCCTTGGCTGCACACACAGCCCTGCATGCCGTTCTCTCTCCTCATTGGATAAAAACTGTAGGATACGATAAATGTTTTCTCTTCGGCTCAGAGCAGAGCAGAGTGACTGACAGACCCGTGTTTCGGTCCAAACACTCTATGTAAGTGATTGCTGTCGGAAGATATAACTATTTAAGACTTATATTAACACAAATATATCACTTACTTCTGCTTTAACTAATAGTTAATTAATCAGTATTTCCTCAGTAACTAGGCTACTGTAATTTTGTGTACCTTAGTTCCTCAGTAACTACTGTAATTTTGTGTACCTCAATTCCTCACTAACTACTCATTAGTTCTTCATTAGTTCTTCATTAGTTCCTCATTAACTACTCTAATTTTGTGTACCTTATTGTAAAGTGTTACCGAAATTAGAATTTTGGGTGAACTATCCCTTTAAGCATCCACCCCTTGATCCCCAGTGCCCTCCTGATGCTTCATCGAAGAAGCAATAGAAGCTGGAGCAGGGGAATGAACAGGAGGCTTTCATTCAAGCTTTTGTGTGTACTCTTGTGCTGTCTCCCTATAAGTCTGTCAGTCACAATAAGGCTTTTGATTTCTTAATGATGGGGGAGGGTGGGCAAAAAAAAAAAAAAAGGGTGAAGGGGGATGTAAAAAAAAACTTCAAAGGGTGAAGAAGTTTTCTAAAGCACCTGCAAACTGTCTCAGAAGCAGGTGGCCTCAGACTTTTCAGCGTGTTTGTGTGACTCTTGTGGCTTTGATAGTGAGCTGCGGACGATACAACGTTCTCCTGTTCACTTGTGTGTGTGTGTGTGTAAGTGTAACTGGCCAAAAACAGCCTCTATAACATCAGGAACAAGTCAATTAGAAAAGGATTAAAGGATTGGGAGCCGTGCGTGTTCTCAGGCTCTCGGGACAGACTGAAGGGGAATCAGACAGGAAAGTGAGAGGCTCCTCTGTGTGTCTGAACCCACAGACAGACAACGGAGCCAACAGGGTGTATTTTCTAATATCAGTTTCCACAGTGCAGAGATGCGAGGGCAAGACCGAGAGTGAGGCAGGCCAAACAGTGTTTTCATCGTTGGTTCAAACCACTTGAACCGAGCCCAAAGAAGCAGAGGAGACTCCCAATAAAAAGGCATGTAGGTAGTTTATTGTTCAGATGGAACACATTCTCCATATTATTTTTCAAGCATTACAACCTGACAATCTTATACACTTTTAACATCATAAGTAAACTCGATTGGTCATGAACAATTTTGATGCTTCATATATGCATTCAGCACGATATAAACTTTTGCAATACATAAATAACAATAACTGTGCGTCTCATATCAATATACACATTCAATACATAAATACATGTGTACAATGACACAGCATAGAAATATAACTTGATGCCTTATGAAACAATGGAAAATACACAGATTCCTTGCCCGATCATCACAATAAATCTTGCTGGAAAATTGCACAGATCTCTCACTAGAATACATGTTGAGTCCTCCTGGATAAATGAGTGAGAACTCAGTGGGGTGTAATTCACAGTTGATAACATTCAGTGTATCTAACACCCTGTAAATGCAAAACCATGAACACAGTCACATGTTCTCAAGACAAGCTCACTGAACTTCACAGGTCAACAAATGGGAGATGGAGTGACGTTGGCGTGTCTGTGTGTCTGTGTGTGTGTGTCTCTGTGTGAGTGTGAATTTGGCAAACCGTGTGCGTGTGTAGCTCATAGCTAATCAACATCTGGAGCATCAAGACATGCTGATCCATGCGAGTGTTTGAGATGCATGAAAATAATGATGTTGGTTTGAGAAGAGAAGTGACACTTTATGTGCTGGTAGATTTTTTTTTTTTTAAGTGTTGCTGTTTCCTCCTCACGCTGCCGATGCTCCTTCTTCCCTGAGCCGTCACTCACTTTATGATCCTCTATTAGCATTAGCATCTCTGAAGCTTCATCCTTTGTCTCAGGTGTCAGTATAGCCTCCGACCCCGGGAGGAGAGAGACTGCAGCTCTGGTCACAGAAGAGCATGCACACCTCCCTCCCCTCCCCTCCTCTCTCTCTTTTCCTCCCCCTCTTTTCCGCACCAACTGCTGATGGAGTGGCTGCGAGGGGTTCACCTGAAGGCCGTGCCGTGTGGTGTGGTCCTGGACTTTGATAGAAAAGCTCAAACTGCTGACTCCTTTGACCGCTGGCTTTGAAATGGAGCTTGTTTTTATGACTCAGTTCTTCTATTAATAGCCCCATGCTGTTCACATGCCCCATTGAGAACAACACATCACATGCCGGGTCGTGGGGCTGGCAGCGACGCTCAGCGCAAACCATCGGCAACTCACACTGACATTAGCAGAGACTAAATTTACCCGACATTGGACAAGGTGGATGAGGTTTAAATAATGTGTGCAATGTTTGTGTGTGTGTGTGCTGGTGTTTATTTGATAATACTGTGAAAAATTAGGGCATGTCTAAAGGGTCTAGTGATGAATTCAGCTGTCACTTTGAGTGCTTGGTTCCTGCTTTGCTTTATGGCACATTCATAATGTTGAATTAAGACCTACTTCTTCAATATGCATGCATGAATGCTGATCAAACCCTTACGGCACCTTTCGTAAGACGTTTCTGAAACGTCTTTGTCATTTGTGTCATAAGGGAGGAAAACCAGGTGAGTCGTGCCTGCACTACGATGTCGTTGATCATCTTAGCAACCATGCAATGAGGAAGTAACAAACCGGGGTTCAGCTGAAGAGTGATACAGAACTTATTGTGTTCACGGACGTTGCAGTGCAGCACAGGACGCTTTGATCTAGTTGGGGCTGGAAAGTCCCAAGGTTGTGGCCAGGGCAACGGCAAGGAGGGCCGAGCTGGCCAGGATCACCGCACTTCCCGACCGGTACACCTTTCGGCCATTGAGGGGTTGGACCGGCCTGAAAGTACCAACCATTGGCTTTCCATCATGGAACTGGAGTTCAGAGAACGCCTTGAGCTGGAGGGACAAAAGATAAACACACGTGTTACAGTCCAGTTTCCTTGGCAAACCAAAGACGAAATATTGAACAAAAGCACTTTCATCCTAACCTGATCCATGCTCAAAGGGATGGGATGCTCAAATAAGGTCCAGATCACAGCCTCGGTGCAGCCTGGGGTGGTCAGAGAGCCCTCATAGCGGTAGTAGGAGGTCAGATTATGTTCAGCCGGGATCAGCTGTGTCAGGGAGATGCCCGACAGAGGAGTATTGGCATCTGACGACAGAAAAGCCACATATGAAACTTGCAACAATATCTTGCAGCCATGTATTTTTTATTACTTATATTGAACCTCAATACCTACTTGTAGTATTGATTTTTGTCAGAGCCTTGATGATGGGGTCATACTTTCGGTTTGCACTATTGGATGGCTGAAAATGAAAATAAAATCATTTAATTTTCATTTCAAATTGAAGCCGGTTGTATAGTAGCACGTTTAACTTAATTCAAGCAGCAAAGAATCAAAAAATGTTACCTCATAGAAAAACCCAAGGACTGCAACACCTTGTGAGTCGCGTAGCGCTGTGGTCAAATCACTGTATTGTTGCTTCATGTGAACAATGTGCAGCTGTGGATAACACATCGCCAATATTACAATGTGTTTTGTGCAAAAAGCTGAGTCAAGTTTTCATTGTTAGCTCGACACAAATAGTTAGCAGATTAAAAAAAAAGAAAAAAAAAGCACATCAATAAATTGATCAACTATTGTCTGTGTAATCAAAACCTGATACAGCTTGTTTGTCTGACTATAGAGCGCCATTGTTTTCCACACCCATGAACCACACTGTTGCACTGGTCAACATGTTTCCTCATTACAATGTATAACGTGTGCACTGTTGTTTATTTTGAGTCATTCCTTTGTAAGCTGTCCCTCTGCCATAAACACTCAATGATGTGTCAAATCCGCTGCTGAAAATAGCCCCCCCCCCCCCCCCCCCCCCCCCCCTCCACGACCCCCACCCCATACAGCACTAACTGCAGTTTGAGTAACATCAGGGCCCAGCTGTTTCAAGAAAATAACGAGTCTTTCTTTAATGAAAGCCAAAGGTTGACGTCTTCAGTGGGAGCGATTGGGCTTGGAGCCAAGAGCCACTGTGTTATAACTGTTGGATATTATGAACAAACAAACAAGCAACACATAATAAGTGAAGTAAATTGTTGTATAATATAGGAAAAATATGATTTAAACTTCCTACTTCGTGTCTACTTAATGTTAAAGTAAAAAAAAAAACAGGCCTTCTTGTGATCCACATCAATATATCCCTCTTTAAAGGGATAGTTCAACATTTTGGCAAATTGGCCCATTGCCATAATCGCTATAGTCATAGCAGTAGGTTCGTTACCTTTAATTGTCGGTGTAAGCTATTTTTAGAACGGCGGAGCGGAGCGGCAGGCTGCTCAGAGCTACGCTATGGAGGCTAAGGGAATTTCTTGGTTTCCCTCATCAAACTCATCAAATACACAACCCAACAACTCAAAAACGCTGTCGTGGACAAGTTGTGAGCTGCACAATCACCACGCTATGAGATAATAACGGAACGTTACGAGACGGAGCCGTTTTAGAGGTAAATTCATGCAAAACCGCTGATGTGCGTTGCGTTCAGGGACAGTTTTTCAGCAAGCAGACTCTGTATTTACCCTGTATTTACCTCGAAAACGGCTCCGTTTCGTAACGTTCCATTATTATCTCATAGCGTGGTGATTGTGCAGGTCACACCTTGTCTACGAAAGCGTTTTGGAGTTTTGGGATTTTGTATTTGATGAGTCTGATGAGAGAAACCAAGAAATTCCATTAGCCTCCATAGCGTAGCTCTGAGCAGCCTGCTGCTCCACTCCACCGTTCTAAAAATAGGTTACACCGACAAATAAAGTTAACGAACCTACTGCTATGACTATAGCGATTATGGCAATGGGCCAATTTGCCAAAATGTTGAACTATCCCTTTAACAAAGGCTAAGATACCTCCATAGGGTACTGCTCCCCATCGATGGTATGTTCGGAGCCAGGCCCTCCTTCAGTGCCCCAGTGGAGGTGGAACTGGACGGCCTTGTAGGTGTCCGGCAGTCCTCCACCTGAGACGGTGCTGAGATGAGGAACTCCAACCTGAACTGGTGGACACATACGCCAGAGATCAAGAGTTAAAACAGCAGCTTGAAAGCCCCAGTGACTTTTACATGTTTAATAGAAAGTCCACTCACCTGAGTGGCCGTTGTTCTTGATTAGGCCTTCGAAGGTTCGCTGGTAGCTGTCGAACTGGAAAGGAGTCAGACGCTCATCTTTCAAAGTCTTCCTGGTGACCACGTTGATGGGCGACTGCTTTCTTCCTCCACAGTCGCTGTTGGCATGGGTCCACTTCTCTGGTACTGAAACAAAAACACACCAGTTGGACTGATTGCTTTCCATTGAATTTAGGTTTTAGATTGCCTTAAGGTCATATTGTGTATCATGATACATTCAAACAATAGTTTGAGTCATTCAATGCTCATTCAATATTCAGTTTTATCGGCAGCCAGAGATTCAAAGATGATAAGACACGATCAAATTAATTTCATAATCATAATCAGTGGTGAGAGAGCCTTGTGTCCATCTGTGACCCATCAGGGACTCATTCAGCCTCCTCAGCCTTCTACGTTTTTAGATTCCTGGGATTCCGCCACATATCAACTTTGTAACTGAATAAAGTTACTGGCAAGTTTTGAAAAAAATTGGTAGAAAAAAAAAATCACACCCGCATCAACCTGCTCATTGATTTTATATTATAAAGCTATTAAATATCTTAATATCTTAATTGTCTTAAAATAATTGTGTTGATATGTTGGTAACCGTTTCAGACTGATTTTATTGTTATCTCTCTGCGAGTGACAGTTACACAATTCGTACTTAGAACACCACAGGGATCAGTACTAGGTCCTTTTCAGTTCTCCGTGTTTTTTTTGTTTCAGCTCAGATATTTCAAAGTATAATATGAAGTTTCGGTTTCATGGAGTCTGAAACATTTTCTACAGTCCATGTTCTTCTTATGTTGTGATTAGATTTGTGTAAGCCCTTATATTATTGTCTGAACAGGAGCATCCTGTCCACACTTCACTTCACATACTGGTATAATCAGCAACGCTAAACACAAGATCCGGAAAAGGAATGTGTTTAAACCAAAGACCTAAGGATTTATGTCTTTATCTTAATTATATGCACGTTAGTACACTTGATAACTATTGATTTTGTCTTTTGTTACTTACCATTGCACGTATGTTCACAGGTAAACTGGGTCTGATAGCACCAATCTGAAACACAGAGAATGAAATCAATGTTGTCAGCACAATGTTTTGATTGACAAAGTACTGGCAGTCGTTCACTTCTGTAAATAGCAAATAAGGAAAAGAGCATAAACACACACTCTTGTTTATGTGACTGGACACTGTCCAGCTAGATTTTTATGTGTATTTACAAATGTACCATTTTATTAATAGTTTATTATTTTTTTCTTTACTGCAAACAGTGAATTGTTCTCCCGGTGGTTTAAGTCAACTGTTATTCCAGACCATACAAAAACGCCTAACACACAGGAACTGTCTTCCTATTCACAAAGACGCTGGTGTTTGTGCTTTATCTTTCCGTGCTATCAGAATAAACAGAGAGCCAATCTTTTGCATCGGCAAAGTCCCATTCTCACATGTTTGTCAGAGGGTTTATTAATATTTCACAATTGGTTTGCATGTTTCCACCCTGTGCTCAGAGACAAATATCTGCTGCTATCTCTCAAATCAAATATTTATGAAAAACACACATACCATTGAAAAACTACGGGCTGGGTCTCCTGCTCTGTCATTAGAATTGTATGAGGACCTCTCCTGGTGTTTGTGAAGGAAGTCAGTGCTCATGGTTTCTTTGCCATGTTGGTGAGGCTTTTCCTCCTGTTCTGGCATGATAATGGGGAGTGAAAATAAACGAAGCAGGGGGGGCAAATATTTGCAAGGCGGTGGTGGATGGGTGGGTCTGCAGTAAACAAAATGACTTTTTTTGGGATTTGTTTGTGTTTATTTATTCATATGCTTCTGTTTCAGGATGTAGCTACATGTGTGTGTTAGAGGAACGTGAGCAAGCAGAAAAATAAAACCCAGACATCTCTAATGACAGATGCTGAAAGGATTAGGATCCCATGTCAAACCTTGACTCATGTTGATTTGCAAAGTCACTGTCCTCAGAGCTGCAGCACTGAGACTATACAGCTGAAACCATGCAGCCTTATCATAGGAACATTCAGGACACCCTGTGAGTCCTACAGACACTAGACCCAGCACTTACATCCCTTATCTGTGACAATGATATAGTATATATATCAGTCATCAGGTCATGAGTCATGACCTTGATAGAAAATGATACCTGACAAACTGCTCACATTTAACTCTTTCACTGCCAAAGACGAGTTATCTCGTCTTAGCGAATCCAAGCGTAGTCTGCCAAAGACGAGATAACTCGTCTTAGCGTTTTTTTAATGGCAACGCCATGTTGAATGTCTTGCCCTACTCCTCTGTGAAGATCAGACTTGTATCATCAAAATAAAGTGCAGAAAAACACATTTGGATTGAGAGATATAAAAAATATAGCGTGTTTCTCCCCCCTCACGGAGCGGAGCGGGTGTCTGACTGCAGCGGCGCCGCTCCGTGACTCTGGCCGCCGGTGAGAGCTTCGGGGGCGGCGGCGGGGCTCATGGCGGCTCGGCAGCTCGTCGAAGCTCCGCGCAGCTCCGTGATACAAAGCACAAACGTTAGTAACAACAACCCCGTTGATCGCTCGTCGTTAGTCCTCAAGGGCGTTTGGAAAGTCGCCAGATTTTGCGAGAAATCACTCGGATAGCAGCTTGAAAATCCCGCGATCTAGTGTGGATGAGGAGCGGAGCGGACGGCGCCGGCGAACGAGACGAGAGCTAAAGATGGTGTCTGTCTGTTGTGAGCGTCAGCGTACTGTCTGTGGCTGAGTTCAGGGGGCACGTGACGTCAGCCAGAGCTGTAGGCTGTGTGTAGATGTGTGTGTGAGACAGAGAGAGTGAGAGAGACTGCTGCCTGCTGACCAGAGGAAGCTGGATCTGATCTAATGCGCCGTGTTTTCGGCTACAAAAACCTGTCGAACTGATCCGCGCACACGCGCACACACACACACAGACAGACACACACACACACACACACACACACACACACACACACACGTCACGTACGCACATACACTAAAAAAAGGAAAGAAAAAGTTGTAACTCAAAGAAAAGAAAGAAAAGAGGCTGCAGTAGTGTGTGTCAGTAGCTAAATGTTTTGTTTTTTGTCATCAAAAGTCATTTGTCAGTGTTGATTTAGTTGTTGTTTACAAGAGAACAACTGTACAGATGTTGAGGCATCACTAAAGCAAAATATAAAGGAGCCAATTGTACTGGTCCACCTGAAAATGACAGCCGACACAAAAACCTCTTTTTCTCAAGATTTTGGTGCCAGAATGGCATTTTGGGCTAAAGTAACTTATATTCAACCACCAATTTCACAAGACTGGAACAAGATAGAAACAAACAGGTTTTTTTTGCTGGAAAGTAGAGACCCTCATCTTTCCTTTGATGGGTTGAATGTGTATGTAGTAACAGTACATAATATATGGTGGGTCTACGGAAATCAGTCAAAAAGCTGGAAAATGCCTGGCAAGCTGGAGGAAGCTGCTGTGAGAATGGCTGGCAGTCAAAGAGTTAAGGTTTTGATAGTGTATGCTTGTGGTGTATTGTAAATAATAGCACTTTTTAATCTAACTCCACAAAGTTTCACAGGGGGAAATATTTGAGACTACTTTTCACCCCACTACATTTATCTATCAGTTATAGTTATATTTTAATTTTCCACCCAAACATGTGATCACCCTGTGTCGCTTTTTTTGTATTATAATATTGTTAAAAGTTAGTTTCATCTTCCCTTCTGCACTACTATTCACAATTCCCCCTTTTTTTAAACAATGCTTTCACTGAAATGATAATTTCAATACAGAGCATTTATTTGTAAATGAGTATTTCATGTTAATAAGGTAAATAAGCTGCAAACTTCCTCCATCGCTTTAAGTCGGCAAAACCTTTTATTTATTTATTTTACGACTCTCAATGGCTCATTCTCGTTTCGGCCAATCAGATTTCGATCCGCGCAGTTCTCGACCAATCGACGCCTGTCTTTGATCTTTTGTGCCGCAGCGGAGCGAATGAACAATATGGATGGATTTCTATTGAAGTGCGAGCTCCGCGAAGTGGGAAAACTGTCAAGAAGGAAACAAAAGGCAGCGAGAGGAAAACTAACAGCTTGGCAACAATGCTGATCCACGCTGCTGTGTTGTGTGCACCGCTCTGCAGCTCCTCAACACTTCTCTAACTCTATAGGGAGAGTTCAAGGTCCCCAAGGAAATCAGAGAAAGTTTCGTTATTTTGGAGCTAATAACGCACACGGAGGAGATGATGACCAGGTCTCCTCCGTCTCTGCACGTTTTCTCACATGCACATTCTTGGCACGAAACTTTGCCCCCGCTGCGTGCGTCCAGCTGCGGGTCCTGCAGCTCCGCGTGCCGCAGCTGCCCCGAGCAGGGCTGCACGAGCCCAGGTGCACGCGAGAGGAGCATCCGACTCACTGAATATACTAGAGACCCACCTGGGTGTCACAGCGTTTTCAGTTTGTGTCTGTGTCTGTGTGTATTGGTGCTTTTCTTGATGACTAAACAAACACTAGAAGAGACAATAACTCACCCGTGAATGTCGCACACTGATAATTAAGTGGAGGAGTGTTAATGATGTATTTTAGAGCTTTTAATTAGGCTGCATTAGAGGCGTTTAGCAGCATCGTGTCTCAGTCTGAACCGCAAACAAATGGGCTGCGATCCATCCATAATTTATTCTCCTGTGTTCATTAGTCTGCTGATGATTGCATGTGTCTCTTTAAGAGCTTAATTGGACTCTGTGGGGTTCTTGGGTGTCATGAAAAAATGACCATGAACCCAAATACGACCTCATTTTAGACCCAGACGGAGGAGATGGATTTGGAACAAATGAGGGAGCGTTGGTGAAATTTCCTCTATGCGCATTATTAAAGTTCACCTATATGACTAATGACAGCGCGCGAACCAAAATAGCCTTGTCGTTTGTTCAGCAGCAGCAGCAGCAGTCATGGCGTCTTGCTAATTTACTCCATGACAATGTCGCGCTGCCAAACCGCGGGGCTCTTAATGTGAAATTAACGCCTCGGAATCAGCCGCTGTGAGTTTGGAGACATTGGCGCTGCGCAGCCTGACGCGTCTCTCTGCTCTGCGGCAGCGAGGACGCGAACGTCTGTCATTGGCTCAGTGCGGAGCTTGAGCAGGTGCGAAGAGAGAGAGAGGGAGGGACTGGGGGGTGGGGGGTTCTGAGGGGGAGTCTCAGCTCGATGTGGTCCGCCTGCTTCAGTCGGTACTGGCTCAGCTGATGCAGGACCACCGTGCCCTTACGCAGGGAGCAGGGAGCAGGACGCGGGATGAGCTCCGTCGGACAGAGGCAGCGGAGCTCCGGCGCCTCATCATCCTCAGTGGTGATGGACAGGGCAGGTGGAGAGATCCACGGGGGCGGTTTTTTGGCGCGTGGGGAGCCTCGCTTCCATCTGTGGCTCATCAGTGGCTCCGTCATTCATCCTCCCTCAGCCTTTCGCTCTATTTTTGGGATTTCTACCTTTTTTTTTCTTCTTTTTTTCCCGCCCTCTAGATTCCTGCAGGGATTCCGCCACATATGAACTTTCTAATTGAATAAAGTGACCGGCAGGGTTGGAAGAAAGAAAATTGGTAGAAAAAAAAGAAGAAAAAAAAAATCCTGCCCGCATCAACCCGCTCATTGTCAAGCTCCCTGATGCTTCGATTTATTTCATATTATAGAGCAATTAAATTAGTTATCAATTTTTTGTTATATATGTAAAATCACCATAGATTTTGATCAGAAAAAAGAAATATAGGAGAATGATAGAAAAGACGGACTGAAATATTTTTCTTTTCTTTAAAAAAAAAATAGTATTTGTATATTGATATTTAAAAAAAAAAAATCACCATATCCAATTGATTATCCAAATTTTCCCATAATATCTGCAGTCTATATTTGGGACATGGTACTTAATCTATACAAATAAATATAAAGCCATATTTTTTATAATGATAATAATAATTACTATTATTATGAACTATTTTCCAGAAGCCTAATGAATGAAAATGACTCTCACCTCCTGCTCCTGTGCACACGGTCCAGAGGGATGCCAGGAGGACGGGCAGGATCAGCGGCTGCATCTTGGAGCGTTTCTGTCTCGACCGAGTGAAGCAACACAACACAATGACTTGTTTTTTTCCCAATGTGGTCGCATTCTTGCAGGGGGTCTTATACTTATCTATCAGCATACCCCAGGAAAGAAAGAGTGGCCCCTCCCCCTTCGGGCATCGCCTCCAATAAAGCTTTCCACTGATAAGAGCTCCAAGGGGAGGAGGAGGTGGAAGAAGAGGAGGAGGTGGAGGGGGAGGAGGGGGAGGGCGGAGGGGGCCCCTACATCAATGGGCTCCTGGTGAGAAGGACCCAAACCTAATGCAATCATTACTATCATGGTGTCGATAGGCGAACACTTCCTGGTGACGTGAGAGGAACTCTGGGAGAAATCAGTGTGGAGTTAATGATCAATGCGGGAGGCTGATGGCTCCACAGGTGAAGCAGCTACGGTGGCCCCCAGGGGGTTAAAGAGAGAGGGAATATTATAGGATGAGTGGCCCCGAGCCTGAGAAAAATCATCTGATTCTCTCACTGCACATATAAGGTTAGAAAAATAAAATCATTGAATTCCACAGTCAGTCCCAAATGAATCGGTCTGTTCCCGCTCTTCACTCGAGTTATTTGCTAAACGACGAGAAATATGTTTTTATTGCTCCATAATTTAATCAAATGGAATTATTTTATATGTGCATCATTTTTGTCGAATTATTAACTGTTAAAGGGCATCGATTGAAACATTAATGAGCTCAAACTATCCAAGTAGCCTGCTCATTATACAGAGCAGCCCTGCAGTTAATGTTATTAATATTCAATTAGATCATAATGATTGATTGATTAATGAGTAAGTGGTGATGAAATGTTTCAGTTGGTGAATGTGGAGCTCATCATGAAATCATGTAGTTTAAAGTTTAACAGTGATCAGTAGATTAATCATTACAGATTAATCTGAGATAATGCACCAAACTTGTTTTTATTCTGAAAAGTAGCAGCTGTAAAGGAATGCAGTAAAATAAATAAATAAATAATGAGTAGAAGCATAAAGTAATATCATGAAGAACTATAAGTGCAAGTAAAAGTAAAATAAAAAATATTCTTATGTAGGATACTTGAGTAAATTTACTTTATACACATTTCTTCAAAAAGTATTAATAATACATATTTGGTGTTTAAAATAAGATTTTGTGGGTTTTAACATGACATTCACACACAGAGAGCAAGTGTGTTTGAGAGAGAGGGAGGGGGAGGGAGAGATATCAGGTGAAATTTTTAATAAGGTTTATTTTCCAGTCTAGTTCACCTTGTCGAGAAAACCTGTCCAGTCAGTGCAAAGCTTTGCAAAAAAAAAAGGGTGAAAAAAAAGGAAAAACAAATCCCACAATCTCTCCTGAACTTTTCCACAGAAAAGTTGGAGCAGGTGGAGGCCTAGAATACTCTGGGTCTGAATTATTGATCATGCTGAGTGAGTAGTACAGTGAGGGGACACTGGCAGGAGGAGGTTTTCCTAAATACATGAACCAGCTTGCGTTGCTCTTCTTGAAGAATTTTTGAAAGAAAGTATGAAGGAAACTGAACAGCAGCTGCTGGTGGTTTGTTAACATATTATCTTCATATAAACTCATGTGCATGGGTGTGTGTGGCATAACAATGCCAGTTACACTTCCACCCCTCTATTATTTTCCTACATCATTGTCACCTTTAGCACAATTCTCGGACAGGATATAACTGTCGATTGATATTACGAGTAGGAACTTTACTCATTCTTTACCAAAGATCATTTAGAGATGAAGTGATTCATAACAATGGAAATATGCAACACCCCTTTTGATATGACTGGCTCATATTGAAGCCCTTTACAGTCTATGGTTGAAGCACTGGCCTGTGTTTTGCTGATGGGAAAGCTCCATCTGGTGGACAAATTGGAAATGGAAATTCATGTGTTTCTCCCAGGCTGGAACATGGAGCCTTAATGTTGAAACCTTGCATTGTATGTATTGAAAAACCTTATTTAAAACCATTAACAATTGCAAATTAAAAAAATTAATGAAATGAAAAGATGTAACAAATTCTAAACAATAAAAAAGCATGGTTTACAATCTTGCATTGGTCAGTGGTCAGTCTTTCTGTAGGCTACTGATGTACAGACGCTCTATGCTGATTGGCTGTTGTTCATCTTTAAAGCACTCCTAGCTAGGCAAGTGTCTAGATGTCTCCTCATTTTATCCCCCGTGTGCCCATCACTACGCTCTCATCATAACAAATAGTTTCTGCTGGAGGTGCCTCACTCTCAAACAGACCTTGGCAAATCTGCCTTTTCCTTTGCTGCTGCACACTCCTTGAACATGTTGCAAAGTACCTTAAATTGGTTTCTCCATCATCCTTTAACCTATTTAAGCACCTAGTTAGTGAATTTTGTGAATTTGACTTGACTGATTAACTGTTATTTATGCAGTTGTATGCAGGCCCCATTGAAAATGAGGGTCTCCCACAATGGGCCCCAAGTTTTAAATAAAGGGTTAACTAAGAATTAATGCTAAGGTGAACTGTGGCAGGTTTCTCCAGTGGATCATTTTTAGATGAGAATGATTCTGGATTTAATTTTAGGGCCTTTATATGCAAATTAAATTAAACACACTCACCTCTGCTGGTGGTTTAGTCCATCACTGAGGTTTATTTTAACCTCTGTCTGTTCAGCTTGTCAATCTTTGCTCTGGTCTTCATCCATCATTCTTCACATCATTTACACTCAGCTGTGTTATCGGTTCATTTCTACATAGACCATCTTCTTCTGATTTATTGAGCTTTACGTTCTGGTTTCTAATCTTCTCACTGTGGGCATGAGGAGAAATAGTCAAAATAAATAAATAAATAAACATATATATGCAGACAAGGAAACAGGTCCATGATATAATCTTTTATTTTAACCCATGGGATTTAACTTTTACAGTGCATTTCTTTACAACAATTATTCATTAAGTGACAGGTTTTAGCCACCACTACAGATCAGATAACTATGTATGTTACATTTCTGAGCTCCTCTTAACAGATTCTGACTTCATGAACACCTTGTGAAAAAAATCCCAAATATTAGATGAAGGAATCCAGACAGGTTAAAGGATCAGTGTGCAGGGTTCAGTGAGATCTACTGAAATGATTTGTAATGTGATTTCATTAGTGTATAATCACCTGAAACTAGGAATCGTCAGGTTTTCATTCAGCTTCCAATGAGCCCCTCATATCTTCATATGGAGCGGGTCCTCTTCCACAGGCCCTGGTCATGTTGTAGCGCCGTGTTTCTACAGTAGCCCAGAGTGGACAAACCAAACGTTTGGCTGTAGAAAGGGCCACTTTGATACACTTTTATGAGTTTTCCTTTGGAGAGGGAGGGGGATTCAGTTGGTTGCAATCTGCACCCTTGTTTTCTAGATGGCACTAAATCCTACACACTGGCCTTTTAACTAATTCAGCGACGTCCGATCATCCACTGAAAATGGTTAGCCTCATTATCAAACTGAACCATTAGTTAATCTTTAGTTGTCTCAGTGTTATTAAGCAGCTAACTATCTGTACCATTAAAACATACAGAGAGGTGGCCAATTAGAAACCTGCTGCCATCCATAAGAAAGAAAAAAGGCTTTAAAAAGAGACAAAAACAAAATATGGCACTATTGTCTCAAGGAACAACCAGTAGACACAAACACATATTTAAAGGGGACTGTTGCCAACCCCCCCTGAACAGAACGAGAAACTCTGAGCACTTTGTTCAGTCTTCTCTCAAGCAGTCTCTACTGCCAGTTAGCAAATCTGAGAGGTCGTCGTCGTCAGTCAGATGGACATCAAGCTTTAAGTGGACATTAAGCCATTCATTCTCAAGCATCTCAGCAGAAAAAAAAACCTTGAGGACATTCCCTCTTTATCACATCACAGAAATCCAACAGTACCTTCAATTGACTTCTTCTTCACATCGGAAGATGAAGACATCACAGAAATGTGCAGTCTTCCAGCATCGCCACCTTCTCTTTCCTCTTGACATGTCAAACACACATCCCACAAAAACAAACAACGCGCAGCATTGCATCTTTCTACCTATCTATCTCCGTCTCTGTCTCTGTCTCTGTCTGTGCACATCCCCCCAGAACGTCTAATGTTGCAACATAGCTATACTGGAGAAAAGCATTGATAAAGACAGAACCACATTGACTGTGCATATACATAATTTTGAAAACACATTGCAGCAATGAACACATATACAACCCACCAAATGCACAAGAACATAAACTCGATCCAGTTACCCATTACGTATTACATTCAGGCTCTAAGAAAAAAGATGCGATGGCAGAGTAAACAGCAGATTTCTCCCTTTTGCTCAAGTTTGGTCTCAGTTTCCCTCAAATACACAACAGCTAGTAGTGCACAAAATAAGAATACAAAATTAGACTTTTAAATACTGTAGCAGCAATTCCTTTCTTTTGAAGTTGAAAGCCTCCAATAGTACAGGTAAAGGCTTTGGAGTTCCTGACACGTGGAAGGGTGAGCGATTGTCCTCTGAAGTGCGAGACAGTGTCTGTAAGGAGGGTGCAGGTGTTTGGTACTAAAGGTAGGTGGACAGGTTGGATGTGTCTCGAACAGGGCACCGCTAGAGGGCTGAGCCGTGTGGAGGCAGCAGGACGCCGCGGCGCTCCGGGCTGAAAGAGTCTTTTGAGCAGAAGGGGGTTTGTTCTGAAGGAAAACCTCCCACTGCCGAGTCGACACGCCTCCATCAAGACTTCCCCTTCCCTCTTCGCCACCACCCCTCAGACAGTCTCACAGTGCAAAGCGAGCCTCCCAAAGTGTAACAATTCCTCCTCACATTCACACCCCCAACCCCGCGGCCGAAGCCACAGCAGGCTGGGGTTTTACAACGCGGGCGCTCGGCTCCAAATCCGTCCAAAAACGAGCAGGACAGAGAGCCGAGGCGGGCCAAGCTACGCGACGCTGCTCTCAGCTGGAGGCTGTGGCGATGGCCTTCTTGAGCTGCTGGCTGCGGATCTCGCGGGTGCGGGACTCGAGGAGCAGGTCGTGGCAGATGTTGCAGACCAGCACCGGGTCGTACAGCTGCTGGTCTGGGATGGGCAGCTTCAGATGACAACAGTCTTTACAGAAGACATTGCCACAGTTCCTGAACACAAAAAGAAGATCAATTTTTAAGTCAGATGATGGAAGATCTGGTGAATCCCAGAGGGAATTAATATACTGTATGTAATATCAAACAGAATCATCTCTTATATGTTTTGAATGTGTATCATATAACTTAAAATATTAAAATATTGGTAACACTTTACTTGACGCCTATCTCTATAACACATTGTAACCATACTTATAATGAGGTATAATGCAGTTATAACACTGTATAACTATAGTTATAAACACTCATAAATGATCATAATACTTTATAACAATAAGCATAACACACTATAAAGCATTTAATCATGACTTATAAGGTTAGGTTTTATAATACGTTATAATTGTTAACTCACTGACAATGCCCACATTTATAATGCATTATAAATATAGTTATAATCTGTTATAATTGGCTTATAAACGTGTATAACTATCATTATAAACACTCATAAATCACACAAGACTTCATAACAATAAGCATAACGCATTATAGAGCATTATAACTCTATTATAATACTAAGACCTTATAAGCCATTATAAAATGCTCTATGATGTCTTATGCTTATTGTTATAAATCCTTATGATAATAAATGAGTGTTTATAATGAGTTATACACATTTATAAGCCAATTATAACACATTATAACTATATTTATAATGCATTATCGATGTGGGCATTGTCAGTGAGTTACTAACAATTATAACGTATTATAAAACCTGACCTTATAAGTCATAATAAAATGCTTTATAGTGCGTTATGCTTATTGTTATAAAGCATTATGATAATTTATGAGTGTTTAAAATTATAGTTATACAGTGCTATAACTGCATTATAACTCATTGTAAGTATGGTTATAATGTGTTATAGATATAGGCGTCAAGTAAAGTGTTACCAAAATATTGTAATATAAAATATTTATTAGTGCT
This sequence comes from Trachurus trachurus, assembly GCF_905171665.1. Taxonomy (NCBI): domain Eukaryota; kingdom Metazoa; phylum Chordata; class Actinopteri; order Carangiformes; family Carangidae; genus Trachurus; species Trachurus trachurus. The sequence goes on along the minus strand of NC_139903.1, from coordinate 10,419,623 downwards.
GATTGAGAATGCAAAAAAATACTTTATACATAAAAACTGTTCAGCAGCAGTAAAGCTCCACTTCTGTTTAAGGTGTAACTTTACAGCAGAGAGTGACTTTATATGATGATATAAAAAACTGCAAATTTTAAACTGATTCAGATCAAAGAGTTTTTACTGATTATGTTTCCTTTTGTTACCATTTAAAAATCAATCAGATATTTCTTATAAATGTCAATAAAAATGTCTCAGGTGATTCTTACATTAACAGATTTAATACATTTCAAAACTATGATGTTTGGTAAACGAAGAATTAAAAGATATTTGAATGCGACGTGCACTCTCGATTTTTTTATTTTCTGGATCGTTACAGACAGTAATAGTGATTGTTGCGTTTTGTCCATCCTCTTCGGATTGGCGCTCTGTCTGTGGACGTTCCTTCCTTTTTCTAATTTGGGACAACTCAGTCTCAGTTTCTCGGCGGAGCATATAAATAGCTCCCTGGCTAACCGAGGGCCTTTGATGCTGAAACCATGGGCTGAAACCAAAGCTTGGTTTATTGCTTTGAAAAAACAAAGCCAAGTGAGTATTTGAGTTGCAGGCTGCCTCTCCGGTATCAAGGGGAAAGGGAGGAGGAAAGAGGAACAATACAGACCCCATGCTGTTGTTATTAATTTATCCTCCAATAAATTTGAATCTACTGAGAACCGGACAATGAGGAGAGACTTAAGTTAAGATGTGATTATTGCTACTGTGCTGGTTCAATGTTTCACATATTGCTGTTAAAGGATCAGATTTTTGATCTATTGGCTAGAAAAAGAAAATGATAAATGATGATTTGCGGTCGTGGTAACTTGTGATGCCACTATAATTTAAAATTTTAAAGTGTCTATAGGCAAATGCAAGAAATAATCAAAAAGTGGACCGTGAAAATGATATAGTATCGTGAGTGACAATAACCGTAATCTAGAACATCACAGTCCCCAAAACAACACTCCAGCTGCCTCATGAGCTCTGAGGTCTGGTCGGTAACTGGTCAGCCATGAATCATAAAGAAGATCCACACTGAGACTTTTATAGTTAACAATTTAATCAGGACGTTTTCCTCTTTGAAAACAAATCCAGAAACTTCTCTCAGCAAACTCATGCGGACGAGTGCTGACTGAGTCGTCTCCAACAGTGATTCTCTGCGCCGCAGTCGCTGTGTTTGTGAGCAAACCAAAATAAACTCTTTGATATTTAACAGCCAAGCTGTTTCTGATACCTTCATCTATTTTGAGGATATGTGATGTTTTACTTATGTTGTGTTGTGTGTTTATCAATGCAGGAAAACCACGGCGAAGCCCCACCTGCAGTGGTGACGTCTCTTGGCTATCCAGAACTCACAGTCACAGTTGAAACAATGGGAGGCCATGTGGTCGGGCACCCACCTCGTGACCTACACACAGACACAGACATCACGATCAGAACAGTGTGTGCTCAAAGCCATACAGGTGAGGGGGAGGAAGGAGGGAGCGGGTGGAGAGACAGAATCTATTAGAGAGACGCTGACCTCTGTGTCCTTGGGCTCCACTCGGTCCCAGCTGCCCTCAGACAGACGGTCCTCGCTGTGGGTGGACAGAGAATCCTCCTCGTTGCTGTTGTCCGACTCCCGCAGACACGTCTGACACGGAGAGAGCAGGGTGAGATCAGAGCAACAGAATATGAGAGGAGAAGATAACTGGAGATTATCATGATTTACTGCAGAAAGGAAAAAGATACTGGGACCGGCATTACTGTCAAAGCTGAAAACAAAAAAAAAACACTCACAATGTCGTCCTCGTAGTCGATGTCTGGCTCTGAGGGAGGCGTGCCGTACTGTTTACTCTCCAGCCTCATCTGCAGCTGTCGCACCTGCTGCCGCAGCACCTCCACCTCCTGCTTGTAACCCGCCTCGATCTGCCGCAGTCGCTGCTGCACGGCGTCCATGGCCACCGGCAGCCCGTCGTCATCGAGGTAGGCCGGGGCTTGGGGCGGCGGCGGGGAGCTGGAAGCAGAGGGCGAAGAGTAGGACACCGGTAGGATCTGGTGGCCCGCGAGGGAGTAGCTGCTGAGGGCGGCGGCGGCGGCGGCGGGGCCACACACGCCGATGTAGCCGGCGCTCCGGGCGGCGGACAGCCATCCGGCCTGCAGCGGGCTGCTGGGACAGCACAGCGCCTCCCTGCGGCAGCACTGGGACCCGTTGGCGAGGGCGAGGCCCTGGGAGCGCAGCAGCTTGCTGGCGAGCCGGCGGCTGTGGTAAGCGTTGGGCTGCAGAGCTCGGGCGCTGCTGCAGGCCGACTGGACCAGACCCTGGACGCTCTCCCAGTGCGAGCCGAGCAGCGACAGGTCGGAGAGCTGGCTCTGGGAGATGAGATGGCGAGCCGCGACCTGGGCGCAGTCCACAGGAGCCGCTGCGACCGTTAGCAGGCGCTCTCTCGCTTTCACTACGTCTGTCCTCATCATGTCCTCTCTGTCCTTCTGAGGTTGAATCTCAGGCTGCGACTCAGGCTGTGACTCCTCGTTGTTTAGATTCTGGATTAGATCCTGGTCGGCGGCAGTGGGGGGCGGGCTGGGCGGAGGCTCCTTCTCATCCGTCAGCGTCTCGGTGGAGTCCTCCATGGGAAGGAGTGATGGGAGCTGCTTCACGGCGAGCAGGCCTGCGGGCTCTGGGAGGCCGTTTGCTTGGCCCTCGTCGTGGCCGTTAAGCAGCAAGGTGGGGGTTGAGGTGGGCGTGGCGGCGGCCGCGGGTTGCGTGCCGTTGCAGGGGAGCGGTAAGCACGGCTCAGATTTATGAGAAGGTGACGTGGTGCCGTCAGCCTCAGTCCTATCGGGGCTCTCGGCCTCGGGCGGAGGCGGCGGCGGGAGTGGAGGGTTCGTGATCTGAGGCAAGGCCTGCTGAAGGACAGGAGCGGGGAAAGGAGTGTGAGCGAGTGCGACGTCCTGCCCGAGCGGGACGGGGGGGAGGGGCAGCGAGGGCAGCGGCTGCGTGGTGAGACAGGGCTCCTCCTCCGGCACGTCTTCGCAGCTCTCTGCGCCCGGACCGTCCTCCGGGCTGACGGCAGGACTCTGACGTGGAGGCTCCTCCCCCTCGCCGTCGTCCAGTCCAGTGTCGGGTGGGAGTTCCTCGGAGCGGTCGGCGGAGGTTTCCTCCATAGCGTGCGAGGGCTCCAGGGCAGAGCGACCCTCCTGGCAGTGCTTATTGAGATTGGGGTCGCTGGATGTACGAGTCAGGGGCATCCCGTTCTCAATAGCAGTCAGCAGGTTGTCCATGGAGCGGGTCTTGGGGAGTCTGGAAATCAGAAGCACATGGGGATTTAAAGCAGAAGTAAGCGGAATATTTGTGTTAATATGTCTTAAATAGTTATATCTTCCGACACCAATCACTTATATAGAGTGTTTGGTCCGAAACACGGGTCTGTCAGTCACTCTGCTCTGCTGTAAGCCGAGGAGAAAACTTTCCTTGTATCCTACAACCTTTATCCAATGAGGAGAGAGAACGGCATAAAGGGGCGGTCCTCTCTGTGTGCAGGCAAGGGATGCGCGTGAATGTGGTGACGTAGGGACGAGGGCGGGGACTGCTAACTCCATCTGCTGACAAGAAGTTAGCCAAAACGACCGGATCGCTTACTTCTGCTTTAAAAGGTATAATATGTAGGAATTACCCCCATCTAGCGGTGCGGTGGCATATCGGAACGTATTCATCAGTGCCTCCGTCCTTCCTCACACTACACAGTGGTGACAGTTTTAACAGCCGCTACCTGGAAAACTTTCTCTCCGAGCCGACAGCTCTGGTGAGTTTCCGTGGTTACCTACGGTCACGATGCCACTGAACGTAAAAAATGGCGATGCAACATGGCCGCCTCGGTTCGGTGCGTCGCCCACTTACGTATTTATAACGACTTGTAACAACTCATTCTAAGGTACGAGAAAGCTTTCATTTGTATGCAGGTGTGATTCGACTTCAGTGAAACATGTATTTATGAAAGCAATATTTAGATTTTTGCTAATAAAAAGCCAAATAAGTTATATACTGGGGCTTTAATTACTCCATGTGCAGCAAAGGCAGTGATGCACTTCTCTATTTTGGGCTCTAGGGGGCAGTCTGACTCTCTGTAGGAAGTGATATTTGATTTCATACAAATCTCTGCCCAGGGACCAGGAGCAGTAAGTACAGATACCGAGAAACAGATCAGAGGTTGGATTTTTTTTTTTGCAGTGAACAACAACTTACCTGTCCAGGGAACGGGAGGTGAGTTCATCTCCTGTGACATTTGGGGGGAGGTAGAGCTCCATAGAATCATCTACAGCGGTGCAGGGGGAGGAGGTGGGCAGGTAAACAGCTGTCCACAGCTGTAACGCCCGAGTGTGGCAGACTGGCTGCAGCACCTGGCAGACAAACAGGTGACGGGGGATGTCAACATATGGTAATGATGGTGCCTATGACTCAGTGGGTGGCTGAGAAAATGGGATAGATTTAATCTCAGGTTTAAAGCTTTGACCTAAAACACAGTTTGGAGATACCATCCATCTTTAATCATGACACTTATTCTGCAAAGGATCTCAAAGAAAAGTAAGATGAGACATTTGATATTAATACTTCACTGGCTACTTGAAAACCTCCAGCTATTGAAGTGGCTGCTCTACTACAAAGGAAAGAATAATACTGTAAAAACCGGTAGGTACCATGTCGTGACTGGGGATGTAGAGGAAGTTCTGGAAGTTCTTGTTTCCCGTGCGGAGCAGGGACCACACAGAGCAGGTGCGTTTGTAGATGTTCCTTGCTTCCCTCTCGCGGGCGTTGTTGCACAGAAACGTCCCGTAAAGACACGAGTATGTGTGCTGCACCAACTTGACCTGGACACATGGAAGACCAAACATTAACATCACATGCATTTATAACAACCCCTTGGTTAGCACTTTGCAAATTCAATACAACAGACGTGAAATTATAGAATTCATAAGCTGTGTCTCAATTCAAACACTTCCATGAGTACACTGTCATGTAGTATACGATGTACACTATGTATTTACTTCTGTAGTTTGCAAATTTCAACAGTTAGTGTCGTCTCAAATCGAATACTGTCGTTGTGCAATTACTGGAACTAACGATCACAACGGTTGCCAACGTTGTCATCTTCTTTTTTGGACACTACTGTCGCCCATCAACACATCTACCGGCTTGTTTTGTTTGTAATATAATTATAATATAATAAGGGATCATGAATGCCTTACTTTAAAAAAAAAAAAAAAAAAAGTTATTGCTTGTGTTGGCCACCTGTTTAATGCGAAGATAGATAGATAGATAGATAGATAGATAGATAGATAGATAGATAGATAGATAGATAGATAGATAGATAGATAGATAGATACTTTAATAATCCTTCACAGGAAATTGCAATTGTTACAGCAGCTGTGCACTCAATCATTAATTCATTGTAACAACAGAAAATAAAAAAACAGATCAATCTAAAGAATTACAGACTTATCTACAATATAAATGTAGCTAAATACACGCTACCGCCGCGTCAGCCGGCTCCTCCTACTGGCGGAAAACAGTGGCCTAGCGGTATGTTGATTTATTATATTCTGTTACGTAGCCATGACGGAGATCATTGAGGGTGTGAAGTGTTCATCGTTCCACACTCAACAGTGCACCATCCGGGTTCTTACAGTACATTGCATTTTACCATACTTGTCAATGTGAATGCACTTACACACTCAGAATAGTTAGTGTAAGTATGGAAGTATTCAAATTGAGACACAGCAATAGGATGTTCATTCTACATTCTATTTGGCCTGAAATGATGTAAAAAAAAAAAAGAAAAAAAAGAAAACCTCTATAAAAAGTGAATTTAAAGCGGATTGAAAAAAAAAATCATCATCATAAAGACAGAGAAGTGAAAAGGTGCCGGATGACCACCCACCAGGAAGGCCTCGTTGAACTCAAACAGGCAGGGAAACTGTTTGAGCAGCTGGTGAACACAGTCCAGCCACTGCAGGAAGACGGGACACTGCTCGCTCACGTCGTCAGCGTTCTCCTGGTGGCCACAGCGGTCCCCGAACTTATGGCCGTAGTCCAACCACTCGGTCTCTACCAGCACCTGGAAGCCCTGTGCACGATGTGGCCAATCAGTACTGAAGGTCAAAGTATCACAGAGCAACCAAAACTATGCTTAAACCTAAAACAATGTGTAAACACCCAAACTCTGACCTCTAATGTTCGGTAGTAGGGGTCCAGCAGGATCTTGGCAAGGGCTACTATTTGGGGAGTGCGGTCCCACCCGTCTGAACAGTGCACCAGGACGGGGCGGCCTTCCCTCTCCACCGCTCCACACACCAGGGTGGCGGCCTTCAACATGACTGACAGGTGCTGCAGCCAACGGGTGCTCTCCAGTGCTGAAAGCCAGCTGGAAGCACAAGAGTGGGCTTTTTGTAATGTGCAAGTACAAATCTAAACAGGTACTTATGTGTGTGTGGCACTACAGCGCTGTGGGGTGAAGCCACAAAAGTGTATTTGCATGTGTGTTATGTGTGTCTGTGTGGGTGTGTGTGTGTGCAGCGCAAACGAGGGCAGAGCTCAGAAAGAAAGGTCAGCTAGATCGACTTACTTTCCTGGATCTGGGATCTGACTGCAGACGGTCCTCAGAGCCTGGAAGCTGTTGCGGATGGCGTGGATGTTGGCCATTCCCATGAACATCACCTCGCAGTTGGGATAGTACTCTAAAAATACACAAACATAACCGGAGTTTGTTGACAGGAATGTTTCAGGCACTTAGGAGATGAAAAAATAAGAAGTTAGTGTTTATTTCATGTGTTTTTTCACTATGTGTTTCATCACTATGATTCCAAACGCTGGCAAAAACACGGTTTGCATTAAAGTTGCTTTTTTTTTTTTTTTTTTTACATGAAAATGGCCTAGATTTTTATTTTATTTTATCCTCTTATAAAGTGAATGTGGCAGATTTCTGAATCTATTTAGACCCCCACCAAATGTGGAAACTCTAGCCTTTAACTGAAGTTATCTTCTGGTGCATACAAGTCTAATATTTACTCTCTGTTGACCTTTGTTTTTTGGTCTCACTCTCAACCAACGTCCAACATCCAATGTAACTTTCAACAGCAACAACAATTGTCTGTCTGCTATTCAGTCTGGACAGAGGCTTCAGAGGTCTTTTTTAACTGTTTAACTGTAATGTATTGCAGCGAAGGATTTAAATGTGATAAATAAATCTGAATGCTTGACTTTTTGAAAAGTTCACACTAACCTTCACATTCACAGCCTCCGCCCTTGGCTCTGTTGGCCACCGCAGCGGTGTACGAGCGAGCGTCCAGAATCAGTAGCTTCTGTGGCACAGTGTTGTCGTCGCAGCCGGAGCCGCCTGTCAGCGAGGAGTCTGGAGAGACACAGGTTTGGAGGACAGAGAGGAGATGTTGTTATTGTTATTGTGATGAGAGGATGGCGTTGTGTGAATCGAACTGCTGGGCACAGGAAGAGAGGGAAAGTGTGAAAGGAGAGAGAGGGAGTCTGAGACGTGCCAGGGACATGATTAACAGAACATGACTAATTGTAATGACTGAAAGTCAATAACCCATGATGACAGGACTACCATTGTTGCTATTGGTAACAATCACAAATGACCAGCTGTCAGCGGCTTCCACAGAGACGGACAGGTAATTAATTACTCCGAGGGTACGACTGATCAACTTCTCTGTGCACTCGCTCGGTGTCGCGCTGTCACTCACTTTCCGGCCCGTTGTTGTGCACTCGGTGACAGAATCACTGAGACACGCACTTCACTCTGCAAATCCACTTTGTAATTTCAAACACTGGCATCTCATGTTTTAAAAATAGAAAGTGCAAAAATAAATAAATAATAAAATAGAGTTGTTTTTCAGTTTGTCCCTGGCAGCTGCCCTACTTAAGAACTGTGCAAGTCACATTCATGGAAAGTGGATGGAAAAATGAGCATCAATGTGATTTATACAGCTAAATAACCTGCTTACAATTGTTTTGTTTGGTATTTTACATTTAGCATGAATATCTGGTGACAGACAACAAAATGAATGTAATGTAATGATGGGAATAATCTCCTTCCCTCTGAGTTGTGTGGACATTTTCACAGATAATCAGCCGTCTGACACACACACACACACACACACACACATGAATCAAATGACAGATTTACCAAAGTCACTATCTGAGGAGTCGGGAGCTTCCCCACGTTGCCGGCAGGCTGGCGCTCCACAGGTCCCCTTGGCTCCGGCGTCCATCTGACAAGCTTTGGCGATGGATGTGACCAGGTACTCGTCGTCCGTGTTCCTCCAGCCCCACCAGCTGATCTCAGGCTGGCTGCAGCGGGCGATGACCGCCCCGTTCTTCTGATGCCTGCAATTCAGCGTTGTAGAGTCAATAAGCTTGGAACACAGAGCCACAATCGATCAGAGAATCTCCATCATATCACTCATTCCAAGCAAATGTTAAGAACTGGCTTGCAGACACCCAAAGATGTGAGCACTGATGTTGATATTGTTGTCCAATGTGAATTGTTGTCCAAATGTGTATTATTAACGTGGACACACATCACCTTGTTGTAGTCCAAATGTGTATTTATTATGTATGTATTTACGGACAGTTAGTATGTGTTTGTGTCTACCCTATGTGGTGCAATATTTTTTTCCATTGTTGTTCTTTTTAAAGGTTGCCTTGTGCAAACTGGCAAAGGGACAATCGATGAAAACTAGCTTTTTAAGCTAATTCGAGTGCATTTACATGTGTGTTTTTTATACAATGTTTATTAAAGTGCATTGTCCCTTTCAAATAAACGAAACTGAAACTGAGAGAGGACAGGAGGAGACAGGAGAACAATGTGTGGTTGTTGTGTGTTTGTGATGGTGTACCTGTGAAAACCTACCTGTAGACCACCACGGGGATCCTCTTCCAAGATCTAAAGGAAGCCACGCTCTCCAGCTCCTTGTCGGTGATCCATATTGGGACGAGGAGCTTCTGTGGGTAGCTGGAGCAAAGCCTGTGGACAGGAAGGAAGGGAGACATGATGTTAGAGGAGGAGGAGGAGGAGGATGATGATGAGACACCATCTATAAATAAAATAATACAGTCAGTCCATTCAGAAGGACTGAGCGAGCGGTGCTTTTGGTGTGCAGCAAACACACATCCTCCAGTCCAGAAACAAGTGTGTTCTGGCTTTCAGGGTCACCGCTGCATCGCTTTGCTCTCAGCGCTCAACAGAAAACAAATCACGATGTGCTACTGCCCAACTCCATCTGTCTCTGGCCTCGTCCTCCTCTCTCATGATGCTCTCGTCAATTTCTCCTCACCTGCTGACTGACTGTCCAAGGAGGGAGGGAGGGGGAGAGGCAGAGTCTGTGTGTGTGTGTGTGTGTGTGTGTGTGTTTGTGTTTGAGGGGAAAGTGAAACAGTGTGCTGAGTCATGGGGCTCAGCAGGCTGCGGCTTGTTTAATTAGCCAGTTGTCCTGTGTGTCTGTCTCCCTCAGCAGGATGTGCTCTCTTGGGCCCTTCGAGCAGACCGACCTTTTTTCTTTTCTTTTTTTTTGCAGCATTTATCTGCCCAGACAGCAAAGGAGACGAGAAAGTCTGATACTCTGGACGCATAGACACAGTACATGCATTATTTCTGCTTGACTGAGTGCTACAATTTTATTTATTTGTCTCCGTGTCTGTGTCTGTGTCTGTATATATATGTGTGTGTGTGTGTGTGTGTGTGTGTGTGTGACGGAGAGGGCAGATAAGGCAAAGTCAAGTGCACATGCTGTTGAAGATATTTAAAGGAACAGTCTGCTGGAAATCTATCTTTTGGGTATTAAATATTCATTAAGCCTTCAAAGAGGACCCAGAAAAATTGCCGAGTCATTTTTGGAGCACGGCAGCTGTAGTCAGTTTTGGATTCACGGCAGCTACAATGGAGACGAACGAGAATGAGCTACTGTAAATCACATTAGAAATATGTCAACAATGCATCAAAAATGTCACAGAAACTTGTCAAACCACCCGTACACACACATACACCACATTTCTTTCACCAGTAAATGACTAAATAAGCTGCTTCAGCTTCAGAGCTCGGAGGAGATGACACCGCAGTAGTATTTTCAGTTGCTAAGTGACGGCTGGCTTCATCGTACTGATTTGGATGGATTAGTGACTGATAAGTGAATCACGCTGCAGAAGTGTTAGAGAGAAGTTTTCTCTGAGTGTTCGGACACATCGTGACACATTTCTGTTGTCGTTACTCTGGGTAACCGCTGGAACGCAACCACGCTGCTGTGAATCAGTGCCAAAGGTTTCACACTGTGAAAAAGGGGATGGATTTAATGAATGCTGTCACTCCTGTTATATTAGCTTTTTTTTCTTTTTTTTTTTTTTAAATTACATCAAATTTAGGGATAATAATCCTCCATGATTTAGAACTAGGGAGATCTATAATTTTGTCCATAATGGTTCACATTTAGCACCATTAAAAGCATCCTGAATGAGTGATGGCAAATCCTGTTTGCCTTATATTTATCACACTATCAGTTTGATAAGTACCTTTGATGCTTAGGAGAAGTTCAGTGGATGTAAAGGCTTTTATTTGTGATGGGCATTAGAGATGTCCTGTGTCTGTGTGTTTGGATTTGACCAATATACAGCTGTCAGAATGAAAATTATTTTTGACATCGGAGGATTTTTAAATACTTTAATTACCTTTTTGCTCACACAGCATCATTGCCGCCCTCCCGTCTATTTCCCAGAGGATCTGTACAGTTTAGTTCTTGGCCTACTCTGTCACAGCTTGCAGAAACCTTGTTGATAGTTCATCATTCGTCCTGGCTCTAACCACCGACATGATTCCTGATAAATGTTGTGTTCTATGGCTTTCTGCTCAGACAGATGTGTCGTGCAATTTGCAGGTAGTCTGACATACTTGTAGTTGCAGTTTATGTCCGACACTCTCCAGTTGTTCTGCGTGTCGAAGCCCATCCTCTTGACCTCCATTTCCATTCTCTGGCGCACATGATCATCTGCACGCACACACACAGCATGGAGGAAGGGGATTACGTTAGAGTACACAATCTCAATGGCACAACTCTTTTAAACTTATGCTTCAAGTTCAGTATTGATTATTGTGTGTGTGTGTGTGTGTTCGTACCTGGGCGACAGAGATGGACGTGCTGGTCCTCATCGTCGGCGCAGCCTCCCAGACACCACGCATGGTAGGCCAGGGCGAACAGGTCCTCCAGTCTAGATGGGTGAGCGATGGCTCGGTTCAGACGCTTCACCCACTCCTGGCACTGCTTGAACGTTGCAAAGTGGCATCTGTGGTGAAACCCAGTGTGAAGATTAGAAAGAGTAGTGAAATGAAACAAAATAATATCTACTTATAACTTCTTGCAGTGGTGTTTGAGAGAAAAAACAAAGGAAAACAAAACAAAACAAAACAAAAAAACAGCCTCCTTCAGATGTCCTGTGATTACCCAGCCTTTATACAAGGGAAACAATGTGGCGGCTTAATGATGAGGAACCAAAACGCTGCTGGCACATCTGCTGCTGAGAGTGTGAAAGCTCATAGCAGCAGATGAGAAATTCAAAATATTTTTTTTTCTTGAACTGTTTTATAAAAAACACTGGAATTATATAATTTTATAACTCTAATGGCTCTGGTAACATGTGTACATGTTGATCAGCAATTAGTTATAGCTATGACTATCTAGATATGACTATCTAACTAACCTCTTCAAGGCCAGACATAATTGAACAGTTGGATTATTCATTCAAATTAACTATATTTACTGTATTTCTCCAGTTAACAACAGCATTCATCTGTCTGCAGGGTTAAAGGGATAGTTCAACATTTTGGAGTTGTTTTAGAGGTAAATTCATGCAAAACTGCTGATGCGCGTTCCTGTCGGGGGCAGTTTTTCAGCAAACAGTCTCTGCATTTGCTTCGAAAACAAATCTTGTCTCGTAATGTTCCATTATTATCTGATAGTGTGGTGAATGTGCAGGTCACAACTTGTCCACGAGAGCGTTTTGGAGTTGTTGGATTGTGTATTTGATGAGTTTGATGAGGGAAACCAAGAAATTCCCTTAGCCTCCATAGCGTAGCTCTGAGCAGCTCACGGCTCTGCTCCGCCGTTCTGAAAATAGCTTGCACCGACAAATAAAGGTAACAAACCTATACTGCTATGACTATAGGGATTATGGCCATGGGCCAATTTGCCAAAATGTTGAACTATCCCTTTAATACTGTGTGTGAGCGTGAGCTGCTCCTCTTACCTGACAACTTTGGAGTCTTTGCAGATGATGTGCAGCTGGAACATATCTCTGCTCTCCACACTCTCTATCAGCCGGAGAGGCACCTGTAGGGGGAGACAGAGAGCTGGTGTGATCAGCCTGACGGCCCACTGTCAGGAGCAGAGAGCACATCTGCAGAGGTTACCACCCTCTGGTCCAGTACAGACTGAATCCAGGCTACATAGCACAGCTTTAACCTCACTACAGAGCAGAAGAGGGTCTCCTCTGTGCCTAGGCGTCTGTTATGATACCAATAAACAGCTAGAAACTTGGTGTTGATCACATGATTTCCTGCGATACTGTGTGCGGACTGATGTGTTAATGAGGGCACAGCCAAGATCTTCAAAATCCCATGCAAATTCATCTGTTGGACAAACCTTGAAGCAACAAGGTGCAGAGGTGCGCTTTGAATAGGAAAACATAAATATTTGAAGCCATATGGTGGAAAACACAGCCTGTTTTTGAGGACTCAGGGTTAAGGAACACACTGCACTACAATCATTTAGCAAGGCGCTTGCACAGAAAATTATTATAATAAAACCAGTCACCACTCGGTTGAATGTATATTACAATTTGCGCTCAGAGCACTGTAATCGTGTAGAGTGAGGAAGAGCTGAATGATTAAGCTGTCTAGACTGTGGCGGAGCGGAGGGTGGCGTTTTTTTTATCATATGGTACTCACAGATATCTCATTGTCCACACCTGGGTAGGTCTAAAACACAGTGACACCATGGAGCACACAGAGAGAGAGAGAGAGAAGGAGGGAGGGAAGACAAGACAAGGAGGAGGAAATGGAAAAAGACTTTTTAAACCAAAAAAAAAAAATTCAGGAGACCAAAAGGAAAAAGATGTGTTAAAAAAAGGAAAGAAAAAACATCAAAGAGGATGAAAGATAACTGAGTGGATCACGCAGTGTGCTACTTGCAGCACATGACCGAGCCAAATGGAAATCATGGAGAGAAAGACAAACATGGACGGGAGCAAAGGGCAAGAAAACAGCTTAGAAGTAAAGGGGAGTTGGGGGGGGGGGGGGGGGGGGGGGGGGGGGGTTGTGAAGGGGAGGGGTGTGGGTGAGAGGTTGCGGCCCGCTGGCATTCATACAGAGTTCATTCTGTGCCGCTGGGGTCAAGGCAGGACGCTGCCCAGTAGGAAACCAGTTCGATACTCGACTTTTTAAGCTGGTGACGTTTGAACTTGCTGCATAAATCTATCAGACTCCCCTGCGTAGAACTAAGTCAAGGTTAGAGAGGCGTCCTGATCATCCCGGAGATCTGCCCTCTTCCCCCCCCCTCCTCCTCCTCTACCTCCTCCTCCTCTAACTCTACAAATCCCTGTCATCTTTTCCACAGGGATTCGGCTTCTGGAATAAATGACAGGGATTTGGGATGAAGGAGGAATTTCGCTGCCAGTGAATGCAAACAATTGGCCTGTTTGTGTTTGAGCAGGGGGCCTGACGTCAGCAGGAGTGAGCTGGTGGACATCAGTGCCAGTGGGGGGTGGGGGGTGGGGGCTTTTGGAGCAGAGATGTCAGATTAAAACCTCTCCTGCCTGAAGATCAGAGGGGGCCGCCCCGCCACTCCGGTGGTGGCTCAAACCTCGGGACAAACAACTTCACGCCAACTGCTCTGGGATGTGACTAAAACCACTTTTTATGTGCGCCTTGTGTAAAATACTTGCAGGTTTATTTGCCTTGTTAGCCCAATTATATGTTTATAAACTTTATATGGGGGAAAGGGAAAAAGCTCGAGTGTGTCCAAAAGGAAAAAAAAGAAGTTATAACCTCTTCTCTCCTCCTATTGGCTTCTGTCGTGGCGTGGCATGGCAGCGGTAGTGACACTCGTGCCATCTGGACCAAAGTGAAAATTTTGTGGTTCTGCTGTGTGTTTATTGTCTGTGACGTGCACTCACGTTGATGACAGAGTCCTTGAACTTGATGTGGAGCCTGTAGTTAGAAATGGCAATGATGGCTTCATCGGCACGGCCAAGATATTCCACCCCTTCCCCCTGAAGAACTGGGAACGGCACCTGTACGGACACAAGCAACCAAATGTTTTAGTTAGCGCTGTAAAAACATTACACCGACACCTGTTTATAGTCAGGCTTTATTATGTCTGCTGAGTGGACAATCATAACAACCGTATCCTTTTTTTTTTTTTTTTTTTTTAAAGCTGTGCTCAGTGTTGTCCAACCTGGTTATGATTATCTGAGATCTACAAAACTCCACATTAGCTCCACATAGCTCCCTCCGGCTTCACTCGGGCACAATGGTTTCTACTAACACGCTGCTGTTTGTTTAGCAGCTAGGCTACAGTTTATAAGACGTGTGTGTTTGTACAAAACTTCATGACAATCGACTCAAAAGCTGTTGAGAGATCTCACTTAAATCCCAAATATCCACATCGCTGTGGTGAAAGATCAAAGGTCAGTAGGACACATCCATCAATATCGGCACAAAATCTTGTGTACTGTAAATCCTTAGAGTAGGTGCTGATATGTAAAAACTTTGACCTACTTGTTGAGGCATAAAAAAAACACCATCTGGATCAAAGTGGTAGGTAGACACTGGTCTCCTTTTAGCCACACTGCTAAAACAGCTAAAACACTTAACTAAATCAACAGATTAGCACTGAAATGCTTGGTGAGACTTCAAATAATAACATTGAGCTCAGCATTCGAGACTACATTTTATTTAGGTACAGATCAGTAGAGCTGCTTTGTTGTGAGACTTTAACACTGATTCATTTTTAAACTACTATTCTATTCAACAGAAAAAGGTTTTTACCAAAAGTATAAAAAGCACAACAACAGCAACAACTGAAAGGAGGAAAAGCGGAAATGAGAAAAAGTCTGTGCATGTGTTACTGTCCAATTAGTACATAATGCTTTTACAGAAGGACCTTTGTGAGTGCAGAGTGCTTGTTGGTGAGGCTGAATGAGCAGGAGACAGGAGGCAGGACGGGGAGGGAGACAGTCTCCATGGTGCTGACGGTACAGTGAGGGATCCCAAACTGTCCATTAATGGTCTTACTTGGACCCATTTTATTAGAGACACAGCCAAGCCTGGGCTTTTGGCTGCAACAAGACCATTACATTAAGATAATTGGTTCCCAACAAAGGTTAAAAGAATGCATTTTTCAATTCATTCTGCGGCAGGGCATTAGTTTTCAAAAAAAGGCGACCGCGGCGGGAGAAAGACAAACAGCTCCGTTTGCCAGCATCCGAGTGTTCTCACATAAAAACTATAAGATGTTCGACTTATTTCAGAGCCGTCAGTTTCTCACTGAACACTCTGGACTCTCAGCTCTGAGTTACGGCGCTGTTGACTTTTCATTTTTAATCACCTTGCATGAAATATTTCTCCTGGACGATGTGAAGCAGTAAAGCCTGTTTGGAGATATATTAACGCTCAGACAGCGCTCCCTCCCGTCTGACAAAAAGAGGATTGTGTTATGCCCATTCACTTCCCACTTGGGTGACCTCCTCACACTCCGGTTTCTCTTAGTCATCACTGCTGCTGTTACTTCTGGCTGCTAAAAAACATAGTCATAATCACCGGGGACCGCGAATTATGACCCAGCTCTCGTTGTTTAGGTGCTGGTAGTGAGGACAACAGTGTTGCTTAGAGACAACATTACCTCATCCTGCATTAGCATGCACTGCTGAGTCACACCGAGGAGGACCCAGTGGTGCATGTTAAAAGAGGACATGCAGCCAGGCAGATGGGGGATTATGGTGAGATGTCAGCAAATCAGGCTCACTTGAAACAACATTAGCCAACATGGTTAAAAAGCACAGCCTTGGTAATGCAGGGTCCACAAGCTGGATGTGACCCACGGACCGATTAACACAAGACAACATCGAAGAAGAAATATTACATATTAAAAATAATTGCTTGTTTTTAGGGAATATTATCATTTGACAAGAGGTTATAAACTGACAGTACATTAGCATCCATGACACTTGATCCAGAGAGCTTATGTTAAAAAAAACAAAACAAAAAAACCCCTGACATGTATCACTGCACCTGCTGTTGTTGCTCATCCATAACTGAAAATGTGTACGTGAGCCTGGTCGGGAGGCTTGATGAGGGAAAGAGTACAGCTTAAGCTGGGAAATGGAGCACGTAGTATCTGCACTCAGACGCCATCGGAGCCAAATATAGGCAGCGGTCCCCTTGGCGCCCTGCACTAGGACTTCTAAAAAGCAGAATATTTAAAATGCTATGGCTGGCTGTAATTCAGACTGGTAAAAAAAAAAGAAAAAGGTGAAAACTGAAGCTGTTGCAACTGAAATAAAATGATGTAGATGTAGAGCTACAGTCTAAAAAAAAAGGAGGGAAAAAAATTTGAAAAGCATTATCAGAAGCATTTTTGAATTTGTCATGAGTCAGGGAGTGTAGCCAGTTAGCATTTAGCGCTGTTGCCTGAGCAGCAGCTGAAATGTGAACGTGCAGCTAGTGAGCTGTGTGAGCTGCTCTGCTGGGGAACAGACCCAACGTGTCCTGCTTAGAGTGCCATAGTTAACGTGCTGTTCAGACTGGGAGCTGCATTAAACAAGCTGTGCTCCAAAAGTAGGTGCATGAGTCACCGGCAGCAAATGCAGCAGAAGATACTGTGTCACGTTTCCTCTATGAAGCCTTCAGGATCAGAATTATAGAAAAAAAAGGAGGAAGGGAGGGGAAAAGAGAGAGAGGGAGCGCTGAAAGACCCGTGAATAACACTCTCTGACTTGTGAGTCGTGACTTCCGCTTGGAGCAGCCTGTCTGCGAGGACGAGCACGTGTGCAAAAATGCACACACTCACAACTCCAAGCATGCACCGCGGCTCGCATGCACACACGCACAGCGGCGGCGGGGTATTAAATATGGTGGGGAATGCCTACAATTTGCCTGCAGGAGAGCTGAGCTAAGAGACATCAGCTGTCAGTGAAACTATGAGGCTGCACAAAGAGGAAAATACAAAAAGCAGAGACATAATTGTGTGACAGGATGTGTGTGAATGCAGGGGGAGGGGGGACGTGAACGACTGCAGAAGCTGAAAATGCAGCAAGGTGACTAAAATGAGAGCAAGTCTGACGTCCCCTCTGGCTCCTCATCTTAAGATTCAGCCTCAAAAAACTTTGTTACACAACATGTTACACGTCCACTCCAGTCTTCACACACTGCTACTCAGGAAACAGAGTCCTTTTTCAACAATTATAATATCTAAATTGATAATAAGAATAAGAATCATCCAGAACACTTGTAAATAGGCTGCTGCACCCTGCAGTTCACTGCAGCCCGAGTGGAAACATGGTCCAATTGAAAACCACAAAACAGAAACAACAGATAGCGACCCCGGGCTGAGAAAAACCCTCCTCCCTCCACTTTTCCTTTGTCTAGTTCTCCAGACACATGATGCTCGGCTCCATTAAGCATCAGACAGACACACCATGGAGGGCACAGTGCAAGTTGCCCATCACTATTTTGCTGGTGGCATCTTAACTGTGGAAGAGACTTTACAAATCTCTCTCACTTCACTGGCTTAAATGCTTTTAGCTGCCCCGTTCCTTTATCTGCTGCAGCGACTTCTTATTTTAGTGGAGCAGCGTTGGATATTGTGTTTCCTCCATAGTCCTCAAACAGAAACAAACCTCTCAAGTTAATGTTTTGTTTTACTTAGCAAAATTCTTTAAGGCGCTGAGTAATGGTGTAATTTCTGAGGCAGATAACGTGTAAATAATGACATAAAACAGGGTTTCCAACTCTTTCCAACTTTCTGATACAGAGTCAGTCATGTTGTATGGGTGATACTGTTTATGGTCAACCAATGCAGTTTGGTGTTCATAGGACATGTAGAGTATCAAACATATGAGAAACTACCATTTTCATATCAAAGTGCACATGAAATCTAGATGTAATCTGGTTTATTTTCGTTTCCTTGGTTTAAATAGCAAAAAAATAAGTATAACACACTGGTCGACTGGAGAATACCGTCAATACAGGGCAGTTTTGTTGCTGTTCATTAATGTAACATGCTGCTTATTATTTTTCTGCCACATGTGTAAAAACCTCTGCTACCACAGATGCTGAATGGTGATGAATCATACTGTACTTTCGGTCTTTACTGTACTCTATATACTGTACTGTCCACACTAAAGCTTTGTGCACATTCCCAACTTCCTGTTTTCTCCTAGGTCATGTCACTGCCTTGAATCTCACTGTAGGGGATTGAGTCAAAATCTATCAGTTTCTTTTAGAGGAGTGCTAGTCTTATCTGTACAGAGTGTGGGTGGCAGCTGCTTTCAAATGCAAATATTTGGTTATCCACCAAATTGGCAAATTATTTTTTTTCCATATTGAACACAGATAAAAATAAAAGCATGGCAGAACGATGACGAGAATTTGTTCCTCTGGCCTCGGGTCGGCTCCGCCTGGGTGTTTCACAGCAACGCTTCAACTCTGCACATGCTCCAACATGAGGTCATATCTGGAAGTTGTCTTGGCTTCAGTTCTCAGACATGTAGGTTGATGTCAGGACAGATGGAGATTGGGACTATAGCTGTAGTTTTTTAAGGGCTGATGAGGACTATTCATCTCACCTGAAGGCTTTCATCCTCCTTCACCAGTTCCTTCTGGGGGAACAGGTCCTTGGCCTTGATGTACTCCAGACTGGGAGGCCCCTCTTCACCCTGTCACACACAGACACAACGCAGAGGTCGTCAGATAAATACTTCTGACATATTGAGCTAGTACAGTTTAGTGACAGCAATGTCAGACCACAAAGAAGAGCATTAACGTCAAACGCAAAGGTCACACTCTGTGTTCCGTATTGAGCATTTATCAGTGTGGCAGGATGCACGCCAGGTGAAATTTCACAACCCTCACCGACATCTAACTCATCACGTAGCAGATTAAATATTGACCACAGGAGATCCGAAAATTCGCTTTTTAATAGGCACACAACCTTGTGCTGGGTCAATGAGGCAATCTATCTTAAATGTTTGCCATCTGATCAGCATAATGCACCGATTGATCGATAACGATGCTGTAGGAAGAATAAGACTTTTATGCATGTTTTATGTTTGCTTTGGCTCAGTGCCGGTTGTTATTGCAGAGGCAAATGATAGACAGAAGTGGGCAGCAGATACCAAAGACCTACGTAGACTTTGTCACTGGGTGTTGAGCAAACAATGATGCTGGGTCTTGGTTAAGTATTTCAGACAAACATGAACTTTTTTTTTTTTTTTTCACGAGGCGCTGCCATTGAGAGAGACTTTGGATACCCTATGACCAAATACAAACTAATTCAATGTGACGTTTCTACGGCGGCCCGGCTGATAAATTCATGCAAATGGAGCCTTATCAAGTGCACACCTGTTATAAGGGGAGGTTGACTAAAATTAGACCGCAACACCTCAAGAAGCAGCGCGGGGAAGAATGAGAGAGGAACAAAGGGGGCAGTCGACCCTGTCCTTGCAGCTTATGTGCCAGCGTCCTCTCCTACTGAGCAAACACTTACATCAGGTCATACTTCAATCACTAAAGAGAGAGAGAGGAGTGCAAAACGTAATCATATGATGAAAGTGGAGGACATGCACATGCCCTTTCCTCTCTGTGTAAAAAAAAAAAATCCCCTCCATTTACATGTATATCAGTATCCTGATTTTGAGTGTTGTTCTTGTTCGGCTGGTATTTGAGATGTGATTAATAAAAAAAAGGGAACAGCTGCTTCCTGTATATTCAATATGTGACTTTTAACATTATCCAGATTTTTGATCGCCTGATACGACAAGAGCAGGCACGTCCTCCACTCCTCCAACCTCCAGCCCGTCGTCTCTGTTATTTCTGCTGCAACTGAGTCACCTCAGCGGTTCGGGGACGAATCCACTTTGGTTTCTGGCAGACTGAACGCAGCTACCTTTAACTGCTCTGCAGGGTCTGGCCTCTCCAGCTGAACGTGAACGTATGTTGATGCCGTCTCTTCATGGAAACAGATGCTGAGCCCTGAAGCGGCACCAGAAGGAGGCAGAATGAATTTCAGCTGGGGTTCATTTCAGTGGAAACAAATACACTGATTTTGGGCTGGGTCTCTTTTCCGAGTCCCAGGACAAAGGACATGTCACATATTTTAGCGGGAAACTCCCTGATGTCCGACCATGCAGACCTCCCGCCATGTTTACAATCATTACATCTGTCATCCAAAGGTCCAAGCTGGCGATTAAACCTCATAATAAGCATACCACCCATTGAGCTGACTGGTAACAGATGGAGGTAGTGTCCCTGCAGTGACAACCCATTTCCTACAAGTAACCGACATTTCACGATTTCTAGAGCATTATAAGAAAATGACAGCCACAGCAACATTCATCAGCTTCCCTGACAAACATTTTGACAGACTCTGGATCAGTGCATATCTAGGCTCAGCAAAATGCTCCCCAACACGTCAGATGCGCATTTAAATGAGAAGGAAGAGAAAACAGTGTTACTTCTCATCATAATTTGTTAAAAGTTTACCAATTTCAAATGAAAAAATGTTGAAAAATGTACGAGTTCAGCTTCTGGCGACAAAGATGAAACTGTTTCTGCGCCTTCAAACCTTTTGAATTAGATTTTTTGCTTTTGTCATTTGGTTTTTTGGTCTTCTATATTTGGATATTCAGAGGGTCGGTCAGACAAAACAAGGTGCCAGGGAGATGCCATATTGGGCTCCAGCAAAACTAAAAGGTCATGATATTATAGACAAAAGAATCAATCATGAAATTTATTAGCAGATTAGTTGATAATGAAGAAAATTATCGGCTGTAGGTCTAAGACCCAGCGAGGTACAGATCCAAATCCTAGAGTCGGCTGGATGTAGGATTGTTCCCTGCTGCTGCCTTTGTATCGATGGCTTGTTCTGGGCATGGGAAGTTTGTGTGTGGGAAAGATTAACACAGTAAATCACTTCACAAATCCAGGCTACCTGCTACTTCTTCACCATAAATTGTTTCACCACTGAGCGCAGCGCACAACCATCTCTCACTGTGAAGTGTTGCATTTACCGCGGAACCGGTTGTGTATTTCTGAGAAGAAAATACTCCACTCAACATTAAAGTGCCTTAACTTCAGGCAGCTGAACTAGTCTGAACTTCTCCAAAATCCCTCGGCCACTGCAACGCCACTAATCTCTTGACCTCCGACCTGAGGCTGCCTTCGGGCGACAGGCTGGTGAGACAGCTGTGCATCATCCATTTTACTGATTTTCACCTGAGAATGGGCGGACCATGACAGCGGCCATCAGTCAGAGGTACCGCTGTGAGCGCTGGGTCATTATAGTTTGATCTAACACGCTGTTGCCGGGCAGTCTGAAGCACCACCATCCTCCTCCGTCCCTCCAGGCACAGACCCGCTGGCTCTCTTTGAGGGAATAAAGTTTATTGTGGTGTGTCAGACAGCAGCAATAAAGTACCTCAGAAACTCTCGTTATAAAGCTTCACACTTTAAGATTCAATGTCAATCAGAGGAGAGGAGCTCAATACTCAATAAAACACACACATATCTCCATGACTTCAGAAGACACGACTTACATCCGTTACCTTTGTACCTACAGCCATCAGACTGTACAACAGTGCCTGAAATCGAACGCACACACACACACAGGTCCCAGCTGTTTAATGACACATAGGATTTTTTAAAATCTTTTATCTATTTATTATATTTATTGTAATTATCATACATAGAACACTGATACAGCAACCTTTTTGTGTGTCTTGTTTTGTATCTTGTGTTGTATTGCCACTGCAGCACTTTGAATTTCCCCCTTGGGGGATTAACACTGCGTTGAACTTCAGAACAACTCGGAAGTCGGAAAAAAACGAGCTCCGAGTTGTCAAAAACGAATTGAACGGCGTCGAACTCGGAAATTACAGGTCGGAAACTTTGGTATCATTTCAGAGCTCAGACTTTCCGACTTGACGTCACGACAACATCAAAACATGGTGGACCTCGTCTTAAACTGATAGAATTTAGAAATTTTAAGTTATTTGTTGAGGTTTTAATGCATTTTTTTGGTGTATTATTGCAGTAGGCTATATAAAATATGTTTATATTAAGCTGTTATTGTTGTATTGTGTGAAATTGTGGTCCTCATAATGTGACGGAAATAACGTTTAACTGTTATCAACGCCATAACATTATATGTGCACTCATCTGCGGCTCTCCTCTCTTCATTTGCCTCCAAAATAAACTGCATATATTTTTCGTATTCAGCTATGAGCTACAATATGCCAAACTTCCTTTGGGTATCCATGTTTTTTCTCTTCCGAGTTCCTGCAGCGTGAACGCAATGATGTCAGAAGTTGGAAATTTCCGAGTTGGGAATTCCGACCTCCGAGTTGTTTTGAATGCAGCATAATAGAGTCCATTTCTATTCTATTCTATTCCGTTCCGTTCCGTTCCACCTGAAGACTAACTTTAACTTTAACCATAACTACTGTACCTGCACAACTTTAACTTCAACCACTTCCTAACCTTCAGAATTTGAATATGTGGACTTGACTTTAATCCCAAAATGAAAACCATGCATCCAAATGTGTAAACAGAATTAGGTTCCACAACATGAGTAATACCTGGGCTACACACATGCATATCAATAATCCATCCCCTCTTTTGTTCCAATACATCTGGCGCTGCTCTACCTGCTAGATACTTGGCATCGTTACCTCAGTTCTCTCTTGGAGCTGTCCTGACGTTGCGCTCCACAGAGGCCTGCTAGAACACGGTGTACTCTCAAGGCAAAGAAAACAACAACAAAAAAACAGCTGAATTAAAGTTGTGTGGATGTCGTACTGCCCCATAACACTATACATGCCAACGTTGTCGGCGTTGATCATGAAAACATCACAAGAGAAGATGCTCCCTGTTGTTTGGCTGCCA
Source organism: Trachurus trachurus (assembly GCF_905171665.1). Lineage (NCBI taxonomy): Eukaryota > Metazoa > Chordata > Actinopteri > Carangiformes > Carangidae > Trachurus > Trachurus trachurus. The sequence goes on along the minus strand of NC_139903.1, from coordinate 10,396,419 downwards.
GGCAGCTGCGATAGACAACACAAAGGACTGAACGTGTCAGGTAAAGTATAACGTGGCCTGGGCTCCATTACTGCACAGGCAGCGTTAGGAGGAAGCTCTCCTGCAGACAACTTTGATATTTCATCTACACAAGTGCTTTCTTGCTTAAAAACAGGACCTAAAAGTCTGTCATTACATCGGCAAACAAACACAAGCAGAGAGGCACTTCAGTCTTCTGGGTTTTTTTGGTCCATTGCATGGTGTCCAGACAATCAGCTTACAGAAGATTAAAGCATAAGAGAAATGCTCTCACTTCCTACCGACTCACAAAGATGGAGCACAGCTTGTCCTGTGCCAAACACGTTTTTGCTTTGTCACTGCTGTGAGCCTGCACACCCTCCCCCACCTTTGTCCAACGAGCAATCAAAAAGCAGGAGCTGACAGACATGCGCACATGTACGCATCGCCTCCGTGCATCTATCAAATATAAATGTCAGGGGTTGATAGCACATGTAATATCTTGATAACGTGTGTTATTGCCATATCAGCCAGCAGCTGAGTGGATAGCTCTAATGTAGCTGATTGAAGTGTGTGTGGTGAGAAACATGCAGAGCTCATTTACACTACACTACATGACAAATAAAGTTTTAATCGTTCTAGTGGAAGCACGTTTGAACGACTGTGTCCAGGGGGAAAAAAACCCCAACTATTTCCAGGAATTTCTGCATGTGTGTGAATGGAGGAATGAGCAAAACTGACAGCGTGAAGGTAGAAAAGGTAGAGAGAGATTGAAAAAGACACTGGCACAGTATTCATGAATAAGTGTCTGGTTGTCATGGATACGACCACCTCTTTTTAGAGCCCGAGTCCCTCTCTCTCTCTCTCTCTTTCTCTCTCGCTAAAGCTTTGGGAAACAATTTGCTGTCCTTACTCACCAGATTATTTACTTAATCTGACCGTGGCTTTGTCCTAGAGTTGTGCAGATTAGAGAACCACTACATGCTGCAAAGGTGACCTCCTGAATATGTGGGCTACATCCCATCCACTCGTGTGTCCGCCGGTAGTTATACTTGCTGTTTATATGACATATTAAATACAGCAAAAACACAGGTTAGGATATTGTCTAAATCACAAACAAGAACAAACTAAATGAGGCGACACAGAGTAGGAAAACTACAATGGCAGATGGAAGAAGAGGAAGCAAGGACAAGGCAGAGTGAAGGTCACCAAATATGATAATAAGAACAACAACAACCAAAACAAAGATTTTCTCCGCCAAGAGTTCAGTCTAAGCAATTGGTAAATATCAACGATGGCAGAGTGTGACGAATCTCTTTTAATGCATCTCTCCGTCGCTGCCGTCTCTCCAACTTAATATTTAATAAACCACCGTCTTCTAAATGATCAGTCCCATTTTAGGCCTGTGACACGCTGCGCTCCAACATCCAACAGGAAACTAAGGCTTTCTATCACTAAGCAGAAGTTGTGTAAAAGTTTAAAGGAATAGTTCACCAAAAAATGAAATTCGGGAGGCCGGTTCGTAGTCCAACGAAAACTTTATATGACAGTAATAGCATCCGACACAAACAGGTCCATAAAACTACACAAAAACCTTGAAATATTCCTCTACACCGCTCGTCCGTGGCAGTCCATCTGCAAAGTGTCCTGAAGCGATATAGTCCAGAGTTTACCCGAAACAATGTCATTAAGGTAAGTTCGGTCACGTCTACCTGCAACGTGTGAACGCGAGAGCGCGCACCAGGCAACTTCAATACAGGACTGTTTAGGCTGTAAAAATGTCCTAAATGACGTAGTTTTGAGTAAACACTGGACTATATCCCTTCAGGACACTTGGATTGCAGCGGACGAGCAGTGTGGAGGAATATTACAATCACTTTGTGTAGTTTTATGGACGTTTTTGTGTCGGGCCCTATTACTCTCATATAAAGTTTTTGTTGGACTACGAACCGGCTTCCCAGGTCTCCAGATGCACTTTGAGGAATAAAAACTACTCCTCATCAGCATGAGGGTGAGTCAATAATGACTGAATTTTCTTTTGTCTTTTGGTGAACTATTCCTTTAAGCTACAAAGTTGAAGTTAACTCTCAGTACTGTGCCGGTTCCTCAACAACAAAAACATACACAAACATTAGAGGATGCCACTGGTAACAAGAGAGATTCTCACATCATTAGGATGTAAAGAAAATAGATTAAACAGCAGAAGGAAACTCAAGCTGTGGATGTGACAAAACACAAAGTGCTAGCTAAGCAACACTCAACTCAACACTTTTCTTCTCAATTAAAAAAAAAAAAAAAAAATCCATCCTGCTCTGTGTCATATTGCTGCCTCTAGTCCTTTGTCAGGATGCTGTGGTCATGACGACTTCCTAAACGTCACAACACACCGACCGTCACCTGCTGTGTCCTTTTTTTTTTCTTTCTTTCCACATCTGTCACTGACTTGGGTGTCGTGTAGAGCGATGATGAGGCCCGACACCAGACTGTTCACAGGTACAGATCAGATGAGGGTGCAATAAGGTAAACAGCCTGAAGCACATGCCCCCTCCCAAAAAAAAAAGAAGAAAAGCTTTTGGCTGTACTTACACTCTTGATTCGTTTAGCTGGTGGGTATAATAGAATCTGAGTCATGGAAAAATCTTAACCAATTCAATTAAGCTTTTTATGGCTCCATTTAGTGCAGACAACATATCACAGAGGCAGATAAACATGATATATTGGAACAGCAACAGAGGGTGTTTTTTTTTTCCGCAGCTGAAACACAACAATAGCGCCGCCGTTGATGATGATGATGATGAAAAGTTGGCAGAGTCGTGCGGCTCTCTCTTCCACATGAGGAGACTGACAGGGGCTGTGATCCACTGAAGTAACACAGGACCTCCTGGATACTAAATTATACAGACACTGACGCAGGAGAGGAACTGCTGACTCAGCTGCACTACAGACGTATTAAAGAGAGATCATAAATTGTGTAGCGCCTGGTCACAACGTCAATGTCTGCTCACAGAGAAAAGAAAAGCAAAAAAAAAGAAGAAAAAAAAAGCAGCTGCTCGTTTCACTCTCCCTGATCGCTCAGATAACTTGACAATGCTTTCTCTGGAAGAGCTAGTGATGGAAATTACATTAGAGCCGTCTCAATATTATTACATCCATTGTTGCTGACAATTTTAGCATTACACACAAAGCATTTCTCAGTCAAATGTCATCTATACATAGTATGTCCTGTTCATGTCATACCATGAATCTGCACTCTGCCTGTTGCACAGCTGACATTAACTCTTCATGGTTCAGCTTGTGGTCATCTTTTTTTAAACCGATTTCTGCTGCCGAATACTAGTATCATCTGATCGTTTTAATTGTGTAGTTGTTATTCTTTATCCTAGGCCTGCCATATATGAGCAACATGTGCGATGACACTGTTCAATATTGTGATGACGATATGACTTGCGATTACAAAGCAAATTGCATATTAACCATACAGTACCTGAGTCTTTCTGTGTTAATCGGTACCGTGCTAATAGATACACTGAATAGAATAACAGAAAAATATTTTGAGCATACTTTTTTTTGAACAAATTGAACATGAGTAATCAATCACTTCTTAACAAAACGTTAATTTAACCCTCTCCTATACTCATCTCATTTTAGGCCTTTTGTGATGTGTTTTTATCGTGCAAGTTCATATCGCGATTACGATTAATCGGTCAGCCCTAATATTAGTTTTTTTTGGAAACAAACTTTTGAAATTGCAATACATCATCTTACCCTTGTGAAAGAGGTCTTGATCTCAGTGGGTCTTTTATCTGGTTAAATAAAGGTTAAATGAAAATAAAACTTACTGTTACCCAATATGTTGAAGTATACCATATCGTCACCCTCCTCCTGGGTATTGTATCGCCAGATTCTTGCAGATACACAGCCCCATTAGAATCAGAGCTAATAAGCAAATCTTAACATGATAAAATAATAAACTGAAACAATGAACCTGGTAAACTATAACATGTAAGCATTTGTCACTGTGAGACATTAGCATTTAGCACAAAATACAGTGGCAGGGCCTTCAGGATGGCTCTAGTCATTGTCTTGTTATGAAATACATCATTGGTATCTGTTTGCTTAGATCTGTTTCATACATTTTTACGCATTGTATCCACTACCCAGGATTGGATTTAATTTCAATCTAACAACACATTATTTGAGTGTGTATTTTGAACCATGGTGCTTACCAGGTGCTGGTTTTGTCAGGCTCAGAAAAATGCAGGACAGAGCTACTGTGTCTGTGCTGTTTTTACAAAGTTTGGAAGGGGAAACATGGATCAATACTGAGGAAGAGAAGACAGATGACTGTGGACTGTTAAAATTTAAAGGAGACTCGCTGAAAGTTGGTAAATAAATGGGCCCGGACAAATCGGACATCACTGAAAGGTCAGTCCGTCACTTGTGAATTATCAGTTTGATTTGACCCTAAAAAAGGTGTGAGACTGAGACCGAGACCGACTTGTCTTGTTCCTAAGCCGTCAACAACCTTTCCACCATCATCATCATCATCATCATCATCATCCGTCTCCAGATTCAAACTCAGACGAGCACCTGCTCCACATCAGCCATCTCCAAAACCATGGCCGCTGCTCGATGCAGGTTCTCCACTGCAGCGAACAACACTACACAGCTCTCAGGCTGCAACAGTACAAGTGCACAATGTGCTCACTCCCAGCAGCACACGTTTTACACGCCTTACTCCCCCCCCCCCCCCCCTCTCTCTCCCTCTCTCTCTCTCTCTCCTCCCTGCCAATCAATGCACCGGCGGCTCAAAGCACCTCCATCCAGAGTTAAGTAATGACAGCAGTAAAAGTAGCTTTTCATCACCACACACATGAGAAGCCGCTGAGGTAATTCAATTATTTGTATGTGGAATCAGTGCCGGTTATACTGCAGCGCTCACGTGTGACGACCAACCCCCTCCCTCCCTCCCTCCCTCCCCCCCTCCCCCACTGATTGGCAGACACACACACAAGACTATAGAGGTAGAGAAGAGGGGAGAGGGGAGGGCCTGAACACACACACCCATCCATCCATCGCAAACAAAAAAAAATGAACGCCGAAATAAATAAAAAAAAAAAAAGCCTGTTGACTTACGAAGCAGTTGAGCATGGAGCAGGACACCCTTCCTGCGAAGCTCATGTCGAGGAGGAGCGGCAGGGCTGTGCCAGGGTGACACGCAGCCTATGGAGCAGCAGCACGACCAGAGCACGAGGAGCCGGCATAACCATTCTTCTTCTCCCAGCCGGAGCCTCTCCCCCCCCACACCACCACCACCACACGTCCACTCCGAACCCCTCTCCCTCTCCCTCTCCACCCTCCTCCTCCTCCTCCTCCTCCTCCTTCTCAAGAGGTGCTACAACGGGACAACGCGCCGGTCCAAGTTCTCATTCAGGAGCCGACCCCACCCCCTCCAAAAAAAAAAAAACGCTGCCAGAGAGAAGAGAGAGGGGCGAGGCGAGCACGCCGGTGTCAAGGCGACAACCCCTGTTGCTCTGCTGAGAGAAGGATATAGTCCGAGGTAGAAACAACAACAGCAGCAGCAGCAGCAGCGGTCCACCCTGTCGGCTGAGCTGAAAGTACAGAAGAGGAAAGCTGGGAAAGGGATGAAAAGACTGCAGATGTGCGTCCTCAACTGTAGCGAGTGGATGAAGAGGAGGAGGAGGAGGAGGAGGAGAGGGGAGGGGGTGGTGGGGGGGTGAACTGCGAGAAGAGAAAGCAGGAGAGAGAGAGAGAGAGAAAGGAAGATAGAGGGAACTGCCTGATGCTAAGCTCCTCCCTCTGCATGCGCATCTACCTCCCTCTCTCACATTCACATGCTCGCACACACATAGACCTCTCCCCCCCTCCCCTCCTCCATCTCCCTCTCCCTCTCTCATCCCTTCCTCCTCCTCCTCCTCCTCCCCCCCCTCTCCCTCCTTGTTCACCCTTCACCGACATCTCCTCATAAATACGCCTCTCCCTCAGCGATGAGGCGGTAAAACCTGGAGCGTACCACCGGCAAACCAGAAGATGCACCGACTGTCATGCACACACACACACACACACCATCTGACATCAACTGCAGCACATACACACACACCGTCTGCTCATAGCTATGCTGAGTGCAAAAACACAACCACACACACACACAGAGACGGAGAGCGGGGAGACACTCCATCCAGTGGTTGGACGGTATCCCATCACAGAAGCGTTGCATTGGCAGCAACTGCTCCAGTGCAGGAGGAAAATACGTGGCAGAGGACAGAGGAGGGAGGGTTTCTGAGGAGAGCGAGTCTATGCGGAGATCTCTGGTGACACAGCACTCTATACACACACACACACACAAACACAAACTCTTCCTCTCCCCTCGTCTCTAAGTGTCTTCCTGGCACTGTCCCACACACAAGTGCAGCACATCTCTGCCTCAGTCTCAACACCTTCCTCTGCTTTGAAAATCAGGGAAGGTCATTGGATGTGTGTGTGTGTGTGTGTGGCGTGTGCAGTCTCCCATATGCACTAGACGGGGACACACACACATACACAACCCCCCCTCTTGCCCCAATCTCCTCTACGGTGGAGTCGTGACAGCCACTCGCCCTCAACTGTACGACCCCACGTTACATAACACACACCGTAGTAAACACAGCATCGGCTGGGGACAGAACACCCTGCTATTGTAATGGGATTAATTTTCACATGGGGGAACGGTCCCATAAGGAAATTCCAACATGGAAAAGTCACATTTTAAAGAGATGGATTCTCATGGGGTGGGGCGGTTTCAAAGTCAAGTCTAATCCACGTAAACAAACCATCTAATGCAGTGCATTTTTATATTAAAAAAAATAGAGACTTTGTAGATAATTCTGCTGGTAATCATTCTTCCTCATGACTGCCAGTCATCTTCTTAAAGGTCCAGTGTGTAATAATTAACAACATCTATTGGCAAAATCTGAATATTTGTATAAGTGTATAATAGCTATAAAATAAAATGTGTTTGGTTTTCGTAGCCTTATAATTATTCTTTCACATATAGCAAGGGTTTTGCTTTAGAGAGCGTTGCCATCTTGCGCCGCCATGTTTGTACGGCAGCCCAAACGGAAAACCCAGCCAGCAAACGCTGGATGCGCTGCTGGTTGATAAGTTTCGTTTTTACTGAGGAGGAACTATGAAGAACTCAGTTGTGATTGAAAAGCACAGAAACCGAGTCGACTGTTGTAACTGTGTAGTGGAAAGGGGTGCAAAGTAATGGTAACTGGTAGTGGAAACCCTGCTTTACATTGTTTTAACATTAAAGGTGTACAGAAAGGGCCGTTTGTCCTGTTTGTCGCGCCGAGTTGTCACGAGTTGCCGCACGAGTTTACCCAAGTAAGGAAAACAAATTTGATTGGTCATTATCGAGCAGGCGGGATATTCAAAGCTTGGGGCGAGACCGAGCTCGGTGTGTGTTTGCGTATCTCAGACGTTTGAATGACGGATGACGGATCCAATATCAGTGGCTGATGAATCGTGAGCAGGCTGACGTATAATCCGTGCGCCTGCATTATCCAATGCGGAAAAAAAATACCACACTTTCATCCCGGATTTAATCAAAAATAGAATTTTGCACAAAGTTTGGCCTACAACGTCTGATAGATGAGTTATCACACTAATGTTAAGATCCATAGTGGGCTCAAATTCAATTTTCTTTTCTGTACAGCTTTTCTTTAAAAAAAAAAAAATCATCATTCTGAAGGTGTGGTTGCTTTTATTTTGCCATGGTGGTGCGCCACAATCAATTCCATCCATCCATCCATTTCTCTAGCAGAAACCCTGCTTTCCTCTCTTCTCTGAATCCATCCTGTCCCACATGCCAGTTCTGTGGAAGACAGTTGTAGGCTGATGACTGGAAGAATGGCCTTTAGCACCAGTTTCTCCAGACACTTAGCAATGATGGAGGTGAGTGCTACTGGTCGGATTCAGTTCTGAGGGTTTTTTGGGAACTGGGATGATGATAGAAGTCTTCCAGAACTAGCATGTGGGACAGGATGGATTCAGAGAAGAGAGGAAAGAGTACTGAGGCTTATCTGAATTCATCCTGTCCCACATGCCAGTTCTGTGGAAGACTTCTATCATCATCCCAGTTCCCAAAAAATCCCGCCCCCCAGAACTGAATCACTACCGACCAGTAGCACTCACCTCCATCATTGCTAAGTGTCTGGAGAAACTGGTGCTGAAGGTCATTCTTCTAGTCGTCAGCCCACAACTGGACCCACACCAGTTCGCATACAAGGAAAAGAGGGGGACGGAGGATGCTGTTGCATGCCTGCTCCATACCCTTCTTCAACATCTGGACACTCCCGGACACTTTGCCAGAGTGAATTTCATTGACTTCAGTTCAGCAACATCTGGTAACCAGCAAACTTCACAGTCTCCACATACCACCTCCTCTCATCCACTTCATTTACAACTTTCTATGTGAATCCTGTGATCATGTGCACCTGACATCATTGTTTGTACTTGATAACAACTACCCCTGACCACACCCTGACCCAACTACACCAAGAGGGCAACACAGTAAAAAAAAAAACACAGCATACAACACTCTGTTGCCCATTTTTCCCCAGTGGTGCAAGGACAATCATCTCCTCCTCAATGTCACCAAAACCAAAGAACTTATTTTTGACAACCATAGAAAAACCACTCCTCATGAACCCATATGAATTTCCCCTCTGGGACAATAAATCATGAATCTGAATCTGAAATGTGCATCTTTTTATGTCAAGACCAACAAAAATGAAATAAATTATGGTATTAACAAAAATGATTGTTTTTGTGGGATAAAAAAAAAATACTAGGATAACTTTTCCAAACTGCACATCACACAGTTGTAGGTAAATCTCAGCGAGACATTTCAGCGTGTTGTTCAGCCTCAGTGCTGATGCTTATTGTCCCTATGCATCCAGCAGCATGATTCAGTATTATTGGCCTTAGGATACTCTAAAAATATAGCATAGTTTATTTGTTTCCGGCTGTGGATCTTGCTTGATTTTCAGAATAAATTGCAAGTATAACGTGCAAACGAGTGTTTCAGTGGAAATTATCTGGCATGCCTCAATATATAATGTTCTCAAAAATTCGCAAATTTCAATGTTATTCTGTTCTACGTTGCCCACACAAACTGCCTTTTAACACAAAACAATGCAAATGTCATGCAGACTGAAAAACTCTGATTGTCAACAAGTCGCTATTAAAGCGTCACACACTCTTTACAAGTTGATATATTAGACCAGAGATCGATTTATTGCAGGAGCATTACAGTCATGTGCAGTGTGACATTTATCTCATCAGATAAATGGACTCATGCATCTGCTGCTATAAATTGCACTTCCACAAATGAAGCAGAACTGTACTGAGAATCATTTTCACATCTCATGATAAACCCGTGACTCATTACATTTATTTTCCTCGGGCAAAATGAAGAAGTGAAATGGCGCATTATGTATTAGGGAAAATCCCAAGCACACCTGCTTTGCACAGGCTGGGCTCATTAATATACCGTATGTTTAAATGTTCATCAGTGCATTAAATACTTTTTGGGAATGATTTTTGGTATAACCTCAGCAGGTTCTCAAAATTAGACATGTATTTGTGTTAACTACATGTCAAATACACCTGCTATGGCATTTTATGTATTGTATATAAGCTATATATGCACATACGCAACAATAAACTGAATCAAGTGTACAGCTCAGGTTGTCAAAGCATGTTCCAAACACTGGGCTTTAAACTCCCCCTTTCTGCCAGAACAGCCCCGCCCGAACCAGCCACAAAAGTGAGCACCAGATTTGGCCTCCTGTGTCTCACATTTTATTTTAGGAAAGGAGGGCAGCGAGTCACCAACGCTGAGTGTCGACCTACAAGTTAACACACACAGCTATACAAGTAAGATATAAATAAGACACAAGGCATAAGGAACGGCGTCCGTATGGAGATAAAAAACACTATCCAGACAAAAGTTATGTTTGCTGCATTTCACAATATGATCTACAAGCTATAACCTGTGATTATTCTACAATCTGCAGTGAACGACATGTGTTTACTCCATCAATTACAGTTATTCTGTGGGTAATATGACTGCAGCACACAGGCTGGAGATGTAAAATGAGTTTTGTTACACTGAGCTGTGACAACTCTGACCTAATAGCCTGAAGCAGGATTTAGCTTAACATAATGCATTAAAAGCATTAAAATACAGGCTGTCCAATATATTGCTTCCAAATGCTCGCCCATGCGACTCTTTTTCTTTTTTTTTCCCCTTCTTGTTTTTGATTGGCTGCCAGACATCCATTAAAAGTTGTACATCAGAACATCTCAAACAGGCTCCGACTAAAGGAGACCTACATAAACACACTGAATAAAACAACAGAGTTACCATTATCTGAATCAAACGAAGAGGAGGAGGACAGGGAACCAGACACCGACGGCCGGGCTGAGGGAACCAGAGCGAGGACGAGAGCCCCTTTAAGGAGACTTGCATTCAAATCATTAACAACAACAACAACAACAACCACAACCACCTGGTACGAACACTCTGGCTTTAACTTACACCCACACTGATGGCTACTGGCGTCTAGTCAGTGTGTATTTAAAACGACAACACCAACAAAACCTGCACACACATCCAGGTGACTTAACCATTATGTAAGTAGGTGACATCATACAGTATAGGGCAGTAACACGGTAAAATAAACAGCCATCTTTGCATGCTGCTGGCATAATAACTTCTCTCTTGCTAGTAGTACAACCTCTAACAGGTAGCATTACAGTTCATTGTGGGGACCGAGGGCAGGGTGAAATAACCCCATTGTCCTTGTTTTCCATGATTGCATTATCCTGCTAACAATATGGCAGCATGAGTGGACAACGGCATGAACCCAATACTTCCCGTTTTGTTTGAGCAAAAAAAAAGCTGAAGGCTGGGAGGCAATTAAACACTGCACCAGAAGATGGGATTAAAAGGATCATGTTACCTGTGGAACAAACTGCTGGAACAAATGTCCCACAATCCTACCTGAGAAAATGAAGCCTTTGATCAACAGCGGCTAAGGACAAGATATTACAAGCAACTTAAAAAAAAAAAGGATCCACTAGTTTGAAAACGGAAACTGTAAATGTTGCATGTTGCAGAAATCCTACCAACGTAGTAATTTCACTTTATATGTGAATCCTGTGGTCATGTGCACCTGACATCATTGTTTGTATTTGATAACAACTACCGCTGACCACACCCTGACCCAAGGGCAACACAGTATAAAAAAAATAAATAAAGGAGAAAGGTCAGTGATAAGATGCTTTTCAGAAACGCATAAAACTGTACTTCAAACAGGACCGGCTCAAAGTCTGCATTCTCATTTGATGTGCCTCAGTGAGCGCATTATTTGTTCTTCCGATCTGCCATCAATTAAGCCCAGAGCTCAACCGTGTGTCCCACATAAAAGGCCGAGGGGCTGGGCACGCAGCCACGGTGGCATTCTGTGGACCCAGTTGACCAGAACCTGGGGACACACACATCCTCCTGGTGCACTTCCTATCTCTGTCCCATAAAAAGCTGCATGGTGGCTCCATTAGTTTCAAGAGGAATTTGTCACTCATCTGATCATTACTTCCTCTCTCATGGCAGAAGGCCATTCATTGTGAGTCCAAAGAGAAAGATCACATGGACTAGACACATTCTCAATATTCTGTGCCTGAATTGTTGATAAATATGCGTTTAACACCTAATTTGAGAAGCCTTGCACATCGGGCTGCATGTCAGTAGAGTTGTGAACTATGAATAGTGTTGCATCTTGCACATTACATTTGCTTAGCTTGACTTTAATCATAACCCCCAGGCCCGGAGCTGCAGCATGATGGGACAAACCAAACGCTCGTCATGCATACAGCAAAATCTGATGCTCAGCAGTTCTGTGGAAATACTTGGATTCTACCAAAAGGTACATGTCGCAACTTGAAGACAATTACTCTCTTTTTTTTTTTGCACAGATATACTTCCATGGTAAAGTTACACAATACACTAAATTTAGCCCTATTTTGGACTAAACAGCTGGTGGCGTCCACTAGAGGGCAGCCAGGACAGATCTCTCTCCGGCACCTTACTAACATCTTGGTCCTCTCAAGAGCTGCACTCCACTCTCCACACCTTCTCCACTCGACTACAAGCACAACATGGAGCTGCACGGAGACACATGTGGCAGGCATCAAACATTATCTAACATCTGTTCCCTGCTACACAGCATTTACTGAAGCAGGAGCACGTTCCTGAATGAAACAAACAGTGCAGTAAAACTGGGACCCTGCAGAGAAAACCACTCGTGAAGTTTGGAGAGATGCTGCCTGCGGTCGATTCACTTTCACTGACTCAAACCAGTGTTGCACAAATCCCTGTTTAGAGCTGACCATGGCTAATTTGTTATATCCAGGTATTTAACGTGCATTATCCATTCAAACTTTGTACGAGCACCTTGAACAACCAGCAGGAGTCGCTACTGCAGCAACAGATGAACGATCCCTCACCGGCTTCCCACCCAAAAATATGGCCATATGTGTTTGTTGGAGGTATTGTCTCATGCTGCTGTGATCACAAAACTGTTTTGGTTTTAAAATAGCCGACTGTTGGCCACTTGGTTATCATAGCACAGTGAATAATGTCTTTAAGTTTCTGCATTTCCAAATAGAACACATTTCATTACTAAAGTGGAAGTTGTGAGTGATATTCAGTTCTTCATTATTTCTAAAAGAGTAGTATCGTAAAGGCTCAACATGTGATCACTGATAAATAACTTTAAGGAAGTAAATACATTAAAGAAACTTCTGAATTGTTTAAATAAGCCTAAACCGGATGTGTACCCGTTCACACAGTGACAACAGCTGGAGAAGTGTATTCTGTAGCAACACCCTGCTCTTTGTTTATGCCTGTAACAGTGTTGTGTCACTTCCTGAGAGTCCTGATGCCCCAACTTGCCATTTCACCTTCGACCCAGGAGTTTCAGAGCAGCACCTTGTTTAATAACAACAATCAGGAATCTGCAGCAGAGTGTGTGTGTATATATAAACAAGCAAGTCCCCTCCCCAGTAGTAGTGTGATTGGCTCACCATGCTGCCAGCCAGGGCTGTAGACAGTTGGTCTGGGTGGGTGCTCCTCTGCAGATCCCTCCCTCTCCTCCTGCCTACTGGGCTCTGCTGTGCCAGCGACGTCTCCTGCTAACAGAAAAACACATTACCCTCAGACATGAGGTCTGTGTGTGTGTGTGTGTGTAATATGTGTGGGTGGTTGTGGAGTGTGCAAAGTGGCAAATTTCACTGATTCTCACATTCTTTCAGGCATTTCAGAAGGTGAAGACAGTTTATACGCCCCCAACACACACTTTAATTGATCACACACGATTAAAAAATGTTGAATTGAGCGTCACCTCGAAAGCAAAAGCAAACTTGTATTTGTTTATCATCCCTATACAAAAATCTTATTCATTCAATTTAGTTTCACTTCACAGTCATCCACACCCCAAGTAGTGCCACCCCCGCAGTTTAAAAGAGCCACTGGTCTAAAGTTCAGCCTTCAGAGTGAATGCCGGCAGTAAAATCATAAAACTATCTAATTGTCAATTATTCACTTTATCGAACTGACCACGGTGCCGCGGCCCAGCAGCTCCCCGAGGAATGTGGGGGCATACAGAGAGACGGTCCAACTGGCTGCCTGGGAGAAGAAGCACTCTCTCTACAAATCAGGTCAAGTCAATGTAAACACACTCCACACATGCAGTTGCTGCAGAGTAGACAGACGTGCAAGCACAAGCATGGAGTCCGTTGTCACAACAGAAGCCTCGGGGTCAGATGAGCTGAGCGGAGCGGAGCCGAGCTGACCCGACCCAATGGGAGAAACTCTTGATTTACAGGAAATGCAAACTGAGACATTCCTGATCCGATTATCAGCAGCCAAACAGATAAGTGAGGGAGGAGCAGGCACCAGAAAACGTGGCCAAACTCCACAACTTCTCCACAGTCAGCAACGCACACCACCGACAAGTCCCCTGGTGGTGGATATCCTGAGCTTCTCACAACATGATAAAGAGGATCTGAAATTCACTCTAATACTGGATATCTGAACAGAGGCACTTGTTGCTACTGTGGCTGCACACACACACACACACACACACACACACACACATAATAAAACTAGAGGCTTAAACCGTCAAAATAAAAGATGAGAATCAATGAGCAGCCAGAAACCAAACACTTTATTCACTCACTAACTGTATGAAAACTAACTCTCATACGGTATTGCACTGCCTTCTCTTCCTGTGCGTATGTATGCAAGCTCAGTCAGGAAGCAGCGGAGGACACTCAGTGTAAGTTTACTACAAAGACAGTAACGCACACACAGACACACACTCACACAGTCGACCAGACTAAACATAGACATAGTGTTCACATGGCTCCTTGTGTTTGGAAGAGACTTAACAATAATACTGATTACAACCATAACACTTCAACCTGAGCTGAAATGCTCACTGTGCAGTGTCATGTCACTTCCACCCACTTGGTTTTTTTTTTTGTTTTTTTTTCCAGACACACCCCCTTTTGCACACAGCTCTACAAAAAGAAAGAAAAAAGAAAATACTATTCGACTCAGAAAATACTATTCTCAACATAACCCTCTCTTACCTGTGCAAAGCGCTGAATCAAACTTTTGGCTGAAACTTCTCTCTACCTTTTAAGCTTGAATGAAAGCTCAATGCCTTGCAAAGTAGCAGTAGTCTCGTCTCCCAAACACGTACTGGTTGTAATCCAGTGCATGACATACCTCCCTCCCTCCCTCCCTCCCTCCCTCCCTCCTTCCTTCTCTAGCTCTGTCTCTATTGCTTACTCTTTTTCCCTCCCACTCTCTACAGTAAGTGCCAGGCTTCTCAAAATGAAAGAGGCCATACTACAGGGCACGGACTCTACACTTCACCCACCTACGGGACACTCATGACTCATTTCATTGAAACGGATGACTTCCATCGTTAATCAGTCATTAAAACGTTGCCGGTCACCGGTCGTAACTGCTTTCTCAAAGCAACAATATAACTTCCAAAGGCAATATGAGTCACCAATTAATGTCAGAAGATTTAACTTTACAAATGTTGTCCTTAAAATGCATATGCAATTACATAAGGGTGAAAAAAAAAATCTGATTTTAATAACATTTGATTCAAATTTAGCAGAGGAACCAATCAAATTAACAATAAAGACCAACATTTTAAAGCTGCATTTAATCAGGGGCAACAAGTCAACAGCAGCATGTCATATTATTGCCATTAAAAAGTTGTTCGAGCTCACATGGTAGCTAACAAGTGTTCGCTAATAACTTGAATTGCCTGTTGTTGTGATTATGACCTTTAACGTCCAGTATTCATTCACCTCAGATTTGGACCCAACCAATCCCTAAGAAAAATACCTGGAGCTCAAATAGGAGAACTAGCTGATCCCATGCTACTGTAGGTGCTCACTTTGTTTGCACTGTTAGTGTGCAGCTGCTGGTGAGTGGACTGATGAGAGATGAGACACTGAACCAAACAGTACATCTGTGGTCTCTGAATCAAAACAATGAACCAAGAGAGGCCACAAGCCCAGCAGCACCGCACTGCACCGAGACTCTGCAACGTTAGTATTTATCCATCCAATTAGTGCACTTCAACTGTCAATGTTTTCAAAAAAAATTCTGGGCAGGTCCGAAACTGGGTGGATTAGTTTATGCAAGAGATCACTTTGTCTAAAAATAATCCGTCGTTTCTTTCCACCCTTCATTCATTCTTAAGCATGTGAAAACACAAAATACAAGTTTGTGTTCAGACTGCAATGATTTGGAATCATTTTGTTTTTACAAAGATTTTAGGGAAATTTTAATTAGCGAAAGAAAACTGATTGTAATTCAACACTCTAATGACGTCTCCCGTGTCAGGCTGACACCAGTTTAGAGGAAATGCTTGTGGAAATTAATAATAGACTGCTGCTGCTTAGGTGCCGTCATGTTTGCATTGTGTGATATTTTTACAACATCATCAGTCATCTTGTCAGGAGACCAATACTGAGATTTCACAACCTGTATGGTGAGAAACGTGAGGAGAGAAATGTTACTATTGATCCCAGGTATCCACCCTCCTCCTCAGTATGATCTTGTTCCTACAAGTCAAATCCTGTCCACAGGTACATCACCACTGTGGCTGGTTCTGTTCCTGACACCCTGGTTCATCAAACCAAAAATTAATTTCATTTGTAAAGCCTTGCTGACTCTGTGATAATTCCCTGTCTGCTTTTTGCTCAGTGAAGAATTCCCAAATATAATAACAACTTCGATTAAATCAATATCACCAGAAATGTGTCTCTGTACAGATATAACACCAAAGTCTGGGTAGTTGGCAGCATTGTCATGCTGTTTTGATGCCTTACGTTGAGAGTTATTCACATGTTTTTTGCAAAGTCTTGTGCAACTCAAGCCCTATAAATACTTTTCTGAAGTAGAGTATAGTCTAAAATTGGCACAATTAGATTAAAGGAGACTGATCATGCTCATATGCAGCTGTATCATTTTATTCTGGGACTCCACTAGAGTAGCTTTGCATGATGAATCACTGTTTTGAAAAGTCCTAATTTATCTTGGATTGACTGTTGTGCAGCCCCTCACTTATTACTGAAATATGCAATAGAAACTCAAGCCTCCTTAAAATACCAAATTCTTTTCAACGGACAGACGTCCAGCAGCCAGCTGATGTGCAGCACCCTGTTCTTGTGAGCACCATAACATCCCATTACCAGCGTGGAGGTGCTGAAACAAAACTCTAAAATTGAATAAGTTGTTACTAAATGTCAGCGACAGAACAAAACTGATTAACTGTCTGTTATTTGTATACAGAGGGAATTTACGTTTGCGCAGAAAAATGTCTATTCTGCAGGACCACAGGCTGAAACAAATCAAACTCTTCTTGGCCTGAGCTCTTATAATCCGACAGTGTGCCAAACTAAATGGACATTATGCAAATGTGTTGCATATGATGTAGAGGACAACCCAACAGAATCAGATCAAATCAAGAACTGCTCGGTAAAACTAAATAAAAAAACATTTAAATGTATTCAATGCCAGATTTTGTTACTTTCATCACTCGATGTGATGGAAACTCTAGGGCCAGTATCCAAAAAGCTTTGGATGTTATACAGTGCTACACCACAATGTAATTATTTAATATAGTAGCTAATCCAGTCCTGCAGGTTCACTGCCATTCCATACATTACTTTGAGGTCATCTCATCAAGACGTAGGACATTTTTTTGTACAATGTAGCTGTGAACTTGTTGAAGTGTGAATGCTGGTATAGCAGCTGTGTACAGAGGCCAGCGTCAGACTGAAGAGAAACAGGAAGAGGTGACCAGGTGAGGACAGATGTTTGATACCCAGTGACGCAAATGGTGACGGAAATAAAACAGTATGAAAGACAGTTCGAATGATTTAAATCGCAAAGAGAAATCAATTAATAAACTCACCATCACATTCAAATCAACATGACACAACTGTGTCAATAATGTTTGGCAACGAACATAACAAACATAGCTTCTTATTCTTTGTTTAAATTGACAGCTCAAAGACAGGTATAGGCTATAGGTGTTAGCATGTATACAGTATGTAGCCAATGCACTGTTATTAAAGCATGCACACTCATTTTCCAGTTTTGTGTTTGTTTGCACAGTCAAAATGAAAGCAGTCTAACACACAGTATATCTGACCTTTATGATGGTTACCATGTGCAGAACATGATTCATCTGTTTCAGACAGGTGCTGCCTGATACAGCTTTATGATCACTTTAAGCCGCTGATAGACCATGTCAGATAACGTATATTTACTCAGAGGTGATTGCAATATTAGACTGCATTATTTTTAAATAGGTCTACCAAATCTACTGGCAAAAACAAAACAAAAATATCAATAAAACGCACAGGAAAGGACAATTTCTTCTCTTCTTTTTGTTCATTTTGCTGTTTAAGCTGTCAACCTGGCTGCCTTACATGTGCATGCATAATATGGCTATGAGGCATATTGATCTTTTTTTTTTTTTTCACATTCAATAGATCAAATTGTTAACCAAGAAAATAATCCCAACAGAGGCAAATAACAGTCTGGTTACAAACATTTGTATGAAGAGTAAAATTGGCTGCCTGGTACCTCCTCATCTAGCTTTATGGACTTCAGCGCTTGAGCTGGCAAAGCCTTACAGTATTCACACAATGAATGCCATCACTGTTATCTAATAGAGAGAAGCTATTGTCACTGATTAAACTAATTTTGCAGAACCAGTTTGTTTACCTGGTCTGTATAAAAATTTTAATAAAATCCCAGTTCAGAGGGGGGGACTCCAGGGTGATTCCAGTGACCGGAATAAAACAAATCACATAAACCATTATATTGTGAGCTCCCTGGGAATAAACAGGGGGATGTTTCTGACTCCTGACTGACAACACAACAGGTGTGAACCGGTGAGCAAAGTTTACAGACATGTCACGGGTGAAAGTGAAAGTGGATGACAGCCCCAGTAAAACACTGGTCCTGTGCTAAGGAGGCGACTACATGACAAACCGAAAGTGTCTGAGCGTGTGTGTGTGTGAGCACTGTTTGCACACGTTAGCATCGGGCTAGCTACCGGGATAGCACCACTACTGGAGGTTAGTGTGTAAAATCTAAAAAACATCGCTTAGTCTCCCACAGAAAACGACAAAACGGCTCAGGGTTCACACGTCCAACACAACTCTGACAGTCGGACAACATGTCACACACAAAACATTATTCACAAGTTACACAGTTTTTAAAAAATTAAACCGAGTTACTCACTCAGAAACAATCAGCTGACACAACGGTGACTCAGTAGACTACACGACTTCCGCATTCTTGTGTGATGACTGCAGCGCCGACCAATCGCCGGCGAGGAAACTGAACGTTCTAAACCAATGACGGTAAAAGAATTCTTGCCGGCCAATCAGCGTTGGCGACGGTTCCAGCCGGTGAATCGCACACACCCACAGCCGAGCCAATCAAGTGGCAGCGAACTCCAGGAGCGCACCAATAGAAAATCACAGCGCGGCACAAACTGGGCACACACACACACACGTACTCGGCGGGGAAGTGTGGTGTGCACAGGCGCACGTACTTCTGTCAGTCATAGGTCAACACACCGTGAAGCCTCATAATATGCTTCAAATTTCAAAACTGATATGAGTAATATTGAAACAGAATCTTATTGGCAATATAAAAAAGGGAAAAAATACCCCCAACATAAGCCACAAGAAAACGAAACCAAAAAGGAGAAGCAGGAAAGGGAACTGGAGATAAGTTTAAGGGTCAGTGCTAAAGGGCGATGTGCTCCAAGATATCACATCAAGCCAGCTTTATCTCCCCCGCTTAAAGAAGCTTAAGTCTTTAGGGGATAACTAAACAAAACAAAGAAACAAAATAAATGGCAACGTTTTTGATAAATGATTCGTAATAGTTATTTCAATTAAGAAAAAAATCTAATATTTTGAAATTTCAGTGTTTCCAATGTAATGTTTTTTTTATGAATAAAATTAAATATCTGAAAAGAATATTTAAATACTGCTATTTTTGTCTGTTTTCTGACAGTAGTTGTCCCCCAAATACGATCATCCCTCATTTTAATTTGTACCTACCATTTTTCAATAGTCAGCTGTAAATTTTAGACCTGTGCATGGAAACCTCAGGAACAGCTGCATAATTTGCATGACTTTTGTTCTCACTCCTTGACTGACAGAGGAATGTATGTAAACATGCATTGGACATGCCTGTGCAGTTTGCTGCTCAGACACTGTCCATCAGCCATGGGTCTGCAGCCGCCTGGACCTGACCTCACATGCAATGCATAAGTCATCTAATGTGAATGGTTTTATAACCCCACATCAGGTTATCAGGCCTTTTTTATATCAACAAATATAGTTCATGTGGCATGTAGCTGATAAGGTGTTAGACCCTCATTAACACGTGACATGATCACAGCCTGTTTTTTTAATTTTTATTTAATCCTTCCTTCAGTTCATGAATCACCATGTAAAGGAGATTAATGGCTCTTAATTAAATATATATTTACTCATGAAATAGGTCATTTACAGCAGATAATCAGTTCATATGCAGATAGAAAGTTCTAGCACTTTACTGACCCTTCAGTAGCACATGGTTGGTCTCTATTGCAAACAGTTTTTGCTCCCCCTGGTGGTGGAAACCAGAAACTTGAAAAAGGGAAGCAGTTCTGGACTGGTGTAGGCTACTGTAGGGCATTTTTGCTCCTTTATTTGATCTTTGGCTTGGTGCAGCACTCCCACTTCACATTATTATTGTTTTTTTCTTGCTTTAGTGAGCTTCTATTTTATTTCATAAAAAAGTTCTCCGCCTGAGTTCATCACACGTTCACCTGAGGTCTATCAAGTGTCTTGGGAGACAACGTCCCAAACATAACTTGGATGTAGTGTCTGTATTTAATCACTTTTCCTCCACTGAGGTTAATGTGTCTATGTTTCTATGACAACAGAAGCTCTGAGGACTGATTGGACACTGGACCCCCAGTGGATGCAACACTGAGCTCGAGTGCAGCAGGAAGTGAGGAGGTGTTCAGGTGGGTGTATATTCCAAAGGACCAATCACAGCTGGTCATCAGGTCAGTACTTATCTGCACGCCACTGGGACAGAAACTGATTTTGATCTCTTTCTCTCCTCTGGACTGAGGCCCATCTTTAATCCCACCATGGTAAGAGACTCCACCATCATCAGAGTCAGTTATGATGAGCAGGTGTGGGATGTTAGAAATTTTAACAGTGGGGTAACTGAGCGGATAACTGGATCTTCAGAGGATAAGGACCAATGAAGTCACTTTAGAAATAGATAGTCTCAGAACATGCTGATAAAGTTATAATGACCTCTGTATTTTCCTTTCCTTTTAGACGAGCTACACAGATAAAGGAGAGAAGGTAAGATTAAACTTTTAGACAGAAATCTGATGTATTACTGTTAACATTGTAGCAGGAGAAACCCTGAATCATGTATAAGTGGCTGAACATTACAGGGATAAATTAATCATTTTAAACCTAGAGTGAACACAAAGTTTCCTCTAAAACACACAAAACTGACTGCATATTGTAAAATATACCGTTTTTCTATTGTATGTTTGTCTTTTAGCATGAAAAGGGAAGGTTTGTCAGGTTTCATCATCTCACTTTCTGGGTCGGCAATGCTAAACAGGTCAGTATGCAAACACTGACGTATGGCGATACGTTTACTTTGTCATCTCTGTCATTTTCATGATCTCAGCGCAAGTCAACGTTTTATAGACAGAAATGAATTTGAAAATATATTGTGGTTCTATTTGAAGAATTGTTAAGATGTCAGTATTTACTGAAATATCAACAGGTTTTAGTTTATTAACTACATTACAATTGTACATTTATTCTCTTCGTTTAATTCTCAGCCTCTCCAACCTACAGTCATTGCTTATTTTTTCCAGACCAATTGTAACTGAATAACAGACTAAGTTCACATTTAAAGCTGAAACAATACATTTATATCAATGAACACAAAAAATAATATTCAGCTATACTGACAAGAATTCAGTTTTCAAGAAGAAGTTACAAACTTACAACTACTTTGTCATACATGAGAGTAAAGTTAATATCTTAGGTTCTTTGAATGTTTGTTCTGAGAAAAACTATGTGAAGACTTCAACTTTAGTTTTGGTGAAATATACAGGGAATTTGTTAAATATATTCATTTAATATACAATATTCTGACAATTATATGCAACACAATATGATGAGATGATCAGACTAATGTAAAATTCAGCAGAATGACATGTTTTAGCAGAAAAATACAGATATCTGCTTTAATTTGACATGGATGAACTCCAGTGTGTCATAGTTTCATACATTCTACATAATATGTTACCTCATTGAATCATTAGTAAATATTTTTCCATTAAAGACTGAAGTGTGATCCCTTTGCAGGCTGCCTCCTACTACTGTGATAAGATGGGCTTCGAGGCTTTGGCCTACAAGGGTCTGGAGACGGGCAGCAGAGAGGTGGTGTCTCATGTCATCAGACAGGATAAGGTATGTGGCCTAATCCTCTGCTGATGGAATCAATAAACACTCATGAGTGATTGATGTTACAGTTAATCCGTGATTTATGGTTCACTACAAAAATACAACAACACCCCCCCCCCCCCCCCCCCCCCCCCCCCCCCCCCCTTCTCTCTCTCTCCTCACAGGTCATATTTGCGTTTGAATCTCCACTAAATCCTGGAAATGAAGGTAAGTTTCCTCATCAGTAAACACCAACTGTACGAACACAACACCAAGTGCATACATAATCTTTATCTCTACATGTTTTTAATCTCGTCTCAGTGATGGGAGAGCACACGATGAAACACGGAGACGGGGTCAAAGACATCGCTTTCCAAGTGGAGGACTGTGACTTCATAATCAAGGTAACGCTGACACGCAGCAGGACCTGTGTTAGTTTGACACTGATGTGCAGATTGATTGAGTCACACTTTGCATTAAACTGGCCACACCCCACAGGAAGTAGAGTTTGACTGACATGTAATTGCATGAGGCAGAGATCATTTGCATATTATTTGACATTCATGGCCAGTGTATTTTTTTTTGGAAAATGATATTCTTTCTGGATCTTTCCATCGCACATAGTTATACATTTATATATAAAGAGGCAGAGTGGAAATAAACTATTATAAGTAAAAGTCCTACATTCAAAATAAAAATACTCACTATGTTTCAGAATAGTGTATATAGATTATCAGTATCATTACTGCAACGTTGCAGCTGGTGAATGTGGAGCTCATTTTATAACTTTACATGTTTATATGTAGCAGGAAATGGAGATACTTAAGTAGAGTACAAGTGCTGTACCTTTAAATCAAACTTACTGTAGAGTCACTGCAATACTTAAAAATATAATATAAAATAAGATTTGAGTCCTATTTATTACTGCTTTTTTAATTATTCACTTCTATTGCATTTTATGAAAATCTAAAGTGCAGTTCTGTTTTCCTCTGAACTGTCTCAGTGCGTTTTGCTGTGTCAGTTGCATATCACTCCATGGGGTGAGCTAAGGGTGCACTCGGTGTGTGTTGAAACAGGGGTAAACATGCTGCTGTTGTGACAGCCTCTACTACAGTGCAACCTTGATGTCCGCTGGCTCATTTGAACTCTTTAAACTCAGCCAAGGTCGGGGCAGAAGGTTTGGGTAAACTCAGTCTGTTGACCCTCAGGTGGTCACAGTCAGACACACAGCTACCGCAAACTTAATTCAGAGAGCATCATCTTCTAAAATATGTCGAGTGGTAGATCTGAGCCCCTAAGAGCAGTGATGTTCCTTCTCCAGCCACTGGAGGGCTTCCAGGAGCTGCCTCACAGTCAGAAACACTGTTATATGTAAAAATGCTCCTGTAATTTCTACACTGATCCCAACACTGCTCCACTGACAGAAAGCGAAGGAGCGAGGAGCTGTAGTCGTGAAGGAGCCGTGGGTGGAGCAGGACAGCCACGGGAGGGTCAAGTATGCTGTGGTTCAAACGGTAACGATAGAGTGAAAGCGAACTTTTGAAAGCCTAAAGTAAGTTCACACAACTGGAAAACAACTGGAGATGAATAACTGTTGTGTCAATGTTTTGTCCTCAGTACGGAGATACAACACACACACTCATTGAATACCTCGGACCCTACAAAGGCCTGTTCCTCCCCTCCTACCGAGAGCCTCTGTTTAGGGATCCTCTGTTATCCAAACTGTGAGTCTCTTACATAACAATGTTTTACTTTGCCACCAAATGTCATAAGGTCAAAGGTCAAATGTTTTTATACAAACGTTGTTATATATTTTTGGCAAACATTTAAATGCTTGCATTTTGCATCATACCTCACATGTGATACTACTACTTAGACCCTTTACCTGAATACTCCAGTGCAAGATAATCCAAAGACCTGCATTCAAAATGTTATGTCAGTAAAAGTTAAGCAGAACATTTTCTGATACCTTATTGACATGGTTTTTTATTTATTTATTTGATGTTTTTGGCTTATTGCTTCAGTTATCTCATCTTAAAAATATTAGATTACTTTTGGTGAAATTTGACTGTGTCCGCATTTTATTCCTGTTTATTGGGTGGTGTCTTTTGTCTTTTTTTTTCTTTATAGTAGAAAAAAACAGACACTGAAAAACTTTTATGTTTTATTGCCTGTCACCCTCCTTTGAAAAAAAAAAGAAAAGCACATTGCCTTGAACCACACAGTTTTTGGTGGATGAATGAATGAGTACATCTAGGTATTGTCGAAATCTTTTGCTGAACTTTCATGGAAAAGTACACACCCAGAGTGTTTTTCTCTTCTCTGCAGTCCACCAGCAGGTTTGTGCTTCATCGATCACATTGTGGGAAACCAGCCAGATGACCAAATGGTGCCAATTTCAGACTGGTAAGACTCCTGTTCGATAGCACACACACACACACACACATGAACGGTATACACAAAGGGGCAAAAGGACAAGTAAACACTCTGCAGACGCCCAGGGTGAAACGTTCGGCCCTGGCACGACATCACTGGCCTGTGAGACGGCCACCGCAAAGGAGTCACTGTGAAGAGAGGATGCGATGCACGTTCAGTCCCCAGATAAGGTTTGGTTTGATCCTTTTTAGCTTATCATCAGATTTTGTGTTTGTGTTCTCCAAATTCCAGGTATCAGAATTGTTTGCTGTTCCACCGGTTCTGGTCAATAGATGACAAGCAGATCCACACACAGTACAGCGCCCTGAGATCCATAGTGGTGACAAACTATGAGGAGACCATCAAGATGCCCATCAATGAGCCTGCCATCGGGAAGAAAAAGTCGCAGATCCAGGTGTGACTTTGGCACTTTTGGCTTTATCACAGTGGTTTCTTCTCTTAAAGGGATAGTTCACCCAAAATGCTCTCATTATACTCACCCTCATGTCGACTAAGGGCTGGGAGAATTTTCAGTCCTCCGTGCCTTCTCGGAGTTACGGGGGGGGGGGGGGGGGGGGGGGTCCGCACAGCAGTATTTGTCCATATAATGGTTGTGAATGGTGCTCACTTTTCTTCGTCCAAAAAGACACACTAAAAAACACCCAAATACCTCCATGCTGCTCGTCTGTAATGTCCCTCTTGTATTGAAGCCCCGACATGAGAAACTGTTCCGCCGGTGAGTGCAAATCATGCGAGATTTGCACTGACACAGGAAGAGCAGTGAACTGAGACACTGGGAGCTTCCGCTACAAACAAGCTTAAAATATAGACTTATTTAATTTTTTTCGGAACAATTTCTCATGTCGGGGCTTCAATACAAGAGGTACATGACAGACGAGCAGTATGGAGGTATTTGGATGTTTTTTGGTGTGTCTTTTTGGACAAGGAAAAGTGGTATCCATTCACAACCATTATATGGACAAATACTGTACTGCTGCGCGGACCCCCCCATAACTCAGAGAAGGCACGGAGGACTCTGAAACTTCTCCCAGCCCTTAGTCGACATGAGGGTGAGTAGATAATGAGTGAAATTTGAATTTTGGGTTAACTATCCCTTTAATAGACAGACAACGAAGGGCTGAATGAAAAATGCCAATAGACCAGTGGTGGGTTTGTGAATGTCCGGCCTCACTGTGCTTTGTGCTTCTCCCTCTGAACAGGAATATGTGGACTATAACGGGGGACCAGGTGTTCAGCACATCGCCCTCAACTCGTCAAACATCATCCAAACCGTGAGTCTCCCGTCTTGTATCATCATCAAAATTCCAAGTTAATCCACATAGACTTCGCCTTCATCTTTTGCACAACCTCCTTAAAAGTACAAGCACAGACTCGTCTCGTTTTTTTTTCTTTTCCTGCTCTTTTTGTCTTAAAACAGATCACGAACCTTCGAGCCCGAGGGATGGAGTTCCTTGAAGCACCTGACACGTACTATGACAACCTGCGGGCGAATCTCAAAAATGCCAAGATCAAGGTGAAGGAGGACCTCAACCATTTACAGGTGAGGAGAGGTATTATTTCAAGTGTGAAATTATTTCTGTCCTTTTTGCCACCCATGTGCTAAAATATAATCTACCTGTGTCTTCTTTAAGGAACTGAAAATCTTAGTTGACTTCGATGACAAGGGCTATCTCCTCCAAATCTTCACCAAGCCTGTGCAGGACAGACCGACCCTTTTCCTGGAGGTCATTCAGCGGCACAACCACTTTGTAAGTGACCAGTTAAGCAAATCTACTACTAGTGTGACTGGTAAGCTTCAGGGTTCACGTCTTTTGCTACGCTCAACCCCTCTCTGACTGGGGTTTACAGGCCTGTGGTCTTGTTTAAAGGAGCTGAGACAGAGGTGCCTGAACACCTGTTTACGGCTCCCACCCAGTGTGAACAGTCTAACAGCAGCCCACTTGTAAAAGCTCGGTAAATCCATCACAGGTACAGATTAAAAGGCTCACTGCTTCACAGCGAGGGGGATCTTTGGATTGGGTTGCGCCCTGTGGCACCTAATTTATAACACCCAGCACCCATTCTGCATGTCAGGACAGGCACATCATGTCACTTTTCCAGCATTTCAGCAAGTCTACAGATGTGGATACAATGCATGAAAGTGAGAAACTGAATCTCTCGCAGCAACCACCAACTCTTGATCTTTTGATTATCTATGAAAATATTTACATGATTAATTTGCGAGCTGTCGGCGAGCTCCCGGCTCCCTGTGAGAGTATTTTATCTGCCGTTTGGGAGCCGACATCAAAGTGTCGAACACCCTCGAACGGTGTCTGGGAGAAGATCCCCAGAGCCATAACAAATGACACAGAAGAAGGCAGATCTCTCTGGGTAATTAGCCATCTGTGTGTGTCTGTTCTCCGTCCAGGGCTTTGGGGCAGGAAACTTCAAGTCTCTCTTTGAGGCCATTGAGAAGGACCAAGACGCCAGGGGCAACCTCACTGTGCTGACACCCGAAGGGCAGGCCAAAACCTTCAAATGATCCACGCACCGCCGCTGCTGCCAAACCACACTTAGACTGTTATATATGGCTCTACGTTTCAGAGGCAATCAACAGCACCCACCGCAACTACAGTAGTATATCAAACACATGTACAGGGTGTTGAATATCTTCATGTGACGAAGTGTAAGTGCTATCAGATATGCTTTAAGCTGTCAGTGAACTGCGTGCTGTATGGCTAAATAAAGAAAGTCATGTTCATGTGGTTCGGTGTGTCTATGTTTAAGATACAAGGCTATAGATATTAAAGGAAGAGTTCAACATTTTGAGGAATACACTCATTTGATTTCATGTTGAGAGCTAGTATTGATACTCTCATGTCTGCACAGTTCTTTTTCATATTTACTGCTTAGGTGGTAGGTGGTCTCTATGCAAAGCTAAGCTACCATCTGCTTTCAATAGCTTCATACTTTATGAGCAAACGTGATGAGAGCAATATCAAACTTCTAATCTAACCCTCAACGAGTCAAAACGTTTCCCCCTTTAAACATGTTGTTTTAAATGCAGAGATCTTTTCTTTTGTCTTTGCTTATAAAACACGTGACTTTAAGTTAACATGAAGATGTCATTATCTACTCTGCTCCAAGTCAGTCAAGCCACCAGTGAAATTTATTGGATCGTAAAACACATCTGTGTCATTTCACAACCTTTGCATTCATAGCCGGGGGTTTTCTAGGCCACAACCAATGAATGTAAAGTTCTAGTTTCTCGTTGAGTATGTGTATGTAGCTCTCTCTGCCATAAGGGGCTTCATAATTCATCTTCCATGCCCTATAAATACATTAGTTTTATTACAGGATATCTTTTTTTTTTTTTTTTTAGCTCAGGTGAGAATTGAATCTCTACAGCAGTTTACAAATATCTACTGAGGTTTTTCTTTTCCTTCTTCTTCTTTTCTGTGTAATTTGATTCAGAGCCAGAGGGAGTGCATCACAGAGTTGTGAAATAATGCAATTCACACACACTAGAGGTGCTTCAATCAAACAGGTTTTGTCTTCGCTGTAATATTTTTTTTTATGTCATCTATGTGTCATCAGTCTACTATTTTTCCATTAGTGGTAATGCTCATGGTGAAATACAAGCAGACAGTAAATAATGTTTAAACTGTTCCTCAAACAGCACATTATAGACTTTGTACTACTTCAAATACAAGCTCTGCAAATCCCGAGATTTGAATGGTTCAACTATTCCTGACTGCAGTGACCCACAACCACAACTCATCCAACACCATGTAGATTCTCATGCAGAAAACTGAACTCCACACAGAGGTTTTTATTTCAAAATAATTTATTTGCATATACTTGGAATGAAGACAGGTTGATATATCTGTGATGGCACTGGTCAGTTTCCATATAGGAACATTCGGTCTATACAGAAACCACTCTTTCAAACCTGGACAAAATGGATAAATATATTAGTAAATAAATATATTAGTGACATGTCACTATATTGAAATGTTCTATTATATATAAAATACAACACTATTTCATTTCTGTTTTTGTTGTTCTCTTTTTGTACACAAAGTATCCAAAATATACTGATATATCCCCTAAAGTTCTGGAGGGATTTTTACTCTATTAGAAAAGTTTCAGCTCATTATTCTTGCAAAACATAAACAAAACAAACACAAAAAACAATGCAAAGAGAAAGATCTTGTGTGGATGAAATCACATCAGATATTCTGTGGCATCACCAAATGCTTTTTTTTATGTGCTGATAGTTTTGGGATTGTTTTGAATTAATACTATGAGATTTGAGTTTCTTTTTCTTTTTCTTTTTTTAATATAAAATCTACTGAAGCCAAAGTGCTGCTTGTAATTCAGTCATTTCCATCTCAGAGACTGTTTGGCAAGAAAAATAACAGACAAGGAAACTGATGCTTTAGCTAGAGGACGCTGTGTGAGGTATCAGTCTGAGGAACTGCAGGTGAAAAGCTCTGCATGATTGTCCAAAAATATTGAGTCCAAAATGATTTCCACTTCGATTCTAGCACGTTATCTCTTGTCATTTAAAAACAAAAAACTTTCATTCTGAGATTTAAGGACAGGGACGAAGCAGGAAAAAGGCACAACACATGTTAGAAGTTCACTGTGTTCAAGATTTTGTGTCTTTGGTTAGACAGGTAAGAGCTTAGTGTGTCAGGAGTCTCCTGATTTGGGACACTTTGAAACAATAAGGCACATGTGAGGCGTTTAGTAAGTGCTACTGGTTACGCTGCAGCACCCACGAGCTCCTCGTCTGCTGCTTGTGCGAAGCTAAACTGTGTGCGCAGTCTGACTGCAAAGAAAAATCCTTTCACATTTTCACTGAGCCTTTAAGGGAAAGTCCACGCTAAAACAGAACTCCTCTTCCTCTGATCTGGGATTATTAAATCTAGTACGTGTGAGCATGAAGATGTTTGTGGTTTAGCCAAATACAAAAGAGACATCTTTGATGTATTTTAACTGCACAGTTGAAGTGGACAGAGAAGTTTTCTGCCAGATGGTTACATATTTCAAAAAGAAAAAAGAAAAATATGATTTCATTTCTGGTTTAAGGTGGATTTTCCTTCAAGTGCCGTGAGCTCAAAAGCAGGGACTGGTAAAGCACATTTACCACAACAAAGGATATTTGGGGCATTGTTACTGTAACTTGGATTAATTCTCCCCATCTTTCCAGTGTTTGATTGTTCCTGAGACTTTTCTCAGACTTGTAAGTGTGAAATCATGGGAAATACACACCAAGCTTTCATTAAACTGGTGCAAATGCAAACAGACTCAGCGAATGCTTGAAGACTGTCAGGTGTACCTAGCATGGCTTTACTCCAGTTATATTATCAAAGTCATTTTTCTAGAGCTTTAGTTGCTAATAGACAATGGGAGGTTGTGTCCTCTTTGGAGGGTAATGGGACATTGTGATGAATTGGGCATCAAAGGAGCAGAGGAAGGGGTGTGTTATCCTTCTAATGAGGCCTTTTCACTCTGCACAGATCAGGGGGTTAAAACAGCACTGAGGTCAAACATGTGAAGTAACCACTGGCAAGAGAAATGTCAAGAACGAGACAATAGCTTGTAATGACGATGACATAATTCAGTCAAACCGGTTCATTTTGAAAGGCTAAAAAAAATACACGCTACAAAAAAAAAAAAAAAAAAAAATCCAAAATAAACACAAACATAAATGTTAAAAACAGCTGCCATTATTGAAATAATGAAAACAAGGCCCATGCACGGCTCAGCAACCTCAGTGAATGCTCATTGTTTGAGGGGCTGAGCATCAACCTTTCTCTCCATTTGGGCAGGTCAGACTGCCAAGAGGATCATTTTGAGTTGAGTTTACGGGAGCTACATGGTTGTGACATACATGGAAAAAAAAAAAAAAAAAAAATTACTACAGCAGTACCTTTAAAGACCCCCTGTGTGAGGCATGTTAAGAAATCTGAGCTGAGGTAGGCTGGAGGGTAAAGCTTCTCTCAGCTGAGACTGGACTCAGCGAAGGAAGACCGAGATCACACTAGTGAAAGTTAAGTACCTCTAAAATAAATCAAGTTCTTTTGTAAAAGAGTGAGTGACGCACAGATGGAGTCTCACTTCATCATCAGGGCTCAACACCCAAAGCAAGGATCATTCGGTAGTTGTCACTAAGGAGCATGGAGCTTGTGATATCATGTCAGTAATGAATATTCTTCTTTATAACTGACTGGGAGAAACACAGAAAAAAACTATTTTCCCCCTTTTATGGTGTATGAAGTGTTTCCCCAGCTAAACATTGAAATCATTCTGTGTGGTGAAACATTTTTTTTTTTTTAGCATAATCTAATCACAATAACTTCACTTTTTAATAGCAACCCAACTGACTCAGCTTGAAAGCGCTTTTTTTTTTCAGTGTGTGAGCTTTGAATCCTGGTGGCAGCCGGGGAATCGTCTGAACGAAGGCATTGCTGGTGGAATCATGTGGAAGACATGAGAGCGATCAGCCAATGAGAGGCTTGTCCATTCTGGCTCCTGTGTAGCAGCGTGATAATGGGGATGCAACAAGTTCTCACACACCAGACTCCTCTTCTGATCCTGTGGACACAAGAACAGATCAAATCAGCATCAAAGCATAATAATAATAGTACTAATAAAAATAATAATAGTGATAACATAAAAAAGAAGAAGGAATACATGAGCAGACAGGTTAAAAAGCCCACGGGTGAGCATGATGTTATTTGGAAGAGAAATGAAAATGATGCAATGATCGGTTATTATTTCCAACATTTCAGGTCCACCCACTTACAACACAAACCCTGCATGTAGCTTCACTGAACCAGAAACCACTGCTAATCTCACATGGTTTACACTCTGCAGCATGTATCCAATGCACACACTGCATTATGATGCTGTCACACCTCTTACTTACACATTGTACATATACACCATTAAGACTTCAACCACCTGTTGCTTTCTTTGTTGTACTGAGCATGTATTTCATTGACTGCTATGTTATAAACCAACAGAAACCAGATTAATCCATTAGGAATAAATACCTGGTCATGTTGTTCAAGACAAAGCAGTGGGAGGAGACACTCACCCTGATTGTGGTGTAATGTTTGGCAGTATAAACAAATGTCTGTGTTGCAGTCAGCAGAAGGCCCGTGGTGGAACCTGCAGGGGGGCCTGTCCATAGAAGTCCCCGGCCCGAGGAGCTGAGGCTCCGAGCGAGCCTGCTGCACCCGTTTTTGCCACACAACGTGGGCCCCGGCACAGCAAGGCCAGTCCTCCATCCCCCCAGAGTCCAGAATGAGGGGAACGGGGAGCAGAGCGGGGTGCAGCTCGGGAGGGGAGCAGCAGAAGCCCGGGCCCTGGCCGTAGTGGATGTGGATGCTACGATCGTCCTGCAGGTCCAGGCTCTGGTGGAAGCGGACCGTGGGGCCGTCGAGCACGCAGCCGCTGACTCGCCCGAGAGGAGCAGGAGGGTGTCCGCGCCCCTGGTGGCAGCAGTGGGGTGGGAGCTGTAGGGGGATCGGGGACATCAGGACAGGAGGTCCTGTGGGGCTGCTGGGGTCCATGTCCGGACACTCTGTCGGCCCCGGGCCGGGCCGGTCTGTGGGCTCTGGCTTTGGACACTGGCAGGGACTGTGCTTAGGAGGGCAGACAGGTGAGTCTCTGTCCAGGACAAGAGCAGCAGCAGCAGCAGCAGCAGCAGGTGCAGGTGCAGCTGCAGCTGCAGCCGCCCCCTGCTCCTCATCTGAGCCTCTGCTCGGGCCCTGGCTGTGCTCCCCCTCCTCGTAGTGGTGGTGTCTGTGGCGGTGGTAGTGGATGTGGCTGAGCACAGTCTGTGGCTGCTCTTCAGCACAGCCTGCTTTGTTCACTACAGAGTCCAGAGACCTGGGCCGGGCCTGAGCTCCAGCCTCCAGGCTGTTTCTCCGCGGGCCCCGACCAGGACCTGGCGCATAATACACAAATGGATCATAGTCACTACTCAGAGAGCTACGAAAGGTGGACCAGCTGCCATAAACCCCCTGTAGGGAAATGTCAGTACAGTTGAGAACTGAGTCACTGGAGGAGCCATGACAGGGCCCTGAGCTGGAATCGCTGGCCGGCCCGTCGGCCAAGTATCCACTACGCTCCGTGTGGTAGCTGCCGCCGGAGCAGCTGCCCTCGTCCTGCCGGCTGTGGGCCGGCGCTCCGCGGGTCTGCGGAGGGACAGAGGTGGCGTGGTGCAGTCTCGAGCAGGACGCGCTGCGCTGGGTCGGACAGGACGGGCGATAGTTGTGGCAGGGCCGACGAGGGGTGTAGTGGTGAGTGGACGTCCTGCAGTTGCCTCCGATCCTGTGGGGCCTCCCGGGACCCTCTGCGGGAAGACGGTACCCACAGCCGGAGCCGAGCGGCCGGCTGGTGAGGAAACGCAGCGTCTGAGTGTCCATGGGAGAGGAGCCGCTGTAGTGGCCCAGAGAGGGATATGGTCCAGAGGGTCCACGAGGATAGTGGGGCCTCATCGAGAAAGGGACAGCATGCTGAGGGAAGGGGTGGTTGTGCGGGCTGCTATAAGGCTGACGGTGCAGGAAGCCTTGGCTTTGTTCTGGACTCTGCTGGAGTCTGTTCCTCTGCGGCTGCCGCTCTGTCCCTGTGGACACAAAGCAGCAGTTAAAATATAGTTAGTTAGAGGACTGCAGGATTGTTAGAGTGAACTTCAAAATGGAAAATGTTTTCTTTAGCACATGTCACAGTCAATATGAAGTGAAATGTGTAACAGATAACTGTTTCCAGATGGTTAAATGATCATAAAGCATCTCGTTTTGAAACATTCCTTCGTTTGCTGAGAAAGAAACTTCAGAGTAACTTTTAGTATGTGAATGCAGTTGATGAAAACAGACGCAATGTGATGACCCATCATCAACAACACTTAACTGGAAATATGCTTGTCCTCACCCATGATGTTGTGCATGCAGAGGGGGCAGGTGCGGTGCTGCAGCAGCCAGGGGTCGACACAGTCTTTATGGAACTCATGAGCGCAGGAGATGATCCTCAAATGCTGGGGACACAATAACAGACGGAGGTAGATAGATTTAAGGATTAAACACAAACACATTCACATTTCAATAACTAACTAACTAGATGTGTTTTTTTCCCACTCGTCCTCCTCCTCCTCTTACCTGACCATCCTGGAAGTCCTCCAGGCAAATGGCGCAGACTGGGCTTGAATTGGAGCTGCTGGCCGACCCCCAGGCCCCTCGGTGGCGGTGGGAGCCCGAGCAGCCCTGAGAGCTGTAGGTTTTGGTCTCCAGTCGATTAATGGCCCGCATGGTCTGCTGATGGACAGAGTCCTGCACACGCAAGAAGGGGAGAGTTAGAAAAAGAGGTTTGAGCGATCTCCAGTCGAGCTTCTGGATGCAAATGACATTTTTTAAAGTTTACTCTTCTATCGGTGCTGCTGCTTAACTCACCCAAGTTCTGTTGGACTTGCATTTGTAGCGGAAAGCAAAGATTAAGACGATGGTCAGAATAGCCAGGACAATGGTGAGCAGGATCCCCACGTCATAATGTGGCTAAGGAGGGAGAAGAAATGGAAAAGGGAGCAAATGTTATTATAATTTGTATGTAGGCAATACTTCACTGAGTTTTAGTCATAAATTAACAAGGAACAAGAAAATCCTCTTAGGGGTTTACATGAAAGTCAAAAACACCGCACTGCAAGAATGACTTGGTTGTTTTAGAGCTCAATAAATCTACTAAATGTCCTTTAAACTTTATGCCCGTGGACCAATGGCTATCAAAACCCCCTTATGTTCTCTATGCTCGATGGCCCATTTGCATCCTTCCGCTTAAGCTCACAATAAAGTCTGTGTATTTCATACCAAAACAACATTAAGTACAGTCGCAAGCGGCCTTTCTGCTACCATGATGTGAAATTTCACCACTTTGCACACAGCTTCTTTTCTTCTTCTGCTCTTTCCCAAAGCAGTGTCTTCTTCCTCTTCCAGCCAGTACGAAGAAAATCACAGCGCATGAGAGCTCATGATAGATGCGTGTGTGTGTGTGTGTGTTTCAGTGCTCACCCATCTTGACTGCTCCACCATGATCTCGATACGGACTTTGGCCTCCTCGTTCTTGTTGACCAAACCCATCAGCTCCTCAGCATCCTCGGCCTCCACCAGCACGACAGGACGCGGGAGAGAGTCTGTTTCTCGTAGCTGGGCGGCAACCGAAGCAAAGGAGGAGCGTTAGGACCAATATTGTGTATGCTGCTCATTCATATATCATATTCATTCAACTGTTGAAGTTGTGGCTGCACCTGCACACTCACCTCAGCTGCAGCATTGGCATCATCACTGACATCAAAGATCACAGCCTGAGCTCCTTTATCCAACGCCATGCGAGCCTGAGGGAGACGACACAGGAGAGGATTTTAAATCTCTCATATTTAACTTTATTTGCATAGATACTGGACACCTGAGCAACAGAAAACATCTCCACTTCACAGGCCAGTTTATACAGTGGACAGTTGATGAAAACAACCGTCTGTGTTTTCATCTTCAGACCCATCACTAGGGGGCAGTCACACCACAACACCAAAGAAAAAGGGCTCCTGCTGCCACTTTTCCACCTGACTCTGGCAGCCAGGACACACTGACGAGTAAGTGTGTTAGCATGAAGGCCACAGCACCAGTTCGGTGCCCCCTTTTTTGTGAAGTCGGAGAGAGTGACTAAATGAAAGAGTGGAGCATTATCTGAGAGAGTGAAAAGCAAGAGGGAAATGGTGAATGAAAGAAAACGGGTGGGGTGTCACACTGACATGCAAATAAGGTAAATTTCCTATTCAAATGTGCCACAGGTCTTCCAGTGTATTTTACAGTGTGTCATTTTGAAGCTTAATAGTTAAAAAGGGATCTTCTCATCAGGAACGGTGACACTTCAGTTGATAACACACAGCTCAGGCTTTAACCTATACTGTTGGGCAGCAATGCACCATTTACTTCCTTTAATAATATCAACTTAGAAATATAGAGATAGTGTCATTCCTACAGCTGCAGTGTGTGGTTTTACCCCTGTGTTTCTTCTGTTCCTGACCAGCTCCTCCATGACAGGCGCTAAGTTGAGCAGGTTTTTGAAAAAGGCTCTCTCTTTCCGTGTTTATGTGTCCCCGCATTGGCTCCGAATGTTGTTTGTGTTATCAAGAATGCAGAAATGCTTTCGCGGCGGTCCTTTTCATCAATATCTCACCACATGCTCTCAAGTGTCTGGCATCTGCCAACACTTAATGAGGAGGAGACACAAGTTTAAACACCTAATCATCCAGGTCAAACACAACACTAAACAGTGATTCCAAGCCTACAACTCACAGCCCAGGGCAGGAGGGTGTGTATACTGTGAACTCACACACACAAAAAAAATTCAGGTAAAGGCTTCACTCAGTTGATCCATCATTCAGGTTAATGAGAAACCTCTTTTGCGGAGCGGTGGCATTGATCCGGGATTATTTTTTTTTAACACTTCAAAAAGAGAAAGTCAATGTCTGACAGGGAAGAAACACACATTTCCTGTGTATACAGAAGCTCGCCCCTGCTTCATTTATGTGCCACCTGGGAATCTGTGTGAGGTTTTTTTCATTGCCGCACAGAAGGTAGGCCTACTCAAAGCAGCGCAGTATCTGTGGTCAAGGAGAGGTCAAATAAAAAATTAACACATCGCCTCTGATCTAGGCTTCCCGCTCTTGCGCAGCTTCTTTCTGTTTCATCTGAGCAGTAATTGTAGTACATGCATAGGCTTAAATGGGGTGTGGTCACGGAGGAGGAAAAAAAAAGCTGGATCTCTGACATGTGGGAATTTGCTCTACCTGGGGTTCAAAAGTTCTCTAGTGCCCATATGTCCTCTAATCGTGGTAATAAATGAGGGAAAGCCTGCTCTTGTGGTCCAACACACACGAGTTGCAAATAGCCCTCCACAGTTCAGACTAACAACGGCCAGCTCAAGAATATACCATACTATATTTCTCAGATGACTGCTGCTGTGGTCTTATTATATCACAGTATTAGTAGTAGTGGCACCACAGTGTGGTCACCGAGACGTACGCCTCCGCTGAGCCACAGGACTGGACGAGGCCTGGGAGATCTCATTACATGATTAACAGGAGATATATTTAACCTTTAATGCTGCAATGAAAAGCGCAGGTCTGACGCTAACAAGACACTTAAAGGACTAAACGCCAGGCTAAAGCGTTTCAACATCCAGGTTTGTGTGAGAGTCGGACCTGAAACAGACAGACGGGCTGTGGTCGGGTAAACACCCATCTTCACGAAGGGGGGGGGGGGCAACTCCACACATGCAATTAAACAACATTTGGCATTTGAGTAAAAGTGATTGCAGCATCGGAAATGACTGTGGTTTGCAGAGTTATACTGCAAAGTCGTCATCACTGAAAGACTAACAAACAACGAACACATGCACCACAACAGACTGCTGCTACTTTTAACACTGACGGAGGGTGTGGACGCGTGTGGGCGATGTTTTGTCAGACAGAGTTTAACTGCAGAGGATGAGAGCGGCAGAGGAGTCGTTTCTGCAAAAAAAAGTGAACTGTCACAAGCATAAACAAACCTGAGGGCACAGAGCCAGGAAGAGGCACCGTGAGGTCACAGACACACACACACACACACACATACAGGTACTCACTCATCACACAGACACACACAGCCCCTAACATACAGACTTATCAGGGCAATCTTATATTCAATCAGTTATGATGACATACCACAAGTGAAACATAAAAAAACATCTAGAGTCTCAGTAAGTCATGACAGTGTGTCTGAGCCAACATACACAACACTGCAGCTGAATGAGATCATTCATTTTTATCAATCATAACTTCTCCTCCATGTGACACGTCAAGGTGTCTGTGTCCAGAACAGGAGGCTGAACACCTGAAGAAACTTGTACAAAATGTAAATACAAAGGTCATACATGCTTCAGACAACTATCACACTGTAATTATGACTTTCCTCTTGCTGTGTCACCCTCATCTGACTCAGTCTGTTCCTTCCCACTGGGCTTCACCGACTGTATTTTTTTTTTTTTTTTTTTTGCTAATGGTCCTCCACGTGTTCGCAGTGAAGAGTTAATTCCAAAAACAAGTGTTTTATTGTATTTGTACTGACTGTACTGATCTCTGTGTGAACACTTCTCTCAAGTCATTGTCAATATAGCACTTTACTAATGTTTAAAGCCAAATTTAACTTGTGTTTTAATCTGAAATTTATAACTGCAGCTGTGTTTATTTATTCATGGTGCCTATTCACTGTATTTGTATCATTGCATTTATTGTATTCAGTATATTTTATCTTATTCTAAAGCCTGACCAGGGACAAAGACTGCTAGAAGCTAGACGTCTTATATGCATCGCATTTTCCCTTTTTTTGTGGCAATGTTGTATGTATCGTCCCTGTTAAATAAACATTAAAATAAATAAAACTTTAAATCACAGGGCATAACACACATGTGTTTCCTCCCAATTTTGTATTTTAGTATTTAATATATGTTTTATATGTTTTTTTTTGTACCCAGTTGCTTTAGGTTCGACCAAATCAAGTGCTTATACTGTAGAAGGTCATAATGTAACCTGTCATAATAGAAAAACTTCTATGAGCAAAACCTGTTGCACTAAAACAAAGCTAAACACCTTCCATTGGAAGTAAACTCAAGTCAGTGTTTCTTTTATAAAAGTATTTTTTTCCAAACAATCTCCATCCATGCAGCCTTCTGTGTAAATATGAGCTGAGGACACTCAGGTTAGTTGGCTGTAAACATACTGTGCACCAAATGCTCCTCCTTACTACCAGCAGCAGCAGCACATACTGTAGCTATCTACACTATCAACCATAGCTCATCTTGCGTAAACTCCAGTAACTCCAGCCACTGATCTGCCCTCTCCAGCAGTGGGTGGCCTGCTTGGGGCCAGCCAGCGCTGTTTGTTTACATCCCTGGTGAAGTGCGGTGTGTGAGCCAGCCAGGCCTGGCATCACAGCCTGTTCTCCACTGGGTAGATGCAAAACTACGCCACTGTGATGTCTTTATTATTTCACATAAAAGGGACGGGCCAAGCTTTTCCCGTCACCTGACAAGATCGTTTCGCCTGTTAACGTCTCGGTGTTTGTCATGGGATTAATGTGGTGCGGATGGCACAGCCAGGCCAGCGGGGCCGTCGCCTTCATCTGCAGCCATGTTCCAGTGTAATGGAGAGAAACAGGACAGTGCAATATTGAGAATATCACACACACGTACACACATTCAGTCATGCCACGGAGAAACATCTGCTATAGTAGTTGAACATCTATGATTACAGAACTATATTCAGACTGACCTAGTAGCTTCATAACCTTTGACTTTTGACAGTAGATTTTATATCTTAAAGAGAGCCAGTGAGATCTTAGCAGCCTTTAACCTGCAGCAGTGACCACAACTTTAACCAGCCACAATACAACAATTCAATCATCCACCCTCATTCTGAGGAGGGTATCAAGAGAATAATCCAATTTGTGGCTGGATTTCAGTTTAAAACAAGACAGAACAAGAAAAGAGGTAAGGAAATAGCATCTTAAAAAGCACATATGTGACTAGGTGTCTTTCAATCAAAACAATAACAAAAGAGTGGGATCCGGGAGTTGTCTCCATCCCTTCATCAGGGTGATTATAATTGGTAAAAACTAAATAAAGCAGCTTGCATAAAATGTGAACTGGAATAACTGAATTCTTTGTTTGTTATTGTAACTTCCAATAAAGTTAAGAAGAGAAAAACAACTAAATAAAGCAGTAGCACATCAAAAAGTTTTTTTTTGATGACATTTACTCAGATTCTTACTCTTGTCAACTTATGATCCAGATGTCATCATTCAAGTTCTGGTTAAAATACATATTTACAAACCAAAGTATGAGCTTCTGAGTGATTCAGCAGTACAACCAGAAAAAAAAAACACTTTAATCTCAATCAAAATTTAAACCTGCCAGTCAGCATGGTCGTCTTTATTTTGAAAATCTGGCCCATGCCAACATACACTCTGATAGAAACCTTTCCTTGCGCTCTGACAACGCTCCAACACTCCTAAACATGCTACCGGACTCCATTTAACTCAGTTTGACTCTGCAGGGCTTGTGGGGACCCGGTTGGTCTGTTTTCTCAGCGTGACTATCCACATCATTCAGTGCACAAGTCAATTATAGCATAGAATAATATGTGTGGGAATAAGAAGTGAGAGTGAAAGAGGTAAAGAAGAAAAAAAAAGGGAGAGAGAGAGGGACGGGGAGGGAGGCGAGCACGCTGTGGTGCTGCTGCATTAAAGCGTCTAATGACAGACTACAGAGCTCTGGGCCTACAGGTCTGAGGCCGAGACTCTGCTCTGTCATTTCTCCTGACCGGCACGGCACACTGGAACCATTACCGAGGCACTGGGACACGCCGCACGGCTAAATGAGGAGCAGACGGGGGGGCGGGGGGTTGGTGACGATGATTTGGGGGAAGGGGAGGGGGCACATAACGACACATATCAGGTCTGAGGTCAGTTTTACCTGTAACACCGAGGGAGACAGACACCAGAATCAGCTGTTGGTGAACACCGCCAATGTTTTCCTTGTTAATCATCATCATAATAACAAAATGGGAAATGAAAGCTGTTTGAAAGCCAAGACTAAGAGTTCAGTGGTAGCAAGGTCAAATTTAAATTGTGACCCAACGGTGGAAAGCTGAGGAAAGTTATTATAATTCATTCAATCATTGTTGAGAGGTTACAGTCTGGACTGACGTGGGTGAACCACAAACCGACCACAAGTTTTTCATGTACCTGAGTGTGTTTCTTCAGCTGAAAGCTCTTTGCTTTCCCTCGTGTCATTTGTGTGTGTTTTCTTTAACATTAAGTTATATTAACACTGACAACACAGCACAGAGATCCAACATTTTGGACCTGATCTAAAAACCTACTGACTATTTACAACAAAGACCTGTTTTAAAAAATGACTGTACTGGATTTATGTACAGAAGCAGTTCATGAATTTAAATGTCGTAGGTATGAATAATGTATGGTTTGTATGAAAAGCCAATGAAATTAACCACAGTGTTGGACAGTATTAAATTTACACATGGATGATTTTGGTATATGTCTTTTAATCTTTTTAACTGCTGTCACATGTCATATGGCGTATGCAGTGTATTCAATATTATTTATTTCTTTTCCCAACATGGGTGTGGGAATAGTTGCTATATAGTTGTCTTGATGAACATTTAGAGAGTATTTATACATTTCTTAGACAATAAACTAGTTAAGAATATACTGAACAATAATAAATGAGAGTCGTAAAAGTTTAAATTCTTGCAGGGACTATTTTCTTCCTACTCTGACATGTTTTTGTGCCAAGTGTACTTGTATAAATGTTGAAATAGTTTGGTAAATTACATCAAAAATAACCAAAAGTACAAGGCCTTGCTTTAAATATTGTTTCCCTATCTTTGAAGCTGTGTATTTAAGTCTAATTGTGTGTGAATAATTGCTGTATGTGTGTGTGTGTGTGTGTGTGTGTGTATGTGTGTGTGCTGTGTGATTGCCGGGTGCTCGCCACCGGCTGAGCGGCAGTTAAGTTGGTTGGAGGAGGGAAGGGTGTGGCCCTGCTGGGTATCCATTACTCACAGGGGTACTTTGATGTGGGGCCGCTGGAGGGGGGAGCAAGAACTGAATGAAGAGGAGGGGAGGCAGAGGAGGGGAGGGGAGGAGGGGAGGGGAGGAGGGGAGGGGAGGAGGAGGGGAGGCAAGTCAGGGCAGGTGAGCAGATTCTACACTCTCAGGAAAAGTATTGAGCCTGAGGGGGGGTGGGCCTGAATCACACACACACACACTCCTCCTCCTCCTCCCTCTACCTCCCATTCATCCTGGCACACACACACACACACACACACACACACACACACACACACACACACACACACACACACACACATAGAAACACTGAATCCAGAACCTGGGCTTGGCCACCTTTCTCTTGCAGAGGAAGAGAGACATACTGGAAAAAAGTTATGAACCTGATCTGCCTGTCTGGAGGTAAGAGAGGTCATTTAGAGAACTCACAGTATTGAAGTTCACCCCTCTCTCTCTCTCTCTCTCTCTCTCTCTCTTTCTCTCTCTTCTTCCCTTGTCTCTCGCCCCCTCTGCACTGGCTGCACTGTGTGACACACATTTGAAATGCAAAGCACAAGTTGACAGAGAAAGACCAACGCCATCTGATACACTATCAGTTTGCTTAACACATCCTCGAAACATCAAAGGGCCGGGCAGCGAGCGCACCGCGGCCGGGGGGCAGATGAGACGGATGTGGCTGCCGGTGACAGCGGCGATGATGGAGCAGAGAGGCTCCGACTCCATCGCACACACACGCCAACATGTGACCTTACGTATCGCTAGTTGTTTAAAGCTGGGTGGTGGAGGAGGAGGAGGGGGGATGCGAGCCTGGATCTGATGTGTTGACCAGCAACTTTGACGCTCACAAATTAACATCTTGTTAGTTTAATCTGTACAGGAAACAAACCAACTCATAAAACCACAGGCTGTTTGTTTTGACTCACCGTCTGGTTCTACAGTAGCTTCAGCATGAGGGATGTGACAGAGGTATCGATCTTCTCATCTAACCCTTCACAAAAAAATGCACAGTTCCCCACAGTGACAAACCAACCACTGTGAGCTCCTCAAGCTATCCAGGCGAAACATAGATACAAACATATACATAATATGAACTATGCAAATCTGAAACATAATGAAGAACGTGCATGTGCATTGACATCTTCCACAATGTTGGACATTTTGTACTGACTTTAAAACATAGGGGCTTTATTATGTAAACATGTATAATTATTACATTATGTAGCCTACTGCAGGGTCGTAACTAATTTAATTAGTATATTTGCCAGTGAATTATCATGGGTACATAATGTAAGAGGCCATGATGATGCAAATAAGCTTAACATGTATTTATTACATTTAATTAGGCCTAACTGTTATTACACAGATACTGAGAAAAATGAGAAACCTGATGTTCACAAAGTGTCAACTCCCAAGATATTGAACTTTTGTGATGAAATATGAGAAATCTCTGTTCTGAATGGAGATTTTTGTCCTCGTGGGTGAGATGGTAAGATAGTTACAAACCCATCTCGTGCCACGATGAACTGGTAAACATAATTGTGTCGGCCTACATAAAAAAAGTTGCCACCGAAGAAAGGATTCAGTTACAAACAATGAGTGTCAGATTTGTCTTTAGTGAAGAGGACTATGACAGATTCCTGCCACACTGCGCCGTCACTATAATTAACTAAAGCTGTGTAAGCATATGAAATTGTTCCAAAATTAATAACAGTGGTGATTATCATGACATGCTTTAA
The DNA here is from genome assembly GCF_905171665.1 of Trachurus trachurus. Lineage (NCBI taxonomy): Eukaryota > Metazoa > Chordata > Actinopteri > Carangiformes > Carangidae > Trachurus > Trachurus trachurus. The sequence goes on along the minus strand of NC_139903.1, from coordinate 10,353,410 downwards.
TTATGGCAGTATTTGACTCTAATAGGTATAATTAAGTAAACCACCTAGGTAGACAACAGCGGGAGGAATACAGAGAGGGAGAGTTAGATCCCTGGATGTTCGGGCTCCTCTGATCTCATTCGGGAACACAAACACGCTGAACCCCACCTCTAACGCTTTCTTCTCACGTCTAGAGAGGGCCCTTTGTAAAACCTCAACTGTGAGAGCTGCCACATGAGAAACTTGCCCGATCCCACAGAGGAGCCACTATCTCTTTTATTGTTTGTATTGCACACAATCAAGAGATTCAGGTAGGGAATAAGCCTCCTTTGACTGGGAGAAGACACCCATTTTTGTAGGCTTGGTATCGGTATGTTGATACATTCCTGCAGCAGCACTGATGAAGCAGAGAAAGTGTCCTGAATTATTTCTCTCAGTTTGTGGCTGGCAGAGGATTTTTTTCTCTCTTACCAACGGGCGGCAACACAGAGACTCAGGGGAAGCCAATTAGAGGGCCTTTCCCGGCCTTTTAAGAGGCAGATAATGTTCTTGTTTTCATAAAGCATCCTGTTATTTAATCAGGCCTGTAAGTGAGAGCCTGACACCCCTCCTATAGTGTACAGCAGCCTCCCTCCTCTCCCTCCGCTGCCCCCCCGCTACCTCCCCACCATCATTCCTGGCCTGAGCCCTCCATCTCATTCAACAGCTCTTGTAAGCCTCCAGGAATTCATTCTTGGAACAGGCCGTGCAGTAAGCCGTGTCTTTCTGCAGAGCAAACACACATACACACACACAGCCAGCGCAGTGATAACTGAAGACACAATGGCTGTAAATGAGGGAAATCTGGACACATATGAAGTTCAAAAAAGACTTTTGTTTGATTTCAAATAACAGGAATACCACACGCTCCCCGCTGTGGCACCGCTACGATTTCACAACGACTGCAAATGATCCAAATCACATTTCACTCAAGTCAGTGTGACGTTTGTTTATGAAAATAAGACCTACCGCGTCTTTGACATTTATGGTAGCTATTTACATGCAGAGATTTTACTGGTTCACACCTCAAGGCCTCTACATCCTCATTAAATACTGATACAGATGTTTTTATTTTACTTATTCAAATGATTGAGGAAGCAACAGAAAACCATGTAAATCATTCATTGGCAGTAGTGACTTTTTCACAGCCTTTACACCACAGTGTCAAAACATAAAGACTGTTACAAGATCCTGAAGTCGATATGTTCATGAAGAAAAAAATACCAAAATAAAAGTATGCATCACACAGAGCCGCCTCAGTGTGTTATATGGTCTGTACTGTCTTATTATCACTGATGCAAATTGTGTAGGTGAAAGATGTGGATTTTTATTTTAAACAGTTATACTGTGATTTGTTTTCCCTTCAACAATGTAGCTATTATGTATCATGCATAATAAAATAATATAATAAAAACCAGCAAAGTGATGACACAAGACAAATGAACATGATGATTTGCAGGATCCTTATATAAATCCACAGCGGAATGAAACAGCATCAAGCTCAAGTTAAGTGCAAGTAAATGACAATTCTGCTGAACTACTCAACAACAGTTAAAGACATGAAACTAATGTGACTACTTAAATAACACATAGCCACAGGGGCGCTGTGTGCTAAATACTAACAGAAGTATGCTCACAATGTCAATTACAATGCTGCTAATGTCACGCTAAAGTCTCAGAAATGTTTAGCATTTTACCATGTTAGCATGCTAACATTTGCTAGACAGACAGAGCCCAGATGTTGTTAGATCTGCAGGTTTTAAAGTCACAGTCAGTAATGATCCGACCTGCAAGGTGGCCTAGTGGGAATAAGCTCAGAAAACTATTACAAGTCCTCTTGAGGGGAACATGAATGTGTGAACTCAACTTCACAGCCTTCATTTAACTTTATCAAATGAGAGTTGAAGCGTTTTGTCCGACTGACCCCATAAGGTAGGCTACATCACTGGTGCGGCCTAAAAATCTGTTACCAAACTCTCTGCTGGCTGTAGATTTAGTGCTAGGAGCGCATGCAACATGCAACATGTGTGCATACTTGCACACAGCTTATGTTGTTGCTCATTTTGTAGGTCACGTAGCCACTGATTGGGAGGTTTACACACTATTAGTCAACTACAACTGACCACTAATTCAATACTTAGATTCTATGTGCTATAGACGGCCAGGCTTGGGCCATAGGTACCTCTGCCATTAAGGTGTTTGACAATGTGAAGGGTGTAATAACTCGCTCATCCCCTCTCACCTTGGCCAGGTGTAACCTTGTGTTTCCAATGTATCAGTCATTTCAAATTAACTGCAACTTGATGTTATTACTGCAGCATCAATTGGAAATGTATGAAGGGACACTGGATTTAAAAGCTGGTGTTCACTCACTTCCTGAATGTACCTGGTCTGTAAAACACTATTTTTATACAATGTGGTTCAAATATTAAATCTAATTAAATACTTGATAGAATTAAATAAAAACATTCAAATCTAAAGCATGGGGTGAACACCTTAGCAAGTCTAAATAGTCTCATTGTATCCTGGTGAATTACATACTGTAGAAGCACACTGTCTGCCCTGTGAATCTGTTTTGTCAAACCCATGTTAAAAGCCAGAGAGGGGGCACTTGGCACTAATCTACCTGAGTCAGAGTTAAACAGGTTCACACTGCAGAGGAAAAACAAGAACTCACTCCCTCACTCACTCCCTGCAATGTTGGACTCACAATACCTGTTTGCTGGTTTGCTTTAAACTCTGGGAGATGCTTAGTGCTCTCTTGCTTGCCTGGGGAAGTAGTTATTGGTAACACAAACCTGTCTACTTTCCACTTCACTTTAAGCAGCGTGCCCTTGCCCAAGCCTGAGGCGAGCCAGAAAAAAAAGAAGAGGTGAAGGTAAAAGAGACAGAGGCAGAGACGAAGACAGAAAGAAAGAGAAGGGTAAGACAGAGCAGAGGGAAAGTGAGACAGTGGAGGGTGAAGAGACAGGGGGAAATGTCTTTTTTTTTATGGGAATGTTTCACTTAATCTCATAAAGGCAGCGTGAAAACCTCCATCTGTTTGCCGAGCAGTTCAAAAGAGGCTCCACATGCCTCCGCTTGCTGCTATATAAAAACAACATTCTAATGTAGATCTTAAAGAGGGCCAGCGGCTCAGCCTGCACAATGAGAACTGGGATGAGCCAGATGAACCGATGGAGGATGGGAGGGTGGAAAGAGACTTAGGTAGGTAAACAGAGGGGAATGTGCGCAGCAGAGTGGGACTGGCCATAACAGAAAAGGAAAGGAGAAAGAAGTGAAAGAGTTAAATGAAAGCAACAAATTTTCCTGTCAACAGTCCTGTTTCTGAGCCGCCAGACCTGACCTTGAAGCGTCAGACAGACAGACAGACAGACAGACAGGACCGGAGTGGGTCGCCCTCTGGCCTTGCACTGCCACTCCTCTGAATCAACCCATTCACCTCTCCACCTCTCCGACTCTCCCGTGCCTTCTGTTCCCTTCTCCTCTCCCTCTTCATGTTTCACCATGAGGCTTACCATTCGCCTTTGTCATTAATAGAGGAATGTCCTGGCGAGAAGGACATCTTGTGTTTTATTGTGGCTCCTGAGCGGGGATTCAAGGGCAGCACCTTCACTATTCGGGGCTCTGCGAGGACAAAACTCCTTCGCAGTTAAAAAAAAAAACCTTCCACAGTCGGTGCAGGAATCATTCATCCCCCAGGCTGAGGAGGATATTAACAAAAATCCAGCAGATTAGTGATAAATGCAGGGTAACGGATAATTTTTCTTATTTTCTTACAGGGTGCGTGCGGCTGCGGTGTGATGTCTCTACACTCAGGTTTTCCTGCACACCGGTGCCTCTGCACTGCACACCTCCAGGCCTCCTCTCCCCATAGCCGGGGCAAGACCAGGCCCGATCCCATCTGCAAAGCTATTCTGACGAGCCACCCCTCTAAGAATCTCCAGGGTTCAAACTGCTGGAAGATCAAAGGACTAATACTGCAGTAATCATAAGTTACTGCCCTATGAACGCCTCATTCATCAGGGAGAGGCAGCTATATAGTACTGTTGTAACTGCAGGGCCATTAAGCACTCATCATATGATCCTATTTGCCATCCCCATGTGGAAAAACATCTCCACACTCTTCCTCATTGGCGTGGCTGCAACCAAACCATCACCCCCCCCTCTCCCCCCACCTCCACCCCCACAACCTGTCCTGCAGCCAGCTCAAGGTGTCTCCCAACCCTGTGGGATGGCGGTATTTTAATAACAGAAATTTGGCACAGGACTGTATCATCTGGGCTCTGTCTCTCTTTATGAACATGACACGGCATTCTATTTTTGGGTTATAGGATTTTTCTCTGCGATCGTCTGCACGCAGCGCTGACAACAGTCTGATGAAACCCTGACCTCCTCACGCTCCCTTTGAAGTGACAAGAGAGAGATGTGCCGCCCTAATATGAATGCCTTGAGATGCATTCTTGAATACCAGGAGCAGTTCTGCGAGAGGTTGTTGGCGTCCTCGCCCTCAGGGAACAGATAAGCAGCCGAGCTACACAGACACTCACACGGGCAAATGCACAGCATGTATCCACGTTTGCATGCATGCATGCACCTATATTGTATGTATTTATTCTAGCTTCATTGATTAAAAGATGTGTAACAGTTGAGGTTAGGAGCAAATTGGCTCATCTGAAGGTCATAAGGTGAAACTTTCAACGTCTAGGTTATTTGAACTTCAATGAAATACTTAACAAAAAGCCATCTCCTGAAACAAGAAAGTTTAATGATTGAAATTAATTGAATTTGACAGGCAAAGACACTGTGCAACTTGAAAGTGGGAGGTAAGAACGATAGAGAGTTGATGACTTGGCCCATTTACCAACACACCACACATGCAACAGGTGGAACGTGCTTAAAGATCTGATTGTAGTAATTAGCAGCCAATCTGCTGTCAGTGTTATACTTCATTCATTAGACATTTAATGGCGCAGAAATGTAAACAAACAACGCTGCAGCTGCAAGTTATAGCCTCCAGCCTAACTGATTATCTCCTACACTGGCTGTCGGTACAACGTATGATGTTTTAGAGTTAATATTATATGGGATTATTGTTGAAAAGAATTATAACTCTCAAAGATTCAGATTTCCATACAGCACTAAAGTCATTTATCATCATTTCAAGTCACATTTACAAGTTAATATTATTATGAAAGTGATATTCCAGCAGCTTCTATTTCAGATTGGCACTTCCCACTGAGCGGCAGTGTAGACTTTTCACTGTTTGCGCATTAAAGTTTTGTGGTGACGCTGTTGACGAACTCAAACGTGGCTGCAGAATCAGAGAAGGCCGTGTTTGCTCGCCATGCTTCCAGTAACCATGCAGAGCCGGTGTACAGCCCATGTGTCACTGGCAGTGAGGAGAGAGAAAAAAGGAAGAGCAGAAAAGTGAGAAAGGGGAGCAACAAGCTGCTAATCACCAGTCGCTGGGAAAAGACAGCCAGCATCTCAAAGCAAACAACACACCTTCCAGCTTCTCTCTACGTTGTGGGGAGGACGGCAAAAGCTGTGCCATCAGCTCAGAGTTTCTGTTTAGCTTAGCAACGCTGGCGAGAAACCCGACAAGACATGCAGACGAGAAACTGCGGCCACAGCTGGGGCGTGTTATGCTGAAAATATCCTTAAGGAGCAACACGCACACACCTTTAGGCCAGAAGATTTTTACTAAAGGTGACAGGATGAGTGGAGGGCGTGAAGCTCCAGAAGCTCAGACTCTCTGCAAATCACTCACGCCTCATTGGTGGGCTTGATGACAGCGCTGAACGGAGCTGAATGACAACAATGCTGCAGGTCAAGGTGACATCTGTTTATCTGTGACCTGTAGGCCTTTCTAATCTCTGGAGTTTCGGGTCTCACTTGTGTTATGATCCTCTCAACCTGAGGACCTGCAGTTTAAATGCTCCTTGTCACCTGCAGGTGGAAATGCCCGTGATTGATTATGAACAAACTAACCGATATGCTCGCCTGCTTGTGTTTGCAGCAGCAGCCCTGGGCCAGTGCAAGCTGTTTAGAAAATGAAGGAATGCAGTGGTGGTGAGATCTTTCCTTAAAAATCTGCTCCGTGGTAAAATATGGCACGTAATGGATTTCAATAGCCCCCCCTGTGGCAATGAGTTGATTTAACCTCTAATTTCTCTCTCTCTTCTTCTCACCTCATTGCTCTAAAGGTCAAAAAAATGTCACCAAGCAGCCCATCCCAGCATATACCCTCTGGCAAAGAAAGTAACCGAGCTGCGCACCTGAACAGACAAATTGAGGTGAAGACTTGTTTTGCTTCACACAGGTCATCAAAACCACTGATCCAAAAATGACACCATGTTTTTTTAGATGCAGACAAAAAGTATTACACACATTCCCATTGAGGAGGAAGATTTTTGTTATAATGTATTCCTGTAATTGTTGAGCAGCTCCCAAAGTTATCCCAAGTTAACAGTCTTTCCACAGAGTTTGTGTGAAAAGTGAGAAACTGCTGCACAGTGTATCTACCGCCCCGCCCCGGTCTACACACAACCGTCCATGTCTGCAAACTTGCATCATAACCAGCTGGTGACCTCGGCGGGAGCCAAGTTTCCCTCAGATATCAATGCACTTGGGGAGTAGAAGCTGGACACCTGACATCAACAACACAGCAGTATGAACACAGCATTTATCTGCAGCTAATGAGCAAAAAAAAAAAAAAAAATCCTCCTGAAACTGTGTACAAGCCCTCCCCAGACAAGCTGAGATGAACAAGGTGTATTTTGGTGGCTGGAATGTGAATAACATTCCTGTTACTCACGACTCTATCTTGTCCAAAATATTCGTTGGCCGCGTCCCATGGGAATGCACTCTCCCGCTTGTGTGACGACAACAGAAAACTTATCACCCTGTTTTCCTGGCCTTGGACTCGTAACATGGCAGATACTTTACGAACATCAATGGCCACCGGCTGCTGATTTTCACTCTCAAACTTTGTTCCAGATTCCACCATTTGTCTTGCATTGGGCTGCTACACTACAGTCGCTCATCACGACAATTTTTTTTTACTCAGATACCGTGCCTGAGTAGATGTCTGGACTTTCCTGGAGTTATTCTTGATGAATTCCACAAACAACAGGGCTGACGACGAACCAAAATGACTGTGTTTTGGGTTGGAAACGAGGAGTGTCTGAGAAAAAACAGAGTTAACCTCTAAGTGTAGCTGATCCCTAAAAGGGTGGAAAGCGGCCTAATAAATCATACAAATGTGCATAAACTTTTTATTTTTAAACTTTTGATTTCTGCTTTTTAATTTGATGCAGCTCTCATCCTCATCGTACTGAACTTGTTGTGAGTTTTACAGTGATGAGCAAAAAATGATGATTGAAGTGAGCTAGCCAGTTGCCATTGTGCTCTACTGAAGGAAAATTAGCAACATTAGCATGCTAATGTGCACAATGACAAGGGGCTGGTGTTTAGCAGAGACAGTGTTTGCTGTGTAATGTGATAAGTTTGTCGCTTTTTAAATTGAATAAATGTGCTACTACCACAAACTTTGTGCATGTGTGTGGATATGTAGGCTATAAAACAATGTGGCAGCAGCTCTGTCAGAGAACTAAAGCAGGCTGCAGCTGATGTTTGCACAGTTCGCTGTGAATGAGGCGGTTATGATTGTGCTTGTGCAGGATGGTGGATAAAGGAACCACCTAACAAAGGTGCCCTTTGTTTGACTTTTATTAAAAAGCCTGTGGCATCTCTTTTAATACAATACAGTATCTGCATCGTAGGGAAAATACCTCTCCGGTAAGAACACCATCTATCTCAAAGACAAAATAAATACGGCAGTCCCCGTAGACGGGCTAATCAAACTGCAAATTACATCATGGGTACAGTAGGAGCCATAATGAGCGTACTGACTGAAAAGAAGGCAGTCATTAGGCTGCTGGACTCAAGGCTAAGTACTTCCTACTGAGTTATCTCCACGCTGATATGGTGAGCTAAGACAGCACCTAACTTTAGCAGCAGAGGAAATGGGAGGGAGAAGCTGTGTCGTCAGGGTCAAACAGGCACAAACAGAGGAACGTGGTTAGTTAGTCTTGTCTTTTCTAAAGAGAGAAGGAATGACGCAGAGCTAAAAGGAGGACGTGTCTGAGAGGCGCAGCAAAACAGAGTCTCTAAGCTTCTAAAAGCAGGAAAAATATTCGGGACACTTGTCAGTGCTTGAAATAAAGGGAGGCTTGAAAAATTTAAGCCCAGAGCTACTTCTACATCACTTTTGAAGCAGTTGCATTCAAGATAAAATGATCAAAGCAGTGTAAACCTATCTGACAAAGAGCATAAAGAATATGACCCTCAGGATAACAGGAAGAAAGGGCTTGTACCTTTCGCTCAGAGGACTGAAAAACAGATTCTGAAATGTCCCCACGTGGTTTTGAAACTTTTTATGCAGTGATTTATGGTTCATCTCATATTGGAAACAGTAAAAATGCAATGGTGTGTGCGTTTTTTGTATGCTTCAAAGATTAAAGAGAGTAATCTAAGGTGCATGCAATGGTTTAAGAGGTGCACGGTCCTTGTCGGTCGATTAGCAAAGCATGGCCAAGGTTGCAAAAGTTCGAGTCCAGCTTTGACTAAAAGAAGAAAGAAACAGAGAGTCATAGTTTATCCCTTTGAAGACAACCATGCAACTGTCTGGCACAGACAAGCAAATAATGAATTTTCTTGGGAGACAAATCAAAGCGAACCCAGAAGTCTGCTAACACTGACGCATTTCATACCGGCCAAAATGTCCATTGTGTACCTGCTGCTTTTTGCATTTACTCTCAAAAGCTGAAATATCCCCCTTTTTCCAGATGTTCCCCTGTGTTCCTCCTCCTCGACTTGTCTCCGATGAACTGGAGACGTTGGACTCGGCTACTGAAGGAAAAGGAGCCAGAGGCAGCTGCCATTGCATTTCCAGCCCCTGTCTTTGCTAAAAAACAGCAGGCAGGAATAGCCTGAGGTCAGTGTCACCCCCTACAGACAATCAGACACGAGAAGACAAAAACATTGTCATGAGGGCCGTGATTTATTCCTCCCTTAACGGGCTTCCCTTGTTTTCAAGCACTTCCTGTCCCTGGGTTTACTCTTCCTGGCCTGGAAGTTTAGGCCACAGTGGAAGACAGATTTGACCACAATTGGACCAGTTTTTATGAGTTGTACTGGACAAAGTAGAAATATTGTTATTCATTCTTTAGTTACTCATTCTACAGTCCTGGCTTTTACATTTGGTGTTGTAATGCTGGCACCTGTTCCTCAGGGTGTGTGAGCATAGTGGATCAAATACTCATTAATATAACTGATATTCATAAATAACATTTTTGGTTAAATGTTTTTTTTTAAGTTATACATTTTGTAAAATAACAAGAATGGGGTTGCACTTGGGTGCAAATCTTAGGGCTAAATGCTAATGTTATGTTTATGTTTATGTGATGGTTTAATATTGACCATTCTCACTATCTCCAAACTCATTAGCCTACATCCTCTTACCATCCATGAATAACAACTTGAGCTGATAATATCTTTAGTATTAGATAAATACTGCTCAACAGCTTGATTCAGAGTAATTATATCAAAGTTTCATATTCACTTTGACAGTCTCATACCATAATGACTAAATCCTTTTCAATAGAAATAAAGATTTGGGGGATCTCAGATAGTTAAAGCCAATATGCACATGCATGGGCATGTATTGTACACATGAGAAAACAGGATCACTGTACAATTAGGTCAAAACCATTTTTATCTAAGAGGAGCGAGCAGAATCAATAACCTCGGCTTTCTTTGAGAGTCAACAAGTTCAGACACGGGCCAAAACCTCAATGACTGTGAGAGCTGTTTTCTCAAAACCATGGCATCTTATTGATGATGTTATGACAGCGTGAGTGACAGAAAGTCAGCTCAGTGTCTCGGAAGGCAGGGATTATTTATTCAGAAGTAAGGAAGCTCAATGTGGAGGTAAGAGTAGCTTTCCAGGGCTTTAGTATACTGTAAACAGAAAAGCCAGGTTGGCCAGTGGAAGGCAAACACATCACTTCCAGTGTAGTGTAGTACAACATGTTGGCAGAGAAAACCCGTGGCCTCTGCTTGTGTTGTGTTGTGTTGTGTAATGATGCAAAACCACTGGAGTGGTGGAGGGCTTTGATTCAGGCGTTTGCATAGAGAGAGCTGTTTCTGAAACAGAGATTGGTAATAACTGTACAACGTAAAGCTATGGCTACTTAAAAAAATAACTAATTTTATACATTTATCGTCATGTTAAAACTAAAACATGTGAGCACCATCACCCTGGTGTTTCACATCTTAAATAAACTGCCTGGTCTGAATATGTGTGTCTCTCCATGTCAGCCCCTGTGATAAACTTAGTTAGGTTTGGCTCCTGTCCTGTGCATAGATGCATTAGCCATTTAGTGAATAAAAACATACATACAATTAAGAAAATCAATGTTGCACCTAGTTGCAGGCTAAGCTTAGGTATTGCTTATTGATGGACAAAGTGTCAGGTATCTGAAACTGAAATCAAACCTTCGCCCCTAATAGATTTTAGTATAATGACACCTAAAATGAAATGCAGCTTTTTCATTTCACTAACAAGGCAGTAGTGTGTGGATGAGGGTCGTACCAGGAGGGGGCGATGGTTAGAGGCTAAATGCACTAACTCTATTTGAGGGTATTTGGAGAAAGGACATGTTCCTCTATAAATCTGAAGATGTTCTTTACTTTCAAAGTAAGTTTAAAGAGCAGCTGAGACACCCTGAAGCACCGTCTTTAACTTTAACATGCAGTAAAACGGGTGTGGAGCATTAGAGAGACGGGCCAAACTACTGCAAATCAGCAAAGGAATCTCTGTGCGATGCCGGGGGTAGGAACCTCTGAAAACCAAAATAAAAACAAAAGGATAACAATGAAACCTTATCCTTTCAAGGTTTTGAGCTTTGTTTTGTTTGGTTTACAGTCTATTCTGAGTATATGTGGTGCAACACGAACCCTCTGTGGCCATCGAAGTATCTATAGATCAGTGAGGCGGGCTTCAATCAGACTAAACTGTAAACAAGTCTCATTCAGAGAGCATGACTGACCCAGGGCTGCACATCGCAAACCGTCTGATTCATCCTCTTCAAAAGGCCAAGAGCAGACTCCTCAACAGCTGCATGATGAATCCCCAATAAATCCACCACAACCAAAAGCTTTGAATCTCACTGAGGAAGCGAGGATGCAGGTGGCTGGAGTGGCGTTTATTGCATCACATACTTTCCAGACGACCGAAAACAACAAGAAGGACCCTTTTCCCCTCCCATCCTTCCTCCCTCCTTCACTTCTCCTGATTTCAAAGGCGATCAGCGGGGAGGGAGAAAGCACTCGGAAGCAACAGCCTTTTGTTAATGGGTACTTTTGCATGAGGGAGAGACGGTTTTTTTTTGTTTATGGGACAACACAGTGTTGCCATTAAGGCTTTAATCAAAACTGTTTTCTGGAGTTAGCCTTGAGTGACACCCCGTCTTCCCCCGTTTGGTTCCCACTGAAGGAGCAACAGGAGGAGGAAGAAAGGAGCGGGGAAGTGTGGGAATGTCTCTCTACGTCGTCGCCACGGTGGGCAGCTCCTAAACATGGCTTTAAATTAGGGGAAAAGAAAACACAGGCTAAAAAAAGGCAGTCGCCTAACTATACTCCTGCCTGCTAATTTGTCACCACTTGAAAAACGAGGAAAAAATAGCAACAGTTTTAAATCACACTACTTTAAAGTTAGGATATGCCAGCCTGTGTGTGTGTATGGTAGAATACTTAAACATAAGGGAGATTTAGGTCAACTCCATTGCAGTTACACATACATCTAAACCATTGTGGGTGGAATCTATGGAGCTCTGGCTGCATTCATATTAAAGGGAAGCAGAAATGGAGAACACCGAGCGTCTGGTTCTGGCTGGCTGGCTGACTGGCTGACTGACTGGCTGGCTGGGATCGGACCAGTGACAGCTGGGACTTGAAAGCCTTACATCCAAAGCCAGGGCTCACTGCCACTTGCTACATAGCAGCGCAGAGCTAAGCCCATCCCCTCCTGTCCAAGCCGTCACTCTGAAAAGATCCCCGTCCCGAACAAAACATTACGCCGCTGCCAAATGATTCCCTCTAAAACATCTTCTCTTTAAAGTCTTAATCCAAGAGCGGAAGGGGTGCTGGAGAGGAGACAAGATGGCAAGATGGTTTATCTGTCTGCTGCCATGTCTGAGAGGGGAAGGGGTCACAGAGAGGGGAGTTTCTCAGAGACTTTAACTGGTAAGAAATGCATGAAGCACTCAAAGCCCCGTCCGGGTGTACTGTACCTTATCCAGCAGCGGCAGACAGCGGGGTACCCTGTGCTCCAGTTTGACAATGGTGATGAAGTCACTCTCTTGTCGTTCATCTTCACTGGTGTTGCACAGAGACAAAGGGTGATACTGCAACGAGAGGAACAGAGAGAGAGAGACAGAAAAAAAGGGTTATGAGAGGAAAATAGGAAAGTAACAGAAATTTAAAACAACACAGATGTTTCTGGTGGGATCGTTTTTCTGGTGGCGAGATTGAGAGGAACACATTTCTTTTCTTTTTTTTTTCTTTTTTCTTTTTGCCATGCCTGCTGCGCTTGAGCTGTACGTTTGCAGTGTTCAAGTGAGAGAAGCATGAATGACAAGGTAAACAAACAGCTCAACAGCTCCTGCACCTCCTCTATACAGTATCACATGAACTGTTCAGTAATTCTGCCATTGGAAAAATACAAAACAATAAATGATAACGTATAGAAACACATTAGTAAATTAAAACTTTAAAGTGGGTGATATTATTACAGCTCTTTATTTGATTTTATCTATTATTAGGTTTAGATTTTTCCGATTGGGGGGAGATATAGACCTATTTGCAAGTTTTCTGTGCTTCTGAGTGTGCTCTCTCTCTTTCTGGGACACTTGACAAGAGCTTCAGCCATCACTACATTTACAAGACAAGAGGTTATGATGGTCAGTTCAGAAGGGAAGGGTGTGACAGAGACAAGAGGTAACTATGCAGTAACCTCTGAAACATGAAATCTGGTTCCAACAGTGTCATGTTAGATGTTAACTCTTGTTAAAATGTCCAGTTTTACAGTAGAAATACACATCTTTACAGCCTGGTACCAATGCTATTCATTAAAACAGTAATTGGGGAATTAATTTTAAATAAGCTTAAAGTCATGCACAGCGGACGGTGTGGCCATTTTGAGTGACAAGGTGGTAAATGTATGCTCCCAACAAATCAATAAGCACCAAAGTCTCACACAATCTCTACACACGCCCCATAGTTGCCCATTTTTGGATTAGCTGAGAATGTGGCGGAGTCAGGGACTGCATGCCAAGATGGCGACGGAGCAGCAGCCCACTCTGAGCTTCATTACTCCCCTTAAAAAACTAATGAGATATATCACATCCATTTTCATAATGCAATTTGTATATTTGGGGATGGCTTCTCACCACTAGAGACTCTTGGGAAGTGATGGCTCAAGTATATACAGCTGTTTATGCAAATACAATAGCTAAACTTTTAAAGGAGGAAAGTTATTTTTGATAAAATGTTTGTAGAAAAGATGAAAGGCATTTGTCCTCTGATGGAGGGAGGTGGAGGTGCGTTAAAAGAATACAAACCAGTGAGTCATAAGAGGCAGACAATGACCTTTATCTCTTGTATCCATAAATACCAAAACCACCTCATGAAACCTACTACAGTATGTGACCTTGAAATATCAAAGATTGAACCCAAAGGACCAAGAATTAAAATGACCATGTTCAAGACAACCTTTCAAACGACAGTCTAGACAGAGAATCCAGAGTTGGTTTTCACACCGTTCGAGAACAACGGTCGACTTGAATAAAGCTTTTATGTGTTAAATTAAGGCGTTTCCTTCCCAGTTAAAATCAAGAGGAAAAACTTTGGCACCCTACAAAATCAATTACATGGATGGCAATGTTCACTCCCACTCAAAGCCTTGAGGATTGAAAGAATGAGAGATAGTCTTTGTTGGAACATTTGATCCCCTCTGAAAGGGAGGAAATTCGTAGCTGCTGAAAGGCTGCATTTAAAAGCTCAAGGGATAGCAGCAGCAGTGTTTCCAAGTTACAGACAAGCTGTCACGGGTACGAGGGGTTGCACGACAGTCATGGAGGGAGCACACCACTCCTAAAACACCCCCTCCTCCTCCCTGTGCATCATCGATTTCCTCACATACAGTAACATCAGAGAGAGCAGAGCACCCACCACCATGATGCTCCTACAGTAAATCAGTCCCTTGTTACAGCTCGGAGAGATTACCCTGCAGCACCCAGTCTCTCCGCTCACCCACACGCCAGTGCAGCGGTCCCACCCTGCCCCGCCATGCCCTGCCCAGTACGGGCCCGTCCTGGTCTGGTTCTGCCCCGGTGGGCCTCTTCATGTGGCTGTGGGCTGAGTTCATGGGGCTCCCCCTCATCTCACCCAGCGGAAATCCCTAAATTAAAAAGACCCAAGGGTGACATCAACAGCTGGCACCCCGGTCCTGGAGAATTGACGTAATGCGCTGCAAAGGGCTGGTGCATGTCTGTCAGACGGAGGGAGGAGAGGAGAGGAGAGAGAAGACTCAGGGGGGGGGAGCGTGGAAGGACAGCAAGATAAAAGAAAATGAGAGATGAGAGATGAGGTGTTCGGTCAGAGTGAAGCACCTTGTGAAGAACGACTGTGTGATGCAGGCGAATCACAAACCACAGGAGGCCTAATAAATACGGCGAGTATAAACAACACTATAGATGATGAATCTCACTGGGAAACCAGAGACTTTTTGCAAAAATCAAAGAAATGTATTTTTAAAAAGACTTTAAAATGGTGTGATGCTGATCTGGAGTGAATTTATTGTCATAATAACCTTTAAACTCACACACTCGGACTGCACAGTACAACCCCAAAGTCATGTGTTAGGATGCTGTTGGAAAACTACAACAAATAAGCAACAAATGACCGAAATGTCCAGTATGTGTATTTCAGTTGTAGGAACAATTTTCAAATACACACTTTTACACTTTTTACTAAACGTCAGCTTTGAATCCACCAAAATCAATACAGCTGGAACATGATATAAGTTGTCAATAGATGTATAGGAGAGTTCATGATTGAAAAAAGTGTAATGAAGACAGGGTGAGGTTAACATATAGGTGCTAAAACGCCATGGAAACAAATCCAAACGCCCTCTCTCTAGATAAAGGTGAAGATGCCCTGAATAATGTTTTTTAGTCTCATAGTGTCTTCTCAGCGACGGCCCCTGTTCAGGAGGGAGGGCAGCAAGACAGCATGAACCCCTGGCCTGGCTGCATGCTGCTCTGCCAGCTGCCTCTACCAGTCTGCATTTACTAGGCCCAAATTAAAGGCCTACACTTGAACTTGGCCCTTAACAAAGAAAAAGAAAGAAAAAAAATCCTTTAATGACACTATTTCACTGATGCCATGACCTCTGCTCTTTTTTGCTATCGGTTTGTGGGAAATTCAGGGAGAGAGCTACATTTACTCCGAAAAATCAGGCTACTACTTTGAAATCGCAATGCTTATTTGAGTCTCGAGGCTGACTTGATTGTGTTTGAATCTCGCCTGTGATATTAAAACATGTTGATGCACGGGTCTGTGCAATCATATCTAATAAAGCAGATAATAATCCCAAAGCCGAGCCAAAGAAGCTTGGGGGGGGGAGCGGCTGCTTTTAGTTTCTCCTCTGGGTTCCTGAGGCTCTGAGGGCAACCACCTCCATGGTCACAGCGTCTATGTTTTGCATCGCTGACAAGACTAAGCATTATCTTCTATTTTAGATATGCCCACACCACTTACATTCAGATGGCTGTGAACACTCTCCATGTGCCACCATTGGTGCCATCTACCACTTAGGAACACGCTGCCGCTGGACTATAAATGGCAACTAGGACAGACAGAAACGTCTTCATTTGGTTTTTGTATGGCCCTGAGAAAAAGGGGCCTGGGAAACCAAATCACTGAGTCTCCATTTCACAGGGACTAGAAACCACAGGGCACGCAAACAGTTCCCCACAGACTGTTAACAATGCTCACTCCTCCGTTCCGCCTCCTCCTTCTCATCTGTCTAGATCTGTTGCAAAACTGACGAGGACATGTCCCTCGGTTTCTTTGTAGCCACGATTAAAGGCATTCCTTTCCAGCTCAATCAAAGACTACCCCAAAAATATTCCGAGGCAAGAATCTAACAGCCTCAAAAACAAATACATGGACAGAAAAAGGGGAAAATAAATAGTAGCTGCGGTGAGAAGTCAATAATATTTTTTTTCCCTGTGTAGCCCTGCAGATCTTCTTTTTTCATCTGCCAATAATCAGCAAGAGAGTTTTCTAGTTCATCTGCTGCCAGCAGGGAACCAGGCCCAGGCAGTTATGTCAGTGTCTGTTAGAGGGGGAAGCAAAAGGAGCTTGCACCTCTCATCAAGCTCCCACCACTCCACTCCGCTCCGCTGCAGCCGCTCAGGTCAGGAGGCTTCTGTTCTGAAGAGCTATTGGCTGAAGCGTTAACATGCAACATTATCAAAAAACGGAGCAGACTGGTTTAGTAGGAGATGAAAGGAATACGTACAGTCTGCGATTATTCTATCACACGTTGTAAATCAAGACTGAAAGTGACGACGAGGGCAAAAGGCTTTTTTAATGGAGCTCTGCCCGAGGCCTGGAAAGTCTGCCAGGTTAGTGCGTATCAGGGAGGAACTGAATCAACTCCACGACGTGCAGGCTCACACACACACACACACACACGCAAAAACATATACACTATATATGTTGATTCCCAGATCCAGACTCTTAAATCTTATAAAATATGTTTGTCTCTCACAATCTCTAGCAACGCCAAGCACCTGTTCAGAGCACGCACACACACACATGATCGTGGTACATCTGCCAAACTTCACCATATTTTTAGATAATTGCTCCAAGTGAAAAGTGTGGAAAGTGTTTTTTTATTTACATAATAAATCAACACTTCCTGACTCCTCATATAATATAATATGAAGTCATCATTGCAAAATAATTATCTGTTTTGATTCTCACACACACACACACACTGCAGGTTTGGGGAGTCATTTGGCCTCATACCACAACAGTAGTTTTGTCTATCTCAGTCTCCCGCCTCTGAAACTATAAATCAAAGCTTTTTTTTCCTTCTTTTTTTTTTCCTTATTCATTTTGGCAAAAGTTTCTACAAGGGCAAATTTTTTTTTTTATAGGCACAGGAAAAGCGGTTGCCAAAAGGAGCAACAAGACCGCAAGTAATAGTTGAAAGAGATTGGTATCTGGTTGCCCGGGTTACTGGGCAACACTCAGTGAAGATCCCTGCACAGATTTGTATGTAATTGTTACGGGATGATGGAGCCCGAGGTGACAGGGCGGGTTGATATACTGACCCTTTGCACACATCAGGCAGTGAGTGTGTCCAAACAGCAACAGTGCTTGATGGGTTTGAGTAAGAATGTGGGTTCATGAGTGAGAGCACAGCTACGTATTGTTGCCCCAGGCGCTTGAGCATGTGCTTGCATGTGGACATAGTGTGTATGTGTGTGCATGAGCACGCGCTCACTGGAGCAGAAAGTCCCTCCGTGGTCCCGCACAGCATCCGAGTGTGTCTCTAAAAAATCTCGGTGGTGACTTCAGAGGGGGGGTGGGGGTGGGTGGGGGTGGCTGAAAGGCTTCTCTCAAATATCACATCCGTCCTTGGACCGATATTCAAGCGACGCTGGCTTCCACACACACGCTGCGGTCCGGCTCTCGGTGCCACAGATGACACAGATACACACTCCTCATACCACACTCCTCCATCTAACAGTCTTGTATCTCATGACCCTCTACACTAAGTAGATTTACATGAAAGGCTGCTATAGTGATGCCGGATCGCCTGCGCGGTGCCAGGGGAGCGGAGCAGAGGGTCTTTCTCTGTCGGAGCATCTGGAAAAGTGGGCTCAGAGGCCCTCGCCTTCTTCTTCTCCTCCTTCTCCTTCTTCTTTGCAAATGCAAACGAACAGGACGCATTACTGCTTTTGGTCCTGTCAAAACAAAAGGCGTGTCATCTTTCCTCTTTGCTTTATTGACAGTGTCAGCCCCATATCCAGTAACGGTTACCACAGAGAATGACTTGGGGGAAACGTGATCCCATAATGAGGCCCAAATAATTACCAGCAGCCCCAAATTTGCCCGGGCGCTTTCTTTAAGTAGGAGCGCTTCCCCCCCAAACTCCAGGCGGAGTCGGTCTGTCTCTCTGTTCTATAAAAGGGGATTAGACGGAAGAAAAAAAAAAGAACCTGAAGAGGAGTTGAGTCTTAAAGAGAGGGAGATGAGGAGTGAGCTGAGTGCTTGGAATACCAAATGAGAAAATAAATGTCACATCTTCTTTCTAATGCTATATATTCCTGCAGACAGCAGCTCACACTTACTCAAATCCATCCTATCCTCATTTTTCTTTGCCCTCCTAACGGGCCACTTCCTTTTTTTTTTTGAAGAAGGTTTAAGATTTCATCATAACATACAGCACCACAGTTTAACTGGGATGAACTTTAGAGACAAAGACACAACTGAGCTGGAAACAGTCACACCTGTAGTTTTTGGGTCAGTGCCAGAACTGGATTTTAGAGGTCATGCTTCACATTTACAGTATCAAATGAAGGCTGTCCATGTGTTATATCCCTCTATTTCTTGCAAATTTCATTGCTGCAAAAGTTTACTGACGTATCAAGTGTTAAGAGTCACTCATCATATAAAATGCACTACACTGTAGCTGCAGTGGTATTACCATGGAAACAGTTAAAAGATGGAGCCTTGTGCGCTTTGCCCGTTCCCGGCACAGGTTCTGCGGTCTTACTAACACAAACGCACACGCTTATGCATACACACACACACCTAAACATACACACAATCAACAACTCGGGCCACTCCATCAGCCTCAGGCCAGCGCTGCTACGCTATACATTTCAAAGCCCTGAGTTAAACATAAACACAGCACTTCCCTGTCATAACAAGTCAGTGGTTTGGTAACCCAGCAGTTTGTTAGTATTGCAGTGATCCCTCTTCCCTGTAGACACGGGGGCCACATCCACACGTCCTCCAGGCTTCCTCCGGCCCGTCCCTGGCCTGCAGGACGACTCGCACACTCTCTCAAGTTCCACAACATCAGTCAGAGAGAAAAACCCACACTTTTCTGCACGTCAATCACTTAAGGGTTGGGGAACTTTTAGGCTCTGCGACATGGAAAGAGATTAGCCAGGGAGCGACGAGGAAGGGTGTTCACAGAAAGGAAAGACACGACAGAAGAAGGAGCGACACAGAGAAAGAAACAGGGAAAAATGGAAATGTGAGGTGAAGAATCAGAGGGGACAAGCTGTGTGCCTTGAGCTTATATGGGAGAATGTGATTGACTTTGATCTTTTGGCATTTTATACTGCATTTACAGTTTTTAGTATCACTTTATATTAGTAATTCAATACTCAACGAATCCAAGCATTAGCCAAAAGTTGTTCTTCATGTAAATTGGTAAAAATTTGCAAATTGTTTTTGACCTTTGTCACCTCCTCAGGGTAATATGAGCTAATCAGATGGATTGGATCAACCTGAGGGTGGCGCTACAGGAGCAGCAGGACATCTGAGCAAAATCCATCCCATACAGTATACCTGCTGCAACATTTCAGTCCAGACCGAAACTGGTGGACGGGACAAGCTGTCGTCAGATTCACGCTGCTACCACAGTGAAAACATGTGCGCTGGCCCAGTGAGCTAGGCATATTTAAACATATGTAAACTGATGATGTAGCTGTTCAGAATAAAACTACTGTCTGACACGGGAAAGTCACACACAGAGTTTCACTGTGGTTTCCTTTTAACGAGAGACAGGTGCTTTTCTTTTTACACGCTTGCACGTAAAATAAAAAACTGTAGGCTGCTGGGGGTGTCTGTAACGCCCCTCTTTATTTGGGAATCCAATCCCATGTCCCCCCCCTAACATGTCTCCTTTTGTGTCCTTTGTAGTTCTTAAAACGAGGGGTCAGGCAGGCCGTATTATGACACATGAGAGGGAGCCATGTTGCTCTTTCCCTTCTTCCTCCTGCTGCTTCAGCTTTCCAACTGTTGACTGGAAGTCGATTCATAAAGCTGCACAAACCAAAACACAGCTCATGGCCTGAACATGAATGCCACCATACATACAGTACAGTCAGTGACATATCCAGCCGGTGAGCTCATGACGCCCCCGTGTTGAGAACAGCACCGGTCTGAAACCTCTTGATGTGCACAGCTGCCGTTTAAAATCAATAAAGGAGTGAGGAGCAAACACGGAGATGTGTTCAAAGTGCAAAGTGAACTGTTTTTTAATTGAGTTATTAATAATAGGCTCGTGATATAAACATTGTGTAAAGACTTTGATTATGTTTGATGTATAAACTCTGGCATGTGGCTCTGTGTAATAGATCATAGATTAGATTGTTTCTCATCTTGTCTACAAGCTGGCAGCGGGTGTGGTTCACCTGTTGGCTGCTGAAGCTCAATTTAAAAGAAATAACTCCACACGTCTGCAGAGGAATGTAAAGCTCTGTTATTGAATCGGGGCTTGCGTTTGCACCATAAATCATTCTCCTGAAATGCCCTCTGAGGCATCCCCATCCGCACAGAACAAATGACAGACCAAAATGACTTAATCCGTCAACTTCCTCCGTCCTCACCCTTGATTCTTTTAACATCTGTCCCCAAAAAGCATGTGTACTTGCTTTTACACTGCGAAGGATTGCCATACAGTACTAACGAGTCATGGAGTTGCATGTTCAGCCTTAAATCTCGTTTTCCTGGAAAGAGGATCTCCCCCGCCATAAAATAAATCAGATTGCTTAACTCGTCTTTTAGAAAATAAACACCCAGCGTCTACCATAAATTTTATGATATAGAGGAATGGAGGGTATTTGAGTTCAAAACTAGATGAAAACACTCGTTCAGGTGGGTGTTTCTGCTACACGGTTGTACCTCCTACCGTTATACTTTAATGTAAGATGTCTAATTTAATGCTGAGGAGGATTTCACGGAAAGAACACATTTCTCAACTATCCCACAGGGAATCCCATAATCACCTATGGCCAATGTCAGAGAGACGCAGCCATAAAGGCAAAGGGGGAGTAAACACAACAGCTAAATTAAGGGCTTTTCTGTGTTATTTTTACTCTTTGTTGCTTATGTGACCATTTTCTACCCAGGCAAACACACGCATACACACACACACACACACTGCATCCTTAGCAACCTCACCAGTAAATATTCCCCAAAACATCAGCAGAGGCAACTCGTCTGATGTGGCCGCTGACTGCTTGCAACACACCTTGTAACTGGCAGCATAATTGTTTTCTTTGCCGTTCGCTGTATTTCGATTTGGCCCTGAGACATGCAGGCATCAAAGCAGCCTGTCAGGATTCGCTCTCAGAAGCTTCTCAACACAATTAAACCTGCCCACATGTTTCTGTGTGTGTGACATCACCGAGATGCGGGCTGATATTTGTGTGACTATATCCGAGTCTTTCAACGGTGTTAGGGTGCTACAGTGTCTTTCCTTTCGTTCCTTTTCCCCCTTGCTGGTGGGGGTCTGCAGGCTCTGACCCCAGCTGGGTCCCTTCTTGTTTTAATGGCCAAATGGAGCATACAGTTGTGTGTACAGAAGTATGTATGTAGCCTACTATATGGGGAGGGGGGGGGGGGGGCAGTGGGGGTAAACGTCGGTGGGCACGGAGCCAGGAGCACGGAGCTCCTTGTGGAATGCCATGGAAAAATGAGACAGAGGAATGCAGACTCCACTGAGCAGTGTAAACAGGCCGGGCTGGGAGAATGCTGCCATGCCACTTTGAAGTCCCTTCATCTCCCGATCACACACACACACACACACACACACACACATGCACACTCATGCATGCACGCACTTGGCTGCTCTGTTTTGTCATTTAAAAAAAAGAAGAAAAAAAAAAGATTTTAAATAGTGAACAGTGAGTTCTGCCTTGTCGGGGTGACGACATCAACACGACCTCAAAACACAGCATGTACAGTATGTGTGCATTTTCAGTCCTGCACACACACACACTATTTATTACTCAAACACAGATGCACTCACTTCAACACATGAGCACACACACATGCCATTAAGCACGTCCCCCCCCACACACACACACACATACACACACTCAAAAAACATATACAGGAGCTCACACCTGCTCTCCCTCTGCAAGCACGACACTTCAAGGCTTCCGGCCCGGCTCTGCTGACAACAGTGAATTTTTATGAGGCGAGTCCTCCCCATGCAGCTCCTCCAACTCCCTGCCTCCCTTCCTTTTTCTGTCCCATCCACCCCTCCGTCGTCCTACTTCAATATGGTTCTTTCAACATCTTTGTTGAGTGTGCGGCAGTGATATCAGGCTAAGAATGCCTCCAGTGTAGACAGTAGACACACAGGCACCGGAGCCTCTACCTCAGCGTCTGAGCCAGCCGGCTGAGGAATCCACTCAAGTGGGCAGGTAAACAGTGCTGCCCTCTGGAACGCCACTCTCTCTAACTACCAGCGAGCGTGTGTGTGTGTGTGTGTGTGTGTGTGTGTGTGTGTGTGTGTGTGTGTGTGTGTGTGTGTGCGTGCGTGCGTGCGTGAGTACGAAGGTGAGACTGTGGACGTGAACAAGCTCTGTGACCAAACTACTGCCTATTAGTGGTGTGTGATACCGTACAACCTTGAGGGTTCACAATGAACCGGAGTCCTGGTTCAGTAGATATCAGTGTAGTAAGTGAAGTTGCAACGCACATTTGCAGACTGGGATATAGAACGCTGTTGATTTCTTGATTGTTTGGGTCCCCTATTTATAAGCTTTCTGCTTCTTTGGGGTTCCCTTTCATGTACATCTGGCTTAACTGCTCATCTGAAAGACATTTTTCAAAAATAAATAAAATATCTGAATCTGAAGAGAAACACCCGATATTCCCATTATAGTTTTTGTATGGAGATGTAATACGAACCAAAACAAAAGACTATTATCAGCATTAGTCCGACTCAATTATTATTATTATTATTAGTTCACATTATTTACCAAACAGAAGGAGACAGGTGATGAAACATGTTCTTGGACTTCATATATCCTCAAGGGAGATCGGAAATTTAGTTAAATACATTTAAACTACAGATAATCTTTAAACTAAAACTAAATGTGAATATTTGTTTTTAAGCCTTATTATTCCAGGTGTAGCTTTGCTGAGAGAAAAGTGATTATGAGTGAATGAGTTATTATTTTTTATTATTACCACACATATGTATATTCACACTTCTAGGACCAGGTGGAGGTTAGTGGCCTTTACTCTTGCTTGCATCACGGAGCAATAGCTTGCTATAAAACTGTCCTGTCCGTCAGGCTGTGGATGTTAATGGTCTTACGTTTGTAGAAAATAAAGACATTTTCATGACATTCGTCATCATTATTACTGTCTTAACCACTGCTGTGCTGATCAAGAATTGCATACTGATGAGCCAAGCAACTGAATGCTTTTACAAATTTATATTAATGTGATATTGAATTATGTATTCGCTCTGTGCTTCTCATTTTCATTTGTCCATGAATGTGTCTGTGGCTGAACAGGCCCGACTCGACTCACTGATGAACCTCGTTCAGCAACAGCCACAGACCGGCTGCCAATTTATTGGCAAACTTTCTTTTCCATTTTCCTCTATGTCGTTCTCGTGTCAACCTGCACACTATAATTAAACTGCATTAGACTCTAAAGACTGCTATTATTTAGTGTGCTCAACCAAAACAAGCAATAAACCAAACAGAACATCCTGTGCTGTGTGGTTTGGGATAATGTCACTACATGTACACTAACACCCTGGCTCCATGCAAATCTAAGGCAGTCAGACACAGTATATGGTAAATATTAGGCCGTCTGTCACTTTTACAAACAGTCACGTTCAACTGAATTTAAACCGGCACAGAATGAGTTCAAACACATCTGAATGCACGGCCTTGCTTGTTAGTGTTATCCGCCATTTTTATGTAACTGTTTGGGTCACCGATCGATTTATGGTACGTGCAGTTATAGCTCACGCTGCA
Source organism: Trachurus trachurus (assembly GCF_905171665.1). Lineage (NCBI taxonomy): Eukaryota > Metazoa > Chordata > Actinopteri > Carangiformes > Carangidae > Trachurus > Trachurus trachurus. The sequence continues at coordinate 10,329,222 of NC_139903.1, read as the reverse complement.
AAAATGCAGTGCAAGCTTCTTCAAATTATTAGTTTTATCACTCGTTTTCTGTTAATACTTTCTTTTTCACATTCAAATGATTGGTTGAATTTTTCATAAAAAGCGACAGCTCCTTGTAAACACAAAAAGTGCTTATCTTCAGTGACGGCTCCGCACTCAAAAAACCGCCGCCGCCGCTGCGCAACTCTCAGCACATCCATATACACAGTCATAAAATTCTCCAAAGTGTATATACACATAAATCACCTGTCCTACTTGGAAACAGTATGTAAACAGTACACACGCAGACACTAACAAAGCAAAGTTGAGCCGTGGCTGCTGCTGTCTGCTTGTCTGCCGTTGGCGGGCTTTCGTTTTCACAGAGCTGTGCCACCTCAGTAGGAAAAGTCTCGAGCGTCTTTGAACATGGGCGCACAGTCCTGCGGCCGGTGGGTGAACTTCAACGAGCGTTCACCTACTGTACTGTCGTCCTGTCTGGGCGCCAGTGGAAAATAAACTATTTAGATAGAGCGACATCTAAAATATCCTGCAAACACATCCTCGAGGGAACAAAATGGCTTTTGCGCAAATGACATTTATTTAGACATCACTCCTCATTAAAATATATTTGGCGCATAATTACAGAAGGGGAAGCGTATGTTGAGTGTATTGAGCCAGACTCAATCTGCCGCAGACAACAAAACACAAGGCGTCCTTCTACCACAGCAGCAACATTATGGTGCAGTACTTCCTACTTTAAAGAGCAGCCTTCCGCTCTCCCTCTGTACTCTGTGGGATGAAAGGTGGGAGAGCCCGGAACAGAGTGTGGCCTGTCATCACCGCTGCGCTGTCATATCATAGGGAAGCTTTTAAATTGGTACTTCTGCTGCCTGGCAGGGAAGGTCTGCTGGTGTTTTCTGGTATAGCTGCTGCTGCTATAGATGAATCTCTTCAGCAGGAACCGTTCTGTCTTGTGATTGAGGGGCCAGCAGCCGCACCACAAGAAGGCAGCTGAGCGCTCCACTACTGAGAGAGACCTTGGTCAGGAGGCTAAGGTACATAAAACCCCAGCAGCAGTTCATCTACCTCAGCCGTGCCTTTTACTCTCCTCCTCTTTATCCTGGAAGCTCTGGGGGCCTGCAGACAAAACATTCCTGTTTTTCTGCAGATTCTTGGCAGCTGCGGAGAAGAGAAGGCCTTGCACATTTTTTTTTTTTTTTTTCATTTTACTATCATTGGCTGGAATTCATCGTAAACAGAGATTCGTGTTGTGTCCTCTGTTAGAAAATAGAAGGTATGTCCGTCACAGAAAGTGTGCCTTCCTTACTTTGCTACTGTCTCTCCGCCTCTGGCAAATGACTAAACCAGTCTGGGGTCAGATCCAGGGAGCTCCTTAAGTCATTTCCTGCTGGAATATTTAGTTCAGACTTATTTCACGGGGTCACTCTCTTCACTCCTGAGTCCTTTCTTCTGGGTCCCATCAAAACATTATCTTTTCTGTCCCTGCCTTGTCTTTGTGAGATTTATCACTGGCACTTCCTTGAATTGTAAACACCAGCAGGCTTTATTCATAATTCACGGACGCTGCAGACAGAGTGCAGCTACCAAAGTTGCATAGTCACAGAGTATAAAGTATTTACTGATACACACATTTTTGCATTGTGGTTCCTCTCTGTCACTTGATTCCAGCGAGGCGAAAATGTTTAGCCAGGAGGCTGTCATTCAACCTTTACTTTGGTAAGTAAGACACCACTCCCTCTGGCCTGCTGCTCCCTATCTACTGTTGTTTGGATTTATCTGGAAACTATGATGAATAAAAGAACATTAAAACAAATATAGATAAGATGGTTGTTGACAGAAAATGAATCGGAAACTATTTGATAACTATTTAACTGTCGTTCTACTTAGTTTCTTTCTTTGTTTTAATGTTTTGAGTTGAGTTTACTCTGAATGAGCAAGATATAATCGTTGCTTTTATGAAACAGATTATTTTTCATAACAACAGTGAACTGTAACCAAGAAAATAATCCGCAGATAAATCAACAATGAAAATCATAGGTTGCAGCCAAGGAGTGCAGAATTTCACTTTGGAGGCAGGAACGAAAACACTTGGCACTCAAGCCAAATCCAAATTACAGCTCCCATAATGAAAAATATCTTCTGTATTGTTCCTTTGAGCCCCTCTGTAATTGTTTACCTCAACTCTATTAAATGTCAAGTAGAGCGGGAGTGGGAGGGCTGCAGGTGAAGTGGCTCAGATTTTGGCAGATATACAGTATCTCATTAGCCTATAATAGTTTATCCAGTCCACTTTAAGTGATGTTTTATTCATTTAATAAGTCCTTATCAACGTGTAGTCTAATCAAATTGTACAAATTGTCAGTCATATATTCATACACTGAGTTATTTTCTGGTTGAGTCATGGTAGAACAAAAACTTGTCATGCACATTATTTATTCAGATATCAGATGTTTAAAGCAGAAGTAAGCGATCCGGTCGTTTTGGCTAATGCTGCGTTCCAGGCAGGCTTTTGAAACCGTAAAGTACAGCTTCAAGTCACAACTTACGACTTTGTAGCGTTCCAGGCAACCCACTCGTGTTTTTCCGACCTGTTTTACCGGTGAAAGTCACTATAACGGCCACTCGTAACTTCCGACCCGTGAACTCGTACCAGATCGAACTGGTACGACTTCACAGGTCAGAAAAACACGAGTTACGGGTTGCCTTGAACGCACCATAACAGTCCTCGTCCCTACGTCACCACATTCACGGCGTCCCTTGGCTGCACACACAGCCCTGCATGCCGTTCTCTCTCCTCATTGGATAAAAACTGTAGGATACGAGAAATGTTTTCTCCTCGGCTCAGAGCAGAGCAGAGGGACTGACAGACCCGTGTTTCAGTCCAAACACTCTATGTAAGTGATTGCTGTCGGAAGATATAACTATTTAAGACTTATATTAACACAAATATATCACTTACTTCTGCTTTAAGTCAAACTCCACCCGTACTTTCATTTTGTTGTATCATAGTATTCAGTCAAGTAAATATAATGAGTTGGTGGTTAATTATCCAAAACTTCAATAATAACATGTTTTTTTTTTTTTATCAACACATTGAGGTGTGTTGTCAGAATATGGAAGAAGAAGTATTGAATCATTTTGTCCTGTATCTTTTTTCAATGGCATTCCTCAGTAGCACAAAGGAATTCAGATTTCCATGGAGGCATTCTGCGGTTAGCGCCTATGGGTAAGTCCGCGGGTCTACGACAACCAACAGGACCTTAGTGACACACGGTCCATTCACCGAGACAGATCAACTCATCTTCACAATACAGACCTGGCTGTCCCCCCGGCAACCTGATCCAGTCTCCTCCTAGAGTCACTCAGCAGCCTCACATTAGACCTTTACACTTCCTCTGCTGGGTCTCCTTCCTCTGGCCCTCAGGGTGTGACAACCATGGGTATCCATGAGTCCTGTGACGGTGTGTTTGAGTGTATATGTGTGTGTTTGTGTGTGTGTGTGTGTGCACCGAACACAAAAGAGAGTGACCTCATGTGACATGAAAGGAGACTCGAGAATCCTGTCTCAACTGGAGTCAACTGGAGGGTCCACAATGCTCACACTCCTGCAGTTGCCTGTAAACTGCCACCTGAGCCAAGTTCATCCACTGAACCGCCAACGGCACAAAGACAGAGAGAGAGAGATTGAAAAAAAAAAAATCCGGTTTGCTTTTTTTTAATCCCAAATTCTGTCCGCTTACTAGTTTAGTGGTAATTGAAGAGTAACTGAGAAGACATGATGTTCTCCTAAGCAGCGGGCACAGGTGACAACAACAATGTGGCAATAACTTTTCCTGCAGCGGTGGGTAGGTCTGGGGGACGGTTTGTGGCATTTACTGCCATATGAGGAGGAGGGACTCGGAGCAAAGTGGAACCAGAATTTCCTGATCCATTTTTGTGTTGGAACCTTTGTAGACAAGCCAACACATCTTCTCGGTCGAGTGCACACACACCTGCACCCGGCGGAAAGGAGGAGGAGGAGGAGGAGAAGAGGAGGGAGACAGAGACAGAGAGAGAAAATAAAAAAGCAGTGGAACTCAAACTGTAGACCACAGTAAATAACCGCATAAAATTAAACTCCTGGCAGGGAAATGATAAAGACTGAGGGGGAAGCACAGCGTTCCCTCACATATGTCCATTCAAGCTGTGCTGCTATGTGGGTGGGCTGCAAATCAGTACCAGCTTTTTACAGGCCTGTCCCTTAGAGGAGGCAGCGCTGTGTGGCAAAGGCCAGCTGCCACTCTCCCAGGCTGCACTCCAACTTGCTCCTGGTTTTAACCACATGACAGCCAAACCAACGGCAACCATGACCCTTCAGATTACTCGCCCCCGAACCCCCCACCCCCTCCCGCTTGTCACGTCCTTCCCATTCCCATTCACACCTGCAGGATAATGGTTAAATAACAGGGCTGTGGATTGGAGGGGTGGGGGCACCGGCATTAAGCTCTTTAATTAAACAGCTCAAAACAACCTCCTATGGGTGTTTCACTAATGCTAATGTTCATCTGCTTCGTTTCCCTTCACTTTGGTTTGTCAAAATATATAGAAAGATACCAAAAAAAACTACATAAACAAAAAAAATGTAAACATATAAATCATAAAATAAAAACAAAAATGTTTCAGGGAGTTTCTAATGCGAAATTTAATATAAAATCACTTCAATCATCAGTTATTTTATTGTAAAATGTTTCATCATGCAAGTTCACACTTCCTATTAAAGTCATCAGACAGAATACGAGGTAAATCTCCAGACTCTTGTGTAAAAATGTCCATCTTTTAAGCAAAATAAAACTTTACTTTTGGCCTCTACAGCTAATTTTCTCCCCCATGACAACTATGCAGGGGTTAATTTTTTATACAACTAAGCCCATTTAATTTCTATTAAGACTTAAAGTTCTCCAGAAATGTGGGTGTGCCACTGTGAATGACAGGTGGGTAAGTGTTTGCTTGCCACAAACTGGTATTCTCTGATATCTTGGCTCCACACATGCGTCACTTCTTCACCCATTTTTTTCCACTAGCCAACAGTGGAGCAGCCCCGGTCCGGTCCGGGGGCATCAAAGCTGCCCCATCTTAATATAGTCATAATGTTCATAATACAGGTTTTACTAAACACATAAAAGCACATAAAGCACTCTTGCTTTTCTTAACATAATTCCTCGAATGTGACAAAAGGTCTCATACTCGCTCTTTGAACGCACTAATTCAATGTTTGTTTTCTGCCCTACCGTCTATTTAGTTTAATTGACTCCATCTGCCTTCATGACGGTGTGACTCATGGGATTCAAGTCGCTCAGTAATTGCAGAGGCATTAAATCTAATACTCATGAAGCGTTTGGTAAGCTGTAGGTGTGTCACCTTATGCATTTCAGTATTCAGACCAGTCCCTTCGCCTAGAATGAACTGCAAATCCATATCGGCAGACATGCGTGATTCAGGCAGATTTTTGAGTCAACCTGTCACCCTGCCAGCTTATTACCACTGTGAGCCTGCTGTGAGTCATCCCGATAGCACGGCCTGTTCAAGCTAAGCTCAGGCTGAATTACTATGAACTTAAGTGGTTATCTCTGCGCTCTCTGTGATTGTTGGCACACAAACACACTTTGCACCAATGTGCCAGCTAAACAGGTTAACAAAACAGTGAAATATCATTAGTTCTGCTGTCCTACTTCAGAGCCTTCATTAACAATACCAAACGTATGTTCTGCTAATTTATTTGTTTGATGTTGATTATTTAAAATGCTGAGAGCTTTGACAAAACAAGCCTTCAGTAGGTTTTCCTTCTTCATTTCTGTGTATATTAAAGCAAATTTTTTTTAGAAATATCATCCAGACACTAAAGACGGTGGTTGGAAAATAAAATGGTCAAGGGGTTTGTTGACAAAGACCAGAACTATTCTCATGTTGTGTTACTCAGTGCTGCCTAGCCCTGGGGTGTCTTTCATGTGACGGATGTTTTATTGGGAGTTCTTAATTCCTTAAAGTGGGACACTCGAGAGTGACTCGGCACCAATTTGCTTCGCTGGAGGGAGGTCTTAACCCGGCCTTTGTTCCCTCTCATTTCAGAGTAGTCGTTTATTAATTCATTATTATTTAAATGGATTTTTTTTTTGTGAAAACCTTATAGGACTCACATCAGTCGAACCGTCGAGACCTCCCACCAGGAAAAGATTTATCACCACCTCCCCCTTGATGAAAGACTTCACAATAAAACCCCAGCTGCTCGAACTGAATACGGGAGCTCGTCATTTATTTTGATTATTAAAGAAACAACTTTCATGACTCTTTCAAGTAGCAAAGAATTCACATGTAAAGTGAGGTGGCTGGGAAAATCTTTCAAGAAACTTCTCCGGGGGCTGGAATCAAGTGCAGCTATAGATGATACTTCCACTTTCTGTGGGGGCGAATGATGCTGGGCATAAAACACGTGTGTGCTTCACATTGTTTTACTAATCCCAGTGGGAATGAATGAGTGGCAATGAAAAGAAACAAAAGGAAAACCACAGTTGGCTGATGAATGAGATACTTTCAAGCAGTAGAGGAGTTGTTGTAATGTAATATATACTAGACAGAGTTGACTTAAAATACACTGTATGTATGTGGCTGGTGTGTAAGATAAAGGATCATCCATGAGTCCGTCAGACAAACATCTGTGTCTCCACTAGTGCAGCAGCTTCCGAGCCCCCTCTCCCGCTATTGGTGGTTTACTTTAGACATTCCTCCGACATGCACACGTTTTACAGGCACAAAAGCATGAAAGTCTTCGATGTTTTCGAGCGTTGAAGTGATGTTGGCAGTGTTTTATAGCGAGTGTGTGTTTGTCTCATTATGTGTGGACCCCACAGGGCCCCGACAGTTCTGGTAAAAGGAGACGGGGACTGTTGCCTCGGGAGAGATGGATGGGCTGGGGGAGATCAGTGGAGCAAAGGGTGTGAAGGGAAGGTGGGAAGGGGAGGAGGGGCAGGGGTGTGTCTCGACACGCAGCCCCTCTGGGAAGACGGGCAATGACATCCACAGCAACATGTTGTTAAACGTACCCAGGAGCTCAGATGCTGATCACAAGGGAGCGCCGTATCAGTGCCCCCCCCCCCCTCCCCCCTTGATCACGTTAGGCACCGCCTACTTGGTCAGTGAGTTTGTTGACGGATCAGTTGTGAGTGAGCTATACCAAACACTTTCCACTTTTACCACAGGTGCAAATGAAGTCATTTCCTCCAAAGCAGCAACCTTGACTGACTGTGGGCGTGATGGTGTTGTTGTGAAGAGCGTTTTCAGGGGCAAAGCATTTAAAAACAAAAACACAACCACCACCAAAAAAAAAAAAAAAAAAAAAATCCAACAGGATGCCAAGCTATGTGTCTGTTTGTGGCTGGTTTGATTCAGAAAGAGCAGAACAAAATATAATCCCTATATTCCTCTTTGAAAAAAAAAACAGCGATGGGGAAATATTTAACATAGCTGAGGTTGAATTTAGTGGAATAAACTACAAATCTCGAGGGGATTATAAAAACCAACTGGCATGTGAAGCCCCTATCGTCTGAGGAGGAAGTGGAGTCAGCCCAGGGTGTTTTCCACATTACATGCAGCCCTAATATCAAAGGAGATAACAATTCCAGCTGCGTCGCTGTTGCTGCTACACACAGGATCATCTGGAGGATTCATCCCCCGGCCGGTGGCTGCAGGCCCCCCCATCCACCGCCGAAAAACACACTCACATCCACACACTTTCAGGAATAAGTGTAACAACAACAACAACAAAACATATTTTCGTAGTAAGTCTATGAATCAGACGGACAAAGCTACACAGAGGCTGAATGGAAGGCACCTCTCACTCCTGGCTTCCTCGCAGCAGGGGTGTGGAGCACAAAGGAGGGGTAAAAAAGAGAGAACAGTTGCACTTCTGAGTTATATCTTTATTCCCAATAAAGGCTGTAGCTCCCCTTCAGCTTAATTAGAGGCTGAAGTTGTTGCACGCGATGGATCTGGCCTTTGGCTGCTGCGCTCTTTAGGTGTGGATCTGCTTAGAAGTACATAGTGTATTTGGCCCTCCAGGCCTATCAGGGAAAGGAAGGGCAGGTAGATCTGGCATGAATCAAAAACAGGCCTGTCAAGGTGACAGACCCCAAAGGAGAACAAGATTGATGGGAGAAGCATCCTGTCTTTGAGGTGCTGAGTACAGTGAACAGCGCGGCTAGAGAAGAATAGCTCGACATCCCGGAAAAAGATCAACGCCGTTACGCCGCTCTCGTGTATGTTCATTAAAAATGCAGCTAAAACTTGCCTAAAGACTGGAAACTGTTGGAAACTGATAGCTTGGCTCTATCAAAACATAACACAAATGACCTACTAGCAGTGATAAAGCTCCTTAATTAACATCAACACACTATCTCCTGGTTTAATCCACACAAAAACAAGTTGTGGAGTATTTGTGGACAGGGCACAGCATGCAGCTTCCTGCAGAGACTGTATATATCATACACTACACAAGGTTTTAAACCACTAACTCCACCACATGAGGTCAAAAAAGCGAGATTATCTTCAGCCAGTGTACAATATCCGTCCTTTTAAGAGGCGGTAAATCTGACTGATAATGTCACAGGAGACGTGATTGATGTCATTTCAGTGGTGACCTTGTTATCAGATGGTCCATAAACAGACCAGGAAATCATCTGTAACCGTTAGGGTCTCAAATAGCACATCAAAAGTCCACAGCATGAAAAAAGAGGCTAAACTGTGTCACAGTCTTTCCAGAGCTAAAGCAAAGCAGCATGATTTATTCGTACCAACAAAACCCAACTACAATGGCATTATTATTATAATTTTTTTTTTTTAAAGGAAAACCATTAATAATGAAGTATCTGTGGCTTATTATCTTGAAAAGCGCACTTCAAAGTGAACTATTTTTGACTTTATCCACAAGTATGGATTTGACTGTGCAGTGAGAAACAAGTTGGGAATCTGTAAACATGGAGACCAACCGGCCCACAGAGAGAGGGCACCAGAGATCACTCACTCTCTCCCTGTTGCAGTCAACACAGCCAAACCCAGTGTACAGTTAGAGTACAAATGGATTCTGGCCAGTGAATCCCTCTGGGTTGTAGGCTCACTGCACTGCTGCCTGGATTCATGTTAGAGACAAACATTATGCTCTGTAGTGTGAGCTATAGCACATATAGCAGTATATTGAAGCTGTGAATGGAGCTGTTTGTCTGTTTTCACAAAGAGCCCATTTAAAGATACAGTACTTAAAAAACCCAAACAATGATGTATTCAGACAAAATATATAATTTACACCACTGAAATAAAATCTTGACATTAGGCCACTTATTTTCATTGATTCAAATAACTTTTTTGTTGTTGTTGTTGTTTTCATATTTCCATGCTTATTTTGAGTTATGTCGTATAAAGCCTTTTGTGGCTGCAGGGTGAGCTGTATGAGGGCTTTTTGTACAAAGTTTACTGTATGTGTAAAGCTAGATAAACTGCCTCAAGCGATGTCACCTTAGTCAGCATTGCTTAGGTCTGAAAACAGAAATGAATCTGAGTGGCTCGAGGCTACGTTAACTGTTACTTGTGTAAAATACATAAATGTCCAACCAAACTGCCATCATTCAAGAAAGATTGTGGGTATTGTAAAAATGTAAAAATCTGGTGCCTGCAAGTAAGGAGCATGCATGGAATAAAATAAAAAGATACCTCTGGTTTTTAGAACAGCTGGAAATAACAAAATATGTATTGAATTGATAAAAATGGAGGCGATGAGAACGCATGTGAACTGAAAACCGGAGCGGTTAATGATGGAGGTATTTAATTACTTTAAAGGCTGATTGACAGCCGTGATATGTTGAAAACAGAGACATGTGTCATCATATTCCCTGTCTTCCGTTCATCACTCATCTTTCACAACACAACATTTGCCATGTATCATTCCAGGAAAGTGGCCTGGAGGCTGGGAGTAACAAACAACTGAAAAAAAAAAACTGAGGTGATGAAACAGAAGTAAAATGCAACTGAATCGAAAACTAGAAGGATCATTAGTCAATTTACTTGATTATATGAACTGAAATAAACACATGAAGTTTATTTGAAATGGCTCTGATAACCTGCCTGACTGTTATTGTCTATTGTGACATTTATTGTTTATATTTTTTTTTATCATGCTCACCCAAAATGTGAAACCGCACTCACTGATGAGGGTTTGGCTCTAAACTTACTGTGGGCGTGCCGTGGTGTCCCATTGACATTTTGCGCCATATATACACTGTACTGTAAGAGACTGGTGCAGTGAAAGTTGTAATTCAGGTTGTGTTTTCTCAATGTAACACAGGCAAAAGGAGATTATAAAATAAAGTGAGTTCTGAACAAAACCTGCAAATTTCAGGTTTTCTTCTGTAGTGCAAATAGAGGTTACAGATTCAAACTGTCTAAACTAAAAAATAAAAGATATTTTCTGGCAGTTGCCATGAGAAAATGACAGTTTTCTTATCCCCCCACTTCATATCTTTACCTCATCACCCTCCTCACTGTGCCCCCTCTGTTTCATCTCTCAGTGAGGGGAGAAACACCACCGGCCCCTGAGTACAGTATAGGACCTTCCTATGAACGAGTTTATTATGAGGAACAGTGGAAAAATAAAAGCTTGCCGACAACAGACGAGGGAGAAAAGAAAGAAAAAAACTTGCACATAAAAGGGCAGTGATAAGCGAGGTAGATTGGCGATAAGAGACAAAGACTGTACATGCAGAAACGCGCCAAGACCAGGGAGATGAGGGCCGACGATAAAACACACCGAGCTGAAGGTGGCGAAACATAAGCGCCTGAAACAGAGAGACAGGAAGGGAAAAAGACTGAGATATAGAGGGCGAGTCAGAGAGAGATTAAGGGTGAAGATGGAAGTGTATGTGTGTGTGTGTGTGTGTGTGTGTGTGTGTGTCTAACAGTTGCACCTGTGAGCAATCTTGGGTTTGTCAGTGTGCTTCGACAGGCATCTCTGTAGGCTTCGCTTCCTCTAAATGGGCCAGATGAATATGTAATCTGTGCTCTTTCATCCTGATCCTTTATTTCCACCCTGGCCACTTACAGCAGCCCGCTCTGCTGCTGATCAGAGCAGCATGAAAACTGCACAGGCACGATACGCTATGCGCGAGCAGCACAAAAGACAGGCCACAGGGTCAAATCTTACTATGTGTGTGTACTCACTGTCCTTTATAATGCACACCCCTCTATATATCCCCAAATGTGCAATATGAGTGAGACAAACTGCTGAAAAGGGGCCGTTAATGGCCACTTGAGATGATGATGTCAATGCTGATTAATACCAACAACTCAACTATTACTTCCCCAACTGTTCCCAACATGAAAGAATGGTTTCTTTGTTTTAACCAGACAATTATTTCTGTAATATCACAAATTTACAAGTTATTCAAGCCTAATGAGATCTTTTTTTTTATCACATTGAAGTTGTTTTTTGGTCAGCGATCTGCTTCTGAGACTATGACTGTATTAAATCCAGTTTCAGGTAAATGAAACTCAAGAGGGGTGGAGGTTGTGTCTGGGATTTCACAGTGCTCCTTAACAGAGCTCAATGGAGCCTAACAAAAGAGACTGCAGATGACTTCACACATTACGTACTGATTTGGGCGATGTGTAATACAGGGGTTGCAAGACATCACCTACATCCGGGTAAGCCTCAGATTTAGTTAACAATGATGAGGACTGTGGGGCCCTCAGCTGATATCAGAGATTATTTATGCACCAAGATCAAAAAAATGACATGATGAGCTAAAATCACTGAGCCACAAACAGAGTCACACAGCAGGAGCATCAAATGATCAAAGATCTTGTGGTGTTTTGACTGTCAGCAGCATCTGCTGGCCCGGCCCGCGATCGTGACAGAGGGCTCAGTGGAGCCCACAGTTAAAGGTAGAGTTTACACTGCAGCTTGATGTTGTCACATAGTCCAGCATGAAAACTGTATAAGTAGATTATATGGGCCATGGAAACAAGCAACACATCACAGACATAATATGGAAGAACCACTGACATCAAATGGATTGCTGAAATATTTCCACAGAGGGTTACTTTCACTTCAAGCCAGTCTTTCCTCTACTGTAACTCACTGTCCCTCTCCACCGGCATTTGCTTTTGCATGGATTCCCATGTAAGTAGATTAGGAAAGCACTCTTGTTTTCGTGAAGACATTGCAAGCTGTCTGCTGTCCGTCAGTCCACATCAAGCACATCCAATGTGTTGGCCTCCGCCTCCTCCTCCTGTTAGATACTGAGGCCAAAGACGGGCTCCATGCCAAATACACCAGATAGTTTTATCCACAGCTGCAAGCAGGCGGCCAGCCCAAATAACAATGGAGTCCACTCATTAAAGCTAGCCTGACTCTGACAATGACACAGAGGGAGCGAGTAGGAGCAAGGAGAAACCTATCAAAAGAATTACATGAAATCCTGACAGGAAAAAAAAAAAAATCTGATACAAAAATGCAAATATCAAAAACAGCATTCATGCAGCAAGTCTTGGACAGAGACCTGGAGTGAAACAGCAAGATTGTTTCTGCACGAAGGAAAGAGTAATGCAGCGTGTGATGGACGGGACTTAAGAATTGACATGAACTGATATCAGATGCAAAAGATATCTGGTTTTGTATCCTCGGGCTATGCAGAGCATGCCTCCCACGTGCGGAAATGAAACCAATCTCTCCACTCATGAGCACCACCCTCTATGATCTGTAGCAACACTGTGATATCAGTCTACAAAATGCTTCAGTATTTTGTTGCCATGCATGATGTAATTAAAGCAAATGTTCACAAGAGAGACAAAACTCTCTTAGACGGATAATTCAACTTTTAAACAACTTGTGAACAAACAAAATGCCGGGAACTGTTTCTCAAAGCTGTAAACAAACTGGTGTAGTGATATTATCACAGTCAAAATTCTTGCTTTCATGCCCAGAAAGTCTTTTTTACATCAGCAGTGCAGTGTCACTTAATACTATACGGAAACCTAAACTGATGGCTCCAAGTTCAGGGCTGGGGGGAGAGAGGGAGGGAAGTTGTTTAAAGACTGTAGCAAAATATTTTTGGATTAATGATGTACCAAGTTCAAAAATCAATAAAGATATGCGTAAAAAAAAAAAAAATACTATACGGAAACCTAAACCGCCCATAGTAAGAAAAAGAATAGCCTAATGCTTCACCCCTATGGATGCCCATGCTATGATAAAAGCAAGAGTAACAATAATAATAGTTGTTCATTAAATTAAGTGAATTATGGTTAGAATGAATAAACTATGACTTTAACAACAACTTAAGGCACAAAAACAGTCTACCCTCATGCTAACACATGAGAAAAAGAAAATAAGAAAGCTACCATTGCTACCATTTCTCAGGTAGGCCTCTATAGTGTTTACCCTCAGGACAGAGGAAACAGACACTGATGGAAATGTCATTAGTTTCGAGAGCATTTCGCCACAAAAAGCAAAATAAAAACAAAATGCTTAAAACGTGACTGCTGTTTCAGTATGATTGCGGTCGAAGCTGTCAGACTGAAAATGAGAGCGAACAACATGGTTAGCATCAGCTGTAATTATATTTCATTTTCTATAGGCTGTTATTCTCCGCAGTAGCATTCCTGCAAACTGTGTTTGATTAGCCACAACTTCAAAACAGTCTCTTCTCTTACAGTAACATATGAGCTGGCCACAGAAGCCTTTATTTATTCCGAGGGGTCCCACCAGCAGCCTGTGTTTTCTCCAGGAGACTCTAACATTAGAGACCTCAGACTTCTATTTCTGTCATATGGTTAACTTTTACAGAATTGTGCTCTGACAAGCCATTGGCTGCCAGATCTGTGCGTTTGTGTGTGTGAAGGAGGGAGCGCAGTGCAGTGCAGTGCAGTGCAGGCAGCAGTGCCATGCTGGGAGCACGGTTAGCATGTAGCAGGAGGGACATAGTTTGGTGCTGTGCCGAAGTAACCTGAAGCCCACTGGTAAGGGCATTTCATGCTTTCACACGAGCCTGGGCTGTCTGTGTGTGTGCGTGTTTGTGTGTGTGTGTGTGTGTGTGTGTGTGGAAGAGGGGGGTCGAACATCGAGGCGAGCATATAAAGGAGGGCTGGGGAGGCCGGCAGAGGGCGGGCAACAGCTGGCCTTTCATTGACATGCTTTGAGTACTGGCAGTTAAGATTTCACTCCAAAGAGGGGGGCAGTGGACACTGACATTGTTCCAGCAGGAGCCTTTACTGTGCCTGGAAAAAAATATAAATACATATATATAGGAGGAACAGAGGAGCCTGGAAGAGTTTTTTGGGGAGGTGGGGGGGGGGGGGGGTTTAAGTGTCAATAGGGAGAAAATGATGCTGCCTCTTTGGAAAACAGAGCTACTGGAAGAACTGAAGCTATCGCCACAATGACAGTGCGTGCGTGGTTTTTCTTTGTAAGCGATCCGACTGTGCCACAGCTACAAGTCAGTTTGGTAATTTTCCATCATATTGTTGAAAATGGAGATCAAAAGTGGGAGGGACCATTGGTTCTCAGTGTTTTCCCCTATCCTGTCGTCCCATTTCAGTTTTTCCTTAAACAATATAATCAATGTTACTTAACATAGAAATGCAGAACTCTCTAATACAGCAATTGAATACGTTTATGTAACAGCAAACTATTTCAATCGCTTCAACTTTCTGTTTTGTCTGACATTTCAGGTCTAAAGCAGCATACATGATATGATAAATGTATGACAAAGCTTTGTGATTGTTGGATATTTCTTGTCTGAATTTGCTCGTTCCTCCGTTACTCGTTTACGTCTACTTCCTAGTAATAAAATTGATTCCTGAAAGCAACAATATCTCCAAGAAGTATCAACAGCAGAGTGGCAGAGTGGTTGCAAAGCCTCCATCACAGGCGGTATCTTCTAAATAAAGACCAGTATCAACACATGCACAGTCTTTACAAGTAAACTGTATTAGGGCAAACAAACTACTCCAGATGCATAACACAAGCAATTAAGTGGCACATTTTATAATATCTAAACAATCTGATTAAACATCAGTCTTGGAATAAAGTGTTTTTTTATTCTTCCACTCTGTCAACACTAAATGATTCACATGAATGCTGATGACTCACTGATGACGCACACACGGCTTCATCAAAATAAAGTGAAGTTTCAAAGCACATTTGTTTATTCAGCCGTGCATTCATTAATTGATAATGATTAGAGATAAAAATAGAATTCTTGTGTTAAGAATTTATTTGCGAAAACAAGAGACGAGTGTTTATCCTCTCAAAACACACTCACAACACCTCAGTTCATTCATGTGCACCGTGTTGTTGGATTCAGTATCGAGTGGAGTACATATTTTGACACCCCATGGAATGATTCCATCTTGTTATTTTTAGCCGCGAGCACAGCTCATCCATCATCCAGCAGGATGGTGAAGTGATGTGTGTCCCTGTCCATAGCTGCCATAGCGCCCTGAGACCCAGCAACCTGCCCTGTCCCGTCGCCCCCAAAGAACTAGGCCACTGCAGTGAAGACATCAACATGCTGATTGTTGGGACTCCAGAACATTTACCTCATCTTTTTTTACCCCCACCCCCATCCTCTGTGCACCGGGCCAGTTTGGTTCCCACACTCCCCTTTCTGTAGCAGGCATCACTGCTCCCCCCCGGCCTTGCCCCCACAAAAGGGCCAATGAGCAAGTGATGTCACCGTGCGGAGGCTCGGCGCTCATGCACAATTTCACATGCATGTGTTGTCACAAACATCAAGAACACACATTCACAAAACCTGCTCCGTGGATGCCACCACCCCCCCACCTCCCACCCCGTCCTACAATGTCACTGTCATTTATCTGATTCATTCTGCAAACAAAACTGATTCACTTTCACAACATGTGCAAACTCCACAGATGATTATGTGCCCATGTCGCCGCCTGACATTTATCAACAGTAACTTGAAACTTTTTTTGTCTAATATTTGAAAATCTAAACACCAAAAAGTGAATAGTTTTACTGTCATTAAAGAAAGTGCACGGTGAAGATGGCGCTGTGTTTGTAAGTTAGAGGAGGAGGAGGGCACTGAAGAACATTTAGCTAGTATTTTCTAATGGTTGCCAAAATCAGATCATGTGATATTTGTGTATTTCAGGATGGTCACAGTGTCAGATCAGGCTATCATAGTTATAAATTCTCACATGAGACATGGAAGGAAGGCTACACCCTGAACCTCGACCAATTGCAAAGTGTCTGGGATGGTGCCAAGGACGACTGCACAGTTTCACCTCACAGTTCCAACAACAAATTTTTATGAATGAAACTTAAGCTGAAACCGTATCTTCTCACTTGGGGGGGGGGGGCACTGGGTTTTGTCTTCATCCTTCCAAGTAAGAAACAGGCTGAGCCGAACACACACAGAATGCAGAGAGTGACTCTGCATCCTGTGTCACCGTGATTAATTGGGTATAATGCTCCCGACCCGAGGGTGAACAGTCACATGGTTACACTTTCACTGAGATGAAATAAAACATTGTTCCATCTATGTATTTAGTAGAAGAAACTATCAACCCAGCGAAGGCGTTTTTAGCTGTAGTAGCAGCAGCCTCACAATATTTTCAATTTCAAGGGGAACAGCATAAGCTAACCACATTATTTAGTGGGGTTAGAGGGTTAGACGACAGCCTGTCAAGGACTGGAGCATCCACCGTGTGCGAGCCAAGATGCTACAACATCAGAGTTTAGAGTAACAGCACTTTATTTGGGCTGGAGAAGTTTACATTCCAGCTGCTCCACTCAAACTTGCTTAAGCTTGTGTTACATTTGCCAAACACATCAGTTATTCTTCAACCTTCAAATTCTTTCCTTTTGTAAAAGTGGAGCACACTGTTTGAAAGAGGCAGAGACGTAACCAGAGTGTCGATGGTCCAGTCATGTTTATACTGAGCATCCAAACCATTCAAGGACTATACGCTGGAGCAAATAACAGTTTAAACTGATTCTTATTTATAATTCTATGGTGTATTATACCCTAATAGTAGGACTAGCAGCTGAATGCTGGAACATAAGAACTATCCTATTCTTTACTTCAATGCCTTTTAAAGAGATCATCACTGTTTGTCTGGAACATGTGGTTTTAGCTTCTGTGATGTAGGCGGCCATCGTATGAACATGTATATTCCACATGAATCAACCTTGGACTTTTCAAGCAGCATACACATACAGCGAACTGGTTAAAGCCAATAAAATATTTCACTGACAGCAGTTATTGATGGATTCCAGTATTTACTACAGTATGTATGTCCTGTGCTATTGAGGGGGGCAGGGTTTAGAAACACGTCACATTTAAGCTTTTTCCCTATGTCCCACATCTGTTGGGCCGGGCTAATATCAGGCATAATGTGGTCTGAATCAGGGATTATAAAGACTTCCAGGTCAATTCAGTAAAAAACTCAGAAACTTTGCTAAGAACTGTCAGCTGCTCTTCTTTATCCTCACGCTCAGGCACAGCGTTGCTCTTGTGGCTGCTTTATTGTCGTTCCAGCCCCCCTCCTGGCTTCTCAAGCTTCTTGGCAGAATAAAAGGCCTCTCTGATCAAAGGACCCACAGACAGGTTCCAACTGAAAAACCTGCAGCTATCAAAATGGTTTGTTTATTCTGCATTGCCATGACAATATCAGATAAGAGATCTAAAAATATAAGGGACCAAAAGAAGCGGGTAGACGATGACAGAGTAAAGCGTGCAGGTTACAATGAATCTGAATCTGTGCAGCGGAGGAAACAGAGGGAGATAAAATGGGGAAATGCCTGTTTCCATTGCTACTGGATACAAACAGTGGCAACAACAACACAGGTCTGGGGTCAGCTCCTAAAGCCTGTGCGTGTTCTTATTCGTCTTCCATTCAAAGCAGAATACCATACATAAATACTACCTAAATACCATTATGCTATGCATTTTTCACTAATTGAATCCATAGATTTTGGCATTGCCGACTATTTCCACTGCTGGAAAAACAAACTCTGATTGTGGTTTGAAAATAGCTGATATAAAGAACCTTTCATCTATTTACATTAGATAAGCTGCGTGAATAACAGCAAAAACAGCGAACAATGCAAAGTTTTCCAAGCCGTATCTCAAGTGCAGTGAACAAAGGACAGTGACACTTGCAATAATGTAAGTTAATGCATTTGCTTTTGTCAGAACTGTTAAACAGTTTGACAACCTGCTCAACAGCAACTCCTAAAATCTCCCTTTGCAGCATTCACTGCATAAATGTTGGTTTTCTCCTATATGACATGTGAAACAGACTCAGACACAAGAGGGGAGAACGGCATAGCTGAAAAAGCAGGTCACTGTGTTTCCACCATACCAGGGCACAAAGCACTCGAGAGTTAACTGCGGCGTTAGGTGGGGCTGAGAGGGAGAGCTCGCAGTGGGCTGCGTGGTGGAGCACACCCCTGACCTAGGTGGCCAATCATCAGCGGGGAAGCTGTCACACTGAAAAATGATTGACAAACCACAGCTTTGACTGTTGGTGAATGCTAAGGAGGGGACACGTACTGCATACCCATGCAGCTAGGGGAACATAACTCACAGCTAGGGTTGCCTCCCATGTCTCCAATGCCTCCCATTCAGACCACAGCCATGCAATACTATACCTGCTAACAAGGCGGCCTGACATTCTGCCTCCACTATTTACTTTCCACTGTATTTATGATCTCTTGTCTATTCTGGAGCCAACCCGTCTTGTATTCCCTTTGATTTCGCAGCACATTTCCTTCCGTTAAAATGGTATTGCTTTACTGTGTCAATGATTGCCCAGCTCTGGATCTGAACTTTTGAACCTGGGAGGCAAAGGCACTCTCTCTTATATGGTGCACGGAGGTGAGGCATGGAGAGAGAGGGCTCTGGGTTGGGGGTTAACTCGTTTACGATTCGCACCATAAAGCTTCCTGAAAGGTTGGTCAGGCTGAATAAGCAAGGATATATTAACCTTTCACCTTTTCCAAACACCGACAGTGTAGAGTCACAGGAAACGGCTGAATGTCCATGTGTGTATTTTGGGTGAAACTGTGTACATGCCACACAGTGTACGTCGTCAATTGGCACCCAGACATGTCTTTCTCCTCCTAAAAAAGCAGGTGTTTGTGCAAGCTGTCCCCCGAGAGACAGCCTGGCTACGGTGTTGTGAGATTGTTCCCACCTGTGAAGATCAAATATGAGACATTTATTATACAGGGGGGACTTATCTACTGCTCCCTATCAGATCGGCTATGTAATGGAGAAGCCCTGAACGGATCCACTTTCACTGCCCTGAAAGGCCCGAGAGGTGACCCAAAAGAAAATCATTATTTGAGAAAACAAAAGTGTTGTAGGCGTGGAGGAGAAAAAAACCTCTGAAGGGTACTGCCCTCTCTCCTCCCTGCTCGCCATGCAGACTGGAACCTCTGTGTCGCCGCAGCGCGTTATTGCGCCCGTTGTGTTTGTGTAGTCTAAGTAGTGTGTGGGTGGTGTGTTTGAGATCTCACCAGTCACCAATTTTCAAGTTGTGGCTAATGAGACTGTTTAAAGCACTAACAGTCTCCAGGAGGTGATGAGTAACCATATATTTTACACATAATTATGTACTGGCAACAGCCTGACATTTAAACTGGGGAGTTGTAATTTAACCATATTGGGGACTATGCATCATTGTGCACCTTCTATTATCAAGTCTTTAGCAACACCCAGCTGTAAAGTGCTGCCACTGTTTGTCCTCTGGGCACCAACCAGACACCAGGGTAAAGGATGCCGGCCTTCTCAAAGTCAAAGCTGGCTCTCCACTTACCCGTCCCTCAGCAAAGGTCTCATGCAACCACCAGCTCTTGCCACCGTGCTTGTATGCAAACAGTTATATAACTAACTACAAAGAGCTCTGCGCCACAGCGAGACACAAATCAAATGGGATTACTGCCCACTGGCACACAACATAAAACAGGTAATATAATTGTAGTCAACGCCTGTAAAATCTGTAGCTGTTGTGTAACTCCCAGCTTTCGAACAGCGTATGACACAGCGCGCTGGCGTGTTAATGCACATTCACATGTTGAGGGCAAATAAAAAGTGCAGCTTTCTTGTTCTTGAGCAATACTATCGGTGACGCTGCATAGATGTCTGGGTTTATCCACCGACGTGGGAAAAATAAGAACAATAGCATGATATTCTGTACAGGTATTCATGGTCCCCTGAGGGTGAAGCCTATTGACCTTTTGTGATACTAAGTGCCAACGGCTGGTCAAGTATCTTAACATCAGGAGAATCTGACCACATTTGGTGATCCCTCGCCACCATGAGGTCGAACATTATCATTTTTAATTAAATAGCTCATTGACTGCGGTGCTGATTGCTGATAATCATATCGGCACATCATCAAGGTCACATAATGATTCATTATGTAGCTAAAATAACTCTGCTGCTGTTGTGTTTCTTAATCCTTTTCCTCCACAACATTAAAATCATGGATGATAGAGCAGAGGGTAAACACCCCAGTGCTTATTAAAAGCTGCAAAAGGTAAGGCTTTGATGAGAAGCTGGTTGTCTCCGCGGCTTTGTCAGGGTGGAAAAGGCCAGGACTTCCTGCTGTGGGGAGGAAGTGAGCTCGGGGAGAGGGAAGGGGTGGGCGTTATCTCTCCACATTAGCAGGCTCCACTGAACCAACAGAGAAGCACATGGCCCGAGGGGCATCTGACATCACACTTTCAGATACAGTCTGTGCCACACACACACACTTCAAAGCGCTTTTATATTTACATATCAATTATGAAGAATTAGATTCCAAGTTCCACACTTCAAAGTATGATATGCTTACATGCCATCAACAGTGCCATGTGTACAGACAGATCCAGGCTATGGGTGAGAGCACCTGGCTCAAATTGGATAAGGCAGCCACCTGATCAAATAAGCGGCATAATACACTATAATAGGAACAAACAGACACATATTCACTAGATTCAGCTGGCTGCTATCAGGTCGTCTGGCCTACATTTGCTTGAAAAACTTCTAATAATAAATACAACTCATACATAAGTGTATTTTTCATACACTCACTCTCTATGCGATCCAAAATTAGACCGACAACAAGGCAGCCACGTATCAGTGTCAACCAACAGGGGGCATGACAAATACATAACCCTATGAACTCTAAATCTGGTTGATGATATTTGATTCACATGTGCCCAATGTTATTCAGTCTTCAGAAGTGAAATGAATCACTTGTGACACGATGGCACGGAAATCAAAGACACAAAATTCACTCTACGAAAGTTGAGATGCTCTGTACAGTAAAGTCAAGAGTTTTATTTGAAGCATGCACACGAAATTATATCAGAACAAGTCAAACATCTCGAAACAAGGGCGCTATCTGTATCTGTGATCATCTCACACACACAGGTTTGCGGCTCGGCTTGGCGTATAACTTTCGTCAAGTTCTCACAGCGTCTCGTGTCATTTCAGGCCCAGCTAGGTTTCCCGCCTGCTGGCCTCTCCACCCCTACACACACACACACACATACATGCTCCCATTTACCTAATCATCCCCTCTGTATAGCTCCTGCTCTCCACTCACCACTTGTCAGATTGTCTTTGTGCTCATATCCAAGCTGTGCAGACCTTAGTTTGCATACCTGCCTGATTTTTCCTGCCTACGTGACTTGGATCCTACCTGTACTGTAGCCGCTGCTTCTTTGTACACTTTACCTGCCATCACTGACTCTGCTCTGCTTTTAGGTCTTGTTTGTCTTAGAATATGATATTAATAGTGCACTTACTGTAAGCTTCATTGCATTATTTCATTATACACTGACAACAATGTTAAAACATATCTTCTGATCTTAAAATAACTGATTATTATTTCCTCAAATAAAATGTTTCTTGTGATCATCATCACCAACAAATTGGTCAAAATTCGTGGCCATTCTTCACCAGCGTCTAAATGGATTAATGCGGATAAAGATTCTGTCCCAGTTGGCTTATCCATTATTTTGGTCATTTGACTTTTGAGTTAATAAACTGATGTAAAATCTGATTAGCTGATCAGTAGTGCCGTCTTCTTTCTGCGTCTGCTTCCTTCATGGACAGCCTCCATCAAAATCAATTGGGCGGTCAGACAGGATTTTGCCAAACCATGAATTAAAAGCCATGACAATCATAATGTTTGATATCTCATGATAGCAACATAACGGAGCCTTTGTCTCGCAATAATGGGCTGATGAAATTGTCTAAATGTGCACAAAATTGAGATTTATCAGGAATAATTTAATAATAAAGTCATGATAACAATGTATTGGTAGTGAGAGCAAGTTCCAGTCTTGTGTTATGGTTTTACAAGGTGAGGTGGTGCTTTTGTTTACATTTGGATCACAGACAGCGCCTATTATGATATATATAACTGAAAAAGAAATTATCAGCAGCAACTTTGACAGTTTTATCATTAAGATGAGGAATCACATTTAAAATACTACTGATAGCCAATATATTGAATCAATATAGGCTCTCTTATGACTTTTATGTGTCACATTAGAGCAGCAGCATTATTAGGCTACAGATCAACAGGTTCTGTGAATAAAAGCTAAAGCAGCTCCTTTAAAACACAGTTTTTACAGGTTGTGGTGAAACAGCCCGTAGAAAATGAGAAAGAAAATGAATGCAAACTTATTATAAAAAAAAGAAGTGTGAGTGGGTGAGGTACCTACTACCTGCCAGGGACAGTTTAACTAACATGTGCATGTTCAAGCAGGGGGATTAGAAGAGAGAGAGTGAGAATGTGAGGAGGCGGGAGAGAGAGGGAGAGGGAGAGAGGGGGGGGTGAGAGATGGGGAGACAAAGCAGGAGGGAGTGCTCAGATAGTGCTGCGGTGCTGTGGGATAGGTCTCGAAGCAGAAACTGTGGCTGTGGCCTTTTTGGAAGGACTCCAGGGCTTGTAGTGCAGGTCTCCTTTGATAATGGGCCACAGTATGTGTAAGAGTGTTGGGCTGCAGCCAAGGTACACAGCCTTTTGGTAATAGTTAACAGAGTGGGCAAACAGTGGAAGTCAGCGGCATGAAGGTAGGTCAGGGAACTGCAGTAGACACACTGTATATACCCCACCACTCCCACCCCTAACCCCCCCCCCCCCCCTCTCTCTCTCTCTCAGATAGGTCTTGGCCCAGCTCCTGTGGCTCTTAGGTTTTGGACTGGAGCTTCATAAACATGCTGTTGACTCAAATGGGACAAAATGTTGTAATGAGCACTCAACAGGACTTTCTTCATAAAATACTCCAGGATGTAAACAAGTCCTCTGACAGGGTCACAGGATCTAACGGCCCTCCGATCGGGACTGCTTTGAAAGTCTCTTCATTCCCACTTTCATGTGATGCAAACACTTTTCAGGAATTTGGGAGATAATCATAACAGTGCGGCGTAGAAGCACTGACAGATCCATAACTGTGAGAGGACGAAGGTGCTTTTCATTTCCACCGTCAAGTGCTGTGAATACACACAGAGATATAGAAGACACTGAATAGACTGGGGGGAACATTCCAAGCATGTACAAACACACGTGAGTAAAATGGAAAGAATGCACAAAAGGATTAATTGAACACCTACTCGGAGAGGGCGAAGATCAAAGCTATGGACGAAGCTTCAAAGTAATGAATCCCTCCATTCTGATTCTGATTCACTACACATTTTCCCCCCTCGTGCTCTGCTGCTTTACTTCCATGCTGTTATATACATTCACAAAGACTTTAAGGCCTCTGGAAAATAAGATTTTGATTCAGTGACATGAGTGGAACATTATGTGTCATCTGTGTGTCCACGACTATTAGTGGCTGACCGTGTCACATCTCATTTGGCAGAGATCATAAATGTTATGTTGTTTCTTCTCCCGCAAATGTTGGCTTGTCTCGGTGATTCTTCATGGTCGGGTTTACTGGTGGTGGAAGACATGCTACGCTTATGCGTGTAGGTGTGTGTGTGTGTGTCTTTCTTTCAAGTAGCCCCGCAGTCCCAGACAGTCCAAGGACTCGGAGAGTGGTAGACATGTCATTACCCAATCCTCTGCCAACCTGCTGCTCTAATCTCAGAGTGAGCAGACCAAACACCAAAACCACACACAGCTCTGCTTTAGTCTTCAGAGCTGGCTTTCAGGGCTGCTCTGGTGTAACGCTGTGCTAACGCTAACCTAGAGCCCAGAACAAAGAGCAACACCATGCTCCGCACCACTCCCCCACAGCAATCTGGGGGTTTAAATAGCAGGCTGTGAGGGAATGAGGCTTGGCAGCTCCAGTCACCGACAGACCATCTCAAAAGTAGCACAAAAAAAAAGACTCAATATGACTCAATGCAGCCCTAAAAAACAAGCCTCGTTAGCTGTCAGGTACTACTTGCTGTTTTGGAGCGGCTCCCACACGGGAGGTTATCAGGTGAACGGCCCTGATGAGACATCATGGCCCTACTCGCTCAAACACAGACTGCCTTTTGATCCTCCCGCCTGATTCCAGTCAACTTCTGCGCACCAAGGGCAGCTGACATTGAAACAGCAAGGAACTGTTTTTTTTTTTTTTTTTTTAACTTGGAGGCTGCAGGAGGCATAAAGTTGGACTTAATGTAAACACTCAGGTTATGTAACCCCTGTATTCTGCTGCTCTATCATTTCCCTACAAAGTCCCCGGGCTGCGGTCAAGGCTATTTGAAGAGAATAATCTGAAAGTATGCTGCTGGCATGGAAACGCCAAGATAAAGTAATGCATATTTTGCTCAACAATGAGATCATTTGTGTTTCCCACTGCCGTTACTGTTAGCTTTACCACACTCCAGAGGGTTAAACAAGAGCAGAATCGGCGACTGTCCCAGCCTCTCTCAGAGGAGAGAGCACCCTAAACAGCAGTCTGTCAGCATTCTTGCTGGGTGCCAAGGTATTTACTTTGGACAAGAGAGGGAGGCACTGTGAGGGACTGCTTCTAATTAGGAGCAGCCAGTCAGGAGGTCATGGCCAATTGGAGCGGGTCTCCTAGATACACAGACCTCTCCTCAGGGTTGTTGGACAGCACATCAAGCAAAGTCTAGTTTGGGTTTAGTTGCTTTTGGAGCGTGCAACAAGGTCAGCGCATGGCTGTGCTGAATCAGTCATTCCACCTGGGGTAAGACTAATAAACGGCTGGTGGCAGCATTGTTGTCGCATGCTTTAGAGGAAGTGTCCAACTGTTTGAAGTGAACAGAATATAAAGCCCTAAAACAGCGTTACAGTGCCTATGGAGCCAATGAAAACACTGTTATAAAGAGCACACGGAGCCAGAGAAGTTTTCAGGGCTTTACTCCAATCCATATCATTCCCCTTCCCCCTTAAGCAAATGTGCATTTTATTTCTCTCTGGGACATAATCTGTGACAAAATGAGTTTCCAGCTGTTACTTGTCCTCTGTTATGCTTGTTTAAGGATGCTTATTGGAGCTCCTCATGCCTCCACATGTCCAGAAGATAAATTCTAATTATTTTCTGATAAGGCGTGATCCAAAGGGGGCTGTATAATCCAGACACACCCCACGGTAATCAGACCTGATCCAAAACACATTGGACCCAAACAGACACTAGAAGAGACAGAAAACTGACACATAAGCAGCATGATTCACAATCAATTAACCGACAGCCACAATCACAAAGAGTAATGTCCTTTGACTAATGCAATTTGTTTATATGCTTCAAAGGCTCATATACAGAAAAAAAACCTTCTCTACCAGCAACAAAATAGCCTGTAGCCACCCAACCAACTTTTCAACCCATTTGATATCCATCCGTGAATACATTTCCTGAAAATAATAATTTCACAGCACAGACAGAGTCAGACCTGTGGCGGCAGAACTAGATCCTGCCCGACCCAGTCAAACTAGTACCCCAGTTCTGGGCTGGATCTCAGTTAACATGGCACATAAAGATCTGTACTGCTACGCACAAGCGCCTGAACATCTCCCCTCTGATAAAGACCTATTTAGCCAGCTGGATTTATGTGGCTTGGATCCGGACCACTGCCCTTTAGTGCAACATTCACTCTAATAAACACGTAGAGGCAGGTTGAGAAGTGGTACGGATGGCAGTAGACAGACAAAATGTGCGAACATGCATATGTGCATATACAGTGGCCATGTGACGCCGGCTCAGATTCTCACATCAAGTCACATGGATCTTTTTTTTTTTTTTCTTCCTCCTGCAACTGTAAGTGCGCATTTTCAACAAAAGAAAACTCCCTGAAGGGAATGAGGAAAACTCTTCTGGCAGGTGAACAGAGACCAACACATCAGTTAAACATACCACTGTGGCAGATATGCTAACCCTTTGTCTAATTCAAAAGCATCCAATTTTCATTTAGTCCGACTGAGAGAGCAGCCATCTATCATGCTGGCAGGCATGTGACTGGATGTATGATGATCAGTCATGTTCACAGAAAACAATCATTCACCTCCGGCTCACACAGTAGTCATTAAGAAGAGGCAAGCAGCTACAAAGGGTCGAAAAACACAGCTCTCCTTCGAGCCAGAGAAGAGAATGAAGGTATTTTTCCATTAACACGTTTTTATTCCATGATGCACTACTTGTCCATACAGACTAGAGATAGTTAGTTCTACCAGGAAGTTACAGCTACGTTGTTTGCATCAGGCCGTCGTAAAACAGGAACACACACAAAAAAAGTGGCTTTGGAAGTTGTGTAACTAATTCTGTGTAAAGCAACTAACAAGATACAGATACATCCACTTTTCCTCCTTAATAATCCATGGAATCAAACTCCTTATACGTGCTGCACTGGAAGTGTACCATTACTCTGCTAAGTGCCTACTTACCCACAAAGGATTCACAGGAAATGATGCAAGCATGTAATTTCATTTCATTGATCTCATCCTCATTGTTTACTGTCCTCTCTCATAACCCTGCTGCTCGTTCACATTAAAAAAACATTTGATTTTTATTGAGAAACAGTCACAAGAAATGTTGCAAGTTTTTGAAAGCTTTCTAATGTGCATGTGGTGTTTCCAAAGAAGTAGCTGCTCAGCACATGGGACTCCTTATTACCCCTAATGTTGGCTAACAGCAGCAGCAGCACACACAGTTCAACAATTTACCCTTACAGAATGGGATAACTGTAGAAAATGTGTGGGAACAACAAGGACATACAGTAAATAAAAAATATCAATTTAGATTAGTATGAAAATGGAGAGAATTTAGAAAGTTGGCCTCTGGTGAGCAGATAGCTAAAATTGAAGAGCGTACACATCTACCTGGCTTCAGTAAAGCACCAGCTAACATGAATAAAACCAATAGTGGGTGGCATGTGGCCTTCATAAGAGGGACAGCGTGTTACACCACCAAAAAGCTCATAATGAAACATAGTAAATATTTGAACAAGTTTGAAATAACTTGTGACAATCTTGGTAGTGAGACGTTGACATTATCAGAGAGTGTATACAGTTAAATCTAACATTGTGTTAAGCTTTTCTATTGAAGTGAATCAAACCTTGCATTGGAGCAGGGAAGTATGAGGACCATTATCGCAGATAACACTGAAGCCTTTCTGAGCAGAGGGCAAAAAAAAGTCAGAAGAGGACATGCTGTTTGTTGTTTGGACGTGACCATGTGACTTCTGGAGACATAAAGAATTTTTTTGTCAGCAGCGTTATCTCCCTGGTTCTGGGGTTACAATATGGCTTTTGTAGTCATGCAGCAATGAAAGATCTAAGTCACTTTGATCCCGCTTAATAGAGTTTGGTAAATGATCTCAGTATGGGAGCTCCGCCTCCTGTGCGCACACACACACACACACACACACACACACACACACACACTGGACACATTCACAAAGGCCGTCAGACCGTCACACAGGTGAAAGCTCTTCTTCTTGCGGATCGTTGAGCCAAGCGTTCAAGCAGAAAAGTAGAAAATTTGCTTCCACTCAGAAGACTGCTCTGTGCTCACTATACAAATTCGGCCTTTCTTGACAATATCACCGTGCAGCTCTGACACAAAGTATCTGTCGTAAACACGATAAGTTTTTAGCCCGACATGCGGGAACTACAAACTTATGGCCATTTATAACACATGAAATTACATTGCTGGGAGGTGCTACTGCTACATTTGCCAAAGCGGCGAGCAACAAAGCCATACAAAAAAACATGTCTGAGAGAGTGACTGAAGGAGCCACAGGGAGCCAGAGAGAGGGAGGGAGTTTGTCAGAGAGCATTTATCTGTGGTATGGTGATGACTCTTTTCCTCCAACCTCTCAGCAAACTAAGCGCTTCCTGCCTTTTGAGTGCATGTAGCCATTTTTGTCCTTGAAACTAAAGCACATGCAATGAATTATGACCATTTTAAAAGAGCCATCAAGGAACAAGAGAGGGCAGGTTGGAGGAGAGGAGGTGAGAAGGAAGAATTTGAAGCAGCAATCCAGGAAGAAAGAAGGGGGCTAGATTAGCAGAGAAATGAGAAACTGCGGAGAAGCACCGGAGCCTTTGATGTTGGACGGAGCAGAAAAGGCTGTTCCTGCTGCTACAGCCTGCACAAGAAGTTAATGACTGACTGCACGATTAAGTCAACACTTACACTATCTATTGAGGCATTTGGCTGAAATGAACAGAACTGTCTCATGATAAGACGGCATGCACAAAATGATGACAAACGGTGGGGAGTTCAATTCAATGCCACAGTTCAATCTGTACATGTAAACACAAGCACAGAAGAGACAAATCAACATTCAACAAACTGTATGTGCCCTGTGAAAAGACTGACTATCTAAAGCAGCGGTTCTAAAAGTGGAGTCTGCGACCTCCGGGGGTCCCTGTCATTTAAATAAGATTAGATTGTATATTTTAAAAGGACATGTGAAAACGTCGACCTGCTGGTGGCACTGGCTACAAAGTGAGATTCATCCTCTTGCCATCATAAAAAGTATCATGGTAATCCATCCTGTAGTTGTTGACATTTCAGTCTGAACCAAAGTGGTGGACAGACCCAGAGCCAAGCTGCTGGCGTGGCTAAAGATAGGAATGATTGTTTGATTTTGATGTGTTTACATTTGCTAACTTTGTCTAAGATGCCTCAGAGAGAAAGGAAAGTGTTTAATCAGTATCAGATTTACACAGTGTTTACTTTAGTCATTCATGAATATTTATGTAGAAAATGAAGGTTTAGAAATCTGAGAAAACAGAATAGTAAAGTTTCGGGGGGGTTTTTTGTAGAAAGCTTCTGTTTGGAAAATGAATGTCTCCTGGTTCTGGATCATATGAATTTGCGATGTCGTGTAATCCCACGCAAGCCGGGTATACCCAATAAAAGCTTCCTTTATTCATACGACAACTGTACAAATGGGGAAAATGTAAGCAAAGTTGTATAACTACTTTGATAAACCTATCCCTGTGATCATGACCTTTCACCTGGGGGAGAATGCATGAACGGACACGGCCAACTTTCCCATCAGTAGCATCCAAAATCTCCTGCCATATGGTGCAATTGTCATCTGTTGCAACACGGTTCTCTGTAAATCTCTGTAAATGTGGCCTTGATCCCCAGGGAAGGGATAGCTTGGCCTCCACACCCGCTATGGATCAGCAGGCTTTCCTATGTGCACCCACTGGATCGGTTTCAACTGGAAAGAGACAGGTGCTTCAGTTGACCTGCACTGTCGGGACAAATTCAGAAAAGGTCACACAGGATACCCAACCCCCCCGGGAGTACAAAAATGCCAAGTACTCTCAACTATTTATCACCGGATGTTTTATGTAATTGAATTTCACTGATCCTGAATGCACCCCGGCCCCCGACTGGCCCCCGACTGGCCCCCTGTCAGGTACGGTGACATCAAAGGAAAATATAGGTATCTGTGCGTATGTGTAAGTGTGTGCGTATTCTCTTTCATGGTCAGCACTGACTCATTCCTCTCCATTGTGACGGATGCGTGGCTTCATAATGGCACAACTTAAAAGAGCTGCACACTGCTCCTTCAATGCTCTGGTGGTTTCTCTGAGGGGACAGACAATAAAAGCAGCTCGAATGGAAGAAAGAGACAAAGCCTGCATCATTAACATTTCATTTCAGTGTGTGTTTATGTGTGTATTCTCCACTCCGCCACTCCATCTGCGACCAATGAAGTGTATGAATGTGAAAGCACACACACATAAACAGCGGTGGTGTGGGAGGACAAGCCTTCACTTTAATGTGAAATTTTGTAATGCTGTTTGTTTCTGCTGATCTTCTCTTTTCTCTCGTCTGTCCTCTCCAATTCACCCTGTCTGTGGGCCGGTTCAAGGACAAGTCCGAGTGGTAATGCCTTTACCATATACTGCATTGTGCGCATGTGTGTATTTACTGTGTGTGTGTGTTTGCATGCTCTACATGGGCGTGCTACAAAGAACATGGAATAAGGTATGCAACTCTTTTGCACAAATATGTGTGTGTGGCGAGTGGATGAGTGAAACAGTGATAGTGTCAGAGTGCACAGTGAAGTAGCACAGGCCTTCCCTAGTTACTTGCATGAGGAGAGCTATGAAAAGTAGACAAGAATGTGTTGTATAACATTCAAGAATTCCAGACCTGGTCTAATGACTTAAAAAGAAGGGGGCCGGCAGGATTAAGAGACTTGCCATGTTTCCCTTACCTGCCTCTCCTGTCTTCCTTGTGCTGTTGAGATGTTAAGGAACATCACAACAGCCATCTCTTGTGGAAGAGGGTGGACAGGACAGCGCTAGCCCCTGCTTCCTGTGCTGCAGGCTGCGGCTTTGTCAGATCCCTGCTCAGGAGAAACCATTAGTCCAGAGCTTGTCTGATAGCTTGGACACACATGGGGGTCTGCGTAAGGCAAGAGAGCCAGAGGCAACACAGAATTGTAGTCTCACATCACATGAGGAGGGACATAATAGAAAAGCAATAGCAGGCAGGCTGAGCTGAGCTGATGACCATATGGAAATACAAAAAAAAAAAAAAAGGACAAACACACGGCGGATCTGTGCGAGCTGGCCGTGAAAGGAACGCGAGCAATCTCTATATCAAGAGCAGCGAGCATGTTTCTGATGTTGGGCGCCGCGTTTAAAAGTCGACGACTGACCCTGAATGTCCTCACTTTCTACACAAACAGCACTTAATCACAGAAAAGTCGGCCTTCTTTTTAACAGATGCTGTGGCAAAGCAGGCGGAAATTGTGAGCTTATAGCGATTTCATTCATTCCTTTATTGGACTGCCAATGTCACCGAAAGCCAGATCAGATGAATGGGGACGTGATTCTACTGCTGTGTACGTTGAAGGTCTCATATGGTGTCCATACCGGTGGACAACATGGCGGCGCTTTGCGTGCCAGACATGATGACTGAATGTAAACTGAGGATTGCACCAAATTCAGAGCAGGCCCGTTCCCAGTCTACTACTGCTGCTGCTGCTGCTGTCACTAACAGTGTACAGAAGACACAAAAACAGACCTCAGTGAGTGGATCTGTTTGCCAAATGTGGGAGTTTATTACCTGCAACTTCCAGATTCATTAGCAAGTAAATAATAGAGGAGATTCAAGTTTCAGCAAAGCCCAGTACTCCTATATTAATCCATTTTACTGTCAACATTCACAATTCATTCACATCCCCATAACTACACATATAAAATCCTCCAAAACCTAAATGAATTAGATGTTGTTTCCGGACATTCAGAAAGCTACAGGCTCCTGCTGCAAAACATTCAACATCTATATGTTCCAGATACAAACTATATGCGCCGCAGCAACCTCAGCAATGTAAAGCAGCGAGGAGCCCCGAGGAGTCCTGCACAGGATGTTATCTCATCCAGGGAGATAGGAAGTATGGACAAGAAATCTAGAGGGAGGGGGAGGAGTGGGCCCATATGGGAAGTGCAGTGTAAACAGTCTCGGTTTTTAATCATCCCAGCTCACGTTCGGAACTGGACTCGCTTTGATGTTCTCCCTCAGCGCCCCCTCCGCCCTCCCATCCCTCGTTCCCAAACGGCCGTACGGAGGGCCAGGCGGGGGAAACGTGCAGATAGTGTCCTCAGACAGTCAAGGGAGGCATTCAGTACTTTGTGGGACACTGAGAAGGGAGACGAAAGAATGTGAAGTGCAGAGTTAACTGGTGTTCAGTCAATTGCTGGGCCTGCCTTAATTATAGCTGATGTATTTAAGGGAGCTCTCAAAGGTCAATTCAACATCTCAAAGTACAAAGACCCAAAAATACAGCGTGAGGAAGAAAAGAAAGTCAAGATGGCTTTAAACTAAAATAGGTAGAGCTTTTATAATGTCCTTTAATTGGGCACAATGCCTGTTGGAGGTTAAGCTTCCAACTCCTTCTCCAAACAGAGTTGACAATCCTGTCAAGTTTAAAGTTATCCCATGAGCCTTTGCACTTCTCCCAAGGTCTCTATGAAAGATTTGTTCTGGAGGAGGGTGAGAGAGTCAAAATTCCTCTGTATTTGTATTTGTCCAAATAGTGCTGGCCAGACCCCAGCAAGTGTTCCAATGAACGTGTTCATTCAGAGGACAGGGCATACTTCCAAGGAGATCACAGTTTAATAGATCAGAGGGAGATACGTACCAAAGCAAAGTCTCATGACTTGAATACACAGATGAGGACTAGGGGACTTTTTCTATACCCTGCCCTGAGTTTGTTCCTTACATGCATTAGCAAACAGGATCTTGAGGTATA
This sequence comes from Trachurus trachurus, assembly GCF_905171665.1. Taxonomy (NCBI): domain Eukaryota; kingdom Metazoa; phylum Chordata; class Actinopteri; order Carangiformes; family Carangidae; genus Trachurus; species Trachurus trachurus. The sequence goes on along the minus strand of NC_139903.1, from coordinate 10,296,490 downwards.
TACATAAAAGAGCCGCTGTAGCTCCTGCTCCACCTTTACTAAACTTAATAATGGCTAAAGGCGATAAAATGTGCATCTGTACTTTTTTACTGGCAGATTAAAAGGTGAATCTCCCTGAACCAATAGACTGGGAAAGTGTCATCAAACCTAATTTGTTTCTATGGTTAAACAACACATATTAATAGGCTAGATGGTTATAACAGGGGAGAAAGAGGACAAAAACATGGTCAGAGAGTTTATCTATGGAACTCATCCACTGGAAGACAAGAACATAAAGCGGGAACTGTAAAGCAGCCTGCAGAGGCAATGAGGACCTGTTGGAACAGGCCTAAACTGCAACAAAGAGCATCCTGCAGCACAACACCACCTCTGTGCACTGTGGGAACAGCCCGGGAGGAGAGAGAGAGAGATTGACAAAACTATACCTTTCTAGCTTTGGACAGAACCACAAACAAGCAAACACAGGCACGGACTAAACCAGCTCTACTGACTTTTTAACCTGCATAAAGAAAAAGAAAAAAACACAGATCTTATCAGCAGAGGATTAGACTGTCGCCATCTGACAATAGCAGAGATAAAAGTATTAGCCGACTATGGCGCTGGTGCACTTTCCTTCACACCTTTAAGAAAATAAAGCTAATACTTCTCAAAATCTTCGTGCCACATCACCCCGTGTGCCAGTTTACAGTATGTGCACCCTGCACAGTACGTTGCAGAAGATCTGGTGACAGGGGGTTAATTTCTTTCCGCGCATTTACAGCAAATTTATATTGAGTCCTACTAATCTGCACAAAAAGTTTACTAGGTTTTATGGGAAAAATTAAAGAAAGCTGGAAATCCCAGAAAGGTGGAAGTGTCTTTGATCTCAGCTGCACTGTGTGTTGCCAACATCCCACACAGACACATTAAAGTCAAATTGTTTTAACTGGAGAAGGAAAACAGGAATGGCTTTTCATCGTCCCTAATACTGGGCTTTCTCCATGGAGAGGCCATGTAAATCCTTATCAATTATGGCAAACTGCAGCATCTGGCTCGCCATTCACCGAACCTCCCACACCTGGTGAGTGAAGAGAGACAGGATTGTACAGTACCTCACATCTGTCATCCTGTTTCTTTGGAAACGGCAAATAAATTGACGCAGCCAGGCTTTATGGCCCGGGAACCTTAATCCACTCCTGAATCCTAACTATGCACAACTGAATAGGCTGCATACTTTACATTTGCAGCGTAGTGACACGATGTTTTCTGAATGGTAAATAAATAAATAAATAAACACTTTTCTTAAATTAGTTTTGCACGAGTCTAAACATGATCAAGTCGTGCTCTTTCTCAGTCTTCAGACACTCTTTGGTCTTGAAAATGTTGAAAAAGCATATGATGCCATAAATAGTTAATACAAAAATAAGCTGTCACCTTACAAAAAGATACACCCACAAAACCTGGCAACCTCAACAAAGCCCATGTTTTTCAGGCAAGTAAAAATAGACTGAACACAAACTAACCTCAATAACACCTGTATGTCATCACTATTGTTAAAGGAATTTAGATATTCTGTCATCACATGCTGAGTGCTGAGTGGAAAGGGCAGCATTGTGAGCAGCTCTTGGAGAGATACGGAGCGCTGTAACCCATGGTCACTACAGTATTTTGGTAGTGTGCAGCAACAAGTACAGGTGCTAACATCATTTGGTTTATCAGACAGTGGATGCTATGTAAACTGTTTTTTGGGTCACTCCACAGAGGGATTGATGCAATGACAGACAGGACAGCATGTTCTGAAAACTAATTGCCAAATTAGTGCTGTTTACATGGAGTTCTTTTAATCTAAGGACATTAATGTTGAACTATTTCTCTCAATGGTCAAACAGTAGTGGAGATAGAAATAAACCCTGTGGCTTTCTAAAAGGCATCCTAAGGCATAACACCATTTAAACATGTTTTCAATGCTCCACTGTGGGAGAACTGCTAAATTGTGTTATCCTGGTTTAGGGAGGAATATTTTTGATTATCTGCCCATTTGTGCAGCTAGTGGGGCAGTAAATTATCTTCTACAATAAAAGAGCCAAGGAGAAAGTCCCCTGGGACAATATGGTTATCAGAGCAAGGGGGTGGGGTGGGGTGTGTGGGGGTAAATGTATATCAAGGCACCAGAGATGCCAAGTGGTAAAGCGGTCCTTCAAATACAATACATGGGCCAAGACACAATCTTCCCACACTACTTTAGTCTGAGCAAAGTCACTGAGACTCTCTCTTAACAGCTTTATAACCGCTATTCACCTCACAGGGGAGCCTGTAGAAACTTTTGGCTCGTGAAACAGCTGAACAACTCTGACAACAGGTGCCCACTCGCACCCCTTAAACCGTACCCTCCAAAACCTGAGACAACTCCTCTTTTTTTAATTATTATTTTATTTAAAGGTAAATTTAAGATGAATGGTGAAAGAGAATGGGAGGCCCTGGTTGGGTAACAGCATGTTTGTACTGTTTTGTGCAACCTTACCTGCATTAGTTTTCCCTCCGCGTAGCCGGCACTTCCTCCCACGAACAGCCCTTCCAGAGTGATGGGCTTCCCCGTCGGTTCGTTCTTCAGCAGTGTCACCTTGATGACCGCTCGGAGGGCCGGCCGCTCGGACTCCAGGCCCGGCTGGCCCAGCACCACCTGCAGGGCCGCCATGAGCAGCCACGGCCAGAGCCCGGCCAGGCGCCGCTGAGGGACGGTCATGGCCTCGGCTGTAGCGGCGGTGCCCGGCCGCACATGGTGGACTTCAAAGCAGGGGCAAAGCACCACGGATAAACAAGAAAAATATCTATGTACGTCCCACTTCTTCTTTCCGCCTCGACGACTAGTGCGAAATAGATACAATCCAAACCTTTAAAGCTGGAGGACTGCCAGCATAACTCAAACTCATAACTCAAACTTCCATTCAGCACCCAAAGTTAATATTCAAACGCTACACGTTATAGAAATGCGTAGGCTATCTCTCAGTGCCCACATGGAGCCAGCCCCCCTTCTTTACAGAAATTGATATCTTTCAAGATAAAAAAAAAAGAAAAAAGAAAAGCTATAGTGAACTTTTTATCCAGTGTCATTAATAAGAGTGGCTGAACATCGCTTGCACAAATGCACCATGAAGACACGTTGTGTTGTGCTGGAGCTTGAAGTGTGCATTGGTTTCCAGCAGCCTGGTCTTCATGAGACAGACAACAAATGTCCTCATTTGTAACGTGTTTGCCTTAGAGTTGAACTGTTGTATCCTCTCCCAGAAGGGCAGATCCTGGCAACAATGTATCGATCTTCATCCGTATCCGAACTACTACTATTATTATTCTCTCTCTCTCTCTCTCTCTTTTTTTTTTTTTTTTTACTACGGTGTATAGCAGTCACTGTGCCTTACAATCACATTTTGCAAGCGAACAGGAGTTGACAAACAGCGTCAGAAGGCAGCACGTCCCGTGGGCCCCACATTTTCTGGATAAATCCACTGAAAAGGCTGGAAAGCGACGACTTGAACTTCAAAGGCTGTGTTACAGGTTGCCGCCGGAAACTTATAAGGCATGTTAACAGATATGCAGTGCCAGGCGGTTGGGTAATATTTTACAACGAGGAGTTGCGAAAAAAATAATCCTTAGAGAAGTTAAATTCAGTACTCCGTGTTATCTTATTATTAACCAAAGCAAATGGACCGTTGCCTTACTTCACATACAACTTGGTAATTATACTGGGTCCGAAACCAAAGCGACTTCTGTAACAGACCCATCAACTTATTCTCAACAGTCGGCACTCATTTAAACATAGGAGTCGCTGCTAAAAAAAAAAAAAAGGAAAGAAAGGAAAGAAAAAAAGAGAAAAAAGGCATTCCCGAGTTCAGTGCCTCCGCTGCACTGTGAGAAATTAGATACCATCCTCCTGAGAACACCGAGGGAAAATGAATCGTTTATCAAAAATCATAAACGAGAACGGAGAAGAAACACTACACAAAGTACGGAATAAAAGTGTTCAAAACTCCTGGTGATTCCCATTTAAAGTTGATAATGTGGAGAGACACAGTGTACAGTTATGACACCGTCCCAAAAGTCTACCTCCCGGACTCTCTTTCGCTCCCCTGGGATCTCATTGACAGTCTCTACCTGCTCACTGTCCTGCTGCCTTCAAGTGCTGTCGGAGATTTCGCTTGTCTAAACAACTCCGGACTCAAACGAGCAAAAAAATACTTGGGAAAATGGGAATTTGTGCCACCCGTTTAACCATGGTGAAAGAGAAGTCATGTAAACCATTAAGTTACATGTGTTTCGTGTTATTAAAATAATCGTGTTGTTAGAAAATGCGAAGCAATGGTTGCAGCTGGCATTCACGCTTCAATTACTTTTTTTTTTTAAATGAACTTTTTACAGGATGTGTTTTGTTTAACAACATGCACAGAAATGTCACAGATGGAGAAAAACAGCTATAGAAATAAAGCATTTGGGGCTTCCGGGTAGCACCTGAAGGCAGCATAGATGCTGAGGGAGGAGCGGACGCACAGTAGCAACGCTGATCAACAACGAGTGAGTGGCTCCCTCTAGTGAACACAATCATACACAACCAGAAGCCACTCTACACAGCTGCAGTGCTGAGTGACAAGACACTGAAAACAAAACCATCCAGCTGCATTATGGGAATTAAATTCTAATTTTAATAACAATACTTGTATACATGTGCATTTAAAACACTTAAATCACAAGTTAAAAAATACTGCACCTACACCTGCTACAAAAAAAAAAAAAAAAAAAAAAAAGATGGTGAAAATACCATCACCTATGGGTCATTACTTAAAAGCAAACAGTCACTAACTGATTTAATAATATCAACATTTTCATCAGATTTAATATTTTCTCCCCCATTAGTTTGTCACAACTTGTTACGACAAACCAGTTATTATCAAAATGTAAGCGAAATGTGCATATTAAATAAAATGGGGAGATACTGAGTTTAAAAATGTATGAATTTACTTTAAATTACAATTCTTTAAAAACCATCACATGTTAGCAAACATGTTAGATAAAATTGTGTAAAAATGTAGATAAATATAAGTAAAGCCTTACAATTTATTTAAAAAATGTACCATGGTACAAGTAATTCTTATACTTAAAACAATAAGTATATCTTTGTATTTTCCAAAGCCACTATATGAATTATACATTCCAGTACTTTAAAGAAAAAAGATTTAAATAAGAACACACTAACACCACAAATATTCATTCAGAGAATAAGGTCTCATTCTAGTGAAACTTCACTTTTACACATGACATCCTCAAGACTCTGTCACATGGCAAATCAACATGTTGATATCTAAAATGAGAAATACAACCAATTGTCAGTGAACCTGCTGCAGTGATGACTTGCAAACATACATTCAAACTAATTTAACTCTGAATGTGCTGCCTAACAGATTAGTAATATCTTACCTACATATTTGGTGTACGTCTTCAGGAGCTGCTGTTCTACGCCTGACTAGGATCAGAGGGAGAGACGCTAACTTTGACCTCTATGACCTCCGTGTGCTTTGCCTCATCACTGATAACCTTTCCAGGGTACAGAGAAAACCACAGCAAATAATGTACATGTCTTCTGCTAAGCTGGTACACATTTTGTAATGGTGTGCATACCATAGAAAAATAAAACTACACTTCATTAATGAATATTTAAAGTTGATTAAATAGCCTTCAGCTGATCTTTCCTGGCAAAGTTTCTTGCCTTCATTAGAAATCAAAGTAAACGTATTCAGAAAATCTCCAGTGGTGAGGCTTACCTCAAATATGTCGTCCTCAGGCATTTGCTCAGGTACTGAAACCACTGATTCCTCCTCCTGTCTAATTGCATCTCTATTGGCATTGCCTGACACTGCCATTATAATGGGTCCAGTACAAGGGTTAGCTTTAATCACACTAGCAGGGCTGTAGGACATCATGGGGTTGGGGATGTTGGAGGGCAGCTCTGCCACAGGGCCTGGCCTCTCTGGGGTCGGAACTTTAACTAGGCAGCTATTGGGTGGAGTCTGCATCACTTCATCAGCAATCTGGAAAACTGTATCCAAGTTGATGTCCCCTCGTTTCACCTCCTGGTTTGCCTTATTCTGTAAGTCCTGGTGTTGGTTCCCATAACACAACACAGTCACAGGATATCCTCCCTAAAGAAAAGTACAGGGTTATAGTATCCATTCTCTTTGATTGATAAAAGTAAAGTATTGACAAAATTCATCGTAACTGATTGCAAGACAGAGTGAATATAATTTACCTACCTGGTAATAACCATGGGGAGGGAATGGCCCTGTCGGAGTCCCACCACCTGCCATGTGTGATGCCACAAGGTTTGGATGGTAGCACTGCCAAACTTCAAGAAGAACACAGAATAATATTTTACATCACAAAATGTTTTTTTGTTTATTAGGAGCCTACATTTTGCATTCATATAAAGTGTTGTGAAAAAAAAAGCTAATGTATGTCATGCTCACCTGGGGATTGGTAGCGAGGCTGATACTGTGCATTTTGTGGTACTGCGGTGAAACTTGGATTTCCATTGTTTGCACGGACCAGTAGGTCCTGCTGAATGTGCACACCATTAGAGCCTGGGGCTCCGCCGCTGTACTGGTGGCTTAAAGGTGCTGGTATCCCTTTGTCAGTAGCAAAGACAGAGGGAGAAACTGCCGTCCCGTAGCCCCTTATCAGGTAACGTGGCGGGACTGGGGTCCCACTGTGTGCTGTCATAGGATCAGCTTTACGTGGACAATAAGGATGAGCTGATTCCTGATGTGGAAGGCAAGGTACTGAATTACCTGCAGAAACAGGAAAAAGTAAGTCATGATAGCATCCTTTTAGACAGTGGTTGATATTTAAAATAGTGTCCTGATACTGACTTACAAGAAGAAAAAGTTTATGAACTCTTTGGAATCACCTGTTTTTCTGCATTAAGGTGATCTGACCTTTATTCTCGGTTAACACAATGTAATTAGGCCAATATCAATTTCAAACAATTATCTATTGTGTCATTATTGACACACCCATTAAATGTTCACAATGTGGGTGCTGTGCCGTGCGCCAAAAGTAACTGAACCCTTGAGTGTAATCACCAGGCAAACACTCTCTGGCACAACAACCCTCAAACAAGAGCTTCCACCAGCTCCTGGTCAAACCTGCGCAATATCCATGAATCTGAGCTGTCCCGGCCCAGAAGCAGCAAAGCAACAACTCATGATTCTCCCTCCTCTTTACTAAACCTTTGGGATAATGTTTTCATGTTGTTATGCAAGTCCCATTATCCACCATACACAGCAACATAGTTTTGTGTGGTGCTTTTGGGGTGATCTAGATACTTTCTTGAATACTTTTTCCATCCTACTCTGTGAATTTTAAAAGGCATTTTCAATATGGACAAAAATAAGACAACAGTTTGTGACATTCCTTAAAATAGATGAATTTGTTCATTGTTCATGGTAACCTGGATGAAGCACTGACAATCTTGTAGGCCTAAATTCTACACTAAAAGTCCATTTACAGTTTTCTTGCCAATTTAAAACTGCAATTATATGCTGGAAAAAGATAGCTCTTTGATGATTTAAATGTCCAATTTGTGGGTCACTAGCAGTCCTGAATAAATTGTTAAATTTTATAGTAATATTTCCTATCCCACAATAATAACAAATCATGCAGTGGTACTTGCCCCGTTTCAGACATGTGCCATCACCACCTCCACTGTGTCTCATGTATCGACTTGGGGGTCGGCAGTTCACATTCAGACCAGCTTGCATCTTGGCTTTGTTGTCGACAGTGAGTCTCCTCAGGCTCGCGACAAGTTCGGGGTGGTTCCGCTGGAAGTTTGGGTTGTAAAAATGATGATAGGTCCCATTGTCTCCTCCGCTGCCACTGTTTCGTTCTTTAACATTAATATCGGCCTTCCTGAAGCCGTACAGGTTGAGCTGACGGACAAAGCTGGAGAAGTTGTGTGTTTTGAAGCCGTCTGCGTTGTCCTGGGTGGCGTTGGAGGGAGACAGGATCTGGGCCTCGAAGAGCTGTTGATCGATGATGACAACCTGGCCCAGGCTGTCCCAGTGGATTGCTTTATTGGCCGGGTTGTTCACCAAACGCCAAAGTTTGGCAGGGAAGTTGTTGGGATTGATGCTATCAGGGAGAGAATCGTCACCGACATCCATCATCATTTTTTATCTGTAGAAATGGAAACAGAGTTGGTGAACAAGAGCTGAATCACCTCACCTTAAAATAGCATGCAAACTATCACCTTGCACCTGCACTTCAGCACCCTGCACACGGACCTGACACTTTTGCACGAGCTTTGCTCTTTTTTTTCCTTTTAACTTTAGTACTTTTAATACTTTCCAGAAGTATTTGGTTATTCCTCTCTCAAGCTGTCCTTTTATTTGTTTATTTAACTAACCAATCAATCAATCAATCAATCAATCAATCAATCAATCAATCAATCAGCCAGCCGTTAACTAGTTAGCTGGCTAATCCACCGGAACACATTTGCTACAAGTTACATAAATATGTTGTAGTTTAGCATAACATTGCACACTTTGATAGTTAAAATATATATATTTTTAAATTAGGTAATATACTGTCATAAGGAAGCTGCCTCGACATTACCGGAATTGACTTGTAAAAAATATAACTCAGTAAATTCCTACCTGAACTAAAAGTCACAGAAAATGCTAATTTTAACGTTCGTGATTGTCAGCATTAGCTAACGTTATAGCAATAACTTACGCCACCGACAGCTCTGCAGTTAGAAATATTTTTTAGCACAGTAAAGGTGGTTTAGGTTAGATATGCTCTGACGTTGCCTTCCTTCCTTTTTGGGCGGTAAGATTTTACCAAAACTAAAATTAATAAATAAATAAAAAACAAAGACAATCTTACCTGGATAGCCACAGAAGACCAAAAGCTTGTCCTGTTCTCTTAGAACCGTTGGAAGTTCCCGAACCGTTGAAAAACTGTTTGAGTCCAACGTTTAATTCGGAGCCAACGGTCACGAACGTCCAACAGAGTTCAGCTATCAACTGTTTTATGTTCTAATGCAGGTTTGTCTGTCCACTCAAACGGCACAGACTGGTGGAGGGGAAAGTGTTTATAAATACTTATCTGCTTTTGGTTGCCTAAGTAGAAAAGTGCAGTGACTTTCTGCAATTCACAGGTGCAGATAAAAAAAAAAATTGTGTTGTGTGTGAAGGCTAGGCTGTGACATGCAAAAGTTTGGGCTGCCCTGGTCATAATTTCTGTTAATGTTAACAGAAGATGAAATAAATGATCTCCCAAAGGCATAAAGTGATAGATGACAAATTCCCTTTACATTTGAAACAATAGAATTTTTCCCAATTTTTCAAAATGACAGAAAAGGAAAAGGGCCCACAGCAAAGGTTTGGCCATCCTGCATAGTAGCACCCCCTTTCTATCACAGAAATAGCTGGCTGAGTCTGATACCTTGGTCAAAGTTATCTGAGAGCCTGGGTTTCCCATTCTTTTGCAGGGTGCTGCTTTGTTTCCCTTTTTCACTCTAAAGTTGTAGAAAACAAATACACTGATATTGCTTAAAATATTGCAAAGGGTGTTTGATGTTTAACTTGCCTTTTGGAGATCATTTAATCTTCCACTTGTTCACATTCATCAGACCTTTGCATGCCACTGTAGCCCATGCAAATGTATACCATCAACAGACAAATAAATGCATTTGAATGACATTGCTGAGTTCTAAATAACATAACAAAAGGGATTGAACAAAGGTTTGTAAAAGGTGAAATTAAAAATGTACTTTAATGCCAGTTTGGTTGAAATTATATTTGTATACTTTTATTAAAGAAATTAAGTAAAAGCAAATAAATGAAATTAATGAATGAATGGATTAATCTATACAAGCCAGCTCCATCAAATAAATACTGAAAATAAACCACAACAAAATTCAATGAAATTAAAACATTTTTTATGAGACTGCTCATAATCAAATGGTAGTGGATTAGTAAACACCCTAAATAAAATTTAATTTTAGTGAAGAGTAGGATACAATGTGTGATCCAGAGAGAACTTTTTTTTTTTAGGCAAAAAAAAAATGTGCGTGAATAAAAATGTTGTGTGGATGAAGAAGACCAAGTATACAAGTAGCTAACTGTGCAAAACATAGATATAGAAACGTTTCTATATCTATGGTGCAAAACAGTTCAAGCCTAATATAAGCACAATCACAATCCCTGTAACTGAGCTCATTGCTGCATGATGATTTTTACCCAGGCGCTCCACGCGGACACCTCCGAGTTTCTCCTGAAGGTCCTCACGGGTGACGTAATCACCAGCGACGGGAAAACACATTCAAAACATTGACGCGCTTGGTTGTTTTCTATTTCTCTCGTGTTTAGTCGCCTTTTTCCCTCTAGCATGGCTTTGGAAACCGTCCCCAAAGACTTGCGACATCTGCGAGCGTGTCTCCTGTGCTCACTGGTGAAGGTAAATTGTGAACAACTGCGAGAAAGAAACCACCGAGCTAGCTTCTGTGCTAACATGTAGCCGCTCTCTGTGCAGCGTTATAATGTGTCTCACACAAGAAGTGAATAGTTTACGTGATGATTTCATGATTACCGTACATTTGTTTCCTGGTGTCATTTATGTACTTTTAGTATTGTGCTTTTGTTAATTGCCCTGAGCTCGTGTAGCATCACCCGCTCACTCACCTCCTTGTGTTTCTCAGACCATTGACCAGTTTGAATATGACGGCTGTGACAACTGTGAGTCCTTCCTCCAGATGAAGGGGAACAGAGAGATGGTTTATGAATGTACAAGTTCTTCATTTGACGGGTAAGTATTGACAGATTATTCCCAAACTTTCAAATGTAGTGTTTCCTTTTTGTTCATCGTTACTATCCGTGTGTCCACAGGGTGATCGCCATGATGAGCCCGGAGGACAGCTGGGTAGCTAAATGGCAGAGGATAGGTGAGGATGTGCTCGAGGCAGCATTAATCGATTTCTGATCACTAGGAGGTCGAGGCACCCCCACCCAGATGTTCTTTGCACAAACAGCTGCTGACTGTTGCTGGTAATTGGGGTGGTGAAGTAAAGAAAAATGTGTCCTTAAGATGAAAACAAACTGTGTCAACAGAGGCAAGAAAAATCAAAGTTGTTATCAGTAAATATTGAAATAGCAGCGCAGCTTTAAAGTCACCTTAACCCAATGATGTGGAGAACAATCTTAATTTAATCATGCCCGGTTCAAACACTGGTTTTTAAGAATTGTCTCAAGTCACTTTAAAGCAGAAGTGAGTGATATATTTGTGTTAATATAAGTCTTAAATAGTTATATCTTCCGACAGCAATCACTTACATAGAGTGTTTGGACTGAAACACGAGTCTCTCAGTCCCTCTGCTCTGCTCTGAGCCGAAGAGAAAACATTTATCGTATCCTACAGTTTTTATCCAATGAGGAGAGAGAACGGCATGCAGGGCTGTGTGTGCAGCCAAGGAACGCCGTGAATGTGGTGACGTAGCGACGAGGACTGTTATGGTGCGTTCAAGGAAACTCGTATTTTTCCGACCGTGAAGTGGTACCAGTTCGATCTGGTACGAGTTCACCGGTCGGAAGTTACGAGTGGCCGTTATAGTGACTTTCACCGGTAAAACAGGTCGGAAAAACACGAGTGGGTTGCCTGAAACGCTACAAAGTCGTAAGTTGTGACTTGAAGCTGTAATTTACGATTTCAAAATCCTGCCTGGAACGCAGCATTAGCGAAAACGACCGGACCACTCACTTCTGCTTTAAGATGAAAACAAACTGTGTCAACAGAGGCAAGAAAAATCAAAGTTGTTATCAGTAAATATTGAAATAGCAGCGCAGCTTTAAAGTCACCTTAACCCAATGATGTGGAGAACAATCTTAATTTAATCATGCCCGGTTCAAACACTGGTTTTTAAGAATTGTCTCAAGTCACTTTAAGTTTCAATCATCATGCAAGTTTTAACGGTTTTGTTTATTTTTCGCTCCGTCCTACAGGCACTTTCAAGCCAGGTGTATACGCAGTGTCAGTGACGGGCAGACTACCACCAGGTATGTGATTCAAAAATATTGCAAGCCCTACACACACTTAAAAAATGAATGTCTGGCTGTTCTTTTGTTGTGTACTTTGCTAATTTGTTGTTTCCCCTTTCTGAAGGTGTGGTGAGAGAGTTGAAAAGCAGAGGAGTGATTTACAAGTCCAGAGATACAGCAGTGAAGACTTAAACCCAACTGCCTCCAGTTCACATCGTCTGTTTAGCCACACTTCATACTGCAGCACCAACCCCCGGAAGAAGTTACATCTGTGGGACTGTTCCATTGTTGTGTTTTCTTTTTCTTAATTATTGTTATTGATAATTAGAAATATTAGCATGGGTGATTACTGCTGAGAAAGGTGGATATTTTGTATTTTCTGTCTTTGAGTTATTAAGAAATAAAAATGTTTTATATGAAATTGGGATTTTGTCATAATGACATCACTCTTTTTTTGATTCCCATCCTTCTGCAACGAGTGACATTTACTCATTCGATAAACATACGTATTCAGAGTCGACCATGCACCGTCCAGTAAGGCAGATATGTTTAGGGTGACGCTGTCCTAAAGCTGGTACTGTACCTTGGTAATTCCCCTGTAGAAAAACAACTCCCATACCGGTAATTCCTTGAATGAACTGTAGAGATCACAAAAACTGGAGAAACCCCATAAATCGATGATTCATTTGATTAAACTGGTGTGTTGAGACAGATAGTTCCTCTTTGCCTTGAAGAATAACATACTCAACAGGATGAGGCAGACTGCAGGATGACGCAGCATTCAGTCACTGGGTGACCACAGTCACACTGGAGAGGAAAATGGTTGAGTTATATTAATTCACTGTTGATTATTTAGAAAGCTATATAATATAACTGACAAAGAGAGATTAAGTCAGGAGACTAGCGCTGATCAAAACTAAATTATTTGGTATTTAAATCCAAAAATATAATATCACTGATGTGGGTTTTGTCGGTTCTGCAGAAACAGGTGCATTACAACATACATACAGCATTGACTCAGCCATACTAGTGTCAGTCCAGTGAAATTGTTGCCTGTGATTTTCAGTTGAACATATGCCAATGAAACATTCCTGTACTTACTCATCTTGACCACAAGATGGTACTTTTTACTGAGCATTTCCCAACACACAGAACCACTCTCTGCCAGTAGGGGGAACTAGAAGCTAAACCTTCAGTGGAGTTAAAACATCCTCACTCACTGAGGGTCAGAGTGAGTCCATTTAAAAATTTAATTTCAGCTGCAGTAGCGGTAGCTCTGGCTACTGTTTCATTGTACAATAGCCTGTACAGAATAACAGGCTCACAGGTTATAGCCATCCTGTGCTGCTGTGTATTATTAGGTCTGCTGTTGGATTGTATTACCGTATAGGAGGAACATTTTATCGCCAGAGGGGCCAGAGCCAGGCATCATCTGATTTCACTGTAATCTGATGGAGTGGGGTAATGAACACAGAGGACTCTTTAATTGTCTGCAAGTGAGCACAGCCAGCTCGTACTGTTGTCATATCAGATGCTGTTAGTGGATATTTCATTGCACAGGCAGATATTTTGTTGCAAAGGCAAAGCTAGTGAAACCACTCTGAAGAGAGTGAGAGAGAGAAAAAAGAAATAGCTCAGATTATGGTTTAGTGAGGTGGAGCAGATGGCTTCATCTAAGATCATCTATCATGCAACAGGTCACAACTCACTGCTCATAATAATAATTTCTTATCAATAATGCCTGCCTAAAGAAGTATGCAAACATACACAAACTATATCATAAATGAAACTACAACTCAAGAAAAAAACAAGACTGTAAATACAACAGATAAACCTTACACTGCCTGCACTGACGACTTTACTGCAACATGAGTAGATTGTATCATATGGTGATTATGATCGTGTGGATTGGTCTTGGCCCTTTTGTGGGCCATGACATGGTTGCTGGGTTTCCATCACGGTCACATAGGATGACTTCACATAGTATTTTTATATACAGCCTTTATTTTCAGCTATTGGTTACAACAGTGCGTGCAGGACAACAGATATAGAGGTTTTGTTTTCCTGTCTCTTCATCCTTTCAGTTCACTCCTAACAGTGAAAAACTCTACTGAAGGACAGGACAGTGGTGTGAGGAAGTATTTAGAGGTATATTATATTATATTATGAGCTGGTGAGCTGGAGCTGGTTAGACTTCAGGTGAGAAGGGGGGTACCTCCTGGACAGGTTGCCAGTCTATTGCAGGGCTAACATATTCAGACAGACAACCATTTACACCCCCATTCTACTGTACTGTATGGGCAATTTAGAGTCACCAATTAACCTAACCTGCATGACTTTGGTTTGTGGGAGGCAGCCGGAGTACCCGGAGAGAACCCACGCATGCACAGGGAGAAGGTTCGAACCCAGAACCCTCCGCTGCACCATATTATATTATATTATATTATATTGTATTGTATTGTATTGTATTATATTATATTATAATTCACTGTGGATAATTTAGCGAAAGCTGTGAAGCTATAGTGCAGATAACTGACAAAGAGAGATTAAGGCGGGAGACTAGTCTAGCACTGATCAAAACTAAATAATTTTGTTTTTAAATCCAAAAAGGTTTTGTAATATCACTGTTGTGGGTTTTGTGGCAGTTCTGTAGAAACAGGTGCATTATCACATATACAGCATTGATACGTAATTACTTCGTCAAAACTGAAAGACACTTTAACTGAAAGTAATGCAAAAGTTATTTGAACTTTTAGGGGATTTTCTCAGTTTGCTGCCACAATGAGGTCAAAGTTCAGAGAATCCGTTTTTTTTTTTGTTTTTTTAGCACTTGTATTTAGTCCTTTATTTTTTTTCTACATTCATCATATTGATTTATTTGTTGTTTCATTTTGCTGACTGCTGTCATGTAAAGGACATGATGACCACAGTGGAAATATGCTGATGACTTTGTGGTTTCCCCAACAATATATAGACATTATTGTGTGATATATGTTTCCATTGTGAACACTGTGGGCTGTGCAGTGACAATGGAAATGACAATGTTGTTAAAATGAATAGTTTTATAGCTAATTTCATTTGTGAAATTGCTCTCAGAGCACATGAACAATCTTCAATGGGGTTTTGGAAATATATGAATGAAGTTTCTTTATTGATATAATAAAGTCCTGAGACTGAAACATGGTTCTGAATCTGGTTCTCACTGTGTTTGTAAGATGTGCAGCTCCGCTACCAGATGCATTGAGAGTTTAAAGTATGAGTAGCTGGTTGTCCCTGGAAGGGTATCTATGTATGTATGCCCTGTACATACGGCAAAGTATATCTCCCTCTGTCTGAAAAGAAGCCGTGAGTGAGTTTTTTTTTTTTTACATAATCTTACATAAATCTACAGTGAATTTTGAACATACAAATGATCCTTAGCTCAATCAAACAAATAGACACAGCAACCATTCACATTTTAAACTGATCATCATGATCTTATGCCGCCTGCAGGCCAACTATCTCCTAAATACAGAGCCCAGACCTACACTTTCATTTTGAAATTATTATATCATTATATTATCCACTTTATTTCAAATCCACAGAATGTGAAATATTTCTCATTTGTTCCACCAGAAATGGGGCAGAGATGTTTTGAACAGTGGATGTGTGGAGGATGGAGACAGTTGATAATCAAATAAACCACAAGTGTCTTTGTCTCCATGTGGGTTTGTAACAGTGCAGAGCTGGGTGCATGTTTAGATGAGACCAACATCCTTTAGCAGTTCAGCTCCGCCTCTTTCATGCTATGTAACCTTAAACAATTCCATACTAAACCTGAAGCTTATATCACTTTTTTCCATGTCACCTGAAGCTTTGGGGCCCTAGTTTGGTCTCTTCAGAAGAAGCTGAAGTCATTTCACGAGAGCTGCAAAACTAAAAACAAAACCGAGAACTGGTGCTGCAAGACACCACAACCACAGGCGTAGTCAGGAAGGCTTTCAGCTCCGCCCATGCACTTCTCATCTACACATCAAGTGTTCGTCGCCCTTCATTTTCACATGCACAGAGCTCATCTATTGCGGCCCTCATTGGCGCGCGCGATTGCACTATTGCTTTTGACCTTATTTGGATATGTCAGGGCTTTAAGCCGGAGGGAAAGCATCAGATCACAAACTAAGGTGTTGATTTGCCTTTTGACCCCCGGTTAAAAAAGAAAAGCAAGCGGTTTCTTCACTTCAGTCTTGAAACGTCTCTGTCTGGCGGGGGATAGAGCGCAGAAAGAGAAGTAAAGTGTCTTTAAATGGACATTACCCACACACAGGCCTCACACACTCAAACTGATGTGTTTCATAAGGCTGACAAAACTTCCTCTCTCTGACAGTCCAGGATGCAGCAACAGAACTGAGAGCAGCTCGTCATATTTAAGGATTTCAATTCCTTTTAAACAGGGGGGCATCCTCCACAGTGTGGGCATGTGCAGATGGATGTGTGTGTAACATGTGGTGCTCAGAAGATCCTTTATTTCAGTACCAGTGCAATGATGTAAAAAAAAAAAAAAGAAAGAAAGAAAGAAAGAAAGAAAGAACTTCATTAAGTAAGAGTGCTGCATTCACATACTCCCTGAGTGTATAAAGTATTATCAGCTAAATCTACTGAAGCAAATAAAAGCACTTATTCTGCATATTCTGATACTATAGCTATATACTGTGGTGATATTAGATTAATACTGAGGCATCAGTGTGCAAACAGCATTAGATTGTTGTAGCTGCTTGAGAAGCTGCTTTAATCACTTTATCTTGTGACCGCTTCACAGGGTCGCAGCAGGAGTCTGAGGGTCATGAGATGATTAATTTGGGAGGAAATAAACTTTTGACAATATTTGTGCCTCAAGAATTTTTAATCGGAGCCATCCTCTTCAAGTTTATTCATGTAGAGAGGCTGAGAGAAGCAGGTAAATGTGCTGATGTTGGGCTTTGTCTGAAGAGCATGATCATGACTATTATTTTGAAAGAAAACGTTTTTTTTATTTTATTGATTTAATTATATTTCTAGTGATTTACCTCACTAAAGTTTTGCACAGTTTATAGGTGTGTTTCATTTCTCCTTCTATGCTGACTTGCTTCCTGTGGCCTCATACTTTGATAATCTGATAACGTGATGAATCAGACTCAGAGCGTGTGCCGATGAAACAGTGAGATTCAACGTGTGGTGTGTGAACGAGAGCACGGTGGAAGTGGCACAGAGGTGTAGAGGAAACAGGACCAAGGGGCCCAAACCAGACACAGGTTGACATTAATGGGGTCATGAACCAAAACAGATTTCATCTAAAAATGTAACCGTGTGTTGTATATTTAAGAGCTTATTAATGTCAGATGTAAACGAATGAAGCTAGGAGAAATAATGAAGCATAAGAAACAAGTACCTGAGAAGTGAACTTAAGCACAGCGCTTAAAGTAAATCTACTTTTCACCGGTGCTCTGCAGAAACCGGTTTAGAGCAGCTCAGGCCTCCGTGTGGAGCTCGTATAGGCCTGGGGATGATCTAAAAGCTTCTGGGTGGCTCGGTGGTGTCGACACCCGGCTGTGGCCTTAGGAGGAGCTTGGAGAGACACAAGGCAGGGAGGGGAAATGGCTGCCAGCCCAGATAAGGTCTATCACAAGAGGCAGCGCAGGCCCACGGCTTCAGCGCTCTCTCTTCTTCTTCACACGGGGAGTTTGGATCACTTCCTCACTGGCACGTGCACCGATGACTGAATGCTACGAGGGGTCATTTGGCCGGTTGGAGGCTGGTGCGCTCTCTCCCCTCACAGGGTTAGGGATTAGCAAAATGCAGGGCAGGGGTCAGGAGATTGGAGGGTTAAAGGCTAAAATGATGTGTGGCTGTTAAAGACACCATATGCTGGATCTTTTCAACACGTTTTCATCCAAATAGACATGTTTTATTTGTAACTGGAGCATCAAATGGGCCTCCGTGGTGTCAAAGCACACACGCAAACACACATGCCCTCACAGGTATTGATGTCAGAATGACGTGCACTCCTTTTCTCCCAGCAGGAGCAGATGTCGTGGGAATGCAGATGTAGTCCACAAAACCATGTCACATTATTCTATACACACACACACACCCATGTTGTAAACAGTTCCTGGTGGGAAAGTGTGTACACATGTGAGAACTAGGTACAGTCACTCAACTGTCTTTGTACTTTACTATCCATTTAAACATCCAGCCCACAAAACTTCCCAGGGAAATGTTCTGCTGTTTTACCCCTCTACCTGAAAGCCGCTGCATTTACTAGTAACTTCTCAGCATGAAGGGAAAAAAACAAAACAACACATTGCCTTTTTTTGCCTGTGTTCTCTGAGAAAACTGTGTCAAGGGTCGTTAGCAGTTCCATCAAAGAGACAGAGAGAGAGAGACAGATTTCCCCGCTAAAATGTCTGACAGGGTTTTCAATTCAATTAACTCTTAAATGACTTGATCAAGTATTTCACAAAACAAATCAATACAGTAGCTTCAGTCCAAAGTTCAAAATGTTTCCAGGGGCCGTCACCTAAACTGGAAACCACTGGACTAAACTAACTATTGTAACTTATAATAATAAATAAGTCGCAGGGACTTTTACTTTAAGTTTCAGTGCATTTTGCCTTTGGTATTTTTTTTATTTTTTTTTTTTTTTACTGAAGTAGGACTTTACATGCAGAACTTTTAATTGTAATGAAACATTTTTAGGTAGTTGTACTTTCACATCAGCAAATCTTCTGTCCACTTCATTCATGTTCACTAATTATAGCTTCTCTTTTATTATTACTATTACAATAACTACATCTCACCACATTGTCCTTTTTTATCTGTGTGTGAGAACTGTGCACATGAAAAAACATTATCTGCTCATTAGAATCCATTCATCCACTGTATAAACAGTAACACAAGAGAGATGTAAAGTAAAATGTTGTCTTCACCATCACTTCACTTCATTCACTTAACTTATATGAGGATATATGTGCAGCCTGTTTGCTGAACTATTAGACCTGTAGGCTGCTCTCTGCTGCTGTGTGACACCTCCAGTGACTCAGAGACTGAGGTGCACAAACTGAAGCTGTCAGTGCATTATATTTACTTAATCTTCCTCTTGTACCAGTTTTCAGGTTTTTAATGAATAAAGTACCACATAAATTTGTTTATAGCATCAAGGCTTTTTGACTTGATGACCTGATTTAAGACTCGGGTCAAAACCGACCCCAACACAAGAGATGGTAGCAGAAAGCTGACAAGAAGAAGGTTAAATTGAAGACAAGGGGTATACTGACACAAACACCAAAATATATTAAAACCAATATTTTCATGGATAAGGAAGCCTAACAATGTAACCAAGAGAAAACACCGTTGATGGTAGCAGAAAGCTAACACAAGACAAAGGTTAACATACGTGAAGCACTCTGAGCCAAATCTATTTCAAGTTTAAAACATAAAATGAATCATCATGCAACAACATAATATGCATTATTGAAGTTAATTACTGATATATTAACATGTAAGGATCATTCATATATTGTTCTCTGTTGTTACTACTGGGCAGAAATGCTTCATATTTTACAGGCTCATCATGGTTTTTATGTAAAAGATGAATTTGTTAAGTGAGTGGAAACTAAAATAGAGGTCAAATGGTGAAGTAGAAGAAGAAGTGCTGCAGGTGAGAAACTGTCCTTAGTAACTTTCCATCACTACTCGGACACACAGGTTGTCACCTCAGTGAGACTCACGCTGATGTTTCCATGGCGCTGAGCCTGAGCGGTGCTGTAGTGTGGACCTGATGTGTGGGGACTTGCCCGGCTCCCCTCCAGGTTTAGCGTTCTGAGAAATCACATGGTTACTGTTGGACATTTACATTTACATTTACAAGGAATTGAAACCTGTGGCCTTTCACTTTTGACAACCACCAGTAAGGTGATGGTAACCATAGCAACAAAAATGCAAATAACTCTCCTTAACGTATCACTTTTTCACTTATTTTTTAGGTCACACTACAAAATTCCTCACATGCCCGTTTGTAAAGACAGCGTCCCTGACTTTCTCAATCTACATGAGATCACATCTGTGTTGCATGAGGCTACAGTTACAAATATGGACCTGCCCTTGAATGATGCATTTAGGTGTTTTACAACTAATCTCAGTTTCAGTTTGAATGGATTCTTGGCCGTTTTTTTGACTTTCTGATGTGATGGGCTTTATGGGTCTATTTCTGTAAAAAGATATTTTTACTCACTCATGTTTAACTCACTAACAGTAATTGTAGCTGGGTGGGGTTGTGTGTGTTTGTGTGTAGGGGGTCTTTGCTATTTCTAGTCAGATTATCAGTGAAACCATTTCTACACAGGAACTGGTCCCTGCACCCATCAGGTGTTTGACATAGTTAAACAGACCTTCAGTCACCAGGCCATCTGAGAATTAATTCAGGATGTGTAGGCTACTACATATATCACACACAAGTTACACAAGTGTTAATAAACTGAACCTAATGTGGAATAAAACTGTAAAAAAAAAAACCGGTGCAAATGTGTAAATGGAAGCTCACACTTGTGTTGAAATCTCCCTCCACTTCATTCTGGGTTTATTACCCAACTTCTCATTGCACTGCGTCTCGACCAAACTGTATGAAGCTACATTGGGTCTAGAAGAGTGTAGATGACATCATCATGTCTGCAGCTCGGCATCATGGCCATGCAGACAAAAAAAACAAAAAAAAAACTGAGCTGAAGCTTTTAAAGTTTTTGATTTGAAACTGAGGAGTGGACTGAAAAGTGAAATGATTAAAAGGAAAGTTCAAGTGTTTGCTGCTAAAAATCTGACATGTTGTTTCCTGGGTTGTTTGTGTCATGATCACAAATGCAGAGTTCTCCTTCTTCTTCTTCTTCTGGGGGGGAAAAAAAATCTTCAGAGCTACTGTCGGCATTTTTAAAAAAGCGCCTGCAAGAAAGCAGAGAGGAGGCGGAAGAAGAGAAAGAGAGCGGCTGTGACTGTTAGACCTCTTCCTGTGGTTACATCACGTGGTTGTGGAGGGTTCAAAAGGAGACAGCCTCTTCTTCTTCCTCTTCATCCACTCCTTGGACAGACAGAAGACACCTGTCAGGCTGCGGACAATCGGCACTTAAAACTCTGAAGAACAAAAGTGAAGGTTGAGGTAAAGTATGATGGAGGGCCGTGTCTTTTTAATGCTGAAGTCATTTTGCGACGACATGGAGGGAAATGATCGAAGGTATTTTGTGTCAGATTATGGAAGATAAGTCAGCTTTATCTTTCTTTTTCTTTTTCTTATCTGATGTTTTCTTAAATGATGTTGAGTTAAGAGTTTCATTTGGAAAAAAAAACAATTCACTTAAGACTGAGAAGCTGAAACTTGAGTTTTGCAACTGTCTTTTTTTTTTTTTTAAATTATTATATTATTGTTCCATGTATCTACTCTGTCTTTGAATTTGCTCTAATTTACCCTTTGCATTGCCAACAGTTTCTCTTGGATTTATTTGAGATGACTTGTACTTCATGCTCAGACAGAAAGGCTTACTCATGCCTGTCAAAATGGCGTCCTCTAGATAGCGCTTCCTCTGGTGGCTCAGTTCTGACATTTGCCTCCAAAAAAAGGACGCTGAGGGACAACACCAGAAAGATTTTTTGTCTCGTACAAGTTTTTTTTGCAGGCCTAAGTTGAATTTTTAAAAAAGTTGTATTGAAAACTGTGCATGCAAATGTTTCAAGTCAATTCAGGAAGTGTGACTTTTCTGGTTTGACAAAGAGCGAGGGCTGTGTGAATGCTGGGTGTGCACTGGGCTGAGAGATTTCAGTTTGGTGCACTGGTGTGTGTCTGGGTGTGGGGGGTTGGTGTGTGCAGCTGCAGACGCCGCGGTCACAGGTGCAGAAGGAGAAGAAGAAGAGGAAGAAGAACTGGGGGACAAAGACAGAAGACGACAGAAGAGCGGTGGATGTACAGTGCAGTCATCCATAAAGTAGAAAGCACTACTAAACTCCTTGCCACAGTGTAGTGTTTCCTACTTTATGGATGAGTGTACTGTTGGCTTCAGGGAGAGAGAAGAGGCCATCATGGCGCCCGCGCAGGAACTCACAAAAAGAGGAAGCTGCTTTGTCTCGCAAGGCCACACATCGCCCAGAGTGTTGCAGTCACTTCACATGGGCGGTGTGTGGCGCAGAGAGGAGCTCGCAACTCTTTCCTCCATTTTATGTTTCAACTGTCCTCAATAAAAACCTGTGATGTTGTGTAAACTGTGTAACGTTGTATAATAATAAAAAAAAAAAAAAACGGAAATGAAAAGGAAATCTTGTCTTTGACTCTGTGTTTTCTGTGAAAATATACATACTTTATTCCTGTAAAAAGATCCATATTGAAAGAAACCATCACAATTTCAAGTCAACGAGTCCTCTGTGTTCTACATCTTTAGTTAACGTTCCTCCATCCACACTGCCTGGACATGCAAAAAGAAAAAGAAAAAAGAAAAAACGACAACAAAACAAAAACTGAAAAACAATATTAACAAAAACATATTTACACATGAGCTTCCAAAAGGATAATAAAAACAGTAATATATAAAAAGGTCAATCTTCCACTGGTTTCAAACAATGAATGCAGGTCAGGAAAGACGAAAAAAAAAAGAAAAGAAAAGAAAAGAAAAAGTTTCCCGTGCTGTATGAAAATATACCACAAAGTCCCAACACTGTTCATTATATACAGAAAAGCTCCTACGGCTTCTTTTCCACTGCATCGACAATCTACAACTCAAACATTGTAGACAATCAGCCTAAAAAACAGAAATATGACAGTTACATAAATAAGGCCGAACATAGGTATAACATTGGTATGCATGCAGTCAATAAACATCCTGTAAACAACATATTAAGACTAAAACAAGGTCTTCTTGTAAGGCTAAATATGATCAGCTGAGCTAAAACACTACCTATATGGGTCTAGGTCCTATATCCAGTCAACAGTGGAGCCGCCTACTCACTACACAGCAGGTAGAGAAATACTTGTGCATTAAAGGCCGTCAAATACAAGATTAGTACAAATATTCGCTGTACATTTCGGCAACTTTTGAGCATCCACCCCCCCTCCCCTTTAAAAATAAAAGGAGAACAACATTAAAAAAAAAAAAAAAAAACAGAACATACAGTACAGCCTCAGTCTTGCCTCTATCCCGGCTCTGTCACATCTAAAGTGTCTGTGTCAGTCTGCACACCCTTTTTGTTCTTGGCATCATCGTGCTCCCGTCATGTAACACTGACAAACAATTAAAACATTCATGACATTACAGAAAAAAAACAACAACAAAACAACACACACACACACACAGCCTCCAACTTGTGTCATCAGGTGTGACTCTAACGTCTAACCCGTGTGTGTGTGTGTGTGTGTGTGGGTGGGGGGGATCAGCAGCACGGGAGGGGGAAACTCAGGTCTGATCCTCGCTTCACGCTATAACAGGCAAAGCACCCAAGATTTTGGCATATTTTGCAGTTTTTTTCCACAGCCGGAGTCACAACAGGTGGCTCAGCAGCATGAATAAGAAACTACAAGTAAAAACCTGAGAAGTTACCCAACAGCCCTATGTCGACACAGAGAGAAGACCCCAAACCAAACCAGGCTGAGTGAACAATCACTGCATGTAAATACTAAGGCCTGGTCCACACATTCACATCAAAACTGAATATTTACACTACATCATCTCCCTTGAAGTGAAGCCGTCACAAAGCACTAAAAGATACTGCATTGCTCTATTGTTGTTCTAGTACTGCAGTGCATCGTGGGCTATATATATTGCTAAAGGTTGTTTTTTTTTAAACTTAGCTTTAACTTAACAGTCTACAGTTTCAGGATGCTAATGTGTAGACATAAAAGGAATCACCGCTAAGCTGCAACGGGCTGATGAAGATGTTACGACACTGCTGCTTAGCCTCTCTGACCCCGATGTTCACACACCACAAGCTTCATCATCGCTTCATCCCAACATGGAGGCAAAGGAAAAGATTACACACAACAACTTATTGCAGAGAATCACAGTATGGTAGCGCCGCAGACCACCAGTGCCTTGACTGAAAACTGCTCACTGTAAATGATGTGTTGTTAGTGTTAGTTGGTGTATGCAGAATAATAATAAAAAAAACACTGTCACTGTGTTCAAACCAGAGGGAATCCAAAGCTGTGTGTTTAGCATCAGGCTGCTAACTGGCTAACTAGCTCACTCTAGCATCACACACACACACATACTGCTTCACTCCAGAGTCGTCTCTAAATTAGCTGACGCTTCAACGATTAGTCAGTGAATCAACTCATCCAGAGGTTTAACCTATTGTGTCATAGTTCATGACATAACATGTGGGTGACTGAAAGGGGCCGTTTTTGTCTGATGGGGCCCACTACCATCCAGATATACAAACTGTAAACTGTCACAACATCTTTTAACTTTTTCCATGTTTCTATATCTGATTAAATATAAATGTATGTTCCTGAACACAGTCTCCCCTGTCCACTCACCCACAGATTATTACTCTGAGGGTGGGAGTGACAGTTTTCTGTGGAGCCACAAACTTGGAGGAGAAAAAAACATATCCAGGGAGAATTAATGCACTATAACTACTTTCATGTCTTTATTATATAAAAATTGTTTTGCAAAACTGTCCAATATGTGTTGGATTTTCGCTTCTCAAATGTCAGAACTTGTTGATGAACTGATTGATCATTAGCAGCTGCTCTTTAATCTAACAGAGCAGACTACCTATCATCTAAAAGTATGTCTTTTTGCAAACACTGCAGGTCTCTCTTTTTCTCTCTCTCTCTCACACACATACACACATACACACGTACACGTTCACACTTTTGTGACTCACTCACTCGCTCACGCACGTACACTGAAAATATGTAGTATGCAACATTTAGGCCATTTGTGACTGTGGTCACAAACATAGAGAGTTCCTGTGTGAATGTCTGAGAAAGGCATCGTCTGTTTTCAGTCTCACCAGTGGACTGGGCAGCTTCATCTACACCGATACACACACGCACACCCAGCCGCACACACCAAAGAAGAGCAACCCTATACATTCTTTACATTTAACACTATGTCCCACTCCAACAAACAGTCGTGACCACAAATAAAATCTAAACATATCGAAGTGGATCATCACTGTCTCTGACAGCTCAGTATGATTCGCCTCCTGCCCTGATGTCCCTTCATGCAATGCGGTGATGATGAGGGCAAGAGTCTGATACAAATAAATAACATGTTCTGTACAAAGTACTGTATAAATACTCTTAAAGACAAGAAACACATATGAGGGACTAGCAGACATATTTAAAATACATCCATTCAGGATGGATAGTGCATTTTTTTTTTATAGTCACAGAAGAGATAGACTGCAGCTTCTATTCGTTTGCTTCAGATAAATAAAGTGGCACCAGTACACGAGCATTAAAGCTAATATTCAATTAGCTGTATCTGAATTGGGCTGAAGTCTGGAGCTGCTGTTCAGCATCAAATTCTATCAGACTGTTCTAGATAAACCTGATTCACTGTTTTACATCAAGCATCGAAGCCTCTAATGAGTGGAAATCTGTGAAGGTTTAGATAATTAGAATTAGAGTTCAGAGAATATATTAGTGTGTTTGCACACTTCAACATGCACCTCTACATGCTCCTGTGACGCTGTAAGCTGATATTTAAGACTAGTATATATATTCAACAGCTGGTCAAGCAGTGCTCTAAGGCAAATGTATAATTACTAACAGTTAAATCAACAGGTATTAGATCTGAGAGCCACGAACTGCACCGGCTACCAACTGAGACAAAGAGTGAAGACAGAGAAAGTGCTTTCAATGTGACGTGAAGACCCTGAGTCAGATGTCCTGACTCATTCTTTCTTGCTGGATCCCAGCTTTTTGAACAGTTTCTTGCCTTTGGAGAAAAAACCTTTCTTCTTCTTGCCTTGTGGGGAGGAGTCTGTCTTTGTGGGGCTGTCTGCCAGCAGCGGGGCTGACGGGGAGACACAGGCCTCCATTGCAACTGGAGAGACAGCCGGACCTGTGGTGGGGTCCCGGTCTGACGTGGGGCTTGCAGTGGCGGCCTGTGTGGGCGGCAGATCTGTGTGCTGTGCTGGGTCAGGAGGAGGAGAAGGGCTTGTCTGGGGCTGGACCTGCAAAGATTCCTCCGTTGTTGAGCGCTGGGGGTGTTGTGGCTCTGCAGACGACGTCCCAGCATCCTTTGGGAGAAAAATTAATCAATTTTATTGCAGTCCAATTTTATTCAACAATATCTAATGTTCAAAATCCTCAGACAAAAAAAGGGGAAACACTAAGACAGAACACACACAAAGGAGGAGGCTCAAATAGCTAAATCCAGAGGCAGGTGTAGGGTCTTATCCAAAGGAGCAGTGTGGATCTACAGGTAAAGGTGGACTTGGACATCAACAGGGGGGAACAGAGGACTCTAGTGTGGATCACTGCGTGGCTACAGCTCTGACTGAAAACACTTACGATCAAGTTTCAAAGTGAACAGTTCGTTTCTGCTTCTGCACAGGGTCATGCAGGAAACAGAGGGGCAGCAGAGAGGTGACAGGACAGAGTTAAAGAGACAGAACAGAAAACAGCAGCATGCAGATACATGTGATGAAATATAAAATAAAATAAAATAAAATAAAATAGAAAAGAAGCTCACATATGTCAGTGATTTGTGAACATGACACATAATGTATGTGAGGGCAGATCAGGGTATTACACAAACAGAAAGGCGGAGCTACCTGTGATTCCTTCTTGGGTTCTGGTGCAGGCGGAGCAGGGACGGGTTCTGGTGGAGCTTCCTCCGGGAACGCCTGCAGGAAGTTGGAGGGAACTAAACCTCTGTGTCCATTCAAGTCTCCCTGCAAGAAACAACAGAGGCGTCGATACAAAGACAAGGCTGCAGTTCAACTAAATCACCAGGAACTCACTACAAAACACTTGAGAAATGAATTTGTTGGTACCTTTTGGTCATATTAGATTCTTAATCTCTAACCTTTCACCTGCAGTTTGAAGCTGTTTTAATTGATTTTTCTCATTACATTATTTAATAATTGTATTTACATATTTGTTTTGTACATTTTTGATTGGTATTTTTATTTTCTTGGTTTCATGTATATTTTAAAAACTGCATCATATTGCACGCATTACTCATATTAATACCTATGTTTATAAGTAGTACACACAGTACAGATTATTTAGATACCGGTATGTATATACACTGCATATACTTTGAAAAGTCACCTCTATAATCAAATTTATGTGTTTATGTGTTTATGTGTTCATTCAGCTGATTCTGTAATCTTGTTTTGCTGTGATGGAGGAATCAATTGTCTTGTCACAGGATTTTATTTTGTTTTATTTTTTCATTAGATTCAACAATGACGTGCAAATAAATAACTGGACTTTTACTGAGACCGTGGTGACACTTACGTAGAAGAAGCCGTCTTCGTCCATGTCTCCAAACACGTGTATGATGTCTCCTGCACTGAAGGTCAGCTCAGCCTGGACACAACCAGAACAAACCAGATGGATAATGATGAGATAATAATCAACTACAACTACCACCACACATACAGTATATTATGTTCCCCTGGACCAAACACTAATGATGCATGAGGCTGACCTCTATGTCAGTGTTGGGGGAGCTCTCTCTGGGGTCATAATCAAAGATGGCGACCATCCTGCGAGCTCCAGGCGCCAGGTTTCCCGCAGACGCCGACATGGGCGGCGGCGGCGGCGCAGCTGCTGCTGCCGCCTGGCTGGGATCTGTCAGTCGAACAGAGAAGGGCGAAACAATTCAGCTGGATGGTTAGAGGTGTGAGACGTCTCTGCAGTCCCAATCGGCTCATCAGCATGCGGCTCATTGTTTCAGCACGTCCGACTCAGCGTCATGCTAAGCTGAGGAAAAGTCACAGCACTGCATTCAAACACATGAAAATAAAGACAAGAGCAGGTTAGCAGAGGGAGCAGGCTCCTGTGTTTCCCTTAAAGCAGCTCGAGCTGAGCTGCTGCTGCTTTTAAAAGTGAACCGAAATCTTTTTTAAACTGTTTAGTGAGGATGAAGATGAAGACAAATGGAATAGTTTGATGATTACATGATGCAACTTGAGCTGTGAAATGAAAACAGGAGTTAGGAGAAGAGACTGTTTGACATCTAGAGCTGAGGGTTAATGAAGAGCTTGACCAGAAGATATGATTCTGCCATTCTACTGTTTTCCCTTTATTTTAATTTCTGACGAAGGTGAATGTTTCATATATTTTTCTTTTGTTATTTAAGGTCTTTAAAAAAGGTCCAAACTCTTCAGTACAACTCAAACTGATCAAACAGTTGCTAGTGGGGGTAGATGAAGGTGAGTCCAGGTGTTACAGTCCTCATGGTCCTACCCAGTAATAAGAGGTCACGTTAATACATGGCACTTTCATACATAAAATATCAAGTCGACACATGCTGGCCTCCGGTGGATGTTGATCATGCAGGAACAAACAGAGAGGCAGAAGGTCAAAGGGTTAACCACAAACCTTGACTGGAGGAGTCTACGCTCTCCTCCCAGAGTGCTGCAGACTCAACTGGAAGAGATGAGGTGAGGGACAAGAGCATGAGCACAATCGCAAAAAAAAACGTTAGTAATTCAAATTACAACCTCAGTCAGAAAGTTACAGGCATCACACCAGAGTACGTAAAGTCACAGATGGAGATCAGAGGAGATGGATGCTTCAACAAGGGCCTCTTAGGTTTAGCTGATCATGTAATGCATTTGAAACAGAGGAGCAGAACAGCGGCTCAATGACTTTCTGTGAGATTATCATTGAAGAAGCAACACAGGGCCACGTTCTGCTGCCGTGTCTGCAGTGCATTACATGAAGCTCCAATGGAAACTGACCAGAGTGACTCAGTACTCGTGTGTGTGCATTTTAACAGTAGTGAACTGTTGTGTTATAAAAGTTGCAAAGTTAACCTGCGGGAAGACGAGGTTACTCTGAATGGATAAACTATCACCACCGAGACAGTGGGTGCAACTCTAAGCTTTTATTACTGTGAAGCTGTTCTACTGCTGTTACTTGAGCATAATGCTGAGAAAGCTGATTTCCTGACTACTGCAGCTGAGCTGACCTACAAATCCTCCACTCTGCGCTGAGTGAAAAGCAGCAACTGAAAGAGCAAAAGCTAAAGAGAAGGAGACAGAGAGGAGAAGCAAACCAGAAAACCAGAGAGAAGAAGAAAGGAGGAAGGTGGGGAGCCGCAATCTGCAGCGAGACACACCTTTCTTGGATCGTCTCGGTTTCGGCGGTGGAACGGGGCGACGTGGAAGCTGTGCATGTGTGCGAGTGCCTTAATGGAGTTTTAGAAAGGAAAACCAAACAAAAATAAAATAAAATAAAAAAAATAAAAATGACACCAAAAAGAAACACAAGTGTAATTTGAGAGAAGCAGACCAGACAAAGTAGACAATGAAGAGCCAAGTGAGGAGCAATTTAAAAATGACAACCAGTGAGCAGCAGACACAGCAGTGAGAACAAGTGGAAGTGAAAAGGTTAAACCATCTGCAAAACACTGCTCCGGGGTCGAGAGCAGGAAACAGAAGCAAAGTGTCTGCTTGAATTTGGCTGGGCGGCTGATTTAGCACTCACCACAGACACACACTGACTTTAATTTTATACTTTAGACACCAGCATGAAAACACAGCCAGTGACTGAACATATGTAGATGGTTTTCATTCTCTTAATAGAAACACAGTGAACATACAAAACTATGACATGGTTAACACTTTTGGTTCCATTTTAATTAGTTCAGCTTCAATCAAGTCTGATCTGAGACCTGTGTTTGAGCCTCTTGGTGGGTCATAAGGTCACAGACAAGAGGGAGCATCTACTTCACCTCCTTTTTTCCTTTTTCACCGTACTTGAGGCAAAAATTTCACAGTGGGTCCAGTCCTGCTCCACTTGTGCTGCTATTTTCACTTCTCACTTGAACATGAACAGCGGTGATATTATGAGTAAGACATTAAAAATTTGCATCTGCAGCATGGTAAAGAATGTCCAAATATACTCATTTTCAAGGGCAACAGAAAACATTTATTATTCAACAACAAACACGATAATCAGACAGAACAACGGGCGTCACGTACCGATCTTCTCCATGGAGGCCGCTGTGGACAAGAAGCCCTGCAGCAGGAGCTGCTGCCGGGTCTCCTCGTCCTCCACCTGGATCTCAGACACCATGTTACACGGCACGTAGCCCAGTCGACCACCGGACTCCCCCTGGTAGAACCCGTCTGCGTCTTTATCTCCGTAAACCTGAGGAAAAGAGACGGGAACATTTCACACATTCTCTGCAGTATGCAAGTTGAACTTATTCAGACTGTTGTCTTCATGTGAGCTTATCGAGGTTTCATTCAGTGTGTCTGAGCAGTGAAGGACATACTTTGATGATCTGTCCCTCGGTGAAGGGCAGCTCCTCCTCAGCAGCGTCAGGATTGGGCGACATGATGGCAGGATCGTACGGGAAGAGGGCCACGAAGATGCGTATGTCACTGTCTCCCTTTATCTTTGGTGGATCAACACCACCTGCAGTTACACACATACACACAAACAAACAAACAGGATTGAGGTAATTAGACGCCTTCGGTGTTCAACTGGCTCAGTCCTGAGTATTCCCACATATTTCTTTTGATTAGAGAACTGTAACATTGAGAGAACTGATTATATCATGACCTCTATAAAAAACCAGTAGTCTCATTATTTCTTTAAATAAATGTTGTGTGCTTCAACTGATGATGAAAATAGTTGCTAGTTGCAGCTCTGATTCATTCTGATTTATTTCCTGTACTTGTGGGTGGTGTTTATGCTTTGTTGTGTACTTACATGTTCATTTTATTTGTTCCATATGATTTCAGTGCAATACAGTATGACTTTCAACAGACCCTTTGCAAAAGAAGCCGTGCAGGGTTTGCAACGAGTTCTGCAAAAAGTACAACCAGCTTGCACCTCCCCCACCGCCCACCAACTGTAGCGCTGCTATGAACAGTATTCGCCCAGCACAGGCATGTCCTTAAAAGAGGTAATCAAGCTAAACCACTGATCCTAAGCTGTGTGAGCCGTTTGACAAACGTGCACTCGTTCATGATCTGCAGCAACCAAGCAGCAGGGGAAACAGTGTGACCCACTCTGTGACCTAAAACACCGCCACGAGCAAACATTAAAAACCAGACCAATATTGTTGAAGGTGCCTTTAATAAAGCCTGTGTCACAGCTGCTGCAAAGCAATCTTTGCATTTGGCTTGTGGGCGCCTACAGAGGAGCGTACGTGAGGCACGCCACCAGTGCGGCTAAAGACATTACAACTGTAGCCTGTTTGACACTCAGACAAATTTGAAGAGCTGTAGTGAGACTTTAAGCTGCGCTGAAGAGACGTGTCCTCTATCTCATTATGGAGAATCAGCCCATCTGTGGCAAGAGTCACGGGCAGACAACTCGCTCACTTTCACATCCTCACGATTCTCTTGTAGATTAGGACAGAACTTCTCCCTGCTCGCTCTCTTCCTCTATTTATGCGCACGTGTACATATGCATTTGTGTGTGTGTAGTCCACTGTACATAACATAGAGGATTATTAAATATGTGTGTAGTCTTGTGTTATCAAGATGAGTGAAAGGAGAAGAGGTGACAGAGAGATGATAAGAAAGGAGGAAAGTAAAGAGAGGGGCTCGTGTCTGTAGTCTCTGTCTTTGCTTGCTAATCGAGGTTACTATTTTAATGTCTGTCACTTCCTCCTGTCAT
This sequence comes from Trachurus trachurus, assembly GCF_905171665.1. Lineage (NCBI taxonomy): Eukaryota > Metazoa > Chordata > Actinopteri > Carangiformes > Carangidae > Trachurus > Trachurus trachurus. The sequence goes on along the minus strand of NC_139903.1, from coordinate 10,264,618 downwards.
GACAAGCCACTTTGGGTTAAGCCGGTTCTCAGCTTAGCAGGCTCTCTCCGACTTCTCCACAGCAGCTACAGCGCCTCGTCCTCTCCTCCCCACCCTCCCTCCCTCCCTCTCTCTCTCCCTCCCTCCCCCTACACAAGGTGCTAATCTGACTGCCATCATGTGAGAGAGGGGGAGGCTTGCCAACAGAAAGCACAGGTGTACGTATGTGAGCGTTGCTTGCCTCGTACATTTCCACTGTTTAATTGACTTAAGAGAGGGAAACCAACAAGAAACAGGAAGACAAAAGAGGAAAGAGTCTCTGACCTTTGAGTTGCCTGGCTTGCAAGCTCGCTGGTTTAGAAGAGAGCTCAGCCTGGCCTCCCCACGATGGACCCGCCTCAGCTGGAGGGATTTGGCCGGACTCCTGCTCAACAGACAGAAAGAAAACAGGCCCATAAGAGAAAATGTCGAACACAGAAATGCAAAGACTGCTGGGGAGGATGAGGGGACACCACAGGGATTCAGGAAAAATGATCAGCAACTGTAGTTGTTCATTTTTCCAATCAATACTTCATAATCTGTGCTGTGCTGTTCACATATTGATAATCAACTAAGTGCTTACTTATTGCAAGAGAGACTGAAACTTCATCAAATACAAAAACCCCCGGGTTTCCAACATTCTGCTGTTTCAACATTAGCATGTTCCTTTTTTGCACTGCAGGAGTCTGAGTTGTCACACACTGAAGCACATCCACTGAGAGCTAATGCAGGACAAGGCAGCACCGACTAGTTTGGGATCAGAGCTGATCTGAGGTGCAGGACGATGTGACACCAGCAGTCAGACAGAGGGAGAACGGATTTAGTTACTTTATCTGGAGCTGAATTATAAACATCAGAGGCTGGACCCAGATGGTAATGTTTAAAGGGATAGTTCAACATTCTGGCAAATTGGCCCATTGCCATAATCCCTATACTCATAGCAGTAGGTTTGTTACCTTTATTTGTCGGTGCAAGCTATTTTTAGAACGGCGGAGCAGAGCCGTGAGCTGCTCAGAGCTACGCTACGGAGGCAAATGGGATTTCTTGGATTGTGTATTTGATGAGTTTGATGAGGGAAACCAACAACTCCAAAACGCTCTGGTGGACAAGTTGTGACCTACACATTCACCACACTATGAGATAATAACGGAATGTTACCAGACCAAGTTGTTTTTGAGGCAAATGCAGAGACTGCTTGCCGAAAAACTGCCCCTGAAGGCAATGTGCATCAGCGGTTTTGCATGAATTTACCTCGAAAACAACTGCGTGATGAGGGAAACCAAGAAATCCGTTCTAAAAATAGCTTGCACCGACATTAAAGGTAACAAACCTACTTCTAAGACTATAGCGATTATGGCAATGGACCAATTTGCCGAAATGTTGAATTATCCCTTTAACTATTTGGCAGACACTGTCTGGCCACACTTCACCGACATGCCATTATTTAGTCATATACTACAGGATGCTTGCTTTAGTAAAACAAGGATCCCTGATCTCCCTCTGTCCACTGCAGTGATGATGATGGAGAAGTTGTTAGAAAGGTTAGATCCACACTGCTACAGGGGAGAGGAGAGAGCCGGGAGAACACATCCATCGTGTCTGTCCTACTGAGACGTTTACCAGTGGGTCGGCCTTCAGCCCCCGGCGATGAGGAGGCCTGCAGTGCTCCATCTGAGCCCCCTCCACCCACCACTCAGAGCTGATCTGCTCCACCACCACCTCCCCGGGGCCGTACTCCACAGGCTCCTCGTTATCATCGGTGCCGTACTCCACGTCGATCTCCACCTCGCGACCGGCGGGCGACCGCAGAGTCCGTACTGTTTTGCTGACCGGGTAGGGTCTTGGCGGGGCAGGGCCATAGCTGACGTTGGCTGCCGTAGCGACAGCCATCTGACTCCTCAGCATGGCCTCCCTCCTAAGGCGGTCCCCTAGCCCCTTGAGCAGTACTCTCTCTTTGCTGTTGGGGGTCTGCATGGGAGCACAGCGGGCGGAGACTCGCCTGCTGACGGGACCCTCATACAGACTCATGTCGTCTTCAGGGTAACTGATGGTGTCCACCGTGTCTGCGTAGTGCACCCGGTGCTGCGTCTTAGGCTTGACCTGCGAGGGTCCGTGTCTGGGTAAAGGCTCTTTGGTTAGAGATCTGGGATCCCTGTTGTAGTGGTGATGGTGAGGGGGGGCGTGGGGGTGTGGGTTGGGATGATGCTGGTGGTGCTGGGGGACATGATGGAGGTATTCTGCATCTCTGGGGTAATGGTGGCCCTGTCTCGGCCGAGGCTGACCGCGGTGGTTAAACGACTCTTCTTGACTGCTGTCTTCTTCTTCTGTCAGCTCAGGGATGCTGAACAGGTGCTTGTTGTGGTGGACCTGAGGGGGCAACTTAAGGATCCTCTCAAGGACATCCTCATCACTGTCTGGAGTGTCCAACTTGCGCGACTACACAGACCACAGGTCAAAGGCAAGCGAGAGTGGGTTGGTGAAGGTGGGATGGAATATCAGATTGTTCAGTAAAAGATAAGAGGTGTGCAGACAAAACAGATGAAAACCCGGCAAAGGAAAGAGAAAAGAAAGAAGAAAAATCAAACACTGTTAGCAACAGGACAGAAGAAACGAGGCCACAAAATGGGAAAAGTGTGCAACTGAAAGATGTGCATTTCATTCAAAAGGCAGAATACATAGAGCAACTTCTTCTCTTACCCTGCCGGCTCCAACTGTGTATCCCCTGGCCTGTGGCGCTCCGAGGTGGTCAGAATAGTCCTCCTCCTCCTCCTCCAGGATGTCAGACAGGTCTGACCGGCTGTTGTCTGCATGGTAGTCACTGGGAGGCTCCACATTTCCTCTGCCATAACTCTGTTACAGAGAACAGCATCATTTTAGGGTTAGGCTGTTATTTCATTTGTCACTGGTGTGGTTGATTGAGCAAAAATTAAATATGAAAGCTCAACAATATCACAGATTTAAAGGGATAGTTCAACATTTTAGCAAATTGGCCCATTGTCATAGTCCCTATAGTATTAGCAGTAGGTTCATTACCTTTATTTGTCGGTGCAAGCTATTTTTAGATCGGCCGCGAGCTGCTCAGAGCTACGCTATGGAGGCTAATGGGATTTCTTGGTTTCCCTCATCAAATACACAATCCAACAACTCCAAAACGCTCTGGTGGACAAGTTGTGACCTGCACATTGACCACACTATGAGATAAAAACCGAACGTTACGAGTTATTTTATTTTCGAGGCAAATGCAGAGACTGCTTGCTGAAAAACTGCCCCCGAGGGGAACGCGCATGAATTTAAATCGAAAACAACTCCGTCTTGTAACATAACGTCCTGTTATTATCTCATAGCGTGGCGATTGTGCAGGTCCCAACTTGTCCACCAGAGCGTTTTGGAGTTGTTGGATTGTGTATTTGATGTGTTTGATGAGGGAAATCAAGAAATCCCATTAGCCTCCGTAGCATAGCTCTGAGCAACTCGCGGCTCTGCTCCGCCGTTCTAAAAATAGCTTGCACCGACAATTAAAGGCAACGAACCAACTGCTATGGCTATAGGGATTATGGCAATGGGCCAATTTGCCAGAATGTTGAACTATCCCTTTAAATGTACACGTTAAAGTAAAAATGTACAAAGCTGTACTGTAGAAATGATTAGAGATGCAGGATTCCACACACCAGCTTTTGAGGAACAGCACTCACATGCACATCACATAACTTCCATAATATATGAGCAAAATATCAAAACATCAATATGAAATATTTACATGCTATAAATACAATATCTGTTTATTTTACTAGAATAAAGTGACAGGCTGCATTAAGAACAGCCCATACTTATCAACTAAGACGGTATAATTTACAGTAAAGGACAACCACTGATTTGAATGGACTTAATCAGTGGTGTGAGGACAGGGTTGTGCTTAAAAAAACAAAACTTGAGTATTTGAAAGAACAAATCATGGACATCAGAGCTGACCTGCTGCCTCCTGCCGTACGCCGGTTCCTGGTCCTGTCTCAAGAACTCTTCGATGGACACCAGGCGGGTATTCTCCTGCTCCTCCTCCACCTCTGACTCCAGCGGTGACATGATGGGCGGGCGGTGGAGGTTGGTGTCCTGAGGGTTAAGGAGTTCTGCGATCGGGGCTTTGGGTGGGGTGGGGATGCGCTCAGGGATCCCGAGCTTGGCACTGGGGTCCTCGATGAACTCTGTAATGCATGGGAAAGGACGTATTGCTCCGGGGCTGTCAGCATCTCTGCGCTGCTCCAACATTATTGCTGCTGCTGCTGCTGGCACTGGTGAATATGCAGGTGTTGGTTCTGCTACTGGAGATGGTTGAGGTGCTGAAGTGGTGGGGGATGTCACATTAACCTGAGGATGAGAAAGAGTCAGTGAAATGACAAAAGTTTCTCCTAGAAAAATAAAAAATAAAGAAAATAAATACGCTGCAGGCTCACATATAGGAGAATACTTACCATTGGAATAATGGTGGGGGCCTCACACACAGCCAAGGCAGCAGCAGACGAGGGGTCGGCCCAGGCCTTCGCGTACGAGGCAGCTGAGAGAAGACCTTCTGAGTGGAGAGCATGAGGAGGGTTGGCAGCAGCCTCCACTGTGAGGCCACTGTTGTGTGTGTCTGATGGCAAAGTGCTGGGCAGCATGGAGGCTTTGGCAGCAGAGTTTATGTAGGACGGCGGTGATGGCATACTACTGGGACCTACTGGGCTGCAGGGGAGCGGGGCTGGCACAACTGGGGCGGTGATAGCTGGTCCGGCCATGATGGCGGGCAGCTTGGAGGGCACATTGACAGGCAAAGAGTCACAGGACTCCCCGTGGGCGGACATGGTACGGACAGTGAGCTCCTGAGCTGCCTGCAGGGACTGGATCTGAGAGGGGCCCAGCAGGGCACTGCCCGCTGTTGGGGACGACACCTCCAGCACCTTGGATGGTAGGACGACAAGCACATGTCACAATGACATTGTAAAACCTGGCATCAACAATTGCAAATGCAAAATAACCGTGCAAAAACAATAACCTCATTTTTTAAATCATGTTTAGATCGTTCTTCTTGCACTAATATTAAGATGCTTTATTTACAGACTCCAAGCCCAATGATAATAAAAAAACTTGTATTGTAGTGTATTTAAATTATGTGTTGTATTTAAATTGTCTTCAGGCTGATCCTTTTGCACTAGTGCAACTAGTATATTTTTATTGCTTTAGACATTGTAGGATATATTTTATCACATTTTTCCTCTTTGTATGTTATTTATTTCCTTTGCACATTTCCTTTTGGAGCAACCTGCCATAAGAATTTCCTTAGGGATGAATAAAGTTCAATCTAGTCTAATCATATTAAAAAAGGAAATTGTTTGGCTGTAACTAATTTTCAACAAAAAAAACCCTTCTTACCTTTTTCTTGTCAGCATATATAGTGTATCCAGTGACACGGACTCCATTGGAGGTCCCAGCAGCATCTATAGTGACTGGCAGCCAGCTGATGAGGGCGATGCCCGGAGAGGGGCCGTGCTCCAGCTGAACGTCCAGAGGAGCATCAGGGGGACCTGCAGGGAAAAGCATCACACCGCAGCCAGTGGCAAGCAAACGGTGGGGTGGCATTATTATTATATGTATTTACATGGTCAAGAGAATAGCTCACAACTATTGAAAATGCATTGCTTGGGATAAGAAATAATCATCACAAAGGGAACATGATTTCACCAAGAAAGTTGCCTCTACACTCTACAGGGACAGCAAGAAATTTTGAAACCATATACCTGGGTTCCCAGAGTGTGGGCATGAAACTTAAGCAAATTTGAATGGTCACTTACAATGAAATACAATGTACATCTGCTATGACACTGATCAGAAATATGCATCCTACAGGCCTACATGAAAAATAAAATACTGTTAGCTGGAAAGAGCAGAATGGCATTATGGTACCACAACCTGACATCAAATGATGTTCAGGACCGAAAACTCAATTAAAAAACATTGATGACACAGTTTTAATCGAAATATCAGAACCTCACATTCACCTCCCCCACATAAAAGCCTGTCTCTATATTAATACATGTACAACGTGTTCTCAAACTACAGGGTGTAGGTGCAGATCAGATATGTGATTGCACAATGTGCTTTGGTTATTTAATGAAGGAAATGTGATTCTGCATAGCTCACAACAGCAGCTCTCATAATTAAACTTATGACCTTGTGTAGGAGGTAGACAATAAATCACTACTGAATATAAGACATTCTCATTTGTACTCAGAGATACAACACATTGGGTTAACATTTGGCTCTGGTAAATGCTCTGTCTGGGAGAAGCTATAGGAACGCTCACCTACCGGGCAAGCCCATGATATTAACTTATGAATGTGACTGCCTGAACAACAATCAGTGATAGCTCTCTAGCTGTCTACACAAAGGTTTTGTAAACTTCTGCACAGGATACACACACACATGCACGCACACACAGACACACACACACACACAGATAATATATATTTTCTATGCTAAAGATTGATGTTTGCAATATTGAACATGGATGTTATGTACTAAATATGTTTAAATTACAAATCTTATACCAATAATGTACTGTCAAATTTCCATACGGATGTGCTGTGTGGATAAATCTCAAAATCTAATGGCATCAACCATTTTTACAGAGCTACAGCATCAGGATGCAATCATCATTCAGAAAAGAAAATCTTGATCTGGACTAAACACTTGACCTACATGCTCTTTCTTTTACCCAGGTTAAATGATTGGTTTGACTCCCAATGTGAAAAGTGTGATTGACTGATTGATGATGTAAGTGTGGACACCTTCAGAGATGTCAGAGAACCTGCTAGATCCTGACCTGCCATCAGCGTGGTGAAGGTGATTGTAGTGCTTCTGTGTTCACGTCGCTCCACAGGTAACTCCCATGGCGTGCGGTGCGGCCGTGCCTCCACTTTGACTGTGTATTGCAGGCTGGGCAAGAGGTTATTGAGGCACAGCGAGTAGCAGCCAGCCTTCACCAGCTCACACTCCTCCTCGTTCAAGGACACAATGTGCACATAGTTACTATTGCTGGGCAGCCAGGTCAGGTTGGCAGAGGTGGCGGCGATCCTCTCCACACGCAGCTGTGTGGGCGCCACGCAAACGTCCCGACCGACCAGCATGCTGCAGCGCAGCTGGTCCGAGAGGCCCTTCTCCGTGAGGCTCTGCACTGACACGCGGTAGGCCTTGAGGTTTATGTCGAGCCGCTCCAGCACTGCTTTGGTCTGGGCACCGAAGGGCACATTGAACCGCAGCTCCTGGTCCACGTACACATTATAGCTCCACACATTGCCCCACCCAGCCGGCACCAGCGGAGGGTCCCAGCCAATGATGATGCTCTTGGCAAGCTGCTTGATGAGGGTGAGCTTACGTGGGTAAGGCACAATGTCCACTCCCACCTCCTCCAAATCCAAGTCCAGGCCGTTGGTGAGGGGGGCTGGGACAGCCAAGGCCGATGCTGAATCCGAGGGGGCTGAGGCGGGGCCAGAGGCGGCGGGGGCCTCTGTCACTTCTGAGGCGCTGGCGCCTGTGTGGAGGTGATGCTGGTGGCTGGCACTGTGCAGGCTGCTGTCTAGCACGGAGTTATGGGACATGTCCCCTGTCTCTGGATGGTGAGCGCTCATGACATCGTCGTCCGATACGCGCTCCACAAAGTTAGAGGGGACCAGCCCTCTCCGACCGTCCATCAGCTCACCTGGAAGAATCCACAGTAACACACTGAATACCACGGACACACAAGAAGAACACATTGATACAAATAATCCTCCTCCTGTCGTACCTTCATAGAAGCCATCGTCATCCATGTCTCCATACACGTAGATGTATTCTCCGGCAGTAAGGGGCAGCTCCACCTCAGGGTTGTCGTTGGGGCCATCATATGGATTATAGCTGTGCAAAGAAAATTTAGGAAGGAAGGAAGTTTTTTCATCACCCATTATCAAACACTGATAATGTCTGCGTTTAATACTTACCTATATCTTGCGATGAAAACCTGAAGCTTTGCTGCCCCTCTGCTGGCTGTGTAAGGTGCCGGGGCCACATCAATGTCGAGCTCCTCTACTTCACTGGCAGTGTCCACCTGAAACACCAGGAACAGGTGAATCACTGGGACTTTCAAGCAGGTCTTAAATTGTATGCATTAATATCAAAAAATATATTTCGTATTAAAAATCGTATTATTGCTTCATAAAGGTTGGAAATAGTTTTTCACCGTTTTAGAGAAATTTTGATTCAACTTTATTATAAATAAATAATTTCTGTCTAACATTGAAACCTGCCTCCATCAGAGAATACTATCACTATTAGATCTGGATTTAGGTAATTATCTGTGTACAGTACACATGAAAAATGTTATCTTTGCAGGCAATGGCTGTTTGGGAATGACTGTAGAGGAAATAATTGTGTTTAATTGTAATTTTGTTTTTCAGTTTTTGTTTGAGTGGGGGTACAAATCTGACTGTACAGACAGAAATGTATTTACTGTAAAAGCAGAACGGGTTACTGGTCGTCATAAACGACTGCACACAGGGAAAATACAGTGTTCTTATTATATGGTGATATATAGTCATGAATAACTGATGCTGATGTGGTGTTTGATCTCCAATTTTACCGACTACACACAATACAGTTTGAGATATTGTTTATTTATAGCTCCCTGGAAACCTTTTTAAGGATAATCACATACAACTACTACTGTATAACCTTCATAATCCACAGTGGCCAGTGGATTATTTCACTTAATATGAGCTTTATTGAAGTGCGGGGGAGACGAGTGACAAGATGAGAAGACCACCGACCTGTCCGCCACACAAGACCACACGCTGACTCTTTGGAGACACGGTGGCACACACACACACAAAAAAAAACTACATACAAATGATTTCTCTCATGTATGAGCAGAGGAAGCTCTCATGTGTTTAGCTATAGCCTGTACTCGCGTGAGATGACACAGAGGTTAAGGAGGGCTTTTTAATCCATTAAATCCACACAATCAATGTGCTTGTGCATAGCTGTCTTGGTAATCTTGATGAGGGATGCTTGTCTATGTAGAGACAAAGAAAGCAAAGAGGTTGCCAGCAGGGGGTCCTGCAGAGTGATGTAACCTATATAAACACCAAGAGGCCAGAGAAGCATTTTCACAAGGTGAACCTGGGTCTAAAATTCAGTATATTAAAGGGGACCTTATTTCTAGCATAAAATACAATCATTTACTCACCTAGATAACTTTGGTGTCATTACAAGTCGTTCCGATGAAATTAGATCCAGCCGAGAGCCACGTATATCCATATAATGTGAGTCTATAGGGCAGCGGAGTGCAGCCTCTAAATAACACATTATCTGCCGCGAAACTCGTTCATTTCACCAATATTTTGTTATGATACGCTAGTGCTATTCCCCTCTGAGTCCGGGGTTAGCTGTTATCAACATCCAGGGTCTGTATGTTGACCTACTAACCTCTGACCTGGATGATATCATGATAATAATGATTCCACTTCGGCATTCGGGAGAGGAAGCCTGTGGAAGCTGAACTCCGTCCAGCTGGTCATTTTGTTCTGACAAGTCGGAAACACGCAGAAATGAACTGTAGCTGTAGCATTAGCAGTAGCAACTAGCCGGGCCACGCAGCACTCAGAGATGACATCATCCAGGTCAAAATATTGGTGAAATGAACGAGTTTCGCGGCAGATAATGTGTTATTTAGAGGCTGCATTCCGCTGCCCTATAGACTTGCATTATACGGATATACGCGGCTCTCCGCTGGATCTAATTTCGTCGGAACGAATTGTATAGATTATACAGATTGTAAAAAAACGGCAATTCCCCTTTAAAAGGTTCTGGCAGCTTTCAAATGAGGGAGCAAAATTAGTTAGAGTTTCAAAGAGGCCATTTCAAGGGGATGCTGACAAAATGGAAAAGTGTGAGGTGATTCTTAAATTCTTAAAATAATCTTTTCTTAATATACGATACTTTGTTGGGGTTGTACCTCGTGTGTGGGGCTTGATTTGTGCGGACTGAGGTGCGTGTCAGACTTGGGGGTGAGGTGTGCTGTCTCTGACTTGCTGGAGGAAGAGCCTGACTTGCTGACGCTGATGGTGGGCAGCTCTCGGTGTTTGGTGACAGGCGAGCGCTCCACCCTGGATAACCCTGCCGCGTGGGGGGTGGCCCCCATCCGCAGCGCAGCGGCCACATCTAGCAGAGCGAGAAAGAGAGGGAGAGAGAGAGGGAGGGAGGGGATAATACATAATCCGTGACTTCAACAGACACTTCCAGTCCTCTCACTGGTGGTTAACCCGGCTGAATCCGTCAGCATTCAGGTGGGTGAGGCCGCTGATTGTCATGCAGGAGGCTCAAGGTTGAACCTGGCTGATTAAACGTTGGAGGAAAAATCCCGTCTCCATCTGTCTGAGGTCAGAGGTCACACTACCTCGTGGCAACGTGTTGTCACACCAATGCTGTTAAGGGGCTTAACTGGTTCCACGGTCCACAGACATTTCTCTGACCGTCATGAGATGGTGAGAAATACAGACAAGCTCTGTTAACGGTGTTGGACTGAGACGGGGCGGGGGTGGGTGAGATGACAGAACATGCCGTGCTTTTGTGACCGTGCCCAACACATATTATGGGTAACAGAGACAGAGAGCGTACCGAGCGGATCATTACCCTCGGGGCAGGAGAGAGTGTCACCACCCTCGAGACTCCAGAAGGCTATTTCACCCAGAGACACCATATCCCATGAGCCACCAGTGCAGTCTAAAAACATATGAACAAGTGTAGGAGAAAGAGGTTGGATACAGACATTAGGAAAAAGCTGTGGACTAGATTTGCACTGTTAGTTTCAGGGCAGCTGTGGACGGGACTGCATTACGATGGGTATTTTAAAAACGCTTTGGTTGTTGACATCATTTCAAATGTCACAGCATTAAACCACAGCAGAAGTAGAAGAAGCTGAGATGTGACACACACAGTGCATTAAGATCAGTTCATGTGCCCTTTAAAAAAAAAAAGGAAACTAAGGTCAATAACCAAACAATCCCTTTGAATAATGCAAAAATACTAAAACCTGAAAAGAAGCATCCCTGATGGGACTGTTTAAAAAAGGATTTGGATGCTATTGATGCGCCGCGGGTGGAGTGGCGCTTTATTTTCTAAAGCCGAGCTATCAGGACTCAATGCCTCTTTCAGTGACAAGTTTCCTTTTGAAAGAAATCAAACATAAAGCATATATACAATAAAAGCTGAATACTGTTTAAATAATACTTGAACTCAGAGTTTATGGCTGTTGACACCACTGTGTAAATGAACCAAAGCTATTAATTTATTTTGCCTGGTTTTTAAATACACTCTTTCCACCATAACACGATTTAAGTTGTGTTTTTGGCTGTGAAGACGTGTCCGTGCTGCTGTGGCTCACCTCGCTCTGTAGTCAGGCCCACTCCGTTGGTCAGAACAGAGAGGCTGGGGTTGTTGAGGAGGCTAGCGCCGGCCAAGTCCACCTTGGAGGCCTGCAGTCGAAACTTCTCCAACTCTGTGGAGAGCAGGCCGAACTGTTCGCTCTGGCTGCGACATTTCTCCTCCAGGTCTCGTACCTTTGACTGCGAAAAACATGGGGAATAAATGTATTTGGTATGAACACAGTTTTTTAACCAAAAGAGCAATACATCTAAAAGAAAAAGGGGAAATTCCACCTTTCTACACTATTGAAAATTATATTATTAATTTGTGATAATCAATAATACTAAAAGTAACTGCTTGATGAATATCTATAATTTAACATTTCTTCTTCTTCTCTGTGTTTTATGGTGAATTTCTCCTTTTAGAGGATCACAACTGGTTTACTGTAACACATCAGTCATGTGGAGGATAATGACTCCATGAGAGTAAGGTAAGGTAAACTTTAATTTGTCAGTGTCATGCAGAAACCTTTGATGCTTTTACAGCTACAACTATGGAAACCCCTTTATTTAATCATTAACAAACAGGCACATTTATCACATCAAATTTCACATTTGATTTTACACAGCTGCTATTATTTTTGCACATTTCTGCTTACATAGGGTATAAATAAGTTATTACAAAACAGAGTATTACAGTCTGAGGTTAGGTTTCTGCAGACAGACAATATAAACCGTCACTGAAGCACAAGTTACGGCTGCAAACACAAAATGACAAGCGATTACAGGCCTCAGAGGGGAGAAAATGAGAGGGAAATAAAGGCGGGTAGTTTTCTGGTGAGATGGGAAACAGTAGTACAAACCAGAGCTGAAGGGTATGGTAGGTTGTAAGAAGTTATAGACTGTGCTTCTGTTACACACTGCAATCACTTTAACAAAGTCAGACAACAGCGTTATTTGCCAGAACACTACAGAGGTTGGCCTCAGCCCTGCTGAGTTTCTATATGTGGCTGAATTCACTTCCGGTTGCGGTGGGAGTTTCCTGGCAGGCTGATATGACAAAAGCCTGTGCACGAAACTGTCTGAACAACATTTCCTGTTAGCTCTCACCTACGCAAACCCACCAAGTGTGCAGTCAACTGTTATCTGGCTAAACTGAACTGAGTAGTGGTAGTGAGTAAACTAACACACTGTGAGAAATCACACATCCACCTCGAAGGAATACTCTTAACATCCTCTGTGATGTGTTACGCTCATGTCAAAGACACGTTATACTTCAGCGTATTAAGTTTGACCAACATGCCAGCAAGACAAGCTTGATAAGTGTGTCCAGAAAAGCTGGGAGTGATAACTATGCCACAGTGTTATCTGGCACAGTGTGAATGACCTGATTTATACACACTTTGGTAACCTGAAAACTGTATCAGAATAAAAAATGTCCCCTGTAGCCACAACTCAAGTATACCTACATAACACAAATGGTGCACAATCCTGATTCTGCTCTGCCAGCTTGAAGGATTTCAACAAATGGTAACTGGGTGCGGTGGGTTTATCTAAGGGGGCTAGGGAAGGTTTTCTGGCGAACCAGTACATATTTCAGCCCAGGTAAAACAGGCTAAGGGTTAACAGTACCTGCATGCAGTCCAGTGTACTCTGGTTAGCAAAAAGGTAACACAAAGGACAAAAAAAGGTAAACAAAAAGCAAATACATGCTTGAGAAAAAAGGAATCTGGGAAAGATAAAACAGATTAATAAAGTAGAAACACAGCAGTCTGAGTCCAGGTCGACGAGATAATCCCTGTCAGGAGCCAGTATCAGTAGAACGTCTCTTGGCCTTCAGCAGCCAACACCTGCCTTCTGCATAAACACACACAGGCCTTACAATCTGTCAAACAAAATCTTTTTAACAGATTGAGAGAGGCTGTGTGTGTGTTGACTTGGCAACAAAAGCTCAGGCTCTTGAGAGGGAAAGAGACTTTCTCCTGTGATGCTTTGGGTTTAAATAGAGAGACAGAAAGTGAGAGAAACAAAGCGGGAGGAAGGAAACGAGCAGTTTTTAAAAAACAGGAGCAGCTATACTCTACCAGCTCCCTCCGCAACACAAGCTGAGTCAAATCCTAAAATAAAATACACACTTCTTTTAGGAACAAAGTCTGGTAAGAAAAATGACACTGTAAAATAAGGAGCAGACAAACACAGTCATCAATAGTCATCAATTTTTTGAGTTCTGCTGTGGGCTCTTTAGTTTTTTTTTTTCACTACTCAAAAACCAGCAGCCAGTGAGACAGACGGGGACTGCAACCGTCATCGACTGTCTGGACTCGTTTTCAATTCAAAGTGCGTTACGCTCACTCTGCGAGCGTACACGAACGTCACACAACAGCAGAGAAGCCATCTGTTCAAACGGTTTTTCAGGCCCATGAGTGTGACAAAAATAAAAGAACTTTCTGCAACTGCTTCTCTGCCAGGTGTTTAGATAAGAATAAAGAGCCTATTGTACTGTGTCCATGCTGTGCTGTGCTTTTTGTCTACTCAGAAAAGTGAAAGAATCAAATCATTATACACCAAGAATCACCTTCAATAATAAAATTAGATTTGGTCATAGACAGGACTCGGGCAGTGGTGAAAAACCTCAGTCTGCTTCAGCATTGGGAGTCACTTCCACTTCTTTGTTTGACTTTACTAGACATTTTTGAATTGTATTTTGGTAACTCCTGGTAGAATCTCAGGGCTTTTGCTGTGAGAACATATCAGCCCTGCATGGTACTGTACTGTATGAACATCATTTAATTGCTTGTCTCCTCTGAGGTGCAGTCACAGTGGTGTAATACAAACTCACCTCCAGCATCTGAACAACTCCTTCATGCTCCCTCTTGGCGAATAACTGAGCCTGATGATTAAAAGACATAAAAGGCAGTGCAATGTTGGTTATTAGCTCATAAAATAATAATTCAGAGCACACAGAGAGCTCAGAGCTTCATATGTGCCCAAAGGTTGCCTCCTGCTGGACGAGATGCCCCATTTCCCATAGTTAGGCTCCAAGCAACCAAAGGGGGTCATAAGAATTTAATTTCAAGCAAAAAAAAAAAAAAAAATTTTAAACATGGCGAGTGTATGAAAGGTGACTGTCCTCACCCGCTGTAACCGTTTGATTTCATCCTGTTTGAACTTAAGGATAGCCAGTGCCTGCTCATGTTCCAATTCCAGCTGCTGCCTTCGCTCGGCGACCTCTCGCATATGCTGTTTTGAAAGAAAAATCATCAGAAGACAATGGTAAAGAGTGAAACTGAAAATCCTACACAGAGCACCTGACCCAGACTGTACCTTTAGGACCTGCTCTAGGTTCTCCAGTTTGGCACGGAGTCTCTGGTTCTCCTCGAGAACTGAATTGTGTTGAGCGGTCACTTCAGAGAGATCTTCCCTCAGCTCCTCATTCTCAGCCCGAGTCTTGAGAAAACAGGATTTGAACCTATTAGACTTGACATTGCTTACTAAAATATTATTCTAACAGCTTTGCCAGAGATCCAGGTGAGCTAGGTGATTAAAAAAAACATAGGATGGAGCTCGACACTGACCTGGTCGAGCAGCTGTGCCTTCCTCCTGAGGAGATCTGCCTCCTCCTTTAGTTGCTCATTTTTGCCTTGCTCATCCTCAAGCTGGCTCTCCTGTTACAAAAAAGTTAAAGAATAAGATAAACCTGAGGACACCCAAGTCTCCCATGCCAACACCATGTCCAATAGACTAGTGTTAAACTAGACTGGAGGACAGCCAGACAGCACATGAGAAGGAAAGGAAACTTCTTACCAAATCCAGACATCTCTTCTGTCGCTTCTTTACTTCATGCTCAAGATTTTCACATTCTTTTCTCTTCTTGCTCAGCTCACTTTCCTAAACCAACAATGACAACAAAGCATAAACAACAACACCAAATCCTAATTCTGAAATCTGACAGCAGCTCTGAAATTAGATCTAGTTATTTAGATGGTTTTAAACAGAACAAACAGAACACACCCTCCAATAAAGGGCAGGATATACTGTAATATAATGACACGTGATTTGTATTTACATTCTGCAATACAGAATGTATTGGCTTTAGTTTCCATACTGACCTCTGACATGACAGCAATGAGGTATTATAAAGCTTAGCATCCTTTAATTATTCTAAATGCAGCTTACATGCAGGACCAGCATAGGAGAAATCAGCTTATTTCAGCATGGCCACAGGACCTCAATCAAGTATTACCACTGTGACCGAGTGTGTGGGGGAAGCTAAAAAACACACAGGCTAATTGCAGACCACCAGCAGCCGACTGGAAGAGATACTGTATGCTCACCAGTAGCAACACAGCAAGACATTAACGATAATTAAACTGCAATCTGTGGTCTGGTTTGCTTGACTGTGTATTGTCAGCTCAGCTTTATAGACCTGGAAAACGTGTCCCGTTGTACTCAATGGAATTTGGCATTTAACACTTTATTTGGATTGGATTGTCCAGTTCTGTGAGCTGAAGTCATCTGTTGGACCACCATGCTCCTCATATGATGCACATGGAGCTGTCAATCATTGTTCTTCAACTCTGTTTTTCACATGTAGCCCACACAATGCACAGAAGCTATTTTAATGGGACTTATATAGTGTATATGGTTAAGAAAAAGTGATATTTTCATTTGCACCCCTGGAGTCAGGTTTATAATTCAGACTACGAGTTTATTTAACAGCCTTGCTAGCAGGTCTTGTAGGGTGACCTTACAGTTGGCGCTGTAGTGTTTTAGACTATGGTAAATGCTAACACTCACATTGACAATGCTTACAATTAGTCCGCACAAAACAAAGCCGTTGGTCATAAAATAGATTGTTCTGCCAAATCCAAATTTGGACTTGATCATGTTGCCACATGAAAAGTGAAGGAATCACTGGGCACTGGGCACCGTGAATGTTTGCACAACATGTCATATATATCATGCAGTAGTTATGGAGGTAATTTAGTCTGGACCAAACAACATTGCAAGTGGCTAAAAATAATAACCTGCACGCTTTCTGAGCTAAATTAGTTTTTAGGGAACCTCAGTGTTTACTCAGCTGATGGACATCTCTCTGTCACTCCGTCATGCTCTGGGATGATGCATGTTCAACATCCCCTTAAAATCAGAACAACAGACTCCCTTCATAGTTCTGCAGCTTTGATTAGGACAAAGTCTAGACATTTGATCAAACTGTGCATGTACATTTTGGAGAACAAAATAAAAGTTGCACACTACTTCTTAAAAGAAGTGCCGTGGTACACGGACACAAAACTGCAGTATCAGATGTGGCTGATACATGCAAGAGCACAGAGGGTGGAGCAAGTGTGATACTGAAGGACAGAACTCATGGATGGAATAATAACTGATGCCCAGATGATAATAAATGTAGCTTTCTGCTTCGCAATTAAATCCATCCTGTAATGTTGGCATGCAGCCACTACACTAACACCAAGACTGCAAACTGTCTTAATCTGATGCAATAACAATATCCTAACTCCTAAATAAAACAACAACCTCCAATTTCCATCCTGACAGAGAGTGAATATAGATCTGAGAGGGACTTTGGTCTATTTAAGCCATGAGACCAACTTCTAGAGTCAGCAAGGCCAATGTGCTGCTCTTCTGTTTCCAAGGGACAAGATCAAAATAATCCCAGCATTACATAACAAATCTGACTCCAGTTTTTCCTTCAGTGGCCGTCAGCTCAGCCACTGCACTGATATTCAAGCCTCAGTTTCACATGAAAAGTGCACTGTGGATAACAAAGCGCTCTCTCCACAATTAGGCACAATATGTAATTATTGCTGCAAAAAGATGTATCAGACTCTCCTTGGGGACTGTTCAGAAGAAATTACTGGGTTTCAAAACCATGTTGGTGACATTTAGCAAACCCCAGCAGCTCTAAACCTGTAATTTCAACAATAACACGCAACAACTCTGCGGCATGTTCGTACTGAAAATACACTACATGGTTGTGCTTTGAATGTCCCCCTACATGTCAAAGCTATTTTTAAAAGTATCAGCTATCTATGTATAGTAGAGGATGATCTCACCAGAAACTGTAGGCGCTGCTCCTCTGTATGTTCCTCCTGATGGGAGGGGGTCGGGCTGAGGCCCGGTGAGGGCGTCACTCGCTGCCCCGACTCCTCCTCCTCTCCGGGAGTCTTCTCACACCTGGATGGAGCTTCATCTAATGCCACACACGGGGTCTCTCCTGCAACCTGACAGGGGCACGAAGAATCATCCCGTCAGTGGATTCATTGACATTTGAAAAAGCCAAACACACACACGGTGTTACGCTACAAAATCTTCAGCTTTGATCGTAGTAACATCATCAACCAGGGAGAGAGGAACACGTGTGATTGTCATACTGTACAGCAACACTTAACATTACAGCCCCCTGCTGTGAGTGAGGGATTAGCTGCAAGCCTCCTTCCCAGTGGTCCAACTACAATCAATGAATAATCCAGGGGGAATCCCTCGAGCCTGCAACATGGCTGGAACTCATTAGCAGGGAGCCCGTCCTTTCTAATTAGGTTGCACGTTAATGACTTGAATGTTTCACAGTTGGCTACTTTTTAAACTAATTGCAGCTGCACGTTCATCTTTATAACTTGCATGATTTGTCAAACTGGGATCCAGGTGGGGGACAGGCTGACATTGGTTAGGGGTTAAGAGTCGGGAATCAGTATCTAATTTTAGAGCAAACCTACTTATGCTCAGAGTAGAACTGTGCTAGTGCAGCCAAGGCCATGACCCAATAACAGGATCAAAGGCACTCTGCCACGTGCAGCAAAGGGGATCTCTCCTTTACACTCTCCTTTCCTTTACATTGTTAGTCACTAAAAAAACAACAACACTCTAGACTTCAGACACAGTTTCCACTGAGATCATCAGCCCATTGTACAAAGATGACAATTTCTCAGCGGGGGAACAATTAAACCTGTGAAATACCCCCACAAACTCATTTACAAGTGTTGTTTCAGATCAACAGGACTGTTCGCAAAAAGGAAATACTCAGTATGGTTTGTTCCACACTGTCTTAGTTTCCATTAGCAAGTATGTCTACGGTTTTATCATAAAAAACACAACAGGAAAAGAAATTATTCACCAAATCCAGCAAAGGAAAAAAAAGGATGTCTCACTATGATCTGACAGCAATGACTTGCAATATATGTTTATGACTATTTTATAAATGAAGCAAATTCTGATGAAAATAGCTACATTTGATAGATTTAATGAAAGAATAGGTAGATATTCTGGGATATCCTGCGACCATGGGCTGTTTTTGTTTTGCGATTTTAGTTTACATATCTCTAAACATATGAAATACTAGACACATTCAACATTAAATATTCATGCATGAAGCTGCAGTGAAACAACAAATCTACTGTCCTGTGAAACCTCATTTAACCAACTTTAATCCGTCATGTTAGAGTAGACATATAGTGAAGTCCATGCAGTCCCACTTTATGATACTAAAAATGAACTGACTTGACAAGACTTGATTGAGCTGATGTGTGCAGGCATCACTGTCACTTAAAGAAACCTGGCAATAACACGGCAAGATGGTTCTTTGACTTTATTTCATTAAGCATCTTCATTGGCTTTGTTTCATATCTGACATGCATTTTTGCCTGTGCACTTGCGTTGCACCTGTAACCTCTGTATTACTGTACCTCCACAGGCCTCCATCTGAATGTATCCTGGCACCACACTATTAAAAATCTGCTAAATACGTGTTGGTTAAACAACACAGGTGTTTAATATAATTGTATCTTTCTCTCCCATCGTTTGCAGCAAGTACGGTAGTGATGGTTTGTTGTTTTAAAGTAACACAGAGGACCTCAACATGGGGTCGCTAACTCATTGTGACACTTCAGAACCAATTCGATGGCATGTCTGTGAAGTTAAGCGAGGCTATCCCTGGTTTATCTTTTGGACAGGGGACCAGATGGTGTTAGTAGTGGTGACGAAGGGCCAGCAGGAGGCACTAATTCCATTGGCCCCCGTACAAAAACAGTGCACAGGAATGACGGGCCTTAAACAAATGCTCTGCTGATTTTTTCTCTTCCCGATTCCTGTTAGTTGTCATTAAACGCCTCATCACATCCACCACGAGTGCGGACGTGCCGGGTGACCCCAGCGTCCAGGTTAAATGTCCGTCTTTCTATTAGGTGAGTCGTGGATAAACCAGTTGGTCTCCTTGTGATTCCTAATTAGCTTGCAGCTCTTCATACCCCTCCGCTGGGCTGGCTTAAGTGAGCAGCGTTTGTTGCTACAGTCTGGCCGCCATGCAGCAAAGTGGGAGTGACACACTAGTAAGATCCAGTATGCCAATCTGGAAAAAGCCCACCAAAACCCCCAGCGTTTCAGTCGCTACCTCACTCCTTTTTCTTGCTTGTCTTCTTATTTTCTTCTTCTGAAAGTTTCTGAATTATATGTCTGGAGGTCAAATCTCGTAAAAGAGCAAAAGAAAGTGGGAGCTCACAATGGAGAGTTCATAGCAAATATAGTCAGGGTTCAGGCAACGTGTGATATAATTCTGACATGGTTTTGCCGAATGAGCACAGAGGGAGGAATATTACATAATGCCTCATTTATACAATGTTATGAGGAATAAAGGGACTGTCATAGGGCGCATTAGACCAAGGCTTAGGCTATTATGAATCATTTCAAAGGTTTATGTGCCAACACACTAACCTAACAAAACTTATTGTGACCTAGCGAGCTGTGCATGTTTCACAGATTGCCCTCGGTCATAGTGTAGCTGGTGTTTAGGTCTCTACTCTGTCTATTATTGACAATTAAGACAAAAGGTCGTCAGATGAGGGAAATACTAGTGCTACAACAAATTGATCTACCCAATCTGACATTTTTGGGCAACAACAATCATGTGTTTTTATTTTTTTGTGTGCGCAATACACAGATGCAGTATGATTATATATTTGGAAACTCAATGTTATTCAGGTTTAAGTAGAATTTTATCCTGCATAAAGAACATAATCTTTCAGAGAATCATGTATACTTGAAACACAAAACCACAGTTACTACTTTTCTATCTTCTTTTCTATCTATCATGAATATCAAATGATTTTTTTTTAGGCATAAAAGTGTGAATTATGTTGGAGCATGCATGATAAGAATAGTAAGTGTAAACATTTGTATAGAGCCACCTAAGGACCACTCAGGCTTAGAAACTAATAATTTTAGATAGACAATAAGATGAATGAATAAATTACCTGGCATAATGGCAGTGTTTGTACTTGCATTACCCTAAATTGGCCAGGAACAGTCAGTCAGTTTATCAAAACAAATTACCATCCATAAGAAAGTATAAGCAAATATTAGGCTACTGTAAGATAAAACCTACAGACAGCTGTCATTTCCCAGGGGGCCAAGCTTTTGTTCACATCCTCAATGGTTTCTCCTTTTAGGCCTTATAAATAACACATTTGGTTCACGACTGCCCTATTCCACAATGCAACATTTTAGTTGACTTCACAGGCACTTGCTAAATTATTCAATATAAAGTATTCAAAAAATATCAAGGATGATATGTTTAGAATCAGAAGTATTACCAATGCATTGATAGCATCTAATCATTAAATTGTTGACGACCACCACATCCAACTGTATTTGTGCAAATATCTTTTTTATTTTATATTATTCTATTTTACACACTAGTGTTGTTGTTGCCATTTCTGCTCAGTCAGCAGCACACTTGAAGCACACTTACACTGTAGACAAACACACTCACACTCTAAAGCCATTAGGGTCAAGTTAAGTCAATCAGTCATTAAATCAAATCAGAATTAGTTGGTGGGACAAATCTAAACTAGCTCCATTATTACTTGACACTACAATTATTATAACATCAATTAGTGCTAAAAAGCCTCAACAGATGCTTCAGGAGGAGTTGGAGTGGTACAAGTGTAGGAATATTGTATTTCCTGGCAGACACATTTGTTCTACTCAATTCAATTCAGTTTTATTTGTCACTTTCATGAGAAACCATTTGTTTAACATGGGAGCGAGAAGCCGTTCTCCCTGTCATGTTGTATGCAAAGATAAAAAAGGATAAAAGAGATAAAAAGAGGGAGACATGTTTAAGACAAGGCAATAATTCTAAAATTCGAGACGGATGCAGTGTATAACTTATGCAATGTTGCAGCTTATTAATCGATATAACTTGGGCACATGTTTGTTATAACATGTATGAAATTCATTGAGAAATTGACAAGTTAAATCTAACACTGAGTTCAACGTCAGGCCAACATGCAGGGTGAACGTAAATTAGGCATTTGGAGCAGATCCAGCTTGACAGAATGTTTTTGCCACGTCAAAAACTCTGGAGCTGTTTTATTATATTTTCATTACAGATTTTGAGTTACTTTGGTTTCTCTTTTGACTCAGCTGAGTTATGACACACAGTAGCACACTTAAAACAAGGAAATTAGAGGTTAAATGCCTTTCCTTCTGCTATCTCTACTGACAAGTGTTGTTGTTAATATTTAAATGTTTATTTCAGGATTTTAGCAGTCTTCATAAGAATTTGCAGAGTGTAAACTTCTCCCAGTGACAAACTTTTATTTTAAAAGTAAATGACACTGAGGGGTGTGGCAGAGGTGACTGGAATAATAGGTGCATGCATAAAAACCTAATCATGGAAGTAATTGATATTGTAAATACTCCTCCTGTCCTGTTGGATGTGACTGTAAAGACAGTCATCATAAATCATCAGTCATTATAAATAAAAAGCCTGATGAAGAGTGCAGCCATGTCTGCAGACTCTCTTCACACTGAGGACACAGCAGGTAGGTGCCACCTCACGTCTTCCTGTTTGAGGCAGGTTCCCCCGCTCAGAAGCTCCCCTCTATCCGCACACGGCTTCACACGGTGAGGTGCCATTGTGGACACTTCGCACCGATGTGGTCCATGTTGCTAAAGGATCAAGTACACCCTGGGCCCATGCGTACTAAAGCAGGGTCAGATCCCATTCAGCAGGCCCTGAATGCCATAAGCACATTGGTGTAATCCCTGCAGACTACTGAAACGGGTAACTGGATCACTTCTTTTAAAAGCACCTTAATGGATTGGCCTGGCCGTTGATTTTCTTTTTAATACGGAGCATATCGATGTCCACCAATCAAACGCTCTACCACCCTGTCACTAAGTCGGTCCATCTAAATTCTACATCTGGAAGCTCCAAAATATGGCTGTTACAAAACCGGGTTCCTGACAGGCTGTCCTTGACTAGGCCTCTTGCATGTCCTATCTAATTTATAAGAAAGTGTCATCAGTCCCTTCACAGACAAGGAAGGGATTTACACCAGAATTTACTGACATGAATATTAAAACACAGACCTAAATGGAAAAATCCCTTTAGCTGCGAGTCATACCCTAGCGCTAACATGGAGGAGTAACATGTTAATAATCTTCCAGAATAAGCTTGTAGTTTTAATATCTGACACAAATGCATCACCCGCTGCCTTGAGCCAATTCTATCACACCCCTGGATTCGTCATGACACTCATTAGTTTTCAGTGTGAAGTCCCAACTTCCCAAAGTCCTGCACAGCTTCAGCCTCCCATCCAAGCAGACGCACATCTGAGGTTAACCAAGGAGAACTAACAGTGAAGCAACAGCACCTACACACACACGCACACACACAGACACACACACACACACACAAAATAAAACTCATAAGATGACGTACCCCCTTCGTGTGATCTGTGGCAACGTCAAGGCTTCCCTTGGCCTGCTAGTTATCCAGAGCAGGGCGAGATAGAAAAGTCTCTAGTGCGGCTGGAGTCTTACCTACCACCCAAAACCCTCTCACCGCTACCACAGCAACAGAGAGCGGATTACTGGACTGTACCATTCTGTTGTTAGAGGGGATTAGAGTTCACACAACATGGCCCCTTTCTGGGTGTGCGCGTGCCACTGGGAGTGTGTGTGTGTGCGTCCCACAAACGAGAGATTACCACAATCGGCATTCTCATTTGAGCTTCGCAGGCAGATAATTTTACTCTACTTCACATGCAGTGGAGAATTTTTACAAAAAAAAAAAAATTAACATACACTGGCTGTATGGCTTTAATGTGATGTAAACTGTAAGCTTTATAACTGGACCTTTTAATACACCCCTCAAAAGAACAGCAGGGGAATATTACAGATGTTCACTCATGTAGATAAATAAAACGTTAAAATTCAAAAAGCGCATACACTGCATTACGTAACCCATTTAAAACATTTATGATGCTGTATACGTGCAGTTTAAAAATTTTTAGCCAGTGACCGATATCTATCGATTCTCAAGTGAAAAATTGTTTCCAAGAACTGAATATAGAGGAGATCAGTAGTACGTGCAGAGAGGATCGGAGTGTGTGACTTTGGTATCTTTGATCAGGCCCAAGTTCAAGACAGGGAATCATCTCATTATGGCTTGTGGCAGATTAGTATCGGGTCCAACCACAAGCCATTATATAACACGGCAAAACAGCGCCCATGCCAATATAAACATACACTGGGCCTCTGAAAAATTGTACAGTACTGACCAACGTTTAATCCCAACTGAACTGCAGCACCAGAACCATTGACGAGCGCAGGTGTAATGTGATCCAGCTTGTGCTCAGTGGTTAAAAACGCACTTAACCCCAAACAAGCTGAAACATAATCATATCAGCTTTTCAGATTTTACACTGATTTACATTAAAATGTTTGGATCATTTTTGTCTGTTTAAATTAAATAGATAAATATCTTCACTGCACAGCAACTATGAATTAGCTTAACTGATCCCAGGCCCATAATTACAGTTGATTATTTGATGCCATCAGTTTTTAGTTTCACTCATTAGTCGAGGGACACCAACAGGGGTCAGTGTAGAGCTGCACTGTGCTCTGACATGAGGGGGTGACTTTACCTCCTCAGGACCCTCCTCCCTCTCGGTTTCGCCACATTTCTCGGGGCCGCCGGGGTCGGGACTATGGCTGTGCTGCTGCTGTGTGGAGGATGTGACGGACAGCTGCCTCTGGAGCCGCAGCACCTCCCTCTGAGACTCCTTCAGGAGCCTCTCAAACTCCACTCTGCCAGATGGATCAGGGGAACCCTACGCAGACATACACAACCACAACATCAGTTTGACATTTTCTCATTTCAATTTTAATAATATATTTTTGCATCTCAGATGTTTTTTCTTCTTTATTTTGCACCAACATATCATTAAAAATAGTATGAACAATTATTATGATTGGGATGTACGAAGAGGAGGTATGAAACCAGAAAAGGGCTTATATGAAAACCTCAACCATGAAGAACATAATCAAAAACCAAATTTGTTACAAATAAAGACAAGAAAAAAGGAATAATTAAATGATAACAAAAAATAAGTAGAAAAAAGTAACAATCAACTGAGTGATTATACACTAACAGTGAATATAGGAAAGAAAGGAAACATACAATAGGAAAGAAAGGAAAAATACAGATGGCTAAACTCATTCCAAGATTGAGCATCTCAATCAAACAATCTTTAAACCTGTGCACTGATCCAATCATATTTTTCCTGCAGTTTTAAAGTGAATTCAAATCGCTCAAGTGTTCAATAAATCATGATGAGTGTAATCTCTTTAAGTATAAAAGCCTAAAAGCAAAATCAGAGGAAGCACTGTGTAATTAAAACAAAAATTGCAGTGAAGCCGATTGTGGGTTGTGAAAATCTGATTTTGACAATAAATCTGAATAAATATTGAACGACTCCTAAGGAAAATATTTTACCCTCCCTTCCTGTTCCTATCGCATGCTGTTAATGTGTTTAAGTTGAATAAGTTATTCAGCACAGACATCCTCACTAGCCCAATGCACAGCTCACCCTGTAAGACCCTTCATTATTAAACACAACAGATGTTCACATTCAGGAGTATCAGCTGGTGAGTCACTGGACTAGTAATTAAAAACAGGCACTTAGAAAGGCAGCCTATTCCTGCACTGTCATCTAGACATCAGCAGTGACGCAGCCTTTGTAATACGGGCTTAGCAGGGAGTTAGGATGAGTAGTGCCCGCGTTGTCCAGCAGAGAGCGAGCGTGAGGCATCGTGGGTCTGACTAAGGCGGGGGTTGGGATGTGGTTATGTGGCACAGCAGAGTAAATAGGTGGAAGATCAATGACAGTCAGAGATACATAAAAAAGAGCAGTGGTCTAAACTT
Organism: Trachurus trachurus; assembly: GCF_905171665.1. Taxonomy (NCBI): domain Eukaryota; kingdom Metazoa; phylum Chordata; class Actinopteri; order Carangiformes; family Carangidae; genus Trachurus; species Trachurus trachurus. The sequence continues at coordinate 10,238,944 of NC_139903.1, read as the reverse complement.
GACCCAACTTTCTGTTAGGAATGAGTCCAGATTCATGACTGCAGTTGTGTGATGGCTGAGTAAACTAGTTACTGAAGACCTAGTGTGTCATCATGACTACCTTGTTGGTGCCCAGCCGTGCCTCCAGCTCTCTGCACTCCTGTTGTAGGGCAGCGATCTCTTTGTCCTTTGACAGCAGTGCATCGGCGTGCTGGGCGAGGTCACGCGCTCGCTGACGGGCAAACGCCCTCTTGTACTGTTCCACTGACCCAGGTCTCATCAGTGATGGGGAATTGACCTGTAAGAGAACCAGAAGGCAAAATGTACTAAGCACCAGAGAGGGAAAGTCTCACTTTGAGCCACAAGTAGTGAAACAAGCTAACCTGGTTTATAAAAGATTTATATCTAGACTCTGTTGATTCTTTTGGGACTTTTTTTTTTTTTTAGCAGAGCTACACTTCACTGTCTCAGTGAGCAACAGGAGACGAGGGGGGGGAACAGGTGCACAGCGGACACACAGCGGACAGTGATAGGTGGTCCTTGCATTGTTCGCTGGACGACTCTGACACTTTGGGCAGACTGAGAAGCTTAAGATCCCTCCTCTGTTATGCTTCACATACTACTTCAAAGAGAAACATTGTGCATCCCAACAATCAATACAGTTATGCTGCATTAGGTTTCATCGTGGCCTTCAACCTTAGGAAGATCAACAACACTTTCTAAAATGTGTTTTCATCACATTTGGATCTTCTAGGAAAAAAAGTTTTATGCTGTCAACAAGATTTTCAGAAATGCTGCATCACTGTTTTGGACCAACAAAATTAAAAACTAGTCAGGGATGAAAGCTACGCATTTTGCTGACTACTGTATATTTTAGTGTTTTTAAGCCATGGATACAGCTAATAGCACACTGTTTTTAACCACTTCTCTTCTCGGCCTTCTCCTGTTTCAGTCTAACAAGCTGCTGCGTACACAGACAGAAATGTAATCAGTGTATTACCAAACGTATACAGTACTCATTACATTCATTACATTTTAATCCTCTCATCGAAAAATAGGAGTTGATATCGAGATCTATGCAGAGGAACAGATGATATCTAACTAGTAAGCCATGTTTAAACAACACAATCACAGAACAAGATAAAGATACGTCTGTCTGGTGGTGTTTGCATCACGTCAGGTTTTAAAATGATGAATGAAGTATTTCAATGTTTTTACTGACAACCATTGTGATTGACTGTTGTTCATCTTTGTTAACTTCTCCCCCACTTCTCATTCATATATGAGACTTGTTGGACTGAAAACTGAGTTCATGTAGCCATTCTAGTGATGCATTAAATTATTCAATAGGGTGCTGGTAATTTTCAACAAAGCTCCCATTCATCACATGCTCAACTATTCAACTCATTACAGAACATTATGGTGATGTGGTGATTTGGATGGTGGTGCTTGATAATGAGTCACTCCCTCCCAGCATTTGGGTCAAGTGTGGGCAAATGGGCTCAGCGGTTCTGCTAAAATGTTGGAGGTTTTTTATTTGTGGGGTTATACCACTTTGAGGTTGGCCTCCTGCAGTTTCCGTGCTCTCTCTTCAAGCCTCTTAGCGAGAACAGCCAGCTCTGTGTTCTTCCTCCGCAGCCGCCTGACCTTCTCCTCTGTCTCTGGGGCGCTGCTCTTCCGCTAAGCACACGGGGAAACAAACATCATCATCAGACATCGCCTGCAGCAATTTCTGCAGCAATGCCAAGTCACACAAGAGTTATTCAGGGGGGCTTATTAAAAGCGTATTAATGGTTTAATAATATCATAAAGCCAATATTGAGAAGTTACTTGGAGAACGGCCGACATGCAGACAAACTAGTCTATTTATAAAGTGAACAAATGGCTGTGAACAATGCTGGTTTAGTTACATGTCTGTTCACCTGCCCTACTTTTTAGGAAGCCTTCAGTCAAAACTAGCTCTGTTATTTTTAGTCTTACCAGCAGGCCATTCTCCTCCCTCAGCGTGGTGCAAGTCTTCTCCAACTCGTCGAGGGCTCGCAGGAGTTCAGAGTTCTGGCGCACCAGAAACCCATAGTCAGTGCCATTCTGAAAAACACACAGAGAAACAAACAGGGGCAGAGTTTACTGACTGCTATTCTGGTACTGGTGTTTTTTTTTAAAAGGCAAAACAGGGATCGATTTTCATTTCCATAGAATTGCTTCAATCATGTCCCGTCTGTCAGTTACAGAAAAGCCGTCCTCTGCTGTCAGCCAGTGTTTATGCAGCAATCTAATGGTGGCCGACAGATGACAGCCAAGTGAAAAGGCTTTTCATTACACCACCTCAATCAGTCTAACGCAGGCTCCGAACAGCAAGAGGAAGGAGAGTTGTGCTCTCACATTACTGTACACGATGGAGAGAGGAGGAGAGATTCTTGACTCTTTCTGTGGATTCATTTTGTTGTGTTATAAATCGAATTGTGTTATAGTTTTTAAATCTGAACGATGAGCTGAGTATAGAAATAGACAGAAATAAATAACCGAAAACTGTTTCCTATAAAAGACTTTCCAAACTTAAGTGTCATGCGTTGACATAAATACACGTGATGAGGTTTGAGAGTAGTTGGAACAGTCCTGGGTGATGCACTAATAACCTTGTTATCTTCTGAGATTTTTGTAAGAGACAGCTGAACAGAGCAGCAATCAGTGCGGCAGATAGTCGATGTGGTGATCAACCCTGTCATCCATGTAGGGGGAGAGTGTGGAAGCGGCGATGCCACTGCGCCTCGGTGTGTCAGGGATGCTCTAATTGAGCTGTGAGGCACAGAGGGAAGGGCAGAGAGTGGACCTGGCACACACGACTGTAATGGCTGCAGCGAGAGCAGATGGACAGACAGGGCAAACAGATAAGCTGGAGGTGAGGGGAGGGTTTGTCCTCAGAGGAAAACACGCTCCTCGCCAAAAACCAGTCACCTAGACTGACTTTGGCTGGTTACGTATGAGAAAGCAATTATTGTTGAGACAGGTAATACTGCTGGGGGACACCTGTGGTCAGTTTGACGAGTGTGAAACAGGCCAGGATGTTTCTAGCAGAGAGGAGCGCTGTGGCATCTCACACACTCACACACAGTGTCTCAGGATGACAAAAGCACAGAAATGGCTCCACATGTGAAACACCAGTAAACCTGTTCAGATGTGCTCCATTACTGCACGTCTCCATAACACTCTTGGGACCTCATTACTAATGTGAAATAGGCCTTTTTTATTTCCACAACACCATTTTTGCAGGAGCACAAAGACATATGTTAAATGAAACATCCTGGAGACATGGGGTAGTTTAAAAAAAAGACACCAAGTAACCATCACTTTGTGAGATTATGTTGTCTTGGTAACTGCAGATGATGGGTGATCTGGTCCCTGTAGGGCTTTAATGGTCCTGTACCTGTTGTTTAAGTCAACACTAATGACCAGCTGTTTACTAAATCAGCAGCTGAGGCTCCTGTGTGTTTGTCTTCCAGTACTATTGTGATGGTAACACTGGACATCCTGTCTGAATGTCTGGTTAGTGGCTTACACACTGGAGCCAGAGAGACCATATGGTTTCTAGGTGAGGCTATAGCAGACCCAATATTTTGAATGAACAAATGATCTGAGGAGAGTAAATGAATTAAGATTAAGTAAAAAATGTAAATAATGAAAACAATTAACATGATAAATAGATCAACATAGTCTGTGTTCACACCCATAGCATGCTGGCAGAATTTTTTAGATGAGTGGAGGTAAACAGCTTTGCAGTCAAACAAAGACGTGACGACTATCTGTCACCGCTGGCAACAACAAATGCTTCACTTACAACATTTATAATCAATACGTCTCCTGCTGTTTGGACACAGTGTGGACCTGACATTGAGTTACAGCTTTAAGATCCTCATGAAATCAAACCCGACCACGAATACTATTTATAGTTGGCATTTTTCTGCAATGGCCAATTAATTAGCAAAGAGTAATGATGTCTCATACTGTAGGTCTAATTATTAGTTGCAGATAGTATACCACCATTCCTTTACTGGAAGGCAAGTGTGATTTTATCTCACTGATGGCTGCATCATTATTCACTGAAATGATGACGATGATTACAATGATCACCGTGATCATTCATCAGGAATGTGTCCACAAAACAAGAATGTTTAGTTTATTTTTTGTTGGCGTTTTATGCCTTTATTTAGATAGTACAGTTGAGAGAGACAGGAAATGGGGAGGCAGAGAGAGCGGGAATGACACGTAGGAAAGAGCTGCTGAGGACTGTAGCCTCTACACATGGGGCGCCTGCTCAACCTACTGTAGCCTCTCGGTGCCCCAAGAATGTCTTTTTTAAAAGAAAAACATTTTTGAACAGTGCTATTTTAGAACTGGAGTTGTCTCAATGCACTTTTTCAATAGAAGAGAGAGCCAACATTCCCCTCTGAGAGCAGCACTTGGCCACAATGGTCAGGAAAAACTCCACAGTTGTTTCCTTTCTTTATCATTAAGTAAAAATAGATTGTCGGAGAAGGATTAAGGGAGAGCTGCCTGAGCTTAAACAAAGACAGAGACTTTGTAACACAACAATTAGCTATTGTAAAACATCCATTCATGCTCATGCTCCTTTCTATTCACAAGTATGATTGCAACTTAAAAGGTGAGAAGTGACCAAGTCACAAGTTTGTCAAACAAATAACTCACTCTCCTTCACACTCTCACTCCCTTTAATACACAAAACTCTTTTCCCATCCTCTTTGGATGGTGTATTGCCAACAGAAATGTGTAGCTCACTATAAAAACCCATGAACAGCACTTCATGATCATTTGCTTTGCTGATGATAGATTTTTCAGAGTCACTGGGGCACTGTGCATATTCACCTTTCTCAGCTCCATCTATTTCTTGCACTGAGCTCTAACTATAAATATCAGGTTTTCTTAAAGCAATTTGAGTATGGTGCATTTCATATTTTAAAAGAATGATGATTTATGTTCTGTAGTTTACAACTCCCAACAATAGCAGATTGAATTTATGTATCAGGAAAAAAATTAAGTTCTTTAAACCTGAACGTAAATATCAGATTCAGCTCAAATGCCATTCAAAATGACAAAATGTTTAACAAATACTGAATTTCCCACAATGTCCAGTGTTAATAATGCACTGTGATGCGCTCACTGCAACTACCCAGAGCAGAAATTGTTGCAACCCAAGTTAGTTTCCCAGATTTGCTGAAGGGATGTTATTGGAAAAAACATAACACGGTGCTTTGTTGCCTTTCCCAAACATAAAAGAGCAGAGTGCTAGCAGGTAATCTTTAGAGATCCATGGAGAGTTAGTGTAGTGTAGCCTCAGCTCTCAGATGAACCTTTGTGTCCTTGAGAGTTATTTTACCATCAGTCAGAGGAGGCAGCCAGTCCCAGTGTCCCAGTCTTCCTCTCAGGACAACGTTGCTAAAGCCCAATCAATCACTTCCGAGGAAGGCCAGCCAGAGCGAACTCAGCCTCCGCCTGCCTCCTTTCTGATTCTAATGATGTTGGAGTCCATCCATGTCTTGTAATTGTTCCCTGGGAATCATAGTGGAAATACACCGGAGGCTTTTCTTTAAGCATGAGGTAATGGCTGGCCTTTTTTACATACTAACACCCACCCCGCACTTGCTTCTGTTGCTGCCACAGAAAAGGCCCTGCAGGTGGTGAGAGGAGGTCTACTCAAATGTATTAGCATTCAGCCAGAGCTCCTCTCTGGAGCGGCACATGGGCTGGCTCAGAGGGGAAGGCAGATGTAACTCAGTAGACGCAGGGCAGGGGTCTCTACACAAACGTCTGTCAGGAGAGCCTGAGCCCTGGGCAGGGCAGATGGGCCTGATGGAGCCACCTCTCTGTTCCTCGCTCTGCTTGTATGTCTGCAATAATTGTTGACACAAGCAGACTTAAAAAACACACACACACTCAGACCTTTCACATTACACTGACACTTATTAACATAATGGTCCAGTGGTTTTGTATGGTTTTAAAAACACTGACATATATCATACATGTGACCTTGTTATTATTTTTTAGTTTAGTACTGTTTGATTATGAAGCTGTGAAATGTTTTTTTTGTTAGTTTACATCATAACTTATTAAGAATTAATTAATTAATTAAAGAGACCCTGAGGAATTTGCTTTTGGTTATAAAAGAGTCTCATATTAATGTGGATGAATCTACATTACCCACACTTGTTAATGGGCCCATTTTCAATAAATATATTGTTTTGTCTTTATAGTTATTTTAATATTACTATTTAGTGGTCGACTCGCCCAGCATTTTCTAGTTTCGGTTTCCCGGACGTCGCCTGGTAGGTCATGGGAATAACGGCGCCGGATCGCTAGTTGGCATCGTTTATGGTCGGAACTACGACGGTATCTGATCGTCTTCGAACCTCCGACTTTCGTTCTTGATTAATGAAAACATTCTTGGCAAATGTTTTTGCTTTTGTCTGTGTTGCGCCGGTCCAATAATTTCACTGTGCACGCAGAGGCTCATGGGAAATGTAGTGTGAAAAGACTTTGCTTTCCGAAACTCCTCGCAGTCCCTTTAAGTAAAACATGGTTGTGAAAAATGAACAAGCCAGTTATCCATAGTTACCCACTAATTATCCTATGGGAGTGGTTTTACAATGAGGGCTCTTCAGCAGCTGATAAAAGCTGACCGGGTGTGTGACACATACTGTGATGTGAACAGCCTCATTATTTTAATGTAAAAAAATAGATATATCTGGTGCTTTTTCAAGTGGAATCATTTTGGGCTTTTCAAATGATCACAAAGAGAGTTTTACTATCAGGTCAATGAAACAGCTTGTCAGACAGAGGTTTCTTTCACACATCTACATTCACCTACAGTGACATTGACTTTTCTCTATAGGAGATCATCTGACGTGTGAAAGATCCTGCTAATGAGCCTAACAGTGTTTTGCAGGTTCCACTTGTAAAAAGAGACTTTTAAGCTCAAAGTACGGCCGCAGAAGGTCAAAGTCTACCATCACATGGCTGTCACAGTGTGGCAGGAGGCTCCGGGAGCAGCATGTGTTACTGACCTTGAAAAGCACAAACAACCTGAGCGAAGCAGAGTCATTTTAATCTCATTTATTATACAAGAGAGTTTTCACGGGCAAGCGAAACCACCTGAGTTAAGAACCAACACAAAATAGAGACATCAAAGAGAAACTTCACAGTTGACTTGTTATAAATGATCTCACTCCATTAGTTTTACTGCAGGTCTGAGCTCTGTAAAGGGAGCAGGCTAACGTGCCTCTTGATTATCTGGGTCAGTTGCTGTTTTATTATGCCTCTGAGGGCCCAAATCAAAATGTCTTAGGGGTTTTCTGGAAACCGTCCTCTTTGTTGGCATCTTACTGGCATGCACTTTAAAGTTGAGAACCAAAACACATACAACTGAGAAAAACACCAAACAGAAACAGCTGAAGTTTTATGAAGAGTGAAAATGTAAAAGTGGGCGTCTGTTTTGTTGATCATCTAGACTCAGGGTGAGGCAGATTTAATGAATTAAACAGGAGAGCATTTATAATTGTTCTATTGGTGCTGTTGAAGCATGCACAAGAGGACTGTTTTATGGTTTCAAATGTTTGTTTTGTTACAACTACTGGTAAATTATACTGTAGTGTTTTGCATTTTGTTAAATTTTTCTTGACCCCACAGACCTGTTTCTATTGCCTTTTTATGTGATTCACCAAATCACCAGGGTAAAGGTGTTGAATAAATGTTTGATGAGTTTCATTCTGTTTGTGGGAACATTGCAGTCACCGCTGTGGTGTAAATAATACAGTATTTTAGGGAAAACAGAAGCAGGGAAAAATAGAAATTTGAGGACTGTTGACAAAATTGTAAGAAAAATCAGAAATGGCTGCAGAGAAAGAAAAATATCAGATCATATTTTTTTGTTATGTAATGAATATAATGACGACTTTACCAGAACCCATGAAAAAAAAAATCATTAAAGGTTTGGGGGCTCATTTTTACATATTCATAAGTTCACAGAACCAGATTATCCCTTTGTCTGGGATCCATGGTGAGCGTTTGTGAGGCATATGGAAATGTCTACAGTCTGGTTTCTCAGAAACACCAACATCAGCATTTTTAGCTGACAGCTAGAAATCCCCCACTGTAAACCTCTGAGGAAACAGCAAGACAAAGGCACAGACCCGCACACATGCACAGAGGAGCGCACAATCACACGCGTTTTGCCTTTGTTAACTCTTCTTGTTGTTGTTAACGTGATAATTGAAGTGGCACAAAAACAACAGGAATCTGTCGTTAACGTTGAGCCTCATTTCAGTCTCAGTCCATACAGTTCAACCAGTGTAATGCTAAAGCAATACATCGATACACCACTAATAATACCCCTTGTGGACTGGCACTTCAAAAATATGAAAATCTTTATTTACAGTGGTTTCTACTTGTTTGCCAGTATCCTTGTGCTGTTCCCAAAGAGGCAGCACTGGGCTGTCTGCTGGCTGAGCTTGGATGGAAAAAAAAACGAACATTTAGAAGAAACAACAGTAACATAGAGCGTTGAAATTCAGTAGTTCTGCTGCCTACCAGCAGAAACACTCAAGAGACATTTTTTTTCCATAGGCTAATTATTGTTTTTAGTGGCAGTAGCAGTTCATTTTAACTCTGGTATCCTGCTCAAGTGTCTGCCTGCTTACATCACCTCCAGATTTTTTTTACTGTGGCTTTTCAAAAGCTGCAACAACGCACAACCTGAAAATACCTGCTGCTGATGAGTTTTATTGAGCAGTGTCGCTTGGAGGATTGGTACGAGGCTGCTGAATGTGGAAGTGTGCCTTAATTAGGGGAAAGGCCTCCTCCTCCCGTAGACCCAAATCTTTACACAACACATGGCTGGAGAAATGACTCCTGAATGATGTTTTAATTACCAGCAGTGTCCAGAAGCAGAAAAAAAACAAAAACAAAAAACAATATGCAGCAAAGACTGGGAAAGGCTGCCCTCCGCTATAGTGGAAACTAATGGACTTGACAATATCAGTGAAGTGTTGCAATTTAGAGCCAAATCAATGCTAGTCTTTATCTCTGTCTGCTACATCAGTGGTTTTCTATTGATATTTCCTGAAGTGCTTCACTGTCAAACATCCTCAACAGGAGAACAAATAAGTCTTGTCTCCACTACAATAAACCACTGTACTTTTATGATTTAACTCGATAACCATCTACATCTCTTGGGGCTCGACACTGCACTGCTCCTTTGCTTTATGGCATACATTATTAATTTCATATGCTGTTTGCAAACACCTTGTGTGCCTCTGTGATCAAGGCACCAATATCCACATCATTTATAGGACACAAACAGACTATGGCAATGCTTTCATACTTGCTTATGGTAAAGAAACAAAGAGCCTGTTGTCTACAGCTGTCCCGAAACAAAGAAACAGAAATATCTGTGTAAAAAAAAAAACTAGATATGGAAAAGAACCACAGAGCTGTTTGTGGCCTGAGGAGGTTTATTAACAGACGCTCTCTCCCTATACTCATATATAAGTCATGAAGAAGCTCTCTTAAGTGTCCTCTCAAATCCCCTTCTGTATTTATCACGACTCATCTCCCTGGGGTACCTGACGGTGACAGATTAGGGGGTCTCTCATACAGCGTTAGAGAACAAAGAGCCAACATGAGACAACCCTTTACTCCCCCGCAGGCATTCGGCAATCTACCTCCACCACACCTCGCGCGATGTCCTCTGGGTGAGGGCGAGCAAAAATAAAATGCACTGTCTGGAAATACAAGTTAGTTTCCTTTGCCCTTCCATAGCTAAGCTTAGCATATAGGGCGTGCATAAATTTCAGCAAATAACCTTTACGTGGTGTGAACTGTCTCGTTAACATCCAGTCATGGGATGGAAATTAGAGACTCTGGAAGCCACATGTCATGATGTGTTTTCATGAAGCAACGGGCTGATTCATCTGTTACGCCGGTTGTGATTTCACGCTTTAATCCAAGCTAAGAAATCAACATGGAAGACACGGTCACTATGTTTTAGCCTGTGTAACAACAACAACAACAACTCATCATTTCAGCTTTCAAATCTTACATCTATTATTGCTTGGCACCGTCTCAGTCTCCTTTAAAAAGCTATTATAACACACGACGCAGTAATTAAAATCCATACCAACATGGCTGCCTCATCATCTCATAGCCCACAAATAAAAATGTCACAGTCCCCTGAGTCTCAAAGGGCCTAATAAGGTGTCAGACATGCAAGGGAACATCTGGCTTTTTTTTAAAAGTCAAAAGATGAACAGAAGGAGGGGTCGCCAAATTATCATTCCTTTTAGTGCAGTGTCAGCAGAAAAGACACCGAGACAGAGCGAATGTAGTGGAGATGATTTGTTTCTCCCCCGACCCTCCAAAGGCCTGATGCTGAGAGCCTCCTAAGAATATAACCCTTAATCTTGTCAGAGAAAATTGCATATGCACACAAGGCCGCCGACCCCCCGCCATCGTAACGGCAACAGCTTAATTTGTGGTCTAATGCAAAAGACACACATGGTTTTACTGCACGTGCTTTAACATTTAAAACCTCATCAGTCATCATGCAAGGAAGACATATTCGAGTGCTTGCACATTGCTCCCACATCCTGCTATACACAACTCTGCTTTGCTTATGCACCACATGCTACAAAATTACATTTGGGCTCACATACTGAATATTCTGTTTCAACAAAATCTTATTAACATAGTCTCATGTGTAGAGCACAAAAGCAAAATTACAGCAACGGTACAATAGAATCACATATTGTACCATCTAGATATTGCGGTTGCATCTGTGTGGTGGATTAAAAAGCATGTGTGTGTGACTGAGGTCAAACTGCCCTTTGTTAACTGGTGCTTTGTTAAAAATAATCAAAAGACACAAATGACAACATGGGCAATACCATTTAGCTAATTTCATTCTACAGATTGGACTGACCTCACCATGCCGCCATGCACTTAGCCAGACGTGGAAGTCCTGAAATTAATTGAAAAGAATTCATCACGCCAGCCCCACGAGGGCCTTGTTGCCCAATTGATGTTGGAAAAAAGAAGGAGAAAAAAAACCCAAACACTCCTCCTAATCTGTCACTGTCATCACCAAAGCCAGCATCTCATCACCCGGAGCTAAAGTGATAAAAGGCTGAAACATTAACCTGAATTTTGCTCCGTGGAGATGATTTTTAGAGAAGACTGGGAATTCCCCACACCTGTGTCCTCAGTCCTGAGCAAATACATGCGTCTGGCTAATGGCAAACTAAACCAAATACACACTCTTTTGAGTATTTGTCTGCAAAATATTGATATAGACTGACCTTGACACCAGGAATTACAGTAACAACATCTGCAAACTACAATTCTTTTATGGCAGCATCTTTTGTAGGCACCAACCAAAATAAAGGGAACGGGGAACCTTAAAGGGATAGTTCAACATTTTAACCATAACCCTTATTCCTACATTCCTATTTTAGCAGTAGGTTCGTTACCTTTAATTGTCGGTGCGAGCTATTTTCAGAACGGCAGAGCAGAGCTGCGAGCTGCTCTGCTAATTGGACTTCTTGGTTTCCCTCATCAAACTCATGAAAAACACAATCCAACAACTCCAAAACGCTCTGGTGGACAAGTTGTGACCTGCACATTCACCACGCTATATAACCACGCAAGATAATAACAGAACGTTAGGAGACAGAGTTGTTTTCGAGGCAAACACAGAGACTACTCGCCGAAAAACTGTCTCGTAACGTTCCGTTATTATCTCATAGCGTGGTGAATGTGCCGTTCTAAAAACAGCTTGCACCGACAATTAAAGGTAATGAATCTACTCCTAAAACTATAGGGATTATGGCAATGGGCCAATTTGCCAAAATGTTGAACTATCCCTTTAGAAACACAGTATATCCTACTTTGCTGTAAAGAACTTGTGATATCATGATAGAGCAGGAAGCTTTGCCACAACATAGACAGATCTAATATGTTGAGAACAATATGTGGCAGACCAGGCGTGGAAGTATCAACGCAAAAAAAAATATCAACAAAACACAGACACACACACACACATACGCAGAAACCGTCGTAGGGCAGCACAGCAGAGGGTCGAGACAGTCAATATTTCTCTGATAAAAATCTTGTGCTCTTCAAATAACGGAACACTATCACAGTGCTGTGCAGCAAACCTACAACTCACATTCAATAGTGTATCTGTGGCTGATGCACTTCTGTAGTAAAAGGGCAAAATGACCTTTCTTGACATCCAGTGGGTCAACAGAATGAGTTTCCTTTCCCTGCTCCAGGCACAAAAGCGTTTACCATTGTGGGAGGGGGCACGGGTAATAATGGGTTTAATCTCCCCAACAGTTCAGACCAAATGAAATGTCACACACGGCAGAGAGCTGTTTGTTAGACGACTCCAAATGTGTACCAGCCTGAGCACAGGAGTGAAGGTAAACACAGCAGTGCTTTAAATTATGACAGAGCTTTATCTACTTCTCAAACATTGCCAGAAAAGATCAATGCAACAGTGACACAAGGTAAATGCCTAAGGATCTGCTCTCTGGTACAGTACAGTATATCCTGAGTGTCTGGGCATTGTCAAAATTATATTTGAAAAGCTTACCCCAATAACAGGAGCATTTCTTGTTTTAAAACTAAAAATTGTGTTCATGTGGACGTAGCCTGAGACTCAGTGTTAGTGACTGCATCGTCCATGTCACCAACTTTAATTCAAGTAAACATGGACTAGTCTTAGTTAGATGGGACAGAGGCACATGGCTAAATGGTATTATTATGAGGCGAAACATCATGAACACATTCACTGGGGAGAATATTAAAGCAGAAGTAAGTGATATATTTGTGTTAATATAAGTCTTAAATAGTTATATCTTCCGACAGCAATCACTTACATAGAGTGTTTGGTCTGAAACACGGGTCTCTCAGTCCCTCTGCTCTGCTCTGAGCCGAAGAGAAAACATTTATCGTATCCTACAGTTTTTATCCAATGAGGAGAGAGAACGGCATGCAGGGCTGTGTGTGCAGCCAAGGAACGCCGTGAATGTGGCGACGTAGGGACGAGGACTGTTATGGTGCGTTCAAGGCAACTCGTAACTCGTGTTTTTCCGACCTGTGAAGTCGTACCAGTTCGATCTGGTACGAGTTCACGGGTCGGAAGTTACGAGTGGCCGTTATAGTGACTTTCACCGGTAAAACAGGTCGGAGAAACACGAGTGGGTTGCCTGGAACGCTACAAAGTCGTGAGTTGTGACTTGAAGCTGTAATTTACGGTTTCAAAAGCCTGCCTGGAACGCAGCATTAGCGAAAACGACCGGACCACTCACTTCTGCTTTAACCGAAATAACCCAACATCAACAAGTCGAGAGTAAGTGTTGATTTATTATGTGCAACCCACATACGGTGCATACATACATAGTGTGTGTGGAGGTGGTAACCAGAGTTCATGACCTCACAATTCAAGTGAATGCAACGACCGAACAAACTGTCTGACCCTCGTTCCACAGAGAGAGTCTGCAGCCAGACAAACAGACACTGATGGGTAGTGTCGGAAATGAAATGGTGAGAGACAAATACAGCGGAGATTCCTCTCTCACTGCCCTATCAATTATTCACAAGTCATAACATGGCCAGCCTCACTCACTCAAACACACACACACACACGGTCTTGTTGAAATATAAAATTATCTGGTTGCAGCTTCTCCAGTGTGAGAAATTGGAAATGTTCTCCTTTTTCTTGTCAACTGACTACTGTATCTTTCAGTTTTAGGGCTGTTTTTATACAAGACAAGAAATAAACTTTCAATGTTTAACAGACGGAACAATTAATCACTTAACTAAAATAAGCTAAAAATGCAAACAAATGAAAATATCTGTTATAATGTAAATGACACCTAAGATAAAAAAAAAATAAGAAAATAAAAAAGTAGATGATGAGAAAATAAAATAATTACAGGCCAAGTTCTGGTAAAATGGGACTGATCAGACACACTGCTCCACTTTCTCTTGTCCCACAGGTACAAACTGGGTCAGCAGTGACCTATGGGCTCCCAACACACTGCATTTAGCAACAGATCAAAACTTTTAACCAGTGCAACACACAGAGCAATGTAACTCAGCAATGTGTCAGCACTACATGAAGCAGGGCATTCTGATGTATCAGTTACTTTAAATGATTATTTCCATTCATGTAGCCTAAGAGATACAAAATACAAACACCTACCCTACACTAACATTTGTGCCTATAACAAATAAATGAACAAATAGCCTAGTTGCTGCAGTTTCACCTCCCGGCGACACTTGAGGGTTCAGCATGTCTTCAACTGACAGAAACACAGACACAGTGTTCTGATAATGACCTCCACTCGTGCTTATTGATCGAGCAACTACATGAGAGAGCAAAAAATCGTGAAAACTTTGCTTTCAACAACATCTTTCGCCTTGAGAAATCTGACGACCATTGTTATACAGCTGCTCTGTAAAGTGTGAAAAATGCTCTCAAGAAATTTTGCTGAGCATCAGTAACTGTCACACCCACAGCAGAGGAAATGACATGCTGACAACAAGGATACGAAGCCTATATTTACAGATGACAACAGACTGAGTGACAAGTACTCTTTTGTTTGGGTTATTTATTTTACAAGGGAGGAAATGCCCGTGCTAAGTGGATAAACTGAGATAAAGTTTTTCCTTTGTGTGAGCATCAGCAGCACCTACAGTATATACAATATAAACAAAGAGCAGCTCCAGTCTTCAGTCATAACATACTCACATACCCTGCAAAGTGCCTAGAGCCTAACCAGATATTCCCGAGGACTCCAAACTGTCCTCGTTGTTACTGTTGTCATTGCTAAATTTGGACTAGACAGTTGCTGTGAATTATTTAGAGCTACACTTTTACTAAACTAGGGTGAGGCTAAACCTGGGAGAGGCGTGTTCATCATCTTACGACACTGAAAAAAGATCACTTTACAGAGGATCTCGAGCTGGTCTTAGCTCCATAACGTCCGAAAATGTGAGTGTGCCGTCAGGGTAAAGTAACTGTCTTCTTCAGTGCAGTGATTTTTTGCTAATTTCATTGCACAATAGCTTCATTTGGAGCTCACGCTGTGTGAACACAACCATCATTAAACAGGCAGCCATATGGTATCCGGACAGGTGCTAAAGAGTGTGGATCGCAGAGGACCACACAGTCAACAGACTCATTAGCCTTCATGCTTCTGTGAAGTGCAAAGACAGACACTGACAACTGCTCGACACCATCATCCTCAAAGACTAATATATTTTCTATAGAGAGAGACACAACAGTAGCTTCTGGAAAACGGAAATCAGACAACCGTGACAAATTTGTTCATAAACAAACTGTCATCATCCTGACTCACTGAAACTGACACTAAAATCAGATTACTGAAGAATCTTGGATACTGTTCATTGTCTCTTTTCAGCCTGCAACAGAAAAGAGTTTACATAATGAATGAGAATAAGGATACAAGTATATAAATATCTATGCTCTATCTTTCATATCTGTACAAACTTATTTCATGTCACTAAATACACATATTCCTCCCACTGAATCAAAATGTTACTGGGCTGTTACATGCAAGTCAGAAATAAGCATCTCCACAGGGCCCATAATCCTAAGAGAGAAAGATGAATCACAACTTGTCTCACGACCAGTTTTACAAGAAGTATCTTAAACATTTCACAATTTAAAAAAGTAAACACATTTAAATCTCAATGATGATTCTTACAAGAAATGAAACCTTTGCACATAGACTGACTGATTTGATTCCTGTCCCATCTATGTCTAAATATCTGCAATACTATAAATGAACAATTATTATTGAATTTAGGTATTCATGAGGGTAATAGAGAAAAATAAATTGTTGTTTCACCAATAAAATGATAACCATTGATGCGGAATACACAACTTGAACATGGAATAACTTTCTGCTCTGTGGGCTAAGCTTTGTTGGACCATGGAGAGTTGAGAAATCACCTACACAGCAAGGACAGCCTTCTTTCTATCCATTTATAACACAACCACTTTGTGTAGGACTCTAACTGCAGTTTCACCCACCTTCACTCTGCTTTAAAGTACCTGCTCAACCTCCAACAACTATGTTTTACTCATAGAGAGAAGAAATGTCCTAGCCTCTAGTCCAACATGACTGAATGCCTCCTCTTTAACCCTAAGACCATAAATAGTCATGTAAACCTGAAGGCTACAGTGGACTGCTGGTTGTTGGACCTGGTGCATAGTGAAACGACCCCACACCATAGACACACACACTCACTCAAACACACAATCATCAATTACTGGTGGGAACTAGTGACAAGGAAAGAAAACAAATGGTTGTGGTATCCCCACTGCAAATAACGGTGTAATTATAAACAACAATCTAAGAGTGACAGCCCCCACTGCTCCGAAATGGCCAAATAATCATTTCTAATGCATCATTAAATGCTCCTTCTCAGCGCCTGTGGCCGCAGACCGTCTCCCAGGTTGTGTGTTGACAGTTCATTAGGGGTTTTTTACTACGCTGTGATTGTGGTGATTGGGTAATGAAGTGGTGGGGGTGGGAAAGACAGCAGGCAATGTTGCACGCAGATTACTAGATGATGAAATCCTGTCTTTGCTAAGGATACATTCAACACATCAAACAAAGGCAAAAGCATTGAGGTTTTAAGAACAACCTCGTGGTTTAACATCCTGTAGTAGTGGCTATGGAGAAAATATGACCCACAATGCTGGTACCTATTAGTTGGCATTTTTACACAGCAATGCACTGCATGCTTCAAATCAAATGAATCAGGTAAATCTAAATAAATGTTATACTGAAATGAAAAAGAAAGGGGAGAAAAACATGACTATAACTTTAGCATAACATGATTCATGCATTCATGTGTTGCTCTTTACAGTCTAAGATGAAAACACTGTACTGTCTCTACAGCATCAGCATCCTTCAAAGATCTTCTATTGACTGGATGAACCAAACCATTCGTAATCAATTATGCAACATGTTTTTGAATTACTGAATTATACCAGACTTATTAATCTGTTATTGGGAAACTCCAAAGATGTGCAGTATTTTATTACTTGGATGGATTAAATGATTACAATTATTCAGCTCCTTCCATTAAAAGCTTTATGAGCATCCGTCAGTCATCTGAAAACCTCATGGGTTCCCTATTGATTTTCAACTGGCTGCCATTAAGTGGATATTCTGTCCTAACAGGATGTGCAGAGGTGTGAAATTAGGGGACTAGGCCATCATAGGTCAACGTAACACCTGCCTGCAGCACTGTCCCAGATAATGTGTCAGAAAACATGCTGCACACACAAGTCAAGTGTAACATCTGTGTAATCCAATACAATGATAATCCAACTTGTTTCAATTTACTCCTGCTGCTTTAAGACTCCTTCGCTATGTATATACCACATGAATGTGAAAAGCAAGACAAAATGTATGGTTTGCAACGAGAAAAGGGCCATAAGGCCAAAATCATAGTGCAGTAGTGGGTTGAAAGACACTTTTCTATGTCTGTTACTCTCATATAAGTTGGAAAACAGGACACATCTTGCAGGCTCAAACATTTTCATGTCAACCATCTTGAATGATTATGGAAGACACAACAAATGTTCCACACTCACCTTACGTACCCCCTCCACTTCAAAACCATTGAGGTTTGCATACAGCGAGTGGTGCCTCTTCCCTAACAATGATGTGGAAGTGACATTCGCCGTGGTTGGGACCGCCTTGTCCGAGAGCCCGTGTTGTGTGTTAACTTGCTCTTCCGACCTCCTAAACTCCGGCTGCTGTCGTCCAGGAGCGTCGGCCTCCTCGCGACTCTCCATGTCTGCGCCGTGTGCCGGTGCAGGCTCGGGCTGCTCAGGCCGAGTGCACAGGTCATACATCACTCTCGGTCAAAGTCAAACAGTGTAGATGGAATCGATAAGACCAAATGAGGTGCCCAGCCAAGACCGAGCCATCACGGGCTTTTCATTTGCTGGAGGAGAAAGACACGGATCAGCTGTGGCAGGTCGACTTCAGAATGATAAAGATGTCACTTTCCTCCTTTTCTCCAACAGTTTGTAAGAAGAAGTGTGGTTGTTTTTTTTTTTACAGCTGAAGTGACGTGTCTGGAACCAAGCAAAGGACTGTTTTCCCCATGGTTGCCATTAATGAACCACATTAATTTGCAAAACACCCAGCAGTGTGAGTTTAAGATGATAAAAAAATGGCACAAATATAAGAGTCAGTGAGTGTGCCATAAAACCAGTCTCATATAAAGCTGGAGTTGTAAAGTACCTCCTACCTCTCTGCACTGTGACGTTTTCCCAAAATGAGGACAATCAGGTCTAAAGGGAAATTACATATTTTCAGCCTTAGCTTCACTCACTGCAATTTCATGAATGTCATCGTCCCGGTAGCATTCTTCAGCATACTGTTGTTTGTATTTATCACCGTGTAGCATTCAGATCCAGAGTCCAGCTCGCTGTGTTGACATAGCCTGCTCCTCCATTCCTTACCGCTCCGTCGTCTGAGGGGGTTTTTCACAGGTACTTGTCCGGGAAATTGATAAATACACGCTGCTCCGCTTCTTATGCTACATAACGCTGAAACGGCGCATGTAGGCCTGACCAAAAATCGCAAACAAGAAAAGACGTGTGAGGCGGGATAAGAAAAGGAAAAAAAGAAGAAAAAAAAAACACAAGACAGCGATTTAACTAACAGGTCTCCACTCCAGTCCCCATTCTCTCAGTAACGCTGAGATGTGGGTGGCATGTTGACTCTTGAGCTGTGAGTCTGTCCTCATTGATGCTGCTGTGTCAAAAAGCATTTCATCCAGATGCTATAGGAGTCGACGGGGCTGCTTAATCCCGTCTTGGTTACAGCGCCATAAAGGTGAAGAAAGAGGACGAAGGGAAAAATGCGTGTGTGTGTGTGTGTGTGTCTGTGTAAGACGGCGAGTGTCGCTGAGAGGAAGGGGGGTAGGGAGCGCTGCTTCAATCGCCCTATCACAAAAAGGCTGGCTTTGAGACGGGGCCCAATCATTACCGTGACTAGAGCTCGTTTCCATGGAGATGACGCTGGAATGATGTTGGCTGCCTATTGATTGTTCAAGAGGCAGCGCACACTGCAACGCAGGGAGGCTGCAGGAGGCAGGCAGGCAGGCGGAGGAACAAGTGTCCAGACCGACCAGAATCATTCTAATGTTTTACTGCAGTTGTGCACAAAAAAAACTAATTACGTCCGACAAGGCGATGAAGGCTATTAACAATTAGACAGACACTAAAATAGAACAAAAGGCCTGATGCTGCAAAAGACAAGATCTGTCTCAACTGGTTTATTTAGTTTTACTGCCCTCCCCTTTACTACAGGAGTTAATATCAAGTAGTCCAGTTAACTGTCCAAGGCAGCTTAGTAAATCCCCTGAACAAGCAGCAGCCTGAATACAAGACAAGGAGGGGGCGTCTGTCAAGTTGGGATGGCAAACTTAACATCATTTAAAAGCAAAAAAGCCTCACAACTCTCTCTGTGTAAACCATTTAAGACACGTGGCAGCTGCTTATTAACGATATAAAAATAGAATTAATTAAGTTTAATTAAAAAAAAGTCAATTTCATTTGTATATCATCTTGAGGCACTTTACAAATAGAGGGTAGTAAAACAGTAAAAAAAAAGAGAGAAAAAAAAAGAGAAAAAGTTATTCTAAGTTTTTTACCTCTACAAATTGGGTTAATTATTTTGTTGAATAATTCTGACTGTAGTAATGAACTCTTAACTTACTCTACAGACGCAATCGAGTTAATCATCATTTATAATCAGAAGAGATCAAGAGAGGGTGAATTTCTATGTTGTTCAGCCTTGTGCAAAAAACAAACCATGGTTGGTTAAATGATAATAAAAGCCTTAAAGCGTGTTGTTCTCTGAAAGGGTGACACTACTGACTTTCTCTGATCCTATAATAACCTGTGCCAAGCTATGGGATGCTCATCTATTCTGATTACATTGTAAGGTGACTACTTTGGAGGAAATGAATGAGGAAATGATGAGAAAATAAATGTACTGTATAATTCAGGGAACTCAGATACCAGGTAATTTAGTTAGTGCATCATGTTTTCTCTATGTGGTTTCTGTGGTTACCATAGTCACACAGCATGGCCTCAGCTGGCAGCATCACACTATCAAACTTTTAGCTGCCCATATCGACTCTGACACCTTGACAATACCTCAACGCAACGCAGGCACTCTGTTGTTGTTGTTGCTGCACCTAAAGTCTGTATCTCACTGTGTGGAACTCACTGGAACCAGTTAATGTACGGCAACGCGTTGACAGGGATTACTATAGCACGAAAAACTGAGCTTGGCCGCCTGCCGTGACTGAATAAACCCAAGTGACAGTAGAACTGCTGAATTTCACATTGACACTGACAAAGAGGCTATTTTTAATTTTGGTCATGTCATGGTCAAAACACTCCCACTAAATAAGGCCGATTTACTGGCGCAGGTAACAGATCTGGCGAATTGGATCAATGGATCCCTGAGTGCCAAGCTGAAAAATAAAGTTCTACAATCTCCAACTCAGAAAGCCAATAGTTAATCATGTTCACAGGAGGGACAGCTGCTTCCTCTCACCTACAGTAGCCTGGCAGCTACCGCTCGCTGGCTCAAAGTGTCTTCTGGGTTATAGTTGTAGACACAATAGGAATGGCACAGAGATGGAGATTTATTAACAGTCAGCTGCATATGTGTTTATATATACCACTTATATTCTTATGTCGAAATAAATTCTCAACTGGCTATTATTCATCACATTTCCAGAATAAATCACTTCAATAAATTCACCCAGCATCACTGAAGACAGCTTATCCAGCCTATTCCCACTCATCACAGCACATTAAGAGTAATAGGTAGTTTAATACTTAGTGAGCTTTGTTGCAGCCTCTAAAGGTCACTGTCAAATAAACCCAAAGCGGGGTGCATGCAGACAAATCGAAAAACAGACATTTTGGTTTAGTTTTTTTTAAACTGGGAATTTCTGGTATCACACCAGTGATTCCAGCACCAGCACTCACTGAAAATGAAAGTCATACCCATTTCCCTTAACCGTCTATCACCCCCATTTGAATACTGACAGGCACGTGCAGTATGTTCACTGGGTAACACGGGGAAAAGGGATTGATCTAAATAGACAGCTTAGAAAAAAAAAAAAAAGGAACCCACACCAGACTGCTCAAAGCTCATACATATTCTCCATCTTTCACAGACACCAGCTTCTTATTTTGCAATGCTGCATTTCAGTCCCTTCTATTATTAATTCCAATTTGCTCACAAGACCATGGCTTTAGTAGCCTAAAGACTGAGACGTATCAGTGTGAACTCCACTCAATACTATTTCTATTCTGCTCCTTTGATCATTCAGATCTATACACTACTACACTGATTGGGAAAAGAGGCCGCGGAGCAGCTGATACAGAGCAAACCATGAGAGATTAATGCTGCACACATGGCCGTTGCCGCTGTTAGCTTATCACATGTTGCACACAGCACACACACAGTAAATAAAAGAAAACCATGAAACATAAAACTAACAACAAAGCAGTCAGTCAGCATAAGTTAATGCAGGTCAAAACATTTCCTCTGCAGTGACATGCACAGGCCCATTTAGCCATTTAGCCATTTAGCCCGGTCCATCATGGCTCAGTGGTATTGACAATCTATCACAGTGACATATTTTGACAGAGCCGCCCATCTGGCTGTTGGTCAAACACAATGACAATGAAAATGACAATGACAACAGTAGATTTAAACACCTACTTTGTGTTTCAGTGTCAGTGGAATGAACAATGTGGACTATATTTGAAAGAAAACTGGCATCATTAAAAGAAACAGGCACAAGCCGGTTCTTATTTGTTTTGGTTCACCACGATGCTAGTTTCTGTGATGCCTTCATCAGCGCTGCGCAAGAAATACAGTATAAAACAACAGTGAGGGTGGGCGGGGAAGTGGGAATTGCAATTTGGACACGGTTCAAACTTTGATTAATTATTTATTTTCTTCCTGATGAAAAGTTGATCCAAAATTTAAGAGACAGAAACACACTGACCCAGTTCTGCCACTCAAAAAAAAAAAGAGTGGAAAGGCTCCACCAGCACCATGCTACAGTAACCCCCTCCTCACCAGAAACTCGCAGTCATGTATTTTACACCACACCACATCAATCACACAAAATCCTTTTTCTCAAATCTAAATGCATCAACAAATAAGGCTGCAACATGAGCCAGCGTTTAGCCCCCTCTGTCCTCCATTTCATTGCTGCTGGCTCTGCACCACTGCTGCCTTTTTTGGATTTTAAACTGTTTTGTTGGAAAACACCACCGCAAAGAATCTGACAAATCATTTGACACCATTTGATGATCGCAACTGTATAAATACCTATTGATATAAACATCAAATTACAATGTGGTTTAAATTGCTCTAGATTCTATAACTACAATATAATTAATATTAATGACATCATTGTTAACTCTGCAGCTCATTTCCTTTGATGTTGTTGCCTATTTGTATGATTACTGGTGCGATGTGGTTTAATGTCAGGTTAACTTCAATATTTTATGTGTTTCTTTAAAAAAATATGAAAACATGAAGCAAAACAGGTGATGCTTGTTGGGTCCCTGTTTTGTTTATCTTATGCACAAGTATGGGGCTGCACATGCACATGAGTGCTTATGCAGATTGTGCACTGCCAACTGCTGTCAGTGTTTTTCCACTGATCTATAGGTGGAAGGAAGATGCCAAAGTATACTCCAAAACAAAAACAAAGAAGATGACTAAAAAGCTAATAAACATGGATAGTCTTGCAGGGCAAAGCTGAAACACAGTACAGTAGCTCTTTCCCTCATACCTGCCACTGTATCTATCAAATGTACTAACCATGCTTTTGCCATCTTGACAATAACAATGCAGTTTGTCAATCTCCAAAAACATGTTCCTGTTACAAACCAGTGTTTCATCATCCGTGTGTGTGTGTGTGTGTGTGCAGGACAATCAGTGCAAATGTTTAGAACAATTAGAAATATAATGAACTATCTTACCTCCATGTTTGTGTCCATGCATTTGGAGGGCGATGGCTCGTCTGACCCAGAGGACTCGGTGCAGCAGGGGGGCTGGTCGTCCCAGCCTGCATGGGGAGTGTTGTGTGGGTGACAAATTTTCAGAGAGCTGCTCCGACAGGTGTCCACGACTGCAGCGGCGGTGCAGGGGTCAGCTCCACTCGAGTCCCTGCCCGGAGGCGTCTTTTGCTGATCTTGTTTGGTGTTTTTCTTAGACGAGTGGGAGGCGATGTGGGACTTATCACTCTCCTTCTGAGTTAGTTTTCTTGAGAAACTTTTAAAAACGTAGCTGTGGTGTCCTCCTGCTCTCTGCCTCCCCTGCAACAGTCTTCCGTGGGCCTCCAGCAGGTGGCAGAGGAATATGGCCTTTTCTAGCTCAAATTCCTGCCTGTGATGCAATTTATAGACCGCCTGCTCACCATTTATTTCCTCGTACAGCGTCAGCAGCAACTGCTCCAGTTTTGCGTACGTTTCTCCGCCGGACAAACAAAAAGCCTCCTTCCCTGTGGACTCGACCTTGCCGTATCGTCCAGCGTCTTTAACGTTCACCTCCTTAGCCAGCAAACGCCAGTGTCTGCTGGAGTGCCTGTCCTTCTGGTATCCGCGCCTGGTCGTCAGCTCCCTCACGGCCCTCTGCAGCTCCCTCTCCGCTTCTTCTCGTAGGCGTCTTAGCTCCACGCAGAGGTGTCCGCGGGCCCGCTGGGTTCGGTCCTTCTCCTCTTCCAAGTCAGCACGCAGCCTCTCGAGCTCTCGTCCATAGTCCGGCGTCTGGCTCTGGCACGGCTTCTTGGACGACAGTGCCAGAGGGTTATCCCTGTCTTTCCTCATGATGGCTCATTCACAGCACAACATGCGACAAGAATTCAAGAAGACACACTCATATCATGCATCAGAACTCAGAGGGAAATGCAGGCGTGGTTTTGATGGGCTCGTTATCAGACATGCAGCATGCAATTATCACAGCAGGTCACTGGCCACTGAAAAGATGAGACAATGGAGGATGTGAGAGAAATGGGGGGGAAATGGTCAGGAATTATTATTGTAGATTAATGAAATCACAGGAAATGCATGGTGAAAACATAAAAGATGACTTTCACTCTGTTAGAGAGATTTAGAGAATAAATGATGGTAACACTCAGAGTGGCAAGAACTTTTATAACTTAAAATACATCTGTGATATTTAGATGAGCAGTGAGGGGCGAAGAAATCAAGGGTGATAGCTGCCTGTGTTTAGTCCAAACAATGCACAAGTTCACTGATTATCATTACTGTGTTTATAACTCTCTAATAAAACAGGGGTGTCAAATCCGGCCCAGCAGAGGGTCCAATCTGGCCCCTCAGGATGAATTTGCCAAGTGTGAAAATTACATAGAAGACAGAAGAGGCATAATATTGTTGAAATTGCACATATTTTTATCAAGAAATTTCAGGTTGTTCATAATATGTTTTGTAAAAGGATAGTTCATTAACTGCATCTTAATAATGTAGCTACTGAAACAAAAGGAAAATTAAAAGTTATTTTTATTTATAGGTTATCATTTACTGGTCTGGCCCACTTGAGATCAAATTGCGCTGTTTGTGGCCCCTGAACTAAAAATGAGTTTGACACCCCTGCTCTAAATAAATATATTCTTGTTTTATCCAAGCAGATTCAGATGCACAATTGCAAATAATTAATATTCAGACATATGCTTCTGAATACATAATAACCTTCATCTGAGGATGCAACAGGTTAAGTGTTGATTGTTTTATCCAAGCAGATGCAAATGTACAAAAACAATAGTTCATATTCACACTCATGCTGCTGAATACATAATAACCTTCATGTGAGGATGCAACAGGTGAAGTGTTGAACTCATAGGGGAAACAACAACACAGTATCTGCACCGTTAGCTGTGGTGGTTAAATTAATGCAGCCAGTTTTAACCATCACTAGCTCAACTTAGCGGTGCACATATGGGGCAGGGTTCACGTTACACGGAGGATGCGTGGGCTTCTGGCTAATTAACTATGTGACTTCAGCAAACTACAACTATGTATGTGGTCAAGTAGGCGATGCTAAAACACGCAGAGCTAACGAATAACAGCGTGTAGGACAATGGAGCTTCAACAAAGTGCTGACTGATTAGCTAAGTAACTAAATACGCCTTGTTAGCAAGTGTTAGCTCACCGTTAAGTTTTTTATTTTCTTCAGCTGCAACTTGTAACAAACTCACCTCTCAGAGGATTCATCACTGGACTCATCTTCTCCCGACCGAGGTACTTTTTGTCAACATCAAAATGAGCGTGTGCAGCAGCAGTGAGGAGGGGGCAGCTCGCTGGTTGTTACAGCTCCATAAAACCCATGCAGGCAGAGTTTGTTTATCTGTCAGGCGGCGGCAGCGTCTCTCTCTCTCCCACACACACAGGCTGTGTCCGCCCGGCGTCACCCTGCTGGCCAGTCCAGGAGCAGTGATGCCTTCAGGGCCACTTCGGTCTTATCTCATCAGTCAAAAACTTACAGTAGGCTACTCATTTCCATTCTCCTGTCACGTATTCAAATGACTCTCATGAAGAATATTTAAACTATTTTTCCAGAGCTATAGATCTGCATGGCTCTGCAAACAACAGAAAGAGGAGACTAATTTAATCAACGTTTTAAACTTTTAAGTCCATATCTTTTACAATATTATGTATCCCTTTTTTTTTTTTTTTTTTTTTTTTTTACAATTTCATCTTCTACTCTAAAGTGTTAAAGATAATCTCTTGTAATTGTATTTAGGCTAATTACACATTTTATTTGAGTTGTTTATATGTGTTTGGACGCTAATTCAATGTTACCGACGGTCCGTTAAGGCAACATAATCAGTGAGTCTCACTATCTGGTGTGAGGCGGATGACCACTAGCGGCTGCAGGCTGCTAGTGCTGGATTTGCCTGCTGCTTTTAGAGGATTATAGATTGAGTTTGATCCCCTGAATCTTCAAGTAGCCTACTCCTAATATGCAATTCTTTGTTTGTCAATTATTCCTCTCTATTTTTCTTTGTCTTCTTTCTTTTAATAAAAGTCTGATGCAGGCATTGAAATTATTATTAAATTATTGCCTGAATTCTGTTTGGCTGTTTTGGCCAGAGATGGTGTAGTTTAAACTGACTCTCTGTTGTCCTTCCTCCAGGTCCTACAGGAAAAACTGAATGACAAAATTGTTAATTTTACAAGTAAAACATGTTTTCAGTGATAACGACCTGTTCTGTTCTGTTCTGTTCTGTTCAATCGTCCTCTCTATGTTGAAATAGTAGCTAACACTGAATCTTTTCTGAAAAATATCAATAAAATACTTTCTCAGTTTTGATGAGATTGGATTGGTAGTGTACATTTGTGTCATGTAAATTTGAGTACTTTTCTCCTATAACCCAGGGGCAGTTTGATTGTTTATCGTAAAAATGATTGCAACTACCCCATTGTTATGTAACATTTTTTTGTGCATCAACAGGAATGTGGTGTTAAATGTGATTTCTTGGAGCTTGATAAAATTCTGCCTGAGATTTCATTGTTTGGCAAAGGCGATGATACTGAAAGTATAAATCCTCAAAGGTATGTACATACCTTTTCAATATCAAGTTGCTAAAATCCATCAGAGGCAAATGATACCATGTCTGACCACTGGGTGGCATTAAGTCTAAACAGAGAACTGAACATTGGCTCAACATTTTATCATCCCTTTATTATTACTCTAAACACTGACTTATTCCCCACCTGAAAATTCCAGAAATTTTGTCCTCATGTTTTAAATATTTTGCTTCCAATCATCAGCAGTGCAGGTGCATCAGTTGATGCAGACCTCTGATGGTTTGTGTTTATTCTGAGGGTGAAAGACAGACAGAGATAGACAGAGAGAGGGAGAGATTCAGCATACCTCTCTCTGTTATCAGGGTGTCCTTGGGCCGCTCCCTCTCTCATTCCCATCTCTGTCTGCTCACGTGTGGCAGACTGTTGGAAAGAGGCAGAGAGGGAGAGCCAATGCACTGCAAAACCCCAATTCTTTCAGCTGCACCTGCTTAATCATTTAGCACAGTTTCCCTCCAATGGGATATTTTACCACTGCAGTGATGATACTCTTAAAGTATCCCTGCAAACAGATAACAGTTATGTTGTTTCATTGTACATCTGCCTTGATTGTGTTCTGCACATCCAATTAAATAGGCTTATACATCTCTGTGTGCACGCTTCTTTACACCTTCCCTGTTTCATTGTTAGCCTACTGATCTGAAGCCATGTGTATGACATGCATTTCTGTACCTTGGCTCTATTTTTCTGTATCTTTTGGTACAAATGTATTCTGTATTTTCAGACATATCTCTCCAACATATGTGATTACTAACAGGACCCATTTATGGGCCCATACTCATTCTGTAAATTCTACAATGTGACAGCCTGCTACCAGTGTAATTTCTGACATAATGTCATTGTGTAAGGTAATTATTATGACATGTGGATATTTGCCTTTTTATTTGATTTTTTTTTTTCATTGAATCAAAATGATATGTTGATTATGTCATTTTTACTGAAATGGTATTTCAAGTGAAATTGTTCTGAAACACACAGGCTAAATAAGTAGATGCAGGTTTAATGCTTTCTTACAGTCTTTTATTTCCCAGACATTTGAGTCTCCTTTTTAACCCATATCTATGTGCATCCTGTTATGCAATGACACAAATGGCATAAATACCATTCAATGGTAATCTAGTGCACTGGTATTTCCTTACTGTTTAAAATAGCTTAAACATGATACCCTAAAGGTTATGTAATATGGCAGCAACATTTTGCTACCAAATATCTTTAAAACAAATACAGATCAATTTTATTTATACAGCACATAGTTCATCCACGAAGCTGGCTGCTTTTATTCCTTTCTAATTAAAATTAAACTTTCAGAGCTTATCGCATTAGAAGAATTGATTTTAAGTCATAAAATATGAGTGAAACTGTGTCTCAGTTGCTGAGGTAAAGAATACTTCCTGGCTTCATGACCCACTTGAAATGATTGTCTGAGACAAAGGTGTCAGGATGTCGTGCTGACATGACACAACTATATGTGTCAAGTTCAAAATTCAAAACCCTCAAATTTCGGGAACAAAAGCATTTAGATAACTCATGTCTTTGTGAAACCTGGGCACCAATCTGCTGATCTGTGACCACTGGCTTTAGAGTTATGTAAAAACAGACCCCAACATTATGCACAATAGCTGACATCACCAACAGATTATCAACTCGCTAACAAGGCATCTATTCCAGAAACTTCACAATACCCAGCTGAGAATGGCCCATTTTGCTGATCTCCCCCGAGCATTTTCTTCCTTCTGCCCTTTTAGTTCAAACTGTTTTATGATCTGCAGGGAAAACGGCCGCTGTTTGCGTCCGTGAAGCTGACACAACTGTTCCCACAAAAAATTCGGACATCAACGTGAGGGCGGAAAAAACTTAACGGTGAGAAAATCATGTAGTCGTCTATCTGACAAAGAGATTCTTACAAAGCACTTGAAAACTCAGGGGGGCTTTTTAACTCACAGTCACAGGTTTGTACAGCAGGTAATCACTGCTGACCATCTCCCCATCATTGTATGTCTTAGCACGACTGGGAATCCTTGTAATGTGCGTTTGGAGGTGTCCAGTAGCACGTGGAGCCTGCAACACATGTTCGAACATACAGTACTGGGAACTGGATTTCACCTTACAAGGAAATGTCAGCAACACATAGATAAGGTTTTGAAAGATGGAAACAATTACCAGTTCCTGTGAAAGTTAAAGCATGGTATTGAACACTATTAATGTTCTTAGGTTCTAGCAAAAAAAGAAAAGCTGTCTCTGAATCCTCAAATTCACATTCTTTATGCAGCAATATGTCTACACAAAGCACCATGTGCAGGTGTATCTTCCAGGTACAGCCTAACCTACAGTCACGTTGTATTTTCTTTCAGCTGATTGTTTCGGTTTGACAGCAACATCTAAACATCAAAAATCTTTTGGTTCATTCTCATCCAAATTGTGTTGGACATTTCCCCATCCTGGTGACAAACAAACAAAGGAGGGAATTAGTTAATGCCAAAGCTGATGGTTCAAACAAGCAACTATTTCCATGGTACATTCAATGTAGGCTACTCACTGCTGCATACTCCACAGTTTTTCCAAAGTTTAACTCATTTATATATTTTTACTAGCTCTTTGTTAAAGGAATTTAGAACAGGTTTTCGAGGCATGACAAGGAGGGTATGTCTGCTTTGTCTGTTGTGGTTTCTCAATCCTGTCCTGAAAATTAGCTTAGTGTAACAGAATCCCCATAGTTTGATTCAACTGGTGATTCAGGTAACACTGTACTATTAGAGAATCCTGAATCGGGCCTTGAAATCCTTAACAATGGCCACGGACAGCCTGCACGTTTCTCTGCAGCTCAGGACGGATTAGTGTTGGAAAGCAATTGCTACGAGACGGATGTACAATTCAGAGAGGCCCCAGGCTTTTCCTCGTAAGGAAACATGCAATTGTGAGAACTATAGAATATCTTGTATGTCTGAAAGAAAGACGTTATCCTTCTCTCTTGCTTTGAGGAAAGGCTTTTTGAAAACCAAAAGCACAGGTTCAGGAGTTCATGAAATGGGAGGTTAGTATTTATTAGGCTAATATTTCTTTCAAGAGATGTACTGAAATTGTAAACACGCTGGTTACACATGGAGATTAAAATAATCTTCAAATACTATGTTGTTCAGACAGTTGGTGAAGGATTCTGGAGGTGCTGTGAAAAACTTTAACGGTTATACACACTGCACAGACCCCACCCTGAGCAACTGAGCAACACGTACATGTTCTGGCAGATATTAAAGCTGCATTACTGAACACTCAGTCAAGTTGCTCATGTTCAAATAACCCAGTCTTTTCTTCCCACAGTGCTTGAACCAGTAATATTTGTCAGTCACCAGTGTGTGAGGATTTTCAAAACCTTCAGAACTGATGTTGTCGCATTCATAATCGCACAGTCTTCTGTGGGACACACACACGAACACACATTCAAATTGTGTTGGACACACACACATGCACACACACAGGACCTGAGCCAGTGCCTTGTGTCCCTCTGCGAGTGTGTGCAGAGATGAGCAGGACCGCACCTTCTGTGAGCGCTACCTGACACTGGAGATGCAGGGGTACCAGTGAAGGGTTAGCTTTCATTGTCTTTGTCTTTTTTTTTTTTTTTGGGCCCCTCCTGCTTCTTTTAGACATAGACCAGTACAGGGCGTTAAAATATTACCATACAATGCTGAGGTATTTGATGTTTTTACGTAATCCCATGCAGGCACTGAAGCCAGGTAGTACTTATAGTCAAGCAGCGTTCAGGAGATGAAAGACCTAAAACACGTAGTGCTGGATGCTCTGAATTTCCTGCCTCCATTTCTACACAGAGTTTCTGAGTTTTCTGTGTGACTTGTGGAATTAAGCTGCCTGCTGTTCAAACTCTGAGGACATTTTTCAGTGCCTGTTTTTGGGAGAAGGAAACTATTTCATTTTTATTTATTGATTTTCTTTGGGTGAAGATAAATACTTTCACAACAGGTATGTATTGTTTCTTTATTACATACTAAATCTTTTTTTTTTTTTTTGGCACAGTTATACCGTTTATTTCACTACCAAGGTCTGTAAATGACCATCAACCTGTGACAAATTATTGGGGTGGTAATTTAAATATGTTCTCTGTTTCTGAAGTTGTTTTCTTTGCAATTGTGCATTTATCACAATGTGGAAAAGTTGCCCTCTGAGATGGAGGTTAAAAAAGATGTTCATGTTATACAGCATTAAGATTATTTATGTCAAATGTCTCTGTACAATGAGTTATTGCTTTAAATTCACTCCATTATTCTTCAGGAATATTTTCATTTAAAAAAAAATCTGTTTTCTTCTGTTGCTATTCTGATATTATTCTGTTATTATTATTTTGACACATTTTACAAAACCTAATAGGAAAAAAAAGATATTCCCCAATAAAAAAGCTATGGTGAGACTCAGTTGCTGACAAAGACATTGATTCTCTGTTCAAAAGCCTCCCCATTTAAGCACTGACAGTGTTATTCTCTGGTTTATCTCAGACATTAAGGGGTATTTTTGTGGGGCTGAGATCTTTCAGCTATTTCTCAGCACAGGGAAGTGAGAAGGGAGGGGAAGCAGAGCCGACACAAAAGGCAACATTATTCCCCAGCGGATCTGCGCTACATCCTACTATGAATGGAGTATTGAAAAACATAACATTGGGGACTAGATTATTTTTCATCCCTCATAACTGAGCCATTTGTCCCGGAGTTTCGAGTGGTTTGTTGGTACAGTCTGCAAATGAGACAGCCTTGGTTCTTGAGCGCTGTGCTGGTGTTAAAATCCCCACCTCCCAATTGGACGCACAATGGCTTCTCTGTGGGCCTCTGGCCTTGTGCGCGGCACCTCCAGAGACAAAGCAACGGCCCAGTGAAAATGTTATTGTGGCACTAGTGTCTCAAACTCTACCACAGGGGCCACTACTGTAAGTGACAGTGTGTTAAACTCACCTCCACATGTTGAAGATGACTGTATGTATACTTTTGCAGTGGCTAAAGATTTTAACACCCCTCCACCCCCCTCCCACCCTCCCACTCCTCCTGCCTCCTGCTCTCCAAGGAGACGAGAGGCGCCCCTGCGGTGTCATCAGGTGCCTAAGCGTTTTGGAGGGTTCTAGTGACAGATTGCAGGAAGCAGTGTTTATGCCTGACGATGGGGACCACAGAAAGCAGAAATGTCTTTTTGTGCCCTCTGGGCCCGGAATGTCCACTATCTCGAGGGGCCAATATCAAATTCTCCTCTCATCATCCCCTAATACACATTCCTGTGTAAGGTCAGGGGGAATTCTGCATGAGCGCAGAGACAAACAACCCAAAGCTGAACCGCACACTGTGTGTCTTTTAACAACAAAGTGCTCAACAACACTTGTCCATTCCTTTTTAAGACATGCACAATAAAAGTATGTGAAATTTGGAATTCATACCAATATCCTAATTGATTTTTTTTTTTAAATAATAAACGTCCTTTCTTTTAATTTGTGTCAACTTATCCTAACTTTTTATATTTATACAGTATTTCAACATTTCCTCAGTCCGATGCACTGTCAGTGTAAGTAAACGTCTCTCATCCCAGTCTCAGTTGAGATAAATGAAGGGTATTCAGTGTCTGTCGGCCTATCTAACTCTGATTATTGAGTGATCTTGTGCCTGTGAATCCCAATATTCTCTGTCTGAAGGAAAATCCCCCTTGAAAACCACCACACAGGTGCCTGCCTCTGTCTGTAACACAAGCTTTCCTCAGCTGTAGATGATGCTGGTAAGCTCCGACATCCATCTTCCTCAGTGTAACAGACCTCACCCTGATTCCCTTGTTGCCTCCGCCTCCGTTACCTGCTGCCAGGTCGGTGCATGGCGGCCATTTTGTGCTTACCAAACAGCGATGTAACTTGACTCCCTGTTCTTGGTGTTTTATTGGCAACGGCGGCGCTATTTGGTGGCACTAGTGGGGAAACTGAGTCAACTCCATGGTCTGTTCCTGCTTTGCTCCAACAAGTGTTTGCTTGCCACGACAACTTCCTCACATATCCATTTACAGTGATGCACATCACATGATCGGTGGAAATGATCTGTTTTTGAGCTACAAACACGTTTCCCCAAAGCCTGACCCCAGATTACCATCAATACTTACTACAGTAGGCCTACAATAACAATAGCTGCAGGCCTCATCAGAGAAAACAATCCAATACTATAATTAGGCTACTCTGAAGCAGGACAAAAATAGTGATTGCTTTGTAGTAGTAGGTGTCTACAATCCTCTTGTCTAATACATTTAAAAGTCTGTTCACAATACAGCTAAGGGTTATGGGACGCCTGATTGGAGAGAAAATGAGAGTGTTTGGATGTGTGTGTTTCAGGCGGATGGTCAGTCAGGCAGCCATGCGCGGCCAGCGTGTGGTGGAGAGCGAGTGTAGGTGCTGGAACCCGGCCGTCTGGCTCCTGGTGACGCTGCTGGGATCCATAGTGTTGGTGGCCGTCAGTGTCCTCCTGCGACTCGGTGAGTATGTTATGTGTGTGGTTGGTTTGGATCCATGTTGGATGCAAGGCCACGTAATCCAAGCTGCCTGAACGTAGAAGTTCAGTTTCTTTATTACAGAATACTGTGTGTGTGATGTAGACAATCATATTTTTCTGTTTTCAGTTTGTGGTTCCATATCAATGCCAAAGGGAACAATGTGAAATGTATATTAAAAGCAAGTTCTCAATGACAAGCTGCATAGTAAAGTATATAATTTCTTAAAGGGGTAATTTTTCCTACATTGGCTCATGACCAGAGCTTGGTTGTATAATAACTGAAATTGATTCTTAAGCTTTAGCAAAAACTAGTATCTACTACTATAACACTCAATGTCCGGTAACACTTTACAATAAGGGTCCTTTAATTAATGTTAGTTAGTACATTATTAAACATATAAACTAATGTGTTAATTAATGCTGAGTAATGCATACATAATGATAACTAATTACATTATTCAACTTTTAAATTTATTAACTAACTTTGAGTAGTAAACATTAATTAACTGCTTACTAATACACTAATTAATGTGTTTCCTAATCCTAAGTAATACATAATAATGATTGTTAATATATCTGTAAACAGTTAATTAATGCTTAATAATGTACTAACTAACATTAATTAAGGGACCCTTATTGTAAAGTGTTACGCAATGTCCTTTCTTTTTTTAAACTCTTACATGTAAAGGTTGCGTTGACCTTTAGAAGCTGCGGATTTGTATTCAAGGGGAAAGATTACTACTGAATATGACACTTGAGATGATTCCTTGTGGGTCAGTGGTTGACCACATATTTGAAGCGTGAATAATACTCAAGAACCGGGTGTACCTGCAAGTCTCCCTGTAGACAAGTGCTTTTGTGTCCACAGTTACTGTCCACCATGTGTTTACCAGTGGTAGCTGGCTAAAAGCCCTGCAGTTACTTTAAAAGGAGCCAGGATCAATTCCACTCACTGGATGTTATGGATCAGCAAATATAGAGAGAGCAATTTATTCAAATGTGCTGACACCAGCTTATTGGTTTGGTCTCTTCCCAGAGCCAGCAGCTGTCTAAATATATGTACCTTACTAACGTTTTCTATACTCTAATTTCAGGAGACGTGAAAATAAGCCGACGGTCTGTATCCAGTAAGTAATATTTAATATTTACTTCCATTCTTCATAGAATAGAAACTGTGTCTCCTCAGACCTATAGACCTACATGTGACACTGTAAACAAGTGTACTGAGCCCCTAAGGCTCACATAGATAGACACATGTATATACTGTACGTGCTTCAGTGCTACAAACAAATGGGAGAGGCCTGCGAATTGACCCACATTGGGCGTGATGAGTTGCAAAAGTCCCTGTGGTGTCTTTGTAAGTCATTGAAACCTGAGATATTAGTCTCCAGGTGTCACAATCTCCTCTATACAGGCTCATAAACACCCTCCAGTCTGACTCTTGGGAGAATATGTTGTCTTGAAACGTTCACATGTCAGAAATGTATACGAGACACAGTTGACAGCTCAGACCTACATGAACTCCTCCGTGTGTTGCTTGGAAAATATCACATTTCCTCTGCAGAGGGAATGTCATGGTATTTTTTCAGGTCATTTGGTCATAAACGGCATTGGATGAATTTCTTTTGGTGAAGTAATAAGAAACCTTGTGGAATGACGAATATAAATGTCTATAACTATGAATGTCTGCATAAAATTGAATGGCAATCCATCCAATAATTGTTGCATGGCCACAAAATTGAATTAACACGCTAGCACATCGCTGTTGTGTCTGGTGCAGTGGTTTTAACAGGCCTCCTGTTGTGGTTCCAGTCTGTGTCTAGTGTTACAGGAAAATAGATATAGTAGATATAGAGTACAGTAACTATGGAAGGCCAAGAACCTCCTTTCAACAAATAATTTGGCCATACTCTCTCTTTCTCTCTCTCTCTTCCTCTCCCATATCCCCTCCTCCCTCCCGTTTCAGCCAATGACGAGCAAACCTCCATGAAGACGCAGTATCAAGGTAAGAATGAGCTGTGCTGCCAACCTCCACCTGCTCAGACACTCATGTTCAGTTGAAGCATGGTCTGCATCCAGGTCACGCAATGGAAACCTATCAGTGGCTGGCTGTGTGTCAGTGAAAGAGAGTACGGAAGGTAGATCAGTGCCTGGGGCTTTTTAAACAAGGTCACTTTCCCAGCTCACCATTTCCCTAATCCCCACTTATTTGCTATGTATCCTCCCACCCTCCTGCATCCACCTCACTCTCTTCCAAGGAGTCATGTGGCCTATTGTGTTCCTTAACTTGGTAGGATTAGACTTATTCCAAGGGGGATTTTTTTTTCTACTCGCTATTAACTATCATTACATTAGAGCATGCTGGTCTGGTCTTATTATCTCATTTCTTTTTCAAATAGAAGCACGTGTTGTTAAAATGTGCCGCAGAACTTTTTGAGCCCCATTTTTTCAGTGAGGTGGTGCAATCATGAGCAAACGAGCTGAAGGTCCTTACAGAGACTGCAGATGTGTGTGAGTCTAGCAGAGAAAAGTCCTCACAGATACCGTCTGCTTCTGTCTCTCCAAAGTCCAACTGGTCAATGGACGTAACCGGTGTGAGGGCAGAGTGGAGGTGCGCTACAATGACTCGTGGGGCACAGTGTGCGACGACGACTGGGACATGGTGGACGCCAACGTGGTGTGTCAGCAGCTGGGCTGTGGAGTGGCGGTGGCGGTGGGCAGCAGCTCTCAGTTTGGACAAGGTGCGGGACCGATACTGCTGGACAATGTGGACTGCAGAGGAAGTGAAACAGACCTCGGCCAGTGCAGCAGTCTGGGC
This sequence comes from Trachurus trachurus, assembly GCF_905171665.1. Classification (NCBI taxonomy): domain Eukaryota; kingdom Metazoa; phylum Chordata; class Actinopteri; order Carangiformes; family Carangidae; genus Trachurus; species Trachurus trachurus. Next base: position 10,202,853 of record NC_139903.1, on the reverse strand, counting down.
TGGGGCGTCCACAACTGTTACCACTATGAGGATGTGGGTGTTACCTGCAGAGGTAAGGCTTTTTCTAAAAAAAAACTAAAAAAAACAACAACTTTAAGTTGATAAGTTCTTCATTTCATTTCAATTCCTCCTTCCTTTTTGTTTTGCTGCCAGAACCAGCAGTGGTGGGGCCAAAGGGTTTTGAGGATCTCGCCACAACCCCCCGCGGGAACTCTGGTTTACGTAAGTGCCCCCTGCTTTTATCTAAATAAGACTGGTCTTCTGCCAATTTGAGATGTAAGAGCGATGAATTTGAAAATACATATGGCCAAATTCCAGGACCCAATATGGTAATATTGAGATAATAAAATCAGGACTATGTGAAAATGAATACTTATGTAAACAAAATGTGTACAAGCTCAGGTAGTGAAACAAGCTTTGATATGACCACAATAAACCTGTCACTTTCCCCTCATGAGTCAGTAGAAAACCAAATCACAAATCAATCTACAGTCAATCTTCATCATTCATTCCTCTTCAGGTAGCCACAAAAACATTTAATGCTGGTATGAAAACTGCCTCCTCACACATATCAGTCACATCAACTGTCATTTTGTTTCCATTGCCCCCAAGTGGCCAAACAAATGTGTCATTGCAGGTTTGTGCGTCAGATCCAGCATCAGATATGCACTTTGAAAACAACAAACCACACTTGTATTTGTCATTAACGTACACAGTGAACATGTAGTCCAGCTCCAGAAACTGGAATCATGCCATCGGGTCGATTCACCTAAAAGTGTACAGACTCCATTGCTCCACTGTCTTGTTGTGTTATACATGTGCATATCTTGATCCAGTGCAAATTTTAAATAATGTAAATACAGTTATTTTGACTGTCGAGTAAAACATGTCGTATTCAGGAGAATTAAACTTCAGGCCTGTTTTTCTGTATTTGATTAGAGGTTTTTTTTCTTTGTGCTCCAGGGACAAAATCAAAAGCATACACTCCCAAATCTAGCTCACAGGTGGCATGCCAGATGTTGCTACAAAATGCAGGGGCAGGTTTTATTAAATAATGAATGATGGCTTATTTTGTCAGTGTGTCGGTTCAAAATGAACTAATTCTCATAGAGTGAATACAGGTTTATTGAAAAAAAGAAGGTGGATTTGAAATACATTAATCAAACTACAGGACTATATTTTACTTTTGTGAAACTGTCACCATATTTTACACTTCAAAGGCCATTCAGATGAATGGGAAGTATCTTTTGGGACATTTTCAAGAAAACTGCACAGTGCACCTTAGGGGCTTCTTGAATTCCAGGCCATCCTTATTGTTTGCCAGTTTTGCCTTTGTTGTGGTCACAGTGTTGTTTTTTCCCCTAATTCCTAAGAGGATCACGAGAGACCAGAGCAGAATCAAATTTAGTTTACGAGTGACGTATTGAGCTAATTCCTTAGGGCCCTTCCTGACACCCACTGGGAATGCAGTGTTGCCATCCAGATAAATGTCTTCCTTAAATAACGGCCACATCAGAGTGCCTATTGTCCCTGTTAGAAGTGGCTTTTGTCCGGGCTGAGGCATGAGATGACAACATCTGTGCTTGGTGCAATATAAGATGTTGCTGTAGTCTCCTGTGTGTGTTTTTTTCTCTAGCCATAGTATATATTGTATAAGACCACACCCTTCTCCGCTGTCAGTGCCTGTCAGTCATTTCCTCCGTCTCCCACTCTCACAAATCCTAGAAATAAGAATAGATTTAATTTGATGGTAATAATTATAAAGGATAATCTACAAATATGTTGTCAGTCTCTTTAAATTCCCTCTCCCTCTCGGTGTAGGAGATGGCACCGTCCGTCTGGTGAATGGACAGAACGCCTGCCAGGGCCGCGTAGAGGTCTACTACCAGGGAAGCTGGGGGACAGTGTGTGATGACGACTGGATCCTCAACAATGCCCGGGTGGTGTGCCAACAGATAGGCTGCGGCACTGCAGTCTATGCACACACCAACTCCTACTTTGGCTACGGCACCGGCCTGATTCTGCTGGATAATGTCAACTGCTATGGCACAGAGCAGGACCTGGGGAAATGCAAAAGCCTGGGCTGGGGCAAGCACAACTGTGGCCACCATGAGGACGCTGGAGTCACCTGCTCTGGTATGCTGCGCTCAAATAACTAAATAACACAAAGAGTCTTAAACTAAACCAGCAGCTCTGTCAGGCCTTGCTGCTTTAACCTGAATGCTAATACAGATATTCAGATGTTATACTCAAAACATGATGTTGACATATTAGTGTGGGAGGGATGGACCAACCAATAGGGCAACATTACTGTCCTTTACGTTAGTCAGTAATAATGAAGTAGGCCTACATTAAAGGAGAGGGCCGGTATAGCACTTAAGTTGCATCCATGTTGGTATCAAGCCTTAAATTATTATAATATTAGACACATGGTTCATATAAATATGATTTAATTCTTTTTTTTCCTTCTTTTTTTAAAATGCCCTTTTCAGGATCCACTACTGAACCTCCTGTGGCAACGCAAAACCAGAGAGGGCTCTGGGGAACATTCAACACTGAAGGTATCCATCCAACCATAATTCACAGAAGAGCAACCAAACATCCTATAATCATTACTCTTTTGCATCAGCATGTCCAGTTTTATTTAGCTGTGTTTTTACAGTATAAATGAAATATGCATTTATGCCGAATGACCAACAGGGAGAGCCATTTCTCCCCCATTGCCTTGAGTGTGATGCACCACAGTGCTGCAAAACATGGTGGTGAAAGTGTGCAACAGACTAACCCCAACATAGCCATTACATGCAAGTCCTCTGCTCTACTGAGCATCATGTAATTTTTGCCATGTATTATGTTTTTCCTCCAGCAACAGAAAATATTCCAGTCACCCAGACAGAGAGTCCAACAACTGTTACCACAACTGCCCAGACAAAAGGTAAAAATAATGCAATGGTTTCTGCTTTTAACTAAAACTTAAAAACATTTTTTAAATAAATTATTATATTTTACTCCACGCTAAAACCTCTTTATTCCTGTAGGCAAACTAGCCATGATTCGTGTGATGAATGGTAACAGTAGCTGCCAGGGTCGTGTCGAGGTCCTCTACAAAAATGTTTGGGGTACAGTGTGTGATGACGACTGGGATATGCCAAATGCCAATGTGGTGTGTAGGCAGCTTGGCTGTGGCCCAGCTATTGCAGCCAAGACCCAGGCCTACTTCGGCTACGGTTCTGGCCCGATCCTGCTGGACAATGTCGAATGTGGCGGCTATGAACCAGAGCTGTCCCAGTGCTTCCACCTGGGCTGGGGTCAGCACAACTGTGGCCACCATGAGGATGCTGGTGTTATCTGTGCACGTAAGATTTGCCTCGACCTCAATGGGGTCATACAGTAGCAGGCTCTTTAGCTTTATGTCATTCACATATAAAAAATACAATGAGCACAGATATTCTGCAACAGTAAACACAGAGAATTCTCTGTATCTGTAATCACACATCTATCTTCAGTCATCAATTCCACTGAAAGCTTACTTCCTTTTCATCCAGTCATCTATGCCCGCCCTGCTGAGCTGTCCAGTTGCAATGCATGACTGTAATACACTGAGGAGGAGACAGCCCAGAGAGCATAAAAAATACAGTAGATGAGTCAAGGCACATCAGCGTCACTACATGCCCACAGGCCAAATTCCATTTTTTTTAAGGCTAAATCAAAAGCTCATAGAGACTTCCCTTTACTTATAGAGAACATCCTGGGTTTCACGTTGATTGAAAAATATAATCACATTTCTTCTCTAAATGCAGTTTTTCAAATTGTTTCTGTAAAGTGTGTCTCTGTATTATCACCTTAAGGGAATCGAGCAGCTTCCTATATTGATCAGCAGAGTAATTATAAAAGAGCCTTGCTAATGCTTTTGTGACCTGATATTTCCTGAGTATTCCCAGGACACAGGAGGATCACTGTTTTTTTTCTCTGCTCTTGTCTGCTTCCCCTAGCTTTTCTACTCTACAACGCAATTGGACGTGATTTTAGAGTAACAGAGCGGATACCCATCACCACCACCGCACAGCCCTCTGAAGGTAAGTCGAATATATCTTCAACAACCACAAAATCAATCAGTCTCCTCAAGAGTTAGATTCTGAAACTAGATTCTGAAAATCTGTGACTCTTCTTTGCTTTCTAAAGGAGCGGTGAGACTGATGGGTGGTCAGCACCAGTGTGAGGGTCGGGTGGAAATGTACTCAAATTCCGGATGGGGCACAATTTGCGATGATGCTTGGGACCTCCCTGATGCTCAGGTTGTGTGTCGTCAGCTGGGCTGTGGAGAGGCCACGGCAGCCCGGGGAGAGGCTTTCTTTGGGCCTGGGTCAGGAACAATCCTGCTGGACAATCTGAAGTGCAGTGGTGGGGAGGCCTCCCTGCAGGAGTGCTCCCATATATCCTGGAACGTGCACAACTGTGACCACACTGAAGATGCTGGTGTCACCTGCTCACTGTCGTGATTTCAGTTGAACCACAATCCCATCTCCATCATGGGTAGGAGGTTGGTGTACCAACCTGGGACTTGTATACATAATGTAAATAACAGCTTTCACGATGCTGAAGAAATACTTTACCACCAACAACATACAAAATAACTAATACAACAATATATGATTACATATTATGACTATCTATGCCTATTAAGCACTTTATAAATAAAGATATGATATAAAATACAATGTACACAGTTTTTTATTTGATAAACAAAGAAAAACAAAGCTATTAACTGTCTGTCTTTTTTTCTTTTGCCAAAAAATATTTACTGTACATGTATACTTTGATGATCAAGTGAGGAAAATGCTGGAGAAAGTCCATCCATTACTAATTATATGGACAGAAGGAGACATTTTTCTACTTCAGATCCACAACTGACAAATATGTCTGAACAAACAAATAGATTTACAGATGGGAGAGAAATATATACACCACAAGAATGCAACGGAAATATCCACAAATAAATGTCATATCTTGTTGTGAATATACACTATCCATTGACAATTAAAAGGTGTGTTACTCGTGTCTGTAAACGATCATATAAATAAATGTAACTAATAATCATTTACATGTGACAAAATAAATGTTCTTATTTTTTGGTACATGATATATTTTTGGTGTGAACACAGATGTTAATGCCTTTTGCGACTGTCATTGTCCCAAATATGTGCCTGGTAATTATTTTTCAATAGCATGAGAATATAGTGATTTGGGAACACATAGCTGGAAAATCATGATGCCTTCATAACATAATTAATATTTTCTTATCTTAAATACAGCGTATTTGTCCTATACAATTAATAATTTATGTAATACAAACAAGCTAACTGGTGAGAAATGTTACCTTAGTGAGTCCATGTGACAAAAGGAATTGCTAATATCATTTAGCTGATATGTAGTCAAATTAAACTATCCAGTTGCAGTATGACGAAAAAATGTATTCAAATCAAGTCAACTAACTACCAATACAGGTCAATAGCATACTCATACTCACAAAGATAACAGTGGCCCCTGTGGGATAATAGAGAATGCAAAATTGTGTAAAAGCAGCAAAATTGAAAAAGATTTTTTTTAGCATATAGACTCAGTAATGTAAGATATAGGCCTACAGTGGCATTGGATCTTTACATTAGCTGACAATGAGCCATTAAGACGTTTGCTGCTAACCCTTAGTTTAGCAGGCAGTAGCCTATATAGAATATACATATAGAGTCAATGAGTATACTGTATGACTAAAAGATAATTTTCAGAGATAATGTAATAATCTTATCAAGGTAATAAAGTTATTCTAAAATCAGAGTGAGGCTGGAGATGATACAGTATCTTAAATATGAGTCACGACATACTGTATTTGTCATGATTCACACAGTTAAACATGATCTGAGAACTGTAACTGGAAGATTGGACATCTAAACCAGTTACCAGATATCTGTACACCGGCTGCGACTGTGGTAAACAAGAAGCTACAATGACTTACCATAGTCTGGCAGGATCAAGATCAAGAGCAAAGTAAGAGCTGATTGATCAATTTCATAAACGTCCCGTCGTGTCCACAGGAGCAGAGAAACAGAACGGCCTGCATAAGAGGGTGTGTTTGGTGACTCATGATAAAATGACTCAGCATATCAGCATTATGAGCCTTTCTCATATCTACAATCACTTCAATCAACAGAAATACTAGGGAATGGCAGAAAGCCGTGGTTACGAAGGTGGTTTTACAAACAATATATAATAAGAAATCATATTTTTGTCATTGATTCAGGGTAATTAATTAATATGAAGCGGAAGAAAATGGATGGATGGATGGATGGATATAAGAAGAAAAGATGCTATGATGTGTAAAATTGCAAAAGAGAAAAAAAGCCTTCAATGAGAGGCCAGTAGCTTGCTGTGATGATTTTGCTCTGCCATCTAACAATGTCACAGTGATGTCAAACATATGATATGAGTTACCATGGGCACGAGTGTCTCATCACGTCCACATGCTTTGTAGGCGACTGTAAATCTGACCCGGTGACAGGCAATATATTTCACTGATTGTAATCACTGCTATGCAAATCATTTACAAAAAATATTTACTTGTCACAGACATTGTACAGAATGGTGCACTGGAAAAACAGCAGCGATACGAGAAAAAAAAAAAAAACACGACTTGCATGAAGACAAACTTAAAACTTCAAGCAACACAAAAAATATATTCCATTACTAAATAATCTTATGAAGCAAGATTCATATTGTGGGAACATTATACTGTGTGCTACATTATACATAAATAGTATTTGCTGGCCATACCTGGATGACCATGTGTGGTGGGAGGCCCCTGCAACCATGCCTCACCCCATGATAAGGTTTGCTCTTTTGTAATCTGATTACTAATAGGCCCTATGAATCATGTAGGTAAACCATTAACTGAAATATCTGAGATCTTTGTGATAGATTGTGACACACTTCTCCAAGACAGAGACTAAAGATCATGTCAGAGCCTTGGTTGTGCTTCAATGGCACATAATCCAAAATCATTGTATGGCCTTTGAGGTGGTTTAAAGCCCCACTGCAGAAGAATTGGGTATTTTTGCTCTCTAGGTCCCCCTACAGTTGGAAAGTGAAATACAAGTTGCAAATTGAGCTCCACTCATGGACAGACAGCGGTACATGGACATTTGTTGACAAGCTGAAGTCAACATAAGCAGCAAAGATAACGAAGTCTACGTAACCAATGAGAGTCCACCACCAAGATGGTGTCTTTCTTCGATGTCGGTCTAGCATCCTGTCTTTGTCAAAGTTCCCACCAACAAGCCAATTCAAGATTTCCCCTTGTTTGATCCTTTGATTGGCTACACATCTGATTGACAACATCTTTGGTCTCTTCAGCAAACATGATGAGAATAATGGGCTAGCTATCTTCTAATAGGCTTTATGCAGAGCTCCACTACTTCCTGAACTTTTAAACAAGCTCCTTTATTTCCTGTCTTACATTATTGGACAAACTGATTAATCCAGGTGTGTCTGACCATTGTTGTGACTGCTGAGGTCAGAGTCAGACACAGTCAGTCACAGTCACAATCAGTTTGTCCAATAATGTAAGACAGGAAATAAAGGAGCTTGTTTAAGTTCAGGAAGTAGTGGAGCTGTGCATAAAGCATATAGCTCGGCGAGAGGTGTTGATGTTGGCTTTTTGACCTGCTGCTGTAAAGCGACAAATGTTCTCATGAGATGGTGCCAGACAGGCAACGTAATAGTTAGGCTACATACCTGGTCAGTTACAGGTTGGTACACTTCCAAATGACTTTGACACTATCATTGTAAGATAATATAGTTCCTACATAGTGTTTCTTTATGATAGATTTGAAAACAGACACCTCTCCAAGACAGGGACTCAAGATCAGGTCAATCTCTCCGTCCTGCTTCAGTAGCAAAGTCAACTGGTTCTGGTTCTGGTTCTGGTTCTGGTACTGGTACTGGTTCTGGTTCTGGTAGCCTACTGGTACTGGTTCTGGTAGCCTAAGGCCTTTGGAGTGATTTAACTAAATGGGGTCCATTATAGCTGCTTACAGTCTGTTTAAAAAGTGACAGACCATATTCCTCTATAATAGCCTATTTCACCACTATAAGAAGAAAAAAAAAACTCATTTTTTCCTCGGGTGTTTGGAGGGTAAACCCTACATTGCCTGACTAGGGAACTGGGGCTGTACAGTCATTTTCTCTGGGCTGCCAGGGTCGTTACATCACTCCGTGAAGACACGCCTTTTTGGGTGGTGACACAACCGAGGGAAAGTGCTCGGAGGGGGAGGGGTGTCCCGTCGGCAGGCACACAGATAGCAGGCAGCAGCTGCAGCGAGAGGACTCCCGGTACCGCTACTCTGCATTAAAACATTCACATTACGACTTTTAAAGCTCCGAGACACACACAGCGGCAACACACACACGACATCTAAAAATGGTAGACCGCGAGCAACTGGTGCAGAAAGCCAGGCTGGCCGAGCAGGCAGAGAGGTATGATGATATGGCAGCTGCCATGAAATCGGTAAGTAAGGCTTCCTCTCTGGTGACCTTTCCCTTTGGACCTTTAATTTATTATGTGTTTAAAATCATTTCTCATCATGATATCTGTGTGTAAGTGTGAGAAAATGTGCAAAGAGGGGGAAAAAAGGGGTAGTTCACCTAGCACTGGGGGCAGTGAGACGCAGACGAGGGGTCTGTGTGTGCCATGGTGTGTTGTTGAAGCACATTTTGACTTATGCAGAAAAAAATTGGTGTATGAAAGTGCTGATTAAAGAGTGTAATAGTGATAAGGACGCGGTAATGAGAGGGATAGGCGGCTGCTATAGTGGGATTTGGGCAGCATCATTTTTGAACAGCACTGCAAGGCCTATGTGAAGCCTATGTTTCACATTTGCCCCCCCCTCGGGCTTTTCACAGCTGTTAGTTAACAAGGTTTGGTTCAGAAGGAGGATCAGGTGAGGTGATTAATGCCCGGTAAATCAAACCGGGGTTTACCGGCTGTGTGTTGCGGTGGGGTTGTGGTTGAAATGCGGACTGTTTGATCTTGGGGCGGTGCCTTTGGCCGGACTCCTTTTTATAAAAAAAAAAAAAAAAAATCCAGCCAGGCTGCGAAAGAACCACGAAAAGAGAGGGGTGAAATAGCGCAGGGAGAGAAATCAGACTGAGATGTGATTTTAAATTTAAATTGTCCTGTGTGGAGCAAAAAAAAAAAAAACGTGGGCTTAACAGTAACTAAAGGAGTATCAAAGGTGGGCATCATGTCGAAAGATGCGCATAGTGGCGGAGCAGAGGACGAGCTATAGGTGGTACCATGATGATGAGAGTGATATCGTAGGCTGCGCTCATGGTCGGGTTCCGGTTTGCATGATGCTCAGCACCAGATCATGATCCAGAGCCGTAACATCGCTGCCTTGTAGCCCGGGTGGAGGTGGTGCTGGTGGTGGTGGAGCAGCATCACCCGGACACTCACTGTCACTGTCCCCCCACTACCACCACCACCACCCTCCCCTATACCTCTCTGTGTGTACCTCACCGTCACACTTAAAACTGGCGCATTGGAAAGAGCAATGTTGGCTGAAGGTTGATCGCAATCGATTTGCGCAGAAGCGGCGCACAAAACTACGGAGCGTTCACCTTTTTTTTTTTTTCCCTCCCAGACGTGGGTGTTGGTGGATGGACAGCGTTTTCCAGAAAGCTCTCTAGATGTCATATTGCAGCAAATGCTCGTCTTTTTTCCCCCTTTCTCTCTCTCTTTCTCTTTCTCTCTCACTCTCTCTCCTCCTTCTTCTCTCCTGTCTGCGAACTGTAGCATGACGGGCCGCCTGTGTTAATCGATGCTGTGTGGCAACCGCATCCCTGCGTCCTCGACCTCTTCCAGCAGGTTCCCACACAGAGGCGTGCCGCAGCATCTGCCAAGATGCAGCACAGGCCCACCCGTAGTGCACCATTTCATAGGCAGCAGCCTTTTTTATCACAGCTTCACAAAGGCTGCATGATCTCACTGTACCATCTCTACCTGGCAGAGGAAAGCCTATAGGGATGGTGTGATGTGTAGACAAGGACATTTCATTTATTAGCCATGATGACATCCATGTGGAGGCTCGTAGTGTGTCTGTGGTCACTGCTAGTGGCTTTACGGTGATAATATAAGAATTTATAGGAGATTTCTTCTGTTAATTGATAAAGTTTAGAAGTTTTTTGTCATAGTTTTATAATTTTCATCTTAAAATGATCCTATGTCCCCTCATTATATATTTTCATACCTGTTTCTTTCATCACCAAGGCCAGGCCACAGTGTATATGCGTTGACTCTGTGTGTCGGACAGTGGTTGTGTTAAACAGCAGAGAAAGCAAAAAAAATAAGTGGAGGCTACTTTTTCGACATCAGCTTCAACTCCAGGAGTCAACAAGTAAACTGTCAGCAGTGTTTAAAGGCCACAGCGTGCTCTGCTCTTTAGGACCAGACTGTTAGCTGTAATGCCAGAGGGGGGCCGGGCTCCACCCCTTCCAATTTATGCCGAGTCAGAGAGAGAGCTGCCCCTCACCCAGCCAGTCTCTCTGCAGCACTGGGCAGCGGGGTGTGTCTGCTGCCTCGCCCATCATTTTTTTTAAGGGGAATCCCTTGCCACTGCAGGCATGGTAACGGTGCCGGTGGCAACAGAACCAAATAACCGGGATCGCTCAGAACACGACGCTGCTGCACCCAACCTCTGGAGGACTTAAAACGCCTCAGAGAACAGGAACCAGGCACAACCGAAATGAATGATAATGTTGATGGGGCTGCTGTTAGCACTGTACTTCCACCACACCCTACAGTCAGATTAGAGTGGAGGAGATATGAGAGCAGCATGTCTCACTTGTATGTTTCCACCAGCAGCAATAACTACAGTTCCAGATCAATTTAAAAAGAAATTGAGATTTACTGATGGACATTTAAGGGACAGGCTGTTTCACTGCTTGGGCGCTAGAAATCAAAAAGCAGCGACAATCTGTTTGAAAAGATGTCCCATGTTTTTGAAAACCATTTTTAGGATCTGCTTGTCCTCCTTCTGTCTGCAGGGGATGGACTTGTAACTGACTAGTACTGCAGACCCAGTTGCAGACCAGATCTATCATAAGTTGTGTCACTATTGTTCATTCTTCTTCTAATATGTAGAGCTTAAACGATGTGCTTCTATTGGCATTGGACCAGGAGTCAGGAAATAAATTCAGGGCCTCGGACTCCTGAAAGAAAACAGGAAACAGCTCTTAAAGATGTGAAAAACGACAGATCCTCCATGTTATCAGACACACCACTAAACATGATCCATGTCTCAGTGCGTACAGCAGTGTGGGATTGAATGCTTGGATGCTGTATGTGACAAAATGTACGTGCAGTTTACCATTAATGAAGAATTTGTTTTTTAGAGTCATTTTGGAGCGTGACTGTGAATATTGAATATTCATGTAAGAAGATCTCAGTACTACAGTATGCATATTTGATGAAACTATTACATCATAGTATCCACAAGGGCACGGTGCCTCAGCCCTATGGTACAGTGTGATTCATTTGTAAAGGCTGGCCTAAGAAACCTACATCGATACGCCCGTTTTTAATCTCCAGAAATGTTTTTCCATCAGGGCTTTTGTATGTTGTAGCTCTGTCAGTTATATGAACTTGACATGAACTGAAATTTATGAATTTGTTTTTGAGTCTCTGTTGCCAGCCTTCACTTTCCGTTCATTTCATCAGGGGAAATTGTCATTCGGCTAATTTATGGTTTAATAATAATGATCATTTCCAGTGCTCACAGACCATCTGCTCAAAAACGATACCAATGCGTTTTGACTATAATCACTCCCTTATGTCTCGTATCTCTATTTGATTAGCTGCTTTTCTATCTAGGTAGCTCTTTCTTTTAAACTAGCCAGTAGTATTAGTTTAAGTCCACATCTTGATCAAAGCAGGATATGAACCAGTTCATAGTAGATCCCCAGGGATGACGGTCAAAAAACCATGAATGGTGGTCATTCCTTGTTGTATCAAAATGTGGAATAATCCACCAATAGACAAGACTTGTGTCTACATTTTACAGTTTAAATGGAGTCTCTAGGTGAAAGTATGACGGAGCAGTAGGCGACTCTGCATCTGACATGTAAGTGCAGCGAGGGGAATACCCTATTTAACCAAATCAAATAACCAACATAAGATCAATCCATAACTACAGTATTATTCACTAATGACTTGTGCCATCTTGCATCTTGTACATAATCTAGCCATTCATTCCATAAGTGGGAACATGACTGTTACTTTGTATCAGCCTTTACACACACACACTTGCACACACACACTGCTGTGTCTTAGGAAGTGCATGGCACAGAGAGCCAGAGCTTCCATCACCCTTAATGAACTGAATGCATTATTGTCCCATGGAAGTTTGTTCAATGCATTAACAGATACCGTGTTGCAGCTGCACTTTACACTGTGCGTATGTGTAATATACATTGACTACACTATGCTTCATAGTGTGGGAGGATTCATTTATTTATTCATTTTTTCAAAAATGGCAGACACTTACATCTACGTGTGTGTGTGTGTGTGTGTAAATGTCAGGCTGTGCAGTAGAATAGTTAATTATCCAGCCGCCGTCATTTGAATGATTTTAAGATAAGCAGTAAGAACAGATGTTTATTCAATAAGGCGTTTCCCACACACACACAAGTGTGTAATCACCGATATAGCCCAGTCCCAGGCCATATGCTCCGTGTCTGTATCTGTACCAGTCGTGATCCAGGAGGTCCCACAGGACCCAATGCAAATGTTGTGAGCGCAGAATATGTTTGCTCCAGTGTGGGCGGGTCTGAGTGGTCAGCATCTTTCATTCCAGGACGACTGTAGAATTGTGAAATAAATATATGACAGGCTGTTATTGTTAGACTTAACTATCCGTGTACTGTAAATGCAGCGTATGAAGCCGTACACCACCACACACTGAAATAAACCAAATAACTATTAGTTTTATGCCAGTAACATAACATTGCCAGAAAAACACCATCGCTGCTACTCTGTGGTCTGACACTCCAGCATCTGATCCGTCTGTTGCCATGGGAAACAACATAAGTTCAGTGGGAAAAAAAACATGGGAGTTCATCCATAATGTTTTCAGCCATGGATCTTTGGGCTACCTGTGTCTTATTTCTGCAGCAGGACACATTTCCAATAGAAATCATTGTTGTGTGCAGGAGAGATGAGAATCTCCACAGGGGTGGGTGTGAGTGGGATGGTGCAGCTTGTGGGAGATATCTCCCAAGATCAAATGAGATTTCACAAAATGTCTCCAAATGTGGCCATGATGTGAATGGAAGACTGAGTTTTTATAATTTGACACCTATGCTGTGCAGCGTATCAGATAACAGGCAGCGTGATAAACTAGGAAAGAAAATGTTTTTTTCTTCGCTCAGTTTCCATTTCCTGTTTTAGTTCATCCTCATCGTCCTCGCGTTGCAGTTTCTCTTCAAACCTCGTGTGTTTTTTGAACATGCTCCTAAATCTCAGTCCAATTATGAATGCAGCCAGTGTCATCTCAAGACGTTTTCAGGAAGTCCCGCAATGTGTCTTGACTCAGTGTTGAGTCACAAAGGCACTACGAAGAACACCCACCTTTACCCACCTACACACTCTATCATCAGGTTCATTTTACACCAAGAGCCTCACTTTCATCTGCAGCAGGATGTGCACAACTGAGCTGAGTGATGATAATCCTCCAAGTTCAACAACACCTAATTATCTTGCAGCATCTTTCAGTTGCTCTGATGTCTGCTTTTCCTTTCGCTTGCTCAATTTAACCGAGCGTTGGGGACGTTAATGCAAGCGGCATCATAAGGCGTCACGTTGCCACTGACCTTCAGTTTTGTTTAAGTTCAGCAGAGAGGAAGGACACCTGGAAGAGGAGCGGAGAGCTTTCTGTAGCTGCTGAAAACATCTTCTCACCCTGGAGCATGAGAAGTTGTAAAGACACATGTCTAATTGGAGGATTCACATTGCTCTCCCAGGTGTTTGTGTTTGAACATTTAGGAAATTACCAAACTGCCAAAACATCTTTTATACAAGTCTAAATGAATGCCACCTTGTGACTTCCTTTTAATAGTAAACCAAAGTAAATTAAAAGTAATGTTGGAATAAAGTATTTTGCCTGAAGCATTTGCATGGCCAATTAAAAAACAAAAAACAAAAAACGATTTTGTTACTTTGCTAGCCTTCTTCCTTTTGCTACACATTGTTGCATTTGCTTGTACATTACTACTGTAGTAACAGCTGTTGACTGTGCACAGACAGAATAATGGGAAACCATTGGCACAATGTAAATTTTTACCACATTGTGCATAAATTCATACGAAGGATACAAACAAAATCAGCACCAGCTTGTTAAAACATCGCTCCACAGCGCCACCAGTGGACACACACTGCACAAATAAAAGGCAACACGATCCTGTCTGTGTTTGACATGTAAACCCACTATCACAAGAAACATTCGAAACTGTGGTCATGCATAAACATAAGAAGATATTTCTAGATCTCATTGTGGGACTCGTCCATAGCTTGACTCTATAATCTTAATACTGTACTATTCACATTAACACAGTGGTTGTCTTGAGAAAAGAAAACAGTTCCCTCTGCTGTAACTTTTTGTTGTATAATCATTTTCTTTTCTGGTAAGCTTTCGAAGGCATCAACCTGTGAACACAAACGCACCTCTTCCTGGATTTGAATTCCACTGTCTCACCAGTACCTGAGGCAACACGTCCTCACCAACACACACTCTTTTCATTTAAAAAAAAGAAAAATTTAGGGCAGTTTTCGGTCTGGACGCCCACTCAAAGTCAAAATCTCCTCCTTCAGCATTTAAGTTTCTATTCATAGACGTACGGGATGAGATGTGGCAGCGGTGTCTGCCTGCCAACATATAGTACCCACAGTTACATTCCTTGGGTTGAACTGTAGTAGTGACAGTGACACAGTAACCAGGGCACAGCAATGCTCTCTAGGTACTGGCAGGGTCAGCAGGAACTCAGTGACACTGTTTTAGAAATATTAGTCTTTACTCAATCCTAAATAATCATAATAATATATTTTCAATTTCTTCCCTACTTTAAATTTTACCAGGTTCTTTTGATTTTACTTTTTTTTGCTCTTGAATTTAATATTTATAGAAGTTGCAGCTTTATTGCTTTGACACTTTGATGAGGGATGTTTATTGGGGATTTCATGCACCAGAATAAGTTCACAGGGTTATTACCTGACATGAGTAGTATGAAAAGAGGGATTTTGCCGAGACCTGAGTTCGCTACTAGATGGGCCGACTCTAAAAATACAAATGTGACACACTGTTTCCCTGACACCGTCTACGACAAAGTATTAGTAATGCTGCTACCCAATAATCCCAGCACCGTCACTGCTAGTAGTAATACTGTTAGTCAGTATGTGATGAGGCTGTAGTGACATCAGACTGTGATCTGAAAATGAAGAATTGACTGAAATCCTAACAATATGATTAATTTATATGCAACTGATGTGGCTTTATAGTGATTATACAACAGGGAAACATTCAAGAACAAATAGCAGAATGACATCTGTTCTTTTTCTATATTGTAATAACCCTTTAGTGGTCTAGAGACTTTTTTTCCCCCACTATTGGTCACATTATCTGTAGTCTGTTGTTTTTAAAGCTTCAGCTGCATTAACTGGTGTTTGGCCTCTCCAGCCTAATCAGGTCTGCACATCATTTTGCATGATCACCATTCTGTGTGTCTGTGTTTTTTGGATATCGGCCGTTATTGCAATAAAATCTACTGTCATATGTGGTAGCATAGCAACAAGGAGCTACCTGTAGCTCCGTCTCCACCACCGCCATTACTAAGACATGCACATACACGGCCTTGCATCCCCCTTTTCTTTTAGTGCCAGGCTCTTTGTAGCTAAATCAGCTAGCCTCCCATTCACACCGCCAGTGACGTCAGGTAGTCCACGGCGCCTTTGTGTTCCGCTACCAGAAAGAGGGTCAGCGGGGGGGTTGTCACATCAGGTTAGGAGACCGAGAGCAAATGAGCAGGGAAAAGACAGAAGGAAAGCGTGGAACAGGAAGAAAAATGGGGAGCTGAGGGACTGTGGCAAGCCTTCATTAGCCTCCCCCAGCCCTGCAGCTCTTACTGTTTGTCTCCTGTGGATATTAATGGCCATGCAGAGAGCTGTCAAAGAGGAAGTTATTGATTGTCCTGCCTGGCCTTTGTTTGTATTAACACTCAGTTGTTTAGAAGTTTGACTGCCTTGTGTAAGGATGAGTCACGAGAGAGCAGGCGCAATTGATGAGCTTTATGGGTAGACAGAGCTCCATTGTCATCCCTGCACCACAGCTTCCGTCAGGGCTTTCTGCTCACCCCGCAGCCCTCTGGAACAATGGCAGCCATGTTTTTACAGACAGGGTTGTTTAGGCCTCGTTTTTCTGACCTCTCTGCTGCTCCAGTGCTGACCCAGTCTTCTGGTTACGTTCGCTTTAGGTCAGATACTCGTTTACCCTAATTGTAATTTAATGGACTGAGGTATAGAGCAGTATAGGCCTGGCCTCAGGAATGACTAATGGGGGGGAGGCAGGGTGACTTTCTCCCCGGCTTGTAAGTAGGATAATTATGCAACGGATCCCATTTTCCTGTTTGCTAGTACAGAGGTTATTTAAGTTATGACTGTTGTAAATTTTTACAATGTTTTCTGTGGAGACACTCCTTAGTGAGCACTAACACAAACGTCTCCTGTCCTGCTGGAGGTCCTGTAGAGGCTGCATTGTACACTGACGTGGAATAAAGACAGATGGTTGATTCATCAGAGCTTTACAGAACAATTCACTTGATAGATTTGGTCGTACGGTGGTGATAAATGAAACGTCCACGTAATGTCTGGTACGGACAGACATACACTGAGATGCTGGTGTTATTTTTCTTTCTTTAAAGGGACACAGAGGAGTTTGCTTTTGGTTATAAAAGAGTCTCATATTAATGTGGATGAATCTACGTTACCCACACTTGTTAATGGGTCCATTTTCGATAAATATATCGTTTTGTCTTGTTTTTTTGATATTATTATTTAGTGGTCGACTCGCCCCGCATTTCCTAGTTTCCCGGACGCAGCCCAGCGGGTCATGGGAATAACGCTACCGGATCGCTAGTTGGCATCGTTTATCTGATCGTCTTCGAACCTCCGACTTTCATTCTTGATCAATGAAAACAAATTAGCAAATGTTTTTGCTTTCGTCTGTCTTGCACTGGCCCAAGGATTTCACCGTGCACGCAGAGGCTCATGGGAAATGTAGTGTGAAAACACTTGGCTTTCCGAAACTCCTCGTAGTCCCTTTTTTAAATAGAAGTCCATGGTAAATTCATCTGAAATATTAGATTTTGTTGTAATTAGAACAAAATCAGTCGGGTTCATCATCCGGTGACCATGAACATCTACAAACTAGTCGACCGCCACACAAGTGAAGCAACTTTCATGAGTCTGTACCTCAGCATGCGAACTCGCTCATAATCAAGGCGTAATCACGCCATTTGTTGAGATGTGTCACTGTGAATCATGCATTAAAGCCGACAGATCGTTGGTGGTGTAGAAAGCTCATGGACTGTGGTTCACCTAGCACAGTGATGTTTTTAGTAAAGAGGACAGACTGTCTGGCTGACGTCATCCTGAAGTGAAAAAGGTTTGCTTGCGGTTTTGCTTGCAGTCGTCTCATGTTTCCCCACTGTAAGAGCTGGTTTAAAGGTGTGAGATGTGAAGTGCTTGTTTGCGCCTCATCCCCCACACCCACAGCGCTGCAGCTTCCTCCTCCTCCTCCTCCTCCTCCTCCTCCTTACCATCAGCCATGTCAGCATCCTCAGCATCTGAAGCTCCGTAGCCAGTGTCTCTCCAGCAGAGACAATATGGTTCTCACAAACAAAGCAGATTTCACAGTTGCCATGGAAACAGCGGAGATTGCATCAGAGATTTGCTCTTTGCCCTCTGCTTGCGCTCTTTGACAGTTCAAGTAATCTTACTGATGAGTGTGTCCAGGTCTGCAGCTTTTTGACTGTGCAGCACTGAGCTCACAGGATCACAGAGAGAGAGAGAGAGAGACGGGTGTAGACGCATGTACGGGCTGATGTATGCTGCCGAGAATGAGTTTATCAGATGAGCACACGATTAGTCATATCTGTGTCAATAGAGACTGTAGTAACAACTGCAACATGGATTAGCAGCTACCATATGCCTCTGGAGCCAAACTATGGCCGAGTGACACGGCTGCTGGCTCATGGTGACTGTGATGTACCTCAAAGGTCACGGGATTAAGCTTCTACTGTGTCGGTGTCCTTGAGCAGGACACACACACACACACACACACACACACACACACACACACACACACACACACACACACACACACACACACACACACACACACACACACACACACACACACACACACACACACACACACACACACACACACACACACACATGCATACTGTAGGTCCTATCATGCACTACAACCTCTGGGGAATATTTGTCTCATGTGTTTCAACAGTGACATGTCAGTGCCCCTCTAACACAGTAGGAGCAGAGTGTGACACCCTGGGGGGTTAGGAGATCAGTCAACAACCAAACATGCAGTAGTAGTATTATCTACAACAGAGCTCAAACAGCTGGTTGCTCTGTCCACCGATTGGTCCAAACTGAAATATCTTCACTATACAACATCTGTAGGACGGGCGGTCATGATATTCTCTGCAGACATTCATTGTCCCTAGTGGATGGATCTTGTTGCCCTTGATGATCCTCTGATTTTTTGTTCAGGATCACCATGTATGATTAATGAGTTTTTATTAATAGCCATAGCATGGATTTCCATACCAGTCAGCACTGGTATTTCGCCTAATGAATCCTGACTTCTTATGTACCACCACCATTAGCTCATAGTTTTCACTTTACTGCTAAATCATAGTCAGAAATAACTCTACTGACTTTGGTATCCCCTAATTATTTTGCAACATCATGTGGTTGTTTGAATTAGATACAATTAAACTGTAGGATGAACCATAATAACTTGACCAATATCTGCAAAACTCATTGCTTCCAGAAGAGATTTCATTAAAACAGTATCATGCCAATACACTAAACTTAGATGATGAGCTTGAGCATAGTATACCTGTTTGAGCACATTAGCATGCAGATGTTGGCATTCCCAAAACAATGTTGTGCATTGTGAGGGTCAACAACAAAAGTAGCTCTACTGCTTTTTTGTGTGTGTTTTTTAAATACAGTATACATGTAACGAACAGTCCTGTTTTAAACACAGTGTAATTTTGTGTTGACGGATATAGTGCCCAGCGAGGGCATTGTGAAGAGCTGTTCCACATGATCGGCTGGGGCCCCCTGCTCTGGTATGCTCATGCAACTGAATTCTGCGCTGAAAAAGAAAGTAACAACAGGCTTTATACTCAGAAAAGGTCTGTAAAGATACATCTGCTGCACAGTCCCAGTGGGGTATAAAGGATTAAATCCTCCAGCCAGACACAGGCCTGTCAAAACAAAACAAAACCAGCTTTCAGACCCTCGGACAGCCAATCAGGAGTCACCTCGGAGGATGATGTCAGTTCTACTGGAGGCGCGGCTTTCCCTGCTGGATGCAGGGACTGTTGTCTTGGGTGTTGTAGAGTTTGTCTGGGGCATCTGTGACAGAGAGTTATAGCTTTGTATTTATTTACTTATGTCATTGTGCACCATGTAATTGCTGTTACAGATTATGTGCGTAGAGCATTTAATAGTTTTTTTTTATGTTTAACAAGTTCTATTTGTCCACATGTGATGTAATCATGAGTTCACAAAAAGACATGCTAATGCTCACATGTCTTTCCTCCCTTGTGTTCAGGTCACAGAGCTGAATGAGGCGCTATCCAACGAGGAGAGGAACCTCCTCTCCGTGGCCTACAAGAACGTGGTCGGGGCGAGGCGTTCATCCTGGCGCGTCATCTCCAGCATTGAGCAGAAGACGTCGGCCGATGGCAACGAGAAGAAGATCGAGATGGTGCGGGCCTACCGGGAAAAGATCGAGAAGGAGCTGGAGGCCGTCTGCCAGGACGTGCTCAACCTCCTCGACAACTTCCTGATCAAGAACTGCAACGAGACGCAGCACGAGAGCAAAGTGTTCTACCTGAAGATGAAGGGCGACTACTACCGCTACCTGGCCGAGGTGGCCACGGGGGAGAAGAGGGCCGCGGTCGTGGAGTCCTCCGAGAAGTCCTACAGCGAGGCCCACGAGATCAGCAAGGAGCACATGCAGCCCACCCACCCCATCCGCCTGGGCCTGGCTCTCAACTACTCCGTCTTCTACTACGAGATCCAGAACGCCCCGGAGCAGGCGTGCCACCTGGCTAAGACCGCCTTCGACGACGCCATCGCCGAGCTGGACACCCTCAACGAGGACTCCTACAAAGACTCCACTCTCATCATGCAGCTGCTACGAGACAACTTGACGCTGTGGACGAGCGACCAGCAGGACGACGAGGGAGGAGAGGGCAACAATTAAAGAGTCCAAAACCTCATTCTGCCAAAACAAACACGCGCGCTCACAAATGATGACAAAATAATAATAATAGTTAAAAAAAAGTTCTTAGAAATTAAAAAAAAAAAAAGGGAGGGTGGGAGGGGGCAGTGGAACATCAGCGGCCAATTTAGCTGATGGTACTAACGCGGCTGCTGTTCTTTATTTTTCCACAAATTAAAAGTGAAAAAAAAAAAGTAGGAGGAGGGAAGACAATTTTAGTTTGAGAAATAACATACAATTAAAAAATAATAAAAACAATGAAACCCCCTCCTTGATAGCCTCTGCAGCATTTGCCAAAATACCACTTTAGAAGCAAGAGGTATGTCATTCATCACAGTGTGACTATTGGGTAACGATACCTTCACACTGGCAGAGACTGGTCTTATCGCGCAAATGAAGCTGAGCTGTCTTATTGTATTTGGTGAGGGAGGAGCATTCAGAAATTGAGTTCCGATGCTTGAGCAACAAGAAAATTAAAGTAACCTTGAATGTCATGGCCTTGCTTCGTGAGAGAGAAAGACAGACAGACAGACGGACGGACAGAGGGATAGAGAGACGAGAGAGAGAGAGAGAGAATGAATGAGAGAACAGACAGGTTACAGACGGGAGGTGAAGACGGCTTTTAGGGGTGTCGAACTCCATCGCGTAACTTCAAAACGTACCCGACATCTTTAGTTGCACCACACTACGATCTCTGAGTGAGAAGCAGGTTGTCTCTGTTATTGAAGATAACATAAAAAATGTTTTTGTTTGCTTTGTGTCAGGTATGTGTCCAGCTCAGTCACACACAGTCATACTGTAACTAAAAATACAAATTCATAAAGTAAAAAGTTAGTGCAGCTTGTCCCTCTCATGTGCTGATGTGCTTTATTGAATAAATTAACTGTTTTTGGACACCTAATTCTTATTGTCAGTATTGTTGTTGCAATAACAACTACGTACTATTGGGTCCTTATGCGTATAGAAAACAATCTGATTCACAAAGAAATCCAGATAGCAAAATTTTAAAAACGGATGGAAATGATGAAACAATAAGCGAGTGCACCCTTATTGTCCAGTTATGCTGTCTTCATAACGAGCAGTAGGATCTGTGAAACGGCACCCGGAGCCACAGACTTGATTAGTGAACTCAGTACAATTTGTGGATAGAGCACATGCAATGTTAAGTGGAAGCTCTAAAAGCAGATTTGAGGTTTGTGGATTTACGTTGTCTTCAGTTTCTTCTTGGTCAAGAAATGCACTTGCCTATTATACTGTTTCTTCAGTGTAAGATGATAACTGCTCCAATATTCTCCATAATACAATATTGTGCATGCTGGTGATGTATTTATACAGTAGCTACAATTTATTAACTTATACTGTAGATGTTATGTATTCATATGAACATGGAATTACTAGACCTTAATCAGATTATTTTCTATTTATTTCTTTTTATTGCGATTGTTAGCTAGCTTATTTTAATCTGTGTTTTCTTTACTCCATTTGCTGAAGTACGCTATACCAAAACAGTGATTGTTAACAATAAATTGATCTGTTACGGACATCGCTATGGTGACATGCAGTTCTTGGCTATAGGGTGGAGAACAGATATCGGCTTGTGATATTCGACAGCGGGGGTTTCAGATGTTCTCTGATTAACTAATTAGTCACAAGAAAATCAGGATATGAAAATACAGAAGATAAAAATAACCTGGCTACATTTGGTGTACAGTAAACACAACCCAATAAAGTGAAATGAAGTCTATTTTGTGCCATGAAGGAAATGTTTTCAGTGCACCAAGTGCTGTCTAGCACCTTCCTCATCCAACACTGCACAGACTCACACATCCACCTCTCAGTCAGCACAGATGTCATGTTTCAGTGAGGACAATGGGTGGAGGAAAGATTCAAGTGAAGGTAACAGAATGACAAAAAAGTGTATAAGTATCAGCAAGAAATGTGCTAGAAAAGAACAGAAAACAGAAACAGTTCATCTTCCTGTCAGATCCCTCATGTTCCCAAAGATGTTTTATTTTTGTCTTGAGCACAAGATTGTGCTCACAAAATGATGATTTTGTACAATGAGATATTTTTGTTTGATTTTGGCTTCTGTTCAGGTCAAAGGTCGTTGCTCCACCACAGATATTTCTACTTCTATTTGGGATTTCTCTCACTATCTGTTACTGTAGCTACAGTTTGTCTGCCAACTCAACCTTCTCATCTTTCTTACTGGAACATGCAGCCGTGTGCTCATTAAATCCAATTTCCAGAAAATGCTCAAGGGAAGTAAAGGTACCTAATATACTTTCCTCAATTACCGGTGATCAACTTAATGTGTGAGGGAACATTTACAATTCACTGACTTGGCAAAGATTAATTGAAGAACCACTTATCTAGCTGCTCTTCACTCTTCTCTGGCACAGACGAAAAAGTGATCTGAGTAAACTTGGGCTTCAATCAGTAATGTTTTTACCTCTTTTCATTTCCTGGACTTAAAGTCTTTTATACAGATTATACTGTAGAATGAATTGTCTGATATTTTGACATGACAACAGTTACTTTTAACATTTTGATAAAAAATAATCTAAAGAAGTTTGAAAACAACATTACAACAAATAGAAGTGAATTATTTATATAAATGAATTATTAAAATAGTTAATGTCAGATAGATTATGGCACTTTTCATAAGTGGGATCACAAAATGGAGAAAGCCCTACATAGTTGGTATTCAAAAGTAAAGAAATTCAATAATGTAGATCCAGTCCTCATTGTCCTTTTCTATCATCTCTAAGAGGTGAATGTAAATTTCACCAAAGTTACATGAATCATATTTCAAGAAGATCCAATAGTTGTTGAGATATTTAACTCAAAAGCATAAATGTTAATCGATGCCAGAAGAAAAGTCAGAGGATCACCAAAGTCACTAGATTTAACCTCTGTAGACCATGAATGTCTACAGCATTTCTGTAACTCTAACCCATCCCTGCTGCTGAGACATTTCAAATCAACTTGTTTAATCATAATCTCAATGTATTCAAGACCTTGATTACTATGCAACTCCAGAGGAAACAAGTGGCTGTCATCTGAGTCAGGAGTCCAGGCCGTCACACTGGGACAGAAACATCAACATCTCAACGTGAAGGTCTCATCATTCTAAGTTTCTATGCAGGTAAGTCGCCTTAAAAAGAGGAAATGCCTTGAGCACCATGAACACATTTCAAGAACCAGGAATGGCTTCAGACACAGAGGGAGAGCTAATTAATCAACACCCTCTCATCTGATTGGACTACTCCTGCTGTAAGGTACTCTCACCAGCCAATTGTTGCCTGTTGCTAAGGAGAAAAAAAAGCCCACCACCTGCTCTCATCCGCGCTGCCCAGAGGTCCCCAGTCCACACACTAATGATGAGAGAGCTTCTGTGAATCTAATCATCTAATCCATCATTTATTAAAATCATATGCTAACATTTAAGGAGCCTGTGGTTGCACTTTGATGCAGCTTTTAGTTTGCTCAGGACATAGTTATTAGATTTGGAGGATTAAATGTCATTAAAGAGACGGTTTGCACCTCAATTATACGGTAGAGTCACGCTGCAGAACCAGATTCACAGCAGCTTCATTTACATCTGAACATAGTCATGCTTAAACGTGGCCTGTGGTCGTCTCAGATCAGGTCCAGATTGTACTGCAGGGTGCAGGGTTGAGCTAAACCAAACAATATTATTCTCCTGTCAGTTTGTTGATGTGACCTGTGCTCAGTTGAGTCCGTGTATAACCAAGTTAAAACAAAGTCTGGATCCCCAACTGCCAGAGAAACTCAACTGTGTGCTTCTTTTGCATAAAGCAGATAAAACCACCACAGTTCAGCTGTATTAAAAAGCTAAAAAAAGCTAATGAACATTAATAACTGGTCAGAGTGGTTCATGTGGTGATTGTGTTTATGTTGTAAATCTTTGAGGGGAAAAAGCTGATTTTATGAATGAACCCGGAGTATTCAGCAAAAGTAGTAGAGCAGTGATTTGTGATGAGGATTTGCTGTCACATAATATGAATTTATATAGATATTCATCTGTGAACATGTGATAATTTAAGAAGAAGACTAATAAAGAAGACTTGCAGTGTGAATATGAGTAACAACCATATTGTGTACAGTATGAAACACATATAGTGGTTCCTGTTTAAGATTCCTGATATTTGTCAAATTTTGCAGTGAATTTCAAATTTCCCCATAGTCAAGTGTACATTTTTTTTTTTAATCCATTAGGCTACATTTCTTTTTTTCACATTTTTTTCCTCATTATTTTGGCTATAAAATGACCAGAAAACAGGTCCACCACAAGTCATGTGTCGGGATGAAACATGAGAACATCTAAATTGTTGTAACTAGTAACATCAGTCCCAAAACGAGCCATTAACCACCATCCTTCTTTGTCATTGGAGACATTTTGAGATGTAACTGCAGGAGAAGCACTGGTGTAAATAATATATTTTCATGGTGGCTGGCTGCATGCGCTCCAGGGCCTTGGTATTGTACACGCTGACTCACTGTTACAACTTACTGTGACACATTGTTAATGTTATTACCAACACTTCTACATTTCCTGTGACCACAGTCAAAAAGTCTGCGTGAAAAGGTCTATTAAAATAAGGAAACTAAACACACACAATATTGTGGCCTAATGATTAATAAACCAATAGTAATTTTTATGTTGGCTGAGTGTAAATAAACCAAAGCAGCCTCAGATACACATTTCTCTACAGTGAAGTACTCATTTATTTTACATCATACCATTTTCTGTCTTGGTGGTGAAAGTCAGTGTTCATTGTATTAAAATAAAATCATTTATTGTCACACTAGTGGAATTTTTTCTTGAATAATCTGTGTATGCACTCGTCCCTGGGTGGAGGAGAAGATGTAGAGACGTCCAATCAGCAGCCTGGTCACTGGTCGTGCTTCACGTGAGACAGCTCCCTGGTTTTACGGCCTGAATAGCTCTTGGATTGATGGGGATTGGCATGAATAATTTAGACCTGCATTTTAGTGGAAGGAAATGGTGACTCATGGAAGTGGAAAAGCTGAAATACTAAGTGGTTTAGAGACTGCTGCTGCCGCTGCTGCTGCCTCATTTTAAGCTCACTGTGGTTCTGTATACATACAAATGTAAGCACACAGGCTTTACGCAAGAAGGAATATGATACATCATACATTTTTCAATTGTGTATTTTACAATATGTATATTATGTGTTATAGAAAATGGCTCAGATAAAGCCAATTGATAAGCTTCCTGTTAGTCACTAGGTCTGGAACCATGAGGGGGGGGGGGGGGGGGGGGACAACACCAGTCCACGTCCGCTATCTACCCTGTGTAACTATACAACATGCTGGAGGCTCAGTGCATAGCAGAGCGCTCTATAAATAGACCTCCCCTGCAGCTTTGGAGTCAAGAGTAGAGTTAGTATGTGCATTAGTGGGCTGGCATGCACCACGAATGACTACAAGTTGACAGGGGGGAAGAAAAAGAAGTGATGAAAACAACCAGCCATGCAGTCGGTACGTCACCAGTTGTGTCGCTGCATCTTTCATTTCCTCCTGCAGTGATGAGGGAGATTAACAGAATTACACGTAGAACAGGTTTAATATGCAGCTCAGCAGTGTATTGATTGATTCCTCAGCTCATATGGTTTGTTGATGTAATTTTCAAATGCTGCCCCCTGGTCTATAGTTCATGTGGATGATGATTATTATATAAACAGTTCCACACAGGACACACTTTTTTAGTCTTGAGAGTTTTCTAAATGAGCTAACAATATTCAGGGACATTATATTACATAGGCGCACTAATCCAAATCTGTCTCTCGGCTGTCTGATGAATGCACAGGAATATTTAATGAAAGGAGATATAAGATTTATGTGACTCTTGTACAGGCATCATGGCAGTGATAAAGAACAGAGCTCATACACGGGGTCAAACTCTCTCTGGGAAACTACAAATCTGCACATACTGTACATTCATAACTGTAACAGACAAATGAATTTCCCTTCAGGGATTAATAAAGTAATTTGTATTCGTATCGTAACAGTTACAATTTCCCAAAGGCAATGTGTGTGGATTTTAATGGTTTGCCCATGTAGAATGTCCTCAAACACATTTTAGACCTGTGAATTAAAGATAATTATACTTTATATTGTAGCTTTATCATCAGGCTGTGCAGCAGGTTTATTATAATACAGGATGTGCTGTAAACCATGTATGCAGAAAAGTTTATATGCTACTAATAGAGAAAGTCCTAACTTGACATTGTCTGTGAATTTACATAAATCTGATAAATATAAACACAATTGCATTTAACATTTAATAGAATATTTATTTTTTGTTTGTTGACAACTTTGATAGGCAATGAATAAAGCAAAAGGGGCTACGGCTGTCACTCTCACCCTCTACAGCCTCATTTCATTATCAATTATATTACCATTCAGTTTTAAGAGTTTAATTTTGTGACACCATCCTGGTCTATTAACTTGTGAAATATTAATTACACAACTAATCAACATGATTACCAGCAAACATGCCCATGCGGCCCATGCCTTGCCCACATAAAGCCAACATAGGGCCTAAGAAGGGGAAATGGCATGTGGGCAAACCTGTGTGGGGTCCACATAGGATTTGTAGGCCTATGGGTTTTGCTCTGCCCACATTAAACCCATAAATCCCCACAGTGGGCCTTCACACACGGCCATGCTAGCAGCTCTACGGGACACAGTCAAGTTTTGAGGTAAATGCTAACACGAGAGCTCACTTTACGGTGGTAAAATGCATATGGTAAAATGCTTATGTGTAGCAGGTAATGTTTGCCATGTTTAGCATCTTGCTAGTGTCAATTAGCATTTTTTAGCTGCAAACACTCATTTTTAACTGATGGGAAGGACATTAGTTTTAGTTTGGTTTGGTTAAAAAATTAAATATGTGAAATCTGAACCGATGCTGGATTCAAAAAATTTCACAAAACCACAAATGCAAAACTCATTTTTATGCTAGAGGGAAAGTCAGGGGCCAAACAAGGTTGTGGGTGTGGCTTATAAGTATAAACCATGGATTAATAAGTAGCCTAATATATGATAATTATTTGCTCCTTTACTCACACACTGTTTAGCTCTAACTGCCTCTGTAATATTCTCACTCCCCACTAGCATCCATGGTGCAATTGTTTTAAGTGACCTTGCTCAGTCAAGAGTAAAGAGCAAGTCTCCATCAATTATGTATCTATGTGTGCATGAATAATTCACCGCAGACATGCTGTATTATGCAATTTTGGGAGTTGTTACACATTTCAGTGCAGATGCACGGTAAAAACATACACATTTTTACTTTACATATCTTATACGTCAACTGCTCTTGACAGAATTGATGAAAAACTCAATTATGAATATCGGAATATAACATTGCTGCATGTATGTTAGATGATAATAATATGGTTATGACATGAAATGAACTCCTGCTCAGTGTTAATTCTATACTGATTGGCCTTATGGGGGCGCTGTACGTCAGGATACAATGTTAAAGCAGTGCTTTGGAGACCATTGTTGCAATATTAATGAAGCCTTGTCCATTTTGGCTCAGTGTTAGGATCTCACTCACTCGCCTGTTTGTACTTGCTCTCTTTTGCATGGTTGACCATCAAATGTATGATTTAGCTGAAGATAGCGCGTCATTAAGAAGCTTAGCGTTCCCCTATATTCCTGTTTCCAGACTGATGATAAATACAGCTGCTTCACTGACACATTGAAGCAGCTGAGATATCATTTCGCCACCATGCAAACAAACAACCACAATTTGTATGAAAAATAATAAGAGACTCAATATGTTGTTTGTTTTTTATTCTCTAAAGATGCAGATTAAATCAGTCTGTTTCCAGTCCAGTGAGACCACAGTGTGATCGTTAACAGGCGCTGTTCTGCACAAAGAGAGGTGGCGTGCACGCTCTCCCGAGACCTTGGTTCCTTCATTTATAAGATCACTGTTCTTACAGTCCACTTTGCTGTCGTCTTTAGTGTGTCTGTGGAGAGGCACCATGAAGGGGATTTGCTCAACAAAACAAAAAAGGTGGGTGTATGTGTGTGTTTGTGTTTGTGTGTGAGGCAGAGAAGGAAAGAAAACTCTGAGTGGGGCTAAGCTGAGATTTCCTACATTCAGATGAAGAGTGTAATTACAGCAGAAAGAGGAGGCATATGGCACTGGTGCAGATGTGTTTACACAGTGCACTCAGCTGGGGTTGGCTCATTATCAGAGACAGAGGAGAGGCAGGAGAGCAAGGGCAATCCCTTGTTCTTCTGTCTCTGGTGTGAGAACAAGCCTGCTTTAGTGAGAGAGATAAGCTGCTTCCTCACCTCAAAACCTCCCAGCCACTTTGCAGAAATGACGCGAACGAGTGTGTGTGTGTGCGTGTGACTGTGTGTTGGGGGGTGCTGCTGCTGCTGCTTCTGTTTTTCCGTCTACTTCTTCACCACACCACCTGTGCTCTCCACGTTTACAGGTATCGTGGTCTCTGAGCACTCGAGGGCCGGTCTGATCAAAGGCGCCTCGATGGTGAGGATCCCCTCAGGAGACAGGGCGGAGGTCACCTTCTCAACATTAGTTGTGGAGGGGAGACTGGAGGGAACAAGGCAACACAATTAGGTTGTAAGTGTCGGCAACATCTTAAAAAAAGTCCTCCTCTTGCATTTATATTAAAAAAAAGCATCACTAAAGCGTGACAGAGTGAAATATCAGTGCCCTCAAACAGCCTTTATGGGGGAAAATGAGACCAGTTTACTTTGTCCCCCTCATTGTGTGCTGTGGCCCCTGGATGGCAGCAGAGCCCTACGCAGCTGAAAACACAGAGGAGGGATGAACGCGAGGAGGTGGAGGCTGCTGCTGCTGCTGTTTTTCAGAGCATGAAATTCAGCTATCAGCAGCAGCCAGCCCTCCACAGGCCGAACCAGCCCAGAGCTGGAGATACTCTCTGCAGCAAAGCCACGATAAGAGAACGACAGGAATCTGAACCAGGGCTGAGAAAGGCCGCCATCAAACAGCCACAGCAAAAACTAGTTTTAATAAGAATCTGTTTAGAAGTTGACATATTGTCGGCCTTTTTCGTCTATTACTGTCAGCAGAAGCAAAACTAATCTGGGTTAAACTGAAGTCTACAAGCTTATGGTTATAATTATTGAAGTTTAAAACACATGAGCCACTTACGTGTATTTCCTGGTGAAGGTCCTGGACACAAATCCGTGCTCATCCTTCCTCTCCTCATGTTTGCCTAAGGACACAGACAACATATTCTGTTAGCTAAATGTGGCACTAATCTGAACGACACGCTCTCATTTCAGGAGTTACAGATGAAGTGTTATATTTTATTTTCCCCTCCATTCTGCATGAAGACATCTTGTGTGTGTTTGTAAAAAAAAGAAGAAGCATATTTTAGGGAAAGAAAAGAGCTGCAGAAGGAGAGGGAACGGCTCTGAGTACCTGTTCCAGGCAGAGTTCACATCAGCGTTGTCATCCATAATTTTACACCACTCACGTTGAAATGAGGTAGGCGTGTGAACCACTACACCTCATAACTGTCATTATACCATTACCAGTTGCTTAAAAAATAGGTTTGATTGCAGTTTTTAATGGTCAGACTAAAGTGGATTCAGTATTGTGTGGATTCTCAACATTTGGGTGATGTTTGAATAGTGTTTTTCCATTTTGTTTTTGTAATTAAAATCCTTAATCATGGCTCAATTCAAGTAAACTACTGCATCTGTGCCGAGAAATTGTCCAAATTATAAAGAATATGAAGCGGGGATCTGCTTCAGCTCGGCATAAAGGTGCAGCTTTGCGGAGCCCTTTGTGGTGGTATTTTTATCTCGCACATCCCCCTCCTCCCCTGTGTGGCAATACCAGCCACAGAAGATCCCCACTAGTCTTAATCATGTACATGTCCTGCCAGTGCCTCAGACACTCAGATGGCTGGCTGTGATCCTGGCTCCACAGTCATGTGTTTGTTGTGACAACGGGCTCATAGAGGATGCTTTCCTCTGGGACCTGTCCTCTTTTCAACACGGAGACACTGCCAGTGCGAGCGCGTGTCCGGTTGGGCCAGGCGGGCACTTCTTAAACATGAGGGATCATTAGTTTGGAGCGTGCATGACAGCAAATGAGCAGAGGGCTGTTGCATTAAGAGGTAGCTCACTCTGATGTTTATACAGAGCTCTAATATGATCTGATGACATATTAGATATATGAGGTGGCAAATTCCACTTGGACTGATCCTGAGCTTTGTTTGTCTTTATTGTCCCTGTCTCTGTCCAATCTCTCACCAGTGGGAGATTGGACCAGGCTCTGGACCCTGTGTTTGGATAGGATCCAGCACTCCTTTTAAAGTAGCCTAGCAGACACTCAGGGTGCGTCACGGCTAAATCCCCTACTTCAGGTATGTGAGGCTTTGTGGTATGACAGACAGAGAGGCTGAAGACTGGCAGAGGAAGAGGAGCTCAACTCTGAACGGGCAACGAAATCTGAGCTGTTGTAAAAGAGTCGACTCCCACACGCTGGGTTGCGTGTTGTTTTGCATCTAGCAGGCATGCTTCCCAAAGCCCCCACCCTTCAGTGTGCTGGAGCTCAGTGCATTGTCTCAAGATATTATGTAACTCTGCAGCAATGCATCTGCCTGACAAAAAGTTTTTCCTTCCTTTTCATATTGTTCTGTACTGTCCTGGAAATTACCTTCAACACAGGCTTTTCTATCTATACTGTACGGTCATAATACCACTGTGGCCCTTTCATCAGCATGCAGGAGGTGACAATGCAACACAAACACAATAGTGACAATAAATAAAAGGCTCACCAGTGATTTCCACCACACCGTCCTTGGTTTTCACCACCAGCTCCTCAGGTGAGAAGTGATTGACATCCAGACACACCTTCCAGCTGTCCTGGGTCTGTTTGATCTCTGACATGCCGCTGCTCATCTGGCGGGACAGGGCACGAGCCTGGTGGGCCTGGGCCTGGGCCTGGACCTGGGCCTGAGCCTGGGCCATCATGTTGGCGGCGGCGGGGTACATCACCGGGGTGTGAGGCATCATGGCGCTCATGTCCGGGGTCATGACGGAGGGCCGCATGTACCCCGGCCAGTGGGTGCTGGGGAATGTGCCAAAGTCCTCGGGCAGGGCTGGCATGCCGAAGGACTGGTCGAAGATGCGGTGGCTCTGTGGCCAGTCGCGGAATGGGTCCCAGCTTGGGGTGCGGAGCAGGGTGAAAGGAATACGTCTCTCAGACATGGCTGCTGTGGAGGTTGTTGTTGTTGTTGTTGTTGTGGTGGTGGTGGAGAGTTGCTGGCTGCAGGTGCAGAGCCCTTTGGCCTCTCTGAAAATGTTATCCTTACTTGCTGCCTGTGTCTCAGCTGAGAGCTTTTATACTCACCGACACCACCCCTGCCCACAGAGAGCTGCCTTTTGACCAGAGCCCCCTCCCTCAGCTCACGCCCCCCGACATGCTGATGGAAACTACTAGAATATCTATTCGTGGACGACATAGCACTCAAATGGAATCCAACAGGAAGGCCCTCCCCACTGACAGCTGCCCTGTGCACTGCTGAACCTGCCTCCCCTCTGGTTTGTGTAACTCCCCCTCCCCTCTGTAGACGTCCCATAGACCTAGAAGAATCTGGGAGGTTGATGGGAAGTCGGCTTCGGCCTGATGAGCTCATACACACACACAGAGACTTAGTGAGTAAGTCTGAGTGTGTAAGATAAGATGATCCTGCTATTTCTAACATAGCTCTTATAGGCTATGATGTGATGTACAGCACAACCGATGTAACGCTGTCAACAGCCTTATTTTAAGTACATAGTAGAACGACACCAATGGCGTTCTTGAAAACACATAAAAATATCATTAAGAGTTTAAAATCCCAAAAAACCTCAAGTCAGGATTCCAGTTTTGTTCCCCGGTGAGACGCTCTCACAACTTTGTCTACACGTAGTCCACCGTACTCATCAACACAAACTATTCACAGCTGGATGTTATCTGATCGGCGTTGTGATGTTTTCAGGGACCCTCATGTTATTAACGTCACAAACGGGGGAATTAATAAGCTGTGGTTTCTCCGAGCTACTGACAGCCTGTCAGGCTTTTATTGCAGCGGTGTCTGGCTCTATTGTAAGTCACTACTACTCCCACCAGCATCACACTGGCACCGAGATACTGTATTTATAAAAAGGCTGTTTTAAAACTAAACCTCACTCCCATCTATAATTAACTTTCAGATGTCCATAATAGCATTTCTCACAGTCAGATGGGTAATTAAAGATATCCACAATCAGTTTCCTACTTGTGAAAATTGTATTTTAAGACATCTACAAATCTGATCGTATCAGTCAAAACTAAATTTGAGACATCTAAAGGTTCTTAAAATATGTAAGTGGTCACTTTTATGGTAATATAAAGACTGGAAATGTCTAATTCAATTATTTTTCCTTCACAATGAACATTAGAGATCCACAATCACATTAGTTCCAAGAGACACGACATTGTTTTGGCCGTTCTTGTGTGTTGGGCTTTAATTTTCCAATGCAATGGATTTCTGATATAAACAATCCAGTTGTTGATGGTTTAAATTTTAATTTCAGATTCTATAATGCAACTTTGAAACTTTGGAAAGCTCAGTTCAATTTCATTATCCACCCCCAGGCCTGGTCACTGCCAGACCTGTTGAATCAAGAAATCACTTCAATAGAACCTGTCTGACAAAGTGAATAGGCTAAGAGATCTCAAAAAGAAACATATCGTGCTTAGAAAATTCAATAACAGATGAAAGAATTCAGTCTGGAGAGTGTTACAAAGCCATTTCTAAAGCTTTTGGACTCTAGTGAACCATGGTGAGAGCCCTTACCCACAAATGGAGAAAGCTTGGCACAGTGGTGAAAACCTTTCCATGAGGGGCCACTCTACCAAAAATACTCAGACAGTGTATTGATGACTCATCCAGGAGGTCACAGAAGAACCCAGAGCAACTTCTAAAGAAGGCTTTACTTCTTGCCTCAGTTAAGGTCAGTGTTCATGATTTACCAGGTGAAAACCACTGCTGACAAAAAAGATTGCAAAGGCTCATCTCACTCTTGCCAAAAAACATCTTGATGGTCCTCCAGACTTCTGGGAAAAAAATCTGTGGACTGGAAAGTTAAAAGTTGAACTTTTGGGAAGGTGTGCATCCCATTTCATCTGGTTTAAAACTAATACAGCATTTCATAAAAAGACCATCATACAAACAGTTATGTCATGGTGGCAGTGTGATGGTCTGGGCTGCTTTGCTGGGGTAATGGATGGAACCATGAATTCTGCTCTGTACCAGAAAATCCTTCATGACCTCAAGGTCAAACGCACTTACAGTACGTTATATAGCAGGACAGTGTATAAATACTATATAATCTGTGGATGCGCTGGGATACATCATCAGTGAGATCATTGGGTGTTTCGGGTCTTGCAGCAGCAGACATCCTCCCTCAGGCGACCCAGCCAGGGTTGATCAGGCCCTGGCTTGAGTCCCAGCAGCGTCGGCCCACTTATCAGACCTCTTGATCCAAATCCACCGGGAGTCCCTCTCACTAGCCTCTTGAGGTGGACTTGATGGCTCTCCTCTTCACAGCTGCAGAGAAGGGTATAGATCTTGCACAAGGAGCGGGCAATAAAGCCTCTGCACCCCACCTCAACTGGCTCACAGCGAGCTTTCCAGACCCTCCTCCGGCACTCTTTGGTACTTGAGCTGCTTGCGCTCGTTGGCCTCTTGCATGCGGTCCACCCAGGGGACTGTCAGTTCCAGTAAGAGGACCTGCTCAGAGGGGGGAGATGTCAATACCAGATCTGGCCTCAAGGACGTTCGTGTTATGCACTCCGGGAACTTAAGCTGCAGTCTGGTGGCACGCAGGCTGGCTGATGGTGGAAACATACTAGCAAGTCCACCTATGAATGGCTTAAAAAAACAAAATGAAGGTTTTGAAGTTACTGAGTACAAACTTAAATCTGATTGAGATGCTGTGGCGTGACTTTGAACAGGCCGCTCATGCTCCCAAACATGGGTTAGGGTTCCCGATGTGGCTGAATTAAACAATTCTGCAAATAAAGAGTTTTCCAAAATTCCTCCACAGCGATGTGAAAGGCTCATTGGCAGTTATCACAAATGCTTGATTGCAGTTGGCACAACCAGTTATTAGATTTGGGGGGTAATTACTTTTTCACATAGAGCCAGATCATTTAAAAACTGCATTTTGTATTTACTCTTGTTATCTAGGAAGGTGGCAAATACTTTTTCACATCACCGTATAATTTGACATGGGTTGGATTAGGGGGTGGTCTGATTTAGATGTTGACATTATAACAAATAAGTATACAAAAACAAATCCTGATTTTCTAAAGTAGTCAGATAGAGACCATTGACTTTCTCTTTTAAAAGTGGGTCTACCGAATATTATATTTATATCAAGCTCACACAAATGATTAAATAACATCTGAATGTAAATCATAGCTTTTGGCTCCTCATTTTCAGTAATGTGAAGTCATATGCGCCTTATTTCATGAATTTGTCTGAATAAATTAAATACAAAGAAGTTCACAAAAGTTCAATTTCAACTGTCAGAACTTATTATCATGAATGAATATGTATAAAATTAACTCAGTAGTGTTGGCTGGTTAAATTTCTGTCAGTAACACTGTTATATGTGGAAACTGTTGTAGATCACCAGAATTTCATATAGGCCCAACTTGACTTGTGATTTGCACATGTGACTTACAGTAGTCCCCTCTCTGCCTGATGGAAGTGAGCTGTCGTTATTGAAACCAGCTCCTGTGGTGCTTTGTCTTGCTGTGACTGAAGTTAAAATGTCTTCTGTGAAAAAGTTTATTGGGCTTTCAGCTTTACAGACATGCAAAAGTGTCATGTGCAAGTGTTACAGGGGAATGTCTATCCTCCCTTTTCACAGGGAAAGAAAGCAATAAAAAGTAAAAATGAACATGAAAATGTCTGATTGTTTTAATTTAGAGATTTGGGGGTTCTTTAAAGACCTAACTCAGTTTTTCCTTATTTAGATAAAAAAACAAAAAACTATCTTATCAGACGTTCATCATCACAGCATCTCAACCGAAGGATGTGGTGTTGGTGTTGAGATATTCCCTAAAATAGAGTGGAGTTACAGTTTGTCCTGCTGTTTCCATTTACACACACTGATAGGGTCCCATCACTGCCCTCTGTAGGCAACAATCTGCACAGCGTCTACATGACAACAGAGGGAAAAAAAGGACACAAATAGGATCATTTCTCCATTTGTTTCAGTTTATTGTCAGGTATAATAACTTGTACATTACAAAGAATGACGTGTAGAACCAAAGGGGCAATGCTATACTTTGAGTAAATTA
The DNA here is from genome assembly GCF_905171665.1 of Trachurus trachurus. Taxonomy (NCBI): domain Eukaryota; kingdom Metazoa; phylum Chordata; class Actinopteri; order Carangiformes; family Carangidae; genus Trachurus; species Trachurus trachurus. The sequence continues at coordinate 10,166,802 of NC_139903.1, read as the reverse complement.
ACAAGTTTGCAGAGTATCATAGTTGGGTTAATAGGTCACACTGGGAATGCAAAACTGCAGCGTCAGTGACATGAGACTGGACGAATGGTAAAGGAAGACTTAGGGTAATCCCTGATTGTTTCGCCAGTTTGTTTACTGTTCTACTGAAGCCGGACACAGAGGAGGCGTCACAGATCTGCCGCCGTCTCTGCTATGCTGAAGTTACACGAATGGTCTTTCTGAAGCCTGTAACTATAGAAACACAGTGCGACCCATCGTACAAGGGGTTAGAGTAGAGTGTTAGCTGGAAAGATTACAGTAGAGATAATAACGGACCATCCATCCTCCTCACTGAGGGAGATGTTTTGGTTCTGCTTCAGACCACTCCCTCGCTCCTCGGTACAGGCAGAGCTGCAATGCAATGGCGTGCGTTCAATTCAACCATTGCTATAGGCAGGTGGGGGGAGGGGGGATATACCATATACCATGATGGCAGAAGCCTCAGTTCCACTGGCTTAAATCAGAGCTTCTTAAACACACAGCAGCACGTCTACACACTGCTCGCTAAAGTAAAAACTTTGCCACGACAACAATCCGACTGCGTGTAAAACATGGGAATACATCTTCTGCAGCGATCTCATCTTCAGAGCACGAGTCAACTGCTTTACAGGTCATGATCATAAATAAATTAAATAATAAATAACCCCAATAAATAAACTTATAAATACAGTAGATCCATAAATAGCTGTGGTCAACACAAATGTGTGCATGGAGGCTTTTTGCAGACAGTTTTTCCTGTACAGTACCATACAGTAGCCATAGACCCAGGCTACGGAGGATACACATGAACTATTACCTCACTGGTCATTGCAGAGGAGGTACACACACACACACACACATACATACATACATACACACATACATACGGACGCAAGCACTCACACAGGCACCCATACACTCACTCAAAGTATTAGCAGAATCAACATAATCATTTAAACGGGGAAAAAGAGTAAAAGTACATAATTAATGTTTTCTCATCATCCCATTCTCCTCTGTATACAGGCGTCTGACATACTGTACAGGTCAGAGGTCAGAGGGAGCACAGATGCAGCCCGGCATCTTTCACTATGACGACGACGGCGGCGACGACTCTCTCTCCTACGAGCAGCAAGTCTCTCCTGATGCATCATGCTAATAAACAAACAAACCTCCTCAAACTATATGGAATATACAGTGCATAGTTTACAAAGCCAGAACTTAAAGGAGTTTACATCTATACAGACAAACCTATACAATACAATTTTCATCATAAAAAAAAGTTCCTGTTTTTTTTTCTTCTTCTTCTTCCTTTTCTTTTCTTTTTTTTTTGCTTCCTTTTTCATCCACCGACTTTTCTTTTTCTTTTGTTCTCACGTCTGTTGATCTCTGTGCTTCAGTGAAATGGAAGTCTTTGGGGAGATGAGCACATGATAAGGGGGAAAAAAGTCTCTGAAATGTACAGTAAGCAAATGATGTGTCCTCTTTTTGTCTTCCACTCAGCTCCTATTTCTAGGATGTCTACATATATATATATATATATATATATATATATATATATATATATATATATATGTATGTATATATACGTATATATTCATATAGTGTATAGTTTCTCATGATTTCATTTTTGGTTGTAATGTGGAAGAAGAGAAAGAAAGTGCTAACATACAGCAAGATTTGTTCTTTGGGCTCCACCAAATAATTTCTGACATGTGGTAACCAATTTCCTCGAATATGTTGGATATGTGAAGACATGAACAGTGACACCCAAATTCAAATGTGCTCTATCGAAATACGTCTCTCATCTTTGATCCAGGCTCTGTGTTAGAGAGGGTTAATGGTCGTGGGGGTTTGAGCCCCCGAACTGTAACAGCAGTGTGTGGCCGCTGACGAGAGCTCGTTAAAGATAACATGATAACTGGACTGGAGCACAGTCAAATAAACAGGACTTCTCATCTTGCTTGTGTCGGTTCCCCCCCCCTATTCAGAAGCCGGGGCTGTCGTAGCTGCTGCGGCTGTAGTAACTGTGGTGACTGCGGGAGCGACTCCTGCTGCGGCTCCAGCTCCGGCTCTGGCTGCGGCTCCGGCTCCAGCTCCGGCTGTGGCTCCTGCTGTGGCTCCGGCTGCGGCTGTAGCTGCTGTAGCTGCGGCTGCGGCTGGACCGAGGCGGGCTGCTGTCGTAGCTGGACGAGGAAGGGCTGGGCCGGTAGTACGGGATCGGCCGCTTCCGAGCACTGGAAGCAGGAGGAGAGAGAAAGGCGGAAGAGGGAGCGTTAATGTTAGACAAAGACGACAGATTGACGAGTTAGTGTCGATGGGATTTTTAACAGATGTTAAATGTGCATCGGATGTGGATGTGAATCACACGAGAGCGAAAATCAGAAGGTTGGTAGACCTAAGATGACAGGATCTGAAAGAGAGCAGCTATAAGGGATTAAAAAAGCTGTTCAGCCAAACACACACACACGCACGCACGCACGCACGCACACACGCACGCACACATAGAAGAAGAAAAGCGTGATGTTAGTTTAAGCTAAAGCTTAGATTGCCTTGTTAATAGCCACTCTGGAGGTGCTTCCTGTAAGATAATTAGCTGTTAGCTCCCAAAACAACCTCCTTCTTCTCAGCGGACGCCAACAACACCCAGAAGAAATCAACAGTCAACAGTGCAGGGAGAGATAAACGCTATCAAGGTATCCCTGCTGCTACAAGGTGCGCTCCACCTTGTCATTTGAGCAGCCTGGAAGATAACTCTGCCTCAGCTTTTGTCTCCTGTATCTGCCATGGGAAATCCACAGCCTGTGTGCACTAGGGGGTATCCGCTTAAATAAACCTTGATAGCGTTTTAATCTCCGTGTCCCTGTGTTACAACATTAGTGCATAACCACAGTGGGGTGCGGCATTAGAGTTGGTGTGAGTTTCTCTGTGTGAATTTCAGGGGAAGCAGATGAAGGAGCAGAGAGAGAGAGAGAGAGAGACGACAGGGTTACTCAGGGGAGCTCTGACGGGTTTTTGCTGTTCAGCCGAGCTTCAGGGGTCAGAATAGAGGGGTCCTGCTGCACGGCAACTGTTACCAGGGTAACAAGCCTGCAACAGCTCAGATCAGCAGCCTCCCGTTGTCTTGGCATCGGGACCTTTAGGAGGGGAGTAAAAGATGACAAGGTACACACATTTCACACATGACTATTTACACTTGCATGAGAAAGTACAGAGGAGACGCTTGATCAAACATGTTGTCACCAGCAGAGGAAGAAACAAAATACAAAATACAAACATACGCTCAACATGGAGAAGATTTATGAATGAGTACGAAGCAATTCACTAAAACCAGACAGATTAAATAAATCATCATCATCTGAGACCTCACCATTTGAATTATTCTTGCTTATCTTTGATCTTATGGCCAATACTGGGATGAACAGTTTTGCAGCTTTTTATTACTTCAGTACCTATAAAAACTTGTATGTTGAATTTATACAAAATAAATATACTGTACATGCAAACACACATACACATACTGTATATATACAAAGATACACTTATCCAATATATATCTACTCTGTGTCCCTGCCAATCAAACCAAATCTGCCAACCAGACATCCGCATCATCACCATATCCATCCTTCAGTTCCTCATTCTAACTTCACACAAGGAGTTCAATACATGTGAAAGTGTTTTTTTTTCTTCTTCCCACATTTGATTCATTTTGCTTGGCATTTTAGTTATTTAAAAAGAGTAAAAAAAAAAAACACAACTTCTTCACTAACATGAGAGTACTGTTAAAGCTGTACAGAAAAGAAAATTGAATTTGATTCCACTCTGGGTCATACAATTAGTGTAATAACTCATCTATCAGACAATTTAGGCCGAACTTTGTGCAAAATTCTATTTTTGATTAACTCCGGGATGAAAGTGTGATATTTTCCTTACCTTTAAATTATGGGAAATATCTAAACCACAGAGAATAATAAACTGTATATGAAAGTGTGTCATGTGTAAGTGCAGTTCATTTTCGCATCATATACAAATCACTGGAGCTTGTTGTGTATAAATCTACAAGGAGGTGTTTTCTCAGTCTGGACCACTGTGTTACCTGGTGATCCTGCGAGCTTCCATGAAGCTGGGTGAATCTCTTCTCCTCTTACGAATGGGCGAGTAGCTGCGTGAGCGGCGGCGAGCTCGACTGTCGGTGTCAGAGCGGTTTGGGCTGTCCCTCTCTCTGCACGGCACACAGAGACACAACCACCAGGAGTCAGAACAAAAATGGAACAAATATAATCTGACAGAGAAGTGGACCAGACAGGGAGCAGAGCGCCGGAGTTTCACCTGGAGTTGTTCTGTCTGTTGTGTGGGGACTTGGCCTTGCTGGGGCCTCTGTCTCTGGACGCAGAGTGTGAGGACGACCGCCCGCTGCTCCAGGAGCTGCTGCGCTGTCGGAGGTTGGGTTTGCTCCGCGCCTCCTCTTTCTTCCTGCCTGACGTGTGCGAGTGTCGTCCAGGAGACGCTGACGGGCTCCGGTGGTGCGCCTGACCTCGACTGGAGCGGTGGTGGCGCTTGGAAGAGTGTCCTCCTTTTGTCCTGGGGGTAATTGGCCGGTATAAAAGAAAAAAGAAAAAAGAAATCAAATAATTTTCTCTCTCAGTGGCAGATCTGAGGTTGAGCCTTCCAGCAGTGATAAGAGCCTGAGAAATGTCGGCTGCGTGGAGAATACTCACTTTCTCTGGTGCCGAGAGTTCCTCCCTTTGTGAGCGTGGTTGTGCTGGGAGTGGGTCGAGTCGCTGCTGTGGGCAGGGGAGTGGGAGCTCTTGTTCTGGCCTCTCTGGCTCCCTCTCCTCCCGGGCGTCTGGGTCACAGAGCTCCCGACAGCCGCGCTCCTGCCGTCCACACTCCCAGCCTCTGCTGCTGCTGCTGCCGCGCACGTCGGCCCCGTTTGGCTCCTGCTGGGGGCGCTGTGGAGCTTGTGCTCTCGGAGCAGAGCGGGCTGGAGGCTTGCAGCACTAGCGGTCAGGAGATGGAGCTTCTGTGGAGAAATGATGACCAACAAAGGAAAAAAAGAAAAAAAAGAAAAAGGACAAAAAGAGCATTAGAGTGTTTTCAGGCTGGTGATTGAGTGCTACGGTGTACTTGCCAAAAGAAGGTAAACATCTAAAAGAAAAAGATCTAGGTTTTCTCCATATGGCTTATAGATAGTCCTCTATGGTGCAGCGCATGCAATACTTGGCATGCAAAACCATAATGAGTTGAAGAAATCATAATCGCAAAAACAAACAAAAAAAACTAGGAAGAGGAGGAAGAGAGGGAAAAAGTAAAAACAAAACTGTGAACCAAATAAGTTAAAGAGCAGAGGCAGAGAGTACAGAGCTACAGATTTTGTAGAGTAGAAAAAGAGGACTTCTTCAGTTATTTTAGTAATGGTTGAAAAAATAAACAAAACAGAAAGAGAAGACAACTTGACAGAACATCACAGAAATGGAAGGAACAAAATAAAGATCACAATTATTGAATCAATCGAATCAGAAAACAAATCGTCTGCTACTCAATTTTCTCTTTCTGGATTTTTTTTCCTGAAGACAATTGCTGAGATGTGAACAGCGACCCATTTTCTTTGTTTTTTTTTTTAATGGTTACTCTTGTTTAACTCCCTTCTGGTTAACATCCACTTACCAATAAAGTGGTATTCCCTCCTTTAGTAGGTAAGGTATGAAGAAAAGGGAAAAGTGGGGCAACATAAGTGCATCATTAGATTCACAAAATGCAAGAGAAAAAGACACAAAACCCTTCCCTGCCAGTGACTCATGAGACAATGCATGGAAATCAATGGAAAAGAACTCAAAAGCAAAGAGGAAAACCACAATGTGCAGGGCGTCCCTCACACAGAGAGTAAATCCTCTGGGCCCAGTCGCCTTCCTAAACATCAGAGAGCAACTGGCTGGTGAGAGTAAAAGGTATTTTCTTTACCTTTTTTTTTTCTCTCTCCGTGTCGTATCTAGAACTGGGAAGGTGTTATTTTACTCCCTGACATGTTTACAGGATAACTACCTCTGCTTTAGTGGTTACAATCAGTGCTTGTGCTCGTGGACTCTTGATACCAGACACTTACAGTTATCACAGTTAGTTTCCAGTAATGTAGTTCCAGGGAGCTGCTGCTTCATAACAGCACAGTGTGTGAGGTTATTACTGAGACTGACTCAGGTTCAGCCACATTTTATGGCCATCAGAGGTTATTCTGGGGGGAAAAGTACTAACATAAGAGAACACCCAGAAACACTTGAAAGCCCAGTGAAACTGCATTTAACTTATAAACTAATAAGAGTGTGATCGGATCCTTTTTCTTTCTTTTTTTTTTTTTTTTTAAATATACGTGTCATGAATAGACTCAATTAGCTTGAAGCTTGAAAATGAGCAAGGCTGGAAATATTCTGTTTTTCTTGTTCTCAATAAATCCCACGAAAGACCAAAATCAGCAATGTACTGATTCTACTGTGATGATGATACAATAGATACCTTACAGTCAATACACCTCACTAACACAGAGCTCCATTGTTTCCAAAAAAAGTGAGACATGCTTTTCACACTGTGACACATTCTTTCAATTATAAAGGTGCTGCACACTCTGGTTCTGTAAATAATTCACTATAGCACCAAATGTGTATCAGTTCCCCATTAGCAGCCCCCTAGTACTGCACATGCTGCATTATGGTTCTGGATGGAAACATCGGCCTGTCAGTCAGTCGACTTGCTTTGGTCCAGACTGAAATCTCTCCTCCACTATGGATTGCCATGAACGTTGGAAGAGATGTGAGTTTGCCAGTCCTGACAATCGTTAAACTTAACTCACACATCAATATCTGCCTCAGAATAACATCTGCAAACTTTGGTTTTCCGGCACCTTTATGAGACCAGAATTCTAATTTCTTCAATTCCTGCAAAATGAAACACACTCTCATCAGCCTCAGTTGTATTTTATAATTCTGGCTAGCAGACATGAGCGTGCTATAGCTGGTTAACAACAAAACTTCCGAATGCTAAGTAACATTAACATTAAACTCACAGCATGTCTGTATCTATTATAACTACAGTCCCACAGAGCTCTCTGGCTGCTGATGCTTGTTTAAACATGAAACTTGCCTTTTAAAATATTCCATCTGGGCACTGACACATTGTTGATTTAGGTCTTTGCAAGGGAATTATTAACAGTTAGAAAACAGAGTATTGTAAGCCTTATCCTTTACACTGTGTATGGTAGAGAGGGTCAGACCCTATTTTAAGCATTCGACCAAAAAAAAAAAGAAAAACTTGGCTGTGTGATAAAGCAGGAGTTTAGGGACTGAAATATGATGCACAGTTCTACACTGCTCGTTCCAAGCAGGTCAGAAAAAGAGAGGGTGAATGTCCAAAAGGCCTTTTATATGAAACCAAACACAGCTGGCTCTTCCACATGCATTATCATGTCTATCTGAACTGCTCTGTCATCTACGATACAGCAAAAGCGCCGACTGATCGTTGCAGAAAGAAGAGCCGTTCTCCACCTGGGAGAAGACAACTAAAGCGGTTTTGTAAGAAAAGACACAACCACTGGTGTTTATGACAGTTGTTAGAAAAGGTTGTGGAAATCAATATGGTGAAAATCATAAGACGAATGTACCAATTCACCAACAAACAGAGAGATGCTGGACAAACAGGAATGCATTCTACCAAAACAGAAAGAAAAGGAAAAAATGGAAAGAAATGGACCTGGATAATAGAGCGGGATATTGGACTTCAGAATGAAGTTAAGGAGGAAAGAGAAAAACCAGAGATCTATGTAATCCAATCTTTCAAGAGTCAAATCATAATTGATGAAGTCAAATTAATTTGGTTAAAGACCATTGGTAAACAACAGAAAGAGAGAGAGAAAGAGAAAGAGAGAGAGAAACATTGACGTCACTCAGGCTAGGGTGCTTGTCACATTCTCATCTGCATAAAGATCACGTGCGTAGGCAAAGCATTACCTACCTTCCATTTCAATCAGTGACACGTATGCAATATCAACAAAAAAAGGAAAGAAAGAAAAAAGAAAAAAGGGAGAAAGGAATGTTCTCCGCAGCGAAATGGGAAAAAGACAATGACCTCTTTTAGTATCAAAGCTACATATTTAGTCCAGAGACTAAGGAGAACTAAACAAACCAAAAAGTGTAAAGAAAATAGAGGGGGGAGAAAAACTAAAAAAAAAACTAAATAAAAAAAAATCCACATGGAATTTAAAATTAAAGTAAAATTAGAAACAAAGGATGAAACTAAAAATAAAAGAAAACCTACATGATTTGCTTTGTCTTTTTCGCTTGTACAAATGCAGCCATATTTGTATCAAAACGGGGTGGGGGTGGGTGGGTCAGTGGGTGGGGGGAGTAAAGGTAAGCGGATAGAGTTAATTGTCATATTAGTGGACATCCATGTAGAGTAGAGTAGCTGAAGGGAGGAGGAGGAGGAGGAGGAGGAGGGAGGGGGCATGCAGAGCTGGCAGATATAATATGAAAGATAAGTGGGAAGAAAAATGCCAGGACAACAAGAGTGAGACGTGAGTCACACAGGACACAGATGATGAACAGGTAGGAGAGGAGGAGACGAGGGCAAGAAGAAGTGTTGGAGGGGGCAGTCACTGCTAAGATGGAACAACTAAAGAAGAGTAAAAGCACATTTGAAAGGGACCCCAGTCACATTTTGGCCTGGGTCTTCTTCAGCAGCAGCAGCAGCAGCAGCACCACCACCTCTTTGTTTCATTTGTTACATCGACATAAACCACAGGTACGGTGAGAGGGAGCCTTAAGGAGCTTTGTCAAATCTGCTGTTTAAACTCTTTAACAAAAAATGAAGAGGAGCTTACATTCAAAATGGCTCGGGTCCCTTTAAAATAACAGTCACACTAACAAAAGGTGTGAGTTGTCGTACTGTAGCTATTTTTTTTTCAAGAGTCCGTGTGCTTGTGTTTCAAGTGTCTGAATAAATCTTTTAATAATGGGCATGAGGATGACTGGCCCCATTTGGCGCTATCTCAACAACTGCGTGGGAGACGGCCTCAGATGCTTCCCATAGACAAGCTCAGTCCTCATACTGGAAGCTTTGTCATACGGCCTCACAGGAAGTGGATAACTTCACTGGGAGTTTTTTTTTTTACTTTTAAAACATGTATTTTCTTGCAGTTTGCAGGTATTAAACATTTGATTTCAATCCATCTCACTAACTCGTACTTCTCTGGTGTAATCCAGCCTTGAGTGGTTTGGTTAGACAAGTACAAGACAAGGCTGCTTCCCTAAGCTCGTCTATGGGGAGCATCCAGGACCGTCTCCCCCTGTAGTGGATGACACAGTCCCGAACGGGGCCGGGGGGACGACTACAGGAACACAAACTGAGCTGATAGATAAAGAACCAGAGCTGCTATACAAAAAAACATTTGCTAAACCACACAACTGCTGCAGTCAAATCAGACTTCAGTTAGATCCAGGATCTGTCACACATGACCACCCTCCTGTGCAAAGACTGAGGATTAATATGACATGTTTTAGTCTTTGGTGTAGATTAACGAGAGCGTGGGAGGGAGGGGGCCGCAGCATCACCTTATGCTACAGTACAAAGATGCTGTTTAAAATAATCGAGCCAATTAAATGCTCCTCTTTCACTATGTCCCAACCTGAATGGCTGAAAAAAAACACATGATCTAACAGAGATCCCTCGGCATTCTCCACTGGCCTGAACATATAGACTAGAAACAAGAACGTCAGGAACAGAACAGATACTGCCACCTAGGGGCAACATGCACATCGACATGGTAAAGTAAAGCAGTAAAAGAGGAGCATGTGTTTTAACCCCTGGTGCTTTTGCAGGAGCTGTTGGACGTCTGGAGGAGAAGAGGATCTATCACTGAGCAGAGCATGTGCTTGAGAAGAAAGACAACTGTATTGACAAAAAGAAACTATTTCACGTACCCTGTTAACCTACTTGGTCCAGTTCCAAAGCAATTGAGTGCTTTTTATATAAATGAGACAGAAAGATTTGGGCATTTATTCATTGGTAAATACCACTTAAATCGAGAAGGAAAAAAAAAAGAATCAGTAATGACAGAGAAAAGAGAGAAAGAGAGAGAGAGAGAGAGAGAGAGATCAGATGAGACCTCATAGACACATGCAAGCTGGAGTGGAAAATAGGAGACATCAGTTCTCTGGAGGGAGTGTTTACAGGATGTCTGCAGCCCGTTTAGATGTTTATTCATCAGAAGAAGTCAGTTCCCTTTTGCCGAGGCAAAGTCTTTTGTTTTAATCCAGCATATTGGCTGTCATCCTGCAGCAGCTCTTCAACTATTTACAGTACGGAAGTTGTTTTCATTAAGGCAGAAAGTCATGTAAACTCATCAGAGCGTCTTTTAGAGGCTGAGAAACAAACACGGAGCCGTTCATCTATGATTTGATTAAACTTATGGCTTCATGAGCATATTGTGAATCATGTACCGCTGCTTTCTTTTTCATTTTTTGTTGAAACCCTTTCAGTATAAAAGGTCCGCTCTGCTCCCAAGCTGTGACAGGACAGTTGATTGGCTTTCATTTCGGCATGAAAACTAACAATGGTGCTTTCAAGGCACGACTAAATCTATGAAAGACTTCAAATAATGAAATAAAAAAAACAAAACATCAAAGAAATTAGGTGAAACTTGATATGCTAATATTAGGTAAAAGCACAGTTGTCTAGCTTTTACGGTCTTTACACATTGAGACCTCTCTGTAGTGTAGTCAGTAGTCGTCACTTTAACGGCTGTGATTGTTTCTTATTTTTGCATGTATGATGCATCTCATGAGAACTATCGATGGTGGTTTATACTCAGTACTGACAGGTCTATGCTGCACTTTCCTGAACAACACTGACATGCAGTAAACCTCGTTATCTTGATTTCTGTTTTGTGATTTGATTTAGGAGACATTTTAAAGTCCTAATCCTCTGTTGATCATCACTTTACTTCTAGTTAGTTGTCGCAAACAAATCTGAGTTCTGTTTTCCTTTTCATTTTATATCAAAATCTTTTTTTTAACTGTGAAACAACATCTTTAATAACTGGATGATGAGATCTAATTAGCTCCTTTGCAATTTGTTGATTTTCATCCCCTCCCTGAACTCCTCAATGCAGGAGACAATTACTGTAAATGTCACAATATCTCTGCAGGATAAACCACATTTTTCCATTCTTATTTAAATATATATCACATTGTGTTTTTGTTTTTGTTCATGTATTTAAATGTAACATACATCACAGCAGAATTAAGTGTTTTGGTTACAATTAATTTTTTCAAGTAGAATTTGGATTAGTCAGTTCAAGAAGCAACTGTAAAATGTTACCACAAGTGTTGCATACTTAGGCTAATTCGGACTTTATGAAGTTTTTATTCCTAGTTCTTTGATATTTCTTGGTGGACGTGGACCTGAGAGGGGGAGAGAATGTTTGAAGTAGACGTACCTGCACCTTGTTCAACTTTTAAAAAATGTATTTGTCTTATTCTGTAGAACGCACCCGCTTGGAAGAAACAACAATCTTTTTGCTCATTCATTTGGAAACACTGTGTGCCAGTGTGGCTCATATTTCCATCCATGGTGCGGTATGCTAATGCTGCACTCTAGACTGAGAGGATGTGTGCTGAGCAGAAACACTAGAGCCTTGGTTGTCTTTGCTCCCTCCCTCCGTTACCGGGAAACAACAAGAACAAACAAAAAACAAGATGGCAGAGGAGTCAAAGAGAGCCAGAAACAAAGCAGCAGGAGCGGCAAGTTTCACACAGGACAGGAAGTGTCTTTTACACGTCAGAAATAATGATATTAATAATAAAGACTGTCCTGGAAGAACTAATAAAAGAACAAAAAAAATCTTTCAGTATCAAAGAGGATGAGAATTCATGTCAACCAACACAAAAGAGCAAGATAAAACTCATCAGTCAAGACTGTGGAAGATACCGTTGGGAGTGGGTGAGGGGGGAGGGTGGGGGTGTGGGAGCAAAATAGAGGAGATTACATACATCGTGCCCTTTCTCGCCCTCGGCGTGGTTGAGTCTGCTGGCTTTGCCGTTGCGGCTCCGCTGGGCGGGGTCCCCGTTGTGCCACGTGGCGGGACTGTTGGGGCCCGGGGACAGCAAGGTGCCGGACGCCTTTTGTCCGTCCATCTTGTGCTTGGAGTTCAGCCTGGAAGAGCAGAGCAGAGAGACACGGCGACACATGAGGCAAAGCGCTGTCAGCCAGCCCACTCACTTCCTGAGGAACAACTTTGTAAAAGATGTTCATTGTGACTTTGTTGTCGGCAAAGTGCTTAAAGTGAAAATGTGTACTTGAAACTTGAGTTTTACTCCTACTCTTAAACTTACAATAATTCACTTCTTCTTTTTATTCTTAAAAGAAAAAAAGCTATTCAGACCTCAGAACTCAATACCTTTAGAAGGTCATTTTAGTTGGTATAGAGCATTAACTTTAAGCTTTAAACAACATAGAATAATCTAAAACATACTCAAAAGAGAAATACCTTTGTTCATGCTGAATGTTATGGCTAGTTTCAGCTTGGTGTGTCTACTTACAGATATAATATTCCACAATTTTTTGACTCTTAAAGATGGTTCAAAACATTTATAGAGAAAGAAAAATGTGAATCAGAAAATTACATCTGAGTTGTTAAACAATACTGTATGTTCGGCTTTTTAAATCGAAAAATATCGTGAATTGACTGTGTTTCTGTTGATTGTTTTTCCATCAGACTCTATCTAAGTGCAGAATGAGACTTCACATTCATTTAAGAGGGAGCAGAGCGGTGGGAATTATAAGACACGCTGTGTGGAGCCCCATTTGTAAACTAATCTTTTCCCTCGAGCTGAAAGGAAATGAGAGAGAGAGGGACTGACAGTCCAACACACTTGACAGTCAACGGAGCAACACCGGTGTGTGACCAAACGAAGCATGCATGCGTGTGTGTCTGTGTGTGAGAGAGTGTGTGTGTGTGTGTGTGTGTGTGCTGAGGAGGGAACAGTACCTGGCAGGAGATTTGGAGGTGCTGCGGGTGGACGACAGGGAGGCGCTGCGGGAGCTGCAGCAGCTGCCTTGACGCTGTGAACTCCTACCTGGGGTCTCACCGGGGGACCTGAGGGATAACAACAAACGGACCAACACATCACACACACACACACACGCACACACACACACACACATGCATACATATACATAAACAAACCATGTGTATGTATGCATACATCACAGGGAGACACGCATGCGGCAGTGAGCTCAGCAGTCGATCCACTGATGTGTAAGACAGTTCATGCACAGCCAAACTATTTCAATCTATATCTAATTAAGACAGGTGTGGCGCTGCTACTGTGTTGACGTAAAGCTGTAAAGCTGAGAGATGCGCCCGGTGCTTTACGCTTGTTACCGTTCCCTGTGCGTCTGAGCCTGAGATAATGAGTGTAAAATACCAATATAAATTTATGAGGGACCGAATGTGATTCAGTGGTCGTCGGTGAGGACTGAGATGATTGTTCTCTGTTTGTTTTTACTACGTGCAGAGGACAAAATGTGCTGAAATTATTCTTTACGCATCACCTTCTATATCTGTACAGAACATCAGATAATGAATGTGACGCTTCATTTCACAGGGGAAAAGCAGACATATACTGTAGGACGGCGTCTGTCGGCTCAGCATTAACATGTAAATGGTATTAGAGGGATTCTGCGAGTCTCACCTCTTTTTCTGTTTATTCTTGTCTTTGTGTTTGTTCTTTGGGCTGCCCGATCTGAAACAGACGTCATATGTAAGATAATGAAGCTGTTGCACTTTAAAGCAGTAAAGATTCCCTTTTTGTAAGAGCAGAACTCACTGTACGGCTCGCCAGTATGGATTTTTTGCCCCAAAAAGGGAACAGTGAATCAGGCAGAAAGGACAATAACACACCTTACATGAGAAAACTAATTTGCAGCGTTTGCTTCGCTGCGCACTTTCACACTCAGGGTTTGTTAACAGCGCTGTGGTTGTGTGTTCTCATCTCTCATACACACCTGTATCTCCTCTTTTTCCTGGAGCCAGAAGCAGATCTACGAAAAACAAAAACACCACAATCATTATAAGGATGATAACATGACAGATATACGAGTGGTGCATTTACACTGGACGTTGGATGTTCCAGATTTTGATGGTGGTTCTGGGAAAAGTACTAAACCTGCTTCTTGGAATAGTTTCTAGGACAAGGTTGTATTTTGAACAAATGCTGGAGGCTGATCCCAAAAATCTAATCTCTGCTGTCATCAATCTGTGCAGCACCTTGATTATACTTCCCCTTTATTTCACATCATATTTTCAGGGTCATATTTTCACATTCACCCCCCAAGAATATTGAGACTACATGAAGCTGCTGTGTGAGCTGACCTTCAGTGTTTTTACACCGAGGAAACACTTTCAATAGTACAATAGTTCATATTTTGCACAAGGTCATTTCAACTTTTGTGTAAATACGCCTCTACATGTGAACAGTGCTACAAATATAACAAACACGTAATATTTATTCACAAAATATGAACATGCTGAAGGCGCTGTAAATAAATACCAAAGATAATTCATATTTATGTGCCAACTTAGAAATGGAAATATTTCTGGATGTGTTTCTGCAGTTTTAATGTTCTGCACGTGACACCCCCCACTCCCTCCCTGTGCAAGACAGTCTGAATCTAATGCATACATCTTTATGTGCAGGGATGTCACCAAGGGGGGTCTCACAGCAGGTTTTTTTTCCAATTTGTATTCCACAGGTGCAGGACTTCACACTTATTTTATTTTTTATTCTTGGCTGATGCTGCTGCTTCCTGCGAAAAGGCAGGAGTGAAAAAGAAACCCTGAGCTTCTGTGGCGCGGCTTCTTTTTGACCATGTATTATAACATAATGATGGGGAGGCCAGCCATTCCTCAGTCCTCAGCAACTGACACATCACCTCCGTATCACTTTCACCCTCGTTGCAGTTTCCATGGTGATTAGTCAGACCGGGTCTGTGAGAGTTGTTGCTATTTTTCCTGAAGAGCCCTCCATCTCCTCTGCTGTTTTTACACACCTACAGCATGCAGCATGGAGTGGGAGGGAGCGGCAGCACAAAGTGTGTTGATTCACTGAAAGGGGAGTAATAAAGCTGTCACACGGTAATGTATGTGGCTGATGTGTGACTCAGAGAGCTGTGGCCCCGGTCGGTAGCAGGCAGCCCCTGTTTCCCTACTGGAGGGAGTCGTCTGGGGACCACTGAGTATGAAGGGATATTTCTGAAGGTTTATTATTCTTCTCCTCCTCTCTCACACACACACACAGTCTGGTCATGGCTAAAATCCCTCACTGCTCCTTCAGACACAAGGACGTTGGTTGGTAGAAGATGAGAGACGAATATGCATCAAAGGCGGCAGCGGCCCGACCTGGAGCTATTACTTTACACTGGGCTGTATATTACAAACAGGCAGAATTATGAATTTAAGCAGGACAGGATCGCAATGCCCCCCCCACCCCTCCTACTCTCTCCTCCACCTACTTAAGTGCACCTTAAAAAGGAGAATCAAAGGAGGCCGTCTCTGGGGGGGGAGGAACCCTGCATGCTGCTCACCCCCTGCCTCATCTATACATTATTCATATAAAAACAGTACCTGCAATGCAGAGCAGCTTTGGAGGGAGGCGTGGAGAAGATGTTGGGGTGTGTGTGTGTGTATGTGTGGGTGGGTGGGTGGGTTTGGGGCATGAGGGAGGACTGGGATGTGCGTGGATGGATGAGAGGTGGGAAACAAGAGCGGGGCAGTGCAGTGATGCTCAGCAATTTGGTGAGAGGCTCATTTTTCTTGTGTTGTGCCCCCATACAGGCTGGGTTGTTAGAGCAACGCCCCCCGAGTCAGGAGGAGCAGAGAGCCAGAGGAACCGAGGGAGGGGGGGGGGGGCGCTCTCCAATTGGTATTATAATAACCTGAGGCTGCACAGGTATCTGCTGATGAGCTCTTGTTCGTTTCCTATCTCTTCTTCTATCTTTCCCCTTTATTGTCTTTTCAGTCCTCCCTTCTTTCTTGAACTATTTCATTATTTTCATCCTTTAGACATCCTATTTGTTTTTCCTTTCCTCCTTCTCCTCCTCCTTCTCCTCCTCCTCCTCCTCCTCCTCCTCTTTCTTCCAATTTTTCTTACCTTCTTTTCTGTCTCTCTTTCTTTCTTTCTTTCTTTCTTTCTTTCTTTCTTTCTTTCTTTCTTTCTTTCTTTCTTTCTTTCTTTCTTTCTTTCTCATTCTTATTGTTTTATTTCTCTTTCCACCTTAGCTTCCTTTTCCTTTTATACCAGCCTTTCTTCTTTCTTTCTTTCTTTCTTTCTTTCTTTCTTTCTTTCTTTCTTTCTTTCTTTCTTTCTTTCTTTCTTTCTTTCTTTCTTTCTTTTTTTCTTTCTTTCTTTCTTTCTTATTCTTACAGTTTCATTTCTCTCTTTCCACCTTACCTTCCTTTTCCATTTTCCTTTTTATACCAGCCTTTCTTCATTCAATTTCTTTCTTTCTTTCTTTCTTTCTTTCTTTCTTTCTTTCTTTCTTTCTTTCTTTCTTTCTTTCTTTCTTTCTTTCTTTCTTTCTCATTCTTACTGTTTTATTTCTCTCTTTCCACCTTACCTTCCTTTTTTCTTTTTATACCAGCCTTTCTTCATTGAATATCTTTCTTCCTTCCTTCCTTGTTTATTTATTTCTTTCTTTCTTTCTTTCTTTCTTTCTTTCTTTCTTTCTTTCTTTCTTTCTTTCTTTCCTTTTGCTCCACAAATACGTTATATGGGCCATTCACATAATGACAAAAGAGAGGCAACATCCCTCCCTTTAGCTCCTTCACTCTGCTTTTCCAGTAAGTGAAACATCAAACGTGTGACTCTATCTCCTCTGAACATCCACCGCTATGATGGCAGCTGTTGACAAACCCTTGAGAAGTCAAAGTGTCTTTGTTGTGATGACAAATCACTGATGACTCTTGCGCATGTTATTTACACACTCACCTGTCTCGCTTGTGTTTCTTCCCACTCTTTTTCTTCTTCTCTCTGCGAGTGGGTGAGGAGCTGCCAAACCTATTGATGGAGAGACATCTTTTTCATGCCATGACTGTAAAATGAGCCTCAGATTGCTGCAAAATTCTGGCTTTTCACTTGTTCAAAGTGTTACATTAAATCACATCTTTGTACAGAGGTGAACAGAGGTGTCATCCTATAGTAGCTCAGCTGACTCCTCTTACCGAGCCTCTTTGTGCTGAGCTGTATTCATGATCGTGCCTTTCTGCTCTTTATTCTTTATTCTTTCTGACCAGCAATCTACTTCCTCTTTCACACTTTCTCCTTCAGTCTCTCCTTTTGCTGACCTTGTTAAAAGAAAATGGAAGACGAGACTATGCTTTGCTAATCACTCACTACAGATTATTCCCCTCTTCACAACGGCAGTATCTGATGGCTTGTTTCAAATATTCACTGGAAAATAATTGAAATTCTGTGTCAGAAAACCACAGTGTAATTACTTTGTCAACGAGGCTGGGGGAAAGAAAAAAAAGAAAAAAAAAAAAGAAAAATCGAACAACTTCATCAGAGGAAGCCGTTTCCACTCACCGACTCCTTCGTCGGCCAGATTTCTTCTTCTTCCTTTTCTTCGGACGTGGGGATGGCGAGCTGCTTGATTTCCTCTTCACTCTGCGGCGTAAAAGAGAGAATGAGAGGGCGATTGAGATGGAGAGCAAGACAGGCAGATATAATTTGCAAGTGATTGTTATAATAATCATTTTCAGAAGGAATAAATTTCTGATTATAGTTATTTGCTGCTGTGTCAATAACAAGACGTGTAAGTGTATACTTTCTCATTTCCTCAGTTCATTCTGCCATCACACACAATATTCATGCAATACATCTCACAATGGAAACAGGAAATTGCCTCGTGGAAATTACACTTAGTCCTATTGGAAAAGTGACACAGGCAGAAAGCGCAATCTAAATGACCGTCTGCATTATGGTTTTCAAACATCAGCAACATCAGCTATGATGGGAGATTGAAGAGCAGTTTGGCCCAATATCAGTTTTATGTTTATGGATATTATCACAGGAAACACCCAGAG
Organism: Trachurus trachurus; assembly: GCF_905171665.1. Lineage (NCBI taxonomy): Eukaryota > Metazoa > Chordata > Actinopteri > Carangiformes > Carangidae > Trachurus > Trachurus trachurus. The sequence continues at coordinate 10,148,657 of NC_139903.1, read as the reverse complement.
GCCATGTGAAGGAGGTAATAGATGGTTTTACTGCATCACTTGAGGGACGAGAGCTGGTCAACAGTGTGTGTGTGTGTGTGTGTGTGTGTGTGTGTGTGTGTGTGTGTGTGTTAACATGTGTTTTACCTGTTGTCACTGTGATAATCGTGGTCATAGTCTCCATCTTCATAACCAGCCAGCGCTGGGTCTTCTTCATACTGGTCAGGCTGATAGTGCAGGTGGTTAACACTGTAAACAAAATGTGTTGAGGATCATTAGATCATGATGTAACCAGGTTTTTATCATCATCATCATCGTCATAATCATGGTCAGTTCTCATTTTAAAGTCAAGTTCAACCTGTATCAATGCAATGTATGACAACACATATGCAATTACAAACATATGTATATTATATATTGGTTAGTGTATATCTGCCTGGGTGGATTTAACAGTTTAGCTCTAACGCTAACATTTCCTAATTAGTACTAAATACAAGGAATAGTTGTGGCTATTTTTGTGTGTTTTTAGTTGAACAAATGAAAAGATTGACCTTGTAATGGTGCTGAAAGCAGGACAGTTAAATTCAGTCATAACCCACGGGGGTAATTTTAACCTCTGTTGTGAGATTGTGCTCTTGAGGAGATTGTAGTGTCTCTGAGATGCTCATTGTGAACTCTTCTAACTGGAGTTTGTCATTCAGAGCAAAGACGAAGCTACGACCTTGTCCTCACTGCAGGTCGGTGGAGGATGCTGGTGGGGGAGGGGAGGGGGGCACTTGAGGCAGACTCTGTCCTGCTTCTGATGTGTGATTCATTTAAGAAGAACTACAGTAAGTCTGACTAGTTTCTTTACTCACACACTAAACTTTTTTGTGTGACTGCAATGTGTCATCCTTTTCGTCCGTCACCGCATCCATGAGAAGATCAGGATTTTTCACACTCTGACAGTTCAGCTTTCGGGAGTCATAAATTGTTTTTCACACATACTGTGTTGTATATACAGGCAACAGTGGCATCCCAACTAATCCTACTTGCCCCACTGTCCGTTCTGCTCTTAGGTGCCCCCCCTCTGATCCACTAAATCCAACCTTGCTGAAAACCCCCATGAAACACAGATTTTATTTTTTACCCCCCTGCTGACCCATCTCTGACCTTGACAGTTTTGTTATAATCTCAGCAGGTCGAGTACTGAGCTTTCTGGTAATTTTCACACAAGTATCCAGTACATATAAGTCTATGTGCAGGTAGGGAGGTTATTTGGATTAAAGTGACAATGGCTGAGGCCGTCCTTGATGACTATCCATGCAGGCTCAATTAGTTATACTAAGATAAAAGAAGCAGGGGTAATGAGATGAAGAGGGCTGAAGTGCAGCACAAAAGCAGGTTAAAGCAAAAGATAGTGCGTCTGAAATTGGGAGATAAAAACCCATGGGGAAACACTATCAGAGCAAAATTTAACATCAGATCGGGATCGAGAGGAGGGGTGATGTTGAAAAAAGACAAAATGAACGGTGTAAAGTGTCTGGAAGGACAAAGTGGGGCGGCCTTGAGCAGGAAACAGGCCTGATGGTTTGTTAGAAGGAGACGAGGAAACAGAGAGTCTTTAATTGGCTCGGCACCAGTGGGCACAGCAGGGATCCCAAGCACCGGCAGAAATAACCTCACTTCCCAATGACAGCCCTTTTTGAGCACATGCACCGAAAGTTATTTGGATGAATACACAAACACACACTCATACACACACACACTGCAAAACTCAGTCTAATAAATACAACTTGCATTTAAAAAACAAAAAACAACTCTGAGGAGGACAGAGGGAAACAACTATCGGCCATGTGGGTGTGTGACAGAAAGTTAAAAACACATTAAGTCAGAAAACTGCCGAACGAATGAATATTGACTAGATGTTATTTTAGATAAAGGATGCACTGCAAGATGATGGAACCAATTTTCTCACTATAAAAAGGAAAATTTGAAACTTGTGAATATTGCTCTAAGGGGAGGGAGACACACACAGCGCTCTGCAGTAGAAAATCTTCTACCCCCCACCTCTCTCTTTTTCAATAACAGCTACTCACTTAATTCTCTTGAAACTCTATCTTTTGGATTTTGCCTCTCAGCGTGCACAAAGGCTCGCCTGCAGATACAACTCAAGGTTATACAAAATACTTTTAAATCCTCTGCACCTAGCTGTTTTGAATAAACGATTATATATTTTTCAGTCATTTAGTTCTTCCAATAAAACGTCCAACTCGATAAAACATTAAATATGGCAGTAAAGGACAGTGACAATATTTATCTATCACATAGGAAAAGGTCTCTATCAACAAGAGCAACATGGGATATGAAGTAGAGTGTGTTAATAATGCAGCATTTACACTGCATTCCTAATGTGTTTCATTAGACTGCTGTTCATTTGTTTTCTACACTGATAAACTGAATGTGTAAAATGTCAGTGATTGCATTCAATACATATTTTAAAATGTATTTTTGACCTTTGCATTTGTAATACTTATTGAATTTATGTTTACAATCTCAGTTTGGCATTTAAAAAACCCCAAAAGGTTCATTTCTGCAGCTGTTTAGCCTTTTTTTGCCTGAGACTTGTGTCCCTGCAGGCCGGGAATGAAGCCGGCTGCCAAAAAGAGCAATTAACAACAATTGAAACTATCTAGTGGTTTCCATGCTTAGTCATTAATGATAAATCAACTAACTCCCCATCCTGTCTCTAATCCCTTAATTGATGCTATGCATCAATATGCCGTTGACATCTGTCCAGCCTGGTCGTGATCAAGACAGCGTCCCCCGTTAGGCAGATGAGTGAGTGTCCCAATACTTAATGGTGCCCTGGTGGGGCAGGAGACTCCCTAATTCAGCCACTGTCCGTGGGACCTGGCAGTGATGGACTACAGCCAAGGCCGTCCTCGGGGCTGCGGCGCAAAGTAGTGCAGCTCATTCGTATCCCCCCCCCAGACAGCCACTCTGCCATGGAAGGCTGGGATGTATTTCTATTGCTGTAGAGAGTCATGGTTTGTTATTCTGGGAGGAGGAATGTGGAGGTGGGATTGATTACTCCTCAGGATGAGGGTGGGGCGAATCTATTGGCTGCTTTATGCTGGTCATGTTACAATAAGATGAAGGCTTGACTGGGCTGGGTTTGAGCTGAGCTGATCAATTCTATGATCTGTATGCGCCTAGATTAGATTAGCTGTATTAGGCATTACACATTACACTAACCCTTCTATTGAAATGAGATATACGTATTTCTGTTTCATAATGAAGAAACTTAGTCTCAGGCTTTTCATTAGATATTGAACAACCATGTGAATGCCTGGCATCAGATTCCCCATTGATTCTACTCTGATGGGTGAGCCTTGGTGTGTACTGTAATCCTGAACAGCTCTGGGAGGCTTTCACACACTGCATTCCTCCTCTCGCTTCATGTTCCCATCCATTCTGCAGGAAATCAATGAGGGACATTTGGTAAACAGAATTATGAGCTAGCACATCCATGCTCACTGCTGGCTGTTTATTGCTGGTGTGTAAGAGTATTAAGCTCCAGCTGAGGGGCCTAGTCTGTCAATAGTACCAGTCCCTGTGGACAAGATGGCATCTGAATGAAATCTCCCAGCTGAGCAAACTCAAACACACTGAAGGCAACAGTACATGTCAGACTGGGATGAAGCCTCCGTTCCTTCCTTGATGTACAGTACATCTTTTTTTTTTAGCATAGCATAGCAAGAAATACAACAGAGAGAGGGCCAAGTTATTAAAGGGATAGTTCAACATTTTGGCAAATTGGCCCATTGCCATAATCCCTATAATCATAGCAGTAGGTTCGCATCAGCGGTTTTGCATGAATTTACCTTGAAAACAACTCCGTCTCGTAACATTCCATTATTATCTCATAGCGTGGTGAATGTGCAGGTCACAACTTGTCCACCAGAGCGTTTTGGAGTTGTTGGATTGTGTATTTGATGAGTTTGATGAGGGAAACCAATAAATCCCATTAGCCTCCGTAGCGTAGCTCTGAGCAGCTCGCAGCTCTGCTCCGCCGTTTGCACCGACAATTAAAGGTAATGAACCTACTCCTAAATTTATAGGGATTATGGGCCAATTTGGGCCAATTTGCCAAAATGTTGAACTATCCCTTTAATATTAAATCAGTATGTCCGTGCTCAGTGCCGTCTGTTAATTACAGTGACTGCAGGCCTCATAAAGCCACATTAACTGACATGAGGATCCCCTGGTGTTAATGTGAGGGAGCCCAGTGAGGAGTCAAGGTCCACTGGGTCTTTTTCTACAGTTCCAACCAGTGAGACAAAGGACATCCTTTATATAATCATGCTGGACATTTTATAAGTTCACTTGAAAAAGTCACAATGTTGAGCTGTGGGACACACTGTGGATTTCACAGGGTGTGAGATTCAGTGTGTGTGTGTGTGTGTGTGTGTGTGTGTGTGTTTGGCCTGTCTGAGAAGGGACTCTGTGGAGAAGTGGAGGGATAACAAGCCTGCAAATTACAACCTTCTTCAATTTTCCACATCAAGGCCTTTCTGCTGAGGGAAAAGTTGCAGAATTTGAGGCAAGTTGTGAAAATCCTAAATTGACCTGACTCAGAAGTGTCCTTCACTGTGAACTCATGTAAAAAAAAAAAAAAAAAAAAAAAAAAATCTAAACAAACAGAACTTGCTCTGTCTTTATGCAAGTCTGGGCCATGATTGTTTATTATATTCATCCTCCTACAGTACATGTACACATAACCTTCCTCCTTCCTCTGCAGCTCGGTTCAGACTGGTCTGGCTTAATGTCAGACACCAGCTGAGAGGTGGAGGTGCAGAGGAGGGAGAATCATTAGTCCTGTCTGTGAGACATTAAGCATCAACGTCATTACCAGTCATTAGTTCACAGACAGCGGGTCACGTTGCCGCCACCATACGGCCTCGCTCAATCATTCACACATAGAGTATGAAGGACTGACTCTGAAGTGCCACCACACCCACATCCTGCTGTTGCAATCTCTCATGTTTTTCAGAACTGATGCACTGGCCTGTGTGTGTGTGTGTGTGTGTGTGTGTGTGCATCTTTCGGGGATCAACTATACATGTATCCATTCATTGTGATTACTTTGATTCCATCTGTGCTTCCCTCTGATGATGCGTTCTCCCTCCCACCTCGTACTCAAAGCTGCACTGTGGCTTAATGCTACACAAATTGACAATTATCACGCCAATCTTCACCTCATTGGCCTCCAGCAGAGTTTGAAATAAACTTTAAAATGCTGCTGCTTGTTCTAAAAGCACTGGGGTTTAACAGTTCCCTGTGTATTCAGAAAGAGGCCTTACTAGCAGAAAGCCAAGGATTCAAATGAAAATGTATTTCACCTTTGCAATTACTGTACGATCCATATTCTTTGTAATTGAGTTTACTAGGACACTATTGGACATTATATTCCCTAAGAATCAGTTTCTGTTTGCATTTGTTATTCATTGATCTCTAGTTTTAGTTCTTGTAAGCATTTTGCAATTAATAGATCCAATACAAACTCTTTGGGTTCCTACATAAATAAGATGAGAATAATGTGGCAAATAACCAGAGGGAGGCAGGGTGAATAACCCTACATGCACATTGGGGGTATAAAAATAATATAAATACATTATTTGGATTTGCACAGATAACATGCTCTGGACAGATATGAAATTCATCTCCTTTTTTTCCCTTAATAACCAGTCTTTTCCATTAGTTGTGCAGTGGATGAAGCGTGAGGGATGTTTCAGCTGTGTTATTTTCTACCTCGAGATCCCATTAAACTCTGGCTCCTTGACGGCAGACTGGAAACTGACAAGCTGGAGTCAGGGACCTTCTCTGCACTGCACTGACACTTCAAACACACTCTGCTTTCATCTGGTCCTCCTCCAATAATTTCTGACTTTTTCCACCGAGCTGCTGCTGCTGCTGTTTCCACCTTCACTTTTCACACTCACACAGGCTTTAATTAGACTCCCTTCTGACTTAGGAGGGACTGAGACAAACTATGTTTAATTTTTTGACTGATCCAGATACATGGTTATGATTTTGGCAGTAGCTGTATATATAGATATACAGAGAACATGTGAGTAGGAAGATACAGTAGGAAGAACATTTCCCATCACTTTGCAGACAAATAACTCAACAAAAAATATAATACAGTATAATTAGGGTTGCAAAATTCCGGGAATTTTCAAAGTTGGAAACTTTCCATGGGAGTTAACGGGAATATATGGGAATTAACAGGAATTAACGGGAATATATGGGAATAAATCCGAAATTTACAAAATTGAAGGTTGGGAACTTAAATACTGTATAGTTGGGGAAAATTTTATTTTACTTTTTGATTGTTGTTGTTCAGTGAAAGAATTGATTGTTCATACAAGAATTAAAACTTGATAGTTCTACTCACAAATAAATCTGTTGAAATGTCATGTTTTTTAATTGTTAACCCAATTATTTGGCATGGATGTCTGCTTATGACAAAACAAAATATTTACATTTATGTTTGGACATGATACAGTTTGTTTAAATTACCCCCAATTTCCAGTTAATTCCCATAAATTCCCGATAATTCCCATGGAAAGTTTCCAATTTGGAATATTTCCCAAATTCCCCATCTTACTGTAACTTCCCATGGAAAGTTTCTGGAAATTTACCGGAAATTTACTGGAAAATACTACTCTGAGAACTGAATGTATCTGCAGTGCAATATTGCTACTTTTACTTCATAAAACATTTGAGTATTTCCTCCACCACTGCACTAGTACAGATACAAATATATTACTACACATAATCAGATAATTCCTAATGCACACATGACATTAAACCTGATATGTGGAGACTTACACTGGTTGTGTGTGTGAGCCTTCTCTGGTGATCACGCCCTCTTTGTCCATCAGCATTTGTCTGAATGTGCTCACTTTCTGTCGGATCTCTTCTTCTGTGTACCTGAGGACATGAAGGACATGAAGGACACAACGGTTAGTGAAGGAACACAGACAGACACTCACCGACAGCGATCATCTGCAGCTTCAGTGGAGCCCTGACAAGGGCGAAGTGAATTTTTCTCAGCGTTAACCAGAGACGGTGTGACGACCTGTGAAGCTCCTGCAAATTAAAGCAGCGGTTTTTAATGACGGGCCTGAATGCAGCGGGAGGCACCGGCCGAGCTAATTGTCATCCGTCATAACTGCCAGTCGCTCATGTACAGTAGGAGCCGTGTCATTCTCTGCTCTCACACAGAGTCTGAGCAAAATGTCAAAGACTGTCTCCTGACCGTGTCCCGACCAAACATTACACTCAGCCGAATGATGTATGCATGATGTTCTGATGACTCACTGTCAGCCTCTCCTGACCCGGGCTGGTTACTTGTTCGGGCTTGGACTGCATGTCATGTTTTATTCTGCAGGCAAGTGCTGTATAACTGGCTGAGCTGAGAGGACCTGGGGGGCAGAGTGAGGAGCTTTCAGCGAGCTGACACAGACAGAATACTGCCGACCGCCGCAGTGGCACACGAGAAATTACTGTCGGTGTCACATTATAGATTCATATCCATATTTTCAAACGGAAGAAAATTGTTTTTCTTCTTTTTTTTCTCTTGGGTTTATTGTGGATGCAGCAGGAGCATCACAATGAGCAATTATACTTTAATAAATGATGATTATACTCAGTGAAAAGCATGGTAAATGAATCTTTAAATTGTTTGGGCTACATCTTCCCTGTTTGTGAGCAACACAACCACCTCTGACCATACGTCTGCCACTGGAAACACACTGACAGCTCTGCAGGGACAGAGCTATAATTCAAGCAGCCGGTCTGAACACGCACAGCAGAGGGAGTGAAGTTGGTTCTGCCCTTTTCTATACAACAAATACTCAGAGGATCGCTGCAACTTTGTGACAGTACACGGCCCCTTTCAGTGCACCGTCCTCCAAGCTGAGCCTGGCGGAGGCTATTCATACCATTTTACACTATCACCACATTCTGCTCTGGCCCTGGTAATGAGCTGTAATGAGCTAGAGAGACACGGGAACATGAAGGGAGAGGGGAGGACTGAGGAGGGAGGGGAAAAGGCAGAGAATTAATAAAGCTGTGAGTGTGTGGCCAAGAGCCAGACATAACAGAGTTAGACTGACTGGAGGCCTCCGCCATTAATAATATACTGTGGTATTCATATCAAGTCCAACAAAAAGAGTTGTAGCTTCATATTTAGAGAATAGAAAGAGTGGTATCAATCTTTAAAGACAGTTAAGAAATACATTTTCCATACACTGAATATTATAAAGGCTTTAAAGCAGTGATATATGTAACCATCTATCTCCACTACACATTAGCCAATGTTTAACATATGTGTAAGGACAGCTGCATATAATTACTGAACATTTCACTCCCTTGTGAGGACATTAAATCAACAGCCTCCTCTGGGCGTGTTGTCTTATCAACACGTTCAGCAGTAGAGGACGTGACACACGGAGGCAATTTATCCACCTGATGCAATTTACTATTAAAATTAGTCCTCAGTCAAATCTGAACACACATATATTATACACATCCATCTTAAGATCTGGTGTGACTTCCTGAGGACATTATTGATAGGATTATCTCTGTCGCCAGTATGTTTCCATCATCTGCACCTGAATAAACACCTGTTTTGACCCAGTCTTGACCCACAAGTGCACAAATAACTTTTAGAAGTGCAATTACAGCTCCTATTAAGTAAGAATAAACATATCTGACTGTTATAGTGGAGCTGCTCGTTGCTCAGTGCTAAAACCTAGATTTAGACTACATGACTACAGATTCTTTCTCCTGCAGCTCATTGCAGGACCGGTTCCATAAACTGGATTGTAAATGAACCAGTGGCTCATTTCAGCGTGGAAATTGCATTAGTCTGAGGAGTGTTTACTTTTCTCAGATTAAATATAGCAGCCCCGTACTATATGTATCTTGACTTGAGCTGGGTGCTATGAGCGCATTGACGGTGCAAAAAATGAGATTAGGAGAAGCGTGATGGAGGGCTGTAATAGCTGGAAGATGGCCCAACAGAGACGGAGCCAGCCGGTGTGACAGCACCACCAGGTCCCGCTGTATGGCAATCTCTCAGCCCAGCGGCTGTCAGCTCTGCACAATGGAGGCCACAAACACACACTTTATATCCGGGGCTTTTCCGTGCACGGCGGAGGAGCCATCACCATACGTTAGCTGCTTCCTATGGCTGCTTTCTGACAACTCTGCGGCAGTCCCTGCATGCGTTCAGCTGTCTGTTGTGGATCAAAGGAGGCTGTACAATAGATAAAAGGAGTGAGGAGGCTCAGAGAGGATACCGGCTGTGAAAACGAATGCGTTCTGGCCAAACATGCTCCATGACTGTTGGGCTTTTTCCTTCACATTGTGCTGATGACAGTAAGAATGTTAGCCCCAGCAGCTTCCTCTGTTGACACTGCAGTCAAAGCAAGAAAAAAGGAAGGGGGTCACAACTTGTGGGGCTCAGGGGTCTGTTGACTCGTGGCCTTCAGAATCTGCTCCTCCTCTTCCCTGTGAACCGATCGACTCTGAAGCACAGCACAGCGTCACAGCATGAAGCAGCGCAAAGTTTGTTTCTTTTTGATCGGTTGAACTTCCAAAACAAAGTCAGAGATGCTGCTGCAAATATAGAGGCCCCCCACCCCCTCAGAGCACCTGCAGGAACCTGGCGAATGGTTGGAAGGATCACCCACGGAGATTAACATGTAGGGACAAAAAGAAGCCCGTGTTGATGTGAGACTGAAAGCTTTTTTTTTTTTTCCCATGATGGCTGAACTTTTGAGTTGCACTTAAAATAAGTGAGGAAAGAAAAATCCATAATGAGCTCCGAATCAATCTGTGTAAATGGCCACATATTGGACATTTGTCAGAAGCTATTAGCAGAAGTAGGCTAAAAAAACAACACATCTCTCTTCTGCACATTTTAATTAGCACTTCTTGCAGCTGTAAAGGTAGCGGCTCTCTGCCTAACGCGCCATCTGTTCTGCCCTGACACCACGCAGAGGAGGGAATGACTGGAGTGGCTGCTCTCAGGAATAGCCTGGGTAACACCGAATTCAAATTACGATGAATGTTAAACTGTGCAGTGCACTTGTATATTTTCATTTGCATGTGTGTGTGTGTGTGTGTGTGTGTGTGTGTGTGTGTGTGTGTGTGTCAGGGGGGGAAATCAGAGGTCCAGCACTGGCCAAGTGGAGCCAAATGAAAGTCATTTAGCCCTGCCCCATTGCTTACAGCATGCAAAGTCCCAGTGATTTGGACAGAGAGAGACAGGGCACATCGATCAGAGCGAGGGGGGGTTCCCCACCACCCAGGCATGAAAAATCACCATGATTAAAGAAGTTGATTGGAGTAATTAGACAGCTCCGAGCACCCACAGATTTCGCCCATTAACTCGTGATGCTGGAAAATGAATATCTGCGGCCCAGAGACCACCCATGCACTGATAGTCATTGATTTTGGTGAGGACATGTCTATGTGCAGGGGATCGTTCGTGTGTGTTTGTGTGTGTTTGTGCTCCTCCCGTCTGCCAGTGATGTCGTTGCATTTGGTACCCGAAGAGCCTTTTTCCACAAGTTGTCCCCAGGCGCTGCTGTACACCTATGAAACTCTGCAGCCATCAATCCTGCTGCAGAGAGCACAGAGAGGCAAAGTGACGCCAATGTAGTTAGTAAGATTGAATGGTGCTGGGAACACGGGAAGGCAAGCCCGAACACCCCCACATTTCTATTTCAGGGGCAGAATTAAAAAGACTTACCGAGTGCCACAGTGACGCTGCCACTGTGGTTTAGCTCTCATGTGGAGAGGATTTTCAATTGATGCTCACTGGATTCAGATTTTCTGGTTAGATAACGTACAGACCAGGCAAAGAGAAGCAAAGAAAGAGTCCACCTCTCTCTCGCTACATAAAGCTGCCCTCTTCACCTCCTTCACAGTGCAAGCAGATCAGTGTGTGTTCACGACACCACAATCCACCGCATGCCTTCTGATTGCTCATCTTCGCACAGACCCCTCTGTACTGTAGGCTTGGGAGCCCCACAGTGTAAAATGGGTCATTGTTCCTGAGATGCTTTCTCCTCCAATTTTCAGTCTTATAGGTCACAGGCTTATCGTCTTATGACGCAGGCTTTGGCTTGCAGAAAAAGCTCCATCAGTGCAGAGATCGTTATGTGGCTGTGGTCTTAGAGGCTCCGGGAGCAGCTCTCTTAATAAGATCCTATGGCTACTCATATCTCTTGTGTCACTGCAGATGTCACTAAAGCAATACAGTGGCACTATAGTGGCCACAGTGCAGCATCACAGCTCCCAGGCCATGAATGAATTTAAACTGTGGCTCCTCTTTTCCCCCCTGTGTAAATGTATAAATTCATTGAGACGTCACTGTGTCTTTTTATACTTGTGCCAGGTTACACCTCTCCACTCAGCTATAGATATTTAGTCTTTAATGCAAACTTGAGCATCTAATTTTTATGCTCTGCGAAGCGGGAACAACAATATTTTCTCTCTTCCTGTTTATTTACACTGCTCATACACACCATTTTATGTATGCATGAGACAGGCACACACTCTGTTTAATGAGTGCATGCATTGTGGAGATGCATATTCGGTGTGTGTGTGTTTAAAGGTAGCCTACCGATTGGTGTGTGTGAGAGAGTGAGCGAGGAGGCCCTGTGTAGAGAGCTCATTAAAGAGCGGGAAAAAGGCTCCGACGCCACAGGAGTTTGAATCATGCACAATCATTATGGCTCAATTAGCATGGAAAAGTGTCCATGAAATAGAGTCTGCACCCTTGTATATGCGGAAAAGGCAGAGTAGACCTTGAGCCTAATATAAGTCAGTGAGTTATGTTATCGTTGGGTAGCCAGATTTGTTTAAAGGGATAGTTCAACATTTTGGCAAATTGGGCCATTACCATAATCCCTATAGTTTTAGGAGTAGGTTTGTTACCTTTAATTGTCGGTGCAAGCTATTTTTAGAACGGCGGAGCAGAGCCGCGAGCTGCTCAGAGCTACGCTATGGAGGCTCATAGGATTTCTTGGTTTCCCTCATCAAACTCATTAAATACACAATCCAACAACTTCAAAATGCTCTCGTGGACAAGTTGTGACCTGCACATTCACCACACTATGAGATAATAACGGAACGTTACGAGACAGAGTTGTTTTAGAGGCAAATTCATGCAAAACCGCTGATGCGCGTTCCTGTCGAGGGCAAGCAGTCTCTGCATTTGCCTCAAAAACAACTCCGTCTCACAACGTTCTGTTATTATCTCATAGTGTGGTGAATGTGCAGGTCACAACTTGTCCACGAGAGCGCTTTGGAGCTGTTGGATTGTGTATTTGATGAGTTTGATGAGGGAAACCAAGAAATCCCATTAGCCTCTGTAGCGTAGCTCTGAGCAGCTCGCAGCTCTGCTCCACTGTTCTATAAACATCTTGCACCGACAATTAAATGTAACGAACCTACTCCTAAAACTATAAGGATTATGGCAATGGGCCAATTTGCCAAAATGTTGAACTATCCCTTTAGCAGTACAGTACACATTTAGCTTTTTTTTTTCTCCATCTCCTTAACGAGCTGTGCCCACAGCTCATGCCTCACGCTCCTCCAGACAGATGTCATGTATAAATGACCTCATGTTTGTGACCTCCAGCCCGGCTAATATACACAAAAAGCCAGTGTTCCCTGCAGCGGTGGAGCATTTAATGTGCCAGTGAACAGGAGATGCTGCCTGGTCTTGGATAGCTAAATGAACAGACTCCTTTAATGGCTGAGCTTGTCTAATTGGCTCCCAGAGTGAGGCCATCACTCATGACGGGCTATTTATCCTGGTCTTATCTCTGGAAAGAGAGCAGGGCAGGATTGGGGGGGGGGGGGGGGGGGGGTCGTTGTGTGTCAAAGAAAGGAGGGGGGTGTCCGCCCTGCTGGCAGGACTACAGAGAGAGGCAGACGGCCAACTCGCCCCCCAGCCTAATCCTCCACGAGGCCTCAGTCAGGACGGGGGCTCATGGGTGACGTAGCGGCTGTGCCCTCTGTCTCAAATCCACAATAAATGAAAACAGACTCCTGCCACCAACTTAATTGTGTCTAATGCCTGGCATTGCTCTCCCTCTCTACCCTTGCGTTTCATCCCCCCACTCTATCCCTTAATCCCGCACACATGCACACACACACTCTCATTTAAAGAGGCACATTAGAAATTGGAGAGGCAGGGTGAGCTGTGCTGAGCCAAGCTGGCAAATGAGATTCTCCTTTTATTATAGCTTAACAAGATGAGTTGAGTCTGTCCAGAGTTTTAACACTCAGCTGAGTGGTTGCCGTCCTTCAAGTGCGACCGTCTGCCAGGCGAGCCGGTGCAGTCTGAGGAGTGTGTGGAGTTGCTCACTCTGGGCCTCTGGTCTGCTTGTATCCTGTCATCATTAGCCAAGCTGCTGCTGCCTGCTACTACGCTGCTCCACTAGACTCCATGGCTCTTTTACATCGCTGTCAAACCAGGGGCAACTAGGTCCACTTCAGCCCAGCAGATGAGTGGACACTGACAGATGGCAACTGTGAACATCCCCTCTCCACGCGGACGCACCCACCCAACCCCCCCCTCCTTTTCAGCTGCTCCAGTTTGCCATAGCCTCAACCATTACCCTGCAGTCTTAATGAGCCCCAACTGCCTGACAAGCCCAGTCATGCTCAGGGAAGGAGGGTTAGAGTAAATGAGTGGGCAGACAATGAAAGGTTCATCCATCCATCTCCATCTTCTCAACCCCCCTTCCTTAAACCTCTCCAAACTACAACGGAGCGATCAGCAGCAAGAGGTGCATGTAGTTTTCTCAATTACTGCTTCTGAAGTGAACACAGGGAAAACAGGGCTAACCTTTCAAAATATAAACAACGCAGATCCCTCATCCTGACATTCAAGTTGGTGCCCATCACCACCTAAGGCTCATATCCTGCCTTTAAAAAAAACCCTCATTAATTAGCTTGCCCTTTTTTCAATTAAGGCTCCCTAATCTATCAAGGATTAACTGGCCTTCTGTTATGACAAATGTGATGTGGATAAAATGTCACCAGGTATCAGTGGGGGAAGTGAGTTTCCACTGTATCAACACAAGATCCCAGAGCTTGTCATTAATTACAGTCTCAGTAAGCCTGAAGGTTGCCTGCAAGCTGTAGTTATTCAAGCAGCACTGGGTATGTACGTGTGTGTTTGTGTGTTTTCGGCCGGGGAGAAAAACCTCAGATTGTGGATTAGGAGCGACCGCAGTCACTATAATTTCCATGGACGCGCTTTAACGCAAACCGAGCTCTCATAACTTTGCGCTGGAGGACAGATATCATGCTAATGAAACAGACGACGCCGGGGTCGGCCTGCATTCTTATCACAGTGCCTCTATGGCAACCTCACTAATAACTATTACTGGAGGACAAGGCCATTATTCAGAGTTCAAGTGTTGGCTGCAAACACGCAGAAACTTCAGGGATGAGTAATGCTGCATCTGAGACATAACCGAGAGACTGTGAAGCCCAATGGCTGCAGTCGGATGACGGGTGAAGCTTCATGGATCCTTATAATGAAAGAATGGTTCAAGGGATTACCAGGATTTGTTGTTCCCACCTACTGAATCATCATTATTTTCATGGTTTTACCAAGCTGCACTCAACCACTTGAATTCAATAACTCCCTTTTTTTTTACTATTAGATATTTCTGTTTTTAATTTCAAAGGTTGATTTCCCATTGCTCCGTGCTCTGGTACAGTAATTCCTGCCATAACTAACTCCCACTATTGGTTTGGGTGCAGTGTAGAGATCCCTGACGCACATACAGCTCTTCTCTCTGGCTGACACTGAAAACCTTCATCACCTCGCTGCTTCTCCGCAGACGCCCGTTGCCACCAGTCCAGTGAGAAGGACATGATGTTTTACTGGGTCGCTAATTGTGAACACTGTCAATTATATTATATGGAGCAGGTGGCCGAGGAGGATGTGAGCAGGTCTCTGCTGACTGCCTGGAGAGTCCCTCGCTTTGTACGAATTAGTTTCCTGTGCTGGGAAACAGACAGTTATCATAGCACCAGAGCAGCCTCCCACATAAAGACATTTAGTTGAATGCATGGCAAACCTATCAGAGCATCCCAGCATGCACTGCTATAAAACAGGAATAAAAAAAAAGTCTATTGGTGAGATCACAGACACTAAATTATATTATATTTCCATAACATGGTGCTAAAAATAGCCATGTCACCAACACACAACCTCTCTGCACCATTTAGCAACAAAACACAATGTCTTGTGTTTACTCTCCTCCTCTGCGGGGGTTTGTTTTTTCTTCTTCCCTGTGCCGCGATGAAAATGACTTTTGGCAGGTAACAGATTTTAAAATGTAATGTTTTGGTGCAGCTTGTGAACTCGGCAGCCCTACAGGTACATACCTGTCAATGTCAAGCTCTCTAAAGCACATACAATGTTTTCATCGGCGTGCGCTCCAGCCGGCAAGTGGATCGTAAAGAAAAGATAAACAACAACTGTTTCAGTGGAAACAGTTTATGTCACTTGACATTAAATACCCACTACAACTAGAGAGCTCAGTTTCATGTTGAAACAACATTTATTCAGTGCAGCTTAAATGTGTGTTTGGTCAATACAAAGTTGGCATCATGAAAAAAACAAAACAATTCTGAAGTCTTTTCCCTAAAACTCTAGTGATTGTGGTAAATTGCACGGCACGCTGCATACTGTATAAGTAGGGGTTGCTCTTAAAGGCCTCTGTGGCTAAATTACCTTCACAAAAGTGTCACCTGAGATTAAAATGTCAAAAACAAGAGATTCAGCACTGTTGTATTATAGGAATCATAACAGTTGCAGAATATCAATAGAGATGTAGACGACATGTCAACAGAGCAGCACGGTTCTACGAGAGAATTACTGTGAAATGGTTTGACGTGAAGTCAGATTACTTCATATCTAAACAACAGCGTCATTCAGATTAAGGCTTTATCATCTAGGAAGTCAAACAGTTTTTCCATCTAGTATCTTTTAGTATTTGTGCACGAGCCATGTGACTGACCTGGATCATTCAGGAGTTTTATTTGCGGCTTCTAAACAGGAAACATTTCAGCCATAATTTTCAGTCGTCAGTCTCACGAACCTCTGACAGAGCATCAATCCAGCTGTCTACACAGGCCGTGTAACAGCTGATGTTTCACCCACACTATGCAGCTGTTAATGGTGTCAGGTGTATTTTTATGAGTGAGGTCTATTTCCTTCTGAATTCTGAACGTAGCTACAGTGACTGCATTTAAAGTTAACTTTTTCTCCGTTGCCTGTGGCAGCCGAAAGTGGGAAAAAATGAGAGCAAATGAGAGAACAGAGAGTCAGAATGATAGGTTGAGGGCTGAACAGTTTTACAATGAGCTGAAACTCACGGAGCTCAGTGAAGCTGCAGAGTCTCTGTGGGTTCATCATGATCACCGTCTTTTACATTATCAGTTAAATGTTATTGTAGCAATACTAATATCAACAGCTTTAGGGGTTATTGTTATCGGTTGCGTATCCTTTCCACTTACCCCTGCTCCTCCATCATCTCCTGGAGCTCCATACATTTCAGCTCTACCCTCCTCTTCCTCTCGTGGTCCAGGATCTCTCTGTGTGGCTTCTTCACCAGGATTGGCTCTGCTTTGGGTTCCTCATCCTCCTCTTCCTCCTCCTCCTCCTCCTCGCCCACACCTGGCTGTCCGTCCTCAGCTTTAGCCTGTAGGACTGCGGTCGGCGTGGGCGCTCCCGATCCTGTGGCTGCTCCTGCTCCTGCTCCGGGGACCACTGGCTGGGCCATCCCATTAGCACCATCTTTAGGAGATGGCACCCTCGCTGCATCGTACATGATTACTGAGCTCTGTGGAGACACGAAGGATGGAGAGAAAACAGATCAGGTAAAGGAGGAGAAGACAAATTGTCAGAGCAACATTAGGTATTGCAGCGGATTTAGAAATCTTAGTTTCATTTCAGATAAATGATTTAATGTCCAATCTTCCCAAGAACCCCCATTTGGGAGGATTTTCATTGTTGCTGATTTATTACTGCACTGCATGGTGGTGAGAGTGAGTAATTCTTATACACATGGTGCATATTTAATAACACAGAATGTGAGTGAAGAATATTCGTCATTTTGCAGCATACAGCTCCGAGACGGAAACATTATTGTCCCCACAAGCCTGTTTGGCAGTTACGAAGCAGACAATTGATTGCAAATCACTTCTCACGTACACACACACCCAAAACTTGTACGACAGCGACGAAACAATAAGCTACAAACGCTTTTGTTGAAAGGTGAGCTGTTTGTGGTTTGATGGAAACACATGCGGACAGGATGCAGCGTTTCTGCCTGAACTGAGTAGCGCACTTTGGAAATAGTCACACACATCAGCATACCGTTCTCTTACACATACACACACACACACACACACACACTGGATCTTGAGTACATGTAGACATGCATTGTCAGCGACAGCACTGACAGCAACTTCTGCTCCATGAGTCAACAACCCATAGTGCCTTGAGGCGGGATGGTGGGAAGAGGAGGAGGGGAGATGAATTCCTCTTAAAAACTCTGTGATCTCCTGGACCCGACTGAAGCTGTACAACAAGGACATGGACCACACACACACACTGTACTTTAGGCAGGAGAGGAGTAGCAGTCTTAAAGGAATAGTTCACCAAAAAATGAAATTCAGTCATTATTGACTCACCCTCATGCTGATGAAAACTGAGCAGTTTTTTACTCCTCAAAGTGCATCTGGAGACCCGGGAGGCCGGTTCGTAGTCCAACGAAATCCTCAGTCAATAGGTCCCGAGACAAATAGTCCATAGTCCAACTATACAAAAACCTTGTAATATTCCTCCTTACTGCTCGGTTGGTGCAATCCAAGTGTCCTGAAGGGATATAGTCCAGAGTTTACTCAAAACAACGTAATTTTTACAGCCTAAACAGTCCTGTATTGCGCTAGCGTGCCCCAGGCAAATTCAATAAAGGACTGTTTAGGCTGTAAAAAATTCCTAAATGACGTTGTTTCAAGTAAACTCTGGACTATATCCCTTCAGGACACTTGGATTGCAGTGGACGAGCAGTGTGGAGGAATATTACAAGGTGTTTGTGTAGTTTTATGGACGTTTTTGTGTCGGGCGCTATTATTCTAATATAAAGTTGTCGTTGGACTACGAACCGGCCTCCCGGGTCTCCAGATGCACTTTGAGGAATAAAAAAACTACTCCGGAGTATTCATCAGCATGACGGTGAGTCAATAATGACTGAATTTCATTTTTTGGTGCAAGCAGACAAGGGACTGTGAGTAGCAACGACACGTGTGACTCTGAGGAACATGTAAAGTATCGATTCATCCTTGATATAACCTGATTGATTTCATCGTATCGACCGTGAATGCACTCTTTATGCTTGACTTTTGCAACCTTTCTGTTTCTGGCTCGTTTACTCGTGAAATGATGAGCTTGTCATTTTGGTGAATAAAAAGTCGTCTGGTACAAGTGCTGCATGGACTGCGCTCTGATTAAGATGGATCGTCCTGTTAGGGCCGGCGTAGAACAAGAGCGGGAAGAGCGGGAAAGGCCTTCACGTGGCCACGAGCCCTGGCCGCCTCAGCGCCTCGCCTCCTCTCTTCGTGCGACTAATGGTTTCATTTTTCAGAGACGAGCCAAAGAAGCCCAGCTGAGGCACTTCATCACTGTCAGGCGCCGAGACAGAATGATACCGAGGCTGAGATGGACGAAGCTTCACCACTACATTAGCATCTTCTATCGACTCACCCCCCCCCCCCCAATCCCATCCCATCCCATTGTGAGAGCATGCAGGCTGCAGGCAGGCGGCTCCCTCCGTTTGAGCTGATTCTGAAAGTCTTTGACTGGTTAATAGGGATGTGCTTGTTTTTGAAGTGCTGCGAGCTGGTAAACGAGCCGTGGATCTGTGTGCGGTGACACGGCTCTCGGCTGACAGAACAGGTGGCAGGACAGCAGGAGGTATTATCTCTGAATCTATTATACAGTAAATCAGCACTTGATATTCCATGACAGCGATCTCTCATCTGCGCACATCTTCTGCAGACATTTCTTGGGAGAAAAAGCTCTCATCTATCAAAAGGGACTTTAAAAAGAAATCCAGTAAGACAGGCGCAATCTCTGTACGAGCTCAGAAGAAGAAGTCTCTTTCTTTTTCTTTTTTTTTCATATTTTACCTTATTGTTATGACAAAACCCAACAGCGCCGTGAGTCTTCAACTTCACCGGTAAAAAGACAGAAACTGAACAAACAAAAAGTCCAATAGAACAAAACAAACGCGCTCAACGTAAATCCAATTACCTCACATACATTTCAGAGGTTTGACAAAAGCATGTATCTCATTCCTGCATAAGACTAAACTCTGCACCATTCGCTTTTTATATAAAACCAAAATAAAGAAGCTGTTAATGAGAAATTCAGTTTTAAAAGTTCACTCCAACAGTGATACAGTTTTGGAAAGAATCTAAGTATTTAGATGGGACCCTAACCCCCAAATTGTTCATACAATCATGTCTTCATTGGCCATATACTGCTTATCCTCACACAGTCATGTTCAATCCCAGCTGACATTGGACAAGGGCGAGGTGCAGCCTGGACAGGTCGCCACAACTTATAGACTGACACCAGAAAACACTGACAGGCAATTTAGAGTCAACAAATAACCTGAGGTACATGCACATGTCCTGTGGGAGCACCAGGGGGAACAAACACGAAGAGGACATGCTAACACGCTGAAAGGCTCCAAGCAGCAGTCAGACCCATGCAGAACACTCTGCACCGGAGCAAACCACCACCACCACCGCGCTCCAGTTTGTTTCAATTCATTTTAATTAGAGCAGGTGCTCAGAGGCCGTGAAGCCTTGAACAGGTCTGTTCAGGTCTAGAGGGGGGGAACACCACAGTTAATCCCAATTTGTGCTGGACATCGTGTTTTGGCCGGTGGGTTGCCCAACAACAATGTTATCCATATGCAACGAGAAGCTGTTTGATATCCAGCTGTAACTAGATGAAAATGAAGATGGAGATATCATGGCAGAAATCTCCAGAAAGAGGAACCTCCCATCACAAATGAGATTCTCCGCCACGCCAGATGTGTGGAGTCAGAAGCTGCGGGCCATGTCGCTGGTCTGTGTTAAACGACTGCGATGCGATATCCAGCCATCTCATTAGACTAATGCATCATTCCACAGTCATCCCACTCTGTTCCCATGAGGGGGGCGGGGCGAGCACAAATCTGTTCTCTTTCTAGTTAAAACAACTAAATCATTGACATGTGTAATAAAAAAGAAAAGACTCAGAGCATAAAGGGAGAGTTGTAAGCGAGCCGATAAGGAAACAGAGCACACAGTTAATTTGTGCGAGTCCTCTACAGGGACTGAAGGTTATCTGCAGCTACTGTATTAATGGTGGCATCGGCCTCGTCTGCTATTATTGTGAGGGCGTGTAAGACTGTCACATCCCGACAAACACTGTGTAATTAGTCATTATGCTAAGTGAAGTTGTTTAGTCACATTCGCGGGGTGTCACCATCAGTTATTTCAAATCACAGAGATATAATGCGTCTTGACCGATTCAATATTCCAGTCTGGGGCAATGACTCTGATTGTGGATGGAAATTAAACAGCCGTTAGCTCACACCCTCCCTCCACTGCGAGAGAGAGAGGATTGCTTCTATTGTCTGCTCTTCACCTCTGCCCGTGGTTTCCTGTGCTTGTCTGCTTGATTGGACGCCGCCACGGCCCGAGCGTCTGCTGTGTTGGCTCCGCAGCTCGTCTTCTTCTGCTGCTATCACAACTTTTAGACGACAAAACGAGCCTCCGATGCCAAGAAACAGTCAGTCATAGTGGACGCGCAACATTGTCATCTGCTCGAGGATTCCTGTAATTTCCATCAAAGGCTGATCTCTCAATTACAGAGTCAGTGGTTGCCCATGGAGGGTGAAAACATACAGGAGACGGATCACATGCTTAAAGATCAATTAATAAGAATAACATTGTCAGTGGCCACGCACTGAAAAAATCTTGGTCTCATTAGCGACATAATGTTGCATTAGGCTAATGGGACATTAGAGAGGAAACCGCCTGGACTTGAACCACCATGTGATTATAGTGATTATTTTTTTCCCACAGGGGATTTTAACTAAATATATCATTATCAAAAAGCAAATGACATCACTTTTTTTCTTTTAACAGTCTGCAGCCCCTGTGAGCAGAATGTGTTGGGATATTTCATTACTTCTCCTGTTTGTTTATTTGGATGGATAAATTACCAGTTTACTCACACTTAAATTTTCTCCTTGACATTTCCATCCACTTTCATGAGCATTTCCAATTAGCATTAAAAAAAAAAGTCTTTGAAAAAGTCAAAATATTCCCCCAAAATACTTCAAAATCTAATTACATAGATAAACGAGCAAGGTAAACAGACCTCAGGGAGAAATCATGACATACATGTACATGAAGCACATGTACGTCTTCTTCAAAGACAAGACGAACAACCAGCCTCAATGTGCTTTCTGTTCAGTACTAACTGCTAAATAATGGTATACTTACAAACCAAACCAAAAAATGCACGGTAAACATGACATCTGCTGCTATACTGCAGCATGCGAGCAGCGTCAATGAAAGTATGTTGGCGTGATGCATTCAGCTGGAAGCAAGCAAACAACCACAGAGCTGCTAACCTTGGTCTTGTTCTCAATTGAATGAAGTGAAAACATCATTTATAAACCAACTGGATAAACCTTTGCAAGTGGGCATCAAAACACACATATAGTCTACACTTACAATCACCGTCAATGGTTTTGGGTATAAGGGAGTTTAGCAATGTCACACTGTCTTTTTCCATAATTTTTCCATACATGATGATTAGCTCCATCAAAGCTGGTGGAAAATATTCAGCTCTTCTCTTTCTTTATACAGCATGTTTGGTTTTTCTGGTTTGTTTTTTTTACTTTCAGTATATAGAGCATATGTATGGCCATCTGTGTGTTTAATGTTAATTGGCCTTATAATGTAAACACTGCAGACACTGCTCTGAATGTAAAGCTATACTAGGAGAGAGATACAGAGCAGCGGCTACACAGTAAGTATCTGGATTTTTCATTTTAATAGATACTCCTCCAGTAGCAGTTATAAATGAATGGGGGATTGTAGGCTGCATTCTACATTTAAACAGGGAAATTCATCAGGCATTGATTTGTTTTCCATCCATATCACTGACGTAAAATCAATACGGAGGGCAGAAATGTCTCCTAAGTACAATAACAAATCCAGCTTCTGCTTATTGTCTTATTGTTTCTTCTGGCTTTTATTTTGATGCCTAATTTAATTCTATTACAGGTAAATGGAGCTGACTTCACCATTAGAGTGGAAAATCATTAAAAGACAACAGCATGCAGCATAGGCCCCTTGTTTAAGTGGAGTGTGTTTCACCTGCCACACTCCAGAGAATAAAGCATGGGGGTGGGAATGGTCCGCTTGAGGCCATGATCCTCACTAAAAGCCAACTCCTTCTCCCTTTCTAACCCTTCGCCACCTCTCTCATAGCACGGCAGGTCACTCCGTGTTGTGCACAAAGGCTTCGATGATTGGATCTCACTCAGCGGTGGCTGCACCTCATCCATGATTGCAGGGTGGCGGTAATAGGGGGCCTGACCTAAACTGAGACTGGCAGAGAGAGGCTGAAAAAACATCCAGGGTGGCTTTCACTCAAACTTCTTCTCTCCCATGTGAAATGAGAGAAATATTCCGAGTCGAGGTAGGTGTGCTGGATGTACTTTGTGTGTGTGCACAGTGCGCGGACTGTATTCCTCTCTCCGTGTGTCTCCTATCTCCTGCTTTCTATCGCACCTCTCCACCAAAATAATTTGCCCCTTGGCTGGAAGCTTGTGTTTTGTTTTCAGCACGTTGGCACCCAGAGGATGTGTTTAGCTTTCCCAAGGTCAGCTGTCTTCATTCCAGGCACGTTAGATTGCTGTTGGGTGCTGGGAAACAAGCACACTGAAGTTTTTTTTCTCTCTCTCTCTCTTTCTCCCTCTCTCATTTTTTAATCGTAGTTGGATGGAAGGTGCATACAGAACGAGCTGCAGAGGTCTCAGGGATGGAGAGAGAAAAGCCGGAGAGACAGTCAAGCAGCACAGTGAATCTGTTTGACATTTAAATGGTGGATCAAAAGTTTTGACATGTGTAATTTCTTTTTCTCACTCCTGTTGTGAATTTTAACACGAGTCACAATGAGAGCGGATAGATCGACTTGATTTGAGACGTTAACATCTTCTCTAAATTTGTTGAAATCGTGCCAAGGCGCAGACAGCACCACCCACCATTTATCTGGTTTTTTATTAAAGAGACACCGGGTTCGACTGAGAATGAGTGTTTCATTCAGTTTTCCGTTTGTGCTCCGGGAGCTGCAGCGCAGAGTGACATAAGAACGCGTCTTCGTTCGACTGTGGTTCAGAGACGTCTCCCCCCCCCCCATCAGAGAGCTGACACCGAGGAGGCTGACGAGCTCCAACAGCATTTTAGAAATCACAAACGCTCCTCTCTCAGATGTGTAAGAGCCGTTCTTGCGCATCATTTGGAGCCGAGCAGACAACGCAAGCAAAATAAAAACAACTATAAACACGAACTAATGAGCAGTATGAGAAGCAAGAGTCAGATGAAGCACGACGTCGGCAGAAGAGAGGTTTGGACTTTGGTGGAGAAACAACCCCCAGAGACGAGAGTGTGACATAAATAAACCACCCACGTCCCATTTTTTTTTTTTTTTTTTCCCAACAGACAGATTTCTGCATGTCACCGCAGAGGAAGACGGGGAAGCTCTCTGTTTGGTGACATCTGGGCCCGTCCTGGCTCACGGTTCAACTGAGGGTTGACGCTCAGCTTCAGCTAAAAAAGGCCTTCGCTCATCGGAGATCAAACATTTTTTTTTTTTTGAATCTCTCCCTCAGCTGGTGTGTGTGTATGTGTGTGCGTCTGCCGCAGCTGGCTTAACGCACAACCACATTCTGCTGCTGAAACTCAAACTGCTCCGTGTTGCCATGTGCAGCAGCGTCCCAGGGGAGAAATGATTAGCACAGGACTGCTTCTGATGCGATTAGCGGGGTCACCGGCGGGGGAAGAGATGGGCTCAGGTCGGGGAGCCTGAGTCACTCCCCCGGCCTGTCAGGACACGGCACGGCACAACACATCACCTCACTTCAAACACAGAAGTTTAACTTTAGAGAAGGGCAAATAAAACACAACCGCGCTGACCAATACGATGTGGGCTGAAGCTGCTGCCCCTTACACCTTCCTGCTTTACATAACGTAACATAATGTATGTCAGCAACCCTCTCACAACCAGCGCTTGTATCTCTGCGTTGTATCTTTATATCAACATATTTTTAACTAAATTACACATTTTTTATTCACTATCACAACTCACACACAACTCACACCTACGCACCCTTGGTCTAAGTTGATACAGACTCTTGGGTCTCTCTATACATCTGCCTCATTTATTTTCTTTATTTTTCTTTTTTCAACTCTCATTTATTTTATTCATCTTTATCTTTTTTTCTTATTTTCTTCCCAGTTGAGCTTGATGCATTATTTGTAGTTGTTGTTTGCTACAGGATAGGTCTGGAGAATTGTCTTAAATATTTTAACATGTATGTAATATTTGTATACGTATGTGTATACATGTTTTCAGATTGAGCATATATATATTTTTAAATGTAATATTGTAACGTAGGACCCCAGGAAGAATGGTCGAGGCAGTGACTAATGGGGATCCATAATAATAAACTAAATTAAACTCTCTCAGATTTCAAAATATTATGTTGTTGGACAGTTTTGTCTTCAGTACATGAGCATGAGACAGACTAGAGGTGGACAGGAAGCAAGGTAAGAGCGGTAATGTATCTTAACCATTCATCAGGATGTCCAACAATACAGACTTCCTGAGGATGATGCTTAATGCACTTTCAAAATGTTGAATATTTAACTGTCTGCAGGTTGAACTGTAGGTTACAAGTGTGCATGTTGTAAACGAGACAGAATGGTTTTATTGTTCTGAATAAAAATGAATTTCATCGCAAAACGAATGAAGCAGTGGCAGTTCCTATACGTTTCAGGAATAATGGACGTCATCTATTGTGAATGTCGTCCTGTCATCGTTTCTACATTGGACCTGTGTTGGGTAAGAAGAGAGAAGAGAGAATATGACGCGTCTTTGAGCCCGAGGAGATGAATATATTAGACAAGGAGAGTTAAAGCAGGATGATGATGACAGAAACCACACAGTCATCTGTGCAAGGTAATTGCATTTTATATCAAACATCCCATAACAAAGAGTTTCTGTGTTTCTAATGAAGGCAAAAACTTAAAAAGGGACACGCACTAATTTATAATCATTTCTAGGAGTCTTCAGTGACGACGCTTTTGGGAAACACATAGAATTATACGATCATTTATCAGATTAACCTTTAAGATGCTTTCAAGGCATGAGGCTGTGGTCATTTCAGTCAGCGGTAATGAAATGTCTCGCCCTCTAAATCACAAATACATTTCCTGCCATCTGCTCAATTGTCTTCATTCAATCACAACGTGACACCGTGGCCTTTAACCAATCGCTGAGAAGACATCAAACTTTAAAAAGTTACAGTATCTCTCACTGCTGCCATTACAGTTTTAGGTTACAGGGATCCCTAACCCTCATCAGTTGTCCTCTTAGGATGTCCATTCCTCATCACCACCTGCACCATAAGGGTTTTGGCTCTAGGAGAAGTCTCCATCTTCATAGGAAGCACCGTACCCCATGATGATCCACTTCCTGTCCACTTCCTGTCCACTAAGCACCAATGTCTATATCTTCTGTTCACAAAAAATTCAATTTTATTCAGTTTTTCCTTCGTTCTTCGTATTAGTCTCTCCTGATTGAACTCTGAGCATTATTAAGCTTCTTCATGTCTCCATCCTCTCTAATACCTATAAGACACCGAACAGGCACCGAACAGGTAGAAAATGTGTACAAGAAATACCCATATCAAAAACCAGAGATGGCTAATGAAGCTAACAACTGGCAAAACTCAAAAGTCCAATAACATAAAGCAGCCATATGGAAGGCATGGAGAGCCGTACTGCATATTCAAACCAACACTTGTGCACTTGTGCACAACCAACACTTGTTTAACCCTCTTCTCCACGGAGTTCAATTTACATCAAAACAAGCGTCTCATTAAAAGTGCGGTGTGACATTTCCTCTCAGAGCCACGTGACAGAACTTCAATAAAAGAAAAAGGTCGAGCTTTTCTCTGAGATATCAGTTCTGTATGGTCCACATGGGGGGCATTAATGGATTCAGCCTCTACAGTATCTTGTGTCCTTGCTGACTCAGCAGATACAACTTGAGTTGCATTTCGGCTTTCATCATCTGCCTTGGCCTCTGTTCCACGGCTGTGAGGCTCAACGTTGTTTCAGCCAGCAAAGCAGTTTCTCAGATACTTTGAGATTGAACGTAACACTGTATGGTTTTGAAAACCTCTTTCCAGACCCAGCTTGGAGTCTTATTGCATTTTGTGAATGAGCGGCAGAAAGAACTGAGGCAGTAAATTGCTCTCTTTCTTTCTGAAGTGCAACTCAATCTCAGGAGGAACGAAATGACGTTAGAAAAACTTCAGTAGAACTTCTCCATGTGACTCATCTTACTCAGAGGGCAGCGGGGCTCCAACAGTGGAATTTATTATTAAAAAAATCACCTTCTCTTATCCAAGGATAGAGATAAGAGCAGTTTCCTAAACTGTGTCCTCCTGCTCCGTCTCTCTTCCTCTAGCTGAGTGTCAGAGAGTCATCTGGAGATAAGCTAGCCCCCTGCACTCTCCGTCCAAACCAAAACGTCCACTATAGAGTTTATCAAACGTCCAGCAGACATGCCAGGTCTAAATTAGCTCATCGCCAGGCCAGCCAGTGCTGTCAGTGGCTGATGTGTGATTCCCCTTAAATCATTATTAGTATTTTTTTCCCTTCCTGAGCTCAAATAATTCCCAGTGGATCAACTCACAACTTCAACATCCCATCAGCTACAATTATTCGCCCATAAATATTCCAGCGAATTATCATCATCCTGTGTGATAATGATCCAAATTAACCGCAGCTTCTCGCCTGACAGATCCAGAAAGCTTCGGTATAGAAGGGAGGAAAGGGCGATCACTTCCACAGACGGCTTCAAAGGAGAAATTTAATTTTAAAAAAAGTTAGCAGGACCAGAACGCACTGGGTGTGTGTGTGTGTTTTTCAAAAAAAAAAGGTCACTGGGGAGTCACCGGGGTTCAGAATGAGCAGTGGAGTTTACAGCCCAGAGCAAAGATTTCCACACTTCAAAATACGAGTGAGGTGAAAGGAGGCAATTTAGTGCAGCAATTTGTGTCAAAGATTGAACTTCTGACTTCTGTCAAATGTAAGCACACGGACACGATTCATATTCATACATGTTCAGACTCAGAGTGACTCATGCTTCCTCGGGATATGGTTTTGCCTAATGTTCACTGACAGTAAATATCGGCTAGGAAATGATTGTCTTCCGGTGGCTGCAGTGCAAACAGCAGAATGATATGTGATGTGTTGACACTAGGGCTGGGACGATATGCTTTTCTCCCGATTCGATTCTTCTACGATTTTTTGGATGGCGATTCGATTTAAATTAGGATTCCACGATATTGCAGATTCTCTCGATTTTTAGTACAATAGTGCATTTTTAATTTATCTGCACACAAATACTGTAGAAGCCTATAAATTAACATACTCCATTATAAAGTTAACCCTTTTTAAAACCTGTACTCTCTTTATGTAAAAAAAAAAGGCTAACAAATGCACATTGCACAATATTTCGAAAAATTAAAAAAAAAAGAAAGAAAGAAATTCAAAAAATCAAATAGATTTTTGGAAGAAAAAAAACAATCGATTTAAAAATCGTCAAAAAGGATATCGCGATATTTATGTGAATCGATTTTTTCTCCCATCCCTAGTTGACACCAGTGGAGGATCAGAATGTTTTATGGACAGCTCTGAAACCGGCCTCCAGCTGTGCATGATGCACAATTTTTGCTACATTAAAACAACCTGTGGGCGCTTTAAAATAATGCCCAGGGTGTAACGGTGCTGTTACCCCCCACCGCGCTGCGCTGCCCACAGTATCATTAGAGGAACATAACGCTTTAGGTTGAAAAGACACACATGCATTTTCATGCAGTGCAGAATTCAGACACATTACTCCACACGGTGCAGCTCCTCCATGTTCCAACACCGTGTGCTTTAAAGACCTCAGAAAACATGGTCTCGATATGGATGAAATCTTCCTCCTGTCCGGCTGCCTGCTGCGTCTGGGTGATTGAACCAGTCAAAGAGAGACTTGGGCTGAATACAGTCGGTGCCCAAAGCAATCTGAAAGCCAATCTCCAGACTGCTGCAGCACAGAAATGAGGCCGTCCTCTTTTCCAACCTGCCTGTGCTGCCGTGCCGCTCTTTAATTGACACACAGTCCTCTGGAGCGCAGAGCGATCAGCTTCCTGATACAAAGTGATGCCTGTCAGTTAGCGGCAGGCAGACGCTCATTCCCCCGACCGCAATCACCCCCTGGACAACGGGAACATCATCGTGCTGCTCGCAAGCTTCTGCACAAAAGCACCTTCCACTTCTGCCTGTGTTGCAGCCACTTTCATCCCACATAACAACCACCTTCTACCGGTGATAGCAAAACAACAAGAGAAAAAACAAATCTCTCAAAAACTTTCAGACAATGCCCCTCTTTTCATTTCCAACCTGAATAAAACTCTCTGGAGTTTACAGAGGTATTGTTTTGTTCGTCGCATGCAGCCACAGGGCTGATTTTAAATACAGGGTTTCTGCCTACACCTTTTCCAGGATTGTAATCACCGGTAGCCGGCGGCTCTGGACTGCCACACAGCTTTATGCAGAGCAGAAATCATGCAGGCTGATGAGTCACAAGCTCGAACCTCAGCTTAATTACACTGGGGACTCGGGCTCTCTGTCACTTAGCTTCGGGCCAATGAAGCAAATGATTTTGTTATTAGTTCCCAACCAGCTAACATCCCAATTTTGTTTGTTTTATTTCGCATGTTTCTGACTGATTAGTAAAAGCTGAAGAAACCAAAAAAGAAATCCCTGACATTTCTCAATTAATCAGTGAAAATTTAGCAGCTGATTTGCATAATGACCCCACCATCATCATCATCGTCATCGTCAGGTATTTTCTTGCCTTTACAATAAAAAAATATTTTATTAGGTAAAAATTATATAATTACAGGGTTCAGCTTATTTTCAGTCTGTTTTCATTTTTAACAATGAGCTCAGTGTTACTTTTATAGTGGTAAATATAATTACTTAGCATGAGTGCTTCAAATTACTGAGCATCCTTGTAGTGAATTTAGTGAAGCTGGATGTATAATAACACCCCGCACACTCGCACTGAAATAGGAGAGGCAAGGACAGAGGAGGCACCGTGCCAAGAGACAGCTAGCTGTGTTTATTGGTTTTGCTTCAAAGCACTTTGACAACTAAAAACCTCAAACAGCAGACGTGTAAAGTGACAATCCAGGCTGATTTGTTGACTCTCGGCGCTGCTTTATGTTATATTATCTCTGTTTAGACTGAGCAGTTTTTACACATCTCTTTCTTACACCAAGTCAAAATGCAGAGTGTTATCACTGGGAAAGCATCAGACCATGTAAACAGATCCATTATAGACACTTTGTGGATATGAGCTGCAATTATAGTTAATTTAAAGCTGTGGTGAAATGCTCCGGCAGCATCAAGTCCATTCATCTTCCTTTAATACTGAATCAGCTTTGGATTCCTGCAGTCTATACTGTATGTAACATATCTGATAGTTGTGCTTATTTTATTTATTCATTTTTAAAGCTTTTTACAATTTACACTTACTTGAACATCCACAGTGTTCAACAAGACAAGAGGAGTCACAGCTCTTTGTTGTGGCACTGCTCAAACTGATAGAAAAATATGATTTTTTTCAAAGGAATATTAATTATTAACATTAACACACTGCAGATATAATGTTCACCTTTGTTCGTTAGCCTGCTTCTTGCCAATTAGCACACACAGGTGTTGTCGCCCTGATTCCTCCTCTGGTAACATGTCTATGGATATTCTCATTCATCCAGGTCATCGTTCTTTTCTGGGCAAATTGAATCGGAGGCAACTGGACTTGTATTTGTCTGGGAAGACGTTTCGCCTCTTATCCAAGGGGCTTCATCAGTTCGTACGCAACAAGTCTCACTAGTCCGCACTAGTTGGACTAGTCCAACTTGGATAAGAGGCGAAACGTCTTCCCAGACAAATACAAGTCCAGTTGCCTACGATTCAATTTGCCAAGAAAAAAAACTCCTCTGGTAACCATGGATCTCTACCACCATATATCCTGATAATCCATTTAGCACTTGTTTATATATTTCAGTTTGGACCTGCAGTAAGTGACAGTAACCGTCCCAGCCATTGTTAGTGTAGCCAAAACATCGCTGTGTTAGATCTTGCTGAGGCCGCTCTGTGTCTGATGCGCAGATGAAAGCTGGAGGTAAACTGATATCCATTCATCACTAACGGTTTTAAACATTCAGATCGGGGCCCCCTGCCTCTTGCGTGCTGCTCCCAGTTGACAGCAGGCGCATCCTCTTCCATTTCCTAGCAGACTAGTTAGACTGTAATACTCACATCTGCTGCTGGAGAACAGCATACGACTGTGAATGGAGCTGAGCCAACAATGCATTTCAGTCCTTATTAAATCTGGCATGTTGACTGAGATGCCGCGTTCTTATTTATAGCTAGAGTCTAAGTGGCATGTCCATATGTATCCACGGTCTCTTACACTGGATAATTAGATGGTTTCTTGCCCCTGTGACATGTTTACAAGCTGTGTTAATATCCCCTGAATGCGTGTGGGTTTTTCTTTTTTTTTTGTCTTTTCTAGTGTATTGTTCGGTCCACCATCAACATATATACAAAAATATCCAGTAATTCTCTTGACATCTTCCGCCTGGTATTCAGCAGATTTAAAGCTGGTGGGAGCAAAATTAATGAAAACACAGTGCACAAAAATACATTATGCTGTTTGAAACCTAATCACAATCATCTAGCCAGCGACTATATCTGACTTCCTCTGCTCCAGTTATAATTAGTGCAGCTGCTAGAGGTCATCTTACAGTAAAATGTAAATATAAGCAGTAATAAGCCATTATATACCAATATATAGTTTAAATACCAGTATAATGACTAATCCATAAATGCCAACATGGATAGAGCTACGCTACGGAGGCTAATGGGATTTCTTGGTTTCCCTCATCAAACTCAAATTCACAGTCCAACAACTCCAAAACGCTCTCGTGGACAAGTTGTGACCTGCACATTCACCACGCTATGAGATAATAAAGGAACGTAACAAGACAGAGTTGTTTTCGAGGTAAATTCATGCAAAACAGCTGATGCGCGTTCCCGTCGGGGGCAGTTTTTTGGCAAGCAGTCTCTGCATTTGCCTCTAAAACAACTCTGTCTCATAACGTTCCATTATTATCTCATAGTGTGGTGAATGTGCAGGTCACAACTTGTCCACAAGAGCGTTTTGGAGTAGTTGGATTGTGTATTTGATGAGTTTGATGAGGGAAACCAAGAAATCCTATTAGCCTCTGTAGTGTAGCTCTGAGCAGCTCATGGCTCTGCTCCGCCGTTCTAGAAATAGCTTGCACTGGCAATTAAAGCTAACGAACCTACTCCTGAAACTATAGGGATTATGGCAATGGACCAGTTTGCCAAAATGTTGAACTATCCCTTTAATGATACAACCTAAGCCTGGGATCATGACAGTAAAATCAACCTTTGTCCCTTTTCAAAGACGACCAAACTCTTATCAAGCCCCATTAGAGCAATCAGAGCCTTTTTATACTTAAGTCCTATTGAATTCCCCACTGTCAGTCAGCCCCGTCAGGTCACACAGACTATAATGTAGAACAATAAGTCCGTCCGCTAAAGTGGACAATGCACCACAGCTTGAGCTTCAAATAGTCGGAGGGAGAAGAAAGAAAAATCAGCAGTGGATTTCAGGTCAGACAAGGTCAACTACACACCATTTATCAAGAGACGGTCAGTGAAGGAGTTGAGGAAGTGCCTTACCACTATTGTGAATGGTTTAAAAGAGGAGAGACTACTGTATGTCTCCATTTATGTCAGAAAAAAGACAATCAGGAGCTGTAGAAGACTGCAGCACTGACTTGATTAAACAGAGGGAGTGAACAAAGGTAAATATAATATCTCATGACAGTGTCTACACTGTTTATTACTATTATTAAATGTTACAATAATAGACATAATTACACTTTGTGTGTGAAGCTGGCTATTTATTTCTACAGTGTGGGTTTTTCCTGATGCTTAGGAATTAAATCTGTGCACTGGTTGCTATGGTAATAAAAATGAATGCATTGTAAGATGTATTGTCATCCAAGCACTACAAAGACAAATCAAATGATTTTCTTTTCAAACATTTTCTCTATTTCGCGTTTGGAGGAGGCTTCAAAAACCTTTCCCCCACGGCCATCAGGATATAGTCTTTGGAAGAAACTCACTGAAACACTTGAAAAACAAACTTGCGTCGAGTAGGTAGGTAGGGGAGAGTGGGTGTAAGATTTTTTTTTGCTTTTGTTAGTGTCAAGCTGCATTAATGTAACAGTCCTTTATTTAATCAATACAATGGATCTATCAAGCTCAAATCAGCCTCTATGAGGTTGGATTTAATCCTGCAATCCAGTAATTATTGAAATGTCATTTCATTACAGGCACACACACAGATCTCTTGATGGCCGCCGCCGCCACCGCCCTGCTCGGTAGTTGAATCAGAAGAGGAAAGAGCTGTTGGCTTGTTGTCTGAGACCTGGCATTCATAACTGTCGGCCCAAGGGCTCTTGAGCCATGAGGCTGCAGACAAATCAGACGCAGTTTTCTTTTTTTCCTCAGCTCTCATGTAGAGACACAAAGAGGCAGCAAGATGCAAATAAAAGTGGCTATTTGGAGGATTAGAGACAGGTTGGCCGGGGATCTATAAACCTACTGGCTGTAGACACAAAGTTCAATTAGCAGGACATTAATGTATTATGTTTTTTTAAATATGCTGCTCCACATGAAGGAAAGAGAGGACAACGGGAAAGGATCTAGTTGTATGCGCGAAACGAGACAAAACCACACATGGGAGAGAAGAACGATAAGATGAGATGGGTTTTCAAGGGTTACAGACGATGTAACTACTTAATGGGTAAAGGGAAAAAAGACATTGTCAGTGACTTAAAGGCACAATAAGGACTTTCTTATCCAATAAAACCTTCAGGGCGCAAGATTTATTGCTCTTTGCTGTTGTTAAAATTGTACTGACGTGAGTGGAAGTGGCTTTTTAAATGAACAGCCGTCACAGTTAAAGCGAACATGTGGAGAGCCAGTTTGCGTTGCCTTAATAGCTCCATTCGTTAGTGATACAACACACGGAGCTGGTGACAGCTACACAGGATGCTCAGCAAGTCAGTGAAAGACTTCAACCACCTTGCGACATCTGCAACATCAGCACACAACTGTAGAAAGTCTGTACTGGTGTTTATATCTAACAAACTGAACTTGCATTTTCTATTAATTGGAAGAAACATGTTCTTTTATTTTTCCCTTTTTTCTTTTAGCAGGAATGCCTGAGAGAGTGGTGTGATAAAGTATAAGAAAGAAGACGGCAACAATAAGCTCATTAGCTCATGAGAGCTACATGATTCATTAAGAAGTCTTTGATCAGCACATTGGGCAAGTGCAGCCAAAATTAATTCCTTTACCTTCCTAAAAAGCAACTGTTTGCAAACTGATCTTTGACTACAATTTTTGTGAACACAACATTTTACTGACCCTGATTTTAAAATAAATTGTTTGCTTTCAAGCCAATTTTCCCTCCCATTGGTTTCCGATCATTTCAGCAGGATAAATCAAGGCGCTTTGTTTTCTGTAAATGTAATCCATTACCCAACTCCAACGAGTGTTAAGATTCTAATGGATTTTCATGTCATATGAAAATTAATAGAAATTGAGGATCCCTGTGAATACCACTCAAATGTTTTGCAAATTGGTAACCTATATATAGAAAATACACATACTTTGAAATAAATAGGTCACAATGCCCAACAATGTGACATATTTTATCACATAATATGGCAAACTGGATATTGCACTTAGCCATAGGCTTTTGTGATTTTGATGCATTGTAGAGAATATAATCCATCCAGAGCTTACATTCCCTACAAAAACCTATTTCTTGTTGCTGCTTACTTGAATGGAAACATGATTTTTTTTAAGAGACGGAATTGCTTGTAAAATAGAGCGTGAGCTGTAAACACACATGCAGGCCTTGACAAATCAATGGCAGTGACAAGTCCCCAAACAATTTCCCTTCATTTTTCAGCCTCTTCACCGCAACGCCACAATGAAATGACTATTTCATTTCTTAAAACGCCGAGTTCGCCGTTCCTGTGACATCTCAGGTGAGTTACAATGGCAGGCCTCTGCTTCACTGTGTCTCCAAGGCAACCCCCTGACAGTCCATTTCAAATTAATTTGGACAGCAGAGCTTTTATAAATCGAGCACACGGCGGAGGCTTCATTCCATCTGCGAGGGGAAGAAAGACACGGGGCAGAGTGTCAGCCTATTACAGCCTCTTGAAATCATCAGGAGGTTGTTTGAATGTCGCTGTGCAAACCGTCATTTGATTCATTGTGGTTGTTTGATGATTGCGGTGAGAATGCGGCGGTTATGTTTTCTGTTTTCTTCGGGATGATAAGTAGAGTCTCGCTGTGCTTTGGTCAAACACTTGAAATAAACTAGTGGTGTATCCTCCCGCGTCCATTGAAATTCTCCGTAGATGACAAGCTCGACCTTGTAGCATGAAGGTTTCCATTTCACAGCTGGCTGCTTGTAGATGTAATTGTCTATGAGAATCAGCAGGGCTGTAATCTGCATGCATGCTCCAATTAGAGATGTTGGCTGGTGATATCTAAATTCAGACCCTGCTTCTGGCCGGCGCGACAATAATAGACCAGACACAGATATATGGAGGACAAGTGTCACTGGTGGAAGCTTTCCAGAGGGAGTACACTGTGTGTCGCCTGTCATACACTGCCCGTCTCCTCACCGAGATAAGAAACACACACACACACATGAACACACACATAAATATACCTTTCCACTACCGCCTCCTGATCTCACAGTTCATTTAGGATTGTACGCTGCGCTGCCTCGGCTCTCTGCATCCATAGTTAGTGCATATATTGCTATTTGTGCTCTATGTGCAGAGACGGGGATGGCACGCAATCTCCTGTGTGTGTCAACTGGGACTGCACCGCAGATTGCTGACAGATCGGGAGCACCGTCTGATGCTGCGCCACAGGAGAGTGATTAGGGAAGGTTTTGTCATTTTTCCTGATATTTTTGGACACCGAGTCCCCCCCCCCCCCCCCCAACCTCTCCCCAACTCACTGACAGGTCCACTGGCTGTCACGATAAGGAAGCATTCTCTTCATAGCAAGGAGACACACGGTGATTAACTGGCGCTAGAGGACAGATAGCTTCAGCCGAATCAAGGTCAACCCGCAGAAAGCCTTATTTTGACAGGGTTTTTCTGTAATGGCTCCCGCTGACGAATGCAAAGCTTAAAATTGGACTTGCTTGTGTCGACAAACACATCAGACCAAGGAGCAGCTGAAGTCAAGCTCGGATGAGGACGAAATTAATCTGGCACCGATATTGACTCAAAGAAGAAACGGAGGAAAACTGAGAGGATGTCAGATGGGAGGGGGGAGGTGAAAGAGAAACTGATTGATTGAGTGATTGATGAGGGGCTGAGGGTGTGATCATCTCTGATCTCTGTGACTTCAAGCCCATCAAGGGACAAACAAATTCACAGAGAGAAAAAAAAAAAAAACAGGATGAGAGAGGTGGAGACGAGCACACGCTGACGGACATGTCAGTGACAGTGATGATGACCATCTGTCATCAGCTCCTCACACACCTCACTGCCCTGCAGAGGCGCGCACACACACGGGTGCATGCGTGCGTGCGTACACGTACACACCCGTCAACCCTGTAGCGGAAGAGCGATGAGATAAAAAAAAAATAAAAAAAAAAACATTTTAGCAGCTTTTCGTTAACTGTCAAGGTGAGATCGGTCACTCCTCCTTCCCCACCTGTGCTTTTATATCTTAATCTGCTCCCATATCAGCGGCCGGTGCATAAAGCGCCTGTGTTGTAGCAAAAAAAAAGGGAGATAACATGAGACAAACCGTGATGCTACAATGGACATCCCACCTCTCCCCCTGCCTGCTCAGATTTCACATCTCCTCTGGTCATCTGTCAGAAAGGACTGCGTGCTAGTGGGCTGCCAAGCGGCAGATATTCAAGCATTAACGCACACCACACTGCCCCTGGAGATGACGCATGCATGTATGAATGCAGTTTAAGCCTTCTGCATTTTAGGAAGGCTGTATTTTTTATTTATTTTTTTATGGGGGGGGGGCTCCATAGCAGTGTTTGTGGGGTAATCAGCGCTGGAATGTGTTTACATGCCGGAGGAAGGAACTGATATTGAGTAAAATCTTCAAAAAGCATAGGCTTCTAATCTGCGAGCCGGGAGCAGGATTAAGGCACCTTTCAGAGGAGGCATCCTGCTATAATCCTCAGCCTCTGTACAAACAACACTTTGTATATTCATATATAGATAGATAGGGAAGTGGAAGCAGCTGCAGATCACTTCTGTGCATGAACTGAGCTGATGAGCAGGGAAAACTTAAAAAACTTCTGTTGAATCTGTTGCTATAGCAGAAGTTATTTCAAAGTTATCTGAATAACATTTAGCACCATTGTTTTTTTTTGTATATTCTTTAAGTGTAGTGAGGTTAAAAATTGACTGTTACCAGGAAACCATCATGTATTGTAATTGGGCAATCAGTGACAGCCTCTAAGCGGCTAATTTCCTCACTTTTCCATCTCGGAGTTGTTAAATGTTGACCCTTGCGAGGAGTGCATTCATCTAACAAGCTGCACGGCTGTTATTATTACTGTGGCTTTTCATTTCATTCCTCCCAGGAACCTGCAGTGTCGCCTGTGACTGGAGGTCACCTTCATCTAGGCTTGGTTTGACATTTCAGCTCAATAATAAAAGCATTAACTACACACCTGTAGTAATTTTAACAAAATGAAAAAGACATTTAAAGCAGAAGTAAGCGGAATGTTTGTGTTAATATAAGTCTTAAATAGTTATATCTTCCGACAGCAATCACTTATATAGAGTGTTTGGTCCGAAACACGGGTCTGTCAGTCACTCTGCTCTGCTGTAAGCCGAGGAGAAAACTTCCCTTGTATCCTACAACCTTTATCCAATGAGGAGAGAGAACGGCATAAAGGGGCGGTCCTCTCTGTGTGTGCAGCCAAGGGATGCGCGTGAATGTGGTGACGTAGGGACGAGGGCGGGGACTGCCAACTCCATCGGCTGACAGGAAGTTAGCCAAAACGACCGGATCACACCTGTTTCCTTTGGGTTTGAGAGGTTGGTCTCATGCACAGACACACACACATTCACACACAGCGTGACAGCCCAACAGAGAGTGTTGCCTGGCTTATTTGCACTCAAACTATCTATCTTCACTGTGTGAAAGTCAAGCTGCACTGTCTGCTCCCCTTTGCCATCCCTGTTTGCAAGTCTATACCTGGAGACAGGCTAGCGGGGGCCAGCCGCTTCTCTGGGGAGCCGAGGACGGCAGCGGATCCAGCTCGTCAGCACTAGACACCGGCGTCGAGAGGAGCCAGCAGACTGAGGGATGGCTGCAGTGAGTGGTTGGGGTTGCAGGGTGGGGATGGGGGTGGGGGTAGTAGGGGTGGTTGCTGTGAAAGCACTCATAAAGGTCAGTGGAGCTGGATGCTGCTCTTCCAGTGGGCTACCACTTGGCGCCTCAAAGGTTAGACAGACCTTCGGCTTCACCAGAGGTGATGAATACAAGAAATGTCACCAACACAGCTCCAAACAAAGTCAATACTGACACAGCAGCAGCACCACACAATGCTAGGGCTTTTTTTTCCTTCTTTTTTTTTTAGAGAGGGACAATGTCCTTGCATGGAGGCAACCTTAGGAATAAAACTAGTCTTTCCTCTGTGCTTTTGTGTCATTCATGCGCATGGCCTGATGAGCACCTGGAGACTTCTCAGTGGACCAAACCAAAGCCTTCACTTCTGTCTCACTCTCTTCCTTTTCCCCCTCCATGGCTCCATTACTTGAATGGTTACAGCTGCAACAGTAGCATGGTCCCCAAACATTAGAGAATCAAAGTGGGACAAAATGGCTAACCAGTTAGTGTCTCACCGCCCACCCCCTCAGTGTCACATCCCCTCTGCAGCTCCCCATATGTGCAGCAGCTATGATGGGCTTATTAATCCCCTAGGAGGCAGGGGGACAGAGGATGAGTGTGTCCAGGCTTGCTGTAATATCCTCTGGCCAGGCGCTGTGTCTCACTGTGCAACCGCCCGCCCCCACTCCCTCCACCGGTGCCATCTGTTTCCTGCCCAGCTCTCTGGCTTAAGTCCCCTCTGAGCCTCCGTCTCTCCTGCTCCTCTCACACGGAAAGAATTGCCCCGGTCAGTCGTTATGACATTTCAGACGCTAACCAGAGTCTCTAAATGCATCGTCTTCAGGTTAGAATATAAAAACGCTATATCATTCAACAATGTAAAAGCAGTAACTCCCTTTCTGAGTCAATAAAAGCTACAGGTTTCTGTGTAAATCTTCTAAATCAGTTTGTTTTCTCATAGAATATAGAAAAGTAAACACTTGAATTCAATTTTTGTTTGTCAGATCAGGGTGAGATGATTGAGTTTTGATTTGATTCATTTTAACAGTTATCAAGACTTATGGATATTGAACTTTTTTCAATAGAAAAATTGAAAACCTGACTATTTTTCATTGTTCTTCATGCAAAGGGAGCCAAACTCCTGTCATGGCTGCTTACACGCTGCTGTCAATATAAGCTACTGCTCATAATTCTTTCTGCAAAAAATGGATTCAATGTATTAGTCTGTATGGGAAAAAATAGTTTTTAATGGAAAAATGGCATGTAGTTTGCTTGTGTATTGTTATTATCCAATCCAAATCCTCTTCTCCCTCCTCCCATTTCTAATCCAGCATGTCAGGGGGGGTCTGCTCTGCTGTGGTTATTTTAGCTGCCTGAATGAGAAGCTCGATGCACACTGCAGATCTTCTCATCTCTCTACACAGAGCATATTCCTCAGCATCCGTCTGCAGTGAAGTGAATTTCAGTAAATGATCCGTCTGACTTGTGTTTTGGGATAGGAGTGCATTTGAGGAAAAAAACCAAAACCAAAACCGACAATCGAAAGGCTGCAGAGGCGTTGAGCTTTTATCTTTGGGAGTGAGATGAGGACACTGATAACAACTCTTACGCTGTGAGCATGGCCCAGCTCTGTCAGATAGCAACAATATCCACCTACCGGCACCTTTAACGCTTATTTTAATCTGTACTAAAAGTGTAAAAATGATAATTTGCTGTTTTACGGGGATTATATGCCAGACTACTTCTTGGCTCAGAGCGGGAACTTCTTGGAATCTCCTCTCGTTGCCTGGCAACATCTCTGCGCCAAGAAATAGTCTGGCACATAAACCCCCCAAAAAACGGCAAATGGTCATAATTACATTTTGGTTTTTGGACACATTTAACAAACCAGACGACATTAATTTGTGAGCTTTAGAGGTATTGATGAGTGGGTTTTGTTACATTTGAACAGAGGCAGGTTAGCTCTTCCCTGCTGTGTCCTGTCTCTAAACTCACAGCTGGTTACACCTTCATATTTATCGTGCAGATATGACAGCGGTATCGATCCGCTCATCCGATTCTAAAAAGCCAATAAGCCAATATAGTTTCCTAAACTGTCAACCAATTCCTCAAAGTTAGTGACAGCTGGATGGAGCCTAACCGCAGCCTGCAGTGATGCAAGAAGCTGCAGCACGAACAGAAATCCAGAGTCAGATTCTAACACATTTACCCTGCTGATAACTCGATCACAGATCCATTTCTTGCTTCACTCACTCACTCTAATCCTGTCCATCTCTCACATTTTCCTCTTTCTGTTGGTAATCACATTTGATGCCACTGAATAAATGCCTAACATCCTGACAGACCCCTCCCTTTTAACAACCGTGCAGCTGCCAGAGCTCGAAGGCTACGCTCCGCTGCTTTGTATACACCTTAAACTGTACATATATATATATATATATTCAACACTGGGCTGCAGATGGGGTGAATAAAGAGCTCTTGTTTGCTTTTCATCGGTCTCTAGTGAGGTGCATGACCTCACTCGCTTTCTAATTCATAATGTCAGCTTTAAAGGAGTCTATAGGGTTCATGGTCCATCACTTTAGATGCATGCCCCCAAGGAGGTAGAATCTCCTGTTTCTCCCTAATGGAAAAGGCATTGGGCATGAAATTTCCCCGGACAGCTGACTCCTTTAAGCCCAGCAGAAGATCTGCTCTACACTTTGGGGTTAATCGATGAGGAGGGAGAGCTGAGAACAGAATACAGATAAGAGAGGATGTAGAGAAGAGAAAGGACACATTATCAAAAAAAAAAAAAAGGCTATGAAAGCTCTGAGAATAAGATTTCAAGCTGTGTACCTCATCTTGAGCTTTGGGATTTCACATGTCCGTGTTAAATCTCTAAGCCCTAAAATAGATGTCTCCTTCAGTGGAACAGGAAAGAAACTCACTTGGAAGAAACTGGCTGGACAGTGTGGTGCTGGCATTCACTTGGCCCCAGCCCGGCACCCAGGGGCCACTTGCCCTCACAAGGAAGAAAAGGTCAGACACTTTTCCTGTAGCGCAGCTCTGGAGGAGAAACACTGAAATATTACATGGACTGTAGAATATCATGTGGAACATACTGTGCTTGGCTGCATTTGTTTTTAAAGAAAAAAAAAACATGTTGGATTTCTTTTCTTTTTTTTTTACTTTTGAGAGGAGTTAAAGTGCAGTGCAGTATTTCCTGCTGTCAGGGCGACTTCATGTTTTAACCCTCCTGTTGTCCACCTGGGTCAAGGAAGGAAGGAAGGCAGGAAGGATGAAGGGAAAGAAGGAAGGAAAGAGAGAAGGGAAAAGGGAAGGAAAGATAGATGGAGGGAGGGAACAGATTGGGTCAAAAAGGAAGGAAGAAGGAAGGGAGGGAGGGAGGGAAAAAGGATTGTGGAAAGAAGGAAGGAAAGAAAGATGGAGGGAGGGAACATATTTGTTCAAGGAAGGAAGAAGGGAAAAAGGAAGGAAAGAAAGATGGAGGGTCAATTGGATCAAAAGAGGAAGGAAGAAGAAGGAAGGACAAAGGGAGGGAAGGAAGGAAGGAAGGAAGGACGGGAAAAGGGAAAGAAGGAAGGGGAAAGGAAGGAAAGAAAGATGGAGGGTCAATTGGATCAAAAGAGGAAGGAAGAAGAAGTAAGGACGAAGGGAAGGAAGGAAGGAAGGAAGGAAGGAAGGAAGGAAGGAAGGAAGGAAGGAAGGAAGGAAGGAAGGAAGGAAGGAAGGAAGGAAGGGAAAAAGGAAGGATGGAGGAAGGGAACAGATTGGGTCAATTTGACCCAGAAGGACAACAGGGTTAAAAGATGTTCGGCTGCCACTCTTTCCACCAAACCCTTTCTGCCAATCAGAGGCAACTCCTGACATAAAACCAACAGAAATCTATCCAACTAGAAAAAAGATTATTGATAGATTAAAAATGTGCTTCAGTAAGAGACACTTCAATATTTCTTTCTAATCTTCCTTCGGCTCAGTGTCTTCTGGCCACACATCCTCCCGGCTACAAAACAATTATCAACCAATAACAGCGCTGCAGGATTACAGGACCGGAAGGTTTACTGCTGATGTAAGAAAGCGATAAAGCCTGTAACTACCTGGCATTCACACTAACTCCCATTCAAAATGTATGTTAACAAAAGCTCTTTTATGGCTATACTGGGAGCCTCAGAGATAGAATTG
This sequence comes from Trachurus trachurus, assembly GCF_905171665.1. Classification (NCBI taxonomy): domain Eukaryota; kingdom Metazoa; phylum Chordata; class Actinopteri; order Carangiformes; family Carangidae; genus Trachurus; species Trachurus trachurus. Next base: position 10,106,465 of record NC_139903.1, on the reverse strand, counting down.
CGTGTGTCTCGCTGTGTCTCTTTTATCAGATTGGTTAATATAAGTGGGTCCCTGTAGTAAATAGCAGCGTTATATTACCAGCAAAAAATGCTCTGACTCAAGGAAAATAGCAACAGTAAAATGTCCCACTTTATCTCCATCTTCTCAGTGAAGCGCCTGCCTGTTATCGCCGCCCGTGTGACTTAATGAGGGTGAAGCTGCAGCCTCGGAGGAGAGCAGAGCCTCAGCATCCACTCACCTCAAACCTCAGCGCCTGCCTCCGAGAACACAGCCGCCTCTAATTCTTCCAGCAAAGGTCCGCGGGGAGCAATGAAGCCAAACATTCTCCCAAAAAAGAAATTGGCAGCGAGGGTCCATAAATGTTCATTGGCTCTCTGCTGTGTGAATTGCTGCAGCCTGCTGCTGGTGTTTGGCCTTGCTCAGCTCCCAGAACAGCTCTGTTTCACGTCCTCTTTATGTGAACTGCAGTCTCTCTTTGTATTATCATCTCTAGTCGCCCAGCTCATTATGACTACTCTTTTTCTTTTTGCATTGTACTCTCTTGAGCCTAATGTTAGCGTGTATGCAGATAACGTGCGTTCTGCTCAACAATACAGATTTCTGCTGTGACTGCAGCCGTTAACTGGAAACTGATTTCGTCGACTTTAATCAGCCTTATTAGCATACGGCACTGAAATGCCATAATTATACTTATGAGTGAAGTGTAAATTCCACTGATTGCAGAAGTTTAAGTTGGGAAACTTTGATAGAGGCGTGGAACAAAAATTCATTAAAAAGCAGCTGCTACGGTACGGCTGTGTGTGGGAGAGGAAGAGTGTATTTATAAACTGGAAAACATTTTAGATTTTCAGAGGTTTTGCAACAAGAATATTTATTTCACTTCTCTCTACGCTTTACATTAATTTTGAAAAATAGGAAGATCAGACTTCTTTGGGCTGCCAATAGTTATTTAAATCAAATAACACGATGTTTAGAGGGGTAATATTTCCTTGATAACTCATCGACATCTGAAACACGATCAAAAGGCCCCAGACATTGCTTCTGGGCCACCACTGGTTTAATGCTTAAAGGGATACTTCAACATTTTGGCAAATTGGTCCATTGCCATAATCCCTGTAGTTTTAGGAGTAGGTTTGTTACCTTTAATTGTCAGTGTAAGATATCTTTAGAACGGCGGAGCAGAGCCGTGAGCTGCTCAGAGCTACGGAGGCTTCTTGGTTTCCCTCATCAAACTCATCAAATACACAATCCAACAACTCCAAAACGCTCTGGTGGACAAGTTGTGACCTGCACATTCACCACACTATGAGATAATAACAGAACGTTACGAGACATTTGTATTTGAGGCAAATGCAGACTGCTTGCCGAAAAACTGCCAGAAAAACTGCCCCCGACATCAGCGGTTTTGCATGAATTTACCTCAAAAACAACTTGTGGTGAATGTGCAGGTCACAACTTGTCCACCAGAGTTGGAGTTGTTGGATTGTGTATTTGATGAGTTTGATGAGGGAAACCAAGAAATCCCATCAGCCTCCGTAGCTCTGAGCAGCTCGTGGCTCTGCTCCACCGTTCTAAAAATAGCTTGCACCGACAATTAAAGGTAACAAACCTACTGCTATGACTATTGGGATTGTGGCAATGGGCCAATTTGCCAAAATGTTGAACTATTCCTTTGACAATGTGTTGTAATTTTTAGACTATCGCAGGCTTTCTATGTATGGTAGTCTTTAAAGTAATAAGCAACCATGTATAATGGCAGGACGGCTAAAATCTCCTTTCACAGATACTGATGATGGAACCTCCCATCCCGCCAGAGCTTTCATTCTGTATATTGGATACAATTAGTCTGAGTAATTGCTTGCAGTTGCTTAATTAAAGCGTTGACAGAGGTTTGGAGACATAAAAGGAGGTGACAGTGTTAGATGTTGTGAGGATGTCTTGAATTGACAGCGGTAATGTGTTACTTCACCATGCCTAATGTGCCACTCAGCAGAAAAGATGCTCACACATGTACTGCAGAATACCTACAGCGCATCTGACATCATTAGCTTTAACCAACCAGGCTGCACCGGAATTCAAACTCGCACTAATTTCACATCTAACCTCCATGACAGAGTGCAGACATTGAAGTCAGAGCTTTAATCCCAACCAGACATTCGTGCGCTGCATTCATTCCGGTGAAAGCTTCCTGGAATAAAAGCGTTTAAACATCACAGTGTATTATTTATTAACCAGGCTGCAATTTACAGCAAATGCTTTTGTGTGATTACTTATGTACGGCGTTTAGAATAAAAGCAGTGCAGCCAGCCTCACACCGGGCCTGTTTGTACTGCTTATGCTCAGAGATGGGTTGTTGATTTTCCACTGAGAGGATCTGTCGAGCTGCAGATAGAGGACTCCCTACTTGCATATCAGTCCAGTACCAGGTTTGAATTCACAGTCTGGGGCTGTGCCTGGCAGACGCTGTCTGATGGAGCTCCTAAATAATTCACAACCCACTATCCATGTCCATTACTGTACGTTCTCTCTTAGAAGAAGGTAGTTACCATAGATCCATACAGACTGCTCTGCTGTTGGAGGACTACAGCCATGTTCGGCTCTCTCGGTGTCGGGGCCCATGCTGTGGATGTGATTTGACATATTGGGTGTTCCCTTTGTCCTGTCTTCTCTTTATTATCACCGGCTTATTTTTTTTTTCTATGTAACTCATGCCTGCTGCCAGTTTAGTATTTGTAAGAAAGTTGGTAGAAATAATTTGGCACATTACATGAATATCCACACACAGCAGGACATCTGAGTATTTAAAGGATCTGTCTGGCGCATTTGGAAAAACACCAGGGACACATTTGGAAAGTCACACAATATTGCAATGATAGTGACTAGATGTTCACTGACTGTACTCCTCTTTTCCACCCAAGATATCGTTATCAGCTACAGTACAGCATCCAACTTGTAGAGGCCACAGCCACAGGTACAGATTTTAACACATTAAAGATCTGGTGCTGATACATCGGCCTTTATTGGTTACAGTTATGTGCAGCCACATAGAGCACTTTGTTAAAATGTAGGAAAGAAATTTGCAAGCACTGATTTTTTCATCAGATAATAATTAGGAAAATAAACCTTTCATTCCTGTTCTCAAGACTTTTGAATAAATTAATTTCTTCTAAATTTTTGGAACGAGATTGACGTGTGTTTTGGAGCAACTGTGAAAAATATCATCGGTCATCATGAATAATCTGAGGCAGGACTGGGACAGTCTTTGCATACTATTTGCATTTGATTTAAAATGTTTGTTAGGATGCTGTTTTATATATATACTTTTTTCTGGGTGTAAACAACATGAAAAATTTGGCACTGATTTAGCTTGCAGTCATTTTTCTGCACATCTTCACTGTCTGCACCTGTCATGGTGCTACTGGATTTCTGCTATAGCTCATGTGTCAGCACCAGAATTTCTCTCCTGCTCTGGTTTGTTTTTCTTTGTGTTTCCTATTCCTGTTATTTCCTGAGGCTCGATCTATTGTAATGAACTTTTTTTGTTTTGTTACATTGTTAATTCTGGTTAATTCTTAGAGGATATATTAAGAATTCCTTGATGGAAATAAAAAATAAAACAACGTGTGTGTTTTTTTTGTGAAGTGAACAGTTGGGCAGATACAGAACAAATTCACACCCTGCTGTGTGTGTGTGTGTGTGTGTATGTGTTTCAGTTCGACTGACTCTGAGCATCATCTGTTCTTCCTAAAAGCCTGTTTGTGTAAAAAAAAAAAAAAAATAGTGTCCAGGTGGTGTCAAGTGGCCGAGTTACGACAGCAATTAACGGGCAAAGTAAAACTCAAGCTGCTGGAGAAGTAGCTTTGAATAATACACACACTCCTTCTCTGCTCTTTCTATTAAACTGGTTATTTATTATTTACAGGAGCCATTTACTCATAAGTCTGACTACACAGAGCCTGAGAGAGAGAGACATTCATCAGCTACCACATGCACTGACACACTTTTACATAATCAGAGGGAGAAAGAGAATGATTGATTCACCCCTCCCCCATAACAGCTGTATGAGTCCCTCTGACAGGGAGCAGCGAGCCAATGGGCTGATCTCAACACACATCAGTCTCATTGTACGACACAAAGACTGAAATAACGGCATAATTCAAAACCAAAGCACAGGTATAGATTTTACACTTCGGTCAATGCACCAGTACATGAGCTCCAAAGCTTCCTATAAAGAGAACAAACTGTTATTTCAGCTCCGGCCTGCTCTAAATAGCAGAAGACGTTGCGAGGACTGCAGCAGGCAGAGCTGATATGAATTCCCAGCATGGTCTGCAAAGAAAAGATGGAAAAGGTCAGAGCCAGCATTCATCTTCTCAGCACAGTTTTTGCTCGCAGCATCACCTTTTCCTGCTTTTATGCCTCTGCGTCCTTGGCCTTTTTCCCATCTCCCTGGGGTAAATAGATGGGATTCTGCCACGCAGTGCAGCTCAGCACTGATGACATTTAGTCATCTGCTGGTTCCACTCGCTGTGAACGGTTGTCACTTATTTCACGCAAACAGTGATAAAGCAGTTATCCGAAGCAATTAAAATTGTGTTTATTTAAAAGGCCGTGTGTGATCCAAATAAATGTCACAAATATTCAGCATGACTTACACAGACCATGAAAAGTGCAAGCTGGGGCTAGCAGGGGATTATATTGGTTTACCCTCGTAAACATGGTTTTTAATGGCCGAAAGACCGGCGGCGAGTAATTCACCAAACGAGTCGTTAGCGAGTTTGTGTCTTATTTCTTCATGTGAGAGCTACTCCCTGAGTCACCGTCTTATCTTTGCCTGATCCTCTCCACCACCTCACCCACTCAGGATTATGACAGCTGTGGATGGGCTGCTGAGAGGATCATTTATCCCACTCATTCTTCTGCTTTATCTACAGTATCTGTCGCCGCAGTGTGATTTAGTAGGCTTTCTGAGAAGTGCTAAGAAACACCAACAATCATTTCCTGTGCAACAAACACCTGTCTTCGCTGCGTGGCGACGCGCAATAACACACCATCATCAATAAAGTCTATGCTAAGTGTTTAAATCTCTCCATGAAGGGGAGCTCAAGTTCGGCTAATGAAAAACATTCCATCACTACACTGTTTGGGAACGAAAACACATCGGATCTTCCTTTGAAATCCATTAACCCGGGCTACAAGTCGAATGTTCAAGCTGAGAGACTCAGCTGACCTGTCTGTCCAAAACACCGAGGCCATCAGTCGACTGAAACACAGAGAGACTGATGGATTATTGCAGCCAGGCCAGGCAGGACATGATTTGAATAGGTAACAGCAGGTCCAAAGCCACAAAGATCGAAAGACCTTATTATCTCAGATGATCTGGAGATCATGGGAGAGCAAGAAAATCTGAGCTGCAACCCAACAGCAGCACAGTAAGTCGTATGTTAGTGATATGCGCAGGATGCCCCGAGCGAGGCTGAGCTTCCTTTATCTGGGACACGTTCAATACTCTTCCCGCTCCCTGGAACCTGCACCGCTGCTGCAGAGGAGCCAACTCTATGACGACCAGAACCTGGAGCTTTGCAGCACATCCTCTCTGGCTGAGAAGCAGCAGTGAGGTAGGGAACAGCGGTACAGGTGGTGGTGGTGGCGGCAGCGGAGCCACAGGCGGGTCATGTGTGTGAGCTATAGCTGAAATCCTGCAGGCTGGAAGCAAACAGGGCCAGCAGCCAGGTGACATCACAGCAGCCGGCTCTGTTATGTCAGGTACCAGGGGTGAGGCTCAGAGCAACAGCACGAGGCGAAGCAGTGGCCTGTCCCATCACCCAGAGGTGAGTGGAGCTGACCTTGAAACGCCTACTGAAGTTCCCACAAGACCATCATCACCACAGAGATGATGCTCCACTTCCACTGGCAGAGGGAACAGCAGCCATCAGTTTCCTTTACAAGCTATAGGTGGAGGGCATTCACCTAACCAATGGACATCGGTTGGTTGGAAAAGACAACGCATGATTAAAAAGCAAGACTCCTGGCCGACAAACCTGCAGCTGCTGCAAATAAGGCAACGTACAACGTATGTCAGACAGAAATGCTGAGCAGGTTCATCTACCTGTGTAAACATCCAGTCATTTGTTTCTATGGCTTTCACACCTTGGAGGTTATTTGCTCATATTTCTTCTTTCCTTTGCCACAATACTTTTGTTTTTAATATATGAGCTGTTGTTCTCACATTGTACTGCAGTGGAAAGAATCTGAAATGCAATCATTTCTTCTTCTACTTCCTTCTTTTTTCAAATTTTGACAGAAAATAATGTATGAAACATTCATTTTGCACTATATATGTAATATAATGATATTGATAATAAATGTAAAATAAATGTTTCATACATTATTTTCTGTCAAAATCTGAAAAAGAAGGAAGAAGAAGAAATAATTGCATTTCAGATTCTTTCCACACTGCACCATTATGTACTTTAATGATGTTGATAATAAATGTAAACTTAACTAAAAGATGCATTGTAATAACTGAGGATAGACAAATTAAAAAAAATAAGACAAATAGATGATGTAGTAGTGTTTTCTTCTCTGTCTGTATATGTTGTGTGTGTTTGCTAAAGAGAAAGCAAGGGAGGATGTGTGTGTGTTATTTCTCTGGAGTCAGCACGGCAGATGGTTTTGTGTTGAGGGTGTGTTGGGTGCAGCAGCTGCTCTCACTGCGCCTTTCTCCATTCTTCTCACCCTCACATCCACCCACCCACACACACACACACACACACACAAACACACACACCCGTAAACACACAGAGCCCTCCTGAAAACTACACCAGGATCACCTGATGGAACTAGACACTGATCCCCTCCATTATTCATCAGCTGACCGAGAGCAGCGACATGACCACCCTAATATGCTATAAATTCCTAACACAGCGCTCGACCACTCTCTCTCTCTCTCTCTCTCTCTCTCTCTCTCTCTCTCTCTCTCTCTCTCTCTCTCCGTCCTGTGACTTCCTGCTCACCTCGACGACACAGCCACAGTTTGTCATACAAAAAGCATTATGCAGACTATGACATCATTCTCAAATTACGAGGGGAAGAAAGCTCAGCGATGAGCGGAGAGAGTGCAGGAATAAAAATGAAGCATTTTCACTGCTCTCCCTCCCTCCCCCACCTCCTCCCTTTGTCTCCCCCCCCCCCCCCCCCCCTTCTCTCTCTCCTCTCTCCCCCCTCCCCTCGCCTTCACCTCTCCTCTCCTGAGGAGGAACTTCAAAGCAGCTCTGAAGTCAGTGGGATAGAGGAAGGGGATCCCTAGGGGGACAGTACCACACACACACACACACACACACACACACACACACACACACACTGAGCCCAAAGATGGCTAACAAGCAGTCAAACCGTGCCCTTTGAGCAGTAACTGGGTGACGGCTTCAAACGGCCTGACTCAAAAAGAGCTTGGCCGTTTCTCATGACTGTATTGACTTCAATAATGCAGTCTCATATGGCTGTTATATCACACATCTCACACACATGCAGCAGCAACGCTCACATGCATGGGTCTGATAGAAAGCACCGTCGTCTGTCTGGCAGAGAAGAATGTGCTGATATTAATGGATAATAAGGCAAATATTTTATTTGGCAATAATAGATCTGAAGAAACTAATGAATAAAACATTCTGTTATTTAACTGTTATCAGCGTCTAAAGGACAAAGTTCATTAGAAACATCCCCCAAACGATGGGGGAAAAAAAGAAAAGAAAAGTGAGATTGAATTATTCAGTTCTTACTGCTTGATCAAAATTTTATCTAATGTTTTTCTGCCTCTTGATGAGGATGAATCTGGGGCTAAGCTCCCTTTGATCCGGAGATGAAGCAGGCATCCTCTTGATCTTCCAAGTTGCTTAAATACCTTCCACGATGGGAGGCTGACCTTGAATGTAAAGTTACATTACGTACGTATAGATTTCAAATCCAAACTATCGAAAAGAAAAACTTAATCACCTCTGAATGTCGAGTATATTTTCGAGCGGGATGTGAGAGGAGGGCTGGCTCTAGAAATACATTCTTATGCTAATCTTAGCATCTTTATCCCCATAAAGGAAATTCAGTGTGATTTGGTTATCAAAATGACTCATACTCTACAGTGGCACGGGCCCGCTCCAATATTTGTTGTGGATGCATTTACGGGGAGAATTCATCTCAGGTAACCTTAATGGAAGATGGGATGGTTCTGCGTTGTGCCGGGGAGCAGGCCACTGCAGGACACACAACACACCACACCACAACAACAGCAACAATAGCAGCAGCACAGAGCTCATAACAGCTTCTCAAGGACCGCAGCCGGTGGAGTATTGATCTGTATCAGACCAGGGTCTCACAGCAGCTGCTAATAATTCTTCAAGTACAAGATGGCTGGAGGTTATAGGAACAGGAAATCTCCAGCAGGGTCATATAGGAGAGGAGCAGAAACTGCAGATGAACCCTCATAAACCACTTAGATTATTTCAACTCCATTATAATAACTGTTTTTTTCTGTCTTTTCTTTTCTTTTTTCAAATAAAACCATAACACCACATGATTTATCTAACTCAGCCTTTGGATGAACATTTAAATTCATTTTACACAGATTTGAAGGTGTCTTTTTAAGGCTCATATGAACAGGAAGAATGACACAGCAGCCAAAACCTGTTTAAATTATTTATAGCCACCTGACTATTGTTCTGGCACTTAAAACACAGTGAATCTAAGCTAGAGGCAATAAAATAAAAGATTTATAAAAAATATCCATTAAACTGTGGATCTACTTGTGGTTGGAATAAATTTAATAATCTCAGAATCCACAGATTTTTACAGCTTGACTACATGACTTCCTGCATGTAGTCAGTTTCATTAGATTTTCTACTACAGTACATCTCTATTTGTTCATGTTGTCTTTGTTCAACTAAGGAAGGATCATAGCAGAAGAATTCTCATTGTGATAAACACACTATCAGCTTTGTTTGCCCATCTGTAAGAGATAATTTCCATCATGAGCACACTGTGACTAAATAATGAGAAATATAGACAGACAGCTAAGAAATTGCGGTGATGGGAATAAAACAGAATTTAACACATTTAAACTTCTTATTAGCATTGAAATGTCTCAAAGAGCTTTAAACCCCCCTGATGAGTTCGCTTTCAAAATAAAACCCAACTTCTGGATGCTTCTCTGTCACCTCACTAAAATGACACAGCAGGAAAACGTCACTCCCGAGCTGGAAATACTCCCATAGTGCATTTGGACGTGAGACAGGAAGACAGACTGCCAGGCTCTGTAAATAAGGTATAATGTAATTACCCCTTGCAGAGATACCGTACAGCCCAGCAGCTCCACCGTGGCCCTCACCCTGCCAGCAGAAGAGCAGCTTCAAGGAGAATCAGAGAGTACCAGCCTGATTTTCATGTTTCTTGAGAATCCAAGTCTATTTGGTTTGGATTTCTTTGAATGAGCAGCAGAGAAGCTTCCTGCTGCGCTCCAACACACTGCCGCAATTTGTGTGTTTATTTTAACACATGGTACTTGCCTGAAATACTTGAGCCTGATAAGAACTCTGACCTTTTCCATCCTCCCCGTGCCACCCATTCAACCGCCCTCTCCATACCCCCACCCCATCCCATCCTGTCTCTGGGCCAACAGCAGCTTCGCCCCTTCAGGAGAGCCGAAGAAGAAGAAGCAGAGGAAGGAGGAAGTAGGACAGGAGGAGGAGCGGTGCGTGTCTGCCAGCAGCAGAATGAGAGGAGAGCGCAGGGAGGCATGCACTGATGGTGGCTGCATGTGGCGAGGAGGGACGGCGAGGAGAACCACTGAGATGCGGCAGAGTGGAGGGGCGGGAGGAGGGGTGGAGGGGGGGGGGGGGGTATCACTGCTCATCTTGGAACAATGTGAATGTAGAAAGAGGCAGGAGACAGATGCTTTGTGGAGAGAGACAGACGGCAGAGGAAGATAGGGAGAGAGTGACTGACGTTTCTCTCACACCTCTATGAGCAGCCACATCCTAATACAAGCTAATCCCTCTATCAGCCTCTTACCTCACCTGGGCCTATCTCGCCAACGGCGGCGCAACCAGACAAAATGGAAGACTGCTCTCCCAAGATACACTCAGTATTTGAGTTTTTTTGGCCAGACAGCCACTGTGCCTGTGCCTGTGCCTGTGGGTCCCTGGTGGATGAAGCTGAGTCTCTGGTCAGCTGCACCGTCACCGTCCCTGTCACTCACCCAGCTCTTGCTGCTCCTGCTGCTGACGTTTTCCTTTTTAACCCGAGCGGCTTGTCACAAACTGAGCTCTGATTACTGATTCGCATGCAAGGGAGTTCATAAGAACGGAGCCAAGCAGTCATTTGCTTTGTCGGCATGCGTGTGGACTGCAGCAGGCATTTCAATGAACATCTGAATTTTGTCACACAGCTGCCTGCCTGTCATCGAATAATCTGAAGCAGCACGGTGAGAGGTTTTTGTCATAAACTAGAGCTGAGGCCAAACATTCCCACTCTCAATTAATCTGCTGTTTATCTTATCTGTTAGTCGGTGAATCATTTAATTTATAAATCATCACAGAAAAGGCAGATGTCCAGTAAGATCTTTCTGTCCAAATTCAATTATATTTTGTTTACAGTGTTGTGAATCGACAAAACATTCAGTGCATTGAGAGTCAATTAAGCACTACAACTATTTATCTATAGGGAATAATGTGTACAATAATATCTAGTGTGTTTAATTTGTACTCCCTCTGCATTATTATTTCTGTGAGATTCAAATACAACATTATATTTTGCTGATGCTTTGTGTTGAATTTTGCACAACCTGAAAACACAATAGAGGGCGAGAAAACAGAGCTTACTGTGAATCATTAAAATGTGATCAACATCTTTATGACTTCGTTTTTAACAAACAAATTAATCTAGGGCTGCAAATGACAGATATTTGAATTATTAATTGATGAGCAAATTATGTTTTATCTATAAAATATCTTCAAATGACAAAAGAAAACAAGCAAGCAAACAATACAAAAAAAACATCTGCTTGTCTAACCCTATTAATCCACTTGATTGCTGCAATCCCTAAAAATAAATAAATAAATAAATCAGAAACTCAAATAATGGGCAAGCTGACTCAGCCTCATTTCCTCCGTGCTCAGTTTTGTTCATCAGTGAACAAGTCAAGACTGATCAGATCTGGACCAGCACTTGGAGGAGAGGATGCACAAGTCAGTCAGTCAGTCAGTCAGTCATCAGCTGCCTCTGCTATAAACAACACTGGGATCGACTTCCCCACAGATAAAGTGTCTTGTAAAGTCAATAAAAACAGCTATAATGCAATTTTAGGATCGACTTCACAATAACACACAACAGTACAGGAGGAGCACACAACTCTCCAGTCTTTGTTTGTTTACAATAACTCATAATAAAGTGTTGTAGCCTACACTTCTAACCAGACTCATGCAGCCTCTCGTGTTGCCCACTGCCCCGTGTTTCAGCACCAAACACCGGGTTTATTCCGCAAATGACCTCGGTGTGTAAACTGGGTGGAGGCGGTGGTTTAACAACACGATGATACGCCCTTCTTCCTCCAGTTCACAAAAACACCAACGTCGTCCACACGGTGTCGGTGGTGCTGTTAAATGCCCCTAGTAGCACGGCTATAGCTATAACACGAGGGAGGGAGGCAGGGAGGGAGGGAGGGAGAAGGTGAGGGGGCAAATAAATAAAGAAAGAGCAGCAGCTGGTCGCGGGTATATACAGACAGCAGCCACGGACACGGACACGCACGACTTATAAAAGCCCCACCATCTGCAAAGCGAGCGGATCTGGCTGCCCAGCAAAAAAAAAAAACACACATCCCCATCCCCGTCCCCCGCCGGCTCAACTGTCCTCTCTTTATGACAAACAAGAGGTAAACACCGACTTAACGCAGCCATGCAATATTTATGAACCAGGAAGGGAAGTGGAGCTGGTTTCTCTCCCGTGATGCCCGATATTATTATCATCCGCCAACTTGATCCTATTTGAGCTTCTTCGGGAACTCTTACCTTTATCGTGTGGTCCTCTGCTCCGTCGGTGTGGGGCGTTTCAGGCCAGGTTAGTGCTCGGTGTTTTCTGGTGTTTGGGTTTCTGGTCTGGTGTCGATGCTGCTGCTGCTGCTGCTGGTTGGTGCTGATGTTGAGCTGCGTCTCTTCGGTGTTAGCTTAAACCCTGCTGCTGCTGTATCTGCTGCTGCTGCTGCTGCTGCTGCTGCTCTCTGCCTCTGTCTGCTCGGCTTGTGGTGCTGAAGTGGACAGCGCACCGAGCAGCTCAGCTCAGCTCTGGGAACAAAAAAAAAACCCTCACACACACTGCGCTTCTCCGGCGCCGCCCGCGGCACAGCGCCTCCTGCCGGGGCGGAGGAGCCACCGCCGCGGCACAGAGCTGCAGCAGTGAGAGGGGGAGTCACGATGGATCACACAGGAGGAGCGCCACCTAGTGTGGTAGCGTTGCTTGAGTGTGTGTGTGTGTGTGTGTGTAGGCTACAATAGGTCAGTTCACTTTCTTATCTCTCTCTATTAAAGACTACATCTCTTCCTCTCTTTTCTTCTCCAACCTGAGGTTTGTCCAATTTCCCTGTTGAAAGGGTTTTCTTGGGAGTTTTTCCCTCACTCGATAATAGGGTCTAAAGGGCAGAGGATGTTGTTATGATGCTATGTAAATCCCTTTGAGACATACTGTCTGTAAAAAAAAAAAGAGCTATACAAATAAAATTGCCTTGCCTTGCCAACCGCACCGGTTTAAGCTCCCTATGACTGGTTCTGCCTGAGGTTTGTGCCTTAAAAAGGAAGTGTTTCCTCGCCACTGTTGTTTCCATGTTTGCTTGCTCTTGGTGGAAGCTGTTGGGTCTGTAAATACTCTTAAAGAGAGGGTAGACCTACTCTGTAAAATTAGATAACTTATGTTGCAAATTTGGCACTATAATAATACAAAATGCAATTATTTCTATCCTCAAAAATGCATTGCCTGTAAGAGAAGCACAGGTGTAAACAATTTAGCTGACTAATGATTAGGTCCATCAGCTGCTTCAGTTTTAGGGTCTGGGTGTGTTACACAAAGCTATTGGTAAAACATCAAGTCAAAATGTCTGCTTTATACCAGTTCGCTGAGGAGTAATGTTCTTTAAACTGTGCTAAGCTGTGCTTTCATGTGGGTTTTTATATTCAGTCCATTGAATTGTAAATGTTCACATAATTCTAGGTTTGGTGAACTTATGGTCCTGAGGAATCAAATAAAATGCTTCTTGATTACATTCCTGGAACAAAATGGCACATGGCTCTAAGCTGCCATCCTTAATTCTCATGCAATCAGTGGGTGGTATCAGTATAATGAGCCTGTGGTGGTCTACAGAGTCCACTATGAGAACCCTTGAATTTAATGTTCTTAAAATAATACAATAATCATATTTCTTATTCTCCCTTAATACTTGCAGTGGTGTGTGGCATCCCATAGAGCTGAGGATGAATGGAGTTGTAGGAGGAGGGCATATAAACTCTGAGTAAAGGTCAATAATGGAGAGCAGTGCTACACAGAAAAGATAACCTGAGATGTCAACGTAATTGAGAATAAATGCAGCTGTCGACTGATGTTAACAAATTATTTCAACAAAATGAAGCCATTTATCACAGTCACAGTAACTTACATCTCCTTACACCCATCTGAACCACTGTTGTGCCAAAAAAAAAAAAAAAAAAATCAGAGTCTGAGAAACAATCACAAATGTATATTTTAGCTGTGTTAAAACTTAATTAGAAGTCATTTTGGGGTGTACTGGGATACATTCTCTTCGCAGCTGGTGAGTTTTATTGGAATATGATTATTAACAGTCTTCTGGCTTAGTGTTGAGTCTTGAAAAGGTTTTAATCACTCTGGGCTCCCTATGACTTGTGCTCTCCTGCGCATTGTGTTGGGTTTCAGTTCAGTCCCTTTGAGTCTTGAGTTCTTCAGGGTCACATGGGGTGCATATTGTCCCGGGTGACAGGCTGTAAGGAGTTGTCCAGGGCGGCAGCAGCGTGGTGGTCGCCCTGCGTGACTGCGAGGGTGGCCTGCTCCGGCAGCAGACTGGGGTCAGTCAGAATGGCTGTGGTGGTACTGAGGAGACGGAGTGAACGCAGAACCACTGAGGGGACAAAGAAAAGACAAACCGAAGTTACAGATAATCACATATATGGCATGATAGTCAAACTGTGGATACTTCCCTGTAAAAAAAAAAAAAAATACATGGGACTCACTAGGTCTAAGGGCAGGCAGGGAGCAGTGCTGGTCCAGCCAGGACAGAGTGGATCGACACAGGTCCTCCACACTGGCAGTGGACACCATCCCATTATAGGACTCAAACAGCGGCTCGATGATGATACTGAACTGACACTGAGTTAAGGAAAGACATCTGACTCATTGAAAATAATAGCACATGAGTTCCTGAATTTTCTCCAGCAAAGTGTTTTATAGTGTTTAAAAGATAAATATAAGTCTATATATCAATAATTTTGGACTTCACACCCAGATAGAATTCATTGGCTCCTACTGCACACATTAATTCTTAAAACCTATTAAAAACAGCTCAGTAATTCAGACCAAATGCATGTCAACAACAATCCCATATTCATGGCAATAAAGGAACAGATGCAAGAATGTGGCCAGCTAATGTGTATTTGACAATAGAGCTCTATGGCACATGGGAATTATGAAAGATGGGGCTCTGGATGCACACGCTGTGCTTGTTATTGGAATAAATATAGTGTCTGTTTTGGTTTTGTTGTTTTATTTCTTGACAGTAACAGCACAATAAGAAGTATTAGAGGACACACCCAGTAAACACTGCTGTCTTCAATCTATGTAAAGAGAAAATATCCTCATGGGAAACCTGTGTTTTAATTTGGAATACTATCAGAGCAGATAAAGATAAAAGTGCAGTCTCTAGAGCAACCACTGAAAATACCTCAACATTCATGGAGATGGAACACCCTGGAGGTGTTTTTTGTGCAACACACAAGTATGATAAAAATCGTTAATCTTCTTATCTCGCCTGCAAAATAAGGACAGCAGATTAGGTGATCATCAATGGAAGAGTTATGTGATAAATTTGCATACACATTTTTTTCAATACAACACACAGACATTTGTTTTCTCTGTCTGCTTACACTGACAGGCCAGAGATTGATTATGTACTTCTTCTGAATTAAAACTCCAGTGTTAAACTTAAAGCTTTACAAAACCCCTGTTTGGCCATTTACCATATGTGCTGGACCAAAGACTGAATTTCAGAGGATGTTTTTCCTGCTACACTTTAAAAACATTATCCTTATCACTATCTGTCCAGACTGGCATAATGCTTGGCGTAATTAGCTCATTTGGATTCAAAGAGAAAGGTTTTGGGAATGAAACATAATTTGAAATTCCTCCAAAGTCTGAAGAAGCCAAATGACACTGGAGCCAAATACTGTAATGACACATGAGAAGCCCACACATGAATAGATGGGTACATTTAGTGCACAACACTTAATTATAATCCAGGCTTCTTTTTTTTAAATATAAAGTAAGTTTTCTAAAGTCATGTCTGTGGCAGTGTGATGTTCTAATTAACCTCTGGCAGATCTACATTCATAAGGATACGATCCAGAATTTCCAGTTCTGCAGAGTTTGAGCCTGAACGTACTCTCTGAACTTCTGCCTCATGTGGTCGAAGCGTTGCCGCGTGATGGGCACGCCGGTGGCCGGTAGCTGCTGCTGGCACGCACTGCATGGACAGACACACTGAGTCAACAACAGTGCCCACTACTAGAACTGACAGCATACACATTACAATCAATTATTAGACAGACTGTAGCACCGCTGTACTTCGGTTTACAAACTGCAATCAGATGAAAAGTTATTACCACCAACACGGATCTGTGCGTATGGTGACAGATTCACCACTGATGGAAAATAGAGGACATCTTTTGAATTTCATAATCACATTTTGTGATCAGTAATAAGGATTTCACCAATTTATAATGCATAATAAAATGCTTATGCATGCAGCTGTCTGCAATATTTAACAACTACAAACTGTTAACGGGTAATTGTAGACAACTTGATGCACACTGCAGATAACGTATTTATCCTCTGGTGAAAACATTTCTCTGTATTGAATACACAGTGTTCACCAACACACACACACACACACACACACACACACACACACACACACACTGGCTCAAGGTCTCACTTGATGGCAGAGTTGAGGACCTGGATTTCCTCTCTGAGTCTCTGAGCCTCCTCGTGGAGCTGAGCTCTCTCCTGCTGCATCTTACTGATGTACTCAGCCGTCTTCTGCAGTGTGGTGGCTTTGCTGATCTGTGCCAGCAGACAGAGGAATCACAACATCAGCCCCACACCACAACTATTATATACATTTCTATTATAATAAAAACAATAATAATAACAATAATTATTAAAGGTTTTTTTTCCTCTGTACTTCCAGTTAAACTGCCTCAACCTTCTGTCACATCTATCAGTGAAGCAGCTGCACATCTTGTCACAGTACCTTTATGCTTGGCTGAGAGCTGAGTGTTGTCACAAGGTTATGTAAAGTGTCAAATCCCAGTTTGATGTTGAAACGTCTCTTCTGCTCGGCTGAGATGTGAGTTATCCTCCTGGTCTCTGTTTGCTGCAGATAACACGGCTCAGTAATGTGTTCATCGCACTGAGAGTGACCCGATGGGCCAACATTGACTTTTCTAGACTTTTCACATATCCAGCTCTCAACAACTCAAACTTGATATACTGTATGTATATTTATAAAAAGAAAAGTGCCACATTGTTCTGTTTCACCAGACTGAATGAGACAGTATGTCCTACCTTACTTGATTCTATTTTTCCATGTCCTGAGAAGCCCGACTGTGGGGACTCGGGGTTGGAGATTTTGTCTAAAGGGTTGGGTGGTGACGTTCGACCAGGATGTTCTGGAAAATTCACTGAGACAAACAAAGATAATAACATTTACTTAAAACATTTCCAGGTAAACTACATGGCATCCAGATCTTCACATCTTTATACACAAATAATTTACATGTACTTCAAAATCTCTCCAGGATGTGATTTGAATAACGTCATCAGCCATGTCTGTTTACTATGGTTTTGAATACCTTAAGTTTTTCCTTTTTTTTTTTTTTTTTTTTCGTTAGATCCAGACAGAACTGATGAGAATAAAAAAACAAAATAAAATCCAACCCCCCTATGTGTTGAATGATGTTCCCATTTTCACTCAGACACCATGCTGTGTGGCTGTGTGCTGTTTGATAAGTATGGAGCTTCGGAAGTCACAAAAAGTAGAAAATAATAAGACAAGCCAAAGAGAAACAAACAGCTATTTAATGTTCTTTAAACCTGCAATCAGTCGGTAAGAGCAGGGAAAAAAAGCTTTTTATTTTTCTATTGACCATAAATTTTCCAATTTTATTTTGGTCTCAGCGACAGCAACAGTCAGTTATTGATCTGCATGTGTTACCTATCTCTCCTCTACACTTCACTACATTTGAATGAATTACTGTATTATTTTATTTTTGACTTCTCTGATAACTTGCCATTTCAGTCTTCCAAATGCAGTAGATAATAACAAACCACAAGCTTGGTCCTAATTACTAGTTTCTATGTTATGCCTGTAGACTAATAAACTTTAAAATGAATAATAACTTAACTGTTGAGGTTGTGTTGCACAAATATATTTTATTTTTTATGAGTGTGACTATTAAACACTTGTTCACTTCTCTTGTTGGTGTTGTCAGTTTTTGCTGAACTATTAATTTACATATAGCGACTAGAAGATGCCCTCTGAGGCTCAACAGAGTGTATGCTGCAGTATCAGCATGGTGCACTACATACATGAAACATTTTTAACTTGCCAACATCCCTGAAATGTCCTCCAGTGTATTTCTTGATTAGATGCATTTGCAAAAGTGTGTAGCACAACCAGTTACATATAAAACGATTATCATTACCAGTTAGGGTGCTCCTGTCTGTGCCATAGAGCTGCACGGGAGATAGTTTCTCAGTCTTTGGAATGAGGAGAGTTGTGCCGGTGGGTGTGGAGCCATGGGCGAGTATGGTCGACACCGCCAAACCTCTGGAGGTGCTGGCGTGGGGTCCGCTGTGCAGAGGTGTCAACACTGGGATCCCTGCAGGCCAGCCAGCTCCATGCTGCTGCTGCTGCTGTTGTGATGAAGCTCCTCCAACATGTGCACTGCTCCCTGACTGTTTAACAAAACACAGCAACAAAAAGCATTTAGACATTTTTAGTTTGGTTTTAACTCTTTTCCTTGGAAAATCATTAAATTCAATAAGTGAGTCTAACAGAACTGTCAGAAAACCTTGAGAACACTTCATCACTGTTAATTTCTTTACTTCAAGTCAGGTTAGTTGAACAGCAGAGGCCACTGGAGCACAGAAAATCAAGTTTTCAGCTTTAGTAAACAAGCTTTTATGATTATCTTTAGCAATTACAGTAAAGCTGAAATTACAGTGAACCAAAGTTTTTTAAACCTGGTCTTTAATTTAGATGGTCTTAACCAAGGATCCCACAGGTCCTACTGCAAACTTAAAATGAAAAATGCTGCAAAATCATTTTCCCCCATTTAAATCTTTTTTTTTTGTCTTCTGACCTTATTCAAACCTCACGATGATGTACATCCCTGTTAGATACAGCGAATTGAGAAATTTGCTGTAAATCCATATCTACACCACCCCACCCAGGTGTTGCCAGGGGAACTGAATCTGACACTTGTGCCTCAATTTCAATTGTGACTGTTGAAGTTTAAAAAACACTGAATAACAAATGTGTCTCAGCAGGTTCATCACTTTTTCATCATTTAATTGCCTAAAATTTCAATAGCAATAGATTTCAATAGTAAGAGTGAGTGCGACACAGAGAAGACGATACTGTATGATGCAAATGCCAATGGGTTGGGTTTAGATGCTGCGCTGAGCCAGTCACTGTTTCAGAACTTGTTGTGATACTAACGGACGGACTCACCGCAGAGCTGGGCGATGTTGACCTCTGACCTTTGGCGGTCCCTAGAGTGGTATCAAATCCCAGCGCCGGCTTCCCTGAAACCACAGAAAACAAATAGTCGTATTCTGACAGAAGCACGACTCCACTCATCTCTGATTAGTAACTGATGTTAAAAGACAGAACAAGGGGAGAACTCACGTTCCCGAGCGCCGGAGGAGAGCAGCTTAGCGAGGCAGCTAGTGGGTGTGGGGGCAGGTGAGTGGGGGCCAGGCAGAGCTACAGAGGCACTAACTGTCCTCACCCCTCCTGTCTTTTGCTTGTGCTTCCCTCTGACTCCTGTGACAGCCACCTGCTCCGGGACTGAGAAGCAGTGAGACGCGGTGACAGAGGGCAGCGCTGCCTGAACCGGGTCGGACACGGCGGCTGGGTAACTGAGAGAGTGGAAGGGAATCTGGGAGTATGTGTCCCCTGTGTGAGGGAAGGCGTGGGAGGCTTGGTGCGCAGCAGAGCCCTGGGCCCCTGCGGTGGAGGCGGTGTGGGTGATGACAGACGAGGTCACATTGGTGGTTGTGTAGTAGCCAAACTTGTGGCACGGCAGCGGGTACAGGAAAGGAACACTTGCGGAGGGCGGCTGCTCGATGCTGGTGGTGAACGCCAAGGAAACAGGTGGATCTGGGAACGACTGATGTCCGTACGGCATGGCTCCTGATATGATGCTGGTTGTGTGGTATTCGCTGCAGTCCTCACCGGGCCTGGTCGGGTCAGGCTGGGCGTTGGATGAGGAGGGCTGGGGTAAACTGTCAGACGACAGATTAGGCTGGAAAAGAAAGTTTCAGTCTATTTTTAGGCCACTGATTAAAAATCTGTGCAATTAGTCGCTAATGAAATTCTTCCGCAGCGATGCGTCTCGCGAGCAGGAGGAGCTGTTAACAGCAGCAGTACCTGAGCCAGCTGGCTGTCGATCAGGAGCTGAGGAGCCGTTATGACGGGGGAGGGAGCTGGAGCGAACGCTGTGCTGGATGAGCTCTCAAAATAGCCACAGTCAGCGAAACCAGTCTGCTCAGAGGGCTGGGCCCTGTAGTTCATAAAGACATCTGAGAAAAGCACACGTGCTGTTAATCAAAGTGTCAGTTATAAAGGAACTCACAGCACTGACGCAGCTGGAAGGAAAGAGATGATTAAAAGTCTCAAACTCCATCAGGGTCTGTAAAGGAGGAATCCTGATGTGTAATGTTCCTATCTATAGAAGTGACATCATCTCAGTCCACAAAAATACTGGAAAATCTACATCATTCATTCATACATTCATTCATGTAACCAGTTTATATTTTCATATCACTCTATTAGTATAAACTTAAATCTTCAAACAAAAACAAAAAACAGTTTTGAAACTGTGATTAAATCATAATATAAACACATTGCTCATTTACTGAGGCTATTTTTACTGGGCTCTGACATCATGTAATTTATTGCAGTGGTTCTCAAAGAGGGGCCTGGGGCTCTCTGAGGTCCTTGAGGGGATTCCCAGCAAAAATGAGAACAACCTATTTTCACTGTAATGAAATGTATATAATATAGTATATACTATATATAATGAAACTGTACAGAAACTATAGCTGTTTATGTTCTGTAATCATTACAGTCGGTCTGCAGTTCGATCTCACACTCATGACGTCATTTTAGAAATTCAAAGCACTAAACAGCTAAACAACTTAGCAACATACAGCAAAAATAATAAGAGTTTCTTGCTAAAACTTAGACGAAAAGGTTCACTGCTTTAATATTTGTTCAGTGTTGACTGTATTAAAATGAATTAGGTTTGCTCAAAAAATGTATACATAAATGCAGGTGATTCCACTTTTTGTGCCATTGTATGTTTACAGCTAACAGCTGGTTAGCGTAGCTTACCATGAATTATATACAAACAGCTGGACTATGTAAACCTCTGGTATTGTGGGAATTTTATTCGTGATATCCTCTCCTGCCTGTAATCTCATATTTAATAGACAACTAGAGTAGCACTGATTATCTAGGCAAGAAAAGAAATAACTCTTTTTCCACATGAACCATTTCTTGATGAATAGTCACGACTTAATAGGCAAGAATTAAAGTCATTGCTATGAAAATAAAATGCATTTGTTTTAGATCTTCAAACAGTTTGGGTTTGATTTGATGAGACTTGATTTAAGACACAAAAAAAATACAGAGATGAAAAAACATAACTCAAAAGTTTATGGTGTGACAATGAAATGTGTCTGTGGCCGGCTGCCGACTGTGATTCAAAACAGTTTCTCTACATCTGACGTTACTCAGTTCGAACCAGGTTTTGATCTTTGTGGAGCCGAGCACCAATCATTAACACGTATTCAGAATCCGGCACGAGACAAGCGTTACATAAACAACACAGCACAATGTGTTGCACAACTTGCGAATACATACCAGGGTCGTGTATGTGTTTTCATCTCAGTAAGGAGAAACTACTGGCACAGCACGGCACGGCGCGCTGCCTCAGACGAGTGATCTGTGATCTGGAGCGCTGAGGAAGACTCTGAATACATTTGATGCATGGCAGTGTGACTCTGACAGACACACACCAGCTCCCCGGACCTTGTGACCAAACGAGAGGCAGACAGCTGATCCCTCAGGACACTGCCAATGCTGTGTCCTGGAGCTACACACGCACACACATATTACAACAGTGGGCAGCAGGTTGTTTGTGTGTTACAAAGGCTGACTTGTAGCCAGAGGGCTGCTGGATTGCTTCACTGAAAGTAACACACAGGCCAAAACAACCACAGTCATTATGCCCCTGAGCGAGGAACTAAACTCCAACCTGCTTGCTCCCTCCAGTGCGAGGCTTGTCTGCTGTCTGTGTCTGGCTGCGGGCTAGCTGTTTGCACTCGAGATGAGCAGCCTGAGGCAGAAAAATATTCCACTGCCTCTCACACTCCAAAGGATGTATCAACGAGTATTATCTTTTATGAGGATTCAGGAGTCACAGTGAATTATGCTGCGCCAAAATAAAACTTTTTCCGAGTGGGTCTTTAGGACTCGATTAGATTAACTGTTCTTCACCGAAACATTAAATGAACCCTGAATTCAGTCACTGTCGCTGTCACTGTAAGCGACCACTTTCATATTTCATATCGTCATTTCATGCATCATGGTAAAAAACCTGATTACAGCCGCTTGAATTAATAATCCTCACTTGAAAAGTCCACATGTTTCAGGACTCAAGCAGAGAGCCTCCAGAGTTAGTGTTGAAGAAGGAAATTCTACCATCTCCCAGCCCATCATTTTGTTTTATCCACTGGTTTCAGAGCCAGGGCTCATGTTTAAACACATCCTCTTCCACTTCCCTTTTCTCCCAGCTCAAACCTGCCTTTGACCCCCCTCTAACCTCTGAGGACCAAATAATAAATTGCAAACACAGCACTAGATCTAGGAGTGCCTTGTTTGATGCAATACCCATCAGGAACACATACAGTGTATAGTATAGTAATGAAGTGTAATTTATTTTATCATTATTCTTTCTTTTAATATTTGTTGCTGTGTCTGAGCGGGAAGAGAGTCTGTGAGGATAAGTGCCAAGAATTGTGAATTTTACACCAAGGCACAAACCTTGAGACGTCCTTGAGTTCAGACATTTTCTATCTGCCATAATTTCTACACTGACCCAAGCACACGCGTATCACAGTGTTATTGAATAATTAACTATGGCAAACAAAGATTAGCTGATACCAGATGAAAAAGCAACAAAACCAATAGGAAATATTGATCTGCTGCCATTCTGACAATATGTGTAGAAGACAGACAGACAGACAAGAAGAGAGTACCTGGTATATCCATGAAATCATCGAGGTTGGGCTGCAGTGGAGTCAGGCCTGGCTGGATTATATCAGCGTTGCTAGTGTACGCTGAGGAGGAAAAGAAGGAAGAGTGCACAATAAAGAAAAACGTGAGTGCATTTGTCAGTGTGTGTGTGAGTGTGTGTGTGTGCCTTTCGTCCTTGGGAATTTCCTTATTTGTAGGCTAGGTTCCTTTGGCTGACTGTCCAACCCATGTGACCACCAGTTACACCAAGTGATGAAAATGTGGCAGTGAAAAAAGACTTTCACTATGAGATTAAAGGAATATTTCAACATTTTACAATATACACGTATGATGATTCTGTTTCTTGCTGGGAGTTAGACAAAAAGGTCCACTGCTTGTTCAGTGACTGTAAATTAAGTTTGCTCAGATAGATTTATACATAAATGCAGGTGATTCCACTTAACTTTTCGTGCCATTGTATGTTTACAGGCAGCTAAGAGCTGGTTAGCATAGTTTACCATGAATT
Source organism: Trachurus trachurus (assembly GCF_905171665.1). Classification (NCBI taxonomy): domain Eukaryota; kingdom Metazoa; phylum Chordata; class Actinopteri; order Carangiformes; family Carangidae; genus Trachurus; species Trachurus trachurus. Next base: position 10,083,084 of record NC_139903.1, on the reverse strand, counting down.
ATATACAAACAACTGTGTAAACCTCTGGTATTATGGAGGTATATTCCACATGAACCATTTCTTGATTCATAGTCACAATTTAGGCAAAAACGTCAAAGTCATTGCTATGAAAATAAAATGCATTTGTGTTAGATCTTTAAAACTGTTTGGGTTCGATTTGATGAGACTTGATTTAAGAGAAACTCAAAATACAGAGATGAAAAAACTTAATTCAAAAGTTTATGGTGTGACAATGAAATTTGTAAAACTGGTTTTCAGGAGCTTTAAAACATTGAATATGACATATATCCAAACACTGGATTTTACATCTCATTATACTAGATTATACATCAAATCCATAGATATAAGACTCATCTGTCTTATGCTGTATCAGATCAGACGCATATCTAATCATAGTATAAAAATGGGATTATAGATAGAGTATGGAGATAGGGATTAAGCTTCAGCCAAATGATGCATCCACATAATAAATTAAGACATGCCCTAATCATATCATGAAGCCCACAGACGACCAATTGTTTATCCTTACTCTCAACCACCTTTTGCCTTTTTGACCTGTATTTTTTTTTTTTTTGCTCAGTTGATTTTGAGCTGTGCATCTGAAAGTCAATCTGCAGACTTCAAAGTGCAGACTACTCACTGTTGTGCCGGTCACTGGCCCAGGGACATGGCTTCTGAGTCATGGTGAACAGAGTGTCAGAGATGTCAGACAGAAGGCAGTCCAGGTCAAACATGTGGGCCTCCACCGGTGCAGCTTCAGGCTGCTGGTACATCTGATTGGACCATTTCTCCAGCTTGGCCTGGCACGACTGACCCTTGAGCGAAGCAGCCACAGATCAAAACACTTCACAGGACCAACTTCTCTAAAAACAACAAACTGAGTCAATCCTTGATGTATCCATTAGAGGGCTCCCTACAAACAGCGCTGAAGAGGCCTGGATGGAAAGTGATGCATGGATGGCAGCTGGTTTCCCTACATGTATACATCCAGAACTTAGGTCTGTAGCAACTAAATGCTGCATGACACGCTAAGATACTCAATAACTTCTTAGTCTTGAGCAAAATGAAAATACAACTCAACACAATGCCAAAGTTTTCCAAGTGTCCTTTCCTCCTTGAAACCTTGAAAGGGGGGAAAAAAACTCAGAACACAGAAAATGAAGCTCTAGCCTTGGTCCTTTCTCTCCGTCTGAGATGCTTTACTTCACCCTGATCTTCTTTCTTTGCTCCTCCACTTCTAAGTGTGAAGCCACATTTATAGGGAAGCCCAGACCGCGCCGGAAACTGTTTTGATTACGTCTAAGCTCACGACATGCCCCTTTGTAATTTATTTATTTACCTCTTGATTTGTTTTTTTTTTGACGGAGAATATAAGTGAGTACAAGTAAAATGAGGTAAGATTGTTGTGTGCATATGCATATGTGTGTATGTGTTTGTGTGTGGTTAGAGTGCATGATGAAAAAGCACTTTGACATATTGTTCAAAAACACTAGCCCCTTACAGGTTATCATTATGTCGGCTTTGTTCACTTCGTTATTTTGATGTCTCATCATTTCAATAAGAGCAGCAGCCTTTTGTCCCTGACCTAATTCTGGCAGTCACATTCACGTGCAGGGAAACAGAAAGACCTGGGGCCACTGACAACCCAGAGCAACCGACCAACCAACCAAAACAACCACGAGTGCCTACAAATTTCTCATTTCCGATAGGCATCATTTACATTTTTTGAGGGCTTTCCTGCAACTAGATGGCACACTGCATTAAATTTAACCTTGAATGCTTCAGTGTTGCAATGTGAGATAAGATGAGATGAGATGATAGTGACAAGATGAAATTAAAGGTCCCATATTTGAACTTTTTCATTCTTAAATAATTAAATTTTATGTTGTGTTCTGATCCTCAAAACAATTTATTCATAGTTTAAAATACCAACAAGCATCTCTATGTAGTGTCTCGAGCTACGAGAGGAGTCTCTGAGTCTCTCTTCTGATTGGTTGACTTTTAATTACTGTTAATACAGAAGAGCATTTTTCTGTTGACCATTGCACTGTGTTAATATAACACCTAGACCTAAAAGAAACATATGGGAATTGGGAACTAACACCAATAAAGATTATACTGTTTGTCTTTAAAGCACTGGCCACTTCACACATTTCACCCAATATCACAAAAAACTGAAGACTGAAGACCCAAGAGCCCAATTTATGCTGCAGCTTTTATAATCAATTGCAAATGATCGCACAGCTGCACCTTATACAGTGGCCTCTGTGTTTGTGTGTGAATATAATTACTGACTGGCTGATGGTACCAGATGAAAACTCAGGGAACCACCAGTGTTCATCCCCTGGGAACCATGAATTTCTACACGAAACACCTTGACAACATCTCCAACAGTTGTTGTTGGGATATTTCAGTCTGGATCAATCGACCAATCAACCGACAGGCCACTGGTGGCCTGGCTACTGTGCTCATTGGTTGCTCAGTCCACACCCCCCTGCTGGAGCACAGTTTCCTGCTCAGGCCTTTATTTATGACTTGATCAGGAGCCTGGCAACTTAGTTTCACTCCTGGGTTTTACGAGGGCTGACAGTATGTGATAGATTTGCACACAAACACACTTGTGAAAATTTGATGCCTGGAGTAAGTTGATGAAGCTGCCCTAATCAGACTGTTAAATATTTCTTGAAAATAAGGGAAAATGCTCAAATAATAAAGCCAGTTAAATTCTAAATGAGGCCTTGAGAGCTGGAAACCGTTATATGACATAAACAAACAGTACAATAACAACCTGGTAGTGAGGTGTTTTTTTCCTCAGCCACAATAAACTGTTAAGTCAGAGGCGAGATAAGACTTTAGGAACATTGAGCATAAAAAGCTGGTTTAGTGATCTTTGACCTGTCAGCTATGTGCTGATATGTGCCCTTTCAAGTGCCGCACAATACAATAAACAACCTGAGCAACAGACGGCCAATCGGACACAGTCTTATCATTCCGGTGGTCTTCATTTTGACCTGTGAAAACGAGGGCTTGCAGTGACACAGAAAAGCTGAATAAAAACAGGTTAAAGCTGATGACAGAGGTGGCATGAGGAATAGTAGGCTGGCCCTGACTTGCAAGGCCACATTTCACATTCTGTGAATACTATCATGAATGAGGTGCTTCCCCAGAGTCCCACCTTCTCTTTCTGCCTTTCTCCTCTTTTGCTCCTGATCTTTTGTTTGTTTCTGCCTCCGTGACGTCACGCTCGACGCACAAAGTAGGTCAGATTTGATTAAATGACATTAAATTCTGCAGCTATTTCACTTGAATAAAGATAAAGCCTGGAGAGGAGTTAGAGGTGATGTCGCCACTGGCAACCAAAATGCGTCAGTTGCCGAAAAATGTCAGACCAAGTTGTTTCCTCTCTGTCCCTCTCTCGTTAACCAGGGGAGGCTAAATCAAGGCACTAAAAATAGTCACTTGGAAAACAATGATGATATTGAAATGCATTCAGGAGTAAACAATGCTAGCAGGTCACCAACACGCACACACACACACACATACACTGAAGGCTGGGTCAGTCAGTCAACTCCAGGCTCCAAAAGTCAAAATCAATACTTGTCTTCATTAGTGTGTTTTCAATTCATATATAGAAAGATAGACACCGTTAAGGCTGTTAAAGAGGGACTTGTCTTTTTCTTACCTCTTGTAGCATTGATAGAATATCATCTTTCTTTTTCTGAAGCTGGAAAGAAAAAGAAAAGAAAATGTGAAATTCATCTGAAAATCAACACGACTACGAGTCATAATAGCAGCAGTGCTGTTAACCATGTTCATGCTATCATTTGATAACTACTGTAGTATGAAACACAACATTCAACTGTGGATGATGGTGTTGCTGGTTTTTTAACATAAACTAATTGTTATAATGATTATAGATTCAGAATCTTATGATGATGGTGGAAATCAGCACAGTGATTTTACGGTTTATCCTCAGGAGCACAAGAATGTTCGGACCCAATCTGGGCCACATTTTACAGCAACCAACCGAAAACAGTTGCTGAGACATTATACTCCAAAGTCATTAGGATATATCATCTGGCAAAGGTGAAAAATATACCAAAAAAATGACATTTTGCATTGTGTAAAATCTGAGTTCTCACCCTCTTCTTGTAGTAAATCCTCCACTTGTGATACTCCTTGATCACAACCTCAATTCTTCTCTTCCAGTAGCTGCCCTCTAATACAATCGCCTGTTTACACCAAGCAGAAAATAACAAGCATGAGACAAATCGCACACATCTGCTTGAACTCAGCAACATAAACAATAATGTGTCAGGTAAATTTGAATAAATGTGCACCGCTTTGATTAAAAATTAATTCTCCTACAGCACAAATGACTCACTTCAGGCTTTCGATGCGCATCAGCCTCCGAGCCCTCCAGCGGGGTGACGAACCCGCACACTGAGCTCTTCCTCTTCTCCACATCTAAACACAGGAGACACAGAGCGAAACAAAGCTTTATGCTTGCTGCATGTCTTTATGAATGCAGTTATGATTTGTCTGTTATGTTTTTCCAGTTGCTGCTGCTGCATTATCCACTCATGTCTTTTTTCATCATGAGTGGAGAGATGTGAGTAGGAGCAGATGTAGAGCGGAGACTCACACTGAATGAACCATGCTCTCCAGATTGCATTGTTCAGACGGATCTTATCCCTCCACAGCAGCCGTAGACCCTTAAAAGACTTCCACTTTGGTGAGACTATCTTACCACTGCAAAACAGAAAAGGCAGGCATGGTTTTGTAGAGAAATCTACATATATTTGATTTCTTTATGGACAATGTGTGACTTTAAATAAAGGGACAGGCATGCAGAAGTGACAAGATACTCTCAAGAAGAAAAAAAAGACACAGTGGAAAAAACAATTAGTGGCCTGACTGCCACCTTTGCTGGAAACCTGTCCTGATTTTGAATGATTGTGCCCAATCAGCTTATACTTTGACGGCCTGTTTGCGCTTTTTTCCAGTGTCCCTGGGCGTGCTGAGTGCTGAGAAGAGGCCTCACAATGTGAAGTGTTTGGGGAGTTGCTAGGAAGCCAGAGGGAATCACTTTCAACATGGTTTTAATGGAGTGATGTTGCTGCATGTCACACACTCAAAAACAGCAGCGACAGCATATCATTGACAAAACCTTGTCAGGAGACAAACTAATTAACGCATGTCTGGTTAATCACAAATCGCTGTTTGCACAAATATTTTCTACCTGGTCTACATAAAAGTGTTTATGTCGTGCATGTAAAGCTTTTAAATTATTATTTTTTTTAAGTTATTTTCACATGATTCAGATAAAATCTATAAATTTAATGTTGTTATGTCCTTAATGTAGAATGTGGAGGTCTGACTTCACTGGTAAACATCCTTGCCTCGGGATTTATTGCGCAACTATCACAAAACTATAAAAAGTAAAATAACAAAAAAATTGGCACAGAGAGCCATGTCGGGAAAATATCAGTCAGGGCAAAGGTTGATGACAAACAAGTTGGTAAAGCAGAACTGATATTTTTCTTCCTTTGCAGGGTTTGCTCCAGAAATGTGTCAAAAAGATAAAAGAAACTGGGACTATTCTAATGTCAAACACCAATTTAAAAACAATAAAAGTAAATGTAAATTGAGATGTTGTATATTTCCACTTACAATGTGTAATAATAGATTATAACAGAGGTTAAAATCTTAACTTTTTTCATAAAAATCTGGGGCATCATCTCAGGATCCTCTCTCCTCTACCTGAGTTACACTGTAATCTGTCCAGTGCAGCCAACTGGAATCAAAGTCCAGTTTTCAGTGAAGACTTTCCAAGCTGTTGCACAAGACTCTGCAAAAACACTCCTTTCAACCCATCCGCTCATTCACCAAACCTTAACTTCACCTCAATACTTTTAAAAGGGAAATCTGCTGAAAGATTGCCTGATAGTTTAACATGGAGCTCTCTGAGTAAACACTTGTGTGGCTCTCAAAAAACACGTGTAACTGCGTGTGTAGTGTACAGGGGAGGATCACAGCAGGGGAAAGTAGGCTACATCTTATCAATTATAGGTTTCAGGCTGGTTTGTTAAATTAGTTTGTTGCTGTGAGTTTCACCCAATGTGCAGGTTCATTCCTACAAGTGAAAGGAGTAACCAGAAGTCACATTAAAAAGCAGCTAAAGTGAGCAGAGGTGGTTTTTAAACTGTGTGTGACAGGACCCACCTGTAGGCCAGGGACATACACTCAAACAGGCGGGTCAGAGTGGGGTCGATGCTCAGGCTTCCGGAGCTGAACGGCCCGTACCGGTAAGTCTGGCACCAGGTCCTGTTCACCGTGTCAAAGTCATATCTCCTCAGAGAGCCGCCGCTTTTCCTCCTGCGCTGCACCGAGTCGCTGTGGGGCGACGACACCATGAAGTGTCCGCTGTGGATCACCTGTTTGCCGGGGAAACAGCCGGCGAACGGTTCGGCGCCGCAGGCCGTCCGAGCGGGCTCTGCCTCCGGTTCAGAGTCCGAGTCCGAGGAGTCCTGGTGGAGCCGGCTCTGCCCCGCTGGACAAACTCCCCCTTTCCCCGCCATGCTGCGTTTTCATTCAGTATTGACTTTATCCTCCAGCAGCGGCACACGGTGAACTCTCTCCTCGGATGACTCCTCCCCTGCTTTCTTCAGATGGTCCAGTGTTTCTTCAGCCAAGCCGCTGTCTGCTCACATCTGGCAGCTGCTGAGACACACTGCCTCCTCCACACTCAACACAATATGTGGTGCGCACTGTTGTGTAATAGCTACTATCATTATGTCAACTGGCTGAGGACGCTAATTATTAATAGACCAATCCTAGTAGGAAAAATATGATATGAAAACAATGCACATGGACTTTTATCCAAACTATTCCATCAAGATAAGTTAGTTGAATTTCCAATTAAATATTCTAATTGATAGTTTAGCAAAGTAATTACATTTTCCCTAAGTACTGAAACACTTCAGACTTACAATATTATGGGTCAATATAGTCCACCATATTCATTTCAGAACTGAAGTTACTTTTTTGAATAGATTTAGCTCACAAAAAAACCAGTTTAAACGTGTGTGCATAGAATATTAGGATATACAGTATACTTTAAAAAGACATAGCCTAAAGTACTGTGCATAAGTATCTGGGACTTAAAACAAGAACAAGGGCTTCAGCAACAGATGGACCGGCCCAACAGAGCCTTGTTGTCACCATCATGGAGTCAGTCTGGGATCACATCAATTGACAACCTGCATTAATAAAAGAACTGTGGCAACTTCTCCTGGACGCCTCATACAACCTACCTGCAAAGTACCTGAAACAGTCCTGAAGAGGATTGGAATTGTTTTAAAGGCAAAAGGTTGGCTGTTCATTACATTTAGCAGGAAATTATAGATGAATCAAATATTAAACAAAATATTGATGGCATTATTTTCAGGGCATAGTGCCTGATACTGCATAAAATAGTCCTGAACAGGCCTGCCTAAGACACATGAAGAGAGACGAGAGACACACTGCTTGAGAGCTTTCACAGGTGAGCTAAATGTACTTTTAAAATTTGATTTTAGTAAATTAAAGATCTCTATACTTGAATACCAGAGTTCAAAATGTGTAAAAATCCATAGGTGAGCCGTTTCTCGAAATTTTCCCAACTCTACAAAACAGCTTAGTAAAACATGATCTGATTTACTTTTAACAAAACATATTCATTCATTTATATCAAACTGTTTTAATGGACATAGAACTTCCATTCTCTGAACATACACCGATATATGCCATTCAAATACAGACTTCATGTGTTGTGGTCAGTCAACTGAATATTGGTCAACATGAGCTCCCTCAACAAGACTAGACGTCAAACTCAGAGCAGGATGGCCAGAAGCTGTCATTTAAGTGAGGAGTGATTTTGTAAACCGTTTTGTTTTGAATCCATATCTCCATCAATTTACCCTATTATTGGTTTGAGGGAAACTTAACATTGACAAATATTGACTGGACCATATTGTTTTTATAATGAGCATTCTGAACATTATCATGATCTACATTATTTATGGCCTTTACATATTTAATTTAAACTATTTTGTTTAAGTTACAGAAAAATAAAGTCACATTTTACCAAAGGAAACACATTTGCAGCCAAGTCTTGTTGACAGTTGCTGGCAACCAGGCTCACCGTCACAGACACCACCATCAGTCTCTTTAGAGCGCCGAACAAATCGATCGTTCAGTGCTTTCGTTTGCTTTACTCTTACTGTATCATCACATCTCCAGCCGTGTCAGGATGTGTACTATCTAACATTAGTTACATTTGACAAAGCCTTGGAGGTCTTCCAGGAATTTGATGTACTCTTGATGCTCAATGGCAGTGCTCAGCTCCATCAGTTCATCAGCGAAGGTGTTGTCGACCCCACGGTCAGCCAGGAAGTCCATCAAGTGGTCATACAGGGCCTGAACACAACATGGCAATGATTTAGTAATCAGTGATTATCCCTAATGAAAGGATTTTAGCACTTTGGTCAACACATGTTGTTTTTAAATGTGCCCTAGAAATAAAATTGACTTGACACGACTTGTTGGTTATTTTTCATACCCAGTCCAGAGAGTCTGTGTTGAGTGTGTAGCTGGTCTCCTTCCAGTCCGTGTCTCCCTCAGGCTGGAAACTGACCTCACGGATGGCAAAAATGTCGCTCTCATCTTCTCCTTCACCGTGACTCATCTACAAATGCAAATCCAGCTTTTATTAAAAACTTCAGAACATCAGACCCGTCACCCATCCGTTTATGTTTGAATGGATTTAGTCAAAACTTTACCTCATCCTCTGGGAAATGGCAGTCAAACACCAGGGAATGTTTTGAAGCCTGTTTCGTTACTTCAACAACAAAGTTGGGCGTTGACACAATTTCTGGCTGTACACAGAAACAGAAATATAGTTATTTTACCATTCAAACCTGAATGTTAAATTTAACATGACTGTGAATTCGGTGAATATACGTCAGTTAATCTCTACACATACATGTCTTAAACAGTCAGGTTTCTAACAGGTGTGTTGTGGCTCACCTCTTCCTCTGCTGCTGGCTTCTGTTGGCTCTGTTCTGCCTCTTCTTCAAAGTTAGGAGGGACGCTGTTGTTGACGTTGAATGTGACAGAGATTCTGTACAAAAGAGGACACACCACAAGCTTATTAATTTACTATTTTTTCTAGCAATCATTAGACAATGGTGTTACAACAACACTTACTTTTCCCCAGCAACAGTTCTTGAGAGTTTCGCCTCTGTGCCGTTCATCTCCAGCTCCCATCCTCCTGACATCTTAGGAAGGGTTTTAGTTTTCTGGATCTTCTTCTCTTCTTTGATTTCATCATTCAGAAAATCACCAAACGCTTTGTCACCTGTTTAAAGTATAACACACAGAGTACATATGAGGCTGCTGAGCTCTCATTGACGTGCAGATTTTATTTACTCTACCTTATTCCCTATCTATTTATTGTGTGTACTGTGTTTTTGTACTGTGCCAGTATGCAAGCTGCTGAAACCAATTGCCCCTGGTGAGATTAATAAAGCTGTCTGAGTCTGAAACCGACCTGCATCTTGCACACAGGATGATGATTAACTGGTTTTCCTACACCACATGTTATGGCCAATGACTGTCAAGGTGAATGTTTACTGTTACATGTTACAAGATGCTAACATTACTAGCTTACCTTAAAATAGGCACAGTTAAATTGGATTTAATGGTAAAATGTAGCTTAAGGTCAAACAGTGGTTATGTTCAGTAACTTAATGTTTAATTTCAGGGTAAGGTTGTTTCTTAAAGCTCTCCAGCTTGTGCCATGCAATCTTGCCTCATGCTAAGTAGCTAGCTAGGTGGCTAAGCTTAAATAAGGCAGTCTCTCGTCTCCTCAATCAAACTTTACCTTCTGTGTGCAGTCCTCCACATCCACAAGACACCGTGGGCTGCAGCACCTTCGAGCTGAACAGCTTGGGCCTGTATCCCGACGAGGCTCCGTTGCTGTTCAGCATCCACAGAGACCGGGTGAAGGGCCGGGTCGTGGCCGAACATGGTGAGCGCAGAGTCGGGCAGCTGAGCGGCAGGGCTCGGGCTGTGGAGGTGGTGGCTGAGGAAATACGGACAGCGGCTCCCACCGCACGGACCACAGACTTTAGCATAGTGAAAATAATATTAAGACGTGTGACGATAGACCTAAGTTATCTTGACCGTTCACAAACACCGGCTGGCTCCCTGTTCCTCCTGCTGCTGGAAGATCACAGAAACACACGTGTGGAAGGACACATTGACCTACGTAACTACGACCTCTGCACCGGAAATGGTACTTCAACAGTGAAAAAAGGAAAATATGAATATTGTTTTAATAGATTACATTGTTTTAATGTAATAGAATTCTTAAGAAACATATGATTTAAACGTTTTGTGAATATTATATTATAAATACAAAGAAATATATTTATTTTTACATTATATATTTTATGTTCTGGATTGACCGGTAGCGCCCCCCTGCGGCTTGTTTCAGGAGTTCAATAAGCGAAATTGTGCTTTGACCTCAGTACTGTCTGCAAGGTTAAAGCTTGTGTGTTTGCCCATGAAAAAACAACTCCAAAATCCCTACGTGTGTGTGAGTGAATGAGTGAGTGAGTGTATGATTGAATACACAATAACGTTAAAGCTTGTGTGTTTGCCCATGAAAAAACAACTTCAAAATCCCTACATGTGTGTGAGTGAATACAGCATCTGTACAAAAGAGATGAATGGATGGATATGGAGGACTAAATTAGATTAGTCCCATTAAAACAACGACCTGCTATCGAAAATCTGCTGCACCATCACATCCAGGACATAATATCATGTCTGGACTGAACTGTACATTGAGGGTGGAGGGTTACATCCCTGGGGAAACTTGTCGGGAGTCTGTACAAGGGGAGTCAGTTGCATCATTTAGGTACCATCGTCCTGCGGCCAGAAGATGGAGCTGTTCTCCATCATGTAAGTCATCACTGTACATCATTGCATCTACTGTATGGTTGACCTTGCTACATGCTCAGAGTCAGATGCTCGTGGACATGTTGTCCAATATGTAATTTATACAAATTTTAATTTGAAACTAGAACCTACAATCATGAGATTTTCATCTCATACACAGAAAACAATTCCAAGCATTGTATTTTCGCATTTGGGTAAAACCTTTTTTTTTTTTTTACAGTCTATGGGTAAAACTGACTTGAACTCTGCCTCATGTTTTGAGTAACATCCCAAATATTTCAGTACTACATTTTAACAGGGATGCAAACGGGTCAGGACCAAAAAAGAGAGGAATTTCCCGGGGGGGGGGGGGGGGGGGGGGGGGGGAATTCCTTTGCAATATTTCCATTTTGGAGATGCTGATTTTTAGGTCTTCACTGAATGTTAGTCATAATTATTACTATTAAAACAAACTGAATAAATGAAGACATGTGATATTTCATTCAGTGTGTAATGGACATATAGGTCTATATGTGTTAGTTTCACTTTTTGAATTGAACACATTCTACATCGCGGAGGCGACGTCTTTCCACTTAGGGCTTCCTGCACCTCTGAAACCCGTGGAAACATCTGTCTGACACAGCAACGTAGGGAACCGTGCATGTCTGCGGTGCACAGCTCCACGGACATGCACGGGGAAAAAACGGCGTCGCCTCGCACCGACTGCACGCGGCTACGCGCCGCTTTAATGAGCGCGCATGTTGCGCGTCTACATTGGAGGTAGGCTGTTATCAGTATAATCAGAGACCATGAATGAGTTCGCCTCAGTTTCACGTGATTGTCACCGTCAGCCTGTTAGAAAAACATTTTACTGACCCCAGCTGAGACCCCCCCCCCTCCCAAAAACAAAAACTCTTCGGATCTGAACGATTCACACAAGTCACCTAATTGGTCATGAAAAAAGCGAGTTTCGCTTTTCGGCGCGCTGTTTGCATCCCTGGGCTAACCTATTATACTCTGTGATTATCATCCTAAAAGGTATGCATCCAGCCCCCAATTTACCACCACACCCTACACTCTGAACATTCACACCTGCTCCAGAACATTACCACCTCCAAGCATCCCCCACCAGCTGCTTTGACTATGAATTAATTAGAAAATGAGCAGGAAATTCTTTAGAAAGCCTTGCTCATGCAGCATTCTGTGATGAAACTTCTCACGGAATTGAAGGTAGTACGTAGTAAATTAAAATGATAAGCCATGGCAATATATTTAATTCCCATATAAATAATAAATACAATATCATAAAACAAAACAATATTTGTAACAAAACATAAGGACATGGGCTAGAATGTGTAGAACGTGTAATTTAAAGTACGGTACTCGATTCCAGAAGAAAAAAATACAGTTCTGCAAAGTTGGTCTCATTGGGTGATGTTCCCATTTATTGTAACAAGAAAGGTTATTAACAAAACATTAGTTGTGGATAAAAACAAAGATCACTGGCTTTCCTCCGGCTGTCGGTAAGAACTGTGTGAACCCACCCAACTCAAACTAATCACCCTTCATTTCAGGCAGCTGGGCAGCTGCTGGGTGTTAAGCAAATACAATGAAAAGGTATACTGCACCCTTGTGGTCAAAGTAAAGTACTTGCACAAAACACAAAACAAAGAATGGCTCGTACAGATTTCATGGCTGCAGATGTCGAGGCAATGGGTCTGTCATCATTGAGACAAGAGCTGTTCCTGGTCTTGGGAACCGGGATGATAATGGACTCTTTGAATCACCTCTGCACTGAGCTTTGACAGAGGGAGATGTTGAAATGTAGGTGAAAGTTTGAGCCAAGTTTGTCCGCTCTGGTGGGTGCACCGCCACCAATGTATTTGTAAACAACTCATTCTAAGCTTTTAATCAATAATCAGTTTTAAGAGTTCATAGAGAAAAAAAGTCAAAATTCTCTGATTTCAGCTTCTTAAATGTGAATATTTCTGGTTTCTTTGTTCCTTTATGACAATAAACGGAGTCTCTCTTTGGTTTGTGGACAAAACAAGACATTTGAGGACATCTGGTGGTTTGAGAAACACTGATTGACATTTTTCAACATTTTTTACATTTTATTGACTAAACAACTAATCGATTAATCATTTAGATGATGAAAAAATAATTAGAGATGGTGCCGATCGATCGGCAACTGATCGGATCGGGCCGATATGATAAAAAACGATCGATCGGGAAATTCAATCAAAGGTTAAAATCACAGATCCGATCGCATTATCCACCTTTTTCCGAACGTCAAAAACGTAAGCCGGTTTTGATCATAGATGACATTTGGAAACTTGTACAGCAGGGTTTCCCTGCCGCTTCCACGTGTATCACAATTGCATGTGTATATAGTCATGTAAAGCATGCTCTCTCACTCTGCGTGTGTGACTGGCAGCATAGACAGCTGCATCACGATGAAGCCCAATAGCTTGCTGGGATTAAAGTTCTCCGTCACAACAACGGTGTATGTGTGTGTGTATGTGTGAGACACATAGACGCAATTGTTTCGGCGTCTGGTCTATTTTGTGCGTGAGTAGAGAGAACCGACGGACCACGGACCGAATCCCATGGCTGGATTCCAAAATTAAACAAAATAGCCTAGTTTCAACCTTATTGACATATAGATGCGCAAATAAGCGATAGAAAACAATCTTTTTTCCCTTAGGTGTGTGACTCAGTGTCACTCCCAGTAAGATGCTGTACTGAGTGTCTGCTCATCAAAATCCTCTACTGAAGGAAAGTCCAACAATATGCAGACAGAGCAGGAATATGAAGACTCCTGACTGAAAAAAACGTTATGGGTAGCAGGGCCGGTCCTAGAGTCTGGGGGGCCCAGAGCAAAGAAGCCCCCTTTTACATTAAAGAGCCTGTACTTTCTTACTACTTGAGTAAAGGAGTTGAATCAGTACTTCTACTTTTACCAGAGTATTTTTGCATGAGTGGATGAATTAATGGGGGAAAAAAAGAGTTTAAAAAAAAATCGGTGATCAGTATCGGGCCCAAAAAACCTGATCGGACCCTCTCTAAAAATAATCGTAAGTTGCTCAGGTGTAGGACCGGACCGTCCCGTGTTTCTTCAGGTTGTTGGAATGGCTGATGGCCTTCCCACACTGCCCACACACGGTTTCTCTCAGGTGTGGACGCGTTGGTGGACCGTTAACCCTTTGGAGGTAGCGAACGCCTTCCCACACTGCTCACAGCTGTGCGGCTTCTCTCTGGTGTGGATGCGCCGGTGGGCCGTTAAATTTCCAGAGGTAGTGAACGCCTTCCCACACTGCTCGCAGCTGTACGGCCTCTCTCCGGTGTGGATGCGCCGGTGGACCTTTAAGTGTCCGGAGTTACTGAACGCCTTCCCACACTGCTCGCAGCTGTATGGCTTCTCTCTGGTGTGGATCCGCTGGTGAATTTTCAGTCCAGACAAGTCAGTGCACGATGTGTCGCACTGCTCGCACCTGTATGGCGTCTGTCCACATTGGCGGCGCCGGCGGTGAGCAATCAGATGCCCATTACAGCTGTGTGGTTTTTCCTTGGTGTGATCCTGTTTTATGGCAACAGACAGGAACAGAGAGAGAGTCAATCAATCAATGATGGATGGATAGACCAGAGCGGCATCTGAGAATGACTGAGGCATTCTGGGTAATTTAGGGGCAGCGCCCGGGATCCCTCCATTGAAAAGTTCAGCCTAACTGGCTTAACAAACTAACTAACAAAAAGTTGGCTATTAACAGGCTATTTACAGACAACACTAAAGGAGCATACCGGTAGATTCATTAATTGTAATTTTTTCAAGATAGCGTGAACAGTCGGTTTCAAGGAGGGTGTCAAAATAATTATGAGATATAGTGCTACAAAAGAAACAAAAAATAAAACATTAAAATTGATTGTTAGTTAGTCTACGCTCCATCAAACACGAAATGCCGGGCGCTGCCCCTAAATTACGCTCTGGTCTATGGACATAGTATCGTCATAATCGTCATCACACAGCTTGTTGATGCTGCTGTTTTGTTTTCCTTTTTAAATTCTTCATGAATACAAATCTTACAGGCAGAATTATTCCAGTATACTTGAAGCAAAACATGTCAGTCTTTGAGTTGATATAGTAAGTGATGGGAATTAGGGCTCAAAAAGTTACCGTTTCCCCCGTTATAACTCTGTTACCGTTAACTTACTTGACTCAAGAAGTTACTTGACTCAAGAAGTTTAACAGTTAGCTTACTTTCTCGCATGAAAAAATATTAAAACTTAATAAAGTGATGTAACAGCGCTACAGCAGGAAATAAAGTAGGCAGGTTGGGTTGTAGACTTTTTGGTGAACCACAAAATATACAACAGCTAACCGCTGTTAGCTTAATCTCTTGACTCGCTCCCGCTAAAAACAGAAACACAGACCTGTGGACCGGAACCGGACGGACCGGAGGGCTCGTTGTCCTGGTGGACCGCGTCCTGCTCCTCCCCTGTAGTCCCAGTCTGCCCAAACAAATCCGGATCCTGGTTCTCCTCCTTCATCCTGGTCCTGGGGATCTCCTCATGGTGCGTTTCCACTAGCTCAGTGCGGTACAGCACGGCTCTACCCGGTTTTATCCTCTTTTCCTCCAGCCCCTCCTACCGGTAGCCGACCTGCTACTTCTTTGGTAACGCCCAGGTAACGCCCATAGGGTAACCAGAGCGATAGATATATCTATCGCTCTGAGGGTAACGCCTCAGCCTTGGTTCCAGACTGCCTTCCACTGATTGGCCAGAGCGTCGTCACTGGAAGATGGTCAAACTTGAGAGAGACGACGTGATATGACGACCCCGCCCCCGCTGAAGAGCAACTATGAAGAACTCAGAGCTGGAGAAGCAAAAAAAAAAAAAAAAGAAAGAAAAAAGAAAGAAAGAAAAAAAAAGGAAAAAGAGCTTTTCCACATCACATTATCCATTTTTTTGGATGAAAACACATCCAGCACACTCCTATCAAGGATCTGTCCTTTTGAAATGGAAAAAATTAATGTGAAACAAAGTATTATCTAGGCTATAATTTAAATCATATTAGCTTGTAGATTACCTGCAGGAATTCGGAGTGGTAGGGAAATTCCTAAAATATAAAGTGTTCACAGTGTGAACACTTTATATTTTAGGAATTTCCCTAGTATTGTCAGTATTGTGTGACTGGTGAAATGTGTGAATGTGTGAACTTCACACATTCACACATTTCACCAGTCACACAATACTGTCTGGCTAACCTATTATAGCCTACTCTTATCATCCTAAAAACCACACCCACTCCTGAACATTCACACCTGCTCCAGAACATTACCACCTCCAAGCATCCCCCACCAGCTGCTTTGACTATGAATTAATTAGAAAATGAGCAGGAATTTTAGTAAGCCCTGCTCATGCAGCATTCTGTGATGAAACTTCTCACGGAATTGAAGGTAGTAAGTAGCCTAGTAAATTAAAATGATAAGCCATGGCAATATATAATAATATAATAATATATTATAATATTATAATTATAATAATATAATAATATATTTAATTCCCATATAAATAACAAATACAATATCATAAAATAAAACAATATTTATTGGACTTGAAAAAAAGGAAATCTACAAATGACAATTAAAAAAAAGGAAATGCTAAATACCTGGTGGTCGACAGCCATTTCATCGAGAGTCATAACAACCGTAGATGGATATTAAACCTTTAAATCAAGTTAAACTTCTCTTAAAAAAGCTTCACATATACAGAATTTAGCATAAAATAGATAATCATTGTATTTCCTTTGTGTTTGTATTGTACCCTGTCCAAATCAGAGCCTGGAATTAGTTTTTTTTTTTGTGTGTGTGTTTTTCTTTAAATCTATGCACCACCTATCTGCTGTCTTGAGTAATGACTAAGGCACTTTCTAGATAAACATTTCCTCCCCTATTTTCACTTACTTCAAAGTGAAAAGCTGCAAATACGTGGCACACAACTTTACAGAACAGTATTTTGTTTTTGTTACTAGCACAGACAGTATAACACATTCAAGCAACACCACATGAATCCCCTGATCTACTGCACTAAGAGCCGGTTTATATCACTACATGAAACAACAAAACAAGAAATAAAACATTCATCACCTATCTGTAAATCTTGTCATTATTTCAGGCTTTTGATAAGTGTGAATACAATAGCAAGACACAAATGTCCAGATAGATGTTTGAGTTAAAGCAGAAGTAAGCGATCCGGTCGTTTTGGCTAATGCTGCGTTCCAGGCAGGCTTTTGAAACCGTAAGTTACAGCTTCAAGTCACGACTTACGACTTTGTAGAGTTCCAGGCAACCCGCAACTCGCGTTTCTCCGACCTGTTGCCTGTGAAAGTCACTATAACGGCCACTCGTAACTTCCGACCCGTGAACTTGCACCAGATCGAACTGGTATAACTTCTTGTCAGCCGATGGAGTTAGCAGCCCCCGCCCTTGTCATGGATCTATTGGTCCTCGTCCCTACGTCACCACATTCACGCTCATCCCTTGGCTGCACACACAGCCCTTCATGCCGTTCTCTCTCCTCATTGGATAAAAATTGTAGGATACAAGAAAACTTTTCTCCTCGGCTCAGAGCAGAGCAGAGTGACTGACAGACCCGTGTTTCGGTCCAAACACTCTATGTAAGTGATTGCTGTCGGAAGATATAACTATTTAAGACTTATAAAGACTTCCAGCTCTTGGACAGACATTATCACATCTTTGGGATTATTACTGTCACAACCAAGTGATGGAAACATCCCACGTGTCTTTGAATATTTACTCCCCACATGTAGATTTATGACAGTGAGTTGATATCTTTTTTATTAGAAATAGTAACAACGGTGGTTATGTAAGACTAAAAGAAATCATGTACAATATGATCATCATAAACTTATCACAGGCGTGCATTTGATCTCATGAAGTTCATAACAGAACATGCAGGTCTTAAACAGTGTCCTTTACCTCTGTGAATGTAAAATTAATCATAAACCTCATGGGCGGTATGACCTGTAAGAGATTCAATCACTGAACATACAACCTGTATGATTGTCTGATGATTCTCTACAGGAAAACTAGATTTGGTGTTTGACAGTTTGTTAAACTATAAATAGTTAATGTCATTTATTTTCAGATTACGGTATTTATTATACAATCCTGAGTCCAGTATATAAAAAAAAAGACAAGAGGAGCATCCATCCTATCCCTCACCTGCTGGGATTTACATTCTGCAAAGTTTGAATGACCTGAGTGATCAGATCGTTAACTGTAATCTCCATGCATTGCATACATTTGTTGTCATCATACACCTGTGGTTCATCTGTGCAGGGTCTGATTGAGGATCTGTGCAACACAACAACAACAACAAAGTAGAACCTGGAGAATAAGGCATGCTGCTTCTCCTGACGTGCATGTATTTGGAAAAGTGGTGAAACAGTAAATGTGGGGAAAAAAGGTCATGCACTCACTAGCAAGACAAGTGCTGCATGTAGTAAAACCATTTCACTGTGACACATGAAAATCTCTTATTTTAACTCTAACTTTGGTATTTTTTCATTTTTTCTTATTATTACATAACCTCATAAATTAAGACAAAGCTACTGGCCTCATGTATAAAAACCCTCTTGGAATAGTTTGTATAAACCCGAAACTACATCTTGGGAAAGTTTTAGAAGAAAATATTTTCTTAGCCTCTGAGAAGCTAACATTTTGTAATTCTGTGTTATTCAAAATAACACTGAAAAGAACAACTAATATGTTGGCTGTCTTTGTGTGAAGGTGCCATTCAATTTCCCCTCTAAGGGATTAATAAAGTACTTCTTACTTTATCCCTCTAGATGAGCTTTCTCAATTAACTTCATGGCAATAATTACCGTTAAGTTCAATAGTTTGTGAAATGAATTTGATTTTCAAGGCAAAAGGAACAGATAAATCATATCAGACCAGGACACGGCTTCTTTAAAGCACGGTGCTGCAGTGAGGCTGTTAAAATGCATGCAAACATTGACAGAACTGAAGAAGAGAAAATCTCCTTTTTAGGTGTTACACATGTGGCCCAAATGACAAGATGAAATATCAGGCTGAAGAAACAGTTTATAAAATCTAAAATTCCAGTCTGGAGGAGGTCAATGTTGTGAGGCCTCAGAATGCAGATTTCTGCTGCAGTGACACGTGCCAGATGCTTGTCATCTGAGAGGTAGTAAATTCCAGAGGAGTTAACTGCAAAGAAAATGTTTTCTTCTGATTTGCATCAAGTGTCTTTATCCAAATCCGGCTTTGCAAAGAGAATCCATGATTCCAGTATTATTGTCAGTGTGTGAGCGGAGGAAGGCGTCCCGTGTCTCTGTCCGTTAGCTCTTGGTAAGGTGGAGTTTGCGGCCAAAGTACTCTGGAGCTGCATCCAGCAGCCAGTCGGCATCCACCAGACAGAGGTCTCTCATGTAGCAGCGGGAGGTGTGCAGCAGCTCGTTGAAGATCACGTACGCCGGCTTGCCCTGGAAAAGGACAGAGGAGGGGTGGATGGCAACGGGCTGGTGTGTGTCCAGAGCTAAGTAGCTGCCGTCGGGTTGGAGCTCCGCAGCGTTGACGAACATCCCGTGGGCGAGGCAGCGGCGAACGTTCCCCGTCTCTGCCCCACATGACTCCAGCTTCAAATTCAGCTGGTGACAAAAGAAACGGGATATTAATAATCTCCACTGGGCTGATGTCTCTACTGCTGCCACTTTAGACCAAAGTACACAAACAGTGAGCCGTTAGTGTTTGCTGAGGATTCATTTTATTGGTCAGGCCAGCACTGTTGGATCTCAGTGACGTCATTAACGACTGTGTGTCTCGTCCAACTCAAACATCGGGGTGCAGATGACAAAGAGCTGATACACGGAGAGAAGACGTCATGTCAGGTCATGTCGACACACTTTAGCCTCAGTCAACATGGTATAGGGAAGAAACTAAGCTGTATGTAAATACTGTCAGGAAACAGCGGCCACATCGTTTTAGGGATTGGTGGTCAGTCCAGAGGTGTGTCTGTGTGTGTGTGTGTGAGAGAGAGAGACAGTGTGGCTGCACTCGAGTAACACTTAAGCAGTAAAACATGAATATGTCACGTACAGCCTGTGAGGAAACTAATGTGAATGGCAGCTGAGTCAAGTGACGGTGTTCCTGGGATTGATGGTATTCTACCGTGCTGTTACAGAGAACATGTTACGTTATGGAATTTCTGCTTGGTTTGGTAATTTATCAGTTAAGTTAAGATCTCAAATAAGCAGACTGGTTCATTTTGCAATGAATTGGTAATGGGGGTGAAAGAATACCCCACCCTCCAGATGCTTTTTGATAAAATCATTATCAGACAGGCTAAGAAAATCACCACCGACCCCTCGCATGTCCTACACAGTGAATACGAGCTGCTCCCATCCAGAGGACGCTATAGAGTTCCGGTTAAGAATAAAAAACGCTACCTCAATATATATACAGGAACTCCTTCATCCAACTTTCGGTGGGTCTCCTGAACTCAAAGCAGTATCGACGCTGGGTATAGTGTACTGTGATTGTATTGATTGTGGTTTTTGTATTAACATTCGTAGACACTGTATTATGATGCACTTTAACTGTACATGCAATAATATCTTGTCCATGCACCATTGTACGTATATACTATGTAGCAGCCTGCATGTACTGTATGTCCAAGACAAATTTCCTATGGGACAAATAAATGTAACTAATTAACTACACCAGCCTATAGATTCCACTGATTCAGCATCACACTCCTTTTGCACTTTTGGACTCATGATGTATTTTTTCAAGGTAAAAGTATGAAAATCAATGCAGCAGAACCAGAGATAATCACCACTATCACATTCTTCCTTGTCAGAGCTCCAACAATTCACTTTGATGATTTGGATCATTTCACTGAATGCATAAAAATAAACTGTATTCGTTTGTGCTTACAACATTTGTAAGTAACTCTAACCCTGTCCTTACAGACTTTCACTAAAAATAAATGGGAAAAAAGCAACATATCATCCTGTTTACAGTTTCCCAATATATTGCAATATAATATATCGCCTCCCTTCTTCAAGATATGTATCATATTGCCTAATTCTTGTCAATACACGGCCATAATATGCAGTCGCGATGTGATAATTAGTGTCAGGTGACATCACTCAGCCCTATACAGAACATTCACATACACACAAAACGGTAAGATGTGGTGGAGATGTACGGATGTCTACCTTAAGGCAGATTTCTTTGAGTTGTGCTAGGACATCTTTGACCAGACCCATGTTCCTGCTGTTGACAAAGTTTTCTCGACACCACTCCTGTAACAGCAGACACACACAGGTTCATACAGCAGCTCAGCAATCGCGTGTTCCTTCGTTGGCTGCTCACCCAGATACACTCACCTTATTACCACTGACTTTCTTGAACGCTCTGTAGATGTTAAGAAGCGTCATGTGGTCTCCTTCACTGGAGGAGAATTTCTTGCGTGCTGCGAGCACCTCGTCGCGCCGGGCCGGAGGGTTGTACAGCACGGTGTCCACCGACAGCAGAGACACGATGGTCAGAATCTCCTCAGAACAGGAGTAATCCGGGGACAACAGGATCGTCTGCGAGATGTAGTACACAAGGCGGAAGGTGTTAAAACCAAATTCTGTCTGGGTTATAAGCATGTGACCTATGTGGAGCTGCAGGCTACAGGATGTCACTTCCCATCGTCTTTAACTCATATACAAGAATATCTGAGCAGAGCGCTCTTCACCTTGGCGTATCTTGGCTCCAGAGGGAAGCTCGCCATCTTCTTTCCCAGAGCGGTGAGGGAAACCAGCCCCTCCTTCTTCTCCACGGCTCCCAGCAGCTCTAAATGCTCCACAGCGGAGCGAACGGCCTCTGGGATAAACAAAAACAGCTGACGATGACCTACCGACCCTCCTGGATCACCAGAGGAGCACAGTGATTCATGATCGGGAGCGTCTTACCTGGAGAGGGCTTGGACATGAAATCAAAATTCATAACATCTGGAATCCCTAGAGCCATTAACTGTAGCATCACGCCCGCCAAGTTACACCTGCAGTGCACACACAAAAGCAATAGACAAACAGGCCAATCAATCACACTGACCTAAATATATCAACGTGCAGGAAAGAACATTGTACAGCAGCAAACACTGTACTGAGATGTTTAAAACCCGGCCTCCTACCTCTGGATCTCAGGCACAGTCATGGGGATGAAGTTGTCAAACTCCTGCTCGGTGTACAGACGGTAGCAGGATCCAGAATCCTCCCTGCCGGCCCGGCCCGCTCGCTGCCACGCCTGCGCTTTAGAAACCCGCTGCACCGCCAGCACCTCCAAACCGCTGTCTGAAAGTCACACAACGCAAAATTTAAGGGGGAAAAAAAAACAAAAAACATACTATTTGTGTTGTTATCAGCTTGTTGTTGCTGTTATAGTTTGGTGAATGTGATTGTTTACTTTTACTTTGTTAGAGTAAGAAGGGGATCAATTTCTCAACACTAGGTCACAAATAGTGTTAAGTCAAATAAATGGGAACAGTGAGGTACAAGAAGACTATATTTAACCACCATGTAATGTGGTAAAGTAACACAAATTAATCTATTTACTACTTCTAAATATTGACCTGATAATATTGATTTGTGTGTGTGTGTGTGTGTGTGTGTGTGTGTGTGTGTGTGTGTGTGTGTGTGTGTGTGTGTGTGTGTGTGTGTGTGTGTTTAGACTGAATCTTCTTACCAGGATTGAAACGTTTGGCCTTCACCATCCCTGTGTCTATGACATATTTGATCCCAGAGATTGTCACTGATGTCTCAGCAATGTTGGTTGACAGGATAACCTTCCTACTGCCCTACACAAAGACACAGAGGACAGATATTGTGAGTGAGTGTGAAATATAATAGAGCTTTGCAATGACAAGAAAGACATGTATGTGGCTTATTAAAGGAGCTTTAAAGTTTCCACATATCTCTATCCGGAGCTCCATCCCCTCTGCACCAGCCGCCGACTGCATCACCTCCATCCCCTCTGCTTCTAAGCCGGCCTGCCCTCCCTGCTTATGAACCAGTCTGCCAACCAGTATTCCCATTAAGCTGGCCTGCTCTCCCTATATATGGCCCAGTCTGCCCACCATAAGCTGCCTTTACCAGCTCTTGTTGACTGAACAACTCTGTTTCCATGTTTTCCCATATATGTTGTAAACCGTTTTCTTGTCCGTACACAACATCTATTGCACATCTGCCTGTTTTCCTCATTCCTCATTAGTTGTGAGGGTCTAAGGGCAGAGGATGTTGTTATGATGCCATGTAAAGCCCTATACAAATAAACTTGCCTTGCCCTTTCTTTCTGCCCGGTCTGTATTTTTCATGTGTCACTGTTGTGTCATGTGTGCATTTACCTTCGGAGTCGGCTGGAAGACCCTGAGCTGCTGTGCTGGGGGCAGCGACGCGTACAAAGGGATAACTACCATGGGACTACAGCCGTCAGGCAAATGCTTGGCGATGTCCCGACACGTCCTCGCCAGAGCCTCGATTTCCTCCTGACCCGTCATGAAGACTAAGATATCATGGGACGGAGGTGCCTCCTACGTGCACACAACAAAACACTGCTGTACTCTGGTGTCACAAAGAATCATCACAGTCAATGAGCATGCACCCTCGAAGCCGATTACTCATAGGTTCGTCTTCCTTATAATATTCAATGAAATTGTTTTGAAAGTACAATTTATGAGTGATTAAAGGATCAAATATGATATTAATTCAATCATAAAGATACATTATATTAGCAGAAGTAAGACGTCACCAACCAGCTACAACAAATGTTGCTGTTTTGCTGAAATCAAAGTAAATATTGAAGACTACCTGGTGGATCTGGAAGATGGACACGAGTGCAGCCTGCAGGTAGTCTGACTGGGGCTGCTTGGTGTAGTAGATCTGAATGGGATGCTGCCTCCCCTCCAGGTACAGTACAGGTGACTTGTTGAAGTATTCAGAGAACAAATCTACATCCATCGTGGCTGACATCACTATGATCTGCAGGGTTACAAAAACAAACAAACAAGAAAAAAACTCATAAAAACTCATGTTTGAGCAGATCAACACAGTAGACACAGAAAATGAGCTTACAGGAATGAATGTAGAGCAAGCTTTTTCATCTTACAGGCAGTGAAAGGATTAGCTCAGTGTTTACTATGAGTGTTTAATACCTTATTGAAGCCAGAGCAGCCGCAACTGTCCTCCTACC
The DNA here is from genome assembly GCF_905171665.1 of Trachurus trachurus. Classification (NCBI taxonomy): domain Eukaryota; kingdom Metazoa; phylum Chordata; class Actinopteri; order Carangiformes; family Carangidae; genus Trachurus; species Trachurus trachurus. The sequence goes on along the minus strand of NC_139903.1, from coordinate 10,058,815 downwards.
TTCAGTGGAATCTTATTAAGTTCTCGGCGCCTGCGTTGAGCGGTTTTAACCACACCGAACAAGACATCGGTGTGCACGGTGCGCTCATGAGCCTCGTCCAGCACCACCACGGTGTAGCGCAGCAGTAACGGATCTCCGATGGCCTCGCGCAGCAGCATGCCGTCTGTCATGAACTTCAGCTTTGTCTCAGGGGAGGTGACATCCTCGAAACGCACTGTGTAACCGACCTGTGTAGGAAGTTTCAGTTAATTACTATCTACAGCTCAGTGAGACTGATATACTTACATTCACATATACATCCATCGACGCATGTAACAGGCTGATGAAAGCAACCAGGAAATGTTATTGTTAATTATTATGTGCTGTAGTAAAGAAGTAATTACAACATTAAACAGCATACATATGGTAATGGTTATGTTGTTATGGATATATTATGTAGTGGCTGTTCAGAGAGTGGAGCAGATTGTTTAGTGGTTCAATCCCTGGCTCCTCCAGTCCACATGTTGAAGCATCCTTGGGCAGAATACTGAACCCATAACTGTTAACATCAGTGTTTGAATGTGTGTATGACAGATACATTATGGAGACAGAAATGCACAATGAATATGTAGGTAAAAATTAATGTGTAAATGTAATAACTATAAGTCAATCTTATATAATAATCTATCTATTTTTTTTTTTTAACCAAGGTAGAGTGGGTCATAGTAGGTCAGTGTGTTGCTGTATCACTTGGGCGGCCCACCTCTTATGGTTTTATGGTATTTGTGACTTTGTGACTCTTCTATATTGTTTTGTGAAGCACTTTGTAAACTTGTGATTTTAAAGTTATTATTATTATTATATGTCAAAATGTCTCTGTTATGTTACCAAACCCTTGATTGCCTCTGATGGCTGTTCCATCAGTGTATAAATGTGTGTATGGGGGGTTATGTGTGTGTGAAGAACTGTGAGGTGGCATAAGTGGTCTCTGAGACAAGAAAGCACTATAATACTTACATATAGTGCTGCTCTGGTCTTAAAGATTACTCAGAGAGCACAATTTACTGTGCTGTTTATTGAGCCAGTGTTTAAAAGGCACAGACTAAGCAGTCATATAGGAAATGTATCTCCTGTCCTCACCAGCTTGCCAAGCTGAGTCCTCTTCTCCTCTGCCACCCTCCCTGCCAGTGAGATGGCAGCGACCCTGCGGGGCTGAGTGATGGCGATGATGCCCTGTCGTCCGATGCCGGCCTCATACAGATACTGTGGGATCTGAGTGGTCTTCCCAGAGCCAGTCTCACCTGGTGCATCACAGAGAGAATGGGCCAAGTTAGACATAAAGCAACGCCATGAAATAAGATAAGGTAAGATGATCCTTTAATTGTCCCACAATGGGGACATTTACAGGGTTGCGGCATGCAAATGTACAGCACAGAATGATAATAAATAGCACATAACTATAGCAGTAAAAAGTATTTGTAATAGATTATGATTAAAATGAAAAAATATATAAGAACATATTGGATTTAATTTTTGTTTTTTGCTGAGAACAGCTCTTGTTGTGGAGTCTGACAGCTGCAGAAATGTAAAAGTGGAACACATGAACTTAATTTTGGTATACAGGTGTTTATCAGAGTGAATTATTACATTATTTAAAATTATAAACGGAAATGGATGTGGCAATACTAGCACTGACAAAATAAATGAAGTTTTTTAGCGGATCTTCCCTTTAACTTGAGTTGCATAGCAGCGGCTAACGATGTAGCAGCAGTGGCTACCAGTAGCTGTGGACACTTTACCTATCAGAATGGCATTGTGCAGCTGTCTCAGTTGGTTCAGCAGCTGGGGTTTGGCCTGGTAGATGGGAAGCTGTTTCCTCTGGACTTCTATCGGTGTGGTTGCATTTCCCTTTCTAGGCAGCAGCATTCCAGGTTTATTCTTATCGAGACGGAAAAAAACTGACCCCGGCTTGAATTTTTTAGCCGGAGGAGGGTCGGGGTCGTGGGGCATGTTCTAGAAAAAGTGGCCGTGATAGCAAAACCGCCGCGACTCTTTCTGCACAGTCCGTTTAAAGACGAAAAGAAAGAAAAAAGTTTTCTTCGTGCTCACTGACAAGACACGCAAGCGTCACTGCGGATGTTTTGCTCTCTCTGCAAAAACGTCCCCACGTGGTAAACCTCGGCGCACATGTTTGACGTCATCGAATGTGAGTAAAATTTAACCCGAGTCAGGACTGTCAGGTACAGTCGCTCAAACCACGGGCTACTGTACATTCATGTTTTAATTTATTTGTCATTGTGCACTGTGCTTCAGTGCATTCATTTGAGTGACATATGTTTTTCATACATCGTGAAAATCAAATCTCAAGACTGTAAACAATAAGTGAAAAGATGTAGGCTATATTATGCCAATACAATAAGTAGAAAGCAGTTTCATACATTTTCAGTTTTTTTTTTTCAATTGATGTACAATCCACCCTTCTTATAGCCTAGAAATCTAGACGCACCCTAGCAGCAGCAAAAATATAATGATATAGTCTGGCTTGTCAGGCTACCCTTCTTACAAAAGTTTAAACAATACTAAGGCAGATGACTTCTAAGTTGTAATTGCAGCAATACAAACTCAGACATATTCCATACCCTATAACCAACTAATTAAATAGTGAAAAAAAACAAATATGGACACATCACAACCCCTGAAAATGAGAAAGCACAAGCATAAAGGGAAACACACTCAAAACACAAAAACAACACCACCATGAAAACAGACACAAAAATTTGATACAAGAGTCATGAAGTGCTCTGAAAACGAGCTTGGATATCTTCAACGTTGCAAGATCAGTTGAACAGGTTCTTAATTAACCTTGACATTTACTGTGACGTTACAATGGTAGCCTATGTTCTGTTTCCCCTCCAGTTTTGCCTCCAGCAAGCCCTTTGGTAATCTGAAACAGGCTCCGATGTCATTGTTTGATTCCTGGGAAATGGAATCTGGTCTACCAAGTTGAGATTTGTTGTCTAAAACTAAAACTAAATGCTTTACAGTTTAACAACAGTGCTGCTTCAGTGACCTGTATCACTACATTTGAGATCAATAGAAACAGAAACAGAAGCATTATGGTTTATTAGGCTCTAATTAGTGATATATAGGCCTACCTATCACAAAATAGATAATGGTGTAGGTATACTCACTGTTAGTATGAGAGCGTAGCTGTCACTCTCATTACTCCCCCTGGCTACTTGTGGTGTAGTGTAGCATACAACCAACTCACAATTGAGTTACTACTGTAACATCCCATAACTCTTATGATGTGGATGCAACATTATCATCACTGACATGAAATAATGGCAGCCATGACCATGAAGACAGCCTTTCAACGGTGTGTTTTGACAGCTTATTAGTGTTAGTCAGTTCACTCAAACACACTGAGCTGTTTGAGGGGGCAGTATGCTAATGCTAATATATTGCCAAGGCAGATACTGTATCTACTGTAGAATTGCCTGAAGTGAGACTAAAGGATGCAAATTAGCATAGCATTACATTACTTTATCTTTATTTTCCACCATTAAAGCACTCAGTGTTCACAGCAAGCTGATACTCGCTGACTCTGACACTGCCAATTCTTAGAAAGTTCCTGTAAGTTTTTATTTATTTAACCATGGCAAATTCAAATCACACATAAAAAAGAAAACATGATACAGTCACTTTGTTTGTTTGAGTAGATTTTGTATCAAAGGATGTTAAATCCTCCTTAATGTTAGTGACATGTTGGTGCTATGGACTCTACATTATTATTATTTATCTTTATTTTTTATTCAGCAGGTCCCATTGATAAACATATCATGATTCCCAAAATCATAAACCTCCTGAACATTTCACTTTCATAAGCCACGTGCGAGAACATTTAATTGTCAGGAAATTAGTGGGTCAGATTTAAAGCTGTTTTTTATGTGTCATTTTTCAGGTTCTTGAGCTTTACAGAGTTGGAATTTGACACATTTTGTGTAATCATAATTTATCTTCCTCTTTAATCATTAGCAATTAATCTTATTACTACCACCCTCTCCACCCTGTGGTCAGGGTGTCGACAGTTTTGATTTTGAGAAACAGCACTTACATTTAGAGCTGGAGGGAAGACACTGTCATCAGATAACTCAATATAAGCCTTTAAAAAATAATAATAATCAGGGTAGGGCAACAGGGAAGAATGGGGCAACACACACCTGCATGGCATCATAAACATGACCTGCCCTTTGAAGACAATCATTTTCAGGGTTCTCAACAAGAACCAACATGTTATGGATGCGTTGTTTGGCAACAAACAGGATGTTATGCAAATTGCAGAGGAATTGAGTCATCATGAGTTAAGTAATATGATTGGTATATAGCAATAGTGCTGTTCTACAGAGGTCTGTTCGTTGGTGAGACAATGAGAGCCTTGACCACATAGCTGATGTTCCTTTTCTTGTGTATTTTAGCAGAAGCTGCATCTCCCACTGCAATAACTCCAATAACGCACAGTTCTTCATTACAGAGGAGAAATCCTCTTTCAAATGTAATGAGTGACAGCTATGGACAACCTGTCAGCTTGATGCTGCACCGCTTGGACAACGTGAAAATAAATTAAGATAATCACCAACTTACTTGCTTCATTGATGCATCTAACACTCCATCAACATCGGCCTAAATCCCAAATTCACCACTTTGGTCTGAGATATAATCTCAACTCAGCAATCGGATGGATTTCAAATTTCTACAACTAATGGCTAATGACTGCCCCATCGGCCTCAGCTGCATTTGGTGTTTAGTGCTAATTTGGAAATGTAGCATTATTATCTAAAATGGTGAATATGGTGGTGAACATTATCTCAAATCACTGCTGCACACAAGTACAGCCTCACACGGCTCATAGCATAACTATATGTTGTTGAATTATCCCATAGCTGCATTTGAAATCACTAGTATTAGTGCACTGCATTTACTCTTTGCTGAAATGTATCCATAACATTGGCCTAGTGCCCCAAAAATATTCAAAATCAAATGAAGTAAGCAGTGTGATGTGTGCCCTAACTCTTTTTCCCGTCATACTGATGAAACAAATAAAAAAAGATGATTAGTAAGTGTTTAAAATCATAATATACTGCTCACTCCAGGTAGTCAGGTGAACAAAACAGTAATTTCAGACTGTTTTTTTTTTTTTGTTAGAGTGCAGACATGGCTATTTTATGACAATCTCCAATGTATATTCCTCTCTCTTCTGAAATGCGCTCAAACAGATTTAGATTTGGGTTTTAAACATGATTCAAAAATAAGATGTTCCATTCACTAATCTCTGCAGATTAGAAAACGCTGCACAAGTGAGAAAAACAGTTTTCAGACGGAAAAACCTTTTATGTAATATCCTTATATTTCAACGTATTCATACCGAAATGAAATGGTTCACTTTCATTTTAATTAGGAGTTCTCCACTTCTTCTCCTTCAGGAGTGGAGATTAGAAATGCAAAGCACCTCAGAGTATATGAAAGGGGAGAGTGAATTGTTGAGTGGGGTGAGAAACCTAAACTGTGCCCCCTCACACAAAATGACGATAAAACATAAGAAGGCTTAATGTCTGCATGTCTGGTGACATGAGAGTAGGCAAAACAAGCTGAACTGAGGTATAAGCACTGTGTGTTTATGCTAAGCTTATGTACTGTCTATCTCTGCCTAGCATGCAGGAAGAGAGTGTCAGAGGAGATGATAAGGTTTGATTGCACACACACACACACACACACACATAGAGAGAGAGAGGGAGGTCCGGTGCTTGTATGGCAGCTGTTGAGCTATTTGAACTTGCAACTAAGTCCAGAGTGAATTCCTCAAAGTCCAAATTTAATGTTTAAGAACAGAGAGAAGAGGGGTATAGGCTGCAGTGAAGAGGTGAATAGGAAGGTGCACAGTGACCCTGTGCATTGAGGGAAAGAGAGAGAGAGAAAAAAGAGAGGGAGGAGAGAGTAAGAGAGAGAGAGAGAGAGAGAGAAACATAAAGCAGCGGGGGAAGGAGGAAGTCCAACACTTCAGGACTTTTCATGAAACGCTTCAGACGTCACTTATGAGAGGAGGCAGAGGACCCTCGCCATCACCAGTGAGGAGCCACGCAGAGGCGACCAGGGGGCGAAGAGGAATTGGAGTCTGGGTGCTTATATGCGAGTGGGGTGAAGAGAGAGAGACCCTCCTGTCTGTGGGTCAGCTGGTGAGAGAAGATGAAGAGCCAAATCACCAACGCTCTCTCTGACTTCTTCTTTGAGTACGAGACCCCGCGCCAGGTGCTGGTGAGGAACAGGAGGGTGGGAGTGGTATGCCGTCTGATCCAGCTGGGGGTCCTGGCTTACATCATTGGGTAAGTAAGACTTTTACTTCTTTTTTTTAAATGTTTGTTTTGCTGTTCATTGGGGGCAACAGGGAGATTTGTTTGTGGAGAAGATATGCACGGTCTTACATGTTGCAGCTTGCTTGAAGGGACACAGGCTGATGCAGGCGCGACCCTGCAAATTCCAGCAACTTCTGGCCGGTTCATGTTGTTGTAGTGCATTATAAACAACATTAGAAAAACATCTTATTTGGCCTTTGGAAGCTGCCAAGTTTGATACAATACAGGATACAATCATTTTCCTGATAGTGTTACATAGAAATTACAATTGCGAAATCTGGTTGACGTGATGGTGCAAAAGCATCATTTTTATAATCTGTCCTTCTCAAGTTGAGACAAAAAAGCAGCATGCTTGTTAGCTTACGTACAATGACTCACTCTCTCATACCGTCCACTCCACTCACTACCTCCACACTCTTGCTTTGACATGTTGGAGTCAGTCACTGAGAAGTCCCTCCCAGAGAAGGAGGCATATCTTATCTCACTCCACAGCGCAAAATCTAGGTTTATCTTTTTTTTTTTTTTTTTTCCAGATCAGTCATAGGCTGTTTGTGCATGAGGATGAGTGTGTGCGTGTTTTGTCTTTTTTTTGTGTCTCTGCACCTCTGAGCAGCAGAACCTGAGGAGCTGTGTGTGATGAACACGCTGAGGCATATGCTAACATAGATAACAATCAACCGCTGCCCAATTCACTGCCAAACAGCATACAGACGTGTTACCTTCTGCTGGTGATGTTGATGGTGACAAATGTAACAGAGAAAGACAAATTTAAGACCATTCCCTCTTGCTAATGGCAAGGTTGTCTTTTTTTTTCAGAGGAAACAGCTGTTGATTTAAAACGGTTTTGAAATGTTGACTTGTCTTTGTGGTTCACATTGCATTAATCTCAACAAACTCTGAAGCCAGAAAAAGTTTGTTACGATCATATCTTTAATTTTAAATGTAGAAAACTGCTCCTGCTGCGATAACTGTAATGTCTTTTTAATTTGAACTGTGCACTGACAACGGGGAAGAAAGGGAAGAGCCGCGATGTGCTTTCAAACACTCTCTTTCTTCTGCTATCAAAGCTCTGTGAGCATGACAGAGCAGCCTCCTCTGCCTCCTGACCCCCCCAACCCCACCATCACCTGCCTTTTTCAGCCATCAGGCCACATTAAGGTTGGGCAGTGATGGGCATGAGAAGAGATATGATTATAAAACTGTCCAGATTCTCCTCTTTGGGATGGAGGCAGGAGGCTGACAGGTGGGAGCAGCACTCAGACTGTGTCCCTAAAGGCAGTGAACCAGTGAACCACAGAATCACTGGTTGTCCTGTCAGTGATTGTACATTTCATTTCAACCATAGACTTGTCAAATACGCATGTATTATTTCAGTTTTTGTAATGTAAGTCAGTAAAATAAATTAAAAATTATTGTACACTAATTTTGTGCTAAAAAAAAAGAAAGAAAAGAAATCACATCAACGGCTTGAAAATATGTTATATATTAATTTAAAGTTAATCTCTTAATGAAGCCAAAAAGCTGACTGAGTTAATAGAGATGAGCAGCTTCAGGAAACCATAATGACTGTTATTCAATTCCCATCTTCCCACTTTTAAATTGGCAAAAATGCTGGTCCGCTGTTTGGGTTTTTCAGTGATTAGTTAGAGGTTGATTTTTGTCATTTTAATTTGTGTTCACAAAACGAACACTAATCTCAGCGCTACAATATGGTGGGAAGAAAAAGCCCTGCGCACATCAAGGAGCCTCCTCCCTGCCTCCCCATTCTCCTTCTGTCGGAGAAGATACAGATCTCACTTAGACTGCTGTTTCTGAACATCCCTGCATTATTTCATGCTGGTGGCTTTCTTTATTCTGCTAATGTGCTCTATTTTTCTCCACCTCCCCTTCAGTGTAAGCTCCAACTTACATAATTTGATTTTCTTAACTGATAGAAGTTGTGGCTCTTAGCTCATTGTGCACCTTACTTCACTCTGCAGTTTGAACAATGTCCCACTTCATGTGTTGCTGTAAGGTGCTTCCATTGTGTGCTGACAAATGTGCGCTGCAGTACATGTTGTCCTGTAGGCTTTCTGCCAGGGGATAATTGCTTTTCACACCCTACAGCATATAAAATATTTCACTGTGTGTGTGTACATTATCTGTCAAGTGCATACCAGCTGTTACCCATACCCCCTGGCCGAGCACACAGATTGAGTAATACAATGAGAAGCCTCATTCTGCACAAATCAAAAAGTACTGTGCCCGACTCTGAAGCTGCTTTCTGCTTGATGGGAATCCTTTTATGCGATGAAGGATTCAGGCACTTCTACTTAATTTAGTCAACTGCAGTTTTTTTTTTGCCAGTACAAAGCTGGAATGTGTGATATTTTGGTGAATGATGCAAAATGTCTTAAAAGCAAGAGTTGCAGTAGCTCTCCATTGTATTACCACTTGTCGGACATATTCAGGTCCTTCTCTTATGTAAACATCTTGCATTTATAATCCATATAAATTTACAAGGATCTAATGTAAACACACTGTGTTAGAGATTGTGAATGCAGACACATGGAGCCTCATTTTACCACTACTGCCTTGATTATGTAATAAGACTTCAATACAGGAGGTTAAAACCGCTTTGTAGTGTCTGGGCAGGCTATACGCTACCAGTGACCTGATACTGGAAAGTGACAAGAGAGAGACAGACTGGGCCAATGATAGCTGGTTAGCAGTAGACCTAGCAATGGCAAAACCTACAAACAACTCATTTGAACTTATAATTATTTTTGCTCTGTTGTGAAATATTTTATTTTTTATTGATAATTTGACATCTTCCAATGCAGTCATTTATTTAAATGAACAAAAAACTGGGAGTGGTTTCATATCTAACCATTAATTGTATGTTATATTGTATTAGTCCAAATACCTGAGACCACCCTCCCATTCAAGTGAGTACCTTTGCTTTTAAATTTGTACATAAGTGTATGTCGCCATTAATATGATCAACTATTTTGCAAGAGGATGCTTTTTTTAATGATGAACATGCATTGCTGATGGTCTGATTACTTAGAAATGCTATCTAGTAGCCTGTGCTACCATCTGTGAAACATGCACAGCGGCTCAACCACAACTGTGATCAGATATGTGATATTTCCACTTGAACCAGTTTCTCTATCTTAACAGACGTAAACAACAGTTCACTGCAGTCCTATATGTTTCTCCAGCATTAAAACGGGCAAGTTGCCATCTTTTAAAAAAATATTTATATTATGTCTGCAAATTCAACATGTCCGATTTGTCCTAGTGCTGATGAAGTACAACGGCCATCATGTTGCACAACCACAATCACATGCACATGTGTCCCTCCGAGGTGTGCTTCTGGCATGTGGGTTAGCTGTGCAAAATGTCAACATCACCCATATACATGCCCTTGCCTCAGGGGTTGGTGCTCGTTTGGGGCGGAGTGGAAGTCTGAGATGCTGACAGACCTGACAGGGTGCTTTGTGTTGCTCATACAGGTGGGTTTTCATCTACGAGAAGGGCTACCAGTCCACAGACACAGCAGTCAGCTCCGTCTTCACCAAAATGAAAGGCGTGGGCTACACCAATGTGAATGGAACTGAGAGAGTCTGGGATGTGGCCGACTACGTCTTCCCTCCGCAGGTTGGTCACTGGTTAGCTGAAACCTCTCACACGTGCAGAAACGTTTATTATGCATGCCTCCTCTTCTGCAACTGGTACAAGTCACAGATCATTGCTGAATTTTTATTAAATCTGGGACAGAGTACGATGTCATGAAGTCAACATCCACAGTCTATGATTCAAACTGTCAGAGTGAGTCAGGCTGAGTCAGACGAGAAACGTCAAAACACTTTGCTTCTTAAATAATGCTGCTCACTGGTCAGATTCTGACAAAGTTCAAGGTTTGGTCACACAGTGAAAACATCCGTGTTGGCTTTATTTGATGTCAGATCCAATCACAGAGGTAACTAGGAGTGGCATACACACAGGTTGAAAATTACCACAGCTTTTGACCCTGATGATAATAATATGGCTCTGTCAACATCAAGGTGTCCCTTTGACATCCAAAACTCATTGCGTGCATCTTGTAAAGAACTGAGCAAACAGTCTCCCAAAAGGATCGCTACCCAAATATATTTCTTTGTTTGCCTAAAATGTTACTGGGTCCTGTTATCTGCGGGGAAGAAATAAAGAATACACAATGACGGTTGCCATGTTTGCTTTGAGGTGTGGGTGTGGGCCTTGTTTGATTCGGAGTGGAATTAGCTCTTGGTTAGGGATGATAAACCCAACCAAGATGAAAAGGACACTTTGCTGTAATGACTTTCACTTTGATCAGGTGAGGTATTAATTCTGAAATTCATCCCTTTATCTGTGAAATTTCCTGAGATGGTAGTTATTGTATTTTGGGTTTATCACTTAAACGGATGTTTTCATGTTATGGTTTATTTCGAGAGGCATCTATTCTAACATGCTGTAAATAGTAGCATATTGCCCTGATTCCTGAGTATCAAGAATATTACCTCACATTAGCTTTACAACAGTTGTAAAGGTAGTGTGAGTCCATATAAAATGAACACGTGCCTTTAGCCATGAAATAAACTCCTGTCAAACATAACTTTATAGGTTCTGTTTTTTGAACAGATGAAATTGAGATATGAGCAATAGTTGATCAGGGTTTGCTTCATGGCAGAGGTAGACAGGAACACTGATAATACTCATTTATGTTCACAAGTATGTGGCTATAGGGAGCAGCTTGTGTGGCACAAAGACTAGAAAGTGAGGTGGGTCTGGCTCTGTTTCACGGGGTATTAAACATCTGATAACTGCCCATAAAACATAAAGTTTTGTTCATGAGCTGGTAGGAAGATTAATAGCCAAACTACAAAAGCAGGGTCAGACTGATAATTGCAAGTGTCTGTGACTGACTGAGTGATAGAGTTGAGTGTTCAATAATCACCATGTGACTGTGTTGGACTTTCCCACATTGGCTGTTGCTCTGTCAAATTGAACTGACTTCTATACGGGGTCGTTTACAGCCTGCAGTGCTGCCAATGTAGCACATTTGTCATCATAGACTTAGAGACTGTTTTTTCTCAAAGTTAGAGACAAATATAGCGACTTTTTGAACAACCTTGGCTACTTATGGGAGAGAGTCGTCAGAAATGCCCCCTCTCTCTCTCCGTGTGTCTGCTGTGTTCAGTGAGTGGCACAGAAGCAGAGCAGCAGCTTGTTACCCAGCCAGAGGCTGTGAGAGACAAAATAAGAAAGATGTTCTGTCTCTTCCAACTTTCTCTCTGAGTGATCATACTACCAGTAAATATAGCAGAAATCTCAGCACAGTCTGTGTCTTTAATTTTTGTATGGTACTTGGAAATGGCTTGAAAATAAATAATGTCTGGTAAACCAACAGGCCAAGTCTCAGTCGTTATTTGTCATGTGTTCCATCGCCTGACAACACAAACAGTAAAACATGCAAATAAGAATGGCATATTGGCAGATCGGCTGTATAGATAAACTGAATGCGTGAGCAGAGAGAGTTAGAAAGAAAGAGAAACTGTAAAGTCTGAAACCGGCTGACACTCGGCAGAATGCAAATAGGAAACAATGATATCACTTGTTTATAGCAGCTTCAACGGCATCCTTAATTTGCACATTGACCACACGCAGTCCAGCCAAATATTAGGATTTGACCCTCTTGTTGTTCTCTCAGCCAGAACCAGCCAAGCGAGTAGTCTCCGGACTGTTGGTCAATACTTAGATATAAGCGGGTGGCATCAATCTTTATCCAAAGCTCAGGGAAGCAAAAGGGGGGAAAAAAACCTTTAGTTTTAAGGATAAAAAGTATTTGTGTGAGCAGAGTCATCAGTGAGAAACACACTGACTTCACATGTTGTATAATGTCAACTGTACAGTATGTCATTTGATGGCTTAAATACATAAAAAAATAAAATTACACTTTATTTTCATCCTAAACCACAGGGGGACTCATCATTTGTGGTGATGACAAACTACATCATAACCGAAGGTCAGCGTATGGGAAAATGTCCTGAGGTATGTGAAACTGCTCAAACTTCTTTCCTTTTCATCTTTCCTGCCGGCTGATTTTTTCCTTCCTCTCTGTTTTCTCTTTCTCCCACTGACCAATACACTTCCAAAAATAGTAAAACAAAGCGGAAACTGTGTCTCATTCCAAGACTGTTTGTGTAATTGGGTAATTGTCTCGCTGTCAAATTGCAGAAAGAAAGTCTTTTTAAACTTAATTGCTTCAAGATGACACAAACAGCAGTTTCTTTATGATGCAGAATAAATGCAAAACTGTACTGTACTGAACTTCACATTGTTGCTTTCGATTTCAAAAATGTTGTGATATCTTCACATCTCCAGTTCACTCTAACCCCAGTTTCTTGTTTATCACAGCTCAAAGGAAAGCACAACTGCACCTCACACACAGACTGTGAAGGAGGGAGTTTCAAACGTACGGGACATGGTAAATCCTTACAGTGTGTGACGTCACAGTCCACACTGACTAACCGTCTGTCTGCCTGTGGCCAAACTCAGCTCAGTTCAGATCTTTTGGATTTTCATTATTTTGCTTTGTTTTACCAGAAAGCCCTTCTTAAACTTCTTACAGCCAGTGATTCGGCTGCAATGTACCAAGGGAGGTAGAGTATCATGCCAGGTTATGGCTATGGAGCAGTGTGTTTGCAAAATGGGTTGTGGCTCACACACACACACAGCAGAAACTAAAATACACCAGATCTGAATCATCTCTGTCACTACTAGAGTAAACATCTCAGATGTAATCCATACTTTGCTCTAGTCCAGCATGAAAAAAAAAGGAGATTAAAATCAACAATCCAAGTCTTAACAACCACACACACACGCACACACATTGTGTGCGTATGTATTATGGGTTCTTCATCACTGTAACTAAGTAAAACCCTGCCTTCAGCAAGTACACACATGCGTTTATGTATGTATATTTATACATAAACACATGCTCAGATGATATATTAACTCTCGTGGATATGAGCTCACAAAATATAAGCACACAGAGACATTCAAATCAAATAACCTTCCAGACAAGCCTTTTTTTTTTTTTTATGTGTCCAAACAGTACTGAAGGCAAGTTCAAAGAGCACTTACATAAATTTATTGTCCTCCATCTGTCCCAGGGTTAAATCCCGAGCCTTTCAAGTCCTTTGTGTCCCACATCACCTTCAATAAGACCAGTGTCAGCCGAAGCTTTAGATCTGTCTGTTGTAGACCGGTCAAATTCACCTTGAGGTGCCAGAGTCCCTTTAGAGGCGACATACTGTCTCTATGCTTGTAGACAAGCAAACATAGGAGGGGGGGCCCTGTGGCTAAACACAGTGGTGGGCTGTGGTGAAAGGTCAGAGACTGAAGCAGAGTGACCAAGCGCCTGCTGGAGGAGTGTCTGTCATATGCACATGATGAGAGAGACTGATACCCACAAAACTAATCACATGGAGAGAAGTTCTATATGTTCGGATCACGGCAAGATAAAGGAAACAGCCATGTCAGCATTTGCTTTGCCTGACTTTTTGCTTGCTGCTTGTGATGCTAATTCAAGATAAGATGGAAAGTGGAGGCAGAACATGTTTAGAAACGCTTTCATGTTAAAGCTTGTGCTTTTTCTTTTTTTTTTGGCAGCTTGAAGCACTCCCGTTTCAAGTTGATCACAATGTTGAGAGACTGAACGATGAACTCTCTATATGTTTCTGTTCAAGGTGAAATGACAGGAGTCTGTGTGAATACCACACAAACCTGTGAGGTATTGGCCTGGTGCCCTGTTGAGGATGATCACAACATACCAGAGTATGTGGAGACTGAATTATTCATACTGCATGCCGGTACTGCTTTGTAATGCATGTGAGGGCTGAATTTTTTAGCGATATGGTGCCGTTTGTGGGATTAAAATTATTTGTGATGATTTATGCTGAACATTTGTAGGAGGCTCTTTGACGTAACATGTTCGATTATTTTCTCTTTTTCATTCCAGTCCTCCTCTGTTGATGTCTGCAGAGAACTACACTCTGTTCATCAAAAACTCTGTAACCTTCCCCTTATTTCGCGTCACAAGGTGAGAAACCTCATTCATGTCAAAATACTGAGTTGTTAGCTTGGTAGATGTTACAGATGTGGTCACATCTAGATAAGTAAATACAAAAAAGGTTTTGTCAAAGTTGTTCTGACAAATATGGGTGGATAATTATAAATGAAACATTTTTTTAAACTCAAACAAAACAGAATAAATTACCAACACTTTCTAAATCTATCTATCCCGTGTTTTAAATCTGCTGTAAAATACACTAAAAACATTTTTTTTTTCATCCAGTTTGTTTTTCTTCTCTTGGTAACATTGTTAGGATTCCTTATCCATGAAAATTTTGGTTTTAATATTTTTTGGTGTGGGCCCTGGGCCTTTTTTGTCAGTATGACCCTTGGCTTCAATGTAGCTAATCTTCCTCTTGTCAGCTTTCTACTACCATCTATGGTGTTAGAGTCAGTTTGGACCCGAGTCTTATCAGCTGTAAAACACACTAAAACTATTATTTATCATCCCATTTCTTTTCCATCTCTTGGTTATCTTGTTAGGCTTCTTTATCCATGAAAAGATTTTTGAAAATGTCATAATTTTAACTAGAGCATCTTGTTGTGGAAAAAAGTTGTTTTGTTTTATTTTGTTTAAATTGAGGTTCCTGACAAAGTCAAAAAGTCTTGATGCTATAAACAAATTTATGTGGTACTTGTATGCATTTAAAACCTGAAAACGGGTCACTGGTGACCCGGACACCAGAGAAGGGTTAAGTCATGCTGGGTGAAGGATAACGGACGACATTATGCCCTTTAGTGCAAAAAGCAGTGACTCCCAAATGGTGGCAGTCAACAATATTTTTGGAGACAGAGTTGCATGGCTTCAAGCTAAAGAAAAAAAGTGAATAATATTATTGCTATCCTTTTTATGTAAGAAAAGGCAGTGTTTCCCTGAATCTTTCTCTCTAACATCCAGTCATGTTTTCAGGAGTAATCTGGTGGAAGGTATCGATGCCAATTACATCAGCAAATGCCTTTATGATCCAGACAAAGCTCCACTGTGTCCAATATTCAATCTGGGAGACATAGTTAAATTATCTGGCTTTAATTTTGAGACAATAGCCCGAGTGGTAAGTTTAAACTTTCATCTTTCATTTGTGTTTTTGTATAGTCGTTTTGTTTCCTTTGTTTCTAATGCGGTAATGGGGACTTGTGTGATGTATTATGTGCTCGTCTCGACAGGGAGGGGCTATTGGCATTGTGGTCGACTGGACATGTAACTTTGATGTGGATGTGAAGCACTGTAAACCAATATACAACTTCCATGGTTTGTATGGAAACCCGGATGAGACAGACAAAGCTAGAGCATCAGTGGGATACAACTTCAGGTGGGTGAATACATTGAATTAACACAGCTTCCTTAAACTCAGTTTTACTGGATGTTGTAACAGCATGAAACCACGTGTTGTTCTTCTAACATTTTAATCTGAGTGTTAAGTAGAGAGCTTTAGTGAACTGTTCCCTCATGTTAAACAATTTAGTTTGCCATTGTGCTTAGTTTTGTCTCTTGGGTGATGGGAAACTATCCTCAAATTGATATGCTGTCACTACAGTATATACAGTGGTGTGTAGCCTATTTTTTACTCACTTAACCTCTCATTAAATGTTAACCCTGCTTCAAGTCTGTTGAGTTTTTGCTGAGTACAGACTGCCTGACGTTTATAATGTTTACCCTCCCTCAGTAAAACTGCTTAACATGGCTGCCGAGATTCGTGAGATTCAGTCACTTTGTTTAATGTGCTATGAGCACAGCTTGTTCTCTTTTGTTCACACAAACTGTAGACACACTCATTACCAGGCTATTATTTATATTATGCCAGTTTTAATTGTAGAATATAATTGCACGGGTTGCCTTGAATACTGTGCAGTCAGTATAACCATTCTTCATTAATAATTAGCAATTCATTCATTCTTTTCTAATTGGATGATTCACAGAGAGGATGTGGAACTTTTCTTTTGTTATACTTGCAGTCTAAAGATTTAAATGTCTTGATGTTTTGTGAAATTAGTGTTATTGTGCAGGTTTCCCAACAGATGATGGGAATAGCCTATGTGGAAATTCTTTATCAAAATATTATTGTAATATATTATATATTTCAGGTATGCAAAGTATTACCTCGAGGACGGAGTTCAGAAAAGAACTCTTTTCAAAGTATTTGGGATCAGAATCGATATCATTGTGCAATCACTGGTAAGAACTATATCTGGATATTTTTATTTATATGAATTTCTCAGTAGAGAATTAGGAAGTAACTTACACACTGTCCTTCACAGGCAAGAAAGTTTGACATTATCCCAACGTTGACAGCTATAGGTTCTGGAGTGGGCATATTTGGAGTGGTATGTTGAAGCCTGACTCATACGTACCTGCAATAATTAGCCTATTTACTTTGTAAAACTAACTTTTTTTTTCTCCAAATATTTTTTCAGGCTACTGTAGTGTGTGACTTGGTCTTGCTCTATTTGCTGCCAAAAAGAGAGTTTTACAAGAATATGAAATTCAAATATACAGACACCCAGACACAGGTAAGATCTATTTTTAAATGTAAATTCTGCTGTAATCAGTCTAAACACAAGATGGAAGCAGAGAGACTTTTAGTAACACTGGTCCAGACAGACACAGTGCAGACACGAGGAAAGCTCTCTCTATCTGGACATCTCTTTGTCGGACTTAGGTTCTGCTACACAACAGAGCTAGAAATCATGCTAATACACACACAGGAGCGGTAAACTTCAGCTATCTATCAGATTAATGCTGTGTTTATTTCCATAACATTTGTGTGCACTGCAGAACCATGGTACGGTACAGCCATTTATCTGATAGAAGATGAAATCTCCTACAGTATCTCATCCAGACAGTTTCCCTCTGTAACTGAAACAGGCAGAACGTCTTGTATTTACAGCAAGACAACGAGTCGCTCGCTTTAGACACGAATGCCTATTACAACCTTGAAGCAAAGGCAAGACAAGTCCAAGGCCCTGACCTGGCCAACGTGAGTGCATGTAGAAGTTTAGACAGTGGAGTTTTTATTTTATGTGCTGTGATCTGTGGTGAAGTGAATCATTTGACAAACTACCGACTAAGCTTAACAGCTCCTGTCCTGTGGCTTTTACTTTGATTTTACAGGATCCTGATTCAGAAGCAGGCAGCATAGAGACTGAGTTGTCTAAAGTAAGAGATCTATAATTTTTGTATTTAAGAATAAAGCCCATTTGCTTTTGCGATGCCTGACCTATTTGTCTACTATTCTTATAGAAGTGACCTGAGGACAAACTTTCAACCCAGGCTGAACTGCGCTGGAGCAATACAGTGCAGAAGACCCTGCAAGACAACACACACACACACACACACAAACAGTAAATGGGCTGAAAAGCGATTGGGACTGAAAAAGGACAGCATCCAATGACATTGCTCTACATGCCCACTACTTCTTTTTTGATCTCCAGCAACATATTCTGCCAAGAACATCTTCCCACTCTTAAAACCAACCTGAGTTACTGTGACTCTTGCTATTGATGGTGTAGCTCAGACATACGTATGTGTACTCTTTTGGGTGTAGCTCGGTTTGCTTTTTGTTCATACGCTCTGGGTGTATCCTCCACCTCTTAACTGTTTCCATATCAGGTGAAAGAAAAACAATTTCTGGCACTCGAGTGCTCTTGTGTGTACACAACTCATCCTTCAGTCATCCATTACCTCTGTCATTGTCTTTGTCAAAGCAAGATATACACACGACGTGTGGGCGTGCCACTGTTGGACTGATTCTTCCCTTGTGTGCACCTTGTGGTTGACAATTGAGTCCAATAAAATATGTACAGTGAGATTACTGCTCTTTCTTTTGTCTCACGGTGCAAGGAGTCAAAGACAAAAGAGACACACTATCAAAAGGACTCAAATTTTCTTTCTTTTTTATTGTCTCTGATTATGTGTAGGTGTACAAAAAGCATGCAAAAAATAGCTTCTTTTTATATATTGGTACATATTTACATTGTAACAACAGCATTCCATAGGGATGTGCCATGCGTTTGTTTTCATATGAGCGACTTATGCAGGCGAGTGAGTACATTCAGAGAAATGCACAGGACGACACGAGACTGACATCCAGAAACACAGAGACAGCAGGCACCTTCAACACGCACGTCAGGACAGTCACATAGGAAACACAGCAGCAAATCCAGTCATCCCTGACTTGTATTATGTACATGTCTCGCTCTCCCACAGTCATCCTCCTCCTCCTCCTCCTTTGGATGTAATAACGACCTGAAATCATGAGAAATTAGTCCTGTCACTCACTTCCTGTGCTGCAACTGAGACCCATTCATTTTCCTTCTGTGTTTCGCCGCTGTAACTAAGCTCGAAGCTAGAATGAATTTCAAGTGTGCAACCTCTGCCAATGCTGAACAATCCAGTGATATGTGATACTGGAGTTTTAGGTTTTTAAAAACAGCCAAAATGCATGTACCTTTTAGGACTTTTTACAAGGATGACTCATAAGGTCATGACCATAAAAAACTAATGTGCTGCCACCAATTCATGTAATTTAGCAGGCTGCATCAGCTGATTAATACAGTGTAGTAGTCCTCTTAAAGTGATGCAACTGCCTCGTGCATTTGTAGGTGTAGGACTGGAAACTATGAAAAACAAATAATAAGAAGTTGCAAGTGTCTGAAAAATTACACTAAAACAGATATGTGATGCTGAAATAAAGAAAGAAAGGAATGACAGGACATGTCTATGTAGGTTGACCTTTGACTTGGTCTGGCACACACTGGACTATATACAGTACATCACTTCAGGGATTAGAAATTACAACACAAAAACACATCTTTATAAATGGGGGTGGTGGAAGAGTTCTTCATCTTCCACCAAATGTAATCCATGATCTCTGAGATAATAAATTAATACAAAATAGCTTTTAAATCGCTGTTGATTGGGCTCATGAAAAGACTGACCCTGTGCCCTGAACCTGGCTCATGATGAGATTTACAGTGTTTTAGCCTTATGGATCATTTCAGCAGTAAAACCCATGAGGTCTGCTGTCCCAGATACACAACATTCACAACTCTGTCATCATATAGATATGTGCAACAAAAACAGCTGTTCAAAACCAATGTGGTTGCTGCAGTTACAGCATTTTAAACACAGACAGGAGAATAAGTTACTGGTAAATGGAAACTTGAGTTTTAGAAGTAAAAATGATCAAAAAACCAAGCAGCAGTTCTGTGACATGCAGAGCTATGGCAAGAAGGAACGCTTAAAAAAAAAAAAAGCACAGGAAATTGTGAGAACACACACAGTAAATATGGTCTTTTACAGGTGAACCACAGTTTCTCTCTTGATAATAAACTGTACAATGTGTCATAGCTGGCAGGTACCAGTTGTGTTATATGTAATCACAATAACGTATCGAAGTGGAAAAAGTGCAAATATTTAAATATAAGCAATGTTTTAGCTTGACTTTCAACAAGAACAACTAAAACACGCACACAGGGGTGATCGGCCCGAGTGCTCAGACAGCAGGGGAACGAGCCAGTAATGCACTGATGATTAAGACAACGACAATATATTGCACCTGTCACTGACAAAACGTCTCTGTACAAACACACATATACAAAGCTGGCAACACCTATACATTAAAAGTTAATTCCTTTAAGAATGAGTGTTATGCAGCTTTAAAGCAAATAAAATACAACACATCATTTCATACTTTTTGGTTCGATCAGCCCTTCACTGAAGGTTACTCTGCAAATCAGTACTTCACCTTCTTCACAGAGTTAACAAACACAAGCATCATCATCACCGGGATGTCCACAACTTTTGATTTTAGACAGCACGCACAGACATTTTTGGACATTTTGGGCAAAGATGTTCACTTATCTTAAACATTTCCTGAACAATACAATAAAAAACGGCATACAGATATTCACCCACATGATAATAATATTGACTTTCAGGAGGATTTTGATGCCTCTGTGAACATAAACCCCTTAAACACAGAGGCTCAGTAGCAACGTGTGACATTATTTGCCACCAATCCATCTTCAGTCAGTGTCCTTCGCTGGAGGATACCGAGAGTACGATTAACAGAGGAAATGCAAAGCGCTGCACTCCCTGTTTCTAATCAGCCACACTGGGGACTGCACTGAAGTGGATGGGGATATGTTGTGGTTTTTGTTGTTGTTGTTGTTGGCAGCCTGGGCCTAATCATGACATTGAAATGCTCCTTTATACTGCGGTTCAAGTGATCAGAGCGCTCTGCCAGCCAAACACGCTTTCATTCACAGGATCAACGTGCCAGCCCAGCGTAACGGGAAGAAAGACTCCAAATGGAGTTAGTTATATAAACATGTATCTGAGGCAGAGCTGCTGTGGAGGCAGAAACACTCTCATTGAGTTGAGTTGAGTCGGCGAAAACAAAACAACCCATTGATTTGACTTTTTTCAAGTGAGCCGACCACTTTGACTAACACAACAGACTCATAACACGAAAAAATGCCCTTTCATTCATCTGTAATCTCAACATCACTCAGCTCTATAGGCTCACATGGCTAATTCAAACATCAAAAGGCAGTTGAGGCAAACTAATTATGGACTGTGCAAAAATGACTCGGGTGAGGAGGAGGTTCAAATTGTAAAACTGCACGATTCTTTGCAGCATTTACATTCCATTTGCCTGAATTTGACTAAAACATATTTTGGGTTGGTCGAGCTTGTTCAACCATTTCTAAATAAAAACAGCAAAGCATCAACAAATGCAATATGGTGAAATGTAATTTATATCATTATCTGTTATCAACCTTGTGATAAACATACGTACATACTGTATGAGTAATTATTTTTCACAGCCAGTTTTATATTATATATTATATATGTATTATTATTTTTTCTTTCTTTATTGCTATTGGAAATTAATTCCCCTCATTAAGACCATCATTTGTGACTTTCTTTCCAATCAATCCCACAAAAGATTCTTAAAATATAAATCTGGGTTGGAAAGAAAGAAAGAAATACCCAATGTCTGATCTCCGCTCCCATCCTAATAATTTGTGTACAGTCTGTTTGCCATTGATTAAATTTCATGTGCAAGAGCACACACTGATGTTCAGCTTGGACATTGAGATTATAAATGCCTTTAAATCAGCTCTGCATCCTTGAATCTTGTATAATAAGTTCTGATGTAGCACAGGCTGAAACGTGGACTTAGTTCATAATGCTTTTTTTTTCAGTCTGATCCCACTGGCCATGAAACAGTATTCACTTTCTAAATGCACTATTTTCTGTCACAATGACCAAACAGTAGAGTATGATGTGGACAGAAAGAGACAGCGTTAGAGAACCAAAAGCATCATACAAACAACACATAACAGAGGAGGAGAAGAAGCATGAAATTACTTCTAACAAAAAAATAATAATTACACATCACACGGCGGTAAAGTCACTTTGAATTGAACTCGAGCATAACAAAGCTGCTGCCCTTTCTGTGTGATCGCCCTCAGAGAGCCGACTTCCTCTTCCCTCCCGTCAACGGAGTTCAACCAGGAAGGAGGAAGGACTTCGACCTTTATGACCTCGCTTCAAAAATAAAGCTACGGATGAATGGCACATGTACAATAGGGCTGTGCGACGATAGCAGTGGAGACATCTATGTACAATATTAAAAAGACTGATCAGAAATCAAAAGCCCTCTTTTTCTCTAAAGAGATAATATAGTGTCATTCACATGCTGAAGTGTGTGACGAATATTAAAGAGAAGTTTCTTTTCTCGTCATCAGGCAGTCTCTGATTGACAGGTGGCTGTGGACGAGGATTAACTATTCACCATGCATATGGTTAAAGAAATCTGAGTTTGACAGGTTTTTTTTGCTCATTACAGTGTATAGTAATACAAGCTGGCAAACATATTCTTGTTGTCTTGCAAAACAATAACTTAAACTGGTAATGACCCAGAGAGCTCCTCTCACCAGTTCACTGATGTCAGTAAGTGGCTGAGCAGGTAAAACCAGCAACCATCCACATCAGAAACTGGGTCAAGAGAAGAAAGACTGGAAGCACAAATGAAAGCAAGCCTGAGCGTACAAGTCTGACTGTAAACACAAGCACTGTATCAGATTAAAAACCTCAGGAGTTTTGTCAGAAGCCTGTAGTGTGTAGCTCAACTGAAGGAGATGTGTGGATGAAGGGGTGAGCGCACAGTTGTTCAAGCAAAGGGATGTAAAGGGTCAGAGTTTAAGACAAAGCTCTGCTGACTGGAGACTCAAGACGAGGGTTCGTCCTCATGCAGGTCCTCCAGCTCTCCTTCTCTTGGTCCGTCTCCTGTGCTGCACTTTCTGAGAGAGGAAATAAGAGAGAGAAGAATCAATATCCGTTTTTATTCAATGATTTCAAGCTGGACACCTGTCGTGAAGACAGACAACTGAACCATCACACTATTAAAAGCTTATGCTTTATCTCCAAATGCAGCACACTCAGAGATTTTTTTCCCCTCTTTTCCTCTGACATGATGAATGCAAAAGACACAAAATGCTTTATCCATGAAACACAGCGTTGTTAAATGGCAGCAGCAGGGTGAAGACAAAACGCTCTGAGATGACAGCTGGGGAGGGGCTGATCCATCACTTCTCATGATGGGGATAAGCAGGAGTTGAGGAGTAAGATGATGGCGGGGTGCAACGGCTGGTAGATACGGGACAGACAGCGAGGCGGACTGTACTGAGAGAGCGTTACCTGAGAGAGGGGTGAAGTTTAAAAGAAGGCCGGAAAGGCCACGAGTCCCTGCAGAAGAGTGGGAGAAAAGATGGAAAGGTCACAGATGGGGAGAGGTCACCTCGGGTCAGTGCTGGAGATGACCTGCGTCCTGCACAATCCACCGTCATGACATGAAGGTCACTTTGTCACATTTCAGTGGTAGTGCTGAGATTGCCAGCCAACAGTGATTAAATGCTCAAGGGACCAAGATGTCATTTAAAGGAATAACAAGTTCAAATCAGGCTCGCAGGGAAAAGTTATGATGTATACCGGTATGTATGTTAATGATATATTAGAATATATATTAGATATATTGAAATATTAGTCTCTGCTGCTTTGATTTTGTCCATTCATTTCTAAAACTGTCTCTTTATGAACCCCCCTTTATAGAGGTGTATTAATAAATCCATCATTATCATTATTTCTAGCCATCAATCTATTGCAATTTCAATTTCAATTTCCTTTATTTGATCAAGAGGGACAATGCACATCAACAACACTCCAATTCTAGCCACACGGCTAATTTCCATTGATAGTCCCCCTATACTGAAATAAAAGCAACAGATTAAAGGAGACACAATATACCATTAAGTACAATATTTAAAACCATGGGGCATGTACCCTTTTTTTAATAAAAAGGAAAAAAAAGCAACAACAACAAAAAAAGGTAGAATGAAGACAAGACCTTTGTCTGGGAGGTTTTGTTGCATACTACTATGATAAAGAGAGTGCCACTTGTTAGTCTTTTTTCTTTCATTTGCCAGCAGGGGGCAGTGTTGCTTCAAATATACACGTCCTCTGAAAACACCTTTACCTTAGACAGCAGCTCTCAGCTCTGACTGCCTAGACTGTTACAGGCAAAACCTCGACCTACATAGAGAAGAAATTATCAAAAAGAGAAAAAAAAGAAAAGAAAAAGCCCTCACAACAGGAGATTAGAGACTGTTCCACATTCAGCACTACAGTCGTCCATCTTCATGATAGTGTCTGCTGGACACATAACACAGATTACAGTCCCAAGGACACCAGCAGAACTGCAGGGAACAACTGTAGATGCTCCAGTCTGCCCGTGGCTGTATATGTTAAAGCTGCACGATGGGACGGGACAATCGCTTTCAATCCATGCAAAAGAAAATCCGAGGTCAGCCCGAGGCACTGGTGGATCTGTATCATTATTTGTCCCTCTAAAAGCTGGAGGCAACACACAAAGAAACACTCAGAGAAGCTGTAGGCTCCACTGCATACAATGAAAGAATGAATTATGGTGCTATGGCAACACGAAGCAGCAGCTTCTGCCACACAGGAATGGGTGCCAGTTAACCTGATACAGCAGAAAGACGAGACAGGTGTGAAGAATCAATCCCTGGGGTAACAATCTGAGCAATAAGAACCTGCGGACACGTGTTGGTTTCAGTTTTAGTTTTCCTCTTCACGGATAATATATGCAACTATTAAGTGTGCAAAAGAGGCGTGGACATGCCGGGCAGCTGGACTGAGTGTGTGCGTGCTTACATGAGCAGGCTGCCGGGTGCGGACATGGACCTCTCCTCTCTCCTGGTTGGACATTCAAAGGGGTTACTGAAGGAGCGCTTCCTCAGCATGGCTTTCACCAAGATCTGAAAAGTTCACAATCAAAAGGTTGTTTACCACTGGGAATTCTGCTTGTGCTTGCATGCAGAGGGTAGAGGGATTTCCAAGGAATGTGTGTTGTGCAGGGACTGAAGCAAAACACAGTCTCTGAGATCTCATGGGGGGAATCAACAAGTTGTTTTTGTGCCAGGAACTTCAAAAGTAATGCATGGAAAAAAAAGGGAAACCTCCCTGGCAGCTGAGCAGAGTTTATGAGTAACTCTTTCGCATTTTAATAAGATGGTGGATGGTTTATACAGAAACTGCTGTGGAAGAAATACTTGTCGGTAAGATAACTCACACCTGTAGTGTGTTTACATCTGTTCCATCAGTGCTTTTTATGATCAGCTTGATGTGTGTTTAGGTCACCAGTGTGTGACCACCCATCCAGCTGGAGACTGACGGCTTCAGATGGAAAATTCATCAAGTTGTTACACAACAAAAAACAACAACAATCACAAATATGTGAACAGAGAACAGAGTCTCTTTGTAAGATCTTGTGCAGCTGATTTTGGGATATTTATTCATGTATTCCATATACTGTTTGCCCACCTTTAAAATGTAATGTTACAACAGTAACCTACAGCAGAGATACTTTGCATGCATTCTCTTTTAATGTTTCAACAACATTATGGCATTTGCAGAGTCTGGTTTCCTTGCCTATGCCTTCAGGTTTGCAGTGTCAGTCATGGCCTGCCAACTCATTTTTTGTTTAAGTTTTATCTTTTTTGTTCTGTAAAGATGAATTTAAAAAGGAAGATGTTTATACTGGGGCACCAAAATGGCCTCTCTGGGCTTCGGTGCTCAACAATGAGGAGACACAACCTTGTCCTATATGAAGGTAAACAAGACTGTGCAATTTTCTTGGTCTGTTTGCTTATTATTTTGTCACAATAATGGTTAACAGAGGGTTGGATAAAAAGCTTTACCAGAGGCCACCGAGTGATTCTTACCACGGCGGAGAGGCTGGGAACAAACTTGACTGAATTCTGGATGTCCTCCTCCGTCACCTCCACCACGGAGCAGTGCTCCTCCTCCAGAGGCAAGGGGTCGGTACCACCCTGGGTCACCCACTGGTCCACCTGAACACATATGCACACAGAAATGACATATGACTGTGTCTGAACATACAGTAAAAACCTGTAAAATAAATCTTGTTACCCACAGTATGTTTGTTTGCAAGTGGACATATCTGCATTGTTTCATATTTAAATTATTCAAAAGGGCAATGGCAGTTTTGAATTACACTCTACTGTAGCTCTTGTACTGGACACGATGCGACAGGATGGATTCATTAATAAGCACGGTCAAGTGGCCATGCTGCCGCCTGTTTTCATTCATTTCATTATGCTTCAAAAATCCAAAACTTAAAAGCTGCTGTAAAACAGATGATCCATCAGACTGAACCAGGCTGAGTGGATTTTGTCAAAGTTCCTGCATTATTTATCTCATTGATTTGATTTGATTTGATTTGAGGGCTGCATATTTTCTAACCATCATCAAATCTGATGGAAAGTCAAAAAACAAGTGTCACTGTGTTTTCTGACATCCACAACCTGTCTGTCGGTTCTTTTCCAGCCTTTTCATTCCTACGGGAAACATACACAAACTGTCACGTGTTCATCAATCAATCAAATGTCCATAATCCAGGAAGACACCAGGAGATCTGCAAATGTTTCAAACCAGTGTGTATTGGTATGAATTAATTAGTAATGAAAGAGCAATGGACAGAGATTTAATTACAGTAGGGAGCGTGTTCATGTTAAAGAGTTGCCTACCTGAGGCAACCTTCAAATTCTCTTCAAATTGAATTTGAAATCCCTTAAGTATAGTGTGTTGTAATAATTTGACTATATTTTTCAGTGTATGACATGAACAACTTAACTTCCTGTAGTACTGCAACTTCTCACAACAATTTATTATCTCTATTGACTGGGTTTGTGCATATATGATGGCATAATTACTGTATCTCTTTTGCCATTAACACAAACACAGTGTCTGGTGAGAAACCCACTCACTGACACATGATCAGACTGTGTCATGGAAACACAGTGGGCAACAAGGAATGTCATCTGTTCATGGCTCTGCTTCTGGACCTCCCTACCCTAGCCCTCCACTACTTGCTGACTCAGTATCACCCCTGTGCTCCACGGGGACAAACAGGTTTCGTCATGCCCTGCAGCAACACAACATGTATAAAACAAACCCTGCTGTATGTATCACAGCGAGGTCAGAGTATGACGAGCCACACGCTGCAGAGAGAAGGGCAGTCCCGTTGTTTCTAAATATCAATAGCAAAATTCTCTTGTTATGGTCGTGTTCAACTGTCATCCTGGACAATAAGTAACTAACCCCAGGGTCTTGTTACGCAGCTGCTTTGCCCTCTAAATTACCTTGATCTCAGGGATGGTTATCCTTGTGTCTGGGTTCTTATCCAGCATTCGTAAGATCAGAGTCCGCAGCTCTTCACTGATGTTTGGTCTGGATGAAAGAAGATAATAACGATTCAGAACAAGTTTTTGGAGCTCGCCTTAAGTGTTGAAATCAGTCATTCATGTTCTCACATAAACCTGGTTGATTCATGCATTTTAAATGTCTTGATTATATCAGCGTGTTGAATCTAATTTCTAGTTTCTCCCCAGTCTTATCTTAAAAAAAGGAGCTAGGCCTACTTCCAGCCTCTGATCATATGCTGTCAGAATCCATGCTCTCCTGTTATGACGCTGTATTTGGGACAGAGGGAAATCAATCTGTCAGATACCGTTCCACTTGAGTTGAGTATGAAAGGAAAATCACAGAGCAGTCAAACTGATACCCTTGATTTGGAGCCAAGTAACAAGTAGTCGCTATGATTTTCATACAGCTATACCAAATTCAGCATCAAAACAAGATGGGAACAGATTGTGAGGGCCGGAAATCTGGTCACCAGATATTGTATTGTTACCCCAGAGTTGCGTATGGAAAGAAAGTCATTGATTCCACTGGTCTATATTAAGTAGTCCCTGTTAATGTCATACTGTTATTTCCAAATTCAGCATCATAACAGTGGGAGGAAAGCTAAACTTGTTAAATCTTCAACAAAAACATTGAAATGTGCTGTGATTGTGTGTGAAAAAACTAGTCTAGTAGCAAATGAGCAATTAGAAATTAATAGTGCATATGCTACAGGTGGTTAACTACATTTCATGAAACCTGAGGATAAACATTTGAAACAGTTAGATAATAAATGATGATAAAAAAGGGTTAAAATAAGCAGCAAAAAATGTTTAGACGCTGTCTAAATTTGTTTATGCTAAAGCTAGTGGATAAACGGCTAAAAGAGTTAGCAACCATATGAACAGTACAACTAGTAAGCTTCTAGATAAACACTTAAAATATATAGTGTTTATTAGAATCTCAGTAAAATGTGTTTATACAGCCATTTATCATAATGCCAGCAGCAACAATACCACCACACCTACAGTATAATCTCCCCATCAGAGCCGACATTACAAATAATAATAATAATACTACAGTATCTGCATTTCATTAGGTGGGGTGCTATTCTGTTCAGGGGGAGTTGGGGTTAATGAATGAGCTTTACACACATCCGTAGAGTCTCTTGAGCTCCCGGGGGGGAAGACACTTCCATTGCTGATATGACCCCTGCCCATACTGACACATCCTCCAACTGCCACTCATGGGCCCTTCACGGAGGCTGTGTTTGTACTTCATCAGACTATCACGACAGCCAGCCTCTTTCTGTCGTATTATCTCAGGCTCTCTCTTTGTCTTTCCTGTATAATTCACCCAACAGGGCCTCTTTGTTTTTCTTTAACTGTTGGGAAGAAAGGAAGATAGGGGAAGCGCAGCAGCTTGTGTGTGTCCAGGCTGCTAGTGCCCCCTTGCTTTTTTTTTGCTTTCTCAATGCTTGTTTTGATCACATGCGCCTGACATTTACTTTGTGCTGGCACTGAGTCTGACTGACTGCTGCGCGATGCCGTTCATATTTTTGTAGGTGCAATTTGTAACTGGAGAGGAGAATAAAATGGTTTTGCGATTGGAGATGCAGATTAGAAGACGGCAATCAGTGAAAACAATGACAGCAGCTGTGGACTGGAGGTGGCTGCTGGAGCATTACTGCTGTCTCTATTAATAAAGTGGAGGAGGGAGATGGGTGCAAAAAGATGGACTCACGTTTCTGAGAAATCCACAGGCTTGGTCCTTATCTTGTTGTGCAAAGCCAATATGTACTCGTCAATAAACGGGCACTGCAGGTGAAGCAGAAGAAAGCCGTGAAAAACACAAGAGAAGAACATTGAATTACGACTGTGCCAGGGAGAAACTGTATCCCTGAAGACAACTAGGAAAGAAAACACAACAGCAGCTTCTAGTAGGTGCACTAATAACCATAACAAAACTCATGATACACAGTCCTGAAAGTGCCACTGTGGTCTGTGAGTTGAACGTTTTCCACTTGCCTTTCCATAGACAAAACAGTAGAGCGTAACCCCCATGGCCCACACGTCCAGCGCCTGCAAGAGAGAGAGCAGTGTTGTCAAATCCAACATAACAGTAAACAGAGTGCAAAATTATACTAATAGGAATACGGTGAAAAACAAATACCGTCATTACAGTGACCTAAATCAATACAGGCTGCCAGGGGTGATTCATGGGACATTTAAAGCTTGTTTTCTGGGGATCAGATGCCTTAGGGATGGATGTGTATGACAACAACTATCCATCAGGCTTGTAGTCTTCTTTCTCAAACTAATGCACTAATGGCGTGATGTACAACTGGGACTGAGCGAGTGTCAAATGTTAAGTATTTCACAGATGACTTGAAACTCAAAAATCACAAATGTTGGTGAATAGTGGACCCAGAGCTCTCTTTAAACAAATCCAAATCAGGATGAAAGTGAGAGTAATCAGAGAAAAAGTGGCCACTAAAAATGCATATATTTCTTGAAAGCTTGAAGAAACAGTGGGCAGAGACATTTCAATGGCTCTTAGTCCTGATAGTGTTTTGTCTGCAATCAGAGATTCTATTCTGAGCCCTCTTTCATAGATATGCGAGGTCCTGTCTGGAGCAAATTCATCAGCCCCCAGTGATTACCACCATGGAAAGGATCATGATCTGTGCCAATAAAGTTAGCTATGAATAGGATGACAAGGCTGACACCTGAAGTTTTGTTGTGACTTGTGACTGAGGCAGTAGGTACTGTACAGTAAGGCCGATTCACAGGCCTCCTTCATACTGCTAAACCTCTGGAGGAATAATGTCAATCAGCTCTTCCAGCTGTAATGAAAAATGAAAGCTTTGTGGTAAATTGGTTTGCAAATTATGAGGATTAGAGTAGAGTCCCAGCATTGTGGAAGAGTGGCAGCTTATCCTTCACAATCATGACACATCATTGTTCAATCTTTAAGGCAGAAACTGTTTTGCACAATAATGCTAATCACTGCAAAATCTATATCACGTAAAAACCAATAGCCTTGGTCCAAACTGACAATGGCAATTAGCTCCTCAGATTAGCAGGCCAGCAAAGGTCTGAAATCTCATTTTGGTTTATTGGTTCTCATTTTCAAATCATGTTGTTTAGGCTCACGCCAGCACCTGCAGCTGCTGTAATCACATCAGTTCAAAGGCACACAATCACATACACACACGCACACACACACACACACACACACACACACACTGATAAATCACTTTGTATTAATATATGAATAAGGAGTTTACTCACTTTTCCACTGAAGCTCTTGCGCTGATCTGACAGGGTCTCTGGCGCCATAAAGGCCGGAGTGCCAGCTGTGCTGGAGAGCAAGGCATCGTTGCCCTCAAACTGGTTGCTGACCCCAAAGTCTGCTATCTTCACGTGGCCATCGTCCCCCAGTAACAAATTAGACGGCTTGATGTCCCGATGGACAATTTTCTGGTAGTGCACTGAGGTCAAAGAGGAAGTCATTAGTCAATTTTTTAGAGCTACTATAATAAAGCCAGAAAAAATACACCCTGATGATTTTATTATTCTTGGACCGTTATCAGCATCGCAGCCGAAAATCTAAACTGTGGTGTTGCAGAAAAGCTGAAGCAGTATCTTGGGGGAAGATCGAGTGAATTCAGTAAATTTCACAGCAATCTGCCTCAGTGAGTTCGGTATTTCTCTGTCTTCTCAATCATTCTTTGGGAACCATAAAAAAAAACTTTTATTACTGAAATACCTTATCATTGAGTAAGATGGTGTGAGTCAAAAAATGACAAGCATAAGAATAAATAAAAATATAGAAAGACAGAAATAGCAGTATTTTTCATTTCTACACTTTACTGTTATTGATGGTCAGGATGGCACTAGTTTTAACTTAGACCAGTATTGGGACAAAAAATTACACAACAGACATGATATGGGACAAAAAATTACACAAAATTAAAATAAAAATGTGGGTTTCTTTTTGGCCCTTGCACTTAAATCTAAATGAAGCTATGTGAGAAGATCAGTTGATAGGACAAAGAGCTCCAACCAGGCACTACTGCTCACAGGCCAAAAACCTTGAGGACTGTTTTAATATTCATGAACATCTTGTATTGGATTCAGCTTATCTTTTTTTAACTAGTAACTATAGCTGATAGATACATGTAATACAAACTACAATCTCTCCCTGAGAAAAAACAGGGGAGGAGTGACAGGACAAAGTAAAAGTACCGTAAATGGAAATACTCAAGTAATGTACTGGACATCCAGAATTCAGTCAAGTTTTTTGCACAATGTCACGGTGCAGTTGTCCACATGTAATTCACACAGTACTCTAACATTTATTTGCATTTATATCATAATAAAATGAACTACATATGTGTAATATAGATGTACAAATAGCACGCACATCCCAAAAAATGTAATACTGCGTGCTGGACCAAGTAATGTGAAGTATAGAGTCTGCACACCAGAAGCAGGTGCCCAAAACGTCACATTTATTAAATTTTCAAAGAGCAGCCTCTGGTGTGCTGACTCTATTCCTCATCTAATATAGATGTGGACAAAATTGTTTGCATCCTTTCATTTAAAGGAAGAAAAACCCACAATTGTTGCACAACCTTTTGAGGCAATCACTGCAGTCAGGTGATTTCTGTTACTCTCAAAGAGACCTCTGCACCTGTCAACAGGTATTTTGCCCCACCCTGCTCCCTCATAAGCACACTGCAGGTTTGAAGGGTGCCTTCTCCAGACTGTATGTTTCAGTTCCTTCCACAGAAGTTCAATAGGATTTAGACCAGGGCTCAGAAGGCCACTTCAGAATAGTCCAGTGTTTTGTCCTCAGCCAGTCTTGGGTGTGTTTAGTTGTGTGTTTTGGGTCATTACCCTGTTGGAGGACCCCTGACCTGCGACTTAGAATGGGGCTTTCTGACACTGGGCAGCACATTTTGCTTAGATTTCATTGTACCCTGCACAGATTCAAGACACCCTGTGGCAGGTGCAGCAAAGCAACCCAAGAACAGAACCG
Organism: Trachurus trachurus; assembly: GCF_905171665.1. Classification (NCBI taxonomy): domain Eukaryota; kingdom Metazoa; phylum Chordata; class Actinopteri; order Carangiformes; family Carangidae; genus Trachurus; species Trachurus trachurus. The sequence goes on along the minus strand of NC_139903.1, from coordinate 10,026,451 downwards.
AGCCTGATCCATGTTTCACAGTAGGTACAGTGATCTTTTCTTTGTATGCTTCATTTTTGCATCTGTGTACGTACGGTGAGCTGATGGGACTCGCTAAAAAGCTTCAGTTTTGGATCAAACAGCTCCAGTTTTGTCTCGTCTGTCCACAAAGCTTCTGGGGGAATGTCCTTTGGTCATTTACTTTTGTCAGTTTCAAGTTATTTCAGTGACAGTTGTGGGTTTTCCTTTCTTTAACAGAAGGTTACCAACAATTTTGTTCATGTCTGTATTTAGTTAAGCTGTGAGCAGAGCATCTATCTGGTCTGATCTGTAATTTTTCGACGCAACATGTAGTTAAGAAATGACTGTTTGATCTTTGGCTGATTGCTGCAGCGTCAGAGCGATGTGAACACGGTGAACTTCACGTCACCTGGAGCTGAAAGTTAAGTACATCTCTGTGCCTTAACGCTCAGTGGCTGTCTGGAGCTAAGCCCTGGACGCTTCACTGATTGGATAAGTGCTGCCTTCTTGTCTGAAGAGGTCTTACTTAAACCATGAGGCACTCAACTTATTAATGGCCTTGCCGATTAAACATCGTTAGCTCTAATAATACTCAAATTAAAACCACACAACATCAATGACCTACAGAAAGACCACTGTGATACTGTTCAAGCTATTTCACTTTCACAACACTTCAAGAGAGAACAGAGAAAAGCCTCAATTGCCTATGTAGGTTTGTTATGTAAACTTCTATATCATAGGCAAGGCAAGGCAATTTTATTTGTATAGCCCGTTTTTACAAACAGTTTGTCTCAAAGGGCTTTACATGGCATCGTAACAACATCTTCTGTCCTTAGACCCTCACATCGACTGAGGAAAAACTCCATGGAAAACCCTTTTAACAGGGAAAAATATTAAAGAGTAAATAGTTCTAACATGGATATAATAACATTACTTAACATCTAATGAGTTTGAAATGCTCATTTTTCATTCTTGTTTTCATAATAGGATGTATAATTTATTTTTATTTCATAATGTCATGACAGCAGTAGACAGACTTCTCACTTTTCAGCCCCGGGAGTCTAATACTGTTCCTCAGAGAGAGTCTGTGGTCACCTGAGCCGACAGGGGCTTTAACACAGGCTCCTCACTGTGAAGCTTCACAGGTCTAGTTACTTGGGGTGTTAAGTTTGTTCACAGAAGCTGAATTCAAAAATATATTGCTGTTTCTTTCTCCAGCCAACTGTCTTGTTAGTGTAACTTCTTAACCACAATCACACAACAAAAACAAGCCATGTAGTTCATATGCAATAAAGCAGACTTTTGGTGAGGGCATTTCTAAATTAGAGCGCTTATAATGAAATAAAAATAAAGTATTACATCATAATGAGTTAAAGGCTTAAATAATTGTGTGTTTTTTATTATTATTAATTTGATATTGAACATGTCTGGGTCCCATAGTTTGTAGCCACCAAAATTACTGAGAAAATCACTTTTCACTGACTTTTAACATGGTTAATCTGCCCTGCTGCTGTGCCCTTCAGCAGGAAATGTAACCCATCTTAAAAAAAATGTGACCTGATGTGACTCCTGAGGTCTATGTGGTGCAGCCACTAACCTTAAAAACAAACAAACAAAAAATACTGAAAGTGTGTAATGAGTCTGTGGACTCAGAAAGAGGCAGCATTGATCACTAATCATTGGGCTCACGGCCCAGTGAAATGGACCCAGTGTGGCAAATGAGGCCACAGCTGGCAAAAAAAACCATATCACTGAACAGAGGCTCAGTGTTGATGAGGTGGACAGCGTACAACTGCAGCCAGACCCCGAGGGCATGGAAACAGAAAGCGAGGAACACTTTGTTCCTTAAGACAAAAAAGGAGTGCTATTGTATCCGTAGAGCACGAAAACAGCCAACAGCAGGATAGACACTGCACACATGCTTCTAATTTTGCATCATAATGCCTATCATAAAAGGGTATATGTTCAGAAAGTGGAGTGCTTTTATAGGATACTTACAGTACTCGATGCCCAGGATGACGTCTCTGAAGTATAACCTCGCCTGCTCCTCTGACAAAGGATTGTCTGTGGGCACTTCCATCACTGGACTGCAAATCCAGCCAGGCAGGGAGTGGTGGTTGTGCAGAGGAGCCACAGATACACAGACAGAGAGGCAGAAAAATCCATAGATTATGTGTTATCTGTTGTTTCATTGATATGACACTGGTATTTCACTCCAAATGTGAAATGTGAACATTCAAATGAGACGCCCATCCAAACAGACAAACACATCCTGATCAAACAGCACTGACACTCACAATCAAGGCCATTATTTGTTTTTCCTAAACCCAACTGAACGAAAAAAAGAGCCCAGTTGCTGTTTGACATAAATAAAGCACTTTGGCAAATTACTTCTCGGAAGATGTAACCGTGTTCACTATGCATTAATATAAACATTCTGCAAGGCTCTTCTACAGCCCCTGGTTTAATCTGCCTTAAAGGGAATTAAATCCATACCAAGCCTCCAGCTGACTCATGACAAATATATGAATGTAGAGGATCATATTGTTTGAATTAGAGATCAACATTTCCAACACAATCCCATTTTGAACAGCATGAACGAATCAAACTGGATCCGCTCCAGCATATAACCATAAACCTCCACACAGGCCAAGGGCAAATATTTACAGTTGGGCCCCATTGACCTTCAACATACATGTCAGTCTCATTTATTTCCCAGACCCCCTGAAGTCAACCAGGACAATAAAGCTTGATTGGGGATGAAAATTTAATAGTTCTCATAATTGACTAATTATTTCTAGGCAATAATTCCCTATTCTCAGCTTCTCACGTTTGATAATTTGTCTAGACACTGAGCGCAACAAGAACAAGACATTTGAAGATGTTAACTTTGGTTTCAGGGAATAATAATTGACTTTTTTCAATATTCTCTGACATTTCATATATTAAATAATCAATTAATTAATTATCAAAATGATTATCAGAGCTTTTGATAACATATGTAATCAGTGGTTACAGCTTTACGGTTCTCCTGTGATGTGACATTACTACACTGCCTGAGGTTTCATGTGTGTTAATTAAAATTTGAAGCAATGTGGTGGAATAACTTCAGACCAAGGTAATAAAATAAGACAGGAAAAGCCTGTATGTTGGTATGGCATATACACAGTGCAAATTTGTATCAAAATTGAGATCAATCAAATTATGTATAGCCTTCTGATACGTCACCATGGGGGTTAACCTCTTGATTATCTATCTAGCACTTTATTGTAATCCTACTGTTTAGCATTTACAAGCAGTACTCTATGTAAACAACAAATGCTTTATCATATTTTAAAACACAGCAGTGAAGCAGATATAATTTAAATGTTAATGTGACTTAAGTTTATCTAGTATGGGTTGTAATAGAGCACTAAATACAACAGATTCTTGCGTCCTGATGTGGTTGGATGTCATTTATGTATGAATGATTCAATAATAGATGTGTATTCATCAGCTAGACACAATTTTTTGTTACAACTAAAAAAAGGTGTGAATCTACTTAAGATGTTTATTTATATATGAATGACATGAATTAATCTTGGGTTAGGGGTTAGATGATCTTGTCCATAAATATAGACCATCTAATATGTTGTAAAATAGACGATGTCAAAGCAAATCCCATTTCAATCATTCCAGGAATTGTCAAGTGATAATAAAAATGATAATAGTGCTATTACTACTATCTCTTTCATTATAAGTCCTGTTTTTCGGAGGTGGTAAGACAAGTTGTTGCATGGCAACACTATGAATTGCATTCCATGTATCAAAAAAGGAAAAGAAAGTTATTATTATAAGAAGCAGAGGACAGATTAACAGCAGCTCTATTAATCAGCTCAGCTGTCTATCATCTTCCTCCTGGGGGCAACAAGAGAGAATTTCCCCGATTATGAAAAAGCCAACAAATAACAAATAGAGTGTATCTTAGGACTATTTGACTTATTTATCCGTAAATGTGAAATGATGCCAGCTACTCCCTCCCACCTCCGTTTACTTACAATAGCAAAAGGTCTCAGATCATTAGATAATCACAAATTTTTATCGGTGTAGGAAGGAGCAGCTCATGCATCAGGGCCCGAAACGCTTACAGGGCTGACTGCCACTGGTAATAACTGTGAAAACCTAAGAACATTATCAATCCCTTTGAAGCCTGGGATGGAACAAACACCCGCACTGAGTCAGCTCGGAGTAATGAAGGAGAACACTGGTGAAACCAAGGCAGGGATGAAGGCAGGCAGAAATAAGGGGTGGATAGTAGTGGCACAGAAGGGACAGGCTTTACATTATTCAGAAAGAGGACATGTTCTCTACTCACCCCTTACGCATCAGCTCAAACACTGTCAGGAAAAGGGAGAGAGAAGGAAATGGGAACATGTCAGAGGACACAATTTATTCATCCCCTCATTCAGCTGGGTTTGACCACTGCTGCCACAGAGGCAACACCCCCAGCCTCACATTCATTCCCTGTCATTTAATTAGCTGAATGTGCCACATTAAGCACAAAGAGGTTGAAGTTTTACATGAACAGGTGTCCTGACTGTAACCTAACCTGGCACTACTGATGGAGGGTTTCTGCATAATGTGAGAGCCCTGAGGTGGCGTGGAGGGAAGCTAGAGATGATCTGAATTATGAATAAGTTGTATGAATGCTCGTTGGTGCCATATGCCCCAAGTGCCAAAGGCTGAGAGAGAGGGGAAAAAAAATAGAGAGAAAGATTTGGATTTAGCGTACCCATGTGAAGATTGTCCTCCGCAGGATCGTCCAGCACCTGTAATATTAACATAATCACCATGAATGGAAAATGGAAAATATGAATTCAGGACTGAAACACTGCAGAAATGAACAGTATTTTTCTCCCTAAAAAAAAGTAATGAGCAACATTTCACTGTAAGAGGAACCTGTGATGACAGCTGGATGAAAATGACCCTTTGACCTTTCCTTTACTCTCATATAAAAACTGTTTGTCATTCACAAAACAGCAATCACAACAGTAGTGGGAGTTGTAATGTAAAACACCAGCGCTACATAATGAGTGCAAATTCACATTTCTGCACTTGACACTTGACCTGGTTCACGGCCAGATCCAGACTGCCGTGGGGGCCCCCTTTAGGTCCAATTACTAACTCCATTTACTCTAGGTTTAATGTTCATCTCATATTTGTCATGCATTTTTTACTCTTAAATCCTCTAAGCATTTTGCGGCTACGGCTTTTGATATCCTTTTTTGCACCGTTACCATGGTTACAGGTGTCGATCACGAGGTATCCACACAGGCTCAGCAAATCCAGTTAGCATGTCGAATCTCTGTCAAAACCATTCTCTCTAATCTAGTATAGTTGTTCCTGCTAACGCGGCGTTACTGTGGCTCATCTAGCTTTAGCCCTCTTCAAGGTATCTGAATGAAATCTTCCGTCCATCTATCTTAATGTTACCTTTAAATCTACAACACCTGACAGGTAAATAGCTTAGCTTTTGATACATGTCGATGTGCTGTCTGCATGTTTTGTGCGGTATATGAAATTGTTATGCGAATCTAGAGCTATACTGTATAGTGTGTGAGCCCTGCAGATGCTTTCAGGTAGCTAAATAACACTATGTTCAGTCGTTGTGTTTCCTTTTCATTTTTTGATAAAAATGTAATTTAGATGATTACTTATTACTTTTTATTCCATTGTGGAAAATAAAATAAAAACATTTTTGTTATCTACATATTTGAAAATGAGAAAAATCGGGGGTTCGAGTTATGAAGTCCACCCCTCTTCCCTGCTTGAAACTGACTAGACGCTGTTTTATTTATTTTTATGTTACAGGGGTGCAATGATAAAACAAAACAATGAAGACTTTTTCTAAGTGACAATAAAAGTAGGGCCTGCCTTGAAGCACATCCTGTGAGTTAATATTATGCTTCAGTGGTGATTTTTCTTTCTTTTTTTTCTTTTACAAATGTTAAATTAGATTAAAACAAATGAAGCATAGAGCCTTGGAGGCGCCTGGAGCTCTGGGGCCGTTGCCTGTTTGCTGGTCGATAATGCAGCCACTGCCAGGTTAGTGAAAATAGGTGTTCCCACAGGACTACTTGGCCTATATGCTGTGCTATTGCAAGGCAACTGCTCACAGCTCAAAAACAACACACACAGTCCATAAGGAGCAATACAACATGTTGGTAAATTTAAATGGCCACAGCGAAGCTAAGGTCTGCCAAGGACACAGTAGTGGAAAAACAGGGGCAGGAACTCACCTCGAAAAAACAACAGGAACACTATTTACACATGACACTCTCATGGTGTGAAAGAGTCAATAGTTGAAAGTTTGCTCAGATCGTCTTGTATGTGTTTCCTTAGATAAATAGTGTACTGCATAACTCATTGTTTTTCCTCCCTTTGCTCTGAGGAAAGGCACAAAAAGCCATACACAGCAACAGAGCTGTTGTTGTGTGCAGTGCAAACCATTAGTAGCCTTGTCTTGGTACAGTACTTGTAGTTGTTAAACATTGCTAAGATGCATAAAAACTGTATCTTGATTTATGAGGAAATTACATAAAGTGAGCTCCAGATCTCAGCTCTCATAACAACTGCACGCCTTTGCAAGTATGGAGCTGGTTTCTCTGTCTCTTTCCATTGTCTCTTTCCATCTGTGACAAATGACCATATCTCTTTCATCAGTTTTAATCTGTTCCACTCGGCGTGGGCTTTAATGTTTCAAAACGAGTGAAAATGTCTCTTAATAATTAGATGGACTGGACTGCAGTCTCACAGGAATCAGTTGGATATCCATAATGATTCAAGCACAACCCATTTAAACTGATGAACAGAGAGAGATGGCGAGTGGGAGAGAGCAAGTCTTCCTGTTGCCTACGTATGCCCATTATGCAAGTGAGGGCGGCCAAAGATTGGAGGAGATGAGTGTGTGTGTGTGTGTGTGTGTGTGTGTGTGTGTGTGTGTGTGTGTGTGTGTGTGTGTGTGTGTGTGTGTGTGTGTGTGTGTGTGTGTGTGTGTGTGTGTGTGTCTGTCTTTGTTGGAGCAAGCACACAGGAGCACAAGTGTTCAACTTTCAGGTAAAAAAAAAACTCCATATCTCTGGCAAACTCTCCACTTGAACAAGCCAGACAGCTTTCCCACCGACTCCTCCAGCTTAACTCCCCGTCACAGAGATGCTGCCCGAGCCATCTGGCTAAGATTGAAAAATGCTCTGATAATATCGCAAGGGAGCGGCGGACATCTTGAATCACATCTTCAAAGTCGGCTATCATATTTCATAAACAGCCGCCTCTGTAGAAACTGGAATCAATCCATCTTCAAAATTTCCCAACTCGGTTTGAGAGCTTTGGCTGGTGTAAATATTAGAATCTATTTACAGAGTGGAAGCCAGAATATGTCACCTAAATGTCATAAAGGTCCAGTGATATTAGTGTGATAGATGTGCTGCGGGGTAAACAGCCTCTTATTTTCCACCTGTTTCCTGGCAGCACATGGTTTTATCCACCTTTTCTGTCTGACATAACCTGACATGACATAAATACAAAAGCATGAGTCAGGGGCACACGGCACAAAAAGGTTATCTGGCGATACAGTGCTAAAGGATAATCCTCCACTAAAACATCCAGCAAAAGATGGAAGAAACACGTAACAGCAGCTATAAATGGCGCAGCTGCATTTTCCATCTGGTGGTGGTGGAGCTCTCAGAAGAGATGAGTCTTCAAGATTTTCCTGAAGCGAGAGAGAGAGAGGGATGCTCCAGCTCTGATAGCGTTCAGTAGCTTTTTCTGCCATCAGGGAACGGCAGTCGAGAACAGGCTGAACTTTGATCGCCTTGTTTTCAGGGACAGAAACGCCAGACAATATTCCCTGGAGGGACAAAGTGGCTGAGACGACGAGTATGAGGCTGTATCACTGAGTTCAAGTAGACGGTGCAGACCCAGAAGTCAGTCTGAGGGCAGCGCTGGTTCCTTGGTGGCCATGCATAGTCAGGGTAGATCTATGAGTAACCAAGTGACATCTGACCTTCTGGAGTGATTAAACACCAGGCAGGCTGCAGGATTCTGCACCATCTACAATTCATTTTACTGTTCCTGAAGGGAGTACTCCCCAAAAAAAATTGTAGTTGGGGTTGTTTGTGGTTGGTTTGTATCTTTTTCAGTCTTTCATTTCTCTTTTGAATCGTTTGCTTCGTATGTTGCATTTCTTTTTCGTCATTTATTTTTGTATCTTGTCATTTCACCTGCTTTCCAACAAGAAAATGTTAACATTCATGATTCTAACAAGCCGGCTACCTATTACCTTGTGCCTGTGGTAGACACACATACACACACACAAACACAAATGCATATTTTCATCCATGCGTTAGAAACATGCTGAGCCTCATTTGTGAGAGGTGCCAGCGTGACAGCCAGTGTCTGCTCTCACTGCATGCAGAGCGCACACAGATCAGAGGAGTCATTTCTGGACACAGCTTCTGAGTAAATTAACATAATATAAGTCCTTTTCATGTTGCCATGGTGTTTTGCTGTTGATAGACAACGTTATGTTACTGATTTAGTCTCAAATGGGTCATAACTGTGCAAGTGGTGGAGAGGGCCACCACGTTGTTTATTTCAGTGGGCTATAGTTGTCAGTCATGAATACTTATGAATAGTAATGTAAAGCAGTTTGTGGTAATCTGCTATAATATTTAGTATTTTGTGTGCAACGACTTTAACACCTGCTTCTATTCAAAGCTAGGCATTTACACATTGCAATAAATTAAAGGGCAACATTTAACAGCTGCATGGTATTGCGTATTAATTTAGTTGTTAGTTGTTATTTGTTGTATATATATTTTTTTTCTAGGATGCAACATATTGCTCGCGGCGTGGATGTCTGTGTACTCTCGCTCTTCCTAAAACAAAGCTGCTGACCTTGATCGTCTTTCCTGCCCACAGTCTTTCACTGGAGCCACGTCTCAGTTTGCTAAAGGTCAGACCCTCCGTTGCACCATCTAATAATTCAGTCTGGACCAAAGTGGTGGACCTACCCACTCACATTATCATTCGCAGAAGTTTGCTGCTAATGTGGCTAAATACTGCAGACAGCACATTCTCATCTCAATGTGTTTTTTCAGCTTTTTCATTCAGTGAAAAAAAAAAAAAAAAAAAAAAATCAGTCTTCTCCATTAATGCAAATGAAAACATGTCATTAACCATTTCCTGCTGAGAGACTCTTACCTCCACCAGCTTGACGATGTTGATGTGGTCTAGTTTTTTGAGGATGGCAATCTCTTGGTAGACCCTCTCCAGGGGTCCTAATATTTTGGGCTGCTCTCCCTGGGCTGCTTTGGGTCCTCTTGGGGGTGGGCGACCTGCCAGACAGACCCACATAAACCACAAACACAACTTCACTTAAATGATTCATTTGATCATGATTAGTCATGACAGGGAAATCAGATACAAAGATTTATCTACTGTGAGCAACGACTCATGAACTCACATTGACTTGCACTATTGCACTTTGCACCATACTGTGTACATGATGTCGCTGGGTACTGTTCCCTGTCATTTGTAAATTGTATTGTATTTTGTAATTTATTCTGTCCCCCGCATGTGTTTTTCATGTGGGGTCGTGTCGTGTTGTATGTACTGGAGAGCAAACCAAGACAAATTCCTTGTCACTGGTTGACATGGCAATACATTTTCTTTGACTTTGAAAAAAATACAAAAGCAAATATTTTTCAGCTGAGAACAACTTTTTTTCTCACTGTCAGGGACATTGAGCTTTCAATGGCTGTCGGAGAAACTATGAATGGACAAGCTGAAAGCAAAGATTTCACCGTTTTTTCTAATTTTTCTACCACAACAGGTGAGCAGTTTCATCAACTTCATACTAACTCTAACAAGATTTTGTGGATTTGTTTTCTAAATATGAATAGACCAAACATACAGTAAGCTGTTACAAGTTCATTTTTTTCACTGGCAGCAACATAATACCTCTGGAAAAAGAGATCTTAACTTTAAGTGGCAAACACTGCCATTAAGCCGAGTGGTAATTAGCACATTCCTTCTACATTCTCATCCATCCATCACGCTGTTCCTCTTTCGCTATGAAATGTGCCTGTTGTTTGTCTCTTGGTGTTTACTGTCACTGTGTTGAAACCTGGATTTCTTCACACAATCATTCGCAATGCTCCAGACCTCTCTTATAACTGATGTATGTTTTTTTTTTTTTTTTTTAACAGGTATTCAACCTCCATAGCACTACATGTAATTGAGATGTTATGTCAGAGAGAGCAGTCTTTCTGAACACTGCAGGGAACTGTGTGAATGTGTTGTGTGTTGTTCGTGGTTGTGGCCCCGTTGTCTATTCACGTTCAGGAACCTGTGATGCTGTTTTCAGACAACAGACATGAGATCTGGTCTAAAGACATGGGTGCAGCCATGTAATTGTCTGTTGGTTACTTCCTTCAAGCTCGTCACCTGCTTGATTTTGTGTGGATATGATAGAAGAGAGCAGGACTTACGTGGAAAACCACACTGTTTCATCAGCTTCTTCTTGGACACCACCTTCATGGCCTAAGAAAGTGAAAAAATAATTTATCTCATACAGTGTGGTCACATAGAGTTATTATAAAAAGTGAGGGGAGTCAAAATCAGTATTCATTTACAATAATTTATGTGAACTAAAACAAGCAAGTATCAAATAAATGTACCTATCAATGTAAATGGCTCCTTTAAGACATTAAACAAAGAAACATCAGTGCTAAACAACTTTTAACTGCTGGATTTGTTATCTATCTGTCTGAGGCAAAAGAATTAACAACAATGTGCTGCTTCTGGAGATACAGTAGAGGCGAAGAAACACACTTTATTCCATTTCAGTGAGCATAACACAGTCTTAAAATCAAAACACTCCTACAATAAAGGAGAGGGAAATGGAGCAGATCCTGTTTGCAAATCAACATGCCACAACCTGATGCGTCGGCAACATCGTGCTTTTTGACACTTTTCAACTCAGAGATTGGACAAACTTTAAGTCATAATGACATCGCTTTAATGAGGAAGCCGATCATGCATTGGTAGAGGGGATAAAGTAAATGACATTCACTGCATGTTGGGATATTTATCTAAGAATACCAGAACCTCGAGGTCGTAAAGATGTCGGTGGGATTTCAGCGTTCATTAATTCAAGGTGAGGTGGCACATTTTCTATCATTTCACCACAAAGTGTTTTAGTTTCGCTAATAGTATACACATCTGCAACTTCTCTTCTGTTTTTTTTAAACCGTGCTTGCCATCACAATGACAGTGCAGACACGAGCAAGAAAGCAGAACATCCCCTGTACAGTTCACATGGTTTACTGAGTGTATGTCTGTGTGTGTTTGTGCAGACTTGTGAGCGGGTAGTTAATGTGGGTAAATAAACAGAGATAAACAGAGATGGCACAACTGAGAAACTGCAGTAGAAGGGCCCGGGTAACAGAGGTGATCAAGTCACTGGCTGAGCTCCAGAGATCCTGTGTGAAGATGTGAGGAACCATGACTGCAGCACTTCACCGATCTGGACTTCATCGGGGCACGAGCAGCCGGACAGAGACGCACCTCAGTTGAAGTTGGCAAAAAAAAAGCACCTGAGGGACCCTCAGAGAAGTTTCTCTTGACTGTTGAAACAAAGATTTAATTGTTTTGTCCTCCACCTCCACACAGGATCTCAGAGGAGCTCAGACAGAGTGAGTATCAGATTCCCAATCACCTCCATTACCAAAGTCAGTCGTCTGCTGATTATGAGCTCTTTAAATTACTGTCTCCTCCAATCTGAAATGAGCTGTGATCAATTAGTTTTACTTTCACCCCCTGTGGCTGATAAATGGCATCCTCACGATTGGACGTCTGCCAGTCAAGTAGTGAGGAGGGTAATTGTGTGAAACAAGACACCACAACAAACGCATGTGTGATTCATGGACCTTTACTCATCTGCTGTTATGCTGAACAATAAAGCCCCAACTACAATACAAAAATGATTGCGAAGAAATAATCAATACTTTATACTTTATGTTTATCCCAACAAAGTCATTGCCATCCAAAAAAACTGCCCCCGACGGGAACGGGCATCAGCAGTTTTGCATGAATTTACGAAAACAACTCTGTCTTGTAACGTTCTGTTATTATCTCATAGCGTGGTGAATGTGCAGGTCACAACTTGTCCATATTTGTATATTTGATGAGTTTGATGAGGGAAACCAAGAAATCCCATCAGCCTCCGTATTGTAGCTCTGAGCAGCTCACGACTCTGCTCCGCCGTTCTAAAAATAGCTTGCACCGACAATTAAAGGTAACGGACCTACTCCTAAGACTACAATTATGGCAATGGGCCAATTTGCCAAAATGTTGAACTATCCCTTTAAGTACAAGAGTCGATAGTAGCTTGTTTGGAGTGATATTATCTTTCCTGTGTATGGTACTGTACTGTGTCTATGTCTGTGTGTATTGAGTCAGTGTCTACATGAAACGAATAGGCAGGAAATAAGACCACCCTGTCACGGTCCCATTACTCATCTGTTCCACTCCTGATTCCTGTCGGTGTTATTACAGATGAGGCTGTTACTTGAGCTGGACTGCAATAACCTGCAGCCTGGCCCGGTCTATCAGTGTCAGCAGAAAGAATCAAATACAAGAGCAATTCCATATATAACCAGAAGCGAAAAGACAGAAGCTACAAAATCTAAATGGAGACACGAGCTCACTCCACTTTAGATGGGGAAGAAAGAAAGAATGAGCTCAATCTCCGACTTCAGACTGGGTGAGTCTCTGAGGATGGATTCTCTCATACTGCAACACTGTCTCACCATAAAATACATTTCTGCTGAAATTTGCAGGAAATAGGTGTAATTTAGAGAAGGGCTGCATCCTGCTGCACGTCTGACCAGCTCTGTGTTGGAGTTGCGCATTTTCATTCCTCTCCATGATTTAAAGTTTATGTGATCATTCCCTTGTAATAATATTTCACTTGTCTTGTAGGCCTTGTCCGTGTCCTTACACAAACTCCTGCTGTTTACTGTTGGAGCGGCACATTTACAAGCTCCCATTTTAATATTTGGTTGTGTTCTGCTCTGAGCTCTCACTGGCTCCAGTTCAAAAGTACATCTTAAACCCATCCAGAGTTGGCAGCTTAAGTCTACATGACTCATGCAAACACTTTCATTGTTGCTACTGTACGGGGAAGCTTATGTATGTGAAGACATAAAACAGCTTACATGTGGAGAGCCCGAGGTTGCCGAAGCTTTTACGGGAACAAATCACCTTGATGGAAACAGCTGAAATGACCTCATGTCACAGCGTCGCACATATCCAGATTCTCCCCGAGGAGCTGACCTGCAAGCAGTAACCTGAGCTACAGAGCTACAGTAGAGCTGCTTTGAAGATAATAAAGTCTTGGATGCACCTTAAGTGGGACCAGAAGTCACTCTCATTTACACATTTCCTCTTGAGGCGACTGATGCAATTTGAGTGGATGGAACTTACAGCTAAGCTACAAGGTGGAAAGTAAGGGGGAAAAAAATCAATAGCTCTGCTGAGATGAGTGCAAAGCTCCTCTGTCTAGACAATAGATGCAGAGAGAATGGATGAAAGCTCAAAGGAGAGCTGTGGCTGATCAGAGAAAAACTGAAATGTAAAATGATTGCTCGGACTTACATAATGTTTCTCGTCATCCTCATTGTAGGCAAGCTTGACCACGCCGTAGGAGCCCTGCAGTGCAACAACAAAGAGACTTATTTTCATATGGACAACCAGATCACAACGGCAATACCATAAGAAATGTATTAAAACTAAACTATTCCTTGTCTTTTTAGCATATTTCATTACAGACATGGCATGTAATCACTAAAAATCTAAGAAAAAAAAGGTGATAAAGGCGTATTTCATAATGAAAAATGAATCATATGAAATTGAACTGTATTAGGAAAATAAGAGGGATGAAAGGACATTTCATATAAATTGAGTCATTTATTTAATATTTTAATATTTTTTAATATTAAACCCAAGTAGCTGATGCACTGAAGTGATGAAGATTGAGATTCTGCTCAGATTCCTAATGCATCACTTTGAGAACAGACGGCAGCACCATACTGACACAGCGTTTTGAAGACTGCACTGTTTCAACTCAAAAACAACATTTTATTCTTTGGCAGCATAGAATGGCTCCGCCTACACACACATACACACACATAGACAAATACACACACACACACAGCCACGGGATATGATCTTACCATTATCGCCCAGTTTTCCCCCTTGGTTTCCTCTTGGTAAGAACAAACAAGAACCATAACTACTTGAACTACTGATTAAATAAATTGAGTTATATCACTTTTGATGTCTTCCACAGCCAGAATTGCCAGCTGGCTGCACATAAATGACTCAGGATTTAGTCGTTCCTTAGAACAAAAATTTCTTCTACTTTATGGACAGACTTAGATCTATTTGCAGATTTTAGTCAACACTTGGTCAGAGTGTTAATTCTCCCAAGCGTTACTTAATATTCTCTATGTTTTCCAATAACGATGGTCTGACACTCTCGTTTTTACTCTTGTTTCTTTTCTTAATGAGGTGTTTTAATGCCTTTTCCTAAAGATGCCTACATTTTTTTTGTATTCTTAATATTTTGCCCTATATTTCTATCCTGCATTTTATTCTATTCTATTTTATAAAATTGTATTGTTGTTAAAAGTTGTTATTTTATTTATCTATTTTCTATTGCTATATTTTATTTTATTGTTGTTTTTAAACTTCGTGCATTAGTCTCCATGCTTTTTCTTGTTTTACCTCCTACATATTGTTCAATCAAAATGTAAAGCACTTTGAACGGCATCTATTTGCCTTGAAAGGTGCTATATAAATAAAATTTGATTGATTGATTGATTGATATATTTACAGGTAACAAGAGACCAGTTGAAATTTGAGTTAAATGGCAGAAACTGAACAAACTCACCTTTCCAATCTCACTCTTCAGCTTATACTGGTTCAACTGGATACAGTCCTGTGAGGGGAGAGAGAAAACATGAAGACATGAGGAGCTAAATCATCAATATAAACACAATCAGCGCCAGAGTGAGACTGAGTGGTTTGCATCTTCTAAAGCAAAGAGAAGCAGGACTGTCTTTGGTACAGGAACAAAATGTTCCCACTGTGTGTGTGCGTGTGTTGAAAGTCATTTATTTCTGAGATGTAGGTAACGATGCAGACTCTAGTTTCTGTTTACTGTCTTCAAATCCATTAGAGTGCTACCGCTTAAATGGCTGATTTGCAGTTCCATAGCAACCACCAGCTACAGCACAGAGTCAGCCAGGGGCAGAGGAGAGGAGACCACAGCAGGACAGAGAGGAGGGAGGGCATTTCACAGGTGGGGTGGGGGGGTAGGGGGGCAGACAGCAAAGTCAATAAGCCCAAAGTGAGCAGTGATTTAAGTGCAAAAACAACAAGGATGGAGCAGTGGAGAAAGCGGATTTAAAAAGTGGTTGTTTCATTACAGTTGGCTTGGGGTGGGGGTAGGGGGGGGCTTAGTGCGAACCAGAACATACTGGAACATGTCTAAAGGATGAGAGGCGGTAGCAGAACACAGATGTTACAAAACAGCACCAACTCATGGTGTAGGACAGGACCTCACTCACCATCCGGCAAGGTATTTTAGAAAATATGGCATTATATCGTCGGTTACATAACGCGCTGGTTATGTAGCTTGTGCTGAAATGTTCCTGCTGGTGCTGCAGGAGATGTGAGGAGGGTTATGCACTCTAGCTATGATGGTGTGAAGTACTGTGGGCAGGGATTATGACAAAGGGCGAGAGATGGAACAGAAGATTTGCTTTTGTGAGGTGAAGCACACAAGCGCAACTAAGAAAAGAATCACTGTGATTTGTTGAAGAGAGGGATAAAGAGAGAGGAGAAATATAGAGCGATGGAGGATAAAGGGAAAGGCAAATGAGGAGAGTCCGAAGAAAAGAGCAGCAGGAGGGATTGTCAGAGAGGACTTCCATTGGGTTCACAGTTTGCCGGCACATGCTCAGTGGGCGCTGCACTGCAGTTAATGCTCTGTCAGGGCTGATGGATAAAGAGGGCCAGGCAGAGAGCCTTAAATACATCTGTCACAAGCACACACACACAAATTAAACTCAAATGCTCCACTGGGCCATGATATATCTTCCACAGCTTTTTCCTTAAGCATTGTCACGTTAGACTGCTGCTTTACATCGACAGTGCAGCCCTTCCCTCGGTATGTAAACACCTTTTTGTCCCGAACTCTCTACATCCCTCCATCCATTACTCAACTACTGATCAATATCAGTGCATAACAAATAGATCGGTGCCAGTGTACCATTAAGAACTAATGACTGTGCATTTCATTCTCATGATGAATAACGTGCGGGTCTGCCTGCAGGAAGTGTGTAATAAAAAAAGGGAACTTGTGTTTGATCGTATTTAAAGCCTGTAAGTGTAAAATGACTTCCCCATTCTGTCATTTTAAAAATCGATTTTTGATAGATTGGTGGAACAGCTGTGGCAGAATGAGATCACTGCAGAGTAAGGTGTGCAAAGTGCACATGGTTTAAAAAAGAACTGACTTGTGGCACAGTGAAGGAGCATCAGCCAAAACAGGAAAGACAAAACATTATCAAATATTTAACCAGCACACAAACTCTACCGTGCATGAGTCCACCATCAACCACTGCTTTGCTCAACACGAACAGAGGTAACCACATCGTTGACTGTGTTAATGTGCTGTGAAGATATGATGATGGACATTCATTATTGCTCAAGGCAAGGGGATGCCAAAGTTGACATTTCTTTTGCTGATAACTTTAACACACAGTCATTCAGACATGACAGATACACAGCAAAAAAGGCTTTGTCACCTTTCCGGAAGAAAATTCTAGAGAGAGACCGATCTGAATCTGATAAGATATTTTAGTCCTTTTATTTTGACGTATGCTGCAACTGCAGGCCGTTCATACAAAGCTGCTGTGAATATAAATTACAAACAGAAGAGAGACTCATCTGTAAAGCTGCAAAAGCCTACTTTGCAAAATGACCCTGAGAGTCCTCACAGCACTCTGCAGCACAGTACAGTATTTAATCTTAATTTGCCAACTCTCACCATCCATCTGACAGCACTGTAATGACAGTTCTTGCCTTGTCAAACCCATCACAGTATGTCCATTTGTTTTCTATAAAGGACAGATTCTCATTTTTTCAAGTCTTGCCTGGAAAACAACACACACGTACACACACACACACCTTTTTGTACATTTAAATAATGACTTGTTATTGTAACAGGTTCTCCTGCGATTAAGTGTAAGTGAAGGGGGGTCAAAATCTACTGTATGGTCATATTTCTGTGCAGACTAACTCCAAAATTCAGCAAAAGCTATTGAGGCTTTAGCACTGTGAGGAAAAGGACTGTGGATTGCATCTCCATCACTTCAATTGAACACTATCCTTTTGAAATAAATGGGGTTGGGGATACCCATGGGCATCATTTTCATTTCTTTCATAATGTGGTGTTATGGATCCTTATGAATAATGAAGTTTAGTCACATCTTGTTTTGCTTTTGACTTCTTATTGCTAAGTTTTAGTCACATAACAGAGAAGTCATTGCATTATAATTATAGACACCATGTGCACAAAGCAGAACAACACACAACGTGATGAGAAAGTCAGGGGTGAGAATCCTACGAAGTTTCCTGCAACAAAGAGAAAACAAAAGCACTGAGAGAAGCACTGAGAGGCTGTTGTTTAGTTAAACGATTATATAAACAGTATTTCCTCATAGGGCTTGGTGCTGGACTTCCTGCATTGTAGAGGAAGGGCAGATATGAAAACATGTATGTGTAAGAAGTAATCCATGTTCATTGTCAGTAACTGCTGCTACCTGCCTGACAGCAGAGATGGAAGAACTGAAATTCCAAACATGTCAGCTACAACTAAAAAACAAAAACCTTTGCTGCTGCTCATTGCCTGGTATGCATTCCTAACAGGTCTTATGAAATGTCAGTCATTACTGATGTTTGTGCAAGAAAGAAATGTCTCTCTCTCTCTCTCTGTTGTGGCGTATTGTGCAGCCGGCGAGTGCAGGGAAATACGAGCAACATGAATCCTTTTTATGGTTCAGTGCGAGAGCTGCAACTCCATTTTCAGATAGGAAAGGACACAATGACAGGTCTGCGAGTCTGTGGCAGCAGTCTGCTAAATTCAGAGGGGTTCCACATCCTGGCAGATGTCATGAATTTTTAATGTTCACTCTGAATTAGAAAGAAAGTCAGAGAAAAATAGAAATTCAGGAGTCACCCACTCCCACATGATACTCCTACTACTACTTTCCGAGGGTTGGCACAATAACACTGATGTTACATGTTTTCAAATGCATGTGCTCTGAAAATAAATATGCAACCGCCTCTGGAGGTATAGATTAAAAGCAACATTATGCAACTATTTACACTGACTTGTAATGGAGAGAATGGCAAGTCTTTCATTCCCACTCCACACAGTGAATGGCTGTTACTGCTCAATGTAAACTGTTACTTTCAGTGACTTTAATGTTTTGTGAAAAATGCGTTATGTTGCACAGTCCCCACCTGATGACCCTGATGAAGTCTTCAACCCATCCACTCGATATCAAGAAAGTGCCTAATCCTGGGATTGTAATATCAAGTCCTATAAACTCAACTCTTGACTGGTTAGCTCATCTTATAAAAGAGGGAATAGGATCTTAAAAAAGGAAGGAATTCCACCGCACCGACACAAAGGGGTCGTATAAACACTTATTTATTTATTTAAAAAGTCAAGCAGCAACGCGTTTCACCCGTGTGGGCTTCATCAAGCTGATGAATGCGGTGGAACTCCTTCCTTTTTTTGGACTTTATTCCTGACACCACCGGCACCATTGTGAGGTTCTGATCTGTGCTGTGCAAGGCAATCTCCTCCTTCTCAGGGAATAGGATCTTGTTTGTTTATTCTGATTAAAGGCCTAAAATAAAAACAAAACTTTTAGGTTTTATGGAGGCGGTTACATGACATGTTGGTGGGACTGTCTGTGAGTGTACGTGATTCAGGAGTTGTCCTACTGCGCTGCATTTTCTGCTTTCAGCTGCTGGCCAGCCCCAAATAACATCTAAACATCATCATCAGGCATGTGGACATTCCCTGGTGCCAAGCCAACCACTGCCCCAGATATGGATTAAACAGCTCCCAGTGAGACTCCAGGCCACTTCCAAAATTGTTAGGTTTCTGTAACAAGTCAGTAAACCTCTGAAAAAGGCAAAAGCCTTGATCAGATGGACAATGAGGATCTAACCTGGACCAACTTCATTTATGAGCAAAGACTGACTTCTAAAGTGTGGAGGAGGTGCCATGGTAACCCAGTCACACTCATTTTATCCTTCAAGGTCATCTGGGATGCAGGTCTTTAATGACTGGAGGCAGAGTGTGATCTTTCCTTTCTGGAGGAACAATACAAGGACAAATCATTCGGCAATACAACATCTCTTTCCACTGTTACGCAGACGATACCCAGTTATACCTTTTATTAAAGCCGCATGCACTGAAAAGTTTCACCATAATGAACTCCTGCTTATCCAGTGTCAAGGACTGGGTGGAAGCCAATTTCCTCCCAATTCAACAGCAGCAAAACTGAGGTTTTGATTTTGGGCCCAGAACATCACAAACAACAGATACAGTCCTCTCTTGGTTCACTCACTGACAATGTTAAACTTTTTGCAAAGAACCTTGGTATAATTTTCGACAGTAATTTTGAACATTTGAACACCATATCAGAAAGAACACCCAAGCTTGTTTTTATCAGTTAGGATCAGAAACATGCTCAGCTACAATGACACAGAAAAAGTTGTTCACACTTTTATATCATCACACTTGGACTATTGTAATTCCCTCTTCATCTGCCTAAACTCTCACTCAGTTTCACACCTACAGCCTATCCAAAATTCAGCAGCTAGATTACTAACAAAATCAAGAGGGTCCTGTCACATCACACCAATTTCAGCATCACTGCACTGGTTACCCATTCATTTTAGAATACATTTTAAAATTGTATTATTCACTTACAAGGCAATCCATGGTCTGGCCCCAGAATATATTGAGGAACATTTAACTTGGTACTCTCCAGCCAGACCCTTGAGATCAGGGGAGCAAAACCTTTTAACAGTTACACCAGACTGGAAATGAAGGGCGACCGTGCTTTTTCAGTGATAGCACCCCAAGTATGGAACAGCCTCCCCCTCTGCATAGGGTCAGCAGACTCCATCACAACTTTTAAGAGCCTTCTTATAACACACCTTTACAAAAGTGCTTCATAAATAAAAGTATTATTATCATTATTTTATTATTATTATTATTATTATTATTATTATTATTATTATTATTATTATTATTATTATTATTATTATTATTATTATTATTATTATTATTATCATTTATGAGCAAAGACTAACTTCCAAAGTGTGGAGGAGAAGCCATGGTAACCCAGTCTTACTCATTTTATTCTTCAAGGTCATCTGGGATGCAGGCCTCTAATGACTGGAGGCAGAGTGTGATCTTTCCTTTCTGAAGGAACAAGGATGCCGAAAGATCAAACCACAAACTACTGGGGCACTGAGGGTTTATGTTTGCTTACATGGTGTTGGCATATCAACCTCACTGGGTAGAAAGAGCAGAGGTGGCAGCAAGGCAGCCCTCTGTCCAGATGGTTAAACTGCAGACAGACTTAGACAGCTCTAACCACTGCATCAACCACTGGAAAGCACAACAGGTAATACACCAATACCAAGTCCTGTGTGGAGTCGACAGGGACCTTTGCCCTTTAATCACTCCTGAAATCGGGAGTGGGGTCTAACAGCCTGGTCTTATTTGTCATACTTTATGCTGAAGATTTAGTTTGTCCTTGGACCTGAAAAGATGTCTTGATGCACTGATGCATAGAAGTGGTACCTTGGGGTTACAATGCCTGACTGCATCACCAGTTTCACTGGTCATCAGGGCTGGATAGTTACAGCTGTTTGGCCACAACGCCTGCTACAATTCACCCATGAAATCTCTGGTCTTCGTGTGACATTTTTGTTACTTTTGTTACAAGAAAGCCTTAAAGCAGAAGTAAGCGGTATTTTTGTGTTAATATAAGTCTTAAATAGTTATATCTTCCGACAGCAATCACTTACATGAGTGTTTGGACCGAAACACGGGTCTGTCAGTCACTCTGCTCTGTTCTGAGCCGAGGAGAAAACTTTTCTCGTATCCTACAATTTTTATCCAATGAGGAGAGAGAACGGCATGCAGGGCTGTGTGTGCAGCCAAGGGATGCGCCTGAATGTGGTGACGTAGGGACGAGGACTGTTATGGTGCGTTCAAGGCAACTCGTAACTCGTGTTTTTTCGACCTGTGAAGTCGTACCAGTTCGATCTGGTACGAGTTCACGGGTCGGAAGTTACGATTGGCCGTTATAGTGACTTTCACAGGTAAAACAGGTCGGAAAAACACAAGTGGGTTGCCTGGAACGCTACAAAGTCGTAAATTGTGACTTGAAGCTGTAATTTACGGTTTCAAAAGCCTGCCTGGAACGCAGCATTAGCCAAAACGACCGGATCGCTTACTTCTGCTTTAACTATATCCGCTATAATGCTGGATAACTCATGTAAGGTGCTACAGGAGTGACCAACTAGATGCAAAAGCTCTTTACCCCCAAGCAAATTTTAAGCTAATATAACACAATGTAGTTCATCACGAGTCTTGAAGCTTTGATTGTTTCTAAGTAACTGTAACTGTTGAAACATGCACTGATGTAAACATGCATCATGTAAGTATGTATGGTGTATACACACTGTACTGTATACCATTTGGAGGCTATGGGCTGTTCCTCCAGTTCTGATCTGGTGTGCGCACTAGTGTGGGTTCGTCACCTCACTCCATCCTCACAGAAAGTCAAGGAAGCAGGAAATGGAGCCTGCATTTTCATTTTGACAGGGTGAATTTCTTTTCTGAAGTATGTGTAAAGTAGCATGCAGTAAAAAAAAAAAAAAAGCCAGAAATGCAACAGGTATGTAGAGGTTCCTGTATAACAGCCACTGAGGGAAAAACATTCATCAAAGCTGCAGAGCTGATCATGTAACAACCTGATCAGACTGCATCTACAACTACAGTGTGTGAAATACATCAAAAAAGGTGTAAGCTGTCACTGAAGTTGTATCATATTCAATGCAATATATACACACAAACACATGAAGTGTGACATGTGTAACCATGGCAAATCATCAGATGCTCTCGCTCACCACCGCTCACTTCACTATCAAACACCCAGCAGCACAACACTGGCCTGAACGCACACGAATCGCGTACGTCTAATGAAACAGTCAAAAGAGCTCTTGTCAAAGCTCACAGCGGAACACAATGCTCTCACATGTCATTACCACACACACGTGCTAATGTACTGGGCAAGCTGTATTATATAGGCTGCCTGCCCATGACAGAAGCAGGGCTAATGATGTGTTAACATAAATCAGCTAATACACATTGGCATGTTGCGATGATGATGTGCGCTAATGGGGAAACTAGTGTGCAGTTGTGCACACTTTTCTCTCGCATCCCTCTGCCTGTCATGTCCCGTGCTGACCTCTTTCTCCTCATCCTTTAATGAAGATATGACGAGATATATGCAGCTTGTGTAGTGAGGACACATAAACGCAGTGGGGCTGCGTTCTCTGTTTGCGTGTCGCTCCCTGCTATGGTGCCACCTGTCACACCCAACTGCAGAAATTCATGTCCACAATTACAAATCAGAGGAGCGAAATCTGAAGAAAAGATGAATTTCTAGGTGCAAGAAAGATTCTCTGCTTTTTCTGTGTCAGAGTAAATGGAAAATCTAATTCAGCTCAAGTCTTAACAATTTAATGATTATCAATTTTAATAAGATGTAGGCTAAATTCCTCACCTGAGTGTCTGATATAGACACACGTTTAGACTCCACTGTGGGCCTCCGAGCCACACGGGGAGAGATGTGCGTGTAGCCCCCTGCGGAGCCTGACGACAGATAAGTGCCTCTCTCCTGCAGCGACAACTTTCTCCCAGTCAGGTGAGGCCGCGTCGTATGAGTCCTCTTGGCCTGAGCCCCGTCCTGCTGAGCCCCTCCGTTCCTCACGCCGTTGGCGGCCGAGCCGTCCGAGTCTTTCGTCGTCATGGCAGCCATGATGTCCGTGAGACTGCTGGTCTGTTTGTCAGAGTCAGGGTCCAGCCTCTCGCAGCCGGGGTCACTGCTCGTAGCCATGGCGGGTGGGGAGATGGGAGCGGTGCAGGAGCAGGTGGCGAGGAGAGTTCTGGGGGGTCGCCCACCAGCATCAACGTGACCTGGGCCAGCCTGTGGTCGCTTTATTCAAGGTCTCGCCAGAGCTGGAACAGAGGGAAAGGGCCATGAGCTCAGTCAGATGCAGAAAGACAAGCTGGTCGACATAATATGCACATATGGATCGAATGGAAAAACAAATTACATTGATGATGTTAATATACTGATGTTTAGCAGGTGTATCTACAAGGTTTATCACTTAATTAAGTGTTAGTGAACACCCGTCAAATATATTGAAATTTCTTTATTTGGATAAACCCCTTGAGATGTATCATCTTGTTTCCGAGGGGGTCCAAACATATACTGTAGACAAACATGAACTCATCAAACAAACATGTTCTCAAAAAAGGTCAACAATAAAACAAACAAAAGGACAAACATAACTACATTGGAAACTGTAAGAAGGCCACAATGGCCAACACTGAGACTGAAATAACTGTATATAATGATTAACATCAATTCAACAAATCAAAAAGACCATCATCTTCAGTGAAAACAGGAAATATAAATGCATATAAATCATCATTGAAGATGTTGATGGTGTACTGAATGAAATAACAAGTGTGTGCATCTTCTCTCCCACGTCTGACACTAAACCCACACCGTCGGGCAGCAGGAGACACCTGGGAACCAAAAACATCTGAACACAATTTCATGGTAATCCATTTGAAAAAGTCTTGACCAAAGTGATAGACTGATTCCTGGAACTGCTAGTGTGTGACTTTGTCTGTTGTGAGGACATTTATGATTTGCCTGACTAAAGTCCCCCCAAATTTTTCTAACTCTACTCAGAGGCTCTCATTTTGTGAACTGTGTCTTTCTCTTTGATCGAATATAACAGAATTAAGACAGTATAATGGATACTCTGATACCAGACTTAATGATGTGAGCGTATGAGGCTGGTGTTTATAGATAAAGATATTTTCTGAGCCGATTTAGCTCAATAACATCTGCCCTAACTCGCTTATCTTGATCATCTCCACAATTTCAGTTTTCGTTCTTGCCAGAAGCTGCTTGTCACCCAGTATATTGTCACTTCATGATAAACACACACACACATTGATGAGACTGTGAAGTTAGAGTTTGTCTATACTTCCAGCCCAAATCAATGTCATTTTATTTTCCATGTGCAATTTTGTCCCTTGACTTATATCTGGTTTTTCCACATATTGAAGCAAGAGCAGCTTTGAGAACTAAGTTTAATCAAGCAGACGGATCAAAGAAAAATGTCATGTGTGTTTGTGTGTGTGTGTGTGTTCGTGTGTGTGTGTGTGTGTGTGTGGGGTTGGTCTGGAGGGTCAAGTTACCGACGGTAGACATGCGCTCATGAATTGAAATAAATCCCCCTGATGAAACCTTATCCAAAAAGCTGCAAACCTAATTATGCTTTATTCCTTTGGTCATGGCTCTTTGTATCCTCATCAAATGCTTGTGGCTGGGCACACACACACACACAAAGAGATACGCACATAAAAAAGACTGAAGGTATTGTGTACGTTCAGCATGTGTGCACATATACCCAGACATTTAGCGGGATTTGTTTATTGTGCTTTTTTTTTTTTTTTTACCCCCCTTTCATCTATAATGAAAATCAAGTCAGCGGCAGATTGCCACAGAGAGGGAGAATCAAAGCTCTTTCGTGTACGAGGTTCAGGTTTTGTTCTGCAGGTGGAAGAACACAGATATGCAAAGTGCGTCTTGCACAGTCATCCAAGGAAAAGGGCACTTAAATCTCCACTCAAACAGTATACCCGCCGACTGGATGTAGCGGCAGGAATCAAGAGGTTGTTTTCACCACAAAGGGAGCCATCTGGGTTTGTATATATGTGTCATAAAGAGATGCAGCAGACTGAAGAAAAAGTAACACAGTCATACACAAAGTCAGTTCAGTCTGTATTACACAAGAGGTATATGGGCCATGTTATGCTATTCCTGAAGTGTGTCAGGTAGACAGAGCTTCACATTCAAAAATAGGCAAACTGTTCTACTTCGTCCAGGTCGGTCACAGTCACTCATGTGTGACTTTGTCCGACAGTCGGTCCGTCACCTTGGTCATGACTTACTGTAATGTTCCTTCATGAAAACATTTTGATAGCAAAAAAAATTCATAACTCTGGAAAACAGTGGATACTTCTACTTCAGATCTACTTTGTATAAAGTATTTATTTATTTTAACATCAGTATTGTCACTGTGCCGACGCTTCAACTCAAAAACTGCTAGTACCCCACTGACGGTAGAAAACAGCAGGAACAATTTACCCCATTCATGACTTGCAAAGCATTGTGGGATTTCAGTCAACAGGGGATGCAGCAGTGTGACAGAAATGAATATCTGTGGTAGTTCATCCATCTCTATACTGTATATAAATTCTAGAAAACATTTTCCTCACATATCATCATTACAGGCAACATCTGTGACAGCACTGTTGGTCTTTACTCTTTCTCCTACATTTGTCTTTTCTACATTGAGGTTTTATATTTGTAAGCTGCAAAACATTTTTGATGAATGTGCCAGTTTTCATTCATTTTACACACCGATGACAGATGGGGGGGAAAAAATCTGGGGTTGCTTTCCCTTTGGTGAACAACATGCTCTACCTGCTGAACCGCAGCCACCACGAATCTGTGTTGTAATATAATGGCCTGTCATGAACGTCGCATTATGTCACACTCACATGCACACACACAGTCATCATTTGCCCACCGCCATTTGCATATTTCAGATGACTGTTATTCAAAATAAATTCAGACCGCAGGAAAAAGCTTTTCACTGTCAACGTGAGGGGAAGTGTATTGTTTGACTGCTGAATCATTTGAGCAAAAACAAAGAGGGACTGTCATATTTTGCTAATTCTTATCACAACTAGTGATTATCTGTCTCTTGAAACTGGTTTCTCTCTACTGTAGCAGCGTCCAGCCCACTATGTGTGAGCAATATCCTGCTGGAAGTGGGCGGCGGGGGAGCAGCAGTGGACTGGTTATTAATTTAAGCTGCACTGAGACTTTTATTTTGTTTACAGAGGCAGGTAGCCACACAATTTCATTACGGAGGACAAATTTTATATTAGGTTTAATATTTTCTTTCACATTTAACCTTATTAGTTTCCACTGCCTCCATCCATCTTTTCATAGAAGTAACAGAGATGAAATTAAACACTAGTCTCGGTTTACACATGGTGTGACTGTTAAATGTCTTAGTGTTAAAGCTGCAAAACAGTCGCCACACATTTCCCTGAAAGACCCTGTCCTTATTTTCACTGTGTCATTTCTCAGAGCTGGGGAAAGAACCACAGGTTATTTTAACTAAAGTGTTTCACACTTTTAGTTCTCTTGTATTGGTTTTTGGTTAGGTGGCTGAAATAACAGCCTCTTAGCACTAGCTCAATACATTTTCATGTTTTCTTTTCAACATAGACTATGTCAATTAATATCCCATTTTCTTTCTTTAAGGTTTTTACACATCTTAAAAAAGGTTGGTTGCTAAGAAGTGGCTTAATGAGACTACAGAGGTCAGGTGTCAAGGATGTTAAACATCATCAAATCCATCTTTGCAGAATTGATGACTTAAGACTACTTTTGCGAATAACTGTATTATTAACCTCATAAAAAGAAAGACTCTTGTAGAAGAGGTTATAATCACAAGTTAGAGGGTTCACTGTGGTGACGTTGAGGACATGTGACATTGGTGTTGTTAATGTGACATTGGTGTTGTTAGTCTAAACCTAAACATTAGTAACGATAACCTGAATCCTTTTGTTGATTGTACTAAGTCTTGAAAAATCATATAATTGTTCATTTGTGGAGATTATCATGCTTAACAAAACATTTATGTTTCATAAACTTGTGTTTGTCACAGAACTTATTTTTCGAATTTATTATTATTATTATTATTATTATTATTATTATTATTATTATTATTATTATTATTATTATTATTATTATTATTATTATTAATAATAACCCAAAACTAAATGTAAAACACTGACTTTTTGTTGAGGGAACCAGGGTACTTATTTTTCAACTCTGCCAGCATTGTTCAAATTGACAGAAGTGCTGAATAGCTTATCTAATATGATCACTTTTTAGCTTATTAGCAGCTGCTCAGAATGTTGTTTATAAAAGCCATTAAGCCTTTCTATCTTCTGGGCTTTCTATCAACCAAATGTGCTGCTGCAGTGACAAATTTAAACATCTGAAGCTCATAAAGCCGCAACAGATTTCTTTAATTAGGTAAACAAACCGAGGAAAAATGAAATGGACATGTGAAACATTAAACAACCTTGAGAGCTGCATCTGAATATGAAGTGCTTTCAATAGCTGCTATTTTTCCAACTAGTTCAGATGGAAAGAAGCTTCAGCAAAGCCAATTACAGTAAGAGGAAAGAGAGAGAAAGGGAGCGGGGTCACAGGGGCTGAGCAAATGAATCAATTTGGCTCCATTAGAAAACCATTTTCACCCCTAACCTGGTTTCTGTTTGCCTCCATCATCGTTCTGTTGTGTGTAAGCAGGGACAACCAAGGCCAAAGAAAATCATTCATCAAGTGGTTATTCCTTTATTGCCCTAGTGTATTTTGATGTTTATTTAGATGTTTCTTTACCTCCTCCGAGGTCCTTGACAAAGCAGAATTGCAGAATCTACAGATTATATTAAAGAGAGAGCAGAGAGGCCCATGGTCTGACCTTGCAGACCTGCTTTATAAAAATGAAAAAAAAAATACAGTGTTTACTCATGTAGCTGCAGCAGAGAGAGCAGGGAGCATGGTGGTGTGTTGGCAGCATTTGGTTGACAGTGACACTTTTTTTTTTTTTTTTTTTACTTCTAGGCAGTAATACCTTTCTTTCTTTCTTTCTTTCTTTCTTTCTTTCTTTCTTTCTTTCTTTCTTTCTTTCTTTCTTTCTTTCTTTCTTTCTTTCTTTCTTTCTTTCTTTCTTTCTTTCTTTCTTTCTTTCTTTCTTATACACAGTTTTATTTTATTTTCAAAGTAGTCTTCCACTGTGAAAGTGAATATTTTAAGTGGGGTGCAGCCACCCACCTTGTCCAGCAGGATCCAAAGCAATCAACACTGATTGCTCTCTGATTACAAAGATGTGGTGAGAAGACAATCTGTATAATAGATTTGCATGGAAAATGCTTTTTCACATTTGCTCTGTTGTAATATCTGCGGCTTTTGCTTGTGTGACACTCGTGACAGACTGAATTCCTCAGGTGGAACAGAGCACATATTGATGTACAATATACACAACATTAACCCCAGGACGGATCAGATATTGTGCAATATCTGAAGGTAACCACAGTGCACTGCAGCCAGAGCCACCCTGTAATCATCCTGATATTGTTTAGTGACAGAAAATTCCTTCAGTGCTCTAGGAGCCTGTCCAGGCCTTGGTAATGTGGGTAATCTCCTTCAGAGACCAGTGTGGAGTCATGCGGCCATGAGGATGGTTTGATCAACCAAAATCTTTATTAAATGTGTGAAAGCTTTTCAGGATTAATTTTGTTTTAACATTTAATGTTCTTCAGGCACTGCGTCTCTGCACATTCAATTTGTAATACAATAATGTACGCTACATTAAAGTAGGTCAATATTTACAGAGGTGGAATGAGAAATATATTGGTAAAAAACTGCAACAGCACTGAACACTTGGCTACTAAATCCTTCTTGGGTAACTTTGTGTAGTACTTTCAACTTTTGTACACACACAGGAGAGCTCAAATATGTCAATATGGGGACCACAGAGGTGACCAGACATAGAAAGAGGATAATAAAAGGAGGTAAGAGAGGTCAAAGGCTGCTGGTGTGCCAAATTCAGTTGGGCACATCGTAAAAGGTTTGTGCAGGTGAACTAGAAAAAAGTGAAAGGACCTGGCAGAGGATGGTGAAGAAAAACCTTTTTATGGCAGCACAGCGAGTCAAGAATGCTCTCCAGGATGTGGGCGCATACGCTTCCTTCAACGATGAAGAGACGGCCCTCTCTATCAGCCTCAATCAAAGTGATGGGAAGAGAAAAGTGCGGAGAACAAAAAAGAACAGTTCATGACCTGGAGCCATCACCTCATCCATCAAACATAGCTGAAATGGAATTGGCACACTGTCATTTATTGACAATTTCACAGCCAATGGAAGCAACAGGATGAATGCAGAGGTCGACAGGAGAGAGTCAGTGCTCAGATTCAGCCAAATGCATCAAAACCCATTGTACGGTATTTCATCATTCACCAGTACAATGTTCACAAACATATACACACAAGGTCATCAGAGCCTTTTGGACTAAAGAAGGAGAGAGAAAGACAGCTGCCAAGACTTAGAGGAGGCTGCATGAAGGTCTGAGTAAGAATCACCTATAAGTGTGTGTTGATGTTTGCAGTTCTGAACGTTTGCCACGACATGTAAAACTGACTATGCCTCCCTGTTATTTCCATATTGATGCAAACCTGCTTAAATCAAAGCTGAGACCTGCACAGCGCATCACTGTTCGAGGCAGACCAGAGGAGCACGCTGCCACATAATCTCGCAGTACAAAGTAAATGTCAGCTGATCAAAAGAAATGAAATAGGCTGGGTCTTATCACGCGTCTGGAAGTACAAGCTCAATCTTTGAGCTTTGATCCCTCCTGTGCCGTACAGAAAAGGGCAAATTGTAAACATTTACAGTGCCGCTGGAGGAACTGCGCAGCTATTACCCCGATGGATCTCTGTGTATAACCTGAGACTCTACTGGATGCCACTGCATCTTACTCCTGATCAGATTTTAACATCAATTCCAGGTCCATTATAGACTTCCCTCCAGTGGAAGTGCACAGATTCATCTCCAATAAGTCTAATTATAGGGCACTGTAATTACATTAATTCAAATTGTAGGGATACACTTTAATGGACAGTTTACAGATACAAAATCTTGTCTTAATGTGCAGCCATTTTGATGTCAAGCCAATCGTAAAATAACAAGGAATCAGTGCTCTCCGTCCATCCAGTATTAGTAGTCTTGGCCGAGTGGGAGCAGCGTTTATGTAGTTAAGCCATAATAAAAATCTCTTCTAATAAAGATCTTGAAGGCAGTGAGCATCTTGTTAAAAGGTCATAAAAGAAAACGCTATTTTATGTCAGAGTTTTACAGACTTACACACACACCACTCCCATCCATATTCAATAACAGGCCACAATCAGGCCAAACTAACACATCCCCTTTGAGCTTCTTGATATCAAATCAGAGCTCTTGTACATTTTCCCTCCCTGCTGCTCCACTCTCCCCGGGCCCACAGGTTGATTAGGCCTTCTCTCCTGGTGCCTTCTCCTGCCACATTTCATCCTACTCAAAGGGATAGGTCACATTAACTACTGAGAAAATAAATGCAGGAAAAAGACGAGAGGAAATCCCAGCAGGGACGTTACCTAGCTGCTCCTGGAGCATGATAGAGTGAGTCTGGGGAACAGCTTGGATTTGCATGGCTTTTGTATGCATGCACACACACGCACGCATGCACGCACCTGCCCACAGAAATAAACCCAAACACACACAATGATTTTTTTTTCTAAAAGGATTAAGGGAGACATTTCATCCCCTTATACACACATACACACACATGCACGCACACACTTGAGAATTAGCTTTTCCTCCTGTTGTGGTAGCAAACAGTTGGCAGTGATTATGCTTCATCATCTTTGACTGAGTGAGCCTCATTCATATGGAGCAGAGTGTACAGCTTCTTCAAGGCCTCTGGAAACAGTGAGAGAGCATAATAATCAGCTATGTACTGTGATCAAGGGAAACTGACAGCACCATGAATGTTGATGAATATATCTAATGTCATAGACAATGTATTCTTTGAGTCAATAACAGATGCCGAATGATGAGTAAATTTCTACAATGCATAAATGTTGGTGTGGCATTCACTCAACCGCACCAGTCATGGTCCAAAGTGATGGGCTGACCAACACTGACGTCCCAGATCTGTCCCAAAAACTGTAACCATGCACACACTTACCAAGAATGCCAATAATAGCTCAGCATTTAAGATATTTATTGTCATATATAGTTGGCATAAGAGTAAGTTTGAGACACTTTAGCTGGTTAGGGTTAGCTCTTATCAAGCTTGCAGTAAAGTCAGGGAGGCATCCGATTGATTCTGACCTAATTCTGCAGCATGATGACCTCGAACACGCAGCATAGTCACGAAGAACTATCTTCAGAGACAACAAGCACAAGGAGTCCTGCAACAGATGGTCTGGACTGGCAGCCACAGAGACCTGATCTCAGCATCACGGAGTCACTCTGGGTTCACATGAAGAGACAGAAGATAATATGACAGAAGAGACTACGACTTCAGCAGTTGAAGCCTTAAATGGTACAAAGGAAGGATTAGGTGAAGTCAACGAGGGTTTCAATGTCAATGTAAACAACTACTTGGTTGATGACTTACAAACCTTGGTATCGTGGGGACATACTGTACTGTGTCACTAGATCGTCTGATACTGTGTTAGGATAATGCTCTGCTGCAGGAGCTAGAGCAGTATGTTGTGTCAACCTGGTTAGAAAACGAGTAACAAAGACGGACTGTGTGGTCAGAGGTTCATCCTACAAGATAAAGAGCCGAGACATTAGAAGAAAAGAAGAAATGTCGACTGTAGAAAGAACATGTCAAAAACCTTGATTTGATTTATTATCTATTTGTTCTAATCTTTATTTTCAGAGACGCAAAGATATTGGATGTCACCTTCACAAACAACAGGAAAAAATTGGGATTCCCTAAAAGATTGATATTATATCAACAATTTAATACCCAAAGCAAACAGCTCAGACTGACTCCTACAGGGACTCAACTTTTCACATGACTGATGATAAACAATTAGAACTGGCAGCACAGACAGTTGATGTCCATCAGCAAAAGCAGCTCCACAAAATCAATCTTTAAACACAGGAACAAACACTGTAATTGCTATAATTTTCTCTGTGTAGCAGGTCACAGACTAATCCCTGGAACTCTTTAATTCAATCCACAGGATTAGCAGGCACCTGCATGAAACACAACTAGCTGTAAATGTAAACCTGTTTAACACATTCTTGTGCAGCCAATCAATGCGAGGTGCTAGACAAAACAGGCAGCAGCTCTTCTCCCGCGGCTACAAACGGGACGCGGGGCTGCATGAGCAGCAATCAATCTGACTGGACAGAAATAAACTCCGGGACAATCTCAACCAAATCCAGGGCCACCCCCCTCTGAGGTTGGCCGCCTCAAGCAATAATAAGCCCAGGATTACACAGGATATAAGAGTGCAAACTGGCAACTTGGATGAGCCAATTATTTCTCCTCTACTCACACTGACAATGAGGCTTTGGCTTCCAGCGTGACTGACCTTCCAGGAATTTTAAAAATGTCGCCTCGCAAGGGTCCGTCTAACGAGGACAGACCAGCCCAGGATCAGCCCCCCACCCGCCCACCTCCGGGCAACTGGCAGATGAAAACTGCTCTGCTCATCTATGATGAGGAACCACTATGTACCCAGGTTGGGCGGGCCTTGACGGTGGCCCCACCCTCCGTCCTTGTGACACTACTCAGGCTGCCTGGCTGATGGACCTGCTACTACTTCATAATCTATATTTAGAAAGAGTTAGTAGCTCTGGACTCTGGCTGGATGGGATAGCAAGAGAGGGTGAAAGAGTTGATATATAATCGTATATAATTTAAAAAAAAATCCTATTCAAGCCTTTTCATATCAGAACGCTGGAAAACTGCAATGATGTGAACCTGAAGAGGATTAATCTGTTGCAGCTGAAAATGAGAAGCCATCTATCTTTTCCACAGGGAGTCGTACTCAGCGCCCTCTAAATCCCCCAGAGGGGCAGAATATCCCTGTGATCTCTATCCCTTCCCGCTGCAGTCAGAATAACGTGTGGTCAGGTGGCGGGCACGCTTCCAGGTCAGTCCTGATGCACAAATGCTGGTGCTCTCTGCAGTTTACTGTCATCTAACTGATCAACACGGTGCCCACCAAGCTGTGAGCTGCAGGCAGGAAACCAGCTCTCTCTGCTCATCACAGACAGAGCAATGAATCTCTGATGTCAGGACATTGATGTTCCTTATTTTTTAAATATGGACATGGACAACAGGGCAATTTTATACACAAGATTTACACTCAGCAATCTTATCCATTGACAGTGACTACATTTACATGCACAACAATACTCCAATATTATAAGATCATACTCCAAATAAGATATTGGTAATTG
This sequence comes from Trachurus trachurus, assembly GCF_905171665.1. Taxonomy (NCBI): domain Eukaryota; kingdom Metazoa; phylum Chordata; class Actinopteri; order Carangiformes; family Carangidae; genus Trachurus; species Trachurus trachurus. The sequence goes on along the minus strand of NC_139903.1, from coordinate 9,992,819 downwards.
TTTTAAGACATATTGAAACATTTATACACTTCTAATTGCACCAAATATTTCCACTATTGTTTTCGCAGCATTTTTCAGCAGTTGCCAGCTTGTTGGTGAAGCATTGCCCCGGTTTATGGCTGTTAAACTATAATCTGTAAACTAATCGAACCACAGCTACCTCTAAAGAAATATTCTCTTCAGTCTGAATTTGTGAACTCCATCCATCACTGCCCTTTCCCAGCAGTCCTGGCTGTGAAAATTTCATCCACACTCTCCGGGGTTATAGACATAAATGGCAATCCATCATGTCTCATGGCTCTACTTGCTATTTCCTCTCATTCTCATCTGCTTTGTTGAGCATGTGAATGGGAAGTATAATAGCTTAAAATAAAGAAAAAATGCAACGCTAAAGTAAAAGTGTTCATTTACATAATAATAAGTCATGTCAGACTGTTAGAGCTGTTAACGCTGCTACCATATTCAGAATATGCTGGATCACATGTAAACTCCTGTAGCTGACGCACATGTAAACACATTATTCTGACTACTGCCTTAACCAGCATATGGAAAATAAAATACTGATTATTTGGAATAAAGTGGCCAAACTAAAGATGATAGGAATCATTAAAAAGTAATAGTCCAAACTCCATCTCCTCTGATTGATCTTTTTCTGTTTTTTATTATAGCAAGTTTAATAGTCTAGTGTAGTGTACTCTTTCATGCACATAAAAATATGGCTGAAAGTATTGTAAACACACCGAGTGTTTTACTGTTTCATATTACACTGTTGTTGTTGAGTTGTTGGCCCAAAAGGAGAAAATTAGAATCTTACTTGGTAAAGATTTTATTGAGAAATCTGTTATGCAGGTATTTTCATCAATTAAAATATTTTAGACACTGAAAATGTTGACCTGGTGATGGCACAGCAGTCACTGGTCCTCATGACAAATCTACATCACCATGGCGGGCAGGACTAAAAACACAAATGAAGTCATATATGTATGTGGAAGGTGTTGAGCTGATTTAATATATTCTGAGAAAACACAAGCAGGTACCATTGTTGTCCTAACACAGCACATAGGTTTTTTTTGTTTTTTTGCCCCCAGGGTGTTTTTCTGCATGTGTGTGGATGTATTTGTGGTCTAACAAGTGTTACCTGATTGCATGAATGTAGGTATGTGAAGTGCAAGGTCTAAAAAGTCAGCATGAACAAAAAGGTGATGTTCACTGCCTCTCACTGTGGATAATGATCTGATGAACTCAGTCATCAGCATAATTACACTTGTCAAGTAATGACCAGTTATCTTACATGAGCAAAGACTAGTCAGTGGTAACACGACATAATTAAGTGGTTTGTTAGTGACTTGTTTGACTCATGACTCTCTGAGCTACTCCAGTGTTGCATTTCAACACTTGAAAAAAGAGATTGAAGCACTTTTTTCAAGCTAATCTTCTATCATTCTATCATGCTACTTAAAACATCAAAACAAAACGGTAATTTCTTTAAGCTCTTATCTCTCTGGATCAGCTTCCTAAATTTGAATTTGGCGAGAAAACAAACTTGAGAAGTTGCAGAAACAAAACCAGACTTGAGGCTGTGCTGTGCTCGGGGAAAGGTCACGAGCAGAGGAGCATTGCCAGCAACAAGCTGCTGGTATCACAGATGAAGCAAATGTTTAGCCCTGCAAACCTTTGATGACTCATCCTAATAACATTACTCCCCTCAAGACAGAGAATGATTATTTACATATTTTACAGTTCACTGGATTTAAAATGCTCATTTACATGTTTGATTGTGAAGTTGCACATGTGCAGCTGTGACACTGACTGAAATTAAGCTTTTTTCCGCCATGATTGACAGAAGTTTAAGAGACAAAGTCAAATCAAAGACAAAAAGGTCTTTAACTCCTGCACCTATCAATCAATTACCTAATCATCAATTATTATTTTGAGGAACAGTTAATCATCGCTTTCTCTGTTTTATGCATATACTAAATATCATTGGTTTTTAGGCTGGTAGATTTTTTGGATATGTGCAACTGTTCTCTAACTTTTTTATAGCTTGAACAGTTAAAATCAATGAGACAATTATTTTGTCCTCTCAGTGCTACTGGACATAAATCTTCTACAATTGAGCAACGCTTCATTTTCCGCAGTCAAAAAAAGACTTGAAACCTAATCCACTGAACTCAATCTCTGCATTTTAGAAGCTGGCTTTTTACTTTTATAGAGCAATTTCTGACTTCTCTCAGAAATCGTCTGATGTGTCAGTTATGTTTTTCTTCCTGCAGCGGGAGGGCCAGAGAAATGCAAGAATTTCAGGACTCTGGGCTACGAGCCTCTTTCTCCTCTCATCAATAATGTTGGAAGCAGCATTGAAGAGTCTCTTATTCTCCACCCTGGTGCAAGCTACAAAGAGAAATTTAGATGTAGGAGCCAGGAGAGTGGATTCGAGGTTGGTCGATTCTTGAAAACTGGAATGGATTTGAGGAATGGTTTGCTCACAAAAATAGGTTGTTTTCTCAAAAGGAGAGCACCGGTTGTCAGCTGGCCCAGGGTCAGGTTCTGACTCTCATACTCCTAAAGGATTTCAGCAGAAAAGACAACCAGCTCTTTCTCCTCCATCATCAACACAGAGGAATATTTCTGCAGTGTAGAAATGCTAAAGCGTGTCATATAGAGAAGCTGAAGAAGGGAGTACTTAGCAGAGGTTTAAGCTCCTTCTTTCACCGGCAGTTCTCACTAAAATCACAAACCTGTCTTTGGAGGCGATTCCTCCCCCAGTAACACTGTCACTGCTAAGACAACCTGCCAGTTCCTCCTACACCGCCACTGCCTACATACTTCATACAGGCAGCTAAAGAAACTTTTCTCTTTTATGTATTAATTAGTGATTTATTTTCATATTGTCATTGCAGATGGAGAAATGTTCCTACATCTGGTGGATAGATACACACAATGATAGGCCTCTTCAGTTACACTGCAGTGTATGCTGAGAGTCAACACTGATGACACCACTCAAAAAGAAGTGGGCACCACTTGGACGCAGGTGAATCAAACTTGTTTCCTGCAGAGCAACTGAGCAAATACCCCTGCATTGATCATTCACAGGTTTCAGTGCATGTAAGTCAGTAATATACTGTAGACCCAGACAGAGACTAAACCCAGACACCTCAGAGATGAAAGCTGTCCCTCACTGTCCACAGCCTCCATAAAGGAATTATGCACAACACCTGCAGCATGCCACCTATCCGCACTGATGTTTCCTTCCTCCCCTTCTCCTGGCATCTGTCACCGACTCAGTTTGTATCAGACTTACCTTCTTGACAATGATGGCAGGAGAATGTATACAGTAATTGGATGTAGCACACGGTCATAAAGGAAAGTAGTGGACAAAATGAAGTTTTGATGAGATGACGGCACTCGATGAAAAGCTATCACAATTATTGTCCTGAGGGGAAAATAAATGTCTGAAGAAAAATTTCATAGCAATCCGTTGAGTAATTTCTGATGGCGAGCTTATCCCTGTATATGTCGCTTGAGGAAATCTAAAACCATTAGATGATTCATCCTCTGAGGACCATAAATGTCAATATAAACTGTAATGGCAGGCCATAAAATAGTTGTTTAGATATTTTTGGCATGCTCTGCCAGACTGTCGAGAGCCAGAAGCTACAGTAGAGTGTGTCACACACCCCCTGCTGTGTGCAATACACACCTGGTCATAATACAAAAACAATTAACAAATCCACCCATGTATCACTCTGATCAGATGTAAACAAAGAAAATACCATCTGTTGATGCATATTTCAACACTATTATAAGTAACAGATCATTGCAACACGTGGGTTGGGTGGTAAACTACAGTACAAAGGCCTCTGTGAGTGTGTGGGCATTCACTTGAATTCACATAATTAAAAATAGAGATCACTGTACTACTGTATGCATCATCAAAGCTCAAATCAATAACTTTGTGCATTCAAACTGAGTCCATCCAAACAGAAATGCAATGATGCGTGTAACAGAGACTAACCTGCAGACCAAGCGGGCCTGTGGCTGTGTACACTATACCCACTGGAGTTTTCTGTGACAAGTGGCAGCAGGGGGAAAAGCTGGTGTCAAGGTTTGAGGAGGAGTTTCGGACAGCACACAGACAAGCCTCTCTGGAGGGCAGACACAGATTCAACCAGCCTTCAGTTATTCCAGTTAGCTCACCAGCCGTAGGGAAATAACAGCAGAACTCTGGGGACACGCAATCAAATAACATCTGGAGCTCCCAGGAGATTTAGATATTAAAAAATAATTTAGAAATACGATTGAAAGAGATTTAAGATTACTTGTCTTTTCTAAAATTGCACAAAGACGGCTACAGTGTCAGTTCACAGGCATATACCAAAGGTCGGGCAACCAACTCAAAGCTCTGAAGCAAGTCTAAGAACTCCAAAAAAACAAACAAAAACATTAGTAACAGATTAATGAGCACTTCATTTAATTTGGTTTTACTTTTACCGCCTCATGCGCCTCCTCAATGTGTTCCAATAACAGACATTAACTGGTGGAGGCTACACCAGTTGGTGTCTCCTCCATGCTGGTGCCTCATACACAGACTAATGAGGATGGGAGAGAAGTGCAAGTGGGGTGGAGAGCAGGCTAGCACTTGGACGAGGTTAACTAGAAGATCTGAGAACCCCCAGAGTCCTTACTGCTCGTGCTTTGAATAATTAAGGCTAATATGCAGATGCGATTGTGCGCCTGGCACAGGAAAAACTAATGAGGACCTGTAAATGTATTCATGTATCCACTCCCAACAAAACATCCAAAAACATTTGTAACCGACTCAGCGCACTTCAACAATGATGTCTCTTTTAGTGACAAGAGTTACACAGGGAATATACTGTAATGAGAGTGTGAAAGATGACTTTCAATCACAGCAGAATGCCTACTCATCAAAATCACTATTTTATGTTTTATCCACTGGGAAACAAAATATCTGTACCATCATCCAGAAGATGTTGAGATTCACACAGGTTTAAATTAATATTCTGACTTGTGTCTGTCTATATTTACTGGAAAGGTCAGAGGATCATCCAGGATTCATCCTCCGGGGACAAAGAACAAGCTTGTTATCCAACAGGAGCTGCATGATTCCTATCTTATCATCATTAAACACTCTTTTGGTGACATCCATCTTTTCACCTACAGTTAAATGAGAGGGTTGCTTTCAGCAGAGTGCTGCCCTGGATCCCTGACACAGCTCACAGTAAGCATCACTGTTTATACAGTATAAACAACTCAGAAATCTTACAGGATGACAGCATGATCCGTTTAATTGTGGATATTTAAACCTGTAACATGCTCAGTTCCTGATGACTTAGTCAAATCTGCAAAACCTAAAAAAACAAACAGGTAAAATACAGGCTTAACATGCATGAGCTGATTACCGCTTATTTTGAGGTATTTAATTCAGCACTAATGATGCATCATGTTTCTGATCCTGCCCGTCCTCAGACTATTAAGCACCTGTCAGTACTTTCTCTGTGCAGTGTTTGTCGTCTTTACTTCAATAGGTTGATGTTTGGTTTTGTGCTGCTCTGTGAGCATGAGAGGACACACTGATGCTGCAACAGTAAAATAGGAAAATACTGGATTTAGTACAGGAGAAAATCTGCCAAGCACCGCAAAAGCCAGTGTGAATCCTGCATAAATAAGCATGAGAACACACAGATAAAAATGCAGCCTCACTCTCAGCACAGGTAGGTAGCTTGAGGTGAATTATTTTATTTTGAACATACGTATGCATAATGTGTCCAATTGTCTGTGTCACTGATTTCTCATGGCCGATTATGTTTAACAGCTCCTCTAAACACTCAGGTGATGTGAAGAAAACCAATCCTTTTTAAATCCTTCAAATTCACTGTTTGTATTGGAATAACAACAAAATAATGTATCCACAAGAGCGTAAAAATGAAGTTCTGTCAGGACCACTATGTCAAAATTATATTTATTTACTTGCACAGTTTTATTTGGCGGTATGGTACTGTTCTGGGACCCCCTGCTCTTCCACGCGCTTGCGTGGAAAGCCTGAGGCAGGAAGAGCACCTTCCTGCCCTTCACGAGCCATCATGAACGGCATAAGCAGGGAGCGCAGCAGCCAAGAAAACCCAGACAGAGCAGAGCAACCAACAATATACAATGACAGGAGGAGCTGGGGTGGAGGTGGGTTGCAAAAAAAAGCCGGCAGAGGAAGCAGCAGCAGCAAGGGAGGTGACGTCGGGCTAGAGCAGTTTAAATGCACGCTCCGAATGCAATTCCCCAATAGGAAGCAGCCACGGGCAGTCAGCTGAGCCATCAGCTGATCTGCACAGGTGAAGACAGTTACGCTGTGCTGATTAAGAGCTTGACGTCATGGCCTGCCAGAACTAACGCTACGCTTAATATGTTAAAAATCACTTTTATCAGATTTTCACTGTGTTTGACTCCGGCCCTCAGGGGGGCTGTAGCCCGCCCCCGTCCCCACTCTAATGGTGCTGACTTATCAAGCCTAAATGATGAGAGTTGCATGCAACTGCAACTTGTCTGATCCTGCAAACAGAGTCTCGATCTCTGTGCATCAGCATTCCTCCACTCCAGCAACAATGTGGAAAATGCGGAGGAGCTTCGACTGCGACTTCCTGCGACACTTACAGTACAAGCATACAGTATGAAGCAATGAGAACTGTGTGGAGTCAACCCCGGCCATGCCAATCCCCTCTCGACTCTTTGCGTTTCCTGCCCTCGCTCTGAGGGGAATAGGAGATTGTCACAACTCCCCGAGAGTCTCCTCACACAGCAGGGACCTGACATTATTAGCTGTTGCTCAGTACCATCTGTGATTTCAGCACCCTGGGCATTTTTCCGTAATAATGTACATTCCTTGCGCGTCATCATCAGCTAACATTAGGAGCAATGAGGTGACAGGACGACCTGTTTCTGTGACCTCTGACAGTCTGCTCACCACCATCACCCAGACTGAACCCATGAGACTGTGCTAATGCTAGCCAGACAGCCCCTCTCTGTGTGATTCAAGTTGGCTCAAAACAAACATTAGCTAAGAGTTTGCAGGTATAATGTTCACCAGGATGTCATTTAAAGTCATGGGACCAGCAGAGCTTTAAGAAATTCAACCTGAGGGAAACATAAACTAGGCAAAGGCAATGCTATTTGTATAGCCCATTTTTTACAAACAGCTTGTCTCAAAGGGCTTTACACAGAATCATTACAGCATCCTCTAACCTTAGACCTTCACATCGACTGAGGAAAACTCCCAAGAAAACTCTTTTAACAGGGAAAAAATTGGAGAAACCTCAGGGTGAGCAACAGATCCCTCAACCATGACGGGCAGACGTGCAATAGATGTTGTACACAGACAAGGAAAACTACACGTCAGTCCATCCAATAGCTGTTGAAAGATTTCAACCTGGAGCTAAATGGCTAAAGGGAAACTGATGGGAATTTCCCCAGGCTCTAGATTGGGTGAAGACTGAAAGACGCCTACATTTTGTTAGACTTTTCTTCCGTCAGACTTGATACCAATTTGTAGCCTGGCTTTCTGTTATTTATCATCGTTGAGATAACTCCGGTGACATCATCAGGGTTATCTCCACAGGTGATGGAAATCTCCACGAAGAGCCAGAAAAGATTTATTATACAACAATTTTCTTTATGCAAGTGGAGAGTTCAAGGATTAAATATAAACCTCAAACTGAGGACTGAGGCCCGATTTGAAAACAGCTTCAGATCACTGATGCGGTGCTCTGTGCACTTTTGACAAGCAATTCACAGAGATGTGCGTCAACAGGAATGTTGACTTGATGGAGAAATTGCTGGATAATGCTGTGTGAGCGTCAGCCCCCCCTGCAACATGGAGCAAGCACACACACGCACACGCACACGCACACACACACACACACACTTGATTGATTCCATTACAGTGGAAGTCGACAAACACACCTCGAGAGCTTCCAGGAACTGGAGGCAGATTCCAGCGAGGAGGTGGCAGATGAAGCGCTAACATTACAAACAGAAACACCGGTGTTACGGCTGCTACTCTTTTCTCACAGCTGTAACATGAAAGCCCGTTAGACATCAAATAAACAGCACTTCACTGCAGATTCCACAGGGCCGCGTGTCTGAACTACACAGACTTTAAAACAATTGAGTCACACACATTACTAGTTAAGTCTTAAATCTTATATCTCAGAGGGAAACCAAGTGTCCACACTGCTCTCCTGCAAATGTGTTGTCAAAATGACTCATTAACATTGCTGTGTTCAGTGACATTTTACTTTAATTATAGGCTGTCTTTTAGTGCTGCATCTGTGGAAATTATAACCTGTGGTTTTAATGGATGCAAGACAAAGCTTCAAACACAACCACAGCTTAATCCCTCTAGATCAAGGTCACACAGAAGACCTCTACTTCCATCCATTTTAGTGTCTGTAAATGTGTCTTTGTGGCCAGCTACAAACACACCAACACACACACACACACACACACACACAGACACAGACAGATGCATTCAGAGGAGCAGCCCTGTGATGATGATCACTTTATGATAAATTAAGATTTTAAATCAGACAAATATAAGAGTCCTCTGGTTGTCATCTATGGTTTAGGAGTATTATCAATTGATATGAAAGCTGAAAATTGTTGCATTAGGAGAGACAGCAGTGAACAGCGGTGTTCACCAACCAGCACAGACCAACCACGGAGCAGAGACGCTCCCTCTTCAGTCTCTGATCTTCAGAGTGAAGCTCGACATAATATGGGTGAATGATGTCCAGAGGCCTCTATGTGAAATTGTTTAGGAGGACATTTATTAAAGACATTAATATAGTTAGAAGAACAATATACACATAAATTCGCACAAGGGCATGTGCACACTACACACTACTGATTTCTGTCATGACAAGTCTTGTTCAAATGATTTCCCAGAGGGGCTGGAGGAGCTGGGAGCTGTTGACATGTCCTCTTTGTCAGTGGCTGGGTCGTAGCTCTGGTGCGATTACCAAAGCCCACAAGAAGAAGTGTTAAGGGGGTTATTACAGCCGTCAGCACATTCAGCAGCGCAAAGTGTCTCAGAGAAACAGAAGTGATACTGATAGTGTTGCTAATATACACAAAGCAACACAGTCGTCTTGAGCAGGAAACATAAACCATAAAGTCAGAAATATCAAAGTCATATTTTCAGTCATGTTCTCACAGAGGCAGCCACATGGGTGGGTTAAGATTAGAAAAACCTCTTTCTCTTGAACCTAATACAGCACTGTTATGATTTCATATTTCTGGTATTTAATGCTCATAAAGTTGCATACAGTATGACCTCACAAGAGGAAAGGGAATGAAAATGCAGTGCTGGGTAAAGCCTCAGGCTGTTTCAGCTGAATATTTTAAAATCACTACACTATAAACAAGCCAAAATTGGAACTGGTTTTCTCTTTGCTGACAAACACTATGCAGACAAATTCATTAGGCAGAGTTAAGAGGGGGAGAGGAAGAGGTGGAGATGCTGCAGTAATTTGTTGCATGTCATTCCACTACTTGCTGATTGTTTTTCAAGGTGCGGTACTGGAGGAGTCGATTCAATTTCAAGTCATCCTTCAAGTCACTTCAAAGGACAGATTGAGCCCTGTGCCTCGCAAGTGAGGATTAAAAACAACCTGTGAACGGGGTAAAATAAGAAGCACTTCAGGCTGACATGAGGCCATTGTTTTAAAAAAGACACCAAGTTGCACTGGATCAGTGAAAGCCACCGAGGAAAACACTCTTTTTTTGGTGGATTTTAAACAGAGTTAGACTGATCTGAATGAGATCAAAATCATTTGTTGAACTGTATTGAAAATCTTCTTATAACATTTAATTTGCATTTCTTAAATTCAAATATTTAGAACCGATTTGAAAAAAGATTTACCTGGACAAATTCCTAAAGAGCACACTCCAACTGGGGGCACCTTATTTCTTTCAGAGGTCAGTGGTGACCCCAGAGCCCATGTGTGTGTCAAGCACCACAGGTAAATGCCCCATAGACTGGGAGGCATCATCATTTCATGTCAGTTGCATGACACAGATCGATGGCACATTTCTGTCGTGCATGCATGCGTGCTACTGTACATTTCAGTGCAGCTTCCAATCTCACGGTGCAAAGTGTACACCGGTATGTAAAGTGGTTAAAAAAAATCCAGTGCAACAAATTGCAGAGGATGCACTATCCTATTGTAGGCTACCCGCCGCTGCAATTCACTGAGTGTCAATAAACCCCGTGCAGTGGGATCCATCTGCATTGCACAGGAGCATTTTCACGTCCACTTGACACAGCACCACTTGGCATGCACTCGAATTGAGATAATCTTCAAAGTTTCACTTACCCAAATGAGCGCTCGGGCGTGTTTGAGCCCCTTTAAACCTTTCAGTCACAAAAAAGGAGGAGGGGGGGTCGATAGGGATGTCCCGTTTGGACGCGCCGGCGCCTGTTCGCTTCACTTTGCTCACAGCTGATCATTCACACACACTGAAAGAGAGAGACGCGTCTAGCAGGGACTGCCTCCGGTTAGATGTGTGGCAGGATCAGCCGCTGACCTGAGATGTGTCCCATGTTTCACACCCTCTCTTCCGGAAAACACGGGCAGCAGACCAGCCCACACTCACAGTGAAGCCACGCAGAGTGAAGACACCCAGCGGCTGAGTGTGTTCGCACAGCCCCTACACTACACAGCAGCCTATTGTTGCAGCGCTGCAATGTGCACGGAGCAGCAGAGGGGCTGGCCACAAACACTCCTAACACACATTTGACTGACTGCTTTGGTCGCACGTCGACAGCTCACAGATAACCCCAACTTTTATTATTCGACAAAGAATCAATCCACGGGGTCCTAAGATCCGCCATGTTCCTGCACCATGACCAATATCCTGCCATGCCTGCACTGTCAGCTACTGTACTATTTTATATTATAAAATAGTCTATAGCATAGCCTGTGTGATGAAGTGTAACATTACACCTGTACTGACTTGGATCACACCTATGACACAGCTGGAGTGATTCTGCTCCCCCATTACAGACTGGACTGACCACAAAGTGAATTTTAGAGAGGAGGGATGTGTCGGCAGCGCCTCTACAGGCCACTTTTATACTGTTTTATCCAATTGACAAAATTCACCTGGGCGTCTCAGTGATTAGTGAATCAGTGATCTCATTACTCAGGCACCATTTTAGCCCTCTGAATATGCAGCAGGCAACAAATTCATCATCCACAGCTATTAAAATCAATCTGTTAACCTTTATTTCCTATGGGAATAATTTGCTGAGCCTGCACCTAGCTCCTAGTCACAGGCTACATAGCTACATCTTAGGCCTGAGCCCAGATGTTGTCTAATACTGTGAGACAGAGGGGCTACAGACTGGATTTAGACAGGTATGCTCAGGAATTTCAAATACATATATATATTAGATATATACTGTAGTGCAAAATGAAGGACCTTCTCCGTGTCATACATCGTTGGGATCAGATATGAGCTGTTGAAGCATTGAAGGAAAATCATATAAATGACAAACATTGTAAGATGGCATATTTTGTGTGCTACACTTAAAAAAACTCCTTTGTTAAAAAAAGGTCCAACTGTATCCCTACTACTGTGAAACAGAGCATTTAACTCAAGATGATGCTCAATTTCTTGGTAACAGCTGCAAGCATATACAGTACATTATTAAATGTGCATTTTAATGACATTCGACAACATTTCTGCCAGTTATCATGCATGAATATAAATGATACAAACATAACAAACAATACACTTTATACTAGAGAAACTCCCAGGTGGGGATGCACTGCTTGCTGTAATTGATGGAGAGAGCCTTGAAACAAACATCTACAACCCAGTGAAGAGTCTTTTCCATTAGCGTAGCCTGAAATAACGATGAAGTGCTGGCACATCATCATCTCTTCCCCAAGGCACAAAATGTACTGGAACGTTTGACTGGTCTCTGCATTTCTACAGACTCTGCCGTGTTGATTCCTGCCTGTTAATTACACATAGCCACTAAATGTTGCAGTAGCTATATGTGACATTTAAGTTTTCAAGCTTATTTTGTGGAAATAGACCACTGATTACAAATATTTACATTTCAAAATATGACCAAATGCAAAGGTATGAGCAATTTTCATATGATTTTTCAGGTTAATTTTGTTATTTAAGTCATACACACCAGAACCAGATCATAATATTTTTGTTACTCAGATTTGGTTTTGTATGTACCGCTGAAATGTATCATTTGTAGACTTTCACAATTTGGTATTTTTGCCTTTCAAACATTATTTATCTAAATGACCTTCATACTGTAGGCTACTTATCAAGTATATCACATACTACAAACATCCATTGAAGTAGACAAACTAAAGTTGCTCCAGACTGAATGTCGATAAACAGCCTGTGGGACTCCTCAGTGGAGTTTTCCTTCTCCCCTGCAGATGGATGGAAGAAAACGAGTTGGCAGGGCCATCAGCAAAATACCTTCAGCAAACAATTCCTGCATTATACACTGTCCTGCATTAATATTTAAATAGTATTTTATACTGGTATTTCTGAAGCTGTATTTCTGACCTCTCTGCCCTGGTGTTGATAAAATACTGCTAGTAATGCTGAGTAGACCTGTCCAGGCTGACAATAAAGTTATATCTACCAACTGATTCTTTGTTGGAAAAGTCTGAAATACAGTACCTCAAAAGTATCTAAACATATTACTATTTCAAGTCTGTCACTACTAGCAGTCCAGTTTTCAGCAAGCTTTGACATTGCCTCAGGATAAAGCTGCTGGATGTGCAACTCACACACATAAGTGTCTGGAAAAAAATGATATGGTTCTTGCAGGAAGACCCTGAATACTAAGAAAATACTGACTTATAGTTAACGGCCAATTGAGAAGCTATAGTTTAATGACATTTTATCATGTTGCATCCACTTTATGTTGTTATTTTATTTATCTATTTTACTTATCCTTAATTTATTTAGTTGGCACACTAAAGGGTAATGTAACTGTTACTGTTTCATTCATACAGTATTAATGAATCATTGAGTGTTTTGTTTTGCTCTTCTCGTGAGGGAAATTTTGTTTTGTATTTTGATTATCCTCACAGAGAACGCCTTTTGTTTGATTGACTTTTTCCTTCCTAAATAAATACCTTTTTCTTATATCTGAGTTGTGCATTTGAGTTCACCAGTTTGGTGTCTGAAGTCATTACATAACTGAATTAACAGCAAACTCTAAAACCATTTAGACCTATATGGTGAACTTACCAGCTAAGGTCACTGACATTTTACCATTTTACGATCCCTTTATTTATCATTGAGTGTGTGTGTTTTTTTTTATAGCTGTCATATATAAATGTGGTTCAATGTTACTTCCCTTTAAAATGCTGATGTATGAAGTAGCATGAAAAAACAGCACTCAGTAAAAAAAATACCTGTGTTTGAGTAAAAGTACATGTGTACAGTAAATTTTACTGATGTCCTTGAGCCACAGCACTGTAAACACTTCCCAGTGTATGAGACTATTAATCAGCAGTAAAAGTGCAGAAACTGCTGGACCAAGCGTGTCGTGGTTTTTATGGGTGCTGTAGCCTTTGAGAGTTGTCTCTCCTCCCTCCAGCAGCCGTGGGGGAAGTTCATAGCAAGTTCATTTAGTTTCTTGGCAACAGCTTCAGCCACAGAGCACAACACAGGCTGACACCATGGGATAAGGGGCAGAATGTCCTCCCTCTCAGCACAATCCCCCCGAAACAACCCACAGATTTTAAATGTTTTCCAGCCTTTTCTGTCTTGAGGTGCTCATCTAGACATGTGACCTCAGACGGCCCTCTGCTCTGCACAGCGAGCAGCCTCTGCTTGTTCTCATATGAGTCATCATGCAAATCAGCCACAGCCAAAGCCTTGTATGTGCATAGTAAGAGTGGACGCAGCAGGCCAGTATGATGTCTGCATGACCCAGATCATGACCTGATCATTCTCAGAGATCTGTGACCCCAGTTCGTGTCAGAGCTTCATCCTGGTTCAACAGTAGTGCTGCTTTAATGAAACCAAGTGGGAACACAAAGTTCTTCCATGTTTTCTTTTGCTAAAATAAGCAGTTTATAATTAACAGTGGTCGTGGTTAGTTTTGGGAAAACATGGCACAGCTAAAGATAGAAAAAAAAGGAGAACGGTCATTAAAACCCTCGTTTAATCTCCTCTTCATTTTTGCATTGATTTTATTTGTAATTTTAAATGTTGCAACAGCTCAGAGGGTCCTAATCTGCACAAAATCCAGAGTGTTGTTTTTTTCTTTTTACATGACTTTCATCTCTGAAGAATTATAGTTAAAAAATACTTGTTGGCAAATAATACTCATCACAGGCGCTTTTCACGCTTTGTGCTTTTGGAGTGCCACTCATATGTTCCTGTGACTTTAGCAGAGCCTCCAGTTTAATCAGAGGAAATCTTGCACCCTATTGTTACAGGCGGTGTTCATGCTGGTGTAGAATTAGCAGCAGAAAAAGACACAGAATCCACTTCAATTAAGATTTAGACAGAAAAAGAAAGCACCTCCTCTCCTCCAACACTCTTGTCCCTGTGTGTGACCTTTCCATTGGTTTCACTATTGCATTAAGTTTTTATTTTTTTCCCCCAGCAGCTCCCTGGCTTGTGTGTTTCACTGGGACACCAGCCCTGCTGAGTCTCCTGCATCCTCCTGAGGCTCAGGGTGGAAATAATGGCCTAGTACTAATGAGATGCTTTTCTATTCTCCCTGCAGCCCTTTGCATCCCACCTTCACTCCAGGAACTTCCCCCGGAGAGGGCGTGTGTCATTCTCACATTTGAGGAAGCATGAACATAGCATAAGCAAGAACAAGGGGTTATGCTGTGTTGGTAATTTGTATGAAGACAGGCAGGTGCAGGTGCATGTAAACAACGTTGAGGCTGCCAATTAAAAAGCTCCATGCAGACCAAGTGCTGTCTCTCTGGTTCTTGGAGAAATCATAGAAAAAACTCCATATAGCCTATTTGTTCCTGTGTGATGGACACATTTCATTTCCCCTTGAGCTGATCTGTTTGTGTTGACATTGTGTGAGCTAATACAAACAGTTCACACTTCTTGTAAAGGATGGATGCACATTTCCTACCTTGTCACAGCTGGACACTTTCTAGCTATACTGTACATGGAGGAAAGATGGTGCATGGCTCCACCTGCTGGTCTCAAAGGTTCAGTGCACACAGACACGGTGTTAAAGAGATTTCATACACTTCTGCCAACGTTGTTCTTTAACTGCAAATTAAGTGATGCAGTGATCACAGCTTTAAGGCATGCATGCAAATTCGAATTACTTCAGTTTTTTTGTTTAGAGAGAGGAATGTCAGCCTTAAAAACATTTAAAATAGTCAAATATATACATGGGTGAGACTCCATATGATGGAAAACTGCACTAAACAATGTAAAACACATGGTAAAACTGTTTAGACGGTCATGGTAGTTTTATTTTAGCCTGATTTTAGCCAATTTGATCCTGACCGCTTGGTTGCTACCTTTTTATTTAACTTTTTTTTTTTTTTTTTTTTTTTACATTAAGTGCAAAACTGTTCACTTGTGTTCAGAGTGGATCACAAAAGAGGAATGGCTATATACTTAACACTAAAAACAATGTTTTTCTGTGCTGAACATGAGTTAAAAGTATAGAAAAGTAACAGTTTTGTAAAGTCACACTTTCAGGTCAGTTTGGTTGTCTAAAGCGATATTCTGAGTATTTAACACATTTAGCTTCTGTGTCCTCTGATTTGCAAACCAATTGCAGGGGGATTTTTTTTGTTGTTGATTATCCTACCTACATTATTTACTATTTGTGATACTTTGTGTATTTTTATGTTCTCTTTTTGTAGTGTCTTATTATTGTTACGTTGCATGGAAGTTATTTAACCATAATGTAATATTAACATTGTAAAATTATACTGTATGTGAGTTTGGTGTGTTTGTGTTAGTAAAACTGTTTTTTGTGTGTTCGTACTTGTCTAAACACTTACTGATAAGTAATACATTAATCCTGTGATCAGTTTTCTTTATGGATGATTGGTTACCTTTGACTGAATCTTAACTATAAACAGATCTGATATTATTTATAAAGCCTCAGTTTGTTTTCTGATCTCACACCAGTGGAAGTCCTTTGTTTCTGTCCTGCACTGTCATCCGAAAGGCAGTGTGCCATTTTGAGAACACAGCACCTTTTGGAGCATGTATTGATGTTTTTGGGTCACCTATTGTCAAAACCGGATGTTTTGTTTCCCACATTCAATCAAAATATGTATAACCCCATTCCCTCTAACAAAAACCTGCGCCTCGTGGTGTCGAGCTATGCAGATCATTTTATCTTGTGTGCCCAGTTTTCAGTTATCACGCTCTGAATCCCCTGAATTCAGTCTGGGTTCCTCAAAATTACATTAGGAAAACAATTTGCAGGTTACTCTGGATAATCCACAAAACCTCACTGTCAACAATTCTCCCTGAAAGTAGTTCCACATAAAGTTGTTTACACAGAGAGGGAGAGAGACACTGTTGCATAAAAATCAGACGACCACTGAATAAATAACAAGATAAATAATCTTTATTTCCACGTCTTTGTCATTTATAAAATTATGTGTCCACAATTAATATTAACAAGGCAATACAGAGAATCCTTTAATTTCTCAGAGGTGGGACTCAGGCTCTAGAGACTGTTCACTTGTCTTTACAGACAATGAAGAAAGGAACCACTGGTCAAACATTATTGATATGAAACTGATCACTCCTTCACCATTTGGAAGGGGAGGTTTGTTTTTAAAGATGGCAGATGACACCGAGAACCACGCTGGATTGTCACGCGTCTCTAGAGCCTGGATCCTCACCAAGCCCTTCAATATACAGTCAGAAAACTTCATAAGCCAGGATTCATCACTGCTTATCGCTCAGTGTAAACCAGACACAGTTCATTCACAAATTCTTGAACATTCTCACACCGACTATCACTGACATGATCAGCGTCATCATCATTAATTAGCGTAAGCATGACTCTTGTCTATCTTTAAAGTGATAACGTCATATTCTTTTCCCTACAGTAAAAGACACCCCAGTAACTGTAAAAACCAAACGGGAACAATGAAGAAACAACCTTTCTATTCTACAAAAGGAAAAACAAAATGTGCTCAAAAGAAACATAAAAAAAACATTTTTTTTTCGCAAGTCTGTCTGTTGTTGGTAAGTAGATTTAACTGATGTAAGTTATCAAAAATTAAATATTATATACTGTATAGGTTATTATTACAGTAACAAGGTTCCATGCGATCGTATTCTCCTCTTCTGTACAGAGTTGAGGAGTCAGTAGTAAATAACAAGGCTATACAGACCTATAGTGCCCGGTGGCCAGAGTGCCAGCATGTTACAGAGCCATGGAGCCCTGGGTCGGGGACAGGTGGTCTGCTGGTCTGGACAGAGGTGCCACATTGTTTTTGTCATGGAGGTGAATAAAAAAAACCTTAATATCACTGGACGTGAATGGCTTTTTATGTCAAGTACAATCAAAATCAAGCTGTTGGGATAAAATTAAAGGAACGGTCCACCCTTAAATCACTGTGTGATGTTCAAAGCATGTTGTTTCTGGTGATATGTTATTGTCTTTTTAGTGTACTTCCCTTTAATTATCATCAATTTCTATTGGAGGGATTTCCTCCAGTACTTTACCAGCCATGACCCCAGAGAGCATGTGGAAGTGGAAATAATCTGGACTCAATGATGTCATGTTGTCTAAGTTTGGCTGGTTTTCCTCTTGGGTAAAAGAAAAACATCACCAAGCAACAAAATAGATGAATACAACAACAGAGAGTACGGTAAGCAACGGCAGAGTGGATGCTGGAGATTTTAAGGATGGATCTACCTTTAGATTCTAAACCATGCTCTTTGTCGCACTGCAGAAACCTGTCCTGCTTGTTGAGATAACGTCAGGAAGCAAGAAAAGGGAGGAGAGAGAATAAAGATCTGCACATTGTGTCAGTTTAAGATTTAAAAACAATCTGCATGGATCAAAACAACACTTTCATATTTTCTCAGTTGATCAGTTTGTTTATAATACATCTGAAAACAGTGAAACATTACATTATCCATCTCTAAATGTCTTGTACCAAATACTAAAAATATTCAATTTATAATGATGTGAGAAGTTAATTACAGTAATTGTCACTTTACACCAACTGTCTAATGTTTGCAGCTCTAACTTGAATATAACATACAATTAAATTTGCTTGATTAAATTGATTAGATGCAGTTGACACAATGTGGAGATGTTATTCTTGTTTCTGATAAAGCACCGGTTTTTTTTTAATGTGCACACTCTCTTCTCTCCTGTGTGGAAGCAACAAGAGACCAAAAACACCCCTGACCCAGTCCCCAGAGCACCAGGGCCCCCGACACAAAACCCATGATTAAGACTTAGAGACACGATCCACTACCCCCACCCCCCCACCCTGCGGGTTCATTCAGTCAAATACATTATTATTTAGTCATTATAAAACAATACCCAAATGAGTCGCTAAAGCACTGAAAGAGCAGTTGGAGCTGAGGGAGCAGGGCGCGAAGCACAACAACAACAACAACAACAACAACAACAAAAAAAGGGGGTTTCCTATTCAACATGCCTCAGAACCAGGTGGACATTCAGAGTCTGTAAGACCGCGAGTGATCAGAGTCCTCATCACTGTTAGGGCACATAGGAGAGAGTGGTGGTGGTGGGCGAGAAGGTCATTAAAGGCGAGCAGAAACACATTCATTTGAACCACATATTCCATGTGGAGGTGCAGTGGGCTGTATAAGGCATGGATGTTAAATGTAATCTAATATATAAAGAATGACCAAGCATGACAATCAAGCGGTTTACTTGCCAATCCTTAACTTACTTTAACTACATCTTCTGTGCGATTCAGTGACTGAAATGTCTTATCAAGTCAAATTAGACGAATTAATTCAAGTAAGGCTACGTAAAAGCACACATATCTTAGCACTGGAGTGGGGTTAGAAATAACAGGATAAATTAAATTAAAGGCAGATTGAAAGCCACTGCATGGAGCGTCAACTTGTTGTTTGGATCTACCTTTAATTTAGATATTTGACAGCTAAAACTCCAATGGCAGTGCAGCAGACTGAAATTAAAGTGAGGCTAAACAGGACCAGCTGGGTGGACTGGCTGACAACTATATTACTTATTATGCTGGTTTGGTTGCTGTTTGACATTTTTATTTCTTTTCTTTTCTTTGTTTTTGTTTTTGTTTTAGCCAAGTCTGTGAGCTGACCTCAGCTCGTCGAATCAAGAGCTGAAGCAAGCGGCCAAGCAGCGTAAAGCTATTCACACCTTTAGGTGGAGTGACACCTCCACACACACACACCCCCCCGACTCAAGAGCCCGATAACTTCACCCCAGGGGCCCACAGCTGCCTCCTCGACAGAGAGCAAGAAAGAGAGACAGAGACGGACAGAGAGAGAGAAAAAGAGAGAGAGAGAGCAAGACAGGCAAAAGGAGAGTAGAATTTGACCAGCAGGAGTTTGTTTGTATGTGGTGAGAGCGAAGACAAAGAGCGGTGAAGGAGCAGAGATGCAATTGTGCTGATGAGGCGGCGCTCCTGCAGAGCTGGCTGCAAGTCACTGCCAGTAGTGTGGGTGCCAGAAGTCTGGGCAGTACCTCAAGATAATGCTGTTGTGGACACACACAGGTACGATGGTTCTCTGCATTAGTCTAATACACACTCACAGACACACACTCACACACGCAAGCATGTCGCCTTCTTGCTGATGCTCTTCTCTTGCCAGCATGAAACTCCAGTCTCTTCTTCTCCACGACAGGCTTCTCCCTCTCCTCTCCTCTCCTCTCCTCTCCTCTCCTCTCCTCTCCTCTCCTCTCCTCTCCTCTCCTCTCCTCTCCTCTCCTCCATCTCTCTTTCGGTCTCTGTGCTGTTTTCAAATCTGCCCCCTCCCCTCCCACCCCGGTTAATGTCAACCTCCGTTCCCCTGTCCTCCCTCTCCCTCCCTCCCCAAAGTCCAGGTACCGCACCACTATGTTTTTACTGCGCAGTCAAAAAAAAACAAAAAAAAAACAATGAGCAGAAATCTTTAAAAAGCAGAGCCCCGGGCAGTTTTATCCTTTTTTTCTGCAGTTGTTTTTCGCTCTCGCAACTATAAAGAGCAGATAAAGCATCTGCCTGTTCACACACACACACACACACGCGCACACTCACAATGGTATTCAT
This sequence comes from Trachurus trachurus, assembly GCF_905171665.1. Taxonomy (NCBI): domain Eukaryota; kingdom Metazoa; phylum Chordata; class Actinopteri; order Carangiformes; family Carangidae; genus Trachurus; species Trachurus trachurus. Next base: position 9,972,516 of record NC_139903.1, on the reverse strand, counting down.
CCACTCACACACTCATACAAAGCCATACTTGCAGGAACACACATGCTCTCTTTCTTGCGCACCCATACTCATGCAAGCCCTGCTCATTGCTAGTGGTGCTAGTGGTGGTTTGTTGGACATGCAGGAGTGGGGGATGAGGACAGGGGAGAGAAAAGGCTCCTAACTCATAAAGGGAAGAGGGTAGGCGTGTGTCTAAACTGTGTGAGCGTATTGAGGGAGAGGTCTTAGTCCAGCTGCCATCTCCTCCGATATTTCTTCTCCTCATCACCTGCCAGAGGAAACAAACAAGAAAAAACACATTATTAAACCTCAGCACAGTAGAAACTAGCATGGTTAGTCTACGAGTTTCTACTGGAGAGAGAAGACATGAAGAGGTTGGAAATCGAGTACCTTTTTTACAGAAGGTGAGATAAAAAGTATTTAGGCTGAATTGAATGAAAAGGCAGAAGAGAGAGAAAAAGAGCAGAGCGGGCTCATTAGTAAAATCTGACTTCTCAACATCATGGTTCATCACATTTATTGATTTTAATAAGCTACGCCAACTTTAAGTATTTCAGAGCATGTTCGTTATTCACTGGAAAAGTCAAAGAAAGAGGAACGTACCTTCTAGATGGTTCCTGGAGATATATTTCAGTGCCTCGTCCAGGAGGATGACTGGGATGGAGATCTTCAGGACCACAATCCACTGGGACCAGCGCAGGGGGGTCACCTGGAAGATCAACTGCAGGACAGAGGTGAAATCAGAGGTTACACAGGGAAGATAGCGTGCACTGGGGCCTTTTCTATAGTGGCTCTGGGATGTCATCGTACTGCAATGAAATGACACACACTAGCAAAAAGAAGCCCAAATAAACACATGCACAGCACTTAGACAAAAATGATGTAAAGTCAGCAAACACAAGCAACTACTGAAAAACAACCAAATATAGAAAACAGAACCAAATATTGAACCCTGTTGCAAATACTAACTAAACACAGAAACACACTGCAAACACAGAAAACACAACCAAATATAGAAATGCTTCAGTTGCCCAGAGCTCAACAGGAATGAGTTACAGAACAACACATTTCCTGGGGACACTAAAAAAGTGACGAGCGTGCTACAGTATATATCCATATATAGGCCCATTCCCAATGGCACCTTCCCTGTAACTCCATGAGGGATTAAAACTGTTCTTCTGTCAAAGCATCGAGGACATGAGGGCTCTCACAGACACTCTCAGCCCTTTATGCAATACTTTCCATATGTTCGCATTTTTTGCAGACTGTGCCTGAGGGAATAAGTTCATTATTGCGTTGTTGTGACATCCTGATTACACGCAATGTTGTCATGGCAACGGCAGTGGTCAACAACAACCACCACAAAAGGAAGAAGAGAAAAGAAGTTTAAAAATGAACAGCATAAACACTGCTGATTCAAGGCCAAACAGTGCGTAGTTCGATTAGAGATCTAATATAACTATTCAGTTTGGAAACAGGGAGCAAAGGAAGGGAATAGAAAACGTAAAATCAAATGTCCCAAACCTTAGATTATATGTATTATGTTTCGCCATTGTTAGAGATAATGTGAACTACTGTCCTATTCCTCTTTTGAGCATTTTGATCCCTTGCAGCCTTTCACATTTAAGCTGTGATATCAGATACTGTACAGTAGCTCTGTGAGACCTCAGAGGGGATACTGGGAGTCCGTGTTTAAGACCCCTGGAAACTCTGAATCCAAATGTCCACTCTCTGGACCGTGAAGGTGAGGAAATGCTCCGTGACATGAGACTTTTACAACTTCATGTGTTTCCACTGATCCAAACTGACTTGGACGTTTTTTCTTCTCCTGAATGGTTCTCAACGGTATTCATATTCATTTATATGCACGATACATGATCAGAAGAGATCTGGTCAGACTGTGCAGTAAACTATTCCCTTTTTATATGAGTTGCCAAAAACAATGTTATATCAACAAAACTGAGCACCCTGAGGATCCTCTAAACACAGATGGACAAAAAAACAACATTTGCTTGAACAGTTTTGGAGACTTGAGTAATGACAAAATGTTCAGCCACTTCATATTCTGCATGTGTCGTATGAAACCTCACTACAATTATTAAGTTATACTGGAAAAAGGAAGAGAAAATGTCTTCGTTTAAATGGTGAACAATATTGTTATCTATCTATTCTACAGTATATGGTCATATTTTGCTGTTTAATCCACCATAACTCATATTCTGTTGTTTGCAGTATATTCTGTGTCTGGTTGTGTTTTTGTAGTGAGTTGAACCTTCAAGGCCACCACACTTTTCCTTGATATTTCTTGTCTTTAGAAACAACAGTCATATCAACATGCAAAGAAGAATCTGCTTTTTAAAAAAAGCTGTCACGAATTTGTATCATGAGTATTATCAGTATTATGTAAATGAAGCTCAGTGTCCTGTGCACTCACCGGCAGAGGCTCGATATAGAGGATTAAGAAGTGGAGGGACAGCGAGAGGATGATGGCTCCCAGCAGCCAGATGTTGACCCATGGAGGCATCCTGACCAGGGACTGGTTCTCAGACAAACTGTCAGGGAGAAGTTTTAATATATCAAAACATGTTGACATTTTAGCTGCTCAACTTGACATCAGGGACTTCCATGGACGTCATTCCATCATGTTGCAGAGATCAAACTAGACGTTTCAGGGAAGCTCACAGACTAAGATAATTACCGCTAGTCTACATCACAGTCAAACACACAAAGAGCTGACATTATAAGAGCCTCTTTGCAACTAAATACGCCATAACAACAATTCCCCCTCCTGCTAGCAACTGTGTAAACACGTCCCCTCTTGGTTCTGGACAACTTGCACTCTCATTGGTCAGACAGCCTTTTATTTTAACCTTCCCTTTCTCAGATTCTTTCCAAAATGAGACATTAGCATTTGTTTCTATAGGGAGCTACTGACAGACTTGCTCCATGAGCAATCCTGGCAAAAACACACAGCACAGTTTTTCCTTCATACTACTGTTCCCTTTTATTTTCTGTCTCCTTTTAAAAAGAGCATTATTCCATTTCTTAAAATCTGTGGCTGCGTCTGAGTCTTTTGCCACATTCACCATATTGCCGTTATAAACAGCAACATTAAGTCCTTTCGCTGTGAATAGAACTGATGTTTGTGATGGATGTGTTTTTCTGACATGGAAAGTATGCCGTTATCCATCAGACGCCTCTGTAAATATTTCTCGGAGGCATGGCAGTATTTTGTTGGATGACAGTGTCTCTTCTTTTTCATAAAAATCTGACAGCTGTGACATTTGAGGTGTGTTTACCTCCGCATCATAACAGAAGATGACTGACCTGTTGAGTGCGTTGAACATTTCGATGGTGACCAGCACAGACAGGGCCATGGTTGTGGGGTAGCGGGACTCAAACACCTCACAGTCTATGTTCTGGAACATGGGGTTCTCCTCAGTGCACTGCATGAAATGTCTCTGTAGAGAGAGAGAGATAGACAGGAGTTAGTGTGTATGTGTGTGTCACCAGGAACCCTGTGACCTGGTTTGATGGAGCTGAGATGTGATGGGGCAACAGCTGCAGCACCTTGGCCTTGTTCCTACCCAGTGTGCATTCAAACCACATGGGTCTCACTTTCCTTTCTATTCCTGTACACTGCTGGGATCACCAAACATCACTGTGTCCAACAGCAGGGAATGTAAAGGAGACATGCAGGGTGCTGCATATCAAAACACCCCAGTAAATAAAACCCTCTCCTCTGAGGACGGGGACGTGCTGCAGCAAACACAACGAGGCGGACTCAGCACTCTGAACAATGCTTTGTAACTTACCAGCTGATAGAAAGTCACTTGTGGGCCTTCTTCATCAAACAGGTACCACCATGTGGCAGCACCCACTGTTCCCAGACCCACGTATCCTACAGGAAAAACAGATACCAGAGAAAAAATGGAGTCAAATATTGTTGACATTTGCTGACATTTACTTGTCAGTCTGTTGCCTCAGGAGCTAAACTTGTTCCTGCAGTTTACTGTTTGGTTTCCAAACAATGTTGTTGTAATAGTCACATGCAGGGTTTGAACTTGAGACTTAGAGTTTAAGAAACATTGTTATGCATGATTAGATATCCGTTCTATTAACTTGTGAAACAGGACTGTCATGTATGCCACAGTGGAAAGATGAAAAGCAAACTTCCCAGCTAGCAAACTTATTCAAGCAAACACATCTTGGCAAAATGTTGCATCTCCTCTAGCTCAAGATGTACTGTACAGTACTGTATGTGGATTGGCCCAAGTCTGGCCCACATGCAGCATGACAGATGCTGCTTCCACATCTGGACCAATTCTGGCATACAAACAGAAAATCTTCCTGGCCATCAGCCACCACTGGAGAATAACAGCTGGCATCAATCCAGATATGGACTCACTGTACATTGGCCAAACATGGGCCCAAAGCCTGGGCATACATTGGGCCTGAAATTTCACTTTGCTACCTACAGTAGGTTCTTGTAGTTTCACTACAATAGCTGCCATTTCCCTCTGAATCATGAATCACCTTAACTATCTAAAGCCAACACCTGTAATGTAAATGTAAATTTGCCTTCTTGCAAGTTTTATGATTTCTAGACAACAGCCATGTCTATGGAAGAGCTGCAGTGACATTAAGTTTTCATGAGTTTTCTACATTCAAGCTGCTGAAAGAGCTTATTTTACCTCCAATGGCCAGGTATCTGAAAAAGAGCCAGCCAGAGATGAGAGGCTCCTTGGGGTTGCGGGGAGGTTTGTCCATGATGTCCAGGTCTGGGGGGTTAAAGCCCAGGGCAGTGGCCGGCAGCCCGTCAGTCACCAGATTAACCCACAGCAGCTGCACAGGAATCAAAGCCTCTGGGAGACCCAAGATGGCCGTCAGGAAGATGCTGAAGGACGGAGACATAGAAAAAATGTCAGCTGAATGAGGGTGGAGATAGTCAGCATGGTGGCTTTATCTCTGTGTGCTTTCCTGTTCTCTCACCAGACGACCTCTCCCACGTTGGAGGAGATGAGGTATCTGATGAACTGCTTCATGTTGTTGTAGATGGCTCTGCCCTCCTCCACAGCAGCCACGATGGTGGAGAAGTTATCATCAGACAGCACCATCTCAGATGCCGACTTGGCCACTGCGGTTCCAGAGCCCATAGCGATGCCGATCTCTGCTTTCTTCAAGGCCGGGGCGTCGTTCACACCGTCTCCTGTCTGGGACAAGGACAGATTACTTAGTCAAAAAGAATTAAAATCAAACCTAAAAAACATAAGCTACATTCATTTGCAAAAATCAAGACTTGTTATTTGTTTCAGAAATATTATATGAGGCTGTAACATTAACTAAACAGTGAGGCATTTTGTAGACAAGAGTAACTTTCAAAGAACAGGGGAAGGTTTCTAAGGATAAGAAAGTTGGCTAAGAACAAAAGCTGAAATAATTTCTAAGCTGTTAATAAACCAGTGTCATGTGGTGTCATTACTCCTCAAATGTGAGTCATTCACTCTTTAAATATTCAGCCTGCATGACTTTTTTTTTTTAGAAGATTAGTATGCTTTAAACAGCGATGACTTTAACAAACTAACAGTGATTGGAGACAAACTGCTGTCTCATTATGTAAAGTCTCACTATCGTCTCAGATCCAGACGGGATTAAGCTAAAGCTGAGCAAGAGAGAGATGTTTATCTGCGGTAGCTTGGCCTAAAGCCGCTTTATACTAGAATGAATGGTGAAGTCTGTCTGACAGGCAAATGGTGATATTGTTGTCTCCCTCCCTCTCTTCCTCCCTCCTCCCCTTCAGATCAACCGCTCTTCTGAGACGCATGTCAGATAGGAAGCAGCAGAGCGGGCAGCAGATGACAGCTTTAGATAGCAGTGTCTGAGGGAGCAGCGTCAGAGAGACCAGAAACATGTCAGGCCTCACTGGCCTCTTCTCATGCATCCTCGACAAATCATTCACGTAACGCACAGCACAGCAGAGGGAAGGAGAAAATGCATTTTTTTTACCCTTGCTAGAGACATAAGGGAATCCAGAGAGACAGCACACAGTTTTGTAGGAAGCAGAGAAAAGTTTACGTAAGCTGAAGCAGAGTGTGTGTGGGTGCCAGCGCCAGTAAGAGTCATTAGAGCTCTGAGTTGAGCAAGTTGCATCATCCCCTCTCCTCACCATGGCAGTAATCTCATCAAACGACTGCAGGTATCCCACGATTTTAGACTTGTGAGCCGGCTCCACGCGGGCGAAGCACCTGGCCCGTTTGACGGCTTCTCTCTGCGCCTCCTGTGGAAGATCGTCAAACTCGCGGCCCGTGTAGGCTTTGCCCATCACGTCCTCCTCCTCCCCGAAGATGCCGATCCGTCTGCAGATGGCCACGGCCGTGCCCTTGTTGTCTCCGGTGATCATGATGACGCGGATGCCGGCCTCGTTGCACAGTTTAATCGAACCGATCACCTCCTTCCTGGGCGGGTCGAGCATGCCCACACAGCCGACGAAGGTGAGACTCAGCTAAATGGAGAAGAAAGATGGAGAGACGGGTGTTGAAAACAAGGAAGGAGCTGTTCCAGCAGACAGGACAGAAGTGTAAAAGATTTGTTTTTTTAAGTGGAAAGAGGTTTAATGGCTACTGTGATTCAAACAAAAGAGAGTTGTCAACTGCAAAGTTAACAATGGTACATGATGGTACAGCTTTTGATAATTATGTTAGTATGTTGTACATACTCTGTTTCTTATGTCTCTATTTAAAAATCTTGTTTTGTTTTTTTATTATCTTGCACTGTTTTTACATTTTACATTGTCTTCTTTTATCTTGTGTTGCACAGTGGCCCTGTGGGAGCACCCTCAATTTCGTTGTACCTTGTCTATCTATCTATCTATCTATCTATCTATCTATCTATCTATCTATCTATCTATCTATCTATCTATCTATCTATCTATCTACCTACCTACCTACCTACCTACCTACCTACCTATAGGAGATGTTTGCCTTTGCCTTACTAAGTAATATACAAGGCTCTGGGTGGTTTATAACACCTCAGTTTTACATTGCCAGGTTAGCCAGGATTTTGTTTAAACCCTGAAAATGTGAGTGTCCTGAGCCGAATAAGATGTGTAACTAAGGTCCTCTACCTCATACTCTGCAAACTTGCTGGCGTTCTCCAGGTCCATGTCCTCTTTGCGTGGTGGGGTGTCATGAGTGGCCAGAGCCAGGCAGCGCAGGGTGTCCCTGCCTGTCCCCCAGTCCCTGATCTTAGACAGCAGCTGGTCACGCAAGGCCGGGGTCAGCGTCACCTTCCCTGTTCCCACACGGAGGTACTGACACCGCTCGATCACGCTCTCTGGAGCGCCCTGAAGGGACGGATTGTAATTGACACAAACAATGGTGAAAATGGAGTTCAAATGGAAGTGATAAAAAGTATATTTTTCTGTGTGTTTGTTTGTGATCGTGTCTTTGGGTTCGTGCCTTGATGAACATCTTGCTCTGGGAGCCCGGTTTGACGGGGGTGCAGTAGACAGACATGGACTTGCGATCGCGAGAGAACTCCAGGGTGAACTCCTTCTTCATCAACTGTCTGATCACCTGTTGGATGAGAGGGAGGAAGAAAACAGCGAGAAATGACAGAGGAGGAGGAGGAGGAAGAGGAGAAAAAAGCAGAAGAGAGTAGGAGGTGGAGAGAGAAAGCGTCAGAGCTTGAGCTAAGTGGCTGCGTTCGTAGGCAGCTGTCAGGCCAGCAGCCGTGGGTGACTGAGAGGTTCGGCCGAGCTAGTGACAGCTGAAGGGTGACACTTTAAATCAGCACTTAACCACCTTGTCTGGATGTCTGGCTGCTTCCAGATGTCTGTGTCCAACAGCACTTAAAGTTTGTGTGGACCTGCTCGGGGACAATTACCAGTAACAACTGGAAGTACATGTACATGGCAGACAGTAACAAAAAAGCTCATGAATAAGCCAGATCATAACAGGTTTCATATAGGAACAGAGCCTATAATCAACCCTTTCCCTTCCATATGGTCTGTATGTATTGTCAGGTCTTGTTCTACCAGTAGGTGTCCCTCTAGTTCAGAGTCTATGCTGTGTCCTCGTACACAATGATGATGCTCAGTGTGTGATGTACACACACACACACACACCCTGTCAGGGGGACTCTGAACATCTGATAGATGTACTGAAATCTGTCAACGTGACAAACTTGTCTTCTCTATCAAGCAGAGGAAGCAGTGGGAGTTTGTCTTGGCATGCTTGGAAAATTCTGTGCACCCCGAAGAGATTTAGAAATTTAACAGTGCCTCATCTGCAGAGTCCTGCATTTGTGAATGTATCTGTTCATCTAATTATTTATCTATCTATGAATTTATGCACTGGGCAATAAGGTGGTCGGAGTCAGTGTCTTCCATTAAGTCTCTACTTAAAACACATATCTTTCATTTAGCAATCCTTTTACCTGAGTTGCTGATTTTCCCTGTTTCCCACTGTCATTTACCTGTTTGTTTCTATACAGCCCTGCCAGTTTTATTGTCATTTTAATGTTTTAGTGTTTAATCATATTCCCTGTGATTTTATTTTCTTGTTTTAACTGTTATCATTATTTTCTCTATGAAGCACTTTTCATTTGATAGATGCTCTATAAATAAAACGTATTATTATATTATTATTATATTCAGAGGATTAAAATAAACTTGAGAAAGCATTCATTGAGACTTTATCATAATTTAATCTCCAGAGAAAGTTTCTGTTGCTGAACTTTGTTCTTCCTGAAAGTCAGAGCAGAGGTTTCAAGCTGCAGCCACAAGTCAAACTACTGCAGCAGGCAGGCCTGCTGTCTTTACTGTGGCTGTAAATTAATTTTGAAATATTGTTACGGCTGACATCTTAAACAAAACAATCACGTGCTCACACCCTGAAGTCAAACACATCTGTCCGTCGTCTATCAACAGCCATGTGCTTCATTAAATAGTCCTTGAGCCGCACACTGAACCCTGACCTGCTGACTGACTGTAAGTCACTCCGGATAAGAGCCACAACGAAATGCTTAAATGCAAATATCATCTCACACAACTAAGTACAAGAGGGGCCACGCTAGGTCATGATGTCGCCCCCTGTGCAGCGTGTAACCAGGGAAGAGTACAGTATGGTATAATGAGGGCAGTAATTGCAGTCTCAGTGGCACATTCCTGCTGAGAGTGCAGAGCCTGCAGCACATCCACCACTTACAGAAGGAAACAATGTTCTCACTCCAGCTGAATGAATGAATGAGCATTAATATTACACAGACATCCAAACATGTAATACTCCACATACAGTACGACACAGATTTAACATTGTGGACACCAAATATAGACATATCACCTTTTTTATTTCACAACTTCTTCCTCAATGTATCTATTGTTCAATGCATACGTCACCCATAATGCAACTTCACCAGTGACAATTAAGTTTGAAAGTCAGGTGCATCTTATTTAGCCTGGACTCTCTTGCCTCAAGCAAAGCTGAGGAGCAATCTCCTCCACACACACACACATTACCACATGTAGCTTACCGAGTTGCAGGCTCCAGCACGCTCCACCTTGCTGAGTCCATTTACGTCAGTCTTGAAGACGTTCATCTTCTCCACCAAGGTGGTAAGGGCCGTCTCTGTGGCTTCACCCACCTTCTCATAAACCCCTTTGGCCTATGAGAACAGAACACAGGGAGGAAATTGAAAGAAGAAATGAGAGCCGTGTGATACATTATTATGAGCACTTTTTAATGAAGTCATTAAAAACAACTGCAAAGGAAGCATGTTGTGAGCAAATCTGCGGGTCATTCATCTCTGCCTCCACAAACTTTGAGTCACACACGCGAAGTGGTTTTAAACGTGTGCCCTCGGCAGGTAAGAAGAAGTGGAGAGGGTGATATGAGGCTGTAATAGCGAACCACACATCATTTGTTTGTGTGAGCAACCATAGACAGCACTAAAACACCTCACACCTCTGCAGAGCTCTCTATCACATTCATCTCACACCGATTTTATTCAGAAATGTACACAGAAACAAACCATTTACGAGGACACAAACAGTTAGTCTAGGGAGGATACTGTACGTGGAAGCTGAGAGGAGCCGTTTCCCTGGCCTCTCTGCTCAGCGCGGTTACCATGATAACATGGTGATAACAAAGAGGTGAGAAAGAAATCCAAACCAGAGAAAACCATAGAGTAAAATTAGCTCAGCTGAACATGAGAAAGCTTTTTCTGGCATGTGTGTGAGTGTGTGTGTGCATTTCAGTGCTCTCTTTCATGAAGTCTTTGCATTTACTCCAAGTGTTACAGGTTCATTTGGCATAAAAACATAGAAATTACACCTCTGTGCATATGTATGTGTGCATGCGTGTGTGTGTTAATGACCTCATTGTAGTCCAGTGAAGAGTCATTGCACATGGAGCACACAGTGGCCAACTCCAAAAGTCCATCATAGTCTCCACACTGGACGGGCTTCTCTCCTTTCAGTCTAGAAGGGAAACAGACACACACACAAACACAAACACAAACACACTCGTCACTCACCACAGCTGCACACGAGGGAAAAGCGCTTCACAGTTCGCTACACCTCAGACACAGTAACCTCATCCATATTTATGAGCAGGGAAGATGTTCAGTTGTTTAGCTTCCCAGCGTTGACTGGTGAAACAGCGGTTGTAGGGTGGTTGACAGTGTACTTGTGCGTGTGTGTGTGTGTGTGTGTGCGCACGCGCTTGTGTGTGTGCGTGTTCCTGACAAGCACCGTTGATTGCATGACAACCATGGATCCCTTCCCAGTAGAGACTGCAAACGGTTGCTAGTGAAGCTCCCACACAATAACCCACACTCTGCTGTTATGAAATCGACAGGTTCACGCAGAGTCAGAGTGCTGTACTCACCAAACAGCCAAATAAACAACATGCATACGCAATGAACCGCACAAACCCTTCTCCTACATGATGACCAGCCACCTACCTACAGTATATTCCTCCACAAATCCTGATTTACTGAAATAGAGGAATCTTTCTGACATGGCAAAAATCAGAGCAACTGTGTTCCCCAAATTCACTCTGCACTTAACTATAACCGAAAAAGTATGTAATTCATTAATACATTAGGAATACAATCCAGCTGAGGCTAAAAGTGACAACAAAAACTTAGGTTTAACCGACCACATCCCTAGTTATCACTGAAATATGCATAGCAACTCATAAAAGCACAGATAAACACATTGTAGGAAATCATTAGCAGTGATGTAATACATCCTGGACCACAGACCCGATCACAGGTTCCTTGACAACATCTATTTGTGTTTTTTACTTGATGTCAACCAGGGGAACACCCCTTTAATCTAATGAGGCATTTAAAGTGGACAGATGTTCCCTAATAGAAGAAACACATGTTTAAATGGTGACACTTACATTTGACCCTCTGGGGCATAAGTAGAACCAGTTATAGAGAACTCATGAAGGGAGCAGTTTGAATCTTCCACCTTGTCTGCGACGAACATCTGGAGAGGAAAAAAAGACAAAACACAAACAGAGGCGGTAGTTAGGTAATTAGTGAGAGCTGTGGTTGGTCCTTGTGTTGCTGTGGCTGCCCACCACTGTTAAACAGTAAGGATGGATCAAATAAAGAAATCTGTGTCAGTCTTTCTACCCTAACCCTGTAAAAAAAAAAAAAAAAAAAAAAACTTTTTAGTTGCAGTGGTGAAGGAGAAAAGTAAAGACAAACTGACTCTGCTGTGGACTGAGAAGTAGCTTAACCAACATGAGAGTCACAGTCATTACAGAATTGATCGTGAGTGAGACTTTGACTTGAGTTTCCATCAAGTCAAACTATTTTCATTCTACATATAAAAACATTAACCTGGAATTACAATACAAATGTAAATCTCGTTCATCTTGATCTAATTATGTCACCTAATAAACTATTTAGTTAGCCTACTGTTAAGTGTCAACCTACAAATAGGTGATACTTTGTGGGTCTTCATCACTTCACAGGTTATTTGAACTGTCAAAGTGTGACTTTGGTATTTAATGTGACAATAAGTAACTATTCTGGAATAAAATGAAATATTAAAACTGAATGAGCAGTACCCAGTCTCAACAAATGACACAAGGCTGTAGCAGAAAAACCCCTACAGTAGGTGTATTCAAAATGAACAAAGGTGTGTTTTATTGGTGATAAATTCTGATAAATTGCATGTCCTTGTGTTGTGTGGCTCACACAGGTAATAATAAAATACCTTGGTTATCTCAATAAGCCAATGGGAAATGTTGCTAAATCTTAAACGGCTGAATCTCCAAGTGATTCACAGCGACTGCATTATCAGTTTCCAGTTCACACATTACTCCATGGTGTCAAAACACACTTTGTAAACAATGAAGGCTGCATCTTGTGTAAATACTGAGAAGAAGGAGGCAGCTAACAAAGACCAATTACTCTTGCCTTTCCTCCTCATCTGCTTTGGATAAAAAGAAAAAAGGTTATAAGTCATTATGAAAATCAAACAGCGGCTGTAAACAGGAAGTACTCTGCCAAGTGGCACAATGGTCCGTGAATGGGTGGAGTTCAAACTTTGAACAATGACTGAATTTGGGCAAGAAGACTTTTTCCATCCCCTGACAACCTGTGCGTGTGCAGCCGCCCGTCACCTCTATCCCTATTGATTCCAAACACGCAGGCAACACGGGAGTTGCAGCACTCCTGTCTTGATGTAAAAACTTCATCAGTCAATCACAATCTCACACTACCATGTTCGCTCCAGTCAACTGCAGAAAAACACAGCAAGAGTTAGAGGAAGTGGGAGAAGGAGCTGGAGTCCCAGAGCTGTCCAAAGGATTTGCTTTGTTGGCTGCTTTGTTGGCAAATCTTCTTCCTGAAAGTCCCTCAGGAAGGGCAGTTCACTATGTACCGCTAATACTAATATATCGATAAAAACAAGGAGGCAGTGCTGTGGCTGGTTGTTTATAAGACTGGGACACACTCTCTGCATCAAAACACACACCCCCTAAATAAATTGCATTGATTCACAACTGGCCGACAGCCTGCCCTTGATCTCCATTCCTTTGTCAATATTCACTTTTTTTAATGACCTGACACTCCAGTTCAGCAAAAAGTAAACAGTCATATAAACACAGTGGGAAAACACCCTGGTAACTTAGCTCAGCTCAGTTTGAGACTCCATTACGTCCAGCTGATTGAAGAGTTAATGAGGCAGATATTTTGTTAAATGTGATTTCCCTCTCGATTCTTCTTTAAAGTGTGTGTGTGTGCATGCGTGTGTGTGTCACCGACTTAACAGCACCCATCCATTTAAAAAGAAACACAAAATTAATGATAGACCTGAGATGAGGGGCAGCTGGGGTCCCCGCAGCATAGGAGCCTAAAAGGTACGACGCAGCCTCTTAATGGGGTAATTATTCCTCAACATCTCTCTGTGGCAACAGCGTTAACTACATTTAGTCTACTGCTGTAGTCTAGTTTGGACAAGATGAAACGCAGTTATAAATAGCTGTCATACTGAATCATGATTATAGACTCTGAGATTATAGCTTTTGTGAGAACATGCAATTTTGCAATTGTAATTTTTGACATCAACAGTGTTGACGTTTTCCTTAAACAGTGGCAGAAGTGAGAGGGGGATTCAAAGCTGTAGCTGCATCTGAGTTTCACCCACCTGTGTGTGCACCTCTAAGAGTCGATCAAAAACAATACAGGTTTGAGGAAACAATGTGATTTGTTGTCTTTCTGTTGCATTTCTATAGCTGCTTACTCTTTCCTGTTGTATTCATCCACACTTGCTCTACCACTGGTAACCTTGGGTGTCACCAGAGAAACCAAACAGAGTATGAATATCTGTAAGGTCAAAGTTGTTTTCTTGTTTCTTTCTTTGCTTTTACATATTAGAACAAAAGATTAGCAGATATTAGCAGGTTAACATGTTTGTGTATGCAGGTTTAAGCTCCATGCATGTGTTTGTCTTACAGTATGTCAGCTGAGAGCTTGGAGCTGAGTAAACAGGGACATTTAACATTTTGTGCATGATGTCTATTTGTACTGTTCTACATTTAAGCTCCATAAATAAACTTTGGAGAAAAAAAAGAAAAAGCCACATTAGACACATCAGGTTGACTAGATTGGTGGTGGTTCGTTAGGCTTTTGATTGCTCTATTCAATCAAAAAACCTGCAGCTGCAAAGAGGGACTGGGTAATGTAGTGCTATTTCCTGCCCCGCTATTCCCTGGGTTTTCATTCACTAATTTCTCATTTTTCATCTTGATGTACTGTCTCTTTAAGGATTTTTTTTTAAATTGCCTCACCCTTCCTCTCAATTCTTAATTTGACAAAGGTCATCAGGCTCACTCCTCTCTGTTCCACAATGCTATAACAAATCACTAGTCAGCGTCAAGAGTGCCACACAAAGTAGAGCCTGAGGAATACAATAAGGTTGTTCTTTCATCCATGGTTAGTTTCCCTCGCCATCTGATCCGCTGTGGTCTCCAAGGAAACAGGGCACAGTGTGATCCATGTGACTCAGTGGTAGTGGCGCAAGTTTGTATTTTTCTACACCCCACCACCGAGTTTGTGACGAGATGAATGGTGAGTAACCCTTTTCATGTCTGCGTGTTTGTGTGCGTCTGCATGTGTGACAGGAAGAGGGAAGTACAGTGTCAGGATACAGAAGGGAATCCCTGGAAATCCTGCCGATACGGGGATACCCCCGAAGCAAGGGAGACACATGGCCCTATCGCAGCCACTGGCTGGAAACCCATCCAAGAATAAGCACAGATGGATAAGCCTGGGCAAACATTTGTGTAGGCATTAAACCTTGACACACAAAAAACCATAAAAACAGAGTAGATGCAGGATGGAATAAGTGCAGGTTCAACAACCACGATAATGACTATCTCCAGGAAACACAATGATAAAAAGAAAACTGCAAAGAGGAAGTTTGATTTGTCTTTGCCCTGTAATTGTCATACGTAGCCACAATGAACGTTGTTGTGCTAAACTGTGGGTTCCCACCTCGGCTCCACTCTGGCTCAGGCTCCATGTCGCTGCCCAAATGCTGCTTTTCTTTTGGCTTTGAACTATCAACAGCAAGACCTGACCTTGATTAAAGCTCCAGACCTCGTGTCTGTGTGGTTAATATGTCTGATACCTACATGGATCCAAATGGAACCAAGAAAACCCAGTATCAGCCTTGATCATGTGGTGTGTCGTCATCATAGCACAAGAAAAATACTGCAAGTACTGCTGATGAATTACATTTAATAATAATTATTATCATTAGGATTGTCTGTTGGCTACAGCTCATCACTGATGAGGGAGAACTTAAAACTATTTCTAGAAATCAGTCTTTGAGTTGCATAATCAAAAAAAGATTATTGTAATTTGCTTCTATGACTTTATTCTAACATTACTATAGTATATTATTATATTATATTGTAAACAAAGCTCTTTTTGACCACAGCTGCTTGTTAACTGGCGCAGCTGTGGTGTTGGTCTGCTCAGTTCTGTTCAGATAATTTCCCTGTTGAAAACTTATTTTTTCATGTTTTGGATCGAGTGGGTTTTCCATGGCTCCGATTCAGTTCCTGTAAAGTCTTGAAAAATGATGCCAAACACACTAGGCTGATGTTTTCTAAAGACTGTGGTAAATTCTAATACTGTTAATGAATAATGAACAGCTAACAACAACAACTAACCAGATTCCAATAATTAACCTTTGGGTAATCTATAAACTACCTCCGTCTCGATCTTCTAGTGGGAATCTCTAAATGAGCAGCCAACACTGTCCTCTTGAGAGCAGGTTTGTGTGGATACGACTCCAGTGCAGCTGAGTAACTCTGAGGTCATTAGAGCTGAGAGGTGAGAAGACAAGAAGTGTTAACTGAAATTAGGCGTGTGTGTGTATGTGTGTGTGTGTGTGTGTGTGTGTGTGTGTGTGTGTGTGTGTGTGTGTGTGTGTGTGTGTGTGTGTGTGTGTGTGTGTGTGTGTGTGTGTGTGTGTGTGTGTGTGTGTGTGTGTGTGTGTGAGTGTGGTGGCAGAACTCCTAACAGGAGCCAAGACAAACACCACGTTGGCATTTACTCTGTGCTTGGAGCAAAGATGACTGGTAACACATACACACACACACACACACACACACACTGACAGACACAAAGGAAAGGGTGAGGCCGTGAGCTAGAGAACACATATGAATACCTGAGGATAAGATCTTTCTGTTTGTTGTGTAATTTCATTAAATATGCACCATTTATACCCTGAAATCTGCAGGACAGTTCAGGATGTGGATAACTGTATTGTGACTGTGCTGTATTGTGACTGTATTGTGTTTGTTCAAGCGACGTGACCTTTTGAAAACCTTCACTGTGTGTGCATGTGTGTGTGTGTGTTGATCTGTAGCTGATATACCGTAGTGTTCAGGGCGCTGCTGGGTCATGCCAGGAAAAAAAAAAAAAAAGAAGTACTGCTGTAGTACTGCACCAGCAGCTATCTCATACCTGCCAAGTGGAGGTAAACATTACAACACCACAAAGATTTTCCATCCTACTTTAAGCTCCCATTGCACGAAAAGAAAGATAGAAGTGCACGGACGAGGGGAAAAACAGAAGAAGTCTCAGAGATGGATGAACTGTGGAGACTTGGCATCAATAATGAACTGCACACGCTTGTAAAAATATCACCACAACTTTTTCAAAGGGAGTTCCCAGAAGCTTCTTTAGAAGTGTCAATCAAATTATAGGATGTGGAAATTAAATGATTAGCCTCTCCTCTGGAACAATTTAGCTGTGTGTCTGCGTGTCAAACAGTCGACAATAAGCGTGTTTTCAGTTTCCTGGCCGCCACTTACTCTGCACACGGACATCTGGTTGGTGGTCAGCGTGCCCGTCTTATCTGAGCAGATAACAGAGGTGCAGCCCAGGGTTTCCACGGAGGGCAGGCTGCGAACAATGGCATTTTTCTTGGCCATGCGACGCGTGCCAAGGGCCAGGCAGGTGGTGATGACGGCGGGCAGGCCCTCGGGGATGGCGGCCACAGCCAGGGCCACGGCGATCTTGAAGTAGTAGATGGCCCCTCTGACCCAGGAGCCGCCGTGGACGGGGTCTCCGAAGTGGCCGATGTTGATGACCCACACGGCGACGCAGATCAGGGAGATGACCTTGGAGAGCTGCTGCCCGAACTCGTCCAGCTTCTGCTGCAGCGGGGTCTTCTCCTGCTCCGTGGCCGCCATCTGATTACGGATCTTACCGATTTCTGTGCTCACGCCTGTAGCCACGACGACACCTATGGCCCGGCCTGCAGCAATGTTGGTGCCCTAAGAACAAAAAAAAGAGAGAAAAAAAAAGAGTGCAGGGAAGTGAAGCAGAAAAACAGATCTCTCAGTTACAGAATCAGTCATATTGCCAAAAAAAGGGAAGAGTTTCCTCCGAAATGAGCAATGAATCATACACATACTCACATTTAGCAATCTCAATAACCAGTAAAGTGATATAACCTACAGTGATATTCAATGACGTGGCTAAAAGTCAGTGTTATATCAATTCCTGTTATGAAGCCAGAAAGTAAACATGACTCAGGGAGCTGCAGGGGTATGTTCTTACAGAAAACAGCATGTTCTTTTTGTCCTGGTTGACAGCTCTGGGATCAGGAACAGGGTCAGTGTGTTTGATGACGGAAACGGACTCCCCTTAAGAAAAGAAAACGACACAGTTGTACATGATTAGATCTGCAAGCGTGACAGGTGATAAGTTATTAGACCAACATTGTTACAGTCACAGACTGAAGGGTAGAAACCACTACCACAGAAAGTTCATGCAATAAAAAGGTGCAATAAAGGGGAGAGTGTGCTCGGTCCGAGTTATGAGAAAGCCTTTAAGCAGGATTTGTTGAGGGAGAGAAGAGAAATACCTGTGAGGATGGACTGGTCCACTCGGAGGGTGGTGGACTTTATAGAGGTCACTCTGATGTCAGCGGGAACCTTGTCACCAACTAATGGAAAGAAGGAAAAAAATAGGTTAAGAGTTTACAGCTTTCTACATTTCAGTACTGCCATTTAGCAGGTTTAAACATGTTCACTGACTTTGGATAGCCTGTTAACATGCTAAGCTGCTCTGATAAGTGCTAATCACAGAGAATGAGGCTGATGGGAATGTCATCAGTTGTGCAGGTATTGGACGAGCTGAAATTTTGACGCCCTGAGAGACGAGGAGACCATCAGGTTATTGGATATTGAATATTATTAAGATGGATGGAGTCAGAGGATTAGAATTACAACACATCATCTGAGAACCATGAATGTTTGTACAACCAAAACTGCCTTGCCAAGAAGGATGCTGTTAGCATACAGACACCAAGATCATCCAATGGGAGCCAACGTGCCCACCTTATACAAACAATATACAGAAAACAGGATGATTGAGGAGGACACTGTCCGTCTGATAGGTGTGACCTTCGGCCTGTGTTGAATTCCTCAGAGGAGTCTATACATACGAGTGCAGGTGCAGATGAACACTTAGTGACACGCCATCGAGAGTCTGTGTTCAAACACTAAATCCCTGAGCAAAGAAACATCAGTGAGTTCAGTTGCAACTAAAGAGCGGCTCAATACAGCCTCAATGGAGCCACGTTGCTGTTTTGAAATGATTGATTATTTCGCCTCCTGTTTGTTCTCTGCTCTCTAGATACACACAATGTCCTCAAACATGTCAGACATACACTGTAGACGAAGCCGGCACTAAATTCACAAGATGCCTGCATGTTGTCTTCTTATAATCTGTTTATCAGGGCTGCATATTAAACTCGTACTTCTTAGCCAGAGCAAAGTATCTAATGCCCCCAAAACAAAATGGTTGTGTTATTACTTCCTCTTTGTCTGAGCCCTACGATGAACACTTAATGAAAATATTTTCATAAAAGCAGGGCAGAGCAGGCCTGTGAAAAATTGATCATTTGAGGTAGTCAATGGCAATCATCCCAGAGCTCAGGAGAGGGAAATGACTCAAAACGCCAAAGACAGATGTAATATTCTTCACGTGTTTCTTTCCAGCAAGAGCGAAAAAAGGAAAAAGACTTGATCATTATTGTGAAATAAAGTGTCTCATTAATGCCAACTCCCTCAGTCCTCAGCCGTCAGTGCTTCTCAACATTAATCACGACCAAAACATGGTCTCCCTGTGAGTCCATTAGTGTTTTTCAACGAGAGAAAGCTTGGACATCTTTTTCATTTTCTCCTGTTCCTCCTCGCTCATGAGCTGAAAAACACTCAACAGGCAGTATGTCTTCTATCGCAAACTGGCGTCGTGCCGATACGTTCCTGAGCGTTTGTTTCATGCTTTCTTCATTTCTCTCCATCATCTCCTTCTGAAATTCGGAGCTCTGAGACTGAAAGGAATTTTTCTTTCTCCTGACGGGACAGAGATGAAAAGAGCTAGAGAGAGAGAGAGAAACGAAGAGGCCGTACTATGTGCAGCTCGATTGCCTGCACTTCCATTTCTGTATTTCTCTACCTTTCTCTGTCTGACAGCCATGGGTTGTGAGAGAACAACAGTGGGAGAGGCGGAGGGGGAGAGAAGTGTGTGGTTTGTTTGTGTGGGAGGTGGCTGGGGGCTACAGGTTCACTGTAGCAGGACCGGCTGAGGGCAGAAAAGAGAGGCTTTTCAAACGCCTACCCACAGACTCCTGCTCCCCTATCAAACCTTCACTCTGCCACGGCCTCCCACAGACACTCTCCATCTGCTAGAGGAGAAATCTAAATCCTAATACAGCCACATTGAGCTCAGATAAGCGCCGTTATAAATATTAGAAAGATCTGAAATTCGTCCGGCTGTTATTAATAGTGATTTGGGTTTAAAAGCTAGAAAGAAAATATTTTAAATCATCATTATCGTGCATAACTGAAATATAACACATGATCAAAGTCAGCTGGTTTAAACAGCCAGAGCTCCTTTTCCATTTGCTAAAACTGGACTCCAAACAAAATCTGAGTGTCTTGCATAATGTACTGGCGAAGAGGTCTTCCTTCACATGCAGGATAACCGTGACTGGTTACTGGGAACGGCTTGGTGTGGAGCAGCTTTCAGGTCCTGTGTAAACCCTCTAGAAGTTCCTGACAACCCGACCGCTGCATCACTCACATCGAAGAAAAAAACCTAAAAGAAAAAACCCAGGAAAGTTCCAGTGGAGGCGCAAAACACAACTGTGTCGTAACCGTGGCTGGCATCGCCGGAGAGTACCTACAAGAAGGCAGGCGGGCAGCGGCGCTGGAAACTTGAGTAAATATATTTATGTTCTTTTCTCTCCTCAAAGGCACTTGTGGTCAACAGTGTCCTTTTCCGAGACCTCCATACAGTTTATTTTACCCCCTAACATCAAGTTCCCATGGAACAACCACGGGCTAATCTGAAGCACAGGAAAGCCTGGGAAATCAATGTAGGAAAGGAAAATATTAATTTGCTTTCTTTGTCACAGTATCCCTGCATATTTCTGTCAGGAGGGTGTGCTTTAAGATCCCTGACACACATATTTTCAAGTGAGAGGAGCGTGTGGTGCGGTACCTACCTCAGCTGTTTACCCCTGTTTAAAAGTGCTTAGCAACAACGTTATGTCAGACTGAACCCAGCGCTGAATAAATGACTGTGTATATTTGACAAAAAAATGCAGCAGAGTGCATTATACCGCTATCAAGCCTCCTCCTAAAGTAAACTTTGACAGTAAAAAGCATTCAGTATTTAAACTGGAGTTGATAAGTGCCTCATCTTCTGCAGAGTTTATATCCTCTACTGTACATACAGCACTTGATGAATGGTGAAGTGAAATAAATAGAGTTGGAGGAGAAAACCAGCAAAATAAACAGAATGATTTGTGTTTTCTAACATAAAGTAAGATGTAAACTGAGCTCATGACACTTTTTAAATGTCCGATTTTGTTTGATCATTGATCAACAGAGGATGATCTAGCCTTGGGACCCGGGTTTGTTATCCTCTGTCCTTGGCCACTCCCCACAATGGGACAAACCAACATGGCTCCACTCACAGCTGCTGACAGCCGGCAATAATATCAGATCCCTTGTTCAAACAGCAGCTGCTTCATTTGAAGTCATATCTGTCTCCTCGCTCCTCGCTGTCATCACAGGTGTCGTTAAACCTCAACCCCTTGTGAACTTCTGCGACACGGGGAGATGAGCCCCCGCCCCGGCGCAGGAGGCGTTGTCATGGCGACGCCACCGGTGTTGACAGCGATGGCGATGGTATAGTGGCGGTAGATGGGGGTTGAGTGGAGTCATTTTTTGGTACTTGTGCTAATACCTGTGTGGACTTGTCTGCTTCTAGCTGTGTGCGCACGGATGTGTGATCCAGGACGCCGGCTGTAACAAGCCCAAAATTCCAGGCAAGTGCTATCTGTCACACACAAACACACACACACACACACAGAGGGAGGGGTGCGCCTTTCTCATGCAAGTAATGCAAATTAGACGCTGTAAACAACAAGAGAAACAATTCACTAGATTTGATTTAATTTTCTACGAGCAGAAAATGTGCAACTCTGACTTGTGTGTGGGAGCCGGGCTGAGAACCCCTCAGTGATCGTTACTTGGATGGATGATTTAATTTTCATTTTTGAAACCTTGTGCTTAAATCAAATTGAGCCAAGGCTTCCCTGTAACCAGCGCAGCGTGAATAATCCCTCTCCTTGCCTCTCTGTGCTGCGCTTATGAATGAACGCTGTGATCTTTCATACACTTCCTGAGCTCTGCCTCCTTTCCAACACACACACACACACACACACAACACTGCGACCGTCTGAGACAAATCACTAGTTGTGCAATTGCAGAAGATTACCCTCCTCAAGCCAGTCGTGTCGACGGTGAAGTGATCAGCTCGGTGCTGCGTGTGTGTGCACGTTAACTCTGGCACACACGCACAGATGTTCTGGAACCAGAGTGACAACAAGACTATTTTTAGCGAAGGCTGCCCACACATGGGCGAGTATGCAGCAGGGGGATTTGTGTGTGTGCATGTAACGTGGAGGAGAGGAGAAGTGAGTGAGTGAGGAGCTGACAAATATCCAGCAGTGTCCAGGTGGCGAGACTGACAGCATGGAAAGCAAAGGGGAAAGGGGGGGAAAGCTGTGGAAAATTAAACTGGGCCTTAAATGTAAGGGGTGACCACAGCCACTTACACAGAACCTCACACACACACAAATAGACACAACTGGATAACGGCCCTGGCACCTGCACATCCAGAGAGAAGACTCTTATGTAATCTAGTCTGAGATATTCCAACGTTGCTTCCAGAGTCATGAATCGGTGGCATAGGCTGTGAGCGAGTGTGTGTTTCTGTGCTTGGCAGTGGCAAACACACACACACACACACAGGCAGCTGGGTGACAGCAGCAGCGCGAGTCCACCGGAGGTTGACAAAGCATAAATTAGTCTCAGTGAGTGACAGTTTCGCTGGATGCAGGCACACACAGCTTACCTGCCACCTCCACTATGTCCCCCGGGACGATGTCTCTGGCTTTGATCCTCTGGACGGCCTTGCGATTCATGCGGTACACCTTCCCCATCTCCGGCTCGTACTCTTTCAGGGCCTCGATGGCATTCTCAGCGTTGCGCTCCTGTGTCAAAGTCACATCAATTTGTTAGTAAATCAGGGTTTTCTGTTTTACAGCATCATGAAAACAAAGTCTAGTGGGCAAAAGAAGGAAGTCAAATTTACCATTCATAAATATACAATACAATACAAATGAATCAGGATGTTCTCTTGCATGATTTGTTTATGCTTTGACATGATGCACAGGCTTGGACATGCAGCTGTAAATAAAAGGTGTCAGATTGAATTTAGTACATGGATGATCCTGCAGCAGCCGGTAGACTGGGTAATTTATTTATCTTTCTTGCACCATCTACTTGGCCATTGTTAGCCCTTGTAACCATGAGAACACCAGCTGAAAAGAAACATTACACATACAGTATGCAGAGAAACGGAGATGAAGAGGGTATCTCACCTGCCAGACCCCAATAACAGCGTTGGCAATGAGGATAAGAAGAATAACAATGGGCTCCACAAAGGCCGTGGTTGTCTCCTCTCCCTCCTCAAACAGAGCCAACACCTATATGAACATAAGAGAAGACACAACCTGAGTTGACAGATGTATCACTCTGCTGCAACTCCTTAGCTCAAGGACAGCTTTCTGTGAAATACATTTTGGGAGGAAAAAATGTCGGACTGGTGGTGCAGGAAAATCTGGAGACAGAAAATCTGACTGAAATAGTATTTTGGACAGAGGCTGCTCAGTTCCAGTAAGTGTGTGCTGCTACAGCCGAGGTTCCCAAGTTTTGTTTTTCTTTTGTGTGTGTGTGTGTGTGTGTGTGTGATGTATCCCCACAGCTGTGTCAGATAGATTTAAGGAACCCTTCACTGACTCATGTTTCATGTTCATTTTAATACATTTTTTTTACTCTGGTGTTGTTAAAAACTAATTGGTTGCATTTGCATTCATATCACACCTTGTCCTGACAGCAGCTGGATACAACTTTTATCTATTCAAACTGTTCTGCTCATTTATCCGTTACCGTTTGCTTTTAGTTTAGTATTTCAACTTATTCATCCTTTACTTCTGCTCATCCTTTCATTTGCTAAAAACCTTTTCATGGACAAATTCCATTAATTGTAAAACATAGTGTTCAGGTGTTTAAGCTGATATTTCCATTGCAAAATGATGATACTGTGATAATGATGATATGAGCTACTACATACAGTACAGTAACCCCTGGCAACTACAGAAATAACTCTGATTGGTGATCAAGTGTGGCTCAAATCACATACTGATCTAGTCACAACTATACTGAAAACACAAAGGCTGCAAAATGACCACAGAGTCCAGGCCTGTCCTGTTGGAGGCTGTGAGCATCTCAGACTGGAAATCACAGAAACAGCATGACACTGCAGAGCAAAGTGAACATTTCCATCGTCAAGCAGGAAAAGCTGCTGCTTTTCTCCTGCAACAGTGGCTGAGGGCATTCAAAGTAAATGTGATAAAATAACTGGTCTAATTTGTATTTGTCGATCTAATCAGTCAACTGTGTAATACATTTTAGTTCACTTTAGTTTAATTTTGAAAGTTCATTAATACTCATAAAATGGTCAAAGATTTTTAAATAAATGAAAACAAATGAAGGGTGTATTTAATAAATCATTCTGAATAAAATGTCACATCTCTCACAAACACACGCACACACACACACACATACATAAGTAATGACAAAAGCAATAAAAGTTTAATTTCAAAAATTAAATCTTGCAGGAAATTAGATCTGTGGGGAAATAAAATCATCGGGATTCCACTGAATGAACTGAGCAAATCGAAAACAGTGTTTTTCTTTTGAAGCAGTTAAAGACGTTTTGCAGGACCATGTTCTGGAGCCCAGACTGGTACCAGTACATCAAAGCTCTTGGATGGTGGGGGGGGAAAAAATCACACACAAATGAAGATTTACATACAGTAAGGATTTTGTGAGTTCTTATTTTTCCTGTGGTGCTCGGTCTTTCAGTGTGATGGCGTACCGGAGCCTGAGCCATGCGTGGTTTGAATGATGCAACAGGCACCAGCTAAAATAGTGAGAATAATATGAGTTTTAATGAATCAAATGCTCTTTCGCCCGCAGGACAGAGACAAGCATATCGGCCGCCTTCCACATGTTGAATAACTTTCCCACTGGTTTTCCCTGCAGATTTAAAATAACTTCTCAAAAAAGGAGAGATGTGAGACAAGATGCAACTAATGATGCAACAACATACGGGTGTGACAACATCAATGTCTGAATGGTGAAATATTAAAAGTGTGTGCACTCTTATAATACTGTCTGACCTTGTACAGTGTCTGTTTTTCTGTTTTAGCACCACTTGTTTGTTTGTAATGTGAAGGCTTCAGTCTTTTCAGGTGATCTCCTCCACTGTGAGGTTGGTTACTTCTGTGTTTTCAGCTCCTAATTCTGTAGAGGTGATGTTAAGAACTCACTGATATTATATATTACAAGCAGAGTGGCTGAAGTGACCAAACAGCCTGCAGGACTGTGAGCCAGAATGGATTTAAAGTAAGAGAAACTAGGCTATTTTATATTGGGTATTATGTGTACACATTCATTTTTTTATTTTTTTATTAATAAAATGCATAATACCAAAGGACTGGAGGATATTTTACAAGGATATGTTACATACTTATTTATTTATTCAGATTATAGCTGCTTTAAGGCCATGCCTAAAAATGTCTACAGACTCCCAAGGAACGTAGGTTGCGCGGTTCACAAGTTGAACCAACTAAAAGATCAACAATCAAGTTGCTCAGTATCTATAATATACTATTGAATCACTTTTATGTTACTATTCTTTTTCTACTTCTCTGTAGCCAGATGTAATATGGAAACTGAATACTAATGCACTCTGCCGAGCAGTCGGAGATGGTTGTTAGTCTATGGTAGCAATTATAATGAGCAACAAAATACATCTTCACAATATTGTCAACAGGAAAAAAAAGCTTGCAAAACTGCAACACAGAAATGACTTTATGTTTCCATTATTTTCTGAATGGCAGAGACAGAGAGCTTGAAATGACTGCTCAGAAGAAGGAGCAAAGAGAAAAGAAGAGATGAAGTGGATCTATGTTTCAATGATCTGATGGGGCTTATCGAATGATAAAAGAGTATATTCTCCACAGAGTATTGAGCAGCAGCGTGTAAGTTACGGCAGCCTGAGCCCGGTCGATAGCTCATCATTCCCCATCATTTGGGACGGTAAATCTCCCTTCTGCCTGAGCTGAGATTGGAGGGCAACGGTGTCAGGCCTCTCAGAGAGGTCCGACACTTCACACAATCAGCTCAC
Source organism: Trachurus trachurus (assembly GCF_905171665.1). Taxonomy (NCBI): domain Eukaryota; kingdom Metazoa; phylum Chordata; class Actinopteri; order Carangiformes; family Carangidae; genus Trachurus; species Trachurus trachurus. Next base: position 9,946,638 of record NC_139903.1, on the reverse strand, counting down.
ATTCAGAGAGCAGGCTGAATACCTCACTCCTACTTTCAGATGAATGGGATTTCTTTTGGCTCTTAGAGATTAATGAGAAAATTTAGTTGCTTACTTTCTGTAATCTGCAACAGCTCCTGCACTGTGTGTGGAAATCAAAACTTTATCAAAATAAAACCCCCACTCCCTTTATAGCTTTAAAAAAATGCACCCCACATGCATAACTCAACGCCAAGACACATGCCAACAGATGGCCCATTATACCCGAGCGTATCCAGGGTTTTGGAACATTGCACAGAGATAAGAGGGGTAGAAAAAAATGGAAAAACACATTTTATTCATATCAAATTGATCATAAGGTCATCTATTAAAAAAACATGCCGTAAACAAAGGAGGTTTGAGATACGATTCAACTGTCACTTGACTTTTGACGTCCGTTCCTGCACTTTCTTGGAACTCCTCAGAATTAACTCCACTTCACGTTGTGGAAAAACAAATAAAAGATCAGCCGTCTTTCTTCCCTGAAACTCAAAGGGAGGAAGTGCACTGATTGTTTCAGGTGGCCACGGTGGTTTTCTGTGTGGCTCTGCACTGCACGGCTAAACCTGCCACAGAGCTGCACATCAGCTTTTTGCTTCGGTAAAATGAAAACGGATACATTTTTAAGCAACAAAGATAGATGGTTTGATAAATTGAGGGGCAATTAAAAGTCTAGCCAGCTTTTTGCTGCACAGTTGGTGACATACGATAAAGTGGCTTAAACCCTGACCTACTTTGTCTAGTAAAACTATTGTTGTTTTGACAAAAGGAAGCAGGAGAGTCTCACCGTCTCAATCTGATATTCAGAATAATAAACAACAAATGATTCCCAGGTTAAGGTTTAAATTTCATTTCCTGGAGATCAGATTTGTGTGGTTATTTTTTTTAAAAAGCACTGCACTGGAGTGAATAATATTTTTGATTTAAAGTCAGATCAGGTCACATGGAACTTTACTTTAGTCACTCAGCTGAAACCTCTCCATGCAGCGATGACACTGTGAACCATTAGGGCCTGTGCGGCAGTGGAACAGGGGGCCGTGCTCCACTATAAACAAGCCTTTTAAAGTAAGGAAAGCTTCATTTACATAAGGAAAAGTGAACCCACGCTGCAAAAGTCCTGCAGTCCCAGCCCACGCCGGCACTCAGAGCCTCTCTCCAACACGGGGAAACGGCTCGAGAAGATATATCGTGTCATATACATTTTTAGAGCAATTTTCCTACTTTCAGAAATAGAAGCAGCAATTCCATCCCGAGACACCGGGGACGTGCTGTAATAGATGGAAAAGTTATTATGCAGTCAGGATTCCCCAACTCCACCCCTCGTCGACCTTCACCGCCCTCGGAGGGCAACCGGGGTCACAGTTGGAGGCGCTGCAGCGAAGGGAGGGAGGTTTTTGATTGATAGTTTTGTTTCCAGTTCTGATGAAGTGCTGTTCCCTTCACTGAAACCATATCAACACTGACTGGAAAAGCCAGTAATGCACAAGTTTCCACATGAAAAGGGACCACAAAGTAGGTTGAACAGCCTTTAACAGGGGAATAAAGCTGCCTAAAGCTAATGGAGCAGTTTATTAGGTGGCAATTTCCTGGCCAATGTCCAATTTGGGTCTCAGCTCCCATAAGGGTCCATTTGGGAATCAAGATCACGAACAAATACAATGGGAGCCGCTGGCATTTTAATTAGCTGGGTCGTACTTACAAAAGAGACGCAGGCAGCTAGCAGCAGGATCCTGACTAGGAGGTCTTCAAACTGCTCCACCACCAGCTCCCACAGGGACTTGCCTGAAATATACATAGACAAATGACCATCATACACCTGAATGCACCACAAAGGAGTGAGTCCTCCACTGTAAAGGACTAAAAGTGTGACTTTATACTTGAGGGTGGAAAAGGAAGGATCTACAGTATATAATGTATCAACACTAGCTATCTCGTGTTCTCTGGCAGCTGTGAGGCAAGACAATCCTTGTATTTACAGAAGAGAGGTGGTGTGTGTCTATGGGTGCAAAGCTGCAGCAGAGTATATACTCCCAAAGTTTACCCCTCAGTCTACACAGAAGAAAAGATCCTGGCTCAAGACACTTAATCAGGTAGTAAAGGGAGGAGGATTGCAGCTCGCTGGAAAAATCAATATTTACCTTCTTCAGCTGGGAGCTCTGTGGATGTCACACCACGCCAGTTGTAAAAGAATCGAATCGGTGGAGCCGGAGAAGATGGAGAGAGAGAGAGAGAGAGAAAACACAGTTAATACATTTAGTTAAACACATCTGATTAACTCAGCCTGACTTTTCAGATGCAGGTATACGTGTGCAAAGTGCTCTGCAGAGTCGTGCCGCTTGGTTATGATGATTAAATGCTGCGGCACTGTTGTTTTTTCAGGCTGCAGTCTAACTGTGATGACGACTAACATCTAAAACGCCAAGATAAGAAACAAATAATCCTTCATGGACTCTTAACACAGGATGTTTTAAATTCCACCTTCAGTGCAGCTTCGGGCCAGAATCAACTCGGCTGTATAATGAGTCAACACAGACATTGTCATAACAAACAGCTTCTTAACCTTCTTAACAAGGCTGTTTGATCCAGTATGAGTGGTGCTCTTGCAAGACAGAAGTGAGATCGTCGAGGGTCTGTCTGCCCACAAATCATTTCAGATCAGTAGGAAAGGGCTCAATGCGTCTTTGGTGAAGTTCTTGTGAAATTAACACACAGTTCGTCAAAACTACCCTCAGTTCCTTTTAGTCCATTCATATTTCTTTTTATACACAAGTGCAGGGCTGCACGTTTCTAAAGTTAACATTTGATTCAATAAATGTCAAAACTGTTTAAAAAAAATAATAAAATCCCTGGTGATGGAATATATAAATACGCTAGTAATTTCTCTCGTTTTAGCTCTAAAATCATCACCATCCAGAGTTATTCATTTTTCAGGTACTTGAACTTTGAGTGTTTCCATTTCCATTTTCACAATTTTATAACTTTAATCAACTGCAATTATTTGAGAACTGAAATCAATGTTATCTACTTTTCAGGTCCAGAGTAATATTACAAAATATATTTAACAATTAAATGATGAAGATAAAACTTTATTAACCTTTTGTGGAAATTCCCATCAGTAAATTAATTAAATAATCCCTATCTTTAGCAGCACTATTACATTGATGTACACATTAACCCATGTAATAGTACAATAGTGGAACACAGAATATATAATTTAAAATTGGCCATTCTGCATGATGAGCTTTTTACTTTTGGTAGTTTAGTACATTTTTGATGCTTTAAGGTAATTTCTTTTAAACATAAATGTTGAACATACATTGGCTCCAACTTCTCAATGGTGAGAATTGAAAACATTTGGGTTTGAACTGTTAGTCACACATAACAAGCTGTTTGTCATTACTATTCAATCAATGCCGTGTCATCTTCAATTAACTGAAAGAAATAATTGAGAAGATGGAAACAAAAATAGTTGGTGGTCGGTGCTGTGTCTGAAATGACTTTCAGAAAAAAAAGGTCTAGGCAGCATTTAATCACAACTGTGGTGGTCATTGACATTCATAATGCAGCCCCAGTCTGTTAACTGCTAGAGTTTATTTTCAGTCGTAGCGGTCACTGCCGAAGCTTCCTGCACCAATTCCCCCCACTCCCCCTCTTTCTTTCTTTTTTCTTTTTTGCATCAGTCTGTGTGAAAGTTCCCACGAAAACAAACCCAAGAATAAAAATGCATTGCTCTTTTTGTTCACATTGTCTTTTTATTTTTTCAACAGCCATTTACAAAGAATAGCTGCAGTTATTTTCTCCTTTTTTTTGCATTTTGAGACAAGCCACTCTGATTTGATTACCAGAACACAACACCCACCACACACATGAGTCACTGGTGAGAGTAGAAAACACATCAGTCATATTCTAAAAACATTTGAAATGACAAGTACTGTTGATCAGTGTCACCATAATGAGACACAGGCGTGCTTAGTCACCGCGTTTGTCAGGTCCTCATCAAGTCCAACGCAAAGCTACGACCGAACAGGTCCAATGTAACAAACAACATCCGTCACATCTGAAGAACGTGATGATAACGTCTGATTGGCTTATTTTCAGCTCAATTTTCTGCTTCGCAAATGTCTTTTTGTTTTGTTAGGATTTCTCTCAGGAAAAGTGGGTTTTCATACATCCTGACAACACAGAATAAACAACATTATTATTCATTGTTCTTTGTTGCATAAGACCATATTCAGTAAGAAAAAATAAAAGCTGTGAGGGAACTTGAATTACAGCATGTATTATAAAATGATCGAGGGAAAGCAGCTATATTTAGGATGCAGTGGGCTGTAACCCTAAATGACAGCAGTGTTCTCAGCGAGCAGTGGAAACCTTGTGTTTCCCTGCATGTTTTGACCAGGCCGTGCTACACGAGTATCAAACGTGACCCTGTGGAGAAAGGGGCTGGAAAGAGGAAGGCCCATGACGTGAGCCCAGAGACTCCTTCCAAAAACAAAACGCTTGCAGGCACTCACATTACACACGCCACTGGCAGAAAGAGAAATTATTTCACATCATGACTGTTGGAGTCAAATGTGTTTCGGAAAGAAATATGGAATTTTTTTTTAGCCCAATGAGATGAAAAGGTTTGATAATTTCTGGTGGAATAATTTACTTTATTTTTGAAAGAGGGGGGTTAAAGTGATCGCTGCTGTGCAAACAGGTTTTTCAGAACTCAAACTTTCTTTATTTTACTAAAGCCAAGAACTTAGATCCAACACCGTCTTTTAGTCTATTTTAGCATCCTGCGAGGACTGTCCCTTGTGCGGAGGTCATCTCACAGCTCAATGAATGACCACCCTCGGCCTGTGTAACGTAGCTGATGAGTCATCGTGAATTAACTTGCTTGCTGTCTGGAGGGTTTTCAGAGTTCAGGTTGGACACAGTCACAGGGGACTTTTGGCTGCACTCTGCCAGCAGCAGCAGAAATGTGGAGAAGTGGGTTCTGCTGTTTTCCATGCTCCACCAGTCTGACATAAGCCTGTTTCCCCATTACTGTGCCTCCCTGGTTGTATAATGTTTTTTATGGCAGACAGGCTGGCTGCAGCTCGGGGGCAGGAGACAAAGACAGACTGACTGAAGGGACAAGGGAGACGAGAGGGGAAAGAGAGAGACAGAGAGCAAGAGAGCGAAGGAGGGAGGGTTAGGGCTGGAGGTGTTGAGCGGGGTTCCCCCGCTTCCCTCTGCCAAGGATTCCCTCACAGTCATCTGGGCTGTGTCAACCCGAGGCTTGCCCAGGCACATTCCTGAATACTGACTTCACCTCTCTCTCTCTCTCCCTCTCTCTCTCTCTCTCTCTCCCTCTCTCTCTGTCCCCACAGCACCTCCCCACCTCTCCCCTCCACCCTCCTGGCCCAGACAATGAATAAAAGAGCTTGTTTACACACAGCAGAAAATCCAGCAACGCAGAGTAGAGGGGAGACACTTCCTGGAGACAGTTGCCAACAACAGCAAGGAGCTGGTTTCTGTGTCCAGAGAGTCAGGAAGCAAAGCAGGAAACCGGTCATGCATCTACGTATACCTATCAGCACCACGAACCGTGTTCAGATAGACGAGCTTTCACTGCAAAAAGCTGCTCTTCTCTGTCTCGTCTGACTGAGTCCATTAACAAATTACAGCCTGGATTATTAGGACCCCCAGTAAACCTCACATCTGAGTGTGGTTAAGCTGTAACAAGCTAGAGTTCAGGCTGTCTTGTGTAAACTACAAACACGAGAAAAGGTTTAGCAGTTACCATGACAACACGGATCACGAAGGATACTCGAAAACAAGCAGAGTAATGTGCCGGGGTCTGTCAAAATTTACCAAGAATAAATGTTATGTAATCAGCAGGGCCTCGATGCAGCACGCTCCGAATTAAAACGTCCGCACATGCTGATGTGAACGAGGGGGTTGTTCTGGCCACCGCCGGCTGGTAGTCGGCCTACATACACAGTTGCCATGAGCGATAACATGCAGACAAGCAGACACACCTCCAAAGAAACAGCCAGCTGAAGTGTTACATGCAGTAGCCTACAGCTGCATGGAGGTATAGAGTTGTGCTGCTTCAGTAAGTGGCTGCAGCTCCGGGATCCCACTGACCACCAGAGAGTAAAACAGGCCTATAAATACCATGATGGTAACTCCTAATGACACAGTCTACTATGGCTGCATATATCCGCTCACTCTCCTAATGTATTCTCCCACCGGAAAAGGTCTGAATGCATTAACCATATCAAATGTGAATTAGAAATGTACCCTATTCTCCTCCCTAACCTTATTATCTCTCTCACACACAGAGGCCATCACAGGTAAACGCAGAGGAGACGTCTGCGCCCTGACAGAGTCAATGTTTCCTTCATTTACATAAATGTCAATGGAGGGTTTCCCTTTCCTAAGGAAGTCATACACAGTCGTGTCAAGTGGGTGAGTGTCATCAGCAGCTATCTTTAGGCGCCCCGCCGCCCTCGGAGAAGCCTCTCTGAGGATCAGTGCTGGAGCAGAGGAGGAAGTGGTACCAAGTCACTAATCGCTCCTCTGCAGCATAATGAAACAGGGACATGGAGCAGAGACATGCAGCTACTCTTCACTCACTATCAGCCCTGAGTAAAAGCCGCTGTTTTCAAATACTTCACTCAAACAGAGCACGCCCATCATGCAGTACAATGGTACTTTGAGCTAGAATGTGAACATGGTCACAGTGACAGTGCTAATATGAAAATGTTTGTTTAGCAGGTATCATGTGAATGATAGCAGCCATCTTTGTTTGGCATGCCACTGCCATGCTAGACTTTCCCTACAAGCACAACGGGGAAAAAACACAGCTGATGAATTGGGCTGACACCAGGTATGTCGCCATAAACCAAACTATTGGGCAAACTGAAATGTGTACCGTAAATAAAAAAAGAGTTCATCTTAAAGGGGAGAGAATGAATGTGTTTACACAGTTTCATGGCAATCTGTCCTTTAGATGCAGGGATATTTCACTAATAGAAGGGTTTACCCTGTGAAGATGCTACAGAAAACGTCACTGGATCATCACATTCAATGTGATCCATCTTCTGAGAGCCATGAATGTCAGCGTTGAAGGTGGTGCCAATCCATGCACTACTAGATGCTGAGATATTTAAAAGAGAAATTATCTGGTGGCACTAGGAGATGAACCAGTGTCATCTTCTGGAGACCATGAACGTCATGGAGATATGCATATACAGCTGTTTATTTCTGTCAAATTCAAATTAATATTTAGCAGCTATTCAAAACTGACAAGTACACTCCCAAGCTGATATGACATTGACTTTTGTGCGCACAAATGCCGCAGACACAAAGAGGAAATACCACCAACTGTCAAAGTTACACTTAGATTATCTCTTCTGAGGCTCATCTCTGAAAGATTAAATGTCAGAAAAGGAAAATAAGTATCAAAGTTTAGATTTGATCTCTTCTTGCCAATTGATGAAAATTACGAGATTCAACTTCATGGCCGCTGCGGCTGCCCATTGGCTGGACGGTTTCTGAAAAAAGAGACTACTACTTTATCTGAAATCAGATTTTGGGCAATCTGATCGGGAAATTTCATTTGCCACAAACATTCAGATGCTTCAGATGCCAAGAGCCATTATGGGGTGCTGGAGATTATTTAAGATAAGACATCTATGTTTATGCAATGGCTACTGCTTGTTGTATAGATTCAGGTTTAAGCAAGTGCACAAAAATGATCGTCTTGTTTCAACACAATACTAAAGTATGATGAGTACTGGCAAGTTGAAGAGGAAAAGGAAAAGGGCCTGTCAGCTGAGCAGGACATGCATGAGGTGATTAGCACAGAGCTGATATCTCTTCAGGGCTCAGAGCTTCCTCTTTAGGGTCACAGCTGTGGAAAGAAGCATTTTTTGAACGTGTGAACAGGCCAATGAGAAGAATGTCACCTGGCCATCCAGTCGCCAAATGAAGAAACTAAATGCTGCAAAAGATATTCGCCATATCCCCAAATGGGCTGATATATCTGTGTTAACACTGTGCTATTTATAGGCTTTATTCTAGGTTTAGAAACCAGAGCGATACTTCTATCCAATCAAATGCCCTGCTATTGAACAACTTCACTGATCAAGCCCTGAAGCAATGGAGGCCAAAGGAACGTGTGACAATTTCAGATGTTGGGAAATTAAATATAGAAAACCCTACCAATGCTGAATGTATGTCATTGAACAGAATGACCCAAATTATACTTTAGTATAAATCTGACATCTATCATTCAATAAATCCTGTGAAAAGACCAAAAGCAGCAATGGATTGATGCTATGAGTAAATAACCAAAGCCTGAGTCTGAACCGTGACCAACCAGGGTCCATCACATGTGCAAAAACTGAACTAAACAACACATCAGGGTTGCATGATAATAAAGAACAAACCTAGGTACTAGGTACCTAGCTCCATACACACTGAATTGCTGCTGTAAAAAACTAATTTGTGCAAAAACAAAAAAGCTCAACTGGAAATTCTCCCCATCGGTCCTTCTTTGAGTAAAATATTGAAAAAACAGTGTTTTGGTGTCATTGAAAAAAAAAAACTACTTCGGTTGGAACAAATGGGTTTACAGCTGAGCGCCACAGGCAGCGTGGGGAAGATGTCAAATTGTAAGACACAAGCTAAAACAGTTTTTACTTTAATCTTTTAATGAGATTTTTTCACAGTATCAAAAATATAAAATCTCTTCCACTATACACTGTAAATCCTTGTAACCCTGACACCTTTTGCCATCTTATCTTGCAAAGTCAGAAATGGTATCTGTTGAAAATTAATTTTAAAAAAGTGCCAGCAAGGCATCTGAAAAAGATTAAAATGAACAAATCAGGAATTGATCAAAAGTTTGTGTCTGGTTGGAGTTTGCCACAAAGACTGACATTTAAAATGTAGAAGAGTTTGGACATAAAACTACTTATTATGTTGGAAAGGAAAAAAAGTATTAATAACATTCAAGTATATTCCTAATAATGAATTAACCAACAGGAAGGAAAAAAGAACATTTTCTTCCCGACAGCTTGTTTTCTTTTAGCTAAACCTGTCCAAGTGAGGTGAAACAGGTTTATCCATCTGATCCAGGCACATGACTTTTCTAGTATTTACCTATTTTTTCCAGACACACAACATACAAGTAATTTGGCTGCACAGACAGCTCATCTCCGTGTGAGTGCCTTCAGGTTCAAGGTTCAAGGTTCAAGGTTAAGAGTCTTTATTATCCCCAAGGGGCAATTCGTTTCACAGCGAGTAGCAACATACAACAAACACATCCAAAAAAAAACATTCAACATAGATCTGTTCACTTCATGGTATACACTGAAAGCAGACACATACTGTACACAACATATGCTCCCACTTCTTGGAACACAAACACATCTCCACAGTGGACCGGACGGTGTTGTAGCACAGCGTCAGAGCAGCAGAAGGCAGCAGCAGCAGCAGCAGCAGCAGCAGTGCGTTCGGCATCGGTGACTCAATATCATCTTACTATGAGGGCATGATGATGACTGACAGATGAAGAGGTGGGAGAGAAGAAGGCAAGACAAGTGACAGGCCAGGACAGGATCACAGTTCCTCTGAAGACAGCTGGGCAGGCACGCACACAGCCTGAGGATGTGACTCAAACGACTTTTCTAAAAACTTAACTCTCCTTTCTCAACCCACGTTACTTCCAACACTGTTACCACACCGCACTTTAACGCTCAACTGGACAGTTTTCCAAGTGACAGTGAAGTGGAAGCCAGCAACCCCTGATTGAGGAGTACACCGCAATATGTCATCAAGAGTGTGTTGGTGTGGAGGAGGAGGAGGAGGAGGAGGAGGAGGAGCAGGAAGCAGTCGAACGTCTCTCGTATTTCAAACGCGGGAGCGAGTAAGTCTGGCTGCTTTTATGTTGCAGAACAGGAAGAGAAACAACACTGCACATGCGATCCCACTAGAGGAAGTTGTAATTATTCGTAGCAAAGCCCAGGGTGAGGAAAGTGCAACACCATTGCATAATTTACCAGTGATGGTATCATCTACTAGTCGCTAGCAGCAAAGCACTGCAGCAGTCACAGAGACCAAAACGCTCTCAGGGTTACTGAATGTCCATCTTTGAGAAATATAATAAAATCAAATGACAAGAATTGAGCTTGTGAGTGAATCAACAGAGAATTAATTTTATTACCATCAGCAGGTATTGGGTATTGGCTATGTTGTTGGCTCTAAGTCTCAAACGCTGGACACTGTAACATGATAGTACAATGATATGCGGTTCTATGTTGTTTAACCTGAATATGTTGCGTAATTGTGCTTCTCTCCTGCAGGGTGTGTCAAGTTTTTAGAACCATGACTATTTTTTTCAGCAGTGCAACACAATTTGAAGTCATATACACTTCTTCATCCAACCTTCAGTCCTTCAAAGTTTAATCTTTTGGTGCCTGCTACTGGAGATTAAAGTGCAAAATTTTCCAAAAATGTTAGAAGAGGAATCAATAAACTAACATCTCCTTTTCCCTGGACACACCTGAGTGTCAGCGCCTGTGAACCCCTCCTCAAAAAGAAGAAAAAAGTTGATTGCTCATGGGGACAATGCGCCCTTTTACTGACACTTTCTAAAAATGAGCACACCGTGCCTTTGAAATCGAGGTTGTGAGGCCACAGAATACAATCATCGAGCACCACAAGCTGTAACAGCACACACATTGTTTGTGCACCCACACACTGAGCATGTGTGTCTGTGTGTGTCTGAGAGAGGGAGAGAAAGACAGACAGACAGAGCGACAGAGAGAGGCCTGTAACTTCCTCTATTAGAAACACATCTCAACCTTGAAAGTGTCAAACCGTAGTGAACTGCGGTGTTTGACAGTAAATTAGCAAGATTCCTGTAATGTGTGTGTGTGTCTGTGAATGTGGTCGCAAATAAGAAGGAGCTGCCAGTGGACCATAAATGGCAGGTGTGAAGGAAAGGTTTGCCGCCACCTCTCTGCAGCGGAGAACGTCCAGATGTGGCAGCTATACGCTCATTTTTGTACATCTTAAAAAGGGATCAGAAAGCCTCATGTTTTGTCAGTGAGGTTTCTCTGTCACAGTACATGAAAGTGCCAACACAAAGCCAGACGCCTGGACACCACTTGCCTATTTCAACTTATAGTGTCGCCTTGAAAAAACACAAATTTGATGTGTTTATCATAACAGACAAGAATATATACACTCTACTTGAGGTTGCCAAATGTTAAAAATAATAATCCTATACCAAGACTTCAAAAATGTTTCCACCACATTAGTTATCTAGAGAGGAAATTAGGCGGGACAAACTCACAACATGTGTTAATTGTGGGGTTGAGGGGCCAGATAATGTACCAGCGGTGTTTAAACTCCCTCATCCACCACAGAGATCAAGCAACAAATCGAGTGTGAAAAACCTGTCCCATCCCACGGACGAGTGTTACATCTGAGTTAAACGTGTCGCGCTGTCCTCCCTGCATGTTGACACCTCCTCCTGCAGACACTTGATGGTGAAATGAGAAAAGATTGAGCCACTTATATCTCTTGTTAACCTTGTCGTGCAAAGTGACACACAAATGCTCACACACAGAGCTCCGACGCACTGTGGAGAGTTTGTTTGTGGACATGTTGCTTTAGGTTAATGATCCTTCTGATAATCAGATCCTGCTAACCATTATGCAGAGTGAAACAAAGTGCATGCATGTCAGCAGGAGCAAGTTAATCGTACCACCCGCAAACTGCTTTGAACAAACGCTCCCTGGAACAAAACACCAAAAGCTCACACAGAGTCCTTGCAGTCGACTACAAAGTCTGCGGTTTGTGTGCAGAGGGGAAGGAGCCGTTCAGCAGCTGTACATCACTCTGCAAATGACATGCACTAAAATAGCAAACAGACCAAAGCCAATTTAATGCCATTTTTCCCCTTTTTTGGCATGTGGAGGAGCAGCTGGAGCGGATAACCCCCGTGCAACCGGCCCCAAAAAAGGAAAAAGGGTATTCCCTCCCTCCATTTATCTGCAACACGCTCGTATAAGACAGGAAGTTCACAGCTAAAAGCGAAAGAGATGTTATCTGTGGCAAGACGTTGCTTTTTTCCATGAAGTCATCACGAGCCCCTGGGTAGAGTGGCTAGCTGCAACAAAAGGGCTTCTGTTTGACTGGCACAATGTGCGGCTCTACTCCACAGCTTGGCCACACATGCAAATGACAGGCCAGGAGGGAAAGGTGTGGTGATGTCAGGTCCGAGCTGAACAAGAATATACTCTCCAAACACCAGCTGAGTGTAAAAGATGGTGAGGAATGAGATGGTCATATGTAATGAAATGATCCACACTAACAGAAACTAGAATATCACCTCAAACACACCTGATTAGTAGTAATTCTACTTGCTCGGTTACAGCTTTGAGAGCAAAAGTGAGTGTCTTTTTGTGATCATTATCACCCCGTCTATTTTAAAAGATGTTGCAAAGCCACTTCCCTCCTGTGATCTTGTAATCTGAACTGGAAAGTATAAACCATGTGTAGAACAACTGCTGAAAGTGAAAACAGGTTGTTCAAGATTTTCTGTTTCATTATCTTCAGCTCCTCATCCTTTTCCAGCTCAGTAGACTGAGCCTGCCTGCCTGCCTGCCCTGCACTTCCTGGTCCCTGCATGACAGCAAGGGATGTCTTGTCTTCACACACTCGAGCGCGCACACACGCACACTCTCTCTCTATCTCTCTCTCTCTCTTTGGACACAGACACACACGCAGCAGCAACAGCACATTCTGTGTCAATACTTGGTCAGGGAGAACTACAGTTCTGTTGTTCGATAAGCTTTTCTTTGGAACCACACTTGACATACTTTCAAACCAGCCCTGACATGCGGTGACCTCGGGGGACTGGTTCAATGAAAAAAAACTCGCTGTGGCTGAATTTAAAACAATCGATCAAAGTTTCTTTGCACTGATATCCTCCCCGTCCAAATGTCTCCCGAACCTGTGCGACGTTGCGCTGAATGATTTCAACACGGGCATGTGCATCAGTAAAAATGTGCCACTTACATTTCCACTGACTGACTGTGCGCCAGAGGGATTTTTTTTTCTTTTTACGCGCACGAACAGCCTGAAACACAACAGCGGCAGGTTGGATTTCCTGGCCAATGAACCCATATAAACTGTAACACGCGCCAGGTATGAAGTGAAATGAAGAAAAAAATGTAAATATACAAAACTACTCACCGTTCGGTCCATATTTCTCAAAATGGACTTTGACTTGTTCCTGAGTCAGCCCAGTGTTTTCGTTCACACCGAAGTTGTCTAAAACTTCAGTCGCTGATTTAGTGTGCGCATTTTCCATCTTGTTTGGACGGGGCTTCAGATGATCAGACTGAAATGCATGTAGTATCGAAATGCATGTATTGTGGCGATCTGAGGGCGTGTGCGTGCGTGTGTGCGTGTGTGAGTGAGGGAGGGGGGTGAAACGGCAGTAATTTCCACCGATGGACGCTGAAGCGGCTGGGTGTCTCGGGCGGTTTGCTCTGTCACCTGTCCACCCCTGAAGAAAACCTCCGGATCCGCGGTAGAGACGCTGTTGTTTCTCTTTTGATCGACTGCCGCTGCTACTTCATCTCCATCTGAAGGTGTGCTGTGTCTGTGCCGGGGCGGACCGCCTCTTCGCTGTTGAGCACTCCCTCCCGCGCTCCCATTGGCTGCGCGTACCTGAGCGGAGGGTTCAGCTGCTTCATGCAAACACTTGTGACTTCATCTTCCTTAAAACAGAATCCGTATCGCTGGCGGTGCTCGTGTTTTTTTGACACAGAACAGGATAATAAAGGTTATAGTTTGTGTTCATTGCAGGGAAACTGTTGCTGCTGCGTGGCGCCAGTGCAGCCTTTGCAGTGCTGGTTGCATGAACTGCACCGTGTGGGCCAGGTGCACAGATGTCATGTTCACTCAGTCAGTTAGACCAGATTTTGATTTGCCGTGAAACTAGTAAGATGAAAGTCAAACAGGAATAATTACGGTTCATTATGAACTTCAAACTACAGCAGTGCCCCCAGGCAACTTTCCACAGTGACGTTATCCTCATGACTGACAAGAGAGAGGGAAACATGGCTTCTAATTTGTGGTTTGGTGAAGACCAGGCAAGGTAATAAAGTTTCCATTGAACACATTTAATCAAGCAAATAAGTGTTTTTCTTTTTTTATATATATATTATATTACTAATCAGGTATGTTTTTAGTTTGAAAAATATTTTGATAATGTCATATAGATTTAGTCAACACACACAGAGAGGGAACTTGATTCAGGCCATTGGTTATTTTCAAGCAATATGCTGGTAGTTACAAACAATATACAAGTAAAATACTGCTCAACCATACACATGCATGCACACTCACACACACACTTACACTGCATACTGTAAAGTAGTAAAGCATCACCTATGGGAATTATTTGTGCATTGCAGTATTTGTTGATGTGAATCAGGATGCAACAACTACAGTATCTGAAGGACCAAGAGTAGCTGTGGCATGATGATACTGGTCAGCTGTTGATGAGGTTGATGGCCCCGGGGCTGGTAGTTCTGGTGTTCAGGATCCTGTTACGCCTGCTAGAGAAGGTTTTCTGGACTGGGTGGGTGTAATAATCTGAAATGATCTTCCCTGCCAGTTTTCTGGTTCTTGAAGAGTCTGAGTCCTTGTGTGTGGGAAGGGGATGTTTTTTTCTACTGTATTTGTGTGGGGCATGAATTTTATTTGATGACTCGGGTGTAGAACTGGACCAACAGCTCCTGTGCAGTGTCAGGTGTCTTTATTTGCTGTAGAAAGTAAACCCACTGCTCCTTGAAACCTTATTTGAGGAGTTCTCAACGGTCTCTCAACGGAGGTCTTAGGGAAATTGAAGTTCACAGCAACTTGAGGGCTTTTGGAGGTTGTCACAGCTGAGATCTGTCTCCAAAAATCCACTGTTTTCTGCAGGTTGTCCCTCACTGCACCAGTGCATTTTTTGCACAACATCGTGTAGACTCATCACCTTCACCATTTTGGATGAGTCTGATGATCGTAATGCTGTCTGCAAACTTTCACTGAGGGTCAGAGCATCCCTGAGGAACAGTATAGCAGAAGTGACTTCAGCCTCACTTGTTGTTTCCCACCTGTCAGAGAGCTGCTGATCCTCTTCAGTGAGCTGCAAGAGTTTAGAGGATTGCGGAGCTGAAGTCCACAAACATAATCCTGGGGTATGAATCTGGGTCCTCAAAGTGCTGCATGATGTACTGCAGTCCTATGACTGGTGGGTAAATTGCAGGGGGTCCAGCAGGTGTTCTGTGATGTTCTTCAGACAGGCAAACACCACTCATTCAAAGGACTTCATGACCGCAGGCGTAAGAGTAACAGGCCTGTCATTCAGTGCTGTGATGGAGGGATGATGGAGGAGCATTTGAAGCAAGAGGCGACTTCACACAGCTCCAGAGATCTGATGAAGATCTGTTGGAAGATTGGAGCTGCAGTGTCTGCAATTAGAAAGGCTTTGTGTCGCCAGTGAATTACTGAAGCTGTTTGGTGTTTACCCAGAGACCATTTGTTAGATTTGACATTATCAAAGTCAACACCCATGAAAGTTACTCCTGACATCACACAAGTTATTGCACAGTTGAGAGCAGATGGGACAATCCAAGTTTAGTGTGTTTTTTTTATTTCAAGTAATTGGTGAGCTTATCTACTGAGAGAGAAAAGGGGAAAGAAAGCGGCATCATGCAGTAATTGCTGGATCCGTGCATGTACAAGCAGCAGCTAATTGGAAAGAGGGCTCAGACATTTGTGGAGAGCAGGCTTGTAGCCAGTGTTAGTTTTAATGATCAGAGTAAGATGAAGGGTGAGTCTGTGCTTTGTTTGGTAGTTAAGAGTGTCCTTGAGTCTGGCTCAGACAGGCCAGAGAAATCAAAAGGTGTAAATAACATGCTAGTAGTTTTTAGTTTTTATGGTAGTTTGTTTCCTTTATTTACAGGATAGGCTACAGCACTTTTGCAAGCAGGAAGTCACATTTTAAACAACATGAACACACAAATTAAAAAATTGGATCGTACAATATCAACATCAGCACACATGTTACACAAACACGGCAAAATATGATGATGTTGGTGTTGTTTTTCCACGGGGGAGATGACCTGAGAGTTGAATGTTGCACAACAGCAGCTAAACAGCTGGTCACACACTATGACAGCTGTGTTCCTCGTCCTTGAAGTCTTATCAGACTGTCCTCCCAAGGACGTCTTCCGCAAGTCCAGTCCTCACTGTCCTGGTTCTGAGAAACAGCGTCCTCAGGACCGTGGTGCTTGGGATGTTTGCCAAGTCCAGGTAGAGGACAATGTTTAGTCGAAACCAAAATAAAACGTTATTATTGATAGCGCATAAATGCACCATAAAAAATACACACCAAGACTCAGAAAGTAATAGTTAACTATTGCAGTTACATCACGTAGTAACAGCACACGTAACATTTACTTTTACTTGAGACACCATGACTGTGGGTGAGGTGAAATTAATCACTTTTATGAATCTATAATTTATGACAGATTATTTTAAGTCACTCTCCTTGTTTACTGTGATCTAACACATTCACTGTGGCCTATTCTAACACCTTACACCAGATAGAAATACACAGACAGTGTGCAGCAGCACATCAAACTGCTCTCTGCCTGTCACTTGAAGCAGCTCACATCCTGTGAAAAACTGATCTCTCATAGCATCAGAAACTCGTTGAAAACTACTCTCATTGTACACATTACTTTGCATAACATTTACGAAGACCCTGTGGGACTCGAACTTCCTGGAAAACTGTCACTTCCTGGAAAACAGAAAAGGTGACCTCATGCAACATGAACAGTAGGTGTTAACCTAAACCTCCAGCCAATAAAACCAGCAGAAATGTCTGATGCGCCCTGCCCCGTCTGTGTCTGCAATCAAATCAAACCCCCTGTATCTGTCACACTGACGTCCTATTGGTTGAAACATTTGAATGATATCTAACTTTGTTTTGTCCTGTTTGGCTTCTTCTTTTTTCTTCACCCCTGTGTTATCATGATAGATAAACATCTAGCTGACATCAATCTGTTATACATGCGATACATATAAAACCAGAGTTTACAGAGTTTAATGAAATCTGGCCATTCATTGTTGATGGAGGAAGAATCAGCCAACTACATGCAAGTAGGGAAACTGGTGCTCCAGATTTCCCTTCCATCACTCTATCCTGAGTGTAAGGTTACTGCAGCACGATCTCCCCACAGTATGCAGATGCTGAAATGGGTCTACTGTTGGAGATCACAGGAGCTGGACTGGGACCTCGTTGGGCACAAAGTATAAAAGGAACAAGGTGCTCCAATTCTGTCCTCACTCACAGCTGGCCTCCTCTCTCACTGTGAAAAACCATGTATTTATATCTGGGGCTTACATAACTTCCAGAGCTGCTGTCTGGAGGATGGTACTGTAGCTGGCTACATGAAGTTCTTGGATGCTAAGTGCCTACAAGTGCCCTCTCACTTGCTTTGGAGGTTGTGTCTTTGCCTCTGCGTCAATATTCAGATCCAAAGATTTCTATTTTTAAATCCAGACCTCACTACAGTTATCCTCAGATCCCCAGCAGACACTTGCTACAATCACAGGCTCCATTTCTTCTGCTCGCTGCCCACTCACATGCACAGTCAGTGAGATGATTGTTAGTCATCAGCGGTATCAACTAACAAGTTTTCTTTAAACTTGTGTTTGTGTTATGTGTGTGTGTGAGTGTTTCAGCGCTTGCATCCGCCCTCACTGTGACATAAATTTCGCGAGAACCCCTTCGATGCCAGAGCTCTTATGAAAAGGAAATCCCCACCCCGACCCCCCTCTCTGGCTCGCTCCCTCTTTCCCCTCAGTGGCACACACTGGGGGACTGTGCTGGTCTCAGCGCCAGTCACACAACATTTTCCACACTGCACTGTCAGCCTTCCAATAGCATTTGCCTTGCTCTCCTCTCACTTGCAGATTTCATTTGCATGAGGGAAATGAGCTGAGGCCTCCCAAGCATAAAAAAAGAGATATTTCCCTCCACCTTGCACGTGATGGCTCGTAAACCCACTGTGCATCTAAGACAAGACAGGTCATTCTCTGTGCACCTGATGTGAATTCAGGTTTTTTTTTAAACACTTCTTTGAGAAACACTCAAAGAAGCACATCTGATTTTTTTTTCTTCAGAGCCCGGTTCATCTGACATCTTTATGCTGCCTGTACAAAGGACCAGAGTGCCGGGGACACACAGCTGCTGCTGCCATTGACTTTGAATCAAGGAGATGTGATGTGAGTCAAAAAGCAGTCTGGAGCAGCTGCACTTGACAACAAGCCCAAGTGGCAAGTTAATCGTGCCCGGCCGCCTCGCCATTAATAAACCTCTCCCCCCCCCCCCTTTCCCTCGTTTCTCCCCTCGTCTCTTCCCCATTCAGGGGCTCTGCACATCTGTGAGAAAGTCATCATTTCACAGTCTGGTGCAGCAGGATGCCATGCCGCCTGTCAGCCCCAGGAAGAGAAGGGAAATGTTTTATATCAGGGGAGAACCGTCTGCTTTTATGCTGTCTTAATACCAGTGTAATATTATTAATACAACCCTGGAGAGACGTTTGAAACAGCAGTGCATGCCAATATCAAATATCCAGTAATAAAGAGGCATTACATTTTTAAGCATACAAGGTACTTTTCAATGGATATAGACTCTTTTTCCCCTCACATGGAGCTCAAAATAGCCTCCAACTTCTGTTGTGTGGCATAAAAAAAAAAACATGTTACAAGTTGCCTACTTAAATCATCTGGCACAGAAGGTGGGATATTTTTATGTGGTTTACACCTTTAATTGGCCTTAATGAGGTAAATTGTCTCATGGCTTGCAGTAGAATCATTTCAGAGAGAATTGTATAGGAAATACAGAGTTAAAGTGCTTTTGTGGGTCAGTTGGGGGATGGGGTGTAGTAGTGGGTGGGGGGGGGCACCATTATGGCTGCCAGACACCAAACATCTAGTCAGAATTGGCACATCCTGTTTGGACGCAGCTCAGTGGTCAGTGCACCACCTGGATATCATGTCAAAGAGATGCAGCCATGCGATGCAGACGAGCCGTAGATGTTGTCTTCCTTTATTCCACACATTTATCTTCCTTGACAAAACTTGGCGCCCATAAAGCCACTAGACTGCTAGGTCTATTATGCTAACGGTGGCTATGTTAGCCTAAGTGGTAAGCCTGCAGAGAAATGCAGAGAATTTTTTACTTGCAGTCTTCAGCTACTGACAGTGGCATCACTTGCAGAAATGAACCAGACTTCACTCAGCGTCACAAAAAGGCTTTAATACAACTTTGTCATATACTGTATGTAGCTAGTTGACGCCCAAGACTGTGTTTGGAGGGAATTGCAGTGCAGAACATTTGTCTCTAGTATGCGATTACCAGTGGTTTTTAATAGATCTGATATTTTGTCAACTATTCTTGATCTGTTGAATCAATGAGGCCTTTTCTATTGGTCTTTATTAATGTTGATACGTGTTTTTAACATAATTAAACTGCACAACCTTTGATGGCCCACTGTCTACACTTGTCACCATTCATTTTCCTCAAAGCCGACGCTTAAATCACATGCACACAAACACACACATACATACACATGCATGCACACATATACACACACTGTCATCATCGACGCGTCCAGGCAGGCTGACTATTTGCTACTCAATCATTTTTGTGCAGGGTGAGTCACAGTGCGATGACGGGGATCATCCTGTCAATCAACCTGTCTGTGATAGAATCAAACGCTGCATATGAAGCAATTATCCAAGTCACTGAAGATGTGTGTTTAATAGGCAGCCCATCCCAGGCCCGTGCTGAAACCACATACACGCACATGCACACACACACACAAAGGGAGGATGGAAACTATGACTTTCACCTGTATTAATACAAGATATCACTTGTTCCTCCCACCTGATGCTGAATGATTTTGTGGTTATCAAATAACCAATTAACTCAAATTGAACTAGGTTGACAATGATGGCCATTTAATACATATTCATGCATCTTTAATCATAGTACAGTAACAATGTATTAAATAACAATGTGAACACAATGTGAGAGTGTGAAAGGCGTCACTTGTAGTGACACACCAGCTGAGAGTTATTTTACATAGCTACTTCAACGCACAGTTTTGCACATTCCTCTTTTATACCTAATAAATCACCCTTTGTCTTTGTAGATTCATATCTCATATTCTCATATTTGTTTTATTGTAATACTTTTAAGACATTTTAGTACCTTCATCCTAAAGTGAAGGGACTGACATCTACATCACCATGTCATTATTCCCGTATCTGTGCTTTAGTGCTCACCTTACAATCCTGTGAGCTCATAATCACATCATTGGTCTCTCAAGCAAAACCTTGTGTGCGGTCAGTCAATATAGATGCTGCATTTTGAGAAAAAGAAAAAAAGAGGACAAGATATATCATGTTAGAGGGAAATATTTCAGTCAGCTTTTTCAGAAAAAAGGAAAACACTGCCACATGTATTGATGGACCGATTACACTTTGTCCTATTAGTTTTTAAGGATCAATAGTGTAGACGCTCATCCAACTCACTTACCCAAAATCTGGCTTCTTTTTCTCGTGTTTTTCTCCAAATCTATCATGTGTTTGGACACCCTTGAAATGATGCTTAATCTTCTCACCTTCACTGCAACCTGTGCTGACTACTTAAGACGTGACAGAATTGATTAACTGGGACTGACGTGTTTAATCAATAACGATGAATCTGAGCGGCTTCTGCTTTTAGTTAGAGGGCAAACAACAGAGTTTAATGTTCTCATGTCACAAAGATGTACAGCTTTGGGCTGAGCCCGAACATTACAAATGAGAGAATGACTTTGTGTATCAGAAAGTACATTTACACTGAAAAGTGCTAGATTTTCAAGCAACCTGATCTAAAACATATGGATCTAATACTCTACCGCTTTTCACGTCACCTCTCTGAATCCCTTGTCACAACTATACGGCTCTAAATCAACAGCAGCGCCGCTTGAAAGGCAGCACGAGGGGAGAGACAGCGACGGCAGTTCACAAATATAAAATAACTGAACTGTCCTCAGGCAAAGTCAACACTGAATAATAAATGTTGGTGCTATCCCCCTGTCTGGATGATGGATTGAATTTTGCATTCAGGATTTGCTCTTCTCGCTTGTCTTATGGCGATACTATTAATAGCATTGATGATCAACCTCTAAAGGCTGCGTCTATCTGCTCCTGAGCTCTACACAGCATTAGCCAGAGGCTGCTGGTTTGACAGGTCATCTACACCAATTAACTCCAGTACGAAATGCTGTCAACAGGTGCAATGGTTTCAGAACTTCGGGCTTTGACGTGACATTTCAGCTTTTGGTGTAACTGTCCAGACAAAACAGTGATGATGAACACACTCACAAGTCAGTTGCTGAAACAGTTTTAAGAGCAATTTCATGATAAATTAAAGAAAAAAGAAATGAGGTTTGAAGAATTACACTTTTCCATGCAATGATAATTGTTTCTTGAGAGTCAGTTCAGAAGTGTGGTCTCCCCTGCTGCTTCCAATCATTTCTCCACACTGATCATCACAGAGGACAGACTAGGCCATTAAAGAGGATCAAGTGCCGGGTCGCTCATTCCCCCCAAGGGTTTTTATGTAAATTACCAATGAACACGCTTCTCCACATCACAACAGACAGAGCACAACAACAAGAGAGGCTGTCACTTCCTGTCAGACAGCTCTAATTACCAATCAGTGACCTGGGAAATAGACGGTGCAATGGTGGGGAGGTGGGCGGTGGGGGTGAGGGACAGAGAGGAGCAGATGATGCACAAAGCAATAACGGGAAGAGTCAAATGAATGAGGACACCGGGAGCTGCTAACAAACAGACTCTATGTAGGTGGCAATTGCTCCTCACTTCGTCCCCGCATGTGTCAGCCTGCAAGCGCTTTTCATTGTGTGTCAGTGTCAGTGTCGGCGTCATTTCTCCAGTTTAGTGACTGCCTGGGTGAGTGTTATTCCAAATATTAGCCTCAATTGACATGCACATACTAATTACAGCTAAATGTTCCATTATGTTCACCAGCTAGTTGCTAACTTTGTCTGTTTGTTGACTGGTGCTGGGCGTGTGGTCCACAGACAGTTTTAAGAGCTTTTCATGGTGAAAGCAGCAGTTACAGAGAACCAACACAGTAAACCAAGACCAATAAAAAAAAAACAGTAAAGCAAAAACAATTCATTAATTAATTAGATCTGGGCTGAAGAAGGAAATTCTGTCAGGTGGTTACTAAGTTGTGTTTACTGTTTGATGTTGGGGCAGGTAGGAGGACACAGAGCATGAAGTAATGCCTATAGATGAACTATTATGGACCTGAAAACCAAGACAATGAGCTGAAAGCTGCTGATGAAAGACCATTGAGTGTAGGAGTGTGTGTTCATTGCTATGGCTGACTTTCATATTGCACACATTCATTTCATCACATTCATTAAAGTGATATCAGTTACAGACACTTAAAAAACCAAAGAGGTCGGGTTTTTTTTTTCTTTCTTTTTTTTTTAACCATCTTATATGACCCATACAATTCCTGAAATACCACACTTATACCGCCATGCCCCGGACATAATGGACCTCAATTGTCATGGTTACTATAATAAACAGAGCAACTGTTGGTCACTAAAATAATAGTCAGGCTATTTTTAGGTTTAAGCACTAAAAGTACTTAAGCGATCTCGATTTTTGGTAACGTCATTCTCCCGCATGTCCTGTGTTTGACTGTCACGCACACTACTATGATCGCTAGATGTTACCTTAAAAAAAACCTAACAATGTGCCATGAAATGCTGTTGAACGTGGACCTTTTTTTTTTTTCATACTTGGGGACACTCTTTTTTAACAAGACTTTAAATATCTTTAGATGACAGTATTTATCTGCACTGTAAACAGCTGGGTTACCTTTTGCCCCAGAGAGTAGCCTACTACAGTAAAAGCAGCTGCGTTCAAATAAACCTGCGATGTCACCCTACACAGTAATAAGGTACAGATGAAACCTATGCATGATGCAAATCACACACACTTTGTCCTGTGAGACAGAAACCAGTGCTGTTGGTCACATTTCCTGACATGTACTGTTTCAGCTTTCTGGCAGGAAAGAAAATCTTATTAGTCTTTCTGTACTCAAAGTTACCATGGCTCATCATTTTGTGTGTGTATGTGTGTGTGCGAGAGAGAGATTATGTGTGCATGGATACCTGTCTGAATGAGGGTGCTGCTGTGTCCAATGGTGACATTGCTCTTCCCTCCCTCTGATTGTTTTTAATGAGGCACAGATGGCTCCTCACTGTCAGCATCTCTTCCATTCATCATCTTTTCATCAGTCTACAGTGTAACAACACAACATAGAGGACAAAAAAAGCGCTGGTGGCAAAGTGCGCAGGCCCTTCACACAGGGACTTCCTTCCCTAGTGAAAGTAAAGGGGTGTTGTTTAGTTTCCACTCAGAAATGAGTCTGGTTTTTTTTTCTCGCTCAGACACAACATCACAAACACTGTCAGGTGGAACAGATGGGCGAGGATAGTAACTCGTCAGTTTGAATATCAACACTTCCCCTTTTAGAATTAATGTGCGACTTCATTCAAATGAGCTGAGACAGTCACACTTCCTCTGTTTGAGTCCCCCCCCCCCCCCCCCCCTGTCACCAGAGTGATGTTTGAAGAGCAAGAGCCACAGTGGGACAGGTTTCAGTTCAGTTCAGACTAGTCCTGCAGCAGCAACATCACAGTTCAAGAGTTCGCTGGATCTTATTACAGTCGTGCAGTACAATAAACAATAAGAACAAGTTTCCCTGTCAGTTTAACCTCCTGAACCTCATGAAACACTAGACACAGAGGAGGAAAAGGTAATTTATTTTAATCTTAGTAAACCAACACATGCTGCAAAATAATTATATGGAGATCTGTTTGCATTGATTAGCTTTTTTTTTTTTTTTTAATCTAACATTTTTGCCCTTATTTATGCAGGATAGTGGAAGTCTGATGGGAAATGAGAAGAGTGACGTGATCACAACGTACTGTGTTTTGTTTCATTGTTCGGAAGTATTATCAGCAAGTGTAATGTAAGATTATAGCAGGCTATAGCGGCGCTGAGGGCTCAACATCCATGCAGCTGGATAGGTGAGTGGGTAATCCCATTGATTTTGAATCAATGGTCCGGTCTATATGGACATATGGCTATATTGCCTGGGTCAGCAGGCAATCTACTAGAGAAGAGTTTATTTTAGGGCCTCGCCACTGTCTCTCTTTGGAGAATGGAGACTGGCAGCAGCTTCAACCATCCGTCAGCTTAGGCCAATGTCTGGCTTCTTTTGGTTTGGTCTGGGTTGTGTCTCGTCGTGCAACATGGCTCTGCATATTAGAAAGTGTTTTGAGAGAAAATAGTATGGTGGGGCCAGATACATAGGTCAGTGGGTAACACCATTGATTTTGGAGTGAGAGGCTGGCTAGTATGTTGTAATAATGTCCATCAACTACTTCATAGATGTCTCCTGTATGAAAATGCTCACCTGCTGTCAAAGTTTGTGCACAACTGACAGATGTTTCCTGGGAACAAGTTGTGAACACAACATGAACATACAGTATTACCACCTCTTACACTTATAAAGCAAGCCCTAACACTAACCCTGCATAGGAAATAAGTGGATTTGATCAAACATCTCAAACAGTCCCCAGGCTAAACAATTTTTATCTCATGCAACTGACATCTAATAAATACTGACATGCAAAGACACAGTACAGCACGTGTCTTTTCAGCAGCAGTTGTAACTTTTAACCACACTTGTGAGGTTTGTTTGCTTCTAGTCATGTCTAGAGAGTTACAGTAAGGGAAAGAATAACAGGAAGGGGAGGAGCGACGCTTGAAGGCAGGTGCATCCAAGATGCAACAGACAAAAACTGTTGGAAAATACAGACCAGTTCTTAAATAAATACTGAAGTGAACAGAAAGGTTTTGTCACAAAGGGTCTGCTGGAAGATCCAAGAACATCTCGTTAAATTACAGCATGTTTAATATCATGGTGGTATGGTTCAGGAAGTACACAGCATGTAGAAATCAACAGCAAACAAATCAGTATTTGTAGGATTGATGGTTATGTCTATCAAATATCAGATCTAAATGTCGCCAAATGTAAATGCACTGCACATAAACAACCACATAAACAAAATTACGCCTTCTTGGACAAACATGCAAATCAAGCTGACGACAGCCCGCTCTCACATTAGTGCAGTCAAGTGGTCGGCCAGCTTGTAGCAAAACCAAAACACTAATATAGCAAAGGGAAAATTACTTTAGCCACAACTATGTGAAGGAAATGAAAGTCCAGTATGAATGTGCACACCAGAGAAGTATTTAATGACAAAAGTGACAGTGCAGCCTTGTGACTGTGACAACTAGCCTACCAGACTAGAAGCCACAGCATGTTGATTAATTTAACACCTGTTTGCATGCTCATAACTTAGTGGCTCAGGCAGCATGTTGGTCGGACTGAATGCTACGAGCATGCTAGTGGTATCCCATTTTGACCTGTTCCTTGTCCTAAGACAGGATGAAAAATGCAGGAAAGATTTCTTAAATAAACCAAGGCTTCTAACCAAGGCCGAGCGGTAAGACTGGTGGAGCCTGATAGATATACTTTGACTGAGCAGGAATTCCTATGAAGTCACCATTCAAGCCTGTTGGGCCAGCCACTCCAAGCAGATATTATGCAGAGTCAGGTCAAGCCTGCGAGTGTCTGCTCTTTGCTTGGCTGACTGGAGAATTTAAAGACAGCCTCGGGGAGTGCTAGGACAGGGTTAGAGAGAATGGTGTGGCCTCTTACAGCGCCCAGTAGATTTATGATTGCACACCCTGAAACCCACTCCAGAGCCTGCATGGTGACATTTTATATGAATGGCACTAGGAGGAGCGTCCATCCAATACATAATACAGTGGACTGCAGTTTCCCTAATAAAGTAAATGCCCCTGAAAATTCCAGGTTTTATCTAAACAACTCAAATTTCCAATAACGTGTGGGTAGAAAATGGTTTATCTGCCTGTTATTTGATAGGGCCACTTAAAATTCCTCCATGGAAACCATTGAAGCTATATCCTGTGATTGACAGAAAAGAAATCTCACCGCTATATAGGCAAGAGCACACCTGACAGACAAGCCAGCAGCATGCTCATTATGTTGTGGATTATAAAAACTGCAGAATGAATTTAAATAGTTTGTGTTTAAGCATTTTGGATATGAATTACAAATAAAGTGACTTTTATTAAAATAAATGCCTCTTGCATTGTTGAGGCAAATACAACTTTTGTCACATCAGCAGCATCTTTAATTCATTATTCCTATTTGTTTCCAACCTTTCTGGAAATTATTTTGCACTCCTCTCATTCAGATAATTTGTATGTTTTTGCAAGTCTCTAATGTAAATAAATGATTTGCCTCTGCAGATATTTTTCTTAAGCATTCAGCTGCTTCTGCCATCATCTCTTCTCTGAAAACTGTAGCGTACTTAATCTACAACCTCACTTTTACTATCCAAGTTCTCCTGTGAAAAGACACTTTTCATCACTTTGTCATGTCCCCGTGTTGCTGTTGTATATTACACTTTTTTTTCTCAGCACACAATGATGTAGTACACTCTGGAGCTGCTCCATTCAAGATGACAAGGACATTAACTCCATAAACACTTTGCCAGACTAATTCAGCTCTAAATCAAAAAGTCATTAATTTATGGCGCTGCCATTCTTTCCAAATGAGAAAATACAGCCTTTAACACAGAAAATAACATCAAGTGCTTTTACAGTCCTCTTTTTCACCTTTGTTTCTTACTGTCAGCTCTGTGTGGAGCTGCACAGCAGAGTGAAAACACAGCTCACGGGTGGAAAAAGCGTCCTCCCCTGCCTTGTTCTGGCCAGAGACATGAGTGTGAGTTTGTACCTGCTTGGTGCTTGCCCAGTCTTACTCAGGCTCATCGTCCGAGGGATGCTTCCCCTCATCAGAGGCCTTGCTACTGAATTTAAACAGAGAAAGAGGGAGACAGAGCAGAATGGGCAGCCTTGTAACGCTTTAATGAGCTGTCACGCCATCAGACTCAGACAGATAATTAGCCTTGATAATTTGTCATGTCATGATATCACTGGGCGGTTCATCTGCGCGCCTCTCTGTGGACTCATCACTGATGATCTCAGGCTCTCCAGCGGACATCTGCTTGTCTTCTGGCTGCAGGTTCAAGGAGATGGAGGAGAGGGAGAAGAGGGAGAAGAGGAAGAGAGGGGGGAGTGATTGTGATGGGTCAGAGATTAAGCAAACGGATGTTGATACCTCGGGGATTGCTTGTCCTCTGGGAAGTCTCACTCTTTTTATAGTCTCACTGCATGGTCGACTGGAAATGCCAGTGAGATCCCACACAGTCCACATGACACCTCATTTCTTCGCCTTGAAAAGGAACCCGAGGCAGCGCTCATGTTTGCATTTTAAGTGCCGAGAACTTCCCATGACTTTCCCCCAACAGTGTCCAGATTATTCAAACAAACATGTACCGACTCTCAGGAGGAGGCAGCTTGAGAGAGTCACTGTTTATCTTGCCGTTATCAGGGATTAATGGCATTCATGACGCATCCCTTGAGATTTATGCAGTGAAGAAGATATCGAGAGAAAGTCCACAAGAGAAACACGCAGTCATTGGTTATGTAAAGAATTTCACAAATGCAATGTGAGAAAAGCAGCGAGCATACCCACAAGCACCCGTGTGAACCGTCCGTGTGTGTGTATGTGTGTGTGTGCATACGGTACAAACACACACACAGAGGCATAGTGCTGCATAAGCTACGAGGAAGATGAGAGGCTGCATCTTGTCTGTGGGTGGGACAAGATGAGCAGACAGTCCATGAGCTAAACAAGCTGTGAGCTGAGCTGGAGCTTTCAAAACTCCGGCCCGAGCTCCGAAGAGGAGGAGGAGGAGGAGGAGGAGGAGGAGGAGGATCAGGGGAGGCAGCACGGAAACATGGACATACTCCTCTCCTCTTTTTTTTATTTTTTTATTTTACAGTTCACCTCGTGTCCATCTGTGTATCTCATTCTCTGTCAAACACAAACACATTTATTAACACAGTGGGTTTCCATTAAATGAAATTACATCCAGCTCTTATTTGTCCTAACGTTTTTGTTGGCTGCACATTCCAAACTGGGAGTCACAAGTTTTATTACTAGAGAGGCATGCACACCATGAGCTGAAGTACTTGTAGTTCATCATGTTTTTGCTTTTGTGTCCTTATAAGCTCCTCTTCCCTGGTACTAATGCTCCTCATTATCAGTGGTAGAATCGGACTTACTCATTTGAGAACACTGCTACTTAGGAATATATATATATATATATATATATATTATAAATCTTTTTCCTTTTTTTTTTGAAAGTTGATTAATTCTGCTCGTACACTACATTTCAGAGACAAATGTTTTTCTACTCTACTTTATTAAATACAAAATGATAGAGGAATATGCAGCACCTTGGAATATTAATGAAGTCACTATATTAAAATACAGCAGTACTAAAAAATATTCCAGAAATATATCAAATGATCTTACATTAATAAATGGAATCTTGCATAATGAATAACCTGTGTAACATTTTGTAGGAGACTGTTTGCATCGTGGTATTGTTCTGAATACTTCTTCCATTGTTCTTTGTATGAGATAGATCCTGCTGGCCACCAAAGGTCACTCGTCATAAAATTGGTGGCTGATGTTGACAAAATGGGTTGGTCAGCAGAGTTTCAAGAAGTCTCAGGAAACATGTCCTGTTCTCTGTGTTAACATTGGTGAAAGACAAAGGACATGATTCTGTACGTGTCACACAGTGGATCTGTCTGTCTTGATCTTAAACCGTTTTTAAACCTTCAGTTTCCACAGTACCCCTCCACTGCCGTCTGACACGCTTTCTTTCATAAGGTTGGTAACACTTTACAATAAGGGTCCCTTAATTAACGTTAGTTAGTACATTATTAAGCATTAATATATAAACTAATGTGTTAATTAATGCTGAGTAATGCATACATAAGGATAACTAATGACATTATTCAACTTTTAATTTATTAACTAACTTTGAATGTAAACATTAATTCACTGCTTACTAATAGGCTGTATTAATTAATGTGTTTCCTAACCGTAAGTAATACATAATAATGATTATTAATATATCTGTAAACAGTTAATTAATGCTTAATAATGCACATAATGCATGCAATAATTAACTAATGTTAATTAAGGGACCCTTATTGTAAAGTGTTACCATAAGGTTAACTTTTTAAAAGATAGATGAAACTACATCCACTGATTTATTTTCATTGAAAATCTACATGTGCAAACGTTAGCAACTGCACACAAGATTTTTCCTACTTTACTGAAAAGTCGGTTCTCAGTGCACTGGAGATTTTAAGTTTCCACATCACTTGTCGGCTGCAGGGACCGTTTTCAAACCAGTTGTCATGTCGTCACTTGCATGTCCACATCCTTCACAGTGAAGAGAGACTTTAACCTCCATTAACAGATCAATATGAAAACAATCTCCTGGTGTCAAACTGTGCACATGTATCAGTCTGCTGCACTGTGAGGATCACACATCCAAGAGGCCAGATCTGGTTTTCTTACTGTAATATGCTGCTTCCTTTCTGTAGTTAGTGATTTGCCCAAACATCCAATGGAGTAAATGGAGTTTCTTTTCATGTGTCCAAAAAGATTAAAGTAAAATTACTGTTTTCACAGGAACATAGCTGAAGGTCCATTTTACAAAATGTGAGAGGAAATGACACCTGAGACACCTCGAAGAGAAAGAAACAGGCTGGACTATAAATAACACCACGATCTGCAGCACAAACATACAATTAAAATATGAAGTGCACATTTTCCTCTATTGTTGCTATTGATGTACTGACAATACACTCTAATATTTTATACTCACCAGATGAGCCTTGCAAAATAAAAGATGACTATCACAGATTAAACAGAGCTGTGGATGTTGTTTTATTATGCTTGTTCAGTATGGGATCATGATGAGATTATCATCAACAGGTGCAGAAAAACGTATTTTAGGCCCCACTTGCACAATTTTATTTCAATATGAAAAACAAATATATTAAAGAATAACAGGCTGTTCATTTGATGTGCAGTTGACAGCACACCTCAAATAGTACACATGGAAACCAAACAAAACACTGAACATGGCACCTTCAACTTTTGGACACAGCAGCTTTTGCGAACATGAGCACCACAGATCCCAAAACTGTAATTCTGTCATGAAATGAAATCAGATTTCACATAACTCAAAACAAGACAGTGTTGCAATACACAGAGGAATCCTTTTCTAATCACACAAATGATATTTATTGGACACTGTCCTTCAGCTATAGCCGGTCAAATCATCTCAGGCAAAACAACAAAGCAAAAAGATCAGTGGAGTAGAGAATATCCTGGCAATGAGAGGACAGCACGTTGCTGATGACAGAGTTAACAAGCAGAACAGCAGCAGGTTTATTCCTCCAGATGGGAAGTAGCTCAGGAAGCAGTGGTGAGTCTGATTAGGGGAGAAATTACTCATCAGCGGACCTGACTATCATCTCTGGTGTCTCAGGCAGGTTCATCCTCTCAAGTTGCTGAAAAGATGAAACCCCCTGAAATACGAGCAAGTTTACATTCCACCTTACATATAAAATTCAATTAAGTAAATACTTTCACTCTCTTGGTGCTTGTTTACACTGGTTGTCAACTTGGCTTAGGACCTGGCTGACAACTATATGACACCATAAAAAGGAAGATATTAAATATTCTCTGGAAAAATGTTGTGTAATGAGATCAAATAACTTTTTTAACATTCTTTCAGAAACTCTAGAATAGAATAGAATAGAATAGAATAGAATAGAATAGAATAGAATAGAATTCCTTTTATTGTTATTGAGCAGTGAAGCACATGATATGTCTCTATGATCTCTCCCTGATAATTTAAAAATATAAAAGTAATATACAAAAAGTTAGGAATTTTTAGTTTAAGTAAGTAGAGTACAAATATATAAAAAATTGCAGCAGTTCAAAGTGTCTAATGGGTGTGCAAGGTCTTTGCAGATGGATCTCGCTTTCCTGAGGCAGTGAGTATATGGTACTGTTATGTCCTGCAGTTTGAGGAGCTGGAGCACATCTACCATACTCGCTCTATGGATCATTCTAATAAGAACTGTTACACTGCTATAATGTACTCCTGTTCCCACACATTGCACTTTAAACCATTTTCCACTTTCTCCATGTATACCTGTGTGGTCAATAGCTATGTGTATGTGTGATTTGGTAAACTATAGAGTGCAAAGTCCTCTAACACCTTCACAGAGCTGGCACACGCTGGAGCTGTTGGTGTTTCATATTTATACTATGTCGAGGAATAAATCATTGTGTTGCAAACTCAATGCATTAGTGAAACATTCAGTGTAGGCTAGAATGTGAAATCCTGGATTTATAACACTGACAAATACTAACTCAAGACTGGAGTTATCAAACCTTTTTTTAGCTATAGTACTGTAATGTGAAAGGCATCTTTCAAAAAGATCTCAGAAGGATCAAGAATTGTTGATTCATACTGTATGAAGCTGAGAGTTAAAAAATCATCTAAAAGAATCAATAAAAAAACCTCTGAAGTACAGTTCCTGAGTACAGGAATCTTTGAAGCTGGTTTACATCTCTGTTAATGACACTGGACACAAATAGCGTATGCTTACATGAGTTCATGGCAGGACACCATAGGAAGCTGCTACTCTCCAAAGGCCTGACGAGCGTAGCTACTCCATGATACTGCTGGGAAAAATGTTCTGTTCACTGATGGAGCTGCAAGTTGGATTGTTTGGTAAGAACATACAGCATGAAAAGGCCACTGCCCAGACATATTAAGAACATGAGTGTGCTGAAGCAGCTCTCCATTGTTCAGTTGTGCTGGTCAAAAATGAACTCATCCTTTCCACTGACACTTCTGTGACTTCAATATCAAGTTTACACAACACTAGTACATGCTACCTCCAGGAAACAGGCACTGCAATGTCTGACGCTGACACATGCTCTCACCTTCTCCTGCCTACCGACTCTTGCATGTTACTAACCTCCTGTCAGCTGGATACAGCCTTAAATAGAGTTTCACACTCACCTGAGTACCGAGTAGCAAAGTTCACTTTGCTTCAGACAGCTTAGTAGGTGAATGGCTGAATTATATTTTTCCCCTCAGGGCTTACCGTAGCTCGATGCACTGGTAGCAGAGACTATTCACCGATACACTATAACCTAGTATTCAATTCAAATCAACTGAGCTGCCCTCAAAGCTTCCCATACAGGCGAACCCGCAGCTTGTGTCAAGGGCAGCTATGAATTATTCCCAAGCAGTAGCGAGTCAGAAAGTCGACTGAGAGCCTGTTAGCCTGTGGATATTACTCCTAATTCCTGCTGTATGATTGAAATACAATATCATCAATACAAACACAGGTTTAAGTTAAGTAAGAACACTTAAAGACCTACTGTGGAAACACATTTCGTTCTTTGTGTTTTTAACATGTTGAATGACAAATAGAGAATCTAAATCTGATTCTGAATCTGAATTGCATTGATCTGGACTTGTGACTTTTTATGACCAATTAATTCAGAATACCAGGAGTTCAAGTACCTTCTTGTCCCAGTAAAGTGCAATTGTGCACAACATGGTCACTTTGAATCAATTTCTCACTCACAGGTTTTGCACATGTTGAATCAAGAAGACCATCTTCATGTCTCTTTCATTCACAACTCTTTCTCATTATCGCTCTCTCATTCCTGGAATCGTGACCACATTTCCAGGCCCCATAGCAGTCATGTACTAATAGGCCTACTACTAAATGACAAAACTGCATCTGTAACTACGTTCATCTACTGGTAAGACTTAAGTCGTGGGTTTTGTCGAAGCTGTGTGACATGTACTGATGAACTTGCTTGACACGTTTCAAGAAATGCAACCACTTATTAACCACTTACTCATATAATTATCTTCCTTCGTGAGCGACAATGGCTGTTTGTCCTTGGCAGTGTTACAGCTACTGATAATGCAATAGCTGTCATTATATTATTGTGGTTGTTGTCTGCCACCCACTGAACCTCAGAGAAAGGTGACTGACAGAAATGTTTTTTCCATAAAGTATCATGCTCGCAGGAAAAAAAAAGCTACACATGAATGATTAATGAAGCTGTCATGTTTTCACAAGCACAACAGCAAACAGTCTCAGTGCATCCACCCATGTGTTCATACTGTAGTACTAAAGAAACAGACAAAGTCATTGACCTTACACACATGCACGTGTAACAAATGGAATATATGCAAAGCAGATGTCCAGCCTGTTGTCTTCTCTTCCTCTTGCCCATCTCCATCCCTTTGTTATTTACCCATAATGCTTCAGAGAAACCACCACACAGTCTTTAGACAGCTGCTGTCCAGCTCCAGATTGCGCCAGATGCGAAGTTGGAGGAGAAAAGGGCTGAGGTGTTAAAAGTTAGTAGGAGGTCTGATCACCTCTATGAGAGCTCCGCTGTGAAGCATCCGAGCCCCAGAGAATTGCTGCTGCCCACGTTACAGTCTTTAAATAAAACGCTGCCCTGAATATACTGCTCTCTTCCCGGCTCTGAGCTCAGTTTCAGACATGCGGCAGAAAGCAGCGTGCCTACATGGCCTAGATGCAAAGCCCTGCTCAGCACAGTAAAGTGCAGCAGTACAGCACGACACAGGACAGAGTGGTCAGATGACAGTACAGAGACCCTTGTGTTTTCTAAGACACAACCTACAGTACGCTACAAAAGTCCGCCAGAGCAGGGAGATGATTTTTTTTGCAGTTTCTATCGCAAATCCAGGTTTTAAAAGTCCCCCGATGTAGTAAGTAATTCACTGAGGAAGAAAATATTCTCTAGGGGTATGGCATGATTTTTGGACTGAAAGATCCTTTTGATAGAAAGTTGAGTTTACTCATCACAGGGAGTACTGCCCAGTCTGCACAGTATCACTTTATCATGTCTGAGAAAATCCCTCCTCATGATGTCATCCGTGTTATCTCGCAAAAATCATTTCAAGTTCGACAGGAAGTCTGAATTCTTGTCTGTACTTGTGTGCACCTATAAAACGTCATCACTCACAGCCCAAGCACTGTTCAAATTCAAAATCTGCATTTAGGCAAATGACCACAGATGTTCTCGCTCTACCTGTTTTATCCACAGGTACAGGTTACACTAAAGCTGACTGGTGTGTAGACAATGTGCAGTGTGCACAGCACATCATTCTGTAACAATAGTAAAGAATTGGAGCCAGGATTTGCTGTAAAAACCTGTTTTAACACTAAATTATTTTAGTAACATGTTTGCAGTTGAATGGGATGCAATAATGCTCTTTTCAAGTTTTGTTAAAACTTTTTCAGGTGTTTAAGGTCAAGTCATCTTGGCAACTTGCCCTTTAGTACATTACCAATGGCTTTAATGTCTCCTCATCATTTTGATCATTTTGAGTTAATTCCTTTTGGAAGATACATTTTGGTCCCAGAAATTTAATATGTGCTTCTGCCGGATTGGTTTGTTTGAAGTTGAGGCCAAGGGTCATGTTTTTATTGGACAATTTTGTGACTTGAAATGAAGAAAAATGTTAATTTTGCCTCTCTTTCCCGCCTGATTTTGTTACGGCTGCTGAATCGAAATATAATCACAGGAGGCCACCTGAGCTATAGTGATATCAGTAAATTTGTTGTCCCAATTGTAAACTAAGCACACTGTATTTGCACAGCCTCTGGAGTTTTGATTCCCAGGATGCACCTGCAAAGTCAGAGTTCCCAGGTAAGAATAAACTTGGTGTACTCTCCGTATGCAGGAAGCCTGCAGGTTTCTACCCAGCAGGAAGCGTCTAGTGAAAAGAGATGTGGTATTTGTACAATCCAATGTTTTTTGGAAATTGATTTGTCAATTTTTAGGTCTTACATGTGGGTTGAGTATATTTCTCCTCCTACAACAACTATCTGCAACTATCCTTGTAAATATTTTTGCAATGTCATTGGGAAAACACTATATTACTGGAGAACACTGTCCCTTTGAAATTAAAATAGCTTCCCATTCATTTTTATGGCACCAAAATGTACCAGTCCACTAATGGAGGCCTTGAGGTAGGCAGCAGCCTGTAGGACATTGGGTGAAAGCTGGTCAACCTGAGGCATGCACAGGATTTGCTTAACAAACGATGGCAAGCAGGGATGGACACAGGATGCAAACGAGGCTGAGATAATGAGACTGAGGCTGGTTTCTGTGTGTCACACACACACTGATAGAGTGTGCATCATGGTTGTTACCTAAGAAGGTAAAAAAAAAATATTTAGAAAATATTTTAGAATCAAATCAAATCAGGTGAATGAATCAAAGCAGCACCACAGCTCATGAAGTGAATCCAGAGGATGATTTTCTTTTTGGAAGACAGCGATGACACCTGTGGGTGACGATGTTGATGATTTAGCCTTTTAGCCAAATCCTGTTGCATTTCCAAAGATATTGTGTATTTAATGTTGTTCCTATTATGCAAACTCAGAAAAAAGCCTCCCCTGCTATTCTCTTATCTCCAACCAGCACAAGGAAGAGATTAGAGGAGTGTTATACACAGAAAAGTATAGAGGCATATTAGCCTGTATCAAACTCTAATTTAGATGGTAATGAACAAGTGCAATGCTTTCATTATGATTAGTCTTCAGATGAAGCAAAGCTATTGATGGAAAATTGTCTTAGAAACAGGCTTGTTGGCAGAAGGCCACCTTTGCAATCAGGCATAAATTCTCCACATCAGTGCTCACTGAGAATCAGGCTGAAGCTCATTTGATGCGATAGTGATACAGTACGTCTAGTGGGAATAGATAACTTGAAAGATGTTCAGAGGTTTTAAAAGGAAGTTCAGCGTAAAGATGTGTTGAAAGGAAGTTCCCCATCTGCACTTCTTATTCCTGGACTTCATTACAGAGTGTGTAATGGAAAAACTCTTTTGGTTTATGTGGAGGCTCACACACAGGTGGCTGAGACACCCGACTCTTAAATGCAATGACAAACCAGCTGCCTCTGACAGATAGCCAGAAAGCTGTTTCTATAGTGCAAGTACAATTACTCCATTACTCTCCCTCTCGCTCTCTTTCTGTGCCTTCACTGCTCTCAGCACCAAAAGGTGACAATTTGGAAAAGGGAAATCCCAAAGACACGATCATCCAGGGTTATTTTCCCCTCTCAGTTTTTAATGATCTGTTTTCCAGAGTCATTCCCGCTGACATTGAAATTTCCTACAATTATTTAATACCTTTTCCTTTGGTCATCTGTAAACACAAAGGTTTCCTTCCTAGAAAAAAAAAAAAAAAAAGATCTTTTTTTAGGATGCTCATAACCTAGCACACAAACCCATCGACACAGACTCTGCTGCCCCGAGTTCAAGTAATAACAGAGATGGCCATTAACTATTAACCAGCTCTTGTTCATTTATGCTGAGGTGCCTTTGTCTGTCAAGGTCATTCAGTGTGAAAGGATACCGAGCCAGGAGGGCGCTATAAAAATGAGGGAATTAAAATATCATCTTTCGTGGGCCATGACTCCACTGGACCGTTGACATTCGCCCTGAATGAGTTCTAGTACAGTGAACACTTAAGAACATCACATTGTGCGGCAGGGCTATGAGTTAATGATAGAGTTACAAGTAGACCACTGCAGCACATTGCTGTGCATCAAAGTGTGACCTGAATCCGGGGCAAGTGGATGTGGAACAAGTGAGGCACGAGTTGCAGCACACTGCTACATTTTGCCAGGTTTCATGGGTTCATATTTCATGCAGAGCAGAGATATGTGTGAACTGGATATCTGTAAAGGTTGGAGATAACGATACATGTGTGTGTGTGTACCTGCACACGTGTCTGACCTTTCCATCCAAACCAAGGACACCTGAGTTAAAATAAGTCGATGCAGGCAGTGAGTGACACACTTCTCAGCTCCGATTTGTGCACTTGTCCTGTATCTTTTTCTATTAAGCACACGCTTCGGAGACCAAGGCAAGGTCACTGATGATGTGCACGTCTCATTCATTTAATTAGATTAAAGCCTTGCACTTGTCACATGGCTTGAGTCATATAAAACTGCTCTTTCTCTTGCTGCAGTAACGTGCTTCGGTGTCCCTGAAAAGAGGAATCAGGCAGCCGAGAGTGTTAAAATGTTGCAGTGTTTTATGTATGTGTGAATGTGTGTGGGTTTAAATCCCAATGGTGTAACAGCTCCAACCTTGCAGAACAGTGGCTGGGATTCTCTACTGCATAATGTCCTCTCTGTTCCCTTTTACCCACAACCCCTTCCTCTCCCCGTCTTTCTTTCTATCTTATCTATCACCTTAATAAACCCAGAGACTGGGGGTTTGTGGGATAAGTAGTATCCTGCCAATCCCCTGGGCTCAGCTGAAGTTTTCTCCCTGCAGGAAGCAGATCTCTTACAGAGCATTTACCCAGAAGCATCTGTTTTGGATTCATGGAAGTACACAGAATGCGAGTTTCTGTGTGCATACTCCGTGAAGTTGTTGTATTTCCAATGGCAGGGGGAAGTATGCACATCTTTTACATGTCCTACATTCTAAATCCTATTTAGGTAAAAGCACATGATTATTATCAGTAAAGTACACAGAAACCCAATGTTCTTGTTGTGCTAGATGTTCATTTGCATAAAATGTTGCACTGATCATGGGATGATATGTATTTTGGCTGTATAGCTACACGAGGTGGAGGTTATTTTACCAAGTTCAACAGATGTCAGCTGCAAAAACCTTGATCACGTCTGTCCATACTTCAGTCCTAAAAGTCTTATATAGCAGTTCAAAGAGAATATTTCAGCCTGATTTTAATTCAAATATTGCTTGAAACAAGACAGAATAAATTATTAATACACTAAAAAAGTTATTTCATTCACAGGACAATGCATTGAATGAAAAACAAATGAAAAGGAACTTTGTGTAAAAGAAAAGTATAATTACCTCAAATCACCTCAACAACTTGCCCTCGACATACAGTAGATTTATTAGTTGTTAAGCTCTAGGGTTCATAAGTTGAATGTTTTCATGATTGAATGTATACAATTTAATTTTGAACCGGTAAGAGAAGAATTTGTGAAATGTAGACAAAGGAGATAAAAACACAGAGCAGGTGGGATGATAAAATGACACAATGGAAGATAGAGAGGCAGAAACAGTGCTGTCCTTCAGGCCTGCAGGCTGGCTGGTTCACCTGGTGTGGGCAGCTGCTTCTGCAGCGTGGAGACACACAACAGGGCCTAATGCAGGGTTTACCATTCTCAGCCAGCTTTCAGCCATCTCTCAGCACCTGACAGCCTCCTACAAGAAATGGCATCATAACAAGTGGGCCTCCTGTGCCACGGATGAGCAGTGAAGAGAGAAGAAGCAGGGAGGCTCCACACGGCACAGCATCACGGCACCGTGTCCCGAGGATCCTTGATCCCTGCTACGCCTGTTGCAAAAAGCCTTGAGATGTTTTCCACCCGGAAGGAGGAAGCGTCATATACAAACCCGGCTCTGATTGGCACTTATTTGGAAAACAAAGGGTGAAGCCAGTGACAGCCCACTTGAGCTTCAAGAGTCACTGATTTGTTCTGGAGCTGTGTTTATGCTGGAGCTGGAGAAAGAATCAACAGACTGTAGTCGTTTGAAGCTGGTTTAAAAAAAAAAAAGGAAGGAAAGAAAAGAAAAGAAAAGAAAAGAAAAGAAAAGAAAAGAAAAGAAAAGAAAAGAAAAGAAACCTGCTGCTGATCTCTTCTGCAAGTCGTCAACCTTGTACAACCTTGTGGGCATTTCTTCCTGCCCCCATGCAAATACTGTACGATCAATAGGAGACCAGTGACAGGTGTGCCAGAGCATTGTTGTTATAGTAACTGTAATTAACACACATCTCAACAACTAGCCTACTTGGTTTGGTTAAGGACTTCCTGGTTAGAAGGCCCTCATCACCACGGCTACTAAAGTAAACATGGCTAACAATAAAACTACACTAACGCAAAGAAGTTACATGAGAAAATCAATACTCTTCTCTTATCAGTGTTGTTATTGAATGTAAAGCTTCAGCAAGGACACAGTTTGCTTGGTTTAGCATAAAGACAGGTTGAAAGTTGGAAGTTTTCTGCAACTAATGAACACCGTGTCTTGTTTGTTTATGTGTTCAAATCAAAGACAACTTTTGGTTGAACTATTTTTTGGCAGGGCTATGGATGTATTAAAAGAAAATCATGTGCAGAATATGGTTACACCTTGGTTTTTGTACATATTAAACATCTGAGGTGTCATAAAATAACTTTAAAGGTGCTGGTAGGTGGATCTCTTTTGATCTTTGATCAGACTAACTATCTCCCCCCATGTTTCCACTCTCAGCCATAAAGCAAATAATAAAAGTATCTCCCAAAATGCTGCACAAGCCTTCAA
This sequence comes from Trachurus trachurus, assembly GCF_905171665.1. Lineage (NCBI taxonomy): Eukaryota > Metazoa > Chordata > Actinopteri > Carangiformes > Carangidae > Trachurus > Trachurus trachurus. The sequence goes on along the minus strand of NC_139903.1, from coordinate 9,906,988 downwards.
CCTTTTGCTATTAGTGAAAGAGGATGAAGTCAAAATTCAGTTTCAATTATTTTTCAGAGACTGGATGAATACAAGGCTGCAGGGACACGGACAGATAACAAAGAGGCAGCCCACATTTTAAGAAATAAAATCACAGCTTGTGTGTGTGTGTGTGTGTGTGTGTGTGTGTTTGTTTGTGTTCAAGTTTGAACTTTTCACTCAGACCAGCTGCTCTGCAGAAGCAATCAAATTCCTCCTCCGGGGACAAAATGCCAAGAGGATTCGGGGACACTTACGTAACACATGAAAGGCCTCGTCGTGTTTACCTGTGATATCCTTTCCCAAAAGACAGGGATGAATCCAGGAGGCTCCCGGTCCGGTCCACGCAATGTGAACTTTATTGTTCCTCCGTTCTGCTTGCCCACACGGTCTGGTTGGCGTTCCTTTGACTTTAAAGACCGTATGAACAAAAAACTTTAGCTTGTGTTCTGGAGGTGTTCAGCACATGCACAAGCAAAATCTTTAACACTGGATTTTCAACCTCAACTCACTGAACCAATCAATAGCTTTTAGCAGTGGATTTCCTCTCAGTGGTGAGAGCACCACTGTTAGCTCAGCCTTGACATGTGCATCCTTCCTGGTGGAAGCCACATAAACAATAATGATTTAATAACTGAGTGCATCTGAATAGTGATGCGATCTCTGTGAAGAAAAACTGAATGAACTAGCTTACATAATGGCAACGCATCTTTGAGGAAGTTTCATAATTTCCACCTTTTGAAACTGACGGCACCCAGTTTCGTCAGTTTCGCGCCTCACAATCACGGCCTCATGCACAGCTGTGCGGTTGTCAACTGACTTGTAACAGCCAATCACTGCTGTATTATGACTGAGGGTTTTCTCTCTGTTTGTGTTTGTATGCTAAACCAGTGCTGTTTGCTGCAGCTCCCTCCATCAGCACAACCTCCATCTGCTGTGATATGTTGATAGCTTTGCATTAAATCAGATGTACAGTAATGTTCACCTGATTCATACCTGATTCATTCACTTCCATGGTGCAAGTGTTTCAGTTTGAATTAAGCTGATTTATAGGAATGAATAGGTAAATATGAAGCATCTACACTCTGCTTTGGTGCTGCTACATCTAAGATAAGATATGCTTATACTTTAGGGGGTCTGGTAGAGTAGGCAGGTCTAAAAACCTCCCTCTCTGACTCTTGCACACTGGCCCTGACCTAGACTCAGCCGGTCAGCCTGTCCTGAAGCTAATTTGGCTGTTAGTGACCAGTTGCTTGCCCGGGTGAGGAATAAACATCCAGGCCTCCATTTGACACAGTAGGGGCAGTCCATCTCCTCTCATCCCCATCACATTAGAGCCACTATCTCCTTTTAGTCATACACAGCCCTCCTCCTAATCATCCAGATTAGTTAACAGGCTTGGCACTGCGGCTGTCATGTCGGAAGCCCCAGCTATCCATTATAGTCCACCTTCTCCTGGTGCCACAGGTGGCTGTTCCAATAACAGCCCACCTCTAACCCAGATAGGAGACAGGCATGAAATGAGATCAAAAACAGCAAGCTTCTCCCTCCCAGTGCAATCAGACAATAGCATGTGCAGAGCGGCTAAATATGGGTGTAGTCTCTCGGTTTCGTCTTATTCTCACTGGATTGTTTAAACTAACCAATTATCCCCGAGCCTCCCGAGAGGTGACCCACACTGGCCTCCCGTCCCAGGAGGGTGAGAGGAAGTAGGTCTCATTACGACAAGGTGGAGGTGGAGTTTCCTCCAGCGTGGCAGCAAGTTTCATCATCAGCAGTAGGGGGTTGCGGGTTCAGATGGAGTCAAAGATGCACGAGGGGTCGACAGGAAGAGGTCGAGAAATGACCGGTGGAGAGGACACGTGGCTCTAAGCTAAACCATGAGCAGTGAAGCCCACTCAGATGACATAACAGAGGAAAAGACACACACATAGGAAAATCTACACCGAACACACACAAAAAAGGCATTTACTCATGTGTTTCTGAAAGTGACGATGACGAGATCCCTCAGTGAGAGGGACGATCTACAGCAGGAGAGAGAAAAGATGCAGATGATTCAAACGGGTGACTTGTCCCTCTGCTGACCTCACTGATGGGTGTCATACTGTAGTTCCCTAAAATATCTGAATGATTCAACAGGATAAATGATGTGAGACAAAGGGGTGGCAGCAAATGTGGGGATGTAGGAGGGTGCTGTGTCACCGCTCAAGGCAACATTTTTTTTGAAAGAATTAATGGTGGTTTGTGATTCATAAGTGTAAACAGCTGAAGGAGATGATCATGAAAAGCAAATGAGTTCGGAGGCATAACGCCGCTGTCGTGCTCAGAGCAAACGGGCTCATGAAGCACGCTGTAAAATGCATTTGAGTTTGAGTATTTCACTCCAAGTGAATAGCTTTGAAAAGCATCAGTATGGCCTTGGGGTTTTTTTTTAAATAAATTATTTTAATCTCCTCCAAAGGTTTAGTTCTTTCCATTGGTCTAAATGCATTCACATATTTGTTCTTCTCATTCATCATATCCCGAGTTATCACACAGATATTTTCATAATGCATTCAGTTTTAACACCTAACATCTATTGAGAGCCTGATGAAATTTGTGAAGTAGCCTAGTTTATTCTTATTAAATACTTTTTTTCACTGCATCCATTTGCATGTAGCAGCCACAAGTTGTTGTTGTTTTTTTAACTTTGCCATTGGTGTTGCTCAAGCTAACAGCAGCTAAATGGCTTATTCTGATGGTAGTTGTTGAGCTTGCCACTTTAAGAGGTTTAATAGCACCACATTCATGAAACAAATTGGGAACATTGGTACCGGTCAATCTACCCTCCTGTTTCTGAGCAACATCCAGAAAATAATATCCAAAAAACAGTTTTTGTATGATGTCATAGTGATACTGAAGTTATGACTAAAAACAATGTATGAGGTTTCTTTGACCTTGACCTTTGTGTGGGCAATTTTACCAACTTTTTATTTTTTATTTTCTTAAAGTCACTTTAAGGTGTTATTGAGGTCAAAGATGAGGTGGATTGATTGACAGACAGAAAACATCATGTCTACAGCCAAAGAGGAACATAAACAGACTTTTGAAAAGGGCAGCTGAAGAACAAAACTCTTACTTTGAAAAAAGTAATATTGATATAATTGATTAATAATAATGTATTTTATGAATGAATAATCTTTATGGATAAAAAAATAATTGTATCATTTATGCTTATATTTCCATGTTTGTTCATGTTCACTCATATGTTATATATTGAAGGATCTACAGGAGCCTACTTATTTAATTCAGACATTTTTGGACTACACAGTCATGAAGAAACTATAACACAAGATTTGTGTGAACATGCTGATCAAACAAGTTTCTCTGAATTTCACCCAGGCCAGAATAGACTTGCACATCAATGAGGACTGTGTGACTTAATGGAAACAAAAAGACGATTTTCACTGTGTAACTCCGACCAAAAACACAATCTCTTTGCCGTCCTCACAGTTTCTCCTGCGTCTACCCTCAGAGCTGCCTCTTTTCACCTTGGGTAAATCACAGCCCTGGGATCCTGGGTGGACAATCAGAAGACGCAGAGGACAGAGGGGAGGGGAAGAGAAGCAGGAGGGGGAGGGGGAGGAGGAGGGGAAGGTACTGTAAGGGGGCAGCAGGGCTGACTCACTCTGGTGTGGGGGCTTTGGTGGCGCAGAGGGGCACTGAATCATCTGGAGCTTTATTGAATATTTCCTCCATTTGATGTCATTATCGCCGCAGTGATCATCTCTCCCATCATCAGCGCTGTCCCCGAGTCACCAGATTACAGGCAGGGGAGAGACAAAGGAGGCAGGGAGGTGGGCTGGGGGCTGAGGGAGCCTTTGAGGTAAAACCCAGTGCACCATAGGAGCCTGAATAAAGAGAAGGGACAGCACTGTGCTGTTTGGACAGAAAGGCAGAGGAATGGACTGCAGAGAGAGGAGCGACGTGACTAAATGTTTGGGGGATGTTTGTAATAAAGTGCAGGAGATTTGCTTGTTTTCTTATAAGCAGAAGTCTGGAAGCAGCATGAAACAGAACTATTGATGCCATTGGACCACTGAGTACAGTACAGTATCTGCTGGGAGCAACTGTGTAGGCTCTAGTGAATGATCAATACATTTGCTGCTGCACAGAAATTCTCCGTCGAACCTACACATAAAGAAATCAGAGCAGATTATGTTTAAGTCATTTCTATTTTTATTATAAATGAATCACATTTCAACCCAAGCAGTACTTCTTTTTCTTTCTTTTTTTTTTACCTTCAATGTGCCATGCATACAAAATCAGAATCAAAGTGTCCATCTGTTAGTGCCCATTAAAGTTTATATTTGTAAGGGGTAGATATCAAAGTCTTTCTTTTGTGCAATTAATATTCACAGATATGTACATTCAAATTAGTCAGCCTCAAATATCAAGCATCCTCGCGAAAAGAAACCAACATTAAAAGTAAAAAGTTACAAAAAACTTCAAATTAAACAATATAGTTCTCTTTTAAAATATAATTAATAACTTTTCCACTAACATGAGTTAAATTATGATTGCTTCATTTTTAACCATAGGCACATCGTAGATAGGCGAGGCGTCGTAGAAGCCAAGTGGAGGCCATGAATCTCTCCTCTCTCTCCTCACTGCAGCTGATGTTTGTGTAAACAAAACCACCGAGCTATTCTACAGTCCTCGCAGGGACCTGTTTATAAAGTAAAAAATAAAATAAAATAAATTAATAATAAAAAAAAAGAACACTATCTAAAGGTTTCCTCTGTCCCAGCTTCACACGGGGTAGCTGTCTGATATGTGATTAACAGAAAAAGGAGCTCTTACAGAGATGGTTGATGCCTCACAATGATTGGTTTCTTTGGTATAAAACCACCATGACCTCCTGCAGCTAAAATAATCTCTTCCTCTGAAACTAATACAGTAATCATAGGAAAACAAAAAAATCCCATCTACTCTCTCTCTCTTTGAAATTGATGAACTACCAACATACGAAACGTGATGTTGTCATTAAAGTACGTGTGATTGTTGTGGATGAAGCTACAGGTGGATTTATTCACCTTCATATAATGTGGAGCTAACATGACAGATCAGTCACATTCAACATATAAGGAAGCGTCACACCAACTATCTGTGTCCTTACAAAAGATGAGGTAATTCAGTATTTAAGAATCCAACTTTGTCAGCTTACCAAACATTTGATGTGTCACTAGTGAATCACGTGTCTATTTTACAGTCACCTTTTTTTTATTTCTTTTTTTTTATTAATCTATCAGTGTATCGGCTTCCATTATGAACAAGGACAGTCAATTAAGTCTCGTAGGTGATTCTGTGTCTCAGTGGGAAACCGCAGTGTTCGCTGTGTTGTAGGTATTTGTGTCATTTTTGCATTCATTATGATACACAAGGTAGGGGCGGGACATGAGAAGTTGAGAGATTATGAGTAATGATTGAATTTGCTGCTGAGAAAAAAAACTATACATAGGATTAAAAAAAAAAAAAAAAAAAGAAGTCATAAATAAATATATCTGCAGATAAAACTGTTTAGGCCTTTAAGAAATTCAGATTCCCAGTGATTTTTTTTTTTAATATTATACACTTCAGTGATCAGCATTTGACATCATCATGGTCGTTTATTCACTTACTCACTATAAGGAATGCATTGCAATAGAATATGATCACAGTTTTCCCTTAGCTGTAATGTTTATTCTCATCCTATTCAAAGACTATGGCTGTATGAGTATTATCTTTATCCTGTTCGGCCAGATCAGTTTGGAAGTGGGACTTCTGATCAGATACGATTAGTGACTATGACGATGTACTGATCCTACAAAATACCTCCATCTACTTCTGTTGTCTGAAAAGCAGAGGAAGAATGAGAGAAGGTGAATGGGATGAGAGGAAGTATGGATAAAAGAACAGATGGAGGGGAAGGAAGGGAAGGGAAGAAAGGGAGGGAGGGAGGGAGGGAGGAAGGAGTGGAATGAGCTAGTAGGTCAGTACTTTCTCTCTGTGGTGACTAATGAGACTCCACTGTCCTGGACAGTATTTTTAGGATGCTCTACATGTCCACTGAGACACGCGAGTCGCCAAGGTGACCTGTTTTCACCATGATGATCAGCTACGTAACCCAGAGTGGCTGCTGTTAAGGAGGGGACAAAAAGGCAGGAGGGGGGGAGAAAAAAAGGAATACACTTCCCCTTGAAGGTCACGAATTTGGCACGCTTCATGTCCTTTAGCACGGCATCTTCAAGTAAAAACTTAAAAAAAAGAAAAACTGAAAAAAAAATAGACCCCACAATTGTTCCTGTTCCAGTGAATGCACATGCTGATATACTGGATTCACCTAAGGCAAAAAGGATTGTGAATAAATGTGGAAAGTGCTCGTTGAGCCCCCCGCCCCCCCTCCCCTCCCCTCTGCCACACACAGCTCATGTCCACAGTACTTCAGTGAGTTACCATTGCGGAGGGGGTGGGTGGAGGTGGAGGTGGAGGGGGGTCCTGGTAGAGGGTAAGAACTGGGTGATCAGAGAGGTTTTCCTCCCTCCCTCCCTCCCTCCCTCTCTCACCCCTCTGTTTCTCGTTCAGAGTGAACTAGCTGAGTCAGGATGTGTCCCCTTCAGGCTGCCCTCCTCCCTCCTCTCTGCAGATCTCTCCTCTCAGGGGGACATGTTGAGTAGCTTGGTAGATTTATTGGGGTAATTGATAGCCAGGCTGATGGCAGCGATGTTCTTCAGTGCCTGCATAATAATAATAATAAAAAAAAGTGCATCAGTATGTGAATACAATAGAGAGGAATGAGTACAGGGGAGCGAAACCCGGAGCAGTGTGAAGATATGAAATGATGAGAAGTGAGAAACTTTTTTTTTTTTTTTTCCCCATCTGTGCGTGTTGGGAGCTGATGACTACATGCTGAACAACTTCTCCCTGGTTTACTTCACCTTATTTCATAACCAAGAGCTCCTCAACACATTATTCTGCCCTGCAATGCATGTGTTTTCTTCACCGGTGAATGTTCACCATTAGCTGCTGTCATTCAGTTCCTGTTTCCTTCATGACATGACGAACATCCAGATTCAATTTACTGGTCGAGTCCCCAGAGGATGAACCCTCGAGTGTTTCATGGTTCCCTGACCTTTTCATCGACGCCATCTTTAGACAACAATTACCACTTGTACACAACAAATATCAAAATCTTACTTGCCATGATGAAATAAAGTGATTCAATTCATTATTTAATAAAATGAATCATCAGCTGCTGCACTGATACCACATGGCAGTTAAGCTGTTCAAGCTATTCAAACCTACATAATTCACATAGAGATACCAATATAAAGACCTTTTGTTTATGCAAGCTAAAAAGGAAACATCCTAGTCTGTCTTTACTTTGTTTAATGTTTGCTGCTGGCCAGATGATGTCCAGTCCAGTGGATGTTTCACTGGTGCTAAGAACTACGAAACAGCTCCACACACACACACACACTGTAAAAAGCTGCGCAGATGGTTTGGAGAGCCGCACAAATGTAAACACAGGTATCCTCCATTGTTATCCGGGTTCACTTAAGGGAACTAACAGGAAAAAGATAAAAGGCAGGGAGTAGTGGAGTGAGCATGATCCTCTCAACGCTGCAGCTTGTGTTGTGGTATAATAAACTCATCAGAAAGATTACAGACCACTAAAGGAGGTAAAGCCTTCAAAACAACTTGATGAGACTCTCCAGTAAGAACATTTTCCTTGAATCCTTTGAACCTCCGTTAATTTTCTCTTGGACTGTGCATCTTTGTTATCATAATAGTTATGACTGCTGCCAGGTCACCTATGGTTTTGTTTTCAACCTGACAGGTGTTAGGTAACTGCTCAACAGAGCCACCCACAGCCTCTTTTTTTTTTTTTTTTTTTTTTCTACCACCACCACCACCACCAGCCCCCATCCTCTCTCCTCTTAACTGCCTTCAGGCTCCTCCGCTGTGTGACGGGGTCCACGCTACAGAGCTGTGGCTCGCACTGCCACAAATGCTAATGGACTGTAATTACCAAATACATTAGTCCTGAGTGCGGCCCACACACATTCAAAACAAGAGGGTTGGGGGGGTGCAGAGGGATCTGCTGGGTGTCAACAGCTTGGTGATTCACTTGCAGGAGAGACTCCAGCCGCGAGCTGACTCACAGCCACTGAAGACTGTTCAATCAGCGCGGGACTGCGTGGTTAAGAAAGCGAGTTGCGTAATGCGTATCACAGCGTTTCGGGGGGTGAACGCACAACTTCTTTTTGAGCTATCGTACATGTCAGGCGGTAATTAAGAGCCGAACACATCACAGATGACCTGGGAAAGCCTGGCTGGAGGGAGGGAGGGAGGGAGGGAGGAGTCTGACTTGAGAAAAGGCATCAATGGTTACTATTCGGAGACAACAAAAAGAGTCTTACCATTGCCGTGCGATTGAGGAGCTGCTCGTCAGTGGTCATGGCTAATAGGTACTCCTGGAGGATGCCCTGTGCCTGGGAAACACATCAAAGGTTGGTAATGAATGCTTCTCCTGCAACAGTCCAGCATGCAGCTCGCAAAGAAACATAGAAAAACCTCACAGGCCCGCAGAAAAACTGTCATGAATAGAAGGGACAGACGAGCCCAAGAGGTTACATAAGGCGGTGAATTCGGTTACAAATGAAGCCTGGTTCCTGCACGGCTCTTTCGTCTCCATATCAGCATCAAATTGAACAGTGGAATGTTGGAAAAGTAATTTTAGAAATTATAAACAAACTGAAGAGCGTTTTCCACCAGAGTCCTATGGGAAAGATGTACCTTGGGTTTACATAAGCGCAAGGACTTGGGGGGAAAAACAGATAAGAGTACATCGACGCTAAATGGACTGAAACCGGCCAAGTGGAGCTTTTTACAGAGCTGGAGACACAGTCCAGAGCTCCGGTCCTCCATCCATCTCACGGCACCCCAAATGTTTATGCTGGGGAACATCCTAGTACGATTTGTACAGTCGGTGGTGCACGACATACCGTTGAATCCTAAATATAACTTTTACTTCCTGGGGGTAGAGAGTTCATAAAAAAAAAAAAAAAACAATCTCTGTGGACATGGCAAGAACTGTCGCTGGTATGTGAGAAACACTGGCTGCTGCTTAACCTTTAAAAATCAGCTGGTTCTCGGCCCAGACGTTGATACGACCACAGAGGGATCCGCAATATGTCCAGACGCTCATTAGCCGCTCATGATTTTACACTAGTGTCAACACGGAGCTGTTGAACGCGACTATGCACGATGTCATCAACTCGGTTAAGCTCATATGTCAGCGTGACATGAGGGCCACCAACCTTAGTCCACACAAATCCTCACTTTCTTGCTGGGGGTGTTGACAGATGGCGGACCATGCTGTAGCTGGAGCAATGATCCTTACAGCTGATGAAGGGTTTTTTTTCACAGTGACTTTTCCCCCTTTATATCGGCCTCACAACAGCTCTGCCTCATTATAAAATCCTCCGCGAATGAGCGTGGACATGAAGAAGACCTGGAGCAGCATATGGATTGGACACTGTGTCCATTCTCATTATCATGCAGTCTAAATGGTGCACAGCCAAAGTGATGCATGTGAAACCCACATTCATTGGTTCTACTGACAGCCACTTATAAAATTTCTGGCAATACTTTAAACCACATCCTAAACGCAGAGCCACACCAGCAGCCACTCACTGTGACAGCTGCCACAAGAGTTGGAGGGGGGGTGGGAGGGTGCATGAGGTTTTCTCAAACCAATCTGACTGCATTTCATTGATCTATCCAGAAAATACTGGTAAAATTAATATGATGAGCTACTTTATCTTCTTTGAAACGGCCGTTGTGTGTGCCCTTGTGCAAAACACTATAAAAAAAACTATTTTATGAAAGTATCTTTCATTTAGACCTTCATCTCAGCCTATTTTAAACTGGTTGTGGAGCTGTTGGTGAGGAACCACTGCAGCACACACACTGCTGAGTGCTCCTACTGCCCCCTGGTGGTGGATAACATGCGCTGCACCGCCTGAGCATCTGATCCTTCCTGACATGCAACAACCATTCAGTGGGTACAGATGGCAGCACAGAATCCATCGTGAATGACAAGCCAGCTGATGTAATTTTACTGTCAGACGAGCAGCCTCAGGCCTCGCCAACCAGACCTGAGGAGGAACAGGAAAGATGGAGCTTTTCTGGGACTGTCTGATTCAATTGCATCCACAGATGGGAAACTCCTGGCTGACGACATGCTCATAATCCTTGAGACTTCTCTTAATTAATAATTCAAGACATCTGAGAGAGAGGGGGAGAGAGAGAGAGAGAGAGAGAGAGCGCGCGATCCCATAGGCATTGCAAAATGGATAGATCTTCCTCTCCCTTGCAGTCTGTAGGGAGCCAGTGTGGCACTGTGCTGTCTGGCAGATGGCAGGGCCGGGCTTTGGCCTCGAGCCCAGCACAGAACAGGTGGGTTGAAGAAAAACATGCTCACGGAGGGACAGATATAGACAGAGAGAGGGGGGAAAGACAGAGGTAAATAATAAAATGCTGAATAATTTTTACTCTCATCATTTCACTCAAATATGTCTGTAACCCGAAACAAGACAAAACAGAGACAAACACAACAATACAATCGCCTGAAGTGTAGCCTGCGATACATATACAGTATCCTGGTGTGTGTTTGTGCACATCACTCACAATGGCACGGGCCTCTGCGATGAAGAAGAGTTCGGTGAGGGCTCTGTGGAGCGGCAGCAGCACAGTCACACCCGTGGGATCCTGGCTCACGCTGTTTTCCATAGACATAAAGAGCTGCCACAGAGGTCGCAGCAGCGTCAGCTCACAGGCTCTGCAGCGCAAACAAATCAATAGTTGGATGTACAAACACGTACACAGGCCAGAGAGCACAATAAAGATTTAGACTCAGACAAGTGAAAAATGAGACATTAATTCATCATTAATCTTGTAACATCCCATCAGGCATCAAGAATAGCCATTGGATGTATGGTAATTATGTAATCTATCTGTATAGTTAACTATAATACACACATTTACAGTAGTCTGATATGCTCTCTGTAGTTTTCCATAGCGTAAAGTGTCCTGGTGGATGATGCCAATTACAGATACCATCCTGTGGATTTTCAATTTTCCACATCGCACCTCTGTGAGCTGTATGAATGTCTTCCAAACAAATGATGATGTCAAAAGTCCTGTTCATAATTTCATATCCCAAACTCAAACAACAAATAGCTGAATTCAAAATGATCTTGATAATGTTTGCTGCCAGTGTGAGCACTCCCTTCTTCAAGTTGTATGATGTTGTCATGTGGTCAGACAGTCGGAGAGTCATTGCGCACATATGCAAATTTCTAAACACACCCTTTACCTAATTTCCTTGTTGACTACTACAACCACGGAACTACGTGAAGGATTTATGATGGCTTGTATGCAAACCCTGTGTGGAGGTGAAATCCTGCACCTCTAGGGAAAACACACTGGTGAGGTCAAAAAGTGGACCGGGTCCTCTTAGCCAAATAAGCATTACTTAGGTCAAGGTGAATGAACCTAAACACAACATACTATGGGCAGTGACAACAACAGTTTAAAAAAACATAAAGCATTAATTAGTACTAGAGGAAAAGAGATAGAAATGTATAAGCAGGGTTCGGCTTACGTCTGGGATTGACACTGTAGGAGGCGGAGCAACAAGTGAATGGCTTTGAGTCGCTGGTTCCCAGTCTGGCGACAGGCCACGCCCACCTGCCACTCCCATATGTCAGCCAGCGGCAGGTGACAGAGTGCTTGTTCATCAGCTAACATTTGCTTTAGTATCTCAAAACCTGAGGAAAGAAAAAGCAAAAAGTGCAGAGGATAAAGAACCTGAGCCATCTGAGAATTCACTTGAGGTTAATCTACATTATGGAAAGCTTTAAATGTGGAACTAATGCAAAGAAATAAGAAATAAGGGTAGGGATATACAAGCTTAATAGCTTCAGCCAACTAAATTATTAAAAAAAAAAAAAAAAAAATTGATCTATTAAATAATATGTTTTATGTTATGAATGAATGAATGAATGAATGAATGAATGAATGAATGAATGAATGAATGAATGAATGAATTTCTGATGATAGATGATTGATTGTACTATATGTGCACATAACTGAAAAATAAACTAAACTGGACTAGAACATTTTTTACATATAGTTTGTAGAGTCACTGAAGCAGCTTTAAACCAATAGAACAGGTTGTATTTGTTCTCATGTAGAGTACCTGTCTGGAAACGCCCTCTGTGGCCTCCTGTGACAGTGAACTTGTAGCCCCAGTCCGTGTTGGTCATGTCTGACATGAATTTGTAGTAGAGGGTATCGCCTGAGAGAAACAGCAGACAGACACACTAGTAAACATGATTTCAGCACAAGGGCTGAATAGTTGCATCTAAAATGCACTCGCATATACAAATACTCACAGAAGAGAAGATAAATAAATAAATGTCCTCACCAGGGATGTCAAAATCCGACCATTTCTGAGGAGAGCCACTGAAATTGTGGACGTCCTGGACGAAATCACTGCTGCTGGACATCACAAGCTCATCACAGCCTTCCTCAGTGTAGCAGCGGGAGTCAAATTTCACTGATAGGTAGATAGCCCCTGGGATGTGCACCTTGTCCTGCAAAGAGAAGAGACAAACAGTCCTTAAATTAATTAGAAAAAGGACATAGGGGGTTAAGGATACAAAAACAGTTCATATAACCACAAACTTGATTTTAGTAGTTTGGATCTGTAGCCACTAGGGGTGTCACGATTATTATCACGGTATTACGATTATCACGATTATTATGCATTAATTAATTTCACAACATACGAATGTGTAAAATCAAATACAGTCAAAATATAATTACATTACTAATTATTTACACTAAATATTTTAACTATCTACTATTAATATAAGTGTTTTAAATATTCAAATCATTATTAGTCATCTATACCAAATGTCTAAGTTTATTTTAATTGTTTGCTTGTTTTTTTTAATTTTTTATCACAAATGAGACGCTAACATTTAAATTCTACTACTATTCTACTACTACTATTCTACTTCTATTTTAATTCCTACTAATTGTATGTTACGTTAGGTAAATGGACCAGTATTTCTTACATTTACCTTAACCTTTGTGCACATCTGCCTCTGTGTTTATAACAATCTTTTTTGGAAAGTGACGGTATTTAAGAATCTTTACGATTAATTAATTGTGGTGTTTAATACCGCGATTAATTGTGAAAACAAGTAGCTAAAGGATGATTTTTGGAATGTATAACATGATAAATAGGACAGGACAAAAAGTTTAGTTGTGGCTGATGATAACAATTGTAATTTACCCACCTCAAAGCTGATGTTGTTGTCATACGGGTGTTTGGACTCTCTGACCTGCACGGCCATACCTGGCTCCTCCATGAACTGGCAAGCAGTGAGAGACAGACTGCACAGCATACTCTGGCTGCAACCCTTCAGCACTCTCTGGAGAATCTGATCAACAACATAACAGAACATCCCAATCACATCAATCCTCACTTCTGAAACATCACTTGTGCATTTCAAATTTTGTCAAACCTGTGTATGTAAGGCAAACCTTCATTTACAGCACCTCTCTCTTCCTGCCTACCTTCTCCCAGAGCGGCTTCTCCTCCAGTTGCATTAACATATCCAGGATGTACGCCATGTGTGAGGCACCGTTCAGCTCCAGGGCCTCCTCGCTCAGCGCAGCCTCTGCGGGCCAGTCGGCCAGCAGCGAGGCCAGCACGTGGCGAGCATACAGAGTTGCGATGGCCTGGTTGACCTTCACCAGATACTGACGAACTGCGCGGTTGCTACGCACATCCAGTTCCTTGTGCAAAAGAGCCGAGCTTTTAGTGCGCCTCTGTTTGGCATAGCTGAGCTGTAAGTCACTCTCTGAGTTGGTGATGAGCTTCTGGGCGATCACGTTGAGCTCCTCTGTGGCCTTTTCACAGTGGCTGGGTTTACTCTGTGACAGGAGGGCAATGATGGGGGACACATAAGAAAACTGACATATGAAAAACAAACTGTAGCTATTCATAATGTTTGCTATTTAAAAGTGTAGTCTTAAACAACTCACCACACAGGACAACACAATATCAGTGTCCACAGCTTTGGTGTTCCTCTCTTCAGAGCGAGGCCGTCTGATGGGCTGCCACTTCTGAGCCAGCGTACGGATTGTCTCATCTGTTTTTATCTCATCTCCATCAAATCTGTAAGCAACACAAAGCCACAATGCACATAATGGAAGCTGGTTTTAATTGTGAAATATAATTATATATATTAAAAAAGTACACTATAATATCTACATTTAAAAAATAATATTAGGGGCAGTTTTGTTTTCATTCTGGTGTGAGAGATAGACAGGAAGCTCGGGGATCCACAAAGTTATCCCAAATCATCTAGATTTTAGAAGTGATTTCTAAATGGAAGTTGATGCTGACCTCTTCTGCACCTCCGTGAAGAAAGAATCAGTTCTCTTCATCTGCAGCTCATACATAGCTCGTAGGATGGGCAAAGGGGCATTTAAGGCATCGTGTGTGATCTGTTGTGAAAGAGACTTGAGATTATAATGCACATCTCATCACATAATAGTTACCTGCATGTCCTATGAACAGCATCTCTTATCACCTGGAAGCAAATCTTAGTCTCCTCATCAAGGCCTTCCAAGGGGTCCGGCCTGTTGACGTCGGTGTCGTCAGCGCAGCAGCTGGAGTGATCCGAGTCATGCTCCTTCTCCTGCTCTCTTTGGTCTCGCTCAAGGTCCTGGGCCATGGAGTGGATCTCCCTCTTGGAGGAGTAGAGCATGATGGAGAGGATCTCTAGATCTCGCAGCAACCACAACTTGCTGAAGCCTGTTCCCTTGCTGCACTTCCTCACCAGCAGCTGGGTCAGACCTGACTGCTGGATGGCCTCCTGAGCTTGCTCCACCCCGTGCTTCTGCACGAAACAACAACATGGGATGAAGAAAACTACCTACTGGAATCTGAAAATTTCTATTAAATTTTAAATCTAAACTTTACATTTTAAATTTAAAGGGGGAAATTACCTTGAGTGTGTTGTAGAGGCCTTTAAGGGCCAACGACAGGACCCAGGAAGCCTCCACTGCAACAGGGGAGCTGTCGTCTTGACTTGTCTGCAGCAGGTGGCTGATGATGGAGGTGAAATTGCTAAGGTAGCGGCTTAACAATGTATTTGCGGCTCCCTGGCCCTCTGACTGCCCTAGGGGGGGCGCTGGGGTTGAATCCTGAGACTGGATGAGTTGGTAGTCCTTCACTGTGAGAGAAGGGAAGGAGCACACAGGGTTAATAATAATGTTTGTATCACGAACAGTGTTATTTTACTGTGCTAGTACTGCACTAACCTGTTTTCCTCTTGCGCGTCTTAACATCTACCACTGCAGCATGGTTCTTTTCTGTGAAGTGCTTGAGCAAGATCATGTTGTGCTGTTCGTGGGCGTTGTCAATAAACACAGTCTGCGTTCCCACACACAGCACCTGATGGACACACAAACAAGGGAGTCAAATCTGGGTTTAAGAACACAAGGAACAGTATACAACCAACAATGCAGCAATGTGTACTGGCACTTACCTCAGGGAAGCCCACCAGCACCAGCAGGGTAAAGAGATTGGTGCGTTTGAGAGTTTGTGGCAGCTGCTGGATGCAGTGGTCAGTGAAGGCAGCGATGACTGTGCTCCACTCAGGACAAGCATTCAGACTGTGTAGAATATCTGCAACTGTGCACGCCCAGTCCAGACCGATACGACTGCAAAAGAAGAGATGATTTTTTTTTTAAACTAAAAAAATATACATAATATTAAAGGGATAGTTCAAATCACAACTTGTCAACGAGAGTGCTTTGGAGTTGTTGGATTGTGTATTTGATGAGTTTGATGAGGGAAACCAAGAAATTCTATCAGTCTCCATAGTGTAGCTTTGAGCAGCTCACGGCTCTGCTCCGCCGTTCCAAAAATAACTTATATAAATAAACAAAGGTAACGAACCTATGCCTAAGAATATAGGGATTATGGCAATGGGCCAATTTGCCAAAATATTGAACTATCCCTTTAACATCTGCAGCTACGCCATCCAGATTATAGATATTTGAAAAATGTCCCAGGTATCATTAATGTTTTCTTTGTGTACCTGTCCAAACAGACGGCTCCTAGGCTGAAGAGCAGCTGAGTGGTCCTCCAGCCTGGTGTTTCTGACGTGGCTGCCTCTCCTTGTGTCAGCAGCTCATATTTATCGGCCAGGGCTTCAGTGACGGCAGTGTCGGCCTCCATCGGAGGGATTCGTAGCAGCAGCTGGCCCAATAGTCCCAGGGTGAGGTGGTAGGTCTCGTTGAGAGAGCCAGCGTTGGAAATGACCGCCCTGAACAGCTGGGGCAGAATGGAGCTGAGACTGGGCAGAGACAGGGTGCTGTCCTGAAGGGATGAGAAAGATGGTGTAAATGTTATCTGTAGATTTATACAGCAATATTGTGAGTAGAGAATATTTTAGGAACAGGTAGTGTGTGCTGGGGGCAAATTAACTCAGTATTTTAACTTGAGAAAGTAAGCTAGTTTTGTTTGATAGTTTATCAAACTCATTAATAAGATGAATGCCATATTTGTTCATTAAATATGAAACAATGGCCAGCAGCCAGGTAGGTTTTATGGAATGAGTGTAGGACTATTTCTTGGACAGGAGCAGTGACTTCCTGGAGTCTGTGACAACCCCCAGATAAGACTCTAGGAAAAGTCAATGTGTCCAGCCAAGAAATTATTTGGCACATAACCTACAAAAAAATTACAACATACTGTTTAAACAGTTAGTGGTTTTTGTGTAGCTTATATCAGTCTGCATGCCAGGCTTTTTTTGGGAACTGGTTATAGCTTCATATCAACATGTCAATACACATCACTATGTCCTCTCTCAGCATAAATGCAAATACGGGTATATTACAAAATGCCAAACTATTTCTTTAGTGACTCATGCTATCTAATTTCAACAATAAAAACGGGTTTGACATACTGGTTTGGCTGGTGGCAGCATGGCTGCAAGTAATCCCAGGATCCTCTCTCTGGAGCACTCTGAGAACACATGCTCCTGCAGGGGAACCTGAGGCAGCCTCTCATCAGTCCCCTTGACAATCTCTGATGGAGAGTTGGCTGTTCCTGGTCCAGATTCTGAGGCTGAGAGTGATAGATACATGTAAAGGTGAGCCGGTCGGTTGAGGGACAATCATAACCACAAATGGACAGATTCATTCTGAAATCTCAGTACTTACGCCGGACCACAGGAGAGAGGGGGTCTTCACTGGACACAGAGGGCGTTTGGCTGAGACTGGGAGAGTCCAGGGTGTCTTGAGTAACCAGCTTCCTTTTCTCTCCTTCTCCAGTACTTGGGGGTGACAGCATCTCTGGAGGAGAGCCCACTTCCTTTGTCTTCTTCTCCTTACCAGGTGGTTTTCTCTGGTGATAACAGAATAAATTGGATTATATGGGATCAGGATAATAAAATCTATATTACGTTGATCATAGACTAAATACAGTTGTATAAACGAGTTTGGGTTCCCCTGGTCAAATGTCATATATTGTTGATTTTTGAAATGAAAGGAAAACAATTATTTTTTAATTACTCTCTATGCTTTAACTGACTCATTAGGACATTAGGACAGCTAATGATGCTCCCAAATAAACTCTATGCTCAGCAATAGACTGTACAGGGTCTAATATGGAGGAGTCCACAGAGACAAACCAAATGTGCAACCTCATCACAAATATCAGTGTCTGAAGTTCACAAAACACAATGCAGTGATAAAGGGAAGAATGGATTCCACTAATTATCAGTGAACTCTGCAACAGGACAATGACCCAAAACAGACTTTTAAATCCACTAGGAGCTAGTTTAGGAAAGTTGAGTCTATTGGAAGGTTCATTCAAGAGTTGAACATCATTGTGGAAAAATAAATAAGAAGGCCTGTTGATCCACACGCCTACACCTACTCTCCACTGAACTCATTAATACATGTCTACCTGCTCTATTTGGGTTTTTTTCTGTGTGAGTTCTAGTCCTGCTACGAGAAAAACAGAGATCAATGAGCTTCATATCATCTCCAAAAGGACTCGTGTTCCTCACCTTGTCCCTGGGAGATGATGGGGAGCAGATCGCTGCGGTGCTGCCAGGGAGAGAGGATGTGTCTGTGGCTGTGCTGAGCTCCTGAGAGGACTCTGGAGAGACTGGACACAGCTCACTATCAGAGGCTGAATCATTGGAGGATAGCAGAGCGAGCAAAGCTGAAGAACGTAGACCTAAACAGAGATGGGGGGAGGAAGGGTGTGACATGTAAGGAGAAAAAAAAAAAAAAAGACAAATGGATAACTGTCCATGACACAGCCCCTTTCTTTGGAGTTAGGATTTTAGGGGATATACCGTATTGACCCGAATATAAGACAACTATACTTTTTAAAGACAAAATCAAAGAGAATTTGAAACTTTTAAATCATGTTTTCAGTATCAGTGAAATAACAACTGGTAGATTGCATTAAAACAGCAGTGGTTGGAATATTTATAACATCATTATGTAACTGTATCTGTAACATAGTATTTCTCTTGTCGGTTAAAATCTAATGAGATGCAATTTTCAGACACCCCTAAGGTGGACTGTACCATATCTGAACCTCCGTTGGGTGAGACTGTTGACAGCTACCTGAGGAGGCGATAGGTTTGGTTAGGGTTAGCCTATGAGTGTGTGTCCCCAGATAAAAAAAAAATTCGAACACTGATCACCATTATCTTAAAATTGGCATCATAACTCCTCTGTTGTTTGAAAACTCGTCCAACCTTTGAGTCCCTTTTTTTCCCAGCGGGTCTCTGTGTTGTGGCTGCAGCTTTCCAGGTCACTGGTGTGTGTGAGTGTGAGAGAAAGACAAGCTCTGACTTGCTTGGGGAGACGTTGTTTGGTGTCACCTGCTGATTTGCATATAAAAATATCTAAACCCCTATTACGACTCTTATTTTTTCTTTTTCTTATATCTGGGTCAATACGGTACTTATTTATTTTCGTGTCAATAATTAGAAGAGAAGATAAATAGCACTCTTGTCATCAGTGTTTGCCAAGTGAGGAACAGAGGCCACTGTTAACAGCTATAACCCAGTCCACTCATAACTCATAGCGAAATCTTTTTAACTTTGGGCAGTTTAGCCATTTCCCCTTTACTTATAGCCTGCATGTTAAGCTATGCTGACTGTCTGCTAGCTACAAAGTTGAACACAAAAAAACGAGAGTGGGTTGGTCTCATCTAACTCTTCACAAGCCAGCTAATAGGTATATTCTCACCTTTGCCAGTCTGTCCCTTAAGCAAGCAGTCAGTGATGAGCTGGGAGCAGCATGTCTGTAGGGTGGAGGCCTGGCTCAAGGTGTTGCTGTCCAGCGACTCTCCCTCCATCTGCTTCTCACTGCTGAGTTCTGATGTGTACAGAGCCAAAGCAGCAAACAGCAGCCAGGAGTAGTTGTGGATGTAAGGCTGGATCAAGCGGTGACGGTCGCTGATTCGTATGGTCACCATGGGATACACTGTGATCCGATGGGTGGGCAGATGGCTGGAGATGGGAATTTAAAATAAAGATAATTGAGTCTAACTCACTAATGCAAAAACAAGTGTGTTTTACAAGCACAAGATTAAACTTAAAAAGTGTCACCTGTCAGGATACTTCTTAGCATTGTAGCAACCAAAGCACAGGTCAAAGTCTTCACACACGTTGCAGTTGATCCTGCTGCCCACAATGAGCCCCTGGCAGTGATCACAGGCATACTCCATGTTCACCATCTCGTGGTCGTCCTCATGGCCTTCAGGCTTGGCTCCACCTAGTTGAAAACAATACCAGTTATGTTTGTGCTACTCGTAGGTCTGACAATAGGAGCAGTGGCCCGTTCGTCTAAATTCTACTAGATAGTCATGAGTAGCGTGGTAGTGAATGTGAGCTCACTGAGGAAGCAGGTCTTGCAGAGGTCCATGTCCATACACTGCAGACAGCGATAGCGGTGCCAAGGTGCCATCCTCTCGCAGCCATCGCATGAGATGACAACATTGAGCAGGTCACAATAGCGTGCAATGAACATGTGCATCTGTGGATAGGACCAGGTACATTTACATCATCATCAAACTTTCCTCCCCATGCTGAGAACTTGTGCAGATCATATTCCTGCATCTTTATAAATGGCAGTTCTTAAAGGGATAGTTCAACATTTTGGCAAATTGGCCCATTGTCATAATCCCTATAATTTTTTAGGAGTAGGTCTGTGCAAGCTATTTTTAGAACTGCGGAGCAGAGCCACAGGCTGCTCAGAGCTACGCTACGGAGGCTAATAGGATTTCTTGATTTCCCTCATCAAACTCATTCCTGCACATTCACCACGCTATGAGATAATAACGGAACATTGTTGGATTGTGTATTTGATGAGTTGGATGAGGGAAACCAAGAAATTTCATTAGCCTGCATAGCGTAGCTCTGAGCAGCTCACGGCTCTGCTCCGCCATTCAAAAAAAAAGCTTGCAACGGCAATTAAAGGTGACGAACCTACTCCTAAAACTATAGGGATTATGGCAATGGGCCAATTTGCCAAAATGTTGAACTATCCCTTTAAATTTGCAAGTTGTCAAAATGCATTTAGTCCAGAACTATAAACAATTGTCCTTGTTGGCTCATGAATACGCTACCTTTCTCCTGTCCTCCATGGAGTCCTCCTCGTCGATTTTGTCATACCACTTCTCAAACATCCCGTCCATACACTCATCCATCCACTCCTGGTTCTTCTTGTAGTCTGCAATTTCATCTTCCTCTGTCCATTGACTGAATACGAATTTAGACCACAGAAAGAATCCCGTCATTAGCCTTGGTAATATCATCAAAAGGAAAAGTTACACATTTCTACTGTGATGTGGCTTATCTTCTGGTGGGTCTGACATTACCTGATGGCAATGTCGTGAACACTGATGTTCTCCTGGGACATGCTGAGCAGGAGGTCAGGAAGCTTAATATTCAGGAAGAGAGGAAGGTCATGTACCTCCCAGCTCATGTCTAGCAGATGCAACAAGCAGGTCTGCACACATGACAGGGCCGGTAGCAGGGCTCTGGAGAACAGTGATGACGGTCAGGTTACACCACGCACCCATGTAGAATTATGGTAATCACTGCTACAATAGCTTTTTGATTTCTAGTTATGAGTGAGCATGGTGGGTTGCAAGGATAAGTGCTTACTTCTCAGTGAGACTGCTGAAGCCTTGTACCGCCTCCACAAGCATGAGAACCAAGTGATGGTAGGAACGCCTCACCTCCGCTCCAAGCTTCTGCCCACTGTCTGACAACTGAGAGAAATAACTGAAAGAGAGACAAAGCAAATGAAAATCTTGAGTGAAATATGACTGCACATGTTTATGTCGGCGCACATTCATCTCCTCCTATACCAGGTAAAAGTCACTGTTGTTGCACTTGAATTGAAGACGTTTTCTACACATGTACCTGGTGAAGTCTTTCTGGCAGGCCAGCAGCTCCTGTAAGAACAGGATGCAGGGGGCTTGGAAGAGATGTGGCTTTCCCAGGGAACGCAAACATTGCTGAACCATCTCCAGGACCTTGCACACACTCAAAGCCTGGGCTTTGTTCAGTGACAGGGTTTGCAAAATACTACAGGAAGAAGAATCAGATTAGTTAACCCTGTCGTTACTCACATATTTATAGAAAAAAAATGTAAAATAGAAGAACGGAGATCACTAACCTTGCTGTTGTAAGAGCCTGGTCCTTTATAAAGTTAAGGATGTGTTTGAGGATTGGGTAGCGATCCTTGACCGAGGGGGCCATGCGAGGCTCTTCTATGGATCGACAGGACAGGAGCCGTAGGCGTGCCCGACTGAACGGGGGCTTACGAGGGAAGGCAGAGGGTGAGGCCGGCTCTCCTGACTGAGACGAGATGCTCTCTGTGGAGTCTCTATGGACCCTCCTGTTGGCCCCACAAGCAGATGAGCTCTGGGCTTGAGCACCGGTGGACTGGCTCTGTCCTGCCCGGGCGTCACTGGGCTCCTCGGCCCCTGGAGTCTGAGGTACCTGAGAGGGGCTGGCCTGGAAGTCCCCTTCTGAGATCGAGCTTGAGCGGAAGAGTAGAGCACTGCTGCCCTCTGCAGCTTTGAGAGAGTCACTGTCTTGGCCTGTTACTCCACAAGGAGCAAATCTGAACAGCAAGAGGCTCTTCTCGATACACATCTCAGCTAGATAGACACAAAATAACAAAAATCAGCAATAATATTCAGAATATGACAGTACTGGTGAGAACAAGGTGTGATTAGGCTTTGCATTCACTCCTCACCAAGTGTCTCCATAGTAACCTCATCAGGACCCCCATCCTTCTCATAGGGAATATTCATTTTGCCAACAAGGTATCTCTGCTTCATCTCCAGCTGAAAGGAAGAAAAGACATCATCAGCACAATAGTCAAGTGACATCAACAAAAATAGATCCAGTAGAAGATAATGAAGACAGATATCACTCACCATCCATGTTCTGATGCTGTCTGCATGCGAGTACACTTGCACAAACTCTTCACTCAGACAGGATTTGCAGTCCTGATTAACTACTCATTCACAGCAGAGGGGAGAAATAAAGAGATTGAGTCAACCATGCATAATTAAAGACAGCAATAAACAGAACAGCTTTCACACATTGACCACTGTTTATAGCCAACTTAGTATTTACCGTAGGTCTTCAGGGCATGGCTGAGGGCTGGTGTGTGGTACACCATGGCTGCCCAAATGGCATTCACAGCTTGGTCTGTCTTTGACCCAGCAGCGATCTCATTCCTCATCGTCTGTTTTCTGCAGGACTGCATCAGTTTCTTCATCAGCTCTGTTCTACTGTCCGTCAGTTCCTGTGAGGGGTTCCAGCGGGCAAAGTCCTCCAGGAAGCCCATTAACTCATCAAGGGACCATGTATTTGTCTACCACACAGAGAAACGTCATAGTAGCAGAACAGTATTAACCAGCTGAGCTCATTAAGCAGTGCAATAATGTAATTCTTCGGAAAGGTAAGTGAATCAGCATACCTGGTCTGTGGGTGTTTTTGTTTGATTTGTCTCCCTGGCTTCACACAACCCATGTCGCAGGATGGGTTTCCACAGAGGAGAAGACTGAACATGGGACATTTTCCCTGGTGGAAGCTCTTTTACCGTGCGTGTCTCTGGAATACACAGTAACCCACAAATCTCAGCATTTTAATCTGAGGTCTAAAGATGCAGGTGGTGAAATATAATCTTGAAGAAATCTGAAGTTAATTCATGTTAAATATAATAAACAACATTGTTTCCTGTAAGGCACAAGATCACAAATGTTCAGACAACGGTCTAACCCATTCCCAGTCATTCCCAAACTTCACACAGACAACACACTATAGGATATGTGCCTTTGTTTGATAAAGTTTATGGAGTACAGTTTTACCGTGAGGGGATTTCAGTGCCAGAGTTCGAGATGCAAGGCGACCCATCAGTCGAGCCACCAGCAGCTGCAAGTCCGACATCCAAGAAATGGTGATATCTGGCAGGCCCATGGCCGTCACAGTGAACTTATAACCCCACTCATTGTTGCTGCTATCAGAGTGGAAGAGGAACTGGAGCTGAGGGCCAGCGTCAAATGTCACTTTCTGAGGGAGCAAAGACAAACATTAAATGTGTGTAAATTAAACAACAAATGGTTTCACATGGAGATAATTCAGTGGTTTCTACTTGTATCCTACCTTTGGCCATTTCTCTGTTCCAACCTTCATATCATAACGAACTTTACCGCCTCTAGAATCTGTGAATTCTAGATAGTCATATCTGTGAATATAAAGAATATAGAGGTTGGGTAAGTAATAAATCCTCACTACAGGCAAATAAATGAGAATAATTGATTCAATTAATCAGCATTTATAATTTAACAATAACTCACCTTTTCTCTGTCTCACAGCGTTCGTCAAACTCAACCTCAAAGGAGGTAGCACCGGGACAGGCAAAGATGCTTGTTTCATGGCGGCTGTTCTCATAGTTGTGAGGGGACTCCAGGTTCCACGTCCTCAGCACCACCGGCTGCTGCGGCTGGTGCCAGCTCTCCTGATCCACCTAACAGTGACATGGTGTGCAATTATATTTGATATTCATGCAAGAAAGCAACAAAGAACAGGGTTCCTACACATTTGACATTTCATAATATTAATTTTATATATATATATATATATATTTCATACTTTTTCCAAACCCTAATTTCCAGACTTCTCTGTAAAAAAAAAAATTCGAATAATTTGTGACATTTGAGTAATTAGATGTGTATCATGTAAATAAATTATGTAATTAATTGTTTGTCGTCATTATTCTGAATTTGTATGCCATTATGTCACCAAATCATTTTCAGGAGATTATAGCTAGGTAAAATAGCGCATGCAAAATAATTTTCCCAAATAACTTCAGATAAGACCAAACTCAGATAAGTATTAAGATAAATATATTTCCATACAATAGTTTCCATTTTCCATACTTTTCCAGACCTGGAAATGTATAAATTCAAATTCTATACTTTTCATAATTGCATAGGAACCCTGAAAGTACATTCACTCAACTACTTTATACAATGTTAATGTATGTATTGTGTATGTGTGGAGGAATATTACATATTTAACCGCACTATGTCTATCTGACTGCTACAATTTATTGATCTCACTGGTCAAATACGGTGCAAATATTTAAGCAATCAACAGTGTATTTTGAACAATACAGATTTACTTCCATGGCTTCTACTTTTGCAGTAAGGGTATATATTTTAGCTTAGTAAAAAGTTCTCAGTAGTTATACCACCACTGGTTACTATATAACCCTCCACACCCTGAATACCAGTCTGCACTCATACTTATACAGACTTATTGTATCGACTGTGTACACAGGGGTGTGTTGAAGTAAGCCCAGACTGACCTTTGAAAATATGTCTCCAGTGTCAGTGGATAGGCTTTTGAGTAGCTCGACCAGAGAGGAGAAGCTCTTCAGCAACACACTGTGAGGGATATCCAGAGAGCACAGCTCCAGGAGAAAAATCATCTGCCAGAACCAAATCAAAATGTCATTCAGTAGGGTCAACTCTAGAACTGGGCAGGAAGGAAATTCAAAATCTCAAGACATGAGGGTATTACCAGTTGTCTGAAGACTGTGGCGAGGATGGAGCTGCCTAGTTTGTCTGTGATCACAGCACTGGTGTGTCTCTCAAGCAGGGAACCAAGGATGGTCTTGATGCTTCCCAAGAACTGATCCACATCTATTGAGAGAGCAGGTAGAGATTCACCATTTTTTTCATGAATTCTCCTCCATTGATTGTTTGTTATAAAGCAAATCAACTCAAATCTATTGGATCACACTGGACTGATCATGAGGCTGAGTGCTTGTTATACTGTCCACTGATAAATACAGATTCTAACCCTGAAAACAGGGAGATGTAAGCACATCAACAATGCAACACTGTCACAGTATCTCACATTTTAGTAGGATGTCTCTAGCCAGCTCCATAGCAACAGCTGTGGAAGCGCCTCCTTTGAGCTGCAGGTAACACCAGGAGAGCAGACTACCCTGCAGTGCCCAGAACAAGGACAGCAGCACCGTCCTGCTGGCTCCACTACTCTCATCCACCATCATGACTTCACACTGAGAGATGGGAGACACGTCGAACAAGGAGGAACATTAGAAAAGTAGAGAGAAACATGGAGAAGTCACGTCGAGACACGAGGAGACGGAGCGAGCTGGTGATGAATGGTAAATAACGAGATGAACCAGTGAAACCGTCTCACCTCTCTTGTTGCCACTAGCAGCAGGGTCTCCATCACTGACAGTATGGGGCTGATGTCAAAGTCTGAGGGAGCTCCTTTAGGTGGGAGCAGGAGAAGGCCGCTTGGATCCTGGTCACTGCAAAGAGAAAACACAGATATTAGTGATCCATGATGATGGTGTGTGTTAGAATATGATGATGTGAGCATATGTCTGCAGTAAACTTACCTGAAGTAATTACAAAGTGATTCAAATGTCACCTTTACCGACTCCGGCTGATCCTCTTCTGTGATATTCTTCTGTAAAAAGAAATATGACATCGTCATCATTTTCATCATTATTCATTATTTTTTCGAGTAAAGAATAACAGCCTTCCAGTTTGTATTCTTCAGTTATTTAAATTAAGAAAAGGAAACTATAATTTAAGAGGGTTATTGATTTTCAAAATGTGTAAAGTGAGAACTAATATAAAATACAAATGTGTTTCACTCTTGGTAGTTAAAATGTGGAATAAGCTCAGTGATGAGTTGAAGACATGTAGTTCTTTGTTGAGTTTTAAGAAAGCCTTGAAATGTAAAATCATGAAAAATTATAAAATACAGAAATGATTACTTTCATCTTATTATTTTGTACTGTTGCTATTCTAGGTAATCTAATTTCATAGAGTTTAAAGGATAGGCAAATATAAGCCTTGGGCTTCAGCCTATTCCCTTTTCGGTCACTGTATGATTTTATGTGTGTGTGTGTGTGTGTATTAGGGGTGGGTATCGCCAAGGACCTCACGATGCGATACGCATCACGATACTTGAGTCACGATACGATACGATATTGCGATATCCAAATTTTGCGATATATTGCGATATTCTACGATATTCTACATAGTTCACTGAAAAATGTAAAAGGCATTATGCATCCTAAAATCCGAGTTGTATGTACATCAGATGATAGTGATAATTTATGGGACAAACTGAGTCAAAACAATGTAATTCAAACTATCCATGCCATTTTATACAAGTGCAAGTTACAACATCATATTTGTATGTACAACACACTGTCTGAGGTAGCAGTACAGTGACACCTCGCGGAGCAGAGGTGCGGAAGTCGTACTGGATTTACGTCTGAAACATGATTTATTATTTGAAATTTTTTTTTGAAAAATTTGTTTTCGAAAAAAAAAATCTATATTTAAATATTGAATATCGATATCGTATCGCGATATAAAGTATCGCGATATATTGCCATATCGATATTTTTGCCCACCCCTAGTGTGTATGGTTGCAATTGTGTATAATATGTTCTGGCTAAATTGTTCACGCAAAATGGTTGATTTTGATATTGGTGTTGTGTGACTGAAATAAACAATTTCATTCATTCATTCATATTGTGGCTTTGTTGTTGTTGTTCATTCTAATTGTTATCATTCTTATGCACTCACCATCATGTGGAAGAGTTTGTCCCGTCTGACGTGTTTATCAGGGAAGAAAATGGCAGCTCCATTAAGAATGGCCTTCACTGCTTCCTTGTGTAAAGCTTTTTCCACTAATGTTTCCCCCGCTGGGCTATCCACAACTAAAACACAAACATGACACAAAAACACAAAATGTTACTTCTGAGAAATCAGTCGTGAGAGCTGCTACTGTCTGATGAATTGCTGACAGGTTCTTACTGTGGCAGAGGTGAGTGTAGACTTCCCCCACAGCCTTAACTGTGTCATTCGGGGGCTCTACACTGCTGGATGTGGATGGACAAGCTGCTGCTGCTGCTGCCGCTGCCGCTGCTCCCTGATCTGACCCTTTACTCTCCACTGCGCCCTTGGACTCCAGGGGATTGGGCAGCATGGGGAAACAGTTCTGCAGCAACTGGAGCAGCAGAACTCTGCTCTTCAACACCTCCTCTCCCTCACTGAGACAAAGACACAAGATTGATTACAGATGACATCTTAATAATATGTCTGGATTTTGGATCACTCCAAATCTTAATTATTGCTTTGATGAGCGTATGGACAGAGAGTACAATCACAATCACTCACATCTCCCTGAGTTTACTGTAGAAGCTCCAGAAGAGGTTGAGGTTGAGACCACCAAAGTCGAGAAGATACTTCTGCTTGAAATGAGAGGAATCCTGCAGAAACAGACAGTCAACGGTCTGACAGTGTTCAACAATAAAATAGGAGGACACATCCATCAGGCTGTCAGAGACATGAAGAGCTCATTCCCCTAGCTGTGTACATACTGTGAGGGAAATGTATGCAATGTCTGCTAGTGGTGATGGTCACAAGTGAGCAGACTTATCTATCACTAATAAACTGATGCATGTACAGAACGTAAAAGAAATGAGACCAAACACATAAAGCTGTAAGTTAGTTAGCAAATGAAATATTCTACTTCAGTACCATAGTGAGGACTCTTAGTAGAGTCTCCATATCTGGCCACTAGTATGTTAAGTGCTTATATTTCTCATGGACTGTTTTCTTCCTGTCAAAAAGTGGATGCACCAACGTGTTCTTCATTATACTTGTTGTTGTTTCTTAATGTGGGCTCATTCTAAAGAGGAGAATGATGATGGTAGATATTTCCCACTAGTCTTCTGGTCTACTGTCTGCTCTATGGTGCCATGAAATGATTCCCCCAAAATATAATATGACTGCACATAAAACTATCACTAAGTATAAAAGCTTTCAATATTTTCAGCAATAGAATTGTGGCATTTACTGTTAATCATACTAACCTAATGTATGCTACTAATTTTAATGATTTAAATGCACATACTGCACAATACTAAAGCAGTGATCAGTAGTTACCATGTCTCGCGTAAGCTGCTGAATGAAGAACAGAGTCTTGTTCAGTAGGCAGAGTCCATTCACGACATCACGGTCCACCCTGTCTCCCTCTGGGCTGAGGTCGTCCAGGTCTCCCAGCCTCTCTGCCCCAGGGCACATGTAGCCACTGAAACTGATGGACTGGACACCGAGACGCTCAGCAGAGTCCTGCCTGGTGCAGATGAACTTCACCATCAGGAACTGGGGAGACAAGGAAACAGAGGGTTCCTACTTGAGACGAATGCTTTGAAAACTGTTCCCAAGTATATGCTTTCATTATTTTATTTTTTTCTCAAAGGGTTAGACAATTTCCTAAGGCATTTCCTGAAAGATTAGAAAACATCACTCACATATTTCATGCCTTTGTGATGATGGCATGACTGTGGATGTGTGACTCAAAAGGAAACTGCACTGCTTGTGTTTATTGTGATGGCATAACATGCCACCCAGTGCCACAACGTGCCTCGCTGATAAGATATACAGTCTCATGTTTTGGATACACACATAATATCTGCAGTAGGATCAGTTTATGGGTGGTGTTATTTTTTGACAGCCATAAGAAAAAATACATTAAATATCATTTTAGCCACTGTCTGAAAGGGATAGTTCAACATTTTGGAAAATTGGCCCATTGCCATAATACCTTTAGTTTTAGGAGTAGGTTTATTAACTTTAATTGTCGGTGCAAGCTATTTTTAGAACGGCAGAGAACTCTTTAGAACTCTGTCTCGTAACGTTCTGTTATTATCTCATAGCGTGGTGAATGTGCAGGTCACAACTTGTCCAACAGAGCGTTTTGGAGTTGTTGGATTGTGTATTTGATGAGTTTGATGAGGGAAACCAAGAAATCCCATGAGCCTCTGTAGCGTAGCTCTGAGCAGCTCGCGGCTCTGCTCCACCGTTCTAAAAATAGCTCGCACCGACAATTAAAGGTAGCAAACCTACTGCTATGACTATGGGGATTATGGCAATGACCTAATTTGCCAAAATGTTGAACTATCCCTTTAACTTTTGGGCGATGACAAACTGTTTGAGGTGTGAGATACAAAAAACTAGTGAATGAATTGAATAATGGGGTTCAGATGATTGAAGAGGACTACGTAAACCTGTGTCTTAGTTTTCTCTGGATGCAGTGAGTACCTTTGCAACTCGACACTGCTGCAGCTTGATCTCCACATCGTTCCAGTCCTCCTCGAGCTCAAACCAGCCAATGGGCTCGTCCTCACACTGTGCTGGAATCTTCACACTGCAGGTCAGGTGACAGAGTGGTGTGTCAGCCATTCACATAAACCACTAAGGCAAACAGCCACACTGCTGAGGGATATCCACAACACAGGGAAATAAACTGTCTACTGCACTGTTATTACACTGGAGGGTTCACTGAAGTGCTCCAGTGTCCCTCGTCATATACTGTATTTAGCCACATGTACTCCTCAGTACTCATCCCATTTGCCACCTGTTATTCAAGGTTTTTTTTTTTTTTTTAATGCAGGTTTTTAAAAGATGTGATGGTTATACACACAGTTACTAAATGATCCTCCTTACTTGTCTTGTACAAACTCTTTGTAGTCCTTGTAGTCCCACATGTCATACTTCTTGAACCTCTTAAAATGTTTCTCTGCATCAAATGGATCTTCTTCCTTGTAAGCAAACACCAAGCCGCATTTGGCTCCAATGGCTCCTTTCCGCACCTTATCACACAACACCAAGGACCAAAGGTTATGTACAGTATTCCTATATCATTGTCAGAGTTATCACTGATTCTATAATGTCAGACGGAGCCTCACTTTGATTTTCATCTGAGTGACCTGGAAATTGCTCTGGTCTTCTGTCGACAGGATCACACTGGCTTTCCTCCTGCCGCTCTCGGTGAGAAAACCTGAGGAGGGACAGACATCCAGTTGTACTTGGGGGAATTTTCAAGCTATACTTACAGTAAAGGATGAATTGTCATGGCTCTCAGCGTACCGTCTCCGGTGGCAGATTCTGTGAGCATGTTTTCTGGCCCAGATTTCTCCTCTTTACTCTTGACATCACAGGCCTGTAGGTGAAGCTGGAGGGGCTTCCCTGCAATTCAACATCAGTCATCAACTCATCATCATTATGCTTGCTTTCCATAACAACATTAATAATCATTTGATCGTTTTCCATACCGATATAATTTCACTCCTACACTGAAAGGCTATGAACACCAGACTGAAGTGCTGCTTTGTAACAGAATTAGCAGTTTACTAATGCATCAGCACTTTCTCTCCCAGGTCTATGGTTTCAAATGTCCTCATGTGAGTGAGAGTAAAGTAGGGTTGGTCTTGGTCACGTTACCATTGCGATAGAGTAGTCGCAGCCGAACGGCGGCCATAGACATGATGAGGGAGGAGGCCCTGTACTCGGTCTCTAAATGATCGCTGATGCAGGACAGGGCCTGGAGCACTTTCGCCACACTGCCTCTGGCCAAAGCGAAGGCCAGGAGGGTGAGTTCTGCATCGGGACTCACACAGCAGCTACACAGGAGCAGTGAAACAAACACAAGTTAGTTTTGGGCTGCATCTGGACATATAACATAATCATTTGTGTTTCAGATTGCCAAAACATCTAAAAGGGCAGGTTTACTTTTTTATTCTTGAAATAAATCTATATATTTACTGTACATATTAATACAATGCTTACATGCCCAGTAGAATATTGGACTAATTCTCATTAATGGCAAAAATATATATATTTCCATTAATACCCAATGAATAATACCTAACCTATTCCTGTGTCTGCCTGAGTAAAAGTCTAATAATAATAATAAATACAGTATATCTACAAATTGATGGTTACATTTGGTCCAAATAATGTGTAAACAAACACTACACTACAACAATTTGAATATTCCAATTGTTAGTAGAAACATATTTCTTGTGTGAAAGTTTCATGTTAAATGCATTACAGCTAAAAAAATAAATACAGCTCATAACAACATGACTGATGAGATCAGTTCAGTGATGTTGTTGCTACTGTCGATGACAGACCCTGAACACCACAAAGGGATTTACAGTATATCAGATGGAATGCCAACAGTGTGTCATTGCCACACACAATCAATACTTTGATTTCACAGTGATGATGTCAGCGCTATAGTCTGGCAGTGATGGGTGAGTGTGCAGTTCATTACTCTGCTATCCTGAGCAGAAATCCATCCACCTCCTCCAGGATGTTCAGAGAGAAGAACTTGGGGAACTCTGTGGATGACGGTGTGAGGGACAACGGTGGCATGTGGCGTAAGGCTTTTCTAGAAGAAGAGCACACGGAGAAAAACAACACTGAGTGGACAGATCATTACGCTTGACCCATTGCATGACCAGCTGAAACATCATATTGATTACCAACAACGATTTTCTTGTGAAAAAGCATGAGCAGTGTGTCTTACTGTGTACTGTGTAGGACAGTGTGAGCCAATGCAGGGTTGGTCTCCATGGACGCGGTGACCAAAGAGGTGAGGAGAGACAGGTACCAGATGGCCGAAGCATCCGAAACAGACACCTCTTTACTCTTGGTAATCTGATAACCAAGAGTCTTCAAGCCATGAATCCGAGTGTCACACCCGTCGCTCAGGCACCGCTTAATGTTGATTTGGATGTCTGGGGTTTGGTGAGGAGATAATGCAGTTAGCAGACTGATGGAATACATCGCGCAAAAATGCCACATAATTTGCTCCATCATCAGAGAGGGGTTATAAAATAGATGTCGACTGTGCGAGTCGGGAATAAAACATCACATCTACCAATAAAAAATTACAGTTTGCTTATTTTAATCCAGCGAACCATTGGCAGCACAGAGCATTGCCAATTACAAAACACAAGGCTGAGTGATACAGCCTGCAGTTAAAACTACAAACCAAATGACTTGTTCCCATCACTGAAACTTCTGTTTGTATTCTTCTGACTGTTTTGGCTCAAAGCTGCCTCTGGTTCTCACTTGTTGTCCTCATTTATTCATATTTCTTTGAACACCCATGTCAGTTTCAGTCTAGCTTCTGTGTGACAAGACAACTACTAATAATGTGGGAATGTAGCCTATTGGCTGTACAGATTCTCCTTTAATACCCCAGAGAAAAATCTGAATTAAAACTGGAGGAAAAAACAAACATAAAAAAAAAACACCAATCCCTGGATTAGTTCCCTTCAGTCCGAGGTTCATGGCAGCTTGTATGAGGATTATAAAGTGAGGCATTTAACCACTCAACTATCTATGAACCCGGTTGCTCTTCTGTAGCTGACACCACGCTCTGCTTTCACCGGAGGGGAGCTAATGAGCAGGCATCAGTGAAGGAACACAAAAGCCCATGATTAGTACACACAACTAAGAGACAAGATTGACAGGTGGTGACTCACAAGGGTGTGAGATGTTGGCATTCTCCAAGAGAGCTACATAGCCCGTGACATTGCTGGGGATGCGGATGTCTCTGATCTCCTGCAGGGATCGCCGGTTTTTCCCCACTGCAACTGAGACCAGCTGAGGCATGTAGCTGTGGTCATTGGAAGCCACAGCGATGGCCAGCCGTCTCAAAACTACATCTGGTTTCATTTTCAATCTGATAAACAAAAAACAGATAGGTTTCCATTTGAAATTAATACTGACCATAACTCCTGTCAATCAAGCATGTGTGACAATCAGCTGTAAAATCCTGGGGGGGGGTCACGTTACCTGATCCAGTGTGAGCGTGCACTGCCGTCCGATTGCCAGAAAGATGTCGTTTCGCCATTTGTCATCTTGTAAATGTCAGACACGTTGGATGAAGCTTCAATTGTACTGTAGCACTGTGTGACAACCTTGACTTTGTCGACCTCCGGATCACGGTCCAGCTCTGCTCTATATTGGATATCTAAATCTGAGAGAAGCAAACACAGGTGAGGACAACCGTCTCAAAGTCGTGCAGCAAAGTAAAAACAGCTGCACAGCTATAATATGTATTAAAAACCAATATTCAGCAGTAGCTAGCCATTTTTTGTGCTCACCTTTTTCCTTCTGCAAGATGAACTCTAAGAAATCCTGGACCACACTGGACCTCATGGTACAGATGCTATTATAGCCTTCTAAGATGGGGAAGGGGATGGCACTGCTTGGGATACGATTCCTGTGTAAGAATTTAAGGATCTTAGAGGCGTGAGCCCCTAACCTGTCTTTGGTCTTGGAGAATATGTCAACAAAACCTGTAGAGACATTACAAGAACAGAGGAAAATGATTGGATTTTCAGGGTTAACCCTTTTGCCCTGTGATGACAATAACTATCCAAATCAGATTGGCCTCGTTTGCCCAGGTAAACAAATCACATCTCATAC
This sequence comes from Trachurus trachurus, assembly GCF_905171665.1. NCBI lineage: Eukaryota > Metazoa > Chordata > Actinopteri > Carangiformes > Carangidae > Trachurus > Trachurus trachurus. The sequence goes on along the minus strand of NC_139903.1, from coordinate 9,872,949 downwards.
CTGGGGTTAGGGAGCACGCCTGAAGCTGTCTTATCACATGACTCAGCTCTCCCTGTAGATTAGCTCCATTGGAGTTCTTCAAGGCAATCAGCATGCTCTCTACGTCCACCACCCCATCCCCCTCGGCATCGAACTGTCCGAAAGCCTGAGACAGATGACAGAGACAGTACACATTGTGACACTTTGTATACTGACACAATCACCAGTATCTATAGGGACACAAACGGCACCCGTCATTTATAAAGGCACACAAGATGCTCTAACTCTATATCTTATTATAAAGTTACATATATCCTCTGCCTGTTCATATTTGACATGGAAAATAGTAGCTCTACAGCTGAAAGCTATGTTTTTTAAAGGGAAGCAATGTAGTGTGTTGATTTTAAAGCATAGCGGTGGCATTCAACGTCAGGCCACACAAAGCCAAAGGCAGACTAAAGTACACATTCATTATTTAACCCATTCATTTAGTTAGACAACAAATGTCAGCCAGCAGGCAACAAAGCAGCGTGCTACCCTCAAAGAGGCCAAACGCTGAAATGCCAGACCACAATGCTGGAAAGCAAAGGTGACATGTTGACAGCTAATATCACTGCTTTCATTGCACACCCTTAAGATTACAGATAACAGATAATAGGATAACATACCTCCCCCCCTATCAGGGCCTCACTAGCCAATCATATTTACTGATCACTCATCATAAATGGGCATAAACAACAAGTTATCAGCAGCTCTGCCTTCTCATGCTGTACCTGGGACACACATACATCAAATCATGACATTTCACATTACTTATAAGAGACACGCTTTTCCGTATCTTTATATACCTCTTCACACTCATCTCTGGGGGCATCTCTACTCTCCAACATCTCACAAAATTGTTCAACATTGACAGACTCCTCTCCTCGGTTCAACCGGTCCTCCAGCCACCGCACCAGGACACCCTCGTTCCCGGCCAGGACAGACTCCTGAATGGCGACCCCTGAGTCACTAATCCGGGCCGCCGCTTCTCTCAGTTTCACTTGCTCCAACAGGACCCCGGGGCTGGGTGGTCCGCCGGTGGGAACGGGCAGATTATTCGATCCCCTTCCGCTTCTTCCAGCACCGGAGCCACCACCACCACCACCACTAGCACCAGCAGCAGCAGCAGCGCCACCGCCGCCGCCGCCGCCGCCAGTGGCCGCAGAGGCCGGACTGTCTTCCGCGAAGCCGGGGCTCTCCGTCTCTACGTCCTCCTCGTCGCCGCTGCCGCCGCCGCAGCCGCTCTCCGCGTTCCCCATGTTTGTTTCACCGATCTACGACGCCCCCCCAAAATCCCTGCGGCCCGCTGGGTGTCAGTTTTGAGACGGTTGTGCCGGTCAGACCTCTCCTATGTTCACCTACAGCTACAAGTCCGCCTGCCGTTCACTACTACCGCATTGACGTTACGTACTGTACGTCAACTTGCCTGGAACGTTTGATAGTTTGCGCATGCGCGTCGGTTGGTTGGTTGGTTGGTTGGTCGGTTGGTTTCCGTTCACGGAAGCGCCTGCGGTGTCAATAATTACTCTGGAAAGGAGGATGTGAAATGATGTAAATGGACGAAATACCAACAACAACAAGGCCTGTATGAACAGCATGCTCAGCTATGTTTTAGTGGCGTGTTTATCTGTGACGTTGGCAGTGTTGTTCATTCCTCGCGACTGGTCCGTTAGATTTGGAATTGATGAATCAACCCAGGGGCCCCGCGTGCGGCTCCTGAGCAGACATGAACTGTCACTGTACGACGGCGAGGAGGACAGCAAGGGCCTTTACCTGGCCATCCTGGGGCAGGTTTTTGATGTAAACAAGGGACATAAGCACTATGGACCAGGTGGTGCTTATCACTTTATGGCAGGTGATTACCCCGCTTCTGCACCTCTCAGTATTAATGGTAATAATAATAGTTTATTTGTATAGCACCTTTCATGCACAGTGCAAGTGCAGCTCAGGGGGCTTCACAGGGTAAGAGAAAAAAGGTATGACAATGCAATAACAGTACAGGCAATAGAGACGAGATAAATGTATACAATAGATTAGGAATTACATAATGCAAATTATGGTTATATTGAATATTATCCCAACCCCTCAACAAACATGAATTATAATGATTATTTCCAACATTGTAAGAGCTGCACTATACAGTATGTGTGTTTGTATTTTAAGGCAGAGACGCCTCACTGGCCTTCGTCACTGGAGACTTCACTGAGAGTGGCCTGAAGGATGATGTGTCCAGTCTCTCCCCCCTGCAGGTGGTGGCCCTGTATGACTGGCTGGGCTTCTACCAGAGGGACTATCAGACTGTAGGTACGTCAATTGTATTTGGTACATAGGCTACATTTTCTTGAAAGAATAAAATTAGTCAACTGTTACCTTTTATAGAGTCTAATAAGATCTGGTGCAGTTCAGAATTATTTTAAGAAGTTTAACTGTTCCTCTGGGGGTTTTCAAGGTTTTAGGTGTGAAATGCTGACTAATTTTGTTTTACATAAATTCTCAATATCAATGGACACCGATCATCTTCAGGGGAAAAATAAATGTTTTTTTTATTTCAGGTGTGGTTATAGGCCGGTTCTATAGCGACGCTGGACAGCCCACAGAGGCCTTGCTGCAGGTCCAAGCATCACTAGCAGAGGGCCAGCGACTCAAGGCCAAGTCTGAGGTTGAGATGATCCGCTTCCCTGCCTGTAACTCAGAGTGGAGTGCTGCCAGAGGAGGAAGAGTCTGGTGCTCCAAAAAGAGGTTTGGAATAGTTCTGGTCTAATCAAATATTAGCAAACCTATTGGGCATCTGATAACAATGTTGTGATGTACTGCATACCAGTAATGTTTTGCACTACCAATCGTTACTGGTATTCATCAGGACCTTGACTTGTGTTCTTCCCTTTCATCAGTGGTGGTGTAGTAAGAGAGTGGACGGGCGTCCCGCGGAAACTCTTCTCTGCAGGAACCAATGGTGTTCGTTGTGTCTGTGTTGAAGACCCATCTGCAGCAGACGAAGATCCCAACTTGCAGAAATATGAAGGCTGCCCTTCACACGCTGACTCATGCTCTGTTGAGTTCTAATCTATAGGCCAACGCAGCAAAATTGACCCAATCATGGCCTACCAGCTAAACACTCAGGAAAACACAATTTCTACTAGTAAATCACAGTGATTAACTTATTCATAATAAAGAGTTGAAATGAAGAACTCTCCATGCATTCATTTTTGATGACCTTTATGTAAAGTTGTCCTCCCTTTCTCTAAAAGGATACACCAGGAAGAGACAGGCTAGATATCTGAGCATACAGATACAATACAATGTGCATAAAAGATTAAACAATGTGCATAAAAGATTAACAGAGGCAAGATTTAGGTTTGTCACAATGACAAGCACAAACTGCATTAAAGTACAAAACAGTTGTAGTGGTCAAAAATATCACACATTTATCTGTACAATTTAACAATACTTAAAGAGGCCCCACTACCTGGCCACCCAACACATTCTCCCCAATGATCGGAAATGTCATGTGATCTTGATAAAGTGCACCTGTTAGAAATCAAGAAGCGTTAAATGTGATGGGTCAAGACAGCGACTTGACTTGAGGCAACATCATGGGGACTTAGGATCACAACTTCATACGTAGACCTCACACGGCGGGTCAAAAATGGAATGTAATATTTGGTGACTGATTTTCAGATATGATTTTTGATTATGACCATGACTAGTAAAGGCTACAAATTAATTGACATGCATAGGCATAATAGGCATTTCTGTAACCGATAGATGAGTTTTTTTTTTTTTGGGGCACCACACTTTCTCATGATAAAACAAGCTTTACCCAGGTCACATTTTCCTAACTTGCCATGTTAAAAACTTAATTTGGTTGAGGACTTCATGACACATTATGTACCAATCATGGCGATAAACACAACCCCATTGCATGAAGAATTTCATGATTTTTACTTCATCTATTTGTGCCTCCTGTCATTTCTAATGGCAAAGTAATGCAATGTCAGTGTTATAATTCTAAATATAACAAAATAGACTAGACTGCATTTGGAAATGATGCTCATTTAAAAAATAAACCAAGTTCCTTTCCCTTTATATCCTCCTGGCCTGTCCAGCTTCATCCAGTCGATACATATTTGGGGTGACAGAAGAGTGAATAATGAAAGATTACAGAGGACATGCTGATAGCTCAGTCTTTGAGAATCTAGATCTGGGGGCATGTTGTATTTTTGCTCTTCTCGGTTGACAGCAGCATTGGCTCTTGAATGAATGTACATACTCATTCTGTAGTGGTTAATCTTTAGTCTTTGGGCAGGCCACGTTGCATGTAGGCTGCGGATGGTAAAATATCCCAACAGAGAAGAGGAAAACCCCTTCAAAAGTTTTGATCACTTCTCAGTGTTCTGCAGTTACCTGCTTGTGATTATAAGAGCTCATCAGTACAAACACACATCAATTAGCATGGGAAATTGATTAACAGACTCAGTCCAGCTGTCACCGAGCTGGAGAGCTGCTTAAATCCACTTAAAGATACTTTGATCAAAACAGAAAAAAAAGACAATGTTTCACTTTCTATTTGAAATGTCCCTCTAGAACATTAATAGTTTTTTTCATAGACTGGAATAGTATAAAGGCGATGGGGTCCTTAACTGTCCGGGAAATCTCTTGTTAGTATGTCCTGCTACTGATGTCCCTTCTCCTGGTGTGCCTGAATAACTGTGCCAAATTGAGGCCTGGCATGGCCAGTGTCGGAGGATGGACGATATCCAGGTCAACACATTACGATACCCCTCCCAGAGTTAGTACGTCGAAGCAGATGTCACACACCCTCACTGGCTTGTTCAGGTCGAACTTGATGATGGGTATCTCCTTTATAGAGCACTTGTGGCACAACAGGCGCCCACAGTGGCGGCTAGTTTGAGGGGTCAAGGAGGAAACACAGGATTAATCTTACAGTGTTAACACATGGGTTAAACAAAGAAAACGTTATTTATCATACACATGTTAAAAAAAGCAAAATACTAACCAGTGATGTTTTCTTGTTGTAACACCAAACTTGGCAGCACATTCATAGCAGTTTGATCCATCACACCAAGGGGGTTCTTTGGACAGCATATCTAAACAATTTCATTTATATTTTTATTATCAAGTTATAACAATCCAAATGTATACATAATTTAATGTGGGGCTGTCAGTTTAATCTAGTGGTGTAATAATTAACACTTACCTAGAAGGCGGAAGAGCAACTGTTTGGTTGCAACTTGGTAGTTGAAAATGTTGATGCCCTGATTATTATTGATGCCCAGTCGAGCTCCAGCCCTCACAATGGCACGGCATAGGTTTGCATTTCCTTTCATGTAGGCCAGGAGCAGAACTATAATAAAACACAATTATTACAGTCATTTTATGTCAAGGGTTCTACTGGTATTATGCTATTCTCAATGTGTATACTGTAACTAAGGTGGCCCTGAGAACATAACCCACTGCTAGTGAAGAAAACACATGCAAATAGAAAAAATCACAAGGCAATTCACAGAACATGAATGTGACGACACATGCCAATATAGAAAAAAATTAATTTGCTTGTGTTTTGTCTATTTGTGTGGTGTCTTAAGTTGCAGTGTGTTAAACTCTTTGGACCACCACCATGTTTATTAACAGGAAATTATTAAGGAAGCAACAGTACCTGTGTTTCCTTCATTGTCTGGTTTGTCCAGGGGGTATTCAGGCATACACTCCAGGAACAACTCAAAAATGGCAGCAGCATTCTCTTTCCCATAATGGCCTAGTACATGCATTGGCGACTGACCCCTAAGAAGACACAATATAAAAACACGCAAGTTGTCAGCATAAGATTTTTTTTTCTTACATGCAGATGTTTATAATGTCTATAATAGTTGCAGGCATGTTTAAAAATCTTCCACTATGCACATTAATTATGCACGAGTTGTCCTCTTTCTGTCTCATTCTCTGCAACTCATCTTGTTCCAGTGTTACTGCTTCACAGAGTTAATTTCCCAAATGTATCATTAATAATTTATTAAACTGATCATAAGGTCCGACTGAGAAAGAAACTAAATGTACCTGAGATTAAAGGCCTCAGCGTCGATGTTGGACTCTGTGAGAAGGGCTCTGACATTGTTAAGGCGGCCTTGCATCACAGCCAGATGCAGAGCTGAGGAGAAAGCAGGAGGTAGAGAGAAAATATTTAGGAAGTCTTATTCACAAGGATGATGGTATTTGCAACACTGACTACAGTATGACTACTTGATATAAAGCTCCATTCTTGCAGCACTTGTTGAAAAAAAAACTTGAATTGCTCTGAATCTTGAGGAACATTCAAGGGAAATAAGATATTTTTTAGTACAATAATATAACATAATTTTTGATAATCAAAAGATTTGAAACTAAAATACCGACATGAAGGAGCATCCAACCATTTAGGTATTGTATAAAAAAAGAAAAAAAGAAAAAAGAAGATGTGACAGTGTAAAAGGTTGCCAAACACTTCAGGTTTCTATTCTTATGGTGACTGATGATTTTGAGTTTCCTAACCATACAGATGTATAGTTCCACAATATGCCTCTATACTTTATTCTATTCTTTTTTTTTACGCTTTACTGTTAAAAATTGATTTTGATATTTGAAAGGCTAAACTGATTCAACACAAGTAATAAAAGAGATGAGTGAGAAACTGGGCTCTCATCAGAAATGTGTCAGACTGGTATTTGTTTGATAGCAGGATCCTAGATCACAAAGGCACAATAAAAGAGAAACTTATATAACATACCATTGCTGCCATTCTCGTCCTCGGCAGCAAAGTCTACTCCATTCTCCAGCAACACAGAACAAATAGTGGCCAAGTCTTGTTGAGCAGCCAAATGTAGTGCTGTCTGCCTGTGTTTTGTCAGCTCATTTACTTTGGCTCCGGCGAGCAGCTGGAAGCAGAGAAATGCAAAATAAAAACAGTATCAACTGCACCACTCTGTCATCAACACTCCAATTGCTGTGGGCAGTAAAAGCAGAGGAGCGACAGAAATGTACCAGGTTGCGGACGATGATCTCAGACCCGGCCTGGACAGCCAGATGGAGGGGGGTGAGCTTGGCTGCATCTTGAACCCTGGAGTTGACATTAGCTTGGACACTGATGAGGAACAGGACACTTTCGATGTCTGAGTTCTGCACAGCAACGTGGAGGAAATTACGCCCTTTGTTGTCCACCTGGACAGAAAGAAAAGTGTGAGGAGAGATTAATACTGTAACTGTAACACATTAGTTAGCGATGCCTCAGTAATCCTGAAGACTAAAGCATTTCATGAATTATTAAGTAACATCACTGGTATCACTCAGGAAGGAGTTGAGCAGATAGCTGGAGTAAGGATGCTCAGAAAAATGAATGCCATCATGAGCAATGACAGTCATCCACTCCATGCATTAGAGGTTTTTAGGAAAAGCACACAGTGACAGGCTGATCCCATCAAGATGTAAGACAGAGAGGTACAGAAAATCTTTTCTGCTTGCGGCCATAAGACTTTTTAATGATGGATAGTGTGCAATAAGTTGTTTTTATCTATTTAAATCTGTTTTATTTAATGGTTGTATCTAATGGTTGCTGTTTCCTTTTGTGTCTGTATGAATGCTGCTGTGACATGATAATTTCATTTACGGATTAATAAAGTATCTTGAAATGTCAGTGCTACCTGTTCCGCAGCACCTGGCTCCCTCTTGAGGATCGCCTCAGCCGCCTTATTGTTCTTATATGTCATGGCACAGGCAAAGGGGGTCATTCCTTGACGGTCACGGATGTTGAGACGAATATCCGGATGGGAAATGAGGAGCTGTATAATGACGTTGTGCTGGCTGCTAATGGCAGCGTGGATGGGAGCCCTGCCCTCTGCATCCTGATGAAACAACACATGATTACACAGTGAGGAAAAAGTACGTCTATAACTCATTTAGTGTCATCAGAGAAAAAGCAGCCAATGATGTGACAGGAGGACTGACCTGTGCATTAACATTAGCTCCAAACTCCAGAAGGCACTGCACCACCTCCTCCAGTCCCCAGCTGCTTGCCAGGTGGAGGGGCGTTTGTCCATCTCGGGCTTCTTCGTCTCCTTCACCGTTAGGGCCGGGTTTCCTGGGGCTGTTTACATCACACCCACTATAGGCAGCATAGACAGTGAGTTAAGACATTCACATCAATCTCAGGACATCAAGCTTAAAAAAACCTGTGTGGTACAGAGAACAAGCAGACCTGCGGACGAGGAAGCAAGCAGAGACCTCATTATTCTCATCGACAGCTCTGTGCAGGAGGGTCTGTTGGCAGCCAGAGGGCCCTGAGCTCCAACAAGTGGCATCACAGCCATGGCGGACCTGGGTGGGGCAAACAAGAGACAAAGTCAAGATGGAAGGAAATAAGAAAACCTATGTGCTGGATATAACAAGGCCTCGGTGTAGATTTAGTGTTGCTGCTGCCTAAGTGCATATAGAGAGCCAGTAACTCAAACAGAAACATTATCATATGAATTAGTCTCACCAGTGTGGATGCTATATCCTCCAGACCATTAGCTAGAGCCAGCCACAGTGGAGGATCCCCTTTGTCATCCACCACAGACATATCAGCTCCTCTTGTGCAAATGGCATCTACCACCAGTGGCAGCTGGTTACTGATGGCCAACTGTAGTGCTGTTTGTCCCTCCTGGGTCCTTGTAGGGGAGAAAAAATATATGTGAATATCAGAAATGGAAGAATCGTGGACTCTATCTTGACAATTTTAAAATGATTAAACCTGAGAGTTCCTGAATTACAGGACCCTTTTATGATTCAGAAGAACATGAAACAAAAGAATAATATCCCAGGCTTTACCTAACATTGATGTCTGCCTGATGCTCAAGAAGGAAGAGGGCGCTCTTGCTGTCCTGTCTCTGGATGGCCATATGAAGCAGGGTTTGTCCATTGGACATAGTGTCATTGATCGAAGCCCCTGAGCCCAACAGCTGAGCTGCTATAGTGTGCATACCTGACAGGGCCAAATTATACATGATACACATCACATATACAGATCATCATGCAAAAATAAAAAAAATGGTAGTGCAGATTCAACTGTACTTCCTGCTGCCTTGCTGATTACCTGTCCAGAGGGCCAAGCCCAGCACTGTCTGGTCCATGGAGTCTTTGAGACTGAAGTCTGGAATGATCTGGAAGTTGTTGGTGGCATGAAGTGCGTTGGCTGCAATAGATTGAGAAAAAATTAAGTGGATCTATTTCAGTACATTTGAGTACATTAGTAACAATGTGTTGTGATGTTAAGCAGAAATAACAATAAATCTGCCATTCTTACAGATTAGTTTCAGGCACTCTGTATCAGACTCCCAAAATATGCACCGACCTTTTTGCTCGAGTATGACCGAGACCACATCTGGATGGTTGTGAGCGATGGCCATGTGGAGGGGGGACTGCATAGCCACACCATTGGTGTCATCAGGCAAAGCCTTCTGTGTCTGCAGGTTGGGGTTGGCCCCCTGCTGGAGCAGCTCTGCTGTCAGGCTCGCCAGCCCACTACGACATGCTGTATGAAGCGGGCTCTCACCCTGCAAAAGTAAGGGTTTAAATTAATACAAAATCATTTAAATCAACATTTTATCATATTTTTTTGATGTATCATGTACAGTTTTAATGATTTGCAGATTTAAAAATTCAGATTTGAACTTTCATATTTCCACTACATGTTACAGATACTGTTGCCATCACTCTGATGCAGTATATGAAGAAAGATAAGTTGTCACTCTCTCTTTACTGTGGAATAAGACAAGAGGATGAGAACAAATCTTGTATTTTGTCATTTTCACCAGCCATCAAGATATATCCGAGTTGACATCTTTGATGCCATGGGCTCAGATTTGCTACAACTAAAAAGAGGCTGCTGCAGTTGACACCATATTTTGACCTTTGAAAAATCACTCTGACGGGACTAGGGACCTTGTTATAAAGGTCAGAATTTTAAACTGTTAAAAAGGACAAATTACTTGCACATTACAGGTCTGAAACTATGTAACTGGTTGGCTGTTTTGCTGCTTAAGGTTCATACACACCCATTTGTTGACATGGTTGACCTTTGCTCCATGAGTAGCTAGGAAAAGAGCAGCTGCCTCGCTGCCTGCCTGCGCTGCTCTCTGCATGAGGCAGTTTCCTACAGAGGAAGGAAGATGGAGGGAGAAAATGTGTTAAAGTCATAAGCACCATTCCACTCAGGCAGCGATGATGACTGTAGTGAGGTTATTAAAAGGGACCTGTGGTAGTGTCAGGAGCATCGGGGTTGCTTCCTCTCTGGATAAGCTGGGCTGCAAAGCTATTCTCGTCGAATGAGGTGCCGTTCACAACTGGTGCATCATCATCAAATGGGTTTACCGAAGGGTCTGAAGACACGGTGATATACTGCAGGGCCAACCACAGAGCTGTGCTGCCCTCGTGGTCTTTAAGTTCCAGATCAAGCCTAACAAGATGGAGAGATTACACCAGGTTAAAACCAGGATTATCTTTAGTGGAAACCAGGCTGGTATTAAATGCACTTGAATATTGATGCCTTTAAACAGGGTTTTGTTTGTGACACATTCTGAAATTAAAATGCATCACATTGTGGTTTATGTTGGTGAAAAAGTGACTAGGTGTCATCTACTCTTTTTTGCCTGCATAGTATAGAACTGTCTTAAAGCAGAAGTAAGTGATCCGGTCGTTTTCGCTAATGCTGCGTTCCAGGCAGGCTTTTGAAATCGTAAATTACAGCTTCAAGTCACAACTTACGACTTTGTAGCGTTTCAGGCAACCCACTCGTGTTTTTCCGACCTGTTTTACCGGTGAAAGTCACTATAACGGCCACTCGTAACTTCCGACCGGTGAACTCGTACCAGATCAAACTGGTACCACTTCACGGTCGGAAAAATACGAGTTTCCTTGAACGCACCATAACAGTCCTCGTCCCTACGTCACCACATTCACGGCGTTCCTTGGCTGCACACACAGCCCTGCATGCCGTTCTCTCTCCTCATTGGATAAAAACTGTAGGATACGATAAATGTTTTCTCTTCGGCTCAGAGCAGAGCAGAGGGACTGAGAGACCCGTGTTTCAGTCCAAACACTCTATGTAAGTGATTGCTGTCGGAAGATATAACTATTTAAGACTTATATTAACACAAATATATCACTTACTTCTGCTTTAATTAGCAAATCAATTTTAGTAATTTTAGGGGCTTTTTGCCTTTAATTGATAGGACAGATGAGAGAGACATGGAAATAGGAAGACAGAGAGACAAGAAATGACATGCAGTATGCAAACGACATGTAGAATTTAACCAGGTCCGGCTGCAGAGACGGCTGTAGCCTCTGCGTATGCATATGCATTCGGCGCCCCATCAATTCTTGTTTTGAGACCAAAACTTGTTTTAAGAGGTCACCTTTGGCTTTGACATTTGACCACCAAATTCTAATGAGCTCATACTTGAGTGCAAGAGAATGTCTTGTTATCAGGCTTGATGATGTATGGGACAGACAACCTAAAAGTATAAAGCCTCTAGCCTCTTTTCACGTTTTAGTGAATTATCTAGTTGTGGTTTTCTCAGGGACAATGTGTGTGACCTTCCTTACAAAGGCAGAATGTGACTCACTGTTTGCACTGTAGTAGCTGGCTGAACACTGGCTCATTCCCCGATGCCACAGCTTCATGCAGCGGAGTTCTAAAAACAACAACAACAGAAGTTGAAACACCATCAAACTTTGCGAGGTGGGGGGCCGCCACCGCTATCCAACGAAGTTCAGAAACCAACAGGCCCGTGACTTACCTGCCCTTGCTGTTCTGCATGTTGGGGTTGGCTCCGGTTTTGAGCAGAGCCTCCGCTATTCGTGCCATGCCGCTCATAACCTCCACCGAGTGCTTCTTGGGGCTGAAAGAGCAGACCAGGTGAAGCGGGGTTTCCACAGCCCCGACTGTGGCTGCATTCACCTGAGCCGAGTGGCGAATCAGGAAGATGGAGGCAAATTCATCACCTGGAAAGAGAGGAAGAAAGACTCGGGAATAAAGACAGAAAAAGCTTTGAAATGGGTAAATTGTTTATTTAATACTTTGATCAAGTGAGAGGTATGTTTAAATATAACACCAAAAGATTTACTTCTACAAGAAAAAAATGTGTGATGTAAAGTGTGACGATTAAAGAGTAACTCCACACCTCTTTGAATGGCCTTATGCAGCAGGCTCCAGCCACTCTGGTCCACCATATCCACATCAGCTTTGTTGTTAACCAAAGTGGTGGCAATACTTTCCAATTTACGAGAGAGTGCCAGGTCTAGTGCCAAGTCACCATTGTTGTCCAACTCATTTAGCTTGCTAGGTAGCTGAAAATAAAAGATAACATGGTCAAAAACAATATGTGAACCTGTTACAGAACATTTAACCTATTGTGCTTATTACAGTGTAACAAACACTAGTTTGTGAGCAGTTAATTAATGGCGTCCGTTGTGAACTGACCTGTGAGTCCATCTCGATGAGATACAGAAAGACCACATCTTCTCGCTCAACCTTAATGGCTTTGTGAAGAGGAAATTCTGTTTTAGATTTGATCATCTTGTACAGAAGTTGGGCACTCATGGTGCTGAAATCTTCTTTCCTCAGATCATCCTAATAAATGACAGTTAATGAAAGGCAACAAAGTATCAGCACAGACGGATGACTCAAAACATCAACAGGCATCACTGGTTGTCTAAAGATAGAAGCCTCAAATAGATTGAACTAATAAAAAAACAGAAAAATGGGAGAACGGAGGTGTCGGAAGCTGGTGACAGTGAACAGCCATTTTCTACACCAAAGTCATAGAGATAGCTCAGACAGCTGCCGAGTTGTGTCCACTAGATTTATAGGATCATAAACGATAATGGTAATGCACACTGGCTAGGCAATATATCTGTCCTCTAACAAAGAAGTAAAGGGGTGAACCCAGAGAAACAAAGTCTGGTTAAATGTGGCAGGTGAATTCAGAAGAGGCATACTTATTTTGTTGCCTCAGGACTGATGAAAGCTGACCTTGTGTCTACTGACTTAATATTGTTTGAGAATGCATCACTGGAAAAAATAATAATAGTAATCATGATTGTTCATTCATTCATTCCGCATGCATAAGCAAACACACACCTCCAATATTTCCCAGTTGGCCGTGTACAAACACAATCCTGAAGGCACTCACCCAGTGACTAGCAATGATCTCCCCACAGTAGTTCATTAGGGTGGTAGCATTTAGTTCCTCGGCTGTCTGATAGAAGCGAATGCAGTTCCTGACATTCACTGAGGACATCACACCCTTTTCACACCTGTCCCAAAGACGAAACAAATGTAGCACAGGCTAGTATGAAGCCACATATAATGCTTTGTAAAATGCTCTGCAACAGTAACACTGCCTCTAACGGCAAATTACGACTTTAATGAAGCCTGCGAAGAAAAAAGAAAGAGGCAATGCTCTTGTACTGACCTCTCTCTGAGCAGCTGAAGCTGGAAGCGGTTCGCCAGCTTCATCAAGTCAATAAGAAAGGCATCATCCTCACTGAGTTCCAAGTCATCCGTGTATGCCCAGCGCAACATCGCCATGGCAACCTCAGGCTTGCAATCTGGGGATGAATTATATGATAAAATTGGGGAGATTCACAATAAGTGATCAATTACAAACCTGCCTCTGCTGCAACCGCTGGACTCAACATAACAATCATTAAATTATTTGTATTCATTTATTTCGTAGCATTGGGAGCATTACTCTCAGATTCATTTTCTGTGATAAATTCAAACCTTGCTGATTTGCCAACTGTTAAACTGACATGAAAGCCAAAATCTCCAGAGTGAAAAACTGTGTCAGATACTGGACTTTGACAATCCACTCCAAAATAAATACTGAGTCATCATCTATTAACCCAGGCTTGTTGACTCAATTACAGATGAGTAAATATAATGAGTGCATTTTCAAAATAATTCAAGCTTCTCCTTCGCCACAGTGACGTGACACCAGGGTGACTCACCAGATAGGTCCAGTTCAGAGGTGGTGGCCAGGTTGGCCAGACTCCAGACATCACTGCGAGCAGCCAACACAAACTTATGAGCACTGAGCGTCTCCCCCGCGACTTTCACTTTCAGATCACTGCAAAACCAGAACAATCATCTCTGAGAAACAACACGTCAGAAATATTCTAGCTCTTCAATAATTTAGAAACAAAGAACCAAAGGATAATCAATATGCATGAGCATGTGAATATTTTGGCTTCATCACTCAAACTCAACACTATTAAAACATGAACATGTTAAATCAAGATGAACATAGGCAGTTTTACCACACAACCTAACATCTGCCTGACTCCTGGATTAAACCGTATCCCTAGCAACCAAGATCCTGACCTGTACTGTTCCTGCTGGTAGAGGTCGGCCACGATGTCCAGCAGACGGCTGATGAAGGTGTCTGCAGCTGCAGGGCTGGGGGAGCCCTGGCCGGACGCTTGAGCGGCAAGCACGGCACAGCGCCTCTCTGTGTCGGCCAGCTTCTGCTGCATCTTCACATACTCCTGCCTGAGCAGGGCCAGGTGCTTCTGCAGCTTGGCCACCTCCTCTGTCCCAGTAAGGTGAAGGAGAAGACAGGACACACACATGAAGGGAGAACAGGTTAGAACTGGACTCTACACTTTGCCTTAAATTTAAAGTGATGGTACAAAGTACATTCAGTACCTAGTGTTTGGGAATGATTTTACGTCAATTAGTTGCTATGGTCAGAAAACGTGGTCTTACAAATGTATTGCTGCTTTCGGAGGGGTTTTATAGCAATGATCATATGACAGGAAGAAGCAAACCATAAAAGTTGTGAGCTGGATTTGAGTCTTAACAACTCATAATGTGAGAAAGGTGACTTGAGACATTATTGCTTTTCATAACACCGGCCTTGTTCTTGTTAAAGAGACAGTTTGCATGTGACCAAAGTTGTAGCAAATGATTTTCAGCATTCTCTGTGACAATCCCTGAAATACAGAAACCGACTGGCAAATCTAAGGAGAAAGACACTTTTCCCTGTTCCTCTGGCGGAAATACAATTTCTGCAGATCGTCATGTTCATGTCTCAGCCACAGAAGTCCACAGAGTTTAACTGAGGCCCATTTCCTTCCTTTATACGAGTAAAGTTTTAGTGAACCAAGAGTGCTGAGACAGCACCTTACTTTGTCCTCCCTTGTAAACCGTTACTGGCACAGCAAATGGTCATGAGGAACAGAGAAGGGGTGTCTCTGAAAAACCACCTGACCAGCTTAACACAGGAAGGGTGGTATGCTGGGGCAGCAGCTTACGACCAATGGGCCACGCCAGACAATTTATTTTAATACATTAAAATCCACCTTGGTTTTGCAGGATTAAAAAGCATTGCTCATGCATCAGCAAGTTAAATTGCTTCACTCAAACTTTGGAAACACTCTGCAAATTCTGTGAAAATGATCAAATCTTTTTCCAGACTTTGCAAAGCAATACACCAATGATCTAACTGTGAATACAAAAACACTCAATTAAAATACTGGGGCATTGAAATGCAGAAATTGCCCAATCTTTTTGATGTTACTTCATCAATTAACTCGTGCAATGAATTGACATGCCCAAACAAATGTGCTTTCTGCTCAGAGGAGTTACACACACTAAGTTGCATCACAGACCGGTGTTTGTTCTCGGTGAAACCAAATTGGTAAGCAGATTTCCCTTAAGGAGGAACACAACAGCAGACGCTCCCGTATGCCTAAGCCAAATATAGGTGGTGGTGCACTTCTTCTGCCAGGTGGTGCAGCCAGGTGATACCTGACAGGGAGTGAGTGACACCTCCTCTGTCCTGTGAAGCCTCCTGGCCCATATTTGCGCTCTATTTGACAGTATTGGCAGCATTATGATTAGTATTTTTTAAAGTAGGCTAAATCCTAAAATGCAAAACAGCGACAGTTAACGAGGGCGGTAAATGTTATCGCTACGAATTTTACAGCTAAATAGTATGAGGAGTGGACAGTTGGATGCAATCTATGGCGCTTAACCAGACACCGATATCAACATTAACAGAGCATCACGTGAACTAAAATAAGGGGTTTTTTTACGTAGCAAATCTGCAAATCTTCCCTAATAAAAACCTACCGCAGACCAACCCATCATCATCATCACCATCATCTCTTGCCCGGTTTCTTAGCTCTAATTTTCAGCTAGCAACAACCAACGGTTGAGCTGAGTGTGACAAGAAGAAGGAGAAGAGGAGGTTGGGGTGTCGCAGTGCTTCGTATTTTCAACCACAGACAGTGTACGGTTCATTAATAAATTGCCGGAGACAACCCGTTGAATCAGCACCGACGATTTCAACAACAAGCATATACGCTAAGAAAAGGGAGAGGAGGAAAAAAAGAAAAGAAAAAACCCCAATCTCATACCTTCCGCCATGTTGCTCAGCGTTAGCTCCGTGGCCTGATGGACTCTATCGCGATATGACTGAAGGAGACAGATAGTAGGCAGTGGCGCCGGTGCTGCGTTCAAAGACACGCTAATGGATAGGTAATCACAGCACTGGTCCAAGACATGCTCCTTTTCTCTCTATTGAATAAATCGTATCATTATGATTAGGTGCTCTTGTTTCATTCAGTCGGTTCACGTTGATCATTGGGTTTTTTTTTCCTGGGGAAAAGGGGGTTTTATAATGTGAAAATACGGAATGACAAGGGTTGCCAGCCAGCAAAGACCCGAGTAGGAAAGTAGGTGTGTTTACGTCCAACAGCATTAGACACGTTACCTTCAGGTGCTCCTTGTAAAAGTCCAACTCCAAGATGAGAGGTTGTGTTAATGTGCCGGGGGGCATAGACTGTTTATAACAAAAGGCCGGAGCATAGTAATACAATAGAAATGTGGCTCCAGACAACAATGGACACTGTCCCCATGTCCATACTGCAACAACAGTGAAATAAATAAATGCAGAAACTGATTCATGTATGACAAAAGGCACATCTGACACTTTTTTGATTAAAATCACGAGTTTGTAGTTCACTGTAAATTATATTACACTGAGCAGCACAACCACGGTCTGTTCTGGTGAGGCCACTTATGGCACTGTAAAATGTCTGTTCAACTGAAATGAATAAAACAGACATAACTCTACATGTACTGTACAAAAGCTTGACAGCAACAGGTGATGACGTTTTATATTCTTGTCAAGTCTTTTTTTTAAGTTATGCATTTAGAGGATGAGATACAATATGATTTGATTACGTTTTTTTCATTTCAAGATTGCACATACTGTCTTTCAAATCACTGCAGATGTATTTGGTTGATCAACGTGCTGTGGTGAAGAATTACAACTCTGCTATTATGTTTGTCACAACCAGACAGTCCTTCTTTATCTCACAAAGTTGATTTTGCATTTGTTTTATTTTTGGAGCACTAAATATTATTCATTTTAGGAGATGGTGAATGGAAAAAAGCACATGGGATTCAGTCTGTGGGACCATAAAATAAAATAAAAATAAAATTCATCAACTTTCCTAGTTGACAGTGCCATGCTTGAGGAAGCAATACTGGACAGTGTGTTTGGCTCCACAGACAGTTGAGGAAACTATAAACTATCTGTGATGACTCCAACCCAGAAGTGAAATTCTTGAGTTTGTGGGATGTTTTCTGTTGTCATTTGCATCAGTACTATGTAATTCATGTTGTATCCAAAACACATCTGAATTAAATACACAAGTAAATATTGAAAAAAAGTCATATTTTAGAAGAACTCACTACAGGTAACAGGTTTCATAACATGAAAAATATACATCAGTATTTTGTCTTTGTACATTAGGCAAAACTGCAATAGTTCAGTGAGCAGAGTAATCATGAGATTGTGGATCAGGGCAGAGCGTGACAAAACAAAATGGGCACACATACTGTATACACAAACACTCAAACGTAATCCCAGAAACATTCAGCAAAAAAATAAAATAAAATAAAAAATAAAAGATAAAGCATGCATAACAATTCCTACCGAGGACAACACAGACAAGGAAGAGAGGCTGCTAAAATAACAGAATACTGGAGAAGAGGACCTCAAAGTGTCTCAGGATATCAAAAATTAACATTTGTACACTTCATACTAAGGGGGTTATTGCTACACCAAATTGTTACCAATTATCTAATGATACAGATTCCCTGTGTACTGGCTATTAAGTAAATTCATACATGGGTGGTTCACAATTTCTCCATGTTTTTTCAACATTTTTAAAACACTTGTTCAATGCAGGGTGAAGTGGCCAAGCATTTTATTAGGAGGCACTTTTGAAAAAAGATAAACAAAATTTAGCATGCACAAAAATTAAGGGGGGTGTGTTGCCATTTCATGTCAACTGAGCAGGATGGTAAGACTTATAACAGTTGAAGGAAAAACAAAATCATTCAGGTAATGGCGAGTTCTGAGAGGGCCAAAGAACTCTTGAGAACAGCTTTGAATTCTAATATGGAAAGAAAAACCTTCAATGAGTCACATCATTCATGTCTCACTTGAATCAATCAAGCTCTTCTTAGGTGACATTCCTCCAACAGCATCACAATTCTCTCTCTATTTAAGACATCCTGATGAAACAATCTGAAGAGAACTAATGCATGCTGGAGTCGAGAGAGTGGGAAAGAGGACAAAAATAAATCTATCTGTACCAGCACTATCCATTTGGTCTAAGTGTCTTGATGGATGGAGGGGGTGCTTATATATTATCCGGTTTAGTCTGTGCTATATACATGTCTTTACAATATCTTCCTGAATGTTGAAGCAGTTCATAGACTTGAAAAATGTTTTATCACCTTCTGGGTTTGTTTGTTTGTTTGTTTGTTTGTTTGTTTGATTTTTGAGTTGGCACTTGCTTGGCAGGTTTTCTGTCAGCCTTGGTAGTCACTGTTATGTTCTATTGCAGCCTACAGTAGCCAGTCTGTTCCTGCCAAAATAAAGGACAAGCCTGGCGGGTGGAAGAGTGCAGGAAACAGTGCCATGTTGATTTTCAATTGGAGACCTGAGGGAAAACACACAACAAAAGTAACAGAAAAAACACATTAGGAATCAGCAAGTCCGATAATCCATGTCATAACATTAACAACAGGCACAAAATATGAGTTACAAAAAAGGGCAGGAAAAGATCTGCGGAACGTTAAACCACCTAAATGTGTGCAATTCATACCCATATTACAAAGTCTTAACAGGGCTTAAAGCAAGGGACATTTCTGTGATAAGCAATATCCAGTCGAGTCAATGAATGGGTGGATATAATAGTGTATTGGCACCAATACACATGGATAAATCAGCAATATCAAAAATGAGTTATTGGTAGTGGTGTTAGAATTGCTATTCTCAGACATATCTATAGTTTAATGGGTGAACAGTCTGCTTTTTGTATTTTTCAGCTGATATTTTTGTTTTTTAAAGAATAAGGGCTTATATGAACTTAATGGTTGCTGTCATGTAAGTTTATGGTAATACGGGGATAGAAAGGGTAGATCTAGGTAAGTCTTTATATTGGAAAATTAAACAAAAAATAAATAATACTTTATTGATCCCAGGGCAGGCTGGGAAATTGTTGTGTCACAGCAGCAGGCATTAACATACAGTGCAAAAAGACAAATAAGAGAGTAATACAACTCAATTAGAGTAAAAATGTATATATAACTTATGAGACAAATGACAAATACATAAATACAGCGGGGAAAATAAGTATTGAACGCGTCAACATTTTTCTCAGAAAATATATTTCTAATAGAGCTATTGACATGAAATTTTCACCAGATGTTGGCATCAACCCAAGTAATGCACACATACAAAGAAATCCGAACATTAATGTCCATAAATTAAGTTATGTGTAATAAAGTGAAATGACACAGGGAATAAGTATTGAACACATGAAGAAAAGGAGGGGCAAAAAGGTATGGAAAGCCAAGAAAACAGCTGGAGTTTGTCAGTATTTAGAATGTAATCCTGTCTCCTATCAGTGCAAAGTAATATCTGCTGGTTTAGTCCTGATTGATGCCTTTTAAAAAGGTTTCTCACCACCAAGGTGTCAGACAATAAGAATTGCATGGTGGGCAATGGCAAAGGGCTGTCTAAGAGCTGTCTAAAGACCTACACAACCTTACTATTGCAAAACAGGAGTCAAAACAATAATCAGAAGGGTTCCCTAACAGTCCAGGACACTGGTGGAGAGCTTCAGACAGACCTGGGATCAGCAGGTATAGTTGTTTCAGAGAAAACAATAAGTAATGCACTCAACTGCCATGGCTTGCATGGTGTGTGTGCATGGAGGCCATGATGGTTGAGTGCATTACTTATTGTTTTCTCTGAAACAACTGTACCTGCTGATCCCAGGTCTGTCTGAAGCTCTCCACCAGTGTCCTGGACTGTTAGGGAACCCTTCTGATTATTGTTTTGACTCTTCTGTCTGAAATCTTTGGTTGCGTAGGTCTTTAGACAGCTCTTAGACAGCTCTTTGCCATTGCCCACCATGCAATTCTTATTGTCTGACACCTTGGTGGTGAGAAACCTTTTTAAAAGGCATCAATCAGGACTAAACCAGCAGATATTACTTTGCACTGATAGGAGACAGGATTACATTCTAAATACTGACAAACTCCAGCTGTTTTCTTGGCTTTCCATACCTTTTTGCCCCTCCTTTTCTTCATGTGTTCAATACTTATTCCCTGTGTCATTTCACTTTATTACACATAACTTAATTTATGGACATTAATGTTCGGATTTCTTTGTATGTGTGCATTACTTGGGTTGATGCCGACATCTGGTGAAAATTTCATGTCAATAGCTCTATTAGAAATATATTTTCTGAGAAAAATGTTGACGTGTTCAATACTTATTTTCCCCGCTGTACATACAAATGGATAAGAGGTATGTAATATGTAGGTAAAATGCACACCTATGTAGAACTAAAGCCTGTTGGGAAAATAAAGTTGCTAAATATATTTCTAGATGGTGTAATGCACTAATTGGCATATTCATCACTTCATTGCTCCCTATTTAAATACTGCCTTGTTAGAACTGGCTTATGACCCTTTTCCTTCTGTTGCTTCTCTCCTATTCTGTGCTTACTGTACATATTCAATATTCCAATACAGCTGAATTTCAAACAAGGAAACAAGCATGGAAGTGCCTAAAACACAGTTACTGTAGACACTCACTAAGCAGAAGACACAACTCACAGAGCAGTTCTGGCAACTGTCTTCTGTGGAAGGTAGCCAAAAGCTGTCTATCACTTCTCTACATTTGTTTCTAGGTTTTTTTGTTGCTAAATGAGTTTGGCTCTGCTGTAAACACTCCTGATGGTGTAATGAAAAAAATATTCACTTCAAGTAATTTTGATTAAATGACGGGTAATAGGGAAAGTTTAATATTCAGCCAACCACTTTGTGTAATGTCATTACAAACTCAAGTCTATCAAAACTGCATAATACAAACTCAAAACCTCAGTGCAGAGAGCGAGAGTTTTCATTAGCCCTTCCTCTAGTCAGCCACTGCCAGTTGGAAGCTTACAAACAGCATAACCAATTAACTATGCTTACTGTTCTGACACGTCTTTGAGTTACCAAATTTAGTGCACAACAAACTCCTGAGACTCAATCTGATTTAGGTTTAAACACGTAGCTGTATCTCCAATGTTTCCCCAACTCAACTGCCTGGTTACACGCTACTGTTTCACCTGTCAAACTAGTGCAAGTAGCAGTGGTGGGCAAGGCACAAGGCCTGACCTAGATTCCTCAGAGAGAAACTAAATGTAGATGTGTATATTCTTGCATATTTAAAAGCATGCCAGGAAAAAGAACATTAACTTGGCTGTGATACATGAGCATAAGGTTTTAAAATGGTTAAACAACACTTACCCTGAAATCTTGAAGCTAGATTCTTGCTAAATATCACTCAAATGCAGTCTCTTGGCTTTTTCGTACACAACGGGCGACTTTCCTTTTAAATGCTCCATGTCTGTCCTCCCTCCACTCTTTCTGCAGGGAGACAAAGTTAGACAATTAAATGTGTTGCATAACATTTCCTATTATGACATTTAGCTGTGACATTTATCATTTTCTAGATATATATAATATCTATATATAATTCATTCATTAACAACCACAATACTCTTTCATACATTTGCCATCAAACACATTAACCAGCCAATGCTTAGGAATATTACAACCAGTTTACTTAAAAAAAAATACATTTTTAAACAAGTTTCAATGTGTAAACTTACTGCAGCATCCACATTGGCTGGTGAGTCACCATTTGGGTCTGCCAGCATAGAGATAACACTAATCATGATGGTTTCCACTGTGTGGATAGGCAGCCAGCGCTCCTCTGGTTTCTCATAGCCATACTTGTCCTCCCCTGGCTCGTGCAAAATAGAAATACATACATCTCCATTCTTGTCAACTGGGGAAAAAAACATGAAGTACACAAATTATGAACCAGAAGATGCTATTTTTGATTTCAGTTTTCTCCAATGTGACAGTGGTGTATTTCAGTTTATTTTAATGACAACAACTGTATTTCTCACTAGTTAAAAATGTAAATCCTTACTTATGTGTATATGTGTATGTGGTTGATGGGTCTGGGGGGCATTGAGTCCAGGCCGAAAAGTATCTATCTATCTATCTATCTATCTATCTATCTATCTATCTATCTATCTATCTATCTATCTATCTATCTATCTATCTATCTATCTATCTATCTATCTATCTAATTTGTAAGTGCTGTCAGAAGCTGACTCTGGAGCACTCTTGTGGACCTAGCATTTGATTGAATGTTTTTTTCAACAATTTTGGGGGGCTTTGTACTCCTATTTGATAGGGACAGTAAGAGAGTGACAAAAAGTTTTGGGAAAGCATAAGGCTTCAGCAAAGGGCTATGTGACAGACTTGAACTCATGGCCGCTGCAATAAGGACTGAGCCAAAGAGGTAGGGAGTAGGGACCATACCAGATGAGATACCAGGGCACCACATGTATGTAATTACTTTTAAAAAAAAGAAAGAAAAAAGGCGGCTGAAGATAATAACCTAATGCAATGAATGGGTGTGGAAGAAATGTAACGAATTCCATTTAAACAGTCTTTGGCCTAACAACTATAAATTCCACAACATCCCCAAAGTTGAACACCTTGATTTCATTAAATGCTCAAACATGGCTCACTGTACATGTGTACAAAGGTAACTATCGCCGACAGTGTTGCATACGTGAACCTACCATTAGGGTGCCAAATATCTGTGATAAATTTCATTTTAGGTGGCCTGAGAGGGTAATCTTTGGGAAACGTCAGATGAGCTTTAAACACACCACCTTCACTGTGAACAAAAGAGACCGAAGAGAGAAATCAATACAGTAGATAAGTATGGTGAATATTTCAAAACATTCAAAGCAATTGAGTTGATGAGAGCATCATGAAGGATGACTGCACCATGACCTTTGCATCAGGACACAATAGACTTACTACAGTGTGTCTGGAGGCCCAATGATAAGGACTTCCCATCTGTAGAGATCATTATCCTCGATCAGGCCTGCTGAGAATCCCTCCACTGGGTTTTTGTTCAGCTCTGGATATGAAAACAAATGCAACAGGAAGTTAAATTACCATAGGCTCATATACATGTGCCTACAATACATTAAACATGCAGATGTTTCTGAAAAGACAACATAACCCTTGTCTGAAAGGTTTAGTTAGAAACAGCATGTTGCTGAGACCACACACCACCCTAATGGTTTGAAACCAAATCACTGGATCACACAACAGGCCTCTCCCTTTTTCATTATTCATTATAATATGATAATCTGGTCAACTCTACCGCCAGTTTGCTCATTATTATTATAAAGTTGATATTTTGGGATATTTTCTACTACACTGATGAACATTTTTCGAGACATGACCAATTTGACATTATTTGCACTTCTTGAAAATAGTGATGCAATGAGTTATTAAAATCTGTATAGCCCTCTATCACAGTGTTTTTTGTATTATATCTGGTTAAAGAGGATTATAAACATATGGACGTTAGCATAGGCCAGATGTGACCAGCAGAGAGAGGTACTTTAATGATTTCAATTTGTGTATTACTCTCAGTTAGTTGGCAGGCTATCTTGAACTCTGCCTTGCAGCACTAGTTATAGCGATTTAGCCCCCACTGTGTTGCAAGTAAAGGCTTACACTTAGGCCTTGAATAGCGCTTATTATTCATGTACAACAAAGTAAATAGGCTATCTGTCAAGGAAATACATCTGAGCATGTAATTGTATTATATGACGATCTCGACCAAGGGTCAAGTATAAAATGTCAGTGTCACTCTCTATTATTGCAACCCTAGAATCACTTACTGTTTCTACATAGATAATAACAGTAAAACCATAATGGATCACATTATGTCCCTGACAGCTTGCGTGTAGATTTTCCAACCTTAACCTAACCTGAACTGCAACATCAAGGCTACCAACCCAAAACGTTATATGATGTCTGTTAAAATCAATTGCTTTTTGGGAAAGTAGGTTGTAAAATAATGGTGGCTAAATTAAATTCGCAGCTGATTCTGCTAAATATGGGTAATGCAAGATTAACATTAGCTGGTTTTGTTAGCTTGACGTGTTGTTGACAGCGGCTACCGTTAGCATACAGATGTAACGTTAACGTTAGCGAGTCGGCTAACTTAAAATACCTTTGACAATTCAATGTGGTTAGCAAGAGAAAACTGTGAACCTGTAATACAAAAATAAACAGTGACTGCCATATTTTTTTTTTTTTGTTGCATAACTTGTGATCACCGACAGTGGAAAAATACAAAACACCACTTGTTATGCGGGTTAAAATTGATGTAAACACATCGAGTCAGTCGAGGCAGCAGGATGCTAACGGTTAGCCTAACTGAAATCACTGTTCCAAAGTCAAAACAAACGTCTAAAAAGAGTTGGTTTTCTAGCACGTTGGATGCGTTTGTTCACCAAGGATGGAAAGTGTTTGTCAATACCAACTGCTAAAACTGCCCACCCACCCCACGCAGTTTATTTATATGTTTCCACGGGACCTTAATAATAATAACGTTAGTGTGGAAGGTTCAAGAAAACATTGAATCACAGCTAACGGCAGCCGCCAGCATCAGTTAGTTGAACACCACCACCACCACCACCACGGGTTATCATTTACCTGCAAGCTGTCTCCTGAGTAACAGCGCTGACTGAGGCTCTGTCATACTTTAGCGAGTGTAATGCTGCAGCTATTTTTGCAATGGCAATTTATCGAGGTAAAAGCGTTAATTTCACGTTGACCAAACAGCTCTCCGTCCCCTCTATTTTCCGTTTAGCATTCTCTTCATTCTTCTTCTTCTCCTCCGTCGCCTTCTCCTGCCACTGCTGCTATTTCTTCCTCGTTCACCTCTTTTACAGCAGCAGCCATCCCTACTGGAGACTCACTGCCCCCTTCTGGACAAACCTCACACTGCAGTCTTCTCTTGATTTATTGCAACAATCCTTTACAAAATCTATTATTGAACGATTTCCCCATTTACAGTGACAAAACATTTCAGTCAGGGTTAGTAAATTAACTTGAGAACAATGTCAATCAATCAACCTTTATTTGAATAGTAGACCTTCATTCATATTCAACTAGGCATAGTGGCAATCTAACATCAATCAAACACGTTTTTGTGTTCATGTTTTGTCATTTTTAGCTGCCTGACTAATGTGAATTTCCCTTTAGGGATGAATAAAGTATCTATCTATCTATCTATCTATCTATCTATCTATCTATCTATCTATCTATCTATCTATCTATCTATCTATCTATCTTCATTTACCCTTCCGTCAGACATCTGGGCATCAATTTTTACAGTAATATCACATATTTGAGGTCCAAAACTCTGGAATGGTTTAGTTGTGTTTCTGAGGTTACAGTAACATCATCTTTCACATCCTTTAAAAAATGACTGAAAAAACACCTCATGTCATGTCATGCATCCATCTTCCTTTCTTGTGTTGTTTATGTTTTATAGTTTTTCTATGTTGCACTGTACATTTTATTGTTTATCTTGAATTTTTCTGTTGTATTTCTTATTGTTTATCTTGAGTTTCATAAATTATGAGAGTGGCTTCGTTCCCTCCTTGCACTGTTTTTTTTACACTTGTACTAAATAAATAAATTAAATTAAATAAATAGTTCTTTTGCGTACAATTAAAAATGCAAAAACACCCTCCCACCCACAATCCTGTGACTGCCACTTCCCAACCCATTGTATTGCCTTGATTTAGTTTTAATCAGCAAATAAACAAAAATTTTTTAAAAATGCCAAAAATGTTTTTGTCATGTGTCATGCAAACAATATAATTAGCTTTTTGTTTAATGGCCGTGCTCATATGAAGCGTTTCCAGCACTTGCTTGAATCCAAATGTCATTATATAAAGCTACTTAAATAGTTTATCTTTGATTAGGTTAAATCATTAACATTTAGATGAGAGTGAAACAACGTTTTCTTTCAGGTTGCTTTCCAGCACATCCTAATTTTTCAACTAGCCTATTTTATTGTTTTGTGCTTTTCTCATGCTTCCTGTGCTGTTGCTGCTCTGACTGCCGTAGGCCTACCTATTAAAAGTGAACTGACTCTTTATGTGACAGCTTTTTAAGAGTTTTTCCAATTGTATCAGAAAACATCGACCAACAACAAAGACTCATCTTGAATTATGTGTGTGTAATACTAAATTCAAGTTCAATTACTGCGGTTTCTATTTACTTATTTATTTTGTAGTGAAAATGTTAGAGAGACTGGTTAACACAAGAGAAATGATAGAGTGACGAGTCCTCCTCCTCCTCCTCCTCCCCTCCTTTCTTCTCCACCTCTCCCCTTATAAGACGTTTCCTTCTTTACTTTCCTCCCTCTCCTCCTCCTCTTCTTCCTCTTCCTCATCCTCAATACTGCTGAAGGTGAAGAATATGAGCTCCTTACAAAGTTCCATCTCAGGGTCATCTTGGTCATCTCGGTCCTCAAGGTCCTCTAGATCCATGAGGTCTACCAAGTCCACCGAGTCCTCTACCCCATAACCTTCATCATCATCATTATCATCACCATCATCTTCCTCCTGTGCTTCCGCTGGCCTCCAGTACAGAGGATTGCACTGGGACTTGAGCTGGGAGTAGGAGGAGCTGTCGTACACCTGCAGTTTAAAAGTTAACAGGTGACAGATTCACTTCACGTTGATGATTGTTGTGACCTGACCGAAGAACCACACAACGATCCCACTGTGCATAAACATTCTGTCTGCGCAAACATCAATAAAGTTTTGTGTGTGTGGATCCAGGACCATTAACTGTTGTATATTCACTGTGTCTAACAGTGAAAAAGAGACTGAACTCGTGTCAAAGGTGATTGATAAAAACTGCACCTCTCTGAAGCGGAAGGGGACGGAGCAGAAATATGGCAGCTGCACTGACGATTGTTCACTGTCCTCGCTCAACTCGTCGTCATCCTCAGTGAACTCATGGACAGCACTGAATACACTACTGTCATCGTTGTCGTCATCATCACTGGATAAGTCAGAGAAGGCCTTTGATTGGTCTGTAGAGACACATCCACAAGCAATAGGAAAAAAAAGAGCTGACATCTAGAATTAAAACAACGACTTGTTCAGACCTGAGTCTTTGTTGGTACCTACTTCTAAAACAACTGGTATCATCCTCTATCTGCAGGAAATGGACAAATTGTGGGTCCATTCTCAGCAGATTATTCAAGTCCAGTTCGTGGAAGAAGGGATGCTCCTTCACCTCCCTCACTCCTCCTGGATACAATGTACGAGAGTCAAAAATATAGTTTGTACATCTTTACATCATAGGCTACACACAATTAAAGGAACACTCACTAAATTTGAGCTGTAACAATTAATCGAACAATAATCGATTATTAAATTAATCGTCAGCTACTTTGATAATAGAATTTTTTTTAGAAAAAAAGTCAAAACTCTCTGATTTCAGCTTCTTAAATGTGAATATTTCTGGTTTCTTTGTTCCTTTATGACAATAAACTGAATATATCTTTGGTTTGAGGACAAATCAAGACATTTGTGGACGTCATATTGTGGTTTGGGAAACACTGATTTGAAACATTTTTCAACATTTTATTATTATCTAAATAATCAACAGATTTATCGATAATGAAAAAAATCGTTAGTTGCAGCCCTACATGGAGCTTTAAGTCATCAGGACTCTCTCCAACAACCTGTTACTGTAATCCACCAGTTGTCTTCCGACCAGTTCAAGTGTCACAGCCACTGTATTCATCTCATCCATGTGTCCGTTATTTGTGAAGCTGCCACTCACTTGTACCCAGGCGCCTCACACAGTTCTTCAGCAGTAAGAGTGTGATGAAGTTCTGGGCATCAGACGGTAAAGCATCTTCATCCCGTGGCCAGATTACTTCACCTGGAAAAGAAGTTGAGTCATTACAAAAAAAATATCTACACCACCAGAGAAAACCATTATTAACATCATGTTATGTAAGATCCCATTAAGATAACATCCCAAATCCAAAAGAAACATAAAGGCTCAGCGTTTTATCTATCAAGTTAAATTATAAAGTGGGAAAAAGTCTGTTATCTTTTAATTCAGAGCTGCAGAATAGTACATAAAAGTGAGGGGAAGATAATGAATTAAACCGAAGTTTCTTACTTTTGATGACCTGGTACCTGAGCTCCTCTAGACCGTCACCAGAGAAGGGGGGCCAGCCCACCAGGAACTCGTACATTATGATCCCCAAAGCCCACCAGTCTACAGGCTTTCCATAGGACAGGCTCAAGTAGACCTCAGGGGCGATGTAGAGTGGCGTTCCAGATATCTGTAGGAGGAAATGGACAATGACAGGAAGCAGAAAATGACTGACATGCACTACAGCACATAGTTTAACACTGGATAAACACAAGTCTGAATAAATGTTGAGGAGAGGAGACCAACCTCCCTGTCAGTGAATTCATTCACAATTCTTTCAAGGCAGCCTTCATGAACATCAGCTTCCATGGCGATTGCTCCGATCTTTGACAAGCCAAAGTCTGTCAGTTTGATGTGACCGTCGGTGCTGATTAACAGGCTGCAAAGAGAAACATCTAATGTCAGATTAAACTCCAGCTGTAAACCTGAAGCTGAGATTCAGTCTAAAATATCAAAAAGGGGAAAAAATCCATCAAATTAAATAAAAAAAAAACCTTAACACTTTTTAAAACAGTCAGTTAGATGATCCCTGAAATCTGTAATCTGAAAACTAGATATGAAAAAAGGGTGGGCCAAATGTTGTTTTAATGGGACAGGTTCAGTAGAGTAGAGAACTCACTTGCTGGGTTTGAGATCACGGTGTAAAATGCCAAAGCTGTGGATGTACTCCACAGCACAGACAGTCTCCGCCATGTACAAGCGTGTCAGATCCAGTGGGAGACGTTTGTAGTGACGCAGCAGGGAGGCGCAGTCCCCACCTACAGGGTCAGAGGGAGCCATGAGGATGTTTTTTAGGTCCAGGAAGTTTACATTCATATACTACTAGTGTGCACTGTCCCTGGTTGGTTGATTAAACAAACATGACATGCAGCAGCCTCTGTACCTCCCGCATACTCCATCACCATACACAGCGCCCTCTCTGTCTCAAACGCACAAAACATGGAGACAACAAAGGGGCAGTCTGTGTAGGTGAGGATGTCCCGCTCCACCAGCACTTGTTGGACATGTGTTAAATTGGTCAAGTTCTGCCGTTTGATGAGCTTCATGGCAAAGTCTTTTCCGGTGTCTCTGTGTTGCACAAGGTTTACAGTCCTGCACCAAATATTAGAAACATGACAAGCTTCTTTGACTGAATATTAGCACAAAAAACATCCCATTTTCTTTTCTACTCTGACCTCTGGGCTTCACCCAAAGCGTTAAAGACAAAGAAAGACGTCTGTCTTACTCACCCAAAGGTGCCACTGCCTACAAACTTCATTGTGTTGAAGTCACTGATCTTTGGTTTCCTCGGAGGAGGAATCCAGGCTGTGCGGGTCTGAATCAGACACATGAAATATGGAAAAACTCAAAATAAAAGTCTATAAGGTTTGAGTGAAGTGATGAAAATCAGTCACTTTATATCATAGGGTCTGAAAGGTTTTAATGGAGGTCTGTTTGATACATTAAAATAGGTTTGGGAAAAACCTTTAGATACAAACAGTGTCTCTCATTTGGCAGTTTTAACTGATTATTAACTTTATGGATATAAATACATAAATGTTGTCCTACATAAAACACAGCAAAAAACACCTACCTCATAGAGAAGCTTCTCCAGTTTAACTTGCAGCTGCAGGAAGTAGTCGGGGCTGACCGGGCTGTTCTGGATCGCGTTGTCACAGTCCCTGGCCAGCTCCAGCAGCTGAAGCTGGATAAACTGCAGGGCACGAGTGGCCTGGAGCAGCTCATTGCTCGGGTAAAATACCACCGAGTCCATTTTGTTCAGATTACTCAGACTGAACAAGGATGGAAAACATTAAATAACCTCTTTGTTGTATGAGCAACACATGAACAATTAAAATATCAACACATTTCTAACACACTCTGTTTGTATGGGTTGCTCATGAAACAATGTGTTACAGCAGCAGGTGAAGCAGTAAAAGCATCAGTTGATGTCCATGAGAAGATGCTAACTCATAAAAACACTGAAGAAGAAGAACTGATGGTTCATAAAATAAAATAAATACTTACATGCTGCTTGCTGTAGTAAATGTATTTTCCCTCCACTGGAAAGACAAGCGGCTGACAATTGTATTTTGTCTTCTCAACACTATAAAGGGAGAGAGCGTGTGTTGTCTTTATCAGACACAACTGAAACTGAACAGAAACTCTGTGTGTGTGTCTGTCACAGGTTCCAGAATTTACACACAGACATTCTGATTCTACACTGAGAGATCCCACTACATTTTTACATAGGCCTACATGTAGGCTACACAAACACACACACTGTATGCATGAAGTGTGTGTTTGTGTAAGTGGTAGAAATATTCTCATACTTTACCTGAGTACAAGTGATGATACTACTCTGTAAAAACGATTCATCATGGCAAAGATCCTGTTCTCTGCAGAAGAAAAGTGCAAGTTGTGTAAGGTTTTTGCTACTGCTACCATTGCCGATGTTAATTAGCGCCATCAACAGCTGCTTACTTTTAAATGTGCAGCATCAAACTTAATCCTTTCACTCACCAAAGCTCCGGCAGCTGAAAACAACCTCCTTGTTTTGTTTTCTATTCCTCATTCTTCTCTTCTTCTACTGAAGTAATATACTGCTCCAACATTTTAAGTGCGCGCTTATTACAGACTTTATGGCAAACGCACAGAAGCAAGTGGGAAAGTCAGCGCTAACTTACAAGAGCGTGTGGGAACTTCCGGTGGTTCAAAGTCAACACAGGACAGTAGATTTGGATTTGCTGTATGATGCGCACCTGCTCTATTGCATTTTACTTGCCCTTATAACTCTTATTAATTTTTAATGTAGGCTAGTTCTCATATTTTACAAAATAAAATCTTAATACATTTAACACAGACATTTATTTTGAAAACCGGAAGTTCCCACACTACACGCTCTTGTAAATTAGCGCTGGCTTTCCCACTTGCTGCGTCTGTGCGTTTGCCATAAAGTCTGTAATAAGCGCGCACTTATGTTGGCGCGGCTGTGTCTTGACTGTATGAAAACGAAAGACGGCTGGCGTGACCGCAGCAGCAGAGATGGAGTTGTCGGACAAGACAAAAATGGGCTGTAGTAGTAAATAGTGACAAACTTTACTATGTGTAAATTTAGCCGTTTGGGCTATGGTGGTTGCTGCAACTCTACGGTAGGATACCAGCATTGTGTTGATGTGGCAGTCGTTTACTGTGTTGTTGCAATGCGAGAATGCCGGTAAAACATTAATTATTAGATTAGCTCAGATTGTGGTTAGATTCGATTAAATTAGTTAAGATTAGGGTTAGATTACATACAAAATTAGGGTTAGGTGGAGGGGGGGGGGAAAAAAAATTATGCGTCTCCCCGTCGGGGAATCGAACCCCGGTCTTCCGCGTGACAGGCGGAGATACTGTCCACTATACTAACGAGGAAGGGATGAAGTATGCAACTGCAATGACCCTTTTAAACGCTAGGCGGCACAATTTTGATATTATTTTATTTTAAGACGTTGTTTTAAAACGTTGATTACGTATTTTCTTTTTGTTGATGTGTTTTTTTAATTATTGTTACTATTATTAATCATTGGGAAAATTATGAATCATAGCGAATATTTTTATCTGACCTTTCAACTGAGGTGACTGAGATGATTCATTAATGATTCATGATCTGCAAAGCTGCAAAGTCATTTTGACCTCACGGTGGTGCTGTTGGCCCGTGGTTCTAGTGGAACTTTCCTCCTGCTTGGTTTCTTTTAATTCTTTTAAACGTATAGTCCAGTCATTTTATGAGAAAATGTTAAACAAATTGCAACAGAAGCAAACTCATCTGATTTTAACCTCAGCATGTCCTGAGTGAGGAAAAAAAAGCCCCCGAAGAATTTTTTTCACGTGAATAGGGTACATTTTTAACCTTTAGATATCTCCATGAAAATTACTGAGTTGATTACTAACATTAAGACAAACAAAAAATGTAAGTTTTTTGAAATTCTTTGTTAACATGAGCAAATTTGCAGACAAGTTGACCACTTTAAATTTCAAGATGACTGCAATTTTTCAAGACAGCCACATCCTTAGTAGAGCAGGTATGACATGAGCCAACAGTGCATAATCCAATTACGAATGGCTAATTTGCATACATACAACACCTGATCTAAACATTGAGTAGAGCAGGTGAAAATGTCTTGTTCAATCTTGTTAACATATAATATGTTAACAAGATTGAACAAGACATTTTTTAACTGTAATATGATATTACAGTTAAAAACCTTAAGGAATGGAACCAAAGGCTACCCATGAGCATTAATAGAGACGGAGCATGTCATACCTGCTCTACTAAGGATGTGGCTGTCTTGAAAAATTGCAGTCATCTTGAAATTTAAAGTGGTCAACTTGTCGGTTGACCGATGGAGGCAACTCATTCCAATTTTCATGCCGGTACCACCACAGCAACTTCATACATGTGCCGTCAAAACGGTGGAATGTATGCAAATGTATGCAAATGTATGCAAATTTGCTCATGTTAACAAATAATTTCAAAAAACTTGTAATACATTTTCTGTTTGTCTTAAAGCAGATATCAGCTTCACGGCCGTTTCGGCTAATGCTGCGTTCAAGGCAGGCTTTTGAAACCGTAAGTTACAGCTTCAAGTCACAACTACGACTTGGTAGCGTTCCAGGCAACCCGTAGCTCGTGTTTTTACCATCCTGTTGTCTGTGAAAGTTCCCTATAACGGCCACTCGTAACTTCCGACCCGTGAACTCGTACCAGATCGAACTGGTATGACTTCACAGGAAGGAAAAACACAAAGTACGAGTTTCTTTGAACGCACCATGAGTTAGCAGCCCCCGCCCTTGTCAGGCATCAATTGGTCCTCGTGCTACGTCACCACATTCACGCGCATCCCTTGGCTGCACACACAGCCCTTCATGCCGTTCTCTCTCCTCATTGGATAACACTTGTATCCCACAAGGAAAATTTTCTCCTCGGGTTACAGCAGAGCAGAGTGACGGAGAGACTCGTGTTTAGGCTGAAATACTTCATGTAAGTGATTGCTGACGGAAAATAGGACTATTTAGGACTTATATTAACAAAAACATTCCACTGATATCTGCTTTAATGTAAGTAATCAACTCAGTAATTTTCATGGAGATATCTAAAGGTTAAAGATTTTACCCTATACACGTGAAAAAAAATGTTGAATGGGATATGTTTGGGTGTTTTTCGAAACTTTCCCCTAATGGGATTCTTCGGGGCTTTTTTTCCCTCACTCAGGACATGCTGAGGATACAAAATCAGTTGAGTTTGCTTCTGTTGCAATTTGTTTAACGTTGACCCCTTTTTTGGCCTAAAATTACTGGACTAGTATACTAGAGTTCATGTCATGCTCTTTTGCCTCCATGGAAGCAAATCAATGACAACATTTCATTAAGTTACTATTTAACTGGGTCTGTGTAAATGCACAACATCTGATCTCAATTCAACACTTTTCTGTCTCTCACAGCAGGAATCCCACAGCTGACCTCCTCCTCTTTTCTTTGAACAACTGAAATGTCTTTAAATGGAAGAGTCGCTGTGGTGACCGGAGCAGCAATGGGAATAGGAAAAGCAATAACGGAGATACTTCTGCAAAATGGTGCCAAGGTGAAATGCTATGCAACAATAA
The DNA here is from genome assembly GCF_905171665.1 of Trachurus trachurus. Taxonomy (NCBI): domain Eukaryota; kingdom Metazoa; phylum Chordata; class Actinopteri; order Carangiformes; family Carangidae; genus Trachurus; species Trachurus trachurus. The sequence continues at coordinate 9,838,545 of NC_139903.1, read as the reverse complement.
CACTTCATGACATGTTGTGTGTTTTGCTGCACAATAGCATGTAACATGTTCTAGCTGTTGACAAACCTTCACCCGGCTGTTACAGGTAATGATCCTGGATGTGAATGAAACCACAGGGAAGAGTTTGAAGTCAGCCCTGGACAAACAGTATGGACCAGAACGAAGCGCGTTCCTGAAGTGTGATGTTGAGTCTGAGGAGCAGGTCAAAGGTGAGATAAAGAGATGTTAGAAAAATTATCTTCAGGAAAAACACATTTCTAAATAACTACAGCAGTGTTAGAGTCATTTTGAATACTGCGGATAAGATGATAAATCATTTAGATTTGTTGTATTTATCCTGATTTCATATATTGAGGTTACACAAATGCCTATTAATTAAGAATAACTGCACTCTTCTTATTGGCTGAGATGTGTGTGATGTCATATGTGCGTACTTTGATTTAGTTGTGACTATGGAGATGAGGAGGGCACACTAGTTTTGACCGTGCTCATGATTATTGCCCTTTTTTGGATTGCTGCACAGTTTTTTTGTTGTAGCTTGAAGAAAGCGGTTTTCTGGCTTAAGACATGCGTCAACTACATTCTCGAGCTCCATAGTTTTAGTGTGCGTTTAATCAAGTAAAAAGAAATGGAGCCACACTAACAAGCAGTAATTCATTGTCTTATTGGTGCCCTAACCCTAATGAGAACAAGTCAACTCTTTTTTATTATTATTATTATAACACAGTTCTAGCTTGATAGAGGTTTTGTACTGGTGCATGTGTTTGCTGCACTAACATAAAACATTAACCAACTTCTTTTGCAGAATATGAGAAGTTAACATTTAACTCTTTTTTTCTGCTGTGAAGCTGCCTTTCAGAAAACTGTAGAAACCTTCGGAGGGATAGACATCGTGTGCAACAATGCCGGCATCCTGAACGAGGGCGAGTGGGAGAAAACTGTCTCTATAAACCTCGTAAGGATTTACAATGTTTTTATCTCTATAAATCTTTACGAACTAACAACTGGCACAACTCCACATTCTAACTTTCTGGTCTAGAGCGGTGTTATCAGGGTGACCTACCTGGCTCTGCAGCACATGAACAAGCTGACTGGAGGTCAGGGAGGAATGATCATCAATACAGCATCCTTGGCAGGTATGAATGACCCACAATGCATTGAGGCCCGTGCACAGAGACACAGACAGGTTTGAAAATGTTGTGTGCATTCATTTTCACTGCATCAATGAAAGACCTGGGGCCTCATTTATCAACCGTGCATAGAAAAGGTTCTAAATTCTGTCGTAGGAATGAAACTTGAAACAGAATGTGTGTAAGTACAAAAAAATCCGTATTTATCAAACGTGCGGACACCAGTCATACGCACACTAGTAAGTAATCAGTGATGATAAATCCCACCTGTTCCTAACTACCATGGTTAGGGTCATTTGCATTTAGAAACGCCTCCAATTGACTATATATGGTAGCAACAATCCCTTTAATAATGCGTGAATGGATTTTTTCCCCCACACCAAAATCATGGCAAAGAGGGCGGAGAAGAGGAGTTTCTCTGATACCGAGATTGAGGTACTTGTAGGAGAAGTTGAATCAAACCAAAAAATACTGTTTGGAACACTAAATGCAGGTGTGACCAACAAAAGAAAAAATGCTGCGTATGGAGAAAGTAACAACTGCTGTTAATTCTGTTGGGTCAGAGGAAAGATCACTGAGAAATAAAAAAGCTGTCTTTTATATGAAGGTAGATTTGTGTCTTTATTCTTCAATTAAAAAATATATTTTCAATTTAAAAAAACCTTCACTTCAATCAAAAAAAAACTTTTTCAATCAAAGAAAAAAAAAATTTTTTATTGAAAATATATTTTTTGATTGAAGCAACCTTTTTTTTTTTTGATTGAATAATAAAGACACAAATCTACCTGAGTACTTTTATAGCTTGTCACACCAATCATTCAAAAATATCTGCTAAATTACTAATTGAGAATTTTTTTTAAATTAGGAAACAGGGAACATGTGTGAAGTTTGAGATTGCTGAACACTGTGACTCCTCCACTGGGTTCTATTTGTAGTTTCACTGTTCTACCACTAGATTTTGTGTGTACGCATGGTCAGAGTTGTGCTTAAATTTACGCACATTCCTAAGCACAAGTACAAGTTGATAAATTCCATACTTTGCGTGGGAATGTTCTTACGCACTCATTACGCACAGATCTGTGCGTACGCACGGTTGATAAATGAGGGCCTGTAGAGACTTATGAATAGTTTTTTCCAACAAGGCTCTGAGGTAAAAGTATTTATTTATTTATGCCCAACACTTCCATTTTTGTGTACAAACTACACACTTTGCAACTACCAACACTGTATATAATTTGTATTCTGCTCTTGTAAATAACTGTATATACTTGGCACATAACTGTACTGAATGTCTCTCTCTCTATCTTTGTTTTTATATTTCTATATTTGCATATATATATATATATATTTTTTTTTTTTTTACCTTGTAGGCTACAATGCTACTGTAATAACCCAATGTCTCATGTGTGGGATACATTAACGGTCTTATGACTTGCAGTTTTTCCTTTGCAACGAGAAACATGGTGGAAGAAAAATATCTCAGTCAGTGTCACAGGTGGAAGATTTAATGAAATATTAAAGGAGAAAATGCTGCATAAAGTCTGGACAGACATCCCTCTGTTAGGACTGAACTGATATGACCCACATCTTACAGGTCTCAGCCCACTACTCAGCTGTCCCGTCTATACAGCCACCAAGTACGGAGTCATTGGCTTCACTCGAGCTATGGCAGTAAGGATGGTTTTCTTAAAATGAATTAATTCATTCATTCTATTGCTTGCAGTTTCCATTGTGTCTCTTTGGAGACCATTTGCATGTGTGAATCTTTTTATCAGGCTGCTTCAGCCGCCTCAGGCTACGGTGTACGCTTCAACGCCTTCTGCCCAGGTTCCGTGCAAACTGACCTCTTCTACAACAGTTTCAACCGACTGGGACAATTCTCCCAACTGGCCGGTGCAGCAAATCAACTGGTGGAAAAGTTTGGGACGTTGAAGTGAGTCTTGGCACAAAGCTTCAACTCTTGTGAAACCATTAAACCATTAAACCATTAAATGTGTCTGTGCAGGGGCGGCGTTTAGCTCACTTGTTAGAGCTGCCGCCCCATGTTGAAGCTACAGTCTTCACAGCCCTTTCCTGCATGTCATTCCCCCTCTCTGCCTCCCCATTTCCTGTCTCTCTCCCGACTGTGCTATCGATTAAAGGCAATAAAAAGCCCAAAAAATATACAAAAAAAATAATAAATGTGTCCGTGCATGTTCACTGATATCACTGTACGTTTTTTTGTTTCAGTGTGTCTGAGGTGGCTGAGTGCGTCCTTGAGCTGCTAACAGACGAAACAAAGAACGGTGAGGCGCTGCTCATCCTTCCCAATATGAAGAAATACGCGACCTTTCCTTCATTTGTCTAGCAGCTCTGGAGCATGTATCATCACAGCTGGAGAGACTCTCAGTGCTTTAATAAACAAAAATAAGTGCTTTGTGTACTTGTGCATAATAGCCTACTATGTGCATTATAAATGTATTTGTTCACAAACATCATGGTGTCAATGGTTCTTGTCTACTTTTACACACTGTATGACAAGCAGAATTACATGGAGGGGGGAAAAAAACACAATACAAATTTTAGATTTGTGTCTTTAAGGTTTCATTTGTGTTAATAAAGGTTTGAGAACAGAGGAAACCATGGCGGAAGTGAAGAAGTTTTTAGTTTTCTGGCGGTTGACATCCAGCAATGGATGCATTACCACAAGAGGAAGTACGAGGGCTGGTTCAGCAGCTGCTCTGCTCTGATTGGTCAATGGTGTCTCAACGCAGACAGATGTCTTATTAAAGGTATGGTTAGAGATCCTAACTCTGGAGCATTTTTTACTGAATTGCTTGAAATCCTCTTCACACCCTGACAGCTAGTTCACTTTACACAGACTTACTAATAGCTCAGTGTTTTTCAACCTTGGGGTCGGGACCCCACATGGGGTCGCCTGAAATTCAAATGGGGTCGCCTGAAATGTGTTGTAATTGATTAAAAAAACAAAACAACTTACTGATATAATTATTCTTTTAAAAATTTGACGAAAAACACCACACACAATCTTAAACAACTGTATTCTATACTTTCACTTTTTCAAATATAAATCGAGTTCAAACAAAATGCAGCATATTAAAATATCTGAGCTGGCACATCATGATCGTGGGGTCGCCAGTAATTTGTGATGTCAAAATGGGGTCACAAGCCAAAAAAGGTTGGAACCACTGTTATAGCTACTAATACATCGTTAGCACATCTTGCTTGAAGGTAGTCAAAAGGCCCCACCCTCAGTCCTTCACAGCTTTATTTCTTAATAAAAGTGTAAACAGGTGAGTTATCAGTCATTAGATGAGGCCAAAAACAGGCAACAACATGCTTATTTATAAACTTGTTAAACTTTGTAAAGTTGGACATTTTAAAATGGGAATCTGTGGTGACACTGGAGACACACTATATAGTGGTCAAACCAGAAAATGAACAGTACAGAAACCGTCTGCTCAGACTCTGAATCACAGACACACAGAAAAAACTTCCCAGCCAATTACTTATTTTTAGAGTGTGTAAGTAAAAAGGTACAAAAAGGTTATAAATGGTGCCATGAACCTGAAGCAGATCCTGGACCATGCCCACTCATATCCATTTCCTTGAGACAACACCGCCAATGATTCCTGCCCAGTAAGGATGGACGAAGACCAGAAAACTGGTCACAACGATCAGGATGAGGAACAGGAAGATGACGGCCATGTTGATATTGCGGGCAGTAGTGCCGTAGCGATGGGCACTGCGATAGTCTCCCAGCATCTTACTGTCTCTGGCCTGGAGGGAGACGGGACAGTAGAGAGAGATGGATTCAGTGGAGGGTGAGGGTGAGGAAGGTTTTAGACTGTGTTTTAAAGAGTCACTCACCTTGAAGGAGTAGATGACCGCAGCTAGGCCGAGGCAACAGGGGGGGAAGGCCAAGAAGCTGAGCAGGGACCAGATGATGTGGTCTCTTGGGGGGCGCTCCCTGGAGATGTTGACGGTGGTGTAGGGAACCATTGGAGGTCCTGGGGGCGCTGTGGGGAGGGTTTCACCCCCGTTCAGTGGAAAAGCCTCAACTGTGTAACTTGGAGGATCCATTGGCTCAGCTGGATAGAGAGGCGGAGTCAGTTAGTGATGTCACTGTTGAACTATATGGTTCCTGAAGGGCTACATGACCTGATGAAGTCACACCAGTGGCCCCATTAAACGTTCAGTCTACTAATGGCCCTTTTACACTAGCACCCCTCGGTTCGACTCGCCATGGCTCTACTTGTTTTTTTTGCTTTTCCACTAGCCCGGGTTCCTAGCGAGCCGTGGCAATACTAAAACGTGATGTCAGCTGACTGCCTTCCACTGATTGGACAGGCACGATCTGATATCACCAAGTAAACAACAGCCCAGGACTAACCCTAACACTAAACCTAACGGGTTGGTTATAACAGAGCTCCTGGGCTGTTAATTATTTGGTGATATCAGATCATGCGATTGGACAGAGCGTTGTCTCTTGCGAGTGTAACCGATGTTGTCTGGCCGTTGTCTGACCGTTTCGCCTGCGGTCTGTAGCTGAAGGAGACATTCACACCATGCTGGTGAGCAGCTAGCCCTTACCCGTGTGAGTGTTGGACAGAGACTGAAGCCCTGCTTCTCCTTTCTAAGTTGCCAAATGGTTTTTGCAGAACTTCATTGAGTCCATGTGAAAATCCTCCTTCATAACCTCTCTTCCTACTCCTGAGGTTTTGCTTCTGCAGATGTCCTGTAAACTCAGACCGTGATCAAGTCGACCATCAACTTTTGGCCAGTGGTGCTCTGGTATCAAGTACACCTATGAGCAACCTTGTGTTTTGAACATGGTGGCTAAACTGTCCAGTAGGTGGCTAGAAGTCCAGTAACAAAGTAACAAATTGTAAACCAATCCATGTGTAGTGTATTTGTATAGTCTTAACAGTTATAAACAAGAGATTAGCTACTGGTTACGGGGCGCGTTTGTGTCACAGTGCCGCAGAGACGAGAGCTAACACCTGGTATAACAGTGGACACACTCACTGCAATAACAGTGAGTGTTGAGATAAAAAAAATTGAGCTTGGCTGTTCAACTTTCATTTTCAGGATGAATGTGATGTTATACTGTTACTGTTAAGTCTTTTCCGCTCAAAAAACAGATGAATTTGACTTTCGTTTTGCGTGTGGACAGGGAGAACCTGTTGGATGCGTGTGTCGCCATGTCCGATACGCTGTAGTCTTTGAGTGATGTCACTCGTTTAGGCAAGGCACTTATTCTCACATTATACACAGGTTAAAAAAAAAGTTCACTCAGGAATCTTCACAGGTAAGATTCCATGCATGGTAAGACTTTCTGCTATCACGCTGCCAACTTGACACGTTCACACCATAGACTGTAAAAAGAATGGACGTAGCGTCCGTGACGTCACCCATTGGTTTGGGGGAGTCTGTTTTGTGCCGCTACTACGGGGGTTAGAACCGCGCCATGTTGGATTCTACTTGCCATATTTGGAGCGGTGCGGCCGTTGGCCGGCCGAGAGCCCGCCCACTGGCCTCGTAGCAGCGGTCGCCGGACCTGTCACTCAACGGTTCTGCGCCCTGATTGGCCAGAACTTTAACCCTAATAATAGTAAAACGGTAGAGTTTTAAAAAAATTCACCCCCCTCAGAGTGTGTGCGGGGGTAGAAACTATCGATTGAGACCAAAAAAATAAAATGTACCAGGCTGTAAATATGTTTTTTTAAGCTGTAAAATCGGCTATTTTAACATGGGGCTCGATTGGAGTTGCTCCCTTCTGGAGCCAGCCCCCAGCGACAGCCGAGGGGATTGCAGCTTTTTTTTTTTTTTTTAAGTATATTTTTGGGCGTTTTTGCCTTTATTTGATAGTGCATAGTGAGATAGACAGGAAAGGGGGAGGCAGAGAGAGGGGGAATGACATGCAGGAAAGGTCTGCCGGACGCGGGATTCGAACCGGGGACGCCTGCAGTGAGGACTGTAGCCTCTACATGGGGCGGCCGCTTTAACCACTGCGCCACGCACCGCCCCGGGATTGCAGCTTTTTGAATGCGGAAGTGAGCTTCACTTCTCAGACCGACAACTGCCCCCTTGGTTCACACACCTACATGGTGTGAAAACTATTAACTTACCCATCTACACACCTGCTGCTCATCGCATGCCTTACCTACAGTATATAGCATTCATACTGCTCTACCTAATGGTTGAACATAAAAAATATAATATGGGTCCAACAGTTACTTTCAGGACAACAACAGACCAGACGGCTGCTTTGACCCACTGATTGGAGTCCTCCTTCTCAAGAGATGTTTCCTTGTGGCAACAACATTTAGAATGATGTATTTTGTAGTTTCATGTACGTTTAAAGCATAAATACAGAAAGAGCTGTGTTTTCAGTCGTCTCTTCGGTAACTCATCAGCTGTACATTATCTTAAAGCAGTACTAAGAACTTTCAATTTTGGTTGAGTTTGGCGGCGCCAGTGGCCTAAAGCAGTAGTGTTTTGCCTGAAGGAAGACTCCATTTCCCATGAGCACCAGCACGTAGCGCCGTAAACATCCTGATCTCCCGGTGCATGGAAATTAACAGAAGACGTCCAAACTAAGTTTCTGTTACCAGCGGATCATTCCACAGTAAACACACAATCCCGCATTGCCTGCTCCCTCCTCGTCGTGACTCGCGAAAGTGAAAGTGAAACTTACAGTAAGTGAGAGCCGGGTTCCTACCATGCTCCTCAAAGCTGCTTAGTGCCAGTGAAGGCGATACAGACCCCCTCAGGCCACGACAGAGGTGCCATTCAACCTGTTGTAAGTCGATGTACCATCACAAAAGTTATGAAAATATTATGAAGGTTGAAAAGTTCCTTAGTGTTGGTTTAATAATAAACATGGTAAGATGAAAAATGTTGTCCCTGTGCTGGAGAAACACACTCACATTGCTGTTTATTCCTCCTTCATATTACTTGATTTCAGTTTTACTCAGTTGTGGTTCTGGTTACACAATAAGAGTAGAGAAAGTAATCAAATGTATATGGTCATTGTTACAACCCCATTTTTTATTTCTCAGACCAAATCTCTCTCAAAACTGGTCCCAATCCCAGACCCACCCAGGAAGCTGGACCATTTTACCCCCTCCTCATAGCCAGGGCTGCACAGTGTGAGAGCCAGGACAACATGTTCAGCTTCTTTCCATTGACAAACTCCTAAAAAAAAATCTCCTAAAACATAAAAACCTGAGGCTGAACAGTGCACATGTGTTTATTGTTATTGTGTGTATGTGTATGTGTGTGTGTGTGTGTGTGTGTGTGTGTGTGTGTGTGTGTGTGTGTGTGTGTGTGTGTGTGTGTGTGTGTGTGTGTGTGTGTGTGTGTGTGTGTGTGTGTGTGTGTGTGTGTGTGTGTGTGTGTAGGTTACCTGTGAGTCTGAAGAAACAGAAGAAGCAACTGATCTGTGGCAATTCTTTCAGTAGTGAAATTTCCCCACAGCTTTATAAGACGGGGGCGGGGCTTCAGAGAACAACTACAGTCATGAAGCACAGAAGAACAAGCAGGACAGGGAATCTAGTGTTTCCAGGAATAGGGCAGAGCCTTTCCCTTCAAAAACCTTTGGTCAAATGGAGGTGACACAACACTGAGGTGCTCCGCTGGGGTCTTCTGCACCGAACACTAGGTCCGGTGCATTGGTCCAGTCAGTGCGCCAATAATCCTCCCACCCTAGTCTGGCTCTAGGAAGGTCTCCTTTTGTGGACAAGGTAGCACTGCTCACACATGGTCCAATAATTCATGGTTTGTGAATTCCCTAGAACCAATTTGCCCTGCAAACCCGACCAGGGGCCAGTGCTCCTGACAACTCAGCTCTCGGAGGGGTCAGGGTCAGATGTTGGTTCACACTGAGAACCTGCAGAAACAGTGAGTGCTGAGATAAAATTGGAGCTTACCTGTTCAACGTTTATATTTAGGATAAATATAATGTTATACTGTCACTGTACAGCCTTTTCCCTTCACTTTCGTTTTGTGTGTAGTGTAGACAGGGAGAACCTGTTGGACCTGTGTTCAGTGCAGTAGGCTACTCAAAAGAATCCAATGTCTGATATGCTGTACTTTTTGTTTCAGCTTTACCATTCTTTGCGTCTTGTAATTGAGAGATTCCTTTAACTGTTTGTTCACCTCCAAAAGCAGCAGTTATTATTTTGTTATAAGATCCTGAATAAAAATGTAATCCACATAAGAGTGAAAAAAGTGAAGATACAATAAAAAAAAAAATACAATTTAATAAAATTAATACTACACCTCTCACCGCAGAGATATAGCAGCAAATAAAGAGTATTCACAAAGTAATGGATGGGCCTTAAAGGGGAAATGATGCAGTCAATCAAATCAACATAATTCATTAAATGGGTTTTCACAACAAATGTAAACATATAAAAAAAAGAAAAAAGAAGTTTAATTTTATGTTGTTTCTAACCTTTTACAGTACAGTGAGAATCCATTTAATTAATTATATTTATTTGATTGACTGCACCATTTCCACAGCAACCAATTAAAAATAGAGTAACTTTGACCGTCTGACAAAAACAAATAACAGGAGCCTGTGAATAAAGACGAAGGGACGGGATAGACAGGACAGAGATGAGTTATTGAGACTTTGAGCCAGTAGATGGAAACAAAGAGACACAAGACAGCGGTGAAGCGTTAATCTGTGACATCACAAAAAGTGGCAGGTGTCATAGTGAACCGTGGTGACTGATTGGATCAGATTAATGAGGTTCATCATCAGTCCGAAACTAATGCTGTGTGAATATTTCATAGGTTGGAAATATTACAGGTTGGAGTTTTAAAACAGAGTGATATGAGTTACAAGCGCCCCACCCTCAGTCCTTTATACCTTTGCTTGTTAATAAAAGTGTAAACAGGTGAGTTATCAGTCATTACAGACCAAAAACAGAGGCAATATGTTTTTTTTATTATAAACTTGTTTATTTGTGCTGTAAAGTATAGGACATTTTAAAATGGGAATCTGTGGGGACCAACTCAACACTGGATTCACACTCTAGTGGTCAGGAGAAGCACTGCAGCTTCAGGTTAGGTTTTCTACAACAAAACCAGAAAATGAACAGTACAGAAACCGTCTGCTCAGACTCTGAATCACAGACTCACAGAAGAAACTTCTCAGCCATTTACATATTTTTGGAGTGTGTAAATAAAAAGGTACAAAAAAGTTATAAATGGTGCCATGAACCTGAAGCAGATCCTGGGCCCAGTTGTTCAAAAGGTGTAATCTGGATAAAATGTATCCGGATTTTGAAATCCCTTTTTTTGCTATCCAGGATCACGTAATCCGTCTTACTTCTATCCCAGTTGTTCAACGCAAAGTTGGATTGGATCAGTCTGATCCAAATCCAAATTTTCAAGATTACCAAATCCGGATAATGAGTGCTCTAGATGGGACTGTGCATCACACTGAATGCTGATTGGTCGGTAAACAACAGGTAGAACAGCAGCATGAGGTCACTCAAAGTGTATTTAGTGCATGTGTTTTCTGTGCTCTTTGTTGTTTCTTCACGGCCAGACTTTGTTTATGACTTAAATACTTGTTTGGGACTTGTTTTTAGGACACTATAATGTGTTACTTATTTTATGTGACCTTTTTTTTCTCTTTCTTTATCTTTTTTAAATTATTCGTAATAGAGATCAATCAATCAATCAATCAATCAATCAATCAATCAATCAATCAATCAATCAATCAATCAATCAATCAATCAATCAATCAATCAATCAATCAATCAATCAATCAATCAATCAATCAATCAATCAAAACAGCCAGAATCCATCTGGTTGGGCTGTTAAAATACATTTTAAAAAGCAAATATACAGTACATTAGGGAAATGTGTTTCAAATTCAAACATCAAATTTCAAAATTCAAACTTCAAATTTTCGAATTCAAACTTCAAATTTTCAAATTCAAACTTCAAATTTCATTAAATTCAGTTTGGGGAAAAGTAGTTGGTGAAAAGTTTTTCAGTTGTAGAATATTCAAAAGTTAACATTATTTACTAATCACTGTTGTGGTTTAAAATTAGGTGCAAAATATAAATCAATACATGTATATATACTACATTATGAATATTGTTTATTTGACCAGTTTGAATTTAATTTAAATCGCATTTTGTTCCTGAAATCCCCCCTGAATCCACCATACTGCTGGGATCAGAATAATCCTGTTTTTTTGGATCAAAGTTATCCCGATCCTACTGAAAAGTTTTGAACAACACAAACTGAGGGTTTTATCCAGATCAAAACCAAGATTGGATTACGTGATCTAATCCGATCTCAGAATCCGTTTTGGGTTTTGAACAACCCATTTTCAAGATTTGATCCAATCCATTATCCAAAATCCGATCGGATTACCTTTGAACAACTGGGCCCTGGACCATGCCCACTCAGAGCAGTTTACCATACAGAACAAAAGCGATGAGTGATCCCAAGTCAATCCAACAGACCTGGGCCCAGTTGTTCAAAGGTAATCCGATCGGATTTTGGATAATGGATTGGATCAAATCTTGAAAATGGGTTGTTCAAAACCAAAACCGGATTCTGAGATCGGATTAGATCACGTAATCCAATCTTGGTTTTGATCTGGATAAAACCCTCAGTTTGTGTTGTTCAAAACTTTTCAGTAGGATCAGGATAACTTTGATCCAAAAAATCAGGATTATTCTGATCCCAGCAGTTTGGTGGATTCAGGGGGGATTACAGGAACAAAATGTGATTTAAATTAAATTCAAACTGGTCAAATAAACAATATTCATAAAGTAGTATATATACAGTTCTTGATTTATATTTTGCACCTAATTTTAAACCACAACAGTGATTAGTAAATAATGTTAACTTTTGAATATTCTACAACTGAAAAACTATTCCCCAACTACTTTTCCCCAAACTGAATTTAATGAAATTTGAAGTTTGAATTTTAAAATTTGAAGTTTGAATTTTGAAATTTGAAGTTTGAATTTGAAACACATGGGGAAATATTCACAATTTCACTAATGAACTGTATATTTGCTTTTTTCAATTTATTTTAACAGCCCAACCAGATGGAGTCTGGCTGTTTAAAAGACATTGAAGAAACAACAAAGAGCCCAGAAAACAATACATACACTCCGTTTTCAAATAAACACACTTTGAGAGACCTCATGCTGCTGTTCTACCTGTTGTTAACAGACCAATCAGCCTCCAGTGTGATGCACAGTCCCATCCAGAGCACTCATTATCCGGATTTGGTAATCTTGAAAATTTGGATTTGGATCAGACTGATCCAATCCAACTTTGCTTTGAACAACTGGGATAAAAGTAAAACAGATTACGTGATCCCGGATAGCAAAAAAGGGGATTTCAAAATCCGGATATTTTTTATCCAGATTACACCTTTTGAACAACTGGGCCCTGGATGAGGACCAAGACGATGGTCACACCGACCACGATGCCGGCGATGTTGATATTGCGGGCAATAGTGCCGTAGCGACGGGCACTGCGATAGTCTCCCAACATCTTCCTCTCTGGCCTGGAGGGAGACGGGACATGTATTCAGGGGAGGGTGAGGGTGAGGAAGGTTTTAGTCTGTGTTTTCATGAGTGACTCACCTTGGAGGAGTAGATGACCGCAGCGAGGCAACAGGGGGGGAAGAGAAAGAAGCTGACCAGGGACCAGACGATGTGGTCTCTTGGAGGGCGCTCCTTGGACATGTTGACGGTGATGTAGGGAACCATTGGAGGTCCTGGGGGCTTTATGGGCAGGGCTTCACCCTCCTTCAGTGGAAAAGTCTCGACCCAGTAACTTGGAGGATCCATCAGCTCCTCCCTGGCAGTTCAATATTCATATTTAGGGTGAATGTGATGTTATACTGTTACTGTTCAGTCTTTTCCCCTCAAAAAACAGATGCATTTGAGTCAGGAATCTTAACAGGTAAGATTCCATGGTAAGACTTTCTGCTATCACGCTGCCACCTTGACACGTTCACGCACCCATCTAAAAATCTACTGCTCATCGTCACATGCCTTACCTACAGTATACAGTCTACTCTAGCATTCATACTGCTCTACCTAATGGTTGAACACAAACTTTATAATATGGCTCCAACAGTTACTTTCAGGAAAACAACACCAGAAGAAGAAGACCAGATGACTGCTTTGACCAATTGATTGGAGTCCTCCTCCTCCTTGTGGCAATAACATTTAGAGTGATGTATTTTGTAGTTTCATGTAGGCTACGTTTAATGCATTAATACAGAAAGAGCTGCTTTGTGTTTTCAGTTGTCTCCTCTGTAACTCATCAGCTGTACATTATCTTATATATAGAAATATGTTGAAGATTAAAAATGTCGTCCCTGTGATGGAGAAACACACTCAATCACATGTTTATTCCTCTTCACATTACTTAGTTCTGCTCAGTTACAGCTTACACAATAAGAGTAGAGAAAGTAATCAAACAGGAATGTAAATGGTCAATGTAATGACCCCATCTTGGTTTCTCAGAACAAATCTCTCTTAAAACTGGCCCCAATCCTCCATCATGATGGACCAGACCCATCAAGGAAAATTGATTGTTGGTCCCCCTCCTTATAGCCAGAGGGCTGAGCAGGGCATGAGAGTCTGGACAACATGTGCAGCTTCTTTCCACTAACAAACTCCTAAAACACAAAAACCTGAGGTTGAACAGTGCAAGTGTTTGAGTGTGTGTATAGGTTACCTGTGAGTCTGAAGAAGCAGAGGAAGAAAATGTTCTGAGGAAATTCTTTCAGCAGTGAAATATCCTCACAGCTTTATCGGAGGGGGGCGGGGCTATACCTACAGACTGTCATAAAGCACAGAAGAACAAGCAGGACAGGAAATGTAGTGTTTACCAGAATAGGGCTGTGGATGGGGGTGGGGGGGTTGAAGTATCCCTTGATTGAGTTGAGTGGTATTATTTGTTTTTTACACTAAGACAATTTGGATTCGGTGAGAAGTTTATTTCTTGGATTCGTTGGGTTTACACCTCTCCACAGGTACGTATGCTTACAAATAATCAACTATCACAGTTTTCCCCCCTATCAACTAGACAGGGGTGCCCAATGACCCCACTTATTTTTGCTTTAACCATTGAGCCGGAATAGGTGGTGTACAACCCAAGATTTCCTTATATGCTGACGACCTACTTCTCTATGTTACAAATCCATCAAGCGCCTTCCTCCACATCATGACCACTCACAACTCTTTCGGAGCCTTCTCCGGTTACAAGTTAAATATTCAAAAAAGCGAATGTTTCTCTGTTAATCAACTACAGTAGCACATGCAATATCTCAATCTGACATCCCTTTTAAACTGTCAACCAGTTTTAAATACCTCAGAATTATTATTGCCAAATCTATCAATTTACTCCATGAAGAAAATTTTGAAGTTCTAACCACTAAAGTGAAAGCTGATTTACCTCCCCAGCTATTTATATTTATTTCAGTGCTTAGTCATTTTTCTAACCAAACAATTTTTTTTTTGTAAATTAGATACTTTTATTTCAAATCTTATATGGGCACTTAACTCCCACCAGAACTTTTTTCCTTTTTAATTAACCTGTTTTTAACTAATTTTTATACTTGTATGTGTCCTTTGTTTTTTTTTTAACCTTTGCTGCGACTACTTGTACTATGTGTGGTTGTAGGAATGTGTATTATTATTGTGTTGGGTATGGCTGTGGTATGTATGTGTGGATTGTTGTTTTGCACCTGCACTTTTGATGTCCTACCGCAACGAAGTTCCTAACGGAATAATAAAGTACTTTTGAGTTGAGTTGAGTTGAGTTGAGTTGAGTTGAGTTGAGTTGAGTTTTGAAACCCCAAGAGTCTGCAAAACCCTGCTACAAAGGGAACGAGAAAAAGGGGGATGGGTACATGGATAAATGATTTATGAACCAAACCAAAAGACTAAAGATAAGTGTAGATACTGTATTTCGAAAAACAATATTTTATGAAAATAATACTACATCCCTGGCCACAGAGATGTACCCAATAGCAGCAAATAAACAGTATTCACAAGGTAATGGATGGGCCTTAAAGGGGAAATAATGCAGTCAATCAAATTTACATAATTCACGAAATGAATGGATTTTCACAACAGATGTAAACATATAAAAAAAGAAAAAAGAAGTTTAGTTTTGTGTTGTTTCTTGCAGTAACAACCTTTTACAGTACAGTGACAATCCTGTTAATTATATTAATTTGATTGACTGCACCATTTCCACAGCAACCAATTAGCAATAGAGTGACTTTGACCGTCTGACAAACACAAATAACAGGAGCCTGTGAAGAAAGACGAAGGGACCGGATAGACAGGACAGAGATGAGTTATTGAGACTTTGAGCCACTAGATGGAAACAAAGAGACACAAGACAGCGGTGAAGTGTTCATCTGTTCCATCACAAATAATGGCAGGTGTCATAGTGAACCGTGGTGACTGATTAGATCAGATTAATGAGGTTCACCATCAGTCTGAAACTAATGCCGCATGGTGAATATTTCATGTTTGGAGTTTTAAAACACAGTGATATGAGTTTCTCATTGGCCGTGATTTTATGGTTTTTACTTTCTACATGAAGCTTATGGTAAAGGGGAGGAGTCTTTTAAACACGAAACATTCAAACATATTTATTAATTTAACCTTTATTTATCCAGCTAAAATACATAAAGCTATGAAGTTAATATAAACCTGGTCAATGGATTTTTGAGTTCAGATTTACCTGATTCATCGAACAGCGACTCCCTGGACCTGAAGGCATCGTGAAGGAGGTCAAAGGTCACTGAGGTCAGTCCAGTCACCATCAGACACATTACTCAAACGGTTCACCAGCTTTATACAACCAAACACTGACAAACAACATATAGCTACTTCCTGTGACATAACATTGGGAGGGGAGGGAGGAGCCTGAACGCGGTGACGTCACATGCTCCAGAAGAGTCCGCCGGGACAGAGCCTGGTATGCAAGATGGCCAGTCCACCCCTGTTATAAACAGTGTGAGTGTGTCTGTTATATCCCAGCTGTGGCTCTGATCAGCGATGTCAAAAGTACTCACATTCTGTACCTAAGTAGAAGTACAGATACTTGTGTAAAAAATACTCTGGTGAAAGAAAAATACTGATTCAACTCCTTTACTCAAGTAAAAGTAAGAAAGTAAAAAGTAAAAATGAATTTTTGCCATCAATGATACACGGAGATGTCCAGGCAACGCTCCGTCCAGCATGGACCAAAACACAGCACGGACGGTTCAGAAGCAATTTGGAATGAATTCAAAACATTTAATAAACAGACAAAGTGTTTTCACACAGGCAGCGTTCAGGTCGGCCCAGCTCAACTGTGGTGGCTTCAGTCGAATGCAGCTCAACCTCGATATTAACATGACACGTCTTTGTCCGTCCGGTCAGTCGACATGGAAACACGCTCTGCCAGCGGTGTGGCGTTTGGACCAGAGTGAAAACATAAGTGTGTGAACACAAATCGTACGAGCTGAAAAATGTGTCAGGTGTGCAGCCTCGGTGCACACTCGGTGCATGGAGGTTGACGATGTAAGGAGTAGAAAGTACATATATGGTTGTTCAAATGTAGGGAGTAAAAGTAAAAAGTCGTCTGAAAAAAAAAACTATACAGATACTTGAACAATCTACTTAAGTACAGTAACAAATGTGTTCTTCGTTACTTCCCACCACTGGCTGGGATTATGTTTCTATCTTGACTCAGCATCAGCTACTGCTAGTTACAAGCTGACAAACTTGACCAGTTTAAAGATGCTCTACCTGGTAACCATTTTAGACAGATGCTAATTTTGTTAAACATGCTGAAAAGATGCTAATGTGTGGAGCTGAGACTGCACAATGATTATATAATATGGCTTGCATAGTTATTTATGTTAGTACATCTTGCTCGAAGGCAGTCAAAAAGGCCCCGCCCTCAGTCCTTCATACCTTTACTTGTCAATAAAAGTGTAAACAGGTGTGTTACCAGTCATTAGAGGCCAAAAACAGCAATATGTTTATTTATAAACTTGTTTATTTGTGCTGTAAAGTTGGACATTTTAAAAACAACTCAACACTGGATTCACACTCTAGTGGTCAAACCAGAAAATGTACAGAAACCGTCTGCTCATACTCTGAATCACAGACTCACAGAAGAAACTTCTCAGCCAATTACATATTTTTGGAGTGTGTAAATAAAAAGGTGCAAAAGTTATAAATGGTGCCATGAGCATATAAGCAGATCCTGGACCATACCACTCAGACCCATTTATTTGAGGCAACACTAGCAATGATTGTTGCCCAGATTGGCCGGTAGAAGAACAGATAAATGGTCACACCGGCCACCATGAGGAACAGGCTAAGGATGCCAATGTTGAAATTGCGGGCAAGAGCACCGTAGCGTTCAGCGCTGCGAAAGTCTCCCTTCATCTTACTGTCTCTGGCCTAGAGGAAACAGAGTTCAGTGAATCAGTCTGAAGGAGACAGGACATGTACAGAGAGGGTAACAAACTCTGTGTTTCATGAGTGACTCACCTTGAAGGAGTAGATGACAGCAGCAAGGCCGAGGCAACAGGGGGGGCAGTACAAGAGGGTGAACAGGGACCAGATGATGTGGTCTCTTGGGGGGCGCTCTGTGGAGATGTTGACGGTGGTGTAGGGAACCATTGGAGGTCCTGGGGGCTGTGTGGGCAGCGCTTCACCCTCCTTCAGTGGAAAGGTCCCGAGCCGGTAACTTGGAGGATCCATTGGCTCAGCTGGATAGAGAGGCGGAGTCAATTAGTGATGTCACTGTTGAACTATTGGGCTGCATGACCTGATGAAGTCACACCATGGTGTGGCCTCACTATATTATTATATATGTAATGGGGTCTTTTATTGACAAATGTACAATTTTACAAACATGTCGGCTTGCTTTAAGTAGCCTAAATAAACTTCTCGGTGCATGTTTGAGTAGCCATCTGATGCTGTCTTTGGAAATTGCGGCTTTGAGGGATGTAAACAGCCTAAGCAGCGGAACATGCATCCGCTCCCATTCATCGCTGCCCTGGCGATGCGGGGACAGACACAACAACTGCAAAACAGGAGCAATTAAACTGAAAATCTTCAGATTCGTTCTTTTAGACCTAAAATGTGAAAATACACCCCTGAGTTGAATTTGCCCGGAATTGTCCTTTAATAATAAACATGTTAAAGATTAGAAATTTTGCCCCCATTCTGGAGAAACACACTCACTCATATTGCTGTTTATTTCATCCTTTATGTTCCTTGATTTCACTTCTACTCAGTTGAGGTTACTGGTTACACAGTAAAAGCAGAGAAAGTAATCAAACAGGAATGTATGGAGCATTGTTTTGGCCCCATCTGGGTTTCTCAGACCAAATCTCTTGCAAAAGCGGTCCAAATCCTCCATCATGAAGGACCAGACCCACCCTGACCCAGACCCCCCTCCTCATAGCCAGAGAGCTGCAGAGCATGAGAGCCAGGACAACAACGTCCGATCTTCTCTCCATTGACAAGCTCACTGACTCATAAACTGAACCCTCCTAAAACACAAAAACCTGAGGCTGAACAGTGCACATGTGTGTATTGTTTGAGTGTGTGTAGGTTACCTGTGTGTCCGAAGAAGCAGTGGAAGAAAATCTGAGATCTGAGGCAATTCTCTCAGCGGTGAAATTTCCTACAGCTTTATCAGAGGGGGTGGGGCTTCAGAGAAATACTCCAGACTGTCATAACACATTGAAGAATAAGCAAGTTTCCAGGAATAGGGCTGGAGAGGGGGGGGGGGGGGGACTCTGATACCCCTTTCCCACTGCCACTAAAATAGCGGGTTTAAACAGGTTTTTTGGCCAGTGGGAAAGGGGTAAGAGACAAGTTTTACCATTCTTTGCGACTTGTAATTATTGTTTGTAAATAATATGATGACTTGAATGAAAATAATACTACACCCCTTGCCGCAAAGATACCCAATAGCAGCAAATAAATGGTATTCACAGGGTAGGGCCTTAAAGGGGAAATGATGCAATCAAATAGATAATTAACTAGATTGATTTTCACAATAAATGTAAACATATTAAAGAGAAAAAAGAAATGTAGTTCTTGCAGTATGAACCTTTTATAGTACAGTGACAATCCATTTAGCTAATTATATTAATTTGACTGACTGCATCATTTCCCCTTTACAGCAGCTCTGAACATCCTAGCAACCACCCAGTGATACCATGGTAACCACTTCCAATTATCCCACAGCAACCAATTAGCAACAGAGTAATGTTTTTACAGTCTATGCTGTGGAGGAAGACGAATGGAGAGAGATGAGTCTTTGAGCCACTAGATGGAAACAAAGAGACAGCAGTGAAGTGTTCATCTGTGACATCACAAAAAATGACAGGTGTCATAGTGAACCGACTGATTAGATAAGAGCTGTGTCCCAATTCAGGGTCTGCATCCTTCGGAGGGTGGATTTGAAGGCCGATTACGTCACAGCGCTGCGCGAAGGCTGTCCCAATTCGTCCAAATTCGAAGGGTCCTCCAAATGCAGCCTCCAAATGCGTCCTCCTTTGCCCTGCATTCGGAGGATGCATCGCTACTATCCTTCGCGGCCTCCCGTATCCCAAGATGCTTTGCTGCACCGTTGTTGTTATTAGCAACCTAGCCGTTAGCTATCGAACGTAGCAGCTCTGTGCTGTAGCCACGGTAACCGGCTCTGCGGCCGGCTCGGAGGTGTGGCTGCCCGCTGCTGAGCTCTGCTCTGCTCTGCTCTGGCTGCACAGGTGAGGAGCGGAGGTGTGTGTGACAACTTTTAATAAGAAAGCTATGAAAACACATACTTGTGCTCTTTATTCACTTAATAGCCCCCCCCCCCCCCCCCCCCCCGGCTGCTGTTCAATGGTTTGTTTATTAGTATATTAATTATAACTGCCCTTGTATTGATTCTACTTCTTGAAAAAAAAAAAAAAAAAAAAAAAGGAGGAGGAGGAGGAGCGGTAGAGCCGTTACAAGCGGCACTTTTAAATGTTTAACGTCCGGCCGTTGTTTACGTTCGGCCGTTGTTTACGTTCGGATCAGGAAATGCTCTGAAGGCTAGACCGTCCCATTTACCGACCGTTGATGCGGCCGACGGAGGAGCCTCCGAAGCCGTTGCCTCCGGAGACCGCGTAGGCTGGGTCCTCCGAAGGCTGCAGCCCCTGAATTGAGACACAGCTACGATTAGTGTGGTTCATCAGTAATGCTGCGTTCGAGACAACTCGGAACTCGGAATCTCCCAGTTGAGAACTCCGATTCCTGACATCAAGCTGACTTGTAGCTAAGGAGGCATTAAAACATTACAAAGGTGTAATTTTCAAAGAAGCATTTTAAAGGGGTTAGCTACAAGTTTAATTCCTCCTGGCCAGTAGCCTACGTGTCGCACTCACACTCGCCCGCTCTCTCTCCAACCTTCAATTGTACTGGTTGCCAGGTAAAGCTAAGCTAACATTAACCATATTTAACGAGCAGCTGCTCCGGTGTTGACAGCAGACTGGAAACACATCTGAATCATTTCACACTAACTCACCTGCAGACGAACCCAACAAACCCGCAGCATCATCACCGGAAACATTACAGTAGGCCTACCGGCTGACCGTCAGTTAGCATTAGCATTAGCACTATACCATTTTCTCCACAGAGCTACCACGATCTGGCTCCCCCTGAGCTCCACCTCACGTGACATCAACGTACTAATGCTGTTGGTGCAGAGATCATTTCATGTCGACGTTGCCAACATAGATCCTAAATATTTATAGGTTTAGACCGGTCAAAATTTATGACACAATTATTCATATAGCCTATAAATGTTATTTTCAGTAAAAAAAACACAGGCCTACTTTTACTCTACACCCCTTTAGACGTTCTGTGGATGTAGCCTATTATTTTTGAAAAATATCGTTTTGATGAAAAAGTTGTAGCTATAACCTTTAAAACAATTAAACAGATCATTTAAAATCATGAAATAACATGAATTTTCTGTGTTCCACAACATCAGTAATCTGTAACCCTATGTAAATATTGCATATTTCATAATGTTTTAATGTATTTGGGCTTTAAAAATGCATTTTAATTGATGTTTTACAATTGAACTGATACTCGGAGAAGTCAGGGTAGATTTATTTTCTCCCACTTTACCGAGTGGGAGAAGCTCCGACATGATGTGGCGTTCGTTTGCACTCTTTCAAGAGGTCAGAAGTTCTGAGTTGTGTCGAATGCAGCATAAGAAGCGTAGTCAATATTTAATACTTTTTACTCCTACTACTACTCCTACTACTATTTAATAATAATTGAAAATGTTACAGCTTTCAAACAGAGTGACATGACTTTTTCATTGGTCCTGAAAAACCACCTGTGATTTTTGTTTGTTTGTTTGTTTGTTTTTTTACCATTTTTCTACATGAAGCTTACAGAGGTTCTGTAAAAGGGCGCTGAGTCTCTTAAACACTGACATTCATACATAGGCCTACATAAAGACATGAAGCTGATATAAACCTGCTCAGTAGATTTTACAGACGCCATTAGTAGAAAATGTACCATTCATTCTTTCATTCAGTTCAGATTGACCTGAGTCATCTAACAGCAACTCTCTCTGAATGAGCCCGTTATCCCCTTAAGTCAGCATCGATGCTGAAATTACCCACCCAATAAACAAAAGTAGACACAGAGAGCTCCCAGGTTTCTTTATTATTAATGGATGAAGCAGGAAAAATAAGTTTACTGTAAATAATTAAAGTTGCTCGTCACAACTGTATGTACTTTGATTAGAACAGTTGTTTGAGTCCGTCCCTCACACACCTTGTCCCAGACCAGCCAGAGTTAACAACATGTAACGTGAAAGGTCGTGAAAGGTCGTAGTAAGTGTTGTCCCGTTCCTGTTTATAGCATCTGGAGCCCTCACAGACCGTCACACTCACACAGTTAAGTCAGTGAGCGTTCAGGGCCTGAGTCTTCTTCTTCTTCTTCTTGAGCTCCACCTGTGGTGCTGCGTTCAGGTCACGTGACACACAGAGAGTCTGGTGTTTATGAATCCGTGAGTGCGTCTGTTATATCTCAGCTGTGGCCTGACGCAGAGTCGCACACTGTGCTGCCTGGGATCATGTTTCCATCTTTTAAAACATCCAGAGAATGCGATTAAAGAAAACATTTATGCTGTTGCTGGTTCTGGGAAACATTGCTATTGTCAGCTCATGGAGCTGGAGCCGCCCCCCACCCCCTCCTTTTCCTCTCCTTGTTGGTCAGCGGGCGTGGCTTCGGGGTTCACGGACATAGTCGTACTCGCCTCCGTCACCGTCACTGTCGATCTGATAGATGTTCTCCACGGCGGAGCCTCGGTGTTGGAGCTGCAGCGTGGATGAACCGTGGAGCTGCTGAGGCCTGAGACACAGACACAGAGTCACAGCTCATTAGTGAATAAAGAAGAGAGCAATGTCATTTGGCGCTTAATGTAAAATTAGGGTGATGTTGTGAAACAGGAAGGACAAACTTCTCACTTTGTTTATCTTGAGACCAACTTGAGCCATTAACCCTTAGCAACAACAGCACAGGGCGTCAGTGGTTTTACTTCACATGCGTCATTTTGACTCTTCACCAGTCCTAGCTTGTGACTGTCACATCATCAAACAGAGAGGAAACCTCAGAAGTTTCCTTTCCTCATCTCAGCCTCAGCCTAGCAAACCTTTTTGCTTCCTTCTGACCCCTCAAACAAAGCCTCAGTGTTTTTTTCTGACATTATGTGCTACTTTCATTTTTATATTTGTGTGGTTGTTGTTGGAGATGAAATGAAACGATAAAGTTTCTCTTTCTGCTACTAATAAAGCTGATGGACACCGAGAACCTGCACCATACACACATATGTATATATACATATACACAAACGCAGGCCTCACATTGTGTTTGTAGTACTCAATGTCTCACAGCCACCTCTGCTAAGTGTTAAACGGATTAATATTATTATTGTTGTACTATTATTGTTGTTTTATCTAACTGTCTACCCTCCTATGTGCAGCACTTTGGTCGACTGCTGTCGTTTTAAATGTGCTATACAAATAAATGCTGACTTGACTTGACTTGAATATTGTCATTATTTTGTGTATGTGTTAAGAACGTCAGTGTGAATAGTGTTGTGGACAAATCAGTTTTCAGGACTGTGTGAGTTTTGTTACAACATCGTTTTTTTAAAGGCAACTGAATTCACTATTTCTCAGAAACCATGCTACCGAGTGGTTTTGTGGTTTGGGGTCGTTTGACATTTCAGAGCGGCTGAGCGTGAGGACGATGCTGAGTGTGAAGATGATGAAGACGAGTCTAAAGACGGCGGTGGGGACTGGTGACGGTTACGGTGATGTAGGTAAAAGCGTGTTGAAGATTTGCAACAGCTTTGCCAACTCGTCGTCACAATGTTGAGTCACAGAGAGAACGGGAAACCCAATGGTGTTCGATACCCAGCTCTGAATCGAAACTGCTCAGACATCACTGTTTCCATAGCAACCAAGTTAGGAAGAAGTTCACAAAGAAATTAAAACTCACATTTTGCTGAGCTGCCTCTTTTTGATCACTGTGGAGACAGACATGATAAAACATCATCAGTACAACCAGGTTATAGACCGAGCCCGTCCTCAACCTCTCAGCTGCTATTGATTATTGATTTCCTTCACTTTAAATCTAACATCCACCCCTAACCTCAACAATAGACCAACATGATCTCAACACACATCACTACATTGCTTTACATTGTTGAATTATAACTATTATGCAACATAATAATGTATATTATTAACATGTTTAAATCTTTGTAATATGTATTACATATGTTATGTTAATGATAATTATTAATGTTTGTTAACTGCTCAAAGTAGAACAGTATTAACATGTTTTTTTTTTAACATTTCATATATTTCAAGTCAGTGAACGCCTCACATGACGTCCATCATGACCGACTGACTGCTGCTTCCTCTGTCGGTCAGAGGAGGTCGATCAGTTGACGTCCATGTTGAACTTTCCCATAACTTACCCACAATGATGACTCCGCACACTGTGACGAGAACTATCAACCCGAACAGAACACACACCACCACCACCAACACCGAGCCACTCGCCTGCTGGCAGAAGACAAACAGAAACACAGAAGTCGTGTGAAAAGTGTGAACTCAGTGTCAGTGTGAAGATGACAGCTGTTGATAAAGACACGCAGTGACAAGAGATGTGGTAGAAAAGTGTCGTATTTTTGACACAGGAAGTGTCTAAGTCTCTGATAATGTCGCACCTCGGCCTCCAGGCTGCTGGTTCTGCTGGGGGAAGTGAGACGGCTCTCTGGGGAGGTCATCTGACCTGAGGACAGGGAAATGAAAGCAGATGTTTTTAGCACAGCTGTGTCAGCACCGTGATGTCACAGTGGGAACAGATGCACAACTCAGAGTGGACCTTAATGTGTGTGTGTGTGTGTGTGTACCTGTGCTCTGTCTATCTGTCGTCCTTTCTGTCGTTTCAGTCGTCGTCTCTGTGTCTGGAGCTGATGTTGTCATCTGTGGAGCTGAACCAGGTCAAATCAAATCAAATTAACATCAGATCATCAGAGACTCGTCCTGACACTCGTCCTCTCACATGTGTTGTTTTATTGGTTCAAGTGTGTTCAAGGTTTTCAGTGAAACTGACAGGACTGACTTCACCTTCACCATCAGGATCAGAGTAAGACTACGACTTAGTTAGTCTTAGACTGAGACTAAGATTCAAGTTGGACTAAAGCTGGAGACACACTGTAATTTTTTGCCCGATTTTACCCAAAATTCATAGTCGGGTCTAGTCTGCAGACTCTGCACCAGTCGACACTAGTTGGGGACAGTCGGCATGGCAAGTTGGTGCAGAAATCTATTAGTGTGTATTGGGGTACAGACTCAAATTGGCAAGTGTGTGTGAGGTGAACAGACACGCAATTCAAACATGTTCGATTTTTTTGAGCCAACTCTGGACGCAGTCAGGTTGTGTGGACCCAACGGCAAACACGTCACCCACAGCCAATGAAACAGAGGAGCTGCTGTATGTTGTTGGCTGATAAAGCGAGTCACAACTTAACTAACTGCATCTATGACTACTAGCCCACACATCTACACTCCTGAAACTGTTACTCCGTCAGAGAGTTTGGTGCGTTCAGGTGGCTCAGTTGGTTTGACAAATTGTGCAGTCTGTGACCCCTCATCTAGAGCAGTTGGTTGGTAGTTGTCATACAAATCGGTCGGTTAGTGTGTACAAAATCCTAAATCGGCAACGACTGTGAAAATCGCGTATGTGTCCCCAGCTTTACTCACACACAGACTAAGTTGGACTAAGTCAGACTTGGACTAAGATTCAGACAGACTGACCAACAGAAGCTTCCTGCACAAATTCTGGTATTTTTAACATCTCACCTTCTTCAACAATCAGATCAAAGTGATGTTTGGCATCATTGAACCACCCAGGTATATCCACTCTGCATCCATATCGCCCAGCGTCTGTCTTTGTGAGGTTTTGTATTGTCATAGAAATGTCTCCTTCATCCAGTCGTCCCAGTAGCTGATACCTGCTGTTCACTGTTTGTCCATCTGTGCTGATGATCTGGTTGCTGCTGCAGGCCCCAGTGTATGGTAAATCTCCTCGACCCCAACAAACTGACAGGTTTCCATATTTCTTACTGTCGTATGTACATGGCAGAGTGATGTCCTCACCTACTCGACCCACATACCTGTTGTCACTGTGACCAACTGTGGAGACAAGAAACAGGTCAAACAATAAACCAAATTATTAGTCGTTAGTTTCCCTCATTGATTCTGTGGTCGCTCTGAATGTCTCTTTCGGTTCCTTTTGATGGGTGCGGTTGTTTTGTTGAATTGCAATTGCATCACAACTTTTCCCCACACAGGATGACACAGACTGATCATATAGCCTACACTTATACCACTGATCATGAGATAAGGCATAAGAGCATCTTGTGGGTTAGCCTAGATAAAGAGCCACAACAGAGGTGTGAAAGACATAATGTTAAATCACTTATATCCAGACTGCCCCTATATGAGACCGTACAAGTAAATATTTCATCTACTTGCGCACGTGCAACCAGTCGTTGCTGTTTTTCTTTTAACACCGGTGAAACGTGGAAGGGGCAACTCAAAGAACCTGTAAGTAGCAGACCAATGTGTGTGAGGGTCATGAATTAAAATGTGAATAATGAGAGAAATATGAATATTTGCTTTGAAAGTCAATTTACGGCTTGCATCCCCGAAATTTTCTACCTGCACTCCTAAAATTTAAGTTAGGGGCCACTGTGCTCCTACTCCTAGTAAATAAAAAGGTTATTCTGGTGCCCTGCTATCACTAATATTGATATAAATATTCGTATTAACATTGGTAATAATAAACATAACAACTGGAGCTGCAGGTCAAATACACCAAAATCAGCAAGAGGAGGTAAACAAAGTCAGAAAAAGCCACAAGTTTTAACCACAAATAAAAGACATGAACAGGATATTCAACCAATAAGACTGACCAGTAGCTAAATGAATAGATAATGATAAAGTACCTGATAGAAGAGCAAGCAGCAGTATGATCCTCATGATGAGCACTGACAGACTGTCACCACACAAACACACACCACATCTTAAACACAGCTGCTGTGACACTTTGAGTCACCACGCGCGCACACACACACACACACACACACACACACATGCGCGACTCAAAAAGCGGAATGAGCAACCTCAAAGCAACTGATCAAACTAAAGATGGAGGCAGTAGCCTGTTAGCCTATTTACAGTAAAAAACAATCACTGAAAGAAATAAGCATGTTGAAACACACACACACACACACACACACACACACACACACACACACACACACACACACACACACACACACTTATTATTATTTTATTAACACATGAAAAATATATAGCCTATATAAAACTGCATAATAAAAGAGTAGAACAACAAAGTTTTATCTGCTTTGTGTAATTATTGTTTGAAAATAAAGAAATAACATAAAACAAAACAGGACTAAAAGACTTTTACCGTTAATATAATACATCCATGACTTTTACAGATATGATTCCTCGTCTAAAAGCAGCAGACATGACAGTAACGGCGCCACCGGGAGGTCCGGGCTGGTACTGTAGCCTAGGTAACAACAACTGCATCCTAGCAACCACCCGGAGATACCATGGCAACCAGTTCATTAATTAACAACGTAGTAACTATGACGTGATGACAAATGGTTTTTACTTGATCAGAAAACTAACAGGAGACTTTAGCTTTTTGCTTTCAATCAGTGAGTCAAACAAATGAAACACTGAGGGAATATTTATATTAATTATGTATTATTCATTTTATTAATCCAAGTTGAGCTGACATTATGATTCATTGTTTATCATCATTTTCCTGAATTAGCTGCAGTAGTTTGGTCTTAAATGAAACGAAACGACTTTCTGACTTTCTGTCTGAAAATAAATTAGTCACATTCTCTGACAAAAATGTGTCATCTTGGAAATAAGGGAAGTTATCAGTCAAATACACCTCATTAGTGTCTGACTGCCTGGACACGTGGCTCACCATCACCATCAGACGACAACTTCCTGTTGACAGCTTCCTGAATCTAAAGTTTCACTTCATCAGAAAGTAAAAAAGATGAGAGAAAATCTAGACAGCAGTTCTGTTCATTTATATCAGGACTCGAGGAACAGCGGGAACTGGGCTCAAACCTGAATGGAAATAAAACCCTAGACTTGAATGACAACAAAGTGGCCTAAAACTTTTTTGCACAGTAGCCTACAAATATATTTATTTATTATGCACAAACAAACAAAGGTCTGACTTTAGAAGCAAAATGACAGCACAGTTTGATAAAATGAACAGGAATGAACATAAGAAAAATGATGCAATCTGCACAAACTGATGTTTTAAGATGGACACATGGAGTAGGCTACATTATTATATAGGGTTAGGGTTAGCCTATTATTACTATTGCTCAGGGGTCATTACAATAAAAAACAAATTCTAATCAAATACACACACATGCACACACACACACACAATCACATTTTCTTCATCTTTTTTATTATTATTTACTGTATTTTGGTATTTTTGGCAGTATCACTTTTAATATTCATTAGGTGAGGATTCAAATAAGCCCTTTGGGTTTTTCGCCTCCCCTTGCACTGTGTTTTACTTGTCATTTCTGTATATATTTCTGTATATTCTTACGTAAATTGTGCTAAATAAACTAAACTAAACACATTTAAACAGCGACACCCTGTGGCTGTTACACAAAATTACAGTCTAGCTTCTGGATTTAAAAAAAACTATATTTATTTTATATATTCCAATAAATTTATGGCATAAAGGAATGCAAGGTTTTCCATTTCCTTGTCTGCTGTACATAAAGCACTTATGTCTTGTTCATTAAAGTACTGAGAGTCACTACAGCTGCATTTAATGCTCCAGTCGAGGCCGGTCGGTGCTGCAGGATCGTGTTGTTGGTGATGTGTCAAAGCCCAGAGCTGCTAGAGGGGTGAAGGAAAAGTCACGTATTTCTTCACATTGGGAACGATGAGCAGCGCCTCACCGTTCTTTGTTTCGTCTGTTAGCAGCTCCAGGATGCACTCAGCCACCTCAGACACACTGAAACACAACAAAACAAAAAAGGTACAGCGATGTCAGTGAACGTGCACGGTCGGACACAACGGTTTAATGGAGTCACAGAGTTGATTTCATGAAGCTTTGTGCAGAGACTCACTTCAACATCCCGAGTTTTTCTACAATTTTATTGGTTGTGTCCTCCAGGTTGGAGAACTGTCCCAGTTTGGACGTGATGGTGGAGATGAATTCAGTTTGGACGAAACTTGGGCAAAGGACATTGAACCGTATACCGTAGCCTGACGCTGTAGAGGCAGCCTGATAAAACACACACACAAAATATTACACAACTAAACAAAACCCAATAAAAATATGCAAATAATAATAATAAGAAATCAGACTTACTGCCATAGCTCGAGTGAAGCCAACCACTCCGTTTTTAGTGGCCGTGTAGACAGGGCAGCTCAGTAAGGGAGAGAGACCTGGACACACAGGTAAAATATCAGTCAGTAACAAGGTCACAAAATACTGTGCTATAATACAATACAAGTGACAAATTTCAGTTAAGCAGGATTTATTTTGTATAAGTCTATTTATAGGTAAATCCTCCAGACTAAAATAATGTTTAAATAATAATAACGTAATGCTGTGACTGTCTCACTGTCGGTTTGCAGGGTTTTCTAACATACTTAGTACAAACTAAGTGTTGTTGTTTTTTTACACTGTCATCATCTTATTACGAAAACATGGAAGAATAATCATGTTATAATAATCTTGTGGAGATTTGATCAAACAAGAGTCAAGATGTTAATTTTGAGAAACAAACAGTTAAATTAATAAATGTACATTCATACATTCAGTATTTATCTACATACTTTTTATTGGAAAGAACTCATGTCATCATTATGATTGTAGATGATCAAAACTGAACAAAGTCTTTGAGCTCGGTGCATCAAACAACAGCTGGATTCATATGCAATAATAATAATAATAATAATAATAATAATAATAATTTAAATATTTTAAATATATGGTTGTATTAATAGGTTGTCCACTTTTCTGTGATTGAACACCTGAGCTTTACCTGCCATAGACGCTGTGTTGATGATGACTCCTCCCCGACCTCCACTCAACTTGCTCATGTGCTCCAAGGCCAGGTAAGTCCCTCTGATCACACCCATCTGCAACAACACACAGTTGATTATGACATCACTCCATTCATGTCCATTGTTTGAGTCACTACCGGTTGTGAAATGAAAGAGAGCAAAAGAGTGTGTAAAAATCTCTTTCATTCAGATTTATGTTGCCAAATTATTTCTTCACAATTTGACGTTAAACAAAGGAAATGTCAGGTTTTCCTGTTTGCTGCAGCGCAGACGAAGCTTTTGTGAAACTGTCAGGGAGCAGTGAATAATGTGTGATTATGTGTGAGATCTTCTTCCCCCAGTGGGAGCGGTGCCGCCAAGTAAAGTAATATAAAGTCAATAAAAGCAGAATCAGAACCAGATGCAGGGTGTTGTTTTTTCTGCTTCTTTCTCACCAGGTTTATGGCGACAGTTTTCTCCCACGCGCCCTCATTCAAGACGCCAGCATTGTTGCACAGGATGTCCATTCCACCAAAGGCTTCTGTGGTTTTCTGAAACGCAGCTTCACAGAAGAAGAAAACGAAGAAAAACCGTTTCCAGTTAACTTTCAAATTTCACCACCAAGTTACACATGCAGCTCGTCTGAAATGGACAGAACATCTTTATCACTCAGCAAGAACTTTTATTATCTATTTTTCATGTAAAGTCACTAAGATTCAGAACATGTGCTTCAACTGGTCGCAGTAAAGTCTGGTTGCTCTGAGTTTTTATTTTGTGTTTTTGTCGTATGTTGTCAACTACCAATGGATCCTTCTGTGTGGAGAGGAGTAGCCTATATTTCTTCTTTCATTGAAAACAAAGGAGCAGGTCTGGAGGATGCTTCTTTGTACTCCACCTTCTCCCAACATAAGGATATAGCTTACCATAATAGGCATTAACTGTTCGACATTAACATGAACAACCCATGTATCTGTTAATCTAAACAATTCCTGTAAGGGTTTAACATACACAGTTCATGTTTTACGTCAATGAACATGAGACAGGATCTAGCCTATAGAGTTTTACGACCTTACATTCATCCTCCGGACGAAGCTAACATAAACTTAGAAAAGGCTCTCACAGGAAAAATGTGAACAACACTACACCAGCTCAGATGATGATGAAGATGAAGATGTTTTCATACTGCTGCTGGTACAAAGATTAAAGGTTAAATCTTGGAGGTGAGATGTAGGCTACTGTCCGTCCTTTCTGCTGTGAGGAATCATGGGAGATAATGTCAACTCTCTGCCCAACAAGAGTGGTGATGAGCTGGAGATGTTGGTGAAGACTCAGAAAGTAGACTGCTGACGTTCTCCATGAAGTTGTTACAATACGATACAATAAGAATTACTTAACTAATCCCCAAAGGGAAATTAATTCATCTGACAGCTCATCTAGGCTACCATTAGCAGAAGAATTAAAAAGCCTGATGTCTGAAGGTAAAAGGATCTTCTACATCTCTCCGTCCATTGAGCTGTTATGAAGTGGATGATCCCAGTTGTTCAGAACGACCTCCACCATCAGGGAAACATGACTGAAGTCTCCTGATATTATTGTTATTAAAAAGTGCCTCAGGATGTTTAGTCTGTATCCTAGCAACGGCTTCATGGAGACCTTCAGCAGTTGCCATGGGTGGGATGTTCACAGGTAGGTTGTTGTTATGATAATGAAAACATGTCTCCAACATCTCTAGCGCATCATCAGTCTTGTTGGGCAGAGAGTTGACATTTCCCATGATGCCTCACAGCAGAAAGGACCGACAGTACATCTCCACCTCCAAGACTTTAAAGGGATAGTTCAACATGTTGGCAAATTGGCCCATTGCCATAATCCCTATAGTTTTAGGAGTAGGTTTGTTACCTTTAACTATCCCTTTAACCTTTAACCATGAAAACACCTCATTATCATCATCTCTGCTGGAACAGGGAGGCATCCTCCTTTAGTTTTCAGAGGAAGAAGAAACAAACTCCTCTCCACACGGAAGGATAATGTGTTACAAAATACAAAAACACAACAAAAATAAAGTAAAGGTGGAGAAAAAACTCAGAGTGACTACACTCTGCTCTGCTGCTTCCAGTTGAAGCACATGATCTGGAATAAGCTTAACACCTTGATGGACGGAGAAGATCCTTTGTACCTACAGACATCAGGTGTTTTAATTCTGACAGAAATGAATTACACTTTGGGGATTGTAGAGGTTTAAATAATGTTAGCTTGATATCTTGCAGTGGCTTACTCAACAGTCTATTGCTAGCAAGAAGTTGCTTTCCACAGGCAGTGTCTGTAGCTAGCCCAGCTGTGCAGGTCAACAAAATCCACTCTGGAAACGTTTTTTGTTGTGAAGAAAAAATATAAAAAATCTTCCAGGTTTATTCCACAGGATTACAAAACAAAGAGGCTGGCTAACACACTTGTAGCAACTAATTACTAAAAAGCAGGTAAGAAAACCGTTTGCTTCTCCAGTTATCAAGCTCTGACTGCCTGCTCTCAGATCAACAGGAAAATCTCACACACCGATGCGTTCTTAAAGGGGAAGTATACCTTTTACCAACATATACCGAATCACATAAAAAACATGAATACCAATATGCTTTTAACATTTTTAACCACTATATAAACTTATAAATGAAATTATTAATCATTAAATCCTGTATACTTGTGTATTATTGAATTATGCATCTTCTTAACACATTTTAATCATATGAACTGTATTTCTCATCATGAACTCTACTTCTGCCTCTACATACCCGGCCCCTAATTGCTTTCTAGGGCAGAAACAATTACAACTTATATGAAGAAGGTCTTTCTTCCTAGTAACACAAAGCAAATAACACTTTCAATCAGGTAAGTAACAGTCCTTCTCATGCTGCTTCTTGAAGTAAGCAGAGCTTTGTTATTGGCCTCTCAAGCTCATTAGTCTTTGTCTTGACTCGAACCTTGCGGACCATTCCATGTTCATCCTCCATAGTCTTGACGATCCTTCCCATCAGCCAGGATCCCCTAGGCGCTGATTCATCGACGATCAAGACTACATCTCCTGGGATGAAGTTCCGTGATGGGTGGTTCCATTTCTGTCTTTTCTGGAGTAGAGGGAGGTACTCTCTGGTCCAGCGCTTCCAGAAGAGATCACTCATATACTGGACTTGCCTCCATTTTCTGCGCGCATAATTGTCATCTGTCTGGAAGAGTCCCGGTGGTAAGTTTGGTTGAGTCTTCAGCAGCAGCAAGTGCTGTGGGGTGAGAGCTTCCAGATCGTTCATATCATTTGAAGGCGTGGTAATAGGCCTACTGTTCAGAATGGCCTCACATTCACAGAAGAGCGTTTGAAGACCTTCTTCATCCAAGCTTTGTTCTCTCAGCGTAGCAACCATGATCTTTCTGATGGAGCGGATGATTCTCTCCCACACCCCTCCGTGGTGTGATCCGGATGGAGGATTGAATATCCATTTGATGTCACGCTGGAGCAAGCTGTTCTCAATTTGTGAAGTATTCCACTCCTTTATAGCCTTTCTGAGCTCGCGGTCAGCTCCGACGAAATTAGTCCCATTATCGGATCGCATTTCCTTCACTTGACCCCTCCTTGCGATGAAGCGACGCAGAGCATGAATAAAGGAGTCTGTTTCCAGTGATGTCGCCATTTCGATGTGGACCGCACGACTTGCGAGACAGGTAAATATAACCCCGTACCTTTTTACATATGATCTTCCTCGTTTTACATTGAATGGTCCAAACAGATCAACTCCACTTCTGGTAAAAGGTGGTTCGTCCGGTACCACTCTGTTTCTTGGTAAGTCCGCCATCATTTGTGTGCCTGATGCACCGTGTTGTCTTCGACAGGTAGTACAGCGAGACAGCATTTTCCTGATTGATGAGGGGGCGTCGATAATCCAGTATCGTTGACGTACATGAGACAAGACATGATTGCGTCCGCTGTGTCCCAGTCGCACATGTGCATCCTGGAGAATCAGATCAGCCACACGATGGTCTTTAGGCAGGAGCATCGGGTGCTTGGCTTCGGCCGGCATGGATGCTCGACTGAGCCTACCTCCAACACGAAGGATTCCCTCCTGAAGTTGCGGATTCAGTCTGCAGATTCGACTACTTTTCTTGACGGGCTCTTTTCTCTGAAGAGCAGATATTTCCTCTTGGAACTTCCTTTGCTGACAATGGCGGATGATATCCAGCTCAGCTTGTCGCAGATCATCCAGAGTCAGGTAAGTCTGTTTGAGACTCTTCTTGTATCTTGTCATTTCTTTGTTCGCTTGTTCTTGGTCCTTGTATAGTTCATTAGTTTCTTTTCTCTTCTTTGACAGATTTACCAGGGTTCCTTTGACTCGAATGAGCCACGCCACCGCCTTCTTTAGCCGTATCCAGGAAGAGAAGTATTCTGTTAGTTGCTGCATTACATCAATGCTTTCTTCTACTGTCGTAGCATTAACGAGTATGCCTTTCTTGACCTCAGGATCCGCCACTGTGAGCTCCTCTAACTGAACATGCTTGTCCGGCCATTCTCTTTCTGGCTTGCTGAGGAAGGCAGGCCCTGAGATCCATACCTCGTTCTGCACGAAGACACTCACCCTTTGTCCCCTGGAAGCGTAATCAGCTGGATTCAACCGTGTGTTGATGTAGCTCCATTGCTTCACTTTTGATGCTTGTAAGATTGTAGCGACCCTGTTTGCCACAAATGTCTTAAATCTCATGTTCTCGTTTGCTATGTACTTAAGTACGGCGGTGCTGTCTGTCCAGAACTTGGAATCTGACAGCGGAAGCTGCAGTTCTTTCTTTAGCGTGATGTCCACCTTCACAGCTAAGGTAGCCGCCGTCAGCTCCAGCCGCGGAATAGTCGTGGGTTTAAGAGGGGTAACTCTTGCCTTTCCCAAGACAAATGAGCAGTGTATCTTGTTGCTGCTGTTCTTCTGAACCAGGTAAGTCACAGTACCGTAGCCTGTTTCGCTCGCGTCACTAAAGTGATGTAGTCGAGCCTCTACTGTTTCTCCAAACTCAGGTGGCTTGAAGCACCGGTCCACTCCAACGTCGGTGAGCTGCTGAAGCTCTTCCATCCACCTTGACCATTGTTGTGCAAGATGGTCTGGCACAGCGTCGTCCCATCCTGTTCTCAGTCTGCACAGTTCCTGCAGGATGTTTTTGGCAGGCAGTATGACGGGAGACAACATCCCCAGTGGGTCGTAGACTGAACTCATCATTGACAAGATTCCCCGTCGGGTGAGAGGCCTCTGCTGGATGTTCACGTGGAACTTAAACTGATCCGACCGGATACACCACTGGACCCCTAAAGCCCCCTCGATGGCGAGTGATTCCTGGTCAAAGTCGAGGTTTTTGACTTCTGTTGCCCGGTCCTCTTGTGGAATACTTGACAACACATCCCGGTTGTTGGTCATCCATTTCGTTAGTCTGAATCCTCCTGTTAGACAGATGGCCTTCAAGTCTTGGTACAGCTTGACTGCTTCTTGTTCGGATGCAACTGATCTCAAACAGTCGTCGACATAGAAGTTACATAAAACTGTATCCACTACTGCTGCATCAAAACTGCTCTTGTTATCTTCAGCACACCTTCTCAAAGCGTAACTCGCGCAGCTTGGTGAGGAGGTGGCGCCAAACAGGTGAACTTCCATCCTGTATTCTTGCAGCTCTTGTGAGACGTCGCCGTCCGGCCACCACAGGAACCTGAGAAGGTCAGCGTGTTCTGGTGGCACTTTAACTTGATGGAACATTGATTCCACATCCGCCATTATTGCAACCTGCTCTTGACGGAACCTTGTTAAGACGCCGATGAGACTGCTTGTCATGTCAGGCCCTTGCAGTAGTTGTTCGTTGAGTGTGGTTCCTTGGTAAGAGGCTCCACAGTCGAATACCACTCGTATTTTCCGCTTTTTAGGGTGGTAAACACCGTGATGCGGGATAAACCACACCTTTCCATCGCTCCGGTTTAAGTCTTCAATTGGTACTTTTACAGCGTAGCCCTTGTCGATCACCTTTTTCATGAAGCTGACGTAGTCTTCTTTGAATGTCTGGTTTCTCTGAAGCTTCTTCTTCATGTTGAGCGCTCGTTGCTCTGCCACTGCTCTATTATTGGGCATTTTCACATCTTTGTTCTTCAACGGCAAACCAATTGAGTAGTGGCCGTTGACCAGCTTGGCTGATTCCGAGACTCGATCCATGAAAAGCTGGTCTTCCTTGGACATTTCCAAATGCTCTGATTGAGCGTTCTCCGGAAAATCACACTTGAATTGCTGAGCCCATAATTCTTCCAGTCGAGCCACTGAGATACGATTTATCTTAATCTGTGGGCATCCATGTTTTGTCCGACTTCCAATGTTCTCACGCAGCGGTCCGTTTACGGTCCATCCCAAGGCTGTACGTACTGCATACGGCCCATCTTTGATGCTGCGGATTACTTCCTCTGGTTCAAGGGCTTTCGCCACATCAGTTCCAATCAGAAGACCGACATCTGCATTGATGGAAGGGATTCGTACACCTTGCAGATGTGGCCACTTATCCACGTCTTCTTGAGTAGGAATGTTCTCTTTACTCACAGGGATAACCTTTTGTGCAAAAACTTCTGTGAGCCCGATGAAGTCATCGCCTTCTAGGCTGCTCACTTCTAGGTCTGGTACAGCTTTGCAGGAGACTGCCTTTTGTTCTCCCATTGTGGTGAGTAGGATGTTCACATTTTTTCCTTGCAGGTGAAGGTCATTTGCCAGCTTGTTAGTGCAGAAGGAAGCGTTACTTCCTGGATCCAGGAATGCATAACAAGTCAGCACCTTGTTTCCCCTCTTTGCCTTTACTCTCACAGGAACGATGGCGAGGATGCTATCAGTACCCCCGGCCCCAGTCTGGGAGCTTGTGTCCCCTGCATCCACGAATCCACTGACCACCTTTGGAGACTCGTCCTTAGGCTCCTCCTTCGAAGCCTCTTCCTTTGGTGAGTCTTTGGGTTTCTGTTTTATGTGTAAGAGTGTAGGGTGTGTTGCTGAACATATCTGACAGCTCTTCTTTTCTTCACAGGCCTTACTCATATGTCCTGCCATAAGACAACTGAAGCAAAGTCCTTTGCCCTTGAGGAACTCCAACTTTTCCTTGTGCAACATTTTTTGAAGTTTTCTGCATTGTTCCATGGTATGGTCTCCCTGACAAAAGATACAAGGTTTATTGAAGGCTTTATCCACATTTGTTCCTTTCTCCTGAGTTTTCTTGTTTCCGTCCCAAACACCTTTCTCGGCTTTCTGTGCTTTTACTTCAGTGGCCAGTGTAGTGTAGTTTTTCTTTCCACCTGTCTTTTCAGTCTTACTGTCTGTCTGGCGTCTTGTTTGTCCTGGGATTTCGCCAAACACAGGGTGTGATGCCATTTCTGCTTGCATGGTGATGAACGTTACTACATCTTTAAACTTTGTCCGTCGATCCTGCCTTTTCTGAATGTCTATAGCGACACTCCTGAATCTCTCTCTCAGTCTGTAGGGGAGCTTAGCAATGATCGTGCGCATATTAGCAGCATTTTCCATCTCATCTAGGTACTCAAGGTCTGCCATTGCATTACTGCAGCTTGTGAGAAAGAGAGCGTATGATTCGAGTGCCCTGCTGTCTTCTGTTTTTATGATAGGCCAGTTTAAAGCCTTGTCCAGGTAGGCCATGGATATCTTGTATTTATCCCCAAAGCGTTCTTTCAGAAGTCTCTTGGCTTCCGGATAGCCCTGTTCTGGGTCCATATGAAAGCAACTGCGCACTAAGTCATTAGGCGGTCCAATAGTGTGTTGTTCTAAATAGTAAAGACGATCTTTGCTATTTTCAGTCTTACTCTCTACGCTGTGTTCAAAAGCTCTCATGAAGAGACGATATTCTATTGGATCTCCTTTGAAAACAGGGATGTTCTGTGGTGGCAATGTAGAGAGCTTCTGTTGCCTTATTAGGCTTTCGGTGATGTCGTTTTGGCGTTGCATGACAATAACCAGGTTATCTGTATT
The DNA here is from genome assembly GCF_905171665.1 of Trachurus trachurus. Lineage (NCBI taxonomy): Eukaryota > Metazoa > Chordata > Actinopteri > Carangiformes > Carangidae > Trachurus > Trachurus trachurus. Next base: position 9,800,655 of record NC_139903.1, on the reverse strand, counting down.
CACAGAATTGTCCACTGAGTATACAGGAGCTTGTATGACATGGTCGCCTGCATCTCTTCTCGTTGTGTGGCTATGCTGACCGCCACTGTTACCACTTTTACTGTAGTTGACATCGTACTTCACTGGAGTAGACGTTAGAACATCCATCCTACTTCCTTTGCCAGATCTGCCAGACACTTCTGAGCCTTCGTATTTTTTTAACACGGCCAGTTGAGCATCAGCTGCAGCGAGCCCGGCTTGTAGCTCTAACTCTTCTTTTTCAGCCTTGAGCTGTAGTTCGTGTTTTTCTAAAGCCTGTCTCTTCTTCAATGTAGCTGACTTGGCTAACAGAGCGGCTTTTCCTAACTCCACCTTTAAGCGTTCAGAACGAGCTGACGATGTTGCTGACACAGCACTGACGGATTTGGATTTTTTAGATTTCTTGGATGTGACTGACACGCTATCTTCTGGTTTTATCTCATCACTTAACTTTTTAGCTTCTTCTTGGCGTATCTTAGCCGCCCGTGTCCATGAATTCACTTCTCGTGCAAAGTCTGTGTGCTCACTGTTTCTTGGCTCAAACCAATCCCTTTGATCTGTGTTCATATTCTCTTTATATCCTGTCTGGCAAAATAGGTCTTTAACCTGCTCATTTATTTCACTGAATTCCTTTATCAGTTCTACATATTCAGCCAACGGTTCTTTTCCAATGTTTTCCGCATTCAAATCATCATCCATTAAAGCATACAGTTCGTTCCTTTTATCAGTAAGTTGGCCCAGTATGGCTCTTCTTAAGGATATTTTCATTTGCAGATTATGTTCCAATCCTTTAAGCGTTGGTTTAACAACTCTCTTTTCTTTTTCCTCAGTTAGTCCTACCGTTTCTTCTGTTCCTGTCCCCGCCATGATTGTTTTGCAGTTGGTAATTCCAGTAATTATACAGGTTCCATTTGCTAACCAACAGTCACAAAACAGCAAAGACGAGGCTCATTGAGATCCACTTGCTAGCTAGCACATTAGCTAACTACTCACAGTCACTTGCAGCCTCGGTAGGATGATTGAGAATATTCTTTCAGGTCCCTCGTTGAATCTTGAATCAATCAATCCACAAACCTCTCCAAAGGCTTCTTGTCCAATGTCAAGCCGGTTTTCTTACTAATGTAGAGGTTTAAATAATGTTAGCTTGATATCTTGCAGTGGCTTACTCAACAGTCTATTGCTAGCAAGAAGTTGCTTTCCACAGGCAGTGTCTGTAGCTAGCCCAGCTGTGCAGGTCAACAAAATCCACTCTGGAAACGTTTTTTGTTGTGAAGAAAAAATATAAAAAATCTTCCAGGTTTATTCCACAGGATTACAAAACAAAGAGGCTGGCTAACACACTTGTAGCAACTAATTACTAAAAAGCAGGTAAGAAAACCGTTTGCTTCTCCAGTTATCAAGCTCTGACTGCCTGCTCTCAGATCAACAGGAAAATCTCACACACCGATGCGTTCTTAAAGGGGAAGTATACCTTTTACCAACATATACCGAATCACATAAAAAACATGAATACCAATATGCTTTTAACATTTTTAACCACTATATAAACTTATAAATGAAATTATTAATCATTAAATCCTGTATACTTGTGTATTATTGAATTATGCATCTTCTTAACACATTTTAATCATATGAACTGTATTTCTCATCATGAACTCTACTTCTGCCTCTACAGGGATTAATAAAGTCATTTGTATTGTATTGTATCGTATTAAACTGAATTTCTTTAAGTTTTTAACAGTGTGTCAGAGATAAATGAATAAAAATGAGAACTTGCGATGGAAGTTCCTGTTTTCTTTTACGTGTTATATTGGTTCTGGGAATCGTGGCCAAAAATACAGAATTATCACAGCATTTCCTCAAATATATTGGTCATTTTCTGATACACTTTACTATTGGTGAGCAGAGAGGGATGTTAAACATGTCTGAGTTTGACACTCGACAGATGGTTTATAAATATACAATACACTGACTAAATGTGTGATAAATTAATGTATAGTGTCTCGTTTTTATACTTTTTCTACAGGTAAAAGCTTCTAAATGTTGAATTTGCTGATCCTCTGACCCCTGAAACAGAAAACACACCAGTCATTTTAACCATGCCCAGTTAAAATGACTGGGCATGGTGTTTTCAATCTCTTCTCTCTCTTTGTTGTGAATGTGAATAGTTTCCTCACCCTGTAACTATAATTATCGTAACTGTACACTTCCAGAAACACAATCATCTTGTGCGTGTTTTCTGGTTGTTGTGGACCTGCGGTTGAAACACCCACGTCTTCAGTTTACTGTGGTTCACAACACAAAATGTGGATCTGCCGGAGTTTGCGAAACAAATCAAGAAAGATCTGTTTGAAGTTCATGTGGGACCGATGGACTTCATGTGTTTACAGCCACGTTGGTTTCAGTAAATGACGGTCCAGCTGATTCCTCTATTATATCCTGTAACCTCCCCCAATCATCCACCTCCATAGTTTGTTGTTCAACTGTGTGTGTGTGTGTGTGTGTGTGTGTGTGTGTGTGTGTGTGTGTGTGTGTGTGTGTGTGTGTGTGTGTGTGTGTGTGTGTGTGTGTGTGTGTGTGTGTGTGTGTGTGTGTGTGTGGTTGTTACCTTTCATCTCCTCCTCTGATTCAACATTACATTTCAGGAACAAAGCTCGCCCTTGTCCAAACTCTTTATTGAGAGTTTCCATTAAACTCTCTGCTGCAGCCTCATTCACGTCCAACAGAGCCACCTGCACAGGTCAACAACACACACACACACTGGTCAGTTTATTAGGGTCATATATCTAAAGCCAGTGTCATATCCAACACTGTATTCCACCTTCATGAAGATAATGTTCAATTGTTGTGTAAAAACCTTCACAGTTTTTTTCTTCGATAACAATAAAAATCAAAAGTTACTTCCCTCACACTAAACACACATGTATACATTAGACACAATGTAGGCCTATATCATGATGTCACTGACCATATGAGCCACATGGTGAAACACAACCACTTAATTGTAGAGACACACATTTAGGTTTAGGTACCAAAAAATGCAGCAATGTGAGTTCACCTGTTCAACTAAAAAGGAAGGAAGGAGGAAGAAGAGGAAGGATGAGAGGAAGAAGAAGAAGAAGAAGAAGAAGAAGAAGAAGAAGAAGAAGAAGAAGAAGAAGAAGAAGAAGAAGGTAGGGAGAGGTGGGTGCATAGCACGTGCATGATAAAAAACCTTTCATACACTTCTATGGAGTAATGAACTGGTAATTTTTTTTTTTTTTTTCTGAATAAAAGTCCCTATAATTGCACTTGGAAATACTATTTTGAGTGACACCCCGGAGGGAAAAAGTCCATTGTTGTGAATATTTAATGAATGGAACTCATGCATGTTATTTTATAGTTTGTACGTCACTTTACAATACAGCCAGTGAAGGCTTCATAAGGGCGGCTGGCAGTTATTTGTAAATTTTTCATGGATGGTTTATGAATGCTTGTCACTAACACACACTTTACAGGTGGTGAAGGATTCATAAGTGAATTATAAATGATGCTGCCACGGAAATGGTCCGGTGTCTGGGTAATGTTGGGAACAAGACAGGAACAAAGCAAACAATGCATCAGCTCTGCATACAGGACTTTTTACAGTAATGAAGCCTTTGTACGAGTTGGCATTAGTCCTAGTAGGTATAGGCTGATACTTCCAGATGTGATAAAGAGACTTTGATGAAACATCTGGTACCACCATCAAGTTTTATAAATTAGAGTATAGTTTTTACAAGAGTGTTTATCTAATTTCTCTAATTATTCTATTTTTGTACTACTAACATATGGATGTACATAATTTTATATGGCTGTATAGTGTATAGTTTATATCTGTCCTTACTTTTCTTATCTCTCTTTTATGTTTGCTCTACTATGCCCGTATTAACTATATAGGTGCGCTACTGGATACTTGAATTTCTTGGGATCAATAAAATATCTCAAAGTCCAAGTCATTTGCAAAGGATCTGAGGTGATCTGTTAGTGTTTTCAAAATTGTGCTAAAAACTATAAATTCATTCAACTTCACCCCTGTAGAGCTGATGCACTCTGATGTGCATGTACATGATGATGATAAGAAAGTATGAAAGCACTTTGGTACACACGTTGATAGTAATTCCTTCACATGTAAGAACAAGTCACTCAGACTAAACATCAGCCTCAGTGCAGCAACAGTGAGTCGCTGACAGCAGCTGTTAACACTGTGTTCCAGTGATGTTTTACTGCAATCAAAACGCCAATAAGATCCGTGTGTGTTTTGTTTAAAAACAAGATACCAGGGGCCAGACATTTGCAGCATGAGTCACATTTCCTCAAACCAGTGGCAGTGAGACTTTCGAGTCTTTTGAAATCACAGTTTCCTCCCTTATTGTCAGAAAATAGAAATGTATCTATAAATAAATAAACATTCATAAAGTGTTTCATGCTTAAATGTTAATAATGCTTATGTCTAATATGTCCAACACTGACTTCGGTCATTATACCCTGGGTCATTATACCCTGTTATTTTCCTTACAGCGTCATTAACTCACAGTTAAGAAACAAACTGGACTTTTACCTTTGCCCCGTTCTGCAGAAGAACCTCTGTTATTGCTCTTCCTATTCCCATCGCTGCTCCGGTCACCGCTGCGACTTTCCCATTTAAAGCCATTGATTTCAGGTGTAGATGCTGACAGAAGAGGATGAAGAGGATGAAGAGCAGCAGGAGGAGGACACGCTCAGATGAAGGATCCCTGCAGGAAATATCAAAGAGTCGAGTTGAGTCACGGTTTTACTCCAACACTGAGTCCGCCCATCAAGAATGCGTAACGTGTCATAACCTGCCGGTGCAAAGAGCGCACGGAACATCACAATAACTCACTTTATATGGTACCAGAGGCTGCACGTGCTGCAGGCCAGTAGGACAACAACAAAAAAGAAACAGCTTTATACAAAGTGGGAAAAAAGAAGCAAATTAAAGTGAAGTGTTGACATTTTTTTTGAATGTATGGATAGATTATGCAACAGTCCGGTGCTTTGGGAAACCACACCTTCTTCTTTTTACGTTTTCGTGCCTTTCCCAGTCTGGTGACTAACCAGTGATCAGTCAGTTCTGGTCAGTCCAGGGTTTGATCCTGCAGGACCAGTTCTGGTTTTAATGGCTCAAGGAAACAAGGAACAAAAACGAACAGTAGGGTTTAGATTTTTACTGGATGAAGGTAGAAATTGAAAATCACCTCAGTTCTCTCGTGAAAACAGAAAAAACAGGTGAATATTTAAAGTTGGTAGATTATATCAATGACGTAGTAGCCGGTGACCTTGACAATTTTGGCGACTAATTGACAATAATGAAAAAAAAACGTTTCCACGAGTACAAACCGCTCGTTCTGCATTTTGTGCACGTGATCACTAGATGGAGCCAGAGAGCTGTGCAGCCTGATACACCTCATACTGCTCAATAGCTACTCCCCCCCCCTCCCCCCCCTTTTTTTAATCATCAGGCCTGAGCAATAAAAACAAAATGCAAATGGAGGTTTTAAATTACAACACAGATTTTAATTTACAAATGATTTTAAAAGTGCAAAAATGAAAAACATATCTCAATACCTCTAAAGTCCTATCCATTACAATATAATCATATATCAATACAGCAGTGATTGCACCTGTAGAGTATCTATAGGCCTATTGATTACCTGATGATTAATATGATGTAACAGGCCAATAAGAATTGTAATATATTCAAGTAGACAATATAGTATTGTTTGTATTGTATGCAGTATAATACACACAATACACAACTTCACAATACTGTGAATGTGTGATGTGATGAGACATGAAAATAAAGCATATAACAAAGTATTAAAAATACAATATCAACAGGTTAGTCATGTATATATATAATAAGAGACACTGTGCAGTAACTGACTGGCTGTGTAACAAATTTAATCCAGTTTATTTTAACGTCTCTGAGCTAAATGTGACGGGTCACAAGAAGGAAAAAGAAACAAAGTTATTCTGCAAAAAAAACACAGATTTTTCTTTCTTTTTTCAAGAGACTTTGATAGTTTTGCTCGTCACTCCACACTGACTCAAATGAATTAGTGGCTCAGGAGGTAGAGTGGGTCGTCATCACTGGAGGGGTGGTGGTTCAAAATCCTGCTCCATCCCAGTCACTGGTGTTGTGTCCTTGGGCAAGATGAATGTTTGCTGCTGGTCGGACGCCGTTTGGTGCACACTGGCAGCCATAGTTTACCACCACCAGGTGAGAATGTGGCATGAATGAATAATGGTAAGAGTGGGGCTATATAAATCCAAGTCATTTTTATTATTATTATAAATAGGGAAAATAACTCAGTTGTGGAAAATGTGCCCGATGACGGAGCATCACAGAAACAAATGGGTTTGATTCTGACATAAGATAAAGACTTTAGGAGCTTCTACTATGACAAACTGAATACTCTGTGTTGGTACTTTTTCAGTTCACACATGTACTAAAACTAATGCAATGTAATGTAAAGTAATAATACTATAACTGTGTGTCAGATACACAGCAGATACACTCAACTGCTCTAGGTTTGTTCGTTTCTCAAAAGTCTATAGGGGTGTGTGTGTGTGTGTGTGTGTGTGTGCGTGTGTGTGTGTGTAGCTCAAAGCGTTTCTATGAGCATTCTTTACGTGACTGTGCATGTAAGAGAGGGAAACACACAGCACAAGAAATGTGCAGCAACAGCAGTGACAACATGGTCGACTCTGTGTGTGTGTGTGTGTGTGTGTGTGTGTGTTCATTCAGCCTGTTTGAGGTCAGAGGTCAACACTCTGTGCTGCACCTCTGTACATTATGTCAATATAACGTTTGTTTGATGATGTAACAAGCAGCACCACGACTTGTCTCAGTTTGAGTTAATGAGAAAATACAAAATAAAGAGGAAGTTGTGTCTGTGGCATCGAACCTGTAACATAAAACTGCTCCTGTCAGATATGTGAGATGAGAATATGTAACATCCCTGTTTTTATTTAAATTTGAACAATGTGAGGTTATAGTAAAACAAAAAATACAGATGTGGCACATGCAGCAAAGTTAAACATCCTCTCTCTGAGTTCACTTTATTCACTCAATCTCCGTCTGTCTTAATGTATTTCACACAAAAACAAATAAAAGAACAGTTAAACATCACACATTAGCAATAAAACAAGTTAAAGCAAATAAAGCTCAATAGATATGTGAGCAGCTTTACATCTGAAAATCTAGATGATAAAACTGAAAACAGAAGCAAATTGTTGAGGTTGTCACTGCTGTTGATGTTGAATTTTGTTTTTCATGATGTATTTTTCCATTAATGTAAAAACACGGCTACAGATTGTTTTTAGCATTTTACAAATACAATAAAATGAGCTGAACTCTTTATTTAATTGAGTAATTTATTCTTAAACACTGATTACAGCTCGATATTCTGGAGGCTTCAGCACAGCCTGTTTCTGATGCATAGGAAAAGATGATGGTCGATCTTGCATAAAAATGTAAAGTGCACATGTTTACACATTTACACAGTACATCACCTCGGAGGAGACTGGAGATGAAGTTCATGTCATGTTTTTAATGCGTTGTATATGGGTGGAGGATTATAATAAACTTTGTTAGATGAACATGAATGTGAAGATCATTTCTGGGTGTTTCCTGTGTCTTAAAGGTCAAAAGTTGAGACAAAACTTAACTTGTAACTAACCACAGGGAGACTTTTCATTTAGATTAGAACAAATGAGTATTATGTTCCCTTGTAATATACATACAGTATGTGTCAGGTTTGAGGGGAAACTGGGCCCAAATGCAGACCAGACAAATCATGGGAAAAACAAAAAGCAGGAAGTCTAAAGCGACAGAGGACAAACACAGAGGTGAAATACAAGAGGAGAAACAACAAGGCCCAGGTGGGAGAATCAACACAGGTGTCTCACCTAAGTGCGTTAGGTAATCACAAGAGGGCAAGCACAGGAAGACAGGACACAGAACTTCAAAATAAAACAGGAACTAAGGACGAACCATGTTAATCCTGTTAAGTCATGTTGCTGTGGAGACATGTTACAGAGCTGTGTGTCCTACAGGTGGAGCTTATATAGCTAGAGTCACTCCCCTGGGGTAATTTATGACTTGTTTGATACACCATAAAGCAAGTTGCAACACATAGAGAGAAGAGTTGATTTATTTCCACAGCATCAGCATGTTAAAGCTGTAACAGAATGTTTTTTTGTTTTGTTTGTTTTTTTGTTTTATGTTCTGGAGAAACCTTTTCATGTGTTGCCGACATAATTAATGGTAAATCCAATATGATTAACTCAGAAACTGATATAATTTTGCTTATATCTTTGATAGCTAAAAACAAACATCCCAACATCAGGAGGTCTCAAATTAACAAACCACACAACAAAGCGATCTAATTTTATTTTACTTTATGTCTCTATTAGATATAAAATGATTATAAAGGGGGAAAAAAAGAAGGAAAAAAAAAAGGTCTCCCTGCCCTCACAGACCGCCGGGTCCACAAAGGCCCCCCAGGCCGGGCTGGGTCCTGCTTACAGGGCAGATCTACCATTTAACGGCTTTCAGCTGTGATTTGCTGACCAGCTGCTGACTTGTGTTTTCATCCCGGTGGCCCATTGCCATTTCACTGGTGATTACACTGCTAAAGAGCTCCAGAGAGCCGGACAATGCCTGAGAGCTTTACATGTCACCAGTGTCATCGGCTGCAAAGAGAATAGGAACGACGCCATTGAACCAAATATCTGCCTGTTTACAGTGAGAGGGGGCCGCCACCGCCACCACCACCACCACCACCACGGGCAGGATGGTTGTGTGTGTGTGTGTGTGTGTGTGTGTGTGTGTGTGTGTGTGTGTGTCACCTACAGGAGACGGTCACAGTGAAGGCTAACAGACTGTTTCATTTGGCTTCACAGAAACAAACTCTGCTCATGTTTGCAATGAAAGACCCGACTACGAGTCCAGTAACACACTGACTGACCACATGTGGTTTGTCATCACGTCAAAACCACAACTGCTGCAGACACACGCACATGCACACGCACACGCACACTGATAACAACAGGTTATGAATGTGTTGCTTGAGTAAAAAAAAAGTCACAACACCTAGATTCACATTTTCCACATCACAACTTCATTGATGAAAGCTTTTAAGAAACCTCCTCTCTCAAGCTCAGTGTAAATCTAGATGAATTATCTGATTTGATCTATTTAATTTATTCATTTATTTTATTTTTTAAATGCAACAGCACATATTAATGACAATGAAATTGTGAATTTGTGAGATTGTAGGCTACTTGCCACCTGGCTATACTTTCCATCTCTTGTTCAATTGGCAGGTAGTTATTACTGGTTATTAAAAAAGACAGACAGATACTGACAAAATTACAACAGACTATTAAACCATTAAAATAAGACCAACAGTATGGAGTTGTGGGGGACCACATAAGGGTTATATTGCATTACATAATGCCGTAATAAAAAGTGCTGGATTGCTAGACTGTTTTGCAGAATGCCCAATAGTAAAGTGGTAAATTGTTCAGTAAAGTGCTGGATTGTATCATTTCCAATTATAAAGAGAGTTTGAAATAATTTACTTAACAAAATTTTAAAAGTCACTAAGCACCTGAGGAACCAGGACATTGGGGTATATATCTGAACGATAAGTGTCATGTTCACCTAAATGCACCTTCAAGCCTCACACATGTAAATCAACAACCACATCATGTGGTTTACGTGGGCAAAAATGAGAACAGAGGCTCCAATGTCAAAAATAATACACTGGTGCATCCTCTTGATCCCTCATTGAGGAAACTGGGCCCCAGTAAAGTCACTCTAAGGTGACTCAGACTGCTTCCCATTGTGTGTGTGTGTTGTGGTTGTCTTGTCACCTGTGTGTGTTGTGGTGATGGTGTTGTTATGAACAGGTCCAAACAGGAGCCCGACAGGGACAAAAAGAGAGAGAGAGACATGCAAAACAGAGGGATTAAGGTGGTATGGTATGGAGACTGATGTGTCATGAGTTTTTGTTTTGTCTATGTTTTTCCATACGTAACACAACCAAAACACATTTTTCAGAACTCATTGTTGATATCCAATTTGGAAAAAACAAAAACAAAAGAATTCCCTGGTTCCTCCAGTCCAGTCTGTCTGGTGGTCATTTGTCTGCAGAGCTTCTTCAGATTGATTTCACAGGAAGTTTGTTACAGGAGTGAGACATATAGAAATGTTCAAGCATCTTTCCTCTGGAGTGCCACAGGGATCTATGACTGGTCCTCTTCTTTTCCCAGTAAACATCACCTCCTTCGGGCCAATATTCTGCCCAGCATCTTTTTTGTCTCAACTTCTATGCTGATGATGCACCGTCTTATACAACTCACTCAAGTTGTACCTGTTACTATGATTTATGATGAGTTTTAACTCAACAGATCAGTGGTGGAAGTTTTCATAAGTTTTATAGCATGCAAAGCTGTTCACATGGCACCAGTGTTGAACTTGGGAAGTTATTTAATGTCAGTTTTTTCAGTAAGCAGTATAATTTCTAAAAGGTTGACATTATAATAGGCCTATACCTTTTAGCAAAACAAATCCCCTTTCCAAGTCTTTTATCCCTTGTGCCATTGGGGTTTTAAACCTGGACAGCAACCATTTTAATCACCTTTCTGAATTCGTTTTTTTTTTTTTTTTTTTCTATGATATCATGTTTTTCTTGATGACCGCTCCCTTAAATGAACTACTTACTTATTTCTATATATTAATTTTTATGTGTTCACGTATGCTGTTTTTGTTCTGAGGCTTGACTTTTAACGTGACTCCGGGATAAATAAAGTTGCATTCTATTCTAAAATAGTAATTTGATTAGTTACAAGCCCAGGTAACTATAGGTACGTTACCATTGCCAGTCTTTCTGCTCCTCTCACCTATACTGAAGCACCCGTCATGGAATACTTAGTGTCGGCCCACCCTGCCTGACCTCCGTGGTCCTGGTACGCCATAGTCACGTTATGCTCCAGCCCAGTCCGCTCCGCTGTCCTGCTGGAGGTTGTTGTGGAATAACTAGTCGCAACTCATTACTTTTGAAATAAAGTAATGAGAATGGTAATGTGAAATGGCCCAACTCTGCTTGGCGCTACCTGCTACTGTCTGAAGAGTCAGACATTTCCCTTTAGGAGAAACTGAGATAAAAGGGAGTCAGTATCTGAGTCATGCCAATTTTCTGAATCAACCTTTTCTCTTATAGGTCACAGATATATAGTATATATATATATATATATATATATATATATATATATATATATATATATATATATATATATATATATATATATATATATATATATATATATATAAAAAACCTGCTGATCAACTTCTATGTGAAACAGGTTGGTTCTTGTAGAGGGTTATATTTTTTATCTGACTGTGTTGTACTGTTTGTATTCATGCTTCTGTGAAGAATTTAAAAACTCAATGACCTTATCCACACTTTATCTGATAACACTGATTTCCACACCTGAACACTCTTTGTCTTTACATTGTGCTCAGGCAGGGACATGACATTTCAGTGTTTGCCTGCTGACGGTCATGTGACCAATAATAGCCAGAGGCTTTTACAGAGTGTGACTGGTCCGGTCTTGTCCTGTCCACCACCACCACCACCACACCCAGTCAGCCAGTCAGTCAGCTGGGGACGATGGTCGTTATCTACTGGGGGAAGTCTGGTGATTTTTATTTAGGTAAAACAAACATGTTTTGGTTAAAGAGGAAGTACACAGTATTTTTTAGCTCAACTATGCCACATTTTTAATTTAAAGCAACTACAAATAACTTTTAACTGGATACCAAAAGTCTCTAGTTTCTGCTGATGTCTCTGTATGTACCACACCAGCAAATGAGGCCATAGGGAAGATAAGCTATTTCTAAATAGTGTAACGTAGAACTGGGTTTAAAATAATACATTTTTCCAATTCATGTTGATTCATGATATCGATTCATAAAATCCTTAGATCAATCTTATGCCATTGCACTGTTTACTTCTGGAGTGGGTGATGAAAAACAAATGTTTTTATGTAAACATGAAGATTTTTAATAATACACCAGGTCAGGTCGGTAAGGAACAATGTGGAAGCCACGGTAAGTCCGAATTTTGATTGAATTTAATTGTAAAGTGAATTTTAAATTTTAAATGATGGTCAAAAGGACGTTACTTGCGACCACAGAACAATTTTAAAATTAGTCCGGAGCCCATTAATGAACATTGAAAAAACAATAGATTCTTGAACAAAAATGATTATAAACGTCCACACGCTGCTGTTGGGAGTATGGATGGTATGAAATGAACTGATCATAGGTGACCTGATATCTGAGGTAAACATTGATTACGACTGGAAAAGCCCTTTGGCGCTCAGACCAGAGACAGCACGCATGTACCAGATAAGCGTCCTTATGACAATACATACAAGAGCTCGTGGGAAATGCAGTCACTACTGCTTTTGTCCACAGGGGTCGCCAAAATCAATGCAGAAATTTATTGCCATGTCAACAAGTGATAGGAATTTGTCTCAACACAAAATTAAAGTTCTTTGTAGTCGCTTTAATGAAACAGCTTCAGAGTGCTTGGAGGCTCTCTGCCTTCCACCTAGCGTCTCTTGGCTGAAAAACAACAATTGTAAGATCAGAGCCTCCGACCCGGTGTCCCAGCTCTCGTCTCTGCGGCACCGCCACACAAACGCGCCCCGTAACCCATAATCTCTTGTTCATGACAGATAAAACTACACAACTACACATGGTAACATGGTAGATGATAAAATAACGTTATCCATCGCTCCATGGATTGATTGGCTGAGAGGAGGGTTAGCAACACGGAGCAGAAGAGACCGGACTAAGTTCCCCTTTAAAGCTGAAATGAAATGGAACCCAAAGGTGTGCTGTCTCTTTAATATTACAAATAAATGTAATCATGTGTTCTTCTGTAGACAAGACCATTGATTCAGTTTAATAACAGTGTGTCATACTTCCTATACAATAGGGTGACTTGTGCCACTGTTGGACCCATCAATCTGCACTGCCACCATAATGGATTTAATGCCTTTTTAACATTTACTGTTAAACTCTCTCTTTCTTGTTTCTTGATCTCTATTTTTCTTCTTTTCAATCACAGCAGTGTTTCCTCTCTGCAGTGCACGCCCTCTCTGACACACCCGTCATTCAAACTCTGAGGAAACATCAGCCACTGCTGCACCTTTCACTATAATGTGTCCACAGCACCGTACATCATGATCTGAGCCCTGACTGATGGCATATTTCAAGCTTTAGTCATAAACAGAAGGAATCCTGCAGCAGATGAAGATCTAACATCAGATTTTGTGTTTGACACAGGGCCGTGGGAAAGTTAAACTGTGGTTTTTAGGCCTCATTAAAGTTAGTTTTACAATTATTATCAGTCTTAATCTGGTGTTTTATTCTCATTTTAAGAATTAATGATATTCCTAATTGTAATAAATTGAAAGCATTTATGCTGTGCATAGAGATGGTTGTGATATTTTGTGGAAAACATTGCTTGTGAAAACTTCTGCAGTCTAGACCAAACAGTAGGAAAGTTGTGCAACACTTGTTTTACATTGTGTTGTTTTTGCTGCAGCTCAGGCTCTGAAAACTTCTTCCATCACCGATCTCATACTAGTTCTGCATGAACTGGTCATTGTTGTTAAAAAAATCTTGTTCTCTCTTATTTAATGTGTGTGGAGGAAAAACTGAGTCTGGTCCAACACCACCGCTCTGGATATGAAAAAAAAAACATCAGTGAATGTCGACACATGAACTCATATGGAGCTGATTTTTTCCCCCTTATTCAATAAAAACTGTGAGTTTCACTCTGAAACACACACAACCATATTCATTCTTTCCCACCCACACACACACACAGGCAGAGTATCAAATGACACACACATGTATAGTGTGACTTTTACTCCTATTGCTGTTACATAATCACCCACACTATTTAACAAAGGTTCTTTAAGGTAGAGCCTCACATCTATGTTAACATATATAGACTACACACACAATACACACACACAACACACACACATGGTGGTCCAACACAAACAGACACAAACATGGTCCAACACAAACACAAACTTTTAACCTGGTACGTTTTGGTGTAACTTTATACAACTTTGGTCAACATTAAAATAAAAAAAGAAGAAGACAAAAAAGGAGAATTGGACTGAGAGCGTGAACGCACACGTGCAGCTCCCGCGTGGACACGTGTGTGTGTATGTAGTGAAGTGTAGAAACGGTGTGGAACAGTTTAACTTTCATTTTATGACCACACCGCGTTTTATTTCGTTAGAAAACAAAATAATGTTAAAAAACAAAACACTAGTGTCAGATAAAACACATGTCACTCGGGTTTCCACCGCTGATCATAGTAAAACGTGTTTAGTGACAGATATTTAATGAGTTAACGGTGATTTGCGGACGACTCGAGGAGGGGGCGAGGCCGACGTCATCCGGGGCTCCGCGCTGCGTTCAGGTACGTCGGAGGAAATGTGTTGCTGAGGAAAAACATTAACCATTTGTGTGTTGCTAACATTCACCTCAGAGTCTTAAACAATACATAAGTAGAATTTAAAAAACGCACAAATAGATGCAGATAATCCAAGAAAAAAAAAACGACATATTGACGAAATGTGATACCTTTCTTTCTTTTCTTTTTTTTTAGGCTACCTCAAGTAGGCTATTGTAGTTCTACCTGGTTGAACACATTTGACAAATTTAGGTGGCAAATTACTGTAAACATTTCATATATGATCAAATTACAGCCAAATGAAAAAAAAAAAAAATCACATTTGCCAAGAAATTATTTACAGACAAAAAACAAAACAAAAAAAATAAACAGTGTTTAGGGCCGCTTCAACCACACAGCTCGAACAGGAAGTTAAACTTTTTATGATTGTGCTGTTATAAAACCTCAAAAGTACCTCAGTATCTCATAAAAACATAGACAAATATTCTCTGAAGTAATTTTCAACTGAAAAATGCCTTCAGTTTAAACTTATTGTGGTCATAAAAGTAGGAAAAGTCATTAAGTGTTAACAATGAAGTCTCAGTGAATTCATCAAATGCAGTAAAAATGTGTTAGTATAGTGGTAATCATTTAGCATCAGTTGCTTGGACTAAATACTTGTGTGACAAATTTGTAGGCTAACTACAAAAGGTCTCTGTCTTCTTGAGACCTGAATGATCTTCTTGTCATGTGACAGGAAGATAATGAACCTTTTATGTAGGTCTGTTTGTGTGTCTCAAATAGCAAATGCCTCACCAGGAGCAGATACAGTTGTAATCTAATTAAGGTTCAACTGTATTACTTTTACTATTTTCTGTTTTTTTTTCTTTCCCCCAAATGATCATCTGGTAGCCTATATAAATCAGCAGCAAATTGTAAAAATAAATTCACAAATATACAAATAGTTTATAGGTCCTCTCTTCTAATTAAAACCCAAAGATGTTGGATGAAAGAAATGTCAGACAATCCATAATATTTTAGATATTTTGTGTTAACTCACCTGATATTATTAATCACTTTTCTGGTTTATTACTGATTTAGACTTGTAGAACAACTTTATTTATCTCAAGTTGGGCAATTCGGTTTACAGTCTACCAGTCGCAAAAACAAACACAAAGACAGGACAACACATAGGCTACTTCATCAGTTCACTCTGTTAGTGACATGAATCCAGAGAAAGCAGCAAACACAGGAGTCATACAAAGGCCGTAGTGCAATAAATTTCACAAAAAAGTAAATACATGGGTTCATGGTTGTTCATAATGTTTTGCAATTAAATAAATCATCTTAATAGTGTAGGCTACCTGTACGTCTTTGCACTAAAACAAAAGGAATAATTTTGAGTTCTCGTTATTCATAGGTTATAATGTTATCATTTCACTGGTCTCAAATTGTGCTGTATGTGGCCCCTGAACTAAAATGAGTTTGACACAGAAATACAAGTGCAAAACCATTGCCCTAAAAACGTTGATGAAAATACAAAACTTCTTAAAGTGCAGGATAGAGAAGAATCCGTATTCTGGCAGGATATTTGATCAATTTAAATTGTTAATTTATTCCTAATAAAGTGTAATTGATGGTCTATTTCTTTATTCAATAGACACAGGGACACACTCTCTCTCTCTCTCTGAAGATCTAAATTCAGACTTTTGACGAGCACTTGAAAGCAGCATCTCATCATGACCCCCAGAGGCGCGTTCCCGTTGCCGACTTTGCGTGGCTACTCCCCCCTCTATGTACATCGTACGTGCGCGCTCCCACCCTTGTATCGCGTGGTGGGGATCATCCATATTGCTGCTGCTGCTGCTGCTGGTGGTGGAGATAAGGTTGTAATCCTCACAGGCCCTCGGAAACGTTTCTTTATTAATTTTTTTAATAGATGTTTTACTAAAGCAGCGCTAAACCCGCTACGCGTCCTCAGACGGAAGCCTGGTTGGTCTACGAGGAGAGACAGAGGAGCGGCACCCTCCGCCGAACTTACTTCGCGTTTCCTTGAAATTGAAGGCCGGGAGGAGGGGTGGAAGAAGAAGAAGGAGGAGGAGGAGGACGACTGGTGGTGTGGTGGTAATCCTAAAGGGGGGGGAGAAGAAAGACCTGGTGGTGGTGGTGGTGGTCGTCGGAGGAGGAAATGGCCACTCAGGTGGAGGCTCTCCTGCCCGGCAACCCGCTCGCCAAAGCGGCGGAGGAGCACGGCGGAGTGATCCGAGGTGAGCCGGAGGAAGAGGAGAGCAGCAGCAGCGGCGGCGGCGGCGGTGGTAGCAGCAGCAGCAGCTCCGGGCAGCAGCAGCAGCAGGGAGGGACCCCCGGTGCGGAGCAGCAAGCGACGATGACCACAGAGGAGGAGCAGCAGCAGCAAGAGGAGGGGGAGGACGACGACGACGAGGAGAGGAGCAAAGGAGGAGGCTGTGACAGCGAGGACAAACAAACCGAGGAGGGGGGTAAAGGTGGTGGTAAAGGCAGCGGCAAAAAGGAGTTTACTGACGCTCCCCCGCCCAAGGTGAACCCGTGGACTAGGAAAATGAACGCGGTGACCGTGGTCAGCGTGAACGGACAAGCACACCACGGTTGGTACCCTCCTCACCTCCATACCTTTATTTGTTTTATCTATTTATTTATAATTATTTTATGTGGCTGTCAGTGTTGTGGTAGTGTCTGTCTGTCTGTCTGTCTGCCCCTGTCCAGGTGTGGTCCCCCCACTGTGGGGAGGGGTGGCTGTCATGTCATGTCACAGGGCGGTTGGTTGGACAGATAGATAACGCACTTATTGAACAAAATGCAAAATGCACGAGTTATAAGCACACACACACACAGAAGAAGAAGGAGAAGAAGGAGAAGCTGTGGTTGATCCCCTGTGCACAACCTGGTTATATTTGGAGTGAAAGCTCCCTCCACCCTCCTCCTCCCCCTGGGGGGTGATTATTCCTGGAGTTGGGGTGGCACTGTGGACACCCACCCACCCCCCCTCATGGGTGATGGCTGGCTGCTGATTGCACAAGGATCACACCCTTTAAAAACAAAAAACAAGTTTTTAGATGAGGCACAACTCCTGTTCTCCTTAGAATAAATAAAGTCACGTCCACTGTGTTAACTCAACCATCTGCACAGTGTTTTTTAAGGTTTATGATCCAAAATTTGACAGTTTCACAGTGCACGTGACTGTGACTCTAAAGTTTTTATTTAAAGGCAGGATAAACTCACAACAAATTGTTTGGGATTAAGATAAAACTCATGTTTCCATGTTAAGCTTCCTCCTCCTTCTTCTGGATCCATGATGTGTCCCAACCTACTGCCACTACACACTCAGCCAAACCTGAGTTGACACACACACACACACACACACACACACACACACACACACACACACACACACACACACACACACACACAGTCATGTGCTTTCTCAATGTGTAAACCCTTGTTGATCCATGTTTACATGTGTGTTAACTGGTTTCAACATCCAGATATTTAATGAGACACCCACCACCCAGACCAGACAGTTGCATCAATTGGCATGAAAAGGTTGTGTGTGTGTGGCAGCTAAGCCAGCTAACAATAGCACACACAGACACACACACACACACACACACACACACGTAGTCATACACACTCTCTGGCCTAGTGCGTCGTCAGAGCCCTTCTACACACACACACACACACATACAAACAGACTCTCGCATATGTTAGCTTAGCCTTTAGCCTCCATCCCTCTCTCTCTCTTTTATTTTTACTTTTTACTCTCTGTTTTAACATGTCAGCGGTTTACTTCTTTCACACGCTGATTAATTGCACCGAAGACGCGTATAAACACGAAACATCTGCAGGTTTAACGTGTTTAAAAAGCTGCAGGTTTGTTATGAGACGTCACGTGTTCACTCCACGTGTTCCCCGAGAGAAAGGCTAACGAGCTAACTAGCCTAGCGTGCTAACTAGCTTCTCGTTGCACCACGGTGAACTGCAGACGTAAAAAAAAATAACGCAGGTATGGTGTAAAATCGTCTGGTTTAAGGTAGTCTGGTTGTTTTGTGGTAAATTACCCAGTTGTCACGGGTGGGTAGCCCCCCCACCACCCATGTTGGGTGTCAGCTCAGACCGCAACTGTTAGCATGGGAGCTAGCAGGCAGAGTCATCATGGTGGCTCCTGTTCTTCTGTGTGTGAGCTGACTGGGACACACAGAGGAGGGGGAAACGCATCCTAACTGATTATATTTTATCATATAAGTAGATATAATGGTGATTTTGACATAAAGGCTCATTAATCGATCAATATAAATGATTATTGATGCCGCACATGGAGCAGGTCTCTGTCAAGGCAACGTGGTTTCATGTCTCTCAGCCATGTGTGTGTTTTTTGTACTGCACACATGTTGTTTGGTAGTTCACACAGTCTGGTCTGTCAGTTGTGTGTGTGTGTGTGTCATTTTAGGTAGGTGCTGATTTTCACATAAAGGCTCATTAATCATTATATAGGAGTAATTATTGATGCTGCACAAGCACATGGAGCAGTTCTCCTCCTGCTGTTCTTCTGTGTGAGCTGACTGAGCCACACAGGCTGGAAAAAACAACTCACAGCTGATTATATTTGATCATATACGTAGATGTAATGGTGATTATAACACAGGGGCCTAATAATTGATCAATAGGAGTGATTATTGATGCTGCACACGCACATGGAGCAGGTCTCCTCTTCTTGCTCTGTCAAGGCAACGTGGTTTCATGTCTCTGAGCCATGTGTGTGTTTTTTTTGGTATGCACACATGCTGTTTGGTAGTTTACACAGTCTAGTCTGTCTGCATCCTGTCAGCTTTTTGTGTGTGTGTGCTGTCCTTTTTTGTATGCTTTTTGTTTGGCAGCCAGCTGCTTTGTTTGTTTATAGAGCTAAAGCATGTGTAACTAATGTAGACTTTAGGGTACAGGCTGTACCCTGAGATCTGGACCAGTCCGACTCCGGGTGGATTGGATGGTTATGCACCAAAAGCTGTCACATCAGCAAGTAAAGCTGGACGGGAGCCAGGCAGACTGGCTCAGATAAACAGGCCGGAGAACATTGCATTCAAAGACTAAAAAAAGAGGTTTAAATTCAAGTTGTGTGCAGATTGTTGATCATGTGCTGTGGTTTCTCTGTTTCCACACACAGCTATGATGTCTGTGTGTGTTTGAGTTGTGATCAGTTCAGTCGAAGAGTGAAATTACTTTTCCCCCAAGTACGGTTTTTATTATAATCACAGATTACATTACTTAGCAGACATACATCTCTTGGTTCACAGTTAAAAAGAAAAAAAAACTGCGTATCAAATCAAAGCTGTCACGGTGCTGTAAAGGTGTAATGTTAAATAAAGCGCTGAAAACAAAAACTGCAACATTGCATGCATTTCCCATATTGCAGTCACTGTGAATCAGCACCAATATGCAAAATATATATTTGTAAGAAAGAAACAATTAACTAACTAAAGACAGAAATGAACAGTGGGACAACAAAAGAATAATAATGAATGAAAGGTTAATGCTTTCAGTCATGTTTCTCTCATGAGTGTAAATATCAAACTTTGAATCTCCTGTGTTGATCGAGGAATTCAATGAAATCCATTTATATATGATTTCCAGGCGGTTTCTTTGGAAAAATGTGAGTTTATCATAGTTGAAACTAGACATAAAAACTAACAAAACAAAAACCTGATGATAAATCTCATTATTAGTTGTTCAACAGTGAAAAATCCCTGTCACATCATCTTCAAGTTCAAATCAGACATCCAGTGACCTGTCACAGAGGAGCTTGAACCTCGTTGATATTTTTTACTTCATAAATGTTTTCAAACTGTTAATTACTAAACAAAACATTCACTGATTCTCCGTCAGTCTCAGCGTTTCACCTTTTAAACTGAACCACATCTGAGTGAAGCGTAAAGTAAAGCTTCACTGCAGCACGCATTATTAGTCTTTTTCTTTTTTTTTTTACGAGCTTGACTGTTCTCTGATCAGTCATGTGTACTCAGTTTGTCCTTGAACACGATCCTGGACTCCCGCCCTGGATTTTAAACAAAAAAAAGAAAAAGAAAAAGCAACACCAGCCTGAAAGAATGAAAATGTATTTCCAACGGCCCGGGCGGTTTTGTTGAAGGATCACAGTGGGAGTGTGTTACCAAACGTGTCTCAAATTTGTGTGGCAAGACAAGGGTGGATCTGGATTAGAGCTGCAAATAACAATTAGTCCTTTCATCATTTTTTGATTAATTACCCAGTCCATGATGCGTTGGTGGAAAAAAAGCAGCAGGATCAGACGGTTCTGATGAGAGACAAAAGATGTTTCTTCACCTTGTCAGTCTTTGATTACTGTGAATTCTTGTCCAGACTGAAAAAGGATCTGAAGCTCTTCATTCAAAAGGTCGGAGAGAGAGAGTGGCCGGTATCATCGGAAATAATTAGAGCTCTGGAAATTGCTGTCATGCTGTAACTGAACTGAATGAGCTCAGACGACGACGCTGCTGCTGCTGCAGAATTTTTTCAGATGATCAAACCGCGTAGTAAATGAGGAGTAAATGCTGGTTTGGCTACTGCTGAGCTCCAGAGAGTAGACCAGACCGACTGACCGACCCACCGGTGTTTGGCTGCTAATATTAGTAGTAAAGATGGCCGACTTGTGTCCAGGGTGTGTGGATGCATTGAATTCTTCCTCCTCTTCCTCCTCCTCCTGTCGCCCAAAAACCACGAGTGCAGCTTCGTCTCCGTGCAGCAGCAGCAGCAGCAGCAGCAGTTTCCTCTGCAGCCTGTCGTCCACCGGCTTTAAACTGTTTTTATATCAAAAAGCAAAAAAAAAGTTTGTTCTGTGGCTCATCAGACGTCTTGCATGATTTTTATTTTAATTAATTAAATCAATATTTATCATGCAGAGTTCACATCTTTCGCTGGCTTTGGTACAAAGTCATTGTCGTTGTTGGCACGTTGTTAATGCGTCTTTGTGTGTGTGTGTGTGTGTGTGTGTGTCACCCACTCCAACTGTCTGACAGCAGCTCAGCACTGTGAAACGAGCCTGTGGAGATTTTGAATCCGGTTGCCGGCGTCCTCCTGCGACCACGTGACCAGAAACAAACAACCCCCCCCCCAACATTTCTCCAGGTTACAACTGGTGCTGCTCAGAAACTCCACGACGACTGAATTTGGCTCCTTATTAATAACTTTGAGGAGGTTGTAAGCTGCTTCTGCCTCCGTAACGTCATGCACAGTTTAGTCAGATTTGAACTTTGACAAGTGAAAAAAACGTCTGTAATGTCCGGCCAGTTGGAGAGAGAGAGAGAGAGGGAGGTGTGACAAGTATCTAAATAAGAAGCTGTTTGGTTTCCAGCATTTTTTGGGACGGTTGTTACACCAGGATTAATCCAGTCTATCGCTCCAGCTTGGATCTACAGTGTGTTGTTGTTGTTGTTGTTGTCTAGTTTTGTGGAGCAGTTGAACACAAACACATGAGTAAGTCAGTAGCACAAACACAGAGCGAGTTGATCACACAGGCCACGATGATACAGCAGCCACGGCCCGTTTTTTTTTTTTATTCCTCTCACGAGTTTGAGTCAAACTGAACAGGGAGTGTGTGTTTTTTTTTTTTTCTTCTTTTAAAAATGTGTTTTGTCCAGAATTTGAAGTATTTTCCCAGAAAAGCTGTCGGACGGAGCTCCTATGTACCGTTTAATATCTTGTTTCATGAATGCATCGTGGCTGGCCGCCCTGAGGGAGTTCATGGTAAAAAAACAAAAAACCAAGTGTATGCTTCTTTTCATTTCTGCTTAAAGTTTAGTCTCAGGTTTGTAAACGCTGGATCTCAGCTGATCCTCTGATTCGGTGCCTAATGAGAACATGGTGGTGAGACGGTCGACTGTACGACATTAACTGTTAACTTCCAGCAAAACGCCGCCACTTTGGATAAACACGTTAGTAGTAGTTGTTGTTTCCTGCTCGGCTGCTGCTGATGCATGAGGACACCTGTCGCTGGGAACCAGGCAGCAACAGGTGGTGAAGAAGAAGATGAGTGAAACATCATGGACCCAGATGTCCAGGCTGGAAGCACCACAGCTTGTCTATATACAGTATATACACATACATACACACCAGGATCTTAGGTTGTCGTTTGTCTCATTGTGTTTGAGTCGACAGCAGCAGCTAAATCGTCTTGGACCAGATCGACACACACTAGTTTAACTGATGCAGGCTGCGGAGTCATTTGTGCAAATGGTTTATTGTTTCATTGCAACTGGTCTAAAAGTTATGAGTCAAAGGTCTTTTAATTACTATTATTAATTATGGACAGAAGGAGCTGATCATTAATTGTTTTTGCATGGCCCATGTGCTCATGGGGCTGCAGACTGGACTTCACTCACAACTAGGGATGCACATTTTGACAGATTTTTTTTTTCAGACCGATAACCAACACTCATTAAAGCAGACGTAAGCGATCCGGTCGTTTTGGCTAACTACTTGTCAGCCGATGGAGTTAGCAGTCCCCGCCCTCGTCCCTACGTCACCACATTCACGCGCATCCCTTGGCTGCACACACAGAGAGGACCGCCCCTTTATGCCGTTCTCTCTCCTCATTGGATAAAGGTTGTAGGATACAAGGAAAGTTTTCTCCTCGGCTCAGAGCAGAGCAGAGTGACTGACAGACCCGTGTTTCAGACCAAACACTCTACATAAGTGATTGCTGTCGGAAGATATAGCCTAACTATTTAAGACTTATATTAACACAAATATTCCGCTTACATCTGCTTTAACCGTGAACTGCAACTCGATGGACAATGTTTTTTGTTATAAAACACACTCGCTGCTTCAGCTGTGCAGCTCCTCATCCACTGTGCTCCGACTCGGCTGATCGGTGATGCTTTTTTTGCAGCCATACACCAGGCTGAAGGGAGAGAGAGGGGCAGCAGAGGTTTGTCCTCCTGCAGCCACCGTACATCTGACACGCCACCGTCTGCCACAGGAAACATTCACAGGCGTAGTTTACAACTGGTCTGATAGTCATTAGCTTTGACATTGTCAAACCAGGAGTTTTTCCCTGTTCCGTATTGATTGATTGATTGGTTACTGTATTTCAACAGACAGGTGACAAACCCAGACAGACCTAAGTCACATGACCTGATTAATCGTGCCTTAATTTTTAAAAATGCGTTAATGTTTCCAGATTAATCACATCCATTAACTGTGACAGCCCTAAAAACCATCTTATAATTCCTTAAAGGGACAACGAGGAGTTTCTATTCGGTTATAAAAAAGTCTCACGTTAATGTGGATGAATCTCCGCTACCCACACTTGTTAATGGCTCCATTTTCGATACATATATCATTCTGTCTCTATCGTTATTTTGTTATTATTAGTGGTGGCGGAAATGCTGGTCGAGCCGACCAGCGTTTCCTGAGAATAACGCAGCTGAATGGTCGTTTATGTCACGGTCACGTCTTTGAACCTCTGACTTTAATTATTGATGAATGAAAACATGAGTCCGTCTTGCGCCCGGTCAAAGAATTTTACGGTGCGCGGGGAGGCTCATAAATGTAGTGTGAAAATGCTTCGCTTTTCCAAAACTCCTCGTTGTCCCTTTAAAATACGTATCTCCTTTGTATTCAAATATGGTTAAAGACGGTTTAAACAGCTGATCATGTGCATCTTGTAGCTGGAGCTCCACCAGACTATCTATCTAGACCTCTCATTATGCAGCTTTCGATTGTTTACACTAAACCAAATGAAGACAGTAAATTGCAGTGTGACCGCTAGGGATGGGCATTTCGACTAATTTACTAATCGTGTAACCGAAGCTGGTACTAATCGGGTAATCGAGTACTGTAATAAAAAATAAAATGACGTCATGTCTGACGGACAGAGCGCAGCCGGTGCATAAATGCGCTCTGTCCGTCAGACAGTCCGCATTACTGACACACAGCGTCGTCACACACAATGTCAGGTGGATAATAAGAGTAGAGACTGGAGTTTAAGATGCACATACGAGGCAGATGTGCATCTTTATGCCGGGGAATAAATGCGCTGCATGCGCTCTGAGCGCTGAGTGCAGCGCTGAGTGCAGCGCATTTATGCCGCGGCTGCCACGGAGGAGAAAACTTTTTTTTTCTTTTCTTTTTTAAATCATTAGCGGTGCTTATTTATTAGTCCACACTACACATGTTGGTGCCTTCGGTCCTCTCTGCCTCGCATCGTTTCAGGAAATAACAGGGAAGGTTTCAGAGTGTTTGTAAAGTGAAAGTATATTTTCTACCAGACTTGAGACCTGTCGTCTCCCTCCCGACGGCGTACGTCGCCGAGGGAGGGAGGGAGAATTATTGTAAAAGGTTTGAAAGTCCGAGGCTCGATCCAAAAACGCTTTTACACAGCAGAAAATCGCGTTGCTTGATCCGAAACTGTTTAACACTACAAAAAGCCGAACCAGGGCATGATAATGTAGTCTGATCCGACACTAGATTGCGCTCTGACGTGCCGTTTTTTTTAATCCTCGGGTACCCGAGTAATAAATTCATAACCGAGTAGCAGATTGCTACTTGAGTTACTCGAGTACCCGGGTAACCGTGCACATCCCTAGTGACCGCGATGTCGGATCAACTTCTGTGCACTGACGTAGATCGGACACAAACAGTGTTGGACTAAGTATGATATAATAAACTGTAACATGAGTGAGTCCAGGTTCAGGGAGCTGCTTTTGACTTTTAGTAATAATGATAATAAACTAGTTTTGCTATAATTAACACAACCTGCTGCAACTAGATATCAATATTTTCTAAGAGTTTAAGGATGAGCTGATAATCTCTGCCGTCTTCCTTTCTTTCTTTCTTTTTTATTTAACAAGGATCCCTTCACTTTTATTAGAACATGCTATTAGGAGTAACATTTTATAGTAGGATAGTAAATGTGGATTGAATTATGACGTGCAGTTTCCTGTTTTATTGGCTGACGTTGATGCTCATGTAGTGAGTAATATATAAAAGTATTTAAACTGAAAATGAAGTGAGTGTTGAGTGACCGAGGTCACGGCTCCTGCTGGAGGTTGTGGGGGAAGAATGGACTCATCATGGACACAGTTTAATTTTTTTTTCAAGGTTAAGGTCAGACAATAACATGAGAAGTCACAAGTACTCCTGGAAAAATAAGTTTGGGATACAGAAAAAAATAAATAATAAAATGGATAAATAATAATGAAAAAAAAAACGGTCAGCTGTTGATTTACTTAACTTCTCTTTTATTGTGTTAGACCTCACTGCCCCTTCAATTTGTTTAGTCTGGATGTAACTTCCAAATTATTAAAAATTGTTTTAGATGTAGTCTTCGCCGTCAAAAAAAAAAAAAAAGAATGTCCACACTTACAAATAAAAGTCCATTGTTTGAGGTTTTTTTTATTTTTTATTTATTTTTTATTTTTTTTCCCCTACAGAACAAAGATGCAGCTCTGGAACTTTAAAAATTTAACACAATAAAATCATCATTTGTCAACATTAGTCACACGCCTGTCGGTCCTAAAGCTAAAGCTGACGTTATGGATGAAGAAAAAATAAGAGTTGAGGTGGAAACATTTCATGATACAACACATCCGTTCTACAAAACAACAAACAAAGTAAAAAAACGCAAAAATCGACTCATAATCGTCCATACAATAATCGCGATAAATCACTCAATATTTTTCACCACCCATAATAAACCCGGAGACACCGGCAGAGTAATTCCTGCCCAAGACTCTTCAAGTATTTTAAAACCTTGTGTGTGGAGTGGATGGGTTGGTCATGACGGACCAAGTTTTGAAGTTACAGCTCTGTCCGTCCGCCCATCGGTCTTATCTAAAGTCTGGTGTAATGTTGTCGTTCTGGTCCTGTAGCCGAGGTGTGTGTGTGTGTGTGACGTTAGAAGCAGAAATCAGGAACGACCGGCGCGTCGGCCTGATGGATAGATGTTAATGTGACTGTAGATGTGAATGTGGATGTGGGCTCGGCTCAGGGCTTTATTTAGCATTTGAAGACCATGTGCATGAGCCGTAATTAACCCATGCTAACGCTGCTGCCCCCTGAACCTACACTCCACCCACACCCACTACTTTATGTAAAATGATTAAAATAGTAAATAAATGATATAATGCAGTTGTAAAGAGACAGGATACTGTTTCAGGTCATGGCTGAAGTCAGTCATTATCTGTTTATGCAGCAGCTTCCTCTTATTATGTCTGACACCAGTTTCACTTTTAAAGTTATATTTACTTTGATGATGGTGAATGAGTCCGTGTGGTTTTTTTTTTTTTTTTTTACAAACCACTAAATAAAGTTGTGTATTCAAAGTGCTCGGAGGTGTCATGAGCTGTTTCTGAAGCAGCAGACGTGTCACATTTTGTCCTCTTTTTCTTTTGTTGGGGTTGTGACCCCCCCGATGGCCCCTGCCCCCCACCCCTCCCACCCTCCTGGGGCCGTTTGTAGCCGAGGGTTTTTACGAGGTGTCAAAGGTCTTGAACCTTAGAAGTGCTGATGTGTGAAGAGGTGGAAGTGGAGCCGCTGGTCAGAGGACGATGCCAACGGCTTCATCTCTTCTTCATGTTGTTGCCTCTACCGTCTTTATTTGTCGGGTTGTTTGTTTGTTTTCCGGCAGAATTGCTAAAAAAAAAACTACTGAACCGATTTCGCACCAAACCGCCAGGGGAAGAAACCTCCTCAGGTTCGCTGTGCCGCTTCCCCACTGAGAGCCCGTCCACACGAATATGGCTTCAATGAATCCACATATGTTTTTGTTTTTTTAAATTGTTTTGGTGTTTTGTCCACACGGAAACCTGCATTTTTTTCGAAGCATGTTCCAGAGTTGAAAAATCTTTCATCTGGACGCGGGGGCGTGTCGACTGTGCAGACTTGCCTTCAGTCATATTTCGCAACAAAAAGTTACACTGGAGGACAGTATGTGCCAGTTAACGGTTATTGTCATTGTTAAGTGGTCAACGTGTGTCCACTTCTGTTTGTGAACAACGTCTGCTGTGCGTGTTTGCGTAAATTGCGTAATCGACGGTATGTTGTAAGCGTCGACGTATTTATTTATGCGTAGCAGTTCACCTTCACCTCGGTGCAACAGAAAACACAGTTGTGAGGAGGCGGTCTGTGGCGTCTGTTCCTTTTTTGCAATTTTGTCACCTCAAAATGATCCAAACTCGGCGTTGATGGAGGCAGGCGAATGGAGTCTGTGGCCGAAATGCAAAAGAGTTGCTATACGTCGTACATGATGTAAATTAGCGTGTTGACCCGGGTGAAGGATTCCCACTGCAAGCCGATCTGAGACAAGCCGATTAAAACCCGTGTCGATTGCAGAGTCGATTGATGAAGGTTGGCGACTGTTTCCCACTGCGGTCTGAAGCCGATTGTTGGCGGGTTTAAACAGGTTTTTTGGCTTTGTAGATCTGGTTTATGGGTCAGATCCAGATCCATGTTGTGAGATGTAGAAATCAGGCTTCTTTCTCAGAACATTATAAATAATCTGAGTCTTTATGGAAAACGAGACGCACCGTTTTCTGTTGCCTTTATCTTGGTGTCAGTTGGTGTCTGTGTTTTTACTATTTGCATGAACAATTTGAGCAGTAAAACCGTTCAGTTTTCAGCTTGTTAATCGATGCATCATGTTTTTAAAAAATATGATAATTAGATTTTCGCCTCGTTGAGACGAAGTGAAGTTGCAGCGCTGTCAGATATCAAAGGTCGAGACCTCAGAGCAGATTAACCCACAGTGGAAATGTGAAGATAAGTGGCAGCAGGAGCAGCAGCCCGGTGTCTCCCCCTCTACCCCACCTCGCCCACTACACACACACACACACACACACACACACACACACACACACACAGTCAGCTGTTTGAGATGAGCCCACGTCTGTAGTCGTCCAGCTGAAGTTGCTTTATCAGCCTCAGAGTCGTGTCTGGACCCGGCGATAGAGGACGATCATCTCTCAGACTCTGGGTGTGGAGGAGGAGGAGGAGGAGGATATGTCCGGTCAAATTTAAAAACCGTGCAACTTACAAACCCAACATAATCTAAATAAATAAATAAATAAAATTAAATCTCCTTTTGAGAAAAGAAGCAGCGGTTTATTATTATTATTCCACTGGTGCAGCTTCCAGGTGGGACACGAGTGCCGACCAGCTGCTCCCAGATATTTTTAATCTGCGAGAACAGCAGCAAAAAAAAACAAACAAAAAAAAGTTGCTGTGTCATCTTTTGCCATTTTCTTTTCTATGTTTTTTTTTTCGATTTGGCTCGTTTACTGTCACTTTTTTTCTTTTCCTCTGGCTCCACAACCGGAGGCCTCACAGCTGTGGATGTGGACGAAGCCGCCAGAACCGAACACCTCACGTCAGAATAATTCCCATAACTCACCAAAACTATCATCCAACATCCAGAGAGCCGAGGAAGTAAACTCGGTTTGAACTTTCATGGCTCTTTTTTTCTCCACCCATTCATATCTAAGAGCGATACAATAGATAATAATTTGCAATAACTATCAATTAGTTATGATGATTTTCTCTGTGCATCGACCCGGACCAGTCGTTGTGGTTCTGGACCTGTGATGGTTTCCTCGCTCATGGCCGCGCTTTTATTGTGAAAGCAGCAACAGGAAATGCCGCCTGTTGTTCCTCTTCAATATCACAACAAAATTAGGTGATAATCAATAATGTTATGTCACTGTGAGATGTTGCAGATGCTAGACCTCGTAACATGTTGTGAGATGATGGACGTTGCCATTAGGGACTGGAAAAGCGATCGATCGATGACATGTGGATTCATTTTTTTTGTATCATGAGAAGTTTGAGTCGGTTAGTTTTTTTTGGTTGTTCTGGGCCAGAAAATGAAAAATCATGAGTCATTAACATCACACGGTTTTCACAACACACACTGTGGCTGATAAGTGTTTTAAAGGGATACTTCACAAAAAATCGATAATTCACCAATTTTCTTCTCACCGTCATGCCAAGGAGGGGTTTGGAGAACTTTCAGAGTCATCAAAACCCTTTTGGAGTTCCAGTGGGGGTCCCGCTGGCAACAGATTTTCATATAATGGCGGCGGATAGAGTTAACTTTTGAATCGTCCAAAACACACACTATGAAACATCCAGATACCTCCATACTGCTCGTCTGTACTGACCCAAGTGTCCTGAAGCTGCCACATGAAAAAGTTGTTTTTAGCCTTGTTGTAGTAGTAGCTCCCAGTGGCTGCGCGAGATGCGCGAGATTTGCTGCAAGATGTTCTTCCGTGTTTACATCAAACATCCAATGGTTTACAACGACGAACTAACATGTCGCAGCAAATCTCGCTCATGCAGCACAAACATCAACAGATCCACTGGGAGCTACTGCTACATCAAGGCTAAAAACGGAGATCAAATTTATTTTTTCCCAACAACTTTTTCATGTCGCGGCTTCAGGACACTTGGGTCAGTACAGACGAGCAGTATGGAGGCATCTGGGTGTTTCATAGTGTGTGTTTTGGACGATTCAAAAGTGAACTTTATCCACCGCCATTATATGAAAATCCTTTGCTAGTCGGACCCCCCCTGGAAATCCAAAAGCTTTTTGATGACTCGGAAAGTTCTCCAAACCCTTCTTTGGCATGACGGTGAGTAGATGATTGGTGGATTATCGATTTTGGGTGAAGTATTCCTTTAATCAATTTGGGAATGAAAAGAAAAATCTCAAAGAATAGATGTGAGGATTGGTCCAAGAGCTTTGATGCAGAGTTTTGTGATGTCAGCTTAATGTTGTGTGTGTGTGTGTGTGTTGCTGCTCGGTATACGCAGGGAGACCCCTCCCAGCTCCACCTCCGCTGTCTGGGCTTTTTGACTCTGCAAGAGATGATGTCATCACACTGGTCATGTGACGCTGGGGAGAGAATTCACTGTGTGTGTGTGTGTGTGTGTAGCAGGCTGTGTGGCGTGCGCTCTGGCTGTCGTTTCCTCCATATTTGGTTCTTGCAGACAGGCTTCCCTCTGTCGTCACCGCTCCTGCATCAAACTGCAGATTATTTCATTCCGACTGATTTAAAAGTTATTATTTCAGATTTTAACTCTTTTGAAATGAATAAAAAACCGTTGATAATTGGTCATTTTAGTTTGATTTCAGTGTGTTTTTTGTCAGACTCCTCATCCGTTCAGCTTCTGTTTCCCTGTGATGAGTCAGAACTAAACACCTCGACTCCTTTTTAGGGAAGTTTTTTATGTCTTTAGGTTGAGCTTCTGCCAGGAGGCGTCCGGCCGTCCAGAGTGAAAATGAAATGCATGTATTCATAAAGTTGTGTTTTTTTTGGCTGCAGTTACCGGTGGGGAAATCCCAGAATGCATCACTTTTACCTAAATAACTAAATCTCTCAAATGTGATTCGACTCCACCACAATCATGTTGGAGGAAGAGAGAAAGAAGGAGGATGAGGAGGAGAAAAATACAAACTATTCAACAAAGCCCTGAAAAAAGAAAAGCAAAGAAAAGAAAAAAGTCCCAGCATCTGCTGGAGGAGCAGGAGCTGGAGCTGGTTTCCCAACATCACCACCACCGCTGTGTTTATCTGGAGCCGCAGAGAGAGAGAGAGAAAGAGTGAAAGAGAGAGAGAGGCGACGTGGCACTGAGTTTATTTATAGGCTCCCAGAGATAGATGTGATCTCCTCCCTCTCCGTGGGGCTTTGGAGCAGGTATTGTCACGGCTGTCAGCGCCGTGGGAATCCAGTCTCTGGACTCCACCTGTGTGAGGTGTTTCTGAGAAGAAGAGGAGGAGGAGGAGGAGGAGGAGGAGGTGGAAGGTGGTGTTGTTGCTGGGTGGTGAAATGTGAGGGAGCAGCAGCAGATCTGACAAAGTTGAGTCTAAAATGTCACGTTAAATGTTGGATGTGGAGGCGACGCAGCCGAGTGGAGCTGGTTGATGTTAATGTTGATGTTGATGTTAACGGTCGCCTCGGGCTGTGTGGCGTTCACAGCCGGCTCGGCTCGTACAACTGGCCCCTGAGTGCCGGGGAGAAAGAAAAGACATGAGGAGGAGAAGAAGATAACATAAGATAAAGAATAACTTTAGTAATCCTCATCCGTCTGGCAGCTCATCCACCATTTGCAGAAGAATTTAAAAAAGGATTTCCAACATCTCTCCGTCCACCACCGCCATATTTATTTTTATTTTTTTCGTGGTCCATCAAGCTGTTATGAAGTAGAGGATCTCTTCATCACATCCGTCAGTGAAACATGACTGAATTCTACTTTAAAAAGTCGCCTAATTAGTTCTAGTTACTCAAAGAGTAGGTAACTGAGTTACAACATTATAAAAGTAACTTCTCCTCCCCCTCCTCATGTTTGGAGTTTATAAATGGCTTTTATTTTTGCACATGCTCCACGTCTTCTCTGTTTTTTAAGCGCCATATACAGACCTGTTGTTTTAAAAGTCGCTGACGTTTCTTGCATCTACACTGTGTTCACATAAAAACTTCTATAGATGGAAAAAGATCATGAGGCAGAAGTTTGTTGGTGCAGGTGAATGTGAATCCTTTTTGAAAGCTAAGATAAGAAATATTTCCTCTCCATAACCTCTGGATAAATGTAGGAGCTGGTCCTTGGTCTCCCTGACACACACACACACACACACACACCTACACACACCTGTGACCCGTCCTTGAGTTTCTGACGACCTGTCGCTCTTATCGTTCTTGTACAGTTGAACACACAACACTGAGATAAACACCCCCCCCCCCCCCCCCCCCCCCCCCCCCTCTCCCCACACACACACACCTTCCTACCTGTCCACTCAGGTTGTTCTCACACTTTGAGCGACAACGTCTGAAACTGGAGCGGGTTTGGCTCCAGTTTTGAGCAAATAAAAGCAGAGTCTCAATTAGAAGCCGGGTCTGTTACTATTTTCTGCGCAGGTTCTTGTGAATGAACAGAACCTCCATCGGTGCCGATTAAACTTCTTAATGTCGCACATCCGGCTCCTTCCTTCTGCACTTCCTCTTTTAATCAGTAAGAACAGAACGATTTGACAGTTTTATTTGATAAGATTCGTTTAAAATGAATTTGTGAATTAAAAGCCTGTCTCGAATATTTGCTTCTGCAGTTGAAGCAAATAGAAAAAACAAACCCTGCAGCGCCTACTGGAGAATGTACAGCATAAATACATTTAAATGGACCGAAGCTGCTGCAGCTCCGTCTTTTTCCTAGAAAACTCAACAACACGTGAGTGATGACGACAACGCGGTCGTTTCACTGAACCGCGTCGACTGAGAACTTCATCACAATGGTGTTCATCTTACATCCAGAGTTTAAGGTGTAAATCATTAGATAAATGGCCTGAAGCAGAAATTATTTTTTATTCATTAATCAATAAAAAAAAGCCTTATTAGTTCAATTATCTTAGTACTTCAGCTTTTGATCACACCTCCTCGGGGACAAACTATCATCTGACATCATGTGACATCATGGTGAATGGCGATCAGCAACAGTTTTAGAAAACACACACACACATATCTGTTTGACTACTGGATTGTGGGAAAGTGAAGTTTCCTTCATGCACAACAACAACAAAACATCCTGAAAATAAAAGAAAAGCAAGCAAGAAGAAGAAGAAACAGATCTGGTTCCTTCGTTACTGAAACACAAACGTCTGTGCAGAGTAGAGAATTTAAAAAAAAACAACCTTTTATATAATTTCCTGCCGGCATTTTTACTCCTGAGGCCGTGAAAAAGTCTCATTTCATGATGACGAAGCTGAAACACTTCCATAAATCCTGACCAAGTGTTTCATCACTCGTCCCACTTCCTGTGATTAGGCATTCAGAAAAGACTCGCACACAAACGATGACGTCGCAGCATTTCAACACAGCAGCAGCAGCAGCAAAGACCTGGTGGTGGTCGCTCTGCAGAGAAACCTTCCAGGCCACCGTTGTTTCACACTTTTAAGCCGATCAGACGGGATCAACACGACAGGAATTCATGTTGATTCTTTGACTTAATTTAGCTCCAAGTTGCAGCCAAAGTTTCTACGTCACAAAAGGAGATCAGGAGTTGTTTTTTTTTCCTTTCTCCTTGTTGAATGAAACGTGTGTTTTGCGCCGTGTCCTGGTTCAGAGGTTCATAAAGACTCGTGAAACTGCTGAGTGTTTCTGATCATCTGGGGCAATGAGCTCAGGTTTTGACCTGTTAGGAAACATGACGGAGGAATATTTACAACATGGATGTGGTGTCACGGCTGAAAGTGAAGCTGGTTCAGGTGATAATTATCTGTCACATTATGTTTTATTATTGGACAGATTCTCCTGTTCTTGTGCTAGTGATGTAATCTCTACAAATTTGGCACAAAAATTTAATTTTCGATTTTCGATTTTTGCCGTTAGAGGTGAAATTATGACACAGATATGATTAGAGGTCAAATCCATTGTGACATCGTAACGTTCGGCAGAAACACGCCGGCCTGTTTGTGGAGACATGAAACTGTGATGCAGGAATTCCAGCTTTTTATGAAACATTTATTAATTAGTCACTTTTATAAATAAAAGTGGACAATGGAGAAAAGTTGATGATAGATACAATAGGCTCAGATCTGTGCAAATTTACTGAACACAAATGAAAATACTGTATTGAACCAGATGTGCAGAATGGTTAAAGGCAAATGAAAAACTTCCATTATTGTGTCTAAAGTGGTCAAAATGAAAGTCAACCTTGCCACAGTCTGATCTCTGAGTTCAGTTAAAACTAAATTTAAAAAAGGAAACTTGAATCTGAAACTCTACAAATAACTCGTTAATGAGTTGCTATCTTTGACTAAAAGGTTGTCACACGCTGTAAAGAAAACTTCCCAGAAAC
Organism: Trachurus trachurus; assembly: GCF_905171665.1. Classification (NCBI taxonomy): domain Eukaryota; kingdom Metazoa; phylum Chordata; class Actinopteri; order Carangiformes; family Carangidae; genus Trachurus; species Trachurus trachurus. Next base: position 9,766,213 of record NC_139903.1, on the reverse strand, counting down.
CAGGTTTTCAGGGAAAGAAAAAAGGTTTCTGCAGAAAAATTTAAAAAACCCTGCAGACACATGACTGTGACGGTTCAGGGAATAAAATGAATGAAAGATTTTTAAAGTTGAAGCGACAGGAGGTTTGAGTTTAGTGTCATTTTTTCTTTGAAGTCTGAAGTTCAGCGGTACCTGCACCGAGGAGGTTTTGGGGTAAATTAATTGCCCAGTTGTGTCTCCATGAGTTTTATTGGATCGTTTGCATCCAGTGTCTGCAGACATGACGCCTGTTTATTCACAGTTTGAACAGGAGGATGGGGTTTATTGGTTGTATTTAGGACGATGGACTGTAGATGTTTCTGTGTCGGGTCCATGAGCTGGAGAAGAAAATGTCCGATTCCTCTAGATAAAGTTTATAATTCACAACTTTGGTATTTTTCACTTGACAGTTTGTGTTTTGTTGTAACTTTAATGTGACGCTGGGCTTCAGTTTGTCTTCAGACTGTCCTCAGTAGAAACGCTCAGATCTGTGTCAGAGGTGGTTTTCTGTCTGAACTTTTGTTGTTATTTCTGTGTCTGGTCTCGGGAATGTGAAGAACTGATGGAGAAACTTTGATTTCTTTGTTTACACAAGTGTCTAAATGGAGAAAGATGATTTTAACACAGATATTTCACCTCTTGAACAGACGTTTGCTTGCAATATCTTTTTTTTTATTATAATCAAAACATAAAATTGGATGGAATGGGGTGGTTTTTTGTTTTTTTCCCTAAATCTTTCATTTTTTAATTGTTATCATGGAAACGACTTGTTTCCTGATGTTTCGTGTTGCTGGAAAGTTCATGAACGTAGCGTCTGATAAATGACAGATAAAACCTGGAACTTGAATCGTTATCAAAGTTGTTGCAGGTTGTTAATAGTTCAATTCAATTCAAAAACACTTTATTTAATAAAGAAAGATCATTTGTTGTTGTTTTTTTATTCGTATATGAGCTTGGTAAATGGTTAATTCTTAGTTCTTCGTGAAGTTTTGACAACAGTTAGTGGTTTTGTGTGTGTATATGGAAAATAAAGATATGGGTAGATGCCATGGTGAATTTGTTAGAGATTCATAGTTTAATAAATGATAAATAAATAACGTTTTCAGTCCTTGATATTCCTGGTTTTAGCTGCTACTGCTCTTCTTGTTGTCAGAGGGTTTTACTCTTCTCTCTCTGGTCTCTTCTGTCTCTGGCGTCTTCTGTCCCTCGGCGTGATCGTCCTTAAGGAGCTTACTCAGATTTACTCTTTGGTGTAAACGGCTCGACAAAGTCCCAGTGAGCTGCTTTCACTCCTTCATATCACTGTCTGTGTGTGTGTGTGTCTGTGTGTGTCTGTATGTGTGTGCGACAGAAAACAAGATCTGTGACTTACGGACAGGAGCCAGCCGAGCTGCTCTGGTGGTTTGTTGTTGATGAATATTCACGAGGAGGTCGTGGTGTCGGGGATCGTTTCCAGGAACCAAAGACTTATAAATTATATGTATTTCTCAATAAGTCACTCCGATCTTTGTATTGACTTCCTGACAAAGAGCCATCGTTATTTTATCACTTCCTCTCACTGACAGCCAGTTGTTTTGTGTGTGATTCTGGACATTTTTCATCTTTTTTCTTCTTTGTTGTGTAATTTGTCTCATCGCTCCTTAACTCTCCACTAGTGATGTCATGATTATAGATTTCCCTGGTACAATTATTGTCAAAGGAAAAATCGCGGTATAACAATTATCACGATTATTATGCATTGATTAGTTTCACAACACTATGAATATATATATATATATATATATATATATATATATATATAATATTACATTACTAATTATATACACCGTTTTAAACATTGAAGTGTTTTCCTGCTTTTCTCCTCCACATAAGTTTTTTTTCTTTTTTTTTTAGATGATCTCTGTTTATATATAAATATACATGTGGAGCCACTTGTAACGTCGTCTGTCTTCATGTGTTTCCACAGAGTCGACCGGTCCTGCCAAGGTGGTGCGAGCCGGGAACCCCCCTAAAGCCAGACGTGGAGGAAAGGTAATGATCGATCTCTATAATCTTTAATCATTAATCATTAACGCTCCATTCGTAAGATCAAAGGGAACCAGCATGGCTTCATACGGTCGTTTCAGCCGTAATAGGTCGGTTTTAATGAATAAGAGAAAGAAATATAATCATTTAAAATTTAAAATGTCCATAGTCTCATCTCTCAAACTCGTTAATCTTTGGATCTTTAAAACAATCATTGGGACACACAGGGACAGAAAGTATTTTGGATAATCAGTTACTAAATTAAAAAACACAGCTGCTTCTTTTTGCTTTTCACTTTTTGTGTGGCACAAATAAATAAAGAATAATGTGTTGGACAGTAAAGAGAAGGACGGCCGACTCCTCCCTGTTTCCTCTGAATCATGCTCATCTAAAAGTTTTCAGGCTGCAGCTTTTCACCTTCTGAGTGGTTTAAAGTCAACTGTAAATGAAAATATCCCAAGTTGATAAAATAACATTTTTTACCTAATGAAATGATCTTAAACATAAAGTGAATGCTTCGACAGCTCAGTGCAGGTTTTATCTGCTGAGCCTCGAGCTGTGTGTCGTACCGTCTCCTCCTCTTTCACACTTTGAGGAATGCAAATGTGAGTGAGCCGCTGCCGGTGAAGCCAATGGGCCGGTAGATAAAAAAAGACAAACACGCTCACTCACTCTCCTCCTCCTCCTCCTCCTCGTCAAAGCATTTCATTCACAACCTCGTACCTTTGAAGGCCGGCTCTGCGGCTGCTGTGGTGCTGCAGGAGGTGTTAACCACACCTGAACCACAATGACAACGCTGACAAAACAGAGACGATCAGGAAGTAAAACGGATAATATTTCTGTGCAGGATTTTACAGTTTTTACATCACAATGTTACTAAGATATTTCAAATTTAGGTAACATTTTAATTTACTGGTTGTTAATTACGTGATAATGTGAAGAAATAACAAATAATTGCATAATGTCTAGAATTAGCCTAAAAATAATGGTCAAGATCATGGAGGTGGAAAACAGCGACATTTTAGGATACAACACGTCCGTTCTTCTTTTTATGTTGAATGTTTTTTTTTAGTTTCTCCTGCACATTTGTGACATGTTGTATCTATCCTATACCGTAAAACTTCAAATAATGGCCGACTCCCAATTTACCGCCGGTCCCAATTATCCGCCGGGTGTAGCAAAATAAGTTTTGTATTAAACGTCGGATCAAACATTGTTTTTCTGGTAGCCAGAAAATATTCTACGCAACTATAGCCTAACTAAACACAAACGAATAACCTTAAACAAATTGAAAAGGGTGTCTCGAGACATTAAAGACGGCCAAGGACCGAGGAGACGCCTCTCGGCTGGTTGCTCCTGCCCGGTCTGTTCACTCCTCTCATCCACATTGGTGTTTTACGGTATATTGTATGCTTGTCTGACAGTTCTGCTCATTTTGTTGTGTGTGTGTGTATTTTTTTTTGTTTTTGTAAACTCAGGTTGGAGACTTCGGCGACGCGAACAGCTGGCCGACTCCAGGGGAGATCGCAACTAAAGACATGCAGGTAGGTGGTGGTTGTTGTTGTTGTTGTTGTTGACGACTGACTGAGAGCTGTTGATCTGCAGGTTGGCAAAAGCTGCAGGTGGTGTGTGTGAGTGTGTTTTTGTTTGTTTGTTTGCAGCTGTTTTTATTGCACAGACAGAAAGAAAGAAAGAAAAGTAGTTTTACTGTAGTAAAGGTGGACGAGGTTAATGACCTTTTACCTACTGAGGCTAAAAATGGCCATTTGGACATATTTTTGTTATTATGGCTATAAAACGGCCCAGTGTCTGTATGTGTGCTTTGTGCTTTGGGCCCTTTTCCCCAGAAGTTACTTAAAACTTGAGTTTGCAACATCTGGTAAATGGTTATTGCACATGGTATATGGAAGTATTAGCAGTTTGATAAACTAGATGAAGTAAAACAGAAAAATGAAACTGGTAACTGATCCTTTTTAGGGGTTTAGTGAAGAAAAAATGGTGTTACTGCACATAAAGTTTTGATTTGACATTTGAAATGGGAACCCTGTACATGTTAAGAATCAGTCTCAGTCAGTTTTTGAGTCTATGGCTCTGGGTTTACCAAGCAACAAAACAATAAAACAAAACAGTGAAACAAAGAAGTACAAAACCAAATAGGTGAAAAGACACTCACACACTATTCTTCTCAAGAAACACCACGGGATCGATCTATATCTTTCACTTCTTCACTCTATCTCTGTCCGTTTCTGTTCCTTTCAAAATGAAATAGCAGGCATTACAGTGTGTATACATATTATGTACACTATATAATAAATGTATAATATAGACAGAAAGCACAACTTCTCATCGCTCCGTCTGAGTTGGAATCGTTTTTGATTGGACAAACGGTGACAGAGTTACGGTGACAATACTCTGCACATAGCAAACATATCGCTGCCGCTAAAGGGTTAATGACTGAGATTATAAATCAAGACCTTGTGACTGAAAATCGGTCTGTGTTTGTGTGTGTGTGTGTGTGTTTGTGGGCGAGGGATTTGAATTTGTTTGGACGCAGCTCGGCGAGTAGACGGCCACTTATCTCCATCTACACCTCCAGCCATGACGTTAAATCAGGAAGAGAAGAAGAAGAAGTGAAGAAGTTTAAATCCACCCAGCTCATTTTCCCACAGAACCTGTTGCTAAAATAATTGATTAATGGATTAGAACAGGAAAACGATCAATAATCAGATGATGATGATCAAATTCAAGCATTTTGCTTTAAGAAGAGAGTTGAGAGCAGTTTAATAAAGTTGGGTGCAGCTGATCGCCAATAATTAATCACCAACATTTTGATCAGATTAATGATGTCATCGCCCCAGGACGGAGATGACTCATCAATAATATTCAAACGCTGGAGGGAAGGGAGCGATTTTTAATATTGACACACTTTTTTTTTCTTTTTCTCCTCCCCACCCATGAGAAAACAGGAGTTGGTGTCACTCAGCCGTGTGTTTGTGTGTGTGTGTGTGTATGTGTGTAGCTCTGTACAATAGGTATTTACTGGTTTTAAGTGGCTGTAATTACGCAGCAGCCAAACAGCGCGTCCAGACGGAGCCCGACTCCATGTTTCTGTTTTTAAAGAAGCTCTGGTTCGTTCAGCCGCCAAAACGCCAGAAAGACAAAACAAAGATGGCCGACCTCCAAGCTTCACTTCTGTTTTTAGTAGCTACGGAGATAGTCATCAATAATCTGGTGAAAGAAATCCCCATTTAGACCCACAGAAGTAAATTCAGTTCAATGGATGTTGGAAATTACTTTTTTTTTAGTTTTTGTTATTAAGCTTTTTATTTGAAGGAAAAAATAAGTTCTACATGTTGCTCTTAATTTTTATCAAACCAGATAATGAGAGAAAAATAGATGAATAATAGGTGAAGAAAGGAAAGTTCACATTGTTACAAAAGCACCTACACTCATCTCCTTTGATCTGAACTGGTAGGAAATGTCAGGAATTCGAAAAATGAGAAATAATAATGAAAACTTTATTTTCTAATGAGACTCAAACAGCTCATGATTGATGAAGTTTAGAGCCACTCAATGGCTCAGCTGCTCAATTTACCACAGAAACTGTTGCACACATAATTGATTCATGGATTAGAACAGAAAAACCATCAATAAGTATATCAATAATCTAATAATAATAATCATCATCATCACCAAATTTGAGCTTTTTGCTTTTTAAACTAAATATATCACAAAAAAACCCATCAACACTTTATAGCTTGTTGTTTCGAGCAATGTATGGAATTATAATTAATTATGCATATTCTCCAAAAATAACGAAATTGTCCTTTTTTTTCTTTCTTTTTAACCCTTTAACACCTACTGTTCTGATTATTGATTATCGGTTAACAGCAGAAAAAAAGACAATAATGAGACTCAAACGCCTCCTCCTCACACAGTTGTTGCTCCGACTGCGGATGCATCTAATTTGTTTCCTCTTACAGTAACAGCAGGAGCCAGTTGCCCCCCCCTTTCTATTTCTGATCTCTGGGTGTCACCAGGAGAGCGACCCTGGTAACCTGCCCTATTTTAGGTAGCCAGGTCTGGAGAACATGAGGGAGGGGGGAGGGGACGGGCATGGGTGGGGGGATGGGGGGGGGGTCCAGAGCAGGAAAATGTAGGTTGCATCATCCGGGGGCCAGGAATAACCCGGCAGGTTATTCAAGGGGTGGGGAGTGGAGTTAGGAGAAGGTGGTAAAGCCCTGGGAATGGACGTCCTTTTAGGGGACGTCCATCTCCCCCCCCCACCCCACCCCACCTCAACCCCCTCCCCCCACAGTAGAGCACCTCTGGATCTGTGCCGCTGCTATTCTTAGGAGGCCGGAGTTCACGTAACATCACGTAACACTTTTTTAAAAAGCTGTAAATCACAGAGAGACTGAAATGTCATGAAGGTTATAGAGCTGTGATCGCAGGTTTGATCCCACAGAGAAACTGAACTGAACTCAGATCATAGTCCATGAAATAACTATTTGTCCTTTAATTAATTCCTACATTTATCATATTCTTGGCTTTTTCTACAGATTGATAGAAAAAAAGTTGATAATTTATTTTAATGAAGCTGAATTTCCAACTTTCTCAAATGTTTCAGTTTATTCTGTTTTTATTTTTTTGAAAACAATTAGAGCATTGACAGTAAACTAAATAGTAAGTATGTTGATGATTTATTGAGCAATACAACTACAATTTGTATTCTTTATTAATTATTGGTTATCTGATTATTGTCTTGATTATTTGATCCGTAAAACATCAGAAAACTGAAAAACGTCTGTCTTATGAAAACACCAATGATTAATTGCCAATCAGAATAGTTTAATTTTTTCTTTCCAATTGATCATATAATTATTGCATCTCTGAAGTACCAGTAAGACGTCTAATAGAGACCTGGGAACCTGTGATGTGGTGTTTTTTTATATTTTCTGTTTCTAACATGAATAAGTTCAACTTTAACTTTAATATAATATAAAAACAAACTCTCAGATGTTTAATAATAAGATGAAGTTCCAGTTTTACCAGTGAAGGGAAAAACCCACAGTAATAATACACTGTAGTTTGTAGTTTTATCAATCAAACAGGTAAAATCCAGTCTTTTTTCAAAATAAAAGTCCCTCCAGCTGCAGCGTCACATTAGTTTCTGCTTCTTCTTCTTCTTCTTCTGCTACTTCTTCTTCTGTGCTGGAGGACGAATGAATCAGCATCACTGTGCACATTTCCACAGCCGTTACACCACCACGTCTTTATTGATCGATTCAGAAAACACACACATCTGAGCTCTGAACGTCACACTCCTCTTGTCCTTGCCTTCAATTTCCATCTGTGCAGAATCCAAAGCCATAAACAACACCAACAACAAGACACAAACAGAATGAGTGTGACCCTGCCCTGATGCAATGATGCAGCATTTTAGCCATTTAGCTGCCGAGATGATGTTGGAGGCACTTTATCAAACCCAGAGGGAGCCGAGCTGCAGCAGATGCTTCTTATTACCCACAGCAGCATCATTGTGTTTGATAATGATGATGATGGTGACAGGATGAAGCATAATGATGTCATGATGTTGGAGCAGAGCAACACAACACAATGAGCGTTTTTAAAGAAGAATGATGCAAGATTTTCACCTCAACTCTGCTCCATTTGTCCCTTAACTCACAGCTTTAGAGTCGTAGTGCTGGTTAAATAAAAGACTTTGGTTTATTTGTTTCTAGATGTCTTCAAAAAACAAAGTGGAAATGGTTCACTACTTGATAAACGCTGCTGCAGAAGTGATGAGCTCCTCATGTCTCTTCTCTGACTAAACAACAATGGAGAGAAGTTTCACAACTCTGATCTCAGCATTGAAACAAACAAAACAAACAATACTCATTCATGATTTTGTGCTTTGCTTCCAGATATTAGATCTTAAAAAGGAACTCTGCTCCGTTTGTACCTTTTTAATTAAACGGCTTCAAACGTGCCCCGTAACCCGTAATCTCTTGTTTATCACAGATAAGACACAAATATACACATGGTAACATGGTAGATGATAAATAACGTTATCCACCACTCCATGGATTGATTTCTCACCGGCTTCGTTGTTGAAAACAGATGCACATGGAAGAGAGGAGGGTTACATCATAATGAGCCTGTCGTCCAACCAAAACCCTGAGTTTTCTAATTGCTTTTACCTCCGTCTATAAAAACCGAATCTTCACGAGCGTCATCATCGACCATCGTTCCATCACCTTCCCTCCAGCAGTTTGTTTAGATTTCTGTTTCTGTTTAGGAGAGAAAAAGTAAATCCAGTTGTTCCAGCAGAAACCATCCACATGTTATTTCCATCTTTATTTCCCATCATCCTTGTTTCTCACAGTCTGGAGTTTATTCAGTGACGTGATGCCAGAGTTTATGTCCTGAGCTTAAAAGCATCAATCAATATAGATATTAATAATAATAAATTAACAACCAGTGGCTCTTTAAGCTTTTTCACAAAAAACAAAACCAAAGCTCTAAACATCTGTAAAAAAAAAAAAAAAAAAAAATCCATCCCATCCATCTGACATCTGATCAAAACTGTTAAGTTTCCATTTTTAATGTTCCAGTTCATGGTCATTTTCTGTTTAGCTGTGTTGTTTTTATGTTTTTTCTGAATAGTTAACATGTGTGTTTGTTTGTTTGCTCATCATCATCTTCATCATCCACCTCATTGTCTTCTCTAAACTGCTCTTCCCTCCCTCTTGTTCAGATCGAGGCAGTGACACGGACCGTGTCCTGCCCGCCGACTGTCAGGCAGGTCAAAGACTCATGGAGATCCACTGTAAGTTTTCAACCTGCAGCTCATTAAAAAAAACAACCAAAAAACACTGAATATTTACTACACTTCACAGAGATGCAAAACAAAAGCATCATGAATCTAAACAGGAAGCTGCACAAGACAAGACACTGAATTGACTGAAAACATCGGTGTGTGAGATGCTGATGGTCATAGATCAATAGATCAATAGATCAATAGATCAATAGATCCACTCTGCTCTCAGTTATTTAGATAATGAATGTAAACAGATTTAATAACAGTTGTAATGGGAGCTGATCAGCTGTGACTCTCTGATGTTGCCTGAGCTCAGACGGCGACTCGACAGTCGGTTTGTTTGTTGTTAAATATACACAGAGAAGTACTGTCCCTTCACAATAAAAGCCAGGATTACAGCTTGGCCTTCAAAGTAAAAGCAACACCACTTTTAATTGATTTAAGCTTGATTATTATTAAAGTTATGGGATATTTCTTATTATTATTATTAATATTAGTAACGGTGACACAACAGACATACTACACACTGCTGATACATATTCAGTTGTGCATCTGATACAGTGACTTTCCTTTAATAATAATAACAATAAAGTCCCATATATAATGTATTCTATCAGTTATCAGTGATCTCACCTGTCTGTCTGTTTATTTACATCAGTCACAACATCTTTTGAAGAAATCAAAGACTCATTTTTCATCTGGTTCTTGATGTGAAGACGGTTAAATGATGTGTCAAGGACACATCACAACGCTTCCATATAATCTCATAAAATAAACACACACAATAAAAACATACAATAAAATCAGAGAAATAACCACAAAAACCTTGTGATTGGTGCTGACCCTCAGCAAAAACAAGTGAAAGTAAAAAGTTTGTTTTAGTTTCAGTTTGACTCAAAGTTGCTGGGCAGGTTTTATGTTGTTGGTCAATTAAAGAGTCAGGTTCTTTAAAAGTGAAATTATAGCAGTTTAACTCAACTTTTCTGATCAGATACTCTAGTATTATTGTTATTAAAAGTCAAACCCTGCTCCTTCACCTCCTTCTGAAACATCAAAACAAGATTTGAAAAAAAAAATTCAAAGTGAAATCAGAAATTCAGTCTTTTGCAGAAAGATTAAAGCAAAAAATCACAGAAAAGTTTTCTTTGATAAACTGCAGAACATTTTCCAGCTGCATACAGATGTAAATATCAGTGATTTCTTTATTTTTAAGATTAAAGCTGTTGATCATCACTGACATTCACTTTTTGTGTTATTTGAACTTTTACATGTAGAATATATTCAAGGGCTGCAGCATCAAGTCCACGTCGAACTAACTAGAGCTTTTAATGTCTGATTTTTATTATTGTAGGCTTTGCACAGTGTAAAGAAGAACAGTAAAAAAACATTCAGACTCTTCCTGAATGAAGCCATGACGAATAATTTCCATAACTGACACTTGTAGTTGGCAAAAAGCCATTTTCTGCACCAGATAAATGAAGCAGCAGTAATAAAATAATAAAAGGCTTTTCAGCGCAGCAGCTTCACGTCTGGTGTAAACAGTTTTGTGGAACAATAGAAATAAAGCGTACAGATTAAATCTAATAAAATAAAACGTTGGTTGTAAATTATAGGCTGCACTTGTGTCAACTATTAAAATCCCAAAACATGTCATTATACTCTGATTCATCCTCAACCTGCAGGCAACTGAATGCACTCTGCAGCCTGTAGCCCATGTTAGATGTTAAATGTAGTTTTCTGAAATAAACTCTAATCAGTCGTTTTCATATTGAGCGTATTTTATAAAAGTTGCAGCGTTGTTCGCGCCTCCTTTGTTTGTTTGAGACTCACAGGGAACAGAGTTGTTGAGAACTACAGTGCATGTTTGAAGTGTGAGTGTAGTGTGAGCATGTCCAGGTGTGTGTGTGTGCGTGTGCAGAGTGGTGTGCCCTGTGAAACGTGTCGTACCTCCAGTTACTCACTCGACTTTTGCATGACTTGTATGCAAAAGCCCAAACCCCCGTCAGGAGTGTCAGCCTCAGTCAGACGTGTGTGCGGCTGATAGCCGAGCAGCTGAGCTCTGGTGGATTTGAATAAACTCAGATATCGGTTCTGTGCTACGGAGATAAACCACCAGAGGCCGTTCATGTTCCCTGAACTGCCCCCACACCCCACCGTTGTCCGTTACTGCCCCGACTCTGCAGGACAGTGGAAGAAGTCGATAATTATAATGAGAAGAGAGGATAGTGACTTACTGTATGTAAACCACACAATGAGGTGATAAAATACCTAAAACCTCAGATACTGACGGCAGAAACTATTATTCACTTGATTTTAATACATAGTGTGTTGGGCACTGTCACTATGAAACCTTATTTTATTCGTAATTATCTGTTCTTTTTTTCTACAGTTATGTGTTTATACTTTAATGCATGATATATGCATTTAACAATAATAATATCGACTCACTATTTACAACTCAAATTATATTTCACAAAGGTAAACTGCTAAATACTTGTGTTCAGCCACTGAGCTGAAGGGACCCTGAAGCACCGCATTATGTAATAATGTAATAAATTTTCACCTCATGATGTAATCATGCCACATTTTGCAACAATCTGCCACATTTCGTAATAAAATTATTGAATGCAATAGGTACTAAACTTTGCCACATTTTGTAATAAGTTGTTACATAATGCACCAAATTATTACAAAAGGCGGGTGTTGCACTATTTTTATGAAAAAAAAATGTGATAACACACAAAATGCTGTGTTATTATATCATGAGGTGAAAATATGTTCAATAAATTCATAATGCCGGGTTATTACATAATGTGGCACAGAAAATGTCTGTCGCTCGTTCACTAAACTGACATTGGCTGAAAATGTCGCCTCCAGCCAATGAGCTTTAAAACAAAAAAATTAAAAAAGCAGATTAATTACAGCTGCAAAAACACAATATTGTGATTAAATGGGGCAGATATTGTGATTACGATTTCATTTTCACTTATGAAAATAAATAAAATTGACGACATGATTTGTCCTTTTGCATCTTGAGAAGATGATTGGTCGTCCACATCTTGCACAACATTTTACCTTCATCAGAAAAAAAAAAACAGACAAAGTGCAGCTCCTGCAGTTTGGATGTTGCACTTTTCTGCACTGTTGCGTACTAGCGCAGCCTCGGTCTCACCCGTGTGTCTGCCGGCTACGTGCATGATGTGATGTCACAGCGAGTGAACCGACTGAGGCTGAAGAAGCGACATGTCACATGTGAAAGGTCAGCGCAGTGTCAGGTTTTTGTAAAGACTAAAAGTAAAGAGCAGCTGTCCGTCGTGGAGCGGCTCTCATCAGGAATCCACAGCTCCACATTGTTCACATAGCACACGCGCCTCTTAGTTACAGTGGAGCGTCACTGTTGAGGGTTAGATCAGTCAGTGGCCTCCCTGTAACCAAAAATAAAAAATATATATATACATGTATTAACCAAAAATAAGATGTATACAGAGCACGGTTTGAACTAATCATGCATTGATTAATTAGTGAATGTGTATTTGTGCATCTTATTCAGCACTTTTATCTGCAGCTTGTCATTTATTACTGCTCTTCTTCTTGTACATTTTGATTCTATTTTTATACAGTTATTTATTATATTTTATCTCTAGATACTAGCTGCTGCTATGAGAGATGCTGCTAAACAAAAATGTGTTGCATCTCCTTGTGCAATGACACTAAAGTTTCTTAAATCTTATTCAGATGTTTCTACCTCCTGTTTCTCTGTTTCTATATACTGTATTTTTTCTTAATGGTGCATCTATGTGTGAATCTTGTTTTTCCTCTCCAGGCTCCAAAGAGGACGACGGCCAAGAAGGACTTGAAGGAGAAGAGGGAGAGCAACGAGGAGAGCAAGGAGAACCTGAAGGCCAAGTCAGACGACTCCGGAGAGGAGAAGAACGGAGACGACGACTCCCAGAAGAACGGACCCAAGAAGAAAGGTGAACGAGAAAATACCCCCCCAAAAAAAGATGTTAAACCTGAGAGCTGCACCGGCCTCGGTTGATGATGATGATGATGATGTAAAGGATTTTTTAGACTGAGGTATCAAACGTGGACTCTCCTGCAGCGTTGGATCTGACTAAACCAGGCTCTTGAACATTTCATGAATGAGTTTGTGGTTCAGGTTTTTCTTCGCTGGGAAACACCAGAGTGTAAACTCAGTCTGCAGCGTTTCTGAACCACGTTGCATAAGAAGCTTTTAGACTCAACAACTTCACCAGCTCCTTAAAACTTTCACTTTCTACTTCAGACTCTGGGGTTTTTTGCCCTTGTTTCCCTGTGAGTTTTCTCTTTGGGGTTTTTTTTTTCATAATGAGTTTTTTGTTAGTCATGAAAAAGTACAAGCTTGTGGTTTCTAGTCGAATAACTTTAACCTCTAAAGATGAGAGTTTTTGGTTGGTCATGAAAAATGTAAATTGTTGTCAAGGTGTCAGCGAAACTAAACTTAATGTGAAATAAGGAAATGTTCAGCAGCACCAATATAACATCAACTATAACATTAATAATTGAAGTTATAGTAAGTTATCTCTGCCCTTTTAAACAGAGCTTTGTTGGATGTTTTTTTATTTTTAAATCAGAGCCCACATCAGGCGACTAAGTGCAGGTTTGTCTCGTCTGGTCACAGCTTTGCCAGCGATGAAAGAAAAGTTGTTATGTGACTTTCCTTGTGGTGTCAAAAAGTCACGACTATGCTGCAGGAATGATGAGTGTTATACACAAATTATTAAACAAGGCGATGTAGATCATTTCATTTTTACAAAAAGTTTACTTAAAGAAAATAAGAAAATAATATACAACCTTTATCATGTGGTAGAAAAACGTTCCTGACACAGCTCTGTCCACAAACTACCTGAGCTGCATGTCACGTAATTTAAATACAAACTAAAGCAGCGTATCAAAAAAAAGAAAAGAAAATGGAATCTATGAATTTAGAAACTTAATATTTAAATATATATTTATTAAAAACCAGAAAAAATATTAACTTAAATATCCTGCACATCATGGCTTTATTGGATTGTACAAAAATTAAATAGATATACAAGCAAACAGTTGTGACTATGTCGAGTGCACTACATATCATAACATAGCTATGGTGCACTTGACAGTAAGAGCCTTTAAAACAGAAGACAAGCCGTTGTTTAATGGACTTAAACAGATGAAGGACTAATAAAAATAATATAAAAATAAATTCAAACAACCCAGATAGTTAATCCCATCGATAACGGCTCCAACATTTTAATAATGTAGTGACACATCAATGTCGTTTTCTTAAAACCTTGAACTGACGACTATTGACATACATTTCTTTTAGTATTTAATAAAGGCGACAGTAAAAAACCAAAATGTGGCTGCGTCCTGCAGATGTGCTGTAGAAGTGATGAGCACTTCATGTCTCTTCTCTGACTAAACATCAATGAAGAGAAGTTTTCACAACTCTGATCTCAGCATTGACGCAAAAAAAAGAAAAAAAAAAGAAATCAAACAGCGAAGCCTCGATCAGCGTAATGAGATGTCAGGCTGCTGTGGAAACATGTGCAGGTGTTGAAACCGTTCTGATTCAGTGGATTTATGTTCTTGCAGTGACTAACCTCCAGGTCCACGTGCTGCTGCTTCTTCTTTTCCTTTTTTATTCTCTCTCTCCGCCCTCTTTCTCTGTCTCTCCGTTTCCTCCGACGCAGCGACACGTCACTTTAAAATCTCATGTGTCACTTCCTGTCGCCCCAGTGTGTGTGTTCACTCTGTCACACACTGACCCCGAACATCCACTCACTCATAAACCAGACAAACCCAGGTTCATGTAGACAGCAGGGCACTGACGCCGCCTGGTGGCCGCCAGAGGAACTGCAGCTGAGTCAGTGCTGCTCCTATTAACACAGTCTGTGCATTGTCACGATAAATGAATTAGAAATACATTTACATTTACTTTATTTCATTAAATATTTTAATGCAGTGGGGGTGTTTACAGGTTATTATAAAGCCTGGGAGTGTTTATAATCAAATCTAATTTGAATATAATTCATTATATTTGTAGGTAATTGGTTCGGCTCCTTTTACAAGCTTTTCAATTCTATATTTTACATACATTTATTATATTATAGTATCTTATATTACACTGTATTGTATTACAGTACAATAGCACAATACAGAACAAATGCATTATAATTGAATGGGGTTCTGAGTTAGGATTAAGTTGGTGTAACTGAGTAGAAACACAGATGAAGAGGACAGAGAGTGAAAGGGAAGAATGCTAAAAGTTAAGAATAAAAAGGTTTAATCAGTTTCTGTTCCTTTAGATCAACACTTTGATTTCATTCAGTCTTTCTTTTCTTTCTGTGATCAAAAGATATCAACTTTTATTTTTACTCACTGCAAGATGTGGTAGCTTTTCACAAATGTAACGTATATTTCGCAAAAAAAAAAATTGGGGAAATTAAATGAAGTTTTGTTTCATTTATAAACAGAAAGTTCACGTTTCTTTCTCAGAACATCTCCAGCATAAAACTTCACTTTCTAAGGAAGCAGTTAAAACTTTTTCCTCCGCTCTCTCTGACCGTTTTTTTTTCTTCGTCCCAAACAGGAAACAAGCAGAAGTGGGTTCCCCTGATGATCGAGGTGAAGTCCGAGGGGCCCAGGGAGCGCTCGGCCTCCAGGAACAACAGCAGACAGAACGAAAACCCCCGCCTGCCCCCCAACGCCAGGAACGACCTCAGAGGTGAGAAATCCCACCTGGCTGCTCTAAATGTCCAGAGTTATTATCAAAATTATTATTATTATTATGAGATGGAGCTGGTTTTTATTCTGAACGGCTGTTGGTGCTCATTTGTCTGATGGAGGTGTCGAGTGTGTGTGTGACTCAGCAACAGGAAGTAGAGAGATCAGTGTGTGTGTGTGTGTGTGTGTGTGTGTGTGTGTGTGTGTGTGTGTGTGTGTGTGTGTGTGTGTGTGTGTGTGTGTGTGTGTGTGTGTGTGTGTGTGTGTGTGTGTGTGTGTGTGTGTGTGAACTCTGAATCTGCTGCTTCTGCTTTTGACTATTTAAATTATTTTTTAAAAAGTGTAAATAGCTCCGTGCGACTGCAACAAACCCAGCGTGTTGTCGGCCGACATTTGATCTGTGTAATGTCACAGGTTATAAATAACTCACAGCTTCTGTTTGATGTTGGTGCTTTGTGTGTGTGTGTTTGTTTTTTTTATACGGTGATGTGTTTGTGGACGAGACGTTGTTAAAGCTGCGCTCTGTGTTTTCGCCCTCTACCAGACTGGCACAGTCAGAAGTACGAGCGGGAGTGGCGCGACGACCACGACGAGGTGTCCAGCGTGAAGAGCGAAGGGGCGCCGTTTCGCGGAGGGTTCAGAGGCCGCGGGCGTGGAAGAGGAAGAGGCCGGGGACGAGGAAGAGGTGGCAGAGGTATGATGATGATGATGATGATGATGTTGTTGTTGTTTTAAACTGTAGATGTAAGAGTCTTAAAAATACAGTTTTCTGTCCTCAAAACAAGTTTAAACATCAAGCTTCCTGCTCCAGACTTTATTTCCTGAACCAGTGTCGGCTCAGAGCGACGCTGCTGCTGCTGCTGCTGCTGCTGCTGCTGCTGCTGCTGCTGCTGCTGCTGCTGCTGCTGCTGCTGCTGCTGCTGCTCTGTTAGCAGCAGAACTGTTTCTATTCAGCAGAAGAACAAAAACTAAACTCAGATCTGAGCTGCAGTGGTGGTGCTGAGGACGTGATGAGCTCCTCATGTCTCTTCTCTGACTAAACATCACTGGAGAGAAACTTTCAAACCTCTGATCTCAGCCACGAAGTGCAGAAACAAAACACGGCTAATTCCATTTATTATAATGATGATGACAGAAATATTGTATTTCCTTTAGAAACCAGTGATGGGAATAACGGCTTTAGAAATAAACGATGGTATTAATGGTGCTACTTTTTTCAGTAAAGAGTGATCAAAGAAGTTGACTGTTAATTCCCCCGTTATAACGCTGTTTCCTCAAATCAAAATCAAATCAAAGTTTTTTTTCTATAGCACTTTACAGCATCAAAATGATCTACGTCAGTGTTTTTCAACTTTGGGGCTGGGACCCCACGTGGGGTCAAGAAGTCCCGTCACGTTCCCGTTAAGTGTAGGACGTTATATACACATATTTTTTCGGTCCATCAACTAGTCGGGAAAAAAAGGTGTTTATCTGCAACTAACCACCTCTCTCGGTATTCCTCCACACAGGCTCCGCAATAGTTACTTTTCCTGGTAATTAGTTACTTTTATAATGTACTAACTTTTTGGGGAAAGTAACAAGCAGCACTATAACTAATTACTTTTTAAAAGTAACGTGCTCAACACTTGTCAGTGGACAGTCAGTTGTCACTTTGTAGTTCTACAGGAACAGAAACAGAAATAGACTCGTCGAGGTCGGTTGAGCTGTTAAACACAAAACAAAAAGTCAGTTCACTCACTGAGAAAAAAGAGAAACAAGCGTCTCTCTCTCTTCTCTCTTTCTAAGGAAACTTTACATGTTCTGCACAGATCAAAAACTGCAGCTCAACATCTGTAACATCTGGATGTCAGTAGTACTGCAGCGATAATGGATGAGAGAGAAAGAGAGAAGTGTCGATCTTGAGCTTATTTCCCCAAAAATGATTTGATAAAAGTTGTGTGTAGCTTTGCTGGAGCTGATTCTGCCTTCAGACTCTGTGTGTGAGTGTGTGTGTGTATGAGTGTGTGAGTGTGTGTTGACCCTGATCAGGCCTCACAGCACAAACACACACCAAATGTGCAGTAATAACAAGCAGAGCGTGTTGGAAGCAGCCAGGCCTCGGATCCTGCAGGAGAAGCAGGTTTTTCCCCGAAGTCTTGTTGGTTTTGGCTCGACTCCCCGTCCTCCTCTCGTTCCTGTTGTTGTTCACTCTTTTCATACACATCGTCTCCTCCCCCTCCCCCTCCCCCCCCCCCCCCCCCCCCCCCCCGCGCACTCGTTTTTCACTCACCCTCTCTCCTCCCCCCACACACGCACACATACACACACAGCGAGGTAGAGAAAACACTGATTCCTTTTCAAAAAGTAGAAGCAGCGCGAGAGAAAACAAGATATTTAAACAACACACAGGAGGAGATAAGAGCCGATTGTGTCGAGGAAACGTTGATTTTCAGCAGCATTTTAGGAAACGAGTTGTGTGTATGCTCGTTCGTATGTACTCAACCCACACACACACACACTCGCAAACACACAGTGTGTATTTTTAAGGACGAGTATGTTCATGCTCTAAACTTTTACAACCACATTTTTATGCTTTAATGTCTTCAGTAGCATCTTGGAGCCACAGCCTGCAGACAGGAGACATCTTTAATAACATGTTTATATTCTCACTTTGTGTATATTTTTATTTGACCTTTTTTTTTTAATATATATATATAATATTCCAATTAAATGGCAAACTTAATTTCCTCCTTTGTTCTGTCTCAATCTCATTTCCTTTCATTTTTAGCCTGATATTAATCACCAATTATGCTGATTACTAGAGCCAATTATAATCAGCTTTTATTCTGTTCATTCTGTTGCGCCCGAAGTTGATTCAAAGCAATAACAAATGTTGATTTTTGAAGAGTCACAACTACTGCTGTTGTTTTTTTTCACAACAGTAGTGATGTTGGTTATATTATTTGGTTAAATCAGAGGCAGAGCTGTAACGTTAAATTCATCTTTACTCACGACGTCTTAGCCGTTTCTTAACCTCAGGTGTGAATATAAACAATTAAAAATAAGGAAGATTTTCCATTTAACTATAAGATAAGTTATGTCTTTATTTATCCCACAATGGGGAAATCCCAGTGTTGCCAGCAGCAGTACACACATACACATACAAGGTCAAGGTGTCAGGAGTATAAAGGAGTATATAAATATATAGCATAGGAAAAAAACAGTTGTGATATTTTAAAAGGAACTGCACGTCTGTTGTTTGTTAAACATCTGGTCAGTATAAAATGATCTGAGCTGCATTGAAATAAGATATTGTCACTTGTGAGGTGTCAAAGCGATCTAATCACCTGTCTTTCTGTCCTTCTGTCTGTCCCGTCCAGGCCACTATGACTATCACTACGGCTACAAGTCCTACGACATGAAAGACGGACCGTACAGCCAGAAGTTCGGCAACTCAGTGACCTACTACTACGACAACATGAGCAGCAACGACCTGTACTCTGTGGACCAGGACCTGCTGAAAGACTACATCAAGAGGCAGATGTAAGTGAAGTGAAGCGACGCTGAAGTCCCACTGTTTTTGTTTGTTTGTTCTTTATTTTCACATATAAAAGTAATTAAAAAAAGATAAACAATATATAAGTTACAGGAGAATGTGAAGGAGAGATGCTGAAAAACCAGAGGTGTAATTGTGTAGTGGCTCTCTCTCTCCAGATAACATATTGTAGGGTAAGATTACAGTGTTGTGTATACTATAAAACATGTTTTACACAATAATAAATAAAAACAACCAATAATAATTTGATGTAGCACTAAAACAATGCATTTCAAGAAGCCAATAATTACTCATTGTAAGAATTGTTCGCTCACACGTATTAAAGCACAGACATTAACAGACTAAGAGCAGATACTGGTGTTTAAAATTAAAGTGAGTAAATATAAGATACTTGTATTAATATTGGTATTTGTATGGATATATGATTTTATATAGGTGGTCCATATGGAAAGTGATGGTTGATTAGAAGGGGAGACTGAAGTTCACTCTCAATCTGCCGTGATAGATAACTATAATAAACATGTAAAGGTTCAGTAAAGTTTAGTAAACTGATAGTGAGGAACGGGAACGAGGCAGTCAAAGATCACTAGAGCTAAATGTCGAATAATAAGAAATAAATGAAATTGATAGTTTGGAGAACTATAGACAAATAAACCAAAGTGTAAATGGTTAACTTGATAAACGCTGCTGCAGAAGTGATGAGCTCCTCATGTCTCTTCTCTGACTAAACAGCAATGGAGAGAAGTTTCACAACTCTGATCTCAGCATTGAAACAACAACAACAAACAAAAACAATATTCATTCATCTATGATGTTGTGCTTTGCATCCAGATACAGTAGTAGTAGTACAGTAAACTGTTGTTCGTGGCTGCAGAGGAAGCTGCAGGAACCCTGAAAGATGAAAAAATCAGGAGATGCATTCAAAGACATCAGGTTTAAAACTACCAAGTTGCTTTGTGTCTCATGACTCTTTGTGCATTTTTTTTACTAAATGTACAGTGTCAGTTTGCAAAAGGACAAAATAATATGAGTAATATGAGCAAAATAACCAGTTTCTGGTTGTTATCACGTCCTGGGGTTGATTTCTTTTTTTGTTACAAGAACAGAAACCAGAATGTGATGAGCTCTCTGCTCCAGTAAATATTAAAAAAGCAACGTTCAAATATTCTCCATCTCTACTGCACAGAAGAAAACACACGGTTCACTTCACCTCATAAGTCAAAACATGTCTCACCTCCAAGTCGTCAGTTTTTTACATCATAACTGTCGTTCTGGTTTATTGGGAGGTTTTACAACAAAAATACTGATCTCCACTAAACTAAACTAAAACTAAACTAAACTCTGCCCTTTACCCACCACCACACATTTGTATTCAATTGCTGCCAGATGACAACACTGAGAGTGTAGACTCTGTAGAAGTTTTTTTGGCACCTAACTGAAGGACAGTAACCGTTTCCTCGTGTGCACTCAGTTCACCCTCAGTGTAAATCTGCAGCGAAGGACTCAGACTTTGAAATCCTCTGTTTTTGATAAGTGGTTCCTCCTTGGGCGGGTTTTTGTAGTTACCGTAGTTACACGTGACACCGTTGAAAACTAATCTGAGCTCCCAGTGTTTTTAGAAAAAGTCTCTTTTTTATTCTCAGTATAAAGCAGCAGCCGTGTGTGGACTCTGTCTGTTTTTAATAGAGTTATTAAAAATGGCAGCTCCTCGTCACAGTTGTAACTGTAGCTCCTCCCACAACGCCTCACCTGTCCGTATACACTAACATTAACCGTGTGTGTGTGTGTGTGTGTGTGTGTGTGTGTGTGTGTGTGTAGTGAGTACTACTTCAGCCTTGACAACCTGGAGCGAGACTTCTTCCTGCGGCGGAAGATGGACGACGAGGGTTTCCTGCCCGTCGGACTCATCGCCAGCTTCCACAGGGTTCAGGCTCTGACCACCGACGTCAACATAATCCTGGAGGTGAGGAACGCGTCTATGGGATGCAAATGAAGATGGTTGTCATGGAGATTTCCTCTGTGCATAAATCACAGTGATTGAATCTGTCGCGCCGGGATGAGACGACACAGATTCAGGGCGATTTTCACACAATTTTGTCATTATAGTTTTAATAAGTGAAATAAATGATTAAGCAGTTTTAGTTTAGTTTTTATTTTTGATAGAATGACAGAGGTCCGACGCATTGTTAACACACAGCGAAGGCTCATTCACTAACGGATCTCAGACAGTCAGACTGTCCTCTTCTCCAGACCCAGTAAACGGCTCCGCCAACGTTTTATCTTCCTTTTCTTTTTTGTGTCTGAGCGAAAGACCCTGAGCGTCACACACAGCGCTGTAGTAGCTGTGATTGACAGTTTGTTGTGACACTTCTATGGGCGATGATTGGTCGGGGTCGTATTTGCCAGGCTCCCGACTAAGACACGACAAGAATTTGCACCACTGTGCTAATTTAATCTGACACCAGGCCTCCAGACATGCATTTTTTTTCCAGGAGCACAGTTGCCCCCTAACTTAAAATTGTATGAGTGCAAGCAGAAAATTTAAAGGCGCACGCTGTAAATTGACTTGAAAAGCAAATATTCACATTTCCTTTTCATTAATGATCCTCACATACATTGACCTGTCACCTGTAATGACAGAATACAGATTCTTTGAGTCTTCTCTTCCACATTTCATTAGTGTTTAAAAAACAGCAAATTTACTGGTTGCACATATGCAAATAGATGAAAACTTGACCTCATTTAGGGGCAGACTGGAGCCCTGGTCCCTGGACACGGTGAGCATCGTTAAAGACAAAAAAAGAAAAGAAAACGTGGAGTCTGACTCTGGTATAATGCATCACTATTTCATTGCTCAGTCTGGTGTCTGAAGGAGCGGAGTGTAACCAGGAGGAGTGTGTGCAGACACTGACCTCGAGGAGCCGTGATAAGAATGTAACTAACCCTCCTCCTTGAGTCAGGCTGGACCTGGGTCTGAGTTATCACCTGTCAGACTCGGGGGGCAGTTTGTCATGAAACCAGAGTTTCCACAATTCGATACTTATTCAATACCACTATTAAAAAAAAAAAAAAAAAACAGAAACTACGTGCTTCTAAATGTATATACTTTATTAAAAAAAAGTTTAAAGCAGAAGTAAGTGGTCCGGTCGTTTTCGCTAATGCTGCGTTCCAGGCAGGCTTTTGAAATCGTAAATTACAGCTTCAAGTCACAACTTACGACTTTGTAGCGTTCCAGGCAACCCACTCGTGTTTTTCCGACCTGTTTTACCGGTGAAAGTCACTATAACGGCCACTCGTAACTTCCGACCGGTGAACTCGTACCAGATCGAACTGGTATGACTTCACGGTCGGAAAAATACGAGTTTCCTTGAACGCACCATAACAGTCCTCGTCCCTACGTCACCACATTCACGGCGTTCCTTGGCTGCACACACAGCCCTGCATGCCGTTCTCTCTCCTCATTGGATAAAAACTGTAGGATACGATAAATGTTTTCTCCTCGGCTCAGAGCAGAGCAGAGTGACTGACAGACCCGTGTTTCGGTTCAAACACTCTATGTAAGTGATTGCTGTCGGAAGATATAACTATTTAAGACTTATATTAACACAAATATATCACTTACTTCTGCTTTAACATCAAACTATCTTGTATTTAAGCTCCACTGAGCTTCAACAACGTGTTAAAATGGTAAATCTGGCTCAACACAAACAGAGAGTAATGTAATCGTTACTTTTATCCTTCAAGTAGTTCAACAAATTAACTGTTGTTTTCATTCATTCAGTTTCAGGCTGTTTCCACACAGACTGCTGCAAAAATTACACAATGTTTCATTTTTCAGTTCATAAGTTTCGCCTTTACATACGTTAATAAACATTGGTGACTGTGACAGAAAGACAAATTAGCTTCATCAACCTCATCACCTCCCTCTCTCTCTCTCTCCGTCAGGCTCTGAAGGACAGTAAGGAGGTGGAGGTGATCGACATGAAGATCCGTCGGAAGGTGGACCCAGAGAAGTGGCCTCTCCCGGGCCTCAACATGCCCAACCACACCCACACCGACTTCTCCCAGCTCATCAACTGCCCCGAGTTCGTCCCCAGGCAACTGACGGAGGAGCCCCGAGGTGAGCGACGTCACCGACACCGAACCGTTTATTTATAGTCACATCAGCTCAACTGGAGGCTACTCATGTTCAATTCACACATTACTGACATAATGACAACCGATTATGATTTACACATTCCATGCATGGAAAGGAGCAGGATGAAGAAAACTTATTTCCCCTGCAACTTAACTTATATGGTTTTATATAGGTAGTCCTTATGATAAGTGTTGGTTGATTAGAAGGAGAAACTTCAGTTCACTCTTAATCTGCTGTGATAGATAACTATAATAAAATGCAAAGGCTCAACGTTTAGTAAACTGATTTAGTGAGGAACAGGAACAAGTACATGTGGAATAATAATAATAATAAAGAAATTAAATTGATAGTTGTATGCAAATATGTTATGAAGGATTTTATTTAGAGAACTATAGACAAATAAACCAATGTGGAAATGGTTTACTTGATAAACGCTGCTGCAGAAGTGATGAGCTCCTCATGTCTCTTCTCTGACTAAACGGCAATGGAGAGAAGTTTCACAACTCTGATCTCAGCATTGAAACAAAAACAATATTCATTCATCTATGATTTTGTGCTTTGCATCCAGATACAGTAGTAGATCTTAAAAACTGTGGTTTGTGGCTGCAGAGGAAGCTGCAGGAAACCTGAAAGATGAAAAAATCAGGAGATGCATTTAAAAACATCGGGTTTAAAATGAAGAAAAAAAAAAGTTAAGGAGAAGTGAGATTAAGTTTAGCTTGAAGTAAATGTAGTAATATAACTAATCAATTTAAACTGAAGAAAAGCAAAACAAAGGACGTGTTTGGCGTAAACTAAATGGGGTGATTTTTTCATTAATGGTGAGAGAGCTAAAATCATCATCATCATCATCATCATCACATCTTTATTGCAGACTCGTGGTCCATTAAAAGAAAGGAAAAGTACAAAACAAAGAGACACAGATTACTAAAATAATACTATCAAATGTACAAATGATTTTAAAACAAATTAATTTACAGGCTTTCATGCCACTGAGTAGCGAGTACAGCTCTTCTCAGGATTGGTTGGATTAGCCGTCTACATTTATCTACAACAAAACAGGCTCAGAGATAAATGAATATATATAAATATATATATATTTATACACAGCTCTTCCTCAGCCTAAATTTACTGCATTGGCAGGTTGTTAGATTTTGACTTTCCAGACTCAGTAAGAGACACATTTCCCCGTTTTCAGCTCTGTCACAGACAGTTTGTCATCTCTCTTGTCGTCGTGTTTTTCCGCTGCAGGGTCTCCCAGGTCCTCCACACCGGTGAAGCAGCAGAACAGGACTGACTTAGACACCTCCAACCTCAAGACGATGCCCAAAGGTCTGTCGGCCAGCCTCCCCGACCTGGACTCGGAGTCCTGGATCGAAGTGAAGAAGAGGCCCAGACCTTCACCGGCCCGACCCAGGGGCAGCGTGGAGAAGGTGAACAAGTTTGACGGAGACAGAGCTCTGTTGAAGTCTTTGAATGTTCATGTTAATGATACAGAAACCAGTCGGTGCTCATCACCATGCCACCCACTCATTGTGTCATTATATATTTTATTATTATTATACAGTATACTTATGGCCACTGTGAATCTATGAGCTCCATGAGGTCAAATAGAAATGATCCACTCCTCTACCCAGATTATTGGTCATAATAAAACTTGTTCAAAACAATTAGTCAATGAACCAATCACATATTTTAGACAGACGCCGGTCTCCTGTACTGGACCGGGTCTGTTCAAAAGCAGCTGGTCAAACAATTAGTCAATGAACTGATCAACAACATGTTTTATAATCATCAGAGGTTTTTTTTATTTCAACAAAACGTCTCCAGTGTGAAGATCTGCTGCTTCAGTGTGAATAGAAATAATGACAAAAAAAAGTTAATCATATTTTTTTATTCTTAATCCAAAGAATAAAAAAATTGAACTTCATCGTCACTTTTTCATCATTGAACCTTTTGTTTGTCGTTTTTTTAGTTTTATAAAAAGCACTGTTTGTCCTCCTCATCTTATATTTTTTTTACTCACTGCATCGTTCTCCATTTGTTCATTTCCCTCCATCACCTCCTCCATCGCCACCTCCTCCTCCTCCTGCTCCTGCTGGTTGACTGATTCAGGCCCTGTCGTTCCAGCAGCAGCCGAGGGAGAAGGACGACGTGGTTCGCTCCCCGGTGCCGCAGCCTGGCTCCTCCCCCTCCGCTGCTACCTCAGGAACTAAGGTTTGTGTGTTTTTAATAAAATTAAAACCTCTCCACCCTCCGAGAACCCCCAAAAAAAATATTTCTGCAACTCACAGATTTTCCGTTTCTTTCCGTTTCCTCAGGAGGGAGCGGAGCAGGACGAACCCGAGGAGCTGGACTTCATGTTCGACGAGGAGATGGAGCAGATGGACGGACGCCGCAACACCTTCACCGACTGGTCGGACGAGGAGACGGACGGCGAGATCGACGACCACGACGTCAACAAGATCCTGATCGTGACGCAGACGCCGCCGTACCTGAGGAAGCACCCGGGCGGCGACCGCACGGGGCACCACACGTCGCGCGCCAAGCTGAGCAGCGAGCTGGTCAAAGTGATCAACGACGGGCTCTTCTACTACGAGCAGGACCTGTGGGACGACACGTACGAGCCCGAGTACGCCACCATCAAGGTGAGCTCGCTTCCTGGACGGGAGGGTCACGATGTGAGTGTGTGTGTGTGTGTGTGTTTGTTTTGGAACAAACTGCTTGCTTTATATACAATTTCAGCATTTATTTGTGTTTTATTCTGATAAGCTTCTGTTAAAACTAGAAGTGATGTAACGCACTCGGGGCACAGGAGGTTATTTGAACAATGGCCGATCGGTGCCGGGTGTTGCTGATTGAAGCCGTGTCGTGTCTTAAAAGTAGACGTTGGTTTGTTGGAAATTTGGATTTTGTTTAGTTTAAGGAACAGAAATACATCTTTTTGTTTATCAGTGGAACCTCGTTTGAACATTAACTTCATTGCACGCGTCAATACGTTGATCAGCAACCGTGACTTTGTTTCTATTTGGGTTCAGGAAGAGGAAGGTCACAACAGATACATGAACGTGATGGAGAATTAAAGCTGGAAATTATATTTTTCATTTCATGGGGCCTTTAAACAACTTAAAAACAAGATTTGATTTAAATCATTATGAAGTTTTTTGGTCCTTTTTTTTCCCCGGAAATACAGTTCATCGCTGATGAGTTCAAAACGAGGGACCAGAGATCTTTGATTTGATCGGTTTTTGCTTTATTGACAAGTAGAAGACACAGATTTGGTTTTACTGTCTTTATTTTAAATCTGACCGACCACTTAAGTTTAAAGTAGATACTATTCCTATATTAATAGGTACTACATGGTAATAGAAAGTAAACTGAAAAAAGCACATTTTTAATACTTTTTCAGTAAATAATCAACACAAACAGATAAATAACAGTTTTTTTTTGTTATATAAAACAAAAAAAACTAAAATCAGGAGCATCAGAGTCTGAGAGTTGAATAAAAACCTTTATTGAGGTGCAACTTCTTCTGACAGCTTCCTCATTGTCGTCTCCAGAGGACGAACACGTCGATTCCTCCTCACTTGGAGCTGTTTCTGGACATGGAAACCCGACACAGAACAGAAAGTTTTTCCTTTTTTTTTGTTGTTTTTTTTTGTTTTTTTGTTTTGTTCTGTTGTCATGGCTCTGGCCCATTGTAGCTTTGTGTGTTGAGCTCTGATTGTTGTGGGACCTTCACGTGCTCGCCGGCACACATCCAGTGGCGTGGGGAACACCGGCCGCTTGTTTATAAATAAACCCCAGCGTCCCGGGCCTCGGCCTGAGGGGACGCAGGGACGGGCTGCAGGGGGCCGAGGACCAAGATGGACGCTCAAAGATCTGAGGACACGTGGTGGGATGAAGGAGCTAGTGTGAGTTCGGTTCATCTGTTTTTTTTGTTTTGTTTGTTTTTGAATTTTGTTTTTTATTTTTTAAAGAAGAACTGACAATAGTTTGACTGTCGCTCCTGCAACTTGTGGAAAGTTCAGGTGTGTGTGTTGGTGTGAAGCCGGTGGGTCGGCCGGTGGGTCGGTCGAGTCAGAGCAGGGAGAGCAGAGACGTCAGACATGAGGGTGAAAAGGTTTTTAGCCGCCGTGTTTTGCTGCTGCATCTCGGTGTCCAGGCTGCTGCAGATGAGGTCTGTCCATCAGACACTTCTTCTTCATCTTTTTCTGATTTGTAAAGACGAGTTTCATCAGTGTGTGATTGTTTAGTTTGGGAGAATTTACTGATTCTGTGGAAACACTCGGCTTGTTCCCATCGCAGCCCTCAGATCTGTTCTTTCTGGAAGATGGAGAGTGTTTGTTTGTTCTCCCTCCCGTTGTCATTGTTGTCGTCGTCGTTGTCATCACATTAACTCTGGATCTTCTTCTGTTTTTATTCTTTTACAGCAAGAGGTGGAGAACTTCAAGAAGGTCCACCTGATCAGCCGCGAAGAGTTCGACTGTCTGACCCCCGAACCCCCGGTCGACCCCAACCAGGAAGTTCCTCCAGGCCCCCCCAAACCTCAGCAGAGTAAGGACACACAAACACACACAAACGCACGCAAAGATACACAAAAACAAGGCCAACGTGCATATATATAGATATATAATCAGCTGTATGTGTTAACTTGGAATATACAGACGAACTGGAGTCATTTTTTATTCTGAGGTAAAACTTCGAAAACCTTGGACCAAGATGAAAAAATATTTGCTCGTTAAATATGAGAAACACTACATTTCTGCCTCCTCAGGCCTCTGACGATTGGTCAATAATACTCTTCACTGACGTATGACCGGAGCTCACAAGTAGACAATGCTGCAGTTTAAGAGGTCATGAGCTAAAAAAAAAACACTGGTGAAACACAGTCAGCATTTCTCAGTGTGGACGTTTTCTTGTCCTCAACACCACGACCACGTCCCTGCAGAACTGAGGGACCTGATAAATAGTCTTAATTATAACAGAAACATGTTTTTGTCTGTGTAAAATCACAAAACGATCAGTTTCTGACATAGAGCTGTGAGGAAAATTAGATTGAAAAATCTCAAACCACCTTTAGCTGAGTCAGTTCACTGCAGCTCGTTTATCAGTCACTTCCTCAAATTCTCCCGTCAGGATTTTTTAGCAGACAGAGTGATTTCTCTTCGGCTCTTCTTCATACAGGTTGTTTGAGAGTCCAGTCAGAAAAATACACAACATGAATCATGAGCTGTGTTTGTAGTTTAGAGGAGGTCAGTGGTGCTGAAGTGCTGAACTCCTCCAGACACTTGAGGACCTCAAACATCTCGTGACTTAACACACTTAGACTTGGAGATGCTGTAATGATCCCTAAGGAAATTCAAGTATCCAGTAGCACAAACACAACACAAAAAGACATAAGGGCTTAGAAGAGAAATATGTATAAACATATAAAACACAGAAAAGTAAGAAAAATATACACTATATACATCGTTAGGTAATTAGAGCATCTAGCTCCTTTTTAATTTAATGGAGCCTCACTTCCCTTAACCATAAATACCAGGCGGAAAACACGTAAAGACAAAACTTTATTTACTTTGTTCTGGTTTTCAGCTGCTGCTCTCGACTCTTTGTTTTTCTGGCCAGCATTAAACGGAGCCTTAAAAAGTCATACATTCATATTGATGCTCCGCTCCTTCACCCATCAACCCTAAACCATGTGGACTCTTTACTAAGGAATACATGAATCAATACCACTGGTGTCGTGAGATTAAAAGAAAAGTCCCAAATCAATTTGACAAAAATAGAAGTAGCTTTTTTAATTTATTGCATCATCAAATAGTTTTTATTAACAATGATGCAATTTGATTTCAATGCTGTGTAACAAACAGCTAATTTATGAACTTTATGTACTCTCTTGAAGGTAAATGACACATTTCTACATGTGTTAGTTGGAAAGTTTATTTTTAAAAGTTGCTATACACTGAAAATGGCTTGTTTATTGAGTTTTACACCATCTTCCTGTAAGCTATTTCACAATAAAAGCCCTATTAAAAATATGCGCTCATAATTTGAAAAGAACACAGGAAGTGTTGGATTTGTAGTAATGGCGTTATGCAGTTTAAGGCAGTAATGAGGCTCTGGTCACTATTTTAGTAATAAAAAGAAAAATATTTGTAAAGGTCACTCAATAAAATGGTACTTTATTGTTTTAAGTACTCCTTGCAGTTACACCAGGTACCACTAGGGGTCTGCGCTAGTCTTAATGAGTTTTATTGAGAGTTTAATTTTTCAGGATTGCTGAGATCAAACTTTCCCTGTAACTCGTTTCTTCTCTCTCGTCTTCAGTTCCCACAGACGCTCTGGCTAACAAACTCTTCGGCGCCCCCGAACCTTCCTCCATCGCTCGCTCGCTCCCAACTACCGTGCCTGATTCGCCCAACTACCGCAGTGCCCGGACGCCCCGCACGCCTCGCACCCCGCACAGGAAGGACGCGACCATGACGCCGCGCTTCTACCCGGTGGTGAAGGAGAGTCGGCCCGTCGACGCCAAGGTGAGCGCCGCCTAGGATTTAAAAACCAAGACGCCTGGTTTTTACCCGAGTGTTTGGATCCGTCCACTCTGACAAAAAGGTTTAATGTTTTTTATTTTATTTTATTTTTTCAGACGCCCAGGAAGAGGAAGACCCGACACAGCTCCAACCCGCCCATGGAGTGTCACGTCGGCTGGGTGATGGACTCCAGAGAGCATCGCTCACGTACGGCCTCCGTCAGGTGAGACGCCGCTCTGTTGTTCAAAAGTAATCTGATTGGATTTGGGATAATGGATCGGATCAAATTGGGTAAAAATGGGTTGGTAAAAACAGATTCTGAGATCGGATTCGATCACGTAATCCAGTCTTGGTTTTGAATCTGGATCAAACTCTCAGTTTGTGTTGTTCAAAACGTTTTAGTCGGATCACGATTAAACTTTGAACTAACCCTAAGCCCTAACTTTGAATTCGAAACACATGGTGAAATATTCACAATGTGAATGTTAATTTGAGTAATGGATACAGTTTTTGCTTTTTTTATGTATTTGTTGTGGCTCAGATCAGGTCTGGCTGTTTAAAAGACATTGAAGAAACAAATAACAGCACAGAAAACAACACAAACAGCCCATTTACAGATAAATCCACTCTGAGTGACCTCATGCTGCTGTTCTACATTTAACACTCGTTATCTGGATTTGGTAATCTAGAAAAGTTTATATCTGGATCAGATTGATCCAATCCAACTGGGATGATTATTCGATCTTGTGCACAAATTGTTACAGTCAGGCATCAATTAACAAACTACTACATCTACTAAAAAAAGCAAAGTAAAAATGGATTTCATGATCCTGGATGGAATTAAAAATCCAGACCATTTTGAACAACTGGGCCCAGGTGACTAACTCCTCCTCTTCCTCTCTCTCTTCCTCTCTCTCTCAGCTCCAACGCCAGCCCGTCAGAGGGCACCCCCGCCCTGGGGAACATCGGCTGCACGCCTCAGTCCCTCCCCAAGTTCCAGCATCCATCACACGAGCTGCTCAAGGAGAACGGCTTCACGCAACACGTTTACCACAAGTACCGCCGGCGCTGCCTAAACGGTGAGCAGCAACACACCTCCTTCTATCATTTCTACTATCATCATCTTTTATTCTTCTTTAAATAACCCGTTTCCCTCCGTCCAATCACAGAGCGAAAGCGGCTGGGAATCGGCCAATCACAGGAGATGAACACGCTCTTCCGCTTCTGGTCGTTTTTCCTGCGAGATCATTTCAACAGGAAGATGTACGAGGAGTTCAGACAGCTGGTGGTCGAGGACGGGAAGGAGGGATACAGGTAAAAAAAAAAAAAAAAAAGTCCACTCTCTGAAGTTAAAATCTGGATTTACAGCGAGTTATTCTAGATGGATGAACTGAATTTGACTGTGTGTGTGTTGCAGGTACGGACTCGAGTGCCTCTTCAGGTACTACAGCTACGGTCTAGAGAAGAAGTTCAGACCAGACATCTTTAAGGATTTCCAGGAGGAGACCATGAAAGACTACGAGGCCGGTGAGTTCACGGCTGCTGTTTTTAGTTTCTGCTTCAGTTTTTCTCCTTTGAAGTTAGAAGAAAGTGACTTTATGAGGTAAATTAGATAAAAGATAACAAAACTTGGAAAAAACACTGCACATACAGGCTGCAGCAAAGGAATGAATGGCTTTAATACCAACAGAGAGAATCTGCAACAGGTGAAGAAATCAATACGCAGCCTTTAGTGAAAAGCAACATTGTGGTATGTTATGTTTGGATACAGACGCCACAAATTCCAGTTTAGACCAGATAATGTTATTTAAAAAAAAACAACGTTTTATTACTTAAATTACAATTTAAGTAAAAAAAAAAGTCTGGCCTCCTGATGTTGCAGGGACCAAACACCAGATGTGAATATTACAGGATTCAACTGACACATTATAATTTAGAAATTGTATAATAATATTAGAGCATATTAGAATAAAATAGAAAATACTATATACTATACATTTACACAACAGAAGCCGTGTTCAAAGAAAATTGAACCTGTTCTCACTGATTGAGATGTTTTTATGAATTAATGATTTTCTGTAGATGTATCCTGAAAACTGACTCCGTGTGTGTGTGTGTGTGTGTGTGTGTGTGTGTGTGTTGTCTTGGCTGTTCCCAGGTCAGCTTTATGGGCTGGAGAAGTTCTGGGCCTTCCTGAAATACTCCAAGGCCAAAACCATGGAGATCGATCCCAAGCTGCAGGAATGTCTGAGCAAGTTCAAACGCCTGGAAGATTTCAGGATCGATGTAAGGAGAATTGTTTTTTTTATCAAAACTTTGTCCTGAAACTTTATGGGTAAAAAACAAACAAACCTCAAAACAAAACATGGTACATAAGATACATTTTGATTTAAATAATGATACCTTCATGGCCTGAGTCATGTGACCTCAGACAATAATATTAGTTTCATATATGTTCAGTAAAAGAACATAACCAACGCAGCTATAACAGGACATAATAACTTGTATAATATTTTTATCTCAATACATTAGAATATCATGGAAGTAAGTACATTTGCATATAGATGGGCCAACATTTCCATATTATAAATAATATTTCTAAGTTGGTCTAAATGTATAAAATCTTTGAGATACTGAACTTTTAGGTCTTAATCATTACAATTAAAATATATTAAATAAATAAAGACATTAAACGTTTCATTCTGTGTAATAATGGATCTATATAATGTCTTAGTTTCACTTTTTGAATTGAATCACTGACATAATGATGATAATAATGATATTGATATTATTATTATTATTATTATGTATTAATGGATATTTACATTTCAAACCTCCGCTCTGCTTCTGTCTCCTCGCAGCCGGAGGCGGAGGAAGGAGGACGCCGCAGGAGACACTCGTCCAGCGGGGACGGACGCCGCCGGCACCCCTCCCTGCCCTCCAGTCGGCCCCACAGCCAGGCCGGCCACGGACACGGACACGCTCACGGACATGGACACGGACACGGCCACGGGCATGCCCACGGCGTCGCTCCCATCGCTGCCACCGCCGCCGCTGCCGCTGTCAAGGATGATGCCAAACCCACCTCCACCCCCTCCTCCTCCTCCTCCTCCTCCGCTGACCCCCCCGCACCAGATGCCAAGACACTGAAGTAACGCCACAAACACGGATCAACTCAACCATCGCCTGCAAGTCACCGGCTTCTCTCTGCGCCACAGGAGGGAGGGAGGGGGGATGAGAGGGTGGGGAGAGGGGGGGGCGTCCAGCTCGATTTCTTTTTTCTATCACAACTTTTGATTTGAAAAACGAGGAAAAAAAATACAAACACTTAAAATGACTCGGTGTATTAATTAGTTTGAAGTTTTGGAGGATAAAGAACTTCTTGTCTTAACGAGGCAACGAGTGGAAGAGGCGTCCAACTCTTTACTTTTTAGTTTTTCCTCCTGTGCGCCCCCGCCGGTCCACGCGGTGGATGGTTCTGGTGGCGATTTACTCTCCTGGAATAATTTTTTTTTTTCTTTTTATAAACGTTGACCCCCCTCCCTCTCCATCACTGGGACCCCTCCCCCCCTTTCCCCCCTCACCCTCTTGCTTTGATGATCATCACTGTCCTGCTGCTGCTGGCTGATATTCGACTCGCCCAGATCTCAGATTAATGATTATTATTTCGTCGGCGTGCGGTTGGTTGGTTGGTTGGTTGGTTGGAGACTTTTTGGAAATAGTTTGATCAAGACTGAGCATCTGATTTAAAAGACTGAAAAAAACAAACAAACAAAAAAAAAAAAAGGGGGGGGGGGGGGGAGGAGGGAGGAGGAGGAAGTTAACGAGCTCAACTCAGCTTCAACCGGACCAAAGTGGTTTGAACCGAGCGACTGACGTTTTCCATCCACGGAGCTGAACATGAGACAATGGAGGGTTGGGGGGTTGGGGGGGGGGGGGGGGGGGGGGGCATGAAAGAACCAAATGATTAAAAAAGAAAAAGCAGGAGGAAAAAAAGAACAACAAACAGACTTGTACCCCCCCCCTCCCCTCCCCTCCTCCCCTCCTCCTCCTCCCTCCCAGTATGATGGACATGATCATTGAAAGTTGCCTTATTTTAATGGTTTTACTGCTTCTAACTTGTGCCCGCCACCTTATCGTCTGATTGTACAGCATCCAAGTCCTCCACATCATCTGGTCAAACCCCCCCCCCCCCCCCCCCCCCCCCCCCCCTACCCTCCAACACACACACCACCCCCTCTCCCTCACCTTTCCTCTGAGCTGTCTTCCAAGTGTCATTTCAGTCTGTTACAAGTTTCCAGTAACTCTCTCTTCCCTCTGTGTTTTTTTTTTTTTTTTGCGCGTCGTGGCTTTTTGTGCTGAAACATGTCGACCTGGTTGAAGTTTGACCCCCCCACCCCCCTTCCACGCCACGCCCCGCCCCTCCCCCCCATCTCCTCCTAAAAGAGGAAACAAAACACTTGATGAGTGAGGGAGGAGTCGGGAAGGGACGACCCTGCACCTCCCACCAAGGATCAGATCTCCTGTTTTTTGTGTGTGTGGGGGGCTTCCTGACTTTCTCCCACCCCCACCCCCCTCCCTGTCAGACGAGCCGCATCCATCCATTCATCCATCCGCTTGACGTCATCCATCCATCCGTCGACATCAGTGACACTACAGGACTGGAACCATCATCATCATCATCATCATCATCAATCTGGATTAACTTGAAGAAAACCGTGGTTGTGAGGAGGAGGTGGAGGAGGAGGAGGAGAAGAGAGGGGGCTGTCGCTCTCTGACGCAGGTGCTCTGGGTGGAGACGCCAACGAGGCTCAGAACTTTATTATTTCCTTTATTTTATTTTTTATTTTTATTTTGGCCTCGGACGACTTTCGCCGCTGTTCACTCGGCTCGACTTCGCTGCTTGTTGTTAATGAGGCCGACTGGGCCTCGGGCGCTTTTCCGCCTCTTCCCCTTTTTTCCTTATATATTATATATACATACATATATACATATATAAAAACACACACACACACACACACACATACAGAGAAGATACACACTTCAGTTAACAGGCATGAACACTTGAGAGGCGTAGGAGTCGCACACACCGGTACAGATGTAGCAGCGTGATGAAAACCTAAAAAGAAAAAAAAACCTCCAGCGTCTCGCCTCGTCGGAGTCGGAGGACAGGAACATGTACGACTGCGTTGTTCGTTTACACTCCGTTGTGTTCAGCCGTCGCTCTTCCTGCAGCGACTCGGCTGTGTGGATGGTTCAAACTGATGATATCAAATGGTGATTTTTCTTTTTTTCTCTTTTTTCCTCCATTAATGTAAATGTGAATTTGCCAGGTGAAGAGGAATGATTACAGCTCCCTGCTACTTGTTTGTTGTTTTATTGTTTATAGAACAGATTATTATATTTGCCTTACACGTGTACGTACGCTAACTATTTTTTAATGGTCTCATAATTATCTTTTAATGCTTTTTAATTTCAATTTGCAGTGTTTTTCTAGCGTTGTTATGGTTGGAGGCAGGGTTTGTGTCAGGCTGATTTAAAAAACAAACATCAGAACATAGTTCACATCAGAAAAGGGATAAAAAAAAACAAAAAAACACAATCTGTTTCTGTGCTTTTTAGTGTTTCATGTTGAAATCACAGTTAAAATTGGCCGAGACAACAGAGTTACCATAAACAAACCTCCAGGTTTTTCTACAAACAAGTCGGAAAAGACTTAAAAAATGGATAAAATGATTTGTTTTATTAGTTTGAATTGAAACAAACAAAAAAAATCTTCAGTCTTATACACACATGTTGATCCAGATGTTAAAGAAGTGACTCGTCTTCTCTGGACAAGCTGCAAAGTTGGTTGCAGCTTTTTTTTTTTTTTCAGTCACATCATCTTCAAATGATTTTGAGGAATTAAATTGGAGGAAAGCCTGACGTCTGTAGATGAAGCTGTGTTGGTCACATGTGCCTGCTATTCTTTTTTTTTTTTTTGTCTTTTTTGTAATTTTATTTTAAGTCGAAGGTCCGTTGGTGTAAAAAGTTTTTCAGCCTGTTGGTTGATGTTCCAGCAGAGAGGAGGAGGAGGACGATGACGTCGCGTTTTGTTTCCGTTCTTCAGTTTCTTCCTCTAAAACTCAGAGTTGTTGGAAAAATGCAAAGCAAAGCTGTACTTACTTTATCTTTATTTTCCTGTTTCATTTCCTTTTTTTTTTTTTTTTCTTAAGTGTCATGTTGATTTAACTTCAGGGAGATTTGGATCAGTTTCAGAAGCTCACAGTTGATGCATCAAGTTGTTTACCGGAGGTTTAAAGACGTTGTAAAAAAAAAAAAAAAAAAAAGAGCTACCACCTTTATTCAAGAAAAACTAAAACTCCATGCATTTCCCCAAAAACCAGCGGAAAGCCTTCGAAATTGAGAGGCTGAGCTGGTGTGTGTGTGTGTGTGTGTGCGTGTGTGTGTGTGTGTGGCTGCAGGCGTGACGAGCGGCCACTAGGGGGCCTTCTTCCTTGGGGACAGTCATGTGACCGCCCCCCACCGCCCGCCCCCCCCCCCCCCCCCCCCCCCCCTCCCTCTAATGTGATCATCACCTGCCTGGCTTCACCTGGCGCCTGGACATGTTTTTTTTTTTGTTTTTTGGGGGGGTGTTCAGGTGTTTTCAGCCTTCTACGATCAGCTGCTAGCTGTCCAAACAAACTGCAGGGGGCGCCACCCGCTCGTCAGATTTACACGGACTTGGCCGCACAGGACGGCGGCCGGACACTGGAGAGATGAGTGATGATTGGACGAGAGGAAGAGAGGGAGGAGGAGGAGGAAAACAAAGAGAGAGAGCGAGATGGAGAGAGAGAGAGAGAGTTACCCAGCTGGGGGGTTTGTGATGTTGCTCAGAGGAATATGGCTGGTTATGATGTCTGGAGACTGAAAAACAAAACAACAAAAAAAAGGACAAAATTCCATAAAGCCATATGAATAACAAATAACTGTATATGAACCATTAAAATAGTTCATTACATTACAAATATCCTAGGCTTGTCATGAGGAAAAAAAGATGAAAACAAGGAAAAAAGGAACAAAAAAAATATATAAAATGGAAAAATGTAAAATACTTGAATGAGATCTTGTATAATATCATTTAATATTCATAATATCTGCTTTGTAGGCTGATGTGATTCGCTATTAGTGTTATTTGTAATTTGTAGTAATTATGCTTTCCTTTAATAAAGAAAAAAAACACAAAACGTACAAAAAAACCTCAAACACAATGACTGTTGAGTGTTTCATTTCTGTTCAGAATGTGAGTTTTATAACAAAATGTCATGAGTGTTTTTATTTGTTGCCAGAAATGAAAAAACAACGTATTCCACTTTTAAAAATGTTTTAATATTAACAAGTCCAGTTTAAACTTTAACATTACATCATCAATCACACTTTCTTGTTCTTTAAATAATCAAAACACATTCATTTTTTTTCCTTATACAAGCTTTACACATCATGTCTTCTATAACACAAAAGCCACATTCACATTCAGGTGTGTGTGTGTTTAAGTGCCACAAGGAATGGTAGCAAAGTGCAAAAGTGTCTTCTGTCCGAGCAGCAAGTGAACGCAGCAGCAGAAGACTGAAAATACAAAAAATCTGCTCATGAGAATTACATGCAAAATAAAACAAACAGTATTTTAAAGATTCATTAACATTTGTTTTAAAATAACAGAATCTGTTCCTGCTGAAATGATTTTAACATCGACGCTCAGTCATTATTTGGAGGAAACGTCGGAGGCAGTGAACGCAGCATGAAACACAAACGTGGTTTTTCCCAGATGGAGGAACGAGACTGAGGTGAAATTACCTCGTTCTCTCTCATCAAACTGTTCAACCCTGTACATGTGGTGAATATCGTCAATTTACAAACATCCATTGACGCCCAGTGAGAAAAACAAAGAGGACAGTTGGTTAATAACTGGAGTTTAATATATTGTGCATTTTCTTTCTTAAATTAAATCATTTGGAGCTTCTGGAAACTTCCTCTGGATGTTACCCGTCTGAATGAACCAATCAGAAGCTACGACGGCATCCCAGTAAACTTAATAAAACCTGCACGTCAGGTGAAGGAGAGTCTGAACTCTCAGCTTCACCTTCACAGTCCGACATCGATTACTGTAAAATCATCAACAGCTAATAATTGTCTTTAAAAAGTTTGATTGGGACTTTTTAACGTCACCAAGTTAACGACAACGGTGATTTTCCCAAACGTTGCCGGGGGCACTTGTGCCAGAGGTCAGAGGTTGGGGGGGGGGGGGGGGTCAGAGGTCATCACTGGCCCTTCTTGGGTGAGTCGGGGATGGTCTCGTTGAGCGGGGTTAGGCCGGTGAGCAGGACGTGGCGCTCGTACTGTTTGGTTTGTCTGAACTTGGTGTCGGTGCCGTGGAGCCGGTCCAGAACCCCGAAGACCCCGAAGCACTGGGTGAACCTGGAGACGGAGAAATAAAGATTCACTGTTCAGGTGGTTTAATGATCTTCAGTTAGTGTCAGTGTTAAATTAGAGTTTATATATATAGATAGATAGATAGATAGATAGATAGATAGATAGATAGATAGATAGATAGATAGATAGATAGATAGATATAGATTGATAGACAGATCGACAGATGGATAGATGAGATTGACAGACAGATAGATTGATCGATAGATAGATAAAATAATAAATAAAATCAAACAAATCAATCCATCAAATCGACCAATCACAGCCTTCCTGTCCGGTCCAGGCAGGTGGACTCACTTGAGGTGGTGGAAGTCGTGGAACTCGGGGGAGGGCAGGAAGGGCAGGTGGTATCCACAGTGGGAGATGGTGGTGCTGACCAGGGCCACGCAGTACCACAGGGCGGTGGTGGACGCGTGTGAACCCAGGACCAGAGGTCCCATCACCACGGGCAACATGTTGGAGAGCTGTGTGGGAGAAGAATTCAAATCCTTCAGTCTGGGTTTCTCTGTCCAGAGTCCAGACTGTGGTTATACACTGCCCGTCCAAAAAGAAAAAAGTCACCTCTTGGATTTAACTAAGCTAACAGGTCAGAGCCTCCCATTGGATAATTACTGCATGGATGGTTATGTTTCAGCTGGCAACAACTTATTTAACCCTAACTGATGCAGTCTCATTTCGAAGACACATCCTGTGGTTGTGGAAAATATGTTAATCTGTTTTAGGAGGGTCAAATTATTGGCATCAAGCAAATAAAACATGTAAGGAGATTACTGAGACTAAACTGGGTTAAGAACTGTCCAACACATTATTAAAGACTGGAAGGAGAGTGGGGGAACCATCATCTTCAGGGATGAAATGTGGTCCAATGTGACCACAGAGTCCAGACCTCAACCCCAATGAGACTGAAATTAATGCAACTCTCAACGGAAATAAATGTTGTGACATTGCAGAAGCTTATCGAAATGATGCAACAGTGAATGGACGGGCAGTGTAATAAACACTAACAGGGTGCATGCACAGGTCTTGAACATCTCGGCTTATCAACTTGAGCAACAGTTGTGTAAGAAGGTGAACTACAGAATGTGTCTAACATTACAGCAAGCTGTGTTCATTTATCAATCGCTGGGACTCAATTAAGCAACTTAACAATATCAGAAATAAATAAATTGATTGAGATTTGTGTTACAGTATCCGTGTCATGTCATGTAAGCTACATATGCAATAAGCTGCAGGCCCATGACGATGTGTTATTAACGCATACATCAATCATAGTTGCATAGAAACTCATGAAACCCCAGTCCTGCCTGCAGAAATGGGTCGTTGCCTTACAGTATATAACAATGTATGGCTCCAACAGCCTGAAATTTAAGACCTGGACCTGACCCTGAAGTCAAACACAAAAGTATATTGCACATTTTGTGCACATTGACATAGACATAGACAGAAAAGGTACAACAAAAGACAGCAAAAAAGTATGTATCCAAGCTCAAAACTGCATGATGAAGTTGTAGTGATTAGTTTTGAAAAAGTCTGGATTTTTAAATTTGTGAATAGGATCAAGCACCCTGAATAAATGAATCGTGTTAACGCTTCACAGTGAACTCACCATGTGCTCCAGAGGATGGGCGTAGATGCAGACGAGTCCGATGGGGGCGGTCCACTCGTGGTGCTGCTTGTGGTAATGTTTGTAGAGGCTGGGATGGTGGAAGAGTCTGAGAGAGATAAAAACAAAAAAAAGGAGGATCAACTTTCACTGCTAATTACTCTTAGGAACAAGATCTAAAAACCACAACAACAGTGCACAAAAAAAACGTAAAAGTACACTTGTGTGCAGCCTGTGCTTATGGGCAGTGCTCTTTCCTCACCACTAGGGGGCAGTGATTAAAGTGAACGGCCCTATTTTTCTTTTCTTTTTACCTGTGTGAGTAGTAAAACATGATTTCCTCTATGATGGAGAAGGCGGCCAGCTCGATCAGGGCCCAGTGGAAGGTGGGCAGCTCGGGGCCACAGGGGTTCCCCCACCGTGACATCAGGTGGTAACAGACCACCACCATGGGCCCCGAGATGAAGATCCAGTTGAAGAGGACGGTCTTCACAGCCTGACGGAGCTTGTCTGGGTCCACCTGGAGGATGGAGGATGGAGGAAGAGGTCGGTGAGAGGCACAGCCTTAAAAAATCTGCATTGACATCCAATAATAATATCTTTTTATGATAAATATATCTTTATATTTGCCATTTGGTGACTTTCAACCTCTAGGTTTTTGATTTGAGTCTTTGTATTTTATTTTGAAATTTTAAGTAATTTTAAGTTTTTTTTTTACTAATTTATGTCTTAATATACTGTAAAAATGTGCTAAATAAATATAGACTTTTAAAGTTACTGTTGCAGTTTCTAAATGATCTTGTTCTTCACTTATAAAAAATAAAATGCTAAACATATGGGATATTATAAGTTGATATGTATATTTTATACACGTTCGTTTGAAAATCAAATTGATTAATTCATTCACTTAAATTCAAACACATGCATGAAAACTTCTTGTATCACTTCAAAACAAACACAAACATCACTTGTACTTTTTATCATTAAACTTTGCTCTCTGGTTAAAAACACAATGAGGGTTTGTGTGTGTGAGCACGTGAGCGGTTTGTGTAAGTGACCTATTTTTAAAAGACCTTGATCTTGTTTTCCAAAATGAACTCAAAATGCCCCAAACATCAAACATCAGCTGTTCAAGTTTGTTGCCATTTTAAAATCTTCCTGTTTTCCTGTGACTGTGACTAAACTTGAAAAATCGAATTATCTGAAGCCCTAAATAAATGATCAATGAAGGCAGTGAGGAACTTCCTGTTTGGTCGGTTTTAAACCAAAATGTCTGAGATAAAACTGTGTCCATCAGATGATCTGAAGAGTGGTCAAGGTCTCAGACATGTGAGTCCAGCCCTCTGGTACAGTAGATGCCCGCTCTTGTGTAAGTCTGGTCTTTGTTTATGACGACGGTTGGTTTACTGCCGGTCAGTGATCTGCGGTATCTGCACTCGGACTAATGGACCGCAGACTGACAGGCTCAGGAAACACGG
The DNA here is from genome assembly GCF_905171665.1 of Trachurus trachurus. Lineage (NCBI taxonomy): Eukaryota > Metazoa > Chordata > Actinopteri > Carangiformes > Carangidae > Trachurus > Trachurus trachurus. The sequence continues at coordinate 9,724,847 of NC_139903.1, read as the reverse complement.
GATGACTCAGCAGATTGTCACAGATTAGCTCATCACACCAGATTACAGAAGGACGGCGGCCATCGAGACGTTTTTATGTCGCCTCCATAAAGCAGATAAACTCTGGCTGCACAGCTGGAAGATAACAAGCTCCGGGGGAAAATTATTACTAAACCTGAACCACCCCCCATTGGTGGGTATGAACTTCCTGCGCACTGCCGTCTTGGTTCTAATCACTCAACAATAATCAATAATCAATAATCTGATTTTTTTTTTTTTTCATTTTCACAGTAACCTCCAGCTCTGGTTATCTTTTTTTTTTTTTTTTATCTGTGCAGCGTCCGACAACATCTGCTGATCAAACACACACAGAGAGACGGGACTTTGGTCAGACGGATGTGAACATATCAGATCTGCAGAAATGAAGGCCAAGTGCGTGTGTGCTGTTCATGCACATACACACAAACAGGAAAATATCAGGGTTTAGTTTATGAGCATAACTTCTCTTTGACTAATTGCTGTGTATCACACATCTATGACATGAATCACATAAGGTGCTAAAAACATGTGTAAGTGGGAATAGCTCTTAAATTAATAGATAAAAATGTTCTTAATGAAACTAACATCGGCAGAGGCAGGTTCAGATTTGCTCTTTTATTTTGTTTTTAATGTTTTTAATTTCCCATGATGCCCTGATGTGACCTTCCCTGTATTTTCCAACCCGTGAGTCTTTTTAAGGATCAAATACAGTGTCATGCAAAAGTTTGGGCACCCCTTGGTCCAAATGTCTGTTAATGTGACCAGTTCATCAAGTGGAAGATGAAATGATCTCCAAAAGACATAAAGTTAAACATGAAACACTCTTTTTCAATATTTGAATCAGTATCAGTGTGTTATTTTAGTTTTCTACAGTTTCAGAGTGAAAAAGGGAAACAAAGCAGCAGTCTTTTGCATGCCACTGACTGTATATTTTCATTTCTCCATCCCTTCATTCATCCTCAGTTCCTTGTCATACTCAGGAGTCGAGGAGACTCAGATCAGATGGATTTATGATGAGAGACAGAGAGGAGGAAAACTGTGAGATAGAAAAACTAAACCTAAACCAGATAGGATCAATAAAATGACAGTCAGTGTGTGTGAGTTGGTGTGGAGCTTTACCGGGTTGTTCTTCTCCATCTGGATACGGTAGCGGGTGATGAAGGCGGGTTTACCGGTGGTGTCCACCAATAGCAGCAGAGCGTTCGCCCCCCAGAAGGTCACGGTGGGGAAGGACATCGTCACTGTGGAGAACAACCACGAGAGAGAGACGACATGATGATGTTAGAATGACATCCAAAACTCCTGAAGAAGAAGTAATATAAGAAAAATATAAACGTTTTACTGTTTTCAGATCAGATCAGTTCAGTTTATTCAACATGTTTAAAACAAGAGGCTTAACATGTCAGTCTGGACCTGCAGCGTAGAGGATAATAACATTATAAAAAAAGAAGTAGAAAGTCGTCTAGCTCACTGGGTTGAGCAGGGGCTTAATTCCCCTGCTGGCCCCTTGCTGCATGTCCTTCCCCCTCTCTCTGTCTCCTCATTTCCTGTTTCTCTCAACTGTCCTGTCGATTAAAGGCAAAAATCCCCCTCAAATACTACTACTTATAATAATAATAATAATAATAATAACAATAACCTAAAAGAATAAAGATAATGAAAGAAAATCTCCTTATGCAGGAGATCGCTGGTTTGACTCCCAAGAAGGACTGTTCACCCAGTTTCTCCCCCCGTTTCCTTTCATAACTCTACTGTCTATAGGCACAAAATAAACTGTTCATTGTGAAAATGTCTTTTGAGTCAAGACTGTTTTCTTCTTCTGTGACGTGGATCTGGATGTGAATGTTTTTTGATTGTCAATATGATTGTCTTACTGTTATCTTATTAATCTATGTTTTTTCTTTATATCTGTTTTTATTTTCTACACTGCAGAAGATGCAGCTCAGTTTCCTTGTTGGTATCTATTCTATGTTATTCTATTCTATTCTATTCTATTTTTATTGCACAGTGTGAGACTTGCTCCGTCCTTCATCGCTGTCACATAATTCACTATCACATCAACAACACGTGTCTTATCTGAAGATACACATCAAAAACAGCTGGACTGGACAGAGTGTGACACAACAACAAGGCGACGGCTGCATCGTAAAAGTGAAGACGTTTAGAGACTCAATGTTACAGAAACACAAAGTTTCCTCTTTCATTTAAAAAACTAAACCCTGTTTGTGTGTTTCAGTGGCGATGAAGTCACATGTGTGTGCGTGTGATCTATATTTGTGTATTTGTACGCTTCACGCTGCTGATTCCAAAATGGAAAGTTACAGCACAGAGATCCATGAAACCACCGACGTCACAGGAAAACACAAAGTATGTGGTGATACGAAGCCCGAGCCGTCAGTCATGGAAGGAAACAGATCTCTGATCAGGGCCTGACAAAGATCTCCTCTGTGTTGAACCAACCAGCTGCCTGCTGCTTGTTGATGTGCTCATGTGTTACTCTGAAGATCGAGTTTCGCCACAAGAGACAAAACTAAAAAAAAAAAAAAAAAACCTATTGTTTCTTACCGAAGTAGAACAAACCAGCATCGTGACCTTCGAAGGCCTGGTGCACTTTGGTCCACTGGTTCTGCCAGAAATCCCCCGAAGCGCCCCAGAACTTCTGGAGATGCCTGAGAAAATGCAAAAAGAAGAAGTGTTTTCTCACATTAGTGCACTTTTTTCAACAGCATTCTGTTGAACTGTGTGTGTGCATGTGTGAGTTTAAGTGTGTATGTGGTGAAGATGGCATATGATTGTTTACTTGTACTCTCCGATTGATTTCTAATTGATTTTCTATGACTGTTTTTACTGTAACTATGTATACCTGTTGTGAAGCACACTGAGTCTGCCTTGTGCATGAAATGCGCTTTATAAATAAAGTTGAATTGAATTGAATTGAATTGCACCAACATCCAAACATCCTCTAAGAAACCGCAGCAGGTGATTCAACACGCAGCCGCATGCAAACAAGGAAAACACTGAACACACTCTGCAACAGGTTTCTGTTCCCTTCCTGCTGCACCTGGTCCTGTCACATCAGGTCTAGTTCAGTCATGTTTTAGTCCTGTAGCGTCATGTCACGCATTGTTTCATTACTGTGATGTAATGTAACTTCATGTTAAGTCATGTCCTCCCCTGTAATTATCCTGCACCCTGCCCCCCCTGCCCCCCCCCTCTGCTCTGACACTGTGTCCGTCATCGTCCTCACCTTTCCTCCACCGCTCATCCTGCCTCTTTTATCCTGCCCTCTTCTCTTATTCTATTGTGTATTAAAGTGCCGGTGGCGGTGTCTGTGCCACGCCTCGGCTCCTTGGGTTCATTTCAGGTCAAACGGCCGGGTTCGGTTTGGTTTGGTTTGGTTTGGTTTGGATTGGATTGGTTTGTTGTTGTGTGGTGAAGCTGCTCAGTGTGAGCAGATCCTACTGTACCATGTCAGAGAGTTTCCAAACGCAGCCAAGAACAAGATTCCAGATCCGATGACAAACGCAGCTTTCTTCACAGAGTCCCACAGTCCTCCGGGGCTGTCCTGAACACACACACACACACAGAGAGAGAGAGAGAGAGAGAGGATGGTTGTGTATGAGGCCCTGCTGTGTGTAACCCCTGTTGACACTGTGCAACCTCATGATCAGTGTTTCCCACAGGAAACTTCTCACAGTGTACAAATGTCTCTGAAACAATACGGAGGCTCCGTCGCTGTCTTTTCACCTACATAAAGAACAGCAGGGTGTTGTTCATCGTGTGTGTGTGTGTGTGTGTGTGTGTGTGTGTGTGTGTGTGTGTGTGTGTGTGTGTGTGTGTGTGTGTGTGGCCTTTAGCAGCATGGAACTGAGCCACGACAGAGAACATGAACAAGACATCTGAAAATGTCTCATTTGCATCCAGTAAAGACCGAGAAGTCTGAGCAACACAAACTGGATCAGTGGGAATTTAGTCCGACCCCCCCGACCCCCCCCCCTCCGAGCTCTGCCATGACAACAGTGGGAACAATGATACACAAATGTCACACTGGTCTCAGTACTGTACATATTCTGGAAAAAAATACACACAATTTGTGCGTTTAAATTGTCTGTCACAGTTTATGTAATATTTCCATGTGTCACGTTCGCTAGCCTCTCGTTGCTCTCTTTCCCTTCACGGCTCCGTTAAGTTGCTCAGGGAGAAAAATGCCACTCGTCAGGTTGAGCCGCCCCGAAAGACAAGAACAAGACGAAGATCAACAACACCAACAATGAAAACAGCGCAGCTCTCACACAGTCAGGTGGAGGCTTTGTTGGCTCGGCAAGTCGGATCAGATCAGATCGAATATACAGAGACTACCGCTGATCTGCTTTAAAACTCATTCATTTTAATGTAAATGTCACTTTATACTATAAAAGCTCAATCTAAGCTTCATACAGCTGCTTTGTTTTTTTTGTTTTTTTTACACTGTTACACATAGAAAGTACAATAACCCACACGAGGCTCCTGAACACATGTGACAGGTGTTTGGTGCCTGGGGGGAGGGAGTTTAAACTTAAATTCTGATTGACGCACTGGTGTCGGTACAGTGTGTTTTCAGTGTGTTTTCAGTGTGTTTTCAGTGAGACACATGTTACAGAGAGCAGCGGTCCCATAAAATGAAACCTGGCAGCCGTGGAAAAAGATGAGGAGAGAAGTAGATGAGAGATCCTGCAGAGCTGCTGTGACTCATCCTGATGTGTCTGTTTCTGAGCATTTATCTCCTCTACTGACTTTTATAATAACAGAGAGGTTTGGTTGTAAAGATGTGTGTTTGTGTGTTTGTGTGTTCTTACCCGTCTGCTGCTGCTGCTGTTTGCTCCACTCGTGCCTGTAAACACAACAATAATAAACTTGTCTATTGTTAGGAATAACAAACAGAATTGCATTTTAGTGACAGTAATTGAAAAATCCCTCTACAAATGTTATTAAGTTGGAGGGAGTTGGGGGCAAAATGGGACAGATGCTCTGTCCTAAAATGACTGATGGGAGAAAGAAGATTAGAGATTAAACGCTGTGCTGTTCCTTTTAAAAAGGAAGGTGGCCTAATCTCAGCTGCTCAAGGGAATCTATTTTTATTCCATGTTGAAAATGTATTAAATTATTTTCAATAATGTGTGTTTTTCTTATCAGAAATATCTTCTTGTGTCACGCATAATTTCATATCTGAATTCATAATAAGACTCCTTCAGATTTCGTCTCATAAACTGAACACTATTATTTCACCTTTAAATTGTGAATTGTTAAATGAAGCATGTTAGTCTTTTCTGTTTCTGTCGTCACCTCTCTGGCTGTACAATAATCATGTGAGTGCAGCGTAGCCTGGTGCAAAATTTACAGATGGACGATTAAACATAATCCTGTTATAATCCAGCCTTACACTGCACTTTTTCACTGTGGTGCACCTTTTATTTTCAGACAGATTCTTGGGGATAACAAAAACCTGCCCACAACCCAATCACACACACTCTCCCTCTTTCTTTCTTTCTTTCTTTCTTTCTTTCTTTCTTTCTTTCTTTCTTTCTTTCTTTCTTCGTTTTTCCAATAAGAAAATACAAATATTGTATTGGTGCTGGAGAGCGTTTATCTAATTATTATTTACATAAAACTATTATTTAAACTTAATCTGACAAAAATGATATTGATTTTACTACATACACCACCATGCCTCCATTACTGTATGACTGGAACAAATACTGAAGTAGGCCTATTATTCATTTGGCTGCTGATCGAGCTGAGTGAGCAAAAAATAAATTCAAGTTCAAAGATGAGATTTAATGGCAGGGAGCAGCCGTGCAGGTAGATTTGATCACTGATCCAATAAAGTAAGATAAACATTTATACAGGTGCACTGTGCTGTACAGTGTGTACCTGTCATCATCATAATCAGCAGCAGCAGCAGCAGGCTGCCAGATATTATACTGATTATAATGTTTATTCACTAAGATACATGGTCAGAACTGCTAAAACTATATCATTTTATTTATAAGCAATGGTTTATTTATTACTGTCTCTACATCAGAAAGAATAAGAGTAACATTTGATCTTTCAATATTAAGTTTTTCATGACTGGGTCATGAAAGGTGAATATAATCAAAATAATTCTGAGTGTTCAGCTTAATATGAGTTTTCTATTGGCACACACAGGATTAGGCCTATTACACAGGTTAATATACTACAGGCTTTGCTTCAGTGAAGGAAAACACAACGTCAGGTAGAGAAACAATGAAGCAACAGCACTTTGTCTCGAGCAGAGCTTGGTCTCTGTCAGGACTCAGCAGCTGCAGCTCTAAACGCAGCGAACAGCGACTCCATCGATGAGTTTACCGGTGAAATAAGTCACAGACACGAACTTACCGCTGACTCTCGTCTCCGTCTCCGTCACCGTCATGTTTGCTCCTCTTTCTCTCTCCCTCTCTCTCTGTGTCCGCGTGTGTGTGTTGAAACTCTTCTTCACTTCTGCTGGATTTTTTCACACTCAACGCGAAAGCTTTTATTTACAACAGGGAGCGACTTGTGATTGGCTGATCCTCGGTCAGCTGACTGCCTGACTGACTGACTGACTGCAGGACTGGACTCAGGAACAGAGGACTGGACTCTGTTGCGTGTGTGTGTGTGTGTGTGTGTGTGTGTGTGTGTGTGTGTGTGTGTGTGTGTGTGTGTGTGTGTGTGTGTGTGTGTGTGTGTGTGTGTGTGTGTGTGTGTGTGTGTGTGTTTTCTTTCCTCCAGTGCACATGGGTCCAGGTGAAGGTTGAAACTCAGCGGGTATGGTGGTCTCTCTCTCTCTCTCTGTGGAGGGACAAATCCACGTGAGCAGCCTAAAGAGTAATAGAGCAATGCACTGTTAATTGAGCTGGGTTAATGAAGTGCATTACACTTTCACACTTCAGCCCAAAATGATTCTGTCATATACAAGGAATTTCTTACTGATTAGTATTTCAACTATTTCAAATCAGATTTGACATTAGTAGGACATGGAGGAAAATCTGGAGCCATGGCCAATTAAGTGTTTAAGGTGTTTAATTATTCATACTCCAGTGATACCTATACAGGATGTTCAAACAAACCATTCTCTTTAAGGGTCTAAACTTTAGTGTTTACAATTATTTTCAATGCTTCTGGTAGTTTTTTTTTAAATAATAAAGTTGACTTGCTTGTGACATTTCAGTCATTTTCATGTCTTCTCAGATGTTCCTCCATGTCCTGTCAAATCTGAGTTGAAATATAATCTGTAACTGAACAAAATAAGAAATTCCTTGTAATTAACAGGGCAATGAACAATTTTGGCTGTAGGTGTACCTGCACAATTCTTTATATAGGACCTGTGCACATACTTGTTTACTATAGTTTCTTCTTTATTTTTATTTTTATATTTGGTTGCTTTTCTATTTTCTCTGTACTTTTACTCACCTTTATTTACTTTTACCACTTACAAAGTCAAATTCACTGCAGGTGTAGAAACTGCTTTGTTATAAAAGCTCCTCTGGTTCTTTATTTTCATGCAGGGAAAGACTCCACCACATGAATGTGACAGTTTGCATGTGCGTGATGCTTTGTTATAGATAGGAAGTATTTATATTTGTCAGAGCAGCTCTGCAGAGATTGCAAATGTATGAATAAAGATTTCAGTATAAAAACCTGTGGGACGAACAACAGGCTACAGGTTATTGGTCATTGTCTGAACAACAGTGGAGCTGCCATGCAAAAATACCAAACCTGTAAATCAGGTTTTATACAAACAATCACCTTATTGTTAGTGGAATAAATTAATCTTTGATTCTTTTTTTTTAACCATTGTATTTGTTTACAACAGGACCGGTCCAGTTGGTTCCCCGCCCCACCCTCCGCCACCGCCCTTCTCAGGTATCAGCTGGGATTGGCTCCGGTGTTTTGCAGCCAATGGATGGAAGGAAGGATGGATTTGTTTACAACAAGAAGAACATGCCCAGACTTCTCCTCTGAAGCTGCACTAATCAATATTTGGCTACGGATCAGATGATGGTGGTGATGTCATGAAAGATGCTGCTTGTACTGACGAACCCACAGAGAATGAATCAGCTGATTCTGCAGCTCCTTCTCAGAGAGTTTCAGTGCCTTTTAGCTCCGTGTTCTTCAGATGTGTGACTTTAAACCCCTGAAACCTTTTTTTTTTTTTTTTTACTTGTTCTGAAATTATTATTTTTTATTATATCATTCACTTCTACTACTGTAACTATCCACCCTAGTGGATGGACGTCCAGTAGTGGCTCTGTGTTTAGTCTCCAACAGCTCATCAGTTAAATATGCTTCTCTTAAACTGTTAAATGGGGCAGGTGAAGTTTCTTCTTCATCGTGTTCGAATGATTTCTTTCACATAGATATGAATTCATATGATTCATTATTAATAAATAGAAACACTGAGGATAACAGGGGGAATTAGAAGGGGAAGTTTTGGTTGAGGCTGAAAAGTCAGAGTGTATTTTATATCCAAGAGCAGAAGCAACAGATTTTATTTCCCTCTGTGTTTAGCTTCATCACGCATCATCTGAACACGTGTAGTTTCTGTCTTCAGAGCAGCTCATCATCATCTATGAGTGACACATCAACACAACTGTATGCACAATAACACACACACACTGACCTCTCACTTTGCTGCTGCTGTGACACGTGGCTCCACTATCACCCATTATTACCACACAGAAGGAGATGGAGGGGGTCACCAACCCCAAACTATTATGTAAAATCATTGTTATGACTTTGAACCAAGGTGTGTGGAGGTGGAGGGTCAGACCTGGAGACCCTCTCTCCCTGAGACATACTGTAACAGAAACTGAAGAACAAGAATGTCTTACATCACTCAGAGCAGGGACAGTAAGTCCTGAAGGCGTCACCCGTCCTGCATGGTTGAGTCGTTACTCATTGTACCGGTTCTGTCACTAAGTATTTTCTAAGATGGTGTCAAAAATCGTTTTCATCTCTAAATGTTTCAAAAATTAAGGATGTGTGCATATATTTTAGACACTCACTGCCCATGATAACACAGTGGTCGCAAGTCAGGATGTACAGTAGAAATTGTGGAGTCCTACAAGTACTTGGGTATACTTTAATAATAGACGACAAAGTAACATTTGAGTGTCAGTGATCACTTTTATCTGTGAGTGCTTCTTGGCTCTTAGACAACTCTTCTCAGTTTTCTTTTGACTCTGTCAGAAATCTTGCAGCAGCACCTGGTTGTAGCCGGTTTATTGTCAAATTATGTTCTTTTCTTTTCACTTCCAGCCCCCCAGAGGTTTAGAAACACCATTGATGCCGCCAGTGTGTTTTTATCAACATGAGGTCTTGATAGAGCTCTTTGCTTTGACCCCTCATGAGATACTTCTAGATGATGAGAAACATTTTTATAGGCATCAATTAGGACTAGAGCAGCTGATATGAGCACAGACAGGAGACAGGATCAGCTGCTTTCTTGTCTTTCTATTCCATTCTGCAGCTCCTCTTCCTTTTCTTCTTAATGTGTCCAATACTATTGACTTTATTATACATCACTTCATTCATGGACATGCATGTGGATTCCTCATGTCATCACCGACATCTGGTGAAAATGTCATGTCAATAGCCACATTAGGAATTCATTTACTTTACGTTCAATGCTTATCTCCCCCCTCACTCTCTTTTTAATACCTAAATAATTAAGTTGCTGCATTTATTACACATATTACACATATCACACTCTGACGGCTAAATCTAACATTAATGTTGAACATCAACATGTTATCAGAGGTGAAATGTTCACATCTATTCGTAGATCATCCAGGAGGGGGCGCCATAAACTTTGCACTCTGCATGACAACTCCGGGTTTATGGGAGCAGAAGTTATGAGATTATGAAACATGACACACACACACACACACACACACACACACACACACACACACACACACACACACACACACACACACACACACACACACACACACACACACACACACACACACACACACAGTGGGAGAACGGAGCTAACCTGTGATTTTATGGTAAAATGCAGCAGTTAATTTTTACATGTATAAAAAACTTGAAGATTTTGACTTTTATTTTATGGTTCCTGTTCTCAACTAAATAGAAGATTACAAAAAAGTAGAGATCAAAGGTATAGAAGCCAAATAGCATCCCTTTGAGTGTTTTTACTTAGATAATCAAATGACCAGTGACCAACTCATGACTGCAGACCAGTGTTAGTCCAAAATGAAATAGGCTGCTGTGTGTGTGTGTGTGTGTGTGTGTGTGTGTGTGTGTGTGTGTGTGTGTGTGTGTGTGTGTGTGTGTGTGTGTGTGTGTGTGTGTGTGTGTGTGTGTGTGTGTGTGTGTGTGTGTTTGTTTGTTTGCACAGCTCAAGTCTGACCTCTGGTGTGAAGCTGCTGCTGCTGCATCAGTGTGTGAAACTGATGTAGATGTTCATGTTGTTTTTGGCCTTTGGGCATCTTGACACTTGTGTCTCCTCCACAAACAATAAGGGGAAGAAAAACCACCATCTCTGTGTGTCAGTGAATCATGACCTATTTGGTCATTAGCGTGTGTGTGTGTGTGTGTGTGTGTGTGTGTGTGTGTGTGTGTGTGTGCGTGCGTGTGTGTGTGTGGATCCAGGCCTGAAGCTCATTCACATCTGTGGTCACTGCAGCTGCAGCGGTGGAGGATTAAAGTTAACAGTTACAGGAACATGAAACCTTTTTTGATTTAATGAATCACTTGAACTTCACTTTCATTTAGAATAAAATGACTTAGAAATAAATCATTATTAGTTTTTATTCATTCATTTTTAATTTATTTGCTGAATCAAATCCCCAAGTCCATGTCTGAAATCAATTTGCATCTTTCTTTCTCTTCTTTGTTTATTTCTAAAAGCCTGGACATTGAGACAGAACATATTATATCCCACATAAAACCATAAGTTACTGTTTATTATTTTGTATATCTTGGAAGATTGTCTGTTTTTTTTCTTTTCTTTTAAGATGACACGCTAGCCATTCTTGAATGTATGTACTTAATGTTTAGTGTCTTATAAGCCCATGTGGCCATGTAACACTTAAATAAACAAATCAATCAATCAAAAATCTAGTACTTTGTTGGATATGGATTTCCTCGCTCACTCGAACAGGTGGTTTGTTCCAGTCATGTGCAATATGCCTACGTGTACACACAAACACACACACACACACACCTGTCTCCTCAGTGCTTTATCAGGATGATGTATGGAACTGGTATATTTAATATTTATACGGTACAAATGTGAGGAAGTCGACAAAACAGCCGTTATATAACTTCTATATAAGATATTCTGAGACGTCACAATCAGAAAGACACAGGTGTAGTCGATAAAGTAAATATGGCCGACAGACTGATCAATAATGTCATCAGTAACACCTGTTCCTCCATCATGAGTCACTTCACGATAACAAAACATGTCAAGTTAAACCCTCTCTCCAAACTTACTGATTGAGAGTGGATTTAATTTGGCGCCTGGGAGTTGGTGATTACTTAAGGAGAAAATGGGCTGATTGATCATTTTCCTAATCACTTACTGATTAAGTTAGAAGCCGTAATTACCTGTGAAGTGTGATCCACAGGTGGTCGGTCATTAGTTACTTTGGTTTAAAAGTAGAGAAAAAAAACACTTTGCTGACTCCATCAAGTGGTAAAACTTGGGACTCCAGACAGTGATAATAATGTGATTAAATCTCGTCGAGCCTCAGATGTGACAACACTGAGGCAGATATGAACACACACAAACACTCCTGTATCTATTTGTCACTGATACACGTCCAAAGTCTCAGTCTTTATTCTCTAATAATTAAACTGAGACAAGCGAGTTCAGATCCTCAAACCTATAAACAGTGTCAGCAGCTTTAACCACCAAACACTTACAGTATTTAATGCACCACAGTTAAAAGTCTGTTGAGCCAGTGGTTTCTTGATTCTTGACAGGGCTGCACGGCTTGAGCTGTTGTCTCAATATGTTTTGTGGTAAAATATTTGGATTTTGTTGATTGTTTTATTTGTAATTTTTAATTTTTAATTATGTAATAATTAATAATCTTTTAATATCTTCTGCACAAACCGCAGCCTGCATTACCTGCAGTACTCGACCACATCATCAAGGTCTTGGTTTCGTCTCCGTCTCGGTCGAACTGGAGTCTGGATTTTTCCTCCAGACCAGTCAAGACCACAGCTGCAGTCACATCTTTTTTTTTTTTCATAACCACAAATGTCTCTCTGTCACTCTCTCACTTTGGTGTCTGTGATGTAATTCAATAAGTTACAGATAATTCAAATAGTTGTACTAAAGTATCTGCTTGTGTAACCATCTGAACAACTTGGTGTCACCAGCGTCAACAGTGGGAGGAGACTGTTTTTCTGTTCAATACAAACTTTGTTTACATTAAATATGGTTTAGATTTTAGATCAAATCATCTTTTCTTTTTAGCTGAGGAGGAATAATGTAAATATCAAGAAACATGATTATTATGAGGACTGCTACTGAATACAGTGATGGTCTTTGAAATGGTCTTGTATTGGTTTGGTTTTGGCCTTGGACTTGACTCGACCTCTACAAGGTCTTGGTCTTGGTCTTGACTCGGTCTCAGGTTAGGTGGTCTTGACTCCAACACTACTGCCTTCATCAGCTCTTGTTGACCGACCGATTCCATTTCCATGTTTTCCCATATCAAATCTCTGGTGGACATTCCCATTTTTGATCAGTGTGCAAGCTTTTTCCTCCTGTTGCTCTTAAATGTTTGTTGGCCTACGCACCTGCAAGAGGATTTTTTTTGGACAGTGAGCAAGAGCGCAAACACCTTTTCCCCTTCATGTTTTCCCATATTCCATGTTGTAAACTGTTTTCTTGTCTGTACACAACATCTATTGCACGTTCGCTCATGTTTTCCTCAGTTGATGTGAGGGGTCAGGGGTCAGAGGTCAGACGATGTTGTAGTGATGCTGTGTAAAACCCTCTGAGATAAACTGTAAAAAATGGGCTATACAAATGGACTTGCCTAGTTGTGATACTGTGCCCGTACCAACCAGCCAGTGCACCAAGTGGTGTAATGTGCAACCAACCAACCATGGCTGCAGCCAGATGTTTGTCCAACGTCTCTGTGGTGGTTCTCAATGTACGTGGAGCAAAAACAGCAAAGAAAATATAAGAAATGAAGATGATGACGTTGATTTCAGGTTGAGATTGCAGTTTTTTTTTTATATGAATGAACTTATTCTTATTTTTGAAGTGCATTTCAATGTTTAAATGTTTTCAAATGCATTTTAAATCAGCCATTTCCACACCTGAATCACACTGCTATTGTTGCACTGATTGATTATTAATCAATGCATTAAATTGTATAGACTAATCTACAGTTGGTGGCGGCAGCAGGTGGGAACAGTATTTTTTATTATTATTAATTTTCTTTATTATTATTATTTTTACAAGATGGCTACATTTTGGAAATCTGACTCCACGCCTCAGTAAATTAAAAAAAAAGAAAAGAAAAAAAAGAAAAAAAGCAGAGATTAAATGTGAGATTTGGGGGGAAACAGTGTGTGTGTGAGCGCGCACCACGTGTGTGTCGGTCGGCGGAGGAGTAAAGGGTTAAAGATCACCTCGGCAGCGGACTCACACTCAGCAGCTCCGCTCCCTGCTTCAGTCCTCGCATCGCTCCGCGGGCAGCGCTGGCTCGATATTTCAACTCGCTGTGGATTGTGGGAGTCGAGGACAGACAGACAGACACTGCCCAGGCTTGTTACCAACCGGAGACATTTTTCCCCCCCTCCGCTTCCCTCTTTCTGTAAGTAATCCACCGGGTTTACGCACCGCGGCGCCGGCTCGAGTCCGGCGGCTGCGGGTCGGTGCAGCCGGTCTCCGTTCGCCGAACTGAACCGACACCGTTGCCATTTCGTGCTTTTCTGGCTTGTAGGCCGAGAGCGGAGACACGGTGCTGCCGGAGCTGACAAACAGGGAGGGGAGGTGGTGGCGGAGGAGGAGGAGGAGGAGGAGGAGGAGGAGGAGGAGGAGGAGCGGGCAGCTGTCGCCGCTCCGCCGGGGTTATTTCCACCGGAAAGCTCGCTGACCTCCACGGTGCGTGTGGTGGTGTGTGTAGGGGGGAAATGTCCTCGACGGTAGCCGCTGCTCCGCTCCTCCAACCGGGCTGCGGTGGGTGAAGCGCAGCGGCTGTTGCGAGACATCCGGCGCGGTGTTGACATGCGGAAATCGCCGCCTTGTCAGTGGGCAGCAGCGGCAGCAGCGGCAGCAGCAAGCGGCGGCGGCGGCGGAACCACACGTTCACCAGGGCGGCGGTGAAACGCACCTCCACCTCCACCTCCACCTCCACCTGGCCGGAGTGGAGACGTCGCTGCAGCGGTGAAATGTGTGCGCGTGTGCCTCCGCGGTCAACAACGCTGCGTTTACCGCGCGGGCACCGTTTAGTTTAGTGTTGGATGCGGGTTGATGATGTTGCGCCTCGCCTCATGTTCATGTTCGAGCTGCTGCTTTATTATCACACAGCTGAAATATGTGGCCTCTATGGTGGAGCTAATTGATTTACCAGTAACAACAAAACGGCTAATTGGTGTCAGCAGCCTGGATCCATGAAGACGGATCATCTCCTCTCGCAACCATTTATTTTACATGCAGTGAGATTATGCACTTGTCTGAGTTTGAACATCAGAGTTGATTAGAATAAGAGTTTAACCTCCAAAATCACATGCATATTTACATTTTAATAATTAACCACTGCTTGGGTGGCAGGAGTGTGTTATTAACAGTAGCCTATATGTGTGTGTTTGCAGCAGTGCAGCCCTCTGCTCTTTGGCCAGAAAGTGATCTCAACAGAAACACACACTGAGCCTCATTTGGATCTTGGATAATTAATTAATTAATTAATTAATTAGCCACTAACATATTTAGCAAATGTCCATCATGTAGGGGAAGCAGCACATTGTGTGTGTGTGTGTCCCCTCACTGTGTGTTAGTTAGCAACAAAACACTTTGTGTTTGGCCTGATAAGGATGTTATTCTTGGTTTCCATAACATCTTGCTGCATCTTATTTTTTTCCCCACACAGGCTGCAGTTTCTTTTCTTTTATATGTGTATATCGGACAGTAAAACCAGCGCCCGGGTTACAGGGACATTGATTTACATGGAGGGACATAAACAAGGATACTTTAATGCTTCAGTAAAAGGCTTACATTCAGATTTTTAGTTGGACCCAGGTGCACACAGTCTGAAGTCAAAACAGTGCGTATGAAAAACATATTTTAGTATAATACAGTAAATTTATAAGCGACGCGCTCGTACAAACATCAAGAGACTTTGTTGGGTATTACTGTAAGAGAATTAAAGCTGAGAATAAACTGCTGCGTGAGTGATTAACAGAAATGAAAAAAGATGTATGAATAAGGGCTATACAGTAATAATAATAATAACTCTAATTAACATATGTAGAAAGTTAGAGGAGCTGGTGGTGGTGTTTTATTTAAGATTAAAGAAAAGTATAAGTCAACTTATTCATTTGTTTATGAGAGAAAACTTGACAGTGTTACTGGAGACAGTAGCCCTGAGCTTTTCCCTTAGTTGAACTGTTTGTTTATTTCAGTGGTTTGTTTTGATTCGTCACTTCCTGTTGACAAGTCTTCAACAGGAAAGTCAGGAAAGTTGTTTTTTTCATTTACAAAAAAGCATTTCCAACATATTTACAAAGTGTTTGTTTCACTATGTCCCTGCAGAGCTCGACACTGGTGGTAGTCACGGCACAATGTCCAGCCGAGGAGGAAAGAAGAAGTCGACCAAGACGTCGCGGTCCACCAAGGCCGGGGTCATCTTCCCTGTGGGGCGCATGCTGCGCTACATCAAGAGAGGCCTGCCCAAATATCGCATCGGTGTGGGAGCGCCCGTCTACCTGGCCGCTGTCCTCGAGTATCTGACCGGTGAGTCTGACATGTGGAGATGAGAGAAGAGAAACTTATTGAGTCATGGTTTACTGAGCTGCAGTTTGAGAGCAGCTGAGTTTCTTAAACACATGATGTGACACAAATGTAATATCGACTGACTTTATTTATAATGATGAGTCCAGATGCAGTGTAATGCATCACTGACACTCAGCTGGTGTAACTTACCACACTTTTATCATTAGGACAATTTAAATCCATAACTGCGTCTTATTTTACCTCCAACTGCTCTGCTACTCTGTTTTCAATTTATCTTTGTCACTTTTACTTTTTGGTATTTCGGATTAGGTATTTTTCAAATGTTTCGTGTTTTGTCTCGGCTATATTGTAAATGAGGTTGCTCCTCAATATATTTCCAAGTTTAAATAAAGCTTATAAAAATAACAATAGCTGCAGCAGAGAAACAACATTGACACTGTATAGTCACAGTTCAAACACATACTCTTTATCTCCTTATTTTTGTTTAAATGTGTTTTTTTCTGTTCAATATCTTTATTGAGCTTTCCCATATACTGTAACAAAAACAACTAAACCAAAAAAGATAAATACAAATATAAAGCAAGAGGCTGGAGAGATATGAATGGAAGGTTGTACCGTGTGTAACAAAAATAGATAAGTACAGTTTCTGTTCCTTCACACATACAGCATGTCATTATGGGTAGCCAAATGTACATAAACACAAACCAGCATAGACAAGCACCAAAACAAACAAACAGTGCTGTCTTAGACAAAAACAACCAGAACAACCAGAACAACAGGGGATGGGGCCATACCATGATACATAGAATCTACCACAGCAGCATCATTAACATCAAGTCCATAATAACTCATGTAACCCGCTATTTGTTTACCAGTACTGTATTTTCTCACTTGTGGTCCACCAGGCCCTTAAATGTATATTTAAAAAATATTTTTGGTCTTGCAGCTGAGATCCTGGAGTTGGCAGGAAATGCAGCCAGAGACAACAAGAAGGGTCGTGTCACCCCGCGACACATCCTGCTGGCCATCGCCAACGACGAGGAGCTGAACCAGGTCACAGTTGTTGCATCAATATAAACTTCACATTATGATGCATTTATATGAAGTTACTGTGGATTATTTCTCTCAATATTTACCTGTGATTTCACGCTGTCTGTGTTCGTCTCCCTGTCTCAGCTGCTGAAAGGTGTGACCATCGCAGCAGGTGGAGTCCTGCCCAACATCCACCCAGAGCTGCTGGCCAAGAAGAGAGGAGCCAAGGGCAAACTGGAGACACCGGTGTCCCCTGCCCCCGAGAAGAAACCCAAGCCGGTGAAGAAAACGGCGGCGAAGAAAATGAGTGGGAAAAAGGGAGGAGGGAAAGCAAAGGTACGAACGGCCTCATGGGAAATCACCAACCGGTCTGATGATAAACACTGAATATGCCTGAGTCAGGGAGGGATGAGGATGGAGGATACAGTCAGAGTTTAACAGGTTGTTCTCCTGGGGTTCCCACACAAAAACTTGACCTTAATTAACCTGCTTCAGAGTCCTAGTGCTGGTTAAATCAATGACTTGTAACTAGTTCCAGGGAGAATGGAGGCTCTCTGCCTTCCACCTAGCGTCTCTTGGCTGAAAACCAACCTTGTAAGATCAGAGCCTCCGACCCGGTGTCCCAGCTCTCGTCTCTGCGGCACCGCCACACAAACGTAACGTGCCCTGTAACCCGTAATCTGTTGTTTATGACAGATAACACTACACAAATATACACATGGTAACATGGTAGGTGATAAATAACGTTATCCACCGCTCCATGGATTTGATTTCTCACCGGCTTCGTTGAAAACAAATGCACATGGAGGAGAGGAGAGTTTAAGCTGCTTAAATATCTTGAATGAGCTGAACCAGGTCATAAGTGAAGGGAAAGAAACGAGATTTGACATCCTGCATATGACTGAAATGTAGCATCAACAGACCTCTGAGCTCTCTTCAGTTGGGAAAACAAATATTATTATTGCTATATACAGAGATAAAGTGTCAGACTGTGTTATAAACGTGTGTTCTGTTTGGTCGACAGAAACAGGGCGAGGTGAGCAAGGCGGCGTCGGCAGACAGCACCACAGAGGGATCTCCAGCCGACAGCTTCACCGTGCTGTCCACCAAGAGCCTGTTCCTGGGTCAGAAGGTCAGTGTCTGTCTGTCTCAACTCTGAAATACAGTATATACAAACACCACACAGGTCCTGACTTATTATATCATAAAATATATAGTTGTGAATCTGTTTAGCTCATGTCAGGCTGAAATAAAGCCTGTATACAAATGATTCCTACATAAGATTTTAAAGGCCTCATGATGTGAGCTCTTATCTCCGTGTTGGAGGAAACCAATATATTATTCACCACTGAATAGTTAATCTGACCTTGTTTTGAGGCATACATGTTTCATATTTACCAAACAGGAACTGGATCTGTTTGTATTGTTTTTGTCTAATGTACTGAAGTCTGGATTTTACTTTTTAAAACACAGTGACACACACAGCTCAGCAGTCAAAGGAAAACGCGTCTGTGTTTTTCAATCGTGCATGAACTTATCTTTGTTTTGGAGAAAGCTCGGTATCGTTCATAACAAAACTCCAAAAAACAAGTGATGTAAACCTGAAAAAATCAGATCAGAGCTTCTGTACTTTTTATTTTATTTTTATGAATCTTATCAAAACAAAACCAAAAAAAAAGAAGAGATTTGATGATGAGACGATGTTTTCTCTCTGCACTTTCCCGTGGTAAGAAATGTTTACTGTGGAATTATGTTTTTATAAATGTACATTTACAACATGCTGTACTTCCTCACAGGTCAGCTGTTATTTACCAGACTTCATTAGTGTTTGCAGAGCGTCGCTGTAGCTCAAGCTGCTCCAGGAGCAACCACTTAATGAACTGTTTGTCTACTGGATCTCAGATTTATGAGCTTCCTGTGCGCTGCTGTCGCCTTTTTTATTTATTTATTTATTTATTTATTTATTTATTTATTTATTTATTTCTTCTTCAACCTTTTTATTGAGCTGAAACATGGAAGTAAATTTACCTGAGAGCTCCCCTGGTGAAGTCTTCATTACATGTTGCAAGTTTGAGGATCACGAGATCGTCGAGATCAGAAGCGAACGAAAATAGATTTGAGTTTGAAAAAACATGAAAGGCAGAGGAACGACACTGTGCAACAGAGAGAGAAGGAATGACTCAAGAGTGATGCAATAAGAATCACTGGTTTCCCTTTTTTCTTAACTGTAAACAATGATAACAGTGATAGTAAGTGATGATTTATATTAAATATTAAAACTCGCATAGAAGTCTGGAGCAAAGAAATATTCCAAACAACAACAAGAACAAAAACCTCTCTCTCATATGTTGCCTCTTGCTCAAACTTGTTGAGGTTTGTTGTGTTGGGTAGGATTAGAGAGGACAGGAATGTCATTTGTTACTTGATCAGAGATATAAAATCTACTGAATTTTAAAAAATGTGGACAGATTTACCTCCAGATCTCGATGTTTCAGCTCAGGTTGTGACGGCGCTGCATGCTCTGGTCTGCCTTTCATATTTAGAGACTATTTAGAGATGTTTGATTAATACTAATGAACTTGAACCTATGCAATAACGCACAATCAAGTGGCAGGAAATAAAGTTTTTTAACTGATTATATCCAAATCATCGTTACTGCATAAATTGGGAATTTCTTCAAAAAATTTGGCACAAACATTCACTTGGACTTGGACCATAAGTCACAAATCCATGCACTGTTTATGACACAATAAAATACATATGGGTGAAGGATAAAAAATGATGACGTGATGATATTTTATATCCTTTACTATGACATCATAATAATGCAAAAACATGCACATGAAAATCTTGCAGAATAATTTTAAAAACCTGTTCCAGTACAAACTTGACCATGTTTTCATTTGGTGTTTTACTGAGGAACAGTGTAAATGCATAACATGCTGTACAAAGAAAAGAAAAAACAGTCTTTTATATTTTTTGACTGAATTGTTTTGAAATACAAGCTGAAGTGACTGAGCAGGAACCTGAACCTGGTTGCTCTCGCCTTGTCTCGGCTGCTGTACAAACACTCGTCGCTTGATTGTGTCGCTGACCAGAGGTTACAGCAGCAGCTGAAATCAGTGCAGGATAATTAATCGAGTGAATGAATGTTTTTAACCTCCCACTGCTGAAGATAATGAACCCACGGATGGGAAAGAGAGTCTGTTTTCTGTTTTATAGACTTAATTACTCTAACTGTGCTTTTCCTGCCTGAGCGTTTCCTCCTGGTGTTTCAGACGATTTCACACACGTTTCTGTTGCCGCTACTTTCTCTCTTTCTCTTTGAGGAATTCAGTTTAAATCTGTGATGGTGAAACTTATTGTTTGACTAATGAATCTTAAGCTAAAAGGGGCGTTAATTAAATTCTTAACATTTAGGGGGGGGATACCTTGACATTTTGGTTTTTAGCGCTCCAACATCTGTCGTCTACCAACAGGCAGCAGCGTTTGCAGTTTGAATGACCTTTATTGTCGTTAAACACACTGTACAATGAACAAATAAATTCAATGTGGCTTCCTCTCAAGGTATAAAGAGAGAATAGAATAAAAAGTTAAATAAGAGAAGCATAGAAAAAATATAAAAACTAAAAAGAGCAGCACTGATGTGTAAATATATTCCAGTCACAGAGACAGAGTTGTGTACAGTGAAAGTGAAACTGTAAACAAAACATGAGAAAACCAAATTCTCCCTTTTAGACACGTATACATCTGGATTTTACTTGCAAATCCACATGAGGATAAAAACCTTCTGTTTACATCGTGTTAGTCGTTTAGTTTCACTTTCTGACCTCTGATGTCTGTTGTTCTTGTTTCCAAAATAAAACCAGTTTCAAATTTCCTCTATATGTTCAATCAAGAATGTAGCATTTCTGAGCTGTTGTACCTTCAGACCTGCTGCATGATGTGACTGACAGCAGGATCAGCTCACCTGTTTGTTCTCTGCACATCAACAGTCCAGCTCAGCTTTATTGTCACTGCCACAATAACAGTATGATGCATGACATGCAAACAGTGAAACCTAATGCCCCCTCCCCTTTTACTGCAGACATTAGTCAACATGAACAAACACCACACAATGAGTTTTTACACAACGCACACACACAATAAATCACATTCAGGAGTTTCTCAGCTTGTGTCAAGGTATCCCCCCACCCCTCCTGTTTTTTTTTTCTTTCTTTTTTTTTTTAAATAAGCTTTGGTGTGAATCTGGTTTTAATTGCATTGCTTCCTCCCCTCTTCCCTCTCCCCCCTCCCTCCTCTGCATGCCTCACCCTCACTCCACCCCCTCCCACCTGCAGCTCAACCTCATCCACAGCGAGGTCAGTAACTTGGCTGGCTTTGACGTGGAGGGGGTCATCAACCCCGTCAATGCTGAACTTGAACTTAAAGATGATCTAGGTGAGCCCCCCCCCCTCTCCTCCCTCCTCCCTCCCCTCATCCCTCCGCCCTCTCTGGTCCAAGTGGGGTTTTGATATTTAAAATAGAAAAAAAAATCCTTGAATGCAGCCAGAAGAAGCAGATTTGTTCGTTCACACTGTGGCCGACGACGACCATGTTGTTGTTCCTGTCGGGACGATGGCTCATAATGATTTATATCTTTGATTTGATTCGGTCACAAAAATCCGTGTTAACATTTTGCAGCACAAACACAATTTAACTGCTTTTTTTTATTGTTGTGTTAGTGTGTCCTCGGAGGAGCGAAGGTACACACATCCTGCAGGTCATTAGTGTTTATTACAGGAGAGAAGGTTTCTCTTTAAATCCACACAGCATGAAACAAAAAAAGAATTGTCCACTTGGGAACATAAAAGTAAAGAGGTGAAAAACACTGTGAACCAGTTTTGCTCCTGGTGAATCCAGATCTATTTGGTGGAAACGAGCCTCAGGGTTTTGTGCCGCTCTTCAACTGTAAATGAATCTCGGTTTAATTAGAGATCTGAGCCGCTCTAAAAGTGTTATTGACATTTAGTTTTCTGCAGTTTCTTTAAAAAAATAAATAAAAGAGAAGTGTTTGTTTCTCTGTACTGCAGGAAGTAAAAGGTTGTTGTAGTTGTTCACAGTGTGAATACATGATCCCCTGTGACTTCAAACACTCGACTCTGCTCACTGTGCAGTTTGTATAAAAGAAAAAAAAAAGATTAATTTCCTTAAGAGAGAGAAAAAGGATTTAAATGGAGACATTCAAGGATTTTTTAATTTTTTTTTATCAAGGCTCCTCTCAGCAGTGATGCTGCTCGCTCTTTGCGTTGTGTAGATGTTGTGTTGAGGGTCACTCCGGGTTGTTGCTTCTTTGCAGACGGCTGCTTATTAATGACAGATTAATAGTTTTTCAGGAACATTATTGGACTGTTGAAACACACAAGCCTACTATACTACACACACCTGATACACCTGAGGAGATAGAGTGACATGCGCTGCAGCCTGGCTGTAAGGTTGTTCACCTGGATCGTGATCATTAATAAGTTTTCTCACTTTTTAATGAGACAAGAAGTCAGGACGGCACGTTTCAGTCAGAAATCCGGTCCAAACAACGTCTGTGTTCTTCATGTTCTCCGTAGTGCTCCCTGCCTGTCGGCCTGGGTGCATCAGAGAGTAAATTTAACAAATTCGGGTCATTTCTTGTCGTTTATTTGGGACTGACTGTGCCGTCCTGCTTCTTAATGAACATAACGTGACCCACCGTGTCCTCAGCGGCCTCCTTGTTTCCTGTGACGTCCTCGGACAATAAGGAGCACGCTCACCTTGTGTGTCTCTTTTACTTCTTCTTCTTTTTCCTCTTTTTGTTTTTTTTTCCTTTTCCTCCTCCTCCTTCTCGTCCTCCTCTTACTCTTTGTCCCATCCTGTTGCTCCGGATCACTCACTGTGTTTTTACCACCATGTTGTCTGTGTTTTGTTTTGCCCGTTGTCTGTCGTTGCTGTCGTCTGTAGTTGCAAGTTGTCCAAGCCGACATTTCCATCGTGGAGAGCGACGCTGTCGTTCACCCGACCAACTCCTCCCTCTATTCAGGTGGTGAAGTAGGTAAAGGAACTATTGGCACCACCGAGACCATGGCTGCCTGTGTGCCCTCCCCCCCCCTCTCTCTCTCTCTCTCTCTCTCTCTGCCTCCTTCTCTTTCTCTTTGTCTCTCTCTCTCTCTCTGCATTTTACAGATGGTCTTCATTGCAGTCTGTGGACAAACATGGCGGCAGCAGCACAGTCTTCACTCACTCACTAGGAGATTATTTAGCCGCTGACCCTTTGAACTTTCTCACTGTAAATGATGAATTGATTTGTTGAAACAGCGACTGGAAGGATTTTCGCTGTGTCACGGGTGAAACTGAACTTTGCAGAGTCTTGAAAGTGTGCGAGCAGGGGCTGTTTTATTATTTAAGCACTGAGGTGCATTTGGGAAAGACTTCAGTTTCCAAGTTTTTAAAAGCAGGCTGCCAGAGAGCGCTGCAGTCACACGCTATGTTTTCAATAATAAACCCAACACAGAAGAAAAAAAACTAAATGTGGACTTTGTGAAAAGGATCATTTGAATTTGGCAGCTTACGCGTTAAAAAAAAAAAAAAAAAGTCTATTGGTTGGTTTGTTTGTTGGCAGCTGACGCCTCGGCCCAGCAGCAGCTCACAGCCCGGCTCTGTGTCTCGGAGCAGGATTAATGCAGTTAGCTGGATAACGTGGAGTATTCAGAGTATTTTGAGCGGCTGTGTGTCGTAGTCTTTGGACTCAGGGATCTGTTTCTTAAACCAGTCCTGCTGCATTGCACCAGCAGCTGACACAATATGGCCTCAGCAGGTCTCTGTTTACAGACTGAGGCCTGTTCTCAGGTCTGATGCAGCCCCCGTGCTGTGCATTAGCTGTTACACGTTTCTCTTGTGCAACATCCTAATGCTATTAATCAGATAAATATCGACCGTTTGTGCAACTTTCAAGTCTCAGCAAAGTTGATTTCCTCATGATACAGGCAGAACAACCTGTGGCTCTGCTGTGCTCCGTCCACTGCTACTGCACAGGTGTTTGACCTGTTACAACCAGTTCCCACTGAAGCGACAGGAGTCCAGGTGAAGTCACGTAGACGATGCTGAGCAGACAGAGATGTGATCTGCTCATACACACACACGACTGAAACTGAGCTGCTGCTTCCTGTTCCTTTATCCATCTGACTGCAACGTGGACGATCTGAGACTAACTTCATTTCCTGTAAACCCCCCCCCCTCCCCCTCGACTGTGCTGTCAGTCCAACTGGTCACTAAGAGACTCCACCAGGTTTTTACGGTGGACACCAGAGGGATGTACTACGAAGTGAGATTAGTGGGTTAGCGAGGTTTGTCCTAGAGTCTACACTGTGTTCCAAATTATAATGCAAATTATATTTTTCTCAGATTTTCCTAAATAGTCAATGCAAATGACAGTCAGCATAATTTTCAAGTCATCAACTGTTATTTAATGAGTTCAATTGTTATTGAACAAACCTCCCAATGATAACAGTATTTTTTCAAAAATAAAAACTTAAAATGCACTGTTCCAAATTATTACGCACGACAGAGTTTTATAACATTTTATAGGTTGTTAATAACTGAAAATGCTCATTTTTTGAATGTGCAGCATTAGGAGGGCATAGTTAGTTAAATCAAAAGCTATTTCAATCAAAAATGTCATAACAGGTCAAGTTACATTTTAACATAGGACCCCTTATTTGATAGCAGCTTCACAATTCTTGCATCCATTGACCTTGTGAGTTTTTGGACAGTTTCTGCTTGAATTTCTTTGCAGGATGTCAGAATAGCCTCCCAGAGCTGCTGTTTGGATGTGAACTGCCTCCCACCCTCATAGATCTTTTGCTTGAGGATGCTCCAAAGGTTCTCAATAGGGTTGAGGTCAGGGGAGGATGGGGGCCACACCATGAGGTTCTCTCCTTTTATGCCCATAGCAGCTAATGATGCAGAGGTATTCCTTGCAGCATGAGATGGTGCATTGTCATGCATGAAGATGATTTTGTTACGCAAAGCACGGTTCTTCCTTTTGTACCATGGAAGAAAGTGGTCAGTCAGAAACTCCACATACTTTACAGATGTCATTTTCACACCTTCAGGAACCTTAAAGGGGCCAACCAGCTCTCTCCCCATGATTCCCGCCCAAAACATGACTCCGCCACCTCCTTGCTGACGTCGCAGCCTTGTTGGGACATGGTGGCCGTCCACCACCCATCCACGACTCCATCCATCTGGACCATCCAGGGTTGCACGGCACTCATCAGTGAACAAGACTGTTTGAAAATTAGTCTTCATGTATTTCTGGGCCCACTGCAGCCGTTTCTGCTTGTGACCATTGTTTAGGGGTGGCCGAATAGAAGGTTTACGCATAACTGCAAGCCTCTGGAGGATCCTACACCTTGATGTTCGTGGGACTCCAGAGGCACCAGCAGCTTCAAATATCTGTTTGCTACTTTGTAATGGCATTTTAGCAGCTGCTCTCTTAATCCGATGTTTCTGTCTGTCAGAAACCTTCCTTGTTGTGCCTTTATCTGCACGAACCCGTGTGTGCTCTGAATCAGCCACAAATCTCTTAACAGTACGATGATCCCGCTTAAGTTTTCGTGAAATATCTAAGGTTTTCATACCTTGTCCAAGGCATTGAACTATTTCACGCTTTTTGGCAGCAGAGAGATCTTTTTTCTTTCCCATATTGCTTGGAAATGGTCATCTGCTTAATAATGTGGAACGCCCTTCATAAGTAGTTTTTCCTTAATTGGGCTCACCTGGTAAACTAATTGGTCACAGGTGTCTGTGATTGATTCAGTGATCTAAAGAGCCCTGTGACACAATACCATCCATGAGTTTAATTGAAAAACAAAAAATGTAATCTTTATAACACTTAATTGCAATTTGCGTAATAATTTGGAACACGGTGTAAAGTCAGATTTTCCTTCTCTTTGAGCCTGGCTATATCACCATGGTAATTTATGCTCAGGTCATAACCTGGTCCCGACCAGTTCAGAGTTTCATCTTAAAATCGTCTCTAAAAGTCCAGCTATTTCACCATTATAAGGGATAGTTCAACATTTTAGCAAATTGGCCCGTTGCCATAATCTCTATAGTCATAGCAGTAGGTTTGTTACCTTTATTTGTCGGTGCAAGCTATTTTTAGGTGGAGCAGAGCCGTGAGCTGCTCAGAGCTACTCTACGGAGGCTAATGGGATTTCTTGGTTTCCCTCATCAAATTCATCAAATACACAATCCAACAACTCCAAAACGCTCTGGTGGACAAGTTGTGACCTGCACATTCACCACGCTATGAGATAATAACAGAACGTAACAAGACAGAGTTGTTTTAGAGGTAAATTCATGCAAAACAGCTGATGCGCATTCCCATCGGGGGCAGTTTTTCGGCAAACAGTCTCTGCATTTGCCTCGAAAACAACTCTGTCTCGTAACGTTCCGTTATTATCTCATAGCGTGGTGAATGTGCAGGTCACAACTTGTCCACCAGAGCGTTTTGGAGTTGTTGGATTGTCAATTAAAGGTAACGAACCTACTGCTATGACTATAGGGATTATGGCAATGGGCCAATTTGCCAAAATGTTGAACTATCCCTTTAACTAATTTGGAGATGGCGTCGTCTTTCCTCTGAAAGTCCAGTGGCGCAGGATCAGAACCATTCGAGAGAGGGGGATTTTGGAGTTTGCGCTGATCCGCTGATGTTTCCTGATCAACTTCTCTCTGAGCGGTCGCCACCTATACAATTTCAGCTGTGCCCCATCCGCTCACTCACAAAGAAGTTGTGCGCTCACAGTAAGACAAACAGTGTGTGAAGCGCTACGGGAACCTACATGCACTCAGCTGGTGATGCAGAAAATCTGAGCGAGAACTCTGTGTCGTGAAAAAACAAGTCTACTTATTGATCACAGATAATCAATGTATGTATTTATTTCACTTTGATGTGGCCATGAATTAAATGGGGCAAATCTTATAGGTCTAGGTTATTTTCACAGTTAAAATAGGTCTTTGTTATCATTACAAGATTTGCCTGTGCAGCACCAAAAAACAAAAAACAATAAAACACACACTCGTATTCTATAATCTAGATCAGTCAAACATATGAAAACAATATAAATAACAGCTGTTGTTGCTCTAGTTTATTTTATTTAAATGGATAAAGGTTAATGTTTAAAAGTTGCACAATGTTCATCTGTTAGAAATTAAAAACCAGCCCCCCTCTCTTGTCATATTTGCAGCAGCAGTGTGATCACTTTTTTGTATCGCTCACAGCTCTCCGTTAAAACAACCTGCTCCTCTTGGCTGAAATCAGCAGACCGCCATCAGTTCATTTTGCACGGAAGTAAAAATCATGTGACCTCCTTAAGATGTGAGCGCGCACAGAGCACAAAAGTTGATAACAGCGTCCTGACAGCAGTTATTAACTCTGAACGGGGCGTTTAGGTTTTGTTGAGCTGGATCATGAACACAAAGCTTGGATATGTTGAGCCTCCTTCGTAGTTCAGCCCTCTGGTTCCTGAAGCCTCAGATTAAAGCTCCTGAGGGGCGATGATGATGATGATGATGATGATTACTAGTGGTTTGTATTAATGAGTGAATTCAGTTGCTTCCTGGACGGTTGGACAGCTCTGTTTACCTTGTTTGCATGAGGCACAAGGCTACAACATGCTGCTTGTTTCCCCTCCTCTTTTTTTTCTTTTTTCTTTCTCTACACTCGCTCTAATTGGAAGCTGAAAGAAAATACTCTTGAGTCCACCACAGATAAGCCAGCATGGTGTGGACAGAGGGAAGTAATTAGAGACCGGGGCCTGTAACACGTTGACTCACAATGAGTCATTTGGAAAAAAGCACTTACAGTTGTCGTGAGACTTTTCCTGAGTCTCACATGTAAAACAGCTCAACAAGAGAGTCCACAGAGAGAGAGGCCAGGGGAAATGATTGACAGCATTGTTGTCTGCCTGCCTACCTGTCTACCTGTCTGTCCGTCCATCCGTCTCCATGTTTGCCTGCTCACCTGTCTGTCTGCATGACCTCTCCTCTCCTCTCTCCTCTCTCCATCTGTCTGTCCTTCTGAGCTTAAACCTGAGGATGTGTTCACCCCCGACCGTGTCTCCACTTTCAGGCTCCGCTCTGGAGAAAAAGGGAGGGAAGGAGTTCACTGAAGCTGTGGCAGAGCTGAAGAAGAAGAGCGGCCCCCTGGAGGTGGCTGGTGGTAAGTGCACGGAGCGGACGCTGTGTAGATGTGATCAATAGTTTACTGTTTCCCTTGTGGATTGTAATGATGAGAATTATCTGTAATTTTGTCTGATGTAGTTCTTGTTCAGACCCTGTAATAATTTAATCGACCTTTAGAGCTGCAACTAATGATTATTTTGATCGTCCATATTGTTTTAAAGGTTAAAGCAGATATCAGCTTCACGGCCGTTTCGGCTAATGCTGCGTTCAAGGCAGGCTTTTGAAACCGTAAGTTACAGCTTCAAGTCACAACTACGACTTGGTAGCGTTCCAGGTAACCCGTAGCTCGTGTTTTTACCATCCTGTTGTCTGTGAAAGTTCCCTATAACGGCCACTCGTAACTTCCGACCCGTGAACTCGTACCAGATCGAACTGGTATGACTTCACAGGAAGGAAAAACACAAAGTACGAGTTTCTTTGAACGCACCATGAGTTAGCAGCCCCCGCCCTTGTCAGGCATCAATTGGTCCTCGTGCTACGTCACCACATTCACGCGCATCCCTTGGCTGCACACACAGCCCTTCATGCCGTTCTCTCTCCTCATTGGATAACACTTGTATCCCACAAGGAAAATTTTCTCCTCGGGTTACAGCAGAGCAGAGTGACGGAGAGACTCGTGTTTAGGCTGAAATACTTCATGTAAGTGATTTGCTGACGGAAAATAGGACTATTTAGGACTTATATTAACAAAAACATTCCACTGATATCTGCTTTAATATACTTTATTGATCCTTTGCAGGTGAATATATTGTTACAGCAGCATCACACATATACATACTAACACAAATGCTGTATATTGCATATCTCTTACAAGAGCAGAATGGAGCAGAAAGTTGTAATAAGAGAATTAAAAAGAGCAGCATCAAAGTATAAAACAAACATCGTGGCTGCTGTTTGTTAAAAAGCCAAGCGGCAGCCAGCAGGAAAAGACTTAAGATGCCGTTCAGTCTTCTAAACACCTTGAGGACATGGTGTGGACATCTGTCATTGTTCAGAATTTTTCTAAGCATCCTCATCTTTGCCCCGGTGCTTGTAGAGTAGTAGTAGAGATCTTACCCTACGGAAATGGGACGCCACTTAGCGTAGCCGACGTGTTCACCTACGTTACGCGACCTAGCGATGACGTAGGAGCCACAGCCTGTAGTGGTTTTCATTCAGGTTTGAAAACGCCGGCTCCAGCGGTTGTGTTACCTGTTGCGTGGGTTTTGATGAACTTTTCCTAGTTTGATGAACCAACGTAGAAGAAATGCAGAAAACAGAAGACGCCTTCGCCGCTTTTCATCTGGCAAGTCTGCACCTGGCCTTCCTCTGATATAAGGGCTGGTTTTAAGGGGTTGAAAAGCACTTCCCCTTTCCTCCTAAAAAAATTGGCACATCCCACCCTTTGACGAAAACGCACAAAACCGAGTGCTAGGGCAGAAGAAAAGAAGTGGAATTGGTAAAAATGGGACAAGGTCTTACGTCTGGCTCTACCTGCATCCTCCTCATCTTTTCCCCCAAGCAGAACCGACAACTGAATTGTGTTGGATGCGACCGAGAGGTGAAAAAAGAAGTTATTCTAACAGTTGCATCAGAAGTGTCAAGATGAGCACAGACCCTCTGAAGCGTGTAGATGAGTGCGTCCTCGACAGCACTGATGTTGGCCCGTTATGCAAATTGTAGGGGATCGATGAAAGCGCACAGTTTTTTTGTGACCTGTGGTTTCTGTGTGAGGATGTTTGTGTCAAATCCACCAAAGAAAAAGAAAACAAAACAAGTCTGAGTGTAAAAACTCCAGTTGACACCACAGAGCCACAGTGTTTTTACGCTCAGGACGACTTGTGAGAAAAAAGGTCATAAAGTTCATATTGATCCACTCAGGCAACGCCCATGATGTCAAGACTCTGCAGCACCAATCAGTCGTTCGTTTTTATCACTAAACATGTCCAGCTCCAAGGACTGACACAAGCTGAAGGCTTCGGTCTTCAGGGAGTCGTTCTGTTTGAGCCTTTTGCAGATTATTTCATCTTCCACCCATTTGTCTCCACTTCTTCTCTCTTCCTCTGTTTCCAGCTGTCTCTCTCATTATTCTTCGCTCACACTTTCGCCCCCCCCCCCCCCCCCCCACCTTCACCACCGCCGCCCTCTCTCACGTTCAGCCAAGTTAGCTCTGCGTCCTAATCCCTGCTCTCTCTGTGTGGAGCTCATAAATGGATCACCAGGGGACTGAACACAGAGCCAGAGAGGCCTGTCACTGATGCTGGGATCTGGATCTGGATCTGCCAAACGATCACCCCAACCAAAAAAAAAAGGCTTCAGGGTTCAGGCAGGTACAGGAGTTATTCAGTCACCACAGGAAGTGTCACAGCAAAATCTAAAATCTGAAGCAACAAAATGAAGCTATTAATGGATTAGTCGATGCTTCCCCAGCTCTTCATTTGTTCTCTATGGAGCTATGAAGTCATCCCACCACTGTGATGATGAGGTACTGTGACATGAAGCAGTGCATCGCTGCTCTTACAGTATTAACTTATTGTCCTATTGACTTGAATTAAAACATGAGGTCTTTTGCAGAAAAAAAAAATCATGTTGCAGATAAGACAATTAACTTTTTAAATACAGTCTTTCTTGGCTGAACTTGCACCACCGAGTCCAGTCCTCATGAATGAAATCATAGCTGAGTGATGGTTCTTCTACTTCTGGTTTCCTGGCTGCTCCTGAGCGCTCAACTTAGTTAGGGCGAATGAACTACTTTTCTTACAGGTATCAATATTACTAGAGGAGACGGATGAAAAACCAAAGAATACAGAAATGGTGTGTTCGCATTGGACGTGAAGCAAATTTACGGCTCGCTTTACTCACGCGGGAGTATTTGTTTGTACTTGTGCGAGTACAACCAACTCCCACACATTTGCTACTTTCAGTACTACGTTCAGTAAACGACGATCATTGTGTCGCTTGTAGTACATTGAGTGAACGTACCACACAGTGAACGTGAGCCCTCAGACCTGAGTGACAGTACGTTCAGTGAACACGTCAATGAACATGCACCGTTTCTTCGCATTGAGAGTCTCCGCTACCAGATTCGCGAGTGACTCAGTGATTCACAGGCCACGGGGCAGTTCTACTGTCGGCCTGCGCGCTGCTGCTGAGCTCAACTGGACTGAGAAAAGAACAATTCAGGTCAGGAAGTGATTCCTTTCAGTTCGTTCACTCAAACAATTCGTTCTTTTGGACAAAACGTTCACTAATGAGACAACACTATAGTGCACACAGCTCAGTGAACTTCACCACCTTCTCTTGGAGCTGCGTGTGGAAGACAGCCACTTCCAGCGCTCACGGGGCCCAGTTTATGACCTGTTTGGTTTGGATCGGTCTCTCGGCAGGAAACCAACTACAGGTGCTGCATTGACTGTGTCTATAGCAAGTCACTGACGTCCTGGCGTCCTGCGTCAGAAGAATCAAATGCTGATTGGCTGTCCTGACACAGCGTAACTGGAGTTGAATATTTTGAACTTGTGCAAAGACATCGCCGGCACGAATTAGCATGTTTTCACATCTCTGCATTGACTTAGTGTATAATTCGCTTAAAACATTTGCTTTGTGTACGATATGAGTGCACTGCAAGACAAAACTGAGCAGAGAGGCTTTAAACTAACTATGAAACTGAGCATTAGACATAGAAACCTGACTCTTGTAGAAGTCTGTTACGTTCTGTAGTAGGAAGTAATAAAAGCTAAACTATTAGATGATGTCATAGCTAAAGGAAGAAAAAAAACAAGACTTCACCATTGGTGGTCCAGAGTCAGACACACTCTGGTCTTGTTTGGTTTGTGTTCTGGACGGAGTAGAGGAGTTGGTCATCAGCACTTGAGCCGCATCAACATCGTCATGTACTGTAGCACCACTGTTACTGTACAGTGTGATTGACAGGTGATGTCCAGATGTGCAGCCTGGTGTACAGTCCCACTGACCCAAACTGTAAAACAAGTTGAACTTTGCAAGCGTCCATAAAAACCCTAATCATCATCATCCTCCTCTTCGGTCTCGGATCACCCATGCAGTGCGACTGGCTCTGGCTCTGTGTGAAGTCTCTCCATCCTCTCTCTCTTGTTCGCCATCTGGAAATCAGCTCGTCCTCCGCTCTGACTCCGGTCCAGCCGCACGTTCACTGTGGGCTAATAAACTCTGACTGGAGACTTTCTCACTTCACAGCGTCGGGGCGGCTTTGGCTGAGTGACACCGTCTGCAGCTGCTGCTTTGATGGAAGACTACACTAAATGTTTCAACTCTGCAGAACACAAGAACAGACTCCTCTCTTGTCTTCTTCTCGTTTGTCTTCTATTTCTTCTCCTGTTTGCCGTTGTCCCTCCTCCTCTCCAGCTGTCTGGAGAAGTGATTCCTCCGGCCCACCTCGCTGTAATACCGCGGTCAAACCCACTTTAAGCTCTGGGAGATTTGCTGCGTACATTTTCCACAGAGTGAAGTGTTCTTTTTAGCATCTCGGGGCTCCAAACACAACGTTTGGGTTTTCACTTCTGACAAAACACGTTAGTGAAGCGGAGTTTGATGGCGGACGATGGATGTGACAGGAGGAAATCCAGCTGTGTGCCAGAGGTGAACAGGTTCACTCTGACTGACTCAACAGAACCGGCGCTGGTTCTGCTGTGTGATGCTGTTTAACAATGCAGTTGTCATTTGCGAGTGACTGCACTAGTTCTTCATTATTCATTTTGTTTAATTATGTTTTCAGTAGTGAAAGTCGTCGTGTTTATATTTATTCAGTTGCAAAATGTTTTCTGGAAAATTCAGAACTGATGAGTCTCATCTAGTTTCTTGTCTTTTTGTCACAGTAATATTTTAGAATACTTTAATAGCTGGTGTGAATTAATATTACAACTGAGGTGATTCTTTAATTGATCAATTTAGTAGTATGTATTGTCATTATATTGAAGTCAAGACAACAATACAAGGGAATTCATGTAGCGCACAGAACAGGAGAAATAAAAGCAGACCGAAAAAATATGCAACAAGTAAAGTACAGTATAGTAAAGACTCATTTGTTTATCTACATTAAAATATTTTCATATTAGAGTCAGAAATGTCAAACATTCACTGGTGTTTTCTCTCTGCTTTCTATCAACGCCAAACAGATTTGATCTGAAATCAAGCAGTTTGATGATGGGACATTTTTCTGATTTTATTGAAATGAAAATAATAATTAAACACAGCCACAGTTTGATTCATTACAGATCCTTAAAGTCATAAAGGGACATATTTTCTTTGAACTCACAGATGCTGTAACAACAGCGTTAATATTTCCTTTTTACGTTCCAGTCGTTCTTTCCTCTTCTTTCCCATCTCATCTTACTAACCATTCTTCTTTTTCTTCTTCTTCCTCTTCTCTCCATCCATCAGCTGTGTTGACCGCAGGCTTTGGTCTTCCTGCCAAGTACGTCATCCACTGTAACAGTCCGGGCTGGGGCTCCGACAAGTGTGAGGAGCTGCTGGACAAGACGGTGAAGAACTGTCTGGCTCTGGCCGACGAGAAGAAACTCAAGTCTGTGGCCTTCCCCTCCATTGGTAGTGGAAGGTACGAACATACACACACATAAAAGACAGAAACACACCTGACATAGGATGCATTGTGTTGTTATTTTAAGATGTTTTGTCCTGATTTAGTTCTCATCAACAAAATGTTAAGTTAACTCACTGAAGGTATGCAACGTTTCCTCGATAGATGAATCTCTGTGTTGGTCTGTTTGTGTAGAAGTGTGTGTGTGTGTGTGTTTATCTGAGTTCAGTAACAAAATGTCGAGCTCATTTGTCTACACCCGCCTGTACAGTAGGTTACATGTAAGTTAATACAGGAGCTGCAGTAGTGCTGTGAGGAGGAAAGGTTTGGTGCAGCAGCACATGCAGAGTGTAGGATTGTACTGAAATCTTCCCCAAAATTAAACTAAATTAAGACTGAATTAACAAAACTAAAGAAATAAAGCCACAGTAACGATGTTGCTCAGGGGTCAGTTGGTCCACCGTCCACTGTTTCCAGACTGAAACAAATATCCCAACTCTTACGTTGATTGTTGTGACAGAATTGTACACATAGCCTATTGATGATCCCTTCTGGATTTGTTGTAATAACTTTGGTGACTCTGACTTTTTTCAATTTGTGATGATATCAGATTTAAAAAAAAACCCTCAGTACTTTGGTTTATGAACAAATAACTGCAAAATGCTAGTTAGCTAATGCTAACTTCAAATTTCAAATTTCAAATTTATTAAGGATAACCCCTTGAGATGCATCATCTCGTCTTCCAGGGGGTCCTATACATCAAAACAATAAGACAATACAATACAATACAATACAATACAATCACATATACACAACACAAAACATACACTTAAAGTGTACACAACAGCTCCCAAATCCCTCCCACCCACCCCACCATACCCCTTCAGCCCATAACCCCATCACAAGGGCAACAAAAAAAAAAAAAGGTAAATACATAAAAATAAATGAAGAGAAAATAAAAACTAATAGCAACAACAGGGGGTCTGAAACAAGGACATTAGTGAGGTCTTGAACAGATGGAAAGAAGTGACAGATCTAATAGATAGCGGTAAATTATTCCAGTCAGAGGAACTTATGCTAACACTTCCTAAGCATGCTCATATTTAGTATTCACTCTACTGGTCAAAAGTTTCTTCCAGTCTTTTATTGAAAACGATGCAGTTTAAAGAGGAACTATGCAGGATTTGTAGCTTAACTATGCTACATTTCTTCACCTTAATGAAACAGCTCCAGAGTCCTAGTGCTGGTTAAATCAATGACGTGTAACTTGTTACAGGGAGAATGGAGGCTCTCTGCCTTCCACCTAGCGTCTCTTGGCTGAAAACCAACCTTGTAAGATCAGAGCCTCCGACCCGGTGTCGCAGCTCTCGTCTCTGCGGCACCGCCACACAAACGTAACACTCCCCGTAACCCGTAATCTCTTGTTTATGACAGATGAGATTACACAAATATACACATGGTAACATGGTGTATATGATAAATAACGTTATCCACCGCTCCATGGATTGATTTCTCACCAGTGTCGTTGAAAACAAATGCACATGGAGGAGAGGAGGGTTAGAGACACAGAGGAGGAGAGACCAGACCGAAGAGTTCCTCTTTAATGTCTCATTGTACTCTGAATGAAATGAAAGTGCATGTAGAACAAATGAACAAGTGAAGTTAAAAAAAGTAATCATGGAATCAGTTTATGAACCAAAAAGTATTCAAAACTTTTCTCTCTCTACAATGGAAATCAAAAGTTCTTCCCAACTGCTGCAGAAGTTCCCATAAACGTGTGGCACCTGTAGGTCGCTTTGCTTTCACTTTCACTTTCTTCTGTCCAGTTCATCCCAAACCAGCTCCATGGAGACTGTGCTGCCCCCATGTTTTCACTCTTCATCCCAAACCAGCTCCATGGAGACTGTGCTGCTTCACATCTTGTTCTTGACACAGTTTGGACTTCTGCTCTGGGTCGTTATCTTGCTGTAGGATGAACCCCTGATCAACCAGGCTCATACCAGAGGCTCCTGTTCTGCATGGCGCTGCAGAACGCCGTGGTAGCTGTTTGGTTCAGGGTGACCTTCACTCTGTACAAGTCACTGACCCTGGATCCAGCAAAACCTCCCCAGACCACCCTCCATGTTTGACAGATGATGTCACAGACTGTGACAGAAATCCTGTGTGATGAACCAGAGATTTCAAATTTTGATTCATCGGTCCATAACACCATCCTACCTCCAGTCTTCTGTAGTCCATTGGTGGTGTCTCATGGCCTCTTTTTCTGTTCTTTCTTTTTACATTATTTTTCAGTTTTTCAGTAACTTTACCTTTTTCAAGCTCTTCGTTGGACTTGAATTTCAATAGAAAACTGAAAAAAACTGGGGTTTTTCTAAAACTTTTGACTGGTAGTTATTTACTGTTTTCTTGTGCAAACAACTATGGATATTTAGTAATTTATTCAATGGTATTCATACTGGACACGACTTTTCAGTTTTGAAGAACCTATAATTTTATATTTGTTCTTAAATTTTGAGGCGGGGCTGAAGAAGTTTTAAAGGAAAAAAAAGTCTGTTCAATGTTCTGATTAAATTTGACCATTAGAGCGACTGGATCCTGAAACATCACTTGTTTTGCACTCACACTCTTTCAGTCCATATTTATCTCTTCACCTCCAAATTCATTTCTCACTAAGTGTGTGTGTGTGTTTCCTCCCGTGTCATCAGGAACGGTTTCCCGAAGCAGACAGCAGCCCAGCTCATCCTCAAGGCCATTTCCAGCTACTTCGTGGCCACGATGTCTTCCACCATCAAGACCGTCTACTTCGTGCTGTTCGACAGCGAGAGCATCGGCATCTACGTGCAGGAAATGGCCAAACTGGAAACAAGTTAAGAGTTCGGAGAAGTTGCTCCTCGTTCCGTTTTTTCCCACCCACTCTTCCCTTCCCTCCTCCCTCACCCTGTTTTTTCCTCCAAGGAAATAGGAAGGTGTTTACTAGTGATTTGTTAATTATGAAGCAAAGAAGAATCTTTCTAAAGGCCGGGAACTTGTTTTTGCATTATGTTTGTATTTTTCCTATATCGTTTCTAATTTCTTATTTACTTGTCTCCTCTGGCATTTAAATGTAACAGTGCACTGTTCATTATACAGTCTTTTAATACAAACAGTGGCACCCACACACACACACACATACAGTATATACATACACACACACAGAGGCACACAGCAGATTCAACAAGTGAGGAGACTCACTTTAAAATTTTAGTTTTCATTATTGAGATTTAAAAAAAAAAAAAAAAGATGTTATGAGAGATAGCTGCACCTCAATTACATGGCTTCCAGAGAAGTCCGATGAATACGGGTTAATGCATGTAATGGCAGTAAAGATAATAAAGGCTAAAGGCTATCCTCCTTCTGTTGAGCTCAAAAACACAAGACACTTAATTATGTGTATTTTTGGTATCAATCTGCGTTTTAAAGAAACATCTCTGTTGTTAATAGTACTGTATACTGAAAAGGTTACGCATAAAGGACAGTTTTGAGTTTGCTCTAGTTTTGGTCTTCAGGAGACATAATATTACAGAAATATGGAATGGGGTTTTGTTTTGTTTTGTATTTTAGTTTTTGTGTTGTATGTTGCATATTCCTCCTTTTGCCTTTGTTTATAAACAGGCAAAAAATGTTTTCTCAGTGTGCTGCAGAGACCTTACATTTCCAAGAAAATAAAAAAGACAATTGAAAAAAAAAAAAAACAGAATAGTATTGTAAATATCATGTTATATCCTCCTGGTTGTAGCACCATGAGTTTATACTGAAGAAAAAACTGATGAGAGTCATTTACAGTAAAAAAAAATCAATTTATGACATAAAGTGGTTAAAATTGGAGAGTGAAGGTTTTTGCAGGGCACTTGGTTTATATTGTGTGTTCCTATCAGTGTTTATGTAGATGGAGTATTTGTGAAATGTTATAGCAAAAAAAAAAAAAATATTGGACTGTAACATAGACTAGATTTTTATTTTCTATTTTAATTTCCACACTGATTCTAAACGCTCGAGCTGATTTGATAAAGAAGAATAAGAAAAAAAATATATAAGAGGTCATTTTTTGTTTTTGTGTGTGTGTTTTTGTCTTTGTTAAGCCATAAAACAGATGTTGTTATTATAATTATTATTACTCATGTTGGATGGAAGTAGAAGAGGCTCTCTGCTGTTGTTGTTGTTGGGTTTTTCTTTGCTTTCCGTCTCTTTCATCCAGCTGCCACCAGATGGCGCCATGTAACCAACAATTGGATTTATTTTGGTCCTCTCAGCCATTTTCTTTGCTGCAGCAGCAGCAGCAAGCGCCTCCACACAGACACTGGTCACTTGAGTTGGATTTGAATTGAGATTGACGGACGAACACAAGGAACCCGACTGCTCTGCTGCATTGGGATTTTTCAACAATCTAACTTTCTTATGAAAAACAAAAAAAAATGTATAATGTAAAATGCTTTCTAAAGAATTACTACTACAATTGATGATTCTACAACAGGTCTGTACACACTCCGGTAATAAAATACCTTTAAAGACATTTTATTGTTTTGGTTCCTCTTGATATTATGACGTCACTTTGTGTGTTTTCCTTCCAGATGCTGTGAGAGTCTGTGAAGCCTCATGAAATTAAAAAAGTGTGCGTGTGTGTGTGTGTGAGAGAGAGACTCTATTAAAGTGAGTTTAATCTGAAGTGTGGCAGAACAAATGGCAGAGCAGTGACATCGTAGAGTCACAGTTAAACCTCAGGATCCTGAGCTCGGTGTATTTTAAAACGGGTGGTTTTTATTCCAAGAACTTTCTGATGAGCTATCATTTTAATTTTACTTAATTTTTTTGTTCTCAACCGGGAACACTGGTCTCATTGTCAAGAAAAAAAAACAGAGGGATGTAAATCAGGCCACAAAAAACAAACAAGAACAGATCAGGTCAGATTAGTGAGAAGAGTGAGCTGTGGTTTGGAGGTGTTCACAAGTGATCAGAGAATTAACTATGAATGAACTTGTCTAAACTCTGAATTAAATATGGATTATTTCATTGAAGATAGAGTCGCCTCATGGAGGACAGGTATCAGGCTTTAAA
The DNA here is from genome assembly GCF_905171665.1 of Trachurus trachurus. Classification (NCBI taxonomy): domain Eukaryota; kingdom Metazoa; phylum Chordata; class Actinopteri; order Carangiformes; family Carangidae; genus Trachurus; species Trachurus trachurus. The sequence continues at coordinate 9,685,905 of NC_139903.1, read as the reverse complement.
GGCCCAGTCCAAAACACTAAGACAATAAAGATCTAGTTTATTTAGAGCAGATCAAAATCTAACAGGGTTGCTACTGAGTTTATAAATGTTACTCAAGTAAGTGTGAACCAATATCTTGTTTTAGTTTCTGATCATGAACCATTGAGTTTTTAATGAGTCATTAGTTGAAGCTGTTAATTTTCATAGTTCTGATTTATGTTTACATGAGTTTTCAGTTTCTGAACACTGAATCCACCAGAGTTGTTGTTGTTGATGTTTGTGGAGATGAATGGACACACGGTGACATCACTGTCAAAGTCAGACGATCAATAAACCAGTCATGTATTCAGACCTACAGCTTCATCTGTCACAATGCTTTCTGGGTCATTTTAGTTTCTCACCCTCCTTCCACATCCATAAACTTTCATAAACAAAACACCCCAGAATGAGGGAATAAATTAGCTCCATAAAATGCTTCTTTATAAAAGAAAAATAGATATTTACAGTATATAACTGTACACCTTATCTATACAGCATAAAGACAGGGAGCACGGTAAGAAAGGAAATTATCTCCAGAAAAAGGACAGATCTGGCTCTAGCACCCTTATCCCTCCAACACATGCGTAGCTTGACTCCTTTATTTCCATCTCAGTATTTACAATGAAGTTGAGGAACCAATGTGATGCGATGTGTTTAATATCTTAGGTGAATGGCAGGTTTGGGGTGCAGTTGGGTGGACCAAGGCCTGCCCCCACCCCCCCAGGCCTGGGGCTGCACCCTTAGTAGGGTACATGGGAGACCACGGAGTCAAAGGGGGGTCAGTTTCCCAGCCATCCAGGGAGGCCGGGACCTGAGACCTCCTCTGAGGGCGCCCATCTGACGCCTAATCCCCAGGAAATACAGGCAGGTTTCACTCCCTCCCCCTCCGCTCCCTCCCCCGCCTCCCACACCCCTCCCATCCCCTTTCCATCCATCCATCCCACCATCCCCTCTCTTGCTTTTCCTTGCAGGCAAGAAAAGCCCCGTAAATTCAAAGCATCTGTACGGGCAAGGGCCAATCCGAGGGCCGCCTTTCCCAGAGCCCGCGCAGATGAAATTTTATTCTTTGCACGAAAAAATTACAGGGTGGAGGGGGGGTTAGGAGGGTAGAGGGGGGGGAGAAAAAACAGAAAATAAAGTAAAGCAAACAGAGGGGGGGAAGATCAAGGAGGAGAGGAGATGAGGGGTAAGGAGCTGGTCATCAGAGATCGGCCTCGCTCTCCAGTGTGTTCATAAGAAGAAAGTAATATTATCTTCTTTATGGCCGAGAGTCCTGACTGGAGCCTGATAACAACAACAGTCTGCTCCCGACTGCTACTGGTCCCGGACCAGGGCTGGTGCCCAGGGAGGATATATAGTGGTGGTGGTGGATTATACGTGGGTCGAAGAAAAGGCCAACCACATTGCCTCAAGGTGTTTGAGTTCATCACTTTCATTATTGTTTTTTTTTTGTTTTTTTTAGGGGGGAAATTGGCATCAAAATGTGACATAGAGCCATTTTTCTTTTAAATTCCAGTGCACGGCCGTTCACAGTGTGCAGCACAATAATGCAAATGTGTTAAAGTATCAAGAACCTGTTCGTGTAGCCAAGAGAAAGTGAGTACAGATATAAACTATATACACAACCGTGCATGGAGACAAGTGCACACACAAGGTATTTACAGTGAACACTAACAAAACTGTGGATTCTTATTTCCAGATCAGAAATCATCAACTTACTTCAACTCTACTCAGCTTTATTTATTTATAAAGCAGCTTAAAAACAACACAAATTGTTCCAAAGTGCTTCAGAAAATACAAACACAGCAACAAAAAGGAGAATAAACACAATAGAAAAGAAAACTGAATGATCACTAAAGCTATCGGTGGTGAGTTTGACAGAGGTAATTAGAGGTCAAGACCAGGGAGATTATGGAATTAAAGGAATAGAAAAAGTGCTTGAGTCATGTTATTTCAATGATTTTTAGTTAAATTGGAAGCAAATGTCAAACAAGCCGATCGATTTTTCATTGGAAATTGTAAAAATAACAACTTTAACCTTCAGATTTGCGATGCCACAGTCGGCTGAACTTGTGAACTCCAAAATAATATTGATACGTGCCTTTTCTCAGATCTTCATGTTGCTGAGTCACTGTGAGCTTTAATGTTTCCCAGCCTTTAGTGGCTCCTCCCACTTTATTTCTTTGTGGAAAAATACGTCGACATCAAGAGAAAAAAAAAAAAAAATCCTAAAATCAAACCGAGAATCAGCTCAATGACGATGTTATGAATCAAAGCTTTATCCCACCCGGCTTTAACCTGCATGGCGACCCCCCTCCCATCCCTCTCCCCCCCCTAAAGGTCCCAGGACCTTTCTTTGGGAAACCTGTGCCCCAGCCTCCTCCTCATGTTAGAATAAGTTAATAAAAACCTCCTAATCCCTCTGCGGTGACACTGGTTTTCAAGTCGAGCAGAAAATAAAGCCTCTGCGAAGTATATTTGTGAGCGTGGTCGGCGTTTTGTGCTTCTCAGCAACAGTTAAACAGTAGCCTCTGGTTGTTTTTGGTCAGGGCCCGGTTTCATGTGGCTGAGGACAAGGTCGCAACTAGAAATTCGATAATTTCCAAGAACTGAAGTGATGGATTTACACATGAGGGGAGTGAAAATATTGCATCTGACCTCATGTGACCCACATTTTTGGAAGGGGGGGGGGGGGGGGGGGTGGGAGGTGGGGGAACCGTGGTGGATTCTGGGCTTTAAAATGGACCCGATTCAACCAGAAGTGAATTAACTATAGTGAAGGTTTGAGTTTCTGTAGCGTTGGACTGGTTTGAGTCCAGTCTGAACCACATGAGGACAGGTCAGATGGTGACAGACTGTGAACCCGATTGGATCAGACGTTTTCCTTTCACCTCCTCCTCCTCTCTCTCTCTCTCACTTAAAACTAAACAGCACTTTGCGTTGGATTTTCAGAAGACGCTGTGGTTTTCTGTCTTTCTTTTTTTTTTTCAAAAAGAGTCATCTTTCTGCTGCTTGGACCCAGATTTAATGTATTTTATTTTTTTCATAACATTAAAAAGTTTGGTCAACATATGTAAAGGTCAACACATGCTGTAACTGCACCTTATTAAAAAATATATCAATTATAAACCAATAAAAAATTACTAAAACGAGGTTCAGTGTGAGTCTGTGTGAACATCTGTGTCGTCCAGATGTTGAAATGCATCTGTAAATCTGTTCCTGGCACATGATTTTTTTTTCTTTTCTGCATTTTCCAACTCTATCAAAAGACACAAAGTTGATTTTGGCTGATTTCGCAAAACCACAATCAAGTTCAATTATATTTTCTAACTTTCACTGCCAACCTGTTTCTTTTTTCTTTTTAAAGGACATTTTCTCTCTTTGAAGGTTTGAATCATAACTTGTCTGACACATCTGTTACATGAGACGTTTTTAAAAATCTTATTATGTAACATTTTGATTATTTGTAAATAATATGTACAATATATTCATTTTTATTCAGTTTAACTTGATTTGAAACAATCATCTATGTATCTCTACAACATTACACACAAGTTACTGTAAGATATAGCTGATAGCAGCTTATAGAAGCTACATTTTAATACCACATTTTAGCCATAATTATAAAAACACAAATGCACCGATCTCATTAGGTGAGATTAACACTGAAACACCAAATCAGACCCTTGTTGTAAGGTTGTTTTGTTGTGTTTTTCCTGTGCTTGAATACGCCATTTTTAATGTGTCAGACACTTCCATTGATATAGTGGGGGTTGCTTGTCTATGGCACTGTTGTTTTGGGGGGGTCGCGGGCTGAAAAGTTTGAGGAAACATGGTTAATAGTCGTTGAGGGAGGCGCAACAGCTACACCCTCCACCGGCGCAGCCTCGCTGCTCAGAGGGCCACAGGAAGACTTCCTGCTCTGCACCGACTGTTGGACCACGCTGGGAATAATCCAGTGGGAGTTCCTGCCTGGCGTTTCAACAGGTTAGAGCAGAGGAAGCCGGGCTGTGGTCGTCCTACGGCCTCTTACAGCCTGTGTCGCTTAATCCCATGATTCGCAGCCGTTAAACAAGGCTAAAGAGGGGATATCCCACATCTACCAAACACTATATATATGAGGGGGAGGAGGGAGATGTGTCACCTTCGGACCTCGCTGAGCTTCAGCGCAGCCTCAGAGTGTCAGGAGATGAATTAGTCCGGACAAGGAGGGTTGGTTTCTGCCTCCACTGGTGCTCGCCTGCCACCTCGAAAGGGTTAAGTCGGATCCCGGTCTGGCCACATCACACTGTTGGGCCATTTAGTGCAGGAAACCTGATAGTTTGGTTCCTTTTGATGGCCTGATTCCCAGGCTTAGGAGAATAAATTAAATGCAATCCCCGCCGAGGCCTCAGCTGCAACGGCAGGGCATACTGATTTAGGATTTTCATCTGGGGAGCTTTTCCCTCCCTCTCTCCCTCCCTTCCTCTGCTATCCTCTTCCACAACCCCCCATCCATCCATCCATCCATCCATCCATCCAACGCCTCTGCCGCCTCTACTCCACTGAGGAAAATGGTGAATATAGTTTAAAATATGGCTTTTGAGAGGCAACACAGACGCCTGAGTGCAACCGTGAGTCACTGTGAGGAATCAGAGATGGAGACGTGGGGGTGTAACTAACGGACGGGGATGGAAATGTGTCACTCTGTGGCTCAAGAGTTCGAGATTCAAACCATTCAGTCCTGATCCCTGATGCCTCGTCGCACTGTCAGGGGCTTTGAGCAGAGCCACCAGTCTTATGGCCAAGGGCGGAGGGAGGTAGGGGGGAGACGACAAGCCTGTAATGTGTGTTTTGACTGCTGATGTCGCTTGTGTCTGCCACTATACCAGAGCCCGTGCTGTGGTTTTTACAGGACAATGAAACAAAGGAGGTAGCAGTGCGACAAAGTTCAGGTTTTAAAACTGAAGTGAAGGTGGGTTTGGTCTCTGTGGACTTTAGATTCAGTTGGATAATGGTTCAGAACATCATAACACAACACTGAGGTGTGAACCAGACCATTAGACCTTCATCTTATCTGATATCACGTGGAGCAAACCTACTCTTTGTCATGCAACTATGCTCAATATGAGAAGTAGTTTATTTCAGTCTTGACATGGCACCACATTGTACAATAGAAATAACAGCTCAACATAAATACAGCAGCGCAAAGTAAGTAAATAAAGTGTACAATAGACATTTAGACTGAATAGGTGCAGGCTGAGGCTTACTGTAGTTTATTTTGCATAGCATATTATAAATCAGGTGATATAAAAAACTATGCAATATATTAGTTCCTTTTATCAGCAAATAAACAAACTCTATCTCTACAGCAGAGCAGGCACCACAGTTCATTGCTCTAACTATAACTTGATCATCCTATTTTTGAGTGTTCAAAAGAGCCAAATGCAAAACAAATCAATGTAAATAAATACAGAGCAAACTGGTGAAGTTACAGCATCAACATTTTTCTAGCTTGACATAAAAGTCAGAATATATTAACAGCTGAAAATAATTTCAGCAGCAGTAATAAATTCTCACTTTTAGTCCCTTCAGTTGGTTAAATCTTCTCCTTGCAAGTGGCCCGACCTTTCATATTTTATTTTATAATGTGTTAAGTTAATATAGTTACACAAAAAAACAAAACAACAACTTGATAAAATCAGAGCACAGTTTAAACCTTCAGCGTTTCTCATCACAATTTCAACATCCAGGAAAATCCTGCAGGATTTTCACTGACATGTGTTGGACCGTCTTCTTTAACAACTTCCTGTGTGATTTTCCATCATTAACTAGAACTTCACACCTTCATCAGGATGCCGACTGTTGCATAACGAGGTCCAGGTCAGACATGTTCGATTACGAACTTAAATGAGTCATCTAACGTGAATCTAAGATCAGCGAGATGCAGGGCTGGATCTCTGAGTTTCTTTCTTTCTTCTTTTCTTTCTTTCTATACCTTTTAGCTTCTTTCACTCCGTCTGTCAGCGTCAGACAAACACGGCCTGTGTGTGTGTGTGTGTGTGTGTACAGTTTGTTCTGTGTGTGATACAGGAGCAGCAGTGGGTGGTCGGTTGGTCGCTGCCTTGTCCTCACCTCACAGTTTTTTTGGTGAGCAGTCAAACCGGAACCGAATTTCATTATAGTGGAATAAAGCAGAACCAGTTTTGTCCACCGAGGACAGTGAGCCTTTGGATTTCAAGTAAAGTGCAAAGAATGCTGTGCTTGTACATCCAGTTTTTTTGTATCTTTTGACATACGAGAGAAGGTTTCCAGCTCGACTGAAGCGAACAGAGGCTTAGTCATCAAGTCTGCTCACACGCAGTTCACACTGGATCCTCCAAAAATAAACTTTACTTCTCATTCCCTTTTGATAACAATCTGTTAAGTTCACAAACTCAAACACTGGCTTAAGTGTTACTACAAAGTTAAGAGCAATCTGGCAGTGGTAGTGAGTTTTCTCAACAGATGAACATTTCAGTTTTAACACGTTCTAGCAGGTTATACTAATTTCTGTCTCATTTCGATCTGACCCAGATCTGTTTTCACCATGATGAAATTTCTTCCAGTGGTAAAGAACAAATGTAGAAACAAGTAGTTTGGACCAAAGGCATGACGGGTGAGACATGAGGGTGGTGCTGCTGCAGGACAGGCAGAGGGATCATCACATTTCACAGAGATTATGTGATGTGAGCTGGTTTTCAGATGAGTATGGTGCTACAATAAAATGAAATGACTGCAAAGTGGAAAGAGTTCATCCTCTGGGTACCATGAATGTGATCTGTAAATGTAATCTACAAAAAAACATAAAAACATAGGAAACTTTGGCTTAATGATGTAACATCAGAGGTCAGCAGGTCATCATGAATGCATTGATGTTGATTACCATGTGATGCTGGGGATAAATATTAGCAACAACATGCAGATCATTAGTGGTACAGTAACATGTTATAATAATAACATGATGTCATTATCTCACTAAACCTATGACACACAAAAAAGGACGTGGGTCGCTGTGTTCTCCAGCCGGTTGAGCTGCAGCTCCACAGTGGTCAGAGGAGCCTCTGCTGCTCCTCTCTCTTCAGCCTGGTGTTTGGCTTTGTATAAAAACAGCTCAACATTGTAAGATGTAGCCTAGCTGCTAATGCTAACTAGCACACGGCAGAAAAAAACAAAAACAACTACGTTGATCATCCTCCGGGGGCACAAGCCTAGTCACAGACACTAAATAATGGAGCGTTTGAGCCAAGTTTGTCCACTTTCGCATACCGTATTCAAAGATTGCGATCCAACATGACAGCCTCCGGTGGGTGCACCGCCACCTATGTATTTGTAAACAACTCAGTCTGAGCTACGAGACAGCTTTCATTTGTATGCCGTTGTGATTAGACTTCGGTAAATACGTATTTATGAAAGCAATAGGCTCTTTAATTTTTGCTAATAAAAAGCCAAATAAGCTATACTGTCCCTTTAAGTCCCAGTTTTGATGCGCCAGACTTCGCTTAACTGCTAAATTTCAGCCGTAGTCCCAAGGCAGGTTCCTAGACAACATAGACACAGAAGACTTTAAAACCTTGCGACCACAAATCGTACACTAGACAATTACAAAACAGAACAAAGACAGACAATTTTAACCCCAAACATCAGATTAAGAGCAGAATTTAAACTATATGCGTGTCGTTGTTGTCGCAGTTTCTGATGTGTGATGGTAACTTGTTCCAGGACTGCGACGACCATTTGACAAAATGTTGTTCTACTACACCTCGGTACATTGCATTCACCTTTAGTTAAGGCTCTGGTTCTTCGTCCTTCATTAGTAGCTGCCGAGTCTTTGTCTGTTGCTCAGGACTGGATGACAGATGTGATGTTTACTATACGACAGTGGGACCATGACAGTGAGTTTCTCCTCATGGGAGCAGCAGCAGAACCGGGTCAACGGGAGACGACGCTTCACCGGACAGACGTTGCTCCATTTTTTTATTGGTCTTACCGAGGTCTTAGGGGGGTTACGCTGAGGTTATTCAAGGCTCCAACACCAGACTCACACATATTCACACAAGATATACGTACACACACACACACACAGGCTCTACTCTACTCTACCTCTTTGTCTGCAGGGTTAATCTGTGGGCCAGATCAAAGAGGTCAGGTCCAGGAGATAAACTCCGGCCCTGGAGGGGTCTACCCCCCCCACCCCCTCCACCCTCCACCCTCTTCTGTCTGTATATCTGCAAATCATTAAGCTCAAGGTGATTCACGGCAGCTCCTCCGAGCAGCCCCAGAGGATTCTGGGCCAGATACGGGAGGATTTGTCCGAGCCGTTGCCGTCGACCTGGCTGCCACTCATGTTGACGTTACTGTGTCGCTGCAGCTTTGAGCCTCTGCAGCTCTGAACCAGACACGACAGATAAAAGACCCTTCACCCCTGACAGGAGGGGATCTCACTGCAAACACACCACGCAAATTATACTCTCTCCTGGCTTTGTATGAGGGATCTCTCAAAAAGGATTTTTTTTTTTTGAAAAGGCCAAATATTCAGCCGGTTGAATGTCTGCAGGCTTTTTTTTATCGGGGCAGAAAATGTTTTCAATGGGAACCAAAAGGCCGTGCTTGTTCCTGCTTGATTTGGAATACACTTCTAACAATGTAGAGAGGGGCGGATGAATGGGTGCGTGTGTCATCGGTGCTGACACGCTAAATGAAGGGTATCATAGCGAGGAGGTTTGGTATGGAGGGAGGGAGGGAAGGAGAGAGAGAGAGAAGAGGGAAGAGAAGAAAGAGGCAGAGCGAGATAACAACCAAAAGAGAGAGAGAATCAGCAGCTGTTCAACAAACAGCCTGCAAAAAAAGTAAAGTTTCCATGTTTTTTTTGTTTTAAAACTTTATTTTAACTTACAAACATAAAAAGGAGAAAAGGTGTTTGCGCTCTTGCTCACTGTCCAAAAAAATCCTCTTAAACATACAAACATAGACACAAAAATAAATGTACCCTCCCCTAAACTCCAAGGCTCTTAAACAAAAATTAAATTAAATAGACAGAAAAATACAAGAACAAATGCAAAAATAGTCAGAGAAAACTTCTCATCATATGTTGAGTGAACTGATGTTATAAAGTAGTTGTAACTATTCAATACAACTAGTGTTAAAGTGAATCACTGAAAGGGAAAACCTTCAAATTCTATGAAGAGTGAAGTTTTTACGGGCTTTACATATCTTCTCTAAAATCTGATAATAATACAATCTTGTGTGTTTTTATCATGTCCTAAATGTTTTTATACATGCAACATTTTCTTATCTTATATGCTATTTTGTGTTATAAAATGTATCTTTGTTTTTTTTTTTGAAGCACATTGAGTTTACGCTTGCCATATGAAATGTGCTGTATAAATAAATTTGTCTTGACTCTAAAGGTAGAAAAGATAGTACATCCCTGAACTACTGCAGAAAGGACGGGTCTGCATGCAAGCAGGGACGCAGATGACTGTGTGCATGACCAGAACATGTGTCCTATTGTGGTGGGTACATAGCTGCACCTCGGACAACCAGGATCTGCAATGGAAAAGAGTTTGGACAATTTATCCCTTGAACAGTGATGGAGCGATGGAGTGTCCATGTTTTAAAAGAGGATTCACCAGCCGGTCCTCGTTTTGTTTGTGTGTTTCTGAATCAGTGCGATTCCTGCAGCTCCCTCCGGCTAATTGGGATCCCAACCTCCTTCAGAGGAGAGAAAAGACTCTCACCTCGGTGCTTTGACATCTTTAGAAGAGGACAGGTGACACCGAGTTGCCCCCCACCCAAGAAGAAGAAGGAGGAGGTGGAGAGGGAGGATGAGGCTGCTGCACCTCAGGGCGCCGTGACTCAGGTTTGTCTCTGTTCTTTTTTTGTGAATGTTGCCTTTCCTGTCTCTCTCAGTGTGTGTGTGTGCGTGTGTGTCGCCCAGTATCCATACGTGTGGAAGCCTGCACACTTTCAACACAGGGGAGTGTGTATGTGTGTGTATGTGTGTGTGTGTGTGTGTGACGGTATTCAGCAGGGCAGGGTGTGTAACAGGGTGTGACTACTGCATGAAACAACTGACAACAATAACAGGCCGTTTAAAAAAAAATAAAAACCTCTGAGGTCGGTTGCGGTTTTGATTGAAACACACAAAGGATCATTGACAAATCTATAAATAGTCCAATTAAACATCTTGACACCGGCTGTGTCACGTGCACCAGACACTATGACTGATGTGTGAGAGTAAAAAACTAAACAAAAAAAACTTTAACGTGATTTAAAACGCTAAAATAAAATGTAATTTTGATTTATTATAACTAATAAGAAGAGTGTGAGTTGATCCGACCGTGCTAATGGCAACATGAATGAATCACATTATATAAACACTGTGTGTTTTCATATTAAACTTCTCATGAGAGAGGGATTTCTCATATTTATTCACTTCTCCTCTCGCACCTTGAAGTCATTTCTGTGACAGGAGCAGAGAGAGAGAGACAATATCAAAACGTTCAACCCTCTCCAAGGAGAATATTGTCCAAAAAGGCTGGAGACCATTTTTTCAGCAGATTACATCTATCAGCATTTGGTCGGTGTTAGGGCTGGTTTTTCATTTCAAACGCTGGGTGTGACCCTAAATCCACTCGGGGGCCGAGGTCTGAGCCATGGAGCCGCCGCAAGTACCGCCGCCGACGCCACCGTCCTCAGCCAGCTGATTTCCTGAGAGGCCAGAGGCCAGAGGCGTCAGATGGCGACAGATGGAGATAAACCTGAACAATGACGCTTATAAGCTTTGCAGCTGCATCACCAGTCTCCCCTGGCAACCACGTCAGCAGCATCACAGAGATCCATTAGTGAAATGGCCTCTTTTTTATGTTTTTATGATTAGCAATAGATAACATGTTGTGATTATTAATCAGGTTGACCAGTAAAGACTCATATTTCCCCAATCAGAAAATATAATAATATGGTATGTTAGAATAAATGTTGTATGTTGTTAGACTTGATATTGATGAATGACCAATATTAACACATCTGGATTAACAGATTTTGTTCGACCACTTGGGGGCAATGGAAACAAGCTGCACACAAACGCTGTCATATCATGAGCTTGTTTTTTTTGTTGTTGTTTTTTCACACGGAAATAAAAGTTTATTCACACATCTAGTAGATCAGATATTAGAGATCAACATTTATCATTTATCTGATAATTGACAGTAATGAGAGTGACAGGAAACACGGGTATGCACCTGACACATCCTTATTTATAGTCCAATATTTATAATTTTAAAATCCATATTCAGCTGCAATCAATGCTTCCCTCTTGTATATTCAACAACTAGATGCTGACTCTGTGCCATTAGGAGCAGTTTATGAATTAAATATGGGAAGAAAAACTAAAACAATGAGCTGAAAGTCAGGAGTTAGGGGGTAATGCATTGTGGGTAAAAAACTTGAAGTTTCGGGAATAAGATTTGAGCCACTGTATGAAAACATGTAAATGTAGACTAATGCTCCACTATTCATTATTTGAACACTGATCCAAGGGACTGGTTGTAGCTAATATTAATTAATTTCCAGTTGTATCACTGAGTGTTAGTGTTAGTGTTAGTATTAATAGTATTAGTATCAATGATGAGAATCTGTAGTTCATCTGCAGCTTTCACCTGTTTTTATCACCTTTCAGTTTAAAGTTTGAGAGACATGACTTCACCTGCCCAGGGTAAAAACGGTTGGGAGCTGAAATGAAGAAGATATTTACAAAGTCCAAAAGAATAAAAGAAGCAGGTGTTTTTTTTTTTTTTATCTCAGAAGTTGTTGGACTGATGCCAAGATTTCTTTCTTTTCTTTTCATTCTTTCTTTTTCTTTCTTTTGTTTTGCATCTAGGTTTTTTTTTTACAACCGGTTGCAATATTTGGAGCTGCCGATGTTGACCATCAACTATTTCAGTGAATGTGAAAACTTCAACTTCATGAAATATGAACTTGCACTGGGTTTTCAAGCAGAATTTTGAAAATATTCATATTCATTCATCGTCTTTCCTCTTACACATCAGTAAAGTTTTGTCTGTTATGAATACAAATTGAAAAATAAAAGTTCTCCCACAACATTTTATAGTAAAATTTTTCAGTTTATAGTATATCTGGAAAACTCCTGCAGGTTATAACACAGGTTTTCCATCTTGTTCTTGCATGATTCAGCCGTTGGTAAGTACGAGCACTTTGTTGTAGTGTGGTTTATTGTGGTGCTGAGAGATAAACTCAATAATTATTATTGCTCAGGGGGAAATTACAAGAGCAGTGGTTACATTTCTATTAATTATCCTCCTGTTTCACTCAACGTGGAACCAGTTACTCTGGGGTTTGTTTGTCTGCCAGGTAAAGTAATAAAACTGACACATGATAACAGCAGATGATTTCCAAGAGCAGCTAATGCTTTAAATCTAATCCAATGTGTACGTGTGTGTGTGTGCGTGTGTGTGTGTGCGTGTGTGTGTGTGTGTGTGTGTGTGTGTGTGTGTGTGTGTGTGTGTGTGTGTGCACCCATTTCACCAGGGATCAATAAGAAAGCTTTGGTTGTTATATTAGGTCATCGATCGACCGTCTTTGTGGGTAAACAACACCTGTTTCAAAACCAAACAACAACTGTTTGTGATCACGCAGTGGGTGACGTGTGTTACCATCTCAGCCTGAGCTCTGTGTTTATGAACTTACAGCATCGTTAAAGCCACACAACAGCATGAGCAAGACGGAAAAATGAACTGATATATTACTGTCAGGCTCATGTCCACGTGGATAAAAAAAAAGAAGAAAAAAAAGAGAGAGGAAGAGGGAGTTTAACCAGATTTGTAACGGGCTTCATGTGAGATTTGACACCTACATGTTAATATCCATAGCCCACTGTCAGTGGCACACACCATCTACTGATAGCAGATACAATTATGTGTAGAGCTGCTCTCTAATGAGCTCATCCATCCAGAGTCACATGAACCAGCAGGAGCTCCTCAGTTCGGTTGATTTTAGCCCAATAACTGGTTTGGCTCATTTCTTGAAACAGGAATTCAATTCTCAAAACAACATGGACACAACTCCAAACCACTTGGCAATTGTACACAACAGAATTGTATTTCTCATTCATTTCATCACATTGCAAATGTCTTAGTACATGTAGCCACAGTTTCCAAGTGAATAGATCTTGTTGATCTAAACTGATTGATGATTCTCAGTGTAATGGTTGTTTCCTCCAAAACATGTCAGCATCATTTCATTGTATAAGTCATCACATGCACAATAGTCTGTTCAGTTGTCAAAATTAGTCAAGAACATACGTAATACCATGAATACCATATACAAATCTCTTGGAACATTTGACTTTGTCTTTGTTAAAGGGATACTTAACGCAAAATCAATAATTCACCAATTTTCTTCTCACCGTCATGCCAAGGAAGGGTTTGGAGAACTTTTGGAGTTATCAAAACGCTTTTGGAGTTCCAGGGGGGGTCCGGCTGGCAACTGATTTTCATACAATGGCGGCGAATAGAGTTTTGAATTGTCCAAAACACACTATGAAACACCCAGATACCTCCATACTGCTCGTCTGTACTGACGCAAGTGTCCTGAAGCCGCCACATGAAAAAGTTGTTAGGAAAAGATTGATTTGATCTCTGTTTTTAGCCTTGTTGCATAGTAGCTCCCAGTGGCTCTGTTGATGTTTGTGCACATGCGCAAGATTTGCTGCGAGATGTTCGTTTGTCGTTGTAAACCATTGGCTGTATGATGTAGACATGGAAGAACGTGCGCAAGATTTTCTGCGAGATATTCTTCTGTGTTTACATCATACATCCAATGGTATGAAAACACATGCCATTGTATGAAAATCTGTTGCCAGCTTCCTTTACATTTACATTTTGAGAGAGAGATGAGCTTCTGCCAGTGAGCTATGGTGTTGTGCTGAACTGTAAAACTGTTTTGCCAAATGATCTTAGAGTTTTGAGAAGGTAAATTCTGTTTCAAGAAATAGGCCGCACCAATGGAGAAAAACTGTAACTAGACTGACTGGTCTGATCTGGTCTGCGGCTCTGCATAGTAACCCGCCTCATAGTGCATCGTTATACATGCAGTGTTCTTATAAACTCATGCTTTGCTCCACTAAAACATACAGTGAGGGACTTGAGTGGACCTAACCAAGACATCCACCAGGATTTTCACTCGACTGTAAAAAAAAAACAAAAAAAAACAGACGGATGACTTCCACACAATCAGAAAAAAATCGGTGTCAACCTCTGCTTCTTCTGGATCCATGCTCCGGCCTGTTACAATAAATCCAACTCTGTAGGTAAAGTAGATTTTGACAGAGTGTAGAACAGCTCAGCTCGGCTTTGCCCTGATGCAGCATAAGTCGTGACCTGTCAGCTCTCTGATCCTTACACATCCTGAGATGTGTCAGGCCTCACACACACACACACACACCGGTCGGGTGGTGGGTGTCAGCGCCATGAAGCAATAACCCTGCAACGCTTTAGAGTATTCACGTTGTGGTTCAATATGTCTGGAGGCAACAATGCACAGGTTTGTCATGTAACATTCAAAGAGGTGGAAACAGAGCGTGTTTATGTAAAAACCTGCATTAAAGGAGCTTTATGTTAGTTTTGCAGGTGGGTAACGGTAGCATTAACAGCTGTTTACTCACCAGCTTAGAGGAAACATGGCAGCAGCAGCAGGAGGAGGAGGAGGAGGAGGAGGGCTGCCCCGGAGAAGAAGTGCTGCAATTTATGATACAGAACAAAATTAAGTTAAAATGAAAAAGTGTTTAAAAATTTAAGGTTAAATAGTAAAAACGGTAAAAATGTTGTAAATCACTGCAAAGAGTGGTTAAAAGTTCCCATATGTCTTCCTCCTCTGTATGGCCACCCGGGATGCTGTGTTTGAGGGCACCCTTGATGTGGGATATGCGGATGACATCGGGCTGTCGAGAGCAGTCCCCATATGCGACATCAAGACAGACACGTCAATGCGCCTGGAAGCACAAAGGCTGGACGAATGGGCAGCAAAGAACAACATGATGCTAAATGGGAAAAAATCGGTTGCACTATCGGCTGCACTATCTCACCGTCATGGCGAGATATGGTCTACCTGCAGACGACCTCACTACCATCTACACCACTCTCATCAGGCCGTGTCTTGAATATAGCTCAGTGCTCTTCGTAGGTTGCTCAAAAAAACAACAGGCAGAGCTAGAGCGGGTTCAGACATGTGCCTGTAAAATTATCAGAAGGAGAGCTGGCAACATCTCACAACCCCTACCACCACTCCAGACCAGGAGGGAGGAGGCTGCAGTGAAGTTGGTCAGGGACATGCACGACGAGAAACACCCCCTGCATGACCTGCTACCTCCAACACGAGGCAACTGCACAGCTAAGACGCTGAGGAACCAGCACAAGCTGGCTGAACCGATGGCCAAGACCAGCAGGCTAAGAAACTCAACCCTGCACACTGCAGTCAGGTTATATAATAGTGGCTACAGATGATAGCTAACTGTCTTTGCTCACTGCCCTGAAATATTTTCTTTTAACTCTGAAATTATTTGTTTGTTTGTATGTAGCTTCTTTTTAAATGTTTGTTTTGCTTTTTGTAAAGCATGAATTAAATAAAATCAATCAATCAATCATACCTCATTGTTTTCTCTCTGCAATTTGAGTTTAAGATTCCTGTTTAAAATGATCTGCAGACCAAGCATATCTGTTATCTCCATTGCCTTTCAGGTTAAAGAGATCAAAGAACAAAAAAAAGATGATTTGTGTTTAAAATGTTTTATTTACCTTCTTTAAATTACATTTTGAGACTTTAACTTCCTTCCCTTTTATTCCTATGAGTTTCAAATACTAACTATCCATCTGTTATTGATTGATTGATTACTTCTGTCTCATCCAGCCTTCACTGTCAACAACATGTTATGTGTTCACAGGAACTGAATACACACATGTGGTCTGTTTTCTAATCTGTATGTAAGTTTGTTTTTAGTTTTTATGTACTGTAGGACACACGTACGTATGTGCCGGCCAGTAGCAGATGTGTCACACAGATGTCTCTGACCCGTCGAAAACGCCCCTGAAGACGGATTATGTCTGAGAAAAACCTCCCCTGGAAGACGGACAGGTGGAGCTGACCTGGTGGTCTTTGGCTGTGACGGGGGCAGAGAGAGAGAGGGACTGGTCTGGGGGTGGAAATTGTACGGATTGTATCGGATGCATGCAGTATGTGTGTATGTGTGTTTTTGTCTGTGTGTGTATTTTTACACAAGGCTGAGTCTGCGTGTCTGTGTCTGTGTCATCTTTCTGTGCTCACTCAGGCCACACATGTACGTCTTTGTCTGCGTGTTTTGGGTGTCAGGGTCTTGACGCTTTAAGCCTTTTCCCCTTTATGCCTTCAGGAAGAGAGCAGGACCTTCGGCTTTAACCTGTCCCACACACACACCCACAGAGTGTCTGCAGGGCTCAAACAACCGGCCCGGGTGTCATCTATTCCCCTCTGTGAGTTCAAAGTCCAACAGAACAATGAGACACAATTAGGAGCTTACAGGCCTTTCGCTGCCGGGTTCACAGATACTGACGGAGGAGCATGTGTGTGTGTGTGTGTGTGTGTGTGTGTGCTTATCTTTCTCTTAATGTCGGCCTCTTTTTCTGTTCTTTACCAAAGAAGATGCTTTAAAAAGGAAATAATGACGATCAGACCAGGCTTCATCAGGGTTAATGGAGGTGTTGTAATTTGCGGAGTGCTGGGGATCAGGACTTGTCCTCACAAAGTCCCATTAAGACGATTACTTCTTCTTTGGGGGGAAAAAACTTGGTGGTCTAAGAAGGAAGAGGCTCATTTAATAAAAGGCCGAGCAAACAATGAAATGCACACGTGAATAAAAACAGTAAAAGTGCCCAAGTTAATGCAGTTAATGACTCTGAAGTCACAGGTGTTGAAAGCTTCGTCCACAGGGCGACAAACTCTGTGAGGAACTCCTGATTCAAGAGGAGACAGAAATACAGTAAATATGACTAACAACAATTAACAAAAATACATTATCTAAGCTGCAAATGTTGCGTTATTCTTTCATAACTGCCTTGATAAACACTGATACAAGAGCTGCACATGAAAATATTCTGCTATATCATGATTAATCTCTGTAGTATTTAATTTTTTTTACACTACGTGAGAAACTATAACTACTAACTTAGAAATAAATATTAAAGTTGACGTTCGACTCCTGGACTAATTTATGAAGCATCGACTCTTATGCCCATATACAGTGACAATATGCATCATACTAATCCTCATGGGTACACACACACACACCCACGCACCCTTACCCCCCACCCATTAAGCATATTGTCCATGGTGTCCCCTCTGTCTGCGTCCCAGTCATTGTGTGGGTCCGGTGTAACTGGAGACCAGTCTAGACTGGCTGGCTACCGGCTCTAATCCTCAGAAACATGCAGCTGAATCAATCTGAAACCAGAGAGCCGCCCGCTGCCCGCCGCCCCTGTTAGCAGCAGCAGCAGCAGCAGCAGCAGCTCCACAACACAAACACTCAGTCGTCAGGAGAACAAACATACAAATAACAAACAGGCAGCAGCAGCAGCAGATGCTCTGATGTCACCTGCAGCATCACAGGAGGCGGCAGCTGGAGTTTAATTAATACATTTTCTGCAGCTCGAATAGAAACTACCACTGACAGCAGCTTCATAAATGATCCACAAATCACATGTTTTATTTATTGCACCTCAGTTGTTGAACTGAAAGGTATCATGATAACTGATCAATGGTTTATTTATGAATTGACTCGTTGGACAGAGAAAATCAAGCTCCATGAAGACATTCTTTCTCTAATAACTTGTGTGACTTTTTGTCTGCTGTCTGCAATGGATTAAAGGGGAATTATGTAAGTCTGGTCTCTCCTCCTCTGTGTCCTCCATGTGCATTTGTTTTCAGCGAAACCGGTGAGAAATCAATCCATGGAGGGGTGGATAACGGGTTACGGGGCGCGTTACATTTGCACGCAGAGGCGAGAGCTGGGACACCGGGTCAGAGGCTCTGATCTTACAAGGTTGGTTTTCAGCCAAGAGACGATAGGTGGAAGGCAGAGAGCACTAACCCTAACCCAATTTGTTTCTCATCTCTTGGTTACGTTGTTACTGTGAGTTCACAGCGTCACCAGACGAGAAGTTGAGCTATGGTTAACTTTAGGGTAATTAGCTATGACGCGGTTCGGCGGCAACCAGCGGCAAACTGTCAGGATAGAGATGTCCTTCCTTTAACTCTAATCATTGTTTTTATCGTTATAACCCAACAACTGACAACACAGATGACATCATTTTAACCAGAGCATTTTAAAAGTTTGTGAAAAATCTTGTTTTGTTTTCTTCTGTTTAAATAGAGGTTCCTGACAAAGTCAAAAGGCCTTGATGTAATAAAGAAATGTATGTGGTATTTCTATGCATTAAAAAAAAAACACCTAGCACAAGAGGAAGGTTAAAGTAAAAATCTCACATGAATTAATGAGAGGATTAGTTATCAATCAGCTATCATCTGTTTGTGATTGGTGCCACATCTCAGATGAGTGAGATGAAACTGTTGTGTTTCACCTCAGTTGAGCTGAACATGATACAACTGGGAAAATCGAAAAACAAGGAACTTTCAACCTGCAACGATGAGCTAATGACACAAAATGAAAATCCTTTGTGATTCAGATGTTCTAACTTCAACATCTTCATAGACTGTGTCTTCTAAAGTATGAGGCCTATGGGTTTGGATACAGCTAATTTAAAGCGTAAAGGGTTATTGAGTTGTGATACCTATTTTTTCTTAAAGCCCCAGTGTGTAAAATGGGGGGAAAAAAAACGTGACATCCAGCGTTCAGTCAGATTCCAGATTGCAGCGCCTGCTCCTCCCTTCGGCAAAATGACGGTGGCCTCCTCCGAGGACAAACACATTCGCAAACTAACCGTTAACTGATAACAATAACTCTGAGTGATATCATCTTTTTTTTTTTTTTTAACTCATATGATTGTGATTAGACTTTGGTTAATAGGTATGAAAACAATATTTGATATATGCTAATAAAAAGGCAATTAAGTTACAAGCAGTCAATGGTGCAGTAGCACAATTAGAGAAATGACTGTGGTTGGATAAAGTTTGCAGAATCCAAACCTGCTAAAATCAGCAGCCTGTGTTATGTTCTAGATGGATGGATGTACAGACAGAGACAGAGTTGACTGGAGCCTCCACAGCTTCACCACAACTCAATGATCTCCCTCTGTAATGTGTTTGACACGGCTGATCTCCTGTAATTCATGAAACCTGGAAACTAACGGAGCCTCTAACAACTGGACAACTTGTGGTTTGTCATTTCAATGATTTGTTTTTTTGAAGTTCTCCCACTTCAAAGTTACAGTCACATGTCCACATGTCTGAAACACAACCCGGGCTCAGGAATGTGACTTAAGTTAAAAAAGAAGAAGAAGAAGCATTTTGTAACTGGTGGGAGAAGGAGCAGTGTCGTGTTTGCAGCAGATGGCACCGAGTCGGCTACTTATCACAACTGATTTTGCCAGTTCAAAGCTGCACAGACTTCACACATGAAATCCAATCACTGCAGGGAGCCGTTTCATCAAGAGAACAGAAAGAAATCAAATTGATCGAAGACTTAAAAAAAAAAAATGTTGATGAGCAGGAACATATGGCGAGAAGAGCACAGGTGTCCACTGTCAACGTCAGCCACGTCCAGACAACCGCTCCCTCCTCCCCTACACGAGCCTCAGATCATCTTCACGGCCACGTTCTCTCTTATTCTACAACGTGACACTGAGGGATGATGGGAGGAGAGCGGAGGGCAGGGGTGGAGCAGATGGTATGACAGTCAGACATGGTGAAGTGACTCTCCATCTTAGCCAATGTCACTCGTGTGTCATTTGTTTTTTTTACGGCCTCTCCTCCAACTCTGTCTTCGTCTTTGAGATGAATCAGATCCAGAGGAGGAGCCTCAGCTGCTGTCAGGACGTCACTTCTGGAGCAAGACATATCTGACATATCAAAACATATCTGGATAAGGGAAAATAAAATAACCAGGGTTTTTAAAAAAAAAGATGGTCTGTGTGTTTTTGAAAAGTGTTAAAGGAATAGTTCACCAAAAAATGAAATTCATGCTGATGAATACGCCGGAGTAGTTTTTATTGTGCATCTGGAGACCCAGGAGGTCGGTTCGTAGTCCAACGAATGAGAGTCACCCAACACAAAAAGGTCCATAAAACTAGACAAAAACATTTAATATTCCTCCACACTGCTCGTCTGCTGCAATCCAAGTGTCCTGAAGGGATATAGTCCAAAGTTTACTTGAAACAACGTCATTTAGGACATTTTTACAGTCTAGGACTGTTTAGGCTGTAAAAATGTCCTAAATGACCTCATTTCGAGTAAACTCTGGACTATATCCCTTCAGGACACTTGGATTGCAGCGACCGAGCAGTAAGGAATATTAAAGGGACAACGAGGAGTTTCTATTTGGTTATAAAAAAGTCTCACGTTAATGTGGATGAATCTACGCTACCCACACTTGTTAATGGCTCCATTTTCGATAAATATATCGTTTTGTCTCTATCGTTATTTTGTTATTTTAATTAATGGTGGAAATGCTGGGCGAGCCGACCAGCGTTTCCTTACTTTCGGTTTCACGGACGCTCATGAGAATAACGCCGCCGTATTGCCGTTTATGGTCGGGACTACGACGGTAACTGAACCTCTTTGAACCTCTGACTTTAATTCTTGATGAATGAAAACATGAGTCTGTCTTGCGCCGGTCGAAGAATTCTACGGTGCGCGCGGAGGCTCATAAATGTAGTGTGAAAACGCTTCGCTTTTCCAAAACTCCTCGTTGTCCCTTTAAAGGGATAGTTCAACATTTTGGCAAATTGGCCCATTGCCATAATCGCTATAGTCATAGCAGTAGGTTCGTTACCTTTATTTGTCGGTGTAAGCTATTTTTAGAACGGAGGAGCGGAGCGGCAGGCTGTTCAGAGCTACACTGTGGAGGCTAATGGAATTTCTTGGTTTCCCTCATCAAACTCATCAAATACAAAATCCCAAAACTCCAAAACGCTTTCGTGGACAAGTTGTGAGCTGCACAATCACCACGCTATGAGATAATAATAGAACGTTACGAGACAGAGTTGTTTTAGAGGTAAATTCATGCAAAACCGCTGATGCGCGTTGCGTTCAGGGACAGTTTTTCAGCAAGCAGACTCTGTATTTACCCTGTATTTACCTCGAAAACGGCTCCGTTTCGTAACGTTCCATTATTATCTCATAGCGTGGTGATTGTGCAGGTCACAACTTGTCCACGAAAGCGTTTTGGAGTTTTGGGATTGTGTATTTGATGAGTTTGATGAGGGAAACCAAGAAATTCCATTAGCCTCCATAGTGTAGCTCTGAACAGCCTGCCGCTCCGCTCCTCCGTTCTAAAAATAGCTTACACCGACAAATAAAGGTAACGAACCTACTGCTATGACTATAGCGATTATGGCAATGGGCCAATTTGCCAAAATGTTGAACTATCCCTTTAAGTTTTTGTGTAGTTTTATGTAAGTTTTTGTTTCGGGCATTATTGACTCTCATCTGAAGTTTTCATTGGACTACGAACCGGCCTCCCGGGTGTCCAGATGCACTTTGAGTCTCTCTTTCTCTCTCTCTCTCTCTCTCTATCCATCTATCCATCCATCTGTGTGGACATCCACATCCATTATTGTTTGAATTTCAGTCCAATCCATGATATTTCCTATCACTATGTGGTAAAACTTTGTTGCAGCTCTGCAGCTCTCTGTCCTCTGTGCAGCACTCACCCATCAGAGAGCAGAGGAGAAAACTGTAACACAGCTACACCCACTTCTTCCCTGGACTGCCCTCCTCACAAAGAACACATCATGGCCTCAGAGGATTTAGCTGTGTTTACACTATGACACCCTCCCATTTCCCCCCATCTCGTGTCAGCCGGCCATCGCTGCCTGTTTTAGCTGAGGACAGCTTGTTTTTCACTGTATATCCCTCTGCCAGCAGCAGCGTGGCTCCGTCTCTTTCTCTGAGCCCAGATGAAAGTGCCGAGGGTCAGACGTGTATATTTGACTGAGGAGATGACCACTCTGAGCCGGTCAAGATAAACCAACACCGCCTTCCTCCAAACCCTCCATCCCTACCCCCCTCCCTCCCCTCCCTCCATCATCCATCTATCCTCCTCTAATTTCCTCAAACCCTCCCGCCCTCCCACTCCTTCTCAACTCAGGCCAGATCATTTCAATCTTTTAAGTCTTTCCCCTTTTTTTCCCTCTTACTGTTGTTTCACCATCAAAAAAAACATTTGCATGAACTTTTTTTAGCATTTGCAGTTTCAACACAACAGACACATGCAGCTCGTTTGGTTGCACCACAGCTAAAGTGAGAGTGTTTTCATTTGTTAAATGGTTTGGTGGATGTTCAGTAGTGTTGTGGTACGAGAGAACGGGGTCTTGAGACCACATCTTCAGGGTCTTGGTTTCGTCGAGCTGGACTCTGGATTTTTTCTCCAGACCAGTCAAGACCACAGCTGCAGTCACATCTTTTTTTTATTTTTTTTAACCTCAAATGTCTCTCTGTCACTGTCTCATTTTGGTTTATGTGATGTAATTCAATAAGTTCCAGATAATTCAAATAGTTACACTAAAGTATCTGCTTGTGTAACCATCTGAACAACTTGGTGTCACCGGTGTCAACTGTGGGAGGAGACTTCAGCAGGTTCTGTGCTGTGTTCTTCTGTTCAATCCAAACTTTGTTTACATTAAATATGGTTTAGATTTTAGATCAAATCATCTTTTCTTTTAGCTGAGGAGGAATAATGTAAATATCAAGACACATGATTGTTATGAGGACTGGGACTGAGCTATACAGTAATGGGCTTGAAAATCTGGAAGTCTTGCATTAGTTTGGTCTCGGTCTTTGACTTGGTCTCAGATTAAGATTAAGATTAACTGTTGTGGGCGATTCGCCCATGCTTCAGCCACAACACAGAACAAACGATTACACACGATGACAAACATACAATAGATATGCGCATCCATATCATACAAAGTGCCGGAGAGTGCAGGAAACATGGTGCATTAAGAAAAGAATAAATAACACCTAATAAAGGTAATTAAAAAAAAAAAAGACCCTGGTCATGACTCGGTCTTGGGTTAGCAGGCCTTGACTACAACACTATATTGTTCAGTGATGAAGTGGTGGCTAAAAACACTGCAGCAGAGACAGAGGATGTTGAAGTTCCTCCGACAGGTGTGAGAAATCAGCTGCTAATAGCTGAAGGTGCTGCACGTCAGACAGGAAGCAGAGTTGGACGGAACAGAACAGAACAGCAGCAGCTGAGGAGGAGGAGGACGGTCCTGACGCAGATCGTCTCACAGCTGCTGCAGAAACACACACACGGAGGACGGAGCTGCAACAAGCGTGTCCGCACCACGTCTTATGGTGAGAGCTCGTAAATCTGAGCAGGAAGTGGGCTCTCTCTCTCACACACACACATACACACACAGTTTCCTCTGTTTATGACCAATCTAAGTTCAAACAGTTTGTCAAGTGGCTCAGGCCTCCACCACACACACACGCACACATTCATACTATATGTACACATATAATCTGTAGGAAATGTTTACAATATACACAAAGGAGTTGACACACTATACAGAATACACAAACCCACTCTTGAATGGTCACACACACACACAAACACACGGATATAGACGGATGGACACACACTTAGATACACAACATACAACTCTGCTCTGGGTCAAGTGCTGTATTAGAAACAAACACTTGAGCTGAGGAGGACGGGATGATAAGAGCTGAATGAAGCTCAGCCTGACTCTGTGTGTGTGTGTGTGTGTGTGTGTGTGTGTGTGTGTGTGTGTGTGTGTAGCGCTCTGCAGCTTGCTGTATATGTATTATTGAGCAGACACCTGATACACACTGTGCTGTCACACAAACCCAACACAGACCACGGATGAATGAGTTGAATATAAAATTGACTCTTATTTTGTAGCGTTGAATGAAGAGATGGTTAAACGGAGTCAGTGTGTTAAAACAACGGGAGTCTCCAAACATCATGTCACATTTATGAATCAAATCACATTAATTAAAATATATAATTTTCAACTTAACCAGTTGAGAAAACTATCATAGTGAAAAGTGACGTCCAAGTTTTACAGGTAAAGCTGCAAATTAAAGTCAAAAACTGTGGAAATAATAATTGAGATGTTGCTAATATAATCTTTATCTTGTGAAATAAAAACAGTCTGTAATTTAATTTGTTTAAGCCGGTTAACTTGAAGGAAATTAGCACTTTCATTTCATCGAGCCACTGTAACATTAAGATAAGATGGTGACAAACACTTTGGTATTTAAGACACATGAAGGTTTGTTACGTCCACATTTTAGTCACTGAATAAAATAAAAAAAGTCCCAAACAAATCCAAAAAGTATGTTAAAGGTAGAAAAGGAGATCTTTTAGTGGAGCATTTTATACTGTTTTGCTTGAGCTCCTCTTCACACCTCGATTGCAACCAATTAATTAAATGTTTTTACAAAAAAAAAAAGTCCATCACCTGTGCAACAGACAATCCTGTAAAAACACCATCCAATCATTTTGAACGCCATGAATGAATTCATTGGATCCTGCCCCTCCCTCCCTCCTCTGTGCACTAATCGTGAGCGTGCTAAAATCTTCAATGCTTATGATACAGTAGCTTTGTTAAATTCAACGAAAAAACGCAAAATTAGGGAAGAAAAGAAGAAGCATTGTGCGTTCCTGTGCTCTGGAGGCGTGGCTTCAGAGAGAAGTCTGAAGAAAGGGGGCTCCGACTTTTGAATTGTGTATTTTTCAAAATGTTGAACCGATTTTCCCAAGATCTCCTACTCTACCTTAAAGTTGCAACTTGACAAAAACAAACCAAATTTCACGGCGATCCACCCAGTGGCTGAAAAAAAAGAAAAACCTGAACGTCATCGTTTTCATCTCATACTTTTCCAGATCTCGCTTTGAAAACGGAAAAAACTCCAAATAATGAGACTTAATCACAGCGAGTGTAACCAGAGAGCGGCCAAAGACCAACAGGAAGAAAGAGCGTGAGGGACTAACTAGAGGAGCCTCGGACCCCCACCCCACCCCCCTTAATCACGCACGCACCAGACCCATCCCATTGAGAAATTGCACTGTTTGTAATTAATGCTCAATTAAACTTGACATGGTCGCCCCAAATCCCCTGTAAGGTAACGGATTAGTCTGCACAGCTGGTCCACATTGGCCCGACTGAGGCGGCCACTAGAGTTACCTTGTTAAGGTGCATTCCCTTCCTCAATGACAGTATTTATGAGATTTGTTTCATCCCTCTCGGCCCCTGAGAGAGAGAGAGAGAGAGAGAGAGAGGGATGCTTGAAACACATTCTGTGGTAACTTCACCATCTGATTACACCAGAGGAATCACTGACACTTTGCACACACACACACAAGAGGAGGAAAGAATCCGGGGAATCCATCTGCAGATGGATTCATCTGAGTGTGTATTAACTTCTTATTAACAACACATGGCATCTGTGTGGAGAGAGAAACCACTGAAGACTGGGGGGAAGTGTGTGTGTGTGTGTGTGTGTGTGGGGGGGGGGGGGGGGGGGGGGGGGGTTGTTTCTGAAACATACTGATGGAAACTGAAACTGTGCAGCGTTTTGTGTGTTTTGGTTCTGAACAAGAGAGGAGGTCGTGCCGCTGACGTCTGAGCGGGCTGAACGGGACATGTGGAGGTGGTGGAGGTGTTTTGTTTGTTTGTTGTGGCATTAGACGGGTGAACAGAGGGTGTGACATCGTTGGACCCTCGTGCTGATGAATGTTGTTCATATAGTTTCAGAAACAGTGACGTGCACAACTGGCGGATCTTCTGCATCCAATATCTCTCTGGTTTCTGCAGCTGATTGGACGAAACGAACCAGAACAAACTGAAACACAAGAAATCATATCGTGTTTTTTGTTGTTTTATTATACATAGATGTTTTGTGTTGTGATACTAATTCATCAGCAGCTGGACACTTTTCAGTTACAGTACAGAGGTGAGGGGGCAGTGAGATTCTGCTGTCGAATCACTGTTAAATGTCAAAACTGCAACAAAAAATATATTTTGTACTGTAGGAGGAAATGTGTTCATTGGTTTTTATTGGTCTTGTTTACAATGATCAATAATTATAACATGGGGTGGTCTTAGAATAGCTTTGATTTTATTGTTATTAATGTGAGAAAGTCATCAACATCAACTTATGTAATGTACAATACGTCATCAAACCTCAAGTTATAAAACTTAATCAGCTTTTAATCAATAAAAAACGTTGCACAGATTTTTCCTGGAAGACCAACTGGATGTGGAAACCATAAACTTTTCTTTCTTCACAGCTTTTTATTGTCTATAAAACAAAAATATGTTGTTGTTGTTTTTTTTCCCCAAATGCTGAAAAGTGATTTATCGACGGGCATAAACTTTCTCTTCCTAAATCTTAGAAAATATTTTTTAAATTAAGATTAGAAACAGTCGCGGGAACAATAAAGGCTCTGACTCGACCTGCGTTCACCTGCTCTCCGTCTACCTGAGGACATTCCAGTGTGTAGTTAGTTTTATAGACATACCTCTGTGAGTGTATGTGTATGTGTGTGTGTGTTTGTCCAGGGGTCTCGGGTGTTGTTGACTCTTAGTGAATGGTTACCTCCTCACCGTTGTGATACGACAGGAAACCGCGGCGGCCGTGCGCTTTATCAGACAGAACATCATCACAACAAACAGCGCGGCTGTCACTTCACGCGGGCGGTTCCACCCGCTGGTTATTGATCAATTTAATGACCTACATGTCAAAGGAGGAGGCCTTTAATCATTAATCTTAATGAGAGAGGTTGATCACAGCGACATCTTTGTTAATATCTGATGGAGAGTATGGGTTAAAATAGTGTGCGTGTGCATACCTGTGTGTAAGTGTGTGTGTGTGTGTACTCCTGTTGGCAGATGATGATGTTTTCTCTCGTCACAGCCGAGTGTTGGACCTGCTCTGGTGTTTGGACGGCGATGAAGCTGTGTGTGTTTGCCTGTCATGAAGGATACAACAAACCCTGCATTTTCTAAAACCAACAGTCAGTGCCACAGTTTTTCCTGCTGAGAGGTTGAACTGAGGCTAAAACACGACTCACGGCTGCTGCTGCACGTCTGCAACCTGCAGCACTGTCACTGCAAAATCTTACAATACAACACCCAGACAAAACAAAAAGAAAAGAAAAAGCATGATTTATCTTTTCTCTTCTGGTCTTGTTTCAGTGTTGTGCAGGTGAAGGATGAGACAGGATGCGTTTACTTTACGAGCATTAAACTGAAACCACAAGTGCTTTTGTTGCATAAACCCAGCTACAGTACACACACACACACTAAGTCCTGCACTTTGCACACACACACACACTCAGTCTTGACCACCTCCTGTCAACAAGCACACGACAGCAAATCAAAACACAAACCCTGTTACCAGACTGCTAATGCAATATTATCTTTACACAATTAAAGTTGATTATTTTTTAAGAGTGATGTCTGTCTGACCCCGAAACAACGAGGTCAATTAGTCGTGACATGCTCTTTGTAAAACCACTACATCACCGCCTACAGCTACTGTACACACACACACACACACACACACACACACACACACACACACACACACCCCGTGTTAACAAATCTGAGGGCAGCCTTCCCGTGCTTCACAGACGTTATACAGGAAGGTTATGGCGGTGAAAGTCGGGTCACAGGAGGCTGTCTGTCAGCTGGACGGCTGCTTTTCCACCCCCCCCCCCCCACCCTTCACCGTCCCCCACCCCTAAAGGTGTTAAATGAAGCTGACATGTTGGGTGACATGTTAGGTATGACATGTGGCGTCAGGGGGGGGGGGGGGGGGAGGCCGCTGCAGGGCGTCCGGCTGCTGGAAAGCTAAACACAGGAGCTGCAGCTATGTATGTGTCACTGGTCTGGAGTGACAGAGGAGATAAAGTCGTAATGTGTGTGTATGTGTGTGTGAGAAAGTGTGTGTCGACATTGTTTCACAGTGTAAAAGAAATGTTAGTGTTTTTAATGAGTATTTCCAGCCCTGAGGCTGCAGCGTCAGACTGAAGACTCTGATCTGATCTGATCTGATCTGAGTGTTTAATGATCTGTGAGTGAATCCTTCCACTGTCTGACAGATAAACATCACCGACTCGTGTTCTTTCACGCCATTTCAAGCGAGAGGCTTCAACTCTTCAAGGCCAGTGTGGATGTTTTCCTGATGAATATCTCTCAGTAAATTAGCACATTACACTAAACACACTGAGGACGACTAAGGGCGACATCATCTTACAGATGTTGATGGATGGATAAGATTTTTTAAATCTTTTTTTATTTTTTATCTGAGGTGTTGAGATATTTATACAGTTAAAAACAATACAACACAATGCAGAATGCTGAAGTAGCTAATCAGCCAGAAAATAATAACTTTCACTGGTACTTTTTGTGTACAAGCAAATGTCACTAATCTTTAGTAGGTACAGCCGGATAGAAAACACTTGAACGAGGTCTTTTTTTTTTTGGTTGTTTTTGTTTTTTTAACAAATGACCCAATTATGATTTGCTCCAGTGTGTTGAGCCCTGGGCTTTAATAGTTTGTAACAAGAACGGCATCTACTGTAGATTCAGACTAATAAAAACCTGCAGGAGGCAAACAGGCAGCTTTAAACAGCAGCACAAAGGAAACTGAGGATTTTGGACCAGTACCTTTAAAAAAAAAGTGACGTCACACATACACACACACACAATGCCCAGCCACAGGAAAGTACTCAGTCACACTTTCAGTACGAGGGTCACTGAGGTCACTGTGTTTCACTTTCTGTGGATTTAAAAGTGACTAAAATACTAACCCAGCTCTTAATTTGGACAGATAAACAAAAACCATGTTTAAGTCAGTTGAAATTTTAAATTACAGCTCAAATTTGTTCTTAAAATTAAATTTTGGACTCAAAAACAAGTTTTTATTCCCTTAACTCTGATGAACTCAGCATCACCATGTCATAAAGAAACATCCTGAGTTTGAAGGGAGGTTGTGTAACGCAGCAGCGTCACCGTCCTCTGAGACGACGGGTTAGTCAGTGACTGTTTTCCAGAGTCTCAGTGAGAGGGTGGGAATGTCGTCCTTATCTGATCTGCATGTTAACGTGGAGGAAGCCGCTCACTGTCAGCGGCTGCTTGTGTAAACCAGACGTGGAGCGAAGGACGAGAGGAAGTGTCAACTCGTGCACAGAGGAGCTTAAGAGTGTTTTCAGTTCATGCTTAAAAAAAAAAAAAAAAAGGTTTCAGGAGAATCAGCTGCTGACAGATCTTTATAGATTTGTGACATAAAGGCTTGTTTTACATATGTATATCTATCTATCAAATACTTTATCTCACACTTTTACTCAGATGCTCTTACTTTATGTCTTCTTCTGTTTCAAGTCTTTTATCCTGTCTTATCTCATCGCATCTCCTTTTATCATGTATACCCCCTTTTATTATCTTATCTAATTTACTGCATCCTGCATTTTAATTTGACTCCTCCTGGTCTCAGTTTGTTGTTGGGTTCTCGTATTGCCTGTATTGCTTGGGCGGTCCATCTCTTATGGTTTTATGACACTTGTCTCTTATATGTTGTTTTGTCAAGCACTTGTGTTTTTAAAGGTGTTATATAAATAAAGTTATTATTATTATTATCATCTGTATATATGTTTTTGTGTTGAATTGTGGAGATGTGTTTTAATCACGTGATATTTTTGATGAAAAGAGATGGTCAGAAAACTTTTAAAATATGAATATGACAATGGCAACGCTGAAATAACAACTTCAAAAGAAAATTTGATGACAACTGATATTAAGTTGCATAATACTAAAAGAAAAGAGCAATAATGGGAAAAAAAAGTTTTTGTTTTTTTAAATCTTCTGTGAACTTCATGTGTTTCTGGTTTCGCAGATCTGACAAACTGAAGTTGTCGCAGAACAGATTTTTCAAGAACCAAATCAGTAGATTTTTTTGAAAAGAAAAGTTCACTAGTCTTTTGCAAATCCTCATATGCTTTGTTTGAGATGAGTGTTGCATCATGGGGCAATCACAATTGTAAATACAGTACGAGTCAAGCTAAATCTGTTGCTCTGACAGTTTGTAGGAAATAAATGATCTGAGTTTTAACCCTTTTGTTGCAGCAGGTCATTTAAACTTCATCCCTGAGCTCCTGAGTTTCCTCAGGTGGCATCTGCTCCACAAATAGTTAAACATGTTTTGGAAGAAATCGTCCTGAAACAGCTCAGTCAGCTCCTGCAGGTCTGTGCATGAGCCATAGAGGAGCAGCCAATAAAACATCTCATACTCAAGTACAAGTGAAGCAAATGGTGGAGTAATAATGGGTGATATCATAATAATATTCATCATTATATAACTGCTGTAGTTGCACATAACTACAAACATATTAAGGCCAGGAGGTAGAACAACAATCATTATTAGTTGAATTATTGCAAATTTAAGCTTTTATATGTTCTTGTTTAGACAGGTTTACAGTAGCAGTTGTTCACTGACACATGCAATAAAAAAAAGTTTTCAGGAGCCACTGTAATAATGTTTTATGTCTGGGTTTTGCCAGTAAGGTTTGTCCCATCAGGAGGAGGAGGAGGTGTTAAAGTTGTCATCCTCCTCCCTCCTCCTCCCTCGTTAGTTAGGAATTTGTATACCCTCCGTCTAGAGCCGTGACCTGTAATGGACCACGAAGCCCTCTGGTCAACACAGGATTACCCAAGAGCCTCTCCTCAGGGCGAGGACCTTCACACACACACATATACACACGCACACACGCAGGGCGATGGGCCGCCTAAGCCGCACTGATAACAACCATTACTAATGGCAATTAGCCCATTAGATCCTTGTTAATGTCCAATGACTTGCAGATAGTTTGGGTGAATGAATGTGGGAGGGTTTTATCTCCTGTTAGCTCTTTGTTTCCCTCTGTCTCTGTGGATCCCTGTTCAAACAGCAGCAGACGACCGTTTCCTCATCGCTGGCCACCAGTGATGTGGCTTTTAGGAAGTTGTTTGACGCTCGCTGTGAAATTTTATGACAGGTGAAGAATTTCAATATTGAACGGGTCACGAGCAGAAAGAGGTGCTGGCTCTGATTCCTTTTCAACACACTCCTGGTTTATACTGTGTAGCCTATGTAGAATTCAACAACAGCTGAAAAATAAATCATCCCAGCGAAAGCCTCTCCTCGCCAACTCCTAATGCCAATTTCCATTTTTAACAATCACCATTCAGCCTTCAGAGTTCACAAACACTGCGACTGTTGCTGCTGAACACCGGGAGCCAGACGAGCTGAGTATCTAACCTAAGTACCTGAAGCTTAAGTGGTGATCTTTAAATTTTGTAGCTGTGTGTAGGGTCTCTCCACCTCAGGCTCCATTAAAGGACTTTGTGTTAATCCTGCAGGGATTCTGCCACCACCACCTCCTCCTCCCCTCCCTCTGCTGCCCCCGGGCCTCGATGTGGGAGATAGGACGGCCCAGGGATGGTATGAAGGCTTGGAGGGAAGCCCAAACACTGCTAAAAAAACTCACTGGCCCTTTTTTTTCTCTTTCTTTCTTTCTTTCTTTCTTTGCATCCCTCCCATGTGCAAAGACAACACACACATACCTGTTTGATGAATGGGAGTTTCTCCACAGTTTGCTCTGCACTGAAAACGCCTTGGAGTGACTCGCTCTGCATACACAACACAACACAACAAAACAAAACAAAACAAAAAGAGTGGAAGAAATGAGACGAAAAGTAAAAAAAAAAAAAAAGAAACAGCAGAGTACGTAAATGTGCAAATGAGCTTTGTGTTAATCAAACACGTGTTTGACGCTGCAGCTTTTTACAGTTTCTGCTGCTGTAAAAAAAAATGTCTCCATAGACTCGTACAGTATGTGTACAAAGCAGCATTGTTAGCCGAGATGTGTTGTTGGCCTGAAGGATAACAGAGGTGTTAGACGTGATTTGTGTGTGTGTGTACTGTAAGTGTGTGTGTGTGTGTGTGTTTTCTAGTCGGCATCTCTGCTCCTCCTTGGTCATAACTTTGACAGATGGCAGCACACCTCTGGATAAGTGCTGTTTGTTTAATTGCACCCTACAGTAACAATAGAGTTTGTTTGGGCCCAAACTGGGAGCTATAAACTTTTAATTAATTCAGCACATTATGTTAAACCAAAGCAAATCACCAAAGACTGTTTTCTTGCTGCTAAAAGCTTATTGGGTTTATGTTTATGTGACCGACCAACACATGACCTTTTCTTTTAAAAAGGGACACGCTGTCTTATTATGTATAGTTACATATCATATTATTTTAATTCGCTCCGAACACATGTGTACATTTTCATTTTACAGCTGGGTGAGGTAAAGCTCATTTATATAATGGTTTTCCAGCATATTTTATAGATTAATCATGTTTTGGAAATAAAAGCAGCTAAAGAGACGTGAGTAAACAAGTAACTCAGTTAATGAAGTTGCTCTTTTTCCACATTTTATGCAATGTAGAGGGAGTGACAGGAGAGAAACTGGTGAATCATGGGACATTTTTTTTTTTGCATCAGTTGCACAAAGTCAACGACTAGGAAAGGGAGTTTCCCTTTAAAAAACGCGCTCCATTGGTAAAAACAAGTTGGGTCTGAAACACAAGAGTGAACAAATGGAGATGAATAGTTGGCTGGGCCGAGGAGTGGCGAGGAGTGAAACACCCGAGAAAAATGTCTGACATTTCTTTTTCTTCTTTTTTTTTTACTGTGGACAAAAGTTTCCCTCTGACAAAGTGCTTGAAGATGTATCACCTTTAAAAACTTGGCTGAATAAAAACAAAAAAACATTTGAAAATGACTCAGTATTGAGCTGTTACAGTGATGACAGAGGTGAGCCGAGATCAAACAGAGGAGGCTTAAAGAGAAAAGGTGGAGATAAAAGTTTTAAGCAGCGAAAACACAGAGAGATTCAGGTTCAGTTGAAGAGGTAGAACAACTGACCGCCGGCTCTTGAACGCCTCTTGCACGGTCGGTGGCCTTGCCGTCGACGTTGAGCCGTTTACAACACTTACAGTCATGATCAACTTTCTTTCTTGTGTACACTTTGGCCGAGATGGAAACCAGCGCCTCCAGACAAAGCCTCCAGTATGTGAGCGCGGCCGTGGGTGCTGCTGTGTTTATCGAAGGACTCGGCTGTTGTCAAAAAGACAGATAGTTGCTCTTTGTCAACACGATTTCTGCGTTAATGACCCTCATTATTTATTTGGTTGCTACCATGGCTACAAAGTTGGAGAGGCTTTGATATATGGGGGGGGTTTTCTCAGTCAGTTATTGACACATCCAGCGTTTTTTAAACCAGGACGCCGCGCTGCACGAGAACCCAGGCGTGAAACGCACTAAGGCAACAACAACGACCCGGCGAGGACTCTGCGTGACGCTTTGAAGTGCTTTTCATCAGGAGATTATCAACAGGAGGAGCTGAAAGAGAAAGATTGCCCTAAATTTACCTCACTGTATAAACAGGAGAAAAGGTCCAGTAACGCAGAAACGTGAAATTAATGAAACAAGCAGAGCATTTTACAGCCCAAAACTGCAGCTAAATCCTGTTTGAACAAAGTGTATTCCTCTTTAGATTTCAAAGCAGATCTTCAAACGCAGGTTTAGCATTAAAAACACCTCAGCAAAACAATCACACCCTCATTTCTTCCATCATCCCACTGCAGGCAACAGAACTTCAGAACAGCAGTTCAACTCCCTGACTCACTGACGTTACATGCAGCAAAGGTCACACAGGCCTGAGCGCTCTGGTCTGGAGTCCATGTTGTAATATCTCTGTGCAGCAGGTATTTCTGGTGTCAGGTCTGATGTGCTGTGCGGTGTGGTGTGGCGTGGCGTGGCGGTGCTTCATCACGGCGCTGTGAGGTTAGAGATGTTGGTCTGAGCAG
This sequence comes from Trachurus trachurus, assembly GCF_905171665.1. Lineage (NCBI taxonomy): Eukaryota > Metazoa > Chordata > Actinopteri > Carangiformes > Carangidae > Trachurus > Trachurus trachurus. The sequence continues at coordinate 9,651,762 of NC_139903.1, read as the reverse complement.
AAAACTCTGGGCTGAAGCGCCGAGCGTTGAGCTTTGATGTGAGCCTAATATGGCTTGTAAAAAGGGGGATCCTGCTCTTTGAAGTGTTGCCTGATGCTGTCCAGACACAAGCGTGTGTGTGTGTGTGTGTGTAGTACTCGGGCTGTAGTAGGTCTGTGTCTGTCATCCCAGAGTTATAAAAAGTGATGTAAACATTGGGAGAGGCCTGGAGAGAGAGAGGGAGAGGGATGTCTGGCATGAGAATATGTAGGAGGACATCTATCTATCTATCTATCTATCTATCTATCTATCTATCTATCTATCTATCTATCTATCTATGACAAATCCATTGATTGATTGACAGATAGGATCAATGAGAATCACTAAACTCAAAATGAACAACACAAAATCTCAGAGTAAATCTCCAGTCATGAAATACCTGCGATAACCTGAGTGATACAGATGATACCACATAATTTTGACTTTTTTTTTTCAACTGAGATGTTTTGACAGGCGTGAAAGTTGACGTGTTTAAAGTGTAATAACAGAACAAACATTTTTTTACAGACCTGCCGTAACAAACAACTCCGAGATAGAGAGGTTAATGATCTTGATTTGGTTCATTCAAACAATTAATTTCTGAACAAGGACTTCTTCTTATTACCTGAACCGACTGCTGATTTGTGTGTGTTAACGACACCATGAGATCCTTTCACTGTGTAATCAGTTCAAACAAAGATAAAGAGTTGTTACGACAGACGTAAAATCCCCAAAGACCTTCAGATAACACATTAAAATGGGAGTTAACGTGGCCTCTGCTCCGACACGACATGGAGACGCGCAGAGCGTATCGAGGTGTGAGATGTGAATTATCCACAACAGTTTGGAAATTAACACACGTTCAGCTCACAAATCAGGACGTGAATTAAAACAAAACAAAAACAGAACAAGCTCTTAGTGCAGGACGGAGCAGAGGAGTGTGTGTGGTGCATGGGAGCAGGAGGCTGGAGTGTATAGATCATGGTGTTAGTGGGGAGGAGGTCAGGGCCAGTGCATCTAACTCTTCCACTGATTGTTATGAAGGGCCATGTGCCAGCATCCATCCGACCACTTTATAACTCTTGGCTGTTCCCTGCGCCTCTCCTGCAAAAGGCCCTAATGCATTCTCTTTGACCTCGCCGGTGTAAATCAAATATCTGGCCTCAGATCTTGTAGTGCTGCACGCTGATGCAAGTGTGTGTGTGCGTGAGAATGAGTGTGTGAGAGAGAAAGAGAGAGAGAGAGAGAGAGAGCATGTATAGTAGAAGCTATGTGGGTCTGTGACAGAAACAGAAAGAATGAAACTATGAGGAAACAAAACAGAAAGGAGGAAACAAAGTCCTGGCACATTTAGTTTGAGAAAGCCCGTGCAAACGCCCCAAAAACAAAAACAAATGAAGTGATGATTGTCCAATGCACTATCTCAGCCGTCAATGATTAAAAAGGGACAAAACGCCACAGGTAGGATTATTATTTCCACAGTTATAGAAAACTGGGAAGAGTCAAACAGTAACAGTCACAACCGGATGTGACGTTTTGGAGCATTAGTAGTAGCTGTGGGGACTGCAGCTCATCATCATAACACTACATTAAAGGAGACATATTCTGCCCTTTTTCCACAAATTAAATAGTTCCCAGGTGTCTTAAAGACATGTCTGTGACATGCTTCGGTCAAAATACCCCAAGGATCAAACATCACAGCTCTTTTCATCCACTCAAAACAGCCCTGTTCAGAACGGCTGATTTCAGTGCCTGTCCCTTTAAATGCAAATGAGCCACTGCTTGCCCCGCCCCCTTCTACTGGTACCAGGTAGGGGTGGTGTTATGCAAATTCGAAAACTAGTTACATCATTAGAAGAGATCTGAGGGAACAGCTACATGGATTTCAACCTAGGGAGCCTGAAAATTACAGAGCCTTCCAAAAGTGATATTTCCATGTCCCCTTTAACTGGTTCATTGACCTTCTGAAGCAAAAACACTGAGGTGTTATTGGAGTTTCTCTCTTTTAGCTCTGTCTTTGGTCTCCACCACTTCACCACCTGCTCTCTACTGTACCTGAATCTGTACAGTGCAATGGGGAGCAAAGGAGAAGTGCTTTTCAACTCCTTAAATCGGAGAGAGGCCAGGTGCGGACTTCGAACGTAGTGCAAGATGAAAAGCAGCAAAGGCGTCTTCTGTTTTCTGCATTTTGTCTTCGTTGGTTCATCAAACTGATCATCAAAGCCCAAACAACAGGTAACACAACCGCTGGAGCCGGCATTTCCAAGCCTGATGAAAACCCACTACAGGTCGTCGCTACGTCGTGTGACGTTGGTGAACACGTCGGCTACGCTACATGCCAACCAAGAGCTAGTGTTAAAGAAGGAGAAATGGGACTGGGTCTAAATTTGGGTTTTTAGAGCCTACGTTGATCAAAAACGCTGCCAGAAACGATGCTAACGAAAGCAGTGAAAGTCAACTGGAACACTGAAGTTGGTGAGTCAGGAAAAACCAAAACAATAAGTCTGAGGGGAAACAACAAAGCCCTTTTTTTGGCTTTTAGGTTGCCTTTAACATCTGGCCAGGGACAACGGACGAAAACTAGCCTTGTTGGCTAACTCCAGTGGCGTCCCTAGGCTAAAACATTCGGGGCTAAAGCCCCGGATGTTTTTTAATTAGCCCCGAATATTAATTTTCAAAAAAAAAAAAAAAAAAAAAAAATTTTTTTTTTTTTTTTTTTTTTTTTAAGATCACATCCTCAAACTACGGTTATCTTATGTTGATGCTTCGATAAAACAGTGTTTTTGGACAGGTTTGAGTAACAATTAATTATATTTTTAAAAAGCCACTACTTTGGCTTTGGCACACAAGTGGTTAACACCTCCAGGTCGCACTTGACGTCATTCACCCAAAACAGCGGCGCATTTAACTTGACAACAAATACCTGACAGCAGGCAGGTTTGACAACAGCAAGCTGCAGCTGTCTTTTGGTAGCTAGTAGCAGCTAAAGTGTATCAAGATGCCACAAAAAAGATTTCCATGTTTTCCCCCAAAGGTGGTCAGCAATCAAAAAGGTAATGGGAATAGAAATTATGTAAAAATGTATAATTTCGAAAAGAGTGTTGCAGCTGGAACTACAAGAGGGTAGTAGCTAACGTTAGCTAGCTAGCAGCTAGTTGATATTGCTCTGGTTGATATTACATGAGAAAAAAAGCAATCTGTAATTATTGGCATCTGTAAATGCAATTGTAGGGTGTGAGAATTGTGTACCTAGAAATAACTAAGTTTGGGCTTCTTCTAGAGGGGAAAGTTGCTGAAGTTAATGTGCTATAACATCGAACCATCTTGTTTATTTTCTTTTTCATGCATGATAGCAGCTAGTTAGCAGACAGGGATCCCGCACAGCCTGCCTCTTTTACTGTAGCTGCTAATGTGTTAAATGGAAACACAATGTGTTGTTACGTAGCTAGCTAATGTCAGTACATAGAACTAAATTCAAAATGGGTCATTCATTTGATGATCTGTGGATTGCATCGTTTTCACCTTTTTCACCAATGATGGAGAATGTCTCTATGCCTAAAAATTTCGAGAGCGCGCGCATATATTGCATGTGTCACTCTTCCGGGCTAAGCCCCGGATGTGTCGAAATCCTAGAGACGCCCCTGGCTAACTCTGGCCCACTTACAGTTTTTCTTTTAACTCTGTTGATTAGTGTTGCACTGTCCCTATGAAATAAACTAATAAATGAAAATAAATGAAATGAAACAACAAGAATCAGATGATGGTCTCACTGTTGTTTTGTCACCTTCCACACTGACATGATACAGAAATATTGAAAAGTTCACTGCAGATGTGTGTGGAATTCCCACACTGGCAGCTAAGATGCAGATCTTATTTTCAACCTGTTGTGAGCTCAGTATAGCAGAACAGCACAAATAAAAATCTAACTTCACTGGCTAGAAATTATAGGAAGCACAGCAGAGAATCAGCATTTCACTAAGATTTGACTTGGAGGTGGAGTTAAAGAGCTGGAGCAGGTCTGTACTAGAGACTCTAAAGACAATTTTAGAAGTGCAGCTGCAAAATTTGAAAGCAGCATCTACAACACAGAGTTGTATCTTCTGGTTTCACAGTGTCTTGACCAGCTGAAACCCAACATCTGGATCTGAAACAGCAAATTTGTCGCAGTGTATTTACAAATGCACCAATATAGTAACATCAGCATTCGAAGCTCAGAAAAAAACTGGCCCTAGTTCCCAGGTATAGGTAAAGTGGTCCATGTGAACATGAAATAAAAAAGAAAAGAAAAGAAAGACGTTAACCTGAGAGCAGTGGAAACAGATGGTATGGTTTTTTTTATCCTAAAAGGTCAGAGGAGGTAATAAGTATAAGTAATGAAGTTTTTTTTTCCTTTCTTGTTTGAATGACGGCTCATTTAGGAAACAAACTCTTCCTCGCTGTCTTTTAGAAACGTTTTTTTTAAACAACAACAACTCTGTCTCTGGCATTAATATAATAATTACACACAGCAGCAACTTAGAGTAAAACACAGTGCGTCTCAAATGTCTCTACGTGTCTGTAAGTCCGGGTGTGTCTTACAATAACTCACAGTAGATTTATACACTCCTGGACAAACATGTCGTGCACACACACACACACACACTCACAGCCCTCCCACTTAAAACATATATCATCGCTTTGAAAACAGGGACGGCAGCACTGAACCCATCACAACAGCAGCACTGATATAAAATTAGATGAGCTTATTTAGAATAATATTAATAATAACAGAACCAACTTTTCCTGTGTGGACGGGCTCCATATCATTATGTGTGTGATTGCCAGGGAGAACTTTGCTCTCAGCATTCCCAGCATTCCCATGTAGCTCTTGACCCCTGACAGCCTTAAATTATTAACATTCCCATATGGGCTTAAAGCCCCTGATCGCTGCTTGCAGCTACATTTTTCATGTGTTTTTCATATTACCATAAGAATTGACACAGGAGATAAATATCTCATTTGTAATTCACGGCCTCTCTGTGCGTGTGTGTTTGTGTTTTCAGTGTGTGTCTTCCTGTTTATCTGTCCTGGATATATCAACCATCAAGTACTAAATTTTACTCTTTGGAAACCTGCAGCCAAAATACATGCACCCCCACCCCCGCTTCAATCCTCAACCCTCCCCCTCAGTGTTTTCTCAGTGAGTGTGTCCGGTCAGCAGGGGGCAGTAGTTTGCCTTCATCTGCAGGACAAACAGTAACTGGTCTGTCTCTGTCTCTGTGTGTCTCTGCTGCTGCTGTTGTATCCAGCACCACTGACAGCACACTGGGCCAAACTGCACAATGGGTTATGAATGAGCTCCCATTCATCACAATTAATCAGCGGGCCAAACCCATTAGCTGTCAGACGAGGGACGAGTTTGTCTTCGTAAGAATGACGGACTGCTCAGACGGTTCAAACGCATCAGACGGACTCAAGTGGTCGAGAAAAACTGAAGAAGAAAAAAGAAAAAGTGAAAGAGCTGACTTCACTCCTCGTGTCATCTTCACTGAAAAAAAAAAACATTTTGAAGAAAATCCTGTTTTATGATTTGAAGGTTGAACGTCACTTCACTTCACACCTCAAATCTGAACCCAAAATGTCAGAGATAGAGAGTGAGGGAATATATTTACTCATGTCCTGTACTGTTTTACACAACTGCATTGAGTGCATTATTATTATAGATTATTTCCCTATAAATAGTAAAAACTGGCTCCATCTAAACCAACTACAACAAAGACATGCAGCTGAAATCTTATTGCATTAGTGAGGCCGTCCTGCAAAACAAACTCATTTTGAGTTCATTTTTCTAATTATATAATGCAACTTTTAAAGATTTGTAGCCAAATTAGTAAAAATATAAGTGAGGATACAGTAATTTTCTGAGCAGTGAACAAAAAACTACAAACAGGCCTGTTCCCATACGATCTCTGACAAACGCTGCTGTGAGGACGTTTTAGCACCAGTTTTCACGCCGCCTGCTTCTGGTCATTCTTGAACATGAATACTGTTTGAATATGTGACGCCGTATTAACACGATCTCAGTCAATAGGCTGCTGATAGCAATCTGAGAGGGGAAGTCAAATGTAAACATCTCAGTCAAGTTTGAAAGGACGTCTGTAACATGTCTGAGTGACCAAACTTCAAACCCTCAAAGTCTTCCTCAAACAAAAGTAAACCTTCCTCTCTTTTTTTCCTCTTTTCTTTTCTTTTCTCCTCACTTTTCCTCCCCTCCATAACAAACACCACATAATGATTTTGGGTATCTGGTAGATCAAGCAGGGTTTTTGCCGGCAGCTGTGTGGTGGTTGTGGGGTTGCCAAACCAAACAGAGGGGGGCTCCTGGAGTCACCTCTGCCCAAACATACACCTAATCCTCCCAGCACCGGCCAGATCGCAACTCTCGAACGCACAAGACAGTTTAAAAATAGAGGAGGGGACAAAGGTCAAATCTACAGAGGGATTTAAGGCCTTATCATTATCACGGAACAGCAGAGCTGAGCTGCAGCCCGGCCTGAGAAAGTGCCTCTGTGTCTCCGAGAGCTGGAGGCAGGACGGGAGGGGAGGCCTCTGCATGACTAACAGCACGCAGACGTCCACATCCTCACACAGTCGAGTCTTCTCAGGGCTGCACGCTGCGTTTTCTCCCACGTAAAGAACTCACCCCCTCTTCTTGTTTATCCATATAAAGAACAGGAGAGTTTACAGACTGTAGAGTTTGATGCACATCTGCCTGCAGAAAAAAACACATGTGACTAAAACTGTGTGAAAAACTGATCTGTGAAATAGCTGCATAGCTAAAAGTTGATTTTTATGACATTTCAAGTTTGATAATGTGACTAAATATGATCATTTACTTTTCTACAATGTTTATCTTTTGAATGACTGGTTTTCACAAAGTTCATGCGTGGTTTCTCTTGGTTAAAAAAACTGAAAATGATGATTTTGCTTGTTCAGCTGCACATAAGATGCAGATCAAACACACAAAATATTCTGATTATGATGTTTCAGATGAGGTTTTCAATGCCCTGCAGCCTTGATATTTGCCTGCGTGCTGCAAAACTCACCACTAAGTTCCTGGGGATATTCATACTAAAAGGCCTTCTTCACATCTGGGTTAACAGTTTTTATTTGTTTGAGAAAAAAAAACAGAAGATAAAATGCTCTTAGAAAAGAAAGTCTGATAAAGTCAAAAATGTTTTGTCTGAATGAATCCAAAGCAATTAAGAAATAAAAGCTCATGTCCTGTAAATGTTTGTCATTTGCGCAGTTGAACGCACCACCACCATGTGCAACGTTACAACTATAAGACTAGAAATGAAGTTTTATGTTTCCTGGCTGTATTTTAATTATAGCTGAGAAATAAAATAAAAATGTCCCAAAAATGATCATTATCACAAGACATTAAAAAATAAACAAGAACAAAAGAGGAAAAACCTACATTAAGAGTCCAGATGAGTCACCACTCCTACTGCAGGTAGAGACGCTGATGCTCTGCAACATGTAAGAGCAGGTTTAACTCTCTGATCTGCAGGGATCCATCACAGTGGGAGGTGGATATTTGATATTTTAGTAAAAAAAAAAAGATGAAACCTGAACAGAGATAACGCGTTCACACTCGGCTGCTCCTGTGTGTGTGTGTGTCTGTGTGAGCTTCATGTTATTATCAGCAACGCTCAGTAGCTATGAAGAGCACTTGAGGCCTGATCAAAAGCTCTGACACAGGCCATTGAGGACGGAGATGAGAATCAAGTGAAGTGAGTGGAGTTGTGAGGTTCAATCTGTGGCTCGGAGACCCAGAGAGGAGACGCTGCTTTTTGAAGGTCGAGCGTTTCTCGGTTTTTGACTCTCTGCTGTGAGTTCTTCATATTTATAGTTAAATTGCACACAGAGGAGAGAGAGAGAGAGAGGGGCTGGTGGATGGCGGTGGTGGTGGGGGGGACCAAAAAATGTAAGGTTATGTCGTTGTGCATGAGCTTGAAAATTGAATTCTCTTGCATCAATCAGAGTCTTTTCCCTCCTCGATGACAGTGAAATCCCACACTGGTCCTTAGCAGCGAAGCTTTACTCCGACAAAGTCGAGCAGGAATTTGATTAAAATTGTCTGGTTTTGTGAGCGAGCGGGTTTGAACTGACCACAGCGATATTAAATCAGAACCCAGCACACACACACACACACACACACACACACACACACACACACACAAAGAAGCAGAAACCCAGTGAGGTGCTGTCAATTTTCTCCTCTTTTATAAAAGCGTCCAACAGGCCCAGTGTTAATTCTGCTGGGCTTTAGCCCTACACAGTTAGCAGCCGGTTTATTATCACCTTGTTGTAGCTTAGTGAGTGTACATATGCTGTATACAAAGTTATTACAGACATGAAAGCACTTAAGCCCTCTGAAGGAAAAAGGGTGTTCAGAGGCTTGATACAAAAAATCTCGGTTATTTCAAGGGGAGTTGGAGGCTTTATCGTTCGCTTCTGGCCACAGAGCTTCGGAGTCATAGACGCTTTAAAAGAACAACTCTAAAGCTGACCTTTAGGCCTCAATCAAAAGCAGAGAGCAAATAAAGGAGGAGGAGAGGAGTTTACCGCCATTTCAGGAGAGAGAGCTAGAGAGAGAGAGAGAGAGAGAGAGAGGACATGGCTCTGTTTGTTTTAGAGAGAAGTCAGGTGAACTTAAACGCATCATCACGACCTTTATTTTGATTTTTTTTTAAACTTCTTTGTTGGTGGTGGATGATTTCATCTCCAGTAGCTCATGTCGTTTAATTGTAGGTTTTTATTCTAACGTCTTTAATCCTCCCCCACTTTTATTTTGGTATTTATTTATTTTTTATAGAAATTAAAAACACCGCGGATGTTTCATTTGGAGTGGGGCTAATAAATACTGGTTAGGCCGTCTTGTTTCCCGACATGCACTCTGCCCGCAGAGCCTCGCTTTTAACTTTTCCATAGGAGAGAGAGCTGTGAACTGGGTGCGTCGATTAGCGCAACAGCTCCGCGCGCCTCCTCCTCATCCACTTCAAATAATCCGCTTTGATATAGTTTTTAAAAAAAGAAGAAAAAAGAAGAAGATGAATCACAATTTGAAAAACCTCACGAGCTCATTTAAATGCACGAGAAAGAGGAACCAGACATTTACACTGAGCTTGTTAATATTCTGTTAAAACCGAGAGCATTAAAAAGAGACGCGTTTTATATTGAAGCAGAGAAAAAACCCGTAATTTAAATGAATTTAATTTGATGTTTAAAACAAAGTCAGAGCATTAAAATGGAATAAAAGCTTTAAAATGGACAGAATAAAAGAGGAGAAACTGAGATGAAGAAAAGTCGAATTAATAATATTTTAGACCTGTAATTTAAAAAGTCAATTTTCAAACAACTTCACGTTTTCTTTTATTGTTTAGATCAAATAACAAAACCCTAACGTACAGTAATTTAGGCTATGGAGCAATTAACAAGCACGAAACACCGCAACTGTAAATGCCTATAGACGCAATGTCGTCACGTTTCTTTTAGAATAATATTCTGCATCTGTCAAATTATTTTTAAAAAATGAATACAAATAAAATCACTACAAAGTGTTTCCAAGCAGAAAAGTTTATTTTACAAAACGTTAAAAACTATAAAAGAGGCGGGAGAAGAGTTGAAAACGTATTAAATATATTTTCAAAACGAAAAATTGTGATCAACAAGAAATAATAATGATAAAAAAGCTCGAAAATTAAACTGACATTTCTACTTAAAAACAGCGCGTGAGATGTTTTTCTCCCTGTATGGAGGTGAAGGTGTGTGTGTGTGTGGGGGGGGGGGGGGGGGGTTCAGGTCTTTTTATTTGTTGCCCCTGAGGAAGGGGACTTACCCTCGTTTTTGTTCCACACTTGAGCCTCTTAGAGACAAAAAATTCCTGATGTGACTTAAAACTGCTGCTTCTCAGAGAGAACACACACACACACACACACACACACACACACACACACACACACACACACACACACACACACACACACACACACACACACACACACACAGAGTAGAAAACAAAATGTCTTCTTCTCTTCTTCCCCTAGAAATGAACAGGAAAAAGATAAGAGGCCTTTCTTTTCTCATGACATCTGGGGCTGCCTAAACAATATTTAAATATTCTTAAGCAACAATAAGAAAAGTGCTGCTGACATCAAAGAAGAGAAACGTGAAAAAAAAACGTAAGGAAATTACACACAAAAAAAGAAAGAAAAAAAAATTCATATTCAGGGTTCTCACAGAAAGAGGAGCAGAGAGATTATCCGGTGGGAAAACACGAGTCCAGAAAAACAAGAGAGATAAAAAGAGAGAAGAAATATCAGAAGTGATCATCTAACAGAGCAACACGTCACCTGATCTGATGGACACGGATCAATTTCCAGCCTTCAGACCCCTGTCTCCAGCTGAGGACGCCTGATAGACATGAATCATCCCTGCAGCAGCAGCCTCCCACTGTGTGTGTGTGTGTTGGTGCTTTAATATCAGGCTCCTTTAACCATCTTAATATTATATGTGGAAATTATTCTGTCAAAGCTGCTTGTTACAGGTCTGATTATAGATGTGTGTGTGTGTGTGAGTTCTGTGATGTCACTCTAAAGTGAACTAATCATATTGCGATGCTCAGAATAAAGTCTTGCTTTAAAAAGAAACCTCAAAATCTATTAAAATGTATTTTTAAACGAAGACTTTATCCAAAACATATGTATTTGATGTTTTTCTATCTATTTGGCCTATTAAATGAATAAAAACTAACTTTAATTTGCATGTAGTAATTTAAAGATAATCCACAGTTTCTTTAACATGTGAAAATTAAATTCAAACAGTCAAGTTTTGACGAGGCAGGAGCTGATCACTGATGAGAAACATGATAATATGGAGCTAATGTGTTGTAAAACACTTCTCAAAATCTGTGTTGTTGTTGTTTTCTTTTCTTTTTTTTTTTTACACAGACCAATCACAAACAGGAGAAGGAAAAACAAAAACAACAACCAAATAATAAAAAGAAGAATTTAAATCGACTGCGCTGCCTCCACACAGGCAGGAGAGCTCTTTATAATAGAGTCCTTACTGTCTTATAAACCCTGGCAGGCTGTTCTCATGGGCCAACAGAGCCATAAGCCCCTCACTCACTCTCTCTCACACACGCACGCACACCCACACACACACACACACACACTTGTACATTAAAGCAGCAGTGCTTGCTTGGCGTCTATAGGGAGGAGGCTTGTGCAGCAGATGTGGGGTCAGCGCTGCAGGGCCTTATACACAAAGGCCTTTTACTGCACTAAAGCCTGGATATATATTTTTATATATATATTGTTTAATTAGTTAAATCAATTAAAGAAACAATTATTAATCAACTCCATTCTAAAAGTCTTAATGAGATTTGTGAAAAAGCTCAGAGCTTAGCAGACGTGTGACCCTGTGAAAAGGTTTTTTTTGAAGAGTTTGCAGGAAGGTGGTGCATTTTTTAACTTGTGCACTTTGATTTTTTTTTATGTGAGGGTGTAAAATTCAAAACCTTTACAGCTTCAAAAAAACAAAAAACCCCAGCACTTAAGACTTTGTATTTGTGTGTTGTCTCGACTGGCCCGAGCCCTCAGAGGCTCTGTGTGGGATTTGTTGTTACTGTTCCTCAAAGTGCTGTTGACTTTTCAGAAGCTATTAGAAGATTCCTGGGATGAGAACAATAAAAAAAAATGAAGGAAATGTGTCCTTGAATGCTTAAATTGGACAAAGGTGAATACATGAACACACTATTGCACATGTTAATTTAGTTGTGGAGCCTTCTGTGTTCATGCAGAGGCTTGAAGCAGCACAAAAACAACCACAACACTGTAATTACAAGCAAGTGTGAAGATTGTATTCCTTATCTAAAGTTCACCAGTTTCCAAAACAAGTTTCCACCCCTACCTGCTGACTGCCGGTGAAGGGGCAAAGCCTACGAGTGTGTGTGTATGTGTGTGAGGGTGGTGGTGGAGGTGGAGGGAAGGGAAGCAGCTAATGCAGCCAATTAAAGTCTAATCCAGTGATGAAGCATTGTCTCAGGAAGATAACAGAGCTGCTAAGTGGCGCTGCTAATGACAAAGGAGAAGTGGGGATCACTGCTGGATCACGACTTTATGGAACATATGTGGAATAAAATGAAAACACAGCGTGATGGTGAGACGGTGGAGGTACGAGTCTGGATCCAGTTAAACAGGGAGGGGTGAGGTGTGAGAGCAGAAATAGAAAAAAAAAAAAAAAAAAACGGCAACTAAAGACGAAGCAAAACACAAAGTTAGGTCCTGAGAAAGCACAACTTTTCATACAAAAAGTCACACTGCAACACAACAAACTGCACGACACATTTCAAATTCATTGTTATAATTAAATTCCAATGTTCCAAAATGTGTGTTTTACTAAGTATATAATTCCCTTTGGATCAGATTTACATCTTTTACACTTTTATTTGCAGCATAAACAGAATTTTTTACACTTTAAATCTATTTGCAAACACGACACAAAGGAGTCCGAGGACAAAGATGCAGGTGGAGCATTCACTTTTCCTAAAGCAATTTGCAAAAGGTAAAGCCTTGCATTATTTCATATTATAACATGTGACTCGCTTCACAAAACCACACAGGAGGAAGCATCGTAGGCCTGCATCACATGCAGTCCTGTGCAGAGAAAATAAAAGCGTACACACACATCCACATGTGCACATGCAGGAAACTCTTCCAGATCATAAAACTGACACCTCAGACAAAAAGTACTAAGTTGCTAATTGAAGCGGCTTCATGAGGCTTAAGGAACCATTGTCATGCGGATCACAACATAATGGTCTTTAGATGCATCAACAAGATTAGCTGCAACATCTCCCACACCTCCTCGCTCCTGCTGCGGCTGCAGGAGCAGAGCATCAACGCAGCGCTGCGTTCAAACGCTCCGGCTCATGTGATTAAGTATTAACTCAACATTTCATATGGAAGACTTCATGTATGAAGCTGCAGCAGCAGTGTGAGTGTGTGTCTGTGGATTAACTGTGGACAATGACGCATTTAAAACATGGAAACCAACATTATTTTGGTGCCTGTTATTTGATGTTCAATCATTTATCAAATCATGAGTGTGTGTGTGTGTGTATGTCAACATGCAGGATATGATCTGCGCTGAGCCCAAAGTGAGCAACATAAACACTGTGGATTTTAATGTATATTAATATTATATTAAAATATTATCATGTATTTGGCTTCTTTTAAAGCTTTACGACCTTTGACCCTGTGGATTTCAAACCGCAAACAAAAACAAAAACATTCTGGGAAATTAAACGTCATGAGGAGCTTGAAAACTAGTTTTTCCAAATTAAATTTCAAAACCGTGTCTTCTGTGATATAATAAAAATCCTCCACAGAGGAAATATGTCAGTCATGGCTTCACAATTAATGAAAAAATATGAAAAACACATTTCGAGTTTATGCTCTCTATATTCTCTTTTATCTTTTGATTTGTAGATTTCACGCTCTGCATTCTGGAAGAAAATATCAAAACATCTCCAACCCTAATTCTCTTTTTAGATGACGTTACACAGTAATGATTAAAGCTCTCAATATTTGTTATTATCTCAAAAAAAAAAGGAGCCATGATGATTTTTTAAATAACTTAAATTAGAGGTTTATCTGCTCCTCTGTGGATTAAAAAGCATTTCTAATATAATATTTTAATTAAATCGTTCAATTAAATGTTTAATGTGGAAAAAAATACGAGTTACATAAAAAAAATGTGTGTGGAGATTTGATTTTCACATGATGGCAACAAAAACACCTGAACTGGTGTCACTGGAGCTTTCAGTCTATTGTTGTTAACTGTTTTAGGTTGTATCCTTCCTACTGTTTGCAACCTTAGGAGGTTAATCCAGCTGCTGTGTGTGTGTGTGTATACACTACATGCATACACTCAATTTTTCCTGTGTTGGCCTATAGGAAGAGAGCAGCCAGTCTTTTAGTTTTCATATTTTACTCATATACATATCATATTCCAACTTGAGAAGGAAAAAAAAGCCGGCCGGAGTGGAATCTCCCTTTAAACATGTAACGCAAGCTCAGTAATCATCCCTCCAAGTGCTTACAGGCACAGCACTGTACAATCAACTGAAATTTGTAGGAACGGAAAGCCCTGGCAGAACCCAGGCTCCTGAGATCATGTCTGTTTTATTGGGGGGATAAATGTTGCCATTGACATCGTGGAGGGGGGAAAACGGAGCGTGGCCAGCCCAGCTCTAATTGGCTGCATTAGCATCATCATTGCTGTTCGGCCTCCCCCTCCCACTCTGGCTCCGTCTCCTGTGATTTGATTGGCTGCGTCAGCATTCCTGTGCAATTTACAAGCTACCTCAGGGAGGTTTTTTCTTTCTTTCTTTCTGTCGTTCTGTCTCTCCCCCACTTTTGCTACCTCAGTTTTTTTTTCTTCTTTTCTTTGCCAGGGTCTAACAAGCCTCAGTGTGTGTGTGTGTGTGTGTTTCATGTCCTGACTCTGCTCCAACAGCATGCCAATACAAAGGGAGGTTGAGAGTAGTGGAAGATTTGACAGAAACCAAGAGAGAAGAGAAGAAGAAGAAGGAGAAGAAGGAGAAGGAGATATATTTATAAAACATGCCGAGGGGGGAGAAAATCCTTCAGCTTTACAGTGGCTTCAGAAAGTATTCAGAAGCCTTCAGCTTTCGCACACTTTATTGTGGCGTAGATTTATTTTTCTAAATGGATAAAGTTGCCAGTCAGTTTTTGCGCCCATCAATCTAAACTCAATAACCTCCAAAGAAAAAAAGCAGAAACATGTTCGAGAAGAAATGTTCGCAAATTTTTCAGAAATCAAAAAAACTGAAGGCTCAGATTCACAGATGCTCTCCAGATACATCCTGCCTGCTGCAGCCTTTCTACAACTTCAATGGAGGCCCCCAACATCAGGTGGACGGGTACAGATGTGGTCCTACAGTACAAGTACAACAGGACTGAAGCCATGACGCCCAATGAACCTCCTGAGACAAAGGTTGAAACACATTCAGTAATTCAGAAGTAGCAAGTGAAATACATCTTCTTCTTCTCAGCAGCTGTGACCATTTCTGGCTGTTGGGGGCTGCAGAGGTGACTGAGCCCTTTGAAGGTGTCTGTGTCGTCCTGCAGCTACAGAGAATTATGGGAAATGGTGGAAATGGGGAAATAGGAGATTGAAGATCCTTAATCCTGGATGTGTGATGATGTCTCCTACAGAATAACAGTTTGACTGACTGACAGTGCACTGCAGCATCACTCAGGCCCTTTGAGAAACACTGTGTGTACACTGCAGTGAGAAGAAATGATGTCAGTGTAGTAGGCGGTTGTTTTAGTGTAGTGCCTCCAACGCAATTGTGTATTAATACCTCCTTCGGGCACACAGACACACACACACACACAACTCTGCAGGTAAGGAAAGGTTTAAAGAAGCGGTACAACAAGTCAGCCGAGGACCAAAGACTCATGAGCTCGTTCACTACAACGCATCGAAAGTGCCACGTGCAAAAACAGAAAACACACGAACAGATAGATAGGCTACTGCACACTCAGCCTACTGGCAGCACGTACTGTATGCATTCATGCACATGCGCACACAAACACACACCTGTCTCCACCCCCCAACCCCTTCAAACCCCACACCCACTCTCTCTCACACACACACAAAAAGAGCAAGAAGCTTTGTGGATCATCTTTTTCTGCAGCCCAGCCATCTTTAATCCCTGCGCAGGGATTTAGGTAGTGAGAGGGGGGTTGGGGTTGGGTGTCTCCAGGGTGAGGTCCTCCCTGGGGTGCTCTCAACCCAGGAGCAGGGGCCTAATTAGGGCCCTTGTAGCCACAGTTAGTGCCTCTCAGCTCGGCTGCTCAGATTCAGTGTGTTTGAGCATCTGCAGAGAGTCTGAAAGGAGAAACGACCTTCAAGAGATTAAATACAAACTTGTTCAGATCCATTTTTTTAATACTTGGATTACACTAGTTTCATCTGCTTTTCCGTGGTGATCAATGAAGAGACCAAAATCTGCAAATATGTACTTTAAAATTATTAAAGCGATAGTTCAACATTTTGGCAAATTCTCCTATCGCCATAATCCCTGTAGGTTCATTACCTTTAATTGTCGGTGTAAGATGTTTTTAGATCAGCGGGGCAGAGATGTGAGCTGCTCAGTGAACACAATGGAGGTGAACGGTAAAGGTCCCCTGTCCCTCATCAAACTCATCAAATACACAATCCAACAACTCTAAAATGCTCTGGTGGACAAGTTGTGACCTGCACATTCACCACATGAAACAAATAATTTTGTAACGTTATGACACTTGAAGCAAATACTCGGAACTACTTGCGCTTGTGAAATCACTCCACCCAGCAGCCGTGCCTGGAATGTAGTTCCGGCTGCATTTGCCTCCAAAACAACTCTGTCTCGTAATGTTACATGATTATTTCATAGAGTGGTGAATGTGCAGGTCACAACTTGTCCACCAGAGCATTTTAGAGTTGTTGGATTGTGTATTTGATGAGTTTGACAAGGGAAAAGCTAAAGTATACCATTCACCTCCATTGTGTTCACTGAGCAGCTCACGTCTCTGCCCCGCCGTTCTAAAAACAACAAGCACCGACAATTAAAGGTAATGAACCTACTGGTATGACTAAAGGGATTATGGCAATAGGAGAATTTGCCAAAATGTTGAACTATCCCTTTAAAGTTTAATTTTAATGGCATAGTTGGGTCTGGATGTCATTGATCAAATTGCATGAGTTTGTTAGATCAGATCAGATGACTTTCTCCTCGGGGCGTTTATAATTCAGCTTAATCAGAAAAATGAGTGGAGACACATTCAGACACTGACCGAACCCACAGGGGGCACGAGGGGTCGCTCAGCGGCTCGAGTCTGAAAACGATGTGAATCATATGTTTTGACCTTCGCAGTCACCATACACATGTCACGATGATGATGATGACACAATAAAACCCAGAGTGTGTGTGACCGCTGGCAACGTGTCTGAGGAGTTGCTGGTTCTCTGCAGAGCCGTCGCACATTAAATAAGTGAAAGCTTATTGTGTTTTTTGGGGGGGGCCTGCGACTTATTTGGCTGCACTTCACGGGGACTCGCAGAATAAAGAGGTTTGTTTTCTAAGTGCCTAAACACTGCGAAAGCAAACAGTGTTGGGTAAAACACATTGAGGCAACGTCCCAGGATCAAATGTGTGGCTTTTGGCATCATGACTGGAGACAATTAACTGCAACAGTAAAAACCCAAAACCTTAAGAAAACACATCCACATGAGGGCGTCAGAGAAAATGCGGCAGCTAAAAAATGGAAAATTAAATGGAAAGTTATTTAAAAACTGAAAATATGTAGAAACTGCAGGATTTAGTACAGTAACCACACAATGAAATATAATACTATTGAAGTTAGCTGCTACTTAAGTTATGAGAAAACACATAAATAACCTTAAGTAAAATAATTGTCTCTTTATGCCACTGTCACGTCACATTTATTCACCATTGGGCTCGGATCCGATTGCACAACTTGCTGTGTGTGTGTGTGTGTGTGTGTGTGTGTGTGTGTGTGTGTGTGTGTGTGTGTGTGTGTGTGTGTGTGTGTGTGTGTGTGTGTGTGTGTGTGTGTGTGTGTGTGTGTGTGTGTGTGTGTGTGAGACAGATGGCTGTCAGTGTGAGTTGGAAGCATCCTGCCATTAAAGGATTAAATTGTATTCTGCTGCTCCACTGATCAAAGTCTCATCAACCCATCTTGTCTGCTGCAGTGCGACACCTTTCCTGACAAACACATTGTTTCATGACACGGAGGAAATAAAGTCCAAGAACAATTAATTAGGAATTAGTTCAGGAACCGAGGTATCACTTACACTGTACAAAATGTCTCATTATATATTTAGATGCCAATGTACTCATGTTTTTATCAATATAAACTTGATTATGAACTAAAAAAAAATGTTTTTATTATATTTGGTTTGAAATTCCAACAATATCTTCTGATAGAAATTAAAGCACGATAAATGCAAAAATGTAATAATCAACTTTGAATTGTAATGTTTAGAATCAAACAGCAGCAAGGTTAAAAAAAATGTCTTAAGCTCTATTTCCATCAACGCATTAATTGAATTATCTAAAAATCGCTAGAAATATAAAGTGCTTCTCCATCTCAGAGCTTTAAATCCATTAAAAATCTGTGTGTAATGACGTCACATGCAGTTTTGTGATCAACTGTTTGGTGTATCAAATACATTTCTTGCAATTTCAGATGTTTCCATTAATTTTTGCACTGAATCACAAGACCAAATGCGCAACAACTCAAAAGTGTGACGAGACGCTGTCAGGAATCGTTGCCTTGGCACTGAGCGATACGAACGCCAGCCAAGTTGATTTAGCTTTTTAGCAAAAATGGATGGCATCTACAAGTTATCATAGTGCTTATGTGTCAACTTAGTGCAACACACCAAGCTGTCATCAGAAGACTGGCAGTGTGAAAAAACCTAGCGTTAGCGACCTGGCAGCACTCCGATTAGTGCATAATGTGCATAAAAAACGTGTGGATGGAAACAGAGCTTTAGACAGACACACACGGGATTCAATATATGAAACCCTAGTTGATGGTGTTGAAATACAAATGTATCTAAACTCTTATGATCTAAATTTAGTTCTTTTCTTCTCTTTGAATTTACAAAGTAAAAAGACCTGTCTTCTGACTGTGCGGCGTCTCTTTGGTTTTGTACTTAGTTTGTGCTTCAACATGCTTACTTGTACTTAACAAGATGAAGAAGACGGTGTTGAAGACGCGAAGGTTCGAGATTGAGACTTAAAAAAATAAAGCGCCTGATTTTCTAGAACATGAACCTACACGTTGAGGCGAGTTGATCATATTCACACAAGAAAAACATCAGATTGAGGAGGAAGTGAAATGAGGACAAGTGGGTCAGACTGAATGAACACCCAAATTCTAATTTTATTTTTCTTCTTTTTTGATCTCTCTTTATTAATCCTGTCCAGCTATTATTTATCTACTGTAGCCTACTTTATAATACATCGTATAGCCTACTCAACACTATAAATACACTTTGCTGCTGCAGCAGGTACAGTAATTACAGTCCTTCAACAACTTCACAGTAAAAATCTACAACTGGATTATCAATACCGGATAAATTCTGGATTGTTTTCATTAGTGATGTGCGATACCCGTATTTTTATTCCGATCCAAGACTAAGTAAAACCAAAGGTGGTGTTGCCGATATCGATATCAATGTGTGAAGAAGGGGGGAAACAAAAAGACAGACATGTAATCTCAAATTATAGTTACAGTATGCAATGACACTAAATTACAGACTATCTCTCATGGTTTAATTTGAATTATCAGGAGCAATAAAACACTATAAAATAGACATTAAATGCAAGAGTGTATAGATATGAATATTTTTAAAGTGCATTTCCCACGAATGATATTAACAGATGGAAATTTGCTAATTTAGAACACAGTTTTGAAGACGACATTGACCATTTGAATTCATGTATTGATTTAGAGGAATAGTCTGCAAATTATCTGAGACAGTAGGGAATAAATCACAAATTTTCTTTCTTTCTTATTCTTTAATTAGAAACACTTTTTCCCCCCAATAATAACATAACTTTATTATGAGTATCCATTCTAAAACTGACACATCTGGTATTAGAGGTATTGATATATTCATTTTTAAATGTCCAGTGCGAACATCACCTTATATATATTACTTATTACTATATTAGTTCATATGAGGTTATGATTACGGTACAGAATAGGCTACATATGTAATAATCTGGAAAGGTGCAAAATCATCCGATATGGATAATACTATTTTTGAATGGTGTGTGTGTGTGTGTGTCACCGTTGTGCCACTATCCTGCAGAGAAGAAACACACTATAGAGGAGAAGAAGAAGCTAACAGTAACAGTTGGGTTAAGAGCCAGGTAGAGAGGAGGGAAGGGAGTGTGAGGATGAGTCAGTGAGATTATACGGGGGAGGAAGGATGGGAGATGGAAGTCTGTAATTGGTTGCCTTGAGAGGATTAACCTGTCTGCCTCCAGCCTCTCCCTTCGACTTTAAACAATATACTATATACCCACGTTACTGTGGCAACTGCTGTCTCTGCCTTTAACCCCCCTAGCGTAGTGTACCTCTTCCTCCCTGCAGCCCCCCCAGCATCTCTTGACGTCTCATTCTCTCTCTTCATCGTGGCTCTTTAGAGTAAAGTTTAATCTCTCCGTCTTCTCTGTTTCTCTCTCCTTGTGTAATTAAAATGATTAATTAAAGCGTTGATTTGAGGTGTTTGCATGATCTACCCGCCCAGGTAAGCGGAAGAGCAGCTATAGTATGCTACATTAGCATCTGAATTTCCTGACTCCTTCACCACAAACACTATAATTAAAAGACAGGGAAGGGCATCCCCTTCCTTTTATCTTGGATTTAAATCCGCTTTGAGATTCATACCACACACACACACACACACACACACATATATATAACGCACACACCTAACCTCAGATGTAGCCGCAAGGCAAGCAGACACTAGTTTGTGTGAGAAACCACAGCCAACCACACACAGAAACACAGACAAACACACCCGTGAAAGGACGAGGGAGCGTGAGCGAGGTTCCCACCGTACCGCTGCATGACACCACACAATGGGACAGGAAATAACACCCAGACGACACACACCTTCATCCTGTATTCAGTCTGAACAAACACTCAATTGAGAATCGTAAGATTAATGGACGAATTAGCTTTGCACAATAACAACAATGAAATGAAATGTCTGACTATAGCACTGCCAGCTTTGACGACACAGGCCCGGACGTGGGCCGTGACTGTGACCCTGGTGCATTTGTCATTCATGCAGTGTTGCAAAATAAACAACTGAAGCCTTGTGCTGCACATGTAATTAAACTGTAATTTGAAAGGAATGTGTAACCTGTAATAAACCGACCTCACTTGCTGACAATCACTTCATTATATTATCAATTATAATTTGCAACATAAATCTTGTTCTGCAGCCGTGTAAGAAACAGATTTTGAGTCATCTGAAATGTTTCCATAAAAGAAAAAGAAAGAAGAATTCACTGGTGATTTCCTGCTATATGGAAGGACCGCTTATCATTGCAGGAGATTTCAATTGTGTGCCAAATGCATTGTTAGATAGGTCGAATGGTCCTCTTCCATCTGATAGACGAAATTCAGCTGCAATGCATGAGTTTCAGACGCAGCTATCAATCAGTGATATTTGGCGCATGGTAAATTCAGATAGTCAAGAATATACCTTTTTCTCTAACCCACATAGCTCCTATTCTAGAATAGACAGCATCCTCATGTCCTCCAACCTTACTCAAAATATAATTAATTCTCAAATTCATAGTATTCTTGTGAGTGATCATGCAGCTGTATCTGTTTCTTTTGTTCCACCATCTAATCTTTATAGATCCAAGCAGTGGCGATTAAATACTTCTCTTCTTAAGAGTACAGATTTTGTTTCATATATTAGAAACAAAATCTCTGAATTTTTTGAGATAAATTTGAATTCAGTATCAACTGTGTCCACTGTATGGGAAGCCTTTAAGGCTACATGCAGAGGATGGATCATCAGTTATGCAACTGCTGAGAAACGTAAAAAAATTGAGAAAAAGTTAAATTTAAATGTTAAACTAAGGAAACTGGAGGAACAGCATATGGCTGACCCTTCAAATTTAGATCTTAGAAAATCTCTCACTGCTACTAGGGCAGACCTACAGAGGATTTTACATGAGGAAACAGCCTATGCTTTATTTAGAACACGAAGATTGTATTTTGAGTCAGGTGACAAGGCAGGGAGGATGTTGGCGAACAGAATAAAACAGATAGAGAATAGGCAGTTTATTCCAGCAGTGAGGGATGAACAGGGTAGACTACAGTGTGAGGTTAAGTCAATCTCCCAAATTTTTAAACAGTATTATTCTAAATTATATGGAACAGAGGGTGGGGCCAATAAAAAAATGATGGATGCCTTTTTTGAGCACTTTGAGCTCCCTTCTGTGGAGAGGGAGGATAAACTTAAGTTAGACACCTCCTTGACAAGGTCAGAGATTGAGTTTGCGATTGGGAAGATGGCTTGTGGGAAATCTCCAGGGGAGGATGGTTTTGGTGCAGAATTTTATAAATGTTTCAAAAATCAGTTGTCCCCCATATTACTTTTACTTTATGAAGAAATCATTGAACGTGAGACCATGCCTCCCTCCATGTGTAAAGCTGTCATATCCCTATTGCCTAAAGCTGGAAAAGACCCCACTTTAGCAGGGAATTATAGGCCATTAAGTCTTCTTAATAGTGACTACAAGATATTGGCAAAGACACTTGCCCTTCGTTTAGAAGGTGTAGTCCCTTCTATAATACATGTAGACCAAGCTGGTTTTATTCCGGGCCGCCTAGCTGCTAACAATATGCGCAGGCTTTTTCATGTTTTGCTGGGCGCTGATTCTCTTAATGAGCCTGCAATAGCTGCATCACTTGATGCAGAGAAGGCCTTTGACAGAATTGAATGGCCTTATCTTTTTTATTCTTTTGAAAAGTTTGGTTTTGGTCCGAGGTTTATCAGTTGGGTTAAGGCCCTTTATTGTAATCCAATCTCAGCTGTCAAAATTAATGGCCTTATTTCTGATTTTTTCCCCCTGCAACGTGGAGTGAGGCAGGGATGTCCGGTCAGCCCTCTTCTTTTTGTCATTTCCCTGGAACCCCTGGCCTGTGCAATTCGCGCTTGTTCAGACATACATGGTGTTAATTTATTTGATTATGATTATAAACTGGGCTTGTACGCTGATGATATTTTACTGACATTGTGCAGACCAAGGTCTTCCTTACCTGCCGTTTTAAACTTGGTTAATACTTTTGGTGGTTTTTCAGGGTACAAAATAAATTGGAAAAAAAGTGAGGTGATACCTCTTAATTCTAACACATTCAAGTCTGATCTTGGGGATGTACCGTTTTTGTGGCAGTTTAAAGGAATGAAATATTTAGGAATTACTATTAAAGCCCCAGTTACAGAGATATTTAGTTTGAATGGCCCATCTGTCCTGCGTACAGTAAAAGATGACCTTGAGAGATGGTCCAGCCTACCACTTTCCTTATGGGGCAGGGCTGAACTTTTGAAAATGAATGTTTTGCCTAGACTTACATATATAATCTCTTACATCCCTCTTAAATTCCCTGATTCTTGGTTTAAAGAAATACGTCACCTTTTCATTAAGTTTTTATGGTGTGACAATAAACCCAGAATCTCATATCAAAAGCTTTGCATCCCCAGATCTAAAGGTGGACTAGGTGTTCCAGATTTATTTAATTACTATATCTCATTTAACGCAAGGTATCCACTTTCATGGGCATATAAGGATCTTTATCAGGCAGGCAGCTGGGAACAGCTCGAGGAATCTTTAATAGCTCAATATAAAGATAGATCCTTAGCTTCCTTATGGTACCACCCCAAACCTCCTATTGCTTTGGATAATTGTATTATCAATTTCTCATGCTCCATTGTTAGAATTTTACACAAAAGGTTTAATATTAATAATGGACTATGTTTCCCCTCGTGTCCTATTTGGAATAATCCTGCTCTTATGTCTGGAAGAGGCACGCTCAGTAGTAAACAATTGATGACAAGTGGCATTAATACAATTGGTCAGATTTATGACGGTAAGATTATACCTTATGAATTGATGAAGGAAAGATTTGACCTATCAGATATGTTCTTTTTGACATATGCTCAGTTATCTTCTATTTTGAAAAAAAAGCACATTGAGGGGACAGAGCCTGCCTCTTGCCAAGAACAGGATGAAGTTTTCGCGAGAGCTACTCGATCGAGACGTTCTGTCTCCTGTATTTACAAATTTCTGTCATCTGATTGTTATAAGTTGTATATCCCCACTCAAGTGGCATGGGAGGGTGACCTTAAATTATCTCTGTCAATTGCACAGTGGACCTTTATTTGGAATTCCGGCATACATTTGTCTAAATGTGTAAGATACAAGATGATTCAGTATAAAATTTTATGCAGAGCCTATATGACTCCTGTCAGACTAGCAAAGATGTCGGAAAATGTTGATGATTTGTGCTGGCATAATTGTGGCCTTCGTGGCTCATTATTACATCTCTTATGGGAATGTCCAGCGGTCCAAACCCTATGGTCGGAGATGCATGCAATTATGACAGAGATCCTTGATGTCACCTTCACCCTGTCTCCCATGGTATGCATTTTGGGCTGTAAGCCTGACAATATAACCTGCCCCATTATCAATCGTCTATGGGCGCTGGGCTGCCTCACAGTCAAAAGGTTGATCCTTTGTAATTGGAAGGAGCGAAAGCCGGCCTGCTTTTCTAAGGAAGTATGGCTGGAGGAATACTTAGATCTCCTCAACATGGAAAGAGCAGCCGGTCTCCTGAAAGATTTTGATAGGGGTCTTGGGAGACAATGGGATGTTATTAGGAGATATTTGAATTAGATTTGGTCCTTCCAGTATCGTATTTTCGTTGTGTTTTTGTGTTTCCCCGGACATTGTTTTGGAGTATCATGTACCCCCCCCCCCCCCCCCCCCCCATTTTTATTTTGTGTGTGATTTTGTCCTGTCTATGTACCTGGCGTGTGTTTGGTTTATGTTCTGTCTTGTTTCTATAAACTGGAAAAATTTTGAATAAAAAAAAAAAAAAAAAAAAAAAAAAAAGAAAGAAGAATTGAAAGCTTGTGTTGTGTGTGTTTAACCATTTTTCCTCCAGAGTCAAACATAAATCTTCACATGACTGTGTGAACACATTAGATTTTTCTGTTGCGTTAATGGGAGCAGCTAAAGCTACGCGGTGGCGACTGACAACAACCCACCCATGAACTTCATGACTGATGTTGGATCAACTAAAGAGGCTGCTGATGATCCATGAAAGTCGGGCTTACCGGGATGAGTCTCTTACTCGTCATAACTGATACTGACTCCGCTGACTAACATGTTTTACTCACCTGTGCTATGAAGAAGTGTCAAAGACGTGAGTGGCAGCAGAAGCAACGAATGAACGCTGGGAATCATGTGACTAAAAACAATGTATGTCTTTGTATCAAATTCTCTAAAGTTTGATCAGAAAATGTGGTTTCAAATGTAGTTGTATATCTGGTGATTGCATGACAGTATTTTGTAATTTTTTAAAATCACATATAGGGGAGATTGGGGATGGTTGTTACATTTTTTGACACTTCTGTGTCTGTATCTTGGAGCTCCTTAAAGCCAGTGTGTTCAAAATGTGAGACAAACTAGTTACATGTGTCTGCTATTAAATCACAAATACAAAGCAGGCATTGCCATCACAAAAAAAAAGTGTTTTAAAAAAAGAATTCTTTCATGTCTCAAAATTTGTTTTTTCCTTCTAAAATCGCCTGTGTCTTTCACAGGGTGCTACTGCTTCATATATAGGACTAAACTCAGCATATGCAAGGTGAATCAGGTGATTCTTAAGTTAACTGAGCCATGTTAAAACCATGCATCCCTGGTCTCCTCTACCTGATTATGTCATTCTATTGTATATTTTTCACTCTTTAGTTGTTTATTATTGAAGAAATTAAGAAAGATCAAGAACCTAATTACCTTCTAGATCCAAAATAAACGTACTTCATACCATCCTCATCATTTCAGACACAGGCAGCTTTTATTTATGTAGAAATAATCTTACAGACGCAGCAGTGTGTTTGGGTTTGTTCTTTTCTCCTGTGATTTTTTCGTTTCCAGTCTCGTTCGGTGCCTGCGATTTTCACAGCAGGCAGGAATGCTACACAAACAAGCATGTAAATAAAGCCTGAGAACAAAGAATCGAACCAAATAAAAAAAGACGTCTGTGGCCGAGGTTCAATAAAGCTGCCACACGTTGTTACAGCCTGAGCTGAGACACACAGCAGAACCACACACACCCCCATCACAGGCCCAAGGATTATACTTTTTAAACAACATCTGTATCTCCTTCTCCTCCGACTCCCTCCCTCTCTCTCTCTCTCTCCATTCTTCAGGAGGATGGAGTAAACAAGCCAATACGCTTCCAGATCATAAACCATTATCTTGATCCCTCTGCCTGCCTGTCTGTCCTTCTGCTGTGTGCGCTGACAGAGATTACAGATGACCATGTTTGTGTATGATTTTTACTTGGCTGCTGTTGGTTTGGTTTGTTTTTTTCCTCTGTGTGTGTGTATAACCAGATGTGGTCCACAGTCACAATCACTACTGAGCCAAAACAACTGTAGTTTGTGTTTTAAAGTCGTCAACGCATGAGTGGTGGTTGGCTGGATGGAGGCAGCAGCAGTGATGTCATCGGCCAAAAGACTAACCAAGTTAACCAGCTGACCTCCCTGCCAATCAGACAGTGATCCAAAAGTGTTGAACATTAACAGATTTATATTGAGTAGCCTATTATGATTATTGTCAGTTACTGGAACCCCAAAAAAATCCAGAGTGAGCAAGGTATTAATTCATGTTGTCGTGGCAGATGTGGGTCGAGTAGAGTGAGATGTTAACACGGATTATCTGAGTGGTTGTGGTGGATGGCAGGTGTACAAAGAGAAAATATGGTTGAATACAAACATATAAAAAGTAACAAATGGAAAAATAAGTCCCTGTTTGTTAACTTTTCCTGTATTTAACACCAGCACAAACCAAACACTGTGAGTGTCCAAACATCACTATAATAAAAAAGAAGAAGTCAGTAACCGTTTAATTTACAGGCTGCTGTGATAATTTCAAGAAACAACAATTGCATCATAATGTCTAGAAATAGTGTAGAAATAATGGTCAATTTCATAGTAATTTTTAGAAATAAAGTCAAGAAATAATGATTGATTGCGTAGAAATAGCCCAGGAATAACGGTCAATTGCAAGGACTTGGTGGAGAAAAATTCTGGCCTTTCACAAAAAATTCAAAGCATGAAAAGCTGGAAAATCTTTTGCCTTCATGAAAAATATGACATTACTATGACATTTACCATTATTTCTAGGCTATTTCTTGACATTATCACATAACTATCACGTATTTAGCGGCCTGCAAATGAAAGGGTTACTAAAAAGTCTTCATTAGTGTTATTGTTGATACTGAAAGATCAGATAATAAATCAATTGTCTGTGAACGTTTTTTCTTCCATGTTTAGTATCAACATGTCCTCATGAGCTGGACAGATTTTAATCATGGCACAACATGCAACTTAGCCACCTCACACGCACTGCACGTTCTCCCAGTTATTCAAATCTCTCAAGGCTCTCTGCCTTCCACCTAGCGTCTCTTGGCTGAAAACCAACCAAGATCAGAGCCTCCGACCCGGTGTCCCAGCTCTCGTCTCTGCGGCACCGCCACACAAACGTAACGCGCCCCGTAACCCGTAATCTCTTGTTTATGACAGATGCAAATATACACTTGGTAACATGGTAGATGATAAATAACGTTATCCACTGCTCCATGGATTGATTTCTCACCGGCTTCATTGAAAATGCACATGGAGGAGAGGAGGGTTAGAGACAAGACTTACATAGTTCCCCTTTAAAAAATGCTGAGATGTGTTACATCACGATTTATCCAACAGGGAAAAGAAACACAAGCTGTAAGATGATCAACAAATAAACCACCCAACAACATCAACCAGCTGAATATGCACCAAACCAAACACTGAGCCAAACAAGACTAAACAGTCATCACCAAACTGTCCAACCGGTCATCAACAAGCCGGGCTGGACCAAACCATCAATCACACCATCAAAATTGTAAACTACACACTAACACAACAACACACCGACACAACAGCCCTGTGGAGCAGCGGCAATCACACCGACACCGGCCACACCCTCAGGTTTGGCAACGTGTGGCCTTCCAGACAAAAAACCCCACCACAAACCGCACTGTGTTTGTCATTACACTGACACACTGTACAATCAAATGATGAAGATTAATGACCTGCAGACCTGGGGAGAGATTATGTCTTTGTTTACCCGTGGAAAAAAAAAAAAGGGGGCCATCCATAAAGTGCCAAGCCCTAAAACAGTAGACCAGTGACGGCGCGGTGCGGGGGAGTCCAGATCACGCACCTGCGTCACATGGATCCAAATGTCACTGTGTTCACAAACTCGCACAAATAAAGGAATCTGACACAACAGCAGGAATGTCAACAGTTTACACTGTGTGGAAACACACACAGTGATCGACACTACAGCACGTACTGTGGGAAATAGCAGAATACACACCGGGACCGGGTACCTCACACATCAGCATGTAACATAACATTACAGTCAGCAACAAAAAGGGTGTAAATGAACAGATAATGTACCAATGTGTATGTGGCCAAAAATGTCCCTCACAAGCTACCGTAGCCCAGGCTAACATCCTGAACTCGCTGATCTGAGACCAAATAACCTAAATATAACAATGCATACTAATGTAAATGCTTTTTTTCCCCCCGATGAACTCACATTTTCTGTTGTTTGTCACCTCATCAATCGTTGCTTTATCTCTTCATCTGTTACAAATCTGTGTAATATAGGCTGATAATAATAATTGATTGATTAATTAATTAAGAGTCTTGTTTAAGAGAAACACCATCAGAGCTTAAGTAGCACCTGTCTAGTTTCAAGAGGGGCATTCTGGGTAAACAGTGAACTTCACCACTGGAGTATAAAACAGGGTAAAATACGGCTTACACTTTATCTCAGAGCAGCATTTGCAGTAAAGATTTATACAATTACTAAAACAATTAAAATCAGTTTTCTTCATCTTCTTCTTGCAACAAAACATCAAAGCAGATTTTTTCTTGCTTGTGAAAAAGTTCTTGGAAACAAATCTGATTCTACTTTGGATTTTATTTAGACCTCGGTTCATCTTGGACATGGATGTAAGTGAGTTGGTTTTCCTTATTTTATTTTGTTTTGAATATTGTATGATTTTACTACTGTATTATAAAAATACATGTATAATCTGTTGATAGTGTGCTAACAACTTTAACTTTGTAATCCTTTTTAGCCCCTTCCCCCCTCTCTTGCAAAGGGTCTTGCCTTTAGCCAGGTCGCCTTTGTAAATAAGAATTTGTTCTAAATGGCTCATTTGATTAAGTAAAGCTTTAAATAAAAAAAATAAATAGTGAAAATAAAAAGTGTATTATGAAAAAAAGAAAACCTTATTAAATCAAGTGAATCCCTGTGGTCACCAACAAACATGAGACAGAAGTTTTATTTTATTTTATTTGCAGCCATTACATTTATCATCTTTTGTTTCATAGATATTTCAAGCATCTTAAAACACGGTCGAGTCATTTGTAAAGTAAAGACGACTGCATGTGCACGTGTGTAATTTGGCCTTTTGTCTCTGTTGTGTCAGAAAATAAAGAGAACCTGGTCAGCAGCGTGTCAGAGGACATGACACGACCGTGGCTCTACCTGTGCAGCACTGCAGGTTGTTTTTTTTCTTTTTTTTAAAAAGGAGGAGATAACCTGAAGTGTCACAGCTTGAGCCAAAAAAACTGTGCAATAAAAGCACAGACACCAGAGATCAAAAACCTTCAGCATCTCTGCGTAGTTGATGACTCACTCGTCTTTCAGCCGTTTCTCTGTGGATCCATGTCAGATCATAACCAATTCATCACTGCCATCTAATGAGAGTGCGT
Source organism: Trachurus trachurus (assembly GCF_905171665.1). NCBI lineage: Eukaryota > Metazoa > Chordata > Actinopteri > Carangiformes > Carangidae > Trachurus > Trachurus trachurus. The sequence continues at coordinate 9,621,999 of NC_139903.1, read as the reverse complement.
TCTGCTTCAGGAGCTGCAGCAAAGCCAGGCGTGACTGCCAGGCTCAGACAGAGAAAATAAACACCTCCTGTGTGATCTCTCATGCCTGGTTAACATCACTGACAACACACAATCACCAGCAGATAGTTTTGTCTCACAGCAAACGAGGAATCCAGCAAAGCATGAGATGCCATCGGCGACTTGTGATGATGATCGCGCTGAAGATGCGTCTCTGTGTGTGTGTGTGTGTGTGTGTGTGGGTCAGGTGAGGTTCTGTGAGCGCGGTTGCTATTTTGACAAACACTTAATTGAGTTGTGCGTCTTCTGATTGTGATTGGTGTCGTGTTTCAGGGGAGCAGGGAGCAGTGAGCTGTGTGAGGTCTGACCATGAAACCAGGACGATGAATGAATGAATGAATGAAGTCACCGAACCTCGTGTCCCTGAGAGACTCTCTACGTCTACAGAGTAAACACATTACAGACCTTCATCACCATGACAGGGTCTGCACACATCACATGACCACGGAACTGACATGTGCACCAATCTCAGTCTTTCAGTTTATATTTCTCTTTATCAGCTGATAGGAATCCATCTTGCACCATCTAAATTTATCAAATCAGACTTTTCTTTTTATCAAGCACATTCCGTGCAAAAGGAAAACTCAATGTGCTTTATAATCACAATACAATCACAAAAGTGCAAGGACAGATATAGATGAGCAGAGAAGTGCGGGGTATACAAATGAACACATATTCCTACACACATAAAAACATGCACATGACACACACGCACAACTTGATCAAATGTTTTGCACTGATGCTGCATATTTATGTGTCCGAAATTCATCCCAGGAATAGATCCTACATCATCTTATTATTAATAATAATAATAATAATAATAATAATAATAATAATAATAATGTCAGTATATGAGAGTTACACAAAGTAGTCCCTCCTGCAGTAGAAACCTTTCCCACCATACCATAATATACATATTTGGTGATGCAGACTCTCTTCAGGTGATGAGCAGACTGCGGCTACTTATCGCTACACAATCAAAGTTGTGTTCATTAGTCCCGTTCGCCCTCGGCCATGCTGGGAGCCGTCGTTGGATACAAGCGCTCGTCAAATGTTAATTCAAACGTCATTAAACACAACAGCAGTAATACTCACTAACCTCTCCCCCGGTTCCTCCGGGAGGCCCTGCCCTGTTTGATGTTCTGGATGAGAGCTAGTGTTTGTTAATGCTGCCACCGCAGGCAGAGAGGCACCGGGTCAGCCCTGCCGCAGGTTGGGTCATGTCTGCCTCACTGTGGGTGGGAAGCATCACTGAGAAACACTTGTGGAAAAGAAGGTGGATGTGAGAAGACAGACAGATTTACAGACTCACTCTGCTTTTTTCTTCTGAGTCTGTGTTGGTGGAGTCAATCGACCATGATAATGACGACTCCTTCTGCTGCTACGTTTCTGCCCCTGCTACCAGTAACACCTTTACTTTACTTCCTACTGTTGCTATTGACTATGACTTTACCTCACATTCATTTTTTTTCCCGCACTGGAAAAACCACTTAGGGCTTATAGATGCAGGAGGACACGACAGAGCTGCTGCTTCTGTTACATCTCATACTGCTAATATTGGTAATGCACTATCAAATATATGTAAAATACAGTTGTCAATATTTTTAGACAGGATTTTAAAGGGGAACTAGAAAATTTCCTCTCGGGAAATTTTGAATGGGCCGCGGGGCTACTGCCGATTTTGCCATCTCTGTCAACATGGGAATCAAACCCACGATCTTAAGGTCAAGACAGAGCTGATCAGACAGACACATGATCATCTTTCTATAAGCACTGATATGGAGGAGCTGTAACCACATTAGGTTACCTGTGTGTGTGTGTGTGTGTGTGTGTGTGTGTGTGTGTGTGTGTGTGTGTGTGTGTGTGTGTGTGTGTGTGTGTGTGTGTTCAGTTCAGTTCAGTTCAGACAACTTTATTTATCCCCAAGGGGCAATTCAGTTTAGCAGACTCAGTTTCATTAAAAGACAAATAAAAGAAAGAGAGGGGAGACAAAAACAAGTTCATATCAGGTAAACAGTATGTGGCACAGACTCTCACCGCACGTTGGTAATAATAAAGATAAAAAATAATACATACATGGCACCATAAATAAATAGCAACAGTAAATACAACAATATAAAGTGCTGTCACATGCCCTCCAGGTTTAACAACCTGATGGCAGAGGGAAGAAAGGATTTTGCCCGACGGTTTGTCTTGACAAGAGGTGCAACAAAACGACGGCCAGATGGCATTAAAACAAAGTCAGAAGACAAAACATGGTCGGGCTGGGAAATTATTCCCCGCGCTCTTTTGATCACCTGCCTCTCCCACAGGGAACTCAGGTCTCTCTGGCGGATGCCAATAATCTTGGAGCACACCTTCACAATATTGTACAGGCAGTTCTTGTCCTTGATAGAGAGGCCACCAAACCAACAAATAAAAGAAAATGTTAAAATGCTCTCAATAAAGGACTGATAAAACACACACATGGTCTCTTTACAAACATTAAAAGAGTTTAGCCTTCTTAGCAAGTGGATCCTCTGTTGGCCCTTCTTCATAATATTCTCTGTGTTTGCATCAAACTTCAGTTTAGAGTCAAACACTGTTCCTAAATACTTGTAAGTGTCAACAATCTCAACGTGTGTGTGTGTGTGTGTGTGTGTGTGTGTGTGTGTGTGTGTGTGTGTGTGTGTGTGTGTGTGTGTGTGTGTGTGTGTGTGTGTGTGTGTGTGTGTGTGTGTGTGTGTGTGACTATGAGCTGCATCCTGTGTCAGTCTGATTTAGCTGTGTCTGTGTTTATAAACATTTAAACGAGCGCCAGGTGGATTGTTTATGAAGTTAACGAGCTCTGGCCTGAGGATCAAAGAGGTTACCACGGCGATAGGGGCCCCCGCAGGCTGAGACAGACAGAAACGTGGAGAAAAAGAGCCATTTTCTGCCTCTGCACCGGTCTCACATTTAGGCTTAGGGTGAGAAAACGGTAACTCCTATCAGAACAAAACACAGATCAACGTTGCTCTAAGGACTTACTGAAAATTTCGGTACGATTTGGTGTTTCTACAGTAAATATTTTGGCGACGCTGGCAGTTTTAAAACATCGGTCCGTTCTGCTTCTCTCAGAAAATATTTATATTGGAGTCAATGAGGAGCAGAGACAGACGTGGCCGCACTTAGAGGCTGATTCTGTAAGTTCTGTTAGTCTCTCTGATATTTTGAGCACATGAATTGATAGATAACAAGTTTGTCTTACAAATTCTGAAAAAATGATGTGTGTAGAGTGTAAATTGTGGCCGTGCTGACAGTTTATCCAGAAAAAATACAGAATGTTTCTTCACTCTCTCCCACTCTAACCGATGATGTCACGTGCTCTGACACGAACATTCCATGCAATACACACCCATTATAATCTCATAATTTCTCCAAAAATGATCATGGTCATTGATCAGGGATTGATCAAAAACTATATGACCTATCAAAACGTGGAGTAATACACCAATACACAAGACTTGTGTCTACTGTTTAAAGTTTAAATGGTGTCTCTAGGTGAAAGTATGCCTGAGCAGTAGACGTTTGTTAAACTCCAATGATTGGTCTTTTTCGCTCTTTTTTTTTCGCCCGTCCCATTGACTTACATGCAAAATTTTGCGTAGTTTTTCGCGACATACGTCGCGAAAAATTCGTACACTGTTGAGAAAAGTAATAGCATACCGATCCCGATCAAACCGCACGTTTTGATATTGTTGGTGTCTTCGAGTTGCAGGACTAGTAGCGAATCGAAAATCGTCCGGAAGATGAAAAATAAAAACTAGGAAAAAATCCACACAATAACAGTAGTGCCCGGTGCGATTGCCCGCGGCCCTAACTATACAAGTCTGGTCTCTTTTCCTCTGTGTTGCTAACCCTCCTCTAAGCCATGTGCATTTGTTTACAACGAAGCCGGTGAGAAATCAATCCATGGAGCAGTGGATAACGTAATTTATCATCTACCATGTTACCATGTGTATATTTGTGTATATTTGTGTAGTCTTATCCATTACGGGTTACGGGGTGCGTTACGTTTGTGTGGCGTTGCTGCAGAGACGAGAGCTGGGACACCGGGTCGGAGGCTCTGATCTTACAAGGTTGGTTTTCAGCCAAAGGACGCTGGAAGGCAGAGAGCCTCCGTTCTCCCTGGAACAAGTTACAAGTCATTGATTTAACCATCACAATTACTCCAAAGCTGTTTAATTGTGCTAAAAATGTAGCAGAGTCAAGCAAAAAATCCTGCATAGTTCCTCTTTGACATGTCCACAAACAGTCACCTGAGACCAGGAAGGAAATACCCTGCACTGATTATGATTAAATTGTCATATTCAAGGCAATTAAGGCTAGTTATGCTTTTATATTCTGCCACTTTAATTACTGCAACAAAGACTTCTACCCGGCCAGCTCGGGCAGTTTGCTAAAAATCACACTTAGAAAAACACACACACACACACACACTTAAAGCATGACAAATAACTTCACCTGCCGTATGCGTGGCCTTATTTGCCCCCCGCGCGCTTCACAATGCAGCTAATCCGCAGATTCACCAGAGATCCCTTTATGCATTCTCCATGAGTGGAGGTCCGCAGCTCTGAGCGCCAGCAACCTAACTGCCCCCCCAGAGACGAGGCTAAACAAGGGAGCCTGAGCCTGTCAATTACCCCCAGGAGCTGGTACACCAAAGCATATCGGATGCCGCTAACGTACACATGCACACGCCCGTTCTTGCATGTTGGCGGCGGAGAGCGGTGGCATTATGGATATGTATGACACATGCATACACACAATCACACACCCAGACAGCTGTGATTTCCCCAGGTAGCTGCTCTAAGCCTGCGGAGGGAGGATTTGTCAGACGGCCTTGTCTAACACAGATGTCAAAAGGAGAGCGGCGCGGCACGGTGGGAGGAGGATGAAGTTGATTTTTGAGGTGTTCATCTTCATGCTGCTTTTGATTGACAGGGAGACAAGCTCTCAGTTTAACCCTCCATGTCTGACAGAACAGCTCCTGAATGATAAAGTGGAAACACAACTCAATTTAAGCAGCTGTTCGTGTCGGGCAGGTTTTGTGGGGGGTCAAGTGGGGTTTTGCATTTGAATTTATGCCACAATGTTTGTCGTTGTCCTGGTTGTCGGCTCAGGAGGCAGGAGTGCATGCTGGGAATTTTTAGTCACTGAAGTGAACACGGCTCTGGTGGTAGCTGTTTAGCAAAGTGGAGGATGAATCACCACCTGCAAACGCCCTCTTGACACATGCTGCTGATGGTGCTGTGTTCAAATTCACTGACTAATGTGATTTCATGCAAAAGTGTTGATTGACGGTCAAACTACTGTTTTAACTGCCTGAAAATGACAATTTCATTCATGCTTCTGTGTTATTGGGGGTTTATGGGGGTACTGAAGTCTCTGTAAGAGTCACGCTAACATGCTCAATGACAAGGCTATGGCACAGTGAATGCTTTGACTAGGCTGTACATTATAGCTGCACATAAAACAGTTAAGTTTTTTTTTTTTTTTTTACTACATAACTGTTACAGTAAACCTTACATTTGATGAATTTCAACTTTTATAGTTGCCTACAATCACAGTTTATGAGTGGGGACCACTGAACTGCATGTGATTAAACATTTTTGCAGTAGGCCTTCCACTTCCCGCTTTACTGTTGTTCAGCTTCTCTAGCTTTGCTAGATGGCCTTCCCTGTCACCGCTAGCCTATCTATCAACCAGATTTCATTTCATTTCATTTCATTATAATAAAAATCACCCAACATGGATTTTCAAAAATACGGGACAAAGTGTGTCCTGCAGTTCAATAAGACACGTCTTTTAGTTTCCAAATATGGGACGATTCCATGTTAAGGGATGTTTGGCAACCCAAGCTTTGACCAAATACTTTATGATTCATTCTCTTGAGAACAAAATCTGTGCACTTATGGAAAATCATCAAGACAGACTGTAATGAGCCACTCCTTCTGCAAAGCTAAAAGTGGGAGATTCATGCAACAAATGCAGAGTACATTTTCCTGTTCTGTTTCTATTTCTACTATAACACAAATGCAGAATCACCTCTACATGATTTAGTCTTTGTGGCTTTGTCGAATTGTTTGGCTCAGCCTGAGGGAAACTTTTTGACCTGTTACCCACCAGGCCCGGAGCGCTGCTATGAGGAACTGCACCTTAATGAACTCCTGTGACTGTCTGGAGCGTGGGACGCATGAGAAACGTCTATGAGGAAAAGAAAACTTAGAGATGTAATCTCCTCTCCTGAACTTGTCTGCTGCTTTTTGGTTGCACTCGCGTACAAACAGTGCATGGAAGAGACAAAAAAATCCCCGGAGGAGGGGAAGACAACCCAGACAATGATTTGCAGCAGCTTAACAAAGCACCTGTCTGACATAGACGGATAGACAACACACACGAAAACATGCACACAAACACCAGAGCCTGTCCTGCCCTCTGCCTCCAAATGAGGCGAAAAGAGAAAAAGTCTTTAACTCACGGCTGCTCATCCAAATTGGTGTGAAAGGAGAAAGGGCGAGGAGCGAGGAAGCAGCATAACCGCATAACAAAATGAGTGTGGGAAATTATGCAGAGGCAAACAGTGAGCGTTACCGGCCGAGGGGGGGGGGGGAGAAGAAGATGCAGTGACATCAGACTTAAAGCCCAGAGATGGGGCTTGTTAGCAGGAAGCTCTATTAGGTTCGCCTCCTGCCCTCTTCTCGTTCTCCTTTGTCCTCCTCACCTCTCCCACCAGGCCTAAATTGGCCTCCAGAACTCCACCTGACTCCCCTACCAGCCTGCAGCGCTCATGTATATGCATCTCAAATCCCCCCTAGACACGGGCAGATAGGCAGACCAGGCGTAGCGCTGGGTTCACCTAACAAAAGCAATTTGGTACAATAGACCGTTTGGGTCAAGTACCCTGCGTGTTCCCCCTCAGTTGTTTTAATCAGGCCAAGGTAGCAGGGAAGAGAGGGCTCGGAGGCACCTAAAGGCACCTTTCCTCCTGGCCATTATCCTCCAGTGGGTGAATTGTGGATGTGGTTGTTAAGAGAGACAGACGTGACAGCCCGTTTTCTAGACGAGTCAATTAAAAGGAGACTGGAACTTTTCTAAGGGTGAAGGATGCATATAGACGTATGTTTTCAGGGAAATGTAACAACAAGTTTGACACCAGAGGTGTGGAGGTGAATGTCAAGCGGGACGTTGTTAAAGGAAAGAAAGAAGAAATTTGTTATTGGAGTTGTTGGATTTCTCTCAGTCGGACAAATTATCACACAGTGGAATAAAGTTTTCACATTTGTCATTTGGTTCCTTCTTTTACACTATTGACATTACTTTTAACTACTGTTTTCTTACTGCTTGTATAACAAAAAAGTGATGAACCTGAATGTGATGCACTTGTTGTTGAATGTTTTGGCTTTGTGAGTTTTTAAGTTAAAAATAAGTAAATTATGTTTGACTTGTTTGAGTTTTTGCAGAACATTAGTTATCAAATTGAGCTCCCAGGGCCACCGTACATGTGACCCGTAACCATTGCAGTGCATTCCTTTCAGGTCGCTATCTATTTGGACTGGACTGGACCAGACCTGGACAGAACGGGCCTCATGCGAGAACATTTTCATGTTCTCATCCTAAATCTCTAAAGGACTGAGCATTCAGTTTCTCAAAGACAGATTCACCAGATTACTCTGCAACCTGTTTAGGTGATATTGATCATGATCACAGTCAAGTGCAATACCATGACACGGTTACAGTCGAGTAATAGTGCGTGAAGCCACCGCATGTCCTCCAAAGAAAAACTGTTCTGCTCCATTTGGGAGGAAGTTTCAGTCACAAAAATGTCACTAAAGAATAGACAGCATCAAATGCTGCAGACAAAGAAACAACAAACATTAACAGTATCTAGACATAAGCAAGGAGAGTTTTATGATTGACAACAACGTCAAAGTGTGACTCATCCTTCTACAATGGCTTTTAACTTGTTGGCAGCCACTGAAGAGTTATTACAGTTCAAGTTTCTGTTAGACTGACATTTACTCATTTGATTGACTCATCCTGACATTAATTATCTGATTGATTTCAACTAAAGCTGATCAATATACAGCATTCACAGGAAGCTCCAGTCAGAGCTGAAAGGGGAAACTTTCAAACAGTTAGAGAGTCAAGTGATGAGTTCTAATCCAGAGTGATGTGTCATTTGCTTGGATCTCGTTCTGACTCAGGTCAAGAGCGAATAAACAACAGCTGGAGAGACAAAGGAGGGAAAGATTCAGATCGACTCCACTGATCAGGGACCAAAACAAACAAACTTTCATGCCCAGCGGCCGCCGTGCCCGAGATTCACTTACAAAGACTGTAAATGTTTTGATATGTGAAAAATCCACAGGTGCCGATACTCTACTCGGTGTAAGCTGTCACAAGTTAATGTGTTTGATGCCATGTTTCGCCTCAGGCTGTTCTACCTGAAATACGACTGACTGACTGATTGACTGACATCCTGCATGTCTGTAGATCACAGAGACGCACTTTGACAATGGCAGCAACAAGTCTCTCTATGTTCAGTCCTTTTTGTTACATTTACACAACCTTGTTCATTAGATTGCAACTTTCTGCACCACTTTTAAACACAAAACACACCCAGTACACCTGACGCTCTTATGTGTCAAATATTATTGTCTAATGTACATCCTACTTATGCTACAAAAGATCAACTTTATTACACTTTTGTCTCTGATATATTTATAATCTGACTGAGACACAGAGGGAGATCTTAAGTTAAGGACTTTGCATTTGCAGCTGCTGTTGAGCAAATCAAATTTAACGTTTTGCAGCCTCCATGTTGCAGTGAATAGGAAGAGCAGCGGCAGCAGAGCGCTTCGATTGTGCTGGAAAATAGGTTATGTGTCAACGTAATTGTGAGAAAGAAAAGAAAGACAAACCATCATTCAGTGGAAACTTTGAAGGCAACATTGAGACTTCAAACTCCTGAAAATCAGCAAGTCACAACTGGAAACATCACAATAGTATGAACTATATGGAAAGTCGTGGGCTGACCTTTTACAACATACTTGGCACTTGGCGCTGCAGTTGTGTAGCTCTGACAGTTGGTATTGACAGACGTATGAGTCATGAAGGAGTGTGAGACGCAGACTTGGACCATGCATGTCCAGTAGAGCTGAAAGTAACTCGCGGAACTGGTTCAAACCATTTTATATAATAGCGGGGGTGGACAGGTTTCTCTTTTTTGTATTATTTCTTTATAAAGGCTTGGACCGTACCTACTCTGCTCCCATATCAGGGTGTGTTATAAAGCTTTCAATCTTCTAAACAAGTGTCACAATGATACTGACAGGTTTTAGCAACTATTAGTTTCATTGCTATTTAAATATTCTTGTGTCCCTACACAACACTGACATTCCCATCAGCCTGAACTGTAGTGTGATTTTGCCACAATCACTCATTCAACATTTACAGGTCAATTACAAGCAGCTGAGTGGTTAAAGGAAAAAAAAAAGATTATAAATGCAGGACTGCGGGTAAGATCAAAACTAAACCCATTAATATAAACCATTCAGTTTGTTTGTTTTTTGTTTCCCATAGTAAATAATAAACTGATACAAACATGTAACACCACAAAAGAAGCTAATTACCTGGGATAATTACCTAAGCTCCTAGATGTGCTACTAAATGGTTGAGGTTTAAGAATAAACTTCCTGGCTCCACCCACCTGTTTCCATAATGTAGGTTATACACAAAGACTGAAATCTGTTCTCAGGCTCCGGCCTATAAGTGTTGTTAGCGCAGCCCTGTATGAGCAGCATGTGTTATGTAAAAAAAGAAAAGAAAGAGGGATGATATTTGAGAGGGGTTATTACAAGAATCTGTCTGTCTGATGAAGAGCAGATGGCGTCTGAATAGCTGACAGGGAACTGTCAATGTCACAGGCTGAGAACAGGAGCAGGTTAAACCTGTGGAGGAACCTGCAGGGCAGAGTGTACACGGTGTATTGATTAAGGATTGGTTTTTAAAAGATGTGGACGTCTCAAATAATCAGGAGGAAGGACACATAACGGAAAAGGATCCGACACTAATAATCCTGATGAAAACTGACGTGTTTCAGCTCCTTCCTTTAGTTTTTTTTTTCTTCAATATGTTGAAACCTGCTCCCAATCAATCCTGAAAGAAAAATAATATGTTTTTGAAACAGGTCGGACTGGAATAAGTGCTGTTAATCGATCGATTAATGGATTATTGCACTGAAGAACTTTCTTAGAAACCTCATGAAGCTGAACATTCCTGGAAAACTCTCACTTCCTACAAAACAAACCATCAGCGGTGACCTCATCATGCTGCAGTCTGAAGAGTCCCGCCCCCCCGGCCCCTTCTGTCAAATCAACCGGCCTGCCTCTGTGACGAACTGAAAGCTCGTTGGTTTAAACTTTCAGTGAGATATTTCCTCATCATCTATTTTGGTTCTTTTTTCTTTTTTAGATGAAGCTACTTGGTGCAGCGGTGGATCATGGCAGACGTCCAGACACCGTGCACTTGATGGCTTCCTGCATCTTAGAGCAGGTTTTAATTTCCAGCTGCTCAGCCAACTGACAAAAGGGTGTTTTACTGTTTCCTCTAATGGCCTCGTCATGATGAGCCATGGTGAGTCGGTCAGGTGTGCCACACACACACACAAAAAACATATAGTTCAAAGTCAAAAGCAGTGTGTGTGTGCACGTGCAAGTTCATGCACATCCAAATGACTGAGCATATTTTATTGATGATAAAAGTAAAAAAAAAAACACCGTGTGTGTGTGTGTGTACACTGAAGAGAAACCATTTCCCACCAACTACACTGTGTGATCTAAACTTGTCCTCCCACCTCTTTGCATGTTTCTGCAACACTTTCCAACTCACGTGTGCACGTTTGCACACATGCTGCTCTTCCATGTGTGTAGTTTCCCTGTGTATGTTTGTGTGTGTGCTGTCACAGCGGTGACTGACAGGAGCCCTGCAGGGTATTTTGTCATGTTTTTTTTTTTTAAAGAAAAGAAAAGGAAACGCAGACAGCGAGAGAGACAGCGAGGAGAGCCGGAGGGAAAACCTGCGAGGCAATTATTACGCCGTCCTTCACCTCCTCCACTTAACCTCAACAAAATGGAGATGAAAATCTTTCCTGTCGCTGCACAGGAAACATTTTCTGGGAGGTCATGATGGTTAAAACTAAATTATCTCTGGAGACAGACAGACAGACCCGTGTGGTCGTCGGATGGCCAACACCGGCCATCATCAAGGTGTCTGAACGCTGATGGACCAGCTTTCTACACTCACTACACTGTAAAACATCAAACTGGAAACTCAACAAATCTTGTGTCATTAAATAATTTAAATGAATATATCTGAGCTTGGAAATTTCCAAACCTTGATCTTAAGGTCAAGACAGAGCTGATCAGATCTGATATTGAGGAGCTGTAATCACATTAACTCACCAGTGACTTCCTGGGTTTTCTGCCTCGGCGCTGTCTCATTTGGGCTTATTCTGACAAAACAGTAGCTCCTCTCAGAAAAAGAAGCAGACCACATGCAGTAAATATTTTGGAAACCCTTGTGAGTTATAAACAGGGATCCCTTCTGCTTCTCTCAGAAAATCTTTGTATTAGAGTCAATGTGGAGCACAAAGGGACTTGGCTGCACTGAGAGGCTCACAGTTCAAATTCTGTTAGTCTCTCTGCTTTGTTGAGCACATTATGTGAGAGAGGACAAGTTTGTCTACAACTGTGGAAAACATCATGTGTTCAGAGTGTATTTGTGGCTGGGAGCAGCGTGGAAAAAGAAAAATTTCAGACAATTTCTCCCACTATAGCCGATGATGTCATCCACTCTAGCCCGAACATTCTGCCCAATACCCATTATAATCTCAACATTTTCTCCAAAAATGATCATGGTCATTGAACAGTGATTGATCAAAGACTACAACACGTATCGCAATGTGGATTAATACACCGATAGACAAGACTTGTTTCTACATTTTAAAGCTTAAATGGAGTTTCTAGGTGAAAGTATGCCGGAGCAGTAGGCGTTTGAAAAACTCCAATAATTTGTTTGCTATTTCAAAGCTGTAGAGGTAATTGCCTCGGTGTGTTTGCTCCGTGGTTCTAATAATGAAATTTTGTCAACCGAAATGAATGTAATCACAAAATCCATTTAGAGATACTCTGATATACTTTGCAGCTTTAAGTTCTCAGAAAAATGAAACAAAACAATAATTATATAGAGAGGATTTTATGCGGTTTGTGGTTTGATAAATCCAGAATGATATTTGATCCTTAAATAGTTGAGTTTGGTTTGTGCACGCGGTGCACAGCCCAGATTAAGAGTCTGCTTGACACTAAATTAACATGACACAACAAACACACCAACAAACATGTCAAAGCCATTTAGCAGTTACACTCTACACTTTTCACTTTGGATGCTTTGATTAAATTGCACTGCATCTTACACCAGCACACCCTTCGTCTTAATGGTGCCAGATCTTTGCACACAAAGCTTTCCCAGACCTCATTACCCTCCTCTGACTTGTTAAGGCTTTCATCATCCCTCATTACATCCTCGCAGCGTGTACTTTACCACGCGCAGCTCACCAAAGGGATACAGATTCATAAAACATTCACTACACCCACTTTCCTAATGTAAACTCAATGAGGGTGTAAAATATCGCTATGAATCTTTTAGAGTGGAAATTACACGGCTTCCCCCGTGGGGCAGATTTCTCCTAACACGTTTGTTTCTTCTTCTTTCTTTTTTTTTTTGGTTTTGTTTCGTTTGTAAATGGTGTGGAGCTGGTTTTGTTTCGACTTGTCAAGTAACGCGAGATAACAAGATGGATGCCGATTGAGGCAAACCACAATTATGAGTTACGGTGATTACAAGTCATAAATCTTTGCCGTTCAGCACGAGCGATGAAGAGCTCCAACCTCAGACTGTCTGTTTTGACGACAGGAAACATCAGACCTGAACAGACAAATGGGAACTTTCTACACTTTATATCAAATCTGTTTCCTGGGAATCTATATTTTTATTATTGGAGCCAAAAATCGACTCAGATTTTACCCCCATCACACTTTTCTGCAAACTTTAGTCTGAAAATGATACAGCCAATGTTTGTTCTCTCTAATCTAGATTCACCTCTGGGCCTCAGCCCAGATGTTGAGAAATGCTGCGATGCTAAATACTGAATTTTCAGATTATAGAAACCATCTTTCCAATATTGAGTTGCAGTTCCCATCCAAATTCTTCTCTGGACTTTGAAACCCTTGTGTAAACTTTGTGCTCTCTGTGCTGGAAGTGGATTTAACAGGTGAGATCAATAGAAAACGAGGCTTTTCACCTGGATTTCTGTGGGTTTCTTTTGATTTCATGAGAACCGTGTGTTGTTGGTTCTGTGTGTGTTCTCCCTCCCTGTGGATACGACAAACAGGCATTGTGTGCAGAGGAGCACACACAGCTCTCTGTCCAGTGCACAGTGTGTGAACAGTGCACTTTGTTTTGACTGGTGTCGTGAGAGAGTTGTTGCTCTGCCCGTGTGTTGATGGAGGCAGGTTAACAGTGTCAGTCTTGCGTCGCGCTGATGCCTTCCCTGCCGTAACTGCTATTACTGCAGCTTTTCAAATGCTCCTCTGGCACTTTGACACTGCGATTGTGACGGGACGAGCGACAGAAAGGGAGAGAATGTGTGTGTGTGTGTGTGTGTGTGTAAGCATGTGCATGTACGTCCATGTGTGTATTCTGGGTCAGTTTTTTTCTATGCACATGCTTATTTAGCTGTGTGACTGTGGTGTGTCATTGTGGGATCTGTGTTTGGTGTGCATGTGTGTGTTTTAAAACCGTCCTTGTCAGTGCAACTTAGTGACTCGAGGCTGTGATGTCACTGAGTGACGCCTCTATTGTTTTTGTTCAACTGGGATTAAAGCAGCCATTCGAAGGCACTGAACTCCTACTAAACAGTTTGGGAAGTTGTTTCTGTGTTATTGTTGTTGTCGGACACCTGATGAGCTCTGCTCATACAAACAAGGATCTGTTTGATGTTGTTGTAACTTAAATTAACTCAAGCTTGTTTTGTGTGTGTGTGTGTGTGTGTGTGTGTGTGTGTGTGTGTGTGTGTGTGTGTGTGTGTGTGTGTGTGTGTGTGTGTGTGTGTGTGTGTGTGTGTGTGTGTGTGAGTCTCGCTAGTTAATTATGTAAAGCAAAGCCGCTGGAAAGATGTGAATGAGCAACAGCACAGTGGTTTTCCTCTCCGAATGTTGATCTTTAATAAATCCGCTGGAGTCGACCTGCTTTCTTTAAGCCTGAACGTGTGTAACCACGAGCCAGAACACAGACAACAATAGTGTCGGCTTAAAGATGGAGCGACAGCAGTTCACCGACAGGAGTGACTTAAAGTTCATCAACACATGGATGCATCGTACACACTTGGGTTTTGACTGTAGTTTGGGTTTTTGTCAGTTCAGGAAACAGGTGGGTAAAAAAAAAATTGCAACTTTTCTGAACGCAGACATGGAAATGAAACCTGAAGCGTGACTTCATGTTCCAGAAATAAGAAAAACAAACTGACACAAAATCACACTGACATCTGTAAAAACACAAGTTTAAGAAAATAAATCCAATCCTGGCAGCTTTTAGCACCGTTTTTGGTGATTTTGAGTTGAGACAAATCATCGGGCAGGTGACCCAGCTGCTAATTCGGCCTCGACAGGATACGACAGAATACAACAGGACAGAGGACATGTTTTTGTCAACATGTTGCAGTGGAACATTTTTTTTGGGGGGAATGACACTAGAGCACATGGGTACTGTAGATACTCATCCTGTAACAGCACGGCCTGTGGTATTTCAAAATATGAGCTACAGTAGCCAGTGGAGGAATTTCTCATTAGCCATGTTTCCATCCACTTTGTATTGCAAATCCTATGCAAATTTTTATTAATGCGGCAAAAAGAACACGTGTTCCCATCCACTGCAGTTATGCACTAATTCTCTAGTCGGCTACCAATCAACAGGAGAAAGAAGGAGTGCATGATGACGCATTAAAGCGATACAGAAATTTTTCCACCTCCTCCTCTTTATGCAAAAAAAAATGTGATGCAGATTTTTGGTGTTTCCACTCATTTGTTTGTTTGTTTTTAAAGCACAAATTCAAAATGCACATAAAAAGGGTGGATGGAAAAATGACAAGTGAGCATTAGTGACGTGTATCAAGGTGCCACTGGTGTGTCACACACACACACACGAAAAACTGTACGTTCTGTTCTTCACAGTTAAGTGCCATCAGGGATGTTGGATGAGAATCACCTGTCACCTGTCTGGTGTGAGCATAGCTACATACATTTCATTGGTATTATATGAAACTATTGAGTTTAGAGTACAAGTCGCATTTTTTCACAATATGTAATTTATTTAATCTCTGTTTAATCATCTGACAGGATGAGTCCTGATGCAACCAACGTTTTGCAAACCCTGGGATATAATGAGCAGATATTACAGTGTAACTCTGGCATCATCGTTAGGCTTCTTAAGTAAGCAGATTTTGCAGAACATCATTATCTTAATTGCACTGTGAGATATAAAACAAAAATGAATGAGCTTCGATTTAGGCTAAACACTCATTATTCTAGCAAAGAGCCGTAATCACAGTGCAGCTTCGTATCGTGATTGATCTAGAGATCCATCATCTAATTACAAACTAAAAAGCAGCTCACTGTTGGGACAGTTGCATTTAGGGAAACGGTGTCAATATATCATCTCAGACACTTCTAAGGGTGGGCCGTATTTACTATACTGCCGTAATAACCCATCATCAATTCCCTTTGTGCAGGCAGATTGTGGCGGCTCACAGGATTACAACAGAGAGGCACATTTACAGGTGTAAGCTCCGGCTTTTGTCTGCACTGCACTGAGTGTGTGTTGCCTGTGTGAAGGCTGCTGCTGCTGCCAAGACAGTGGAGTTGTGTGTTTGCTTCTTTTAAAAGCACACAACCAGGACCTCAAGCTTTAGGAAACGCACAAATGGGCTGTTTGCAAAGTCAGCGCTGGACGCTGCTGGTTGTACACAGAAAAAAAACATCGACTTCTACCTGCAGATTTGCAGAATGTAAGTGTATCAGTTTAACAGGACGACAATCATAAAAGATCATTTAATTTCAAGCACCAAATTGCAAAGAGTAAGTTAAAACAAATGTGTATTTCCAGGGTTGCAACATATTTCTGTGGTGGGCATCAAAATATGGAATTCCTTAAATGGATAGTTCAACATTTTGGCAAATTGGCCCATTGCCATAATCCCTATAGTTTTAAGAGTAGGTTTGTTACCTTCAATTGTCAGTGAAAGCTATTTTTAGAATGGCGGAGCAGAGCCGTGAGCTGCTCAGAGCTACGCTACGGAGGCTAATGGGATTTCTTGGTTTCCCTCATCAATCTCATCAAATACACAATCCAACAACTCCACAACGCTCTGGTGGACAAGTTGTGACCTGCACATTTACCACGCTATGAGATAATAATGGAGTGTTACAAGACAGAGTTGTTTTTGACGTAAATGCTGAGACTGCTTGATGAAAAACTGTCCCTGAAGGCAACGTGCATCAGCGGTTTTGCATGAATTTGCCTCTAAAGCAAATCTGTCTCGTAACGTTCCGTTATTATCTCATAGCGTGGTGAATGTCGGGTCACAACTGGTCCGCAAGAGCATTTTGGAGTTTTTGGATTGTGTATTTGATGAGTTTGATGAGGGAAACCAAGAAATCCCATTAGCCTCCTTAGCTCTGAGCAGCCTGCCGCTCGGCTCGGCCGGTCAAAAAATAGCTTGCACCAACAATTAAAGGTAACGAACCTACTGCTATGACTATAGGGATTATGGCAATGGGCCAATTTGCCAAAATGTTGAACTATCCCTTTAACAGTCAAATAAAGTTGTACAAACATTTTTCAGTTATGGGGATGAATAAGCAAAAAATAGGGAAATTGTATAAAAACATGTCATGAAAAGGAATAGACATGGTTTTTTCATTTGTATATTGTTATAAACCAGTTCTTTATAATAGCATTTCATCTGATGCAAGCGTTTTTTTGTTTATTTGCTTTAAGAAAGGAGCAGGTATTATAAGTACTTTTCATCCTGCTCCTTTCCAATCCCAAGATTGGAATGAACAAATAAAATGAAATGAAATGAAAGCTGAGCAGTGAAGAAACCAAAATGACCGGTTGTTTCCCCAGAGGGGGGTTAGAGAGGATTGGACGAGGGGGGTGTTGGGGGGGTTGAGACGGTTGTGAACTCTCTGTTCCGCAACACTCTGTGTCACCGGTCTGTGGCAAATTGGCAGCACAGTTTCACCGACACAAATTCAAAGATGCAGCAGCAGCAGCAGCAGCAGCAGCGTCTCCAGGTTTGCAGGGGGGGGGGGGATCTCAGTGCACAGGGTTTTGTAAACAGAGGTCGAATCTCAAGCAGCGGAGAGACAGGTTTAATGTCTGCGCTGCACCAAATCCACCCCAATCCCCACTTTAACCTCCACACACACACAGACACACACCTCCGTCTACTGTATCTGTTTTCACCTTGCTCACACATGCTGACCGTGGTGGCTCCTAACGGACTAAATGAGGGCCACTTAGGTGTCGGCGTTAGAGGTTTAGATGGCAGAGTGACAGGGCGAGGACTTACAGTAAGTCCACAGTAAGTCCTTTGCTCTCTGACCATCTCTCTTTCTGGATCTCAAAGTCTTTTTTATGATTTTTTCCAACTGTTCTTGTCTGTTTCTCTCTCTCTTTTTCATGGTTTCCCCTTCTTGCATTCTCTCTCAGTCTTTTTCCCCCCTCTCTCCAGTCAGGGCTTACACAAAGGGCTCATATGGGGTCTGTGTGAAAATGACTTCAGTGGCCCTGTCTGAATAATTCAGGTGGGACTTTACCTTAAAACGCTGTCAAAACAATAGTATCACTGTCACGCATGTACCCCCACCCCCCGACCTGGATTTAGTCACCAATCATTCTGTCACAACATTTCTGAATTTGTCAATAAATAAAAAGGAGGAGGAGGAAGAAGAAGAAAGTTTGTTTCATGGACTGATGAACAGATTTACCATATGCATGTTTACAACACAATGTGTAGATTATAATTGAGATGTTATATTTTGTGCATCCATTGGAAAAAAAAAAAAAAATCCAGTCCCGCATTCAAAATGTTGTATGCATAATGAACAAAATGTGTTATTTAAAATATAGTCAGTAAAACAGAGTGACCTTTAAATGACACTGCATTCACACATACTTTAATGATGCAGCTGTTTGAGATGGAGCTATACTTTTAACTATATGCAGGATACTATGCTGATGTGCATTTGTTTTGTATGTGAAGATTTTAATCTGAAAAGCAACTTGTAAGATCATTTTCACGTACATGTTACTTACTGCTGCTGATTACAGCCGTTAAGATCTGTTGTTTTTACAGCATGAAACAGAAACAAAAATGCAGTTTTAACCCCTGAATTAAATAGTGTTGAGGAATCTCAGGCGCAAATAATGTGAGATGTTGTGTGGCTGTTTTTTTGTTTTGTTATAATTTGTGTTGTTGTTGTAGTTCAGTCGTTTCAGATCATAATGTCTGTTTTTATTAAGAGTATTCTACTGTATGTAGGACGCCCAGGCTGGCACACACTGCACGTTGATGTTTCTCTTTAATCACGTGCGATTTTGTCTTTGAGAAAAGAAAAGAAAAAAGCAACGCAAGCGAGATCAAGTCACACATTCATGGTTCTCAAAAGCCTGGAGAGAGCAACATCAAAAAGGGGAAAAACAAGAAATCAGTGGGAAAGGCAGAGCTAATGATACAGGTGTATAATCACTTTTAATTATATGGTGCGGTGGGGAATGGTCTCGTGCCAACGTCGTGCTCCCACTCCAACTGCCGGTGGTGTTGGCACATGAAATCAAAAGTATAAAACCTCTCCATGAACTCACTCAGACAGGTTTGAGGTTATCTGGCCTGAATGGCACATTTTAATACAGTTTGGTAGAAAAGAGCAAGGCTGCTCTGGTTTTCTGACAAAGGTCATTTTAAGGTGTCATGCGGGACAGAGGATTTCTTTCAGTTATTCTCCCGCGCCCTCAACGTCAGGCCTCAAACTGCTCACAGTTTCCAAGATGATTAATCTCTCCCTCCCACTTTTTATTTTCATTGCCCTATACCAAACCTGTCACAAACCACATGTTGGGCTCCTTAAGGTTTGACAAGTGCAGCTTCACACGTGCTGCATACACCCTGACTCTCCCAGGAATGTGCTTCATGCTTTTGCTTCATTTTAAACCAAATGGCTCAAGAAAAATCCTGAAATCCTGCAGGACAGATACAAACACTGAGGAACACGAACACCCCCCACCCACACACACACCCACACACCCACACACACACACACACACACACACACACACACACACCATGAATGCAGACACATTACAAATGACACTGCCATCTCAAGTCATCAGTCATTAATCCTGATACCTAAGCACTAATGTTGAGCCATTTATCCAGTGTCAGAAAACTGGTATTCATTTTTACTGCAGTAAAAGTACTAATTTTACAGAATAAAATGATGATGTCTTCTGTAAGTTTGGGAGTTTCTTGCAAATGACCAAAAACAATGTTTGACACAAAAATGCATTGGTGTTGGCGTTTGCAAACGATTGTAAACTTGTGTTGTTACATTGACATACTGTATATCCATAAGCTGCCAACAACCTCCTTGGCGTCACTGGTGGTCAAAACCTTAAGTAAGACTATTATTGCCACAGTATTCACGTAACATGAATGAATTTGAATATTTTCACTTCCAAAAATATTGTTTCCATCCTCTAAACACTCAAAACTTCAATGCTTCATCAATAATATATGTAACACATGGCAGTCAGTGACTTTCACTGAGGTCAAGATGTTCAACATTATATGTTGAAGATTATATAACATTACATTAAATAAAGTTATTATAACTGATATAAGAGAGATACCTCGCATTAAAACCCCAAGTCATAAAATGTAAACTATGTATATGGTTATTATGGTACTGTATGTCTATGTACAATTATATTTTATAATATAATATGGTTTTATATTGTACATTGTACTATGTCACAATATTGTTCCATGATATATTACATATAATTACATTCACTGCATATTATCATATTACATCTCATTATGTTACTTGTGTTTTATCACAATAATTATACAATCACTATATTATCCTTAATCATATTGCATCACATTGTATTATACAACAATGTTATAATGTATGATGTAACTATATGATATAACTATTATTGAATATGTATGGAGGAAGGAGAGTATGGTAAATGAGCGTCTCTCTGTACGTTATTGTTATTGTGTTTCTGTTATGCTTTGTGTTTATGTTGGATCCCCTTGAAAACAAGATGATTGTTTATCTCAAAGGGGCGATCCATAGAAAAATAATAAATCTGAATAATAAGCAGCAACTTAAGCAATCAGTTCACACACAGACATAACAAATAGATCAACACACATCACACAATACAACCACAACTTATTGTGTTTCTCTTACAGCTTAACATGCACCTCGACCTCCACATGCCCAGATGAAGCTTTCAGCTCTCTGTCTCTCTCCATCTGATTATACCACTCTCTAACCAACCAACACACACACACACACGCACAAAAAGGCAGAGAAAAAGATTTCCTCGTGCCCTCTTACACTTCTGAGGTGGGTGGATTTCTCTGATTCTGTCAAGGTTTTGTGGAGTGCAGGGGAACAGCTTTGATGTCACCATATATCTTCCTGATCTCCCTGGCTCCACTCTGGCCTCGGCTACCTTCAGGTTTTACTTAAAGCGCCACCAAAACGTCTAATTTAGGGCCTGGCTTTTGGAAATTGGACTTAATATACTGCTCGCCCCCCTTTTCTCTCCCCGAGTACCTTAACAGCCCTCTTCTAAGGCCAGGGACGTAATTCATCGCGAAAGGTGTTTGGCCTGAAATGAAGTGTGATGTGGCATCTGGTTTGAAAACAAATAAGGACGCATTTTGGAAATGTAACTGTGACTTTTAGCAATCATGCTACAGTGTCTCTGTTGAACGGCTTTGATATCAGACATGTGAGGCTTCATTTGAAGGTATTGATTCAGCAATAGATTTTGCTTTGTTATGCAACATAACATAGATGAAACATTGTCAGTTTGTGAGTGTGCGTGTATCTGGACTTTAGATGATCTATCTGACAGTAGCAGACACACAGGGAAGTGTGTGGGGAGCTGTCAGGTAGGAAAAGCAGATGAGTAAAACCGAACCTAACTGAAACCAACACGGCCGGTACAAACACATGGGGATAGTCGTGACTTTTTCACAGCGGCTCAAAATTCAACTTATTTATCAGAGAGATACAGATACAGTGTTTTATAAAAGTCTGATGCCAAATGATGCTTCTTGTTAAGAAGCTGTTAAAATACAATCAAGGTCTGAAGCCTGTGACGCAATACACTTGAAAATATTCATGTAAATACACGTGTATGGTTCCTTACAGCTGATCGATAGACATGGGAGTTATAATCTGAATCATCACAAAGAGAGAGCGCCGAAAAATGCAGACACGCTGCATCAAACTGGAGTTTTTCCATTTTAATTCACGCCGTTTCCTTGGCGTGTATTTACTCTGCTCCTCGTTACGCAGAGGGCACTCTGTTGTATACACAAGCAACCGATACAGGCAAATGGTTTGCTTTGCATTGAATCACCTTAACAAAACACATGCACCAGGGCAACGGTCTTTCTCTCATCCACCTCATGTGCATTTGAATAAAAATGCACCTTGACTAAGTGCGAGTAAAAAAAGAGAGAGAGAGAGAGCGGGAGAGGGAGAGCAGCCCTGAAATGTAAGCTTGTCTCTCCTTGATATCACCGCCAATTTATTCCGCCTGTCTGTCAGCACTGCCATCCATCTGTAACATGAAGACAATGATGAAGCTGTCTCTCATTTGGCAGCTGTGGCCTCTTGTCAGGAGCCAGCCAACTCCTTTGCATGCAACGCAGACATCCCAGCAGCACTGCTGCCTACGCTACCACCTTGCAGCGGGACAGCCTTCGTATTGAGCAGGTAGAGCTGGTTGTTGGAGTCGATCAGCGGTAGAGGTGTGAGTGTAGCTGTGCCGTCGGAGCAGGAAGAGGAGGCGTGAGCATGAATTATTCCTGCCATCGTATTGACATCTGCACAGAGCGCAACAATGTGATCAGACCAGCTGCCAGCAACCGCCAAGACAGGTATAGGCCGTAACTAAAAAAAATGCCCTGAAACCACTGGTAGTGCCAGAGATGAGACACAACCTCCTGAGACTCCAACAACAACAACGGCAACTAAAATATGAAAAGACATTTAGGTGACACATCCTGTGTGCTTAAACAACAACAACAGTGCAGGTTTTGCAAAGCTGACACAAAAAAAAGCAATAAGTCATTACGCCTGATGACGATGACAACACCCAGAGGAAGAAAGTGCACACCTACTGCAGCAATGTCTCCGAGGACAATCATCACATCCGTATGTGCTTAACTCGATGAGACCACAAAAAGCACAAATAGGATCCAGTCTCTCAGGCTCAGGCCACATCTGGCAGCGCAGAGTGTGACCCTTTGTTCACCTGTGTTTACTCAGAGGAGGTTCGCTGTGTCTGTCACCGCCCTGCTCCAACATTTAGACAGTTACAGTTCTGCACCAAGTGTGATTCATATTCTGCCAGTTGTGTCACCATTCATCGATATAAGCACAGTCGTGTGGCCGCTAACCGCTTTGCTCAAGGGCACCTTCACAGAGAGGGATTTACACTTTCTCGTCTCCTGCTGTGGGGATTCACACCCCGGCTTCTTAAAACCCCCACAGCCCTCCAACCAGCTGCTTAAAACCACACAAACATACAGATATAACACCTCGTCTCATCTGCCCGGCCGAGGCTTCTCCAAGAGACTCCTGGGTGCTCGTCTCGAACCCGTGACACTCGAGGGTGTAAGCGATGATGGATGGGCTCCGAGCAACTGACAAAACCATGTAGGAGACACTTTCTAAAAGTCATTGTGGAGACGCTTTCATCAACCGGCGGAGATCATGTGAGCGGACGTTAAGATAGATAGAAGATACGGAGGAGGGATAACCGGCCGGCTTCTCCTCTCCACAAACTCCAAACACCGTGAGCTGAGACGCCGTCCAGTTGCACAGCGCCAGATGACACAGATCCTTCAAAGACACTCGCAGACGGGCAGACAAATACATATTAAAGCAAATGTTCCTTATGCACACAGACACATCCATACACACACACACACACATACTGGGAGAGTCAGAGACATAAATCCATGTGCGCTGACATCATAATCTTGTCGACTGAAGGGAAACCCTCAGAGGAGCACTGTGACCGCCTGACTGACTGACTGACTGCTCAAGGCGTCAGTTGTGATCTTCACTTAAGAACAGAGATTTGTGGGAAATGTAACCTAATGGGGAATATTTATAGGATCTATTTTAGGGCACGAGTCGGTGTAACTTTGGCGTCAGGTCAAAGACACACAGGCCTCTGCTGTGTGAGATCTAGTCTGGTCAAAGCACAACTAAGGTGTTCAGGAGTCATCAATAAGGCTCCACGGACAAAACTAATGAGACTTAAAAAGTCAATGATTAAATTCTATAAATAAGGGATAAACAATGACAAAGACCCAACGACATGGATGTAATAAGAGACCTGGACCATTCATACCCATGTGAGCTGCTTATCAGGCAGTGGACGGGCTTTTCATCCGAGTCTGGATGAGTCCTGATGGTTCGCTACACATTAAATAAATGACCGATTAAAAAACAAGTATCTTGGAGCTCAAGTTTGAAAACATTTTACAGCCTTTTCTTTTGTGTCTGTCATGGGTTTTAGAAGCAAAGACAACATTACAAACCCTGCAAGAATGTGACCAAAATTAAAGGGATACTTCACCCAAAATCAATAATTCACCAATCATCTACTCACCTTCATGCCAAGGAAGGGTTTGGAGAACTTTCAGAGTTATCAAAACGCTTTTGGAGTTCCAGGGGTGGTCCGGCTGGCAACGGATTTTCGTATAATAGCGGTGGATATAGTTCACTTTTGAATCGTCCAAAACACACACTATGAAACATCCAAATACCTCCATTCTGCTCGTCCTACTGACCCAAGTGTCCTACTGACGCCACATGAAAAAGTTGTTCTGGAAAAAATTAATTGGATCTCTGTTTTGAGCCTTGTTGTAGCAGTAGCTCCCAGTGGCTGCGAGATGTTTGTTCATCGATGTATGATGTAAACACGGAAGAACATCTTGCAGCAAATCTGGGGAATTACTACTACAACAAGGCTAAAAATAGAGATTAAAATTATTTTTTTCCGAACAACTTTTCCATGTGGCGGCTTCAGGACACTTGGGTCAGTACGGACAAGCAGTATGGAGGTATTTGGATGTTTCATAGTGTGTGTTTTGGACCATTCAAAAGTGAACTCAAAAAAAAAAAGTGAAAAGTGAACAGCCGGACCCCCCCTGGAACTCCAAAAGCGTTTTGATGACTCTGAAAGTTCTCCAAACGCTTCCTTGGCATGACGGTGAGTAGATGATTGGTGAATTATTGATTTCGGGTGAAGTATCCCTTTAAAGCTTCAGCTACAAAACAATACACCAATGGTCCCAAAATGATTTTTTTTTAAAAACAAAAAAACACCGCCTGCAGCCCATCAGGGCTCATTGCCCAGAATCATTGTCTGACATCATGAATATTCTTGTGGTTAAATGGTTTAAAATCTGAAGCCAGGTCCCACAGATCTTATGGGAAACCTGGAGGTTATTAAACAGCATATCACTGCCTAAAGAGTTTGAATGAGATGTTCAACAGTCACATGTTTGGGTGCCAACACTGTATACTTTCAGTCAAACACTTCACTTACACTGACAAACCTTGGAGTCAGTCACAGAGGAGAAAGAATCCCTAACCCCCAGAAATACAAAAAGAGACATAACGAGACAGAAAAGTTGGATTTATTGACAATAATGTGGAGACATGATGGATCTGGGCATGGACGCAGCATTCCTCTCCCGAAAAACAGCCGCGATGGAGAGACACAAAGAGAGAGAGAGAGAGAGAGAGAGAGATGGGGTGAGAAGCAGAACAAGAGAGAGGAAACGAGGAGACAGGCAGGAAAATCTGAACAAATGTCTAAAAGTGACAAGACGAGGGAAGATTGAAGCAGAGGGGACATGGGTGAGATGAAGAGGAAATAAAAAGGAGAGAGAATAAAATAAAAGACCTTAAAGAGAGAGAGAAAGAGAGAGAGAGAGAGCGACGACTGAAACAAAAGGGAGGGGATTACACGACAACAACAAAAAGCGAGATGGGAGAAAAAGTTGCAAATGCGAAAGCAAGATGAGAAAGCGAGAGAGAGAGAAAAAGATCAGAAGGGAGACAGAAGTGAGGCAAAAGAGGAGTGACACAGATCGACGAGGGAGGGGGGAGATAAAGTGAGAGAAGAGGAGGAGGAGGGGGAGAGAGGAGGGAGGAAAAGCTTTTCTCAGTCGGCCAGGAGGAGGAGAGTGCCAGCTGTGTTTATCTGACCTTTGACTTCAAGGCCACTCCAATCTCTACACACACACCACACACACACACACCTCAGGACAGCACCAGTGGATTACTGCAGCACTACTCTACCTGATTAAAACAGAGCAAAGGTTAGAGCCACTGACCAGGCAGGAAACACAGAAACCAACATGGAGGAAAACTAAACTGTCTCAACTCTGTTTATTTTTAAATCCAGTCATTCACACTTGTATGGTTTACTCTAAACACTACGAAATGATCTATGTATGTGTTCAAATGGAGGTCTATTCAGCTTTTAAATAGATGAATAATTGAATTGAAGGATTTCAGGTTTTATCATTTTGTCATTTAGCATTTTTCAATATGTTGAGGATTGAAAGAAGGAAACCTAAAAAGCAGTTTGACAGAAGTTTTTCTCTGCTCTTCGGGAGCTGCGCCCTGTAATCCTGCTGCCCCCGGCCTCTGGCAATCAGCTCCGCTCACGGGGCCAGACACACAAAAATACACACTTAAGACGCACTTACACACAATGTGTAGGCCAGATCAAAGCCTGACAGCCTGCACAGACCCCCACTACTACTACAGCCTGAAATATGTCTCTGGGAGCCTCCGTCTCTCACTTCTATTTTGTCCAGACTTTTCTCTCTGTCCCTTGTTTCTCGACATCTCCTCTGTCCCCAAATCTCTATTTCACTCCTTCACCCTTTATCCTCCTCCTTTCAGCACAGTATCTCTCTTTCTCTTTCTCTTTCTCTCTGTGTGTGTCTCTCTCTCTGTTCTGGTGAAATATGTCCAGCTGGACCGAGCGTCTTCCTCCTCAGCACTCAGCTCAGCCCTGGAGAGAGAAAGAGGAGCAGCTGGTTTTACACAACAAGAGGAAGCGATGGATGGATGGGGTGGGGCGGAGGTCTGAGGAGGTAGATGGGAAATGAGATATGGGGAGTGGGAGATAGAGAAATATGGGAGAGGGTGACAGAGGAGGAGTGGGAGAGTGGGACAATGGACAGAATAAGGTTAAAGTAGAGGGAAACAAAGAGAAGAGATTTGCTGGATCATGTGAAGGTGGATTTGAGTCCAGTTGAAGTTGGATCGGACAAAACCTGAGCTCAGAAAGTGCAGAAAGTGCTAATTTAGCATCAAAAGTAAAGAGGTGGAGGTCAGGATGGTGGATCAGTGTTTGCATTTGATTTTTCTTTACTCATGAGACCTGAGTTTGAGTAGTTTGTATTTTTATAAAACATGACAACAACTTCTCCCTTTTTGTATATAGGCTACAGTACAGTAGTTGACAAATGCAGATACTGTAGAAATTTTAATTGTCATAAATGTTTTGAACCCTCAGATGTCATGTGATAGGGTTGTAGTGCAGCTAAACACCATAACAACAAAGAAAAATAACAAATTGTTTAATTTTACAGGCTGCTCTTTGTAAATAAATATGTTTGATACATGAAACCAAAACCATCAACTTTTCTTAATCTAATCTGCTTTGGTTTCAGGTTCTTCAGGAAATGTGACAGATTAATCAGTGATACATAAATGTAACTTATATAAGAAAAACTATACAACATGAGAAAGTCCATGTTTAAAGTTTATATAAAACTAACTTGTTTTTCTGCTTATAAGATAAGATGAGAAAGGATGAGATGAGGTAAGATAAGATCAAAGAAGGATGCGATAAGATGAAATATGAGAAAGAATGAAATAAGATGAGAATGGATGAGATAAATGACATGCAATGAGATGTGAGAAAGAATGAGACAGGATGAGATAAGATGAGGATGGATGAGATAAGATGAAAAAAGATGTGATAAGATGAAATATGAGAAAGAATGAAATAAGATGAGACAAGATCAGATAAGATGGAAAAAGATGAGATGTGCAAAATATGAGATAAGATGAGAAAGAATGAGACAAGATGAGATAAGATGGAAAAAGATGAGATAAGATGAGAACAGATGAGATAAGATGAGAACAGATGACATAAAAATAAAATGAGATACCATGAGATATGAGAAAGGATGAAATAAGATGAGAAAGGATGAGATAAGATGAGAAAGGATGCGATAACAGGTAACAAGAACTAACAAGTCCACAGTGAGCTGCTGCCTCTAGCACTACGCCATCTTGAAATTACACATCAATTATGTTGGGATGTGGAAGGAAACCTCTGTCAGGATCAGGAGCAACATATCACATGAACCCATTACACAGTATGTGCACAGGGGTCAGCTGACAGTTATCATGGTGATGATGGTGTCTCCAGAATCACATACAGTAGGACATCCACACTGGACTCTGATGTTCACAAATGAAAATCTGGGGACATGTGTCTGTTTATCTTCTCTAAAGTGTTGTTGCTGCTGCTGCTGCTGCACCTCCTCCTTCCTCCCCGTCCCTTCCTCTGCTACAATTAGTTCCCAGTTTGTTTAAAAACAGTGTTTTTCCAAAAAGCCCCAAGAGAGAAACAGAAAATATCCATTACAGCCTCTGATGTCGGAAACCAAACGTGAATGAGCAGCAACAGGTTCCAGGCTCAGTTCTCATCCTCAGACGGCAGAGCAGGAACTTCATTTAGATTAATGAGCAGAGGAAGAAGAAGACGAGCATTGTTAGTGCTGCCAGTGACAACCATCATGGCTGCAGAGAAGACAGCGCCACCTTCACTCAACCTAAATTCCCAATGAAAGAGACGGAGCAGCTTCTTCGCCCACGCAGGAAAGAAAGAGGTAGAGATCTGTGGGATCGACCACATGAAACTCGCCCTCACTCCACGGACATTTGGAGTCTACTGGCATCTTTCACATCGCTTTAATCACACCTATACTTAACATATTAATTTGGCATTTGAGGATTAGTTTAGTAAATTACAGTGGCAACTGCTGATTTCCATGATAGATAGAGTGCTTTGGGTTTTAGCACACCCGTCCCAGGAATGAGTCACAGCATTATACTTCTCAGACTGAGACAAACAGAGATTACTGAGCTTACCTACTCCCACACAGGTAGACACTCATGTGTCAAACACACAGCCATGATATACAAGGACACACACACACACAAAGAGAGAGAGAGAGAGCAGACAGCGGCTAAAGCTTTAAGATACACACAATTAGACATGAGCACAAAAAGGCATGAAAATTGATCCAGTGCTGTTGCAATCACTTTGATCTGCTCTGCAATTCTGGCATGAAATTAAGTAGGAAAAAAAAACTTATGTTTTACTGATGAGAATTTTGCAACAATTTTGCAACGGTGTGGTTTCCACAAGTGTCTGACACTCAGTCACAGTCAGTGTAGTCAAAACAAACCTGTCACAGGAGGATTTTTCTAATGAAGTAATTAATTGTCTTCATTGTAAATCGATGGACTTGACGACAAAGATTCATGAAAAAGACATGAAATTTAGCCTGTGCTTGCTCAAACAGTGTGACTTTTTGTACGACGTAACTTCTTTCACGGCTGTGTCAACTTTTGGATTTGATGGATTTATATTTTCACTACACTCACAGGAGTTTTCAGAAAACACGGTCTCTTCCCTCATTACTGTCTCAAAGATCAAAATAAACTAATAGTCTAAACTTGTGCCATGTTTTTCTGTTTTATGGATTTATTTTCTCATTAGTTTTTATTTATTTTTTGTAGTTATTTGCTATATCTATTTATTTTTTGTACATGATTATATTTTGATTGAAATGTCTTTCATGTTGTTCTTTTTTTGTCCTTGTTTGTTGTTTCATTTGTGTAATAAATCCCTCTTCTTCTCTTTGTATAATACATCACATTTTTTGCCATTAAGTTGAAAAGAAGATGGGTAATTAATACCACTGTTTGTCTATCCATCGTTGAAATATCTGAGGTTTTAAATTTGACCTTTGAATCTCTGTGTAAATTCGTTCTAATGTTGACTTTTGTTTGTTTTGTTTTGTTTTTTTCTTTTCTTTTTAACTGGCAGAGCAGTACGTGTCGGCGATGTTGACTGACAATCGTACAGCAGCTTTATAAAACTGTCAGTAAAACCCATCGCACCCCTTCATTTAATTCATTCCTCCACTGCCGACTAATGTCTTGTAAATGAATTCCTCAACTGAAAGCAGGATGGTATCCCAGAATTCCTCCTGTTACTGGACAGGTGAGGTCACCCTGCCTCACTGACGAGACTTTTATTAGTCTGGGTTTAAACAGAGTGTTTCAGTGTCCTCGCATGATCCCAGTGGGCTGCACAACTGCAGGAAACAAAGAGTCCCTGCAGAGTAACAATTCAAAACATTTATCAGAAGCTTTCATTGTGTCAGAAACATTATTTTTTACATTATTATGAATTATTTTACCAGCTTCATGTGATTAGATTACACCTTACTGAATTCAACTCTGCCTTATGTTCAGTATCAGAATCTGCAGAAAGTAATAGTGCAACAGACAACTTTAAAGGTTGTGTGGAAAAATTAGACAAGTGTACACTGCTTCATGCATTGTTAATATATACACAAGGAACCATACAGTATATTATAAGTTCAGTCTCAGTGTGCACACTCCTGAAGCCCAGTTGTTTTTTAATGTGTAATGAACAGCAGTACATGTGTGTATATTAACTATATTTATTTCTAATTTTAATCCAGTTTCTTATAATATCTTGCTTTAACTTTAATTTGAAACTTGGATTTATAACATTTTTGAATGTTGTAAACTATATATTAAAAAAAAAAAAAAAACTGTTTTCCACTATGATTTCATCCACAAGCTGCTGGATACAATAATTTCCCTATGGGGATAAATAAAGTATATATTTATCTATCTATCTATCTTGTGTCGTTCCCTGGCTGCCACGGCGATGGTTCAGTTTGTCATCGTGACACCTAAGTAAACTCAGTCATGTGACGACAGGTCATCATATATGGGGGGTCAAGACGGTGTCTGACTGTCCCGTCTTTGGTTTTTGGTCAAACTGTTTCCCAGATGAATTTCCCTTCGGCCCATTATGTCCTTTATGTTGGTATGACACTGTATCCTGCAGCTACAGTAGGTCAATGGGAAGAGACTTCATAATAAATGCACTTGTTTGAATGCTCAAATTACAACACACACATACCATAACATATATACACAGACACAAAGAAACACACGCACACCCTTTAACACACACACAATCACACACAAACACACACGCACCTCTAACCCTAAACCCAATTCCGCAGCCGTCTAACTGCGTACATTGTCTGCTGCTCCTGAAAACGAATTAGTCACACATATTTGCATTTGTACACAAACCCGCCCAGCAACAAACACAACAGGCACTCAGGGTCACACACGCATGTGCACACACACGCACGCACGCACATATACATGTATGTATGAACCCCACTCACATTACACACATGTGCACAACTATACAATACGGAAACACGTGAGGATGTTTAAACAAACACACATGAAGATGAACACACTAACATACGCACTCAGCTTTGTAACATGAACACACACTCACACGCACAGACACACACACACACCCAGACTACACTGGTGGTCCTGCTTAGAGAAGAGCTAAAGCTCCGTGTCTTTTGTCTCTCGTGGGAGGCCCAGACAAAAGCAACAACCTGACAGGTAAACAAGCCATCATGTTTGGGCAGACCTACCTGAGAAAGGCTCTCACCCCTCTCAGCCTCACCCGACACACCCTCCCCCTCCCCCTACTGCCTCTCTCCCACCGCCACCGGCTCCAGTCTGCGGCTTTTTCTTCTCCGAGGTTCCTTTACCTGCGTCTCCGAGTTTCTGTTCCTCGTCTATCCAGTGTTTAACTTTTACTCTGCCTTCAAACCCTGAACAGAAACACTGAGCTCTGACTTACGTAAAAGGCCTCACAGGCAACACATCATACTCTACGGCAGCCATATTGGAAGTCAAGGGGGACTCGTGATTGTATTTATGAAGTTACAGCCTATAAATGTAAATAAATCAACAGATCTGGACACACACTTCTTCATTTCTGAGTTAAACCTACTGTAATTCCCTCACAATATGTGAATATCAGAATTTACTAGACCTAAATGACTAATTAGCATGTTATTGTCAGGCAGTAGCTATGTAGATGTTAGTTATGGTAAAATCTATCCATGATGAGTGGATTTCTCATTAAAAGACACTATGATCCCACCACGACTGAAAGTACTATTATAAATGCTGATGGGTATTACATGGTTATATAAATTAGTTAGATATTAAAGAATCAAAATGCATCACGATCAATCTAACAACACATTCTGAGACAGAAACAAAGTTCAAGACAACACGGTGTGTGACCAACATGGACAATCAAACATGGTGCACCAAAATATTAATTTGTATTGTAAATGTATTGAGTGAAACTTCATATACATGACATAACATGAGCTTAAATTGTGTCCACTCAAATGTGGTGTATCTCAAGGCTCAGTTTTTTTCCTATAGGGCTCTCTTGCACCGTAACTGTCATCAAATACTTACTGTATGTGTCACACTGAAGTCACACTTAAAACCAGATCCCCGGGCCACACCAACACAGATACAAGAGGCAGTAAGATATTATAAAAATACGTATTTATTTCTAAAAAGCAGCAGGGTGGATTGTAAATATAAAATCAGACAATTGACTAAAATCCTATGGATCAATAATTGTAAACAGTGTCAGTGATATGTCAATGTCTCTGAATCTCACGGAACAATCCAGGAAGTCAAGTCCCAGTTCGTCTCGAGGAGACGGCGGCGGCGTCCGCTTCGCGACTCTCAATAATCTCTCGTTGTGGGCCCGTCTTTATTCAGCTCCAGTCCGTCGCTTCTCTCCGGCGGCTCGTCCTCCTCCAGAAGCGCTCCGTCGCGGCTGGAAGAGTAACAGTGAATCACAGACGGCTCGGCACCAACAGTAGCCACACACATGCAGACCACAGACACAGTTGTGTACGTCCCTTCACTTATCGTCATTAAAGGCCCATCACAATCATCCTCCGCCCGATCATCTCACGGCTGGAGAGCTGAACGCCGCCTGCGTCTGTTGCAACCTCGAGTCGGGTCCTCTGTGTCTCTGGGAAATCGTGCCCCGGAAGTGAATCTCTGACCTCAGGTGTGCGTCCTCTAAATGCTCGGCTCCAGTGGCTGTAGACCAATGGTTTGTTAATTATAGGAAAGGGGAGGGGAACAGGGGGAGACAAGGAAAACCGTGTGCAAAAGTCCACAATACACCATGGCTTCTTCTTCAGTCCATGTGACAACAAAATCACAGCAAGCCAAAATACTCTCAACACAATTCACAATAAATCATAATATGCACACACATATTTACGAGTATGCTTTTAGCATGCAACACAACTTCACAACAATCAATAAGAATACACGGCAACCATTAATTAATACACTGAAATAATAAACATAAAGGACTGTACTGTACACTTAACGGCCCTTGTCATCCTGTGACACCTACCCCCACCTTTTTTGGGTTGTCGTCCCGACAGCCAATGTTGCATTTATTGTTAATATCTTAGGGGGGCCCTCCCTCTTGTCTCCCGAGTGGACCTTCTCAAGAGGGGCTCACCTGATTCTGACGAGGTGTGGGGTTCTGGGGTTATGGCCCTACTTGGCGCTTGTGCCGCATCAACTGTTGGGCCAGGTGCTGTCAGTTGTCCTAGGACTACTGGGGCGAAAGGGACAAGACAGAGGGGTGCAGCATCGGGTCTCTTTCTCGAGTCCGGTCTTTCAATTGGCTGAGCTGTGCCTGGGTGTGAGGGCAGCTCTGGTCTCAATGGGCATGGTCGTATGTTGTTGCGATGGATGATCTTCTCAGGTCCCTCCTTTCCTTCAGGACGGATCTTATAGACTGGCTGATGGGGTCTCATTTGGCAGATCACAACATAGGGCGTGGACTGCCAGTGTGGAGCGAGTTTTCCTTGGTCATGCCTGCGGAAATTACGCAAGAGAACCCTGTCTCCTGGGAGAAGGGGGACATGTTTAATCCTTGAGTCATACCTGGCTTTGTCCATTTGCTGCCGTTGACGTGTCTGTGTAGCAACATGTTGATAGGCTTGCATTAGCGTTTGGTGATGTGCTCGCACCCAGCCATCCAGGTTGTAGCGGGGTCTGTTGTTTGGGGCACCAGTGGCCATCTCCACTGGTAGTCTGGCATGTCTGCCATGAAGCACAAAGTGGGGGGTTAGGCCAGTACAGCTGTGTGCGGTGTTATTGTAGGCCTGCAGCAACGCTGGCAATTTCTCTGGCCATCGGGGTTGTTCAGCCTCTTCCAGGGACCTGAGAAGGGAGAGCAGAGTTTGATTAAACCGCTCACATGCTCCATTACCTTGGGGGTGATAAGACGTCGTTCGCACTTTGTTGCAACCGTAAAGCTGGCAAAGTTCAGCCATGACTGTCGACTCAAATGCAGCCCCTTTATCGGACAAAATCTTTTCAGGGCATCCCCAAGTCTGAATCAGATTGTGCCACAGAGCCTTGGCTGTGGTTACTGCTGTTTGATCCCGGGTCGGCACTGCCCAACTGTACCGAGAAAACAAGTCTGTCATTACAAGAATGTGTTGATGGGAGTCACCTGGCCTCCCCAAAGACAAATAGTCCATAGCCAAAATTTCAAGGGGGTAGGAGCATTCAATTGGATGTAGTGGAGCTCTTACCTCCGGTCGGGGTTTGCTTTGGATACACTGAGTGCATTGGGCTGCCCAATTGCTGACATCCTGTCCCAGTTTTGGCCAGAAGAAACTCCTCCTCAGGGCAGCCTCTGTGCGGGCAGCACTCATGTGGCCCGTAGCTTGATGGTACTGCTGCCAGACAGTATGAGTCCAGGCTGGTGGGACCACAATCTGCCAAAAGAGATCTCCAGTGTAGCGATCTCTCACCTCTCTCTGCAGGACACCTTCCTCCAGTCGTAGGCGTCTCCACTCTCTCACCAGTCGCTTAGATGTTGCAGGGGCTGTCTCTCTCTCTTCAGTTGTTGGTGGCGTACCCCTCTGGAGCCACTGCCGCACCATTTCAACAGCAGGGTCCTCTTGTTGCCTGCTTTCCCACTGATTCTGTGACTCTGGAGCTGTCTGAGGGTCCTCAGTGGTGACTGGGAGAGCTGCTGTCTCTCTTCCTTGAGGAGATCTGCATGGCCCCTGGGGGTCTTCAGTGGCCACTGGATGAGGTACCGTCTCTCCTTCCTGTGGGAACCTTGACAACACATCTGCATTCTTGTTAGCAACACCAGGCCTGTATTTGAGATCAAATTCAAAGTTTGCCAATTTTGCCACCCACCTCTGTTCTACAGCTCCAAGTGTGGCTGTGCTCAAGTGGACCAATGGGTTATTGTCTGTGAAGGCAGTGAACTTCGCTCCCCACAGATAATCCTTGAACTTTTCAGTCACTGCCCACTTTAATGCGAGCAGCTCCAATTTAAAGGAGCTGTAGTTTTGGTCATTTCTTTCTGTTGGTGACAGGCTCCGGCTAGCGTAGGCGATGACCCGCTCTCTTCCATCTTGGACTTGTGACAAGACTGCACCCAAGCCTTCCAAGCTTGCATCTGTGTAAAGGTGGAAAGGTTTAGAGAAGTCAGCAAAGGCAAGGATTGGGGCACTGACAAGGGCTCTCTTTAACTTGTCAAAAGCGGTCTGGGAGGTTTCTGTCCACTGAACTGGGTGATTCTTTTTTGTGGCATGGCCAGCCAGAAGGGCATTCAAGGGGGCAGCTACACGAGAGAATGCAGGGATGAAACGTCTATAGTAGCCTGCGAAGCCCAGGAAAGACATGACCTCACGGACTGTGGTAGGGGGTTTCCATTGCTGCACTGCTGTGGTCTTTTCCGGATCTGTGGCCACTCCATCTTTGCTGACCACATGGCCAAGATAGTTCACTTTGGGCTGAAACAGTTTGCATTTGTGGGGCTGTAGTTTCAGTCCATGTTTCCACAGCCTCTCAAATACTTGCTCCAGGTGTTGGAGGTGGCTCTGAAAGTCAGATGAAAAAATTATAACATCATCCAAATAGATGAGCAGGGTATCGTTTACCAGACTCCCCAGGCAGCGCTGCATCAGTCTTTGGAAGGTCGCTGGGGCGTTACATAAGCCAAAAGGCATCCGCTGGAACTCGTACAGCCCGAGCGGTGTGGTGAACGCAGTCTTTTCTCTGTCTTTAGGGTCGACCTGGACTTGCCAGTATCCGCTGGCCAAATCCAGTGTGGAGAACCACCGGGATTGTTTCAGGCAGGTAAGGGACTCCTCTATCCTAGGTAGGGGGAAAGCGTCTTTGTGAGTCAGAGCATTCAATTTGCGGTAATCCACACAAAATCTCCAAGAGCCATCTTTCTTTTTTACCAGCACAATAGGGGCAGCCCAGGGACTAGAGCTCTCATTAACCACCCCACTATCCAACATACCTTGTAACAGTTTCCTTAGTTCTGGGAAAAGGGAGGGGGGAATGGGTCGATACCTCTCTCGACTCGGTGGAGCGGTGCCTGTTGGAATCTGATGTTGTACTGTGTCAGTACGACCATAGTCTTCTTCATGGGCTGCAAAGATGTGGCTCCACTTGCGAAGAAGCCGGTCCATCTCATATTGTTCTTCTTCCGTTAGTCCTTCGCCCTTCAGGGAGAGTACAGGATGTTCTCCCCCAGATGGCAGCTGTACATTCCGGACATCCACTTCGACCGTCCCTGGTTCCTCCGCCCGGAGTACAAGCTCTCTCTCTCCATGGACGTCGCTTGGGAAGACCTGGTAAACTCAACAGGATCTTGTTTGGTCAGCCGGGCCACCCCCACCTTTCCGTCAGGGGAGGATTCCTCTTCAATTTGTCTGCAGGTGGCGAAGGCTTTCTCCCAGGCCCCCTTTGCACCAACTGAGATGGTGGAAGTGAAGGCGGTCATTCCTGGGTGGTCTCCCTGAAACAGAGCTTTCCAACATTCAACAATCACATTCATCCCAAGAATCCCTTTTTCTGGCCCCAAACAGTCATCTGTAACGATCACAACCCCCTTGTCCAGTACCTTAACCCCACCAATGCAGAAGTTCATGACGGCATAGCCAGTGTAGGGTATTTTCAGACCGTTGGCAGCTTTGAGCGTCAACCAATAGAGGTCGCCCTTATCTCTGGAATGAACATGGCTGAAGTATTTCTGAAAAAATGTTTCGCTAAATAGTGTCACTTGTGAGCCTGTATCCAAGATGCAAGGTACCTTTACCCCCTCCACCTCCACAGTAACCCCAGGGCATGTTCCCACAATGTCAGGCCGTTGTACTTTTTCCCCACAGTCAACTTCCCCACATTCTACATCCCCAGCCACTTGCCCTGTAGTAGCTGGGGTTTCTAGTTTAACGGATTTCGCCTTTGGGCCCCAGTGTTGCAGTAGCGTTGTGTGTGTCCTGCTTCTCCACAGCCTCTGCATATGGGCCTCCCACTGTTGTCCCACTGGAAATCTCTGGCCGATCGTGGCTGTCGCTGATAGCGTCCTCGGTCCACTCGTCTTCTAGATGGTTCCTCTTGTTCTGGGGAGAAGCCAGTAACTGTAGGAGACAACTGTTTCCGTACCTCTTCTACCAAGGTCTTACTAATGGTGGCTATTTGGTCCTGTATTTCCTTCCTCAACTCGATTTTCACTTCTTCCTTCCACTGATTCAGTTCTTTGAGATCAGTCTCTCGGGAGAATGGGGCCATCACCCTGGAGGCCTGTGCTTCACCCTTCCTACTCTGCTCCTGTTCTAGAGCTTGTGCCTCCCTACAGGTTTCAGAAAAACTAAGGTCAGGTCTTTGTCTGGTAAGGCGTTCTATTTTTCTCTGTACTTTGCCTGACTTGAGCCCCTTGATAAACTGGTCTCTAGCTGTGGGTTCTACCTGGGCTGCTACTCCAGGTTCACTTTCTTTCCATCTATTAAATAGTTCTCTAAAGCGCAACACATACAAGTCCACACTTTCTTCCTCCCTCTGTCTGCATTGAAAAAATTGAACACGAATGTGAGTCGGGGAGCAGTGCTGTCCATAAAGTCTTTTCAGCTCATCTAAAATGGCCGTGGAGGACTCCCGTCTCTCTGCTTCGAGTAACATTACTTGTCTTTTTGCTATTCCATCAAGTCCCCAGAGTACAAAATCAACTTTCTGTTGAGCCCCTAAACCCTGAGCTCTGAGCATGGATTCCATTTGTTCTAACCATACATCAAATTTAATATTACCATCTTTCCCTGAAAACTTGGGAATAAAAGGTAATGCCATGAACCATGGCATTGCCATAGCAGGTGCTGTATTAACATTGGATTGCCCTGCTATATTCATCCTCTCATCCTGCTCATTCTCACCAGCCATTTTGTTCTGTGAGGTGTGGTGTGGGGATCCTGCCGACAACGCCAAAATTATGTCACACTGAAGTCACACTTAAAACCAGATCCCCGGGCCACACCAACACAGATACAAGAGGCAGTAAGATATTATAAAAATACGTATTTATTTCTAAAAAGCAGCAGGGTGGATTGTAAATATAAAATCAGACAATTGACTAAAATCCTATGGATCAATAATTGTAAACAGTGTCAGTGATATGTCAATGTCTCTGAATCTCACGGAACAATCCAGGAAGTCAAGTCCCAGTTCGTCTCGAGGAGACGGCGGCGGCGTCCGCTTCGCGACTCTCAATAATCTCTCGTTGTGGGCCCGTCTTTATTCAGCTCCAGTCCGTCGCTTCTCTCCGGCGGCTCGTCCTCCTCCAGAAGCGCTCCGTCGCGGCTGGAAGAGTAACAGTGAATCACAGACGGCTCGGCACCAACAGTAGCCACACACATGCAGACCACAGACACAGTTGTGTACGTCCCTTCACTTATCGTCATTAAAGGCCCATCACAATCATCCTCCGCCCGATCATCTCACGGCTGGAGAGCTGAACGCCGCCTGCGTCTGTTGCAACCTCGAGTCGGGTCCTCTGTGTCTCTGGGAAATCGTGCCCCGGAAGTGAATCTCTGACCTCAGGTGTGCGTCCTCTAAATGCTCGGCTCCAGTGGCTGTAGACCAATGGTTTGTTAATTATAGGAAAGGGGAGGGGAACAGGGGGAGACAAGGAAAACCGTGTGCAAAAGTCCACAATACACCATGGCTTCTTCTTCAGTCCATGTGACAACAAAATCACAGCAAGCCAAAATACTCTCAACACAATTCACAATAAATCATAATATGCACACACATAGGCTATTTACGAGTATGCTTTTAGCATGCAACACAACTTCACAACAATCAATAAGAATACACGGCAACCATTAATTAATACACTGAAATAATAAACATAAAGGACTGTACTGTACACTTAACGGCCCTTGTCATCCTGTGACACATGCACTATTCAAGATTTATTCCTTTTGCTTTTGTTACTCAGCCCAGTGCAATTCAAAAGTCCCTTTAAAGAACTCAAAATCATCCACACCCACATATGAAATCTTCTGTATTTCAATTGCAAAACAGAAAAAAAAGAAAGAATGAAAAGAAAAGAAAGGCAAAACAAGTCAGTGTGGTTTAGCAAGAAGCCAGCTTTCTGTTTAGACGTATTCATTGACCATCAGTGACGTGGTCACCATGGCTACGGTGTTATGTGTAAGAAGAGTAAACCTGCAGCCATTGCACCAAACTAATAAATCCTGGACCTCTCTCTCTCTCCACTGAGGACAGTGTGACTCAGCCTCCATCAAACTCTCTGCTCCGTCAAGGACGGCCTCAAAATGTGGAAGTCACTGGGCATTATAGGGTTAATACTTATATTTCTACATTTCAAACTGTAATACCTTACATTACTATTCACTGAAAGAAAAAGGAACCACACTCTTGTTGTACTGGTGTGTAATATTAAACGCAATAAAACACAAACTAAAGTTTCAGGAGACTGAAGTTTTTGTTTGTTTTTTCAGACCAAACCTCAAACACAATGACTTGAAGTCCTGTGGTGGTTTATAAAGGTCAATAAATGTCATAGGCAAGTTAATGTCCGTTTTTAAAAAATCTGGGTAGATTTGTTATATCTAAAGCTCTAATGCATCATAATTCACCTCCAGACCACAGAGTATTACTGTAATATAATGTTGTTTCTGAGGTTTTTCCTGTCCAATAATAACACAACCAGGGCAAAGCTAAAGCTAAATAAGTGGTGTTCTTGTCCAAAATAAAATAGCAGCATCACATGTCCACACTCCTAAAATCTTTATCTATATTACAACAGGTCTCAGAGATTGATTTGCAGACTGTGAAATGCATCATCCTTATTCACAAATATTGGTCAAATCGAAATCTCCTGTGCCCACGCACCCAAACACACACACAAACACAAACTAATGGATTAAATCCCTGCCAGCTTTAGGCTTTTCCAAACAATTCAAAACATTTGGGAATAAGGTCTGGCAGCGTAAGACAAGAGTCTAACAAAAGCCACCCACACCTGCTTCATCACTGGAGCGTATTCCTCAGTGTTTTCCCTCCAACTAAACGTCCTGCTCAGCAGATGTTAGACGATGGACGATCACGACCACAGGGACAGAAACATGAAACACTCTTTTTCAATATTCTAATCAGTATCAGTGTATTATTTTTAGTTTTATACAGTTTCAGA
Organism: Trachurus trachurus; assembly: GCF_905171665.1. Lineage (NCBI taxonomy): Eukaryota > Metazoa > Chordata > Actinopteri > Carangiformes > Carangidae > Trachurus > Trachurus trachurus. Next base: position 9,581,697 of record NC_139903.1, on the reverse strand, counting down.
GTGAAAAGGGGAAACAAAGCAGCAGCCTGCAAAAGAATGGGAAACCTAGGAGACTGGAGCTCTCAGATAACTTTAACCAAGGTATCAGACAAGACATTTACTATTTACACACTGTGATAGTTTCCAAAGGTAGCTACCAACTACGCAGGAGGCCCAAACCTTTTCCTTTTCTTTCATTTTAAAATGGACAAGAGGAGAAAAAAAAGAGAGAGAGCAGTTCATCTTCCACTTGCTGAACTGTTCACATTAACAGACATTTGGACCAGGGGTGCCCAAACTTTTGCATGACATTGTAGTTTACTGATTTACAGGAAACGGAGTGGAGGCACCTTTCTATCCGGGCAGGGCAGAGTAGTTTTATGTAACTTCAGAAAAGAAGAATTGATCCATTCATAAGCATTAAAACACACCCTTGCTCAATTAAAAAACACACACAGGTGTCACAACAGCTTTACCTGGTCTGACTGATGGCTGATGATGGTTGAGCTCCAAGGGGTTGTTGTAACTGTCCAACACTGAGCTCATGGTTACAAATAGATTTTATTGAGTAACTACCGAGTCAGTTCGCAGACTTAACGACTCTTCTTTGTTCATGTGTGTGTGTGTGTGTGTGTTTTAGCATTTACCATGATTGTAACTTGAGGCTACAGTTCTTTTAACCTCACTTTGAAGTATATAGTAATCTACAGTAGATTAACTATCATCTATACAAGAATGTAAAGCCAGTCAAATAATGCATTGAAAAAACAGAGAGAGAGAGAGAAGTAGCATTACAATCTACAGTATACAAGTGATCCCAGCTTCACGCAGGTGTCAACTACTGCTGCTACCATCCTTACAAACAGTATTCCCCCAAACTAGAAATATGTTTCTTCTAAACCTGAGCAAACATTGATCACATTGCACTGTAAAGATCATAAACCTGATTTATTCTTTATTTTAAGACAAACTTTATCGTCTTGTCAACATGGGGAGTCGAGTCCGGAGTTGAAATAAAACAGCACCTGATGAGATGCTTGATTCAGTCAGTGAGAAAGAAGCTTAAAAAAAAAGAACTATTCAATGAATGAATTCAGGACTGTGTGTGTAAAATCTGGAATAATCAGTGAGGTAATCTAAGCAGTGGGTTGGTATAGGTCTAGTTTATAAGATTCGATCACCACTGTTGTTATGGAGGTGAAGTGAGTTGAGTGTTTAGAGCCGAGCACCGTGTTGCACGCGAAATCACGCGAAGCCGTTTGCGTGAGCTACTGTGGGAAAACACTCGCTCCTGACTGAAGATAACCAGAGTTACAGCCCTTCATCCTCCTCCTCCTCCTCCACCACCCTCCACTCCTCTTTAACCTGGCCCACTGGGTCAGGCTACTGTGCGTGTGTATATATGTGTGTTGGTTAATCCACCTGTGTCTGTGCTTGTGGCTCGTCATGGGAAAGAATGAAGAAGAGAAAACAGAGAAAAGGAGGAAACGAGTTACACTCTCCAGCATTAAGGGAATGAAAGTTTGCAGAAGCTGCTCATGAATAAAGTTTTTTGGGTTAAAAAAAAAACTAACAAACACATGATCTCATTGTGAAGGATTGTATCATATATCTGATGTTCTGTTAAATTAAAAAAAGAGAAACCATCATCGATCAGTATATTTCTTTCTTTTTTTTTTTTTTAAATCACATCATACTGTTATCGGGGTAGATAGACCTAAATCTTTAAGAGTGGACAGTTTTATCCCTGCTCTTACATAATATAAGTATAGTGTTCATATTCAAAACACTTTGCACACAGAGCAGCCCAGATGATATCTCCCGTTACAGAGCACAGATTCAGTATTTAAGAGATGCTGATTTATTCACTTGAGAGAAAGGTTTATGTTTCTCCACAAGTGTGTTGCTGCTTTAAAGAGAAGTCTTCAGAGGGGGAAGGCTCCGGGCCTCCGTGCACTTTTATTGGCCTCGCTAATGACACAGTGTTTGTGCGATTTTTATTATATATTTTTTATCAGAAACCAGAATGTGAGAAGGAGCTAAAGTGCTTCTTGCTAAAGACTCTCGTGTGTGTCGTGGAACTGCGCAGCTTTAGAGCAGCAGATACCGTTTTATCTGACAATCGAGATAAAACTGCCAGGGTTAGTTCGCTGCTCTCTTGCATTTTCCCACCCCTCCGTTCCCATACCTGGATCATGAGGAATTCCCAGAGAAGGGCAGTAAATTGTCCAGCGGCCCGCCGTTGTCCTCTCCCTCCTGAATACCTTTCACGAGACAGGAGAGGCGGCATGTTGAGTTTCACATACATGTCCTCTCTGAAAAACACATACATCACTTTTTTTTTTTGTAAAGGGAGGATGTGAGCCTGAGGTGGAGCAGCTTCCACATATATAGTATATGTGTGTGTGTGTGTGAGTGTGTGTGTAAATATAAACTTGGACTTTCCCAGAGTGACGTGAACAGGAGACGGCAGCGCTTTGTGAGAAATAAAACATGCCGTTGACCTTTTGTCGATGGACAAACACGACCGAGGTTCCAGCAGAGCAAATATGTAGAGGAGGCTCGTTCAACCTCCGCGGTTTCACTTGATCAATATGTGAGGTTTACTCGCTCGTACAGAAAGAGAGAGAGTTCAACCCCGGCCAAGAACATGTCACCTCCGTTAGCTAAAGTTCCCGGATACGGCCTTGATGTATTGACCTCTCAGAAAAGAAATGAAATCCACAGGTGGCTTTGCCGTGGTCAGTTCAGGGTGTGTTGTTGTCAGTTCAGACACACAAGTCACCGCACCGGATGTTTCCAGTATTTGATCCGAGCCGAGGCCCACATCTGACTTAGGCTACACCGTGACTTACACATGCACTCATTTTTAACCACAAGTTGGTTATTTGCAACCCGACAAAACGTTGAACCTGACTCCTTTGCAGGTTTTTCCATCTTCATAACTCAAGCGATGATGCAGCAGACCGTTGTATTTCAACTGGTGCAAACATGTTGTTAGCAGAGCAGCAACAATCTAAAGGCTTATATCCATGTCCTCACAGCCAGTGAGTTAACTCTTACCTGACTGTCGAGGCCTTGTCAGCTGCTAATAATGTAGCTAGCTTCAAGAACTTTAAAGGGATAGTTCAGCATTTTGGCAAATTCTCCTATCACCATAATCTCTATAGTCATAGCAGCAGGTTCATCACCTTTAATCATCGGTGCATGTTGTTTTGAGACCCGCAGACGTGAGCTCCTCAGTGAACACAATGGAGGTGAATGGTACAGGTCCCCTGTCCCTCATCAAACTCATCAAATACACAATCCAACAACTCCAAAATGCTCTGGTGGACAAGTTGTGACCTGCACATTCACCACGCTATGAAATAATCATGTAACATTATGAGACGGAGTTGTTTTAGAGGCAAATGCAGCCGGAACTACTTTCCAGACACGGCTGCTGGGCAAAGTGATTTCAAAAGCGCAAGAATTTCTGAGTATTTGTTCCATGTGTCATAATGTTACATAATTATACATTTTTATTTCATAGCGTGGTGAATGTGCAGGTCACACACCAGAGCGTTTGAGTTGTTAGATTGTGTATTTAATGAGTTTGATGAGGGACAGGGGACCTGTACCATTCACCTCCATTGTGTTCACTGAGCAGCTCACGTCTCTGCCCCGCCGATCTCAAAACAACATGCACCGATACTTAAAGGTAATGAACCTACTGCTATGACTACAGGGATGTGTTGAACTGTCGCTTCAAGATTAATATAAACTTTATTGTTGCACCTGTTGGAAATTTTGTCTTGGGCTAACCACCCCTATTAAAAACAATTGTCAAAAGCCATGAAACAACAACAAATACACAATAAGGAAATGAATATCGCTCCATCTGTGGTCCAGGTTAAGCAGGATCACAGTTATTCACTCTGACTGCCACCACAAACACCTGAGGAAACCGGTAGCACAATAATTCAGAGAAGCACAAATCAGCATAAAGCCTGTGGTCGGTAAAGCCGCGTCAGTGAATGACCCCGAACCTGCAGCGGTGCATGTGCACGAGTGCGTGTGTGCTCGTGTGCTTTTGAGGACATACAGCTGTAGAGCGTATAACTATGTGTATGTGTGTCCGTGCACTGCACCGCACACAGGGGAGTGTGTTTATAACTGTTTACACTCCCCGGGTTCAAGCCTTTGGCTCGGCCTGGTTCCACTGAGCAGGCAGGTACACACCGACAGGCGGGGAGGGAGGCCGCAGTACGTGGCAGCTTCTTAATCATCTCTCCCTGCTTTTTGTTTCTCCTCTGACAGTCCTTCGCTCTTGTGTGACGGCCCACGCCGCCGCCCCGGCCTGCTTACCTTTTCAGGGCTCCTGAAGCGAGACTACTAATGCACTTGCTGGTCTCCCCGCCGCCCCACCGGCCCGCCCTGAGCTCCAACGTCCCATGACAGCGCAGGACGCTCACTTTGTCTACCGTGTTTGTCCAAAAATTGTTTCAATATGTATTTTTGGGAACGGTAATGTTTGCATAATAAATCTTTGTGTCAGGGGAATACAAAGAGAGCTATAGGTCGAAACCTGGGCGGGTCTGATTGGACACACTCACACTCTCTCTCTCTCTCTCTCTCTCTCCTGCATTTACTCTCCACTCTACTTTCCATTCTCTCTCTCTCTCTCTCTCTGCCAGGTTGTTTTTCCAGCCTGCTGTCAGTAGGTTTATATAGACATGTATCAGGCAGAGTGCAGAGACCTTCCTCTCAGGTCTCAGTAGGTCATTTCACAAGCCTAAAGGTGCTGGTAGCAACACACAATACACTATCAGCATTTTGTTGTCATACACACCTCAAACCTGATCCAGGACCTGTGAATGTAACATTCGCGGTGGTCGGCCATTTGCCAAAAAAGTCCAATTACCAAGCAATGTGCTGACTCAGCTTCAAGTTCCTGGCCCTGGTGCCAAAAACAACTCATCTTAAAAATCACTCCTCATGTACAACTTCATTATATTTAAACAGATATCTTATTATGGGAACTCAGGGAGCGCGGGCCAAGAGGATTTTTTTTAAACAGATATTCTGGTGAGGTTGAGTCAAGAGACAAGGACGGGAGGGAAAGTAACACAAAATGGAAAATTGGACACGCTCCTTTTTTCTCTTAGCCCCCAAAAATGAGGAAGTGAAGCAGCAACAATTGACACAGACAGGAGAAACAGACAAAGTACCAGACTGTCACTGGCAGCGAAAGGTCACAGTGACCTCCAGCACCAGAGTAAATATAACTCAATTCTACTGAAATGAGCTCAAATAAATGTTCAGGACACTGAGCTTTAGTTTTTTCTCAAAAATCGTCTCTTGTCTATTGCTATGTTTTCAAACTGCAGCTCATTTGCACTGAGCATCAATGTCCACAACAAGATTGATTGAAAAACATCTGCATGAAGCAGAAATCCAAACTAAATGACAAACACACTTGTATAACTCTTTTCATCTGTAAAATCACATTAAATTTAGATTATTTATTTTTTTTAAAGCCAAGTTTCATGTGTTTAATCCAAAAAAAACTGCACAATAAGGTTTACAATTCATGTTCACTTATTGGCTCTGTGCAGCATCTCTACTAGTCCAACAAAAAAGAGTCCGGCATTTGTACCTTAATGACACAGCTCCAGAGTCCTAGTGCTGGTTAAATCAATGACTTGTAACCTGTTCCAGGGAGAATGGAGGCTCTCTGCCTTCCACCTAGCGTCTCTTGGCTGAAAACCAACCCTGTAAGATCAGAGCCTCCGACCCGGTGTCCCAGCTCTCGTCTCTGCGGCACCGCCACACAAACGTAACGCGCCCCGTAACCCGTAATCTCTTGTTTATGACAGATAAGACAACACAAATATACACATGGTAACATGGTAGATGATAAATAACGTTATCCACAGCTCCATGGATTGATTTCTCGCTGGCTTCATTGAAAACAAATTGCACATGGAGGAGAGGAGGGTTAGCAACACAGAGGAGGAGAGACCAGCTTTAACTTTCTACCTATATAGCAAAAACACACAATTATGAAAATGACAAAGTACTCTTTTAAAGTTAAAAGAAGGCTCATGGTTAAAGAAGAAAGAACAATGATAAGAGAAACAACAATATCGCACTATACGTCAGCCTTTAATCCTTCTAGACGACAGGTGTTTGCAAAGCAACAAATCATAGGAAGCATGAAAATTTGTCACAACCAATGTCGTCCACTTTGTGAAGTCAGTGGACGAATTACATCCCAGTGGATTAAAATCAGATAGAATTAATAATTTTCCAGTCATGCATAAACTCAGTGATGAACCTAGAGTTACCAGCTGAATCTGTACTGCAGCTTCCCTCATCTTCACAGTGACTTTCAACTATTCATTTCATCGTCCTCAGCTTCACTGCTTTGATTCACTCCCACTGCTCTTACAGGGTGATGCTTTTTTTTTTTTTGGCTTGAGCATGCAGCTGTTTTCAGTGAAAGAGCTCTACAACAGTACACCCACCCGCTCAGCACCAAACAGCAGACACACACACAGTCAGAGACCAGCTGTTGAACACGGCGCAGCACTTAGCGGCTAAAAAGTCAGATGGTTCCCTCAGGGGTTTTGTAGCGACCAAAAGCAGAGGATAAATATTAGTCTAAGATCTGAAGTCAGACTTTCTAATGATTGATAATGTAATTATTACTGAACGTGTAAATTACAAACTGTCTTGCAAATTCATGACAGGGTCAAATGTCACTGTGGTTTTTGCTGCCTCCAAGTGTCCTAGGATCAAATATTACAGGTTTAATCCGCCAAAAAAGATCATCAGCTGTTCTCTGTGGTGAAGTCACTCTTCTATTGTTTTGGTTTCATTGCTCACAGATCCGTTAAATGCCATCGCTTCACGAGAACCCGAGCAGCCAAACTCCTCCTGTAATCAGAGCAGCCACATGACCTGGAGGTTTTTATTGTCCCTCGCTGGTGACAGCAGCAGACGAGGGGGGGAAGAAGGGGGCGGACAGTTTCTCCTTCGATGAGCCAGAGGCTGGATTGAAATCTTGAGGGGGGGGGGGGGGGGGGGGGGGGGGGGGGGGGGGGGTAGTGATCTTAGTGGGACCACGCAGGGCAACGCTATCCCAAACACAGCAGAGTGCTATAAGCCTCCGCCATAAATCTCCAAGCTCGCCGAGCCACAGCCAAGCTTGTTCAGCGCTGTGTGCCGCTTCCAGAGGCCAGAATCCAGATGTTGGAGAGAGACAGTAAATAAAACAATCTATCAAAACTGAAGAAGGAGGGGGGGGGGGGGAGAAAAGAAGATTTTTTTGTGCAACTGATATTGGGGAGGGAAAAAAAAGAAGAGGAGAAAGAAGAGGAAGAAGAGAAACTACCTGTTTTAAGTGATCGTCAGTGAGCGAGGCTGTGTGGGATATGCAGCACTAACCAGACACACATCATGTCTAATACTCTCTCAGTGCGTGAAATCAGCACTTTAATCCTATTTGGGACAACACAGATCTTATAGCTCCATTCACTCGATGTAGCTCAAGGTGTTTCTGAATACAAAACAGGCCTGTTCCCCTGGATTAGTTTTTATCATTTGTAGATGCAGGTGGATTGAAGGGATAAACAGATATGGAAACCTCATTGTGGAATAAGTATCCGTGGCTTAAAACCTTATCGTGTTGAGCATAGCGATGGTTTATTGTTTGAGACCTTTGCCCCTGGATGTGAACCCCACACACACACACACACACACACACACGGCCTGGGACTGAGGGACACTGAGGGACTTGTTTGGATCCTGTGTCGCTGCTGCGGTTGTTGTGTCTTTCTCAGCTTTCACATGACTCAATAAACTAAACACGACTCGAGACACCAACAAAACAATTTGATATTTAAGATCTTTGAGGTTCCCTGTTCCCCAAAAAAGAAATAAAATAGAGTCCCCCTCAAGCTGCCAAAATGAACTCCTGTAGAAGTAACTTGTTGAAGGAACTCAAGTCCCAGGAAGTGGAAATCTGACACGTCTGCACAGTGTAAAAAACAAAAAAACCTTTAGCTAATTCATGCTTTGGCCTTAGAACTGGTCTCAGATGAACGTGGCGGCTCCGTGTGCAGGTTTAAAGACGTCACGTTACAGGACCGGAGGATTTCTGGGTGTTGTTGAGGGTCAAACAGTTTTTCAAGCAGTTATACCTGCTGCCGCCATTTGGAGACGCCAGCGTGCACATCAGCCCCGCTGCAGCTTTTTGGTTTTCACTGCAAAGAATTCATACGTACAGTATATAACACTCCTGTAATGAAGAATCTCAGGCCCAATGCAGCTTTTAGTTTTCTGATTTGTCTTTTATCTATTTTTTTAAAATCTCAAACACAACAGTAGAGTAGATTACTTAGGTAGCAGCCGATATGTACATTGCAATTTAAAACTATGTGGGTAAAAACATGAATTTATGGTAATATACTGTAGATTTAAATATAAACTGATGCATAGTCTTTTCCTGACTGACATATTTAGGACCTTGTTGAACTTGTTTTTTTATAGACGAGGACACTAACAAGTCGTTAGTGTAGAAGAAATGGGCAGAAGATATTTTAAAGACTTTCGGTAAATATTTAACTTGAAGCGCACAAACATGTCGTTAGGTGACTGTAAACTTCAGCTCAGGATGTGTGCGCTTCATTATCACAGCATCAAGGAGTTTCTACAGATTTATTAAGTGATGTTTTTAACGTTGCGGCTCAGTTTAATTGGTACAGTTTAAAGTTGGTATAAAGTTCAACAGTGTTGAACCTCCAACGTCAGGATCTCTGCAGGATTTATCAAAAATCCTGCAAATAGGGAAAATGTCTTGTTAAAACCCAAAATCAAAGACAATAACATTTATATTTATTACTCATTGGATTTTTTTTTTTTACTTATTAAGCCCAAGGAAGTGATGTAAAAGACATTCAGCTCCAGAGTGTGGTGGTAGCCTACTAGGCTGTTTAAAAGGAAATATGACTTGAGCCGGCTTTAAGGTTTACGCTCAGATGAAAAACTGGAAGCTGGACGTCCGACTCTCATCAGCACTTGAAGCCAAAGCGGCCGGTCGAGTTTGGATAAAGTGGGATAAAAAAAAAAATGAAAAAAAAGGGGGATGATGCCTCCTCTTGAAATGATGATCTATGCACCAGACCTGTTTACGTTGGTAATCTCTGAGCCCTGCGTAATCAAAACATCACTAATTTCACTGCTGATTGGAATCTGTGACATCTGCGCTCTCAGCACACTTCAAGGGGGGACTGCTTCAAAGAGAGAGAGAGAGAGAAAAAAAGACAACTGGAAGCATCCATTCTTCATAATAGCACCAGTGATGAGAGGGTGACTTCATCCTGGTCCGCTCACATGTTTTGAAGTGGATAGACATCCAGAGCAGTGGAAACTTCATGTAGTAAATATCACTGCATGACTTGCTGTAAGTCTAAACAGGCTGTTGTGTGTCTGTGTGTGTGTGTGTGTGTGTTGTGTGTGTCTGTCTGGGCGTCTGTGCATGCAGGGTGTTTGTCTTGCTGACATGCAGGCGGTCTCTCTGCGGCTCTGCTCCGAGTTTGAGAAACGACTGCAACGTTACAAAAAGGCTTTTCCATCCTGTCGAGCTGCCCAGCGTCAAGCTCACAAAACCCTCCTGATTGATTCTACAGAGTCTGGACGACACACGGTTCAAAAGCACTTCTCTGCTCTTCGCTCAGCGGAAACAGGCCTTACATTACTAAACGCTGCCAGCTCTGCTTTATTATGATTGTCCTGCGCTGTTGTTAGCTCGCTGGGCTGCAGGAGTGAAGAGACAGAGCAGGAAAAGTGGTTCTCTCTCTTTCCCCTATAACATGTACACGACTTCCACATGCAGCCCTCCTCCTGTCCTGACAGGGTGTGGAGCTCCTTTCCATCGGCCCGTCTTATTGTTATTATTTAGGAATAACTATTTATGCTGCAGAGGTGACCATCAGACAGGCCCTGGCCACAGACACACGCCTCCTCCACCTTCTCACACACTCACACACACACACTGCAAACGGGCTAAATAATCCCTCCATCTATTTGCACAGGAGAGATGAGGCCATGGCCTCACCTTCAGGGTACTACTTAACTCCTCGAGTCACTCGTTGAGTAATCACAGCATTCTCCTACCTGCCTGCCTACTGCCTAATTATAGTGTGTGTGTGTGTGTAAGACTCATTATTTAGCAATGCAGGCCCCACAGGTAGACAATTGCACAGGCTGATTCTGCCCATTATTACCATTTTGTGGATACAGTTGCATGCTAACGAGCTGCAGGGGTCAGTTTGGTCAAATGGAGCCACAAGCTCCAATCAGACTGGAGACCAGTTTGTTTAAAAAGCACGTTTGGACCTGGAGCTGCAGATGGACCAACATTAATATGTATTTATATGAACATTATACTAATTAAAATTGTTAATGTTAAGCTAAAGGCGGAACAAGTGATTTATAAGATCATTGTTTTTATGTTTTGGCACATTTTAGGAGAGGTAGGCTCCATTCTGAGTTCATTTAATGTCATAACAGTTGTGAGTGTAAACACCTGGGAGGAAAAATAAATAAATAAATAAAGCTTCAAAACTCTCCTGAATTTTTCTGCACGTGCAGATTAAGACCTGAGCATCACACCGCTGCATCTCACCTGTAACATGCAGGACAACTGTTGATGCTACAGTGATACAGCAGGAACCTCAGAATAACAGAAAGAAGGGAGAGAAAAAAAAAGGCTGACGTGAGGATAGGTGAGGGAGCCGAGAGGCACCATGGGAAGGACGGTCTGGTCTGATCTGGTCTGGTCTGTCCGTGTCCTGGAGGGAGGCCCGCGTGCAGCTCCCCTATAATCCCCCCTCAGCTATCCCCCTCTCAGAGCCGGGGCTTTGCTCGGTGCTGCAGCTCTTGGCCGAGTTAAAAAGGAAAAGCGTGTAAAGTGGGACAGATCTCACACTTTCTCCCGCGGCTCAGGCCAAAAGAAGGAGCCTGAAAACCCAAAGATGTGGAGCTGGACGCGTCACCAACATGGGACGAGCTGCTGCAGTTTGATCTGCTGGACGTTTCAAAATCCAGAAAGTTTTTTTGTGTCGAACTTTTATCGCGTAAAGAACGTGCACGAAAAAATAAAATAAAAACAAAAATATTAAAACTCTTTTTTTTAAATAATCCTATTCTAATTCTGTGTATTTTATTCTCTCCTCCATGGTCTGACTGCAGCTGAGCGCAGAGCTGCTCACTCCATCTCACTGTCTAAATCTACTTTAATCTCTCTTCGGCTTCTTGTGACCTGCGACGTTTCTTTTCCTCTTTTAGGCCTTTTTGTGTGTGAACGCATCAGCGCCGCGGCGCCTGCAGCTCTGAGTGGACTCATCCGTTTATTTGCTTTAGTTAAAGATTTTATAAAAGTGTTTTGTTGCGGTGGTTCTTATCGTTTTGTCTTTTATCTTTTTACTTGCAGCTGTTTGCTGAGCCGCGCGCAGTACAGACACACAAAGGCCTCAGTGTTTCCACATCAGCATCTTTTCTTTCAACAGAAGATTTTTGTACGGATTTGATTTTTTTTTTAAGAAGGAATAATAACACTAATAATAATAATGATAATATCACAGAGAGTCTGTACAGTCCAGGATTTAAGCCACGGCGCAAATTCAATATTGGCACAATGAAGCGCTTTTGATTGGCTGAACAAAACAAGCGCTTCAACCTGTGCGTAAATATTAGGACATGAACAATTAACTGTTTAAATAATCATCTGTGAACAGGAGCTGGGTCTTTAACACTTTGGCACTTTGTTTGTCCAGTCAGTTAATTTCTACAAGACAAACATCATTAAACTATCTGGAGGTGAATGTTACCTATTTATTAAACAACTGATATCACGTATAGGCTCGTGTGAAATATTGTGATTTCACAACTTCGACAGAAATACACAAAAAAATCCCGCTTGATGAAATTCATTTTTTTATTGTTGTTCGCAAACAATACATTTATAGATTTTAAAAACTGTGTTTAATCAGTCGCCGATGAGAAAGATGTTTTATTTTTCACCTCCAAGACAAACTGAGTTAATGCGCATCATAAAAAATCTTAACCAGCAACTGATTTTCTTCACAGCAGCTGCACTTCACACACACAAATATATTACCATTAGCTACCATTATTATTATCATCATCATTATTATTACTACTACTACTGTTATTATTATCACTATCATTGTTATTTCATTATCGTTATTATTAGTATCATTATTATTATTATTATTATTATTATTATTATTATTATTATTATTATTATTATAATGTATGTATTATACCCTGCATGTTGATTCGATGGGCCTGGTACTGGTGAGGATGATAATAAAATGTGTAGTTGAGGAAGAGGATGTATTATGGAGGATGAAGATGAGGATGACGTCAGGTGAGGATGATTATCATCAATGAAACAACGAGCAATTAAAATATGTGTGTGTATGATGAAGAAATGGTTGAGGATGAAGAGGAGACATGAAGGTGCAGGAGGATGAAGAGGATGACAACTGAGGGGTGGGGGGTTGGAGGGGGCTGCGGTGTCGTGACGTCACCGCGAGGCGTGCTGCAGAGCTCTGGCAAAGAAAACCAAGGCAGCGCCGCGGAGACGCGACCAAAGCGCTGATTACCGCGGACGCAGCCGACGCACAGAGTGGATTTAACTGAACACCTGCATGGGGAAACACTGAGGCTTTTTTTTCTTTCTCTTTGACTGTCTGCCTCTGCTGGGAACCGACTGGTGAGTAAAAAAAATAAACCAAAACACACACACACACACACACACACACACACACACACACAGTGGGAGTCGGGCAGGTTGGCCACCGGCGGCCACCGGGCTGTCGGCCGGTGTCACGCTAGGGGATGTTGCAGATAACGAGTCACGCGTGAGCCCCTGTTTGGCAGAGGACATCACATGTTGAAGCCGTTAAACTGCGCGTGTGTATCGGGTGATGTGTGTGTGAGAGAGGCCGAGGTGACCACAGAGAGGAGATCTGACATCTTTTGTAAATAAAGAAATATATAGATCAGGAGCTGAAACAGAGTCAGCGCCGTCCACAGTGTGTGAGCATCTGTGTGAGTCTCAGCGGACCGGTGCCTTGCATCAACCACATAAATAAATATAGATGGAGGGTAGCCTATAGAAGCGCGAGCGAGCGTGTGCGCGCACTGAAGATTTACTGAGGACATAAAAACAGCAAAGGGATTCCTGTAGATAAGAAAGGCCAGGTCAGTGTGTGTGTGTGTGTGTGTGTGTGTGTGTAGTGTCTTGTTAAAGGGAATGTCTGGGATGTTGGGTTATGGGTGCTGGGTTTAAAGGATGGGGGTGGGGTGGGGGGGCACTGAGGCCCCCAAAACATGAAGATCTGAAAAGAGAATAAATACCAAGTGAAGGATGTTCGGTTCAGACTCGATGTAGAGTTGAGATTATTTTATTATGATGATATAATCTCATTAAAACTTCGCTGCCTTGGACTTCTCATTTTATAGTGCCCTGGTATGATGATAATATAATAATTTAGTGTTATATTAGATTTTTTTTATCGCTATTCATTTTGTCAATTTCTATAAAATAAACATGTTTGATAATAAAAGTGAAGTCTCTTCTGTTCTGTGGCCACAGGGTTTTGAAACTAAAACTTTAATTTATTCAGTGGTTTAAAGGGAAAAAACGGAAGAAGAGAACAATACACTATTTGGTTAAAGAGAGGAACAGAAATTATATAAAGATTTGACACTTTAATAAATGTGATATGAAGGATTTTTCATTTTATTTCATTTACTTTCCTGATGAAACTTTTCTCTTCTGTTTTTCAGGCAACTGGAATGGAAATGAATCTGTCGAAGAATGTGATTTCTTGTGGGGACCCAGGTATGACCTGTCCTCTGCTCTGACCTCTTGACCTCTGAGTTTGATTATTGTTCGCTACAAAACTAAAGAATCTATAATGGAAAATCAAAAAAAAAAAGAAGAAAATGCTGCAGCCTTTGTCAGAGCCTTTTCGTGCGTAAATGTCACGGATGTGCGTGTCCGGACATCTGCTTTTAGACCTGTACAGCCACAGTGTGTGTGTGTGTGTGTGTGTGTGTGTGTGTGTGTGTTTGATATTGTGTTGTACGGATGATGCGCGGGGCGTTTGCAATATGCTGATGTGCGGAAATATCATTAATGAGACAGCACGAGGAAAACAAATTAAAAATGGGACTGATAGGACGTATTCAGAAAAATAAAAGAAAAAAGTTTGACATTAACTTCAGTAATCTGCTTTATTCTAATGAGGATGAAGATGATAATTTAGTGGCTATATTTTGATAAATAGATTATCAAACAGCTCCATTCGTCCAATATATTTGTAAGGATTTTTTAAGATCATAAAAATAATAATAATATTAATAATTTGAGAGCCCGGATGTGACCACAGCGCAAAAAGGACACACACGAGCCTCTGCTGGAAAATGTCCTGTGGTTTTTAAAAAGGCACAGAATCAGATGAAGATATTTAAACTCCAGTATCTTCCAGGAAATTGTGGTTTATTATGAGCGCAGCTTCATTTTAAAGGTCAGATTATGTCTGAGGGAGGTTGGAGTTTCTGAGTCGGTGGAAACTCGGGCAAGAAAATTTTTGTTTTTTTTCTTAATTATTAAAACTGCGGTGGATTCTGTGTCAAAATGTAAAGTATTGATTTTCAGTGGTATTTTGGGGGATCAAGGCTGATTTCGTGTCTATTTCTGACATTGAGGGTATAATTCCACCTCGGGTTAAGTTATCAGCCTGTGTTATTCTCTGAGCAGCAGCAGGCCTCCTAGAGGAGTGGATCTATCTGAAGGTTGTTTAATGTGCACCTATACAACCCCCCCCACACACACACCCTCCAAAACCACCACCCTCCCTCCGCCAGGTTGTTTGCTGGTTGTCAGGCTGCAGGTCAAACAGGCCTTGGACCGAGCAGAGAAACCATCACCAAGGCAATAATCAGCTCTGTCCTTCTCCAGTTACCCCCCCGGGTCCAGTTACACCTCCTCCACCTCCACCTCCACCGCCCTCCTCCTGCCTTTCAGTCCGCTCGCCAGCTTTAATTTTCTACGCTTTGTTTTTTGGCCCCGTGCTCCGCTCCTCACTTTGCTCGCCTAACAGTTAAGAGCGAAAAACACACACACACACAAATACATGCCTCGGTGTGTGTGTGTTTGGTGTGTGATTAACGGCGCTCGTTGAGTTTATTTTCACTTCTTGGAGGAAAAATATGAGTGTTTGCATTTGCCACTGGCCTTTAACCTGTCCTGCCGGATGGAAAGGCTTTTTAACTCATCCATCACACGCAAGTGCCCTCCAGAGCAGAGGAGGAGCGGGACTCGGGCAGGGATGCAGGATGGAGGAGGCTGGCTGGGTGTATTTTAAGAGTATACTGTCCTCCCCCCTCTCCCCCTCTGTTTCACCCCCCACCACTCCTCCTCAACCACCGGCTGCTCTCTCACTCCGCCATCTATCAGCCTGTTATATCTGCGGCGGGACAGAGGAAGGTAGAGTCACAGGAACTCCTCCATGGAAAATCTCCATGTGCTGTAAATCCTATAATATTCCTGTAGGGACTTAAAGGGTCAGTGGGTTTTACTGTGATCTTATTGTGACTCGATTTTTTTAAAATCTTAATATTAGGTGATCCCTTTGTTACAGGTCTGAGCTTCTGTTTTCTTTTCTTTTTTAGCTGCTGCACTATTAAAAAAAAACAATAAAAACACGTCATTTTTGCGCGCACTTCTCTTAATGGACTCGGTTCACCCATTAACTAACACTCACCCAACAATTCAGCCTTGGCAGAGCTGCATAGTAAATAGCACCTGCTGACACTACGAGGTGACCAGGTCGTCCAGGTCACTTAATTACCACACTCATCATCTGCGTACTTCCGTGTTTGGAGGTCACGCGCTGCAGCTCAATTTGTCTCCTCGCGCCAAACAGCCCCCCTAAACGCAGCAATTTTACGCACTTGGCTACAGCGTTTATTAGAAAAGTCAGTGCGCAGACACAGAGGAATCGGACGGAGGGTTTCTGCCCATGGGCATCCCTGGAGGTTATATGTGAGACTAAATGAGGGTCGACCTCGTCTGAGACACAACAGGCCACATGTCGGAGCAGGAATCTGATGTTTAAGAAAAAAAACAACCAACAACTAATATTAGTGGAAAGGTTAATCTTTTCCTTTAACTTCCAGCTCAGTAATGTGTAGAAATCTAATCCAGGCTCCGTGTATGAGCTCGTCTGTGCGTAGAGAGAGAGAGGCTGAACAAATGGGAAAAGGCAAATGCTTGTTGAGAGCTTACACAATTGTCTTTTGAAAGAAAAAAAAAGGGCCTTCGGGGGAGTTTTCCGGTCCGACGGGGATCTCATGTCATACAAAAGGCCGAAAATACTCGAGACTGGCGCCGGTGACAGTCCGAGTGTCAGACGCGGTATGAGGCTATAGCTCCGGCCTGAACGGCGACGAGTCAGAGAGGGTCAGATGGGTTTTTTCTATAGCGACTGATCAAACCTGAAGAAATATACACGAGTGGGTGTTATTTATGTTTTCCAGGTAATTTTCTGCCCCTTCCAGGAGCAGAGACACAGAGAGGAGTCTGTGCTGCTGTGGAGCAGTTCAACTTGTGTCAATTCACCTGAATAACTGAGGTTTCAACATTTTATATATCTGAGCCGTTTTATCTCAGTCACTTTCTAATTTTATCGACAAATAGCCATTTTTTTTACTTTTCTTTTAATTAAGAGTCATAATTTTGAGGAAAAGAAAAATGTGTTCATGTTAAATAGACTTTAAAAATACGCATGTATGGACTGCTCCCATATATTACAGGATAAATGAGCTAAAGAAAACAAAAAAAATATCACCGTTTTGTTCTCTGAAATAAATGTTAACCCAATTTGATTTTCCAAAATGCACCGGGTCGACGTTAAACCTTAAAGGGATAGTTCAGCTTTTTTGAAGTGGGGTTGTACGAGTTACAAATGCCCATTAAATACATTAGATGCCGTAGAAAGGTCTCTGCTCCCCCCCCACTGAGAGACACTGGCGCATCGCGCTGCACCAAGACACAGGCAGTAAACTGTTGTAAATGACGGATGATTAATTAGCAGAGACCTGTCTACTGAATCTATTCTAGTGTACTTCATGGGCATTTGTACCTCGTACAACCCCACTTCAAAAAAGCTGAATTATCCCTTTAAAGCATGTTCCTGTTGTACTGTAAGGCCTCATCTGACGCTGTCCTGGCCTCCAACCTCTTTACATCACCACGTTTCTCTTTCCAGCAGGCGCCGCTGCGTTTTGTCATCCAACACACAGATTTGTGGAGAATCTGCATCTCCAGTTCCATGATATTAGTGAAACTTTGACTTTCAGATTCACCTGTGACTCTTGCTCTGTCTTTATGGTGTCTTTATCCAGATCGTCCCCACGATTTAGATTAGGATTTAGGCCCCACAGTCTCCACTTTGGTAAAAAATCAATGGGCCTATAAAATCGTAACACTGCAGCCAAACCACCACTGACTCTCATTCATGCGTCAGGCCGATGTGTCAGCGTCAGTAGCCACATTCAGGTTATCTGTAATTAGATCATATTACCGAGCCATCCGTCATAATGTGCTTTGTGCTGCTGCTGCTGCTGCTGCTGCTGCGATGTTGGAATCCAGCTGTGCAGCCAGAGCGCGGCGAGGGGGCAGGAAAGTGGAGTTTGGGACGAGTTTTCCTAAAGTTTGGATATAAAGCAGCGGCTGTTTGGGGGGAAAATGTAGCTGCTGGTGTCAACAGCTGATTATTCACTGACGTGTTTGGTTGGAGACAGTCTGCTGTTGGCTCTGCTGCGCGAAAACACGGCCCAGGTATGAGAGAGAGGGAGAGAGACCCCTTGACGCGCGTGGATGTGGTGCTGGAGTGGCACTCGTCAGTTTACAGTGTCCTGCACAAAGACACAACAACATTATTCAAATGTCCACGCACTTTTCACACTGAGGGAAATGTTTACTCAGGCAGCTGCAGCGCGCGTCCGAGATACTATACATTGTGTGTGTGAGAGTGTGTGTGTATAAGCGCACCCAGCTGCGTTGCGCTAAACACATTCAAACATGTCTTGTATGAATAACAGGCCCATTTTACTCTGCAGTGCGCGCTCCCGACAACTGAAAGGAGGCGAGTGAACGCTGCAAAAAGTGTCCGCGTTCACCAGAGACAAACTTTAACACCTCGACTGTGTGTGTGTTTCTCATTCTCCTCTGCTCAGATCGATCTCTCTGTTGTAACGCGGTTAAAGACTCCGACTGATGCGCAGGCGACAGAAATCAAACGTCTTGTTAATTCATGGGACTTTTTCTTTCTTTTTTTTTTTGTATTTGCTGTAGCTTGACGTCAGACTAAATATCTGGGTTGGGTGGAGAGTTTTTTTTTTTTTTGCAGCGGGTGGGTGGGACCTGTTCGTTTTTGGGGAGGTTAAACCCAGCAGATGGGTGGGTCCGCTGTGTGGGTTGGAGAGCACGGAGCTTCCTCTCGATCACAGCGGGCTGAAGCTTTCCCCTGCAGCGGGTAGAAGGAGAGCGCACTGGGCCGTCACTGCTGCAACGAGAGGAGGGAGAGGGGGGCTAAGCGCGCGCGTGTGTGTTCGTGTATGTGTGTGTGTTAGTGTGTGTCTGTGCTGGGTTCTTCTTTTTTTCCCCCACCAAAGTCTTTTTTTTTGTGGACGACCAAAAAAAAACCTTGTCGTGGAGCGTCTCCCTGCATGCTTCATCCTCCCATGTCGCGGTGTGTGTCTGGCAGCGGGTGGACTTTTTCTTGTAGCGTAGCAGTTGAGGAGGAGGAAAGCTGTGTGCACCCCAGGATTCACCCCGTTTCCTCTGTGTACGCATCCTTCTATTCAAGGTGGGATGAATTTGGACAGAATCGCAGAGGCAGTGAGAGCAGCGCCGCCGCAGCCGCCGCAGCCGCCGCCGCCGCCGCCCCGCGACGTGGCCCCCGCGTTTCATTTACCGAGAACTTCAAACAGCAGTCGAGAAACTTTAGAGAACTCAAGCAGCGAGTCTTCAGACACAGAGCTGGCAGGTACAGCAGTCAAGAGTGCTGCTTTCAGCAACTCGTTTCCTTCTTCTGAGTGCAATCACACACTGTTTTGTTGGTCTCCTACAGCGGTGGAGCTTGTTCCTGCAGACTTGACGCCGCTAAAGCACAAAAGAGGAGACGATATTGCAGTATTAACTTGTTTGCCTTAGTGTTTGCTCATCCTCTCTGCAATGACGATTTATTTCCGTGTCATGCACATGAACAGAATCTATCCCAATACATGTCCTGTTAATCCTAATTTGGTATTTTTCCGCGCGTAAATACAATAAAATGTGGCAGATTGTTCAGGTTTTTTTTGTGCAGTTACACCCCGTTTTTTTGTTATTGCGCTGGCTGAGCCAAATATTTGGCAGGATCCCGAAGTCTGTCAGGGAAAAATGTGCAGAAAGCCTGGCCTGCTGTCAGTAAATGCATTAAAACCAACAAACTATAAATATTGGGTCCATCCACCAATCTAAACTGAAAGCCAGAAGGTCCGTATTAACAGTTCTCGGAAAAAAGCTTTTTGTTCTTTAGCTTTGCCACATTTTTAGAAAAAAAACAAAAGACGCTTTCTTCCCTCTCTTGGTCCACATGAGGAAGAAATAGCAAATAACGAGTCAACTTGATTTATTCATAATTTCCTTAGTTACAGTTTGGGGCGGAGGTTAAAAACAGCACTGTGGGTTGTAGCTTTAATTTGCTTTTTTGTATTTGGCAAAACATCCAAAGAGTGTATTTCTTTCTTTTCTTTTTTTGTGATTAACCTTTGCACGTGCTGACCCTTCAGTTTAATGGGGCAATCTTGTTGGGGCGCGAATACAAGATAGCAGCTGGGAGATAAGGGTGGGCAGAGCTCGTCGTAAAGAAACACATATTGACTGAAGGCAGATCTAAGTGTGTTTGAAAGAATCGATGCAAAACGCAGACATGTTAGTAAATATTTGGCTTCAAGCTGTCACTTCGGGCTTATTTTTTATGTACAACAATGTAAACAATTTATTTATAGCTTTGGCTTTGCTTATTTCTTGCTCACAGGCCTTTTTCAGTCGTTGACCTTTGCACGCTGCTGCACTTTCTCCCAGTCTGAGTCATTTAACCTTAAATGTGCAAATATTAACTCGTTGAATGCAAAATATTAGGCTACTTCTTGTTTAAATGTCAATTCAAATTATAGCTGTAGCGTGCAGTAATTCCACCGACTTTAATTGATCCACAGAAAAGGAGAGGAGTGCCGAGCACAGGAGCGATGACGGGAACGCGGACGATCCCAAAAAGAAGAAGCAGCGGCGGCAGCGGACTCACTTCACCAGCCAGCAGCTGCAGGAGCTGGAGGCCACTTTCCAGAGGAACCGCTACCCGGACATGAGCACCAGGGAGGAGATCGCCGTGTGGACGAACCTGACGGAGGCCAGAGTCCGGGTAAGAGACCAGCAGGCAGATCGCCGAGCGAGCGTGCGTAAAGCGTGCGTAATGCATGCGTAAAGACGATTTCACAAATAAACAGGAGCATTCTTGGGGTGGTTTCTTTTCAATTCTCAAGTAATTACCTGAAAAAATTTCATAGACACTTGAAACCAAATAAATAATGAAATGTTACGCCGACAAAAAATAATTAGAAGATAAACAGAATTAAAGTCAAGAATGACGCATCCAAAACACCTAATTATCAGACTTACACAGCGTGTCGAATTCAATGATAACTTTTTGCTACCACTAAAATATTTTATTGTTTAATTTACCATTGATTTGCCTAAACTGAGCTCATTTAAAAAATCTCCAGTGAGGATTTTAACACAGACTTCCTCTCCCAGCTCCCCTGTGTGATCAGTGACACAACATCCACTGTGGCTTTGAAGTCTGCTTTATAAACTGAGCTGGAACTGAATGAAAGAGTAAGAATCCAGTAAATTCCTGCAGCTCTGTCCGGTAGAAACCAGCCCAGACACACTCTGACCAAAAGACAGATATTTCCAAAAGCTGTTTGTTAACTGATCTTAACTTCTTGCAGTCATCCCTGACTGTCAGCTGCTGCGCATCCAGAACGTTAAATCCTCCATTACTAAACCAAACGCTTAAATCTCAACTCCGCGCGCGACTGTGACGCAACCAGGAGTAAAACTACAACGACACGCTTTTGTTAAAAAACACACTTCAATATTTCATGTTGGAGATTATTTTTTTGTTTTTTTTTTAGCAGAAATGCAGGCTGCCTCAAGCTGCAAGAGACACGTGGTCTTTTCATTGCCAGTGGAGCCAATAGGGGATTTTTGTTTTTGGTGACATCATCACCTTATTTCTCCCAGTGGAGGAGAGCGTGCATGTCGCCAGATCTACCTGTGGCTGTGCAGTGAAGAGGAAACTGTGTGTGATTGTATTTGTTCAGGAGAGGGGGCGGCGGGGGTGTAGTTACAACATTTACAGATTGAAAAATAAAACATGTTTGAACAATATCTTATTTCAGATTAGTAATCAGAGGATAAACCTGGATTCTTATTATAAGAAATAGAAAATGCAACTGAGAGCAGAAGCGCCTAAAGCAAATACAGACAACAACACACAGGATATTTATACGCTCAGGTGACGATTATGTTCTTTTCTCCCTAAAAAAAGAAAGTTAAAAAAATTCGTGGATGCTTGAAACACAAAACAATTGCACTTGGTTTTCATTTACAGCAACTGGCGCCTGTCGGCTGTGGCTGAGCGAAAAACCCACCGTTTCAAATTGCACAAAAATGCAACACAGCTATTTAAAGTGCAGAGGGGGGAAGAGAAAAGTGAAAAGTCTCGGAAGGAGTTTAGAGAGAGTTTTCTTTTCGTGAGCCAAGAGGGGGCGAGTTTCAAACAGAGCAGCTTTTTTAATTTTGGCGGAGCAGAAGGAAAACATTGTAAAGAGCGCGAGACGAGGCGCAGAGTGAATATTTCATATTCATATCGGAGCATTTAATGAGATGTTTTGACGTTTTTAAGTGTTTGGACTCGGTCTGTTCAGGTCGTCGGTGTTTAATGGAGCCTGACAGATAACACATTCAGACAGAGTTATGTGTTTGTGGTGCTCAGGTTGAATGTTGATGCGATGAGGTTTTTTTTACTTGTTAATATAAAACCCGACGGTGTTTTAGTGTCTCTCTCCCTCCTCCCTCTCGGCCCAGGAGCTGCAGCCTCACTCTGCCCCTGTTTCCTCCGCAGCTCTCTGTCTGTCACATCGCTCATGTCTTTTGTGGACAATTTGTCCGCAGCACCCTGTTCCCTGCGCGGCTATAAATAGCCCCGGCGGGGCCCGGCTGATGATACCACTTGTAAACTGTTTCTACTATATGAATTAAAAATGACTCGCAGAGTGCCAGCTAACGGAGCTTTTGTCAGGTTTCGATAAGAGCTGAGGAAATCCAGAGGCGCGCTACAGCACCGTGCACGGCGCGTGTTTGACTCATGGTGTAAACCTGTTGCTTTTATTTTAGGACGTCTGACCCAGATATTAATATACATATATATATATATATAAATATATACACACACACTAACGTTGTCAGACATTCATCTGCAGCACAGGAATAAATGTAAATAAATAAATAAAAAAGATTAAATAATAATTCAACTCTGCTCTGTCTCAGGTCTAAACACATGTATGTTGCTGTGTCATTTTAACACAAAGTTCGTGTTATTCATTCACATTTTGTCTCTGCATAATTTTAATTTCAATCATATTTAAATTAGTAGATATTTAGTAAAAAATCATGCAAAATATTTTTTATCCATGATGATTCTGGTGAAATGTAATTTACATGTTACAGAGCTCATCCAACACTTCGTGTAAACATGACTATTAACAAATAAATGCAGATTTTAAAACAAAACAAATCCGAATTTACACGATATTATTATGGACTGTAAAGCCTTTTACATCGATGCTGTAGCCGGTGTAAATGAAGGGTTTTTATTGGCTGAATCAGACTGTACAGTGTTGGGCTGAGGTGCAGCAGACGCTTCTTTTATTTTTAAATCAGGATTCTGTTTCAAGTAAAAGACAAACAAATGTGGAGAAAAGAGAAGTTGTAACAGCTCGCTGCAACAAATCCACGGGAAATAAATAAATACATAAATAAATATCTACCTATCGGGTACAGTCCTGTATTTGTGGTGCCTGGGTGAAAAGTTTGTATTTTCTTTTATGAAGATAATTTGAATAACTGTCTGTGCCCTTTTTTTCCCTTCTGTGTTTACAAAGTGGTGTAAACACGTCTGAGAACATTCATGAAATAAAGTTGTATTAAATGTCCTGTCAGTCCGGTTCAACCTGCATCTTAAACTTCTAGGTTTTAACTTAATGTCTTTGTCTCTTAAATTATTTTAAATAAAGATCGGATATTTAAAGAAAGAAAGGCTCCATGCAAACGAATTATAATATGATCTTTAAATGTATTTAGGTGCGTGCAAGTGTCTCTAAAAAACACTCTCTGAAGACAGCAGCAGAAAATGTGAGAACATTAAATGGATTTAATCCAAGTCAGGCTGTAGTTCAGATTTAACCATGAAGAGAACCGGAGAAATGAGCAGGTCCTCGGGTTCAAGTGGATGATAAAACCTAATAAAAAGTAAATACCGGGTCTAAGAGGGGAATTTATATATATACTATTATACTATATTGTACTTTATAATCTCCGGTGAAGTGCACGTGCTGTTGCCGCGGCTCTAACCTGTGCGTCTCCTCCAGGTCTGGTTCAAGAACCGTCGCGCCAAGTGGAGGAAGCGGGAGCGGAACCAGCAGATGGACCTGTGCAAGAACAGCTACCTGCCGCAGTTCAGCGGCCTGATGCAGCCCTACGACGACATGTACCCGGCCTACACCTACAACAACTGGACCAACAAGGGCCTCACCCCGGCGCCGCTCTCCACCAAGAACTTCACCTTCTTCAACTCCATGAGCCCGCTCACCTCGCAGTCCATGTTCTCGGCGCCCAACTCCATCTCCTCCATGACCATGGCCTCCGGGATGGGCCACTCCGCCGTGCCGGGCATGCCCACCCCGGGCCTCAACAACATCAGCAACCTGAACGGGATCGGCACGTCCGGCATCAACTCGGCCATGTCGTCGTCCGCGTGTCCGTACGGCCCCCCCGGCTCCCCGTACAGCGTCTACCGGGACACGTGCAACTCCAGCCTGGCCACCCTCAGACTCAAATCCAAGCAGCACCCGACGTTTGGATACAGCGGGCTGCAGAGCCCCGGCTCCAGCCTGAACGCCTGTCAGTACAACAGCTGACGGGCCGGAGAGCAGGAAGAGGCCGAGTCGTTATAAATAAGAAATAAAATCTATATGTGATGGACGGACACGGTGTCGGAGCGGAGCGGAGAGGCGACCTGCGGATGGAGAGGAAAAATCACAGACAACTAAACTGGATTAGTTGCAATCATTTTTCATTTTTAAAAAAAGAGAGAGAGAGAAAGAAAAGAAAGAAAGAAAACATGGATTATGCGGGTTTTATGTGTTTACCGATGAACTTGCACAGCAATTGAAATGTCCAGGTTTTGTTTTTTTTAAATGAAGACGTGTTACATTGCTGCATTGTACATATATAAATGTAAATATATACAGGCCTGACGTATGAAAACAGACGATGGGATCTTTTTCTTTTTTCTTTGTTTTTGCGCTTGCTTTGCTGTTGAAGACTTTGGCTTGGCTTTTTTTTGAGGGGGGTTCCTCGACCAAAATAAGGATTTGCAAGAAGAAGAAGAAGAAAAAAAACAAGATTAAAGTGTTGAGCCTGCACGCGCCCAGACTCAATGAGGAAAAAAAAAAAAAGAAAACCTCACCTATCATGTATATATTTTATACCGCTTCTGTGTGCTTTCTATTTACCGTCTATGCAGGGAGCCACGTGACGCCGCCTCTCCCGTTCAGTGACTTTACCTTTACGTGTTTTGTTTTTGTTTTGTTTTGTTTCCATTTTCTTTGCTGAAACAGAAAAAAACCCGCATGTTTAACTTGAGTGCAACGTTGTTTTGTACGATAATGTAAGACTTTGCAGAAGTACTAAGTTCATTAGCCTAAAAACTGTATCCAAACAAAAAAAAGAAAAGAAAAGGTGAATCCAAGTCCTCATGTGTTTATGGTAAC
Organism: Trachurus trachurus; assembly: GCF_905171665.1. Lineage (NCBI taxonomy): Eukaryota > Metazoa > Chordata > Actinopteri > Carangiformes > Carangidae > Trachurus > Trachurus trachurus. Next base: position 9,556,467 of record NC_139903.1, on the reverse strand, counting down.
ATGTTTGTTTGAATAAACTCCAGGAAAAGAGAGGTTTATTTCAACCAAGTGTGTTTTAGACGAGTCTGTCTGTTCATTTCCACCAAAAAAAAAGAGAGGAGCGACAAGAAACAAACTTGGCACAAAGATTAGTTCAGAATAATGAAGGTTTTTCAGGATTATCCAGCACTGATCTGGACTTTTATCACCAGATTCTCTTGAATGAATTTAAAGCTTATTCCTGCATTATTATTGTTTTGAAATAAATCCACCTCGGTTTGATCCACATCGTGCAAAACTTCCAGACCTTAATATGTAAATTTCCAGGACTTAACCGGACTCATTGTCTGATTAAACTCTCTCTTAATGTTACAGGCTGTTTGTTATTAGGTGAGTTTGACCAAAAGCGGGTCAGGAAATAGTCCCTCTGTTGTGTTTTTTTTATTAATGAGTTATTATTGATTTTTCTCGGTCTCTGCGCCTCTCAGCTCGCCACAAACACAAACACACACACAACCGGTGGAGTCCTGCGCCCGCGCCTCAGTGGGACCACCACCACCTATACCCAACATGTGCTGTGCGTGGTTCGGTGCGTCTCCACCACGGACGATCAACAGCCAATAATAATCTGCATATTTTAGTTTTTTTTTTTTTAAGGCGCCAAATAAACATGTTGAATCTACAACCTGGATCTCAAGCGCCTCGGCACCGGAGCCTATCTCTTGTTCTGACACCTGCAGAAATCCCCATATCTATATTACTGACCATTAGACTGATATTAGCGCTGCACAAGCGGAGCAGCGATGATTGTGGTGTTTTCACTGATAGTGAAGGAGGCGTCACACCGGTCACAGCCTGGCACTTTGTAATAATAAGCCAGCCCCTGTGATTACTAATAACACAGCCCGGGGTAGCTGCAGGAAGGATCACGTGATTTATTCTGTTAGTTATAACGAGTCAGCAGTTCTCCACAGACTCTGCCCTGTTCTTTATTATAATGGTTTAATTCTAACTTTTTAACTTTTATTTATCTGCATCCCCAACTATTCAGAATTTAATTTATCTTCATATTTTTGGATTTGATCTCCTGGATTTCTTTTTTTTACACTAACCTGCATGGAGTCAGTCAGTCTGTGGATCATCATGGTGACACTTTGTGAAGCTCGTTATTCCCCTGCTTCGACTCCACTGACATTTGATCTTGTTACAGAGCTTCTGTGGGACTTAATGGTGAACTCACTGTAGTGACAATAATAATTTACCGTAACAGGTGGTTTGTCTGATACCAAGAGGGGATTTTACCAGTTTCCTCCCTTACTTAAAAATAATTATGATTTTAGTTGTTTTTTTAAAACATTTAAAATATATTTTTTTAACCTTACAGTGTTTGTTTTTTGTCATCGTTTTCCTTAATGATAACCCTTCAGTATTGTACCTTGACTTGTAGTTTGTCTGTGATGTGGTAAATTGATCTCCTATAATAACTTTAATATTCCTACAGTATTTTTACCCTCTGAGTATTTTTATTTGATCATTTAGGAGCTTTTTCACAACCGTCCTCCTGAAGTCTAAACTATTCTACACTTTATAATATTTTTGCTTTTGTCTGTGATACTGAAAGTGAGTTTATTTGAATAATGTTTCCTCTTGAGTCAGTGTGTGAAGCCCAGAAAGCAATTTATTTACTCTTACATTATGGTGCTTCTTCATCTGTATCTCAATCTGATTATATTAAAAAAAAATTGAGGAGATTTTTTTTAATAGCTACATTTCCAAAAAATAGCCCTGCAATATTCCTAGAATATTTCACTTTACAGCCAGATAAACTCACTTTTCGGGAACTTTGTGCTTTTTGAATGGGTTCATTTCCCACGGATCTGTCGGTGGCATTTAGAAATGTTTGAGTTTATGGACTCAGATGTCTTTTGGTGAATTAAGCTCTTTGATATCTGACCTGAAATATCTACAGTGAGGCTCACATTTAAAAGTAGCTACTATAATATTACGATAATATTTATCTTTCATTCAAATTCAAAGCGAGTTTACACAGACAGCTGCGTCTTTGTGATTTTAAAACTTTATGACAATAAGATAAAAAAGTTTTTTTTACAGTGAGCGCAGCTCTTTGTGTCACAGGTTACTGAAGCTCTTTTGTCGTTCAGCTTCATCATTCATAACAAGTCACAACAGTAACATCAGCAGCGCGCGCGGCTTCAAATTCTTTCCTTGGGCGCGCCCACGTGCACGGCGGAGGAAGAAAGTTTACTCAGGGCGGCGGGCATGCGCACTGGCTCCGCGCTTTGATTTGACGGAGGAGAACAAAGTCACTCGTGGCTCATATATATGATTCCCAACAAAAACACAGCGCGCCCACGCCGCCGTAAAAGTTACCCATAATTCTCGTTTGCTGTGAGAAGTGATAGGCTTAAATAAGACCGCGCGACTATACGTGAACGCGCAAGAACCTGGAGGGCAAAGTTCAAAACAGCGAGAGCTTTATAGCCTGTAAATATTTGAACTGGAGTTTCTCGGGAAAGGAATTCCCCACTTCCACTGCATTATTAGAGACACTATAGAATAGAATAGAAAATAGAATAGATCTGACAGCTGTGTGTGTTTTTCTTATCAAATTGGATTTGGAAATAAATAAAGTGATGGACTAATTAATAATCTGCAGATTAAATATGAAAACTGCTGCAGCCAGGTGGACACAGAGACACTCACTTCTAATAATGACAAAAACAAATTTGAATAGAATATCAGAAGGAGGAAAGAGATGCTGAACATCACATCATCATAATCTGACTGTGATCCTTCTATAATCTCATCCTGGGGAGACTGGATTATTGATGATGCTGCTTGCATATGCAAAAACTCCACCAGGGCAAAAGTGTAAAACTCTCAGACCTGTTGCATATTATTTCCTAATGCTGTGGCCACTTTTATCAAAATCAAGTTGTTCAAGAAGTTGTATTATCTTCATTTACATCCAGCCCACATGGTGTCTGTTCATTCAACATCTGACTGTAAAAACAACCTCAGGCCTGTGATGCTGCATGGTCTCCAGGTCTGTTTGTCTAATAATGAATCTATGGGAGCGTCTGCAGGCGCCATAGCAACACATACAGTATCTTTGCATTGAGGTTGTGCTGTACAGCGAGCTACTGACTGAAATTGAATAAAGAAACCAGTACAACTTGCTTCATGGTTACAAAGAAAGGCGGCTGCATCATCGTCCTTTTCAAAAAAGTTAAACCCAAACTTGGTTATGGTGACATGCGATCACATATTTCTCAATAACATAATAGGAGGATAGGGAGAAGCCATTGTACCAATGTCACGACACTTCCAACTGACTGGGATCGGATCCGGTCTCTAAACTCCGCCCATCCCATGTCTCCTAATTAACAAAACAAGCTCTACTAAACCGAGGCCCCCATTCCCTCCTCCTCCTCCTCAGCTGCGACTACAATGCTGCTCAGCTTCTGTTCGCTTTCTGCTGCTGCTCTGCACGCTGCCAGGTCCCTGGAGCAGCTTATCTGATCCTGAAACCTGGGCTACAGCTGCTGCATCCTATAAACACACCGAGTCCCTGTTTACATCCAAACCTGCAGTTTATCCAGAAGCACCGACGAGACCGTGCAATATAACAATACTGACCCTGTAGCTAATCAAACAATAGCATGCAGCAGGGGTCTATTAGGACAACATGGCGGCGGACAGTGATGTTTATCTCTCTGGATGCCAGGCAGCTGCTGCACCCCCAAAAAGAACAAGACAGCTCTTTAGCACAGCACAGGTACTCTCTGCAATCCCACATGAAGCCGTTCATTTTCACTTGGTATCAAAATCTAATTTCAAAGATCATCTTGTCTGCTTTAATTATATGACCTCCCATCAGAGGCAACGCTTACTCTTTATAGTCTCTGCAGGTCGATACTAGTATTTGGCATTTTGTTTGTAGTGTATTGCATTAAAACTTGCTATACAGTCCTTTACAGCTACACAATGTAGCCTGAAAACATAAAAACCTGCTCTTTTACAATGATAATGAGGGTTTTTTTAAAATCTCAAACTTCCAGAGAACAAGACACCCACATGCAGGAGTGAAGCAACAGGCTGAATCCTGAACTGACATTTGATTGCTTTTGGATTACTGTTGCCATGAAACTCATATTACAAACAAAAACTCAAGATGTTTGCATTTGCATGTTTTGCTTCGAGGTTTATCATATCTGTCTCTTTTCAGTTTTTGTTTTTCGGAGGCGTCTCCAAAAGGTCACGCTGGTTATGTCACCGTCTGGCTCTTTGTCCAGTGGTTGTGTGCCAGTGTCGTCATGGTGGAAGTCAACCGCAGCCTGTCATTGGTTAGAAACCTGCTACAGGTGAGCGACACAGGAGAGACCACTCATGACATGAACAGTTATCAGGAAGTGTGCGGTCAAAAGTATGTGGACTCCTGTCTGGTCCGTAGTGCTACAACTAATTAATGACATTTTTACAGAAAAGCAAAATTTCAAAACTTGTTTGGCACCAATTAAACATGACAATACCCATGTGCACATAAAAAGTGTGTTCCCGGTTTGGTGTGGAAGAAATGGACCGACCCTGACTTTCAACACCATCCAGCCTCTTGCAGGATAAACTGAAGTGCAGGTTACAATTTAGGTTAAATAGGAGAAAATCACCTGCAACCAGTTCCAGTCATAGCAGCAGATCAATGCCCATGGTTCACATGTTCAGGGGTCTATGCTTTGTGCATGAAACTTAATTATTTAGTCTGCATTGTAAATTTTCTGCACCACTCAATGAGCTTTTTAAGCCACTGTGGAAACAATAATGGCAACTTTCCTGAATGTAAATATCTTTTGCTTCTGGTGGCTCAAATAATACAAGTATGCAACAAAAAAGATGTTTTTTTTTTTTTACCTGTTCAGCTGCAGCAGCACGATATCCAGCTTCCACAGTCACAGATCTCACTGGGGGTCCGATGTCTTCTGTCATCCAATGACACGCAGGTAAATCCACATACCCTCCAACTCCCAATTTGAGTCTCTGTGAACACAAATTAATCATGAAAGGTGAAAATTTTGACGCCAGTATTTTCAAGAGAATCACAGAATAGACATCACACCAAGCTCTATTTTAAAATCAAGTTTTTTTTATCATACTAAAAGAGATGAAACCGGTTTGTTGCGGCTGTCCTTCAAGCCTTTAGCCACTGAGGAACTTAAAGCTATCTTTTTATGATGCATACAAAAAGTTAAAGGGTCCATGATCAGTTGAACAGGTTAATGTAACAGAAAGAGCCAACAAGCAGTTATAGCAAAAAGGGGGGAAAAATAATACTAGGTGAGTCTCAATCAATAAGGATAATGATAATAAAGATGAGGTGACAGTCAACAACAAATATTAGAGTTCCTTTGTGTTCAAACACACAATAAGGAGAAGAAAATAACCACACACCCCCAATGTATCAACGCAATGACGTAGGCCCTGACAAAAGAAACAATGCAAAATATATTTTGGCTGTTACACTGTTTGTTTATGTTTTAGATTATGTGTGTCCTTTTTTAGACAAATGTGAACAGAGCACAGAGGGTTAAGTTTAGTTAGTGTAGTCTCATTTGCTGTGGCTGTTGAGTGAGGTCATACAAGCTGTGTGCAGGTATCAACCCTGCTGTGCTGAGCTGTACAGTAGCTACAAGAACAAACTTGACCAAAAAAAAAAAGAACATTAAATGAAAAAACAGTGCTGAAATACAATACATACTGATTTGCAAAGAAAAAAGAAGATGCATTTGCCCCATTAAGCTCCTGTGTTAACATCTGACCAGTGTTATTTCAGCACATGTCTGAGTCTGACTTCTTTTAGCAACTGTTGCTATAAACATGAGATGTGGGACGAGAAAACTTTTTTTTACTGCAAACACAACGGTGATGGAGATTCTTCTTCACTTTCTCACAGCTCAGCTTTGTGTTGTGTGTGTGTGTGTATGTGAGTGTTAAAATGTTTGTGTTTGTTTGATTCATGATTCTGCACTCCTTAGCAGCCACTGAAATCAGTGTTAAACAAACCATGAGGTGGGGGTGTGTGCTGCTGCCTGCCCGTTTGATAGCGAGCCAAATTTAGCTGTACATAGCTGTGATATCATGACATTATCTCACCTTTGGTACTAATCCTCTTCCTGGTCCTCAGGCAAAAGAGTCCAACATGGATCCCCTTGTTATTTCTACTTCCTGGTTCTACCATGTTTGAAAAATCGAGGGGGGGTCCTGGTTTGGATTAAAAGATTTTTTTCAGAAGCTGGTGGTTATATATACATTTAAAACCTTGATTTATTGTGTTGTATCTGTGTGGACAACATTGTATAAACACCAAATATATATGTGGCTTAATTTGGTGTCTATGTGTGTGTTTATGGTAAACAACTCCCCCGCTGTTTGGCATAGTTCACCCCAATCAGGTTTTTGGAGGGAGTGAAAATGAGTGTTGGGTGTTAGAGAGTTGTGTTTGACAAATGTGAGGAGACAGGTTCATTACCTTGACAATTAAAATATATATCAGTGTCGCACACTTACTAACATGTTCCTTTATTATCATTACTCATTACTATCATTAACGTGTAAATTGTTTGGGTTAATCCTACACACACCTTTCTGCTGCTGCAGCAAGTTAGTATCAATCCAAGGGAGAAAATAGTCCCAAACAGCTGTTGTGTAAATTAATTTTGAATTTTTTGACTGAATCATGGTCAAAGAAGACTTTTTTTTTTTTTTTTTACATAACAAAAAGTTGTAAGTGGACCATCTGCGGCATGACTGGAAAGTATTTGAAAAGCAAACAGCTCACAGCAGTGACTGTGAAACTCTCGTCCTTGAACAAGACACCAGCACTTTGCTCAAAATGTTCCTGTGCAGATGGAGCAGCCAAATGTTTTCAAACGGCCCAGAAACTCCTGAAATATTTCAGTGCATTTCCACTGAAAACATCCCAGAGTTAAATATCTGTATAACTGTATTTTAATGTAATCAGCATAAAGTCAACCTCATGCTTTTTTCTTTTCTTTTCTTTTACACTTATACGCCACGCTGCAGTGACAACACTCTTTGATTTATGGAGCTGAAAATTTATTACAAAACACAGTCAAATGAGCATTTGGCCAGTAGCACATGCTGCTACAAGCCAAAGTAGGCTACAACAGCATAAATTACTATAATTATATGTGTCCTGAGAAAATGATGTGATCAACGCCAAGTCTCTATCTCTGTACCACAGTAATTCTGACAAAGTTGACACATGACAGTCATTTTGGGATTAGTGACTGTGCTGAGCTGCAGTGACTTCACAGCCCAGTGTGTGTGTGTGTGTGTGTGTGTGTCAGAGAGCTGTGGGTGGCTGAGCGAAGAATGAAGGAGGATCCTGTTTGACATAGATAATTTATTTTAAAGCAAACCAATTATCTGACGTCTTAAGTCATCAGAACTCCCCCAGTGTGCACAGTTACTGCAGGTTCACAGGCGCAGATGAGAAACTCAAATCCTGCAGCTTAACTGTTCCTCTCTTTGGATCACCCACATGCTCATGCATGGTTCACATGAAGAATTATGGGAAATGTAGGAAATCTTGCCATGTCAGAGTAGACAGGGCATGACAGAAAGGGGCCACGTTACATATGTTGGTCAAATGTGAACATGTGATTGTTGAACATGTAATAATCTCCTTCCTGCTTGGCCACAAGAATAGAAGAGTGCTGATTTATATTGTAATTGACATTTTTGATTGTGAGCTACTGTTGTTTTTGGGATACACACATTTATTTCCCGCCTTAGGATGTTGGATCTTCAAGTGTGGATCTTGTGGATAAAGGAACAATTAAAGATGATGATGGATCAACTTTCAAGCAGCTTTTACTTCACTTTAGCCTAGCCTACTTCACAACATCAACTTCCTGTCTGCCTGGTCACATGTTATTCACTCACCTGACCAATAACAGGCAGGGAGGACATAAAGCTCAGGTAAACGTGAGAAGAACTACACGTGAATATGTAGTCAATAAATATAATGTATAAACATAAATATAAAAAATAGAGGCTTGTTTATGCCATTATATGTGCAGCGGCTGTCTGCCGTCTGCCCAATTTTACGTGAATGCAGCATGAAAAATACGATTGAGTTGCTTGCAATATACAACCGCAACGCTAGATGGGAGTAATTCCTACACAATGTACCTTTAAAGTAGTAATGTAAAGTATCAGCTTGTGCTTAGACCGGCTTAGACCAGTGTCAACAGTGGGAGGAGACTTCAGCAGGTTCTGTGCTGTGTTCTTCTGTTCAATCCAAACTTTGTTTAGCTACATTAAATATGGTTTAGATTTTAGATCAAATAATCTTTTCTTTTTAGCTGAGGAGGAATAATGTAAATATCAAGACACATGATTATTATGAGGACTGGGACTGAATACAGTGATGGTCTTGGAAATGCACTCACATTGGTTTGGTCTCTCGTCCTCCCTTGGTCTCGGTCTCAACCACAACACTGGTGTTCCCTCAGTGGAAGAGAAGAAGTGATGGAAAAAGAAACCAAACATAAGTTGTTGTTTTTTTATATACAGATATTGCTTAGAATTTATAATTTGTGCTTCTCCTTCATTCGTGGGATGAATGAAAGAATAATTGATCTACTAACAGTGTTTACTCTCCCACGTTTAGACTGGTCACACCACAGAGAGCCGATCAGTTCACCTGCCTCATGTATGACTTCAGTAATTTTACAATAAATCATTTTAAAATCCACACAACTTGTCTTGTCTGTCCTTTTTTTAGATACGTATATGATTTTCACATGGTGTCGACAACTGTGAACTCCTCTGCTGATACATGACCTCACTGAGGAATCAGCATGATGACATCCATCCATTACTGAGATCCCTCACATCCCAGGAAAAATGTGTTTTCCTTTTCACCAAAATAAAAAAAAGAAGTAGCCTAGTACTGACAACTTAAATGGGAGAAGACAGCGTGAAACTGCCATTTATCACCCAAAACAGACAACAATATGTTTCTGCTCTCACAGATGAGAACAGTCAGTGATGGTCCAGCAGTAGTTGCACATGGGGAACGTACAAGCGTGGGTGCATTTGATCAAATAGTAAATGCCATACAAATGTCTCTGCTAATGTTAAGCTCCTGCTGGTTTTTGGCATCAAGTGCACGCTGTGATTACTATCAGCGGTGAGTCTGCAGCAAATCCCAAATGTGCTGCTGGAACACCGGCCTGTGCACACACACACACATGCACACACAGACTCAAGTCGAAATTCACTCCCTATGACATTGTTATCTTTATTTGGCAGTATCATGTTGCAACTACCGGCCCGCCAACCCCATCCTCACATGGGAGGAAAGCTGTGATTCACACACTCAAGAAGAAATATGGGGCCGCTATCGCACGCAGCAGCAGCAGCAGCAGCAGCTACTTGGAAAAGACCCAGAAAGCCTTTCTCCTGCTTGTGGTTTCTTCTCCCGCTAAGTGATGAAGGTCCCACACTCCATCTCTCTCTCTCTCTCTTTCTTTCTTTTCCCCTCTGTTGCTCTCAGGGGCACTGAGACATTTGTGCTGGGGAGAATTATTATTTTTCCATCTCAAGGTCTACACGAAAAAAAAGAAAAGAAAGAGGCGTCCCCACCTGCCCTGTCCCACTCATCTATTCTTGACTCTTGTCTTCTCTTTTCTCTCAGTTTGTCACTCCTCTTCAATCCCTTCAACCCCCCTCCCCACAGTCTCTGCTTCACCTCTCTTCCTCATTCCTTCCTTCCTTCCTCTGTGTGTGTGTGAAGGCTGGACTGCTGGCGGTGCAGTATTAGAAGGTGAAGCTGAAAACGGATTAAGGAGCCAGGATCCAGGGAGTTCAGTAATGGGAGGGCTGGCTGAGCTGCCTGCTGCTCCTGGCCATCAGCTGAGGCCAATTATCTGAAGGGGCCACATCTGGCCTGGTCTGGGCCCATGCAGCCTGGCCTTGTAGGAACAGCTGTCTGGTCATTTAAAAAAGTGCCCCTCCTCCTCTTCTTCATCCTGTGAAGACAGAGGTTTACCGAGCAACAAAAATTCATTCATCAACAACCATTTTGATAATTGTTTGTGTCCTGTGTCGAGGAAAATTGCCAAACATCATGAATTGTTTCCGGCTCCTCAGGTGTGAGGATTGGATGGTAAACTGATTATCAACAGGATGAGGACTTTGAACGCATCACCATCTGAAGCACCCATCATCCAGGAGAAAATTCCCAAAGGGACAATGAATTAAAGGGATATTTAGTCACTCACCATAATCCCTATAGTCATAGCAGTAGGTTCATTACCTTTAATCATCGGTGCATGATGTTTTGAGATCTGCAGGGCAGAGACGTGAGCTGCTCAGTGAACACAATGAAGGTGAACGGTACCGGTCCCCTGTCCCTCATCAAACTCATCAAATACACAATCCAACAACTCCAAAACGCTCTGGTGGACAAGTTGTGACCTGCACATTCACCACGCTAGGAAATAATCATGTAACATTACGAGACAGAGTTGTTTTTGAGGCAAATGCAGCTGGAACTACATTCCAGACATGGCTGCTTGGCAGAGGGATTTCAAAAGCGTAAGGAGTTCAGAGTATTTGCTTCATGTGTCGTGATGTTACATAATAATGAAATGTAATGAACCTACTCCTGTGACTATAGAGATTATGGCAGTGTGAATGTTGAACTATCCCTTTAACACAATACAGTGATGTGATTATTATTACAGAAGGGCAAGGGATCGAAAATTGATCACAAGACAATTGCTGATCTTTCTAATACTCTTTTAATACATTGATTTGATCGGCGTGGAGGAAACATGTGAGTAAATAACCAGGTTGCAGTTAATCCCAAATCCAAGCCACTCTAATAAGAATGAAATTTGTGTTTAATTCTTTCTCACTGAATCTACTGTAAAAGCTCCACATACAGTAGAGTATACGTGCATTAATAACACCTGGAGTGTGATACAGAGCAGAGAGCACATTTAAGTCCAGGACTCAAACACACACACCCACACAAACCTCAAAGAAGCTGCTGCAGGTGAAGGTGTTGTCATCATGATGATGGGTGTGTCCACCTGGGACAATACAAGAGCTGCACAGGGACGTCCAGAGGGAGGTGAGCTCAGAAAAAACTTGAAATGTCTCATATTGTTTTCCAGCTTTGTAAAGCGTTTGAGGGGGGGGGCTGCGTGAGTCAGTGTTGTGCAACAGACAGTTGTCTAAATTTGGTTGGAACATACATGACCATACAGATGAATCAAGCGGGGGTTGAGTGGTCACAAATCATCTTTGCTACATGATATAGTCTAATTTTGGCCATATGATTTAATGCAACCAATATGTGTGTGTGAGTGGGCTTGGATGGCCTTCACTGTAAAACAGTAAAAAAAAATAGTATAGATTGAAGTTCAGCGTTTGAACAGAACTGTGATCCAGTGAAGTCGTCCAACATCTTTACACATCAGCTTCTCAACACGACACATCCAGATGAGAGGTCATTTGAAAACCATGAGAACCTGGATATCCTGAATGTTAAACACAGACTGTGTGAGTATACTTTCATGCCATCCGTATCACATGTATTTATAAGGTTGTGGGGGGTGTGGTTCATCCAGGACAGGTCATCTAGAGACTCTAGACAAACACACACACACACACACACACACACACACACACACACACACACACACACACACACACACACACACACACACACACACACACACACACACACACACACCACAAACCCAGTGCCTACACACAGGCTCAGGGAGCAAATGCAAACAAGATAACAGTGCTAACCACTGGACGACCGTGCCGCTAATACTGTATGCATACTTTATCCAAATCAAGGATGTCAAAGAATTCAAGCAAGGATTAATTTTATGCTCATGTTTTTTCATGCACATGATCAACATGTTGGTAAAAAAGATGCATCATTGAATCAAATATGACATTTTTCTCTTTCTGGTCTCTTTTACCTTTATCATCACATTGACGAAGCCTCTTTATTTTTTTGCAGTGGCCGACCACTTTACCACAACAATTGTTGTTTCCTGCAAGCTTGCTGCTAGTGGTGGGGCTCCTACTGTATATTAGACGAGGACGGTCTAACTGACATCTCACCATATTTCCAATGCTGTGTTTTAAGTCACTGCTTCAGCTATGTTGCTCATTTCATCAGATTAAATCCCTTAAATGAAACAAAGTTGACTTAATGGAGATGTATTCTTTGAAATTAAAACAGTTCCCACGTGTCAGACATGTCTGTGACATGCTCTGGTCAAAATGCCCCAAGGATCAAACATCACAGCTCTTTCTGTTCAGAACTGCGGGTTTCAGTGCCTGTTATGTCCCTTTAAATGCAAATGAGCCACTGCTCACCAGGCCCCGCCCCTCTACAGGTACCTGTACTCACAGGTAGGGGCGGTATTATGCAAATTCGAAAACTAATGACATCATTAGCTATATGAGAACTGTGGGAACAGCTTGTAAAACCACATGGATTTCAACCTCAGGAGCCTGAAAATTACAGTTTTTTTGGGGTCAATACTCACATTTTGTGGGCTGCAAGACAAACCAAACACTCAAATATATGTTAAAGAGCCTTCAAAAAGTGATATTTCCACGTCACGTCTGCTTTAGCACCAATTGGACTGCAGTTATTTGGTTTATGAACTCCACATTCTGGCGGAAAAATACAGTTATCAACACTCTCGCCAAGAGTTAGATGAGGAGGCTGATACTATAATACCCAAACTGTGTCCAAGTGTGTTCACCTGTCAAATAAAGTAGTTTGGGGTCAGATAAAAACTCATCGACTGGGAAACCGGCTTCCGCAAAACACCCGAACTGTAGCTGACCTCCTGGTTGCCTGGCAACCTCACGATGATAACCACAGAGTCCTGCATGCTGCTGGCCAAGAAATAGTCTGTAAAAATGCAACGTTTTTACACTTTGGCTTGTGCACAGATTAACCAAGATATAAAGTGTTAATTAGTGAGCTTAAGGTAAAAAAAAAAAAAGCAATTTGGCCGCTGGCTGCAGCTTCGTTTTTCCCACACAGGCATGAGAGTGGTAAGAGAAAGAGGCTTTTTGCAAAGTCCTACTGATTTGGCTTTTATTCCTCCTCCCTTCTCTTTGCTGATCTTCTCCTGATGGCGATCCAGTCAGGAAAACACAGCAGTCCTATCTGACTCATCCCTTACCAAACCGTAAATCAGATAAATCCCCTTCCTACTGACTTTGACCCCTTCCTCATTTCGCTCCTCTCTCTGGGGCCAAAAAGACGAGAACATGTGGTGTGGTGGAGAACTGACAGGGGAAAATATCCTCTGGATCATTGGCAGGTAGAGAAACAGCTAGAGCTGCACAGCGATTACACTCCTGACTCGACGTGTGAAAATAAACACAGCTGAAAAAAAAAAAAACAAGAAACCACGCAATGACACTAAATTCTTACAGAGTTCATATGATATTTCAAGGCCTCATGATGGAGAAGAAAATGAAAACATGAAAATAGGATTCACAGATTTATTTCAGACAAAAGCAGAAGCACGACATGAGTACAAACAAACAAATACATTTCTTTGTTGGAATCAAAAGGTAAACTAGAAAAAAAAACTACAAAAGCAAAAATCGACAGAAATTTTACATAGAAACTGAAATTTTGTCAATAAACTTGGCCATTTTAATGTCCCGTTTTGAGAGTCCTCCACAGTCGTGTGTGGTCAGTGTGATCTGGACCTGTGAGGAGACATGGACCATGAAATCATGAAGCAACAAACAGGGATCATAAATGCATGATAACTGACACCAACTCTGTATTAACACACAGACATGAGATTCATATTGTCTTTCTATGCTTAATTCTGGAGGGAAAACAAATATATAAAAATACAGATACCTCCAAAATATATAGAACTACTGTATGTCAATATATCTTGATTCATATAAAGACACATATACTGTCTTCTTAATTGGCAGGAATTTATGATTTATATTTTTATCTCCTATAACCAACCAGTGGTACATCTATTACGGTATATATTGTTTTTATTCTGTTGGGCTTTTAAATTGTTATTTTCTCCAGATTTAAACACCATGTGCCACAGGATTTTACTTTTCCTTGGATGGGACATTACTTCTCACTGTTTTCTCCTTAAGTATGTTTAATTATTTTATCTGTACAGCACTTTTTAACTTTGGTAAAAAATGAAATAAAATAAAGTGACAGATAAATAAAGTTTATGATTATTCTTATTATAATTCTCATTATGATTATTATTATGTTTTTAGCTCCACCCACTAAGGTCTGACTCAGCCAATGAGGTTTCTTGCTTCCTGGACAGCTTATAAATTCATAATTTAATATTGACAGCAACAAAAACAGAAAAGTGTATGAATGAATATTAACAGAATATTAGCAGGAGCTCAGTGTGCAGCATCTATTTTGTCGGGTTGAACCTCAGTCATTGTGGGATTTATGTGTAAGTGTCTGGTGGAAAGTGCTGTGGGGCCCAGAGACCTGTAGCACCGTTGTACAGCCACTTTAATAAAGAGTGGATTAGGAGCAGCATTCCTCTCAGAGCGGCCCGCTCCACCACACAGTAACTCAGTGGCTACAGGCTAATGCTGAGAGATTTTCAGGGACTGGGTTTGTCATATCAACCATTACTTTATTTCTGAGGCAGAGAAAGTGAGAGAGAGTGTGTGTGGGTGTATGTGTTGGGGTTGCGAGGGCTTCGTGGAGGGGAGGTAGAGATATTTGCAGAGCTTTTCACAAGAAAAACGATGGGATTATTGTGTGAAGCTACTGCGTTTTTCTTTTTTTAATGTTTTTTTTTTTTGTGCTCTGACTAATGAAGTGTGTTTCGGGCTTCGAGTGGAGACCTCTCCAGAACCAGCGAGGATTGTTTGACATGAAAAAATCTGACTTGATCCGGGGGTTGATTGATCTCGCTGTGTCTGTAATTTGTTATAAACCGAGCGTAGCATTTGCAAATACGTCCAGTAACTCAGACGCGTAGCCATGATAACACTGTTTGATTCTACAAGCTGCGATTTCTGTAATCGACACCAAACAAATGCAGCGCTGCCTGTCTGTGAGCGAAAACCTCAATCACCATCACAAAGTGTGATTCTGAACCATAATGTGGACACAGGAATTACCTTATTATAAACATTGAACCATTCTGGGTGATGGTTCATCTTCTCCGCCTGCAGAGCCACACGGGACATGAAGCCAAAAGCCTGGTTAGGAAGAAACAATCAGCTGTCAATCAAACATAACTCAGGAAAGTCACTTCTCTTCTAACTAAACCTACAGTGCAGAGCATAAAAGACCATAAAAAATAGCTGTTTAAGCTTTTCCTGGTCGGGCCTGCCCTAAATGCAATACAGTTCAAGAGCATCATGAGTGATGTGTTTGAATTAATGATCAATAATATTTTATTAAAGTGAGGATTTAGTCTCATTTATTAGTATTAGTTTAAGACAGGAAGACAGAGCAAAAATGACACCACTCACACTTCATGTGTTTGATGTTGGAGGAATCATTATGTTCGAAACTGAATAACTGAAGAATAAAAACTGCTGCACTCGACACCAAAACATCAATGTCTGAACTTAATCATAATGATAACACCTGATTCCTAAGACAAAGACAAATCTTACATCCTAATTCTGATTATAAGTACAGTACACTGTCAAGTCTCTGTAAGGCTTCTATACGGTTTTAAATGCTAGAGCTAGATTGATAAAACTGCAATTCAAATCATTTAATCTGATTTGTCCAAATCCACTTGAGAGAAACTCTGGATTTTTACAAAACTAACTTTATTTAACTTAAATATGCGTTGATTTAACTTCTTCTACCTCAGTCTGAGTCGGTACAACAAGTAGCTGCAGTCACATACAGCACAAGGAGCAATGCTGCCATCTGAGGCGCAGAGAGGCACATGTAGAAAAAACCCTTCTGAACATGAATGTGTATGTGTGCATGCCTCCACGTATGGAGCAGAAAGCCTGCATACACATACACACATACACACACACACACACACACTGAAACGTACACAGTCGTCATATTTCAGTTTGGGCATGTGGCTCTCTCCAATCACAGGCCATCCAGGGAGTGATTATGGTTATTTCTAATTATCTACAAAGAGAAGAGTGAAATCCCTCGTCATGCTCACTGTGAGGAGACGGAGGGGAGAGAAAAAAAAAATCAGGTAGACCTATTTAAGAGCAATTTCCCACTGCAATCTCAATTAAGCCCCTAAATACTTCCTCCCTGCCTAATTAAATCAACTGAAACGCCATTGTTTACAGGCCGCGGCCACGGCCCCGTGCACCACCTGACATGACGAAACAGAATTACTCTCACAGAGGAAATTGCGTTTAGCCCCTTTTTAGTGCGTTGTAACCAATTTCTGAGACGTCCTGTTCGCTGCCCGTTGCAGTTGCGGCGCGTGTAACACGATCGGCAGCTTGATCAAATTGGTTATCAAGGAAACCGTCTCCTGATCAATTTAAGTAATTGGCATATTCCTGCAACTTGACCCCCACTGGCACCAATTTGGAGAGCGAGGCGGTCTGCTTTTTCTCAGCTCTCATTGGCTCTAATGGAGATGGTTAAGCAGCCTGTCATGTCAGGTGTTGTCCAAACATGTCCGCTCTCTCTCTCTGAATCCAGCTCAGACTAATCTGCTGCTGAGGAACATGAGTGACAGGTAAAAGGATTCTGTGTGAACACTTAAGGGTTCGTGCACATTGTCCCATTTCAAAACTAGTGTTGGGTTTTTTTTGTGGGTTTCAGCAGCAGGCAGCTGTTTTCAGTCAAAACCCACCGAGCACGACCCACTCAGCACCGAACAGCCGTCACACACCGGTACTAGGGCTGTCACTCACTCACTCGCCATTTTGTAGTGCTGTTTAGTGAGTATTCATATACCCTATGTAGTGGACTCATACAGTAGTAGTATCCCACAATGCAAAGTAGTGTCACTAAATAAGTAATATACGTATACCATAATGCATTGCGGTCACACATCACGGTTATGATCAGGGTCGGCATTGATCTGCATCGTTTTAATTGTGCAACGTAAATAACATAATTAACTGCGTGGCGGAGTGGTGTCCGACAGTGTTTTTTCATTTTACCAGTGGGCTCACTACACAGTTTAGTCCTCTATATAGAATTCACTATATAGTGAGTAGGGAGGAGTGAAGGAATGAGTGATTTAGGACACAGCCCAAATTTTTACATCATTTTTTTTTTTTTCCAAAATCATATTGGATTCACTTTTTTTTTCATGCAACAGTGGTTTTACCCACATTTTCTTCCAATGATAAAATAATTACTGCAGTATATCGGCTTTAAACAGCCCATTCTACTGTCATAAGGACTATATAATGTCTTCTTCTTCTTCAGTAGGGTGGCTGTAATTCAGTCAAAGTAGGGCCGGGCGATAATCGAAACCAACATTTAGAGCCTCTAATGTGTCTGGTGGTGTACATTGTGTGTTATATGTTTGACGGACTGTTCCTTTTTTTGTGTAGCATTTCCTCTCCTTTTGCTTCATGTTTTCAACTTTTTCTCTTAGCTCTCACTCTATAGCACCGTGTAGCACACCTGTTTGGTGAGCAGCGATGACATGGATCCTGTTGTTCTGGCTCTTCACCGGTATTGCAGTATATATAAAAATAAAAATCATATCATAACAAAAATTAAGACCGGTTTTCGGTACAAACCGGTCTACAGCACAGCCACAACCAGTACTGACCGGCCGCCGGTGAACGGAGGAGCTCGAGATTTCTGTCATGAGTTGGTGGAGATGAAATCAGAAACAACAGACACAGAAATTTGGATTTATATTCATACACACACACACACACACACACTCACACACACATCAGAGTAAATAAACCACCGTATACTGGTCTGCAGCTCCTGGATGTGTAAATAAACAACTGTTGACTATATCAGCATGATGACATCGACGATGATGATGATTACATGTCACTTCAGTGTTCACAACTTGTTTCCACTGCCCCCAGGTGGCGAAAAATTCAGACATTTAATAGGAATAAATATTTAACTCCTTGGCAACATCACAGGATTTTTGGTTAGACGTCCAAACGTTGTGCGCTGATTATGGGCTGGGGGGCTCACGACTATAAGGAAACAGTGCCTTCATATATGAATCACCGGAGCCGGACGAGCTCCCGGCCTTGATGAGCATGTGTGAAGAAGAATGGGTGTACTTCACTTCCCTCTTTAATGCAGGGAGGATCCCTTTTAACACCGCAGGCCTGCCAAGTGGATCGCACCACTCTGCAGCGAAATGATCACAATAACACAGTTGTAGATTCCCTGACATTATGATGGGTCTTTTAACTGCAAACATCTGCAGTCACATCTGCCTGATGTATTTCCACACGTTTCCCAAAACTTGGCAGAGGACGGATCTCACAGTCTGGACCGATAATTGGTCACTTCACTTCAGTTTTAATTCAAGAAGTATATTTTTTCTTCCAAAGCCAGCTCATGGTACGATGAAGCTCGGCAGTGATTCAGAACAAATGCTGCATTAGCGTCCAAATATGAGCACTTTTTTTTTCATATTTTTTTATGTATATTTAAAGTTGAACTGGCCGACTCATTATCGAAAAACTTCAAAGTGCTGCAGAATACGCATAAATTAAACGTCACAATCGAACCACAGAGCAAACTCTAACATGGAGGAGAGGGAAATGTGAAACAGAAGATGACAAGTTCAGTCTGCGTGCAACACGAACCCTGAGAAAACACTCTTCGTGTCTCGAGAAGATAAAACCGAGGCGGGGGGGGGAAAGAGCACGGACAGCGGTAATCTCCCACTACAAATGAATTGGAGTTGAATGTCCAAAAAACACCTGAAATCCTGAAAAGGTCCTGAAACATGGTGGCCTACATCGGCCTCCTCCCTCGGGGGCAGTAAGCAGAGTAGCAGGACACAATGCCGGCAAAGTGGCGGTGCTACGCCTGTCTGTCACCGGCAGGTCATCTCGACGCCCTCCACTTGGGCCGAAGAAGAAAACAAAACCCGAAGCTCAACTCCCAGCTGGGGTCTTATGTCGACAGAGGTCAAGGACTCTCCTGCTCAAAGTGCTTTGTTTACCGTGTTTGCTTTGCGCGGGCCACACTTCTCCAGTCAACAGGTCGGCCATCCATCCAGTCGGCCGGCCCCTATCCGTCCCTTCAGCCAGGCAGCCGGCCCGACAAGCTGTAGCTGTCAGACTCAAATAATTTGACATGACATTATGCAGGCCCCCCATCTCAAATAATCAGAAACACCCCAAGGTAGGTAGACCCCCACTGTGCCCCCTTTCTTTCCCCCCCCTCCACGCACCCGCTTTCTGAGGAGTCATTTTGGTGCTATTACGGCGTGATTGTCATACAACACTGGATGAGACAATTTGACGTGGGAGCAGAGTGGTGTTCTCTCTCTCGTTGCGGCCGTGGGCTGGAACACAGGACTCGGTTTCAAACACATGTGTCTGTTATTTACAGATCGGTTTTCCACTGCCGCGCGGTCCAGGGGCTTAGAAACGCCTGCTCTGCCTTGCCAGGACTAAGTGCATGCAGATTGTGCCTACTCTTACTAGCCTCTGACTGACACACACACACACACACACAGACACATGCACACTGATGTTATGTACGAATGCACATACGCAAAACCTCCTCGGCGTGCACACAAAGTATGTGCAGACACACACACACACAGGCTGCTCTCCTCCATTACACACCACCATGGCTACCCGATGATTACCCTGCAAGCCCCATCATCACCCGCGTCAGCGTCAGTCCCCTGGAAAACCTTCGGCCGTCCGCAGTGAAAGGCAAGAACGCTGTGAATTGCACAGTGGTGCTGGTGATGATGATGGTGATGATGATGACGACGACCACACCTCTCATGTCTCATTTCTCTTCATTCCCAAACAGCAAGCTTCACAAGCCTTCATCTGCCTGCTAAGTTGACATGTAACTTTAGGCAAAAAAAATATGGAGTCATTATGAAGCGCGGCTGCCAACGTGCACAAAGCTCAGCTGTGCATGTGTAACATCAGAGGTATTAATCTTCTCACATTAGCCTCCTTTAAGATGAGAAACACGGCAAAGAGCTTCAATCTGATACTCTGTCAAAAAAGGCGATACATGCCGCAAACACTCACATTAAATGGCAGATATCGTGTGCGGCGAATGTTCGCGCACGTCAGCTCCTATTTATGTACATGTGAGTGTCATGTAGTGCTGGAGCGCGGCGTTAAGGCCAACTTATGCAAACCCCCTCATTAAGTGCAGGGGTTAGCAGCCGGAGCTTAAAAAGACAGCGGGCTCGTCAGCAGGCAGCAGACAGCTCACCCAGCGACTGATAGCCAGATCATCCAACCAACCAACCGCCACCTCCGCTCGGGCGCCACACCTCGTGGCTTCCCTCCAGCTATTTTCACAGGATGAGATGAGTGCGGGATGCCTCCAGTTTCCCCAGGATAAGCTCCATTTTGGAGACGGAGGTGGGAACTGAACACCGCCGAGCCGTTTAACCGGCCTCCCACTCTGAGTAAGAGATACGGCCAGTGTGCGTACGCGAGCGTTGAGATTATAAGGTTTTTAAAATTAGATTCAGATGACAGTTTTTCTGACAGTTATTTCATATTTTTCAACATTCGTCTGTGTTTTATTTTTGACCTGGTGGAGAAGCTGCTGAGACGGTTTATTCACGACACCACAACTGTCCGCTGACTAAATCTTTGAGGGTTAGCAGCTCCTTAAAAAACAAGTTGACTCACCACACCCACTGCAACGGTACTGCACAGTCTGGTGAAGACAACATACAACAACATGACACAGTAGTTTTAGAAATTAATAACTTTATCCTAACTCTTTAGTGTCCTCACCCCCCCTACTCCACTTCTCGTCCCCTTAGATCCTCCTCAGACAAATCTCTGCTTCCCGTTTCCACATGCAAAGTTAAAAACCAGAGGTGACGGAGCGTTTTCAGTTGCTGGTCCAAAACTGTGGAATAATTTGCCACATTCAGTTTGTTCTTCACCCTCCATTTATATCTTCAAAACACGGCTAAAAGCCCGTCTCTTTTCCATAGCGTTTGATTCGGCATAGTACAAATACTCCATCATCCTCTGATTTTTATTTCTATTGTGTTTTTAAATGTTCTTTCTCTGTTTTTTTTTTATATTCTTTTGCCATTGTTGTTCTTGTTTTGCACATAACTGTAAAGCACTTTGGTCAACATCTGTTGTTTCTGAATGTGCTCTTAAAAATAAAGCTGAGTTGACTTGACTTTCTATTCATTTTGTAATATGAGCAAAACACAGAGATGATAACGGATCATCGTGTTTCTCAGTATCTGACAAACGACAAATAGCTAGAAGAACTTATAACACAGATAAGAGCACAACAAGTTGATATCAAGACGGTGCCAGATGTCAGGAAGGTAATGCATGTACAAGGTTACGTGTGTATGTGTGTGTGTGTTTAACAGGGAGAGGGGGTTGGCTCTGAGAGTTTGGTTTACCCAGGGGCTCAGTTGTAGTTGTAGGACAACTTATTCAACACAAGCAGAGTAAGGCCTATAACGAGAGGCAGCGGCTTGACGGCGATTTGTTGGGGAATGGAGGGGAGGGAGTGAGGGAGCCCCAGTCTGAATATAAAAAAAGACAGGGGGGGATCATCAGCCCCCGGAGCGAAGGGAGCAGAGGGAGCTGTCTGAACGCTGCAGCGCTCCCCCCTGAGATCACAGCAGCTGCTTCGGCCTCAAAAT
Organism: Trachurus trachurus; assembly: GCF_905171665.1. NCBI lineage: Eukaryota > Metazoa > Chordata > Actinopteri > Carangiformes > Carangidae > Trachurus > Trachurus trachurus. The sequence continues at coordinate 9,534,589 of NC_139903.1, read as the reverse complement.
TGGAACTTAAGTCCAGAAGCTGTGTAGACGCAGCAGCTTTTTCCGGTGCCTGTAATGTGGTTATTGTCTGTGGTGAACCGCAAGTTTGGTGTGCTGTTTGTCACGAGTTTTGTGTCTTTTTTTTTTTTTTTTTTTTGCAGGACTATGATGTTTGTAAATGTTGTGAATTTCAATTCAAATGCGACTTTGATTTATGGCTCAACTCGTGTCAGCGAACATTTTTTGACACCAAATAGCTTTTCAATCTGACCCCGAAACAGTTTCTTAAGTAGCTGTGGTGGTTTTAACTGCTTCATATTGAGAATGAATGTGTCAAACACACCACGTTGTCCTTTAAATGTCTGGAGTCATGGCTTCTGAACGTTTTATACTGAATTTAAATACATGGTTCACTGTAATAAATGACACGTACAACAGTCACTGAAAGGTCAAGAGCTCGTACCAAGTAGAAATCTCTAAATGTATAATGTGAATATTTACTTACTTAATCAAATGTGTCATCTATAAACCAAACTTATTTCAGCAGGACACGCAGAGAAACACTATTTAACACTTTTTTATTTTAGTGAGTATATTGGTAATGGGGATAATGAGCTGCGTTGCACATGATGAAGTGTCTTAATTGGCTTTAAGACTCAATTTCGATTATTGATATTGTGATTTTCCCTTATCCAAGACGAGGCCTTGAAGTCAAAGTGTTTGCTTTGCGAGTACAAAAGTCATGTCACTGGTGGAAAATGAAATCATCAACAGGTCTTTTTTTTTTCGCTCCTGAATACAGTTTGTAAGTGTGATTGTATTTGTGGTGGAAGGAGGAATGTCACTGTTGTCAATCTTAGCTAACGTCACCCAGCGGTTGAGCCTGCACAGCTCACCTCTCCTATACAAACTGCATCTTAAGGCCAAAACCGTTTCACTTGTGTCGCATGTCGAATGTTTCCACTCCGTCCACCGAAATGTAAAGCAGATGGTCATCTGTAAACACGCATAACATAAAGCTAGATGCATAAACAATATCAGTGCCTTTGCGACTTAAAAAACATGCACAGTCCCAACCAAAATTTACAGTATTAAAGACACACACACACACATACACACACAGATGTTTCCACATGTGATTGCAGGGATTCTCACTGACCAAAGCGACTCCAGAAAGAGGATTTCGCCTCTCAAACCTGATTAAATTCGCCGGACTTGACGAGGAAAATAACTCACATTTACTTCTCAGACTGCTTCCACTAACAGCGCACAAACGTACCCACACGCCGCAGATAAATTACTGCGCCGGTTACAACAGCATCATAACACTTTCCACTTGCTGTAATCAAAGAAAAATAAACTCAAAAGAGCAAGTCCAGCTGTCATGTTCCTTTTAACATCATTTGCAGCTTTGAGTGGCTCTGCGCCTCAAGTATGCGGCTCCACTTCAGCACACTGTCACAGTGGATTTACACAGTCTTGGGTACGGCTCTAGCGCCCCCTAGAGACCGCAAGAGGAAGTGTGTCAAAAAAGCACAAGAAAAAAAGGGGGGGGATTTGTTATTCTCATTATAAACTCTCAGGGATCTGATTTCCTCAAGCCCATCACTCGCAGATAAGTGGTGAATGGAAATCAGCCAGCATGTCGCTCCTCATCTCCATTCTCCTCTGGTAAAAGCCCTTTAAGAACAGCCATGAAAAACCAAGCGAGAGAGTTTGTGCAAATGCATCAGAGAGTTGGGAGGAGGAGGAGGAGGAGGAGGAGGAGGAGGAGGGGGTGGATGGCTGGAGAGAGAATAAAAGACAGTGAAAAAGAAAGACAGAGACAGACGCAGAGAGTTGCCAACATGTAAAATTGGAACAACATGAGCTCATTCCCCAATAACATGGGGCACAGAGTGGGAATGAGAGACAGAGACAAAGACAGAGAGACGGAGGTGGAGATGGAGAGGAGGGTGGCAGGAAAAAGACAGAAAGCAAAGCAGCACATCCAGCAGAAGGAATGATGGGCTTGTTAGTGGTTTTGCGAACCAGATGAAACATTTTAACCAATTTGATTGTTTGTGAAAGAAATCATTCTGATCGAAACCTCAATTGCTGCCAACTGGCCGCCTGGCGTGTCTCAGCGTAATGCAGGCTGACGTGCCGGGGGTAAGAGGAGAGGCTTTAGAGCCCGGAGGAGCAGATGGGGGAGGTCAGCGCTCGCTCCTCGACTTCAAACGCGGGGAAGTGTAAAAACAGACTATTTTAGGAGCTAAAACAACTAACGACAGGATTAGAGGAAGTCCGCTAAGTGGCCTTGAGATGTTGCAGTTTACTTCACCGCTGCTGCCCCCCCCTCCCCTCTCCTCCTTCCCTGATACAGAGCTGAGGTAAAGTAGCAGGCTGTCTTTACCAGCACGCTGCCAAAAACTGATTCTACCTCCAAGAAGGAGTCGGAGCTGGTGTCGACCGCCACAGAGGTCGCGATATCTGTGACACTGCGCTGAGCTCTGGATCGGCTGATGTGATAAATCCCACTCATCTGGCACAACAAGCATATTAAATTAAATCAAATTAAATTAAATTAAGCGTTTTTGGAGTTTACAGTAGCCCACGTCTTCAAGAGTGTAGCTAACTCAGAAGAGCCTGAAGTATCGACTCAACAACTCAACAACAAACACTTACACATACAAAAGTGTGAGAACAACCATCTGGGATAAAATACTGCAATGTCTATATCTATATCTATATCATCTATAAACACACCTTGTTATTGTGCACTTATTCAAATAATACACAGGTTCATATGTTCATGTTTTTATTTCAAACATGTGCAGGTAGAGCCGTCACGATCAGGAAATTTTAGTTGATGATTAATTACCATATAAATAATTGCAATTAATGATTTAATTGCCTTTTTCTGATCATTTTACGCCACTATTAGAGTATAAGTTTAAACATAGTTTAATAATACACACACACACACATTGTTGGAACATGAAAATAAAAACTGCATTTCTGTTTGCCTTTGGGTTTTGAAACTGAATCCATGGACGCTCATCGAAATGTGGTTGTCAAATATTAGAAACTAAGCGCCTCAGGATGAATAGTTTGTGGCTCCACTTATGTGCAATTAAACCATAGAAGAAGAAGGAGGAGGAGGAGGCGCAACATGATGATGTCATTAAAAGAGGACCAGCTCTTTTATACAGATGAATGGAAACCATTTTAACGATTATGAAAAATGATTGCGATCAGCAATCAGGTGACTGTGATGGTGAGTAGGGGGGGGGGGGGGGGGGGGGGCGTGCCACTGCCATTTATAAACACACCATGTAAATTGACACCAATGGCAATATCAACAGTGTCTGTCAATTGCACTATAATCAAGACAAAAATGTGGAAACGAAAAAATATTAAGAATTGTCTAATCAACCAAAGTTTCGTGACCAGATTATTTAATTTGATTTATTATTAAACATATTGAGTTTTCTAACCCTTCACACAGAATGCAGAATGTTGCACACAGTGTCATACAGTATCCTAAAAGCATGAAACTCCAATTTTCTTATTATAAATCACTATTGTTTGGGTTCGACTGTGTTTTCTGATTGGGGCAAAAAGTTGTTACTCAGTGTGGACTAAATACTGATGCACAGAGATGTTTGGGATGTTTTGTGAAAGGGCAGAATTTTTATATCACAGTCTGAGAAACAGGTGATTCGGTCAGTTTAAAACACGATTGTATCGTTTGTCTTGCTTTCTTTTTTAAACAGTACATTTGTCAGAATATATGGACACAACGAAAAAATGTGTCACATAAATCTAATTTGTTTTTGTTTTTTAAGTATATTTTTGGGCTTTTTGCCTTTATTTGACAGTACACAGTAGAGATAGACAGGAAAGGGGAGGCAGAGAGAGGGGGAATGACACGCAGGAAAGGGCTGTCCGACGCGGGACTCGAACTGGGGCCGCCTGCGGTGAGGACTGTAGCCTCTACATGGGGCGGCCGCTCTAACCACTGCACCACGCACCGCCCCACATAAATCTAATATTAAAAAATGTGTGCAGAGTATGTCCATAATCAGGTGTTTTGGTGTGTAAATCATTTGAATATTTCATCTATTACTCATTATTAGCCACCTGTGTTGTTATAGTTTGTCGTGTTAACCAATCGAATAATATGACAGGAAAATAAAGTAGTAATTAATTCATAAACATATTGATACTGCTCAATGTTTAAGTGATTTAGATATTATATTATATTCTGTTTGTAGTGATTTACATGAGCTCAACTTTGAATTAAAAACATTTTAATTTTATGTTTCATTGCATCATTGCAACATGAAGCTTCACGTGTGTCCCTGTGTTTTTATGCTGTGTTTTAGTTGAAGTCTGACTATGCATGTCCTATTGATCATGACAATCACAACCTTTTCAATAGTCGATGAAATGTTTCTTTACAGGTAAAAAAAAGAAAAAAAGAAACAGTCGTAAACAGCAGAGATGAACCCGCCCCCCTGCGACACCTGCAACCAATCAGCGTATAAACACATGAATTTGTGCGTTTCCGATGGTTGGCAGGACTAGCTGTGCGTCTGGTGGTCTGCGTCCAGACCCCCCAACCAACCCACCTCCCCCCGCCTGCCTGGGTACAACAGCCCCCCGACGACCACAGCGGATCAGAGACGCAGACCGATTTCACCAGCTACAAAAACTGAAGGAGAAATTAAATGTTTCATCGCAGACTTTACCAGCCAGTCTGGAAAAACAAACTACAAAACTCTGAAGCAGATGTCAGCTGTCTGTCTGTCCACGTGTGTGTGTGTGTGTGTTTCTTCTGTCAAGAAAAACTGATACACACTCGGACCAGCTGCACAGATTTTGTGATCCCAGAGAAAAGTTGGAACTGTTACTGTCAATCATTTCAAGAACTACGTGTTATGTAACAGAAATGAGACACACGCCCGCACCTTACCTGAACACACCACACAGTGAGTCTGAACCTACAGCTAAACCAAACCAGGTGGCAAAATAACCTCATTTTACAGACATGTCTACGACTCAGTGGTGTGTAGCTTGTTGCTCTATAGAAGGTAAGGAGATTAAAGGGATAGTTCACCCTAGAATGATATTTCGCTCATTATCTACTCACCCTCATGTTGACTAAGGGCTGGAAGAATTTTTAGAGTCCACCGTCCCTTCTCTGAGTTACAGGGGGTCTTGGCGTAGCAGTGCATTTCAATGCAACGGTTGCAAAGGGACACCAGAGCTGTGATTCGCAGTAACCGCACTGACGCCGGCGCAAATCACGCGAGATTTGGACGGACCAGGAAGAGGAGCTTCGAGAAGCTTCCGCTACAAACAAGCTTAAAATATAGACTTATTTAATTTTTTTTCGGGACAATTACGCAATTTGGGGCTTCAGCACAAGACGGACATTACATACGAGCATCATGGAGGTATTTGGATGTTTTTTTGTGTGTGTTTTTTTACGAAGAGCTCTGGTGTCCCTTTGCAACCGTTGCATTGAAATGCACTGCTACGCCAAGACCCCCTGTAACTCAGATAAGGGACGGTGGACTCTGAAAATTCTTCCAGCCCTTAGTCAACATGAGGGTGAGTAGATAATGAGCGAAATATCATTCTAGGGTGAACTATCCCTTTAATATAAATGAATCCACACACACCTGATTAAAGGTTTTGAAGTGAAGCTCTTTGAAGATGGCGTCTCGGTCCTCCACCTCGATCCAGCCGCTGGCCCTGAGCTCCATCACCTGCTCCTCCCGGGCTGCAGGCGAGAGCCAGTGGGAGTCCGACGACTGGAGACAGACAACCACACACATGGAGTGAAGAGTGAATTCATTTGTGTATTAATCACATTGATGTGCATGGATGGTGTGTGCATTTGTATTAAATGCTGTGTTTGTTCCAGGTGTGAAACACAGCTGAAAATTTAACTAGCAAAACCACCTGATCATCAGTGGGTTCCTGGCAGTTTTAGAGATTTTTCAAAAGCCAAGGTGTTGTTTTGTTTTTTCATAAGTTTAAGTGTTGTGTGTATTCACAAAGAGTTTTAACTATTTATTTCAATATCTTGATAATTGTAGTGTTGTTTGTTTTATACTATATACAGGTGCATCACAGGTGCAAGTATTGAGTATAGATGGACATACTTTTCAGAAGGCCAACATTTCCATATCAAAAATGCTTTTTTAAATTGGTCTTTTGTGGTGTTAACATTTTTTGAGATATTGAATTTTAGGTCTTCATTAAATGTGAAGCCATAAATATTACAATTAAATTATATTAAATAAATAAAGATATGAAATGTTTCATTTTGTGAGTAACAGATCTATATAATGCATTAGTTTCACTTTTTGAACTGAATTGCTGACATAAATAAACTTTTCAATGATATTCTAATTTATTGAGATGCATCTGCATGTAATTGTATGTGTGGGAGCCCAGCAAGAATAGCCATTATTGCTATAATGAAGTAATGGCTAATGGGGATCCTAATAAACAAATAAATGCACCACATTCAGATGTGCTTTTACTGACATTACAGTGACACAATATGGTTTAACTTTCCTGGTGCTGTTATCACTGCGTCCACAAGGTGGCAGCCCAGCACCAGAAATTAGTACAAACAGACACTAACCTGATTATAAAGTAAACAGGTTGTGGCCACACACAAATTCGTTTTTACCTGCATATGAAATTCTGATTTGTCCACTTTAAAGTCTCATACCAATCCTAATAATCAATTTAACACCTACAACTTCCTGTCAAGTGTATTTGAACTGATATAACTCACTTTTATCAGCCCAAACGTCAGACTTTTTCATATTGAACTGTGGCAGGATTAAAAAGCCAAATATAACAAAATAAAGGTGTGAACGTTTAGTAGCAGCTAGTGCGCTGAAATAAAAATGTCTGCTTTGTTCCAATCTGTCGAGTCTTATTCATTAAAATGATTGGCTAATGACTAATGAAAAGTGACGATGCAACTGAGATTAGATGTCTAGATTTCTGCAGAACACGTGCATCAGAGCGCAGTGACTTTATGGTTAAAGGTTAAAGTGGTTAAAGTGTGTGGTGGTTATTTAAGTGCAATTTAGTTGTTGACGTTTTACTCCATGCGACACCGGAAGCAGCAGGTTACACACTCGAGTGCCCACCGGGTTTGCACTGCACTGTATCACTAGACACACCTGTAGTAATAATAATAACAACCCTTGCCTCGTGTGCAGTCAGTGAAGAGATAAGATGCTTAGAAATGCTTAACGCTACGACACCGACTGCAGCCTTCACTCACCATTTTGGAGGAGTTGTTCCGGGAGTGCGCAGGCGGCAGCAGCTGCAGAGAGAGAGCCGTGAGCCGGTGGCACAGATGGCTGCTGGGCCCCGAGCCGCCCGGCCGCAGGCTAAACATTAACCCGAACATAAGCACTGCTTTGTCCGCTGCTGCTGCTGCTCTGTCACCTCCTCTGCTCTCTCTGCATGTCCTCTCAACTCTTCACCATAGCTGTTCCCTTCACTGCCTGATTAAAATCCTAATAACAACAACACATGGGAATCTCTGGTTAAGGGTGTCGTGTCACACATATGGCCCGCGGGCCCAAAGCGGCCCACCAGATGAATTTGTCAAAGAAATTTGCATGTATGCTTCTCAAGAAATTTCAGGTTGTTCATAATTATATAGATATAGGCAACAAAGGTCGGTTCATTCGCCCAAAAACAAAATTTTAGAGTTCTCATTTTTATGTTTTTATTCTACTAGTCCAGCCCACTTCAATGACATTGGCACCCAGTTTTTTATCAGTGTTGGTTGGGCACGTTACTTTTAAAATAGTTACTTTCTCCAAAACGTAACTGAGTTAGTAAGTTAGTTACTACATTATAATACCAGGAAAAGTAACAGTTGCGTATTCTTTTTCACAACATGCTCAAATATACATGGACTCGCCCCCTAACCCCCGTTTATCTGTAACTAACCAACTCACTGCTTCAATGGAAGAGGCGGAGTGATACAGCTTGTCATGGAGCCTGTCTGTGCGGAGGAATACTGAGTGAGTTGGTTAGTTCCAAATAAAGTGTATTTAACTTAGTAGGCTACACTTAAATGGGTGTTTTATTATTCTGTCACGGGACTTGTTTGTTGAGTCAAGTAACGGCACATTTTATTGTACGGTAATGGCATTATAACAGGGGAAATAGTAACTTTTTAAATTACTTGTTACTGGAAAAAGTAGTCACCGCTAGTAACGCTGTTATTCCCATCACTGACGGTTATACATAGACTGCAGCAAACCACACCGTCTAGTTGTTATTAGTGCAAATATAATTCCTAAAGAGCATAATGTGAATATTTCTACTGAAGACTGTTAATGTTGACATAAAAAGGTGGATGTTATTGTGTTAACTTTGATCCTCCTACCTCAGCTTTTTAAAGTTTGCACTTCACAAGCTGGAAATGTAAAAACACCAGAGTAACATTACACTCTTTATTATAAATCACAGTGGCTCAAATAATTAATATCATCCATCAAACACTTCAAATATTCAAGCAAGTTAGCAACTGTTATCAAATAATGTTTACATCCAGTGGTTTGTGGTGTGTGTGTGTGGTGTGTTTTCAGTCCTGATGCTCATGCTCTTGTCCGGGTATGAGCCAGCGGATGCTGTCCGTCCGCAGGATGGCGTACGTGGTGAAACCTGTGATGAAGAGGATGGAGAAGACCAGCAGCCAGTCGATGCTCCTCAGGGGGACGCTGGGGAGCGGGCCCAGGCGGTCGGCGTCGGTCACATTTCTGTCCGGTCCAGCTTCAAACCCTGAAACACATCAAGTGTGTGAGCAGAGTTGGAACCAACTTAGAAGTGTGGCAGTATGTTGGGAGGCTGTCTGGGCTGCGTCTACGGATGGGTATCGATACTAGGGATCAGGGTCCAAAACTAACACTTAAGTCTCGGTCCGAAGTCCGAACCCGCTCGTCCAATTGAGTTGGTCGGACCTGACCGCTGAGAACTCAAATGTAGGAGCCCATACAGATCCATGCACATCTGGGAGCTGAGAGGAACAGACAAGCAGCCCACTCCCAGAGAGCAGAAAGACAGGGGGCGGGGGGGATTACAGGACTTTACCCCCCCCCACACACACTCTTTGAGAGCAGACAGGAAAGACAGAGAGAAAATATAAATACCGACAGCAGCAGCGTTTGTCAAGGAGCTTATTGATATTTCAGTACCGACCAGTCAGGAACTGGTACCAACTGTCAATACCCATCCCTAGCTGTGTCTACTCCACCTGTCTGGTTAGCGATGAAGGAGGTGAGCGTCTCCAGCGTCCGGTCCGTGTGGTTGAAGCGAGCCATGGGTTTGGCCCCCTGAAACAGAAGGATGTTGGGCACCGCCACAGTCCCAAACCTTGTGGAGAGGCTGGAGGAAAACACAGAGCCGGTCAAGACACAAGACGGACAAATAATGTTTCAAAATGTATTACAAGAGCCACTGATCTGATCTCATTGCGTAAAACCTCTTTCCAAAAGCTGCTGACTGAACTTTATCATGTTTCTCTATACAGGGTTCTTACGGATCCTTAAAAGTCTTAAAAGGCATTGAATTCATTAATCTAAAAACAAGGCCTTAATTGGCATTAAAATGTCTTAAATCAATTTTTCAAAAGTCTTAAAAATGTTAACATATGGTAAGTGGTATTTTATGGTTGTAATTAGTCTCAAATCTCAAAATAATTGGTAACATTCCGACATAGAGAAGTTAGTGGCGGCCGTCAATGCAAAATTTCACCGCCACCAACTCCCGAGTCAGTGTTGTTGTTTTTTTCCGGAATTTTTATGCATTTATTTTGAAAGGACAGCTGGAAAGAGACACAATCCAATGTTCATGTAGCAGTCACTTTACCTTGGATCGCATAGGAAAGTGGGTAAAATTGTCCCTAACCCTATGTAATTGATGTGGTGTTTTTTTTTCTTTTTTCTGCATTTGTGTTTATTATGAAGTCGGTCTTAAATTTCATTTCAAGTGGCTTTAAAAAAGTCTTAAAAAGTCTTAAATTTAACTTGGCTTAAGCTGTAGGAACCCTGCTATAGATGTAGATGTGAGACCCAACAAGAGGAAAACTATAAACACCTCTGAGAATAATGCAATCTAAGGTGTTGTAAGCTTTCAAAATGCTTTTTTGTCCAACAAATCTGACAGAAAAAAAGCATAAAAACAAAACACCTGTTTTCAATTTTGAAATGCATCTTTTAAGGATCCTTTATCTCATCAATTAGTTTACTAGTTGCTATAAAAACACGAGTTAAGCTAATGTTACCTGAGGCACAGACAACAGACGGTCATTAAGATAAAAATATAAATTAAGTCATCAATTCCCCTTTACATGGGCTTTCACAGGGGGAGAGATGGATGTATTTTAAAAACAATTCACCTGCTGTGTTGGGAGGCATCAAGAGCCAAGAAGTGCATGCTGGGAAAAACCCGGGGCAGGGCGTTGAAGTGCGGAGCCAGACTGGCTGAGAACTGGCACCAGGCGGTGAAGAACAGCACCACAGAGCACTCGGTGCTGTTGGCGTTCAGGAACTCCATCAGGTCCTGAGAGAGACCAGGAGATTGAGAGATGAGTAAAGTTTAGTTTAGTTTAATTAATTCTAATATCATGCTATCGATATCATGAATGTATGTTTGGTCAAACGATGTCTCAAAAATAAGAAATTGAAGGATCACTGTGCAGATGTGCAGCATCAGTCGCGCTCCTCAGCTGTGAATACCTGCGAGGCGTTGAGCACATGCACGGCGAAACTGTCCACTCCTGTGACGTTCCTCTTATCGCAGTTCACCTTGTACGTCTTGGCGGTTTCCGTGGCGTTCTGCTCCTCGGTTGCCGGGACGCCCCCAAGCACTATGTCAATAGTGACCTGAAGGAAACCACCGAAGAAGGAGAAGTCAGCTGCTGCCTAGTGAACTCTTCACGGTGTTTATTTTACCTCAACTTACCTGCAGATCTGATGCTGAGAATGATATGAAAATATGAAATCAAAACAAAGCTCAAAGGGAAACAACTGACCAACATCATATTTTACTCATTTTGCTTTTCACAAAAACTACTTGTACAAAATGACTTGTAATTCCTAACAAACCCAATGTTACAGAATGGCGGCTAGGATTTTAAAAGACATGATCCTATACCTGCTAAAGAGGGTCTAATCAAAGATGCTGTGTCAGTGTAAGTCCCAGCATTGGTCAAGCCTCACCTGTACTGAAGGGTCAACAGAGTACCTCTGTTTGCCTCTGTGTCTAATGTGCAGCAGCAACAAATATTCTCTGATCATTTTTACTAATCAATTCACAAATATCATCATTCTTCCCCTTTAATAATACCAACTGGTGTTGTATTTCATATCATTGGAAAGCCTGACTAGTCACCTTTACAACGGGGTACAACCTGTAAGGATCGTATATCTGTGGAATGAGCAAGACAGCTAAACTTATGCATAGCGCGGGATTTTTCGGGGGTTACCCACAAGTTTAGCTGTGTTGCTCATTCCACAGATGTACGATCCTTACAGGTTGTACCTCGTTGTAAAGTTGACTGATCAGGCTTTCCAACGTATATATATATATATATATATATATATATATATATATATATATATATATATATATATATATATATATATATATATATATATTATATATAATATAAAGTACAACACAGTTGGTATTATTAAAGGGGAGTAATTATTGACTGAATACCGTTTCTGTCTAAGGTCTAGCATCAAAATGTTGCTGCCATTAAATCTTCCTTGCAGGTTTAACAGTGTGCAGGAGTCTATATACTGTATATACTGTATATATTTTTTGGGATCTACTCCTCCCTCTCTTACATACCTGTCCAAAAAAAATTGATGTGCAGAGTATTTTCCTCAACTAATCAATTCACTCAATTTGATGCACACATTTCCAAACTATTCCACAAAGGGCTATGTGGCTGCAGGTTTTTGTTCCAACCAATCAAGAACAACACAGTTTGACCAATCAACTCTCTGAAGACTAAGATCAGTTGATTAAATTAGTCAAGTCTGGTGTGCTGCTGCCTGGTTGGAAAGAAAACCTGCAGCCACACGGCCCTTTGTGGAATAGTTTGGACATGCTTGGATTAGAGGGAGAGACAGGAAACACCACACAACATCAGCCAAAGACACACTGTGGTAGCATTTTAGAGGAGGGTGGTGACGGTGCTTCGAGTCACCAACCTGCTGTGACATTTCCGTGCTCGTCTCCTCCAGGGACACCACTCCTGCAGCACCCAGGACAGGTGAACCGCACTGGGCGCTGTTCTCGTCACAGGGGGGGGTGAAGCCGGACTGAAAGTCTTTCACATTTTTAGGGAAGAGGGACTCGATATCAGAGGGATCGATGGGAGTCTCGGTGCCCATCACGGCATCCGCGATCTCCGCCGTCTTGTACTGCCGCTTAGGCAGAGATTCAACATCCTCTGATTCCACAAACTTGGGGCTGTTCTCCAAGTCGGAAACTGCATCATCTGACAGAATGAGCTCCAGCGATTCATCACTCTCTGGGGGGAGTAAAAAAAATCACAATTCAGGCTGATTGACAAAATCTCTCATTTCAAACAGCAGCACTCATTTATACTGTATGTCATAATGTAACCTCCAATGAAATGTGTATCTTATTTTATCAGGGTTAAAACTTCAGGAATAATTTCAACTTCAAAATGTATGCGGTAAGATTATGGAATGGATTTTAAGTGGAAACAAAGCAGTGTCCACGTTTAAAACTGATAAAAAAGAAATACAAAGATTTAATCTTTATGAAATATAGGAATGAAGTAGCCTAAATATTGGTAGTTACAAGGTGGTAGCCTATAGGGTATCACTGTTCTTATGGAGACGTGTACTGTACATTTATATATGTTTACACCATAGACTGTAAAAAAAAAAAAACAGGATTTACACAGGATAATTGTGAGGAAGCAGATTATTATATCATGTACTTACTTATATGGAAAAGGGGTGGGAGGGACGATCTTTTACTTTTACTTACTCCTTTTCGAGTATGCAACTTATTTATTTGTTTGCATATTGATTGAATATAGTCTGCCATGTTTTTATGGCACGTCCTTTGTTTATTTTATACATTTATGTTAGGTGCTTGGATATTCAAAATAAACACACACTTCACTTCATCATCGGGCTGGAAGAGCTCAATCAGTCATCTACATTAATTTGCCAGTTACTGATGCAAGTAGCCTATCATTTCATCACCAATTAATCTGATGATTGTTTGTTTGATGACTTGCTTAGTTTTTCTTGATTAAATCTGAGATTCAAGGAGATTTGTGCCACTTGTAAAGAAAATACAACATCAGCAGCCCAGCAGTTCACATTTACACAGGACAAACTAACTTTAGTCACGTTTTGATAAGCCAGAAAAGAAAAGGGATGCATGATCAAAACTCGGTGCTAACTAATCAAATCTAATTGTTATCTCTCTCTTTTCCTAGCATTTTAGATGTAATTTTAATGTTATTTCCCGTGAGTTAATTGTCAGTTTACCAACCAAAATCCAACGATAATCTGTGAGCTAAACCTAGGCTATTAGCTGTGTACAATATCTATAATATCAACTACGGAGTAATGAACACAGTATGATAACAATATATATTTAATTAGCGTAAAAACCGAAGTTAAAATGTGAAGCTTGTTGTAATAAACTGAAATAATCACGTAAATATGAACTATGAACTGTTATAGTTAGCTGTGTTTTGTTAGCACCGTGTTAACGTTAGCTGTCAGTCTCTTACCTTGTGCCGTCACGGACAAACACTTCAAAACACCTGAGTGATGCGACAACACAGAAAATAAAACACACGAGGTGTAAAACATCCTCAATATCCCCGCCATGTTTTTAAATCTATACAAATTACGGTTATCACGACATGTTGTTAATACACGGGCTCATGATGTTGTTCGGCTCATAGGAACCAATGTAGTTCAGAGCTGCGGCGGTCGGTCGGAGGAAAATAGATGCTACACAACGCTGCTTCCGGTCATCGAAATAAATAGGAGAGACTGGATGTGGACCACAGTCTATGATCTGGACAAACTTTTTATGTTGCAATTAACAAACAATCAATGGTCATTTAGTTCCGTAATTAGAGACGTGTGTGTTATTTACATGGAAATCCGTAACTATTACGTAACTAACTAAACCTTGCAAATCTTAACAGCCTATTTTTATCTTTAGCCTACAGAACTTTGTAATTTGCTACAAATAAAGTTAATTCTACTTCCTTTTATGATCTCTGCCACGTTTAGATTAAAAACTAAACGAAACAATAGCCTATAAATTAGTAGTAGTAGTTAAAAAGTGTTAAAGTGTTAAAGTGTTAGAAACCTGTTGACATTCACCAAAGCCTATGACAAATGGTTAGTTAATAGCCTAGCCTATATAAACTTTGGATTGTTGACCACACAAACACACACAATCTTGAACCACTCCTCTTTCTGAATAAGCCACAGCCTAATCCCCCTCCTCCTTCTGCTCTGTCCAGTCTGTTCTTCGTTCCCTCCCCTCTGACAGACTCCCCTCTTTGCAATAATGCAAAAAAAAAAAAACCCTGTAGTGACGTGTCAGAGCTGGTGTGGCTTAGACAGAGGCTTTTCTGGGTAAACGAGAGTGAAACTTATCGACATTCACAACATTCAGCCCCGAAGAAGAGATGGCGCAGCAAATGTTTCAGCTGGATCAAGACAAACTGAGCTGTTCGATCTGTCTGGATCTTCTAAAGGAGCCGGTGACTATTCCCTGTGGACACAGCTACTGTATGAGCTGTATTAAAAACTACTGGGGGGAAGATGATCAGAAGAACACATGCAGCTGCCCTCAGTGCAGACAGAGCTTCACACCGAGGCCAGCCCTGATGAAAAACACCATGTTTGCAGAGTTAGTGGAGGAGCTGAAGAACGTAGGACTGAAAGCTGCTTCAACTAATCACTCCTACGCTGGACCTGGAGACGTGGCCTGTGACTTCTGCACTGGGAGG
This sequence comes from Trachurus trachurus, assembly GCF_905171665.1. Lineage (NCBI taxonomy): Eukaryota > Metazoa > Chordata > Actinopteri > Carangiformes > Carangidae > Trachurus > Trachurus trachurus. The sequence continues at coordinate 9,519,537 of NC_139903.1, read as the reverse complement.
AAGCTGAAAGCCTTCAAGTCCTGTCTGGTGTGTATGGCCTCTTACTGTGAGCAGCACCTTCAGCCTCACTACGACGTAGCCCCACTGAAGAAACACACGCTGGTCGAAGCGTCTTCAAAACCTCTGGAGAACATCTGCCCTCGCCATAATGAGGTGATGAAGATTTTCTGTCGCACTGATCAGCAGTGTATCTGTTATCTCTGCTCCATGGATGAACACAAAGGCCACGACACAGTCTCAGCTGTAGCAGAAAGGGCTGAGAAACATATGGAGCTCGGGGTGAATCGTCAAAAGATTCAACGACGACTTCAAGCCATAAAAAAAGATGTGGAGGTGCTTCAACAGGAGGTGGAGACCATCAATCTCTCTGCTGATGAAGCTGTTAGTAACAGTGAGAAGATCTTCACCGACTTGATCCAACTCATTGAGAAAAGAAGGTCTGAGGTGAAGCAGCTGATCAGATCTCAACAAGAAACTGAAGTGAGTCGAGTCAAAGAGCTGGAGGAGAAGCTGCAGCAGGAGATCACTGAGCTGAGGAGGAAAGACTCTGGTTTGGCAAAGCTGTCGAACACAGAGGATCCCTTCAATTTTCTAAACAACTACCCCTCTCTGTCACATCTGGGTGAAGCAACAGATTTACCCACCGTCAAGCGACCAAATTTTGAGGAAGTGACTGCAGCAGTTTCAGAGACCAGAGACCAACTGTTGGCTGTATTGAATGAGAAGCAGAAAAGGGTCTCTTTGAAAAATACTGCAGTTTATGAACTGATGCAACCCCAAACCAGAGCTGACTCGATGCCACATAGAGAACCCCAAACCAGAGCTGACTGGATGCCACATCGAGAACCCCAAACCAGAGCTGACTCGATGCCACATCGAGAACCCCAAACCAGAGCTGACTCGATGCCACATCGAGAACCCCAAACCAGAGCTGACTCGATGCAACATCGGCAACCCCAAACCAGAGCTGACTTTTTGGCATATGCTTGTTATGTCACACTGGATCCACTCACTGCAAATATGTTTTTGTCATTGACCAAGAGGAACAGAAAGGCAACACTGAAGAGTGAACCACAGGTGTGTTGGGTTCACCCAGAGCAATTCCTTAAATGGTGGCAGGTCCTGAGTACAGAGGGTCTGACAGGACGTTGTTACTGGGAGGTGAAGTGGAGTGGTGAAATCTTGATAGCAGTTTCCTACATAAACATAAACCGAGCAGGCACCAGGAGGGATTGTGGGTTTGGAAATAATGAAATATCCTGGGCATTAGACTGCTGCAGTGGTGGATACAAGTTCATACATAACAATAATGCTACCTCCATCTCAGGCCCTCAGTCCTCCAGAATAGGAGTGTACCTGGATCACAGGGCAGGTACTCTGTCTTTCTACAGCGTCACTAAAACCATGACTCTCCTCCACAGAGTCAAGACCAGGTTCACTCAGCCTCTACATCCTGGACTCTGGTTTCCAGGTTCTGTCGGAGACACAGCTGAGTTGTGTGACCTCAATTAGACGGCAGTTATCACACAGTGAGAGTCTGAGCTCTTTGTGTTGAATTTGTGGAGCCTTTTAGAGGTTAAACATTGTGTTGATGTTTTTTGTGTGGATTTATGTTATTTTTTATTCATGTAACAGATGTTTAATTAAAAATGTTAAAGGGTTTCTTTGCTTCTGCTACACATACTCTGAAGGCTGTTCTACCTGTTCTGTTTAAATTTGACCTTTATTTTGAAAATATATATTTACATTTAATAGACCATGTCATATTCTGTACATAAGAAATGAAGCACACTTAAAAAATGACGAACAACAAACTTATACCATATCAATGTATGTAATTATATTTGTATTAAAGAACAACACCTTTAATGACTTGGATGACTCTTTGGAAGTTGAATTTGACTTTTATTTGCTTGTTTGTTTGCTTTGTAGTTAATCATATGTCTATTGATGTAATTGATATAACATTTTCTTAACATATTTGATCAATGTTGATTCCCTATTGCTTAGAGAGTAATATGAGTGGTATGTAGGCCTACAATATATTGAAACTATAAATCCGATGTAATGTGAACACAAAACGGATCAGAATTTCTTTAGTGAGGAACAGATGTTGTCTTTGTCCTGTCTCTCCTCTTGTTGATGATTTGATTTGTTTCCTGTTTGCTGCTCCTCACCTGTTTTATTTACTTCACTGACTGACGTCACATGTCTGAGCTCAGGCTTCATTAAAGACTTTTATTTTGAAATTTCACTTGGTTTCCTGTCTGATATCTGAGTTTGAGTCAATCACCAGCTGCTTTATGACAGTTACACAGGCTCCATGTGTAGAGACTATATTCTGACTCACTGCTCCTCTTCCTGACACAAACCAGCCTGACGACCTCTCCCTCCTCCTCCTGCTATCAGAGTTCAGCCTGTTCACTGTTCCCTCCCCTCTCACAGACCCACCTCTTTACACAGGGGTGGGAACAAGTGACGTGTCAGAGCTGGTGTGGCTCCGAGAACAGCTTTTCTCTGGAAACAGGAAGTGAAACTTATTGACTTTGACGACGGTTGTAGAGGAGAGATGGCACAGCAAATGATTCAGCTGGATCGAGAAAAACTGAGCTGTTCGATCTGTCTGGATCTTCTAAAGGAGCCGGTGACTATTCCCTGTGGACACAGCTACTGTATGAGCTGTATTAAAAACTACTGGGGTGAAGATGATCAGAAGAACACATGCAGCTGCCCTCAGTGCAGACAGAGCTTCACACCGAGGCCAGCCCTGATGAAAAACACCATGTTAGCAGAATTTGTGGAGGAACTGAAGAACGTAGGACTGAAAGCTGCTTCAACTAATCACTCCTACGCTGGACCTGGAGACGTGGCCTGTGACTTCTGCACTGGGAGGAAGCTGAAAGCCTTCAAGTCCTGTCTGGTGTGTATGGCCTCTTACTGGGTCTCATTCATGAAACGTGAGCAGCACGGATTTGTGTGTAAACCCTGAGCAGCGCAAATTTACGTGGATTTCCGCATTCATAAATCTTTTAGTAGTGCTGATTTTTTCGTAGCTACTCACAAAATCTACACCTGCTCCGGACTGTGTGTTGCGCTTGTGTAAATGTAGGAATGCACAGAAATACTGCTTGTCACTGTTGAAAATTACAATTTTAATCCGTATTACTCTCATGTTCAAAATATGCCGACGCCTTTGAAACACGTAATTTAAACATGACAAACAATTAGAAATATTTGGAGAGAGAGACGTTTTAGGGATCGGACACGCACAAACGCGTCAAGGGTCCATCTAATGATGAAAATAATCTGATATAAAACCGGAAAAAAAACTTTTTTGTGTTGCAACACGTTCGGTGGGTGCACACTTCACCCTGCGCAGCAGCGCAGTCGGCACCGGTTTGGATGGAGCTGTGACAGACAGCTAGTGCTTCTGTAACAATATAACCTGCCTACAGCTGAGGCTGTGAAGAGACTCCTCCTCCCGTCGCTGCTGTTTTTTTTTCATGTTTGATATCGAACATTTTCATATATCATCATATCGAATATTTCTGGCTTTACTTCTTAAACGGTTCTTTAATAAACCTTATATTTATTATTATTATTATTATTATTATTATTATTATTATTATTATTATTATTATTATTATTAATTCACTAAATCTGTTTCTTCCCTCCAGCCTTTGATTACCTGTCCCAGTCACACCACTACTAACAGAAGAGAATTAAATATTTTTTCTGGACTCCACTTCACCCAAAATGACTTCGATCCGCAATCTCTCTTTTTTTCTCTCTCTCCCTCTTTCCTCGTTTGCGTCATGGCCGCAGGTGAGCAGGAGGCACCTACCTCCTAATATGGTGGTCAGGATCCTCCTTATATGGCTATTCATGTATGGAGATCTATGCTAATTGCTGATCACCAGGGGCGTGTTGTTAGTTTACGATGGGCTGGGATTCATCATCTTACACACGTGTTTACGATCAAATCTGAGTTTCCCGCACCGTTCATGAATCCGGAGTAGAGTTTTAGTAACGTGAGCTTTTATGTGCAAATCTACACACAGATTTACTCACGTTTCATGAATGAGACCCACTGTGAGCAGCACCTTCAGCCTCACTACGACGTAGCTCCACTGAAGAAACACACGCTGGTCCAAGCGTCTTCAAAACTTCTGGAGAACATCTGCCCTCGCCATAATGAGGTGATGAAGATTTTCTGCCGCACTGATCAGCAGTGTATCTGTTATCTCTGCTCCATGGATGAACACAAAGGCCACGACACAGTCTCAGCTGTAGCAGAAAGGGCTGAGAAACTGAAGAAGCTCGGGGTGAATCGTCAAAAGATCCAACGACGACTTCAAGCCATAAAAAAAGATGTGGAGGTGCTTCAACAGGAGGTGGAGACCATCAATCTCTCTGCTGATGAAGCTGTTAGTAACAGTGAGAAGATCTTCACCGACTTGATCCAACTCATTGAGAAAAGAAGGTCTGAGGTGAAGCAGCAGATCAGATCTCAACAGGAAACTGAAGTGAGTCGAGTCAAAGAGCTGGAGGAGAAGCTGCAGCAGGAGATCACTGAGCTGAGGAAGAAAGACTCTGGTCTGGAGCAGCTGTCAATCACAGAGGACCACCTCCATTTTCTAAACAACTACCCCTCTCTGTCACCTGGTGAAGCAACAGATTTATTCAGCATCACTCAATCTCAGATGTATTTTAAGGAAGTGACGATAGCAGTGTCAGAGGCCAGAGATAAACTGCAGGCTGTTCTCAATGAGGAGGGGTCAAAGGTCTCAGTGAAAATTTCTAGAGTGGAAGTTTTACAGCTGCAGAGAGAACCTCAGACCAGAGATGAGTTCTTGAGATATTCAAAACAAATCATTTTGGATTCAAACACAGCACACACACGTTTGTCATTGAGTGACAGGGACAGAAAAGTAACTTACATGAGTGAGGACCAGCCATATCCAAGTCATCCAGACAGATTCACTGGATGTTACCAGGTCCTGAGTACAGAGGGTCTGACAGGACGTTGTTACTGGGAGGTGAAGTGGAGTGGTCCCGTTTCTATAGCCGTTGCCTACAAGAACATCAAGAGAACAGTGAATTCAATTGAATGTGCATTTGGATACAATGACAAATCCTGGTCATTACACTGCTCCAATGGTAGTCATTTTTTCAGACATAACAATAATGATACCTCCATCTCAGGCCCTAAGTCCTCCAGAATAGGAGTGTACCTGGATCACAGGGCAGGTACTCTGTCGTTCTACGGCGTCACTGAAACCATGACTCTCCTCCACAAAGTCCAGACCACGTTCACTCATCCTCTACATCCTGGACTCCGGTTTTTGGGTTATGCTGGAGACACAGCTGAGTTGTGTGAGCTCAAGTAAACAGGAGTGTTGAGTGTGATTCATCCATGATGCTGCAGTCGACTGTATGTGTAGGTTTGTCTGTACTGATACAGACAGTGATGGTTTTTCTTGGGTTTTCTCTCGTTTTGTTTTTTTCAACAACACAATGAAATTGTGAACTGAAAAAACTGTCACTGACTAAACTGACTATCATTATGAATGTAACTTTGATGATTTCATGTTTACTCTGCTGTTGTATGGACCACAGACTGTGCTGCTGTTGCAATGATGTTATCAAAATCACTTCACTCTTACGTATGGAGAAATAAAAGAAAATACATAATAATTTATAGATTATCCAAGATGTCAATGAAACGTAGGATAATGATGAAAATAAAGACAAAACGATATATTTATCGAAAATGGACCCATTAACAAGTGTGGGTTACATAGATTCATCCACATTACATAATATGAGACTCTAGAAGAATAGAAAAAAACTCCTCGGTGTCCGTTTAAATAAACGTTAGACAAAGTGATGACTTCTTTCAGAGTTATTACACAACTTTTCAACGTTCCACAACAATCATGCAGGAATAAAATGTGAATTATACAAAGCTTTACAGGCGGTCGGTCGCCAATCACACTTTAGGAAGAACTGAGCTTCACATCTCCAAAACACTCAGAATGAGAGGTTTTTTTTTTTTTTTTTAATCATCATTTACAGACAACAGACCATACAGTATGTTGATTTAACGCTGAAGATGGTGAGACAAAAATAAAACATTTATATCTCAGCCTCATGTAAAAACTTTAAATCCTAAAATCCTACTGTTACAACGGCTACAAATGACAGAAATGTCAAAAACGTAACCACTTTATGACGACTTTAAGAAATCCACCTTCTATAAACCTCCTTTAATCCCTCATGTTTTCTGTTTTAGCCACATACTGAACACAATGTTTCAGATCAGAAACTCAAAGCTTGATGAGATGAGTTGATGAGATACACAATCAGTGCTGCAGGTGTTATCTCTACAGTAACTCTAGTCTAAATAATCCCTGTAACAGACATATTTAACATTAACAACTGGCTAATTGAATATTTGCTGCTGCTGCACTGGATCGATCAATATGACAATCAGCATTCAGCACCAACTGATTGATAAAGTGAACTGAACATGTTGACATGAGGGCAGAAATACAGAGAAGCAGGAACCAGATCATACAAAACTCCAGAGCTTTTCTGCATTTCTTGTTATTTATCTAGGCTATTAACAGTTCAACAAGTTTGAGACCTTAAAAAGGATATTTGCAGATTTCTAACTGTGGAGCAGCTACAAAAAACAAAACTGGTGATGTGATGACAGTAGAAACAGAAAAATTCAACCATTTAAAATTTCCTCAGTGAAGGTGGACTATTTCTTCACCCTCAGATTTCGAATTTTCCAGAAATGTGTTATCCAAAATATTGAGCATTCATCCAGGTAAAATGCTAAATTACATGAATGCACAAAAACTCTAACAAAAAATGAAGGCAAATGATGAAAACTTTAAGATAGATAGATAGATAGATAGATAGATAGATAGATAGATAGATAGATAGATAGATAGATAGATATAGACTTCGGCACTAGCGCAGAAATTCGTCTAACATTATTGGATCAAAAACTTACACTGCTTTAAGCATGTTGGGAAATAATCAATACCGCATCAATATGTGGGCTACCTAAAACCTTCAAGTGCTCTACCATTGGCTACTACAGTAAAAATCATGAAGAGAAATGTAGCCCTTGCTAAAACAGTTCATTTATTTTGATAATATATAAATAGATTCTATAAAAAACATAAAAAAAATGTTCAGTACGTATTAAAGTGTTTAAAATTCATAAATATGGTTGAAATACAAAACAATTCAAAAATGTAAAAGAAGTTACAATAGGCCTATAGGTTAGGCTATGTAATTTCATTTCATATAAAGGAAAGAGAATAGCCTACGTCATGTTACGTAGGCTATGTTCATAAATGTAGTGCTTATGATATGAAGTGTATAGGAGTCCTGTGTTATTTAGGCTTCACTATTGTCACTCACTTTCATCAATGTGATTAACGTAACAGGTGAAAAGCTCCCCTGGCTCGGCCAATCACGTAGCATAAGCATTATCACAGCCGAGTCAATGTTGGGAGTGGACTTATCTTTATCATTTAAAACAGCAAACATTCGTGACACAACAATTAATGGCCACTGTATGTTAATATTTATCTGTAAAAGGGTCCACGATGATGCTATTAACGTGGGTGATCTATAAATGTCCTTAAATTATTGAAAATACCGCACTTACTCATTCACCAACACTGCAGAGATGCCAGCTCTTGGGCGCATTTGCAATACCCATATCCCGCCATCAGGGGGCGTTTCCATTTGACCAATGCGAGAGACAGTCTGAGCCGCTTCCCCCCGGCACCGCGGACCAGAACCAGGACCAGGACCAGGACCAGGACCAGGACCAGAACCAGAACCAGAACCAGCAGACCAGCGCTCGGGGCTCGGCTCAGAGTCTGGACGATGTTGTCCTTCTACAGGAACTCCTCCTGTTGAATGACGCTGCTGCACTGCAAAAACTCAAAATCTTTCCAAGAATATTTGTCCTTTTTCTTGTCAAAATGTCTCATATCTAGTCAAAACTAATCTCGTTCCACTTAAAATAAGACTCAACACCTAAAAATTAACTTGTTTTTAGATCATTTTCACTTTGTAAATGATAGTAAATTGTTTGAGCTGCCATCTCAGCCTTTCTGTGTCTTGTCTGCTGATTTCCCCTTTTTTCTCACTCAAGTGCCTTGTATTACTGCCATCTAGTGGTCAGTTTTCTTGTCAAGGGAGCGGGGTATAAAAGGGAGGAGGCCACTGTCCCTGTAAGCTCTTCCTGTGGGTGTGTGCGCTCACCTGTGCGCATCACCACCATCCTCCCTTTGTTCTCCCCTGGCTGGCTCAGCGTTTGTGCTGCTGGCTTTGTTTGGACCATGTTCTTCGCTCTTTGAGTGAGTTTTCTTTGTTGAATTATTTGTAATCTTTGTGTTGGTGCAGGTTCCCTTATAGTTTGGTCTTGTTTTGTTATTAGGAGACAGACAGTAGAGACGGCACCTTCCATCCTCTATTAGCCCCTTGGTTTGTGGAACAAGGTGTGTATCTGAATTTTGGGCTATTACTTTATTTTTGATGTCTTGTTTTATTTTTTGTTTTGGGGTGATGCCGTTCACATTATATTTTAATTCCTTAAAGCAGAAGTGAGTGGTCCGGTCGTTTTCGCTAATGCTGCGTTCCAGGCAGGCTTTTGAAATCGTAAATTACAGCTTCAAGTCACAACTTACGACTTTGTAGCGTTTCAGGCAACCCACTCGTGTTTTTCCGACCTGTTTTACCGGTGAAAGTCACTATAACGGCCACTCGTAACTTCCGACCCGTGAACTCGTACCAGATCGAACTGGTACCACTTCACGGTCGGAAAAATACGAGTTTCCTTGAACGCACCATAACAGTCCTCGTCCCTACGTCGCCACATTCACGGCGTTCCTTGGCTGCACACACAGCCCTGCATGCCGTTCTCTCTCCTCATTGGATAAAAACTGTAGGATACGATAAATGTTTTCTCTTCGGCTCAGAGCAGAGCAGAGGGACTGAGAGACCCGTGTTTCAGTCCAAACACTCTATATAAGTGATTGCTGTCGGAAGATATAACTATTTAAGACTTATATTAACACAAATATTTCACTTACTTCTGCTTTAAATAAGGTTTTAGTAATATTGTAATGGGTTAATAAAATTTAGTTTTGTTTGTTTGCTTTTTTTTTATAGTAATAAATTGGGTGCTTTTTGAATCTGTGTTGGGGAAATTGTATGTGAAGTGTAATGTGTTTAACTTTTTCTTCTTGTGTTTTTTTTTGTATATTCCCACATAGTTTTCACGGTGCTACACCAAGGCAATAAACTCATGCACCCGTACGGAACTCTCCGCCTCCTTTCTTTGGGAACCAAGGGCCGCTACACACTTGTTTCAAACTAATTTTCACTTGAAAAGCAAGTTTTTTGTTCTTGTAATAAGGAAGAAAAACTTGCTCCACTATCAGATTTTTCTACTTATTTCAAGTAAAAAGTGTCTAAAAACAAGCTACCTTTTATGTGATGTTTCTTATTTTAAGTATAATGAGATTTGTTTTGACTAGAAATGACATTTTGACTAGAAATAAGACAAATATTCTTGGTAAGATATTTGAGTTTTTGCAGTGTGAGAGGAACTCGTAGAAACAAAACAACGTTGAGCCTCATGCAGGAAAACTGTTCAACAGATCGTTTACCTGAGCAACACGTGATGTAAATCTATAGAGAGCCGAAGCGGAAGCAGGAAGTAGTAACGTCGCCATGGGACCTCAACTCGGAATAAGTCTCCATGTAAGTGAACGGGAGTCAAAGTTTTATTTCGTGATCCGATTGAATGGTGCCATGAGAAAAAAATATGTCCTCTACCTGTTTAAAACATCACGTTTCATGAAGAGAAATCAGCAGTTTATCGTAAAACGGCAACGGAAAAATGTATTTTGTGTGAAGAAATGCTGCGTCGATTGGTGACATATTTTTGTGGAGAGCGCCTTCACACAAAATACATTTTTCCGTTGCCGTTTTACGATAAACTGCTGATTTCTCGGCATGAAACGCAATGTTTTAAACAGGTAGAGCTCATATTTTTTTCTCATGGCACAATTCAATCGGATCACAAAATAAAACTTTGACTCCCGTTCACTTACATGGAGACCTTTTCTGAATTGAGGAGCCATGGCGACCGTTACTTCCTGCTTCTCTATAGTCTATAGATTCCACCTGTTGCACATCTGTCAGACTGGATCTTCAGCATCAGCTACATAATTAAAAACGGCCATATAAGGGCGAAAAGGAGTTAAATAATCACATTAGAGGACAAGGAAACATTAGAAACTGTGAAGAGTGCATCTGTCGGTAACAGCTCGTTAGTTTTGTCTGTTCTGCTTCTTCTTCCTGCCTGAGGCTCAGCGTCGCAGCTCTGTGGAGTTTTAGTGTTTAAAAAATATTAAAATAAGAATTTAACCAGACTTTGTTCTCAGTTTTCTTTTCTTTTTTTTTGCTGTTTGATTTTCAGTTGTCTGTGAGATGTTGAGTTAAATTATCCACCAGGTGGCACTGTTCACCTGCATGTTGACCAAACCTCAGCTTGTGAACTGCAGTGGTTTATCTTTACCTATAAGAGGGAATTATTGATTCATATTCATTATCTATTAACCTGCTGATTATTTCCTCTGTTAAATGTTTAGTTTTTATTTCTGACAGTTGAACCGGTGCCGTTCAGATGTTGTTTCCCTGCAGCCGCCTCAGACCGACAGTGTTTTCAGTTTATTGTGACTTCACAGAGAAAAACAGCTTCAGTGCAAATGAGAAACTGGAACAAGAAGAAGTCTGTTTTTTTTTTTTTGAAGTTGCAGAGGATTGATTTACTGAGGATCAGATTTGTCACCAGAGTTAACTTTGCTAATACTTTTTAAAGATTTGGTTTCTTCCTGTTTCCACAAACTTCATGAACCGATGCCAGAGAGATGTGTGAGTGCATTTAGTTTCAGAAACGTCTTCACTGTCGGTGCTTCAGCAGGAGAACGTCGTCCAGTCAGATCTGAGCTTCTCCTGGTTTGATCCTCGTCAGTGGATGAGTCTCAAACATCAACAGCTCCAGGTTAGAGATGAAAGATCAAATCAGATTTTCCATTATTTGTTCCAATATGTGGAAAATGTAAAGAATTGCAGCAGCAAATATCAATGATATATTGAAAAACAGTAGAGAAGGAATAAGAAACAATATTTGTAATAAAGTATGGAAAAAATAAAGAGACCACTACTCCAAGATGTTCTTAGCAGGGGTGCAAACTTGTCACCTTTCGGCGAAATTCGCCGTTTTGGATCCCAAATGGGTCATTTGTGTGATTCGTGTGGCAACGCACCTGTCTCTTTAAGGCGCGTGCACCTTATCTGGATGAAAACAGGTGGAGGCAGCAGTACAAGCAGGCACTACAGCAACAACCGTACAACCTACAAGATAAAAGAAACCCTGTAAAAATATTAACATTTGACTATAGTTTATTCAGATTTTAAAGGTATAATATGTAGGAATTAGCGGTACGGTTGCATTATCGGAACGTATTCTTGATGTTGCATTCACCTGAAATCGGGCAGACGTCAGACAGACAACAGACTCTGCATGTAACAGGATAAACAAGCATCTATGTAAACAAGTGGTCCGCCAGCACGAGGCAAAACAATACAGGCGTGACAATATGTTGTCATGGTGATGTGGTATTGTTTACCTGACCCACGTTTTACCGTCTTTCTCTCGTTGAGTAAAATGACATCCGGTTGGTTTGCCGACGGCCGTCTGCCTGACTGCACCTGAATGCAACACCAGTGCCTCCGTCCTTCCTCACACTACAAAGTGGTGACAGTTTTAACAGGCCGAGCCCACAGCTCCGCTGAGTTTCCGTGGTTACCTACGGTCACGCTGCCACTGAACGTAAAAAATGGCGATGCAACATGGCCGCCTCGGTTCGGTGCGTCGCCCACTTATGTATTTCTAACGACTTGTAACAACTCATTCTAAGGTACGAGAAAGCTTTCATTTGTATGCGGCTGTGATTCGACTTCAGTGAAATACGTATTTATGAAAGAAATATTAGATTTTTGCTAATAAAAAGCCAAATAAGTTACATACTGGGGCTTTAAGAAAATAAAAATATGTGATCTGTTACAGGATCCAATACGCTCAGAAAAAAAAGGTCAATATAGAACGACTTTTTTGAATGACATGACAGTCATGATAAAAAACTGCAGTTTGTTACAGATGTTTTTGATCCAATAGTGATGTTCACACTGTCAGCGTCTCCAGCTGTTGACTGTGTCCTGGATCTTTTTTATCAGATGTCTCAGTTATTTATTTACACTGAATACTTTTTGTGTCACCGTCGTTGAAGGCGTCCACATCGACTGTACTGGCCGCGCGAGTTGTGAAAACGTCAGTTCAGTCAGTAATGAGAGATGTGTCACTTTAAAGTAACATCCTCTAATGATGACAACAATGCAGCTTTCACATTTGTCACATGTCATCCAAGCAGCCTGACTGACTGTTCAGAAACATCCCTGCTGTGTAATCCTAAAAGGAACAAACACTTCATGTACTGATGCAGCTGCACAATATGGGAACATGAACAAATTAACCTTGAGTCTCAGTCAGAGCTCTCTCGACCGTGGGTGACAAAGACAAAGAAATTAAAAGTGAATCATTGTCCAGTTCACTTTTCTAAACTGATTTACATGCACAGTATGCAGTATATACAGCTGATTTCTGTACTGAAGAAGCAGCTGCCCTGTAGTGTGTATTAAGGGATTTTCTGCTCTAACTTTAAGAGACACAGTTGCTGATTTTACCAGAAACTCAATATGAAATCATATAAAATTTAATAAAAACACTATCAAAAATATGTATCCCGTGAATTTTCACTCTGATTTAGGATTTTGTCTGCAGCTAAAAATAATCCGATGAAGTCAAACAGCTCTCATGAAGGAGACAAAGATGTGTTCAGCTGTGTGAGCAGGTGCAGCACTCAGGTGCAGGTGTTCACAGCAGCTAATGGCGAGAGCCACTTGTGATCGTTTCATCGTGCGGCGCCGGCATCGCTGCTGAATAAAGCACCAAAATGTTTGTGTGTTTACGTCGTCTACCCCGTGTGATGCAGTCAGTAACAACTGATAACTCATATTTGCACCAGAACAACGAGTCTCCAGTCCGTTAGTCCATTAGACACGTCAGTGTATCAGTTTCACTCACGAATCCTCCCGTCACGTTGCATTGAGCCTGGCATCCTGGCATCACAGAGACTGGAACAGACTGATCGTACAGACGTTCAGCAGAGAGCCGGATTATTCTACAGCTGGTTGGTTGAGGACTTTTCAAAACATTTTCTATCAGGAAAGCTTTCCACAATGCAATCAGTAAAATCACCAAAATTAAGTCCATATTCTATTTCATTTACAAGCACTAAGTAATACTATCATTTATTTAAGATGTTTAATGTACATAGCCATCTCATCTCATCTTGCCATGTCATAACAGTCACTCAACAGTCCAACAGCTGATTCTGCATCTGTCCCTGCTACAACACGGCAAAATTATAAAAGAATAAGCCAACACAACCATCTCCTGAGTCTTTCCACTGTGTGCACAATGACTCATTGCTACAGCGGTGTAGTCTCCCAGAATATTATCTGAGTGCTGAGGTGCATCACTGGACACGGAGCTCTGCTCTCCTGTGTCCACAGACCAGACACCAGCAACAGCAGCTTCCTCCCCCCTCCTCCTCCTCCTCCTCCTCCTCCCCCTCCTCCTCCTCCTCCTCCTCCTCCTCCTCCTTCTGCACCACTCTGACTTTTCTACTGTATGTGATTTTTGTCCTTCCTGTTGGATTCCCTGCAGAGTTTTAGTGCTGTATGTGCCAGTGGAGTCACAATTTCTCTTCAAGAAAAGTCACACAGGCAGAACTAATAAGAGGCTAGTTAAGCTATAACCTCTCCTAAAACATTTTGTCAGTTACATTTTGTTGTTGATCGTTATACAATGAGAAGGACAGCTCAAAGACATATTTCTAGGCTAAAACAACCAACTGTCTCCTGGTCTTGACATTGATTGCGCCGGTCTGTGCTGTCTTGTGCCCACCCAGCACAGCATGACCTCTGCACAGGTGGGAGAGGAGGAACAAACAGATGGGAGGTTCATAGAGAGGAATGTTGATGATGTGAGTTGTTAGTGTTGCTGAGCTCCGCCGCACCTCAGTGACTTTATCAACAAGAGAAAACTAAATCGTTGCATGATGCAAATATATAACAGAGTAAAATCTTGAAATGTAAATAAAGTATTTTAATGAGACTATCCTCAGTCAGAAGGCGTGCACCCGGAGAGCGTTTAGTGTGGTTAAAGCAGAGATAAATCAGCTTACAGTGATTTATTAATGAATTAAACTTATTCACAAAGCAGATCCTTCATTTGTTGAGCTGTCATACTGTGCTGTGATTGGTTGGTTGGGCTGTTTGGAGTGACTGACTGACACACTGATCTCTCTGTGGAACCTGCCATCTGTATGAGCCACAGTCTGTGAGTCCAACCCTGCAGCAATTACATTCAACACAGCACATGCATTTACTTTTAATCAAAGCATAACCAGCTCTGTGGCCCCACTGCACTGTGTGTAGCCTAACCTGTCAGCCAGTCTGGAGCGTCTCCTCATCATTCTTCCTGCTGCCATCCTCCTCCAACAAAAAGCTCTAATGGTTTCCCTCCTCCGCACGGCCTTTAGCTATTAACATTGAAAAGAAAAGATAGAGACTTTGAATTGGAAAACCAGAGCATGTCCAGAATGAAACTCCCATTCATTTTCTTAACAAAGGACTTACAGATGGCAAGTGGATCTAGTATGAAGCATGCCCTCCCTTTGGAGACTGATGTAGTTTGTACATGGAAAAATGGTGTCATGCAATATAATGCAAATCCTATGGGAGGAAAGAAGACACACTCTTTTATTCGACTACAAAAAAAACTAATTGGTTAAACTAATTATTCATGTTTTATCTGGTTAACTGCTGCAACAGGAGCATATCGGCCTACATCTGTGTGACGGAGCTGCTCCGTCTGTGCGCAGCGTGCGTACACATTCATACACACACACACACACACACACACCACACTCTTCTACTTTTCTCCATTCAGTGTAGCCTCGCATCACCAGGCTCTTCATACAGGGAGGAGAAGAGCCTGGTATTCGGCAAATCAGCTTATCACGCAAAAAGTCTCAACAAACAGGTTTTGCACAATGGTTTGCACAGATAACTCTTAAAATATGTGCAACACTTTCTCATCACAATCCATGCCATCTAACACAGTTATCAGCTGTTATTAAAACCCAACTCATCAGTAACAGGATCGCGATATTGGACCACCACTAACATTACACAACAAACCGTTAACAATTAATCCACACTCAAACCGAAGCAACAATAATTAACAGTTAACTGTACTCAACAAGCTAGTATTACATGGTTTACAACAGATGTGACAGTCAGACAACCTGGGGCTGTGTGTGTTTAAGAAAGAGAGGGAGAGAGAGAAAGTACGTAAAACCTGCTAGCTGTTAGCTACCGTAGCTCAGACGTTGGTCTCCCGTCAGGTAAAAGCTGCCGTTTATTCCTCAAATGAAGCTCATGAAGTTGTTGAGCCTCTCCGGTACAGTTATCCATCACTAAACTGCTGGACGCAAAAACCGAGGGAGGCGTCTGTGTGTTTACAATTCACGAAAGCAACGTGAACGTACGTGTTGCTCACACTCAGTAGAGTAACGCAACGTAGCCTCTGCCTCCCTTGGCGTACATGTAAGTCTATGGTGGAACTGCGCATGCGCAAACAGCCACATGCAGAAAAGGCAGAAGAAGCGCTGTGCCAAAAATATAAGGAGACGGTGAGTCGAGGTAAACTGTGTTGAGTCGTGTTTATCAGACTTTATTAAACCTTCTCTCCCTCCCACATCGCGCCACTTCGGGTGCACACTGGGTAGCTCATTTTAATTCATGCTCAGTCACGACACACCTGAACTCATGCCATGTCACGTCACGTCCACATCTGCATCTGGGTCGTTAATATAATACATCCATGATCTGGGTGTTCAGGTTCAGCCAAACCGAGAGAGAAAGTATCGCGCCTTTTTTTAAATTTTTTTTGGTGGGGGAGGTTGGGGGTCACGTGACCGGAATCAGATTGGTTTGTTTACTTTACTTTTTTTTTTTTTTTTATAAAACCGAGCAAGGAAGGAAGGTAGGGAATGTGCTGCCAGCAATCGATAAAAAAAAATATCCCAAATTACGAAATTACTTATAAAGGTGAAATGTGTCCACAGTTCGAATTATGTAGCCTAATTGCTTATTATCCGGCTCGAGGAGCCATACCCACAAAAAGAGGGCCTAGTTCAGGTAGGTGCGTTTGGCTGCAGAGGAGGACCGTATAACTCTGTGGTTATTTTGTTTTTATCATTTCCAACCTTGTATTTAGTTTTTTTTTTGTTGTTGTTTTTTGCACCTTTGAGGAGATTTTCTGACTATGCCATTGACTTTTATAGTTTGAAGATGTAAAACTGTAACAGCCTTGTTGTGACAACCTGTATTTATATTGACCATGTTTCCCAAGTTTGTTGCCACATCAGTTGTTGTTAGAGTTGGTGTCTAAAGATAGCCTACTTATCTCAGATTTCTTAGACACCTTTTCTAAGCAGGATATGAAGCCTCAGGAGAAGGTAGCCCCCTCAAAGTGTTTCTATGTCCCATATTTTAATCCGGCTGCCAGCCCGCGGTGCTCTAGTCATCAACTTCTGTTACCAGTGCATGAAATTTTCAGCTTTGCCTTTTGGCTTGTCGGGCCTTGACTTTCGACCAGAAGGGATCTGCTATTGGCCGTTGAATTACTGCCTCAGCTCTAATACCACTTTTTTTTCTCTCAGTCCAGATGGGAATCAACCTTCACCCGTGTCTCCATGATCTTCCTGTAACGACACAACACCTTCACCTTCAGTCTCCTGCTCCGACCTCTAGAGATGCTCTGTACCATGACCCATGTTCCAGAAAGGATGGGAAAAGGTAAAAAATCACATCACACACACAAGATAATCCTGTTACAGACTGGACTATTTTCAGGGATGTCATGATGCTTACATGTCAAACACTTCTCTGTGCTGTGTGATGGATGAGAGGATAGGCTGTCTGACAGTGCTGGGGTGTGCTACTGGTGTATTGTTGATACTATGCTGCTTCCACCTTGTTCAGCGTCTCCTTAATGGCCAGAAAATAGGTTTCTGTGTAGGATTTGAATTTCCAGATGTGATTTATGCCACAGTCAGGGCGAGGATGAATCATTGTGACAGTGAGGCAGTGTCACTGTCAGGTAGGAATGAGTCCCACCGACCTGTTGTCCAACGATTTTGTGTTGCAAGATGGGTTTCCATATATAGCCCAACGCTCCAGCAGTTTGCCCCAACATGACAGTGCTATTTGTCTTGGGCATGGCGGAGAGTCAAATGCAGAAGAATGGATTGGAATAACCTGTTGCCCCGAAACACCTAAACATATGAGCTTAGTTTTATCTGAGTAAATGTGAAAACTATAAAGGCAGAATTCATACTTGAAGCCACCAAAGACAAAATGCAGGAGTTGTGTTGTTCAGGTGTTGATCGCCTCATAATTATGAGTGCAATGCTGACCCAATATCAAAATTAAATTAATCTAACTTTTACTTTGTCACCTGAAGAGTGATTGAAAAGTAATTACCACTTTTTAATTTCATCCCGTCACCTCTGTGACACCACTGTAGAGAAATCGTACCTGTCACACCTGCTGTATCCGTCTGTTGCCACGACAGTGATGCGAGAGCTGTCAGGAGAGCTTGTCATCTGTCTCATTTCACTGATTACACTTCGGTTTGAAGTCGGTGTTAGAGGGATTATTGCTGTCGCAGTACGAAACCGTCAAGTTTCACTGAGAGGTTGAGACTGCTTGTTTTAGGAAAATATTTTCCTCAGATTAAAAATGGATGTAGAGTAAATGAGTGTCAGAAAAGGGAGTATAATACTAATGAGTTTTCATAAGTGAATAATGACCTGATGTTTTCTTGAATTTAGCCTTTTGTGGTTATTTTTCTACAGTAGCCCAGAATGGACAAGCCAAACTCTAGCTCTAAAGAGGAGCTTGCACATTCTTACATCACCTTAAAGCCCCAGTATGTAACTTATTTAGCTTTTTATTAGCAAAAATCAAATATGTCTTTCATAAATACGTATTTCACTGAAGTCGAATCACACCCGCATACAAATGAAAGCTTTCTGGTACCTTAGAATGAGTTGTTACAAGTCGTTAGAAATACATAAGTGGGCGACGCACCGAACCGAGGCGGCCATGTTGCATCGCCATTTTTTACGTTGAGTGGCAGCGTGACCGGTAGGTAACCACGGAAACTCAGCTGAGCTGTGGGCTCGGCCTGTTAAAACTGTCACCACTGTGTAGTGTGAGGAAGGACGGAGGCACTGGTGTTGCATTCAGGTGCAGTCAGGCAGTTGCCGTCGGCAAACCAACCGGATGTCATTTTACTCCACGAGAGAAAGACGGTAAAACAATACCACATCACCATAACAACATATTGTCACGCCTGTATTGTTTTGCCTCGTGCTGGCGGACCACTTGTTTACATAGACGCTTGTTTATCCTGTTACATGCAGCGTCTGTTGTCTGTCTGACGTCTGCCCGATTTCACCTGAATGCAACATCAAGAATACGTTCCGATATGCAACCGCACCGCTGGATGGGGGGAATTCCTACATATTAAACCTTTAAGGCCATAAAATCTGTCCTGCTCAGATGTTTGCAATCAGCAGATTCACTGCTAGATGCCATGAAATCCTACACACACGGCTCCTTTGACAGTGTGCGAGCTGATGATTGATATAAGAAAATGCTTTGTGTTGAATCCTATGAATTGAGGAGTCAAGGGGTGTTATTGAAAATGACAGAATAGCACAAGCTCTGAGGCTCGACAGCATCAACAGTTTCCTGGAAGCCAATTAACAGACAACCGGGGCAACGACGATGCAAAACAAGCAGATTATGAATATGTGTTCCAGCAGAAAGCCACATGCAGTGGGAGGGAAATGTCAGGTTGATTTCTGTACCTGTTTTCACCATCGATAGCAGAGCCATTCATGAAGCAGCAGGGGTTGTTTGTCCTGTCAAAAATAACCTGCCTCTCAAAAGCTGATTTCAAACGAAGCCTTCAAGCTCATTTTCAAGAAGCCGCTGAGGTTTCAAGCTGGGGTTTTTTTTTGTGTGTGGTTTAGTACCTTTCAAAATTACTGCAGCTTCATGCCGTTGGTTGCAAAGTTTAAAATAAAATAAAATAAAAAAGAGCAGAATGTGCATAGTGCATAATGTAATGTGCAAAGCTTATGATTGGTTTCTGAAATGCAATAAGACAGATGTGGGGAAATGTTATAATAAAGAGCGGATGTACTAGATGATGCCCTGCAGCTGTGTGCCCTGCAATTCGTCACGTCAAAAGGCCAAGATGAAGGTGTTGACCTGGCTGGTCTAATGTACTGTATATGCAGTGTATAGTTGCTGTGTGAGCTGTCAGTGCACGCCACCCCCCCCCTTTTTTTTTGCTCGTATTCATGAATTATCGAGGCGTCGTGATTTATTGCAGCCTGTCACAGCGGCACAAAGTGTGTGTGCTGCAGCAGCTCCTGGAACAAATGCTCTTTATGCAGATTAACATGTCACAAAGTTACGGCACTAAATGAACAGCTAGTATTTTTGAGGTGATGACTGATTTCTTTCCATGCCTCTATCATGATTAAAGTGATAATAATGTGGAAATGAATTATGTATCACCTCGTGGGTGACTTCACTTGCAGCTTTTTATTCAACGCCGAGGCAGATGTTGAATACCATACCATACCTCAATTATATAAAAGTAAATCTTGACTGCATTAAGAGCAGTACAGTCACAGCTCCATGATCATAAAATAGTATTCCCATTCACAGCTTTGCAAACAGCCACTGTTGTGAGCGAGCATGTCAAACTAGGCAGCGGTGTCAATTTAGGCCGAGGAGGAGGTGGCGCAGCGAGGGCTGGAGTAACTGCGGGGGTTCTCAGGAGGTCTCACCGAGGAGTAACGCTCAGTTAATTACTGCCATTATTTCTGCGGTCTCCTCCAGAGATAAAGGTCTTCTAGCTCAGGCTCTCATTATTAAACACAAGGTTGTTTGTCTCCCCGTGTTGTGGGAGGACTCGGAAATAAAAGCCGAGGGTCTGATTTAATGTGGTGCTTCCTCATTTTGGGCATGTGCATAACTTTAGACAGTTAAGGAGTGAGGTGGCTGCAGGTGGTTTGTATATTTTTGTTGTCTGGTAATAAAGGGTGACACAAGGCCGATGCACTGATTTGCTATGCAAGCAGGTTTAAGCACTACTAACAAATTCACAGAGCTTCTTCGGAGGAAAAAAATAACTGTAGCTACAGAAATGAGACTATGATGAAGACAATTACGTCTCCTCTCCTCCCACTGTCCCTGATCCCGTCTCAGTGCTCCTCCCTGTGTTTGTTTTACTTTAGGGATAAAGCTGGTTTCAGCATTTATAAGAGCCAATGTGTACAGAACTAAATGAGTCAACATTAAGTTTTAAATGCTGCAATGTAAGAGGAGTGGTGGACGTTTAAAATTTTTTAATTTGGTGTCTTCTTAAAGGGACCACGTGGAGTTTCGGAAAGCAAAGTGTTTTCACACTACATTTCCCATGAGCCTCTGCGTGCACTGTGAAATTCTTGGACCGGTGCAAGACGGACGAAAGCGAAAGCATTTGCCAAGAATGTTTTCATTGATCAAGAATGAAAGTCGGAAGTTTGAAGACGATCAGATACCGTCGTAGTTCCGACCATAAATGATGCCAACTAGCGATCCGGCGGCGTTATTCCCATGACCCGCCAGACAGCGTCCAGGAAACCGAAACTAGGAAATGCTGGGCGAGCCGACCACTAAATAATAATAATATCAAAATAACTATGAAGATAAAATGATAGGCTATATTTATCGAAAATGGACTCATTAACAAGTGGTAACGTAGATTCATCCACATTAATATGAGACTCTTATATAACCAAATACAAACTCCTTGGGGTCTCTTTAATGTCATGAAATAAAATTAGTTTTGTTTTATATTTTTAAAACAATAATAATAAACATTTTATTGATTTAAATACAGTGTAGTACATTAAATACATTGTGTATATATCTATAGGCTTTGCAGCAGCAGAACTGTATGAGTGACCTTGTCATATAAAATCTGACCACATTTCATGGCACAAACTGTGCATACACAAGTTCTATCCAGTCAGTGAAGGAGGAATGACAGGAAGAGTTGGTTCTTCCAAGACAGATCTGTGTATGATCAGACCACTAACACACTGTGAATGCAGACCTGTCAATCAAAGCTTTCCTTTTACAGTTTTTATAAAGGCCTGAAACACAGTGATTCCCATCCTCCTTAATCTGTTTTGGTTTGAACGTCGATCCGAGCCACATTAGTTCCCACTGAATTGAGAATGAACTTGTGAAGTGTTTCCTTAGGACAGAGGAACAAATTTATCCATTTCCAAATTAAGGCAGTTAATCTTCTTAAAAAAAAAAATCTCCCCTGCTCAATGTGATCAGTATAATTCACTGCAGCCTCTTCTTCAGCACAATTAGCTGTAAAAAAAAAAAAATCGAGCTTGAGTTTAGCTTTGAGTCGTTATTCTGGCATCGCCTGTGATAAGCTCTATTCTGTGTAATGCTCCCTTAAACTCATTACTTCTTAAACCTAAGACATTAAAAAAAACATGCCTATAAATCCAAGTAGGAGAACTTAGTTCAAACATGTTGACCAGTTTTATAGAGCGCTAAGTCACGACGTAGATTTCATACACAAAATCAATTCAGTTCTTCTATATAGACAAAGATATGGGGGTTAAGACAATGGGCCCTAGTTTGCTGGCGCAGCGCAGGTGGCGCAAGGTAGTGCAGCCGGTCTAATGCAAGTTTCGACCAGCGCAGCCTAGCGCAAAGTCAGATTGGGAGATTTGTAGATCGCGCTGCGCTGAGATAGGCGTGGCCGCGCAGCAGGGGGAGGCGTCACAGATTCAGCTTGGTGTAGTGGAAGTTTTGTGCGAAAATGTCTCGCCGAGGTTGCGCTGAAAGCTCGCCACCTCCAACCAGGTCTACTCTCAGCGCAGGGCGAAGCGCAGCAGGTGCAGTGGAAGTTTGACTGACTGACCTGCAGTGCACACACGTCACCAAGACCTCACAGGCAGATTTCCACAGTTCCAGACACATTTCAATGCAATAAATATCCACAATAACCACTATTTAATGCAACTAATGGAATCAACACGTGAATTTATATCTATATAGATTGTCCCGTCACATCTGACGTCAGATCAAAGCAGAGATCAAAGGCTGTGGCACGCGTAATGGAAACTCCACCTGAATTAACACAGCAGGGACGAACTGGCACTGAAAAGCAGCTGTGGATGTCCCAAAAGCAGGACTGAGGGTGGATGACTGCATGTCGCTGCCGTGTTGAGATACCACTCTGCCCTTGTGATGATCGCTTTATTTATTTATTTACTTATTAATTCATTAGCGCGAGCGACCGCATCAGGCAGCCGTAATGAAAAACAAAACACAAATCTTCATCTCTCTTAGTCCACCACAGCCTCGGTATCAGATAGTCAGTATATAGCCTACTACAGTATACTCAGCATCTCTATCACAGAAAAAAAAAGAGAAAAAAAGAGACGGACAGAGAGAGAGAGAGAGAGAGAGAGAGCGTCCTTTACGCTGATTTCATCCGTTACGCATGGTGTTTGTTTATGTTGTGATTAGTGTAGGCTACACCTCTCATCTTGCTTACACAGGGTTTGAATAAATGTGAGTTTCTTTATTAGTTTATTAGTTGTTGTTTCTTACATTGGGCAGGGGTTCTCAGTGTATCAGATCAAACCTGATTAAAGATTTTTGTATTATTATTAGTAAACTCATTATTGGTCACTCTGAGCTCGGACCTCCGGACCAAAACAGCTGTTTCCTCCGGGGAGAGGTTCGGCCTCTGGCGTCGCTGTCTCCTCCGTCCATGTCCAAGTATAAAATGACAAACTTGCAGCGCGCATCGCCCTCCGCGCAGTTAAAGGTGAGGAGAGGAGCTCCTTTGATTGGTGAAGATCTGACTCGGCTGTGTCAAACCCACTCCACGCCTTTCTCTCCTCCTCCTGTCTCCCTCCCGCCCTGTCTCCTCCCTCTTCGCCGGTGGGAGGGACGAGGGGAGGGCTTGCGCTGGTCTAAGTCTGACTGCGCGGCCCACCAATCTTGCGAAATGGACCTGGTCCACGCCCCGTTGGCGTGGCGAAGCTGCCCTGAGGTTAGACTTCGCTCGGTCTAAGAAACTAGGGCCCAATGGGTAAAGTGAAGCCGTTCACTTCACTCCCACTATTTTGCAGCGTCACCTTGTTTTGTTTGCTTAGAATCTGAGAAGATCTTTCCCGAGCACCAACTGGGATCTATTAAACTGTGTTTTTATTAAAGAATGTGTTTCAATTGAATCCACGCCGTGCCCAGAGGAAAATAAAATAAATGTGTGTTTACATTGAAGCTGTGTCACATTTGTGAGCATGCACACAGTCACTGAGGGCGACATTAGTGTGTGTGTGCGTGTGTGTGTGTGAACTGCAGTGGTATGTTTTATTCAAATGACTTATTAAGAGGCAGATCCAGTCAATGTGGTTTGCTGGGTCAGGGATGTGTAATCCAATGTGGAGTTTACTCCGCAGCAAAAGCAGCAGCTTTATTAACCAAACATCCATCATGGTTCTCCAGGACGGCAGCAGTGCAGCTTCGCAGGTTCTGTTGATTTTACAACTCAGCGTTTCACTGAAACAGTCACAGTGACGTTAATAAAAAAGGGCTTTATTAAAATCTCTTCAGTGTTGACCAACAACTGGGATTTAAGTAGAAGACAATGAGGCAGAAATGAGCGGAAGAACATCAAGTATTCATGACCCTCATCATGTAAAGTAGTGACAATACGTCTCTGAAATATTCTTTACATTTAAACACTGTCCACTTTGCATGTATTATTGAAGTTATTTTAGTGTATAATTCATAGTAGGTGTATTCATAAGTATTCATAAAATGTACAGCATGTAAGAAATGGAAAACGTGGAATACAAATCTACTTGGGCTACAAGTACTATATATACAGTAAATATCCATAAGTTATACAAATGCACACGCTGCACTGAAGACAAATGTATATTGCATGGTAATCTTCAAAGTGTTCTGCAAAGGGAATATTTGTGAATTAAATATTAAGATCCACATAAATAGCTTACATATAGTATATTTTATAAATCTGGCTGCACTAAAGGGAAAATCAAACATTCATGGAAATCAGAGATACAAGTACACAAACATTTACTGAACCTGCATTTGGCGTCTCTTAAGCTACATCTTATGGATCTGCTGTCACTCAACCTCCAATCTCAGAATTATTGAGAAATTCAAACTAAATAGGAAAAGTATATACATGATATATGATGTGCCTATATCAAAAGTGATATTACTATAATCTACATGTCACTTAAAGCAGAAGTAAGCGATATTTTTGTGTTAATATAAGTCTTAAATAGTTTTATCTTCCGACAGCAATCACTTACATAGTGTTTGGACCGAAACACGGGTCTCTCAGTCCCTCTGCTCTGCTCTGAGCCGAGGAGAAAACTTTTCTCTTGTGTGTGCAGCCAAGGGATGCCGTGAATGTGGTGACGTAGGGACGAGGACTGTTATGGTGCGTTCAAGGCAGCCCGTAACTCGTGTTTTTCCGACCTGTGAAGTCGTACCAGTTCGATCTGGTACGAGTTCACGGGTCGGAAGTTACGAGTGGCCGTTATAGTGCACTTTCACAGGTAAAACAGGTCGGAAAAACACGAGTGGGTTGCCTGGAACACTACAAAGTCGTAAGTTGTGACTTGAAGCTGTAATTTACGGTTTCAAAAGCCTGCCTGGAACACAGCATTAGCCAAAACGACCGGATCGCTTACTTCTGCTTTAAAAATTGATATAAGTAAGTATTATTATTTAGCATACATCAACTGGACATAAGATCTAAGTTTATATGAAATATACATGGTAAAATGTATATATCATTCATATATAGGCTACATTTTACAGACCCACAATCTCTACAGTGAATCTTTAGCATTGTTTTAATATAAAGGTTGTTATATATTTAATTTCTGTAAGTCTATTGATATAACACATCTATAAAATAAACTCTATGCTTTTATTTTTTTCACTAATTTTGCATGTCAGCTATATCTTCTGGGCCTCACTGTATGATTAGCGTATACTGACAGGCTTTTGGATAGATATGTCATTTTTGTGATACTACAATACAATACAATATGTATACATTGTATTATACAATATATATTACTTTGGGCTGGACATGTATGGAACAATATATGAAATTGTTTCAGTTTCTAAGAGTATTATTTATATATTGTTCCATTTTGTATATGGAAATGTATGTGTTTTATTTGCATATGACAGAAAAACATAGTGTGAGAACTCACTCAAGTCTTAAAAAACCTCCACATGATCTGACGCCAGACACATGAAACTCTATGTAGATTCATGGCTCAGACTATGTGTAAACAAAACCAGATGAATATGCATATGTATTCATTTCATATTCTTTTCATCAGAATCATAAAGCAGTATGTTTGTGTGGTTCCACTTTTTGAATCTCACTCACATTCACGAGAAATTGGGCACATGTGCACAAGCTTCATTTCAACTCCCACAGTTTATCATAAATGGATGAAGATTTTCCCTTAATCCATCAGTTTGCATAAAAAGAAACACTGTTTGTGCCACAAGTGATCAGACACAGAGAAGAAAGACGAGAAACGAAAGAACAATTTTACTGACTGTGAAACTGAGCCACTCAGAAATGGGAGGCAAAATGTGCTCCAGTTTACTTTAGTACAAACACTCCAAAAGTTAAGTTAAAGCAGAAGTAAGTGATATTTTTGTGTTAATATAAGTCTTAAATAGTTATATCTTCCGACAGCAATCACTTACATAGAGTGTTTGGTCTGAAACACGGGTCTGTCAGTCCCTCTGCTCTGCTCTGAGCCGAGGAGAAAACTTTTCTCGTATCCTACACGTGTTATCCAATGAGGAGAGAGAACGGCATGAAGGGCTGTGTGTGCAGCCAAGGGATGCGCCTGAATGTGGTGACGTAGGGACGAGGACCAATAGATCCATGACGAGGGCGGGGGCTGCTAACTCCATCGGCTGACAAGACGTTATGGTGCGTTCAAGGCAAACCGTAACTCGTGTTTTTCTGACCTGTGAAGTCGTACCAGTTCGATCTGGTACGAGTTCGGAAGTTACGAGTGGCCGTTATAGTGACTTTCACAGGTAAAACAGGTCGGAAAAACACGAGTGGGTTGCCTGGAACGCTACAAAGTCGTAAGTTGTGACTTGAAGCTGTAATTTACGGTTTCAAAAGCCTGCCTGGAACGCAGCATTAGCCAAAACGACCGGATCGCTTACTTCTGCTTTAAGTTAAGAAAAAGTAAATATCAAAACAGACATGAGACCTTTGCAGAGTGCCTTACACTCTGATAAAGGAAAACCTGAGCACAAAATGCATTTATTTCCATTTCTGAATTGTTTTTTAATGTGGTTTATTTTATAATAATGATAATGAATGAAGCTCTGTGAAGTCGATAGTTTTATTTCATTTTAAATTACATGTTTTTGCTTATTTTGAATTCTCGCTTCACTTGAACTTGAATTGCATGTGTTTGATGGTCAAGGATGTATGCATTATTCATGCATCTGGTCCCTGGAGCATCACATCTCCTCTGTCCCCACAGGACAAGTGACTGACTGATATTATGTACTGTCCTGTTGTTCAGACAGAGGGAAAATAAATGGCCACAATCACATTGACACCAGCAGGACACCTAAAGAGATTATACCATGGCAGATTTCAAGGCAGCAGGAACTTTTATGATCTTATTACGACCAGCTGTCTCTATACTCATTATTAGAAACTGAAAACCCTTGGATACACAGAGGTTTTCCTCTTTGCTCACACATGTAAAGAGTGAAAATGGAGTCCTAACTAATCAAATGTTATGCTGAAAAAATCACAGCATCTAATGTTTGTTTGGTTCTCTCTCTTTTTTTCTTTTTTTTTTTCTTTTTTTACAGCTTTATGCTAATAGAGTAATTAAATAAACCAATAATTACAAACACAAATTAAAAAAAAAAAGAGAGGAGAAAATAGGCAAATAAAGCAGTTTACAGATCAAATATAATGCACAATATAATGCAGCATTTCCTCTTGTCTTTTTTTTCTCAAATTAAATATTCATAGTCCCGACTGAGCGCTCTTTCAAGATTCTTCCAGGACCCTAAAACCAAACACATCAACATGGACATGGGCAGTTGTCTTGCACCGGTTGTTACTGAATAATGAAGCGAGGCCATTTGGTTCATTTATAATTCATACTACGATATAAAATGATCTTGGGACAAGCCTTGGCTTGCAAACTGGCTTGACTGTGGTTTGAAAAGAAGCATAAGAAGTATATCTAAATAATGATTCCTATTGTTTGTGTGTTATTCAACAATCCACTTTGCTTTGCCTCACTTTTTTTTTTATAACCAGACGTTCCTTAAAGTGTATTTTTCTGTCCAGAGGCTGTAAGTGTGAGGTTATACCCACAGACTAAACTTCAACCTGTTTGAGTGTTGACTATAAAGAGCATCTGCAGATGTGTAATAAACACATACTGTAACCATAAGATGGCTCCAGGTTATTACTGATGTATTTATTTGTTATTGCTCTGATTAATCAGCTGTGAGCTTGTGGAGGAAGCTACACAAACATGTTGTGTGTTGAAGTTGTCGTGTAATTGGTGGAAACTAGATGGCTCAAAGCATGGTACTGTAGGTTCTGTAGATTTCCGTTTTGTGCTTGTTACACATCCCATCATAGACTAGGAAGCCAGAGTGAGGGCAGCCAAGCAGGTTCGTTTGGTAGACTTGTAGTCAAGACCGCCTGAACCGAGACCAAGACACTACCAAGACCAGAGAGTATCAAGACCAAGACAAGACCAAGACAAACCAAGTCAAGACTAAGACCAGTTGAGCTCAAGACCGAGAACGAGACCAAAAAAAACCACCTAGTTACACCATATTTTGCTATTCCGCATGAGTTGTAGAACGCGAGAGGACGAGTGCCAACACGTCTGTGTCACAAAATACATTTTTGGTACCATTTGAAGGGGGCTCATAAATAATGATATTCAAAAAAAAAAGCATGCCTGCCTGGATATTGTAGGCTACAAATCCCTTCGAGACCGTTCTGCCAGTCCGAGACATTGCGAGACTAATGGGGCGTTCAGACCAAAAGCTTCAAAAGACGCTCTTGACGCTCTTGACGCTTTTCCGCGACGCTGGTGGTCTGAACACTCTGGCGTTTTTGACGCGCGTCAAAGAAGTTGACGTCGGTTGTGGTTGGTTGAGTGGGGGACATCTACACTCTGATTGGTTGCCGCTGCTCCGCATCATCGCTCATTAGCATAAAGTTCAGGAGATTTCAACTTTCTCCTGACGCTCTCGCCGCCAAAACGCGACGCCAACGCCTTTGACGCTCTTCAACGCTCCTCGACGCTGGTTCTCATTGAAAATGAATGACTTCCGGCCACCGCGACGCTCTCGACGCTTTCGGTCTGAACGCACAGTAAGAGACACGAGACCGAGACAAGACCGAGACCAAACACTGTCGAGACCGAGACAAGACCAAGACCACAAAAAAAGTGGTCAAGAACTACAAGTCTATCGTTTGGACATGAGTATAGACCAAAGTGGCGATCTCACACATTTTTGTCCAATAGTTATGTTGGTTTATTACTACAGGTCCCAGATCTGAGGGCAGCAAATCAAATAATTGTAATTTTTTGATAAAGAAGTCAGACAATAATTGGCCTTTGTCCATCAGTCTGTGTGCCACTGTGATGTGATTTTGCGCTGCACACAGCATGAGTCTGCAAACAGCAGGACACAGTAAATGGAGTTGGGTCCATGGCTGGAGGTTGGAGGAGCGCAGGCTGCCTGTCGCCTGTGGCTCCTCTGATTCTTCTCACAGTGTTTCAAACTGATCTGTTGTCAGGAAATACCAAAAAAAAAAGGAGATAGTTGTCTTGTTTTGTCGGGCCATAGCAGGAAGTGCTCAGCTCACTAACAAATATATTGTACTTTCCTCAACTTCTTAAGTGAACATGTGTTTTTCCGGTTTAATGGAAATGATCAGTTTTTATTAGCAGCAACATTTTCGAGGAATGACTGCACCTAGTGCGTAAAAATGCAAAATATGAATTATAATCAAAAAGTAAATCATCAGTGGGACGCTATTGTTGGCTCATTTAGCAATAGAGTGACTTAATAGGCAATAATTGAACTGGTGACTGTGCTGCATTCAATGAATACATTCTCTCTGTGTTTTCTACAAAATGTAAAGCTGTTGCAGTTCAGCTGTGGAGAAACATTGTTTCTAGGAGTTTTTCTTAATGAATGTATCTGTAGATGAAAAGAAAAGTGGTGGGGCAAGACAAGAAAGGATAGGTCATTCTGTGTGTGCATAAAGAGCAGTTTGAGTCAAAGCTACCTCTCAGTAAGTGAAGTGCACCTATAACTTGAATCTGTTTGTTATTCCACTGTTCATTTAACAACATAAAGACCGGAGAAGCAGCTACAGAATACCAATTGAGCCGGGGAAGTGATTTGTTTGCTGGTTTGGGAAAGCCTTGCTTCAAGGCTCTTTGTGAGGGATGAATTAACACACATTGTAGGCCGCCCATTCAGACACCCGGAGACAAAATACCAAGCCATTCAGCTTGGCTGAGCCATTTTTTCCCCCTGCAACTTCCTTTTCCTTGTTCTCTCTCTCTCAGCCACCATAGCCACAGCTTGTGTAGCTGTTGTCTGGAAACAGAGGCAGAGCCAGGGTGGATGGTGTTTTCCCATGAGGTTTTGACTGTGCAATAACTCTACTGTAACAACCTGTGATCCAAACAAAGCATATCGAAGGCACACGCATCTCTGCTGCAGCTGCAGTACTGCACTAGCTGCACGAAGCAGACTACTGTGCAGGGCTTTGCCCTAAATATTGCCTTCACCCCTCTGGAGACCAACATCCAGGAGATCTGGAAGTCTGTCAAAACGCACGCAGGGTCCCCGGGCGCATTGACCTACTTGTTTCTTTTGCAAGACAAACTGTAGAGACATACAGAAACAGAAAATAGTTCATAAGGTATCCAGTCATCACAACCAACACTCACAGGAAAAAAGAGCAGTGCAAGAGCATGTCATGTTTTCAACAATGTAATCTACTAAAGTTAGGGCAATGCACAGCGTAGACTATCCCAGAATAATGTAGGTTAGTGAACCAGCCACTATATGTTCAGCTCTCCTGCTAATTCCTCAGCAGAAGGAGGACTCCAGTCCAGATTACACAACATATTTACAGATATACTGTTTATGAGACCTAGCCTGACAAGCCAGACTATATCATTAACATGTAAAGTCTGGCAACGACCGGTAGACCTCGATCCAGGGGGCGGGATGAAGGCTGTCTTTCAAACTGCCTCTGCACGCAATAGGGTAGCGATACGACCAATCAGAGCAAAGAGCAGGATGACGTTAGCCTGACAAGCCAATTAAAATGTATGTCGTCATCGCGTTAAGCCGCCCAACGACTCTTTAACCCTTGTGTGGTGTTCATATTTTGGTTACTCAGCCAGTGTTCGTGGGTCTGGTGGACCCGCTACATGTTTGGGTCTCCAAATCAACACAATCAAACAATTTTATGTTAAAATACTCAACAGATGTTTACTTCATCCTAATTACAAGCCATATGAACAGCATATATGGTTAATATTTGCCCTTTACCTTTGTTAGATCACATTTATGAATTAATATGCTACTCGTTTTTTGTTAGTTTTTTTAATAAAATGTAATAAAAATAGAAAATCAGTTATAATCAAGATATTTAAATCAACAAATTTACAAATGAAGCAAGATTTTTCATAACTATTGATTTTGAACTTCATTAGAAATGTTACCTATTCAGGCCAGTTGACATAACTCAAGCTGAACACATACAGTAACCATCAGCCCCATTGAACACATTGCCATTTCACACCAGCCTATACAACACATGAGGGCTGCCCCTCATGTGTTGTATAGAGAGTTTTGTGTGGTTTTTGTCACTATCAGACTCTGAATCTTCAGAATTGTGGTCCTCACATTCTGAAACCTCTTCTTCATCATCAGAAGCTTGTCTCTTCCAAAATCAATTGCAAGGCCCTCTCAGCATAATCTTTTGGCCGTCTTGATCAGTAGTGATCAATTGGGGCGGGAGTGGCTCAGGCCGTAGAGCGGGTCATCCAGAGGGTTGCTCTGTCGTAGTCGCTGTCGTAGTGTCCTTGGGCAAGACACCTTACCCACCTTGCCCCGTGTGAATGTGTTTGAACGTGTATGAATGATCATGGTGGTGGTCGAAGGGGCCGTTTGGCGTGAAATGGCAGCCACACTTCTGTCAGTCTGCCCCAGGGCAGCTGTGGCTACAGACGTAGCTCACCACCATGTGAATGTGTATAAAATAAATAATGGTTTCTGTAAAGTGCTTTGGGTGCCATGAAAGCAATATAGAAATCCAAGCAATTATTAGTATTATTTGATAAGGAACCACCCTGGCAAAGGTGTGTCCCGCCCCCAATTTGTAGGTGGGACAGAGTATGAGTGCTTGAATTTTGCAACGGAGACACACACGCACACACACACACACACACACACACACACACACACACACACACACACACACACACACACACTCACACATACACACTCACACACACACACACACACTCACACACACTATCAGCAGCCCCAGACAGGAGGAAGACATAGTGAAGGTACACAGGACCTACACTTTCCATGCTAATATTAGCCCCGGGTCCAGTGGACCCGAACACCCTGTATGTAATATAAACGTGTAGGGGGGGTCTACAGTATGCGGTCATTGAAAATGTGTTCTGATATATGTTCTTCACAGAAAATGAGCCAAGGCCAGTGAATCTGAGTTTGAAAAAATAATGTATCATTTCATTTTTCTTTTGATAAAGAATGAAAACGGGTCCCACAGACCCGAACACCACACAAGGGTTAAACAGATAGAGCGCTGTGATTGGTGAACACAATCGGTGTTCGAGACGCAAAAAGTTCCTCGTGTCTAGATTTCTAGGCTATATGAGACCAGCATTTGTATATTTCCAGTTCTAATCAGACCTAACCTACTTTCTCTTTCTGTTTCTTCATACTGTTGTCGTGGAAATCTTGGTTCTGCCGGTGGTGGTGAGTCAAAGAACAAGACTGGAGTGGTAGCAATACTAATCACAGCAATTTTCCACCACACTGTGAAAGATTTACAGCAACAGTATAAAATGTAATGTATGCTCTTTGAGAGAGTGATAAAAAAATAAAACATTATGGCACAGTGTTATTATATTTTACTTGACACTTTATTAAAAACAGCTGATTATTCATCAACTGTTCACTCAGACAACAGCGTGTTGTGCAGATCCAGGTTATGTGGGGGTCACATGGGCCCCATTAGACCAGTCAGTCATGTTTGTCCATTCACCGTCCTCTAACAGCCACTTCCTGCAGGATAATGATCCATGACGGCACAAAGTAAAAGTCGTCTCAAACTGGTTTCATGAACATGACACTTCAGTTCAGTTCACTGACCTTCCCGATCTCCAGACCTGAACATTTCCAACATCTTGTGGAATCAATAACATGAAGAGCCCTGCTGCCCTCACCTCGCACCAAAATAACATCTGGAAAGTGAGATCTGACTGCCGATCTGTTCAAGGTCCAACCAACTTAAAAATCTGTAGCGTAGCGATGCCTGCAGATTCGCTTTCTTTTTTTTTCTTCTCTCCATTAAAGTTTGCAACAATTTGAGGCAAGTTGATGAACCAATCACATCCAGCCTGACTCACAAATCACAGTGATCAGCGAGAAATTTTGAGAGCTCAAAATTCAAGCTTTGAAAGGTCACAGCTGCAGCGCCCGGGGGCCTCGCTTTGACGACGCTCCGGGGGGGTTAATGTCTTTTTTACACAAAGGATAAGACATTAGACAGAAAACAAGCACAAAAACACATTCATTTACACAAAGACTCTACAGAGAAGAGCTGGCAATTATCTTAATGATGCAGTTAACATGGAGACTTTGAAGTTACGATGAACCCATGCTGGTTCAACCTTTATAGGCGTATGATTATGAATAGGCTATATATTTTTTCTGAAACCACAGTGTGCTGCACAATAGAGACTATATAGCTACATACAGGTTCTTTAAGAGAAGATTATTTAAATGCTTGAAACGGTTCAGAGAATGACTGATGACTTCAGCACAGTTTCTCCACTTCATCACCTCTTGACTGAGGCGCACGTACGTCTCACTTAAAAACCAATATGGTTTTCTTGCCATTAATCAGTGTAGTTAATTATAGAGTCCACTAATGTGCACCGTTCGTTCACACACCACCAACACCGCCACTACGACTTTTACCAAGGCAACGAGCGGCTGGATTTTCATATTTTCTTCTTCTCATCTCTGAGGTGTCACATGATGCGAAGCCACAATCCATTATTTAGTAAAAGGTTAGGCTCAAGTTTGGTGTATTACCCTCAGTAGCTTAGCATTTCTTCTAAATGTCACGCGTCTCAAAAGGAGGAAAAGTAGCACTTACTGGTTCCTCACAGGTGATCTTTCAATGTCAGAAATTGTAATTACATCCCACGTGTGTGGAAGCTACTTTTTGTGTTTTGGTTTTTTGGTTTGTTTGTTTTTTATCGGTGGCTTTTCATTTGCTACATTATAATGAGATTTCGATGCCTTTTCTTACATATCTCTGTGTCTTTATTAGATGTACACAACACTTCCTCACAAGACATGCAGCCATAGGAAACTTTACAATACCTAAAGCAAGATCTAACGCCATCAAGCGCACTGTACTGTATAGAGGTATGAAAGAATGGAATTCACTGCCTAAACATATCAAACTAACCACTAACATAAAGCAATTCAAAATACTAATTAAAAAGTATTTAGCAAAATAAGAAAACATGGTATATTTATATGTATAATATGTTGTATATTTTTATAGATATATAGATATATTGGGTTATTATAATGTGTAAACTGCAGAATGAGTCTATATGCTGTAGAATGAATGTATATGCAAGATAATATGAAGAGTTGATTGTGAAATAAGGTATACATATATAATATGTAGTAGGGCTGGGACGATATGCTTTTCTCCCGATTCGATTCTTCTACGATTTTTTGGATGGCAATTCGATTTAAATTGCGATTCTACGATATTGCCGATTCTCTCGATTTTAAGTCGCATTTTCAACATTTATCTGCACACAAATACTGTAGGAGCCTATAAATTAACATACTCCATTATAAAGTGAACTTAAACCCTTTTCAAAGCCTGTACTCTCTGTATGTAAAAGAGGCTAACAAATACACATTGCACAATATTTAAAAAATGTCACAAAAAAAAAATTCAAAAAAAAAAAAAAAATTTTCAAAAAAAAAAAATTGATTTTTGAAAAAAAAAATCGATTTAAAAATCGTCAAAAAAGATATCGCGATATCTATGTGAATCGATTTTTTCTCCCACCCCTAATATGTAGATACTATGTGTGTGAAAGAATCCGTACAGTATGTGATGACTAACAAAAAAATGGATAAAGCACAGTAAGAAAGTGGAAACGCTTACTCTGTTTTAGTTTTGTTAGGTGAGGCATATTGCTCACTTGTTTTTTGTATGATGCCAATAGCTGCTTGTTTCACAGAGAGGATGGGGGCTGATCCTGTCGAGACTCCCTCAATCCCATATAAATACACTCACAGATGTCTTTGCTACAAGCCGTGTCTGCCTCTCTCTCTCTCTCTCTCACACACACACTCACTCCTCCTGGAATCAAACAATTAATACTAACAGTGCAGCGAGAGAAAGGAAGTCGAGGGTTATTCATTTGGTGCAAGGGGAGAGAGGAGCAGCTAGAGAAGGTGAAGTGGGAGAAGAGGAGAGAGAGAGAGAGAGAGAAGAGTGACAGAGCGGAGGGAGGAGAGTAGAGGAGGAGAAGGAGGGGAAGGAGGGAGGGTTTTAGTGCCAAATTAGCTGCCCCCTCTTCTCCCACATCTCAGTCTGTGAGCACTGGAGCGCAGCGTGAGCTCCGGGAGCGCTTTCCCCTCCGACATGTACACCTGTAAGCCCTGTTCCTTCACTCATCCAGGGATGCAGGCAGCAGCAGCAGCAGCGTTCACGTGTGAATGGCAACGACACACCGTTAGCGAGACGCCGAGTCTTTTAAATCGGTCTTGATGAGACCGCTCGGGCTCGGAGGCAGAGGCAGCAGAGGAGAAGGCGACAAGCACGGTCTACAATAAAGGTCTGAACCTTTTTCTCTTGTTTCTCTCTCTCTCAGCCTTTTAGAAATGTGCAGGAGTTTACAGATGTGGCTCATGTTTTCACTGCTTCTCTTGCTTTGCTGGGTCTGAAATCACACTGTAAAAGCCCTGTGATATATCTGTGTGACTCAACTACAGAGACAGAACTTTCATGATGATGAAAGTGGTGTACAGAGAGACTACAGAGAGGATCGTGGGTACTTCAGAGCAGAGAGCAGCTGTGTCGAGGGTCTTTGTTCATTTAACTTTGTTGCCTGTCGTTTGTTTCATGTGTAAAAACCCTGTTTGGTTTGTGAAATCTTCTCATTACAGAATAGTATTTAACTTCAGGTTGAAAAAGACTGACACCTCGACACGATTCACGTTGCGTAATGTCACCGTCAGACCTTTGTTTGCAGAGATGTAGCCTGTCAGTCTTGGCTCTGCTCAGCGCCTCTGAAATGTAAATCTTTTAATTAGCCTTTGGATGAGATTCAAAACGGTCTTCTTGGCATCTTGTTACCAACTTGTCTGTCGGGGAAAAAAAAAAACTGACGCTAATGAAGAAGAAGTTTATTACAGTACATGAAATTGGATAGATAAAAGGAAATGTATTTGTCTCCTCATTAAAAACAACAGAAAAAAACAATTAATACATAGAAGTGGGATATTCTGGTGATGCTGCTTCAGCCTCACAAACTATAAATCTGTTGAGTGTAATGTGATTGTACTAGCCGTTCAAAATGACATTCATTCATTGAGGATTCAGACGTGAAGAGCAGCATTAAACCAGCTGTTTCAAATGTTTTCATTGTTCCTCTTTTGTTGCTAAGTTATAAATATGGGGTAACAAGACAAGCTCTGACTATATGGCTCAACTGCATCCTATTTGCATTCTGTATAGTGTCTCTCTAGCTCTCGCTTTCTCTCTCCTCGTTTGCTCTGTACCTATAGATTCAATATTTTTATCCAGCTGAATCTACAGTAAAGCTGTTCTCAAGTATGAAATAGAAACTGAAACATGACCCATTAGACAACATGTTAACCAGCTGTCACTTCTGAGCCGTTTCCAAGCTGCTGCTGCTGCTGCTGCTAAAACTGTGATTTTAGTAATAATAAGTAATAAGCAAAACACTACAGTCTGCTGTCAGAGAGAAAGCCCAGAGAGACAAGCTCCTACACAAAAGTTTGTCCCTATGCAATTTTTTTGGGGAAAAAAGTCACTGTAGGGGTTTGAAAAGTCTAAAATCTACTTGTTCATATCCAAATATTTTTGAATAGATCAGTTAGACCACCAGCAGAGCCTAATGAGCCATTCAGTTATGACTGATCAAACATTTTTACACATTATGAAACCACAAGCAAATGTATTTTCAGTCTTTATTGATTGAAGGTAAAACAAGTTCTATTAGTAGTGGATGAAAAACACGTTTTCTTCAACATTTAATGAAATTTAAAGATTTTTTTTAAGATATACAGCTCATGTTCACACAAATGGCTTTACAACTTATAATTTGCAGATTTGGATGCAGAGAGGGAACCTGTTTGGAAACTCATCAGAGAGCTATCAGGGAATCGTAAATCCTTCCCAACATTTCTGATTGTCCTTTGGATCCAAATCAAATGCATTTCAGCAGAATTAAAAGTAGCTGGGAAGGATATTCAAGAGAAAAATCATTACGCTTTGAAGGGGCTCTGCACCCTTTCCAGTTTCTATCTGCATACTCCGCTGTTCTCTTGATGTGCATTACAAAAAAAAAAAAGTGCCTTTGAGTCAGATTGTTTGAGGTTGTTTTTGCCCACTTGAAAGCTGGTTAAGATCAGAGGCAAATTTTCACTTCAAGCGGAGGGAAAGCTACACGAGCAGATCAATACACACCGTGGGTCCACGCCAAACCAGCACCATCATCCTGCCGAGCAGGATGCTGACTCCTCTGAAGTTCCCACTAAACAGAAATCTTTTATGCCAGATTTACAATAAGGGATTTCTGGACTATAGCCTAGTCTAACAGCAGCAGTGTCAGTAATGCTAAAAACCCAGCAACGGCTGAGTGATGATGGGCAGACTCTAAATGTGTTGGTAATATCCAGCTGATTCCCAGACATGATGTGTTTCCTCTTTCACCTCCCATGCCCTGTTAGACAAAGTATTCAGACTATTCAGTGGGGGAACGCTGCAGTTGAATGATGGGGGGGTTAGGGTCATTTACAGCATGTTAACACTGAGTATGTTTATTTGCTAATAACCTCTTTGCAAAGTTCAAAATGAATCAGCTGGCCTATTTGCATGCCTCATCTTTTTGGACAGATGATTTTGCATTCATCCCCCTCCTCAGGCCAGTTGACCAATCTCCACCACAAACTAATATTTTGCAGATTGAAAAGCTGACTTTCGATCTGCTGTCAAGATTCAGAATGATTTCTCTGGCAGTTTTGATTAAATTATTATTTGTAACTTCTGTTGGTCACTGAAACAGGGTTTGAAATTTATGAGGTTGGTGCTTCCATGCACATGAACATGAAAAACATCCTTCGTTCTACTAAAGCTGGTTGTACTTCATATGTTAGCAGCTGTTCTCTCTTGATTGAACCTCAGCCTACTCATTGTAATACATGTGTTTCCAGCGGCCCTTGATTCAGCGTTACTAAACTACTTGAGCTAACAAGCTTCACACTCTTCTCTAGGTGAGACAGACAATGGACCAGAGCTTGAATGTGATGTGAATGAATGCGGCGTCACTGAGCAGCGACTCTTAACATTCATGTACTGTGAAGCAGGAAGTGGCCATGTCACTTCACTGCACCAGCAGCATGCAGTGCGTGCAGACAAAAGACAAAAGGCTCATCTTCACAGAGAGAGATCTTGAAGGCAGGTGCTCACTTGTGCCAGGATGAATCCTGAGACAAACAGTAGTTGCCTGGCGCTGAAGCTGTGAGATCTGATCCGACTGCAAATATATTCAGTAAATGAAATGTAATATTGCAGCCTTGGTGCTAATGACATTGCAGTGTTTTGTGTTTGTTTGCCATAATCATCCCAGTTTCTCCTAGTGAAGTGATAAAGATGTTGTGCACATGCAGTAAATCATGGACATAATCTGTTTGGTGCAGTATTATAAAACAAGATCTGATTGGCTCATCACAGGTTAACGATGCCACTTAAGACCGACACAGCCAGCGCGTATATTTCCAGCATAAAACACAGACACACATTGTGTTATGGTAAAAATGAACTTCATTTACATTGTTACAATGTATGTTAGTATGCAAATTACTACAGGAGATAATTTTAATGAGTTTTGCAGTAAGAACAAAAAACAAAACAATAGAATAATTTATCTAAAGCAACATAATGATGATACGAGTTTTAAGGAGAGGTTTTCGAAAGAGGATACTAAATCTGTGGGGTCCTCAGACTCTGACTTCCACAGCTGAGGATCCACTATCATGTCTCTGAGGATTTATCCAGCTGCCTAAACTGGGGACTTATCACAAGGTTGTGGTCACCCGAGACTTTGGTTAATGTAGACATAAGAAATAAGGAAACTGACAGCTTTTGAAAATCAATAAATAACAATCAATTAACAAGCCAATTTCAAACCATGATAGCAAGGACTAGTGTAATGTGGCGACTTCTCAGAGCATGTGAAAAGCCCGGCTGCAACATAAAGGATGTTGCAATAGTTCAGTTTGGAGGAGATAAAAACACTGATGACCTTTTCTGAATCTGCAGATGAAAGGAAAGACTGATCTGGGTTAAATAAATCAATTGTACAAAGCGGTACGGCACAACTTTAATCACTTAAAGGGATAGTTCACCCTAGAATGATATTCGCTCATTATCTACTCACCCTCATGTTGACTAAGGGCTGGAAGAATTATCAGAGTCCACCGTCCCTTCTCTTAGTTACAGGGGGTCTCGGCGTAGCAGTGAATTTCAATGCAACGGTTGCAAAGGGACACCGGAGCTCTTCGTAAAAAAACACACACAAAAAAACATCCAAATACCTCCATGATGCTCGTATGTAATGTCCGTCTTGTGCTGAAGCCCCAAATTGCGTAATTGTCCCGAAAAAATTAAATAAGTCTATATTTTAAGCTTGTTTGTAGCGGAAGCTTCTCGTCTTCTTCTTCTTCTCCTCTTCCTGGTCCGTCCAAATATCGCGTGATTTGCGCTGGCGTCAGTGCGGTTACTGCGAATCACGCGAGATTTGGACGGACCAGGAAGAGGAGCTTCGAGAAGCTTCCGCTACAAACAAGCTTAAAATATAGACTTATTTAATTTTTTTCGGGACAATTACGCAATTTGGGGCTTCAGCACAAGACGGACATTACATACGAGCATCATGGAGGTATTTGGATGTTTTTTTGTGTGTGTTTTTTTACGAAGAGCTCCGGTGTCCCTTTGCAACCGTTGCATTGAAATTCACTGCTACGCCGAGACCCCCTGTAACTAAGAGAAGGGACGGTGGACTCTGATAATTCTTCCAGCCCTTAGTCAACATGAGGGTGAGTAGATAATGAGCGAAATATCATTCTAGGGTGAACTATCCCTTTAACAGTCAAAGGACAAAGACCCAGAGTAGACCCCTGTGGGACCCCATAACAGAGAGGAGGAGGAGGCATCAAGTACGATAAAGAAAGGCCGGTGAGACAGATCATCCAGAGTCACATCACTGATGCTAACACAGACACAGTGGTCCTCCATGGTGGAGCTACAGTTAAAGGGGTAGTTCACCCAAAATTGAAATTTCACTCATTATCTACTCACCCTCATGTGGACTAAGGGCTGGGAGAAGTTTCAGAGTCATCCGTGGCTTCTCTGAGTTACAGGGGGTCTCGGCGTAGCAGTGCAAATTTCAATTTTGGGTGAACTATCCCTTTAAGGAGAATTAAAACTGTGTCACTGTCAACATATAAGACAGTGGTTACCTTAACCAGGATATACCAGGGCTGTGAAGAGAGCAAAAAACAGACCAAAACAAATTATTGTTTGTAAAAGAAACATGTTCTACTGAGATAAGTATGTGCCTCTTTTGCATTCACTATAGGTGAGTTAGAGAAGCCAGTTTACCCACTGTGCAGATCTTTGACCCCACTGAGGTCGCACAGAAGTCCCCAAGCCCAGGGATCAAACCAAGGCACTTCTTGCATGGTACAATTTGTCTGAAATATTAGATGTGAACGGCAGTGAAGAGATGGGTCTAAGACCACTGGGTAAACCCTAACATGTTAAATATTGGTGGGGAAGAACAGCAGAAGACTGTAAATAGCAGCAACAGTGGAACCAGCAGTCTGTAACAGTGCTTTTTAAAAACCAAGTGGGACTGCAGGCTGAAAGGCAGCTGCCTTATTCTGAAAGTGCAACAGTGCGTTCCAAGGTTGACAGAGAGATTTCAGATTGAAGAGAGGCGGTGCTGAGGATGGACAGGAGTCAACATCAAGCTCAGTGAGCTATGAGAAGAATTGAAAATATCTGACTAAACT
Source organism: Trachurus trachurus (assembly GCF_905171665.1). Classification (NCBI taxonomy): domain Eukaryota; kingdom Metazoa; phylum Chordata; class Actinopteri; order Carangiformes; family Carangidae; genus Trachurus; species Trachurus trachurus. Next base: position 9,478,395 of record NC_139903.1, on the reverse strand, counting down.
GGGGACTAGTTTATGGTTTTAAAGAGAGTTCTGGGACAGTGAGTGGACATCGGATATCTAAGTGGAATAACAAGATAATTTTTCTTTCATTTCAGCTCTGTCTTTTTACAGTAAATTCCTCATTCCCTCTCACTGCTCTGCAGCCGAAGGATCTGGTGCTCATAGACCGATAAAAGTGAGCAAATCAGCATCGGAGGATTCAGGGTCAGGAGAGATGAATAGTAACAGATTCCTGTTTGGGATCAGAGACGAAATAATCAAAACATCTTCCACACAGAAACCACAGGAGGGATCAACATCAAGTTCTGTATTTGCCTCTCATAACACTTGACATATTGAATTAGGTGAAAAGGTGAAGAGTTTGGTCAAATCAGAGGTAAACAAGGGGGAGAGGGGCAACAAACATGAATATAAAAATCTGAAAAGTTTTATAACTTATAACTTATGAAAGAACCAGAACTGGTCTGTAAATGAAAACATACAATAGCCTACATGTCTGGTGTAGAAATAAGAGACTCAGTGACAGCAACACATTGATCAAGAGTAATCCAGGAGTCCTGCAAGATGAAAGACTTATTTATCCCACATTAAGTAAAAAAGAAAGAAAAAAAGCAAAGCACTGTTTCAAGAAGAGGTGACATTTATCATCTGCAAAAGGGAATTGATCTGCAAACACACACGCAGGAACAAGCTCATGAATCTGTTACTTAAAACTGTATTTCCTTGATCATATTTAATATCTTTTCCACTACGTCAAATCAATTCCAGAAGCAATTAGGAAAAAATCAACAGGTGCAGGACAAAAGAGTAACAGAAAAAGGACGAGACAGAGTTGTTTTAGAGGTAAATTCATGCAAAAACCACTGATGCGCGTTCTCATTGGGGGCAGTTTTTCGGCAAGCAGTCTCTGCATTTACCTCTAAAACAACGTTGTGTTATTATCTCATAGCGTGGTGAATGTGCAGGTCACAACTTGTCCACCAGAGCGTTGTGGAGTTGTTGGATTGTGTATTTGATGAGGGAAACCAAGAAATCCCATGAGCCTCCGTAGCATAGCTCTGAACAGCTCACGGCTCTGCTCCGCCGTTCTAAAAATAGCTTGCACCGACAATTAAAGGTAACAAACCTACTGCTATGACTATAGGGATTATGGCAATGGGCCAATTTCTATTTATATCCCCCACCCCTAACACATGTTAAACTCTTGACCTGAAGAAGACCCGTGTAATGCTATATATTAAATTTTGGGAGCAACAATAGCAGTGTGTGGACATCTTTTCTCCTTTATCAAATCAATTCCATCCATGAATGCAGAGATGTTTTCATTCTTATTTGACAATTTTTTTAATTAATGTGGTTGTTTTAGAGCCCAGCATGCAGCCGTTCTGAGCGGAGAGAGAAAGAGCATCATTGTGTGTTCCTTCAACTAAATGAGTCTTTCTGGTGATGACTGAGCTACTTAAAACTTACTGCACTATTTTTAAAGTTTCTTCTCCCCTCCTCCCCCGGGGCAAACACTGTTAACAACTAAGAAAATAGTAAACAAGTTTGTGTGTATTGTGTGTGTGTGTGTGTGTGTGTGTGTGTGTGTGTGTGTGTGTGTGTGTGTGTGTGTGTGTGTGTGTGTGTGTGTGTGTGTGTGTGTTTTTGTAATGAGAACGGCTGTCATATAGAATAATGTAATGGAAGATGCTCTAGCTTTGCATTATGGCAACGTCAAGGCTATGTAATTACTTGCTTCCATCCTGATTGTGGTTCATTGTGGCTGGGATTGCTATTGTTGTATATGTGTGCGTGTGTGTGTTGGGGGGTCAATACATCCAATCAATTACATGTGATTACCAAAAGATATGCATTTAATCTAGATTTAAATTTTCTATAATTCAGTCATTATGTAGGTGAAGTCTCTCAAACATAAACGGTTTCCTACCTGACATGCCTTATATGGTTTTACACGATGAGCTCCTGTTTGTCACATTTTATTCCAAATGTAGAGACAAGAATTTTGATGATGTCACTTCAGGCGAAATGAGACGCGGCTCCATTAACCGTAATTACTTGCAGAGAATTGTTGTTTCTCGCTTTGATCATGAGAATAATTGGATTAAACTAATTACATGCCCAGCAGCATCTTGCACTTGTGCACAGCAGTCGTGTATACATTGATGATTTTTGATGGGACTGATTGTCATTTGCCTTCGGCGTCCGATTTTATATTCTGTTTTAAGAATGCAGCAGCCGCAACATGGTCTTATAAGCATCTTAACATAATTATTATTTTGATTGTGGCCATATTTTGTGAACTGATACTGCGATAATACATGAATTTTGATGAATGTTTGATCCCCTCAAGGGAAACAAGCTCATAATTATTTACTCAACCAATAAATCCAGTATGCAAAATGGCAATAAAATGGGAATATTAACTGAGGGAGTAGCTTGATGAAATAATTGTCAAATTCAAAGTGCATGCCGTAATTAGATTATAGTTTGCCCATAAGCAAAGCTAGTGAATGAGAATGGGAGCAGCCATTGGTGGTTTTTCAGTGTTTACTGGTTCATTTTCTGCTCATAAACAGTTGTTATATTTGAAATAAGTGATGTTAATATAGTTAAAAACGTTTACATATATTGAATTAGTCCACAGTGTCTATGAGACACGGTATGTCTCAAGTTTTTGTCCATAAAAGTAGATTTTATTACAGTGAGATTGGACTTGTATGGAGTGACATGCTCTTACTTTGCACCTGCTTATTATACATTATAAATGTAAATGAGCTGGACTTGATTTGGCTCCACGATTTTACTGGCAATCACATCGAATCTGGTCAGTGTCTTTCAGTTTGCCAAGTAGATGTTGTTAAAGCAGACATTTCACTTCTCTCAAACTGTGGTATAATCACTGACAGATAATGTTTTTAATTAAGACTGTATGCCAAGAAAACAAGAAACACAAGACAAACAATACAGATACACACTCTGACATATAACTTTTCTCTGTAAATGTGAAGTTTGAGGTGTAACACGATCATTTTCTTGATTTTTTACACGTTTTTTTTCTTAAATAACTGAGATAATATATGTGTGCTGGCCTTGTTTTGTGTATGGTTTCCAAATAGATATTATGCACACTTTACATTGGCCATGCCTTTAACGGCTCAGTGTCCCAGCTGACACACAGGCTGATGGGGAACATTTCCAGATGAGGAGGCCAATAGTTGGAATGATTGAATACAATAACAGTGACATGGCTCCTTTTCAATTAGTGGACAAAAGTCTAATGCCAAAAGGCAAAGTGAATGTGCACTATTGTTCACTGTACCCAATTTGTACTTTTTCCCTCTGTTTATCCAAGCTAGTTGTGTTTAACAACATGCTAACATTGGTGCCAGTAAAATAAGAATCATGCACCGTCTTGCATCATGCATCATCATCATATAGTAATATTTGCATGAAGTTTTCTAACATTAGCTGCAACAGGTCAAACCAGAGCAGAGTAAGGCATGGGCTGCAAACTCCCTCAGCAGGGGTCTGGACTGAAGTGAGGAACATTGTGTTTCATGGCTCATGAAGAGGAATAATCTGTTATTACTCTAAAAAGATCACATACTCCTTCTTCAAAGTTTTGCTTTTATCAGTAGCTCAACATCAAACAGACACCGCTGACCCCAAAAAACACACATATAGACTTGTTATTCTCACTATTACGGACCATAAAATTTACAGAGAGACCAGGGATGTTCATCAGGTGGTTCAGATGGTTCGTGTTGTTCATGGTTCCAGAGTTTGTTTTGAGCCAACACACACATACACACACACTCTCTCTCTCTCTCACACACACACACAAGAAGATCCTAATTACAAATGCAAAGTGGGCTGTAAGTGGGAACATTTTCCCTGTTGGAGCTGTGAAATGCATTGTTGGCATGGTGCTATCTGGTACTCATTAACACTTCCACTGAAATGACTTCACACCGTCTGTACTTGTAACCATCTTCACAGCAGAAAGCTGTAATGGCATACACCCACATATTAAATTATTTAACTATCTCTCACTTTTTCAAAAAAACAATTTCTGGAGAGGACATTAATTAAAATCTGGCTCATCTTGTATTTAAACAAACTTCCAGTCTCCCTCTTGCATACCATATATTACTACTAAATCCATTAAAGTGGGGCGTTGAGCACAAAATGTCACATTTCCTGATCTGACTTTGGCCTTTTGTCATTTTCTGTTTGCTTGACAGTGCCTGTGGTGCACAATAGTGGCTGATAACAAATTGCAATACGATTCATTCTGGAGTATATTCAAAATAGGGACTACTGCTCCATCAGTGTTTCATTTAGACAGGGGAAAAATAGCAACCAGCCAGTATACTAATAATGGTGCAGTGAGAGGAATATTCATTTTGTTGGACCAGACACATGTTGTGGAGTTGAGCATCAATTACATTCCTCAGAGGAGTCGATGTTTACCCACAACACACTGGATAGCAGGGGCAACGTCTTCTGTTCAGTCTTCACTTGTTAAATATCTCAGTAAGTGTGGGTCGGGCCATTAAACTTTGTAACTTTTCATCTCATGCAGCCATCAGGTCTAAATCCTATTTTGACAAATATGTGTGATGACATGCTCCTCAGCTTCAGCAATGTTTGATGTGTACCACAAACCTCATCATAGACAGCCATCAAAAGTTTCTGAAAGATAGAAATGGTCAGACATAGGATTTTTTATTTATTTATTTATTGCAAAAACTCAAAATCTTTCCAAGAATATTTGTCTTATTTCTGGTCAAAATGTCTCATTTCTAGTCAAAACTAATCTCTTTCCACTTAAAATTAGACCCATCACCTAAAAATTTACTTGTTTTTAGATCATTTTAACTTATTCCAAACAAATTTTTACTTGAAATAAGTAGAAAAATCCGCCAGTGAAAGCACGTTTTTTGTGCTTGTATAAAAACTTGTTCCACTATCAGATTTTTCTACTTATTTCAAATCAAAATATGCTTGAAAGAAGTAAAACGTGTCTAAAGACAAGCTACTTTTTATATGATGAGTCTTATTTTAAGTATAATGAGATTTGTTTTGACTAGAAATTACATTTTGACTAGAAATAAGACAAATATTCTTGGTAAGATATTTGAGTTTTTGCAGTGTAGAGTGAGAGAAATAATTTGTTTTCTTCTTGCACTAGGTTGTGAGACCTAAACAGCCTCAGGAATGCCTCCAAAATATAGAGGTTGGTTCTTTAAAGTCTTTATTCTCATGGCTGTGTTTTTGTTTTTAGTTTTTAGACTTGATGCAGTGCAGATCTTATTGACTCTCTCTCAGTTGTCTATATCTATAAATACAGTGTAAGTATAGGAGAAACAGAAGTATAGGAGCTGTTACTTTTGCAGGGAAGCCACTAATTAACACCCAGATGATTTTCAAAGGATCCAACACCCTGGAAAACACAGGGGTTGTGCTTCACAGTGCATTTGCCACATATACATTAAAGTTTCCGGCTTGAGAAACTATTACATTTATTTGAATATGTAACATTTGCATTTTAACAGGACACCTGCACGCTTCTCTCTGAATGTGACACCTTTGAAACTGCATATAAAAACATAATAATAATTTAAAAAGATCCCCTTTTTACCCAAACTTCTGATTCATCTGAATTTAAAAGGTTATTTTGTGGCAAATCTCTTGTAGTTTCTGTGCTGAACATGACGGACGTGGCAGCATCATGGCAGATGTGGGGATACTGGATATTTTGATGCCAGTTTGAGAGAAGCAAATTATTCCTTCACAATGGATCTGTTTACATGCACACATTATTTCAAATAGCGCTGCACATCATAATGTCCCTGATATAAGCAGCTTCTTTTATTCTGCTCCCTATTAACATACGAATGAATAAACAGCAGAGGGAGGATTTTCCTGGAGGAAAATGAGGCTGATGCAGGTGATAAGGTGCATGCATATCTAAATAGTCTTTAAGCCTCTAAGAAATATCCACAATGATTGATTTGAATTATATCAGTACTGAGATAATAATGAAAAGAGTTAAATGGGAAATTGAGGTTTGTGATGGTTCACGCATGTGAGTAAAGTAAGAGGTGGAGAAATGGAAGAGTTAAAGTTTAAGGACAAGTGCTGTTCATAATCACAGCCCGTTGCCTGACCCTGTTACAAAGAGACAGAATTTCATTTACTCGAGATATAAACAAACCATCTTATAGAGCGTGATAGTTCAGTACACTGTAGGTCACTGTGTGCTGAGGAAGACATCAGTGTTGAGAAATTGGAAGCAGCAAATCTTGTAGATGTGCTCAATGCTCAAGACATTTTATTCTCTCCTTTCTCTTTTATTCTCCACTGTTTGATTCATTTTCAACATTTGTGACACGTGATTTATTTGTACAACATTCACCACAAGTTAACACAAGCTGCAAAGAATATATTGCATGTAGCCAGGGCCGTTGTATAGGGGAGAAAGGTGATGATAATTCTAGGGGCCCAGCGCCCAGTAGAGCCCACAAAAAACCCCAGTAGTCTAATCTTTGTATGCCTGAATTATTCTGCATAAGACCCTGACTAATACTCATAGTAATGCTGCATTAGCATCAAAACAAAGTAGGCTAAATAAAAAATGATAATACATACGTAGTCTAGGAAAAAAAAGTGGAAAAGTCAGGGGTTAGGGGCCCACATTAGTATTCTTTCAGGGGGCCCAGAATTCCTAGCAACGGCCCTGCATGTAGCATTTAGCAACATGTAGCAGCTTTGGTATTTGTTTGGTAATATCTCTCTTTCCAGGACTGTATGTCCAATATTCAGTCGGATTTCAACTCTTCTCTTGAGTCTTGAGGAAAACTGGTTATTTAGCTCATAATTCAGCAAACACTGGTCACTCATCTTGACCGTTTCTGAGTGGGACGGCACGGTGGTACAAACTGTGGTTAGCACTCAGTGAGCGGGTTCTGGGTTTATTTCTCAGGCACGGAGCCTATAAGGTGGAGTTTTCATGTTCTCCCTGTACCTGCATGAATTCTCCTCTCACAGTCCATGCACAGACATGCCACGCAATAGGTCTATTGGCGACATGAGAAATTGAGTGTCTAGGGTGTCTCCAACCCGCCGGTAGACAAAGGATGTACTGTATGTATGGATGTTTCTGAGTGAGTACAGTAGTGGGTTTATCAGTATTTGAAGAAAAAAAAGGCAGTTAGTCAATAAACAGTACATTTGTTCATTGTAAAAACAAAAGAGAGATGGATAATTATAAATTAGGTGTTCCCCATGGGGATCATCAGTTAAATTGGAGGCAGTTGGCTCCGATGTCTAAAATCTTTGTCATAACATGATTTTTCTAATTTCTTTTTAATGATGGTCTAATCCAATTTAAACACATGACACAACCGTTTGATTAATATTATTATTACATTAACTCATCATTCAGCTGCTTAGGAGTGTTTATGTTATTCCAAGATGTTCCCTTCACTGCTATAGTCTTATATACCGGTATGTTGAAATATTTTTTGTTATATCTGTAGCGCTTCCATCTTAAATAATCGTTAAATCAGAACAGTACATTTTAGTCAGTGGTGGCCATTTAAAAACAGCTACATGCCACCAGTACAACTCTACACTGCCACAAATAAACATTTCTCTGCTTGGTGTACAGTAGATGTTTGATTCCTGCTAAACCAATCTATCCCACAATCTACAAAGGTCGCAGTCACTCATCTGAACCACCTGCTATAGATGCTGCACAATTCAAAGCCACTGCTGCACTTCTTCACCATCCTCTTTAATTACTGTGCTGCCTCTAACTCTGCCTCCTCCCTCTCTGGCTCACTTCTTTTGAATGAAACCATATTTTTTATTATTGCATTTTTCAAGCACAGGGGTCCATTCAGAATGCAAGTCCTTTCATGGCTGTCAGGAAATGAAAGCAAAGTGAATAGAAATGTTGTTGCTGTGTGACTAGTGGACCATGTGACTTTAGATGTTTATGCCTCAGATAAACAACCCCCCACATTATGCATACTAGCTCTCTCAATTTTTTAAAAAATCTTGCTTCATCCTCAAGCAAAAATTCCATTTGTGGGGCTGTGACATTTTTTATGTGATTTATTCTATTGTCCCGAGTCCTCCAGCCATGGCTGCCCCTCCACCCGTCCCCTTTGCCATCAGCTTTGACAATCCCAGCCTTTGTTTTTGCAATGAGAAGCAGCATTCTTCCAGTGGGATGACCTCCTCTGTCTCCACAGGGGCTGGCACTGAGGGCGCGACCCTACCCAAAGATTGGATAGCTGCACCACCCGTGCAACGCTGTGAACTAAATCTGCTAGCTGTCACCTCAACTCTGCTGCGGCGGCTCATATGTGCACCGGCCGCGCTCTCCTTCAGCAGGAAGATCCGATGGATCCCTCTGCTCATCACAGCTGACACATCAAGGCCCCGCATGCAGCGACACTATCAGCACCTCCATCATTAACACAGAGCAACAGGATTAGACCATGAGGAGAGTGGATCATCCCTCATTCCTGTAAGTACACTCATTTTCATTATTGAAAATTTTATTTTGTGATTAGTTAAATTGAGTTAGTGCTTGTGGATGTTATTGTGAATAATAAATAGCACAACTAAAAGTTTTAGCAGCACCTGCAGAGAGAATCAGAGAGGAGGGAAAATACTGAAGTGGAAAAAAAAAAGCTATTTCACAGAGATCTCATCTCTAAAATCCACCTGCACCTGAATGTTAGGAAAGCAGCTGAGCACTAAGGCAGCGGGCTCAACTTTAACACCTTGAACCAGCTGAAAAGGGGGATTGTATGAAAAACACACAGAAACTGAAACAGTTATATATCTGATTACTTGCAGCTGTCAATCAACCACAGGAAAAGGTCATGCACAGGATTCAGAAAGAAGAATTTGATTTGATAAAATCTCAGTATACAGTTTCTCATAATCCACACTGAATTTATTTATAGCCGCGATATTCCTGCCTCTCATGCTACAATCAAATTTGACTGTGATTGGAGCAATATCAGTTATTATTATTATTTTGTGTATGTGTGTCGGCCCTCTGCCTTGAGGTCTGAGGATGCACATTGAACTTCTTTGCTGTAATGAGGATTTATATAACCTTTATTTTACCTCAATGGACCATTGAGGAGGAGTTCTCATTTATAATGGTGTCGAGAATGACCTGGATACATTTCTCAGTGGCTAATATCGGCTGTGAGTTGAACACACAAAAAATAAATACATAAATATGGGTTATATTGATATCAGGAGAGACATATTCATAGTTTTCACGAGCTGAGTGATACATTTTAAATAAGTGAAGAGAAGCTTTTTAAGTGTTAAATGAGGCTGGCACCACTCCATCCACTCCTGGTTCTTTGATCCAGTGGAGGTGCATCATTAGTGAGCTCAGGTTTGGACTGAAATGGTTTATTCATATGATTTACTGACTTATATATATATATAAATGTGTGTGTGTGTGTGTTTTATGGATCCTAAAATGACACACTGCACTAAATAAAGCTGCTGCAGAGAGCACTGTCACAACAGCTGGATAAATGTTGACTGTGTATACAGGGCCGTTGCTAGGAATTCTGGGCCCCCTTAAAGAATACTAAAGTGGGCCCCTCCCCCTAACTTTTCCTTTTTTTTTTCTTAGACTACGTATGTATTATCGTTTTTTATTTAGCCTTCTTTGTTTTGATGCTAATGCAGCATTACACTGCAAAAACTCAAGTATCTTAGCAAGAATATTTGTCTTATTTCTAGTCAAAATGTAATTTCTAGTCAAAACAAATCTCATTATACTTAAAATGGGACACATCATATTAAAAGTAGCTTATTTTTAGACACTTTTTACTTCTTTCAAGCATATTTTCACTTGGAATAAGTAGAAAAAATCTGATAGTGGAGCAAGTTTTTCTTCCTTATTACAAGCACAAAAAACTTACTTTCACTGGCAGATTTTTCTATTTATTGTGAATTTAAGTGAAAATTATCTAAAAACAAGTTCATTTTTAGGTAATGAGTCTTATTTTAAGTGGAAAGAGATTAGTTTTGACTAGAAATTAGACATTTGGACAAGAAATAAGACAAATATTCTTGGAGAGATGTTGAGGTCTTACGCAGAATAAATCAGTCATACAAAGATTAGACTACTGGGGTCTTTTATGGGCCCTACTGGGCGCTGGGCCCCTAGAATTATCATCACCTTTCTCCCCTATACAACGGCCCTGTGTGTATAGTCACAGTAAAGTCAATGTATGCTGGTCGGTTTTGTATGATTTAAGAAAACCACGTCGTCGATTGTTGTTTTGACTGGCAACACTTAAATTAGCTCCTTGGTTCAGCGGCGCCGGCTGGTTCCAGCTGAGTTAGCACAGCTGAGGTGAACAATCCTTTCTTATGCAGAAGATGCATCAAAATGAATTAATTCAGCGACTTATCAAATATAAGATAAAAAAAACAAACATAAAACCATGAAAGATTCATTATTCGCCCTTCTACCCTTTGTTATGGCTCCATTTTAGGAGAAATCGTGAGGAACTAAAACCAAGTATCATTCAAGGCAACAACGTTGAGATTGTTGACACTTACAAGTATTTAGGAACAGTGTTTGACTCTAAACTGAAGTTTGATGCAAACACAGAGAATATTATGAAGAAGGGCCAACAGAGGATCCACTTGCTAAGAAGGCTAAACTCTTTTAATGTTTGTAAAGAGACCATGTGTGTGTTTTATCAGTCCTTTATTGAGAGCATTTTAACATTTTCTTTTATTTGTTGGTTTGGTGGCCTCTCTATTAAGGACAAGAACTGCCTGTACAATATTGTGAAGGTGTGCTCTAAGATTATTGGCATCCGCCAGAGAGACCTGAGTTCCCTGTGGGAGAGGCAGGTGATCAAAAGAGCGCGGGGAATAATTTCCCAGCCCGACCATGTTTTGTCTTCTGACTTTGTCTTAATGCCATCTGGCCGTCGTTTTGTTGCACCTCTTGTCAAGACAAACCGTCGGGCAAAATCCTTTCTCCCCTCTGCCATCAGGTTGTTAAACCTGGAGGGCATGTGACAGCACTTTATATTGTTGTATTTACTGTTGCTATTTATTTATGGTGCCATGTATGTATTATTTTTTATCTTTATTATTACCAACGTGCGGTGAGAGTCTGTGCCACATACTGTTTACCTGATATGAACTTGTTTTTGTCTCCCTTCTCTTTCTTTTATTTGTCCTTTAATGAAACTGAGTCTGCTAAACCGAATTGCCCCTTGGGGATAAATAAAGTTGTCTGAACTGAACTGAACAACCTCAGAACGTTAGTGTCAAGATTACGACTGTTTTAGTGTTATAGCTGCTGCACGTTGCTGCTGCGCTCTGTGTGTGCACTGCTGACTCATCCACGGCTCAGCAGAGCTCATTAGAGAGGTGGCAGTTCTCCTGTCTGAAAGAAATCCATCATCATCTCACCTGATCTGACCTTTACTATTCATCATTATCAAGTCAACAAATAACCCAAATGCATATGGCTTCTTCTCTGATTTTCTGTCAATCAATAACTGTTAGATACTGTAGCTTTTTTCAACATCTCCCATACTCATATCAATACTTCCCGTGTCGAGCCTTTACCATCTTCCACAGTGGTTGTTGTTGTTTTGCTGCAGGAGCAGGTGGAAGCTACAAATCTTTATCACTGAAAATATTTTTTTTAAAAGGGAACGTGAGCTGTGAGCCTTTCACTGTTTCCAGCTAACAGCCTGCTCTCTGCCTGCAGAGGTTCACCTGCAGCAGGTGATGATGTGTTGTTGAGCAGAAAGTCATTAGGCCTGAGCTCCTGTTGTATTCCAGACGTCTTGCGTTGGATTGTTAGTCCTATAAAACACAGGTGGCCCTCACCACACCAGCACAGAAAAGAACAACAGATGTGTTATTCCTATTGCAAATTATTGTTGATATAAATCATGAAATCAAACCTGCGGTAACACATGCACTGGCCTGGATTAAAGCAGAAGTAAGCGATCCGGTGGTTTTGGCTAACTTCCTGTCTGCAGATGGAGTTAGCAGTCCCCGCCCTCGTCCCTACGTCACTACATGCACGCGCATCGTCCTCAGTCTATGCAACTGCCCCCTTGGCTGCACCAAAGACGGTTTATAAACCAAGACCTTCCATGACGAGTCAGCTTCCTGTATGCATGTCACGTGGGCTTCTACACGGCCACGTCCCTTTAGGGAGACCAGAGGCAGCATAGAATGTATTGACTCCAATGGGAAAACTGAACGTGAACACAGATTATGGTCGAGTCTTTCTCCCACAGTCACTGAAGTAAATTTTGGACAAATTTTTCACAAGCCACATCTCTTCTGAACAGTTTGACACAAAATGGCAATTTTCAGACGTACACATCAGGAGAAAATCCACTTTGTTCAAGACCTGTCTCTGTCTCTACGACACACTCTCGCGAGATTTGGCACAAACAAATGGCCGCGAACTCCCGTGAAAATGATTTAAATTATTTTTGTCATGCTAAATATGACTGTTAGTAGTGTAAATATTTAATGTTATCATAAGAAAATATAAATATCTCACTTTCATCTACCTACAAATTGTATAAATCCACACACACGTTCACAGACGAGGTGGGGTGACGGTTGGCCACGCCCATTTAGAGAGACAGGAAGTGTATACCATTTCTATCATTGGAGCAGCCTCATGGAGTATCTTTCCATATATTGAATATCTTTGGCTGCACACACATAGAGGACTGCCCCTTTATGCCGTTCTCTCTCCTCATTGGATAAAGGTTGTAGGATACAAGGAAAGTTTTCTCCTCGGTTTACAGCAGAAGAGCAGAGTGACTGACAGACCCGTGTTTCGGACCAAACACTCTATATAAGTGATTGCTGTCGGAAGATATAACTATTTAAGACTTATATTAACACAAATATTCCGCTTACTTCTGCTTTAAGCACATTTTGGTGGAAATTTCGTGAAATTCAGTGGTAGTTTGCTGATATCTTTGGATGTATGACTGGGTGATTATTTGTAATACTGCCTTTGTGTAAAGATCAGGATAAAATAGATAATTGTTGGCATAAGTAGAGCTACAGTGTCTACAATATTGTCATCTAAACCAAAGTTTTGAATGTGTTGCTAAAGTAAAACAGAGTTTATTTGATGTTGCGGTGAACAGAAAGCTGCTCATTAGTAAGACAGACAGCAGCTGCTGGTTGCAGCACACGACGGCCCAGGGTAAAACTCTGAGATCCAGTCACCATGTTGACTGTGTTCTTCCACCTTCAGGATGGGAACTTGATTTACTTTGTTTGACAGAAGGATTTTGTTTCATTGCAGCACATCTGTCAGGAAGGCAGTGTAGTTAGTTAGTGCTCATTAATTTACTCCACCAAGAGGCTTTTGGGTTGTTTTTCCCTCTTTGTCTGATCCTGTGTTTTCTCTGACAGTGAGCAGGAAAAGATGCTGAGAGGACTTTTTGATTTTTGATTAATAATTGTAGTCACATTTTCCCTGGTTTCACACTGGTGCAAAGTCATTAACAGGTCATTAAAATGTCAGCAGCATTTGCTTCAATATACATAATTTGGATTCACCCAGAAAATAAATGCCATTAGTTTCATTCATTCACTGATCATCATATGTTTTGTAGATATATGTGTCCATAATGTTTGACCACATTTTGTAAGTTGAACGATATTTAGAAAACAGATTCTGCAATGCCACTAAATGATGAATGAAAGTCTGTCACTGTACAACTGTTAACACATCTACTGTTGTTCCATTAGATGAGAGTAGCCTATGTAATTACAAACTGCTTTTTTGCTCATTTTCTTCCACCTCATGTTACAGTTCATCTCACATCTGTTTGTTGCTCGGAGCAACGACGCTATAGTTCACACAAAAAATGGCAATGCAAAAATGTTGAGGAGGTGGAGAGAGAGAGCGAGTCATGGCTTTTTCAACATGATGTGCATGGATAATTAACTTGTCTATATCAATGACATGCTGTTCAAACATGACCCTATTAAAACCCGCCCTGATGTGTTAATTATCCAGCGCAACCTTTGATCTCGGACTGGGGTGATCCCTTTTAATCAAGGATTAATTGTGTCTAAAGACTTGTGATTAAGCAGCAGAGGATCTGTTTCATGAAGAGACAAAAGCATACAGAGTGGTTAGAGCCTGTGTCACTATGAGCACAGATGTCAATGGTGGGGAGTCAACACTGTGGCCTGCGGGAAAAAATCAGATCTTATGAATAATCAATAAGCTTAGCAGGTAAATGTGATATATCATCCACAGAAATGCTTGTAGAGCAGCACAAATCAGCTGAACCAGGTAAATCTGTGCTTCTGAATTTAAAAAAAATCAAATTCAATGCCTCTGTCAAGATGAAGATAAGAAAAACAAGCCTGCACCAAACTATATTCAAGTATAATCCCCCTGTTGATTGTTTTATTTTATCACCCTGAGTTTTTCCCGTCAGCACAAGGTTTTCATTTTTGTCCATGTTTGTGTTTTAAAATAATAATCCCACTCAGCTCACTCAAGATCTGAATCACCCGTGAAGCACACAGCACACGTGCAGCTCCGCTATTATAATAAATAACCACACAGTTTGCTCACACACAGCAGGGAGACTTCAGGGAGCATGACAGAGACACGTTAAATCACCGAGACCCACGTTTTTAAAAAACAGAGTCACATACAGTCCATGGTGTGTTTGAATTTTGATCCAAAGCAGATCCACTGGAGGGCAGTACCAAAATATGAGAGATAATGATTCATTGTCATCGCTGCCTAGAGGGCACTGTTTGTATGAGATCATTGTTTTGTGGCTGAAATGCTGCTCGGCAATTTCGTCTTCTATTCTGGAACAAACAATAAATGTTCTTGTTGTTTTTCATTCTTCCTCCAGTTCTCACTTTAAACAGACTGTCTGCAATTAGTTTCTTCGACAACAGGCTTTTTCCATTTTTGTAACAAGGCTGTACTGTCTGTCCTCTCCTATCAGATCTCTATATGAACTTGTCATCACAGTGGTATGTCGTTGTGGCTGTAAAAATGCCCCTACAGATGATGTAGATGGAAAATATGCTTCAACGTCATCGGTATTTACACTTCAGAGGATAAGAATATATAATAATATCAGTGCAACACTCAGGATGTTGATCTCAAAGTCAAATCAAATCAACAGAATTAATTAATACCTATAGGAAGATTTATTTTTCTGCAGTAGCATGAGATGGCATCATTACACACGAACATTTAAAAGACAGAACAGATACAGAGGACAATTAAAGCAGATATCAGCTTCACGGCCGTTTCGGCTAATGCTGCGTTCAAGGCAGGCTTTTGAAACCGTAAGTTACAGCTTCAAGTCACAACTACGACTTGGTAGCGTTCCAGGTAACCCGTAGCTCGTGTTTTTACCATCCTGTTGTCTGTGAAAGTTCCCTATAACGGCCACTCGTAACTTCCGACCCGTGAACTCGTACCAGATGACTTCACAGGAAGGAAAAACACAAAGTACGAGTTTCTTTGAACGCACCATGAGTTAGCAGCCCCCGCCCTTGTCAGGCATCAATTGGTCCTCGTGCTACGTCACCACATTCACGCGCATCCCTTGGCTGCACACACAGCCCTTCATGCCGTTCTCTCTCCTCATTGGATAACACTTGTATCCCACAAGGAAAATTTTCTCCTCGGGTTACAGCAGAGCAGAGTGACGGAGAGACTCGTGTTTAGGCTGAAATACTTCATGTAAGTGATTGCTGACGGAAAATAGGACTATTTAGGACTTATATTAACAAAAACATTCCACTGATATCTGCTTTAAAAACAGCATAAAACAGAGACATGACAGATCTCACTGATCAGGATTCAAAGCAGAATAAAAAAAATATATAAGATAAGATGCCTTTGTTGTCACTGTATTTAAAATACAATGAAATTGCAACTGCAAATCACACTGCAAAAACTCAAAAATTTTACCAAGAATATTTGTCTCATTTGTAGTCAAAAACAAATCTCATTATAGAAAATACATAAAAAGTAGCTTGTTTTTAGACACTTTTTACGTCTTTCAAGCATATTTTCACTTAAAATAATCTGATAGAGGAGCAAGTTTTTCTTCCTTATAACAAGCACAAAAAAATGTTCTACTTATTTCAAGTGAAAATTTGTTTGAAACAAGTGGAAATGATCTAAAAACAACTAAATATTTAGGTGATGAGTCTTATGTAAGTGGAAAGAGATTCGTTTTGACTAGAAATGAGACATTTTCACAAGAAATACGACAAATATTCTTGGAAAGATTTTGAGTTTTTGCAGTGCAGCGGTATTTAGATGCACATCATAAGACAAAGACACTACTCATCACCATAAAACAAAGAACAAGGCAGATTAAAAAAGAAGATTAGAAAATAAAAACAATAATGCACAATATTGCGCTAGTAGATGCTGGAGAGATACACAGAGTCGCTGTGTGTGTTTGTTGAGAAGAGGGGAAGAAACTGTGCTAAAGTCTGTTGGTGTGTGTTTTTTATTGTATCTCCTCCCTGAGGGCAAAAGGTTCAAACTGGAGTTGATCAGGATGGGAGGAGTCTTTAGCTCTAGAGAGGCAGCGGGTATGAGAAATGTCCTCAAGTGAGGAAAAAGGGCAGCCAATGATTTTTTGAATTGACCTTCTGACCCCTGGCACAACTTCTCTGTCAGCTACTGAACAACCACACTGTGAGGCAGTAGCTATGTGATTATGCTCTCAAACTGCAGCATGGGAGAAGGCCGTCAGTAGGTCGGAGTGCAGGTTGTTCTTCTTTAGGAGCTCTGGGGAGGTGCAGGCACTGACTTTCTCCACTCAGTTTCTGTGGTAACACTTTACTTGAATAGGTATTCATAAGATTGACATAAAACTGTCATAACCATGACATAACAGCTGTCATAAACATCAATGAATACTTATGACAGCTGTCGTTAAGTGTCATTCGGTAAGTTATGTCACTTTTGATGCAAAGTTGACATTATTTGAGATGTCCTTGTTATGAGAACTTGACATAATTTTTAAAAGTTTGGCAATTAGGTCTACTATGACAGTTTAAATTGTCTTTATGTCAAGTTGTCAGAACAAAAACATCTCAAACAATGTCAACTTTGCATTAAAAGTGACATAACTTACTGAATGACACTTAACGACAGCTGTCATAAGTATTCATTGATGTTTATGACAGCTGTTATGTCATGGTTATGACAGTTTTATGTCAATCTTATGAATACCTATTCAAGTAAAGTGTTACCGTTTTGGGGTTTTGGTTTATGATGACAGGAGGACAGTCAGCTCTGCACTCCCTAAAGTCCAAGAGAAATTATTTTGTTTGCTTTGTGTTGTTAGCCAAGGACCAGACTCGTCCCCTCCTGAGACGAGACCGACCACCAAAATTGTATTATGGAGTTGGCGGGATGGGAGGGAGTACAGTCATGTGTGTAGAGAGAATATAACAGAGGACCCAACATGCTCCACCCTGTGGGGAGCCAGTGCTGAAAGTGAAGGTGGACGAGAGGTGAGGGCTCAGCCAGTTGGTGAGAAAAATCCATGTATCCAGGTGAAGATATGAGAGGAGAAACCCCGGTGGAGCAGCTTCTTAATCACCATGTCTGGGATGATTGTGTTTAAAGCAGTAAATATAAAACCTGTTAAGATGATCCTTCAATTTGTATCACATCCATGATGACCCCTGGACAAAATTTAGACATCAGTTACTCCCAAAATATTTGTGATACATATCGGGCTGGGTCTTCTTGACTAAACATGAAAATCACTTTTGACATGGGTTTCAACATTTTTAACCCCTTCCTGGCCAATTGTTTTTGTTGCAAAAACACAAAATTTCTATGGGGCTCTATGGGGTTTATGGCTGGTGACAGTATTTTAGTAATAAAAAGAGATATCCAAAATCGCCTCGGTGAAAACTTCTGACTATAATATGTCATCAAAATAAAACAAGAATTTTGAAAGGGGCTTTATCTATTGTTCAGATTTCGGTTCTGGAAATTGGCGCATATTTCATTAGATATTGCCTCATTTACATATTTAAACATAAAAATTTGACAAAGGTTGTAATACAAAAAATATTTGTCCTAATGTGAGTAAATAAACTTGGGAAGTTTCATGGTGACATCTGTTAGTTAAAATTGGACATTTTTGTCCACTTGAAGGGTCATGGGTGTGGTAAAAATGCATTACAAGTCCAAAAAATGGACTTTCATTCTGAAACTCGGGACATCAAGAGTTTAGCCAAAGATACACCTCCTTGCCAAAAATCAGGCCCCAGTG
The DNA here is from genome assembly GCF_905171665.1 of Trachurus trachurus. Taxonomy (NCBI): domain Eukaryota; kingdom Metazoa; phylum Chordata; class Actinopteri; order Carangiformes; family Carangidae; genus Trachurus; species Trachurus trachurus. Next base: position 9,460,024 of record NC_139903.1, on the reverse strand, counting down.
ACCTTTCATTTGACTGTGGAGAGTTGGGAAAGTGTGAGAGGTGGACAAAAAAGGAGGGTTAAGAGCATGATGAAAGGGACAAGGAATAAATCAAATAAAAAGAGACTTTAAGTAAAGAAAAAAAGGGCATCAAGACTAACTTAAAAGAGAAACAGCAGCAGGAACAAAGCTGTTCCTGCAGCACAGAGCAGCTTCAACAGATTTAACAACAGGAAAAGTTTCTTTATATTTGTGCATTACTTTCCTGACACGCATGACATTCTGACAGATGGACTAAACACTTTTGTTTCTCTCTGCAGGGAAACCAACTGAACTGATGCACAAGTTCCTCTCCTCCGGGTCTCTTTGTGCAACACATCAATCCTCGGACTGACCATGTGGGTCGGCCATAAACTAAGGTGAGACGGGATGGAAATGAATTGCATTTATATACTGTCATGCTTTTATCCAAAAAGGTTTCACAATCTGCCTCATTTACACACACATACACACCCACACAGAGATGGAGGTGAATTACAATGCATCCCCATTTGGAGTTCAGTATCTTGCTCAAGGACACTTCTAAATGTGGGGGAGCTTCTATAATTCACTTTAATGTCATTTGAATTGCACAACTTCCTTCAGGGCAACAACAGAGTCATGTTCACAATGTTGATAGTCTCTACTCTGCTACTGCGAGTTTCTCTTTTTAATTAAAACATCTCTGTTGTAAAATATAGGATATGTAAATCGGGCTTCAGGCTACATTAGGTCCAACTGAACAACATGAGTTGAGTTCACAAAGTCTGTGTCTGTGTCAACAGTTTACAGGCAGTAAAGGGCCTGACCCTCTCAGCAGCACTGAAGCTGGCCTCAAACCATTAGCTCAAATGTTCTCTGTAGTACACCAGTATGCTTTCAAATGAGACAAAAAGAAAGCTCGGAGCGGTATTCTGACCTATTTTCTGTTTTGCAGCAGTTCCAGCAGGCTGATACCACTTCTGAACCAAATGCCTCCTTTCCTTTTAGTGCATGCCTTGCAGCTACAGCATGGTGTTCAATAGAGAGCCACCATGTATGGACTTCGAGATGCAATTCACATGATTTGGAAATTCAATAAACCAGCTCATCCATTCACGGGCCACAGAGAGGATGCTAAATATAACACTAAAGAGCAGCCAGTGTATCCTTAGAAAATGATGGCTCTAAGTGGAGTTTAGTGGAAGACAATTTCACCCTTTACCCTGGAATACAATAATGTTAACCGTAATTATACATCACTCTGTTACACATTTAAAACCCAAATGTATAACTTAATCATAAATAAATTATTCATTTAATTTAGGAAAAACAACGTCAAACAATGACACAGAATGTTATAATAAAATAATTGAATATAGCAGGAAATGCACATGAAGTTTAGTGTATGGACGTCATCCACCAGAAGGAACATTACTGGCTCTTGTTCTTCAAGAGGCTCATTCATGTCCTTTGACATTTACAGTGAAATGCTGCACATGGTGGGCAGCGAGTTGTTTCATGCTGCAGTCTGCTGGGGCAGCAACATGTCTGACCTGATCAAAGGAGACTGGACAAGCTGGAGACTGGACTCACACAGGACTGTTGTTGTTGAGAGAGACACATGCAATCTAACCATATGGTCTCTACAATGTTACAGCAGGTCAGAGAAGCAGCTACGGCAGCAGCTAACATCTTATCTGCAGGACTGCGAGGACTATACAACACCCTAGCCAATAGAAGTGGCTCATTACTTATCTAATTACTGTTCATTTTTAATCCTATTTTCAATGCTGAGCCATGTATTTCCGCTTGGAGATTCATACGTTTTTGCAAACTTGTTCTCTGGTTGTTTGTTATGAATGTGCATCGTGTCATTTGTCATGTGCTCTGCAGGTAGTGACATGACTCAGGTCTGACCCTGGAGATGCCGAAGAGACGAGACATTGTGGCCATCGTGTTGATCGTGTTGCCTTGGACGCTGCTCATCACTGTTTGGCACCAGAGCACCATCACTCCTCTGCTCGCTACTCGAACAGGTATAGGGCTACAATTGATCAAGTGTGAATATGTTTTTTTTCTGCATTAATATTTATCAGGGCAGAATGCAACAAAAGGTGTTTGTCTTGCTCACCATACATTTGTTTATTTGTTTATTTATAGGATCCCCATTAACTGATGTCATGACATTAGCTATTCTTCCTGGGGTCCCCAATGCAATTTTAAAAAGAACATAGTACATACTCACATTCATCGCTGTTACAGATCACTGTAACACCTCATCATCATATACACAAACAGCAAACAGTCTAGTCTAAAATATATTATTAGGTATAAAGAATACATCATACAACACATTACATACTCATGTATAACTCATATCTCTGATCTTACCAAAAAACTTGAGGGAAAATTATCATTCTTGTATCGTAATAAATCTTGTCTGTCAATGGAATGTAGAGAAGAACTTGTTCAGGCCATTTTCTTATCTGCACTTGATTACGATGATGTCATTTACATGCATGCTGCTCTCTCTACATTGAAACCCCTGGATGCACTTTATCACTCCTCTCTTCGTTTTATTACTGGAGATGTGTTCCGAACCCATCACTGTGTTCTTTATAATAAGGTTGGCTGGCCATCCTGAAGTGTAAGGAGGGAACAACATTGCATGGTTTTTATTTACAAAGCTTTACTTGAAATTTTACCTGTTTATCTTACTAGCTTAATCTCACTTAGAATTTGTAACTTACACACTCGTTCACAGGATACCTTGGTTTTACAAATTCCAAGTATCAGGACAGAATTGGGGAAGACTGCCTTTCAGTTTTATGCCCCCCAAAAGTGGAATAACCTACAAAACTGTCTGAAACTGGATCATCTTATTTCCTTAGATAGTTTTAAAAACGTATTATTGAATGTTGTATGTAATTACATACAACCTGTATGTAATTGTGAATCATGACCTTGTATATTGTATAATTGTGTTTTTGTAATCAGGGCGTCATTGAAAAAGAGAGCTCGCTCTCAATTGACCTTCCCTGAATAAATAAAGGAGAAATGAAAAAAAAACATTACCACAACAGTTCAACCCACAAATAAATTCCTATAATAAATTATTATATATTACATATTTCTTACTCACTGAATTTTCAACTTATTTAAATAGTCTTTTACTACCTTTTTAAAAATGTGTTTTTTGAGTTAATATTTTTAATATCATTAGGTAATGTGTTCCATCCTATAATGGCTCTGTATATTATAGTATGTTTTAAAAAGTTTGTTCTTGGTTTAGGTAAATAATCATATCTTGATTGTCTGGTTGCATATTTATTGACACTTCTGGTGAACACTATCTGATCTGAGAAATATTGTGTTTTTTTATTGTTAATCAAATTCCGCATGAAAGTTAGGAGACTTCATTTTAGTCTGTCTTCAACCAGAAGCCGTGATGAATTCAGATGCATTTTTAAGATATTTGCATGCAGTGAACACATGATGTGTGAAATGCCATGAGGCCAGAGTGTTGTGTGCACAGAAGGTGAACTGTTGAGAAGATTTGTTTTTTTTTAATGCAGCTGCTTTATGTCCAACACCAGTCAGTTCACTCATTACCATCATTTTCCCTCCGTGTTAGATGGCAGACGTGATGGTCGCTCCAACTCCAGGAATACTTTTGCTGTCAAGGAATCCTGCTCGCTCCAGAACCGGGACATCGTGGAGGTTGTCCGCACCGAGTACGTCTACAGCCGGCCTCCTCCCTGGTCGGACTTCCTGCCCACCATCCACGTCGTCACCCCCACCTACAGCCGGCCGGTGCAGAAGGCCGAGTTGACCCGACTGGCCAACACTTTGCTCCACGTGCCGAACCTCCACTGGATCCTGGTGGAGGACTCTCCGAGGAGAACCGCCCTGGTCAGCCGCCTCCTCCTGGAGACAGGACTCAACTACACCCACCTGAACGTGGAGACGCCGAGGAACTACAAGGTGCACGGGGACACCAGAGACCCCAGGATCCCACGTGGGACCATCCAGAGGAACCTGGCCCTGCGCTGGCTGCGGGAAACCTTCAGCATGAACAACAGCCAGTCTGGGATCGTTTACTTTGCAGATGACGACAACACGTACAGTCTTGAGCTGTTTGAGGAGGTGAGGAGATAAAATACATCTCAGAGTTCTTCCTCTTCATCATTTCACAGACTTTCTTCTGGTGTTATGTGTCTTCATCTTACAGAGGAACTAAGCATGATTTCTCCCATGGCTATGCACTGCAAAAACTCAAAATCTTTCCAAGAATATTTGTCTTATTTCTTGTCAAAATGTCTCATTTCTAGTCAAAACTAATCTCTTTCCTTAAAATAAGACTCATAACCTAAAAATTAACTTGTTTTTAGACAATTTGCACTTGTTTCAAACACATTTTTATTTGAAATAAGTAGAAAAATCTGCCAGTGGAAGCAGTTTTTTGTGCTTGTAATAAGAAAGAAAAACTTGCTCCACTATCAGATTTTTAATTCAAGTGAAAATATGTTTGAAAAAAGTTTTTTTTTTAAGTGTCTAAAAACAAGCTACTTTTTATGTGATGAGTCTTATTTTAAGTATAATGAGATTTGTTTTGACTAGAAATTACATTTTTGACTAGAAATATGACAAATATTCTCTGTAAGATTTTGAGTTTTTGCAGCGTGCTAGATTTTTGCCTTAATTAAAAAGCTCTGGAGTAATTGTGATAGTTAACTACACCGTTATCCACCGCTCCATTTATTGATTTTTCGCCGGCTTCGTAGTAAACAAATGCACAAGGCGAGAGAGGAGCGTAACCAAAACAGAGGAAAAGCGAGCGGACTTGCATAGTTCCTCTTTAAACAACGAGGAGTTTCGGAAAGCAAAGTGTTTTCACACTACATTTCCCATGAGCATCCGCCCGCACGGTGAAATTCTTGGACCGACGCAAGACTGACGAAAGCAAAAGCATTTGCCAAGAATGTTTTCATTAATCAAGAACAAAAGTCGGAGGTTGGAAGACGATCAGATACCGACGTAATTCCGACCATAAACGATGCCAACTAGTGATCTGGCTGCGTTATTCCCATGACCAGGGCAGCGTCCGGGAAAACCGAAACTAGGAAATACTGGGCGAGTCGACCACTAAATAATAATATCAAAATAACTATAAAGACAAAACAATATATTTATCTAAAATGGACCGGTAACACTTTACAATAAGGGTCCCTTAAAGCAGAAGTAAGTGATATATTTGTGTTAATATAAGTCTTAAATAGTTATATCTTCCGACAGCAATCACTTACATAGAGTGTTTGGTCTGAAACACGGGTCTGACTGTCAGTCCCTCTGCTCTGCTCTGAGCCGAGGAGAAAACATTTATCGTATCCTACAGTTTTTATCCAATGAGGAGAGAGAACGGCATGCAGGGCTGTGTGTGCAGCCAAGGGACGCCGTGAATGTGGTGACGTAGGGGCGAGGACTGTTATGGTGCGTTCAAGGAAACTCGTAACTCCTGTTTTTCCGACCTGTGAAGTTGTACCAGTTCAATCTGGTACGAGTTCACGGGTCGGAAGTTACGAGTGGCCGTTATAGTGACTTTCACCGGTAAAACAGGTCGGAAAAACACGAGTGGGTTGCCTGAAACGCTACAAAGTCGTAAGCTGTGACTTGAAGCTGTAATTTACGGTTTCAAAAGCCTACCTGGAACGCAGCATTAGCCAAAACGACCGGATCGCTCACTTCTGCTTTAATTAACGTTAGTTAGTACATTATTAAGCATTAATATATAAACTAATGCATTAATTAATGCTGAGTAATGCATACATAATGATAACTAATTACATTATTCAACTTTTAAATGCATTAACTAACTTTGAGTAGTAAACATTAATTAACTGCTTACTAATAGGCTACATTAATTAATGTGTTTCCTAATCCTAAGTAATCATAATAATGATTGTTAAACCAACACTAAGGAACTTTTCAACCATCATATAATATTTTCATAACTTTTGTGATGGTAGGCTACATCGACTTACAACAGGTTGAATGACACCTCTGTCATGGCCTGAAGGGGTCTGTATCATTATGGTCTGTATCACCTTCACTGGCAATAGGCAACTTTGAGGAGCATGGTAGGAACCCGGCTCTCACCTAAGTTTCACTTTCACGAGTCACGACGAGGAGGGAGCAGGCAATGCGGCACCTTTCCGTCGGATTGTGCATGTGTGTTTACTGAGAAATTATCCGCTAGTAACAGAAACTTAGTTTGGACGTCTTCTGTTAATTTCCATGCACCTTGAGATCAGGATGTTTACGGCGCTACGCGCTAGTGCTCATGGGAAATTGAGTCTTCCTTCAGGCAAAACACTACCGCTTTGGGCCACTGCCGCCGCCAAACTCAACCAAAACTGAAAGTTCTTTAGTACTGCTTTAATATATCTGTAAACAGTTAATTAATGCTTAACAATGTACTAACTAACATTAATTAAGGGACCCTTATTGTAAAGTGTTACCAATGGACCCATTAACAAATGTGGGTAATGTAGATTCATCCACATTAAAGGGATAGTTCACCCTAGAATGATATTTCGCTCATTATCTACTCACCCTCATGTTGACTAAGGGCTGGAAGAATTTCCAGAGTCCACCGTCCCTTCTCTGAGTTACAGGGGGTCTTGGCGTCGCAGTGCATTTCAATGCAAAGGGACACCAGAGCTCTTCGTAAAAAAACACACACAAAAAAACATCCAAATACCTCCATGATGCTCGTATGTAATGTCCGTCTTGTGCTGAAGCCCCAAATTGCGTAATTGTCCCGAAAAAAATTAAATAAGTCTATATTTTAAGCTTGTTTGTAGCGGAAGCTTCTCGAAGCTCCTCTTCCTGGTCCGTCCGAATCTCGCGTGATCATGGAGGTATTTGGATGTTTTTTTGTGTGTGTTTTTTTACGAAGAGCTCTGGTGTCCCTTTGCAACCGTTGCATTGAAATGCACTGCTACGCCAAGACCCCCTGTAACTCAGAGAAGGGACGGTGGACTCTGATAATTCTTCCAGCCCTTAGTCAACATGAGGGTGAGTAGATAATGAGCGAAATATCATTCTAGGGTGAACTATCCCTTTAATATGAGACTCTTTTATAACCAAAAGCAAACTCCTCTGGGTCTCTTTAAATCTTAAATCTTAAAAATTTAAAGTAAATCTAGTCTACACGTTGTGATTAATTACATTTGAAATAGCTCACACAGCTGACTTGTTTCTCTGTCTGTCTCCAACCATCAGATGCGCTCCACCCGGAAGGTGTCGGTGTGGCCCGTGGCGTTCGTGGGCGGTCTCCGATACGAATCCCCTAAAGTCAACGTCATGGGCAAAGTTTACGGCTGGAAGACGGTGTTCGACCCGCACCGGCCCTTTGCCATCGACATGGCCGGGTTTGCGGTGAACCTGCGCCTCATTCTGTCCAAACCTCAGGCTTATTTCAAGTTACGTGGAGTGAAGGGAGGATATCAGGAGAGCAGTTTATTAAAGGAGCTGGTGACTCTCAGCGATTTGGAGCCTAAAGCTGCAAACTGCACTAAGGTAAGAGCAGGAGTCTGTCTGCATGTAACTCCCTGTGATCTGACACGAAAACAAGCTGGATGTGTAAACATTTGAATGATTGTAAATCTTGAGATACTCTGCTGTCATAACAGTTTCTTCTTAAAAACATTAAACTGTCAGCCGACCCTTCACACTTACAGATTATTTAATAACTGCACAGCCTTTTTTGAACCCACATTTCTGAATTAGTACCTCATCTGTTTCCACCCTTTTCTTTCCTACACACAGGTATTAGTATGGCACACACGGACAGAGAAGCCTGTGCTGGTAAATGAGGGCAAGAAAGGATTTACAGACTCTAACGTGGAGATATGACATACTACATCTGACACAGGTAATAGCACAGATTTAGAAATGCAAATTACAGCCTCTCCACACGGTGAATATTTTTGGGTGATGGATCAAAGGGGAGCAAAAAATATAGTGCATGAGACATGGCCCCTACTGGAAGTACATGTCAGACTTTTTTAAATTATATTTTTATCACAAATATCCATAGCCATGTTAACAGCATGTCTCACTGGATCAGCACATCGGCCCATCTATCAGACTGAAATGTCTCAGTAGCTCAATGACTCTGAATATCCACTGGACGGATTTATTACTGGAGCCTTTTAACTCTTCTACAGCTGTTGGATGGTCAGCCATACTATTTGTTACAAATTTCCCCTTTGTGATGAATTATCATCACGTTAATGATCCTCTAACAAATAATTTTTCCCACCAGCCTTTTTAGTTTAACATGTTAAAGGGATAGTTCACCCAAAATTCAAATTTCACTCATTATCTACTCACCCTCATGTCGACTAAGGGCTGGGAGAAGTTTCAGAGTCCTCCGTGGCTTCTCTGAGTTACACACTCCGTACAGCACTGCACGTCCATATGACGGTTGTGAATGGGCCTCACTTTTCTTCGTCCAAAAAGACACACCAAAAAACATCCAAATACCTCCATAGTGCTCGTCTGTAATGTCCCTCTTGTATTGAAGCCCCGACATGAGAAATTGTAAGTCTATATTTTAAGCTTGTTTGTAGCGGAAGCTCCCAGTGTTGCTCTGCTGGAATCTTGCGCGATTTTTGCGGAGCCGTGAACTGGGCGTCATGCAAATCGCGCGAGATTTGGATGGACCAGGAAGAGCAGTGCTGGGAGCTTCCGCTACAAACAAGCTTAAAATATAGACTTATTTAATTTTTTTCTGAACAATTTCTCTTGGGGCTTCAATACAAGAGGGGCATTACAGACGAGCACTATGGAGGTATTTGGATGTTTTTTTGGTGTGTCTTTTTGGACAAAGAAAAGTGAGCTTCGTTCGCAACCGTCATATGGACATGCAGTGCTGTAACTCAGAGAAGGCACGGAGGTCTCTGAAACTTCTCCCAGCCCTTAGTCGACATGAGGGTGAGTAGATCATGAGAATGAGAATGAAATTAGAATTTTGGGTGAACCGTCCCTTTAAACTTGCATGGCCAACACGGTGTGTGATAATCAAGCATGCTGACATTTTCATATCGAGTATCTTAGCATGTTGATGTTAGCTTTTAGTTCAAAGAACCAATGTGCCTATTGATACCTTCATGTTAAATGGATGGTAGAAACTGCGAGATTCCCATATTTATGAAGTGAGTGTGGCAAGAATATGTCATTTGAATGTAATCGTGTCTTTGTTCTTCCTCACTAAGTGTAAATCTGTGGTTTCAGGGGAGGCGTCTCTCCGTGGGATTTTTACCTGGACTCAAACCAACCTCAGAGCTTCTGCCAGCAATGGCCAGAGTCAAAAAAAAGAAGAAGACAAAAAATCATCACAGCACAGTAGCTGTCCTTCAGCGAGAGATTAGAAATGGAGGAACGCCTGTCGACCCGAGGAGGCTGCACAAAGCCACGTGCATGTACCAACCGGAGTATCAAAGCACACCTGCAAAAAAATTAAGCCTGCCTGTTCCGTCTGAAACACTGGCCGATGTGAGACGCTGCTACACGTTGCCAAAAGGAGCCCACTGAGGTCTCCTCGGAGAGAGACAAAGGATGTTACGCGGTTCAAACTACAGGAAGAGATGGCACAGCAAGCAATAAAGAGCCCTCTCAGAGCAGACACTGCAGAAACGCACTTATTTCTAGTCAAAATGTCATTTCTAGTCAAAACAAATCTCATTATACTTAAAATACGACTCATCACATAAAAAGTAGCTATTTTTTACTTGAAATAAGTAGAAAAATCTGACAATGGGGCAAGTTTTTCTTTCTTATTACAAAAAACTTGCTTTCACTGGCAGATTGTTCTACTTATTTCAAGTAAAAATGTGTTTGAAACAAGTGAAATTATCTAAAAACAAGTTAATTTTTAGGTGATGAGTCTTATTTTAAGTGGAAAGAGATTAGTTTTGACTAGAAATACGACATTTTGACAAGAAATACGACATTTTGACAAGAAATACGACAAATAGTCTTGGAAAGATTTTGAGTTTTTGCAGTGGACAACACCAGCCAAGCACCCAATCAGCATTAAATAGGGCCCTTTTGTTCTGAGTCAAGCTGGCTATCGGGCACAGGGCTGCACAGACGAATAAAAGGGCTCCTTGTCATAAGTGAGTCAGCAGTGACTGACAGACTGCAAAGGGGGGATCTGAGCCCTCCCCGCTTGTACTGTACAACACTGAGCTATTTAGATAGCACCCTGAACCCAGCATTAATTAGGACCTCTGTTTATCCTCAACCCACATTCAAACATGCTCAGCTGGCACACTGCACATTACGAGCACACCGACATACAGTACACGCACTCAAAAACACAGAGCACTGATTTATTAGAGTTTAACAATGTCATCCCTTGCAGTCATCTACTTCAAGCTTTTATTTATTCCAGATATGCTGTAACAGTACTGAGGTCTACTCGTATGTAAGAGAAGATTCAGTATTCCTTGGGGCCTGTTACTTCACAGGTTTCTCATAAGCTAATCAAAAAAAAGAAGACACTCAGTGAAGGTTTCTCTGCAGAATTATTTATTATTTGAGTCACTGTAGCTGGTACCATTTCTCTTGTTAGTTGTGTACTATGCCTGTGAGAGTCAATGGGATATGAAGCCATTACTCTAAAAACTGGATGTGCATCCTTTCAAATAGCTGTATTACAAAGTCTAATTATTCCCACCATGGATGGTTGGCTTGGAAGTGATGATTTCATACCCCACTGACTTGCAGTGGCACAGCTTACAAATGCTAATTGTTCTCTCAGCCTCTGTGACTGTTCAGAGTTTGGTCAGTCATCGATGTGACGCGCATCTAAAAACCGTGAACTTTCACTTAAAGATACGGTCCGATGTTGCTACATAGCTGCTTGTTTTATTTTTTTCATTTGAAAGCTGCTTCTGTGGTTTTTTTGTTTTGTTTTACAGGCTAGTTTCCTGCCACTCAACACATCCTGCAGTATATATTCACACGAACAACACAGATCTAATTTTATGACACATATCAGCCATCCCTGCACAGAAATTACAACTCTTTATACTGGAATCCACAGGCGAGACAATGTACTTCAGGATTCTGCTCTAAATGTAAAGAGTCACTGGAACTTACATAGCTATAAACAGCTCTCATACAAACATGCCTCTTTCTGTCTGTGACTGAGAAGTGAAGTGGTTGATAATAATGAGCTGCATGTGTAGATTTTTAAGTATTGTGCTAGAAAAAGAAGATGATTTTTAACAATAATGACATAGACATCTGAAAACAATGTACTCATACAGGTGGCGACGACAATCACTGGATGTCTGCTGCCATGCCGAGATCGGGTGCATCCTCAAACTGGACCTTGTAGTCTCCCTCTTGCTCCTCAAACACAATGACCTTATTTATTCAAACAGGAGAGAGTCAGAGAGAATGAGTGTGTGTATACAGACGTGCTGTATTCAAACAACGCAAATGTCAAATTAATTTTCAAAGTCCATTATGATGCAAGACAAAACACTTAAGGGAATGGTTCAACATTTTAGGTGATGCAGGATCAATGCCACTCTGATGTCTGGATGCTAGAAATCGCGCTATAGAGCCAGCAGCCAGCTAGCTTAAAGACAAAAGACAGGAAACAAAGGGAAGCAGCTATGTATTCAAAGGTTTCAAGGTCTCTTTAGGTGCCATACTATGGATTAAATGAATAAATTATACTATCATTGGTGCATTCCCAGGCGAGCTGTTTCCACTCTTTTTTGCAAGGCTAAGCTAATGGCCATCTTAAAGGGATAGTTCAACATTTTGGCAAATTGGCCCATTGCCATAATCGCTATAGTCATAACAGTAGGTTTGTTACCTTTATTTGTCGGTGCAAGCTATTTTCAGAACGGCGGAGCAGAGCCGTGAGCTGCTCAGAGCTACACTACGGAGGCTAATGGGATTTCTTGGTTTCCCTCATCAAACTCATCAAATGCACAATCCAACAACTCCAAAACGCTCTGGTGGACAAGTTGTGACCTGCACATTCACCACGCTATGAGATAATAACAGAACGTTACCAGACAGAGTTGTTTTAGAGGGAAATACAGAGACTGCTTGCTGAAAAATAGTCCCTGAAGGCAACGCGCATCAGTGGTTTTGCATGAATTTCCCTCTAAAACAACTCTGTCTGGTAACGTTCTGTTATTATCTCATAGCGTGGTGAATGTGTAGGTCACAACTTGTCCACGAGAGCATTTTGGAGTTCTTGGATTGTGTATTTGATGAGTTTGATGAGGGAAACCAAGAAATCCTATGAGCCTCCATAGCGTAGCTCTGAGCAGCTCGCGGCTCTGCTCCGCCATTCTAAAAATAGCTTGCACTGACAATTAAAGGTAACAAACCTACTGCTATGACTATAGCGATTATGGCAATGGGCCAATTTGCCAAAATGTTCCAAAACTATCCCTTTAACATACACTGTCTCAATTGGCAAGAAAGCAAATCAGTATAATTCCTTTAGTTGTCAAAGTTTTTCTCTAATAAATGATGTTTGGTGCACAGTTTTACCTGGTTGATTCCACTGTTGAGAAAAGGACCAGGGAGGTAGAGAGTCTGCTGGGGACCAATGGACCAGTAGCGGCCCAGATTCATCCCATTGATAAACACGACACCTTTCTCCCAGCTCTGTGGCCCCCAAACAACATTTAAACGCTGAAGTATTTCTTATGCAAACATGCATAAACATTCATCATGCAAGAAAAGAAACATAGCCAATGTTGTCTTTCACTTACTGGCAACTTCACAAATGTGTCACTCGGATATCCATATGCAAACAACCTCCCCATGAAAAATCCAGGGAAGCTGGGAGTGTCAGGAAGGATCTTCCACGGTGCCTGGTAAAGCCTGAAATGAGACGACCACTTCACTTCAAATACACTATCACAACAACAAAAATGAAAGTGATACACAGTGTGTTAAATCAAACAAAGCTTACAAACCTATCAATAAAGCTGGGCTTCATATCCAGGCTGTATATTGTAAAATCCCGCAGGGGGGTATTGTTTAATAAAATGTCTCCCACAAGGCCTGTAAGAACACAAATCAAAATTGGCTTGTACACGACCCACTGAGTGCTTGAGTGATTTAATAGCATGCAATCAAAATGAACTGCATATTGTGTGTCAATCACCTTTACGTTGTTTATCAAGGTCCCTTCCCTGGTGAACTCGACCACAATTTTCCACCAGCAAACTCAAGGTACGCTGGCCCTGTAGGGATTTTAAGCGCTTTTATGTTATGCAAGTTTTAACAACCATCAGCATCCATCACACACAATAAAGCAACGTGGCCAATGTTTATTGGACATTTGCCCTCATTGTCTGGCTTGATGTCATACCTTACCATCAGGAACTGCCAGCTCCAAGCTCTGGCGCTTGAAAAGGCCGATGTAGCGTCTGTCTATAAAGACCTGAGAAGAAAAATATCATTATGTAATAAACTGTGTTATAGTTCAGAACTCATAAACTCTCCTTCCCTCGAGTTAAGTATCTCAGAGGTGGAGTTTTGCATCTACTGTAACTCTTGGCAAGAGGAATATTTCCCAAAACATTAGACTTTCCCTTTACATTTACTTTAATCTGCAACAGATACTTGATATAGATATAGATGCTATGTAATATCATTATAATATAATCCAGTGAAATCATGCTTGCATGTACAATGCGGACTCACTAGTGCTCGGTCTCTAACATTGTCTCCAGACCTCAACAATCCTCCACTTGTGATAGTAGTCTCGTACAGTGTGTATCCATAGGACTGGCCATTCCCATTGTTTACAGGTAGATTTTCCATGTTGACAGGCTTGGGTGACTTAAACGGCTGCACAGAACATTTAAATAATCAAATTAGCCTATTTGACTAAAAAGCACTATTGATTTCATTACATGTGTTATGGATAATCTTGCATAAAACATACTCCCTCGGTGAAGCTCAAAGCATCCCATAGAGACAAATGCTGGTACATGATGGCTGGTTCATAAGACTCCCTGTAATGCAGGGTTGGCATGTCAGGGAAAGTCCCACCTCCTGTGCAGAGAGGCCAAAGACAAGTAAGTCACAGCATGACTTCATTTTCACCTATATTAACTGTTCAACTTACTGTTATAGCGAGAAAGGAGATCTCTAAGGAGATGGTACTTTGGAGTGTATTCCCCAGCTTCAGTCAGGGGAGCATCGTAATCTGCAAAACATGGTACAGTATGTTACATTCACATATTAACTATCCTGCACTGCCACCTGCTGGTTGTCAGGGGCAATGCTCTTTGGTAGAAATGGAGAAGTGCAGACTCTTTGCTTCAGCTCTGACATGCCAGTGCCCAGGGCCGGCCCCTGGCATAAACACTCTATGCGGTTGTTTAGGGCCACAGCCGATGGGGGGCCACATGATCAGAAAAGTACCGGGGTTCATCAAGTCATTTAAACATCCTGAGGTCTGCACGTGCACGCTATGAGCTTTATATGTAATTTGAAGTCAATATTCAGCTTCTTTTATCTCACATTTGAGACATTTGGTGAAAATAGAATGGCAGAATGACAACATTTGTGCTCAAAAAGCAATTTTACAAAATTTCATTTTAGACTTGTTTTCTACACTTATATATTACTGTATTCATATCCTATTTCAAGCACCAAAAAACAGTTCATTCTCATGACTGAAGGTGTGTTTTCGAAAGGGATTTGAAATTTTTCAAAAAGCAGACCTCAAATTTCCAGCATTTGGCCTAAATTATTTCTTTATACAGTGTTCTAGGGCAAATTGGCCTCAGTGTGCTTACAGCGGAGGTTCTAATAGTTAGACATAAAACACTTGAGTATTGTTACTGCAAGTATCTTTAAAAGATAAATTTAAGAAAATATGTTAAATTCGAGAAAATGGCCTCAAACCTCAGAGGGCATAAACACGTCTGTATTCAGTTTTAACCAGTGATTTGGTGTTTGCGCTTAGAGTGGGCCACAAACAAAAATCTTGTTTAGGGCCACCAAAATCCTAGGGTCGGCCCTGCCAGTGCCTGATTGCTGTGATGACAATCTTTGAAAAAATTTGCATTTAACACACCACAGATTTGTTTGTGACACAGAGGAACCAACCGTAGCTAGGGACCAGAGCTCTGTAGGAAGGATTGGTGAGTGCTCCACTCATGAAGCCGAAACTGGAGCCTCCGTGGAACATGTAGAGGTTGACAGAAAACCCTCGCCTTAGGATTTCCCTTATGGTGGACACCATATCTGACAAGACAGCCAGGATATTTGCTGTAAACAAACTGCCTCAAGTGAACAACACATTGAAAATCACAATAAAAATTTTGTTTCACGTAAATTTAAACTTTTTTGACCATCTGCTGACCTTTTTCTTTTTTCAGGGCATTACACTGATTTGCATTTGCATTTACATTGTTGACATGTAGCTGGTGTAGCCTCATGCAAAATGTTAAGTGCAAGGAAAATAGATTTTATACAAACTAATGAGTTAGAGAGAAATTTGTTTGCAGCCGCTGTGAGCTCAAATACTGCTGCTGGTGGGAAAGTCTGAAGTGTTGTTACATGTAAATAAATAATAAAGGGATTTAAGTGACTGCTACCATGATGGGTGTAAGGAACTCGTGGCTAAGCAGCTCTGTTAAGGTGCAGAAATGGAATCAGCCATTAGGTTATTGAAGGTGAATAGATTTGTCGATTTCATCTCTAAAAATCCATGGATGACAAAGGAAAACTCCTCTACCTTCTGGAGGAAGCACATGGTGGAGGTCACCCCACACGTCATACCAGCCGGTCCAGTAGTCCATCACCATGACAGGGCTCTTGGGCTGACAAACAGAGATAATAGTTGACAGTTTGAGCAGAACAACATCCCATAACTTCACACTGCTATAAGCATCCAACCTGCAGAGCGTTCAGATCCTGGATGTCTCTCTGATTGAGCTTCTGCAGCTTCACTGATCTGATGGCTTAAAAAAAAAACAGTAGATCACAAGGTAAGTTGTGTGTGCATGTGTGCATGTGTGTGTGTTTGCATTTGTGTGTCTGTGCATTAATAATACACTGTACCTCCTTGTACACCCCCAGATTTCAGTGTGTTGTGGTTATCTGATGTGAGCAAGAGCTCGCTGATCCCTCTGGACTGTAATGCCTTTCAAAATAAAATACAGATTTATAAACTCTATATCTATTTCAAATGTATATGTATCTATTAAGAGGATGTTTTAACCAAGCAAACATAACACATTACATCTTTGATGAAAAGCATGTAACTTTCATCCTTTGCAAAGGCTCCATAGTTGTTTTCCACCTGCACTGCAATAATGGGACCTCCTTTCTTGAACTAAAACACAAAAGGAAACATATTTATTAAAAGGATATAAGGAAGTTAAATTAACTGGAGCTACAACACACCTGTTGACAGTGAGTATGATAAAATAAAATAAAAAACTGACCTGCTGATGAACCACTTTTGGTATAAGTTTGTCAAAAAAAGTGTTGACAGCCTGCGTGAAGCCAGAGTAAGTGGTCCTCAGTCTCATGCTGCCATCACGGAGGAGCCAGCTGCAGAAAGACAGAGAACAAGATGCTTAGTTATGACTCAAACCAGAACAATGGTGGCATAGTAAGTCTAACCTCCTGCTGGACAAAGATTCACATACTGGTCAAGTCCTCCCTTTCAGCAAGACACCGCTTTCTCACCCTGGTTGCACTCAACGAGAAAGTGGCACATTGAGTTACAGATCAAGCGGCTTTTGTGCTGTCAGGTTAAATTCACTTAAACTTAACTCTATTTGCTCAGGGACATCAACTTCTTGTCAGATGTCTTTCAATAAAACTTTGGCTTTAAATCTATGTCCTGCATTCAGACATACACAGGGGTTTATTTCACAGCAGTAGAGTGAGAGAGGGGTGTGTATAGCTTTGGCCAGGAGGATGAATCAGGATTTTTATGATGTTCCTCAAATAGCTATGTGCAAAAAAAAACACTGTTGGCACTACCTCGGCAGTCCTCCTAGATCCAGCTCAGCAGAAACGTACGGTCCTGGGCGTAAAATCACCCACAGTCCCAATTCAGCCGCAAGATTGATATAGGCTCTGAAACCGAGACAGGGAGAAAAAAAAGAAGAAGCAATAAGCAGTTTCAATCTGCACGACACAAAGTTCACACTGCGAGCTAGACCTGGCATCTCATTGTTTGCAGAGTGTGAAATATGCCTGGCAACAGCAGCAGCAACAACAGCAGCAGCAGTAGTAGCAGTAGTAGCAGCAGAACGAGGCTTCATATCCCCCTTCACTTATCCTCACTGTGTCGTTAATTGCTTGATAAGTTGCTTTGTTGTTGTGGAGATGCCGCTGTTGTCAGGCAGGACTCTAGCCTCTAGCTTCTCCCCAGAGCACCGAAGGAGATGATGAGAGGGAAAGAGGAGTATTCCCAATGCACCTTAGACCAGCTGATAATTGTTAGTACAGCTGCAGAGGTGGCGAAGGGTGTTTCTATTCTTATTATGGTTTCGAAGGTGCAATTATTAGAGAGTGGAGTGGATTCTCATTAATCATGACAGACTTACTCTAAATCCAGCTGTGTGTGGAAGTTGAAAACCCCTCTCTTTGGTTGGTGCAGACTCCATGGCACGTATCTGCGAGGATATTCATCATTAACATTTTATTTCCTTCTGGGTCAAATTGACCCAATCTGTTCCCTTCTTCCATCCTTCCTTTTTTCCTTCCTTCCTTTCTCCCTTCCTTCTTTCCACAATCCTTTCCCTCTCCTTTCCTTCCTTCCTTTCGTCCTTACTTCTTCCTTTGCTCCATTTGACCTGATCTGTTTCCTCCCTCCATCTTTCTTTCCTTCCTTTTTCCCTTCCTTCTTTCGTCCCTTCTTTCCCTTCTTCCTTCCTTCTCCTTCCTTCCTTGAACAAATCTGTTCCCTCCGTCCATCTTTCTTTCCTTCCCTTATCCCTTCCTTCCTTCCTTCCTTCCTTCCTTCCTTCCTTCCTTCCTTCCTTCCTTCCTTCCTTCCTTCCTTCCTTCCTTCCTTCCTTCCTTCCTTCCTTCCTTCCTTCCTTCTTTCCCTTCGTCCTTACTTCTTCCTTCCTTTTTGACCCAATCTGTTCCCTCTCTCCTTCTATCTGTATTTTTATTGTTTTTATTCTATGTAGTGTATTGTTATTTGTGTTTTATTTATTTATTAGGGACTGCGGATGTAAATTAACTACACTGTTATAATCTGGCATATTTACAATTGTACATTACAGTAATATGCACTGTCCCTATTCAAATAAAGGTATTATTATTATTACGTATTATTATTACAGTATTATCTTTCCTTCCTTTTTCCCTTCCTTCTTTCCTCCCAACTTTCCCTTTGTCCTTCCTGTCTTCTGTCCTTCCTTTCCTGACCCAGGAGGACAACAGATGATGACACAATACACGCTTTTCCCCTTACGTGGTGAGGGTGTTGATGCCACAGGCCTTCATCTTCAGCAGGCGGTCCCTCCAGTACGCCCTGGGAACACGGAAATAGTGGATGGATCCCCCGATGATCTGGAAGGGCTCTCCCTCCAGGGTGAACTGGGAAGAGTTGGCGCTCAGGCCGACCTTCCTGCTCAGCCGGCGTCCCGCTGCAGGCATGCTGCAGGACGGAGCAGTCCTGGTTTTATTTGTGTCACGCTCACATTACAGTGAGTAGCACCTATTGTGTGTGTGTGTGAGTTGACCACATGACATTCTTGATGGATACTCACACAGACGACTTGTGTTGGCAAGTAGCAGGAATATATTTGACTTTAGAGACAAGGCAAGCTTTCTTACTGTAATAACTTCTATATCTTTTTCTGTACTATATTGTAGTTAACTCAAACAGGGCAAACATTATGTAAATAAGCCAGAGAAGATTCAAATTGTGTGATGAAGTTGCACTTTTTTGGAGCATTAATATCCTATAGACTCATATTCCTGTCCTTCAGAGAATTACTGCAGTATCTGTGGTACTGTCAAAGCATGTATTATACTTTAACTGCAGGGTTTCACTCTAGTAATGAAGTGACCTCCCTACAGAGACAGTATCTATTGCAACTTAAAGGATAATCAATAAACATTAAGCTCAAACTGCTTCAAACAAGCTCTGAACTTTGACATTTTGAACAGGGAGAACTGAACTTACCCCAGATATCTGTACATGATGAACCCAACAATGCACAGACAGACAAATGTGTATTTCCGTTTGTGTGCATTTCTTATCCTCAGGACAACCATCGACGGTCTGTGACATGGGCAGTAGTCGGGTTAAATTTACAGCAGCAGCATCTGTGTGTAGACAGATGAGAGCATGATGCGGGCGTGAGATGAAGCACCGCCCCGTAGGAGTGTCCCCGCAGAGAAAACCTACCTCCTCCTCAACATTTGTCTGTCACTGGCTTGTTTTGTTGTAGCTACAGGTGAGTGAAGCAGGAGGAGCTCTGAAGGGTCGTCGTTTCTCAAGTTGGTGCCTATAACCAGAGATGGACAGAGTACTCGACCCCAGTACTTGAGTAAGAGTACAAATACTACTGGTCAAAATTTACTCCGTTACAAGTAAAAGTAGCTCAGTCGACATGTTACTCGAGTAAGAGTAAAAAAGTAGGCTACTTGCTTTTAAATGTAGGCTACTTAAGTATCCAAAGGTAGTACAAAGTAAGAGTAAATGTCTTATTTTTCACATCAATGAATTACTATAATTTTTTCTAAATGAATTTAAGGACCTTTTAACTCTTGTTTCTGAGAATTAACTCTTTGAATCCACCTTCACTGATGTGCTGCTATTAGGGGTTAGGGTTTCCTTCTTTGACAAACACAGCTTGTGTCCAATAGGATTTTAGAAAAAAAAAAAAAAAGGGCAGACCTGAAAGTAACGAGTACTTTTCAGCCTTCCTAGAAATTAACTCGAGTAAAAGTAAAAATATTTGTCTTGGAAATGTATTCAAGTAAGAGTACCAAAGAAATCTAATAGGCTACTCAAGTAGCCTAAATTTACTCCGTTACTGTCCACCACTGCCTATAACATGTCGATGAAACTGTGAAACTACATTATGCTAATAAGTTTTAAATTGGGGGGAAAACAAACAAACAAAAATTTTAATCGGACGGGGAAAATACAATGTCTCAAGCTAAAGCAATAACAATTAGCAAGAATAAGACTTTAATTTAGGGTTAAAGGACCCAACTGAAGGAACTAAAGGACTCTGGGATCTGGTCTTCAGAGAACAGGATGTGGTTCAGCTGATCCAAGGCCGACTTCCTGGCCACCTGGAAACCACACACACACCAGACCAGAACCAGCAGAACCAGAATCAGAACAAGAATCTGAACCAGAACCTGAATCAGAACAAGAATCTGAACCAGAACCAGAATCAGAACCAGCAGAACCTGAACCTGAACCTGAACCTGAACCTGAACCTGAACCTGAACCTGAACCTGAACCAGAACCAGCAGAACCAGAATCTGAACCTGAACCTGAACCAGAACCAAAACCAGAACCAGAATTTTTCATAAATAAAGATTAAAGCAGAAGTAAGCGATCTGGTGGTTTTGGCTAACTTCTTGTCAGCAGATGGAGTTAGCAGTCCCCGCCCTCGTCCCTACGTCACCACATTCACGCGCATCCCTTGGCTGCACACACAGAGAGGACCGCCCCTTTATGCTGTTCTCTCTCCTCATTGGATAAAGGTTGTAGGATACAAGGAAAGTTTTCTCCTCGGCTTACAGCAGAGCAGAGTGACTGACAGACCCGTGTTTCAGACCAAACACTCTGTAAGTGATTGCCGTGGGAAGATATAACTATTTAAGACATATTAACACAAATATTCCGCTTACTTCTGCTTTAATCTAGAAAAAATTATCGGCAAATGGTCCTATTGAAATAGCATAGGTACAAACCTTAAGTGGATAAGAGATGAGCCTAGATATAGCCTACTACCTATAATTATAACAATCAGATTGCCGGATTTCACCTTTCCGTTTTATAAGCCTTAATAATATCTATAGAAATCTATCTATATAGGCTATATATATTTTAAGCAAAAGCAAAAAGCAAAAAGTAAAGTAAAGTAGTAATAAAAGTAGCCTAATGGTAAACGAGCATCTCCTTTCCTGCCTCAACCAGGACGACTACACTTCCCATAATCCTTAGCGGTCGGAGGCGCTTGCGCAATACGTGCTCCACGGCCCTGGCTGCTGGTAGTGTTGTTCAGTGTTGTTGTTGTTGTTGTGACATTTAGGGGGGCTAAAAGACAGAATTACCGACGTGGTTTTAACCCCGAGCCTGTCGCATGAGGTAAGAAAGACCCCGTGGTGAAACGCGGGCTCTGTCTCCGACTTTAACCCGCAGGTTTCGGTGTTTTCTCCTTCACCGAAAAACACAGTTCACAGTTAAATTAGTTGTTGAGCGTTAGCCACTAGCAAGGCAGACAAGCTAGCAGAGCAGAGCACCAAACAAAACCAATCAAAGTCAAAGATTACAGAGCAAGAGGGCGTCGTGCCAACCAGCCCCGCTGCTCAGGGAGGATCTTCACAAAATAAATAGTTGAAAGGTTTGTGTCGGTCGAGGACTAAAAGGCCGGATAACGCCTTGTTATGTGAGCTAACACACTGAGTCAGCGAGCTAACGTTAACTTAGATAAACAGCATCGCTTTCACCTCGTTACAAAACGTGTAACTGGGAGATGTGGGGCTGCTGCTGCTGCTGTACAACATGAGATAAGATTAGATAAACTCTATTGTTTAGAATTAAATTTATTGTGAGCTAAAAGTGAGTCACATACCACTGCAGTAGGCTAAACAGTAAAACAATACACATACAGTAATACATTAAAGACACATTCAGTAAGTAAGTAGGTAATAGGGAGACAGAGGTGCACAGACAGTTGCCACAAATTGCAGCGGCCGAGATAATTCAATACAAAATACAATTTAAAATAACAAAAGAGAAAGAAAGTGAATAGTGCCATAGTTTTTGTTTTGTTTTTGTTTTTTACAGGAACAAGGTAAGTGTCAGTGCACATGAAACGCAGGGTGTGTATGTTTCGATATCAATAGATTAAAACCTAGGTAGCAAGAAGGAGGGGGGGGTAGAGTAAGAAGGAACATCGCTATGCAAACAAATCCATGGGTCCATTGTAAATACATTGCAGGACAATGGCAGCATTCAGTAGGACAGGACAGACAGCAGCTATGCTTCCCTAATTTATGTTGGTTAATATCATAAGATCTGTTAGACCGACCTCTCCTCAATGTTTTGGGAAGTTTATTACTAGTTCCTGTCCTCTTTTCTTTTCCTCACGTGATGCACAATGCACTGTCCTTCTGTCCAGGTCAAAAGAAGGACTTATTAATGAATAAATAGGCTAAATAATCTTCACATGGTTGATGTGGTATGTTGAGGTAGTTTTTTTTTTTTTTTTTTAGAAACAAGTAAAGTTATATCAGTTAGGAATTAGCACCATATGGCTCCAAAACATGACACACTTATGGTGAAGTGCCAGACAGCCTTTGTAATTGAACTGTTTCAGTGGGTTAGGGTTAGGCATCTACTGGCTGTCAAGGAAAATAATAGGAGAAAAATATTGAAAGTAGGCGTTTCACAAATGTTCTTGGAATTGGTGTGGATGTTAAATAAATATAAATTACTGTAGATTGAATATTAACTAGTAATATTCCTATGGCAGCTGTGTCTCTCAGCATGCTATACCACATATTGCAAGAATAATACAAAGTCCAGTCCATTTATGTCTTGTCCTGACTTTGCCTGTGTGGGTCTGGTGTGGTTGCTGGTTGCAGGTTACTGGGTGAGCCCCTCCCTGCCATGAGAGCTGACCACCAGGTCACCAGCCCCCCCTCCTTCTGCAGTTGATGGATCTGCAGCTGGTCCAGAGATGACAGACAGCGTCAGGGCCTTCCTCCGCAATGTTGCGACGGTCAGCAGACACACACACACACACACACACACACACACACACACACACACACACACACACACACACACACACACACACACTAACACTGTGTTCCTTGTAACTGATCTGTGACCGTGCTGTCATAGCTACTAATGGAGTCATTCAGCCTGATTCTGAAATAAAAACACATGCTTTATGAAGTACACCAAGTTGGAATAAGTTTAAATTAGTTTGTACAATTGACCTGAAGTACCTGTCTGAGCAAAAGTTAAAAACAAAAGATGCACAATACTGTATGTTATATTGTAGAGGGTCGGCTTCAAGTTTTCATGTGTGTTTCTCTCTCTTGCTCTCGGCTCTCTAGGGGATCAAGGACTCCATATTGGGGATTGGGACAATCTCCAAGCTGGATGCCCGCATCCAGCAGAAAAGGGAAGAGCAGCGGAGGAGAAGGGCCAGCGGGGCCCTCGCACAGAGGAGGGCACAGAGTGAGGAGCGCAAACCAGACAAGTAGGCCTTATTTTTTAAACATCATGCTGATTTATGGGATTGAGTACCTTGCTCTGAAAGCCTAGGCATGAAACTCCACCTGACCCTGACGGTTCAATACTTTCCACTCAGGAAGCTTAGATTTGCAGATTATCAGACAAAACATTTTCACAAATACATTCAGAATAGTAAAAAATGATTTCTTATAATAACAGCACTTCTTTGCCCTGATATGATTTTCACAGGCAGAACTTCTGCTATTTCCCACAAACTCTATCAATCAACCAAATGGTTCAGGGCTGTGGTTACGATGTGCTACTTCAGTTGAAGTGCTTGTTTTTGCATTTCATTCTCATAAAACTGGTTATCAAAATGGTTTTTGTTAAATCCTGTACCAAAAAAGAAAAGCATGTTAATGTTTTGGTTGAGAATATAATATATATTGAAGGGCAGGGGCGTCTCTGAATTTCCCCTCAGGGACAATAAATTATGAATCTGAATCTCCTGCACTAAAACCGGTAATAACAATACACACTTATGTTGAGACACATTTAATAAAAACAAAAAACACAAAAAAACAATAGCTCCTTTGATTTTGCACTTGGTCATGTTGCAATTATATTGTGATCAATTGTTCAGCCCTTAAATGGTCATGTATTTCAGTCAACTAGGAATGTTTTGGGTGAGGCTCGACCAATCAGTTTACACACAGCTTGAAAGGAAGTGCTGAACTCCCTCGAGCCTCTGTTGTTGCCTCTTGTCTTGTAAACAAGATGCGGCGTTGTTGGACATTTTTCAACATTATATGGTGATGAAAAATAAATATTCCTTCCTGTACTATCTTTAGTCTCCCTTTCTCTTTCAGTGAACCCAAAGTAGCCAGTAGGATTTTTCAGTGCTGTGCCTGGAACGGAGGAGTGTTCTGGGTAAGACACCGACCTATAGTTCAGCCTTGTCTCTCATATACTGTTGAAGACACATTTCAATGTAGGTCCATTTGGATGGCAGTTTTTCTGGCCCCATTTTGTTCCAGTCGTAACTTTTAGCTTTTGTACAATTTTTTTTTTCTGTAAATTATTATATCTCAGATAACCAAATCTGCTACACCCATGTTGTGTAGCTTTGATAAACCTCTGTACCTCTGGGGGCTCTCTAGTCTGCAGGTCCCAAAAAAGTCTCAAAATGTCTTCAGATTGCTTATGTAAATGGAAATCTTCAAAGCTTTTACAGTTTTAGATTTAATTTCCATTTCCTGGTTGATGTTACGTTCAGATATCGATGAAACTGTCGTAGCATAACAGCAGATTCTGAAAGCCCAGTACAGTACAGTCATGTGAGGAGGCCGCACTCAGTTCTGAGTTCATTTCTACTGAACACTTTGTTTAGTTATCCCACTTCAGTCTGTTTCCTATCTTGCTAATATTCTGCTTTGTGTATTATAATATACAACACAGTAGCCTCAAGTGTTAATGAGTTGAAGAGTAACTGCAGCATTTTATCTCCTCTCCAGCTCAGTCTGTTTCTCTTCTACCGGGTGTTTATCCCACTGCTGCAGACTCTCACAGCAAAAATCATCGGTATGTATGTATGTATGTTTGTCTGTACTGCTGCAGGTGAATCTGGGTCAGGTTGTCTGTCTTGTGGCAGGAACCAGCTATAAAAACAAGTTGTTTTCTGCTGCAGGTGACCCCTCCCTCCACGGCAGTGTGTGGTCCTGGTTAGAGTTCATCCTGACCTCCGTTTTCAGCGCTCTGTGGGTTCTCCCCCTGTTCGTCCTCAGCAAGATAGTCAACGCCATTTGGTTCCAGGTTAGGCCCTGACCTGTTTGTTATGCAGTCGTGATGTGATGACACAACAGGCTGTCACTTTTAAATCTATGCATACAGTAGATCCCACAGAGACTCATATTTCATATTTAGTGGCTTTTGTTACACACTTTCTACACTGTCTTATTCATTGTTGGTTGAATATTAGAGTTGCAGTTCCAGCTGACCTCACAGAGAGCTGCAGTGTGGTGCATATTCACAAAGTCCTTCATAATAAGATGCTCTCCTCCAAAACAGTGTTTCATAGAAAACGCACCAATGACAGACTATTATATACCTAAATATAGACAGGTTTCTTGTGTACAAACAATACTAGGTGCGCGCGCAACCAGGGGGCAAAAGACTGCTTCGGAGTGAACTGATATCAATGTAGATGCCGTATTGTTTGTAGGACTGCAGCCGATATCCGAGTACTCGAGTACTTGGGCAGTATCCAAGTGCCATTTCACTATTTCCATCCATCCTTTCGCCGGTTTGTGCAGTTAACAGCACAACAACTCCTTGTCCTTTTCGTTTTCAGCTTGACTCCGCTTGTAAAAAATGAGAAATGTCCCGCTTTCTGCCCCCTGGCTGCGTGCACATCTGCGATGACGTTGCACAGAAACCCGTCTATATATACTGTATATATGACTTCTACTGAGTGGCGAGTTAAAATAAAATAGTAAAAAGCCCTGCTGGGAACTAGATGGAAAGAAGGTTTAAATGATGCATCATTTTAGGGCTTTTATTGTAAAAAAACAGGAAAAACAGGTAGGAATTAAACTGAATTCCTAACTTGTTGTTATTTAGTTTTTTTTTCTCTGAACTTTCATGTCTGTGCAAAAAACACATTTATTTTAACGTTGGTAAAATTCAACATTACACAGAAACCATAATCTGTCAGTGTTTCAATAAATATCTCCTGACATCTCATGCTGTGGTTGTAAAGCACCAGACCATTGTTTTTCAGATTCAGTTTTTTTTTCCTTTTCCTTTTTATATGATTTGTCACAGTTTGCCTCCAGTGTGTGCTTTTCTGTTGCAGGATATAGCAGACCTAGCATTTGAAGTGTCTGGCTGCAAAGCTCAGCCGTTCCCCAGCGTCAGTAAGATCATCGCAGATATGCTGTTCAACCTCCTGCTCCAGGCTCTCTTCCTCATTCAGGTACATTGTAAAAACAAGACACGATACATGACCAGACACAGCTGCTGTCTTTGTTTCTCTGTTTATCAGAACTGTATCTGACTCTCTTTATAAATCCGTCAGGCTGTTTGTGTTGGAAGTGTCTTGTCATTATAAGCCCAGATTCACTAAATGCCAGTAGGCATTTAGTTTTTTCCACATTTGCTAATGAGTCACACAGAGCTGTTCTGAATCATACATGAATAATGTACAAGGATTCCTAACTGCAGTGTGGGCGTCATGTGTGGTGAGGTTGTTTTTTCTGAAATAGTTTTGGGAACTGATAATGAAGAGGAATTGTTCTGAAAACTTTTGCACCTCAAATTAGACAAAATTGCTGCTCCGAAGGCTTTCAGAAGCAAATGAGAGGAAAATGCACATGCTGCTCTCTCAGTGCGGACTTGCTGAATATAATTGTGTTGTATATTGTTGTGATTATCTAGGGTATGATTGTTAGCCTCTTCCCCATTGATGCCATTGGACAGATGGTTAGCCTCCTCCACATGTCTCTGCTCTACTCCCTCTACTGCTTTGAATATCGCTGGTTCAACCATGGTGAGATTCCCACGTTGTAGTTCGCCCACAGAATAAATCATATTCATTCAGTGGAGCTCCAACTCAAAACAAAATGTGTGGCTGTTTATGTTCGTTTAAGGCATTGAGATGCACCAACGCCTTTCCAATATTGAGAGGAACTGGCCCTATTACTTCGGCTTTGGTTTACCAATGGCTCTGTTGACCGCCCTGCCCTCCTCATACATCATTAGGTAAGTACTGGAAATAAACTGTCAGGCTCATGGACGTTGAAAACAATCATTAGCTGCAGCACTACTGTTGACTTGTGCAGTGTGAAAATGTCTATATATGGTTATACATTTACACATTAGTGTCATAGAAACAGTATTCAGGTTACTTCCTGACCTACTTTCACAGCTTCATTCAACTCGCCAACATATTTATGATATAACAATTAGGCAAACTATGGTAAGCATTTTAGTACAACTCATAGAGATGTAAAGTCTTCAAATACATTTGCATATTTATTTCTAGTAGTAATATTAGCTTTATTGTCATTATATTGAGGGTCAGACAACAATATAAGTGAATTTGATTAGCACCTGAGGCAGTCGCGCATGATTGCACAAATATTGAAATGTAGGGAATGACTTGGAAAGGTAATTGGAAATTCCTAACCACAACACCAATATATGTAAAGAAAAAAAACTCCCTTATCTCTTAATTATCTCTTAAAATATGTGGAACTGAAATGATTAATAGTTTGATTAATTAGTTAAATTAATCTGTTTTCATTTACTTCTATTTTGATGATCTGTTAATTGTTTTAATAGTGGAATGTGGTAAAATGTGGTTTGAGGATTTGAAGCTTTATCTGTCATTAATGGTGGTAATCTGATAAAACTGGCTCTGGGGATTTTACAGACAAACGGATTAATTTAGAAAAATAATCCACATCTTAATCGGATTATTTATATTATAATAATTAATAGCTGGTGTCATAAAGATCTGTTTTTCTTGTCTTGCAAGTGGAGTTGTAAATTTCTTAATGTCTTGTATCATTATTACCTTCCTTCTCTACCTAGTGGCTGCTTGTTCTCCATCCTCTTCCCTTTGTTCATCATCAGTGCTAACGAGGCTAAGACACCAACTAAGCTGTAGTAAGTCTAAAACAGAAACCTTTACTTGTTTTAAATAGTTTCCCCTCTACTATGAGTCACTGATCACATTTCCACCACTCTTTAACAGCCACTTCCAGCTGCGTCTCTTCTCCCTGGTTGTGTTGATTAGCAACAAGCTTTTCCACAAGACAGTCCACCTGCAGTCCTCCCTGACGTCGTCCACCTCCTCGGAGCGGCTGTCCTCCCCTCACACGTCCCCGACCCGCCAGAGACTTGTGCCCACCCAGTGAAGGGATTCGCTCGAAAGGAGATGGAGAGAAAACAGCGAATAAGTGGCTTCACTTCACTCGGTGTGAAAAAAAAAGTGTTTCTTCCAAAAGGATTTCCCTTAATGAAGATGAAATGCGGTTTAGGACAAAGGGTTTATATGTTTTTATCAAATCTCTTTGGCCCTCTGGTTATTCACTTGCAGCAAAAACCACCAGACACATTTTCAGTGTGACACACAAATCGAATGCCCTGTGCCTCACACTCAAAACACATTATATACTCAGCTCTTTACGTGTTTTCTTTTGTAAAATTTTATTTCATTGTTTTTGTATAATGTGCCATTTGAGTGAATCTCCTTTTAATATATTACAGCACAAGAAATCCCTTAGTTTTAATATGTTTAAACAAACTTGTGACTAAGGATTTTTTTTACTGTAAAGGGGCTTGTTTGCATTCAGAAGCACAGCACAGTCTGTTTCATAGACAGTATGTTTTCTCTCTATGTTGCAAGTCACATTTCTCCTTCACAGGTTGAATGTTTTCTTGCACGTCGGATTTGTGTTTCTCCAAGTATGGTGTCCGACCAGTTCCAGTAGTGACCTGATGCATTGACAAAGGGAGGATGTTTTTGTCCTGTTACAGCTTTGTTTTGTTTTTTTAGAAGACTTTTGCAAATAAGTTCAGGAGCTGCTATAATAATAATCATTGGTGACCTTTATAGTGGAAACCAAATAAGTCACTCTTGTTGTGTGTTTGGTTGGTGTCTCATCCAAAATTAAATTCTCACTCTGATGTCTGATGTACATGTTGCAAAGTGACACCAGCAAAAGGAAAAGCTGCCTCAGTGTTTCCAGTCTGTTTGAATTCAGTACGTGATAGGTGATATGACACTGCCAAACTGATGCGTCTATGTTTTGTTTATTTCACTTCAACCACTACAATGCTAAGCTCTGCAATGAAGGAAGGAGTCTTGTAGTTTCAGTCTTTACAATGGGTGATCAGCCTTAACCTGCTTGCTCTAGTTTTTTCCCCCCCAAAGAGGGCTGAAGCAACTATAACTGGTCCCTAAAACTGGCTGTTTTGCTCTTTGTGCTGTTCATAGTATTAATACATTGCAGATTGTTCGACCAGAACCACACCACCACCACCATACAGCGACCCAGTCACCAAGTTTTCACTCACTCATCAGAGGGGAAGGACCTCGATTTTACAATGGTGTTTGTGCAGACTGATATTTGTGAGTGAGGTTTTGTAAAAGTAATACGTCTAATTTCAATAAAATTGGTCCGTATTCAATATTTTGATCACTGTGTTCAGGGTTTTGCTGCTACTCACTTCACACTATCACTTTCAATATATTGTGGATTGCACATCTACCATATCTGCTTGTTTGTGATAGTTATGCACAGAAACGGTTATTTTCTCACAAAACAAATTATTTCTGCTAATTAACAGACACATAATAACATCTAATATCTTATATGTTTAATATCTTACTGTTTTTTCTTTTTTTTTAGATACATATAAATGTTTTTTTCTCACTCACATTTTCTTGTCACAAGAATACAAGAAACTAGCTGTTTGTTTATTGTGTGTGTTTATTGATATAACGCATTTCTGCAAATTAACAGATACATAATGACATTTAATATCTTACTGTTTTTCCTTTTTTTAATACATACTGTATAAATGTGTTTTTTCTCACTTGCATTTTTTTGTCACAAGAAGACAAGAAACTGGCTGTTTTGCTGTGTTTTTATTGATATATCACATTATTTCTGCAAATGAACAGACACATAATGACATTTAATATCTTCTTTGTTCAATATCTCACCGTTTTTCCTTTTTTTAAATGCATATAAATGTGTTTTTCTCATTTAAATGTTCCTGTCGTAAGAGTTTCCAGCCAGCAGGGGGCAACACTTCTATCTCCTTTCACTAAGGACACGTCACTACACTACACGGACAAGGTAGGGACGGAAATATGATGGACAGCCAGACGACCAATCAGAACAAGGCGGGTTTACTGTTGACTGACGCACAGCCAATAAGCGCGCACTCTGGCGCCGAAGGGGGCGGGACTTAGCTCACGGTGAAGGTTGTGTGTGAAAAAGTGTATGAGTAACAGGAGCGGAGCGGGTGAGTCTAACTGAACATTTAATAATGAACTTGCGAGCTTATTTAGGAGCGGTTTTTAAAGTCTAGGTTGTCAACCTGCTGCAGCATGTGAAGAAGGTGTTTATAAAATAAAAGAAAGAGACGCGGAGCTACGGTGTTCATTATACAGCAGCTAGCATGTTAGCCTGAGTAGCTAGTTACACACTTCTAGCTGGATGGAGGCAGCATCAGCACTAGCCGGCCTGATGCTGACTAGCAATACGATGCAGCCCAAAAAATCTGGCACAATCAATGCGTGTGTACATATTATTAAATGTGCCCGTTGGGGTTGTACTAATAGCGAGTTAGCAAATAACTAGCTTCAGCTGAGTTCTCGCTCTGTGGGGATGTTGGAAACAGCCGGGGGAATCTGTCACTGGCTCTGATTGATTGTGTGCTCCATTCAAAGTTAGCGTTATTAATTAGAGAGCTCTGCTGAGCTTCAAGGTTTGTGTGTTTTCACTCTGCAAAGATGCCTTATTATTAATGTAAAATGTGAAGAAGACAAGAGACGAATGAGTCTTCTGCACAAGTTTTCCCAGAGTGGCTGCTGCTTCCTGGTTCCTGACGCCACATCTTAGTGCGTGGCCTTATCTGGTTGGGCTGGACATGAAAGTTCACTCCTGCATGAACAAGACTTTGATTGCTCATATGAATGACTTTCTTGCATAAAGATATATTTTTCTCACTAAAAAGGGATTTTTAAGCGTGTATTATTATTATTATTATTTAAGCATTATTATAATTATTGGGCTATAGGTGCCTCTGCTGTGTTTTTCTCCACAGTTAGTGTTACAGTGTTTGTCTGCTTCCTCCCACCAGGTAGTACGGTGAGCTGTCCCTAACCTCGCCAAAATGACCAAGTTAGGCTTCCTGCGCTTGTCCTATGAGAAACAGGACACGCTGCTGAAGCTGCTCATCCTGTCTATGGCCGCTATCCTCTGTGAGTCCCCTGCTTCCTATACAGACACAGAATTATCTCATTAATACTCAGAGACAAACTTAAAAAATTGATTGATTAATTGACTGTGCTTTTTTTTCCTTCTCTGCAGCATTCTCCACCAGATTGTTTTCCGTCTTGAGGTTCGAAAGTGTCATCCATGAGTTTGATCCGTAAGTGCTGCTCATGTCACAAGTTATTTCCCATTGTTGTTAGATGATATTCCTTCTTGAAATAAAGTCTCACTTTGGCGTCTGTCTCATTTTCACAGTTACTTTAACTACCGTACCACCCGCTTCCTGGCAGAAGAAGGATTTTATAAGTTTCACAACTGGTTTGATGACAGAGCATGGTATCCTTTGGGGAGAATCATCGGTGGCACCATCTATCCAGGTGGGAAATTAAACAAAAATGACCAGATAACAGAACGAGTTAACATCTGCAGGCTTAAAAAGATTGCTAATGAGCTGAAGCTTACTTGAACCTCTCTCTCTTTTTCTCACTAGGATTGATGATCACGTCTGCCGTCCTGTACCACGTCCTACATTTTTTCCACATCACCATCGACATCCGTAATGTCTGCGTCTTTCTGGCTCCTTTGTTCTCCTCCTTTACCGCCATAGTCACCTACCACTTCACCAAGGAGCTGAAGGTAAAACACATTATAAGATGCACAACAAAATATATAATTAAAGATCACGTGCTATTATTCAGAATCGAAAGAGCTTGTTTTCTTATAAGGCGCAGGTCAGTGATTTAAGCCCTGAACCAATTAAATATAAGAACTACTAAGTGGTCATAATTGAAGCACCAGAGGCAGATATTCGACATTTTGTTGCGGGTAAAGGTCAAGATCATAAAACACTGCATAGTAATACTACTATACCCATTGTGCAGCTCAGTAGTGTCTTACAACAACAGCTTCTCATTGGCAGATAAATACCCTTTAAAACTTCATGTTACCACTTTGTAATCCAGATTCTTTGTTAAAAATCTCACCCTGGTGCAGGATAACTCAGTCAGATGACATAATAATTGTTCAGGCAGCTCCCTGCAGAGCCACAGAGGACATTAAACTGTCTAACTTATTGCATAGAGTGAGTGATAATCCTGTCGGGTAAACTGGTATTTATGCAAAATTTCTGAGCCCCTTTTAAAATTCCATTAGCAGCCTCAGTGGAAGGTATTCCCGCTAGATGAGAACTGTTTAATGTTTTGTTAAATGTACTTCTCCTAAACAGTTGTTTGTCTCTGTAGGATGCAGGTGCTGGGCTCCTGGCTGCTGCCATGATTGCAGTGGTGCCTGGTTATATCTCTCGGTCCGTTGCCGGCTCCTATGATAATGAAGGTATGTGCGTGCTGTGCATAACAATTTAACTTAAAGAAAATATGATAGGACTTGTTAATCAAATCCCTCTGTGCCATCCTACCTAGGTATTGCCATCTTCTGCATGCTGCTGACATACTACATGTGGATCAAGGCTGTCAAAACAGGATCAGTGTACTGGTCGTCCATGTGTGCACTGGCCTACTTCTACATGGTAAGGAAATCTCAAGATGTATAAATAAATAATTTATATTATATACAGTGGAAACCGCTTATAGTGATCACAGATATAGTAATCAACCGCTTGTATGGATCAAAAGGCTTGGGGCAGAATCATTTCTATACAAATGCTGTTTAAATAATTAGTTTATAGTCATCAAGAAAACCACTTATAGTGTTCATTTTTGGTCATTTTATAAATGAAAACGTGCAAAAACAATTTAATTACTGCCGTGATCCCTTGCCGGACGTCTACTTCTGCTGCTAGCTGACGTAAATGAGTCGACACCGGGCGCAGCTGGGTTACCGATTTGCACTACGGAGGCAACTGCCTATCTACAGTATAATATTAACCACAGTAAGCTATACATTACGGTGCTGTATTGTGTACAGTATTTGAGTTATGTCTGCGCATTAATTAAACTTGCACGGTGCCTCTCGAAAAGCATTTGCAACGACTGTACCATGTTTGAAACATTAAATAAAATTCGGTAAATGCTGAAGCTGTCCATTTTGTTCTGTTTTTCTCATTGAAAAACGATACAAATGGCGTTTAGATGATTCTGCATTTAAAAATTAAGTGAAATAATTAAAAAATCGGTTATAATAGTCAACCTTTTATAGTGCTCACATTGACTCTGGATCCACGTGATCACTATAAAGGGTTTCCACTGCATATCCACCAAACGCACACAGTGTCTACTTCTTATAGAGGTCCTATGTATTCCGGTGTTCACAACACTCTTGGCGGTGACAGTTTTTTGTCGCCACGCTCAGAGTGCTTAAAGACGAAATCTATTCAACTTTTATAACAGCACAGCACTTGTCAATGTTACTTTTCCCACACTAACCAATCAAAATCCAAGAAGGGGCGGGACATACGTTACCAACGACAACACATCCAGAGACATGGCTATGTTTATATCATGCACCCACACTTGTTTTGAAGGTAGGCCTACCTCAGGGTCCATGTTGAAAGCTGCCGCTAATGCTAAGGCATATACGTATGTACAAACTCAATGTTATATATACCAATGTTGTGTTTAAAGGAAGGAACATAGAAGTGTCAGATGACTCATTTTGTAACCTAGCAACAGCATCACTCTGACGAAAGAGAGAGAGAGAGGGAGCTCTATAAGTAAGGTTGATGGCGCTGTCCGCGTAAAAAGCAAGTTCGGCAGACACGGCCTCTCATTCAGACTCTACAGAGGTCATGACCGTGTGGTTGTGTGTCTGTAGGTTTCCTCCTGGGGCGGCTACGTGTTCCTGATCAACCTCATCCCCCTCCATGTCCTGGTGCTGATGCTCACAGGCCGATTCTCCCACCGCATATACGTGGCCTACTGCACAGTCTACTGCCTGGGCACCATCCTCTCCATGCAGATCTCTTTTGTTGGTTTCCAGGTGAGGTGAAAATACTGCATCAAGCAGCACTCAGCAGTTTCTGCGCCTGTTGTTGCAGAATGTCTTGTAAATTTACGTAATCCGGGGTCAAAGACGTTTCTCTCAGTTCAACTCTCTGTGTCTCCTCTCTCGTACACCAGCCGGTTCAGTCTTCCGAGCACATGGCGGCCTTCGGTATGTTTGGCCTGTGCCAGATTCATGCCTTTGTGGACTACCTGCGCAGCAAACTCAACGCCCAGCAGTTCGAGGTGCTGTTCAAGAGCGTCATCTCCCTGGTTGGCTTCATCCTGCTGTCTGTGGGCACCGTTCTCATGCTGACAGGTAAGAGGAGAGATAAAACTGCACTAATAGATAAATTGAGATATGGTGGGCATTACAAACCTTCTTTTTGAAATGATTAAAGCAGAAGTAAGCGATCCGGTCGTTTTGGCTAACTTCTTGTCAGCCGATGGAGTTAGCAGTCCCCGCCCTCGTCCCTACGTCACCACATTCACGCGCATCCCTTGGCTGCACACACAGAGAGTACCGCCCCTTTATGCCGTTCTCTCTCCTCATTGGATAAAGCTTGTAGGATACAAGGAAAGTTTTCTCCTCGGCTTACAGCAGAGCAGAGTGACTGACAGACCCGTGTTTCAGACCAAACACTCTATATAAGTGATTGCTGTCGGAAGATATAACTATTTAAGACTTATATTAACACAAACATTCCACTTACTTCTGCTTTAGGGTGTTTTCACACCTGCATTGTTAGTGCACACAAAATTTAGATCGCACTAAATTTGGTCCCGTTTGGGTCAGTGTGAAAGCACATCGCACTCTAATGCGCACCAAAACTAGTGCGGCCTGAGGAGGTGGTCTCGGTTCGGCTCCAGCCGAACTCTGGTGCGCACTAGTTGATGTGTGAAAGCAACTGCACTCTGGTGCGACCCAACTGCCAGGCAAACTCAACTAGTTTGAGCTAAAAGGGCTCCCGTAGTCGTTGACAACGGGTTAAAGCAGCGGGGAGACCGCCCGGTGCTCCGGTCCTCCTCCGGTCCTCCTCCGGTCCTACGCACAGACGAAGCAGCAGCAGCAGCAGCCGGTCGGTGCGTGTCTGCTGAGTCGCTCAGACACCGGACAGGTCGGCGGGTCCGTCCCCTTTCGGCCATGTGTATTGTATTACTTGAACTAAGATGAAGTGTGATGATGATGATTTAAATTGACATGCCCGAAATAAACAAATTGATTGATTGATTGTGTCCGCGGAGCAGCTGATTACTGAGCAGCAGAGGTTTAACGTTTAACCGGGAACTAACGGGACCGAGCTGGGTGAACGCAACCGGAAACCAGCCGGAAGTACCAAACTAGAAAAGTAGATCGGAACTATCGTTTGCCAAGAGTTATACATACAAACAATATAGAAATAAATGACCAGAGCTACTAACAACCGGCTCTTGAGTCTCCATCATGAAAGTTTTATCAATCAGCGCTTCCAGATTTCAACCGGTAGTCATGGAGACATGGCGTTCTCCAAGTTTGGTCCCGAGCGGTCCCGAGTGACAAAAAGAAGGTGTGAAAGCAACCGCACTAACTGAAAAATTAAACAATGTATCATTTTAACATTTGGTGCGCACTAAACATGTGTGAAAACACCCTTAATTCCATCTTTCTCTACTTTTTTGAGAACTTGATTCATGTTCTTTGCTTTGACCACAACTCACCTATGCTACTGTATGTTTCCCTCAGGTAAGATCTCTCCATGGACTGGGCGTTTCTACTCCCTGCTGGACCCCTCCTACGCCAAGAACAACATCCCCATCATCGCGTCCGTCTCTGAGCATCAGCCCACCACCTGGTCCTCTTACTACTTTGACCTCCAGCTGCTGGTCTTCATGTTCCCAGGTAAGTGTACTGTGCACTCACCATAAACACACAGGTAGTAAAGGAGTTTATACTGTGTGATCACTCTTTTGGATATAGAAGCTCATTATGTGTATGTGCTTGTTGGGGTTTTGACTGACATTTACCTTTGATTTCCTTACAGTTGGTCTTTACTACTGTTTCAACAACCTGTCGGATGCCAGGATCTTCATCATCATGTATGGAGTGACCAGCATGTACTTCTCAGCTGTCATGGTACGTCCAGATTAGAGTTGCAGTCACACCTCATGGGCTCCTTAGAGAGGTGTTTGTGTGCACTTAGGGCTTATAAATGGTAAATGTGAATATGTACCAAGGATTAATGACATGCACCGTCTTCATGCCCTGGAGGTGTTTCGGCAGAGCAGCTTTAGTTGCAGTCTGATTCCACCAAGATGCAAGACTGAACGCTACAGCCGCTATCAAACTCTTCAGTGTGCAAATAGCTCAATAGCTCTGTCCCACTCATGTGCAATACTACAGCACTTTACTACTCCAGTCATAGCTTTTTAATTATGTTTTAGCTCATATGTATTTTTTAGATTATTGGGTGTCTTTAACTTAATTTATATTGTAGATAAGTCTGTAATTCTTTAGATAGATCTGTTTTGAGTGCACAGCTGCTGTAACAATTGCAATTTCTTGTGAAGGACTATTAATCTATCTATCTATCTATCTATCTATCTATCTATCTATCTATCTATCTATCTATCTATCTATCTATCTATCTATCTATCTATCTATCTATCTATCTATCTATCTATCTATCTATCTATCTATCTATCTATCTATCTATCTATCTATCTATCTATCTATCTATCTATCTGTTAATGTGCATCCTGTTTGTTGCCTCCACACAGGTGCGTCTTATGTTGGTGCTGGCTCCAGTCATGTGCATCCTGTCAGGCATCGGTGTGTCTCAGGTGCTCACCACATACATGAAGAATCTGGATGTGAGTCGGCCAGACAAGAAAAGTAAGAAGCAGCAGGACTCCACCTACCCCATCAAAAACGAGGTAGGAGCTCTGACGGACAGGTTCAGTACTGTTTGATTGATCAAGGTATTTTTATTTAGTTTTACAAGTTATAGTTTACAATTTAACATAAGTCCAACAGAACACACAGGGAGAAAAAAACAAACAAATCGTAAATCCCATCCACCCCCCACAAATACCAGACATACAGAGTTCACAGTATGAAATACAAAGTTCAATATACAGAACTCACATAGCCAGATTGGTTCAGTACTGTTTGATTGATATCCAGTAAATGATTACTAGACAATAGATGTTGAAATGGTGTTGAGTATTCACACAAAGTAAAGTCTGGAGAAAACAAATCAGCTCAAATCACCTCTGATTTATCTTATTATTTTTTCTGTTGAAATACCGCTTTTATGACATTTCTCCTAAATAATTTCTCTCCTAAGTGTCAAAGTCAAAGTATGCAGACGATTAAAACCTGACATCCTGTTTTGCTTACCTACCAGGTTGCCAGTGGGATGATTCTGGTCATGGCCTTCTTCCTCATCACGTACACTTTCCATTCCACCTGGGTGACCAGCGAAGCCTACTCCTCTCCCTCAATCGTCCTGTCGGCCCGCGGCGGCGACGGCAGCCGCATCATTTTCGACGACTTCAGAGAGGCCTACTACTGGCTCCGCCACAACACTCCTGAGGTCAGCGATGCCCAGAGAAAAAATCAGGATGCTGAGTTGTCTGAATTGTACAGATGAGATTATGGAGTTCTGCTCAATAATACATTGATCTGACCTTTTGTATTTCCAGGATGCTAAAGTCATGTCATGGTGGGATTATGGCTATCAGATAACGGCCATGGCTAATCGAACCATTCTAGTGGACAACAACACCTGGAACAACACTCACATCTCCAGAGTTGGACAGGTGAGCTGCGAAGAGGAGGTCACCTTCAGTATGAATAAATTTCATACTATGAATGTGTAAAATCAAATATAGTCAAAATATAATTACACTACTAATCTCTTAATATAGGACCAGCTATTAATCCACTGGGGGAAGTGTTTGAAATATTTAAGCCATTAATTGTCATCTACTATATCAAATGTTTAAGTTTATTTTAATCATTTTTTTCACAATACAAATGACACACAAACATTTAAATTCCTACTAATTCAGTGTTACTTTAGATAAATGGACCAGTATCTGTGTAGCTTCCTTAACTTTGGCGCACATCTGCCGATATGGTTCCAACATAATCTTTTTCAGAAAGTGTCGGTATTTAGGAATCTTTACGATCAATTAATTGTGGCGTTTAATACCACGATTAATTGTGAAAACAAGTAATCGTGACATCCCTAGTATGAATTCATGTTAGTAAAGTGCTGATGTGTTGACCCGGGGTCGCTGTTTGCTCCACAGGCGATGGCATCGACAGAAGAGAGGGCCTATGAAATCATGAGGGAGCTGGATGTCAGTTACGTCCTGGTCATCTTTGGAGGACTGACGGGTTATTCCTCAGATGGTACGTATCAAACATCCACATGTATCATTTCCACTTTGCACTGTTAAACATTACTGTGTGTTAAAGGAGAGTTTGGGTCATTTTCTAAGTAACACTCTACAGCTCTAGGTCCCTGAGTGCGACCACAGGAAAAAATCTGAGAAAAATCTGTGCAGACCGGACCTAGCTCTCCTCCTGCTAGCTGCGCTACACTGCAGCGAAGTAATGGGGGCAGTTCTTCTAACCGCGACTTTGTCCTCTCAAAATATCACTACAAATGCTTTGCAACATCCACCAGTTCTTTACCACACAACACTGAGTGAGCATAACTCCATTAATATGAGTGTTAACCTGTGTTTTTATCACGTACCTCTGACCTACTACCTTACTAGTCGACTGTTTCTATATCAACAAAGACAAAAATGCGAGAATTTAATGGATTTAGGAGGAAAAAAATGATTTTAGATGGGGGGAAAAAAGCAGTTATATTCATATTGATGCTTTTTTTCCCATCTAAAACCGTCTGGTCTGCACATATTTTTCTCAAATCTTTTCCTATGGTCGCACTCGGGCACCTAGAGCTGTAGAGCGTTACTTAGAAAATGACCCGAATTCTCCTTTAACCCATAAATCTGGTATTAGGGATAACATGAGTTGTATTTCGGTGAACTTTCTGGACTTGGAATAATTCTTTTGAAGGCATATCCAACCACATTTTTTTATCAGCACCTGTAAAATTATCCTTTGTCATTCACAGACATCAATAAGTTCCTGTGGATGGTCCGAATTGGGGGAAGCACAGACACAGGCAAACACATCAAGGAGCACGACTACTACACTCCCACCGGAGAGTTCAGAGTGGACCGTGAGGGCTCGCCCGTCCTGCTAAACTGCCTCATGTACAAGATGTGCTACTACCGCTTCGGCCAGGTCTACACAGAGGCCAGTGAGTAAACCCAGCAGCCGGTGTAATCACACTGTGAACACACATTAGCTTGAGTTTCTCCTCCTCAGCGTTGATCTGTATGTTAGTTCTGCAATTCTGATGATCTTCCTGATCTCCCCTGCAGAGCGTCCACCTGGTTATGACAGAGTGAGGAACGCTGAGATTGGGAACAAGGACTTTGAACTGGATGTGTTGGAGGAAGCCTACACAACAGAGCATTGGCTGGTTAGGATATACAAGGTAAACCACAAACTTTCCTTCTTGCATATGTCACATCTGTTGGGATCACTTCTTTTGGTATGGTTTAGTTTGCTTATGAAGTATTGGTTGCACGATTCAAAGCTGGCCCCACATTCCCGCTGTACTACTACTGAAAAATACTGTATGTCTGTGTGCAAAAGCATGGTATGAACTCTGATCTTATCTTGCTCTTTGTTTCATCCTCTAGGTGAAAGATCTGGACAACCGGGGTCTTTCAAGAACATAAAACAAACCCTCAGCTGGCAGTGAAAACAGCCTTTTAGCGCACAGCACTGAACACCTTCCCCTGTGGTCTGCAGATGAGTGGGAAAAGAGTACTTTTTTATACTTTTTGTTTTGGGGAAGAAAATTGCATCAAAGAGATTTTTTTTTGTGGATGATTTCCTTTTTTATTTTGTTATAATGAAATGTCTCATCTGGGATCAGAGGAAGCTGGTGTCAAAACATCCAGTCTGATGTCAGGAGTTTGCTATGAAAGCGGTCAAAAGAAAGCAGTGTTCAAATATGAGCACTTTGGATTTTTACAATGTGGTCAATTAAAGTGGGGTTAAACATGAAAAAAAGAAGTGATTTGTGTCCTTTCTTTCCTCTCACAAAATGCACCGAATGAACATGGTAACATGCTGGTACTCCTACATCATTATTAGTTAAGCCTTCTTAATAATTCAGGCCATTTTTGGTGAGTAGTGAGCTACATGTAACTAAACTAGTAATTAAACTATATGGCTACTAGTCCATTTACATTCAGAGCCATATAAATGGTTCAATTACTTTCTCCCACTTTAGTACAGTTAAAGGGATAGTTCACCCAAAATTGAAATTTCACTCATTATCTACTCACCCTCATGTCGACTAAGGGCTGGGAGAAGTTTCAGAGTCCTCCGTGGCTTCTCTGAGTTACAGGGGGTCTCGGCGTAGCAGTGCATGTCCATATAACGGTCGGTTGCAAATGGATACCAACTGTCTTCGTAACAAAAAGACACACCAAAAAACATCCAAATACCTCCATGCTGCTCGTATGTAATGTCCGTCTTGTATTGAAGACCCGAAATGCAAAATTGTCCCGAAAAAAATTAAATAGGTTTGTTTGTAGCGGAAGCTCCTTTTCCGTCCTCTTCCCAGTTTGTCCAAATTTGACGAACCGGGAAGAGGAGCTTCGAGAAGCTTCCGCTACAAAACAAGTTTGAAAAATAGACTTATTTAATTTTCAACCGTTATATGGACATGCACTGCTACACCGAGACCCCCTGTGACTCAGAGAAGCCACGGAGGAGGACATTTCAATTTTGGGTGAACTATCCCTTTAACTATTGAAACTACAAACAATTATGGGCCATGTTCATCAGTGCTCAGCTACATCATAATGCATAAACTTCCCTAGTCTCAGCCTGACAAAGCATTCTCACAGACATACTTGAAAACTAAGGCTAATATACTGGCACTTCCCAGTGTGCAGAAGTGTTTGGTTTATGTATGACCTGAGCTACAAGGCACTTTTGCAATCACCTAATATAATAATAATTTAGTCTCTTTATATACTATACAAGTAGCTCTAGCTGATCAACATGGGTATTTCTCCTTAGCACTGTTTTACTGTAGCTTAACTTCTTCCAGTTTGAGGTAATTGTCAGCTTGCAAAGCTCTGCTCTAAAGTAGCTTTCCAACACTGATTAAGGTCAGCTAAATTCCTACAGCTGTTAAGAGAACTGAGGAAATTTACTTGCAACACCTACTTTTGCCCAAATCATCTACAGTATGTGATAGAAGACTGATGATTGTCAGTAGAATTACCACACACTTTATGTCCAGTATATAGACATTATAATAAAGACCATCAGAGCACAAGTGTCTAAAATAAGGCAATACTCTTTTATTGTAGTGCATCAAGCAATACATGTCAACATAAAATCAATAGTGTTAACAAACGTGTACAATACATTCAAAACAGGAAATACATTGACAAGGATTGTATATTAATAAAATTAATTAAAATGCCAAATAACATTCTTTGAACAGAAGCAGGTTAGTAACCATCTTAATATCAGTATAAAGTGTCCATTACACCCTCTCCCATATTAATCTCATGGGCTGTTTTTTGAACCATTGCACATTGAGCTCCTCACAGGCTGGTCTGGTCTGGCAGATCGTGTAGAAGTGCGGGGTTTTTTCTGTAAATATATGCGTGGGTGTCATCATCTAGATTCACCAGCTCAGCCAGCGACGACACACAGGGATCGTGATCGAGAACCATCGTTGGCAGTTTGGAGGATTTGCGGTGGATGCGGGAGGAACGGCGCACTGGCGTCAGAAACTTCAGGTCTTTGATGTTGCTCTTTCTCCGAGAAGTACTGACCTCGCCGTCAATTAACTTCTTGACACTACAAAGACAAAAATTACATTTAAAAAAAAGTATAATAAGCAAAAATCTGTTACATTGTGTCTCTTAAATTAATGGCAGGACTTCAATTAAAAGATTAGAGTAAAAGTGGGCCTCACCTCTGCAGGTATGGAGTCGTCTTCACACTGTATTTTATTTCTGAAGCATGCTCCATCGGTGGGGTGGTCTCCATCACATCATCGCTATCGTCATCGTCGTCATAGCTATCGCCACTTTCTACTTCCTCAGCATCATCATCATCATCATCATCATCCGTTTCCACTTTGTCTCCATCACTTCTCTCCGTTTCATTCTGTATATGCTCAACTTTCTGCTGCTCACAAACATCCTGACTTTCATCTCGACTTTCACCAACTGTCTCTTCTTCACATTCAGTATTTGGCTTGTCGTCTTCCACTTTATCATTGCACTCATCCGACACCTGTGGGAGCTCTTAATGGAGACAAAAGTAACAAGTTCAACAAGAAGCATCTGTGTAGAGTCAGAATAATTTAGCTATTCATCATTAGACCACAATTGCCAGTGAGCCAAAGAGACTTATTGTTATTAGTCTAAGAACAAAATACCTCTGAATTGCCCAAACTGATCATAGCTGAACTTCAGCTTCAACTGAACTTCAACTGAACCATCACTGCAAGTTGAAGGTGTTGCCATGGCCTCCAAAGCTTCACACAGGTTCACAACAATCTGTCAAAATGAAAAGAAGTTAGTTCCATCACTGAAGTAAAATTTGAATGCAGCTAAGACAGCATGAGTAACTCAGAAACCCTGTTTCCTTACGTCGTCCACTGTGCCCTGTCAGGGTCAAGGTTTCTTTATTAATACCAGCTGGTAAATTTGTTGTGCAGACAGGCACTCAGCAATCCCAGTATAAAAAACAGCCACACACAGACATCATGACACACAAATCACAAATATAAAAAGACAATATAATCAAAATACATGGTCAAAGTCATAGGAATAGAAATAGAAAAGTGCTTCTACATGTCCCTAGGGTCAGCTAAGTTCAATATGAACAAGATCACCTTGTGGCTTTACTATTCAGCATTACAATTGCTGTGGGTATGAAGCTACTTCTGTACCTTGTCCTGTGAGTCGAATAGATCTAGGTCCGAGTCCTCAAGCAGCTCGAGGGTAGTGTTCATGACCACTGGAGTTTGGTTGCGCGTTGTTAACTCTGCTGCCCGTGTATCTGCACCGACAGCAGTAGTAGCATCTGGTTCACGTGCTTCCAGACTGGGTTCAGACGCGTGCCGTGTAGCAGGCTGAGGCTGACGCTCAACTTGAGACTGGGATTTGAGATCAGCAACAGGTTTAGAGACTTTAGTCTTCGGGAGTGGTGCCGCTGCCATGGCTGGTCTCTTGAAAGTCTTGCCCTTGGAAGCCTGCCATGCAGCCAGTTTTGCTCTGCAGACAGAACACAAATATGTTTTAAACTTTATTGATGT
Organism: Trachurus trachurus; assembly: GCF_905171665.1. Taxonomy (NCBI): domain Eukaryota; kingdom Metazoa; phylum Chordata; class Actinopteri; order Carangiformes; family Carangidae; genus Trachurus; species Trachurus trachurus. The sequence continues at coordinate 9,416,166 of NC_139903.1, read as the reverse complement.
ACAATTTTTACTATGAATACTGCACTTTAAGATGTTACTACACCCATCCTATATGACGACTTTTTGTCTGATGGAATTGTTTGGGATAAGAACTTTGTTCTACTGATATTGTTGTTGTTGTATTACGGCCCCTTTTGGCCTAAAGTGAAATATTTTTTATAGTGTTTTGATTGTGTGACATAATGTACATTTATCTATATGCACCGAGAATATTAAGGTCAGGGTATTGAGGCTGCTTGCTGTTTTCTGCCATTTCTGTTAATTCTGTCACCTGTGACAGCTGCATGCTATCCTCTCCTGATCAAGTCATGTGACTAGTAGTATTTAAGATGGCTTCTGATAGCTATCCTACTGTCTGACAAAGAGCACACCTACACTGCTCGAAACGTACGTCACTACAATAAATTGATACGCTGAGTCCTGCAGAGTTGCGAGTACTCTTGTTTTTTCTATTTTGCTCATGCACCTGCCCTCGCTGGTGTGATGTGCGTGTCCACTCTGTTTTTTCTGCCTGTACAAGGAAAACAGCAAAAGTGTCTGTGTGAAGAACAAAAAGTGTTACCTTTTCTCCTCTGCAGTCTCCTTGGTAAATCTGTACTGGGTGATGGTGCTTGAGACAGGAGGCTTGTTGACCTTCTTGTCTGCCACTGGGACCTTTGGCTTTGGGTTCTGAGTCCCACTTGCCTTAGTGGGAGCCAGGGACGTACTCTTGGAGCAGGTACTGGTTAGTGTTGCTGGGACGGTTCTGGTAGCAGGGCGAGCAGAGTAGAAACCAGCAGGAGGATGGCTGGAGGCTGGAGGTTTGGACACGTGAGCAGGTCCTCTGACCAACATCCTGGAAGCTGTTGATGCAGGTCTTTGTGTGCCATGTACAGCCAAGTCAGAAACAGATTTGGACCTGCATTTTGTTGCATTTCCAATCCTTTGGCTCCCCGTTTTGGGTGCTGCTGATGGTTTGACACCTAACTGGTCCACGCTGGTACTTGACTTCCAAATGGATCCGATTTTTGACTGTACAATCTTGCCTTTGTACATACCAGGAGCAGCTTTGGATGGCTGGACAGCAGTGGGTGGCTTCGGGGCTTCTACAGCTATTTTTCTGTGTTTCGTAACCTGTTCTGCGTGGAAGGCTCGGCTATGGGTTTGTCGCTGTGTGTCATCTGAAGCTGCAGCTCCTTTCCCATCTCTCTGCAGGGTCTTTACCTTCTTTAGAGCTCCACCAAAGGTTGACACGGTGTCTGTGTGTTTGGCCTTGGCTTTAAGGGGAACATTTTTTGCCAGAGTTTCCTCTTTTTCATTGCTTTTCAGATGGAACGGAGCAAGACATGTTTTATCTCCTCTGATGATAGCCTTGCTCCCATGTACAGGCTGAGCATTCTCCTTGTTTCCCTAATAGAATCAAAGCAATTAGACCATTACGTTAGCGGGTGAAGCTCTGAATGTCATTTAGGATTGAGCAAAAAAATACATGATATTCATTAACATAGACTTACTTTGTTTCTCCTTGAAACGTTCTCCATTATCAGTGTTTAAAAGTGCTTCAATTGTGTTATCTGGAAGGTGAACAGATCAACAAATACGATGAATAATCTAGATCATTAAAACATGTCAGGATTTTACAAACAGTAGCCTAATCCATACTCAAGGTCCTATTACCCCTACACAATTTACATCATGCCTCCCCACAAACCCCGCACGCTGGCAAAACTCTACGAATTCGTATCAAAAGTTGAGAGTTTAATCAGTATTTGAAAACAGCAACAGATGGTATCATTAAGTTTGCATATATTAAGTTGTTTTGTCACATTATGCCCATGTTTATCGGTAAACAAACAAATGAAAAATGAAATGAAAAATAATGTTTAAAGCAAAGAACAGATCACTACCAGAACATTTACAAAGCTTGTTTAAATTGGAGGAAGGGGACAACAGACTAAAGCTTAATTTTAAACATACATTTGCAAGGTTAAGCTTAAAACAAATGTGTATTTCTGTTGCAGGTGTAAAAGTATGGCATTCACAAAGCAAGGAATTGAAAAGTTGTACAAGTAGGCTATGTCTCAGTTTAAGAAAATGTTTAAAAAAAAGAAAAGATAAGTATAAAAAAGAAGAAGGAGAAAGAGAAAAAGAAAGGGGGAAAAAAGAAAAAGATAGATAGACGAGTGATGTCTACCGTTATTTATTTTATTTTTTTTGTCATTACTATGTTTCATCATCTTTAATATTTTGAAACAGAGAATAATACTGGTGTTGAAGTAAGCCAATGAAATTTGTAACAACAGAGAGGGGCAGGTAGGCTATTATAAGTTTTTTCTTCATCATGCTCCTTTTCATTCATGGTGAAAATGTGTACACAATGTATATGTGCAACTATGTGAGAATGTACATACCATGAATGAAATAAATCAAAAATGAAATGAACATTCACGTTAGTTCATATCGGATTCACTTCGGTATGTGTGGTCTAATGTTACCGTTGTGTCCATCTAACCAACGTCTGCTGACAAAACAGATATAAATGAATGCAAAAAAAAAATGGGAACATTTAGTTAGCAGTACTTCTGCTGTAGTGAAGTGAATAAAACAAACGTGACATTATAAACTTACCCTGGAGTGTAGACTCAACAGCACGAGGAGGAGCACCTTACCAACCGCACAGCTCTGAGGGCGTCTGCTTCTCTGAGGAAGAAAAACATTCGATTTGACTTGGCGCTCCTGCACTCTGATTGGTCGGCCTAGTCTCGCGGGAGACTAAAATTAACCAATAGAATGTCTCCAAACTAGAGAACGGGATTTGAAGTAACAGTGGCTCCATTCTGTTTTCCTCGAGTTGTTTCATCCCCTCCCGTTCAAATCTGTTTGAACCTAAATAAGATTCCTTACTTACTGGTTCAGTGTAGCAGCTACGCCCATTTTCATTACACAGCCCCGTGAGACAAAAACACACATGTACTTTCCAACAGCGGCATAAAGTTAACAAAAGCGGTTATCTTTCAGTAACCATTAACATCAGGTTGCTGTAATTAAAAGTTGACGGATAGTAGGCTATCTAAGTGCAAGTACTCGCGTTCTGGTTGAATAAGTGAAACGTGTACAATCAGCTGGTAGGCTATAATATAAAGTTTGGAGGTTGTTATGGAGAAATAAACCCTGACAGGTTTGGGGTTCATACCATAGACTGTAAAAAAAAAAAAAAAAAAAAAGGTTCATACATACACGAAGGGGTTTGTGTGTGATAATCTTTTTTTTTTTTTTCAATGAGCTTTATTGAAAACATTGTAGGCCTACATACAAATAAAAACGGATGTACAGAGAACAAGGTTGTGCATACAATCAAACATCAGACAGGTGCTCCAATATGTATCAATAAACATAAATAATAAATAAATCTAAATAAAATAAGGTTATTTTAAGAAATGTTAGAAAACATAAAATCATGGAAAATATAATAAATAAATTAACATATAATATGACAGAAGAAAAAAAATCTCTCAGAAATATCTATGTGATGGTTTAGTGTCAATAGTGTAGGGGATTTCATGTACTCTTTGAACTCATGCAAGAAACCTCTGAAGTTGGGTGAGGTTTTGGAGTGTTTACATTTATGTATGTGAAATTTGCCATACAAAATGAATACGTTTATAATAAAGGTGATGTCCTTTTGTGTGTGATAATCATCATAACAGTCATAATCACAGTGACGACATAACGTCAATGTTTTTGAAACATGCCTTGACATGTTTTCAACTAGGCCTACGGTATGTTTTCAACAGTTTCTAGCTTTGAAATGACCGCTGAGGATTATGGGAGGGAAATGAAGCGCGCGCTCCTCTGGTTGACTGTTGAATGTTAAGCTTTACAAAACCACGTGAAAAGTGAAACAGAAAGTCTTTCCGCCCCTTCAAAATAAAACCTGAATTATGACCACAAACGAAAAATAGACCCAATTACTTTTGTCACTTACCTTTACTATTAATGTGCCAAAGATATGAGACCAAATAAGCAATGACAGTCATCTGGAGTTGACTGTGGGAGGCAGAGTACTCTTTGTTGTTATGTTTGAGACTTTCGATTATTTGGCAACCTTTGACAACTTTGGTATTGAGTGTTCATCACGCAAAAATAATAAACGTTGATAGATTTGCAAAATTATTATTATTTCATAATACACATTCTGCAACTTTCAGGCTTATATGGAGAACATCCGTGTATTTTAATTTGAAATGAATAACCGGAAATCGCCGTCTTGATTCAAATAACTTGATAGCTATAGCTACTGTTAGCAGTTGTCTATCCCCAATAGGAAATCATAGCAAAAACAAAGGTGTTTTTTACACTCCTATGATGCAGAATCGCTGTGCTGTGCCGAACTGCACCAGCAGCAAATCCGACCCTGAGCCACTCTTCAGGTTTCCACGTGATCCAGAAAAGTAAGTAGCCTAATGCTAACGCACATGCTAAAATAAACAGGAAGCTCTTCGGCTAACCAGTAAGAGCTGCATGCGTGGTGAAACAGGGTTAACTACTTTGACTGTAGCCTAATATCATGTCGGCTCTGCATCATTTGAATGCCGATTTTGTCCTATCACATCCTTTATTTAGGTTCTATCACTTTCCAATGAACAACCTAAAAAGTTTGACAGATTCACTTGCCATGTTGCATTTGATCTTTTGTTAAAATACTGCAGCTCAACCTGTGGAAACATTTATGCCCTTGTATACAGACCTGGTATAGTTTATTATGAAAAGACACGTTTCCACTTGGTTATTCATTGTATAAAAAACTTCTCTAAATTGTCGGTCTATCATTATCTTCACTTGGCTTTTTGCATGTTGTATGATGTGAATACAATGTGCACTGATAACATTAATTCAGTGAGCGACTGTCACTTATTCTTAACTGTATAGTCAAATTGTTACTGTCTGCCATTAAGTAAGATTGCTTTATGCATGTTATGGGTTTGACTTATTTGAATGTACTGTTCTAACAATCTTAGCCATTGTTACAAATAACAGAGGTTAGGGTAGGGTAATATTGGACAAATGCTATAATCGTACCATAAATAACTAAATGATCACATTTGATTTTGACTCTTAACCTTGTCGTTTTGGTTTGACAACTGCTGTCAGGTCCAAGCAGTGGGTTGAAAAATGCCAGAGGAAGGACCTTATCGACAAATCAGCAGACCATCTGCACAGTCACTACAGACTGTGTGGGAAGCATTTTGCAGCATCTTTGATCGATAATGTAAGTCATGTTTTCAAGTTGCAGGTGATTTTTGGGTTTTTAGATTTAGATTTTTAGACTGAGGACATGCCAGTACTTTTAATGTAATTGCCATTTCTTTTTGACTAAAATGGGAGAATTCAGCTAATAATAATAATAATAGTCATTATTATTATCAACGTTTTCATTGAACTTGTTTTATTAATATTGAATATTTGGTTTTCTTGGTAAATATTTAATGTAGGTGTAAAGCACAAGCACAGTGTTGCTGTACAATTAATGATTTTGGTTTAACTTTGTTTTCAGGACGCTCAGTGTAAAGTGTTGAAAGATGATGCCATGCCAACTATCTTTGACATGCCAAACCAACCTCAAAATGGTCAGGCGAAACGCGCCAAAGAGATGGTGGGTGACAAAAACAGTAAAAGTAATTGTATAATTTGATTTCTGCAGTTCCTGGTTCTGACATGTCCTGTCTCTTTATTTTACAGACCAAAGATGATGAAACAGAGAGTAGAGGGAGAAAAAGTAAGTTAAAATACCAGCACTCTCACAAACACGTTTATTTTTTCCACAAAGGAAATTAGTCCAACACCCACTATTGTCAAGAGGTGAATGATGGAGTTGGTTTTTATCTTCTTTCCTTTTAGAGATGAAGAGCTCTCAGGCAGACTCAGACAAGACAGATGTCCAGACAGAGGAACCAGAGGAAGATGAATACAAACACTATCTCATGTCATTATTTGAAGTTCTTGTACTGCTGGGAGAGCAAAACATTCCTCCCACAGGCCCCGGTGATAGGAAACAGGATGAAAGCAACTTTCAGGCATTGTTAGATTATCGCGTGAGTTGTGGAGATCAAGTCTTAAAGAAGAGGTATGATGTGAATCAGGAGTACTGCTCCTCGGCTCAGCTGAGTCAACTGATTGAGGTGTGTGAGAATTGCATCCGCAGTAAGCTGGTGGAGGAAGTTAAACAAAACGGCTTCTTCTCATTACTTACCGATGATTTGGTAAAGATCTCAGGAGAATGGTACCTCCCTGTCTTTGTCCGTTTCGTGGACCAGTCTAACTGCCAGCATGAGAGGTTTTTTGGATTCTTGAGCTTTGAAGGAGATGGAGAAGAACTGGCAGAGAAACTGCTGTCCGAGATAACTGACAAATGGGGTTTGGATATGGAACAGTGTCGGGGTCAAGCCCACTCCTACACCGGGACACATTTGAGTAAAATAAAAACATTGTCTGCAAAACTGATTGAGAAGTATCCACTGGCGGTGCTCACGCTGAGATCTACTCGTACACTGAATGTGTCACTGGCCAACAGTATGGCTTTGTCCGGTGCTCAGCTCGTCATGGCCACCTTTAAGAAGATGGAGTCATTTTTCAGTCAGTCGCATTTATTGCAGCTGGAGTTAGAGCATGCCATTTCGATTTTCTACCCGGACAAAGAGGAGAAAGCCAACGAATTGAAGGAAATCTGTCGTAGCGGCTGGACCAAACGACATGATGCGTTTGAGGTTGCAGTGGATATCCTAGAGGCACTTCTACTCTGTGTGGACAGCGTGCATGACAACGAAGATATGAGGTGGAGCGATCGAGTCACGCATGATGCCTTAGAGATTTCAAAAGCGCTGGCTGACTTTGAGTTCGTCATGGCGTTGGTTGTGCTGAAAAACACGACGACTCTGACCCGAGCATTTGGGATGAACGTGCAAGGGAAAGCACCAGATGCCCATTTTGCCGCAACCGGTTTAAAAGCTGTGTTGCAGTCCCTGAGCGAAGTGTCTGACAACATCGATGTGTATCATGAGTTCTGGTACGATGAGGCGGTCAACCTAGCCAATGCGATGGAGATCCCAGTGAAGGTTCCTCGGTCATTCTTGAGAAAGCATCACTTGGAATCTCAAACCATTCAACCGGATAATTACTACAAGGAGCATCTGTCTGTCCCTGTGGTGAGCCACATCGTTAAAGAAATGACCGAACTGTTCGGCGAGGACCACCTGAAATCTCTGAGGTGTCTGTCGCTGGTCCCTGCCGTCATAGAGCAACGCAAATCTGCCGAACCCGAAGAAGAGAGCATACAGGTGTTCAAAGATTACATCCCTAATACAGCAACCCTCTCTGCGGAGCTACACTGTTGGTGGGTGAAATGGAGCAAAAAGGGCAAAGGTGACACTTTCCCCTCCACTCTCAGTGAAACACTGCGGCAGGCCGATTTAAAGTTCTTCCCGAACATGCTCGCAGTCCTGAGGCTGATCGGCATCCTGCCTACCTTGGCTCTGGACGACAGCTGCAACGTGGCTTGTAAACGCTTCAAGATGTACATGGAGAACACGCCTGAAAAATTCAAAGCAAAAGGTCTTGCTCTGTTGAACATGAACTATGATGTTGTGTATGATCTGGATTCGATGGTTGCGGCCTACATGAACACGTACCCCGACAGTGGGTCAGTGATGTGATGAGTCAAATCAGATGTGATGTGGCAGATTATCCACAGCGTTGTTAATGAGGCATGTAGATTGTGTTATCTTGATCTTGAGATAAACATTTTTTTTTTTTTATCATTCCATAGCCCTTACATGATGGTTTTTTTTGTCATTACACATGTAGGATGTAAATTTAGTTTTTGTTTTGTTTTTTTTGTTTGCCTTTATGCAATTTTTCATTCCTTGAGTTCATTGTTCAAATAAAATGGCTAATGTTTTAGACTTGACACTTTTATACATTTTGTTAATCAGTTGTGTGTGTGTGTTCAAGGAACCTTCTGGCATTTAATGTGTGGATAGGAGGGATCAGGCATAAAACCCTCCCTGAACATGTAAAAAAGATACAATAAACTCTGTGGTTTAACCATTTGTTGTCCTTATTATAATCTAGCCTCACCCTGACTGCCCTAAAACAAAGACTGTCACAAACAAAAGTAGAAATGTGGGTCCAGATACAGTGTTTTTTTGTTTGTTTGTTAAAGAGCTGTAATAAGTAGGGATACATTTAAGATATATTTAGACATATGAAATACTGCTGTGTCCTTGCAAATACTGAGCTCTGTTGAGTTTTTTCAGGTACATGGAGAGGACAGTTTATCGTGAGGCTTTAAGTCTCCTCCTAAAAGCCCCATCTTTTTTTCAATGTCCTCTCCAGTATATATATCATCACTATCCATCTTTCCCTGTGATTATTATGTCTGTGAATGTAGTGCAAGCCTGTCGCTAAATAGCTGAGTCACTGCCCTGAGAGTCAATTTTCCAGTACAGCGTTTTGTTGGAATGATTGAAGATAATACTATTTGGCCAATGAACAACATTTACTGCAGTGAACTAGACATAATATCCATTACAGCCATCCATGTCTACTCCAAAAATATTTCTCACTGGCACTGTATGGACTTATTTCCTATGACGTATGTGTTATCCAACCATCACTACAGTTTTTCTTCTACCAGATAGTGACCACACTGCAAGTGACAGACATGATCTTTACATTAGGAATGCCAGCTAGCTCGGGTATTTTAATTCATCCCATCTCAAAAACAAACCACCTCAAACACACAGTTATTATAATTTCTTGAAAAAGCTTTGCCTTCCCATATAGCCAACATGCAAAACCCGGTGTGCACATTTTGTGCCATTCTTACTTTTTGGAGGGTGTAGTTATTTATTTTCTTTTACATTATATGAATATATTGGTGCTCTGACACCAGTGCAGTCAATAATTAGGCCTATAGTGTGCTTACAAACCAGCAGCTTATTCTTTCCTTCTTTTTGCAACAGTAGGCTACTTCTGTGTCATATAATGTAAAAAAAAATGTTTGTTTTTTTATTTTTATGTGCTGGACCCCAGGAAGATTAGTTGTCGCCAAGGCCAATAACCGCATTAGAGGAGGAGGAGGAGGAGGACCTGGGTCACTTCCCTTGCTTTGTTCATTTAGCCCTGGAATAGGATGGAAGTTATCTTGGCAGGGGGAAACTCTCTGGCCCAGCAGCCTGGCGGGGCCACTCTGCCCTCTGCTGAGGAACATGTTGTACTGCACGGTGTAGTTCCTGTTTGCTGGGATAACACGCTTTCGGCGACTCTCTTGGCTCACCACGCAACATTTAACTTTTGAAAGCATGGGATTAGTAGGTTCTTAGTTTGGCCAAAGAGACTTTAAAGCGAAAACAACACTTAAAGCTCCGAAACCGTGTCGGTTGCCGGGTTGTTGCCCACGGCATGACTCTGTAGACTCTCCTCCTGCAGGTTTGCTCATAGTAGGCTTGCCAGCTTTGCAACCGCCAGCTAAAGCGAGCTAACTTAGCAGCTACAGCTACATTGCAGTCAGAAAATGACTGACTGCTGCGCCGTGGCGAGCTGTGATTACCAGCCAGGGGAATCCACCACTACCCTTTTCAGCTTCCCTGTGGACCCGGAGCGGTAAGAGACGTGCTTATATATTTTTTATTGAGCCGTGGGTTGAAAATAAAAAGCGCCTTGAACATGCACAATGAATGTGTTAGCCACCACCACAGTTAGCATTAGCGTTAGCCGCCTAGCATCGCGGCTAACTGGCTAACAGTGACACAAGTCTGTCGAAAATGGCGCAGACTAGTTATTACTCTTGAAAGAAAAAAAATGAGTGAAATTGGCTCGGTTTACTCGTTAAGGGTTTCGGGAAATCGTCGCAGGCGTGTGATATCGACTCCATCGGTTTATCTTTGTGTTCAGTAATCTCACAAACCCAAGAGAAACCATACTTAAAAACTTTTTTGTGTTGTAATTTAAATCACCATCGGTACACGACACCTACCGTCTCGATGCCTGTGTGTAACGTTAAGGGACAGACATTAGCGCAGGAAAACTGAATTCCTGTTATGGATTCGTGTTGTTTTATTGGGGCGCAATCGAAAGAAATTACGCAGTCGTTTTTTACAGTGCATTTCACTGTAAGAAATATGTATCGAAACTAATATGTACGTCGATTTAACAGGTGATGATGCCCTTACAAATAAAGAGCAGTCTAGCGCCTCCTGTTATCCTGTTGCTGCCTCATAGATTGCACTGTATGTTTTTTTTTTTCACTGGGAGCCCAGTCGTATTGCGTAACAGTAGGCATGCTATCTTGCTTAAATAAATCTATTCACTCTAATTAATTTTAAAACCTGTAATTTCATGGCAGCTGTAGTTCAGCTGGCTGAATCGCAGCACTGTATCTATCTGGGAACAGGAAATGCAACCTCCAAGCCAGAGGAAAGACTACCTGTGAATACATCACGGGGTGTCAATAAAGAAAGCTCAGCTCTGCAATGAGTTTGTGTTGGGTTTTTTGTTTGTTTGTTTTTTACTTTTACGCTCATTTGCTCTGTGCCCTCATTTTTAAATTTGTACCCGCCTAATGTGTTAAAACGAGGGAAGTAACTTCCATTTGCCTAAAAGCATTTGTATCCACTCCTATTCCCAGCATGCGTCAGTATAATCAGTTGACAGAGAGAAGTCAAAAATAAAACGCAGAAGTGGCCTAATAAGCCTCAACACAATGCTTTCTTCGGCAGTAGGTCTATTGCTATTGCAGGCTGGGTTGTGATCGCAGCCAAAGAAAACAGATATGCATCAGTCAGGTGTATGAGCAGCTCTGCAACATCCACGTAATTGTGCAAGACAAGGCCACATACTGTATCAGCAAAAGCATACCTCACAGACAGAGTTGTGCAACAGTGTTATCTTGGACTAAAAGTCATGATCATTTAATGTAGCTGGGATTTTCAAAGTTGACACAGTTAGCATTTACTAGGGTGCACATTAAACATGTTGAGATAAGAAAAGCAGGTCACCTTTAAATAATTATTGATTAATCATTTTTTCTTTTCTTTTTGATGCTACTGTTGAGCCTAATTAACCAGGTCAAAAAGGTAGCCTCACCCAAGCAGACATGTCAGATACTGTATTAATGTGAAGCATCAACATTTCCTTGATTTAATTAATGAAAATGGTATTTAAATTGGAGAAAAACTGTTTTCACATCAGAAATGATTTAAGAGCTCTTAAAGCTTTGGGAGCTCTAATGGATTTTTGTCAAATGATAAATGATCATTTGATAAATTGTAATTTAAGTACAGAAGATAACGTGTGCAAGTTATTTGGCAAATGCATTTTTTTAATCAAGTTTGTGCTCTATTTTTCAGCTGTAAACAATGGCTGAACAGCTGTCGTCGCCAAGATTTGGAATTAGAGCCTCCAGAGCAGTTGCATAATCTGCACAGACTTTGTGCGAAGCACTTTGAGCCCTCTATGATCTCTCAACAGGTAAGATGCAGATGTATTGCTCATAATTGTATTTGAGAAGAAGGGAACATTGCCATTTCATTCACTGCTTTGTTCACTACCAGTAATACAGGTCCATCAAAACTAAGACACTTAGCTACTTTTGCAGCCTGAATTACCAGTTTATTAGGTACACATGGAACAGCTTAATGCCATTAAACACAACAGTTCATTACAATTTGATCTTTTTTCTGAAGCTTTACACGTTTAAAACACAGACGTAATGTTCCTTATTCAATACTTGAAAGTGGCTCTCATACAGCCTCAAATGTATTGGCACCGCTTTGCAACATTGGCATCAAATCTGTAAATTAGCTCCTGCACACTTTGTTTTTTGGTAATTAAAAAAAAATGGATAAAACAGTTTTTTGCTCATGAAACAGCCCTAAGATGGCAAATTTAGAACAGGGCACTTTATTAAAAATATTAAATGTATTTGAAAATGAATATGAAAAAAATATTCTGACCCTTTGGTGTGGCACATCTGATTGTGATCAGGTGCATCTTCTGTTCTGTAATCATCCTTGAAATGTGCCTACAACTTGACTTGAGTTAAACACAGGAACTTAAAACAATGTCTAGTGAGGACCAGGAACTGGTGAACACATCTGAGATTGGAGCAATGATTAATGCAGGAAGATTATGACCTGTAGCGTTCAGCCAAGAAGAGGCAAGGCAGGCAGCTTTATTTGTGTTGCACATTTCATACACTAGGGCTATTCAAAATGCTTTACAGAGCAGTGAAATATAAAACATAATAAAGGTTACAGGTTTACAATAAAAGAGTAAAGAGAAAAGATATATATATATAAAAAAAAAGACATTGCTGCACTGGCTTCAGGACAAGTGTCTGTCTTTACTTGAGTGGCCAAGCCAAGTCTCAGCCTTAAACCCCGAAAACATCTGTGGAGAGACCTTGGGATGGCAGTTCACAGACACTTCCCATCCAATCTGATGGAGTTTGAAAGGATCTGCCAAGAGGAATGGGATAAACTGCCTGAGTCCAGGTGTGGAAAGCTTGTAGAGACTCACCCAAGAACAGTGAAAGCTATATTTGCTATCAATAGAGCATATAGAAAGTACTGAATTAAATGTCTTATTACTTACTAAATGAGATAAAGCATGTGTTATTTGTTAGTATGGGTTATTTAATGTTAAGTAATGGGCAAAAATCGATCAATCATTAAATTCATTCAAAAATCTATATGAAGTGACCCAAGTAAAGGGATCTGAAGTTGTTATATCTGAAGGCACAAATAACACCTGTGTAGCAAAAAGACAAGGAACAAGAGAAAATGAATATTCAGAATTAAATTACATCACTATGCAGTGTGCAAGAGACAGGTCGATATTTTTTGACAAAATCACATATATATTTTTTGGTAACGGTAATAATTCTTCTTTGGTTTGTAGGATAATGACAAGTTTCTTTGATCTTATTTTTAGTGACCTTTATCACATTTTGAATTGATATTAAAATTTGGGTCAGTAAAACAGATTTTCTTTTTTTTGACTTTACATAAAATGTTGTCACATAATATGCCTAACACAGATTACCTTTTTTATTTTTTTGTTTTCAGAGTGCCACCAGTTGTGTCTTAAAGGAAGATGCTGTTCCAACCATATTTGACTTTACAACTCCTGCGAATAATCAATCAACCTGCAACAGGAAACGAACGAGAGATCCTGTAAGTGTGGCAATAATGAAAATTTCTGTATTTGAAATTATTGCAAATATCTTTCATCAGACATGAAAAACGCAAACATGTAATTGTCATTTTCATCTTCATAGTTGGAAGAAGAAGCTACTTCTGTCAAGAAAACAAAAGGTACAGTGACTGTTTAAAATCATCCTTAAGTTCTTTTTCTAGGCTTTTGAGTTTAAGGTGTGAATGTGGCACCTGCAGAATATGTTGATTTTCATTTCACCACGTTAGTGGGTCAGAGTGGAGTCTCTTCACCACCATTGTGTTGCATGAAACATTCACCCTGTTTTCACATGTGCTCCCAACAGAAGTAGACAGAGAAAAGAAATATTGACTTCATAATATCAACATTGCATAGAACTTGACAGCTTCAGCTGGAGTTGTTGGTGTTGAAACTAAATCACTACATTATATTGACATGAAAATATTTGCATTTGCACATTTGCAAACTGCATTAGCATCTACATCAACGGTGGCACTCCAGTGTTGTTTTCTGCCAAAAATAAATCTGAAATGAATTAATGATTGAGATAAATCCAACATTGCAGTAACCTACAAACTCTGTGTACATCGGGAGATGGAGCAGCAATGTAGTAGAGACACAGCTCATGTGAACACGCATGTATGTTTCTCCACAGCAACTCGGCAACGTCGGCCACCATGCTCACACAATACAGGGAGTGTGTTCCTGGCAATAGTTTATGTTAATCTATTTTCTCTTGTTGTAATTACTGATACACTGATAAAATTTGCGATTTCTTGAAATCATCTCCACCTGTCAATCATTTTTTTTGTCTTTCCTATCAGAAAACACAGCAACAGCTAATGTGACTGAAGAGACAAATGAATTAGCTGGAGAGAACAGTGCAATCCCTGAACTGCAGCCAGATGGCCTAATACAAGAAGATGTGGCCACCTCCAAAGCAAAAGAGACTCTGAAAGTATATTTTAAGGAAATCCTAGCAGTGACTGGATTCAGCATCAATGGTGCAAACATCAACACTGATGAGCCAATCGGAGGTACTCGTGGGCAGCAAGCTCTCAATCGTGTCTGTGTGGAGAAAATTGACAAGAAAGAAATCCTCCAGTTCAGTGAAGACCTCATGCGAGAGGAGATCCAGAACAGCCTTAGACTGGCACGATTCTTCTCCATTCTGCTTCAGGATGTGACGAGGATAGAGGGAAAAGATCAGATCCCAGTTTTCATCAGGTCCGTCACGACAGCTGGGTTCCCTCAGAAGCACCTCGTGGGGTTCCTACCATGCGACATGGATGCAGAGAATCTGTTTTACATGCTTCTGTCTGAGTTGAGAAACAAGTGGGGGCTAAGGATGGAGCACTGCAGAGGACTCACTTATCTGGTTACAGGCAGTATGTGTCAGAAAATGCGAGACCTTACCTGCAGAATTCTGCAGGAGTTTCCACAAGTAGTTCTGTCACCAAGTGACCCATATGCCTTCAACATATGGATTATTCGCTGCATGCCTGTGCCCTCCATCCAGAAGGTCGCAGACACTGTAGAGGAGGTGGCCTCATTACTCAGGAGAACACCAGAGCTATCCAAAAGATTGGAGGGAAAGATCCAGATGACATATGGGCATGTAAAGGGGGAAGTGGAAAGAATCAAAGCAGCTGTCAATGGGAATTGGGAATATAGCACTGATGCCTTCCAGACTATGTTAGATATTCTGGAGCCATTCCTGAACTGCATCAATGAGATGATTTCAAAGGTAGATGAAGACACTGCTGAACAGATGGCCAAGCTCAAGCCAGTTTTGAAGAATTTCAACTTCATCATCACACTTGTTGTTCTGAAGAACACTCTCTGTTGTGTGAGCATACTCAACTCAAGTCTCAGGGGAATAATTAGCATCAGCAGTACCTTGCAGTACACAATTTCCAATGCCTTAAAGCTGGTAAACAAATACCAACAGGAGCTTGCAATATTCCACAGGAAATGGTTTTCAGATGCTGTTGGCCGTGCCAAGAAGCTGGGAGTGGAGGTCATTAAGCCAGAGATAGACCAAGAAGACACAAGTGAAACACCACTGGAGGACTTTTACAGAGAAACTCTCAGCCGACCTGTCTTGCAGTATCTTGTCGCAGAGGTGAAGAGAGTGTTCAGCACAGAGATGGTGAGGATTCTTCGATGGCTGTCGTTAGTACCATCTTACATGGCTGACCACAATTTCAGCATTCGCAGGGATAAGGTAGCAGATGCCAACTTGAACAACCTTGCAAGGCCAGACACATTCTACGAAGAGCTTGGTTGCTGGGAAGTGAAATGGAGACATGCAAGCAAGCGCAGAATCTTACCAACCACGGTGTTTGCTACACTCAAGATTCCAGATATTGGGTTTTACCCAAATGTGCAGAGCTTGCTGAGGGTGTTAGGTACTGTTCCATGTGTAAATGCAGAGGCTGATGTGTACGGGCAATACCATATGGTACTGGACCGGTGCCACTCCTACCTGAGAGCCACACCAGAGGACCAAAGACAGTGCAGCATGGCATATGTCTATGTGAACCAAGATGTACAACTCAATGTTGAACAAATGGTGGAGTCGTATGTCCAAAAGCACCCAGACATCCTGCAGTTGCTGCAAATGGTGAGTAGACATCCATTAGCAGAATTTTGTTGACATTTCATAGCTCACTTGTGTCACAAAGCAACATTTCTTCTTCAAAATACATAATTATTTTCTGTCTCTGTGTATTGAGTACAGGATGATGACACAAAGGAGAAGACCTCCAAAGGTAAGAGAATACAAGTTTGGGTCAGTGAAGTTCTCAAAATGTAGATTGATACACAAAAACGTTAACTCTACAGACCAAACGCTACATCAATTTCATTCTACTGGTACAATGACAAGTCTACTCTATTCTGATAAGGAACATTTAAAAAAAAAAAAAGTCAAGTCAGTGTGGAAGGAAATATTTGATCATGTTCAACAGTGTTATCATTAAATGCCGATTTTAAACATACACACTTTTTTGCTTATTCATCACTGTCCTGTGATGAAATAACCTCCGCTTAGACAACCTTTCCCACTTTTCATTTCAGTGGCTGCCCATGGAAACCATGCTGAGAAGGACACTGAAGAGGAATTACATCTCATAAACTTAGAGATGGATGCTGAAAGGCTTGTGGAGCTGAAGTGTGCAGAGACTGATAGAGAAGCTCTTAAATCTGCTTTACAGGCTGCAGTGGCAGCCGCATACGGCAGTCAAAGCAGGCTGCATAGTGACACTTCTGCTCAGGATGGAGAGGTTGAATACGTGACCAAGTCTGAAATGAAAGAAGTTCTCACTGTGTGCGAAAATGCTGTCAGGGAGGGAATCCTCACAGAAGTAGGGAGTTCATTCTTTTCCTTTTTCATCGATCGTGTTGTCAAACTGGGCGAGAAAGACTACCTTCCACTTTTCCTTAGGTTTGTGGACAGTTTTGATGTTATGCGACTGGAGCTGATGGGATTCCTTGAGGCAGATCTTGATTGTGATACTATGGTACAGCGTCTTCTGGAAATAGTTACAGACGAATGGCGTCTTGATTTGAATAACTGCAGAGGTCAAGCATATCTAGGCTCTGGTGATGTGTCCTACAAGCTAAAAGCCTTTGCCTGCAAAGTTCAGGAGAAATATCCACTTGCTATAAGTACACACTGCTCCTCCTACTCTTTCAACACCTGGTGGTCAAAATCGATCCCAGTGTCTGCTGTTAAAAGAGCCCTGGATACATTTGAAGAAGTTTTGATGTTTTTTGGTAGCAGTGCTACTTTAGAAAAACAACTCGACCATGTAATAGCCTATGGTCTTAGAGAGAGCTATGAAAAGGTCCAAGAGTTACAAGGAAAATTCTGTTCCCTATGGCAAGAGAAGCATGACTCTTATGAAGTCTTTGTGCAGATGCTGGAGCCCCTGGTTGAATGTCTGGAGAAAGTCAAAAACAACCCCCAGAGATGGAAGGCCTTTGTGTCTGAACAAGCTGGGGCACTTCTCTGCAAAGTCATGGAATTTGATTTCATCATTGCCATGGTGATCTTAAAGAATGCATCCTCTTTTACCAAAGAGCTGAGTGCAGGTCTTCAGAAGGACCACTTCAGTGCCGCCTCACAGCTTTGCCAAATCGCTGGTATTGTGGCCACTCTGAACCGAGTGAAGACAAATATGAAGGTGTTTCACCAGAACTGGTTTGATGAGGCTTGTGCAATTGCACAGAGTCTAAGAGTGCAGATTGAAGTGCCTGAAAACACTTTGCCAAGGGACAGCATGATGAAACCCGTTGGGTTTTACAAAGACGGCTTAAGTGTGCCCCTAGTAGATAATCTTATCAATGCAGTGAAGGATCATTTCTCAGAAGACCACAAAGAAGCTCTCAACTTCCTCTCCCTGGTTCCATGCTCAGTAACAGTAAGTTACATGTTTGAGAGCTTGAAAACGAAGCCTCCTCTCTACAGCAGAGATCTCCCTGATGCTGACAACTTCTTCACAGAGTTGTGTTGTTGGAGAGTAACCTGGAAGACCAAAGTGGCTTCTGTTACCATCCCAGATTCCATATTTCACACACTCCGTCTGCCACTTATGCAGTACTTTGGGAACATCAATGCATTGTTGAGGATTATGTCTGTGCTGCCCAGCACAGCACTGGAAGACTGTGGTGTTGTTATGCGCCATAAGAAGTTCCAAGAGTACCTCAGAAATACAAATCCTAAAGACAGATCCTCATGCTTGGCTATGCTGCAGGTGGGCACGGACTTCAACAGAGACCTGGACCGTATGGTGACCCAGTGTTTGAAGGTCACGCCACAAGCCTTGGAGGGTATCTGTCTGGTATGTGTTTCTTTTTTCTTTTTTAAAATTTTGATTATAACATAAAATTGTTATATTGTTACAGATGTTACATTTCAAATGTTTTCTTGCCTCGTTCTATTTATTTGATTTAATATGAATGTCAGACTCATTTCTTTGTACTTTGCTATACCCACAGGACAAGGAATCCAAAAGTTTCATCAGGAACTCTGAGAATATTATGGAAGGTATGCTTGTTATAATACGACTTGGTCATGTGTTTATTAGCAATTCCTAACCATTAATGGCACATTGCTCAACTAATGTCCATACGTTTTTTGTATTGTTTGTTTGCCATTTGAGCAGTTTACCATAACAGTTCTGTTGTTTTCTGTTATTCTCCCTGATAAATTTAGTTGATTCCATCAAGGAGGATCCCGACGAGCCCAAAATTGAACTATCTCCTGACAAAATGGAGGACCAAGACATGAAACCAGCAGATGAAAACGGGCATGCTGGAGATAATCGTCTAAGTCTAGCAACAGTATTTAGAATGGCTGCACTACTGGGTAGAAAAAACAGCAGTCTCTCTGACATCTCAGAAGAGGACAGGGAGCATTTCATCCAAGAGCTCAGCATGTGTCACTGGTTTGGAAAAGAGAACAAATGTACATCTTCTGTAGGTGACGATGAAATGATGAATCTCCTCATAGATGGAATCAGGGATGTTATACTCAAGGAAATCCAGGAATCTCCATACTTCTCACTTATCACAGACAAACCTGTTAAAATCGCTGACAAGACACATGTACCTGTCTTTGTCAGGTATGTCGGAGAGTCTGCCCCTAAGGTAGAGCTCATTGGTTTCTTACCATTTGATGAAACCTGTGATGTTGATACACAAGCAAATAACCTTGCAAAGATTCTCAGCGAAGACTGGGGCTTGCCAATGTCTCACTGCCGGGGACAAGCATTCATGCACTTGGGCTCAGGTTACCAAAGCCTGAAGAAAATGTCTTTGGATTTCCTCAAGAGTTATCCACTCTCTGTAGTAACACCCAGTGAGTCTTGTGGCCTTGCCCATTGGCTGGCAGGAAGTGTGCCTTGCCCTTCAGTAACAAAAATGTTGGACATCACGGAAGACCTGCTGATGTTCTTTGATGAATCTCCTTGTCTGGAGGGACAGTTGGCACAAGCTGTTGATGGACTCTTGAACATGCCAAGAGAGGCCCTGGAGGAAATTCCAGAAACATGTTGCTCAAGGTGGAAAAAGAGAGAGGACTTCTTTGACATACTCGCCGACACATTGGAGGGTATTCTGAGCTGCCTGGATGCTGTTAGCTCAAGTACGACAGGTGCCAAGTCAATGCATGCACAAGTTCTCTGTACTGCTCTAAGAAATATGGATTTCATAGTCACCCTGGTGATTCTGAAGAATGCCTGTGCCCCTCTTCGTAACTGTAGCACTGTCTTCCGCTGTGGAAACCCTGCTGATATTCTCTGTGAAGTGGAAAAAATCCCCTCAATCATAGAAACTCTGAACAAGATGTTAGAAAATGTGAGCACTCTGCACTCCACGTGGTTTGAGCAGGCCTTCCAACTAGCAACCAAGGTAGCTCCTGAACAAGTGTGCTTCTCTGAGGAAGCCAACAGCTATGAGTCCCCTGAGTTATATTACAGAGAAAATCTGAGTGTCCCTCTCCTCAGAAGTCTCATTGATGAGATGAAGTACAGTTTCTCAGACAACCATTTAAAGGCCCTGTCAGTCCTGTCGTTGCTGCCCTCCTGCAATCCACAGCCTATTCTGTCGGAGTCCACAGACAAGCCATTTAGTCTCTATCTTGCAGATCTTACCGAGCCAGAAGCAGCTGAACAGGAAATCAATGCCTGGGCCACTGTCTGGAGAGAGAAATACCAAGATGTTGCTCCTCCAACATCCATCGCTGAAACACTTGTCCATCCTGAGTCAAAGAGTCACCCAACAGTTACTTTGTTGCTTAGGCTAGTTGCCGTCCTGCCAAGTGTCAGTATGGAGTTTGATCTCATGAAAACCACCCTGAATTCCATGAGGGATCTGTTAAAAAACACCCTATGCAAAGGCAATAGAACAGATCATGTGTTGCTCCTCTCTCAAAACTCTACTCTGCAGAGACTACCTGAGGTCATTGAGAGGTGTATGGAGGTGGATCCAGAGAGCAGGCCGTGTCTATCCCAGGTAAATTAAAAAAGTTTCCTACATTTTTCTCAGTTTTATAGCATTTAACACACTATAAATAAACTATTAATCAATAAATATATATATATATATATATATATATATATGTGTGTATATATATATATATATATATATATATATATATAGGTAAACAAAATAATTAGTCACTGCCTTGGATCATACTTGCTTAAACATTATGATATAATGGAAAATAATTATTTTTGCATGCATTCTAACCAGTGTTACACATGTTCTGAATTTTTTCAGGTGATGGCAACTTTGCAAAGACTAAAGCTGAACGGTAAGTGCATCCATGGCAGCTACATCTGAAAAACATCACTGTGTTTAGGTCTGATTTTAAGAGGATTGAAATAGGTTGATGTCATTGATTGTTTTGGGGATTTTTTCTCCCTCCAGCAGCACCAACAGAATCGCAAGCCTCTGGTGTAGCAGAGAATCCTGTTGATGGAGGCGGGGAAGTGGCTGATGTGACACTGGAGGCCGTTCAAGGACCAAAAACACCAGTATCATTCTATGAACCACAACTACGTGAACAAATCCTCAAGGAGCTCTGGGACTCTCAGTTCTTCACAGTTATAACTGAGCAGGCTGTTGAAATTGATGGTGAGCTCTATATCCCCTTGTGCATCAGGTACCTAAACAAAGAGGACATCCAGTGTGAAGAAACACTGGCTTTCATACCCTTCAGTGAAGATTCAGTTGTCCTTGCAGATGCTATTGAGACTGCCCTATCTGAGAAGTGGGGCCTCAATATGGAGTACTGTAGAGGACAGGCTTTGTTGAGTGTTGGTGAAGTAGGTGCTCGGATGAGGGCTGTAAGTCTAGCAATAGCTAAGAAATACCCCCAGGCTGTTCGAACTGTCAGCTCTGCGTTGTCACTTAATGTATGGCTAGCCAAATCTTCTCCTTCTGAAGAAGCAGCTGATGGAGCAGTTCTCATAGGCAAAATATTAAGCTGGCTCACAGAAGATGTAGAACGCCAGAACAAACTGGAAGACATGATCATTCATGTGTTCCAGCATGATGAAGGAAAAGGTAACGAGCTGAGAGACAAACTCATCAAGAACTGGGAGAAGAGTCATGACATGCATGAAGTGATGGTAGATATTTTAGAAGCAGTCATGCTATGTCTGAATGAATTGAAAAGGGAGGGAAGCACTTCAAACCAGCAGCAAGCATCACAGTTCTTTACTGCAATCAGTAACTTTGAGTTCATCCTATCAACAGTTGTGCAGAAAAACATCTCGAGTGTAACTAAAAAACTTAGCCAGTCTCTTCAGGGCAAACCTTTAGATGTTTTACTTGCTGTGAACAGTTTGCCCGATGTCAAAGCATCCCTCAGTAAACTGAAAGATGATGTTGATACCCATCACAAGGCCTGGTTTGAGGAAACTGTTGCATTGGCTTCGAAACTGCATGTCACTATGTTGCACTCAGTGCTTCTAGAGCCCCTCAGTGACTTTTACAAAGAATCAGTGAGCATGAAGGTTGTAGCGCACTCAATTGCAGAGATTGATGACCTTTTTGCAGATAAGGTATTGGATACTTTGAAGTGTCTGGAGATTGTGCCTTACGCAATGTCCAAAGTAGAAACCAGCATTCTTAGTGGTCTTGTGTTCCGCCTGTACAAGGAGGACCTGCCAGATCAGGTCTCCCTCGACTCTGAGATGAAGTCCTGGAAGGAGAAGTGGTTGGATCCCTTGGCTGGCTATCTCCCAACTACTGTGCTCGATACCCTCAAGACATCACAGATTAGAAGTTTTAGCAACATTGAAACTCTTCTCAGACTCCAGGTTATCTTGCCTTTTTCAAGGAGGGAGAGCAACTTCAGGCAAGGAAAAAGAAGCTTACTGGAGTTTATACAGCAGGAAAAGAGGTCTCTCACCGAGCTCTATGCTCTTTAAGAGCTGCAGGTCTTCCATCACAGTTAGCAGATTTGAGTATTGCGTTTGAGATGTCACTGCAACCATATTTAAGAACTATTGTGTCTCAGCCCTAATCGAGCCTGAACTCAATATTTCTGTGTACATTATTGATCTAAATTCTTTGAGATTTCCTTTTGTTGTTTTCCTGCAAACCAGGCCCTATGTTATGTTTTTTTTTTATTCTGTAGTTTGTACAGTTGCACTGCCCAATGGGACCAATTTCTTGGCAAGAAAAGCAATGTTCCAATGATGGTTATCAATGCTTGTGTGCCTTGATGCAAAACTAATAATTCACCCCATGTATTATGATAATACAGATGTTTAAAAATGTCCCATTGGCATGTGAAACAACTCTATTTTTATCATTACCAAAAATGATCAGACTGACTTCTGTATCACCATCATGAATTCATTATAATTATTAAATTGCACCCTTACCTTTCCTGGGCACAAATAGAAATAGTTAGTTCCATCATGTCTTCTGATGATTTCCCATGTTTCCTGTCTCTTTGCAGGAATGAATTTGCTGTAAACGTATCTTTGAAAGAATGTTTCCTTAATAGGAAAACCTTCATATATATATTTGTCAGAAAAGTAATAAAATG
This sequence comes from Trachurus trachurus, assembly GCF_905171665.1. Lineage (NCBI taxonomy): Eukaryota > Metazoa > Chordata > Actinopteri > Carangiformes > Carangidae > Trachurus > Trachurus trachurus. Next base: position 9,393,383 of record NC_139903.1, on the reverse strand, counting down.
CTCCAAATTATGTTTGTCTTTTGAATTTCTATGTAGTGCTATGTACTGTGTCGTCAGCTCTATGTATGTTGCCAAGTCTAGTCATGTTTGCAAGTCAACACAAGATGGCGCAGTGAGGCTATAATTTTCTTGAAGAAAGAAGTGACTGGTAACAAGTGGGACTTAAATTGGGGGAGTATACCTGCAAGGGTTACCACCAAATTCATTTTCCTAAATCATCATCAGATCATGAGTCAGGTCCAGCAGAAGTCATGGAGCTCAGCTGCTACCGGCTACAGGAGTACTTTTGCACTCATCACCACTATTGCTATGATGGTAAATGAAAGTACACAACTTCTATTAGATTTTTATTCTTAAATTAACGAGTAAAATAAGACTTCTCAGAATAGAAATTCCCTAGATGGTTCACCTTCTGATAAACAAGAATATGTGTTTTCAGGGAGGCTTATTGAGACCATACCAACAAAACTGTCTTTAGATACTGAGTAAATATTATGAACAATCACTTTTTGTCCTCAGTGTGCTGGGCATGTAAGAAAGACCAGTTTTAGCAGTATGTCAGCCATGCAAATTGTTGCTTTGGGGCTCCATTGTGACAATTGACACTTAGTTAATATGTAATTTCTTGGAACAAATGTTTTCTGTGAGTCGTCAATTATTTGCTATGAATTTCAGCAGTGAATAAGCCTTTACAAATAATTTCAATACCACAGCTTCTGTAGTAACAATTAGAGAAGCTTTTATCATTTACAACTTAATGTAAGCCTCGTGTTTGTTAAATGTTGACCAATGGTGATTGATGCTACATAACATTTAAAGCTAGATAAGATAAATTGATTTGTTGAAAAAGCCCCACAGCTTTTCATTGCACAGTTTTTGAATGTCTTCCCGTTTACTACCAGTTGTCAACTGGTTAAAACTGTTCTAAATGTTCAAGATCTTATCCCAGTTTAAACAAAAACTGAATTTGAAAGACAGTATGCTACTGTTAAAACCCCACCACATACATGCAGTTTGTGTTTACTGACATGAAGTCACCCGATCTTTCACACTGATAACCCCAGTGAGTGCACTTTTTAAAGAGACATGTATTCTTCCTGTGAGCTGTAACAGCAGATGCCTCCCTGACAAAGCCCTGATTGTCAGTGCTCAGCTCACTGTGAAAGGAGCATCTCCGTGTCCCCGCTATGCTGCTGAGCAAACGGATCTGTCTCCGCTGTGGGCCGCAGCAGTGTTCACATGCAGGCCTCAGCACACCAGCATCGTCTCATAATAACCCCACGTCTACACTCTCTGCCAAGAGTAATACTCCTACAAGCTGTGTTTTATTTATTTACTTTTTGGATGTAGACGTGAACATTGTTAGAGTTTAAATCTCAGGTGCAGCCTGTGTGTTTGAGCATGAAGAACACATCCTCCATCTTTAAGCAAAACAAGTTACGGCCATAATTGACCCGTGCACCAGGCTTCCTGCTGGAAGTCAAGGTTCTGCACTGATGTAAAACCTGTGGCACTCTGTAATCATGTCCATACACAGCCAGGATTTAACTACACTCTGGACGGGAAGACACAGGGCTTAAGTGGATTTTATTTCAAGGTTCCCTTTCAGGGAAAATTGGCAGTGAAGGCCTGAATGCAGATCCTCTCAGTACTATGACAGAACTTTTGGTTTGAATTATTTGGTTGTCAACTTGTTGATTGTTCCCTTAAAAAACACTTCATTTTTACTTGCCATTGTAAAGCTAAACAATTTTGAACCGAGTGTCTTCTGATGGACTGTCTTTAGTGAATGTGTTTAACCTGGACAGGAGGTGTGTAAGACCTTCATCCCATCATGACGTAGTTGATGAAATTTTATTTATGATCACTCACAAACTTAACTTGATTTCCAGTGCTCAGCTCCTTATGTGAAAAGACATCCATTTATGTCGTCCTGGAACACTTTCACAGAGCAACAAGCATGTCCTTGGAATTCAGAGCGCTTTTGTAATCCTCAAAGAGGTAAGCTTTAATCATTTTTAAGGATGCGCTGTGTTCTCACACCTCTGCCAACCAAACATCTAAAAAGCAGAATTCATAAGAACCAGATGTATCTGCACAATTTATCTATTGTAGTGTTTATAGGACTGCAGCTGGGCTGGTGCCCACCCATATTGTGTTTACCAGGAGGAGAGATGTCTGTAAATGAACGGCGCGACACAGACTCTGCTGAAAACATCACCCCACCCAAGTAGTTCACCCCCACCTTCTGTCCTCAACACCTTTTGCTCCTCTCCAGCAGCACCTCCTTAGACACAGTGATACGTTTCATAGATGAAATATTTTTTTTCAAAAAGGAAATCCATCCCAAAAAAGAATTTACGTATGTTCATAGTTATGTGATTAATAGCTCAGTCTTGAACCAGCTGAAAAGTTAAGAGAAAGACTATAGTGATGATGTCGGGAAACAAATCCTGCAGCTGCATGGAGAGGAAATAATGGAATAAAGCTCAAGACGTTTTAGGGGATTATAGACGTATCTTCTGATTCACAAGCATAAGCAATGCTCTACATCAAATATAACCTACCCACATGACAAAAAGTGGGACAAAATTCAACTTTTCAATTGATCCAGTGACAATGAAACACAATGAAACAAATCTATCACTAGTTCATGTCTCGAGCCTATAATGTCCATCTTGTGGTGTGCGTAAAAACATAATAATCACTGGAGGAGAAAATGTACTTAAAAGTCTGTGTTAGTGTAGATTTTCTCTTTAAAGTTGGTGGAGCAGTGAATGGATGTGTTTAGCTGAGATTTATGATGCTCTGGACTGTAATGTGTGAAAGTAGCTGCGTTACTGCGATACTTTCTTCACTTGGCTGGTTGATCTGTAATGCAGGGAACTTGCATACTCTCGGCTCAGAGCAGAACATGTCGATTTGTTTTTGTTTTTTTCCAGAATGATCATCCAGTGTCACTGAACTCCGAGTGCATTGGTGTTGGCTCCTTGAAGACCACATGACATGTTCAAAAGTGCCACCCATCTGTCACTTGAAAGAGCTCCATCCTCAAAGCACAATAGAGACAGAGGTTATAAACAAATGGTACACAAAAGATGTGGGTCCAGTCAGACAGATTGGACGGCGCTTGTTGTTTCTGTGGCGATCCCCACCGTGCGCTGCGGCAGCTTTCACAGGAGGGACACCAGGGGCTGATGAGATTTTCACATGGCTGCTCTGAAGCTGTCACTGTCCCTCCACAGGTCTAATCCGACGGCCCCTACCCTCTCAGAAGACTGTTTACGATAAACATGATGTTCTTGTTATTTGTCAATAATCGGCTGGCTGCTCCGTTTAGCGTTGAGTTGGAGATAAGAGGCAAAATGAAAAGTAACCGTTACAGATTATGGTTCACTGATTGTTTCCATTCGAAAAATCCCCTTTTATGTCCTCATTTTACTGCATTTTTGATGGCTGTTAATCAAGCTCCTGGTTCTAATTTTGATTGGAACATTATCTATGGTCAGATGGGTTTAGTTAGTAACAGAAAACAGGCTGAACAGGCAGAAATGAACATTCCTCATCAGAGAGTTTGACTTTTATTAATTCATCATTGTGGTTTACATATTTCTGCCACTCTTATTAAAGAAAGACAAAAAATAAAGGATGCGGGTTAAAAGTATCAAAAAACATCAGTTAATCTTTTTTTCTGATTGTGGAATGAGGGTTTGGCATTGAAACAGAACCAAGTTGACATCATACCATGTCTACTGCATTGTTTTTGTTTTCTATTATTTCTCTTTTCCCAAATCCCTTTGAAACTTTAATGACACTAAGGAAGAATGCAAATGAATATCTGTTTTGCCAGTCGAGTTTGAGAGAGGCCAGTTGAATCGACATGCAGCCTGCTGGGAGCATGGGATGTATTTCCAACGGTATAATAGTAACTCTGCACCCATTCAGGCTCTGATGAAAGTCGAGTGTCCTTACTTTCCCCCTGGTGAGCCGCCAGATTCATGATAATGGATCGACCCTCTTGAAATGTGAAGAACAATGGCCCAGTGCTGTGGGGCCGAGGACTCATTCCTACCACCTATTAACACTGTATTCATCCAGAGCAACATGACAACATTATTCATTCAGCCAAGTTTGAAATGTCATATTTTTTACTTAGAATTTAAACTATAATAGTATGTATGCAATATGATAACATTGTAGAAAAGATTGAAAATAAATTACAGTTTCTGTTTATCTGCATACATTACATTTTGGGCTGTTGAAATATTTCTTTGCGGTTCTAAAACGTCCAAAAGGATTTATCTAATTTACTGATTGGAGCTCATTTGAAAAGAAACATCCAGCTCAAGGTGAAGCCACATCTGGGTTAACCAACAACATATTATATATATTAAAAAAGGAACAATGTGTTTTGGAATCATGGAAATGTTTTCGGTACATATTTTCATACACATCCTGTATCTTTTTTTTTTTTTTTTTACACCAGTGCTCTCGCCATGTCAAAAGTTGATTATATTGAGTGTGTGAAAAAAATGTAATGGGAACATTATGTTTGTAAAGCTGTATTTGATTCTACATGTGGATTATCTATCAAACGACTCCACTCTTACTCGACATGAGTTATTTCATTATCATGAACTCCAGCGGTTCTGTCACCCACCCGCCTCCCTCTGAAGGTGCCCACCCCCCCGTGTTGCTTGGGAGGTGAGATGTGAGGATCAAGGGGGCTGCGTGTTGATCCTAGCTCAGGAATGGAGAGCCTGTTTGTAAAAAAAGTCTGTCTGTAGACGGGCCCGGTCCTGCTGGAAGCTCCACAACTCCCACACACTCCCGCTCTAACCTGTGCCCATTCACAGTTGACTGCCATGTAAAACACATGGAGTCTCTCTGGAAGCAGGATCGCAAACCCCGCACTGTAAATAAGGTACAAACACATATGGGGCTATCATACTGTACTGTATATAAAACATGGCAGCAGACCCTGTTTGGCAAACACGTTTAGCCGCAGGATCCAGGTGTTCCCAGAGGGGGAGAGCTTGTTGTGGTCTGTGAAACGTGTCTGCTCCAGAGACGGCATGACAACACCTGATCTCCCGGTCCCAGTAGAGCTGGCCGGCCGTGCACGAGGCAGCCATGTTAAGCTATACCACTTGCAAGGTCAAGGTCTGGACAACAGCTCACTATTGCCTTTGTCTGAGCGCTGGAGGTGCAGCAGATTTTTTTGGGGAAACTATACATTACGTTCCCACAGCTGGCTCGGAAACATATCACTTACAATGTGGTTTAATATTTAAGAAAATCCGCCAGTAGAGAAAAACTCTCTGTAACTTTAGGGAGGTTTTACTTTAAGAACATGTGTTGGATTGCATTGGTGTGTGCGTGTGTGTACCTGGAATAGCACGCTGTCATGTCACATTGTATTACACTAGGTATAATCTAACTGTTATATAGCATTTACATTAATAAATAAAACACATTTTGTGTCAAAGTCAATAAAGACCATCATTTGACTTTCAATTTGGAAGTTTTTCCTGTTTCCTATTTCAAATTTGATCAAAACATAAAAACACCACATTGTATTTCACTGTGGGCAATGATAGAAAGGGTGTGTCTGTCACTGTGACAGTTCCCTAAAACTTTACTTTTACAAATACTGAAGGCAATTTGCTCTCAAATGAAGGACCGCCGCTGAGGCCCTGTTGAACTTTAGTTCCAGTTTTCTTTGTGTTGCACCAAGGGCAAAAACCACGTTTGAATATATAACTCTGTTTTTGAATCCACTCTCTTACTTTACTGTAATGGATGGATTCAACTAATTCACATTTTTTCCATAAGGAACAATATAGACACAATTAACATTACTGAACTCAGCCTGTGTTTGTTTCTTTTTACATCTTATATAGTAAAATATAAAACCAGTGCCACTAAAACTGATGTGTGAGTTCATTGTTTCATGACAGGTAATTAAAAAAAAACAGAGTATTTGCCAGGAGGAAACCAAACTACATTCAACTGTGCCTCATTTTGTTCTTACTTAAGAAGAAATACTGGCATTTTAAAACATATTTCACTAAGACATTTAGGGCATTATGTATATGCACCACTTAATTTACTTTAATATTTTATTTTAGCTACATATGCTTTATGGAATAGTAATTGGTGACATTTTACTATGAGTTAGCATTAAGCATGAAACGGGCGCCACAACGTGTCCTCTGGGGAAATTGAGGAATTTTTAAAGGAATTTTATGGGACTATGATAAAGATACCAGAGGAACTATAAATGCCGTTAAAATAAGGTCACTGCATCCACTATCCATCATCACGGACGCACAATAACTCACTTCAGCGTCCTGTGGGAACAAGAGTGGGACCGGTCCAGACAGAGAGTAGTTTAGTTTTGAGTGGAGGATCGGAGCTGCGCAGAGCTCGGCTGCAGTAGCTGCTGCGCTCTGGTCCCGGTGCAGCGCGCTTTCTTATGTTAATGCCGGTCTGACATCAGCAGTGAGATCAAAGCAGGGCAGGGGTACTTTAGAGCTGAGTCTGCCCCCACTCAGGCTCACTCACTCTCCTCTCCTCTGCTCAGACCTCTCTGTCCCTCACACACACTCACACACTACACCACACCACACCATACACACACGCACACACACCATGCCTACCTGTCCGGAGCTACTCTACCACCCCGTGCTGGATTTTACTCGCGCCTCAGACTGACACCGACTCCCGGCACCGAAAGGATATTGAAACCTGCTGAGATTTCACTGCTTTTTATTATCTTTTTTTCCACCCTCAACCTGAGTCGATTTATTCTGCGGAGAGAGCAAAGAGGGAGAGACAGACAGACAGACACACAGAGAGAGAGAGAGATCGCCGCGGTAAAAGGTAAGATTCAACTGGTTTGGATTTGAGGAAAACTTGTGCAGTGTGTGCAGGGCAGGCTGCTGCTGTGCTGTTAGTGGGTCTTTATGAACCTTTGATGGGTTCAAAGACAGGGATTATCCTGTGAATACAAAGTTGATTGTCTGGTTTGTTTATGAGGCGTGATATGTTAAACGAAGGTGGTTGTGTAGCCTGAACTTTTGTTAAACCAAGTTTGAGTTAAATTTGGATTATTTTTTTATTTTTTTTTAAATACTGGACTCCCTTCATTTCCAATTTTCACAGACTTTACAGTCATCTATTTTAATTGCATGCAAAGGGAATAAGTTTTGGTGCTGCCCGCTTTAAATGACTTTCCAGCCTCTCCCCGTTGAGACTTTAGTCTTTACGCACGGACTGAAAAACACCATAATCCTCAATCTGATATAAAAAAAAAAAAATCCTTGCCGGGCATTGTTGGTTAATCTCCACTAATTGGATGATTAATGATTAATAATCCACTCGATGTGAGTGAGTGTGTGTGTTTGTGCCCTGCCCAGTTTATCTGTGGCTGATGACAGACACACATCGGATGGTGTGTGGGTCTATCAGCCTTTATCTCCTCCTCAGAGGGGGGGAGGACCGGAGCTTCCATTCACACCACTTTAACCAAACGTAGCTACTTTTAAAGCAGTAAATCCACCTTAAGACCGCGACTTATTCAAACAGACCTGACGCCGAGCGCTAAATACATCTGCAAACTGCCCAGGAAACATCGATCGTGTATGATATGTTGATTATTTCATTATTGTAGCCCAAAGGTCAGCTCTGCACCTTGAAAAGTATAGGCCTTTATAGTTGTAATACACACTGGTGCAGAGGAGAGTTTCAGTCAACCAATTTAAATAATTAAGTGATTTCACACAGTTTCGAGCGCGTCTGGGGCCAATCAGCGTCAAGGACCGGAACTGTGCTGTTTTTTTTTTTTGTTTTTTTTTCAATAAAAAAAGAGGCCCATTATCAGCTACCTGCAGTTTTAACGCCTCGCTTTAAGCTCTCTCTTCAAAGAGATTGCTTATCATCAGCTCAAAGCGCTATCAGATAATGCCTGTGATGCGCTGACCTGGCCACTGGCTGCAGATTACTGCTGATCTACGCTGTCACTCTCATTCTTAACATTTTCCCCCCAGTGGAGCAGAGGTGACACCGAATCAAGTTACAGAGACGTAGCCTACAATAAATAATAAATAAACTGCGCAAATAAAACCAGCTCCGTCGAAGTTAATCATGGGAACTAGGCGCTGAATGTGTCCAGAGTTCATTCATGTAAACCTCACCAGTGACGTGGAACCAGCTACAACAGAAAAACAATCAGCAACAATAACTTCAAAATACCCCAACAGATTATGAAACAACATAAAGTCACATTAGATCCTAATGAAGGGAGGTCAGCAGCACTGTGACTGTGGAAAGTACTTCCTTCTGTGAGGACTGAGGAGGTTTCTTTGTCTTGAAGTTTTCACTGTAATCATCTGTCTTGTTTTTGTCTTGGAGAATGAAGCTGAGCTGTTTCTGTATTACCATGGATTTTCTTACAATAATATTTGTGTTACTTTCAGTGATTAAGCTCATTTCAGTGTTTTGCTGTTATTCTTAATTTAATGTGACCAAATTATCGGAGATTGTTGCATGTGAATAAAATTATATTCTTTTTTTTTTGCACATTGCTTTTCAGACTTTGACCTGTATTTAAATTGTCTTTTCAGGATCCAAAACATTTTAGGTTTCTACACGATTTCACAGTGTTTCTTCTTGCATGAACGCATTAAGATTGACGATGTGAATCTGGCCCACTGATATAATTTACTATATGTATTACAGGGTTCAGAAGAGGAGGCCGTGTCATGAGCGCTGACCTTTGAGTCTGAGCCAAGAAGCCAAACCGCCCTTTGTATTTGTGTCTTGTGTGAACTGGAGCCACTGTCCAACCATGAGGAGCAGCTCTCATGTCCTTCCTCTTGGCGTGCTCACAGCTCTGCTGCTGTCTCAGGTCTGCTCCGGCATCAAATGGCTGTAAGTATTGTCAGGAGGCCGCCGTTTCTTTCTGTAGGCGCGACGCCATCTTTACACAGCTTTACATCCAAACGATGTCACAACAGATGTTGTCATTAAGATGCACGGTTTTGTGTGGCTCTTTGCTGCTGCATGTCTCTGATGTTTTTTGTTTTTTTTTGGCATTGAGGGCCAATGGCAGCTTAGAAATGGGCCTCAACATTCCTCAGGTTGCTCCTGATCAAGGGGAGGAGTGTGTGTTGTGTACATGTGTGTCTGATGAAGGAGACGGTAGATTAGATGGCAGTTCTTCAGATTATGAGAGGAAACCTCTTTGCTTTATTAACTTTAATGCAGCTTCAGTAAAAAAGGAGAGGATATGTTGAAGGTCCTTGATCTCAGAATGAGTTTGCCTCCTGCTGCATAATAATAAAAAGATAAGAGGAGAAAACGAGATGACGAGTCGTCATGGCGCCGCAGATACTAGTAGTGATGTCATTGTCTTGTTGTTAGGCCTCACATCAGTTTAAAAATAGTAAGGAAGGAAGCAGCACATGTTGACACGAATGTTGACTGCTTTCACTCAACACTGCACTGTTTTAGGGCACAGTAAAAGTAAACAATAGTCTTCACAATCATTTTGGAAAGTACAAAAAATCCCCAAGTTGCTATTTTTTGAATTTGTTATGTTTCAACTCAATGTTTTGGACGGTTTTGTTTGGTGTTGGAGGTTTCGTTCACAATTTGCGTGCTCCGCTGTTTATTTTAGTATTTATACCCGCGCCTTATTTCTGATCACTGTCAAAACAGGAACTTTGAGGATTGGCTTTACCAAAAATATCACTGGCGTCCTATCAGACCGAGCGGTTGTAACGCTCGCAGCAGGAGGACTTCAGCAGATGTTGCCACGAGGTGCTGGGATGGCATGTGCTAAATCTAAAGTGAGAAGTCGTACAGTCTTGATAATGCACAGCGGTGAAATGCAAAACAGATGCAGTTGTAAACACCTGTGAGTGCCGGGTTACCACGAGCCCAGCAGAGTCACAGCTTATCGCCGGGCACCGTGTGGCGGCCCCTCGGCCCCTTAATACAAAACAGGCCAAGGTGCAGGCGGTGCGGCCCCGGTTCTCACGAACTCTCGGCAAAGTGCACGACGACGCAGAAAGCAGAGAACGGAGCTAACCTGCCCTGCCTGCAGTTTCTCTATTAAGTTAATCCATAGTACGTTCAAATTGTTTAAATCAAACGTGCGCGCCGTTTTACAGCCTGTAAACGGATGATTCATGTCAAACCGAGGCCACAGAGGACGATGCTTCCTGTGGTGGAAAATACAAATGGTGAGGGATCTATGTGGTTCTTCGTCTGACTGTGCACCAGAATTTAGTGGGGTTTTTATATTTTTTGGCGTATCTCGAGGCCTCTTCTGTGCTTTAACAAAAGAAAAGCCGTGTGCCAAGAACATGTCACTTATATTTTATGAATCCGCAGCTGAGTTTCCCTCGGGATTTTCACTATGATAAGATGGTTCTCCTCTGTGGCGCATGCCAAAATATTTCCCTGCCTGAAGCATTATCTGTTTCAGTTTTTCAAGTGTTTACTCAAAGTTGATGTGTCTCACAGGCTTGAAATACCTATACACAAGAAACACAAATCACTAACACACCGCTGTAAATAAAACGCAGAGCATGCTTTGTTATTCCCATAAACGTAATAATTCCACTACTCGTAAAACAAATTACATGTGATTAAGCAATTATCACCATTGTTGCCGTCACCACTGCAACTAAGAGAGAATGTGTTTGCTAATTTATGCTGACCGATGCGCCCTGTTTTTGTTCATTTCTCCCCCCCTCTTGCAGAGCGCTGTCACACTCTTCTGCATCTTTACACATCAACCAGACGCACCACTGTAAGCTGCTGCCCGGCCTGGTGTCCTCCCAAGCTCAGCTGTGCCGCAGCAACCTGGAGCTCATGCAAACCATTATCCAAGCTGCCCGCGAAGTCAAGAAAACATGTCAGAAGACCTTTGCTGATATGCGTTGGAACTGTTCCTCCATCGAGATCCCCGTTGATGCCCCGAAGTATCGTCCAGACCTCGACCGAGGTATGGACCATAAACAGTTTGGATTGACAGTGTGTGGACTCTGTTGTTTTCCAAAGAGTCGCTCCAAGTTTCTTACCCGCAAGAGTCTAATGTTTACGGTCGCGCTTGACATTCAGTGAATATCCAAAATAAAAACCAGGGACATTATAAGTCCTGCATGTTTTGCAGCTCAGTTGACAGTAACTTTTGAGAGGATCCTCGGTCCTTTGATGGTGTCTGAGCCCACGCACCACAATATGACTGAACTTTGATATAGAATCATGTCCTTTTCAAAAATGATTTCTGGCTTTCAGATGACGTGTGGCCTCATCTTTCTCTATTTTCCTTTGTTTATTTATTTATTTATTTCTTAACTGCCAGCCAAATTATTCCATCACACACTGCTGAGGAGCCTTCACCAGGGATTTGTACTAAAGCTGTTATTTGAGAATAGCCTCTCTCACAGCCTGTGTACATTCTGCTGATTTAATAATTGGCTTGTTATTTCTGAAAGCTGCAGCATTATCCCGCTGCATGCCTTCTTGCGTTGCAGACTGACTTAGCTGTCTCGGTTGCCAAAGGGACCTTGAATCAGACAGAGGCAGTTGCCTGGTTGTGGGTGGGGAAGCTGTGCAGAGCTCCCCCAGAGAAGACATAGCTGCCCCTTTGCCAAATGAACAGTCTGCACCGAACAGGAAATGGCTCATCTCTGTTCAGGGATGGCTTTGATCTAACCAGCCCACGGTCATACATGATTTCTCCCCTTACTTCCAATTGCTCCCTGACCTTTCACATATGTGCTTTCCGTGTACGCACATCAGCACCAATTACATCAGCGCTCACTCTGCATTACAGAATGGGCAGTGATGGGCTGTGTTTGATAGATACATTTTGTGCAGAGAGTTAGTCTTTCTTTTCATTGAGAGCATTGAATAACTTAGAGGGAAACTGGGAAACTTAAAACTCCAACTCTAGCTCTTTTGCTACTAATAATAAAGGGTAGAGCTGAAACCATTCAATGATTAATGGGCTTTATGCACAGCTCCACTACTTCCTGAAATAAGCCAGCTCCTTTATTTCCTGACTGGATGATCAACAGAAAAATAATCAACAACTTTAATAATAAATTCATTGTTTAAGTCATTTATAGAGCAACAATTAGCTGTTTCTGGCTTCTAAATTGTGAGAATTTGATATTTTTATTTGTCTCATGAAATTGCAAACTTACCGATATATATTTTTTTCTTTCAACAGGAACGAGGGAATCTGCATTCGTGTACGCCCTCTCTGCCGCAACCATCAGCCACACCATAGCACGGGCGTGCACTTCTGGAGATTTGCGTTTGTGCTCATGCGGCCCTATACCGGCGGAGATCCCCGAGCCGGGCTATCGCTGGGGCGGCTGCGGTGACAACTTGCACTACGGTTTAATGATGGGCTCCAAGTTCTCCGATGCTCCGATGAAGATGAAGCGCGCGGGCTCCCACGCCAACAAACTGATGCACCTACACAACAGCGAGGTCGGGAGACAGGTAAGAATATGGACCTTGAAAATGAAAATGCAGAAATCTTTAAGAGATTTTTCATAACTCCTAAATTAACAGCACTACGAACAGGCACACAGAGCCGAGGCTTTTGTTGGAGAATCCCTATGGCTAACCATTTTCATGTTTTTTGGGCCTGTCCGAAAATCCAGTTATTTTGGAAGGAGGTGTCAACTGAGATAAATAAAATAATAGGGGTGGATTTAGATTTTTCTTTTGTTATTTTATATCTCGGTAAAATTCCGAAAACAGTCTTGCATAAGGACAGGTACTTGTTGAAGATTCTTCTGGCAAGTGGTAGGAAAGCCATAATATAACCAGAAAGTGGTTGCAACTAGATCCTCCAACATTGATCCAGTGGCACGGGATTCACGAGAGACTTACTTTTGTTTTAAAGCAGATATCAGTGGAATGTTTTTGTTAATATAAGTCCTAAATAGTCCTATTTTCTGTCAGCAATCACTTACATGAAGTATTTCAGCCTAAACACGAGTCTCTCCGTCACTCTGCTCTGCTGTAACCCGAGGAGAAAATTTTCCTTGTGGGATACAAGTGTTATCCAATGAGGAGAGAGAACGGCATGAAGGGCTGTGTGTGCAGCCAAGGGATGCGCGTGAATGTGGTGACGTAGCACGAGGACCAATTGATGCCTGACAAGGGCGGGGGCTGCTAACTCATGGTGCGTTCAAAGAAACTCGTACTTTGTGTTTTTCCTTCCTGTGAAGTCATACCAGTTCGATCTGGTACGAGTTCACGGGTCGGAAGTTACGAGTGGCCGTTATAGGGAACTTTCACAGACAACAGGATGGTAAAAACACGAGCTACGGGTTACCTGGAACGCTACCAAGTCGTAGTTGTGACTTGAAGCTGTAACTTACGGTTTCAAAAGCCTGCCTTGAACGCAGCATTAGCCGAAACGGCCGTGAAGCTGATATCTGCTTTAAGACTTCAGTTGGAGAAGTGTATGGAACGCTGGGAAAAATTGATTGAATATGCAACTTGAATAGTGTGACATTTGACTATGATGTATGCCTATGTATGTATGTGTAATAGAATATTTTGATTTTAACTGTACCATCCATGATGATCTCATGTTCTTTGTAGATAAATAAAAAGTAAAAAAAAAAGAAAATGAAAATGTGCTCTTTCTGAAACTGTCTCTTAATTCCTACATATAGTGAGCTCTATCTAACCTCCATGTCTTCTGTCTTCTTGTCAAGGCGCTGAGAGACGCACTCGTGATGAAATGTAAATGCCACGGCGTGTCCGGCTCCTGCTCCATAAGAACCTGCTGGAGGGGCCTACAAGACCTGAGAGAGGTCGCCATGGACCTCAAGATCAAGTACTTGTCAGCCACCAAAGTGGTTCACCGGCCCATGGGAACACGCAAGCAGCTGGTACCTAAAGACATTGACATCAGGCCAGTGAGGGAGAACGAGCTGGTCTACCTGCAGAGCTCCCCGGACTTCTGCGCCAAGAACGACAAGCAGGGCTCCGTGGGCACACAGGACAGGTGAGAGACGCCACGTTATTGTGTTTTTTAAAGGGACAACGAGGAGTTTTGGAAAAGCGAAGCGTTTTCACACTACATTTATGAGCCTCCGCGCACCGTGAAATTATTTGACCGGCTCAAGACAGACTCATGTTTTCATTCATCAAGAATTAAAGTCAGAGGTTCGAAGACGATCAGATACCGTTGTAGTTCCGACCATAAACGGCGATTCAACCGAAAGTAAGGAAACGCTGGTCGGCTCGACCAGCATTTCCGCCACCACTAATAAGAACAAAATAACAATAGAGACAAAACAATATATTTATCGAAAATGGGCCCATTAACAAGTGTGGGTAGCGTAGATTCATCCACATTAACGTGAGACTTTTTTATTGTTGCGTAATTTTTTATTCTGCCGCTGGAGAAACTCCTCGTTGTCCCTTTAAGCGTGAAAATGGGATATTTGGTGGTTATGATAACTCTCTGCTATTTGAGATAGCGGCCGTGACAAACAGGAAATGACCAATTGTGGATGTGTGCTCATCCAGGATGTTGACTTTTGTGAAGTGGCGTCCTGTGTGGTGGCACCGTTTAGTTTGCAGACTGGCTGATAACAGTCAGTGGTCCTTGAGAGCGCTCCGTCTGCGGCTCGTCTGAGCATGTGTTTGTGAAAAGAGGCACTGTGACTGGAGTCGTTGTCCTGCTATCTGAAAAACTGACTAATGCCGTTATTCTTAGGGCTGAGTGTGCCAGAGCTGATATCGATTGGAGAGGGCCACACAAATGGAGAAATAGTTAATGGTCCCCCAAAGATAAAGGATACTCTCTCTCACACTGTTCAGTTCCTGTGTTTTAGTTGGGACAGCGTTTGGTGCTGCTGGTTTGGGGTCTGTGAGAAGTTAGTGGGCAGCACGGCAAAGCATTATCTGAGGAACTGGCTCATGCTGAGATCTGGATTATACAGCATCAGGGAAGTATGGCATTACAGTCTTTATAAGTTAAAGGGATAGTTCAACATTTTGGGAAGTTGGCCCATTTCCATAATCCCTATAGTCATAGCAGTAGGTTTGTTACCTTTATTTGTCGGTGCAAGCTATTTTTAGAACGGCGGAGCAGAGCCGTGAGCTGCTCAGAGCTACGCTACGGAGGCTCATGGGATTTCTTGGTTTACCTCATCAAACTCATCAAATACACAATCCAACAACTCCAAAACGCTCTGGTGGACAAGTTGTGACCTGCACATTCACCACGCTATGAGATAATAACACAACGTTACCAGACAGAGTTGTTTTCGAGGTAAATTCATGCAAAACCGCTGATGCGTGTTGCCTTCAGGGACAATTTTTCAGCAAGCAGTCTCTTTATTTACCTCTAAAACGACTCTGTAACGCTCCGTTATTATCTCATAGCGTGGTGAATGGCCAATTTGCCAAATTGTTGAACTATCCCTTTAATTTTCCTAATTCCTATTAATATGTTGCAGAGATGCACATCTTTTAGCTCAGGTAGTACGACTATTTATCATTAAGAATGACTGGAGGAAGCAGTGAGGACGTTTCTCTGTTCCAAAACTTTTATAGGAGTACATGTTAAGTTCTGTGCATCGTCAACATTATCAGCCTGCAGTCATGGTTGTAAGACATACTGTATAGGTCCGCTAATTGTCACGTGGTATTATTGTATGTTGTTGTAAATGTCATGCATCATATGACCGGCCGTATCATGTGTCCCTCAGGGCCACTCTGCAGATAACCAGAAGACATGCTTCATGTCAAAGACACTCACTGTGCCCAGTGCTGTCCCTTACACTCTGATAACACAGCAGCCACACACAATCTGCAGCATTCGTGTGTTTTGCCAAATAACGAGACACCCACTTTGCTGCCGTCATTACGTGAATGTGCGATGCTGATGTTTTTGTTTGAGGGACTGTAGGTGTATGTGTGTGGGGGTAGTGATTTTGCATCCTCAAGTCGAGTCTTTGACTACAGGGAGAATCTCGGATCAGCAGCAGCTCTTAATGGATAAAGTGTGATCACTTAAAAAAATGTGTCATGGCCCTGGGAAGAGGGAAACTATTGAAGTCTGTGCTTTAGTCTTAAATTACATTATTGTGGCACCCCTTAAACTATCAGATGTGAACTGCAGAATGTACAGTCCTGTGCTTTTGCTCAACTCGCAGCAGAGCAGCCGTCTAACAAGATCTTCGTCCTGACAAACCGTGACTGTGTGTGGGGGTTTATTTCTTATTTCCCAGCTCTCAGCCATGTAATAAACCTGTCCTACACTCTCAGTGACTCTTGTCCCTCCTCCTCCTCCTTCTCCCCCACAGCAACCATCAGCTCAGCATCTCTCTCACCACACTGGTCATTAACACTTTGCCATCATAAAACAATGCAATTATGTGAAGAGGGCAAGCTAAAGAGAGGGAGGTGCAGCCCAGTGTGTTCGCTGTGATTTACGGCGGGGCTATTCCCTGTTCATTCACGATGCCTCGGGCTTCTGAAATGAGAGACTCCGCTGCCCAAAGACGACGAAACACAAAGCAAATGAAGGAAAAAAATGTTTGGAAGAGGGGAGAGTGCACAAAAGGTTAAGGGCACACCGGTCGGTCAGGCACTTTTAAAGGGCCATTGTGGGTCTTTAAAGGGCTGTGAGAGTGTACAAAATGTTTCAGAATGAAGTTGTAAACTTAATTGTCTCAGGGAGGAAATCGAGCTGGAATTACGTTAGCCTCCACCACATCTCATGCAGTATTTCCTTTTTTTTTTTTTTTTTGTCTCCGCTTACTTTTAGGCAATGCAACAAAACCTCGCTGGGCAGTGACAGCTGTGACCTGATGTGCTGCGGCCGTGGCTACAACCCGTACACGGAGAAGCTGGTGGAGCGCTGCCACTGCAAGTACCACTGGTGCTGCTACGTCACCTGCAAGAAGTGCGAGCGGATTGTGGAGAGATACGTCTGCAAATGAATCCGCGCCCATCCTAACCCACCACCGTAACCACGCCATGCCAGCAGTCCTCTACATGTACTCAGCCCGACCCGAGGCTACAGATTAACCAAAGCACTACAGTACCAAGAAGGCTTAATCTTGTCTTAAGCTTTAGCGCATGTGTATCTCAAGGAGAAGTGGTCTATTCTTGTGTCAGTATCATTTTTTGTATCGAATCTCCAAACTGCCAGTTGGACTTCTAACCTTTTTTTTTTTTTTGCTTCACAAACCTGGATGTGGAGAGCGTGGCATCAGTATCAGTCGGTTTACGTGAAGACCGCCGTCCTCCTGGGTATTTTCTTTTTCTTGTTAATGATTATAAGTCCCCCACACCAGGGAGATTGAAAGTCTATTTTTTATTATATCTCTATTAAAAAAGAAATAATATTGGATTTTATGCTGG
Organism: Trachurus trachurus; assembly: GCF_905171665.1. Classification (NCBI taxonomy): domain Eukaryota; kingdom Metazoa; phylum Chordata; class Actinopteri; order Carangiformes; family Carangidae; genus Trachurus; species Trachurus trachurus. The sequence goes on along the minus strand of NC_139903.1, from coordinate 9,375,956 downwards.
AGGAGAGGGATTGTCTTTTTCCCTCACTAGACAGAGAAGTTTGTTTGACTTCGAGGGGTTCTGGTGGAACCACGTGGTACTTCTTTAGGTACTATCGAAACTTTTTTTTCCTCTGAGGAAATGGACAAGAAGAGAGGAAAAGGAAACACAAAGGGAACTTCAAGTACTTTTTTTCAATCATGGAACATTTTTGTGGTTGATGTTTTGGACTCTCACCTTGTGTCCCGTGAGGATCATGATGACACGCCTGCATCCCTGTGGATTGAGAGAGGACAATTGAGAACTTTGTGAAATGGTGCATTATCTTTTTTTTTTTTTGTCTGACATGCAGGCAGTTCAAAATATATTCTATTTTTTAGAGCATATGAGCTGAACTCATGGATTTTGTAAACCACTTTTGTGTGGATGTACATACTGTTATTTTGTATACTGAAATAAAGAAAGAAGTATTTATAAAATAATTAAATGATCTTCACCATGATCTTTACACGGATCCTGCATGTTTTTGTCCTTTTCCTTTAACTGCACCTCTAATGACATATTCTGTGGCTCATTTTACAGAAATCTGGCAAAGACAAATCCATAATTATTTTCAGCTATGCAACATTTAGTGTGTAATTTGCTGCAAATCCAAGTGTTATAAAATAACGCTTAACCACAACTTATAGCAGCGAGCGACTGCAAATCACCTCAGCACAGTCAATAATGAGTTGCTGGGTTCAACCTGACAGCCTGTTGGGATCGCTCTCTGAATTACCCAAACCCCCGGGAAAGAAAGTGTTTGTTTGGACATTCCACCTCCTCACAAAGGCCATTGCAAAAGGTTTTTTTTTGTGTGTGTCGCTCCCACCCCCGGCTTTAACACTCAAACATTCGTCTGTCTGAGAGTCAGACCTCCAATGGACAAACATCAAATTTAAAATAAGACAGAAATCTAATTTATTCCTGTATGACTGTAGTGCCTGTCAGTGGGAACAGACTTGGCGCTGTGTGTGTAGAGCCGAGATATTACCCTCTGACCAGCCTTGTGTTGGCTAAAGTGGTTCTCATGATTTTACACTGACAGAAATAGCTGTGGAGGACGCAGGGCCCATGCTGTGAGCTCACATGATGCATCGCAGCACCGGGCTGCACACTCACTCACTAGAGCTGTAACACTTCTTGACCCGAGCCTGTGGACACACACAGAAACTGCCAAAACAGTCCCACACACACACACACTCAGGGAAAAACAAGGCTGAAGGGAGGAGGGAGGGAAGGAGGGGGGGGTTGCCACCAGTCATTTAGATTTTAGCAGCCTTTTTTCTTTTTTTTTTTTACAACACTGGACTAGTTTCACAGCTGTCCTATTCGTGTAATTTGATTTTTGGATACAAAAATAGGCTGAGAAGATTTGATACCATTTCAGATAACGAGGAGAAATGTGCCAAAAAAAAAATCAGCTCTTACTGTAAGAAGTCTTCCTTGAGCTTTGGCTTACTGATTAGAGCAGTGGTTCTCAAACTTTTTTCACATCAAGGACCCCTAAACTGACACAAATTAGACCACGGACCCCCCCATTGGACAACATTTTGAAACAAACACCAGAAATACACAAATATTTGTTCTTAGACTGAATATCATTACTTTTTTTAGTCACTGTAGGTTCAAATTACAGGCAGTGGCATGAATTTTTGGAAAAAAAATTCACGATATTTCTGGGAAAAAAATGTGGTAAAATTTTGAGAAAAAGTTGGGGACCCCCTTGAGCTCTTTCAAGGACCCCTGGAGGTCCCTGGACCCCACTTTGAGAACCACCACTGGATTAGAGTACACGTCACGTAGCATACAGGTGAACGGGGGTATATGCTCCATTTGCACACAGCCCTCGTCCGTCAACAGCCTCAAGGACTCTTTGAGTGTGTGTATGTGAATCCACCTACAGCTGTCTGTCACTGACTTCACCGCTACAGAAACGTGAAGCTTCATCTGCTGATAGAGGATTTACATATATAGCTACTGTTCTCAAAGAGCAGAGTGCAGGTGGCTCAGCACATGAAAAACTACCTTTGAGAAGTCACAGTATGTGTAGGAGTGTCCTGCAAAGCTGTATGGATGTTCCTCTTAGCACATTTGGTATGTTCTGCAAAAAAAAAGTCATAAGTTCTGTTTTTTCTTTTTTTAAACTTGTATTTCAAACTCACCAAATACTCTCTGGAATGTATAAAGCACATGAATGACAAAGAGGGAATCAGCTGAACTCTTCACCCTCTAAAGCTCTGTGCTAAGACCCTTTGTGTCTCATAAAGTTACCGCTATTTTCATCTCCTGTCAATTCAATCAGGTCTAGGAATTCACTAAAGTTACAAAACCGTCCTTATGTAAACGTTTGAAATCAGGTGGACGGATTCTTTGTCATGCACGAGAACCACTTGAAATGATCATAACCAAAACCTAAGCATGACATTAGGAGTTATTTCGTCACGGCTGCTGCTGTAGAGATTAGATAGTTTGACCTGTTTAGTCTGGAAATGCTGAACCTGGCCAGCTGACCTCCTGAGCAACCGCTGTTATCATTAAGCCGTGCGACTATTGAGGCGACCTCTGTCTGACCCCCCTTCTGAAATATCTCACTTGGACACAGTCATGTAAAGGAATGAATGTGACAACAACAGTATGAACCTGTCGCTCACATTAATTTCCTCCACACCTTCCATTTTTTTCCCTGTCTGTCAACACAAAGCGGTGCTGGAGCGGAAGAGTGGCAGTGTGAGTAAATGGGACATGAATGAGTTTGAGCCATTTTGGGGCCGGATCAGGTAATAATAAGAAGCTTTAAAGCCACCCTCATCCGGGCTGTTAGGGACCATTGTGCCAAAAAACGAAGACCAAACAAAGGTAAAGACGACAATAAAAACGGAACTAATCGTCACGGTCAGTTTATGTTTCTTTTTTTTTTCTTCTCTCCGTCTTTGTCACAACGTATCTAAGTATCTCTCCGTGGTTGGCGTGACCCCTCACTCTGTGGGAATTGCCTGGTAATAGAGAAGGAAAAGAGCGCTTTAATGGAGAGCAGTGAAAATATCAGGGGTTAATGTCAGCCCTGACAATATAGAGCCAATTGCCTTTGTGCAGCCTGCAGTCTAGATAACTAGCTGTGAAAGAGGGAGACAAAGAATTTGGCTGCAGTGGTAAAGGCTTTCAGATGTACTGACCCGTACTGTAAATGGACTTTTGTGGACCCCACCCCCACCCCTCACCCTCACCCCCAGCCCCCACCCAGCCTTTAAATAGGAGCCCAGCAGTATGTGCTGTTAAAGGCCATTTTTTTGTTTTGTTGTGTGTGTGTGTGTGTGAGTGTGTGTGTGTGTGTGTGTGTCCTCAGGCATGTTGCTGAGGGGAGATACTCCAGATAAAGACGGACCAGCTGAGGAGCAGACAGTGACAGTGACAACACTGGAAGTTTATGGTGTTTAGACGGCAACTAACTTTCTTATTATGTCTTAAAGCAGAAGTAAGCGGAATATTTGTGTTAATATAAGTCTTAAATAGTTATATCTTCCGACAGCAATCACTTATATAGAGTGTTTGGTCTGAAACACGGGTCTGTCAGTCACTCTGCTCTGCTGTAAGCCGAGGAGAAAACTGTCCTTGTATCCTACAACCTTTATCCAATGAGGAGAGAGAACGGCATAAAGGGGCGGTCCTCTCTGTGTGTGCAGCCAAGGGATGCGCGTGAATGTGGTGACGTAGGGACGAGGGCGGGGACTGCTAACTCCATCGGCTGACAGGATGTTAGCCAAAACGACCGGATCGCTTACTTATGCTTTAACATCAGTTCAAGTGTATTTTAATTTATGCTGACATCTTTTTTATGTTTTACACAATTTACAGCTTGGTTTATTTTATTTTATTTCATATTCTTTGTCTGAGCAGGTTGTTTTTCCGTCTTTGTGAATATTTAGACAAATGTTTGCGTAGGTTGATAAAAGGCCGAACATAACTAACAGTCATGGTATTAAGGTGAGACTTAACAAATCACCTTTATCTACTGCATGTCTGACTGCATGATAGTGAGAGTAGCAATACTTAATAATACGATAAGTAACATGATATGTATGTTGACATGTGAGTGGAGTATAATGGTCTGTTATTCAGTGAACCTCTTGTTTTTCTAAGATAGCATCAATTCTTACTACAGTCAGACAGGAGCTGAGCTACAACACAGATTTTTTTCTGTTATGAGTCACGATGAGTCTCACACAATGACTGTGACTGCTCTCACAAAGTAACTGCAGTGTGCCTATAATTCAATACAGCCCACAAAGCTGGATAGTATGTGTCGACGCACACTGACCATATATAGACACATTAAGCTAACTCAAAGTTTTAAAGCTGAACTGTAACAGCGTGATTTTTAATGATTCCTGACCTATTTACATAAACATCTGTTATATTCTCACTGCGGTGTTTGAAACGTCTGTGAAACTGAATCCAAGTGCTAATTTTCTAATAGTTTTTGAGTTACACTTAGTATATAAGAGCAGAAGCTCTTCAGTTTATGGAAGATAAATAACAATCCACACTGTTTGAGATAAAAATTTAAAATGTAGCACCAAATTAATTTATACGTTCGTAATGTTAACATACAATGAATGGGTGCCTATCTGGTGACAGACCAAGTTATGAAAGGCAGGATAGATGAAAAGAGCTATGGAGAGAGAGAGAGAAAAAAGAGTGAGACTGAATTAATATGAATCAAAGACAGAGAGCTAAGCACTCTGGGAAAAGTAAACACTGGTCCGTGTAATCACAGTAAATCTAGCAGAGGGGCCGACAGAGCGGGCTGCGCCCTCAGTCGAGGAGTCAACAAACCCAGAGAAAAAAGAAATAGCTAACTAACATTACTGAGAGGGGTTAAAGAGGGTAGCGGCACGGCTTTTATTCACATGAAGATTAGTGAAACGCCGCCATGTTTGCCCGCTGTCTGGCTGAGTTAAACTATGTAAACTTCATCATATAATTCAAGGAAAAGAAATTTAGGTCACAAATGTAAAGACAACCTCAGTCACAGTTTTTACCCATTTTTACCCATTGTGTGTTTGTCCTGTGAAGAGACAGAGGGGGGGGGGGGGGGGGGGGGGGGGGGGCTTAAAGGCCAGTGATGAAAAACATTCACCTAGCCAGAAGCATTAAGATCAGCTGTGATGATCTGATAAATGGAGCGGCCCGGCCCCCCACACTGACCACAGATCAGTTAAGGCGTCAGGCCAATTGCCTTTGCATTTCATCACCCTGCGTGAAGCATTTTTTCCATGGTAATATCCTAATCTAACAGTCAGCTGCCATGTGCTGCCAAGCTGACTGATGTCACGCACACACATCAAAGAAATCTGGTTAAATGGCAAATATGAAAAAAAAAGGCAGGAAAACATGAGAACAAAAGTCTTATGTTACGCAAGACTTAGTGTTATTGGTATTAATACGTCTCTCTGTCCATCGACCGATGCAAAGGAAACAGCGTTGTTTAAGTTTTTCCTTTGTTTTTCGATACATTTGCCAGATTTACAGTATCTTCTTATGTGTCGCAGATGTTCATGGATAATTCATTTAATCTAGTTTTAATATTTTTATGAACCGAGGGACAGATTTTATTGGTTTATTGTTAAATAAGACAAAAAAAAGTGTCTTTGTGTTGATTTGTGGATCTCTAGTTGAAAGCTCAGGCGTTCCTTTTGTTGCAATGTCTGGTTTTTAGTGAAATAAATGCACGCGTAGATACAGTTGGGAGAGGCCTTTGTCATATATGTTGATATACTGGAAACAGATGTGAGTTCTGTTTATCTCTAACAAATAATCCACTCTCACTGTGACTGTGTGGCCTAAAGGTTTAAAGTGAAGGTTTTAATTCAGGAGGCCGCTGATCACTGCTAACTCAGACATCTCAGGCTGAACACATTTAAGTTCAGGCCTTATTGGTGCTAAAGCTGCTCCTCCACTTCCTTTGACAGCCACGGTTGTTGAGTGGCTGTAACGTACACACATACACACACGTACACACAGACCATATGAGCTCAGTGTATGGCGCAAATCCCCTATGATCTGGTTAAATGCCGCTGTTCTCTCAAGTTGTTCAAATGAATGGCCGAGGCATAAGATTCAGACATTTCTCCTCTTGCTGCAACTCAAGCGCATCGTAGTAAATCAGTCTTTTGCCCTCGCAAATCTTTCAACTTGAGCTCTCATTTAAAAGAGCCATTTTTTATAGGGAGAAAAAGCATCTACTACTTTATACACATGCATATTTGGTTCTCTTCTACATTTGTAATGTAAGGGTAATTTTTTTGAGTGCTAGCCAGATTGACCCCCCCCCCCCCCCCTCCCTTTAATTGCTTCCATATTTCTCAGGCTGAATGAGGTAATACCATTTATATCTGGCAAAAGAGGGAGTTGGGACGGGCGGCCAGCAAAGTCATTATGTGTGACTAGCTCTGATTTGATTTGTGAATTGTCTGATTGGTGACACACCCAATGGGAAAAGACTGAGTACGACAAAAAAAAGAAAAGAAGAATACCTATCCGGAAACTATGTGCCACCATCAATCATCAATAACCTTCTAATGAAAGGGAAGCAGGTGCTGAAATATTTAGAGCTTCACCGATCTTGAAAAGCCAAATCAGCACAGACATTACATATCTTGGGTGATCTCAGCAGCTTCTGTTTTCCTGTCAGATAATTTCCGGTGCGTGTTTCCTACTAGATAATTCAATTCCTCTAACTGTGAACCTCTATTTAGGCCCACTTCAAAAAGAAAGGACCACATCACTTATTTTAAATGAAATTCAGTTCATTACAACTTAGGAGTTTTTGTAATTAGTAAAACATGATAAGTTGACAAATAATTGTCAGAGAAAAAGGGCAAGTTAATAGTTTCAGTTTATTTTTTACTTTAAATCTACTTGTATTTACTCAAGTTGTCAAGTTGCATACAAGGGGAAGTACTCAACCTATTCTTTCTTCAACATAAAGAATGCACTTTACCATATATAGGCCAATAAGACAGTTTGTAGGATTTGAGACCAGTTATATCAACATTAATTATATTAAGGGGCCAAGTGAATCATTTGTTCTACATAAGAGCAAAGATGTAACAAATCAGTATAACTCATGAACAAACGAACTAACTGAGAATAAAATGTATTTTCTTAGATGTAATTTTTCTAAATATCTTATCACCTGTGTGAGTTGCTTTCTCTTCACAGGAGAGCGACTACACAAACACCATTTAACTTTGTGAAGTTCTTCTAGGTGCAGTACTGAGGAGCAATGATGGTGCAGAAGCCCTTCCCCTGGTCTGTCTCTGACCCAGGGACTCAGCCACAGGCCACAGGTCCATTATACCTGCAGCCTGACGCCAGGCTGATTTACTGGCCTATATTAGAGCTGGAATGGACTAAACCCTCGGCTGGGCAGTAAAAGCTACATGCCGGTGTAGCCAAGAGGGGAGCAGTCAATGTGGCTACACTCAGTCTCACCTCCTCCTCTGCTTACTTAACTTGTTTCAACCAAATTCAAACAATCATGTTTCAGTGAAACTCCTGTAAAAAGGCATTCCTTAGAAAGGCTGCACAAAGAACTTCCCAACACCTAAAGATAAAGGTGAGAACACAATCAAGAGGCTGAATCCGACCAGATGAATCACATGTGGAGTTAGTCATGGACACAAAAATAAATGGTAAAACTGAATGAAAACACCAGAACGAGTATTCCCTGCTCACATTAGACACACATATCATTTGTGTGAATCATCATCAAAAGCGTAACCTTGCTCCAGATCAACAATCAATAACAGTTAAGTACATGTTGTTGTTTATTTTTACAAGGAGAAAATGTCCCACATGTTTTCCAGGGGGAAAACAACATGGACTCCGGTTTAAATTAGTGATGAAGAAACACTGTGGAAGTCATGTGTTTTTTTTCCCGGTGTGTAACTGGGGAGAGGCGGACGCAGTTGCAGGATTTCGTTTGTACAAAGTTATGATGCGACAGAAACAATATGAACACTGGTATCTGGGTACAAGTTATCCAGGACTACCCACAGTGTCAGTGCAGTGTGCATGACATACTGATATTAGCGGAGACGATATTGTTCCTGTTACTGTTTAGTTGTTCTCATGCAGACTTCTCCTTCACATGCTACGGTTAAGATGCTCTGCAACCATTTGACTCTGTCTGTGTGGACGAAGCAGACATAATAAAGAACAGCGGAGCGGCGGTTCAATGTAAGACTAACTAAATGTGACTAAATGTGAACTGCCTGCTAACCAACCTCATTACTGTTCTGTTCTCAAACTTTCCCCCAATTACTTTTCTTGCAGTGAAACAAATGTCATATGTGTGCCAGTGAGTGAGGCCGGATTAATCTGTATTTGAAGAGGGATAACTGGAGGGCCATTACAAGGAGCAAGTAGGTGTGAAGGGTTAAAGCAATTAGCGCACATCTCTGTCACATCCTGCTGGGGGAGCAGATTTCAGATGTTCTTGCCAGTGGACGCCTACTCACTCCTCATTTCTCCTGCTGCCCCTCTCATGGACCTGCCATGGGGCTGCACATTTCCACCTCTTTCTAAATAGTCAAGTCCTAATATTTACTTCTCGCTTTCAAGGCCCAGGCAGAGCGGGAGCACGGCGCAGTCGCTCGGTCGGTGCAGCGGACAGAGCGGAGTGGAGGTGCATGGCAGGAACTGATGCCCTCATTAATTCTGCTCGGGGAGGGAAACAAACATTTGTCCTTTCAGGGCCTTGTGTGACTTTGTGGAAGGGCGAGGGAGAGGGGGGGCGGCGCAGCTACAGACTGACAGGAGTGGTTTTGTTTGTCGGGTTCGTGTGCATTCAAGAGTGTGTGTGAGTGACCCGAGCTTTCGTGTTAGGCAACTAAAGATCTGCAGCTAATTACGAAACCAACTTTAGATTGTTTTTGTGCAAACAGGTTGTGGACCGTGTAGCGAATAGCAAAGCTTGCACATTGCATTATTAATCACAGAGTATACACAGGAATCTTGAAGTTAATTTTAATACCTTTTTAAGACTTTTTCAAGACCTTATCAATATTTTTCATTGCCTCACCGCCACTTCAAGCTGTAACCATTTACACCAATGACACTTTTAACTTAACAGTTTTAGTTTGTGATAAAGACTATAGACCACTATGATACAACAGAATTCAAAATAGGCTGGGATAATAAAACAAAGGCAAAGTTTATCAAAAAAAAAAAATATTGCTCCACTCTCAAAAAACAAAAACAATGTTCAAGACAGTCATGACATGTGCCTCGGCTCATTTGATTTTGTTTCTAGTAGGGCTGTAGCCGATACCCGAGTACTCGAGTACTCGCTCGACTTGGGTGGCATCTGAGTGCCATTTCACTACTCGGTTTCCTTCAAAATTTAAGACTTTATAAAGTCGTGAAAAGACTTTTTAATACTGTTTAAGGGTCTTAATTTTCCCAAAATTGATTTATCACATTTTAATACTTTTCAAGACCCCGCGGATACCCTTAATCAGTATGATGATATACTCTTGGATATGAATGTGTTTTACTCTATGATGACAGAGCTCCGGGTCGCTATAGACAGCTATTGTAGCGTTTAGTCCCTTTTTTTGCTTTTCTTTCATGTGTCCCGCTGCTCAGAGACATTGTACTCCCAGGACAACAGCAGAATAACAATAACTTTTAGCAGAATTGATTTTCCAGGACGAAGCCATTTCACATGGAGCTGGAGCTGGAGTCGCATGTGATGTTTTTCCAATGCCAAGTAAATGATTAATGATTGATTTTCTCTCTGTCAGCAGCAAAAGCCTCACAATCAAATAAAGACAACACGGCAACGATCAGACTGGTTCAGAGAGCTCCGACCAAGGCTGTCTCTCAGTGGAGGTGTGTGTATGCGGCTGTCCAACTTGTCATAGATGTTGTACAGTTCAGTCATATGTTGTGTTTATTATTACAGTTTGTCCTTCCCCCCCGCCCCCCTCCCATCAGACGTTGAACTTTGGTGAATTGAGATGACAGTATGACAGATTGTTTCCTCTGGTTTTCCACTCTTCCTTATCTGCGTCTTTTTCGCTCTCTCTCGCGCTGCAGTAGAACCAGATTATTGACTGGGAGGTTGGATAACATGCATTCCTACACGAACATGTTCCCCGAAGAATTTCCATCACAATCTTCGTTCCACAGTGCACCACAATTCATGGCTGTTTGGGTTTGTTGTCATGCTGCAGAATAAATTTGGGATCGATCAGATGCCTCCCCTGATGGTACTACGTGACAAAAATGGATCTAAAGTGTCTTAAACTTTTGCACAGGGCTGCACTTCAAAAGATTTATAAGATAATTTGTCTGTTATTTTCTTTTCATTAATGATTGATGCATTAAATGACTTCTTCTGGGATACGGCTGCTTGGCAAAAACACCTTCAAAGCCACTTGCAACATGTGCAGTAGTTTATTAGTTTCCATTCTTTTTGTGCTTTTTCACAGATGATGCCTAAAAAAACGCTGTAATTTTCGTCTTTTTAATGGGATTTTTATTTACTTTTCTTCCAGATGCTAATCTAACGTGAAAACAGAGTCATTCGAACCTCTCCATCAGTGTGCTGCTTCATGATGGGTACCCTTACCCCAGTCTAAAAAAAAAAAAAACCCAAAAAAACACCCCCTATACTCTTTAAGTATGTTTGACAGAAAGGACGCAGAGCACTTCGCGGTGATGGACGGCCTCCTCAGCACAGAGGCCATCACACTTCTCCTCAGCCTGCCAACTGGGGATTAGCACTACAGCCTCGGCTGCTGGCCCCAAATCCCCTCCCCAAATCCTCCGCGGTTCCCCACCACCACTGTCCTCCAACCAACCGACCGACCGACCGAGCCTCCATCTTCCCACTCCCCCCTCCTCCAGCATTCCTTGCTGCGTCACATGGCCCTCTTCTCCAGCTCAGCCGGCCGGTGCAGCCGAGAGATTCGAGTACCAGCAGCAGCAGCGCGATGCCAACATTCCTGCCTGGCGGGTGTTTTGTTGGAGGGATTTCCTGTGGGCTTTCATGCCAGTGTGGTACAATTACTGCCGCTCAACAATCACTGGCTGTGACAGGTGGACACAGAGCCAGGGGGTGTCCCAACACAACAGTCATCTGGCTCTGGTTTTGCCCAGTGCCACTTTGAGCCGAGTGCTCACTACTCACTGGGAGGTCATCTATAGCAGTGGTTCTCAACTGGTGGGTTGGGACCCAAAAGTGGGTCGCGGACCCGTTCTGGATGGGTCGCGGACAGCTGGTCAAAAAAGTAAATAATATTTAATGCACATCTGATGTTGGACATGTCTTTTATTTTGAAAAATAACTTATATTGAAAGGCACGCGTCACGTGAACACATGCAAATGTAATGGTTCTCCTCAGTATATTATTATTTGCTCTGAATGCAGTGAATCTTGTTTTGTTTTGTGGGTCTTTATTTTGTGCAATTTGATATTTATTCACTTTTGTGAATATGCTCTGAATGCAGAGACGCATTAGAAGTCAAATATATCGTTTTGTTGGTCTCCATTTTGTGCAGTTTGATATTTTTTTATTCACTTCCTTACATGCAGTCATGGTCCTCCTCAGTTTCATTCATGTGCTCTGAAATGCACTTTGATAAATTTCAATAAAGAGCAAAATGAGTTTTTAAAGGCTTAAAAAAAAAAATCTTGGTTTGAATTCTATAAAAGTGGGTCGCGACTTAATGACCATGGGAAAATGTGGAGCCCAGAGTGAGACTAGTTGAGAACCCCTGATCTATATTATTGGCATACTAGTTTTCATTGAAGTTGGTGAAGCAGGGAAGCTCCAAATCCTTGTTGTTATTGAGTAAGGACTCAACAAACTGGACAGAGACGCAGGCAAACAAGCCTCCACCTGCAAGTGCCAGGTAACGAGCTATCACAGAGAGAGACCAGACGGAGGGGCCCCCCGAAAAATGTTTTCTTTTTCAACAAAGGTCACTTCTTCTTATCAGTTTGATTGTCTGAAGTTGTACTGCACTTCGACCACACAAGGGTCATATTAGCTTTAAATTAGATCATGTTTAGCAAAGATTAAATCAGCCCAGCTCCTCAACAAGGTGCAGCTGTGTGTCCGGATCTATTTTGGCTGAAGTTCTTTGAGGAGGCTTTGATGAGGACTGTGGAATGAGTCTCTGCAACATTCATCGTTGCAATATTACATAGATACGTCTTTGGTCTATCAGACTGACTTAGGAAGATTTCTAATCGTATTTATATTCTTAACCTAGCCAGCTTATTGTGTGTGTGTGCTGGCGTGATGGTTTTTTTTCACAGAATAGGAACTATTAAGTTTGTATATGGCATGTGCACTTTCTCAGTTACACACATGTGCACACTCTTTCAATCAGCTGGTTTCTATTGAGGTGAAGGTCAGCGCTTAAACAGCTTTAATAGAAGCTGATGGACGGAGGACAAATGGAGGACTGCAGATCATCTGGACCGCCTGAGAAGGGGCAAGAAATCCTACTCTCCATTCATGCATACTCGGCTCACCATTGTGTCGTCCCTCTCAGTCTCAAAATAATAAAGTCAGTTAAAGTTTTTTCTTTCCCTTTCAGTCCCTTTCAGCTGCTGCCGCATCAGCGTGCATTTATTTTGTTGCAATTTGTAAAATTAGATTCAAACATCTGCAGCCGAAAACTTGGCAAAGGAAAAATCTTCCTTAACTGCAAGTCAGTGATTTCTGGAAGGTGAATAGATTCCGAGAAGGAGAAGGTCAAAAAATCTTCTCTGGGTCGTAATCCTGCACGGTGCCAAGACCTCAATTGCTCTCAGATTTTTGTCCGTCCTTCTGCCAAGGAAGACCAGGGTTACAGAGGTATTTCAGCTGTGGCAGTGCCGGGACGAGGGGAACTAATTATTTGCAATGACACTTTTAGTCCCAAGCTAAACTGTTGGTCGGGGGGGTGCAGCGGAAGAAATTATTTGTCTGCACTGCCGCCAGTCAGAAGAAAGAAATGTTTTGGCCTGGAAGCCGAGAGGGGCACATGAGATGGTCCCCACATGAAAGACCCTGCCTGGCTTTCTGCTTTGATCACTGCTGCTAGCCCTGACTGGGAGGAACCCTTCCATGTCTGTCGTTTGGAGACTAAAGCATCTTTGTTTGTTTTCCACTTTTGTTTTGATAGATGATAGTCAGTTTGGCTATTCGGCTGTTTTCAGTTCTTCACATCTGACGTGGCGGACATGCTCATATGGCAGAGTTGGAACTGGATGGGGCTGGAGAGTTAGACCATCGCTTGATTTTCCTGTTATTGGAGTGGCACTGATCCTTTTAATGGATATTGGGTAATGAAGAAATTCCACATTAGCTTGTTCTCGACTTGTTTACATTTAGATGTTGGTCTAACTGTGAGCCATAGCTCTTCTGCCAGATTCAATTACCACATTCGGAGCCGTGGCTGGCTGGCTGGCTGCTGCTAATAAAAGCTCGGTGAGTCAGAAAACACCTTTGTTCTATATGGAGTGACGTGCCGGGGAATCAAACAAGCGTACTTCCTCCTTCTCCACATGCCTGGGCAATGTGTCTGAGCAGCCGTCACCAGCACATATGATTTATGAGCACCTATGCACCGGGCTCCGCTGCCTGACCCCGTGCAGCCCAGAGGACAATCAAATCAAACTCCTAACTGGTTCAGAGTAAAAAAAAACCTCACATTAGTCTCTCTGGGCCATGGCGCTCTTGTGTGTTACAGGAGAATATGTATTTTTACATCTTTTTCTAACTTCTCTCACGTTGACCTCCCTAAGTGTTTCTCTTGTGGCTCTTTGAGCTCTGCCTCTCTCTCTTTCTCTCTCTCTCAACAGTCAACACTATACTGACCTTGCACTTTTCTGGGTTGCAGCAGCTGGACTGGCAGCCCTGGCCTCTGACTTTCCTCCATGGGGCCGTGATCGTTTCCTGTGCTCCTTTCTCTTGCTGACAGTGGCTCTAATCCCTCTGGCTGCACTCTGCCTGATTGTTGCCCGCTAGAAGTGGGAAACGTCAAGTTAAAATAAAATTTATTACCTGATAAACATCATCTTTTTTTTTCTTTTTTCTTTTCCTCGAAAGGTTCAATAAAAACCTTTCTAAGCCACAGCTGGTTGAAATTAAATATATTGAAATAAGAATAGTAAGTAAGTACAATTAACAAGCACCATTTGGATGTTAATAGGATGACAACAGAATCACTAAGTAAAACTAAAAACAGGTGAACTGACTTGAAAATATTATGAAATGACATGAAAAAGATTACATATTAATACTGCTGTACTAAATCAATTTGCTTTAGCATATGCACAGCTGCCAGTTGTAGGATTTTGCATTTAAACATATAATTAGTTTTTTTTTTGTATAAGCACTGTTATTTGAACTCCAAAACTATACTACAGTGTACAACAACCCAAAAGATAACACTGGCAACAATACATTACCAACAATTAGTAATCATCATATACCATGTGCAGGTATTTCAACTTTTGATATTGAAGTTCATTTTGAAAACAATTATATTATCATTAAAGGAGGGCTTTTAAATGTAATCCAGTGTTTTTTTTTTTTTGCTGGATTGTTACTTTAAAACCTTTTTAAATAGAACATTGTTTTTGAGGAAAAGCACAGATGTTACCAATGACATTAACATAAATAACAATACATAGGCTACATTAAAATAATATCAAATACAGCACTTTCATGCATAAATTACTGTGATTTTATATTTTGCTATCTCTTTAGTATAAAAAAAATAATGTCTTGATTAATGAGTTTGAACAGGTGTGTGAGTGAAGAGCAAACACATGCTTACCTGCAGCCTCGTGCCAGTAGAACTGTGTTGATAGTAGTGGTTGAACTACATTACCCACAATGCCATATATGCAGTCACATGTTGGTGACGTCAGTGTTCAATATGTCTACTTGAAGTTGGTCAGTAAAGCTGCATGAAACCTATGCCGGTGTGTTCATTGAGAGCAACAAACATAACATGGTGTCAGAAATGGACTCTCACGGTCCGCGCTGAGATTAGCGGACAGAGGGAGAGCTTCGCCGAAGAGCGAGACGGAAAAGCAGCAGTTGGACAAGCCGGAAGCGCTGTTAGCAGCAGGCTAACGTTACAGCTAACGGCATCACAGCGGATAGCGGTCGACGCGAGTTCACCTGAAAAAGACAGAGCAACGCCATGGATAACTTACTCACTCCACCGTCATCGATGAGGTTTGACGGCAATCTCGCTGAAAATTGGAAACGGTTTAAGCAGAGATTCAACATTTACCTGGATGCAAGTGGAGCGGGCGGAGACGACGAGAAGAAAAAAGCGTCCATTCTCCTTCATGTGATCGGCGAAGAGGCTCTGGAAATATACAACAGTTTCCACATAAGTGACGGTGAGCTGGAACTAGATGTCTTAATGACGAAGTTTGAGGAGTACTTTGTACCAAGCACAAACGTCACATACGAGAGATACAAGTTTTTTATCTGTGATCAGAAACAAGGAGTGAGTTTTGATCAGTATTATGCGGAGCTGCTTACATTGGCCAAGTCATGTGAATTCGGCGATTTAAAAGACCAACTCATTAAGGATAAAATAGTCACGGGAATACCAGACAACGCACTGAGGGAACGGCTGCTGCGTGAAAAAGACTTAAACCTGGAGAAGGCAGTGCAAATGTGCAGAGCTGCAGAGACCACACGGGCGCAGGCGAAGGAGCTGCGGAGGGACGGCGCGGCTGTGCACGCTGTAAAAGCAGATGGCCGGCCGGCAAAAAGATTCCCAAGACAAAGACACGCAGATTCTCACACAGAGAAAAAAGAGAGCGGCGCCTGTAAAAGATGTGGAGGTGCACACCTGCCAAACAAATGTCCAGCATTTGGTAAGACTTGCAATAATTGTGGCAAAATGAACCATTATGCAAAGTGCTGCAGAGCCACTGTGACTATGAAAAAGAAAGTGCACACACTTGAGGAAGAGTCAGAAGAATTATTTGTGGACTGCTTGCTCAAAGAAGATGATGTGTTGGAACTGTCAGAGGATACAGGAGATGATGAATGGATAGTGCCAATAACTGTGAATGACACAATTATGCCGTTTAAGCTTGATACGGGAGCACAAGCAAATCTGATGTCTGAAGCTGATTACAGACAACTCACAGTTAAAAGCAAAATTTATCCTGCCAGGACTAGAGTGCGAGGCTACACAGGAGAGACGGTTCCAGTTAAAGGGCGCTGTGTGGCAACATTTGAGCATGGGGGACGACGTCTTAAGGCTCAGCTGTTGGTCGTGGCACAGGCGGTACAGCCCATATTAGGCCTGAAAGCTTGTGAAAAACTCAACCTGGTCAAGAGAGTCTATGTGGTAGCATCACAGCCTCACATGGATCAGCATTCTTTCATGGAGGAATACAAGGATGTTTTTGAAGGACTTGGATGCTTGCCGGGGGAGCACAAAATCCATATTGATGAAACAGTGGCTCCTGTTGTCCATGCGTGCAGAAAAGTGCCATTCGCACTAAGGGAAAAATTAAAGGAAGAACTTGCCCGCATGGAAACACTTAAAGTTATACAAAAAGTGGACGAGCCAACAGACTGGGTAAGCTCACTAGTGGTCGTTCAAAAGAAAAATGGATCACTGAGAACTTGCTTAGACCCAAAAGACTTGAATAAAGCTATTAAGAGGGAGCACTTTAAGTTGCCCACGAGGGACGAAATCATGTCTCAGTTTGCAGGTGCCAAGTGGTTCAGCAAGCTTGATGCGTCGTCAGGGTTCTGGCAGATGAAGCTTGATGAGGCCAGCTCAAAGCTCTGTACGTTTAACACTCCAGAGGGGCGGTATCGCTTTCTACGCCTGCCATATGGGATCCTGTCGGCTCCAGAGGTATATCACAAAACGATCCACATGTTATACGAACACATACCTGGAGTTGACACCATGATGGACGACATCATTGTTTGGGGGTCCACCAAGGAGGAACACGACATCAGGCTGAAACAGGTACTGGACACCACCAGAAAAGTAAACCTGAAACTGAACAGAGATAAGTGTGAACTAGGAGTAAAGAGGCTGACCTTCGTAGGCGATGTCCTTTCGGAGGACGGGGTGCAGCCAGACCCCAGAAAGACGTCTGCTATTGTGAACATGGACAGACCCAAAAACAAAGAAGAGGTCAGACGTTTTCTGGGCATGGTAACATATTTGGCCAAGTTCGTCCCAATGTTGTCCACTCAATCTGCACCGCTCAGATGTCTTCTAGAGCAGAAAAATGAGTGGGTGTGGTCACATGAACAGGAAGAGAGTTTCCTGGCTCTCAAAAGACTCTTAACTGAGGAGCCAGTGCTGAAGTTCTTTGATCCAGACAAGCAAGTCAGAATTTCAGCTGATGCATCCCAGTATGGACTCGGAGCAGTTCTTCTGCAGCAGCATGAGGCAGCATGGCAGCCAGTGGCTTATGCCTCAAGAGCCCTGAGCAGTGCAGAGCGTAATTACGCTCAAATAGAAAAAGAACTCTTGGCTAGCACATACGGGTGTGAGCGTTTCCACCAATATGTCTATGGACAAGCATTTGAAGTGGAGACTGACCACAAGCCGCTGGTCTCCATCATGTCAAAGCCGCTTATTGACTGTCCCATGCGCATACAGAGAATGTTGATACGGCTGCAGAGATACGACTTCAAGATGATCTATACACCTGGGAAGTATATGTTTGCTGCTGACGCTCTGTCACGGGCAGTAGACAAGAGTGAAAGAGCAGAAGACAGGACGAATGCAGACATCGAGGCTTATGTCAACATGATCGTCACTTCCCTGCCTGTTTCTGATGACAGGATGGAGCGCGTCAAACAAGCGACAGAGTTGGACGACACAATGGAAAAGCTCAAGCAAGCAATATTGTCAGGTTGGCCAGCACAGAAAAATGACTGCCCCAGACAGATTCAGGACTACTGGGCATGCAGAGCCGAACTGTCTGTTGTAAATAATGTTGTGTTCAAGGGAAACAAGTTCGTCATTCCAGTGGCGCTGCGCAAAGAGATGCTTGGCAAAATACATGAAGGACATCTAGGGGAGGAAAAGTGCAAGCGCAGAGCCCGTGAAGTCATGTATTGGCCAAGAATGAATCAAGACATCAGTCAGACCACGGCTTCCTGTGAAGTATGTCTCACCTACAGGCCCAAGCAGCAAGCGGAGCCACTCATGCCACACGTCGTGCCTGATAGGCCCTTCTACAAGGTGGGAGTAGATTTGTTTGACTGTAATGGAAAAAGTAATATTGTTCTCACAGACTATTTTTCAAATTATCCGGAGGTCGCCACATTACAGTCAACGACCAGTAAAGCAGTAATCACTTTCCTGAAAGCTGCATTTGCCAGACACGGGGTTCCATGTGAAGTGGTGTCGGACAACGGTCCCCAGTTCTCCAGTGGTGAGTTTGCCTCGTTTGCAAGGGAATGGGGTTTTCATCACATCACTTCAAGCCCGCATTACCCTAGATCGAATGGTCTGGCAGAAAGTTCAGTGAAGGTGGTGAAAAATCTTATGAGGAAAGCACAAGATGGACATGAGGATTTCCACAAGAGCCTCATGATCTACCGCAGCGCGCCTCTGCAGAACGGTTTGTCTCCAGCACAGATGCTAATGGGCCGGCGCCTGCGCACAAACCTTCCTGTGATGGAGGAGCTGTTGACACCCAGAGGTGCACATAAGATCAAGGCTGACAAGGAAAGAGGTAAACAGAAACAAAAACAGCAACATGATAAAAGTGTGAAAGACTTACCAGTCCTGAGGCCCGGAGATCAGGTCCGTGTATGGGATCATCTGACAAGCACTTGGAGTGTACAAGGACGTGTACAGAGGGAAGTTGCTCCACGTTCTTACCAGGTGCAGACTGAGGATGGACTGTCTCGGAGGAGAAATCGTGTGGATCTTCGTCCACACGAGCCAGGTCAAAATGTGGACATGTATGATCTTTGTCCATACGAGTCACATCAAGCCATGGACACTCCTGGGTCTTCACCCAAGCAAGCAGAAAGACATGATAACCAGCAGCAGGTTTGTTCAGACAAGCAGACTCATTTGGATGTTGCAGGCACTGGAGTTACAGCATCTACTGTGCCTGAAATGTCCAGCAGACCTGCTGTGCCTGGGATATCCAGTAGACCAAGACGGACTGTTAAGAAACCCGACAGACTGATTGATAGCATGTAATGGGTTGTGTTCTTTAAAACAAAAAGAAGAAAAAAAAAGGGAAAAAACAGAGGGATTTTGGTGGTGAATGTGTGTGGTAATATTCACTGATTATTGGTTACATGTTTTTGCATAAGATATTTTTCTAATGCTGGTTTAATGTGTTATGCAGATTTTTCAGGTTGGTAACATGGCAGAAGAAAACAGATATGTGTTATGTTTCTTTTCTTTAAGAAGGGGAGATGTGTTGATAGTAGTGGTTGAACTACATTACCCACAATGCCATATATGCAGTCACATGTTGGTGACGTCAGTGTTCAATATGTCTACTTGAAGTTGGTCAGTAAAGCTGCATGAAACCTATGCCGGTGTGTTCATTGAGAGCAACAAACATAACAAGAACGACTTGCTCCACTCACTCCTCTGGCACGCGCAGCTCTTAATTCATAAAACCTCATTCATTATCGTGGGTTCATTCAGTTGTTGTTGGGTTTTTTTCTTCTTCTCCTTTTTACTGCGACAGCCAGATAAGTCTACTGCAGCTGTGGAGAGAAGAGAAGCAACAGGTGTGTGATGAGTGAGTGTTGGGAGTGTTGTTATTGTCAGTAAGACAAAACGACTTCATTTGAAGTTAAATTGATGTAGTACTGCTAAGGTCGACCTGCTGTCACTCCTGCTTGTCCACTTACCGTCGATGCTAACTGGGCCACAACTGCAGATTAACCGACGGACAGGAGACACAGAGCGTTTTGGGTGTCATATTTCTCCCCAGATAATAAATATGGCCTAACGTTTTAATGAACAGACTAAAAGATGTATTAAAATAGACCTCATTAAGAGTAAAACACAACTGTTGATGCTCATTAGCATCTCATTAGCATCTACCTGCTCACCTGCTGCTGCTGCTGCTGCTGCTGCTTTTTTTAAACAACTTTATTGACAACAAAAGTATACACAGGACTGAATACAGTTAGGCTAGATGAAATAAGTGTATACAACATTAATACACAACCAAACCATCATAAATACGCCAGGGGTTGACAGCAAGATAGAAAAAACATACATTTAAAGGGACAACGAGGAGTTTCTATTTGGTTATAAAAAAGTATCACGTTAATGTGGATGAATCTACGCTACCCACACTTGTTAATGGGCCCATTTTCGATAAATATATAGTTTTGTCTCTATCCTTATTTTGTTATTATTAGTGGTGGTGGAAATGCTGGGCGAGCCGACCAGCGTTTCTTTACTTTCGGTTTCGTGGCGAGTCATGAGAATAACGCCGCTGAATCGCCGTTTATGGTCGGAACTACGACGGTATCTGATCGTCTTCGGACCTCTGACTTTAATTCTTGATAAATGAAAACATGAGTCTGTCTTGCGCCAAGAATTTCACGGTGCGCGCGGAGGCTCATAAATGTAGTGTGAAAACGCTTCGCTTTTCCAAAACTCCTCGTTGTCCCTTTAAATAAATATTTTGTAAAGCTTACAAAGATCATACGTTTTAACAGCTTTTTTATTCTCACAATCACAGAGGGAGGAGATATATTGACCAACATATGCAGACAGTTCCAGGAAGTTTGGCTTCATACCAGAAGATTTAGACTTATGTATGTAAAATTTGGATAAAATAATTAACAAATTAATCATATAAAACTGAGAATTTTTTTTATTTTTTTTATCATATTCAGTGTAGCCAAACAAAGCTGCTGCTGCTGCTGCCCTGTCTGAAATGGAGGTGCACGTGCATGTGACGTAGGCTACACGCAGCCAGGGGAACATTAATCAGCGTGCATGTGGAGCAGCCTTGAAGGTAAGAATGTATGTGGGTTGAAATAGTTGCTATTCACAATAAATTACATTTATGGGCTATGCATTAGGACAGGGAAAACTGTACCCAAAAAAAATACAACATATCATATTTAAAATGTAAAGGATGTGAATTGTGTGGAGCATACCCGGGCATTGAACTGTATGGAATCTGATTATTAAACACTCATGATATAAATAATTCCTATATAAGTGCATATTCTCAGACATATGCACTGGTAGGCCTATTTCATGTTACAGTTACACTTTAACATTAAAACAAGTTACAAATTGAGATGTTATTACTGACAGTAATCTGAGCGCCCTTGCGGTTACTCGGATCCCCACATGCTCATGGAAATAACATTTCTGGGAACAAAAAAAGTTTTCACATGCCAGAAGCTACACAGCTACAAATGCATATGCAAAGAAGATGCTTGAATCACATCTGGATGTAGTGTTGGTATGTGGTTGTGTGTGTGTGTGGGAGACTGTGTTAATATAGGACAGGAGTATGGTGGAGCTGTATTTTCACTCCACTGTGCTGAATTTAGAAATGTGCTGGGAGTCTTCGGGCAATGTGACGTATATGGTACCATTGTTGTTGTGAGGCCAGACTCTGACTCTTCCCCTCCTCGCTGCAGCACTCACAATTTTATCTCACTTTTTTTTGACAAAATTGTCCATGAAGCTGTGAAGCAGAAAAGTCCTTAAAGCAGAGTAATGTCGAGCAAAAAAGCTCCCTTTCATCACCAATTACAGGCCTGATTCAGACAACTAAAACCCCTTTATAACTGGAGCATGCTCTAATCTGGCTCAGGATGATAGAAAAAAATGTCTATCTGATCTTCTGTGTTTGTTTCATAAAACCTGATAGCAGCCATTCTGAATCAGCTTTTTTGTGCTTATCTGAGTTACCTCAGAGGAGGTTATAGGACAATGAAGAAACAGCACTTTCAACACGTCTATATGGTGTTAAGGCATTAAAGCTCTCTTTAAATTTTGTTAGAACATATTACAACATGATATAATCATCAACAAAGATGAGATGTCATTATATTATGACAAAAAACACAACACTGTCTGATCATTCAATTAAAAATCAATTTAAGGATTGGTTCCAGTTATACTTATTGTACATTAAATATGGTCCTGATTTATGTCAATGAATCAGTTATCATAAATACAAAAGTGTAATAAGAAAAATATACAGAGGTAATTAATTTTGCCCTTATTAGTTAACTCTTTTAGTATCTATTTAATATATGAAATAAATGAATAATTATATAAATTTTATTGCTAAGGTTAATACTATAGTTTTAAGATTATTTATTAATATTATAGACAAACAATATTATTCAATTTAATATGATATGACAAATATTCTATTAGTGTGCACAACTGCACATTAGTAAAACGTTTTATTTCTTTGGTTCATGAAGTGAATGCAAAATTTCATTGAAAATGTTACACGTTTATTTTTGCACAAGTATGTTGTGTGCAGGTTTCTCTGAAGTTGTTCCACTTTTGAAATTATGTCCTCGGTCATGCGCTGCAGCTTTAAGTAGTTACTGTCTAAACACATGTCACTATACAGTGAACAAAGTTATATGACATTAAGTTTTGATCATATTAAGATTCAGACTGTTACTGTGAACAATGTGTAATGGTCAAGAATGTGAGATGTGAAATGGACAAGCCTCTAAACGAGCAGCGATAATTGTCCTAAACTGACCCTTACGCATAATAAACATCACAGTGAAGTAACTGTTGAGTCTTTCGGGACTTTAAATGATTTTGAAAAGGTTTCACAAACAAATCCAGAAATCTCAGACGGTCTCAGAGCCACATGAGCCATGAGCTTTATTTGAAGTGATTAGTGAACATTACAATCACAAGATTTGGAGATCTGGATTTAGCCATAGCCACCAATGACCAGAACAAAGAGGCTTTTTGTTTTTGACCTGTGATTTGCAGACATGCCAGTTTTTTTTTTTTTTTTTTCTGCTGCCTTGCTCACTTTATGGTGCAAACATTGAGTGAATCGGAGCCTGAAACTGTTGCTGCTGATTGGTGCTTTCAGTTAATGCGTTTCTCTGTGTTTGTGGGTTGGGGTCTGCTGCCATCTTGGATTCTCATAATTGTGCCTCCCGTGAATGGAAACTGGCGTGAATAATGAGAGGTGGATGTTGAGACACTTCTCACTGACAGACAGCCATTCAGAAAGATGTGTTTGTTTGCTTGAAAAATGCAACAATGAAAATTTGGTCATCAGCTCGGATAAACATGATTAGCAGTCTCTGATAGCGGCCACAGTTATACACAGAGTTTCAGTCGCGTCTTTGATGTTTCGTACACTGTCATAAACATTTATACTTCAATTAAAACCATATTTCATTTCTCACACAAGCTGTTTATGAGTCATTATACACTCCAGCCATGCAATCTTTTGCATCTCACCCTGCATTTGTAATGACAGCTAGACACAGCAGAGAGGAAAGATGGATCAAATATTTACTCTTGCCATTGTTCTCTTGGTGGCCTCTCCTGTCTCGCATGCTGAGATATCCAATAGATGTAAACAGATTCATCTGAAGAATCATTAACAAATGGGATTTGGCAGAGTGCGGGGATATTTTCCCTGCAACCCGTCCTTTCTGTCATAATATTCCTCATGAAAATGATGTAGATATTCTCGTAAAGTTTCTTTCACAGCTAATTTCGAGGTCTGACATCCAGAGGATCATTACAGGAAGGCACGCACTTCTGCAGCAGGAGAACAAATATTATCATTATTCATTCAAATCAAAGTGCTTCCAGGCTACGGAAGTGCTAATTAGAGGGTTGTAGCTCGTCGTTGTCTCCCAAACTATGCAGCAGTCGATAAAACCAGGACCCTGGTACTGTATAGCTGCTCACCTGTTGTCGACATAGCAACAGAAAACAAAACAAACCGCCTCTGTAAAATTACCAGTCAGACAGAGAAGTCACGTTTCTCCGTAATGACAAACCATCTGCATGAAGCGTGATTATTGAGTGTGATTAGAAACTTTTCGACCTGTGAGGAATGATGTGGGTGAGGACGGTGAAATAACAGTGTTCAGAAACACAGCAGAGACTTGTTTTACAGTTTTACAGTTGATTGCATGAGAAGTTTTATTTCTCTCTCAGTTCGGTCTCTGAATCCGGACGAACCCGCCATAAATCAGTTCAACAACAATCATAAACCTGTATTGATTTAGCTGTTATCTATCACTTTACTTGAAAGGTTGTAAAAATGTTTTTGATATATTAACACTTCAGTAAGCCGTGGTTCTTCTACTGAAAAACGCTGGAACTCACTCCCCAAATCCATCAGAGACTGTACAATCCCTCCTTAAAACTCACATTTTTAAATTAGCTTTTAATGTAAGATTATGTGTCTATTACTGTTTAAATTATTGTTTTAGAGTTTCACTTATATTGTATTCATGTTAAGTGTCTTTGAACATTTGTAAAAGCACTAAACAAGTAAAATATATTATTATTCTTCATATTATAATCTGCTTCTACTTGGCATTTTTTATGTAAATGTTATATGTATCTATTGTCTGTCTGTAACTAATTGTTGTATTACAGTATCTCTGTCTGAAACAGGTCTCTCTTGGAAATGAGACCCAGTGTCTCAATGTATTAATAAAAGTAAAAAATAAAATAAAAATAATAATATTACAGCTAAAATGATCATCTGACAATATTCTTGGTCAATTAATAGCAAATTGATACCACCTAATATTTAGTTCAATCAGACAACTCTGGAATGAGAAGAAATCATTTATTGAGCATAAGCATAGCAAGCTGAAGCACAGCATGGATAGCATATTCTTGAGCATGGTTGCAGCAGGTTTGGCGTCAGGCTCTGACTCATATTCGTTCCCTGAATGATCTGCCTTGCCAGACATTTACAGGGAATGAAGCTGACCCCCCACAAGGGATCAAGAGACAGAGCCCACAGGTGGATGCTGGGGAGGTGGTGGGTTTGCAAAACCTCATGGGCAGCAGGGCAGCAGAAGCAGCAGCGGCAAAAGCAGAGCAGCGGCGTAGCAGCAGAAGCATAGCCAGGAGCGAGCAGGTGAGCTGGGAGATTTAAATAGCCCGCCCTATCTGGGCGAGGAGAGCATGTGACTGATCAGCTGATCAGGATGGGCGCGGCTTGAGTCGTCTGCCTGAACTAGCTTCGCAGGCTTCGCATCATTTATTGTTTGAATCGAATATTGATGATTATTTTTAAGCAAAGATGCCAAAAACTGCTCAGTTCCAGCTCACATATCAAAACAACTTAAACTCTTTATTTTATCTTGTTTTATCTGTCAAAATTGTTCTTGTTTTTTATTGTTTAATAGGTGGATACATAGCAAGGTAACATTTACTCTGGGTTATAATAAATAATTATATCAGATGTGAATATCTGCTTGCTTTTTTTCTTTTTTTTTTAATCTTCTGAGAAAGTGAAATGAATGAGGTGTTTTTGACAGTCAGTCTGAGAGAAGAATATGTTTGCTCTGGAAAGTTGTGAGGAACATTAAACACAATTTCCTTACATTTTGTAGAACAAATAATTGTTATGTTATTTAAGAAAAAGGATCTTTATTATAAGAAAATTATGAAAAAATCTGAAATCTGATTTAATTTTTGTTTCCTAACAATAGATTCATCAGTAGATCTATAGATCGTAAAAATGAAAATAATCATCTGTTACCGGCCCAAATATGAAGAAATTAATATATAGGAACAACAACAGAAATAGGAGCCAAGCAAAATTATGAACAGAGGAAAAGATCACAACTTCAGTCCTTATCAAAGTGTTTGTCTTTCTGCGCTCATGATCATTAAAACCTCTTCAGTCTTACGTCTTTCTCTCAGCTCCGCTTAAACTCACCCAGAGCTCTGCAAGCAGGCAGCCTTATAAATCTGCAGCCTCTCACTCCAGTCTCTCTTCTCTTCACTCCACTAACAAAAAAGACAGCAAAGAGAAAGCAGCCACAGGGTATATATGCCGTCTCTCTTGAAAAACCCCCAAACTGGAGCACTGATGAAGACCTGAGATGTGGCGCTCATCAGGGAACAAAGAGATTTTATTGGAGTCTGTCCCTGCAGGGAGTTTCTGGCCTTTGCAGAGGCTGAGCTGCACAGAGCTATCTGTCCCTATCTCTGATATTACAGGGTGAAGGTCAATCTGCCCTGATGGAGAGATCTGCGGAGGTCAGGCCGATGGACCTGGCTGCTGAAAAACAACCAATTGACTAATATAATATCCTCCTGAGCATGAAACCTTTTACATTTGCTCTGCTGAACATGCCTCAACAAACTTCACTGGGAAAAGTCCTGCGGTTCACAGGAAGTGATGTGTTTTTACTTTTCCAGTTACAGCTGCAACAGTGGTTTCTTTGTAATAAATATGAGAGGAAATGTGTAGTTAGCATGAGCAATAATAACCAAGGCCAAGAGGACAAAGAGGAGAACACCACCTGCAGAAAACAACCTCTCTTGGATTTTTTTTGTTTTTTTTGTTTTATATTCTGTCCACACAAGACACACCTATTATTAAGACAATCTGCAGCATCCAACTTGATCCTCTACTTCAATTTAATCCTTTAGTCTGGACAGATAATGAGTGTTTTTACAGTGAAATCTGTGCAGCTTTAAAAAACTTGCTAATTTACTGCAAGCCTTCTCGTGGCTTTTCATCCGTTATATAACTTATTAGCAGAGATGTGTTGATCCTTGTGAGCCAGAACGCTCAGATCAGACGTCCAGGGATGAACTGTTTAGCTTGCGCTGATCAGAGAAAAAGGGTCACATGCCGGCAATCCTTCACTCAGCAAACAAAGATGCACTTAGACATGTAAACATCTGCTGCAGGATGGAGTCCAGCAGGTGTTTAACTACATCAGACAGACAGCTCAAACATTACAGCGATCTCTAATCTTCTATTGTTCTTCATATTTGTGTATGTGTGTGTGTGTGTGTGTCTGTACACAATCCAAAGCGATGAATTTCCAAATTGGCAAATCAAAATCCAGCCGATCCAACCTGGACCCAACCTGTGTTTTCTGTGTCTCTAAGCTACGAGTTCAGCTTTATTATCTGTACTAGATTAGAGTCTGTCCGTTCTCCTTTTGTCTTCTTCTTCCTCTCATTTTAATTCTCTCGCTCATTCTCTCTAACTTTTCTATAAGGTGTATCTACTGAGAGTCTGCATGGGAAAAACAGAGGAGGAGGCCTTTGCTGGGTCAGGAGAGACCACTAGAATTTAGCTTACATAAACTGTGGGAGTTTTTACAAAGAGCTTTACTGCTCCCTTATGAAGGAATATCACAGATGCTTGCAAACCAATATAAACCCAAATCATACTGTAAAATCCAACATGGTTACGTATGAGTGAGCGGTTTCCCGTCATTGCAAAATCAAAAAATTTGCAAGTTCTGCCTCCCTGCCTGCCTGCCTGGCTGCATGCTCGATGGATGCTGCCCACCATCATGCACATTCCCTAACCCTCTCTAAGTGTAACTTTCCCCCCGGAGCCGCCGCTGTGACCTGATCCTCCTGACAGACGAGGCAGGAGGTTGTCGTGCTGTTGTGGTGTGATGTTTTGTGTTGTGTGTGTGTGTGTGTGTGTGTGTGTGTGCTATCCAGTGTCTCTGCGGGAGAGCAGCTGCTGTCAGATCCGTTGCCCGAGGCTCGGTGCAAGCGCCACTAAAACTCCGCACACAGATACAAGTATACTCAGTTGTGTTTGGAGCAAATTTACGGGGCTTAATTGTACGCTCCAAATGATGTGTTGTAAATCACACATCACAGGGAGAAATGCTTTGTCCGTGAAGCAGCATGCAGGCTGTCAGAGCGCACAAGGCCTCAGTCTGACTGGCAGCGTTTTGCCTGCAAACATTTGTATGGTGGTGGTGTAAGTGTGTGTTTTTCTTCTGTTTATTTTTCTGTGCAATACCGCTTTATAATTTCATCGTGTTATTGCCGAAGTGTTGATAGATAAATAGTTGTTTTTTTTCTCTTCTATGAATTTAAAAAACCCAGCTTGAAACCAGAGTATGGCATACCTCTCACAGCTGCACTTCCTCTAAAATTTATTGGAATAATAGAATATGTTCAATGTTGTATGTTATTCTAATATGCCATTTCCCCTTCTCTTTGACTGAGCAGCTGGTCGACTCTGAGCAGCTCAGACAGACCAACTGGAAACACGCAGAGCGGTCTGACCCTCCTGACTGACCTGTAAACTAAGATAAACCACATATCACAACCAATACGTTGAATTATTAAAACCCTGACACGTTAATGGAAACATTTGACTGAAAAGTTTGGGAAATGTAGAGGAACAGGGCTCAGTGAAAAGGGGAAGAGTGCAAGCCTTGTTTCACAGTGTGCAAAATGTCATGGTAATCCGTTCAGTAATTGTTGGGATATTTCAGGAAAAAGTCAAAAAATGTCCCAAATATCTGCACCAAATTTCATTGAAATGCAACCTGTAGCCCACCTGATGAGATACTTCCCATTTTTTTGAGTCTGAATCAGGTTTGACAGATATACACTACACGACCAACAAGATCAATTTAAATCCACTCAGTGAAGATTTGGGGAAATGAAAAGCCTGACTTGCCGTGGCAACCAAACCACCTAATATCCTGAAGGAACCGTGCCACTCCAAACTGTGGTATTTCAGTCACGAGCGCTGCCATTTTTGTTTTCTTTCAGCTTTCCTCTTCTCTTCTCTTCTCTTCTCTTCTCTTCTCTTCTCTTCTCTTCTCTTCTCTTCTCTTCTCTTCTCTTCTCTTCTCTTCTCTCTTCCAGTCCTTCCAAAGTGTTTACTTTTGTTCCAGCTGAGAAAGGTGCTAAACCAGAGCTGCGTGTCATCATATCACGTGTGGAGTCCGGGTTCAGAGAAATTTGAAAAGGAAGACTCCCGGTCCCTGGATACTCGGTGAAAAGGTGCCTGATGATGATGAAGACCTTTGGCTATCGTAGGACTCTGGTGTCAGGTCAGACCGTGGACACATGCTGCCAGGAGCTGAATGGCACCCCGCCCTCCTCTGGAGACACGGGGTCAGGGGGCAGCTTCTTCAATACAGCCCTCCTGACCTCCCTCCTTGACCCTCGGAGCAGCTCGCTTCTCCTCTGTACCTTGGCCATCGGGGCCACATGACTCGGCATATAATGTCACAGGTGTCATTTACAGAGAAATAGATGAAATAGATGACCGGGCGGACGGGCCGTCAAACAGACAGTCAGAGATGGACAGAGTACTCGACGCCGGTACTTGAGTAAGAGTACAAATACTACGGGTAAAAATTTACTCCAGTAGATCAGTCGACATGTTACTCGAGTAAGAGTAAAAAAGTTCTTGCTTTTAAAGTAAGAGTAAATTTCTTATTTTTCACATCAGTGAATTACTATATTTTTTTCTAAATTAATTTAAGGAGCTTTTAACTCTTGTTTCTGAGAATTAACTCTTTGAAACCACCTGCACTGATGTGCTGCTTTTAGGGGTTAGGGTTTCCTTCTTTGACAAACACAGCTTGTGTTCAATAGTATTTTGGAAGAAAAAAAATAGCAGACCTGAAAGTAATGAGTACTTTTCAGCCTTCCTAGAAATGAACTCGAGTAAAAGTAAAAATATTTGTCTTGGAAAGGAAATGTATTCAAGTAAGAGTAATAAGTACCAAAGAAATCTAATACTCAAGTAAAGTACAAATCCTCTGGATATACAGTACTCAAGTAAATTTACTCCGTTACTGTCCACCACTGCAGACAGTCCTCTGTGGTTTGCAACTTTGTTCCCTCCGAGTGGCTGTGACCCTCAGCAGGAGTTGTTGTGGTTGAGCCGGCTCTTTCTTTTGAAGCCTCGGGGGACCGGGCTATAAGTTAGGCTTTATTGCAGGGAAATGGATGGGTCAGGTACCTGCTGTGGCCCGTCGTTAGCCCCGAGGCCGTCTTATCAGCTTAGTTTCAATCTGGGCTCCCAGCTACTGTGGAGGATTACATGTGCAAGCAGCAGCCACTCCTGTCTGCCTCTGTGGCCCCCATGCTGCTGCGAAACGTCCCCCCACTGCTGAGAGGCAAATGGAGTCCAATGAGGCATCTTCACAATGGATCCTAATGGAGCAAAAAAAAAAAAAAAAAGAGAGCTGCATGGGATTATCTAACCCAATTCAGGAGTTGTTTGTAACCTCTCAACAAGACATGCCTCCCTTAAGTGTTATCATCCCACAACTTTACAGGAAACAGATTAACTGCAGTAATTGAGGCTTTTATTTGATGTTCTGTGAAAGTGGGTGAAGTGAGGCACCCCGCTGCTTTTAATTGTGTGCTTTGAAGATGACTTATACGGAGACACATTGAATTGGGTAACACATATTGTTGTTAAAACTCATGCATTCGCTCACACATACTGGGTTGTAACAAAGGGAATCTGCTACTCGACCCCATCTGAATTCTAATTTCATAATCGACTACAAAGCTGTTTTGGATGGGCTGCATATCAATTTCTTTGGGGGGAAAAAAAGCTACAAACAAAAGCTGTAACAGAACAAAACAATAAAACTGTGGTAACATAATGAAATATGACATGAAATGGTAAAGCGGCAAAACAGAATAAAACCAAAAAAAGTCAACAAAAACAACGTCAGTATCCTCGGGGATCTTGGTGAGATACTGTGTTCTCTTATTTTTCCAGTAGTGTTGATGGACTGAGATGGAAAGGATACTCACAGCTGGAAAGCATTTAAACAAACTGTGAACAATGGTGAGACAGCTCCAGGAACATCTCTGAGAAAAAAAAAGGAAAAAAAACACAAAAAAAAACACATTATACCTTTAGAAAAAAAACACTTTCTCTTTGCTGCGTTGCCAAATGTGTAATTCTTAGTATTTTGACAGCATCTAGTGTAAAGATGATCACATACCATGTTCTTTATAGACGTTGCTATAGGGTACAAAGTGTTCAATCGGGGTCACAGGGTTGAACCCAAAATGGCCGCCAGCACATGGTGATTGTGCAGCTTTTCTGCGGCCTTGAGTCTGACATTACTGCTTAAGTGCTTTGGGTCTGACATCTTCTTTTGGCCTAAAAGGCAAAAAGTGAATCTGTTAATAATTTACAGTATGAAATAGGACACTATTAATGACAACAAACCACTATCCTGAGAATGCAAAAATCAGAGATGCGTGAAATCTTTTGTGCTTTTGGCTCTGGACGGAGAATCGATTTTTTTAAAAACATTTTTCACATTTTTTGGGCTTTTGAAGAAATTTGACGGCTTTCAAAGATTTGGTGTCAGCTTTCAGTCCGTGCCTGTAAAGCAAACACAAACTGAAGAG
The DNA here is from genome assembly GCF_905171665.1 of Trachurus trachurus. Classification (NCBI taxonomy): domain Eukaryota; kingdom Metazoa; phylum Chordata; class Actinopteri; order Carangiformes; family Carangidae; genus Trachurus; species Trachurus trachurus. The sequence continues at coordinate 9,344,540 of NC_139903.1, read as the reverse complement.
ACACAGTAGTAAACATCTTGGGCTGCATCCATTCTGTTTCACTGTCCTTGGCTACACATCCCAACACACGCCCAACTTTAACACAATACCAGCCGCTCTGGTTTGACCGGACAAGAGGGGCAATCGACCCACATGCTCCAACCAAAAAGTAGAGCAGTTGTTCCCTATTTCTGTTTATTTACTGTGTCCAATTTCTCTTGTAAAAGATCTGATTTTCGAATAATGCTAAGACACTTTTCTCTGAGTAATATAATAACTGACTAAACACAGCCCGTCAGAGTAACTAGTGTTGAGCGGTTGGCTAATGGCCACCAGAGCATACTGAGCGTGTTACTTGTCTGCTCCTCATCCTTTCGTCACAGCTTTGTCTGACGAGCTTAAGCTCCTGAAAACACCGCCCAGGTCAGATCAAACCCTAACTTCATACAAAAGAATTATGAGTCCAAGAAAATCAAAGCTATGAATAAAAAAACGTATACGTTTGGGAGCTGGCTCGGTGCATGTTGTTGCAGTTATAGGGGAAAAAGTGGATCATCTTCTGAGAATGTCTCATTAGATTTTCAGGAATGATGATCTGTGAATGAAATGTGTAGCTCAACCACACAGAATGAAAACAATCTTGTACTCATTTACCAGCAATTAAGCTGCCAGCTCTACTCATACCGGCCCCATATGCAAGCACAAGCTGTCAGCTTTCTGATGGATAGCTGTTTAAACAAGTTCATCCATAATTAGTGCAATCCAACCCACAAAAGAAATGCTACGAAACACACTTCACACTCAGCTGAAACCCAGTAATCTCATTTGGTTACAGTTTGCATGTTATAAACAGCTGTCAGTCAATTATGCAACAAAAGGCATTTGAGGTAGTCGGTTCTAAACATTTTCAGCTCATCTCACACTGAAAATAAACAGAAAAACACTCATCCTGCAGGACAAAGTGTTTGACTGCACAGGAATGTCCACGTCATTTTTACTAAATTGGGGAGTTCGGGCTGCTTCAAACAAGATATCATCTCCTATCAGAGGCTGATTATCCTCACCTCCGTCTGAGGGGAACAGGTCATAAGTTATAATCAGTGATCATTGAGGAAAACTGAATTTAAACAAGTTACATCATACACCACAAAGCACAAGAATAAAGAAAACTAACACTAACTGATTCAGATTGGATGATGTTGTTGAAAATTTGTGAGATAATCCATGTGGGCTTTTTTCCAGACAGTGGAAGCATCCCACAGAGTTGAAACAGGAAGTTTGATGGTAAACTATAAACGATGGTGGTAAACTTATTCCCAAAAGTTTGGCCAAAAGTGTTCTTAACTTCTTTTAAACTACTTTTTCCGATGTTGATTATAAGGCTTACTACGCAGAACAAACCAAAAGATTATATTTTAGAGGACAGAATTTTAAGACAAGTAAACATGGACTATGCAATGGTCGTTGAAAAAGTAAAATATCTCTAAATTCTTAGTTCACTCTTGTTTCTTTTCAGATAAAATTAATATTTGGCTTTAAACTCCTCTACAAGGGGTCTGCAGGGAAACAGGGAGGGATTGGTATATGTAGAGGTGGAGAACATAATTCTGCTTCTCACGTCTCATCATCACGGGTTACAAGTCATGTTTTCTGCTTTCTAGCCATCTCAGCTAAAAACAGAGCGCTGTTTTACTTTAGCAATAAGCCTTGACCTGCATGGTGACTTAAACTATCAGCTATAGCGAGATGGCACAACAACGATGACATTGTGCAGGTGTTTCATCTTATCTCCTCCCCAAGCATGAATCATCTCGCCACACACACACATGCATGCAGTGACTGAGCCGTGTGGCTGGCTGGCTGCTGCACTAAATGCTGCCACTGTGCTCTCTGTCCTGGAGGAAGGACTGAGGCAGTGTGGCTCAAGACTAAAATAAAAGTCAACTCTTTCTCCCCCTGACCGCCACTGAAACCGCCGGCCTTTTTGCATGCTGTATAAATGTTTTGACACAGGGAGGCCCAGCAGGCTTTCCTTCTCTTATGCTTATTAAAATTGTAATCGTCCGTCACTAAATATGTATAACGATGAGCACCTTGAGGCAAAATGGACGGAATTATTTGTTTATTTGACTGCGAGTGCTGAATGTGCAGCGGAAAGCCCAGTCACAGCTCAGGGGCTATTGAAATGGAGGTTAGAGATTCAAAATATACTGACCTCATATTTGACTTGTGCCGACCATAAGCAGGCCTGAACTAAGTCAACAAACGGATATCTGGGTTTATTTGCATCTCACTGTGCAGCGCACTCAGAGCCAATGCTGAGCCACTTTATGGATATATCGATCTCACAGTCATCGTGGCGGACAGATTTAACCAGGAGTGTGATTCATATGGGTGAGATTCTGCCTGAACTCAGATCTGCTTTGGCCTCTGGTTGCCCCGAGGGCATCTGAGCTCTTTGATGTCCCACACACCTTGTGTTTGCCTTGGTGGGTGGGAAAAACAAAACCAGAGCGGGCCCATCCAGGGTCGGTTTGGAACAACAACACTAAGACGTTGTTAGTGTTCGAATTTCATGAGCGCTTTTTAGCAGTTATTTTCTAAAGCAAACCTTTAAAATCAGAGGATTCTGTATGATCGCGCCGGCTGCCGCACATTCCTGGTTAAAATTCAAAACAAGCAAATCTTTCATTAATGTATAATAACCTTTAAATAGTGTGGTTTGATATATTTAACTATATTCTGAGAGAGCTGCATTCCAGTGGACCCTCGTGACTCCTTAAAGTGCGCCTATTAAGACTGGGGGTTAAAGCGGAAGTTTTGGATTCAGTAAAAGTTGTGTATGAAAATAGTTCGGTATGACTTGTGGAAAATGTTTAAAAATATAGTTTAACCAGATGGAGGGTAACGCTATAAGAGTAAAAAAATGTTTGATCATTTTAATAATCATTCATTTATTTTGTTCTGTGTCTCTTTCTTGTCAGTCAACACTGATTAAAGTCTTAAGCAGGAGTCATCAGAGGAGACAGCAGCTCAGTGTAGTGATACACTTACAATCCAAATTTCTTGAACTCACCACATACCCACCCTGCCTGTTTTTCTGGTTAGAATCAGTCTGTCAGTCGAGGGTTATTTATGGCGCCACTGACCTGTGTGCTGGATAATTAATAATAGTCTGATTCATCCTCGTCCAAATGTACATGGTCTACTCTGAAGGAGGACACAGCACAAGCTCAGTCCAGAAAATCCCCTGTGATTTAAAGCTCTCTAAGTCGGCGTGCAGCAGCAGCAGCAGCAGCAGCAGCAGCAGCAGCAGCAGCCTGCAGCCGTGTGTGGACAGAGCAGCCCCCAGAGCCCCCCCTGGAATAATTACCCCACTGCATCTCTGTCACAGGCTGAAGTGTCATTATTCGTGATAATGGAAAATAGGTTATCAGGTTGACGGCAGCAGATTTGTGACGTTTAATGGGATAGTTCAAGATTTTGGCAAATTGGCCCATTGCCATAATCCCTACAGTCATAGCAGTAGGTTTGTTACCTTTAATTGTCGGTGCAAGCTATTTTTAGAATGGCGGAGCAGAGCCGTGAGCTGCTCAGAGCTACGCTACGGAGGCTAATGGGATTTCTTGGTTTCCCTCATCAAACTCATCAAATACACAATCCAACAACTCCAAAACGCTCTGGTGGACGAGTTGTGACCTGCACATTCTGTTGTTTTCGAGGTAAATGCAGAGACTCCTTGATGAAAAACTGTCCCTGAAGGCAACGCGCATCAGCGGTTTTACATGAATTTAGCTCTAAAACAACTCTGTCTGGTAATGTTCTGTTATTATCTCATAGCGTGGTGAATGTGCAGGTCACAACTTGTCCACCAGAGCGTTTTGGAGTTGTTTGATTGTGTATTTGATGAGTTTGATTAGGGAAAACAAGAAATCCCATTAGTCTCCGTAGCGTAGCTCTGAGCAGCTCGCCGCTCGGCTCGGCGATTCTAAAAATAGCTTGCACCGACAAATAACCTACTGCTATGACTATAGCGATTATGGCAATGGGACAATTTGCCAAAATGTTGAATTATCCCTTTATGTATTGGACCAATATCTTTCCAAAGCCACGTTTCCACATTTCATACAGTTTTCACTGGACAATTTTGACTGATTAAAATATTGCTGCACAGATTTTACTGACTAAATCCATCAAGCGAAGTATTAATCCACTCTGCACTAACCGTTTGTTATGGCTCCAAGATACCAACACCATCACTCTTATCACGACAGAAAAACTTCTGCTATTCTGCTATTTCACCACAGCTGGAAAAAACACCATACTCATCGCTCAAAGCTGAAAGGAAAATGATTTAAATGAATAACTGATGGGCATCAACACTTCTCTCCTGTCTGTGTAGACTAAATATGAAGCTGCAGCTAAGAGCTAAGCCAAGCACAGAGACCGGAAGTGAAACAGGTTGCAGCATCTTTACTGTTCTGAAATTCACATATACTGTATCGTATCTTCTTTTTATCATTTATACGCAAATCTAAGTTTTAAACTAAATCATTCTGCTTGTGTTTGGATGACAAGTAAAAGAACAACAATGGTTACACAACACATTGCAGAGACGATAAGCCTGTTACCGTAGTTAGAAGTTTCTATTTGTTTATGTGTTGTCTGTTTGGTTGTGACTGGCTGGCCGTGATTGAAACAGTTAGTGGTTGTGTGCTAATGCAAATTCCAACTCTCTGTACTGAAAAAGGTTTTAGGTTTCTGTGGCTCTCCCACATGTGAATGTTTGATTGGTTCTTTAGGTTTGTGGTGCTACGAAATCCCGACTGTCCCTGAATCCTGTCACTGGTCCACAGCAGCAGCTCCATGGTGGAAACAGTCGTCGTGACATTTACTGTTCATTTCACTCATGATCAGAGATGGACAGAGTACTCGACCCCAGTACTTGAGTAAGAGTACAAATACCACTGGTCAAAATTTACTCCGTTACAAGTAAAAGTAGCTCAGTCGACATGTTACTCGAGTAAGAGTAAAAAAGTACTTGCTTCTAAAGGTACTTAAGTATCCAAAAGTACATGCTTTTAAATTTACTTTAAGTAAAAGTAAAAGTAAGAGTACATTTCTTATTTCACATCAATGAATTACTATATTTTTTTCTAAATGAATTTAAAGCAGATATCAGTGGAATGTTTTTGTTAATATAAGTCCTAAATAGTCCTATTTTCCGTCAGCAATCACTTACATGAAGTATTTCAGCCTAAACACGAGTCTCTCCGTCACTCTGCTCTGCTGTAACCCGAGGAGAAAATTTTCCTTGTGGGATACAAGTGTTATCCAATGAGGAGAGAGAACGGCATGAAGGGCTGTGTGTGCAGCCAAGGGATGCGCGTGAATGTGGTGACGTAGCACGAGGACCAATTGATGCCTGACAAGGGCGGGGGCTGCTAACTCATGGTGCGTTCAAAGAAACTCGTACTTTGTGTTTTTCCTTCCTGTGAAGTCATACCAGTTCGATCTGGTACGAGTTCACGGGTCGGAAGTTACGAGTGGCCGTTATAGGGAACTTTCACAGACAACAGGATGGTAAAAACACGAGCTACGGGTTACCTGGAACGCTACCAAGTCGTAGTTGTGACTTGAAGCTGTAACTTACGGTTTCAAAAGCCTGCCTTGAACGCAGCATTAGCGAAAACGACCGGATCACTCACTTCTGCTTTAAGTAAAAGTAAAAGTAAGAGTAAGAGTAAGAGTACATTTCTTATTTTTCACATCAATGAATTCCTATATTTTTTTCTAAATGAATTTAAGGACCTTTTAACTCTTGTTTCTGAGAATTAACTCTTTGAAACCAGCTGCACTGATGTGCTGCTTTTAGGGGTTAGGGTTTCCTTCTTTGACAAACAGCTTGTGTCCAATAGTATTTTAGAAAAAAATGTTTTTAAAAAGAGCAGACCTGAAAGTAACAAGTACTTTTCAGCCTTCCTAGAAATTAACTCAAGTAAAAGTAAAAATATTTGTCTTGGAAATGTATTCTAGTAAGAGTAATAAGTACCAAAGAAATCTAATACTCAAGTAAAGTACACATCCTCTGGATATGTACTTAAGTACAGTACTCAAGTAAATTTACTTTCCATCACTGCTCATGATATATCTTGTATGTTACTAAAACACCATATGGAAATGTTGACAATGTTAAAATTTTGATTTACACTGGAGCTGAGGGGGGCTGAGGGGACACAAGGACAGATTTCATCAGAAAATACCACATTTCTCCTCTCTATACCCAGAAGTCACCGGGGGTTTCAAAGAGAGACACCACGCCCCTCTTTGACCATACAATGGCAGATCTGGTTTATCTCAGCCACTGCTGCAGGTCACATGCAGACATGACCTCCTCTTTTTCCTGTTGCTGGTCCGCCAAACACCATGTCAGGCGTTAGGTGATACCTCTGTCTGCTGAGGAAGAAAATATGAAAAAAAATCCAAAAAGAACAGCTTCAGGGGGACCATATTAAAAAGCAGAGATGCTTAGGAGTGGAAAAATGTCTGGCTCTGAGGTACGTTAGAGGTGAGCCATTTGTACAGATTGTAAAAGTTTATTTATTTTTTTCCTTTCTGAGGGGGGCTCTCGTGTATCTCAGGTTTTGGGACTAATAATCCTGCTGCTGTTGATCCACATTCACCATTTCTGAGTCCACATCTTCCTTTCCCTCTCATACAGCTGTGTGCATGTTCACACTTGTGAAAGCTGGAGTAGTTTGGGATTGGGGTTTGGGTTAAATGTCTTGCTTAAAGGCACTTTGTTCAGCGCTCAGTGTGAAAGGAAGGAGCTCCCCCACATTCACTTAGAGAGACAGTTTAGGGCTTCGAAGCAAAGACCCTCCTGTCAAAAAACCATTTGTCAAATCCTAAACTAATAGCAACCGTAGGAATTGATATTTTCAATAAAAAGGGCCATAATTTATTACAAAATCTGAGCCCCTGCTATAAAATCTAATATTTTGAAATGAATACCTTTATAACACCCTTAAACGCATATGGTACCAATAGCTGTCAATTTTCCAGTTCCCACTCCAGTTGGAGTTGGCTGCTTTTCTTCCAGAGGAAAAATGGCCAAAAATGTTCCTAGAACATTCAGAAGGTTTCCAAGACATTCGGCGTTCATGATCTATTGGAATTACAGAGCAAAACTGATGCTGACTCAGACAGAAAGTCACACTGAACAGACATTTCTGGAGTTTTTTTTGAGATTCAAGGTCCAAGCGGCAAGTTAAAGATCAACTTCACTGAATGTGTAGGCATATAGACGCACTATAGTAGGCAATACTGTATGTGGGCCAACCAAAGGCCAACTATTTAAAAACTATAAATTACTGAGGAATATATCAATTGAGCTACACCTGCAGTCACTTCCCTCGCATGCCTCCCACCCCCGAGTTCTCACGAGCTATGACTAAGGATGAGGAAATACTGCAGCATGTTTAAACAACCATAACGATCTCTCTGTGTATATAAAAAGAGGAGACGATTGAGGAGGTGAGCACTGCGAAAACACAAGGAATCCATGTTAAAATATATTGATCCTGGCAGCGTTAGCAAAGATGACGCACCTTCAAGTTCACGGAAAGTGGAGCATGAACGATTTTCACTTATAGCCTATTATTTAGTTTGAGTGGCTGAACTTAACTTTTTTTTGGATTGTTTGGAAAATAGCTGCTGTCTTGCCTCTGCTGTAAAGAATTTGGAACGAGGTTATTGGAGTTATTATGTAGACCTGTTTGGTGCATTATTTCCCAGATAGCAAAAATGATTCTGGCAAATACTTGGGCCACATATTTGTGTTTCTTCTGGCTCAACATATGCCTGGTTCCTCGGCCGAAGTCCAGGCCACATACAACATGACTGTCAGATAGTGCTTCCACATATGGACCAGTTCTGGCACACGGATGGAAAATCTTCCTGGCCGTCCGATAGCACTGGAGGATAACAGGCGGAATCAGTCCAGATGTGGATGAAGTATATAGGCCAACCTCTGGCTGAGGACTCAGAACTATACATTGGTTCAGAAGCTACAATTTGTCAAAGACCCTCAGAGTACCCACATGTTGCATCACGTATATGTCGAAACTCTGAGATCACAAGCGCTGCACCACACTATTTGCGTTCTATGTATGATATATAGTCCTTTGTGCGCCGATCCCGATTGTGGGATAAACTTAATTCATTCAAAACATTGTGTTACATGGTTGGATGAAATGTTAGCAAGAATCTCTAAGCACCCAACCACAACCTCAGTATAGCCTACCGTACTCTCACGATGCCACCCATCTCGACAGCGAAACGTTTCCACTTTCCTCCAGTCTCTTCTTTTAAAGCAGCCATCATCAATATCACGAGTTGCGAACAGTGACGAGCCCGCAGAGAATTAATCACCCGAGCTCAGCGCTATAAGAAACCCAACAGAGCTGGCCGGAGGCACAGAGAGTCAAAGTGAAAGCTGCTGTTGTTTTGTGTATATATTCTGCTTGCTGACAGGTTCGCTACATAACTTTACAGGACAAAAAATATGTCAGTGTTGCATCACAGTTTGTTTCTACTGCCCCGAAGTGGAGAGAAAGAAGAAAAAATTAAGTTTTCTCTTTTACAATTTGTCAAGTCATGTTGTTCATATTATATTTTGACGACTTAATTTGCAGCCGGTAGCAAATCATGGAGTCCAGTTTCAAACAGATGGTCGAAAGACTTGATATTCTCTTTAGAACAATTGTTGCACATCAGTGTAACATTTTCTTCATTTAGCATCCACCACAAATCCTGAGCAGGCCTCCGATGTGTCAATCCCTTTTCTCACTGTAAGGACTAAGTACAAGGGAGAAACAATTGGGTGTAATGAAGTAGACAGGAATTGGCTGTAAAAATCTGAAACAGGAAGAAGCCTATAAAACTTAGTGCCAATGGATGACCTGTTGAAAAGGCATTCACATTTTATAGGCTTTGACACTTAGAAGGCCGTTGTTTGTCTGTGAGAGAAATTTATCCTCCACATAATGAGGTGAAAAAAAACCTTGCTCCTGCACACTGAACAGATGTGATTAATGTTTATACACTGGAACCAGGTGGACTTATCTGTTTGAGGTGATTTCTACGAAGCATCCGCAGTGTTTGGACTTGAACATCCCCACAAGACCAAAGTCTTTGCATGTCCCCGTGTTCAAATACCTCCAGACAATATAGCTCAAACAGACGAGCAGATAGCCATCAAGGCATTTTCATCCCCGCCATCCCATGCCAGAGAGCAAATGAAGTTGCATATTGACAGGAGGTTTTACAGCATACCACACTTGTTACACTAAAGATCCTTGTTTAGAAAGCCATTCGTTATGGCCGAGGTGCTTAATACTTCTACTATGCGGCCGTTTCTCAGCATTCTCCACATTCAAGACAGCGATGGATGGGATGGCCGCTTCATGTTTGATCCCCCCTTTCCCCTGTGGTATGCCCTGTGCCAGCTGTCACTGCAATGACCTCTAATTATCACTGAGCTCCGGGCTTTAATGTCCATGTGAGTGGGTGTGTGTTTATGTGTGTGTTCCAACTCTCTCCAATACCAAGTAAATACCCTCCAGCAAGTAGCAGCCTGATCCATCCTTGATCAAGGAACGCTGCTGCTTTTGGCTGTGTTTGTGTGTTTGTGTGTGTGTGTGTGGGCATGCATATGTGTATACGTTATTTGCATACCTTTGTGCCTGATTGTGTGTGTATTTGTGTGTGTTTGTGTGTGTGTGTGTGTGTGTGTGGCACATAAAAGCTACAGGCGGCTTTATTGGTGTTTACAACAGAGCGGAAAGTTAAAAGAGGTGCAACATTTTCCCACCTGTAGCTAAACAGAAGAAAAGGCCGTTTTAATTGAGAATGGGATGTTTCGCCCTCCCACACACTGGCTGTAGTAGGCGGACACACACACACACACACACACACACGTCCTCCACTTGCTGACCTGCGGTGCCAGCCTGATCTCGTCTTTCTAGCAGCCCATAAAGGGAGCCTGCAGTGTGGACAGCCCCTTCACACTCAAGGGTCTTTCTCAGATCTCATTACACTGTATTAAAGCTAAGCCCACCATGTGTTCCTCCCACTGTGGAAAAAAAATCCTGCTGTTCTCAAGGTATGGAAGAAAAACCATTAATTCCACCAACCCACCCCCCACCCTTCATCTTATGCTCATATACAATCTCCCATTCCTGATGTTCATAAAACCAGTGTGAGATACCAGCTGTGTGGATGATGGCGTTCCACCGCTATATGAGCAATGAAGCAGGGCTGCCCACCGGCCTGGAGGGGCCTTATCTCATTGTTCACAGCGGGAGCGGCTCAGCTCATAATGTTGAGAAATAGTTTAAAGGGATAGTTCACCCAAAATTGAAATTTCACTCATTATCTACTCACCCTCATGTGGACTAAGGGCTGGGAGAAGTTTCAGAGTTATCCGTGGCTTCTCTGAGTTACAGGGGGTCTCGGCGTAGCAGTGCATGTCCATATAACGGTTGCAAATGGATACCAACTGTCTTCGTAACAAAAAGACACACCAAAAAACATCCAAATACCTCCATGCTGCTCGTATGTAATGTTCGTCTTGTATTGAAGCCCCGAAATGCGAAATTGTCCCGAAAAAAATTAAATAAGTCTATATTTCAAGCTTGTTTTGTAGCGGAAGCTTCTCGAAGCTCCTCTTCCCAGTTCGTCAAATTTGGACGAACTGGGAAGAGGACAGACCCTGGTTCGTCCAAATGTGACGAACCGTGAAGAGGAGCTTCCGCTACAGACAAGCTTGAAAAATAGACTTATTTAATTTTTTTCGGGACAATTTCACATTTCGGGGCTTCAATACAAGACGGACATTACATACGAGCAGCATGGAGGTATTTGGATGTTTTTTGGTGTGTCTTTTTGTTACGAAGACAGTTGGTATCCATTTGCAACCGTTATATTGACATGCACTGCTACGCCGAGAGCCCCTGTAACTCAGAGAAGCCACGGAGGACTCTGAAACTTCTCCCAGCCCTTAGTCGACATGAGCGTGAGTAGATAATGAGTGAAATTTCAATTTTGGGTGAACTATCCCTTTAAGATTTTTTTTTTTTTTTTTTTTTTTAAGAGAGAGATATTTTCTGAATGAAATCTCACAGGATGTGAAAACTCCAGCCGAGCCTGGAAGCACTAAATCAAGACAGAAGGGGCTTCATTAATTTGCTTTTTTTTTTTTTTTCCTCCTCCCTGTGTCAACGCCGGTATTTTTAGAGCTAACGTGGAGCAGTTCCTTCAACAGCTGTGACCCACCTGGGATGAGTGTGTGTGTGTGTGTGTGTGCATGTGTGTTTGTATGAGATGAGGGTGGATGCTGTTATTAGTTCATGGTCACCTTCTTCCCGGCTTAGCAGCCGCCATGTGACGGCTGGGCTGGCTGGGTGGGGTGAAAGTGAGCCCGGCCACACACACCTCATAACGTGGCTTCAAATGTTTATGTCCCACGGTGGCTTCATCATCCTCCTCGGGCTGTATAGCTATGGATTACAGGAACGCTCTGGTCGGGATATAGTGTTAGCGGTCAGATATTGGTCTGTGCGGCGCCACCTGGGAGGGCTAAAGAGCTCAGATCCTCCTGCACGCTGATACTGATGTATGATCTGATCCTGTGTGTGTGTGTTTCACTCATTCGCTGTTACGATTTGACACCGAGGTCCTGCATGGAGGCCAAAAAATTTCAACTGCGTAGCTACAACCCTAAACCGGCTGCACACATACAGGGATGAGGGATGAGGGATGATGAGGGAGGCCCAGGACTCTGCGTCTACAAAAATAATAATAACATGCTTCTTTGCTGCTCCCTCCGTGTCGAAATCCCAGCCTGCTGCGATCACAGGGGCAAGAATGAATTCCTGTCTGGAGATGCCAGAAGCTGTTAGTCTGAGCAGCGGAGTTTGACTCGCTCAGCCCCGCTGCTCCAGTCGAACCAGAGGGAGGGAAGACGAGGGTTCTTCTATACAAGGAAGTGCAGCAGCCGGGGCCAGCAAACAGCGGAGAGGCAGACATGTCTGCAGCAGGCTTCTAATTCAACAAGGGGATTAAATCAATAAAGGTAACATGAGTTTGAGTTAGTGATGCGGCCATACCTGTGCAGTCAGGTTTGTTTCCCTTTCTCTTCCTATTCATTAATTCTTCTCACACTTTTTTCTCTCCCTTCTCTAGCCTACATCTTCCCTCCATTTCCCCCCCCCCCCTCTTTCACCTGGTTTCCCTTTATAATCAAACATTTAATCCTCTACTTCCTTTCCACTTATTTTCCCATTTATCTTCCCTCTTTCTCTGTACACGCTTCAACTGATGTCCATTACTTCTTCTCTTCTCTTCTCCCTCTCCTGTTCTATTATTTTCTTCTCGTTTCACTTGTTTCTTCATCTCTTCTCTTATTCCTAATTCTTTTTCTTTTCTTTCTGTTCATCTCTCTCTCATCACCTTTGTCCTTTTGTACCATCTTTCTTCCCTTTTCCTTCTTTTTCCCTTCACGCTGTATTTTCTCTTGGAGTCTACTCTCGTTCCTCTGCTCTTCCAAACTCTCCTTCCCTCCTCCTTTTGCCTTTATTCTCCCCCATCTTCACCCCCCTCTCCTACCCCCTTTCCCTCTCTCTTCCTCCTTTCCTCTCTTCCTTCCTTCCCTTTCACCCCGTGTCCTTGTACCTGTCTGATCCATTGACAGGCGGACGCTGAGAGGACAGAGCTATGGTTTACACATCCAGCTCTACGTGTAGGTTGTGACAGCTATTAAATGCTGCTGTCTCTGTAGTGACAGGCTGCTGAGTGCTGTGGTTGATGGGACACAGTTAAAGTTACAGCAGCATATTTCCAGAAAGCTACTTCACATGCCCCCCTGCCTTTGTGCAACAGCAGCATATATATTGCAAGGTATAAAAAGCACAGGGTCACATACATCTTCTACTCCAACACATCCTGGGTAAGCAGGAAAGGAAGGCTCATGGCTTTCCCACATTGCAGCTGGATGAAGTTTGAACCCGCCACACTTCTCCTTCCTTCTTCATTTGTCTTTTTCTTCTTCGTTTGCCTTGTTTTTCTTTCTCAACCCAGTATTCGACACCTCCGAGCTGCCACCGTGACAGATGATTTATGTCCATTAGGTGCAAAGGGCTGTCCCACCTTGAAGGATGTGCGGCACCGGAGGGGGGGTGGCAGGTAGCATGGTGTTACACCACATGCCCTTAAACTTTGCATTGTTGTCCCGCTGCAACTGACGTCATTTGACATTCATACCTACCTCATACCCTGCAAACCGGCTGATCTCGTTACCATTCAGCAGGCGGAATTCAAGAAGAATAAATCCTCGACTGTGTAAGAGTTTATAGGGCTCCCTGGATGTTATTTATCCCTGTAGCCAGAGGGAGATCCCATGTGAATACAAGGCATTCAGGGGTTAATGCGAAATCCTCCTTATTCCCCTCATACAGGATGATTTATTCCTCCGACTTAAGTTGTAGCACATGTGTCTCGCATGGACAGAGCAGCACATCGGATATGACTGCTGCCCCTGATGCCTTGGGAGTCATTTGTTAAGGGTCCAAAGGGGTCAGAAAGAATTTTTGACCCTACAATCAGCCAAGTCTGCTGGCCGGGGCCTAACTATCAGTTGTTGTACATATTGAAACTTAAAGGTTCTTTGTGTTGCTTAACAAGCAGGAGGGTTCAACTCAAGTGCCAACAGCTGGCAAGCTGACAAGCTAACAGCCATCCCAGACGAATATATGTACCAACAGGGGCGTCGCTTTCTGTCAAAAAGTGGTGGGGACGTAATGGATCACATGAGAAAATACAACTTAAACAATCTGCAAAGCCGTGATTTTAGGGAAAATAATGGACGACTCCAAAAATACTCTGCATAAAACACAAGTAACACATTCAATATCCAATATAACTACCCTAACATATGACAAAATAGTAACATCTGAACCACGTTAGCTAAGCTGGAGATAATAAATCAACCTCACCTTTAGAGGATACAGTAAACTGTCTTGTTGTTTTGCTGCTGCATATTTTTTACATTAGAAAAACATGAGTCAACCTCAACAAATCATGACTCATTCAGAGCATCAAGTGTAAACATCGATATTGATTGTTACCTTTTCCAGCTTTTTGGCTCTGAACCATAGTTTGATAGTTTGGAGTGCACTGGTCTCTTTGGATCACTCTGTTGAAGGATGAAGGATGGCAGAGAGATGTTGTGGTGGCATCATTAACAGGAACGTTTCTCTACTCTACAAACATAACTTATACATATAACTCTCTACCTGTTACATGTACTGTATTTTACTGATAAGATGCAGGTGCACTGCACTAAAGGGGGATTTGCTTCCTACGCCTCTACTGTATGCATACATGTTTATGGGTCAGTTTATATAGGAGGGATGTACAGTATGTTACTTTTTATGGACAATGAGCATTTGGTTCTCATTTGCTTTGCACTGTATATTTTCTTATTCTGCAAATAAACCATTCTCAAAGCTTTCTCATTTGCTACATTTCCATGGTGCAAGTTGTATTTCAAAATATAAATCGGCCATTTCAAAAAGCGGTGCAGACATATCCCCGCATGCAACTTCCTCAGTGTAAACGACACCTTTGCACGGCAGGTACAAACTGTTAACTTAACACTGAGAACAGGGAGCAGCCCGCCATTGTACAGGCATCAGATCTCTGTTACCGAATCACAAGAGAACCTGGAAGTCACCGGCGGCTACAAATCTGTAAGAGCCATTAAGGTGAACAGCAAAGGTTAGCAATCAGGATGTCAAAGCCTTGTCGAGGCTTAAAATACACCATTGTCCCTATTGAAGGGGCATTTTCACCCTCCTTCACCATTGTTCATCCCCGTCTCCTGTATCCACTTGGCTTCTATTCTTAGCTCTATTGTAGCTGGGATTACGGTGACATGTTGTCTATTGAGACTCTTACGGCAGCTACAGCATCTGTTGCCAGGACAGCCACAGGTCAGCCAGTACAAGTTACGGGTGTCGTTACACACTTTGCATGAGGATAAGGTGACGTGGTTTTGAAGACGCCTGCTCACAAAAGGTGGATAGTGTTTGGGGGGAAATTTTACAGCACAACCTAAGAAGAAGACACATTTAAATAACAGAGAGTAAGTTTAGTTAATCATTAACTATTTCAGAAAGAGCTATAAAAGGATTCTTTAAGGCAGTGATTCTCAAACTGTGGTACGCGTACCACTAGTGGTACGTGGGCTCCCTGTAGGTGGTACGCAAAAGACTCACCGAATTAAACATAAATAAAATGAAATAAATTTCAGATGCATCAAAAAATCAGGCAACCGCATATTTTCGGCCGAAAATGACCAAAAATGCATTTGCAGGATGTTGTGATAGAGACTGTATAAATACAAGCAAAAACCTGCCGAAAATGCCGACATCATTATCAGCAAACAAGTCCAGGCACCGCTCCGACCTCACGTGTATCTGTTTACCTGTTAGCTCCGTAGCTCCGTTAGCTCTGTTAGCTCCGTTAGCTCCGCTAGCTCCGTTAGCTCGGCTACAGTCCAACTGGAGCGGCTCGTTGAGCAGCGCTTCAAATAACCTGCGTACTTGTGTACTGCGTACGTGTGTCTTTGATGTTAAAGTTTAGTGTTACTTCTCAGAGTTTTATTTTTACGATCGGGGGTCATATAAACATGAGGCACTGCTAATCTTTTCCGGCCAGTCGTCATGGAAACATGACGCTCTGTCAGTGCTGTGGCTTTTGGACCCGAGTGAAAACAAACGTGTATGAGCTGAAAAATGAAACGACGTATCATTGTATACCGCCATTATAATTAGTAATTAGTAGGCTAATTATTATTATTATTAGGGAAGACTGGGGATGGTTGTAACAGCATCACTTTCACCAATAAGGGATAACAGTGTGTAAATGTGCTCAATACCCACTCCCTCCCTGACATTGCATGTGAATTTACATGGCTGTGTCAGTGTGTAGGTTTTACAGCTCAAAAACATTTTTTTTTAGGTCAGAAACTAATATATTTTTTTCAAGCCTAAATTTTGACTAGTATTGATACCGTTTAAGTTTAAATTAAGTAACTTGTATAAGATGAAAGAGCAGGTTTTTGGGTGAAATATGAGTCATTTCTTACATATGAATATATGAATATGATCTTTAAGACAGCTTTCTAATGTTAGGATACACACCACTGCCCCCCCCCCCCCCCCCCCCCCCCCGACTTGGTGGTACTTGGAGGGGCAAGTATTTTCTGGGGTGGTACTCGGTGTAAAAAGTTTGAGAACCACTGCTTTAAGGTATAATATTGAATAAAAAAAATTTCAAGAGTGGTTTCGATAAACAAAATACAGCCCAATTGCATGAAGTCAGTCTAATTCAACAATACTTAACATTTAAAGCAGAAGTAAGCGGAATGTTTGTGTTAATATAAGCCTTAAATAGTTATATCTTCTGACAGCAATCACTTATATAGAGTGTTTGGTCTGAAACACGGGTCTGTCAGTCTCTCTGCTCTGCTGTAAGCCGAGGAGAAAACTTTCCTTGTATCCTACAACCTTTATCCAATGAGGAGAGAGAACGGCATAAAGGGGCGGTCCTCTCTGTGTGTGCAGCCAAGGGATGCGCGTGAATGTGGTGACGTAGGGACGAGGGCGGGGACTGCTAACTCCATCGGCTGACAGGAAGTTAGCCAAAACCACCGGATCGCTTACTTCTGCTTTAACATGTGTTGCTAAGCAGACTTCATTTTTTAAGTCAGTGAAATGCTAAGATAAGCTAATCAACAACTTAATGTTCTGATATGACAATAATATTTTTTCTTATATAGTATATATTTCTTATCTATTTCAGGGAATTATATCAAACTATCTACGTTTAAGCACTTTGAGTGGTCCGAGAGAAAAGGGCTATAACTGCAAGTCCATTTACAGTAGCCTACATAGGAAGAAACTACAACCCTTTAGTTATGAGATGCTTTTAATTTTACGGCAACAATCTGGACTATGATCAGGTCATTTGTCATCAGAAAACTGATTTAAAAACCAACCAGGTTGTTGTTAAAAGAAACACCACTCTGTCCTCTGGGTTTTTACTGAGGATTCAACATGCAGCTGCTGGTTAAAGAGTTAATCCTGAAAATAGAGGGAAATACTCAGTGTTAGCGACAGGGTGTTGGGACCTCTGGGATAGAAATGGAAAAGGTTTTCCTCCTGCTCAGAGGTTAATGAGCATGAAATATGATGTATGACGCTTAGATTAAGTTTCAGTGAAGCTAATACACCACCTCAGTATATCACCGTTATGGAGGAGTGTCACAAAGCACAAAAACTACATGGCAAATTGCTATGTGTAGCTGTAAGCTATAATACATAAAAGCCCAAAGAAGACTATTTATCTTGTTTTATGTTTTTTGAGGAAATATTTCCAGTGGCGCTGCTGCTGGTATGAAGGTGATCTGGTAAATTGAGTGTGAGACTGGGCGACTTTGTGACCTCCAGAATCCCTCAGAGCTGGATCTTTATGACAGCTGTCACAAAGGAGCCCCTCACCCACACACTGTATACCACACATGGCAGGGAGACGTATACAGAACAGATGAGGAGAAAACTGCAGGCTGAACGCTGCTGAACGTGTGATACACTTGTCTTTAAAAAAAAAAAAAGGAAACTTAGTTCCCCCCACAGCTCAAAACACATCAGGGGGCCAGAGTCGGGCTAGTCTGTCAATCACAGCAGCGTTGCCTCTCCGCAGTGATCAGGTGGGATATTTTCATACTGCAGAGCCGGTTGACCCTTTGTTCCCTATGCTGCACAGCATCTGGACTGTCTGTGTATTTGTTCACCTGTAATATAATCCGCCCATCATACAAACAACTGAGACATCAGTTTCCTGTTTTAGTTAAAGATCCTTGACTGTGCAATAAGTCAGAATTACACTCTTTAGTACCAAACAACAAAGTGCACAAAGTTTAATTCATCAGACTTAAAGGGATAGTTCACCCAAAATTCAAATTACACTCATTGTCTACTCAATGTCGACTAAGGGCTGTGAGAAGTTTCAGAGTCCTCCGTGGCTTCTCTGAGTTACGGGGGGGGGGGGTCCGCGCAGCAGTATTTGTCCATATAATGGTTGTGAATGGATACCACTTTTCTTCGTCCAAAAAGACACGCCAAAAAACATCCAAATACCTCCATGCTGCTCGTATGTAATGTCCGTCTTGTATTGAAGCCCCAACATGAGAATTTTTTCCGAAAAAAATTAAATAAGTATATATTTTAACTCTTTCGCGACCACACTAATTCCTCAGCACATCCGCTCAGGACCACATGTTTTTGGCTATTTGTTTACCTTTTATCTCACGTCGAGCCGAACTCTGTACATCACCTAGAAACAAACGGTCTTCACTTGGTTGAAGAGTGACTTTACAACGTGCTCCACGAAAAAACGGCGAGTTTTTCCGCCGTTTCGTTCGTGAGTACGAAGGAGGAGAAGAGAGCTGGGTTTCTCCAAAAACGGAGCTCCCGCTCTAGTTTCAGAGAAAAACGCACTTTTGTGTCAAGTGGCAATCTGCTAATTTTACCGCTACTCTGCAGTGTGGCATGTCTCCCAAATCATTTCTACGGCTAAATAAATATATTTGTAGGTAAATCTGGGGGGTGTGGCAGCTTGGAGAGCAGCGGAGCAGCGGTGTGGGTCTCTGGCCGCAGCGCAGCAGCTCCGGGACACTGCTGTGTGACTGGCCGGCGATGAGTGCTCTGGGGCGGGGGCGGCCGGTCACAGCCCCCGCTGCTCAGCCCCAGCTGCTCAGCGCCGTGAAAACAGCCGTGATAACGGGCTTTCAGATCCGAGTCTCCAAACCAGAAACGTTTGTAACAGCACCGGAAAAACTCGCCAGATTTGTCGTCGGTCGCTTTTGTCAAAAGAGGGTTTGGGAAGTCGCCAGATTCAGCGAGAAAGTGGCAACACTGTAGCCGACAGCCGCACAGCGCTGCACGCTGTCCCCACAGCAGCATTCAAGGAGAACGATTACTCAAACAAAACCAAAATCACACAGTTTATAAAAAACATTATGTTTTGATTTTAGTTTAAAACAGTTTTACATATCAGAGGACTACCATATTCACACACAGGGTACCTCAGAGTGTCTATTATCGTAATCTGTAAAAAAAACGGTTTTGACGAGTTTACTCGTCAATGGTCGCGAAAGAGTTAAGCTTGTTTGTAGCGGAAGCTCCCAGTGTTGCCCTTCCTGGTCCGTCCAAATCTCACGCGATTTGCACTGACGCCAGCGTCTTTTTGGATGAAGAAAAGTGAATCCCGTTTGCAACCGTCATATGGACATGCAGTGCTGCACGGAGCCTCCCTGTAACTCAGAGAAGACACGAAGGACTCTGAAACTTCTCCCAGCCCTTAGTCTACTAGACAATGAGTGCAATTTGAATTTTGGGTGAACTATCCCTTTAATTATACAGTGACAGATTAAGGATTTTTTCCTGCATGCAGAAGTCTTAACTGCTGGTCTTTAGTCATTACTTTATATATTTATGATGTGTTAAAAGCATAGAGGTTAAACGTGATGGATTTATTTGCAATCTTGGCACTGTCTTCCACTTCCTTGAGAGAAAACATTATTTTACAATGTATTTTTGCAGGATGTCATGACGTATGAACAATTCAAAACACAAGGAAGTGATATTTTTCCCTTTACAGATGTGAGCTGACAGTGTTATCTATTGTATGTGACGTTTTATCCATCCATCTCTGTGTAACTAATGAGACTTCAACAATATCTGATGTTTTCTTAGATGTAATTCATGTTGTGGCTACACTAAAGACAGACAGGTAAAAGTTCAGCCCATTTGAAGCCCACTCAGGCCCAGTCCTGCGACTTCACTGCTAATTGAGTTATCCTCGAACCGGCAAACAAAACAACCGAAACAGCTGCATTGTTTCCTATGAGGAAGGACTACCAATTCTGATAATGTATCCACATATGTATCCAATAAGAAGTGGCGGGAAATGGGGGTCAAAGTTGACATTGCTAAGGCCGACAAAACATCAGAAGACAGAGATATAAATCTGGCAAAGTCAATATTAGTCAGATAGGAGATATGAGGACTTTGAAGAAGACATCTCTAGATCAATGCAATGGCCCTTGGGGCTTTCATCCCTCCTCTCTTTAACTGTGCCTGCACTCCAGCCTCTATCTCATCCATCTCATCTGCACCAGTGCTGTGAGGCTGCTGCTCCCGCTCGCCCAGCTGTCTGCTCAGGAATCCACATACCACCTATTCTCTGCGCTCCCCCCACCTCAACCCCAACCCAACCCAGCCCTGCCAAGACCCATTCAGTCCACAAACAACAAATATCCTACCTCAGCTGATGGATGACTCACTGTGAAACCTAAGATGGAAGCTTTCATCTTGTCTGCACTGTTCCTGACAGTTTAATGTCAATGGAGGCACAACAAAGTTTAGATCATGATGTAAAAAAAAAAAAAAAATTGGCGCAGTTGGTGGAGGAAAATACTGGTATTTATCCTGTGCCTGCAGATAAAGGCTGACACTGCATGTTTTTTTCATTAATTCTGTTAAATACTGCAGGACGTTGACTTTTAAGGCAGGCGAAGTTTCAAAGTATTTATGGTAAAACTTGCAAAAAAAAAAAAAAAAGTCTTAGAGCTGGCCTGAGCTGGCGTTTCCAAACACGAAGCAGAACTGGCAGTTTCGGACGGAGGTTCCTGGCACCAGATATGTTTGAGAGCGCAGGCAGCGATCACAGGCAGCGAGGCCAAACGAACGAGGGGCTGGCAACTGGAAAGGGTTAGGTGGTGGTGAACCTGAAACACAGGCAAACAATAGTTACTCCAGAGCAAACAACAGGTACACTGGCTGGCAAGACGTGACGCCCAGAAATAGTTTGGCTGTGGCGTTACATACCAGACCGGTTGACCTGGCAGAGACCCGAGAGAAGAAGATCTGGGGTTTCCACACAGCAGCTGATGATGAGTAGTGGGTTGGTGAGATGAGTCTCAGGTGTGCAGGTGAACTGCCAGAAGAAGGAATCAGACCACATCCATCTAGAAGACACACATATATATATATACATAATACACACAGGGACAGGACTAACAACAGGTAGGTCAAAGACAAAACACAAATCTCAATGCAATGCACACACATGTACACTAGATCTTGCTTAGGGTACTGGATATAGGAGCAGGCTCTTCTCCAAGTCTGCTATAGAGTTAAAATTGATAGCCGATTTCAAAATATACTCTTCTACTGTAAAGCCTCTTTGAAGTCTGAAAATATTTTTCTTTTATTTATTAGTCCTAAGCTCAGCGCTCCAAGCTCCGAAAGGGCCCAAAGTTTTGATGGTTTTATGCTTTTTAAAGTCGCGTCCAAAACTTCAAATTCCTCTTTGAGAACTACGTTCACAGATTCAGGAGCAGCTCTGGCTCATGTTTCACATTTTCGCCGTAGAAAGTATCCATGCGAAAGCAGAGTGACTGATAACAAAGAATGCACCTGTACTCAGATCTCAGATCCATCTTTTGTAGTTTAAAGTGCTGACGGTGCTCGTAAGTCCGTATTAGATCTGCCTATTAGCCGGTGTCAGCACTCCTACCAGAAACTTATAATTCATGGACTTTTAGCACATCAGTTCACAGGAGCGTCCTCCCAACACATCACATGAATTACTCCCAATGCAATCAAAAATATTTTCCCTCTTCTCACTTCCAAAACCGTCAGTGTAGTCTTTTTTCATCCTCTGTGGTTTCCCTCGCAACCAATCGATAAGATTTTTTGCTTTGAGATATCGCTCCCCAAACTGATCACAACCACTTTATCAAACACCAAGCACCAACTTCCAGAGCTGAAAAATGAAGCCAACAGAGAAGGAAGGAGGAAAAACTGCAGATCCTCAAATGATCTCTTGAGTGCAGCTCCCAACGATGAGTCAGTCCCCATAGACATAAACAGAAATAAGCATGTGTTTTGGTCTTGGTTTCCCTTCATGTTGACTATATTTTCTCATCGGTGTAAATTCTATGGAGGTATAATTAAAGGGTAACACTTTATAATAACACTATTAAGCATTAGTTAATTCCCATGTACGGAGCTTTTAACTGGATATGCAAAAGTCTCTGGTTTCTGCTGATGTGTCTCTGTTACCTACAACAGCAAATGAACCCATC
Organism: Trachurus trachurus; assembly: GCF_905171665.1. NCBI lineage: Eukaryota > Metazoa > Chordata > Actinopteri > Carangiformes > Carangidae > Trachurus > Trachurus trachurus. The sequence continues at coordinate 9,322,285 of NC_139903.1, read as the reverse complement.
AGTGTGAAGATACGCTATTTCTAAGTAGTCTAATTCTATACCTCTGGAAGGCATGGTCGGGTCGGACCACTGACGAAACGATACGAATAGATACATTACGCTGCTAAAAAGAAGAAGAAGCAAGTCCCGTCTTCTTTCCGACGTTTCCAAAACAAATCTACACGCGCCGGCCAGACAAACGTCTTCATGACGGTGGGAAATGCAGTCTTCATTCCGCCGCTTTTGTCCACAGGGGCCACCAAAATCAACGTTACATGAAAAGTCTGTACATGGGCTTTAAGGATGAAATACTGAATTCGTCATTTATAACACATGAATACTCATTCGTATGTAGTATAAACACAGTTAAAAATGTTTTAATCTTCAATGATAAGCACTAACTGTATCTATAAACTACATACTAATGACTATTCATGCGTTATAAATGAAGAATTCAGTATTTATTAATGCTTAACTAATGCTTAATAGAGTGTACTTATTATAAAGTGTTACCAATAAAGTTATGCATATCTGAAGACATGTTTGCTTTGAGTGACAGGTGGGTAAGCCAATCCCCTTTGCTCATTTTTGGATTAGCAGGAACTTCTAAGATCATTGCTGAGTTTCCAACACAATCAGCATTCAGCAAAGTTACTGTAATAAACATCTGCAATATAAAACAACAGCCTTCCTCCTCGCTCATACAGGTACTTTTACTGTAATGACTCTGCCATCCTCTGAGGTCAGCGGATGTTGATGGACGTGAACTAGGAACAGCTGGCTACAGAGGGCCAGAGAGCTCCACTAGAACACGATCCCTCAGTACAGTAACCATGACATGTGGAAATAAAGTTGAAAATGAGCAAAGTATTCCTTTAATCTAAAATGAGTTACCTTCTGCAGCATAAAAATAAGCACTTTTGCTGATGTTTCTGCTGCCAGTGCCTACAGTGCATTTGTCATGCAGCTACCAAAGCACGAACACTACAGCGTACTGTACAGAGACTAATGCACAGGCAGTCTGCACTCCAACCACTTGAATCGTTCTCCTCATTAGACTCTAATCAGCCTTTAATATGGCTCAGTGTTGTTTTACAGTGCATGTGTGACTTATGTGTGACTAGTCAGTTAATCAGTGTACACTTACTTTAATGTACTCTTGATAGATTGAACGATTTTGCCCCTTGCTCCACTGCCTGCCATTTCAGTGTCATTAGACATTATTGTTATGATAACCAGGACAAAATCCTTGAAATGGCAAAGGCTGAGGGAACATTTGATTAAATGCATCAATCTCTATTAGGGGGGGGGGGGGGGGTCATGTGTGGAGCGAAGGTTAGATGATGAAACCTGGTGCACTGCTGGTACAAATTAAAGTGACGTTTATACAACTCATAATTGGGACAGACCTTCATGTCTCTGAAATAAGATTCTCGGCATATTTATGGGGAATATGAGTGAATTTCAAGCTTTGAAAAATGTTATTCCTCTGCCAGCTTGTGCAGTATGTGTTACATGAACTCTGGTTTATCAGCCCCTGAATAAGAGCTTTGTAACAGCTGCATGGCACGCTGTGCACTATTTCTGATTCGGCCGTTTATAACTGAAAAGTATACCTTCGGGTTAGCCACAGGCAACGCGTGTTTTCTCAGTGCACTTTCTGACGTTGCATGCTGTCTGTGATATGTACCTCTCGCTGACACATGCTGTCTGTCCATGTGGTGCTGATTTAAGCGTAGACTCATCCATTCTGCTTTTCTTGGGCTAAGTCTGGTATTGCGTAGGAAATCCCTGATACAGAATTCAGCCCAACCATTGTTACACAAAAAGTACAATACCGCCTGTTGACGCTGCCTCGCACGGCTTATCTCATCCTTCCCCTCCCTGCTGCTGCTGGTGATACTGTAGGCGACTTACCAGCCTTTTCTGCTCTGTATCATTCTGTATCTGTGGGAAATGTGTCAGTATTGACTCAGCCATCCTGCTTCACAGCTGCAGTTTCCACGGTTTACTAAAAGCCAAACTGTCTACCAGCTGTCACCGAAAAGATTAAAGAGTCATGCTACTGTAATAGGTCTGTTGATCTGAGCTGAATGGTCACATCAGCTAGTTAACGTGATAACAGTGAAAACAGGCTGGTGTTTTTCAGATGAGTTAGCCTATAGATGTTCAACACTTTAGTTTAGTGCGTTATGTACAGTATGTGTTTGATGCTAATGATCAAAGTGCTAATCAGCGTTAAAGGGATAGTTCAACATTTTGGCAAAAATGCCTATTGCCATAATCCCTATAGTCAAAGGAATAGGTTCATTACCTTTAATTATTGGTGCATGTTGTTTTGGGATCCGCGGGGCAGAGACGTGAGCTGCTCAGCAAACCCTGTCCCTCAAAAACTCATCAAATTCACAATCAGACAACTCGAAATCTTGTTAACTCATAGCGTGGTGAATGTGCAGGTTACAACTTGTCCACCAGAGCGTTGTGGAGTTGTTGGATTGTGTATTTGATAAGTTTGATGAGGGACAGGGGACCTGTACCATTCACCTCCATTGTGTTCGCTGAGCACTCACAACATGCACCGAAAATTAAAGGTATTGAACCTTTACGCCACTGGAAATCTCCCACTCAGTCCACTTTTAAGGAGTGGATACAGGTTTTAAGCTCAATGGCCAGCTACGAGCGGATCACCTATAGAGTGGCTGGGAGGGAAGATTTATTTAACGAGGTGTGGGGCCCATTCCTAGCTCATTTGCTGGATATGTAAGAATGTCGCCATCTCTCCATATTTTATTAGAGGCAGGTACAGGATTGGTATAATATGTAGACTTCCTAGGGTGTTTTGTTTTGTTTTGTTTTGTTTTGTTTTGTTTTGTGGATCTATGTTTTGTGTTGTAGGTCTGGCCTGTTCTGTACATTATTGCTGGACTGCATTTTTTTTTGTTGCTGTTTTTGTTGCTGTTTGTAAGAGAGAAAAAAAAAAAAGACTGGGCAGATAGATACTGATAAATGCATACAAGATGTGTATCTTATCCATGTAACTGCAATAAGGTAACAAGTATTTGTTTGTATTTGTCTGTCATAAACATCAATAAAAAAAATAAAATAATAAAAAAAAGGTATTGAACCTACCTACTGCTATGACTACAGGGATTATTTATCACAATAGGCATATTTGCTAAAATTCTGAACTATCCCTTTAAAAGCCATCAGTAGGGTGATTCTCTACCAGGGATACAATCAGTTTTGCAGACTTGGTCATACAGTAAACCAAAGTGTAGCACAAATTAAAATCCAAGAGAAAGTTATGAGAATTTACTCTGAGAGGGAAGTGAATATGTAAAACATCGTCTCTCTGACACATTTCAGTCTAAACCATAGATGGGAGCCTCACGATGCTGGCGACTAAAGAAAAGACCTGAGTCAGTATTCATCCTCATAGATGTTGAGATATTCCAGTCTGGACAATAGTGACTGACTAACTGACCACCATTGCCATCACCTCGCTGCGTTGCGTACTGCTATGGCTCAAATGGATGAGAGGATTATGTTGCCCATCCGGTCAGGTACTGGAAACCAAACTCCTTTGAATACACTAAATCAAAGGTTTGGATGTTTGGCATATTTTATGTTGTCAAAGTGATTTTTCGCATGGACAGAGCCAACATAAATGAACACCAAAGGGCGAATGCAAAACATTTCCAGAGCACAGCGGCCTCCAAAAAATACAGTCATTTTCCCCCATGAGGGCTGGATGATTACACAGATTAAAGTAACACTATCAGACACGTTTAACGAAAACTACAATAACATAATAACGCCTAAAAAGGACTTGTTATGTGCTTTCTTAAGCTTAGTCGGGATGATATTGTCTAATATGTCATTCTTCACGTTACAAAAGCCTTTCATCGTGTGTCTGATTTCAGCGTTAAACCGGTAACTACAGTAATGTTAATAGCGTAATGCGGCCGTTTCATGACAGAGAGGCTGGATATCCATTTCAAGGGGCCAGTAATGGACTACTGGTGCGACAGAAGAAGAAGCCATGGAATGTGCCATTCCTCGTTTTACAAACACAACACAGAAGTACTGTATGCAGCCACCGAACAATACTGTAGATACACCGACAGCAGCGGTCTTTATGGTTGATAAAACATAAAAAAATATGTCTAGTTCACAGTAAAAAGAGAGCACACGCACGTGAAAGTGATAATAATTTGAGAGCATAATACTGTATGAAGCTCTTTATTCTGTCTGTGGCCTGTCTGTGGAGAGGCTCTGGCAGCTAAAAACACTCTAGTCTGCACTAACTTTGTTCATTAATCACACATTGTTGCTTATTTTTACAACAAAATGCACAAAGTATATGCAGCAGGAGAGTCGAGTCGTCTACATGTTGCACAGACTGCCAGCAATTTGGGAGGTCTTTCTTTTTTTATTATTATTTTCCGGATCATTATAAAAATCAAGTCTAAGTGATCATTAAAGCCAGGGCCAGAACTATTTGAGGACAGTGAGATATTTTTCCTGTGAGTTTGAAACCATTAAGTTGAAAATGTACTAATACTGGGTAGACTGTAGTAGAAAAATCTGAACGTATAATATTACTTTAATATAGTTCCTTATGGGGGAACTACAAAGATCTGGGACAGCTTCAGTTTAGCTAGTAGACTTTCTAAACATTTGATTTCCAGAGGGACCTCCCTGAATGAGCTGCTTCATTTCAGTAAAACTCGAGTTAAATATAAAAGATGCAAATCATCTTTAAAAAAGAAATTCCAGAAACTTTCTGTCTGGTGTCAGTGGGTTGACCTTAGTATTTCCAGAGTCCTGACACTTATTTCACCCAATGGAAAAAACAACCTGAAGCCTTTACTATGCAGTGCCAGCGCGCATCTCTCTCTCTGGCCTCCTGTCATTCTCCTGACGCAAACTTGCTTTTCCTTGTTTATACCAGAATATTATTAGGATTTGAATAACAACATTTGTTTGGGTTCCTCTCCAGGGGAAGTTGGTGGGGAAGGTCAGGGTGGTTACGGCTGTTTGTCAGTGTGGCTGCAGAGACCTGGAACACATTTCTGGAAGGGTCTTCAAAACAGAGGCCTAGCTGCCATTTCTTTCCCCCCGTTGAAAAACTAGACCATGAGGCCCTCTAGAATAACAGGGAATGCCTGGAGCAAAAATAATCCTCCCCATATCACACAATAGGGGAGTATGTGGATTTTGTCTCCAGCGCAGCTCTGAAAAATGTGCAGATTGATAAGAACACTGCCCTCTTTATCATAAAAAACAAGGCTACAGGTTTTTTACTGAGCTATCCATCTGACTTCCTGGCAGTCATGGCTTTCGCTGCATTCATCACACATGTGAGGAGGTAACTGAAACCATACTCGCTCTTCTGAGTGGTAATTATGTGCACCAACCAACCAGACACAGTGGACACGTTGTGCTGCATGGTGGCTGATAATTGTGTGATAATAATTTCAGCTATTTTGATTTTTTTTTCTTTGATCATAATCATAATTCTTGGATTAAATGAGCAGAAGATGATGAAGATGATGAAGATCTAACGTTCAGTAGTTTTCAGAAATATATTTATTCACTTTTTTTTGCTGACAGTTATATGATGTTGATAAAGATACCAGTCTCATATTCTACATTTCTACTGTCTTTTATTTGAAGTTCTGATCCATAAGAAAATAAAAACCATCTCAGTGTAGTTTTACATCTCCTTTCTCTGGCTTCTCTCGGGAGATCTAACAACACGTTGGTGAACCAAATGGAATAAAAGAAGCTCTGAGCCTCTCTTTTGAATGGCTGAGAGATCCAATAAAAGAGATTTCAGGCAAAAGCAACCAAATCCTGCTAGGTTGGATGGTGGGTCCAGGTGGACGGGGCTTGGTTATGATATCACAAAGTAAAGGATCAATTTCTGAATAAGGCTGTGTCCACTACTCTATGAGGATTTGATATTTAAACGTGCTTTCAAATGAAATAAAAAGAAACACAGTAAGGTGACTTGATATAATATGGGTTATAGGACCTGTAAATATGAAGGAAAAAGGGACGAGGCATTTAGCTTAATTTAGCATATACTGTAAGACTTTAAAGGGATAGTTCAACATTTTTGGCAAAGTGGCTCATTGCCATATTTCCTATAGTCTTAGGAGTAGGTTCGCTTTAATTGTTGGTGCAAGCTATTTTTAGAACAGTGGAGCAGAGTCGTGAGCTGCTCAGAGCTACGCTACGGAGGCTCATGGGATTTCTTGGTTTCCCTCATCAAACTCATCAAATACACAATCCAACAACTCCAAAACGCTCTGGTGGACAAGTTGTGGCCTGTGAGCGTTTTGGAGTTGTTGGATTGTGTATTTGATGTTGTGCTTTTATGGCGATATGGATCCCCTTGGGTCTGAAATAAAGAAATGAATGAATGAATGAATGATGAGATAGATGAGGGAAACCAAGAAATCCCATTAGCCTCCGTAGCGTAGTTCTGAGCAGCTTGCGACTCTGCTCCGCCGTTCTAAAAATAGCTTGCACCGACAATTAAAGGTAACAACCTGCCGCTATGACTATAGGGATTATGGCAATGGGCCAATTTTCCAAAAATGTTGAACTACCCCTTTAAAGATAGGGAAATCAAACAGTAAAAACAAGATGCTACAGTTTGTATATTAAGTTATTTGGTGGAATAAGTTGATTGGCTGTGGCTAGTACATTTTTACCTGACAGACATGAGTGGTATCAATGTTCTCATGAGATACTTGGCCATATAAACTATAAATAAGCAATCAAACAATCCCTCATTAGGCCTGTTCACTCAATGGATCTGTGATTTCCATACAGGGTTTTTGGCAACAGTGAAAGACCTGAGGGTGGGAAGCGTTAAGAAAATAAGAAAAGATGGAACAACTCACAGCCAAACGATGAAGACACAGAACGAGTCGGTAGGTGGTCTCATGGCCAACTGCCTCAATAACACCCAGCCAAACAATGGCAGCCAAATCTCCTGTTCAGCAACACAGCTCCAGTGGTTGGCTAATCTTTAAAAGAAGGACACACTGAAGTTGAATTTGAATGCAAAACGTTAAAAAAAGCTGAGCGGGAGCCCATGGTGTAAACTCTAATGATAAATGGACTGCATTTATAAAGCGCTTCTCTGTAGTTGTAATGATCACCCAAACCGCTGAAAGGCAGATCGCCTAAAACTATGAATGTGTCTCCCTCACTGATGACGTTGATTAAAAAAAATGAGTGGAAACTTGTCTATCTCATCCTTATTAGTAATTATGGACAAAACTTCCCAGATAAATAAGCCATGATGGCAGCATTATGTTGTATAGGATGGACATACAAAGCGCGTATAATCCACATGACCAAGAAGTAAAAGTGTAAATGATAAAACAGCCATTGAAAATGTTTCATTATTAGATTATTTTTGTATCATTTTATTGAAAGTCCACCCATATATGAATGTTCTTAATATATATCCCCAAAATATGTTCTGGTGACATGGAGACAGTCCCCACCCAGAGCCCCTGTGGATGTTCAATGGGCTTCTGGCCACTGTCTGTGAAGCAGAGTCTGGGATAAGCGCTCATCAGTCAATAAACATTAACATTCGATGCTGCGATGATTTAGCCTACTTGACATTTAACGATCACAGTTTGAATCGGTCTCTCTCTGACTCCTCTGAACGGACTTTATCAGTCTGCGAAAGTCTGAGAAAGAGTTTAGTGAGGACGGAGCACGGCCCAGTTTCATTTTAACCTTCTGTAGTAATATGTAACATGTGTCAGTATTGTAAATGACCACTGGGACAGAGCTGGTGGTCACAGACATATGAAAAAGGTTTGACATAACTGTGGTATTAAAAAGAATATTAAGTGCATCCGTTGGCTCGTTCTCACATCACGTATTGTTTTCCACACCAGCAGATGAAGCAAAGGGCTCAACCAAGTAACTGAGCATTAAAGTGGCAGCAGCAGACACTGAACATTTTTGATTAATTGGAGCTGATGAAAAAAAATGTGTAGTAGCCCTATAGTGTGTGAGACGTTAAGTAGAGTGATTTCTGTGTTGGATAAACTGATGTGAAAGTAAAGACTTATTCCACTCCACACCAGAGTAGACAAACTTGTACAGTCATGAAACACAATGTTCAGTTTTATTGTCTGCAAATCCACCTCGTGATTTATTGTTATGAATTTCATTCGAGGCTAAGTGATTCATCTGGAATGCTATGTGTAATGTGTTTCCCTCCCTCGAAATGTATGTAAAATGAATAGTCTGTGGCAAGTTTAGTGATGTCTTTATAGAATCCAAATTGGTTCCAAGATTTTTATGTGTTCATTAAAACCGAAGCTAAATTTTTAGAGGGAGAAAACAAGCAGACTGAATCCACCTCTAATATGACAAATGGGGAGAGAGGGGGAAATGCCAAGATGGATGTAGAGCAGGCCAAGAAGAGGCTGAGCGCGACAGGCGTTGGCCAGTGGCATCAATTAGCAGCAGCAGCAGCAGCAGCATGTTTCTCTGGGACAGTGAAAATAGACTGCAGCATGTTGGGATTTATATTATTGCCTCGCCACTGTATGAACCGGTCTCTCCTTAAACCAATAAAATAGGACATTTTTCTGCACACCACCATATGGCCCAGATGGATCTAAATCAATGCCGGAGATTTTATACGGGACTTCACAGGCTGTAGTTTTGGACATCATCCCTGTTTGTGATAATAAGACTTGTGCTCAAAAGATGAATTTTAAAGTCTGGAAACACTGCAACACTGCCTCATCACAAAGAAACTTCCTCCATCTGTGTGGTCCAATACATGATAAGTGTAGTGCTGCTGCTGCTGCTGCTGCTGGAGCTCCTTGCATTGATGCTCCACCACTTTTATTTCTCCAAGCGATTAAATACAAATATCTAAAGTTCACAGAATTCTGTTGAGACTCATATGCATATTTAAGATCTTGGTAATCTCATCACATGTAAAGGAGTCATTCCACCGTAAAAGTGATAAAAAAAAAAGAAGCTGCCAGCTGCACAGTGAATTAAATCGTTAATTAGTATAGATTAAAACATCCTTTTATTTATCATCCAGTCCTCTAACAGTTTATTTTTCTATCATCTCTGATATCTGTGTTTACACAAACACATGACAAAAACAATCTGTTGCAGTGAGTGTGTGTGCGCGGCCGCCACAGACACAGCTGCTGGTCCCTCGCCCGTATTGTGTGGTTGTTATAATGTGGCTTCACATACTTGACCCGAGTGAGTAAATAATATAAAACACAAAGTAGGTTCCTTGTGTGCATTGGCTTGCTGCTTAAAGCTGGGGTAGAAAGGATTTGTTTTGAAAATGAGCCTACAGCTCCCGGTGTCTTTGACCAATCAAATCTATTCTGTTCTGGGGTTTCTTATTGGTTGAAGGGCCGACCCTAGTCTCTCCTAACAAATCAGGAGGACAAAGTAGGGCAAGTCCCTCAACAGATTTAATACTGGGAGCTGTAGGCTCTTCAGGCTGCTGAGACATACTGTAGAGAAACACTGGGATCACCCCAAACACACAGACCTTTCCTTATGGATAGCTGAATGGGAAAACACAATTTTATTTAGTAAAGTTAATATTTTGTTTTTAAAACAAATCCTGCCTACCCCAGCTTTAATGCTACACTGAATCACAAGCTGCTTCGTCCATGGTCTGATCTAATATCACTGATCTGGATGTTTGTCTGATGTGTCATGTTATCAACATGATCAAACTCTTTATAAAGTCAGATTAGTAGTGGACTGATCCGTGAGGGCATTGCAGAAACTGTGGTAACATTACCTTTACAGTGTGTGTGCAGAAATCAGTGCATAGCTGAACTAATGAATGGCACTATATGTAGTATATTTATATAGATTTTTTTCCTTTTTTTCTGATTGTGCATGTGTGTGTGAATGCGAGTAACCAACTGGCTTTTGCGTGTGTATGTGGGTATGGGTATGTTGCAGATCTGTCAGTCCTCAATTATTTCATTATCATATTTTAAACAGGATTTTTTAATGTTTGTTCTGTAACTTCAATGATTTTTTAAAAATATGTTAGTATGGGATGTTGGATGTTGTTTATGCATTTGTGTCTATTTTGGACTATATACACGGCTTTTATTCTTTTTCCTCATGATGATGAATTTTTGATTACGAATGGGTTCCCACTGACTATATACATATATGTATGTGATTGTGTGTTTATCTTAGCCCAATTTTGGTTGTCGAATAATAGTGTATGATGTTATTTTCTATATTTAAATTTTTTCCACATTTAAAAATCGTTAGGCTAAACATTTCTGCTGTTCAAACACACAGTGAGCCAACTTCTAGCTGAAGGATTTGCCCCTCACCTTCAGGCTTGCCCCCTTTCACTCAATTGGACTGCACATCAACACGGCTGTGACCCATGTGGTCCATGTTTCTCTATATCCACAAGTTTCCGAACGTCATCTATATGGTCAAAACCGGAAGTTGGTTTTGCATTTCCGGTGGAATTTTACGTTTGACGTTTCCATGGTTTTCAGTCGTTGTCATAGTTGCGGTAAACGCATGGCTCTATTAACGCTGGCTTTTGTCAATTTGTGTGATATCCATTGTTAAAAGCTGCTGTGATGATCCATGTGTTTTACAGATTTTCATTGAAAAAAATAAAACGGCTTACGTTTTTGATGTTCGGAAAAAGATGGATAGATGTGAGTGTTGTTCTGATAGCACCTGAAGAAAACCAAACATTTGTGTGCATTAAAGTCACTGTGATACTACCAGATTGGCGAGCATACCCTCTCTTTTTTTATTATCACATTGAAAACCAACACTTTTTTTTTTCTTTTTTCTCAATGTGGCCCCCAACACCATGCTGGGTTGGCCACAGAAAATGTTCAATGGGCCCCAGGAGGGACAGACTGCTGTGGGCCCTACACGGACTAACCCATATGGGGCCCATGTGGGCTTTCTGTGGACAAGGGGCCCCCACTTGGCAAAGGGTATATGAGCCCCCGGTGGGTAGACGGGGTTTTACCCTGCCCACAATTACCCACAGTGGCATGTTTGCTGGGGTATTTCAGGAAACACTCATATGAGAGAGGCTTCACTGTTTGAGGTCCGACTGTGAGCATCAATAGTTGTTTGTCTCTAGATGTCGGACCTATAAATAGACCGTTCCACACTATGCCCACCACTCACACTAAAGGATCAGTTTGTAAAGCTTTTACCTCGGTTAAAGTGCAGGTCAGTCAGGGTGCAGTACGGTTACAGACTACACAAAAAGCTGTTACAACCCAGAGAGGAGCTGTTTCATGAATTTAAAGGGATAGTTCACCCAAAATTCAAATTTCACTCATTATCTACTCACCCTCATGTCGACTAAGAGCTTTGAGAATTTTCAGAGTCTTCCGTCCCTTCTCTGAGTTACGGGGGGGGTCCGCGCAGCAGTATTTGTCCATATACAGTAATGGTTGTCAATGGATACCTATTTTCTTTGTCCAAAAAGACACACCAAAAAACATCCAAATACCTCCATAGTGCTCGTCTGTAATGTCCCTCTTGTATTGAAGCCCCGACATGAGAAATTGTTCCGAAAAAAATTAAATAAGTCTATGTTTTAAGCTTGTTTGTAGCGGAAGCTCCCAGCACTGCTCTTCCTGGTCCGTCCAAATCTTGCGTGATTTGCATTGACACCGGTGCAAATCGCGCGAGATCTGGACGGACCAGGATAATGAAAAATTTGAATTTTGGGTGAACTATCTCTTTAAGTCATTTAAAACATAATATGGGAAGTCTGACCACGACCAATGAGAAGTGTCTGCTGCTTGACAGGCAAAATTATTTAATCTTTTTTTCTGTATGTATGTGATAATGTATGTGATAAACTGTATACAAAAGAAAGACATAAAGCAAATCTCTTTTCTGCTTTCTAGTTACAGGAGTTAAGGCTGTTGGTCCTCCGCACCTCACGTTGGTGATTGTGCTTAATAACATCATGTGAAGTATATCTGTGTAGAATGAATAACACATTTCCTCGGGGTACAACAAGGAATAAAGTCTGTGCTCAGTTTGCTTCAGGCATGAAAAGTTCACATACCCTCAGCTCGTCACGGTGTCCAGCACTGGCCTTAAGCAGCACAGATACTTGAGCATTAGCCATTGGAGCTATTATGAGGCAATAAACAGTGAAGCTCTTAATGAACAGATCTAAAATGTTTTTGATTGTTTTAACATTGTGAAAAATGTCGGATGGGGTGTTAAGTGTTCTGCCCTGTTGATAAACTTTCATCACCAGTAGGTTTTAATGTTCTCCGCTCACTGGCTCCTGAGCTATTGGAGGAGTTTTGAGGCCAAGGTGAAATACTGGGAGCTCTCCCAGAATGACTTAAGACACTCAACTGTGTTTCCACACACATAGAGCTTTGGCAAGTTGGAGAGGAAGACCAGAGACAATTTGTCAGAAATTACCTTGACAAGTTGATGAACGGTTTGATGGCCTGCCAGATACATATCTCAAACCCATGCTCTTTGGAAAGCGGTGGTGGTCGGATAACACTGTGTATGAACGCGGATTTAAGATTTGACAGCTTAGACTGTGTGTGCAATTTAGTGTAGAGGAGGCAGGAAGAAAGAGATCTCAGAGACTGTTGCTCTCTGGGTGAATCAGTCACTGTTTCCAGGTGAATCAAAGCTGTCGGTGCGGCCAGCAGGACATTCTTCCATGTTCACTGAGGGAGGCTTTTATTCCCCGATGCAGCGCACCGGGCTTTAGTAAATCTTCAGGTAGGAGGGTCCTATACCTGTTCAGTGGAATTTTTTACAAAAGTAAAAAACTCCTCCCTGGGAATCTCACCTCCTCACATGCACATTTCATTCCTCTCCCCCTTCCTTATAACTTCCTCTCTCCCTCCTTTGTGCAAACTGCTCTCACTGGTAGAAAATGAAGATCAGATGTGTGTAATTGCTGCTGGGATAAAAGGGCCTGGATGCACCTGTGATGTATGGGATGAGAGAATTACACACATGACAAGGTAATTAGCGAGAAGGACATCAAGTCGATTTAACAACCTTTAAGATTTCCTCATAAAACACGGATATGTGACAGTGGCCATGTGTGTCCCATTATCGGACGACTGCGATTGCGCAGCTCAGAAGTGGTTTGGGTGTTGGTTTGACTCAAAACAGCATCTTCTTCTTTCTTTCTTTTTTTTTCCCAGGCTGGACATCCTGACTTTAATAACACACTTGGGATGGGATGAACTCATAAAGTAACAAAAGGGGAATTACATTAACTCGTTAATAATGAATAGTTATACAGGAGCTGTTGCATGACGCTCGATACAAACACACATGCTATTCATCCCACAGACTCTTCTCATCTTTTACAATCTGAGATTCTGACTTGTTTGATTAAATTTAATGATGTGCTTCATTGTGTATAACAGTAAAATCTTCACATACAGACCGGGAGATATTTGGAAGAGACAACACATGGCCCTGTGTATGACCTGTGAGTGACATATGTTTGTAATAGTTGCTGTGGGAATAAAGACTGTAAAGCTGCCTGACCCTGAGGTGCCCGCTTTGCGTTTGACATTAAACCAACCTCCATTAAAAAAAAAAAGTACAAAAGTGTTGCCGTCTATAGGTAAAGGTAAACACTGCACTCCTTGTGGCTGTGGCTCCCAAACTTTCTTGCCTTGTGAGCGACCTTTGTGAACTGAGCTGATGTGATGTCATCTCACAACCCCTGAGCCAGAGGATGAGTTGTGAGCAGCTCAGGAAAGAGTTATGTTCTCGTGCTCTTTCATTTCAGCTGATAGAGCCGTAAAACTCTTAAGCATTTCAATTTACACGTCAGTCTCCAACAGCCCCTACTATAGAATAGCAGCTCTATGAAGCTGCACTGGACACAGCAGCGCTTTAAGCTACATGTTTACATTAGCGTGATGATGTTTAGCTTGGGGGAACATGAATGTATGTACAAAATTTCATGGTAATCCATTAGATAGTTACAGAGATATCACTCAAAATCACAGCCACCACCCATACAGTGGTTCTGGAGGAAATATCATGATGATTTACTCTCTATAGAGCACAAAGCACAAAATCTCATTCACATTGATGTCAAAACTGGGACCTCTTTGTATTACAATATGAGTGTTAAAGGGATAGTTCAACATTTTGGCAAATTGGCCCATTGCCATAATCCCTATAGTCATAGCAGTAGGTTCATTACCATTAATTGTTGGTGCAAGCTATTTTTAGAACGGTGGAGCAGAGCCGTGAGCTGCTCAAAGCTACGCTACGGAGGCTCGTGGGATTTCTTGGTTTCCCTTTCAACTCATCAAATAATGTCTGTCTGGTAACGTTCTGTTATTATCTCATAGTGTGGTGAATGTGCAGGTCACAACTTGTCCACCAGAGTGTTTTGGAGTTGTTGAATTGTGTATTTGATGAGTGATGAGTTTGATGAGGGAAACCAAGAAATCCCATGAGCTTCCGTAGCGTAGCTCTGAGCAGCTCGCTGCTCTGCTCCGCCGATCTAAAAATAGGTTGCACTGACAATTAAAGGTAACAAACCTACTGCAATGACTATAGGGATTATGGCAATGGGCCAAATGTTGAACTATCCCTTTAACCTATTCAGCACTTGCTCTTAGTGTATACTTACTGAATTTGATGAATGATTTGATACATGCACTTACACATGAATAAAATGTGAATACTGCTGAATTGGTCTTTAATTTCTCCAATTAAACACCTGTTTTTTTCTGAATGGAACATCTATTATTAGACAGTGTGTAAGTGGGTTTGGTGGAACCAGAGGAAGACTGAAATCATGCTGAAAGAAACAATATTAATAACGGTTAAATATGTGCTAACAACAAGCATCTATATTTCTTTCTTTTACTCCTTGCAGTTTCTTCTCATCAGATGTCATGCAGCGGTATGTAATTCTTGGCAGCAGCTCACAGCAGGACACCGTAGCTGTTTGGGAAGGCTGATGCTCAGCCGGTGTTAAAGTCACGAGATCGGGCTCATGAATCAATGCATGGTTGTACCTCAAATACACACACTCTATCTCTCACACACTTACACACACACACACACACACACACACACACACACACACACACACACACACACACACACACACACACACAGAGGGAACCATTCCCAGCAATAAGAGAGGAGAAAACCTGATGTTATGCATGAAAACAAATTTTCTTCAGATCATATATAGCATCGACAGAACAAGGGCTGCTGTACTAAAGCAAAAATGATCATCCGGCAAAAATCTAATCTTTCCTTTGGTGCTGTGATATATTCCTTTTGTTATTGTTTCCCATTGTTAGCTGTTCTTTAGGCCCATTGTGTGTTTGGGGAGTGTTCCCTTTTCCTCTGTATGTCAGGTGTCAATTACGTCATTCAAACTTTCTAAAGGTAATTATAGAAAGCCACAATGTCCTCCAGCACAAATTCACCGCAAAAATCATTATATGAGCACCATGACATCAGTCTTCAGCAATCGGGTTTATTTTCACAAGGTCCGTAATAAAACCGTCATGGTCATTGTGATATTATTTTTTTTATTTATCCAGAATTCTGCACTCGCAGCACTCACACAATCCCAATATTGATATTGCGGCAATGAAATCAGCTGGACACCACTGCGTTTCATTATGGCGTGCAAATGGAGCATGTGGAGAGAATAAGTCAGCCCAATAAAAGTCTAGAGTTTGGTGAATGGCTGGGAAAGGATCGGCCTCGATCGTGTTTTAAAAAAGAAGAAAACACTGTAAGTGATAGAGAGGAGCGAGGTTTTACTGCTGAAACACGGAGGGGTGAGCGGGATTTCATCCAAGCAGATTCTGTCTTGTTACGGAGATGGTTTAAACAGCTGAGCCAGGTCGCTATGCAGAACCTCGACCATGCAGACCGAGGACCAGGACCAGGACAGGTCGAGGTGAGCGGATACAGTCTGGGCTCTCAGACAGGACACCGGAGCTGCTGAGTCGTCCCTCGGTGCTTGTAACTCAGTCCCCTGCTCCCTGTATTGTGACCATAACCCACCAATAAAGAGTTATAGTGGCAGTATGAGGTCTCAACACACTAATGAAGGAGAAAGTACTTTGTGTCTCTGTGTTGACTTTGTACCACCGCAATGAACTCCGAACAAGGTTGATACCTGAATCCTGTGATGAGACATGAACGTTGGGCTTTCACTGGAGGACACAGAGAGGACGTGATTAACGTAGCTTAGCTTAGCATACTGTACACAGAGGCAAACAGCCTGACCATGCAAAGGTCACAACCAGGGCCGCTGCTAGGAATGTGTAGTCTAGTGGGCCCCTGACTTTATTTATTATGATTTATTTTTCTTATACTCTATGTTCTTGACAGTACCTGACGCAACACACCCAATTATTAGTCTACTGTTGCTCCACCATGGACTAAACCAGGCAGCGGGTTATTGCTTGGAAAATAAAAATGAATATCGCACATTTTAACGCTTTGTTTTGATGCCGATGCAACATTAGTAGCCTATGAGTATTAGTCAGGGTTATATGCAGAATAATTTAGTCGAATATATATAAAGATTCGGCTACTGGAGGTTGCTGTTGTCATCACCTTTCTCTCCTATGCAACAGCCCTGGTCACAGCAGACCATGTTTTCAGTCTCATGCATCACAGCTTCCAGTCTAAGATGAGGAATGTGTTATCCTGTGATGAGACATGAACGTTGGGTTTTCTCTGCAGGACAGAGAGGACGTGGTTAACTTACTGAAGCTTAACTTAGATACTGTACACAGAGGCAAACAGCTGGCCTGACCATCCAAAGGTCACAGCCAGGGCCGTTGCTAGGAATGTGTAGTCTAGTGGGCCTCTGCCCCCCGACTTTTCACCGCCACTTTTTTCTTAGACTGTGTATTATCATATCATTTATTATGATTTATTTTTCTTTTACTCTATGTTCTTGACCGTATTTGATTATTATTCTTAGTTTGCGGGGTCTACTGTTGCTCCACCATGGACTAAATCAGGCAGGGGGTTATTGCTTGGAAAATAAAACGTATTTTATGAATATTGCACATTTTGTGGCTTTGTTTTGATGCTGATGCAACATTAGTAGCCTATGAGCATTAGTCAGAGTTATATGCAGAATAATTTAGTCGTATAAAGATTTGGCTACTGGGGGGTTGCTGTTGTCATCGCCTTTCTCCCCTATGCAACGGCCCTGGTCACAGCAGACCACGTTTTCAGTCTCATGCATCACAGCTTCCGGTCTAAGACGAGGAATCGTGTGTTATCTATTTAAAAAAACAAGGAAAACATATTTATCTTTATCTTACATTTCATCTGCCTAAAACAAAGAGGATGCAGCTCCTCTTCCTGCTCCGCTGTCACTCCCAAGAGAAGCATAGCAGTCATTCATCTACGAGATGTTATGCAACGCAACTATCAAATATTCTTGACTTTCTATGACTCCCCTCTGCTCACACACAGGTTTCCAAAAATAAAAGCAACGCCGTTATGGCCGACATGTAGCCGTGACAGGATCACAGTGCATGAGTGATACTCGCAGTAATAATGGCTGTGTGTGGAGAGCAGGTAATGACAAGGGGGTGTAGAGTATCACTGAGACCTAAGAATGACAAGGATACGGTGAATGACTTTGAGCTGGGACTGACGGCGTGTCAGATGATACGGCTGCTGTATAAATGAGGTGATGATGGACTGCAGCTATTCTCCTGCCTGTGCTCACTGTTTACGCTGAGTCCGAGGTGGATTCCGCTCCATAACACCGGGGTCTTAAGAATTAGATGGATCGCACACCACACCACGGCCGGTGACTATTTAAATCAATAATCATGGTTAATGAAGACACAGCTACAGGGATTACTCTCACACACACACACACACACACACACACATACACAGACATAGCGGTGTAAAGCCCAGAGGCCGGGGCTTAGACAGCAGGCAGTGCTGCGCTGGCTGGCTGGTGTGTATTTTGCGAGGTGCCTGTGATGATGAACAGCACAGCAGACTATACACTGCAGCAGTGTTGAACTCTTTAAACTGAGCACTCAGCTCAACAATATTAAGATGGCTTTGTGAGTGAGGAAATAAAACCTGCTTACTTTCACTCTCTGGGCCTTATTAGCTCTTGCTTTCATTAAATTTAAATCTACAATAATAAGATGCAAAAATCTTAAATGTTTTAAGCTGTGTGCACCTGTTCAAAGAGGCTTGGAGAAGAGATTTTGTCCCACCATGATGGCACAAATGTCCCATCTCTTGGCCGGCTGGATGAAATGTGGCTCCCAGAGGGCCGAGCGTTGAGGTCTCCAGACACCTGTAGGGGCTTAGCGGTGAGAGCTGACAGAGAGCAGAGGAACAGGAGGAGCGGACAGGAAACAGAGAGGACAATTCATCTGCGTTATTGAAATTCCTAATGAGAAACACTATGAAAAGCAGGTGATTCTGATAAGAGGGAACTTTATTGTTATGAGTAATGGGTAAAAATGCCTTGATAGCAGCCAACTACAAGCTGCCTGAAACAACCAAGGGGGCTCTATCTAGCAAGCCAGTTTACTTCAAATGCTTTGTGAGTTACTGTTTTCCGGTACTTAATGCGAACAAATTGATACATTACCTGAAGCCCTGACAACAGCGTGACACAGTAATACCACCAGAAAGGTTGGGTTTTACCCAGTTAGCCTAAGTGCGTAATGAGGTAAAGGAATGCAGGAGGGCTTATTTCATTAGAAAAGAGATTACTTCAAGCACTGACTGAACTGTACAGCCACATGTGCATATGTGTGTGTGTGTGTGTCAGGGTTGTGGGGCTCATAGTGTCAATGTGACTGAAAGCAAAAAGCTGTAATTTGTTCAGTAAAACCCGCCTGAAGCTGCTCTGGGAAAATAAAGCTGTTTCACTGAGAGGATCACTGGAGTTTCATCAAGTCTAAAATCAGATTTGGTATAAAAAATTAACAAATACATAATGTTTTGCTTTTTTTTTTTTTAGCCCACAGTAAAAAGCAGGGATGCAAGGTGCAGCAAATCTTGAAGATTTAAAAAAAATAAAAATAAAATAAAACAGTCAATAATAAATTGGCTCTATGTGACAGATAAATTGAGCTACATGTAATCATCATCTTGTATGTAGCCTAATAGTCATCTTTGGCGCTGCCTCCATGCACGCACACGGCCACACACATACAGTACACACATGTTTGTTTTTATATACATATTATTCCCGTATTGTACTTATATAGACTATTGTACTGCATTTTATAGTATTAACTGTTGTATGATGTTAACTTTTATCAACCTGCCCCAAGGACAACAGATGAAAATTTGCCGCATGGGTTAACTCTGTTACATTTACATTGATGTTAAAACTGACATGTTAATTAATGTGCACTGTCCCTGTTCAATAAATAAATGAAATGAAATGAAAGGAAGAGTGTGTACATACCAGGTCAGCCTGTTGCAGGTCATGAAGATGCACCTGGATTGTGAAAATTGTTTGAAGAGTCGTACAGCAAAGTTTCAATATGATATCATATAAACCGCATCGTTAGAAACTGTGAGTCCAACGTCGCGGGGGTTTCCATTAATTTCTTCTGATCAGACATCTTGATATTATATAACAAAGGAAAATTCTGCTTTGTAGGATTTTTTCTTTTCCCGTTTGACTCGTCAGAGTAGGGGAAGCAGATGTTTAATAAATGGTCAACTAATTAAAGGTAACACAAGGACCACTTGTGCTACTTCGAAGGTCTTTGTGTTGAGTTGAGACATGCAACTGGGCTTTTGTTAATGCAACAAATTTAAGACTTGTCCTTCTCCTGTAAAGTCATCAACAACGTCTGCGGTGAAAGAATTTGTAGCCGATTGAGAAACGGAATTCAATTTTTCATGAAAATACCAAAGATTTCATAGTTACAGCGTTTCACTTCTGCTGCTGCTCTTAATCTAATATGATAGTAACACGCTTTAGTCGTTTTTCACCATTTTCAAACATTTATGAAGTAGTTGTTTCAGTTTATTGAAAAACATAACAATTCATTTATAGTGAAAATAACTGTTGCAGCTGTAATTTGGAGTCTGGTTACCTTGTGCAGTTTTCTAATACACCTCCACCCATCCTCAACCCTGAACTCCGGTCTCATGAGAATAACTGGAGACATCTGTTGGAAGGATGTCTATGATATTTGACGAATAACTTGGATTTTGAATAAGATATCTCGATGATACTGACATTGACATATAGATGAAAGCACTGTCTCCTTGTAGCACAGCTGCAGCGTACTCATGCTTTCATTGAACTGTTTTCAGGAGCGTTAGGAATATTGTCCATTTTGGTATTGTTTTAAAATCATGTTTCACATTTTATCATTTCACTGCTATAATAACCATCTCATTTCAACCTTAAGCAAAACCCACGCTGATACAAATGCAGGCAGACCACTCTTTTAAAGGGGGCTACGTACATCCATGCCATTGGACTGCAAGTCTTTAATAACAAAAAAAAAAGAAGAAAAAGAGGAAAACCAAAAACAAAACAAAACAAAAAAAAACCTCCATACAAAAGTATATGTACATGGTCACTTACTGAACTGTATAGCAGTTTATGGAAATGATCTAAAATGGTTCATCTTTTTAGTTTTTAAATACAATACTCAACAGTCAGCAACCACACAGTACTGGATCTGAAACACAACAAGTGGGCTGTCAGTGGAGAGTCCATTTCTGTTATCACGGCAGGTGATGTGAAGCAGCTGTCAACACACCGGGACCCACACAAACCAGTTATGATATATCAGTCTAACGTTTGTCAGTATGGATGAGTGACTGGGGGGAAATAAAAACTAAATATCGATTTAGCACACACAACATGTTGGTTGACAGACATAAATAACGCAATAATTGAATACCAGTGCAAGAAAAGCAACAGGGAGACAAAAGAGGGACAAAAAAATCAATCACAGACAATGGGATTGAGACACTTGCTATTAACACATACAAGTAGAGCCTGAGTGAGGAATCCCAACAGAACAATGGACACAGATGCGAATCAGTGGACGCAACATTAACATTGAAGTTAATATCAATGGGTTACATTAAAATTGAAAAAAAAAAAAAAAAAAAAAAGAGGATGTGGAGATAAGACAGAAAAACAATTGCACCATATCCCTGCCATGTGCCGTGAGCTCCAACCTGCCACTCCTCGTCTTTGAACCTGAAGGAGAAAACTCGACCGCGTGTGGAGGATGAGCTGTGAGGAGGAAGAGGAGGAAGAGGGGGATGCAGCCTGGTTCCAGCTCCCACCTCACTTTGTGGTAATAAAATCCTGCTCAAAGGTCATTGGTGGGTTCACCTGAAACCTACCTGTGACCATGTGACTGTGGTTGCTAATGCATGCTAATGTGAAGCTCTGTCACACGCGGCGCACATATAAACAGCAGCACACCCACCCACCCACCCACTACCATGCGCTCTGAATGAAGGCCTGGGAAGCATCTACATGTTTGTTTGTACAGTCGAAAAGGTGCAAGTACTGGGACAGCAGGCTCTCTTGATAGGAGATGTTTCCGCTGTGATAAAACTTCCTGTCGCAGCCACTGTCAGCGTGAACGTCGGATGTCTGTGTTACTGATTCTACTCTTGATAAATGAAAAAAGCTAAACAAACAAACAAACAAAAAAACAGCAGCGTATTACTTGGAGCTGCTGCGTTAAAACATTTTTGAACCCTGATATTCTGACTCTGCATGTTGAGTCTTGAGATGCAGTTTAGAGATGATGATGGTTTGCGCAGGTAGGTTTAAAGGGATAGTTCAACATTTGGGCAAATTGGCCCATTGCCATAATCCCTATAGTCATAGCAGTAGGTTCGTTACCTTTAATTGCCGGTGCAAGCTATTTTTAGAACGGCGGAGCAGAGCCACGAGCTGCTCAGAGCTACGCTACGGAGGCTCATGGGATTTCTTGGTTTCCCTCATCAAACTCATCAAATACACAATCCAACAACTCCAAAACGCTCTGGTGGACAAGTTGTGACCTGCACATTCACCACGCTATGAGATAATAACAGAACGTTACCAGACAGAGTTGTTTTAGAGGTAAATACAGAGACTGCTTGATGAAAATCTGTCCCTGAAGGCAACGCACATCAGCGGTTTTGCATGAATTTGCCTCTAAAACAACTCTGTCTCATAGCGTGGTGAATGTGCAGGTCACAACTTGTCTACCAGAGCGTTTTGGAGTTGTTGGATTGTGTATTTGATGAGTTTGATGAGGTAAACCAAGAAATCCCATTAGCCTCCGTAGCGTTGGCTCTGCTCCGCTGTTCTAAAAGTAGCTTGCACCGACAATTAAAGGTAACAAACCTACTGCTATGACTACAGCAATTATGGCAATGGGCCAATTTGCCCAAATGTTGAACTATCCCTTTAAAAAATAGAAAGTGAGTGGCATATATGAATGGCCCCTGGTTGGTGTGGAGCAACAGACAACAGTAACTGACAACAAACCCTGGTGCGTGGGGCTAAATCGTTTCATGAATAAAGACTGCCTGAATTATTGTATTGAGTCTGGCATCAAAAATAAAAAGTTAAGCCAACTGTTCCAGTACTTCCACTTTTTAACTGCATTCCATTGAAAAGATTACTTCGGAAATGTTTACAATAAGTGCAAATTGGTCGTTATTCCAGATCAGCTCCTATGATTTTTGATGCTGTGATTAGGAGGTGGAGGCGCCACCTTTGTCGTCTCAGTCCGTCTCGTCTCGTCTCCCTGCCTTTATTTGTCCAAACTCCCTGTGCAAGTTTTTTTTTTTTTTTTTCCATGCCTCCCCGTCCTGTCTCCTTTTACGTGCTGTAGGACTTCTCCGTCTTCACTTCTCAGAGTTCTTGCGCGGCCTTCGGAAGCTGGACATGTTCTCGTTTAGTGCATAGATGCGCCTGGAGAACTCCTCGAAGCCGGCCACGTCCAGCTCGCCCAGCACCTGTTCGTCGCACTCCACGGCCACGGCGTGGTCCACGGGGATGCGGCGGTAGTCGTCGTCGTCGTCCAGCCGGGCCTCGTCCGCCGCCAGCCCTAATCCCACCACCACCGCCCCCATGCCCATGCCCATGCCCATGCCGAGGCCTAAGCCGGTCGCCTCCGTGCCCATGATCTCCTCGGCTTGCTCCACAGAGCAGCGCAGCTCCGGGGCCAGGCTGACGGGCGCCGGTCCGGGCACCACGGAGCCGTTCATGGCGCCCGTGTGCTGCTGGACGACGACACCGCTGCTGGCTTCTTTTTCCTCCCCAGTTTCCTGCACTGTGCTGCTATTGGATGGCTTTTCTTCTTCTTCAGTCTTCTCTTCTTTATCTAAATCAATCTCTCTAGTATCAGCGTCCTGCTTCTTCTCCTTCTCCTCCTCGTTGTTGGCCTCTGTTGTTGTTGTGGTCTCGTTGAGGCTCAGTGAGGTCATGCTGGCGTCGAGGGAGGAGGACAGGTGTTTGGGTGAAGGTAAGGCATCGGGGGCCAGACCACCGACGGCGGGGGGAGGAGGAGGCTGCTGTTGCCCCCCCTCGTCCATGGCCGTGTTGTAGCTGGGCGGAGGCGTCGGCTTGTACTTGTCGGCCTCGGAGCTCGCCCTTTTCCTCAGCCCTCGGTCGGGGGAGCTGGTGTGGTAGGGGTAGCCGATCTCCGAGGCGGCAGACACACCGAGCTGGGACTTGGATGGCACCGGGATGGAGCTGGAGACGTTGTGTCTGTCGCTGTGAGGAAGGAAGAAAAGCAGGAACATGAACAACAGCAATGACAACAGAACCACTTTAGTTTAGTGTGCAACAAGGTTAAAGGCTGTAGAATCTAGTGCAACTGTGTGAGGCTCTAAACTTTCTTTTTCTTTCTTTTTTTTTGTTATGGTCACTGCTGATTCTGACATGTACTACTTTTGTTTTTGTTTTGTGTTACTGTACTTGTGTGCACATTCTTCGTTAAAGGGATAGTTCAACATTTTGGCAAATTGGCCCATTGCCATAATCCCTATAGTCATAGCAGTAGGTTCGTAACCTTTAATTGTCGGTGCAGGCTATTTTTAGAACGGCGGAGCAGAGCCGTGAGCTGCTCAGAGCTACGCTACAGAGGCTAAAGGGATTTCTTGGTTTCCCTCATCAAACCCATCAAATACACACTGAGTTGTTTTCGAGGTAAATTCATGCAAAACAGCTGATGCGCGTTCCCGTCGGGGGCAGTTTTATGGCAACTTGCCTCGAAAACAACTCTGTCTTGTGATGCTCCGTTATTATCTCATAGTGTGGTGAATGTGCAGGTCACAACTTGTCCACCAGAGCGTTTTGGAGTTGTTGGATTGTGTATTTGATGAGTTTGATGAGGGAAACCAAGAAATCCCATTAGCCTCCGTAGTGTAGCTCTGAGCAGCTCGCAGCTCTGCTCCGCCGTTCTAAAAATAGCTTGCACCGACAATTAAAGGTAACGAACCTACTCCTAAGAGGCTAAGACCTTGTATTGGTTTTCTATGGTTCTTCTATGTATTTCTCATGTGTCTTTTTTTTTTAGTATTACAACAACCTGCCTGAATGACGGAAATTCAATTTACATGTGCACAATGTCTGCTCTCCCCAATCTAAAATAATAATAATAATATTCTAAAATTTAGATAAAACATTTAGGCTATTTCCCTTTTGCTATAGTGAGCCTTTATCTCTCCAGCCAACATGGCTGACATGTCCAAAAGCGCTGAATGTGACACCCAGGTTTCTACGTATTTGGACCTGGTTCTCCATTGATCTCATCGGCAACCGACCGCTCTCCTCTCCGCCCCAAAGCGCCCAGCTCCTTTCCTCTGATCCAGGAGAGACAGCTGCAGTTCTTTGTAAATCACTCCACCTTACAACACTCTGAAAACATTTGTGCAGCCTCTGAGACCAGGCCTCACGTAGCCATCCAAGTATGTCAGACATTCTCCTCCATAACAGATAACAGACTAGGGCTCTGGGACACCCCACCCTGCCCAAGTGCTGGAGCCATAAATTTACTTAAATGGGGGCCTCACCACCTCTTCCGATAGCCAAGGCCATGTATAATTCACCGGACTACTTAGTGGTCTGCTTAACAGGACCAGTCTGCTATCTCAGGAGCTCGGGCACGGTGCTGCCGGGGTCAGAGGTCAAAGCAGGGCCTCTCTGTTCTCTGGTGATTCACATGTGTTGGTTAAAGAGTTAAGGACAAATCTCTGCTTGTTCAGTTGGACGTGTAGTAGTAGTAGTCCCTGTAAATTTTCTCCTGTCACTTGGCACAAGCGAAAGGGAAGCCTTGCCTAAAAACAGTGGCGCTGATGGGAGCAGCGGTTGACAGATGCGTTTACTAGATAGATAGATAGATAGATAGATAGATAGATAGATAGATAGATAGATAGATAGATAGATAGATAGATAGATAGATAGATAGATAGATAGATAGATAGATAGATAGATAGATAGACAGATAGATAGACAGATAGATAGACTGCTCAAAAAAAATAAAGGGAACACTTAAACAACACATTGTAACTCCAAGTATATCACACCCGTGTGAAATCAACCTAGGATGATAATTTTGATTTACATTCATAATTTTTATGTTATTTTGTTCTCAACACACTCTACTATATATTGAATAACGATTTTAAACTGCAATATTTCATTAATTGAGATCTAAGATGTGTTGTTTAAGTGTTCCCTTTATTTTTTTGAGCAAGATAGATAGATAGATAGATAGATAGATAGATAGATAGATAGATAGATAGATAGATAGATAGATAGATAGATAGATAGATAGATATGTACATTTTCTATATATCTATCCCTGTAAATTTTCTCCTGTCACTTGGCACATGCGAAAGGAAGTCTTTGCCTAAAAACAGTGGTTGCTGATGGGAGCGGCGGTTGACAGATGCGTTTACTAGTGTACTAGCTTTGCCGTCTAATGGACAGTTTCACCACCAAACATGTGAAAGGCTTGTAAAAAAGGGCCCCGACCTTGACCCACGCAGGCACCCAGCCGAGGTGGTCCTGACAGGGTTCACAGGCAGGACGCCGCTGAGACGAGAGCAGAGAGGCTGTCTAGTTTTTTAGAGAAACTTGTCAAACTTCAAAGCGCCGGCGGTACAGTAAACGAGAACCATCCTTCGTCTGAAAGGTACAGTATGAAACCAGTTAGGCTAACAACCTGTAAATACTACACCACTACCATTTCTGTTAATTGAAGGCGCACGGATGTAAAATGTTGGATATGGATAGTCATCTGAGGTCAGGGTTAGGCAAACAAAGGGATCGGGTAATGACCTGATCCTGTGAGAGCCTTCGTCTTAAGTGGGCAGAATGGGAGATGGGCTGTGCTTTACTTGGCAGCGCATATCCATGAAAACACATCGTTTAATATAACTGGCTTCAACGTGCCCCCCCCTCTTAACAAACACATGGTTAATTCTGCAGCAAAGCAATTTTTTTGAGGGGGAAAAAATGGAAACAATATGCTCCTTAACACCTAATTTTCTGGGGAGACAAATGGAATAAAAAGAAAATATATGAGTTGAATGATTCGCCATCTTAAACACTTATCTGTGACTGTGATTCCAAATGAAACCATCATGGGCTCTTTTGGAAACGGTCCAAAAATTCAAAAATGTGATTTGAAGGGCAGGAATAAAGACAGATGTCATGAGAAGTCAATTATCATTTAAATAAGTGGAAAATCTGGTTCAGACTCTTTGAAACACAATACAGCTTTGGGGAACCGGAGACAGCTGGTACGGCGGGGAAGTCTAAGGTTTCAATGCATCATTTATAACAAGCTAGGAAGTGACTATACGTCGTTTGAGCTTGACAGAGCGATGTCCGACTCCTTACGGCAACGGCTGATTAGATGGCTTTGATTTTAATCATCATCAGCTATTTTCTTCTCTACCCCCCCCAGCAAACTCTCTCCTATAATCCATTTGCTCAGGTTTTAAATGGCCAATTAACAAATGTATTATTGATACTGGCAAAAAATCACATGGTCATCACACCAACTCTTTAGTATAATGAGGAATCTTGTATGTGGACCATGTTATTTTGTTCCACTGGGCGCCTCGGTTGGGCCTGCATTAGTTCTATTATTTGTGTCAAACTGAGCTGCAGCGTATGAATAACAGAGAGAGAATGGGTGTGCGAGCGAGTACTCGAGCCAAGCAACCCTCTGGGCAGTCATAACATTTTTTCTTGAAACATTTTAACTCTGATGACATGTTTTTTAATGCCAGCAATTAGTCTACACATGTATAGCCACTGTGACCATATGTGCCAAATAAGGGTGCTGGGAAGACAGAACTGCTGAAAAACATTTCCTAAAGTTGTTTGGAAAAGCTGGAACTCATACAGCAGCGCCATTACAGAATAAGGCCAAATATACTCCCATGGCATGAGCTAACTGTGTCTCTCGTTGACATTCTCCGTGCACTGAATGAGATTTTTCATATTCTTCATAAACATTTACTCTGTTCCCCTCTCAGAAATTTCCTTCGCCTTGTATAAACTATTCAGACAAACAGTCCTTAAACTGCTTTTGAATGTAATTCGAAGGATGGTCGCTGGGTTGGCCCACCACTTTGGCCCGGACGCTGAAATATCTAACCTGTTATTGGATACACTGTGATTATATTTAGGGCATACACCAAGTTCTGACTTTGTTAGGAACCCTCAGTCAAAACTAATGCAGTGTAATACAACCATTCTGCAGCAAATCACATCCTGTCCTTTGTGATCACGCATTGGAATCAAATACTAAATATAAAAGTCATGACAGAAGATTTATTGCAGGCCTTTTGTATTAGAGAACGTCAGTTTCAGCTAGATGTACCTAATAAACCGCTGAGTGGTCACATTCATGGTCCTCACGACTCCGGTGATCCGATTTTCCTCTCGAACCACCATGAAGTTGACATTTGTGAGGAAGTGTTATGACTTTGGCGATCCGTCGGAATTTTTCATCAAAAGTTGGTTGGTTAATTTCCATATTCTTTCAAAATAAAAGCACGCCAAGGTAGGCATTATCCCCGTGGCTATGTGACAGAGCTCCTGGCGGCCAGGGGAAACTTTTTAGTTTTGGTTTTGAATATTGCAATACTTTATCAGAGTTTTGTTGAGAGGGTTATCACCTCTGATTTGTTGCCAGGTAGCTCCTCCTCAAGACAGATATGCTACTGGTGTTACTCATTACGCATTTTTGGCATTCCTCATCTCATAAGTATGTTTAATGTTTTAACTTCTCTCTACAAATAGACTTTTAGACGGACAAAAAAAAAACACTAGGCTTGCTTCAGGCACTCACTCGCTAGAGCCAAGGATGATTGAGGCTGAAGTAAAAAGCATTTAATGAATCAGGGCAATAATAATTATAAAACAATAGTCAAACTTTATTTTAAGCTTTAAGAGCACCTGGAGTTTACTTCTCTTTTTTCTACTTCGAGCACTCGTGTGTCTCGAGTCTCTTTTTAGACTTAAGTTTTTATTCTTATTTTCTTTATTTCTTTATTTTTTTATTTTTTATTTTGTTTGGAAAAGGTATTTTCCAACAGAATCCACAGTACAAAAATACAAAATTAGTATTTACCATAGTCCTTTTCCCATTTATGCAACAATTTATACATACAGGTGAGCAACAAGAGTCAACGAAGGACACAGTTTGTGTGGTAAAGGACAGTCCTCCTGATCCTTCATAAGCATCCATTGTCACTTTCCTGAGAACAAAGTTTTTATTCTTATTTTCTGATGCCAGTAACACAATATAACAACTGTGTCAATAATAATAATAATAATAATAATAGCTAAAATTAATATATTGTGCGAAATGAAAAATCCCACCCATCCATATATGAAAATGTAGCTAAACTATACCGGGCTCAGATTTCAGACTGTACAGCTTGGGCTTCGTCTGAGGCATTCATGACAAGTAAAGTGAATTCATGATAGCAGCTCGACACACACAATACTGATGGGAAAAAGGTCTGTTGCTCATCTCTAATGTATAATACGAAGCTGTGCAGTGATAGGTTCCCTCCACTGGCAGCACAGGCAACAGTAAGTCTTTACGTTTCACCGGGCCTCTCTCTCTCTCTCTCTCTGCTACATTACTCCAACAACAACTTGACTGCACACTGTAAACGCTGCTAAAAGGCCTTTGCCTAAATCATCACGCAGAAAACTTGACGTGCTGAGCCAGAAATAGCCCTCATTCCTCCTGAGCTTTTTGCCTGCTCTCTTCCTTTCCACTGCTGATGTCAAACCTGGCATATTTCAGGCCGACTCAGGAATTCGGTAAGCCAGACCTTTTCCACTGTCCAGTCCCCCCACAGGCTTTACAACATGTCCCTGTTCATATCCAAAATCCGGCTACGGAGCCATGATTTTGGGCCAAAACAAGCAATGGCAGATAAGATTTTGGTTGTTTGATGTGGTTTAGGGAAATCCCTGTGAAACTTATAATGTGTTATGGTGGAAGCAAAGTTTTCTTTTTGTTTTGACAGGGCAGGACTTATCTACTGGCTGGCTTTGGAGGAGAGGGAATCACCACAGAAAAGCATGAGCGACATGATCAACAAGCTCAGTACGTTAATGATGTATCACATCTTGTCCAACAACTACACTGTTTTTAAAATATTACTTTGATATTGCTGCCGTTCAGTGACATTTATTTTGGCAAAATATTGTCCACAAGCCAAAAGGGAACTGAATAAAATAAATGTAAACCAGTACAGTTTTGACAGTTTTCATACTAATCCCATACGGCCATATTGACAGCAAGATAAACTAAATAATAACTCAAATGATTAGTTTTGGAAAATATGCCTATTCATTTTTGATCTGAGGAGACGATGGGTAAATAACCCTATGGTAAGTATAGCTTGGAATAAAGATTGGAAATAGGGAATCTATTAGCCCAGCTCCGTCAAAAAGGCACATTTAAAACTTAGTGACAAAGTATCTTGGGCATTTTCTCACTGTTGATTGGCACAATGATAGAGATATTTACAGGCAGTGTTCTAAGCAATATGCTCAAGCTAATATGCTCCTTCGTAGGTTTAGTTATGTGCTCAGTTGATGTTAAATGTTCCCTGTTTAGATCTTTCTGTACACCTAGTATGTATACAGCTCACCTCTGGTGTAGCTATAAGAAAAGCAGTATGCGGCGGCTCGTAGTGGCCTACAATGATGGACTGAGGTTGTTGCTTCAGGTGCCCAGGTGGCACAGTGCGAGCCAACTCTTTGCAATTGTGAAGCACTTTTAAGAAATTTAATGTATCGTTTTATGTGCCGCCTGGATGACTCTGGGAACAGCATTACTGGGGCTTTGACTAGCCCTGATAGGAGCTGCTATAGGTATTCATCCAGGCTTAGAAAACACTGGTGGGATAGCCTGCTTATGAATTACCTGTATGTGGAGAGTTGATTCTCTATCTGTGTGTCTGTCTTTTTCTCTCTCTCCTTAAATCTGTTTTGTGTCTGCAATAAAGATTAATAATAATAATTAGTGCTTAAAGTGCTTAAAATATTATATTCAGTCTTGTTTGTTGCCTTGTCTTTATATTAAACTAACCTAACCGTTGAATTAAGATTATTCAGTTTAACAAACTATCGACAAAGAGCAGAGCACTTATTTAACTATCTTAGGTGAGGTTGACTAGACATCTGATACCATGTGAATGTGTGATATCCTACCATGTTCTTCATTCTTGTTCATGACTAGATCATGAGCTGTAAAACATTACTGGGTTGAAGTTGTACTGTCGGTACTGATCTGTAGTTTGAGCTCTAATCTCCAGGAACAAGTTTTATTGGATTTTGGATCATGATTTTTATTGGATCATGTTATAGTGATTTCTTTCAAAGAGAGAAACATAAACATGTGGTTGGTTCAAATAATGGTTTTACGTGACAGAGGGAGAAAAAAACGAATTGGCAATGGCAGTATTATTCCTGAAGGATGAGGAGGAAACGATGTTTGAGAAACTACTGTACTCTACCTTTGCAGAATATCACATGAACCATCAGAGAGGGTTTATCCTTCCAAAGCATTTATTATTACAAATGTAGTGAATTCATATAGGGCACTTGTCAGGTTTAATTTACCTTGCAAATTTTAGGGTTAGTGTTGGTATATACATTTTTGTACATTATATCCTTTTATCTGTCACGGTTGAGACTGCAACTGTCGAGATGTCACAACCCTTTGTATACATCATGTAACAACAAGGGGCGGTTTTGCTAACTTCTGACTCACTATGGGGTCTTTGGGGAAGTTCACATCACATCCTCCAGCTGCGGTGTTGAATCTGCCTGGCCAGGCGCTCTGCCACACCTTGTACGTAGCCCTGCTTCCAGGCACCGGAGTGGGATTAGGGCCCTGTGAACCTCTGCCAAGCCCTCAGTGGATGTGGAGCGGCAAATGGGAGCATGTTGAATGCGTTTGCTTTGATCTCAGCAGACTGTGCAGTTTACAAAGAATTGGTTTCTGGTACTGTCTCTGTCTCGCTCTGGGTAATAGATTCACCATTTTTCCGCTGTTTCTTATCCTTCAGCAAGATTTAAAAAAAAACAAAAAAAACCTATACTGCCCATTTTTCACCAGAGCTTGACTGTATACATTATGAAATGTTATGATGTGTTTCTGAGATGGTACTGTTTGGAAATGTATTAAGATATGATCAGCAGCTTGACAAGCATCTATAGTCCACTGTGCAAAATGGACAGACTTTATAATAAACTCCTTTGTCTCCTTTACGCACAAACTGCTTTTCCTCAATTTTCCATTTGTATCCTGTATAAAGCGATTCTGCGATACTCCTGCTGTGTGGGTCTCGGCCCTTTGGGAAAAGGGTCTCCCTGCAGACTGGATGAAAGCTGAATTAGTTCTTTATGGCGGGAGGAACCGCTTCCAAATCTGTTCTGGAAACAGTTCCCTTGGTCCCTATCCTTCATCATCCCTCTTTGGATACATGGAAGAAAGAAAGAGGTGGCAAGGAGGGATAGAGGAAGCAGATTAGCCTCTCTCACACAGTCTATAAGATAATTACCTGCAGATGCAACGCTGCCCTCTTATATATTCATATTTCATAAAGCTGGGTCCCAGTGCTGGAAACTGTATCTGAGTTTAGTCTTTTTCAAACAGGGAATGAAAGACTGGAACTGATATGGGAAGAGTATGGCCCAACAGTGTGTGAAGAAAATTTAGTGCGTGTCCTCTATATTGGAAGGGAATGTGAAATAGCCCCCTCCTCATCCTCACTGGAGACTTTAATTTAGGCTGACGCTGCAGTGTGAATGGTGTTATGATGGAAGGTATTACAACTGTGACTCATCTTAAGCGTTATCACATTGTATCAAATTTTGTTTTTTTAACTGTGTTTATTATTGTAACCATGCAGTGGTTTAGTTTTCTCGGTTTTTGTAGCCTACCTAAAATGATCTAAACCTAACCTTGTGATTGTTGGTGTTGATCATTTGACACTTTTCAATTACACTCTGCATTGTCTAAATGAAACCATTTTACAAATAGATAACTAACATTGTCCCCATTACTGTACATCACTATACATTTTACTTTTGAAACAGTTTCCAGCCTTTCTGCTAAGAAAAGCCAAATGGCTGCGTCATATCATAAATAATTTAGAGTGATGTCAGTCAAACTCCTAACTAACCTTCATTTCTAAATGTTGAATTATACATCTAAGTTATTGCTAACTGCACTGCCTCAGCAGTAAAGCCGTATATCACATGACAATATGAATGACTGATGTAAGTGTGTGTTTTCTGCTGAGTGTTGTTTCAGCCCGCTGATCTGAGGTCTGTATCAGCAGCACAGAGCACTTTTGTACCCGTCCCTGTGGTCTCATTGTCACACAGGAGTGTGTTTGTGGGCAAGCCACTGTGGAACGGTTACACTTCCACCCCCACTTCTTAAAAATGTCCATGCTTGTGTACACATGTGCATAGACACACACAGCTTCAGGGTTTAGCGGGCCCATGCTTTCATCTCATCTATCTTTGGGCCCTTCCACTTCCCATTAAGGAGGAGGGGGGCGATGGAGGGCTGATTTGGGAGCTCAGCCTTTTCATGGCTTCTTTCCTTTCAAAACAAAAGATTATTCAATTAATGTGTGTAATACACATTTTCCCCTTTGCTGACCCTGGGAGGGGAGTGGAGATCAAAGACAGCCCTCTCTCTCTTTTTTAGGACAGTGGAGCTGAGGCCTGATGTCGACCAACTCTCAGGTTTTAGTGGAGGGTTACTCACAGGGCACAAGACTGTAGAAGGAGCGAGGCAGAGATCTGAGCATTCCTTCAAACTGGGACAAAGTGACTGCTGCAAATCTCATTAACAACGGCTCCTCTTTCCAAATGTGGAGGATGATGCTCAGAGGTGGTGCATCATTACAAAGGTCTTTCAACTTTTACCTGAGAGAATCACACGATCTCAGACAATATTCTGTTTTACTATTCTGTGACAGACCGACGTCCCATATTATTATCTGTATCCATATACAATACTATCCTTATTCCGTTATACAGAGGTTGCAGTCAGGACTTGGAGAAGCTGGAACAATCTGCCTGAGGAAATCAGGTCAGCTGAGTCTGTGACTTCCTTTAAGTCTTTTCTTAAAACATACTTTTATCAGACAGCTTTTCCTGGATTTCCTGTCGTTTGACCTTCCTTTGAACTGTTTTTACATCTTTTAAAATACCTCTGTTGTACCTTTATTTTATAGACCTAATTGGTTTATAACTTCAATGATAATTGTATGTGTTGTAATGTATGTTTCAGTTTGCTGCATTTGTCAAGTGGATTGTGAAAAAATTGCTAATAATCTATGTGAACAATCAGAAAGAGATTGCAACACAATAAATAAAGTTGTCCATGTGCTCTATACATATTACTATACATGTACTGTAAAACATGCATTATTTTGCCCTTTTTTCCCCCGCTCAGATTTATGTCACCAATATCTGTTGATCATTAAGACTGACTTAGTAAAAGTACAAAATAAAAATGTGAGCTAAAAACTTTGACTAATCGGTAACACATTATAATAAGTACACACATTACGCATTAGTTAAGCATTAATAAATACTGAATTCTTCATTTATAACGCATGAATACTCATTTGTATGTAGTTTATAAACACAGTTAGTGCTTATCAATTAGTAAAACATTTTTACTGTGTTTATAGTAATATTCATGTGTTATAAATTATGAATTCAGTATGTAATGCTTAAAGCAGAAGTGAGTGATATATTTGTGTTAATATAAGTCTTAAATAGTTATATCTTCCGACAGCAATCACTTACATAGAGTGTTTGGTCTGAAACACGGGTCTCTCAGTCCCTCTGCTCTGCTCTGAGCCGAAGAGAAAACATTTATCGTATCCTACAGTTTTTATCCAATGAGGAGAGAGAACGGCATGCAGGGCTGTGTGTGCAGCCAAGGAACGCCGTGAATGTGGTGACGTAGCGACGAGGACTGTTATGGTGCGTTCAAGGAAACTCGTATTTTTCCGACCGTGAAGTGGTACCAGTTCGATCTGGTACGAGTTCACCGGTCGGAAGTTACGAGTGGCCGTTATAGTGACTTTCACCGGTAAAACAGGTCGGAAAAACACGAGTGGGTTGCCTGGAACGCTACAAAGTCGTAAGTTGTGACTTGAAGCTGTAATTTACGATTTCAAAAGCCTGCCTGGAACGCAGCATTAGCGAAAACGACCGGATCACTCACTTCTGCTTTAACTAATGCTTAATAGTGTGTACTTATTACAAAGTGTTACCAATCTCTCCTGAGCCAGCTCTCTCCCAGTCTAAATTATATACGTCTACACAGACATAATGCTAAATTGTACTGTAGGTTTTATTTTACTGACAAGCGATTTGTTCTGTTGAAAATAAAAAAACTCTGTAATTTCACGTATCTCTTAGGCTTCAGTGACTTGAAATGAGGTGTGTGATATCTAATAATGTTGGTGGTGGTGGTGTTGTGTGTTTGTGGCTCTTACCAGCGGACCAGCAGCCCGTGCTCCAGGAAGTTCTTCAGGTTGGGTAGTGTCTGCTGCAGGTCCGGGGTGGTCAAGCCATGTTGATATCTCAGCTGCAAGAAAAAATAGAGGCACTCATTAACTCTCAAACAACACACAACATCATAACGAGCTGTATGTCCGATCCAGTGTGTGGCGAACCAGCGCTTCTGCACATGCTGTTAAGACACAAATGTACATTCTTTATGTTAACATGTAGCGTAGAGAAGAAAGAAATAGAACCTAAAGAAGAGGTATGAAGTCTGCATAGTTTCAGCATGACACATTTCTATTCTCACCATCTGACTATTACTCATCTGGACACAGTTTCATCCCTCCCTGATACCAGGCAGGCATGTGCACTAACACATAAAGTGTGCTGAAAGACAGGGGGTGAGATATGGTTGACAAGTAAAACAAAACTTGCTGTTAAAACACCTGAATGAGGGGCACGGAGCGCACATTAGAACCCTTATTTAATTCTCCTGTAATCTCTCCCTCGATCTGTCTTCTGTCTTCAGCAGAGCCACTTCTAAATTTGGCCTTGAATGTTCCTCCTGTGCCACAACGCTTTATTTCAAGATAGAATCAAATCCTGTGGAGGAAAAAAAAAAAAAAAAAAAAAAATACACGTCGGACGGCCACCTTGAAACTCCAGCTCTGGTGCCAGACACATCTCCTCCAACAGTTGAGCGATGTCACAGCGAGCCGCCTCTTGTCCTGAAGAGTTTATTTAACCTATATTACTGAACAGCAGAGGAGCATCAGGCCGCACGTCCAGCGTTATATCTCCCAGGCCGCTCTGTCACACACACTGCCTGCTCCAGCTGACATCTGTTTTGTTTCCACTTGGGTGCCAAGACAACCACACTACTTTTTACACACACACACACAGTTGTGGTAAAAGGATGAGGTACTGCACATGACTCTGACACACCACTCACCGTGAGTAACTTGTTGCTCATTCATATATGACCACATAATGGATGAGCGGTACGGTAATAAAGGAATTACAGAGAAATAAATGGTTTAGCCTGGAAGGTCAAAGGTCACATGTCCTTTTTTTTTTTTTTTTTTTTTAGTCTAGAGTTGAGTTTGGTTTTACACTTTCGGAGACAAATTGTTTTCAGGGTATCAGCAGCACTACAATCACATCCATACCACTTTTCTTGTGACAGATGTTGTAATATTCAGTCAAGGCATACTGTAGCTGCAGCACATAGTGGCTCTTGTAAGGTTTGATTAATGGCCAGAGGAGTGGCATATAAGCATTAACACGAAAGGTCATGCTGACAGAGTACACACAGGCCACATGTGCATGTGTGTCAAATTTCTACTCAACATAAAAATGGCTAAATCCCTCTTCGTCTGAACAGCTGCCAGAACCATGTATAAACTGTATGGTATGAATGGTTCGGTATGTGTGGAACATGTACCAATGTGTTCAGTGTTCCAGTCTGTTGTTTGTGATCCGGCCTCAAATGGTCCGTGTCTGTTCGGGGAGTTAAAGAAACAACAGTTCTGACAATATCAGAGGAGGGTTTTTTTTTTTTTTTTTTTTTTTATCAAAAGCAGCTCAGACTGGGGGAGTCGGACAAGGGGAAGGGTGTCGCCTTGAAACCCAGCTGGTGATGGAGTGGTCCAAAACCTACGAGAACAACACAGAGATCCATTCATGGCTCAGAGCAGACCTCAGGGTCTGACCAAATGACGGCACTACGCTGTCCACAAGGGCCGGCTGAACGGAATTGGGTTTGAAACAGTAGGCCAAGATCAATAACACCACCAGTTTAGAAACAGAGAGAGCATAGCAACACCGGGCAGGAGGGCTTGCTTGTTCTGCGGCCAGACGCTAAAAAAAGGAAAATCCCAATCTCATGGATATCTTAGAGAGTCACGGTCTAGAAAATACGAGTTAGAGACCATGAATCAGATATCAGGGAAGAATAAACACTATAGCCGGAGCGGAGGTGCACGGTATTCGTTGGGTGTAGTGTGCAGTGCACTTTTCTTTGTTACTCAGGAGGCATGACAAAGTGGTATATCTTAAATCCCATTACTGAGCCCTGCAGTGTGTGTAACAAACAAGTGTGTGTCTGTTAGGAGTCCTATGTCAAATTACATGCCCATATATCTCAATGTGTGTGGGAGCGATATAGAAAGCATGAGTATGCATTACTATGTGTCTCCTATTGTTTTTTCTTGCCAAGCATGCAGGATAAAGAAAGTGGATATGGGTGCAGACATGAGAGTGATGGCTGACGTCACCGGCTTGCTCCGAGCGAACTTCATTACCATGAAGCTCGTTGTGTGTGGGGGATTAAAAAATAGGAGGATGTTACTAGAAGCACATGTGTAGATGGCGATGCTTTATATTTCTGAGAGTCCAAGGCTTCTTCTTCATAATGTATGCCTGCAACAAGCCAACACACAGGAATCCAATTCCAGCTGCAGACACGTTCGTTCACTCAGGGCTTTTGTCCATGCAGTGTCTGCCAGAGTGGGCACCAACAACACTTGAGCTAAGTGTCAGGTTGGCAGCCACCAGCGCCGGCCGGCCGGGCGACTGCAGCTTCACACTGTCTTTGTAATGATGAGGTGCGGCTTAACGCGTTCAGACAGGTCGGGAGACGGAATACTGCAACCCCACGGCTGACCCAGCGCTCAGCCAGCCAGACTCAGACTCTATCTATATTCATAAACTGGTCTGGCCCTCCCTGGTGGAAACCGCATTAAGTTTCTCCTCAGAGTGCACTGAATGTGTATATATGTATGCGAGTTCCTCATGAACTTAGTCCTGGGAAAGGCATATAGTATTTTCAATGCTGGGTGTCGAGTGCGCAAACATCGCCCCCCCCTTCCTTCCCTCCCTCCCTTCTTTGCCGCTCGCCAGAGACAAACAGAAAAACATTAGTGACCCGGCGGCCGTGTCATCTGGGGGGAAAAGAAAACAGGGAATCTTGTAAAAAGAGACAGAAACGCAGGAGGCAGCTTAATGACACGAAGCTGGGTGTCATTTCCAATCGTTGCACCACGAAAGCTCTGGCTGATAGAAACAAACAGCTGAGAGTGAAGGTTTTATATCCTAGTCTGTGAACCCAAACTGTTGCATATCACAGAAATAAAAAAAATACTGCATTGTTTCTAACCCAAAACCAATAAAATGAGCATCTTGGAAAATTTTGGTCCAAAAAAACCAAAAGAAAAACAGACTCTGAGTGTTTCTATGTCAACAGCTCCAGAACCAGATCATACCGATTGCTCAGAATCAGTTCACTTGAGACAGCTTGTCATTCCCAGTTTCCCTTTCACACGTCCTGGTGGTGAATGAATGCTGGTGGACTTCGTTGCGTGCTGCTTCTGCGTATATGTGTATGGCAGAGCGCTCTGGAGCTAGCTGGCCACGGGGTTCTTTGTAATGGGACTAACCAGACCGTGGTGAGAAATTCCCAGGATCCATTGAAGACGGCTGTAAGGCGAGAGCACCTATGTGGGGAAGGGGAGGGGGGCCGGGGGGGCGACTGGGGGCCCCCACTGTGGCTCTTTCACATGATGACATAGTGAAACAGATCTGGCCAGGTCTCCTCATCATCGCTCACACCTTTGTGTCTGGACACTCCCTTCGCTGTTCACCTTGTCAACACACACACACACACACACACACACACACACACACCGCTCAGGACTTTACGGCCCTACAAAGGCAATCTGTAAAAATGCCAAACTGAGAAAAAACAGCTTTTTGTGTTTTTCATTGTCAGGTTTAAGCATCAAATTATGAATAACTACCTACCTAAGTCTATAATTGATTAGATAAAGGTGGACTGAATTAAATGTATTTTGTAGTTTGTCTTTCTGACCAACTTTGCCCATTTTATGGCATATTTTGTGACCAATTTTGACAGTTTTATGGCAGATACTGCACCTTTGCCCTGGTTTTGGTGCAGATGCTGCACTTTGCCTTGGTTTTACTCCAATGGAATTATAGAGTAAACTAGAGAATGCATTTCCTGAAGGAATTACGGGTGAATGCTGAAAGCTGGAAGCTGAATGAGCTGAATAAATTGTTGAAACAATGCTGAATTAAGTGAAGAAATTGCTGAACCAATCTTGAAGAGATGAAACATCGGTTTTACTCCAATGGAATTATAGAGTAAATCATAGAACGTAGGGAGTACAGTACTCTTTGCAGATACTGCACTTTGCCTTGGTATTAGCTACAGATACTGCACTTTGCCTTGGTTTCACAGTGCTTTTATGGATGGACAGCAAAATAAAAAGCCCAATAACTCGGGAAATCTTAGCAGTACCAATATCAAATTCTACCAGATTGAAGAGAATATGCCACACTTTTGATTGGTCAAAAAAAAGAAAAAATGCAGATACTGCACTTTGCCTTTGTAGGGCAGTTTAGAGAGACTCTGCAGCGTGTGTAGTAGTGGTATGACTGTAGGGTTTGGTATGAGCGTATAGTATATGTGTGAGTGTGAGAGTTTGAAGGATGAGGGTAACTGACCCATCACATCAGAGGTTCCTGGGGCTCTTCCTTATCCATCACAAAAGATAAAGTAACAACCCAAGGAATGCAGCATGTGTATACAACCGCCGGCCCGGCCTGCCAATCCACTGGAGCCGCGACCACACGTAAACACACTCGGGACTGACGAGAGCTGGCGGGATCCAGTCCGTTTACAGTACACGCCACCCATCGTTTGACAGAACCTGCTTGTTTGCCCTGAGCTCTGTGCAGCGGCTAAACAAACACGGCCCGGCTTATGCCACATATTACTGTTTCCCTGAGTTTGTCAGTACTAATCACCTTCAGATCGGACCTCGAGTGTGGGCGGCGGGCTACGGAGAATTTTGAGGTTGATTGCTGATGATGTGGTGTCGGCGGGTGGCCCAGGTAACAAAGCATATAAGACACCCCCCACCATCCCTCCCCTCTTCCACATCTTTTATGAGATCACTGTAGAAGGTGCTTGTCAGTGCTACATCTCAACAGTTCAACGCTTTGCACATTATTAGCATCACTTGACAGGAGTTTTTTTTTTTTTTTTCCATTGTCAGTGGAGACCGGAGGAAATTTGGGAGACCGGATATTTTCATCAAGAGCGATGCTCTTCATGTGTCAAGAGGTTAAAAGTCTCCAAATCAAACTGCATCACGGACAATTACCCAGTGATTTATAATCAGCAAGCTGTTGTCCACCGAGGTAAAAATAGATTTTTTTTTTTACATAGTAGGCTACGTAGGTTTTACATATTCCCCGGGGAAGATAATCAGGGAGCTCATTAGGTCATATGACAGCTGACCAGGTGTTCCTCCCTCCAACGTCCCTCTGGTCAGACTGTGGACCGGATAGTTCAGCAGAGACCATGAGGTTAATACAGACGTTTGTCTCCATACATACAATTCAAAAGTAGAGGA
The DNA here is from genome assembly GCF_905171665.1 of Trachurus trachurus. Taxonomy (NCBI): domain Eukaryota; kingdom Metazoa; phylum Chordata; class Actinopteri; order Carangiformes; family Carangidae; genus Trachurus; species Trachurus trachurus. The sequence continues at coordinate 9,281,740 of NC_139903.1, read as the reverse complement.
GTGGAGCTGTGGCAGATTACCTGCCAGTGGCAATAATTCAGGGCTCTGATGACTTATTCATGAAGATCTTACATATACTAGTTAATGCAGAATGTAAAAACTTACATACAGAGTAGGCTACATAATATAAGAGTTGAATGATAGTAAACTCATTTTTACAGCATGAGAATTGTGTGGTCTCTGTTTGTCTTTTATTATATTTTTATATTTCTTAGTGTTTTATCTGATATTATGTTTTTCTTAGTGCTTTTATATGCTTTTAATTTACTGTATTTTAACTTTAACTTTGTTGTGCAGCACTTTATTGTTTTTAAAACGTGCTATATAAATAAAGTGGATTGGACTGTGTGTATCAATTTCTTACAGTGTAATGAAGCAGTTCACTTCTGTCATCCTTTCAGCTGATCCTGCCAGTAAACGCTATGACGCAAACATGCTGTTAATTATTAAGGCAAAAACAAACAGTGTTTCAGTGACCTGTTTGCATAACAAGTGGTCATCACCAGTTTTTGAAAATCAAAGCACACACACACACACTACAGCACATGGTAGTTACAACAAAACCGTTGCTTGTTAACTATTAAAATCTGGCAGGTTATATTGTATTCCTATGAAATAGCCCCAAACTGTGTTAAGACGCTAATGAGCTGTAAATGCAGTAAATGTTTCATTCACATCTATGTGGACTGATGTGGGTGGTTCTATATACAGACCATTACTCAATGGTGTTAAAACATGTAATTCCAAGGGAGAAAAACAATAAAATGGTCAATAACCATGCGTTTCTTGGCTTGTGGGCGTCTTTAGTGTCCTCTGGAGTCGTTTGGCTGGAGCATGTAGACTATAGGCCCCACACGCAGTTTTGTTCATGATTAAGCCTAAGAAGATATTAACTCATTGCCAAGTCTTTGCATTTATGAGATTCCCTCACACTACCCTGCTGCAGGTGCAGTTTTACTCTTGCTTGTTGTGGTTGTCATTAAATTTGTGTGTCTATGTCCTTCTTTATTCCTCTCGTTATGCCTCTTTGCTTTCGTATAAGCAGCTCACACAGTGGCACATCGATCTAATTATTTTTTTGTTTTTTGTTTACGGCTCTGTGAGTCACACAAACGGCTCAGGAGCTTTTGATCAAAATCTTTTTTTTTTTTGTTTTTTCCCCGTTCGCCAACAAAGCTCGTACTGCCAACTACTCCAAGACTAGTCAAGCTTTGAGAAAATAAACACCCGTTCACCTCATTGGGCTGATATGGTGCAAAATGTCAGAACACTATATTTACATACTCAGAGATCTCCATGTAATCTCTTGTTTTGACGTTTCAATAAACAGTTCGACTCGTCCAGTAGAATTACGACATTGGCGTTGTCTTTTGTGGCCGAGCTGCTAAGCCAGACCTCATAACTTTTTGTGTTATACAGTACATTTATTTTAACTCAGAACCTACAATGGAATATATCTAAACTATACTTGACCATCACATTAAACCCGGGGGTTGGAAACAATATTTTTTTTTCTTCTTTTTTGGGGGGGATTTCTCACCTCATGGTTGAACCAGAAAACTTTCTCTGTTGAAGTGTTTGCCACATTGATCGATGGTAAAAGAAAAATAAAAGAAAATGTTTTTGCTACAAAATTTCCCGATTGGTGCTAAACCAGCGAAAAAATACACCTCAGGGGCATGATAATGATGATTTATAATTTGGCTAAGTTTGTCTACTAACCTCTGGCAGCAACAGGAGATACAAATAAACAATTTTAAAAACCCTTAAAGTCAAAGGCTGCCAATTTAGATATTTACTGAATCATCTACCAAGGCGCATGAAAGAAAAACAGTAATTTGAAGGGTGAGAATTTGAGAGTAAGAAATAAATATGAAACTTCTTCCTGGAACCATCAATGGTGTAAACAGCATAGAAACATGGTGTAATATTGTACTTTCTTGTCTCAGCATCTCCTTCTTCTTCTTTTTTTTTTCTTCTTCAAGAACTTCATTTGATTTATATCAAACATATTCCCCCCACTGAGAAGCTCTGTCTAGCTCACTGGTGGATTTGAAATGGTTGATTATATTTGTTACAGTGTGGCGCTTCCATGATTCTGCCCATCTGGTTTATCCTGGGCACATAATGAAACTCGCTCTGTGCAGCCTTCACTCATCCGCTAAATAAATTACACTGAAATGTTGAGCAGGATGCACACAAAATGGCTACAGATGGGAACTTGAATATATGAGAGCAATATATACATTTTAGTTTTTTTTTAAACTTTATATTTGATGTGTATTTGCTGTACATTTGTCCTTTGCCTTTATCTGCGGACCTGCTGTTTTTAGGCTTTACATTTGCCGCTCTGTATTGGACGGTGGTGGGTAAAACCTCACATGGTGATTGGGTAAAACCTCACATGGTGCAAAGGATATTCAAAACCTCAACAATCATGTGGTACAGCGTGGAATATGAAATCCAACTTGATTAATCACCGCAGCCTTTCATGTGTCTCAATAAATATACAGAGCAGGGCTCAACAGTTGTTTGAGTCTGGCTGGAGTCATATAATTCATTCACAGCAGAAACTCACTTCCCTTCAACGCGAACAGTTTTCTGGCCTTGACTGTGTGCCACGGTCATCATCATCATCATCCAGGCTTCAAACCAAGCTGGGAATCAGGATTCATAAACACCACAGCCGCTTGCTTACCACAGAAAATATCTTCCCACATATTTAGCGTGAAGAATTTCTGCTGTCTCATACTTGTCCTCTACGGATGATTTTCCATTTTCCATGCTAAATTTTGAGTTAAAATTACAATTACTTATGCGATTCTGCTTAGTTACATTAGATTTAGATCCTATGAATGGGTAGAAAATGCCACAATGAAATGCTGATACTTCGGCGTAATGGGCAGAGCAATGTTGTAATGGTTAGAGAAATTATTGCTCATCCAAATGGCCTGGCCTCAAGCTTTCCAAAGGGCAAACAAAAAGAGAGAAGGATCAACAAAGTATCACATTATTACTGCTTCTATGTCTGGAGTTTATTTTCATAAAAATGTTCCAAGGAAGTGAGACTCACAGAAGCAGCTACATAGAAACTCCCTAAGATCAAATATTCGGAGAAACTAAAAGAGGAGAGCTGAAGTGTGCTGTAGTTACACGAGCTTTCCGCTGCCACACAACATCTCCTTTTTCCACCGATTGTGATTGTAGAGATGTTGGATAAGTCATTATCAGATTTTATGTCAATATCAAATGTTGACCAGTCGATAAAATGTTCCTGTTCATTCCAGAAATTAATCAACATGGGAGATAAATAAGAAAAACTGATGTCAGCTATCTATGGTTTTGAAATAATAAATGACAGTTAAACTCACTAATTAAATCGATAATGATAACACAACAAAAACCTGCCCTATAGTTTGTTTATGATGGATTTTAAATTCAAACAGAGAGAGATTTTTTTTTTTTCCAGACATGAGCCTTCAGTAAAAAATAACACTCTCCGGTTGTTGCAATCAAACCTCATTCTTCTACTGAGCAATGTAAACAAGGAAGTGCATGAGCAACAGTCAGAATATTAGGCTTATACGGGAAAAGAAATGTTTCATATGATGATGTGTTGGCCGGCCACATCGGAGATCAAACGTGTTTATACCTGATCTGAACTGAGGGGGCGGGAGGTCACTCTTGGTTTATTGTAGTTGGACCAAGAATGAAAAAACAGGGCTGGAGAGAGAAGTGCAATCCCTGGTTCCTTTCTCACCTCCATACAGCTGGCCAATCACAGCGTGAAGCAGCTGTGAATGTTTCCGAAGGTATTCAAACATCCAACAAGCACTTCAGGGTATACTGGCCCCTTAAGACAACTGAAATACAGCGAACTGTTAACAGCTATTTGATGTAACAGGGACTGTTTCTGTGTTGAATGAAAGTCATGGGTTAATAATTTATGACTTATCAGCCGCTGCCATCTTAAGGCCTTAACTTTATAACTGATCTACCGCACATTAAATTCATCACCCGCAAACACAAGAATGTGGGCAAGATAAAATGAAAATGTCTTTTTGAAAAGGTGTCATTTGCTTTTTTTCTTCCAAGCTGGAGAGAAAGGTCTAAAAGTCTGAAATGAGGATTGAATGCTGGTCGGTCATTTTGTGCTACAGGCCAGAAAACAAAACAATAATAAAAAAACTTTGCAACTTTGACATTGAAGGAGAGCTCAGTCAATTTTAAACAACAAAATCTGTCTACAGATGTTGGGGATGTATAGTGAATGAGCTGTGTGAAGTCTGATAAATATCCTCAAGTCATGTCTGTTGAGTCAGTGTAGGTTGGACCATAAAATAAAAGATGTATAAAAAATAAAATGAGGGTTAGGGAGCAGTAAACTAGGTACCCTGCTCCTGATCTCTGATTGGCCTGCTAGTATCACACACCTGAAACTCAAATGGTCAAGATACATTATGGGAAATGTAGGCACCATGTTTTGACAAGAAGTAATACTTCATGGAATAAAAATTACTTTTTATCCCCTTTAAATGAATAAAAATGACTTTTTATTTATTTTAAATTAGTAAAAATGACTTTTTATCCCATTTAAAGGAATAAAAATGACTTTTTATCCATTTTAAAAGGAATACAAATGACTTATTATTTCTTTTAAATGAATAAAAATGACTTTTTATCCCTTTTAAAGGAATACAAATTGTGAGTTATTGTTGTTGTAGGAGCACAATGGTAAAATCAGTGGAGCAACCTTTGGGTCGTCTTAAAGAGTCCACTCAAGATGTGCAACACCTAAAACCTTTCACTTTCATAAACACATCCACACCTCTGGAAGATTAGATAATATATAGAAGAGAAGTATGTTTAAGATTAATGTGTTTGACTAACTTATTGACTTTAGCAGCGACCTTATCACAGAAAGATGTTTAAGAACCAAAGCAAACCTGATGCTCAAGTGTCCATGGGAACTGCCCGACTGCGCAGCTCATACGGTCCTACTATGTTCAAGAACTTCCTCAACAGGTGAAACGTAATATTCTTTCTACTTCCTGTCTCTGTTGCCATTTCAAAAAAGCGTGTAATAAAACAGTTTTTATTATTGCACACTCAAAGTTCTTCCACTTCATTTAACATCCTTTAACTCGGCTCGCTTTCTCCTCTCGCTCTCCCTGCTCTCTCCCCTCTCTCTCTCTCTGTGTCTCTTCCACGCTGTGGTAATGTAATACAGGTGTGGTGTACTCACTGCTCCCAAGTCCAATTCTAAAGCAGCCCTAATTCAAACCAGATTCCTCTGTCGCATTACTTGTTGTTACACTTTGCTGAGTATCATATTGCCGCCAAATTCAGTCAACAGATTTACATAATTACGGGAAAGGCTGTGTGAGATGAATAGGAAATTCAGTTATAGGGAGACCACCGGTGACCAGAGACCAATGTTAGTCTCCTTTGACCCCAATCACAGCGGGGAGGGTTGGAGGTGGGTACTGCCATGCCCACAGTCTTAAAGGGATAGTTCACCCAAAATTCAAATTTCACTCATTATCTACTCACCCTCATGTCGACTAAGAGCTGTGAGAATTTTCAGAGTCCTCCGTGCCTTCTCTGAGTTACACGGGGGTCCGTGCAGCAGTATTTGTCCATATAATGGTTGTCAATGGATACCAACTTTCTTCGTCCAAAAAGACACACCAAAAAACATCCAAATACCTCCATACTGCTCGTCTGTAATGTCCCTCTTGTATTGAAGCCCCGACATGAGAAATTGTTCTGAAAAAAATTAAATAAGTCTATATTTTAAGCTTGTTTGTAGCAGAAGCTCCCAGTGTCTCGGTTCACTGCTCTTCCTGCGTCGGAAACAATTTCTCATGTCGGGGCTTCAATACAAGAGGGACATTAGAGACGAGCACTATGGAGGTATTTGGATGTTTTTTGGTGTGTCTTTTTGGACGAAGAAAGTTGGTATCCATTGACAACCATTATATGGATAAATACTGCTGCACGGACCCCCCCCCGTAACTCAGAGAAGGAACGGAGGACTCTGAAGATTCTCACAGCTCTTAGTCAACATGAGGGTGAGTAGATAATGAGTGAAATTTGAATTTTGGGTGAACTATCCCTTTAATGAGATCCCTTCATGATGTGGTTATTTAGTCTGTGGATGTGCTGGTCAACCAGGAGGCGAGCTGTGAGCGTTGTGTGCTACACTGACATCTATTGGAAGAGCCACCAGCGTGGATATCGCTCTGCTCCTCGGGGGCTAATGACGCTCGCCACTGTAACACTGGAGCCAAGCTCAGTAACCTAACCCCCCACACAGGCTGACCCTGTTTGTGAGGTCAACTTCCTGTTGGCAGTATATTGACATGCAGGACCGTCATCAATGGCAGCTCTCACAAGAACTCGGGGTTTCTTGATGAGGCATATTCGGAGAATATGCTAATTCACTACTTTGTAGTTCCAAATTCAAAGCATACGTTTGTGGTCTGAACAGCAAATGATGCCAAACAGTGACGGGCACAAGATGTGTGGGTGCGGGTGAATGGAGGGAAACGGAGGCGAGGTTTGGCTCGGCACTGGTCTAGTGTCGTCTTTTTTTTTTAACCATGGAAAGATAAACTAATGGGGAAAGTGTTCCTGAACAAACACAACAAACTTTGCCCTAGTTGTAGGCAGCATACCTTCTAAACAGCACTGCCAAATATAGTCCTTAAAACATAATTTCAATTTCAACCAGAGTCTGATCGCACTCATTTTATTATTTGGAATAAAAGTGTTGTGGTATTTTACAAGGGAAACCTTTTTTTTTATATGTTTGTTGTGTTTCCACAAGGCCCCTAGGAAAATAGTGGGCAAGAGAGGAGCGGATGAATATATGGTTTGTGGGCAGGTGTCTATCCTGGCCTCGTGTTGCCCACAATTCCTCTCTAGTTCCACTGCTTGTGAATGGGCATATTATTTTCTTTCCTCTCCACTTTGCGGATGGCTTTACGACTGAGATTTTCTATTAGTATTACCACTGGATTGGAAGTGACAGGGAGAGCCTGGGCTGGCAAACCTATGTACATTCTTCCTCATCTGTCTGAGTTACCAGCTTTCAGATGTATTTCTCTGAAAGCCATGGTTGCTGAGAGCTACTTATCCAAAATGCCTGCTTATTTTAAATGTCTGTTTTAACAAGCTAGAAGTGTGAGAGAGTGAACAATAAGAAGAAATGAAGAATGGATAATAACTGACGTGGGACTCAGTCTGGTTGTTGCTCGCTTATTGCTCACGACACAGAAATAGAAAACATTTGCAAGAGGCAAATAACATTATGAACCTCTCCCAGCTTACAGTGCTTCACAGAAACAGTTTGTCAAATATGAATACAGCCTTGATGACAGTAAAATGACCACGTCTCGCCTACAGTACAACTCACTGGCCAACTACATGGCCTATCAAAACAGTAACCAAAGAGCCTCAGATTAAAGCTCAGACTTCCAATATTTCACAGAGTTCAAAGGGATTTTCGGTCAGATCCCGCTGCTATTCTACCAGGGCAAAATATGTAGCATCAAACTGCTGCGTGGAGGAATTCAGGCTGGTGAGGATGACGGTGAAAACGGGAGAGAGTGAGGTCTTTCATATAGCCACATGGAGGACTTAGCTACGCGTATCACATGGAAGATATGTGTTTCATTGACTGCACAGGCTGTGTGTACAGTATGGCAGATTTGTAAAAGGTTTTTTGATTTTGTGTGTGTCAGCGTAAATGCTTGTTTGCGAGTGAGCCAGATAGGGCCATCAGGAGAGGGTTACGAACATATTAAGTATTAGCAGGGATTCCAGTCGTAAGCCAACAGATCAACTATTCCTGAGCTCTGGCAGAATAGATCTGAGATTGCGGTCAGCTTTTCAAGAGCCACTGGCAAAGACAAAGTCCATATCATGTTTCAAAAACAAGGCTTACATGAGAATGTTAGAAAGAAAAAGTACAATGTTTATGAAATATGGTATAACTGATAGTTGATCTTATAGACGCACTTAAAAGCAGTACAGGCCAAACTGTGTAAACCTGAACTGAGAGATTAGTGCTGAGGAAAGTCACTATGCAGTGTAAAACTGTTGAGATTTGCTCTAAAAGCAAAAAAAGGGGAAATAATATTAATAATAAAAGCAATGACTCACTTGAAAGACACACTCAATACAATACACTCCCCACATCCAGTCATAGACTTTTATCAGTTTGCTCGGAAATAAAAAATCAGTAAAATACCTCACGTGTGTTCAGCAGATACAGTGGTGCACGAAAAAGATTTTTTTATAGGGATGAAAATTCAAAAGCAGCATAATGGTACGATAAACAGAAGACATTTTTTTTTTAAAAGCCGTGGCTCTCCTTTTCATTGGCTCCCAGTATCAAATTAAAACCTGCCACGGTATGCAAAGAGTATAGGCCGTGTCCGGTTTACTTTGGAGAGCCTGGAGCATTCTCTGGTCATCTGGGTTTGTTCAACTATGACCCTGCACAGTGTTAAGGATGTTAAAACTTTTTTTGCACTGCCAATGGGCGGCTGTGCTTGGAATTTTAACAGTCATACACAAATACAGAAGGATTTTCTCATAATGAAGGGTTGATTAAAATCAGGGACTGGTTTTTGCAATCCAAAAATGGTGGATTTCAGAGACACAATCATCTGTATACAATATTTAATTCTGCCTCTGAAGCAATATAACAAAAATAAAATTGAGGCCAAAAAACCCCATGTGATGTGTTCCCTGTATTATGTATTTAAAATGAGTAAATGAGGTTTAATCTGTGATTTGGCGGAATGATTGAAGTTCATAACGTCGTCAGACTGAGCGACTGTTCAGAGTTCAAAATCCCCAAAACACATGTTAGGTGTATTTATGAAGATCCACCAATGTTCCTCACTCTTACCCCAAAACAGGCACAGCTATAAAAAATAAAATAAAATAAAATAAATAAAAACATCAATAGCTGCTTGGATTTGAAAAAAAAATGGGACTTGGACTTGAACAGAAAGACAGAGACAGAGTGATGAAAAAGAGACAAATGGCTATTGTGTGGTCAAGTTTTTTTCTTTTTTTTTTTCCCACCACACTTTTGGAGGCCAAGTATGTAAACTGTTCCATTAATCTCAGCGTGGGGGAAAAGAGTGTGAGGTTTAATGTGTGGTTTCAAACTTTCTAATGAGCTGGATGCAGGCCACCGCTGAATTGAAGTGAAGGTTTAAGTGAAAATACGGGGTCAATCTGGCTCTGGTGCAACAGCCAATTCATAAAAGCAACCACTTACAAAAAGAATTTGCAGTGGTGTATAATCCGTCCACTCAACAAAACTGTTAAAAAGTAAGACTGCAAAAAAAAAAAAAAAAAAAATCTATCAACTGCATTAGTGAAATATTACTAAATAAAACTAAAGTCATGTGAAATTACACATAGCCAAAAAACCAAACAACTGTTCACACTGCACATCTCATCAGTTGGATTTATTGATCATAACTCTAAAGGCTACAGACTTCCAATAGCTGCAGACTGGCCGGGGTTGTCAGGTGGAGAGAGCCTTGTCAACAGGGATGGAGGAGGAGATTTATGATATTGCTGCTGGCAGGTGAACTTCTCTGGCTGCCTGGTTTTCAGAGCCACGGGATGGAGCAATACTCTCCTTTTTCTCAGGAATAAGCCTTGTGCTCCCAACTGTTTCACTGACTGTTGTAATGGTTTTGCGAGTCTCAGGCTCCAAACACATAAAGCCAAACACATGTGCTGACATAATTTAATTACGGCATGTGCATTTGTGTTTATATTTGTAGTTGGATGCATACTTATGCAGGGTGCAGTCTCTGTGGACAGCATCATAATTGCTCTGAAAAGCACAAGCCCAACAACTTGGCTGAGACATGTTTTAAAATGGGTCAGTTTCCATGGGGACAGCGAGACTATTGGCAATAATTTGTCCACTAAAACTTAAGAGATGGCCGCTTGGCGTCATATTGGGCAAGTAACAACCTGGGGTGTAGCAACAAATAAAACTGTTGAGATGCAATCACACAATCTAAATATATGAAACAAGCTTAATTATGACTGGAAATAAACTTTGAACACATAGAAATCTAACAACTATCTCACTAAAATTAAACTAGATATTTATTTATTTATCATATTTCATAAATTGGCAAAATTCCCAGGGCATTATGGTTATATTGATACTCCATATCATTAAGTGTGTTTTAGTAAGGATGCATTTGCCCCAAGACCACACGATGAAAGTAACATTTTTATGCAATTTAATATTGTGGAAATTTAAAAGTTATTTGTATTTAAAGAAGCAGCTTACACTCATTATTTTTAAAGAAAAAAAAAAAAAAAAACCTAACCTCTCCTTTTTAACTTGAGCCGGTGTTTATTTAACAGCTGCTTTCATTAGCCTCTTAGCCCCTTTTCTCCAATAACCATAAAACGATTACGTGTCCTCTGGGGCAACAGGCCGGGGCTCATCACAGATGCCTCATTAATAATAAGAAAGCTGCGTCTGGATGGCAGAGCTGATGACACGACAGCGAGGACACCCCGCCCAGATCGTCTCCTCCTGGCGGGGTAATGGAAGATGACATCAGGGGATGATACGCAGACAACAGCCTAATGAGGTGAGACTTGTTTTGATGGAGAGAAGTGTTGGAGTGTTTGATGTTCAGAGAGAAAAGACTAATGCAGAGATTTTCTTGACAAAACAAAATTAGGAGAAAGAGACTTTAGCTCTCCTAACTTGATGATGAGTGCCACTGAAAGGACTCTGTGGTCCGCAGCCGCTGTGTTAATTCAGATAAAAAGCTGCCGATTGGCCAGAGCCAAAGGGCTGTAATCGAATCCACATGGAAGCAGGAACGGCAGTGGAGAGGGGGACTAACAGAGCCAGCATGGCTGATATTTTTTCAAATACTGACCAGATGGGGCCAGCATTGTTTTATCCTAAGAGCTGTTTAATGTCATTGAGCTGCAATAAGCCCTGAGCTCATGATGGAATACCTCCACTCCCAAACACCCATATGACAGCACACAGGGTTTGATGAATTAACAAGAAAAACAAGTTTTTCTAAACTTGCTCACATAAAATATACTAGGTCTCTGCCCTCTCCGTTCTTCTGACAGGTTGGTGGGGGCCCAAGGAGCTAAGCTCGGCCAGCCAAAAAAAGCCCACAAGCAGAGAGAGACATTATTGTTTCAGTCCTGGGCCAGTTTACTGTGACTTTACCAAGTCAAAAACACAATGGACCTTCAAAACTTTTGATTTTAGCCCTGTAATTTCAGTATACTATGACATAACAACGATCAGTGGGGGAAGTACAGTGAAGAAAATGTTGCAATGTACGGTACTGTCTGCTGTGGTTTTCTCTTTGCTCTTATCTACTGAGCAGTTAATATCTATTATTAGGTATTGCCACGTAGACATGACTGTTCAACTGGAGGTGAGAAAGAGGAGTCATCTATAACTGAAAAGGACTGGGAAGGAGGAAAGCCTCGGTACTGAAGCAGTGGTATACTGTTTCATGTAGTAAGACAACAGGAGAAACAGACTCCAAACAAACAGGCCTAGGTTACAAATTCCACCCAGCTGGAAACTGCAGACGCACTATTAAGTAAATGATGGAGCAGAGCAGCCAACACTTTCCAAACACCCAGAATCACAGCAAAACCTCTCGTTTGCCAGTAAAAATCCACAGTCTGACCTGTGGGAACGAGATATTCTAAGGATATGATCACACCATGATTACCTTGATTGATTATAAAAGAGGAAACATAAAAGCAAATAACACGTGTCACTTAATCTATCATCTCTGGATCTTAAGCTGTTCATTCCGATGTTATGAGATAAACTATACCAACAGTATTGACCCCCCTCCCCCCACCCCCACTCTGTCCAATGACGTCTGCGGCATCATCAATCTCAGCAAATAACATAACATTTTGTCTGCACTTGATTCCCTTTAGACACAACATTGGTCAAGATTTAAATGACCAACAAAAAAAAAAGGAATAGTTTTGCAGACACCAAATTTTTCTCCATATCACTCAGTCATTCTCGCTCCTGTCGACACAGACACACACACAAACACACAGACGCAGGATTAACATTTACTTTTACCCTTATATTTAGTGGAACTAGCTCCTCTGGTACCTCTTTGTGGTGATGGACAAACCTGGAACTACCAACCACAAAATGTGGAAATTCAATTAGACGAATTTAAGTGTTTCATAAAGTCATAGGTGGTTGTCCAGAGGAATTCCCATAAAACCCTGGCGCTCAGGCATAATCGCAGCACACTGATGGCCTCACTGCACACACATACACACACATACACACACACCCAAAACTGGAAACCACACAGCAGTGACATACACTTACAACTGCGGTCTGAGACCTGCGTATAGATCGCAACTTCTGGCCAACGGCAAAGTAGAGAGAGCTGACAGACTACAAACACCACTCTCCTCCTCATTGTGCTGCTCTCGTCTCCTGCACCAATTTCACTCTTCTCTCTCTTATTACCCAACACTGAACCTGAGGCCGGGGTGTTTGAGGTTCAGATGCACTGTTTTCCACACACAAACAGTATATGGTAAATATCTGTTTGTGGAAAAAGAGCTCCTATTTCTGGTATAGTAAAAAAAAAAAAAGGGTTCCACCAACAACTTTCCCTGGCCAATAAGTGGCACTGGATGCATGTTGTAGCTAACAACACAACACTGTGATGGAAAACAGGGACCACACAGTACGGCTATGGAAACCCATAAGCGTACAGAGGTGTACGTTAGGGCCTGGGTTGGGTTAATAGATACTGTAGCTTGAACAAGAACTTTCGGTGCACCACAGGACGACTAAACCACCGGGAGCTTTATTTTTTCCTACAAGCCGTCTCCTTTCAGAGCAGACACAAATCTTACCTAGATGCAGTTCCTCCACATCCGTTCTCCCTCTATTGAAATAGTGCAGCAAAGGTGGTCAAGACTCTGCTGCCAAATCTCCTGCTCATATCAGCCAAGACACACAGACCATAGGTTACTCCCTTGTCATGTCGAAAAACATTTATCGGATCAGTTAGGTTACAACATGGCAGCAGTAATTGCCACTAATTCTTGCTTATTATGAAAACATACAAAAACTCAAATTCGAGGATTAATGTGGAAAAAAAACAGGATAACTCACCAATAATCTGCATTACGTAATACTACATACACACCTAATATCATAATAACAGAGACAGTGTCCGTCCAATACACACAACGTAGAATCCAAATTGGAAAACAGCACTGTAGACTTCAAACTACAACATTTTGACAGATCTAATCACAAGTCCAGCTCCATGAGAACAGCAGCTTCCATCTTCTCTCCTTCCTCTTTGCATCAATCATCACAGACGGCCATCGGCCTACTGTCTCCGCTCATGTCTGTCTGTTAACAATCTCACAATACAACCCGCGCCGCTCTCGGTTTAACCCTCTTACAAGCTGCCAAAAATAATTTCTTGCTGTAAATGTGATAAATAAAGGCCACTAATGGAGTGCTTTTTACTGTCAGCGGAGCAGAGAGATCTTGTTAGAAGTGGCACCTTAATGGCATTTAAATGCAAAACATTTTCAGACAAAAGTTATCCCCTGTTAGATGTAAGGGATGATTATTCAACATTTGTACAGCATGTGGCCATGTGGGGAATGACGCTCGGAGCGTACAGATTCAGGCTATTCTTCACCAGGCTAAAGCAAAAACAGACACGTTTATGGCTTGGCCGAAAGAGAGAACTTCACTTGGTACCTCATTTCTTCATCCCTCTTTCCTGTTAAGGGTGAAAGTGAGGTATATTACGTTGGCTTGGTTGCTGCATATTCTGGTGCCTGTCGTGCCCGTTATGCGTTTTATCATATCAATCCCTGTAAAATAGAAAACGGATGTGGCTGTTATGGAAGGATGAAGACAATGAGTGGCAGCAGGCGGTTGAAATGGCTTGATTGCTTCCAGGCCCCGGTCTGTCTTTAGGGTAAAGAAGATGGTGGCAGAGTTCAGGTAAACAAACATCGTACGTCGGGCTGCAGTTTGATTCCCACTGAACACTGAAGAGTCTGTTTGTTGAGATGAGGGATGAGGTTTTTTTTTTTTTGTTGCAGCAGAGGCGGCTGGACAGAAGAATGACTGCAGTTGTTCAGGGGGGATATTGGAGATGTAATCGCCTGTTTTTCTTCCTTTTTGTTTTCAGGAATGTTCTCTGGAACGCACCGAGAATTGAGTCACGAACCACAACCCTCAGCTGGACAAGGAGAGAAAGACCAACAGGCTTCTGAGGGAAACCTGGAATAGTTCTGTCTAAAAATGTTCCAATTCTCAGAAAGATCCTGCTGAGACACGGGCCCGATGATACAGTTTCTGCTCTCATTCAAGGCGATTCAAGTGATGGGGAAGTGAAACATACTGCAGATATGTCCTGGTAGAGCAGAGCGTTTTCTCATGGGAACGATGCCTTGGAGTTCAAATGATGAATCCTTGTCTGCTCTTTGTTTCCACTCATAAAAGACTGTTAAGTAGCTTTGGGATTTTGGTTTAGACACAATGTAGCTATCACTCTTGTCTCACTGAATCAGGTTTTATACAGTACTGTAAAAAAGAAATATAACGGGAAAGGGAATTTAACAAATTGACCGTAGAAAGTTATGTTTGCATTCACGGGATCCAGCGTCTGTCATGACAGGATAAGAAGGAAGTACACATTTTGATCACCTACGTTGCACAATCACTCATTGTTCGCAGCGACGTCGTCTGATTCACAGGCTTTGTGGACTGACAGAGAATAAACACACAACTGCTTACAGGAATGTCAACTGTGGAAAAACTGAGTCCATGTGCAAATATGGTACGCCCTTTGTTTCACTATAGGGACTCTTTTCACAAAACCCAGTTGTAGGCCCTGTACCATCTCCAACATCCGTGTAAAAGGAAGTAAGGAAATAGCTGGAGATAGCTTTCAGTGGGGAATTTTAACAGTCTTGACAACTTAGTCTGAGGTGGAGGGGAGTTATGAGGTGGAAGGGACCTGTGTAATGTTCACTTTTTGTATGACTTTTGCTTGGGTCATATGGTTTTTATCGAAAACACAATCACATGAGCTAATGGCTGCAAAGGGCTAAGCCAAGAAGACTATGCATCTCTTTAGACTTGGTCAGAGAGAAGCGAAGAACAGAAGGAAGGGCCTAGAAGTTTGTAAGGCAGTAATGTGAACTACATGAATGAGAAAGGAGAAAAGGAGGTGAATCATGGTGAGTGAGTTTGCTTGCTGTCTCACTCACTCACCAAAACCTGATGACATTACTGTGTATTTCCATATTCATTTTTCTTTCTTTTTTTCTAAGGTTGCAAACACAGACTGTTCTCCAGCAGCCAGCTCACTTTTTATGTGCAGATCAGTCAGAGTTTTTGTTTAACAGTGGTGGAAAAAAATATTTGTCTTGTTGTATTTTGTCCAAACCAACAAGGTCTGCTTGTAAGTTTGAGATTAGCGAAGGCAACATTTTTACAATTTGGGTCAAGAGGCCTGAGGATCAGATGACATTTTACCACAACAACCAAGTCAAAATGTGACACGGGGACGTTTTGTTGTTTAACCTTTGGGTTTTTTAATTATTATTTTGAGATGTTAAACACACCATAACCGGCCAAAAACATGTCAAGACTGAGTAATGTACAAAGCATCTGTGAAACGCTACACTACTTTGACCACTTCCACGAGTAAATCATCACCCTGTTTGCTATTATTGTCACTTTTAAGCAAAGGTTATTCTTGGTAGAGTACCTACAACCTTTCCAAGCAGCTTCCCTATATGAACACACTAACCACTAAACACAGTAGGCTCCCCCATGAGTCATAGCCATGTTTTATGGAGCCACAATTGCCGCTTTTAATGGCATTAGGCACTCTGACGTATGCTCCAGACCACCAGTATGGCACCGTGCCCGCAGATCATGGTGTGAAATTGCCCAGAGACTTGGGAGGTGAGAGACGGCGAGCAGCTTTTCCCCAGTAGAAAGAACTAAAGGTGAACCCAGAAGTGACCTGATTGAGCCACAACAGATTTACTGACTTTTAATTCCCCAATACTTGGTTTCCTGTTCCTGAGGACCACAGAATATGATACACTGAGCTTAGTGACTGAGAACTAATTGTTATGCCTACCCCCTTTCCACATGCCTGTTTCACAACAATGTACTGTAGCCCAGTGGATAACACTGGGGCTAGGTAAATGCAGCGCATGGCCTGACTCCAGACCAAAAGGCTGCTGGTTTTCCTTTGGAGTCAGCTCCACAGACTTAGATAATCTGTCTCAGTGGATGGAGAAATGGTAACAACATTTAACATGTACAAACCTCACACAATGTGCAATTCAGGCCTAACATACCTGTGGTCAACTACTTCGAGGAACAGTAACAAGGCAGATGCCATTCACTTAATAACTAAGCTGAGAAATTCAAATTACATTTTATGTAAATTTGCGTTTTGGTATCGGTTCAACTGGGACCGAAGAGAAAGTATGCATGTTAACGAATATGGCAACATCTCCACACAGACATGACTGACTCACTCAGGCGTAGCGGATTTTGCAATTTTGTGATTGCACAAGAAATAAGGAGTTGAACAATGTCTGGACCGAAGCCCAGACATTCCTTTAAAGCCTTTCTTAACTTCTCTTTGTCAAGCAAATCAACCTGAAGTGGCGACCTGGGACTGCATTAGCACCTGACATTCAGGGTGCTGCGAGAGCGGCCTTCCCCATCCTCGCCGCTGCTGCTGGCCGCCTGACATGTGGGCTAATGAAGGCAAAACTTCTCCCTCTGCCACATCAAAGCAGAGCCGACCTGCTGTGGCCGTTGTTCCTTCGCCAGCTTCCCTGTATCACTTTCAAACACAGCCACATGGGGAAATTTAATAAGAGATGGGACAGCTAATGTCTCCCACCCATGCTCCAGTCAGTCCGCAAAGTAGCCAATCAACCAGCCAGCCAGGTCTGCTGTGAAATCAAAACCTCTGCTTTGTATCACGGCGCCAGACACCAAACAAGCTGTGCCATGGCTGCATAGCTCGCATGATTCAACCATCGGGGCTATTAAAGAAAAATTAATAAGAGACATAAAAAGTTGGTGAATCATATCAGCAGTAGTTGGATTCATACAGCCAGTAAAGCAGGCATTACCTAATAAAGGCCCCAATAAATACACACAGTAGAACAGGACAGGAGTGAAACAAAGTTGATAAAGTAGTTGAGAATGACAAGGTTAAGGAATCCCGATTGGATTTAGACTTACATGCAGCATGAAAGAGCTGTGTTGACTGATTCCTTTCCCTGCCTTAACTCTCAAAATGTTGCACGTGTGAAGTGAGATCCAGGAAAAGTGCAAGATCAAACTCACGGGAGAACGGTTTAATGCAGGGGGAAAGAAATCAGCCAAACTAGGATGGGAAATTTTAGAATTTGGTGCGTTGTGTTTTATTGACTGTGACATGTTTACCGCTTCTTCACTTCTGAAACAATGGTCTATTATCACTATCATGTGGAGCCGGACTACTCATGTGGCGGCCGTGTTATACTGTTTCGGAGTCAACCTGATAACTCATCCTTAACATGGACATAGTCAGGCACACATGGAATACATAAGACGGCGCTTTGAATAAAAGCTGAAATTTCATCCTGTAAAAATACTGACGCTCCACTATGCAGTTTAAAAAGCGGGACGTGTTACTGTAGCTTACGGGAAAATAAGAAAAAAGAAACTGTTTTCCTCTTGGTGACCTTAGACTGAAGGCCGCCTGCAGCACGGTGTTACATTCAGTTTGCCATGCACACTGTCAGTCACTGAGATTTGCAGAAACAAGCCCCCACTTATGTACTGACAAATAAAGAAATATGCTCACAGTTTATTAATTCATCATTTCAAAGACTGCTGTTATACAGTTATCATGCACATATGCTCAGCTGAGTCACAGCTGATGGTTTACATCTGGTTTCAAAACCTTAAATTTGAATCTTTCTGCATTGGTTTCATGGACACAGGTGAAAACCTCCTGTTGTCTGGATCAAATTTTTCATCTATATATATTTCATCTGCACCAGATTCCTTTGAAGCACCTTATACATACTGTGTTTTTAGACGTAGCCAGTGAGACCATAAAAGATGTACAGTACTAATGCAGAACAATTAAATTCAACAGTATTCATTCAGATTATCTTTTTTATTTATTAAATGTTTTAATAGATTTATTAGGAAGCTAATTTAGGTACAGAGGCTTGAAGCCACTTGTAGGTCACTTCTATCAGTAGTCAAATCACACAGTGACCATACAGTTCAACATTAAATGGCTCTACGTGATAATGATAGTTGATGCAAGTTTGCATTAAGGTAAAATACATTTCAACCACATCTAATCAATATCTGTTCAAGCAGATTTTGAATTGGATTTATATTTGAATTTATTTTGCTGTCCAGCAGCCCTTTACTTGGACTCAAACAGCTGATCTGTGGTATCATCCAGCTTAGGTGTAAGAATATTAAAGTTAAAATATAGTGGGTATTTTGTAGGAGGCTAAAATACACCATGAGGTCTCCGTCCACAGCAGTGCATCGGTCAGCCAACCAAACTGGTGGTGAACCGACCAATTTCTAGTGCACCTCAAACGAGCCCACAGCGAATAACCTGAACTATCCCTTTAAGATCCATGAGTCTGAGTAATCTCAAAAGCTTACATCATGATGTGTGGTTTTGATTAAAAAATAAAAATAAAAGGATTAGAGTGGAGTTTACGTGACCTGATAAGGAGGAATATTCACAGAGATGTGAGTAGCTGACTTCAATAAGACTGCAACATGCGCATCCCAGCTGGGTTCATTACTATTGTGTGTCCCCTGGAAACAACTGCATTGTTATCTGTGGAGTGTGTTTGTCTACTTAGCATTGTGTGTGTGTGTATGTGCAGCACATGTGTTCACAAACTGTTTTCTTAATTTTCTTGTGTTTGTCTATTTGCATGTGTGTGACCTCTCTCAGCCACTGTACTTAGCTATTTTTAATGGCTTTAAAGGCAAAGTTAGTCTACATACTAAAGAGCATTAAAAATATTTCCCTTTCAGCTACACTGCAAATTTTTTTTGAAAGATTTTAGATATATCGCAGAGGTGCAAATGCATGCCCGTGTGCACATGTGAGAAATCTAGTGTGTGTATGTGTGCGCGCACTCAGTCTTGACAGTTATCGTAGAGTAAAATGAATCAAATGATTTTGACCTCAGTAGTTCAGTCCAGATAATATTTCACCTCAGAGTTGAGAGCACTTGGACTGACGAACAGAGATGGAATGAGTGTCAGACTCTCAGATGAGTTATGCAACGACATCCACTGAGCCAGAGCGGCACTATAGAGTAACAGCTGTGAATAATGGATTCCTTTTTGATTAATTACACAAAAATCCTTTTTACAGAAATACGACAAAATGTATTCTTTGAGATTGATTCAACAAGATCATTTGTTGTTTTCTTTGGTGCCGTGAGACAGCGCTTATTTTCATTTGCTTCCTGTTATTTTCTTATTTTTTTGGACTCTGGCTGAGAAGATGGCAGGCTCGGATACTGGCTAACAGCTTGTGGTCTGGTATTAGAGCTAAAACCACGCAAAGTGCAGTGGTTTGAAGTCAGCCACCTGCTAGCGCTAATTGGCCCACAGTCTCATTCAGTGAGAGAGGCCCTTCATTCCCAGGTGGACGAGGAAGAAAACAGGGAATGGAATGCAAATTGTTGAAAAGTCAGTGTTAAATGTCCGGGGGATGAATGGAAGGAGTCACCCAGGTCAACACATTAGGTGAACTTTAATAAGCATGAGTAGTTCAAGAGCTCAGCCCCTCCTGACTGTGTGACGTGTATGTGTTTGTGAGAGGAGTGGGAGAGAAAGCAGTTTAGAGGCATTACGTCTTCATCTGGTTGGCCAAAAGTGACCCACACAGATGGTACAGTAGTTAGATTTCATGTTAAAACTATGTGCAATTTCAAAAGCAACTTAAGGCCATGGCCGTAGCGCCCTGCTACGTACATCAGAAAATAAAGGTGTTAATAACCTGTTGTAATATGATTTAAAAGCAGGGGCAATGGGTCACATTTTTGTTCCCTCATGTAAAGCATTCACAGTGCAGTTGAAAACATTTCAAAGCCCTAACTTATTTGGCTTTTTATTAGCAAAAATCAAATATTGCTTTCATAAATACGTATTTTACTGAAGTGGAATCACACCTGCATACAAATGAAAGCTTTCTGGTTCCTTAGAATGAGTTGTTACAAGTAGTTAAAAATACGTAAGTGGGCAACTCCCCCTTTCCTGTCTATCTCACGTATGTATGTACTATCAAATAAAGGCAAAAAAAGCCAAAAAAACATTTTTTTAAACTGTCACCACTGTGTAGTGTGAGGAAGGACGGATGCACTGATGTTGCATTCAGGTGCAATCAGGCCGACGGCCGTCGGCAAGCCAACCGGATGTCATTTCACTCGGCGAGAGAAAGACGGTAAAACGTGGGTCAGGTAAACAATACGACATCACCATGACAACATATTGTCACGCCTGTATTGTTTTGCCTCGTGCTGGCGGACCACTTGTTTACATAGACGCTTGTTTATCCTGTTACATGCAGCGTCTGTCTGCCTGATTTCACATGAATGCAACATCAAGAATATGTTCAGATAATGCAACCGCACCGCTAGATGGGGGGAATTCCTACCTACTGTACTATACCTTTAATGTGACAGAAATAGTGTAATGTGCTGGGGAGGGGGGGGCCATTTAGCTCACTTGGTAGAGCTGCTGCCCCATGTTGAGGCTACAGTCCTCACTGCAGGCGTCCCCGGTTCGAATCCCGCATCAGGCAGCCCTTTCCTGCATGTCATTCCCCCTCTCTGCCTCCCCATTTCCTGTCTCTCTCTCCACTATACTATCAATTAAAGGCAATAGAAAGCCCCAAAAATATATTAAATATAATACCTCACTGTCAGTGAATCCTTACTTTGCTGAAAAAGTATTGTGTATTACAAAATAAGGTTGTATAATCTTGACAATTAGCAATCAAACATTTGCTAATCCCCGCTAAAGTCAAAGTAAAGCTGAGGCTGCAGCTAATGTCATTAGTTTTGCATCAGCACGATTACAAGTCCTGCTGAAGGAGACATCAGTGACATGTCTGAAACTACATGTATGGGTATGTGCATGTACATATATTTTAGTTTATTTTATGTTTATTTCTTTATTTTACTGTCTTTGTCCCACCTTTTTATTTATTTAGTTTTTTCTGTTACCATTAACTTTTTCTTTTTTTTTTTTAAATGTTTTTTCACTACAAAGTACATACATTTTGTGGGATTGCTCCAATGGCTAAAAAGGAACATGTGTAATGGAACAAGAATCAACGACTTGTGCAATCCTGCAATAAAGTATTAAAAAAATGTCTGAAACTAATTTTAATGACAATCCATCATTTAACCTGAGAATAACAAATGCTATAATCTGTGCACTGGATGTGTGTGTTCATATTTTTACCTGGGCAATGTTCTTGTTGAGTAAGTAGACCCCGTATTCGAAATGAAACCGCTCTCCTCTCGGATACAAGGGGAATCTGTGAGAGAAGGGAGGACAAGGAACATTTTGAACTGAACAGGAACAGGTACTTTACTTCATGTAATCCTTCATGGAAAAAAAAAATCTGAAAACAAAACTGTTAAGAGCCTTAAAACAAACACTCCCAAGCCAACTAAACACAGTCAATTCAACAACAGTATTATACGCATACTGCATATCATAATAAACCATAGGTGCAGGCATGTGAAAAACTCAATAATGCAGTGTGGAATTTGTTTGTTACTTTTTACTTTGAAGGATTTAAACAACTGTAACTCAATGGCTTTGATAACTCTTCCTGTTATTGAAAGTGCTCCTTCATGTAGCCAGTGGCGTTTACAGTACAGTGGGTAACACTTGCAGATGGTTGAAGAAGAAGCTGCCGGGGTCTGAGTCTCTGATCCCGGCCCACAGATGCCACCCTCTGTAGCTTGTTAAACTGAAATATCAAACAGGGGGCAGAGGCGTCCAACCAGCCTGTCCATCCGCCTCTCAGCAGGAACAAAGAGAACTTTTCCTTTCAGCGTGGTGGGAAAGTCCCTCCGGTGCCAGTCAGATGTCCTAGTTAGGACTGCACAGGGAGGATGGGTGGGGGGGGGGATAGCCCTGGGTGATGCTGGGGAAGGGTATGCCGACATCCAGAGTGGGAAAATTCTCTCTCGCTACCAGGAACTTAAGGCTGGACTCATCCCTTCCTGTCATTATGTGCTTATGTCTGCTGATCTCCCACTGAGGAGGATACAGTATATTGGGAAAGCAGCTCCACAGACTTGAGCAGGGGGCTTTGGTCAGACAAAACACACACACACACACACACACACGCGTGCGCACACAAACACACACCTGTTTGTGTCAACTGGTTATCTACATTCATATCTTCGCTCCCTGTCCAGACTCCATCTCTAAGTGCTTCACCTTAACCTTCAGTGTGACCTAAACATAATACCACTCTTAACCTGCCAATCAAAAAGTGAAATAGTGCTTTCAAAAAAAAAAGAAAGAAAAGGTGGCTGGGAAAATGTCTTCTTTTTTAGAGGCGTTTCACTGCTTATACATGAAGTTCACATCTGGTTTTTGTAAGAGCAAAAATCCCGATATCAAACATGTGAGATGTTACCAAGGTAACACACAACACACCGTAGACACAGCGTCCACGCAGTCGGTCAAATAAACAGCTGTTACTTTTTTGTTGCAACAGTTGTTTACGTCGAATGGAAACAAAGGGCGAAGAAATGTTATTGTAAAGATAAGCCTTTCCATCTGAAAACTGATTAATAAAGCGTGTGTCACCGTTGACGTCAAAACAACAGCACACAATTGTGTTTGGAGCGACACCTTGATGCATCTGTTTTACAGCAACCTCCATTCATCATAAAGTGCCATCTCTTTTCAATGAGCTGCTAAGTCTTTCATGTGACACCACTTTCATTTGTCACTACAGTCAGGTCTGTGAAAAAGGGCTGTTTTGTTCAGCTACTTTATCATGAAGAGACGGTTGGGAAAACTGATTCTAAAATGCGTGAGACACTCGCTTGAGTGTCAGATTGAATCTTTTCAGGTTGATTTACAGCTACAAACACTACATTTACAAGCTCAAAAACCTTTTTCACCCTGAATTTTTACCCTATTAACAGGAACACTGCAAAAACTCAAATATCTTACCAAGAATATTTGTCTTATTTCTAGTCAAAATGTCATTTCTAGTCAAAACTAATCTCATTATACTTAAAATAAGAAACACTGCATTAAAAAGTTGCTTGTTTTTACTTCTTTCAAGCATTTTTCACTTGAGACAAGTAGAAAAATCTGATCGTGGAGCACGTTTTTCTTTCTTACAAGCACAAAAAACTTTCTTTCATTGGCAGATTGTTCTACTTACTGTATTTCAAGTGAATATTTGTTTGAAACAAGTGAAAATTATCTAAAAAAACAAGTACATTTTTAGGTGATGAATCTTAGTTTAGACTAGAAATTAGACATTTTGACAAGAAAAAGGACAAATATTCTTGGAAAGATTTTGAGTTTTTGCACTGAAGAAAGATTACAAAAACAAAACAAGATGTGAGAAGATTACAACCAAAAAGTAGAGTAAGTAAAGTAAGTAATATCAAAACAAAATAAGCAGAACCATCGTTTTAATAATAATAATTAACTTACTGTATCCTAGTGTTAAATATTTATTCAATACATTGATTTTAAACATCCTTTTAAATTGAGTTCTAGTTGTACATGATTTGAATTCATTATCAAGGCTATTCCATAAATTTACTCCAATAACAGATATGCATTTGCCTTTAGTATTTGTCCTTTCTTTTGGTTTGTTTAAAATGAGATGATACTGGGACTCTCTAGTTGAGAACAGATCCTGTATGCAGGGTGGAAGTAGGTTGTTTAATGCTTTATAAGTTATTACAACAGTGTTTAAATTGACCAGGTCTTCAAATTTCAATGTATTGGTACTGATGAAGAGCGGATTGGTTGGTGCAAGGTAAATTAATCCTTATGGTGTATAATTCTAATGGTCTTTTCACCCTGAATGGAGCCCGTACGCTACAGTATATGACCCGTTCAGTGAGACAGGTGCCTCTGTTATTATAAGGCCGTGTTGGAAGGAGCAGAAGAGGTGGTCAGATGTGTGTACAGTACAGTATGTGCAGACACATGTCAAACGCTTTACACATGTGTGTGTGTGTGTGTGTACGTGGCTGTACTGTTGAGTATGTGCATCCGGCGTGCTTCCTTCCTTCCTTCCTGTCTGTGTGCCCCCTTGGGCTGGGTCATGGTCTTAATCCTGTATGGGGCTCTTCAACCCCTCTTACTCTGACCTGTAGGTGCCTGAGGCCACGAGAGGATACAGCAGAAATTACATATCCTCGGTGCCTTCGCTGCGCTGGATGCTACTGTCAACTGGGATCATGTTAACAGCTCCGCAACCCTGAAGGTTAATGTGCCGACTTAGATGTGCTTGTGACACGTTGAAGGCCACATTTGACTCAGATCCCGATGCTCTTAGAAAACGAAACTTTAATGACAGCATTTGCCTTTAAAAATTTGAAACTCAATAGTAACACATCTTAACTTATTTTAACTGTGTCTTTAATTTGGCTTTCATCTATTTCTTGCGAGGCCGGTTTGTCTGACCTGCGCTCACTGTAAACACCTCCTCAGTCACACATTGCACTGCGCGTAAACTCTTCACAGATGGAGATCATTCTAGGCTTCGAATGAATTCTAACAGGATGCTGCTGCAAACACTAGTAAGTAAGTAAAAAAAAAAGTGAGACGCTGTGCCCTGAGGGCCACACAGCCAGCCTCTTGTTGGTCCTCCATATCCCCGACATGCAGCCGGGGCCCCATGGAGAAAAGCGACATGCCAGAGGTCATATCTCAGCACTAGGAAATAACTAACACAGAGAGGAAGAACAACACAACAAGCATTCCCAATATCACTTCCCCACGCACAGATAGGATTTGTCTACTGATGAACACGCTCGAAAAGCAAAACAGAGCCACTTCCAACACACACACACACACACACACACACGAAAACACACTACGGGCTCCGTCACAGTCAAGTGATTAATGGCCGCTGTCCACTGTGTCTGAAATCACACTGGAGAGACTCTGGTTCACCAAACACCAGGAATTCCTCCCGGCGATGTCCAGCAAAGTCAAACATATTATTTCACAGCAGTAGAGAAGGAGGAGGAGGAGGAGGAGGAAGAGGAGGAGGAGGAGGAGGAGGAGGAGGGAGGACGTCTGATGATGGAGGAGAGGGAGACGGTACCAAATGAGTATGAGAATCACCTAGAGACATTTTATTATTCTATATTAAGTTATCTGCACAGGATTACCCCACTGAGATTAAAGGGATAGTTCAACATTTTGGCAAATTGGCCCATTGCCATAATCCCTATAGTTTTAGCACTAGGTTCATTACCTTTAACTGTCGGTGCAAGCTATTTTTAGAACGGCGGAGCAGAGCCGTGAGCTGCTCAGAGCTGCGCTACGGAGGCTAATGGGATTTCTTGGTTTCCCTCATCAAACTCATCAAATACACAATCCAACAACTCCAAAACGCTCTGGTGGACAAGTTGTGACCTGCACATTCACCACACTATGAGATAATAACGGAACGTTACCAGACAGAGTTGTTTTAGAGGTAAATACAGAGACTGCTTGATGAAAAACTGTCCCTGAAGGCAACGCACATCAGTGGTTTTGCATGAATTTCCCTCTAAAACAACTCTGTCTGGTAACGTTCTGTTATTATCTCATAGCGTGGTGAATGTGCAGGTCACAACTTGTCCACCAGAGCGTTTTGGAGTTGTTTGATTGTGTATTTGATAAGTTTGATGAAGGAAACCAAGAAATCCCATGAGCCTCCGTAGCGTAGCTCTGAGCAGCTCGCGGCTCTGCTCCACCGTTCTAAAAATAGCTTGCACAATTATGTGGAGGCAAAAGTTTGCTTCCATGGTGAGGAAGTAAAGACAGCAATAAGTCTTACTGAGATTTATAGAATTTATTACAAAATATCAGATCAGATTATTATGAACAACCAGCAATAGTCATCAATGAACATCAAGGAGATTCTGAGACCAAGGCCCAATCCCATTTCACCCCTTGGCCCTACCACTTACCCCTACCCCTCCGTTTTGCGCGTTCACGTGTAGGGGTAGGGGTGTCCCAATCCCCGTTAGGACAGAGGGGTAGGGGGAAGTGGTAGGGCTACATAGCCCTCCAAACGGAGGGGTATGAAAAGTTTCCCAGAATGCATCTTGCGGCAGCCGGCAGCGGTGGCTGTAAAACGAAAAGCTGTTTTATTTCTCACTGTAGCGCGGTTATTACGTCACTTTATTAAGTTTTAATATTTTTTCTTGCGAGAAAGTAACTATTTAGGTCCCAAATGTGCGGTTAGTTTATCCAAATGGCGGCGGGTTAGAAGTTTGCTCCGACGATTTTTCGGAGAAGTGAAGCTCCAGGAGGAGCGGCTCCTCACAGAGACAGCAGCCGGTCTGCAGCGCTGCTCCACCGGCCAAATTACGTCCTCGTCCCGGTCCCGCCGGGAGAGAAGGCGGTCGTTAATTAACTTATCCGCGGGTTTTTAGAGGTTTACCACCAGCATGTTAAATTCTTTTCAGCATTTAAAGGGATAGTTCAACATTTTGGCAAATTGGCCCATTGCCATAATCCCTATAGTCATAGCAGTAGGTTCGTTACCTTTATTTGTCGGTGTAAGCTATTTTTAGAACGGAGGAGCGGAGCGGCAGGCTGTTCAGAGCTACACTATGGAGGCTAATGGAATTTCTTGGTTTCCCTCATCAAACTCATCAAATACAAAATCCCAAAACTCCAAAACGCTTTCGTGGACAAGTTGTGAGCTGCACAATCACCACGCTTTGAGATAATAATAGAACGTTACGAGACAGAGTTGTTTTAGAGGTAAATTCATGCAAAACCGCTGATGCGCGTTGCGTTCAGGGACAGTTTTGTTGAAGGGGTGTCCCAATTCGGTTGACTTTCTACCCCTACCCCTTGTAGCTCCGTTTCAAGGGGCGAGGGGCAAGGGGTAGGGGAAGGGGTAGGGGTAAAAAAGAGAAATGCGATTGGGCCCAAGTCTCGCTATTCGGCCGAATAGGGTGCAGTGTCTGTCAACTAGGGGTCTCGAGACACTGGACCCAGAGCAACGATAGCGTCAGACTTTTATACACTGATGGTCACGTACACATGTTTGTCCAGACAGTTCAACCGGTGCAAGTACACAGTATGTCTCGAACTCACAGAACGCTAAACATTACTGTAGGTAGGTTCAGAGAGGTTCATACTTGTTTGTTCAACAAGGACAGTCTGGTTAAAGGGTAAGTTGCTAGATTTATTACATCTCATAACTCATCAGGACAGAAACCAAGTTTCCCATTACAAATTAAAGGTAAACAAACCTACTGCTATGACTATAGCGATTATAGCAGGGGGCCAATTTGCCAAAATGTTGAACTATCCCTTTAAGAACCTTTCAAATGAGACTTTACAGAGAAGATAAACTGTCATACAGCAAATGCAACAAGTCAGAATGAAGCATAAAGCTCTGGGGGGGCTTGGGGACAAATAGCCATTGCTATCACTTTTTTTGCTTTGAGTGTATAAATGCTGGTGGTACAGTTTGTGCTAGGAAGAGACATAAGGAAGCAGAGTAAGATGAGACAGAACGCCATCTTTAATCACTCAGCCAGCGGCGGCGGCATAAACTGAAGCAGCCCTCTACGCTAAACAGGATGAAATAAATTACAGTCCTGAAGGAATATGCATGCCTAAATCAGTAACCGGTCAGTCCATCAGGATGGAGGGTCCAGAGTAAACAGAAACAAACAAGAGAGAATCACACACAGCTTGGAGACGTTTTGTTTGTGGCACCAATTGTGCTTTCTCACCGGATTGCAACAATTTGTTTTTTGTGTTGTTTGCAAAATGAGGTCATGGTAACTTCTTCACCTCTTTTACCTCGTGCACGATATTGTTGGGTCTTGTATTTAATTTTGTTGTACATTTAAATCAAAATCAAATAATTTCTATCTCGGCAGCGCTCCTTGTATTTCCTCACTCCGCCTTAATCACGACGTTTCCTCCATCAGCACATCCCTGTCCTGCTCCGCTCAGTGGCAGCTCTGTTGAAGGGTCATGTCTGCGAAACTAACACAGCAAACGCAATATGACAGGCCCCATAATCAACACACCCACTCACTTTAGCATCCATTTAGAAGACTGATTACTGAAACATGAAGGCTGCTTTCATTTAGCTAATATTTAACTCTCTCATGCACTGGACAAAAAGATGACGAAGAAATGACAGTGAGTTAAGAGCAGAAGTAAATCTGTCACAAAAAAAGTAAATCACCCTTCTGTTTTCTCAGCACAGGAGAGTTGACGTGCGAGTAAAATATGTAATTAATAAGCGCGGAGCCATGAAACTATAAAAAAAAAAACAAAAGCTGACAACATCTGACAGGAAAGTCCCCTGTCTTTATGAGAGAGAATATGTACACCCCCAGCCTGCCAGCTCTGCTCTTTAACTGCAGGGTCTAGACACCCATTCTCCACACAGACAACCTTCAAATATAGAGGAGGGACTCTTGTTAAAAGGAGGAAACAACCATTAAACACACATACAGCTACAATAATGAGATCAAGAAACAGTTCATCAAACTTTCTTCCTGTCCAATCTTTTAAAAAAAATTGCTCCCGGCCCTGTCTTCTGCCCTGTTGAGGGATCTTGTAATGGCAGGATGAGTTATGTTTCTTTCCTCTCCACCAGCACCACTGTCTACATGTATCTATACCGTCTCCTTGGGCTGAAGCTCGGGGGGCCTCCTCAGGGGCGATGTCTTTTATTGCCTCTGGTTAAAATGGCCATATTTGTGAGCTATTTTGTGCAAAGAGAAAAGGTAGGCGTTACTATGGCCAAAACACTCCAGTTAAAGCTTCACACATGCATTTGGCTTTGTACAGTACACACACAGCCTGTTTGAAAACACTATTTCTTTCTGAAGTTACAACACTGACAGAAGGATATGAGTTTACCTCAGCTCTGTTGCAGCCCTGATAAAAGCCAACTAGTAGAGCAACAAGGCCACAAGGTCAATGGGTGCTTCTTGTGCAAACTAGACAGCCTGTATGTTTAAGCGTGCTCCAGTATATTAGCCTCCTCTCGGGCCCATTGTACTGTATTAAATGGAGGACGCAGACCTGCAAGTGGGTGGTCGCACACGGCGTTACTGAGCTTCATGAGAATATGGTGGGAAGACTTCTAGTGACTGGCTGACCTGCTGTAATGTACACACAGGCTGAAGGCTCCACATGTGTTGGCTTCCCTGTTTAGACATCCTAATTAATACTCCAAATGTGCAAAACAACAGTTGTGCACATGGCGCAGATGAGGCTTGGCCAGCGCTTAGTGCTTACACCCCTGCTTTAATGGTGGTGGTGGTGGTGGTGGTGGTATGGGGGGGCCGGGACGGTGAGTTTCACAACGTCTTTAATGTGCAATTTCAAACGGCACGGCACCATAAATCACCCGGACCTGCTTTTTAAAACAACACCTGCCTTGCAACTGTCAAGACTCTAATGGCAGAGGTTACTATATAAATCACGGCGAGCTGTAATTTTCAATATCTGAGAAATGATTACACTGAGCATCTGTCAGTGAATGCTATTTTAATGACCGCTGCTGCACTTAAGACCCCAGTATAACCGTTTCGCCATCTTGGTCTCTGCCGTTAAAGTGTCTCCTGAGTGATGTGGCGGTTGCTCGCTCTGTCACACTGGGTTTTCATCACAGCTCTTAAGAATATCCAGCGATGCACTGACCCCGGTTCCCAGCCCCCACACGCTAATTTTTTCTCTTTTTTGTTTCTCTTTTGTTTTGTTCCATTGTTTTAATCTCAAACAGAGTTGGAGATGAGTGGCTCAATCAGACCGGCGACTCCACACAATATTCAGAAATCCAACTTAGTCAAAGCTCTTTAACCCGGTGCCAGTAGAAACACCTATTTAGCATAATTATTCACGCAGCAGTCTCTGTTTTGAAGACAAGGCTAAGAGTGTGCAGCGAGTTTAATGTAGTCATGCTCATATTGACAATTCTAACATTCAGATGCTGAATAGGCCTGAACTTTCCCATGTTTAGCAATTTCAGCAATCTAAAATGTGGTAATTACTACAAAATACAAAGTTCAACTGAGGTTGAATGATCCGTTTATCAGGTATTTGATCATTAAATTCTCAAAAATGAGACCTGACAATGGCACCGAGGTTCTACAACGCGTCCTTTATGACAGCTTGGGAACACCAAGGAGCATTCACCCACGGGGAATCAGGAGTGTTTGTGCCAATCCCTCAAAACATTGTTGAGATGTTTTAAAAACGGTCCACTGACCAACAGACAGACCAACAGGCGCGATGCCGCCTTAAGAGTGACGACTGTAAAATCCATTTATCAATATTTGAACAAGTAAACAATAGTATTGAATGTTCTCCGCTGGCAGGGCCATTGCTCACAACCTACAGCACCCTCAAGAAAGCTATTGAGCCCAGATGCTTCTTGTTATCTTTTTAATGAAGTATGGTCAAAGACTGCACAACAGCGGGGCTCCGAGATGAAGGGCTGCTCATGGAACTAACCTGTCAACGTAGAAGAGACTCCTTGACTTCTCCAGAGCTATTATAAACATACCATTACTGCCATTGTCCTTGAGTTTTTTTGTTGGGTTTTTTTTTTTGCAGAAAACCTCAAAAAGACAAGTAAACATTCTGTCCAGTCCCGGGGTGTCTTTGTAGTTGACATACAGACCTAAATAATGAGCCATTTGTTCAAATTTGATTAAAGCTGTCTGGCTTTCATACTGACTGCCTCTGTCATCTTCTCTATGAAAAATACAATAACTATGTAACTGAACCACTACCTAATATGTGCATATAATACTGCTTAGATAACAATATCCTTTCTGCAATGCTGGACAATGAGAAGTCTCTTATAGAAACCACTGGGGTGTCATTAAAAGTCTAATATTTTATGGAGAAAACAACAAAGGATATTATTATTGTGTCCACAACCATAACCATCTTTAGTTTCCGTTCACTGCGAGGAAGCGATATAGATAATATTATAACATAAAGCACATTTAAAGAAGGAAAAGTCTATTGGGCACAATACACATTGCACAATATCGCTAAAAAGAAATTTAACATGTCACAAAGCCCTTGTGAATCTGAATGGCTGGACCACAGAGGTGATGGAGAGTATTCCCACTTGTATTTGGTTAAATTAACTCTTTAACTACTCATGCTGGGAGACTAAAAAAGCAAACTCTGCTTTTGTGTATTTTTCCATAATACAGATTGAACAGGATGTGTAACCTGCCCTGCAGCCTCACACGGCTTTTCCCCTTCACTGCCATGCAACCATATAGGCAGGACGGGGTAAGTTGGGGTGTAATTCCCCCTCTCCTCCTATGCACATGGTCCATGTTAAGAGACATGAAACCGCTGAAGCCCCGGAACAATAACCTCTTTTCTTGGAGCTCACAGGTTCCTCTCATCTTAAGCTGGCCTCTCTCCCCTGGCATTCAAGTTCAGTGCCTCCACCAACATTTTCTTTTGTGACTGAACCAAGCAGTGATGTGTAAATCCCACTTACATCCGTTTTTTTTTTTTTTTTACTTTAACCAATGACAGAGAAGAGAAATAAAATGAAAAAAAAGAGAAAAGAAAAACTGATTTGCTTCAATACTTTGGGCAAAAGACTATATGAGGCAGCGCTCGCTTTTTAATGGCTGGGTTCTGGTCTCAATCAAACGCTGGACATCTGGATCGTATCTCCCTACCTCGCCCCCCCACCCCATGCAATCAGAAACACTGGAACTGTGCTCTCCACGGGACAAAATGTGGGAGCAACATGTCGTTAGAGTCCACTGATTTCAGAGAACATCTCTGAAAAGGAGGATGATGATGTGGAGATGCCAAAAAGTGAGAAAAAAAAAAACTATAATGAGGGCCAAACAGACCAGTCATCTCTCACACTTTACTTTCAAACATTATTCCGGGACCGGTTTCAAAACCTGGTCTGTGCCCAAGTGCCGGAGGGTGACACAGTTCAGACCAACATATGGCAAAATATCATACAATATGAAATAATGCAGGCTTTATTCTAACCCCCACCTCCTAACACCAGGTGGAAAAGAACAAAGTGATATTAACCAAAGTCAAAAGGTGAAATATTTTATTATTTTCATATTTCACATTCATAGTTTTTTCCACTACAGACAGAACGTCTTTGTTTGTTACGCTGTAATTTGTATTTAACAGATTCTAAATTTGATAGTAACTGGAGCAAATACTGTAGTTAGGAACTGCTACTGAAATCTGGATATACACTAGCTACTGCAGCGAAAGCCACAGGACTCGACTTAAAAGGGACTGGAGATCTAAAAAAAAAAGAGAGCAAAAGGTTTCATCGGGTTCCAAAAGTGAGGTCAGGACAATTACCATTCAACGGGGGCCTACGGTGCAACACACAACTAAACCAACCATCAGGTTCCTGTGCATGCCATTATAATTGACCGACTGCTTGCTAATCCTACCACACTTTGAGGAACTGATCCCGAGCCACCTCACTTATCACCGCCGGCTGCCTCTTTCCGACACTTTAATCACCCCCTTTTTTTGTACACATTTAGAGCACAGCTAGTTGCTTTCCGTCTCCCCACACATCATTTTGCAGTGTGTGTCTTGCATGCGGCCCGCTGGGACCTCAGGGGTCATAAACATGTGGAGGGGGGGGGGCGGTTAAAAGTTTGCTGGAGTGTTTGACTCGGGGTAACACACCAGGGCGCTGCTGATTGTTGTGCAGTCACACAGTCTACAGGTTTATTTTTTCGTTGCTGGACGCTGGGATAAATATCCTGCATGGTATAGGACTGGAGATGGATAAAGTGGCTCCCAGTGAGCCGCTCCAGCTGTTGTCATAATATAATCACCCATAGAGAAGAGATGGCCACTCACTCACTGTGTTGTCCGATAATGTCTCTTTTCTCACACACTTTCTCCCAGCTGTTTTTCTTCTTTAGTATGACAGATGAGGATGTGAAAGTGTCAGGACTTATTTGCACATGATTCCCATGTGCCCGCCCGGACTGAGGAGAAGCAGTGACTTCTTTTGGAAAACAGTTGAATGGGTAAACACGAGGACTTGTTGTCGACCCTGATACTACGGTTACACTCATGGTTGGCTGCACCACTGGGCACAGGTGGGGAACCGACACAAAGAGGACGATGATGATGATGAGGGCTTCTGGCCTGCAGACCTGTTACAACAACCTGATTTGACACCAACATGTGGCCTGCATCTCCTCTCTTCCCAATTTAAATAATTCACTACCCTGAGCCGACATCAGGCTCCAAACGATCCACAACTTCATGGCAGACAAGCTTGGCACTCAAAATAAAAGGCACAAAAAAGGGCCCACAAGTGCTTCCAGAGAGAGGACACCTTTGTTCAGTTTCCAACCAATAGTCACTCCATAAAAATGTGTCAAAATACTTTAAACAAGTATAAAACCGGAGTGAAAAAAAAAATAGATAAAGAAAAAAAAAAGCGTGAAATACTCTGCTGATATCAACAAGGACATGCTGTGAAGAGCTGGCAAGTGCAAGCTTGACTTTAATCTTTATTCTCCTCTTTCAATGCCTTTGAACTTAGTATAGTATTCACTTGCACTAAGGGGGCAATCATATTCCACCATGGCTATTAGCAAAGCAACACTGATGATTATAACATAATCTTCTCAACTCTCTCTCACTTATTGAAAGGGGTCTTGCACGTGTGGAATGCTGATGTGTACTGTATGTAAGGTGCATACCTGAGTACTACGTGTGCCCCGAGCGTGCAATTATATTGCAGCAGGCTTTTTAATTCTGACTTGATACATAGTTACAAGACCATAACATGTACAAATAATAATTTCATTACATTGTCTTGGGTTGTAATTACAGTGGTTGTACAGTTCAGCACTTATACAAACGACCATGACAAATCCCCAGGGGAGATTAAACTGTCAGTTTATCATTTGCTGCTCTCTATCTCGACATAGGACTTTTTTTTTTGTTATATTTGTAGTTAATAATGCTTGATTCAACAAAAGAGATATCACGATGTGAAGATAGGAAGTAAAGTGTTTAGAGCCTGAGGGTGTGATAGAGACACGGACGGACGCATAATGGGCTGAGTGATTTACAGTTTCAACAGAGCTTTATTATACACTCTCTGAATACCAGAGTAAATTGAAAAAAGGGGGATTTTAAGAAGCTGTTACCATGGCTCAAACAAAACAGCTCCAGAAGACAGCACCTCCTGTCCAAGCATCTATACTGAGGTTCATCAGTGACGTGGGTGGTGGTGTACCCAATCTGAACATTTCATGTTTAGATGTGTCTCAGACTCAGAGGCCAAACCCCAGACAGCATTGATGCAGCTGTGAAGATCAAAATGTCAGCTACCAGACAGCACTGCATTCAAATAAAAATGAATTCTCAACAATAGGCTAATACAATCTAAAGAGGAATAATTACTTTGGTGAGGAATTTAATATTAAAGGCTGAAGTCCATCACATGACTATTAGGTTAGAGAAGTCGGA
Organism: Trachurus trachurus; assembly: GCF_905171665.1. NCBI lineage: Eukaryota > Metazoa > Chordata > Actinopteri > Carangiformes > Carangidae > Trachurus > Trachurus trachurus. The sequence goes on along the minus strand of NC_139903.1, from coordinate 9,246,861 downwards.
GGTCTCAACATCACATAATGTCATAAAAACATAACACTGTCCAGTTTAACACAGCTAAAACTACAGTACAAGACCAAACATCAAAGCAATAAATGAGACGAATGAAAATCTAAAACTGTACAAAATACCGTGTGTTAACACTACTGAATGTCAGGTTCAAAAATAGTTAATTTGGAGTGTAGCTGTGTGCAATAGTTGTCATTTTCCCAGCCCCCACATTAATAAAAAGTAAATATTAAACAGTAAATAGTAAATCTGTGCATTTCAGGCACCTGGTGTGTCTTAAGTATAAATCTCTACAGAGAAGCTTTTTTTTCTTACTACTGCCTTACTGCTCTTACAGTGATTTAATGAATCACCTAAATTCCACAGTTTCCTGACAAACTGAAAACGTATTCACACCTTTGTTCTTTGTTTTCTATGTAATAAGTATGTGTCGTTTTGCAGTTGGTTTGTATTGTCACTTATGAAAATGAAAAGACCCCAGGAAGAATAGCTGCTGCCTTGCAAAAGCTAATGAGGATCTTAATAAACCAAACCAAAACCTCTCATCATCATATCAGGGACTACGGATGGAAAGTAGCTGCTAAATCTGGTACAAAGCATCTTCTCTCATTTCGAGACTAATGTTATTTTGTACATTATTCCTGATACAAATAAACATATTAAACTATCACATTACATATTTCACACATCAAAGTGAGAATGGTGATGGCTCTGTGATTGGTTTAATGGAGGTTGCACCCAAAAAGCTGCCATGAATAAGCAAGAGAACGCCTTTTGAAGGGGAGGGGTGTAGTGACAGTTTTTTTCCACCAGTAAAATGCATAAAAGACATGGATGGACACATCTTAAATGTGCTTGCACCACACACTTCAGACCATGTGCTCAGAGTTAAACTATATAGAAACAAAGAAGAATAGGGCAGAGCATGTACATTGATTATGGTTCTGGGCAACGGTTTGGGGAAAAGTGAATTTAGATGGTGTTGGGTGACAAAACAGTTTCCAAATAAATAATGCCCTGTAGGATTTTAAAGAAATGAGCACATGAGATGCCCATGTTTTGATATTTTATCCAGTCCAGTCTGAGTCCCCGTGGAAATGATCTGTTTTTGCTTATGGACAAAAAAGCTGCAGCCACCACCAGCTGATGGAAGACAGGATACTGCAGCAGAGGGGTGAGACCAAGATAAATATAATCCCTCCGCACTGTGGAAAAAACCAAACTACTGTTACTTACTGCAGTCACTGTAACCTAAGACCACTGTCACCCTGACCTCAACAGGTAGCTGAAAAATATTGGACAGGTCCATCAGACGACACTTCATTGATACCGTCTCTGCTGAGAAAACAATGGAGATCTTTTTTCAAGAAGTTACTCTGCATAAATAAATTCACATTAATGAGTGTTAAAGATATACACTTGGTAAAATCTCAAGTGACAGTTAGTATTATTATTATCAAAAGAAAGAATCAATGCCAACTCGACTGAAACACCCTATTTACAGATTTATCTCACATTTATTCTTGGAAAGCTTTGACTTTGGAGCTACTTTGGCCATTTCCAAGTGGATTACCTAAAACACTAAGTGGTTTACGCCACTCTGCAGTTCTGTCTCACACATGCATGGTGCAATTATATCACTGGATTTATGATCTGTTGAAAATATAGGACCTCAAAGAGAATAAAAGTATAACAAGGCTGGCAGTTCATTGACTACAATATTCCTCATCTTCAAAATCTGGCAGCAGAGTTACTTGATGTGGTTTTGACAAATTACTACAAGTCATAGTTTCTGCTGGAGCGCAGCAGGAAGACGCTCTGCCACTACTTCTATCCATATGAAGAAATAACGGCATGGATGTTTTGAATACAGCTTCATTTGCCCGTTCTTGCTGAAGTGTTGCTGCGTTACTCGGTTCGGGTCACTTCGTCACTTTCCAGTTTATTCACAGTCAGAGCCAGTTTTGTTTCCAGCACACTTACATAATGGACATCTAGTGGACCATTCGGAGATATTCACCGAATCTGACGAAATGTGTAGCGAATTAGAATCATTTACTCCACCTTTTAATGCGGCTTTCATCTTATGGCCCATCTTTTTCCAGCGAGTATTCAAATTAGGGTCAAGGTTTTAGAGGACACCACATTCTTTTCAACAGATGCAACAATGCAAATTTTCCAAACTGTCAGATAGTAGGCAGCTGTTCGCAAAATTGAAAATAGCTGGAGTGAGAAACGCTTCAGCCTCGCACACACCCAGCCAACGAGACAGACGGGATCAGGTGACATGAGCACAGTCACAGGGATTTGCTACGAAATCAAAAAGATCATATGGCATCCGACTACAGAAATTCTTTCACACAAAAAAACTAACTATTGAATAAATATAAAACACATTTTTAGTGTTCCTCAATCTTCAAGAAAAGGCTTGAAAGTACGCAGAGACAGGTTCGAAAGAGCAGAACGGGCTCTGGGAGAAATCAAGGAAGAAGAACGACGGTAAATGTTTTGACACAAAACAAATACGAGTTTATATATTGCATGTTTTTATATTTAATTTGGTGTTGTCCAAAACCCACATAATGAAAAGAGACAGAGCACATTACCAACACTTGGCTGGCAATGAGGGAAAAGTTGGAAGAAAAAACAAGAAATGGGTTCCTAGCAATTAGTCTGCAAAGATTAATAGTTTTCTAACTGAAATTTGTATTTTGAGCTCAAAATGTTGCAGTTTTTTTTTTTTTTTTTATGTATTATATTCAAAATGCTTTTTAAGGGAGCAATCTGGTGTTGCACAATGTAAGTCTGAATGTGAACAGTTATTTATCAACCTAGTGCTGAAATGTGATGATTGAACTGTTCACAGAGGGACTACCATTGTGCAATACAGGATCACACCTTTAAAAGGTTTTAACTGAGAAACATGCCAGGCTCAAATTGATGTTTTTCAGTTGCAGTTGCAGTCCACACTCTGACATGTTGTTTAATTCAAAAATATAATCATTTACAGATATTGGTAAGGTGATAAAGATGTGTTAACATTCCTTGAGGTAAGCTGAGGAATATCTTCACTGCAATCAAATATTCATTTTAAGTTTGTTTAAAAGCTCTTATTCACATTGATTTCCCTCATGCATTTAGTTTGTGTCCCTTGGATGAACCAGAGCTTTATATATATAAAAAAAAAAGAGGATAGTGCTTTGTTGAGAACTAATGTGGTCCTAACACTAAATGACTTGCACAGCTTGTTTCATGTTCACAACGCTCCATGCCACAGTCTGCACACAGCCGTGAAAACAGAGCCCCTAATCTGAACATCAGTACATGTGATCCAAATATTTTGGGGAAGTGGAACTAATCAGAGAGTCCACACAAGGCTGAGTGAGAGCTCTAGCAGAGCTTAATATCAGCCACAAGAGAGTCATTAATTAAAAAGGAACACATCTACACTAAGTATTACAATGTGCTATTTGTACAGCAAGGTAGATGGACTTTGCAAAACTCATATGTGAGCATTTTTTCGCTGGAAGAGAGATGGATGTGGATAGTTGGAAATGAGATGTCTTGGTGTTTTCTGTGTCATGTTTTAAGCTCACTTACTCTCTCTCCTTCTCGGTAAGCCTGTCAGTGATGGTGTCCTTGATGGAGGAGCGTGAACCTTTGTGGATCACTGGATATCTCAGAGGGATCTGAAGGAAGCACGAGATCATCAGAACCAGGTGCGATGTGTAACCCAGGGCGACTGCCACGCTCCCATCATCCTTTGCTGCAGGAAACAAAGCCAAAAAAAAAAAAAGCAGCTCCAGTCAGTCACACATTTGATAGAGTTTTGTTCACCAGAAACAATGTGAATGGCGACGAACACGCTTAACACAAAAGTCTGCCAGCTTGTAATCGAATGTAAATTAAATTCAAATTGGCAATGGAATTTTTAATTACCCTGACCCAGTATTTTATCATATCAAAACCTTCAAAGCTTTTTGTTTGGAGCGTACTTTCATTACAAAATAAATGGTGTTTATATACACCATGTTCCCATCTTGTGAATCCAAACAAAAATGTGTAAACATCCAACCAGAAATAGCTCGGTATCAAAGTACTCACAGGAGGAAAAGCCGTTACATTCAGTGTTTTGAATGTGATATAAAATGTGGCAAAGCATATATAGAGGCGGAAACATTGGCTGCAGTTGGATACCCAATTTCTTTTCTTGATATGTGCTTGAGAAGCAAAAGCATCACGTATAAGTATCCCCTCGGAGCCCAAATAACTTGAAGGGTGGAAAACTGGATGCCTGCTCTGTGAACATTTTCTGACAGGGAAAGAAACGGCAAACCATCTCACTTTAAGCACTAGAAATGGTTTCAAGACAACGCGCTAAGTGGTTTCACATTCTCAAACAGCAGCAGGACACTGCTCCAGGCAAAGACTTAGTATCACCGTGGTTTCTATCTTAATGCTTTGAAAAAATAAACCATGGCAGTGGTGAGCGCTGGACTCCTTGCATCATAGTGCGTTACACAAAAAGCCTGCTTTCTATCAATCTTCTTGTTGTTTTTTTTATTGCACGGCTATTATTTCACCCATGTTATACAGTATGCCTTTTAGATGATTTTATTTGTTTTTATGTCATTTTATGTCTTATGAAAGATGTTGTGTCTTTATTTCTGATGCTTTTATTTATTCATTCATCTGTACAGCACTTTGGTCCAATATGGATGTTTTAAAGTGCTCAACAAATAAAGTTGGATTGGATTCTTCCTGATTTTCCCTCCGTAGCAGCTGAAGTACCTGAGGTGAACGGCTTCCTGACCTCTAGTGCTTTAGGATGATGTGTCACACTAACGGGGATATTAGGTCAACTAAAGGACAGGCCACAATGAAGGACACCTTAGGGTGCAACTGGAGACTGTTGATACCTGGTTCAGCCGGAGCTGACAAGGTAGGCTTAGTTTAAATGTAAAACATAGATGGGCGTCAGTGCCACCCTGCTCCACTTTGACCTGCAGTGGGATTAAAACTCCAACTAACTCTGACCCTGGTCTCTAATGTGGAACATCCTCTCCTTCAGGCCTTTCTTAAACTGACTTTGACACCCATGCAGACAGTTCTGGACTTGAACAGGCTCCTCTCTGAGGGAGACCTCACACAAATGAGAGCAGGGGGTCAGCGATGGGGTAAAATGGAGGGGTGTAAAAAAAAACGCATGCGTCTCCATGCTTTCTTCCTTTCATCTCTACATATACAGGCCTTTGCATGATGTCTGATGGTCACAGCTGTTAGAAGAGTGAATATTAATTTGGAATTGCAATACACAAAAACCACAAGCCACCCCAAAAAAAGGGTGGAGGGGCATTATATGGGGAGAAGGGAGTTAGCAGTAAATGCATTCGGATGGTCTCTGTTAGCCCTGTTAGCTGCTGCCACAGCACATGCTAAGTCATTTACTCACTGCTACGTGTCCACCTATGCAGGACTGGCAGGCAGAAGCAGACACAGGTCTCCACCTTATGGGAACAAGTGATCGCTGCAAACACAAACGGGGCTGGCTGTCACTTCTACTGAGCAGCTTCTGTGCTCTTATAAAAGACGTTAACAGGTGGAGTGTGACAGCGGGGAGCGGAGGAGATCGGGACTGGTATTTTTGAATTATGGTGTTCAGAGGCTCTGCTCTGTCTCACCAGCTGTGGGGAAGGAATAGAAGGGGAGCTTGAGAAAGTCGGGTGGACAGTGAGGGGTGTGTTGTGTTCTCGGTATAAGACAAGTGCTGCCGACCAAAGCTAATCATTCATTACCCATTCAGTCAGTCCCCCCCCCCCCCCCCCCCCTCAATTCATCTGGGCAACTGAGAAGTCATTAAGTCATCAAGTTTTCCTTGCTATGACAGCAAATCCCATCCATCACGACACATACAGCGTGACCTTTGCTCTAACCTACTCCCCCCCTAGAAAACGATAACAAGGGCTTTGTGCTGTAACAGCCTGCTGACAAAACCTTTTTTTTTTTTTTCTTAAATGTTCTGTTCCCAAATACTGTGTCTTTGATATCCAAGCATGTGGTTTTTGTGGCTGTCTCGCTGGGGTGGTGGAACCAGAGAGTTCTGACAAGACTCTCTAAGACTGTGGTGGTGCTGAGCAAATCCTCCATCAGCGGCCAACAAGAGATCAGAAAGGCCAAGTGTTCCAAAAAACAGAAGAATGCAACCAAGCCTCCACACAGGGCTCTAAACGCCAGACTTTTCCCATATTCTTTTTTATCCTCCTTTTTTATTTATTTGATTTGTTTTTTTTTACAAGTTCGATCAGTGTGCAACCATCCTCATCACTGTCAGCACCTTGCGTTAAAGTATCAGTCGTTTCTTTTTACTGCACCGATGAAAAAAGTTGGATTCGAGTTAATGTCAAAGGAGAAAAATAAATAAAATGCACCAAGCAAACATTGTGTGTCACGGACTCATTTCACATATTTGAGGAAAAATGTCACGTCTAGGTAAACAGTGAATTTGGATGTATAGAATTAGCCAGAATAAAGAAGGTTGTCATTGTCAACCTGTCCCAGCTAGTAAAACTAAAACTGACTCGCTATTAAAGATACAATTATGTCATTATGTATTTTATTTATTAAAATGACACACCAGTAATTATATACACATGCAATACTATAATTGCCATCTACAGTAGCCAAAATGATGAGATCATAGATACAATCATAGATACTGTAACTATGAGATCATTTGCCATCAAATGGTAAAATGTTTAATTGCATTAAATCTAAGACGAAACAGTTGTTCTGCATGCCTTACCGCTGCTTATCCTCGCGTAACCCTGAAACACACACACAGCTTTGCAAATGATGAATTACCTTGAAAGTCTTCGGAGTTTGGCAGCTTCACTCCACAGATGACATAATCTGACTGATTAGCCTGTGGATTTAAATACAAGGTTTCATATTAAAGATGATCAGACAGCAGAAACAGATGGAGACAAGATGAAACACTGCATGGGACAGAGCGTCAGCTTTGCTGCTGACAAAGGAACTCACTTTAAATCATCATTCAGTGAGTGCCGAGTGGTGTCAGAATTTAAAATATTTAGCTTTGTGTGCCAACGGTTTGAGAAAACTGACCAACTGTAACTGTCAGAGAAGCATGTTAAATGGAGACATGAAGATTTCAGTTGATCTTCTGCGGTGACACTGACATTCAGAATTAGACATTACTATGGAATAAAAACGAGTGCTGTTACACACATGAGTATCTGCAGCACCATGTCTGCTTTATCAAAGCCCGGGTTGTGTAACCAGATAATTTGATGCAGTTGCCCTGTCAACAATGTGTTGTGCAGCAGGGTACCATCACGTCCAACTCACCACATCAATGGGGTAGATGTAGGAAAGCTCAGAGAGGAGCTGCCGACAGCGGAAGGTAAGCTGGGCGTTGGACTTGAGAAACTGCTCTCTGGAGGAAGACAAAACCAGACACAAGGAGGACACAATGAGACAAAAAAAAGCTGCAATTTCGGAGCGCTGGACATAGGGAGTGGTAGGGCAAAGGAGAAAGGAGAGAAAGTGCAGGGATGAGATCGTAGAGGAAGGAGCGTAGCTGGAAAGCAGTAGAACTCATCCAGGCTAGTTACAGCTCCACCGGGACCATCTGTAAGGCTCCAAGGTAATTAAACATACAGGAAATATGACAGATTAATGACGACCAGAGCTGATAGTTCATGTACGCTGTATAATTTTGTGTGATAGCAGGTTAATGTCGGTCTAAGCTAAGGCTGGTCTGCTTTTTGTCCAGGGCACTCCTGCATGAGAGCTAATTGTCTCAGCAGCAGTGAATGGTATCGAGTTTAACTGTTAAAAAAACACACACAACTACCAAATTACATGCTATTTTGTATCTTTAGCAGGACAGTCCCAGTTAGCTTCACTGAGCCCCGGCTTATCACATTATCAAAACAGGCTGGAGACATTCAGCAATTATGACCTGGGAGTGGGGAAGTCTCTGTGTTTGTCCTTGTGCTTTTCACTGTCAACTGTGGTTCGACCTGAGCCAGGGAACAGTGGGTGAAGGTGAATACATGTTGCCTTTGCCAGAATAAAATATTTCTTTGAACAAGACAGCAAAAAAACGGCAAAAAAAAACAGCAAAACTAGATAATGCATTTCCTGAAGGAAATACGAGTGAATGCTGAAAGCTGGAATAAGTTGAATAAATTGTTGAAACAATGCTGAATTAAGTGAAGAAACCGCTGAAGCAATCTTGAAAAGATGAAACAATATCTGAAGAGTAAAAGTAAAACATGTAAGAAGGAGGCTGTATGAAAAGTTGGGAATTACTTGAATTGTTGAAGATCTGAGGTGAATATGTATGTTGCCTTTGCCAGAATAAAATATTTATTTGAACAAGACAGCAAAGACGAAACAAAAAAAAAGCAAAATAAATAACATTGACATTTCTTATTGCTGCCAAAATTAAAAACCAGAACAACACGTTGCAAAATACCAGCATAAACAGTCTGGGGGGAAAAAAAGAACTTTTAGAAGACTGTTAAAGCAGATATCAGCTTCACGGCCGTTTCGGCTAATGCTGCGTTCAAGGCAGGCTTTTGAAACCGTAAGTTACAGCTTCAAGTCACAACTACGACTTGGTAGCGTTCCAGGTAACCCGTAGCTCGTGTTTTTACCATCCTGTTGTCTGTGAAAGTTCCCTATAACGGCCACTCGTAACTTCCGACCCGTGAACTCGTAGCAGATCGAACTGGTATGACTTCACAGGAAGGAAAAACACAAAGTACGAGTTTCTTTGAACGCACCATGAGTTAGCAGCCCCCGCCCTTGTCAGGCATCAATTGGTCCTCGTGCTACGTCACCACATTCACGCGCATCCCTTGGCTGCACACACAGCCCTTCATGCCGTTCTCTCTCCTCATTGGATAACACTTGTATCCCACAAGGAAAATTTTCTCCTCGGGTTACAGCAGAGCAGAGTGACGGAGAGACTCGTGTTTAGGCTGAAATACTTCATGTAAGTGATTGCTGACGGAAAATAGGACTATTTAGGACTTATATTAACAAAAACATTCCACTGATATCTGCTTTAAGGAGAAAATAATACATTTTACTAATTTCCCCTGCACAAAAATCTATTCCATGTAGAAACTCTCTGTGCTGTATTAAAATCATTTTGCCTGCTCATGTAAATGGATGTAAATGGATGGCTCTGTGGTAGAGACAGCTCGATATATTCATTACAACGTTACTGACTGTTTATGTAGTATGGAGTACGAGTGTTTGAGTAACACAGCAACATCCCCTGGTTTGAAAAGTTGAAAACAAGCATGACTAACTGCTGTGGTTGGCTGCTCTTTGTGTGCATGTATGTGTGGGTGTGCATTTGAGAGAGAGAGTGTGTGAGTGCATCTCCCTCTCCACCTCTCTGGGTGTCCTGTACAGTACTTACGCCATGACTTGTGGGTAATAGTCCATCATTTCATGCGGATGAAAAGAGTTTTCAAGGGAAAATGGTTATTGAATGTGATGTATCCTCCCCTCTATGCTCTTTGCCTTTGACAGGAATTTCCTATGTGGCCTTGTCTGTGGTTAGCAGTCTCTTATCATTAGCCTTTCCTTGTGTGTGGCTGTGCTTTGTATGGGTCAGAGGGGAGAAAGATTGGTGTGACAGCGTGACCTGTCTATACATATGTAGATGGATACGTGCTAATAAATGTTTCTACCGTTCTTAATGCTTCTATAGCTTTGTGTTATTCTACATATTAGCTGGCATATGAAAGAAAAATATATAGATTATTTATCTCAAAGTGCTGAATTAAGTCAATCTATGAATCAGAAACAGATATGACAGTGCTATGCTATCCATCTTCTCAACCTCTCTTAGAAAATGTAATAATGTTGTTAGGTTCATGTCTTTTGTTTATGATAAATGAAGCAGCATTTTAATCTTATAGCTGGTTGAGATGGAGTTTATTTAACTACCATTCAAGTAGTGTAGTGAAATGGTAAAGAGAAGTTGTTTCCTAATCATTCAAAGTGCTAAACTGATGTAGTGTGGTGCCAAAACTTTTGCCCTGGATACATTTACTGTATCTTTACTTACCCAATTCTCAATAAAAGTGACCCTGCATGATTTTTCTTTAATATTGGTTTCATGAAAAGGCCTTTCACCTCAAAAATCAACACAATCTGAGGGGGGGGTGATATTAACTGGGACAAAAGAAGAAAAAAACTATTTTTGGAATTTGATCTGACCTGCAGCAGTCTGAGAAGATTAGAAGAAAACATGTACAACCCCTAACAGCGCATGTGTATTCATATATTATACTCATGTGACAAGGAGCCCAAGTTTGTATTTTAATTTTTAACAATTCATAATATTTTAACAACATATATAAGTTTATCATTTTCTTTTATGGGAAAAAAGTAACTAAACTCTACAATTCTTGCCTGTGAATTTCAAGTTACACATACAGTACAGTACCGAGTCCTGTTCAGCCAATATGCCAAAAAGTGTACTGAAAACAAAAATAGATGTACTACTTATGATAATGGTTTGATTTGATTCGATTTCACACTCATTTTCTGAGTGTGTGAATATCAAATGAGATTTAGGAGAAAAGGTTCAGTTTGAGCTTGAACAACCTTTCCTAACTTCCTCCAAATGAAGTTTAATTAAAACAAAGAAATTCTTCCATGAAAAACACCAACGACTCAGACGTTTTCCAAGGAATTGATGTTAGGCAGATGCACAGCTGTCTGTATTAATTTCCTGTTTGCGGGGTATCTTTGCCCCCGCTGGCCTTCCTGGGGCTCCGGTTTACCCTCTCTCACTGCCAGGTACTTCTCAGATAAACAGAGCCGTGTCCAGGGTCGGCAACCTCCACACACGTCTCCCCACGGGCCAAGGCAAACACAGGCCAATAGGTTTTTTAGCACGATGTGCAAATTCGGAGAACACATAAATATAGGCAGCGCCAGCCGCAAAAACATCCCCTTGTTTTGAAAGAGCAAGGTGGGAGGCAGGGTGCAGGGTGTAATCTCATCGTTGAGAGTCGAACACAACAACAGCGCAACACACTGGGTCACATCATGCAGCGAGCCCTCGGCGAAGATAAATACATTTAAAAATGTGTTTTCTGTGCAGAAATACAGCAACAGCTAATGACAGGTTCACACATACCTCTTGGCTGTACATTCCTTCTGCAGCTTGGTTAAGGATTCTTTCTCCTCCTTCAGACACTCATGCTGAGCGGAGAACGCTTCCTCTGACAGATAGAAAGAAAAAAAAGGGAAATTATCGGGTGTGAGTTCTGATCTACGATGTCTGAACAGCCAGGTGGGCTTGTGTTTTGTTGGCTGTCATCCACGGTTTAAAATTTGAGGGAGATCAAACAGTTCCTTTGATGAGGCCAAAACCATTTCCTTCTGACACCACATAAAACTAAACAACATATGTATGCAAATTACAGGATTTGTCAGACTCTAAATACAGAGATGGGCAAATAAATAAAATCAGACAGATAAGAGACAGTGATGATACAGCTTGTAGACATTATGCAACCGCAATGCTGGCAAGCTCACAATAACGCAGTGTTATTGCGAGAAAGAAACAAAATAGATTTTAGGACTGTAAGAGAATATTTCTCTAATCTGTCTTCTCATACAGCGTCACATGTGGTGGGATGGCAGGCGAACGCAACGGAAATATGCCTAATGGTTCCATATGAGTAACATTTCACTATTTAATGCATATTAACATACTACAAACACATGTGTAATATAATGTAAGAATTATGTTTTCAGTTTCTAGTTTAAGTTTCTTCTTTTTGTCCAACAAATATTACAAATGATCCCCATTATAAGTAAAGAGAGTAAGTAGACAAATCAAACTTAAACCACATGCTTATATTACTCTGCTGTATTTTTCCACACACTGAAGAATGAACAGAAGAAAGTGTTTGTTCGTTATCATTATTGATTAAAGAAGTGAGAAGTAAATGAAACTATTGTATTTGACTTGTCATAATTACTTAAAAATTTGTATTTGGAAATAAAATTCTGAGGGAACATGGAGCTGACCATCAGGTGCAACGGCTAAAGGACTGTTGCTGTACAATCAAATTGTGGTGGTGATGAAGACAGAGCCAAAAATCACATATGCTTTATGTCCATATTATGAATATAAACACTGGTAATGAGGTTTATCCCCAAGGCTGCCGGCTTCACTCTGTGTGACACGGGGAACAACACGGCCATGCAGGAGGTTAGGACGTTAGGAGTCAAGTCACTGCTGCTCCACAGCCAAATGATGATAAAGTTATTTTTAAAGTGCCTCCATTTAAAAAGTGGGAAAAATCTGAGTTTTTTCTTTCATTTCGATACAGATGTTTGCTTCATACTGATTCCTGGTATGGGTATATTATCAAAAGGACTTAAAATATGCTGAAATTAAAGAACAACTTTATGTTTGCAGATGTGGAATGAAATAAATACTGTAAATGACAAGATTTCCCATGATATTGAAGTGTTTCAGTGCCTCCTATTGTCCATTTCCGATCAAACACCATTGCAAAAGCCAGCAATAACAAGAAGAAGCAGAGATATCCATTGTCAGGAAAACTAAACACATTCAGTGTTAAGCAACAAGCTACAAAACTAAACTCAGGAACCAATGACAGAACCAACCAGCTCATTTTCAGATGATTCTTTTTTTTTTTTTTTTCAAATTCCAGATCACCTCTCACAAATCAATCTTTTTGTTTACCTGCATTCCCCTATTTAAAGTAAAAATGAAAACCATTTCAATATCTATGGTGTGTCAGGGTGCTGGGAGTAGACCAATTCAGTGATTGAAGTTCTAAGCAAGACTGAGATCCATCCACACACACACACACACACACTCAAGTGGGATGATAACAGGTGGCATATAAGTAAGATCATCGAATTACAGTTGTGATCAGATGAGATGGACGAAAGGACCTGCTTCTTATCACATACTTCCACTGACGTCCATACTGTGCTGCTGAAACTGACATCATAAAGGTGAACAGACAGTTCTGAAGATAAAGGGAAGGAAAAAAATAGAGGTACTCAGAAGCATCTCCATCAGATTAACGTAGAAGACAGATAGTGTCAGACTGAGATCGCCTCACGCTGTGAGTGATGACATGAAAATATTTTAACACTGACTACGTGGGCCTGTATTGCAGTCTTGCTTTCATGTAATGCCCAGCTATGTCCTATCTGTTTTCTATCCATCCATTTTTTTTTCATCATCCTCTCATCCCTCTGACCTGTTCCATTTTGCATCGCCATATCAACATCATCAAAGACAAACTGCAGCCAATAACACGGCAGCGTGGTGGACACGACATGTGGTTGTTTGATGTGTGTGTTGACGTCCATGGTAAACATGAACGGTGCATTTAGGATATTAAATCTGGAAACGATTCCTAATGTGACAAGGCTATAAAATGCAAAAAAAAAAACAGTAAATCAATAAATAATAAATCATGCACTGAGCTCGTTTTAGTTTTCTAATTTCAGGAAAAAGACAGTGTACAGTAACTTCCCTCACTTTCGCAGATCCAGCTGCAAAGTCTACAACCACAATGCCAGAGAACATTAAAGATTTAGTTCAACATTTTGGCAAATTGGCCCATTGCATAACAGAACGTTACGAGACAGAGTTGTTTTCGAGGTAAATACAGAGACTGCTTGCTGAAAAACTGTCCCTGAAGGCAACGTGCATCAGCGGTTTTGCACAAATTTACCTCTAAAACAACTCTGTCTGGTAACGTTCTGTTATTATCTCATAGCGTGGTGAATGTGCAGGTCACAACTTGTCCACCAGAGCGTTTTGGAGTTGTTGGATTGTGTATTTGATGAGTTTGATGAGGGAAACCAAGAAATCCCATGAGCCTCCGTAGCGTATCTCTGAGCAGCTCACAGCTCTGCTTCACCATTCTAAAAATAGCTTGCACTGACAATTAAAGGTAGCAAACCTACTGCTATGGGCCAATTTGCCAAAATGTTGAACTATCCCTTTAAAAGTTTTAAAGAGCAAAAGCTATTAAGCTGCCCGTTTTATTTTTATTTTCCCTATGGGGTGTTTTAGGTGGCCAACTTGTGGATATCTCAATGTTGCTCTGTAAAATAAAGTTTGCTATGACATAGTGAATTTTATCAATTCAAAGCAATATCATCACCAGCAATTAAATGAACTTAATTCATTTCAACAAAATACATCACACTGGTGTCTGGAGGAGAAAATGCATCATGGAATCATGGATGTATAAAAATGTTTAGGAGGCCTTAAAAAACGCTTCATGCTGGAAAACGACTGTAAAGAACATATATTTGTTTCCAACTAAAACATTATTACCACCTTGTTTTCCAGCCACGGCTCTACACGCTTTATATGCACTGTAACATAAAGACTGAATGGGATGGCGGAGACGGAGAGTTAACAAAAAAAGACAGGCAATATGTAGAAAGACATCATAGCGAGTCATTATTAGGCGGAGTGTCGGACTGTAGTACCTGTCAACACTTAACCATGAGTAAAGATGGCGATCAGCTGCTGGTAAAGGAGCCCTAATGATGATAGCTTCAATATGAGACCTTTTCTCTAAGGTGACAAATACCTCCACACACCACACCTTCGCTAAACTGTGTTCCTTACACTTGAGAAACCCAACCACTGACATTTATTGCTCGGGAGCCCTGGCGGTGTTACAGAGCGTGAGAATAACTACCGTTACTAAGTACAATAAACGCCGTTCACAGACTTGATTTATGTCATCTGCTCAAGGTGGAGGGAGGGGAAATTAGACGGGAGGAAATTGTGACAAGAGTGTGACCCCCACCAAAAGCAAACCCATTACACCCCGGGGCCAGGAAAAAGACAGATTTTTTAGTTTTAAATTCACAGCTGTAAAAAAAAAAAAAAAAAAAAAAAATGGTGGTCATGCTCATATGCCCTCTGTTACGGTTTGTGTGAAAGTATGTGTTCTTTTGCAGTGGAGAAAAACAACAGTATTTCTACACCCCTGCTATGATTTCGCTGCCATTACTGTAAATCAGCGGGCACTGAACAGCCCGTCGTTAACCTGTCATCAGGATGA
Organism: Trachurus trachurus; assembly: GCF_905171665.1. Classification (NCBI taxonomy): domain Eukaryota; kingdom Metazoa; phylum Chordata; class Actinopteri; order Carangiformes; family Carangidae; genus Trachurus; species Trachurus trachurus. Next base: position 9,231,715 of record NC_139903.1, on the reverse strand, counting down.
TATCGACCGCTGAGATTTTTCAGCGCTTATTATGCGAACGCTGTCCAGGGTGGTGAAGATGAAACACATGAAACACATGAACAAAGATGAACACAAAACAGGCATCAGCAAGTCTGCACTGCACTGCAGCAACCGTCTAATAGTTACTTAAAAAATAACACAAAAACAGATACCAAACTTTCATCTCATCTTTATCTTTTACTACATAGACGCACACACCTGTGGATCTCTACTGTACTGTAGTATGTCTGGCGTTTTGTTTTGAGAGAGGCCCGTTTTCTGGGAATAACGGGGCTGATAAGAGCTATTTGCTAATGGGCCCCATGGCTGTGTGAGAGATGAGAGGACCACACAGCCAGGTACAGATGACATCCGAAAGAGCGTGACTAAGAAAGGAGATTAAGTCCATACGAGACGAGATGCCCTCTGGGGATGTATTGCATAGCGATGCACTTACACATACTGTTAAACTGTCAATAAAACTTACTTTGAAACCTGTGTCTAATAAGAGCTGCAATGTGTGAAAAGCCAACAAATTAAACACTTGCTTCTAATTGAATCAACATTGACATTAAATTGGTGTATAAATCATCAGTCCTTAGACCCTGTTAGTTAGTCTGTAAAACCATCTGTATTGAATACATGGGACTAATTTAGCTCCTTCCAAGCCTGTGAGGGAGAGGCAACGTTCAAAATGAAATTTAACCAAGATCTGATAAAATCATATGTGTCTCGAAAATGAAAGATGAGATCAGATGAAACAAACACACTGCGCTGCCAACCTAAATATAATCAGACAAAAAAATCAGCTGCTGTATGAAATACTGTAAACACCTGTCCTCAAGAGTATCCTGTCTGTAATGAATGCAGGGTTTTTTCCGATTGTGTAACAAATGAATGTGAGCAGGCTGATTAGAAAAGTTAAACAACAAGCTGGAAGTACAGTAAAGCTCCGCAGCATATGGTTTTTGGCTTTTGAGTTATGAGTCTGAGGGAGAGAAAAAAAATGACAAGATTTCAGCATTGCCCTGTTCAGCAACGCCACATCATTTCAATTTATCCCAAAATGGCTTTTTTCCCCTCTTTAACCAACTGAAGGAATTTTTCTTCTGTTTCTTAATAAGCACCTGTCCAGTCGGGGGGAAAAAGCTGTGAAAAAGCTGCAGAGAGGCAGAGCAGCAAATTCTTTTGTTTGGCTGCAGACGGAGCGCTGACAGGAAAAGAGGCAGAGGATTAACGGCTTTTTTTTTTTTTTTTTTAGAAATGCAGCACAAAAGAAATTCATCCCTACAACCCACTTAGTGCTGCATTTATGAGTGAGTGTGGCTGTCTGCATTCATGTGCAGACTTCGTACTAATTATTGACAATCCCCACCTCAGGTTGGTGGCTCAGTGAGGTGCCCTGCCCGCCGGACAAACAGCAAGTTGACCTTACAGATATGTACAAATCATCTGAGCTGCTTTAAAGAGGAGGAACTATGACGGTCCGGTCGCTTTTTCGCTGTTTTGCTAACCCTCATCCCGGCCATGTGCATTTGCTTACAACGAAGCCAGCGAGAAATCAATCAATAGAGCGGTGCATAACGTTTCATATCATATATGATGTTACAACGTGTATATTTGTGTAGTTTCATCTGTCATAAACAAGAGATTACGTGTTTGTGTCGCGGTGCGCAGAGAGGCGAGCTGGGACACCGGGGCGGCAGCGCTGATCTTGCAAGGTTGTTTTTCAGCCAAGAGATGCAATAAGTGACACACTAGGTGGAAGGAAGAGAGCCTCCATTCTCCCTCGTAACAAGTTAAGTCATTTATTAAACCATCAGAATTACTCCAAAGCTGTTTAATTGAGGTAAAAATGTAGCATAGTTAAGCTACAAATCCTGCGTAGTTCCTCTTTAAGACAAACACCAAATGTTTGTCTAATACATTTTGGAAAGCTGCACAGGAATAGGTTAACTGTACAAGACAGTAAACTCTGCTCAGCTCATTGTGAGTTTTTCTGACTACCATATTAAAACAACAGGATGTAAAACACAAAAAGCTGTTGGAAAAAGAGGAAACTTAAGGGGGAAATATATAATTCCTACCTCAATGTATTGTAATAAATGTAATTATAAATAATATATTTTATCATAACTAGTGCATTCATTCCTGGGATACAGTGACCTTGGCCCTTGACCATCTATCTCTAATCAGTTCCTCTTTCAGTCCAAGCAAACATTTGTGTCGTATTTGAGGGAATTGCCTGACTGTGCTCCTGAGTTCACACATTCACCTGAATGTGACAGACAGACAGACAACCTGCAAACATACAGTAATGCCTCTGGTCACAGCTGTCGCCAGCTCCGAGGCATAAACAACTGAGAAATTGTGTCCCAGCTCCCCCAAAACACTCTGAAACCACAATGTAACCACTTGTGTGCACTTACAATCATAAAAGCCAGACAGATACACGTAGCCTATGCGTATGGTGTGTTTGGGTTTTTATGTGTCTTTTACTTCCCCACGAGCAGGGAGCAGTAAAACACTCCTCGGCCTCTCAGACATCAGTCAAGAGCTGCAGACTTCACAGGGTTAAACTGGATGACATCACTGAACAAACACCGGCCTTTTAGAGGCCTGACACAGGCTGCAAAATCCACAGGAATGGCTCTATATACTGTACATGTGTGTGCATGTGTGTGTGTGTGTTGAGTGACTCCAATCCACTTGACTGTGAGTGTGACTGATGTTTCCTGTATGTGACCGGCTCTACTGTACTTCACAGTGAACAGTTAGTACAAGGGGCACAGTCTACCTGCTGCTGTCTGGCAGCGCTGAAATCTTAACGGAGGTGTTTTTTAAACTTTCCAGAATAACAAAACCACATACTGACCTGGTTCCCCAGTCTTTTTAATTATAAGAAAAAGCACGAACACTATTTCAAAAACTACATGTCTAGTCCACCAACTTTCTACTGAACGTCTCTTTAACTTGTCTTCTCCATCTGGCGAGTGGTGACACAGTAATGTGGAAAATGTGGAAATTGACAAAAAAAAACTATCGAGGATGTTGGGAAGGATTCTTAATTATACTGTAGAAAGATGTAAGATGGTGAGCAATATTATAAGGCAAAATGAAGGAATTTAGGTAATCCGCTTAATTCAATAAGTCATAACCAGAGGAATGTAGCGTATTATTCTAACTCAAAATGAAAAATATCCTGCTTAGTCCCGTGCTTTCTGTTATGTAGACAAAATGATGGTCCAACTATGTCAAAACAACATCCTCTGTTCACTTCACAATTAGCAGCTGAAGCAGCCTTTTGTGGCTGATCAAGAAAGGAGGTAGCCTGACTCTCGCCAGACCCTTGTAGTTCCGCAAAGCTCCACCAGAGGCGCTACGCTCAGCTTCACACAAGGGTCTGGACTCGAGGCCAATGCAAACTTCTTCCCCGGAGCAAAAAATAATGAACCAATCAGGATCGCCGGGCGGGACTTTCTGAGGTGTGACGTAGCGCTGAAGCGACTGTTTGAGTCAAACAACAATGGCGGCTCGCAGTGAGTGGCTGAAGTAGCACGTCATTCAAGATAACGGACAAGTGGTTTATCCAATCACATACAAGATTTTTTTACAAGGCCCCGCCTTCTGAAATGAATCGCCTATGGAGCAGTCCCAGACCCTTGTGTGGAGCTCAGCGTAGCTTTGCGGAACTACAAGGGTCTGGCGAGAGTCAGGCTAGAAAGGAGGTGGTGACTTGGTGAAACTCGCTGCTGACAACATCATGACAGTAAGATAAAGGACGAGAAAACGAGCTACAGAAGGACTCACTGATCATGTCGTGTGATTATTTTGCAACACGACATGTTGAGAGCTTTTTATTGCTATTGGCATCAGAGTGTGACCGATTTAAGTCTTGCAATACTTTGGAGGGTAAAAACACTGATTCAGTGCACCTGTCTGTCTGTGTTGCATTGATATTGTTGGCTCAGTTGCACTTGTTTGCTGATGCAGCAAAATGGAATTGTGTATTATTATGATATTATCTTGTTAAGGCTGAAAAAGCTGAATATTTTGCTTTAAAACTCATCTACAGATTCTTCCATCTTCACATGGCATCTTCCAAACTACAACTATTAAAAGTGTCATGTTGTGTGGTGCACAGAGAACAATGGAAGTTTAATTTGGGTGTTCATTTGTCGTAATGGGCTCTCATTTGTTTTACCTTTCTTCTGAAGCTGTGCCCTCTCCTTCTGCCGCAGGTCTATCTCCCTGCCAAGCGCCTTCCTCTGCCGCTGCAGCTCGCTGCGCAGCACGGCGATACGCAGCTGCATGCACTCCCGCTCCTTCTTCTGCTCAGAGCAAACACAGGACAACACAGATATTGAGAGAAAACAGACAAAGAGGATGAAGGAAAATATTTAGTATCTGGTAACAGCTATTTTGGTGTTTATTGCAGTTTAATAAGATCCCCAAATTCCTACTAGGTCCCCCAAAAACAGGCCATGTTTTTGAAGGCTGATCCCGTGTTGCTTTGATTTAATACGGATCTACTGAGCCAATACTCACCCTCACTAATCCAGAATCTACTGTCAACAACTAATGACCAGAAAGATGGAGGATGATTTAACTATCCAAAACATCTCACTGAGCCCCGAGATCAGCGTTGCTGGTGAAAAGGCTCAGTAATGAGCCGAAAGTCATGGGAATGGCTGGCCGTGAGTTGCCTAGTGTGGATTTCTGGCTGTAAGCAGCATGCAAGCAGATACTGAAAGAAGATGTGAGGAGAAGAGGCCGAGTGTCAAACCCGGTCTAGCGGTGACACCAAATACAAAGATTTGGTCAGGGGCAGCAAGACTAGAAGGTTTCATACACACCGACATTGCACACAGGTGTGTATTAAAGGGATAGTTCACCCAAAATTTAAATTTCACTCATTATCTACTCACCCCTATGTCGACTAAGGGCTGGGAGAATTTTCAGAGTCCTCCGTGGCTTCTCTGAGTTACGGGGGGGTCCGCGCAGCAGTATTTGTCCATATAATGGTTGTTAATGGATACCACTTTTCTTCGTCCAAAAAGACACACCAAAAAACATCCAAATACCTCCATAGTGCTCATCTGTAATGTCCCTCTTGTATTGAAGCCCCAACATGAGAAATTGTTCAGAATAAAATTAAATAAGTCTATATTTTAAGCTTGTTTGTAGCGGAAGCTCCCAGTGTCTCAGTTCACTGCTCTTCCTGTGTCAGACCGGCGGAACAATTTCTCATGTCGGGGCTTCAATAAAGAGGTACATTACAGACGATGAAAATTCTCCCAGCCCTTAGTCGACATGAGGGTGAGTAGATAATGAGTGAAATTTGAATTTTGGGTGAACTATCCCTTTAATAATCTTATTGTGGCATTTTGATTGTAATTTTCATCTAAGTCAGAGAGCTGCGTTCCATTCAGGTGTTGCAGCTGATGATGTGTTGAGAAGACATCGAATTGGGAAGGTGTTAACACATGGTGGCTGGAGAATGTAAATAAGCAACAATAAATGTGATAACAGTAGGGTGAGGAGTGGAGCTGGCAGAGAGCAAGTGTCACCTTTTACTAGAAAAAACTAGGACCTCATGGCATGTGATGCTGCCAGGTGAAGAGCACAAATAAGTGAATCATTCACAGATTGGCAATCGTACTTGTCCAAGAAATGTTTTCACATTTCTACCGCACAAACATAAATGACGCATTCAATGAGCACGTTATTTCATCAGCTCTCATGTATATTTCCTCCAACTGTCTCTGATCATAGTAAGCCTTGCTGGGCAAACAAATCTGAAATTCAGATCTTTTCATTGAAGCATCTTTTGAAAATCTTGAAGAGTTTAAGTCTCTTTGTTCTATTGATCCAAAAAAGGCGACTGGGGCTGATGACTTACAGCCAAAGCCAAGACTATTATTATTAGAGACTCCACTTTTAGATGAATGCTCTACTTATACTTTTAAATCAGACTCTGGTTACAGAAAGCATCCCTTACTTTTAGAGGACAGCCAGTGTCCTACCTTGCATATAGCAGGCAGTGTTCGTACTAAATTAACTATCGACCTGTTTCCAATCTATCACTTCTAGCTTAAGTTTTATTTAGAGGAACTGGTGAATGGTCGGGTAAGAACATTTTAACCTCAACATCCCATTTTAAAATCATATCCAATCAAGTTTTCATTTGGGGCACGCATAGTACTACTGAGACAGCAGCATCAAAAATCTTGAATGTTGCCTGTTCATTGATTAACAAGCAGGACTGTGTCAACTGTTCTATTGATTAATCAAAGGCTCTTGTATCGTTGATTAACAAGACTTTTATTGAAATGCTAAGAATCTATTGGATTTAGTGCAAAAATTGATTTTGCAATTCTCGAAGAACTGAAGCTGTTGTCACTGATGATTATCAGTCCAACTTTATGACTGGTAGCAAGGGTGTGCCACAGGCTTCTATTATAGGAACATTATTATTCACAATAACAGTGCAAAAGTTAAAATAAGAACAATTTATTTGGACAAAGTTGATGATATTTTATAAACAACAGGGCCCTCTACCACATGTTTATATCTGTGCTGCTGTACCGCAAATTGGTCAAAGTCAGTTAAAAAATACTGCCTTCTTTTTCTCTAAAAAACTGACCATGAAATTCACTGATGGGACATCAAGTGAAAGGACACCTGTTATAAATACCTGGGTTTCTGGCTTTATGACAAGCTGTGCTTCACTCTTCTGGTTCTACTTTTAAATCAAGGCAGTCAGGCATTCCTCCCTTAAGTTAAAAAATCATGACGGCTTTGGAAATCATCATCATTGTTTACTGTAGGAGAAAGTTGTGGCAATCATTGCGAGTGAGAAGAGAAAAACACTGCATTCTTTTTTATTCATAAAGCACTTCTAGGCAAACCTCATGATGACCTTGTGCATTAATTCTGTATCAATTTCAAATTGTGATCAGAGGCTGCAAAACCAAATTTGCTATACTTCTGAAGTAGCTATCGATTTAGTCCATTGTATTCTAGATTCTAATTAGAGAAACGATTCCCTTTTAATCAATTCCATTACTTTTAGACACACAAAGAGCAGTGTGAATGCCTAAGTATGCTTCATTTTAATTGATGTTGTCCGTTGTGTTGATGTCCTTGACCTGTTTGTTGTATAATTTGCTTAAGTATATGCTAACATTGTGTGTTTTTATCGTTTTATATGTTCTGTAATCAGGATGTAGTCGTACAAGAGAGCTTGCTCCAAATGGCCCTCCCCAGTTTAAGGGGTTATAACAACATGCAGACATGTGGACACACACACACTCTCAAACTCAAACACTGGTGCGAGACCACAATAAAGTCCATCAACTCCAGATGAGTATCTGTTTTTATCCATCTATATATCCACAACTTTCAACAGGCGTCTCTCGCACCACATGCTCCCTGACCAGCAGCAGCAGCATCAGAGTGCAGGTCATTAGTCAACATCCCTGCCTCTCTCTGCAGGGCGTCCCTTCATCAGGCTTCATGTCTCTATCTGGTAGAGAGAGGGGGAGAGCCTGCAGTTGGCCCACCATCTAATGAGGAACAGCACAAGGGATTCACAGACTGATGGACGTGAATGTGGTATACAGTAGATGAAGGGGATAGATCGGACGTTAACAGAACCATACAATGAAAAATGATAAGTTAGGATGAACAGATAGGGCGACTCCAAAACATCTAAAGAGTGATTTAAGAGCTGACATTTAAGAACTGTGTGGATGATGACAAACACTTGAGTGTGTTTGAACAGTTGGGAGAGTAAAACACAGCGATGCAATAGCAAACGACATGTATAATGGAGAGATGGAGGGGGCGGGGGGGAGATTCAGCCTTGTTATTCATCCTGCAGAGACTGTGGCATCTCTCACACGCATACACTTTGATAGTGATCATGGCCGGGATCTGAGGAAACACAGATATGCTTCTTCTTGAAGACTTCTGAGGGTTTTGTGGCGAAAACAGAGAGGGGTATCAGTCGCAGAGCGAGGACTGATAGAGCCTCCATCTCTGCAATGTGTCGTACCCTGATGCTTGCATGTTAAACCACCACCGGCTTTGGCACGAACCACGAGCCTCCTACACTTTCGCTGAGCGGCATAGTTGACAAGTGGGTCACAGCCATGTTGTGAGTCTGTGTGAGAGAGAGAGGGAGAGACTCTAACCCACCATCAGGGCCCGTCTGACTCCGACTGAACATCAAACAGCGGTGGGTCAGCTGAGTAAATAAGCAGCAGGCGTAGGGGGGAGCGCGTTATAACCCAGCACATTAATGGCAGAGTGTGGGTGAGAGGGTGAAAGGCCAGGCGCTGGGGCTGGTGGCCTCCACTCTGTCCTCCTTTGATCCGCGCTCACTATGACGCGCACAGAAGGATTGTACAGAGCTCTCCAAAGGCAAGGAGGGAAACCCTTAGAAGAGTCACACAATGCTCCACTCACTTCAACTTGCTGGGTTTTTACAGAAAGGTAGAGGACGAGGATTATGTGATTTATTAGCTGATGTGAGCTCTGAAAGGGGTTTTAATGAATGTTTCACTGAGGGGAAAATATCAGAGACAAGTTTTTGAAAGAGATCCTTTGTGGCAAAAGAATGGAGCCTCAATGTTTTTGTGGGAAGGCTAAAGAAGGCTATAGAGGAGCTGCTTTAATAGGTGGGGTGAAGTCTGGGGAAAGGAACAGAAAAAAAATGAGCCATATGAAAAGCTGGTTGAGAGCATGATGGAAAGCAACAGCTGTAACAGCTGTCTAAAGAGGCACTCAAAACCTTTAGATTTGGTATCTGTGCAAAAACACATACAGTAAAAAGCACAAAATCATCCCACCAAGCACAAAATGAATTTGGCCATGGAAGGTATGTTCTCATGTGACAAGAAAAAATGGCTTTTACTGAGACAAGTCTACCTGGAGGATAAAAACACCAAAGTGTCACCGCCTCGGGGCTTTTACTGTATAACAGCAGAAGAGAGAGGATGCTTTTGAAGCGAATGTTTACAATAAACACAATTTCTAACCTGGGATCAGGGCTCCGTTTTCACAGCTGTGTGGCTGCCAATTCCAAAAATGTTAAATATGCTTCCTTTGCTTTTTTTCTTTGTATCGCAGACGAGGATATGACAAGAGGTGGAAACATAAACACTGGGTTTTGCTCCAAATGTTATCAAATCGGAGGTGGGATGTTTCTCTTTCTTCACTTTTCAGTTGAGCCCATCAAAACAAAAAAAGATACAATGGCTGCTCCAAGGGTGAAATCATATGTCACATAACTTTACATTACAATTACACCTGGGGATTTGGGCGATACAAGTTTATAAATCCTGTTAAGTATTTGCCACAACACAAGTCTGCTGATGCTTATTATTGGAGTTGAAGTGCGAGGCCTCTTATCGCTGATCGCAGCAATTACCGCTCTCTTGTGTTAATGAATGTTCCTTGAAAACATCACATCACATCATTTGCACTTTCTCTTTGTATATTTTTCAAAAACATGAAATTCACTGCACTTTACTGTACATATTTTCTCTATATCATAAGCTGGTGAAACAACACCGACGACCACTGCTGCTAATTAAGAGCAAAGCTGCCTAAATATTGGCGATGACTTAAAGGTAAGTTGCTGACGCTTTCAAATCTGTTACTGGCGTTTTTTTCGGCGCTCACCCGTTCCGTGCAGGTCGCTGTCGTCCTCAGCTTTTCCTCGATCTCCTTTCCGATCTTCTGCACCGTGACTTGGGTCTGCTTGATGGCTCTCTGCGCTGTGTGAAGCCTGCAAGGAGGACGAAGAGAGAACGAAGCCATTATTGTCTGTATAACCACACGGTGGACCACAAGAACAATCCCATGTTGATACAGTGTCACTGTGGGGTCACTAAACTGACACTTGTTGAATGAAAACCGAGTGTCAGTGTTAAGACAACACCAGCAATTCATTTCTTTTTGTTTGGATGTTTACAGAAACTGTTTGGAAGGACTGTGATTGTCCTCATGTGGAGGAGAAGTCATTGTGCAGTGTGTTGCTCACGCATGTTTCTTTTTCTGATTTACTGAGGTTGATCTTTATTGTTGTCGCCTGACAACTGAGCCTTCAAAACTGTTACACTCAATGAGGAGTTTTGACATCAAACAAAATATGACAAAAACAATTTTGAGAACATTCCTAATAATAAAAAGCTTACAGTTAATTAGAAGAGACAGATCGAGTTATGAATAACCACAAACCACATCACAAACAAACACCACTGAAGTTTAAAAGTTTAATCATGATTATTTTCTAATAATCTAACCACAACATGAGATCAAAAGCCGTCTCAAAGGGACAAATACAACTCTCAGACCTACAATCAATTAAATGAAGCCACAAAGACGGGGGCCTATTCCCAAATTCTGTGTCTACTGAAATAAGGAACAGCTACATGAGTACACAAAGGACAAGGCAGCGCATTATCCACGCCATCAATCACAAGAGCAATTAACTTTTAAGTGAGTTTCAGAGTGCAGAGTGTGAAGGAATGTGTCTTTCTTTAAGTACTTATATTATTTAGATCACGTTTCCACACAGGTCATACTCTGGTCACTCTCTATATGCAAGAGATCATAGTTTATCTCTGGCGTGACTGTTAAGACGCAGCTGCCTGATCCCCACTGGCAGTTGCAAGAGCAACCAAGGTCATGAAGCAGAGCAACAGAGATAGGACAGACAGAGGCTCCGGTGTAACAACTAATCGCTATGACAAACAGTCGGACTCATCCTACACTTTCCGCATGATGTAAAAATTTCATCACCAGATAGTGTTCACAAGGCTTTGACATCCATCTACTGTCTAATTTGTTGCAGCCACATGGTAAAGGGCGACGTTTTCACATGCAACAACTCTTTCAAGGTGTCCACACGATGTTCACATATGGATCAACATTTTGACATGTCGTAAATATGGAGTAACGACTTACAGTAAATGTGGTGGTTTCCCCAAGAAGAAATCCTTCAGAATTGGGTGGCAACTTGTGTAAAGTTGTACAGTATTTGCTCATCTCTATTCCCCTTGGCCAATAAGGTTCAGCCTGAGACATCTGGGTCCCCCAATAACTCTTCCATTAGCTCACACGATTTCCATCGCACAGAGAGACAAAAACCCTTCCTATATAACCCATGGGACACCAACAACTCGTCAACAAAACAACAATCCCACATGGTATGGCGGTGGGAATGAACTGCAGAGGACGAACAAAAAGGCGGAACTGGGAATTAGCATTCACACTGTCAGATCTGCGTTAGATCATTCACCTTTTATGTCTCAATGGCATCCATATGTCATGATAGTCGTTGTGCACAGTAATAGGTACAGAATGGCTCAGCTGTCTGGGCCCTTGGTTTATGTTTTTTGTACCTCTGACAGTTTTTAAATGTGCATTATACCACCACAGGATTGGTGAACCACATCAGCCTGATAATTTCAAAAACCATCAGATGTGGTTAACGAGTGTTTAGTTCTGACAAGTTGTTACAACAACACCTGTTAAATTAGTGGTTTCCTGCTCTAGTGATGAACAAACATATTTCAAACCCCAAACATGCTGATACTGCATGTTGACAGTCTCTCTTTAATTTAAACTGAGACACTGCTATTTGCAAACCAGACACAGGAAGCTCACGTTCAGTTTTACCAAGTGTTAAGAGATACAGCTGTTGCTTTGTTTCTTTCTGCAGAACAGTTTATAAATGCTGACCCGCTAGTCTGTGATACAACAACTGAACCACTTTGAGTTCATAAGAGTGAAATTGGAGAGCATGATTATAGCAGAAAGAGAGAGAGGAGATTGTGGTTTGGGTCATGAGGGTGATGTGAATAGGGTTTTCCTTACATATGTGCTGCTTTGAGTCTTCAAGAAATTGCCTCCTGAGTGGATTTAGTGTAAGAGGCTCTTTTAAACACTCTCCCAGTTTGGTGGGGTCATTTTACAAATCCTAGGGAGGCTTTTTTGTTATGAAACTCACACAGTCATCTTTGGATATTATTGCCTCTCTCTGGCAGCCAACCCATATAAAAAAAACTAAAAAAAAAAAAAAACTTCTAAGACGACGTAAATAGATCTTTTGGGAGGAGTCTGACAGGAAGATCATTTTGTGTTTTTTGCCCTCGTTTTTAATCTGTCTGAGGTGACAGTGATAGCAGCTGAAGATAGTTTTTTGGAACATCAGGGCAAATCTGTTTTGACAGCTTCATCTGTTTAGGTGATTGCAGTGGGAGAACCTGATATGGCCTTTTCCCCCAGGTGAGAATAGTTATCTCCTCTTCCCTTTTCACGCATGTCTGCCCCCTTATCATTCCTTGAGACTTGGCCTAACGCCTGCCCATCAGGCTCTGTCACAACCTATGGACCAGTGGAGTGGGGCGGGGTGGTGGTGGGTGCAAATGGGACAACAGTTTAATCATTGGGCAACTGTACAGAGATTGCCCAGCGCTCACAAGCCATGACAACTTTCCTTTTTCCAATGCATGAGTGCTACTTAACAACTCCACCACGAAGGGATTTGCAGGAAGTTATGACTGAGGCTGTGCACTCAACCCCCCGATGGCGATAAACATCAGCAAAACAATAACATTTGTTCCTTTGACTGTGGCACAAGATCCTGCAGGGGTGTTGGATGAAACTTGTGCTTTTGAAATTTCAAGATATTTAGATAAACAGAAAGGCATCTTGAAGAGAATCTTGAATAGGGGCTTTTACCTAAAGTATAATCCAAAGAAAGGCAAGATCTTTTTAAATTTAATGGGAAAAAAAATTAATGAATGTCCAGTCTTTTCAAAACTCCTTTTACACTGCAAAAACTCAAAATCTTACCAAGAATATTTGTCTTATTTTTAGTCAAAATGTCATTTCTAGTCAAAAAAACATCTCATTATACTTGTTTTTAGACACTTTTTACTCCTTTCAATGCATATTTTCACTTGAAATAAGGTGGCACTGGCAGATTATTCTACTTATTTCAAGTGAAAATTTGTTTGAAACAAGTGCAAATTATCGAAAAACTGGTGATGAGTCTTCTTTTAAGTGGAAAAAGATTAGTTTTGACTAGAAATGAGACATTTTGACAAGAAATAAGACAAATATTCTTGGTAAGATTTTGAGTTTTTGCAGTGTAGTTGGACAGCAATAGATTTGCAAGCCTCTCCAACACAGACAGGTCGTCTGTTTTCTGTTCATTTACCTTTGAATAAATATTTGTCAAGGTCTACAGTACATGTTGTGTTGTGGTCCAGCATCTGCAATTTTGCAATCAGCGCTGTGAAGGACCCAACAAATGCAGATGTGTCAGCTGGCTTACAGAGATAAGCAAGAGAACGACCCGAGGATCCGAGGAAGAAGACACCTGGGAGCACATTGTTTTTTCTTCTGAGACAAAATAAGAGATAAACATCAAGTCATTTAAATACCTTGTGTATCACTGCCTCATGAACAGGGCAGGTTTGAAGGACAAGATAGTTGATTACACAACACAAGTTGAAAGTGACAAAAAGCCTTTCTGTTTTTGTTTGCAGACAATCCAGTTTCGCTCAAAAGCATTTTTTCCCAGGCAAGTACTCAGATACATTTTTTTTGTGTGTGTGTGTTTTACAGGAAAGAATGAAATGAAGGCAACATGTAGGATTTAGCCAAACAGGACTGGCGCACGAGAAATCAGTGATCAAATCAGGAAATTGATCAGCTGGTTCAAATTCAGCACAGATATACAAAAGGTCTTTCCAAAGCAGCATTCTGAATGTTTTAAACACAGTGTGACCTGGCCGCTCTTCCAGCTGTTCATCACATGCAAGTGTGCCCTAGTGCACTTGTCAAACAACCCTGGGTCAGAGGAAACAAGCCCAAGGACTAATGACTGTGCTGAATTCATTTCCAGCAACCATTTTTCAAACAAGCACACAGGGCGAACAGAGCGGCCAATTACCCGATTCAAAACAAGCGGCCAGACGTTTTCTGATGACAAATTCAGGATAATGCCTCTATCACACCTCTGCACGGGACAAAGCAGACAGCAACAGCAGGAAAAGCAGCACAAACAACACTTGTAAATTCTGCCTGCATCTCATTGCCAAAGAATGTCAACACATTTGACTACTTGCTATTCACTTCACTTCACCATTGTCTCCATATACATGGAATGGAAGATAAGATTACTGGGCTGAACTCTTTGGCGAGCCTGCATATGCGCTCCTCCAGGCAGATGTTTTTTTGTGAAGACCTGCTGAGTTACTATAAGCCATGTTTACATGACGACTACAACAGAGATGCAGGAAAAGCCAGGGAGATTTGGAGTAAAGATATTTTACAGTCTCTGAAGGGTCAAAAAGGAGTCACACACTCTCAAGATAATTATAGCAGTTTGGATTCCCGATGTCCTCACCTTACACTAAAAATCTAACGCTGTTAGTCATAGTTGCTTAAACTGCTTTGGGTCGTAAGCCAAACAATAAACGGTGGCATGGCTTATCTACAAAATAGCGTTTGATATACAAAATCCTATTATATATTAGTGTTGGTAAAAGCACTACTGTGTTTTGTTGAAGAAGTCATAAAATACAAGGAGCCGCTGAGGTGGAAAACTTAGTTTTACGACAAAGTATAATTTCAGAGAAAGAAGAAAATTAACCTAACATTGACAAGCTGAGATAACATGAGACGGTCCAGCTAGGCAAGTAGCAAAGAGGCTGCAATGCTGGATAAAGATAATACGAAATTGTCTGGCAGGTAGTGGGAATGGAAGGCAGACAAGCTGGAAAAATACATGTCGACGGTCCCAACCATGAGAGAATGTAATCTCAGATTGAAAAAATGTGCAAAAAAGAAAAATACCAGACTGTGAGGCAAATACTCGATAGAGTGCTGCCTAAATCGAAAAAACAACCCGAGACCACCTCTTAAGTTAGATATATATGGGTGTTACTTTGATTCTCAATAAGTCCACTTCAGAGGTGTGAAATGAAAAATTCACATCCGTATCTCCACGGTGATTTAAAGCTTAAGCAGTCAGTTTATTTCTGTAGCCTGGCTACTGCCGGTTGAGACCCCAGGGTCAACCATGTACCTCGGTCTAGCTGCCTGTTTGGCACAAGACTACAACATCCTGCGGCTGACAGCTCTGTCCACAGCGTCCAGCCAGCAGGCAAGTAGACCTCTGGGGCTACCTAAAGGAAGGCATAACAACCTCAACAGCGTCTAGGGTAGGAGAGACCCCCCACAGAGCTTTAGCATCGCAGCACACTGCTTCTGTTGACACATACTGTACATACAAAGTGCTCCAAGAGGGCGCATATACAAGCAAACCAGGGAACATGGCAACATATGGCTCTGATCATGAAAAAGAAAGCTTCCCCTGTAGGCTCCACGAGTTTGAGACAGGTTTAACCTGCAATGTCACACCGCTAAACTGTTAAAGTTGTTCCCCAAAAATGATGTTTAATATGTGTCACATGGGACCCAAGTTCAACATTCAGCATCCAACCACAGTTTGGCTATTGTTATAAACACTAAGCTAAGAGTAGTGATGGTCCACTTACCCACCAATTCAATGTGATAATTCAGAAACACATAGGCCATAAAAATCCATTAGAAACTGGAAGAAAACTATTATAAAATGGAAGAAAACTATTATAAACTGGAAGAAAACCATTATAAAGTGGAAGAAAACCATTGTAAACTGGAAGAAAACCATTATAAACTGGAAGAAAACCATTGTAAACTGGAAGAAAACCATTATAAAGTGGAAGAATGGCCCACTTTCTGCCTCTTACTTTTCATACAACGACAGGAAGTAAATTCTACCACCATTATGAGGTCTTCCTTCTTCTCTTAAAGCAAAGACAGAAAGCCTTTCTCAGGTAAGACAGAGGAGCCTACTGTATGTGGGGGGTTGATGCACTTCTGAACCTGTGAATCTTCTCTGCAGAAGAGCTAAAAGTGCAGCTCAGTTGCACAGCTGGATCATTTTCGTCACTGTCTTGGCTTTCTCTTTCTTTTACCCGGGCCGGCCAGGCAGGGGCCCAGATCACTGTAAGATGTGGCTCAGCCTCTATCTCTCTCGAGTTTGTTGATTGATGATCTGTACGCTCCCTCTTCATCTCTCCATCTGAGACATGTTGTGTTTGCTAGCCCACATCACCATGTTACTCACACAAGTGAGGGGTGTTGTCAACCCAGAGCCAGGCAGAAAAGCAGACTGTGAATCTGTTGACAAATTACCGTCATTAATCAAGATCAGTGCGTTCTTAGTGGAGCAGCTCTCGTCCTTTTCTGTTAAAACGCTGTGCTGAGAAAGACGCTTTGCGCCGGGCCGAGGCACGAGTTTGAAGAGACACTGTGGGTGTCCCTTGTGGACATGCATTACTGGTCTGGGAGGAACGAAAAAAAAACACTTCCTCTAAACTCTCTGGACAAGGCACACTAAGAACCAGAATGGCACTCACTCAGCAGAGCACATACACCTCCACCCAGGCCAAACAATCCTACATGCCTCCGGTCCTCAAGAACAGCTTTATTTGTTTATCGACTTTAATCCTTATGCAAGACAGCTGTGTACTTTTATTACCTGTTGTGTGAAATGATGACGTCAGCATTATCACTTCATATGTAGCTCTACAGCTGGACAACACGCTTTGGTGCTGTGTTGCAACTGCTGTTGTTATTGTGCAAGTTGCATGTATAGTGAAATACTAATGTAAGCATTGCTAAATGCTGATGGTGCCACATGCACTGGCACTTACTATTCATAAAAAAGGAAGAATTCTGTGTGTAATGCAGACTCTGCAATTTCTCCTCACAGTTTGTTTCTGTCAATGGTCAACATCATAAATATGTCTGATTTCTTCAGCTCAAGATCAAGACATTTTTCTGTAGAAATGAACAAAGATGTCAAAGAAATGCCATAAATCACTTTGTTAGAGGTGGATTTAAAAAAAAGAATAGTCATGGAGGTCTACACTTAAATTCCCATGCCCCTTCCTGTCTATGCCCCACCCCTCCACCACTTCTGGTGCAAATCGGTTCAGTGCTTCTGCGTTGTCATGCTAACAGATAAACAAATAAAAAACAAACACAAGTGGCATACACAAATAAACCTATTTGTGCAACCCAAGCAGGTGAGACAAAAACAAAAGCAGAGATTTCCACATGTATCGGGTTTTTATGAGCAGCGCCTCATACTGTTATCACCTGGGGGTAGAAATGCCATAATAATATATCTCATGAGGGGTGAGGGGATCTTCTCTGTCGGAGCGTACAATCTGATGAACCATTCTACAGGACATTATCATAAACCATGTGCATATGAGTTCCCTAAGCCAAGGAAAAACTCTGACAGGGGTGAGGAGCTGCAGGCTGAGCAGCGTGAGGGAAGAAGGGGATCAATGTAAGTGTGTTAAACTCCACGGAGTCCCACTGGGTGTGGACAGAAGAGGAGGATGTGGAAGAGGGCTGCAATAATAGAAGAAGTAAGAGCAGGGGTCATAAAAGTTATGATTCAAACTGCTGGAGAGGTACAGTAATAGTCTCCTCTTCTAAACATACACCATGACCACTTCTACGTAGACGAAGGGGCAGTTCAGCTGCCTTTGATATAACTCATTCTTCTTGACGCAGCAAAGGCCTGTGACGCATTTATATCCCCCTACTTCATTCTTATGAGAGGAAAATGTGAGCTGAAGCCGCCATAATGCTCCTAATGACAGGATCCTTATCTTATTTTGGCAGTGTCTAACTTGAACCTTCCAAATTTACATTTATTTAGACTAAACTGGGTGTAATTATGTTGCTATATGCGATCAGACTTTGGTTAACAGTGGGTTTCCCTCGGGGGAAGCCCTGCAGTGACTCCCAAGCCGGTGTTTACATTCTACCACAGCTAAATATAAACATACAACAGCAAGTGTATGTTTGTCAACAGATGCCAGCTCTGCTCTGTGTCATTTCAAGTTCTTAATTACTGTATTGACGTTCTCCTACCTACAGTCAACTCACTCAGAACATCTCTGTCTCCTTCTTGTGGCGTAAATCTATATTACAACCATCATACTCAATATCATCAGGTACTTTTATTAGAATGAAAATCACAGACAGTCCCAATTGTGACACTAGACTGTTGATTAGGAATCTTAATATGAACAAACCCCATGAAATGATTCATATATACATATAAACTATGTGTCAGAAAACACAGTGCAGATCACAGGCTTGGCAGCTTTTAAATAAAGACCAGCAAAGCCCAGCGGAGCTTCCCTGGTTGTGGGTCTAAATGTTGGCTTTCCTGTGGCACCATCTGCTGGGCAACAAGTGCAAAAAAAATGCCGAATTCATTGGAAGTCGAATCACATGAGCAATTATGCAAAGAATTAAATAAAAGAGCTATTTGAAGAAAGACTTTGAAATAAACTGCCTTTGTAAATAATTGAAATCCACTGCACATGAGATAAAATATGAAAGGGGAAGGATGTAAACTGAGGACTGTTGAAATGATGGAGTGAGCCTTACCTGAGCAAAGAAAAAACACTGTAGGAGTTCCTGACTGAACTCTGGTCCACCTGAAGCAGACTGTTTTTCTTCCGCTCCGACTGATCCTGCAACAGCCACATATTGTCAGATGAGTGCAGAGGGCCAAAATAAAGATAAAGATAACGAGTTTAGGATTTGGGTATTCCATTATTATTATTATTATTATTATTATGCAGGAGCTCTGGAGGACGGTCAAATGGGCTGTACCTTATGATCAAAGTCAGCTGCATAGTAGCCATCATTCAATCCAAATATGATCTCATTGGGATTCCTGGATCGAATCTGTGGACAAAGCGAAGCGGGAGAGGCTCATTGTGCAGACTGACTTGAGCAGAACAAAGGATAGCAGGCATCTGGATGTGAATGAGAGACTGTGCTATCTGTTTACGAGCTTTGAAAATACTCTCACTGTGAAAGAATGGCAATAACACGGACTTCTTTTACTATATTTTATGAGTGCTTTGGCTCAGTCTTCACAACAGGGATCCAATGTGCAACACTGTTAAGTGCCAGTACCAGTAACTATATTTGTACCTCTAAACAAAACATGCTGGACCTGTATAGATGCATACTAATCACTTATCACTTACTTACTTGAAATTTATAGGAAAAGGTATATGAAAGACAAAGAAAATAAAGGTATATCTTCCTTTTGATAACAGTCTAAATGTTCTGTGTGTGTTGTTGTACAGAATATCATCTCACTCTAATGGAAATAAACAAGCTTTGGTGTCTTCGATAAAAAGAAACTTTGTGGTTAATTCAGAACAGAAGAAGTGAGCTGATGCAGTTAAGTAGAACCACATTTGAATTATTATGCAGGATTTTCTGATTCCCATTTGTATAATCTTGTACCGAATGACTTAAAAAATCTTTTATTTTGAAATATTTCTTAAATTCAGTGATAAACATAAACAGTGTTCTGATGCTTGGATAAACAATTGTGTGATGCATCATTAGATTTGGTAAAATACAAGTTTAGTCTTTTGCAAAAATGTAAACTCTGCAGTGAAAACTGAGCCATGTGTATAAAACTATAAAACTGTTTTCTCCACATCCTTAACAGTAGCTCCCTACGTGTCCTGCACACACACACGGGAATCCTTCTGAAACTGTAGTTTATTGTGCGGGTGCTGACCTGCTGTCCTGTGTATCTGAGGCCGTCCAGATTGACCCTCCATTCTATGAGGAGCTGATACTGTTCCTCCTGTCCTCCCCAGATCCTCACCACGAAGCAAGACACTGAGGTGTCCAGAAGGTCTGGCAGCATGCCAAAGTCCAAACTCCGCCAAGTTGGATTCTGAAGCACACACACACATACACACATGAGGATTAGCAGTAAGAGTATGTTAACATCTGACATAATAATAGCTGATCAGCAAGATCGCTTGTTTATGAACTTAGGTCACGACCAAACTTTCATAACTGGCCAACGATGATTTTGAAAATCAGCCCTGTTCCAAAGAAAATACATTTAAACAAGAGCGATTTTTTTTATGTCAAGACAATAAAAGCTGGAGTCTTCTTTTTTTTATGTCTCTTCTGAAGAGTTTGGGTCTAAGTATGAAAGCAGAACTGCATGGTGCCTCTGACAAATTCAATACTATAATGTGACCTCTATCCATTATGGAGTAATTGAATCATCCTGCTCTTAATTAACCTTAAAGTCTGATCCCTACTACAGTATTTTCTCTGCCCTTGAACTTCCAGACTGGCAGCACTGAGTACTACTTCTACAAAGCGCTGCAGCCATTCACATCATTCAATTATGTATGATTTCCCTCCATCAGAGAGTAAATCTCTTGCTCTTTGGGTCACTTTCAAGGGCAGGCTGGAAAAGAAATGCCAAAAGCAGAAATTCATTTCACAAAGGCCAAGGGGCTGCAGAACTAGTGAGAGTCGGTAGCGGAAGCAGCACAGTGCATGGCAGCTACAATGAAAACAGGAAGACGGACCAGAAATGCTTGTCTGGATGAACGATGACAGGAAGGAGACAGAAAGCTAGAGAACGAATGTCAGCAACAAGGATGTAAAATTCAACAGGAGGAAGCTGGAATGAGAGATGACAGAAGTGCATTTTACAGTCTGTTTGCCAAGGTTACTAAACGGTAATATGCCTGGAAAGCAGCTTAGGTCAGCTCATGACTAGGCAGCAGGCCTGACACTAATGGCTTGCTATCCCTGGCTGCTTCTTGTGAAGCCGCATCTGCCACGTAAATAGACGTGGGAAACGGCCGAAGCGCACATGGTAATCTAGAGCGGGGCGACTTATCAATGTCATGTAAATTATGCATTTACAGCAACTGAGTGGTGCTTACATGAATGTGGAGCAACATAGGCTACTACAGACAGGAAGTTGCACAGGGGAACAGCAAATGTCATATTTAATTCATGTAGCGCCAAGTCTGACATTTTATCCAACAAAGCATGTTTCACAGCACATCACTGTGACTGTGTGTTACTGTTTTAAAGTTTAAATGAAGTTCAAATCAAACAACAAGTCCAACAGAGGGTAAATGTGGGACTGGCGAACAGGCAGCAGGTATAAATGCCAGCTTTGGCATCAGGAAATTACAGGAAGCTTGTTTTTTATTATTATGGCACTGCGGCCAGTGCACACACACACACACACTGCAACAGCAGACTGCAGTGCACGTAATGACAACATCCCGAGCCAATCCCAGGAGCCAGACATTAAGAGTTTGAAGGTTTAAGTCACTTTACTCACCAGTGAGTCTCGTATGACTTCACTCTTGTAAAAACCTAAGAAAAAAAAAACATGAAAGACGCCTGGTTAACAGAAGGAAACATACACGTGCACCAGCAACTGGGGTAAATCTCCCCTCAAATATATTTTTAAAAAGCTTTGGTATGGTATGGTATGGTAACACCAAGTAGTTTAGTTTAGTTTCATTTAGTTTATTTAGTTTACAGCAGGACAGCGTGCAGTGACATTAATTATTCAAAGAAATAAAAGGATGGCTGCACCAGATTTAGCAAGAACGCTTATTTCCATCCGTAGTCCTTGACTACAGTTCACGCTATTAAGCATTAGTTAAGCATTAATACTGAATTCTTCATTTCTAATGCATGAATACTCATTAGTATGTAGTTTATAAATACAGTTAGTGCTTATCATTGAAGAGTAAAACAGTTTTAACTGTGTTTATAAGCTACATACTAATGAGTATTCATGTGTTATAAATAATGAATTCAGTATTTCTGTGAACTTATTATAAAGTGTTACCGCTTTAATTTGTGAACTGAAACCAGTCTCAGCAGGAAAACAGATACACAAGACTTGAGTGATAATGCAATTTGAACTGAAGTCGTAAAGAGATTCCACACACAGTAAGGATGTTTTGCAGCACCCATGGTGACTGAATTAGATTATGGGTGTTTTCTGATTCACAGCTGGGGGAGTCACACTTTTTTTTTTTTTTTATTAAGTATCTCAATGGATTATCTCTACATAACATTCGCCCACGTAGCTCAGAGTCACTCACTGGCTCTATGTCCATGGCCCAAATTCATTAAGTGTCATCTGATAACATTTTCAGCTTAAGGGGGCAGATTTTGTGTTGTGTCAAAACATTGGCAGTAGTATATCATTTCTATTTCAGGGTGGTTTTCCTGCTGGAGACGATCACACTTTTGCTTGAGACACTGGCCGAGCTCACTCATCACAAATCACATGACTACCTTAACTGTTTTGGCCATATCGTAGCTCATAAAAGGTGGAAAATACCTAAAGGCATAGTTCAACATTTGGGCAAATTGGCCCATTGCCGTAATCCCTATAGTTTTAGGAATATGTTCATTACCTTTAATTGTCAGTGAGAGCTGGTGAGGCTCATGGGATTTCTTGGTTTCCCTCATTAAACTCATCAAATACACAATCCAACAACTCCACAACGCTCTGGTTGACAAGCTGTGACCTGCACATTCACCACGCTATGAGATAATAAAGGAACGTTACCAGACTGAGTTGTTTTAGAGGTAAATTCATGCAAAACCGCTGATGCACGTTCCCATTGGTGGCAGTTTTTCGGCAAACAGTCTTTGCATTTGCCTCGAAAACAACTCTGGTAACGTTCTGTTATTATCTCATAGTGTGGTGAATGTGCAGGTCACAACTTGTCCACCAGAGCGTTTTAGAGTTGTTGGATTTTGTATTTGATAGGGCTGCCCCCAAATAGTCGACCAAGCACTGGTCGACCAAAAAATCATTAGCCGACCAAAATTTCATTGGTCGATTGGTCGCAGGAAAAAAAACAAAAACATTTAGAGCCGTGTCTTGTCAAAATTAAGCCAACGTCAATGACTGAACTGTATATGAAAGGTTATGGGGCTTTTATTTTGAAGGGCCAGATACAGGAAGTCGTGACGTGACACTTTTTCTTTTTTTTTTTTTTTTACACGGCACGGCAGTCTCTCTCTCTCGTATCACCGCTGTCACCATTAGCGGTGCTGTCTGAGCCCCGGTCCCGTCCCACAGCGCTCACCGGCGGTCAGTGTCACGGAGCGGATCCATGATAGTCCCCGCTGCAGTCAGAGACCCGCACCCATAGACATATGTCTATGCCCGCACCGCTCCACGCCGCGGACCCCCACCCCCGCACCCCCGTCACACAGCCTGAGCTCAGTAACTTTTTACCCTCCTCATCTACTGTGTTTATTGGTGATAAACGGGCATTCTGCCGGTAATAACGGTGAAACCCGACCGGCTTGTTGTTGAATCTCGGACCCAACACGGCCGGAGTCACGAGCATTAATTAATTAATTCTCAACCTGACCGCGGTCAAAAAAAAAAAAAAAAAAATTTTTTTTTTTTTTTTTTAATTTTTAATTTTTTTTTCCCCCTCAAGGTGGGGGGTCGATTAGTCGACTAATCGCCATAAGTGACGACCACTGGTCGACCAACAAAATCTTTGGTCGGGGGCAGCCCTAGTATTTGATGAGTTTGATGAGGGAAACCAAGAAATCCCATTAGCCTCCGTAGCGTAGCTCTGAGCAGCTCGCAGCTCTGCTCCGCTGTTCTAAAAACAGCTTGCACCGACAATTAAAGGTAACGAACCTACTGCTATGACTATAGGGATTATGGCAATGGGCCAATTTGCCAAAATGTTGAACAACATGCAGAATGTTTATTAAATGCATAGTAAAAGCATATAATTAATCTGAGAAGAACATAGATGACTAAGCAATGTGACCAGGTGTGAGAGTGAGAGGATGAGAGGTGTGTGTGGGATGGGTCTTCACACTGACCTCGTGATATCCGGTCTCCTATACAAAGGTGGAGGGTGAAGTATGTGTCCAGCAGTGGCGACCCATTCTTGTTGACAATGTTTCTGGCTGCAATGCTCCGAAGATGACGCAATCGTCTCTGTTTAGCAGGTGAAGATAAGGACAGGGATGGAGAGAGAGAGAGAGGGGGGGGGGGGGGGGGATAAAAGGAGAATAAATATTAGCAAATATCTATGTACTGTACAGTAATACAAAACAACAGAAACCAGAGCAGTTTGTTTTCATTCTGATCATGTGATGGTTGTGGGCAAATTCTATTAACGCTGCTCTGACGACACAGAAGTGAAAAGAGATGCCTCCCGGGAAATAATGAAGTATCACATTGTCCATCTATCTAATGTTGAACTATCCAGAAATAGCAATCATTTCTCAGACGTTAGAGTCAATCTCAGCTGTGACAGCCTGTTAAATGTCAGTCGGCCCTTCACATAATACTGTAGATGCCTGACAATTTCATGGTAAAACTAAGGGGGCCAGTTAACTTGTCAGGCGTGGTCAGTCATGATAGTCACATGAGAAATGTATCAACATCAGCTCTCAAGTTATTTTTTTCCAAGACTCTGCAAATCACAATAAGACAGCAACAGAAAAAGCAGAGGTCAGTGTATCAGTTACTGTAAGGATAGAGCATCAGTAATGCACAGTTCAGACGATCCGCTGCATTAAGGCTTTCCACCATAAGGCTCTACCTTTGACCTAGAGATATAAGTGTTAAAAGGAAACCATGTAGAAATAAATGATGCTTGGAAAAGCAGTGTGCGGACACACACATGTGTTGGCATCTGGCAAGTTCCTGCTCCAGGCGAACATGTCACCACAGCAGCACAACTTTCTTTTTCTTGACCAACTGGCATGGACTCTCTCCTGCAGCCATACTGAGACTAAATCTAAGTCATGGGATTCCCTTTAAGATTAAGGGCCCCAGAAACAAAAACACTGATTGTTCCACAAGGGACTTTTAACCTCCTCCCCCCCTTAAAAATGTCAGTGTACATTTCTGAGAGTGTGCTAATATGGACCACTGACAGAGAAAAATGCTTGTGAGCTCAAGCTCGGACATAGTAGATCAAAGTTAGGGTCTGTACTACCGGTAGTTGACCAAATTATTAAAAACATCTTATTGTGACTGAGCTGGTCACAAGCCTTTTGTTGAATGTCTGTAATTCAGAAACATACACACATCACATTTCTTTAGTAACTCTTCAGGGTGAACTAAATCTTAACTCAGATTTAAAATAGCTTGTGAAACGCCACTGAATTTCACATGGGTGGGATTATCTAATCTAAACCTAGACAATGGTATGAAACTACACTTTGAAAAGGAATTAATCTAAGTGCATAATGCAGTGCCCAAGGTTAACTTTATCCTAGTTGTATAATACCTAGGTAAATCTAATGCAGTCTAATACAAGACACCCGCAATAAATCCTACTGCCTTATATAAAGAACTTAAAGTGTATGATATTACTGTCATTATATACAACTTTTATTGCTTTATTTCACAGACAAATCTCTGCAACAGTTGAAAAAGGCCTCAACCTATTCTTGAATTAAGCAGATATCACATCAAAGTATCTCTTTAAATTACAAGATAATCCCCAGGTTTCACAATTATTATTCTCCTGACTAACTGTGACAATAGTTAATTAAATGATTTCAAATCCACAATGTATGTATTGCTGTATAAGACTAACCTTGGGAATGACATAAATAACAGGGATCTACCTTCAAATTTATATTATACAAACTTCTGTAAATTCTACTGTAAATGTATTTCATTATCTTAATTCCAACATGCAAGTTTCAAGTTCCCCATTTCAAATTAAAAAAAGAGAAGTGGCTCAATATAATTCTATACATAATCTAAAATTTCTTTGAGATAGTAAAAATATCTTTCTAGTGAATCAAAGCAAGCCCGGAGCAAACACTTGATTGGTGATTGGTGTGGGAGTTTATAGTGCATCTTGCTGATATTACATATATTTTATTTGGAAAATGAAGTACCAGGCAATTTCCTACCACGTTTGAGAAAGTTCATAAGTCATTCACAAATCCCAAACAGAAAATTTCTAATATAGGTAATCTCTCCTGGGTTTAGCTGTCAGTGTCCCAATATTATACACACAAACAAGGTACATATCTTAAAGAGTAAGATTTACTGATGCAAGGAAATATAAAACTGCAGTCCCAATATAAGTTTGAATTTTCTCTCCATCCATTTGTGTGACGTATGGACCAGACCAGACCAAGCAGAAAAGGCCAAAGATATGGATAACTAGATTTCCATGCTGTGTT
The DNA here is from genome assembly GCF_905171665.1 of Trachurus trachurus. Lineage (NCBI taxonomy): Eukaryota > Metazoa > Chordata > Actinopteri > Carangiformes > Carangidae > Trachurus > Trachurus trachurus. The sequence continues at coordinate 9,205,543 of NC_139903.1, read as the reverse complement.
ACTGACACCCACATGATAAACTCAGCAGTTGTGGTAGCAAAGACCAGTAGGGCAGCTTGATAAAAATGTATTGTGCTCTTCGATATGTTTAATCTTATTCATGTTGAAGTTGAAGTTACAGTTTTAGGCTACTGTTTGCTAAAGTCAACTTACTTCCTACATTTTCACAATAAAGGTGGAGCAACATACAGTACAGTAGATACAGTGTTTCCTCAAGTGGACTGTCAACTTTTTACATGTGTAAAAGAATGAATGAATGAACGAATGAATGAATGAAATACTAATTCTTCAGGTTCCCTAAGAAACCTTTCACTTAGCCTGGCATATTTGACATAAGTACACACTGTAGACATTTTTCAAATCACAATAAAATAGCTCGACGAGGGGGTAAAAAGCTATGACTGTAATGACATATGCTACCGTTTCCCATGAGCTGGGCTGTCACCTGGCTGCTGACTGACATAATGCCAAGTTAGGTGGTTACCATTTAGCAGCAGCATACTTAGCTTCTTCTTGTAACTCTATTTTTTGAAGGTATAGGATGATATTTACGCTGAAATTAGAGTAAGACACAGAAAAAAGTCGGGTTCATAAATATCCAACATCGGCTGTATACTGACTTGAGTGTGTCTGTGTTGTCTGTCCAGTTGACTTGGATATTCATCTCAAAGCTAGCAGTTGTTAGCTAACTAGCCAGCTAGCCCTGACAGCTAGGCCTGCCGTGTTTTACCAAGGCAGCACTTGTAACAAACTAATACTACATAACACATAGAGAGGCGACCGTTTTTCCCCTTGGTTCACCTGAATGCAGTGAACTCCTCAGGGACTTTGCTTTGCATTTTACCTGCTGGGACGTGAGCTCCACATGTAAGGCTCGGGAGGATGAAGCTCCAGAGTTGGTGACAGAGGCGGCGGGGATGGCGAGAACCCGACCGGTGATGGAGTTCATCCTCCTGTCGGCATTTAACGCGTCTCCCTCATTCAACAACAACAACTAAAACATCCCATCCTCGACATCCGGGACAGTCGTTTTTAAAAGTTTACGAAGCTCGGGAGAGTCCACAGACAACGGCAGTTTGTGTTGAGGAAGAAAGCGCTACAACAGCTGTCAGCTAACCAACCAACAGGACGTAAACAAAGTACAGGCTAGTATTTGCTACACTTGGTTCGGAAATCCGTCTCTGCCTGGTTGGTTGCTGGGCGGCGCGACAGCCAGGCTTCTGATTGGCTGAATCGAACGTCCATCACGTAAAGGGCGGGGCCTACTACTGAAATGCCGTGCTGCTATTGGTTGGTTCGTCTGTTTGTCTTGCGGAACTGGGGGCGGGGCTGACCGTTGAAATCTGTCAAAGCTGCAAAATATGAGGAAGTTGCATAGAACAGCGTGACATGCAGGTGACAGTTAAACTGTAGCCTATCGGTCAAGTAAATCTCTCCAGTAGTGTGCCGCCCGTACGAAAAGTGACGACAACTAATTCAAACTCATATTGCACTTAGTTGGCTCGCGCCAGCCCTTTTGACCTCTGAGTACACACACACACATCACACATTAGACCATGAACCGACAGCAAATAAAAGAGATGGCCTCGGTTACACTGGCGGTAGAGACATCTGATCGATAATTTCTGCATTGAGTTTTGTGTCTGTGAGCTGGACACAGAAACACTGAATTTATTTAATCGGATTTCAGGAAGTTTCTGGGACCCAGGATTGTGATGGGAAAGTTAAATGTAGGCTACTGACAATGCAAAATATCCATTCCATGCTACATTATTTTTCTGATCAATTTTAATTATTGATGCATTAATTTATAAGCTGCACTGTAACGAAGGTAAAGTATAGACATGAGGCTATAACCACAAAAACATTCTGTTGGGTTATTAAATCTATCTTTATCACATTGTGAATGCTGATCTCATGTTTTGTATAGAAAAGTCTATACACTATAATGCTTGAAAACTATAGTAAACTATTTAAAACTATAATGTGCAAATACTCCAGTAATCTAATATTTGTAAATGAGTAGGCTACAATGTGTAAGTACATGCACTTGCACTACTACTACCAGCCACTGGAGGACACTAAAATTGCTCTTCTACTGGATGACCGAGGTCTTCATTGCCCTGACTGCAGAATATTAAGCGACCATCGGGGGGCAGCATCAGCCACATAGAGATCAGTTTCTGCAGGGTCATTGGGCGGTGTTTTCTTGTCTGACTTCTCAATTTGATGATAATACCCAATACCAAAAAGCTCCAACTAAAAACTACAAACTATAACATGAATTTTTAACAGTAATCTGAAAATAACACTGAGAGTAGCCACACTGTGTGCACACACTGTGAACATGATATGCTAACAGTTTGAAGAAAGAAAGAAAGAAAGAAAGAAAGAAAGAAAGAAAGAAAGAAAGAAAGAAATCACAGTGACACTGTTGCTGCAAGCTTGTGTAAGAAGATCAAGAGGGTCTGCTCCAAAATCTAATTTATTCAATTACTTTTAATACTTAAAATACATTTTATTGGTAATATTCATCTACTGTACTTTGGAATGACATTTAAAAGCAAAAGTTACTTGTATCTCTATTTTGTGATATTATTTTTAAGCATATTTTGGGGGCTTTTATGCCTTTATTTGACAGTAGTTGAGAGAGACAATGCGGGATTCGAACAGGGGCCAACTGCAGCAAGGACTATAGCCTCTACATATGGAGCGTCTGCTCAACCCACTGCTTATTTTTAATCAAAGAATCTGGTTCTGTCTTCTACTACAACAAGGTTTAATATTCTTATGATCAAATCTTACTGAAAAAAAACTGACTCTCAGTTAGTCAGCACAAAGTCATGCTATGCAGCCAAACAGTTTTCAAACCCAAACAATACCACAATTATATTGATATTTATTGTTGCAATTTATTATCTGGAAACATCTGGAATAATTATTTTTGATGGATTGGTGTAGACCTTTAAACCATGTAGGCCTAGTCGTCGGTTTGAATATCTGTTATTTTGTGTGTTCATCTTAAAGCAGAAGTAAACAATATTTTTGTGTTAATATAAGTCTTAAATAGTTATATCTTCTGACAGCAATCACTTACATAGAGTGTTTGGACCGAAACACGGGTCTCTCAGTCACTCTGCTCTGCTCTGAGCCGAGGTGAAAACTTTTCTTGTATCCTACAAGTTTTATCCAATGAGGAGAGAGAACGGCATGAAGGGCTGTGTGTGCAGCCAAGAGATGTGCGTGAATGTGGTGACGTAGGGACGAGGACCAATAGATCCATGACGAGGGCGGGGGCTGCCAACTCCGTCGGCTGACAAGAAGTTATGGTGCGTTCAAGGCAACTCGTAACTCGTGTTTTTTCGACCTGTGAAGTCTTACCAGTTCGATCTGGTACGAGTTCACGGGTCGGAAGTTACGAGTGGCCGTTATAGTGACTTTCACAGGTAAAACAGGTCGGAAAAACACGAGTGGGTTGCCTGGAACGCTACAAAGTCGTAAGTCGTGACTTGAAGCTGTAATTTACGGTTTCAAAAGCCTGCCTGGAACGCAGCATTAGCCAAAACGACCGGATCGCTTACTTCTTCTTTAACTACTGTAATGCACTGGCACTGTGACAATCACATAACATAATGTTCTCCTAAGTAAATGTGTGAACAAGATATAATATTAGAAAAGTCTCAAAAGACACGACACAACACAGACGTCCTGAAAATATACAAAAGTTTAATTTAAATATCGACAACAGATGATGCCATTCAACACATAGATGGGTCTCACTGTTTATTGCTTGCAAATTAATTGCACAGGGATCGCCCGGCTCTTTACACACCTGTATGAGAACATCAAGTGACAATCCAATAAATTACTGCCCATCTTCATGCAATCTTCATCAACATGACATAAGCTTACTTATTCTGATGATTCCATATATATTCTCATACTCTTATTTCACAAAAGTACTTGACACCCTCAAATAACTTATTCCCAGCAATAAGGGATCACCTGGGGAATCTCTTCCTGTTCAGTTATCACCAATGGAAAGGTTACAAATTGATGCACTGAACGCTGGACTCGTACTCATCTTCACCCACAAAACTACTTAATCTTCTTCAGTTGCAGAACTTTAGCTGTCTGGCTAAACATGCAAGACATTCCTGTAGTTTTCAAGCCAACAAACACAATGACCATCTTGGGCAGAATCTCATATCAAAAGGCATTTTTCTTGAGACAAAACTTCTCCGAAGGTAAATCAGCAATAGAAAAAAAAAAGTGCATCAGAAATATTCATTGAGGGATAAGCACCTGAGATAGTCTTCTCCACTCTATAGAATACAATTAATACTTTATGGCATTATACAATCACAGGCACTTGCTTGCACAGTAGAAATACATGCATGTGTGGGGAAAACATATAGTTCTTTGGCTAAATTAACCTTTGGGCTTATCATCCCAAAATAAAGTGGTACCTTCCATTTGCATTGTTTGTGCATTGAACAGGATCTTAAAGAACTCAAGGAAAATTACATGAATTCACGAGTGAAAGAAAACATTGGCACTTCAGTGTGATTGTAAGTCCTGCATGATACCTTCCAGCTCCATCTAGTGGAACCACCCTTCTCCTTCAACTACCGGCACCACATAAACGGGTGCAAACTTGAGGTCTTGACTGAGAAAATGCAAATGGAAACTTCAAAAAGGCACACTTTTTGTACAGCTTTGTCCAACCAAGACTGTTTAAGGCTGTGGCAGCGGCAGGAAAGGACTGCTAAACTTCAAACCTGCCATTTCCCCGAGGAGAGAGTATGCTTACAGTATGTGTGTGTGTGTGTGTGAGAGAGGCAACGCAGTGAGCAAAGGTTTCTGTAGCGAACGTGCTAGTGTGTGGAGTTTGCAGTCCAGAGATAATCCAACCCGGGCACCGAGATCGAACAGGGAGGAGGGGAAGGGGGTGGAGAGGGCTGAAGGCGCTACCACAGTTCAGAGCTTCAACAAGGCTGTCCATGCTCCATTCTTTCACTGGATGTACAGGACGTCGCTCTCTTTCAGGCCGAAGCGGGTCTTGTACTTGTCAAAAAGGCACTGGAGAGACTTGACGTACATTGCATGATACATATCTATTATATCATCTGTTGGGTCCTCGATTTTTGGCACAGTGATTGGCTCCCCAACTGTAAGGAAAAACAGAGGATTAAATTAAAGAACCAATCAAACTGTCTTGTCAGGAAGAAGTGTTACTATTAATATGCCCCTGAGGCTGGAATAAGCAAATACTGACTTTGTTCTGTTAAGTTTGCTAAAGGGATAGATCACCCAAAATTCTCGGCGTAGCAGTGCATGTCCATATAACGGTTGCAAATGGATACCACTTTTCTTCGTAACAAAAAGACACACCAAAAAACATCCAAATGCCTCCATGCTGCTCGTATGTAAAGTCCGTCTTGTATTGATGCCCCGAAATGCGAAATTGTTCAAAAAAAAATTAAATAAGTCTATATTTCAAGCTTGTTTGTAGCGAAGCTCCTCTTCCTGGTCCATCCAAATCTCGCGAGATTTGCGCCAGCGTCAGTAATCGCACTGATGCCGGCGCAAATAGCGAGAGATTTGGACGTATTTGGATGTTTTTTGGTGTGTCTTTTTGTTACGAAGAAAAGTGGTATCCATTTGCAACCTTTATATGGACATGCACTGCTACGCCGAGACCCCCTGTAACTCAGAGAAGCCACGGAGGACTCCCAGCCCTTAGTCGACATGAGGGCGAGTAGATAATGAGAAATTTCAATTTTGGGTGAACCATCCCTTTAAACAGTGTAAATAAACTTTATCAATACAGTCTTTGAGGATTGTTGTCATAAGAATAGCTCTAATCTGTACCTTTTTTTAAAACTCTGATTGTATAAACATACCTATGGTGGTGATGGGGTTGCAGAAAGGCACGATGCCCCAGGAGTTGCCAAAGAAAAGACCACATCCATGGAAAACGCATGGGGCAAAGCCTAGGATCTTCTGTAATCTCTTTTGGATGGCTCTGCACCAGGTCCCCTCCTCAAAGATCACCTGCTTGTAGGCGTCGTTCTCTCCAAAGGAGTAGACTGGAACCAGGTCGGACCTGAGGGGGAACAGGAGGCGTCAGCAAACATCCCCTCAACATAGAGCAATGACTGCTTACTGCCATCATCTAAAAACACGATGACCGAAATTACAGTAAGGATAACATCATGTATTTTTTTTCGAGGAAGCCTAGTCACCACTCATTCTTCTTGCTGAAACACAAACTGTTCAGACTTGTTATGCCATTGTTTTGTTATGGTTTCAAAAATGCGGCAACGTGCTGATCATCATGAATCATTTGGTACTGTACTTGTCACGTAGGCAGACAATGGTAGTTCCAGTTATTGGTGGGATAGTACAGACATTACTCATTTATATGTGGGTCAAAATTCAGCAATACAGATGGTGAGCAGCCCAGAAGCAGAAAAAAGGTTTTGTTCATCTTGCAACCCCTTCATGGGATGTTGAGTTTGAAGTCACTGTCCTACATTGGTGCTGCCAAAATTGACCAAAAGTGACAATTGTTGAAGAAACACAAAGGTTTCACACCTTTTGAAAAGCAGTTTTTGCACACTATGCCATAAAAAAAGGGCAAACCAACGTTGCTCATTTGGGTGCATGTTTTCTCAGGCTGTCAGCGACCTCACATAGCCTTAATCATGAAGCAACTTAATCACGAAGTTCCACAATTTTGCCGCTTATTGACCAAAATCTGAAGCAATTCCCCTACAGGGCTTTTTAAACGTCCTCTGTCGTCATCATCATTATATGGTTGATGTTGTTGAATTATTTGCTTGTTTCAGTTTGACCAATATTTCACTTTTAATCAATAGAAGTGATGTTGTGTGACTCAAGGCTTTTATGCAGTACATTAAGTGTAGAGGGGCCGAGGCCCACGCATGAAGTCATGAGGTAGACAGCTGTTTTTTTTTTTAAACAATCAAATGTTTTCACAATTGCATGTCTGGATTTTTAATATCAAGATTTTATAATAAGATTTAGATTTTTTCCTCACAGCTATATTTGCATAAATGTGACTTAAAGGTACAGTACATTGTGTGTGGGACAAGGTAAAAAGACATGTAGGCCTATTTAGCATAGAAACTACTGTACAGTACTAGCCTATATAATACCTATACAATAGTTTTAGTGTAATTTGTTACATAACTGGTTTATACATCCATCTTGATTTTATAACCATTAAAAACAAAGCTGTGAAAGTTCCAGAAAATGACCTACATTCACAGACCAAGCTTATTTCTGCTGGAATGTAAACCTCACTGTTATGAATAAAGTTCTGCATAACTACATCTCTTTTCTAACAGGCTCTAAGCTTCTTTGGACAAGGTGCACCCAGTGATAATCCCCCAGCTATATATCTAAGAGGGTATCAGGCTTGTTTGGGTCCACTTCCCTTTATAGTGATTAATACACAGCCCAGTGCCAGCTCACACACAGACGTGTCCAAAAGGGTGTTGCATGCTACAAAGAGCTCCAAACATTGATTAAAAGTTTGGTAATGTGCTCTGTGAGGTAATTTCAACCATTTTGAGAATAATAATCAGAGTTTTAATAACTCCAGTGAGTCACTACGGCCCTGAGGATGACATTTAAATGTTAAATACAGATTTTAGTCAAGGCCATGTTGAGGCTGCACCACGTGTCCTTGTGTTTTTTTGTGAGTGTTGCACTGCACAGCCAGCTCACCCTTTCCTCAGCGCCAGCCTCACGAAGCCTTTGCGATTCTTCAGGGTGACGGCGTTCATGCCCGGTGCACAGTGCAGAGACTCGGCTGCTCCTCCGACAACAATGACCACAGCGTTTCCTGTCCCGTTACATGACAGCAGGTAGTCGATAGAGTTCTTGTTCACTGGGCAGATACCTGCGAGGGGGGTAAAAATAATCAAAGATCATTAGAATAGCAGGAAATTAGATCATTAATACAAATAATTATAAGTTATGATAATTATAACAACAATAGTATTTTGAGCTTTATTGTATCTAAGGCATTTCTGCAGAAAAGCAGAAAAACAGAACTAACCATGTTCAAAACATTGTTTCAAACAACAAGGTTTTCTAAGAAGATTGCTGCATTACTCATTACCACCAAAAGGTTACAGAGATAAACTAATAAGGGTTATCTACCCACTGAAACAACAGGTACAATAACCTACAGTGACCTCAGGGGGGGTATGTACGCATCTATGGTAAACAGCCCCTCAGGACAGAACAGCTTCAGCTCTATAAATCAGTAAAATCAGTACATCCATGTAAACAGAAGCTCTATCAGCTGTGCAACAGGGCAAAGGTCTGGTCTCTGATAGATACACCAGTGTGCTTTCTGGCATTTCAAGAGCACAGACGAGATGTCAGAAAAAAAAATCCTCTCACCTCCAGACATCAGGTAGTCTCGCAGCACAGGCAGGCGGAAATTTCCCGCCAGGGTCGCCAAGGAGGGCCTGATGCCCGGGAATTTCTTGGAGAAGCCGGTGGCCTCTGTGCCAAAGTTACAGAAAGCACCAAAACAGAAGATGCCGTGCGGGTGGTAGCCAAATATATAGTTCCGGCTGGGCAGCAGGTTGTGGGTTTTAATAAGCTGGAAGGGACGAGAGCACAAAGACAACCAGTGAGGGGCCGATTTCAATATGAGGGGGACACACAGTGCACACAGACAGATTCAGTCCATCTGACAGGAGAGAGGCTGAAAAAGGCTCGAGTAGATAACCACGCTTCTATTGTTTATTTAAATGCACTTTATAACATGTGTTTTAGGAGCTGTATAATAAATGATTACAGTATCATAATTATTAGATGTGGAAGAACATCCTTATCAGCTCACACCTGACACACTGCTCCAGCTGCTCAAGTACAGTCATAAAACCATGACCCAGTATGCGTGATGTGCAGCTGTAAGCGCAATCTTAACCACTCAGCAACACTTAAACGTCTCGCTTTAACTGTGCTCCGTTCTGCAGCGTAGACTTAGATCCATCACAATGTGTACATAAAGCTCCCTTGGTAGCAAGACAAACACACAACAGTTGCATAACCCACATTAGCAAAAGGAGATCACATTCAAGATCCCCATAGTACCACTGACAGGTCACACCACCTGACCAACTGTCAGGGCAGATGTGAAGGATTACAGAGGAACCAGTGAAAGGTGTTGCACTTGACAGCTTTTCTACAGAGCTGAAGGCCAGACAACGTTTGTTCTAATATCACAGGAGAGTCTTTGTGTCTAGAGACTTCACGTTCACGTAACAGTCACACTCTGTCCTCACTTAAGGGTGGATCAGACTTTGACCAGTCGGCTTCCAACTCACATAATTAATAGTCATTTGTGGTAGATAGAGAATAGTTGCCCTACAGACAACCGATGACCCAATAGATATATTCTGATTATTTTGAGAGGCAGTAAAAAAAAAAAAAGCCTCACGGATTAAATTTCATCCACACAACTCATCTTCTATTAGTTGCTGCTAATAACTAACTGAAGTTAGTTATTAGCAGGATTTAGCCTGCAGACTTCTCAGGACAGATAAACTCATCACTATCTGAGCACAAGGAGCCCAGTTATCTGATCACAAGATTTTATTTATGATTTTTATTCAGATTTTTATACATTTAAACACGGTCGCAGGAAAAATTATGGAATCACACAAGATGCATTTCATTAATATTCTGAGGACAGACAAACAAAGTGCAGCTAATCCACGAACAGAGAGGAATACAAATTAGATTAGACCAAATGCTAAATACTTTTTTTTCCCCCTACATGATTTTTTTTTTTGATTGATTAAATATTGTGTCTGGATTCTATGATATACCATAAAGTTACGCTATATATTTGAGGAACCTTGAATGTACAATAATATAAAGCATAAAACAGTTATTTTTAGTGGAAAATCTGAAAACAGAGAATGTGAATGTGAATTATCACAAAAATTGTAACCGACTATTTTTATGGTTGATTGACTACTTGATTAATGCACCAGTCTGTACAACAGTGGAGATTCAATGCAAACCTATGACTGACTGCATCATGCATCACTTTAAACACACATCTGGCCTCTGCAGGGGAAGTTAATCATGTACCACCACTGTTCCTGCATACAGTGCATGTGTGTGTTTTTTGTTTTTTTTAATGATCCAGCCTCATCTAAAAGATGCTCAGGGGTGTGAATACTTGAGGAGAAAACAAGCTTAGCGCAGCTCCTCAGCATATCAGGCCGGACAAAGTCTGAAAGTCTTAACATGCGTCATGCCTTCATCAAGGAGGAGCAGCATGGAGCAGACAGATCCACCCCCGATAGCGTTATCTACATATCGAACCTGTGAGATCCCTGAACAAACTTACATCACAGAGCCCTGACTTTCTTCTACCAGACAGAAACACATCAAAAGTGTCTTGATTTTTAAAGACTGGAGTAAAAATGGTGGAATAGCCTACCCTGATTGGGAAGTAGTCTCTGAAATACGTCCACACGGTCCAGTTCCTCACCCAAGAGGACCTCCTCCCCCCTGAAGAGAACGTAACAGATTAGCCGCAATTTCATCAGCGATTAAAGGAAAGATTCACATTTATGTCAGTCTGCATTGATTTAACTGTCACATCACATCGCCACATGTTTACAGCAGGCTCTCTAAAACAGATTAAAGTTTGGGTTGTCTTTACTGGCCTCATGCTTACAATAAAAAATATCCATGTTGATGTCTTCAAATTGCACTACAAAAGAAGCAAATCCTCACTTGTGAATGTTTATCTTTTTGCCTGAATTCCTCAAACCATAGGTCAATTACCTAAAATGTTGCTAAACATAATGCAGTCATTGTTAGTGCTTGTCACTGCAAAATGTGTTACCCAGTGCTTAGATAATACAATCCTGTTATTTGCAATGTAATCATTAATTCCCAGGCCATATTTTCAGACTTATGGACACATCATTCAACAAAATGCTGGAGAATATTCAGGACTGTTGCATTCTTTTCTAATATTTCCTAATTATTCTGGTAATGTGGTCAATATTGAATTAATAGGTTGCAGGTGAGAATCAGCTTTTGAGTGACATCTTTAAAATGCAATACCTTGCTTTGGGGTGTTCCAGTCAAGGATGAGCCATGCAGTGTAGATGGCAGCGATTAGCCAGCAGTCAGTGCAGAACATGTAGATCAACAGCAGAGTGCAGGCCACACCTGAGGAGGGAGAGGAGAGGAAACCCGATTCAACTCAAAGTATCTAAATTATCTAGCTAAAATACTGTGTCAAAGGCTTATGAAGGCAGAGAAGTCCTAAATAAGTGTGTGTGAGGCTTAGCGCCTTGACCTCCTTATCATGAGTCTAATGAGACTAACTACAGGTTTCTTTGCGTTCTTACAGATTAAGTGAAATGCACAGAGGCACCAACACAAACAACATTATTAGAATATTATTTACCCAGAGCTAAGAAGCTGATGACCCACTGCAGCACAGAGATGACCTGCAGATGTTTCTCCATCTTGGATCTGCAGGCCAGAGGCAGGTCCTGCAGGGCAGAGAGGATGGTGGAGCCGGTGCCTGGAGACGAGACGGGGAGGAAGAGACGAGAAGAAGAGACAAGAAGAAAGGAGTTTGATCAAAGCTCGTCAGTGGATTGCTGAACAGTTAAAGGAGCTTCAGAGGATGAGAAATCAAACTGAACAATTGCAGCTAAAACACTCTCTGCTGTAGCAAACTTTTCCTGCTCCTAGTTTGAGGTGAACATCAAACTAAACACAGAGATTAATGATTTCCAAGAGAACTGTGCAACCAAGCCGCCCTGCATCGATACACACACACACACACACACACACTCCAGCCTCCGCTACTCACCAGCTCTTTTCAGCCCATGAAAGTGAAGCCGAGACAGTGTTGCAAAAAGGGAGCATGAAGCAACCGACACATTAAGGGCAACTAAAGCTAGTCAAGCTCACACCACCGAGAGCCCAGTAAGAAGAAGATCTCTACCTCCAGGAAAACACCGTTGTCTAATCCCATCTGTGCACACTGAAAATAACCCAGCAGCACCGAGCCGATGGGGGTAATACCCGTGTAAACTATGAAGCTACACGGCTCCTTAGGGCTGTCACACTGCTTGAATCCGTGCCAGTGACCGTCGGACAGAGCTGGTCAGGACAAATCTGCCAACTTCCAGTGTGCCGAGTCCTGCAACCGAGCCAAGTCAAACAAAGAGGTGCACAGCAACTATTGGCTCTGGCTGACGGAGCAATCAGGTGAACCATGTGCTTGTCAATATGTGAAATCAACTTAAAATGATTCTATAACTGCACGACCAGACTCATGTACAGCTGGAGAACCAAGAACAAGTTGGTCTGACATGTATGTACTGAATTAAGGCAAGGCAAGGCATCTTTATTTATATAGCTCATTTCATACCAAGGCAACTCAATGTGCTTTACATAAAGACAAAACATTAAAAAAAAAAAAGAAATAGATAAAGTTTAAAGTTCTTAAAAAGAGCTCAGCTATAAGCACGTGACAAGAGAAATGTTTAAAGCATTTGAACACATCATTGTGACAGCTTTCCTGAGCTGTCACTATACTTTCAAATTAAAAGTATCTGTCTCACCACACACAGCAGGAGAGAAAAAATAGAAATAAATATAATATAAGAATTTCCCACAGAGTCAACTATCAAACCTACATTATACAACAACGGTCTTTCCAATTACACAGCCACAGTTTCCCAAAAGAAAAAACACTTGTTCTCATTTTTCATTGACAAAATAAATCTTGAATTTGCCCAAATATGAAACATTAAAAGTAGATGAAAATGCAAACTTTCTAAATGTGAAATGTCAGTTTATGACTTGCCTGCATGTAGAGCCAGGCTTAGCAGACCAGATGTCAAACACTGTAGCACTCTACAGTGTGGCATCTAGTTATACCTCTACAACAAATACAATACTTTTCTCATGTTCACTTAGTTTAAAAAAAAAAAAAAAAAAAAAAAAGTTGCAGAATTTTTATGAAAAACAAAAGTTTGTCACGTTTTTTTAAGTCTAAATTTCCCTCTAAATCTGGAAGCACGCTGGTTTATTCTCATATTCCTGCAGTGACAATCAAACTAGCGTGTGGAGCGTCTCCAGTCCCACTATGAGCTCTTCTAGGAGCTACTCTCGGTTTGTTAAACCACCTGTTTCTCTCTGTGTGCAGGTAGGAGGCTCACCGTGCCTCACCTTTCAGGACGCCAGAGTAGGCAGCAAGAATGGTCTTCATCGTGGCTTGGTGGTGGATGTTGCAAGAGGAGGAGAAAAAGAAAAAAAAGACTCTGATGTTTTCTTGCTGTCAGGATGATGATGTAGGTCCAACCTAGAGCTCCTCGGTCATGACTGCCGTCGTCTGCGACGGACTGAAGCGCGGAGCGGACATTTAACCAGGGCGGGGAGGAGCCAGAGAGAGAGAGAGAGCCTTCAGGGAGCAGAGGGGGGAAACGAATCCGTAGGTGGAGGCCTGTGGTGGTGGAGAGGACATGCAAACCTGGCGGCTCCCCCTCCCCTGTATTTATGGGGGTGGTCACGTGGATAAACAGTGAAAAACATCGATTATTGCCTGGCCGCCCCTGCCTCACCTTTAGAACAGGTGGAAACCTGAATCTAGCTATTGGTAAGAGGAGACAAACAACTGTGGTTCAGAAAAACACTGAATGATATTACAGTATGCTTTCACGGGATTTAGTGTATTCAACATCAATGACACGGTCTGATTTGTTCACAGAAAAAAAAACTTTATATAATTATCTCTAGTTTCCTCTGAGAACACAGACTGGTGCACGAGTTGCCAGTTTTCTTGCCTTTCCTCTAATTAGGAAGTTAGTTATGTAACTGAGGAACTGGCCTATAGTTTTACTTCATAAACAAAACATAACATAAACAACACCTGGGATTTTATTATTATTATTATTATTATTATTATTATTATTATTATTATTATTATTATTATTATTATTATTATTATTATTATTATTATTATTATTATTATTATTGTTATTATTATTATTAAGAATCATGAATCACACACTTCTGCCTTACCTACACTTACTTGTATTTTGCAGTAATACTCAGGTAGCCTCACAGACTTTTTGTATACACTGTATATTATACTTGCTTTAGTTTCACACATAGCTTTGCATTGTGGTATTTGCAGCCTCACAATAACCTGATGGACTTCATGTATTTTGATTCCCATTGTAACAAATGCAAATCTGTCTTCAGTGCACTTTGGCTGCAGGCCAGCCAGGTACATGGGGGTGAACAACCATGAAAGCCTGAAATGGGAGACTGAGGCTCACACAACAAGTAGCCTAGTGGTTGCAAAAGCGCAACAGCACTTATATGGACTGAGGCGTCTCAAAAAGTCCACAAGAGTCATCAGGGACCCCAAACACCCCTCAGGCAAAACGATACCAACACATCAAGGCCAGAACAAGCAGGCTGAAAAACAGTTCCCCCCCCCAAGCTGTCAGACTATTAAATAAACCAACCTAACAGTTAATCAATCCAAATGGACAATGGACTCTCGTTGCAGCCTTGTAAGCTGGTCTGGACTCTTTTAACTTCCCTTTAAACTTTTTAGATAGGTTTTAGTATTGCTATTTACTGTGTCTTTTTAATTTATTTATACATATTGTGGAGCACCCCACACACACACACACAACTCAAGCTTTTCACAATGTATGAACATGTACATCTGAGTGATAAATAAACTTCTTGACTCCTTGTCTTGACTTGACTACAGGAGGCTGTGGTGTGGGTCAGCGACTGTTGCGGAGTGTGTTTGCAGCAGATTGAGTCACATCTTGGAGTCTCCCTGCAGAGCAGAACAATTCCTGCTCCTTCTCTGACTAATATTAATCATCCTGGTTGAACGTGTCAGTCGTGCTCTCATGACATCAGGGCGTGGGGCAGCTGTGTGCGTTGCATTATGCAAGTTTAAAGCGGCTGGCATCTGTCCCAGGAGGCTGGCAGGTATGTCCCAGTCATTATTGCCTCTGATAGCGTCTGAGTCTGGCAGCTGGACCAAATCCAGGACCCGGTGGAGGTGGACACATGACTAATGTATGGCTTCTGATGATGTTTTCAAGAGATATGGTCAATGACAAAACTCACTTCACATAAATATAAGCATACAACAATGTAAAAACACTCATAAATGTGAAAATCCTGCATTTAACGCCATACTCCAAGTATGTGGCATTGTGAGATGATTCATGAGGTGAGAAGAAAAGAAAATAAGTTTGGATCATTTAATTGTGTGACACATTTGATAATTTTAACACTTAATTCAACAGTTATTTAACAATTATTGAGAAATTTAGAGGGGACATGTCCTTGTGGTGGAAATGCTGACAACGTGACGAGAGACCTCGACCCCATTTACTTTATCAAATTAAATATTATACAGAGTCTCTACTGGAAAACTCTGGTGCACTTTGTATCTGATACAGTTCCTCCCCAAAAGTTGAACTGAGTGCATATCCAGTGGGACCTGGTCCAAGAATCATAATCACTGCTTTTTGATGAAATCACGCAATTCTGTCCTTGACATGAGGCCACTGTTCAGAAATTGTATAATCAGTGCTTTGTTCGTGCATTTTTTACAGTTACATCAATGCACTGCTCATATGTCCTATTCTTCTGTTATTTATCGTTCAGTTGTATATTTTGGACTTGATTGTTTTCTATGGTTTATGATGTGATGAGTTCAAGTGCTCAGATCAATTATTGTCTTTACAGTTCAGTATATAACTGAGTTAATCCAACCTGTTTACACATCTTGGTTTACCCTCCCATGTTCTGTTGTGGAATTTCTTTAGTGGTTTGTTGTTGGTAAATAAGGAAATAGAGACTTCTGCTGGCCGACAAGTTCTTATTTCCTTGCAAGGAAAGGTCAGTCCTCACCCGAGCGGTGATGGTAAAGGAAAGACCCAGAGATTGGGGAGACCTAAACGCCCCCTAAGAAACAAAAGGAGATCTAATAGCTTGGGGGAAAAGCAGAGCGTAGGGACATCTCCAGTGATTGAAACAAAGGTTGAAATTTACCATTACAGTTCTTATATAATTTATTCTTTATAGCCCACAGTGTATCTGAAGCGCAGATATCAAGTTGTCCACTGTACAGATATGACTTTGTTATCATGCAAGTTTTTTTTCTGTCTAAATTCAAATACCAACAGGACAGCTGTAAACTCTGATTCATCAGCACTGATCCAGCTGCATAGGCTATATAGCTACTCCATGTATGAAGGAGGTTAGGGGACCGGAAAACCTTTTGCATTTTGTTCTCTTACAAGATAAGATATGACAGAAAGGATTCAGTGAACACGGAGCCTTGATTCTTCTGTACTTTGACCTCCTCCTTCAAAAATAAGTCAATAATGTTGATACCATGGCCTTACTCATAAACACAGAGTAGGAAGCTGAGACCAAACAGCTCAAACAGCTTGTGTCCAGAGAGCAGATACAGTATCAACTTAACATACGAGAGGTGTCCGTCGGATAACCATCCATTTTGTCATGTTACAATTGCAGCTTATATGTGAAAAGATATAAAATATAATATAAAAGTGACAAGTCTGTTCTTGTCAGTATAATCTACTGTTCTCATCATGCAGACAAAACGTCAGCTTGTGTCACCTTATAGTGATGTTTTCAAATATATATACAGTATATTTAAATATATAATTTCCCCAATAATTTCCCCTTTTTCATCACAGTACTTTTGTCACTGTACGTTTTTCCGTTAGTCAGCATATTTCTAAGCACACATAACTTGTCCAGGCTGTGTTGAAAGCATCAGGGGCATTGTCCAATCCACCAGTCATTTCATTATGAAATATCAGCGCTTGGCATATGATATAAAAAAAAGTGTCTGCCAAAGTTTACAGACAGTCTTATCAGGGGAAACTGATCCAAAACCAGCCACTGTGCTTTAAAGGTGGAATTTAGAACTTATAAAACAATAAATGAGACACGTACTCAAATTTGAATGAGTTTGAACTACCTTTAATCACGGCTCAGGTGCAGCAGACGCATTTCAATGAAATGAGATAAAATGAAACAAAATAGATGAAATAAGAATTATTAAGTTAAATTATATATCTGTGACTGATGTGGAGATGCAGATGGGACACAGGTAGCTTAACTCTGGACAGAGCCAAGCTAGCTTATCTAACTGTCTCCAAACATACGTGACAGTTGTGTGCATTCTCAAATTAATTTCTTTTAAGGTTTCCAGGGCCCAAATAGAGAAAGAAAAGAAAGAGAATTCTGATGAGTTGAGAATATATGTTTATTTACCCTGTGTCTGGCATTTATGAAGATACCAAATACACCACTGTTACATTGAAAGAGTCTCGATATGATGTTGCAACCGAAATTCAACTTATGACTCTATTTGAGAAAGGGTGAGTCCTTGCACAAAATTCAAAACCCCAGGGAGATCGAATGAGGAAAACTGGACTTATGTCACCAATGTCCCTTTGGTACAGTTTCCCACACCGACCTAAAAAAAAAAAACGACATCAGTCTGAATGAATACACGGGTCTCAGTAAGTGCACATTTGAACTTTAATCAGGTGAAAGCAAATTCAGGTGTTCAGAGCCAGAAAAAAAAAAGAAAACTGTACTGCAGCACTAGATCTTTAGAAATAAATATGCATTCAAATCCTCCATCCTCAGTCCGGTTTAGACAAAGAGAAGGTGTGTGTCCTTGTCTACTCCATAGTTCTCTTTGTGCTCGTCAAACAGATTGCTGAGTTCATCCATGTACAGCTGGTGGAGGGCATCAAGCTCCTCAGCCGTTGGCTTCACGTTCCTCTCCACCCTGATTGGCCGGCCAACTGCAGAGAGGTGAAAAGGTGCAGGAGGACAACACACGCACAGTCAGTGTACTTTATGATCTTATCTGATCAATTTGGGCAGTTTGAAGCCATTTAAGGACTGTTTTATCTATTTTAAAAAAAGGGGGAACTGGCATACATTGGGGCACCATGCCAACCAGTTTCAGAAGGACACAGTTCAGTGAAAGTGTGTTTGCAGCAGATTGAGCCACATCTGTCTCTGTCTGCAAGACTGATAAGTCCTGCTCTTTATCACACGTGGTCGCTGACACTCTCACCAACTTAGGGACATGAGATGTTCCCATCTAAATCAGTGGCTGGTTGGGAAATACATGAGCAGAGGTGCAGACACAATGTAAATCAGACCTAAAACAAAGCAGCTTATTTGCTTTAAAGGGACAACATGGAGTTTGTATTTGGTTATAAAAAAGTCTCATATTAATGTGGATGAATCTACATTACACACACTTGTTAATGGGTCCATTTTCGATAAATATATCGTTTTGTCTTTATCGTTTTTTGTTATTATTATTAGTGGTGCAAACTTTCGGTTATTCGGGAATAACGCCGCTGAATCGCCGTTTATTGTTCGAACTACGTCGGTATCTGATCGTCTTCAAACCTCCAACTTTCATCAATGAAAACATTCTTGGCAAATGTTTTTGCTTTCGTTCGTCTTTCGCCGGTCCAAGAATTTCACTGTGTGCGCAGATGCTCATGGGAAATGTAGTGTGAAAACACTTCGTTAACCAAAACTCCTCGTTGTCCCTTTTAATATTGTAGGTGATGTTGCTTCATGTAGGCCACTGGTAGGGCTTTCACTCACCTATTGTATTGATGGGTTTTCTGTACGGCATCAAACCAAAGGAGTACTGGAAAATGCCACGTGCGTGGAAAAGAGGCAGGGAGATACCCATGATGCTTTGTAGTCGTTCCTGTATCCATCGAAGCCACGTTCCTCTCTGGTTATCCACTTGATCAAACACTTCATTCTCTCCAAAGGAGAACACAGGCACCAGGTGGGCTCTAAAATAGTTTTAATCACAATATAATTAATTGATTATCACCCACTTTTTCAAACCTCTGTGTTTTGCATCTGTTTCTCACTTGGAAATAATCTCATAACTTCGTGCTTTCCCAGGAATTTCCATGTGAGCAGTTTGAATGAGCCTCTGTTTCAAGAGGCCACGCTCCAGCCACAAGAAACCTAAAATGAATAGATTGATGTTCGCTCATTTTCCTCAGGGCTCTCTGCTCTTACCCGTGCTCCATGGCCATTTTGATGAAGCCTTTCTTCTTAGCCAGCATCACATTGTAGGACCCAGGGTGGGCGTCGAGGGCCTCTGGAGCCCCACCGACTGCTATTACGACAGCATTGCCGCCACCTTTTCGGCGAAGCGGATAGCTGGCACTCTCTTTGTCTGAAGGAATCAGACCTGATGTGTTGGAGAAGAAGAGAGCGAGTGATTAAAATGATAAGACAGGGATCAAACTATGGTCCATAACCTTTGCATTGCATGTGGCTGAATGGAAGAGACTCAAGTGTTTGGGCTCAAACCTGCACACATGATGTAGTCTCTGAAGAAGGGAGATCTGAACCAGAGGGGCAACATGAGCATGTGGCTTTTGATGCCAGGAAACAGCTGTCTGAAGCCTGTAGTGTAGACGCAGAAGTTGGTAAAGGCTCCGGCCACCAGCACGCCATGGGGGTGGAAGCCTATGACGTAGTTGAGCCTGGGATCAAGGTCGGCTGTCTTCACCAACTGGGGAAAGAAAAAGAGAGAAGGTAGTGAAGATGAAAGCATTGACAATGATGCATGAATAAAATAATATATTTAATTTCCTCCAGAAAGAGTTGACAGTGTTGCATTGTGGTGGCCAGCTTGGCTGCATCCCAAACATGTGCTCTGATATCACAGTTTCCACACTGTTGCCCTTTTGATCCGTTCCTTTTTCCCTGTCCATGTCCAGTTGGGACACTGCCCCAACACATCTAGGACCTTGAGCTGTGTGTGTGTAACTTGAAAATGAAACTCTACCCAATTAACTGGGTTGCCCAAAACAGCCTGTGGACTGATGTCTGTGTAAAGGACTCCTGTCTAGGAAAATCCAAAGGATGTGATCCCTGAGCTTGCTCCTAAATGCCTCGCCTCAACACCACTCACTCTGCTCCCCTACAGCACAAACAGTGTGCAACACTCGCCAAAGTTCACCCCATGAATCTAGTGAAGCCCATCTGGCCTTATGGGAATGTGACTGACGTCGGAGGTCATCAATTAGAGTAGACTGAACATAGTCCAATAACAATATTACGCCTGATACATCCTATGTCAAGAAAACATATCATTATTCAAACTTTCTATCCCATGGCACATGGTAGGAATGAAATTCTGTTTCTCAGGTCCCTTGTGGCGATAAATAAATAAAAATGTAAATTAGTAATAATAAAATAAACTTAAACCTAAATTGCTAGACCTGTCCCTCCACTTGACTTTAAAGGGATAGCTCAATATCTTGGCAAATTGGCCCATTGCCATAATCCCTATAGTAGGAGTAGGTTCGTTACCTGTAATTGTCAGTGCAAGCTATTCTTAGAACGGCGGAGCAGAGCCGCAAGCTGCTCAGAGCTACGCTATGGAGGTTATTGGGATTTCTTGGTTTCCCAACAACTACAACAACTACTGTAGAACTACAACAACTACAAAATGCTGTTGTGGACAAGTTGCGACCTGCACATTCACCACGCTATGAGATAATAATTTCATGTCTTGTCATCAACCAATATGTCAGTCACTGCACCTGTACTGCAGCTACATCAACCACACAGTGACACTCACATTTCTTTGATATCTACAGTATATATAGTACTAATATGTTGTTCTGTAATAACTGCAGAGTGAAATTCTCCCTTTACACAACACTTTATCGAATTCATCTGTTCCACTTGAACAGTTTCTTGAAAGTGAATCCTTGTTATGTTTATCTTAGGAACAAGTATTGATTTAATCATGTGTTCACCCATAAGGGTGAGACGACCACAAAGCAACCCTTTGGGTCTTTCTAAAAGTCCAAATGAATTCAGCTGGTGTTGACATGTAAACTCCATTTGTTTGTTCCTGGGCATGAACTACCTGCTTTGATGATTGCGACTGTTTCTCAGGTGAAGAGATCTCTGTGTCAGGAAAGCCATTCAGAATTTGAATTAATCAATGGGCAATGAGTAACATTTCTCTGTGTGGTTAGAAATAATGGCTCTTGATCACGCGTTGTAAATGACTGACTGAGTGTTTGCATGTCTTCATTGGCCGAGGACAGAAGAGGAGGTAGTGGGAGACACCACAGGCCACTGTCAAGGGTAAAGAGTCATTTGTCGTGTGTTATTGTTTGTTTTGTAGCACAGGCGAGCATTGTGCCCTCTGTGAAAAACAAATCTGTCCCTTTAACTCTTTGTATCTATGCGAGATTAGCGTTTCAAGGCCACATTGCTCTTTGGGCCATATTCACACCTATTATCTGGATCCATGTTATCTTCTCAGAGACAAGTGTATTTCCTACACTTCGATTTTTTTCCCCTTCATCTTTTGTTATTTTTTTCTTCTCTCCTCTGTTTTACAAAAGTCAGACAACAGTCAGTCATCAACACTGACACAGTAGCTACTGAAAACCTATCTCCTTTCCATTTTTCAAATCTATAATGTTTCTGCTGTTTAATCAGGTTGTGATATTGGACCTTTACAAAGCTGTTATACTGTTTTGTGTCCACACAAAATTGTTTGTATTGTGGTGTTCCTGTAGCCGCAGGCCCCCAGGTCACAAAGTTAATCATTGGCTCAAGGTCCCCTTTTTAAAAACAAAGTTGTCCTGTATTGCTATTGTCCCCAACAAGGACTTTGGTTTTCATCAATAAAGTTTAGAGGACCAAAGGTCCAAGGAGCAAGTTTTGGTGTAGATCCACGCTTTTTTAAGAAATTCCTCCTATAGCATTGTGTTTTTGATTGATTGATTTTTTTGGAAGCCTATGCGACCAATTCATGTTTTGCTTTGGAAAAAATAGTGAGCATATTGGGTTAATGGGCTTACTTCTGTCAATAGCCAGGAGATGGTTAGCATGACGTGACTGGACTGGAGACAGAGGGAAATGACTCAGCTCTGTTGAAATATTGTTAATCAATTTATCAGCATCTCTGAAAACTCACTAACTGATATCTTTGTTTGTTTAATTTGGTGAAATTGGGTTTTTACAGAAGGGTTATGTGCTGGGCATTTCTTGACTGGGCTAGTCTGGTCATTATGCTCATCAACATCAATGTGAACACATATTGATCCTCTGACCAATCAAATCAAAAGTTCAAACTTCCACAGTGTTGGAACATAGTGCATCTACATTAGATTTTATATAGATTTCTATTTCTTGGAACATTTACAGTACGTTTCCTCAAGCTCTGTTGTCATGAGTCTGACTCGTTTTATTATATAAGGTCTTGTAATTCCTTGGAAATTTCAGCCCATCAGCATGACGTCTCTATCCCAGAATAAATTCTGCAGCAGATCCAGCTGATTAATAAGATTTCACTTATGCTGTAGGTTGTGGATGTGCTTCGTGAGAGCTTTCGTTTCGTATGAATCTGTATCATCTTCCTATCAAAATGCATTTGTTTCTTCTCTCAAAATTCCAGTGACCACACATCAGATGGTGTCTGACCTGATGACGGTGTCATTAGAAACGGTCGGAAAAGAATGAAAGAAACAAGTTAGACTCTCTGAAGTACACTGCTTCTCTTCAACCTTACATTGACTCTTTGTCTCAGAGGTAATGAGGCATACAGTCAGATGATGTTGTGAGATGATTCGCTCTGAACGGGTCGGGTTTTAAAACACAGATTTTATGATTTTTAAGATCTGAGACAGAAAAGTAGACGCAGTGTTTTACCATCTCATATACATTTGAAAATTTATCTCACGAAGAAACTGACAAAATGTTGATATATGATCCCTGATTATGTTTTGTTTTCTGGCAAGATTATCACTTAGAGATTATAGGCATTATCACTATTAGTATTATGGTAATTCTACAAACTCTATTATCACTTCTGTGCTTGTCTTCCCCTGGTTTTTATTGTTATATGGTTCTGCTTTTACAGTACTTATTGCTGCCTTATCTTACCTTTTCTCTGCTTTTATTTTTCATTTTATTGCTCAGATTTTCTCCGCAGATGCTGTAGTTGGCGATAAAGCAATATTTTTTACAGTACATAAATAGAATATAACAACAGTGAAATTGATATTTATGTCAAACGTAAACGTGTAAATATAAAACTGAATGAAAAATAGGAATCTGATCACCTCAGGGAGTTTTATGAAACAAGCCAATATGAATTAGGTGTTGTGTTATGTGTTATCATTTATGGCTTTGAAGGCAAGTTCATGTAAACAGAGGCTTGACCCATTAAATACTCAGAAATGCAAATAGGTCTAAAATATATATGATGGAGCACCTGGTTTTGAATTAAACATTATAAAGTTGCAGAATATGAATTTTTCTTGAAAACAACACTTTAAATTTTCTCTTAAAAATCTTTAGATGATGGACATTAAGAAATACACACAAAATATAGTTCTCTAATAAGAACACTTAATGTTTTGTAGCACTGCTAAAATAATGCATGCTGAGTTGTTTTGAATCTATGTTGTTGTTGTTGCTCAGTCTTATCAGCTCAGTCCAAAGTATAAATCTCCACCAAGGGCAAGAAGTGGAGCCATGCATGTAAAGTGGTGGATGTTGTCGACAGATGTTCTCTTCTCTGCAAAGTGAAGCGATTTCTACGTATCATTCAAAGGCAACATCAAAAAACTGTTGGTAGTTTTTACATAAAATACCAGGATTTTTAACAGCAAGTCGAGGACATGTACTGTACCACTCAGGTGCAACCACAAGAGGGACACAGTGAGCTGTGAGAGGGAACGATGGCCTGTGTTTTCAGTCCTACTCCATAAGCACCGTTCATGTCTGCATACCTGACTCTCACATATCAAAAACCACCTCAACAAAGCAGCTACGTTTCAAATGAACCTGTGTGGTGTTAATAATCAATTATCTGTAGGCTACCTGTCTCAGATCACTGGATAATGTGTGTGTCTGTGTAAGCAGCCCGCAGCAGACGTGACACATTCACTTGATTTATATCATTTCTTTTCATGTCGAAGCTGGAATGGGTGTTTTTCGGCGTGGCGGTGAGAGTTCACGGTTTGTAGACACGTCTGTAGCTAATGGGTTATAGCTACATTTTGCTGTTGGAAATAACAGCCTTCTGTATTTCCTCTCTGACAGTGCCTCTGAACACTGGAATATTTCTGGTTTGCAGCTGCATCTGGTGAGCAGCCAAAGCAAATCTGTTTAAAATCACTAAGAGGTCATCGATTTGCTGATTAAAGAAGTTATTTGACTTTTTGTTTACTGCACTATTTCACTTTCTTGTGAGATTTCATGCAAGAAGACAAAAGCCAATCTCATATCTGTCCAATAAATATAAACATGGAGCCAGGAGACAGTTGTCTTAGATTATCTTAGCTTTAACGTTTAACACCAGCATCTCAAAAACTTGACTTAAAATATTTGTTTACTCCGGTAATATAACTTTTTTTTTTTTTTTTGCTTTATGATTGGTTGTGTGCTAGATAATTTATTTATATGAATCTACCCTGAGGTTTCCAGGTCATTTTGGGAAGTTACTGCTTCAAGTAAAGGTCCAGTACATACTATAAGCCCCCCAAAAAACTGCAACAACCCCAACATAACCAGCTGTTTGCCCTTATGTTAAGCTAAGCCGTGTCTCCCCAGCTTTGAAAATAACAGACAGGTATCTAACGTCTAACTTTCAGCAAAAATTGTTTGTTTTGGGGATGTCTTTTCAGTGTCAAACCATATTTACGTAATAGCCTACTGTATGTATTACAACATATTCTTGATTCTATTATAATTCACATACTCTGTATTTAGTGTGCACCTAAAATTATTCCTATCTAGTATAGTATTTCTATATTGGTCCATAAAAGTGACATAGAAATATCAGTCAAACTGAAGACATGTCCTACAGTACAGAGTCTAATCGGACAACAAAACATTGTCTCTATGATTTAGGGTTGGCTGTGTACGTATACAGGACTATATAGGCAGCAGAGGGGTGTCATCCTTCAGTGGTCCATTCGCTGCCAAGGACAGAGATAAGGGCGACTGCTCGTATGTAGCTAGAGATCAAAGATTAGATAAAACGAAAGGGGAGAGTGAGATGTTCTGATGTCCTTCTCTCTGACCTGCAGAGCTAAATCCATGCAGCCCCACCTCACATGGACTTTTAGTGCTACTTAATGTGACAGACAGTGATGTACAGGTACAGTAGAGACTGAAATGTAGGTCCTATATACACATCAACTGTCTCTTACCTTGACGGGGAAGTAATCTCGCATGTAATCCCAAAGTTTGAGGCCACACAAATATGGCACCCGGCGGCCCCCTCGTGCTGGGGTGTCATAGTCAAAGAACCACCAGACGGCGTACAGCGCACTGATCAGCCAGAAGCGGGTGAACAGAAGGTAGAAGAACAGGAAGATGCAAGTGGGTGCTGAGGAAAGAAAGAATCAGTGTGTAGTAGTGAGATTGAAACAAATTCACTGTAAATCAGCCCATTACATAACTGTCCGTTCTGTTCTCTGTATGTAACTCTTTATGAATGGTTTCTGTAGAAGAACATCATGCATTTTTATGAATGACGGCATCAGCGCTGCATCATACCGCTCAGCTCTGATGGAGATTACATCAAAATGGTTTTGGTGGTCACTGACAACAACAGACCCATGCAACGTGAGGATGTGCAGGCATGTATATGATGTCAGTACAATTTAATATTTCACCATGGCTGATGTTTCTATGTGGCTGCAGGCTCATCAGTTTTTCAGGGTACACACACACAGCATTCAGCCGCCAAAAAGTACAACATCTAAACATTAAATAATCATTACTGTCTTGGAATAGCCTGGATGCTAGTAATGATAATATCTGTAGAAACCAAAAAAAAATCAAAATTGTTTTGTTTTTTAAGTAGAATGTATTGGCTCTAAGGTCAGAGGTCAAGTCCTGAATCAATATCTGGCTCAGAGACATTTGTTATTGAGCTGAACGTCCCTGTAGTAGATTTGCCTGCTGTCCATTATGAGGTGAGGTAAGGTGAGGTGAGAGTGGCTAAAAACACAGTACAGCAGAATCACTGGGGGTCATTTACAGCACAGGTCTCAATGTCAATGACACTTCCTTGTGAATTAGTTCCAGCCATGACAGGCCGATTGCAGAGGACACACCTCCCATCAAGGTGAATCAGCTATAGCACCTTACCTGAACAGCAACAAATAGGC
This sequence comes from Trachurus trachurus, assembly GCF_905171665.1. Classification (NCBI taxonomy): domain Eukaryota; kingdom Metazoa; phylum Chordata; class Actinopteri; order Carangiformes; family Carangidae; genus Trachurus; species Trachurus trachurus. The sequence continues at coordinate 9,179,207 of NC_139903.1, read as the reverse complement.
CACAGCGACCACACAAAATAGTAAATGTACAATCCTGCACTGAACTTTACAGCCAACCAACTGTAAAAAAAAAACCTGCACTTTCCTGAACAGCGTCATCCTACAGTACAGTAGGCTACTCACCCAGGCCGAGGAAGGAGAAGACCCACTGCAGCACTGTGGCAGTTTGAAGCCTCCTGTTGAGGGGAACGTCCAGGGGGGCGAAATCAACCATGTTTCCTTTCCCCCAAGTTCAGAGAGAAAACCCGAGGCGCTTGCAGCCAGCGGCCGAGGAGAAGAGCAAGTGAACTGCAGGTCCAAAGTCTCACGTCTCCACGATCACCTCTGACTGACAGGCTTATCTCAGCAACTTGAGTGTAGGGTTTGATTTGTCAGTTCATATCTGCCTCATCAGACTTTTGACCCCTGCAAAGGAAGAAGGTGAAACTGCTGAAACTCACAGTTAAGCAAGTACTGTATGGATTGTAAGACATGCAAAGCAACATGCAGCATGGAAGTCAGTGGGAAAGAGAGAGTTGTCAAAGCCTTTTTCTGCTCTTTATCTTTCTTCCCTACACCGAAGCAGTCAGTGGTTTGCATGATCATGATGACTGTGAAATATGGTGGTCTTTAAACTCGTTAAGGCAGCCCCATCTGGTTGAGCAATCATGTAACTACATCTCACTGTGATAAAACAGTGATAAAGGTCCTTTGTTGAAGTTTAACACCTTCTTCCTCAGCACTATCAGCGTTGCACAGAACACTTATTTTATTTTGGATATTTCTTATTTGGATTTTGATCATTTATATATAAGGAAAGTGCTACTGTAGCTTTATGTGGCCCTCTAGCCAATAACCTATATGTTTGCACAATGCACTGGGAGATTGAAAGGGTTATCCGAGGTGTTGATGAGGGAAACGAAGATAACAGGAGATAGTGGAGGCGTCGTTCATCTATTGCATCACACATCAACACAACACTGAGACAGACTCTCAGGAGAATATCATCCCATCCTTTCTCGCTCTTGTTATCTTCTTTTTTTCTGTCTTTCTCTTCAGTTAAACTGACATCTGCCATTGACAATGGGTTGATTGCCACTCTATTACAGTTTTCCCTTTGATTACATCTTCATAAATTATTCATTTATTCAGGTTCCCCTGGCCTAATTGTCTCATTAACACTTTGATCTTGAACAACGTTAATGTTTTACCTGCAGCCAATGACAAACAATACAGTGAATAGTTAAATAAAAAGGAAATATCAGCTTAAAAACTATTATTGCTCCTAAAAATAAGCCAACCACCTCCGTTATGAAAACTCATGTGCTTAGAGCTGGTAATTTCAGATCTCTAATAAATTGCAGTCCAATGAGAAACAGCCCCCAGGGTGTGTAAATGTCTTGGCATTATTCATGTGTTCATGCTCTTTGCCGTCTCAGTCTGCCAGTCTTTGTTACAAAGGCTGTTTTGCATGAATCATGAGCCAACATTTTACAGTGCAGACATATAGGCTATGCCATTTAAAAACAATTGTTACTAGTTATATCAACAATGAATATATTTCTAACGAAAAATCCATTAGTGGGTGGCAATATTATCACTGAAACATTTATATATCTATAATAATTTTTATGTTATTATGCCAATTAAAAAAACATGTTTGTTTTCTATACATTTATTTTATAGTTTATATTAATTTATAAGGAAAAAACGTTTCTCATTTTGTTTTAACCAATGTCAACAAACATCTGAGTGTTGGGAGAAAAAGCCAAGTGATGGTTGGACCAAATGTTCCTCCTCCTCCTCCTCCTGCACCGGTACGCTGCGTGCGTAAAGACACACCGTTTTACGTCAAGTTCGACGTGTTTAGCCGCCTCATAACGGAAATCATTGTTATTCAACCTTCAAAAATCAAAGCACCAGGCCGAGATGAGTCCTAATGCTAGATAAGAGACAAATTAGGACCATACAGAAAAAAGAACTTGTGGAAAAACAGGATAACAACTCCACCATAAAGAGGATGTAGGAGGGTTCCCTGAAGGATTGGATAACATGAACATCATTTGGACCATTTCACTCACTATGACCTGTTTATTTAGAAATTTTGGACTGACACTGATAATGAAACCAATAATCGTGAGCTTCATCTCTGCAATGGAGGTCAAACGCTTGGATGATCCTCCTACATCCTATTTTCAGATTCCTCTGTTTGTCTTCTTTCATTACACTCGCTCACCTGTGAAAAGCTTTTAATTTGTCAGTTTCCAGCCGGAAGTCCTCTGACACTGTCTCTCCCTTGACGGTATTTTCCTCGGCTCTTGCTCCTGTTGTACTCAGGGATGCTGAGCAGGCGGGCGGGGCCGTTTTTCCTTGCAGTGCCCTGCTGTGGAGTGATGTACCAAGACGTACAGTACGGGACAGAGCGGACACAGAGAGGAAACAGAAGCTACGTGTTACTGTTGTTGTTGTCATTGCTTTAACTAAAAAGAAATCTCTAGTTGAGTGTTTTATAGAGGCAAAATGGATTTACTAAACCTTATCTAACGTCAACAGCGTCGGAGCCGCAACCTGATACACGGACATCTTGTTTTTCTCCTACCAGGGTGCCAGGGGGGGTAAAGAAGATATTTTTCCTTCATTAGGAGGTTGTTGGTGGAGGTTGTGTTGTTGTGTTGTAGTGTTGGAGCTCTCCGACCGTCACCATGGCGTGGCCCTGTATCAGCAGGGCGTGCTGCATGGCCCGCTTCTGGAACCAGCTGGACAAGGCTGACATTGCGGTGCCTTTGGTCTTCACCAAGTACACGGACGTCTCTGAGATGCAGCACATCCAGCTGCAGCCGCCGCGGGTCGCCATAGAAACGCAGCCGCCGTCTCGTGGTGGTGGTGGTGCAGAAAAAACGCGCGGCGCCACAACGACGGCGACGGCTGTCCGCGCGCCGCGAAGGTGCGTCTCCGAGGAGCGCGTGTGCAGCTCGGTGATGCGCGAGGACTTCAAACACTGGAAAGTGAGACCCGAACCGAGCTGTAAACCCAAGAACGAGTACCACGGACCGGAAACCCCGTTCAACAGCGAGACCCAGTACCAGAAGGACTACAAGCCCTGGCCCATCCCGAAACGGTACGACCACCCCTGGATACCCAAACCACAAACCACCGGCGGCGACGTGACGGAGACACGTCCGCACACAAGGTCCAAACACGCGTCCAAACAACAGCAGCAGCAGCACGTGGCGGCGGCAGAGGCTGACAGCGGCGTGGAGAAGAGCGCTATCGCCGATAAGGTGCAGGAGAAAGACCTGGTCCAGGGGCAAGAGAGGAAAAAGCACCCCAGTAAGCAGCAGCAGCAGCAGCAGCAGCAGCAGCAGGGAGAGAAGAAAGTTGTCCTGAAGAAGGTGGAAGGAGGAGAGGGCAAAGGGAGGGCGGCCGCGGATGCAGTGAACAGGCAGATCAAAGAGGAGATCAAAGAGATCACAGCCGGCAGCAGCTCGTACAAGTGAGTCCACACACAGAGGGGTACATGAAGGGGTCATGGGGGTCGAAAACTGGACATAAGTTATCTGCTGCATGATAATTAAACCATTAGAGACTGGGCTTTTTAAAGAGCAAAGCTTTATCAATTGGTATTTGCCATTAATAGCCAGAAGGACACATATAAACATACCGTAGCCACCCAATTGGCCTACCCCCCAAAAAGTGAATGATAATAACAGCTGTAGCCATTATTTATTTATGAATCATTTTACTTTTATGTGTGTCTGCTTCTTGCTCATATGAATTACCGGTACCAAATCTAACCATACCCCTTTTATGAACCACATTTGTATTTGATGGGTCTCCCTGGACAATCCTTTTATAAACAGGCGCCTTCCCCTGGAGAAAATCCTGAAACATTACAGCAGGGATGCCCCCCAACCAAAGATATTTACTAATCAGTTAAAGCCTCTAGCCAACCAGTCACCAATCACACATTTACGATTCTCAATTATCTATCTAAACATATAAATAAATGTAAAACTGTAATAATGAGGCTTGTAAATCTGTATACAAGTGCATGCAATAACTTCTGCTCATAGCAAGAGAGTCCAGTTTGGAACTGGTTTCAAATTTCACTATAGAGCAATCTACTTTTGTTTTCTCCACAGAAGTTAATTCAGTTGAATGGAAAGGCCGAGGTGGAGTTGTGTGTCTGTCAAACGCTGTTGATGTTTAGGCCCACAAGGCTAATCTCTGTCCTATTATGCAATGATCCCGAGGATGATGGGAACTTGTGGATGGATAAGCACCACCATGTCACGCTCATCATCACAGTCGCTGTGTGTCTGTGTGCCTTGTCGCAGGTTATTTTCTGTGAGCGATGCCTTTAGGCTGTGCGGCAATGTGATATGTGATGAGATCCATTTCTACTTGAGGCTTTTCGTATTTTGGCGAAGTGGTGTCACAGAATGCCGGCTTGGGTTGAGGCAGGATGACTTGGCAGGCTGAGGTGAATGGTACAATGTGAGATTAGAGAGTCTCACAGCTGTTTGGTGCTCTGCTGCTGCCATGGCTGTGTAGCTGAGCAGACACTAGACCTCAGGGTGCAGCTAAAGGCACTTTTCCCCCTACGTGGCATGAAATGGCTGCACCGTGACAAGCAGAAGCAAAGCCCAGTCAACCCTCTGTCTTCCTCTGCCAGTAGAGACTCAAAGCAGGTCAGCTGTGGTTTAATAACACAGATATTGTGCACACACCTACCCCCTCCCGCTCACACACTCACACACGCACATACAAACATACTTAAACACAGACAGATATTGATTGATTTGTTTTATTTGAGTGTCATGCACATTTTTGTGCAGACACTACGCATTTAAATACATTCAAGAATGGCTGGCGTATCATCTTAAAATAAAAGAAAGGAGAAAAAACAAAAAATAAGCAAACAAGCTTCCAAGATATACAGAACAATAAACAGTAATTTATGATTTTATTCCAGGCTTTATCAATTAATAGCTAGAACATAGATCTCCTCCTTAAAAAACCAACACAACATATCATGTCCTCGTTTTCTCAAACGAGGACCGTCTCAGTTCATCATACAAAGGGCATTAAAACAGAAAATGTAATTCATCTTCAACAGTATTAAGGTCACACAAAACACATAAACGCTGCTCTTCTGGTTTACCCTTATACCCCCCTACTTCAATTGCTAAAGGCAAAGTGCCAGATCTCAGCTGTGCACACAGAGACCTCCCTCCCCTCCCCAAGTTTAACATACTTTTAGTTTAGGTTTTGCTCCAAATCTCCTCCTTCCATTGTTTCTCATAGAGATTAACAGATGAATAGAAAACTACACACAGATAATTAAATACATATTTAATTTGTTTTTTACTTGAAAAGGGATGCATCATAGCAGTGGACAATTAAAAACGTCTCATGCCTCAGTTACAGTTAGATCTGGTCATTCAATATTGCTGAAATCAATACGGAAATTCATCCAATAGTCATATACAGTGTTCCAGTGGACACATCATCACATGGGACTTCAACAACAAATATTATTAAGTTGCAGTCATTGATTTGGATGAGAGCATTTGAGAGAATTATAACAATACAATTAAGTTCTTAGATAGAAGAAAATAATAATAATAAAAATGATACAATAATACAATAATACTGATTTCTCATTCACATGAAGTAATGAAAGAGAAGTTGGAATCATCAAATACATTGTAAACTGGAACCAAAATGTACTTTCCAGTCAATATAATGATTGTCAACATTACTGTATGCCCTACTGTAGTGATTCCCTTGCAATGAGTCTCTCTTGGAAGAAATTGTTAAAGGGATAGTTTAACATTTTGACAAATTGCCCCATTGCCATAATCCCTATAGTCTTAGCAGTAGGTTCGTTATACCTTTAATTGTCGGTGCAAGCTATTTTTAGAACGGTGAAGCAGAGCAATGGGCCAATTTGCCAAAATGTCGAACTATCCCTTTGAACAGACCTTGAAGTAAATTTACCTTTATACATGAACTAAGAATGACCTTTGTTTCGTGCACTGTCTGAAGATGCTCTGTGCTGGGGGCTGGGGCCAGTCCTGGGTCGTGTTGTTGTTGTGTAGCTGCAGCAGTAGAGCGACTGATCCTTGGCCAGGCGGATGCAGCAGCTGCTGTTACCCAAGTTCACATACTGTATATCAGTTATCAGAGAAGATGCAGTGTAGAGGAGCAATGCAGGAAAGCCAGTGTGTTCGAGGTAGCTAAGAAATGGTGACACCACAAGACCACAGTGACTAGTTTATTTTCAGCCCACGCTCGTAGCCATGTCCATCCGACTGTTCTTTGGTGAGTCAGAGCATCACATGTGATTAGTCTCTTTGTGTACGAGTTGATCTTGTGAAATACTTAAGGTTTTGATAGGCACAATGTGGACAGGTCGAGGTCAGTGCTCACTAGGGTTGCAAAGGGGCGGAAAATTTCCAGTAAATTTTCGGTAAATTTCCAGAAACTTTCCATGGGAAGTTAAACTGGGGAATTATGGAAATATACCAAATTGGAAACTTTCCATGGGAATTATGGGAATTTTTAGGAATTATTGGGAATTAACTGGAAATTGGGGGTAATTTAAACAAACTGTATCATATCCAAACATAAATGTAAATTTTGTTTTGTCATAAGCAGACATCCATGCAAAATAATACAATTAAAAAACATGACATTTCAACAGATTTATTTGTGAGAAGAACTTTATCAAGTTCTAATTCTTGTATGAACAATCAATTATTTTACTGAACAACAAAAACATGAATGTTGAGTAAAATATTACTAATTACTTATTAAGGGCCAACCTTCAATTTTGTAAATTTTGGATTTATTCCCGTGTATTCCCATATATTCCTGTTGATTCCCATGGAAAGTTTCCAACTCTTCCCGATATTTTGCAACCCTAGTGCTCACTGGTGCGACCTTACAGAAAGTAGAGAATCTTATTCGGATTTACCCGTGTGGTATGGAGCTGATCAGAGGTCAGACCATGAAGGTCACTTGTGGTCAGATTTGACCTCAGTCTCCTTGTTTCTTTGTTCCTGTTTTACTTCTTTTTATTTTTTTTTAGCTTCACTGTGATTCATCTCTCCAAGGCCGATGTACCATCTATTGACCTTAATTATGATTGACAGCTACCAAGCGCCACGGTGAGATCATCGAAGCATGATACACAAACCTGATACCTATCATGCATTAATCGCATATCCCGTTGAATGGGGCAACAACAAACGAGCCATGAAAGTGGACACAGAGACTTTTACCTTTAACCAAATTATTTTTAATCCTCTATCTTAAAAAAAAGGTTTATGTTATTAAATCTGTGGAAAAATGCTTTGACACACAAATATGGTGGCCATGTTGGTTGGCAGGGGTCATGGCCACCACAGGCCACCCCCTGGCTCCACCACTGCCTTTAAATATATTTTACAACATAATACTACATATGTCACCCAGTTCATAAACCTCAGCTTCAGGGTTTCTGAGCACTTCAAAAAATATCCTGTGTGTCAAATTCATCAAACAGAGCTGATTGAATGGGGCCACGACAAAGGTGTTTTCTATACTCTCAACAGGGGGGCACAAATTAGTAATAATCCATGCGCACACATTATTGAAACAAGAGCACAGACTGTTAAACTGTGCACATTAGTTATTTTTATCTCCATGGCACTTTTCTGGGCTCTGACAGATTGGCATGTCATGTTGCACAGAGGGTTCATCCTCAAGAGGAAAACTCTTCATGACTGACATGTCCTCTGGCTCCACTGCCAGGTTGACATTTTTATTTTTTATTTTTTTACGAAAATGTCTCAACATCTTCGGGATGACTTGTTATTATGACATTTGCTGCACACGTCCTCCTCGCACTGTATGTAACCACCTTCATTATGATCACAGATGATGGGAACATCCTCTGCATCCATTTGAATGAACTGTGCTGGAGCTTGAACGTTTCCTCTGCACACTAATGACCTCCCATCCGCCTCAGCTGCCTGTGACTCATGTTCAGTGTTAATTAGGATACACTAGTACAATAACATGCTCAACTAAGATAGTAAACATTGTACATGCTGCACATCAGTATTAGCTTTGTAACTGACAGCATATAAAGACACTAATGTTAGCATTAGTCTCAGAACAAACATCTTTGTCTTAGTGTTTTAAAAGAAGAGTTCCTGCCTGATAAAATCAATACATTTCCAACCATTACAACCATGACCCTCGCTGTCTTTCTCTCCGTTGTAATTGCAGTTACGCTTTTACACGGCTGCAGGAGCCAGCTTTCCTTATGGAATCACTTGAAGTGTGTATTCAGAGCTCGCCCTGCTCTACTACCATTGTGCTGGTTTGCACTGGGGCCAATTAAACAGGAAGCCCTGAAAATAGAGCCCTCCGTTCTGCGCTCTGACGAGGACACTTGCTGTTTTCATTAACTTTTATTTGTCCAGTTTGGTGAACACAAAGGCTCTTTTTTCAGTGCACCTGGGAAATGTCAAAGGCGACTGTCGTTCTTTTATACCACTGGTAACTATTCTTTTCTTGCCTGAATCGGTGCAACATTTTCAGCCAGCAGCCTCCCAGTCTCCAGCTTCCACATCTCACTGCTGCATTATGGATAAAATGACATTTTCTGCATGAGAATAAGTCATGAGTCTGAGTCAGAAGCTGCTGGAGAGTCTTTGTTTTGTTTTGTTTTTAATTTTGCTTCCAGTCCTGTTGGAAAAGACAAAAGCCATTCTTCATCTTGCCAGGGTTATTTGCTGCATCATGGGATGAGAGGCGTCTAATAAATGACATTTAAAGAATGCATTGATAAGCGAATCATCGAGCTAGTGAATGGGGATGACAAATGAGAGAGTGCAGGTTTGCTGATTTCAGAGATGGAGAGAGATTCTGAGGAGACATTATTTTTTTATTTTAATTTCTTTCACGTATCACTGCTCAACATTTTTTCACTGCGGCTCAATCTGAAGAGCTTCATCCTTTGATCCTCCTCTTCTCATGTTTCTCACCTGGGGTGCAAGGGCGCTCAATACGCTGAGAGTGACTTGCCTTTTCTGTCACATTTACAGGATGGATGTAGCAGACAGTGCACTGCAAAGAGGCCAGTGGATTCTGGTGGATTTAAAAAAAAATGATCCTCTTAGAGAGGCTGCAAAGCTTCATGTTTTCCTGACAAGCAGTGAATGCAGAAACACAGATCCTGCTTCGGCTCAGAGACACAGAGAAACTGTAACAAAAATAGCACGTTGTTATCTCAAAAGTCCCAAGATAATTCAGTTTCTTTCTATTCAGTAGATAAATCTGCTGTGATTTCTCTACTTTGATAGTAAAACCAGCAGTGTGTGGTAGTTTATGTGCGGCGTTTCCACATCATGTAATCTCAGCTGATATTCAGTTTTCAGTTGTGGCATCAATTCAGGGCTGTGCCAGCTGAAACTAACAGTCTTATGCAACAGATCTAATCTGATTGTATCATATCTGATTACAGTTAATTCACAAGGAAACATGCTCAGATCTGATTCTGGATATGAATGAATTACGTAACCCAGTTAAAATTGCAGTTGTAACCAAACTCCATCAACCAACAGCCTCTTATTTATAAAGTATTCAATCAAAACACTCATTGATGTTTTAAAACAGTGACTAAAGCATATTTAAATGTTTTTGTTTTTATTAAAATTTTCTGCACAGTTTATACCGACCATGCCTAGAATACTTTACGAAAATTTGACATGACAATACTCCCACACTGCACTGCACTGTTTCCACGGAGAAGCAACAGAGGCTGTGAAATGGAGATGAGGCCAACTGATCCCAGGAGGGACTATTGACCAGAAGCCAGGCTTTACACCCGTTGTCAGGAAGTGAAGCTATAGCATTGTGCGTGGGCAGATTGCCTCCCTGGAAATACGTGGGGAAAAGGCGGCCAGCCCTTTATCTGAGGCCAGCACTGGTGTGGAATTAGAGCCAGATTCACTGTCAGGCCACTGTCAGCGATAAAACTGCACAGACATTTTGTCTCAGATGCATTTGTGGTTTTGTAAAATTTAAAAGTGCAGTCGAGCACAGTTGCACAAATTCCATGGCCCTCAGTCCTCACACAATAAGTAGCTGCTAGTGGCCTAATTTTGTTCACTTTGTCTGTAAAAGGTCAGAATATTGTGAAATGTCCCAGTTTTTTGCATTTTTAAACTGTGACGAGCAAAGCACTGTGTTATTGTTCCTTGTATGATTAGAGGTTGGTTTTGTCAGACCACCACTTTGGTAATATCCCAATTGCTAAGAAGTGTTGACACCAGAGGATGAATCATCCCTGGACTTCTTATGGATTTCAATGGTTCAGTTTTTAGTGACTGTTGGATGAAGTAAAGTAACATGAAACTAAATATTGTCAGGATTGTAGTAGTAGTAGTTTATGGGCTGTTTATGTAAAATTCCTTGTAGTTGTTTGAGGCGGATCTGAGGGGAATTAAAGGTTTGATTCACATTATTGGTGTGGGATTTTTTGTTTGTTGGTTTCAGTGGAAATCCCTCTCTAAAGTCAGTTTGATTTGATGTTTTCGCTCCAGTGGGGAATGGTGGAGAGCTGTCATCAATTTGTGTATCTCGACATGGTTTTTTAGCCACAGTGCAAAAATTTGCAAGCGTTTGTTTTTCTGACAGCTCTGGCCGGCGGCATTATGTTTTTTCTGTTTGTCCATCACGGTAACATTCACTCTGACCCAAGGATGAATGAACAAGGTTGCAGAGACCTCAGAAAACACTGTTGTTTGCCATAACTAAAGAATGAAAATGCACTTTTGTTAAGCCTGCTACATTACATAAGTCTGTGCAGACATGGATGTAAACTACAGCTCGGCCCATCGGTGGCGACGAGGCTGTACTTCTACTTGTTCTTCTTTCTCCTGACCCTCCTGTGGCGAGGGCTCCAGATTGTGTCATGTCAGAGCTCGGCTGCCCGAAGCTAAGCGATGCTGCTCCCTGGCGCCGTTCCACCACGGTCAGTGCCAGTATTTGTGTCGTAGTGATAGTGACGGGGGGCTTTTCTCCGCACTTCCCTCCACCACAGCAGGTCGTGGGGGTCAGACGTCCAAAGCAGCTTTAGTCACACGACAGGAAATATCAGGCAAAGTATCACTGTGATAGCATAGTACAAGCTTCAGTGACTCAGAGCTGAACAACTTCTGAAATAAAAAAAACAATATGAGAAGACAGAGGAAGGTTTGAATTATAGTGGGGGTTATATTTTTGGATAAATGACAAATGAAGTGAAATATGTATGAAAATATCAACACCTCTCCTAAATCTTCAGCAATCAACTGTGTCTCCGTGGTTACTGAGACTTCACTGTCTTTCAGCTCATACGGGGAGGTGCACACCAGTGTGATCTATAGTTTAATTAAAACGATGCACAACTCTTCTCTAGTACTCCAAACTTTACTTGCCAAAGGTTTCCAGCTGACTTACCAGTACCAGTACCAGTAACAGAACCAGAACCAGTACCAGAACCAGAACCAGAACCAGAACCAGAACCAGTACCAGTACCAGTACCAGAACCAGAACCAGAACCAGTACCAGTACCAGAACCAGAACCAGAACCAGTACCAGTACCAGTACTAGAACCAGTACCAGTACCAGTACCAGTACCAGTACCAGTACCAGTACCAGAACCAGTACCAGAACCAGAACCAGAACCAGAACCAGTACCAGTACCAGTAACAGAACCAGAACCAGTACCAGTACCAGAACCAGTACCAGAACCAGAACCAGAACCAGTACCAGTACCAGAACCAGTACCAGTACTAGAACCAGTACCAGTACCAGTACTGCCCAATTCCAATTCTAAGGGTGAATTCCAATTCCCCCTTGGCCCTACCCCTGCGTGTTCACGTGAAGTGGTAGGGTTGTGTCCCGATTCTGGTTCAGACGAGGGTTAGGGGGAAGTGGTAGGCCTATCTGGCCCTTCAAACGGAGATTTTTCAGAGGCACAAACCGAGGTGTATGACAAGTTTCCCAGAATGCATCTCGCGGCAACCGGCATCTGTTTTATTTCTCGCTGTAGCGCTGTTATTACGACACTTTGTGAAGTTTTAATATTTTTTCATGCGAGAAAGTAACTGTTTAGATCCCCAATGTGCGGTCGGTTTATCCAAATGACGGCTGTTTAGATGTTTGCTCCGATGTTTTTCGGAAAAGTAAAGCTCCACCTGTGGAGCAGATCAACGGCTCGTCACAGAGACACCACCCGTCCGGAGAGCTTGTCAGCCGGCCAACCTGCGTCGTCATCCCGGGAGAAAAGCCGATCGCTAATTAACTTACCTGCAAGTTTTTAAAGGTTTACCACCGGGTGGTAACACTCTTTTTAGGAGATAAATGCTGGTCTCATTGATGAAATGTAACAATTGTGGCAGTCGCATTAGTTTGTTTGAATTAAAAGTGAAGGTTCAAGTGTGTATTGGACAGAGGAGCAGCGCTGCCTGGGGGCTCTGTAGCCTACATACAGAAATCACCACATTTACATTAAGTTAACATGGTTTTGAATACAGGATTTGTGGCAAAAGCTTGTCACGTCTGCAAAGGGTTTTCTATGGAGTTTTTCCTCACTCGATGTGAGGGTCTAAGGACAGAGGATGTTGTTACGATGCCATGTAAAGCCCTTTGAGACAAACTGTTTGTAAAAACGGGCTATACAAATAAAATTGCCTTGCCTTGCCTTGCCTTATGTGAAAGCCAGCAGAGACTACTGATGACGTATGTGATTGTTGAAGGGGTGTCCCAATTGTAGCTCTGTTTCAAGGGGCAAGGGTTAAGGGCTATGTTGTGTGTGCAGGGGCATTTATCTCTCTAGTAAAGTTTGTTCCCCACCAGGAGCAAAGATTGGGGTTTGTAAAAAATGTTTGTAGGAAGCATTTGGCAACAAAAAAGCCAATTAGCGGATAGCACAGGGAATAAAACTGAGAAACCACCTAGATGAGATGGAAAAATGGCCGTAAGCGCGGTGCAGGTGGCTGCTGCTGCTGCTGCTGCTGCTGCTGCTCTGTCTCAATAACCTGCTCCTGTCTTTGTTGCTCAACAAAATCCTACGTCATGGACTGACTGCCTTATGACAGTAAACAGTGGGATTGCATTGCCACATCTGCATGGAAGAGCCTGGTATGAACGCCTGACTCTTTTCAAACCCATGATTTACAGTAGCTTCAATACTTTTCTTAACGCTCATTTTTTAAACAAGTACCTAGTACACGCTGACCTCTGAGACACAGGCTGTATTGTTACACAGTCATATGTTTGTGAATAGCAGCACAGGCCGATGTTTCACACTGTGAACACTGTCTGCACTTACAATCCGTCTCCCTCTCTGTCTTTCTCAAACACACACACACACACACACCCTGTGGTGTCATGTGAGAGCTTTACACCCTTGGCCTTGGACATTGTTGTGCGACCTGTCTTTGCACCGAGGCTTCTCGGCCCTGGCTGAGCGCTGAGAGTGGACTTCAGCCCTGTTACGTAACAGCTGGCTGTGTGATTTCCAGCTCTCCTCTGAGCTACTGGAGGGAGCAGACACATCACTGTCCCCTGCCTCTGGATCACAGAGACGTTTTCCCATTAGTGGTGAAGCGACATTTATACGCTTGAGTTTTATTTAACAGTTGAAGAGCTCAAATGTGAGAGCCTGACAGCTAATTTAAGTTTAAATGGATGGACTAATTATACAGTTAGTAAGATTAAATGTTGAACGTTAAAGCGTTTTTTTTTTCTTTTAAAGGAAATTCTGTCAAATCATTTGCAAAATGTTGCTTATCTTTATTGATATTCTGCCGACACTGTTAGATCAAATACATGAGCAGCTTAGATAAAACTTTTATTGTGACGGTCATTATTTCTGCCATAAGAGGACGTATTGACAAAAACAACAACAAATTTATGAATTTAAAGAAGAAAAAATCATGATGATGCTGAATAGGAATAAATCCAAGACTGTGGCTTTTCACACAGTCTGTTTATTGTTTCACACCCACATGTTGTCTCATGACCACACTGCTGAAGGTCTGAACTCATCTTGTACTCTGATGGAGAGTCTCATAGCCCCCTCCCCAATACAATACAATACAGTAGAAGATGTAAAGTCAATGAGCCTGTCCCTGTTACATACATTACATTTAACAGAATCACAAGGCTGCTTGCCACAGCTCCACTTATTGATTTTTGTGTCTTTTTATAACACTCAGCCTTACAAATCGTTCTAATGAGTCTCCAGTTCAGCAGCCGGGACCTCTCTGCTCCTTTAGAGCCGTTAGCCCGATGAAGTGCTATTTTTTCACTCACATAGGGAACCAGGGAGTCATCGCTGAGCCTCGGCTACAGTTGTGTGTTTGCCCCGAACCACGCTGGGTTTGTGACTCTGCACTGGAGCCACAGGCGACAACTGATAGGTGTCAACTGAATGGCCTGAGCCAGAGAGCTGTCCATTAGCGACTGCTGCAGGAGATCAAATGCCACCCATGTGCACAAGCAAGAGCGTCTAACTGTTTTATACTGCATCGCTTTTATTATGACTAACTATATTATTTGAACAAAGAGAAATCCAGTTTGCAGCCACAAGCAGATAATCAGACAGAATTTAAGATTTCTCTTCAGATATTTCTTTCATTTACCCCCTGTTGAAAGTGTTATTACAATTAGGCTTTGGTAAAATCAAAACTGTATGATACAGTCCAGCCCTAATATCATGATATACAGTACAGTATTTTATGTTTCAGGTGGATAAGCAGCTGTTTAATGTTTTATTTTGTCACGTGTCAAGAGGTAATGTACAGTACTGTAAGTAGTGGGCTGACAGCAGGGCAGAGATATGATAGGAAACATTACCTGACTACCTTTTTATAAAGAGCAACCATCTCTAAAAACTATAACATATAAAGCTAAGACATGGATGATTGAATGTTTGTGGATTAAAAAAATCACAGTCCAATGTCATCCGTGAGGAGAATTTCAAGATTTTTTTTCTGTATATCTGTAACATATGGAGGTTTGGTGCAAATTACTGGATGAGTAATGCTGAGGGGAGACAGTGCACTGCAGAGAAACTCCAATGTAAAGGAGAGAGAGAGAGAGAGGGAGCGAGTGATGCAGTGTGGCATATTAAAGTAAAAGAGTTAAATAAGCACCTGGTATCAAGCTGCTGCGGCTGTCCTCTGTGGATCATCATCATCAGCCCTCCGCTGCTCTTTAAACGTGAGGAGGCTGATACGTTGCTGCAGGGCCGCTGCCACACCGCTGACCTTCTTCACTCAGAACTGCTGCGTGAGGACGACTAGTGAATATCACTCCAACAGACTGTGGCGCAGACCTCCTCCCTAGTAATGCACCACTCCAGAGAGCCGTCATAAATTACTAGGTGTTGTAGTGTACCACCTACTCTAATAGTAACAGTGATTTTGAAGAGGTGATGCTACAATAAAGACGGATATTATTATACAGCGACACATCAACCACCAGCAATATATTGATACACAGAATGAATTTGCATGAGTGATAAGTGGCAAATATGGAATCATAACATGGCCTAATAATAAGACCAGCTTTAATGGAATGACACTAGCCAGTTTAATGGTCAGGTAAAATGACTTCCTGTGTGAAAACCTGTGGAGACTCCAGTGGATTATTTTTCTTCTTTTGGACAGAGCTAGTTCACTGTAAGCTGAGCTAACCATTCCCAGACTGACATCAAGGCCTTCAGACTAAGAGCCCAAACATTTCCCATTAACAGAAGCATGCTCTGATGTCATTAACCCAGTCAGTGGCTTTTCACCCTCAACCTGTGCATTATCATGACTCCTCCTTTAAGGGATAGTTCAACAAGCTTGCTGAAAAACTGCACCCGATGGGAATGCTTATCAGTGGTTTTGCATGTATTTACCTCTAAAACAACTCTGTCTGGTAACATTCTGTTATTATCTCATAGCGTGGTGAATGTGCAGGTCACAACTTGTCCACCAGAGCGTTTTGGAGTTGTTGGATTGTGTATTTGATGAGTTTGATGAGGGAAACCAAGAAATCTCATGAGCCTCCGTAGCGTAGCTCTGAGCAGCTCACGGCTCTGCTCTGCCGTTCTAAAAATAGCTTGCACCAGCAATTGAAGGTAACAAACCTACTGCTAAGACTATAGGGATTATGGCAATGGGCCAATTTGCCAAAATGTTGAACTATCCCTTCAACTAACACTGTTATTTGGTGTCAAAGCTCTGCAGCATCGTAGATTTCCCTCTGACAGCTGACTTTCTTCTTCATCTTCTGTCTCTACACAGAACTGAGTTCAAGGCCTACACAGATGTGAAGCCCACCAGGATGATCCGGGCCAAGTCCCAGTACCTGCCTCCGGATGGGAAGACCAGTCAAGAGACAAGCTACAGCGCCACCTTCAAGGGACAAGGCCCGCTGCAGCCGGCTAACAACAAGGCTGTGGAGAGGAGGAGGATACGCAGTCTGTACAGCGAGCCTTACATAGACCCGGCCAAACAGGTGAGAACTCACCTTTCACAGTCTGTAGCGTTGTAAAAGATGATCTACATTAGTGGAGAGGCTGGTAGGATCTTCATGTTACTGCAATGCTGTAAAATCACACACAATCAACACAATTTTTGGAAGTTATAATCCCAATCCCAGGGGAAAAAGGGACATAATTGTGACTGTTTATCTGTTGAAAAAACTGATTATAACCTCCTTTGTATATAAAGCTTATATTTGTGTATATATCATAGCAGGGCTACTGTACATGCTGGCTAGAGCCAAAGCATCCAGCTATTTTTCTCTAAATCTTAGTGTATATTCATATAGAGACGCCTTTCTGGGCTTAGAAGAGCACTGTACAGTCTTGTCATGGGTCGACCCATCAGTGTGCTCTACCCAGGCGTTGTTAAAGATGATCTACATTAGTGGAGAGGCTGGTAGGATCTTCATGTTAGTGCAATGCTGTAAAATCACACACAATCAACACAATTTTTGGAAGTTACAATCCCAATCTCACTATCCAACATCCTTAGGTTGACAGATATAGTGCCCCTCGCTCTAAACCCAAAAAGTCCGGAGCCACAGCGGCAGGCCAGGGCAAGCCAGTGAAGAAAGCCAAAGATAAGCAGAGCGCCGCGCTGAAAGGCTCCAAGAAGACGACCTCGGAGAACCAGCCCGAGAACCGGCCGGCGGTGGGGGACAAGGAGAAAAGTAAAGAGATGAACAACAAACTGGCTGAGGCAAAAGAGTAAAAACCATTTAGCACTACTACTTCTCCTTTTTGTTTCTTATTTTCGGGGGGGAAATCAGACACAGAGGCTGCAAAATTTATTAAGTTTCTCATCTTTTCTCGTCTTTCGCCTCTGCTTCCCCTCCGCTCTCTACTTCTACTTCTCTTCTTCTTCGCTCAGTCTCTCAGTCTCATTCTTCTCTGTGCTCTCTCTCTCTCTCTCTCTCACTACCTCTTGGCTACGTTTGTACAATAGCACTAGAATAAGATGTCGACATGACATGTCATCGCTCCTCCTGCCTCACGCTACTGTATGTTAGATCGCTATAGTAACGAGCGAGGAGGAGGAGGAGTGTCCTCTTCCTCCGCCATTTGATGCCACCCACCACCACCCCCCCACTCTGCTCGCCTCCATCTCCAAGTTGCCATGGCTACCGGCTGCCTGGCTAGCCAATGGATGGCTCTTGTTGCATGGGCCCCACCAACAAGCAATTCTGAAGAGTTGGCTTTGATCAGCTGAACAGATTTGCTTTGTCGAATTTATCAAGGATTTTTTTCTCTTGTTTTTTTTATTCCTTTGTTTTGTTTTTTTAAAATAAAGATAATCAAATTGGCACTTTGGATACGGCCCCTGCTCTTGCTTGCTAAATTAACACCAAATCTGAAAATCTTTGATAAATGTCCTGCTTGGTTAAGTCATGAATGTCTGATCCACGGCTTGTTTTGTACCTGCTCTGTCATCTCCGCTACTGTCCTCTGTTCATGTAGAGCTCACAGAGCTCAGTGTGTGTGTGAGAGTGTTTGCCAACACATGATAAACGTGATTTTGCAATTGAATGCCTCATTTATAATCAAACTGAACTCTGCTGGAGGCGACGTAGAATGATATTTGGTTCATCGTGAGAAAAACACCCAATTTGTTTCCTTCATTCATGTGAAACCCACTCACACAGTTCACCTCAAGGTTATTTTGCAACACCCAGTTTGTTGCCAACAAACCATCTGGGTCACACTAAACTGATTATGCATTAAACACCAGTCGTTTGCATAGCAGATGAGAAGTGCCGCTGAATTAGATAACACTGTCACGCAGTCCTAATGTTATTATTATATTAACGTTAGAGTATTTTTCAGTATCAGAGTTTGATGAGTTCATAAATGTTGTGTTGAGTTGTATCGTGTCTAACAAACTCAGAGCTGTCAGTGACGACAATACTTCAGTGTAATCACATATTATCTTTATTAACAAGACTCAGCCCAATAACACTAATATGCAACTGCAATAGGCTGCGCTGAAACACACGCCTCCTTTTTTTTTTTTTTTTTTTTAATGAACTCTGCCCAGGGTGACCGTAACCAATGTGATTAGACCGCCATGGGATGACGTGCAGACGGCTCATGTTGCTGCTTAACAGCACTTTTCGCATCACCTTTGAAGAGGGAGCTTAATGGATGAGGCGCAGATTTGCCATTCAATCCACTGCCATTTGTTTAGTAAGACAAGAAGTTATGACTGAGTATTTTATTCCAATATAATACAGTATAAACCAATATGATGATGAGCTCAGTGATGTGTAACTTGGAGTCTCTGTTCACTGCTCTCCGTCTCTGAATCATCCTCTTGTTTTGCCCAGATTTCAGGCTGAAAGTATGAACCGTACGTTGATGAGGTTTGATGAGGTCGAGGTTGTCGTAAAATAACATGATGATTCCACACTTCTGCCCTGTGTGGCAGGTTTTGATACGATGGTGGCGTGTTTTTTTATCTAGTAAAGCAAAGCAAAACAAGCTGTAAGGCCTCTGTTTTTAACTTCTGGTTTAATCCAGATTTCCTCAGTGAGCCGTGTGGAAGAAAAGGGAACAAGACGTAAGTTGTATTGTGACTGTTTATCTGTTGAAAAAACTGATTATAACCTCCTTTGTATATAAAGCTTATATTTGTGTATATATCATAGCAGGGCTACATGTTGGCTAGAGCCAAAGCATCCAGCTATTTTCTCTAAATCGTAGTGTATATTCATAATAGAGACGCCTTTCTGGGCTTAGAAGAGCACTGTACAGTCTTGTCATGGGTCGACCCATCAGTGTGCTCTACCCATGGGCACACACCTCACTGTTCTCATTAGTTCTGCTTCCTTCCCTCCATTCTGATTGGATGAGTCTTTTCTGTGGTGTCTGACGCAGCGGCCACCATCACTGCAACCACCATGTCTGTCCAAACTGAGCACGCGCCCCGTCAGGAGTGAAGGTCCAACTCATTAGCATTTTTGCAGCCTTTGGTTTGGGAGAACGACCGGCTCACTCTGTCATGTAACACACCACAAAGGAGAGCGCTTGCAGGGCTGGGGGGGGGGGGGCGGGGGGCAGTAAATGTAAACAGTGCTTAGCACACACCACACACCTGGTGCTATCTTTGTGAGTAATAGGCAAATAAGGATAGAAAGTATGGTAAAGAAAGTTATGTATTGGGCAAAAAAAGGAAAAAAAAGACGAAAAAAGAAAAGAAAATTGACTGTGACGTGCTTGTGTTTCTATCTGCTTGCTCATATTTAATGAAACATTACAAATAAATGCAAAAAAAAGCAGAAAAAGCAGTGTCTTCTTTCTTCATTTTGTTAAGAAGATTAGCGATTGCAGGTGTCTGTCAACATTTCTCTTGTCCAAGTCTTTGTCGTTGTGAGACAGACAACATTTTGGGTTTTTTGTTGTTGTTTTTTTCTTCTTAAATAAATCCACATGGAAGAGAATTTTTTTTGCTCTCACTACTCCTTTCTATGCTTATCCAAGATCGCACCACATTCTGGCATGAGCTCTGACATCCTGTCCGGGCCCTGCATGTTGCCCTCGTGTGAGATCTGAAGAATATATTATTTCTGCACCGTGTCTCAATATATTCCAAGAACTCATCCATCTTCCAGAGCAACATGCATGTCAAAGGATGTCCAGAAACTTATTCCAGAATAAGATGTCATGTGCTTCTTTAGGCCTCTAGTACATCATGTATCACTGATGCGCTTTTATGTGAAAAAAAAAAAAACACAACAACCACAAATGTGTGATATGACATTTGCTTTCTCATCCTTACAGTCTGGTGTCATGGTTTTTTTTTGAGGATGTCACATTTGGATGATGCTGTGTCCAATTTTCCTGTGTGCTAATGAGTGACATTCTGATTCATTTGAAGGGTTGTGCTAAAACAGTACCACTACATACAACTCTGCCAGCCAATCCGAGATATTGGCTGGGTGCAGACTCTAAAGCAACACCTGTGGGGCTGTGCACTACCCAATCCCAGGTAACCAATCACAAGAGCGACTTTAACAACAATGAAAAAAAAGAAAAATGAAAAAAAAAAAGACAGCGATCCACAAATGCCACTCATAACCCATTCATACATGCTCATGGAGTTTGTGGTTTACTTTTTCTTTTCTATTTACAGTGGCACAGTTTTGTTTGTTCTGGTAAACCACCATATTATTATTTAAGGTCCACTCCTCAGGTCATAGTATTTCTCTTCCATATGGACACTTGAGTAGGTGGGAGTGGTAACTATGGGACTGTTTTGACTGCCTGCTGTCACATCCTACATGCCAGGTTCCTTAAGGTGCTTCTTTCTTAAGGAGGCCGCGGGTTTAGTCCAGTCATCTCCCAACATCACAGTCATGGCCTGCAGTGCCGCAACCTTTCCTCATGGTTCAGTACAACCTGCATGACTGTTGACTTATCCACCCAGGAGGAAGACTGCCTCACACATCCAGTAATACTCCCAAGAAGACTTTGCATCTCAGCTTTAGATTCTCATACTTCGTTTGTTAAGACCATAATGATCCTTTTTTTTCTGTTTTTTTTTTCTTTTCTTTTTTCAAGCATGCTGCCACTGTTTTCTGTTGGACCTGCAATCTGATTTTATGCTGGGTCTAGTCTTTGCAACTGTACCTACAGTAGAATATCTGTTGAGCTTTAGCATGGATGTAGGACGGACTCACCCCGGGGTAAGTACGAGTGGAATGAGGGAAGTGGCTCTGCTTTGGAAAGAGACAGAAATTGTAAGTGCATGTTAATGATCTTCACTCTAATTTGTAATTTCATAATTGATCCTCCATTCACATGTGATTTAGATTTTTCTTTAATGTATCTGCATCCCGTCACAGAACACCCCGAGACCCTCATTGCACTATTGGCGTCCTGTAGTTTTGTGCCACAGAGATTTAACAGAGTGAGTCAATGTGTAGATTGTATTGATCCAAAATGGGAAAGCTGTCCAATTTATCAGTAGAAATAGACCCAACACCTCACTGTGCATCCTGTGTTATGTCTAGTTAAAGGGATAGTTCAACATTTTGGTAAATTGGCCCATTGCCATAATCGCTATAGTCATAGCAGTAGGTTCGTTACCTTTATTTGTCAGTGCAAGCTATTTTTAGAACGGCGGAGCAGAGCCACGAGCTGCTCAGAGCTACGCTATGGAGGCTCATGGGATTTCTTGGTTTCCCTCATCAAACTCGTCAAATACACAATCCAACAACTCCAAAATGCAAAAGTTGTGACCTGCACATTCACCACGCTATGAGATAATAACAGAACATTATGAGACAGAGTTGTCTTCAAGGTAAATACAGAGACTGCTTGCCGAAAAACTGTCCCTGAAGGCAACGCACATCAGCGGTTTTGCATGAATTTACCTCTAAAACAACTCTGTCTCGTAACATTCTGTTATTATCTCATAGCGTGGTGAATGTGCAGGTCACAACTTGTCCACCAGAGCATTTTGGAGTTGTTGGATTGTGTATTTGATGAGTTTGATGAGGGAAACCAAGAAATCCCATTAGCCTCTGTAGCGTAGCTCTGAGCAGCTAGCGGCTCTGCTCCGCCATTCTAAAAATAGCTTGCACCGACAATTAAAGGAAACAAACCCATTGCTATGACTATAGGGATTATGGCAATGGGCCAATTTCCCAAAATATTGAACTATCCCTTTAAGTCACATTGTCAAAGTTACACTGTGTATTGGTATCTAGCTGGTAAATTGTATCAAGATTATTACAAATTTAACTGAGTTTTCCTCCCTAAACCAGAAGTCTGATCTTCTCCTCTGAAATGAGCGGTCACAGGGTGCTCAGCCCGACTCAGCCCGATCACATGCTGTTGTTCCCTTTATAAAAATGCCTCATCATGTCTCTCTTTCTCTCTCTCTCTCTCTCTTCCTCTTTTTCTTCACTGGTATCTTAACCATGTGCTGCCTCCTAGAGATGCTAAGGACGAGGTTCTCCGACCCAGTCATCATCATTCCCAGGGTGCTTCTGGAGGAGAACCACAGCCACTACTGGAGAGAGACGAGCCTCGGAGGAGCAGTGGAGTCGTACGCTTTGCCCTAGATGTGAACCAGACGGAGTAAGCTCTGCCTCTGAGGAACGAGGCAGCTACACCGTCACACAGAGACTGCTGCTGCTCTGTAAACTGTAAATATCTAGTATTTAAATTGAATTAGGAAAAGAGATGAATCCTACACATACACACACACGTACATACACGAGCTCTCATATTTGAAACACGCATGTTTGAAACAGCTTCTGGCTCAGAGGTCGCAGCTGTTTGGCCCAAACGGCATTATTGCAAAGGTGCTATATTATTTTCCAGTTTCATGCAATTTTATTTGGAAGGATATTGTCAATATCGTTAGAAATATCACACCATAAAGTGCTTATACCACAATTACAATACCCTGTACTGTATATTGATCCGTTTTAGTGTAAATAAATGAGCATAACTTGCAGATTGCCAAACTGTATTTTACTGTGTGTTGCATGGTCAGACACCGGGGTAGACTGATGATGAAGAGCGATGCAGTGATGCAGCATGACGTTGAGGAAGGAGAGAACTCCTGAATCTGGATATTAGGTGACCTTAGATGCATAACAAAGGAAATTGAAACTTAGACAGAGAAGTAATAAAAATGATTTATTAACTTGATAAATTGTAAAACCTTCTCATCAAACCTGAGTTACTTTATGATACTTCAAACACATATTTCTACATAACACACTTGATTTAACAAAAGAGAAAAGTTTTAAAGTTCCTTTCATTCAATGTGTGTTTTGCTTAATTTCTCTGCTTTCACCTTAAATCTGAATTTAATGTTTAATGTTTATATCAGCAGCTCCTGGTGAAGTCCCACCTTGTTTAGAAGCCAATCATTATCCCATATGTGACTCCCAAGTGTATTACAGAGACATTAAAAATGGGATTTGACACCTCCAGTGTGGATGTGGATGAACAGACACAAATTATTAGTAGTATTTATTTAGTATTTATGAAGTGTTTATATTTGTCTTAAAAATGAACTCCACCAATCCAGGTGCAAACTGTTGTTTCATATAAACATAAACTGTTGTGGATATCCTTCAGTGATGCCACTTCAGTCAGCATCAATTGGTTGAAGTTAGTATTTCTGCATAAATCTTCATTGGCTGCTCCAAGCATAACACACTTGCACAGCACTGACTGAACTGACAGAAGTACATGTGGAAGAACAGAGACAGGATCTATGGTCATCTATGGTGGACACTATTAAGCCGAATTATTGCACATACTCAGTAGGTCGACACTTAAAGACTACAGAAAACTCAATATGTGCAGTTGTTTAATATTACTACAAATTCTTAACAAATTACACTACATTAAACAAAAATAAAAAACATAATTATACGTAGATTTTGCAGTGAGACAATGTCAATTTAAGAAGGTACAGAAAAATGTTAGAGCCTGTGGAGTTGTGATGATCCTAAAGGCAAAGGGGAGATGTGAGGACCGGCCTGTTGGTGCACACAACCGAACCTTGTACCCGTTAACTGTCTATAACTTCAAGATGCATTCAGGGTGAAGGTCTTTTACAGCAGTTTTCTAAGACCAAGCAATCCACCAGTGAGTCATATGACTATGTAACGACGTCTCTTAATGTTTCTTTGAGAGTGCACATTAAGTATTGAGTTGTTTCCAGTTATTAGGACGATGAGTGGATCTGTAACTACTGCTGATAAATTCATATCTTGCCGCAATGTGATGAGATAAACTCAAAAGATTAAATTATTACATGCTACATATTCACTGATATGAGTTAGGTTAGAAAAGGTCACACTCCAGAAAACAAAAGACTCTGAAACAAACAGGGAACTATAGAACTTGTCCATTATCAAACAACTCTGCATCTTCTACCAAACTAGGACAAAACCTGTTGCCTCACTTCCTGTCAAATCCCCTCAACAACACAGAACGACTGATGGACTATCGACTCTCTTTAAAAAGAACATGTACTGTAGCTTTTTTGGGAAGCAAATTTTGTCAGTGTTTTTCTGAGTGCCCCATTAAGGCAGGTATTCATATTTTATGCATGACTTGTACTGCAGCATGTAAAATAAAAAAGAGAGGACAGCGGAGGAGGTAGGACTCAATAATGGAGCTGCATGGTCTGAGGTTGGGAAGCTGTTTGGCTGTCACGGCTCATCAGGCTTCCCTCCTCTCATTATTAGTGCTGTCTGCTTTTATAGCAAACCGTACATGACAATATAACTGTAACACAACAACACACACACAACAGTATAGCGTCACAATGTGCAATTCAATCGGTGCTGATGATGGGGACGTGTGAAGCTGTGCACTGACAGACTATTGTCTTTAACAAGCAGCTGGGGGGAGGGGGAGGGGGAGCAACACTCAGTCTGTCAGTCTCAATCAGCGAGTCAGCCATCTTGATGCAACACTCACAAATAATTCAAAATTCAGTGGACTGTGCTGAGAGCAGACATCGGCTCTGTTGCGTTTATACTTCTACTGAAACACTCTGCTCTATAACTTCTATATGTCTCACACTGTTGGTTTTCCCATGACACTATGTTCTCAACATCTCACGTTGTTCTGCACTGACATTTCTCTTCACTATCAGAGTCTGCAACACCCAAGTCCAGAGTTTATGTTCTTCTCTGTCTGGATAGTCAGGCCTCCTCCCGGCCTTGGATAATTGGCAATTAGGAAACTAAGGTGAAAGTGCAGCAGGTTAGAGTTTGTCTGTGTTTTTTTAGCCCTATGATAGAAGTCAAGGGTTTACCTATGTCAGCGGGGATCGTCTCCAGCACCCCAGGTACTCTTTCATAGATAAGCAATATATAGCAATATATTGCTTATGAACATAGAAATCAATCAATCAATCAAATTTTATTTATATAGCACCTTTCAAAGCAAACAGATGCCGTTCAAAGTGCTTTACATTTTGACTGAACAAAAAGGAGGTAAAACAAGAAAAGCAAGGAGACTAATGCACGAAGATTAAAAACAACATGAGAAAATAACAGCTTTAAACAACAATACAATTTTATAAAACAAAATAGAATAAAATGCAGGATAAAAATAGGAGAAAGATAACAATAAGAAGGAATATAAAACTGTAAAATAGAATAAAAACACTGTGAGACTATAGCATAAAAGCCAGATTAAAAATATGGGTTTTTTGATGGTATGAACATAGAAAGGACACATACTTTGTTTTATCAATAAAAGAAAATGATCCAATGTTAAATCCTCATTGACTGCTGTTGTGCTGGACATGAGAAGAGTTTTGAAAAAGTGAACTAATTTTTGAGAAATGTGTGTAAAGTGCGCTGGCCACTAATCCACACCTCACAATACACTTATAACGATCAGAGCAGGAGGACCCACAAAGCAGAGGCACAGACAAACAAGTGGCAAGAGGCAAGTCAGTTTATTACCAGAGTGGAAACCAGAAGATCAGTCCAATCACAGGCAGAGGTATCAATATCACTGGGCTAAACTCATTGTCAAACTGAAACTGGATCAAAATCTCAGAGGTCAAGAAATACACAAAAAGAAAGGCTGGAAACGCTCACTATGAGAGGATCTGGCACAGAGCTTAAGAACACAAGGGGTGGGGGGACAACGACACACAGGTGAGAGACATCAAGGTAGTCACAGACAGGAAACTCGACAGGAAGAGGGGAATGACCAAGGGGGTGGATCGGACTACACGCAGGCGTAGCTCACAGTCGGCCATATGAGGACGGGCAACTTGCTCTGACTCTGGCTGCAGTTACAGTGCAGTAGATAGGTGATCCAGTCATCTTCACCAAAAAAACGATTCATAACTCTGTGAAAAATAAATCAGTATGTAGCTATTACTTTAACTATTTGCATAATGTCACTATAATGTTACTTTTACAAAAAAAAATACATTATTACAATTATCCGTGATTCTAAATATGCTGCATCATAACTGCATAAACGTTCATAAAAATCAAACCGTTTTGAAATCGGACAAAAACTGAGCAAGTTATGGTCATTATAGCAGAACATGCACTATAGGCTTAATGCTCTGAGGGAGAGAGTTGCCCGTCCCAAGATGGCCGCCGTACTGGCTACGCTTTGTCATTGGGAAACAGCTGCGAGTGAGTCATCTAGTTCTTATATATATCTATGGGAATGACAGAGACAGCTCACCGAAATAAAACAGGAAAGAAACAAGAGATAAGACAGGACAGAACCTAACGCTAAACAAACCTAAAGGGTCCTGACACTTACCAGAAAATACATTATGTGAATTTACTGTCATCATGTCCATGAGACCACTTTGCCTTTACCTTTTACTTTCTGACATGGATGGCTGTTAGGAGTTGGTGAATGAGGCCTTTAAAAAATATAGAACATGGTCAACATCAATACTGACAGACAGGCTGCAGCGTTCAGACATAATTGATTGGTGTTCTCCGATTTTTCCCTGTTAAAAGGGTTTTCCATGGAGTTTTTCCTCAGTCGATGTGAGGGTCTAAGGACAGAGGATGTTGCTATGATGCCATGTAAAGCCCTTTGAGACAAACTGTTTGTAAAAACGGGCTATACAAATAAAATTGCCTTGCCTTGCCTTGTGGGTCCAAAGTGAGTCAAGAGAACATGCACCGCACCTTAGACCACAGTCTGCAGCAGCAGCAGTCTGGATTGTTGACATGAGGCAAGTTGGGTCCATGAACCATCTGCTGCTTCAGCAGAACTCTTCCAGTCTGTCATGTTTTTTTGTTTCTGTACTCTAAGTAAAAAAAACCTCTACAGATCTCATTGTGTGTGAAAATCCCAGGAGATCAGCAGTTCTATAGAAACACTCAAACCAGCTCATCTGACACCAACAATTATGTCACGGTCAAAGTCCCTGAGATCCCATCTGATCCACATTCTGATGTTTATTATCACCAACATAACCCGAAGCTCCTGACCTGGATCTGTGTGAGATTATGCACTAAAACTGCTGCCATGTGATTGGCTGATTGGCATAATCGCATGAATAAGCAGGTGCACATATGTGTAATAAAGAGCCTGCTGAATGTATGTACACTATAATGTTGATACAT
Organism: Trachurus trachurus; assembly: GCF_905171665.1. Classification (NCBI taxonomy): domain Eukaryota; kingdom Metazoa; phylum Chordata; class Actinopteri; order Carangiformes; family Carangidae; genus Trachurus; species Trachurus trachurus. The sequence goes on along the minus strand of NC_139903.1, from coordinate 9,151,547 downwards.
TAATGTGTAAGGACTGTAAAGTTAGACGAGTTATAACTGATTTATAACACTTTAAATTACAGGACCCAGGTCTCTCAAGAGACACTGATATGAAATGGTAAATGTATCTGCTACAGTAGCCGCTGTGATCTTTGAGGCAAGGCAAGGCAATTTTATTTGTATAGCCCGTTTTTACAGTTTGTCTCAAAGGGCTTTACATGGCATCACAACAACACCCTCTGTCCTTAGACCCTCACATCGACTGAGGAAAAACTCCCGGGAAAACCCTTTTAACAGGGAAAAATTGGAGAAATCCCTCACCCAGGACGGACAGACGTGCAATAGATGTTGTTACATACAAGAAAACATTTTATAGTTTATGACACAGAATGTGGGAAACATGGAAACTGAGTCAGTAATAATCTTATTAGTGTCTTCATGGAAATTTCACAAAAAAAAAATCAATGAGTCTTTATACGATAGTAGTAATAGTAGTAATAATAGTAGTAATCCAAAGTATTACAGGTGCAGGACTAACAAACAAACAGACTTTTAGAAAAAGGGTGAAGTCTGCACTCAAATGTTTATTGTAGGCTATAAGATCATAGATAGACATACATAGATCTTCATCAGGATCTTTATACAATAGTAATTATAACATAACTACCTATACTTTATGATTATGTGGATGCACACAGGAAATTCCTACTGAATGATGGGAAGCTGTTAAGTTGAATCTATGAATATAACCCAAATAGGGAGGGAAAATGGTCAGTAGTACTTGTAGTAATAAAAAGTACTAAAAAGTACCGTTCTCTCTGAGCTGAAGTGGAGCAGATATATATCAAATGGAAATATTAAAGTGAAATACAAGTATAGCTCATTAAGTTCAGTACTTGAGTGAATGTGCTTATTCCAGTAGGAGTGCATTCATGAATATGACTGACTGAAGTAGAAGTCTCAGCAGGCGACTGAGATTTTCTCTGGACAATACAATTACACTGCTCTGCTCATATCTATAGATAATAATCCATTACCCTGCTCGTGTGCCTGAAGGAAGGTCCTGAGGCGGTCTATAAAAACACAATCAGGATGTTTAATTAGTTGTGACCTGTGTGTGCCAGAGTCTTTGGAGATTTCTTCTTATCCTACACACACACACACACACACACACACACACACACACACACACACATATATATAGACACACACACACTGGCTATAAACTGTGATGAATGTTCTGTGTCTCAGAGTCGCCCTGACCCGGATGAACAGAAAATGAGACAGATGTGTGCAGGAGAGGGGGAGGAAAGAGGAAAGCCTGCAGACACAGATCATTTTGCAGCCATTACAACTGGGGATGAGGCTCTGCTGAATACAGACATACATGCTGCAAATAAATAAATAAAAACACATTTCTCCCCCCAGTGAACTCCTCTGATCCCCAGGGGCTGACTTGTGAATTCAGGAACGACTCCCTCGACACTTGTTTTCTGTATTTAACAAAGGGGATTGGTTTTAGTTGAGGCCACGGTGCATGTGTGTGTGTGTGTGTGTGTGTGTGTGTGTGTGTGTGTGTGTGTGTGTGTGTGTGTGTGTGCGTGTGTGATGGTTATAAATCATCAAACACCTCAAACACAGTGCTGCTGTTTTAAAAAAAAATCCAACCCAAGGCCAACATCCACTGCAGATTAAGGGGAACTGCAGGCATTTGCATCAGCACACGTGAAAGAAAACACATCTCAGCTGATTTCACGCTTTTTAAACTGAAACGTTTCCCCGCTCTTTCGCTATTATACAGCTCTACCCTCCATCATTCCCTCCATCCATCTCTCTGCACTGCACTGCACTGGGGCTGTTGCCATAGAGACAGGTTGCCAGCCAGCCAGCCAGCCAGGTCTCAGGGAGTGGGACAGAATGGGTTAATTAGGAGGCGGGGCATTTACAACCCTCCAGATGGTGGTAAGCCCTCCTTCAACACACTGTAAGGTCTCCAGGGACGACCCCCCCACTCCACTCTCTCAAAGAGAAAAGCCTCTCCTGTTTAGTATTCAGCCCCTCACTGTGGATCCAGGAGCTGCATGCGTCTATGACCCTGTAGTCAACAATGTGGCATTATGGGAAGTAAGAGTGGGGAAAGGCTGGATCCCCCTGTGCAACTCTGCTCTTTTTTCCTCACCACCACTGATTTGTTTAAAGGCAGCGTTGTTCCCCTCAAAGATCAATCCCCTAATGAAGATATTTAAAAATGTGGGTTATTGTATGAACTTTTTCTTGCATCATCTGACACCTTTTTCCTTGTCCTCTGTATATACTGTAAACATTTTGTCTCTGGGTGTGCAGTGCAGGAAGCCATTTTGCATTGTGTTTCTGCAGCAGAAGAAACAGTTGCCAGCAGCGCCCCCAAGTGTCTGTATTCATACACAGCATGTTTATTCTCACAGTATACTTAACAAGCTTGTACAAGTAAGAACAGCATGAATATTTCAGATGTGTAACAAATAGTACATGACTTTTAGAAAAATAGCAGCTAAAAGAAAAATTTAACAACTGTGCGTTAACATTATATTTAGAGGATATTAGTAAACATGAAGATGATCATTGACACACACATGTACAATACAATACAAACTAGTTTACGACAGTTATGAGCTTACTTTACAAATGTAGTGAAGTGCTGTCTGTGCTTTCAGTTTTCTGAATATAATTTGGGGAACTGCCCTTTAAACTGTCAGGTGAACTTTATAAAATATCTCCTCAAACCTTTGAATTTAAAAATGTGTAAGAAATCATTCATCGTTATTTGTCATTATTTCTAAAACATCTGCATATATCTCTATAGATAACATGTATACAACAACTCTATCATTTCAATTTCTTTAAATATATATTATATAGAGTGTCTAGTCTGTAATGTAAATATCTGTTCTTCATTCATTGTTTCATGTGCAAAGATTTGCAATATTTGGTGAGGACCGGACTAATGCCTGAACGGTGCGACAGTGACACCCAGTGGTGACTGTGCTGAAACAGCCGGTTGAATTTATATGCTGTTGCAATTCTCCAATCCTGGACTTAGGTTAGGGGTGGATGGGGGGGCATGGTGCTGCAAAAAAACTGCAAAAATTCAAAATCTTTCTAAGAATATTTGCCCTTTTTCTTGTCAAAATGTCTCATTTCTAGTCAAAACTAAGGCTCATCACCTAAAAATTAAATTGTTTTTTTAGATAATTTCACTTGTTTCAAACAAATATTCACTTGAAATAAGTAGAATAATCTGCCAATGAAAGCAAGGTTTTTGTGACTGTAATAAGGGGGAAAAAACATGCTCCACTATCAGATTTTTCTACTTATTTCAAGTGAAAATATGCTTGAAAGAAGTAAAAACTGTCTAAAAACAAGCTACTTTTTATGTGATGTTTCTTATTTTGAGTATAATGAGATTTGTTTTGACTAGAAATGACATTTTGACTAGAAATAAGACAAATATTTTTGGTAAGATATTTGAGTTTTTGCAGTGTAGGTGAGGGGTGGATGGGGTGGCATGGTGCTGCACCCTTAGGTGTTGAAGACAAGGTAGGTGAAGTTCTCCTCCTTGGGTTTGACGCTGAAGTTGTAGTGTCCAATGCGGTTCCTTTGGCAGTAGAAAATGCAGACGAGACCAATGATGAAGAAGAGCGTCAGACCGATCCCAAGACAGGAGAAGCCGATGAGCTGGGCAGTGTCTAATTCATCCTCAAAGGACTCTGCAAGAACAAGGGTCGGGTTAAAGCAGTAAAGACACAGTAAAGAGAAAAACATGAGGATTTATTACTATATTTATGAATCAGACAGCATGTAAATACTATGACTTTTATAAATACTTTCATTTTCCATTCAGCATGTCTACAAAAATCTGAAATCTGGCTCTATCATTAAAATGTTTCAGATTTCTTATCCATGTCAGGGTTTTTTAATCAAGCTACATAAAACAGACTGATAAGACAGCCCCACTGCTGCCATTATTCAACAGCTACAGTAAATGGCTTGTTCAGATTTTAATATGAAGAGACACTTGAGGGCTTAAATGGCTTATCCAGTATTAGCTGGGGTGTCATTGTTAATTCAGATGAGATTACATCTAATTTTACAGTTAAAAATCATACATATCATTAAAAGTGTGAAATGTTGTTTTTTAATTTCAGTTACTCTCTGTAGAAATACTCACGCAGAGATAATCTGAGCAGAGGTCCAGAGGAACCAAAGGCCGTTCCAATTGTGTTCGAAGATCGAGCAGTTCTTTGGAAACAGTCCTGCAGGAAAACAGGAGAGAAGATGACAGAGAAGAGCATTTTATTCTTTCATTTTGCATCATTTAAACAATTAGATGTTTTAAGTCAAAGATAGATTCATCCACCGTGCAAATGCTGTAAGGATCCATATGATTCATGTAGAGAAGGAGGTACTCACAGGCACACAGGTGTCTGATCCGATCTCCACACAGATGTGGACCTGGCAGTGCAGGTAGATCACATTCAGGTTGACGAAGGAGAATATCTGCACAGACACTTTAGACGTGCTGGAGTTTCCATTCATCAACACTTCGGTGTATGTGTTGAGGGCACAGCTGTGGAGACAAGGAAACGAGAGACTGAACCAGGAAAGATGGATACCACTTTACCGCTTTAACACCTGTAGCTTTGTATTTTATAGACAGAAATGAGAATCAATCAATCCTCTCAGCTAAGGCTCAGCAAATAAGTAGATAAGCATGCTTTTTAAATGTTTATCTATGCCTTTAAAGGAATTATCTATTGATAAATTTAATTTAATTATTTTTTTTACTAGATTTTATATTTGATTCATCACAATTAGAAAACAGGATTGTCTGGCTACAATAATACAGGATTTCTGTTAGGCAGATTACTGCACATGAAGTAGTGAACATGTTCTCAGTCTGTTTTTAGCCCATGACCCTATTTTTAGGTCCTGAAGACCACCCAGCAACCCTGCAGCTACAGTGTTGCCATGGTGATCTGAGCATCAGTTACATTCGCAATTTATTTTGAAAAGCATGAATGGAGCTCCACGTTCATTTTATGAAGAAGAAAAAAAACAAAATGAAGTCAAGAATAACAGATAACAGAAAGTGAAATTGTAATGTCAGTGGTCATAATGAAAGTGATAGAAAAAGCGAATGGACGAGTAACAGCAGCTGAAATCGTTTTAGTGATAGAAATAGTGACAGGAACATGATGCTGTGAGTGGAAGCAGACCTGTTCTCCACAAAGGTGTAGCTGTAGGCGTCTGCAGGACTCGGGGTGGATGTGGCCCAGCACTTGTTGATGATGACTTTGATCTTCTCTGAGGAGGTGTTGAGGCTGACGTCCACCACCAGCACCTCGTCCGGGGACATGCTGTAGTTATGGGGAAGCGGCGCTGTGCCGTTCATCAGCTGCACCGTCACCTGGAAGGATCCCAAGCCTTCGATCACGTCCTTGATCATGTTATACCTGGAGACGGGAGAAAGCAAGTACAGTTAACCACACATTCAACTAGAAAACACTTCAAAGATGTGACTGATGAGGCTAGTAAAATATTTTAAACATTCTTCAGATTAGAATCAAAGAAATTTAAAAATACAAGTGCAAAGGCTTCAATCAATCAAATCCTAAATCAATAAAATATAAATCATCAAAGGAAACAAAACTTTACAGCATGTCCTTGTTTCCGCAGCAAGCTGGAAAGATGTTTAATTCTGTACAGTTTATGACTGAGCTCATTATGTAACGGTGCACTCCATTATACTGCCTATTATTAAGGTTCTTAAGATGTGCAGTCAACCTGAGAGTGAAGCTGCTGCAAAAATGTTTGAATCTAATTTATTATCATCACTTAATTTCATTATCAATGCATTTTTCAGAGAATAGTTGATTCTCTTTCTTTCCAAGAGCTAAAAGAAACAGGTGACACCTGTTTTAGCATGGCCCTGCAGACATTTATCTTAGCACAAAGACAGGGTGGAATGGGAAATGACTTGAGCTTGAACACATGAGATCTTGTTTGTTTTTTTTGTTTTTTTGTTTTTTTTACAGAAACCAAAGAGTAAAATATTACAATTTGGTCCAATTTCTTGGCTGGAACCAGTTGCCAGGCAACTAGTAGAGACTGTCTGCACCAGCTATTCATAAATTAATCATCTAGTTTGACTGTAGGACATAGTGAGTACTAACTAGTTTCAAACTAATCAGTTATTAAGTCAGGTTGCATCATTACACAACAAGAAATGTCTTAGCTAATGAAGATTTTTTATATTATGATACCTTACTGATTTACTCATTCTGGTTTTAGTAAAATGTTATTGACATAAAATGTATAATTTGGTTAAGATGGTTAATTTCAAACCAATCACAATCAATCATGGTTTTGAACACCACAGTTTCCCTTTATGGCCACAGTCGACCAGCTTCTGTCACCAAAAAAGCTGCCTTAAAGGGATAGTTCAACATTTTGTCAAATTGGCCCATTGCCATAATCCCTATAGTCATAGCAGTAGGTTTGTTACCTTTAATTGTCGGTGCAATTTTTAGAACGGCGGAGCAGAGCCGTGAGCTGCTCAGAGCTACGCTACGGAGGCTAATGGGATTTCTTGGTTTCCCTCATCAAACTCATCAAATACACAATCCAACAACTCCACAACGCTCTGGTGGACAAGTTGTGACCTGCACATTCACCACGCTATGAGATAATAACAGAACGTTACCAGACAGAGTTGTTTTAGAGGGAAATACAGAGACTGCTTGATGAAAAACTGTCCCTGAAGGCAACGCGTATCAACGGTTTTGAATGAATTTAACTCTAAAACAACTCTGTCTGGTAACGTTCTGTTATTATCTCATAGCGTGGTGAATGTGCAGGTCACAACTTATCAACTAACACAACTTACTTTATCCAAATGAACAAACTTTCAACAATTTTCAACAACTTGTCCACCAGAGCGTTTTGGAGTTGTTGGATTGTGTATATTGTCTCTGACATATTGTACTCCTCTGCTGCTTGTTGTCATGGTTGAAGTTGTTGGTGTTTTTTACGTTCAGAAACTTCTTGATCTGAATTTCCTCCTTGTGGGCTAATAAAGTTGTCTGAATCTGAATCTGAATCTGAATCTGAATCTGAATCTGAATCATGACAGCAAGTGAAGCTTACCCCATGGAGCCAAAGTCAGAGGAGATGAGCATGCTCCTCTTGTAGGTACACATGATGGGAACCTCCAGCTTTTTTTTAGGCATCTCCACTGTCCCATTGGAATAGGTGTATGAGTCCATGGAGTTGGACAGGGTCACAGATGCCATATAGTGGGTCTTGTTCTGAAATACCAGATGTTGAAGGCAGCTTTCAGAGTTAATGCACTTCAGTTGCAGAGATAAAATACTGGCATGCATAGTATAACATGCAAGAGAAGAGAAGACAAAAATGCAAAAATGCATCTGGAGAAAAAAAAACACTAACGTGTGCAAGCGTGGTATTACAGTCATCCCAGGCCACGGTCAGCTGGACGTGGGTGTCATTGCCTCCATTGACCCCACATTCCTCCAAGCCCAAGTACAAAGCATTTTCCCTGATTGTGTTGTTTTGAAGAAAATCCCTGTCAAGTGTCACGGTTATGGCCGCGACCCTGCACTCGACTGAAATGTGCTTTAACAAAGAGACATTGGTGGCGGCTCTCTGGGCAGTAGCACTGGTTGTAGGGTTGGAAGGCATGGCTGCAGTAATGGTGGTTGTAGTGGCAGTAGTGGTGGTTGTAGGGGCAGTAGTGATGGTTGTAAGAGCAGTAGTGGTGGTTGTAGGGGCAGTGGTGGTTGTAGAGTCAATAGTAGTGGTTGTAGGGGTAGTAGTAGTGGTTGTAGGAGCAGTAGTGGTGGTTGTAGGGGCAGTAGTAGTGGTTGTAGGAGCAGTAGTGGTGGTTGTAGGGGTAGTAGTGGTGGTTGTAAGAGCAGTAGTGGTGGTTGTAGGAGCAGTAGTGGTGGTTGTTGGGGTAGTAGTGGTGGTTGTAGGAGCAGTAGTGGTGGTTGTAGGGGCAGTAGTAGTGGTTGTAGGAGCAGTAGTGGTGGTTGTAGGGGCAGTAGTGGTGGTTGTAGGGGCAGTAGTGGTGGTTGTAAGATCAGTAGTGGTAGTTGTAGGAGCAGTAGTGGTGGTTGTTGGGGTAGTAGTGGTGGTTGTAGGGGCAGTAGTAGTGGTTGTAGAGGCAGTAGTGGTGGTTGTAGAGGCAGTAGTGGTGGTTGTAGGGGTAGTAGTGGTGGTTGTGGGGGCAGTAGTGGTGGTTGTAGGGCCAGTAGTGGTGGTTGTAGGGCCAGTAGTGGTGGTTGTAGGGCCAGTAGTGGTGGTTGTTGGGGCACTGGTGGTGGTGCTAAGGTCAGTAGCGGCGTTTGCTGGGGCAGGAGTGATAGTTGTCGGGACAGAAGTGGTGGATGCAGGCGAAGAAGTGGTTAATGTTGGGGTAGTAGTCGGTGTTTGGGTGGTAGTGGCAGTGGTAGTGGTTGAAACCAGAGTGGTGGATGAGACTGTAGAGGAAACCATTTCGCTTGTTGATATAATGGCTGTGATTGTGGCTGGAGTGGTGGTTGCAGTGGTAGATGTTGGATCAGTGGATGGCGGCGTCATTACAGAGGAAGTGGTTCCACCAACCGTAGAAAACGCTGTGGGTGTTGTTGTCTCCAAGATAGTATTCACTGCACAACAACAGAGAATTCAGGTTCACAGTGGTTGCAAAATGACAAAAGATACGCTATTAAAATGAATCTAATCACTCTGGACTGTACCTCGACAGGCCCGTCCAGGTCTTTCTGGGTTTTTGTCTGTAAATCCCTCCAGGCAAACACAGGTGTAAGAGCCCACGGTGTTGGTACATGTCGCCCATTGGGAACAGTCATTTTCCCCTGATGTGCATTCATCAAAATCTACAAAAAGTTAAATACCTAAAGTCAGTTTTAATGCTGTTTTTTTCTGCCTTATGACACAGAACACATGACAACAACAAATTTTCTCACACATAAAAGCTATAAAATCTCAATATCTTATTATCAGGCTGGAAAATAGTGATAATATTTTCCAGCATGTAGGTATACTTCAGTGTATTTTCATAATGTTTGCAGTCTCGCAAGTAATTCATAATAGTACAATACAGTGCTAATGAATATATCTTTATTTCAGACTCAAGGTCCATAGGCAAAACAAACAACACAACGACAGACACACAACACATACAATAAAAGAGAATAAAAACTTTAAGATTTTTTTTAAAACTACATATTTGATGTCAAAATTTGCTGTTGCAGTGTCTCCAACACAGAGACTGATACCTGATGGAGCTACACACTAATCACAATAATGTTACATACGTACTTGTAGCTCCTTACAAAAGACGTAGCCTACCTTTAAGGACTGTGTTGTTCCTATCCACTGTGTATTTGGTGCTGTTCATCAGAGAGTTGAGCAGAGTCATGGACACATTGTGGATGTCTTGGCTTTGACTCGGGGTGAAGATGAGGTTGAAGTTGACCACCACGCTGCCCAGCGAGAAGCCTCTGATCTCAATTCTCACCTGGCCTGAATCCACCATGGCCTGCATCTCTAGAGACAGAGCCTGGTAGATCTGTTTGGTGACAAGGTGGATGGCTGGTTAAAATGTGTGAAAACTGTATTCAAAGTCACTGGATTATCCTCATATAACAGCTAACAGACCTACCTCCTCTATTATACTCGCGGTAAGGTTGTGGTAGGCCTGACTGCTGGCGTTCAGCAGGTCAGGAGTGAACTGGATGTTGGTAAGCCGAGCTGTGGCGTCAAGAGCCTGAGCATCTACAAAGAAAAGCCTTATTTGGTACAATAAACACATTTTCCACAACTAAAGGTCAGTGCTTGGAACCAGCCTTTGGGCAAGACTGGTTAAAGAATGTGTCTTTTCTTCATCACACATTCGACATTTAGGATGGATTTTACCACTTTACTTATCAATCCCTCGGGGCAAGAAATTGTTTTTTCTTTTCAATCTGAGAAAATCTGTGTGGAAAAATTAAAGTCACCATTTTGCTTAAAAACAGCATGTTGGAGTAGCTTCCACAGAGAGGGGGAAAATCTGACTTTTCTGTCTACTTTAATCGATTTATATTGCCCTTCGTATCGTTAAAAGCCATAGCAACAATTTAATAGTTATCTTTTTTGATTAATAGCTGTAATATTATCATATAAACAATTTACAAATGACGCTTGATGACTCAAAGATATATGATTAAATCTCAAAGTCACAGAAACATTTGGTTTTTACCTGTTTTGACTGTTATACTGTGCGGGGCTCCTTGGACTCCACAGGCACAAGGCGTGACAGTGACATTATAGAGGACCCCGGGCTGCAGCCCCGTCACCTCAAACATGGTCTGATTTGTTTCCGAAAACGTAACGTCCTCCGACCCTTTGCTCACAGCAACTTGATAGGTCTGATTTGTCTGGAACTGGCTGGACCAGTAAATGCAGAAGGAGGTTCCAGTGACATTGGACGACATTAAGTTGGTGATGCTGGGAGGAGCTGAAGGTTGTGGTGGGTAGGAGGAGAGAGAAACGATATATTGTGGTTAAAGGAAACGACACATGAAAAGACTGACAACAATGACCGGAGTGCAGGAGTTAGAGGCATTGAATATTATTCATAAATAGGTTTTAATCAGTGCATAAGCAACTGCAGATATACCTGCTATTTTGCATTGCTGTGTTTCTACAGAAGCCCAAAATGGACAAACCAAACTAGAGAGGCCTTTTTTTTATGTTACCTGTGGGCCACTTTTGAAAAGGGAGGGGTGAGGTGAGGGGGTATTGACTAAGTGCAATGTGCAACCTCACCAGTAGGTGGCACTAAATCCTGCACATTGGTCCTTTAAAGCTCACTAATTAACATGTTTTATCTCATTAATTCTAGCCCTTTTGGGAACTGTTAAGCTCACTGTGTAGAAGACACAGTCCCATAGAGAAGCTCAGGAGACCGTTCTGTGACATTAAACCAAAAGTATATGTCAAAACAACTAGTTTTGTGTTGTTCAAAAACATTTCCACTTAAAGCATAAATCTCATTGGCTGTTGAGGTAAAAAACAAAACATTCATCAACTCAATTGCAGTGCAACAGGTGTTTTTCAGCACCTCCACTATCAGGTGGCACTAATGAGCCTGTTGTTGTTTGTGGCTCTACAGTGAGGTTACAGTAAGAAGGAGGAGCTGTACTTCAGATCAAGAAGGTCCAGACTTTGTGAGGTGGAGATGTATTATGAAAGTAGAAACAATGGCAAAGAATTTAGATGATGATTGGGATTAGAGAGTTGGATGGACAGGCAACAGCACTTTTACCATGTTCAAAGGAAAACTAAAAGCATGGTTACCAGACAGTGTGACCACCTGTAACTTGTATATAACAACTGCTGGGGCACCATTTGAGTTTTTATTTTTCAGTTAGTTGTACACAATGTCTTTTTTGTGTACGTCATTCTTTGGTTCTAGAAGTACTTACATAATTACAATTGTGTATTACATTTCATGCAATACCTACACACTCCTGCTTGTGCAACTGGGTGTACAGGCATAGTGCAATACAACCTGGCACTTTAAACTGATGTGCACTTTAGGGCACCGTGCAATACCACTTGGTACCTATGCACTCATGCACTTTAGCACTTGTCACTTTGGCCCAGCACTTTTGCACTTTATCTCTCAGAAACTCTTATGGCCCCCCTACCCATGGAAGTGTTTGTCAAAATGTCAATGTTTTATTTTGTTATAGTCGTCTTGTTATCTTGTTGTTGTCTGCATTATTGTCGTCTATATTACAATGTGTATTGTCACTGTACTGTTTTTTTATGCTATGGGACTCCGGATGGAAATTAGTGTTGCTGCTATAATCCGGCACATTTACATGTTTTTATATGTTCATTGATGTGCACTGTCCCATCCAAATAAATGAATAAAGTAAAGTAAAGTCCACAACCAAGAAAGGAGAGGAAAAAAAGACTAAATGTGAAAAAGCCCATGGTTCAAGTAAGAATTCTGAAAGGGTAACAATTAATTTAGTGGAGGGGATCTTTAATATGTGACGCTGACTGATAAATTGTCAATATACTCAGCAGAAATAATTCTGGGCCTTCAGAGAATAGAGTGAGTGTAGCCATTAAAAAGTCATTTTGCAGAGCAGCTCTCAGAGGTTTGTCATTGCAGCAAATGGTCAGAGGAGCTCTCATGTCAGAAATTCACATTATGCTTTTAAGATTACATGTGTGTGTGTGGAAGTGCAGTTCTTCTGCGTCCCCGCTCATATCCACGTTAAAGGTCAGGAACAAGCTGATAAATTGAAAAGGAAGGCTTTTAACATTTACAATAAGGTAATAAAAGTATCTCTTGATATAGGAGAGGGGGAAAACATTAGAGCAGAAATAATTAACGTCCAGCTGAAGGAATGGGCTATAAGTCAATAAAGAGAGACTCGAAGGAATATACAGAAGGCAGAGCATGTTAAAGTGAGGATATTGTAACTGCAGAAGAAGCAGTAAGATAACATAATATTCAGAAAAGAATAACTTGAAGAAGCAACATGAGATGTATCCTTTCTTATAACAGTGTCCAAAGACTAAAGTTGTTTTGACAAAACCTTTCCAAAATGTCAGATTGTTCCTTTAAAGATATCTGTCTAGCGTAAAGTCTAAAGATTTTTGACAGTTTTCTTGACGCTTCCAGCCCACTGGTGGTTTCCAACCTGTGGGCTGTGGGCTGGGCTCCACTGGGGACGCCATCATTGATTTATTTATATGTTTCCTTTCAAAAACCAAAGCTGGTTGGCAACAGGGAGAATTCAAATGAAAGAGAGTCAAGAGAAGACACTGAATCTGTCAAACAAAAAATAAATATATGTTACACTGAGGATTTATTATATACTTCAGTATTGTTATGGAGTTGGATGGTGGTTTACAATCTTTAAATGGATAGTTCAACAATTTGGCAAATTGGCCCATAGCCATAATCCCTATAGTCATAGCAGTAGGTTCGTTACCTTTAATTGTCGGTGCAAGCTGTTTTTAGAACGGCGGAGCAGAGCTGTGAGCTGCTCAGAGCTACGCTACGGAGGCTAATGGGATTTCTTGGTTTCCCTCATCAAACTCATCAACTACACAATCCAACAACTCCAAAACGCTCTGGCGGACAAGTTGTGAGCTGCACATTCACCACGCTATGAGATAATAACACAACGTTACGAGATGGAGTTGTTTTCAAGGAAAATGCAGAGACTGCTTGCCGGAAAACTCCCCCTGACAGGAACGCACATCAGCTCTTTTGCATGAATTTGCCTCTAAAACAACTCTGTCTGGTAACGTTCTGTTATTATCTCATAGCGTGGTGAAGAAATCCCATTAGCCTCCGTAGCGTAGCTCTGAGCAGCTCGCTGCTCGGCTCAGCCGTTCTAAAAATAGCCTACAGCAACAAATAAAGCTAACAAACCTACTGCTATGACTATAGGGATTATGGCAATGGGCCAATTTGCCAAAATGTTGAACTATCCCTTTAAGATGGCCTTGAACTCATTATGACAAAATCTATTTGGACAATACGCCTCCATACTTTCACCCACCCACCCTTGAGGTAGCAATAAAACATTTCTTACGGCATGTGGTTGTCGGTGGAGGTGATGACTCCACTGTTGAATTCATGCTGGTATTTGCTGAAGAGGAGGGGGTCCACTGTGGAGTTTGTGATGAATTATAAGGGACAGAGGTTGTGTTACTCTGAGATGTTGTCATGCTGCTGTCTGGAGCCTCCTGCGTAATGCTGGGGGCCGGGGCGCAGGTAGGAGGAGGGTGGGCCGGCGGGGTCTCTGTGGTAGTCCACACCCTGACGTCAGCTATGAAAAAAAAAAAAAAAAAAAACAGACAAAGAACAATGTTGAAAGTTTTAGCACCTGTGTGTAGAAATATGACAAATCTCCCTGCAGGAGAGAGTTTTTCGCTCACACTGGCGTCAGTGAAAGTGATTAACCTTCACCCTGCTGTGTTTCTTCAGTTGCTTTCACCTTTTAGCGAGACTGTGAGAATCTAAGGGCTTTTTCTCAGTACTGTGATCCTGATAAGACAACAACAGCTAAACCCACACGGATATAATTTTCCCACAATGAAACGTATTCAAGTTCGCTCTCACTTTTCAGCTTTGATCTCAGTAACAATAACGACTGGAATTCCCTATGACACACAACCTGTTATTCATCTTTAAACACGTTCGTTTAAAATCAGGAAATAGAAATACTGACAAGCATGCATTGCAGGCCCTGCTTAGTATGAATTATCATGGGCTTTTTACAAACATACGTGGAATATATATCAAAAGTCTCAGATAAAGGCATGGCTGGATGGAAACCTTCACATTCTGTTAAACTACATCAATGGTGCTGTGTACATACAGTATATTGTGTAAATATATCTATAAACACAATACTGAGGGCCAGCATGGATGGCTCAGGAAGTGGAGCAGTTTGTCCACCAACCAGAAGGTCAGAGGTTCAATTCCCAGGCAAAACACTGAAGCAATAATTGTGTTATGTATCATCGGATGTATGAATGTGTGTGAATGATTAGCCTTCAAGCCTGTAGCTGTATGAATGTGACAACAATATAGTTTAAAGCGTTTTGAGTGGTCCAAGTGACTAGAAAAGTGCTATCTCATGTTTTTTCAGTGATAGCTTGGTTGGTGTCAGATTATTTGCTCGACTAACTTAATGTTGATGTGCTTTTCTGATATGTTTTGTATATGTAATCTCTCCATATTAACAACATAAAATCAATATTTATAGTGAAATTCCAGGTGTTTGATTCCTGGCTCCTCCAGACTGCACATTGAAGTGTCCCTGGGCAAGATATGAACCCCGAGTTGCTCCCAATGTAAATGTGTGAGTATACGGTAAGTCAATGTAACTACAAAAGCAATACAAGTGTAGTTAATTTACAATGTTATGTGAGAATTCTTAAACCACAGAGAGGATGCACCTCCTAGTATGTAATGGAAAAAAATAATGTGTCCCCATGCATCTTTATTTTCATGATTTATAATGTTTTTGTCTCATTTTAGCCCTGCAACTTGATAAGTCTTGCAGTTTCTTGCAGTCCAATTTACTGCCATTTAGAAACTAGTAAATCAAACCTTATATATACACTTGCGATATACACATACACACACACAAACACAGTTTCACCTGTACAATTGGCTCCAGGATTGCCAGGATCAACATCAACATATCCTTGGCGGCAGGTACACTGATAGGAGCCCACTGTGTTGACACAGTCTGCATGAGAGGAGCACCGACAGAGAGCAGACTGCTCACACTCATCTACATCTGCAAATAGAAACACAGACAGGTGAATGGTTGGAGTCAAGTTTCTGTTCTTTGGGATCTGAGCTTCACTTAAAATAAAATGTGATTTATAAGTTAAAGATGATAACGATTGATGTACTATTATATATTTTGTGTAAACTAACACTAACAAACATCAGCAGACACTTTGTTTCTTATCTCCCAGGCTGTATATGTCCAGGAACATTAATCCTGCTGAATGATGAACTGACCACTGGGTTTCAATGCATTAGTCTGAATCAGAGCACAGACCTCTGTATTCATCCTGTTGCCTCCATCGACTGTGAAATAATCAATAAATGCCAGCGTTTCAGTTCCATTAGAGCCATGTTTGACAGACGAGTTACTGGCTCTGGGTTATAAACTGTTCTTTTTTTCTTTCATGTTTTCCTTTTTCTGTCATTTTTTTTTTATAAAAGCCAGCGGCAGGCATCAATCTGAAATGTTTTCTTGTTTTGTTTTTCTTGCATCTTGCACTGAATCCTCTGAGGCTTTGATCACGCAGTCCTGACGTGATTGTTGACAAGGAATCATGTCCGCCTACATCCTGGACAGCATTCTTGACTTGCTTTACAGTCATAAAGGGCTTTTTTTTTCTTTCTTTACCATGCAACTGATTTTCTGGTCGTCCACTGGCTTGGTTCTCCCTCCGTCAACCAAATCATTTGCCATTTTTCTGATTTCCTGTGTGCACTCGCTTTTTTAGAAAGTACCCCAACTGTTGACCTCAATCTAAATGGAAACTCGCAACTCTCAGGCAGCTCTGAACTACATCTGAGCCTTTCTGTGCATGAACAAAGGTTGACAGGACATGAAGCTGTGCACTTTATATTCACGTGCCTACTTGCATCCCAACCTCTACACTGTAAGCACTGTGTGTTAGAGGTGACTTATCTCCCACACAGTTCTTTCACTACTGATGTAAACCTTATATAGCACGTTCATGTATTACCCATTGGTTTCTATTCAATCAGGGCTGTGTTTCCATAAACAGAAATCTGAAAATAACATGATAGTAAAAATAAACATTAACTCAAAAATGTAATTTATAGCAAAAAGAATATTACATGATGAAGTCAGAGACACACATTTCGTTTAAAAAAAATACATGACAAAGTTTGCATGTAAGAATATTAAATACAATGTGCAAGAGGGACTGGACTCACTTGTCATTTTTGTATCTTACATTTAAAGGCTAAGTAATTCAGTGGTGCTGAACAATAATGAAAGCACATTATCTAAATTGTACAAAGGGAAATTAATTATCTGAGAGAGAACATTTTGAAGGCAAATTGATGTGTTTGAGTGTGTGAGGTTAATGTGCCTTTTGTGCAAATGTAACAAGTATGACTGGTTCATGATTAATATCTCTGCATGCGTGTGCGCGTGCACATGTGTGAGTGTATATGCACTCGCTCTGGTGTTATTTTCCGCTATTGCAGGAAACATCCCACATATGACTGTCACTCAAATAGAAGTGGTGGGAGAAGGAAACTGTGGTGCGACTGAGTAATTTTTTCCTGAACACCGCGTTCTCTGCAGCATGAATCATTCTCAAAACTCTACAAGAATGTCATTTCTCTGAAGAAAAAAAAAAAAAAAAAAAAAAAGCCCCAGTAGCTTCAAACAAACAAACGTGTCTCCTCACCTTCCACTGTTACAGATGACACCTCCTCTATGTGTTTGAGAAGAAGATGCAGCTTTGATGTGACATTGTGCAGCGACATGGTAGCGTTGCAGTCAATCAGCAGTGAGGTAGCAGTTCTGTATGGATGCACAGGCCACGAACTGAGGTAACATGCTGAAACTTCATCAGACTGCAAAGCTCCAGTCACCTATTATCGACACAAAACACAGTAAGTGTTAAACTAATGAAAGAATAAATACTGGTTTATCTCCATATAAAGTCTGGGTATTTCATTTAGCAACAAACAGCATTATCAGAATAGGTATTATGATGCTAATAGTGACAGTAGTCTGATTCACCACTGTTGCTACTTTACATAGGAGAAGCCACAATTGCAGAAGTAGAGCCAGTAATAGTATTAGCAGTAGTATTTCTTCTATTAGTATCAGTAATATTAACCATTGCTTGAAGTAATCGTGTGTGATTCAAAAGTCCTTTATCCTTTGACACCAGCTGCTGGTAATCTGTCTTCACTGTCACTGTTGCGTTGAAACGGTATCCTCCATTCTCTCGGTAATCTGTTGAGTCTGAAAGTTAAATTAAAAGGATTAGTTCATCCAAACTACAAATAAACACTTACACCTTGTGCTATTTTGGGCTGCAGGAAAAGCTGAATCACGTCGCTGACATTTTTTTAAAAGTAAAAATTGATCCCGCTTTGTGACTTGGACAAAAAACTAGACACTAACCACACCCATAAAAATTATATGAAGAACTTGTTTGATTATAAAAAACTACATATGCATGACAAATTTAAGATTCACATTTGCAACTATGCGAGACATTTAATAATGATCCCTAGACACTCTTCAGCAATAAGAAAAAAAACACACTTCCATTACCAGCTAGTAATTCTCATACAGTTGCTACGTGCAGTAATGTCTGGATTTTGATATAAACAAGTGGACAGGTGGTGTAATAAGTAAAAACAACAGCAACGGTATGCATTATATAAACAGTTTTCAGTTCCAATGAAAATGGTATAGAAAGGGTATCTATATACTTCCACTGGGGCAAGAGACCCAAGCTACTAACTTGTAGGATGACTGCAGAAACAGCGACCAAGTCTCTGGCAGCATTTTTGCCAGCCTGGGCAGTCCATGTCCCACTCACAGTCCTCAGAGCCGGGATACAGTCCATCTGCAGTTGGACAGGTTCCTGGCTTGGCAACGCTCTCTCCACTCCTGTTTACAGCTTCATTCAAAGGAAATAACATGTTACAGGCCATATATTAGCAGCAAGATATTTGTAGCAGTGCGGTTTCTGTGCTTCCATCTGGTGTCTTGCACACAGCACCACACACTTAAAGGTCACGCTGATTGCATCTGCGCTGTCTGAAATTTTTATTTTTTTTATTTTTTTTTATCATCAAATATTTCCAACACAAAGAGTATTCAAATCAAAGAGCAAACAGAACAATTTCTTCTCAACTAATAATCTAGAAAACACAGAGATAAAATGATGTGCAGCACACTCACACAGGGCGCAGTAACGCCCGACTTGTACGTAGCCATCACAGCACTTGGTAACCTGCTCCATCGCCGTCCTGGTCTCAGTCTGGTAGATCATCTTGTAAACTGTGACTGTGCATGTCGTCGAGAGGAGCCAGCCACCGCAAGGTTTGGTTGTAGTATAGGGGACCTTATGTATCGCCAGGAAACTCACCGTCCTCGTCTCGTTGTGAACACACAGATGGTAGCCAGATGCAGACAAACCGTTTTCTGGAATGAAATTAATACATTCATCATGTTTTTGTTGTTGTTGGATAATTGTCCTGGACGGTTAATATCTGGCTGCATTTACATTTTGAGACACAAACAATCCTCATCATAATACATCTATCATTTGTAACATTAAAAATGTTCAGGTATAAACATTAAAGTAAAACTAGACATTAAAAATCCTCACATACACTATATTCTGTTGTGGCAACATATCGATTTCATGTGAATGCGTCATCTGCATAGAGGCCTACCTTCGTACACAGTGTTTAGTCCCCTACAGTGAGCCAGCAGAGCCGCAGCCACCCAGATGGAGAGCATCCAACTCATTTTTCACAGATCAGAATCTCAACCCTGTATTTAACGACCACATTGGACGTGCATGTTTCTCTTTGAGATAATGCTAACTCACTGTTCAGGGTGGATTCAAGGAACAAAATCCTCTGTGGATCTGTCTCTCTCCTCCCCTCGCTGCACCATCAGTCCCTGATGGACCACAAAATCATGGCAGCCAGCAGGCAAGTATTAGATGAATATGAATATTTGGACTTAGTTAGTCAGTGTGCTGACATTACACTTACTATATTACCATATTTCAATCGTTTGATTTCCTGCATTTACCACGATATATGGCAGAAATACAAGCCAGTGTACACAGGGCAAAGAGAAAAACCTCTGGTTCACATGATTTTCAGAAAAGACTCACAGACCTTGTTTAGATTTTTGTAGAATAAATAAATAGTCGTTACATTCTTCCTCTTCTTTTTTGCAGTATTATGGTCAATAAATATGTTTATCGTGCCTGAGAGACAGAGAGAGAGAGAGAAAGAGAGAGAGAGAGGGAGATGAGGATGAGGAATGGGAGGAGTCAAAGTCCCTAATGAGTTGGTTTCCACACAGGTAACCATGGTAGTTCTTGCTGGCAGCATTAACAGTCTGTGTCAGCCATTAATGTCAAGTTAGGAGGAGTGAGAACCTCCCTGCCATTTTCCCACATGTCTTCATTCTCTGAAATGAAGAAGAAGCAGCGGGAGACTTTGGCTGTCAAAGATATATTCTAAAAAGATCATCTTGGCACTTTGATATGAATGTGATTAAAGAAAATTCTTCAGGTCCTCTGCATTCTTTTCAGTCATGTCATGCACATGTTTTATCCTTAGTAGATTAATGAGGTGTGAGCGTGTGCCTGATTAAATTTAGTTCTGTCATTAAGTGATAATGACTGGGTACGTGCTGATGCATGAATGTGAATGCAGGGCGATGCAGGGGTACAGGCACAAGTCAGCTGAGGTCACTTACACTCAATAGCTACTCCAAGAAAAACATTACTTCAAACAATATGACAGTAAAAAAGATCATCAGGAGTGGTGAATTCAGTGCCACACCTGGCTGAGTCACGAGACTGTTGCCAGGTACTGTGGCTGACAAGGCTTTCTTGGAAGAGGCCTGTAGGCTAAACAAACATGGCAACGATTCCCCACTGGATGCCAGTAATGACACAAATCTACTGCCATGCTGTAGTGACTTCCATTCAGTCAAAGACCTACCGGTAATTAGTTTCATTGGGGTTAGGAGTGGGCCTGTAGGTACATGCAAACAAGTGAATGTGTATCAAGAGATAGATAGATAGATAGATAGATAGATAGATAGATAGATAGATAGATAGATAGATAGATAGATAGATAGATAGATAGATAGATAGATAGATAGATAGATAGATAGATAGATAGATAGATAGATAGATAGATAGATAATAATAATAATAATAATAAGACTTTATTAAGGACACAATCAGAGGTCCATAGGGACTATAGGGACAGATAGATAGATATGACGTTTATAATTTGTCTTAAAACATGTGTATTTTTCTTATTCTTTTTTTAACATAAACTAAATATTTACCCCTATAAATATTTAGTTTACTTTCATTGAGAAGTCACCACTCCAAGTCTTCATCCCTGTGCTGTTTACAGTAATATCACATGACTAAGTTTCCAACCCCATTATAGGCTACTTAATTTAAATTTTAACTAGATACTTACACATAATTACAGAATAATTCTTACATACACTGTCAGTTACAGTGTTGAGGATCAAATGACTTAGTATAATTACCATAATTATCCTCCTTGGCCTCGTAAAAAAAAAAAAAAAAAAAAAAAAAACCTAAACATGGATTCTGGCATGTAAAACGAAAAAATATGACCTATCCCTTTAAATTAGCCTCAGTGTCAAGTCTTCCGTTCGCCCCGCCCCCCTGCTCTTTGACCAGCCAATCAGAGCGCGGCGCACGTGACGAGCGTTCTTTGCAATGACCTCATCCCTGGTGTGGGATGACGTCAAATTCAAGATGGATGGAATCACGACCGTAAGCTGTATGATCACGACGAGCGCGCAGAAACCTACACAACACTGAATAAAAAGTCTCGTCGCGGGGTGGAGGAAACACCGTGTTGACGACGTGTAGGGTAAGTGTGGACGAGAATACGAAAGTTATAAGGTTAAAAACCCCCCAAAAAACGAGCAGCGGAGGTAGAAACATAGTTGGAGGAGTACTAGCTGTTAAAGGAGAAGCTTTTTCCTTTTCCTCCCTGACGTAACTCGAAAAGGGGGGACTGTGTGTGTGTTGCAAAAAAAAAAAAAAAAAAAAAAACAGAAAGAAAAAAAACTGACCAGCTACAACCTGTTTCGCAGCCACTAATTGCGCCGCCGTGTCGGGTAAATAAGGTAAATAAATAAAAGAACAGCAACAACATTACACCTCACTTCTTCTACCAGGGAAAGGAAAGGAAAGCGGTTATAATAATTCACTGCCCCCCTCACACTCACACTCCCACCGGGGCTCTCTGTCCGCCTGCAGCCGCTGTGTTTTCATTCCGGGATTACCGCGGTGGAGTCCATTGAAACGCGCTCAACTTTTTTCCCCCATCTCCCGTTGTTGGAGCCACCACGGTCACGTTAAAACGGTGGTTATAGCCTATTATAATAGCCTATACCGGAACCGTGCCTTTATGGTTCATTAGCCTATTAACTCACACAAAAATAATAAAAGAGACGGGAGGGTTTTCAAATCCGAAAGCGACATTTTCGGCAGGAGAAGTTATCTATTAGTCAGTCATCATGAGAGAGAAAGAAACTGAAGCCACGTCTTATGGATGATCTAATGCTGAACGCCTCGCTCGACTTCCTCATAGAAAAGAAAACTGACGCCATCTAGACTGTCCCCTGCTTTCTTATTGTGGACCTCAAGTTTTGGCCAAGACAGGCCACTGGGCTGCTCGCTCGTTAGTTTATTGTTTTTTTGATGAATGAATGAAGCAGCTTGTGCCTGTGGTGTGGTGTCGGTGTGGTGAAGCGATTACAGCAAGTGTCAATGTTGTGAACACAAGTAACATGTCTTCCGGTCACACTTTTCAAAATAAACGTAGGCCAAACATGCATTGTGAGCGAAAACGAGAAATGTTCTTAATTATAGAAAACTTAATTACAGTCCCTCTAACATAGGGCTCTCATGCAGTGTTTAAGGATAGTTCTGAGAAGCAGTAAATGCATTATGCTATACAAGAATCATGCAACATAACAACAGCAACAATGTATTGATAATTCACCTACTTATAGCTCATGCAGTTTCTTTCATCAGCATCACAGCACCACAGCTGAACATATTGATCACTTTGAGCACAGGGTTTATATGATGGCTGCAGGATTAGACTGTGTTAATTTTATTCAGGTCTGCCCACACTGTATTACTGACAACTTGGTGCATGTTGCAGTGTAACAATGATATAATGCATATTTATTTTTACAGCTTTACACAGGGAGGATGTTTGCTAATGCAGGATATATATAGAAAGTAGTGTGTGTGACATTTTAGTGTAGAAGTGTAAGTGGATGGTCCCCCTCTGTGACTTGACAAAGCTAAGTTTCCATACCTTTTTCTGATTATTAATATGACAGATCAGATGTATTTTCTTTATTAGAATAGTTTGAATTATTTTTGCTTTATTTATAATTTGGACCATAAAATGTGAGAAAAATAATGAAAATGCATCACACTATTTCAGAAATCTAAAGCAACAGTGCATACCCAAAAGATTTATTCACTTTTCAATTACAGAAAATAGAGAATTCACACAAATTATGATGTGGATTGAGGTCATGTTTGATGATGAAATACTCAATTTTTGGTCATTTTTAGTTGTGTTTATTATTCTTTTGCTCAATGATTAATTGATTAATCAACTGTAGCATCATAACTGTGCCTTGAAACATTGTGTTTTGAGCTAAAGTAGGATAGATCATAATTAAAAGCTACTGGTATGATAATAATAATGTTTATTTTATAGACAATTTAGAGGTTGGTAACCACTGTGAGTGCTCTGACAAATTACAACAGACACAAACCTACATTCAATATAGAGCAATAGATTTTGTGTGGGAGTTTCAGTCTGCATGTAAACTCGGCTGTTCGTGGACATCTCAATGAAAACCTTCAACACCCTATTAGTGTGCATATTTAATGATCATCTTTGTATTTACATCCCTGCATTAAAATCTTATCCTGTCTCCTTGTCTTTCAGCCATGGAGAGCCTTGTGCATTACAGTAACCCCTCCCATGCCCTCTCGGTGTTTGGGGGTCTCAATGAGCAGCGGCTGCGGGGCCAGATGTGTGACGTAGTCCTGGTTGTGGCAGACCAGAGGTACCAGGCCCATAAGAGTGTTCTGGCTGCCAGCAGTGAGTATTTCCAGTCCCTGTTCACACGGATGGATGCCGAGTCCCTGAAAGTTGTAAACCTGGACTTCTGTGAGGCCGATGCATTCGAGATAGTTCTGAACTACATTTACTCCTCCTCGCTCTTTGTGGACAAAGGAAGCCTGGCAGCCATTCAGGAGCTGGGCTACAGCCTTGGAATCCCTTTCCTCACCAACATCGTGTCAGCACGACCACACGCTTCCTACTGTGTGTCTAGAAAAAGGCTTTCGTTCTCAGAGGAGGACGAGAATGATGTCCAGACAAGGAGTGTCATTGTTTGTCAGGTCCGGAATGACACAGCCCATCCCTCTCGCTCAAATTATCAGAGAAAAACATCAGAGACATCATCATCATCTCCCCACTCTACCCGGGAGTCAGCTCAGCCGCCGTCAAAAGTAAACTCACACGAATCAATCAGGAACTCAGAGTCCACCAGCAGGAAATCATCAGAGCTGAGTGAAGCTGCTGAAAGGAAGTCCACCTATCCATACACATCCATATTAAAAGGGAATTCCTCACACATCACATCTGTCAGGCCTCAGCTGACATCGTCGGTGTCTTTCAGCGATGCTGAAATGCAGCAGCACATCAGGATGCACTCTGAAACCGACCAGGACACTAGAGAGGAGAACGAGGAGCAGGAGCAGCAGTATCACACCAAAGTGCCCTTTCAGGGTCAGGCCAGTGAGCCAAGCCAGACCATTGACAGGAGCGGGCCGCTCATAAAAAGCCTGCTCCGGAGATCGTTATCCATGGACAGCCCCGTCCCCGTCTTCTCTCCCACACTGGAGCTCAAGGAACTGCAAAACCGAGAACAGTCAGTGGTTAAAATGGCATCAAAAGCGTGCGGGCCGGGATCATCCGCTCAAAACGGCAATTCAAAAATGACATCTCCTCTGGTTCTCAGGCCAAAGTACTCCAGCAGGTATGATGAAGAAACTCAGGTAGAAGGGGAGGTCAGCGTGAAAGCCGAGCCGAGCAGTCCGCTCGCTGACCCCATGGACATTATTCGAATCACAGTGGGAGACGCTTTGCCGGTCAATCTTAAAGACTTGCAAACAAATTATGAGCAAGGTTCCCGGCTAGACTTCAATCCTCCGGGGAAGAGAAAGGAGAGGTCCGACAACAGAAGGTACCCGTTCAAGAAGAGCAAATTATTTAAAGACCATAGCCTTTCTGATGGGAAGATGTCAGGACCAGTACCTCAGAGTGCCAACAGTGACTCTAATGACAACAGTGAGGACCTGTCTCAGAACAAGATTTTTAAATGCTGGAACTGTTTAAAAGTTTTCAGGTCCAGTGCTGGACTACATCGTCATGTAAATATGTATCACAACCCAGAAAAGCCGTATGCTTGCGACATCTGCCACAAGCGCTTCCATACCAACTTCAAAGTGTGGACACACTGCCAAACTCAGCATGGTGTAGTACAAAACCCGGCTTCATCCTCCAGCTCCTCTGTTCTGGATGAGAAATTTCAAAAGAAGTTAATAGATATTGTGCGAGAGAGAGAAATAAAGAAAGCCTTGCTTTGGAAGCTAAAGAGGAATAAGCAGGGTTTGCAGTCTCCCATGCTTACCAAGAAGAGATCCCGGCCCAGCTTCATTTGTCCGTACTGTGGGAAAGTATTTGTGTTCCAGTCTCAGTACAGGCAGCATTTAAGGACGCATCCTGCAGAAAAACCTAACCAGGAAACGGCAAGTGAGGACATCCACTACCAGGAACAGGATGAGATCAGTCAACAGAAGACCACAGACACTGGTGTTTACTCCTGCAGACTGTGCAACACGAAGCTGTCGTCGCTCTTTGAGCAGGGAGATCATGAGCGAGGCTGCCGACATGCGACCGTGTGTCCTTACTGTGGCCTCCGCTTCTCCAGCCCGACCGTGAAGAGGGACCACGAGGCGCATTGTAAGTACAAGAAACTGACGTGCCTGGAGTGCATGCGGACCTTCAAATCCTCCTTCAGCATATGGCGCCACCAGGTGGAGGTCCACAACCACAACATGATGACTGTTAAGGAGCAGATTCACCTGAGGCAACAAGAGAACAACGAGGAGGAGGAGGAGGCGTCCGAGATGCTCATCAGAGGAGAGGACCATTACAGCGATGAGCCTCTGGCGGCCGGGAGCTCCAGGGAGAACATCAGCTACAGCGACTCCTCGGGTCCGCCCATGTATGATTCAGAGGACTCCTCGTCTTATGTGCCTGAGGACCTGAGCATGGGTCATCATCATCATCATCATCACCACCACGGCAAGCTGGTGGTTAAGGAAGAGCCCGTGGAGGAGGCTGTGAGCGAGATGGAAAACGCAGAGTCTGCCAAATCCGGGTCCGAGGAAGCCGGCGTGTGGCCGTGCGAGAAATGTGGAAACCTTTTCAGCTCTCGCAAAGACCTGGAGCGACACCAGGAGCTGCTATGCCACATCAAACCGTTCATCTGTCACATCTGCAACAAAGCCTTCAGGACCAACTTCCGCCTTTGGAGCCACTTCCAGTCCCACATGTCAGCGAGCGAACCTGGAGCCAAAGAGATCGACAGACACCCCTCGCCTCTGTCTCCCTCCCCTCCCACGACCCCGCAGAACTCTGACCGCCGCTCCCCGCCGCAAGCCGCCATGTTCAAGTCCACCCAGACCACGGTGCCGCCGGTCGCAGCAGCAGCAGCAGCAGTGATGCCTGAGGAGTGCAGCAGCCCAGAGCCCTGCAGCTCATCGGCGGCGTCCACGGCAGCGAGCAAGATGAAGAGGCCGTCGGAAGCAGAGCAGCAACCGAGCGGCGGCCACAGCCCTCTGTCGAGGTCGAACAGCATGGAGAACCCAGGTGGCCCTCAGGAATCAGACACGCTCTTTTACCACGCGCCGTCTCTCTCTGCGCTGACGTTCAAGAGGCAGTACATGTGCAAACTCTGCCACAGGACCTTCAAGACGGCCTTCAGCCTCTGGAGCCACGAGCAGAGTCACAGCCACATGTAAGCATCACACCCAAGATACAGCAGTGCATTTCTCTTCAGAGACAAACAAAAAAAACTTAATATTATAGTATATAAACACACCTCAGCCTACACAAGGAAGACTTTGAATGTATAGCTTATTCGCTTGCCTCCAATGTCATATATTAATGTGGCCATGTTCAATTGAGGTGTAAACGTGAATGTGCAATCAAGTGCTAGATTCCTCTCTTAGATGAGAGATGATTACAAATGGTTTATTTTCCTTTTCAAAATGATTGATAAGCATTTATCTATTCTAAACTGCTTTTTAATTGTCTACTTGTATTTATCTATCTAGGTGTGAGAGAACAAAGTACAGAGTTTTAGCCCTCAAGTGAAAACCAAGGTACAACTATATACTTTGTTTTCTCAATGTGGAAAAAGTGCTTTAAACTATTGGAGGCTGCAGTTGAATTAGAGATTATTAGTGCTTTTTGCTTTTGTATCAGATCTATCTGTTGATGTGAGTGATCCCTTAAGATAATATTGGTGGCCTCAACAATGTATTCAATATGCACTTTGTTTGACAGTTTGATTCTGTGATAGGGCAGTTTAGTCCAAACGTTTGATGGATCTTTACGTTTCCATAACTGAAGTGTTCGGCTGCAGAACTGAAAATGATCACTAGGCCTAATGGCATTCACCTTGTTTCAAACTTGGCAATCCGTTAAAATCTGAGTATCAAACTAATTAAATAAGACCTTCAATATAATATAATATAATACATGAAGTTCTAACAGAAACTGCACATCAAACTCACTTTGGATACCGGTGGTTTTAGGCATAGCACCTTAGTATCTTTTAACTGCTAACACTCTTCACTCTGTAACTATGATTTACACATTGGTGACAAATTGAAGGAAAAGACAAAGTGTCTCTTAGTGAGATGTTGCACCACCATGGGCCACGAGAACAGCTCCAGTGCTTCATGGCATTGATTCTCCAAGTCTCTGAGCTCTACTCGAGATATTCCTTCATGTGGCGAGGGTGGGGAATCTGGTGAAGAATATGGTGACTCATCAGACCCGATAACTTTTTTCTTTTTCTTTTTCCCCCCACATCTCTGTAGACCAGAGAGTCTGGGTTCTTTTTGCACGAATGAACTTACAAATGTGCTTTTTTTTTAACTTTCTTTGTAATGAGAGGTTTACGTATGCACTGCAGCCCTTACGATGACATCCCTCTCTAGTATGTAATTGTCGACAGATTGTTGTTGACACAGTTTGGACACATCCTGCAGTGAGTGTGACCTATACCCAGTCACCTGAGAAAGCACCATCGTCACGTGTGTGCTGTTGAGTCGACCGCGATTCCCTATTTACTGACGTATTTCCCACAGATTTAACACAGATGTCACTGGAGTCACTGTTGAAACACACACAGGTTGAGCACTTTGTGTGACTGAAGCTCCCGCCTCGACAATTATCGCTCTTTCAATGTCATCCTCGTTTTTCCTTTAATTTGTCACCTTTCTGTTTCTTCCTAATTGTTAGCTTGGTGAATCATTCTACAAATTCACAGGTAAATGAATCACTCATAGGAGTTGAGAAGGTGTTTTCTCACAGGGCGATGAATATGACCTTGCCAAATACTGCTGAAAAAAAATAATTTGTAAAAGGTGCTGCAGCCCAGCAACCAGGAAAATTACTATCAAAGATTATGTGCTTTGTTTAATTGGATAGTATCCTAAACATGCAAGTATTTGGCAACACATCAGCTGCTAGGAATGAACCCCAAATAAAGCAAGTTTCTTTCTAAAGGCACACTGCAGTATAGAAATGTAATTTGTGGCTAAACTGAAATAAAGCCTCAATATTAAAGTGTGTATTTTAGACCGATAATTCCTGATTCACTAAGTCGCCCCGGTGCAGTACCAGTGTTATGTAAATACTCATACACTGATAGATTTGTGCAATTAAACATGTGGGAATTAACCAAGCTTTACAGTGCTTTGATGGCCTTATGCAACATTAAAATATTTTGTCATATTTTACACAGAAGCACAATAGAGTTTCAGATGATTAATGACTCAGGCATTTTGAGGTGGTAAAGTCAAGAAGGAGGCATGAGAAAGTAAAACTTTTAATGGTGAGCGAATGTACCTGCTTCCAAAAGATTTATTATTAAAAGACTGTGTTTGATTGTATTCCAGTTTTTTCACAGTTGTTATTCTTGTACAGGTGTATACTTCTGCTTTGGCTTGTTTATTTAGATAATTATAAATTATTACAACAGCAATTATTTGGGAGATGTTTGAGTTAAATATTGCTCTACACAATTTATGGAAATGTATTTCCTCCAAATGAGCAACACAAGCTGCAGTGTGATGTTAAATTCATCGGAGAGATTTTATGTTGATAATAGTGCTCTTAATTTCTGGTGAGAAAAACTTTTTCAGAGTTTCACAGAAATGATTAGAATTGTGTATATGGAAGTGTTTGTATCCTCAATTTTGTACCAATTTTGTTAGTAAACGAAAGTTTTATCTTTTTAGTATTCCTGTGCTCTCACTGCAATAATGAATATTTGTATAAGCATTGGTTGTATTATTGTTGCTTTTGGAGACTTGCAGCTGTTTTGTGTTTAGGTTTTTCTACAGTTTTTGTGCTTCATTTCTGTAATAAAGAGTAACAATGGAGAATACATACATATATTATCATCAGTGGTCATTTATTGGTGTTTAGTAGAGTGGGTCTGATCTGGAAACTTTAAACCTTTTTTTTTTTTGTCACATTTCAAACTGTCAAGGTTGTTCTAACTCTGAATTATAAGAAAATTGTTAAAAGTACTCACTATGATTTCCTTCAGTCCAAGATGACATCCTCGGTGTATTCTTTTGACCAAACAATGGTTGAAAATATTTTTTGGGTGGATGACAAAAAATATGATTAAAAAAAAAATCTGTTGAGCTAGAACCAGTTCATGCTTAGTGGTTTAGCTGAAAACATTTATTTTCAAAGTGGCTGCTGATTTAGTTTTTGTAAACAGACTAATTGATTTAGCAACTAATCTCCGCAGAATTTAATGAAATGAACATTAAGTATTACACACCTTAACTCACCCTGTATCCTTAAACTACTCATCCATATTCATAAATGTCAAATTATATTTAATTCATGTAGCCAAACATCAAAAATCTGTGGTTAAACCAGTTTAACTGACTTGTGTCAGTACTTTAAAACAGATATAAAGGGGTTTGAATTGATATGGGAGGAAAGGGTATTTTTGCCATACACTCAAATCTCTCTCTCTCTACTATAAGTCATTGGATTCTGTTGCATAAACATTCCTTTACAAAGTGGTAAAGCACAGATAATTAACATCCAGTTGTTGGTCAATGTGACTTGTGAAGCAAATCCAAGTTTGTTTATTAATTTAACAGTGGAACCGAGCACATGAAAACACACAGAGACACGGGATCCTGTTGGCAGACAACCCCCGAGCCAGCGGGATGTTTTTCAGGCTGTGGGCCACTGTGACAAATTCTGGCTGGAAACTCAGGACTGAACTTAGGAAGTGCCTGCGTTAATTTGGAAAAATGGCAAGCTGGAAATCCTGCCCTTCCCATGTGTAAGGTCACACTCTCCATGAAACTGTGCGCAGAGAGGAAGTTTTCACATGGACGAGGAAATCTGTTTCCAAACGCATCCATATCTTTTGAACACACGTACATAAAAAACTGATTTTATCTTATTATGTGCTCAAGTTTAGAGTTAATTGTTCCCTGCTGATGCTCTCATTTCAAAAGTGAGGACAGGTTTAGTAATGCAATCTTTAGTTTAAAAGCACAGTTGACTTCTAATGACTCATCAGTTACAATTTATAACATTTATTGTCAAAAATGTACAATAATTTACAGATGTGACATTGTCAACAACACAACCGGTCTATAATATTATTCACTACTGTGGTAGGCCAAGACAAGTTGCAAAAATCTTTGTAATTATACACAATCAAGAATCTTCAGGTACGAGCAAGACCATCAGAGGTGTCAGAAAAGTGAATACAGTGACACATTGTAGCAGGAATAGAGCTGACAAACCATATTATTGAGTAGAGACAGAGATTTAGATGTAGTTAGGGATAAAACCATCCATATCTTTAATTTCCTTTCACAAGGCCAGGGTGTCTTTAATCAGCCTTCTCATGGTGGTGCTGACGGAGGTTCCCAGAGAGTCAGTGATCTGGTATGTGATCTTGTAAAGGTATGGCTGGACGTCTTTGAGGCTTGTATCAAAAACATTGTCCACCTCAGACTGGGTGGGCATCTTTGGCAAGTATTCGTGACGATTTATGACCTCGACGACGTTGATCACCTTCTCCCCCAGCTTCTCGCCCACTTTCTCCCGGCAGATCTGTCTCTCCTGCTCGTTGGCGAGGTTGACCACGTTGACCTTGATGCTCCACACCTCCCAGGGAATGCACTCGTCGGAAAAAGGCCAGCGGGACTTCTTCTTCTGGTAAAACTCCAGAGAGATCTGCCCCATGCCATCGCTGCCAGTGTTGCTCAAAGCATCCTGTGACCAAAACACATAATTATAACAACACAGTGAAATTGCAGGCCCGTACACGCCTTATAGGAAACTAATAACACCCTTTTTTTTCTCATCTTCTCATTGTTTTCCTTTTGTTCCTATCATATTTATTCCCCGTCTTAATGTACACTTACCCCCTTACAGTAGTTGGTTGGTTTAATTTCCCATTCTACTTTTAGATTCACTGTCACTGCCCCTCCACTATTGCCTCATTTTATCCCACAGTTTTACTCTATCTATCTCATCTGATCTCCTTTTATCGTGTGTATATACCATCCTTTTTATTTATTTTATCTAATTAGCTGCATCCTGCATTTTAATTTGAGTCAGCTTGGTTTTTATTAATTAATTTATTGTTGGGGTCTTGTGTTGCCTGTGTTGTTGCTGTAATGCTTGGACGGTCCATCCCCTATGTATGGCTTGTGACATTTGTATGTGCAGGGTTCCCACTCTTTTCTTGAAATCATTTTCCAGGACTTTTCCGGGACATTTTCAGCTGCTACAGTCTGACATACATGTTATTATTAGGCCATACACGTCGCCCCGTCCCATTCATGCTTTGGAGAAGTTGTAATTCAACAGTTGTACTTTATTTTGTACATTCAACCAGTTTGTATTCTTTTCTTTGACCCCAAGAAATTTGATTTAAAGATGTGCAGTCTGTGGCTCTAACTTATCTATGAAATAACATCTTACGTGCTTAGAAATTAAGAGAAATTTATCATAGAACAATGCAAAAACATATTGTTTTTGTTTTTAAACTGCACCTAAAACAGCTCTCTTTTCTCGCTGGGCACATCTTTGGAAAATAAATCCTAATTAGTGGGGTCTGAAAAAGTCAAATAGAGCTCTCTGCTAGCTAATGTCACCATGTGATAAATAATTTCCCAGGACAACTCAAGCTTTTCCAGGACATTTTACCCTTTTTCTCAATTTCCATGTGTTTTCCTTGACTGGATAATTGGTCAACCATTTTCCAGGTTTTCCAGGATGTGTGGGAATTGATTGATTGATTGAAAACTTTATTGAACAGTATTAGACAAGTGTTCAAAAGGATTAAAAACACAATAAAGCCCAAAGGCTTATTTCCATTGTGGTCCTATTTGATGGTAGACAGTACACATGGATTTAAAAACAAGGAAGACAAACACACAACACATGGACTGAAAACATGGGAGAAAGACACTAAGGCACATAGACTAGCCTACAACATTGAAGAAAAAGAACAAGATGAAATAGATAAAACAAGGGATTAGGTCCCAAACAGAAATTGTGACTTGTCTTCTCTGGTTTCTTTATATGCTGCTTTTGTCAAGCACTTTGTAAACGTATTATTATAATAAAATCACCAGTTACCTTGAATTCAGACACGGCTTTTCTGATCACCCTGTCCAGCTCCTCTGAAGACACCCTGACAAAGGTGAAGTCGATGAAGTCGCAGTCGAAGTCCAGTGTCCCCACGGTCCCGATGGAGTAGGTGCCTTCCTTCTTGTAGTGAAACTTCCCGGTGCTGCGGTGCAGTAAGATGGTGTGGAGCAGCGCCAGCATGGCCTCCTCCACCTGCCTCGCCTCCACCGTCACCTCCAGAACCTCCGAGCGACAGTTCATGATTGCGAAGTGAAGAGTTTGTTTACATTTACAAGCGACGACGATGACGACGACGACACGAGCAGGAGGGTGATGGTGGATATCTCACGTTACTGTACTGTACGCAGCTCGATTAGGACACTTTGTTTACCTCTTCGTATATTATGAATCTACGCTGCGTATTACACTGTGTTAAAATACAGAAAGTAACGTTACCCTACCTCGAAGTGATATTTGTGAGCAACGAACGAGGGAACATTGTAGAAGAGCCCAGCTAGCTAGCTGTTTGTTCGCTATAAACAACAAGATAAGGGGAGACGTGGTAGCGAATGATGACAACGACGTCAGACGTCTACGGCAAATCGCGTAGGTCAAAATACTCTTGCTGGTTTGTTTTATGGTTTTTAACTTTTTACCATAGACTGTTGTAGTTTTTACCGCAACTTCTTTGGATAATGTACTCAAAAACTATAACTCATCACTGAAAGAAATAATGTATAAGCCAACGGTCAGCCTCAGTTGGTGATTGAGCAATTGGAGAGAAAAAAATACATACAATGGATGCGATATTTATGTATTTACCCAGCAATAGGATAATATTAATAATGTCACAGACAAGGCTATTTATGATCCATATACAAAAAAATGATATGATATAGATGAAATAGTGGAATATCATTTATTTTTATATAAATCTCAGTATATCTCAGTTTTTTTCCTGCTTTATTGACAACAACACAGGAGATGAATACAGACAAGGATAAGTGTATACAACATCAATACAGGGTTTAAGGGTGACAACAAGACAAAAAGAGAAAAAAAACATATTCAATGAACATTTTGTAGAGTTTACAAAGATGATATGTTTTAACAACTTTTTTTATTTTCACAATCATATAGAGGAGATATATTAGGCTATTTAACATACGCAGACTGTTCCAGAAGAAAATTTGGCTTCTTGCCTGAACATTTAGATTTATGTATGTAAAAATTTGTAAAATAAAATAATTAACAAACTAATCAAGTAAAACTGGAAATTTTAGTTTCTCATCATATCCATTATCTCAGTAGTTCGCACAGTCATCCGACAAAAACAAACTCGCATTTCGCCGCGGTGCATTCTGGGAGTTACAGTTTGTGCCACATATCCGCTCAGAGCAGCAGCAGTAGTTGGTTCAGAGCGAGTCCAGCGGCAGCGGCTCTGCTCCCGTCGCTTTCAGGATGTTTCCGCGGGACTCTTGTTCAACATCATCATCAACATCTGGAGGAACTTATAACCACCACTGAGTTCGGAAATAAGTTTCGTTTTTTTTGTTTTTTGAAACTTAAGCGCTTCATAAAAAAAAAATAAGAACAGCTAGTTAATAAGCAGCAGCAGCAGCAGCAGCAGGGACCGTGGCGAAGATTAGCTAACTAAGCTAACAAGCGTATTCAATGAGAGGACGACACGGTGCCACTCTGCTGCAGGTTTGTGTGGACCCAGAGACTGACTGTACCTTAGCTCTTTGACAATGGTGTAGGTCTGCTACTCAGACAGCCTTCGTTGTGTTTTTTTTTTTGTTTTGTTTTTTTTTATTGGGGGGGTGTTGCATTGGATCGCCTTGTGGTGTTTTATGAATGCTGCTATGGAGCTCTGCAAAAAAATGGATAACAATAAGCAGAATTTGTTTTGGGGGTTGAGATCTGTGCTGTTTCAGTCAGTTTCGGGTGATTGCCTTCATTGACTTCGCCGTCCCCCCCCGACCAAAGAAAAAAAAATAGTATGAGGTTGCCAGGAAATTTCTCAGAGGAGGTGTGTTAAAAGGCTGTGATCGTCGTTTTCATTCTCAAAGAATGTCCGACTCGGAAAGTGCCAGTTCATATTTTTTTGGTTTGGTGGAGGATGATCCGCAGTGGCTATGCATGGTCACACTGTTCGTCGCATCCCTGGTCACTCTGATAGTGTACTTCGTACAGTATTACCAGCACAAGGCTGTAGGAAACGAGCAGAGAGCAGCAGAGGACAATGCGGCGAAGGAGGAAGCCGCCGCTCTGCTGGAATGGGCGCTGTCACTGAGAAGCTGGAAGAGTCAATGGAGAGGAGCTTGGTGCAGGGCTCTGAGCGACGAATCGAGGAAGCGTGGGGTAAGTAAGTCTCATGACTGACTGACCGGCCAACCAGCCAGGCCACCACTCCTCTGTGTGGCAGGCAGCAGGTGACTCCAATAAACAAAGTGCACCGTGTCACATTTTTCTATCCACTTTGGCTGCAATTTGCATATTCCTCAATCACTCCCTGGACCATGCCCAGATTTGTTTTGTTTTTGTATCCCTGACTATAATCAAGTTATAGCAGCATACTATGTACTCATGCTGCCAAAAAAAAAAACATTGCTCATTTTTTGGCAGCAGCTTCATTTTCCATTTTCTTTTCTTTTTTGAAAGTTGTGCAATGTTTATCTGCCATTGTTTCACGCCTCTGTCTTCTGTTCTTTCTTATCAGGGTACTGTTGTGTTGACATTTGAAGAAGATGATCTTGAGGCATCAGAGCTCACGGTCAGCCATGTGTCTGATTTCCAGAAGTCTGCCAGGAACCAGGTAAACTTTTTATTCTCATTGTCAGATTATCATCAATCTTCCTTCAAGCTGGGAGATCAGTTATCAATTGTTCTCATGCTGAGTGTGTATCATATTCCTTACCTCTGAAAAATAGTCTGTTATTTTCCACTGTGGCTTCTCCATTCATCTGGATTATAGAGGCAGACGCTTTATAGATTTTTAGTTTCCTTATTTATGTGGTTTATTGACAAAGGCTGTCCCACAGATTGATCTTCCCTCCCCTAAATCATTTAAGAGGGAGCTATCCTTCAACCAGTGCAACATAAAACCCACGTTAGAGAAGCACAAACTCATCGACTCTTTCACTTTACGTCAGACGTTTCCCTTTCAGTAATTTATATTTGGTAAATTGATCTGCTTAGCATTCCTTTTCTGGCATCCGCATGCATGCCCATTGCAAAGATCAAACAACACTATGAATGAAGCCTTGTGCTTTAAAAGCGCTGCAGAACGCTTGCATGTAGCTTCGTTTTGGTAGTTCTACAGATTTTGTGCAAACCTGCTGCAGAGCATGAGCATGTGTCAGTGAACTGTCACTGGTGGACAGCATGCTTTCATTTTTCAGAGAGGTCAAATAGGGACAAATTGCTCGCTGTGTTTCTGGCCGTGCTGTGCTTTGCCCAGCTCCCCCAATGCAAACTCAGCTCTTCCTTTGTGATGATCGTGATATGGACCAAAATACCAGGTGTTCTGTGTTGTGTTGAATGTGGAGAGTTTTAATCAACAGAAGCTTATTTTTACCCACTTGCTGCTGCTGTGTGTGTGTGTGTGTATGTACGTGTGTACGTGAGCGCTTTAAGAAGCTTATATATCTGTCAAGCTCAGCACTAAGGAGGAGCAGGCAGACAGGAATGCATCAGCAGCACCTATATTTATGCTTTGGTTTCCCCTTTCAGGGATTTAACACCAAACTCAACCTACCTGAAATCATTGTGAATGCAGTTGAATAAGTGTGTTTCTTTCAAGTAAGGTGACACTTCAGCATTCATTGTGTGGTAATTTACTGTGTTTAAGTTGCAGTCAAGGTGATTCTGTTGGACTCACGCGATTGAATTTGTTGATTACACCTTTGGAAGCTCGTGCAGATGTTGTTCTCTGCGTCTCACAGTGAAGAGTGAACTTGTGGGGCAAATATTTTGTCTCTGGATCTGTTTCAGCTTAAGTCAGTGTTGTAAACACCACACACCGTGTTGTAAACTCTGACTTCTGCCTCCACTGGTATTTACTTCAGTCCGTCTCGGTCAGATGTTTCCTGTGTAATAATCAGCACACACACACACACACACACACACACACACACACACACACACACACACACACACACACGGTAACTATGAAAGTGTGTATTGTGTCAACTTTACAACGCATTTCATGAATTGACACTTGACACTTTGCGGATTAGGACACATTCTTTCCCTTTCTGACTACGTTTGTGATTTCCATGCATGTGCTGTAGCCAGTCGCTGCTCTAGCTCTTACATTCCCCGTGTATTTACATGACACTGATGTCTCACTTTGTCTTCCCAACAGGCCGCTTCCTGCAGCGTGGTCGGGGAGAAGCTCCAGTTCTCTCTCAGCGCGGCGTCGACAGCTATGGCCACGGCAGATCCTTGTAAATACACCGTCTGTATAGCCCCACTGGAGCTGCAGGTAAAAAAACCTCTACAGTTTGTTCCTACAGCATCGAGTAAAGTTATGAAAATAATGCTAATGTGTTTCCTTTAGTGCTGAGGCGTTGAAAGAACAGAGTTACATCCTTTTGGCAAGGCATTGTGGTTTACTTTAATGGGAGATTTTATTAAACATGATGTCCTGGACTGGCACTGCCGGCTCTCTGCTGGCAGCAGCAGAAGATTAAATGGTCGGGGTATCTTTCTGTGTTTGGCAAATGTCCCGAAGACCTCATTAAAATCACTGTCAGCCGGCCTGTTCCCAGTAAGGCTGGCCCACTTTGTCAACCTTCTCCTTCGTCAGCAGCCTTTCCAGGACCGATGATGATGATGATGATGATGATGCTATGAAATTATGACAGAACCGGACTAATGACTGCTTGCTCTTATCTAGAAATGATAGTGATTCATTTTATTATTTGGCATCCTCGGATCTGACCGCTCTCATCTCTTCAATGTAGTATTCAGGTCTCAGCCACACTGACATTAGGACTGGGATGTGGTGTTGAAATGAAGTAGGTGTGTTTGAATGTGTAATGGATAGAGCCAAGCACATCAGGCTGTTGGAAGCTTCTATCCTCTTCAAAGGTTGGGAGTTAAATCTTGACTAGTGTGTATGGATGGATACAAGCTAACCCAATTGTATTAAGGCTATTTTTAAACCAATAAGGTGCTTGTCAACTCTCTTGAGCTCATTGTGCCATAAATACAACCAGAGTGAGAGGCTACAAAGCTTAAGTCAGGATTAGAGTCGGGGCATTTTTGTTTTGGTTGTGGATCAGTTGTTGTTGTTGCAGGAACATAAAGGAAGCCTCTTGTCCGCCCCCCTCTTTTTTTCTTTCTTTTTTTTTCACTCTCACTGTTTCGGCTCAGTCTGGAAAAAGTCAGAAAGCCTTTTCAACTGCCTCCTTCCATCCACTGGAACATTTGTTAGCTTTTGACAGAGATCCAAGCTAGAATGGTCCTGGCTCGTAGCGTTATGAGCGCACGCAGAGGCAGGAATATGTGGAACAGAAGCTCTGCACATTGACAGTAGATGGACATAATAATACACCCAGTTAAGGCCGTGGTGCGCTGCTGGGTGTAGTGTACTTTGTCCTTTAACACACTGCTGCTGCACCATATGGCCCTTTGCATGTGGTCAGAGACACACATGTGACATGTCATGCTAAAGCAGTATTCATCTTTGACATGCAATTTAAAAAAAAAACATTTACATATCTGTTTGTAAGTGTGGCTCCGTCTCTTTTTACTTTTTTAAACACACACTAAAACTATGGAGCGCGAGCATATACGGTAGTTGACGCGCGTCTTAAGCCACAAAAACTCACAGTTCTTCTTTCTTTATTGAAACCTTTCTTCAAGTTACAACAAAAGATTAAAAAAAACTGTGCAGCAATCCAAAATTAGGCAATAATCATGAGCATGGTCAAAAACTAGTGTGCCCTCCTCGTCTCCATAGTCACAACTGAACCAAAGTACGCACACACCACGTTACGCACGTCTCAGCCAATAAGAAGAGAGCAGTTGTTATTGACCAATAGGCACTCTTATAACCTCAAATATATACGAAATCAGGATAAATCCAACAAATCTAAATTATTTATCACCTCATGTGTAATAATAAAAAATGGCTCTAACACTGTTGTATGACTTCACAACAGGTGGCAACAGGAGTTTTTTTTTTTACTATATAAATGACAATTCATTCAAATAAGGCATTATCCTCCTCCTTTTTATATAAACTATTTCTGTTTTTCAATTCAAGTGGCTTGAGAGTGATTGTATTAGTATGTTGAGATGATCTTCCAGTTTAGATGAGTCATGTCTTATCAATGCA
The DNA here is from genome assembly GCF_905171665.1 of Trachurus trachurus. Taxonomy (NCBI): domain Eukaryota; kingdom Metazoa; phylum Chordata; class Actinopteri; order Carangiformes; family Carangidae; genus Trachurus; species Trachurus trachurus. Next base: position 9,112,776 of record NC_139903.1, on the reverse strand, counting down.
GGATCTGATTGTTTTCTTCTAGATCCATCTAAACGTTCTTTTTACTATCTGATAAAGCCGTTGTTTGACATCACAGGCATCTGTGCTGTCATTCGCTGGAATCCAGGCAAGCCAGGACATGACGGCTTCGTTTGTTGTCTCTCTCTTTTATTCTCTTTCTTCATCTTCTCTCTCAGATGAGGTGTGTCAGTGACCTTCTCTAGGAACCCCCCCCTCCTTTTTAAGATTGACTCACAATCACAGCAGCGTTACTTTCAGTTCTTTTACGTTTTAATTATACTGACATATTATGCAGAACACATTTTCGGAGAAAAGCAAAAACAGAACAATATTTTTATGTATTTTAATGTCATCCTATATCCTCCACAGCACATGAGGTACTTCAATTTCATGTGTCGTTTGGACTTATCTGATAACTGCATTATTAAGGCCTTAACCTGCCCCATGATGGGATATCGGTTCACATCCAGGCTTCGCAAGCACTGGACTGGCACAATAGTTTGCACCGTCTCTTCTAAACTAACAGTGACAAATTACTGTATTTTAATTTGTTTGTTTGCTTTGTTTTGTCTTGTATGTGTATGTGTATGTGTATGTGTATGTGTATGTGTATGTGTATGTGTATGTGTATGTGTATGTGTATGTGTATGAGAGTGGACCATTTTTTTCCGAGTCCATAATAAAGATTATTATTACTACCTATACTCTCATCAAACCACACAAATTTTCTCCGATCAGACAATACAAATGAATCCCATCCATCCATACGCTGTGGTTTGGAACGATCAGAAAGTACATATTCATGATGTGAAAAAGGTGTTTCTAGTTCGATTCCTTGCTGCCTGGAATTTGCCAACAAATTACCAAGAACTTTAAATGTCCTGTTTCTGATTTGATTGTTCGTTTTCTGTTACTTGTTTAACTCTCGACTGCAAAACTAGTTAACCCTTGGGTATCAATAAAGTAACCTGAACCTGAACCTGAACCTGATCCACTCTCATATCATCATTTCCGATGATATGAGATGAGAACTGTTGCAGTGGAGTCCATTAAACACTTGCTGTTTGGAAACTTAGTCACCAAACAATGTGATCACAAGTTCACAACAGTCCACAGGAACATTAGAAAGCAGCTGTATGAGTTACAGAACACTAGGCAGCCACGATTATACTTTTGATTTAGTTTCCTCACACTAATCCCAGTCTGAAATTCATTATGGTTAGTTGATATCTGGAGAAACCATTTTATTTCATATTCATTTGAACACAAGTTGACATGATTTTTTCTCCTCTGTGTCTCCTCAGCTTAATCTACGGATGCAAGAAGCTGAAGATGAGGTCAAGTTGAGCTGGGGAGTGTCTCAGCTGGAGACGGGGGAGCTGCAGGTCACGCCCAATTTCACCCAGGTAACTTTTTTTGAAAGGGGGGCTGCTGTTTTTACAAATGCTGATGCACCGAAACAGAGGCACAGATGTTTTATTTGACCAAATTGTCAAAAGTAAAACATTTTTCTCTGGCTCAGACCACTTATGTAAAAGAGTACTTCCTCAATTTTATTTCATTTAACAGAACATATTTATAATGTGTGTAATTTATCTGAAATTGTCACCTCTCTCTCTGTCAGGACAATGCCAACACTTCCCGTGTAGTAGCCGTGAAGGAGCAGTTGAAGCAGCTGTTGTGTGCGACGCGTCCCTCTTTGTTACTGAGCTGCAGGGCTGCTCAGGCCTCAGAGGTCAAGGTGAGTGGAGGTGTCATACCTGATGCATGACGCTGCAACAGCTGCCACACAAGAACGCAGTGCGTGTTTTCTGTGTGCTGCAATCTGACAAACCTCTGCCCCAAAAGTCTAAAGAGTAAATTCACCATAGTTTATCACGCTGCCATGCATTTACAAAAATATTTTCACTGATGTGCACTTTGCACAGCTGTCACATGATGTCATGTGGAGTTACAACAACACTGCATAACTTTTTTTTTTTGTGACAAAGCATCTGTCATGTTTATGAGGCAATTACGGTATATAATGACCACTGTGACTGAGCCTCAGTTCACAACTATATATTAAACTTGGTACATTTACTAGCCTGATTAATCCTATTAAATGTAAAATAAAGAAAACAGTTAGTTTTATTTTCATTGAAATGGTCAAAACTGGCAAATTATTAGAGCTGAGATCTGTAACTAGGAAATGTTTGATTAAATTGTTAAATTATCAGCTAATTGTCACTAAGTAACTGAGGTAATCCTACCAACTCTGCATGTGGCTTAAAGGTTTAAAATGATCAAGCAGATCAGACATCTCTCTGAATCTGTGAGTTCAGTGTAATCTCAGCCAACTGGTTCAACCAGGCCATTTATCTTGATGTGCAAATGTATTCTAAATCAACTCTGGTACAATATTATTTACCGATCTTTCAAGCTTAAACTTGTCTTTTTAAGATGCAAATCGTCCATGTTCATAATGAAAATCCAATGCAAATCATAGACAAACGCTCATTCTGTCAGCAGGCTTGTTTTCCATAGATTCCCACTGGCTTGTTCAAACTATGGTTGTATTGTCTCTTTCACAGTGAATACTATGAATAAACTCCTCATTCAAATTCTTGTGATGTTGACAGAAGCCAGAAGTGATGTTTAATTCCAATATAAATGTTTTTGTATTTCTGATACTTGACGATTTTACAATCAACACAAACACAGCTCCACCTGCCAAAAAGGTTGTTGACACTTTAGTTTTCCAAGAAAGCCTTTGATCATGTGTTTGTTAGAGCATTGTGCTACTTTCTATATGAAAAAGTTATTCAGTTGCTGTGGTTTCTCCAACAGGAAATCCAAAACAAAGTGGCTTCACCCCCAAAACCCCCTCGTGCCCACGACTGGAAGCTGCTGGTGAAAAACATCCGAGTGACTCTCAATCAAGAGGAAAATGCTGCAGGTTAGATGTTTGTCACCTTTGTTATTCAGATCACCATGTTGTGATAACAGCAACTTAACCACATCACACGGCCACACAGCTAGCTGAGCTCACTGCAAATATCTGTTCAGTGAAGACAAATGCAAAGTAAAAGATCTGATGCCTCTGATTTGATGGCGGTGTCTTAAGCTTTATTGAACAGTAGTTGAGGGCTGGACAGAATACGAGTCTGATTGAACAACACACACAAATCGCACCTACTGGCACTTTAGAGGCACTGATCAGCCTTGTTGATGAGAACCAGCAGTGATGCAGGGAGAACATGCATGGAAAGAACCCAAACCTTATGTTTTCCATATTCTGTGTTATAAACTGTTTTCTTGTCTGCATACAACATCTATTGCCAGGGTATCCACGGGGTCTTAAAAAGCCTAAAATTTGAAAATCTAAATTTTAGGCCTTAAAATGTCTTCAATTTGTTGAATTATTGTGTTCAAGTCTTAAATAATTTTAGACAGGTCTTAAATTTTCTTATGCCCACCATTGATGAGCATTTCACTCGCATTTGACCCTAAAAAAAATACATGTGCGAACCGGGAAAATTATGCAAGTAAAGATCACAACCTGCGATCGTTCAAAAACTACAAATCCCACAATTCTCTGGCCTCAACGCCACACCGGTCCTCTTCTATGTTGTTCGTTCACGCCAAATTTTGCACGTCTGCACCGTCCTCTGTTGCTCACCCTGAGGTTTCTCCGATTTTTCCCTGTTAAAAGGGTTTTCCCGGGAGTTTTCCCTCAGTGGATGCGAGGATCTAAAGGCAGAGGATGTTGTTATGATGCCATGTAAAGCCCTTTGAGACAAACTGTTTGTAAAAATGGGCTATACTAATAAAATTGCCTTGCTTTGCTTTGCCTTCTTGCTGTGAGGCAACAGCAGTAACCGCTCTACCACGGTGCCACCCTCCTTCTCATTATGATAAGCTAATAAGCAGATTTCCTACAATTTCTGCCCATTTCTTTAATTACATTTTTCAATCAAGTTAACAAAAGACGCCGCTTGCTGAATCATCTCAAAAATACTGGAGCTGTTTTATCACTGTGTTGTATTTCTTAGACTTAGACTCCCATAGTCGATAATTTATCTCACATATTTCTCTCATGTCTGTGTTGTTAGGAACTGTTTCTGTCTGGCTTTCGTTTATTATGTCAACATATCTGTGTGTGCGTCCTGTCCAGAAGTCTCTCGACAAACTTGGGACTAGATTTTGAGTTTCAGGTGGTTCTCGGTGTCGCAGGTGGTAGGTAATCTGCCGCTTCCAGCTGCCGATCATGTCAATAATGAATCCACAGCAGTGACACACCACCACCACCACCACCACACCCATAAAATGAGAGATTCTTCTTACGATTAGTCTGAAAACGAAGCACCGGGGTGTTGTCAAGTCGTGAAACCAGAGGACAAGATGCTATGAGTGGATAAGAGGTTATTAAAACCGCTGTCTAATTTTAGAGCATCACATCACCCGCCACAACAACTTTGTTTTCCTGGCCTTTGCGATGAGTCATCCTCTAATTGTGAGGCATCGGTCGACTTGTCTGGCCATCTTCTTAAGCATTCACTACTAGACAATGTGGAGAGACGTGACACAGCAGCATTCAACAGTCACTTTCTGTTTTGCTTCCCTCGAATGAAGACCAATTCTTCTCAGCTCCGCTTGTGGCATTTCCTGTTTTGTGCTCTGCTCTTTGAGCCTCTCTCACTGACATTGTATTCGTTATGAGGCAGCACTTTCGCCGTATCAGGGCGTTGCTTGTGGCCGCTGGTTCAGTTTCAAATGGCTCTCATCTGCCTGTGCTCATCCTTTTGTGCAAAAGGAAGAGCTCTCCTATAATTTATACATAATTTATACATATGATGTTGGCTGAATTCCCCTCTGTCCATTAAAGCGAAAGCTGTGGAAGTGACCACAGCAACTTTTAATCTTCCCACAGCACATTATATTTGACAAGCTGTCAGTCAAACTCTTATCCCTTGGACCACACATTGTGTTTTTTTTTTTTTTTTCTTTATCTTTTTCCTGTGATGCAAACTGACATGTTTTTTTGTTTCTGTGTTTGCAGGCAGCATAAATCCTCTGTGTGTACTGCAGTTAGATGATCCTCCACAGAAGTTTAACACATCTGTTTTGAAAGACATAACCAATCCTGCCTGGGACCAGCCCTTTATTTTGTAAGTTTTACTGCAGAGCACCGCAAAGACGAGGATTGTTCATTGTTTATTATCCGCAGTCTGTTTACATGTCGCCTCTTCTTTTCCATGTTGTCACCAGTGAATTGAATGGACGATCAAAAGAGCTCAGTATTCAGTTGGTGAATGATGGACAAGCTCAAGAGAGTAAGAGAAACCCCCTCCCTGAAAAACACTGGCTTCCTTTAGAGACGATTCACTTCCTTTTGTTCATGAGCTGTGACTGTCACATGGTTTGGTACAATCAGACCTCATGATTAATGTTTTCTCTTTGTCAGATTGCTTACTGGGTCAGGTGTCAGTGCCTTTTGATCTTGTGAAGAAGCAGCCCAAAGGACAGCAAACATTTGCACTCATGACCAAAGACACGGAGACCGGATCACTTACTACTGACGTAAGACCAAGATCATCACTGACTTCGATTAATTAAGAGATTTTCTTTCTTTCTTTTCCTGTATCTGAGGGGTTTTTTTTTCATTTATTTAAACACACTGTCAGAATAATATTAACCATGGATAATTTGGATTCCTCAGTTTACCTACCTGGAGCCCAGTGAGGTGAGGTCCTGGCACCCTCCGACCCCGGCCTCCAATAAGAGGGTGGAGATGGACCGTACAGTCATGCCCTGTGGCACGGTGGTCACCACCATCACCGCAGTGAAGAGCAAACCAGGCCGACCGCTCCCACTCGGACTCAACATAGGTACGGCTCAGAGAATCAGAGAAGACATTTTGAGTACTTTCTTTTTTTTTTTTATTGTCAGAATCACTTCTGAAATTTTTCTTGCGTCCAAGACACTTGTTCCTCGTGACAAAGAAACATTACAAAATATAAACACAATATAACATCAAACAAAATATCACATCAAACAATGCAAAAAAAAATGTTTTTAACAGAATGTAACACAAGACAAACATCAGACATGTGACGTGCTATACGTAGCATCAAAGTGGCTGCAGTGCCTCCAAGTCCCTACACTAAGCTATTCAGACCCTACCAAGCCCAGCTGATTCAATTTTAACCGATGGAGGAATAAAAGATTTCCTCAGTCTATTTAATCTAGCCATAGGGACTCTATATCTATGGCTAGATTAAATAGACTGAGGAACTCTTTTATTCCTCAATCAGTTAAAATGTCGAATCAGTTGGGCTTGGTTTTCCCCCATTATTGATGTATAAAATATCATTAATAGTTTGTTTTTACTGCTGGTGTAAGAACAGCCTCACTGGTTAAAAAATACAAATGTTAGTGCACAGAGACTGTGAGTGCTCCCAGGTTTTCATTATTCATGAGTTCCCACACCAAGACAATGATATAGGCTGTGCTATCAGAAGCTTTAGCATCCTCTTAATCCATTGTGGAGTCACTGGAATTGGCAACAAGTCTGTTATTGTCTGCTGATATACGACCGTCATTAGCGCCTCTCAGCGTTGACAAATCTTTTTGGCGCTTTAAATACACGATTAACTAGAAGTAATCACATCTTATTCATGTGAATGAATGTCTGATTAGTATCAATTGGACCGCCAGAATCAACCCTTCACATGTTGGTGTTGAGCTAATGTGGTAATTAGCTGTCATTCGTATGCAAATCCCTGGTAATTGCATCACCACTCCAAATTAAACAGTTGGAAACTCTGCAGTGATCACAGAAACAAGCCCTGGCTCTCTGGATGGTAATGACCAGACTGCACCATCCAGTTTTTGTGAGGATGGCGGTGAACACATTATACCTGGTAAACACTGGCATGTTTACTTTGCCGCTGCGCCTGTTAGCATTTAGCTCAAAGCACCGCTGTGCCTCGGTGCAGCATCACAGAGAGGCTTTCATGACTCTCGTTACTATAATACCAGTTGGAGATGGGATGCTGCGCCATGGGAACAAACACCGAAACCATAAATAGAGTAATTAGAGGGTTGTGTGTAACGTATGTAAGACTTAATTACACAGTGTAAACAGTCGAAATACACTGTTTGACCAGCTCTATCTTTGAAGAAGTCCAGAGATGAAAACACATCACATTTGTAATTAAAATGCAACACAGAAGGAGTACACACACACATGAGTGTTTGAACAGCTATGTGTCAGCGATCTCCAAAACAAAACATGACGGGTGTTTAAACGTGCTGATCTCAAATAGTAGAACAGACTTTCTAGATGTCAACAGGGATTTTCTAATTACTAATATCATGATAATAAAGAGCTACACTTTTTATTGTAAGACATATCAACCACAGCCGCAGTTTTGTCCAACTCGAACGAGAATGATCAAATTCCAACAATTTCTCACTTGAAGCAGTCGATTAAAATAACTTTGCGTTTCCTCAGATTCTGCCCAGAAGGCCGTGGTCAACAAGCCCAAGCTGTCAGAGCGCCGTGTTTCAGAGCAGACGTCCATGTTGGGCGCCACGGTCAGCAAGGCCCTGTCCTCCTCTGACACCGAGCTGCTGATGCTCAACGGCACGGACCCGGTGGCCGAGGCGGCCATCAGACAGCTGCACCAGTCGGCCAAGCAGAAGCTCAAATCCCCTGTGAAGAAGAGCACCATCATCATCTCTGGCATCGCCAAAGTAAGGACGAGCTCCCGTCTTGTCCTCTCAGAAACTCACACTGCTTCACTTTTATTATTTCACATTGGTAGAGGAGTTTTTCATTTATGTGATGTACAGGAATTTAAAGGAACAACGAGGAATTTTGGAAAAGCGAAGTGTTTTCACACTACATTTGAGCCTCCGCGTGCACCGTGAAATTCTTTGACCGGCGCAAGACAGACTCATGTTTTCATTCATCAAGAATTAAAGTCAGAGGTTCGAAGACGATCACATACCGTCGTAGTTCTTCTGACCATAAACGGTGATTCGGCTGCGTTATTCTCATGACTCGCCGGGCAGCGTCCGCAAAACGAAAGTAAGGAAACGCTGGTCGACTCACCCAGCATTTCGGCCACCACTAATAATAACAAAATAACGATAGAGACAAAACGATATATTTATCGAAAATGGGCCCATTAACAAGTGTGGGTAACGTAGATTCATCCACATTAATATGAGACTTTTTTATTGTCACAGAATTTTTCGTTCTGCCGATGGAGAAACTCCTCGTTGTCCCTTTAAATAAAAGCCAGTAGATGCCAGTTCCCAGCCTTCGTCTGCTGTAACCTGTCATTGATTATGACAGAGGAAAGAAACAGAAACAAGAATTGCTTAGTCAGGAGCAGGAGGATTCTCCTTATTTTGTTAAAGTATACTTCATGTGCCCTGATCAAAACTTGACTTTCCAGTGTTTTTTTTTTGCCAAATCCCACTATGCTCCAACCTAAATTAGATTAAACGAGATCCTCAGAGCTGCCAAAGTAAATATTTTTTTTGTGCAACTCTGGAAACGTCACTTGAGCAGATATTGATTTTAATTTAAAAATGTGAATATGCTTCCACAGACGCCGTTGTCTCAGGATGATGAGCTCGCTCTGATGGCGGGCTACGCCGCAGCGATGGACGCCTCCATGTCGGAGGGCAGCTCCACACAGGATGTGACCACGGCGATCGCATCGGGACCCAGCAGCCCCCCGGACACGTCGGAGCCCCAGGAAGGCCCCAGCGGGATCGGCCGGCCCCCGGAGGACTGGGAGAGCCAGGCGGGAGAGGATCTAGACCATACCTCGCTGTCCATGTGTGTGTCTGAGGTGAACTGCAAGAAGAGCAGAGGTGAGGGGGCTGGCCACGCTGACCGTCCTGAGTCAATGTCTAAATGTTCTTCTGCGTCATTCTACAACTAGGGATGTCACGATTACTCGTTTTCACAATTAATCGTGGTATTAAAAGCCACAATTAATTAATCGTGAAGCTTCCTAAATACCGTTACTTTCCAAAAAAGATAACGTTGGAACCATATTGGCAGATCTGCACCAAAATAAAGGTAATTGCACAGATACTGGTCCATTTAACTGAATGAATGAATGAATTTATTTATTTCGGTATATATCAAGCTTATATAACCGAAAGGGTGTAGGTTGAAGCCAAAGCTTATATACCCCTACCCCTTTTACCTTAAATTCTTTCTTTTTTTTAATTATACGCATTAATACAAAAGGATCAGATCACAGACATTTGAAATTAATCAGTACACTTAAATTTCTGATCACAACAAAATAAAGAATTGTACACAGCGCATAACCCAAAATAGTACAAAATCATTTAACTTAATTTTCCATACTGTAACGAGAAATTATGTTCTTATAAACTCTTTTAAAGCTGACTAGAGTCCAGCATAATTTAATATTTTCAGGACAAAAATTCCAGATGTTAACCCCTCTAACAGAAAGACAGTGGTTTTTTACAGTAGTTCGAGTCTTTGGTTTCTCAAATAATAGTGGTCTTCTCAGGTTATAACTGGAATCCTTCATTTTAAACAGATTCTGGATATCTTGAGGAAGAAGTTTATTTTTTGCTTTGTACATACATTTCATTTAACTAAAGTAACATTGAATTGGTAGGAATTTAAATGTGTGTCATTTGTAATTTCAAAAAACAAAACAAAAACTACTAAAATAAACATAGACTTTTGGTATAAATAACAATTTAGACCTGAATTTTTCAAACACTTCCCCAGGGGGATTAATAATTGGTCATATGATATAATAAATACTTGAAATATTTTGCTATGAGTAATGTAATTGTATTTTGACTATATTTGATTTTAACACATTCATAGTGTTGTGAAATGAATGAATAATCGTAATACCGTGATTATTTTTCTGACGATAATTGTACAGAAAATGTATAATTGCGACATCCCTATTCTACACAGTTAATCTTTCTTTTACGTCCTCAGCCTGTTGTGATGCAGTCTGTTTTTGTGTTCCTTTCTCTCTGTCTGTTCAACTTTTCCTTTTCCAACTTTCATCACTGCCATCTCAGAGGAGAGCAGTGATAAGCTCACATTATGTCCAGAAGAGTAAGTTACTTCATGGGTTAGTTACTCTGGTGCTCTAGTTTGTGTAGTTTTCTAGAGTAGACGACACCCTCAGGTTCATTCTGCCGTTAATGTAACATCAGTAGATATTAGCTCACGCAGTAGATGGTTTTAGATGCTTTATTGTTGCTGTGGGGCTGCACAATACAGATGAGTGGTTCTCCAGCTTTTTCTGATTCAGAAGCTGAAAAACATTCACACACCCCCACTCGACTGAAATAACATGATCAGCATCAGAACACTTGTTAGTCCATTTTCCATATAAATCATATTCATTTAACTTATTTTAACTCCCATGTTTTTGACATATGCAGTGTATGTCAAAATCGATTGGTATCAGAATACGTAGTGTTTTTTTATATTGCCTGTTTGTGTCCGATTGGTTCACTGATATCTCCTTCAGTGTAACACATTAGTTTTCATAATGCTGGTTTATGTTGTTAAAGAAAATCCACACAGTATATTTAATGTCAGCGCTCCTTATAAAAAGTCAAGTGAGTGACGTCGTGTTTAGAATAGAATAGAATAGTAGGCTATTAACAGTTTGACAAATTGGCCTATTGCCATAATCCCTATAGGTTTAGGAGTAGGTTTGTTACCTTTAATTGTCGGTGCAAGCTATTTTTAGAACGGCGGAGCAGAGCCGCGAGCTGCTCAGAGCTACGCTACAGAGGCTCACGGCTCTGCTCCGCCATTCTAAAAATAGCTTGCACCGACAATTAAAGATTGTGTCACAGCAGCAGCTCCAATAGAATAGAATAAAAAATACAGATACGATAATTAGGAGAATAAAAAAAACTTAGGCTAGCAATAATATTAAGGATACAGTAACAAAATCTGTATAAAATCATAAGGAGTAGATGAGAGCTGTGTTCAGAAAAGGAGCACATAGTTTTTTCCACCGAATGTTTAATCTTTTTGTTTCAGTGAATACTTACACAGCTCTGGAGTGGCTTTTTGACACACAGAAGGAAAGCCACTACAGTTCAGTGCATGTTAGCTGCTGATTAAACATGATTTTACAAGTGGCAGAGTGTCCAAAGTTTGACCAAGCTCTTTTACAGAGGAAAGTTTTACAATGCCAGGGGGGGGAATAAATAGTTGTTTTTATATTTTCAGTGTGCTCCATCCCCGCCAGATTTCTTTCACCAGCAATAACAGTTTCCAACTAACTTCGAGTTTCTTTCTGTGCCTCTGCTGCTTCAGCTGTCCTTAAACTAAGCTGCTGCCACTTCAGATACTTCAAACAAACCCTAAAGTGTTCCTGAAGGTTTCTCTGTCACATTTTTTTTTCTTGTCTTCTTGTTTGACAGTGTCTCTCTCCTTCCTTCTCTGCTTACAGGCAGCTTCCTACAGAAGAGCGCCAAACTCTTCTTCCGGCGGCGCCACCAGCGGAAGGACCCGGGGATGAGCCAGTCGCACAATGACCTGGTTTACCTGGAGTCTCCGGCCGCGGTGGAGCGCGCCAGCCGCACGGCCACGCTCAGCCGCATGCTCAACCGCAAGAGCAAGAGCAAGAGCAAAGCCAACGGCTCTACCTCTACCATGGGGGAGCCACACGTGTGACCTCCACCTTCCCTTCATCCCCCACCACCTTCGTCACCTCAGTCCCTCCCACAACAACAACCACCATCAGCCACCTCCACCTCAAACTTTGCACTGGCAAACTGAACTGAACTTTTTCCTGGCTAACCTACTCCCCCTAATGTCCAGCTTGTATACTGGGGCTCCTGCGTCGTGAATGGGAGAGCTGTGCAGATGGAAAAAATATCCTCTTTTATCGCCACATCCTGCTCAAGTGCTTCCTGTGCTTACATATGCGTGGATGAAGGAAGGCAGCCTGTCCAGGATTGATGGCGTTTCAGAGGATATTGTATAGCATGTTTCTTTTTTTTTCTCTTTTTTTTAATTTGATTTTATGCAACATTTTTGAAATCTTTAAGTGCTTTTATGGCCTTGTTACGGACAGAAGGAGACTGGTGCGGGCCGTCGCTTACCTTACTTCACTGTGGGGGGGTAAAGGGCAAAAAAAAAAAAAAAAAAAAACTCTCCCTGCTGTAAAACCGTAACGTTTCCTTACGGTGGACCAACAGGACCAAAGATGAAGAGCAGAGTGGTATTTGTATGATTTGCACAATCATCGTTAACTTTTTATTTAAAGTGCAATGACAGGAGCTACTCTCATGACAGGGACTCTTCTGCAGGTCTGAGTCGTGTTGAAAAAACATTCACAAAGGGAGATGATCTTCCCACTGCATGACTAGTGCAGGTGGGAGACAGTAACACGACTACTCTTTGACACTAAGACTATGAAATATGTATTTAAATCCATTTCCAATCCAATTGAAATACTTAACGTAATTTTTATTCCATATGAATAATAAGCAGCTGTATGTAACGCGCATATAAAAGCTGTACTACAAAAATGCAAGCCTTACGCTTTAACTAATCAAACCCAGTCATTACAGGCTCGTCGTGATTGGCTTGTACAGAGGTGATGTCACCACGCATCAGCTGTTGAAATGAATTAACACCCTTCTAAAAAAAGGAAACGGTGACACTGTGGCTAACAGGAAACTTTAGCTATATATGAGCATTAAATGTTTACTCCTCTCTGTAGTGTTTTTAAATGATATGCAACCTTCTTCTTTGTCTTCCCAGAAGATTCCTCCTGTACACTACTATTATCAGCGGGACTGTTAATGTGTCAAAAGGGAAGGGAATGAACCTTTATGTTGGGACTGCGATATTACACTCGGCCATATTTGTCGCATTACGCACTAATGAAATTTCTTCTATGCTAATTCCAATCCTGCAATTCTCTAAATGAAATCCTCCTTCCTTCATTTAATGTTTGTTTCTTTTCTTTCTTTCTTTTTTTTTTTTTTTAAAGATGTAGCTTTAAACACATGAACAAGAGAAAGTGTGAACATGTTTGAGAGCAACCAAACTGTTTGGCTGCTGTTTTTTTTTTTATCCAGCTAATGATTGTATTTTAATTTTTTTTGTTTTGTTCGTTGTTCTTGTTGAAGACGTTTCTGTACATCATGTTAACTACTGTTTCTTCAGTAATTTAAACTGCTCAGAGAGCTGACGCAGCACAGTGACAGACAGAATCAACAGATTGCCTTACAGATATTCTGAGGATGTTGTCGGTTGTGAGTCTGTGACCCGTTCGTTCCCTGACTCGATGTGACTTTGCCGGTCCTGAGGCTGCATCCAGACCTCAGACCAGAGGAGTGAAGGGACTGTAGCGAGCTGTTGGGACTGGTTGCATCAGCAAAGTGTCCAGAATCGAAAAAGCCTATGCACATATCTGAGTGTTTTCATTTAGTAGACTACCTGAGAATTAAAAACACTCACTGCTCATGACGGCGCTCCTCTGCAGTTACAGCATGGCTTGTCTTTGTGTCAAGGTATTTACATGGTAGAGCTGTGGTCCCTAGTCTCAACACACGCGCTCTTCTACCATCATCGACTACAGTTTGTTTTTAAAAGAGAATATATTAAAAGAAAAAGAAAAGAAAAGCCAGGATTCAGGCTGAATAAAATTCTGTAACCACCAAAAAAAACGGGTCGTTTTAATCATGCTCAGCTTCAGAGCCGTTGCTCAAGGCAGCCAGCAAGCAGTGGCTACAGTTATGCATTCAGAGAGCAGTAGGGCTGTATGTGATTAATAAACTGCTTCCTGATGTGTGTGTGTGGGGTTTTTTTTTGTTTTTTTTAATTGGCATCTGCTTTGTATACAGAAACTGACTTGACTTCACTGTTGCTGCAGAGAATCGGTCTGTTCCCTGCAGAGATTGCAACTAATATACATATCGAGTTATTTCATTTTCAGCAATAAATATTGATTGAATAACTGAGACTGTGTTGCTGCTTTCAATTTTCTGGCTGTGGAGACTTCTGCTTGGTGCTAATGTAACTTGTAAATCTCCACATGCTGTTTTGCTTTTTATTTTATTACAGAGGTTTTTTTTTGTGTGCATGAAAGATCAGCGGCATCCCACTTTGCTAAGTCAGTCAGCAGCAGTGCACAGTATAGTTTTGGAGGTGCATGTGTTTTCTGTTTGGGACACTGCATCTGCTTCTGTTCCACTTCCAGAGGGAAATATATGTTTTTACAACATTTACCTGACACTTTTATTTCAGGGTTGTATTTGCATGGACATAAAAGACACAACCAGCTTGTAAAACTGCAGTAAATCAGTTCAGTCTGAGTCCTTAAACCTTTTAATTTTCCTATGATCAGTAAAACAATCGGCTAAAAAAAAAGGGTTAGTTAGTTTTATTGCTCCATTGTCTAAAGATACAGGCACTTATTTTGAAGGCGTCTCTCAAACTCTTAACACAATGCAAAATAACAATCACATGTTACAGTCATTGCTTTATTATTAAACAAAAATAATGCTTATTTGTTAGGCTACACACGTTTACTTAGTATTTATATAATTTTTGGTTATTTATGTGTTATCTCTTGTAAGCTGTTGGACAACTTGAATTTCCCTCAAGGTGGATGATGAATCCACCTGAAAGTATTTTCTATTCTATTCTAAATATGAACATATTATATTTCTGACACTATGATAATGCATTTGCCCTGTGCATAGATAGACCTTACATAGCTACACTTCAATTGGTGGAGGATTGTCACACTGACATGTCCACATCTGTGTAAAGCCCAATATAGATTAATAGTGTAGTTTTAACAGGTGGGTGTGGATAAATAGGCAAGGCAAGGCATCTTTATTTATATAGCGCATTTCATACCAAGGCAACTCAGTGTGCTTTACATAAAGACAAAACATTAAAAAAAGAAGCATAAAAGACTAAAAACAGAGTTAAAAGCAAGAGCAAATAAAAGAAAATAGATAAAAAGTTCTTAAAAGAGCTCAGGCTCAGCTATAAGCACGTGAAAAGATAAATGTTTTTAACCTGGATTTAAAAGTGCTTACAGTTGGGGCTGATTTCTGTGTAAAATAGTGAAATAATCAAAGTGATTTATTGTGGTAGTTAATGCAAAATCCAAACTGTGAGCCTACTTGTCTTTATCACCCAATTAAACACAATATCTACCCAATTAATGTTCTATGGGGCTGTTTTGCTTGCTGTTTAGGTTTAGACCGAGCACTACATGTCCCACAATGCACCGGGCGCGGCTTGCTTCCGGTCCTGCGCCGTTTCTGGAGCGGATTGGAACCCGGAGTCAGGATCGGATAAATGAAGGGTCTCCTGCAGACAAGGTAACGCGTTTCCCCCGTAAATACACACGGATCTGATGCAAAGCGGAGCCGCGGTTCAGTAGCCGAGGTGCAGCCGGTTCTCCCCGGCCGCTCGCCGCCTCGCTGCGCCGCCCGCACCGCCCCCTGCGCGGCGTTGAACAGCATCGACTCCCGTTTGAGGGTTTGCGTCTCCGGTCCATCCGCCATGCCGACTGTTCTTTGTTACAGTTTGCTGAAGAGGAGCCGCGCAGATCGGAGTTAAAACCCGGCTAGACTTTGGGAGCGATTCAAATCCTGGATCTCCATCCATCCATCCATCCATCCATCCTCCTCCCGCGGTCGGACTGCATATGTTTTACAACAACATGCGTGCTCTCCGACTGTGCAAAAGCCGCTAATGTTGTTGTTGTTATGGTTGTTGTTATTGTAATGCAGCCCCACTGTGTATATAGACAGACAGCAGGAGGACTGATGCATTCAAGTGTCCCAGATGAATTGGACTCGGAAGTTCAGTTGTCTTCATCCAAACACACTCTTAAAATAGTCTTTTTATATAACTGCTGCTCGTTTTAACTAAACTCTGGAGGTTATGATTTATAATAATCAGCCCCGAGTCCTGATCCTCGTCTCCTGTCAGTGATGTGTGATGATGATGATAATAAACCAGATTTTTATCTCTGTTTGCAGGTTACAGTAATGGCTGAGCAGACGCCAGATGAGTTCATCTGTGAGTATGAGTCAAGCTGTCACCCTGCTGTGTGTTGGTGTGTGTGTGTGTGTGTGTGTTGGTGTGAAACCAGAGGTGTGATGTGACAGTTGTGATGTCATGTGTGTGTGTGTGTGTGTCTGTCACAGGGTGCGATGACTGTGGCCAGTACCATGACTCTGAGTGTCCTGAGCTGGGACCTCTGGTGACCGTCCAGGACTCCTTCGTCCTCAGCCGAGCTCGGTGAGTGTCCTGATCCAAACCTCGATCACGTCATAAAACTGTCACGAACAGCCCTGCCCAGGTGCCCTCGAGCAAGGCACTAGACTTGATAGACTTGTTATAGTAGGTTTGAAGTGAGTGAATGGAGTTGAACTGAGTTATTCAAGGGATAGTTCAACGTCTTGGCAAATTCTCCTATCACCATAATCGCTATAGTCATAGCAGTAGGTTTGTTACCTTTATTTGTCGGTGCAAGCTATTTTTTAGAACGGCCTGTCCTTCATCAAACTCATCAAATACACAATCCAACAACTCAAAAATGCTCTTGTGGACAAGTTGTGACCACACACACATTCACCACGCTATGAGATAACCACGTATAATTATGTAAAATTAGGACACATGAAGCAAATACTCGGAACTACTTGCGCTTTTGAAATCACTCCGCCCAGCAGCAGCTGTGTCTGGAATGTAGTTCCGGCTGCATTTCCCTCTAAAACAACTTTGTCTCTGATGTTACATGATTCTCTCATAGCGTGGTGAATATGCAGGTCACAACTTGTCCACCAGGGCGTTTTGGAGTTGTTGGATTGTGTGATTGGATGAGTTTGATGAGGGACAACAGGGGACCTGTACCATTCACCTCCATTGTGTTCACTGAACAGCTCACGTCTCTGCCCCGCCGATCTCAAAACAACATGCACCGATAAATAAAGCTAACGAACCTACTGCTATGACTATAGGGATTATGGCAATAGGTGAATTTGCCAAAATGTTGAACTATCCCTTTAACATTATAGCTATTTGAGTAAGTGAGTGAGTGACAGCTCTCTTTAAATGCAAACTTGCTGTCTTCACACATTTTATTTTTAAATGCAGAAGAAGTGTTTTAGATAATGA
Source organism: Trachurus trachurus (assembly GCF_905171665.1). Taxonomy (NCBI): domain Eukaryota; kingdom Metazoa; phylum Chordata; class Actinopteri; order Carangiformes; family Carangidae; genus Trachurus; species Trachurus trachurus. The sequence goes on along the minus strand of NC_139903.1, from coordinate 9,095,585 downwards.
TTCTTATGTCGTTTTATGACATTTTATTAACGCACACGTGACGTTCCTGTGTGGATCAGCTCGTCTCTACCAAACAGCCTGGAGATCAGAGCGGTGGCCGAAGGAGGGGAGGGGGTGTTTGTGCTGCGGCGGCTGGTCAAGAGGACCCGGTTTGGGCCCTTCGAGGCCAAGAGGGTCTCTCACATGGAGAAGGAGTGCGCGTTTCCTCTGAAGGTGTTTCCTCTTGGTTGATCCTCACACATTCAGCTCCTTCATATGGTCGTATGTTTAGTTATATTATTAACTTATACTAACCTCAATGTCGATGCTCAGATCTTCCAGAAGGACGGCGTGGTGGTGTGTTTCGACTCCAGCAGCGAAGAAGACTGTAACTGGATGATGATGGTACGACCTGCCACCGACCACACGCACCAGAACCTGACGGCTTACCAGCAGGACGACGACGTTTACTTCAACACCTCCCAGGTACCTCTAAGTGTTAACTGCCTTAAAAGGATAGTTCACCCAAAATTGAAATTTCACTCATTATCTACTCCCCCTCATGTCGACTAAGGGCTGGGAGAAGTTTCAGAGTCCTCCGTGGCTTCTCTGAGTTACAGGGGGTCTCGGCGTAGCAGTGCATGTCCATATAATGGTTGTAAATGGATACCAACTGTCTTCGTAACAAAAAGACACACCAAAAAACATCCAAATACCTCCATGCTGCTCGTATGTAATGTCCGTCTTGTATTGAAGCCCCGAAATGCGAAATTGTCCCGAAAAAAATTTAATACGTCTAGAAGAAGGACGGACCCTGGTTCGTCCAAATTTGACGAACCGGGAAGAGAAGCTTCCGCTACAAACAAGCTTGAAATATAGACTTATAGATTAATTTTTTTTGGGGACAATTTCGCATTTCAGGGCTTCAATACAAGACGGACATTACATACGAGCAGCATGGAGGTATTTGGATGTTTTTTGGTGTGTCTTTTTGTTACGAAGACAGTTGGTATCCATTTGCAACCGTTATATGCAGGGTGCGATTTGTGAAAAAAACAGAGGGGGGGATACTTTGCTGGCCACCTGACAACTACCGTTCTTAACCAGACTCTGGTCTCCTAGTGGACCGGGTCTGGCTCCAAGTTTGAGCAAATAAAAATTAAAAAAAACCTGTAGTTGTGTTCATAGAGACGTAACAGGTGTGGCACGACAAGCTGGTGATCAGCTGTGGTCATTGAATAGACTATAGGTCAATTCAATTTGCGCATCTGTGTTTTTTTCCTTTTTATTTTGTTTTATAACATTTATATGCGCATCGAGAGTGAGTGAGTGAGCGAGCGCGAGAGAGAAACAGCGGGTGCACCAGATGATTGCCAACCGACAAAAACTGAAATGAGACGGTTAAAGAGAGGAAAAACACAGAATATACAATATATGTCCAAGAGACTTTGTCCCGAGGAAGGATCGGATGGTGGCCCAGGTTTAGTGATGAGGAAACTGTCACTGCAGCTGCACATCTGTCCGCAGCTGCTCCAAACAGACACGTCACTAACTTTATTTTGAAGGGACAGATTAGATGTTGATTTTGTTAACAGTGACTTTGTTGCACCCAAACATTAAGCATATATAGGCTATAGAAACAGACCCGGCTTGAGACCGGCTTTTATTTGCTCAAACCTGGAGACAGACCCGACCCACTGTGCAACCGGCATCTCGAGACTCGCCTTTTTTTTTTTTTTTTTTTGAGAATTGACAGTAGCCTGGGCTACATATGACGGTCTGGGAGACGCTGTGCGCTACTGTAGGGGGGATGAGAGGCTCGCGGTTCAAATGATGTAGACTTGATCTAAAGTAGGCTCTGTCTGACCAGAGGGGGGGACAACACGTATCCCCACCGGGGATAATAATAAATGACCAGAGGGGGGGACATCGAAAACAGAGGGGGGGGAAATCCCCACCATCCCCCCCGGCAAATCGCACCCTGGTTATATGGACATGCACTGCTACGCCGAGACCCCCTGTAACTCAGAGAAGCCACGGAGGACTCTGAAACTTCTCCCAGCCCTTAGTCGACATGAGGGTGATTAGATAGAGTGAAATTTCAATTTCTGGGTGAACTATCCCTGGAGAATTCCGGTAATTTTTTGACCGCTAAATCATTTTCCCAATGGTCACCCAGTGTTGGGGGGAGCAAAAAACGCGACTAAAATTGATGCAGGCAAACCGGAGTTACACCATATCAAATATCTATGGTACATGAATAAACGGTGGAGCAGTGCAGTGGTAATGTCCAAAATATCTCTGACCGTTTATTTTTGTAAAGAAATCATCACAACAAGGAAAAAGTGTTTGTTTCTGTGGCGGGGAGAGCAGGCGCTCTGCGATCGGATAGTAATGTCTTTCCACGATGTTTCAGAGTTCGGCTATCTGAGGTGAGTGATTAGGCTACATGCAAAAACACAAAGTTTATACAGTTTATACTGTAACTATATGAGTTCAGTGGTGTATCATAAGGATTCCAGTCATGTGCCATAGATATATGATTGTTTGTTGTGGTTGAAAGAATTGCCCCCATAGGTTAGCGTTGTGGCTATCCCTAGCGCCGGGTAGCCATGGTGTAACTCCGGTTTGTCTGCATCAATTTTAGTCGCGTGTTTTGCTTCCCCCAACACTGGGTGACCATCAGGAAAACGATTTAGGGGTCAAAAATGACCGGAATTCTCCTTTAACTTGAGCCCTCCAGTTCTCCTGTGGTGTGTTTTTTTATGTTTGCCTCTGCTGTGTGTGTGTGTCTCAGGATGTTCTCCCGGGCACGGAGCTGAGGGTCTGGTATGGAGCTTTCTACGCCAAGAAGATGGAGAGGCCCATGCTGAAGCCTCCATTTGAACCTCCACCACTTCCATCAGGTACAGTCGCTACATGTCTTTACAGTCCCAGTGCTTTCGGAGATGGCAACATGAATTGTCCCCCCTCAATAAAAATACCCTAAATTATTCAAAATTGAACAAATGTATTTTCAGACTTCACATTTTAGCTTCACATCTCAAAAGAAATTATTGAAATGGTGAAACATAATGTTTGACAAATATATTTCTGACTCCACATCCCATCTCTGGTCTCCTCCACTACGATGCAAATGAATGGATAGTTTCTTACACAGACGCTGATGACATCAGCAGGCTTTAAAAAAAAAACGACCCCCTCAATCTTAGGGTTTCATATTTTGATATTCATCCATATCAATTAATCATGCATAAAGTTCCATACACTGGGAGAAAAGGAAGATGGTGAGAAGAATTGGGGATCTGGGAGGGTCGGAGGGAGGCGAAAGATAAGAACGAGAGAAGACATTACATGTCTGAGACCCTTAAAATTATGATTTACTAACACTTAAGTAAGCAGTGATTCACGCTGTTGGCTGTTTAGGACAAATAAACAAGACAGGTAAGCACAATAAATGATTCCCTGTGCAGGACTTTTTGAATGATATGGCGAGCCTCTACAAAGTTGTGATTTATGGGGGTATGGCATTAGTTGCATATGGGTAAAAAAAATCTAATTGGATCTGCAACCCTGATGGCAACTGTGTTAATGGCACCTTTTTATACTTTTTTTTTTTTTCTCTTTCTCACTCTTCTTCTCAGATGTGATGTCCTCTGATAAAACGGAGATCCCAGAGACACCCTCAGTGTCTGAAGAAAACAACACAGGTGAGACGGATCTGAGAAATATTCGCTCTTTGACCCAAATTCAGACTCGTTCATTTCTATTTATCTAAAGCTTTTATCGTGGTTTTCACAGCGAGAGTGGAAGTATGAGGAAATGCTGTGTCATCATGGTTACTCATTAGGAATCCCTCAACTTCCTTCTGTTGATTACAGGCAACATGCTGAGTCATCTGGACGAGGTGAAGACGGGCGGAGCGCTTCCAGTCGACCCGCTGCTGCCGCACAGCGAGAGCCTGGTCGGCCCAGATGAAGAGGAGGAGGAGGAGGAGGAGGAAGAGGAAGAGGCTGCCCCCCCCGCCCCTCCGCCGCAACCCCCCACCAAGAGAGGGCACGGCCGAGGGAGGAGGACGAAGGGACGCAGACCTGGAGCCACGAGCAAAAACAAAGGTGGGAGCGAAGAGTCAAGAAAGTTTAAAGGGATAGTTCACCCAAAATTGAAATTTCACTCATTATCTACTCACCCTCATGTCGACTAAGGGCTGGGAGAAGTTTCAGAGTTATCCGTGGCTTCTCTGAGTTACAGGGGGTCTCGGCGTAGCAGTGCATGTCCATATAACCAAAAAACATCCAATACAAGACGGTATGTAATGTCCGTCTTGTAATGAAGCCCTGAAATGCGAAATTGTCCCAAAAAAAATTAAATAAGTCTATATTTCAAGCTTGTTTTGTAGCGGAAGCTTCTCTTCCGGGAAGAGGAGCTTCGAGAAGCTTCCGCTACAAAACAAGCTTGAAATATAGACTTATTTAATTTTTTTCGGGACAATTTCGCATTTTGGGGCTTCATTACAAGACGGACATTACATACGAGCAGCATGGAGGTATTTGGATGTTTTTTGGTGTGTCTTTTTGTTACGAAGACAGTTGGTATCCATTTACAACCATTATATGGACATGCACTGCTACGCCGAGACCCCCTGTAACTCAGAGAAGCCACGGAGGACTCTGAAACTTCTCCCAGCCCTTAGTCGACATGAGGGTGAGTAGATAATGAGTGAAATTTCAATTTTGGGTGAACTATCCCTTTAAATGAACATAAACAGCTCATGACGCCAAATATTTTTGACTAATTCATGAAACACGGGGCTGACGTCACGCTGAGAGGAGCGGAACAGCTGTTAATGATCTAATGCGTCCACAATGTACATGGGTTGTGTTGTGTAACACGTCAACGTGCGCCGAGCAAGTTGCAACAGGTCCAGGCACATTTTGCGGCGGCCGCCCCAAGGGCATTCTGGGAAAAAAAAAAAACCTGCTACAAAAGGAGTCGTGACACGGCACATGGAGCAGATTTATGACCATTTACCTGCAAAACTAATGACATTCCCATCAGCCCCAGCTTTATTTTGTGTCCAGGGCTAATTAGGAAATATAGGCATCCTAACACATTAAAGGGATAGTTCAACATTTTGGCAAAATTTGCCCATTGCCATAATCCTTATAGTCATAGCAGTAGGTTCGTTACCTTTAATTGTCGGTGCAAGCTATTTTTAGAACGGCGGAGCAGAGCCGTGAGCTGCTCAGAGCTACGCTACGGAGGCTCATGGGATTTCTTGGTTTCCCTCATCAAACTCATCAAATACACAATCCAACAACTCCAAAACGCTCTGGTGGACAAGTTGTGACCTGCACATTCACCACGCTATGAGATAATAACGTAACGTAACGATACAGAGTTGTTTTCGAGACAAATTCATGCAAAACAGCTGCCTTCAGGGACAGTTTTTCATCAAGCAGTCTCTGCATTTACCTCTAAAACAACTCTGTCTGGTAACGTTCTGTTATTATCTCACAGCGTGGTGAATGTGCAGGTCACAACTTGTCCACCAGAGCGTTTTGGAGTTGTTGGATTGTGTATTTGATGAGTTTGATGAGGGAAACCAACAAATCCCATTAGCCTCTGTAGCATAGCTCTCAGCAGCTCACGGCTCTGCTCCGCCGTTCTAAAAATTGCTTGCGCCGACAATTAAAGGTAACGAACCTACTGCTATGACTATAGGGATTATGGCAATGGGCCAATTTGCCAAAATTGTTGAACTATCCCTTTAAACTAAGCATGAACATGATGGAATTCACACTCACTTTGATCCATATTAAATGCTGCTGCATTTCTCCTTGACGTTGCATTCCTGATGTGTGCAGATGTGAAGCCCCCGGTGGAGACGTCAGAGCGGGCGGCCTCGCAGGCGGCAGCAGCAGCGTCAGCAGCACCAGAGAGCGGCGCCGTCATCAAGAGACACAAAACCAGAGAACACAAGAGAGTGTACCGCTGCTCTCTCTGCAACAAGGTCTTCCAGAACAGCAGCAACCTGAACAGACACATCCGATCTCATGGTACATGGAGGTTTGAAAAGATAACATCGTTGAATTCATTGTGTGGTTATGCACTAGGGCTGGGACGATATGCTTTTCTCCCGATTCGATTCTTTGGATGGCGATTCTATTTAAATTGCGATTCTACAATATTGCCAATTCTTTCGATTTTTAGTCTGCATTTTTAACATTTATCTGCACACAAATACTGTAGGAGCCTATAAATTAACATACTCCATTATAAATGGAACTTAAACCCTTTTCAAAACCTGGACTCTCTGTATGTAAAAAAGGCTAACAAATGCACATTGCACAATATTTAAAAAAATTCAACAAAAAAAATAAAAAAAATTCCCCCCAAAAAATCTGAAAAAAAAATTAGATTTTTGAAAAAAAAAATCTATTTAACTCATTGGCTGCCATTGACGTCTATAGACGTCAATCTAATTACAACCGTTCACTGCCATTGACGTCGATAGACGTCAATTGCGTTTTTCAACGGGAAGGGCTGGAGGACGGTATGGCGGAGCTTGTCCATCAATATCAGGCTTGTAAACTAGTGTAAAGATGTGTAGCGGCCTGTAGGGGGCAGCAGTGCCCTCTTTGGATGAGAGATCAGCATGTATTACGGTATGAGAAGAAGAAGCGAGATGACAAGAGATATGCTAAAGAAACTTATGCACGGAGCCTATGTGTTCCGCACGTCGGCACATTATTGTACCGTGGGTGTCGCGGTAGTTCGGAGAGGAAGAGGGTCGCGATCGTGAGAAAATGACGGAGATCATTGAAAAAGACACCGACGACCGACACCGACGCTGGACACCGGCGATCAAGCCGGGCCGAGCGGCCGGTGAGAGCAGCAGCTGACGGTGTCACCACAGACCAGAGCCCAGCTCAACTGACGGCTCGGTGGACGTGACCCGAGCGATTCCGTCCGGATCAACCAGGAGCAGCAGAGACTCGTCCCCACGCTCCAGAAAGACATGAAGGTAATAATATAATACATCAATGGTAAAAATAATGAAATAAACTAACTTGCTAGCGAGCTAACTTTTACTGCTTAGAGAAGGGCGGATCGCTTTGATCGGAAAGGTTAAAAAAAAAAAAAAAAACTCCACATCACACTTGACTACATCTAAGAGATGTATTTTTATGGTAATTCTATATATTTCTATAATTTACAGGTGGTGGATCGAGCAGTGGTCGACCATGGGGCAGAGGTCATGTGACAGCTACAAACGTACAAAAAAGTTCATGCATTTTTACTGATATTTGTAAATAAATTATTATTTTGCCATCAAAAGTCCTTTCTCAGTGTTGTTTTTGTTGTTTTATAGAAGGAAAACACTGTTCAGATGTGTGAGGTGTCACTAAAGCAAAAAATATCAACGTCAAAGTCACTGATCTGCTTGACATGTTTCTTTCCACAAAAAGCTCGTTTTCTCAGTGTTTTGGTCAAAAACTGCTGTTTTTGGCGAAACCAGCCTACGTTCTACTGCTGTTTACAAAAGAACGGAAAAAGGTAGAAACAAACTTTTTTTTTCCTATTGAACAAAGAGAGTCTACTTTTCTCTTGGTAGTTTCGGTGTTTATATAGTCATAGAACACAATATTCTGTGGGTCTTATAAGATCGTTCAAAATGCTCTAAAATGGCTGGCAGTATGGGGCTCTCTGATCTGAAAATGGCTGGCAGCCAATGAGTTAAAAACCGTCAAAAAAGATATCGCGATATTTATGTGAATCGATTTTTTCTCCCACCTCTAGTATGCACAAATCACACAAAATCATTGTTCATTGTACAATATATTAAATCGTCGACTCGTCCATGTATGTTCTCCCAGGGGATAAGCTGTTCAAGTGTGATGAATGTGACAAGTTGTTCAGCCGCAAAGAGAGTCTGAAGCAGCACATCTCGTACAAGCACAGCAAGAACCTGGTGAGTTAACTCTACAGTCAGCCTGTCACCTCAGGTTTGCACTCCGGTGACGCCGCCGGTTTAACATCATCGTCCTCTCATGTGTTCACCAACAGCCCGACCAGGAGTACAGATACAAATGCAACACGTGTGAGAAATCCTTCCGCCTGGAAAATGCCTTAAAGTTCCACAACTGCCGCACAGGTAAAAGTAAAGTGAAGCCGTTTTGTTTTTGTCGTTTCATCATTTCATTCAAACGTCTCCGATCACGTGTGTGTGTGTGTGTGTGTGTGTGTTCACTTTTTCTTCTCATCTCTTTTTTAGACGACAAGACGTTCCAGTGTGACATCTGCTCGCGCTTCTTCTCCACCAACAGCAACCTCTCTAAGCACAAGAAGAAGCACGGCGAGAAGCTCTACTCCTGCGAAATCTGCAACAAGATGTTCTATCGCAAAGACGTGATGCAGGAGCACCACAGGAGGCACGGCGTGGGTGAGTCGCACACAACTGCTGCAGCTTGATTTGTTATCAAGGAGGGAAATTGAGGAGGATCAGTGTATGTGTAAAATAGTGAGTTTACTTCATGTTTCAGTGCTTCATTCATTGTGTTTGATTACATGGGATGTCACTGCAAGCGCAGAAGGTTGAGACGATGTGGGTGGTGGGTAATTATTCAGTTAGATCACTGGTTGATGTGTGTAGGGGCATGTAAAAAAATGCATATTTTACCTCCAACTGTCATGGTAGGGAAAAACTGTTGTTTTTTTTAAACTTGAAACCTATTTTATTGGCTTTCTTGAACCCCAAAATGTACATTTTGACACCAAATTTGTTATTATAGCTATAACAAAAGCAAAGATATGGGCTCTAGTGTATTATTGGCGCATTGGCGGCCATTTAAAAAAAAAAAACATGTTTAATTCCGATACAAAATGTGATCTCACTTGTGTTTTAGGATAAATGTATTTGTATGACCCTAAGGTACTTCCATACCAAAGGGGACCTTTGCATCATGACTTGAAGTCAAATGCCTATTTTTTGGTCTTAACCTCCCCACTAATGGGTGTATTTGTGTGTGTGTGTGTGTGTGTGGAGCATCCTGGGGTCATGAACATGTGATTTTAGAGAGTCAAAGACAGTGAGCAGCTGTGTGTGATGACACAATGATGAGATGAAAAACTTCAGATGTGTCCTGCTGCCTTCAGGTGCTGCAGGGATTTAGAGAACTGAAGATTTTCATGCACAAATTGAATGCAGCTGTGGATAACGTCATGTTTTTTAATTTTATAAATTAATGCAGACTGTATTAATTACCAGTGAACACATCTACAGGTTTATGTGGTGTTTAATTCAGATTTTATGAATGATTGCTGCACATTTTGTTGCTTTCTTTATAAAATCTCCAGATCTCCAGTGGAGTGATGTGGTTCTGCTCTCTCCTCGGTGCTGCACACACACAGTTAGACACAGAGGCAAAGCAAATTTCATGGCCGGAAAAGTGTCCGAAACCGTTAATGCTCTGGAATCTGTGCCGCCACTAAAATAGATTCACCACTTCTTTATTTTTCCATGTTTTTTGGGTGTGACAAATCCAAAGAATTTTATTGCAGAGTGAATTTAGATTTGTTTTATCACGAACAGATGTGTGGATGAAGAAAGATCAGAATTTTAATTAATATAAAAACAAAGGATGTGTTTAAAAACTAAGTCTAAGCCTAACCAGTCTACAGCTTTTAGTTGCATTTCACCATATTTCTTATCTTGAGCTAAAAACCCATAATGCATCTGTACAGGACCAAAGCACATGAAGCGAGAGGAGCTGGAGGCCAACGGAGAAGAAGGGACCAAGTACAGGAAGGAGCCGTCGCCCTGTCCCATCTGTGGCAAGGTGAGGGAAGGTCGAAGGCAGAAAGTCAAGGTCCAGGTGTCCACAAGAGCTCGAGTGACGTGTGTGTGTGTTGTGTGTGTGTGTGTTCACAGGTGTTCTCCTGCAGGAGTAACATGAACAAGCACCTGTTGACTCACGGTGATAAGAAGTACACCTGTGAGATCTGCGGCCGCAAGTTCTTCCGCGTGGACGTCCTGCGGGATCACATCCACGTTCACTTCAAGGTGAGGCGGTGAGGGGGAAAAGACTTTTCCACTCGTACCTACAGTACCAACTCCTGCAAAACAGCCGACTCAGTCAAAACTACTGTTACTGCACTGTTCAGCATCTTATTATTGATGCATTTCCATTTTAAAAGATGTCTGATGCCCTTCCTGTCTCGTTAGCTGCTCCACAGCATCAGCACCTTTTCTTTTTTTTACAGTGCTTTGGCCACATTAACCCCACGAGTCGGCAGCTCTTTTCTATTCTGTCTGTACACAGGGACGCAGAGAATCAGTTTTTTACAGAATCCAGGATTTTGCAGGAGGAAAAAAATGCAGACAAGTTTAAATTCTGCAGAAAAAATGGCCTGAGGATGCACAGACAGCAGACTCAAGAGTTTTGCGTTGTCCCCAGCTTCCCTGGATATTAAGTTGTTTTTTTTCTGGTCAATTTAAAAATGAAAAAATATGCTCTTTTCTCTGTGCCCTTACTTTGTTCTGACCAGTTATATTAACTCCACAGCAGCTGCATGACCCAATTTACCGTGGGACAGCACAGTGTAGTCACATCACAGTCAGACATTCATAATATCGCGCACCGTTGCCCAAATCTACGGCATGTTAATCATTTTCTCAGTGCATCCCAAATATGTGTTTTTCCATTTTAAGCATTAAAAAAGTGAAGTGAAGTAAAATGTAAAAGGAAAAAATGAATGAAACAAAGTTGAGACCATGTTTGTGTCTGTTCTGTCACCATCTGCCATCTGCCATCACAGGCTGAAGGTGTGATGTTATTAGCGGTATTCCCAGTGCTTAATTTGTAAATCATAAGGTGCCGGAACGCAAAGTACACATGACAGCTCGGGGATGACGAGACGGGCAGAGGTCCCGGAACTTATGCGGCGCACGTCGGGGGGGGGGGGCTGCGGACATGCCATGCTGTGGGGCACAAGCCTCAATTTCAAATAATAGGCTATCCATGTTATGACGTTTACTTGAATTATTTTATGCACAGGCAAATGCCCACATCACCACAGGCGGTGCTTTACAGTCAGGAATTTTCTCAACAGGTCTAACTTGTAAAAAAAAAAAGAAAAAAAAAGAGCTTGTAAAAAATCACACAAATCTTTTCCTATTATTCAAAGACTGGCACGGCGACCTATTAATAGGTAGACAGTAGCCTATGCTCAGCTCAGTTGTGCAGCAAAACCTCAATTTTCCATAAGAAGCCAGGGGTAATAAGTCTGCTTCACCTTGAACTGAGCTGCTGTCCAAACAGTTATCATCTCATCTCTGACCTGTCGCTGGACGTCCCACACTACTCTCCCCTCACTGCCTCTCCTCTTCTTCTGAATCTCCCTGCTGTCAGCGGGCTGATGCCAGGGTCCCCGCCTGTTGCTCCGGCCAGTGTTGCCCACAGTTTCAAATAAATTACGTCCGCCACGAATACATTTTTCGGCAATATCGTTCCGTTCATTCATCTCCGCATAAGGCTCTTTCGCCGTTATTGGCACGCACACACACACACACGCACACACGCGCACACACGCAAGTACACGCACACACACAAAAACAGACAGAGAGGGGGGAGAGAGGAAAGGACGAGTGCAGCAGTGCACAGCGCGGTAAAAGCGAAACTATATACGGCCCAGTCAGTGCGTCAACTTCAACAGATCTCCGAATCTTTCAAATGACTTTAAATCTTAAAGGTGTACAGAAAAGAAAATTGAATTTGAGCCCACTTTGGGTGATAAAATTAATGTGATAACTCATCTTTCAGACGTTGTAGGCCAAACTTTGTGCAAAATTCTATTTTTGAGTAAATCCGGGATGAAAGTGTGTATTTTTTTTTCCGCATTGGATAATGCAGGCGCACGGATTATACGTCAGCCTGTACACGATTCACCAGCCACTGATATTGGATCCGTAATCCGTCATTCAACGTCTGAGACACGCACACACACACGGAGCTCGGTCTCGCCCCAAGCTTTGAATATCCCGCCCGCTCGATAACGACCAATCAAATTCGTTTTCCTCACTCGGGTAAACTCGTGTTGCAGCTCGTGACAACTCGGCGCGACAAACAGGACAAACGGCCATTTCTGTACACCTTTAATAAACAACACGGATTTATGGGGATTTGTTCTGTAAATTAATATATACATATTATATATATATTTTTTAACATTTTTAAAACTTTTTTTTTTTACGGGAGGTACCGGATCTGCCCAAATAAGTACCGGAACACAGGGAGGCCAAAATTAAGAGGTGCCGGATCTTGTTCCGGCAGGATCCGGCTCAAATTAACCCCTGGGTATTCCTAATACACAGACAGGTGTAATCTGTTTGTTTCCATTCTGCACTAAAATGCCCATAATGCACCACACTGGATCAGACATGTTTGATTTAAACTGGGCGTGTGGATCTGGAGCTGTCACTGACTGCAGTCGTTTCATCAGGACATAGCCTTAATGGATGAGCAGGAGAGAGAAGGCTTCATCAAGAAGATCGGCATCTCGGCGGGAAACAGCGACGAGACGGACGACGACGACGAAGAGGAGGACGATCCCGAACACCACAAGTACAACTGCAAGAAATGTCAGGTAAGCATAGAAAATGTTCACAAACATGTTTAGGGAGTCAAATCTGATCCCACCGACGTATAAAGGTCCTGTGATACTGTATATATGAAAGCAGATGGAGATATAACCTGCATTAAAGGGATAGTTCACCCAAAATTGAAATTTCAGGGGGTCTCGGCGTAGCAGTGCATGTCCATATAACGGTTGCAAATGGATACCAACTGTCTTCGTAACAAAAGGACACACCAAAAAACATCCAAATACCTCCATGCTGCTCGTATGTAATGTCCGTCTTGTATTGAAGCCCCGAAATACGAAATTGTCCCGAAAAAAATTAAATAAGTCTATTTTTCAAGCTTGTTTGTAGCGGAAGCTCCTCTTCCCGGTTCGTCAAATTTGGACAAACCAGGGTCTGTCCTCTTCCCAGTTCGTCCAAATTTGACGAACCGGGAAGAGGAGTTTCGAGAAGCTTCCACTACAAAACAAGCTTGAAATATAGACTTATTTAATTTTTTTCGGGACAATTTCGCATTTCGGGGCTTCAATACAAGACGGACATTACATACAAGCAGCATGGAGGTATTTGGATGTTTTTTGGTGTGTCTTTTTGTTACGAAGACAGTTGGTATCCATTTGCAACTGTTATATGGACATGCACTGCTACGCCGAGACCCCCTGTAACTCAGAGAAGCCACGGAGGACTCTGAAACTTCTCACAGCCCTTAGTCCACATGAGGGGGAGGAGATAATGAGTGAAATTTCAATTTTGGGTGAACTATCCCTTCAACGTGATTAGTTTGTTTGCAACAACCTCACACATACTGTCCTGTACTGTATACATGAGCTCCTACCCTCCTCCTGTGTGTGTCCAGCTGTCGTTTGCTAAGGGGAAAGACTACCTGAAGCACATCATGGAGCAGCACAAAGAGAGAGGCTACGGCTGCGGGATCTGCAACCGGCGCTTTGCCCTGAAGGCCACGTACAACGCTCACCTGGTCATCCACAGAGAGCAGCTGCCCGACCCCGCAGTGCAGAAGTAAGACTGCAGGGGGGAGCACAGACACGAGACTCAGCTCACACTGATGGATTTGTGTCTTTTTTTGTGTTTTGTGTGTTGGGAGAAAAAGATGAGAGTTAATTTCAACAGAGTTTCAGCTCATTTGATACTGAGAAGGTTTTTGACAAAGTGAAACTGAAATATGAAGTTACATTTATTTATTATAAACGTTTTGAATCTGCTCATCTCTTCCTACAGGTACATTCACCCTTGTGAAATCTGCGGTCGGATCTTCAACAGTATAGGTAACCTGGAAAGACACAAGATCATCCACACAGGTGAGATCTCCAACCATCCTTGCCCCTACAAAGGCAAAGTGCAGTATCTGTAAAAAATTGCAAAAAACTGAGAAAAACAGCTTTTTGTGTTTTTCATTGTCAGGTTTAAGCATCAAATTATGAATAACTAACAAGTCTATAATTGATAAAGGTGGACTGAATTAAATTATATTTTGTAGTTTGACTTTCTGACCAATTTTGACTGTTTTATGACATATTTTGTGACCAATTTTGACAGTTTTATGGCAGATACTGCACTTTTGCCCTGGTTTTGGTGCAGATACTGCACTTTGGCTTGGTATTAGCTACAGATACTGCACTTTGCCTTGGTTTTGATGCAGATACTACACTTTGGCTTGGTTTCAGAGTGCTTTTTTGGATGGACAGCAAAATAAGAAGCCCAATAACTAATAAAAAAAAAACCTAATAAACTAATTTTAGCAGTACCAATATCAAATTCTACCAGATTGAAGAAAATATGCCACACTTTTGATTGGTCAAAAAAAAAAGAAAAGAAAAAATGCAGATACTGCACTTTGCCTTTGTAGGTCAGATTTGATCTTGAATTGTATTATAAAATCAGAACTGATGCAAATATGTTATTTCTTTTTTCTTTTTTTTCACTCAGGGGTGAAGAGCCACAGCTGTGACAAGTGCAACAAATCATTCGCGAGGAAGGACATGCTGAAGGAGCACCTCAGGGTTCACGACGACATCAGAGACTTCCTGTGTGCCGAGTGCGGGAAAGGTCAGCGCGCCTCACACCCCGCTGCATCACACACTACATGAGTGTTTTATCAAAGAATATAGAAAAACATATAGTCCACAAATTTTAAGCCAAAATGGGGGTCAACCGTGAACAAATTGCAACAGAAGCAAACTCAACTGATTTTGTATCCTCAATGTGTCCTGAGTGAAGGGGGAAAAAAAGCCCAGAAGAATCCCATTAGGGACACTTACACTATATTACCAAAAGTATTCGCTCACCCATTCAAATGATCAGAATCAGGTGTCCTAATCACTTGGCCTGGCCCCAGGTGTATAAATTCCCTTAGTTCCAGTGAAAGGAACTTTGAATGCTTCAGGTTACCAAAACATTTTGGACGATTCCATGCTCCCAACCTTGTGGGAACAGTTTGGAGCGGGCCCCTTCCTCTTCCAACATGACTGTGCACCAGTGCACAAAGCAAGGTCCATAAAGACGTGGATGACAGAGTCTGGTGTGGATGAACTTGACTGGCCTGCACAGAGTCCTGACCTGAACCCGATAGAACACCTTTGGGATGAATTAGAGCGGAGACTGAGAGCCAGGCCTTCTCGACCAACATCAGTGTGTGACCTCACCAATGCGCTTTTGGAAGAATGGTCAAAAATTCCTATAAACACTCTCCTCAACCTTGTGGACAGTCTTCCCAGAAGAGTTGAAGCTGTAATAGCTGCAAAATGTGGACCGACATCATATTGAATTCTATGAGTTAGGAATGGGATGGCACTTCAGTTCATAGAATGAGTAAAGGCAGGTGAGCGAATACTTTTGGTAATATAGTGTATCTTCTGATGGTTGTTTTGATTGAACAGTATATATTCTTGGCATTTTCACCTTTAATGATAGATAGAGAGGTATTTGTGAGAGGGGGATGGAGAGATGGAAGGACTTACAGCAAAGGATGTGGACTGGATTTGAACGTCGCTGCGGGAAGCACTGATTTTACATGGTAGCCTAAGCGCCCTAGCTTATTAAGATACTGTGTTCCTAACTATAATATGTCAACAAGATTGAACAAGACATTTTCACCTGCTGTACCCAATGTTTAGATCTGGTGTTGTATGTATGAAAATTAGCCATACATAATTAAATTATGCCCTATTTGCTCATACTGACAAAGATTTTCAAAAAACGTGTAATACATTTTTTGTTTGTCTTAATGTAAATAATCAACTGGGTAATTTTCATGGAGATATCTAAAGGTTAAAAATTTTACCCTATTCATGTGAGAAAAATAATTAATAGCCGTATGAATGGGCTATATTTTGGTCTTTTTCGAAACTTTCCCCTAATGGGATTCTTCGGGGCTTTTTTTCCCTCACTCAGGACATGTTAAAGTCAGGATACCAAAATCAGTTGAGTTTGCTTCTATTGCAATTTGTTCAACCTTTTTTCATAAAATGACTGGACTAATAGCATAGCAGCTGATGTTGAGGAAATGTTTGGCTGTGCAGGCATGAAGACCAAACACGCTCTGAGGCACCACATGAAGCTGCACAAGGGCATCAAGGAGTACGAGTGCAAGGCTTGCAACCGCAAGTTTGCCCAAAAAGTCAACATGCTGAAACACTACAAGAGACACACGGGTGAGTCAGAAAGTGTTTGTTGCAGATGCGTGACAGCAGGTGTGGTTCAATGTCTGTTTTTCTCGTGAGAAGACGATGTGATTATTGGTTTTTGTTTACATCTGCAAACTTCTCATCGAGTACACGGTGTCTCTGTTTGTTTACTCCGGTGCCTGCAGGTGTGAAGGACTTCATGTGCGAGCTGTGTGGAAAGACGTTCAGCGAGAGGACGACTCTAGAGACGCACAAGCTCATCCACACAGGCGAGTGGTTCACTCAACTCTTAACTGTTGTGGGACCTGGTGATTTGGCTTTTTTTTTCCACCCGGTGTGTTCAAGAGCCAGAAAAGTAAAGTATGATGTGAATCTGCACAAAAAAACATTAAACCTCCACTAATAAATCAAAGGGTTAGATTCATCACAGTGTTGTGTCTTGGGACTAGAGACAGAGACTAGGGAGTAAGCAAATTAAAGATTTTGTTATAATGAAACTTAGAATAAAACTTTCAGATTGAAACCCCTCTCATATCTGTACTGTAAATATGAAGCTGCATCTTATCTTATTGTAGTTTAGCACAAAGATTTTCTGTCCAATGGTAAAGAAAGTAATTTAACAGCACTTCTTTCAACGTTCACTAATAAACAGTAGTTTTTGTTAGAATGGCACAAAAACGTAGATTTTCAGTCTTCTTGGGTGGAAAGAGATACAGGGAGGGCTGTCACACGACATGGAAAACCTGGAAAATGGTTGACTAATTTTTCCAGTCATGGAAAACACATGGAAAATGAGAAGAAGAAGGAAAAAAAGTCAAATGCTGTGGAAAAGCTTGAGTTGCCCTATGAGATTAATTATCACATTGCGACATCAGTAACACTTTATAATAAGTACACACTATTAAGCATTAAATACTGAATTCATCATTTATAACACATGAATACTCATTAGTATGTAGTTTATAAACACAGTTAAAATGTTTTACTCATCATTGATAAGCACTAACTGTATTTATTTATAAACTACATAGTAATGAGTATTCATGTGTTATAAATGAAGAATTCAGTATTTGTTCATGCTGTGTACTTATTATAAAGTGTTACTGTGACATCAGCTACCAAAGCTCTATTTGACTTTTTGAGTTGATAGTGTTACCAGTATTGGACTGCGAGCATGAGGGTTTTCTCTCCCGCAGTTGCAGTTTCCTCTGCTGAGTGACAGAGAGGAGCGGCAGAGAGCAGTAGTGTTTTTTTGGTTTAAAAACAAAAACGTGGTTCTATAATTTCTTCTAAACATCAGACTTCTGGGGGTGAGAGAGGAATAAACCTGGAAACAATCATGTGTAAAATAAGGTACAACCATCAAAAAGAACACTTCTCCAAAGCATGAATGGGACGAGGGATGTATTATTTTATGGTGTAATAACATGTCTTTCATACTGTATATTTTGTATATTTTCTTTCTGCCTTTTTTCTTCAGAATTGGGCTTCATTAAAGGTACATTGTGTAAGAATTACTCCCATCTAGCGGTGCGGTTGTAGATCGCAAGCAACTCTGTCGTATTTTTCATGCTGCATTCACATGAAATCGGTTAGATGGCAGACGGACGACAGCCACTGCACGTAACGGCTTAAACAAGCCTTTATGTAAACAAATGGTCCGTCAACATGAGGCAAAACAATACACGTGAAGATGTCGTATTGTTTACCTGACCCACGTTTTACCGGCTTTCTCTGGACTTCTGTGACTAAAATGACATCTGGTTTGTTACCGACGGCCGTCTGCCCGACTGCAGGTGAATGCAGCATCAGTGTAACGCTCCATTCCTCCTCACTGCGTTACCACGGTGACTTTTCACAGACGCCACCTCCACCTGAGCCGACAGCTCCGGTGTCTCCGCTGAGTTTCCGTGGTTTCCTACCGTCACGCTGCCACTGAACGTAAAAACATGGAGACACCACATGGCAGCAGCACCGAGCTTACCCGCTCCATGTAGATATGAATGATATGAACGGCTAATTCAGAGCTGAAAGGAACACTTCAGTTTGTTGATGGGGGGATTACTGGTTAATGGAAAACAGACTTTTGAACAAAATAATCGATTTTCGTGAATAGATAACAGGAGAACTTACACAATGTCCCTTTAAAGCGTCTGTATCACAGGGATGGGAATGTGAAGCATCTTCAGTGACTCTGCTCTGCTGGACTGACCTCGTCTCTTGTCTTTCTCTCCTCTTGCAGTGGGGAAGACGTGGACCTGTGGGACCTGCGATAAGAAGTACCTGACGGAGTACATGCTGCAGAAGCACGTCCACCTGACCCACGAGAAGGTGGAGGCCCAGTCCTGTCACCTCTGTGGGACCAAGGTGTCCACCCGGGCGTCCATGAACAGACACCTGCGGCGCAAACACCCTGAGGTAAGACCATGTCTGTCACCAGAGAAGAAGACGGTAACACTTTACTTGACGCCTATCTCTATAACACATTATAACAATACTTATAATGAATTATAATGCAGTTATAGCACTGTATAACTATAGTTATAAACACTCATAAATGATCATAATGCTTTATAACAATAATCATAACACACTATAAAGCATTTTATCTTGACTTATAAGGTCAGGTATTATAATACGTTATAATTGTTAGTAACTGGCTGACAATGACCACATCGATAATGCATTATTAATATAGTTATAATGTGTTATAATTGGCTTATAAACGTGTATAACTATCATTATAAACACTCGTAAATTATCATAAGGCTTTATAACAATAAGCATAACACATTAGAGAGCATTTTATAATGGCCTATAAGGTCAAGTATTATAATAGAGTTATAATGCTCTATAATGTGTTATGCTTATTGTTATAAAGTCTTATGTGATTTATGAGTGTTTATAATGATAGTTATACACGTTTATAAGCCAATTATAACACATTATAACTATAATTATAATGCATTATCGATGCGGGCATCGCCAGCCAGTTACTAACAATTATAACCTATTATAATACCTGACCTTATAAGTCAAGATAAAATGCTTTATAGTGTGTTATGATTATTGTTATAAAGAATTATGATCATTTATGAGTGTTTATAACTATAGTTATACAGTGTTATAGCATTATAACTCATTATAAGTATGGTTATAATGTGTTATAGAGATAGGTGTCAAGTAAAGTGTTACCAAGAAGACCAGTGACTGATGTCAGATCCTTGTTGTCCAAGTTGACCAGTCCTTCCTCTATGTCTCCAGGTCGTCTCCGTGAGAATCGACGAGTTCGACGATCTTCAGGAACCTTCAACAATCAGTGATTCGTCCATCAGCATTGTGCAGGTTGGATATAGATAGATAGATAGATAGATAGATAGATAGATAGATAGATAGATAGATAGATAGATAGATAGAACTTTATTCATCCAGAAGGAACTTCTTCTGCCAGGATGCTCCAAAGGGAAATGTGCAAGGAAAATAAATAGAGGAAATATATGATAAAATATATCCTACAATGTCTAAAACAATAAAATATACACTACAAGGAGCAGGAGCAACCTGGACATAGGTAAAATACTGTGCTACATAATTTGAGTGCAATGCATAATTTAAAAATGATATAATACTAGTGCAAAAAGGCCTTTCAATGTCTGTTTCATCTAAACTAAATATAAAATGGAGTTCCTGTATGAAGGTGTACTTGGGTCACTTCACGAAGACTGAACCCAAAGAAACGACTGGAGCACTCGATACATGCAGATATTTAATAACAATACAGGTGCACAACACCTAACGTTTCGACGCTGTGCGTCTTCATCAGAGGTAAGCAGAACATAGGGTGACACAGTAGCTTATATAGTCCCTCCCTGGAGTTCATTCATTTCATTGGCTTATGCCGTAGGCCAATGATGTTCTTACACTCACCAGATGGGCGATACTAGATCAAAGGGCAACTTAGGCCCACCCACCACGAATAGGCTAAACAAACAATATACAAAATAGCCTATAGTACAAACAATTAATTAAAGCGAAAAAAAAAGAGAGAAAGAAAAACATATACAGATGGGAGAAATAGTTAGTCATCATCACAATCAGTAATATAATACTAAAGGAAACATGATAAATTGAGTTCCTCGTTAAGTCCATGCGGTTCAACTGTGTTGAGTGTGTAAATCCAGTGGGCTTCTCTTCTGAGGAGTTTCTTGATAATATCCCCTCCTCTCTGTGAGGGAGATATTTTTTCGATGGCGTAGAATCGAAGGGATCATGGCTCCTGTGCTTCCCTTCGATTCTGCGCCATCGAAAAAATATCTCCCTCACAGAGAGGAGGGGATATTATCAAGAAACTCCTCAGAAGAGAAGCCCACTGGATTTACACACTCAACACAGTTGAACCGCATGGACTTAACGAGGAACTCAATTTATCATGTTTCCTTTAGTATTATATTACTGATTGTGATGATGACTAACTATTTCTCCCATCTGTATATGTTTTTCTTTCTCTCTTTTTTTTTCGCTTTAATTAATTGTTTGTACTATAGGCTATTTTGTATATTGTTTGTTTAGCCTATTCGTGGTGGGTGGGCCTAAGTTGCCCTTTGATCTAGTATCGCCCATCTGGTGAGTGTAAGAACATCATTGGCCTACGGCATAAGCCAATGAAATGAAGGAACTCCAGGGAGGGACTATATAAGCTACTGTGTCACCCTATGTTCTGCTTACCTCTGATGAAGACGCACAGCGTCGAAACGTTAGGTGTTGTGCACCTGTATTGTTATTAAATATCTGCATGTATCGAGTGCTCCAGTCGTTTCTTTGGGTTCAGTCTTCGTGAAGTGACCCAAGTACACCTTCCTACCTGCTGGTCCTGTCTGAGAGCACCGATCTACCCGGCTGAAGCGCAAGAGCACCCTTCCTTTTGGAGTTCCTGTATATTCATATCAGGCAAACTTGTACTGTTGTGTATGTACTGTACTGCATTATGTCAGTAGCACATGGTAGCACTTTTTGTTCCTATGTCCTGTCATGTGTTTGTGTTTAGAAAAAAAAAAATTAATGAATATGAGTGAAAAAACAAAACCATTTTTCATTCAAAAAATGAAAGAAAGAACAAAATGAATGAAATCATCCTAATTGTTTGATGCCGTCGTCCTGAAATGTTTGATTCCCTCCTCAGTCCACACTGACCCTGGAGAAAGACGGCACATCTCAAGAGAGGCCGAGCCGGCCGTACAGACATCCCAAGAAGAAGCAGAGGGTCCAGGCCGAGCCGGAGCTCTCCGAGTCCGACGACTACGTGGATTTCGCTGAGCCCCGGCACGAACACATGACAGAGTACCAAGCCGTCATCGTCGGTGATGAGACTGAGACGAGCTCCGCTGTGCAGAGCATCCAACAGGTACATGTGAAGATTTGCTGCTTTATTCACACAATAACACGTCCAATCTTTTTTTTTTCTCAAAGAGCAGAAAAGGCGAGAGATGAGAATTCATACAAAACAGGTTGCCACAGTAAAAATGAAAAAAAATCCTCACTGAGAAGCCAAATTCTGACTGTTAAAAACAGTAATACATTTTTGTCGCTTTAAATCTCATTTTTCTTTTTGTTGTTGTTGTTGTCACAAACTGACAAGATGGTGACAAGCCACATATTACACAGCAATTAGGACTTCATGAGGGATGTCACATGTTCAAGTGAAAATAGACAAATGCTAATAGTAATTGTATGTAATGAAGCACATTTACTAGAAGCTGAACAAAGCATATGTAAATGAATGTTACATCCCATGTTTAGTCATAATTCACAGTAATGTGAAGTTGTAATATTTGCAGTTAATTATTTTCAAGAGTAAATTGTCAGTCATCACAGTATCCAGTTTTTACAATGTCACTATAAATGTAAACACAGTTTAAAGGCCCTGTAACATTAATATTTAAAGGGATAGTTCAACATTTTGGCAAATTGGCCCATAATCCCTATAGTTTTAGGAGTAGGTTCGTTACCTTTAATTGTCGGTGCAAGCTATTTTTAGAACGGCGGAGCAGAACTGTGAGCTGCTCAGAGCTACGCTACGGAGGCTAATGGAATTTCTTGGTTTCCCTCATCAAACTCATCAAATACACAATCCAACAACTCCAAAACGCTCTGGTGGACAAGTTGTGACCTGCACATTCACCACGCTATGAGATAATAACAGAACGTTACGAGACAGAGTTGTTTTAGAGGTAAATGCAGAGACTGTTGATGAAAAACTGTCCCTGAAGGCAACGTGCATCAGCGGTTTTGCATGAATTTACCTCTAAAACAACTCTGTCTGGTAACGTTCTGTTATTATCTCATAGCGTGGTGAATGTGCAGGTCACAACTTGTCCACCAGAGCGTTGTGGAGTTGTTGGATTGTGTATTTGATGAGTTTGATGAGGGAAACCAAGAAATCCCATGAGCCTCCGTAGCGTAGCTCTGAGCAGCTCGCGGCTCTGCTCCGCCGTTCTAAAAATAGCTTGCACCGACAATTAAAGGTAACGAACCTACTGCTATGACTATAGGGATTATGGCAATGGGCCAATTTGCCAAAATGTTGAACTATACTAACTAGATTTAGGGACTTACAGTAGCAACATAACTTGAAGATGAAGATAACATGAACCGCAGATGAGTTGCTCTTGTCATTGTTTCTCTAACGGACCTGTTGCGGTTTCAGGTGGTGGTCCTCGCCGACCCCAACGCTCCGTCAGCCTCGTCCCCCAACAGCTCGGTGGGTCTGACCAACATCACCGTCACGCCCATCACCAGCCACGCCCCCGCCCAGTTCACCAGCCTGCAGCCCGTCGCCGTGGGCCACCTGACCGCCAGCGACCGGCCCCTCACGCTGGACAACTCCATCCTCACGGTCACCTTCGACACGGTCAGCGGCTCCGCCATGCTCCACAACCGTCCCGCCGAACTCGTCCCGGAGACCGTCGGCCCCGGCGGCGGAGGAGGAGCCGCGTCCCAGTCGGTCGCCCACTTCATCAACCTCACCACGCTGGTCAACCCCATGGGCCACCAGCTGGAGGCGCCCACGCTGGCCTGGAGGCCCGTACAGGCGGCCGAGGGCGGCCAGGTCGCCGCCGTGGTGGAAGGAGCTCAGGGTGAGAGTCAGGAGAACCAGAACCAGAACCAGAACCAGGGCTCAGACCCAGGCCGGTCGGGTCAGAACCAGCCGCCCGGCCCGCAGCAGCAGAGCAGCTCCGCACAGCAGATGTTCAGCTACTGAGCAAAGACTATACTGCAAAAACTCAAAATATTTCCAAGAATATTTGTCTTATTTCTTGTCAAAATATCTCATTTCTAGTCAAAACTAATCTCCTTCCACTTAAAATAAGACTCATCACCTAAAAAATGTACTTGTTTTTAGATCATTTTCACCAGTGAAAGCAAGTTTTTTGTGCTTGTCATAAGGAAGAACAACTTGTTCCACTAAAGGAGTAAAAAGTGTCTAAAAACAAGCTACTTTTTTAATGTGATGAGTCTTATTTTAAAGGGATAGTAGCATTTTTTTAAAGTGGGGTTGTATGATCTACAAATAGCCCCTAAGTACTTTAATTGCAGTAGAAGACTCTCTGCACTCGTCCCGTTAGCAACGCCAGCCCATAGCCCTGCCCAGAGATTTACAACATACAGTGTTGTGAACAGACCCAAAGAAAGGGCCTATTTTCGCGGCCTAAAAGAGGTTTTACCTTTCACAACACTGTATGTTGTAAATCTCTGGGCAGGGCTATGGGCTGGCGTTGCTAACGGGACGAGTGCAGAGAGTCTTCTACTGCAATTAAAGTACTTAGGGGCTATTTGTAGATCATACAACCCCACTTTAAAAAAAATGCTACTATCCCTTTAAGTATAATGAGATTTGTTTTGACTAGAAATTACATTTTGACTGGAAATAAGACCAATATTCTTGGTGAGATATGTGAGTTTTTGCAGTGAAGAGGTGCTGGTCACCTCACACTCACCGACATCGTCACGTAGTAGAGTAGATTTTATGACTGAACTGTACAAGCTTTGATCACTGTCACCCAGATGCCTCTCCAGCCCCATGGAAGTGAATGAAATGATTCTTTTTCCTTTTACATACTGACAAAACAAAGTGGCTGTTAATAATTTACATGATATTTAAAAAAAAAAAAGAAAAGAGAGAGAGAGAAATGGTACATTTAGCCAAAATCACTGACACTCTCCTGGAAGATTTCCATTTCAAACCAAAGCAACATGTTGAATATTCAAATGCCTTACCAGCCTTTTAAAAACATGCATGTTTTCATAATGAATCTGCTGCTCGCACAATGAAACAAGAAAATGTACCAACCTGAAAACAGAACACACTTGTACCAGGTTGTGTGATAAGTGATGGTTGGCATATTCCTAAAAGTGGCTCACTCATGAAATGTTATTTTTGAATGCTGTAAACTGTAACTCGTTGAACTGTCTGGAAAAAATACTGGAAGCCTTTTTGTACTGTTATTTTTAAAGAAAAGACCTCTTTAGTATGGTTCTTGTTTTTATTTGTCTTCATAGAAGTTCGGTGATAACACACGTGAGAGGGTTCATCTCTGCAGTGCAGACACCGTGTGAATCATGAGAGAACCTGCTTCTGTTTCTGTTTACAGCACAATGACCATCTGCTTTCCAGCCCCTCAGATCTCAGGCCAGCAGCCTGTTTGTCCTCCAGTTAGTCGGGAGCTGACGCTGACAGCTTCTCTACAGACGGCACAACAGGAGGCAGTTTGTCCTTCCTCATAATCCAACCAACAATAATGAGTTCGGTGTCAGACAACACACTGAGAGAATACAAAATAAATGCTGAACAAAGTCTATAACGAGTAGGGGTGGGAGAAAAAATCGATTCACATAAAAATCGCAATATCTTTTTTGACGATTTTTAAATCGATTTTTTTTTTTTTCAAAAATCGATTTTTTTTTTTTTGAAATTGTATTTGTTTTGAATTTTTTTTTTTTTTTTTTTTTTTTTTTAAATATTGTGCAATGTGCATTTGTTAGCCTTTTTTACATACAGAGAGTACAGGTTTTTGAAAAGGGTTTAAGTTCACTTTATAATGGAGTATGTTAATTTATAGTCTCCTACAGTATTTGTGTGCAGATAAATGTTAAAAATGCGACTAAAAATCGAGAGAATCGGCAATATCGTAGAAACGCAATTTAAATCGAATCGCCATCCAAAAAATCGTAGAAGAATCGAATCGGGAGAAAAGCATATCGTCCCAGCCCTAATAACGAGTATATGATAACAACAGTATATCATAACAACAGTGGTGGCTATAGCACAACCAGGGCCGGCCGCTGGCATAAACACTCTATGCGGTTGTTTAGGGCCACAGCCATTAGGTTGGGGGCCACATGATCAGAAAGGTACCGGGGCTCATTCAAGTCATTTAAACATCCTGAGGTGGCCACGCACGCTATGAGCTTTATATGTAATTTGAAGTCAATATTCAGCTTCTTTTATCTCACATTTAAGACATTTGGTGAAAATAGAATGGCAGAATGACAACATTTGTGCTCAAAAAGCAATCTTACAAAATTTCATTTTAGACTTGTTTTCTACACTTAGCTATCTATTACTGTATTCATATCCTATTTCAAGCACCAAAAAAGTTCATTCTCATGACTGAAGGTGTGTTTTCACAAGGGATTGGAAATTTTTCAAAAAGACATAAAACACTTGAGTATTGTTAAATCTGCAAGTATCTTAAAAAGATACATTTAAGAAAATATGGGGGGGAAATGGCCTCAAACCTTAGAGGGCATAAAGATGTCTGTATTCAGTTTTAACCAGTGATTTGGTGTTTGCGCTTAGACTGGGCCACAAACAAAAATCTTGTTTAGGGCCACCAAAATCCTAGGGCCGGCCCTGAGCACAACAAAAATCTCTATAACTTGATCAATTTGATCAAAGTGTTTGGTTTCATGATGTCAAAATGTGAGTTGGTGAGTGAGTAAGTACTGAAACACTGAACAATTGGACATGTGCATTCACAAGTTTAGAGAAGGTTAAATTAAGTTCACCTGTGAAAAGTCCCGTCCCTATGTATAGAGAGGATACTTCTACAAAATACTGACTTTAATATCTGAACACCTTTTGGAAATGAGAGAAAACATTTCTGGAAATTGATGGGTAAGAATAATACAATCAAATCAGTGCAAACTTTGACAACTCTGAAACCCTTCTAGATTATGAATTTGGTCAGTGACTCAGTGACTATTTCATATCAGTGCCCAGCTGTTCAAACATTTTGGTATTTTTCACAACAGGGACTTCCAGAGAAAAGCATAAAGGTATGAACACACCACAGCTTAGCCATGGCTTTCCTTCTCTCACGGCAAAACATTGTTAAAGGGTGGGTAGTTCAAACACACCTTGGTTAATGTTTAACAGCAGGAAGAGACGATCTAACCCAGCGCTGACCTCTACAGCCTAAATATATGGATAATATATTTTACTTCTACCAGCAGCAACAAAGTTAACAGCCTTTTCTTATTCCTACCCCTAATATTTATTACATCACATCTACTTTAACTTTATGCAAATGTTTTCATAAATAAATCAATCTTTTTGCAGAGCTGAATGAACCAGTAGATGGCGACAAAGTCTGACATCATTATATACAATTTTAACTACTTAGCACTTGTTTTCCTTATAGCGAGGAATAAAAACCGGTTCTTCAAAACCTGATTTGGATCAAGACCCTTCAGCCAAACATGTTCCCTGGCACAGGATCAGCACTTCATTAAATCAGTGACATATTAATACACAAACTGAACCTCAGCAGCTCTTCTGTTAGTATTAGATCAACAAGTAGAGGAACCAAACGCACAGAGGAAGGAGCTGCACTGTGGACAAGACAATGTGCAATTGTTGATTCTCTCATGACAAATGTAGCCTACTGATACATGATACACTCATTATAAGTCGATTAATCATTCGCTAACTATCTTCAATGTGAGTCTCGTTCCATATGCGTATGTAAAGGCCAATAAAGCTCATTTCACACTCAAACAATAGAAACCATTTAAGAGTGAACCGTCCTGATTCGTTTTCTTGTTTTCAATCAGCAGATGAAATGAGGTTTAATGATGTAATTAACACATCAATAAAAGCTCCTCTTTGATGCCACAGATCAATAGGTGTGACAACGCCCCAGAGAATACATTTACACTTTAAATGAGGGCTGAAAGGACTCTCATCCACTCTCTGTCGACCAATTTTGTTGATGCCTTTAGTGTGAAGTACAGAGAAGCAGCCTGAGGGGACAAACACTCACCAGTGCTGCAGCGACAGGAGCCAGCGGGCCGACTTGAACCCTGGCTCCTGACAGGCCGAGAAAGATCCGCTTGTTTTCTCTGCATTATCTTGGAAGGCATATTATTTATACTTCGACTTGATACCTCGCCCATCCAGTTTCCTAATTAAATCTGGAGAGCAGGGTGGAGCAGGGTGAGCTCATGTGTGTTATGCTGTTGTGATAGGCATACATAGAGGCAGGGTTGTCAGGTTGCTGCTTCACCAGAATGCAAATAACAAGAGAGAGTAAATTGTTATATTTGTAAAAATGCATTCAAAGTCATCAGAATAGGTAGACAGTGGTGGACAGTAACGGAGTAAATTTACTTGAGTACTGTACTTAAGTACATATCCAGAGGATTTGTACTTTACTTGAGTATTTTAGATTTCTTTGGTACTTATTACTCTTACTTGAATACATCTCCAAGACAAATATTTTTTAATGTTAATTTCTAGGAAGGCTGAAAAGTACTCGTTACTTTCAGGTCTGCTTTTGTTTTTTTGTTTTTTTTTCTAAAATACTATTGAACACACACTGTTTGTCAAAGAAGGAAACCCTAACCCCTAAAAGCAGCACATCAGGTGGTTTAAATGAGTTAATTCTCAGAAACAAGAGTTAAAAGGTCCTTAAATTCATTTAGAAAAAATTATAGTAATTCATTGATGTGAAAAATAAGAAATTTACTCTTACTCTTACTTAAAGTAAATTTAAAAGCATGTACTTTTGGATACTTAAGTACCTTTAAAAGCAAGTACGTCGACTGAGCTACTTTTACTTGTAACGGAGTAAATTTTGACCAGTAGTATTTGTACTCTTACTCAAGTACTGGGGTCGAGTACTCTGTCCATCTCTGTAGGTGGATATACTCAAAGTAAAACAAAACAAAGCAAAATAAAACAGTAGAAACAGATTTAAGGTCCATTACAACACCCAGCAACTGAAGAGAGAGCCCTCAATGACTGTGTAACAGTTATTAGTGGGGGAAGTATTAGTAAGTAACTTATTAAAATACTCCTGATGCAGATTCCCGTCTCTCTGGTGACATTTATTGTAAAAGCCTATTTACAAAGATCAAAGATCGAGATAAAAATCGTGGCGTCACAAAGCCCTTTGTCATCTCTGGAAGCTGTCGAAAGGCACCAGACGACAGATAGTTGATTTGATGGGTAGTCAGACATCTAATCTCATACTTATCAGGCACCATCTGATCTACCGAAGAAAACAAATGGCTCCAGTCCCAACAGTGTTTTGTTGTTGGTGGTTCATCTTTCCCAGCACCTGTCCTGTTTGTTTGTTATATTATTATCACTGTAACACAATAAGATATAATTAAATCATACAATTATATTTTGGCAGAGATGCGCTACTTCAATAAAAGTTCCCATGTCTTGGAAAGGTCAAGGTCATACCCTTGTTTACTACATTCCAGCTGTTTGAGAGTCTGCTGGGTTTTCTAGTATTGCATTACACTTTTTTTTGTATTATTTTGGCAATAATAGAGTCAAAGATCTTTGGCTTAAAGCGTTGCAATGACTCAGGTTTAAATTTCAGGATCTACAGTGAGAAACGACACCGCATAGTTTTAGCCAAAAACAGTGATTAAGAGCAAAACCAAGAGGAATGTGCCCGGAGGAGGTGAGTGATTGTATTCACTTCAGATTTACAACAAATGACAATGAATTGTGATAATAATCACAGTGCATCCCACTAAAAACAAGTAGGCTTATCTTAACTAAACTTAAATTGATCTGAACTCCATCATTAAACTGTGTTGATGACCCTCGGCTGTGAAAGAACATGCCGTCCTTCTCTGCTGAATGGATTCCTGATGAAACGTTCAGCCATTTCCAAACTATCTCGTCTATATATCACATAACCCACCTATTGTTAAGACATATTCCCTCTACTTACCTCAGGGGGCTTCGCTTGGATAATGGTGTGTGCAGTGGGACAAAGGTGGGTTTCATGAAATGACACATTCCTGGGTTCATGGACTCGGGCTGGCTCATTGCAGAGATTATTCTCTCCTTTTCGTGAAAAGCAGAAATGTGAGAAAGCGTATGGGACTGGAGGGCATCTGGAAAACAATTGTTTAAAGGCAGTTAAGATGCAGCGTGCATGCTGCCTTGTGGCCTTTGCCAGGATGAAAGTTTTCCACCTCTTAAACCAGGAAGTGACATCACAGCACCAACCAGGCTCAGCCCACTTCTTTTCACCTGAGCAGAGGGAGGAGCCACTCAGAGCTAGACAGGGGGAAAAACAAGGAAGAGCTCAGAAGCAGGCAGGTCGGCGTGTGTGTGTGTTCACTTCCTCAGACTGTGCCTTGGAGACGGATAAAAAGAGGAGTTTACCCAGGTGGTGTGGTGGGGTTTGTTTCACAACACGGATATGGACGTCCCGGATTCTCCCAACTGGAATATGGGGCTGTTAAGGACCTTTGATTCCTCTGAGTTTGGCAGCTGGGAGAAAATTGGCTCAGGTGGATTTGGACAAGTTTACAAAGTCCGGCACGTACAGTGGAAAACATGGCTGGCTATCAAGTGCCCTCCCTGCCTTCATGTGGACGACAAGTAAGTTACAGCTGTTGAGCTGCATGGATCACCTTTGTACTGACATTGACCAATAAGAATGATTACTTCTTAAGCATAAGTTTTCAGGTTGTTCCTCCACTTTACACAGTATGTTCTTGTCTCAGTGTTATCACTGCTTGTGACCACACAGTAGACAGACAGAGCTCAGACTGTGAGTGCGCTGATGAAATGTCACTCAACGCCTCAGAGATGTGGAGGTGAACACCAGGGAATGTGTGAGTCACTGACTGCCAGTCTGGGCACACACACACACACACACACACACACACACACACACACACACACACACACACACACACACACACACACACACACACACACACACACACACACAGCAGCTGTGAAGGAGCCTCAGCAGCAAACAATAGGCCATAATTGTATTTATTTTTTAGACAGTGTTGTGTTGTGTTGTGTTGCAGGCAGTGGTAACATGCTGATACATCCCC
This sequence comes from Trachurus trachurus, assembly GCF_905171665.1. Classification (NCBI taxonomy): domain Eukaryota; kingdom Metazoa; phylum Chordata; class Actinopteri; order Carangiformes; family Carangidae; genus Trachurus; species Trachurus trachurus. Next base: position 9,064,940 of record NC_139903.1, on the reverse strand, counting down.
CAGGCAAAAGTGAGAGCACATTGCTTAGGGACAAAGCTGTTGACTTATTCCAAACAGAGCAGATGAAAGGCTTTCTGCCGATGTCCCACAGTCAACAGTGACATTACCATGCGGCTGGCCGGCCAGCGGCCCTGGGGAGGGGCTGACCTGACCGTTTTAAAGTGGACTTTAGTAGAGATTTCTCCAATTCTGTGCCGTTTTGCATAACCACTTAACTCATCTTTGCTCTATGTGGTGGGTGTGTGTGTGTGTTTAATTAGATTTATGGATGTGTGTGTGTGGGTGTGTGTGTTGCAGCTGTGTGCATCATTGTGCCAACTTCTGTGTTTGCCGTCACTGAAAGACCACCTTTAGCAAGAGTTGTATCTGTCTGTAGTGCACACAAAAGATGAATTACCTCAGTAAATTGATTTGACAACTTGATATTGACACATTAAGTACCTGTCAGAGTTACACCTGTCTCCTTTAAATGCACTGCAAAAACTCAAAATCTTACAGAGAATATTTTTTGTCTTAGTTCTTCTAGTTTTTAGACACTTTTTACTTTTTTCAAGCATATTTTCCACTTGAAATAAGTAGAAAAATCTGATAGTGGAGCAAGTTTTTCTTTTTCTTATTACAAGCACAAAAAAACTTGCTTTCACTGGCAGATCTTTCTACTTAATTCAATTGAAAATTAGTTTGAAACAAGTGAAAATGATCTAAAATAGGTGATGAGTCTTATTTGAAGTGGAAAGAGATTAGTTTTGACTAGAAATGAGACATTTTGACAAGAAATAAGACAAATATTCTTGGAAAGATTTTGAGTTTTTGCAGTGTGGGTTTATCCTGCTAACAGAGCTGTCTGAATCTGACTGCTTCTATTGATTCTCAGGCATCAGTGCGTGATATCTCGTGTGCTCACATCACAGAAACATTTTCAAAGAGGTAACTAACAAACAGGAAGTTCATTTGAGCATTGCCAAAAAAAAAAGAGGAGGATTGACATCCTCCCCCAAACTTGTGGTGCAACTTTAAGCATCCGCTGAACCTGAGCCGAAGACGTTATCACCTGCAAACATCTGCAGAGTACATAAACAGTCATTTGAAGGGAGTCTGCATTGACCCACACATAACACTCAGCAACAGGCCCTCAAAGCCACCTTTGTCTGCGTGGGTTGCAGGCTGCTGCTGCTGTGTTGTGGCACACAGACAATAAAGGGAGCTGTAAAACCGGTCTTACCAGGCCTCTCTGTTAAAAGCAAGGACATTGTTTGGTTCGGAAGAGCTGCTCAGGAGCACTTCAGATTAGATTGATGGATTTAGCAAACAAGTGCCCGACCAAGTCTCTCATATCAGGCTTGATTGTTCTTGCCTGGCAGATTTGGGGGGGCTTGTGCAAGGAGAATTAAAGCCGGCCTCCATCCTGTAGAACATGACTCTTTTAGAAACACGATAACCCTGTGCACATAATGGATCCCTAGAAGTCGTAAAAATCTCTTCGGTGCATCTAATTCCATGTTATTGGTGGAATAAAAGACAAATTGCCAGCTCATCTAATTCTGCTTTTGAAGCAAGTTCCAGTGAATCCACACTCATTAGTGATTCATCTCATCTGTGCTCATTAAAAGGGAGGGTATTCGTTTTTTTTTTTTGGTGGAGATACGTGCACTGAGGTCATGAATGACCTGCTCAGTTGTGTTTGAGGTATGTCAGCACTGATAAAGAGAGCTGTGCAAAGGTTGAGCAACAGAGAACAAGAGCTTTGTTTGAGCCTACTGTGCTGGCTGCATGCATTCCAGGCAGGGCCAGAGTGTCCTCAAGGTCTTGTGCGAGCCAGTGGGCAGTGGCAGAGCGTGATTCACATGCTTGGATTTGTAAATTAATTATAGATGTCTAACAGAGGTCACACTCTCTCAGCCTCCGAGGTTAAAAACTCTGCATAGCTGTGAGCTCAGCGAGGAAGCTATATAATGCTCTGGAATTTGAGTTAGGACAAAAGTTATGCCAAATATTACAGCAAAGCCTGACCTGTGAGACATTGAGTGAATGTTTAATGGACAGGTGTGATAAACATCTCAGTGCTATGGATAGTAGTGACCTAAATACCTTAAAAGGAGATGTAAAACAATTGGTCAGACACTCCAAAGTCATATACTGTGATTTAATCTTTAATTTCTTCAACGCAGGGAGCGTTCAGAGCTGCTAGAGGAGGCTAAGAAGATGGAGGCAGCCAAGTTTCGATACATCCTCCCCGTGTACGGGATCTGCGAGGATCCTCAGGGCCTCGTCATGGAGTACATGGAGACCGGCTCCCTGGAGACGCTGCTGGCCAATGAGCCGCTGCCCTGGGAGCTGCGCTTCCGCATCATCCACGAGACGGCGGTGGGAATGAACTTCCTCCACTGCATGAACCCTCCGCTGCTGCACCTGGACCTGAAGCCGGCCAACATCCTGCTGGACGCCCACTATCACGTCAAGGTAGTTTTCACTATAGCACCACCTTGTCTACCACCTGCCTCACAGGGGCATTTACCAGCATTAGGATGTGAAAACCGAGGATAAGGTGCTAGAGATAGAGATAAAGTTTATTTGCCATTTGCACATTTGTTAAGGTACATAGGAATTCTTGAGCAGAGGACACTCAGAGTGCAAACATAAAAAAGTAAAGATAAGCAAGTGCACACAATTTAAAAGAAAAGATATAAACAGTAAAGAGTAAATCAGTACTGATACTGTGCACATATTATCTATAATGTGGGTTTAAAGCAGAAGTAAGTGGAATATTTGTGTTAATATATGTCTTAAATAGTTATATCTTCCGACGGCAATCACTTATATAGAGTGTTTGGTCTGAAACACGGGTCTGTCAGTCACTCTGCTCTGCTGTAAGCCGAGGAGAAAACTTTCCTTGCATCCTACAACCTTTATCCATTGAGGAGAGAGAACGGCATAAAGGGGCGCTCCTCTCTGTGTGTGCAGCCAAGGGATGCGCGTGAATGTGGTGACGTAGGGACGAGGGCGGGGACTGCTAACTCCATCGGCTGACAAGAAGTTAGCCAAAACGACCGGATCGCTTACTTCTGCTTTAAAAAAAAAAGATTTAGTGTAAAAAAAAGAAAAGAAAAAGTACAGCTGTAATAATAGGTTTTTTATGGCATATGTGAAAAATAACTATCCTAACTCATCTCATAACAGACATATGCAATTAGACGTCGTAGTGTGATGATTTGACATCAATCAAGCGACAGCTGTCTTCACTTAAAAACCTGCTGACTTTAACCTCAGTCTTAATACTAGGGCTTTTAAAAGGATTTTGAGCCGTGAGGGGCGTTTGCTGTTCCCTCATCAATTTTAAAATGTCAGCCCTTCACTCACTCCTGGGCAGACAGGTGTCTCAGCCGCTGTCCAACCTCCAAACAGCTCAACAGCTCAACAGCACTGAGGGCAATGGGTGGGAACGGCCTTTTTCTGAGCTTAATACCTGGATGTAAACACCTCACCCGGGCCTGTCCCTACAGGATTAATTCAGCTCCTATTAAATCTCTCTTTATGTGTGTGTGTGTGTGTGTGCATGAGTGGGCGTGCACTCGTCAACACAAGCGTGATGGGCCTCTCCTCTCCAACAGGCTGGGACATGGCTGCGTTGCCCTCATCATACCACTGAGTGCACATAATAAAAGCTTAGCTGCCTGTCATATTCTGCAGGCAGAGTTAGTCATCAAAGTCACGATGCTTCATGAGAAAAGCGGCGTGGTTTGCTCTGTTCGACGGGGTCTTATCTGATCTGTTTCTGCCTTTTTAGATATCTGATTTTGGCCTGGCCCGCTGGAACGGCCTGTCACGGGCTGATGACATCAGCAGGGATGGCTTCTGTGGTACCATCGCCTACCTGCCGCCCGAGAGCATCATAGAGAAGGACCGTGTGTCGGACACCAAGCACGATGTATACAGGTTAGATCTTTTAACGTTTTAATGTGCAAAACTTGTGTGAAAGTATATGTTTTAGTTTGGGATGTGTGTTTGCCATCTGTCTCTGACTCAAAGTCTCTGTATTGCATCAAATATAGAAGATGTATGTGATGTTATCTGTTGTGTTTTCAGTGTGTACTGAGTTAAAAGCATACTTTCTTTTTTCTTTTCTTTTTTTTTTTACCAGAAGTGAAATGTTTGACTTTCAATTTCATGTTTGTCTCTTCAGCTTCTCCATCGTCATCTGGGGGATTCTCACACAGAAGAAACCCTACCAAGGTAAGACGAGTACCAACAGGACTTTCCTTGAAGGCTGGTGGTGGGAAACTATGTTTTAATGAAAGCCCTTCCTGCCTATGAAATACTATTACTGAAAAGTCAGGAATGCTAAAAATGAAAATACTAATGGTAAAACACACAGCTGATAATTATAACAGCAGGTCTGGGTTTTAAGTCAGTAGTCAGTATTATCATTGGTTGGTTTATAAGCGTTTGACAACTTGATTCATGAATATCTATATATAACACATCATGGCAGCTCATCAGTTTTGTCTGTGATGTGATCCAAAATTAAAATGCTTAATATTTGATTTATTCTACATTATACGACATATAAGTCGATCAAAATAAAACGACCAACAAAAACTATTCAAACCTCCGTCCCACATGATTTATTGAGTACTGAGATATACTTCCTATTCAGTAATGCAACATTTGACTATCATGATTTAGACACATCATGAATGTTTTCCTCTAACACGACCAGCTTCCATCTATTTTTAAGATTTTCCTGGCAGGAGTTGGCTCTCTTTAATTTCCCGTAAACACCTAGCCTGCTGTGTGTATTGTATGTGTGCAGGAGCTGTACTGTATTTGTTTACTCAGTAAATTCCAGAGCAGGCAGGTGGACGGGGCCAGACTGGCAGCTAGAGTGTATTTTTTTTCCCAGGCATATCAGGTAGCAGCTCACTTCAAGGGCACTGGCTTCTTTTGAAGACCAGTGTCTACACGAGTGTTGCCAGGTTGGCATTGGCACTGCCCTCAATATGTTGATCCAGACATAATTAAAAAGTGAGAAGTAATAGTCTGCTTACCATCCCTTCCTGTTTTTCCTCCTCCTCCTCCTCCTCCTCCTCCACCTGTGAAGGGTATTATGGCTACAAAAGGAGGCGAAGCACATGTGATTAAAGCCTCTACCTGTTTGTTCTGAATCATTGACTTGGCCGATCCCACAGTCAGATAGAAAGAGGTCAGACCGGGAACTCTGAGAGCCTTTCCTTATTTGCTCTAATGGGAAACAACAGCACACACACACACACTTCCTTATCTGAGCTCTAAGGATGGTGATAAAGCTATGCATATGGTAACTGACTATATGAGCTCAGGCTCTTACAGCACCTTCGCCTATGTTGTCATATACTGCAACACGTGAGGTTAGACCTTCGTTTAGGCAGAACATGAAGGCTTGCAGATCAGATTTGATTTGATGACACAAAACCTTCTTAAGTGTCATTTTTTTCTTAACTTCAGTCTTAAGAAGAAAAAAGAGAAGTCATATTCTCTAAAAAAGTTCTAAAGTATTTTCTCAACTTCTTGAAATCAAAGTTCTTAAATTTGTTCTTTACTTTTTTCTTAAGACAACCTTGACCTGTCTTAAAATTGCATTGACGTATTTTTACGTTCTTAAGTAGGAAAAATAAGAAATTCGTAAGAAATTACTGTTCTTAATCTTAAGAAAATATTGAGGAATTACACTTAAGATCTTATGAACTTCTTAATTTTAGATCTTAAGACATTTCTTAAGATCTTTCTTAAGAACATATTGGTGAATCTGGCCCCTTGTTTGTTGGTGAAGGAACTGATGTATGACCCTGTACGTTTCCATTGTTTCCACAGGAGAGAACAACATCCTGCAGATCATGGTGAAGGTTGTGAAGGGCGTGCGTCCAGACCTGGGTGCCATCCCACGCTGTCGACCTTCAGCCTGCACTGGCTTCCTGACCCTCATGCAGCGCTGCTGGGCCACAAACCCTCAGGCTCGACCCAGCTTCCAGGGTAAGTTGTTCTTCATTCACAACAATAGGAAACAACTCATTGTAGCTCTGCTATAGAGGGAAACTGTTGGTGTTCTCACCAGGTCAAGTGCCTTGAGTTAATGTGTAGTCATGTTGTGCAATATAAATAAAACTGAACTAAATCCTGCTCATGGAAGGAAAACATTTGATTTGATTTGGAATAAATGTCCTCTAAAACCCTTCTAATGCCACGAGGACTAAGAAACAGTGATCGGATTCCTTTAACTACACACTCTGGGGATAACACACAATTGGAAGAATCAAAGTGCAGCCGTCTGTTAAATTGAGGTTTTACTTTTAGTGCAGCTCTCTCGTCCCCCCTTTGTTTCCCTTAATCCAATCCCTGCATGAGTGAAACCTGACCCAGACCTGTTGTCCCCACAGAAATCACAACCGAAGCCGAGGAGCTGTGCTCCAAACCTCAGGAGGAGCCCAGGACGCCAACATTATCTACATCAGAGCCAGAGCCCTCGTCCCCTAATGCACTCACCAGTGACCAGGTAGGTCATAACGTCACATTTCTAGTTAATGTATAACTCCCAGACAATGAGAAGCTTATCTCCAGACATGCTTATGACTTTATAAGTCATATGTTGTGTAAAAGTTTGATGGTGAACAAGGATTACATCATGGAAGAGGAATGTCGACCGATGGGCTTGTTGAACTCGAGCAGTGCTTTGTCATTTCCGTGGCGTTGACTGTTGTGTACGTGACTAGAAACAAATTCACAAACCCGTTCATGGGAGGTGACAGCTGTTACTCAATGACATGTGTTGGGACAGAAGTGAAACACTATTGAACTTCTGTTTCAGTTCAGCAAATCACCACTATGTCAACATTCACATGCATGTCCTGTCCCCACCTACCGTCGTAGCGTATGTGGCGGCTACATACCTGAGAGTAAATGTAATGGAACGTAAAAACACAGCTTACTCAAATATGCTTATCATGCCTTTTGCTCTCCAGATTAAAGACAACAAGCCCGTGCGTCCAAAGTCTGCCATGCTGCCGGAAAAAGATTACAGCCTATCGGAGCTGCTGAGCCAGGTGGATTCTGGGATCTCTAGGAGTTTTGATCGAGTGAAGGAAGACAGCTGCCACAGCAAAGAGAACACCTGCAAGAGATTGTCTGGCATCTCCTCTGCAGATTCAGCCTTCTCCTCCCAGGACTCCATCACACTGTCTTTTGAAAAGGAGAGCACAGTTGGTAAGAGCCGATCAATGACCTAAACTGGAACTGTTGATCATGTAAACATAAAATTACTGTAAATCCCCGCCAGTGGCGTGCACAGTGTTGAAAAACGCCCAATTGTTGAAAAACGCGTGCTAAAGTGCCCTCTAGGAGCCAAAACGTGTCCTTAAGTGCCCTCTAGGAGCCAAAATGTGTGCTAAAGTTGCTTCCAGGAGCCAAAACGAGTGCTAAAGTGCACTCTTGGGAGCCAAAACGCATGCTAAAGTGCCCCCTACAGGCTAAAACGTGTGCTAAAGTGCCCTCATGGCAGCCCAAACGCATGCTAAAGTGCCCCCTACAAGCTAGAACATGTGCTAAAGTGCCCTCTAGGAGCCAAAATGTGTGCTAAAGTTGCTTCCAGGAGCCAAAACGTGTGCTAAAGTGCCCTCATGGGAGCCAAAACACATGCTAAAGTGCCCTATACCAGCTAAAACATGTGCTAAAGTGCCCTCTTCAGTGGCGAGGACGCACTATATGTGCCCTTTTTTTTCCTTTTCACCCCTGCCCTTCAAAAAGTCTGTGCACGCCACTGATCCCAGCTAATGACGAATTCACCTGTAACTCTTGTTTGTTTGTTTTTTACTTGCGATCTTTGCGTCAAATCTGTTGTTTTTGTCCTCATGGTTCAGATTCTGCGGAAGTCCAGAAGCGGAAGCTGTGTGAGGCCATCAGGACCAAAGACACTGCCAAGCTGATGAAGATCCTCCAGCCTCAGGATGTCGACCTTCTCCTGGACGGAGGCGGCAGTCTCCTCCACCACGCCATCACCTTGAACAACGAGGAGGCCGTCAAGTTCCTCCTCATGAATAACGCCAATCCCAACCTCGCCAACGCCCGCGGCTCCGCGCCGCTCCACCTGGCCACGGAGAAGCACCTGAAGCCTCTGGCGGAGCTTCTGCTGGGCCGGCGCAGCACCAACATCAACGCCAAGGACGAGGACCAGTACACGGCTCTGCACTGCGCCGCCCAGAACGGGGACGAGGCGATAACGCGGCTGCTGCTGGACCGGGGGGCGGCCATCAACGAGACCGACGGCCAGGGACGCACGCCGGCTCATGTGGCCTGCCAGCACGGCCAGGAGCACGTGGTGCGGGTGCTGCTGAGCCGAGGCGCGGATGTTCGAATCCGGGGCAAGGACAACTGGACGGCGCTGCACTTGGCCGCCTGGCAAGGACACCTGGGCATCGTCAAGCTGCTGGTCAAGCAGGCCGTCGCCGACGTGAACGGGCAGACGACGGACGGCCGCACGCCGCTGCATCTGGCCTCCCAGAGGGGGCAGTACCGAGTGGCTCGCATCCTGATCGAACTGGGGGCAGACGTTCACACGACATCCGCCGGGTTGAACGCGCCGTTGCACGTGGCGGCAGAGACGGGCCACACCAGCACGTCTCGCCTCCTGATCAAACACCAGGCGGACATCCACGCCCAGAACGCTCTCGGACTCACTCCCCTCCACCTGGCCTCCAAGCGAGGCCACTTGGCCACTGTGAAGATGTTGATAGAAGAGGGAGCAGACCCCCACAGGTCCAACCAGGCGCTCCGCACGCCGTGCCACATGGCGGCCGAGAGCGGACACTGTGAAGTCCTCAAAGAGCTGCTCCTCCACTGTCCGGACGGCGCCTCGCTGTCGGACGAGCAAGGCCTCAGCCCGTTGCACCTAGCAGTGCAGGGCGGATACTCAGACGTCATCACCATGCTGCTGCCTCAGGACTGCCAGGACTTAGTGGCTGAGAGCTCAGCAGCACAACCGGCGGCCGAACAGCCCGTCGCTGCACCGGAGACTAAGCACCAGCTCCAGAGGAAGGTCGTCATCCTTAAATTGACGGAGCACAATGACAAAGACAGCCCGCAGTCCGCCAGCTCACACTGCGCCTCAGCTCCCTGCTAACAAGAGCAAAGACCCTTAAAACTGTACAGAACTGACTCCTTGTGAATTTTTTTTTATACTCCACTCCACTGGTGCTTCAGAGTTGGGGAAGGGGATTGCCATCAAATCTTACCAGAGTTTTTGGACTTAAAAAAAAAACCCTTTCAGCGCTGTAGATCAGAAAAACCTTACTGTAAATATGTACACTGTAAATACAAAGTATAAATACTGTGTTTGAATTTAGTCCTTTGTTTACTTTTTTACATAACAAAGTCATTTTTATGTAACAAGCACATTTTGTTAAAGATTATGAGTAGGAAGAGTGGCTGCAGGTTCCCTGTGTTCAGTCGAACACTAACTTTGGTCACAAGCCTCAGCAGGTGAGGTGAGTGCTGTAGATCATCTCAGCCTTTGAATTCTTAAAAACCTTTGACCTTCAGTGTTTTGTACCTGTTACATATCAGTGCTTCAACACCCATTAAAACATTTAAAACCATTGCTTTGTTTCATCTTGCTGTCTTATGACATACAATACATCATGCAACTCCAAAAACGGTACTATAATTAAAAATGACTTTGTGACCCACTGCAAAGTATTAGTCTGTGTCTTACAGTGTTATATATCTTGAAATACTGGTTAGTCCAACAGAGGCACAGAAATACGAAAATAAGACAAAAACATAGTTTACATCAGTTTACATGTGTTTAAAAATATAATATAATTTTTTTTTTTTTAAAGTGGGGTTGTATGATCTCCAAATAGCCCCTAAGTACTTTAATTGCAGTAGAAGACTCTCTGCACTCCTCCCGTTAGCAACGCCAGCCCATAGCCCTGCCCAGAGATTTACAACATACAGTGTTGTGAATGGACCCGAAGAAACAGCCTATTTTCGCGGCCTAAAAGAGGTTTTACGTGGAAAAAAATACACAGTTCCATTGTTCGCTATAATATAATTTTTTCCAGCCCTTCAAAGTGCAGGAAAAACGCAGTTTTTATTTGGACCTAACCAACTCACGTATCCCTCCGCGCAGGGTTAGCGCCCACCGATCAGCAGTTGGTTAGGTCCAAATAAAAACTGCATTTTTCCTGCACTTTGAGGGGCTGGAAAAAATTATATTATAGCGAACAATGGAACTGTGTATTTTTTTTTAACAGGAGTATAGAGAGTCTGCTACTGCAATTATAGTACTTAGGGGCTATTTATAGATCATACAACCCCACTTTAAAAAAAATGCTACTATCCCTTTAAACTCTGGTTTTAATTCAACCAGTTGTTCACTGAAAAGACTTTCGAATCTTAGTGCTGAAAACTGAGAGACAACAATCTTGATCCAGAATTTAAGCGGTTTTCTCTTCTGATAAGAATTGAAGCCATGACGGTTAAAAATAAGCAAATGTATATTTTGGAAACTTTCTTTCAACACGTCGTGTTGCGACAGGCCCGATGGAGGCTGTGTTTTGCCTCAGAGCCGGTCACTGCTCCACCTGCATGTGTGCAGGATTATCAGCCTTGATGTTGGCCAGATTTGGCATGTCTGCATCTGCAGCTTCACCTGTTATTACATCGACGTCTCCACTCCAGACCCCATGGAGCATGCTCAGGTTGGCACAGACCATGGGAACTGCCCCTGAGGGGGATCACAGGCTGGTGGATAATAATGGAGGTGTGAGAAGGGGCGCTGATGATCTACCTGCAGTTCCAGCCTGTTGGCTAATTCCTAAGACCACTTTAAGTTTTCATCACTCTCTAAAATCAACATGCCATCCCTGACGCCTCAAGGGCTTGGCTTTTCTTTTTTTTCTCTTTTTTTTTTTGAAACCTGAGAAACTAAGTGCGGGCAGCCAGTGCTTGTAATTGTTCTGTTTTTATAGCTTGTGTTTGCAGAGACCCAGAAAATAACTGGTGAAATGTGTGTAATCTGAGGCCTGTGCTTTGTGTACATAGTGCTCAGTGCTGCCAGTTGCCTGGTGATCCGTCTCCTCTCCAGCTATGGGGAAGATAATGCGCTCTTGTTGCTCAATCTCATTTTATATTCGCTGTCAAGACTGCTGTGGGGATTGATAGACTTGTACGTTAGGTTTGTGTTATACAATAACACACAGTATTGTGCTCTTGTTTTTTTTTCCCTCTCTGGGCTACAGTTCTCTCCTGTATTGACTGCAACGAGCCAGGAGCCTCAAACTCCTGTAGAACCAGTTTTCAGTCACCATAAAACTCATTAAGTCTGACCTAACCTTTGACCTCTGTCCGAACCGTGCAAACAACCTTATTGATGAGATTTTTTTTTTTCCATTTCTACTGTTTCAAGGTATTTGATATTGAAAGTTAAATATGTTTAATTCTTTAAATAATTCTACAGCATGCTTCCTTTATCATCTAGAATCACTTCTTGGTTGAGTTGGTTGGTTTAGATGCTCTTTCATATTCAACATCACCTCTTTGCTTAATTTACTATCAAAGATTTGGAACTCTGTCTTGCTTGAATTCATAAATAGTTTAAATAAAACCATCTCTTTGGAAGTTTCAGCATTGAAACATTATTTTGAATTCCAACCAGGGGGAAAAAACGACATTTGCATCATCTGCAAATAAAGCCAATTTTTTTTATGATCTTAAAAACCTTACATATTATTTTAGACAAACAGTAACAGCCTTAACACTGAGTGTCGAGGAATGTTTAACAGCACAGGCTTAGGTTTATCAGAAAATAGCTTGATCTATTTTCCCCATAGCTACCTAAACTGTGTTTAACCCCTCTAATGCTATATATTTCTATTGTTTTCGATAATGTGCCATTGGTCAGTGCTGTCACACCATACTTGATCGATAAAAATCACATATTCATTATTTTTTCTCATATGTGCCAGTGAAGTAGTTCTACCTGTTCTCGAACCTCAGTTTGTGATAAAATCAACTAGTCATGTAGGCTACATTGTGTTTTTTTCATAATCTTGTATCTTGTATCAGCATCTTTGTTGCTGCGGGAACAAAAAAAAATAGGTCTCTCACTAGAAATATATATCTATTTCTAGTGTGATTAATGGACATAAGCTATTTTCAAGTGGCATATCAGCTGTTTTTCAGTGTGTGTGCTCAAAGGATTAAACAATGTCTCTTATCTCATTTCCATCTGTTCCTCTATTATGACTCTCACTGTGGAGGAGGCCTCTGTGATTTTAGGAACATGGGAACAGGACTGTTTGACTGGATTTGTGGTGCCCAGAGTAAACGTGTCAGGTAAACGTATCTTTTGACTTATACTGTACATACATGAGTCATTTCCTTCAGCCTTCTTTTCTCAATACTCTTCTGTTTAGTAACTAACACTGATGATTGAAAGATGAAGTCAGCACCCACCATCCCATGAGTCACGGGGCCTTGGGATGAAGGAAACGAGCCAAAGGCCCAGACACTGTTGAGGAACTGCCCAAGAGATGTTATCTCTCCAACTGTAGAAATGAAGCTTCGGGTTTTGTTTTTTTTGATAGGGTGTAACTTGCTGTCCAAAACTTCTTAAAAACTCAAACTGTATCCCTCAAACCTGTGTACAGACACTTACCTGAGATGAACTTTTGTTGCCTTAGGTTTAGATTCAATCAAAGACAAACAGCTGGTTTGACAATGGGAACACATCGTTGCCAAACCCAACAAATCATGATGTGATTTGTTCATTGAACTCTAACCAAGACTTTTTTGTTCTCGCACGTCTGTATTCCAGCAACATCACCAACTGAAGTACTGCGCCATTTCCAAGGGGAACTACTTTTACTTCTTCTATTTTACTTGAGTACTTCAACTTCATGTAACCAAATTCTTCAACTACATTTCATGTAGTTGTAGTTTATCTGATGGCTATAGTCAGTCACTTTACAGATGTATCTTTTAATTGTAAAACATATGCTTATTTGAGATGTATATCCAGTAAAGATAAAGAGTAAGTAAAAAGTGACACTTCAATCATCACTTGATTAGGAATATATAAGAATAAGAAGTATATTAGACAGTAGACACTGTAATGTAGTTATATATGAGCATATTTTCAACATATACTCCTTGAGTGACAGTAATGACATTATCTTAAAGTTAAATAGTTCAGCAAAAGCAGCTTCCCTAAATAATTGAGAGGTATTCATAATGTAGCAAGATTGGATGTGTCGTAAAAAAAAAATACCTATAACTGATCATTTTTTACACATGAAGTATGGACATCACTATGAAGTATAGTATAATAGACTCAGTTAGACTCCATGCATATTATATTACAGCTAATCTTAATGATTGCTGCTGCTGCCATGTGTCTGGACAACCTAATATTCATAATCAGTGAGTGTCTCTAAGACTCTAAGACTTCCCTTTTCTTGTCAGACCGGGTGTCTGGTTTCTCCTTTGTTTGACTATGATAGGGACTTTTCAGTTTGGTTTAGTCATAGCACACTGCTCTGTCTGACCAACAACAAAGCCCCAATGAACCTTTATTATACTCAAGCAAGGCCCTTATCAAGATATTGCAGCAAATAGGTTAATAAATGGCTGTAACCTCTGTAAAAGCAACAACAATCCTTGTAGGCCTATAGATTTATCCTTTTTTCACCATCTCAAACACAGTCAAATTTGCATATTAGTTGAACACTCACATCTGTTCTACGCTCTGGGACTCCTGGGAGAATAGAGTTCATGCAGTGGCTGCGTGCTGTTTTCTCCTCAGAATTTTTTTCCCCCTCTTCCCTTAGTTTAACCTCACAGAACTTGCTGAACAAGATCCGAGACCATGTCTCTTACAATGCGAGGCAAGCTGCAACATGTGGACGTAGCCTCTGGGTGAAGACATGGATGTGGGCGCACTCAACAATGATGAAGATTTATGGTTTACTAAGGGTGAACACACCATTCATATGTCATGGAAAGTAGCCTAATGCGTAGACAGGAGGGGCAGATAGTTTAGGTTCATTGGAGAAAATTATTTTTAGACATGATCAATTTTATGCAGATTTAAGAAATGTCACCAACTGAGATTACCTCAATTGCTAAAATGCTAAATTTGACTTCTTTTTTTTTTATTACTTAGTGGTCCAAAGTGTTTGTCTCATAAAAGAAAACTATTTTCTTGAAAAAGTTACATCTAAAAACTTATGAGGTGAGTCTATATATCACCACACACTAACCACGGCACTGCCACTGTGTCAACATGTGTCCCTCCTGTTTGTTAATGGAGCTGCTCAGGGACATGTTGGGATTTGTTTCTTGATGACATCAATCTTGATTTCACCTTTGCAATATATTGACGTGCTCACGATTACAAATGAAGGCAGTGTCTGTAGAGTCACGTTGAATAATAGGCTACAACATTGTCTGCTGTTTTTGGTGACATGTATAGGGTGTATACTTTTATTAATGGAGGGACCTCAGAGTGAGGGCTCATATCTCCCATTAGGGTTTTCAAGAACGTATTAATTAAGATATATAGGCTATACCTGCGTATTCATTTGATAACTCCTTAATTCTGGCAGCCTGCATGCACAATGCTGTTGTGTAACTGTGTGATTCAGACACACAAGCTGACTCTGTCAAGGCTGCTTAGCCCACATTGTGGACATGTGGTGTGTGGTTTAGTGTCTTCTCACTGCCTCATTTCATTACCTTTGGGACAACAATTTTACAAATACCTAGGTTTTTTGAGTCTGTAGTCATTTGTTAGGGGCCTTTCCTTCCCTGCATATTAAATGCAGAGGTTTACATGGCAGTTGTACTTTTATTATTTGGCCAGGAGATGGCGCAAAGTATTAGTCGGAGAGCCAAAGAAAAAGCCAGTTGTGTTGTGTGACTGTAAGGTATGATACGTGATGATATGATATGGCCCAGTGCACACACACAAAATCATCCTCCCTTTTACCAGCATTTAGACTTTTTAGACAAAAGACAGAGAGTCAGAGTATTGTCATTAGATGGATGATAACTTTAGTTGTGTAATAGCAATACAGACACTTGAATATGGTTACAATCCAGGAAGGCAAGGCACAAGGCAAGAAACAGAGAAGTGAAGTCTGCATCACATCAAGTGATGCTGTTCCACCTGGTTCCGTTTCTGACAGAAAATAATTCCCGAGACCCTATCACGGACTGACTCGGTATAATAATAATAATAATAAAAAAAAGCCTAATAATGTGTTCATATTCATGCAGGAATATTGCGAATGTTTTTCTTTTTCTTTCTTCTTTTTTTTTTGGGGGGGGGGGGGGGGGGGGGATCTCAGTTGAACATTCATTTTGAAGAACTTTTGTTAAGTCAGTTTGTCTCATACCTACATAAATAAAGGTATGGGATTATGGGATCTTTCTCCCGATCTTTCGCGGGAATTCCCCACGTGTAGCTTCATGTGAGGAAAAGAGAAAATGAATTATGCTGTGTGTTATGAAGCCTGGTGCTGCTCGCCACACACACATAAACACATACACACACGACTGTAGGCCATTCAACAAATGGAAACAGATTCACAAAACACAGCTGTGCTGCAATCATTAACTTCAGTTAACGCCGATTACCTTTTTCTTTCTCTTTCCCCTCTCTGATATGGAAATGTTTTGATGACGCCAGGAAGACTCACCGTCATTTAACCGTAGGGGTGTTTGTTTCCGCTTTTTATGCTAAACATGGCTTGTGTGAAACGAAGCATTGTCCATTAGAGGATTGAATTTACTTCAAAGCGTGTGAATAAAATGTTATTTATTAGCGTTTTACTCGGAGAAGATAGTCGATAATTAAACTTTTGATGAACGCTGCCACCCCTCGTATAAACTAGTGGTTCGTTCCGCTGAGAGAGGGGAGGGGGGAGAGCGACGTTCCTGTAGCTTCTGTGGATTTGCCGTGACGCGCAGCAGTGTTGTCTGATGTTTGTGTACCTACAGAGTCGAAAGAAAACGGAGGTGTCCACACACACACACACACACACACAAAAGGGGAACAGGACAGCCACCCAAAAACACACTCTTAGGTAAGTTTCACTAAAAAAAAAAGGTCTCCTTAAACATTGACGTCGTCCTCGTTTGCTTTAACGCCGTCGCTGTGTTTAACAATGCTAAGTAACGGGTCACGATTCAACCACCAAGGCAGGATGATGATGATGCCAGTGTAACGTTACTGCTGCTAGCTCGGTATTTGTTGAACGGTGTGTATTTATATATATATATATATGTGTCTATTATGGAGACAGACACTCGGGTTACTGCACATTCCCTTTAGTTGAACCCGCATTCAACAGGCCATAAGGCATTTTAGAAAGAAACATACGCAATGGCGAAGGTTATAACTTCACATATCGAAGTGAAAAGTTCAATATGTTGTTGTTGCTGCTGCTGCAGTGACTGGCTATTCTTCTTCTCAGCCATCCACTAATTAGACCTAAGTCTTGGCCGTATTATAGTGTCTTAACTTTAATCTTTAAGATGTGGCGGTGGTGGTGGTGGTGAACTACACGGATCATATAACCTTAGTTAGTTTAGCCTATATACAGTTAAAGGAGTCTCAAGTGTTGTGGTTTTTTTAGTCGGTGCTGCTGCCTCTGACTTTTCATGCCCTCGAAAAAAAACCAACAACAGAGAAGCCGATGTCTCTATATGAGTCAGACCTAAACGACCCCCTTTGTCATTGTTGTTAGAAGATGTCAAAGTGTTTTGTTATGGAAATGTAGTTGCACTGAAAAAAATATAGGCTACTCTTTCTCTCAATAGATTTGTGTTTTGACTTTTAATTTGGTTGGTTTTTGTTTTGTCTTCTTGAAGTAGAAACATCTGAATTTGGATTTTCTATAGAAACATAAGCATCAGCAATTATAAGCATATGCAATAAATTGTGGTCAGTGGTTGGAAAAATAAACAGAGCAAATTACATCAGAGTCGGTCTGACAGTTCAGGCTTTTTACCAATTAAGGAGGCCATATGGCTGGTTTTGAATACCTGTGAGTCAGACTTTAAGTAGTTTGCATGATGTAAACTCAGTATAGAGATACAATCAAGTTTAAGTTGTTACTATTTCTGTGCTTGGATGAGGTCACATCCTGTTATAGGGTTATTAAAAATTCTGGGCACAAGTATTGCTTGTCATAGCTGGATGCTATCTTGTGTCTTTCATTGTTAGTATTCTTTACCAAAAATAGTATGAACCAGAAAATATTTCCCCTCCCACTGACACTATCAAAATTGCATTTTTAATAAGTTTAATTGAAAGTGTAGTGTGACCTAATTTGCAAAAAATAGCTTAGAGGGTTTTCATGCATGCTCCTGTCTGATATTCAGCTATGTGCCCTTTGTAACTGGTTGTTTTTTCCCCCGCCAGAAGCATTATGGATGAAGAGGAGCAGTTTGTGAACATCGATCTGAACGATGACAATATCTGCAGTGTCTGCAAACTAGAGACGGAAACTGGGACCTTATCTTTCTGCCACGTCTGCTTTGAACTCAGCATTGAAGGTGAGAAACAGAACAAAGTAAAAATTAGGCAGTGTGATCTCGCTTTTAATCCCTGAATATATACTCCCACAAACAAATTCACTAGTCGTTTCACTTGCTCCATGTAGAGACAGATTACCACTAGTTTTAGCCGTCAGGAGCCTGCAGTATTTGTGACTAAATCACTCTTGCAGAAACTTCCAGATCATTATTCATAATCCCTCCTCATTATAGCAAATATCGAGGCTGTGATTGAGCACGAGAACGATTCAGATTTGTTTGAGTCTCATTCAGTTGCTACCCACAAACACTTTTTTTTATTCTCTTGAGAAACAACATAAACTACACACTGATCAGCTATAACTATTAAAACAAATAAAGTAGGTGAATGGTTGTAATATCGTCACTGATCGATGCATGTTTTGGACTGAATCAGACCAAGAAGCTGTGGGAAATAAATAACCTACTGATCCAGAATAAACTCTCAAACCAGACCACAGATCACAACAACAGTAAAAACAGTCACCTGTTTTAATGTTGTGGCTGATCAGTGTGTGTGTGTGTGTGTGTGTGTGTGTGTGTGTGTGTGTGTGTGTGTGTGTGTGTGCAGCTGAATAGGGTCTGTAGGACTCTCCCTCGTTTGATGTTTCACTCTAAATCGAGAGCGTGCGTTTGAAGTTTTTTCATCTCTTAATTAATGAGTGGCCTATTTGAAGAAGAATGGGGAATCATAAGGGGTTAGATACGCCTCTCATGCCACACTTGTCTCATAAATCCACAAAGGCTCTTTTCTGCAACGGCGAGATGAGTCTGTTTATCTCTGCACAATCTGATTGTGTGTGACTTGTCAAACAGTATTGTATAAGCTGACTAAGAGCTCCCAGAGCAGAGGATATCATCATATCAGTCTGTTGACAGCAGAAAAATGCATATGCATGAAAGATGTATAGGTGTGTAAGGAAACCAAGTGTGTGGGTATTTGATTAATCACTCTGTTCTTCGTGGTGTCCAAACACTATTTACAATTCAAGCATTGTTGGAATAGCACTTAACTTTTAGATGCAGTGCTTGCACCCTCATTAACCCTCGTTCAGTAGAAAAATGTTTTCAATATGGTTGAAAGAGGCAACCTGGGGTTGCACATAGTGTAATACTAGTGAGTTAAATATATCACATAAAAAAATCTGCTTATTAAAAACATGCATCCTGTATGAAAACGTTAAATGTAGCACAACTTAGCTCCACCTGTTTATACGTTTCTCTCCCAGCAGCTGGAGGCTGCACCTGCTGTGGCCATGGTTGAACACCGAATTCAGTTTTCAGGGTCACCTTTACATCTTTACTCTGTCTATATTTTACTCTCCTAGTCAGGCCTAAGGGCCTCTGAATGTCTGCAAAGGGATAACCCAACTTTTTTTAGGAGTATGTCAACATTTCACAAAGGCAGCGGTCGCTTATCTGGGTCAGCTGATGTGGCGTTGCTTGCTCCATTTAATCTTTCAGCCAGGATGCTCAGGTAGGAGAGAGAGCCAACTGTAGGGGCGTTTACGAAAGTGTCCCAAGACTAGACAAAACTGAGATACCTCTCTCAGGCAGGATTTATCAACCTGCATCAGTGACATTGGGTTCAGGTTTTGAAGAAGCTTCTGTGTGGCAATGAAGTAGTTGTTACGTAACTGTTGAGTCTGGGGGGAGAAGAGGAGGGGATTTGCAGACAGGCACGTGTTTGTGATGGCAGCCGAGTGTTTCATTGGTGGGAGTTTTAGCTTGCCAAGCAGCATGTGGCTACTTCAGGCCGTGGTGAAACTAAGGCCAAGCCGTGTGCCTGCTGACTGCTCATGTAGACTTAATTGCTGCCATGCCCATTCATCCTGTGCCATCCCTCATTAGAGGAGAAGAGAGCAAAAGTCCAATTACCACACATGCAGATGGAGAGTACAAAAAGCATGAAGTGCAGTGAATGGTCTTCAGCTCCCATTGCACACAAAAACACACCGTCCTAATGTCTTTCTATCTCAAGGGTGAATTGCTGCTGCTGAATATTCATTGGCTCCTTGCTATTTGCTGGCTTTGAATATTTATTACAAGCAATTGAAGCAGAATTGCCTCTCATTCTTTTTGTTTTCAAAACGATGAGTGTATATTACAATGCATGAATTGTGGTTGTGTTGTGCATAAATGTTGTCTTTATGCATGAACTGATTTCAAACAAAATTATGAAGTAAATTCTTTAGAAGTGCTTATTTCCACCCACATCCACACCCAAGCTCTGGTTGGAGAAACATCAAATGGGGATGTTCAAATATTTCTGTTTTACCGCCAGCTGCTAACTCACACAGTCCTCACAGCTGAGGTTTGTTAGTTACATACAGTACATCAAATAAGGCACCAATTAGAGCAGGGATGTCAAACTGTATTTAGTTCAGGGGCGACAAACAGCACAGTTTGATCTCAAGTGGGCCGGACCAGTAAAACAATAGCATGATAACCTATAGGCCTAAATATATTTTAAAAATTGTATTTTTCCCTCTGTTTTAGTACATTATTAAGATGTTTAAAGTTAATTAACTATTCTTTTACAAAACATATTATGAACCACCTGAAATTTCTTGATAGAAATATGTGCAATTTCAAATTTTCACACTTGGCAAATTCATCCTGAGGGCCGGATTGGACCCTCTGTCGGACCAGTTTTGGCCCGCGGGCCTCACGTTTGACACCCCTGAATTAGACCCTCTACTGATAAAAACTATTTGCTGACACATATACATCCTATGACCTTGGAGTAATGCATGGTTGAAGGGGTGCAGAGTTGTTTATTGTGAAGACTTCAGGCCACAGCAGCAACAGGTACAGAAGTAGCGTTGAAGCGTGAAGCGTTTGTGGTGAAAACGTTGAGCACAGCTCGAGGCAGGATGAATGTTCAGGATGTGCAGCCTTTGTTGTACAGTACCTCCAAGTGGCTGTTTCCTGAGGAAACTGCTTTGGCCTGTATGTGCTGGCTGGTTCCATCAGAAAGTACCAAATAGAAATTGTATCTATTTATATGTTGCTCAACTTCTGCCTGAATGAGTTTGTCACTTTCAGACGTTTCTTTTTGTGTTTTGTTTTCACTGCATCGTCTGAGTTGTGTACTACACTCGGTTACTCTGCCTTGAGCATCAACACACTACAGCAGGGAACAGGAGAACAACAACAGTCCCACAGCAAAACGCCCCAGAGCCATGCAGTCTCCAGTTATTGTATATTTTCTTGGGAAGTGACGCCACTGTTTTAAAGTAATGTAATCAGTATATTTCATAGAAAGAAGCATAACGATGCCTTTTTAATGAATGCTCAGAAAAACCTGAAAACAAACCCTAACCAACCCTTATGATGTCTGTGACACCAAACATAGAGCAGCAACTGTTTTGTAGTCACAAGGGCTTGTTCCCCATTGGATGAGCCCTGCAGGCACAGTAGCAGTCTAGAAATTACACAACTGAACAAACTCCAACCACCATGAGCACAACTTTTATGCATTATGTATCTTGTCTTGTCCAAATGACAGTTGGCAGTTGGTTAGCAGTCACACATACTAATACCTGATGATCAAAAGTCAAAAGTTAGAATAAAAATTGGCTACTATCGTTTTGTTTTTTAAGTATTCAAACCAACAACAATGGGCACAGTCGTGACCAGAAATAGTGTCACATGTTCATCAGACTTCATTGTTTAGATCTGGTCTCTCAGTGCAGTATAATTCAAACCAGGAAGCGCTATTATTAATGAACTGGCCTTATCAGTTGTGACAAGCTGTGCTTTGTAAACACCTGAGTATTATAAAACCAGTGAGTAAGGATTGTAACAGCCAGGCTCCCTCACAGACAGTTTCCTTTCTACTGGTTGTCTCTGGCTCTTTGTCGGAAGACGTCTGCTAAGCAGCAAAAGCTCTATACCATTCCTTTATCGGCTTACATAATTCAGACAGATTTTTTTTTTTTGCTGACGCTTAGTAATTTTACCAGCTGAGTTTAGAGTGGAAAAGAAAAACCCTACAGCGCGAGACAGGAATGCTGCAGCCACTGCTGATTCTGGTTGTTGCTCTACAGGGACTATTGTAGCCCGCTCCTGTAAACAGCTCATTCATTGTTGGTGAACTCTCCACCCTGGGGTGTATAGAGAGGCCTAATTATGTTTCTGCCTGTGGCAGCTGTACGATTGAACACAGTGATGGTCCAGAGATTTTCTGAGCCTACTGAATGGTCTACCTAGCAGCCTGAGCCCCTCTGTTTTTGAGCTATAATTGTTAAATGTATAATGAGTTACTTTCTATGTGAATTTACCATTGGCTTGATTAAATACCCTTTTTTCAAGGTGTATAATCCTCATTAGCCAAGCAAATATAAATAAAAAGTATCAGGGGTTTACTCTTTATTGTCTGTCTGTGTGTAGCCCTGGAATAATTGGATTTTTCACTGCAAACTTACTTACATTTTCAGTCCAAACTGCTGTATATGATTTCTAACCAATGTCAGAAATAACCACGTCTGTATATGGAGGCAATATTTCAGTATAATGTTCACAGTAAAGTGCATGTCCTGTAGAATACAGCAGGAAGGAAAGAGGCAGAATAAGAGGAATAATCAACTGAATTTACTTGACATTTGTTGTGTTGCTTTTAAAATAAGATGAAGTGTGTGTGTGAGTACTAGTAGTGTAGGTATAGTTGTGAGGGTCGGCAGTGATCAACAGGTGGTTTGAATTCACGTGTCACTGAGTTCACTGTTGTTGGTCATGTGAGCCCTATGTTGGTGTCCCACTTGGACCGTGCAGCTGCTGACAACACATTTTTCAAGTGTTATCTTGCACCTCTGTAGCATCTCATCAGGCACATCCTGATGGCTGAGAATAGTACTGTCAGATACCATCCACCCCCCCTCTATTTAATATGAAAGAACTCAAGGAGGCAACCAAACCCTTGAGTTTTACACAGCTGACTTGCACCATCAGAACAGACATGCCCTACAATGCAATTTCCAGCCTTCCATGACTATATTTACACTGGAAAGCATCTCCTGATTGGATGGCTGCTTCCAGCAAGATGAAAATGTGTTTCTTTGTTCATTAAACTCGTTTAAGAGTGTCTATAATGTTCTGTAAAGAGGAAAAAAAGGCCATCAAATACAGTGTTAAATTTAGAAGCTTTAGGAAGAGCTCTTTCCATGATGGCAACCACAAAACCAAGTATGCACAGAGGATGTCTGATTTGAATTATGGCAAAACCCGAACCAATAATTAGATCGGATCGAGCAGAGGGGGTGTCTTTTCTCCACAGCTGGAGGATTACTGTGGCATTGTGTTGGGAGAGTTGACTGACTTTTTACTATCCAACTTAAAAGCCTTTAGTCTGTCCCTGATGTTTGATGCTCCTCCACTAGTTTTTGTAGCCAAAATCCATTTTCTTACTGACTAAAAGCTTTTGATTCAGTTGGCTACTATTGTTGTTGTTGCTTGATTTGTATGCAAAGTATCAAAGACACTACTTAACTGGTTAAATATCAGATTTTTCTAAGCACAGTTTTAACTTGCTGCCATGAATAACTGATACCAGCTGAAAACTATGAACACCGGGTGTTTTTTATATTATATTACTATCCTGTTTCACTGAATCACAAACTAACCTTGACTCCTTCCTCACAAAAGAGCAGGAAAAAACAAGCTCACTGCTCATTGGTGTATATTATGTCCGCAGCCGTCACTGCAGAACAATGTTGATTCACCCCCGGTGAATAGTGTGTGTGCCTGCACTTATGTGTGCAGCTATGAAAGGCAGTAGTGCTAAGCTGCTTAGCTGGAGTGAGGTCTTTGGCTGGCGGCGCATTGCCCTGGTTGTGGGCCAATGATTTTTCTGCTAGGCAAGTGGTAGCCAGTGTGTTTTTTGTGGTGGTCTAAAGACTGAGACTGATCGGATTATAACATGGCTGTTTGATATAGGCAAAAAGCTCCTGCTGCATTAGTAGAGCATTTCATTGGCCATTCATTAGGTAGCGTGCACACAGAAATATTAACAAAAGAAATTGTCTCAACTGCAAATGTACTGAGAGACGGTTTTATTCTTTCTTCTTCCTCATGTCAAATCAAAGGAATGAGTTTGCCTGAAACGGCTTTACAGTCTGTACAGCATACCTTTCTGTTCTGACACCGCAGTAAGATGTTGGGGAAAACTTTTTAACTCTTCTATGATACGTTGTTTGATGTGATATTTTTAGCAACTGTTTTTTTCTGTTCCTTATCAATTAACAGATAAACGTGTCTTTCCTCTCCTCAGCCTTCCTGTTTTGTTTTCGATAGCTGTACGAAGTTTTTCCACTTTTAAGTTTTTCACTACATACATCTACATTCAGGAGTAAATGTTTTTTTTTTATAGATATACTACTATATACTACTTTTTTCTTTTCATAACACAAAAATTAGGTCTCATTCATTCATTCAAACCTTTATTTATTCTCGAAAGGACATTGAGGTTTTACCCTCATTTGCAATGTCGTCAAGATCACAGCAATATTCAAAGCGAAACACAATGCACAGCACAAGTCACATATAGTTTAGGATAAAACACAGTTACAAAAGTTAAATACATCTGATTCATTTCAAAATTTAAAAACAGTTACAAACTGTGGTAAAGAGGTTTGAGATTATATTTTTATAATGTTGATAGGATGGAGGAGCATTGATTTTAAGTGTGAGTTGAAGATCGTTCCAGGAGGCAGGGGCATCATAGCAAAATGCAGATTTACCAAATTCAGTTTGTACCCGGGGGACTTTAAATACATACATTCAGTCACATTGAATGATATACTTCACAGGATGTTACACTTTCATTCAGGAGTCAATGTTTTTGACATCAGTAATATTTTCTCCTAACTTCAGTTTAAAAATCACTTGGACAAGTCTTCTTTTACAGTTAAGTACTTTGATGAAGAAGCTCTTTACCAAGGAAACTCATATGTTAAATGTCTGTCAGCCACAGATTGTCAGTAACTGACTACTGGAGTTGTCTGTTACAAGAAAGGAAAGTGAAACCCACACTTGTGTGTGAGTATGTTTGACACCTGAAGAATGCCCTGCAGACCACATCAGCTCTATGCGCTTATGTGTTCATTGTGCTGTGGTCATGTGGCGTTAGGGTTGATGTGTAGGCCAGACTTTGCTAAAGCCCTGAGAGAGGCATGTGAGGTAAACCTACATAAGTGAGCTCTTAAATCTACATCGACAGCAGTGACTAATCCCCTCACCTCAGGTTTGACCACACAACGTCCGTCTGCTGAGAAATGCAGGCTGTGAGAAGAAGGCCATGATCGCACCAACACTCTCACATTGGCCTTCGTCCGCTGAACAGTTTTCAGTCTTCAGTTCTTTCACCTTCAGCTTCCCTTTGTTTATCAAACCGTGGCCCATTTTTACTCAGAGGTTATTTTAAGTTTAGTCCACTTGCTCAGTCTTAATTTCTTTGGAGCAAGCTAAGTCGGTTACAGTGTGACCTGTTTTGACTGGATCCAGGAAGCATTACCTCTCCTCTTAATAACGTTACTTAGGTATGTTGTCATGATTATATAACAGCAGCCCACCTACTAAAGATGTTTTTTCCAGTTTCCTCTTTGATAGAGGGTTTGGATTGTTTCGTTTTTTGAGACCACCTAGGGTTCATCCTCATCCTGTTTTTGTGTTAGTAAGACAAAGTGGAGACTTTTTGAAACTGCATTAATTGTGTATTATGTTCGTTGTTTAACAGGAACAGGTGTATGGAAAGGACAGGAATTGAATTTTGCTTAATGTGAAACTTCCTCCCTCCTATTGCTCAGTAAATTACACAAATGCTCTGTGTTTTTGAATTGAGATTGTTGATCTGTTATCTCTACTATTGCAACACTCTGCAGACTAATCCACCACATACTAAGCAGCTTTTTACAGGAAGATTGCAATATAGATCTTTGCTTTACTCCCTCTCCGCTACAATATGCACTTCTTTTAAGGACTGTGAATGTTTGAGGTCAGTGACTCAGTGTATATTTGTACTCATAGCTGTGTGACCCACTGACTTCTTCACTTTCGTCCCTCTGAACGCAGGCGTCTCCTCTGCCACCCTGTTACATTCGAAGTCCCTGCGCGGCCACAGAGACTGCTTTGAGAAATGTCATCTCATCGCCAACCAGAAGCTGTCGCGGTCCAAGGTCTCCCGAAGTGCCTACGAGGGCATGAAGCTGGCCCTCAGCCAGAAACTGAACCGCATCATCCAGTACGCCCAGAACAAAGACTCTGTCTCCTCCAACAGCCTCAGCAGACGAGGGACCAAGCTTCTTTGTTACAACCAGCAGAGTGACCGCAAGCTGCTGCCCCAGACGGACGCCCAGGTGCCCCGCTACACGCCCCACTGGGACACGGGGAAAACAACGGGGCTGCCCGACTACGCCATGGGGATGTTGGAGTGCCACACGGCGGAGGAGCTCGGGCTGCTGCAGGAGTCACAACCCAACGTTTGGCCCGGAGACGGCAGAACAGTGCTACGTGGCCGAAGCCAGTCGTCGGGGGGAGGAGGGCAGACACCGCACGGAGACCAAGGCCACAGCAGAGATGAATGTGAGCGCACACAAGTCAAATTCTTTGTTTTTCACCCCACACAGTAACTCTTCTTTCATCATCACTGTGCAATTTAAGGTGACTGGAAAGGTTTTATTTCCCAGCTCTGGTGTAGAAACTATGTCAACTCTTATCTCCGTCTTGCCCTCCTCAGTGTGATCTCTGCTATCAAGAGATTTCTAAAACCCCCGAGCACGTATTCATTAAAAAGCAGCAGACAAAACAGTAATGCCAGACCAAAAGATACATTTTCCTTGGACTGTCCTTCATCTCCCTCTTTGCTGTGTTCTCTCCAGAGAAAAGTACGTTTTCCTATAACCTCGAGATATGTCCTTGGCTTTCTCATATCTTGTCACTGCTAAAGCTGCTTATGACTACAGATCCTGCAGGAATGTGATGAGAAAGCTTTCTAAATGGCCCTAATTCAAATTCTGTGCCTTGCACCAAAGATGACAGGCGTTTCACACGTACAAGGTTTACAGTAATTTGTGTGCATGTCTCTGCTGAAGTTCATCATCAGCCTCCAGTACTCCCTGCCATGAAAATCCTAAACCTGCAAATGCACCAGAACCTGTTATTTGGGGGTGTTATTATGCACACAGCTTCAGGTTCTCTGTTGTTTCTGATTGGTAACATCAGTTGCAGCCTGTGATGGATGCGCTTGTCAGTTTGAAACTGATCAGAGATTTCCTGCTGCACCTCTGTGAAGTAACACATTCCTTTTGATGTAAGTCAAAACACTCCCCTGTACAGTTAGTTCTAGAGAAAAAGTCATGAACATATAAAAAGGAAATATTCCTCAAAGAATCCACTGAAATAATCTAGTTTGAGACATGAAAAAGTTCAACAAGTTGGCTACTGCCCTCATAAGAGGCGAACTGACGTTACACGATCTACACCTGTCATACTTTCCAATCAATAAAAACCTTTTTTTTCTTCTTTTAGTGACTAAGATGAGTGTGGATGAGCTCCATCAGTTGAACACCCAGCTACTGATGCAGATTCAAAGTAAGTAATGTTTACTGGCATTGTTATGTTATGATATTTTAAACTTTATTATGGACTCGGGTTCATATACAAGACACAATACAAAAGCAAACAACACAATACAAAGACGATGAAAGCAAAAAGTCTCTGGCTGTACTTAGTGTTAGTCAAATTTAAAATCAGTTTGTTCTTTGTGGCGTCAAGTCTACACATAAATCTAGTTTCTTAACACAGCAAACATTACGTTTGCACTGAGACATCTAGGTCTCTTCAGTAATATTCTTATGGCATCTCATTAGCAGCATTAAGTTAATCAATCATATAGTCATCCATATTTTAATTGAACATGTTTTGTGTCATGCTCAATCTGTTATTCTCATCACAAACACATCCCCACATGACATTGCTCCTTCAGGGAAAAGCTGCAGCTCACCCAGTAAAACAGGGGCTGATAGAGACTGGAAGGCTCATCATCTAGTCAACACATCATGTCCCTCCATGTGATCCGCTGTGTTGAATCGGGCACTGTGTGTAGCGCTCGCTCATGCACACGCTGTCTGTCCGTAGCTTAGCTGTTATTGTGTGGAGTAAACAACAGGCCTAACTGGTGAGGAACGCTGTGAGCAAACACCAGAAGTTTTTATTTGTACCTCAGGAAGGTTGAGTCGTGACAGATGCCGTAGCGTTAGATTAATATTGTTGTTGTTAGATTAGAGCCGGGTCGACTTGACACTCTCCTTGCTTCACTCACACCTCTCACTCTTTCCGGTCTTTGGGTGCGAGTGATCAGATCAGCCCTGTTATCACCCCGGCCGCTGTCAAGAGTGAAATCACATGAGCTAATGCGAGATGTCCTTTCCCAGAGCAATGTCTAGTGGCCGGCCGCCTGATCTACACATTCACATTCTTATTCCTATTCAACCTTCAGGAGTTCAGGGAGTTTAAAGAGGATCTATGCAGAATTTTAGCTCATCTATGCTACATTTTTACCTTAATTAAACAGCTTTGGAGTAATTGTGATGGTCTAATAAATGACTTGTAACTTGTTATGAGGGAGAATGGAGGCTCTCTATCTTCTACCTAGCGTCTCTTGGCTGAAAAACAACTTTGCAAGATCTCGTCTGCACACAAACACACTCATAATCTCTTATTTTTGACAGATAAGACTACACAAATATACACGTCGGAACATCGTATATGATAAATAACGTTATCCACCGCTCTATTGATTGATTTATCGACAGCTTCGTTGTAAACAAATGCCGAGAGGAGGGTGAGCAATAGCGAAAAAGCATAGTTCCCCTAAAAACATATTTTCGTTTACTGTACTCAGAAGAGATGGGGTGATTATTTCTCATCCTAAATCATTCAGGGAGGACGGTACAAGCCCAGATTCTACGATCCATATTATGTGTTGTACTGGAAATACCCACATGTCTTTAAACTTGTTTAAATGCAGCCTAACACTGCATAACACTGTCCCTGACTAAAGGCTGTCAGATACTGTATTTCTTCTCACGGGCTTGTCTCAAGCTGATTGTGTTTGTGTCGTGTTGTCTTTGCCCTCTGCTCCTTCAGTAATCACTAATATTGATTTCCTTTGCCTTATTTGTTTCCCCTTGTGTGCTCGTGTTGACCTTGTGTGGCCCTTTTTCTGCCTCTCTCCCCTACAGAGGTGTTCGAGGAGCTGACTGTGGCCGTGCAGGAGAAAGACTCATTAGCATCGGAGCTGCACGTGCGTCACATCGCCATCGAGCAGCTTTTTAAGAACTGTGCCAAGCTGCCCTGGCTGCACATTAGCAGGGCCGGGGTCAAGGCCAGCAACAGCAGCGGCCCTGTGGAGTGAGTGGGGTGCGACGCGGGGCTTCTGTCTCTGCTGCCGGGAGGAGGAAGCAGACAAACACACTCCAGCACACTGGCTGCAGCAAGACTGAAAAAACGCCTTTCTGTATACTGAGTGACTTCTAACACACTATAATAGTGGCTGAGCTCTGAATTAAAGGAGCATAAAGGGCTGGGTTTACAAGGCCTCCGTTGTCGTGGTTGCAGTGATGATACAAGGATTAGTGGTGGTGTGTGGTTTTAAAACACGTTGCTGATCTAACGTGACCTCCAACTCCACCCAAACTGCAGGTGGTTTACCAGGTGCGCTGGCTCCAGCACACAGTATGGACACGTCCTTACTGGACGCAATCCTTAAAGATTTATCTCAACACAGACTGAAAAACAGTTTGTCTACATGATTTCAAGTGGATGGTTTGATGATGTTTTTTTATTTCATTTTATTTTAATTATTTTGTTTAGTTTGCTGTCAACCATTTCAATTTCGATTGCTGTTTCATTTTCTGTAAATACATTTTTCAAGGTTTTACTCTGATTATGTCAAACGTGGACATTTACACTGTGTATTACTCCTTCATATGATGTCTCATGGTTTTCTGTAGAAGGCTGTGAGTCAGAAGTGACTTGGAATATTTTATAACGTGGCATGGGCGGACACTTGATGCAAATTAGTTGGATGGTCTCCATATATTCATACCATCATGCACTACCAGCAGAAGTGTTTGATCATTTTTAAAGCTTTTTTCATGCAGCTGCACACAGCATGTGCGGTATAATGGCTGGAAACAGGAGTTTTTGGGGGGTTTGGGGTTTTGGGTTGCCTTCCAACAACCAAAGTTGACATTGATAGTTTGTTTGAAATAATGGTTCCCTGAGATGTTGCCAGTTTTATAGGTCGCCTATATTCTACTGCATCAGGCTTCATCTGCTGGAGAAAATCATAATACTTAAACATGCAACATGGGTTTGCTGTATTCATCTAGAATGATGATAAAAAACAATGGAAATTGTGACACAAACTGAACTACGAACTAAAATCAAGTCAAATTTGTGAGTGCAAAATAACCCTAAAGCATCACTGCAACAAATGAGTGTGTGATTATCAAGGCTATACTAGCTGTGCAGGTTTTGTATGGGGGTCATTATGACTATTTTGGGAGGGTCCACGAACTAATACTTAGTAACAGATGGTTGCCAAGCAGCAAATGGAAATATCACTTAATGTACCCTCTCCAGAGCTTAAAGATGAGAGGTACTCTGCTTTTAAGGTTTGAGTTTATGAGTATTATTGCTGGTGAGATTTACTTGATATTTATTGCATAGCTGCTTATTGTCTGTGGTATAGCTGTTAAGCACAAGTCACATGTATTGGCTATACACTGAATGAGTGCTATCGAAAGAGAAACCTAGCTGCCAAACCAAAGTCTGTATTTGTTCTGTGTTTAACGCGTGAATTGCAAGCATTTGATTTAGATTCCAGAGCAACATGCAATACCAAACTGATTTAAAAAGTGGTCTAGTGATTTACTTCAGTGTTCGGTTCAGTGTGTGTAATAATGAACTATAGATTTTTACTCCAAAGGTGTTGATGTGGAAATGATTTGTTCTCAAAAACATTGTGTGTATGCAGGGTTGTTTTTTTCTTTTTAAAGCTTTTTTCTTTTCTTTATTCATGTTCAGTGTTAAACTTGTGTTGCCCTCTCTCCTGAATTTAAGTATGACCCAAGTTGATGTCACAGCAATACAAATGGGACAGATTGGTCTACTGTGCCTGTGTGAAAGTCCCTGAAGGGCGTAGGGATGAGAGCTTCTAAGTGTGGTTAGTTAATAATTCAGGAACCCTATGCAAGAAAGAGACAAATAAATCAGAAGCCTTATTTAGTAGAAGTTATCAGAAAGAGTATTGGTTATCTGAGTTTTTCTCAGAGGAAATCAAAGCTACTTGCGTATAATAACCCGGGGAAAGACGAGGTTATAATCAGATTGATGTTAAAAGAAAAACTCGGCATCGTCAGTGTATTTCTTTGCTCTCTCTTTGTAAGAGAATAAATGTATTTGACCCCTTTAGGGTTTAAAGTTGAACGTTGTGGCTCCATTTTAAAGTTCTATCTTGGTTTTATTTTGAAAAGTGAATTTGTGCGCTTGAATGTTTGGGAGTATTCAGATTACTGGTCCTTAATGCAACATTTCCACTCCTTCAGTTTCCACTTGTATGATTTTTATTTGTGTTTTTAAATATGAATGCTGTGTGTTTTTGTATACTGTGGAAACATGCCTGGGCCTGTGTCTCTGCTCAGCAGATGCCTGTTTTTGTTTGTCTGTTTTGGCAGTCTCGTTATCTTTTATGGGTAATGTTAGCATACCTGTTTAGACTTCCACCTCTTTCTTTTGGGACTTGACTGTTTGTTCTTTTGTTTTCTAATGTTGTACAGGGCTGCATCTGTGTTGTGTGGTGTTTTACGTTCTATTTATTGTGTGTGTTCATTGACATTACACAGGCTGTGCGATTTGTGCTTAAGTGACTTTGTATTTTTTGTAAATTGTTCCAATAAAATGAAATTATTTTTACTACATACACTGACATGCTGGTACTTTCCTGATGGTGGCCACTGCATTGAAAAGAACAACGGGAACTTTTCTATACCAATTGTATACTTTAAAAAATTTAAAGAATTGAGCTTCATGAGCAAAAACTTACTTTCAAAAATATTTTCCTGTTACCTTCACTCTTAAAAACTAGGCTTTATGCTTTTCAAAATGTCTTTATCTGATGCTGCTTAAGACAGTCACCCATTGTTTAGTCTAGTGACTGCCTGATAACAACCAGGCTTGTTCACATCATGTTTGCTGACATTGTTAACTGCAGAACAACCTGTGTTGTCCTCATGCAAAGCACAGCCATGTACGGTATACTCAAGAATAAAAAATTAATATAGTTATCACTGTAATTGATACCAAAGACAACACAAAATGTTGGCAGACATGAAGAATGTCATGATTACGCCATCATTTGATTTGACTCCATTGTTGATTACTTGTGTATGCAGTTGGACTCCACAGTTAACTGGGAGATGGTGCTTGTTGTCACAGTGGTAGGTAGAGGTTGAGTGCCCCCGTGTGGACAAAGAGCTGAACAAACTGTGATGAGTGTCATTTCCGAGAAATATCTAATAATATGCGGGAATGCGGTTAGCTCTTTCATTGATCGAGGATTGTTATGGTAATTCCCTGAGTAAACATCACAATTATTCTTGTCAGTAACATCATAAATGTGCAAATTTCTGTCGAAAAACCCATCCTGAAGTTGAAGTATTAGGCATAAACCAGCCGTTATTGGATAGTATGTTTTAACATGTACTGTAGTTTAGGCAGCACAGATGGAAAGGGGCTGATTTCCCACAGTAACCTGCTAGATATTATAACTTTAGTAGTTATTAAATCATAATTGAACCATTTTACAAACTTGGTCCTAACGGTTGAAAGTTATTATTATATCTCGTGGTAATGTCCAAACTCGGCTTTACTATTTTCAATTAAATTTATTGTAGTAGCCTAGTGGGTTTAGGTTACAGTAATTACATCACTGGATGCAACAAACACATACCTGACGATATGAGTCATAACAGCAACGCGTATGACTCATTCTGTGAAGGGTGTATGCTCCAACCAATGAAAGCGCCAAACTCCTTCTCCCTGGAGCCAATCAGAGTGAGCGGTGGGCGGGGCTTGTGACGTAAAGGGCGGGCATAGCAACTGAACCTCAAGTGTTCTTCTGTTAGCCAAAGACTCCTAGCCATTCATTGTTTGCCCACACGCAAGAGGGGGACCACGAGAAAAATAAAAAGGTAAGTTAGGTTGTTAATGTGCTCGTGTTTTTCTTGTTTTACACCAGCAAGTGTACCGAATATAATCATTGTATCGAAATATCACGAGTTAGTGGGATGATTTTGTAACTTTTGCTATGTTGTTGTTGTGTTAGTTAGCAACATGAGGCTGTTGGCATCAAACTTGGCGCATTAGCTTGGAAGCTAATGCTAACAGTTTTATTCTCTTGAAAGAAATATAATACTCCTTTCCACGGGGTTGGCTTCAGCGTGGAAATATTAACTTTTATTAAAAGTATTACTCATGTGATTCGGCATCGTCAAGGCGACACGTTGTTCGTGTCGTTAGCTGAACCAGCTAGCTTCTTGGCTAGTTGAAGTTGGAAAATCTGTTGGATGTTATGGATTGAGGTGTGTGTGTGTGTGTGTGTGTGGTTTACCGGAACTAGTGCGTCACAGCCCGCCTTTCTGGGACACGTGCCGTTACATTTAGTCAACAGATGTGAGAAAGGAAGAAAAAAAGGGCATTGTGTGCGTTAGGTAATGTGATTTTATTATTATTCATCATTTTATTTAATCAAAAACATTCTCCATAACAACAATTATTGCCACGCACACATGGGTGTTACCGGTAATGAGTGACAGGGACTTGAAATTGAAATTGTGTCTTAGCAGGATAACAAAAGATAACAAAGCAATAACATAGACAGTCCTATAGATTTTCACGCATGACTGGTTTTCGTCATCGACGTGTAAAGGTTATTATAAAACAGGGGAATCAAAACGCAGCCACGCGGAACTGTGTCAGGTCAGTTATTACATAAAGCAGTATGTAGGCAAGTGTAGTTATGGTAGATCTGTTAGTAGGCCTATATGTTTTTCTACTCACAAATTGCTGTTGGAACTGGTGATTAACTGACTAAAATGTATTTCTTTACAGAGACTGCCGACACGTGATGAAACATTTGTAAAATATGAGGAGAGAAATTGCAGCCGTGGTGTTCTTTGTGAAGAGGCTTGTGAAAAAGGGGGATAAGCTGGAGGCGCACAAGGTGGAGCTGTTCGTGGAAAGGCTGACTGTTGCACTGCAGGAGAAGTTCAAGGGGCACTGGTACCCTGAAACCCCCAGCAAAGGGCAGGCATACAGGTGCGTCTCTCTCTTTCTCACGGGATTTATTTACTAATTGCTATGGAGTGCTGTGCTGAAGGGATTATACATTTCTGTGTGGGGCAGCCCAGAAGTAGGCATTACCCTTATTGTCTCCTCACAATGTCACTAGATTTTCCCATCTCAAATAAGTGCCCCTTTTATGGTATACACAAACCTGGACTTGGGCTGGGTGATAAGTAAACTACAACACGGTTACACAACTTCAATGTTAGCACCACTTGAGCTTTCAATGCGTTTGATTTAATGTGTCAGTGTGTACACCCCGAAAAAAACCCTTCAGTTATAGTTCGCAAGAGATATGTAAAAGCAATGAGGCTATTAAGATTAATATTAAGTCCCTGGCGACCCCAGAAGACCCAATTAGCCACTGTCTCAGTCAGATGCTTAACATCTTTTAAAACAAATCAGGACTGAGATACTTATTGACATATTTTACATCACAAAATAAAATGATAACGGTTGTAGTTAAAAACTCATTGACATGGGGATAATGGAACTATATTAGCACTAAAATGATAAATTTAGCACCTCCTTATTGGGTCACACTCCTTCAGCACTTTATTTATTTATATGGATTCTCATACATCGATATATCCAGTACAGCTTTTACACAACAAATGTGTTTCTCTCTGAGTTTGCAACAGCATTAAGATTGAAAGTTGTTGTCCGTGCTTTGCAGGTGCATCCGAGTCAACAGATTCTGCAGACAGGATCCAGAGCTCCTTAGGGCCTGTCGGGAGAGCGGGGTTCGGTACAGTGACCTGGGACTTCCACGGGAACTCACGTTGTGGGTGGACCCGGGGGAGGTCTGTTGCAGGTGAGAGTTAGTTTGTTTGAGTGAATCTGACTGTATGCTTCTGCAGTTTTTTGATACGGCTGTGTCCATAGCATCTTGTATTGTTAGGGTAGTTGAGTTGTACTGATTTCACCACCCAGCTATAAGTTTATCCACACCCTCCTGAATGCAGTTGTTGCTGCTTTTAGATGCAACAGGTTGGGTAGATATCCTGCACAAATTGTGGAAGGTTTCTAACCCTAACCCCTTTTTCCGTTATTAGGTATGGGGAACAAAATCCTTTCTTCTCTGTGGCCACTTTCTCGAATGATGAGGAAGAGGACAAAGATGTTGCAAAGAAGGTGACCAGCGCTTTGGAGAGGGTGACATCCGACTACCACTCAGGTTCTTCATCTGATGAGGACAGCACACGCACTTCCCCACTTACTATTTCCAACGGCCACTGTGCCTACCAGGTATTGTATAATACACTTTTCAGTTCCTATAATTACAAATAAAAAAATGACTATGATTATGATATTTGGTTATTTGTGAAGTCACTGTGTTTTGTTCTGTTTGATTCGCCCACTGGTTATGAATTCTTCTATCACCTTCAAACACTTTTCATTGGGGTCAAAGGCTAGGACCGTTTATGTTTCATTTGATGGCAACTTTTATTACGTTTCCTTTTCCAGGCAATGAATCCAGCTGCTCCTACATGGCATCCTACAAAAATGGCCCCAGTGAAAGGCTTCGTCCTTCCACGGCCTCATTATGGTTTCAGGCCGCGCAGCAGACCCCCCAACACTTTAAGGCAAAAACTGTGGTTCCCTCCTGGGTATAGAGGAGGGCCTGGATACTGGGACACAAATCAAACCCTGGCACATTGTTACAGTTAGGAATCATGGTGCATATTGTTCACACTGGACATTAAAGCTAAAGACAACTTTAATATGACTGACCAATGTTTTTTTTTAAACATGAATTTTTTATAGCTTAAATATTGATTGTTTTTTGACAAAGTCTTTTTTGCACTTTAGATTAATTGTTATAGTTTGAATAAATCACTTGTATTAAATTAGATATTGAATTTGGAATACTACACGTGTAGTCTTGGAAGTACTGTATTTTTTACAATGGGAGACATTCATGTATTTCACATAACTGTCCTTTGTGATGAAATGTTTTATTTATTCATAGTGTAGAATTTGCAGATATATAGGATTAAATTTATGAAGTTTTATTAAACACAATTTCCAAGCATGATTTTTTTTGTCTATTGTGTGTTCCATCGTATCCTCCAGCTGTTGTGTTTATGTGTAATATTGCAGAGATATGCAACATGTGGTTATATGTTGCATCTAACCCACTGGTTACCACAGTACCACAGTTTTTTCTTTCTTTCTCTTCCAATACTAACTCAAACCGAAAGTGGTGTTGCCAATACAAATGCCATACTGATATTTGTACAAAACCTTTACTGTGTGGAGAAGGGAAGTAAAAAGTAGGCTATGTCAGGTTCATACATCACCGCTGCATAACCTCGTTGTGTTCTACACTGTGATTAGATCTCATATGCTAACAACGTTTGCAGTGTTGCCACAGTACCTCAGTCCTACATGCATCACTCATAGCCTTGTTGCTGCTTTTACATAAAAAAAAAATTCCTTACATGATTGTGCTTAGCCATTATCACTCAGGTTGTTGAAGTTTGAAAGAAATTATGTAGAAAATGTAAGCGAGGGGAGAGTGAGTGAGTTGTGGATGTTTTTTTTTACAAAACAAGATGGCTTTTCTTTATTTTTTAGGAACAATCATTTCCAGAGCTTTTTAGTTTAATGAATGCACAGCAGTATATTTTAATTTGGTTGTGTGTGATTTGAAAATAGTTTGTTTCTGAGGACAAATAAAACAGTTTTTAGATGATATGTTACAAGAAGAGTCAAGAGGTTTTGTTAAATGTAGTTTAACAAGTACATTTTGTGTTTACAGTTTTGAGAAGAGCTCAGCATACACCGCACTACTTTAAAGTGCTCAGTCTCAAATTTGATTCAAGTAATTTTACATCAATTTTAAAATGCAGCCTTGTAGAAACATTAAAAGGGCTAGAGTATATGCATATATTATGGTGCCAAAAATGTAGTGGTTCAAAAGTAATTGAACAGAAACAAAGTCAAGCAATCATTAATAGCTGTAAAAGAGGTCTGCAACTTGTGGTGAATCATCCCAGGTTATGTCCATAAAGTCTTCACCTGTCTTTGTGATGCTGAGAAGTGAATGACTTTGGTGCAAAGATCCATTAATGTTCTCATTATCAGCATACGATAATACTGTCAGTGGCTGGCTGGCATGCCTCCAGACAAATCAGTGCTATAGTGATAGTTATAGTTTCATCTGTGGACAGGCTCTCTGGGGAGATTCAGTGTTCAGCTCAAGGGTACATCAGTTCAATGCTTAAGAGGGTTCTTTAAAGGACCAATTACCTGCTGTACATGTGCACAGGTGCTTTATCATTACTAGAGTTCAAAATATTCATTATTCATGGGAAAAGAACTAACATTATACTCTTGACTGCATTAGATCAGTGCTCAGGGCAGTGGGGAGGCCACACAGTGGTCGTTCTCGTAGTCCTTGTTTTGCTTGTCTTTGAAGGTAGATGTTAATGACTGTGTGTATGTTTGGACGTGTTGCTCGTTGCAGACACCTATTTGATTACAGGTGCATCTCAATAAATTAGAAAATCATTGAAAAAGTTCATTTATGTCAGTAATTCAATTCAAAAAGTGGAACTAAAACATTATATTACACACAAAATGAAACATTTCATGTTTTTTTTTTTTTTTTTTTAAATGTAAAGATTATGGCTTACATTTATTGAAGACCTAAAATTCAGTATCTCAAAAAGAAAAGGAGAAGAATATTACGAAAGATCAATTAAAAAAAGGATTTTTTAACATGTTGGCCTTCTGAAGTGTATGTCAATCTACTGTATATGCACTGAATATTTGACTTGAAGCACTGGAAGTTGACTTTTCCATGATATTTTAGATGCACCTGTTGGTTTGTCACGAACAACTCAGATTGAATAAACAAGGCTATACATGTTTTTACTTTTTTTTATGTATCATTTTATATAATATTATTTTAGGTTATGTAAACTGCTGGATGATCTGAATAGGCTCTTTGCACACTGATTAATCCAGGTGTGTCTGAGGAGTCAATGGTCAGACACACCTGGATTAATCAGTTTGTCCAATAATGTAAGACAGGAAATGAAGGAGCAGCATTAAGTTCAGGGAGTAGTGGAGCTGTGCAAAGAGCCCATTGCCCTCCTAGGGATTAATAAAGTATTTTCTAAACAAGAGAAATGCTTGCAGGGAAACCCCGTGTTCACCCACCAGCAGAGGGCGGCACGAGCTTGTGGTTTGGGCCAACCGCGAGTCACGTGACAGCCCGGGGCGCGCTCTCCGCTGTGCACCTGCAGAGAGGAGGAGGAGGAGGAGGAGGAGTGGAGTTTGGATGCTTCGGTGGAACTAGGGTTGGTTGGTTGCTGCCTTCCCTTCCCTCCCTGCGTTTCTCTCACTCGGTTTCAGCAGCACAACAACTTATCCGACCGAAGTTTCGTGGAAGAAGTGGTGGAATAAGCAGCGAACAGTGATGGAGCTTCTTTGGAGGATAACCCGGGTCTGCTGCGGTGCTGTCCTCTTGTTCAGCCTCATGCAAGGTAAGTTTGTGTTGCGGAGCTACTTGAACTGTTAGGATTTTTTTTTTCTTTCTCAAAAAAACGGCAGCGAGTCCAGTGCACTGTGTGTTCAGCAACGTGAACACCGGAGAAACTTATCTAATTGCTTCAAGTTACCAATACTGCTAACTTGTATTAATGTGTCGGCGTGGTTAAAACAGAACTTAGTGGTTTAACCAAACGATACTTGAATACACTTGGGAAAAAAGAAAAAAAAAAGAAATTTGCCAACATGGAGTAACTCTGACCCAAGGTCAGTTTAGGGAGCTAGTGGTGAGAGCAAGGCAAGCGTCCATCGAAACCCGGCTTAAAATGTAAATAATTAAGGTGGATTATGTGTCAGAATTGTTATTTAGCAACGTAGTTCAAATGTGTTATCAGTAAGACGAAGAGAAACACAAAAAAAGAGAAAGAAAGCTAAGGTTTAAGATGAGAAATCTTAAGTTTATTGATGTTATGCCGACAATAAACTGGCCGTGGTGGTTTGGTTTGGTCTGCGTGTTTCATCAGGTGAATCATACCAGGTGTTGGTCTTTAGGATGATTAATAGTGGTAATGAATGCTTTTTTAAAACGAACATTATTACTGTTATTTAAAGTCCACACAGATGAGATGGATATTGTTTTGTATGTTTTGTTTCCTGGTGCCATTAATCTGAGTATTTCCGTGTGATGTCTGTGGTTTATCGTCTGGTGGTGGTGGTTAACACAATGGCTTGATCCGCATTTAAACCTGTGGCGACAGGACTTCAAAAGTACCGGCTTTTTTTTTTTTTTTGGGTCTACCATCTGCCAGCAGCAGCAGTAGGCTACTAGTGCTGACCCCCCGCCCTGCTCCCCCAGCCCCTGAAATCCCAGTATCACAATCACACTCCCACCTATTACTTAACCACATGTTAGATTGTGTTGACAGCTTTGTTTGTGTTGGTGTCATTTACTTTTCAACATCAAGGCCTTCATTTGATGAAAGTTGAGTCCCAGTGACCCTTGGCTAAGAGGGTTTTTTATTTGTGTATTTTCACTGGAGGTGGGTTGTGTGTTATACCTTTGATCAGAGCAGGTCATTTTTCACCATTGTTTGTGCTTACTTTCAGTCTTTTCATGTTAAAGGTGGCATTGAGCTATTCTCTATGTGGCAGAGGACCACCTTAAAGGACACAGAACTAAAATATGTAGTTTTTCTTTTTGTGTGGTTTTTTGATTGGAGGCATCATTACATAAATTATATATTTATTTGAAAATACAAAACATAGATTTTAAGTTGCAATAACTTTTCTGTTATGGTTTGTACATGTGTCATGAGGGAAAAAATACCTGCAGACATTATTGATCAAATCAATATAGTAATGATATTAGTGATACTTGACATTAGTTATGTATTCATCCCAACTGAACTTTGTTGATCGTAGCAGCTGCATCTTTTTTTGCTTTAATACAACAGGGCGTGGCTGTTCAGTGTGCTGGAATTTAGACTGAAACTGATAAATCGCTCCTCCCTCTGACTCTAAACAATAGTGTGAAACTTTTGCTCCACAGTTATTTGTCTTTTGGCTTCAATCAGTGACGCCCCGTGGTAGTTATTGAAATATTTTCTGAGATTTTTCATGGGAAGCCACAGACATCCATGGTCAGGCCGATGATGACATTCCTGTCCCTGCTGATTAGAGAGAAACCGCACGTAATGAAGAAGCGCTTTGTTTAAGCTCGTCCACTGCATCTCTCTATGTAAACTCTGGGACGCTGAGTGAAATGTAAGGTTTAGATAGTGTGTTGTTTGCCCTCTTTTGTCTCATGGGTCGCATTGTTGTGTACACTAGTTTGGGCTCATTACCATCCTAATGGCATCAAGGCCTCGTCATTTGGCTGCTGTTCCACTTCAGCAGGCAAGAACAGTATCTGCCAGACTCATCGAATTTTCTTTTTTAAATGGCTTGGAAATACACAAAAATGTTCCTGTGTATTCCTAAGACATCTGGAAATAAAATAGGCTGGAGATAACTAACCTCTCTTAAGTGGCAAAATAACAAATAGGTCCTTTCTGCTCCATTTCTTTGCTCTATTTGTCCTCAGGGCCCTGCATTCAATTTAAAATATTGACAAAAGGAATGAAATCGTAAGTGGGAGATGTGTAAAATCCTTGAAATTATAACCATTTTTGGGGGGATTTACAATCAACAAAAGTGCATAATAATAATAATCATCTAGCCTTCACATTTTAAAATGGAATTGGTCCTCATTTTTGTTCAGGCTGAGCTGTCACTGTTGGATAAGGTAGTTTTTACTGGCTATCATCATCAAATCCTGTGAGATGTCAACACTGGGCAAATAAGGAAATATTTGGTTTGTGGGCACTGTTCCTGAAGGCTGCATGTTGACCCACTGTAGGCATCGCACTACCTGTCGTGCACAGTGTTTAATTTATTGGACTCCCAACTAATATATCAAAGACTTGTCAAGGAAACAGTATTATTTCTGTTGTTGTTAAATCATTAAGCTGTGGTACGGTGGCACCGTGGCTATCCACTTCATCCCTTTCTCCACAGACATCACTTGATTTCTAAAGCAGTCTGTGTGCTTTATGCATGTTGTAACGCTTGCAATTGGACTTGATCTGTCATTTCCCACAGTGCTGCAGCTCTGCCCTGACGGATCTCTCCCTCCGCTGCCCTCCTCCTCCTCTCCTGTGCTGTTTGGGTCAAAGAGTGAAGCCACCAATCTAAGATAAACAGAAACCTAGTGTAACTTTGAGCAGGCGCAGAAAGCAGTTACCTGATAAGCCTACAGCCAAAGGTCCTGGCCAGGAACTGGTTGCTTGGTTACCTTTTGAAAACAGATCCAGGGAGTGTACTTGTGTGTGTGCGCTGTTGTTGTTCTAGAAAGCTACCCTCCCCCTTACTTGCCTGTATGTACTAGTAGATCCTCCTGTCTTACCACTAGAATAAAATCCTCTTTTGCATAATATCCTGTTGTTGGATGAACAGCATATCTTGATACAGCAGAGTTTTTTCTCACTTTGACAACAAAGTATGTGTTGTGTTGTAAGGTGATAGTAGCAGGGCCCACGGAAAAACAGAGATGGTTGGAGACAACATGAGCAGCACAACCTAACCTGAGCCGTTGTCATTGGCCCCGCAGAGACGGTAACGACTTGAGGTCACATTCACTTGTCATGACCCAGCAGTCCAATGCCACCACTTGGCTCCTGATGGCTGAAACATGTTGCAGCAGCAGCAGCTTCACCTCTAACCAAGCAGCCGCTCCGCTCCGCCTGGAGCCCCCTGTCCTTGGAAATGAAGCAGGAACATGTGGAATTGGATTACACTGCGGGGACACTGCTTTTGTCCTCCACAATCTGACGACGGGGACAACTGCACATGAATATTCACAGCCTCGGACGTTAATATTTTAGCATGCCAGTCCTGTGCGAGCCTCGTGCCAACTCCTGTTCACCTCTTTTATAGGAGTGTGAAACGCTGATCCCGCCTTTACCTCGCCACATTACCCCAGCTCTCCCCTCATTCTCTCGACCATTTCATGTCTGAATTACTGAATGAACAAATTGCCGCCTGCTAGAGAATCA
Organism: Trachurus trachurus; assembly: GCF_905171665.1. Lineage (NCBI taxonomy): Eukaryota > Metazoa > Chordata > Actinopteri > Carangiformes > Carangidae > Trachurus > Trachurus trachurus. The sequence continues at coordinate 9,022,833 of NC_139903.1, read as the reverse complement.
GTGAAAATGATTAATAGTGGTGCTTGTTTCTGAGACCTGTTAATGGCCGTGCAGCCACTCTGTATTCAGAGCTCATTCCTTTTTCCACAGGTAGGGAGTAAAACTGCCTTCTGGTCTGCTGCCAACGATTCGTGTAGGAAGATATATTGGCGAGAATTTGCTTGAACCCCTGTGTCATATTGTCAATGTTATCTTGACAGATGTTTCAAGTTGGTATGTCTTTAGATGTCCGTCCGCAAGCTTTAGTGTTGGCCTCGATATTGACCTACTGATGGTACCAGGCTCCCCAGAGGCATGCAAATCATGTGCTGTGCTGTATTGACCAATAGGTTTAGTTATGGAGAGGTTTTTCTTAGATGACAGAAGCACCGATCGGTTCATAAAGGTCATGCTATAATGTGTGTGTGTATGTTGGAACGAGGGGACCACAACGGATTGTGTATCGTGCACGGTTGGTCAGTTTCCTCGTTTTGTCAGACCAAAGATTGAAACCCAGTAATGTGAAAACTGAGGAAGCAGCAAGTTCTCTCATTTGAGAAGCTGAGACCAGCATAACTTCTTTAAATGATCAAAAATCATTTTGTGCAAGACAGTAATATTCCTATTTGTCATACATAAAAAGCCCACTTTGGCTACGAGGTTAGTGAGATTTAATGATAGGTAAGTAAGTACTAATATGTAGTGAGAGAAAGCTACTGATTAATCAACCATTGTTAGAATTGAATGGGTCAGTTTGAGCTTTTATATTATACTTTCACTTATCATAATTACAATACAAGTCAGCATTGCATTGTAAACTCCATGTCTTCTACACAGGTTAACACCTGGTGATGATCATGACTTTTTGTCCTGGAAATGCAGCTTTAACTTCAGTTTTAGTGTCATGTACGTAGCCCTCAACTGCATGTTTTAAACCCCTTTTACGAGGCTGTAGTTTTGTAAAAAGTCAGATTGAAACATTAAAGAGTGAGTCAGGCAGCTTGTTAAACGAGCTCATGGAGCTAAAACCAGCACAATTAGCGAGCCAGCTAACTCATTTACAGTTGCCAGCTAGAAATGAGAAGCAAACCTCGCCATGGGTGTATTTTTGCTCGATCAGCTCAAGTCTCATTAGTTTGAAATTGACTTGCCAGTGTCTATAAATGCCTGGAAGTATTGAGAGTTGACTTGTGATTCATTTAACTTGGCTATATTTATCATTTTAATTCAGAACTGTTCTTGATCTGATTCTCCATCAGATTTCTTGCGTCTTCCGTGAGTAAGCTACACTGCTGAAAAACAGGAAGGAGTTGGAAAACAGTGTTTGGTTCATTGTTTGTTAGATTTGTATGTGAAGACATTAACTTGTTGCTTAATGTCGTAAATTTGACAGTAATCATTGCTTTCAACATCTTGGTGTGTTTTCATCCTTTAGGAATACAGACTTTTTAGTCTTGTATCATGAATGAGCTGTTTTTTTAAAGATATAAACAAAACTTTAATGATGATGATTTTTCGTCCATTGGAAATGCAAAGTACAGAGCAGAAAGTACAGCTCTGATATCCTGAGCACGACTGCTGCAATCCTTAAAATACAGGTCGGAATAGGGAGTGCACTGAAGGAGAGCTGTTTCCTCCTCTATCGATGTAACCTATCAGTTAAAACAAGGTCACTGCAGCGCTGATTTTCCCTGCTCTCCTGAGTCCATCGGTCATCATCACTGTGTCACACCGTTAGGGCGATAAACACCCCCAAAGCACATTCATCACTTAGCCACTTGATGCCCAGTTCTGCAGCGCCCACAACGCCCTCTGCTCCTGATGAGGAATAATGGGCTCTATGAGAAATAAGCTGTGACTGTGATGATGATGATGAGAGTTTTCACGTACCTCATATCTCAAATGAACATCGCCAGATTCCCATTTTTTTGTAGATAAACGGCACATTAGCGGAGAAGATGCAACACACCAGGCAGTGAAGGAGATGTGAAGGATTTTGTAATAAAATGCTGCATAATTATTTGGAAAAATGCCACTGGAAAGTTGAAACCATTAAATGCTGAAAGTGAAGTTGGCGTTTTACTTATAGCAGAACCACTTTGTAAGCAAGGCTTCAATGATGACTCAGAAGTAGAAAATAAATGTGAATATTTAATCTAGCATTTGTTTTTCAAAGTATTTCAAATGATGGCTGACTAAATCTGGATTTAACATCTTAATACTCTAACTTTCTTTAGCACTTTAATATAATGTCATGTTTTGGTTGTTGAATGGAGGGAATTGCCTATTAAAACTGGTGGATGGAAATTCCTCCACAGCATTCAACAGTATTTTATTTATGGTTCTTCCCGTTGCTTGAACTTAGGATGTTTTTTCTCCATTTTTGCATAATATTCTCACGGCATCTGAGCTACCCATCTCGGTGTGATCATACACGGTGTGGCAGGCAGGTCCCCAGGGTGCTGCTGCTGCATCTGCAGGTGCTCGTGTGCAGTCTGCTTCTGCTTACCTGCTAGCTAGGTGTCAGCTCCGCTCGACACACGCTTCTTGAACCACCGTTAGATTATCCATTGTGCGCCGTGTTTAAGAATTCAGCTTATATGTGGAAAAGTAATCACTGTATCGTGTAAAACAGACCTGACAATTTACTTGTGACAATTAATCTTTTGTTGCCAGTTCTGACTTCCAATGCATGCGTCATTTCGGAGATAACCACTGAACATTTTATTGTGCATGCATGTCACATTATTATCAGCTGATGTCCAGGCATTGTCTTACACAGAGTTGAATTGTGGGAAGATGATTATATTTTGTTCTCTCTTCAGCCGTAAGCCCCCACTCTCCCCGCTAAGAACATTAGAGTTAATTGTGTGTCTAATCTTGAAAAATATTATGGCTCAGAAAAATAAGCGACATAAGCAGAAGGTGGGGTGAATTTTTTGGAGGAGGGGGGAGGGAGGTAAAGCAGCTGTTGAAGGAGCCATTTTTAGCACCTCTATCTCATTGAAAAACATTACACATTGTCGACGGCGGGTACGCTGGGAAAGGCAAATAAGTGTTGTCTGTAGGAAGCTTCTGTCTTGATTCAGTCCCACTCGACTCTGCTCCCTGTGGTTTTCATATTCAAGTCGGTCTTTGTCTGTCTCAGTCTGATGTTTAATCATCATCATGTCAAATTATATAGTTATGCTAATAACTCCTGTCTATAAAAAGGGGGGATTTGTTATGAAAAATGCCTGTTGCCATGCACAAAATCCGACTCTGAACATTTTTTTTCCCCCACAAGGGTATGATTGCTTGTATTATACATTTAAGAATTATATGAAAATGGTTGTGTAGTGAAATTTTGTGATACAGGCCCGAATCTTGTTAGGAGTGTTACGGAGTATTGATACAAAGCGACACAGAATTAGACCCAGAAAATCCCATTTCTTATAACATTTGTTGCCTCATAATCAAGCTGATGCTAAACTGAGGGCAAAGCCTGCGATGCAGATCCTCACAGTGTGGACAAAAATATATAAAATGTAGATGTTAATGTAGACAGGCTTTGCAAATCATCATCATCATCATCATCAAGTGAAACTCACAGTTTCTCTGATGTTGATAAAATCGTAAAGTGGAATAAGATAAGATGCCGTTTGCAGGTGTAGATAGATAGATATGAAGGAAAGAGAAGAAGCTGCTCTATATGCAGGCTGCAATATGCAATATTCTCACAAAGTGGCCCTAATCTCCTGGGAAAATATGAATGCAAGTAAACACTTTGTTTCATGAAAGAGCATTACATGAGATTAGATCAGATGAAACCTTTCCCCACGGGGGAATCGGGTCATTGCAGTAACAGAGAAAAATATACCACTACATTCTCCGAGTATCTTGGATGAGTAAAAAATGTAGAGCAGAGAAGTCAGCAGGTGTTTTTATTGTTTTGTATGTGTATGTCTGTCAAAGCAAACCATGACAAGTCTTAAGGTGAAGTGCAAATGTATATTGTTGTTAAACAGGTTTTCACTTCCGTCAGATGACATCCATTATCCTACTATAGCTTTGCAACCATGTGTCCCAAAGCAGCGTGGCTGTCTGCCATCTCCACTCCTTTATACATTAGAGAGGCCTTATCTTCCTCCTCCTCACTCTGTAATAATAATTACCCCTAGGCTTGTTTTTGGCCCTATAGGTATAATGACCAGGTGCTGTGATGTGCTACAGTTAGTTGGATGTACTGTAGGAAAAGGCTCAACAGCTGAACCACTGCAAGGTCAGCATGCAAGCCACAACAGACATTTAATTACTGTAGTGCATCTCGCCGCCGCCATGGGAGGAAATCGGCAGCTGGCCCAGTCGCCCTCCAGAGAGATGAGATTGAACTGAATATAGCTCTGTGACTGGCTGGTTTATGATGGTCAGAGCACACATTACCGCACAACCTTAATCACTAGTGCCACTGTTTTAATAAGCAGCACACACATACACACACACATACACACACACAGGATGAGCCACCAGGCTACAGTTGTTGCTGGTAAGTTCCTGAAGAACCAGCTGTAAAGTGTCTTAATGGAGCTTCATGTATAATTCATGGGCACACACACACAGAGCTGCGTGGCTGGCTGCATGGCTTTTTTCTGAGTGGCCGATAATTGGAGGAGAGTGAACCATCTCCGTCATACTGGCTCACACACAACACCCAACTCCTTTCATTAGATGTAGGGGCACATCAGCTCTGGATTTAATCCCCCCGTCCGTCGGACAGGACATCTATCTGATGTGAGAGAGGAGATGATTTATCAGTGGCAGTTAGTGCTGTAACACAACTCGGCAGCCAGGGTTGTGGATTAATGATCGGTGGACACATAAAAAGAGCCTATGGCTGCCCACAATGTCACCTGGCATTTTAACAACTAAGAAGTCTCTTATCCGCAACTCTTATTAATTGGCCGTTAACATTTGTTGAGTAAAACTTTTAACATCCTTCCTTAGATCCTTGACGACTTTTTGTCAAAAAGATATGTGGCTTTGCTTGGACATGAAAAGTCCCCAGTAATCCCTCTGCAGGAAGATCAAGGGTGGGAACTTTTTTTTGCTTGGTAGCTACTCGTCTCGACCTGGATCAAAGTGAAGCGATACCTGTGAAAGATCATCACATCACAGCACATTTAGTCAGGTAATCTCTGCGTCAACATCTTTAACCCGTATCAACATGAAGTCGTTGTTTATATTTACTAGATAAGATGAGAAAGTCATCATTGTCCAGTCACTTTTACTGAGATTTTGTACACGTCGGTCGGCCTGATCCAGGTTGACCTATAAGCAGCGTTTGGCTGCCTGTCTAGACCACTCAGGGGTCAGACCTTTTTAGATGTCATCATTAGAGACACGGGGGAGTTGGCTTGTACGGCAGGTTTCAGAAAAAAAAGCACTTTACATCCACTGAACAGTCAGTCAGACGACCTTGCAGCATCTTCAGAAAGTGTCAGGTTGTTTGTACTTGTCAAACAAGATGTTATACTAATATGATAGTCAGCTTCTCTCCTCACATTAATATACAGTATAAGGAGTATTTTTACTTTAATGTGATGGTTTTGGTGATAACAAAGAGTAGAATATGTGTTCTCTTTCTCTCTAAAGAAATATGACTGGTGACTTGTGAATAGGCCTGGGACGATAACAAATTTTGCTGGACGATATATTGTCCCACAAATTATTGACGATAAACGATATTATTGACACATTTTTTTGAGAACAAATTAATAACCACTAATATAATAATAATATTTCATAATAATGCAAGTAGACCCTTTTAAATGCGATAAACTTTTATTTCTCATGAGTATTTTTTTAACCATTGTAATTGGAATGACAAGAACTTATATAGCTACTATCCTAAATAAATAAAATAAACAAAATTATAAACAGTGCAGTGCAGCTCTTCTGTCCAATAACGTTACACACCTGAAGCTCCACTTTTCATTCAAACAAACTAATGTGACTTCCACAGATGTAAGATTTCATCAATGAGACTAGCATTTATCTCCTAAAAAGTATTAAACCAGCTGGTGGTAAACCTCTAAAAACCTGCTGATAAGTTTTCTTAGTCGTTTTCGCCCCCAATGACGGAGGTTGACCGGCCCGTGAGCTGCTGCAGACGGCTGCAGACTGTGGGAAGCCCCGCTCCTCCTGCTCGCTGCTACCACATTAGCTCCAAAAACGTCGGAGGAAAACTCCCAACAGGCGATATGTGGATAAACTGACCACAGACTGGGGGCCTAAACTGTGACTTTCTCGCATGAAAAAATATTAAAACTTTAAAAAGTGACGTGTTAACAGCGTCGCAGCAAGACGGTAAAATAGCTTTTAGCTGCTTTACAGCTAGCGCTGCCGGTTGCTGCCAAATGCATTCTGGGAAACAAAGATCCTGGATAACTGAAAAGAGGGTTCACTCCTTTCATTCTGCAAAACAAACGGCCCAGGTGCTGAGACCGATGCACAGAGTGAAGCCTCTTGTCATCCAGCCTGGTTGGAGGCCAGAGACCAGGAAAACAAATACGTGCGCATGCACATGGCGATTTATCGAGGCCGGAAAAACTATCGAGTTCATTTTCATTTATCGTGCGATTAATTGATTTATTGATTATCGTCCCAGGCCTACTTGTGAACATTTACAGCTTTTTTTTATTTGTAAGAAGCGAGGAAACTATATCAAACAAAGGCCATGCTACTGCAACTTCCTGACATTAAAAGCACTGAAGCTCCTTTACTGTAAAAGCGGCCACACGGACCACAGCATATTTGTCACTTAAGTGAGCGTTGACACTGATTATTTATCTTGTCTGCATTTTTTTCCTCCCCCATCAGTGGATGAGTAATGGAGCAGTCAGGAGCAGACACAGTGAGCTATTAGATGAAGAGATGTCGGCGACAGGCTGCACACCTTGTCTCAAAGGTATAAGCAACTTCACCACAGCGTGACATCGGATCGCTTTTGCTCGTGGCGCCACGGAAAGAAAAGGCCAATTGACTGATACCAGCTGTTGTGTTACCACGAAGTTGCTCACTGAGGGATCGCTGTTGTTGTAGTGTCAAACCATACCTGGTGTTACTATGGCAACCACAGGTGTCGTCGTCGACAAATGAACCACGACTAAAATCTTAACCATTACAACATTGATTTAACGTCACTAAAGTGGAGGGGATTGCAGAACATTGCGAAAACACTGTCAGGAGTTCATGTTTATGTGTCTGTTCAAGGAAGCTGCTTTCATTAGAAAGTGAAATGGATGATGAAAGATGTTGTGCATGCGAGTGCTTTTAACTTGAGTGGTTCGGCTCCTTATTGCATCCCCAGCATCAGCTTTACTCTGCCGCTGTGTTATAAAGTAGTACAGCTGCTGCTCTTTCATTCAGAAGCAATTTCACGCTGTGAAGTCCAATTTAACGTGAGCATGGTATACATGTCTGTGTGCTGTGTTTAATGTGTTTCTTTTTAAGGAGTTTGCAGCAGCGGTCAGGTCTGTGTGATTCTTTCCACTGATGCCTGGTTTGTGGAGATGGATCTAATTAGCCCTTGAGGACGATCGGGGTCAAAGTAGCAAAATGTTCACTTAGCTGCGAGCATACGACTCCAAGAATCTTGAATCCCCTCAAATCTGAGCTCCATGTCTTTAATGGGCTTACTGCATTTATCTCCACTGTCCAGGCTCTCTCCGCTCCTCTTTCTGAGGACGACAAGCCTCATCTCATGCACAGTTAAAGAACACAACATGGGGAATAAATACCATGATATTGTCGTTGTCGGACTGCCTCGTGTGCAGGATAGCTAAACTAGTGCAGTGGAGTTATTTTTAACATTCCCAAACGTGTCTTGTCACTTAATGGTGTATGTAGACCAGAGTGGGTCTTTTTGAGCGCTCTTCCTCATGTCTAGGCTGAGAATGCGAGCTGGAGGCATGAATAAACCCAGCGGTCTCAGCTAAGCGGTAACAACAACTGACAGTCTTTGCCTGCAGCTTCCTACAGGGCTCAGCACTCAGGTGCTTTTTACTACACCTGTCTCACAGAGCCTCTGAGTGAAGAAGAGACTCCAGCCTTGTTTCACTGCCTGTACTGAGAAAGAAAAAAAAGAGAGGGAAGAAAAAGGATTATCCATCTTGTTATCTTTTAACAGCAGCCTTATCTTGATGTCCTGCTGCAGTGACTCCACCACACAGAGGACAGGAAGGGACTGGACTGTCTGTGTTGTTGCACTTTCACAAAGACACGCGGTCTCGCCGGTGGAGAGTCCTTTGGACAGGATGAGAGAGGGTTTAGAGAGAAGGGATGTTACAAATGCATTTGAAAAGGAATTGATGTATTAGCAGTTATTACAAAGTACTTTGTCAATGCACCAGTTCTGCCTCAGGCTGCTTTCAACAGCAATCTATCCAATGAAATGAACTCTGTTTGTCCAGTTGTGATGGTCCTGTAGCTATTGACGGCACACACTCTGGGCTTAAAGCACATATATGAGTGTGTATTTTCTATTTTGTAGCAATGTCCAGACGACCACCATCATGCAATGTCCTTTAGGCAGGAGACCTAATTTTAGACCAGAATGTAGAGGAAACGGCACGAGCAAGGCAGACCAATCGACCGCCTCCTAACCGGTCCAGCTGATAGCAATACATGGCTGCTGTGTAGATCTCACATAGGCAAGAGTTTATATATTAACCTGCATGAGTCAGTCTTCAGTTTCCATTGGCATTAATATGTAACCAAGGTAACTGAACCGACTGAACGCAAACAGATTCGAGGGAAAAAATAAATTACATTCCCTGAAATAAATGACATTTCCTTTGTTTGTTTTTAATTTTTCAATTAATCAGTTTTATGATGAGTCAGTTATTTCTAACGGATTGACTTCAGTCTTAAAATATGCTCTACTCCGTCCAAATGAACAAGGGAGGAACCCAGGAATTCATTGGGAGGCACTTGTGTTTGAATTCCTGATATTTTGTACATGTCTGTGTCTGTGAACTGTCTGCAGTCTGCCCCCTGCTCCCACCTTAATCCTTTTAGAGGTTTGGCTATGAGCCATAAGAGTCTTTACCACTTACACTTTGTGTATATACCTCATCACCTTTTTTAAAGTTAAAGCAGAAGTGAGTGATATATTTGTGTAAATATAAGTCTTAAATAGTTATATCTTCCGACAGCAATCACTTACATAGAGTGTTTGGACTGAAACACGGGTCTCTCAGTCCCTCTGCTCTGCTCTGAGCCGAGGAGAAAACATTTATCGTATCCTACAGTTTTTATCCAATGAGGAGAGAGAACGGCATGCAGGGCTGTGTGTGCAGCCAAGGGACGCCGTGAATGTGGTGACGTAGCGACAAGGACTGTTATGGTGCGTTCAAGGAAACTCGTATTTTTCCGACCGTGAAGTGGTACCAGTTCGATCTGGTACGAGTTCACCGGTCGGAAGTTACGAGTGGCCGTTATAGTGACTTTCACCGGTAAAACAGGTCGGAAAAACACGAGTGGGTTGCCTGGAACGCTACAAAGTCGTAAGTTGTGACTTGAAGCTGTAATTTACGATTTCAAAAGCCTGCCTGGAACGCAGCATTAGCGAAAACGACCGGATCACTCACTTCTGCTTTAAGTAAAAACAAGTCGTTAGTCGACTACTGAGCACAACGACGACGTGACAGAGTTGTTAGTGTCAGTGATTTGTTTCAGATGGTATGAGGAAGTGAAGTCTCTCTTTTCGCTGAGAAAGGCAAAAAAAAAAACGACTAAACTTGCTTTGTTTCATTCTCATGGCCCCCAGTCATTTCAGTGAATATAACCGTGCTGCTACAGTGAGACATCCACCTCAGACCGACTGAGCATATAAAATTTCTGAGCTCTGAAAATTCCAGAAATGTTAAATTGTTTCCCTTCGGAGGAGCTGCAGAGGTTTTTCATCACCACTGACGCTGAAAACGGTGCTTGTTAGGAGCTCCAGAAAGAACTTCTAATCCCTGACTTATCCCAGTGTTTCAAGGCTTGTAGTATGATAATCACGCTCTGCTGCATTAAGCTGACTTCTTGTGTGTTCACCTCCCCGACACGATTAAAAGCACAGTTGTGAGAAACCATTGTTTTGCCTATAGTCTGTATACTCAAACTTGTCTTCTGTATCACATGTGAGGTTGCATGTTTCTCGGTGAAAAACCACTATTCTGTGAGTCCGTCCAGTCCATCAACGGCCTGAATAAAGTAGCCGCACTCTGGTGCACTTGTGTCTCCCAGTGTTTGATCAGCCACGCTGCCTCCTGATCACAGTTGGCATTGTGCTGCCCCGGGGCCCGGACAAAGGCTGGGCTGGGGCGCCGACAGGGGCCTGGTCTGTATCAGACACTTTATTTGTTTTGGGGGATGGGGGGTGTAGGATCGGCTACAGCATGACTGCCTCCCCCTCGGTGCATAGAAACCCCTGTGTCAGGAGAGAGACGCCCCATGACTACACCCCACTGAGACATCTGGCTTTAATTTGTATGGTTTATAGTAGTAAAACTGCCTGGAAGCTCAGAACAGAAATACCTGGCCTTTTATTAAACTGCATTTTATTTCAGCAGCCTTACCTAATTCTCATTTGTTGTGTATTTAATGAAAAATATAAAAGTTTTTTTCTCTCTCTCCAGGGTTTAATGTGTTCTGAGTGATCCTGTTGTGAATGAGGTAGAATAGAAATGCCACGGTAATAAAAGCACCATCTTGGTTTTTTTTATTCCTCAAACCACCAGGTGAGAGATGCATGTCATCACATCAGCAACATGTGATCACAGCGCCTCGCTAATCCTCTGTGCCGATGCCGATTATGCAAATAAAAACACTTGGTGGGCAGTGTCAGCTTGACTGAAAGCCGTCGGATGTGGGAGGAAAAAGTGAAGTTTAGTTTCAGTAGCTAAGTCATTTTTAGATCCAACCAACCTGCACATGAGGTACGTGCTGATGTAGAGGGGATGACGCTCGGCCTATAAATACCTGATTGCTCTCTTGCACATTCGCTGTCTGATGATTGATTTAAAACCTCCACCTTGTCCATCACACCTACTCCTCCTGTAATGAGGATTAAATGGCAGCACAAACACTGTACTGTGTCTCAGTGTGAGGCATATTCCTATGTTGCAATTGCACCATCTCTCAAGTCATGCGAAACTGCTTTCACGTGTTGTGTAATTGCTTGCAGGAATCTCAGATTTTTTTGTTTTGTTTTCCCAGCAAAGTGAGGGAGGACATGATTTTGTAATTACTCCTCTGGCATTTCACACGACTGAAGAAAAACACTCCAGCTGTTTCATGTGTCTATCACGTCGGCGTCAGACAGGCATTTTTATGAACTGTATCTCTGTGATACATCTTATTTTCAGCACCCTCATGCTCCTTTTGCCTCCTCTCTGTTTTAATTTCCTCCTCACATGATCATACTGGCACGTTTCTGCTTGTTGTTTCCCATGAGGTTGTTGTTATCAGCAGGCTATCTGTTTGATGCTCCTTTCCTTGGACTGGCATCTTTCCTATCAGCTTCATAGCACGGCCACAGTCTCCATATTGACACCAGCTCTCCATGTCCCTGGGCTGCTGCGACAAACCACAACCCATTTATATGTATATTGTGTGTGTGTTTCTCTGTGTGTGTGTGTGTTACCACTGGTCTCAGAGACACTGGGCATTCTTATCTGACTCTTCAGGGTGCTTTAGATAAATTTGCCTCGTCTCGCAGTGTTTGGAGGAGGAGGAGGAGGAGGAGGAGGAAGAGGAGGTGGGGGTGTTGGAGGGTTGTTGGCCATGGTTATTTTTAGTGGTTTTATGTCAAGCTTTAGAAGAACAATGCTTGGTGGCAGAGAGGTTAGACAAGCAGCAGCTGGTTAAATCCACTGTACTACACCTTATGAAATTGTAATGAATTCTATAAATAGGAAGGAAGTCCAAAATCCCATCGCCATGACTTGGTGTTGAGGACTGCTGTTTCTTTTATTCCCCTGACTTTTCAGAGTCACCATCTTTGTTTTCATTGAACGTCGAATTCCTAAACTTATTTGAATCTGTATAAGATGATTTATTAAATCATTTGTCAGAGTTTATTGTAGCAGCAGGGAGGCGCTAATTGTTTTACAAGAAAAATGTATGGATTGTCAGCGAGGCCAAGGTCTCATTAATTAAGAAATTATATCAGGGTTATTATCACCGTCGATGTCCATGGAGTTGTGCAGGAATTGGATGCTGTGGTGGATCTACACCGCACCGTGGGCCTCGTCTAAAAGCTGTCAAATGCTCAGGCGGCCGAGTAAAGTGCCTGTCATTCGTCACCCCTTCATCATTTAATGTTCAATTATGTCAAAACAGCCTTTAGGTCATCCGCGCGGGGAATTGATGGCAGCTCTACTGTGGCAAGTGGAGCTTTCAGGCTGCATTACAGCACAATCAGTATGGTTCAACAGTCCCAGCCCTCTGCAACACTAAATAAACCACGCCAAGCTCTCTCTCTCTCTCTGGGAGCCCACATTGCTTCAAATTGAATAGTTTCAGCAGGGGCGCTGGGGCGAGTATTCAGAATCGTCTTTTTGAGCAGCAACCAAGATATGAAGTTATCCTCCGCTGTGCCCGAAATAATTGATGCTCTTCAGCTTCGGTCACGGGGGGGGGGTTGCCTGTTTATAATGGGGAGAGTGTCTGTGTGCTTTTTAATTTGCTTATTCCAAAGCCCCCAGACTGCAATTTCACTATACTAAATGAATCACTAATATTCATCCCACAGTCATTGTTCATCTCTTCAAACATGTCATTTTTGTTTTTCTCTCCATTTCTGCTTTTGTGAGAGAGATGCTCTCTTTCCACATGGTTGAAAATAATCTGTTTTTTTCCCCCAACATTGTCTTTGTATCTTGTTTTTTAAGCAGCGTTAAACTGACAGTATTTTCCACCTGCAGTAGCTGTTTATGAGAAAAACATGTAAATACAGACTCTCATGCCTTTTATACTGCATATTTTCCCTTGCCATAGATACACACTCACTCATAGATTATGACTATTTGGCTGAAATACATCAAATAAGACCAAACTACTAAATCAGTGCTTTGGCATCAGAGTAGCAGTGCGACCATATGTGCATTGTGCAATTGCAAGATGCACAAAGCTTCTAAAAGGGAGTATAAACGGTAAAAGTAAATCCCAGTGCAGTGTCATTCACCTCTTGTCACCTGGCTACACATTTTCTTGTCACTGTTGTTTCTTTGTGAGCCTGAAATAGCAGCTGCCTTGATCTCCCCATGGTAAGACTTGGCTTTTCAGTCTTTACTCCTAAGGATGCTCTTTAAGGTCAAAGAGTAAAGAAAGAGGCTTATGATCCGCCGCGACCAAGCCGAGCCAACGCTCTCAGGGTCTTTAGCTTGGCTAGCACAGGGGTCAGCAGAGGTTATAGCTTTTCAAACTGTCTCCTGGTTTCAGGGTTTATTGTGTTGTCTGCCGGAGTTACACCACAGCTTAACCTCGTGTCTGTCTAGAAGAAGCTCTAAGAAATCGCTTCAGTCTTAACGGTGTCTGTGCTTAGAGAGCTATGCACAAGCCATTAGGAAAATAATCTTTCCTCACCGCCTCAGAGTGATCGAGCAGTGTTGACCAATGGTTATTCAGTTTAAAAGCAGGTAGTAAGGGGTTATGCATTAAATCAATCTACTTAATTCATATTTTTGTTGTTTTCATGATGTGTAAAATATCCATTTCATGAAAATCACAGCATGACATCATTGCATATTAGCTGTATTGAACTGTGTGGACTTGTGGGAATTGTGTTTACAGTTCATATATAGGACTGTCATCATGGCTTCAGGTGGCTAGCTGGCTCTGGCTAACTCATATTGACTTTAATGGTCTTATCTGAGAACAGGGGGGAAGAGAGAGAGAGAGAGAGAGAGACGGCGCACTGAGCTGATCTCTTGGTTTGTGCTCCAGGCTTCACCTCTGGTTATGAGAGGTAAAGCCAAGAGAGTTGACTCAGAGTGTGCAGACTCTACTTCACTGAATTATCTGGGACTGACAGGCCATAGCTGTGTGAAATAAACAGTATTTTTAGAATATGCATAATAATAATTCATTTCACCCTTGCATTTGGGTGTGCAGGATTCATATTCTTAGTTAATACTCATCATCTGTATCTGGCACGTACACTTCTGAAAAATGTTTTAATCGTGTTTTATTTTTGTTGCAATTTGTAGAAAAACAGAAACTGTCAGCTTCATTTTTATTTTGATTGCTTGTACACGATTAATCCACTCGTTATCTCGGTCACCAAAAATAAAATCTAGAAGACCGACCGTGCCGGTGTTTACTTTTACAGCGATCGCTTTTTTCTTCTTCTTTTTTTTAATCGAAACCACGTGGATGTTTTTATAAAGATGCTTCACCGTGACAGATTTCCAGCTTCAGTTTGTTTCACTTCCACCAACCTTTCTCTCTCTCTCTCTGTGTCTCTCCCTCTCTCTCTCTCATGCCGTCTCTTAAGCACCACGGCAACCTCCAAAGGGATTGGTTGCCAGGAGACAGGATTCACTCCCCATTGTATGCCAACAAAGGTGGAGGGGGGTTGTGGGTGGTGGGTGGTGGGTGGTGGGGTTACAATCAGCAGGACCGGAGAGAATTGGAGGCCTGGGGATGGGAGGAGGGGAGAGGAGGGGAGAGGAGGAGAGGAGAGGAGGAATGGCACTCTACAATCGTGGGTGTGTTTGATAGAAGGAGGACGGGCGGGGGGGGTCGTTGAGTGAATGAGTGAGTGAATGGCTGTGGGGATATAGGGTGGAGCGCGCTGACACCCTAAATTCCTCCTGCTCATTCCCCGTCGCCCGGTAACCCCGGTGGGATGTGCTGCGTCAGTCAGACAGAGTGGTGGAGACACAGAGAGACACAGCAGCAGCCTAACCCAGCCGTGAATAGTTATTAAGACAGACTTTTTAATTAACCACCATGCCCTCCCTCCCTCCCTCCTCTACTACGTGGACACACAAAACACACATTAAAGGGATAGTTCACCCAAAATTGAAATTTCTCAATTACTCATTATCTACTCACCCTCATGTCGACTAAGGGCTGGGAGAAGTTTCAGAGTCCTCCGTGGCTTCTCTGAGTTACATGTCCATATAACGGTTGCAAATGGATACCAACTGTCTTCGTAACAAAAAGACACACCAAAAAACATCCAAATACCTCCATGCTGCTCGTATCTAATGTCCCTCTTGTATTGAAGCCCCGACATGAGAAATTGTTCCGCCGGTGATTTGCACTGATACAGGAAGAGCAGTGAACCGAGACACTGGGAGCTTCCGCTACAAACAAGCTTAAAATATAGACTTATTCAATTTTTTTCGGAACAATTTCTCATGTCGGGGCTTCAATACAAGAGGGACATTGCAGACGAGCAGCATGGAGGTATTTGGATGTTTTTTGGTGTGTCTTTTTGGACAAAGAAAGTTGGTATCCATTGACCATTGATCATTATATGGACAAATACTGCTGCACGGACCCTCCCGTAACTCAGAGAAGGGATGGAGGACTCTGAAACTTCTCACAGCTCCTAGTTAACATGAGGGTAAGTAGATAATGAGTGAAATTTGAATTTTGGGTGAACTATCCCTTTAACACAACACATCGCCACACATACCACCACACCACTGACTGCAGACACTGTGATTCTGCCGTAAATGCATGACTGCACTTACCCACCAGAGTCTATTTATCAGAGTTTTCCTCGGGCTGTAATGACGGTCTCTCTTATCAGCCAATTATATTACCTTTTGAAGAAGAAAGCCCGTTTACCTTTGCTCCAGTGCCATTACTCTAAATAAAGACTGACACTCACCCAATATAAGCCAGCCAGTGATTATATGGAGAGCTCTCTCTGTCGCTGTGGCGGAGAGTCTCTTAGCTCAGTAAGATCGCTTCTTGTGCTCAATGTCACGTGCATCATTGTTCACACGCTTTATGTACAGTGTGTACTGATCGTTACTGATTAACACAGCGCCTTTTTGAGCACGCTGTTGTTTGTGTTATTCCAGCTAGTAGTGGTGGTGGTAGGGGAGCATTTTTCCAGCCAGTTGCATTGAACTCTTCCATCGCTCTGATGCGTCGCTCCCTCGAAGCAGCAGTTATCTAAATTGCAATTTCCTGGTTAGTTGAACTTAATTTGTGATCTTGACGACCCTGAACAAAGACTTCCTCAGTCATGGTATTGCAGTTCATGTTTGAGTTATGAGGTCCTTCAATAAATATTTTACATCAGGGACTTCCTGTATTTTTTTTGTTGTTTGTTTACTTTGTGCCCTTCTCACCGACTGAAAGTGGGCGGATGCACAGGACAAAGTAATAAACATTCAATCTTGAAAAGAAAGATGTTTTCTGGGGCTTCGAATTTAAATTTCCTGGGGAGATTTGTACAAATTACTTGTTTTTTATTCAAGGTCCAAACCTACAAACATTTGCTGTACTGACAAATGTTTGCTTGAGAAAGTATGAAATTGATTAATTGATACCCATAATAGTTAGTTACTTAGTTCAATGATATAGCTGCAGGTTTCACACTTGAAAGTCTTAATTATTTTTGTTGCATTGTTGTGTAATTAGCCTCCATTGATTGCAGTATAGGCTTCAGTGATCTTTGAAGACTCGTTTCCTTTCTGCTGCGTTGTTGTTTACAACCTCCATTCAGCCAGCTCTTTGTTAAACTGATTAAAGAGAGTTTTAACTGAGTGATGTGTGAAAATATGAGATTTTCGTTTTTAGAAAATGCTCTAATTGCTCAGGATGACAAGCACTTCAACATAAACCGTAGATATCAGTGGTTTTCTTTGTGAATGGATGTTTTTGACTCTTAAAGCCTGAACACGTCTTCACTTTAGTATCAGCTATAATGACTAAATGTGCAATGAAAAGTCTTGTAGCCCCAAAAATGTTTGGTTAAAATGTTGAAACTCTGTGTCTGTGCCTTTCTCACAGGTTTCATGTAGATGGGGCTGAAACATGCAAATCCCTCATGATGAAAAACAACCAAAACTGTTCCAGACTTTGCAGTAAATGTTACTGATGTTGGATCCAGTTACTTCACAGCCTCGGACAGTGTTGGCCTTCGTTGCAAATACAGATACAGAATAACTGATTTATGTGAAAAGCTGGGGTGTTCATTTCATTTGCATGTTGCTCAGTTCCTCTACTTGAGTTTATAGCTGGATTAATGAGGTTTATACTTCCCTGTCTGTTGATTAAATGTGGTTTTAACCTCACGTTGCCCTGATATAGAGCTGAAGTGCCTCTTCTCTGTCACTGCTGTCACCTGAGCCACTAGTCAGACAGGTTTAAGCAAGCAAATCTATTTGCCAGTGGAAGGGAGGATATTCTGAAGCGGTGCTCTCTCAGTGTGCGAGTCAATGAAAAAGGCCTTTGGCTGAACTGTGATTTACAGGCCTCAGAAGCCTGTCATTGATTTAAGAGCTACATCAGACAGTGTCCCTTATTACCTGTCAGAGAACACAGTAACTGATAAACTGTTCCAGCTGAGTACTCTCTTTTTCTCTCTCTCTCTCTCTCTCAATGCAATTTTCTCTCCTTTCTAAGCAACTTTGAAAAATACCCCAGCTTCTTTAAGTGCCTGATGAATCGACACAGCTTTCTGTCATGCAGATGCCAAGCTGTGTATGCATTTTGACAGTGATAGACACATATCTCAGTTTTTCTCTTTATTGCTCCCCGTTCTTCTTGCCTTGTGCTGAAGGCGATGGATCGCTCCCATCAAGGGCATCTGTCAAAATCTGTGGGCCGAAACGACCAGCTGCCACACTTTGGGGGCCGGGGAATAAAAACTATGCTTTTGCTTTGCAACACTATCAAATGCTTACAGGCTCTCTCTCTCTCTCTTAAGCTTCAACAGTAGTGGGTGTGACGGAGATTGTCACTCTCTATATGTGTTTAAAAAAACAACAACTTGTGTGCTGTGCTGCATTTCCATTCAGTTGTCTGCCACCGCCTCGAGGGGGGAGTTTGGTTTGAGGCGAGAACGGAGCTGATGGACATGAGATGAGGCAGGGACCTCAACCTGTGGCTCACACCCCTCATAAACCCCTCAGGACTGGAGATCTAGAAACTAACTAAACACAATCAGCTGACTCAGAATCACAATCACTACAAATAGTAATAGTAATATTTCTATTGTTTAAGTTGATATTCTTGTTTGGAGATTGAACACGAAGCAGCAACCACTTGTAAGTAACCAGCAGCATGTCACACATCTGCCTCTTGCCAGGTTTAAGAGGGCAACTACTGTAGCTCCTGTGAAAACCCTACACACACACACCACATTAGACACTTTGAACGCTATAGTTTCAGCGCCTTTGTGCTCTCATTTGTTTGTCTTTTATGGAAGCCTTGTAATCAGAGAAAGCTTCCCAACAAGGAGAGAACAGGATCATTTTCCTGTTAACAAAGTGTTAAGAGTTGCCAGGTTTCGCTCCCGTTTCACCAATTATCTTTGCACATTAGACTTAGCTCAGTTAAGAGGGAAAAAAACAGCTAAATGAGATGCAGATGTAGCTGAGGAAAATGCTTTTTTTTTTTTTTTTTAATGTTTTAGATGGCGTTAAAATCCCTTTTTTGTTATCAGCAGAAAATTTCCTTTACATGTGTTTGGTGTCATCTGTGCGATGTGATAAGTGTTTGATACACATTTACAGGTCTTTTAGCTGCAACACATTGTGGTGATTTGATTTTTTTTTTCCCTCCCTCTCCTTTAAAGCTGATTTCCCTCCCGCTCACCAACTGGAAGGTGGCAGGCTGTCAGAAGGATTTTAATGTGTCGAGGCAGCATGTGACAACTCCATTCTCTATGGGCTGTGTTCCTTGCCGCGGCTTAAGTCTCTTATTGAATGGAGAATCTTAACCCAGTTGATGTCACTAGGAAATTATGTTTATTCGTTCTAAGAATAAATGCTTAAAAGAGTCTGTTCCAGTTCGCTGATGGGTCACAGTTGTTCTTTATTATCATCACCATTCCTTCTGCTACGCTTTGCTTTGCTCTCTTGGTCGCGTTTTTTTTTTTTTCTGTGTGATTTACATTATGCATATTATTATAGGATCCACTTTACTTTCATGTTCAGATTCAGCCATCTTGATTTTATCAATGACACATTTCCCTGAATCGAAACATTTGAGACCTGATGTGTTTCTTCTGTAAATTGTTACAAAAACAGATTTCATTAACTTTGTATGGAAGCGATGCAATTTGATGTAAGCAGAAAAACAGTCATCGACAAAACAACCTTTCTGATTTTACAGTCTTTGGTCTTTTGCGCTCATCATGCAGCAAAAAGTAGGTAAAAAAAAACCAACTATATTAATCATGGAGGTGCTTTCAGGCAGTGGTGGTTTGACTGTCTCCCAAAGTTCACTGCAGAAAAACATCCCTGTAGAGGATTTCATTTGGTTCATTTGGTTTCAGCATGAACGAACTTTTAACATTAGATGAATACGAACTTCACACAAGAAGTGGAAAGGCTGTTTCTGGTTTTGATAGTCACATTGCGTATGAAAAGGAAGCTTGAAAAATGGATGAGGGGAAAAAAAAAAATCCTGTCTGCTCAGATCCCTCCGGCTGAGACAACGTTGCACTTTTTAACTACTGTCAATTAATTAACAGTGTGTAGCTGTCTTTGGTAATGATATGGCTAATGTGGTGAATAACAGTCATTATGTCAAGTTTGTGGAGCCTGTAATTTAGTAATTTGATAGTCATACTCAGGATGTCACCTCATGTTTTCCTGAGCTCTCTGTGATGAAAACATCACACATGAGGGTAAAATTAGAAAAGTTGTGGTGCATGAAGATTTGTCAGTCTTCACGGTCTGTGGTGACTTCACCCGACCGTAGTTTTAGTGATGTGTGTGACTGTCTCTGATGCTGTGTGTGATTTTGTCATATCTGGTTGTGTTCTTTGGATGTTATGCACTTTATTGTAGTTATGTTTGTTGTATTTGTCCTTTTTCTTTTTAGTCAGGCGTAATGTTTGCGTTTCTTTGTCTGTTGCACTCAATCTGTCTCACATGAGGGAGCTTGCTCTAAATGAAATTACCTGATAAAAAAAAAAAAAGTTAAATATACAGATCCCTGTAGTGCGTGTCTGACTCTGCGGTAGTCTGAGTCTGTACAAATGGGATTTCCACCACCTATTAAAGCTTTAGTCAGCAATGATCTCAGCTTTGCAGCAGCCTCAGGTCTGAATGTTTAACATTTAACTGTATGTAGATAATTGTTAAATGTTTAACTTTATCACACTGACCTAGTTTTTCTTTAGACATATGTCTGTTTCATTTTGGGTCAACATGGTGAGACCAACTAAAAAAAACAGGGTCAAATTCCTTATACTGTATGTAAATACACACTTGGCCAGTGAAGCGAAGGTAGTAAATGGTCTCAAATCTACTTCACAAAAGTCTTGAATGGCGTCTGTTGTCTGGCATTGGCAGAAACGATCAGTGCTGAAGTTATGAAATGTCTTGTGATATCGGGCTGTCTGCAGATTTTACGCATTGTCTCTACATTGAATTGGCAATTCAGTATTGATCTTGGCACAAAAAAAACATCTTAATTGTTTGAACAATTATACAATTTTCTTGGGAAATCAATGAAGTGTGACTCAAATGTCAATAAATTCATGCACTTGGGTTTTCTTCCCTTTGCAAGACCTTGAAACAGGTGTACAACTGAATCATATGTGGAAACAAGTTTTTAAAAAGGCCTTAATTTGATTTATTATGTGCATTTTCAAGTCGAGTTGTTGTTAATGTTATGCATGTTGTGGTCTTAATGTTAATATCCTCTATCTGTGTGTCTCCGTGCAGGTTTGGTCTCAGGTTTAGAGATTACCTCGACAGAGGCGACCTCCTTGGAGAAAGCCAGCGGTCAGAGTGTGAAGCTCGACTGCCAGTTTTCTCTGGCTCCTGAAGACTCTGGACCCCTGGACATCGAATGGAGCTTGCTGTCTTCCGACAACCAGAAAGAGGACAAAGTGGTACGTGCAAATGTTCCCCAAAAACAGAAAGAAAAATGTGCATATGAAACATTTGGCTTTTACTTATTTTCTTAATGGTTATCCAGCTATCTAACGCAGTCATTTTATAAATGTGCAGTCAGGTCAAGCTTTGTTTTCGCCCAGATCTTCTGTATGTAGTCTTTAAACCCAAAGCAAATTAATTTAATCAGTCTGTGTGGTTGCTGTAACCTGCTCTGTTGTTATTGTGCCTGTGTGTGGCCTGGTCAATTGTGCCGTTGGTGAAATGCAATACATGCTATTATGCAGTAGGTGTGTATTTTGTCGAGGAGTTGCACTGTAACATGGGAAGCATACTGTATGCGAGAGCGATGTAATTTGAGCCATGTGTATTTCTACAGAGCATTTGTTCTCTGCAAAGCTCTGACACACAGACACAGGACGAGCGGTGGGAGCTCCCTTTATCCCAGGCAGCGTCTTTCCTTTCCAGCATGGCCCTCAGCCACGAAAACGAAAGACTACACACACAGCTTCTACAGGAACTCCAGATGCCCTCGGGGCTTTTCGCGGCCTTAGAGACAGATTCCTGCTACGGATCGTTCCAGTGGTGTGGTCTCTCTCCTATCTCCCACCTGTCACAAAGCTTTCCCATCCTCCTTTTACACCCTTTTTCACTTGTTTCCTGTGGCTTTAATGTTCTTGTTGTTGTTTTGTTTTTTTCTAGATTGTTATAAATAGGCCACAAACTCATCATTAGGCTTCTCTGTCTTTGTCATCCACCCACTGCCCCCTCCTCCCCCTCCCCACTCCCCCGTCCACTGACACCCTACTGTCACCAACGCAGAGCTCTGCGCTCTTGCTATTCGTCAATGCTTTCTCCACTGTCTGGAGTTGTGCCATTAAAGAGACACTAATTACCCCCATCTATTTATTTTTGACCTACTTTCTTTTCACTTTGAGTCATTAACTTGTGAAGTGGAGGAAATGGAGGTGGAGTCAGAACGTCTGTCAATATGGTTTGTTGTTAGCAAGTCAGTATTTTATCTTATGACGAAATTTCAGTGCTTTTAATATTTTCCAATTGTTTGTTTTTTTTCAGTCTTAATGCCACACAGGGGGTGTTTTGCTAATAGCAACCTCCTCTCCTCTCACAATTGTTTTTCCAAATTGAATCTGATTCCACGGTGTATTTTCTGTTTTATATGGTATTTTTGCTGAACAACCATGAATGTTGCTAAACCTTTGTTGGAATTTAAACTGGCCAGACATCTCTCTCTGAACGTATTTGTTCTCCTTGACCTATCTGATTTCCCTCGCTATACACACACACAGACACTCACACACTCACATTCATATAGCCGTTAACCAAAATGAAGTCACGCACGGACTAAAGTCTTTGTAATTAGCGGCATATTAATTCCAAGGGGCTGCTTTTAATATATGTGACAGTGTTCAGTGGGATCAGTGTGATCTGCTTGGACCAAAGCTACCAGGTCAGTCAGGCAATGCAGTGAGAATGGTGGCTCAAGTTTATAGCCAGAGGCTCGTGGATGATCAGAAAGCATGGAGAACCTTTGCTCACATGGCTTGAGATTAGAAAACCCGGGTGCCCTTAAAGGAGCAGCAGCAGGCAACCACTGTGAGATAAAACTTGAAAGCAGATAACCAGTCAACAGCATCGGTCCCATGTGGTCGTATGAACTGAGAACTCAAAGCCTTGCATCTGCAGACACACAGCTTGGCTATGTGTGGTGTAGTGTGCCTGGCATGTTCAAATAACCCCTAATTTAGGAATTTAATTCATATTAATGAATCATATATCCCTGCTGTGCTGTATTTTTTAGTGCATTGATGCAATCGGACGTAATGCCACCACATTATCTATTCAGACCAGTATCTGATGATGATGGGGGGAGTGATGCTCCCCTTCATCTGGAAATACCCCACATATCATCAGGGTCTTTTTTGAGGCTGGTGAAGCATAGCTAATGTTTGTTGCTTTGTTGGGCTTGAATGGGAGATACCAAGCATGCCTACAGTAAGAGTCATTTGCATTTGGCCCTCATTCCCTGGCCACACATTAGCTGAAAGGGAGGGTGTGTGCCCTGTGTCTTTGCCACCACTGTGAGAACAATGAGGGGAAAACAATTACGAAAACCAAATCTGGTGTGAATGGGAGAGGAGGAGGATGCTGAGAGAAATGCGTTGAAAATACACGGCTTTATCCCATGTCATGCAAAACTGCTTCTTTTTGTCTTTTTTTTTGTCCTTGAGCGTTGCAACAAAGCCTTTTGTTGATTGTTTTTCTTATTGTGACAGGAGTTTGCATATGTTAACAAGGTGTTGGAGGATTTGAATGTAAAGCCATGACACAAAAAAAAGACAAAATAATTTTAACCACCATGCATGATCTTGACCATGCTTATTAGCTCCTCTATAGCCTCAGCGATGAAGGCGCTAATTCTGTTTTCAGCTCGCGTTTCTGCTTCAACCTTGTAAAACAGCTTGGAGCAGAGCTGTTCCTGTAAAAGTACGTGGCAGTGGCAGCGGGACTCAGAGTTTCAGATGAAAAAGCTCTGTGGGAGCACAAAGACATTAGACTCTGTGAGCCGTGTGGGGTTGTTTAGAGTATACAGGTGGCTCAGTCCTCTGCTTTGCCTCTCAAATGATCTGCTTCTCTTTCCTCTTCCCTCCCCTGAGCAAAACAGCATCACATGATGATGACGATGACCTCATCTTTTTACATGTGTCTGGTGAAACTATAAGCCCGGCCAATAGACGTCCTTTTGCTTGTGCGGCAATGATCCGTCCGCTGAGAACGGCCGGGCCAGGTGGCGATTGTATCATTGAGTGACCTATCTGTTATGAAACACAGCAGACAGTGGCGCTCCTCTGTCCTCTCTCCAGCCTCTGCCAGCTTGTCTAGTCATTTGCCCTTTTCATTTTCATTCCCCGGGCTCTTTATGGGATTTTTTTTTTCATTGGATCATGATTCTCAAGGTTATTGTGCAGTTAAGTTGTTTTTTTTTCTCTCCTTCTTTTGTTATAGGTATGCTTGTTTGTGTGAGCACTCCTCATTTGAAGTGTTTGAGGCCAAGTGAGAGTTCTTGTCTGGTTTAGCTCGGGGGCACTTTAATTTCCTCTTCCTTCATGGTCTCGTTCCCACATATCGCTGTTATTATGGCTGATGCTCTGATCCCCAGCGAAGTTGGGAAGAAGATAGGTTTCCCTCCCCTGAGACTCGAGAGGAATTTCACCCGGGTTACCTGTTTACATGGCTAATACGTACAAGCTGAACACAGCAGCAGCAGCCGGTGATGAGAGCATCATGCATTGCCTCTCTCTCTCTCTCTCTCTCTACGCTACCTCGCTTGCTCCAGAAACTTCATCTTCCAGTTGGAAATGGAGCAACAAGGCAACTCGGTGTCGGCTCGCTCTCTCACTCGCTAGTACCTCACTGACTCTGTTTCCCTTTGTTTTGCTGCTCTCATGCTTCCTTTGAGTGCTCTGCCTTCCTCTGATGGGTTCATTATTCTTCTTCTCCTCCCTGCCATGTTTAGTACTTCTACTTCTTCTCTCCTCCTCCTCCTCCTCTCCCACCCAGGGGTATTGCTGTGCGTTGATCGTGTAGTGGCACAGAAAAAGCCTGTTGATGATGACTGTCTCCATGGAAATGTGGAAGAATATGCCAGTCTCTATAAAGGAGAATGAGAACTCTTTTCATTGTTTGCGCTTCTTTTTTCCTCCCTTTACTTGTTCTTTTCCCTGTGTTTTCTGTTTTCTGCCTCCACTATCACCCCTGCTACTAACTAACTATGAGTCTTGTCGGCTCCACCTGGCCTTTATTTCCAGGCATTTCCTTGCTGCTCTCAGAGAGACCCAGACTATGTGTGTGTGTGTGTGTGTGTGTGTGTGTGTGTGTGTGTGTGTGTGTGTGTGTCTTTGTGCTGGACAGAACTGGGGGGTTAGTGCTCTTTGTTGACACAGCAGGTGTTGATTTGGCTCCACAGTGGTGGCTTTGTTTGTTCCACCTTCATTCTTCTTAAGCACAGAAAAGGGCAGAGCGGCACAGGCTGAAGGGCACTGCAGAGATAAAAGAGACGCTGCTTTCTGTCTTCCATATATTTTTGGTTGGTTCAGTGAGCAAGGCCTTTTGCTTTCAGGAAGCACACAACAGCTTTCTCAAGGCCTCTGGTCTATTTGGGCTTTAATAACCATAAAAACAGATAAGCCAGATACATGACGTCAGTCTGCGTGAAGTGCCTCTAACTCTCTTTTCCCTTTCACTTTCTTTTCTCTCACCAGGTGATCCTGTACTCGGGTGACAGGGCCTACGAGGACTACTATCCACCCATGAAGGGTCGAGTCCACTTCAACTCAGCGGACCCCAAAAACGGCGACGCCTCCATCAACCTGACGGGGCTGAAGTCGTCAGACACGGGCACCTACCAATGCAAGGTGAAGAAGGCTCCCGGCATCCGCAGCAGGAAGATGCTGCTGATCGTCATGGGTGAGTGACACAGTTGCTGCAGCTGGACAAACTACTGATACTGCTGCTGATGCTCGTTCGTCCGTCCAGCAGTGTTTTTTTTTTCTCACAGGGTAAATTCTTTCTCTCCACACAGTGGAAATGCACCAAATCACACGCCCTTTGCCCTCCTTGGCTGTTTTGATGTAATCCCTTCTAAAAATCGAGTGCATAACCTTCCCAGTGGCTGCACAGTGTTGTGCCCTCTTTGTGATACACAATTCTGTATTCACCCGAGATGCTCGCTCTCCGATTATGTCTAAATTCATAATCCTGATCCTTTTTTTATTTTTTATTTTTTTTTACTAAATATTACAGTCCTGATTTATTATAGTATATCACAAGTATTAGTCTTGATGAACAGAACAGCTTTTGCCCCTGGCAGTTCATAACTGTATTTTCAGTTTTTGGCAACTGATAATAACAATAATGAAGATGATAGTTCATGATATGATGTGTGGATATGTATTTTTATTATTGCCTGAGCAGTGCAGCCAGATACTACAGACATGGGTTAACTAGAAGATGATAATTTCCCAAGCCAACCATATTATCTTGTCCTATGCACTCAGACGGCTTTATATTAGACAGCGTGAGATGGATGACACATGAGAGTTGTATAAGTCGGATGATTCACCGTCTAAACAAACACACACTCGCACACATTGGCCTTGTTGGTCGGTCAACTGACTAAATGATGTCGAAAGTAAATCGCCTCCCGAAACCTGCCTGGTATTTGCATATGGGGGGAGAAACAACCCACACGCTGTAGGATGTGTTATCTGTTGTCAGAGTAGTGTGTCCTCCTCTCTAAAGATAGGAGCGGTTTCCCTGTAATGTCTGCTGCTGCTCCGCTCGTTCCTGTTGACATGACATCACGTCGTCATGGCATGTGTGTAAATGTTACTGCACTGCACCAACTAGCTTGACCAGAAAGACAAGAAGAGAGAGCTGTGGGAAAACAAACAGGTTCCTCTGATGTTGTGTTGTGGCACCATTAAGCAGCTATAGCTCATAAAAAACCAATGAATGGCCACTGATAATCTGAACATTAACTCTAACTACAGCTGACCCAAGAGCCATTGACGAAGACCCTGGGGAGGCCGTTGTACATAAAAACTGATCTGACCAGAAGCAACGTGAAAAATTGAGTCACTCCCCCCCACCACCCATCACACACACACACACACACACACACACACACACACACACTCAACGACCGCTCTCTTCTGTGCTGCAGTTCCACATTCCTCGCCACTGAGGGAAGTCGGCTGATCTGCTGATTTGTCAGTTGTTTTAATGCTTATTGTTACATTTTGATCAGTCCCATTGTTAAAGGGTATCATCTCACCAAACTGCTTACGTAGTTAACCACTCCTGCAGCACAGGAATGAGGATGCACATAGGCACAATAAAACAGTCAAACATGTTGCCGATGTGTCATCCAAATATCCTCTCATTTATGTTAGTGTGTAAATGATTCATTAAACATCGTCCAGGGTTACAGTTACTATTTTGCAGTATTAAAAGGTAAGATGGTGTTAGCCCAAAGTTGTTGTTTTATGACAAAACTCTAAGTTTAACTTTGATTGTGGATAAAATGTACACCTCTTAAGCTATATATTATGTGTGTGTTTGTGAGAGAGACAAATGGCTGGAGGCTACAGCAGCGGACAGGCTGCGAGGTATTGACCCCAGGGGTATACAGTGTATACTGTAGGGTGTACGAAGCAAAGAAACAGTGACAAGGAGAGGCGAGGACATCTTGCCTGCTCTGCATTTTACCTTCAGGTTGATCTTGTCACAAGGTGGATGGACCTCAGAACAGGCGTGCATAACGTATGTGTGCGCAAACATAAACATACCTCATTTTATACACTGGGTGCTTGTCACAAACACTGCCACATGCAGGTACACACACATGCTGACACCTGCAGTGTACATAGTGTCCGGGTAGCGTACAGCGAGTAGTATCCCCCCTTATTGTGTATTCTCCTCTGGTTACAGCAGGACATTGAAGATAACACAAGGAGAGTAGAGGACTGTATGTCAGCAACTTACTCTCACAACTGTTTCTCACTTATCTCTACCTGTACTCCCAGCAGCCAGTCTCTCAGCTGGGCCTCAAGTCCAGACAATCCTCATTAGGGCTGGGTATCGCTACTGGTTTACTGAATCGATTTGACTTAGATTCACAAGGTCCCGATACGATTCGAAGGATTTATTTTAAGATATTTCAGTTTTAATACCAATATTGCTTGGTTATGAAAAAAGAGAAGGAGCTAATGCTGCAAATTCTACAAAGATGGAACTCGCTAACCTGCTGCATTATTAAAATGTTAATCTTTACATTGAAAATTGTTGCAAAAGCAGTTATATTTATGCACACTTATTTAACATAACCCACTCCAGAAGTCAACAGTGTAACTCTTGAAGTGCAGTCATGGGTGATATTCCAAGTACTGAAATGGATGGACACAACAAAATGTAAACGGCAGCGTGTGATCATGCTGCTCTTTGATCTTGTCCGGTTTGTCAGATTGCACAAATTGCTAGAGATCTGCGCAATCGCTCGAGACTAACAAGCATAAAATAGCAAAGATCAATCCAAGCATTTTATGAATTGATATCGCATCTTTTAAAGAGGAACTATGCCGGTCCGGTCACTTTTCCACTGTTTTGCTAACCCTCCTCCCAGCCATGTGCATTTGTTTACGGCAAGAAAACAATCAATAAAGTGGTAGATAGCGTTATATATCCTATATAAAGTGTTACGACATGTATATTTGTGTAGTTTAATCTATCATAAACAAGAGATTACGTTTTATGGGCGCGTTTGTGTTGTGGTGCGCAGAGACGAGAGCTGCAAAGTTGGTTTTCAGACGCAATAAGTGACACGCACGTGGAAGGCAGAGAGCCTCCAATCTCCCTCGTAACAAGTTAAGTCATTTATTAAACCATCATAATTAGTCCAAAGCTGTTTAATTAAGGTAAATCAAAAAAGAGATAGATATGAATGAAAGATATGAATCAAAAAGGATTTTTTTTAAAGCCAGCCCTATTCTTCATCACATCCAGGATTTGTCTGGCCACCAATCGCTTATATTTCAGTTTACCATTCAACAGTCAGTCGTCACTGCGGGAAGTTGTGCTCCTACTGACTATAATGAATACCACAATCCAACTATCCCTTTCTGCTTATCTCTCCTGCAGGATAGCCTTGTGCACCTCATAAATCTCTATTCATTGTTCGTTTAACAGAGCCAGGTTGGCTGCATCGCTCTCCCCATTATCTCCCCGTGCTCCTGCAGCCTCCGTCACCTTCCTCTTTGACCTCATCTTTCAAACAAATAAATCTTTCCGCTCATCGGACAGCCGTCCTAATACTGCAGGAGCTGTGTGTGTGTTAGAGCCCTCAGACATGTCGAGTTGACTTTCACCTTTAAAAGACGCGTTCAAAATGTCGTAGCTCCCTGACATTTACTGGTGTGGTAGCCCATGAGTGTGTGTGTGTGTGTGTGTAGGTGCAACACAGCAGCAGGTCAGTGAGTTAGGAGCCGTGCAGCCTTGGCTCCCTTCACACCACCATCTGTCCGTCACCACTCGCTTAATTTTTTTTCTCTCTGTGTCGCCCGCTCCATCCTGACCTTATGTATGTTTATTAGATTAGTAGGAGCACTCAGTACTGTCGGACTGCTGTTAATCCTTACTGTTGTGCCTGTTAAGCCCCCCCACCACCACCCCACACCCCCTCCCTCCTTCCTTCCTGACACCTGGTTCAGATCTGGAGAGCCCCACTCCAGAGTTTTGTTGTTACAGAACCCATAACCACACCATGAAAGTCGGCTTTCTGTCCGTCAGCAGCACACAGCACAGACTTAACGGCCTCACGTTTTCTCTATCCTAAAATTACCCATCATAATTCACTTTCTCCTTTTCCCCTCCCCCTTTTCCTCCCTCTTTACCTCCTCACCTGGCTGCCTGCGTGTCTGGGTTTCACTGGAGACGGTCTGCTTTTAATTTGGCGCTCTGTTTGTTTTTGGGTCCCCCCATCTCATCTGCTGCCAACACGCTGGCTGGCCGACAAGTGTTTGCTTTGCACACGTTTTTTTTTTTTTTTTGCTTTAAGAAAAGAAAAGCTTTGCCGGCTCGGCTCCACCCTTTTGTGTGTGCATGCTTGTTTGTGTTTGTTTGTGTGTCCAATGTGGCGCAGCTCCAACTTCATCGCAAATATCCTGAGTGACGGCTCCTGTAATGACAGCAGCTGTATCAATTACTCTGATTACTGCTCTCATTACGCTGATGACTGCTGCTTTGAGCGAGGGAGAGCAAATCACATTTCAGAACACACAACAAGACACATAGACACACACAGCATATAGACACCACAACACTCAAGACTGGAAAAATAACCGGGTTTGTCAGCAGGACGGCCGCGTTGTTCTGAGTTAATGTGACCACCTGGATGGCGTCTGCTCTTTTTCACCTTTCTCAATCACTTCTCTCTCCTCTACGTCACAGTGAAGCCGTCCAAGCCCAGGTGCTACGCCGAAGGCCCCACGCAGGAAGGCAAAGACGTTGTGCTGAAGTGCATGTCCAGCGAGGGCA
Source organism: Trachurus trachurus (assembly GCF_905171665.1). NCBI lineage: Eukaryota > Metazoa > Chordata > Actinopteri > Carangiformes > Carangidae > Trachurus > Trachurus trachurus. The sequence goes on along the minus strand of NC_139903.1, from coordinate 8,992,672 downwards.
CCAACCCGCTGCAGTACGTCTGGGAGAGGACCAGCGGCAACAAGCTGCTGCCCGCCTCGGCTGTGCCGGGTAATGGACCCTTTCACAATCACTCCCAAACAAACAACAAAACAGTTACCAAGTCCTTCACACAGGTCTGCTTTCTGTTTAACGCTGTCATCTCTTCAATGATGTGTTCCTCGCCCTCACTGCAGATCCTTTGGGAGGCACCATTAACGTGAGAAATGCATCTGCCAGCGCATCTGGCACCTACCGCTGCACTGCCAGCAATCGTGTTGGCGCCGAGGAATGTGTACTATATCTCAACATAACACCTCGTGAGTACTCTGATAACTTCACAATGATGACCTTGTTTCACATTTAGACTTGTTGCTCCGCTCTGACCACCTCCTTAAAAGCAGAAACAATCAGCTGGTTAATGTATCTGCACTCAGGCAAAAAGCTAAAGCAGATTTTTCCTTCCTTTCCCTACATTTTGCATCTTCAAGAGTACAGTTTAGCCCCATGTGACTAGAATATATAAACGTACTTTACGTATGTAAACACATGGTTATATTGAGAACACACTTCAGAGTTTATAGTCTTGCCAGCAGCTCTGTAAAGCTACATTACATACAGCTGTGCTATTAGGTAAATGCTTAAGTTTGGCAGATAAAGTATTTACCACTTTAAAAAGTTTAGCCTGAACAAAATTCAACAGGGTGATGCATTTGTTTTTAATATCTTGCCAAAACATTTCTATCCACAAAAAAAAGTTGTTGATAATTTGGGAGGAACTAACAGTCAACTAATCTAATGTTTATTTCTCGGAATCAACATCAGAAAACTGTGTAAGATAGTGGTAAAATGTCCTAGAGCCCTCTGTTGTTTTTATCAAACGTCTTTTTATTCAAGTTAAAAACTTGAAGAAACTCAGTTGCTGTAATTACAAAACAAGGAAACCCAGCAAGTAGTCATATTGCAACATAAACCATATGTTATGTTTCATTTATTAGTACTACTAAGTGCGTTATTCCTGTATCTGCACTAGTAGTACATGTGTCAGTGCTGGCTCACAGACAGTCACATCCCAGTAGTTTCTTCACCAATAAATAGAGGATGGGAAACAATGTTCCCTCTAATTTTCAAAACTCCTGAGCAGAAATTCAACTCCCCTGATGACCTGCTTGAGCGACTGTGAGCGACAGCTTAAGCAAACACAGTACGTCCACATGCTGGTGGCACCTCTCCAACTCCAAATATCAATACAATTGGCTATTACTATAAGTAAGGGATAATGTATAGTTCGGAGGTTGTTATGGAGAATTATAAAACGGAAAGGTGAAATCCGGCGATCTGATTGGTTGTTAACCGTGGTATATTGAGCATATACCACGGCTACTATTCTAAAACCTTATCACAGAGCAGGCTATCACTCCGCCTCAGGCACGTATGACTGGTATGAATGGAAGTTGTTGTCATGTGTCCATGACAACGGACTGTTGCCGTCCGTAGCAAAAGACAGCTGATGTTTTTACGATGTTAAAAAACGGACTGAAGTAGTTGAATTCACATGTTTAAGGTTGACTTTCACCTCCGGGGAGGGTTAACAATGGTAGAGGGGACTGAGCAGTGACTTTCACCTGAAAAAATGCGGAGGAAAAGACGAGCTGCAGAGCTAACTTGGAGCTAACGTCTGGAGAGGTGGGACTATTTTTTTCACAGTGAGGCTATTTTATTGGATAATATGTATTTCTGGTTGAATAAAACTACATGAAATTGATTGCGTATTCCTCTTTTATATTGCCTTTATTCGTAACCGTTTTATAAAAGCAATATATCACTCCAGTCCGTGGTATATGCTCATTATACCACTCCAAGGGGGTTGTCGTCCCTCCGCTTCGCGTCGGGCCGAACAACGCCCCTTAGCCGTGGTATAATGAGCATATACCACGGCCTGTCGTGATATATTGCTTAAATAAACCCCGACAGGTTGTATGGAACCCCGACGCGAAGCGGAGGGGTTTCATTCAACCTGAAGGGGTTTATTTCTCCATAACAACCGACCAACTGTACATTATCCCGCTTATTACACGGTTTACGAGTGAAATAATTAATTTGAAACATAATGTTGATCAAAATACGACTTTCATCGATTTAAAATTGCATTTAGCGAATCTGCAAGACCGGTCACTTCCGCTGTTTTGCCGAGCCTCCTCCCGGTCGTGCATTTGAAGCCTTTGATAATCAATCAGTGGATCGATGGATTACCATACACGTGTTAAAATGTGTGTATTGTGTGTAGTCGTATCTGTCATAAACAAGAGATTAACTTTACCGTTTACGGGGTGCGTTTGTGTCGCGGAGCCGCGGTGCCAGCTGCACCGAGACGAGAGGAGAGCTGTGACACCGGGTCAGAGGCTCTGATCAGCAGGTTTGGTTTCCAGCAGCGATGTGAAGGAGCCTCCACTCTACTTGTAACAAGTTACCAGTCATTTATCAACATCACTATTAGTCCGAAGCTGTTTAATGACGGTAAAAATGAAACACAAGGTAAATATCCTGCATAGTTTCTCTTTTCTGTGCTGCGCTGATCAGAGCGGCTTCCCTAGCAACGGTCTGTTATACATGACGACGGTCCGTTATACAGAAATAACAGACCGCAGAACGCAGCGCTGGACCAATCAGAGAGCAGCATTCAATAGAGCCGTGTAATAATCATTAATAACAGATTATTTTGACATTTCCTAGGCTACTCCAGTTACAGTTAATGATAACAAAATACAATATTGTTTTGGCAAAATAGAGTTTGCATTTATTGCCATATGAACAACATGAAAAAAATAACTAACATCAAGTTGGTGTCATCAGCTCTTGGCACAAAAGCATTCTTGATATTAACAGTAATAATAATTCTCAAGCAAAAACTTAAATCGTAGTTGCACTACAGACCACGGTTAAGGTCATAAATTTCACAATTCGAAGCGCACATTAGGGAGAAATAAACAGTAAACTAGTCGGGGATATTTGAGTGTGCAACTTTTTGAAAGAGGTGGGGAGCAGTGTGCAATTGCACAGTAAAACACCTTAGAGGGAACAGTGATGGGAAATGATTTCGGTAAAAATCTGACAGTTTATTATTTCTACAGAAAAAAACCACCGAACAAGTAGCAGCATCATAACACAGTCGTCTTCCCAGCGACTCCACCGCTGGCACGGAAATCCTCCTGAAGATGCTGTTAGATCTAGGAGTGGCAGAATACAGAGAGATCCATGGTTTGAGGATTTAGACAGCATGTCTAGTGTTCAGCGTCTTGGGAAGTTAGTAGCTGTGGTACCACATGCTGTGACAGCGCTGTCAGCCTCAACTGCTGCAGCAGCAACGAGCAGCTGTAGCCGGGAACTGGAACATGATGCTGCCGTTGTTTTTACTTCACTTTTCCTTCACCTGTCGCCGTTTGGTCTTGTTACTGAGCGTTGTTTTTCTGGCTCAGGATCAATATTTTATTCAGTTGATATAAAGCTTCAGCACAACAGTAGTGTGTGTCAGACATACTCAGTCCTTGACATCGGCTTTCTCCTTACACACCAGGAAATATCACTCTGCCTTTTGAAGCTGGACAATTACTTGAGTTACTTTATGAATTTATAACCGTTTCCACCAGACCGCTGTTCTTAGGTCTTAGCCTTAGTTGTTATTATATCATTGCCATAGTTACCAGCCCTCCTAACCTTTTCTTCCCTGTGCTGTTCAGCCCCCAACACAGCAGGCATCATTGCAGGAGCCATCATCACTGTCCTCCTGATCCTCATCATTATTGCCATCATCCTGTTCTGCTGTTGCCGTGCTCGTCACAGGAAGAAGTACGAGAAGGAAATCTGCAACGAGATAAGGTACACTCTTTAAAACATCAGTGAGATTTGCTGACAGACCCCCCCCCCAAAGGCTGTGTTTTTTTGATGGAGGAATATTTCATAGTCTTGGCTTTATGATGAGAAATGTGTCACAGGTTTGTAATACTGGATTATAGATACACCTGATTGTTAATCTGAGCTGTGGTCATCTCAGATATGCACACACAGACACACACAGACACACAGCCCCAACAACAACCATGAAAATGTTTTTTCTCCATCAGCGTTTTTCTTTTTTTTTTTTAACTCCTCCTCAAATAAACAGCTGTGGTAATCAGTTTGAAAGCTTTGTTTGCTCTGTGGATCCTGTGTCATGTCTGCTGCTGGCTGCTGGCTGCCCCCCCCACCACCCCCCCCACCCCCTCCACCCGTCCCCATCCAACTCAGCATCCGGCCCACAGGCTCTTTACAACCGCTGGGCTTACTATCACTCTGCTGCGGACTGAATCTGTCTAAGACCACAATGTGACACTGCTCATGCTGTAGGACAAAGAGGATTAGACCACTGGTCCGGTCTCGTATACACACACAGACACACACACACACACATTGGCTGAAACGCCACAGCAGCATGAAGCTATAGACTAAACAAGCTCTGGCCCCGCAGGCTCAGTTTGATTGAGCATTTAACTGGATTATTGCTGCTTATTAGTTGTTAATGTGGTGGCAGAGGGAGTAGAGGGCATAGCTGCATTTGGTTGCTCAGCTCAATATCTCCAGGCTATTACAAAGTCGGTGCAGCTGAGCAGTGCAGACAGACACTGCCCCGACCAATCAAACGGGCCAACTCCAATTAGTTATCCATTTTTATTGAGTCAAATCATGATTCGCTCTTGAAAGACTCCTCAAATCCTCATTGTTTTCACTCGCTGTGGGCGGCAAGCGAGAGACATTTCACACTTTTTGTACCTGAATGACATTCAGAATATATTATGGTGACTTAAAGCCCCAGTATGTAACTTATTTGGCTTTTTATTAGCAAAAATCAAATATTGCTTTCATAAATACGTATTTCACTGAAGTCAAATCCCACCCGCATACAAATGAAAGCTTTCTCGTATCTTAGAATGAGTTGTTACAAGTCGTTACAAATATACAAGGGGGGACGCACCGAACCGAGGCGGCCATGTTGCATCGCCATTTTTTTACGTTCAGTGGCAGCGTGACTATAGGTAACCACGGAAACTCAGCGGAGCTGTCGGCTCGGGGAGAAAGTTTTCCAGGTAGCGCCTGATAAAACTGTCACCACTGTGTAGTGTGAGGAAGGACGGAGGCGCTGATGTTGCATTCAGGTGCAGTCAGGCAGACGGCCGTCGGCAAACCAACCGGATGTCAAAGACGGTAAAACGTGGGTCAGGTAAACAATACGACATCACCATGACAACATATTGTCACGCCTGTATTGTTTTGCCTCGTGCTGGCGGACCGTTTGTTTACATAGACGCTTGTTTATCCTGTTACATGCAGCGTCTGTTGTCTGTCTGACGTCTGCCCCATTTCACGTGAATGCAACATCAAGAATGCGATATGCAACCACACCGCTAGATCGAGGTAATTCCTACACATTATACCTTTAACTAAATGTGCTGCTGTCTCTGTCTGTCTCCCGTCAGAGAGGACGTCCCCCCTCCTAAGAGCCGCGTGTCAACGGCGCGCAGCTTCACCGTGGGCAGCCAGCGCTCCTCCCTCGGCTCCATGTCTCCTTCCAACCTGCACGAGTACGCCCTGAAGCCCCAGTACGACAAGATCCCTTCGTCAGAGGACTACGAGAGGCCACCCAGCCACGCTCCGCTGCCCCCGCCCTCTACCGCCAAGATGGCCGGCCCCAATCTCAGCCGCATGGGAGGAATCCCCGTAATGATCCCCGCCCAGAACAGGGATGGCTCGATCGTCTAGCATGTCCTCTTCCTGAGAAGGGACCATGAAACGAGGGGAGAGGGAATGAATGGAGGAAGGGAGTAGGACACAAGCCAATGAAGATGGAGCAAGAGCTGGGATGGGCTGACTCACCTGACTTTTAGCTCTTCATTATTTACAAACGGGAGTGTACTCCTCCTTGTGAAGACCTGGCTCTGCTGTGGTGCTGAGAAGAGAAGTTAAGTTGTACTGGAATCACAACAGAGCACATTAACTTTTTATCAAATACAAATACAGAAAAAAAAAAAAAAAAAAAACTTTTATGAATTTTTCTTCCTGGACTTTCTCACAGAAATTATGAATTAGTGTGGATATACCGCAGAATGGTCAATATACAAATTATATTGTACATAAGTGAATGCATGTCTTTTTTGATATAGATGGCCCTCGCTGTAGAGATACTGTATGTTCAAATCAGATCCAGGCCCCTAATTGGCCAGCTGTACAGCTGTATGCATGCATGTATGTGTAAAATTGCAGCAGTATGTGTGTGTGTGAATATATGTTTATGTACTGTATGTGGAAGGGACTTGGAAGTATATAGTTCATTTATTGTCTTTAAATGCCTCCATAACAGTTAAGATCATTTGTCAGGTGATCAAGTCTTTACTAGTTTTCTGACATGTTTTTAAATTCCATTCATTTATTATAAAATGAGTTGATTCTGACCTTTGGAAAAATTGAAAGACGAGAGGAAACTTCCCCCAGACTAAAAAAAATCTTTGGACTGAGTTGAAAACAGTCTATTTAGGTCAGCCGTTTTCTGTTGAACCGTTTGCTTTTTGAATTGTCCAGTCAGGATTCATGTGGGGCGGCGGAAATGGACAGGATTGGCTGAAAGGGGAGAGGGGGAGCTTCAAGCCATCACATCTCGTGATTGGGTGGATTATTGCTTCTTGACTAAGCTTAAAAAACAATAAAAGACCAGTGCCCGCCCCCCCACTCCCCCCAAAAACCCTCCTTCACAGATCTCAGAGGAGTTTTAGTGTATAGGGAAATAACGAGGACAGCTGGACAACAGGGTTCACTGAGCAATCAGCTTTGATTGTGTTTGACTGTCAGCAGGCCCCTAACCTCAATGACCACCAAAACATCTAGACCAATCACACACACACATTCAAACACACACACACATACACACACTTCATTAGCAGGATAAGGGGCCCACGTCTTGATTTTCATGTAGCAGCAGTCACCCCCCCCCCTCAGATCTGCTGCAATCTCCTTATTCACAGTCGCATTACAAGGAGTCAGTATCTTGATTAACCTTCTCTCTGTGGTCAATATGAAACCTTTCATGGCCTCTGTGGTGTTAATTGGACTTTTTAATGAAGGATGTAAAGCCTCGTGCCCACAAATAGGGACAGATGTGATAATAATAAGCCTTACAATGCCGACTACTGTTTCTCTGTGTTAACATTACAACCACTTTATTATTTTTGGCTTCATGTAGTTAATATAAATGGCAGTTTGTGGGTTACTCTACTCTAAAACAAATTCTTCACTCTTTGGAGGCCCAACGCATCGTGTTGTCTGTTACTTTACAAAAAAAAAAAAACCCAGCAAAAGACAAAAAAAAAAAGCAGTATGAATACTTGGAGTGGGCAGACTGTTTCTTTTTGCTCCAACGCCTTATTATTCTCTTCCTTATTTTGAGCCTTACACACCTGCCCTCAGCTCACCTCTGCACAGCCCTCACAGCTGGACTCTAATGACTTCTATTGTGCCTTGTTGCCCCAGTTAAGTTGTGCCATAGCATGTCTGCCAACGCGCACTATGCTATGTGCAGTAGCATCATCCTAAAGCATCATCAACAGCCTCTAAAACAGGATAATAATAATAATAATAATAATAATCAGTGAGCCTCACTGTTTGTTTATTCCCCACACATGCTCGGCTCATTCAAAACCACCCGTCTCCTCAACAAACCTTTTTCAGTGTTGTAAAAGCTTTTATTTTGTATTCCAAACATGACTTCTTGTTTGTTTTTAATCTTTATTTAAACTTTGGTAATTGATGTGCAACAACAAAAAAAGAAGAAATAATAACATAAATGGTCCTGGCTGTATGTATAAATATTCAGTGGAAGTTTAACCCTATCTACTCACAACACAGTGGAATGATATAAAGATGATGATGATGTTTGTATGTATATGTGATGCTCTGGCGTGCTGTGCTTGGCAAATCTATATCGAAATCATAAGAGGAGGGGCTTGTCAGTACAATGTAAATGCTCCCGGGTATGATTGGGAATTTCTGGCACTGTGTTTGTATGAGAGAGAGTGTGTGTGTGTGTGTATGTATGTGTATATGTACCGAATGTTTGTGTATGTGTGTGAAATCTAGCATCAAAGGAGACATGACAGTTGTAGAAACAGATCTGGCACCTATAATCTGTCACCAGGGGAAAGGAGGGTAACAAAGCCCTGCCGAGACAAAGGAAGTCAATCTGTTTAGTTCCTGTCTTAAACACTACTTTGTGTGTGTATGTGTGTGTGTCTGGGAGCAAATGTATTGTACATGAGTTTACTGTCAGGATAGGCGCCCCCCCCCCCGCCCCCCCCGTAGACGTCTAGTTAGACTTCCACCTGTTGACGAGCTGTACGAGCTCATAGGGAGGTAAATCCTGTTACTGCCCCTCTCTGTGCTCAGAACATTAATGACAACAACTACTACTAACAATATTAACTGTAGCTTTTAAATTTTGCGTACTAATATTGTATGAAGAATCTCCTTTGGGGTTTACACAACTGTGTGAAAACCTTTTTTTTTTTCTTTCTTTTTTTTTCTTGTGTGTATTTTTTGTGCTGTATTTTTGAATAATAAAAGTCCATGAAAAGAATCCAGTCATGTTTGTTTATAGAAGCAGTAGCGGTGTGTGTGTGTGTGTGTTCCCGGGGGGGCTTCGGCCTCCTGCAGCTTTCTGACTGTGATTAATTTTAATCAGCTGGTGAATTCCTCCCCTTTACACCAGGTGAGGTGACTTTCTAACCACTTAATGACTATAATTAATCAATGAAGCAGGCAGGCACAATCACCTCCTGCCATCTCAGAGTGCTCACCATTCACCTCCATTAAAAAAAACCTGCAAAAGGTTTGTGACCTGGAGCTGCCTATTAGGGCAGTTAAAACACGACTCCCACCCTCGTCCTATATAGGCTGTAATTCTAGTTTTAGCATATTTTTTAATTACGGCCAATTTCCTCATTCAGTTAACGTGGTAGGTAGGTAATGACTTCTATTGCGAACGAGCAGTAATCAAAATGAGCTCCTCTAATTAAGTCTGCAGAATGATGTGAAATGCCTTGTTCATGGCTCAGAGACACATCACATCACACCCATGTTGTTGGTGTTATTGTGTCTCCTTCCTCGCACTCTACACACACACTTAACACCACGGTGGTGATCTTGACATGCGGATAGATCGATAGCTGATTATTAGCCATTGGCTCCACTGTGTGCAGGCCGCTGACAGGTAGTCAATAAAAAGACTAAAGCACTTAGTAACAGTGCTAAGCGGACGTCCATTGCTATAATTGGATGTCAGTAATAGATAGGGCCCTGGAGCATTGATCTGTGGCTAGTCGAAGTCACTCATGGATCCTAATGGCTCCCCAGCAGCTCTGCACGTCAGGAGTTCTCCTGGGTTTGTTCAGCTACGATACCAGAACAATGCCTCCCCACAAATAGATGTGGTTGTTGGATGTGGATGTAATGGCGCTTTTATGGCCGCGCTTTCAAAAACATTCATTAAAAGGACATTAGTGATGTGTGCTACAGCACATGTGCAGATTAGATTTATGGACTAAACGCTGTTCTCTCATTGAATTAATGTACAATGAGTCATACATCATCCCCTCAGTGTCCTCCAGAGCAATATCCATTTGTGACTTTTTTTTTTTTTTTTTTTTTACCTCATGTCCTCATTCACATAGCTGAAGGGAGAGAGAGTGGTGTTGCGCTAAGCACCTGGGGATTTGTGCCTGCCTCCCACTTCTCCAGCTCCCTAGCTCCCTTCTGCCTGGGTAAGGTATTAATTGTTTGCACAGATCAAGGAGGCTGTTATAGCAAAAAAAAGAAAAAAAAAAAAAAAAGATCATTGGTTCTCCAGAAGGGTTTCCTTGGCAACCTTATCTCGTTGTACACAGTCTAAGCTGGCTGCTAGCGGGATGATTTATCTTGTAAAGCGCGATTCGCTCCCTCCTTTACAAAAGAGGCCTGTAAAAAAAAGCACGGGTCTCATCAAAGTTGCTCTCCTCCAGTCTGACGCCTGCCGTCACAGACGTTAAGCTTTTCTACCGTTTTTAGAAACCTGAGTCAGGTTGGGAGAAGGTTGCAGAGGGGATTCTGGGTAGGATAGTGGAATATGCATATGCATGAGGAGGAGCCCCATCAGCTCCACTGGAACATCAGCACATTAACATTTTTGGCTCAGTGCTTTTTAGCTCTCTGGATGTAAAATGACACAGATTATGTTGTGAATGTAAGCTTTTACAGCCACGTTGGATGAATGACTGAGAAGCTGCAGCCATTTTTGGACATTTTCCCCTCTTGTTTTTTGGTCTTGCGGGTATTTAGATGGATACAAAGTAGGTTTAAGTGTATAATCAGGATTGCGCTTTGCAGCATAACTCCCAGAAGTTTTAAGAAGAAGAAGCCTGTGGTCCTACAGTTGGGTATTAAAGCCTCTTCACACTCTTCCATGTTTTGGCCCATTGCCATAATCCCAATAGTTTTAGCAGTAGATTCGATACTTTTAATTGTCGGTGCAAGCTATTTTTAGAATGGCGGAGCAGAGCTGTGAGCTGCTCAGAGCTACGCTACAGAGGCTAATGGGATTTCTTGGTTTCCCTCATCAAACTCACCAAATACACAATCCAACAACTCCAAAACTCTCTCTGGTGGACAAATTGTGACCTGCACATTCACCACGTTATGAGATAATAACAGAACGTTACCAGACAGAGTTGTTTTAGAGGGAAATTCATGCAAAACTGCTGATGTGCGTTCCCGTCAAGGGCAGTTTTTCATCAAGCAGTCTCTGTATTTAGGGGAGAGTGGGGTAAGTTGAGCCACTTTTTGTATTCAGGATCACTACATCAAGACAATTATAGTTTTGTTGCTAACTAACACATCTGCATATATTTCAGGATGTTTTGCATCCCTACAAATTAACAGAATGAGTGTAAATATAACTGTTTTTTAGCATGTTCAAAAAAAAGTGGTCTTGTGACTCAACTTACCCCATGAATGGGGTAAGTTGACCATAGGAGTGGGGTAAATTGATCAACCACCCCTTCTTTCCTTCCATCCATCTCCTACCTCCCCCTTTACTTAATATTTCATCTGTCCAGGCTACAGGTGAACACAAACTGCAGGGACTTCCTGCTGAGCCACCAACTCACTGAGATTTGGGGAGTTTTGCAATCACGTTGCATCTTGGGACGAATCCCAGATATTTTTCTTTGAAAGTAAAGTTTGGCATACTATAAACAACTTTTCCTGTTTATACGAACATACTTACTGTAATCACAAACATACAGAATCTTGATTTAATAATTTGGACATATACAGCCAAAATACATTCATAAGTGTATAGGATAGGTGGCTCAACTTACCCCTGGCCAAATGGATCAACTTACCCCACAGCTACCTTAACTTGGGTTTATTGCTCTCACAGCTAAAATGGTGCAGTTTCATGCTAGGTTTACTACCTCATGTTGTAGCTCATAGATACCACAACCCATGTATAAAACAAATTTGCAATCATCTCTTTTGGTCTAAACACAATTCTCATGAAACTTATGATCGACGAAATTCACTCTCGAGAGTGAAAAATGATTTTTTGGTCATAAATGTTAAACCACTTTACTCACTTGGTTCTAATCTTCACAGACTCCATGAAATGATGCCTGCCTCCCAAATATTTGGTCACATGCTATTTTTTTCCTATAGTTTCCTAGAAACAAGGGGTGGGTCAACTTACCCACTGGCTCATCTTACCCCACTCTCCCTACCTCTAAAACAACTCTGTCTATAACGTTCTGTTATTATCTCATAGGGTGGTGAATGTGCAGGTCACAACTTGTCCACCAGAGCGTTTTGGAGTTGTTGGATTGTGTATTTGATGAGGGAAACCAAGAAATCCCATTAGCCTCCGTAGCGTAGCTCTGAGCAGCTCGCGGCTCTGCTCCGCCATTCTAGAAATATCTTGCACCGACAATTAAAAGTAACGAACCTACTGCTAAGACTATAGGGATTATGGCAATGGGCCAATTTGCCAAAATGCTGAACTATCCCTTTAAATTCAGCATCCTACATTCACCCTTAAATGACCATAGTGTTAATATCAAATGTGGCACATTGAGAGTAAAGTAAATAAATGACTGTAGCCGTTCAGCACAACCGGTCCATCTGAGACTCCCCTTAAATTAAAGCTGACAGTCTGAACTTTAAATGCACAGTCATTGTGCCATGTCAAATGAGCAGGAATTGGAAAAGGAAGCCACAACATCAGTGTGTCACCAATGCACACACACACACACACACACACTCACGGCACTCAACCGTATGTCGCCTTGAACAACCTGCGTGTTGTGGCTGGAGAGACGGCGGATATTCTGTGGAGAGGGAGTTGAGCCAAACCTGAGCCAATCATCCCACTCTCGTCTGCTTCGCCTGCAGCAAGCCCAGATTTCTCATGAGGCTTATCCAGCTGCTCTGCACTCATTTGTCAGTCGTCCTCATCTCCCAGTCTGGGAAGAGGAGGAGGAGGAGGAGGAGAGCCACCCCCAACCTCTTCCATCTTCCCATTTGGTCGATGTGGGAGTCATCTGTGCAGGAGGCCAACCTCTAAAACCTGCTGCATCTCAGTCACATCTTATAGGTGACTCTTTCAACCACATGCCCGCTCATATTTTGATGACTAATGGCTGACTTTTGATGAATGACCTTCTGCACTGTGCTCCGGGGAAATGTAGGAAGCAGCCGTAGACACATGCTGAGATTATTCTCAGTCCAACAACATCATGTTATTTCAAGAAGCTCCCTCCCCCCTCCATCCCCCTTCCTCTCTGAGGGGACCGTGTCTGCTGAGCTTCATGGATCAGTGAGGTGACGCTCATCAGCAGACGTGACATTTTACTCACTGGTGGGAACATTTCGTGTGGCGCGAGTGAAAAAAAAAGAGAGTAGCACTTAACTCCTCCTCGCAGGAGACACCCCCTTTGCGTGTGTGTGTGTGGGGGGGAATGAAGGTTGTTGGAGTTGCTCCTTGACCCGCTTCCATCTGGTGCTGGAGGAGAAAATATACTAGGAAAGTTCAGACCAGACGCAGCCAGTCAGCCACATGTGCTGAAGAGAAGCAGCCGGATGCCTGGGTTAATATCCTCTCTGTTGCTTCACACTCACCGCGGCTCCTTTGATGTTCTGTTGAAACATTGTGCTCCGTTATCTCCTTTATCTCCCTCCACTGGCGATGTGAGATTGGAACCAGGGGAGCACTGTGTGTTTAAATGTCCTCACACCTAGATGGAGGTTACACTGCAAAAACTCAAATACTGTATCTTACCAAGAATATTTGTCTTATTTCTAGTCAAAATGTCATTTCTAGTCAAAACAAATCTCATTATACTTAAAATAAGACTCATCATATTAAAAGTAGCTTGTTTTTAGACACGTTTTACTCCTTTCAAGCATATTTTCACTTGAAATAAGCAGAAAAATCTGATAGTGGAACAAGTTTTTCTTCCTTATAACAAGCACAAAGAACTTGCTTTCACTGGCAGATTTTTTTTTTTACTTATTTCAAGTGAAAATTTGTTTGGAACAAGTGAAAATGATCTAAAAACAAGTTCATTTTTAGGCGATGAGTCTTATTTTAAGTGGAAAGAGATTAGTTTTGACTAGAAATGAGACATTTTGACAAGGAACTAAGAGTAGAAAGGTTGCGCACATTCAATTAAAAAGGTGCTGGCCTCAAAAATAAATGTAGATAAAGAAAAAAGAAAAGAGGAGACCGGACACTTAAGCTCCCTTTATGTGCTTTTACAGTATTTAGCACATCCAACAATATCAGCAACGTTTCGAGCGTATACTGCCCTTCTTCAGACTCAAGACAAGAAACTAAGACAAATATTCTTGGAAAGATTTTGTGTTTTTGCAGTGTAGGCTACACGTTACAGCTCAGCTCTGTTGTTTACAATGTGATTTGTACTTTTTAATCTCCGCCTCACGCCGGACTCTATTATAGGTGATCAACCTCCAATGCCATGTCATCAGGAGGGCACCGTGGAGGCGACGAGTGATAAAATGTAGCCTCGCCAAGGGAATAGAGCTCAGTTTCCCTTTTTTCTCCCTCTGATGATTGGGGTCATCTCTGTTATCACCACAGCAATGTCAGTGATATATATCGTATGTGTGCCTCTCTGTGTCTGTCTGTCCATGTGTATGTTCATACGTATTAGCGCCGGGGCGTGTGTATCCATGTGGAGTAGCAGCAGCAGCAGCAGCATCAACCTGAGTGGCCACAGTGGGGGGGCAAAGGTCAGGGTGGTGATTTAACAGGATGGGGCAATCCCTTTCCCCCACTGCACCAGTAGAGCAAACCCTCCCTGCCACAGGCTATTTTCAGATAAGCAATTAAGACAGTGTCTCCATGCTGGACACGTACTTCAGGCCACCTTCACAGGCTGAAACCTCCCCTCTGTGCGGCAGAGCAGCCATCACAGGTGCTAAATGAGACTGAGGCTCGGTGTTGTAAATTGCTATGTAATTCCCACAGAAGTCATCAGTCTGGATTTGTATGGCTAATGTCTTTGGAAAGCAAAAGTCTTACTAAGGAGACTATCAGTGTAATAGTATTCATAAAAGAGATTTAGTTATGCCACTTTGCAGTCTCATACATACTAAATACATTCCCATTTTCCTTATAGGCCTAAGAGGTGTCTGAACTGGTGTTGATTGGGTGTATGTAGGCACAAGGGATAAACATGCTTGTTGTTTTGTCTACCAACACAAACCCTACAGTGTAAGGTAATTAAAGCTAACTACACATAAACTATGGCCTGGCAAATGACCTTGATGATATGTGAAGTATTACATATTTTAAGTGTTGCATTTCTTTTTTTAATGTAATTAAGCTTCTGTAAAATGTAAAATATTCCTGTTAATTTGTTGATGATGATCCTGGGTCAGAGAGCCAGTGATTAACCAGTGCTGTAGTCGAGACCTCAAATCTGAGTCTCATCTCAAGTCCAAAAGAAGTTTTGAATATATCAGGTCTGGAGTTGAACTCCTGCACTCAGTCACATGGCGGCACACTGCTGTCATCCAACGCTCAGTTGGTGAGCAGCAACGTGCTTTGTGGCAAAGATTTTCATTAAAACAGTGTAGCCTAACTATCTCAGAATGAGGCGTAACATAAAAGTGATTCAACCCCTTGCATTTTACAGTTTTATGAATCTGGTATGAACACAAGGAATGCAATTACTCCAAGTCTAATGATTTACAGACAATAAACACAAAGTTTATCTCATAAATCAAATCTGTAGTTACCACTTACCACCACAGGTGTCGCCAAAGACGAGGAAACAGTGATCTTCTACGTTGCAACTTCAAATATTCATTATACTTCTGTCACTGTTCTCATTTTCGTTAGCTTTACTGAAAACCTGCTTCTTCTTTTTTTGCTCCTGTACTCCATATTCATATCACATATCATAGGCAGGTGTCCATGCTAACTGTCTGCACACGTTACTTTGTTTCCTCTGGGTGTGCTCCTCCAGCTGTGAGCCGAAAATACGCACCTGCAACACCTGATGAGGCTCACGAGCTCCTTTGTTAGCAGGTAGCAGCAGCAGGTTAGCAGTTAGGTACACGTATTCTCCATCAAGTTTCAAAGCTCACCGCTTCACTTCACCTATAGGCGTTTTATTGGCTTCAACATGTGAGTTGTCCTCTTGTTCTTGTTGAGCTCCTTTACTCTTTATTATTTGCTATCTTTCTGTGTTTACATACATGCACAAGTGATTTGTTCTTCTTTTTAAAGTAGGCTAATTGCAGTACTTTTTTAAGAGGTGTTCTTTGACCTCAAGGTGTGTTCTTACCTCAGGTCTCTACAAGAGGTTAATATCGTCTATTTTGCTGTATTTATATGATATGACTCTTGCACATTCCTCATTCCTGTAATAAGGCCTTTTCTCAGCAGGGGAAGTTCAAGTACCATTAATAACATTTTATGGCTGTGTCAAATTTATTTGACCAAGCCACCTCCAACACTGGTAGCTATTTTGTATGCTGGCTCACAGGGATGATTTATTGGTTGACCAACACTACTGGGAGGTGGGTAGGTGGGTGTCTGTTGATCCTCCTCCTAGGAAATTTTGTTTAACATTACAACACTTAATTTCATGCACTTGTTTTCTGCATTTATTGTTTAAATGTCTTTGTTTGCAATAAAGGAAATTTGGGCCCTTGTTCAAATTTCCCACCCTGTCAGCGGATCACATGCTGCTATTCTTTTGTCTGTTTTTGGGCGGCTGTTGTGCAACTAATGCTGGATTAGCTTGTCTTTTATGGACAAGGCAACACTACCTCATTACCTTAATACCTTATAAACACATCTAATAGAAAACTTGTAACCATTTCCTAGTGGATCACATCAAAGTTGTTTTGAGACTTTTTGAGAAAGAATACTCAAATATCAGATCTCATCTCTGACCCTTTTCCCTGTGTGTACACGGCACACCTAAGTGAGATCTGATTACATTCACGACAAAAGACCCAGTGTTGTATGAGTTCTTAATTCATATTCATGTTTTGGGAGTAAAAAAAAAGGCCTAGTGCTGAAAAAAAGATCTGCCCCTGTAACAAATACTTATGCCCCAGGCCTATCGCCCCCAATTCATTGGTTTTCCACTCCTGTGGTTCAACAGTAACCAACATGAGACGCACTGCCGCCTGATTAATATGCAAATTGGTATTTATTGACAGTGTAGCTATGAATATGAAATTATTGTTCTTTTAGACTCTGTAATGCTTTTGTGCCCCCTAATTGTAAAATAAATTAGAGTTGAGATGTAGCCATAACTAATACTGGAGCTACCTTAGCTGATGTATACCAGTGGTCTTTCCATGATTTGACATGATGGCTAGTACAGTATGATGGCTAGTATGATGCTCTGTATTCTGTGTATTTTTAGCAGTTTGCTGTGTTGGGGTTAGTGTTGTTTGCCTATGTGGACTGAGATATGGTGGCCCAACTACATTTTGTTACTCCCATGTACCATGGGCCGGGATGACAAATAGAGTCCTTGAATCCAAAAGGACAAAGTACACATAATGCTGTAGTTAACTTTAAGGGACATTTACAGATATGAAAACACATAGGCTATTCAATAGAAATGAATTCATTGGAAGAAATATGGGAAGTTAGGGGGTGTGATTTAGATAAACAGCAGATATACATGTTTCAAAACAGACAAACAAACTGATATTTTTACTGAAATGTGAGGCTATTATCTATGTATTTTAATAAACTTGCACTTGTTTGAGATCTAAATAGTTATACTTATAATTAGGTTCACAAAGGTGGAGGAGCAATTGTTTGTTTTTCCTTCAGTATTTGTGTTGCATTTGCATAGATTTGGAGGACTTTCCCCTTCATGTTGGTGCCTTTTTCTCATAGTACTGATGGCAAGTCTGTACTTTCTCCACATTTACATTATACATTCTGTGTAAAATGTTCTGGTGCAGGAAAAGCAGCTGATGTACAGTACATCAGTCTGCCTTGTTGGAGCTAAATCTCTCAGATAATGAGGCTCTGCTGCATCAGGTGAGTGAAGGTCATATGAATCCATCCTGGTGGAAATACAATAAAAACTTGTAGAATTAAGCTGCGTTGTTACCATGGTAGGATAATACCCGGGTCAGGCGGATCAACCTTGAATATCTTGTTTTGGAGGAAAGAATTACATGTGTAGTGTAGAAAGGCAACTGGTGTAATTGGTTGTGATAAACAGCAGTTATCCTCTGCTTTGTTACACTGTACCTTGTGTTTGTGTCTTTCAAGGCCGTCGCTGTGTGAGAACGTTCTCATTTTCTCTCCTGCCTTTACAGAAAGTCAGTGTTGAAGTGTTTTTTTTTTCACCCACTGGCTGAAAGCATATTGACACAAGGCATCTTGTAATGTATTTCCACTTTCCAGCTTCTTACTACAGTGTGTAACATCTTCAGATATACTCCACTTTTTCCGTCAGTGCTGCAAGTTATCATTCAGGAGGCCTAAAGCCTCACTCATCCCCTCAATTACCTCAGACATCAAACAACACATGTACAGTATGAGCAGTGATGTGGGAGGATCAAAAGAATCCATTAAAGTCAAGAAAACAATTGCCTATTTTTGTAAGGGCGTGCAGCTACAGTTGGCTTGAACCTGGAGTCAGAATATATTTACTTTACAGTTTAAGCAAACAGGGTATCTACAGCTTTATCTTCTCCTCAGAAATATGCGGCTCTGACAGAGCAGCCAGATTAGCTCGTCTCATTCTGACCACTATGAGCAGTCAGTGTGAAAGATTATTGGATATGTGCGTCTAAAGTCTTATGCTAATTTCCCGGGGTTCATGGGAGGGCTGGATCCCCTCTTCTCTAATACAGCGTTTCATATTTGAGGCCGGATTTTTACTCTTTTGATCTCTTCCACTCCAGAAATTTAACATCATGAGCCCCCACCCGCCACTTGGATGTTTTTTTTTTTTTCACCCCATTTTAAACGATTCAACTAATGATGAACGAATGAACTCAGTTTGAGCATCGGCTTAATACAGTAGAGGAACCGACAACAGTGCTGCTGGTAGACCTGTGTTTATAGGTTTATAGGCTTTTTCTCAGGAGATTGGAAACACCGGGGGAATGTTACCACTGAGAATGGGATGCTGTCCCATTTATAAACAGGAAAGTATTTTTAGGAGCGCCCAAGTGCGTTTGTTTGGTTGTGATTAGTACTGTTGTCAGCAGGGAGAAAAGACTATGAGCATTCCTCTGTAATAGCCTAGCTGTTATTTTTTTTCTTCTTTCGGGAAAATGGTGGTGTATTAGCCCGAGCTTTAACACTGTGCTACATAGGATTAGGATGATGGAAGACGTTTACACTACAGTAGATGGTAAAATCTATAGGTTCATCCAAAGTAGTTTTGTGTTCCTGCTATGAAATATGATCCTTTGTCTCCTGCATAAGCCAGAGACTAGTCATCATCTCCCAGAGACAGGTTTTGTTTACAATAGCATTGAGGCATCAGATGCTCTTGTTTGCCGATATCATGTGAGTGAGTGAGCTCAGAGGCGCAGAGAGGTGTGTGTGCCACCGGTTATGAGACAGATGACTCTCAGTATTGGGATGGATTCCAGGCTCCACGGTTCAGACGGCTCACGAGCAGAGACCGTGGCTCTATTTGCTTCTCAATAACAAGACACTATAACAAGGATCTAGGTCTATGCTGCTCTTCCAGTTTGACAGCATGTGTTGATGACACAAGGACAATTCATTTCAGGCAAATACCAAACACATGCTGCCGGTCACAGGAAGTCAAGCGGCCAAACCGGTTTGACTCCCAGTCCCACATGTCAGAAGAGATGACAGGATCACTGTGTTGTACCTGCTGTGCAGAATCCCTGCCCTGAAACTCTTTGTTGATACTGTAGCCTCGCCTTTCACTGTTAGAGTATACACCGATGCCACCATGTGGACGAAGGGGGACATTACATGTTGTTGTAGTGACTGAGAAATGATTTGTTACGCTGAAGGGTTGGCTCTTGTTTTACAGTTAAATCATTCACATAAATTGAATACTTTTTCGGTCAATTAATATACATATGTTGTTCATGTCATATATGTTTGTGTAAGATGTCAAGGTGTTATGATGATGCATTGTCTATTGTTGTAGTCCTGCCTCTTATGCTTTTATCTTCATTGTTTTTATGTCTAACATCAACCTGCCAATGGCACTGGGGATGGAAATTAGCCACTTGGCTACAATCCCACATATTTACACAACAGTGTGTCCATTAAAAAAAGAAAAAAAAAAAAAAAAAAAAATTTGAATCTGAATATTATCTGGTTGGCTTATGGATCATGACATAGTAGCACAGCACCTATTCTATAGGGTATAGCACATGTAAAAATTTAAACCTGAATAACTGCATCAAAAAAAAAAAAAAAAAACTTAACCACTGAGAAAATCAACCTGAAACTATTTTCATAAGATTATTTTTTCCCGAAATAGTAATTAAAAACAAAACAAACATCAGTTAATAAAAAATAATTAGTTACAGCTTCTCAGTTGTGAATAATATATTTATAATTGCAAATACTTTTTGGTAAATGGACAAAACGTTACTAGTTGACACATGATTTGTTCCATTGGGGCTTTGGGAAATGTGATTGGCTGTTTTGAATATTTTCTGGTTTTATTTAACCAGGCATTAAATGTCAAAACAGACACCATAAAACCAATCATTAAAACATAATAGGATTGTTGTGATTATATAATACCAAATTTACAGTAATCTACAAAACAACCTACATTTCTCCACAGGACAACCAGTCTAAACCGTCTTAAACCTGCAAACAAAGGAGAATGGAAACGCCAGAGCTCACAGCTTCCTGCAGAAATGACTTAATTCACACCCTGTAATGTTTATCTAACCACATCAGGTTACAGGGAGATTGATTGATTGCAAACTGGTAGGTTAATCAATAATGAAAATAATTAAGTTTAACAAGTTAATTTGGTGAGTTTTAATTGGATAAGTGTCAGGATTTCCACTGTGTGAAAGCTGTGATGCCTGAAGGGAGAACATCATTACTCAGTGATGTGTGAAACACCAGAGCTGCTGATGGTTTGGTTTCATCCCTCCTCTCTCTCTCTCTGTTGCAGTTGTTAGTCTGTTGTTTGATTAAGACATCGCGACCGGTTCTGTCGATCACCACAGTGGATAGAGTGTCTCTTGGCAAACTAGCCGCTCCATTCAGGCGGTAACTTCATCTGATTATTGATAACTGAATCTGGCTGCACTTTCAATCAATGAAAACAACTCTGGTGTACTGGGCCACTGCCCAGAAATAACATGAGCTCTATAGGGGTTTACAGTAGCTCTTTTTAAAGAATTGATTATCTCTTGGTTATTTTTAATCTCATGTTATATCAGTTAATGGCTTGTGCAACTCCAACAGTACCAATTATTTTGTGTGTGGTTTTGTCACATGCAGCCTTTTCCTAGTTTTGCCCAGACGGGATGTGGCAGACGAGGCAAAACCGAAGGGAAGGAGCTTAGATTACATGAAACCTGCAGCGGAGACTGAAAAGCCAGGTTCTGTCCAGTGGAGGGAGGATTTGTAGTAACATCCGAAAGCAGTTTACTCAGGGAGTTTAGGATTTTGTTGGTCAGTGCTTAGAAAAGGCTGCTGCTGTGCCAGAAATAGCTGATAGAAGCAGACCGCGGCTCTGGCTCGACACAAAAGGTGTGAGGTGGAGTTTGGGAGAGGATTTCATGACTCAGGGAAGATGTCATACCTCCATGTATTATAGATGGTCTCTGAGCTGCTGACCAGGCTGCAAGGAGTTCGTTCTCATTTGGTCAGAGACATGAGAGTAGACCTGAAATGATGAGTTTATAAATTGATAGGATGATAGAAAATGAATAATTTACTGCCAGTGATCAGAGTTTTTTTTTAATTTTATTTTAAGAAAAACACCATCCTCTTAGATGTTCATATTTGCTTCTCCACTGCCAGAGTAAAACTGGAGAGGTTCAGGGTTCAGAGTGTTATTTTATCACAGGCAACAACACCTGTTCATGAACAGACTGCCTGCTATCATCTTTTATAGTCATGAACTTGGTGCGTTTACATCATCTTCTTTGCCTTTTGTTGTTGTTGTTGTTGTACTAACCAATCATGTTGCAGAATATAATGGCGTCATCTGATTTCTCTGGAATCAAAGCCAGTTCAGAAGAATATTTCCTAATAGGCTACATCATTGCCAAGGGGATTTTTTGGTGTCAGGTGCAGACTTCCTCTTCCTTTTTCATTCTGCACATAATATTCTGTGGATCCTAAACTGTATTTAAAAAGAAAAAACTTATTTATTTTTTAATCAGATTTCATCAAATCACAAAGTAATAAAGTCTTGATCACATATTTTTTTTTAGATAAAGGGTAACATGTTCGCACATCGTGATTATACTGTTGCATAATAAGTTTCATACCTTTGGGACACAGTCACACCTTTTTACAATAATAATTTACATACTCATGATGTAGTAGCTGATTTTGTACGCTAGCTTTTTTTCTGGGGACATTCTCACTACTGATTAAAATGAAATTAATTCATGAAAAATTAGGTCTAAAAGTAACAATCATATTTGGATGGTTAATTGGACGGGACTAATCTTTGTGATGAGATCTTATCAGAAACAGAGCTGGAGTTTAAACCAAATAATTTTTTTTACAGAAAATACTCATGTTTGGCATGAGGCTGGAAACAGGTTGTTTTCCCCATAGATAATCTGCTAAATTACAGATACATTGATCATCAAAATAATTGCTGAATCATGTTGTTGCCTGATTACTTGACTTATCTTCACAGAAAATACTAAAATAGTAAAAAAGAAAGGGGTGGTGTATTATCTACCTTTATTCTTCGTGCTGTATAAGTGTCAGCAACAAAATTGTTTAGTTGAAACTGACACTAGTAGTTGTAAGACCTGTGTAAGGTGTTTGTTTGTAACAGTTTGGCGCCCTCTCCTGGTCAAAGCCTGAACAACCACGCAGGCTTCATGTTCAGGAAACTTTAGTGTCTGTCCCAGCAGCGGGACGGGAGGCGTTTACTTGGCAGGAGCAGGAAACATAAAGCAACCCACATTTCCCCAACAGTAGACTAACTGATGGAGCCAACGTCTGATTGATGCCTGACCCGGCGTGCGTCAGTGCTAAACATCAATCAGAAAAGGTTGCCTGAATGCTGTGGTTATTCAGTGTAATGGGAACGTCAATAACTCTTGCATCCTCTGATGAATACGCAAGTACTTGTGCCATGATTCACCCGGTGAAGGCTGCTGATGTGTGAACCAGCCACAACTACTGTATCTGATGTTGTAGCTACACGATGTTTCTGCAGAGTCAGCAATCGATCACCTGATCAGCGGTGACTGTGATAAGTGGTACAACAATCTTTACAGCTACTTCTTAACTACACAATCAAGAGTGTTTAAGGGGAGACACTACAAGTGAATAGAGTAAACATTTTAAATAACAGATACCACCATGAAACTTCCCAAGTTTATCACTCGCATTAAGACAAATATTTTTTGTATCACAAGTTTTGTCAAATTTTATGTTTAAATATGTAAATGAGGCAATATCTGATTAAATATGCACTAATTTACATATATTTCCAGAACCGAAATCTGAAAAATAGATAAAGCCCCTTTAAAAATTCTTGTTTTATTTTGTTGACATATAGAGTCAGAAGTTTTTACAGAGGAGGATTTTGGATATCTCTTTTTATCACTCTGTAAATGAGAAAACACTGTCACCAGCCCTAAAAAAATTTCACCATGTTTTTTAGGAATAAAATGTTGTATAAATCAGGCTTTGAATGATATATCAACAATCCCCTCTGTAAAAACCTTCAGAATATAGACAGGAATAAAACTGGAAGGTTTGGTGTCTGTAGGTGCTGCTGAAGTGGAGATTTCGGGCCCAGAGTCTGAGGAAAAACTAATTTTGAGAAAACGGCCTTTAAAGACTTGTACTGTAAAATTCCATAGATTTTTTAATGTAAATCGTACTTTTACGATTGGTTGCGGATACGGAGGAAATGGCAATTTTTGGAGCCTGCATCATTGTTCAATAGAGAGAGAGCTTTACAATGATACCTGACATGACATGGGTCAGACAACAGGCAACAGGGACAGTATAACATGTTAACTTTTGGTGAATTTAGGAGAAATCTACAGACAAAAGAGACTAAATGAAGTAAAATAAAAACCTTAATGTGGATTTTCTACCATTTCCTTTGACTTTTCTTAAAGAATACATCTTAAAGTACATGAGTTGTAGCTAAAGTAGTTTATCCTCTCTGGGGTGTCTAATGCTGAGAGTCATTAAGTGTGTAAATGTGTCGTGTCAGAGAGAAATACAGCCTGTTTACTCGGTTCAGTGGGTGGAGGAATAAAAGCCCCAAAACAGAGTTAGTACACATTTTTTAATAACATGGCACAATTTACATAACACAAGTTTAAATGAGGAGCATGCTGAAGATTCAGTCGCTTCATTTTTTTTCTCATTTTTGTACATGATCTAGAAAGACTTCATTTTTTTCCCCTGTACATGGTAAACAGCAAAAAAAAAAAAAAAAGTTTCTCATTAACAATCTTTTTGAAATACGCATTAACTAACCACTATGGCTCCGGTGGACATTTTTATGTTGGATTAAAAAACACTGCACAACATGATATCACAGAGTTTGAAGCGCACAACTAAACCTTCAGTGGACTACTAAAATAGATCTCTGCTCGTTAGAAACAAACTGTCCATAGTTTAGACTTTTGCCTTTTTTTGTCTTTTGATTTTGTAGGTACAACAACTTAGGAAAGCACTTTAATACACTGTTTGACCAACAGAATCTATTTCCAAAACATGTACTTTACACTCCTTCAGTAGGGCTAATGTGCTGTCATCGTGTTTAACCTGCTGCATTCTCCCCACAACGAGACTCTCGCTAACTGAGTGAAGAGAAGAGTTGGAGTTGGAGGTTGATGCAGTCAGTGTGGTTGGGTTGGGCTGTGTATCTTAACATTTGTGCTGCTGACATTTCACATTAAAAATCTATTGAAATGCAATTCTTCCATCAGCTGTTTCTAGGATTGTCACCACAACGTGTTAGAGTTGAGAAACTGATTCTAAAATCCAAATTGCTGCCTAAAAAACAAACAAACAAAAATAATCCTGCATGGACTCGGTTAAAGCTCGTCTCCAGCTGCAGGGACCCAGTGTTTGTTAAGTCAGAGTTGTGGAGAGAATACAGCTTTTTTTTTCTTCTTTTTTTTGTCCTTTACTGGTTACACAGTCAGTAGTGGTGAGAAGGCCAGCTTTCAAAAAGGGAGCCCAGACATTTGTTGCATAGTTGAATATGGGGTCTCTGGTACAATGCTAATCAGCTGCGTCAACCGAGAAGAAAAAACAAAAAAACAAAAACCAAAAAACGAAACGGAAATTGCAAAAAGCACATTCTGAATCACCGCTGTAATACTCCTCTGTTTACATTTGTTCAAAGTAAAGCTTTCAAAACACCCTTTTGCATATTTGTACCATGATTTTTGAATCCATACAGAGTGAGCACAGCGACTGTACACATTATCTACACACTTTGCTGTCAGTGCTAAAGTACCTGTACATTCCAAGACTGTTCATTCTTGCTCCACATCACTTTGCTGTACAAGAGGAAGAATGAACACAAAAAAAGCTGGAGCAAACTGGAAAAAACTTTTTAAAAATGTATTTTTTGTTCCATGATTATTGTCTCTTTGTAGTTTTTGTACAAAAAACAATTCATCGCACGCGGGCATGTCGCTGCCCACATAAGTTATTCACAGCTATATTACAGTCTTTGCTTTGCCCAAAGCTAAGTGCTTGGTGTGAGTTCAGTGTTACACTGTAAAAACTCAAAATCTTACCAAGAAAATTTGTCTTATTTCTAGTCAAAATGTCATTTCTAGTTAAAACAAATCTCATTCTACTTAAAATAAGACTCATCACATTAAAAAGTAGCTTGTTTTTAGACACTTTTTACTTCTTTCAAACATATTTTCACTTGGAATAAGTAGAAAAATCTGATAGTGGGGCAAGTTTTTCTTTCTTATTACAAGCACAAATAACTTCAAGTGAAAATATGTTTGAAACAAATGAAAACTATCTAAAAACAAGTTTGTTTTTAAGGTTATGAGTCTTATTTTAAGTGAAAAGAGTTTAGTTTTGACTAGAAATGAGACATTTTGATAAGAAATAAAGACAAATATTCTTGGAAAGAGTTTGAGTTTTTGCAGTGTTAGTGAGGCACAGGGCTGAAGTGGCGCCGAGTCTCCGCAGCTCACCGCGCCTCGATGTCTTTGTGCGGCGGCGGCCTGTCTCTGATATCTGTTGCCATGGGAGTAGTCCGTCTGGGCGAGCCGGGCCGGGCGCCCAGCGTGGGGATGAGCGGCGGCGGGGCGCTCAGAGAGGCGGTGGGCGGCGTTTTGTTCAGAATACCGTTCTGATGCGCCGCTGCCGCCGCCGCTGCTGCTGCAGCCGCCGCCGAGGGGCTGACCCTGGAGAAGTGCATTCCTGGGAGCCCCGGCGCCATGAGGCCGGGCGCCGGGTGGGGGGGCAGGTGTCCGTCGAGGGCGGGGTGGTGGTGGTGCAACGCCTGGTGGAGGCGGCCGTGCTCGTAGTCCTCGCGGAGCATGTTGAGGCGCTCGCGCTCCTCCAGCTGCGCGCGCTCCTGCTCCCGCCGCTGCTGCTCCAGCACCAGAGGATGATGATGATGGGACGACGCGTGGTCGCGGTTAAAGTCGTGAGGCTCGCGGTCCCGGTAGGAGCGCTCGGCCTCGTACAGGCGCGGCGGCCCGGCCAGCCGGTGCAGCGGGTCGTTCCTTAGCAACAGGTCCCGCGTGGCCACCAGCTGGTCCGTCCGCCGGTGGATGTCCAGACCGCGGTACGGGTCGCGCATCGGGTCCCAGTGGAAGGCCGGGTACGGGAAGCGGTCGGCGCCCGGGATGGGGCTGATCCCCATGAAGGGCGCCACCACGCGAGTTCTCTCCAGGCCGCTGATGCTGTTGATGGGATGGACGCCGGCCATGCCCATCGGCACCGGCATGGAGGAGGAGTGGGGAGGAGGAGGAGGAGGAGGGTGGAGGTTTGGCGTGGGGGGCGTGGCCTGCGTCGGACGCTGCTGCTGCTCGCCGCTCGGCCGCTCCGTCGTCGGCGTCGGCGGTGCTCCGTCCTGCTCCTCCTTCCTCTCCTCCTTCACCTTCACCTCGTTGTTCTTCTTCTGGTGCTCGTACGGCAGCGGCAGCTCCACCTTCTTCTCCAGCAGCAGCGCCTCGCGGCTCAGGCCGCTGCCCGGCCGCTCCAGGCTCGTCTGCCGGATATAGGGCGACGCCGTCCCCCTGTTGTTGTTGTTGGACACTTTGTCCTCGTTGGACACTCGGCTGTCGTGGATGACGGGCGTGGTGTCCTTGTCGCTGTGCTGGTTGTTGTCTTTGAGCTTGTGGTCGTCCGTGCCGTTGTCCTTCCAGGACTCTGAGTGGTCCCTCTCTCTGTCTTTAGCCTTGTTCTCCTTGTCCCGCTGAGGCTCTCCAGACACGGGGGTCAGGTGGTTCCTGTGGTGCTCGGGGGGCCGGCTGTGGCCGAGGAGGCTGATGGGGTTTACGGGGACGGGCGACGGATGGCTCATGTGACGCTTCTCCACAGAGTCCCTACAGACACAAAGTCCCGCGTTAGAACCAGTAACTTTTTTTTCCAGATTAAAAACTCTCAGCTAAAACATGAAAAAACAAACAAGTAATGTATTGCATCACAACAAGCAAATCAAACTCCTGTTTATCCACTATTTATAAATGTTTTCCACAGGGTTTAAGTAAAGTGTAACAAAACGTACATGTGAGGAATAGAGACCTTGTACAATATTTACATAGTGTGATCACTCTGTGAAGATAGAAACAATAAAATGAAATATTGACTAGCACAGTACTACTGTAGCCCTTATTTCTTACCGTATCTTATTCTGTATTGTAAATTTATTGTGAATCCGCTGCTAATATTCAGTTTTTTCTTATATTTATGCAGATAACAATGCCATGCAGCGCTGCATGGCATTTTCTTCTTATCTTTTACTGATATAAATGCTGCTAGTACTCTGTCCTCTCTTATATTTATGCAGGTTGCCATCTGTTTTCTTATTGTAACTGTTGCTAACACTATATCTTTTCATACTTATGCAGGGAGCTTCCTACTGTTATCTTTTTGTATGGTATGTCTGTCTGTCTGTCAGGACTACGGATGGAAATTAGCTTTCAGATAAATCCGGCATATTTACATGACGTGAAATTGTTCATTAATGTGCACTGTCCTCGTCAAATAAACAATAAAATGAAAAATGAAAAATCCCAGTGGCCTTGGAACAAAGTCTGCAGATAATCACACAGTAATCACATTTGGCAGCTACTGTCTGTCTTACTGAACCCACCTGTCTTTGTCGTCTTTACCGACCAGCGAGTCTCGCTTGTCAGAGTCTCTGTCCCTCTCGTGTGAGCTGACGGAGGCGCTCCTCTCAGAGTCTCCGGGCTTCAGCCACGGCGGCGGCGTGGGGAAGGACGGCGGCGTGCGGTGCAGCCGGTTCCACGGCTCCTGGTGGCCGCCGTTACCGTTGTTGTTGTTGAAGTGCTGCTGTGCGTTGGGGCCGTCTTTATGGCCGAATACTGAGTTGGCCGCCGCTAGGGATTCAACACGCGGAAAAACACGGGAGGACACAAGTTAAATGCGTATCTCAACATCTTGATTTGTTGTGTCTGAGTAATGGTAACTAAAACGTATAGTAAATCTCTAGTTGAACATGAAAGGCTATTTCAGATGCAGCAGTGTCATTGTTGAGGCTAAAACTCACTTAGTGCTGGATTCCCCAGTCCTCCGAAGGCTGACGAACTGAGAGCTCCCAGTCCTCCAAATGATGCAGGCCTCCCGAAAGGTTCTGGTGGGAGACACGACATGTTACTGACTGTGTGTCCAATCAATCAACATCTTCATTTTTACTTTTTCAGAGTGAAAACAACGGAGAAGAACTGAGGAGACGTCCTTACCTAAGTGAGACGCTGGGGCGAGGAAGTTCCCAGGGTGGTGCTGTGGATGGCCGAAGGGACCGGCTGATGGGTGCGTAGGACCTGAGCACGGACAGACAGAAGATTTCAACATCGATCGACTAACAAACGTAGGTCGATATTAATTTTGTATAAGAATAGAATGTCTTTATTGTCACTATACACATGTACAATGAGATTAAGAGCTCTCCTTCAGTGCAAACATATGCATAGAATAAAGATAAATTCCAATAATAAATAATAAATCTATGTATCATAAGATAAAATCAGTTATATATATAGTATGGATTATTAAGAAAGATTGCACAGAAGATGAGTATTGTACAGTGGGTGGTTGAGAGGTTGAGACTGTAATGTCAGTTTTTTTTTTCACCTTGGAAACTGTAGTTACAAAAAAAATGAAACCCTTAATTAACTACAAACTAATCATTAAATCAATTCATCCAAATGCATTTGAGGTAGTTTAGAAATAAGCCTTAATATTTCACTCTGTTCTCAAGAGCATTATCAAGTCTACTCTTCATCTCCAAAATATCCCACTCAGTTCATATCATCACAAGTTTTCAAAATGTTGTTGTATATGTTGTCTGTTTGTGCATTAAAAAATCATATCTGCTGATACATTGTAGCTAGAGGTGAGGCTCTTGGGATGGAAATGCAGTTCCACATGTTGGTCCAGATTGGTCCATGATTAGATTTTAATTTTAGTTTTAACTGTCCTCCTCCAGCACCATTATCAGGTCAAGGTTTTAATTTGTAAAATACTTTGGTTTATGACCAAATACCTGCAAGGTAAATGGCATTCCCTCGGCTGTGGTTTATAGAGCAGACAAACATGCTGGATTAACATGCTTGCTTAAATCTTGAGTGCTTGTATCAGTCTCAACCTCCTACACAGCCTTTAAATCCAGATTGTGTTGTTAAAACAAGTGTGAGTGTAGTATTATAATATAATTGGTTGTCTGAGGGGAGCTGCACTACACTGACATCCATGTGAGTTAGGGTTGACATCATTATTATTATTTACCCGGCGTTGTGGGTGAATCCTGTTGCTTCTGTCTTGGAGCTCGACTCAAACAATAATGTGAACAGACAGGAGGAGTTTTCTCTGAACAGCAGGAACTGATCGACCGCTGCTGTACATCAGCGGCTACCGGCGCTAACCATCAGTCAATCTCTCGTCTACGCTACGCAGAGATCCCAAACACTCACCTGCAGCGGAGAAGAGAGTGGCGGGGCGTGCCAAGTCGCTGGGGTGATGGATGGCGCCGAAGATCCCGGGGCCTGGGGGTCGACTCAGGAACTCGGGCTTGAGGCCGAAATCGAGCTTGTGAGGGTCGACCTGCATCTGCTGCTGAAAAACGCCAGACCGACACAGAGGAACACATGTAAAACCCTCCACACACTGCTGCTGCTGCAAAACTATCACTGTTGTATCATTGTATTGCTTTGCAGTGTGAGATGTGATAGGAAAACAAAAAAAAACTATGATGTTTATTGCGGCAGAAGCCAAGATAAATTTAATTACCTGTCATTTTAATTGTTTTAACAGTAGAAAAACAGTGTGAGAGTAGGATTACTTTTACAAATCTATGATCACTATCAAATGAGCACAAAGGTCGGCTTCTGTGTTTACAATGTAATTAAGAAGAGAAGCACTGATAAAATAAACTAGAATAGAAAAAGAAAAGAAAAGATTAGTCTCTTTTTGAAAGGCTAATTAGTCCAAAATATACTTGAACTGTTGCAGCCAAATTCAAAACTCCTGCAGATTTGTATCCAATTAAGAAGGAAGTGTCCAAAATCAACACGACACAGTAGTTTAGTTCTGAGCAGCTTTTTCAGTGTGTATTATGCACACACACACACAGGAAAACACCAAAAGGTGAAAACTCAAAACAGACTAAAAAGAAAAGCTGATGCATAAAGTCTCCCAGAATGAAGGTGACTCAGCTCCAACTGAATTTGTGGGAAACTATTTCACTGTCTCTAGTGTCTTTCTTGTACACTATATTAAACAGTAAACTAAACACTGTGTTAATACATATATCTGTTACAATGTAGAGAGGAGTAAGGAGAGTCCTCACCTTCACTTTCTGCTGGTGGTGATAGATTTGCCAGGCGATATGGACATGCATGGCGCACCACTTCCCTGGTTTCTGTACAAGACAAAAAACAACATTTTTATAACATATTTACTTTTTTATGTGCATTTCAAGTTACACTTTCCACAGAAACTTTGTGGTGAGGTGTGTTTTCATTTTACAAGGACATATAGTCGTATCTAGGCTCCTCACATCAGCCCAAGACGCTCTCCACAATGAGCTCTGTTGTGATTTAAACTACGACACTCAACCTCCAAGTGCAGCGCTCATTTAATTAAAGACACTATTTTAGTCCATTAGCAAAAACCCTTTAAGGCATTTGCCATTATCGTGTGTGTATCAGTGTGTGTGAAGGTGCAAGAGGCTGAGACGCCGCGGGGAGTGAGCACTCACCCTGAGAATGGGCCGAAATGGATCCGTTAGCTGATAGAGAGAGAGAGAGAGAAAAACAAGTTGAGTTATTTTGCTTTCAATCATGCAGGCTGTAATTAGTCTCTGTGTGGAGCGTTTGTTATGATCCACATAGGAATGTTTAAATTTCCCTTTGAAATTAAGCATGGCGAGAGCAATTACCACATGGGTACAAATAATAAGACCAACATGGCAGCAGAGAGGATGATGGGAACGTGTACTCCAGTTGTTCAAAGGTAATCCGATCGGATTTTGGATAATGGATTGGATCAAATCTTTGAAAATGGGTTGTTCAAAACCAAAACTTTTTAGTAGGATCGGGATAACTTTGATAAAAAAAAAAACAGGATTATTCTGATCCCAGCAGTCGGGTGGATTCAGGGAGATTTCAGGAACAAAATGATTTAAATTAAATTCAAACTGGTCAAATAAACAATATTTATAATGTAGTATAAATAACTATATAAGTATATATATATAAGTTAACTTTTGAATATTCTAATCTACAACTGAAAAACTTTTCTCCAACTACTTTTCCCCAAACTGAATTTAATGAAATTTTAAGTTTGAATTTGAAACACATGGGGAAATATTCACAATTTCACTAATGTAGTACTGTATATTTGCTTTTTTTTACATTTATTTTAACAGCCCAACCAGATGGAGCCTGGCTGTTTAAAAGAAGAAACAACAAAGAGCACAGAAAACAATACATACACTCCGTTTTCAAATAAACACACTTTGAGTGAGCCCATGCTGCTGTTCTACCTGTTGTCGACCAATCAGCCTTCATTGTGATGCACAGTCTCATCTAGAGAACTCATTATCCGGATTTGGTAATCTTGAAAAGTTTGGATCTGAATTCTGGATCAGACTGATCCAATCCTACTTTGCTTTGAACAACTGGGATAAAATTGAGACGGATTACGTGATCCTGGATAGCAGAAAAAGGGATAATTTTTATCCAGATGAAACCTTTTGAACCACTGGGCCCAGCTGCTGCCCACAAACCAACTGTATACCAATTCTTTACAGTGACTCGATTTAGTGTTGAAAACCTCTTCCTCTGACGCTTCCGAGGTTTATGTAACATAAACACATATACAGAGGGTGTAGAGGTTGTATCTATACTGTGAGTGTTATGTGCTCTTACCCTGGGGTCCTTCTGTAAGAATGTGTGTGGGACGGCTCCCGGTCTCGTGGACACATCCAGTGGATTAGAGGTCTAGAAGAGCAGCAGACAAGACGCACATCAAAAAAACAAGATTCTCTGTAAATAACTCCTATTTTCTGTTTGTCTTTCTGTGGGTGGGTGTGCGGTGGTGTCGCTGTGCGTTTTTATTTTTATTTTTATGTTTTTTACCTTGGGCTGAAAGGCGCCCTGCAGCGAGCCGAAGGGCCCGGTCGGTGGGATGACGGGGGGAAGGCCAGACATGGCCGGTGGGTAGGAGTGGAAGAGCTGAGGAAGAAAAGAGAAAAGAGGAGGAGGAGTGAGGATGGTTTTTGGACCGGCGGTGAGATGCAAACGGGTTACAGTGACGGATGAGCAACGTTCACAATCAGAATTTTCCATGATGGCGGGCGATGGGGGGAAGTTTCAGACGATTGCCTGCATGTTTCAAGAACTGAGAGTTTATAAAATATTCCCTGCTCATTCCCATTGGATTTAAATAAGGGAAAACACTCCTTTGATATGAAAACTAGAGTGTTGTAATACAAGCAATATGCGTGTAAACCAAACAAGTGCTCAAGGCCTCCATAAAATTATCCAGAAGAGAAAGATGTGTAATCAACTACTCAGTGTAATTGTTCTTGTCAATCATATTAGCCTTAGTGGAATTAGAGAATGTTTTTCATTTTCAACTCGCATGCTCGCCTCCATTTATTCATGGATGCTGCAACAAAATTATTTAAAGCCAGAATGAATTATTAGAAGCTCTGGAGGCTATGCTGCAAGGTTTTAAAATGCAACTTGTGTTTCCCTGTGCATCATGTTTTACGACATCACTAAGTTTATAGAGAGGAAACGGCTCCATGGAATTTGCAGCTACCGATAATAAGACAGAGGAAATCCTGAGAGTCAGAAATGAAGTGCTTAAAAACAATCTACCGACACTCTGTAATGTCTGTCTGAATGCAAATACATGATTTATCTGATATTAAAATCTTCATCTTAGCTTTGAGGGGCAGTTTAAAGAAAAAGCTTTCTAATGCAAGTCTGTGGAAGCTTCACCAAACGTGGCGAGAGAGTGAGGGGCTTGAAGTCCCATTTAGTGATTAATATTGAGCAAGCTGTTTAATCATTTTATACAGACTATGTCTAAATACTTTTTTTATTGTCTGTTTGGTTTGATTTTTTGTAATTATTGTTTGATATTAAAAATATGTTAATCTAAATCCAAGGGTGTATACAAACATGTTTAATGTGTCCTGATATACTGTATGTACTGTATGTATGTACTTTGTTATTCTTCTATACACATCAATAAAGATATGAAACAGAAATATTGAGCAAGCCACTACTGTTAGCAGACAAATACAAATGCAAGAGTAGTCAGCAAGACAAAGCTATAATATTCCTCTGGTAATGATGCATCTGTATAATGCAGCCATTGTCTCCTTCTGTATTAATTTCTATGCACAATCATTTCTTTGTTTCATGCATGCACAATAAATCTTGTGCTCCTCCAAGGTCTAAGAATCCACTATTGTTTCATTAATCACAACATTTGCTGCAGTTGAAGGGTGAGATGGTACAACTAGGATTCTTACAGTGTCTATTTAGAAGAGGATGAACGTCCACCACAAACACATACACACACACAGACACACAAACTAGCATTGACTGTAATGGTGTAATGGGCAAGCAGCTGAGTGCTCTGCAGGCAGATAGTAGTACGCAGTAGAGAAACTCACGCTGTGTCTGTAGAAGGGGTCGACTTTTGTTGGGTATTTTTCAAACTGTAGGAGAAATGAAAACAGAGCTACAGTAAGTACAAATAGGTAAAGAAGACATGACAGGGTTCAAACACATTTGACATTTTCTTTTTCCAGACTTCTCTGTAAAAAAAAATCAAATAATTTGTGACATTTGAGTAATTAGATGGATATCATGTAATTAAATTATGCAATGAATCGTTTGTTTTCATTATTCTGAATTGCATGCCATTATGTCACCAAATCATTTCCAGGAGATTGTAGCTAATAGCACATGGAAAATAATTAACCCATATATAATAACTTCACATGAGACCAAACCCAGATAAGCTTTAAGATAAACATATTTCCATACAATAGTTTCAATTTTCCATACTTTTCCGGACCTGAAAATGTATAAAATCAAATTCCATACTTTTCCATACTTGCATAGTAGGAACCCTGACATGATAACCTACACATGCACACTGGTCGTTTCAGGCCAACACAGAACACATCACAAACTCTATTTTACGACTAGTAGCATGGTGACAGACTGAGGTTATGTTTACAGATGTCGACCGGTTGTCAGAGTTCTGCCGCTTCCCAAACTACAACGTTTTTATCCTCCCATTTTCACGACCGTGTGAAGACCTTCTAAACCGAGCACGGACTCTGTGTCTCATTTGGTCTCCTTTTAGTGGTGCAGCACAAGCTCAGGGCGAATATTTCCCCAGTCAAGACTAAACACTGCAACCATAAAGAGGCTTTTTATGGCCTCATTAGCTGTCAGAGGCTTCGCCGTGCTGCCTTTGAGGTATCATCAGAGCCAAGCAAACCCTCTGTGGGCCAGGCAGTTACGGACGTGTGTGTATTGATGCGAGTTTTAGGTTCAGCCACCCATTGCCTGTGGTCTCCCCCAACAAACAGCGGGGCTCTTAACATGAGGCATTTGCCAGTAATAAAAACCCTCAAACAGGACCAAATGATGTCATTAAATTCAGAATGAATTAAGTGTATTATGTTCTGAGAGCTGGCTCTGAACTTAACATGCTTTGGGCAAGTTATTGCCAATTTAGAAAATAACGGCGTTCTAGTCTGGAGTCCCGCCGTATGCCAGAGAAAACACTAGAAAAGGCTTTCTGGGAGAATAAAGGCATCATTGTGGTGCGGACGGACACACATGGTCATCGTTGAAAGGCCGCCATAGAAGCTCACAGGTCCCTGCAGTGTGCTGCTCACACACATGTCACTTGTAAAATCTTCACTCTCACACCCACAGAGTGAAAACACAGCCACGCCAACGCCTCTGCACATTTTAAAAGTCATTATTAGACATAAAATCTTTTGTTTATCCCTCCCCTCCACCCTCTTCGACCCCAACACAGTTGCTTTCTACTTATCCTCACATTTCTGGCAGGGGTACGCACCATGGGCGGTGCTGGGGTGGGCATGATGGCGTGGGGAAAGGGCGTGAAGGTGTGCTGGTGGGTGTGCTGGTGGGTGTGTTGGTGCTGATGCTGGTGCTGATGCTGGTGCTGGTGGAACTCAGTGCGCAGGTAGGGCGGGGGGCCCAGCGAGGCGCCGCGGTCGGCGCTTTGGGAGGCCAGGAAACGGGTGTTGAGCTCCTGGCGCAGAAGGTCTTGCTCTGGAGGAAGTAGAAGCAACAGGGCACGGTTAGGACTGTTGTGGCAGAAAAAAAAAACCTTATCTAACCTTCATCTTTCTGCTACCATCTATGGTGTTCGGGTCAGTTTTGACTCGTGTTTTAAATCAGCTGTAAAATACACTAAAAACATTTTTTTTCTTCCAATTTGTTTTTCTTCTCTTGGTTACATTGTTAGGCTTCCTTATCCATGAAAATATTGGTTTCAATACTTTTTGGTATGGGCTCCTAGGCCTTTTTTTTGTCAGTATACCCCTTGGCCTCAGTTGAACCTTCTTGTCAGCTTTCTGCTGCCATCTATGGTGTTAGGGTCAGTTTTGAGTCTTAAATCAGCTGTAAAACACACTAAAACAATTATTTATCATCCCATTTGTTTCTCATCTCTTGGTTACATTGTTACGCTTCCTTATCCATGAAAAGGTTGGTTTTGCACTTATGATTTCATGATTTCAAGTCAAAAAGCCTTGATGCTATAAACAAATCTAGGTGGTACTTTTATGCATTTAAAACCTGAAAATGGGTCACTGGTGACCCGAACACAAGAGAAGGGCTAAACATGAAAAGTAACTATCCTTGTATCTGTAATTAAGACATATTCTAGTTAATTTAATTACATTTAAATTAAAATATTCCCCATCTTGCCAGGTCCTGCTGGAAGCCATCAAAACCCCCTGGAGGGAGCACAGCGTGTAACCATGTCAGAGTTAAGTTATGTGTTTTTTAAAAATGAAAGAATAAAGAAGGAGAAGAAACAAGCAGGAAATGACTGTTATTATCAGCGTGTCATTTCAAATTTGAGCGAGGCTCAAGATGATTAGAAATGTCTGAGTGCTGGAACTGTCAAATGTTGTGATTTGCTACGCTACAGCCCCTCTGAGAGAACAACATCTGTTGTTCTAATAACCTCTGCACAGCCTGTGGAGAAAGAATGGATTTCAAGTAATCACAGGCTTTTCTTCTAAATTCAACAAAACCTGCCTTGAGAGATTATGTCTCCTCCTGAGTAACCTTATCCTTCCTATTCCACAGTGACTCGCTACAATATTTTCTGCATTCATTTCAAGCTTTATTGGGCTGGGAGCCGGGGTGGAATTTTCTCTTCATAAAAATTTCATTAGTATCTTTTGAACAAAATCCAGCTCGCTCCGTTCCGTATTGACCAAATTGATTTCTCGCACATGAACACCATTCCAGGTGAAAATGGAAGTTCTTGGAACGCCGCTGAAGGCGAGCTCCCTCCCCCCTCTCCCCCCCTCCCGCACTGACCCTGACATTTAGTTTGACAGCGCTGCGCGGAAATGTGCACGGGGTCTGTAATCGCTTTTGCTATGTGGTCTGACTGACTCGCCGGTGGATATTACTGGGTGTGTGAGAATCGATCAATCAGAGCGTGACAGACAGTGTGAACTTGAACTGTCCGCACGACTGTAAACACACACAAAACCCCGGGCATGGAGTACATGTGGATAATCTTGGACTCGGTTGCTTGTTTCTTTAAATAATTACCAGAGCAACATTCTGTCGGTCCATCTGTCTCCACATCTCAACCGCTTCAAAATCAAACGCTGCTCGGAAACGATTCCCTGTTCACGCTGGTGTGTCTCGACCAGCATGGCAACAGCCGTGATGCAACGACCGGCTAAAATAAGACTCGCCTTTTGTTTTTCTTTTTTAATCCTGCTGCCCTCCTGGGTCAAGGAAGGAAGGACGAAAGGAAGGAAGGAAGGATAAAGGGATAGAAGGAAGGAAGGAAGGAAGGAAGGAAGGAAGGAAGGAAGGAAGGAAGGAAGGAAGGAAGGAAGGAAGGAAGGAAGGAAGGAAGGAAGGAAGGACTATCCTAAATGGCACTAGCAATGGACTGCTCTCAATTTCTCTTTTTTTTCTTTTCTCTTCTCTTTCTATTTATTTATTGTATGATTAATTGTGTTTTAACTGTTTCCTTATTTAACTGTGTTTTTAATGAAATACGTATCTCTTTCACGGTGAGCCGAAGACAATTTTCCACGATGGTGGACAATAAAGTTTTATTGTATTGTATTGTAAAGAAGGAAGGAAGGAAGGAAGGAAGGAAGGAAGGAAGGAAGGAAGGGAAAAAGGAAGGAAAGATAGATGGAGGGAGGGAGGGAACAGATTGGGTCAACTGGATCAAAAGAGGATGGAAGAAGAAGTAAGGACGAAGGGAAGGAAGGAAGGAAGGATAAAGGGATAGAAGGAAGGAAGGAAGGAAGGAAGGAAGGAAGGAAGGAAGGAAGGAAGGAAGGAAGGATAAAGGGATAGAAGGAAGGCAGGAAGGATGAAGGGAAAGAAGGAAGGAAGGATAAAGGGATAGAAGGAAGAAAGGAAGGACGAAGGGAACGATGGGAGGAAAGAAGGAAGGGAAAAAGGAAGGGAAGATAGATGGAGGGAGGGAACAGATTGGGTCAAAAAAGAAGGAAGAAGTAAGGATGAAGGGAAGGGAGGGAGGGAGGCAAAAATGATTGTGGAAAGAAGGAAGGGAAAAGGGAAGGAAAGAAAGATGTAGGGAGAGAACAGACCAGATCAATTGGATCAAAAGAGGAAGGAAGAAGAAGTAAGGACGAAGGGAAGGAAGGAAGGAAGGAAGGAAGGAAGGAAGGAAGGAAGGAAGGAAGGAAGGAAGGAAGGAAGGAAGGAAGGAAGGAAGGAAGGAAGGAAGGAAGGGGAAAAGGATTGTGGAAGGAAGGAAGGATGGAGGAAGTGAACAGATTGGGTCAGTTTGACCCAGAAGGACAACAGGAGGGTTAATTAACGTCGGGCCTGAATGAGCGGTGCTGTGCCACACCACGCCACTGGGGGGCAGTGTGGGGAAGCCTGCCCTGTAGCCATGGTTACCTGAGTAGGCGGCGCTCCCAGCGGCGGGGTGTCCGGGTCCTGGCAGCGTGCTCGACGTCAGTGGCGGTGGTGGAGGCAAGGCTGCTGGAGGAGCGAACATATTGGGGTGATGTGGGTGAGGCGAGGACTGCAAGGCAGGGGGGAAGCCGTGGGGGGAGCTGCTCTGGTTCGCCGCCAAGGGCAACGGGAAGGTGGAGGCTGCTGCTGCTGCTGCTGCTGCTGCTGCAGGAGGAGCCGAAGGGTGGTGGGGGAGGTGGAAGGAGGGACCGGGGGGCCCGTGGGGCTTGGTGCCCGGTGTGCTGCTCCTGCTGCTGCTGCTGTGGGGAAAAAAAGAGAGAGTCAAGTAGTCAAGTAGTTTATTTGTCTCAACTTGGGCAATTTGGTTGCAGTCTAGGTGTTTAAAAACATAAAAACATACATTCCAACACATACATACAACACCTTAATAGATATCTAAAAACAAACACAATAATTCAACAAAAGGCAAATTTCAGGTTAAGTGCCAACCACAGGGCCGGCCCTAGGATTTTGGTGGCCCTAAACAAGATTTTTGTTTGTGGCCCACTCTAAGCGCAAACACCAAATCACTGGTTAAAACTGAATACAGACATCTTTATGCCCTCTAAGGTTTGAGGCCATTTCCCCTGACTTTTACATATTTTCTTAAATTTATCTTTTTAAGATACTTGCAGATTTAACAATACTCAAGTGTTTTATGTCTTTTTGAAAAATTTCCAATCCCTTGTGAAAACACACCTTCAGTCATGAGAATGAACTTTTTTGGTGCTTGAAATAGGATATGAATACAGTAATAGATAGCTAAGTGTAGAAAACAAGTCTAAAATGAAATTTTGTAAGATTGCTTTTTGAGCACAAATGTTGTCATTCTGCCATTATATTTTCACCAAATGTCTCAAATGTGAGATAAAAGAAGCTGAATATTGACTTCAAATTACATATAAAGCTCATAGCGTGCGTGGCCACCTCAGGATGTTTAAATGACTTGAATGAACCCCGGTACCTTTCTGATCATGTGGCCTCCAACCTAATGGCTGTGGCCCTAAACAACCGCATAGAGTGTTTATGCCAGCGGCCGGCCCTGGCCAACCACATAGATCCCCAACAATACCTGTTCTTTTTCACCTTAGGGGCACATAGTCGCACACCAGATGGTAGCCAGACATACTCAGAGCTAAGAGGATGGGTACCGTCTAAACAGATACTCCTAGCTTTCCTCACTACTTGCTTTTTAAATAAACAATTCACATCAACAAACTGAGTCCCCACAATCTTGCTAGCAACCTTCACAATACCCTGTAGGGCATTTTTATGTTTAATTCCAAGGTTGCCATACCAGCAAATAATAGAAAAAGAAATGACAGATTCGATAAAGGATCTGTAGAACAGAGTCATTAAGGTCTTATCGACTTGAAATGCAGCTCATTTTCTTAAACAAAAAAGGCGCTGCTGGCCTTTCTTACATAGCGCTTCTATGACAGGAGGGGTATGGAGAAAGCAGCCAGGTTACGCCAGGTGTGATCACTCTGAATTAACACTTGTTCCTCCACACCCTTTAATCTCCATCTGCTCCCAAGTTCAATTCCCACTAGCGCTGGGTTTTTTTCACACTTCAACTGTCCTCCATTTACAAGCGCCTCCCTACAGTACTGTACGTCTCTCTTGTGGCTTCACAGAATCCAGGGCAAACACGAACGATCCGCGAAAGAAAAAACACACCACATACTGCAGGCAGCACCCTCAGATACACACAAACCACCGCTGGCACACACACACACACACACATACACAACACAAGCAGCAGCAGCATCTGTCTTTGAACAGCCTCTGTTAAGGCACTTCCTCCTCCTCCAGAGCCAGGTAGCGAACATGTGCATCGGAAATGGGATGAGAGGGTGTATGCATGTGTAAGCAAACAGTCTTTTGTAGTGTGTGTGGGTTTTTCCCCCCGGGGGCGCAGCAGCCAGCCACAGAGCCCTGCGTCTCCACAGCTCCGACGCACAAAGCCTAAAAGCTCATTTGCAGCGCTCGCTCTTTGCTGTGGGCCCCGGCCCGTGATTATTCACAGCGGGTGCCAGGCCCTGCTGGCGCACTGGCAGACTGGCAGGGCCTGGCACAGAGAGTGGGAGGCTAAGCCAAGTCCTAAGAGCCCGTGAGGCAGAGCTGTTGTCGGGACTGAGTGGGTTCTGAAGGAGCTCTGCTGGAGTCCTGGAGTCTTAAATTAATGAAGAGTCTCGCAGGCCTCGGTGCATCTCCACAGATATATAGGACACACACAACACACTAAGCTTAGCCTTGCTCTGGCTTCTATTGTTGTTATTTTTAATCAGATGAAAAATTACCGTGATGATGGTGTATTTGAACGTACAAAGTGGAGCTCCACTGAGGATTCTTCGTAACAGCCCTCGGAAGAACATTACGACTTTCCTCTTGGTCTCTCCTGCTTAAATAACCTCTCATCAGTAAAATAAAAACAATACAGTGCTGATTCAAGGTGAAACCCCACACCACTGCACACATAATGCTTGTATAACTGATATGGGGGGGTGG
The DNA here is from genome assembly GCF_905171665.1 of Trachurus trachurus. Taxonomy (NCBI): domain Eukaryota; kingdom Metazoa; phylum Chordata; class Actinopteri; order Carangiformes; family Carangidae; genus Trachurus; species Trachurus trachurus. The sequence goes on along the minus strand of NC_139903.1, from coordinate 8,951,431 downwards.
AATCTGCACCGAGCCCCAGTGACAATGTGGGTGGCTAATAAATCACAGGCACTCAGGGAGCAGTGTGGCCCTTTTACTTCTCTGTTAATAGTCGAAGCCACTGTGTTTGGCTCGGGGACTTAAAGCGCAGCCTGATAGCAATTTACATACTGGTACTGTAGTAGGGCATCATGGGAACTATTCAGCTCAAAAGTTAGGACGGAAGTGTACGAGCTTTTGTCCGCCGCACTGCTGCAATTTTGTGCGTCAGACCGTATGAGGACATCACATCAGACACAAAACTTTGGGCCTGTCCCAATATGCACACTAGGTCACACTTGGGCACTTGGCGTGCGCGTTCATGGGCTTAGTGTCAGTGCGCAAGTGTGTCCCATTTCTCCAACGACCAAAAGTGCAGCGCGCTTGATTTGCACTTTACCCACACTTACGGTAAGACCGCATCGGAGCGGTATTTGGCCAAGTATAAATCCCACAATGCACCACGGTGAAGTCCGCCGTCACCGGGAGCCACAAGCCACGTTTGGGAAATGCCGTTGAATGAATTTCAAATTGACTTTCAAATTGACTTTCTATCTCATAATTATGACTTTTTAACGTCATATTTTATATAGATCATGCTCTGTTCATGTTTTTATTTTATTTTTTTCGTTTTTCTTGTTTGTTTTATTTAGGCTACTTACAGAGTTGGACTTACACATTTATGATTTGAATCTTGCGCATGGAGACACTTTGTATGTCCATCCGGTGGCCCTGCTACATCCAGCAGCCCTCTTTCTTTCTTTTTTGTGTCATTGTCGTGTGAGCTACTGGACTAATTTGAATTTCCCTCCTAGGGATGAATAAAGTATTCTCTACTCTACTTTACTTTTGTAGTAGATGAGACTGTGATCCAGCAGCACTGTTTATTAAAACTGTTGCTGTGTGTGTGTGTGTGTGTGTCGTAGTCGAAGTGTGCACAATGGCACAGGCTGCACTTGTCAAGTATGTCCCGATTGCTTTTAATTATCCCCTCATGCGCTTGGCCACTTAAAACATTAAAACATGCTTGCAAACTGTATGCAAATATACGTTCCGCCAGCAAAACGTCACCAAAGTGTGCGCGTAACCAAGCGCACTGAGCCAAGTGTGGAGAAATGGGACAGCGTCACCTTTCTCCTGATTAAGTGTGCGTGTGTGTGAGGTTGCCGGGTGTGTTTTCCGTACCTGTGACCGTTGAGGTTGAGGCCGTTGTAGGCGGACAGCGGCCGGGGATGGCAGCGCGACGGCGGCCGGTGGGGCCCGGCCTGGCTGGGGTGCTGCTGGTGGGGGTGGTGGTGGGTGGGGAGCGCCGGCGAGGGCGGGTGCGGGTGGAGGCTGGGCGTGGGCGGCGGCCGCGGGTGAGACAGCAGATCAGGCTGGTGCTGCTGCTGCTGGTGCTGGGGCCGGGGAGGGGGGGGCGGCGAGGGCTCTTGGCCCTGGGCGAGAGGCAGGGCTGCGGGCGTGGGAGGCCTGGGGAGAGCCTCGGAGCGGGGGGGCGGGTGTGTCGAGGCCGGGGGGGCCGGGGCGGCGGTGCCGTTCGCCTGGGTCCAGTGAGGGGACAGGGGCCGGGGGACGGACGGCTGCGCCTGAGGCTGGGGCAGAGGGGGGGCTTGGGGGGGGGCGGGCAAAGGCTGGTCAGGGGTGCTGCTGGGTGCAGGGGGTGGGGGCTCCCTGCAGCTCTCCTGGCTCCGCTCTTGACTGCGCTCTAGGCCTGACACCTTGAGGAGGCCGGGGCCGTGAGGCTCCTGGCTGCCATTGGTGGAGAGCACATCGATGCCAAAATCAGGAACTGTGAAACAAAGAGAAACACTGTGTGAACAAAAAGTGCACGTCCAATAACAATTCTTAGTTTTTAAGATGGTGGTTCATCAAAACACCCTGTATGATCATAAATATATCAAGCACAGGGGGAGATCTGAGGACAAGGATGAAGTCAAAGAGGAGATGATGATGATGATGATGATGTGTGAGCTGCAGGCCTTCTCCAAGCTGTTGCTTTTCAAACTGCCATTGCCTCTGTGGTGCACTTTGAACTGAGAGAACGACTCATACACTGACACACACACTTTTTCCTACTCTTGCAGCTGAAACTGGCCAGCTGCAGTTTGCAGTGTTGCCAGCACAAGCACCTCCCTCCTCCCTCCGCAGCCCTTTGACGCAGCCTTTAGCACCATCTCCAAGGAGAAACTACCCATTTGAAAGGTGTTTTTCTTGTTCCGGCTGAAATCAGTTTGTATTATACACAAGATATATTTCCAAGGTTAATATTTTGTTGGATATCAGAGCTTCCAATTTCAGGACATGTTGAATATATTCTGGTCAAATGGGTACAGACTTTTCTGCATGTACCATAGCATTACAGATCTAATGCATACACATAGACTGTAGCTGGGTTGTGCATATTTACATAGTGGACAAATGTCAGGTTGTCTTCCTTCTGTTTTACAAGTGAAAACTACATGGTAATGCTTGAATTATATTTTCCATATAGAGTATGTTCATTGTCTCATGCTAACTATCTTGAGAATGATGATGAGTCGTGCATATTACAGGACAGTGCAGGGTAAAATATTCATTAATTCACTTTTGCATGTGGCGTGAAGGACAGCTGCACATTAGCTTACTGTCTGATAAGATAAGGATTAGTTTTGTGGACTTTCAGTAATTGCCAAAAAACAGCAATTACCTGCCATTAAAAGCCCTGGGTGGACTCCATTATGTCCAAAGTGTGAATTAATCCAAAGAATGAAAAGCGACTGCTGTACAATGTTGAAGTCACACAGAACAATAGCTAATAAGCTCCATCCAGGGTATTTCTCTGCAGGGACCTCCTCCTACAGAACAAAGTGCTCAGAAACCAGTCGGCTTTGCTGCTCCAGAGGCAGAGAGGCTCATGGGGGATGACAGTGCATACAAAAACTGTAATTAACTCTCCCCAAGCCTCACGGGGGTTTAGGGACAGGAGCGAGGGCTCCTCCTCCTCCCCCCCTTAGTGAAGCCAGCTAAATCCTTTACCTGCCAAAGAGGTGTAGATGGGGCGCGGGTCCCCTGGGCAGAGACAGCAGCGTGCTCTGCAGAGCTGCAGCCTGTCACAGCGGGCCTCCATCTCATTGACACACTGCTCCCTCTGGACCGACTCCAGAGGGAGCTGAGGCTGAGCAAACAGGGCCGTGTGAGAAGAGCGTCCGTCCATTAACATTAAAATGCTAAGCTAGGTATTAGCAGCCCCCAGGTGCATGTGATATTGCACTTCGGGGTCAGAGGAGGTAATTCCTAGAGCAAGATCACGATCAATATCACCAATAACAGCTGTTGACTCCTGCTCTATGTGGGTGAGCTTAACTGGGACATCTGCCAGCCTGTCAGGAGACAAAAGGCAGCCCTTTGGCAGGTTCAAGTGTTTTTCTAATTCTCTCTGTTAGCCGTCTTTGGGCAAGCACAATGAAGAAAAGTCCCCACATCACGCAGAGACACACACGTCAATTCTCGAAAGCTAACCGACCCTTACATAGACACACTATCTCTCTGGCAGCGCTACTGTTCAACCTTCACGTGCGTCAATGAAGAAGAAAGCCCAGCAGCAGCAGCAGCCCTTAAATCCATCTCCCTCATCCATGTCAGTCTTCTTCACTTACAAATGCTATTACCGGTCAAGAGAGACTGCTGCTGGCAAACAACTCCACCGCAGCAGACGGCAGAGGAGAAAATTCCCAATTCACAAGTCTCCTGCTGCACCTCTGAGTCCCTGAGGTCCACGGCTTGTTTTGAGAATGTGCTAACATGCTAAAAAGAAGGTGTCTATTCTGGTCATAATGAAGACTCCAGGGCCGGGCGGAGCGGGGGAAGAAGAGAAGAGGAGTATACACCAGTTTCCCTCCCGAGAGGGTTCATTTGCCAGTCTTCTTCATCCCTGGAAACAAATAAGCGCAATTCCCGCTTGGCTTACTCAAAATGTGGAGCCCTGCTGTTTCTCAACATTTCAGTAGTGTTGTGGTTTTCTAACTAGCACACGCTGCTCGCTGGAGCATCACAGCAGAGAAAGAGGCCTGTGGGTGTGTGTGGGTTAGTTGGGGAGGCAAAAGCTAGAGGCCAGATTTAAGAAGTAAACGGGGTATAGGAGGGTTTTTTTTGAGGGTCATCTGTCTGTGTGTGTATGTATGTGTGAGTGCGCTCGTCTGTGTGCATGCACAGGAAAGCCAATTATTAAGGCTGGATGTCTGGGGACCCGGTGTGGGGCTTAGGGGGATAACTCATTATCCCTGGGTGAGCCGTCTCCTACTGTTCAGTGTATTAGCTGCACACACCAGCACTCCTGATTTGTGTCTCTCCACATGCTAAAAGCGACACTGCAGCATGTAATCATTAGACGGGCTACAACTCTGATCTAGCTGAACTGAATCTAATATGATAACATCATATAACACAGTATGACGAATGCAGATTAAAACTCTGCCCCTTAGAAGTTTTATGAGGATTAAAAAAAAACTGGAATAAGACATCAGACAAGAGATGTTGACTGTCTGCACGCCTCCTTCCTGCTGTGTTTCACCTTTGTTGTTATTGTCCTGCAGTGGAGCACAGCTCATTAGTAGCATGCAGCTGTATTTACTGTTAGCATTTCTTTAATGTGCTGCTAATATCACATTGAGCCCGCATGGCTAATAGACCTGTGTATCTGGTTGGTTAATGGTCCTTCATCAGCAAGACATTTGGATCGGTGCAGTCACACGAGAGACAAATGGCTCAGCTCGTTGCACCAATGTTTGCACTCGGCGCTGATCTGTAGAGAGGGAGTGACAGGAGGCCTGGCAAAGTGAGATGCATGACATTAGGTTGTTTAATATGGTGTTAGGTCATTACCGCAGTACATAAGGGGATTAATTTAGCATATTATATTTCAATGTCATCACTAGATACAACCTGGCCCATATAAATGATTAACAAACAAGCACCAACATCATCATCTTTTAAAAGCTCAACTGGCAGCTCAGCACCTGTCCTTTTGAAAAATACATTAGTGCCCAACTCGAGCCAAAACTACTTTGCTAATCTCTCTCTGTTTTTTCTCTGCGGCTCATGTCAGCGTGTGGGTGGATATGACGGCCTCCACCTGGACCAGGAGGCAAACAGCAAACGGATGCCCACTGGGGCCTAAGTGACATTTTCCGAGCTTCTGTCCATTGCCGTCACTCCCTTCTGTCACATCCTCCTCAAAATAGCACCTCGACACATTCTAAACCCTTGCACTCATTTATGGGATTTCATCCAGGCAGGGGTCACATAGCTCCAATCATGCAAAACCAACAACCTAACACATAGCAGCAGAACACGAGACTGACAGCTGAGCCTCGACCACGGCCGTGCACCCAGCAGAGGTGAAACGCAGCGAGGGCTTCTAGAGAGCGACAAGTTAATGCTCTGTGTTTCAAAGAGGAAGCAGCTGTAAGGCCAAATAATGGATGCTCCATTTTTCTTGTAAACTGACTCATGTTTCAGATTACTTTACTTCTTGTTATAAACATACAGCAAAAAAGATTACCAGCTTTAAAAAAACAAAACAAAATGGAGGAGCCACCACCGACCAGGCCGCTGTGTGCAACATGTGTCACGTCAAACTGGTCCAACACTAACACACTGGATCCGCAAACAAATGACGGCAGATGGCATCCGCTTTACTCGACTGGTCATGCAACTTAAGTAAACAGTATATTTTATGATGCATAAGAATATGCACACACAATAATGATCTGCCGCCAGATTGTATCATCACTTAAGATGATGTAGTGGAGTAAAATACAGTTTATATCATGTAAATAATGTACATTACATGAAGATTAGTGGGCACTGGGCAGGAATAATAATATTATTAACTCAAAAAAGTATAATCGACAAATTTAGACCATGGCCTATACCGATCTGTAATTTATCACTACATCTGTGCCTGTGACCTTAGCCTCATTAAACTGAAGACACAACAGAACCAAAGATAGTAGGAGAGTTAATGCCTTGAACAATAGCCATTTGCACTTGCACATCTCTATTTACAACAACCAGACGGTCATAAATAGAAGGTTGAGAGTCACTGTACTGGAGGCTGTGACAGCTGCTCCACTGTTGAGAGCTTCTAGGAAACAGGTGCTAATGGGGAGGGAGGGAGGGAGGGAGGGAGTCTGCTCTTCATTATGGACTCGAGAGCAACAGATGATGCAATGACAGGTAACCTCCAGGTGCTGATTGCAGGTTTGTCCTGTATCGGTGTCACGCAGGTTTGCTGTTGCGAGCATTATTAGTTTATTAGCCCGACGCGGTACGTTGATGGGAACATCATCGATTCGGTCATAAACAAAGTACTAGACAAACTAAAAAAGTTGACCTCATGATGAAATGGTAGACTTTGCTCTTCAGAAAAGTCGAAGTCATTAACATTCATCCTCTCTGGGAACCGTGCATGTCTGTATCGGATTCCCTGGTAATCCATCTAATGGTTGTGTTGACATGTGACTATAAACAAAAACTGTCAACCTGATGATGTTGCTAAAGGAAAACAAAGTTTTAGGTTTTACCCTTTAGAGACTATGGATGTTTCCAATTCCATGGTAGACCCTTCAAACAATCTGGATAAGTAATGGACCAATTAACCACCATTGGTATCTGAAGAGCCACATCTGTAGTGTAGCTAAGGAGCAGACAGCATAGCATTCAATTCTGTCATATTGGATTACTATATTTAATGTACTGGTTGTTAATTCTACAGTGGTTTTTCTATATTGACAGTCCAGAAGCTGTCAATGTGGATGACAACTGTAGGCGGCAGACAGCTAGTATCACTGTATCTGTGGCCTAGAATAAAACAAACCTTTCTCAGGACAAGCGTTGACATCTGCAAAACCCAGAGGTGTCTGTCACAGCTGACAGAGACCTTCAAAGCTGCACTCATTCACCGTCTCCCCTGCAGTGAGCGACGTTTTTCTGCCCTTATCCTGTTCCCTGTCAGTTGACAGTCAGTCAGTGGTGTCATGCCCAACACTTTTCAAAGATCACATTTGCTTTTCCAGAGGCAACAACACTCCAGCCAACGCAGTGTTTTTGCTGAAAACTGCACTGCCGTGGTACAGGTGAATCATATGATTAATTTGGTGCAGAGACATTTTTTTTTGAGAACTGAGTGGAGTGGAGTCGCAACAAATAAACAATGGTTGTGTTGTTGGACAGAGGCTGTGTTTTTCTGCCCCTCACTTTGTCTTCTTTCCTCGAGTCGGCACACATCATCCAGCCTCTCCTCAGAAAACAGAAACACAAACAGAGAGAGGCAGACTGTTTGCTCAAGTTGAATCAATTAAAATGCACAACTGTGCCGAACAAGGATTCATGGCCCTCATTGGAAATTCCATCTTGCATTGGTATGTCTCAGTAAACATTAATTACAATCAGGATCTCCCTCTGTTCTGGGCTAGGCATTTAGAAGCAGGCGGAATAAAATCCCCTTTAAAAAAAAAAAAAACAGTCCCCAGTTATGCACAATGTTTTAAGAGACAATTTTGCCTCAGGCCTCAGTCTGGAAACCATTTCGTCTGTGCACAAAAAAGGAAAAAGAAAACACCGCAAACTCGCTCCTCTTCTGTCTACATATTTTGTTTGACAACAAAATTAGAGTTGTAATTGAGCAGCAAGTGTTGACAGTGGTCTGACCTCCAGTGTGGTTTAGACACCATATGTTCCCCCCAAAGAACTCCTCGGTGAGCGACCGGGCTGTGTTTATTTGTTCTTAATGAAGACTGCAGTCGCATTAATGGCAGACATCTTTTTAACAGAGCCCCCCCCCCCCTCCCTCCCACACACACAGAGGAGAACAATAAATATAGCAGACCGCTAGTTTCTGTCACTGACGTATGCTCATAAAAGCCTCGGTGTCAGGGCTGAACCGCTAAACCAACACACAACGGCATCTTTCCTCTTTCTCCTCCTGTGTTTGTCTTTACAAAAAAAAAAAAAAAAATCACCGGTTTACAATGTACAGCTACACAGCTACCCCCAGATGGATATCACACATGTGAAACGCACAATGTTCTCACACTCAGGAGAGCCTGTCTTCCTCGGTGGAATACCCTGGGGTTCATATTAGTGGATGACATCTGAGCTCAACTCCCATGTCTGCGGGACTAGATGGTGTTTTGAAATCCCTGATGTGCTAATACCCCCTCTCTCTGGTGCCCAAAGTGGCGACAGTCTATGAAGCCTGTGTCTGCACATTAACCAAAGGATTCATTTCCTCATCTGCAGAGACGCCACCCCACAATGCACCTCTACGGAGGATTTATGTGCCTGTCAGTCTGGCCGTGGATGTGTGTGGTTAATTCCTTCTTTCCCTGCTATGCTAAAAGCTGCAGGCTAATAATATGTTGAGCAGTGTAATGTGGAGTAGAGGAGGAGCGACAGTACACCTGCACTCCAGAAGCTGGAAAGTGTCGCTGACCTTCAGGGAAAGCTTTGTCCCTGATCTCATCTCCGCAGCCTCCAGAGACGCTCTACTCTGTTAGCTCCTTTCTTTAGCTCTGAAGACTTTAAAGGTACATTGTGTAGGAATTACATTACATTACTGTACATCTAGCGTTGCAGTTGTATATCGCAAGCAACTCAATCATATTTTTCATGCTGCATTCACGTGAAATTGGGCAGACAGCAGACGGACGACAGCCGCTGCACGTTACGGCATAAACAAGCCTTTATGTAAACAAGTGGTCCGTCAGCACGAGGCAAAACAATACACGTGACAATATATTGTCATGGCGATGTCGTATTGTTTTACCGGCTTTCTCTCGACTTCTGTGACTAAAATGACATCTGGTTTGTTACCGACGGCCGTCTGCCCGACTGCACGTGAATGCAGCATCAGTGTAACGCTCCATTCCTCCTCACTGCGTTACCACGGTGACTTTTCACAGATGCCACCTCGACCTGAGCCGACAGCTCCGGTGTCTCCGCTGAGTTTCCATGGTTTCCTACCGTCGCGCTGCCACTGAACGTAAAAACATGGCGACACCACATGGCAGCCAGCACCGAGCTTACCCGCTCCATGTAGATATGAATGATATGAACGGCTCATTCAGAGCTGAAAGGAACACTTCAGTTTGTTGATGGGGGGATTACTGATTAATGAAAAACAGACTTTTGAACCAAATAATTGATTTTCGTGAATAGATAACAGGAGAAGTTACACAATGTCCCTTTAAAGCAGAAATAAGCAATCCGGTCGTTTTGGCTAACTTTTTGTCAGCCGATGGAGTTAGCAGTCACCACATTCACGTGCATCCCTTGGCTGCACACACAGAGAGGACCGCCCCTTTATGCCGTTCTCTCTCCTCATTGGATAAAGGTTGTAGGATACAAGGAAAGTTTTCTCCTCGGCTTACAGCAGAGCAGAGTGACTGACAGACCCGTGTTTCAGACCAAACACTCTATATAAGTGATTGCTGTCGTCGGAAGATATAACTATTTAAGACTTATATTAACACAAATATTTTGCTTACTTCTGCTTTAACAACATTGGTTTCAGCAACAACCTACCCCCCCCGCCGCCGCCCCTTCTCCCTTCTTTACGTCTCCAGAGTGTCGCTGCACCTCACAGCAACGGGTTCACAGCACACAGGCATGTGTGTTGGACATGCCCCAGATGGGAGCTTTGGGGGGCGATGGCGCTGCTGCTGCTGTGCTGGGGCCTGACAATGATGGACGCTCCCCTGCTGGCCCTCCCAGACTCTCCGTCATGTCAGCAACTCTCTAAAGCCGGAGCTGGGTGGGGGGGGGGGGGGTGAAGGGTTGGGGGGGTGTTGGGTTACGCAGCCTGGACATCCTGCCGTGTGGAGGGTCTTGGACTGGAGCTGTTTTATTAGCGCTAGACTCCCAGGGGTGGCTGCATGGGGAAGGGGAGTGGGAGGCTAAACAGAATTAAAGGTGGGGGGGGGGGGGGGGGGGGGTTGGGTTGTTGAGGTGGGGCAGGCCAACTATTCTGGCTGTGAGAGCATGACATGTGTAGTCTTTCAGTGAGAATACCACAGTGTGCTGATATCATTTCACAGTAACACAAACCGCTGCTTTAACAAGTGGTGATTGAGCAAAAGGCCAAAAGCAGGCGGGGGGGGGGGGGGAGCTGTTAAGCCCCCCTCTCTTAACATCTATATTTCATGCCTGTCTCATTTGGTTTATGAATTTTGTATTACGAGTTGTGAAGCCAAAGCGAGCAGCGTGTATGTAAATATAAATAGTGTGCGTTATAGGCGGTGATGTCATGGCCTGTGTGAGTGTGAGTGTGAGTGTGAGCGAAGGCGAAACCACGCGGCGGCAACAAACCACCGACTCCTCTTCTAAGACAGACTGTTTGCGAGGCGAGCGACTGTGATCTTTCTTCTGTCAAATGGAAGCAATCTGGGTTAATTGGCCTCAGTAAACCACTGAACGTTCTGAGCTCTTCTGACAGATGCGAGGCAATAGAGGAGAGCGGCTGCCAGACCAGACCAGACCACAGAGAACAAGCACTTACACATGTTTACAGTACAACAGAGACAAATACAAGAGTGACAGGAAAAGAGAGAAAGTCGCTCTTTCCCCCCTACCCCCGCCCCCCTCCCCCGTGTCTCCTACCTTCGCTAGTATCCATCCGTGTCCCATTCATTCATACTCTGTCTGGTAACAGCAAAGTGTTCAGTCTCCTCTCTCTCCAGTCATATTGAAGCCATTTACTAACAGAGAGCTGCAGCGACAACACTCTTCCACCCACAGTAGCTCTGATTACAGATGCTCCTGTAATGGCTCTTAACTGCTCCCTGCGTCTCACTCTTCTCACCCCACCAGCATGTGGAAAATCTGCTGCCTTGCTGCTTAGACAGCTCCTGGAGGGGGGCCTAAATGTTTGGACACCTTCCTTCCTCCCTTCCTTCCCCCCTCTCCTCGCCCTTCGCCCCCCCCCCCCCCCCCCTCCAAAAAACACCATCACCGTCTTTACGTGCACATGAGGATGTAGCGGTTGGGGATTGGCGGCCAGCAGTGTCTCATTTCCAGCTCTCTCCCCCCTTTCGAGAACAAATCTTTATATATCCCTGAGGGTGTGAGGTCAGACTGGAGGGACCGTAACGGGAGAGGAGTCGGGTCAGGGACTCGATGACGGGCATGCTGGCACAGGTGACTGCGAAGAAGAAGGGATGGGTGGAAAAGCCAGCCAAGGGGCCAAGGAAGGGGGGTGGGGAAGGGGCTTTGCAGAGCAGGGCAGCCCTCAGGGGGGACACTTGTTGCCCGCGGGCTGACAGATCCTCTGCAGGTTTGGCTGTCATGCCCGGGCTCACTGAAGCTTTGAAATAACAGCAGCGTGTAATGAGGATCTATCCAGTCAGTCAGTCAGTCAGTCAGTCAGTCCACAGCATATCGGTCAGCGGGTGGCGAGCAGCGAGCAGCGCACACACACAATGACACACAATGGTGTAAAGCTACACTCAGAGACAACAAGGCAGCTGCTGCGGAGCGAGCCAGACCGCTTGACCTGAAACATGTCACATGTACATAAGCCAGCTGATGGGACTTCTCACAACAGGCCCAGATATCTCTACTAGTGAGGAGTGACAAATGGTGGATGTAGGGCAGCCAATGTAGACTTTTTTTCTTCTTTTCTGCTGCTTCTCGTGCTTGTTGGATCCTAGAGACACACATACACACAGTGACGGGGGGGCTGCTAAGGGGCCCACAGCACCGGCGTACATGTCAGCATCTCTCCTCCTCAACCAGCCATGAAACCTCTGTCAGTCCTTTGCCAGTTCAGCCTCACAGTGCTGTGAATATTTTACAAACATCACAGTATTTTGAAGACTTCAGGGGGAAACACCATGTCGCCAGTGTTGTTAGTGTTACACATGGTGCAGCGATGCGCACACACACACCTCCGATGATCATTATAAATTATTTACTGAGTTGATTTACAAGAAAAGCATTCAGATTTTTGTCACTATGCTACAGTACAGTTATGAAACATCATCAGACCTTATGGCGCCTGTCCATTGTTGTATGTAACGGCTCTGCCAAGATGGAGGCTCAATCATTCAAACACTGCTCTATAAGTGCTGCTATAGTGCTCAGACTGCTGCTTGTTGAAAGCAACAACAGGACAACTTTGTATCAATCTGTGTACAAACCTTCACAGCTGAAAGGCCACAAATGAAGTGTGTCATCAACTCCTGCTTCAGGCTGGAAAATAGAGCTGTGTGTGTGTCCTAGCTTTTCTGTGTCAGTCTGACTCGCACATAGGGATGTCACGATTATACATTTTCTTGGTACCATTATTGTCAGTGAAATAATCACGGTACTACTATTATCACAATTATTATGCACTAATTAATTTTACAACACTATGAATGTGTAAAATCAAATATAGTCAAAATATAATTACATTACTCATTATTTACACAAAATATTTCAAGTATCTATTAATATATGACCAATTATTAATCCCCCAGGGGAAAATGTTTACGTTTATTTTAATCGTTTTTTTTTTGTTTGGTTTTTTTTTTATTAAAAATGACATGCTAACATTTAATTTCCTACCAATTCAATGTTACGTTAGTTAAATGGACCAGTATCTGTGCATTTACATTTATTTTGGTGCACATCTGCCGATATGGTTCCGACATCATCTTTTTGGGAAAGTAACGGTATTTAGGAATCTTTACCATGAATTAATTGTGGTGTTTAATACCACGATTAACTGTGAAAACAAGTAATCGTGACATCCCTACTCGCACAGGAAGCGTGTGAGTACGTTGGTCTGCTGATTCTGATGAATCACTAAACTGAGAGTTAGAGCGAGCAACAGAAAATGAGTTTAAAATCAACTGGATCTCAGAAGACTGTGTGTGTGTGTGTCAGCGTGTCGCTCCTCGCTGCCTGGTACTGCAACATGTGTTTCATGTCGGTCACTGTGGCGGCTCAGGAAACAATAGACAATCGTCACTTGAACCGACTCACTTCAAACACAGACATGCTGAAGTCTCAGTCGTAGTCACATGCTCATAAAAAAACCCACACTCACTCATAAACACCTACAACTTTCTCATTCACCCCCCCCACACTCCCACACCCCCAAACCCCAACCACACCCACACCCACAGAGAACACTCTACCAGTCAACAGGTCCAAATGCCACCCTAGTTGAGGTACATGTACTGCAGCTCTCTGTCCGCTCGGCTCAGTGTTGACCTGTCCTCCATGAAGACTTGTCAGCCTGTCAGCCGGGCCAAGTGGACTGTACCAAACCAGCCCGTGGGGGTGTTTATTAATTGCACACTTGGCTTCGGCGAGGTGACAGACAGCCTTGGCTCTCTCTCCTCTTGCTTGTCTCTAGACTCTCCAATTGCATCAAGGGGTGTTGACACTCTGTTCATCCATTGTGTCAAGTGGAAAAAGCCCCTCTTTTCCTTTTCTATTGCCTCTGTCTGCTCTTTCCTCCCTCTCTCTCTCTCTCTCTCTCTCTCTGCCGTCTCTCCTGGGCCGGGAGGCAGAGAATGGGAGTGACTGGCTCGCAGCAATAAGGAGAGTGACAGCTCGGGCTGACACACTGACACCACCGTGATTTCACCAGGGAGAGAGACATAGAGGGGCTGGAAAGAGAAATCTGTCCCCAGGGAGTCATCAGTCCGGGCCTCTTTCACTCTTTTTCAAATGGGGCCAACTGGTTTTTACACACATCCACGCCGCACATACCTGGCTGCTTGCAGGGATCAGATTCAACGCAGCCTGCGCCGGGTGTTAAAACTCATTCCAGAGGGGGTAATAGCTCGAATGCACGGATCAGATATCTGAGGATCTCATGAAGTATCAATTTGCATGTAGCCTTTTCTCTTTTTAAGACTTCGCTGGCCTTACAGAAGCTGCTGATGTGTCTACGTGCATGAGTGTGCGAGAGCGTCAAGTGCTGTCTCATTACCCCCGCGCTCGGGTTTCACTGCAGTTGGATTAGCGGGACACCCGAGGCAGAAACAAAGCTGTTAATGGCCGTCTCTCTTCTCTCTCCCATCCACTCGTACTTTCATCCCTCCTTCCCTCCGGCCTGGAAATGCCGTGTGGTCTTCTGCCGACGTGGTGGTTAACCTACCCATTGCTCACGAGCAGGGAGGTGTAACCAAACCAGGCCTAGATTCTCACCCTCTTCTCTCTCTGCTCGCGGCCCCTTCTTTCTCACATCAACATGCTTTTCAAAATAACAGCACAAATTAGCTGAGGGGCTGTTGGCAAGCTTCGCAGTGATGAGCTATGGCTGTGGGACTGCGATACGTGATGAGGGAGGGTTAGAGCATGGGGGAGGCTGGTTGGGATTTAAGCTGTTTATTTGAACTGCACTCTCGTCCAAACAGTCAGCTGCCCCTCTGCTCCCTCGTCAAGCCTCAGAGCTTAAGCTAGGATTGTGGTGTTAGTGTGGAGAGAACAACTTGATATCCCCCTTTGGGCAGCGGCTGCCTTGAGCTTGTGTTACTTTAGGGGGGGAACAATGCAGCCTCTGTCCGCGGCCTCCTACTCTGCGAAGACATGGGCTCAGACAAGCTCGCTAGTGTCAGGCATGGCCAGGGGATTCATACATCACAACACCACAGTGCACACACTGACTGAGTGCAGGGTTTAGGGAAAAAGCTTCCAAACACAGCTTTCCAGCTTTGCCTCTAAATGGCCCAGCAGAGCCGACTGTCTCGGCGCTCCAAGAGCTAAACCAGACGTGCAGCCCGAAACCGACGCAATGGCCCGTTTGCTCTTGGCTTGAACGGCCTGAAAAAGCAATCCCTTGTGGGATTTTGGTTTTTGTACGACAGTATTTACAGTAAAACCTGACACATGGAATAAAAAAAAAAGGGGGATGTTGGAACCCTGAAATCAAATAGCTCCCTTCAGGAGCAGCTTAATCTGCAACAGATGGTGACAGTCTGATGGACGTTGATGGGTTTGGGCAGGCTTCTAAGAACAGTGGCCAAGAGCCAGAGATGATGAACCAAGAGATGGTGATAAAAATGGAACACTATGCACTTCGTTAAACTTTGTTTATATCAAATGCACATGCTTCAAAATGTCCTTTCCAGGATACATATAAAACTTTACACACACATACACATCACCCAGCACAAATTAACCATGTCCTCTCCACACACACAGCTCAAAAATCTCAAGATCACACCCAACAGCAGGGGGCGATGTTGCCCTGAAGGTCTGACGGCCCCATCACAGCTTCCCAGAACTCCTTGTACCTGACCTTATGCAGTCAGTAGCCTGTGGAAATATAATGAATGCGGTTTGAGACAAATGAAAGCCAGGCAATGTGTGCGCAGAGCAGAAACACATGCAAGGGATCTATGGACTGCTGCTAACAAACCAGAATCCTGCTCTGTAGTCCTCTCTAATCTGCCCTGCGGCTCATCAGGGCTTTATTTCTGCTCTGCATATTTATGAGAATCAGAGAGGGTGAGAAGGGAAAAAAAGATAACCTCTTCTCTTGTGGGAGCAATTAAAGCCTTGCTTTCATCAATCCTGATCAGAGTCCTCTTGCTCTTGCACTCTCTCATCTTTCTGTGTCTCTTAAAAGGCTGTGTTTACACTTTCACTTCCACAGAGCTGACCCTGCTTTGGTCCTGCATGCACACAGGGAAACAGGGAAACAGGGAGGCTCCTCTACCAGACGACGTCTTCCCTTAATAAACACCACAGCTGTTGAGCACAGCAGTAGATGGTCTGACTCCACACTTCTCCCCTCAATGGGTTCCTGCAGCGACGGTTGAGAATTACACTGATTACAGCAGTGGTCATGTATGTGATAAAGGCGGAAAAGCTTGAATATGATGGCAACTCCCTGCTCGCTTATCCTAAACAGCTCAAACATTTTAAGGATGTGTGGCATTCTGAGATGTTTAATCTCCATGAACACATGATTAAAAGTGGCTGGTTTTATTAACTTTAGGTCGTTATTCACCCTCTTCATCAGGAGTATGTCTCTGTCTTTTTTTTTAAGTGAGACCAAATCCTCCTTCATGCTGCTCAAAGCAGCAGCAACACTGCTGGAGTGAATCGTTTCACACTGAACACTAACATCTTATCCGCTGTGTTAATCCCATCTCCTTTTTAGTACGTGTGTCTGGCAAAGCTGCTATGCTGCGTTTCTGGGACAGAGAGCCCTCAAGTCATTCACCAGAACCAAGAGCTGTTTGTGTGAGAATGACATCACGAGGCAGCAGAGGCTGCTTAAAAACACTCAGATTTGGAGCAGCAGCAGCAGCGTGATGGAGATGGCTGCAGGGGGAAGACCTGGAGACGGGGAAAAACTGTCAGATACACATGCTGGATGATGATAGAGGAGTAGATTATTCCAGACCGGCACTCCTGCTGTTACGCACGCACACGTACAGTCACACACACACACACACACACACCTCTAAGCCACCGCGAGGCCTCATTAAGGCAGCCTGCTCTTTGTCCCTCTTTGGCAATGTCACCTCTGCCTCAGGGACCAAAGACAGACACAGGCATAATTGGCCTGAACACACCGACAGTGCACTGGGAATGGTTGGGTCTTGATAAGTGGTGTGTGTATGAGTGTGTGTGTGTGTGTGTGTGTGTATATGTGGTACATTGACCCTGTTAACGCTGCACAGTTGGCAGGAGAGTGGCTGATGTCACTTTGGATCAGTGGATGCTGGTGATGGTGATGGGAGGAGGAGCTCTCCTGGGAGTAGGAGGCTGCTGCTTTCAACACCTCCACCTCCCGCCGCCCGCCCATCCACCACCACCACTCGTCTGTGGCATCTTCTCTGTCAACACACCAACAATAAAACTGCCCAAAAAAGAAAACGGACACTAAACTGGATATATCCTTCGTCTTGTGTTAGCTTTCTACTGCCATCTATGGTGTTCGGGTCAGTTTTGACCCGTGTTTTTAATCAGCTGTAAAATACACTAAAACATTTTTTTTTAATCCAATTTGTTTTCCTTCTCTTGGTTACATTGCTAGGCTTCCTTATCCATGAAAATATTGGTTTTAATATTTATTGGTGTGGACCCCTGGGCCCTTTTTTTGTCAGTATACACCTTGTCTTCAGTTGAACCTTCCTGCAGCTTTCTGCTACCATCTATGGTGTTAGGGTCGGTTTTGACCCGAGTCTTCAATCAGCTGTAAAACCCACTAAAATACTTATTTATCATCCCATTTGTTTCTCATCTCTTGGTTACATTGTTAGGCTTCCTTGTCCATGAAAAGGTTGGATTTGCACTTATGATTTCAGTTTTAACTCTAATTGTTGTTCTTATCGTTATAACCGGGTCAAAATTGACCCTAACACCACAAATGCCATAATTTTTACCAGAGCATTTTAGAATTTTGTGAAACAATTTTTTTTGTTTTATTTTGTTTAGATAGAGGTTCCTGACAAAGTCAAAAAGCCTTGATGCTATAAACAAGTTTATGTGGTACTTTTATGCATTTAAAACCTGAAAACGGGTCGCTGGTGACCCGAACACAAGAGAAGGGATATATACTGTATATATATATTTTTAGGACAGTTCTTTGAGAAAAACTGCAACTGCTTTTCCATAAAACCAGCATGTAAGAAGCTCAAGAGTTGAAACCCTAACCATCACTGTAAATACAGCTAATTAGCAAAGACAAAGTATGTTTACATCCTTCTGACTTAGCCGGATCAACACTGAGCGTTAACAGACATGTACAGTACAGTCGCTCACCATTCAACCCTGACTGGCTGCTGCACCACCACATATCTCGGTGTGGGCAGACAGACAGGGTTGGGGGGCGGGGGGGTTGCAGCAGGAAAACGAAGGCCTTTCACTTTGATCTCTGGAGTGCAGCCCATTTCAGTGTTTGTGTTTGAGATGTAGACCTTTAATTTTGGCCTGATGGGTTCCAGGCTCTTTGGGTTTAGCATGGCATGTCGGATATAGGAGTGTTTACACAGTCTCCCTGCAGCTCTCCTGGTGCTGAAATAAGTGCATTAAGATGGATGGATTTACTTAGTCTCTAACCTCAGGATTTGGGGGAACAAACTCTGAATGACCTCTTTGTGTGTTGCTGGAGGGGATGGAAGGAGACCGGCCCCCACACTGCTGCTGCTGCTGCTGCTGTGTGAAGTGAGTGTGTTTCCTCGGCACCAACAGACCCATTCACAGCATCCCCTCCAAACTGATCCTCTAGTCAACAAGCGTCTACTGAGTAGGCACCAGCGAGACCGCCGCTCTCACATACAGTGTTTACCGCGCTCAGCTACCTGCCAGAAATTCCATAACTTGCATGTGTTTGCAGATTGCACGATTAGAGCAGGTGACTGGGAGATAAAGGACAGATGGATATGAGAGTTTGCAGTGTACAGTGTCCGTTTTGAATAGATCTTATTATTTATAATACTGAATACTGATGCGTTCAGTCGGCAAAACACACAAGACCCCATAGGGAAAAGTGTAGATGTTAAAACTACCAAACCTCGTCGAAATGCTGAACTCAGCCTCATTTAAAACCAAACCGAGAAGTGTGGAGGAGCGCTTCCCCTGCAGCCGAGATCAGGACTAATGAGCTGTGATCGATACAAACATTTAAGTATGATTTTGAGAAATGTACAGCTGGAAACGTTGCCATATTTCACCGCCTGCCCTGCAGACAGACAAAATATGGGAGCTGTAGACATCAGAGCCGGACAATTGTTTGTAACAGCGAGACGGTAAATCAGCCAGTGCTACCCTTGATTTGTTAACCTTTGTTTGGCTGTGTCAGCAGAAGACGCATAGCTGGAGCGGCCCCTTTCATGGTCATGAAATACGGCCTCTCTCTCTGTAGTTGCAGCCATGGAGAGGAAAGGAGGGAGGGGGGGGGGGGGCTTCCCTCTGTGCTACACAGGATATTGAGCTTCCTTTACCCCTTAGAGATACATTAAATGCTCCTGGCGGGGGATGAATAACCAACAGAAGCAAAGACACGGGGGGAAACGCCTGGAATCTGCCTCAGTGATGCATCATTCAGAGTTAAATCCATCAGCTCTGTGTCTTATTTCTAAAAACATGCTCACTTATTAAATACCAAAAGGCCATTTTGATTTGCTTGAAGCTTGTGTTTGAGCCAAAGCAACAACAACAATGCTTTATTCCAGCGGTTATAGCCGGAGGGGAGGGGGAGGAGGAGGAGGCCGTGACCTCCCCGCGACCTCCTGGGGAGCAAGAGACTCGTCCTTGACTGCGGGGCCGGCCGTCCGTTCCTCCGACCGAAACGCACAAAAGGCCAATGGTATAGTCAGGTCATCTTACCACATGCGCATCAGGTCAAGTTCCACAGGCGGCCCCCTGATTTCTTGACACACAAACCCACACAGACGGCAGAGGTCAGCGCGGGGGCAGCGCGGCGAGCCCGGGGGCAGTAAACCAACACTGGTGTGCTGTGAAAGGCCAAACCTTCTCTCTTTCCAGTCCACTGAATGAGTTAGGGAGCTGCCTGGGTGATTTGTGGCGTGATTGTTGCTCTCTCTATATCACTTGAGATTACAGCAGGTGGCGGCCCACAGCCTGCAAGTACACGCAGCTCTAACACCGGCCCTCCTCCTCCTCCTCTCAGGAAGCAGAGAGAGAATGAGACAGAGAGAGAAAGAAAAAACAAGCCCTCGGCTCCCTCCCTCCCTCCCTCCCACACAGCAGTAATACGCTCACAGGCAATTTTGCTGGCAGCAGAGCTCTCTATGACAATCCAGGGAGCTCTTCAGCTCTGATATCTGCCACAAAAGTTCACCTCCGCTTTTCTCTTTCCACTATTTTTTTTTTTAAACAATGTCATCAGCGCCGCAAATTACACCTTCCACATCGTGCCAGTGTTCTCTCTCTCTCCCTCCCTCGGTGACAGACGCACTCAAGCCCGACACACTTCACCAGCGGCGCTCTTCACGCTGGCGTCAGCCCCGGGTCTCGCTGTAGCACCGCTTCATTTTCACATTAACTCCAGTAAAGCATGGTGAAATCAGCGTTGTGCTGAGGAGAGGAGGGGAGAGGAGGGGTGGGGGGGGGGTGGGGGACTGAGAATCACTACACTGTGCACTTCAATTCACCCCCGCACTGAACTCGCTCTCACATCGTAGACACAGCTGCAGGAGATGTCTCACTGGGGACACGCTTCTCCGATATATCTAGCAGATGAATTCTTTGAAAAAAAAAAAAAGAAAAATCTCGAGTGCATTTTCTCTACACCCTTAAATAGAGAATCACAGGATTCAACTTATCTCTAATTGTGGCCACAGTTTAAATGCAACTTTTGATAAAAAGCCAATTACAAATTCTTTTAACATTCTCATATCATTGCTTATTTCTATTCTGAACAGATTTCCATCTACAGACTCAGCAGTTCACTGATGAGAACATTTTCATGTCTACTCTTGATAAATGGCACTGCAGAGCTTTTTAAATGTCAGCCGGCATTATCTTAATCTCGCTGCTGGGCCTACGCTCGACAAACAATGCACAGTGAGCTTTAGTCTCTTGCCCTCCGATGACTTAGCCGAGTCTTCAGGACGGCTTGTGGACTGACAATATCATGAGGGATGGGGACGTAATGGGGTGACAAGATATTACTGCCCTGGGACGCGGCTTTAATCATTTGATAGATCTGTCTGTGAGGCTTTGTGGTGACATGCGGTTGCTGCTGCTGCTGCTGCTGCCGTGGCATTATAAGCATCTGTATCCACCGGCTGCATTCCCTGGACAGCAGTCACAGCCTTAATAAGGCTTGGTTACCGATTTCCACCCACAGCACCTTCAAAGAAGCTTATAGGCAGTTGGCAAAGCTGTTCACCGGCGGCCGATAGACTACCACAGCTTTTTTGGCTCTCCTGCAGAGCAAATGAATCAGGATAGCTCACTGACACCTGCAGGCGCATCGACAACCACAGTAATTAGACCTAACATTTAATGACTCTTAGTTAATGAAATCCATTCCCGGGCAAATTGAACCCGGAGTGAGCAGGAGTGAGAAAGGAAGGGAAAGAAAAAGAAGAAAGAAAAAAACACACAGAGGGGAGCAGAGGAGTGATAGTGACTTTAAGCTTCACATTAGACAGCTATGCAGAGTTGACACAGACGGCCCCGAGGTGACGCCGACACGAGAGGGGAAGAAAACAAATCAACGTCAGAAAAAGACAAAAGCTGCATTCACATCAGTCGGAGTTTCTCTTTTTAGAATGCAGTGTAGGCCTTGGGTGGAAAGAAGAAGAAGAAGAAGAAGAAGGAGAAAAAACACACACTGCTTTTGAGTGTGCATGAAAAATACACAGTAATACAGTAATTATTGAGTAGGTGAGAAAGCTGCGAGATTAAAAGATGAGGGACCAGCACCGAGTCTTCAAAGAGATGTGAGGTTGCCCTGGGCTAATTTCCACTCTTTGCTGCAGAGAAAAAAGCCCGACAGTCAGTCATTAACAAAGCTGCACATCAGCAGCTGAATTACAATGGCCTTCCCTTCTCCACGCTCTGTTGCTTCGACGTATGTTCAGTGCATCTTACCTTTGTTCCACTCAGTCACAATAGTATTAATAATAATGGCTCCGAGTCTGAAATAAGCTTGTGGCTCATCAACTATGAATAATACACAATCTGTCATAGAAATGTCAGCTATTTGGTACTTTTTTTCCCCTGCTAGGCTACTATTAAATATTTAAAACCTTATTTATTCACCAAAGTCTATTTTCCTGCAATGTTTATGCTTTTTCTCCACTGTAAATATCTTTAGATGTCTGACTATAGATTTCCCGCACAAGCAACAAGGTTTTTGTTACAACAACAACCATTCCTTCATTGCAGAAGTCAATAACATACATACCAATTACAAATCATCACAATATAAAATACTTTGCTATTCTGGCCTGTCATGACTTTTTTATGCATACGCTATACTCAAAAGCACAATAAGCAAAAAAAAAAAAAAAAAAAGCACAAACTGTCAAACAAGCAGAGACTTTTTGCACCTGCCCCTGAGCAAATATTGACACTCCTCGCCCCACAAACGTGTCGTTCTCGCTGTTTTTGTTGGAGCGGTTGCCCATCCTGAGGGTTTGGTTGCATTACCGTGCTGGTAATCCCCCTCCAACAAAAACCCACCTGACTCTTTAATCTCAACACCACCTTACATAAAAATACCATGGGCCCTTGCTCTCCCCTGCACCTGGATTCTTTGACTCACTCTCTCTGCAATAGGCGCGGGCATTAGCATTAGCATATGGTAGGAGAAGAGGAGGGACAGCGATGGTAAAAGGGAAGAAAAGAGGGGATATTTAAATGGAAATAGGGGCCAAGAGAGAGAGTGGACTATCATGCAGCAGAGAGAAAGCGTATTTTGTGTACTGTTTCCCCAGTCAGGTCCTTTCATAGAGGGGGAGAGAGGGCGGCCTTCTGTTGATTTAGGCTGCACAAAGGGGGCCTTAATCCTTTCAAGGGAACCAAATAAGTCCACAGAGGAGCACGTTCAAAAGGAAACCTCCCTGTCAAGCATGGCCATTGAGCCCCCCCCCCCCCCCCCCAATGGACGCCACAAATCAGGCCCTGCAGGGAATCAAAGGCCAGAATGTGGGAAATGTGTTTGGAGGTCCACACAGAGGGAAGTGCAGAGAAACGAGGGGAGGGTACGAGGGCCTATCATCGGCAGTATAGGCCCCGTCTCTCTCTGCCCCGGCCCTGAAGGGGTCATAACCCTCATCTACCGAGCCTCCACTCCACTCCCCCCCCCCGCCCCCCCCCGCCCCTCCGGCACTGCATAGTAACTCCCCCCCATTACAGAGGAATGTCCATTCACGCGGGGGAACCTCCATTATCCCTGAGCCAGAGAAAATGGGGCTGCTTTTAACAGCAAATTAGTGACTTAATAATGAGGTCACATGTGGTGTTGGCACACTGAGGCCATAAGCAGATGCTTTTCCTGCCCTCACTTCGCTCCCCGCAGCATTAGTAGCAGCACATCCTTCTCCTGGCTCTGGCTGCACCGCCAAGTCCTGGCGCATTTCAACACATTCGCAACTGATGCCACATTGGTTCCAGACCATTTCCTGTCACATGTTCCATCCATGCAAAAACACAGGCCTACATGAAGCATTTTAGTGATTCCATCTGATGTCTTACAAGGCGGGAGGGAGATGTTTCATCCTCTGCCTGGGTGTTGGGAACTTGGAGCGAAGGATGGATGTGATGCCGTCGTGTTATTGATGCATTATTTTTAAACAACCACACAAATACGACGACTATCACTGCACTGGGACGATGCATATACTGATGTCAGGATGGTGATAACCCAAGAGGATGGAGGTAGGCTACAGTACACCTGCACCATCATACCAAACACCACACCAGCACAGTATAAAAACATAAACATCATGTCCGTACCTTTAACTGCAGCTGTGCTGAAAAATTTCTCGGAGCCGGCATCGGAGACCTGGAAAAGAGGAAATTAAAATCAGCAAAATATCCCACACAACTGCAAAACACCGAGTGCAATATCATTTCCCTCCAAAATGCCCCAGACCTATGCATGCACAGATTTCTGGCTACGATTCAGAGGAGCAACCGCTGACAGTGTGCACATCACAAGGTTATGGTAATGCTGAAATTACCACAGTGTCATTTTAGGATAGACCTGCTTCCTAAATTCACACCAGTCAGGTTTATTAGATGTGATTTGGGGATTTGTCTCTGACCATGTGGGCTTGACACATGCCCTCGGTTTTACAAAGAGAAGGTGCAAGATCAAATTTCCCATGTAGCGTCATCCTCTGCACTCTGTCATGTGCAAATTATATCTGAAATTACTTGGGTGAACCTGAGCACCAGGATCAAAACCCAACACTTGCACAACAAGACTCAAACGAAAACAAGTGGCCTTTTCATTTCGACGCCACTTGATGGCACTGTTGCTCCGTGACACAGCAGCTCCATCCCTCCTCCTGTCTGAGCAGAGCACCGACAGCATCACCGCGTTAGGGATGAAAATGTGCAGGGATGGAAATTAAAACCGGAATAGACTAACAATAAAATACTTGTTTTGGTGAAAAAGAAAGTTGATAAAAACCAAACTCAATGATGAATTACATTCCAATCTCGACATTTAGGAAAAAAATATGTTGTTCTGTTGTGAATCACTACAGGTTGCTATAGAAAAGAAACAGGACAACACCCGTAAAAGCTGCACATGGGAGGAGGACAGACAGGTTCCTCTGGATAAAATGAATTTCTGATAAGTGGCTTTGTGGATTCACTGTCATGCTTAATTCTGGACCACATATGATGTTAAGGCATTATTATACCTTGACAGCAGTGGTTGGTTGCTTATTTATTTATTTTCTAATGGTTTACCATATATATATCCTCTAATGACAGGAATATTCAACATCTGCTTGCAAGTGACAGCTCGGTTATATGCAGCACTCCTGTCAGTTACAACGATGTGTCTCCACAGGAGAAGTGTTGTAATCATAGAATCAAAACACAACAGTGCGGGTAAACAAGCAGCTCCCTATTAGGGCTGATTTGTTAGAAAAAAACACACATACACACGCACACGCACACACACACGCATTAATGGGTCGGGTATTAATTGTCTGCTACAACACTGACAAAATGTAAACAATGAAAGCTGCGGAGTGGATGACAGCAGAAGAGGTGGCGTGACAATGGTTACTATGATAAGACCCCACTCACACCATTTTCTCGGGCTCTCGCACACAGCGATAAATAAATCTTAGATTAAGAAGCGGCTCAGAGGCAGCGCGCATACCTTTGATGTGGCAAGGTTAGCAAATAAGTGCAGGATATTACTTTCTCGGTCTGGTAAATATGGCCCCGTTTCACATTCTGCTTCTCAAATAATATAATCCACACAAGAGGCGACGAAGTCTACTCCTTTTAAATTGAGGACAGCCATGCGGAGAGAGAAGAAGCCTTTCCAAGAAAAAGAAAAAGAAAAAATCCAAAGCCGTTCACAAAGCTACTGCGCCTTTTGGACAAAGGGAACCATGTGTCTCGCCACGGAGAGCTTCTGCAACGGCACTGAGGCGACGAGCGCAGAGGAGGAGAAAAAAATCCCTTGATCCACCTTTCTTTTCCTCGCTCAGGACACAATGTGAGGTTTTTCTTTTCCCCCACCTATATTCTCCTGTCGGAAATATCCGTGAGAGGAAACAAACAGGATCCGGGAGGGTTTGTGTGTCGGTGCGCAGAGAGGGTTTTAGGGCTGCGTCCGACGGAGCGAACCAATCCAACAAAGCGCACGGGCCAGTTTTCCTCTGAAGACACAGAGATGGAGGCAGCTCAAAAAAAAAAGAAAAAAAATCACAAGGTGTAAGCCCGCTGCCGCCGTGTGTTCAGCTGCAAAGCCAGTCTGCAGTTCTCTCTCTGACGGATCCCTGTCGTGGGCACACAAGAGCCTCTCCCCATCCGCTCCCAAGCAGCAGACAAACTCCCATTCATCCAGCGACTGACTGCCCGAGTGCCGCTGCTGCCGCCGCTGCTGCTGCTGCTGCCTTCACGGTCGGGTCCTCCCACTTCCTGATTTCCACAGGCGGACTTGGATTCAGCCTTCAGTCAGTCAGTCGTGCTCCTTCGCAGGACAAACACTCGTGTTTTTCGTGGCTTCCGAAAAGCTTTGAGGTCATGGAGGCGCACATCAGCGCGTTTTACCCTTTTGCGTAAATGGCGCGCAAAAGGAGAGACGGCAGCGCACCAGGGCTTGATAAGGAGACAGAGAGAGAGAGGGAGGGAGAGAGAGAGAGAGAGAGAGTGAGAGAACAAGAGAGGAGAAGGGAAAGGAAAGGAAAGAGGGAGGGGGGAGAGAGAGAGAGAGAGAGAGAGCAGAGGCAGAAAGATATTCTTTCTTTCACTCCCGCACTGAGTGAGGTGATGTCAGCCGCTAATGAATTCCCCAGTAGGGTGCTGCTACCGTGAGGGGAGGAAAAACAAAACGCTCCTTTACAAACAGCATGCACCACCTCGCAGCCCACAGGCGCTGTCTTCCTGCTGGATCAACTCCCACTCAGCTTGCCTGAAGGGAGGTCAGCCGGTAATATAAAAAGCACTTAGGGTCACGCAGCCTTCAATTTGAGCTCTGAGCTCTCCGTGGCCCACCCTGACAAAACCTAAAACCCAAAGGAGATCCCACCCCTGACACTGCCGTCATAAATCACGACTTACCAAGTTTATAATTATGTGATAACTTAACCAAAGCAGAGTGGGTTTTTATTTTCTAAGCTTCCCTCCCCATGGTCACAACAAAACAGCCCTGCTGGAGCTGCAGGGCTCGGCCTCTGGTTGTTTCCTGGTCAGTGTTGATGCCACAGAGTGTGTGTGTAAGATTTAAAACCCTCCTGTTGTCCTGGGTCAAGGAAGGAAGGACGAACGGAAAGAAGGAAGGAAGGAAGGAAGGCAGGAAGGACAAAGGGAAAGATGGGAGGAAAGAAGTAAGGGAAAAAGGAGGGTAAGGTAGAAGGAGAGAGGGAACAGATTGGGTCAATCGGGTCAAAAAGGAAGGAAGAAGTGAGAACAAAGGGACAGACAGAAGGAAGGAAGGAAGGAAGGAAGGAAGGAAGGAAGGGAAAAAATAAGTATAGAAAGATGGAGGGAGGGAACAGATTTGTTCAAGGAAGGAAGGAAGGGGAAAATGATTGAGGAAAGATGGAAGGGAAAAAGGAAGGAAAGAAAGATGGAGGGAGGAAACCGATCAGGTCAATTGGATCAAAGGAGGAAGGAAGAGAACGACAAAGGGAAGGAAGGAGGGAAGGAAGAGGAAAAAGGATTGTCGAAAGAAGGAAGGTAAAAAGGAAGGAAAGAAAGATGGAGGGAGGAAACAGTTCAGGTCAATTGGATCAAAAGAAGAAGGAAGAGAAGTAAGGAAGAAGGGAAGGAAGGAAGGATGGAAGGATTGAGGAAGGGAGGAACAGGAGGGGTTTTAAGGTGTGGGACACTATTCTGTCAAGATTCACACTTGAGGCCTGAAAGTAATATTTACCTGAGAAGCAACAGCGTCCATCCGTCCTTCTCCGTGATCACACCACATTTGGCAAATCCTGATCTAATGCCGGACAAGTCCTGGAGAATCCTCTTAATAGAGGCTTGTCTAATGAGCATTAACCCACTGGCTGGGAGGTCAATGGATGCACAATAGAGTCACATTGCAAGGTATTTCCTTTGCCAGCTCAACCCAAGCAACCACAGAGCAGAAAACAGACTTAGCTCATGGCAGAGATGCTAATCCGTCCCTCGGTAACAGAGCGACCGAGGGTCTGTTGGCTGGCTGCATGGGGCCGGCCATGCAAACATGAAGTCATGGGAAATGGGATATACTGTACAGTTAGTTGCCCGAGATTTCAGAGGGGCAAAACAAATCCTCACACATTTGGAGCTGCCTGACACAACGCCATTTCTCTCCAAACCACAGTCAGATGGCTCAGTCTGGGCTGAAGTGAGAAGTTTACAATCCATCCATGTACAGACATACAGAACAAAGGATGTGAAGTACCATCAGAGGGAGGGAAGGACCGGCCTCAGGTGGCCGGTTAAAGTCCAGCCACTTGGCTCAGAGGATAAAGGCTGTGGTCACAAAGGGCCTGGGAGAAAGTTACCCGCTGCTGCTATACATCCTGGTGTGTTTCAGAGACGTGTGCATTGTGCATTGAACCCCTTCAACTAATGAAGTAATTACCCTCTGGCCTACTGTTGCACACAGGCTGTGGGAAAACATCTTTGATAAGTACAGTGAAATCAGTCAGCTGTACAATGCCACAGTTCCTTCTCCAGTCACAGAAATAGAGTAAATCATGTCTAAAATTAGTTGCAAATGTACTAACTCTGTGGTTACATGTAATTAGATCACAAGGATTTTTTTTGTTTGAAGCGGTGATTGTGATGAAGCATCAAGGGCAAATCGTGGTTTGGCTTCAAACGCATGACATGACTGGCTTCAAGATATGTATTTATACGACTGCCACCAACATAAAATGGCTACCAGTCGTTTTCACAGGCCCGTGCAGCAGCAGCAGCAGCAGCAGCAGCAGCAGCAGCGGCGACGAGCGAGTCGCTGTTCTCCATTTTAAACGGTCATTATCAGATTTGAGAGCGACCACAAGTCTGTGATTACAGCCACACTGCCAAACAATCAGCGTCCGGATCTCTTACTGCACATTATTTTTAATTCAAATGAAACGCTGACAGAGATGAACATGCACATGAAAAAAAAAAGGAGAACCCTGCACAGTTTGACTGTGGAAAAACATCGTCCGTGCAAGAGAATGAAGCGCTGAGATCAAACACGATGTCTGGATGTATGCTATGTATCCCAGTAATTGCTGTCTGGGCACGTAAGTTCTGTCTATAGACCATCAGCTTCACACTGACATTTTGTCATCTTTTATTCTTTTTTTTGGAGGCTGATTCTCCACTTCAAAGAAACCAGAGCCATGTTTGTCTCTCCCCCCTACAACCACGGTTTAATTTTACAGGAACTCTCTCCCAGATTACAATCACAGGGGACCGGCTAGCCTTTATGAGCCTTCCTGCCATTATGCCAAATCTACCCTCATTTAAAATATTACTGATAAGTGTAACATGAGTGCTGGCGATGTAATATGTTAAAAGCTCTTGTTACGATCGCCCGCTGACTCCAGGCTCTGTCATTGCTTCACAGAGCTTCAAAAATACTGACGTATTCAAACTGCGATCGGATGCAGAGACCAGGGAATAGAAAGAATTTCCTTAATGACATCGAACACAGTTATCAGCCATGAGCAGCAGTCATCTCAGGTGGGTGGGTGTTTCACCAGCAGCTTCACCTCACAGTGACATCCCTGTCAGAACAAAATACAGTAGCTCCTGAGGCAGACAAAGGAGCACAGGGTAAATATGAGTAAACAAGACTGAGGCTGCAGCTCCGCTCTGTGAGCCTCTACACTACCTATAGACACATTTTTCACAGCAGACATTTTGACTTGCCATTGCAGGGAGAGAGAGAGAGCACACTGCAATCAACAATTTCTGTAACTTCTCTCTAAAATTAACATCAGACATCACACCCACTTGAGCAACTGGCCTGATGTGACCCTTAGAATCTCTTTAGCAGATGTGTACAGTGTTGTCTGTTAATTATTAGCTCAGCAACAACACTGTTAACAAGCTGATCATTTGTTTTACCACTGTAGCTTAGCGTGTTACTCATGCTAATATTCAGAATTAGGAAACAAGAAACAAAGCACAGCCGAAATGATGGAAATATCATCAGCTTGCAGGTCAGTATTCAGTCATAAATTAAAGACAAATCAGAATTTTGACTTATTAGTTTAAAGGGACAATGAGGAGTTTCGGAAAGCAAAGTGTTTTCACACTACATTTCCCATGAGCTTTGGACCGGTGCAAGATTTGTCAAGAATGTTTTCATTCATCAAGAATGAAAGTCGCAGTTTCGAAAACGATCAGATACCGTTGTAGTTTCAACCTTAAATGATGCCAACTAGCGATCCGGCAGCCAGCATCCGGGAAACCGAAACTAGGAAATAATGATAAAGACAAAATTATATATTTATCGAAAATAGACCCATTAACATAACAAGTGGGTAACGTAGATTCATCCACATTACTGTAATATGAGACTCTTTTATAACCAAAAGCAAACTCCTCGGGGTCTCTTTAAAAAGTTAAGGCATGATCCCGGAAGCAATTTATCCTAAATGCATGTAACATATACGTATATTCCACGGCAGCTCATCAAGTGGTTGAAACTTTTCAATCTGGACCAAAGTGGTGGACCAACCAACACTGTTACACTGCCAGTGTGAACAAGGGAAGGTGACTGAAAGAACTGGCTATAGCCTGGTTAATCCAACCATACCCACTTACCCAACTATTTTTAGCGTCATGTGGGGATTTAAACATGTTACTACACTGTAAAAATAACTTGTGGCAGTGTGTGACAGGCAGGCAAAGAGTGGAAGACCGTGTATCATTATAATTCAGTGGCTATTTACACACAATAATCTGATTATCGGTATTAACCAAATAATACCTGATTAAAAATGAACTGTGCATGGTTCACAGTAATAATAAAAACCCCAGTGTGACAAGGTTTGAAAAGAATTCCTCATCTCCTCGGAGGAGGGAGTGGGGGCTGGATCACACCCTCCTTGTTGCTTCGGTTGTGAAACGTCCAAACGTTGCAGCAGCGCACATCAAAGAACTGTGAAAGATTTCTAATTGCGCACACATAAACCCACACGCTTGGATGTGCCTACGTCTCCTCTCCTGGCCTTTTGAGGGCAATATAAAGATGTTTTATTTTTTTATTTATTTTTTATAAATTAGGTTTATTATTTTTTTTCTACAGTCATTACATCCGACCTTATCTCCCGGAGCCTGCACTGGGTTGTCAATGACAACTGGCTCTAATCTCTACCCCCCCACTCCCCCCTCCCCACTCGACAAGAAGCAATGACAGGCCCTTTCTTCCCAATTCCTCAGACACGTAGCCAGACATAAATTAATCTGTCACTCATTGCTAGTATTAATGTGCGGATGACACACGGCTATGCATGCAAACACACACCCACAGACAAAGACAAATGCACCCAGCATTAAAACCGTTACACAAACTGGGACACCATAGCATGCCAAAAGTGTGTGTGGAGGGGGGGGGGGGGGAGAAAAAGCCTTTGGAAAAGCTGACAGTCTTCTCTGTTAAACTGCATCAATCAAATATCCTGACGGAGAGAATGGAAGATTTAAGGAATGGAGAATTTCCATCTGCGTTGCCACAGACACGCTTTTCAGTAGTAAACCTGTAAATAACCAGCGCCAAAATGAATCTCTACTCTCCATCGCATTTCCTCCTCTTATTTCAACCACATTATGTTCACGCAGTATGATTGGCATGCTGGGAAACATTTTAGGAAGACTGATGGACGCTGTGATGAAAGAGCATCTTATGATCTGATGATG
The DNA here is from genome assembly GCF_905171665.1 of Trachurus trachurus. Classification (NCBI taxonomy): domain Eukaryota; kingdom Metazoa; phylum Chordata; class Actinopteri; order Carangiformes; family Carangidae; genus Trachurus; species Trachurus trachurus. The sequence continues at coordinate 8,920,405 of NC_139903.1, read as the reverse complement.
ACGTTACCTTTGTATATCCTTTGTGATTTAATAAAACTTCCCCGAGCCAAGAGATGTGAAACTCACATCATATGTCAGCAGCGGGGAAAAAAACTATTTCTGCTGGTTGTTAAAAGCCTGTAGAGACTGTGTTATCTGCTTATCTCTATCTCCCTCATCTCCCCGTGGTCTGTGAAAGCAGGAGTTCAAGATAAATGGGCCTGATCAATGGCAGACATTATCTGGATCTGGTAGGCAATAATCAGATCCAGTTGACATTGCGGCCGGCAGAAAGGACCGGCCTGTCAGCGGGAACAAACCTACTCCACCGGCCATCGGTGTAATGTCACTGCCGTGGGACTCACTTTGGAAAACAATGCAGAAGAGAAAATTGGTTTAACCTTCCCCGCTTCAAAAGCCCCTCCCACCCCTTCCTCCTTCCCTCACCCCCCCCCCCCCCCCCCCCCCCCCCCCCCCCCCCCCCCCCCCCCACACACACACACACATACACACACTCTGTCCAGTCAGTGGAGAAATGGGAGACCCTTTTTGCCTAAATTACAGGCATTGCCGTGGAATGTGGGCTGTGGGCTGTGATGCCGTGGATAATTTCAGACCAGTCAATCACTCTCCCTCCCCTTTTAACAGAAAGGAGCATATGTGCCTCAAATGCCTGTGTCAACGCACACACACACACACATAGACACACACAAGCACATTCACGGATATTAGGCTTGATTTACCTTTAACATTTTCACTTAATGCCACTATAATTACTAATTCTCCAACCCAGGATAAATTATTTTAAAGGCCAAATCGGCATCTAGTATATTTATAGTGCTGTCACTCACATGTGCTGACATAAAGATTTACTGGGCTGACAAAAAGAACTCAGAAAACAAAGATGAGGCATGTGAAAAGGAAATTAGAAAATGTAATGTGCTGCATTTTTTCATTATTTAGTATTTCTGATGTTTGCTTTCATCACCACAACATGTCAGTGTCCTTGCCGCGCTGCTCTCTGCTCGTCAGAACAACGCTGTAAGCAGCAAGCGCTTGGCATACTGTACATATTCATCTTGAGCTTATTCACTATAACCTCAAGAAGCTATAGTAGCCTATGATTTAAGCTCAATGACAATAAAAAGAGAATTATAAGCCTCCTCTAATTTGAACCCTGGTTTCTGTGTGAAGCTCTACAGTGGAGCCACATCCCCAACAGATAATAAAGCCCCAGCTTTAATTTTTCTCCCTAATCTGCATGTCTTTATATTTGCGGAGACCCAGCAGACATCTACAACCAAAGAACCCCCCCATCCCATCCCCTCCCCTCCACCCCACAAGGCCTCAACTTAATACTAACCAAGAGCAACTGTGCTGGCAGGGATATTATTTTCCGCCGTTTTGTTTCTTTCTTCTCTGCGGCGCGATGGGAGCGAGGAAACAAGGGGAAGCAGAGAGATAAAGGCGAAAAGGAACTAGAGAGGAAAGGAGCAGGGAAGACGAGCGAGACAGAAAATACAGAGAGGAAGATGGAGCCAAAGAGAGAGAGGGAGGTATAGGGGAGAGAGAAACAGCCTGCTGTGTCTTAAAAAGGAATTACTACAGGGAAGCAGTGAGGAAATCAGCACTAAGGCGTTGTATTAAAACCTGTCTGACCCTCTGCGGACCCCCTGAGCGATTCACCCGGCTGGAGGAGTATGGTCTGAGGGATTAGACCTCTGACACGCTCCGTCAAGACCATTCTGTCAGGCACCAACAGAGACAGCCCCAGTCAACCCCCCCACCCCCACCCCACTCCCACCATGCTCCACTTCAACAAGCCTCTCCAAGGCTCTCTCTCTGTGCTCAACAGCTCCGGAGTGGGGGCCTGATGATGGGCTCTCTAGGGGGACACGAGATGGGCCACGGACATCAAAAGCCCCCCCCCCCCCCCCCCCCCCCCCAGAGATGGACAGAGTACTCGACCCCAGTACTTGAGTAAGAGTACAAATACTACTGGTCAAAATTTACTCCGTTACAAGTAAAAGTCGCTCAGTCGACATGTTACTGGAGTAAGAGTAAAAAAGTATTGCTTTTAAAGGTACTTAAGTATCCAAAAGTACATGCTTTTAAATTTACTTTAGGTAAAAGTAAGAGTAAGAGTAAATTTCTTATTTTTCACATCAGTGAATTACTATATTTTTTTCTAAATGAATTTAAGGACCTTTTAACTCTTGTTTCTGAGAATTAACTCTTTGAAACCACCTGCACTGATGTGCTGCTTTTAGGGGTTAGGGTTTCCTTCTTTGACAAACACAGCTTGTGTTCAATAGTATTTTAGAAAAAAAAAAAAAAAAAGAGCAGACCTGAAAGTAACGAGTACTTTTCAGCCTCCCTAGAAATTAACTCGAGTAAAAGTAAAAATATTTGTTTTGGAAAAGTATTTAAGTAAGAGTAATAAGTACCAAAGAAATCTAATACTCAAGTAAAGTACAAATCCTCTGGATATGTACTTAAGTACAGTACTCAAGTAAATTTACTCCGTTACTGTCCACCACTGCCCCCTCCCCAACCTCAACTCTTTTCTCTCTCTCTCTCTCTCTCTCTCTCTCTCTCTCTCTCTCCCTCTCTGTCTGCATCTTATCCCAGGCCCCCGCTGCCCATTGAGGGAGTTCTAATTGCATTTTGCGAGGCCCGAGCTAAATGAGGTGGTTGTTCTGCCGACAGTAGCCTCCCCGCTGGAGGTCTGAGTGACGGGAAGGAGAGCGATGGGAAGTCTGAGCCTCTTTGAGATGAAAAAAAGAAAAGAAAGAACGCAAGGTAAACACAAGACACTCGACACTTGTCATTCGGCGGCCGACAGGTGATACATCTTGTGTCTCCTTAAAGGTATTCAGAAAAGAAAATTGAATTTGAGCCCACTGTGGGTCTTAACATTAGTGTAATAACTCATCTATCAGACGATGTAGCCCAAACTTTGTGCAAAATTCTATTTTCGAGTAAATCCGGGATGAAAGTGGGGTAGTTTTTTCTCGCATTGGATAATGCAGCCGCACAAATTATGCTTCACATGAGCCACTGATATTGGATCCGTCATCCGTCAATCAAACGTCTGAGACACAAACACACACACTGAGCTCGGTCTCGCCCCAAACATTGAATATTCCGCCCGCTTGATAACGACCAATCAAATTTGTTTTCCTTACTCAGGTAAACTCGTGCGGCAACTCTTGGAAACTCGTAGAAGGAGGCGCAACAAACAGGACAAACGGCCATTTCTGAACACCTTTAAAAGATTTTTTCAATGCAAAAATCCCTAACACCATGAGACACGTCCTTCCGTACTTTTTTTTTCATGTGGCTCTTGTGTGAACGGGGCCTCGTGGACGTCTGCTGAGGAGAAGCCGAACGTCTATCATGTGACAGAAGGTTTTAACGTGTCAGACTCCACCGAGACAACACTTAGGATATCCTCCCTGACCCCGTTGTCATCTCCCACTCTCCGTAACACTAGAACACGGGAGACTGGTTGAACAAGAGGAAGCCTGTGTGTGTGTGTGTGTGTGTGTGTGTGTGTGTCTATGTGTGTGTGTGTGTTTGAGGACAGGAGCAATTTCATCTGTGAATCCCCTCCTTTTCCCTTGTGGCGGTCCTTCAGCGGGAAAGTGAGCTGTTGCTGTGTGACCTACATGTGGAGCTGGTTGCGGGCCACAGACTGGGGCCATGACTGGGCTGCAGGGGGTCTGTCTGTTGATAGGAACGAGAGGGCCTCTTCCGCTTTGAAGCCCTGTATATTTAAATATTTCATGACCCCCTCATCTACAGCCCCTTTTATCGGATTTGTGCTCTGGCTCGTGGCTGCCTTTCATTAATAGCACAGCGAGAGGAGTTAGTGTTGATCTAATGCCCCCATCAGCGAGGCAGATGTGAGGCAGCCTCGCTCATACCCGGATCCTTTTGGCACTCAGCGATATCTGGAAGAAGATCTCGTTAAACGCTAGTAACAATTACACCAATTACAGATAAGCCTAAGTGTGTCAAAGCCACAACATGATGTTTACAATGATTAGCATGCGGCATTATCAGCAGGGATGGTAATCAACACTAGTGCCTGGTGCTTCACAAGATCACAGGGCTCTTTATCTGTCATTATCGATAAAAGGCCACCGGCTGAAGACAGACCTGAGCGTGGCTGTCATGTTTGGCACCGGCTCACGCTGCCGGTGCTTAGCTTTAGTTAAAGCAAAGCAGGTTTGACAGTAAACTATACAAGATGTCACACGGAACAGTTGCGATGACAATACCGGATGAAAGAACATCACAAGTCGCCACACTCGCCATTTCTGCTCATTATTGTCAAAGGCATCAGAGAGAAATACTCGGAGCATCTCTCTAAAGCAGTGGTTCCCAACCTTTTATGGCTCGTGACCCCATTTTGACATCACAAATTTGACCTGCGATCACGTGCAGTCACTATTTTCATTTCAAACTGTTTTTTATTGAGTTTTCAAAAAAAAAAAAAAAAAAGCTGTAGTGAGAAAAAACAAAACAATTGAAACTGACAAAGAGCTAATAGACACATACATTTGCATGAATGCCATACATGGATACAATCTCCTGTGTGCATCAAATATAATATCAGATATTTTTATATGCTGCATTTTATTTGAACTCAATTTGTATTTAAAAAGTCAAAGTATAGAAAGTTGGGTAACACTTTACTTGAATAGGTATTCTTAAGATTGACATAAAACTGTCATAACCATGACATAACAGCTGTCATAAACATCAATGAATACTTATGACAGCTGTCGTTAAGTGTCATTCGGTAAGTTGTGTCACTTTTGATGCAAAGTTGACATTATTTGAGATGTCCTTGTTATGAGAACTCAGTCATTTTTATCAATTACGAGACATTTCAGGCGACCCCATTTGAATTCCAGGCGACCCCACGTAGGGTCCCGACCCCAAGGTTGACAAACACTGCTCTAAAGGCTCTCATGACTCTGCTCATGCAGTAAACAATCCCAGTTATCACATTTTGCACGTATGAACACTGTGTATATAATATATGTATGAAGTGGAGCACAACGTGTGGGCCAGTAGATTTTCACGAGGGCGCGTGCTGTCATGGCGCAGGGCACCAGTCTGGAAATGTCTCCGAGGCTGGTGACCACGACATAAGACCCCACTTGTCTGCTTGTAATAGAGATGCCTTTGAGAGCGGCCTGCATCTGCCTGCGGGACACATTCCATGCTTTCCTCCACAAACTCTGTGCCGCCGTCAGGCTCTGGGTCCTAAATGTGCACATTGTGAAGCTGCCCTGCTGGCGGCCTGACAGCAGCACATTCACCAAGAGGTTATTTGAGTGGACCCAGGCCCCCAGGGCGCAAAGAGAGCGTGTTCTCTCTCTCTCTCTCTCTCTCTCTGAAAGTGTGTGATACTCAGTAAACGAGTGTTTATTTAATTGTGTTAAATGATCCACCTTACAGTTTGCTTTTTCTCTTAAAGGGACATTGTCTAACTTCTCCTGTTATCTATTCACGAAAATTGATTATTTCGTTCAAAAGTCTGTTTTTCATTAATCAGTAATCCCCCCCATCAACAAACTGAAGTGTTCCTTTCAGCTCTGAATTAGCCGTTCATATCATTCATATCTACATGGAGCGGGTAAGCTCGGTGCTGGCTGCCATGTGGTGTCGCCATCTTTTTACGTTCATTGGCAGCGTGACGGTAGGAAACCACGGAAACTCAGCGGAGACACCGGAGCTGTCGGCTCAGGTCGAGGTGGCGTCTGTGAAAAGTCACCGCGGTAACGCAGTGAGGAGGAATGGAGCGTTACACTGATGCTGCATTCACCTGCAGTCGGGCAGACGGCCGTCGGTAACAAACCAGATGTCATTTTAGTCACAGAAGTCGAGAGAAAGCCGGTAAAACGTGGGTCAGGTAAACAATACCACATCGCCATGACAACATATTGTCACCTGTATTGTTTTTGCCTCGTGCTGACGGACCACTTGTTTACATAGAGGCTTGTCCGGCACAGTGTTGTTTTCGTTAACGATGACGATGACGAAATATTTTCGTTGACGCTCCTTTTTTTCATGACGATAACGAGACGGTGACGAGAGAAACATGGCTCTCTGATGACGAAAACATGACGAGACGTGTGTGAGTTTTCGTTGACGAGACGAGAACGGACGTAAATGTTAGTGGTAGGGCTGTGATCTCCTCTAAATTCCATATTATGGATTGTCATTACTCTAAGCTTCACATGATTTAGCAATGGCTCCGTCAAAAGTAGAACGACGCTGCTGAGACGAGCGGTGCGCCGCCGCCCGGTGCTTGTGATCAGAGCGGCAGAGAGCAGCAGGCAGTGATCAGCTGCTCCGGTGACCGCGGTGCAGCCGCTCCGCGGCGCTGACGGGTGGTCAGACGTTCAAAATGCACAACATTTCTGCTTATTGTGCGTATAACCTGTCAATTAAAAATCAACAAGTATCTGCAACGCTGCTGCATCCCATCCTTGTGTGGTCACGTCCACCACCTGGCATGCAGCGCACACTCTGCTCAACACACCTGCCGTCACTCGACCAGAAGATATATGGACGTATTTTAAATATAATCCAGCAGAAAAAAAACTGAATGCACTACTGTTACCACTTTATCTGTGTGTAGGCTAATGCATAATCCTTAGACCATAAGCCATTGGGTGGAAACATTATGTGCAAAACCATTCCTTTATTGAATTAATTTGTTTTTGTTTTTTACTAAAACTGACTAAAACTAGACGAAAACCTTGTTGAGTTTTCGTCGACTAAAACTAGGCTAAAACTATCACATATAGAAATGACTAAAATTGACTAAAACTAATAAGTATTTTCGTCAAAAAGACTAAGACTAAGACTAAATCTAAAATGCCTGCCAAAAACAACACTGGTCGGGCATCTGTCTACTGTCTGCCCAATTTCAGGTGAATGCAGCTATGCATGAAAAATACGATTGAGTTGCTTGCGATATACAACCGCAACGCTGGATGGGAGTAATTCCTACACAATGTACCTTTAAACTGACACTGGGAAACGCATATAGTGTGTGCGCCAGTGTTTGTGACGAAAGACGGACGCTGACTTATATATATCATGCAGTTTAGTTTTCTCTCCTTCAGTGTTTGCAGCGTGGCGTCAGCAGTTCCCACCAGAGGCTGTCAGTGCTGAGGGCCACCCAGGCAACAGGCAGCGCTAAGCCCAATCATTAGTGCCTGTTTCAGCTGAGCTTATACCATGTACTGTGTTTACCAACACCAAGCTTCAACAAGATGATCTGGGACAGCTTGCTGTCTGTCTCACTCTCACACTGACACACACACACATACACACACACACACACACACACACAAACACTGTAAGAGGATTTGTACTGGCAACAGGGACGGGCTGCGTAGCTTTATCCACAGGGAAAAGCTGCAGCACCACACACAGCTTGACCCCCACTCACATGCCTGGATGAACAGGTAAACACACACAAAGACACACACACACGAACGCATGTGCGCACACACACACACACACACACACAGACAAACACATACGACTCCCTGAGGAACACTGGAGTTTGGTCTGGGTTCTCTGGGTCCACTGACGCCAGGGTAAACAGTTACATGATAAGTTTTTCATTCAGGTTGATGAAAGGCTGAATGAACAATACTGTGGGATGCAGTGATCACACAGTTTTAGCCAAACACATTTTAGAGGCTGTGCTAATGAGTTTATCACCAAACACAGACTCTAAACTCAGTAGTAAAACAAAAGGCCTTTATTCCCACTGTAATTAGACTGTTCAGTTCGCGTGTGGAGTAATGCAGCATGTTATTGTGCATGCAAATAGACCTAATATTTTGTACCAATGAAAAACTTTATTACACCATATTAAGCCGTCAACTCCCTGTCTGGTTGTCTAAGGTCATTACAGTCTGAATGAAAATCAGAAGCCAAGATTTGAAATTTGTTTTTATTAAATTTTTTTTTACTGTGTGTTTTTATTGTGTCTTTGTTTTCAAACCTATTTGCGAGCTGAGACAGCCAGGTTTACAATGCAGGCGTAAGCAGAAACAGCAGGAGCTATGTTTTCCTCTGCTGTCTGCTGATTAGTCTGCTCCGATGGCCACATTGTAACGTGATAACAGAGGGCGATTGGTTGGCTGGCCCCCGAGGAAGTCATTCAGAGCGAGTTCACTGATTCTCTGACCAGGGATATTAGAGGAGCATCTTTTAGTCATGCTCGATGGAGTCCAGGCTCTGACTCCACTAAAGCCTCTGGTGTGCAGGGGAATCTAACTGGGCCGGGGGGGGGAAGCCTGCAAACACCTGTCATCCACCAACGCTGCAGGCACAATAACACCTGACACTGGTCATGAATTCACACATGAAGGAACACACACACACACACACACACACACACTGCACTGTGCAACATCACACAAATTCAAAACTGTGCTATCTTGTATTATTTTCAAGTTGAAGGTCGTTTGAGCTCGCACAAACAGATAGATAGACTAAACTGAGAATATCATGGGCCCAAAGGACGGCTGTCATCACAGCAACAAATGACCTGCACTATGAGCAGCGCAGCAGCTTACTTACACATACACGCGTGCCCTAAACATACAGCGGAAATCTCACACACAAAGAAAACTAAGACTCGACTCCTGACTTGAATCTATAGTCGGAGCTGGTGGCATTTTAACGCTGAGCATCTATGTTATGTTATGTTATGTTATGTTTATTTTATTTGATATGGACAACACAAATACATTGACACTGTTCCAGTGGACAGACCAGATGCTTTGCTTGGGTGTTTTTAGCACATGTGCTCATTTTCAACACCAGTCCATAGGCGGCTATTCTAAAAACACAGAGCATATGCTGCGTTCAAAACAACTCGGAGGTCAGAGTTTCCGACATCATTGCGTTCAATGATTATGTTTGTTTTGGAGGCTAATGAAGAGGAGAGGAGACGCTGCAGATGAGTGCACATATAACATTATAGCCTAGATAACTGTTAAACGTTATTTCCGTTACCTACGAGGACCACAGTTTCACACAATACAACAATCACAGCTTAATATAAACGTATTTCATATACTGCAATAATACACAAAATATATGCATTAAAACCTAAAACAAATAACCTAACATTTTTAAATTCTAACCATTTAAGACGAAGGCTGCCATGTTTTGATTGAGTCGGAAAGTCGGAGCTCTGAAATGATATACGAGTTTCCGACCTGTAATTTCCGAGTTCTACACCATTCAATTCGTTTTTGGCAACTCGGAGCTCGTTTTTTTCTGACTTCCGAGTTATCTTGAAAGCACCAATATTATCAACAGTATGAGATAAAACAATACATGTGAGCATTGTTGTTTTGCTTTTAATCATGCCTTTAGTCCTCAGTTAAAAGAGTTTGTATCAGTCTCCAGTTTCAGGTGAGTGGGTAAAGTGTCCCATAGGTTAACCCCTTTTATTGAGAAGGCAGACAAAAGGCTCGTGTGTTTACTTGGCTTGAGCTCTAGCGTCTTTTTTTGGCCCACATCTAATAAAAAACACTGTTGTTAAATGTAACTCCTTTAGATGTTAAGAGATGTTGACCAGACGTGTCCTCAGTAAATTGTATAGGACAAACCATGTTTTTCAACCTAGGACATGATCTGCATGTGTGCAAGCAGCTGAAAACACACACAGAAGAGACACGCAATTAATCACACCATCGCCTGCACACAAACACACACATCGTCACAGCCTGCGGGAGATGTCCTCCTGAGACCCCTGAGGTGACAGATGTGTCAAAACAACATATTGGTTTCGCTCCTCTTTGCTGTGGTGTTGCTTTGTTCCTTTACTCTGAAAAAAAACCCAACAACAACAAAACATTGGATCTGATTTGCTCTGCATATTGCTGATGCATTTTTTACGAGTTACTCCGAAAACACCATGTTCCTCGACATTAAAAAGCAATTTAGCACTCCCAGGATTAAAAGCGCATGTTAAATTGAAGGCTACACTTGGCGTGGGCATGAAAAATTGAGTGGCTCCTTATATTAACCAGACTGAACGCTGCACACAGCATTTAGATAGACGAAATGGAATCTTTTAGCATTACTAATTCATCCAGGGGAAAAGCTGTGGTTGTGCACGACTCCGGCGTTACACCGCTGAATATAAACTTCGCTAAAGCTATATGCTCTGTCTTGTGAAAAGTATGAATACCAGGTGGATGTCTATCAGCGGGGATTGTTGAATGTAACCTACTTTCATCAGTTCTCCCTCATTTCAGCTAAGCCCCGTGTCTTCTGTTCCCTGAGACGAGCTGTGAACTGTCCTTCAACCCTCATTCTACAAATTCTCATACTGTCCACACTTTAATGCTCGGCTGACAGCAGAAGAAAACCACTCACTTTAATATGAACACCAGTGATCTCTTTCCAAACTGATTCGAAACACAGCGGGGTGAAACCTTTGTGAGCCCTGGTTAAAAATGAATGAGGGAGCTGCGGGCCTGTGGGAAAAGAAAGGCAGGCTAGACATCCCTGTTTCAGCTGGCCCTGGATCCAAAATGTACTCTAATGTTTCCTCTCAGTGCGCTGAGAAAGCGATGGAAGAGAGCAGATAAAAAGAGCAGGATGAACACTCATTTAGTGGACCGTGGCCCCACTTAAACATAATGACTGATGCTAATGATGCCCATAATTACCGTTTCTAAAATGGTGATAATTACAATTCTTTTATAGCTCTTTATCTGCAGCCGATCTTGATGATAATTGTTGGAATGATAAACAGTGATTGTCAGCGTTTGACCTTTGAAAGCAGCAACACATACAAAACACTCCAGGATGAGACAAGCATCTTACTTTAGTTTACTTGCAGCCATTATTCTGAACGGCGAGAGAAGTTATTTACTGATGTTCGTCCGTAACCTTGCTTTGTAGAACAATAAAAATGACAGAACAACTGCATTAGACATATTTCAACCTGCATAAACTGCTTTTTCCCACTTGGAAGAAGAGCAAAAAGCTATAAACAACACCCGCATCTTGTTAGCAACTTGTTAGCAAACAGGAGCTTATTTATGAATCCAGCAGACACAAAGCAGCATAGCATTTATTTGGATTTAATATTATACTACCTAATTATTCTAAGTCCAATGTTTAATCTCATTTTAGCTCTGTTTTGGCCTCCACCAACTTCAGCCTGGCTCTTTAGCTGCTAATTGCTCCACTCTGTTCAGCAGCCAGTTGCTAATTGTGTCTGTCTGCTACATGGTGCTGGACAGGTCATGTACAGAGGGGTTTAGCATGAGCCCTTTAACTGAAAACAGCTTCCTGCTGCTGGTGACAATGAGATCAGTGAGACTGAACCAAAACATTAAACCTGTGCGCCAAAAAAAAAAAAAAAAAAAAAAAAAAATCTAAATTACAGGCTGAAAAACGCTCCACAGAGCTGAGGAGAGCTGCAGAGTTCAGCAGCAGCACTGATTAGAGCAGCTTTAATTAGTTCAAGTGCATCATGGTTTCGGTCAACAAATATCCCAATTCTGGAAAGACGTTGTCAATATGTATTTAACAAATCCCATTAGAAAATCAACAGAAAATGAATTGAGCCAAGTCTTAATATCCAGGTCCACTCCCCCTGTATCCAGCCCAGTGGTGTAATGTTGGCCTGGCTCCCCTGTCTGTCACATGGCATAGATTATGTCTGTGCTACACCAAATGTCTGATAATGCAATCAGGCAGCTTTGAAGCTCAATGATTCTCCAGTGTCTGCTGTAATGAGGGGAAAATGAAACCGTTCCCTCAGTGTCTGACGAACCCTCTGATGAGACCTTCATCAGAGAGACAGACGGACCGACGGACGGCCAGGGCATTTGAAATGAATTCATCCATCTTCAAACAGGCCGGGATACATGTCAGAACGGTCTTTAAAAAAAGAAAAACTTTATTTATTCATTGTCAGGTGTACTTAACATCCCCATTGACAATTCCTGTGGCCATCTGTCAATGTAATCACCTTATACTTAAAAAATTACAAAGAGGTAACTATTCAGATGTAAGCAAGACACTGAGGTGTGATGAGGATCAAGAAATGGTTGCCATATATGACGGAATCTGATTTTATTTCCCTGATACCTCGAATCAAATAAAATTTTCAGGCTTGAAAACTTGGAGATATATCTTTGTTCCAGACTTTAAAAAATGATTTTCTTAGCAATGACCATCCCATACTGGATTGACAGAACCTCCCAGAGTCTCGAGATGTTGCGACCAACCAAGAAGTCTCTGTGTTTGGGAGGAAGATCACGTCCATAAACCTCAGAGCAGCAGATATAGAAAACCTCATACCAAAATCTGTGTAGTTTGGTGCAAAAACCGAAACACATGTGCCGGCGTACCATCACACTGTTCACATTTTATACATAGCGGTGTAAAAGAGGATGAAAATAATTAATGCAGTGAGTTTAACACGTGAACAATGGAGTCTATGTATAACCTTAGACTGAATTAGCAGGTGTATGGAATTAATTTATGCTATGAAGACATTTACACCATGGATCCTCTGAGATAACAGTACCTAGGCTATTTCCCTCTGCCAGCAAGAACAGCCTTTTTGTACTTATACCCATAGGTATTTGGGCACAAGTGTTATTGAGTACATTACTGTAAGAGGAGGCAATAACAATAAGATACATGTAGATTTTAAGATTTGCAATGGACTGTTGTTATTATTATTGTGCCAATTTTACACGTATCCTTGCACTAAAAGCAGTGTTTCTACTCCTGTATGCACTGAACATGTAGTAATTTGCTATGAACAGTGTTCCCAGTTGCTATTGGTAACTACAAGTCATGCCACATATTGTTGGAGTATTGTACATGGAAACGACGGGGGCAATCAACAACGGGCAAACAGAGCTAATCCTATAGATCATATAATGAGGTGTATAGTGCACTGGGAGATTAGAGTGAATTTCACAGGGTCACTGTCATTTGAATGTTTCTGCTGCCGCTGTTGCTGATTCATATAACTAGATATATAGATATATAGATAGATATATAGATAGATAGATAGATAGATAGATAGATAGATAGATAGATAGATAGATAGATAGATAGATAGATAGATAGATAGATAGATAGATAGATAGATAGATAGATAGATAGATAGATAGATAGATAGATAGATAGATAGATAGATAGATAGTCCCTCTGCAATAATAAAGACACCTTGAACCTGTGTATTTATGTACAGATGCTACTCAGAGGGATGAAGGTGAGGTTAGCGTCTCAACCACTCATGATGACTCACATCCGTCTATCCATCCGTCCATCTCCTCGTCACTCAACTTTAGATGCCCTCTACCTCCTTTCTTCAACTCAGAAGCTACAATGCTCTGTGATTACTCATATCAATACAAGAGAAAAACATAACTCCCTCTGCTCTTGACCCTGTCTCTCACTTGATTTCCACCATTCATACATATCTACAGTACATATTATGGGCAGAGACCTATGACCATGATAATCCCAAATTCTGAGTGTCAGGAATTATGGTCTCTGCTGGGAAAATACTGTATATAAAAATTTTATTTTCATATATATTTGAACGAAATGTACAATACACTGAATTATGCAGCATGTGGAGGCTAGTAGTGCTTCTCCATATATGGGCGCGGTATCAGCAGGTGGTAGTGGTTGGGTATCAGGAGTAGGTTAGTCACAAAGAAGTCCTGCTGGTATTTTTTTTAGCAGACTTGATGATGGTATTTGTTACAGGGTGAATATTATACATATTCACCACCACACATGATTTGTTCATTGTGTGTATGTGCTCGGCATAGAAGCACATTTTTATTATCAATTTTGTTGTATAATTTTGTCGTATTGTCTGATGATGATGTATTATGTAGCCCGCTACGCTGTTTGCAGTGGTATGGTGTGATGTGTGAATACAAACTTGTGAAGACTGCTTTCAAAGACTGTGTGCCATACAAATTGTAATTGTTTCTGTTTGTGTGTGACCTATACTGCGTTAACTCAGGTCTCCTTTGCAAAATGAGATCCTGATCTCAATGAGACGACCTGATAAAAAAAAAAAAAAAACTTATACTGTCTGTCAGTGTGCGCACATAATGGCTTTCTGACAGGGCATGCAAACTCTGAGCAGAAATATTAAACTTTGCTGGTGACACTCACAATGGGACACAGTGGCGTTATACAGTAGGTGAAGCAGAAACCAAAGCAGGGATTCATCCATTTATTTTTTGTTCCTCTGTGATATGATGAGATAACACCGAACAATCATTCTTTAAAACACATTTCATTTCCACCATCGCACACACGTCCAGCCTCGGACTAGACTGCATTATATTCTACAGCGTTCCGGCTATTGTGTACATCCCTGTGTATACTGTACAGTATATAATGGCTAGACAATATGTTATATAAAGTATTATTTTGAATGGACACAGCCAGCCCAGCACTGTCTCATTTTTCATTGCAGGTCTGACCCCTCAGTCCAGATCACTCCAGGATAATAACGCCCCCCAGGAGCTGCAAGCCTTGATATCACCCTTCTCAGCAGCAGTGATAGCTATCATCGTTGCTAATATAGCCACACACACACACACACATACACACACACTATGATACCACCACACACCTGCACACAACTTGGAAGATAGATGCTTTCTGCTCTCGCCTGATCTCATCCTGCGCTTTAATGAAAACCAGGTAGATACAACAGCTCGGTGCAGGCCCATCAGCTCTCCTCTCTCTTCCTGAAAGACTCTCCCTCTTGTCTGCCTGTTTGTCCGTTTGTCTGTGTTCGGCTGATCGTTCGTGACAGTTGATCGATGGCGGCTCCTGTGTCATTTCTAACTACTGTTAACTTGTGATTATTTTGCTGACACCTGATGTGAGGCAGCACCCCGCGGAGGAGGGATAGAATCTGGACGTCGTGAAAGAGCGAGTAAGAAGGATGCTTTCTGCCTACAACGCTGAGAGCCAAGAACAAAGCTGGCAGCGTGCCCCACACACAATCACACGTTTGATCTAAAAACTCCCACTGAATACACAGCAAATGTGTGTTCTTGTGCAAAAAGGTATAACCTTAAACATATTGTGTTATGTTATGTGAGTGATAGACGTTATTATTAATAAAAGACCAGAACAATGTGTTCTAATGCAGGCCTTGTTAAACCCCGGTGGAACATGCATCACATTAATAATAGCTGTGTTCCTGTTCAAACCCTGTTATTGTCTGTGCTGGTTATAGTTACACACATGTTGTTCTGAGTACTCGGTCATGCATTTGGATCAGCATGAAGTCTGAACACCTACAGGACTAAATCCATCCCATTAACCCACACTATAATTACATTTGCAGCATCAGGGTGCTGAGTGACTACACATGATTTCTTTTCCTGTGTGCTGGCATTTCGTAAACTCACATTGCTGTAACAAGTTTCACTTAATATTTCTGTCGTCTTTTAGATATTAATCTGTTTTTAAGCACTTGCTATCTTAGTTTTATTGTTTCTCTTGTTTGTTTTTTTGTGTTGGTTTTTGTTTTGGGATGAAACGCTTTAATATTCCCCAGTGGATTTAACTCAGATGCACAAAGTAACAAGTTGCATAGCGTGTGTGGATTTCGTCTTCTTACACCTTTTTTTTTTATCACTTTGATTCTATGTTTTATCACACTGCAATTAAACAAAAAATAAATTATACATGTGCTGCAACCAGAAACTGTTTTAGAGAGTAGTTACTTTAAAGGTTGTTTTTTTTTAATATACCAACATGACTACGGTTATGTCTCTGAAATAATTATTCTTTTTCAGTGAAATATTTACAACCTCTACAAGCGCACTGCTTCATAACTTCATACACAGCATTGTATACTTTAAATACCATGCATTAATGATTGTACTTATACCCTAGCCAAGATGCAGCCTTTGAAATGTTTTGCTTTGTCCCATGTTAAAAAGGAAATGCTCTGTCTCAGGTGTTGTGTGAGGTGAATTCAACACCACACACAGTCAGACCTTGGACCGTCTGCTCCAAAATCGTCTAAATTAAGACTAAAAACAACAGAAAGGCTAGTTGGGGTTTAATTAAGGCTGTCAAGCTGTGCAGCTACATCACATAAAACAGACATCTTTTATTGCACACTTTGTTATCAGCCTCCGCAGAAGTCCTGAAGAGTGCTGGTGTTGATTCTGATAAATCTAAGTTATCAAGCAATTACTATTCATTCAGCAGGGTTCAACTATGCCACCGCTGAGTGCCACTCCACTGCATCAAACGTCTTGGCCAAAAGCATTAAGAGGCTCGAGCTTATATCAGCCACAAAAGAAACGGCAAATAAATAAATGCAGGCAAGGACTAGGTGTGCACAGCTCAAGGTCCTCTCAGACGGACGCAATTATGTTTCCATTTAGAGGGATGACAAATTGACTGGAGCAAAAGAAGTCAAAGCCTGCATTAAAATCAGCTACTAAGCACCGCTAATCTCATCCTCCATCTCCTGACAACTATTTCATATCCTAACCTAACAAATACACACTGGCACTTGACTGAGAACTATATTCTTGTCTAGGTATAGAAAAACCTATTGAGTGTGAATTCAAACTTTGCCTTCCGGTAGAGAGAAAAAAAAAGGCACAAAACCTCAAATTAATATTCCACTTTAACAGCAGTGAGGAAAGTGTAGTTTCACATTGTTTTGCAGACAGAGGTTGGGGCCGGGGGGGAGGTGCAGAGCTGGGAGTCTCACATCGTTAGGGCTTGAAATAATAACGACAAAATCTGAGCAGAAATGATTTGATTAGTGCTTTCAGGTCTAAAAAGGAAACTGGATGCGTACCAAATGACTGTGGAGAGGGAAGGTGCGACAGAGCTCTTAATTGCTGGAACTGCACCTAGAGACTTGATGATTTGTGACATCTTATCCGGTGCTCTGTGCTAACACTAATAACTGTTAATTAACTGTAGCAATGATGCCATAGAGGAGGAAGCAAAGGAGGGAACACACACTTACACACTCACACGCACGCACACACACACACGTGGCCTTGTGTGTTCTCTAGATTAAAGGAAAAAGCATCTCTAGGGATGTATATGAGATGGAGCGAAGATGTTGCGGAGGTCAGGGTGCTTGCTGTTCTGTAATGCTAATGGGCACAATGGAACCACGCTGCTATCAAGCGAGAGAAATAACAGCGTTGCCGTTATTGTTTTCAGATTGATCCGGCTGTGTAAATCTGTTAGCCCTAATTGGTCCACGAAGACAGAAAACAAAGTCAATGTTCCGTTCCAAGGCCGGCTTCAATTTCCAAAGCAGATGTTCACAGATGTCGTTTTTGTCACCGGAAGCGTCAGCATCTGCATTCAGGCTCTTTAGTGCGATGACAAGGGAACACATGTGTTCAGTGCGATCCTCATTAAAAGCAAAGTGCCTGGTGTGGCCTCTGTCCCCACTGTGTGACTGTGCACAGAGAGCTTTGCAGACATCCACCAGCAGAAAGCAGCACCGACCCCCTGTGTAATGTCATTTTGAAAGCCAGACACGGTCATTAATGATAAATCGTACAGAAGCCTCGAGCCTGAGTGCTTGATGGATCATTCTTATGTTTGTGCATTAACAGGAATCATCACATTAGCTGACATTCCCATAAAAAGCTAATGATGTCTGCAGTTATTCCAGTGAACTGGCCTAGGATACGCTTTACCCAAGGGTGGTTACAGTAGCTAATAGCTAGCTATAAGGCGAAGCTAACTACCTCCAAGCATTGTGATTTTGGTTCTTTGTTCTTTAAACCTTAAAGGGATACTTTACCCAAAATCAATAATTCACCAATTTTCTACTCACCGTCATGCCAAGGAAGAGTTTGGAGAGCTTTCAAAATGCTTTTGGAGTTCCAGGGGGGGTCCGGCTGGCAATGGATTTTCATATAATGGCAGCGGATAGAGTTCACTTTTGAATCGTCCAAAACACACACTATGAAACATCCAGATACCTCCATACTGCTTGTCCGTACTGACCCAAGTGTCCTGAAGCCGCCACATGAAAAAGTTGTTCGGAAAAAATTTATGAGATCTCAGTTTTTAGCCTTGTTGTAGCAGTAGCTCCCAGTGGATCTGTTGATGTTTGCTGTGAGATGTCCGTTGGTCGTTGTAAACCATTGGATGTATGATGAAAACACGGAAGAACATCTCACAGCAAATCTCGTGCAGCCACTTCAGGACACTTGGGTCAGTACGGACGAGCAGCATGGAGGTATTTGGATGTTTCATAGTGTGTGTTTTGGACGATTAAAAAATTAGCTCTATGCGGACCCCCCCTGGAACTCCAAAAGCGTTTTGATAACTCTGAAAGTTCTCTAAACCCTTCCTTGGGATGACGATGAGTAGAAAACTGGTGAATTATTGATTTTGGGTGAAGTATCCCTTTAAATCTAGAGCTTTACATGGCACCCAAACCTTTCCCTATAACTTTTACTTTATTACACACCATGTGCCATGCCTTTTCCCTTGTACACTGGGGTTTACACATCTACTCAGAATACACGCCATGGCATGGGTTTGAGATCGGTGACTTTACCTTGATAGCATTTTTTTTTTTAAAGTTATTTTAATATTTTTTATCATTAGGTTTTGTGGACATTTAAATAGGTCAGAGATGATGATTTTGGGTCTATGACATCTACTTATGCAGCTTAATGCATCAATAAAACCAGAAATATCTTCTATCAGTCAAGACTTCACCCTGTACATGTACAGGACAATGACATACAAATTCTAGTGTATAGACTATTGGGTGTCAGGTTCTTCGGTGATGTTGCTGAAGGCTGATTCTCTCCCTATTCAAACAGCTGTCATGTTTCATGAATCCAGCAGTGCCCTCGCCTGGAGAGCCAGAGCCGTCTTGACAAACAAACACGTCTCCACTGTTATTACCGCGTTTCCATCCCTCCTCCAGTGCTTACTGCTCTGGTGACAGCGACACAAAGAGACATGAAGTGCATGGCCCTGGAGTAGATAAACAAAGAATGCCATCGCATGTCACTCTTCGCTTGGACTGACGCGCTGGCTGGATATTGAGGGAGTTGGAGGGAGGGATGGCTGCGAGGCACAAACACACACGTATGCATGGTGCACACAAACACACACAAAGGCATGTCTCCAGTAATAGCTTTTCATTTGTCCCTGACATGCATCGGTCAAGCCGTCGCCTTCAGATGTCCCGTGTTAAATACCTAGAGTGAACAAGGTCATACATTCTGATGGGTGCAGCTGCATTTTCAATTGAGACCTCTACAGTCTATTAAGCTCCGGGATACAGTGCGGCCTAGAGAGACGGAGAATGCCATGAGACAGGAAATGGAGCAAATAGACTGACAAGCTGGCAAGTCGCTCATTGTTATTTTACCGGGGCCTCGGTGCGCGCTTGTCACCGCAAAAAGCCTCAGTGAAGGACGTGGAAGATCACACCGCTGTCTGCTCATCAGCGCAGGGTACACTGTATGTTATGTCTGGTTCTACGGTGCCGCACTTCTATCACACATCAAGGTAAGACCCCGGAGCGCTGTTTCAGCTACGCAGGTGGGCAGCAATTTCGCTTCCCACGTTTCAATCTGACAACACAAAGTGCTCCAGGGCCTTCTAAATTTTTGCGCATACTGTCAGCATTTCACTAAAAAAAAAAAAAAAAAAGCTGATAAGCCATGTGATGAATGGAAACATGCCTATATTCAGAGCTCGGGGTCCTTTAAAGATTACGAGCCAAAAAAAAACTTTTCCAAGGAACGCTGCACATGACAGTCGTGTTTACCGAAACTCTAATTTCCTTGAAACAGGATTATGACAGGCCTTTCTACTGGAGTGTGATCTGGAGTGTTTGTACACAGTGTTGAACAACTTGCTGGCATGTGTCGCTTTCATTTTTGAGATCCAGCTGACGTTTTGACAGATGAGCGGCGCCGTTATGGAGCTGTTCTGTCTGCCAGCCAAGGAGCGAGCTCAGAGAGATGGGAAGATTACTCCTTACAAAGCCAATTAAATAACGTTTAATGAAGATCGGCTACATCTATCCACCTCTATGTGCTTTTGACAAGGTGCTCTAATTCGAAAAGGGAGTTGTCAATTTGCTGAAAGGGGGTCCTACAAAAAGAACTGGTGTCTAAAAATATAATATTTTATGCTGATAAAAAGATGTTATCTGTTCTTGACATACTGCTTTTGGCTTTGTCGTTTGTATCTAATGCCAGAGCCGTGAGAAACTCATCGATTTAAATCCCAACGCTTGTGCAGATGTAATGTTATATTGATCGACACACAACAGTGCCTCCAGCTGTACTCCAGGAAATATCCACATTCCAAAGACTCCTCTTTTTTTTAGAAAAAGTGAGTGAAGGACTGGCTGTCACTGGCCTATTTTTCTCCCGGGCGATGTCTTTCAAGACTGAAGGACAACTGTGACAAAAACGAAGAGAAGGGCCAGATGTGCTCTCATTGTTCAGGAACTGAAAAAAGTCCAAGGTAAGAAATCTGAAGAGGCTCTCTGTCTGCGGGGAGGGCTTTTCTAAGTCATCCTTCCTCTCTCTTCTCATCTTCAGGCCCCTCTCTTCCTTTCATTGTTGTGTATGGTGTGTGACCTCTCAGTGAGAAGAGTGACCCGAGTCTTACTTATGGGCCTGACACCCACTGACAGACGACTAACCCTTGAAAGGTCAGTGCGGGCGAGACGGAGAACACCTGCTACCTAACAGAACTAACACTTCCCAGAGTGCTCTGAAGAGCTGTGGGAGCACGGATCGAGTTATTGTGGATGGGCAGGGGCACCGGTGAGCAAAACAAAGTTGTTGTCAATCAAAAGAAGTTGAAAGCGGCCGTTTTTGGAAGGAAAACACGGAGATGGAAATTCCTTCACCGAGCCAGCAGGAGATAAGACTGGGTGGGGTCATGGAGGTTAAACTGAGCATGCCGAGGGTTGGTGTGCTTCCAGTAGTTTGAGATATAATCTTGTAGTATTAATATTTATGATTGGGGGGGGGGGAAAGGGGGGAGAGGGAAATATTTTTGAAGCTCCAACTCAAATCTAGAAAGTCATAACAGGATTCAACCAAAATGTGGATTTCTGATAAACTGATGGCTCGTTGATCCACATTAGCTCTTAAAGCTACATCTGGCTCGACCCACACTGCTTTGTCACATCATTTTTGCTGCATTAACGCCTGGCATCCACTCCGCTGTGGAATTTTTTGAGTGCAGAAAACAGAGACTTTTGGAAACTCTGCACACTATTTCACTTGGAAAACTCTGGTCTTACCGTTATTGGTCTGGGCAAAATGGAGATTTTTCGTGAACGTCGATGACGAAGACACGATGTGGATAATGAATTACAAACTGCACTGACCTTGTTGTCAGTTAAAGTCTGCCTTTCAATGCCAACTTTTGCTGTTCTTTATTCAAAGTCCTTTCAACAACTGCAAAGCAGACAATCTGCTTCTTGTTTACACCGGCACGCACATGCCCAATGTATGTGAATGGTAATGTGATAGGCATTTTCCACTGTCACTGAATAGACGGATATTGTTTCTGATTGAGAACTTAAACAGCCATATGGGCAGAATTTGTTTTAAAATGGAAAACAATAGAGCTGTGTGGATGTTGCCTTAGATCATCACAAACCAAGTATTGGGTCAGCCATGTTTAATTGCCACATAATGTAACCTTTGGACATAGGTCGCTGGCTTTGGAAATATTCTTTGGATTAATGGACCAATGTCCAAATGTTGGGTACACCCAAAGCAAACCAGACATAGCTAAAACAACAACCCAAATGAACGGATGATGTACTACACCACTACTAATCTGTGTTCCTGTTAGTATAAAACTGAACTCAGGAAAATACTATGAGCTTAAAAGGAAAAGCCACACATTCCATGCTAACATGCCAGCTTCTATCTGGCTCAACGCAGACACAAGTTTCTAATCTTCAAAAGTCGGTTTTATAAGTGTATAATGAGTGAGACCACAATAGAAAAACAAACCATTTATCTTCCTCCCCTGGAGAGTAAGTGGAACCATATGGGGCAGCGCGGAGCCAGATTCCAACATCTGGGCGACATGGGAGAATCAAAGCCAAGTGGTGCTGTGGACCCCGGTGAACCACAGCAACCTCTGCCTGCCCTCACAGAACTTTACTCAATGGAAAAACAGGTTGGAACCATGTTCTCTTGAGCGTCTGAGTTTCCTCTCGCCTTTTTTCAGGATAATTGCTAATCAAAAGGCGACCATCGGCGAAGCTCCGGGCACGGTCCACAGCGGTAATCATTGGCAGCTGGGAGTTTTGCCTTACATAAAAACAGCTGGAACAGGCCATGGTAAATTCCTTTGAAACAGTTTCTGCAATATTGGGTGGAGGTCACAGACAGTGTCATCCTGGGAGGGGATTTGTTTTGATGGAGTGTAACATACCTGCAGGTAGCTACTATGGGGTGTTGTGCTGTAATGGGGATTACAGAAAAAAAGAAAAGAAAAGAAAAGAAAATGTCTATTGGTTTGTTTTATTGCTGAACATTATTCAACCTGCGTTGCCATGAGAGACTTTGTTTCTGTTCTTAATACACAACAGGGTGATGAAATCTCCTGATTAACAACACTCAGGCAAAGCTCAGTTTAATAGCCTTTAGCTAGTCTGCATTACTCTCCAGCCAACAACAAAGAAACATTCTTATCAGACCAAGCAGGCTGAGGTTAAGAGGCTGCATCACCTGAGGGCAATGTATTTTAGCTGGGGATTTAACGTCTTACACTAAGCCACTCTCCTTCTTGGTCTCATGCTCCATTCCTTCCTTTCCTCCCTTGGATCACATTCAGCCACCAAACAAACAAGAGGGGAAATGGCTCTGGAGACCATAAAAAACTTTTACAAGATCAACTAGTATGTTTATTAACTTACAAACAATATCTTGCCATGGAATGGTTCAGCTGCAGAGTTTATGATCTATGATTACTGGGGTGGATAGCGAGATGAATGCGCACAAAGGACAGATTTTCTGCATGCCCCGGAGGTACAATCATGTATTTTAATGCTCAGCAAAGATAAGGTTGAGCAACTGAGTGTACTCGTCCTCTGGGAGGCATGAGAGGTGGGGCCAGCTCCCTCATGTCCAATCACATTATGCTAGAAGGGTTGTGGCCATGCTAATTTATTCCTGAGTGGTCCTTAGGGAGAGTGTCTAGTCATAAAGACCCTGTCAGCCCCTCCCCTCGGTGGGCATCGTAGTCTGCAAGCAGAGCCTCCCTGGAGAGCTGGGCCCTGCAGGCATATTCTAGAGAGTAATAATGCCACTGTCAGCTGTCTGGGTACCTTGAGGGCTTAAGCCCATCGCAGATCGGGTATAGGAACAGCATGACTTGACATATGACATAATCCACGTTAAGGTGGGGGTTAAAGCTGCAAATGGAGGATGGATGGGCACTGCCCTTCCATTTCCTTCATTAGCATAAAGGCCCCTGCATGGTCCTAGGTGCTACTCATGGGAGGGAGATAGTTGCTCATTACAGCAGCCCTAGGAGGGAGCTGCTGGGTTGTCAACATGGAGCCAAGCGGGAGGCAAGCAGCTAGCTCTGTTCAGCTGCACTAGAATAATTTCAAATAAACTGACTGCTGGGAGCCTATGAGACACCCAAGGAACCACTTTATCTTCTTCATTAAATCCAGTTTAGAGAGGAAGTGGGGAGGAAAAAAAATCCATTTTCCTTGAAAGTCTCTAGAACAGACGGAACAGAATTAATTGCACCATTAGGTCCCCAATAGACAATGGTGGTGTGGTTTTCCTTCACAGATGCATGTGTGCCTACACATTGCTCTTAAAAAGGCAATTATGGCACCATTTTCCATAAAAATAAAGTTTGATTTAATGGGCAATAAACACATTTCTCCAGAGGACCAGATTTAGCATAGTATGGGCTGGAGTGTCTTTAAACATGGCTAATTTTCTCTGAGGCTAAAACTCTCTGACGTAAACACTGTGCAGGGGAAGAAGATGAACAGAGCTGTATTATGCGCTTTGTGACCGGCTGTTAACGAGCAAAAAAAGTCAACATGAGCCTGACAACGACGCCAACAGACTGTGGAGCGAAAGCTTTTACTTCGCTTCTAATTTGCCCCCAAATCATTTTTTTTACTTGTTTGCCCTTGGCAAGTAATTAATTGGCTTTCATCTGATGACTAATTGCTAATAATGTATCTCACAAGATACTACACATGAGCGCTGCGCTGAGGGACTGCAGGGCCTGCTGCTGCCCAACGCTGAATCTACTCTTCCCCGATGGGAGGAACAGTGAGTAGTTTTCATGGTAAAAAGTCAGAGGTAAGCTGACCTACAATGTTAAAAACCATGTAGTAGACTGTGTCTGTTGAGGAGAGCATAGCAGCAAACAGTTGTCACCTCTTTTCTTGTGAGCAGAAGTCTAAAGGTATAATATGTAGGAATTCCCCCATCTAGCCGTGCGGTTGCATATCTGAACGTATTCTTGATGTTGCATTCACATGAAATCGGGCAGACGTCAGACAGACAACAGACACTGCATGTAACAGGATAAACAAGCGTCTATGTAAACAAGTGGTCCGCCAGCACGAGGCAAAACAATACAGGCGTGACAATATGTTGTCAAGGTGATGTCGTATTGTTTACCTGACCCACGTTTTACCATCTTTCTGTCGTGGAGTAAAATGACATCCGGTTGGTTTGCCGACGGCCGTCTGCCTGACTGCACCTGAATGCAACACCAATGCCTCCGTCCTTCCTCACACTACACAGTGGTGACAGTTTTAACAGGCGCTACCTGGAAAACTTTCTCCCCGAGCCGACAGCTCCGCTGAGTTTCCGTGGTTACCTACGGTCACGCTGCCACTGAATGTAAAAAAAATGGCGATGCAACATGGCCGCCTCGGTTCGGTGCGTCGCCCACTTATGTATTTGTAACGACTTGTAACAACTCATTCTAAGGTACGAGAAAGCTTTCATTTGTATGCAGATGTGATTTGACTTCAGTGAAATACGTATTTATGAAAGCAATATTTGGTTTTTGCTAATAAAAAGCCAAATAAGTTACATACTGGGGCTTTAATGGTGGATGCAGTGCAGGGAGAATACCGGCAGTGAGTGTGAGCAGGAGAGTTACTCTAAAATCAGCCAGCAGCTAACAGGAGGGTCTGACACGGTGGACTCTGATGAGGGTATACCCCACCTTGGCCCAGGACACCTTTCCTACAGAATGACATTGACGGATGGAGGGCTCTGTGTTTTGGAGCTTGGACGCGCTACACAAAGAAAACTTATCTTACTCCTCCCATTGTCTTCCCCAATCCTCCCAACCTGCAACCAATCCCCACCCTCATGCGTACCCCTGACCAGAAACCCAGCGTGTCATCCGAGGGAGACTGAGTCATACTGAAAGATTAAGGAGATGTAGGCTGGGGAGGGAGGAAGGTGGGAGGGGGGGCTTGGGGTTGTGTATGTGCATGGAGGGGCCTGCTAGGCACAGTGGTATTGTAAGCCCCTGCAGAGCAGAGCTCAGCTGGAGCTTCACATCTCACTGCCTCACAGCCAAGAGCCCCCCCCAACACACACCCCACACCCCCAACCCCCACCATTAGAGTAGAAAAGGTTCCTATCGGCAAGTAGCGCACACACTCTCATTCATTTAAGTGTATGTGCGAGCCACACGGAGCAACGCCAGGAGTCATGGGGCGGCTGCAGACAAACTTCAGTATCTGGGGTTGTTGTGGTTGTTTTGTCAACAATTTCACTTTCTGTGAGAGCCCTGTTTATGATTTATAGCCAGCAGCAAAACAGAAATATAAAACACAGTTGTATTGATTTTTTTTTACTGTCTATGTGCGTCATAACTTTTTCCTAGTTGCACACAAGATGTGAGAATTAATACAAACCGTAAAGTGACTTCGATTTGAACCCTACTGTCGCTTGTTATTGCTTGGTGTTTTTTTCATATGCAACTCCACTGGCAGCCCAAACTAAAAAAGCATTTTGGGAATCATAAAAGATGCTATTATAATGGATTTTGACCACAGATTTTTCCTGCATCTAAGCCAGACTGGGGGGAATAGAACAATTATGAAAACATTGCATGGGCCTTTTTTTCATTATTATTATTTTTTTTTTAGAGGGGTTGTTTTACCAGACGGCACTTCCTCTGAAAGAAAATGGCTACATTCCTCCTTCGAGTTTCTCGCCATCATCCCTCCCTCCCTCCTTCCCTCCCTCTCTTCCTCTCCAGCCCTCTCTGAATCCCTCCCATGGCCCGGCGCTCTCCTTTAATGAGTAGCTGGAAATGACAGCTTTAATCACCGCCTGTGGCCACAGCGAAGGGCCCGTTAATGATAGAAAAGAACAGAGGGCCATTTGCATCAATCAGTCCTAAATCACTTTTTATGATAATGCAGTAGAGAGGGAGGAGAGGCTACGCAGATGACTCCTGCATGATGATGATGATGAGACTCTTCTCCCCCCCCTCACCCTTGCACCAATGGAGGTTTCTTAAAGGGAAATAACAACAAATCCAGACTTGACATGAAATGGCCATCAGAGCAGCCGTACTTGCAGGCGTTGGTACACAGCTTCCACAGATATTGATTGATTCACCCACACCACCAAAGTCAAAAGGAAGAAAAAGCATTCATTTCTTATGATCATCTGCCATCAGCTGTTCTTCAAAGGCGCCTTTTATTCAACAGGCAAGTTCATGGTTCCTGTGTGTGGTTGTGATGGGTCCATGCGATGCTGATTGATTTCATCCTCCCAGGATTATAGGACCTGTCTGCCAGCTCAACCAGAACCCAAATGTTTCTTTGTCGTATTAGTTGATATGGCCCATTGTAAATACTGTAAGTGTAATCTTATTGATTTAATTTGAGTCATGTGAAAGCGTCAAATTGTAGCACTGGCTGTAAACACCCTCTAATGAAATCATAGGAAATGTTTGTGCCAAGAAGCACTCAGTGGTCTAACTTGATCACTCAGTCAGTCAGTGACAGACACAATTATAGAGCAACATGCTTTGCATTGGGTTGTTGTTAATTCTCAGTATTTTTATTGTGTTGAAGACCATTTTTCTCATTTTCCTAAGGTTTTAAATAGATTTTGCATTACGTCTTCGGTCAGTTGAAATATAATATAAAAAGCTGGTTTGGTTACATTCTTTGGTCTCATGTAATACAATTTAAATATAACTGTACCTTTTCAATGAATTGTGTTTTTTCCATATTGTTAAAAACTAACGAACTTAGAGTTAAAGACATCAAGTTCATCTAATGTTTGCCTGATTAACTTCAGTAACGGTCTTCCACAAAGCATGCCCAACAGAAAGAAATGGGAAAAGACTGAACAGTTGTGCGACAGCTGACAGCTCTCTGTGTGTGTTCAGTGAAACACTCACTGTTTCCGAGAGCAGACTTACAATTGACTTTCTCTATACTCTCAACGCCACGTCGTCAACAGACAAGCGCTGATGTATTTGATTATTTTCCACACTAGTATAATGAGTAAAATAAGCATTACTGTCTTTTTCATTTAGTCAACAAGCTATCTACTGTTTAATTACAAGTGATGTGACATTCTCTGTTTCCATAATTAATTCAGAAGTGCTCTGATTAAATGCAATCAATTCAATTGTTAGCACAGCAGGGGTTTCTGAACAAAGATCATCTGTGGCAGTATAATGAATGCAATCAGATGACATAACATCTCATTTGCATATTTATTTAAAGGAAATAGGAAGCCTGATTAAACCATATGTTTCCTCTCTATGTATAGCCATCTGCTTGGGAAAAATAGACGTTAAAATGTGGCTTAATAATGATGTTACAGGAGGAGCTACGAGCTAATAAAGACTAGATTTACAAATCCTTCAGGGAAAAGTTTCTACACCTGATGCTCTCCTCACACACGCCACAGTATTTCCTCCAGGTCGACTGAAAGAAGATTCAAAACGATGATGAAAGAAGGTGTACACTTACCTCAGACACCACTGAACCCAGTAAAAATAGATAATCCTAGCCTCCGTGCCAAAGAGAAGGTGAAATGAGCATTAAGGTGATATTCCAGTGGAGAAAAAAAAACAAAGTTATAAGAGCCTCCCCCTTTGAAAAAAGAAAAATAACTCAAATGTCCATGAATGCTTGACTAATGGGCTGAATGGGTTGCCAGTGCCTGGCAGTTTAAAATGGCAGAACAAAACATACCAATTTGTCACAAAAGGAGACTCTGACAAGCGCAGAATCCTCACCAACACACAGACAGGCATGACAATGCCCCTTCAGGCTATTGCGCACTTCTACTCATGCTCTCTCTCTCTCTTTCTCTCTCCATCTCTCTCACCTACTCTCTCTCCACCACAGATGGCTTCTTGTGAGTGCAGGGGAGGGCACGGCTGTTCCACAGTAATCCCCAGCCACACAGACGGAAAAGCTTGTTAGAGCACTTGCTGATCACCACAAAAAGTCAAACCAGAGCCAGGGAAAGGTCACCAGGAATTAGGCTCTGCTCAAACTCCAAAGGCTTGCCTAATTCCCCTGATAAGCCCCTTTGAAACTCAACCTGTTCTGGCTGTGCCATGGGCTCAGCCTCGCCTAGAACTAAAACCCTCCACTAAATCTAGCTGGAACTCATTTACACAGAGGAACACACACACACACATACACACACGCTCGCACACAGCTGCACACACCGCTGACGGAGCAGGCAAGGCTTTTCCCAATGACTACACTAGAACAATTGACTAAAGTATCAATGATTCCCAACGTGTGTGAAAGGAAGTGAAGCTGCCTAGATGCAATGCAGCGGCTTTCAGTCTGAGCTCCTTTGGACATAAGGAAGCTTTGAAGCTGGAATGGGTCTTGGTTTGGACTTCATACCGCTGTTGTTGTCAGTTATCCACTTTGAAGCGGACACCAGTGAGGGAAAGAAGACTTATATGGCATGAGCAGTGGAGTTATATAAAGTCAGAATTTAGGTGATGTGTAGCTTTAATAGTACTAAAACAGATCAAGCAGTGTGTGTGTGCTGGAGTTTTAGAAAATGTGAGTCCCCAGGCAAACAAATGTAAACTGTCTAACCATGTTTGGACAGCCTGGTGTTTTCACACACACAGACACTGTTTACATTATTTTAATTTCCACCCTTGCTGAATAATTGCAAAGTATTACAGCAGCAGTTATTTGCATTCCCCTTCCTCTCGTTCACTCTCTCTGTAACACATGTACACATACCCCTGAGGTAAATTAAAAAAAGAAAATCCTCCTGAGGAAAAAAAAAGAAACCATTTAACAAAAGCAGACTGAGGAAAAGGCTCTAAACAGTGAGAGGAAAGTGGAAAAGGCCTCGACAGACCAGCGCCTGTAAACATGGAAAGTTTCCCTTGATATGAAAAGCAGCGCTGGCCTTAAGCGTCTTTTCAGCCAAAGTGCTGTGTAGCTCAGAGTTTCAACACATCCCCAGTATAAACACTGCAGCTCCTGCTGTCCAGACAGATCAAAGAGACTGATAAGTTCACTGTGATAACACCACCAAACCAGTCCACTTGTTTTTTATTTTACTTCCCAAGAATTTCTAACACTGCATAATTGTCATTTTTATCCTCTTAGCTTTCCTCTGATCCTACCATGCTGTTAAAAAGTGAAGCTGAGATGCAAAGTAAAATTATAGAACAGTTCCAATTCCCTGTCAAGTTAATGTCTGAAACTAACAAGATGAGCACTTCTTTCCGTTAACATCTTAATTATGGGCTACAAACCCAACACGCTACTCGAGTGTGGAGTTTACTGAGAGAACTATGGCACCCACAGCCAATAATTTGGCGGTTGTGATCATGTGATGTGCAAGCTGTTTGGCCCTGGGTGCCTGTCTGTGGAATGATGAAAACGTTTGTTTTATTGTCACTGTAGTCAAGTATCTCTCCCCCTGTTGTGTCAGACTTGATATTAATCACCACCATGGAAAAGTCAGCTTTGCACCAACTGACATAACAGTTGTGACAGAATGCTGCATGCAGGCTGCACGAGAGGCACGCACAAAGGCTTTAATTACTTCATCGCCTCCTCCATAGCGTAGAAGTGTTGTTCCCAAGTTTGTTAGCCAAGGAGTGAAAAAAATCCTCCTTCTTTTAATAGTGTACATCCATGTGTGGATATTTGGAAACACAAAACTACAAAAACCACCATATGGACTTTAATAAGCTACCCAGCCTTCAATATTTTCATCAAGAGAAAGTCACATTGTGATGCAGCATCATGTCTTTAGTTTATCACTGGGAATTCATCCTAAATCTTTAAAGGGATAGTTCAACATTTTGGCAAAGTGGCCCATTGCCATAATCCCTATAGTTTTAGGAGTAGGTTCGTTACCTTTAATTGTCGGTGCAAGCGGTTTATTTTTACAGCGGCGGGGCAGAGCCGCAAGCTGCTCAGAGCTACACTACGAAGGCTAATGGGATTTCTTGGTTTCCCTCATCAAACTAATCAAATACACAATCCAACAACTCCAAAACGCTCCGGTGGACAAGTTGTGACCTGCACATTCACCACGCTATGAGATAATAACAGAACGTTACCAGACAGAGTTGTTTTTGAGGCAAATGCAGAGGCTGCTTGCTGAAAAACTGCCCCAGACGGGAACGCATATCAGCGGTTTTGCATGAATTTACCTCGAAAACAACTCTGTCTCGTAACGTTCCGTTATTATCTCATAGCGTGGTGAATGTGCAGGTCACAACTTGTCCACCGGAGCGTTTTGGAGTTGTTGGATTGTGTTTTTGATGAGTTTGATGAGGGAAACCAAGAAATCCCATTAGCCTCCGTAGCGTAGCTCCGAGCAGCTCACGGCTCTGCTCCGCCGTTCTAAAAATAGCTTGCACCGACAATTAAAGGTAGCAAACCTACTCCTAAAACTATAGTGATTATGGCAATGGGTCAATTTGCCAAAATGTTGAACTATCCCTTTCATAATGGTTCACATAAAGTGTGTTCAGAAGAGGGCGATTTGAAAAAGTAAAGGAGAAAGAGAAACAGGCAAAAACATGTAACAAAGGTCTCCAGCTGAACACGACCATGGATGTGCACCTCACCCCCCAGGCTACCACGGTGCCCCAACAACACAAGAACAGTTTCTGAATCTTCCAATCAATGTTTTATTATGTTGTAAATTCAATGCATTACAACGTAAACAACATGGACAGTAGCCAAAACAGTTCGACAGAGGAATGCCACAGTATAAAATCAGCAAATCTGCTCTCTGAACACGACGTAATGTAGCGCTGTTTGCTTTCTCAGCCAGAGTAGTAGCAGTAAAATAATAAATAAATAACAGTGTGGCTGTGGCCTCAGCTCGAGATTGTGTGACGTGATTGTTCTTCACCCCGAGGTGCTGCTAAAACTCTGGCCCTTCTCTTATCTGCTCTGCAAACGGCAAGCTGTTAAAGCATTTACACAGCCTCTAAGTGCTGCCACACTTTGCCACCACACAAATGAAGTGATAGGAACTCCTGCGCTAAGTGAGCGTCAGCCTCTCCACATGCACAAGGGCTGTGTGGTGTAGGCTGGTGAGACAAAGGAAGAGGCAGAAGACAACATTTAACAAGTATACAGTAAAAAAAAACTAAACAAAAAAACTAAGGCAACAGACTTGAAGAGAAAATAATGTCAAGAGGAAAACAAAGTGGAAGAGGGGCATACGGGGCCAAGTGGTGTTTGTTTGAACTTGTGAGTGGGTGAAAGGGACAATCTCTTGTAATTGAAGCAATGCTGTTCAGTATTAGCAGAGACAAAAATGTTGTGCAGACAAGCAGCTTTAAACTAAAAATAAGTACAAACATGCAGTCTTCTTGGTGAGATGACAGTGTGCAGAGCTAACTACGCCAGAGAGGAAGAAAAGGGGCATCTGGCCCTGTCTCTCTGTGCTGCTTCACAATGTTGTGTTGTGATAGGAAGAAGCTGTTGTGGTTTAGCATTACAGTTAGCCACTGGAGCAAGGCTAAGGCTGCAGGACTCTGTGCCAACCTTGAAAGAGAGAATGTGTTCACAGCATTGCTTGCAACCTGCCCTCTCCGCCACACGGCCAACAACAGGTTCGGCCGACTCTTTCTTGGCCAAGAGCAGGTGAAGCGCGCTGCGATGGCTGATGGGGGGGGGGGGTTGGCCCAGAGAATTGAACTGGATGTGAAGGCCATTATGGTAATAGGGTAGAGTAGTCTGCCAGGGATGTGTCAATAGCAAAGAACAGAAGACTCCTGCATGAGGTTGTACGAGGTTAGCCAACAAAACATGAGCACATCACCTGGGAAATATCACATTAAAATATGCTGCTTTGTGCAATGCTGTGAGGTGTGTAAATGTGCTGTCTCCGGAGGTGTCAAAAAACAGCCAGATATCATTCGCGCAGATGTAATTTCATTGTTAGTGGAGGGTATGTGTGCATATGTGACAAAAATGTGTCTGCATGTTTGTATATGTACAGTGTGCGCGCCTGTATGCAGGAGATAAAGGCTGCAGTAGCTGATGGCAGCAGGCCTAGGCCAGGGCCTTTCTCAAATGCTCCTCATTAACAGCTCATAATGGCTGGCAACGTCCTCGCGCCACCCTGGCTCACTCTCATTAGCAGCTGGCAGCGAGGTGGGGAGATGAGTGGATGTTGGCATCAACCCACCTGCACTCAAGTACAGCACGGGAGCAAGACAGGGAGAAGGGAACGAGGAGGGAGAGAGAGCCTGAGATAGCTAGGTGGCACGAGAGGCAAAAATCCTCATCTCAGTAGATTTAATTAAAACTGGGGTGAACAGATGGGGAAGATGGAGTGAAGTCCAACAGGAGACAGCTCATCTGTCTGGGCTTCCACACTTCTCTTTCCATCCCTTTACTTCTCCCCCAATCCACCCTCCTCCCTCGCTCAACTCTTTTTTTTTTTTGGATAAATTCTTGGCTACAACAGCGTCCCAATTCAAAGCTTCCACACTGGCGGTGTGACAGATGACAAAAACAAGGAAGAAAAGAAAAAAAAAAAAACAGACACGCAGCTCAATGGGCTCTTGAAGGAACGTGGGCCTTTAGTTTGCTCTGGATAATTATGGGCTCGGTTAGTGCCGGCCGGCCCAGCGCTGGGCTTTGGATGTTGTGCTAGAGAGTGGCTAAGCCCTTATTAAAAGGTAATCTAAGCAATCCCTGTGTAAAATAAAAGAGCTATTTGTTTAAAATAGAGAACCGCCAACTGCAGATCCAGCCACACAGAGGGGAAGGTCACTCGGTGTAGGGTTTTTAGATCAGAAAAAAAGATCAAGCCTGCCTGTGGCTCTTTTTTTTCTCCTCTCTCCCAGAAGAAGTCGCTTTTCATTCAAATGTAATCATCACCACGCAGTAATATGACCTTCATGGCTGCATGTTAAAAGGAGCAAAAGCAAAGCATTCAGCTCCTTCAGTCCCTGTGGCCATTCCAGGGTATACAAAGGGATCAGAGAGACAAGTGAAAACCAAACTAAATGAATTCAAAGCATCGTGGTATAATGGCCATTTCACTTTGAATGGAAACCTACGTGCACACGCAGCGTATATATATTGTCAAATATGGTTACCATTTCTAGTATTTTCACTCATACTGTATCTTTGATTGACATTTGCTGCCAATGTATTATCATAATCTCCTAGCAACTGCAGTAAAAAAACACACACAAACATAAATCATACAAGAGCAGAAATCCTCACATCCCCCTTATGCAACAATGCCTCTAGTTTTGCATTTTCTTCTGAATTTTTTCTGCCTTAGCTCAATTCCCTGCTACATTAATCTCATTATCCTTTGAACCTTTTCACTGTTAATGCCAAATGCAATTTGTATTCTGAGTCCAGGCAAAAAGCTCTAAACTGATTATCCCAATTTGAACCGTGGCAGTCCTAGATATTGTTGAGTCTGAAAGGGCCATCTAGCTGGTGAATGGGCTTCTCATATGCCTTCTGAGTTTCATGACACAATGTTGCGTCTGCTTTGCAGGGGATAAATTAAGCGTGTGAAAGTCTAAGCAAAGCCCTCATTTTCCAGTTAATCAAATCTTCCCCTAATCAAATTAGCGCACATAATTCCTCTGGATGCGTGGTACAAAAACAGCATTATCCCCCTCTCCAGAGCTGAAAGGCAGGGAATCAGCGTGGTGCCTCTCTCTCCTCTGCATGAGCGGCCCTCAATGGAAGAGGAGGGTCGGGGTGAGGTGGGGGGCTGGAGGAGACCAGGGGCGAAGGGAAGGGGGGGGAGGGGGCACGGCTCTTCCCTGTGGCCTAACAGAGAAAGGCAAGGCCGGGGTAAACTTTGGCAGCGTTTAAGTTCCCAGCTCATTAAAAAGCCTGGCTCAGTGGCCACCTCCAGGGAGCACTGGAGCATCGGCTAATGAGGTACTTGTTTAATTTTCTTTCAAAGGGCTGGACATCTGTGACAACCCCCCCGACCACCCCACTCCACCCCGTACCCCCCCCAAGCCCATGATCCCTCCCATTTCTCCTCTAGCCTTCAACCCCCAATGCCTCATCTTTTTTTTCTTCAAACCCCACACAAAGCCCATCTATCAATAGGCCGCAGGGCTCTCTCTGGTTTGATGAAGTGTCTCTCATTGAATAAGGCAGATAATACATTTGGAGGAGTGCAGAACAATCGCCATTAACTCTGATCTCTCCCTCTGAACAGTCAAAGCCCCATCATGGAAATTCAATAGTGGTCAAGCTAAATGGATAAATGTTCACAGTCCACCGTAACGTTCTAATTGATTTCCCTTCATGAGATAATCCACTCTTCTCAATAGTGGTCCTTGCCACTCCCTTTCACCCCTGCCACCCCCATATATACCGTGGATATCTGAGAAAGGGCTGAGAAAGAAGGGGCGAATGGATGAATAGATGGCATGCATTCATCTATCTGAGGAGTGGCAGCTTCGTCTCTCCATTTTGATGTAGTGGAAGAGCCTGGAGTCTATTTTCTGTGACCTGCCAACCTCTGCCACACTGACCTTTTATGTAAGGTTTGGTCTCCATATCCGAGCCCCAGAACACCTCGAGAGACATTAAAAAGGCAACCTCGCTCTCCACTGCTCTGTGTAATTGGAATTCAAAGCAGCTAGTGCCGCGTCTCTCTTCATTGGTCACTTCCACTTATTTCATAATGCGTCTCGATTCTTTCATTATGAGAGCTGTCTGACTCATATTTGCACCTTGATGCCCTCCTAATGTCTCAGAACATGCAGAGAATACAAATGTGCTCTTTCTGCTGCCTATATTTCTTTCCCGGTCTTCATCTGCGGCCCCCTCCACACAATCCTCGGCTAACAACTTATCTTAAGACAGGCAGGAAGAGCTAGTCGTCGTCGGGGGAAGCGAGGGAGGGGGAGAAAGACGGTGAAGCGACACATCGGGAGACGGTTAAAAGGCCTCATGAAAACATTTGTCAATTTACACAATGTAAACAGGCTGCAACAATGTGTCTCGGGGTCAGCGGGTCAAACCCATGGATCATGCATCAGCTGGCGCGTGGTTATTGTTCTGCTCAGCCTGTCAAAGCAGAGGCGCGGGGTGTGTGAGCATGAGTGTGTGTGACAGAGGGAAGATGTGGAGCAGAGGCGCACGGGCCTTTGGGGTGATCATAACTAAAACACAGCGCTATTATTAGAATGACACTAGAAAGCACCATCTGGGTTGGTTAATGAGCCTTTACCACAGCGCTAAAAAGAGCCTCGAGTTAATTTCCTGAAACAATATGCTTATAAAAGACTGGAGCAGGTTGTAAACCAAAAGCAGTGAGCAATAGTAAAGCACAAAGTCTATTGCTTAAGTTCACATTCACAGTATGGAACTATACACAGTAACTCTATGTCAGACAACGAGCAGGAGTTCTGGGTAAATCTCATTTTAAGTGTCCAGGCAAAAACTTTAGAGTTAGACCGACTTGTGTTTTTCACTCTTTGAAAGGATAGCAGCTGCTGAAATCAATTAGCACATGCTGCTGGAAACACATTGTTTTGGTGCTGAAAGCACTGCAAATTCCCAAAAGGAAATATGACAAATATGTTTGTGCGCTGGCAAGACTGACTGAATGTAGGAGGAGGAGGGAAACGAAAAAAAAAAATTCAGTTACCTTGAACAGAACCAAAAAAGGGATTTGTTGGATCATCTGCTTTGTGCATTTCTGTTAATACTAAAACAGATAAAATGTTTTTAGCTGTAAAAATATCCCCTTTCCTATCATGTCATGCACCAAAGACCACTTGGGAATAATACAATCAAAAAATCCACTGGCAGACAGTGATGTCATCTTTCATACTTACACAACACTATAGCAGTGCATGTCCGCCTCCTGCTTTATTCTGACTCTTTGGCCAGAGGCCAGAGCTGGTAATGTGGAGCAAACTCAACACTACAGGGTCTTGACAGTGGGGGTGTCGTAGCCGTCTACTCGACCGGCTCATACTGACCCTTGGCCTGAGGTTTCACTGTGCTGGCTGTTTCACCAAGTGGCCTCCCTGCAGCGGCAGCAGCAGACAGCCGGGCCGAGACGCCGGCCGTGGAGGCGGAGGTCAGTGCTAGGGTGAGGCCAAGGGTGTGAGGGTGATGTTATCTATCTCCCTCTGTCAGCCTACGGGCTTTCTATCAAGTGAGTTGTCTCATAGAGGTCAGACTGTGGAGGAATGTGTTCAACCAAAGCAGCAGTGCACACTGCACAGTGTGTATACCTGTTGTGAATCAGCTCCTCCTTAGGCTGCATCAGACACCTGTTCCATTTTTAAGAGACACAACATTAAACCCACGCAAGCTGTGGATGAGGTTAGGATGTTTGACCAAGACAGCAAGACAAGTTTTAAATAAATCTCCAGTTGAAACCCCCGAGGGACAAAAATCTTGAATGATCGATGTCTGCAACACCTACATGTTGCTGCAGCTGTCAAACAGTGAGAAACTCTGAGCAAAGCGCTATATGTTTCTGAATATATCCAATAGAGTTATCAGTGAGCATATTGTGTTGAGTCAATACAGACCCATCAGTCAAGTTAACAAGAGGTCAGCGGTTCCTAGACGGCAGCGAACAGCCCACAGTGTATCTGAACGGGGGATGTTAGCCAGCTGCCATGCTTGATCAGGGGGAATCGCCTTCAGCTAGACAGTTTCTCCCCGCAGCGAGCTGTGGCGGTCGGAGGGAGGAGATCACTTTGTGTTTTTTTTTGAGAGGTGGTAAAATTGGCACCAGGAACCTGTCAACCCCTTTGGACTGACTCATCAGACACAACCACAGGAAAAGACCTTGAGACAAACAGAGTATTATTCCTCTCATGCCTCAGTCAGATCTACCTGGGTGCGTGGGGTTAAGCCTCACCAGATTGGTGCATTGCGCTCTTTCCAAACCTCCTGAAGGTTTCATGTAGCCAATCACGCATGACACTGCAGCCTGATGTACAGACACATTGGCCCAGCTCTCGCTCATAAGTCATAGCCATGCACCCCACGTCTGAATTTGAACAGACTTTATTGGACAGGACAGGATGGGACGGGACAGGACAGGAAACCCACATTCTGACATGTAAACAAAACACAGCTCAAAAAACAGAGCTAACCACTTGTGCAGAGTCACATTAAAGATGCATTACAGCAATATTGTGGCTGAAAAGTTGGCAAGGTGAGAACTGAAGGGGCCACAGTGCTGAGTTTCAAGAAAATGTGTCCTCACTTACAGTAGTGTGTAAGGTCCAACCGAGGCAATAAACACAAACCTTAACCACATCACTTCACGGTTGCCTTTGTTTCTTAGACTGACAGGCAGAACAATCAAATTAAGTTCCTCTCAGCAAACCCACATGTATAATTATGCACTAAGTAGGAACAAATCAGCCCGCGCAGTGCAGTCATACAGTAATATTGACACAGTACTTTCTGAAGTGAAAGTAAATAGAAATTAATAGACTCTGAGAGGAGCAGTTGTCTTTTCACTGTCAGTTTCAATTAGTAATTTAGGGAATAAAATGTATTTTCATGAATAGGACAGACTATTAAAGACTAAAATTCTGAATAAATAATAAGCCGATATGAAAAGACCTCAGCCGTGCTCTCTTTTGTGGCTGGAGAATTAAATTTCCATATGAACATGAAAAATGATAAGAATACGTGCGGAAAAAAACACATTGGTGGTAAAAGCAGCAGCTTACATCCTTGAATACTTCAAATACTGAACCGTAAACTCAAAAACAAACAACCTTGGGTCTCTGTGGTGCTTGGTGAGACACAGGAAATGGGTCTTTCTGACACCCACACAACCTAAAGAAACACATAAAGCTGAAAAAGTGATAACGTTTTTGTGTCTTCTGCTCTTACACTTGAATTTTCTGCAGCTCACAGGTCACAGCAAATTCTCACTCCACCATGAAAACCCCTTGAAACCCATTGTAACCAATATAAATCCATACAGTCCAGTCCACAGCTACTATGCTCAATGATGGACAAACCTAAAAACTCAGCTACCTTTCAAAGCTGGAGAGTGTTTTGATAATCAGTTTGCTTTAAAGTAGCAAACTGAAGGATAATAGCTCAGACGAGTGATTTTAAGTCTAAGCTCTGAGATAATGAAAAGGGCAAAAACATGAAGGACATCCATGAGAAACAATTTTGATCAGTCTTAAACGTCTAAATACAATTTCTTTTAGCACATTTATCAGGAATAAAACACATAACAGTCGATGTTAAAACATATTAAAGACTGGCAGAGAGTCACTAAACAAACATGGCAGCGATTTGGTTCACGTCGGTAAAAATCCACCTCATGAAACAGAGGGTAATCAGTCACTATACACAAAGTTGTGTAGTGTATAGTGCCGATGTGTAGCTGACAGGCTCAGAGAGGTTCAGCGGCTCGTCAGCAGGATAATTTGCCATCTGTACAGGGATGCATTGTTTAGCTGTGCTGCTCCTGCTGTTTAACATCGCCACTAATTACAGTGACATTGGGATTTAAGGGTCTCCTCCTCTACTGCTGTACACCTGGAAGAACTTTCAGATGTTGTATGCATTATAGCTCAATGCCAAATGTTACTGTAGGTGGTGCCTGGTGTTGAAATAGGAACAGGTTTACCTACAATTTAGGTTATCTGTCCTTGTAGAATTATTAAAAGAACAATATTTCGTGTCTGAATCAGTCTAAATGCTTCATACAGAAGATGTAATTGCTATTTATTACTGTCTAACCTACACTGAAAGGTATAGTCACGATGACAGGCGGAGGAAGCGGCGTGATGAATCAACCGGCGGGTGCGATCATTTGAAAATTCCCCTGGCAGATGTGGTTGTGTGCACGTCTTTGATTAACTTCATTAATATACATGCCTCGCTCTGATACACAGGCAGTGGCATATGGTAAAAACCAGGAACAGGAAAGAAGTGATTTGCTGTTTGCTCTGGAAAACAAACAAGCCAACAGGTCCTAGCAGATGGCACCGCGCGCGATGCTGGTGGGAGGCAATGTGCTGCATCGACGCCGCCGCCAAGCGGGAGCTCTCCTGTGGATGAAGAGAAGACTGACTATCGCCCTCGGCCTGCCGCACGATAAACAAATAAAGCATCCTTCTGCTTTCTTGTGTGTTGAGCTTTTTATCTTTGCCTTGATCTTACCTTCTGATTTCAAAGCACGAAAAAAAAAAGAGCTTGTTTTTGGCAAGTTAAAGTGCTCTAGGCTCGATACTCTTCGGAAAGCAGCTTAAAGAAGAAATGTGTTTTATAATGGCTTGTTTGCGCGCAGCTCTCATTTCCCTCTTCGCTGCCTTCCTCTTCCCACGGCATGCCTGCGAGCGCACTTTTCCACTTTGTTCCCATTTAAATAGGAAAGTTGGCAGCTCATTTACATTGATAATAAATGTTGGTTATACAGCAGCTACAAATCACAGTTTAAACTATTGTGTATGTTTTCTCTTTCATAACACGTGTCAGACTCGGAACTACCGAAAGTAAAAAAAAAATAATATAAAGGCACCTCAAAGAAACACTATGTATATTAAAATACAGGTACAGAAGATTTGCACCTTCATGTCATATTTAAACTTTTACAAACCACAGCATTATAAATAGTGTCCTCCACATTGATCCAACAAAACACTGAATAAAATATGTCCTTGCAGAGGAACTCCTTCAACAAAAGATCCACAGCTGTATCTTGCAGGATGCACTGAGGCCATTTCAGCGTCGCAGTAATCTACACGGTTATCACATGTTGGCATTTAGTGTGGGGCTCACTAAAACATTTACAGACCACCATCAATTCATGGCAGTGAATCCTTAGAGGTGGAACCAGGATCCATAAAAATATTACATATTGTACAGCCATTACACAGTTTCATTAACCCTTCTATAGAACAGCATATTAAATTTCTACAATAAGATTCAAAGCTTAGAGCACGAGCTCATTTGCATATATTTTGATTGAACTATATTTCACCTTTGTTATCCCAAGCAGAGGCTGAGCCAGGTATGTGAAAGGATCAGAGAGAGAAGGAGGGGGGGCAGAGAAGTAATAAGTGCTTAGTCGGCTAGTTGTTAAAGAGTGACTATTATAGTCCCTGGTCTGCAGAGCCGGAGGCCCAGTCCTCTAATGCTGGCCGCTGCTTGCCAGCCTGCGTATACCTCGCCCCAAGCCAACACGCCATTATAGAGGACGAGCTGTGTGTTCAAAGAACAGAGAAGATGGTCAAATGCATAGGCCGTGCTCTTAACACGAGTGGGTTATTACTGGGTGGTGGGTTATTATGGCTGAAGGTGCGACAGTCCTATGGAGATGATGTCAAACCCCAATCATTAAATTTGAACAAAAACATACCAATTCACTTAAATGGACAACGAGGAGTTTTGGAAAAGCAAAGCGTTTTCACACTACATTTATGAGCCTCCGCGCGCACCGCGAAATTCTTTGACCGGCGCAAGACGGACTCATGTTTTCATTCATCAAGAATTAAAGTCAGAAGTTCGAAGACGATCAGATACCATTGTAGTTCCGACCATAAACGGCGATTCGGCGGCATTATTCTCATGACTTGCCGGGCGGTGTCCGCGAAACCTAAAGTAAGGAAACGCTGGTCGGCTCGCCCAGCATTTCCGCCACCACTAATAATAACAAAATAACGATAGAGACAACACGATATATGTATCGAAAATGGAGCCATTAACAAGTGTGGGTAACGTAGATTCATCCACATTAATATGAGACTTTTTTATTGTCGCGGAACTTTTCGTTCTGCCGATGGAGAAACTCCTCGTTGTCCCTTTAATGTTTTAATGTGGTTGACAACATTTGGGAAGAGTTTAATGAAAAAACGTTTAAACTTTGAAGTCAATTAAAATGCAAATACAGTCAAATGTGTGGGGCACATGTTGAATGCCAGTTGGCAAGAGATGTACACAGGAATCTATATAAGACAGTCTCAGCTTTGTAGAATGTGCAACCGAAACAAAACAAAGACAATGGGGTGAGACTGCTGCTTTTTTCAGGATATACTGTATGCATCCATCCAACAGTTAATTTACAGCCCTGTCAGTTCCAAAACTCGAGTGTAAATAAAGATACATGTACAGTTCATAGTTTAATGTTTTAATTCTTAAGTTTGTTAGCTTTAGTTTTAAAGTTTTAATTTGCTGGCTTGTGTATTTTGGCACATTCTTTCATAATGTTGCAACTGTTCTTTGGCATATTTTCCTAAATAATTTCATATGTTGTCTAGCTGCAGCAGTGTGGACACACTTTGGACTCTGGATCTGTGTTGGCTCATGTTAAAAAAATTTTAAAAAGTATGTTTCAAATTTTCAAACACTTTTGACAAACACTGCTACTTCTGACAGTTTTCACAACCATAATTACAATATATACAAATATGCACATAGACAAGCATTGCAGAAATTGAGCTTTTTTGATTATAGAGCAGGTCTAGGTGTTATATATATCGTGGATAAATGCAAACGACAGCCTGGGTTCTGCGCCTGTGAACAAATCATCAAGACTTCTGTCACACTGTGATGTCACCTCCTTCAGCAATCCCCTCAGGCCGTCACCTTTTCTTTGTTGCTTTACTGTAACTTTATTAACAACACAACATCAAGCAGTTATTTTGTTGCTGAACAAGTAAGCTACAGGACTCAACTACAAAACAGCCTGTTGTAGGGAGAGAGAGGTGTGAGGGAGGCCTTTAGGTCCAAACGATCATACAAGACAGATGAAAGTGGGACCAACCACACAACTCCACATCTTCTGCCTCCACACAACTTCAATTTTGGGCTCAAGAATGCATGAAATAAGCTTCTTTTGAGGACTGCTAGCTTAAGGACTAATAGTAAACTGAAGTGATTTCTAATTCTGTTTGAATCGTGCTGATGAGCACACTGCCTGTTTATAATTCTGTTGTTCTTAGTGGTACAAGTTGAAGATGAAGAAATTCAACCAACTATTTTCTACAGCACCGGCCACATAAAACATATGAGGATAATGGGGAAAATAGGTAAATTACAATGTTGCGCCATCCTGGGGAGACGCACATTCATGTTCATGAATCAGATGAGAATCCGGTGTATTAATCAGCTGGGTGTATTATTTTGTCTGCGGCTGCAAACCACAGTTAATCAATTACAACTGGACAATTTCCCCATCATCCAAGTCGTGGCCTGTTCATATAAATGTAATGGTTTAATGGTAATTTCATCAACATACAGAATGTTCCTTGTGAACAAAGCGCAGACATACATGCTTATTTTTTATGTAATGAGGCCGTCTCCTTCTGTGAACTCTATTTC
Organism: Trachurus trachurus; assembly: GCF_905171665.1. Classification (NCBI taxonomy): domain Eukaryota; kingdom Metazoa; phylum Chordata; class Actinopteri; order Carangiformes; family Carangidae; genus Trachurus; species Trachurus trachurus. Next base: position 8,877,528 of record NC_139903.1, on the reverse strand, counting down.
AAGTACAATTACATGAAAGCATGATCTCATCTAGAGCCTCTGTCAGCAGGATGAATGTGGTTTTCTACAGTTTCTCATATTTTTTGCTTTAAACTGCCTTCTTTTCATGGGCTGTAAGTGTTTTTTTGTTTTATGTATAGCGGGGTGGAATTCATGCATAAGAAAAAGCTTTCAGAGGCTTTTATGTTTCCTGCATGTTCGATTTTCAAGGCTGCGATTAGAATGCAGTTGCTCTCGTCTCGAGCCTTGATAGCGGTAATTTCATCACTTGCACTTAAGACTGACTATCATCACCTTGTACTATATACCAATTAACATACACCATTTGCTAATGTTAATGATTAGGAAAGTTGCAGGCACTGATTACAATATTTCCCCTTGATTAGTGAACAGTAAACAACTTAGTGCGAGTTATTGCTGATGAACGTGTCGCTGCAATCAGTCGCTGACGGAGGAGGAGTGCAGAGAAATGGAGGAAAAACAGAAGGAGGGAAGAAAAAAAAAGAGCACGAGCCACAAAACCGAAGGTTTGGAGTCCATAATTAGGCAGCAGTTTTTCCTTTCTAACCATTTTCCCAAAAGAAAAGAAGCCTGACTACTTAATTGGAGGAATCAAATTTAGTCAAGCGCCCCGTCGGCTCAAACCTACATCATTAAAGTTGCCAGCTAACAAACATCAAACACGAGGCAGCATTAATGAAGCAGATGTATTAATTTCCCATTTATGAGCAGCTAAGCAACTCACTGCCGCTCCCTGTTCTCCCCCCCTCGTCGCTCCCTTTCTCCCTCTCTTTCTCTGACAGCACTATTAATGATCTTTAATGCCCCACAGGCAGTAATAGGCCCCACTGGGAGAGCTGAAACACTGCGATTTGTATTGAGGATTTAGACATAACGGGGGAAAAGGGAAAAGAGTGAGATCTTGGGGACAGCTCTGAGGCGCTTGATCAGGCCCAGGCCTCACAGGGGCGGCTGCTGCTCCAGAATAATAAATGACAGCCTCACGATTAAATCAAACCTTCTGCTCAAAAGGGCCAGAGCGGCTGATTGTCACTAACAATCGAGCTGCTTTTTTAAACACCTCTGGGAAAAGAAATCAAAAGCAGACAGCATGGAGAAAAAAAAGCGAAAAAAAAAAAAAAAAGCTTCAGCGGCAGTCTGGCTCTCAACACCTGACAGTTAACACACATTGGGAGAGACAGACCAGAACCAAGTCCAGGGAATGAAGACCTGTCACTGGCAAATCTCACACCATACTCATTATGCCACTATACCCAGCCCAGAACCGGTGATATGACATCACGCATCATTAGTGTTAGCGATACCCGAATAAGTAAGGAGGTTCTTTTAACTCCAGCTATTTGTTAGGATTTGCAGCACGATATCAAATCATTCATTAGATCCAAATCTTCTAAAATATTACATTCAACAACGTCAACAAATGAAAAGTTAATGAAAGCTATAACCGCAGCCGCTCCATCCAATATAACTCCAATCTTAAAATAGTGACAGCAGCTCGACAATATTCTCCCGTGACGCTGTAAGAAAAGCAACAATAAAAAGCTACTGATACTAGAGGAAAAGTCTTTGTTGACATTATCCATAGTGCTTCATGTACACGTCTAATTATCTGGAGCCGAGGATAACCCAGATAGTTAAGCCTGCACCGACATTAACCTACAAATTAGATATGCTATGCTTTCCAGACCTGCAGCTTTTCCGAGGCTCACCCTTAAAGCCGTTTGTTTGTTTCTTCATTAAGCTCATTTACAGCTCTCTGGAGGGAGGCTGATCTCAACGCTGTCTAGTTGCAAGGATTTGTTTGTGAGGGAGACAAAGTGCTGATGAATTTAGCCTACATGTACAGTACTACTCCGCGGTGCCGAGCACACAGAGTACTGTAAATAAACCGCAGACCAATCTCATATTGAATTTATATTAGAGTGGTCTGGGGTCAAGTCAGCGTTTATCGGCGTTAGCAGGAAAGTGTATGATGTTTAAGTGGAGCGGGGAAATAGTATGAGCATGACGACTGGGTGAAGGACAGGTGTGTGCGATGTCGCAAGAAAATGTTTTTTTTTATGCTGTTCTTTTGTGTGTTGTCGATGTTATTTCAGATACACACTGTTATTTGCTGCCTGCTTAAAGGGATAGTTCAACATTTTGGCAAATTGGCCCATTGCCATAATCCCTATAGTCATAGCAGTAGGTTCGTTACCTTTAATTGTTGGTGCAAGCTGTTTTTAGAACTGCTCAGAGCTACGCTACGGAGGCTAATGGGATTTCTTGGTTTCCCTCATCAAACTCATCAAATACACAATCCAACAACTCCAAAACGCTCTGGTGGACAAGTTGTGACCTGCACATTCACCACGCTATGAGATAATAACAGAACGTTACCAGACAGAGTTGTTTTAGAGGTAAATACAGAGACTGCTTGATGAAAAACTGTCCCTGAAGGCAACGCGCATCAGCGGTTTTGCATGAATTTACCTCTAAAACAACTCTGTCTGGTAACATTCTGTTATTATCTCATAGCGTGGTGATTGTGCAGCTCACAACTTATCAACTAACACAACTTACTTTATCCAAATGAACAAACTTTCAACAATTTTCAACAACTTGTCCACCAGAGCGTTTTGGAGTTGTTGGATTGTGTATTTGATGAGTTTGATGAGGGAAACCAAGAAATCCCATTAGCCTCCGTAGCGTAGCTCTGAGCAGCTCACAGCTCTGCTCCGCCGTTCTAAAAATAGCTTGCACCGACAATTAAAGGTAATGAACCTACTGCTATGACTATAGCGATTATGGCAATGGGCCAATTTGCCAAAATGTTGAACTATCCCTTTAACTTAAATCACACACACTCCTTCATTATAAAACCTAGCAATAAGACCCTTAACCTCTCTCCATCTACAGTATCACTTAAAGAGTTCATTCTTCAGACTATAAGTACCTAACTATAAGGCAGCTGTGCCAAAATCCTGCCACACAGCAAAACTACTCAGTGCCAAAGCATTGACATCCACATAGGTGCTTCAGGGTCTGTTCTGCTCCTCTCACTCTCTCCTCAGACAGCAGCATCATCATCCCCCCCCACCCCCACGCTTCACCGTGGCAGGCAGCAGTGGGGTTAAGCTGCCAGCGATGCAACGATAGTGAGTGGGGGAACTGCAGCTGGGGGTTGCAGATAGCACATTCTGTCAAATAGCGTCAGGCTGCCTGCATAATGAAGTGAAGAGAACGATGGTGGGAGAGGGGGAAAAAAAATTGGAAAAGGGGGATGGTTTCATTTGTTATTGCTGAAACTGATACGGCTCCAGCACAGTGTGAGCGGCAGCAGGAGCCTCAGCTTATATATGTAGGCAGGAGCTGATGAAATATAACAGTGGCCCGATTAATTATGAGCGTGAACGTATACAACTTGTTTCTCTGCCTGTGACGTGTGTATACAGGTTACACAGTGAGGTTACAGAAAGGTGTAGACCCACGTTACAGGGGATATTTAGCACTAGCACCTCAGTGACACTCACATTTAGGCAACGCTGTTGTGCTGTAGTGAACTGCTGACCAACATAACATTTGTATTTCTTACAAGTGAATGCATAAATCTGGGAATTGCAGTCACATCAATAAAAAAGTATTGATATGAACTGTTGAGATAACAGATTATGTTATGTTTTTAACTTAGTGTGCATGCAGGTGTACAAAAAAACTAACCAAAACAAATCGGTCTGCACATTTGGTAACACTTTATTTTAAGGGGTCCTTGTTCCTGTGTATCTACCTAATTCATTACAGTGTAATTACCTATGTAACCGTATGTAATAACATGTACTTACATTGTAAATACATAGTGTATTTTGGTGTACTTACAGGTCCTTGTTACACTTGTAATAAGAAATGCCAAAGTGGCCTCTCTCTGCACAAGCATTTCTTATTACAAGTGTAACAAGGACCTGTAAGTACACCAAAATACACTATGTATTTACAATGTAAGTACATGTTATTACATACGGTTACATAGGTAATTACACTGTAATTAATTAGGTAGATACACAGGAACAAGGACCCCTTAAAATAAAGTGTTACCGCACATTTTTCCAAGTCCACTTTGTTTATGTTTCCATGACGTCCCTGTAACTACAGATGAGTCTTAAACTAGCCATGTTTTTGTTCTGCCTTTTACGGTTAAACATCTAAACCTGGATTTTGCAGGATTTACTGCGGCTGCTGAGTGGAACAAGCAAAAGCTCTGGTATGGTTTGTTGAAAATATGATGTAAAATGAAACACTTGTTGCAGCGTATCAATTAAAATGAATCTCACCGACCATGTGAAAGCCACATGAGCCAGTCGCTCTTCTTCAAGACCGCCGAGAGCGCACGCTGCCTGATGGCACTGAATCACGTTGCTGTAGCTTTAGACTGTGGCATTTGTCATCATTGGGCTCTCTCTTGATCAATGCCTTCTTTATCATGACATGTTTCTAAAGTGAAAGTTCTTTCCTCCTCCTCCACCCACCACCACCACCACCACGCACAAACACACGCACAAACGCCCGTAGGCATGCCTACACTTCTCCCCTCAACACCCAATGATTTCATTAGTTTCATATTAGGATTAATGGGGCTCTTCTGAGGGACATAAATCAATTTGAGAACACTTTTCTTAACCTCAGCCTCAACCTGCAATGGAGCCATCAAGCAGAGGGGTGGCTGAGGGGCAAGAGGCTGGAACTGCCACATCATTGGTTTGCTTTTGCTGGGGATGGGGGAGTAGGGGGTGGGGGATGGGGGGCACAAGTAATTTTGCCTTCAGGGTTTATGATCGAAAGAGTTCCCCCTTCATGCTGTATCTATTAAATCTCAGAAAGCTCCCCTTCCACCCATTCCCCTCTTCTACAACCACCTTCGCCTTTCATCCCCAGTGCCTTCCATCCATCCTTCCATACCGCCGTGATTTACAACTAGTACTCACGCGCTTCCTGGGAATTGATTTCCAGGGAACGGTGCCTTGTGCCCATCCTTTCTGTGGGGGCCATAACGATCAGGCTGTGGATCATTAGTCCGGACCACTGTTTTCCACTGCTCTGCTGGCTGGGTGCCATACATCTCCCCGCTCCTCCCGAGTCACAGCTCGCTGTTAAATTGCCTGTCCCCCCTTTTTCCTCCTCTGCCTTCTCTTCTACCCCCGCCACCTATACCCCAGCACCAGTCACACCTCATGATCCTCATCTGTCCTCTTTTGCACCACAGCATTTATTGAAAAGCAAGCTGCGCCGGAGCCAAAGCCAGTGGTGAGTGTTTATACGCGACTGAGGGGCTGAGAAAATCCCCCTCACATGTTTCTCCCTCCACTCCAACACACCTGACCTTTAGCTCAGCAGACAGACAGACAACACATCCCTCATGTTATTTGTGGAGGAAGTCACCAAATGACAAACAGGGATGCCGTATCACCACAGATGGCTCCTAGTGACAAAGTGCTGACTGTGGTAATATGAACAGGAAAGTGATGGAGTCAGTTTGTCATCAGGAAGACACGAGCAGAGCAGTGAAGCTGGTGGTTCTGAGGCTCCTATTACACCCCCCCGAGGAACAATATGTCCTGATTTGTTGCATTTTGCTTCTTGACAATGTGCCAGAATTGAAGGCCTGATTAAGCTTCCAGGGTTATTTTCAAAGACCAAAGGCAGTATTTTACTTGAGCATCGAACAAGCTGCCATTTTCCCCCCTTTTATTTCACTCAGCAATCTGGAAATTGACAGAACTATAGAATAACACTCTTCTGGTGCTCCAGGGCTAATCTCACTTATTCAGTCTCAGGGCCACAATCATGCAGGTGATGATCGGCTACATTCACAGCAAAAACTTCCAATTGTTTCTTCGATGACAGACCTGGATTGGCTTTAACAACAGTGTCTTGGTATAAATAAATACATGTTTCTGTGCCTTGAGGTTGAAGTCATTGTTGTGTGCTGTCTTAAGAAATTACAGCTGGAAGATGGAAATCGTCTCCAGCTGCTGTCTGCTGGTTTCAACCTCTACTCAACAGCATCAGCCGACTGAAGCTCAGCCGTGTCTCACAGCTGCTTGATTAATTGCGTTTGCATCAGGGAAATGAATCCAAAACCGGTCAAACAACTGTTTTGCAGCATTAAGAGGCCCGAGCTAAAACAAACAGCAGCAGAAACCAACAGCCTCAGCTGCCTCTAATGGATCTTCGCTGTGCTGTGGGATTGGCAGTGGAAGCTTCTCGAACTAGGGCCTGGGCCTGGCAGCCCGCACTGGCAGCGATGATTTACAACAGCATTTAAGTGAATCTAATAAGCAGAGTGAATGCTTCCCGTCGCTTTGGCATGGCCCGTGCCTGGGCCCTAATCATTCAAATATTTTGGCAAAAGGCAATGCCCCGCTCCTCTCCAAAAGAGAATAATGAGACACGGAGCTCTTAATCACAGCAGATCAGTTCAAATAAATGAAAAGAGAATCAAAAGCATTCTTTGCAGAGGCAGCCCTCCTCTCGGTCCAAATGAGCTGACAGAGGGCCAGATCTGTGAGATGGAGATTTACCCAGGAGATAGAGCAGATTTTCCATGACTCGTGAAGCAGTGTCTCACTCTGGCAGACTACAAAGTGGTTCTGGAAGAAACCAGGGACAGCCATTGTACCGTTTTCTTGAACTTGGATGTTCAAAGTAATTATATACTTGTATGCACACAGGCCCGTTGACAGGGGGGGGCAACCGGGTATGCTGTCCCCGGGCCTCAGGACCATAGGGGCCCCAATTTATTTTACTTTACATTCACATATATAGGGGGGGGGCCCTATGATGGTGTCTTGTCCCTGGGCCCCAGCAAGTCTGTTGACAGCCCTGTATGCACACATATACAAACATACAAACACAAATATTCTGACCGGCCCAAGAAATTGCGAGAATGTCCCACGATCTTCACAGCTTTTTAATCAAGCTACTCCTCCACGCTTGTTCTTCTATCACACCTCAGATGCTTTCTGGAAAACCCACGCAGAGCATCGCAGTAGCTCCGACACCTCATCCAAACTCAATAATTCACCATGCTTTCACTTGCCAATTCTTCTCTCTGCCAATCTGAAACCCTTCCACACACTCCGCTTGCTGAGACAGCGCTCTAACAAACGATGCTGTCAGTTAACAAGATGGAAAAACATTCTGTTAATTTTTTTTTTCTCCCTCCTCCCCTCCCCTCCCCTCCTCGGCAAGGAGTCTTGATGTGCAGAGACAAGGGCTGGATCACAGCTTGCCTGGGGGAAGCCTGACACAAGACAGGCTGCCGCTGACATGATGAGCCTCAAGACTTGCTGGCAAATTCTTGTGATGTCACTTCCCGCTCTCGACAGCTCTGACACCCTGGCGTGGGGTACTGGGAAGACGAGGACTAGAAGGAGGTTGGGGTGTGGGGTGTGGGGTGTGGGGAAGGGGAAGGGGCGGGTGGGGCTTGATGAGAAGAAACACTGGTGCGTTGACTGCGCGGCTCTTCTGTTTTCTTTAATGTTCCCACTTTTATCAGCAGTCGGGAGCTGTCAGCGGTAATCACGCTTGTACTGAAGAGCGGCGGAGACGATAAGCCCGGCCTGTCAGCGCCGCATCCACCGCCGCAGACATATGCTGCTGCCGCTCTCCGTGTCTTTCTTAATGCGCGATGGCACTCTCCCCAGAGAGAGGAGGGAGAAGAGAAAAAAGCACAGAAAGAGGTGGATCATCTTAACCAGGAAGATGGAAGGAAAACTATCACACTGCCTCTTCCCTTAAACTGGGGTGTATTGTGTGCGTGTCATTTATCACAGTAGAAAAGAATCCTATAATACTAGAGTAGAAGGATATTTCACAATATGTCCCTCATGGCTGCATTACTGAAATGAATAGTGATGAAATAGCAGATAAAAGATTATTAAGAACAGTGGGGTAGTCTACTGATTATTACAAGTGTCCCTTTATTGTATTTTATATTTTTGATAAAAGGATGAGGAAACTTGTTTCAAAATCAAAACATTTAACCCAGACAGACATAAAAGCTAAATTAAACTGTGATGTTGGTAACACTTTAGATTAGGGAACACATATTCACCATTAACTAGGTGCTTATTAATATGAAGAGTTCATTTGCAAAAGCAGATAACTCCGTTTTTAAAAAATTCTAGAATCTTCATTTTTTATTTTTTATTTACATAAGGTTATTATATCAGTCAAACCAAAGTTGAGTGACTTTGAGATGTAACAAAACAGACATATCTCAAAAAAATAAAGTTTTATTGAAAACAACACTATGCAAAGAATAATTACAAAGCCTCAGCTCATTTTTTTCAAAATGGCACTTATCTGCTTTTGCAAATGAACTCTTCATATGCATATAAGTAGCTCACTAGCTCCTCATAAGCACATATTAACACCTTATTCTACATAGCCTTATTCTACCTCTATTACACCATGAATTAAGATTTTTCCTGATATTAACTCCTAATTATGGCTTATTCATTGTAAATTAATGCATTGTTGTTTCTGAATAATGTGAATGTGAATAACCAGTGGGTTATTGGGGCCTTGTACAGGGGCAGTAGCACAAGAACAGTAATTCTTCCTTCACTCTGAATTAGTATAGCATTAATGCATTAATTTACAATGAATAAGCGATAATTAGGAGTTAATATCAGGAACAATCTTAATTCATGGTGTAATAGAGGTAGAATAAGGCTATGTAGAATAAGGTGTTAATATGTGCTTAATAATTACTAATAAGGAGCTAGTAAGCTACTTATATGCATATTAATAAGCACCAAGTTAATGGTGAATATGTGTTCCCTGATGTTATAGTCATTTTTTTTTCTCTCCATGTGACGAGACTGGTGTGTCACGAGTACCTGCCACATCCGTCCACAGAGACGATGACAAATGTGTCCTTGTGTCAGAGCCGGTGCAGTCTTTACCTCATGGCTATACGAGGCATGATCATTACAGGGTTGAATAGTAATTACATGTTCAGAAAAACACGGGAGACGGTGGTCACATCGTATGCATGACAGGTGGCGTGTGCGACATATAAATAAAAGAGCGTGTGGCAGTCAAAAGTCGCCAGGCATTCGGTTACCAATTATCCTCCTCTTGTGAGCATTAAAGCGCTGTGCATTGTTTACGGTTAACAGACGCAATTGAATAATAATGCCCCGGTCCCACCTGTTCCCTGTGTAGGGGAGATAGCTGTTGTGTGTGGTTGGAATAAATGAGCTGTTTTCTCTCCCCCCTCTCTTCCTCTCTCCTCCTCCTCCTCCTCCTCCTCCTCCTCCTCCCCCTCCCTGACAATGGGGCTGAGAGGCCTGCCCTGGCAGTGGCCATTAAAATAATGTGGCCTAACCTGAGCAGGGGTTAACCAGCTAATGTCCTCAGTACTGCGCCTCTGTGGACATGAATAATGCAGATCAGGTTCCTAAACAAGCACACAAATGAATCTATAAATCACCGAGGTCAGGGGAGTCTTATTAGCCCCCCCGCCCTTAAAAAAAAAACACCGCCTTCCCATCTCTTTGTCTGATTCGTCCCCTTCAGGTTCATGCTGAGGGAGCTTCCTTATATAAACGTGGTTAAATGTCCTATTGGTTTAATAGGTTGTGGACTAACAACGCATACAATGTCCGCTCGCTGCATTTGCAATTGGGTGCGAGGCAATATTGTGCGATTTGTGCGGTCATCTCTCACAATAACTAAAAATGATTTCTTAGTATAATCTCAAAAGAAAGACATAATTTTCCACGGCTTTTAAAGTATTCATTATTATTGTTGTAAACACATGCTGAGCTGATGTTTTACCACAATGGCACTTATGGTTACTCTAATCCTCCTGGAATTGGGGCATAACAAGCAAATCATAACCAACACTGTGGGGACAATGCAAATAGAAAACAAGGAATCTCAGCTAATTAAAAATAATGAGAAATAGGAAATAAACCTCAGCAGCATCCTTCCCAGATGTTGCTGAAATAAACTCCGACGGAGAGAGATAAGTTACGGAGTGAGGGATGCTATCCCTATCTCTGCACACAGTGAGAGTGGATCGATATGGATTTCATGTATAGTCACAGATGAATTACAGAAACAAGCGAAACCAACAAGACGCCAACTAAGCCTTGCGCTTAAATCTTCCCGAGGCCTCCACTTGAGCTCATGACTGAATAACCTGCTGAGGGATCAGCATGGGGTTTTACCATTAATCCCAAGATTTAGGAGGTGACACCTCCCCCACCCAACCCCTACCAGTCAATTTCCACACTATTATCACCTCTGAGAAATGTACAGTATGCGCTTTAATAACTCTTCCTACACGTCCTGTGGGTCCCAACGATACATTGTCAATCCCTGCAGCTCAACTCCACCTCCCCCCCGCCCCCAACCTTTATCAAAGGAGAATATGATCAGGCTCCTGGGAGTTCAATCACAGCCGGACACAAGAAAGAGGAGGATGGTGGGTTTCTTTTTTTTCTTTTTTTATGTGCGCGCATGTGAGTGTTGATCAAAGAGGCACACAGGAGTTTGGTTCACATAGACAACTAACTCTTGTTTCATTTGTCAAATCTAGTATGTGCTCCTCCACACTCCATCAAACAAAGCCACTGCTAGCTCACAGAGTCATTTCCCTCTCTCCCAATTACAAATGAGTCCATTAGTGTGTCTGCAATGAGCTCTGTGCTGTCTCCCAGTAATGGCTTGTGAGATTTCCATCATAATCATAATGGCTCCCAGAGCAGCCATGAGTGCAGATGGAAGGTCGCTCATAGGTAATGAGCTATCTCACCACCCAAAGGGCATATGTCTTTTGGTTTGTTATTTAGAACTGTTGTGCCTACAACTTCAAGAGCCGACACACTTTGATTGTGACCGTGTGTGCGTGTGTGCGTGCGTGTGCTCACGTGACGCCTTTCCGTGTATGAAGATGAGGAGGCGGATAAGGGGGGAAGCGATGGAAAGAAGGATAGAGATGGGCAAAGATGACGCCTGGCACTGATTAACATCGTGAAAATTGGTGTCTTGGCAGCGACTGTAGATTCTAAAATCACATAACTCGAGCCGACGCGTGACAGCTAACAACAGAATGCCATCCTCGCATTAGCGTGTGTGCGCGCTGCTGACATTCTTTCCATCTAGCTTTTGCCAAGCAGAAATATCATTACGGACCAAGCAGCGCCAGTATGACTCACCTCTCCACTTGCCATTCGAAACACATCACATTACTCCTATCTGGCCTCAGAGTAGCAGCAGCCAGCACATCTGCATCTTTTGCCAATTATTCTCTCAATGCTAGTCCTGGTAACATTTTCAGTCTGTGTGTGTGTGTGTGTGTGTGTGTGTGTGTGTGGATGGCCATGGGGCATGTGAGACTGGGAAGGGAACGGCCTGATACAGTCCTCGCTCTCCCCATGCTTAATTGACCAGGGAGCTGGGTGCAGTTGCGATGTGGGTCGTATCAATGAGGCGACCTGACATTTTCATGCACGGTTCCGATTTCATAAAGGCCCGTGTTGGTCTGAGCGGCCTTGGTGTCTGCTGCCTTGTACAAACTTTTATGTGAGCAATCAATAGGGGATAATCACTGTGGGCAACAGTGGTCTCCAGAGAGTATTGTAGAAGAAGATCTGACCTAATTGTGTGCTGTCTGCTGGAGCCATGTACTGTATAAGAGCCATATAATGATGCTGTATGGTATCCACTCTGCTCTTGTTAATGTTATTTTGTAACCGGCTTTCATACTGTGGTAGCTTGTATGACTCAATAATAAGAGTGAAGTACAGCTGCAGTCATTAGACCTAGAGATAATAGATAGAGATAATCAGCTTCAGCAAAGTGGTCCTGGATGATCCACCACCTTACAACATAATATGCTCAATTATTAATAGTGGTAAGAATGATCAGTGGGCAGACCTCAGGGACCAGGCCTGCCCCCACAGTCTGGCAATTCAAAGCCAGCTAGCATCCCACCGTGCTGAATCAAAAGGAATGGAGTATTTACTGCTTATGCAGCTTTTTCTTTTTTTTTCTAGCCATGAGGATGTTATAATGATAGAGAAATATACATAAGGGGTCAGTCACAGTTGTATACTGAAGTCCATTCGCCTTCTCCCGGAAGGTTTGCCGTCTCCCTTGGCTTTAATTTGAAATCATTCAGAGGAAAAACGGTAGCCGTTTGATTTATCCCTTATTACATTGCTTCTTAAGAATCGGTCAGGCAGCCTCATGAATTCATTCATCTCCATAAGCTTCCTCGGTGCCACTTAGTCCTTGTGTAATCTGGGTGAGACCCCTTATCACTTCATTTGCACAAGCAGGAAACTATCAATTCCTGTCTTGTATCTGGGCCAGGTGAATTAGAGCAGAGGTGTTTGGATGTGTCCAGACCGAGCTGCAGTGACAAGAAACTGATTACACATAGAAACACCATGCAGGTGTCTCATTTCACACCCTATATTTACAATATTAGCAGGCATTAGTTAAATATATTTGCTGCTTTATTGCTTACACTCTTTTCAGGATAGATCACAATCGACAGGCAATTTTCCACCATGAGTCATTGATGCATTGCTACTGTGAGGAGAGAGACACTTAAAAGCATTTAGCTGGTGCCTAGCTCCACACAGCAGCCTCATAAAAGCAGACAATGGCTGAGCTTAATAAGGAACAGAATGGATCCCATGAGTGCAGAGGACCCATCAAGCTGGGGAATTTCATTTAATTTCCCCAGGGCCATCTATGTCTTGTACACATAATTAGAGCCCAACATGCAATGATCCTTGTGTTTTGTCAATAATTCCCCAAGGAGCAATCAGGACAAGGGTTGGACATGCCTCTGTGACCTGGGCTACTTGCAACAAGCTCAGCCACCTAATTACACTGCCTCTAACAAGCAAAGTGTGGTGGTGGCGGTGGCGGTTGCAAAGGAAGCATGCGTAGGGGGAAGGGGGGGGACCGGCCTGATCCCGACAACTGACAGCGTGCAGCTCCTCCTCCTCAGAGCCCCTCATGTCATTAGAATTGTTTGTGGCTGCTGCCGTGCATGCTGGGACAGCACTGTCACTCTGACCAGCCCTGCCCTCCATTCCCCTCATTTAGGGTCTTCTTCTTCTGTAGTTAGTCACTGCTTCTGGGTGGCTTACTGGTGGCAGCAGGAGATTAGGGATGTGATCCTTTGCAGCACTTATTTGCTTGTAAGACTTAACACAGTAGATTTCTGCAGTTATTTTCAATCATGTTGTCCATGATTACAAATTCTGCTGACAAAATGACCCTTACCAGATGAGTAAAGTTGATCTTTAGTTTTCACTTACTGTCGTCTTAAAGGTATAATGTGTAGGAATTACTCCCATCTAGCGGTGCGGTTGCATATCGGAACGTATTCTTGATGTTGCATTCACGTGAAATCGGGCAGACGTCAGACAGACAACAGACGCTGCATGTAACAGGATAAACAAGCGTCTATGTAAACAAGTGGTCCGCCAGCACGAGGCAAAACAATACAGGCGTGACAATATGTTGTCATGGTGATGACGTATTGTTTACCTGACCCACGTTTTACCGTCTTTCTCTCGTGGAGTAAAATGACATCCGGTTGGTTTGCCGACGGCCGTCTGCCTGACTGCACCTGAATGCAACATCAGTGCCTCCGTCCTTCCTCACACTACACAGTGGTGACAGTTTTAACAGGCCGAGCCCACAGCTCCGCTGAGTTTCCGTGGTTACCTACGGTCACGCTGCCACTGAACGTAAAAATTGGCGATGCAACATGGCCGCCTCGGTTCGGTGCGTCGCCCACTTATGTATTTGTAACGACTTGTAACAACTCATTCTAAGGTACGAGAAAGCTTTCATTTGTATGCGGGTGTGATTCGACTTCAGTGAAATACGTATTTATGAAAGCAATATTTGATTTTTGCTAATAAAAAGCCAAATAAGTTACACACTGGGGCTTTAAAGTGTGTTTTTTTTTAACCTTCATTATAATTCACATGTTCCCCACACAGCTAAAACATGTCATAAATTTGTAGACAGTGATGACATTTTCACGGCATTATCACCAGTCATCAATCATTGCACTGCACTACATTCTGTACACCCTCTTACTTTGGTATAATTCATACTCTTTGTGTTGAGTGCACTGGGTTAGCTTTTGTCATCTGACAAAGAGCAGAGAGAGAGAGAGAAATCCTGCCTTGGCTACAGGGATAAAGCCATTTTCTGTGGGTAGCCGAGGTTGCTGTGGAGAGTGGAAAGACAGAGAGCGAGGAGCCAGTCAAGTCTGAAGCTGAAGATGCCTGCAGAAATCATTGGCTTGACAAAAGGGCAATGAGGGGGCAGAGGGTTTGTGTGAGAGTCACCGGCCCAGTTGCTGGGGGTGGAGTGGAGTGGGGGGGGGCTTATGTGCAGGTGAGCCAGGACTTGACAGACATCCACCGAGCACAGCGAGAAAGTTTAACCTTGGTGTTTCAGAGAACTCTCTCTCAGCAGAGAGAGAAAGGGCAGATAGAGAGACATTGAGGGATGAAGAGCAGAGTCTGTGAGAAAAAACAGACAGACGCTGTGAAGGGCTTCCTGCATAACAACAACCGATTTTTTTTTTTCCATAAGCGGCCTGTTTCCAGAGACACTGGTTTGAACCCAAGGTCTTACTCCATGCATTATTAAAGACCGGTAACTGGCAACACTGCCTCATAAATAGAGATGAGGACAGACACCTGAGGAGCCGGGGCGCTGCTCACTCTTGATCGGCCACAAATCCACCGGCCTAACATGACCCAGACGGTTCTACGCACACAGCACGCCGCGGCGCGCTCTGTTACCGTCTGTGCTTCTGATAAATGGGAGCACACAGAGGTACGTTCATTATTACACAGGTCAATGATGTTAAAAATTTAGTCCAATTCAACATGTTTGGCAGCATGGATGTTATTTTTGGCTTGCAGAGCCTACAGTACTATTGCAGTGCTGTAAAAAAAAAAAACATTAGCGTCATTATTAGAAATATAGAGAGGTATAAATGATGTGCTTCACAGATGGTTATGAAAATAGTTAATTTACCAAGAATAATATGTCTTATCGGTAGATAAAGGAGACTTGTTGCAAGAAGACTGATTGTTATATAACATGTGCCCAACTTAAACAGTGGAAAATATCTGACAAACTTGGATATGTGCTGGACTTATTACTTCTTTAGCTGTGTTTTTATTCCACTCCAAAGCCTCTCTGCATGTGGCCAACCTCATAAAGTCTTTGATATATGTAGACAATTTGCCGGAGACATTTTTCTTTTTCAGGTCAGGAAAGATGGAAATGGCTTTTTCTTTCCACGGGAGTGAACATCTCAGTCAAACAACATATTTATGATTTTTGTAGCTGATTGAATTATTTTCCATTCGCTGTGTTCTCAGCTTGCCTTGGGAATTGAATCATTGCCTTTGAAACATGAGTCACTGCAACAACTGTATTTTTCCTCTTGCCATTCCTTTTCAAGGACTTGGCAACCTTGTCCTATTCAAACGTGTGCATTATTACCTTACTTATTGTTTGCCATAAATGAATGGTGAGGTTGAGCACCCTAGAGGCAAGAGTAATACATCAGGGTTTGTATAATATCACATCTCAAGGTAAAAGTCAAACATTATACAATTATATGTTTTAACACAAACACTGCCATGTGCAAAGCCATCACAGAGTAGATGCAGGAAATCTAATAAGCAACAGTGATGCAAAAAAAAAAAAAGTTTCACATTACAGGTAAATTTGCCAGACTGCAACTTCATAGGAAAAATATCACATACTGCTGTGTCGGTATAACTTACATGGGTCCAAATATACAACATCCATGACTTTTATAACTTGTCTTCTTGTGACCAAATATCTAACAGTTACATAGCTTGCAGTTAGAGCTTACAGGTTCCTCAAGTGCCTTGGAGAGGTTTCACATAAATCCAGACACATCTGATCAAAACAGAGCAACAGGATTTTTACACTGCAGACACCTTTTCAGACTTGCATGCATAACTAAAAGACAACTGTGAGCAATTATGTAAATGGCGAGTTTAGTGCTGTATGGAAACTGTTAAGCAAGAATCAAATGGATAAAATCATTATCCTTTGTTCCTTAGTTCATCATATAAACATGTACAATTTTTTTTTTTTTTCAGAAAGTTAGAGAGATTAAATGTGTATATAGAAAGCTCAGAGCTCCTTAAATGAAAAGTAAGTGGTTGGCTGTTCTGATATATCTGTTCTCCCTGTCACTCTTTCACTACTTATACTAGATAGAGAATAAAAATGTATTCCTGCAAATTACTAGTAAACCTTGGAGCCCATTTTTAATTGTATGGTTGTTATTCATGTTTAAAATCTGAACACTGATTTGATCATTCTTCCTCTGAATGAGACTGAATGAATGTAAATGCTGGAATATAAAAACGTCCAGAAAGATGGGAAGCTTTCATGGTGGGGTTTTTAATTTCAAGGGCTATTCACCATTTGAAAGAAAGAAAGAAAAAAAAAGCTTTCAAGGCCCTATTTTGAACGCCTGTGGGACTCTCTAAAACCTTTATTGGATGTTTTCTTATCAGTTTATAGCTTGTAATGTGGAAGGTTCCTGTCTTTATTTTTCCATTTCAAATTAAATACAAAAGCTTAGACTCAGACTGATGGTACAAACACTTTGCAAACAGTGCCGTCACTATTAAATTAGACCGCAGACGGTATTAATGTCATGTTGATCATTGTCCTCACATGGACTGAGTGTTCGCAAATAGAGAAGTACTGAAAGAGACTGAGGATTTACCTGCTACAACAACATGAGGGGGTGGAAGTTCTGGAGGAAGCTGTTCACCACCAGTGTCCACTAATATAATGCTGGGCTTATACTGAGGAAAAATAAGTGGATAATCGCAATAGCATTTAAAGGGATAGTTCACCCAAAATTGAAATTTCACTCATTATCTACTCACCCTCATGTGGACTAAGGGCTGGGAGAAGTTTCAGAGTCCTCCGTGGCTTCTCTGAGTTACAGGGGGTCTCGGCATAGCAGTGCATGTCCAT
The DNA here is from genome assembly GCF_905171665.1 of Trachurus trachurus. Taxonomy (NCBI): domain Eukaryota; kingdom Metazoa; phylum Chordata; class Actinopteri; order Carangiformes; family Carangidae; genus Trachurus; species Trachurus trachurus. The sequence continues at coordinate 8,860,431 of NC_139903.1, read as the reverse complement.
ATAACGGTTGCAAATGGATACCAACTGTCTTCGTAACAAAAAGACACACCAAAAAACATCCAAATACCTCCATGCTGCTCGTATGTAATGTCCGTCTTGTATTGAAGCCCCGAAATGCGAAATTGTCCAGAAAAAATTTAAATAAGTCTATATTTCAGGCTTGTTTGCAGCGGAAGCATCTCGAAGCTCCTCTTCCCGGTTCGTCAAATTTGGACGAACTGGGAAGAGGACAGACTCTGGTTCGTTCAAATTTGACGAACCAGGAAGAGGAGCTTCCGCTACAAACAAGCTTGAAATATAGACTTATTTAATTTTTTTTCAGGACAATTTCGCATTTCGGGGCTTCAATACAAGACGGACATTACATACGAGCAGCATGGAGGTATTTGGATGTTTTTTGGTGTGTCTTTTTGTTACGAAGACAGTTTGGTATCCATTTGCAACTGTTATATGGACAGGCACTGCAACGCCGAGACCCCCTGTAACTCAGAGAAGCCACGGAGGACTCTGAAACTTCTCCCAGCCCTTAGTCCACATGAGGGTGAGTAGATAATGAGTGAAATTAAAATTTTGGGTGAACTATCCCTTTAGGTAAGTGTCACAAAAAAATGTATGAAAATAAAGTCTAAATATAAATCCCATCCAACATATCAACACACAAGTGTTAAGAAGGGGAAGATGCAATCTGTTGGCATGGGAATATCACGGGTCGGCAGTATAAATAACCTGTAAAGTGCATCCACAGCCTGACATTTTCACCTTGTCACCATCTTATTTGAGGGGGAAAAAAGGGGATGAGGAAATTTATGTCAATTAGGCTGCTTCCATTTAATTACCAGCGTGACAGTTGAGGGGTGAAATGTCTCTACTCTGACCTTCTCTCCTGTGGCCTTACGCTCTGCGGTGTCATTACTGTACCGCTGGGCAGAGAGGAGAGGAGGCGGGATGGGCTGCACTACGAGGGAGGCTGGAGATACAGAGGGAGGGGGAGGACAGGGCGGTGGGTGTGTGGGTGGGTGTGTGTATGTTTGTGTATGTGTGGGCCTGTCTGGGGAGTGCTGCTGCCTGCTGACCTGGTCATCCATCAGACAGCCCCCAGCCCCTCCCCACCCCGGCCCCATCAGTGCAGCTCTCTGCCAGGCCTGGAATCTCCACATTAATTTCTCATCTGTGGCGCCCTAATGAGCTCCGCCTGCTCATCCACCTCTGAGACCCTACTGATTATCAGACAGGGGGCGACCATTTGTCAACGGCAAGAGGTGGCATTGACACCGCTGACCTTGCTGCCAAGGAGAGGAGAGGAGAATCAAAACGGGGGGAGAAAGGAGAAGAGGAGGAACAAAATACAGTAAAAGAGGAGAGGAAAAAGAAGACAATCAACAGCTCCGGAGTGCCACAATACTGTTCGCCGGTTGAGTCGTGGGCTCGTGTTGTGTGTGCCTCAGAGGGAGCAGGGATTTGCCGTTTATTGGATGGAGGGGAGCGGTGTAGGTCTGCGACACCCGCTAACCTTAGCCAGGGCTGCTGGGACTCCGGGGGTATCCATCACCGTGGCAGCCCCGAGACCCAGACCGGGGGAAAAGCCACAGAAGTTGCCAGGGGAGGGGGAAAAAAGCTAGTAAAAATTTAATGCACTCCGCAGAGCGGTCATGTCATACTTGGTTATGGAAAATAATCCCAGATGCCTGCAGTGCTAAAATGGAGCTGTAATGTGCTCGCCTCCTAACCCGGCCTGACAGCCATGATGTACGACTACCATTACCGGAAAATATCACTTCAACTAACCCGTGATCCGGCTCCGCTAAGGGTCATATTATCCATGAGGAACAAATTACACTCCCCCAAAGTAAATACAAATTTCCTACACTGACTGGGTACAAAGCACAGAAGGGGGAGGGGGCAGGCGGGAACGTTACCTATGACAACGCTCAGCAGAGTGACAAGGATGATAAAGTACATGACAAATCACTGGCTGACAGGGTACTCTAGTGCAATCAGCCTCAGCCTCGGCCTAGCGAGCACCCACTCAAGCCTGTAAACACTACTCTCTTCCTTTGGAGGGGGCAAAACACATAATCTTTTAACGCTGACAAGTTGCTCTCTCCTTTTTATTACTCATCCTTCCCACTGCAGTGGAGAGAGGGGGGGGGGGGGGGGGTGCGACGGGGGGTGGGTGGGTGGGTGGGGGTATAAAATGGTTTTATGTACAGTGCTGCAGAGTGATTGAGAAACACGACTCTTCTGCTGTAATTGCCTGAGGGCAAACACAGCAAAACAATAAAGGAACAGAAACAGCAAATATATTACCAGTTCAGATCTTTATTTTATGTCAAGGACAAACAGGTTCTCTCGGCTGCTCTAAAGCATCCACTTAGATCCCATGCCTCCAATAACAGCAAGGCACGGCAAATTACAGCACTCTGTTGCATGGCCATTAATGAGACCCAAAGCATTTTTTTTATAACGATAAAGCAACTAAATAACATTTAGGAAAGGTGTGGTCTCTATAAAAAAATAAAAACCTAGAGGTGGTGTAAGGAGAAATGAAAAAGCTGTGGAGTGATAAAGTCTGGCAGATTATATGCCACAAAAGGCCTCAGTAATGCGATTGGTGAACAGTTAAGCTGGAGAAGGCACTTGAGTACTAGCTGATATTCATGCTAAAACATTTGACTGGCAGTTTCAAGGTGCCACTTACTAGCAAAAATCACTTAAGCATTAGCAAGTCCAGACATAGAAAGTGCCTGAGCGCTCTCAACAATATTACAAAGACTGTGAGGAGAAGGTGAAGAAATTTACCGCCGTTAGATTCTAATCAGAAATGATTCATGTTGAGTTTTGGGTGCATACATTTTAAAAAGTAAAATAAAAGAGGCTGGGTGCATTTACATTCCTATTAATATTAGGTGTTATGGGTTTTCCTGAGCATCATGCACACCAACAGGATGTTTCTCCACAACCCTGAAAGCTCTCAGATGGTGGACGACCTGTTGGCGTTAACTACACCATGAAACGAGGTCATGTTATTGGGGCTTTGTTGGATGCACATGAAGGACACCTGAGGCCATGCAGCTCTTTTCTGTGAGCTTTCCTGCCAGTAAAACAGAGGGAACAAGCAGCACCACATGAACAGCAGGGCCAGTCCCATATAGACCCTAATAAAAAGACCACCTGATCCTTCTTGGGTGGACTGTGGAGAGGAGGAGGAGCACAAGAGCACTTTAGACTCGCTGAATTTCAGGAATGAGAAGTGGGAAAAACTACATGCGAGCAACGGTCGAACTTGGACATCCTCAACAAGAAGAGCTTTGAGAGGTTTCTAGCATTCCAGCCTCCTTTTCACCCTGGATCCATTCTACACTTACAACATACTATAATATGAATGAAATGAACAATCAATACTGACATACAAAAGCCTTACTGCAGTGTGGGTGTGTAGACAAGGAGCGTGTACCAATACACACAATAAATATTAAACTTGCAGAGCGTTATATCCCTGGCACATTACTCACACATAACACAACATAAACCTCGTAAGTATTCACCTTGCACTTCTCATTATCTGAGCTATGACTGGACTGCTTGATAGGAATACAGGCTGAGAGAAAGGAGCACTGTGACGGGGAGCCTTAGCAGAGATGCTAAAGATAACGGCTATAGCGCTAATAATAATAACCAGTGTGGTGTGATGAGTGACTGCCAATGAGCCTGCCTCCTACCTGTCTCCCAGCATGCCATTAACATGTCATGTTGGAGATGGCCCATCCTACAGGTCACTTTGTAATGAGCAAAAGCTCTGACAGTTTGCAACACATACACACAACACATTCGCACACAAACATATGAGCAGGAAGCGTGCGCACACATAACACCGAGATGCGAATAGCTGTCTCTTATCAGAGCCTGGCAGCTCCCGCCGACACGGCAGAGGCCTTCTACACCAGGCAGAACATGATTTCTCCCGGGAACACTTTTTCCATTTCCTGCTTTTGAAGGGAAACTAAATAAGTCACGTTTGTCCTCATCTGAATACATTTGACCCATTAAAACGACTCTGCTCTCCCGCGTCCTTCTCTGCCGCTGCGTTGTAAAGTAGACCGCCGCGCCGCCGCCCACAGAATGCAAATGACAACAGCGGCGGTGGGCGTAGCGTTGCCCCGGCGCCTGGCAGGAGCAGATAGTGGCAGAGGTGATGTGGGATGAGGAAGGGGGGTAAAAAGTGTTGAGTGGGAGCTTCAATTAGTCCCTCACATCAAGGAAGAACACATAAGTCAGCCCGTCATAGGGGTCCCCTATTTACTAATTCACTCCTCTGTTACTTTAACACACAATTAATCAATGACAGGAAGGTGCAGTCGGTGCTGTTCATCAGGAGCGTAACGTGAGCCAGGGTGAATTAATACAGTCACTGGGGGGATTACGGCTCACCATGCTCTCTCTCTCTCTTCCTGAAACAAAAAGGAATTGCCACCGAGACAGGAGCAATTTAAATCGACAACACTGAGTAATGACTCAATTTGCTGCACAGTCTAAACACCACAAGCAAATGGCATTACTAAATCATTAGAGTGGATCTAGATCTCTTGTTATAGAAGCCATTGGATAATATAGCTGCTCTTTGAATCTATGAGTTATGCTCAAACTGTGAATACCTGGATGTTATATACTGTATGGCGCTGCACGATTACATTTAAGATGGAGCCAACAAATGTGCAGATACTCACAATTCTTTGGATTTTGTAATCCACACGTTTTCCCTTTGACCAGGATTTGACAGAGAATAATCATATATAACATATACAATATAACATTCTGTATATTTTATTAATTAATATAGGTACACAGTGCACCATGATGTTTTATATATTTATTCTTTGATCAATTTCTTATTCGGCCTAGTTTATGAACTTGAGCTATCCAACATTAAAGGATTGGAGAGGGCTGAAAAAACTGGGTTTTGAATCTGGCTGTGTATGGGTTACTGTAGCAGAGCCTTTTAATTTAAAATGATTACTGCTACAAATGTTATTAACATCTAATGCAGTAACTTCAACAGGGCGATCGGGGGAGAGGATCAAAACAAGGCATGGTGCCAAAATGTCAGTACGACCAATTACACACATGAAACAGAGGGAATTACAAATAAGGTCCTTGTTTGAAAAAGGGAGAGAGCAGAGACCAATCAGAAAAGTCTAACACTCTCCTGGCCAATGGTGTAACAGTGAACATTATCAGCCAGTCAGTGCATACAGGGATGACCTTGCTGTTCTCCACAGAGTTAGGAACTCAGTCACTGTATGTCATTTGTATGGGTGCTTCACCTTGCACCTCCAAGGCATTTGTAACAGAAATGATGTCTGTCTGTCATCAATGTTAACCTTCCTAATCCTTCCACACTGATTCTACTGTGCCATTTGTTTGCTATTTGTATCTATACTGCTCATTTTCTGCTCATATGTCAGTGCAGACGACACATTGCAATACTTCATGCACAGCTTCTTATCCAGACAGGATAGGAGAGGAACGGCACGGCAAACCTCCTCAAACCTTAACCGAAAACACGTCTCAGTGTAAATTTTCTTATTTTGTTTTTATGATCAAATTGTGCTTCTTTTGTAAAACGTAAGACAAATGAAACCATGGACTTCTGAGCAAATGCAAGATGTTATTAGAGAAAGCTGTTATAGATACTGACAGTAGGAGGTGCTGATGGAGATAATAGGAGTGCGAATAATAATAGGGATTGTGATAATTATAATTAGGCAAACAGTGTGTTAGAAAAAGAGGTAGACGACTACAACTGGCATGAGAATATACAAGAACAAGCCTTGTACTTCACACTGTGGATGCAATTGTCAGTGTTGAGCTTTTAGTGAGAGGAAGCCTGCACCCTGAGCCCTGGCTGTCACAGCAAGTCTCATATTAATGTCATCTAAATCCTAAAAACCCAGAACAGTTCGATTTAGATTTTGCACATCATTAAGTCATTTGTAATTAATGTGCAGCTAATTAAGGCTTTCTCATAGTTATTAACAGGATGTTTAATTCTAATTACATTAAATACTCAGCCTTAAAGAAAGTCAAACATTTGAATCTCAACGAAACCTGATAAATGACAACTGCAATAATAACAGGACATGAAAAGTTAAAGCGAACGGCTGGCTTACCTTGTCGTCTTGGTCGCTCTCGGTGTCGCACTGCAAGAAAGGAAAGGGCAAAGGTGAAATTATAAATAATTACTCTGCATCCTTGTGTTAGAACTGTTTCTGCTTAGACTGTATTCAAACCTGGCGCATGTGAGTGGCATAATCCAATTTACCTTTGCAAACGGCATATCTTATCAGGTCTTTAATGACAAACTTATCACATACTCATATTCAGCGTCGGCATATCATCAAATCACTTCATTAGCTCTCTACACAAGCTGTGCAATGTGAAACAAAGCTAATTTCTCATGAGCAGCCATGCCCTTGTTAACACTGAAAACTATGTGAAATTCAGACGGAGCTGGAATCTCAAAACACTAGCCGCCACTAGAATTATAATTCCATGATGTGTGTTCCTGCTTGAGGCTGGGGGGATGGAGAAATGACAAGAATAGGAAAGGGAACTCTGTAATGGAGGGAGGAAAAAGTGGTTAGATTTCATTTTTTCTTTCCAATTTCAATTTCAAGGTCCACTTAATTCTTTATCAACTAATTAGTGTAATGCTGGGTGACTGGCGGCCCTCAACGTTGTGCATATGGCTGAGGTGCAGAGAAGCACTGGAGTCGGTAATGAAGAAGGCACTGGGGGGGAATATGGGCAGAGGTTGGCATGGTGTGTGTGGGAGCGTAGGGAGGGGTTGGTGGGTGTCGATTAAAGCGGGGAGGGAGCGAAGGAAGGCGGTGAAATGATTGACAGCGCGGGGAGTGAGCGACAGAAGGCCCTGCCATTTTTCTTTACTCTCCCTTTTATTTTGCTTCCATCTCTTGTTTTTTTGCTGATCTGGGGCCCCACAGAGCTCAAAGGTAGCTGGCTGGGCTCGTTGGTGGTGTGTTTCTCAGGCTGGATGGAGAGGAAGAAAAAAAAAAAAAAGGGGGCCTTGCGAGCTCAGCAGGAGCATAGCATCCAATTTACAGGCCTGTCCCACATGGCCCCAGGGGCCGCCCACGGCACACCGCCATGATGGTCAGCTCCAGCAGCTCATAAATTATGCAGAGGCAATAAACGCACTGGGCAAACACTCCTCAAACGTTCTCCTGCTCTCCATTTCTCTCTCACTCTCTTCCCCCCAACCACCCCCATTTTAATACAGTGTGCAGAGACTGAGCAGCCGTATAGAGTGTCAACTGGAAGAATATATAAGGGTAATGAAAAGACAAGTGCAAATTGTGATTTCATGTGATTGTGTATGTAATGCACCGTGTGCCTTTATGGATCTCTTATCTATTTTTGCTTGTGAATAAATGGGTGTGTCGTCCATGTATCTCTCTCTCTCTCTCTCTCTCTCGTGGCCTCCTACACAGGACTGACTAATGCAGCAGTAGATGAGATCTGATGAGCGGCATTAGCCGTCTCAACTGCTTCCATGTATTCAGTCCCCTCATGAATGTGACAACTTTAATACGACCAAGCACTCATTAGTCCATTCTTTGCCTGTGAACACTACATACGCAGGAACAGAAGCGTGTAAGGGGTTCAAATAATGGACATAATTTTAGCTTTTCCACTGTGTTGTGATCCATAAAAAACACTGGCAGCCTTTCTTTCTCGTGTCCCCTTGTTTCACTCTCTCTCTCTCTCCTTTCTCCTGTTCCCTGACTGTGCAGCCAATTGCTTTGATTGCCAAGATAGAAGCTGGCTGGAATGACTTGCCCTTGCTTGTGAAGCAAATGGAACATGCTAATGGAACTCATCGTATTACCCGATGCAAAAGTGCCATAGCTCATTACTTTAAGATAAAAGGATATCATTGTAGACGGCAAGCAGAATTGACTTTCTGTGCTACGACTTGATGATGATTTAATCAACTGCTCTCTTTCACTTCTCATCCCTGCGCCTGTCGCTTTCACAGGTGCCACTAAACGAAGCACTCACACGGCTGGTGGGAGAGAGAAAAGAAAAGAAATTACTGTCATTACTTTTTTTACCCCAGGAATAGAGGTATGCAAATTTCCCAGAGCGACAAAGGATGGAAAAAAGGGAAAACTTAATAAAATGGAAATACCTTTATAATGAGCAAAGTAAAAAATCCTGAGATCAGGCCTGACAGGCAAGGGCAGGCAATTTGATCGTCCTTACAGCACAGACGCCAAAGCTCCCTCAAAATCACTGCTCAAGTATAGAGCAAAAAGTAACAAATAATAATATCTCTAAAGAGATAAAAACACATCTCAGGCATACAAACAAGCCAGAGCTGTCACTCACTGATAAGTGATCATAGTAAACTAATGCGCTGCCTCATGCATAAAGCAACCTGAGGCGGGAGAAAAGAATCCCTGCATATCTGGCATTTGCTCCTTTTATTTCTACATACTGACTCTCACATTAGAAACAGACAGGAGGATAAAAAGTCTCGGCTTTGCACTCGGCAGCTGGAAATGTCATGAAGGGTTACTAGTAGGCCTCATCATTAATAAGTGAGGTATGGTATTGTTTCAGGAGGTAAGCATGAGCTCAGAAATTCGGTTATTGCTCTGACTGGGGATAATATGAATAGGTACTGACGGGTGAGTCTGAATGAACCTACAGAGCTTTGGTTAAATGTAATGTCAAAAACACTTTACCCCAATCCTGGGAGCCTGTGTGTAATGAAAAGACTGACAAAAATGAGTATATTACACTGAAGAGAGGGGGGAAAAAAACGTAACAACAATGGTGCTATTGAGATCAGTGGAGCTAACTCTCTGACAGGTCGAGCTAGGAAATTGGTCTTATTTAAAGCAACAGTCATGTACAGTAAGGAAACCATTAGTCCTGGGAGGGGACTTACAAAGAAAATTGATACTCTACCCAGGCTGCTGCTATTTACACAGGCCCAGCATTATACTGTACAGCTAGGCCCTAGTGTTTAGTTTAAGTAACACAGGAATGTCAAACATTAGCTTCAGCTCTAAGAGCTGTTGATGTTGGCCTGTATCCGGAGCACTTCTGATTGCCCCCCCCCGCTCTCACCCGGGCCTCTCTTTTGGCTGAGTGCTATTACAAATTTCCCTCCGCTCTGTCCAAGCAGTGAGGCTTTTGTTTATATTGGTCTGAAAGTAGGAGTAAATTATTCTTGTCCTAAATCCTCTCCAGCTGAGAGTAATACTGGTCCAATAGAAGAGGAACATAAGGAGCCATGGGCCGAATGCTAAATGATGCAGCTATGCCATTGTCTGTAGCAGCGGGGCTCACCAACGTCTCCTGCCAGAGCTACCCACAAGAAAAATGTCTGAACTACAGAGGTAACCACATCACACAAGGATGCGTGCAAAGGCAAGTATGCCATGTTCCCTTTTCCAGCCTAACCTTCTGGAAATCCACTGCTCCTCAAACACTAACAGATGTTAAGTCAATCAAGAAAAAAATTACATGCGTAAACGATAATTCTGAAGGCAAACAGGGTTATGTTTAACTGGCTTGTTATAATTTCTGATCCGCCGTCTCTGCTGTTACAATTTATCTCTAATCTGGTTATTTTCGGAAAATGGCACCTTTTTTAAGTCTGGATCTGGGATGGATCTGTACTGTATTGTCGCTCCCAGGAGTGACATTAGCCTCAGGTTATGCTGGTTGCTATCCATGACCTTAAAATTAATTATGGTTGATATGGGCTTCATTAAAGTGCCCCCTTTACACAGAGGATGGTGTCTGTTTATCAGTCTGAGCCAGGTTGTCCTGAAGGGTGGCTGAAGGGGTTAAAAGCCCAGGAAAGAAGCCAACTTGCCTCCATGCCTGGGAGCTGGAAAGACAGCATGAAGGATGGCAGCCATTGCCAGGGTCAGCTCTGACAGTGCCAATTTGATGTGCCGTCGTCAAGGGCTCCTCATTCCCTCTTCCTAACAGCTCCTTCCTGATATAGCTGCGCGTCCTGATGGTTTTCTGATGCAAACAGTCACATGGCAAAATGGTTTTCTTCCCCTCCCGCTGCATCCTCCTCCATCTGCTGCTGGGGCCCGGGTGCCGCCGACCGCCTGCCTGTCACAGCGTGTGTGGAAATTAGCTGGGGAGGAGGTGCTCGCTTGTGCTAATTACATTTTAATCATTGGAAATGTGTTGGCAAATCAAGCCTTGATTGCCATCTTGGAGCCCAGTACTCCTCTCTGCAGGTTGGGGGATGGGGGATGGGGGGGGGGATGGGTTATAGTGGGGGCTCGAATGTGGATGAGCAGCACCAGACTTGCCAAGCTGGACACCTCAACCCTCCACAACGGCTTGATATGGCGGCATGCCTGGCCTACCACTGGGTAAGTAGCTGTGCCACATTATTCATGGGGAATAGAGGGAGATCAGGATGAGCGAAATGGGGATCTGTGCCATGCTTATTCTCAAATCCCCCCCACTCACACCTCCCATATCCGTCTCTCTTTCTCGAACTCCCTCTCTCTTTCTCACCCACACATTACACAGTCTGCCAGTCCCTGCCACTGTGAATTGAGAAACAACAAATAGAGCCGGGCAGGAGGAGACTGATGAGCTCAGGGTTTGCTACACAGCACCTGTTTTGGCACATGAAGCTGGAGCAGCAGGCCCCCGCCACAATACGCTCACAAATTAGATTCTTATAACATAGAAACAAAAAAAACAAAACAAAAAAAAGAGACAGACTTGGCTACATTTTTTCATAAAAATAATTCAGCTTGGTGAATAGAGCTTGATGAGTGGAGACGGAGACTGGCCCAGGTCAATGAACTCTACCGGGAACAACAATGTGACTGCCATTGGTCAATCGTCAACTTTCTCAGCTTTAATGATGATCTGCTTTCCTTTAGTCAGCGTTCGCCACAGACAGACACATTCACGGTCATAATGAACCTAAAACAGAGCTTAAAGTGACTTTACACTGGACTGAACCTCAAATAAACTCTGGGATTACTTTACTTTAAAAATAAGTCCAGCAGACGCACATTTCATGAATAGATATCCATAAAAGACAGTTTTGTAAATACACCTAAAAGTTGGGCGAGTGGAAGGAAATTCGACATGACATGCCTGACTGGGACAGATCATTAAAATAAGCAGGCTTCTGCGGCGATGACATTGAACATCTAATTTTCACAGCATCTGTTTGATGTCGAACTGTCATGTGAAAATATGGTAGGAAAGAGAAGACAGGGAAAAGAAAACAGTGCAGTTTGAGTGTTCAAGACAGTCTATATAATCACATACAGCAAACACCTATTTCAGCGGCCCAGAATGTTTCGTCAGGGAGGACCAGACCTCTGTCTGGAGTAATATAACCAGGTCTGATCCACATGTGCAGCACGGGCCAAATGCAGTGGGGCCAACATCTGAATGCAATTTCCCTTCAAATGTAAAACTTTATCCAGAAGATATCCAATTGGACCGCAAACTCCGAGACAGTGGAGCTCAAGGAGGGACGACGGCGACGAGAGAGGGGCAGAAAATGAAGCCTTCCATAAAATAATAAGAACTTTATAGTCTGTGACCTCTGGTTTCAATACTCTGGAGTACAGTCGTTATATGTTTTATTTCACCGGACTGTGCCCAGACTTACTGAAAGAATATTTGAGACAATCTTAAAAAACTTGACCCCTTTGTATCAATTCCACATTATTATCTATTCCAAATTGTTAAATATCCACAAATTTAGATGATGACATCACCAATAAAGTCAAATCAGAGAGCTGGTTCGTACAGTATGTATCCAGGAGAGGAGAGAAGAAACGCCGTCTGAACTGAAGACCCACAGACACACGCCGCGCTCTCACACTTTGAATGCCTGTGATGAAAAGATGTTGTTTAGAAGGAATGTGAGATATGAAGAGTGTGTTGCTTTGTGTTTGAATGTGAAGGATGGCAGGACATTTGACTCAACCAGAGATGTGGCACCGTACTCCTGGTGATGCTGCTTGGCAGAAGCAGATGTTGCCGCAGGGTAAACCTCTATGTTGATCAGTGCAATCCACCCACCAGACACACACATACACACACACAAACATACACACAGCAGGGACCAGTGTAAGAAAGGGGAACAGAGAGGTCCAGCGCTTTGCTTTTCTTAAAAATCCATTTGTTACACAAGCACCAGGTTCAATATCTCTGCTTCTGGAGCCTCGGTGCGGTTGTACCGGCTACAGACGGGGCTCTGGGGCGCCTGGAGGTGGGACGCCTTTACTGCTTATCTGACAGAAACGAAAAGACTTAAGACACAACTGCAGCCAGCACACACATACAAGTGTGGGCGCATACATGTACACAAACACCTACAAAAATGCAGCACACCTTGCCTCACTCGCCCCAGCTCTGCACTCTGTTTCCATAAGCCAACAGGGGACCGAGGCACAAAGCAGATGCTGGATTAATCAAAGATTAATAGAAGGATTTTGAGATAATTACATACATCAAATCGCATTGTTTGCGCAGTTATGGCGACTCCCCTGAGATGAGTCCACTCGGTGTGTATTTTAATTACCCCACATGCTAGACATTAACAGTGATGTGATTTGGCATCTTCATTACGGCAATCTGGCCACACACAAACAATCAATTTCAGACTTATTTGTGGATTGCTCCCAAAGAAGCAGAATTTGTGTTAAAAGAGGAAAGTGGGCACGTGCTACTGTACGACGAGGGAGTTTTGCGTGGATGCACAGATGGACTGAGATGGTACACCCTGTAACAAGCAGTGAAATTTAAGATTCAGTACCAATCCTCAAAACTGAAACGTGTCCATAAGAACTCAATGTTGAGAATTTGCTAAGTGGCAAAAAACCTGGCAGTGAACACCTGCTCCACATTCAGACTCTTGTTTGGTTATTCTTTGAACAGTTTATGAGTTAAATCAATCAGTTTAGACTTCATTTAACTTCAGAGCAGACTGGCTTCTTGTCTTCAGTGAAACAAGTTTATGTTGCTCAAAGAGCGGAGTCATAAAAGCATTGTTTTAAATCAGCACTGACACTGTCGTATTCTATATTGTATTCTGTCAACCATGACTTCAAAAGACATCTCGCAAATCCCTTGTGAGGTGTTGTAATATTATACATAATGGAGCAGTTATATAGAAAATAGTCCTTGTCTGGCACCTATGGTGTTTCTTTTCTTCTCTATCTTACGTGTAGTTGGATGTATGCTGCAACCTTCTGTTGTCAGGAGATATAAACCTCATCTTTTCCCCTCACCTCCCACTTCCCTGCCTCCATCCCTCCCTCCACACTGACTCATGGCTGACGGGGGAGAAAAACATCAGGATTAGGTTCTGTGCCTCTAATCACTTAACTCCTCACACCTGATGGCACACTATTAACTTTGACTGTCTCCAGTGACCCCGCGGGTCGTTGCCCATCACATCAAGTTTTTATTAGGGAATTTTCCTCATCATTAGCCATGGCCTGGAAACGAGCCATTAATATTCATACTGGCAGACCAAAATGAGGTCCCACTGATTTTCCATCATCCAGGCTATCTGCGCAGCTGCCACTGTTAACAATCACCCCGGTGCCGCACATTCGCCACGTATCATTATGAGGCTCCATAAAGCTCTTTCTCTGGGTCTGCCATGATGGGAAGACATAGAGGAGGAGGAGGAAGAAAAGGGTTGTGAGGCTTGCAGCCAGCTGACACCCATCTGAGAGAGACTGCCCAGCTCTGCCAACAATCTGCCTGGAAGTCTCATGCATGAGGCCCAGCACTGTCAATGCTAATAACCCCTGCAGGCTCTGCCAGGGACACAGCTGAGAAACGCAGAGTTCCCTCAGTGTTCTCACATTAAAGCGCACGCTGTTTATCAGTCTCTAACGGCAGCTAGGAGTGCAACACTTTGGAAAGGTCTGAAATTATCGTTCACGATGTTAACATGTACAAACATCATCGGGGAGATTTTATTTCAACATATTTCACAATAAATTCAAATACAGCACATCAAAAATCCCAAAAGAACTGTAATTTTTTGCAGCTATGTTCCAACAGATTCTCGTATCTCTTTAAAGGGATAGTTCAACATTTTGGCAGTAGGTTCGTTACCTTTATTTGTCGGTGCAAAACTGCTGATGCGCGTTGCCTTCAGGGACAGTTTTTCATCAAGCAGTCTCTGCATTTACCTCTAAAACAACTCTGTCTGGTAACGTTCTGTTATTATCTCACAGCGTGGTGAATGTGCAGGTCACAACTTGTCCACCAGAGCGTTTTGGAGATGTTGGATTGTGTATTTGGTTAGTTTGATGAGGGAAACCAAGAAATACCATTAGCCTCCGTAGCGTAGCTCTGAGCAGCTCACGGCTCTGCTCGGCCAGTCTAAAAATAGCTTGCACCGACAATTAAAGGTAACGAACCTACTGCTATGACTATAGTGATTATGGCAATGGGCCAATTTGCCAAAATGTTGAACTATCCCTTTAAAATAAGATTTAACTCTGCATATTATATCAGAACGCCGGGAGTTCCTGCTTCCAAAATGGCTGCCCATGTTTCCACAGATTGCTGCTCTTCCTCGACATGATCCACCCTGTTTGTGTCTCTGCTTCTCTGTCACCAGAGGAGGGCATCTCACATCTCTGCTGCTGCTGGCGAGAGAGCAGGTGCCGAGGCTCCATGCGCTGTGAACACAAGGCTGATAAGGTGCTTCAGAGCAACAATGTCCCGGTGAAACTCCAGCAGATAAGCCTCCCTTCTCACCCGAGCCGAGACTGGCTGGTCCCGATGCAAGGGAGAGGCCTCCTCTGTGTCATGGGTGGCAGCAGCAATTAAGTGGCGACACCCTGACAGGCCGAGATAAAACCGTGTCCTGGAGATACACAGTCAACCTCCTCGGTTTGGAGAAACACAGAAATTATATACTGTATGTAAATTGTTTTAATGTGCGCCTATATGTGGACATTATCGAGACAATGTAAGCTGCCAAGTTCCCTAGTTTGCATATGATACTTTAAGTGGAAGCTAGGTGAGAACTGTGTAGTTACCTAGCATTCAAAATCATGTCAAGATTTCAAAAACAGATTGCATAGTTAACAACATGCAGTAGAACGAGGACATAAGGTGAGACACCGAAACAGATGCAGCCGCTTTGGCATCGTCTTCCAAATAATTGGAGCTGCAGTGACAAAAACACTTTGTTATTCTCCTACTATGATTTGCTAGCTGTCACACTGTACATCTGAGTCGCCTCATTATGCAGGAAGTAGTCAAATAAAAGCCGACACTGCGCGCTCCTGTCAAGACGCTGTCTGCCGCACATGCAAACAAGCAAAGATGAATAAACATTAGTTGTTGTTGAGGGCTGGTCTTTGAGCAGCGAGGCTCACAAAGATCCGCTTTGTACAAAATAAAAATATTTAATTTGAAAGACTGATGCAAGGCAAAATGAAATTAAAAGGAACCCATGCTAACTGCTAAAACAAATTACTCGCAGTGCGCTAAATTACATTTGCTCCTCCATCAGCAAGATCAAACGAGCCTAGTTTGACTCTCCTGCGCTAATGATTTCCTGCACTCACCTCCTTTTTCATCCCAGGGGTGTTAATAAACACTCAGTCTGGTTTTCTGTTTGTTTTGTTTGTTTGTTTGGTTTATTTATACATTTCCCAGTTCTCCGTCTCATCTCGCGCCCGCCCTCACGCTCCCTCCCTCTCCCTCTCCCATCTCTCTCGTTCACTTTGCCCACGCCGGTGGCAGGCTGGGTGAATTAGAGGGATCTAATGTAATCCCAGGGACAGCATGGCTCCTGAAAAACGTGCTCAATTAAAGCAGGATGAGCCCAGTGGGAGCGTCCCTGGCGGAGCGTGGGGTGACTGACACGGCCCTTTGGTTGGGATTAATTAGCATGCTAAGTGGTGGAGCATGATAGCAGGCGGAAAGCCACGGACCAGCCGTCTGACATCCAGCACCTCCCACAGTAACCGGCAGTCCTACAGTCAGGGTTCTAGCCGGACCACCCCCCCACCCCCCCCCCCCCTCTATCCCTCAAAGCCAGATTTAAAGCAGAAGTAAGTGGAATATTTGTGTTAATATAAGTCTTAAATACCGTAAAACTTCAAATAATGGCCGAGTCCCAAATTGACGCCGGTCCCAATTAACCGCCGGGTGTAGCAAAATATTTTTTATATTAAACGCCCATCCCAAATAAACGCCGGGTCAAACATTGTTTTTCTGGTTGCCAAAAAATATTCTATGCAAATATAGCGGGTGTCTCGTGACGTTAAAGACGGCCGAGGACCGACGAGACGCCTCTGGGCTGGTTGCTCCTGCCCGGTCTGTCCACTCCTCTCATCCGCACTTCAGCACCTGTCCTGGGCTGCACAGTGTCGGCTCGGCTCGGCTCGGCTCGCTCCTCGTTTTAAAATTACTTTACTCCTTTTAAAAGTAGCGTAAACAGCCTACTGTCCTCTGATTACTCATACGCGTATTTAGTTAGGCTATACGTTGCATTATTATTAGTTATAGGCCTACGGTGGTGCGAGCCAACACAAGTGCTGAAGTGTGGGAGAGGAGTGGAGAGACTGGGCGTCCGCAGGGTTTTTGCAACTTGCGTCGGATCAAGAAGGGTGGAGGACCGACATGACGGGGGGTCTCGGTCTCCTGGTACCTGTGCGGGCCAGGACCGCGGAGGTCAGCGAGACAGAAAACGAGTCCACCCTGGCCGTATTTACAGTAATGCCTTGAGAAACGCACGTATCATTCCACTGCCGCCTGCCGCCATGGAGTGAAGCCTCTTTCCCCAGAAGGAGGTCCAGGTTGAACACTATTAATAAACGCAGGTCCCAAATAAACGCAGGTCCCTAATAAACGCAGGTCCCTAATAAACGCCTGTTGATTTGAGCGATTTAAGCAAATAAACGCCCGGGCCTTTATTTGGTGTTTTACAGTAGTTATATCTATCGACGGCAATCACTTCTATAGTGTTTGGTCCGAAACACGGGTCTGTCAGTCTCTCTGCTCTGCTGTAAGCCGAGGAGAAAACTTCTTGTATACTTCCTTGTATCCTACAACCTTTATCCAATGAGGAGAGAGAACAGCATAAAGGGGCGGTCCTCTCTGTGTGTGCAGCCAAGGGATGCGTGTGCATGTGGTGACGTAGGGACGAGGGTGGGGACTGCTAACTCCATCGGCTGACAAGAAGTTAGCCAAAACCACCGGATCGCTTACTTCTGATTTAACCCCCTGACAAAGGCATGGAGGTGTGGACTGAAACCAGACATGTGGAGACTAAGCTAATAACATGTTCTACTGTACGTCTGAACATTTTTTGGTCTGAAAATTGCAAATAAAACGCCTCAACTCTTGTTAATGTTTTCTTCAGGCTCCTCAGTTCTGCTCTTTAGAAATAATTCCAGGTTTTGTCTTTCACTTCTCACTAGTAAAAAGCCTGTCAACATGCTAGATCATAGCACATTATCGCAGGATGACAGCAGGATTTGTGGCTCGACTGAAGGATAGCTCCTGGAAAGCAAAGTTGGCCAAAGATTAATACAATAAAAGGAGTGTGATGCTGAGGGCTTTAACTCGTGACGGCTTGTTTTTCGCTCCTTGAAACTATTAACGCTTTGCAAACATCAAGTCGAACTGTGAGTGGCGATGTGGGACTTTGATTTTTGGAGCCGTGCCCGAGCACACTTTCCAAACTTTTGTCAAACTGTATAATGTTTTGCAGCCTTTTCATATGTTTTCTGTTTGACTGCTGTACAGCACAACACCACAGAGCTCAGGCCCCCGGGGCTGTGTGTTCATGCTGCCTGCCCCAGCGGGGGGGGGGTGGACTTCAGAATTAAAGGATATACCCGCGGATAAAAATGTTTGCCCACAAATCTGGGACAACCACTGCAATGCGAACACAACAAAATGCCCAACATCTGCATCAAATTCTCATCCGTAAGTTCACAAAGGCTCTTCTTTTGCTCTTCAGCCGAGATGATTTCTTACTTGTTGACTCCACTGCCAACCCTTGCAAATATATCTGACTACGCTCTTCTTCAACCAAGTTTCTTCTTTTGTGAAAAAGGCGGCGTGTTTACGATGCAAAGGAACCCGACTTCAGAAAACTCTATTCGCTATCAGAATCCATTTCAAATCCAAAGAGAAAGGTGACACAGGTTTACTGCATGGGTGACTGGTGGCATGTCAGCGACTTCAGGCTCAGCCGTCATGTGGTGCGGTTGTGTTTTTCTAGGCCTCTGGTTACCGCTACCCTTGTGTGTTGTTAGTTTCTCTGAATAAACGATCATGCTCCAATAAAAACTGACCTCCCCTCCGCTCCACTCAAGAGCTTTCAAGCCAACTCAGCACACAATATCCCACATAGTTTATGACAAGCCTTCTGTGGGATTTCTTACAGTCCAAAGACACCAGGAAGGAGCGAGAGAGGGAGGGAGGGGAGGGGAGGGGGGGAGAAAAGAGAGAGAAAATCACTGTAGTGTTTTGTCAGCCGTAATTACTCTCCAATTATATGGTCAAAATATGGCATTACAGGGCACTTTGTTGTCCAGGCAGCCTGGCTTTGATCAAGTTGTGGTGGAATGTGTTTCGCATTAGAGGCCCAACTATGATCTATGTTTCCTGTCACGACAAGGATAACAGTGAGGTCACCAGAGCAAGCCCTCCCCAGCCCCCGAGGAAGCAATAGCGGTGCCGCAAACATCCCTGGAGCATTACCCTCCCCTCCTCTCCCACAGAGGATAAAGGATGGCGAGGAAGGAGAGAAACAAAGCAGAAAATGAGAGGAGCAGGGAAACGCTGTCAGGGGAGACGGGTGACTCACACATATGGTCACAATTGGATCTTCTGGTGACAAAAGTCTCAGTGATGAAAACAGAGAGACGTTATAAGGGCTATACACTCTCCTTTTTTTTTTACAAGGCATAAACTATCAGCCACCTGTTGTATTACACGCATGGAGGAGACGCTTTGGGAGTCCTGCCAAATTCAACCGAAACAGATAAAGTAACAATTGTTCCATTCATTGCGCAGCAGCATTGTGTGTTTTGCGTTTCAGTTCCTTCTGTAAAATATGTAGAGAAGCATTTTCAAACTGGCTTTATTTCATGTTTTGAAATCTGTTATTTATATTGTGGTCTTCTGCTTCTCCTCCATTACCGGAACATTTTTATTTTTAACAATTGTTACTGTCCTCTGTCATCAGCAGTAATTGCAAGACAAGACAGCGTTGATTAAATCATGGCTCGACGGCGGACGGTGCCGCCGATGGTCAAATCTCAGAAAAAAATTTCAAAGTGTATTTTCAGAAGAGTGAGCGCGGGAGATGTTAAACATGATATTATTTCTGTGGGGAACGTCATGGTTGAAGTGAAACCCTGTGGTTTGCTTCAGTGGTGTGAAGCTGATGGACCATTCATCACTTTAACACACAGCCAAGGTCAGAGACGGCTTGCCCCGGAGCATTATGGGCTGGCATAATATATTAACGCACACTGTTCAAGGAAAATTACAATGACTTTGAATGCGCTCGTTTTCACCCTACACATTCTTCTCTCTGGGGTCGGTGCTGCTCTGAAACAACCCACTTATCAAAGACACCCATGAGGGTATAAGGGGAAAAAAAAACACATTTCACTACAGCATGTCTGAGCTGAGCTGAGCCTGCCAGACCTCTGCTGGTCATCTGCTGAGGGCCATTGAGAGCTCCTCCTGGGGGATATCAGTGGCATCCCAGGCCAGGACCCCCCCTCCGGGCCCGGCTGCATGCTGGCCTACGCCGCGGACACGACCATCTGTGCTGCCTCCCATTGGTAAAGTTGGCAAACGAGGCTAACACAAGCAGCCCTCCCCTGATTTGGGCGTTTGGCCCGGGGGTTGGAGGAGGAGGAGGAGGAGGAGGAGGAGGAGGGTGGCTGTGGTGAGGTGAGGGATGCTCCCTGGTGTTTCGGAGAGCCACTCCATAACACTTTCCTCATGAGCGCTCCTCCGGAGGGCTGCTGGAACGTCTCGGAGCCATCTGGGGAGAAGTGGAGCGTGGCAGAGAGCAGCTGGACGCTTACAGCTGCTATTTAAGCCCTGGCAGCAGAGCTCCATATCAGTCAGTCAGCAGGAAATGCAGGGAGAAACAGCAGTGCAGAACCTAGCAGAGGAGAGGCCACAACAAGGAGCTCCTGCACCACAGTTCTGAAATCAGCTTCTTCTGTCATTTCTTCGTGCAATGCCACCGAAAAAAGAAAAAAAAAACTCCCAGGTCCAAATACTGCAGCAGATTAAAAAGTATAGATTATCAGTCCAGTTCAGTCAGTAGCAGAAACATCAGCTATAAATCATCTTAAGTCAGGAAGATTTGTTTTGGCAAATTGTATAAACAATTATGTAACACAAGTTACAAAAACGTATTTAAATAAGTGTTTAGAGAATAAAAATGGTTACAGAATTTACAAATTAAACGAGGCAGGAGTAGGTGTGTATAACATCCTGGTAATTATACACTTCAGAGGATAAGTATTGTATATAAATAGTTTGTAAAGAGGAGAATGCAAGTACAGAGCCAGGAACATGTCATGTTATTTTAAATTAAAGATGTGAAATGTGGTTTAGGGGAGCAGTGTATGAGATGTTATCTCTGGGCAAAGACAAGTGTGAACTGGGTCTAGTCAGATGAAGTGAGGTAGGTCACATTACACTCTGGGAATCTGCCTCAGCTTACAGCAGCACTTCACTAAAAGTAAACACTTTCAAGCAGTTTAATGAAAGCAAACAGAGACCGGTGGAGCGTGGTGACTGACGGACTTCCTCCAAACATATTCCATGTGTTTAAAAGTGCTCTAATAATTCACATACTGTACACCGAGAGGAAGGCAATGCTTTTATTTACTGCATCCGCAAGCACCGTAACCATGATATTTCGCTGCCCCGAAGGTTGAAATCAGAGTAAGCATGCTTTGATTTAAAAAATCCTTGGCTGCAGTCACTCAGATCTTTGCAAAAAAGCTTACAACATGAAGATTTACTGCACATTCTGATACATTAATAAATGTCATCATCTACCCTTCATCTGTATAATCACTTTCACAGAGCAATGCATACATAATGATTATAAACTTGCAGCACGTCCATGACAAAGCCTGAGAGTCAGTTTCCAAGAACCCTAACTGAGAAAATGTATCCTATAACTATAAGATGTTTGTGTCTGAACAAAAGCACCAGTAATACTTGGAAAATACATTAACTTTGCTCTCCCACCACTTGTGGCTACACTGTTCAGTGCTTTGAAATGTGCCTGACAGCATCTTGAGAGATTTGCAGGCACAGGCTCTCAGTCAGAGACACGGGCAGAAAAATAATATGGCCTCACAATCAACAAACAACAAAAAAAAAAAGAATCAGATTCTCTGCAAATGTCGATTGGCCACCGGGGACTGCATGGGAGGTTTTCTCTCGAAGCTGTATACGAGTCTTGATTCTTGTGTGAAACCCACAAGCTCAACCCCCCCCATGTGAAGCTATGGGAAAAACTGCTTGTCAGGAGAACATTAATTAAAGTGTTAAAGGTACAAGAAGTATTGACTTCCTCTCTTCTGCAACCTCCACAACCACTAGCAGCCAGCGAGCCCTACTGCCCCCTGAGGTAAAGCCTTCTACCAGCTCAGGCCCGGAGCTAACTGGAAAAAAAAGCCCCACTAAGACCAATTAAGGCCTTCACTAGGAGACTGAAAGGAAGACAAATGGAGGCAGAAGGCCCGATTACAAGAAACCTTTGTACAGATGTAAAGCAATTAGAGCGGTCTCAGGGGCCAGACAGTGCGGTACCTGTGAGTCATGGATCCTACAGCCAGTCGAAAGTCGGAACAATCCCTCTTTTCTGTTTAGGGCCCCAGTCAGCCTGTGCATTAGTGTCATATATCAGCCGATAGGCCTGGTATTGGTTTCTCTAGAGCAGGGAAGCGCAGTAGTCTGCCAGAGAGGACCACTCCACCCTCCATTATCCGTCTGTTGGGAGAACAGGGGCTCTATTATCCATTCAGGCGGGGCCTTTTCGATAAAACAAGGGCAGATAGGAAGTGTGGAAGCTCTCAGGTGTCTCCTTCCACCAGGGAAGTTTGTCAGAGAGGTCATTCTGATAAAAGCCGGGGTAATTATACTGCACAGCACCACCGATTACCAGTCAGAGCACATTTAACCAGGACGGCACAGTGACCTCTACATCACAATGGAGTGGCAGCAAATCCACACTAACGTAGCTTGAGCCTGAAGACCATCGATACAGAAATCTACAGATAAGGGACAATCTGTATGGTTTTACGATGATGTAAAGTTCTCCGTTTCTTTGCTTAAACTCATATTATTTTTTGACTGAACAGAATAATAAGTATTTTTAATTTTTGTAGAAACAATGCTGCAGTGTGTCTGTTGTTGTTTGCATGTGTCATTAACGGTCACAACAAATAGCAGACAGGGTCAGTCTCTGCAGAGAGTAACAAATTGATTGCTAATGGAAATTTATGTTCAGTGGTCTGATCTACAATTAACTAAAGTAAAAACCCTCCTCGTGACCTGAGATTATGAAATAATTTTGACAAATGGAGGCCTGGTCTATAATGACCTTTTTCCCTTCCTCCAAGACGAGGCTAGCTGCAGCCCTCATTATTTATGGGTGGCTTTAAAAAGCAGGTATAGGAGAATGAATGTGCGGCTGTCAGTGTGTGTAATGGGCCTAATAATGGTGTCCTGTGTGCCACATAATGAACCCCACCCCCCATAGAAATGCTATCTCCTCTTCTCGGCTGGTTTGATGAGCAGCACATTCTTCAGCAGAGCGGCCTGCTTTAAAATGGTCTGGCTGCGAGTGGCAGTGTGGCCCATATAAAGTCCAGAGGTAGAGCCATGGCTAGTAAAGATGTCTTTGGGAAATGACTATTGCAGCTGTTTTAGCTATTTGTGTTCACCCGCATTTGCAGATACTTAACACTTAGCATCAGCCTAACACACACAGGTTTTCTGTCTACAAAATGTTATTTCAAAAAGTGATTTACAAGGACTGAAGCGAGACTACTTTGTCTAATTTAGCTATATTGTAATTTTAACGACATAAAAACAGCTCTGGGAAAACCTGGCTGTCATTAAGTGCAAATCCCATAAATGCGACTATGTACTGCATAATAAAATATATGTGTGATTGCTTGGAGTTGCCAGTGCAGTAAATCTGCACAGCAGTGCCTAGCTTGATTTGGGAGCTGAAGAAAACCATTTGACTTCACAGTTCAAGCTTGATGAAGTCCCTGGATGCTGCTGGTTAAAGACTTAAGCAGATGGCCAAATACTTGGCGCAAGAAAAGAGCTGCTCTGAATATTTTTTGGCAAATCTACAGGCATATGGCAAAAGTTCATGCCAAACACTCCATTTCGCAAAAACAGTCCAGCCTGCAGGAAAGCAAAAGCATATTAGGAAAGAAATAATAAGAGACAGAAAAATGATAGAATGACAGAAAGATGTTAAAATGCCAGAAATATGATACTGTTTGGTCTATACAGATCTAATTTACTGTGGGCCCATCCAGCTCTTCCCCGTCTTAAATAATCACTGTCATAATAACACTGAGTGAAAGGGATAAACAGGGTTCTGCTTTAAATCAGGGTAGAATCTGCAGCTCCGAGGGGCCGAGCCAGGGAGAACATAACCCTCGGCACTCTGGGAAAATCAGACTACCCCGGATTGGCCAGTGCTCACATCCTTTTTGTCTACAGCCAAAAGATTAGGTGCAAGGACATTTTGTGGTGAAGATACACATTTGAGATCTGAAGAGATCACTGGCGGGGTTTGGTATCAATAAAGACACAGATAGCAGCAGAAGACTAAAATCCACAAGGCAGAAAATCAAATCAAAAGCTCATATCCTGTGCAACCCCACCCAGTATAACAGTTAGGCATCAACTGTATGATCCTCAATTCAGTTGTCTGAGAGTTTGTATAAATAAGAAAGTCATGTGCGCTCTTACAACAAAGACACATCGAAGAAAAATGGAAGAACTGAGAGCTTGGAGCTTAGTAACCACTGGAAGACAAAGGATGATTGGCAGCAGATGCAACATTAGTGGGAGGAATCTCTCTCTCAGGGGCTTGACAGGCAGAGAGAGATTATCAATCATTCTGCTACAGAAGGTGCTTCCAACAATGCAGGCCTCAATCACTCCCTTTTGTTCTGCTTGTGGTCCTGCTCCATTGTGTTACACGACACACATTTGTTTTGATCTGGGACAACAGCCTCGAACATCACAGCACTGTCAACGCCATATCCCCCTTTTTTCTGCTTCTCTTATTCATGTCAGGCCTCGAAAATGTTATTGCCAAAATATGAGCTCTATCAAAAATAGATTGGCATTCTTTGAAATCCTCTTACAAAGATAGACTTTGTTTCAAATGTGAGTCACTGGGTGTTGAATGGATTCAGGATAACAGGAAATTGACACATGATTCTTGTTTTAATTACCCGTTAATATAAGCAACTAAATTGTTGATTGTCACGCTCGCTTGCCACAGAACTAAAATGGCAGAGACATTTAACATCACCTTTTAATAATAAGAGTTGACAAATGTTGCCTTTTATTCAAAAAAAATGTTACAAAATAGCAGCAGAACCTGATGGGAAAAAAAAATGTCTGTGAACCTGACATGAAAGTGAGGCCAAGGACGTTGTATCCCAAGCGTTAGATTGCTTTCACATCAGATGATTAGCCTCATCCATGCTAATTACAGTGAATGGAAACTAATTAAGAGGAACTACGTGTCAGCTAATGAGGATTTGAGGCTGTGTCCATCTTATAACATCATTTGCACTGCACTGCACTGCCCGCCAGCAACTTTTACTCTCCTTTAAAACATCTTCTCTGACTCAGAGAGAGCCACAGAAGCCTTTTATATTCAAACCCAGCAAGATGAGACCGGCATTTGTGCGACAGTCACAATAATAGGGATGAGCAATTAAATCCTTAGAAGGAGAACAGGGGAACGTCTATTATGACAACTACCCTGAGAAGAGTTTTCGCTGTAATCAAGAGAGCATTGAATCTAAGCACCGTGTTTGGGTACAGATAGTTCTCCTCTGCAAAATCTCCCCTTAACTTCTTCGTGCTTTTCTCTGTGGTTTGTCCTAATGATGTGCACACTTGCTGGCATGAAGCTAATAAGCAGTGCTAGCAGGATGTGGAAACTCTTTGCAAAACCACGCCAATTACCTCAGCGGCGGCAGTAGCAGCGGTTCTTCCTGCCAGGTTCACTACCACCTGACAAGGTCTGGAGATGGGAGGGGGGAAGAGGAGGGAGGAGGAGGGGGTGGGGGGTCCTCCAGGGCAAGACCCCTGACTCTAAACTGCTGAGCTGTTACATCTGGTTCCATCTGGCCAGAGTGGGGCTTTTCTTATGCAGCTAGACAGGGATATAATTAGGCCGTGAAGACATAACTAATGCTATAGCTCGTCAGCATCAGTCGAGATGGAAACCCAGGGACCTCTTCCAGAAACGACCGTGCACCTGACATGACTGACAGGCCTGTAGACAATATGGGACTTTTTCCTAATGAATGTATTTACTGTAGAAGCAACGATAAACACTGGGAATGAGCATCATCTCGTCCAAGTGACAGTTTGTGGCCCCGGCGTTCAGTGGAAATGACTAAATAAACCACAGGTGCCGAGGAAGGAGTCTGAAATATGGTGTCATCATAAAGCTAGCTTATTAGCGATGCTAATATAAAGCTACAGCTTGACAAATTCCCTCTTCTAGATTAATCCCTATCTAATACCATTAATCTGAAAGCAAGCATGCTGTTCTCCTCAAGCCAGAGCCAGTCCTTGACGTTTTCATTACAACAGCAGTTGCTTAACCAGCTGCAGGTTTAATTCCCAGGTATTTACCGCCTCATCTCGGGCGTCTCTGTTTGGGTCGCAAACACACCTCGGCAAATTCACTTTGCATTTTCAATAAATGAAGGGGATCGTCGATGTCAATCACGACGCAGCAGTGAGCAAAGAATGCAGTGCAACAGGCCACAGAGGCTTATTTGAACACATACACACACTCTCACATAAACACAGATGTACCTAAGCTCTGCCTGACTTCACAAGGGAGCTCAGGCTTATAATTAGCCACACGAGCTGCAATCAGAGCCCAATGACAATACTTCTCCGATGGCTTGTTTTCCTAACCTCAGCAAGACCTCAGGCAAAGGTCCACTTAGCCCATCAGAACCAGCCCACTGCTGAAATCAAAACACTGAAATCACTCCATTCCACTGCAGCGCCACTGATTAAATGTGCAGAGTGTGGAGTGCAATTTGCTAAATTACAAGTATTTTGCACATGTAAATATAGTTTAATTACAGCAATTAAAGAAAATTATGGGAGATTGGCAGATGGGGAATGTAATGTTGTTTTAATTAGAGTTTGAATGCACTGTAACACAAACAGAATGTTAACCCCTCAGAACAGAATGGGCTGTTAGGCCCTGACAAATTGTATCCTGATGCAGCTTTCTCAAAGCTTATAATCACCTGCAGCTACAATGTGTGCACAACAGAAAAAGAGAGGCTAGGAATAACAAAGACAGATAAGATGATGGCGGGGAGATGGAAAAAGTGAGAGGCACAGAAGAGCAGAATGCAGAGACGATGAGAAACAGATGTAAGGTGCCCTGACTATGCTGTTCTACGAGTAGCAAACTGAATTAGGATGACATGTAACAATATTTTGACAACACTTAATATGACATTAAAGGCAATTAAATCAGATTTAGAGCCTGAGATCAATCCTGGAAAATTAGAAACAGCTTATGTGCTTGGATACACAGGACCTCAGAAATTCAGACTAACAAAAGGTCTTGGATTGACATCAAAGCTTATCCAAGAAAGAGAATGACCTAAGATGACACGGAGTAAAAAAAATAAAAAATCCTGACCACAAATAAAAGGATACAAGGATCAAAAGGCTTTGCTGAAATGACCATAGATTACAAAGGTGGGGGAAGATAATGCTGTTTAAAGTAAACACCTTCACATCTCATTATTACAACAAGAGCCATGTGAGCTTACAGACAGAAAACACATGCTCCATTTAATCACCACACACATCAGGTGACCGTGGAGGAGAGCGTTTGTGCATTTCACTCTGAGGGATTCTGGGGCCATGTACCCTGGATTGAGAAAAATCCTCTCTCAGGATCTATATAGCTGTGTAGCAACATTTAATACATTCCAGTCAATAGCCCATTAGAAATTCTAATTGAAAGTTCAATGCCCTTACTTTAGGGCTTGCAATAAAGATTGCCTTTGGAAAGCCATTTAAAGGCTTAATCTCTTTATCATGCAGTATTTGGAAACCTAACTTTGTTCTTGTTAGGCAGATCAATTGCATTAATTTACAAAACGGGGGGAAAATGTCACCCTTCATCCTTTAAATCTTGGCTGGGTGAAGGAGGTGCATTAAAGAGCATCAACGCTGCTCCCCCCCCCCCAATATCAGCTGGAATAGGTGTCATAGGAGACTTGACCTACAAATTTTAATTACCACATGAAATATTCAGCCTCTGAGATGAATCGTGACATCCAAAGAGCAAGCAAGGTCTGTCTGTGCTATGTTAACCTGTTCAGAGCCAAATGCAGACCGATACCACAGTGTCCAGAACAGGTGGTTGTATCAACTAACTGTAAATAGTGTACTGTAAAGAGCCAGGCTGTGACAGTTGCAAACCAATACTGTGGTTTACCAAACAAGAACCTCAGTAGAAATTCTGTTTCATACTTGTTGCATTAAAACTTTATTCAGCAGGTGGAAATTAAGTCGTACAGTGTGTGTAACTTGCCGGTGATTATCAGCATCTTACTTTGTCCAACAGAGAAACAGTGAGAGTGAGACTAACAAAGATACTAGAAAACAGAGCGAGTACTTTGTGTAAAACAACGTCATTTATGGCCTCTACCTCAGCAGTTGCTATGGTAACAGCAATGCTTGCACCCGCTTTACATGAGGCAAAAAACTGAAAAGGGGAGCAGACTGTATGTGTAGTGGTTATTATGCATTTATGCGGCCTGGAGGGAGGGCCAGATCTGTATTATTGAGAGGCTTCTTTTAAAAGACCAACAAGATTTGTTTGGATTACTTTACGGTGGTGAGCTGGACGCACGGTGCTGGACACTGAAAACCCAGCAGCTATAGTGGATTGTCAAGTATTGCTGCACAAGTGAAGGTCATGGGGTTTGATCATGAAGATAACGTGTGCATCCATGATGATGTGTCCTTGAGTGAGACACTGCAGCCTGAAAATAACAGCATCTTCAGGCTCTTTTACACCTTCACTAATAATGTGGTGCTCTGTGAAGAAAGCCTTCTGTCTCACTGTTTCACTTAATACACACTGAAAATTAGATGTACTGCACTGTGCACATTACTTGGTGACACTTTGCATGCTTTCCTCATCAGCCTAATTTGTACTATTTCAGTGTATAAAGAGTGTCAATTTACTGCCATAAGGTTTATTGCTTTAGTTTTTGGACCTGTTGGATGACACACACTCAGTTTCCAAAAACCCATTAGAACAAGCTCACAGACATGCACTGGTGTACTGCTTAATATAATTCATCATTTTAAATGAGACAGCTATAGGAATTTTTCCTGATAAGACATTACCACATGCTAATTATTGCATTTTTAATTGGAACTTAAAAAAAAAAAAATTCTCCATGTATCCAAACTGCTTTGTTACTGTGATGGCAACAAAACAACAGATAGATGATATTTTTTAGATGTTTGCTCACAGCCACACTGATTGTCACTAACCTAACATGGGTTCAATTGATTTTACCGTGAATTCCAACTTGGAAAGTATCTCAGTACATACTGGGCATGACACGGATCAGCATGTTTTGTCATCTAATTTTCAGTTGAGCCTTCTCCAGAGCAAAAAACAAACAAAAAAACATGCTTTGCAGAAGTAAGCGATCCGGTCGTTTTGGCTAATGCTGCGTTCCAGGCAGGCTTTTGAAACCGTAAATTACAGCTTTAAGTCACGACTTACGACTTTGTAGCGTTCCAGGCAACCCACTCGTGTTTTTCCGACCTGTTTTACCTGTGAAAGTCACTATAACGGCCACTCGTAACTTCCGACCCGTGAGCTCGTACCAGATTGAACTGGTACGACTTCACAGGTCGGAAAAACACGAGTTACGGTTTGCCTTGAACTTACCATAACGTCTTGTCAGCCGATGGCGCTAGCAGTCCCCGCCCTCGTCATGGATCTATTGGTCCTCGTCCCTACGTCACCACATTCAGGCGCATCCCTTGGCTGCACACACACAGCCCTTTATGCCGTTCTCTCTCCTCATTGGATAAAACTTGTAGGATACGAGAAAAGTTTTCTCCTCGGCTCAGAGCAGAGCAGAGTGACTGACAGACCCGTGTTTCGGTCCAAACACTCTATGTAAGTGATTGCTGTCGGAAGATAGAACTATTTAAGACTTATATTAACACAAAAATATCGCTTACTTCTGCTTTAACATTTTGGCAAATTGGCTCATTACCATAATCCCTATAGTTTTAGGAGTATAGGTTTGTTAATTTTAATTGTCGGTGCAAGCTATTTTTAGAACGGTGGAGCAGAGCCGCAAGCTGCTCAGAGCTACGCTACGGAGGCTAATGGGATTTCTCCTGGGCAAGTTGTGACCTGCACATTCACCACGCTATGAGATAATAATGGAACATTACGAGATGGAGTTGTTAACGAGGCAAATACAGAGACCGCTTACCGAAAAACTGCAACCGACGGGAACGCACATCAGCGGTTTTGCATGAATTTACCTCGAAAACAACTCTGTCTGGTAACGTTCTGTTATTATCTCATAGCGTGATGAATGTGCAGGTCACAACTTGTCCACCAGAGCGTTTTGGAGTTGTTGGATTGTGTATTTGATGAGTCTGATGAGGGAAACCAAGAAATCCCATTAGCCTCCGTAGCGTAGCTCTGAGCAGCTCGCGGCTCTGCTCCGCCGTTCTAAAAATAGCTTGCACCGACAATTAAAATTAACAAACCTATACTCCTAAAACTATAGGGATTATGGCAATGAGCCAATTTGGCAGAATGTTGAACTATCCCTTTAACACTAAGAGTGCAACCTGAGAAACGCGTCATAAATATCATCCTGCTCCCTGTTTGCCGCTTGTTCTTCAGTTGCCCTTTTCGGTGCACTGTTTAAACCTTGAACTCCTCCATTGTTTCACAGTATATTCCCTTACCTTGACTCCATGTCCATTTCATTCCAAAGACATAATAGCTTTTAACAGTTCACTGCGCCTCCATTGTGCAGCTCTTGTTCTGCATGCGCATCAGGGACAGTTCTATGGTTAGCCAGTAATAATTAATCAAAAGCCAGAGAGAGGGACAAGGCTCGGTGGAGATGATCTACATTTCATATGTGTGTGGCTGGCTGCTTTATAGGTGTCAGGATGCATGACTGCACAGGGACCCTCCTCAATAACTGTTGTTGACTGTCTCATTGTTGACTCTGTGAAGCGGGAGAAGAGACTAATATCAATTTTAATGCTTTGGCAGAGAATTATAGAACAATGCCACCTGTGGGACCACCGCCATTGTTTACATTTATCACTCTGAAACCAATAAAGCCTTCCAGCAAAAAGCTGATGCATTATAGCTGGCACGGCTGGGTGTTATCGGCGTAAACTGATCCGGTATTTGAGGCAAATCATTCTGAAGTAATAATGTGATTATCTTTATTTATAAAATTTTATCATTGCCATCTGGTATGCATGCGCTTTAAGACACGTACGGTACATAATAGAAACACTTGTCAAGGAACTGACTGTGTTTTCATGTGGAAAAAAAAATCTACAGAAGCCAATGGGGTGAGTCTGGTTGATCAGTGCTGCTGAATAATGTATACCTCATGTGGAAATGGACACATTTGCTGTGGCAGTAACTGGGAACCCAATCCAACCTTCTCTCTCCCTCTCTAGTTCTCACGCTTTCAGCAGAATTAAAGTCATCTGGACCTCTTCAGAGTGCCCTGGTCATCTGTGAGGAGCTCTCGCCAGGGTGCCCTCTCTGCAGCTTTCAGCCCTTTTTCTTCGTCCTCTTCTTCCTCATATGATCATGCGAGAATGACGGACAGATCACAGGGCAGGACAAAAAGCCATTCAGCAGTCGGTGGGTTAAGGAAACTTTAACATCCAAAGTCTTTGAATTGTCACATAAGTCAGCGGCTTTTAGACAAATTGAACAAAATGGACCCTTTCAGGAGCCCCAGTGAAGTAGCATGTCAGTTCTGGGCACAAAGGGGGCCCCTGCTAGAGAGAGGCTGAATGGCTGCATTATCCTCTCCGTGGCTACCCCGTCCAAAGGCCCATTTCACACCTACTGCCACCTGCTATTAGCTTTCTTACAGTTCTTATGGGAGGCTGCTGATGGATTCCATTGCTTTAACAAAAAACTAAACAGGCGTGGTAATGCTGATTGAAGACAAAAACCCGTCACCCTCCCCAACCTCTGCTCCGCTTTCTCCTGATCGACAACCGTTACTGCAATTTGCCTTGTGAGCAGGAGGGAGAGAAATGCGAGGAGAGCCCAACGCATGCAGTCACTGGGGAACAAATCAAATTTTCCTTTCAAATCCATCTTTTGCTACAGTAGCACCACAATGTTGATTCCTAGATAGTGATCTCTTACACAAAGGATGAGGGGGTTGTCATTGCAACATGCCATCATGAGAATATACTGTGTAAGTATTTACAAAGCTGTAAAACTATTCTTCAAAAGCAGGAGAACAATACAATTCAATATAGCAACCACACAATACGTTTCTTTTTACTGGGCAAATGGATAAAAGCACCATATAATCAAATTCCTTGAAAATCCTTAACAAATGTAGATGTCTGACTAAAATGTTTTCGCAACAGCTATTTACCATTCAAGTTAACATTGAGAGCAACTCTACTGGCCTTTCAGCCTAACCAAGGGCAGTAAATGTCACTGCAAAGCACAAACAAGAAGAACAAGTAACAAATGAAAACATTATCATTTTATGTTCTAATATCACTAGCTGTTAGATATCTATAGACAGACTGGGGCGATACTGACTCAAGATGTACCACAGTCTATTTAAATAACTATATTTCTATTGAAGGCAGCTGTAGGCAATAGAACAATACACAAGGAACAAAACAAAACAATACACTAGTAAGTAAACAGGATAAAAGAGACAGAAAACTGTCATGAGGTGTGTGAACTAAGATATTTTGTGTGGCAAAGAAATCACCACATTACCACAACAACATAATACTATAACACTGTCAGTGCTCATGTTGTATGGCAGAGTTCGGAGTGAGCAACAGTGTGTTGTGTCGGCACAGTGACACAAAATGTTCATTCTTCTTCTCATTTTGTCCATAATTCTACAGGCAGACTGATATCAAGTGCTGTTTTTCGCTCTTTTGTTTGTATTTATTTACTTTCAACCCGTTGGATTACGAAAAGCAAGTGTTTGGGTTCACTGTGTTTTAAATGTAATCATCCAGCAGCAGCACGTAGGAGGAACTACTGCTAGCCACCGCTGAAAGGAATATGCATCCATCCAGCTATGAGTATTTACATAGAAGACTGATGGGAGTGCTGTGTTGTGCAGTTTATTGAAGAGACGCCACACCCCTCTCTGACCAATCACAATAATACTTTCCCCCACAATAAAACATTATGAGTCATCAAACTGCAAGCCTTAACGGGGCCTTGGCCTTGTGTCTGAGTTTACCCATAAGATCTACAATGTTTTAAATTATTCTTTTCCTAACTAACGGTGATTTCTTGCTCCTGACAAGGGCCCCTTCATAGCTTTTTAATGTGATTATGCTGCTGTATGTAGCATGGTGGACCTTTCTTCCTCCCCCAGTCCTCCCATCAGACACCAGCTAATTGAATCCCAGGCTAAATTAAAAAAAATTAGTCATGTGTGTAATGGAAATGATTTATCATGTCCACTTAACCAAAACGGATTTTGAAAACATTAAGCATCTCCAGTTGGCTCAAGCTTTTAGGCACTTACAACGGCTCCCCCCCCCAAAAAAAAGATACACATATTGAAAATTATGATGGCGGTCTGAGGCCATAATGAAAACTGCACGGATGAAAACAAGTTAGAGCTACGTAACTGGTGAATAGAAAAATATGCTCAATTGAGAGAAATAAACACAGATATTAAGTCTGGGAAATGAAAAAAAACAAAAAAACAACCTTCATCAGAATGTAGTTTACGCTTGTGGCTTAATGGGCCGGAAATAAGAACTAACAAACATGACTCCAGCTCTGATAACAGGATTGCAGTCAAAACTGGGACTATGTAATGTATCAAAGCCAAAGCGTACACTATCATTTGCTTCACGGCTGAGGCAAAACATTTATGGCTGCCATGGTCAATATTCAGTTTTCAGAATTCTTGAGAAATTCCACCTTGATGGCTAACAGGAATTCGGCAGCATGTCAAAATAAATCCCCCTGCATGGCCGTCTCCTGGCCCGCTCTGCCCAGGAGGCAGGCTGTTCATGCGAATCAGCCTCACCGTGACAGCACAGCTCAGAGATGAACAGGGGATGAAAGGGTGTCCTTATCTAGCAGGAATCACTCTCTGGCCGCCAGGGCCATAGGACCTACTTTCAACTTCAAACCACGGAGATCAAGGTCCAGCCATGGGCCATGCACACACAGAGGCGGTTGTTTAGGTGTGTGGGGTGGTGAGTTTTCACCTGGCTGCTCCTCCTGACATTTCCCTTGTGACAGGCTCATCACAGACCCTGAAATCTGCGTCTGCAGCCCCACAGGAGACCTGGAGTCAAAGGTCAAGCAGCATGTTGAAGGCTATTCACAAGCATGTAACAGAGGGATGAAAATGATGCATTTCACCAGCCAGCTGTGTTAAAGGTATAATATGTAGGAATTCCCCCCATCTTGCGGTGCGGTTGCATATCGGAACGTATTCTTGATGTTGCATTCACGTGAAATCGGGCAGACGTCAGACAGACAACAGACGCTGCATGTAACAGGATAAACAAGCGTCTATGTAAACAAGTGGTCCGCCAGCACGAGGCAAAACAATACAGGTGTGACAATATGTTGTCATGGTGATGTGGTATTGTTTACCTGATCCACGTTTTACCGTCTTTCTCTCGTCGAGTAAAATGACATCCGTTTGGTTTGTAATGACTTGTAACAACTCATTCTAAGGTACGAGAAAGCTTTCATTTGTATGCGGGTGTGATTCGACTTCAGTGAAATACGTATTTATGAAAGCAATATTTGATTTTTGCTAATAAAAAGCCAAATAAGTTACATACTGGGGCTTTAAAGGTGCCATAGTTTCCACTCATTTCTCTATCATAGTCTTTTATTCTTTCAACTATGTGTGAGGGCTGCAGCACACAAGGGGCTGTATCCATGGAAATGGCTGCACAGTTGGCAAGTATTATTCAATGACCCTCAAGAATCAGAGGGCTGAAGGAGGTAACCTTACATCCAACTCAATTCCCCTGAATAAAAGATAAAAAAAATAAAATAAATAAATAATCCAGGGAGTGGGAGATAAATCTCTCCTCTTTGGCTCTTGTCTCATGGTCATGAATTAGGCTGACACCCAGGCCACAAGGGGAGGCCACGTTGAAGGGAAACGCAACCAATGTCACTTTGTGGGGGCAAGCACTGGCAAAAGGACAAAGCAGAAACCAGTGTTGGAACATCCACTCAAATGTACAGGAATAAAAAATCATTGTCCTGAATTCTTGTGGGTGAGGTGAGACATCAAACTTTGTGTTGCATCAATGGACTCCGATGTCTGATGTTTTCTCTTATAGACAGAGAGAGAATTCATTCTTCAGTAACATGAAATCTTTACAACAACTGCAGGTAATCTCCGTGTATTATGCGCACTGCGTCTGTGGACATATGTGTAGGCACATGCTGGGCGAATTTTCCAGCCCTGCTGCATTAGAGCAACAATCACACAAACAGACAGCTGTACTCTCGAGGGAGTCTGCAATCAGGCTGTGCAGAACTGCCTCTGTCCTTCAACAGGCAATTAACACTGAGTCCATTATAGCTCCCAAGAGAGCTACTGGCCAGGGAGGCCAGGAAAGGCATCATCTGAAAGGTCAGCGCCTGGAGAGGAAACAGGAGGGGCAGGGTATGACGGAGGCTCAAGGATGGAAGCGAGGAAGACAGGGAGGAGGGTGTGAGCTGCCTCAGACCAAATGGAGTGTAAAGCAGGAGCTATTTGTCACCCACAAGCTATTCACTGGGGGGGAGGCTGCAGTATTTTCCACTGGACAGGAGTATGCGTCAGCAACAAGGGGTATAAATTAAGAAAACCACAGAAGCTCCTGGTCTAATTGTAGCTTTCCAAAGCATCCTGGGACCCAGCAGATCCACTCCAAGTTCTACTATCAGATCAAGGATGTCTTCCCTGAGGTCAAATCCATCACAACTCATAAATGTTTCAAGGCCTCTTCCTCCTTTTTTCGTTTGATCCAAGTATAAGCTAAGGATAATTCCTCACACCATGCAATGTAATACTCAGTGCCTCTATAGGAAGTTTACATCCAGCAGGCGTTCAAGACCTTGCTCATTAATATTTTCCCACCACTTCTGCAGGAGCTCTGCCGTTGTTAATAAAGAAAAAGACATTCAATAGCATGCATTCTTATGATCAATAGGATTCCAAGTCTTCTCCAACTATCAACTAAAAGAAGAGATGGAAATGATGTTAATGGGAGTAGTCAGGAGGACTTAATCTATGACAGGGCTGGACACAAAGCTCTGTGATTCCTCGCTTGGCGTTTTTATTTCAGTGTGAAAGACAGAATGAAAGAGAGAGACACAGAACGGAGCAGGAAGACTTGGATGGGCTACAACGAAGAGCTTAACTACTTCACCATCAGGGCACCAGGGAAAATCCATTCTTGGCAGCAGAGATTGCCACTGCTAAGCCTGCATTTTAAAAAGCGAATCTGCACTTAGTCTTTGGAAACTCCCCTAAGAGCCGATCATTAAGCACGTCATTGAATCAAAAGTTGTGAGGCCTGCAAAAAAAAAAAGAAAAGACACAGATGAACTGAGGTAAAATCTGGGCTATTATATGTTCTCTAGGCAAATTTAAACTATAATTAATCTGTGAGCCATAAAGGTGTTACTTGATGAATATATATTCCGGTGAGCTGATGGGGTCGTAAACAAGAGCTTAATCTAATATAGAATTACTATTATTGTTATTTATGCTGTTGTCAGTGCATTGCAATGCTACAAGAAATATCTCCATTATAAACGTCTGCCTCCCTACTGTATATCTTTAATTAGACAGAAATTACAACATACATTAGATCTCTGAACAATTTAGAAAAAGACTGAATACTAAGAAACTAAATGAATAAATATCTGTTACTTTAGTTCAATGTCAAGGGCAGTTCCGGAAATGATTTAGTGAGGAGTCCTGAACTGGGCTATGTGCTGCTCAAATAGGGGTTGAAAATAGCCTTGGGTAGAGCCTCAGGCTGTAGAGATGTAAGACAGACAAGAAGTCAAAGGTGATATTCTGGAAAAAGTGTTGAAAAAGAGAGGCTGTGGATAAAACGTATAGGTCGAGTCTGATCACATCAATGGAAAGGTTTCCAAAATCGTTTAAGAGCAGACAAGAAGTTATGTCTTCACGGAGGAGGTGAGAGAAAAAAGACAACAAGGCAACTCTTTTTTCTATGGCTTTTAAACCATATAAGCCTCCAGCAAGAATCCTATGAAACACATGGCCTATTCCCTGCCTACAATATTCATGAGAAACTTGAAAACAATACCTAATGTTGACTTTTATACTCAGCAGAATCAAGGGCGCTGTGTGAACTAAGCTTCTCTAAGCTAGTTAGCAGCTTTGAGCTTGAACTCTGAGGCTATCTTTGAATTTTTCAAAAGGCACTTCAAAAACAATTCAAAGGGAAACCTAGTGCACTCATATTTCAAAGCGTTGTCAGTCAAACAAGGAACAACACCTACTACCAAACTATACAGCACAACACCCTACATATGTTCCTCAGGAGGATCTAACCACACGCCTGTTTCAGGATTAGAGACTGAGGCTACGCTCACAGAATGACTGACAGTCAACTCCTTCATGTGAATGGGACAAAGGACGAGTGTACTGATGTCAATGCAATGGACGAATCATTGGCATCGTCCATTGCATTGACCTTTGACCTTTGCTCAGACACTGCAGCATCACCTAAAAAGGTATATGTTACTCCAACTTCTGGCAGAGCTGTTTGTGACCTGTATTGGTAACGTTTCCCTCATGTTGTTGGCTTATGACCACACCACATCACCTTGTCACAGTGACTGTTTCTGCTGAATTAATGCTAAATACTATTTCAATTAATATTTCTTATTGTATGATTCCAACTACAGCAGGCTAATGCATAGGATCAAACTGGTGACTGAGCACAAAAGTCATTTGCCGGCTGTGGATCTACTGAATGAAAATGCTGCATCAACCATTATGACAAACTGTAATGGCATCATCTTGATTATAATGCGTTAAAGAAAGGTTCCTATCCTACGAATGACTTGTTCATCGAAACTCCTTCACCACATTAGGACCGGGCACTTCACATATAGGCCCTTTTTATACCCTGTTATTTTTATAGAGACATTAACCATCGTTTGCACCATTCGTTTAGACGCAAACGGAGAATTCGCCCCTGAAAACGATTCTTTCTAAAAACTCCAGCCAGAGTGGAGATTTTGGAAAACTCTGTTTGCATGTAAACAGAGAAAAACTGAGTTTTGGGTAGCCGAATTCAGACCCTGACATCTAACCGTAACTTAATAAAATAAAATAAAATAAAATAAAATAAAATAGAATGCAGACTGATCGATTCACTGTAAAACATTTATTTCTTGATGTAAATGTGGAGATTTCTGTACAGAGCCCCGAGGCAGCGTTGCTCTTCTGTCCAATACACACATGAAGCTTCACTTTTCATTCAAACAAACTAATGCTACTGCCACAATTGTTAGATTTCATCAATGAGACCAACATTTATCTCCTAAAACCAATTTACCCGGTTGGTGAAAACATTTCTGAAAACTGTCTGGTGTGCACGCAGTTATCTTTGTAAACGGAGAGAGTGAAATGTCCGTTTATGAAAATAGCTGGACACATATAAACGCAGTCATAGTTGAATCCTCTGCATTATACAATGACAGAAGGAGGCTGTGTAGCCTAATGCAATGCTAACTTGTATACTACATCTGTAACTAGTTTACTGTAAATTTCAATATTATAACATCTACTGTATTCGTCCATTGTTTGTAAACAGTCATGGTGGGGACCAGATAGTTGTTCTAAAGAATTACACCATCCTTTGTTTTGTTTTCCCCTTAAACTCAGATGTTTTCTGTTGTAAAGGGTTAGAGCAAACATCTGTCAGTAGAAACACAGCTGAAAATTAATTTCCTGTGCCACAGCGCCACCACCTCCTCCCACACTATTGTTTATGTTTATTGCAAGTCTGTGTTTACAGCTGCCTCATGATGCTTCGCAATAAAATTTTACTCTTCAACTAAAGACAATAACAGTAAAAAACTTTCACTGCATAACAGTTTTGGTCGGTAATACTGTATGGTGGGAAAGGTGGAAAATATGGAAGCATGAAAGGTAATGTGAAAAGTGTGTAACATTCATCACAGCAACATCACAATGAGTCCATTGATTCACAAGTAAGTGTCCATTTACAATACTGGATAACAAGTGTAGATTTGCCCATCTGAAGAGATACATCTGTTAAAACAGGGGTTCTCAACTAGTCTCACTCTGGGACCCACATTTCCCATGGTCATTAAGTCGCGACCCAATTTTATAGAATTCAAACCAAGATTTTAAAAAAAAGCCTTTAAAAACAAATTTTGCTCTTAATTGAGGAAAGTGCATTGCAGAGCACATGAATGAAACTGAGGACGACCATGACAACTGCATGTAAGTGAATAAAAATATATCAAACTGCACAAAATGGAGACCAACAAAATGATATATTTGACTTTTAATGCATCTCTGCATTCAGAGCATGTTCACAAAAGTGGATAAATATCAAATTGCACAAAATAAAGACCCACAAAACAAAACAAGATTCACTGCATTCAGGCCACATTAATAAGAAACTGATATCTTTGCATTCAGAGCAAATAATAATAAACTGAGGAGGACCGTTACAACTGCATATGTGCAAGTGTCGTGTTCCTTTCAAAATAGGTTATATTTCAAAATAAAAGACATATCCAACATTACATGTGCATTAAATATGTACTTTTTTTGCCCAGCTGTCCGCGACCCATCCAGAACGGGTCCGCGACCCACTTTTGGGTCCCGACCCACCAGTTGAGAACCACTGTGTTAAAAGTTTAGAGATGACCATCCAGAGGAGCAACACATCCCATAACTCACCACCTTTAGTAACCGTCTCCTATCACCTCTGTGATACGACCAACTTTAGTAAACTATCTGGAGTTAATAATGCACCAAGGCCTTTGAAGGACCTTCTAGTGCCGTTAGGCTGAATAGATGCAGCCAGGTGTCAGATGCTATACCTGTGACGCTGCCACCGAGGAGTATTCCTAGCGACCTTCGAGAACTTCTTGCCTCTGTGGCCTTACAACACAAAGGAGGCAGCGCTACCCTCCAGCTGCTCCGTGTCGTTCATCCACCTTGACATAATCATATGCAGACAGACACACACAGCTGAGCAGAGAAAAACAACTGTCATGCCTCTCAGTGTACGATCAAGTATCCAAGCAGAGCTGCATTCAAACATTTCTTCCCTCTCCAAACCAGTGACACATACAAAAAAAAACACAAACTGATGGAGCTGTCTGACTACTTCCTGTACAACACCACTCTGTAGCTTCTTTTGCCGCGTGTCCTCTGATCTTCTATGAGAGACAGCAGGATATGCTTTTAAAGCTTTTAGGCAGATGTTACTCATCTCTATTCTCAGTGTCAACCCCTCTGCAACCTGAGTAACCTCAAGGTTTGGATCCGTCTTTTAATTCATGGGACTGTTGCACGGTCCTCGTTCATGATGCATGGTTGTTTGTAAATCCAATACAACACCCCCGCACTGAGCTCACTTGTTACTGACCCCCATTTGACCCCGAAAAGGGGAATGTTTGCTGTGTGTGAGTCCAGCTGAATTAATCCATTTAACGCCGTGTTAGGGCCTTGAAAGCACTGACATAATTGCTTGAAAAGCTTTAATCGAATGGATTTAAGTAATTAAACAAATGTTGCCAGCTGGAACTTTATAACCCCACAGCCCACTCAATACATTTTGGCCCAGGAAAGGAAGAGCAAAAGTAAGCCGAGGGAGGAGGAGGAGGAGGAGGAGGAGGAGGAGGAGGAGGAGGAGGGCTGCGATTACTAGCATAAGGCGGGTGGATCCATTTTTACAGACAAGTGCAAAATCTTTAATCTCTTTTAAAGCTGGTCGACAGCAACTTATTTGCTGATCAATCCTTGCTGGCTGACTGCTGGGCGCCGTAGCCATCAATATGAAACCCCAGAGGAGAGACACAGTGATAAAAAGAGAACAGGTATGAATTACAGCTCAAAGTGAACATGTGTGAATTAGAGCCAAGTGGCAGTTCAGCAGCAGAGAAGAAGATCATCACAGCACACTGATGAAGGAGAAGTGGCTATAAGTGTCGACCATCTTGAGTTTCACTGCTTGTTGTGACATTTATAAAGGAATTCTGTTACATCGGTGCAAAAGAAATTCACTTTATACAGTAATATAAAGGCAGGCCGGAGAGCACCAGCTGTTTTTGGATAAAGTCAAGCATCTTTAGGCCTTTAACATGCCGCTTGGCCTCTAAACAACACCAGCAAACACAGAGGTGCATTGATTATACATGGGCATGAGGAGAATGAGAACACGGGATCAATAGAGAGGATCAATGGGATCAATGAATGAATGGACAAACAAAGGAGTGTGTGAGGTGTAAATTAGTACGTACCAGCCAGGAAAAATTAGAAACAAGCACAGGGAGTGAGAGGAACAAAGCGCTGAGGGTGGGATGAAATCAGTAGGTGATTAAGAGAAAGAGTTAATCAATGATCTCATGAAAATGTGAGTGAGGGCAGACACAATGGGAGATTAATAATAGTATTTGTATATCATTAGCTGTGTGGTAGAAGCAGGTAAGCAGCAGCAGAAGCAGCAGAAGCGATGGTGCAAAACAAATCAAATTCACAGCATCTCATGGCCATCAATGTATACTGTAGGAAGGTTGTGGATATTATGAGCAATTGCTGGTACTAAAATACACTAATGCTGATCAGCTTCCCAATAACTCAAATATATTATCTTCGCTTTGCCATTGTGAAGTATATACATAAATAAATTACAATAATTTACCCTACATTATTGTATGCACTTAGTTTTCTTCTGTATGTGATTTTTCATTTGAATTTTACTCATTCTCCATCAGTGGATAAGATATTCCATGTGTTGAAATGTTCACTATTTCACTGGTATCAGACTGTCATTGAGCAGAGTAGGTGTAGTTTTGATTCCAGTTCTTTTAGACACCAATTGAACACAATTTCTGGTTAATTCCTACTTTCTAAATTGCATAAATATATACAAAAATATGTATTAAAACTAAGATGCAAACAGCACACTGCAGTGTTTATGTGCCATTTTTGGAACAGCAGAAAAAAACACCCCGAAAAAGCCAAAACTTGCAATTTCTATGCCTCCTGTCTGTGACTCCAGTACTATTCAGAGTTCACACGTATCCAGAGGAGGCTTTTCACTCTCCACCCCAAGTAGTGCAGATGGAAGTGATGTCTCTGTTATGAATGTCATGGTGTTTACAGTGGAACAATCTTGGGATGGGGCACTGTGTTGTACAGGACAGAGCTGCTAATCCACCTAGTTGGCCAGAATAGCTGCATCCCCATCCAAAACCAACCATATGAGCCCTAAATGCTGGCAGAGCTCAGTCCAGGGCTGGCTTACACTGCTGCCACCATCTGCTGGAGGGCAACGCGTTGCAAAGATAGTCAATATAACAGCGCATCCACAGCAGATATAGGAATTAAAGAGAGCTTCACAGCATGTGTGCATGTTCCTGATTTTATACCAGAGAGTAAAACATGTTGTCAAATTTAAATTTCCTTAAACATCACTAGTGTGGACATAAAAGCCGCTCCCACTCCACTGTTACAGGAATATGAACCTATAAGTAACAGCAGACGCAGCTTTCACAGGGGAACCTTTTCTCATTTTATGAATTATGGAGAGACAGACACCCCTGCTGAGTGGTGCATCCTTAACCGTGAAATATGTCCTCTGTCTCTGCCATGGCCGGGTGAGGATTGTGAAATAATGATATAGAATTCATTTCATCTCAACATGCCCCGGCTGTCTCATACATACATCAGCCAGGTTGTACAGCAGGACTTAGAGCGGAGGAGGAAAAAAAAGACAAGTGGTGAGACATGGTGGAAAACTACAAGCTGCTATCAGGCACCTGCTCTATATATCTACCAGCCTCCCTTTTTTTTTTTTTTTTTTTTTTTTACATCCCTTCTCCAGTGCTCAGACCATCATTCTCTCACCTCATATCCTATTCGCCTTTTTCTGCCGTGGCGTGCTTCAACACATCCATCCTCCTTTCCTCCATCTTCCTAACTCACCCTCCCTCTCTCCCTCTCTCCCACCAAACCCTCCCTCCCTGTCTCTCTTTCTCCCGGGAGGTGAGCACAATCTCATTAGCTACTGCTGGATGAGGCGTCCTCTCCTCTCAGGTTCAAGGTGATGGAAGATTAGGCCGTTTGGCCTCAGCTCATTCTGTATTCACACTGCGTCACTTGCTGCCCATGAACACCAAATTACATTGAACCTGGGGAGTCTAACTCCATCAATTTTAAATGGAAGATTAATTTAACAATATGCAGCAGATATTTGTTACAAACCCATCATGTAAAAGTGACGTTTGGTTATAAATTTGCAGGAGGCTCGGTCTGGCTGCCGGGGGGCCGAGGCACAAATAAATCACAGCCATTTATAGCTAATCTGAATTTTCATGTGTGCACGGACGGTGCCACACATGTACAACACATATTCTACAGGCACATACATATGCATCAATTCATAGTATGCAGTAGGTCATAATGAAAATGTTATGTTTTCCATGATATTGCTCTCAAAGGACAGTTGTGGTGTGTGATTTAGAAACACACTCAGTGTCTTTACTTTAATCTTCTCACTGTAATATCTGGATGTAAAAATCAAATATCATTTGGCGCTGCACATATTTAATCATTCAGAACATTTGGTTGACAGTTAGCTTTGAAACGTCGACTAATGACATTATCCTTTGTGTTACATACTTTCCTACATAAACAACAGGCTCTGGGAATCTAAGCCGCGCATATATGCTGTACATCTGACTGTTTCAGAGCTGCCAAGCGCACAGACTCAGAGAAGTGACAAAGACAGAAGGCAGGCATCCATTTCATCTAAAAAGCCAATATTCCTTGCTGGCAGCTGACTGAAGCTCCCCTGGAACGCCACATAAAGCTTACCCAAATGGCCTCGCTGCGGCCTCAACATGTCAGCCTGAGATATGCACATCAGTGCTCTGTGACAGTAACTCCTGATCGTATTACACACCTCAGCAGTGCTCATGTCCCATTACCGCCACCCAGCCCTGCCCGGCTGTGATTACCCCCTCCCACCAGCACACACACACACACACACACCCACACCCACACACACACACACACACACATCCACTGATAGCTATAATGTGTAAGTGAAACAGCCATTTTCAAGGGGAGAGGAAGAAGCTGCAGCGATGGTGGCGATGTCGGGGTGGGAGCGTTGCATTAGAATGAGGGTGGTGGGGGTACGGTGATTTAATGCTAATCCTCCCAGACGGGGTGCGACTTTGAATTTTAGCTCCAAACAACACTACCTCCCACCCCACTCTATAACCCCCCACTCCACCCCTTGCCAGAGAGAGAGAGAGCGTCCCTCGCCTCCGACTCATCTTTTGGCTCTTTAATGTGAAATTTCTTCGGGGAGTATGCAGCCTAATTAGAGGAATTGATAACCTCGCCGCTTATTAACGAGGCCAATACATTTCAAAGTCATTAAAGATAACCATGGCAATAAGTCTGGCTATAAGCATCACTAGGTTTCACAGCCGGCGTGTCGATGTTGTAAAAAGTGGAGGAGAAGAGAGAGAGAGAGGACGGGTTGGGGGTTAGTGCAGGAGGGGTGGGGCAATTCTTGCTCAGTCAACTGTAAACGCTTGGTTATTGGAATCTTTAAAACAGGCAGTGAAGAGAAAATTACATGACCAAATCTCCCTTTCCTCTGAATTAATGAAGAATTAGGGT
The DNA here is from genome assembly GCF_905171665.1 of Trachurus trachurus. Classification (NCBI taxonomy): domain Eukaryota; kingdom Metazoa; phylum Chordata; class Actinopteri; order Carangiformes; family Carangidae; genus Trachurus; species Trachurus trachurus. The sequence continues at coordinate 8,815,870 of NC_139903.1, read as the reverse complement.
TCCCATTTGCCACATTAGATGGTTCACAGGAGGTTTGGGCGTTGTGAAAAGTGTGTTTGACAACGGTGTCAATTTAGCCACAGCGCAGCTCACAGGCCCGTGGCAGAACATCATTCACAACTGTCACAACCACTTATCTTTCTCATTGTCACCAAACCAACAAAATTCAGGTCAAGAATTTTTTTTCCCCTTCACTTGCCTCTCTTCATTATGATTTTCCACACTGTGGTGGAGCCAAATGGCTGTGGAGACGGCCTATTGCTTTGGCGCACAAATCTTGACAAATTTTCCGCTACGTTCTGCTACATTGATGTTAAATGCGTGCACGAGTCACTGTTGGCCATTCAACTCGCTGTCCAAATAGGGAATATGATATGGATTGATAATCTATCCTGTGATTTGCAATAATACTGTCCTCTATCATTTCTTTTAATACCAGTCACATATTGCACAAGTGGATTTCTATTGGGAGCTTAGCCTTTCCACATTTACTGTACCACACAGTCATTTTTACTGGGTGAACATTGTCACATAATGAAATTGCGTACATTATCACAATAAAAGAAGGTGCAGTCATTCAAAAAATGACCTGAATGGCATATAAAAAACCGTCCTAACCAATCATATTGGGGTGTTCAGCTAAATTCTGGCCCCGGGAGCTGGAAATAGCTTTCCAAAAAACTCAGAAAGGTGCCCAGGCTCTATAACAATCACATTACTCACAGGTTTCCAAGTTGGGGCATGGGAATGTTAAAAAGCACAGATTTATGCAGCTGAGAGTGACATGCTAGCTCGCTGCTGGAGAATCTGTGCTAACACCAGCACAGCTAATGACCCAGGTATCTAACACTGCTGGAGAGGTGGGAAAGCCTCGACCTGAAGGAAACGCTCAGGCATGCACATGACGCATACATGTATGGCAGTTCATCATTAATGTGAGCACAATGTTACTGCCACAGGTAGAAATACTTCAAAATTAAAGGGATAGTTCACCCAAAATTGAAATTTCACTCATTATCTACTCACCCTCATGTCGACTAAGGGCTGGGAGAAGTTTCAGAGTCCTCTGTGGCTTCTCTGAGTTACAGGGGGTCTCGGCGCAGCAGTGCATGTCCATATAACGGTTGCAAATGGATACCAACTGTCTTCGTAAGAAAAAGGCACACCAAAAAACATCCAAATACCTCCATGCTGCTCGTATGTAATGTCCGTCTTGTATTGAAGCCCCGAAATGCGAAATTGTCCGGAAAAAAATTAAATAAGTCTATATTTCAAGTTTGTTTTATAGCGGAAGCTTCTCGAAGCTCCTCTTCCCGGTTCGTCAAATTTGGACGAACTGGGAAGAGGACAGACCCTGGTTCGTCCAAATTTGACGAACCGGGAAGAGAAGCTTCCGCTACAAACAAGCTTGAAAAATAGACGTATTTAATTTTTTTTCGGGACAATTTCACATTTCGGGGCTTCAATACAAGACGGATATTACATACGAGCAGCATATGGAGGTATTTGGATGTTTTTTGGTGTGTCTTTTTGTTACGAAGACAATTGGTATCCATTTGCAACCGTTATATGGACATGCACTGCTACGCCGAGACCCCCTGTAACTCAGAGAAGCCACGGAGGAGGAAATTTCATTTTTGGGTGAACTATCCCTTTAACTAAATGCCCAACTAATTACTGCTTAGAAGGAAGGTGTGCCATTTTCTAGCTGCACATACTTTGCAGGCAAACATTTCTGTAGAGAAACAGTCAATAATGAGGTTTCACTAAGGGCTTAATTTATTAACTAACAGGATAAAGTGATGTGATAGCCCTACTAAACGGTACTTTACCTGAAAGCAAAGAACTGATGCAAAGGATTCTTCAGTATTCTCCCGGTTGCCACTTCACCAGTTAGCTGCAGTGCTTTTCATTTCCTGCCATTCTAATGGGCTGTAAGAGCAGCACTCAGTGTGTTGTAATTAATCAAAGCAATCAAAAAAGGCCTGCCTGGATTGGACATCCACAATGGATAATTAGCCTCATTAAGCAGAGCCACCACGGGGCTTCACTACATTACCTTTACAGAGAGCACTTCCAATTTTCTTCCTTCATTAATTAACCGCATCAAAAACTGAGGTAAGTCAACAAAGTGAAACTGTTTTGTAGCCGAGGAGTAAAATGTCAGAGGTATGCTGGCTGCAGTCAGCCAATTTATCCATTATAGCAACTATTTGATTTGGAGGCTGTTGTTCCTGTTCATCTTGAAAGGGAAAGGGTGAGTAGAATACGAAAAGGCAACATTAAAGGAGAAGATGGTATTCAAGAGGAATTATTTATCAAAGGAATCTGTGTAATATTTAGGAAACCACATTTTCTAAAAAAAAAAAATTCACATGGACACCACTGAAAGATGCAGCAGAATAAAGGATCACATCCACATCTACAACATTTAGCTGCTCTTAAAATGACCTGACTTAAGTTAACATTAAGTAACTCATGCTATAAACCTACTGCAAAGAGCGGAGCAGGCTACACTTAGTCCCTATTCAATTCCAAAACATACTTTGTAGTTTACTTTAAATGCCTTTGGTCATCATGTCACTGTATGATTACAAAATGAGCTGTCAATTTAACATAATTTTCTTATAATCTCCTTTTCACCATGGACATTAACAGCATATTCATATGCGAAAAGAGGCCACATGGACAAGATAGACTACAGACTCATTTAAATGCTGATAAGTTATTTGGAAGACTAAAGAACCAATATGTAACTCATACTGTATGCATATCAATGCAACCCAGTATAACAATTGGTATTAACAGCTACTGCACTTGTGAGCATTAAGAGGAACATGCATATATGGATAGCCAAAATGCTCACAGACGTAGTAATCCATGTTTGTTGCAACACTACACCCAGGATGTGTTCAGATTGCAGGAGACGTTCTCACCAGATTGTTTGGCTCATACACAATAACTTACAACCTACGACGCGTCACAGCTTCAACCTTGACACGGTGCAACTTCCCAGAGAGTTACTATACAGCAATCCTGATTTATGTTCTCTACTGTACATCAAATGTGGTATCCAGTGACCCAGGCCCACCTCCTCCATCATTTCCATGATTTTGACATATACTGGGCGTCGGACAGAATCTGAGCGTTACACTGTGACATAGTCGATTTACTGTTATGTCAAGTCTCAGACCAACATGCTGTGAGAAAACTAATGTTGACAAAGTAGCCGCTCAGCTCTGCCAAATCAAATCACTGTCTGCAGCTCAACTGAAGGGAAGACTGGTAAACAAGATAACAAGATGTTAGGGTGCTATTTATACCATGGATCATATATGTTGACAAACTTTACATTCTGTGAGTCTGAGTCAATTAGCTCTGTCGCCTACAGAGAAATAATACTTATTTACAAATTTGCATTGCTGAAATGAAACTTCATATTTCTATTTTTCAAAAAGTTTTGTAAGTTTGAAGTTGGTGCTTAAACATTTTCTGTAGGATCCACTACTATAATAGACATAATTTAAAACACACAAACACTACCATTGGATTGACAAGGGCAATTCACTATGTATATAAATGTATATATGTATAGATTGATTAAAGCTTCAAGTGTTTGTGTAGAATACTTCTATTGCTTTAAAGTTCAATCGATGCACTCTGAAGTATCTGGTATATGTGAAATAGATTTAATAGATTTTAATTTGACTGTAAGTAGGTTTAATGGTGACATTAAGAGTTGACCTTTAGGTCAGTGCCTGTTTTATCTCATCAATAACACATTCACAAAGGTTTTTCTTCATATTAATGGGAGTTGTGATGATAAGAACCAAGTCAGGGACAGTTTCTCGCTAACTTTTTAATGCTGTGGTGCTTATATCACATTTAAAGGACCTTTTTGCTGCACGAATATATGAAAATAAAGGTTCTCTCTGAAGTCTTCCTCCATTGAGTGCCAATTAGCTGCAATTCAAAATGGCACAGCTTTCCTTTCAAATTGGGAAATAATATGCCTTCCGCCAAAGGTTTGGCCCTAACTGGGTCTCTGGAGGCTCCATGGATCCTTCTCCCCCATCCATAACTCAACAACACCTTCTGGGACTGGCACTCCACTTTTCTTAACCTCCAAGCTCATTATCAGAAGTCTCTGGGGTGCACTGCTAACCAGAGACAGGAATTAGGATTCGCTCCGAACACTCACAACCAGAAATGGATGATACCAGGCAGAGAGATCAGTGGCGCGAGGAGCCCACGGGAATACAGCAACTTGCAGAGTAAGGCACTTTTTAATATATATTTAGCATTGCACCTGCTACGTATTAGCCTGCTGAGGTGCTGTATGGAGGGCGTAGCTCTGCTTTTTGGCAGTCATTGGAAATGATGAAGAACTGCTGTGTCTCTATGAATTGATGCTATTGCCATCCAAAAATAAACTGGTGGAGCTCTGTACCTCCAGGAAGCGGTGCACCTGTGCGAGAATCGTTAAGATTAGAGAGCTGCACAATCAAAGTGGGTGCTCTGATATGTGCACAATTGCGGATTATAGAGAAATATGTGGACTTAAAGCTTCACAAAGAAGTCATCCATCATCATTACTCTGTGGTTAGAGACTGGCTCATACGTTATAAACTCAAAAATACCTGCTTTTTTTACGAGTTAAGATCATTACATATGTTGAGCCTGAAAATCAATCAATCAGTGCAGAGCAGCTTCAGATGTTTACCTTCAGAGCCCGAGCCGCGCTCTCCTGGAGGTTCTTATATCTTTAGCTCATTTTTCACTCTTAACTTGTCTGAACTGAAGTCACAGAGGAGCATCTCCTCTCTAAGTTCCTCCTGCTACTTACTGTACAGTGCAGCCAAGGCAAGAATATGCTTTGTTGAAAAAGAAAAGGATGATGATGGTAAGGGGGGTTGGGGTCAGTGAATGAAATGATGGATTATCTCCTACAGCCAGAGTCTGACTACTAAATTAACATTATGGAGCTCCAACACCGCAGGGAATTAACAGGGTTACAATACAATTTTGCCATTACCCCCAACAGCAGATATTTTATTCATCTTATAAAAACATTTATTTCGTCTTTCCAGTTTTTGCTGTCTCCATAATGTGAACAAATGGCAATATAAGAGAATGGAAAACGAACGGAAATTAAAGCAAATCAGAGCTTCACCTTGCATAGCCTTAAGAAAAACCTCCATTCAGTTCATTTCTAAAGGAAACCTTTTCAGGTTCATTCAATACCGTCTTCTTTGGAAGCAGTGTACAATATGGCGGATAATAAGAAAGTGGACTCGACTGCGAATGATTGGAGTCATTGATTAGTTAACTGTGTAAGTGGCTCTTCATCCTTGCTCTTTCATATCTAAGGTCAAACACTTCATTGTTACTTAAGTTTGTTGATTTTTGACACTGTAAAGCTCATATAATTAATTTTGTTCACAGCATTTGCTTTCTTTAGCCACACTAGTTTATTGGTCTATCAGGCCACTCAGTTAAACAATACTTTGTTGCACTAAACCGAGCTAGTTTCAAAAGTACTCCACTGCAGTGTTTATAACAATCCACAAAATTTAAGTATTGTATATTCCTATCAAATGTCATTGTGGTCAGCGTCAAGATACCTCTGGACCGATGAGCTAGACAAAAGCACAGATAGATGAAATGATGTAAATTCCTCCTGAGGAAATTATCAGCACAGGGATGTGAGCTGAAGCACAGGTAGCCACACTGTTAATGAAGCGCTTTGTCTCACTGAGTTTTGGTTCTTTAATGGCACCATGTTTGCATCTGTGTCTATGATAATACTGTATATGGTCACAGTCTGCAGCATGTTATTTTAAAATGTTGAATGGAGGGTTTACAAAGGGCTGCGGCTCTGAAAGCATGTTGTTGTGTAGCCTGAACGCATGCAATGGCCACTCTCTAGAGCTATGTTAGTGGCAGCTAAATAAATAATCAAAAAGACAAATAAAGCGAGAGGCAAATGAGTATGAGGGTGAGAGCCTCCGAGGAGAGATCTGCTCAGATTCCCATCTTTGAATGTTGCAAATTAAATTCCCTCGTCAAGACTCTAATCATTCACAGCAGATGGGGGCTTACGCTCTGTTTTAGATCTGCGGGAATTCTAATGGTTATTGTTTCTGTTTAAATAGGGAGATTATTGCATTTTAATAAGTCCTCCTTGGGAGTTGCTGCAACAATGGAGTGCTGTGAATTACTGTAGATAGCTGTTACTGCATGCAGGGGGAGAAATCAAGTTACTAAGTGTGACAAGTTGCTCTTCCCTTCTCTCCACCCGCTCCCCACCCACCCTTCCGGAGATGGCTGCGAGTGTATTTACCACCAAATTAAGAATGTGCCGTGGGAATAATATTTTTATCCGACAGAGGGGAAGGGGGAAAGGAGCTTGGCTGTGGATTTTCATTAAAATGACACATCTGTTCAGCAATTTCGGCAAAGTAATTCTGCTGAAAGTTTTATCAGCTAATTTTAATTATTCACTCCACTGACTTGAATACAGGATTCATCATGTTGAATTAATACATTCAACGAGATTATTTTTCTTTCCTTTTTGCTCCTAAATAGATGAAGAGAGGAGGCTGGAAGGAGGGGGCAATCAACAAATTGAATTGTCATGCACCGTGGATTAAATTGTGATTTGTTAATTACAAAAACTATATGAGCCTCAATATTTTGAAGAATTAAGAGGCTCAGGAATTCAGCGGGAGGGATTAAATATTACAACTCCCTGTAGGTGTGGCATGTCAATCACCTCCTCTGCTAACATTCTTGTCCTTCATGTGCAGTACAAAGCTTTAATAAAAGTATGCCGCGACAGCCATTGATCTAAAGGAGTTACATTTGTCCATGTTTCATAGGTGGTTTTGACTTAACCCTCCTGTTGTCCTTCTGGGTCAAATTGACCCAATCTGTTCCCTTCCTCCATCCTTCCTTCTTTTCTTCCTTTCTCTCTTCCTTCTTTCAACAATCCCTTTTCCCTTCCTCCCTCCCTCCCTTCCTTCCTTCCTTCCCTTCATCCTTACTTCTTCCTTCCTCTTTTGATCCAATTGACCCTTCCTTTTTCCCTTCCTTCTTTCTTCCCTTCTTCTTTCCTAGAAAGAATATGTTCCCTCCCTCCATCTTTCTTTCCTTCCTTTCTCTCTTCCTCCTTTCCACAATCCGTTTTCCCTTCCTTCCTTCCCTTCGTCCTCACTTCTTCTTCCTTCCTCTTTTGATCCAATTGACGCTCCATCTTTCTTTCCTTCCTTCTTTCCTCCCTTCTTCCTTCCTAGAAAGAATCTGTTCCCCCCCTCCATCTTTCTTTCCTTCCTTTTTCCCTTCCTTCTTTCCACAACCCCCCCCTTCTTGACTCAATCTGTTTCCTCCTTCCATCTATCTTTCCTTCCTTCTTTCTTCCCTTCTTCCTTCCTAGAAAGAATCTGTTCCCTCCTCCATCTTTCTTTCCTTCCTTTCTCTCTTCCTCCTTTCCACAATCCGTTTTCCCTTCCTTCCTTCCCTTCGTCCTCACTTCTTCTTCCTTCCTCTTTTGATCCAATTGACGCTCCATCTTTCTTTCCTTCCTTCTTCCTTCCTAGACAGAATCTGTTCCCCCCCTCCATCTTTCTTTCCTTCCTTTTTCCCTTCCTTCTTTCCACAACCCCCCCCTTCTTGACTCAATCTGTTTCCTCCTTCCATCTATCTTTCCTTCCTTTCTCTCTTCCTCCTTTCCACAATCCGTTTTCCCTTCCTTCCTTCCCTTCGTCCTTCTTCTTCCTTCCTCTTTTGATCCAATTGACGCTCCATCTTTCTTTCCTTCCTTCTTCCTTCCTAGAAAGAATCTGTTCCCCCCCTCCATCTTTCTTTCCTTCCTTTTTCCCTTCCTTCTTTCCACAACCCCCCCTCCTTCTTGACTCAATCTGTTTCCTCCTTCCATCTGTCTTTCCTTCCTTCTTTCCTCCCATCTTTCCCTTTGTCCTTCCTTCCTTCCCTCCTTCTTTCCCTTCGTCCTTCCTGCCTTCCTTGCCCCAGGTGGACAACAGGAGGGTTAAAAGGCCCTTTAGGCACAACACAATACATGAACATGAGCGAGCACCAACATCGGGAGACTCCTACTCCTCCTCCAGCAGATCGAGCCGGTCGTGTTGATAACAGCGGAGAAGCACAGGAGGATCACAAAGCCTTCACTTGTCAAAGACCTCTTATTCAAGCAGGGCACATTCAAAAGACCTCAGCCGTTCAAAGGCAACCCATTCAAGGACCTCTGGCTTTGCAGTCAAGTTTCTGCAGGGATACTGCTGAACTGTTGCTACTAGGTTTTTTTTTTGCAGAAACACAAAGATCCACAGTGCAGGAAAGGATTTCCCCCCTCTCCCTTTACCGTCTTATCTCCTCAGGTAACTTTCCTTTGCAACTCATCCCTGGAGACTATCACCTTGCCCTGAAGCCCTGATGCACATCAGCACACAGAACAAATGAGACGCCAGAGCTGGGAGACAGGCAGATTGCAAAGTGATACCTCTCAAGTATGGCTTTGTGGCTATGTTTCTCTCTTCCCCCCCTCCTTTCTGAGTTGTGTGAAGTGCCCCAGAGGAGCCCTCTGAGGACGGAGGGGGCAGGGAGCTTTTCCTGGACAAAGGGGGGAAACTGAGAACAACTCGGTTGTATTAAATAATAGCCCGAGGGAGCTGAGACTTGAGGTAGCCTCTTTGCTTGCCTGACAACAAACAGTGCCTGTCAGCTAATCAATTAGCTTACTTCCTCTTTACCATAAGGCCCAGCCCAGGGGAGGCTCAGTAGCCATGTTCTCCCTCATAGACATCAGGTATGGGAACTATGTTTTTGATCTGCACAAATCAATTCAAATTATTGACTTGCTTCTACATATTTCAACCACTTATAAAAACAAATCTGTTTGAACTGGATTCAAATCAGATCCTGCGATGGAGTGCTGGAGCTACATCCCTGGGCTAATTATAATATAATACAATGTCAAGTGCACCAGTCTTTTGATAAGATATTTTCAGGCAGGGGAAGAAGTGTGCGAGTATAGCATCAACATAAATGGAGGTGGCTGTGGACCCGGAGATTGCTGACATCAGAGTGACTGAGTGATTGGGCGGCTGCCTTTGACGGATCTCCACCATTTCCTCTGCCTCCTTCCAAATGACACGCAGCAGAATGTTTTTGGCTCTCTGGAGGCCTGTACCGGTTATCAAATTTAATAAATAAAGCAAGTGAAATCTGTCTACTCTTCATCTTGCCTGCTCTCCTAGGATTTGCTCGAGCTGGCAAATTACCATTTTCAGGCACAATATTCCCAAGGCGCTGTGGTGCTTTTCTCCTCTTCCTGATGGAATCAGATGAGCACAGCCAGGGGACTCATTGTTATCCACTTGCAAGTATCCAGCAAAAAAAGTAAAAAAGAAACGAGCAAAAAAAAAAATTTGACAGCAGGCTCTGACAGCTCCCCATATGAGAGTCAACATCAGGTAGGGGCAGGAAGATGGGGGGGTGGGGGACTTGGACAGTTTTAGTTTGCTGTCAAAAAGGATTGGTTATATTAATTAAAATTGCACTGGTGGTAAAATACAGCATTGCTTGCAGTGCAAAATCCACAATGACGATCCAACTCCAATATTCATTTTAGGCAGAAAGCGATTTAACGTCCAACAATAAAATGATAGCTAAGGAAAAAAGAGGAACACTTTATCAAATCACACTCATAAAACCTTATTTTGGCTCAGCGATGTCAAGCAGCTATTTCACAGATTTCAGACCAAATCCGGATATAGAGGGGAAAACACTGAAGAGCCAGGCCCCATGAGCCTGTGTTGCAGACTGGATTTTCCATCTCATAATGAATGGACGGCGAATATTCTTTAATGCATTCATACACCACAGTGGTGACACATGGAGTGGTTCAAATTACTGCATAACTCATGATTCGATTGTAAAAAATGAGACATCCATTATCCGAGCAGAGGTTTCTGGAAGAGGCGGAGGGAGTGAGCTTTTTCAAGAACAGCATTTTAGATTCTCCTGCATGATAACGGAATGAGATTGTCACAATGATACACAAACAGGGGGACTGGGGAGTATAAGGAATTGAATTTCATTTCGATAATGTTTTTCTAACCTTATAATGCTGAAAGCGGAAGGGCAAAGAAGTAAGCAACAGAGGACGGAGTGATTTTTATTAAAAATGTGAATAAACATCAAAACATTAAGACCTTTTGGTGACCTTCTCACTGAAGTAGATACATATTGTACAATCAACAAACTATGCAAATGTTTTAATAAAAGGTAAACCTAGAAAACCATGAAGTTCCTTTGGCTTCATAATGGCCAAAGTAATGTGTTCATTTTTTTCTTTGCATGTGTGTTACTCACTAACTCTGCTATGTGTGTCTTCAATCCAGTTCATGTTGGATGTTACTGTAAGAGATCCTTGTGCAATATGCACGGTGCTAACATGAGGCTTCAGCAATGCATAACACAAATTAAGTGCAAATCTACAGACTGACTTGAAAAATTCATCCTCAACATCTTAAACCTATTTCAGCTACTCTGTTTGACTTCACAAAGTTTGGGTCTCGTTAGCGACAGGTTACAGAAAGGAAAGCCAAATATAGGATTATCCTGATAGCATCAGCAGTTTCTTTTAGGATTTAACTGAAGACATCATACAACTGTTTTCACAGGCTGAGTCACTCCCCATGACATGTAATCTAATTTGAAAGTGCATGATTAGCTCAGTTCTGCTTTACACAATCACATATGTCATATGGTCTGTCTACGGTTTTAAGCATAATGACCTGTTACAGTTAATTAATTAAAAATATTTATATTTACTGAGGGGGGATAACATATGCTTGCGGCTGCAGTTGGAGAAGAAAATGTTGTCGAGACAAGAAAGTAGCAGAATTAGAATTTTTGCTATCACACCCCACTGTGAACATGACTATTTATCTCTGGGCTCAGTGGCTTAATAGTTTCTGGGAATGCCTAGCAGGCAGCAGTTTCCTATAGGCTTCACCTGGTGCACTGGAAATTGGGATAGGAGGTTACTCACTTGCACTCCAATCCAAGAGGATAATTGGGCACAGCCCCAATCCAATACAGTCCCCTAAACTGCATGTAATCCACTCAGCCAAACTGTCACACCAACAATGAACCCTCCCCCACTACCCCTAGGGCCCGCCAAGGCTATCTCAGGAACACTTCAATAGCTTGTACCTGGCCTGCTGCTGGGCCCATTATCCGCTAATCCACACCCAAGCGGAACGTTTAAGTAATTCTAAAAGGATTGAGAGAGAGCAGCAAAGCTTTCACTGGAACCATGCAATTAAGGCCAGAGAAATTATCGCACAATTTAGATCCTATTCTCCGCTGAGAGCATGGGAGGAGGATCAGAGGACTAACAGGTGAAAGATTTAATGTGCAAATATGTGAGACCAAACAAACTTATCATAAGCACGCAAGCTGTAAGTATAAAAGGTTGAGGCTTTAAATCAACTTAGGTGATATGGCACCACAATACTAGAAACAGAGGGTCCAGATGGTGACAAGCCTTATTAGTGCCTCAGTTCATGAAGAGGGGGGGGGGGGGGGGGGCTCCAATCCCTGTTGAGGAGAAAACTCATTCCCAAAATACAACTGAGGATTCCTCTATACAAGATTATGTGTTCAAAATGAGGATGTAAGGGAACAAGGCAGACAGGTTTAATAACACTGATGTAACTGCCGTAATAAGGCAATCCTTTAAAACTTGACTGAATTGCAATATTCACTTAAACTCACTTTGGGAGGAATAAAATCAGAACCAAGTGCTGTATTACACATAAGCTATTCAGCAAAACTCAAACATGATGAATGTGGTGGAAAAACACAATATAAAAACAAGGACTACAGGCACTGCAATGATGCTAGATAACAAAACCAGGAGGGAAGATGTATCATAGTGCTAATGTTTACAATCACAATCTAGACTCTTACGTGTACAAAATTTGTAATCCATTTTTCTGATGAGAGATTTGTCAGTTATACAACATCCACTTCCAGCACAATGTACTCATTAAAATGCATCAGACATCACTTGTAATTGGGATCCTTCAAAACACAGGGATCTGTAATGTTGTTGACAGCATTGTCCATTGCTTAGTAACCTAGCTATACTTTACTTATCACTTATTATTTGATGGCAAACGTACTGACCATTAAAAATCCAGAAATCCAATTTAGCAGGAATTGTGCATGCAAATCTACCCTGAGCTTGAAATACTTCTGAGCTCAACTGTGACAAAATGACAAGAAGAAATTCTAAAACTGATCCATCCGACTTGTTTTTAATAAAAAATGTCTTTTCCTCATATGACCTGCTGAATGTTACTTTGGGCTTGGAGTTATATATATTTTTTTTTTTTTTGGGGGGGGGGGGGGTGATATATCCAAAACTGAAAAAAATGAAAGATAGAAAGTAGTACACGATGGTTTCACAGCTGATACTGTATATCAAATCTTTGATGCGCAGTGTCTCAGATCTGCACCCCACCCACACACAACCTCATGATTCCAAGCTCATGAAATAAGACCGCTGTCTGCGCATCAGATGTTTGGAGTTAAGCTGATTATAAATGTAGTTTGGCACCATGTGAGACTTTTTTTTTTTTCATAAGAGAACGAGTTCTGTTTTTTATTATAAAATCAAGTTTGGGCATTTGAAGGGGATGTGAGTCATACAAACAATATTTTTTGTTTTAATAGTAACAGCATATGAAAGATCCCACAGCATAACATCATCTGTGCTTGTATTTGTGTTTCTGCACTGACTATTACCATTACAGGTGTGTTTCATATTAAGGCAGGGATATACACTGGATATTTAAAGTTAAGGAGCCAAGCAGGAAACCTCACATGTGGCGCACACAATTGCTCACAGATTCCAAATTAAATTAGCTGCCAGTGAAGCTAAAATAAACATCTATATTTTATTTTGGTGCCTTGTTATGAAAAAAAGCCATGCTTCCCATTACACAAGTCTACTCTACTAAAAGACGGAAATCTTTTTAGTGAATCACTTCTTCTTTTATAAAGATTTAAGAATAGACACCAATAGTTAAAGGTACATTGTGTAGGAATTACTCCCATCTAGCATAACTACTTAACAACTTACCTACAGTTTATACCAAAGGTAGTCATATAGTCAATCTATAAAGTTACACAAGGTTATGGTTCACTAAAGAAACCTTTAAACCATCAACTGTATGGCCAACAATGATGGTCACAAGATTTTTGTGATAATCATAACTTGTCACTGTCTCATTTTGGAAACCATATAATTGTAACTTGCACATAAAAAGAAGTCAAGATAATCTGGAAATCGATGGAGAATTCAGTAAAGACTGCCATCTTGAGCCGTGGGCTGTAAAGCAGATAGGAGAGACAGACCATCTCTCTCTCTCTCTCTCTCCCTGTCTGTGGTCCCCAGAAGCTATAATATCCATCCTTGGCGGTTTCACTTGACATTTACTTGCCCCGCTTCTCCTGTAGCATTCCCCTTCCTAACTGCCAGTGCCGCGACTCTCCAGGGCTCGCTGACCGGGTGAATAGATAACAAACCTGTCAAGGCGGCTTTAGGGGGGGAATAAATCCAGAGCTGGGACTGAGGTGGATGATGTGTTCCAGAGGGTTACTCGGGGAGGAGGGGGGGCAGTGCGGGTGGGGGGGGCTGACATGAAACGCCCTGTGAGGCCGGTACCCGAGAGAGGCTGCTGCTGGCTGTAATGCAGTGGTGCTACTTTAAAAAGGGGGCAGACAGCCACCGCTACCTGATTAGATCTCAGTGCAGACATTTCAAATAGCTGGCCCCCTTTTTACCCTCCATTTCACCTATTCTTTACAAGCCACCGCCCGCCCCCTCCTCCTACCATCAAAGGAGCTGTCAGGGGCGCTTTCTTTGGGCTGGCAGACAGGTCAGGGGTGGAAGGTTGAGGTGCGTTTTGCCCTTTGAGGCGGGGGGTGGGGGAGCTGAGAGCACCGAGCAGCGATGTATGGGGGCTGAGGGCTGTCTTTAAGGTGCTGATAACATTCATGGTGACGTGTTTCCCAAGAGGTGCACAAATGTCAACACTCTTTTGCTATCGGGCATATAATGCAACGGATAGAAGAGGACAAAGAGCCGGAGAGACGCTCCGGCTCTGAGATACCGCTTTTGTTAAGCAGTAGGCCTACCTCGGTGAATCATATTAGCAGGTTTCAGCTCCTCTACACCACAAACATGCTGCTCTCTTTAAAGGGACACTGTGTAACTTCCTGTTGTCTATTCACGAAAATCGATTATTTCGTTCAAAAGTATGTTTTTCATTAATCAGTAATCCCCCCCATCAACAAACTGAAGTGTTCCTTTCAGCTCTGAATTAGCCGTTCGTATCATTCATATCTATATGGAGCGGGTAAGCTCGCTGCTGGCTGCCATGTGGTGTCGGCCATGTTTTTACGTTCAGTGGCGGTGTGACGGTAGGAAACCACGGCAACTCAGCGGAGACACCGGAGCTGTCGGCTCAGGTCGAGGTGGCGTCTGTGAAAAGTCGCCGCGGTAACGCAGTGAGGAGGAATGGAGCGTTACACTGATGCTGCATTCACCTGCAGTCGGGCAGACGGCCGTCATTTTAGTCACAGAAGTCGAGAGACAGCCGGTACAACATCGCCATGGCAACATATTGTCACGTGTATTGTTTTGCCTCGAGCTGACAGACCACTTGTTTACATAGAGGCTTGTTTATGACGTTTCGCGTACCGGCTGACTGCCGTCTGCCCAAATTCACGTGAATGCAGCATGAAAAATACGATTGAGTTGCTTGCGATATACAACCGCAACGCTAGATGGGAGTAATTCCTACACACTGTACCTTTAAGCAGTAGGCCTACCTCGGTGAATCATCTTAGCAGGTTTCAGCTCCTCTACACCACAAACACAGTGTTCTCTTTAAACGACTAAGCAGAAAAACACAGGTATTTGGACTGAAGAGTCTGACAGTCTCCTTGTCTCAATGAATATATTCCCTCTGACCCTCTAATCTAATTATACTCATCAATCCCCCACAAAACCAATTAGACTAAATGGATAGAACCTGATTGATCTCTTACCAATCCCTTGAAAAAGCTATGGTAAGTAAGTACCTGCTAAATGGCTTAACTTAACACTGATATTCTATATTTGTGCAACACCAGCCTTCTTTGCCACGACGGCAACAAAACATTGGCGAAGATGTCACTGACTCAGTGCATAAACCGCAGCTAGCATGTGGTTGATAAGGCAGCGGGGGAGACGCCGGCAATACACCATCAGAGACTCAATCTAATTACTCACCAGCCACTAAACTGAAGGCATGAGAAGAATATGATGAACTGCTACTGTGAAATATATTAACTGGGAGGGCTGGTACAGTAAAAATGTCCTTTATTTAGGACAGAGTACATGAAGCGTTTTGGGCAAACCAAGTGAGGCATGCCCACTAGAAATTGGAGGGATAGAGACGTCCCATGATGGTGCTAAAAACTGCACATCAATTACCTGAAGCACTGAGGCCTGTCCGCTCTATCTGCATCTGAGTTCTGCACTATAAGGAGCCAAAATGTCAGCCAGCTATCCAGACATCACAGGTGGAGGAGGAACATTTCATTTCAGGGGGAGAGAGAAAATATGCTATACTTTACTTGCATGGTGCTTTCAGGGATGTTGTATATTCCAAACTAGTGGAGTTAGCTGGCACTAAGAGTCAGGCAGTAAACGGCCTTGTGAGGCTTAGTGAGCAGCCTGTGTTCGACTAAGCCATGTTTATTATCAAGCACAATCCTCAGTCTCATCAATGCTTAGAGAAAGGCACGGATGAATAAATGCATATTGTTTAGCTTAGGGTTAGCCAGAGCTGAGCCACAAATGAAAAAAAAAAAGAATTTAAAGCAGATGGTAAAATCCAATAAGAGAAACAGGAGGAGGGGGGGGATGCAGACAGAGAGACAGAGCTGGAGAATGGGGGAGAGAGAGAGAGAGAGGGAGAGAGTGTGGAGGAATAAAAATGAAAAGAAAAACCCAAGCACGCTGGCTGCCTTTTCACTCCTGTTTTTCAAAAAGCTGTAAAGCTAACAGGGAGAGGGAGAGAAAATACAAAGGCCTGTGTTCTCATTTTCTGTCTGAGAGCCCCACCAGGACCACTGAAACTTGCTTGATTTCCCCAGTCCAATTATATCTCTGTGCTCAATCCTTCCAGAATAGCAACATCACACCGAGGGACGCTGTCTGCCTAAGCGCAGCGTGCCTAATGGAGTCCCAGAAGTTGACTCCATTTCATTGCTCCTAACTAATGGGCTGTGATATTTTCCCAAACTGACTGCAGCTCTGCCCCCTGGAAGCTAATCTAGTCAGTGCTGCACCGGACCCATAGCCCAGCAACATGCCAGCTATAGCCCACTGCCTCGCTTCCTGACAACTCCCTCCAACCCCACCGCCACCGCCGCCGCTGCTGTCTGTGAGCAAGCCGCCAACGCCCTCGCCTCCTCCTCCCCTCCCTGCGCTCATTAGTGCTTTCTAGCCGGGCGCTGATTGTCAGAGGGCCCCCGTGATGCCAGCTCTCCCTGTGCGGACGGCCTGCTGTGGTGAATTTAAGAGGACTTTAATCTAACTGGGCTGAGGAGATGAGCAGCAGCCAGGGACAGGTGGAAGGAGGAGGACTGTGGGGCACTAGTATAGGGGGGATGTACAATCGCAGGGCCACAGCTGAGGACAGACACTCTTTCAGGGCTACCTATTGCTCTCCAATGGATACTTGTGCCCAGAACACAAGCATGAGAAGAAATAGCCCAGCATAAATTCACCAGAATGGGTCCCTCTCCAGCCATTTTGTGAGCACAGAACGGTCCTCCAGATGGCTAAGGGACACACCAGTGGTGCAATACAATCACTGGAATGGCAGAAGTATCAGGAATAAATATGAAGAGCTTTATATCATATAAAGGCTCAGCCAGCAAGGACTTTTTCTATCAAAACTTCCGACACAAAATGAATACCATCTTTCCAGGTGTGATTATAATTGTACTATTAATGGTTGGTTAATGGCGGCTTTCGTTGGAAGTCAGAAAAGATAGTCAAATTTGAATTTCGGAAATAATTTTGGTGAAATATCCAAAGTCTAGAGTATTTTATTAAAGTCGTTACGAAGTGAAAAGAGTTATTAAATGAGGGGACATGAATAAGAACAGGATAAAACATTATTTTACATAATAAAAAAAATCCATTTAACGGAGATCCTTTTAACATCAGAATCTCATTCAGGCAAATGCGACTCCATTTCAAGAAGTGCAGGTAGAGAGCAAAATTGTCTGCTTTAATGGCTCACACAGAGGTTAATTATTTTCATAATTACACCTCCAAACGTCAAACATTTGTTTTTCCCCCTAATTGACAAGAGAATTAACAGTGGACTATATTAGCCATGCAGGGTTGTCCTTAACCACAGTAAAATGCTTAAAAGTGCCTTTCAAATGCAATACATATAAAAAGCAATTACTAAGTTTTTTTTTCCCCTCTCTGCTACCTTTTAGCCAATGCAATCTGCTGGGGAGATTCACTAAGGATAAGAGGTAAAACTGTAATTATGCACATTATTCACCTTCCTAAGTGCAGCACTTGAACACAAAACGCTAAGATGCCTAAATTCACTACACCAGCTTGTCCTCATGCAAAGTGCAGGTCAGGCTCCAGCAAGCACCGAGAGCTAATGGCAGTGAGTGGTGCTCCTAACACATGCTCTGGCTCTTTCAGGGGACACAGGGGAGTTAAGTGCCGTGCTCCCTGCTGCTGATTATCGCACCTTCGCCAGCCTGCCAGGTCTCCCTGCCCTCCATGCATTGATCTCATTTTGCAACGAGATAAGGCAGTAATTGGATGAGGGCTTGGAATCAGATGGCCCTGCCTGGCTTGGCTAATTCCACTCTTCCTGGGCCGTCTGGGCTCGGGGCCAAAGGGGCAGGCCAAGGTTAATCCCATCCAATCCCCTGTACTATGTGGCCCCGTGTTGCCCTGTGACCTCTCACCACTGCCCAAACACATCTGACGTGACTCCCTTTTAACAGGTCGGAACCAATCGTCTAAATAAGTTTACCTTAAATTTTTGCATCTGTGCAGTTAAAACCAGTTCTCCTGTCAAATACAAAGGTGCGCCTCTGAAGACACAGACAGATGTGTGTGCATGAAAATACGTTGCATGTTTGTGTAACATTTGTGACTGAAAATATAATGTTAAAATACAGCAGTACGCAAAAGTAAAAATACAGTAATGGATACTAAACCATTGTACCATTATATGGGAACAGATGAAAAAAACAAAAAAAAAAAAAAAAAAAAACACATCTCTCCTTGTTTGAAAATGAGTTTGTCAATCGTGTCATGAGGAGTGACAAATCCCTCATGTGACATGTTGCTTTATTGAAGCAGAAATCCTGCTCTTGAGGCTACATTACAATCTGCCACAGTGGGGTCAACTGACGTGCACGTCCAATGCAAAGTGGAGTGTATATTCTATTACACAAAAATGCTTTTCAACTAAATACAAAAGTCCAATTTCATCCTTGTTACAGTGTGAACTCACTCCTGTTTTATTTAAAATGGTCAGCAGATTAATCTTGGTCTGTCTTTTCTATTTACATGTTTTGTAGTCTTAGATGGGATTTGACTGTTTGGATGTTGAGTCTTTCAAAAGGCTCAGCGCGCCTCATCGGGAATGAATGCAGCAGGGAGATGCACGCCTCTTGGGAAGCACTAATCTTCTTATTGTGTACATTTTATTCAATTCCAGTGTCAATATCAACCACAATCAGAATGGGCCATGTGACAAGTGCTTTATGTGTTGGCAGATAGTGGATGACAGGAAGTAGACGTAATCACCTGGGAGTACATCACAACTGACAGCTCCTGACTTAAAGCTTTGCTTCTGCAGATTAATCATGAATTGTAATGCAACATATAAATAACTTCAATAGAGAGTCAGCGTATATAGAAACACATTCATTCAGGAGATATCTCACAGACGGCGACAGCTGCAGTAAGTGGAAGTAATCCGTTAATAATCCCCTAAATATCTCTTTGAAACCAGATCTCTTAACTAAGATGATGTAGCATGACCATTTATTCTAGCGTGAGCACAATGTAGTTGGAAATGCACAAAAGTACAGAACAGTATATCAAATTAGAGTCAAGACAAAGACAAGGCATGCAATGCATGTGACAACATAAGGAAAACTTGTCAAATGCATTGCACATGCACAAACAACCCGAAGAGAGGATTGTGACTCGTTGTTACCTTGGATAAACTGGGCTCCAAAACAGTGGAACACAAGAGACAAACAAAAGGAAACACAATGGAGCAGTGCAGGCAAAAATACACTGAAACTAAATCTCTGCTGAAATATACCATACTTGATTTACTGTCATTGCAGTGCAACAAATAATACTCTATATGGTGCACCTCCACTCAAGTCTCTAGGTTGTTCACATCGAGATGACAGTCTCCCCCCACACCCCATTCCTCACTTGCTTCCACGCAGGAGAATGTATGGTGGCCTTCAGGTTACATAAAAACACAAAAAGCTTGAGAGCCAGTATTTAGGTTGTCCACTCTGGGCTACTGTAGAAACATGGACCCCTTCCCCATTTAGAGATGAATGGCTCATTTCAAGCCAATAAACACAAGATACTTAGTTTCAGGTGATTACGCACTCATGAAAAGAGAGCAATGGATATTTTATATCTTTTCATCCGCTCCACCCAAATCTACACGCTGGTCCTTTTGAACAAAAGACCACATACAAGACAAGAAAATCTAGTGGAAATGGGACAGTAACAGAGACAATTGGAGGCGAGACGAGGCCAACACTTGTGTGTCATAAAGACAACAGTCGAATGGCCATCCTGTGGATTCCCGGGACCTGACATCTAGATTGCAGATGGATAAGTGCACGTTAAAACAATATCCCGCCGACCAAAAAAATCATTTCTCATAGCCGTATCTATTTACTGAAAGGCTGCTCGTCTCCCACTGGGGCAGAAACAAATGAAAATGTTATTTCTTTACTCATGAACTCCTACCTAGTCTGGTTTTTCACTGCTGGCAATTTCATTTCTCCTCCAAATTTGACTTAAGCCCATGACTTGGGGGAAATAATGTCTCTGGAATAATCTTCTGCAACTGTAATTCCAGGGGTAGTATCTCCCTGTCTTTTTGGTATATCTGTGTGTCTGTCTGTCCATCTATCTACAGTATCTATGTATTTATTTGTTGTTGCTTTATGTTTAAAGGCAAATTTCTGCAAAAGAAGTGATATGACATCCACTACCTCACAGTAATCTTTTCCCAAATACATGGGCCTTGAATGAGACAGAACATGCCCTTCTCCAGCACAAGGGGAAATGTCTTTTCTTCACACAGTATTGTAAAGTGTAGCTTGTCAAAAAGAAAAACATGGGCTAAATTCAAAGCACATGCAAAACATAATATTGGCAGAATGTTCTCAGTTTGTAAGTGCCACATCATTATGCTGGAGGACATTTTCCATGCTTATCAGCGTGTTTACCGTATCTGTCTTTCATTTCCCATTTTTCATTGTTGTGCAAAGCACGACGCAAAAATTATTGAAGAATTTTTACCATGTAAGCCAGTTTTTAAACATCATATTATACTGAGCACATAGACAACAGCTTTACCAACTTATATTTATCCCTATCACCAAAATTCAGGGAAGGTTCAGTCTCGCGCAGAACAATTAAAGTCTGAAAACCAGATAATTAAATGCATTTGATTGAACGTTTTTATTTGTAAAATGAAGTATTTTTTCCATTTTCTTTTCGCCATCTTCAGCCAATGTGCTTCAAGTCAACATAGCACGTCTGGTATTTTCTGTATTTTTAAAGTTACATGCTTTTTACATGGTAAATTGTAATGTGGATTTTTAACATTTTCTTCCTCTTGGTGAGATGTTGTCTCGGTGGTTAGTTAGTTCCACTGTCAGAGACAACAGTACCCCAGACATTACCATTACAAGCTATGGTTCAATAACAATTTCAACTGACAATATATGCAGCGTATATGATACATATACATACATAGTTTACGGTTAGATCCAGAGTAAATGAGTGTAACAGACTGCAGAGTGCGGTGATTATGGAGCAATTAAAGCCGGACATAGACATGACACACTGCACTGGGTTCATGAACCAGCAGGCCTTCCTGTGTAATCCCCATACAGGATTCTCGGCCCCTTGTGCCCTTCAAACAAACTCAACAAGACTTGACACAATACACACACACACATACTAAACTCAACCCTCCCACACAGCTCCTATACCCCGCAGCTAAGAGTCCCTGACACAAACATACACACACCAGGGATCCACATATATAAAACATACACATGAACACAAACATATGCTCCTCGGAGAGGTTTGCATCACCCCTCAGACATTCATGTGGCCTGAATATTATGGGTTAAAGAATTAAAAAATAACTGCTCCAAGTCAGACGAGGATGTAAGCATGCAGCAAAAAAAGAGAAGCACGGAGGGAGATAGAGAGATATTTCCATCACGAGCCATGAGCCAGGAAAGAGGGTATGGGTGATTTGTTGGCTCAGGAGAGGTAAGCGATATGTAGCAGTGAATGGCCAGTAATCATGTTTATGAGGGGGAGATGGTTCTGGACTCCTGGTGAGTCTGATTGTGTTTTCTCTGGCTCCCAGCTTGGGCCCGAGTACACCCCTACCAGGCCATTGTGATTGAAGTATGCACTCTAGCTCGGCTTCTCCTTAGGGGGTAAAAAGGTGCGTGTAATACTGTTTGTGTGCCTTTGCGATCCCGTGTTTACGTGCATGTTGGCCAGTGTGTACTCATAAAGAGGAATGTCAGTCGATGAAGACCTCCCATCGCAAAAAGAAAGCACCACTTCCCCTTTTCTCCTTCATGCAGCCAGTTCCCACATTGCTCTCATTGCTATGGCAACCGGCGTTCTCTCCTTGGGCTCCGCATGCATCCAATCAGAGTGAGACCTTTGTAGAGATTCCTCCGGGCTCCACTTATTCAACTTACCCCACCGGAACAGCCTCCACGCTGAAAAGGCTGGAACAAAGAGAGGAGAGACTCACTCTGCCAGGGCCTGGTATGACATCAAAAATTGGGGCTACAGGGTCGGGTTACAGGGAATGCGGAAGTAATACGTAGCCAAGAGCTGCGGGACGCATGGCAAAAGCAAAAAATAGGGTGGCAGCGCATGGCCATGGCCAATTTCAGTGGAAATTATGTGGAATAGGATTTGTTATTGGAAGCCTCAGAGCCTGAATACTTGGCAAGTGCTGCATGGCTCTGGCACTGGTTTAAGCTTGATAAGTCAAAATGGATTCCGGCTGAGCCTATTTATGTCATTCCTGAAAACATATGGATAGGATTCAGGCGCTCAATACTTTCAACCTTCAACAATGACATTCAACACCACTTCTCCAGTCCATTAATCTTCCATGAGAATAGATTTATCATCCACAGCACTGAGGGACTGCATTCAGTCAGCATGAGCCTGAACAGTATTTATCACACCATCCTTGCTCTGTATCAGTTTCAACAATTAAAGAGCCTTATATACTTTGCTGGGTATACAGTAACATAACATAACATAACATAACAGTAAAGGTCACGCTGTTTTTCCGATTCTGTGTATTTTGATTTGTGTCCAAGGCCTTAAGGTGTGGTAAATAATTAGCCGAGATAAATCAGTGCCACGTATTATCAACCTGAGGGCTGTCCAGAGGTCGCCACGCACAATCGCTCTGTGCTTCTCTCATTCTAATTATATATCTGGAGAGTAGATACAGCCGAGCCCCAGATAAACACTTGTTAACGTAGGCAGGGATGCAGGCGTGCCCCCAGCGCTTGTACAGACAAGCCGTCCGCCGGGACCTCTTGCAGGCCCCTGATGGACATTCGGCTGTTGGGGGAACTGGCAGGGTGATGGAGGCGCAGCATAATTTTGCCGGACTGCCATGTCACAAAGTGTCACAATCTGTTCCTGACAACGCGACTATATACCGCAGGCGACGAGAGAGGAAATAGGAAAAGAGAAATAAAAAAGAGAGGGAGAGGAGAGAAAAGGGGGCTTGATTTGGAGTGCCAGAGGTGGTAATAAGCATGTCTGGCCACTTCCTGGGAGACAGCCTATTCATCAGGTTGATTTAGAGTCAAAGGTGTGCGCAATTCAAGTGATCTCATGTCTTGATGGTCTGGTGAGACGGCTGTGCAGTCGGTGACAGAACCTGGCATAATGAGTGAGGGAAATACGGTGGAAAGCTCTCACCGAGGACACAATCTCGTTACTGGCACATAGGTTTTTTTTGAACTGATAGGAATCCAGCCGGAACAATGTCCTACAATATGTTCCAGTTGTTACTTATGAATTAATAGGAACCGCAGATGGCATGACTCAAAGAGTAAAGTCATCCTGTCAGAACCTTGTGTTTGAAATAACTTTGTAGTGAGATTTCAGTGGTAAAACATTTCAACTTCTCCAAGTAGATTTAAATTGAAGCTGAAATTGCTTCTACCTACCACACCCATTCTTGTTAAATGGAGCTTTATCCTTTTTTTTTTTTTTTTTTTGAATGGGCTCCATGTGTGGATGTGCCATCACCCTGTGTCCCTCTACATGACGTGTATTTTTGTAAGGGTATTAAGCTGACTGCCATGTGCCATTTTAGTTCCCCATTTTTTACATCTGGATAACAGGATAGAAAACAACATTTCTGTTTTCTCAAGTGTTTCAATCTGCCCTGACAAGCGACTTCTTTACATCACCGTTTAAAAACCATTAAACGGTCAAAACGACTGTCAAGTAATTCCTGCTCTGCATCTGCTGCTCATTTCACACCGTCACTAGTATATGCACACACTGGGGCCTCAGCAGAGAGTACGATCCCATGATAATGAGCTAATTATAGGTACAACATTCCTACTTCCATATCTAAATGCTTGTCTCTAATAGGAAACATTTCAAATTATTGAGAAGCAGAGAGAGAAAGAGACGGATAATTGATGCAAGCAATTACAAGTTCTGTGTCGGAGCAAATTGGCCAGCATATCTGGACATGTAGGGGGACTGTGACCTCATTTACATCAGAGTGTCAGGAAATAATTGGAGAATGTACTGAGGAGGTGGGATGGGCATAGTGTAACACAGACCAGCTCTGGTCACATTACATAAGCAGTTCAACTTGGACAGTGTGATTCAGTTCAGACAAGGAGCTTACGGAAAAGACTGTACTCCAAGGTCAAGGACAAAACATTATGTGCAGTCCTGGTATGCTCCAGCAAATGTAATCATAATAGAGATCTTTACCACAACAAATATTCTTTATGACATTAATCAGTTTCCAAAAGCTGTAATTTGAGTATTTGAAATGGCTTCACCACATGCACACAGGATTCTGAACAGGCTGTCATGTTTTCATCGGAAAGCCAGTAATAACTGACTTCAGTCTTACTAGCCATTAGAGAGACTTTAGCTGTGTTTGGGCTGAAACCGCTTCAAAAGCGCGGGGAGACGATGTGCTTGACTTTTAACAATATCACTTCCAGATGTTTCATTACAAAACAACTTTCAAAGACTTCACCGCAAGAAAACGCTCTCGTGTGAGGAGCCAGGACACACGAGTATGGATTTCAGGAACCCACAATTTTCACATTTTCATTTCAGTCGGAAAAACCAGCATGCAAATCTGTCTGGAGTAACACCAATAAAATGCAAGTATAAATAATAGTGTTACATCCCCAGCCCAGCGCACAAATCATTACCCCATGTTGCAGCAAGCGTTTCATACCACATACTATTTAAAGGTGTTATCCAAAAACATGAGATAGCATTATATGGGTATTGATTTGATGGGCAGAATTTAGTCAGTGGAACAGCAAGAAGAAGACACAACAGGAAGCTTTGGCTGACTATAAAAATGGCCACTGAAATATGGGGGTGCATTCATTATCGTCTGCCTCTTGTGCCTCTCATCAGGCTGGCTAACACTGACTGGCGGGCTCTGACCCACTACTCCGCCGCTTCTCTCTATTGCACCCGTCTCTCATCAAGAGCCTTGGATGGAAAAAAAAAAAGAAGTAACATGCTGTTTACTCGCAATCCCAGGCCCGTAATTGCCAATTTATTTGATAGGCAGCCGGGTAATGATGGCATTTCACCCCTTGCCGCAGAGACTAAACGGGAGTGAATCATCCCAAGCTCCCTGCCCTCCCTGATCCAGCAGACTCCCTCTGCTCAGGACTGCTGCCTGCCTGAATGCCTGCCACCCAGACTGAAGGGGTGGGGAGTGGTGGTGGGTGGGGGTGGGGGGAGGCTGCCATGTCAGCTTCAAACAAACCCAAAAGGGAACCCGGTGCTTCAGAGCAAATGCGGCTAAGCCTGCCAATTTAGCTAGGGTTTGGGGTTGAGGCAAACACAGCCGAGCTGATGTGCCATTTGTAGGCCTTAATGAGCTGGCAGGAAGGAGTGAGGAGGGGAAGGAGAGCGGGAGGAAGGAGGCTGCCAGGCCTGACCTCCTCTGGCCTCTATCTCCCTGCCAGCCAGGTTGGCAAACTCAGTTCATCTGCTTCATCGGGCCGCATGCAGTCGCTCCATGAGGGGAAGGGAGTGCTACAGCAAATACCATTAGCGGACTGTTGGTGTAATGAACGGTGCGGGTCAAAGCTAGCTGCTGCCTCACACTGCTCCCTGGAACTAACGAGTGACTTAGATGCTCTCTCTTTGTGTGTTTGCACTGCGAGGGAGCAGCATTAGTAGTCCAGTTGCACTGTGCAGTGTTGCAACAAAAATACGTTAACATTTCAGGAGAACAAGCGCATGGACAGACATAGCAATGTAAAAAACACTTCAGGCACCTGAGCGTACACCTGTAAAAAATACTGTTTTACAGCAAATGAGCTCTGTGAGAGATACAAAGGCAAATGTCCACTGTGTTTTTAAACCATTGGACAATAAAGTCTTCTTATCTTACCTTATCTTACACATTAAATAGTTTTTTTTTATTTATTGCTTTTTTATGTTTCTCATTTCCATTTTCCTCTATTTTGAGTCTCAGGAGCAGATCTTTGCAACCAAAGCTTTGACTTGCACCTTTTGCAACTTGTGAAGTGGGTTTTTTAACAGTGTGGCTGAAGGGGATTGTTCAGAAACCTGCAGGGACCAGAGACCAAGACTGACACAATGTGACCATCGAGAGCGACATGGGGGTCTAAAAGTCCTACTACGTCATGCTCCCATGCTTTCTGCAGCTCACGCTCAGTCTCCTGTGGGGTGTCTCACCAGGGCTGCTGCTCCTTCTATCCTCCAGAGTGTAGTGAGTGGCTGAAATGCCAGCTCAGTTGGAAGTGATTATAGAGAGGGCAATAGATGCTTCCTGGATGAGTCAGTAGCTGGGAGAGTAAAATTCTGCTTGACAAAACTGCCATTTTCAAAATGAACATAATTTGAGTCATTTTACTGGAACATTATCGTAAAAACCAAAGAACAAAATAAAAGAAACTGAACAAGTTGTATGTGAAGCAATAATGATATGTACTGTAGGACTATAGAGGTGACTCAGAAAAGAAGGGCAGACTATAAGATGACGTAACTGCTGTAATGTATTTCATTAGTGTGTAATGAGTCAAAATACACACTATCACAACAGTGTGGTCTGAAGGAAGGTGAGTAGATGGCCAATGGCCAATAAGGTCAAACACTATACTGTTCCCAATGTTACAGTTAATCTGAGCCTATATTAGGGCACGTGGGGTCACTGAGGGGTCTAATGAGAATGAAAATGGTGTGAAATGTGCTGTGACCTTCACGGTCTCCAGACCTGAACCCAGTTAAACACCTATGGGAGATTTTAGACCAGTGTGACAGACGGCGCTGTCAATCATCATCAACAACAAACCAGAGGAGGAAACATCTTTTGGAAGAATTGTGTGTTGTTTAATGCAAAGAGCTTTGAAACTGTTTATAGTGGTTTGTGGTGGCCGAACATCTTACTAAGAAACTTTTTGGTGATTTGTATTTTAATTTGTTACCATTCTGTATTTTGCTGGTTAAGTATTTGTTAAATATTCACCTCACTGAGATCATGACAGGTGACAAATTGTGTGCTTTTCTGATTATCTATGACAAATCACAGTTAAGCGTATTCGTCATCCATAGGTTAAGTGCTTTCAAATCTCCATTTGCCCAAGATTTGCTGCTGCACAGTCACCGCGGCCCGGTCTGACAGAAATCAGCGAGTATCATTTCAATTTCTGTTGTCAACATCAAATTACTTATTTCATTTCATGCCCAGTCAAGCATCGTAAAGCTACATGCAGAATCAGTTTTGCTTCAGTTGTTCGGCCATGTCTTTCTCAAAGACTAGCTCGCCTCCCAACTGACAGCTTTAATTATGGCCAGATATCTGATCGCTTCGCTGTGGATTCTCCACACAAATCAAAGAGCAGGGGTGGGTGTCTGGCAGCAAGGTCCCTGAAGCTCGCTCGCTTCACATCTTGGAATACTGTCGCAGGGCGCAGGGACACATAGCCGCTCTTTCTTCTGTCTGTTAATGCTCGCCTTCAGCTCCTCCACAAGGAGCGAGGGCCGGGGTAAGTAGCGTCTTTTTTTTGTTTCAGTCATAGAACAACCCTTTGGGAGAGAGAGAGAGAGAGAGAATGTGTGCGTGTATGTGTGTGTGTGTGTGTGTGTGTGTGTGTGTGTGTGTGTGTGTGTGTGTGTGTGTCTGTGCATGATGCAAATAGTACTCTTCACCTGAAGAACTCCAGAAGTGCACTCAGGATGTTTAACATTCAGCACTAAGTGCTCTGCTGAGGCTGAAGTTTACAGCTTTAAGACCAAGACAAGTCCTGAAGAAATTGATTTTCTCACGTTCATAACTTACCTTTTGTCTGTGCGACACATTGTAGGTGCAAGGCCGCGCACACAAACGACACTTGAATCATGAAACTGCCGTACAATTTAAAACATCCACGCAGATGAGAAATGCGACTCGATCTAGGAGATTAATCTGCTATACATTTCACACTTTTATTTCCTTATGTAAAATATATTGCCATTATTAACCACAAAATATTGCATGAAATAAATTTATTCTCAAAGTGTGACATTTGTACCGCAGTACCTCACTTCCTTTCTGGCCAATTGAATAGAATCAAGGAACATTGTTCAGGAGATGCCATAACTCAACATCCTTCTCCCAATAGTCCTTCTGCTGATATATAATATTTAAACAGGACATTTTTATATATGAATCCATGACTACACTGAGAGATTACAACCTGAATCTTTTGATTTTCTTTTTTTTTTAGATATGAAAGTGTCAGAAGAGAAGCTGAACAAAGTTTCCACTGAGCTTGTTTGTTAATGTACTCACATCTGTCAGCCTGTCTCTGGAGCTGCTCCTGAAGGAAGGCTTCGACTCTCCACTTACACTCTCGCTGTCGCTGTCCTTGCAGTTGTTCTGCCCTGGCTTCAGCTAGAAAAAAAAACAACACAAACACAAGGAGACCAAGGGTTAACAATGTGAAGCAAAACTGTTAACACAGCAGTTTAGAGCTGTGCATGGATAACGTTGGCTCGCGAAGGCATCCCACAGAAATTGGTTCATGAATATGTGAGAACTGGCAGGAGCTACAGCGCTGTCTCTGTAAATCTGTCATGTTTCTGAGCCTATTCAGCGCCCGTCACTCTGCTTGCCAATGATAGACGCCATCTGATCTCGCAGTATGAAACTCCTCTCAGCACCGCGAAATAGAGAACGGGGACAAAGACCCCTCCAGAACCTTCAAATGGAGCCACTATCCTCTCCTAGCAGACACCACATGCTGAGGCAGCAGGAGCTCAGCGAGTGTCATCCTCTAGACACTCTGTTCGAGATGCAGCAAAATGACATGAATAAAGAGTAGGACGTGCCAATCTGCGAGCATCTGAGGCCCTTCAAATTCTGGAGAACAATAAAAGGTTCTTGGGGAGAGCGTGGAGCTGAGTGAAAGGAGGTGGGGTCTGCACTCCCTGTCCAAGTCTGCGATTGATGTCCTCTGAAGCTCCCATGCTGCTCCTTCCAGACCAGACAAACGCTGCAGGTTTCATTTCAAAGCACATAAAAAGCTGTCTTTATGGGACAGTGCAGTAAATGGCTCCTCTGCCACCTAATAGGAAAGAGCGAGGCGCTGCACACACAAAGAGACTTGGATGAGAAGATGATGGCACTCCTGTCTGCTGCTGCTCCGGAGGGAAGGGACAAGGCTACACTATATGGTTTTTTCTCTTTTTCTTTACCTCTCTGTCACTATTCTCTTTTCAGGTATCGGCCATCATTTAGTGCCATGAAAGGGCACGAGGTGGAGGAATACCAAAAAAGAACCCTTGAGCTGCGCAGATAATTAAAATGAAAATGTTCCCTTTTCTGCAGCCATTAGCGCTGTGAAAGGAACCCTATTCCTTGGGAGAATTGCATGATGGGTGGAAGGCGGGATGGATTTGCCAGAGTGCTGAACGTGATAAGAGAGTCGGAGCGCTGGGAATGCCTGATGGGCCCTTTTGACTGTGTGTGTGTGTGTGCACACGTCTGAACGATGCGTGTACATGTCTGCGCGGTCAGACAGTGCTGAAACAAGGTGGAGGGGAACACACAAGAATTGAATGTGCCGCGTGCTGCACACATAAACACGCGCACACCAATGCCCTGCGCTGTGATAGCACTAATTACATCCAACACATTTTATTCCCACAAAAACCAGGGCGTATTTTCTCTCTTTTTCTTGTAAATGCCAGCTTGTCAGAGGGGAGTATACATATTTTTTAGAAAGAAAAGGGGAATAATATCTCATCCACACTGGCCCTGTGAACTGATCCTTGAAAAAGGGGGGCGAGGGATGCTGTTTATGCTCAGGTCTGTGGCTCCTTCATCAAAACATGTTGACCTATAATATTTATTAACCACCCGGTGTCCCTGCTGACAATGCTGGGCAGCGCTTGCCAGCAGCATACTCATGTATTTATGAATGTGCACACAATATGCAGACCTCTCTGGAAGCTGCTGCTGCTGCTGCTGCTGACTCCTGCACCAAAGACATGATGGCGGCCCACGACCACACTAATATATGGTAAGCTTACAAAGAATATCCCGGAGCCAGTGTGTGGGACAGATATATAGAGATTTTGTCTGTTATTAATCAGTGTGGTATCAAACAGACTCCGTGATAGCGAAACCACATAATCACACCGTCTGTATTCTGGCTTATCAGTGGGAACGTACTCCATGAAATCAGAAATCTTGCACAAATTTAACTATGTGTAATGTCTGAAGAACACGTCTAATAAAGACATTCCAATAAAGAGCGGCTCATCTTTCAGGGCTATTACATAGCTTGGGACCTGATTACACAGCTATTTGAAAATGTATCCCTCAGCTTGTTCCCTTTAATTTCCCCCTGAGCTCCCTTAAATTACTTCAGAGAATTGTGTTTTTTTTTTTTTTTTTTTTCATCCACTCTACCCTTTCTGGGGTTCAGATGATGGATTCATTTCTTTTTATGATGTGATTAATGGATTTCTTAAGCAAATGCAGGGAATGCTGGTGGTCAGAGACATCAAAAAGTGAAGCTGGAATTTAATGACCTGCTGTCTGATGATAAATCTAAATGAGAAGCCCATGTGTGTGGGTGCTGGGGCCGTCTCTGCGACCTCTTCTATAATGGTGCTGATCTGATCACTCCCACTTGTTACGGCGTGCGAGTCATTCTCTATATTTTTATAGCCTCTTAAACTTAGCTTCAGTTTTACCTCCTGTAATGAAAACCAGTGCACTTCACTGCATCTAAGGCGGAGAAGGAGACGTGCGCAGATGCCCCAGACTGCTGTGCTGTACTGATGCAATAACATAAAGACATTAATTAAGATGTAGGCAGAGGCATATGGATGTATTTATTTAATGACCTTACTGTATCTGCGCAGCCTGGGTAAGAACTGGCCCTGCAGGAAGATAACAAACAGATGGTTTTAATATTCCAGAGGCTAATTTCACAACAATTAAAGACACAGCGAGACATTAGCATCTAATGAAACATTTAAACTACTAGTAAGTGCATCTGCCATTAATTTCTACACAGTGAGGTCTTGTTTTCCTGCAATCTGTTCTGTGTTAGGGCATAAAGTTTTTTTTTTTCCCCTCTTCCTCATCTCTCTTTCTAGTCTGAATTTACTGAAGGAGAGAATCAACAACTGTTTTCAATCAGCAGACAGCGTGATGCTTTGGAAGAGCGCAGCTGAAACCTCAGTATGAAACGGTTCAGTCTGCAAGTTTGAGAAATCATTAAACATTTGTTATAAATCATTCTTCAAAAAAAACAAAAAAAAAAAAACACATAAAGGCGAGCGGCTATTCAAACTGTTATCGTCCTACTTTGTTTGGATAGTCCAGTGGTGACAACAGATTGTTCATTCAAATGATTATAATGCGTCTGTAATGTCTTTGTACTTAGATTCAAGTGATACACAGATGAAAAGCAGTACAATACAACGTTGTATTGTCTGCAGAGATACAGCAAACATATTTTGTCTTACATCTGTTTTCACTCGAAGCCTATGTTACCACTCAGTCAGCATCTAAACTATAACTGTGGCAGCACTGTCACTACACACATGGACTTATCCACCAGAATCATGTGAAATCGTAATGTGGAGGAATTTTAAAGCAAAGCCTTGTCGTGTTTGATGCTTTGCAGAATCCAGAAATGTGCATTTAGTCTTTTAAGCCCTCGTCTCTGAGACGCTGATCACTCTGCATGACAACATGAATCTGCAGAGACAAATACCACTGTAAAACTAATTAAAGCAATCATATTACTTGTAAAAAGAAAAAGAAAAAAAGGGGGGAAAGCTAACCCTGTCTTATCAGATAATATAGAAACAAATTAGATGTCAGTGACTTCCTTTTCAAAGCTCTACCATGGTATTGATTTCCAATAATGTGTCAGAAGATTGTCATTTCTTGACTATAGCCTCGACCACAGGTAAGTGCGTCTCCTAGAACCTACTGCATGTTCACTAACACGCTCCAAACCTGAGTTTCAGTAAGTCCTAACACACTGTACATGAGAAATATCTATAGAACGTGGCATTTCAGCATCTGCGTTCAAGGTCAGACTGAAATAAACAAGTGCCTTTATAGAAAGCCTCACAGCAGCATTATTAGGGGCAGCCACGTGAAATACAAAAGGTGTTGATGAATGTCTGGTATAAAAGCTTCACGAAATACTAATCTTTGAGATGTTGACCGAAGCACAAGACGACACCTGTCTTAACGAGACAAAGGGTTCGATTAAAGAGAACAAACGCTGTCGTTTCAGTATTGTTGTTAGTGGCAGTAGAGGAGTGAGAGCGCTGGAGAGAAATGATTCAGAGCCATGTGCAATAAATACAGCGCAGCCCCGGTCAGAGTGAAAATGATACGGTATCCAATTCAACACTGTTCCCACTTAAAAGTACACTACAGCTATTACAACATTGTCTCGAACATGTGGAGTCAATTATTTTCTCACTTACAGAAAAGTGCTCACCATTGCCATAGTGGAATTTTACAAGTGTATTGACCTATTCTCAAGGGGCTGCTCTATAGACTCAATGCAATCAAGCACAAAAGTAGGCCTGCTAACATTTCTAACCACAAAGGCCTTTTTAAACAGAGCCATACACAACCAGCCTCGCCCCGGCAGCTCCACCCCACCCCAACCCCCCCATCCCTCATCCTACAAAGGGGGAAAAAAAAGAGAGACAGAGAACTGGGCTCGGTTTTCTGTACTAGCCTCAGTGGGATTCTGTAGCCATCAGCTCCTGGTTTCCCTTAGTTACGCACAACAGCAGCTGCGGAGCTCGGCGGTAATAAAACCTGGAACAATTTAACAGCTTTTATTGTTCTTCTGTGGCTTTCAGAACAGCTAACCTGTCCTCTCAGGATCTGGCAGAGAGAATCCCACTAGGGCAGCAATGAAAGAGGATCTCATTTACCTAAAAGCGCTTATAAATTTTTAATTTGCTTTAACAAGTAAATTAACAAGTCCCTCATTTGGGAAGTTTTATGGCTGCTTGCCACTAAGGGAGAACCATGAAAGTTTTATAGATAATCCACTACCTAGACTGTGTTGCTGATAATAAATTGTCTATTTCCTGCGGCGCTGTCAAATCCCCTTGGTTCCCACTCACTACACTTTGAATATCTGCTGCATGCTACCTTCAGAGGTCTATATACCAGGGCTATTAAAGTGCTCGGGAGCTTCATGACTCAACAGTTAAAATGAACAACTTGAAGAATTTCTGTCGACTTTATACAGGCGCTCTCCTATAGCCTTAGGAGATGCCATTGCCAAACATTAGACCATATTAAGCACTGCTGCTAATAATGTCCCTACCAACCTCCTCTACATCACATCAGCCTCACAGTGAGCCCATCTAGTAAAAACCTCCCTGGGCTGGTTGACAACAGCAGTTGGAAACTGCTAGGCCTATTTAAGTTGCAGTCGGCTTTATCTGAAGAGACTGTTATGTGAAAAGAGGGGCTGAGGGCTGTAAGAGGGGGTGTGTGTGTGTGTGTGTGGGGGGGGCTGACAACCGGCCCCACGTCATCTTCCTGACAGTGGCTATGTGGGCGAGCCCACCAGTGTGGCCTGGCTCTGACCCTGTGCTTTGGCTCTGAGGCCCAGCTGCTTTAACTGCCACAGACAGGAGCCCCCGCCCGGCCCTCTCCTCACCCATAACCCCCTCTGCCACCCTCGGTCACAGCCTGTCACTGAGCATCAGCGCTTGGCTTCCATTGCCCCAGATTTGTTTACTGTTAGCTCCGTGTGTGTGGCGAAGAGGTCGTAGGCATACAGTGTGAAGAGAACCCGGTCCTTAATGCCTCTTTTTTTATCTCTGTAGTTGAAGCATGGATGTTGTGTGTTCTCTCATCACTGTGACTAAATGACATATTGAAAATGGTTAGCATGTTTATCCCAAAGCCCGCTGTTTGCCTGTGGTTTAGACTTAACTGTCAGCCAGCAGAGTATTTTATTAGTACCTAGATATGTAACCATTGGGAACCTTCATTTCCTTTCAGCGTGCTTGCACCGTTGTGTGGCAGCGATCTCGGGCTCGAACATGTCAGACATCATTTTTTTCTTCCAGGGGGAGAAACCGGTGAGGCCGAATGCCCCCCACTCCCACTCCCACTCCGACCGATCTCAAGCCACAGAGGAGGAGAGCTTTCGTATAGCCTCTGTGCTGGAATGTGCAGCCAAAGAAAAGATATGGAGTCACTGAGGACTAGTCATAGCAGCCGCAGGGAGAGAGCATCCTGAGAGGAGGGAGGTGGTGGGGTGGGAAATGGAGGCCTGAGGTGCAGCAGGGGCGGTAGAGGGGGGTTGTTGGGGTGGTAAACGTGGTTGAGAGCACTGTCTTGATCTCATCAGTCATACTAAGGACTCCATTTCCTCCACCGCAGGCTGGAGGCTACTAGGGCTTGTGGCTGCATTTATATATTGCCATAAATCTCTGATCTATGACGACATTACAGACAAATCAATATGCTTTTAACATCCATCCACTGCCCTGCGTCGCAATCACCCTTCTCACAAATGGTCATATAATGCTGTAGTCTGGAGGATTGAGTTATGGGGACAATTCCCAGATTTAATAATGAACTGAGCAGGTGGAGAAGTGTGTGTGTGTGTGTGTGTGTGTGGGCGGGAGGAGGGTGGGTATAAGAGCAGTGGGAGACCTCTACTCTCTCAGATCATATCTGAACATCTTGTTGTAGTAGCCCAGGGTGGCAGTAAACCTTTCTGCCCACTTTACACACATCCAACTCCCTGAGCTCTGAGCTTCCCAGCGTGCCGAGCAGACCAAGAGAATAATGTTACCAGATCCCTTCCCAGAATGCACTGGGGCAAAAAAAAAATGTCTGACTGCCCAGTTGAGCACTCATCACCACATACCTTCCCATCAAAGACTTTTGCGTGCAATTAATTACATGACTTCCCCAACTCTTTAATCTGCGCTTCTGAGTCGTTATTTCAGTATTGGCTTTCAGAGACCCGTCCAACTAAAGCCACCGACGGCGTGCCAAATCACGGCTCCCCAAGCAGAGCAGCCTCAATAAAGAGTGGTATGGAAAAAAAAAAAGACAGCAGAGAAAAAGCCCTCTCCTATCGGCTTGCAGAGGCTATCATTTCTCTTTTTTATTGCCATTTATTTTCCTCCAGGAATTCGCTGCCAGTATATTGGCAGGCCTTCCAGTAGATGGAGGCAATGAAATTTAGCGCAGACACTTAACACTGGGTCAAGCCTTGTGTGCAGCTCATGTGTGGTGGTAATATGATAGACAAACGCTTCTAGTTTAGGGAAAGAGGGCTTTTTTTATGTTACAGGAATAGCAGTGGTGTGCTCGCTGTGACATGCGCTATATTGAAAGTGAGGAAAATATAAAACCGGAGCCTTTAAGAAGGACAGAGAACATACAAACACTGGTGACACTGTGTGGGTGTTTATGAGGGACAATCTAAATAGGTAAAGCCTGTGCTATTATGCAAACCCCTTGAAATACAGACCTTGTTGCTTGTATGTAATATGATAAATAAAGCTATATAATATATAAGCAAAGTGACATTAATTAAAAGATATCCTCACAAGAGAAAGCTCCTCAGTAAATATGTCATTTGAATTAATTTACATCCACACTAGAACAACCGAGTTTTATATGCATTAGTGGCAATTTCAGGAAATAAGACGCAGGCGGCACTAACAGAATAACATACATACATTAACATTTAAAGGTTACGTGAGTTAAAATCCTTTCATTTTATTTCAGAAAACATTACATCATTCACTCGTATTAATTACAATACCAGTGAATACCAACGCTCATTACCACCGCGCATGTCGTGCTGTGTATGAAAGTATCTAATAACCCCAAGGTATGTTAAAGAGAAGGTCGCGGGGTCAGAAGCTGATCTCTGGTCAGCAGGTGGATAACAGGTAGTCCTGCCTATCAGGCCTCATGCTGTGGCTTACTGCGTGTAAACCAACAAGAATGATAGCGTCTCACCTTACCTGCATTCAGCTCCATCCGCACGGCTATTTCGGGGGGATTAAGGGGGTGGGGGTCGTAAAATCTGATGGCAGGATATACATTTCCTATTTGGCTGACCTAGGGTGTCTGCCTGCGGGGGCCAGGACTGTTATCACTAATCCCTGCTGTAAACGTGCTCATTTAGCCATCCTTCTGAAATTCATATCAGTCGTTATCAAGTCATAAAACAAGAAAGTGCTGCAGTCCCCCTGTATTAATAGCAGCCTGAGTTTGCCTGCTTCACAAGGAGTATGTCAGCAAACATCTGCTCTGGCTGCTTTAACAGACCGGTAATGGGGGGACAAAAAAAAAAAAAAAAGGCCAAGGGCAACAAAAACACAGCCAAACAACATGATTGTAACTGAAATAATCAGGACTTCAGAGGCAGGAAATAAATCATGTGTAATGCGCAACGCAGTGTTCTTCTGATGCAAAGATGGTACAGTACAGTACATAAAGCCATGATGATGACGAGAGAAGAGAACGCTGTCCATTAACATTATAGTGGAGCCACATTAACAGTGTATACCTGATTCCCTTTCATCTGACTGGTCATAAAAATGCAGCTGGAATGTGCCCGTAATGGGGCGGTAAGCAGCAGACAGGCTGGAGAGAGCTTAGAGAAAACAATCTCTGCATTGTTTCAGTGCTGCCTTCATGTGCCGTCGGGATTATTATTACGACTCAAGCACAAAGTCGTACAAATACAAGTGGAAAAGAGGGAATAGTCCACAATACCAAAGCTCCATGCAGAGATGAGACAACATGTGGCAACGACTGATTGTCAAAGTGATGTCATGACATTAAACTGTGCTCCAATAATACCTTAGATTTATTTCTAGTGACTGCAAATAATTTAGAGTACATCTTTTTAATTACCGTAGATGCTGCTTCTAATAAATATCTCAAAAACTTCATCACTTGGCCTTACATTTTATCTTCCACATTCACAAGTACATGACGGCCCATGAGGCTCTGACTGAGTGACATCATTTTTGTAAGGGAGGCTCTGTGCTGTCACAACAAATTGTACCCTACAATTTGTTGCCACACCATGTTACATCAGCACCTACTGTGCATCAGTGCATGTGTCCTCCATGTGGATTAGAAATAGCATAACATGAACAACTGCACCTCTGTGGTCTCCTCAAGGCGTGCACCTACTGAACCTACTGAATTTGTTTTGGTGTTGAATCACTTGAAAGCACTATGAGTTACTATAAGTGTTTATAAATCCACCTTCAGGAAGCTTGTGCTTATGTTGAGTTTTCAACATAGACTGTAAAAAAAGATTTTGGTTTTCAAGGTAGTGCACTGCACATCTCATATCCGCTGACTTTCATAAAGTAGATGTCAATGACCTTGGTAAGTGTACACACAAAGAATGTATGTTATATTAAAAATAAATAAATTCAGAAGGTTTCTGAGTCACATGCTTTTACATTTACTAATCCAAGTCTGCAGACCGCTGCCGTGTAAAAAACACGCTGTTTGTTCTTCATTTGTACTAAACCACACACTCTTTTTTTTTTGCACAGTGCTGGGATGCACTTAAACTTTACAACCCCTGATGGTAGCTGTGGTTTGAGATTTCCTGCCCATCACTACAACCAAGCCAGCCACATGTGTAATGGGGACATATGCACTTAAGTAATCAGTGCTGGCAAAGACAATGAAAAACAATTCTAGTGTCAGTCATTGCTCTTTGTAAGTCTTCTACAAAGGAATCTAGTGACAATAACAACATTCATAACTCAACTTCTGACAGTCAGCATTCAGAATTAACAACACAGCAACTTTAGAAAACTCAGATGATGATTTGATGTGAATGGTTTCAGAAAAATATTCATGACAGAAGTGAATGCGGCACAAAATACATCAAAGTTTCCAATATGAAAACGGACTTTCCACAATTATTACACAGCGAGTTTGAAGCTGTAAAACTATTTCAGTAGCAAAGCTGGAACCACTTTGGAAACCTAAGTCGTTCCTTGACAAGCGTCCATACAGCAGCAGTGACTCTGTTGTTCCCATAGTACCTCAGTACATTAAGTTTATACACGAAGACTGTTCGTTGTTGTAAACTTGTCATGTCTTCAACTATGGAAAAACAATCCCTGACTTTACTTTCTCCAACATAAAGAAGTCAAATCCCTTCCAGCTTCATGATTTAGACCGACAACGCCGCAGTGAGAGCAGCGACCTACCACGCAAGACCTGACGGCATCCAGCAACGACTTGCAGAAACAGCTTCCCCACGTGTCGAAGGCAAATTACAACACACAGGGGACCTGTTACATTTCAACCTAGTTCCACATCACTTGGCTTAAAGAGAGACTATTTAGGTGGTTTGGTGTTCTTATTTATGTTGAGAATTAAAGAAAGATCGAAATCCTGTCAGTTTCTTCCTCCTCTGACAAGTAGAGTTTTCAGCAGCTATCAGCGATCTTGGCAGGGCAGAAGAATTACTTCATGACCCTCTTTGCAAGCCATGCCCTTACTCTGTTTGTGTTTTGGTCTGGGCTTCCTCTAGCGAGTAATGGACTTCCTTCAACTCATAAATCACACTTGCAGAGTCCTTTTGATTTTTTTTTCCTCTCCGCTTTTTTCTTTTTCCTTCACCATGTTATGTTTAGTTTACCACATCTTTGTTCGACTGAAGCTATTTTCTGTCACAAAAAGCGGCCAGACAATGCTGGCTCTCTTTCTCCTGTTCTTGGAAAGGCACTTTTACAGGCGCTGAGGGCCACAAATGTCAACCACAGGAAGGCAATTATGAGAGTAAAATTACTTCCTTACTGTTATCAATCCACTCTCTGGACCCAGGGAATGGTTAAAAGCCACCATGAAATAGGGCACAGTTAGACTTTCCTCCTGGGTCCGAGCCAAGGCTGCTAACCTTGCTATTAAAGGCCCCGACAAGCTTTGTCAATGCAATCTGCTGAATGCCTTGAGTGACACGCGATCGATATTCTCCACTCTCCCGGGTCATCACCAGTGACAGAGGCCTAAGTAATAATACAGCTCTAGCTGCCTCTCTAACTGAAATGCTTCCACTGCCACAATATTTCTTTCTTTTTTTCTTTTTTCTTTTTTGTCTCGGGGCTTGTGAGCTAAATTTTCTGCACTGATCGAAAGAGGAAGATATGGAAGGTGGGGAGCGAACAGGGGAGGGTGGTGGCGGGGGTGATGAAGAATTACTACGTGTCTGGATTGATGCTGGCGAGGGTAGTAGCGAGTGTGGCAGGCAAGGAAGAGGGAGGGGGAGGGAGGAGGGGAAGGGGGGCACACACAGAGGGAGGGGGGGTGGGGGTGGTGGTGGTGGGGGGGGGGGTCTGATAAATCGAAAATGACTGGCTGCCGAGTTGTAATCTGCCAGCATCGAGCCCCCTGTAGCAACAAGCCAAATGAAAAAGCACGCTGACAGGCCCGAGAGATGGAGGGCCTGCGGTAGATTGTGGGGAGGGGGGGTGGCGCAAGGGGGGAGAGAGAGAGAGAGAGAGAGAGAGAGAGGGAAGACAGACAGAGGAGGGAGGAATTTTTACGTTTACGTTTGTTCCGGGGAGCGGGGAGTGAAAGGTAGCGTGTGGATGATGCAAGCAGTAAATAAAAAGCATGTGTCCTCACATACACAAACTACACTATTACCGCTCCCATAGCAGTCCCATTACAATTTCTAATAAGATATAATGTAAACACGAACAGTTGGCAGTGTTGTACCACCCATCAGAAGCTGTCAATTAACTCCACGCTGAAATGTGTTTTATGTGTTTGTATGATGGGGGACTGTGTGTGTGTTGTGTTGTGTATACAGGCAGCTTGTAAATCTCTAGTTATATGCTATCTTTGCATTTTGCATAAATGCCATCTGAAAGGGGACGCACACACAGACAGAGACACACACACGCGCACACACGGCGGCAGCTGTTGTGTCCTTCATGAGCAGGTGAATCAAGCTCCAACATCAAAATCCAACACAAGAGCTCCACCTACTGCAAGTGCCTCCTCTGTGCCCCTTCTTTCCTTCCTCTGCTGCTCAGACAGCCAGATGAGCTCTGGGAAAACAACAGCGGGAGACGGCCGTACACGTATACAGTCTACAGTGTGCAGCTCATTTCTATCCCTTCCATTAAATTCCAAAGTAACCTATCTCTCTGAACATTAGTGTCAGACTGAGGGAAGGCCGATCCAGACAGGGCTAATAAGGCAGCAGCAGTCTGGCCTTGTCTGGCTGCCTGATACAATGTCAGCTGCGATGAGAGCTAAGAGCTAAGCCCCCCTCTCCCCTCCTAA
Organism: Trachurus trachurus; assembly: GCF_905171665.1. NCBI lineage: Eukaryota > Metazoa > Chordata > Actinopteri > Carangiformes > Carangidae > Trachurus > Trachurus trachurus. Next base: position 8,775,353 of record NC_139903.1, on the reverse strand, counting down.
GTATTAAGTGTGTAAGCCTGATGCCTGTTAAACAGGGTCTTGCAGGAGCAGGGCCTGGGAGAAGGAGTCAGTCTGCCTGCCTAACAGGCCTGCTGGCCTGAATACACAACAGCACTCCCTTGCAAAAATGCAAGGTCAATTCAGCAGCAGCAGTGAGACCAAGAGAGGAGGACCTGCATTGTAATTGGGAACTCAATAAAGGACATGTGGAAAACAATGTAAGATGGTGCTGGCAGATCCCACCCACCAGGACCATAGAGAACCCAGAGCAAACAATCTGTCTGCACAGCCATCCATAACCCTACACAGAGTTTATACATCTACATCAGATGAGCTGCATATATTTAGAAATCACTAGTGGCCCAGCATGGGGCCTGATGAATTCACAAACAGCAGGAAATAGTGCCCCTGTATTTTCAACTGAATTATCTGCAGCTCTTTGTCTGTTTATCCATTGCTGCCTTTTTTTTCTCCACAGCGGCAGACATTCCCAGCGAGGCAACAGGGGCCCTGAATCTGTAAAGGCTGCATCTCTCCTCCCCCTGTTTCATTTGCAGACCCGTGGCTTACAGTCGGACTGTTGCAGAGAAAAGCCATCTCCCTCACAGCATGGCTGCTGTTTCAGGGCAATGCCGATCTGCTGCATGCACCCCGACTTCCCGCACTCCCACTGGGCTATTCAGGAAATCACGGCTGATACTGAGCCGTTTGTCTCCCTTTTGTGCTCACCCCTGGTCACGCTGCAACAAAAAAGAAAGGGGGAAAAAAAAAACAGAGTACGGCTTTACCCCCGCCTCCTGAGGAAATGCTGAAAATTATTTCTGTAACCCCTCAGTGTGGCAATTTCGATGGAAAGCACACAAAAAGTGAATAAAACACAATTTAAAAGGCAGGCTCTGCAGGAGTGGGAGTCTGCCTGTGGCTTTCTGTGTTTTCTGGGGAAAATTGGGTTCTCAGCCTGAGGTTTATCACTTGAAACTTGAGGCATTTTCTGGAACAAAACTGGTGTAATCATTTCAAATAGGGCCGGTATGAGATGAAGACTTTATATAAGCAGCACGAGAATCCACTGAGGTCTAATCAAAGTAATACAGAAGGAACTAAATGTGGGAGTTGCGCTTAGCATTTCTGTGGCTTTCCACTGTGACAGCTTTTGTGTCAAATAGCTTTGAACTACGCGAGCTGTCGATGGCATGAGAACCGCACAAACAACCCAGGAAGAAGGGATCATCACGGACTCATCAGTGAAGATTTGCTGGCTGCTGGCTGCAGCACATCATATTCCTCAGCCACAATCAATTATCCTGCCATAAAACAGGCCAAAGAGGCAGCGCTCACATAATTGTGGCCAATGAGCAATAAAAAGAGGGATAACCTGCATCACAAGACCGTGTCCATCACACCGGCTGATAAGATTAAGTACAACTTCAGAGCAAAAGTTAACTGGCTGTTTGGAAAGCGATGTGACCTGGAGTGTTTAACTGATAAGAGTCTGGAATCCATTTGGCTCGGCTCAAATATTTTGTCAGGGTGACGTGCTCCGGTTTACTGTGGCCTGACCCAGCGCCGCCTCGATAACACTGATGTTCCTCTCATAAGGCGACACTTGTTTTCTCACATTAACGTCTCTGAGACAAGACAAAACAAGAAACCACGACCCAAAACAAAACCTTGTGAAACCTGTTAGCGTCACACAACACATCAGCGTGTTCTCTACATAATCACAACAGTATATTCTGCAGAGCACATACAGTAAAGGAACTTGGACAAGGATGTGACTGAATTAATTATTCCTGGCTGCTTTGTCTCATTCCCAAAACAGGTCTTAGTGAGAAAGTATCATGTCAGCAGAATCAGTTAATAAAACCATCATCTTAGTTTTTTGTCTATGAGCAAACAGCTATTACCTGAAGGTGAAGGCACATTTGGGCAGTATTACAGGTTCACAATGATGGAGAGGCTTGGAGAATGAGACTGAAAGGACTGCAGTTATATGACACTTAAATTCAATCCAACAGACAAAGCAGAGAAAATGTGTGAGGCTAAATTAAAAGTAACAAGAGGCGTTGGAGGTTTTGAGTGAGAAGTGCTTTTTTTACTTCACCAGCATCAGAATGTGAGCCAAAGAACAAGGCTAAAAACAAGCACCCGCCGCATCTAAAAGCACAATCTCCACAATCCTTTTGTCAAAACTTTCTTCGTTTTTTTTTTCTTGATAACTTTTCATTTAATATTGTCTGTATACTGTACAATACACTTCATGAAAGGACGCTGAGCTTTTGTAGGCCAGGAAGACGCCGAGTGCAAGCTCCAAAGAGCTAATGTCGAAATTCCCCCGAGCCGTCTTTTAAACACACGGGTAAATAATTCAGCACAGCCTGAACAAAGACTGAATCTGAGAGAGAGCGCTGGGTTCTCTTGTGTATGCTGCACTTTCTTTCCCCGTCCCACAAGAAGGAACAGTGAGTCGGGCACTTCTCTCTCTGTTCCGTTGAATTTTTTCTGCTTTATTTTGAGCTTTCACAGTTGATTTTCAAACCACGAGCAGAGCTGCTGCCGCTGCTGCTGCTCCTGCTGCTTCACTCACACTTGTGTCTTTCCTCCCTGACAGCGAGCTGCAGCACGCCAGCGTGTCACCCTCCTGTTGACCTGTGGGTGGTGCTACATGACAACACATCAGGATGAAGGGGTGGAAGGAAGGACAGCAGGGATGATTGGAAAGTAACACATACAGTAGTGCAAACGCCATACAGCATTTCAATCATGGGGGTGTCAGAGTAAAAAAAACAGAATACTTGAAACAAACATCATTATCCTCTGGTCTGGTCGCCTTCTTTCCCCCAGCAGGATGAACTTCTCCTGTGGAGGAGGACGCCATTTAACTCGGCTCACCCGCAATATGCAGCCGTAGTTATGAAAAATGCTATTTTATCTTGAAAGATGGCAAAGTATTACAGGAACTGTCAAGAAAAAAACATCTGAAATAACAGCTAATTTTCTCACCCGGCAGGCTGGCTTTAAAAAATCTCAGGGAAAAATACAAATTCAAAGTAAATACCACATGACTTGTTGAAAGGGCATCTCTACCGATTTTTACACATCAAAGTCTGTTTACAGGTCTGTTGGCGCTTGCACTAGTGTATATGTGAAAAAGAAAATGTATAAAGCCTCTGGTCTCTCCAGAGGGAGGAACACAAAGTCAGATCAACAGCCTCAAGCGATGTCATTTGAGTCAGCATCAGTTGTTGCTGAAGAGAGAGTTTCCTCGCCCTGGACAGACTTTTAAATATATATATTTTTTATTTTTTAAATACGAAATGACACATTTCTAAAATGTGACAGGAGTCTGTAAGTTAACCTCCGCCACATGGTGCATCCAGTTTAGCTCCTGGCAAAGGCATGGTGCATCAAGGACATCGCTGGGTGCACACAAAGTCCAAATTAAATGTTAAATACTCCACATCCTGCTCGAAGGCTGGAGCAAAAAACATTCAGCTAAGCTCGGTACACAGAAACACAGAAACTCTCCGTCTGTGTTCTTCTGCTACCTGCTTTTGTACTTTCCAGAAAATGACACGTACATGTTGGAGGAGAGAGTGGGCTCTGGCTCAACCTCTCTTCTTAAAACAGACTGTATAAACTGCTCCAGCAGCTCCTCTGGGTGAAATACTTTTCTTGGGCTTAGCAGCAGCACTACAGTACTACAGTATTGAGCTGAGGAGCAGAGGTTGGAGGGGATGTGTGGGGTGGCAGAGACTACCTTTGCTTGTAGCCGCGGGCCAGACTGGGAATCAGTTCAAAGATTCCCCATATAACTCTGATTAAAAATACACAATGGATCTTTTTAACTTTCATAGCTAATAATTGATGAGCACAAAGGCCCTCTTGAATTTTCCATGTGAAAGAGGAGCTGACATTCGAAAGGTTCACTGCATGTGAGCGTGTAGCCCCCCCCCCCTCCTCCCTCATCCCTCCCTCCCCTCTCCACATCTTCTTGCTCTCCATCTCCTTGTAGCTGCAGGCTAATTGCAGCGATTTTAGATGATTGTTATTAAAAACAGGCGAGCGGCGGCACTTTGCAAGCTGAATCCCCTCGAGGAGAGGGCCCCGTCACACCGGGAGCGCCTGTGCATCCTAATGACTGCAATCAGGGCTTGCAAAAGCGAGGACGCCTTTGTTTTCTCCAGCGCTGTGAAGGAGGAGAGGAGATGTGCACACACCCAACAACACAACACACTCCAGTGCTCTTCAGGATGAATAAACCTGAAGAGAACAACAACGGCGGCGGCGGCTTTCTCCTTGTCAGAGCTTTACAGTGCAGTCGGTGTATGTGTCATAACACACAACACGGCGTCGACTGCTTCAACTCACACATGCACAAATACAGCATGTTGTATTTACTTTTGAGGCCTACATGTCAAGAGGCTTCATTAGACACAAAACTGAATTTAAAATTCCTGTACTGTCCACACTGGTACCAACATAATGCTAAATGCCAAACAGTGCAAAGGTCAACAGCATCATGGTAGTCAAATGTTTGTGCACTTAAAGGATACTTGCTGTTTTTTACAATCTATTTCTAGCATAAAATACGATCATTTACTCACCCAGATAACTTTGGTGTCATTACAAGTCGTTCCGACAAAATTAGCTCCAGCCGAGAGCCGCGTATATCCGTATAATGTGAGTCTACAGGGCAGCGGAATGCAGCCTCTAAATAACACATTATCTGCCTCGAAACTCATTCATTTCACCAATATTTTGATATGATATGCTAGTGCTATTCCCCTCTGAGTCCAAGGTTAGCTGTTATCAACATCCGGGGTCTGTAGGTTGACCTACTGACCTCTGACCTGGATGATGTCATCTCTGAGCACCGTGCGGAGCGGCTTGTTGCTACCGCTAATGCTATGGTTCGTGTTTCCGACTTGTCAGAACAAAATGAGCAGCTGGATGAAGTTCAGCTTCCACAGGCTTCCTCTCCTCAACCTGGACTCACTAAAGCTCCGGCTAGTTGAGATAAAAATGGACCCGAATGCTGAAGTGGAATCATTATTATCAGAATGAGCCGGGCAGCGCTCAGAGATGACATCATCCAGGTAAGAGGTCAGTAGGTCAACCTACAGACCCCGGATGTTGATAATAGCTAACCCCGGACTCAGAGGGGAATAGCACTAGCATATCATATCAAAATATTGGTGAAATGAACGAGTTTCGAGGCAGATAATGTGTTATTTAGAGGCTGCATTGCGCTGCCCTGTAGACTCACATTATACGGATATGCGCGGCTCTCGGCTGCAGCTAATTTCATTGGAACGACTTGTAATGACACCAAAGTTATTTGGGTGAGTAAATGATCGTATTTTATGCTAGAAATAAGGTCCAGAATGTAAAAACCGGTAATTATCCTTTAATGCACAAATTGTATTGTATGCAGTATATTCAACATGGTAAAAGCAATGTTAAGAAAAAGCGACTTGTAGCACAGAGCTCTAGTTAGGAAACATGATCTCTGTGAACCTTTCAAACCCTGGCTCTGTTTGTTCTTTAGTTAGAATGGATAACTCTGATCAACTTGTTGTGAAAAAAGTCAAAAATCCATGTATCTTAAAGCAGAGCCTGGAACAGCTAATGGAAATCAGATATTGTTCTGAACAATGAGATATTGTTCATCATTTATTTTGTTGCTCACACTGTTGTTTTATTGGTGGGTGGAAGCTACGCTCCTGATTTTTTCCACCCCGGTGTGATAAGAGTGTAGTCAGAAACAAATTAAATGGCTTTGTTTTATGCAGCTCTGTTCATTTCGGTAAACGGTCTCTTTTTCCTGCCCACTAATAACCCTGACGATAAGCACAAATACACACACACAGACACACAAACTTACGCACAAAGAAAGCCAACAGTGTGGGTCTGCAGTAAGTACCAGAGATTTAACAGTGTGATTAATTAAATTGTAACTAAATCAATTCTAATTACCCAGCAGGCTCGGTGCTGATGCACGGCAGTGGGCAGCACAATGACCAACCACACCAGCAGTTATCTGATACAATTACAACACACAAATTACAACACACAGCAATCGGCACAAAAAAGAATGACATACACATACACTCACACACACAACGCTCACTTACAACAAGCTGAACGGGAGCAGCCGGGGGCCGGCAGCTGATCGATATCAGGCCTATCTGCTGAGTTTGGACTTATGATAATAGAGGCAAAAGTGGAAGAGCAGGGAAATACATAATCAAAATAAATAAGCTCTTGTGCAGCGAGCTGACTTCATGCGCTGCGGCTTTGTGGAAATACAAGAACTACGGCCGCGAGTGAGTCAGTAATGGATCGATGGTGGAGGTGAATAGGCCGGTGGGGAGCGGTGCTTTGACTTGATCAATCAGAAAAACACTCTGACAGAATGAATTTCTTTACACCACCTTTCTGTCCCCGTCCTGCCTCTGGCTCTCTTTTGAGCCTTTGGCGTTTTTGCACACCACTGGAGCCACTTTGACTTTTTACAGTGACTGACCACCGCCATAGAAGTAAACAGAAAGCCAAAGGTATCTACAGTACAGCGCTGATGTGACTATGGCAGCACTACGGGTGAGGAAATAAATGAGGGCAACTAAATGTTTCACTGCACTTACAACCTATGCTCTTCCAGCAAACCGATCTGGTTACAGCTTCTCAGTAACACTGCGACCTGTCAGCCTCTGTCAGACGGTCAAAACCCTCCGCGGCCTCTGTGAAAGCACTGGAAATGTTGTTTGTTGTCTGATGCTCCATCGCCTCCCTGTAAAGCGCAGTGGGGTTTGGTAGCGAGTGGATTCTACAGCGTGGCTGAATGCAAAATCAACTCATATGCAGACATGCGCTCAGATAGGCACACACACACACACACACACACACACAAAAAGAAAATACAGGACCTGTGGGCAGAGGGTCCTCCACAACACTGTAGCCTCCTCCCTGCGCATGCATAATGCATGAGAACATGTAAATACGTTATTCCGCGCATGCATTAATGATCATGGAGAAACTCGCAGTCTAAGCACCAGGGCAATTAATAAAAGATGGCGCGCAGATAAAGGCCTATACCTCCCCCCGTCTAGGAAAACCTCCACCCCACCATCCCCCACCACTTGATCCGCTGAGACACATTTCATGCCAATTCTTAACCTTGTTTTATTTCTGCGCTGCTTGGGGGTGTGGTGCAGCTGGAGCAGAGTTGAATAATGAATGGAAGCTATCAGAGTGCCCCGACTACTGTAGACAAAGTGTGGTCCGCAGAACAAGTCAACACACACACACACACACACACACACGCCCAAGTGTGGTCCTCATTGGATGCTCTGGGGAGGAAATGAGGGGTTAACTGGTCTCTGGGGAGCTGTGAAATCAGGGCTTCATAGCCTGGAGACAATATATAAAAAACACAGACACAAACACATTCGTCTCACAAGGCAACAACAGTGCAAACAGACTTATTTTTAAATGCATGTCGCTGTCTGAGGCTCGCCCCCTCCTCATTTCTGCTACTTTGGGTAAAAAAAGGGGGAAGGTGAGCAGAATCGAAAATTAAAACTAGTAACTACGCACATGGAATATGGTGTGTTTGATTTAACAGTCAAACATGCAGGTAAGCTTTGAACATTTTAGACCAGAAGCCATAAAAATGGCACCATTGCAAAATAATTTGAGAAATACAATTTGTTGACTTTTTCCAATTTTATAACATTTTCTTTTCTGAAAGTTGTTTTTAAGTGCGTAAATGGACTGGCCCCACAAGCGATGTCTCAGATCTGTAATAAGACAGACAACTGTAAGACAATGACAAGGAGCATAACCAAGCAAAACTGTAAAATTTGAAGATGCAGGACAACATTTGGTCAATCATTCCTCTCAGTGCAAGGTAGATACACACCTATGGAATTCTTCACCATCAAAAATTAAATCCCAAACAGAACTAAAGAGGTTTAGTGTTAAAGTTAAACATCGGCTCAAGCAGCAGCAGAAATGTGAACATTAACTTCTCTCAAGTCATTGTCAATACAGCACTTTACTCATGTTTAATACTAAATTTAACTTAACCTATTCACTGTATTATCCACTGTATTTGTATCATTGCATTTATTGTATTCAGTATATTTTATCCTATTCTAAAGCCTGACCAGGGACAAAGACTGCAAATTAGCTGAAGCTAGACGTCTTGTGTTGTATGCAGTGCATTTTCCAATTTTTGTGGCAATTGATGTTCTATGTATTGCCCCTGTTAAATAAACATTAAAATAAATAAATATAAAAAAAAAAACATGCAGGTATCCCAATTTTGCACTTTCACCATCACAAATGCCATTGGAGACTTTTCATTTCAGTGTATCCCAGGAAACTTCAAAAGATGCCCATCATCTACAGTAAAACAAGAACTTACCAAGTCTGTTGTTATTTCTAGATGTACAACATCACATTAAGCCATAATGTCTCATAAACATGCAGCAATGTGGTAATTGCAGGTTTCTGTACATACAAACGTGAGCACGGATAATTATCTTCTCAAATCCTCAATAGTGTGGAGTTAAATCAGAGAGAGGGGAGAGGTAATCATCTGTGCTGCTGCATCACGTCTCGACATCTAAATGCCCCGACTCATTACAGAGCGGCAGCAGAAACTAAGCAGCACGTCTGCACCTGCAAGGATCGCTCAGGTAGATAAGTGACGGCGCAAAGGTCATCGCAATAAGCTGGAACAGACTCTAAGTAGGTATTACATGTTTAAGCCTGAATTATGATCCATAAAACGCAAAATACACCAAAATGAAACAGTAGTTTTTTTCTCAATGAAGTTGGAAAATTGTCAGGCTAGCTATAAGGTGAGAAGCTGACCAGCATCACGCCGTGGACGCATGTTCCTCCGGTTGCATCGAGTTTTCAAAAGCCTCTGGTTATAAGTCAAACTCCAACCGAGTATAGTGAAGAGAACCAGTGAGAGAGAGAGAGAGAGGGAGAGGGAGACTCAGAGGAGGAGGGAGCCAGATGGTTGGGGAAAGTGAAAGCTCTGCCTTGTCTCTTCTTTGTTCAGTAGAGTATGAGCTGGCCGGGCTGACAGCTTGTCAATCTAACCCACCGAAGGGACAAGATCTAGCGATGACAGCTCTTTCTCCTCATCTCCCTCCACTCACTCTCTCTCTGTCATTCCATCACTTGTGTGCAACCACAAACTGACCTTTCACTGCCACCATGCCTCTCCTGTCCGTCAAGCACAAAACAGACTCGAGGAGGAAAAAAAACCTCTTCCCCCTGCAGCTAACACAACCCCCCCCCCCCCCCCCCCCGTCTTCCATGTGCTGATTTCAAGTGACAGTAATCACTGTTTATTAGCTCACTTTGCCCTTGTCATGTCCAAGAGCAGCAGCCACATATTAGAGTGATTAGACAATTAGAGCCATTACAGTATTACACTGGCCAATGTCACACGTCACACATTACACTGTGGATAGTGCGAGTAGACAAAAAAACTCTCTCGCTTTTCCTCAATTACAGGCATTTCAACAGCTCTAAGCTGGCAGAAAATGGGCTTAATGATTGCGGCTAGTGTGCACCACTGCCCTATTTAGAAACAGACTGCATTTTCTGTTCAAATTAACAGTGCGGGGGGAAAAGGCACAAAGGGGAATAGACTGTGCTAAGTAGGGAGAGAAGAAGACCTGATGTAACGAGGCTTATGCTGCAAAACTAATTAACACAAGGCCCTGTGCTCATTTCCTAAAAATTTACTTAACACGACTCACACCGCTTCATTTATCTAAGCAAACGAGCAGAGAGATGTGTATCTACTTAAGCTGCAGCAGGTCAATTACTAAAGCTAAATAATTCACAGAATGTAATATTTAGGTCCTTTTCTAAAAAAAAAAAAAACTTCCTCACTGAGTAAATGCTATCATAATTAGTATAATTAAAGCACATCATGTATTAATTAGTACATGATAATTCAAGTAGAAATGGTTTAATTCGGTGTTGTGAGAGATAGAGAGATACATTCTCTGTTCTGGTGGAGTGCAAGAGAAATGCAAATGACCATATTACTGTAAGCAACGAAGGAGCCAACTCCAGAATCTGTCCAATAACAAGTCAAGTAAAAAATAAAGTCCAACAGTGAGGTGACATACTGGAGAAGAGAAGAGAAGAGAAGAGAAGAGAAGAGAAGAGAAGAGAAGAGAAGAGAAGAGAAGAGAAGAGAAGAGAAGAGAAGAGAAGAGAAGAGAAGAGAAGAGAAGAGAAGAGGAGATGAGAGAAGTGAGGAGGAGAGGAGAGCCAGCATCTGGAGGCTGCGAGACATCACAGCACTCTGATGGTCAACCTCTCCTCTTGCAGGAGGGGTAAAAAGGGAGGGAAATCTGTTTCCTGTCATCTTCCATCTTGTCAGTCTTTGTTCAGACATCTTGCATCTCCTCCACCAGCTGTTTGCTGCCTGTGCTGACAGATGGCTGCTTCTCTTTGATATGCACTCTCCTCTCCTCTGGCCCGCTCTCCCTCATGCTCACCCCCTCCTCCTCCCTTGCTGGGTAAAAGTTTTTAGGGGAAAATCAAACCTGGGGTGCGGGCTACAGTGAGCTCCGATGAATGCAGAGCTACTTGTCTTGCTTACACTCCGAAAACTGTTGGCCATTTGCACAACACACACAATGGTGTATACAAACAGATTTTCCCCAATGTCCGGATGGAAAGTAATAATCTAGACATTATGCATTTGAATGTGGGAGCAGGTCCACGTGTGTGTATGTAGATCTGTTTTGCAGCGCTGGCCAAGTTGGACAGACTTGAAGCCAGGCCTCACTCAGGGGGGAGGCTGCTGACAAAAAGCATAGGATTGTTGTTTCTTTGGCCCGCACCACCAGTGTAGACTGGTATTGCCAGACAGTTACACAAGTTTACGTTCGGACAAAAAGCAATTGTTTGGCTTTTTGCTCTCTCGGCGTCTGTGAACATGTGATCCATCCTTCCATATACTAAGTCTGTGACATTCCCATAGCTCACAATGCCAGGCTGACTCTCACTACTGTGTGTACGCGGGCATCTGTGTGAAGCGACCCGTCCCTGTATGTGTGTGAGTGTGAGTGAGTGCGAGTGCGAGTGCGTGCACGGCACAACAGAGAGCCCTTTGAGCCAGGGCACCAGGGTTTGCCCATGCAGCTTAGGCAGCTCAACTATGGGAACCATCCCCGTGCCCAGTCATCCAGCCGGCTGAAACCAGAGCTGGTCCGGAGCAGGCAGCAGACGGCAGGCAGGACCCGACATTCCGGTGGGAATTTAACTGAGGCTAATGAGCTCTGGGAGGACTCCTCTGAGGAGAAAATCAAGCACACATTCACCGTGCAGCTCAAAACACACACCTGTACTCAAGGCCATGAGCAGAGACACATCTCTGCTATATCTAAGACAGAAGTGCTAAGATAGTTCCCTGTGATGATTTAAACAAAATAAAGACAAATTAGGCTCCGAGCCGCACACCATTCATCAGGATGTTGTACATGATAGAAGGATATGGGTTACAGTACAGTAGAAGTATAATGATATGGGTTATACAGTACAGTAGTAGAGTCAATTATTTGTGGATGAGTATCATTATATTATGGAAACCTGGTTAGAGCTGTCTTGTCTTGTTAAAAGAATAGTTCACCCAAAATTCAAATTGCACTCATTATCTACTCACCCTCATGTGGACTAAGGGCTGGGAGAAGTTTCAGAGTCCTCCGTGGCTTCTCTGAGTTACAGGGGGTCTTGGCGTAGCAGTGCATGTCCATATAACGGTTGCAAATGGATACCACTTTTCTTCGTAACAAAAAGACACACCAAAAAACATCCAAATACCTCCATGCTGCTCGTATATAATGTCCGTCTTGTATTGAAGCCCCGAAATGCGAGATTTGGACGGACCAGGAAGAGGGCTTCAATACAAGACGGACATTACAGACGAGCACTATGGAGGTATTTGGATGTTTTTTGGTGTGTCTTTTTGTTACGAAGAAAAGTGGTATCCATTTGCAACCATCATATGGACATGCACTGCTGCACGGAGCCCTGCTGTAACTCAGAGAAGCCACGGAGGACTCTGAAACTTCTCCCAGCCCTTAGTCGACATGAGGGTGAGTAGATAATGAGTGAAATTTCAATTTTGAGTGAACTATCCCTTTAATTTGTCGTTGTGTCGGTTATGTCTTGAATGTATGTAATGTTGTTGGGGTATACTGTATATTGTTTTGTATCTGTGTATATGCTCTACATTGTCTGTATTTACTTGTTTGTGTTGTTTCGTGTCTATGTCTATATTGTGTGTGAATGTCTATTCTTTTATTATCTCCATGTTTTGGACCCCAGGAAGAATATCGGATGCTAAACAGATGCTAATTGGGATCTTAATACACAAACATAAACCATGATTCTGGGAACATTAGAAATAGTTTGAATAGTTTTACAGTTTGATTTTTGGGGGCAATGCACCTCTCTCTTCCTCTATCTACTAAATACAAAGCTAAAGCCACAGCACGGCACAAATACAGGAAATACAGAGACACAGAGAGAGGCAGCGTGGCTGTGCCCAGTGGAAACAAAATCCACCTGTCAGCACCTCTAAAGCTCTCTGAACAACATATTATTTCCTTATTTTGTTTAATCCAAAAATAAATATTCAAAAACACCAATTTTCAGTTGAAGTGTCTGTGCTTATTTCTGGCACAACTTTCTGTCTCACAAGTGATAAAAACAGAAAGTTGAGAAATAAGATAGAGAGTGCTTTAAATCATCTTATTCAATACTCCCCCAGAAGAAAAGTGTATTTCCAAGACTGTGGAACTATCAAGTTATTATTCTTAAGATTTCACACCTTTCTGAGTTGGTGACACCTGTGGTTAGTTGTGGTGACAGAAAATGTGTTGTTGGTGAACAGGCCCCGCAGTTAAAAAATGACACACGAATCGGCTGCCAAGTCTGTGAAGTGCAACAGAAACATCAAAAGGTGATGATGATTAAACGCCAAAAATGATTATCCAAGTTATTTGGAAAAGTAAATAGAAAATGTAATTAGAGCAGCTGATTCAATAATTGTGTTAGAAATGGTAATTTCTAGTTCAATAACCAGCGGAAATTGAAATAAAAGTCTGCACCACCCTGAGTAAATATACAGATTGTTATACACACACAGTCCCCTGTTTTCTTTCCTTTAGATTTTGTATAAGAGATGGGAGATAAAAGGCGACAGGCAAAAAGCATACAGCCTGTGTGGGTGAAAGTTGTCTTTCCAGTTGGCTAGGCATCCAGTCATTCGCTCCATCCATCTGTCAGGCCTGTCCCTTGTGGCTACACTGAGGGCTCGCTCTCTCTCTCCCACTCTCTCTCTCTAGCCTGCAATTGTTCAGTGATCCAGACACTGGTCGGCCGCTCCCTCCCTCCCTCTCTCCATCCAGTCTTCCACTGAGGCGGCTGCATGGAGAGTCACAGACACACAGAGGCAGGCACTGACTGTTACAGCCCACTCACCGTGTTTACATCCAGCAAATTAACACTAACATGGCAGGGGGATAGGAGATCCTGCCCAGGGCCCGAACCCAGCAGCAACTGTCACTTACATCACTCCCACACAGACGCACGTGTGCTCACAGACACCGACACTGTGAGGGGGGGGGGGAGCAGCCAGGGGACAGACACATATACATAAGTTAGTGTGATTATTAACTGAATTAGTGATGATGTGCATATCATGGTTTCTTAATAATTCCTCCCACCTGAGCCGATATGAGACAACCCAACTCACAAACCAATAATCTGATAATGACCACTTTCAACCTCCACATGTATATCAAAGCCAGTTTATGTCGGTTATTGCAGCCAGGGTACAAGAGGACCTGCACCCCCCAATGAAAATTTGTGTGTGCATGTGTGTGAGTGGCTGGTAGCCTAATGCACAGGTAACACTTTACTTGAATAGGTATTCATAAGATTGACATAACACTGTCATAACCATGACATAACATCTGTCATAAACATCAATGAATACTTATGACAGCTGTCGTTAAGTGTCATTCGGTAAGTTATGTCACTTTTAATGCAAAGTTGACATTGTTTGAGATGTTTTTGTTCTGACAACTTGACAATTTAAACTGTCATAGCAGACCTAATTGCCAAACTTTAATAGGCTATTTCAAGTTCTCATAACAAGGACATCTCAAATAATGTCAACTTTGCATCAAAAGTGACATAACTTACCGAATGACACTTAACGGCAGCTGTCATAAGTATTCATTGATGTTTATGACAGCTGTTATGTCATGGTTATGACAGTTTTATGTCAATCTTATGAATACCTATTCAAGTAAAGTGTTACACATGCACATCTTTGAAAGTTCTTTAGAAGTTCTGTACAGTACAACACTGTTTTATCAACCCACCTGTGAACCCACCCCACCAGTGGGCTGACATGTGTACAGAGGATGTTGTAACGATGCTATGTAAAGCCCTTTGAAACAAACTGTTATAAATAAAATTGCCCTGCCTTGTGTGTACATCACTATTTAACATGCTGCAAGAAATCAATGAACTGAAATAGACGTTTTTCTCACGGTATAATGCAGGTGTGGAAGTACATACTGTATACAGTAACTGGCTTTAACCATATCAAATTCAATCATTTTTATTTCATTTTACATTTCTCTGTTGTTGCTGAATGTCTTGAGGACGTATTTAGTTTAAAATAAGTGGTTAAATGTGATAGCAGGACTGACACCAGCTGCTCCTAACACACGACTTTCATCTCTGTTTGCCTTCAATAAATGAGCGGAAGATGACTCCAGGCTGCGGTAAAACATCACAGATCTCTACACCTGCAAGCCTGGTTCGGTTATTATACCTGGATATTCTGCCCATGTAATGAGGGACACTCATCATGAGACTCTTTCTCAAATTTGTTTTTAGCAAATATAGCTCTGTATGTTTTATCTTGGAATCACGCTACAGTGCAAACACTCTTGTGTGGCATCAATTAGTAAATTAAGGGATGAGGTAATTTTTCGCTAAATCATACATGATAGATAAATATATTAATTTTTCATTCTCGCCCGCTAACATGCCACAGTTTGATGAATAGCTGGTTTTCTTGGTTGGAGAATTTAGATGGAGATTGGCCATTAAAAGTCACAAATGTGCAGTAGCCAGATGCACATTCATGCATATGTACAGTACACTAAACACATACATTGAAACTTAACTTGTTTTGTGTCCCTTGTTATCCTCTGTATGAGTTAATATGCACATACATACAGTAAATGCAGGAAAACTGCTCCTTTGACCACTGAACTCAATGCACTACAATGGCTTTACCTCTCAGATATCTGAAGGAGGAAACAGAGCTCAGCGCTGTCTTATCCTCTCGTTTTAAGTCCTCTGAGCCTTTAAAGATGCTGTACATTAAAAAACAAAATAAACACTAAATTGATTCAGAAAATTCTGTGCACAGCGAACTTGGTGGTCTCCAAGGGGAGCGCGGGGTTTAGAGATACTTGTAATATAAGATGGGTAAAACTATCATCTCATCCTGGCAGGCGTCTCATCTTTTTAACCAGATATTTCAGTTACAGTGTACACACACGTCCACTTTGAAGCTTAACATAAGCAGGCACGCAAGACGCCCCGCAAAACCACTTAGCTCTTCATGAACAAACAGATCTAACCGAGTGAAAATCTGACTAGTCAAGCTACTTTACTCCCTCTAAGCTCCTGTTGTCTCCTCTGTGGCGGAGGCTTTTGTCTGACAGATGTTTACAGGGGATGGGCGATGTTTCCTCGCTGCGTGCTGCCTGGGAAAACATCTGGAGTTTGCAGGGATTTACCAGTAATCCCCTCGGCAAGCTGTGGAGCACTCTCTTAGAATTTCAATGTGGCCGTAAAGTAAGCAAGCTTTTCTGGAAAAGGGGGGGGGGGAAGGAGTGAAAAAAAAAAAAAACTGACAGGGCCCGCTTTGCAACAAGCATTGCTAGGGTCAAAAGTTCTGTAAGCCTCTTACCACTCCAGCTCTCAGGCATAAATAAATTAAACCGGCTCGGCTAAAATGGCTCCAATAAACTCTCATTAAAGTCCTCCAAGCGTGGATGGATGGGCAGAGGGATAAAACTTTCATGCAGATCAACTCCTTCATTATTTGACGTGAAGGGAACTGCGTTTGCCATTGGGATGGCTACACTGGAGGAATCTTCTAAAGCAGGGAACACAATTAGACGCAGGCAACAAACCCAGAAGCAAACCCAGCCGACAATAGCCTCCCAATGGACGTCTAATGGAGGATTATATTTCTCAAGAAAGCCCCTGATCCACAGGAATGTATAGCTTTGGTTTCTCCCAGAGTTTGTGTTTGAAATAAGCGATCCCACCCAAGAGAGGTTTCCAAACCATGTGTCTCTTATATAACATATTGTGGCATCAGTCTAAAATAAGGAGCCCTTAATGATAACCCACACCCCACTCTCTGGTTTTTACAGTCATTATAGTCATTACAGTCACCCCCCACTATTCAACAAAGCAAGCCCGGCACACAGACACAGTAAATAAAGTCAATCTGCAGCCCTTTGGCCTGAGGGAGCCCAGAGAGAAGGGCCACATCTCAGTTTGGACAGGTGTCAACAGGGAAACATCTGGGACTGAGTCAATTACTGAGGAATTAGTAATCAAATGCAAAGGATATATAACACAGCTAATGCTCACAATGTCATGAAATGTACATTACTGGGAGAGAGTGATGTGTTGTAGCTACGCTGGTGTTAAGTGAATCAGTAGGCATATAAATCAGCCAATGTGAAGACAGACAACATTTGTTTGAAGGTTTGAATGTCTTGAAAAGCCTCAAGTGAGTCATTTTGTAGAAAACCGCCTGGTCTGAATGATGAATATGATCCAAAATAAACACAACTGGCAGATAAATATTGTCCTGTGTGTGGGACACTGTATGTGGAAAACCCAAGAATCTACTAAACACATGAATGTACCGTCTGTCTACACCATAAATAGCTTCTCATCAATGTACTGTACACACACTCAACACAATAAACAAACAGAAGTCAGCCACAAAAACGGTCAGCCAGCGCCGGCACTGCCAAATGTGAGCTCAGCTCAGTGATAAATCTCTCCTAAAGCAAACTGAAGCGTGGAATAACTTAGAGCCCTACAAGGTGTGGCTGAGGGGCCCACCTGCTCATATATCACTACCTGCTGGTCATATAATATATAATAATATAGTATTTATCATATAAGTGCTGGGAAACACCTACAGCACGTAGAAGTAGAATCTTAACATACATGAACTGGCGATTTTTCTGTTTCATTTTTTACAAAATGTCAAAGGGAAATTTTTCAATTTTTACTCCCTAAAGCATCATGAAGTGTATCTAGGACATCTCTTGTTGGCAGGTACACTTTAATTACCCAAAAGTTCATGAAAAGTATTAATACAGAACAGATTTGTTTTTCTTTTATACCTTATTAATATCTCATGACCCCTCAGGTTTATTTTGTGAAAGATTAATAAGCTGGAAGCTCCCACATTACACTACCTAGTGACTACTGAGTGTATGTGAAGTCATTAACTAACTCTTTCTCAGCAAGACCAGGATAATATCATATACAATATCATCAGCATGGTGAGTATTTTCACATTGTTCCTGGTGACTTGGTCTCTTTCCAGACACTGTGAGGAGCAGTGTACAGTAAAATCTTCAAAGGTATTCAGAAAAGAAAATTGAATGGGTCTTAAAATTAGTGTAATAACTCATCTATCAGACGATGTAGCCCAAACTTTGCGCAAAATTCCATGTTTGAGTAAATCCGGGATGAAAGTGGTTTTTTTTAATTTCGCATTGGATTATGCAGGCGCATAAATTATGCGTCACGTTGCTCACGATTCATCAGCCACTGATATTGGATCGGTCATCTGTCAATCAAACGTCTGAGAAAAACGAGGAGACACAAACTCTCCTCCGTCCCTAATCCATTCTCCTCCTCCGGATCCCTAAGTTAGAAGCTATAACATAGCAAGTCTACTAGCTAACAGTTAGCTATGTTAGCTAAACACACTTGCACATACACACATACACACGCCCCAAACATTGAATATCTGCTCGATAATGACCAATCAAATTCATTTTCCTTACTCAGGTAAACTCATGCGGCAAGTCGTGGAAACTCGTGGAAGGAGGCGCGACAAACAGGACAAACGGCCATTTCTGCCACACACAACCTACTGTAATGTAATGATACAACAATAGAAACTCATTGTGACCGGCTATGAGACTGCAGATGTGACTGCAACCCTCCATTTGGACAATAAGCAGTTACTTAGCAGTGGTGTTTCCTCACTGTATCCTCATAAAACAGCTACATAACAGTCAAATGGCTTCAAATGTTAATGTATCTCTGCGAGTCGTGCCATCTGGCTATGGGAGAGGTCAGCATGAACATAACCAATCACAGGGCAACGCAGTGTGTGTTAAATTGAATTAGTCCAGTGTGAGTCAGATCTCCTCGCAGACACACACAGAGCAAGACTTCAATGTTGTGTTCTCTTTCCACCCGGAGGAATGTAACCCACCTCCAGCCTCCCCCTCCTCGTCTCTCCCCCTCCCTCCCTCCCTCCTTCTTATACCCTCTCTCACTCTCACTTGAGGACATGAGCCCACACACACAGGGAGTGGCAATTACCCTTTCTGCAGACTTGACTGACCCTGGGTTGTTGACCCTGAAGCCACCGTGCTCCGTGCCCTTCTCACCCCGTTTCTTCAGAGATCGAGGGAGGTTTTGGGGGAGGGGGGAGCAGCCACTCAGTCAAAAATGGCAGTGCTTGTTTAAGGTCACTTCCTATTCGCATGCTGCTGAAAGCGTGCCTGTCAATCACATGTAATCGCACAGAGGCTGGCTGCTCCGGAGGCAAGACAGCTGGGAGCAGCAGGGAAAGCAGCAGACTGGCTGTGTAAAGCCCTTCTCCTCCTCCAACAACACACACACACACACACACACACACACACACACAGCTTTCGCCCCAGACCCCCCATAAGCACTGAAACACACACATCCTGCTCTTGTACTTGTCTTTCTCTTGTACTTTCTTTAAAACTGACAGAGACACAGACAGAGGATGTACAAGAAGAATAGGTAAAGACAGGAAACCAGAGCCAGGATCAGTGTGGTCAGACTTACAGCATCAATTGTTCCACCGAGGTGAAAATATGCTTCTGATTCAACAGGGCTTGTAACAAATCAGCTTTAGTGTTTTACTATATCTTCATTTCTGCCTCAGTGAAATCAAAATCAACCATCTACCATGCCCTATCTCTTTCCTATTCCCTCCATTATCCTCCATGTGGTGATATTATACTTCCTTGTTCCACTTTCACACCAGACTGTCATGGCTGCTTTAAAGAGGAACTATGCAAGTCCGGTGGCTTTTCTGCTGTTTCGGTTACACTCCTCTCAGCCATGTGCATTTGTTTACAACGAAGCCGGCAAAAAATGAATATGTGGAGCGGTGGATAACGTTACATAACTTATATGATGTTACGACGTGTGTGTTTGTGTAGTCTTAACCGTCATAAACAAAAGATTACGGGTTACGGAGCGCGTTTGTGTGGCGGTGACATAGAGACGAGAGCTGGGACACCGGGGCGGCGACTGAGTAACTAGGCTACATTGATGTTGCAAGGTTGGTTTTCAGCCATGAGACGCCAGGTGGAAGGCAGAACCTCCGTTCTCACTCGTAACAAGTCACAAGTCATGTAGTTAACAATCACAATTACTACTTAAGGTAAAATTGTAGCATAGCCACGGGAGAAATCCTGCTTAGTTCGTCTTTAACTTGTCGCCACTGCTGTGTCTTTGCAAAGTTTTAAAACATTTTGTTTTGATCTGACCAATCTTTTTGACAGGAACCGGTTGTCTCAACAGGCCTTGTATAAAACAATAATCCCAAATGTGAGTTTTCTATCATCTTTCAGGCCAGATGTGCTACTGTATATACATATAATGTATTTATGTCCATAGTTAATGGTTACATCGGTAAGGTTTGTATGGATCCATTTTGAACACAGGTGGCTTTAAAAACGGAATAATAAGAGAAAATGACTCTGGTTACAAAAGATAAAAAGAGCGGCCATCTTCTCACTTTTGCACTTCAAGACTGCTCAAGTACAAAATGGAAGACCAGATGGAAACAGAGCACCTCGGGCACCAACAGATGCTCCCATGAGGCCACTTGGCGCACACTCACTTAGCCACAAAAATAAGCCTGATTATGGCAACGCCAGTCAAACACACACACACACACACACTGTTATTCCATATTTTTATAGCGCCAAATGTTTTAACTAAACCCGAGAGGAGCATAAACCAGAGTAAACAGAGCTCCGCTCCGCTGTGTTTTGCGTAATTAGATAGCTTTATCGATCCCACGGGGGGAGACACCTGATGCTGGGAGAGAACCCGATCAGTGTGCGGGGTCACCACCAAAACCGTTAGTGGTGACACAAAGAGACGAGGCATAAACAGGAGCACGCGTTAACGGCCGGCCAGCTGACTGACTGACTGACTGGCTGACTGGATGCTCGCTGGTGGCTGACGTCTGGCTGATTGACTGCCTCACTGGCTGAATGACTGGGTAACTGACTGAAAGTAATTGTAACTCAGGCCGATTTTATTATCACAGCAGTGAAACATTTGGGGAAGGTGCTGGTGGCTGGTCCAAAGCTTCACAGTCCACACACACACACACACACACACACACACACACACACACACACACACACACACACACACACACACACACACATAGGAGGAACTGGCCACTTGTGTCCCATCATCAGACTTAATCCCTTTACCCAAGCTATAGGCTCTAATGTAGACGGTGACATCATTACATTAAAGTTTTATCACTGCACTACATCAGAGGACAAGGTTGTGTGTCCTCATCATACGTCAAAACCCAGAGCTTTTCTACAACACACTAACAATTATTACACCATTAAAGCTAAAATCATTTGAAATGAATGAAACATTTGTTCATTTTTGAACAAAGGGCATCATTTCTGATATACGGCTAAGGTATAGAAGAGAAATTGTATAACAATAGCTACTACAACTTAGTTGACAGCTAATGTGAATGAAAAAAAAAAACCCAGACTCATTCACACACAGGAAACAACTGCAGCTTAAAGGCTTAGACTACTTTTGCAAGGACAAGTTGTCACAATAGCACAACAGTACAATAATAAGCAACGCGTTAAGTGTTCGCTCTTAAGCAAACAACACTTAAAACATATAAGAGTATTAGAATATCAGACGTTGGCTCTGTGCAGAGTATTATTCTGTATTTCAGTGGGAGTCTTAGTATTGAGAGGAAAAGCTCCATCAGCAGTCAGTCAGGAGTCTGTTTTCCCATGGGCAGAATTACACAGAGAACATTCATGTTTAATCTCCACTGTACCGCCACAGACAGGCCTGCAGAAATAAGTTACACTATGAATTTAAAACAACCGCCGAGAGAAGATGAAGAATACCCATGAATGAAAGAGAATCCATGCACACAGGTAAATAATTCAACATTTTCATGGGCAATCAATATCATGTGTTAAGATATTTTCCCGGACAACCCTGAGCACATGTACTGCATCAGGCCAGGGTAAAATAAATAGCATATGGACTTACCTTCTCATTGTATTTGAACTTGACATAGAACCAACTGGACTTGATCATCCTCCTCTCTGTTCCTGACTGATTCAGCTTGCCGGGGGAAAAGTCTAAAGTCTCCTCCAAAGACTGATGTTGACTGTGCAGCAGCAGCACGGTGACACTGAAATGCTTCTTGCTACTTTATCCCTCCAGTCTTTGTGCTTGTTCTTTCTCGCTGTGCCTCTCTCTGACTTCGAGCCTCTTAGTCTTACGGCTGCTGCTGCTACTACCGTTTCTTTCACTCTCTCGTCTTCGTGGTGTAGTGTGGTCTGTGGTGTGTGTGTGTGTGTGTGTGCAGTGTGTGTGTGTGTGTGGCTTAGTTGGCGGGCTTGGAAGGCTGACAGAAGAGCTCCTCAGATGGGCTTCAGCTGTGTTCGGCAGTGGTGGCAGATGCCAGCAGGGGGAATGTTTCTCCCTTCTGAGTGGGCAAACTCTAAAGCCTGCAGCACCAGCCTCCCTCTCTCCTTCCTCTGACTTTCTTTTTTTTCCTCCTGTCTCCCACTTGCTCCCTTTCTCTCTTTATCTTGCTCTTTTTCCTTCTTTTGCCCTTTACTCACTCGATGTCTCCCCCCAGTGCTTCCTACAGCTCTCTTTTGTGCACTGTTTAGCTCTTTGAGTCCGACCTCGTTTAACCCCCCACCCGCTCTGTATCTATTTCAATCCTGCGTCTCTTTGCCCTCTGTAAAGTAACACTGTCTACGTTATTATTTCTACAGACAACAGCCCGTGATGTTGGTCTGACCCCGAAGGCGCAGCATTCCCATGAGCTAAATAAACGCTGACGGCTTTACAAATATGCCTCCAAAATGCTCTGTCAGATGTGGTTATGTCAAAATCGCATTGGATACAGCTCAACACTGCACGATAACCTCACATGTGTATTGTTTATATTTCATATACTCTGAATATATGTATGAATTTCAAATGGTTTATCTCTCAAACTACTGAGTTCCATCGACCAGTTAAGATGAATTTGGATTCAATTTTAGTTCTATAGAGCAGTTACATAGCAGTTTCACCAGCATGAGTTTATTACACGGACTATTATTTAGTCCGTGTACAGACTGTATAGCTAGGCAAAAGAGTAGCAAACAACACTGTAATATCACACAAAGCTGATGTAGCCACAATGATAGTGAACTGTGAGTCCTACACAGTGAGCAGACACAGGGCGATAGCAGCGTTGTGGTTTAGTTCCAGTGCTTTTCTGTTTGAGCTCTGCTTTGGTCTCCACCAGCTGCTGAGGAAAATATCTGGCTGTTTAGCAGCAAATCCAAACGCAAATGTTAAAGCTTCATGTCTGAAACCTATATGTTCAGAAATGTTGTAACAAACTCTGTAGACCTGAGGAGAAATGCATAAACCTGTGAGTATCCCCATGAGTGACACCCAACAAATTAGTCCTAATCATTTGTTCCATTGTTAGTACTGGAATTCATGGCTGAATATGTAAAAGTCAGCCCCAATTTGTATTATTAGATTTGTGTGGTATTATTAGATTCCCCTGTTACACTCAAACAACGACACAGCTGTCATCAGGTTCATCAAATTTGGCAAAAAACCTAAAGAAAGGGGTCTAAAGAATGGCTCTCCAGAGCTACAGATGCATGTATCTTTAAATAACAGAGTTTGCAACAATGATACATTTTAAGATTACATATAAACCAAACATCCTTACCCTGGATTGCAGTGGAAATGTAGGGTCGAAGTCTGAGCTTTCAGCTTCCTCTACTTTACTAAACACACAGCAGTGCTCGCTGGATGATTTGTAAATATAAGAAACCTGAACCTGTTGACCTCTGAACTGGCGTACTTTTGCTGCTTGACACAAATGTTGACATTAACCGTAAGCTAAGCCTTAAATCAGTGGCTGTGATGCTTCATAAACTCCCAGAGATTGTGAAGTTATCCTGTCATCACCTCAGAATGATATCAGCAACTGGAAACCACCATAGAATATAAAGAGTCATAACTCTGTATGTCCAGAAAATAAAAAAAAAGATAATTACAGAAAATGTTTGTCTTGAAGTAACACGGGGGGTAAACGTTCCATTGGGAGCATGTTTGGAGAGCATGTGAATCCATCAGTACAGTTCTACTATTTCCTAACATTAAAGCCATTGCTTCAGTATTTGAATAATATTCACTGACACTTCCTGGTGTGTTGCTGAAGGCCTGCTGGCTCGGTGTCATTTATGAGTTTCAAGCTCTTACATTTCTTTACTCAGTGGAGTTTTTCTTTTTGCTCTTACAAACTAAATATCTGTTCACCGCAGTATTTTGGCATTAGTTACGCCATAAGATATTCAAATCGATGAAATCCGTATGTAAACAGCGGGACTCAACAGTTTCAGAAGGGGGCAGCAAACCGACATCATGACCAGACCTTTAAAAAGCCATGCAGCCGCCTACTGCGAAGAGCTTAAGGACTAAAAAGGCCACAGCCGCAGCAGAGACTGGGCCACCCAGACACTGTTTACATTCTGCCACTCCCCTCAGCGCAGAGGGCCCAGCTCCCATACACACAACACCGCTGTGTATATAATCATGTCACCTTTGACTATGGCTTGAGATGTCTGCCAGCTAGAAAGGACTCCTGTATCCCGCAGGATTTGGCCTAATTTGGCAGCTCCAGAGTTTAACTGAGACAACCTCTCTATCATGGTATGGCAGAGGGTTATAAACAAAAGCAATCAGACTCACTATAGTGCCAATAACTGTATTAGCACCCATGGAAACATAGTCTCCGTTGGCCAGACCTTTGCCCCGGGGTAGTTTTGTGCCAGTACAGGATTCATCATTGTGTGGCAACAGAAAAGTATTTACACTGGAGAAGGAAAAAAAAAAGAACTGTCTATACCAGATAAGACTCGTAATTACTTGACCTGTGTTCAAAAGTTTGAGATAATTAATTTGCCTATTCAACTCAAATCAATAAAACTGCAAACTATTTTCCAATATAAACCCATCAAGAATCATCACAGGTTTATCTTTCTTCTGTGCTGTTATAGAATCAGATAATAATAAAGTTGCTTTTTGTTTATTTCCTTCAAACTTCTTAGTCGGAAAAATCGATGAGAAGTTGACGTGCCTTCAGAAAAAATTACCAATTTAGCTCACGTGCATTAAGATATTTCATTTCTGAAAGACTTGACATTAGAGTAATATCAAACCTGATTAAGATTATTATTTAATCAAAAGTGACACTGTACTTATTAAGAACAGCTGCCAAACTGGCCTGCTGTGGTAATAATTACAAAAGGCTGTCACATCTGACTGACATGGCTCTGCGTCATAGCTGCATGTGCTAACTTTAGCTATACACAGACTGACAGGGCACACTGAAGGGCTTGCCCCAACAATCAGACGACATTTTCTCCTCTAAGAAGCAGCCCAGCACTCTCAAAATTAAAATAATTGATGCCTACAAAGAAGACTATTACTTCATCTACAGTAGGAACATCTAAACAAGCTTGATGGCCATGGCTACAATAAGGAACAATATGTTTGGAGAGAAAAGGTGCAGAATTTCATGAAAGGAACGATGTGCTGAACGATCGTGGGGGTGGATCAATCGTGCTGTGGGCTTGTGTTGCAGCCACTAGCACAGGAAACATTTCACTGATAAAGGGAAGAATGGATTCATTGAAATACCAGTGGAAACAAACACCACACAGTCTCTTTAAAAAAGCTTAATAAAAGGAGGAAAGCTTCTACAGCAGGATATTGATCCTATAGACACATCCACCACAATGGACTTCCTCAAGAGGCATGAGCTGAAGGCTTTGTCACGGCTCTAGATATCAGCAAACATCTCTGGATAGATCTCCAAACAGGAGTGCATGAAAAAAGGTTTAAAGCCTTCACAAAAATTGACAGTTTTTTGTAGCTGCTTCAAGAAGTCTTAAAGGGATAAGACTTCTTCTCAACATTTTGGCAAATTGGCCGATTGCCATAATCCCTATAGTTTTAGCAGTAGGTTTGCTACCTTTATTTGTCGGTGCAAGCTATTTTTAGAACGGTGGAGCAGAGCCGTGAGCTGCTCAGAGCTACGCTACAGAGGCTAATGGGATTTCTTGGTTTCCCTCATCAAACTCATCAAATACACAATCCAACAACTCCAAAACGCTCTGGTGGACAAGTTGTGACCTGCACATTCACCACGCTATGAGATAATAACAGAACGTTACCAGTTGTTTTAGAGGTAAATTCATGCAAAACCGCATTGCCTTCAAGGGCAGTTTTTCAGCAAACAGTCTGTTCATTTACCTCGAAAACAATTCTGTCTGGTAACGTTGTGTTTTTATCTCATAGCGTGGTGAATGTGCAGGTCACAACTTGTCCACCAGAGCGTTTTGGAGTTGTTGGATTGTGTATTTGATGAGTTTGATGAGGGAAACCAAGAAATCCCATGAGCCTCCGTAGCGTAGCTCTGAGCAGCTTGCGGCTCTGCTCCGCCATTCTAAAATAGCTTGCACCCACAAATAAAGGTAACAAACCTACTGCTATGACTATAGGGATTATAGCAATGGGCCAATTTGCCAAAATGTTGAAATGTTGCAATAAAGGGGACCATGTACTGTACTGTAGGGTGCCTGAAACCACTGCTTTGAGTAACTTTCATTTGTTGTTATTTTAAAACTGCAAAAGATGGTAGAATAAATCTGACTTGAAATCAGATCATCTTGGTCTCGCTTGTCTTTTCACAATAACAAAAAGTTTGGTCAGGGTGCCCAGCCTTTTGCATGCCACTATATCTACTGATCTACTGCCCACCAGATGAACATTATGTACAGACTATTTTTTTTTGTTTTCTATCCCCAGGAGTCTTTAGCCCTTCCCGCTCTCTTTTAGCATCCTTTCACTTTGGATTGTCTTGTCAGAGGGCAGCAGTCTTGTCAGGTGGGCTTATATTCAGCAGTTGGTCTAATCAAAAGAAAAACAAACAGCAGGTTTCCTAGCTGGGGGTTGCTCGGGGCTGGGTGTGTGTTTTGGTGTGTGGGCTGCTGCTGTATATCGTTTGCTTCACTCCTGTTTTCTCCTCCTAACTCTTCCCTTTCTCTCTCGTCTTCTCACTTTGCGCTCTCCTCATGTCACCCACGGGGAGCCTGTAGTGCTGTAATGCTAAGTGACAGCCTGCCTGTCTGCTCACTTCCCACACACACATGCCTACGCTTGGCCATGTCCCCTATGGCCATCGCTGTGCCTGGATAACAGAACTGTATGAGCTCAGAGGGCCGAGATCCAACAAAACAGAAAAGAAGTAGCTCAGGGTATCTATCTATCATTTCAAAACACAGTTTGTATTCAGACACAGAGACTTGAGCAGAGCTGAAAAAACTGAAATCAGCGCTCTGGTGATTATCTGTTAAGGACTATAGCACACACTCGCTGGAGATGATAAAGTTAACTTGAATTGCTTTTGGGGGTCTCTCGTTAAACAATTAAACATAGTGTGCAAAGAGATCATATCAAAACAATTAACTTCCAGGGCAGCAGAGTGGAATAACAGGAGGTTAAGGAGCATTGTTTCCGCATGGCTTTATCAGCAGGCGGGAGGCGTAGAGGAGGAAGAAATTGGTTTTCATGCTCCAGTTTTTGGACAACTATCTAATACAGCGATATGTCTCATAGGTGCATGTGGTTAGATGATATGTTCCCTTTTGATTTCTCCCTCGTTGAATTCCTCTTTCCCACAGGGCTGAACAGAGAAGCAGCTTTAAAAGCCTACAGGGGCCCCGGAGCTGGCTGCATGCACAGGCCTTTTCCTGCTAGAGGCTCCGTTCCTCCCGGGGTTTAGCACAGACCTGAGTATGAGAATGACTGTCTGTGTTGGATATGCCTGTGTCTGCCAATCTGACATCTGTGGTGGTGGCTGTGTACGCTTTTCCAGGTGTGTCTGTTTTGCACGACACATGATAATAACAATAAACTTTATATAGCCACTTTACAACGAGAAATAAAACCACACAAGGCAAAAGGAACAAGAGCAGAGGAGGGATTGTGAAACCTTGTAAATTTGTTTGCTTGTCTATGTAGGGACTCATCTCCCCCCTCTCTGTCTTCCAGCTACAACCGCCCAGATGTTCAACTCGTCTGAGCCACAACACCTCCAGCCCGGCTTCAATTTTCCATTAAAGGGATAGTTCACCCAAAATTCAAATTTCACTCATTATCTACTCACCCTCATGTCGACTAAGAGCTGTGAGAATTTTCAGAGTCCCCCGTTCCTTCTCTGAGTTACGGGGGGGGGGGGGGGGGGCTTCAATACAAGAGGGACATTACAGACGAGCAGTATGGAGGTATTTGGATGTTTTTTGGTGCGTCTTTTTGGACGAAGAAAGTTGGTATCCATTGACAACCATTATATGGACAAATACTGCTGCGCGGACCCCCCCGTAACTCAGAGAAGGAACGGAGGACTCTGAAAATTCTCACAGCTCTTAGTCGACATGAGGGTGAGTAGATAATGAGTGAAATTTGAATTTTGGGTGAACTATCCCTTTAAAACTGCTGGCATGAAGAAAGAGAGTGTGAAGAAAACACCAGACCGCCTGCATTAAACTCTCTCTCTCTCTACTTTCTTAAATGCTCTTTGAGGTTGCTTTTATCTTTTAAGCTCTCAGGGGCTCTATCACAGCTTAGTACTGTTAAATGCAACAAGGGGCTCCTTACATAATCAAATGTAAGGTAAGAAAAAGACAAAAGCTCTGAGTTTGACTCCCTCTAAGAATGGTTACAACATCCAACTGGCTCATAGTCTTACAGACCCCCTTCTCCTCCTCTGTCTGTTACACTTCTGCACGCACGGAGAAGCACTGGTCCGACATGGCACGACAGAGTGCATGTTTCCTCTCTTCCTCTCCGCAGGCTGTATTGGCCAGCAACACAAAGGCCATTTCCTGCTCTCTCCACGCACACAGATATTAGAGTTGAAGCTGAGTCTCTCTGATGGCCAGATAATACAAGCCCGAGTCCCATCTAGGCCACAGCCAGGAAATCACGTTAGCCTGCTCCCTCCTCCTGCTAATACTGGAGATTATGGCACTAGGCTGCTTTGGCACAAATTACTTTTGCTGTAACGCAGTGAGGCAACTTGTATTAAAGTCCATGAGGTGCAGTAATAGCCTGAATTTTCTCTTTTGGGAAAGGCTGCACTGACTGGCAGGAGATGAAATGTACAGTATTTGTTTATTATCTTGAAAATGTGCGTAGGGTGATTCAATGAGAGCTTTATGAAATAATCCACAACGCAATTCATAGTTTACCATGTGGAATAATGGGCTGTCTGTTTTATTGGTTGCATTCAACAAACACTTTAAATATATTATATTCCCACTGTAGTGTTGGCAAATTATCAAAAGCTCTGTGATTTTCATATGAATTAGAGTAGTCCGTAATGATTTGAATGCCTGCAAGAACAATAGAAAGACTTACATTACTGATATGAACATAATCACTGATTCAGACAATATTAAGCTACAGTACAGCAAAAGTGCATATTTGTTCATGTATAAAACTCTTCCGACCAGAGGCGCTGAGAAGAGCAATAAGAAAGAACTTCAGCTACACTGAACCAAAATGGGTTAAAAATGATAAACAAGACTGCAGCCTGTAGCCATACATGTACTAGCAGCTTAAGCTCAGTGGTGCTCTGAGCTGAATGTCAATGTGAGCATGCTAACGCTGATAATGCTAAACTGGTAATGTAATGCAGGTATAGGGAAAATATCTTACCACATGTTAAACATTGGGTCTTTAGCAATAGAAACAAGTAGATCCGATGCTGTTTTACAGGGATTTGGTTGCTACAGTAAATCAAAATCAAAAGAGGAATTATGACCTGAAGATGGCTGTAGAGGGAAGGTAAGAGGATAAAAGTTTTACTCTCGGAGGCATGAATGTCATGGAAATTCATCCACATCCGGACCAAAGTGGTTGACTGGCAGTGGAATCCCTCAGGTCACACTGACCGCCATCACGGTTCAAAACTGCCTGCAATACTGCAACAGAAACAGCATCACAAGAGGTGACATAGGAGCAGAATATCACAGAGTAGGTGGAGAAATACTTCAATTATTTTGATTTGAGTTTTTCATTAAAGGGTGTCTGCAAACAACCAAAGAAAGGTCAAGGTCAGCAACATGATGTCCAGGTAAGGAAGTACTGACTGTCACAACAGTGCTTTAAGGATAACACCTACACTGTAATTCCACCGGCGCGGAAGATATCACAAGCAGGGACAAGATGCACAATCTCTAATCCAATCTAATGACTATGGCAGCTGAATGTGTGTGTCTGTATCCAGCAGGTCTGCAGGGGGACATTTGGGGGCACTTGTGCGCCCAAGTTAAAAAGCACTAAACTGGAGGGAGAAATAAACACCATGCGAAGAGCGTGAGCAGAGAACTGTGGGAAAATGGTCTGAAATTGCTTCAATAAACCCCAATAAAACCTACAAAATCAGTTGATACAAAGAGACACAATCCCATAAAAATCCCATAAAAACCATGTGCATCCCAAAAAAACACACTTTCTCTTCTCTCCTCTTTACATCCCGTAGCACTGCGGAGAGCTGTTTTGATTTAACTAAATACCCATGTTTATATGTAACCATGAATTTGTAAAGGCCAGTAGAAAATTACACACTGCAAGTACACAAACCACTTCACATAGACTTGCATTCATTTCTTGGAGACCTACTATAACCACTACTCGCCGAAACAATTGAAGAAAATGGACAAACGAAACGCCAAAAAGTATTCAACTTAATGGATCTTGGTGAGGTTGATGCATCTGTAAAGTGTCACAGTCTGCATGATTGATGCTTCATCGATTGTGAGTGTTTTTAAAACTTATTTTGAGGCTGCGCTCATTCCCAAACTCTGAGCACAACACACTCTCATCTCAGCAGAGGGAGTAATAACAGTGTTTCTGGTTTAACAGCACCGTTCTGGGCAGATGTCAGGTCTGTTTACAATGTTTGTGTGCTCTGAAAGACCTCGCTGCAGAGAGGAAAGAGGCAGAAATTAGCATGATGTCATGTTAACCTCACCGCTGATCAAAGCTGCAGCCGGTAAGTACCTGTGACTACTGCAGAAACATTTGACCCAGCAGTCGAGTGCCAATTGTACCCTCTCATACCGATGACAACAGCCAGATGTTAGCGAGTGTTAACAGGTTTTTTTTGTCCAGTGTAAAAAGGGGCTTCAGTGGTTTAAAAAAAGAAAAGCAAGTGGGGGTCGGGGGGGGAGGGGTGGGGGGAGTGTCCTCACAACTGAAGTCAGCAGGCCATTTGGACAGAGATCTCTTTGAGGAGGTGAAACATAAGCTCAAGAAGAAAAACGCAAGAGAAAAAGGCACGGGAAATGATTCTATGTTTCAATGACTTTCAGATGCATGAGCCGGTGCCAACTCCATGATGTCTGAGTTCACCTCCTCCCCTGTTTGAACGCCTTCGCACGCATTCGCCCTCTCCTCCCTTCTTCTTGGAGGAAAGCAGCCCACAGACCCAGCTGTCCCTGCATCGGTCGGTAGATGGATCAGATGAAAGCAGGAAACGGAGATAAACACAGACTAATTGTTCACAGACAGGAGAGACCAGGGATGAGGGGGGTGGGGGTGGGTTGTAAGTTGTGAGGCAAAGGTTCAGAAACAGGATGGCTGGCTGGAAGTAAGAGCTGGAGCTATGGTCTGCTGCTGGGTTGACTGATCTTAGCCAGGGCCCTGAAATCTTTTGCATGTGCACCCTGGACGGACGACAGCACTTCCGAATCATTAGCAGAGAAAAGAGATGATGATTTAAGGGGGAGATTGGAGAGAGAGAGGGGAAAAAAAACAGAGATGAAGTCATCATAAGTCGTGAAAAAGTGAGCAAATGTAGGTACCTGCTGGCAGCCAGAAAAACAGGGCACAAAGTCGTTTAATCACAACATGGATTCCATGTTAATCGCGTCTTTCCACTGTTTCACTTCAGCACCTGCACAACAGAGCAAAACAGCTCGACCCAGGACTGATAAAAAAAAAAAAGGACTAAACCAAATAACAAAGTCTGTGGAAGAAAATAAGCTATTTCACCACCAGAAACCAGCAGACTTTCAATGTTTTTGTTACATACTGAGCAGTGGACAAGGTCGTCTATCGCTGATACGGCTCGACACCGTTTGTCTTTGTTTAAACAAATAACATAAACTCATCTCTTATTCTATCATTACAAACACAGTACACATCATCAGACTCAGGGGAAAAATAAGTTAAGTAAGAGATTATTAAGGATTTAAGAAGAAAACTAGGATGTGGACGGGGAGGTATTAAGCTTCACAAATGCATCCCTATCATAAAGCATGCATTCTGATCATTCTTTATAGGTTTAGGGTAAGATGGTATTTATGGAGACTGAATTCACTAAGAACACACACACAATTTTGAGTCGCAGCCTAATTAATATCTACAACCTGCAGCTACACACTGAAAACGAGTTGAGAATTTAAATCATCTGAAAAGAAGTGTTTGTGCCAAAGATTTTCAGCATACATGGTGAAATAAATACAAAGAGAGGCGGCAGAGAAAAGATTTTTACTCCTTCAACACAGTCACAGCCACAGTCAGCTGGAGAAAGAACGAGACTGATTTAGATAGGGACACACAGCCACACAACAAAAATTACAAACAATACTGACAATGGTGAAGTGGTATGACCTAAATGTTGTGAACTCACATCTTATATATCAGGTTCTGAACAACTGAAACCATATGATTATGAGACGTGAAGTTTTAGGCTTAAAGCCCAAGTATGTAACTTATTTGGCTTTTTATTAGCAAAAATCAAATATTGCTTTCATAAATACGTATTTCACTGAAGTCGGATCACACCCGCATACAAATGAAAGCTTTCTCGTATCTTAGAATGAGTTGTTACAAGTCGTTACAAATACATAAGTGGGCGACGAGGCGGCCATGTTGCATCGCCATTTTTTGTGTTCAGTGGCAGGCAGACGGCTGTCGGCAAACCAACCGGATGTCAAAGACGGTAAAACGTGGGTCAGGTAAACAATACGACATCACCATGACAACATATTGTCACGCCTGTATTGTTTTGCCTCGTGCTAGTGGACCACTTGTTTACATAGACGCTTGTTTATCCTGTTACATGCAGCGTCTGTTGTCTGTCTGACGTCTGCCCCATTTCACGTGAATGCAACATCAAGAATACGTTCAGATATGCAACCGCACCGCTAGATGGGGGGAATTCCTACACATTATACCTTTAAAGAAAACTACAAGAACAAACTACAGTGGAGTTAGAGAGGAAAACCTCTTTGACCCCATTAACAGGTTGTCACCAGCTTGCAGAGAGATGATGAACTAGTCATCAGTCAATTATGACCTGCCATCAAGTTGCTTAAATAATTAATATTGATTAATTCACCCATTATTAA
The DNA here is from genome assembly GCF_905171665.1 of Trachurus trachurus. Taxonomy (NCBI): domain Eukaryota; kingdom Metazoa; phylum Chordata; class Actinopteri; order Carangiformes; family Carangidae; genus Trachurus; species Trachurus trachurus. Next base: position 8,742,162 of record NC_139903.1, on the reverse strand, counting down.
TAATGAGTGACTGCTGATTTAATTAACTGGAGAAAGCAACCATTAGTATCTATTAAAAATGACATGTTCTGTATATTATATTGATCTTTAGTGATCAGATAACAGATTTGTTAAATGTGTTATACTGTCTGTGCAATTTCTTAATTCATTCAGAACTCACCAACACTATCACTATCTCATTTTAAGTGTGATACACTGACACTAAACAGCTTTGACAATGTAGGCTACTTATAATATACAAATTATACAGTATGTACTGTACACTATACTGAATATTTACTCCCTCAAAACTCATTGTTCAGGCTTTTGTTCTAACACATGCTGTGAGCAGCTCTCCAGTGCCTGTGAGGAGTTTCCCTCTGGCACTGTGGCATTCCCCCCGCGTACACAAATGGGTGTCTGTATATACACACATGATATGTTTTCCATCTGAAACCATCCATAATAATCTCTGGTACTGTAAACTAAGCCACATGTGTGCTAGAGTGTGTCAAGCCAGTTGTAAAAAGCTAAGTGGAAACAGGACATGCGGTGTGTGTCTGTCTGTGTGTTACAGATCAACCGCTGAACATTAACGTCAGTGAGGATCAATAGTCCAAACAGCTAAAATGTATGTTCCACCAGGCTAATCTTTGAAATGCAAGAAACAGACCGTATGAAAAGTAAATTATGTGTTTGTGTTACAAGGGTGTGAAACGGTGTCTCCACATCCATTTCGGGCTTTATCACATTAACCTTCATTAACTCAACAGGATATCTGCATAATACACAGATGGAATATGACCCACCTCTGTAAATCCTCAGTGATTGCTGTATCTCGCTGTGTGTGTGTCTGTGTTTACAAGAGTGTCCTTGTGCAGTGAGTGTTTCTCTTGAAGTTGGACATAAATATTGAGGGGAATTAAGTCCGAGCTGCTGAATAAATCTACTGGAGCAAAGAACAGAAAATAAAAATGCAATATCACAATTAGAAGCTTGAATGGGCTGGAAAAAGAACAAATAAACAAGAGAGAGAGAGAGAGATGTTTTCAGACTCACTGACCTACTGCACTCTATATTTAATCTGGGCTTTTTGCATTTAATTTACTACTCACGATGATGATAAACTGGAGGCACTGACTTAAGTTATCTGTTCATATTATACCACCCTTTAAATTTACACTTCTTCCTCTGTAATGGTGGCAATTAAAATTTAAAACAGCAATACTAACTGTCTACTATTTCTGCTACAGTATGATATAGCATGAAACCGCTAAGCCTTTCTCTAGGGAGCCACTAGAGGAAGAGGATCATCCAACATTTACAACAGATTCCTGCTTTTACACACAATAAACATGTGCAGAGTGACGACTCGAGGCCGGCAGAGGGGAAAAGGTGGAAATATTGTCTTTGCCACATAATAATTAAGCTAACCCGTTAAACATAGGCACAATCTCTTGGCCTCAGTAACCGTATCCCTTCTTATCACATATAAACCACATTTAACAATGATGTTATGAATAAATATGTGCATGTGTAACCTTTAAAGGCCACAAAGACAAGTCCCATCTAGCAGTGGCAGACCAGACTCATAGCAACACTGATAAATGCCAGGGCATTTCTATTCACTCTTCCCCATCCAGCCGCTGTGTGTAAGTACAGGCAATAAAATCTATTTTGTGGACCTCTCTCTCTCTGTTTTTTTTTGTTTTTTTTCCATCCTGGCAGAGGATAAGTCAGCATGCGACCAGAGGATAATGACCTCCAAGCTATAACACTTATGATTCCAGAGTATATGGCGAGGATCCCTGCTCATTCCACTGGCCATTACCACAATCCACACAGGGGCTCTTATGTGGAAGCAGCCCCATTAAAAACTTTAAAACATGCCTGAAAAATAGACTGCATCCCATTATCCATGCTCCTTAGCAACAGCCATTACAGTGGATTGGTGGATGTCGGGCCACATCTCTTCGGGAGGAGATGGAGAGAGAGTACAAATTATTGATTGTGACCTGTGAACTACATGTGTAGCGTTGACAGGGGAAATGCATCAGGGGAAGGTGTTAGAGGAGAGGGAGAGGAAGATATACCATACGTGGCCTCTTGACTCACATGGCTCTTACATCACTCACTTCTACAAAACAACAAAACATCACAACGTGCGCACAAGCACATCCGCGTGCTCTCTGACACACACACACTGCACCCTCCCTCCCTGCTGCTTGGCTTGTTTCTCTGCTCCGTTTCTTCTGACAGTCTTCTTGGGTGTAAGTGTATTGTATCGCTGGAGGCGAGTTGGTAAAGAAGCAGATGCAGCATAAAGGCATCAAAGCAGCCGTCTCCACCCCGGCTCTTAGCGGGTCAACTCAAAGAGATAGCAGCGAGGCAAAGACACTTGAATCAAGGTTAAAGGCAGCGTGGAGGGGGAGGGCTATCAAAGTGATCCAGAGCACAGTTAAAAGGAATAAAGGTAGATCCTATTAGAATTGCATTACTGATGCGTGTGATCCTCACCTTTTGTGTAAAAGGTGAATATGCATTTCAAAAATAAATAAAAATAATGATGGTTGCTTTTAACCCTTCAAAAAAGCGAGGACAGTGTGTGTACATTTATTGCATCACATTGTATCATGCTTTCAGCACAAAGTAGAGTTAAAGACTACGCTGTTCTCAGATGTAAGCTGCATGTACTGCTAAACACCTCTGACTTCAGCATCAGAGGTAAACACTGTGAGCAGCAGAGTTTAATGGGAGCTGCTTGGTGGAATAAATTTACATGAATTCATAAATGCACAATTTATAACTACAAAATATGACATTACATGGTTGGTTCATATCAGATACAAACAATTTGGGGTATAATTTGAGAAATGATTGTTCTTTCTATATTTGAATGTAAAAAATGTCTTTTTGCTACCCAGTTAGGAACCTTATTCCTTCAGGATACATTTTGCATTTTAACTCACTATATTAAAGGTTTAAACCGTCTTGTGTTACTGTTTGGGGAAAAATACTATAATTTATTGATTGGCTGGTTGATTAATATCATGACATTGATTTCAGTTACACAGCACCATACAGTACAATTCTGGTGGTAATTACACCTACTCCTTGTTTACTATAGGTCTTACCTTAGGCTGTAACGACATCGGTGTTTGAGTATTTAATCATGTAAATGATTCCTGCAAAAGGAATTTGTGCAGCAAAGGTGCTGGAAATAAACAAAAAGGAACATCAGCACTTGTGCATCTGTGTGACCATGACATAGAGCTCTAATATAATAAACTGAAAGCAGATGAGAGCCCAGCAGACAGTGAATTAACTGCACATTTCACCTTCCAGCTGCATATTTTACAAAGTGGATAGAAATCATCAGATCATTTCTGAAACACATTTCATCAGTTACACCCTCGTCTGATTCTAATATTAAACCTATATTGTTACAGTCAATCTTTTTTTTTTCTATGTAAATCATCTGCTCACACTGTGCTGTGTATTATTGTGTACCTACCTGTTGGTACCACAATGTGTCAACAAAAACAGCTCAGCTGCTGACAATAATCAAAAGACCTTAGTTTCCCGTTGCAACATTTTTTGCTCATTATAACCAGTTAGCTCTGAAGTGTGACATTCAGACACATGAGATGTATGCTTTACACAGGAGAGACAGCCTCACACACACACATATGCACACACACACACACGGCGCCTTTCACACTAACAAGGCTGTGTCCCCACAAGTCGATCCCTGCAGAGTGGCATATTTTTGCTGGAGAAATGACTATTGTGCATGTGGCTGTGTGGAGAGAGACCAGCAGAGTTCCAATGTGCCGCTCTATAATAAGCTCTACTTATTTTAGCTTCATTAACGCCGACCGGTTCGCCTGCACCACGGAACATCACAGCAAATTGGCCCTGGGATAGACTGTAATATAAGAGTATGAGAGACAGAGATTGTGTGTGTGCATGTGTGTGTGTGTGTGCCTATATTAAGCCCACAGAAAACTCATATTGGCTTGTAACTTAAAACCCTGAAGTGTGTACTTTCATGAAAACGCTGCTTTGTTCTGAGCATGGCCTTTAAAAACTGACTTTTGATTAGTAGGTACCACTGGGACATTTTCAAAAAATTGCTATGTGTGACAATTGCACCCTTTTCTACATAATAGCTACTCACCAATGAACCAGTCACAGCGCCCGTATTACCTTCGCCGAAAGTGGCAAAGATCATCCTTCCACAGCTCCGGCGCAGCCAATTAAGGGGGAGAATAATAATCTAGACGGAGATTTTAAAAATGCCACAGTGAGAGGGGAGCTCTAGCGGCAAAACCAGCACAATCCCCCGAATCAAATTCCTCCAGAAATGGGAGTTCCAGGCATTCTCCACTGCTAGCAGCAGAGGGTGCCAGCAGATCACAAAAATACCCCGGCATGCCACACATTCCACACGACTCAAAGTCCAGTTTGCTCATCTAGAAAACACCAGACAAAAAGGACGAGAGACACACAGACAGGACCCCGTTGTTGGTGTGCTGTCACTGTGCTCTTTCATGTCTCCTCAGGTTTCAATTATTCCATCCTTCCTGGCAGCCGCCGAGGGCCGTGTCTGCCTGGGAGGCAGCGTGGTCTAGACTCTAGACGCGCTGTGTTTATTCCAGGAAACCATATAATGATGTTTCACATGAGGACTTAATATCATAAACCGGTAGTTAAGAGTTTCTAGCTTGGTTGGTACTCCATGTTAAGGAAAGAAAAGTTCATGCTCATGATGCTTCAGAGCTCCGAGTCTGTGATTTATCAATAACACACTGCAGAAGGATGACAGAAAGTATAGACGGAGTCAAACACATGCATTTGTCAAAGCTTTTGTTCTCACACAGACGTGGAATGCGCTGCGGACGTATTGTATGGACTTTTTCAGGAAATATAACATTTCTCTTGTCTCTCCCCCCCTTGCCAGTGGGCAGATGAAGCCCAGAGCCTAGCTGGGTAAATCACAGATGGCTATTTCTCTCTCCCCCTGCCCCGGGGCAACAGGAAAACCAGGCTGAGACTGCCACCTCCTCAGCCCGCGGTGGCAAAGAGCTGGCACTGTCAAGACGACAGGGAGGGTTCCTCAGAGAAACTGTCTCCATCTGCTCATCTGGGCCAAAGCTGACAATAAACAGATTTCCCCCCATTTCCCTTTATACTCCACTTTATGTGAATTTGAGTATGCACTAGAAAAAAAACCCAGAATACCTTCACATTTTGTATTCAGCAAGTGTGTTTAACAGTTTTACTTTGTGTAATTTAGCATTGATTGAACACTTAAGATAGATTGTGTTTGGCACCGTGTTGTTTTTTCCTTTTCTGAAGTACATTATAACTTCCATGACTTGTTCTACTCCTTCATATCCAGTGGCCTGTAAAGTCCTGGACTCTACAGTATAACAGTTTTTTTTCTCCTTGCATCCTTATGCCACACATCTGGTTAAGACAAGACAATAAGAGGCTTCGTCTGATCAAACAGCATCAGGGCAGTTGGAGGCTGAACTCAAGATCTTCTCCCCTTCCCATCTGAGATCTGTGTGAAATCAAGTGCAAGTGCGTGAACATGTGATAAACTGTGAGAAATCACAACTTGCTGAAGAATGTTCGCATTTTAACCACATGTAATGAACGCATTATGATGTCATAAAGCAGATGTCAGGCTCTCATCTCATCCTATAAGAGCTTGTTCAGCCCCACCGAGAAAACATGGAAGGAGACAGAGAAAACAACAGGCTCTGGTCCTTTTGTCCGTCCCTGTGCTTTTTTTTTTTGCTTTTTTTTTTACCAAGCTGCTGTTGCCATGGTGCCACAGTGATCACTCAAGAGGGAAATACAGGACAGTGAGTCAATATGTCAGGACGTCACTACTGCAGATGGGTAAACTCCATCTTTTCACAAACTCATGTTCTTACTCTCAAAAGCAGCATTTAATTCATGGAAGCTTGTTTTCTAATTCAAGTTGAAATGGTTGAAAATGTGCTGGATGAGCCGAGAGGAGCTGTCAAAGCAGCGCTGCAGACACATCATGTGTCCGTCAACATGTCAAGACACTTCTGTTCGACAGTTTCTCTCACACCAAGGCTTCAAGCTAGATGACCTGCTAAAACACGATGCTGCAGCTGACTCTCAGGTTAGCCAGAGCCCGACTCGAGTCGAGTGCATGACGAGGATGTAGGTGAAAGGACGGGAGGAGCCTAATGGAGCAGAGAGAGGGAGGGAGGGAGGGAGGGAGGGAGGATCAAATGGTTTGCCGGTGCATATTCTCATTTGCCCAGGTTCCCCTGAACTGGCAACCTGCAGTGATGTTTCTGAAATGCTTCCTGTCTCTAAATTACACAGTGGAGTGACAGCCTACTAAGTGTCAACAAATACATTTCTGCCTTTTACCCAAGTCCTGCACCAAAATAATCAGATGGATTATTGGGTTACAGTTTGTCTTGAAATTCACTCCACTAGCTGCAGCGGGCTCGACAGAATATATTATTTACTGTTGGCACAAGACTGAGGATCTGCCACTAGAGATGCCATGATAAGGTCAACTCACTTCTCTTCAATATTTATGCTTAAAATAGCTCTCTATTCTAAAAAAAAAAAAAAACATAAATGAATTAATACCCGATTCCCCTCATGCCTCAGTTTTGCAGAACTGCTTTTGAGTGTCACCTGGGAAACTCCCCACACCCGCTGACAAAGGGCTCGTTTGTGTAGATGTCAAACAAGTGTTATGGAGATAAAATGTTGTGGTTTGCAGCATATTAACAGGTTGCAAGAGAAACTCCCACAGGGGAACAGGTTGGTCATCCATCACAATAACCTAAAGTGTTCTCCTTTACTTTGCTGTGGTCTGCACTAGTGATGATCCAGACACCATTGAGTTGTTATCAAACACATTACTTTTCTTATAGGTCAAAAGTTGCTGTGCATGTATTTACATGGAGTTTCAGGGTCAACAGCTTTTCTGAGTACAGTATTGGTACAATATTGGTGCCTATCTGTGAACAAAGGTTCTTTGTTTTCCCGACACAAACTCTATGCAAAACGGTTCCCTCCCTGTTTGCAGTTCCCAGCCACTGTCCCAGAGTTGGTGGGATCATTTAAAGTAGAAGCTGTTACTGTAGTAGAAAGAGTGAACCACACACCTCATTTTGCTTCTATTTCACTTCTATTTATCCATGTATTGTGTGTGTATTATCATGTGTGTGTATGCGTGCATGTGTGTTTGTGTTTGTGTTTGAGAGAGAGAGATGAAAGAATTGTCTTTATTGTCTCATTGGCAACACACATAATACGATTTTAAGTGCTACAACAGCCAATTAATGGCTTACTTTTTACTTTTGGCTTCTAACTTTACCATTCTCTGGTGTTCAGACTGTAAGAAATGGAAAGCTTACCCTTGATTTTTCAAGTGCTGCACCTGACTGTTAGTTTTCATCATTGATGTTTGACCAACCAGCAGTTCAACATCCAAAGATTCAGCTGAGAAAGCATCAGATCCTCACATTTAAGAGACTGGAACGACCAAATGTTTTCTTTTCTTTTCCCACTGTGCAACAATGTGCACTGTTACTATATAACTGTAGTGTACATTTCTCAAGGTGCCAGTCTTCTCTCTGTAGCTGTGTGTAGTTTCTGCCGTATGGTTTTGCACTGGTACATGGTCTGTTGTCAGATGACAGGGTAAGTAAGGATGACATTACAGACAATTAGCTGGGAGATGGCATGTAGTAATTATACAATAATCATGAGAGTGCCCTTATCTAGCGCAGCATGCCAGATATCCTCTGAACATTATCCTGCGTTATTACACTCAATTTCATGCCACTACGTTAAGTTACATCACCAGTGGACTGAGAGTAATCAAAAATCACAGACAATTCAGTGGGAATAACGGAACTCCAATAGGGTCGGCCATGTTATCAAAAGCAGGGAAATGAGGCAGAAGGGAAAGGAGTGAAATTGATTTTCTTTTTACTCCATCAGGGAACGCAGATCTGATGAAAAGCAAAAAGAGATAAGGACTTTCCAGCAATGACTCAACACATGCAAATATGAGCTTTCAGATATTCTTCCTCCCCCCCTGCAGCCACTGCTCGTTACAATCATCAAGGCCTTGCTCTCATTTCCTGTTTATTCTGACTCGATCTCCTGCATCGATGTTTGGGAATCATGAAGCCATTAAGTTGTTTTCTCTCTAAGTCATAAAACATGGATACAATTGAGTTTTTGCAGAATGAAGACAAGAACATGAGCATCAGGTTTATAAAAGATGCCATGATTATACTACTAAAACATAAATCACTACTTGACCAAATTTAATTGCGGAAAAATTTGCCTTTATTACATTTAGTTACTGCTGTTAAAGCAGCTTCAGTCCTTTCTTTTCCTTGAAGTAACGTCTCATTGAGGAGAGCAGAAAGCACCAAGTTTTTTTTTCAACAACTAGTAGTACTATCTATTACACTGTCATTCTGCATTTCAGCCAAACATCTGTCCATTTCCACACTTCCGCGAAACCAAAAGTAAGGAAACGCTGGTCGGATCGCCCAGCATTTCCGCCACTAATAATAATAACAAAGTAACGATAGAGACAAAACAATATATTTATCGAAAATGGACCCATTAACAAGTGTGGGTAACGTAGATTCATCCACATTAAGGTGAGACTTTTTTATAACCAAATACAAACTCCTCGTTGTACCTTTACAAAATTTTATATCATACTTCATTCCTTGAAATGCCACTAAGAAGTGTTTAAACTGACTCCTGGTTTCCACTCAGCCAAGAATGTTTTCTAATTTCCTTTCATACAAAAATGGTACATACTATAAATATACTGTATTTCAAGTCATTTGCTGTAAGTTGAGAATAAAAGTAAACAATTAAACTGTGTTATTATCAAAAAGCTTATTATGGTTTAACCGAGGTAGATAGGCCAATTAGCAAATGATAGCTGTAGTTTCATATCTAAAAAACAAAAGCTGGATCAGCCCAATAAAATTAGTTCATTAAAAGGTACAAGCATCAGCAGTGTGCAAAACTGGGGCAGAACACACTCGACTGAATTTTAAAAAGGTTCCAGCAAAATGGTAGGGAAATAATAGCAGAGTAGATTGCTTTCATGTTTGCTTTATACTGTGTCTTACCCAAAAAAGTGCTCATTAAATTTCCACTAATAATATCTGGATATGATCCAAGTAGAATAATAGTATTTTGAACCCTCTGCTTGCTTTAATCACTTCTAACATGAACTATTTCAGGATGATTAAACTGCTTGTAGTCGCTCTAACACTGTGGTTACAAATTTCACAGGGATTCAGTGTTCGGTGAGTGGGAGTCTGTGTTTTCTGAAGCAGCAGGAACACAAGTTTACTTTTGCTTCTAATGTTTATTCTGCTTGACACCTTTACTTGTCAGAAGCCAAGAAAACACGAGTCGATTTTGTGGAACTGCCAGAGCCCCAGATCCAAATTAAAAACACATGTTCACTCACTGAGTTGCCTGTTGGGGGTCAAGCTGTGAGGGAGACCGTCCCAACGAGACAGAGTCGTCCTGAGAGAGCATTTAGGAGGAAGAAAGGAGGTCAGCTCGAGGAACTCTTGCTGGATTTATTTAAAGTCTAATGCTCGAAAAAGCGACAATAGGTGTGTTAACCTGAATCACATCTGTATCAGCACTCAGGCATAGATAGTGCAGCGAGAGGGTCAACAAGCGGTCGTGGAGGAAGTAGGAAGTAGTGTGGGGCGCACGCTGGGTAAATACCAGCCCCCTCTATGTCCTTTTCTTAAACTAGATATACTTTAGCAGTCAGGGTTTGCCCCCCACCTGGGAATATTTCAGTCTATGGGCCTTTGGTGCTCCCATAAATACTCCACTTTCCCGGCCAACACCTGCTCCCTGACCTCGTCCTTTACAGGGGGCAACACAGTGTAGCAAAGGGAGGACACGACGTTAGACTTGCATATCTGCACAGAGTTCATTCTATGCAGCCACTAAAACCACACACATACATACGTATGATGATGATAAACCACATATGGAGTCATTTTCTATATGTCTAGCTTTAAGCTGAGAACCAGGATATGCCTAATTGATATTTACAGAGCAATTACCTCTGCAGTGAGTAGGCTGCATGGCAGAGCAGCAGGAGAAGCAGGTTTGGGCAATTATACACCTTATTAAAGCCTATTAGTGTGCTGCAATGTAGAGGAGGGCACGGTATGTGTGAATGTGTTAGAATGTATGTGTATATTTTGCGTGTGGCTACATCCCAGGTGGTCCATTATGTTGTGAAATCGCACATGCCTGAAATGGACTTATCAGCGAATAAGGCCAAAAAACTGTAAGAAAAATTATTACAGGAGAAAATACAATTACTAAATGACTGAAAAATCTGAATCTGCAATAATTGATTATTTGAAACCTTTTAAATAATGTTGTTTTGCAGACCAAATGATTCATCAGTAATGGAAACTATTTGTATGGTGAAGTGCTAAAGAATCAAGAGCAAGCTCTGCAGCTCTTACAGTCTGACCACTGGGATGAATTGTAAAGGTGTCGGTAAAGAAAAAGATGCTGTTGCTATGCTAAGAACAACAGCACAAGGCTACATCCACTGTACTGCTGCTATCTGGGCTATGAGACTCCTCTGGTTCAGTAAAAGCTAGATTACAAACAGCAAACATGTGCTGCCTGTCACTCAAAATGAAAAACAAGTAGAGACTGAACAGCTCAATAAACAGAAAGCAGAACAGTCATCCATCTAAATATCTGTTGTAAACACAGAAGACAACTTCATTTCATTTGAAATCCAAATGGATAAAGTGTCTCAGTACCTGTACACGGATAGAAACCAGACCTGTGTCCCCAGTGTGTTACTCCGAGCCACCAGCCAGAATATATTCTGCTTTTTTGGAAAATACTGATGGTAGCAGAGGAAGCGGTGCCAGGATCTGATACAACAAGTTAGTTGAGCCAAATTCACTACCATTCATCACTGGTGCTGAGCATGTCAGAGCAAACAGACTCAAGTCACGCCATGCTGCGTCCAGCTGCTCTCACTTTTCATCACCCGTCTCCGTTTACGTCACAGGTTACTTACTTCTATAGTTGATTGTACAGTGATTTTAGACGAGACCCGGCCGGGTTGGAGAGTTTTACAGCCCGCGTTGTTACGGCCTGCGTACGTTGCTCCTGGAAAGATTCAGTCATCAACTAGAATTATATTCTAATAGTCGTTTGCCTCGGGCAACCAGTCAAAACGCAGTTTACGTCCACATCTGCCCAGAGTCATATAATAAGAGTTAGAGTGTTGAATAATAGCCAGAAGTGATTTGGCGCATAATAATGTCTTTGACCTTTTAGATATCAAATGTCACCACTTCATCCTATTGGACATATTTTATCATAATTAGAGTAAGAATTCTTGAACTATAGATAAAAACAACTAATCAGTTCACCCTTGTGTAAATGCTTGTGCTGTTCTAGTCTTGTTTACAAGGGGAAAACCTGCCTTGATAGTGATGTCAGTAGTCCGGTCAAGGGTTATCAAAGGGCTCTGTATACAACACAAATTACCTTAACAAAAGCTCACATTTTAGTAATATTATGTGTGAAAATTTCAAGACACTTTTATTGGCACTGGAGGTGGTGTATTGGGTCATTAAAATGATAAACAAACAGAGCTGTATCGAAATAAATGATCTACAATTGAAAATTTAAGCCATGTTGTGACACCAGAGGAGAAAATCGTGGGGTTAGCAACATTATCATGATTGATCTTGTGCTCACTAGGAATATCTACAGCTAATTCCATGTGGAAATGTTATTAGTATTTTACAGCACAGTATGTTATAATGTCAGATTGTGGTGTGTCAGGGTATCCGAGGACTCATTGGGGATTCATTCTCGGGGAACCATGACTGTACAAAATTTCATGAGAATCCATCAAGAATTCAGATCACAAGGACGGCCTGACTCTCTGACTGACATCCTCATCCCTGGAGTGGAGCCCCATCACCAGTCTGCCTGGAAGTGTGTGTGTCTGTGAAAGTGGACACGGCAAGACTGGCAAAGTGAGATAAAGGCCAAGCATGTGTGCAGCCAAACACACAAATGACAGGTTTTTTTTCTCCTCCTTATTCATTTACTCACTTTCTTCTACACATGTGAAAAAACATCCCTCAAGCAAAGGAAACTTTCGGGGAAAAAAAGAAAAAAAAAAGAGAGACTGAGGCGTCACAAACTAACCAACGGCCACTGTGTGTTATGCTACTTCTGGTGAGAAGAAGAAAAACAGACAGACCAAAAGGAATTTTCAAATCCAGCTGGACTTGAACTATCTTGAGCATTCATCTGTGAGTCTGTGTGTTGTAAACAGTAGCTGATTGGATTAGACATAAGTCTGACTGCTGCACTATAGAGTGGTCCGTGTGTGTGTGTGTGTGACAGGGGCTGGACAGCTATGATAAAAGCTTCTTCAAACACCTTCGGCCCACTGCCCGGTGCTGACTGACAGCTGAGACGGGCCCGGGCTTTAAGTGGCCGACACTCTCGGTTTAAAGTGCAGCCACTTAATTTTTCACAAATTGACTGTGAGAGTTTGTCAAGAGTGGGAGCCAGCATCAGGTTGGACAGTGACTATAGTGAGAGCAGATGCTGTCTTTCATTTCATTTCCCTGCTCTGCCTCCCAACAGCAGCTACAGACTCTTCACTGTGAGGGAGCAATGAAATGACTCAGTTTAACAGTCATGCGAGCCCCCCCCCCCCTGGCTTCCTCCCATCCTCCCTAAGAGAAAAGTGACACTTCAAAAGATGCTGGGAAAGCAGGCAGAGAATGAAAAAGAAAAAAATATTAAACCATTTTCAAAGACATGTTGGCCTAGACTTGTCAAACAGCATCAGCAGCTTGTGCTAAAGACAAGCAGTTTTTAAGAGGGGACATGGTAAACACATGAGTCGTCAGTAGTAGTAGTAGTAGTAGACAGAGACAGAGACAGGGGCGGGTGGTTGCATGTAGTTGGGATTGTGGGGGTGTGAATGTGTTGTCAGACGGCCTTAAGCTGGTGGGGGGCCTCACTTGTGCAGAGAGAAAATGACAGAGTAATATGTTTAAAGGAATAGTTCAACATTTTGGCATATTGGCCCATTGCCATAATCCCTATAGTCATAGCAGTAGGTTCGTTAGCTTTAATTGTCGGTGCAAGCTATTTTTAGAACAGCGGAGCAGAGCCATGAGCTGCTCAGAGCTACGCTACGGAGGCTAATGGGATTTCTTGGTTTCCCTCATCAAACTCATCAAATACACAATCCAACAACTCCAAAACGCTCTGGTGGACAAGTTGTGACCTGCACATTCACCACGCTATGAGATAATAACAGAACGTTAAGAGACAGAAGTTGTTTTAGAGGTAAATTCATGCAAAACCGCTGATGCACGTTGCCTTCAGGGACAGTTTTTCAGCAAGCAGTCTCTGCATTTACCTCTAAAACAACTCTGTCTGGTAACGTTCTGTTATTATCTCATAGCGTGGTGAATGTGCAGGTCACAACTTGTCCACCAGAGCGTTTTGGAGTTGTTGGATTGTGTATTTGGTTTTGGAGTTGTTGGATTGTGTATTTGATGAGTTTGATGAGGGAAACCAAGAAATCCCATGAGCCTCCGTAGCGTAGCTCTGAGCAGCTCACGGCTCTGCTCCGCCGTTCTAAAAACAGCTTGCACCGACAATTAAAGGTAATGAACGTACTCCTAAAACTATAGCGATTATGGCAATGGGCCAATTTGCCAAAATGTTGAACTATCCCTTTAATGGACCTTAGCATCACATCTTGGGGCCACTGGTTGTTGGTTCAATCCCAAAGGAATGTGTGTAAATGTAACCTGTACTGTAAAGCAATTTGAGTGTAGAATATGCAGTGTTATCGTGGCATGTCATGCTGTTCTCTGCCTATAAAGAGCAAAGTGAAGCTCTGCAGTTAAATAACATCTCAGCTCGCTATCTTATCATATCCCTTTTACTGTGTTAACATGAAAATACAATAAACACAGTGGTGTAGAGACACATCCGAACACTAATTAGATGCAGCCCCAAGATGCATTAAAATGTTTACAGACACAAAGACCACAAAACAAGCCATCACGATTGGATTGGATTTGATTTGATCCAGTGCCACAAACCGCCACTGTGACAGCGACAATTCTCATCCCCATAACCGAGGCCCCCACCAGAATGGATTTAGCATCTTATCTGACAATCAGGACATTGCTTTTCTTCGAATCTCTTATTGGCTTAGTGGATAAGCTTATTAAGGGTGACCCGCGAAGCTGAAAGAGCTCAACATTATATATTACATTTTCACTGCAGATCTAAAGCATGAGAGTTTGCCCCTATTCTGAGAAAATAAAGGGCTTCAGTCCAAATATTTATACACACATGATGCACAAAGGCAAACACACACACACACAAGCGTGCGCTCCGTAACCGGCTCAGGAGATCTGACATTGGAGTTTTTCGCTTGATCTCATTACATGTGGCCATCAGCATGTGGAAGTAGGAGTTCAGTCTAGGTAAGAGACTGATGCTAAATTACACCACCGCCTCTGGCAGGCCTAAGGCAGGGCTTTTCCATCAGGACAGGTGCAGTGAGAACTGAGAATCTGCCCAGTGAGATGATTCAGGCAGCCACAGGCCAGAGAGCAGAGCCCTCCAGTTGACTGGTTGACCTGGTTAGAGCTACTCAAGGAAGTATCTTCAAACCCCGGGGCTAGAAGCTGCTCACTAGTCTCCACAGCAATTACTCCTAAGCAGTGGGACATTGACAGAAGACCGCAGCTGGATTAGGTGTGACTGAGGAATGGAGACAGCTGTGAGGTGGTGACAGGATTTTACTCAGTTATTCTGCTGAAATAACTTAGATAGATGACCTGTAGAAACACTGTCATGTCACTGTCTGTGCAGAAGACATTCAACAGCATTGCTCACACTGAAACCACACGGGATTTGTATTTTTTAACAGTTTTGCAGGAATAAAAATCATGAGACTCAAAAGGCTTGAGTGCATGTGTGCAAAAGGTAATGCCTCTTAATTCTAGAGAATTACTCAGAAAAAGGTTCATAAAAGACTTTCTCAGCTCTGAGAAACCTAGCAGTAAAAGTAAAGCCAGTGTGGTCCACTCAATGACAGAAAGTGCTAGCTTAATTACAGTACAATACACCACCTCATAATGAGCCAATATAACACCACAACCAGCTGACAGCATGTGATGCCAAGAGCACACTTAATCCCTGGTTCATTTAATGTGCTGAAGAGGCTTACATACAGATATCATCATGCAAAGCACTAAAAGTAAGATTAAACTAATCACGCATTCTTGTATTGCGGTTTTACATTTATAAGACTATTTAAAATGAATGTTAAAGAAACAACAGATACAATATAAACACTGATATCAATAGCAAAATCTATCCAATAACGAACATTTACACTTGCCAGTTATTATTTACCTAAAACCATTTACCTCTTTAACTTGTTTCCTCAGGCAAACAGTGAAAAAACTTTATTTGCTTCTATGGCAGAATCAGCACTGTGTTTGATAGATGAGGAGGTGGTTTTAGGTCATGAACTGTTCCCTTTTTTTCTCCATACTTTCCTATTTCCATTTTTTTTTTATAAGGGTTGATTCTTCTGTCATTAGTGGATTGAACTTTGTTCTCTATTTTTCCAGAAAGAATCAGGCAGAGGTCTGGACACAGCTGCGCGAGAAACTTTTGAACCCTTAAAAATTGGGGATTGTGTGTTTTTAAGGGGCTACGTCTCCCACATGGTTCTTTCAATATGGATGGAAACCATCTCAAAAAGCTTGGAGACTTGGCACTCCTATGTAGTATTCATTATTTGATTCCTATAGTGAAATGTGCTGGAGCTCAGAGTCCGAGGAACAAACTGTGTCACTGTCTTAAATCCTTATGGTCTTTGATATGGACACATTTTTGTTGAACCTGAAAAGCTTTTACTTGCAGAACATTTTACCATTTACAGCCGTCTCTTACACACATTTGATTTTTTTTTTTTCATCCTGCTCCACACTTTCCCTGCACATCGTGTCAGCTGGAGTAATGGGAGCATTTAGTCTGAGGTAAAGAATCTCAAGGTTGAAGCATGAGTTGAGTCTGAATTCTTTATAGAGTTTAATGCACAGCCCTGAACACTGTAGAAGTAAATATGACCCTTTCACGTCAGATTGAGCTCTTCCTCTGCCTTCTGATATTCATGTCCTTTAGAATCAAATGCTCCGACACAAGAAAACTACAATTAGAGACTCCAGTCGTCCAACAACACATCACTGAACACGACGCCTAAGAAAAAGACACAGTCAGAAAGACAGCCAGCCAGCCAGCCAGCCAGCCAGACGGACCAGCAGACAGACAGGCAGGTGGTTGGACCGAGATTTGGGGATGGGGTGGGGCAGACCTGAGCCCTCTTCATCTCCCCCCACACCCCCGGTGCCAGAGAGCAGATGGGCCTCACAGCACGCCCCTCTGTTCAGCAGAGCTACTGTACAAAGCAGCACACACCACAGGCCACCACTCCAACATCAGTGAGCTGAGCAGAAACACACCCCCGCCAAACCCACTACCACACACACACACACACACATACATAAGTGCTGGAGAATGACCTAGCCTTCTAGCCTTGACTTTAATTTCTTGTTACAGCAAAGAAGACGAAGCATTAAATTGTAGGAGCGCTTGTTTTATATTGTGCAAGTGGCAATGAAAGGTGCATTGTGTAGGAATTACTCCCATCTAGCGTTGCGGTTGTATATCGCAAGCAACTCAATCGTATTTTTCATGCTGCATTCACCTGAAATTGGGCAGACCGCAGACGGACGACAGCCGCTGCACGTAACGGCATAAACAAGCCTCTATGTGCGATGTCGTATTGTTTACCTGACCCACGTTTTACCTGCTTTCTCTCGACTTCTGTGACTAAAATGACATCTGGTTTGTTAGCGACGGCCGTCTGCCCGACTGCAGGTGAATGCAGCATCAGTGTAACGCTCCATTCCTCCTCACTGCGTTACCGCGGTGACTTTTCACAGACGCCACCTCCACCTGAGCTGACAGCTCCGGTGTCTCCGCTGAGTTTCCGTGGTTTCCTACCGTCACGCTGCCACTGAACGTAAAAACATGGCGACACAACATGGCAGCCAGCACCGAGCTTACCCGCTCCATGTAGATATGAATGATATGAACGGCTCATTCAGAGCTGAAAGGAACACTTCAGTTTGTTGATGGGGGGGATTACTTATTAATGAAAAACATACTTTTGAACGAAATAATCGATTTTCGTGAATAGATAACAGGAGAAGTTACACAATGTCCCTTTAAGTAAACACCACATGGAAATATATATCACTATGATAAAAAGAAAAGCTATAGTCTTACAGTTTGAGACTTGCTACCACACTTTCATCCATCTTCACTGAATCTCTATCTGCGCTCTGTTTTCACTGTGAGGCGATGTGTCAGAGGCTCTCATAAACATTTCTCTATTTCCCCCCTTGAGCTTAAAAAATCTCATAGTTCAGTACATTGGGTCAGTGCCAGAGATCGAAAACATTTGCTGCGATCTGCTGGCTTGGCAGGAGGAGGAAGAAAAAGAAGGGTAAAAAAAAAAAAAAAAAAAAAAGCCCTCTTGCTTTATTCAACACCAAATTCTCTCCCTGGCTCTTTCTCTCTCCCTCATTCTGATAAAGTCAGGGTTGCACAAAGTGCTGATAACAGCCACTCTCTCTCCACACTGAAGCGTTTCTGAACAGAGAATTAAAGGGCAACTTCGGTTTTTTTCAACCTGGGCCCTGTTTTCATATGTTTTTCTGTATATGTGAGTGATGGATAATATTTTTTTCGAGGTGGCTCCAGTATTGAGCCCGGCAGGCAGCCTGCAGCCCAGCTGACGCTCTTGCATGGGGCAAGTGGCTCCCGTCAATGTTCGCCGTAAACGAGCATTTTTTTCAAAGTGACAGGCTCAGATAGTTACAATGAATGTCCGACAACATACTAGAAAGGAGAAATTAACGTATTCAGGGTTTTTTCTGGCCAAAATTTGGGTTGAGGCGGCCGCGGGGATACGTATCTCTCCCTCCGGTCAAACGCCCCGTCCTGATCCACATCCACTGCAAAGTAAAGGTGCCGCCAGCTGTAATAGTGTAACATCCGCGCTTTTACAGCCGATTTTAGGATGAAACTCTGAACATAACGTAAACATAAATTACCATGGAGATCTAGCCGGGTTAAACAGCCAACTTTGTAGTAGGCTACAGGAGAGCCCGGCTCGCTACAGTAGCTGCAGCCCTCAGTCTCCTTCTCTCTCTACGCTCTGTGCCGGTGGGGTGTGTTTACACTCAGCACCAGGTTTGACCGGAGCGGAGTCTATGAGCCCCAATGAGCCCCGCCCCCGCAGGCACACAAGCAAGCCGCGCAACGGTCTGGCCCGGAGCTGAAATCAAACACACCCCTCCTGCTGCGGTCGAGTTGAACCAGTTGAAAACAGCGCCGCTGAGCTTCCATACCGTAGCCTACATTGAGTTTCAATCAAGATTCCAGCGCGGGGGCTGACAATTTCAGCGAGGCCGTGCCGTCTGGTATGTTGTCGGACACTCATTGTAACTATCTGGGCCTGTCAGTTTGAAAAAAATGCCTGTTTATACCGCGAACTTTGAGGGGAGCCACTTGCCCCATGTAAGAGCGTTAGCTGGGCTGTAGGCTGCCTGCCGGGCTCAATACTGGAGCCACCTCAATAAAAGTATTATCCATCACTCACATATACAGAAAAACATATGAAAACAGGACCCAGGTTGAAAAAAACCGAAGTTGCCCTTTAAGCCTTGAGACAGACCTCTGACATTTAAACCGTAACCTTGTGGGAGGACAATGCCTTAACATTTATTTATAGTGAAGCCAAAAAAAAAAGATGATGGTTTGGCTGAATAACTGCAGTTTGTTTCTCTTGTGAGAGGACAAAAAGGGGCGGTGTAGGGCACAGATGATAATCTTTTCAATTATGCATATGTCATAAAACATGACAGATTAGGGTGTTACTGAGCCCCAAGGTTGATGCGTCTAACAGCATCTTGGAAAGAGCTAAAAACTATTCCTCATTATTGTGAAAGGTATCCATGTAACCGTCTAAGCTTCAGCTGCACGCGGAGCCAAAAACATGACGTTATGATAATCATCTGTAATACAATCAGTAGAATCCTTCTGATAATGATTAACATGATTAAAGCGAGACATTATTTTCACATTTAACCAATAGATGTGGTCACTATAATGTCAAAGCCACTGACACATGATGAGTTCAACACATAAGAGAGTAGCTGAGAATGTGGTGAATGTGCTTGAGCATGCATGTGCACAAAGCGTTTGTTGTGTGACTGTGTGTGTGTGTGTGTGCGTGCGCTCAAGAGATCAGGGTTGTACTCCATTTGCCAACAGCCTAAACACCGCTCATCATGACCAACATGCAGCCACAGCCAACTTCAACCCCCTGCCAAAGTATCCAACACACACTCACGCCAACAACACAAGACATATGAATAAAAGGTGCACAACATGTACACTCTACTCACTTGGTATCTCACATGGCTCAGTGCAGTCATCATGTCTGTACTGAACTGAATGTACAGCCTTTACAACAACCTTGGACCTGGCAGGTAGCGCCATCTGTCCATTAGCTGGTACAGTACGGGGACAGACGTGACAAAAGGCAGCAGCGGTGACCCTGGCAACAGAGGTCTGCTGCAAAGGCTACAGGCTACAGTTACTGTATGCTGCACTCACAATTACTGTACATTGTCGTGTGACTTGTTAAAAATAGGAGCCTTTGCGAAGCGGTTGCGACACCGATCCACATAACTTCCTGACTGCCGGCTGAGGGATTGTCTACTGAGCAGCAGCTACAGCCATGAAACTGCAGGATGCAACACATCTGGCATCATTATCTGCAGGATTTAAAGCAAATCTTCTCTAAAAACAAGCAGATTTTTGTATTAGAATTTAAAAGCAAGAAATAACAACATCTACCCAAGTTGTTTTTTTTGTGCAACAACCTGCAAATCTGTTGACAACAGGAAAGAAAGAAAGAAAGAAAGAAAGCAACACCACGACACGTACTCTTCCTATAAACCTACTACTGTGGAGTCAACGGTGAATATTTAAGCTAATGGCGTGCTTGTGCCTTTGAGTTTCCCTCCTGTCTGCTTGTCATGCAACCATCCACACACACACACACACACACACACACACACACACACACACACACACACACACACACACACACACACACACACACACACACACACACACACACACACACACACACACACACACACACACACACACACACACGTCCTTGAATAAGCAGCTCAAAAAGCCTGACCCTCTACCAGAGAGATGGTGAAGCGTAACCTCAGAGTCTCCGCTGTGTCTTTGTTTGTATAAACAGTCAGTAGTGATGTAACAGATAGTCCTTGCTGGTGGAGATACACCACTGCATCAGTGTCCCATAAATATTTATTAGTCACCTTGACACCTTGCTACACACAAAAATATGTTCAGGCATATACACCAATTTACACTAACATACCCTTGAAGCTATAGTCCACATTGACGGGGCATTTTTCACTCTATTTCTTTGCAAGGCCCAATCTATGTTCAAGTTTGTAAAGTCTTATATCTCTTTGCAGAGGGAATTTCTGTGCATTCATCAGCAACTGTCGCCTCAACATACAGTACAGTGCAGCATATGACAGCTGAAGCAGGATGCGAGAAGATGAGAGACCTGGAGAAAACCTTGTTAAAACTCTCTAACTGATCCAGATGATCACTTTCCTGTCTGTATCGTTCATTTTTTTCTTTTTCACAGAGTTTTTGCTGGTAAGTAATAATAACAAAACAGCCTCTACATGGAGTGTGACTTTGTACCAAACCTTGTGAGAATACTCTTAAAAAACCGTCAGACTGACTCAGTCCCGAGAGCCAGCAGCAGAACCAATGGCTATCATTAAACCGACACCACAGCTGTAAACACGATTACGGTGTAAACTTGCTGCTGCATTGGGGAGTGTCACTCCTCCTTTGGAACGGTTTCATTGACGCTACAAACATCTGTGGTTTAATTTCTACTCACTGCCAATTGCACACATAAGCAATCTTATAATATGTATGCAAATATATTATATAACAGTTATAGAAATCATTCCGTTTTGTTGCAGTTGATTTTGGCTGAGAGACTTGCATGGATTACACTTTCACAACAACACATTCATTTAGTTTTAGAGAAAACCTGGACAGGACACACAGACTGTGTTAACACACCAACAGCAGCAGCATATGGAGCAATGAAAAGCCTTGAAATTCCTGGATTCAGGAGAAAAACTAAAAACTGCAACATTTCTATGAATAAACATCTCCAGTCATCCCACACCCAGTGATTGTGGGCTGAATGAACTGTTAAAACGCCTCTGCACTGGCTTCACTTTAAGAACACAGGGGTTTTTACGTTTTGCACAGATTACAGATCTGTTGCAAAATGACCACCGAAGCAAGAGGAAGAAACCGAGCTGCACTAATATTAGTCATTTAAAAAAATCTTGGAAGTCATCCTGTTGACAACAGATTTTTCACAGCGTCATGAAAATGTAAGGTGCACTGCTGAACCCATGTTACTGAAATAAAACTGAATTTCAGAGAGAGATGACACAACGGAGCATCTCTAAAGCCTGCAACCACATCACAGCTCATAGCAAACATCATACACTGCTGTATTCGCCACATTTGATTCATTACACATACCGTGTGTTCGTAAGGTAAAGCAACTTAAACTCACCATGGAGTGTTTCTTGTTCAGGTGCTTCTTCTTCCTCTTGCCATGTGAGTGTGCCAGACGGGGGTTGTTCTCCTGGTCTGAGGGCTGGTGGTAGTGGTGATTGTTCTTGCACGGCTCCAGGCTCAGGCCGTTGGGGACCCTCGCGGGCTTTTTCTTGTGCAGGGGCCCAGCCTCACCCTCTCTGCACTCCTGGGGCTTTAGAGTCATATTCTTCTACAAGAGAGGAAAGCACAAGAGAAATGTTAGTCATGTTAGCTTTGTAAGGGATTTTACAGCTTGGGTTTAAAGGATTCTGTATTCATTCAGTCAATCAATAGTGAAAATCAACTCTTCAGAAGGTGTCAGCACCTTAGAGAAGCTGGTCATAAACATGTTACAGACCTTGACGAAAGAGGTAAATATTCACTAACTTCGCTCACTCTGCCGTAGATGCAGCGAATTTTACTCCAAGTTGAGGAGCAACTGTGCAGAAAAGGCCTTTGATACAGTGAAGCATCACCACAGTTTCTCCCATAAAAACACAGCAGAACACCAAGCGGCTCTTTGTTAGAAATTCTTTCCACCATTTAGCTTTTATTTGAAAGTATACAGTAGAGAAGCCAACAGGAATAAAAAGAAAACAGACAGTGAAATGGGACCCAGCTGGATTTAAAGCAGACAATGCAGTAAGCTGGTGTCTTAGACCATTTAGCCCGAAGGACATCAACAAGGACAGTTTCTGATTGACTGCCAGCCAGTGCTAAAAATGTAGAAACCAGCAGACAACTCCGTGTTTGTGGAATTAAGTTAAGGGAATAAAAAATGTAAGGTACTTTCTTGCATGATCAAATAGACTGATGGCTAAATTTGAGTTCTGACGCTGGCAACCAAAAAACTAAATTCACTTTTCTGGAAAACCTCACTTGATTCTTAATGATCTCTATGATTCTCAGATGTAGTTACTAAGGGTTAGTACTGCAGCGATGTTTGTCCATAAAAATAAAAACAAATCTTTCAAATATTCAAAAATAAACTCTCAATTTGGAGATTTTCCATTTGCGTTCTGCACGCCTACACTCTCCTCTAACTGCACATATGGGGGCCAGTTATCCAGGGCACAGGTTTAATAGAGCAACCTCAAGCAATTTTGAGAGAGGCTACAAAGTCAAGTGTTGCAGCACATCCGAGCATAAACCATAACAAGTTCAGCAGTGATGCGTTTGGGGTCTAGAGGGTCAAGCAAATGAGCCTGACACAGGTTACAGAACTTCTCAGCTGTCTGCGAGGTGATGGGATGGAAGTGCAGGCCTCAAGAAAGATTGTGAAATGACTGAGTGATTGAGACGTGCAGGTCATTCGTGAGAAGGTTTACAGGTTTACAACCAGAGGTTATCAATACACTGAGGAGGTGGACGTGAGCAAAAAACACTACAAGATTCTCAAGAGAAAAAAAATATGTGTTTGTCTTTGTAAATGTGCACAGACAACCGTGTCCTATGTTCAGTGTGCTGGTTTAGGCGAAAGCTGTTGCATTGCAGGTCTGAAGTAAAAGAAGCAGGGATAATGATGAGCAAAAACTGAGACTGAGCCTGTGTTTACCTGTAAGGTAACATTTCTGAGTCGAGCTCAGATCAGCAGCAGCACAGCACTAAACATCAAAACATGGAGGTTCAGTCTGCCAACACATAAGAACTACAGCAGAGAAACAAGGAGATGTGATGAACTCCAGTTTATTTTTCAGGGTATTATTTTCCAAACAGATGTGGTTATAGAGTTTGATCAATGTTACTATTCACCTGCTGCTTAGATAATGACTGTAATGAATCACCTCCATCCACCTGTGTGCCACAATGAGGAACAAAGAGCCACTAGCTGTTGGAGGGTACAGTAACTAAATACATTGACCCAAATACTGGATTACAATTTAAAGATGAGAGTGTTTCCATTTCATGTCACTTTAAACTTCTACTTCAGGAAAGGAAAAGAGGAAAATACTGGATCTTTCACTCTTCTACAACTTTGAAAATCAAGCTTTCACATCCAAACTAAATGACCATTGCTATGGCTACAACCTGTAGCAGCACCTACAGTCCCCACAGTAGGAAGTAATGAAAATGATCTTCAACCATTAACCATACTCGGCTGCCAAATGAATACTTTTTGTTAAATTAAACAAATTTTGCTGCTAATACATCCATATTTTTAACCAAAGCACAAAAATATGAATGCTTTCAGTGAAGTAATTTAATTTTTAGGTGTTGCAACCTTAATTAAAAGACCTGAACCTGTCTTCTGCTGTGAATCCTCTCACATTCATCTCCTGGTGCATACGCTGGCATCTCTCGCTATTCTCTCACTGCAGTCTCAAGGGAGGTGGGGGGGGTGGGGGCTCAGTCCAGTAATTTCTTTAGCGGTGGTTTATATTTATTCAGGAGTACTTGAGCTGGACTAAGCACTAGTCCACAAAACTGTTACTCGGTCCAAGATTTATCCCACAGAAACCACTGTGAGCCTCAGAGTTGGTGTACACTACATATGAGGAATGAAATCATGGCAGATTTTCCACAAAACACTGGAGAACAAAATCCCCCCACATCTCGAGCACCAGCACTTACTCACTGGTAGACCACCTCGGAGCAACCTTAGCGTGCCTGCAGAGAATTACTCCAGCAGTGTTACAGATATGCAGTGCTGTCAGAGGGATGAGTTTGATGAGTGTGCTACTGGCACTGACTCACTAAACCATTTCTAAAGGCCTCCATTCACACATAGAAAAACAAGTGCATGCATCCACTAATCTTGTTTGCCTTTTCCGCCCACACTCATCCAAGGCAAATAATGCAACATGACATGCATTGTCAGCGCACAGAATAAGTGACAAAGTTATGATGGGGCTGAGAGAGGCTCCATTGTGCCAGCCTTCCGCATGCTTCTAAGCCTCCAAACCTACTGATTGCCTGGAATAAATTATGCACAATATGTTTTGCCTGCTCCCCGAACAATAGCAAGACAAATTCCTTATTTCAGTGTCTTATGACACTGAAAGGCAAGTAATTGCTCAGTATGGCTCACTCTCTCCATTGGCTTTCATTACTATGATTGTGTGGCAGTGTACAAAGTGATTGCACTGTGGCACTTGGTAGCCGTGCATGTCTGCAGCAGGTATCTTTGCTATCTGGTACTGTACTGTAGGCAGGCAGAAACTCTTATTCACAGATGTTGGGTTATTTTTGGAGGGATTGTTCAACGTATCACATCCAATGTGACAGAAAAACTCTCAAACCTTGTGTTACTAATGTTATTTCACACATAACTAATTTACCTAAGTAATCTTCTCTGTGCAGCACAACGTGTGTGCAGTTTGACACTACTTTTAACACAGCTCTGTGGAAGGTGTTAGATGTCAAGTTTAAATCTGTTACATGAAAAATACTTCAATGCTAATGGATCTGGCTTCTCTAATGAGGACAAGTGGAATAGAAGAGTATATCTCATGAAGAGAGAAGAGATTTGTAATTTTTATATAGAAAAAACAAATGATTATTCAAAACAGTATTTTTCTGCACCATAAGGCATGACTGGAGGGGTCTATACCGTTCACTGTTAATTTGTCACATAGCACACGTGCAGCTATGCCTGCAAATTGGATCTGGACACTTTTCAAAGTTGTAAACTAACTAATGCCAGAAGCCGCCTGCAGTATATTAATGTAAGAAGTGCACTGCATGCAATTTCCTGCTGAATATTCCAAACCTGCTCATTAACAATTCATTTAGAGACGAATTGTAACTCTGCTTCTCCTGAACATCCACCCTGCTTTGTCTGGAGCCTGCAATAAATGTGGAGAACGAAGTCTGTGCTGCTACTTTAACAATGAGGGGCGAGAGTGAATGAAACAATGGAAAGCTCTGCTTGCCAAAAAATAAATGCAGTTTCAACATAATAATGTGAAATGAGTCAGTGCATAAAGATGATGAATAGAAGGGACAGAGCGCAGCCAGTGGACGATTCCAGGAGGGGTTCAATAATCAAGCGCAGCGGCTGAGGTAATGGCACACGTCATGGTGGACGTAAAACTCACATTTGTGTGTCTGCTTTAAACTTTGTGTGTTTGTGTTCAAGAAGTAGTAAAAAAACAACAACAAGCACATCTTTCACTGTGTAAATTGGCATGATTGTTCATTTCAATAACTTCACCAATTACATCATACAGTATAGTTCTCTCCTGAGATTTATATTATAAGAGTACATTTTTGGCTCAGTCCTTATGACAACCATCATCTCATTTTTACATTTTCTGAGGGAATTTAATTTAATTTGACACATTTTAATCCGGCGTGGCTCTGTGGGACTCTCTATGTTTCTCTATTCACTCTTGCTTTGTCTACAGCAGCAGATTTAACAAGCTGGACCTTCTCTGGTCTCTCTCAGCACCGTTGACATTTGAGCCACCAAACAGGGAGGCCAGCGAGGGTCTGATCAAAGAGTGCGATCAGCTTGTCTTACAGAGACAATTTAATTAGATTGGTGGCAGAAAACAGGGGAACAGACAGAGATGGTGAGAGATGGAGAGAGCACTCGAACGCACCAGAGGCTTAATGAATGTGGCTTCCCCCGATACTATTGCAATGAGCACCAAGCTCAAAGTACATCTGTACATCTGACACTCTGCCTCACATGCACACACACACACACAAAACTCAAAACTCTACATGACAATTAACATAGTAAACAATAATTGGAGATAAAAATGAATGCTAATAAACGACTGATAATAAGAACAATCTCTCCTTGTGGGGTACTCGAGGACAACAGCCTATATTAGCTTCATCTACCTAGTTAAGTTGAGCAGTGAATAGTCATTCTTTAGGGAGTCCTTGACCTGATTAGCACACTTCCAGTAGGTGTGAAATGGCATTAAGCAAGCTCTCAGTGTCGGGTCAAACCAGCTGATGGGTACTTCAACCTCTGCAGTTTGTGGTGATGTAACCAATTACAGATGTGATTAGAGCAGCTCAACAAACCCAGGTACTGTAATAACGATGTAAGCACATGGTGGTGACTGGCCCAGCGCCTTCTCCAGGCTCCTGCTGCTGTGTGAGTAATGCTGTTTGTGATCTACTGTACATTACTGCACATTAACGCTGGCAAATCTTATGAAACCTTGCAAACCTTGTGTACGCTTTGTCCAGTCTTGAATATTGTATATTCACTTAACTCCATCTATTTACTGAGCCTCTAACCTCAGAGCAGCATAAATAAAAAGCTCAGAGACAATAATCATTAATAGTATTTCATTTAAAGGGACAACGAGGAGTTTCTATTTGGTTATAAAAAAGTCTCATGTTAATGTGGATGAATCTACACCACCCACACTTGTTAATGGGCCCACTTTCGATAAATATATCGTTTTGTCTCTATCGTTATTTTGTTATTATTAGTGGTGGCAGAAATGCTGGTCGAGCCGGCCAGCTTTCTTTACTTTCGGTTTTGCGGCGAGTCATGAGAATAACGCAGCCGAATCGCCGTTTATGGTCAGAACTACGACGGTATCTGATCGTCTTTGAACCTCTGACTTTAATTATTGATGAATGAAAACATGAGTCTGTCTTGCGCCGGTCAAAGAATTTCACAGTGCGCACGGAGGCTCATAAATGTAGTGTGAAAACGCTTTGCTTTTCCAAAACTCCTCGTTGTCCCTTTAAACATTTCTGTGAATTCCACAGGGGGAAACATGTTTTCAAAGGTTTTGGTCATTAATCAACTTTAAAAAATACTAAAATGAGCCACAAGACTTCTATCCTTCAAGCATCTAAAGGATGTGAGCTCCTATAAGCAGAGATAGGGTCTCTGGTGAGAGTAAGAACAAATACAGCGGCCATTTAAAATCTGTAAAGTGTGAAAGTTTAATCACACTTTGGACTGAAATGCTTCTATTTGTTCTGTTTAATCAGTTTAAGACATTATTTGACTATTTCACACAGAGCCATAAGTTCACCGACTGCACGAACAAAAAGCATTTTCACATGATTTTGACATTTTGTACATAAATGGCAAATCGTGAATATTAATAAGTAGATTAATGAAAATAATAAAATAAACAGTTGTGTCTCTAAAATATTTCAAACTTTGTATTTCATTAAGCCAGATCATTATCAACCTAGCAGCAAATACAAAAATCTGCACTTCAGTGTTTATAATGACCTTTAGTTTCTTCAGAGGGCAGCTGAGGAGGGATATCACTGATTACATTTAAACATAAAACAACATAACTATATTCAAACTTTGTTTGAATGTATGGATTTGCCGTTATTTACATTCTCTTTGTATGGGATTTAATGAGACAGAAACCAACATTAAGTAAAAGCACATGTGAGTTCCACACTGATACTGGAGGTCACTAACGCATGGAAAATACTGTAGAGCTTGTATTACAAGGATTAATTCAATTCTTGTGCTATGATGAACAAACTACTGTATCGCTCTCGACTTCATGTTCCAGACGGCTCTGGACTAAACGGTTTGAAGATTAAGAACAGCTGGAATAACAATTTGGCACTGAACTCATAGAAAAGTACAGCGTGAAAATAAAGCATTGTTTTATGCATTTTAACTCGTAGAATAATGTTAAAGTGTCAAGAGCACGTCTAACAAACACACATCTTTCTTTCTTTCTTTCTTTCTTTCTTTCTTTCTTTCTTTCTTTCTTTCTATCACTGTCTAGCGGCTAAAGCCTCTCAGCATTGACCAGCGTTGGCATCCACGACACTGACCAACTTGGACAAACACACAGCCTAATGTGTCTGTGGAAAACAATGGTGAAAGCACACGCTCCAATTCAGACCATGTGAGGAATTCAACAATCCAACAGCCACATTGATATCCATGCACACTTCAGCACTGGTCTTTTCACTGAGCTTTTAGCTTCTGCGAAGTGTAGCTTCCTCGAGCAACTGACACAAAGTGAGTGACGCTGCACCAAGCAGTTAGAGGAGAACTACTTTCCTGCAAGAATGAGACACGACTCTAAGAGAAAAAAAAGTGGTAGCAAAAGGTCTAACAAAAAAAAAAAAAAAGAAGAATCAGCAATCCAACCAGCAAGCTGACCTGCAGCTCCGAAAAATCAGACAAGAAAAAAAAGAGCAGAGAGCTGCCTGAGATGACAGCAGCATCTGAATACAGACAAAAAAAGAGCAGGAAGTCAAAGGCCAGATAACAAGATCCTCCACAGAAAAAGAACTGCTTTAATTTTAATATCTGTTAGGTGATAGAAATAAGCATTCATGTTGACTTCTGACCACGTTTTGGCTGATTTAATACTGGTGAATAAAAAAAACAGGGCAGTGCCTGAAGAATTAAAGGGGAATTATAAATACAATGTCTGCTGAGATCTAACAAACACTCCAGCTGCATTTACAGCTAATTTTCTCATTGAGTGAGTCAGCCTTTGGAAACTCGTTGAATCTGAATCTCTATGGCTTGTAGACTAGAATGACAGAATCCCAGTTTGTTTGCAGCTATTATAAATGTAGAAATGTTAAAGTGTAAGTTTAGGGAGGTTAACTGTATTATTCCACAGCATGTCTCAAGGCTAGTGTCAAAGCCAGCAGGAACAATTTCTAAACACAGTGCTCCAGTAAAAAAAATCTTATTTTGTGACTTACTGAGGAGAGGAACCCTCTTCGTCTGTGCTGCACTAATTGAATGAGGGTTAAAGCTCTGGCATCCATACACAATTGTGTCATTGTGCAGCTGTGAGGACTTTGAAATGAGCACACAGGTCGCCATGCAGTTCAAACACATCACAATACCCCATTATTTTCCTATGTGCAGTCATAGAAAACATAACAGAGGTGAAGATGAACCTGACAACAGCTCAGTGCTGGTCACCTCTGTGGGAGGCAAATAGAATATACTAATAATACTGAGGGTAATAACAATAATTACCACGACAACAAGAAGCAGGCCCTTCTGTGATAATTACAGTCCAATCCCAAATACACTAAACTAAACCAAACTAAACTAGGGTGATCATGATGATACTTCCTGATCGTCATCAGCATAGGGAAGGTGATAACATGCTGATATTCTTACTGCTGTGTGTCAGTACAACCTCCCAGAGCTCCAGGCAAGGCTGTGGGCTGTGAGCTCTGTAAATGACGTTAATCACGTAATCATGAGTCATGTTGTCATCCTCAGGTTGTGGCAAATGTTTTGACTCATCGTAGGATCTGCCCTGTAATCAAAGGAGGTGTCAGATTTCTTGCTTCCAAAGATGACATTGACTTTCTTTGTGTCTTCGCTGTGCACCAGTGTCTATGTGTGTCAATGGTGAATGGAGCCCAACACACCACGGTAATGTTCGTTTTGGCCGACCGTTTGGCAGAAATGCGTCCTAGTTTCAGTCGATGCATTTTCAGGCTACAGATGTCACCTTGTTTGTGGACAATTACCACAGTTACAGGTGTGTCTCACAAGGTGTCCGTGTCACTCTGCTTTAAGTGGCGCAGCCTGACTCACTTCGGTAAATCCAGTTAGCATTTCCAAATAGAACTGCTCTCTCTGATCTAATCTAGCACGGTCCTTCCTGCCAACTTTGTATTACCGCACCTGTTCACTAAAACACAGTTCAGGGTCTGGGTTTGGTTTGAGAGGCAACATTATGTTGTTGCATAGCAGCAATACTCTGATTCGTCTTTAGCAAATATATACAGGACAACATGGAGTTGTGTAGGTCACCAACATTGATCTTGAAGCTTCATCTCTTCTCCTGACTGAAAGTAACAGTAATGTTAGAGCAGCTGATAGTTACCTACATTAGCTTACCTTTCTATAAATGTTGGTGTGCTGTCTGCATGTCTTCATAGTCTGCTTCATATTCTCTATGGGTGGTGGGTGTATTTATATAGTCTATAAATCTGTTTCTCACCTAAAAATATTAACATCAAATCACATTACTGATGGATACGTTCCATTTTCCACATGGTGTGTACATGCAGCGCTACGCTATACAGTAGGAGACAGACTGTAAACACGTCGCAGGAAACCAAAGACAAAACTTCAAACCTCTTTTCAGTTCAGTTCGTCTCTTCGAAAAAACCAACAGTCTATCGAGCAACTGCAGCATCTCAGAATAGACGCAGGTGCTCACACAAAAATATTTAAAAAAACGCACACACACACACCACGGCTGCTGAGCATTTTCAGGTGCGGATGAGCCAATGTCTGCGTTATACACAGAACCAAGATAGGACGAGTGGAGCTTTCCAGGTAGGCAGTAAATTATTCCCTCGACAGACATAACCATCTACAAGATGTTTGTTCACCTGCGTTAGTTTCCTTCTGTCTCATAATAGCACTCAAACAACAATAGCGGAGCCTGACAAAACAGTGTCCACTTTAAAAAAAAAAAGAAAAAAAGAAAAAGCACACACACTTCTCACGTACAGACAGACAAAGACACCGAGCCAATTTCCTGGTACTAATCTCAAGATAGCAGAGACTTTTTTCTTTCCATTGGAGTCTGAAAGGTGCATGAAAAAAAAACGACAAGGGGATATCCTGTTTATGACAATCTGATTTCCTGGTTGTTCAGCAAGTGTGGATTCTCTTTCTGGGAGCACAGACGGGGGCCAAGGGGGAGCGAAGTAATGGGAGATCTGAGCGTGCAGATTCCATTTGTATCTTTCAGTCTTATCAGGAATCCTGAGAGAAAACACAACAACTGATTTGTCCAAATAAAACACCACAGTGACCCGTCCCGCACACGTCGTATCAAAGGCTGCGATCGAATGGCATGCATCGTGGCCACAATAATCAGACTTGAAAAATGACATGGCCATAATGACAATGTTTCATCAGGTCTGTCAAGAGGTGGTGAGAGGGTAGAATCCTACTCCACAAATAATGTCACTCAGTGCAGCTTGTATCCTTCTGGTTCAAGCTCAATCTGCAAATGTCGAGTCAGTATGTTTACATGACGCTTGAAAAAAAACGAATTAATGCCTAAAAGGGATATTCCGGTGTAAGTTTAACCCATAGGCGGCCTTACCTATATGTTTCAACCGTTTCAACTGAAACGGGCCCCAGCCACCAGGGGGGCCCCCAGCTGCCAGCCACCAAGTCAAAGACAGTACAATAATTCATCACCTAGGTTTGACCTTAACATACACACACACACAGGCCTTCATCCACCACACACACAAACAGCTCTGTCCACCGTGCGGTCACACACTCGACCCCTGATCCGCTCTACAACCGAGGCGTGTATCATGCCACACCGCGACGGTAGCCTACTAATCGCTCCTAATTAATAATACTAATAGTAAATATCAATAACAACTTGGCTTGCCTTTGAAAACGGCCCGCAAACTATCAATAGACCCTCGTTTTCCTTCTCCCAGTATTATTCCTTTTCTCTTAGCGTTTCTAATGTCCTTTTGTTTTCCGTGCTTTCCTCCTGACGTGCGCCCAGTTGCGTAACCTGATGATTGACGTCTGTCAATCACTTACCTCCTCTTTTCTTTTTTTCCTCGGGTTAAAATGCCTCCAAACAGGCGATCTATGAGTACGTCCTAACTTAACAGAGAAATAAAACACAGCGAGAGCACAACTAAAATGTGATATTATTGGCAGCTTATTTACAGATTTTAATAACGGAGGAGACGTCTGTCCGTGGTCGTGGTGCTGAAATAACGCGGAGCACTTTGCTCTCAATACTTTTGTTGCCAATTTAAATTCAGAATATTGTTAAAGCATGTAGTTTTTGACTGTGTTAAGATTCCTGTTCATGTCTGAAAATGTACATAATGATTTTGCTTTTTGATGAAAGCCAACTTCAGTCCTCGTTTTTTCTGCTAAGTCCTGGTTTCTTGCCCTGATAGTGATTTTAACACTTAATGTGTTGTGCGTACCTGGGATGCATGGATAGTGCGTTTACTGCGTCCTCTCGGGTTTTAAAACATCAGCGACACATGGGCACATAGCTGGCAAATAATTTTATGTTTAACAGGGTAGGGCCTCATATGAAATATTGAAACCCACTGAAATATTGAAACCCCCCCCCCCCCCTCTTCTCCAGAGATGAAGTCTGCTAACCGCTAGCTTCTCTAGCTGTAACTTAGCAACTTTAGCAAAGACACCACCATAACAAACAGTTTACTGATCCACGCGCAACCGATCAAAAAGCCACTTATAGCCACAAATAATGCTCAGAACAGCACCAAACGTCATCAACAGTACAAACAGGGTCCCAGCACATAATACGAGGCATCAAACACCTGTTAGCTTAGCCTGGTTTCTATTGAAAAGAGACGAAAACAACTCACCCACTCTCCTCCAGTTATACGCTATAACGTTATGCAGCAACTTTCCGCGTCCAGTATAGAGTCCAGGCACTGACAACACACGACCTGAGTCCGACAGGCAGCACAAACATCTGGTTTCAGCGGCCACTGGAAGCCAGGCAGTGACCAACACACTGACCACTTGATTCCCCCAGTTCCAGCACATAGTCTCCTCCATTTCCAGCACATAGTCTCCACCGCAGCTCTCCCTCTTTCACTTTTCTCCTCCATTTCCTTCAGCTTGGCTTCAGTAAACTCGGTCTCAAACTGATAGGGGCGCCCATCGAAATTAAACCAGTCGTCCTTGTTGTCAAACTACACAAATTCAGCCGTGTTGTCCCTTCTGTAATGTCTGCTTCACTATGCAGTCTCTTCCGGCAACGAACGGCGTCTGATCTCGCGCGTGACGTCGCGTAATCTCGCGCTTGTTTACGTGATTCTCTCCAGCAAAAAAGTTAAAAGTAAAGTAAGTAAAGTTAGAAATGCCCAATTCCGTTCATTTCCCTGTGAACACTCGATAATAACTTTTATAAACTGATAGGCAAGATACATAGGAACTTTGGCTGCATTATATGGAGTAACGTTATAATACACACACAATTTTTATCCTTGCGCTGCGGGACTCTACTTTACTTGGTAATCGGCTCCACGCCAGCTGACTACCTGTAACCATGGCAGTAACAAGCAGACGTCACAGAAGGGACAACACGGCTGAGTTTATGGAAGTGACGATGAGGTTACACCATAGACCGAGTCGGCAAGCAAGGAAACGTCACTTCCGGTCAGGGCCGTGGGGGAAAACAAACCGTTTTCCCCATACACACTCATGCAAAAAGGCGGTATTTTAAACCTTTGTCAAACGCTTGTCCGCTGTCATTTCTTGGTTTGAATCACTCCTATATGCTGTCAAAGGGCTATATATTAAAAAACTTATCATGATCGGGTCGATTGTTGTCCGTATATTTATATTTATATTTATATTACGACAACAATCGACCCGATCATGATAAGTTTTTTAATATATAGCCCTTTGACAGCATATACAAGTGATTCAAACCAAGAAATGACAGCGGACAAGCGTTTGACAAAGGTTTAAAATACCGCCTTTTTGCATGAGTGTGTATGGGGAAAACGGTTTGTTTCCCCCACGGCCCTGACCGGAAGTGACGTTTCCTTGCTTGCCGACTCGGTCTATAGTTTGGTGAATCTAATGACGGACATTTCCCACTGGATGTTGCTCTTTCAAAAATGATTTTGACATCTATCATCAAAAAGCATTTACAGTGGATCAGCTACTGTATTTCCTCTATTGTAGCTAACTGTGGCCTATATTTACCTTGACTACAAAAGCTAACAGGCCTTTATTTGAGGTATTTTTTTAAAATAGGCACAGACAGGTCTTTATTTCTACTTTCCATATGTATAATTTTTTAGCATGAAGCCCATGGTTTTCTCCCATTCGCCCTGTTTAAGTTTAAGTGCATTTCATGTTAACACAAATTGAAATGTATTTTCAAATTAAGCTTTTAGTGGACAGAAAAGCAATCTGACTCTGGAACAAGAGTAAACAACGATGATAATTAAAGAATGTGGATTTAAATGAACAAATAGAAAATATTTTTGCTGGTGCTGAACATATTGGCACCTTCCATGTATTTGTATGGGGAGAGGATAAGGCACAAGGTCAGATTAGGAAAGACACTCTGCCCTGGACTTATTGGTTGCTGTGGTGGGTTTTCCTTATTTTCATTGTTACACTGCAATGCATGCACGTGTTTTGTGTTTGTGTGCATACATGTGTTTCCAGCACACATCCTAACAGGAGGGAAATCAGACCTTCTGCAGAGACGCCAGCAGAGCACAGGACTTAATGAAAAACAAACATATTCAGCATGAGCCACAAGAACCCACAACATTTACCCTGATTAAATAAGCATGAGGAGCAGAGATACAGCCTGTCAGCCTGGCTTTTTTCATGTTAATTACGCAGTAAGCAGAGCAGGCAGAGTGGCCCTTTAATGGGTGCAGAAAGAAGTAAACCAACAGTGTTTGTGTTGCTGTGTTACTAAATCAAAGCGCTGATTTCTTTGTGTAACGGTATAGAAAAATATTCCAGACATACACGTCAGCTGGCAGGTTGTCTGTTGTGTTCAAAAGAATACGAATGAAAGAATTTCAGTGTAAGGCAAAAAAAAAAAGCAAGGTAACATGCACACTAGCCATGTGGTGACAACCTGAATAAGCAAAGCACACTGCGAAACAAGATGAAGTGCAGACGGTACTGATCAAATGAGAACAAACAACAAGGAGGGAAATAATGTTGTGCTGAAAATGATCTCAGCCCGAGCAGCATTGTGGGGTGGATTTCGCCCTTTGAAGCTGCCCTTGTTGGCTTAAATAATTACACCTAATTGCTGACAGATGTAAAGGCAAATGAACCATTTGCTTAAACAGGCAGAGGGATTGCTTACGGTGACTGCACTGGGTCAGAGCTTTTATTGGATTCTGCCATTCAGTATTACTAAAGAAAATTCACTTTCTGCCTAATGGGCCAATTGGTTTAGCTGTCTACAACCGAATATTCACCCATTATCAAAGAAATCCTCTCATGACTGGGTATAATAAGTTGTCCATGGGCAGCAAGACAGAATGCATTCACATGAAGAAAAAAAGCATTATTTAACTGAAAGAGGTCATAATATCTACTAACACAAGTATCTAATGATGTGAAGCTGAGCCGTTTTAAATCCCTTTATGATATGAGACAGTGGCAATACAGAGTAACCCCAATCACAATGTTATCAATTTCTGTAAAATAAAATAAAAACTATGGCAATGGCGTGGCTGGAAAAAATGTGTACATTATGTAAATATGTGCAACCATGTGTAGTATGTAAACCATGAATGGAATAAATAATTTAAAAAAAAGAAAGAAATGAAATGACTGTGGAATGGCAATTTCATGTCACTTTATTCTTTAATTATTAAAGAAAAACACATCATTCTATAAACACATGCATGACACTGAAGATTATATAATAATGTGACTTGTTTCTTTACACGATTTGTTTTTATGTATGCTTTTTTTAATATACTATAACCATGTGTAACTACACCTGCCTGTAGAATAAATGCAATTGTGCACAGAAGCTGGGCACTGTAAAGGACTGTCTTGAAATGAGGAAAATATTCTCCTCCAATAAATGTGCCTAATGCTGTTTTGAGCAACAGGCATGGTGTAATTGTCTTTAGATGCTTTGCAGGACCATGTTTGAGGAGAGAGCCTGGAACAGTCCACTGGTGCCAATTATTGCCTCGCCATTAGATGAGTCTGTGTGAAGATGCTGCTGAGCATCCCGTAACAGTGAATATATTCTGGTCCACTTTATTGCAGTTATTTTGTTATCTACAAATTGACAAATTGTCCCCGAGGTGGTAGCTGATAACTTGAGAGCACCATTACTCTCAAGAGTGACATATCAATTTAACATAAATAACTTCAAATGAAACTAAATCGGCCATCTGTAATGATTTACATTCCTTACTAATGCACTCAACCATCCATAACATGAGCTGGCACCGCTACGATAAAACAAATCTCTCACAAAGTGCCGTGTCGGATGTATCAACAAAAACATATGCGCAATAAAGTACAATAAATCCCACGCCGCTTCATCCTTCATCCTGCAATGTACTGAATTACACTGGAGTCAAACATGTTCAAGAAATATGTGAGTTGTGCCATGTTTGTGACGAGATTTAAGAGACAGCCAGCAGCACTGGCACTGCCACATGCATGCCAAACACACACAACATGGAAGAGCTACTACCCACAATGCCGCCTATGTTCGGTTAATTACAAACTGACAACCTGTGCACAAACTGAATGAAAATGCTGCAGAATTTGGAGGAAGTGAAGCACTGGAGATTTGGATACTCCAGTAAAGGCTTTTAGGAGCTGGAGGGAGGACGATAAAGAGCAGGAAACCAGTGGCAACAAAGAAAACTAACCTCCACGTACATGCTTATTACCAAGATTTAACTGCAACAAACCTTTTGTCTGCAATGCATCATGGAAATTACAACAATTTTCAAGTCTCTATTTATGTAATGTGTTTATTAGATGGTAAGGGATTTCTTCATTCCTATGGATTCAAACCAGAGCCTTGTTTGATCATTCTGGAGCTGTTTCATTGCCAGAGGGTTAAGCACTGATCTGGGTTAAACTAGTGGTGGTCACTATTGCCGGGGGCTTCAAGGACATCTGAACATGAAGACAGAGCATTACCAACAAACAGCCCACTACATCTATTGAGGTACCAAGTGGGCTGCTTGTGCTGTAGCTATATAAAAACATATACAATAAACCACAGAAACATATAGGCTTAGACATACAGTATAATTATCAAGTGTAACCTCCCACGGCATCTGCACACCATGCAAATCCACTATTCCTAATATAATGCACTGCATCTCAATATTAATATTCATATGTCAGTGTCTTCAATTGCAGCAGCCAATGGCATTCAAGACCATACAAGTCTGCACAAGAGGATGGTGGGCACTTTCTGAAAGAATAGCCAAAGCTGTTTAAAGCACTTTCTTGTGAAAACTGCTGAGAAGTGTTTCTGTTCTTCAGCATCTGAGATGCCATAAAGTTGAATCAACACCTCTCTCTCTCAGTTTCATGACAAACGGAAAATCAGAACCATCCTGAGGGAGAATTTATTACAGGATTGTTTTGTTACATTGCAGCAGTCGTACCTAATAAATTGTCAGCTAGGGTGTTCACTGAATCCAAGACATAAGAAAAACTAAGAGGGTCTGAAAAATGAACCTTTCAACCAGCGGAACAGTTTGATGAAGAACGTGTAATACCTCAGATACGGTACATTGATACAAAACATCAGCTGCTTCTCGAAGAGTAGGTAAAACGGGTGTTTTTGAGTCTTCTCATGACTTTAACAGTCCATTTTCTGTCCATTGCTGTTTAAAAAAAACTTTGTTTTCTGTGCGCACTAGAGCCAGAACAACTACAGCAGAAAGAAAAACGGCCCTCTCTGGGGAATTGGGCAGAAGGGAAACAGAAATGCTTGATTTTGCTCAGGCTGTGGTTTTGTAGCAACAGCTCTTACTCTCTCTTATTTCTCTCTTTTCCCCTCCACCTCTATGATTCACAGCAGAAAATTGACTCAGGGAGGGAGTGAATGCTGGGTGATGCTGAAGCCTTCCTGTCCTCAATGTGCTTCTCTCCTGCTCGCTGCCAGAACTACTGCTGCCGGGCACTAAAGCAGAGGTTTTCACAAGGAGAAACTTCCTGCAGTTAGTTTAGTTTTTTTTTTTATTAACAACGGCATCTGAACAACGCTGGACTACGGCGTCTTCATGGCCAGACGACTGATGGCATCTGGGATCACTGTGAAATGTGCAGAGGTGTTGAAAACTGAGTTTATGGGTATGTCCATAGTGCACATGCAGAAATAAGAAATAAGACTATGGTTAAACCTCCATGGCTTTACATTCACCGCTACCATTCCTCCACTCTCCAGACCAATGACGTGATGTTTCTTTTAGGACACCATGGCTTCAGACAGAATGGTGCAGGTTGCTTAGCAACTGGGTACAGAAAGAAGATCATTAAATTGCTCTGATACTCATTCAGTCCTTCGCTATGTATCTGAGAACTTGTTGCTCCGACCGGCAGTGAATAAAAATCTTCCCTCAGATGAACTTGGGTGTCTCAGGAGCGGTGCAGAATAGAGAAGGCAGCGGTGGTAGGCCACGCCAGGACATTCAAAACATTCATGCAGCAAGAATATTAAAAGAAAATGTCAAATGAGTGACTAACTGGGTTTCAGGCAACGAGGGGGCTGCAGAAGCCCACTTTCTAACTCTTGTCCAAACATGTTTTTTATTTATTCACCATCCCAAACTGTTCCAGATAATGTCAATACCTCAGACATTTTCTCTTGCTTATTATAGGTTGCTATAGAGCACATCATCTGCTTTTGTGCTTTCATCCAATGCTCAGTCAAAACATACAAACAGTATATAGCTTTACCATTAAAAACATACATGAACATTATTTTTCAACCAATCAGGCTCGTCATACTCTAAACAAAAGTATGTGCAACATCTGTCAAATTCACATAATATCACAAAATTGTGGGGTTTTACACCTTGTAGTGGCCTTTTATTGTGTTAAGCTCAAGGTTCACCAGTGCAATAACCATGCTGTGCAATCAGCATTGTTGAGATGACACACCTATCATTTGGATGGATTATCTTGGAAAAGAAGAAGTGCCTAGTGGTTGAAATTAAATCCAAGAGAAAAAGCCTTTTGAGTATTTAAAAAAGTGTCAGAATGGCATTAAAGTACTTTTATTGCATGAGGATACAATTCTCATATGACATAAGATATACCTACTGTACCAATACTCTACACTACATGCTATATCAGAAGTCTCAAGGTCATTTGAGGTGAAAGTGAAATTTTAGCTGTAGCCTATGCCATAAATGGAGCTCTGTACATATAGTTCTTAACATTAGGAAACTGCTTTGTACAAGCACAACTTACCTCACCTCAGTTAACATTAAGTCAAATCAGTGGAGCACACAGTGTTTGTTCAGGCAGAGCTGTATTTCCTGGCTGCTGCTCACCAGAGAGTCGACACCTGCACTATTTATAGCCTGTGGACATTAAAGCTAATAATGTAACGAGAGACCACAGACTTGCCCCCTCCACTGGTAATTAGAAACCCAGTAAAAGCTCACCATCTCCACAATGAAAGAGAAAGACAGGGCCAGAAAAGACACCGGGGATGAGCCAGAATATACTTCCGCACCTCCTCAGCTAGTGTCACGTTACAGATCTGTTATGAGTCAAGTGAAATCCACCTAGGTTCTTGGATTAAGAGCTGTTGCTATGCTGTAGCTAAAGCTTGTGTGATGCATCGTTTAAGTTCTCAACTGACTGATGCAGCCTATTGTTGCACTTAGGCCTACTGTAAGCCACGTGTGAACAATACTTGGCGAGGTGTTTATGACAAGCAGCTCTACTAGTATTTGCCAGAGCCTAGTCTGCAATAAAAAGAAGAACAAATTAAGACCATGCAGGTGAAGTTGACACTAGTGACGACACCTAATGACTTCCCTTTAAGATTTGGATGCATATTGACCCCCACGCAGAGTTAAGATGCTCTTTTAACTTATTGTTTTGTAAGTTGTTTTTATTGGAACTTATTATTGTCTATCATAAGCTATTATTATTGTTTAATTAGCTGCTGGACATTTGAATTTCCCTTTGACGTTAAATAGTGTCTGTTTATAGAGATACACATTTGGGATAATACAAAACTGAAACATAAGTTCATGCAGCTGCCAACTATCATTTGAATCATATAAATGATGGAGGTAAAAACAAACAAAAAAAACAATTATGACCTTTATTCTGTGGTGTAGAGTGAACAGTGTGATTTCAGACACCCCTTAATTAGTCTGCATATTCATGATAACACACATAATAACACATAATCACAGTATTCCATTACAGTAGCATGGTTTAGTCTTTCATTCAAGTCTTTAGAGTAGAAACCCCAACACAAACACACACTGTGCAGTCATGTGCTGATGTGTATTATGTATATAAAAAGGGACAGATTCTTAATTTAACGCCTGGCACTGAGACCAGAGGTCAAATCTAACTACTGTATGCATGTACTTGTCCCCACTGTTTTAGCACTCAGCTGTCTGTAGCATTTAACTTTTAACTGTGTGTAACTCCTGTCTGACTTGTTAGAAGAAATACAAAGCCTTTATTATCCTGTGCAAAGTTAGAAGTGCTACTCCTGATTGGTGCATTGGTTACAAGTACACATCAAGTGCACTTGAACACACATACACAGAGAGGTTCGCCAGAAGAACTTTTCTTTTTTATTTATTCCATCAATTAACCTCACAGAGCTACTTTAATTAAATTCTATTCCGGACTGGCTGCGTTAAAAGTCTTTTAAATTATCATCCTCCTGCTGTACTCTTTATACTTCATCATCCCTTTATCAACTACATTAGAAATTGCACGTTTACTTTCTCACCAACCATCCTGTGTAGGCTACGCATGAAAAATCTCATTGTCAAATTAAGCAAGCTGTGAAAATATAATACATGAACATTGTCACTGATGGGTTACCTACAACAAAGGTGTAATTAAAAAAAAAAAAAAAAAAAAAACTACTTCCTGGAAAAAAGCACCTGTCTGACTATGATCCAAATGTACTGTACCAGT
Organism: Trachurus trachurus; assembly: GCF_905171665.1. NCBI lineage: Eukaryota > Metazoa > Chordata > Actinopteri > Carangiformes > Carangidae > Trachurus > Trachurus trachurus. The sequence goes on along the minus strand of NC_139903.1, from coordinate 8,700,650 downwards.
GCAGTACTGAGGCATCCACAAAGAGGCAATGATGCAATGATGGTGAGGCAATGCATCTTTATCTTAAGGTTCCAGAGCCATGAGGAGCATGCATCAGTTTGTACACAGCTCAGCTAAAGAGCCACTTCCACATCGAGTGACAACCTCCTCAATTAATCAGCATAGACATGTGTTTGTGAAACAGTGTCATAGACAGAGCTGAGTTTGTTGGCCACACGTGATGTTTCCTACACATGGTCATTAGTGCCTTATCACAACTGCTCCAAGCTTAGAGAAATATGGTAATGTTCACTGCGAAGCCGCTGCTGTACTTGAACTGAAAGGTGCAAGGAACATTGCAACGGGAGAGAGGATTACAAGCCTCTGATTCACACTCAAATGTATTTATTATGAACTATTATTCTGACCTTACTGATCTCCCCTCGTTAGCTCTAAAGATCTGAGCGGCATCAAAACCGTCTTCTTCTGTTGGCGAAAAGAAATCCCTCTTCACACATGGGAATTAAGTTCCCCATCCCACACAACTTCCACGTGTTTCATATCATACCACCTGCTCTGACCTCCTTGTGTCCCGACTGTTCAAAAAGGGCAAAGTGATAAACTGATAAACAGATTCTTTTAAAAAATGATACACAAAACATTCTTGGACCTACTGTGATAAGAGCTTTTCCACATAATAGCCTCAGTTAACCATCATTAAACACCATCTCAGGCACCAAAGAAAAATGTCTATACAGTTATACAGTATATTTCCACATATGCTGTAACCATCTTGTAAATTATAGTCTGCAGCTCTTTGTGTATAATTACCTGATGAGCCAAAATACGACCACCTGCTCAATGTGCTGTTGGTGTCTATGTGCCGCCAATAAGTAACTCTGACCTGCCAATGTTAAGACCTGTTCCAGCACATCCTCAAAACCCAGTCTGTCTCTCCTGTTGTTGTCCCTCTCCTGTGAATACAATATCTCAATAACACCTTGAGGAAATTTCTTCAATTTTGATACAAACCTTCAAGTCAGTCACAAATAGGATTCAATGATGAAGTCATGACATTTTATATCCAAAATGTCAGAACACATGCTTCACTTTGACATTAATGTTCTGCAAAAACTCTTCTAGTCGTTATTTAGAGCCATCATTCAGAACAGTATGATTGATTGTGACCGTATTTCACACAGTCAGACCCTGAACTGGCAGCACAAATATAAGACGCTCACCTTGGAGTGATTGTGTAGGCTAGATGTTTTTTGTGGTGCATCTTTAAAAGTGCCTGTGAAGCATAATTGAATCTAGGCAAACATGCGTGCATCTCCAGGAAATGAAAGTGTGAAAGGATCTGCACAAGCACCAAGGATGGATCTCTGCAGGGGCCAAGCCGGCACAAGCCCAGAAACCCTGTGGGCTGGTGGGCATCCAAAGTCTCTTATTTCTCCAGATATATTCTGTTGTTCCAGGTTCTTTTATACTAAGTATTTAGATTTTGCTTCATCATAATAAAAATAAAGGCTGTGCAAACTTAGGCAACTATACACCCACATATAAACCAGTGATTCAGTGAGATCTTTTCTTTTGGTGACAGAGTCAGGACTGTGTGACAGCAATCTAAATCAGGAAATCTGGAGCACAACTGCTGTTTGCCTGCAGAGCCCAGCGTTTTATTGTTTTAATAAAGTTTAATTGATTACCATCAGGTTCTTGAAAACAGTTCAACAGAATCACTGCACAGCAGCTGTTCACCAAGGCTTACAAGAGCAATATGAATAAATAATGCAGCCGCACTATGCTTGCAAATCACAATGATGATCCACCCTAACTACTTGGTATTCACCACCTACACTTTTCTGTCCACTCGTATTCCATCCAAATTAATCCCAATAAATGTTGCATCTCAAGGTGGCACAAATTATTATAAAGAGGATATCAGAAGTAATGGGAGTACGTACATGAAGGCAACATCATTTCACTTTTAGCTTCAGCAAACCACAAATGATAATTCATCTGTAAAGTCTTGTGCTTATGATTCATTCTCTGTTCCTATTAGACACAATGAGCCAAGAACATTAGTGTCCGTCTGCCTCATTCATTTCTCTGGGAGAATTTTGAGATCATATCAGAATAGGTGAAAAAATGAAGGTCACATAGAGATGTCTCGACCTTGATATGCATCTGCTGAAACACGGTAGCAGTTCTGCTTTGTGATAACTTAACTGTGATAGCATTTTGTTTTTTACAGAGAACTTCACTGATTTTACATGCAGAGATCAAAAAGTCCAAGGGGAAATTGTCTTCTCTGACTCTGCTCTGGAGGAAGCTTTCTAAAATCTGACACAATAATTCTGATGATGTCTTTATCTCAGCATGACTTATACCTCAAAAAATGTCCTTGGCCTTTACAGCATTGTGCAATAGGAAATGGAGCATTTAATGTTTTTGGATGTGTTTTTAATACTACGTCAGGTTATTATGGCCACTGCAACATCAAGTCTGCAGAACACATTTACATGTAGCTCTAGTTTAGCTCTCACACTGTAGTCACACCAGATAAACAGCCTAAATTGGTGTCTTTTGTTGTGTTACACATTCACAGAAGTTGTTTTTAATCAAGGGAAACCAGATACAAGAGTCTACATCTCTTATAGGATTAGCAGAATTGATTGTACTAGTGCTAATATTGGATTTTATTTGGATGTAACGGCCAAAAATCCTGGGGGTAGCTTTTTATGCACACTATCTTCTTTCTGGTTCATTTAGAAAAGCCTACATGTGACAACACCCTAAACCCAAATGTGAGATAAGAAGCTTACCCCACATATGATTCTAAGCATGATGGAGGTCATGGATTCTTTTGTTACTAAAAGTGGTTTAAGGGTTACGGTCCAACCAAGGATCAAGTGTGTGAAATGCTGGTAATGCTTCACTATAGATACTCCCACTTAAATATTACGGCTCAGATCTCAGTCTGCCCACTCACTTGCACTTAAACGCTGCTAAAGTTAGCAGATCTTAACGTTAGCGAACAGTATCCATAATTGTGTTATCTTTGCCAGCCATAGTGTGTAGTGTCTGGGAACTGTGTCCAGACTGAGTCGTATTCACTACATCAGCAACATCACAGCAAAAGATGTCTCCTGCTGAATATTGACAAAGACTCAAATGTCATATGTCTTTCTTAGCGGAATAGAAATATGCCACAATTAGGCGCTTAATCTATTCCACACCACTTAGCATTCATTAAGTCAAAACCAAAACACTTGGTGCTGCTTTAATAAGGAGCAAAGCTGAGCAACAGCTGAAAGATCTCTGAGTGAAGCATCTGTGTTAAGACTGGGAATTAATATTCCCACACAACAGGTACAAAAAAAAAAGTTACTTTTTAATTAGGCTGGCTAATGAAATACTGCAGATGAGTCACGTATCCTTATGCTTCTCCTCCTCTCCTTCTTTATGAGATGGCACACTTTCCATTGTCTCTGCCATTAATCAACCAAATCAATTACTCTGACAAGTTGTGCAGTCAGGAATGTGGATTATATTTTTATCTACACCTACTGCAGACAGTCTGGGACAAAATTCAGACATACACTGAGAGAGAGAGAGAGAGAGAGAGAGAGAGAGAGAGAGAGAGAGAGACATTGAGATGAGAGAGATGACAAAAAGAACAAAGACAGAGACGGCCTGGTTCTGCCAGGCTCAGAGAAATGCTGTCCCTTTTTCTCTCTCGAGGCTATTTGGTGTAAAGCTTAACATAGCATAAAATATCACCACTACAAAAACCTGAGTCTTCAATTCCGTCGAAATGCAATAAGCGTAGGGATCTCTGCTCGATAAAAGATGCACTTCAGCTCGTCTCCCACAGACCTGCACAGGCGGACGGCGTGATGGAGCCCGGTGGTAATTGCCTCAGTGACCAGTCCTCATACCCTCATGGTCATCATGTGGAGGAAATCACATTTCTTAACCGTGCTGACATTTCAAATGCTTCAGTACAACATCATCTAGCACACTATGAAATGGATTCCTCAGAGGAAACATGAAACATCCACTTAGTGAATGGCTGGAGCAAACAGCAGAAATTGAAGAAAAATGCTGCGCAATTGCTTTTATCTTCAGTGGTCTCATATTGGCTTTATCTTTATCTTGAGTAGACAACAGAGTATTATTGAGTTGTGGGAAGTGTAGGGGGGAGACCACTACTCACAAACCACTCAAAGTGCTGCATGCACTAACCACAGTCCTTCCTCTGGCTCTGGCTCTACTATGCATGTTTGGCTGCTTGATTTAGCTCAAAGCACTAATGTTTATGGGAGTACACAGGCACAGGATAAAGCCAGCTGAGCAGGGCCAAGGAAATGACAGCTTTTACAGCTTGCAAGAAACTGCTGGAAAAATGCGCTACGGAGCTGACATACAGTATACGCTGGCAGGAAATATGGGTTTTGCCACTATTTTACGACCAATATCCTGTGGGTTATGCCTTTGCGTCTAAAGGGAAGAGGAAGGGGAGAGGGTTTTAAGGAGCTGTCACTCCGTGGCGCTCGCACATCTCTGACTGGCCCGCAGCGCTACTATCTCTCCGTGGCGGGGACGTCCCTTGGGAGGATATAGGCTGTGCAACCGGAGTAAAGCAGGGCTCTGTGACCTCGATGACAGTCCGGTCTGCCCCTCCACCTATCTGTCAAGCTCCCCTCAGGTGACTGCTAAACAGAGATGACAGAGATGAAAGGCTGTAAGAGCTGCTATGAGTCAGCCGGGGATAAATCCGCCTCCATGACAGTTAGGTTATCAAATTATTAAAGCCACTGCACGTAGCTGATGATGTCAGTGCTTTGTATCAGAGCATAACTAAAGGCTTGTCAGGGCATTCATTCCCCCCATACATCAGCCAGAGGATACAGCACTTTGCAGCGGTGACAACCTGTCATAGTAAAAATCTGTGCCACCTGTCACCTGTCAAGACGCCCAGTGTGCAGAAGTCACAGAGAGTTTGTGCGCCGAGTTAGTCTCAGAGTGCATGAGAGGACGGGATACAGCCAGAGAAAGAAATACTGTATGAAAGGTAAGCGGCAGCTAAAAGACAGGCCAAGAAGAGGAGCAGCAGAAGCGAGTGATTATCGCTGCACTATTGCAATTACACAAAAGGTCTTCAGTGTGGAACCAAGCAAGGGCAGCTTCCTTTTGCTTCAGAAAGCAGCACTTTAACAGCAATAGATAAGAGAGTGAGAGAGTGAAGGAGATAAGTAGAAAACACTGCATACCAACAGTTATTTTGCACTTCAAGCCCACAGCTTTAAAAAAAAAAAAAAGGAATGAATGTTGCTTGCGGCAAGAAACAAACTAAGAAACAGATGAGTAAGACCTTTTATGTAAGAAAAATCCAGAGTGAGTAGGTAGGACAAACACACACAATCATGAAATCTGGGGTGGACACATGATACGTGTGACAACTTAGCGCACAGTGCTTGTGCAGAATCAGACATTTGACATTTTATAGGCAAAGGAATTAATGAGATCAGTAAATATGCACAGCATGAATCACCACAACGTGATTTTTAGTGCTGACTGGTGAAAACATGACATAGCAAACTGCCAGGTCGAATTTTCTGTCTGTCAATCAACATTGTCAACACAACAATGGTCAGGGGAGCGGAGACGTTTGAGGGAAAAGGTTTTCTTTGAATAGTGAGGAGACATGACAGACTCAGGGAAAAGAAAAATACAGACATTACATTTTTTACAATAACAGATAATAACAAGATGCAGCTGACACAGTGGTCTTTATCAATGCAGCCCAACCCGAGCTGTCAACACTGCAGCAGCCATGTCATATACATAAAAAATCTGTCATGACTACACCAGTCACTCAGCAGCAGCTCTGCTAGCTTAATACAGCAGTTACAACAAAACCATTTGAATATGCAATTGCATGCAATGAAGCATGACGTTTTTGACAGATGCCATCCACACCAACAGACAAATGACTGACACTACTTTATGTATCTGTAATGAGGGTAATGATGGTTCCTTTAACGGGTCCAGATTTCAAAAAGATCCCTGAGCACAAGAAGATTAAACTTATACAGACTTGATCATGTGACTGATTAGACTGCAGTGGATTGGCATTTCTGTGCTTTTTCATGATAATCAACATTCGCTGAGTAAACTGTGATGCAACTCCATGGTGTCTAATCCTAAACTCAACATCGACTGGATGGATTGCAACAAAATGATATTGTCGATCCAATGAGCCAGTTTGACAAATGTTAGCTTTTAAACATTGTTACGGTGAACATTATCATTAAAACTATTTAAGATCAGCTTATGTTGTCATTGTGAGCATGTTGCTGCTGATATGTGCAATAAATTCATCTAAAACCACTGCCTCTCGTGACTGTTACGCTGCATGGGAACTCACTGGATGCATGGTGTGAGGGTGGCGACCGCGGAACATAATGATTTTCATTTCATCGCACACGTCGACAGATTAGAGCGTCTCACACACCGGCTGTGTGAGACGCGTGTGTTTTGTGTCGTGGCTGCGTAGAGACTCGGCCTCTCACCCGTTTTCGCACATGCTGTGTGCAGCTCATAGAGAAAATACAGAGAAAAAAAGACCTGTTGATGTCATAGTCACATCACAGCAGCAACATCACATAAAACGTACAATTTCCAAAACTGTAGTCTATTTTTAGGCTAAATTTCAAGGTGCGTCACAGATATGAAAAAAAAAATTAACGACTGTAGCAGCTGTTAAAATTCCTGTAAAAATTATAAATAGAAATGAAATGAATTTATAACAAAGAGAAATCAAACAGTCAGTAACCAGCAGCAACTCTACGTATGTGGAGAGACAGAGCTGGCAGGAGCAGCGACACAGCAGATATGTGGCCGGCGTGAAAACACACACACACACACACACATCCATGATTCTCTGCAGCAGCTCAGTGACGTCAGCTGCTACGCTCACGTCAGAGTGTGTTCCCAGCTTGGTGTGGCAGCAGACTAAGGCCTTCTCACCTTTGTTGACCATAGTGTGACCATAATATTAGTCTATGTGTGTGTGTGTGTGTGTGTGTGTAATAGGGGTGTGCCAAAAAATCGATTCACATAAGAATCGCAATTCTCATTTAATATGATTCAGAATCTATATAAAATGTCCCAAAATCGATTTTAAAAAATGAAAAAATGAAACAAATCTGCAGGCTGTCGGCCTCCATTTCCTTTGAATTTAAAAGGCAGCATGTTTAAAGGGACAACGAGGAGTTTCTATTCGGTTATAAAAAAGTCTCACGTTAATGTGGATGAATCTCCGCTACCCACACTTGTTAATGGGCCCATTTTCGATAAATATATCGTTCTGTCTCTATCGTTATTTTGTTATTATTAGTGGTGGCGGAAATGCTGGTCGAGCCGACCAGCGTTTCCTTCGTGGCGAGTTATGAGAATAACGCCGCCGAACCGCCGTTTATGGTCGGAACTACGGTGGTATGTGAACCTCTTTGAACCTCTGACTTTAATTATTGATGAATGAAAACACGAGTCCGTCTTGCGCCCGGTCAAAGAAATGTACGGTGCGCGCGGAGGCTCATAAATGTAGTGTGAAAACGCTTCGCTTTTCCAAAACTCCTCGTTGTCCCTTTAACTGCACTATTCTTTTAAATAAAGACGCACTTTTAATTTTGTAACTTAAGCAATATGTGATATTGTTTTTATGCAACAGTTTCAACAATTCCATCTAAGCATGGATAAATGTTTAAAACTCAATAAATGTGAAAAAGACACTTTAGTCATTCTGTCTTGCAAAGCAGACTGGAGTAGATCATGAGGATCCTTTGCACACCGATAGACTGAAGCAGAAATCATTATGAATCAAATCGTTTTAAATCGAAAATCGATTTTGAATCGAATCGTAGCCCCATAAATCAGAATTGAATCTAATCGTGAGATAGTAAAAGATTCCCACCCCTAGTGTGTAAGGTGCCTCCATCACAGCAGCAGATTCCAACTCTGCTGAAACCCGTGGAGACAAGTGGCACATAAAGAAGGAGATGGATGAATCACCTGCAGCTACACCGACGTCAAGATAGCAGCAAGACTGCAAACAAAAATCAATGCCCACGATGAGGTTTGAGGAAACTCAACACTGAACATTATTTGCATTACTCGTCTGGTGAAGTCAAACAAGAGAAAATCAGAAACTTGACGCTGAGTATTGCTCAACTCAATGACCTCAAAGGCAGAACACAAAATTCATTTGTAAGTAAGCAGAGTAGAGAATTTGCAATATCCAATAACGGTTTTTGCACACAGTCAGACGTTTGCCGCCATGGTATTGTAGACAGATGAATGATGGAGCCTTTCAAGCAGCACACACCCACCCACACACAGCACTAGGCTGTCATGTGAAGATCAAAGTAAGTGAAAGGACTATGAAGGAAGAGAACACTGGAAAGAAGACAAATGTGATGAAGGACGTTCTTGGAACACACAACACTTGAAAGCGAAGTCGCTCAAAGTGTTTCATGGAGGAAAAAGGAAGACGAAATATTGTCCCTGCATGTCAGACATAACAGGATGCACACACTGGTAGGTGGAAACACACATGCACACACACACACACACACACTCCCTGTCATCTCTGTCCCAGGCTAAGCTCTGCAAATGTGCGGTGCCTGGCACATTGAGTTCCCCTACTTGTGTGTTCAGGTTCACGCACAGTGCTGTGCAATGAGGGCGAGTGTGGAACAATGGGCCTGACAAAACACACACAGGCACAGGCACACACACACACACACACACACACACACACACACACACACACACGAGCACACATCTCTCTGACTTCCTCCAAAGCACCACAGAGTCCTGGGGACAGTCCAAGGGTAAAATGGAGTTATATAGACGGAGAGAAAATGTCCAGTCCGACTCATCGAGAGATGTCAAGGACGCATGAGCAGCTCGCTACCCTGCAGCACAGTCAGGGGGACAAATGTGTCTCCTGCTGCCCTGAAGGACAGCTGAGTCACCTGTGTCCTCAGCAAGGTGTAGACAGTCAAGACCTCAGATATGAATCCTTCTCAGTGGCAGCACAAAGAGCAACAATATTTCACCTTCTTTCAGACGATTCTCTGGTGCGATGTCTACTTTGTTCGCCCGGTGGAAGCCAGCGAGGTTACATGTTAACTGCTGGATGTGGAAAAGAATGTGTATATTACAGACATGCCACAGCTCCTGAGTATTTCCACATCCTTTTCTTTATTGATTCTTTTACAACCAATGAAGAAGAATGAAACATTTTTTTTAGTGTGGGTGTCTGATTCTCCCTTGAATAGAACTCATCAACATTGCTCACATTGACAGATGACAACAACATAGTTGTTTTTGTTTTGTGTCTACAATTCCAAGCATCAACTGTCCATTTCATGTTCATAGAAAAATGAAGAAAGCAACACAAGTGTGATTTCATGCCACAATAAATACAGAACAGCCGCTTTGTCACAAATATAAAAAAATCTGGTTCATCTGTTTACAGTGCAGACAAACAGATTCACCTAGTTTTACTTGGTCACAAACATCCTGTATGCAGCTGTGATCTTATTTTATGCTGCTTACAGTGTGAGTAGTTCTCCAGTCAACAGTTAAGTAGGTTATGTTGCAGGGAGCATGGAGGTGTGGAGCCTGTCACCTGCTGCTCTTCATCTAACAGCTCCCTGTGACTTCTCCCCCTTGTTCCATTTACTCCCTGACAAAAATCAAAAATAACCTGCTGAGCAAATTGCATGCAAAAAAAAAAATGTAGGAAAAAACATAACATAACCTGTATATCCAATAGTCTGGGGGTGTAGTCCGACCTACATGATCAATACATCAATTCTATGACTAAGCATTCATGTAAGTGCTGGATAAATGTAATTTCACTCAATTCTCCTTGCAATGATACGAACGCCCATATAAACGCTCCTACAGTAAACATTGACTGACATGTTAAATGAAGTACTGCCAACAGATCAATTGTAAATGATGCTATTTTACAGAATGCTCCCCATGAGAAACCAGGTCTGAATAAAGTCTCCTATTATCAGGTCTTTACCACATTCATACACAGGTGCTCCCAGGCCTCGTGGCTTCTTTGAAGGCTCCCTCTGGTCAAACACAAGCCCTCTGCAGGGTCATTACCATTTCAACAGTCCTGGTTCAAGAGCTATGCCCATCTAATTAGACTGAGAGCTTTGCTGGAGACAAGAGCACAATGTGCTGAGTGTATTTTGATTTAATATTGCTATATTTCTTTCACTGCAGCACAGGCGCGTTCGACCTATAGAAAATCTATCCTGTATCCTGTTCGTCTAGCCAGCATGAAACTAAAGCCGCCAAAGGAGAACTACAGAAACAACAGGGACAAGGTGCAGAGGGACGCTGCTGCTCACAGCCACTGGCAGTAAATTTACTCGGTCTGTGGTGGGTACAGCTCAGAATACACTTGGCAGAGAAAACTCAAAGAGCTGCTGATGATGCTGTGGATCAGAACATTACTTGAAGTGATTAAAACAACAACAAGACAGAAACTACAAAAGCTTTGCGCTCCAAGTGCTACTTGTATTTTCACCCATTTTTTGCATTATTGATTTTTCTCCCTCTGATTCTCAGCTGTTCTTGTCTCTAAATATAATTTCACATAAAAAGCAAAAAAAGCAAAAAACAATAAGCTTCAATTATTCAGCGAGACAACAAGCTGGTTACCAGAAACTGAAGCAGTTCAGTTTTTCAAAGGCTTCTGTTCTTTTTGAAGAGCTAATGTTGATACAAAGTATTGATGCATTTGAATAATGCTCCATTGCCACGAGCATATTTCCTGCACAAAAGACAAAATGGCCTTATAAGCTGGCGGAGAGTGGGAATTTAACAAGTATATGGATCGGGGAGCAGGGACGCTAAGCTTGGCTGACAGACAGATTGAAAACAAAGGGGGAAATCAATCAGTGAATGTGCAGGCTCAACAATGCATCACTGATTTTGCTAAGGGCAGACAAGAAGGAAAAATGAACTAGAGTGAGTAAAGAGAGGGGACACGAAGGAGGCAGAGGGAGAGCGGCAGCTAACAGCCATTTCCATCTGTAATAATTTCCCCTCTGCCCCGTGATGGACTCATCGATGTCTTAAGGGTGGATTACCTAGAGAATCCCCCCCATCAGCTCAACCCATTCAAACACCACGGCAGCCGCTGAAAGCACTCGCATAAGGGGAGTGGGTGGGGAAACGGCGACACAGACCATGTATCTGCTTTCAGCTGGATCTAGCTCATTACCTGTGTTTGTCTTGGAACTGAGTGCAATTTACATCCAGCCAGGCCTGTAAAATCACTTGAACCTGAACAGTGGTGGGTTCAGCCGCCAGAGCCGACAGAAACAAACACAAAGGAGGACATTTTAATGGGAAGGATTCACATTGGCAGCAGCTCTCAGAGGGATAAAGCAGCAGAACAAAGCCACACTTTCAGTAGCCCGGTATTTCTTTTTAGTCTCCATGTAGTCTGTGGGTCTTGACCTTAGCGGCGGGATGATGATACTTGGTATGCTGATGGGCTCTCATACGCATGTAAGACACGCCACACTTCTGCAGGAATATTCACAGCTATAGTGACGGAGATGATACATACAAACAGCAGCAGAATTTGCAGAGTCTGGAGTTTTGTTCGTTGCTGTTCGTACAAAACATTCAATCTGGGCCCCTCCTCTTGGGCTCAACTGTGTAGCCTCCTGCCCCTGCCAGAAGCAGTCGTCAGGACCGCAAAAGAAAGGAAATACAGTCTGAGTGAAGTGGAGCCATGGGCCGATAGCCAACCATCACCAACACCGGGAGCCTCCGGTGTTATGTTGTTATGCCGTTGTGGTGAGCTGGGAAGACGGTGTTAGCGGTAGATGCTAACCGCTACCGCTAGCCGAAGTTAGCATTGAGCTAGCTCACCTCAACGGTCCTCCTACTTGTTACAACTCAAGGCTTTAGTTGTCGGTGACGGTCGGGAATTGGTCAGCGGCTCCAGCGCTTCACTAAGACTGTATTTTTTTTTCTTTGCGGTCCTGACTGCTGCTGCTGAGACAAAGAGACATGCTAGCACTCAGTAGCATCAGAGACAGCTAGTGCGGCTAACAGCGCTGAGCTTTCCTACTCTGCTGCACCTAGCTTCACCTGAGCTCCGTCATTGGCTGGAGAGAAAACACAGACTCTCTCGCTCTACACCCAGAGGCGTTCACGTGCACCGCAAAACAAAGCAAAAGACCAAAATACAGGGGGGGGGGGGTATTTTTGGGCAAAAAACTCCAGACCCAACATTTAAATTCTTCTTTTGCCAACAGCCCATGAAGACATTTGAGATAAGAAACCTCAGACTTTGACTCAAACAACTAACTACATGAATGCAGAGGCAGGAAATCTATGATAACATCATCACAGTTTGGGGTGGCTGTAAAGCTCAGTTTGTAAGTTTCATGTAAAAAAAAAAAAAAAAAAGATAGTGCATTTTATCTTTTTATCTAATTCAACTGTGGCTTCTCTACGGCTGCAGCTCACCCACTCATGTTGTCAGATTGAATTGCAATCAATAACACCATCAGTATGATTTTATTTATTATTATTTTTAATCAGGTTAGAATGAATCACAATTTCATCTTTTGAAGAGTCCTTATGCTGCTTGACTGGACTCTTGGACACCTGTTTCGCTGACTGTTTACCACAGTTTTGTCAAGCTGTAATGAGAAGAGGATCTGTTATCTGTGATGCCACACTAATGAACCACTCCACAGAGATTTGATTAGAACAGATAGAAGCAGTTAGATAACTCCCACACATGGGGCACACAAAGGCATCTTCTAGTTTGCAAATCAAGGTAATACTGCTCCACTGATGAGTCACTTCATTTGAGCATAATCCCTCAATGTCAGGTTCACATTTCCACAACAGAAGTGAAAATAACAAGGATTTTATGAAAACAGTGGCATTGGTTGCAAATTTCATCACAATATCACTCCCAGGTGCCATTAACCATCACTGTTAATTATTTACAGAGCTTCTTTGTATAATACATTAAATGTCTGGATTGGGATTTCCTAGGTTGTTGTGCTCACACAGATATTGGACTGTCCAAGGCCATAAGATTACCAGATGTGAATTCTCTAATTAAACAATATTGCCCTTTTAATTCAACTAATCACTTGTGCTGCAGCAATCCCTTCTCATTATCCAAGCCCAGTCCCTGATGAAGACAAATGGAAGGCCCTCCTGCAAATCCAGAAAGTCAGGTCCCATCAGCCTGCAGCCAGGAGCCGTCTGCCAAGGTAAACACAAACACTCACCACAATGTCTGCCAGCCAGCGGGGCTGTGCTAGCTCACTCGCTCGCTACATTTGACAAAGCACACAAACACAAGAAACAGCGACGGAAGCATGAGCAAGGGTGTAGATTTATATAACAGGAGGCATTATTCATATAAAGCCTGTTTAGAATTGTTAATACCGTGTGGCTGAAAGTACAAGGGTGTCAGTTCTGTGATTATGTGCATCAGATTCCCACATCATCGTCACACATTTACATACAAGGCCGTGTTCCTTTGAGCAATACTTTTAAGAATTGAAAAGCAAAACTTCTCATTCGGTTTTGCTTGAAGACAAAGAAATCTGGTAAACAAGGAAGCAGGAGAATCAGATTAAGTGTTAAACTGTGGCAGCTTTTCCACACAGGAAATTAACAGATTCCTGCTCATGAGTTGATCAAAGGTTATGGTATGAACACATCATCAGGTTCACATGATATACAGATGGTGACACTCAGAAAACTTGGAGAACTGAGTTAATATCAGAGACAGCTTTGGGTCCCAGTTTGACAAAAATGATGCAGTGATGGATGACTACAGATGTCACAGCAGCACAGCAGCTTTCACACTGACGTGTTATTTATGAAGTTGTTGCACCCTCCTGAAGGTTGACATAGTAACTGTAATTATTCACTGTCAAAGGATTTGGTGGGAACTGCTGAAATTATCTCTGGATATTGATCAACATTTCATACTTGAGCTGAATGTAGATTAATATGATACCACCAAAACAAAGCAGTACGGTTCAGCGCAACAATACTATACAGGCATTCAAGTATCAGCAATGAAATAAAAAAAAAATATGGGGAAATAAATTGAGTTAACCGAAAATATAGTGCCTTTGTCTCTTCTACCCCGTCCCTCCCTGCAACTATCATTAACACCCAATACTTTCTACGACTTGTCTTTGTCTGTCTCTATCATTGTTATCTGAGCAGATCTCAAACACTGTGCTCTCCCCACAATAAAGCTGTCAGCTGAGCGACTGGCAGCTTGATTGATTCTCGCTCTGCTGAAGTCCCTCCCACATGGTTGGATTCATTCCAGCGGTGCTTTCTAAAAAATCATATTTAAAAACAGAAAAGGGCTTTTATTTGATGCTCGGTCAATCGACTCAGAGTGCCATTTACAGACACAAATATAGACGCATTAGTTTAAATGATCTTAAATGATGTGATGAAATCTGATCTCAGGTCAGTCGGTAGAGCTTCATGTTGAGATAAAGGGCTTTTTTGCCTTGCTAACAAAGCACCACGGTGCACCATTACACTACGCCACTGCTTTTACACAGCGGGAAACCTCTAAACACAGCCATCACTGCACTCCACGGGCCTTTATCCGGTATCCTTATATGATGCGGCAGCAACATATACTGGTCAGCCGTAAACAGCACCAATGTATCATCAACTGAATGTTTTGTATAGCCCATGTGCATTGTTAGAGTGTCTAGGGGGCCAGCGGTATAAAGTGCATTATTTATGCCTTCCTGCTCTCTGTGGCTCTATGTATCCAAGATGAATGAAGGGGAAGATGAAACGCTCTGTTGTGACTGCCAGGGGTGAAGGGCTCAGGAATGAAAAATCTACCCAGGCTGCCCCCGTTTTCCCTCACAAGCACAAACGCACACACATAGGGAAACACGCACACATAGGGAAACACGACGCACATGCACAAAAGCATGTGAGCTCCCCCCGTCATGCCCACCACAACCCCCCCCCATCCCTTGCCATCCCCAAGCCTATTTGAAGGTGACATGTAGGAAGAGATGGATGTGTGGTTTGCAGCCATTAAAATGTCCCCATGAGGCGAAAGAGCTGTTTGTGTCTTTAGAAGAGTTACAGAGCCCGGGGTGAGACAGAAACAGGAGACTCACGCCGCTGAGCTGTTTTCATCATAACAGGATGACCCTTTGTCACCGCTGAGAGGGAACACAGCTGCCATACGAGATACATCCAGCACATGAAGGGGAAAAAAAAGAAAAGGTACAGCAGCTTGATGGCTACTTCAGCTGGCAGGCCCTCGTCCAAAAACAGTCATTAAAACAGAGCACACATGCTGAATCAGTCTGGGAAGTGAATTAGATTTTTCCAACTCTTGCTGTGAACAGCAATATCAAGTTTTATTAAATATGTCCCCAAGATTTATCAATAACAGGTGTTGTAGTGTGTTCAAAGTGAGTACCAAACTTTCACTTTAATTCATTTCACTGCAAAATAAGAAACAGTGCCAAGAAGTTTGATGAAAAATCAGTTGCAGTCTGTGTGGAAACATTTCAATTAATGCAATTTCACCTCACTGCATTAAAACTTAATCAGTTCTCAAGTTTGTGTAGCTTTTAATAACATTTCAGTTGGCCAGTTTATCAGATTAAAATAAACTGTAATGGAAATGTTTTACCTGACAACCCAGCTCAGACACACCATTAAATTCTTCTTGTTCAAATACATGTAACATACACTGTACAACCTCTGATGTTATCTGCGGTATGATTAGTGTGAAGCGAAAAGAAGAGTTATTGAAATGAGACCATGTGAGATGTTTAGAGGTGAAAACACTAGTTTAACCTTTTATGATGCGTTATAATTCATATACGATGTATCTTTTATGCACATCTTAATGTGAAGAGCATTCCCCGACTGTAGCTGTCAAGTGAATGTAGTACGGTTAAAAGAACAGCGCTGCCTGTTGAAATGTAGTAAAGTAGAAATACTGTGTTGCATAAAATGGGGAAAGTACATTCTACAGTAATACTGAAGAAAATTTCATTTAGATGGGGAAAAATGCCTCGAGTGGATGGTTACAAATAAAGAGGCTTTCATTAAAATGGCACATTGAGAAGATTAAAGTAGTTGTTTACCGTTTACTCCTCTTTATCTTTTTTATCTTTACTGAACAAGCACAAAGTAAGTGATGTAAGTGATGATCAAATGCATGCTGCCACTGTGTTGATGTACAGTGCGCAGTTTTCTTTCCGACTTTGGTGTTTAAAATGAGCATTGGTGAGTGAGTCTGGATGTCCCCATTAAGTGCATAAACAAACTACCCACTGAGAATCGCCACTGGACGACCACACAGAGACACAGAAACACACACGCGTCTTTTTATCTGTGCAGCACGCCGAGAAAATGCCGCAGCAATGTAATGAGGCAAACCAAATGCTTATCATAAAAAGCAATAGTTACTCAGGGATTATGAGCTTTTAATGATCACACTGCCGCCAATTAATGCAATATAATCTTAGTGGCTTGTTTGCACTGCCAGAACTACCTGATGCTGGCAATGCTTTACCTGATGGAAGCAGTTAGAGAAGGAAAAAGTAGAAAAAGAGAGAAAGACAGCTTCGTACTGGTGGCAAGGCAGCACTGTCCTTGAGAACATGTGAACTGAAAGCAGAGGAAGGACACTGTGTTAAGCTGGCCGGCCGGCTGGCTGGCTGGCTGGCTGGCACCGACACTGCCCCTCTGGCTGAGCACAGCAGCCACAGACAGAAGAGTCAAAGCCTTTTCTGCATCTGAATGGGCCTGAAACCGCCAAGTTTTTTTTCTCCCCAAAATGACTGTAGAGTGAGTCAGTGTGTCTAAGTGTTGGCATACGTGCACGGCAATTGGATTAGAGTTACATTAACAGCCACATTTCTCATTAATGGAGCAGAGGTGTTCATTGTGACATCAATACTTCAATTTAAAACTCTTGTCACAGAGATGACGACGGACAAGGGTTTTGCTTTGACAATGGCACAACCACAGCATACGTATTTACAAGTGTCAAAATAAAGTTGAAAAAACAACCATTAATTACAGTCACGCTACAATTACAGATGTGCTAACGCTCCAGGTCGCTCTGATTATACGAGGCGGCGTCATGCCTGCCACACTGACTGGAAACACTGTGCACCATTTCTTGTAGGAACACCACTTGGAGAGACAGGGGATAATTAGTGTTGATAAGCAGAGTAACATTAGACCTGCCACCGCTGCTGGATGTCAACTGTAATGAGTTCACTCATCTTGATCCCACGTAAATATAGCAACTCAGCTGGAAAGGCAACGGATCAATGACAGATAAGTAATCCATGATGTACGACAGGGCAACTAATTAATTCACAAATATAATCAATACTCCATCTCATAAGATCCTATATGGACAAGCTAAATACACACAGGGTTAATGTTATTTGCATATATTTTCCCGACAAAAAACATCTGCCACTGAATGAATGTATAAAGAAAAAGAAAATCATAGTGCAGCAGTGGTGACAGGTATTCTGAAACAATATATATATATCGTTAACACAATAACTCACCTTGAGGGAATTTCAACACATTTGGCCTAAACATTCACTTGGACTCATTTAGTGATCAGAGGTCAAAGGTTAAGGTCACCGTGACCTCAAAAAACTAATTTTCATACTTTCATAATATTATAGGTTAAAATTAAGTGATGACATTTTATATCCAAATCAACTTAACTAACACACTGCAATATACTCTAGTCATTAAATCCCATAACTCAGCAACAGAAGAACAAATCGTGACCATACAGTACTTCCTGCAACTTGACGAGTTGGCATCATCTCGTCATCATCAGCCACAGAATTACTCCACGATGGCTGGATTTTCAGTTTAAAAGCAGGACTAATTTGGGAATAAGGAAATACAACTTTCTATCTCATATAAAATTTTTATTTAAGAAAACACAATTTTTCCATCCGTTACACTGTTGCTTGAAAACAACAATAATGTTAACTAACACTGGCGCTGGTGTTAATGTGCTGTTAACATTACAGGCGCCATCTGTTTTTACTGCGTATGTGTTAAAATGTTTGCTTGTCTCCAATCATCATTTCAGTCACTTAAACACAAAAGTAAAAAATAAATAAATAAATAGACTGTATCTAACTAGAAGACTAATTTCTTGCTCGCTGCTTTGTTCTTGTTCCACTCAACTCCCAGTCACCTCAGGATGAAAACATTAAAGCGGCTGACTCAAAAGGATCTTGAGAAATGCAGAGACATTCAGTGTGTCATTACCTGGTAATTGCCACTTACGGCCACTGGCTTTTGTTCAGTTCAAGTTACACAGACTTGCTTCGGAAAGAGCATACGTTTGAACTTCCAGCTGAGATAGTTGGAAATGACAGCAGCTCAAACACAAATGTTTGCATTTTCTCATCTGTATCTGTATCAGCTGCAGCAGAGTCATTAATCATGTAGAAAGCTACTGGGCATCAGCAAAAATGCCTTATAGATGAAACACAAAGTAGATATTAGCATAAAGCAAAGTGTTAACTCAACAACAGCAACATGCCGCCATTATATAACATTACCCATTTAATCAACCTGCCTTTTTAGAGTCTCAACTTGTGTTTAGTCCTTGGGTTAACTTATTATTATTATTATTATGACTGGGAGTGTTGTGCATTCTAACAGTTTGTAGATGGCCATATGGAAATTACTCCGTCTCCAACTGTGGAATTCACACCAGAACGGAGATCGGTATGTGTGTCACTGGAGGGCAGGGCTTCACAGTTTAACAAGAGATCACTAGAGGACAACACTGCTGGGGACGTCCTCCCAAAAGACATGACGCTTAGCATCTCATTTGGATACAGTCAGCACTACCCTGACAACCTGGTAATTATGCTCACATTTCCATGCTGAGTGGTCACACTTAGAGGTTTTAAGGTTGCCAACAGTGTTCAGTGGGGTTAATGATACATAGTTTTAGTAGCTGCTGCTTCAGGAGGCTGTAAAAATACCAATAAGGTTTAATGTAAATGAAAGAAGAGTAGAGGCTGGGTCTGACAATTTAGGGTGGTTGGTAGACTTCTTTTCAAAAATCTCTTTCAGAGAAGATATAAATGTAAATAGGCCGATAATTCAGTAGATCACCAGACAGATACGACTCTTCAATCACAGCACTGGCTGTGAGAAATTCCAAAACAATTTCTTCACATGCTAGGAGCTGATATTAAAAACTGGAGGACATCGCCAGCAATATTCCCAGTTCACATTATCAGTCATAAAAAAGAACATCCCATCCCCCATAAACTTTATGAACTTAATGCTTCCTCTAGTTCCTCTGGTAGGCTATTGGTCTAACCTTCGCTCCACAATATGCTTAATGAGTGTCTGCTTTAAATCCTTCAGCCTTCAGCTGACTTAAACTGCACTGGGCTACAGTACTTAAATAACTTATGAAGTGTAACAAGGTCAATCAAATTGTACAGTGCAACGAATCTGTCCCTGTCAATAATATCATCAATTGATCTCTGTTTCAGGAAGACAAATGATTAATATTGGGACGACAACCCTCCACAAAAAATATGAGATGATAAATATGATTTATACATTTCATTCAACATCAGATTGAGCTGTTCCAGATAGTATTGATAAAATGGAAGGGTAATTTGGACTGTCCTCCATTGTGAGACAAGCCTCCATGTTTATGTATAAAGAAACAGCAGTCAGATATAGTGAGAGCTAGAATAACTTACTGTGTCTTAGGAAAAAGTTTAAGATTTGGGATAACATGAGTCAAAACTATCCGAACAAGTGTCTTTTGTTTTACGTTAGATGGAAGTCTTCACATCAGACCTAAAATTAGAAACTAGAACAGAAATCAGTCCTCTATTTGTGTAGCAGTAGAAAGTCTTTACTTGAGAGGAAACTGGATCAGGATGCAACATGAAATAAAACATCTGGAAACAAAACATTCATTTGAGGTTCAAAGTCAAGGTCAAGGAGAAAAAAAAATCTAACAGATGGAAAGACATCAGATGGGGTTTGCACTCAGCCGTACTGCACTTTTTTCCTTGTGGTTCCAGGGGATAAAGAGAAGATCAAGTCTCAAACAGAAATACAGAATACAATATTTTGATTTCTTTTGATCCTATAACATGCAGGACCTCTGCAAAAAAGCTGTCCAGGAATAATAGCATCCCATGAAACCCCCCGTAAAGACAACCACAGCAGCTGTACACCGCTCCAAACCCATTTCATTTGATTTTATCCCATTACTCATGAGAAAGGTAAAACATGCCAGTGTGGAGCAGAGAGGCTCCCTCACCATCAGCCCCCTTTGTGCTGCTGCTCCACTGACAGTGCTGTGCTTGTGTTGTTTGCTGTGCAGTGGCTTTTTTCCAGCAAAACCCCAGATTATGTAAATCATGTAAAAGCCATTGCTGCCAACTTCCTCTAAACTGGGTGACTCTTATTAGTTTTGTCAGGGCATCATTTATCGTCTAACAAATGAGTGAAAATTTCCATTTAGGGAAAACAACAAGAGAAGCAAATGAGATCATGGATGCGTGGTTCAGCAAGACTTGCTCTGCTAAAGCTCAGCGGGACTCCCCAGGGACTCAAGAGTCACGTCTGACCCCCAGAATGCAGCACAGCAAAGCAATGCCAATACTGTAAATGATCATATATGACTGAGGAGGTTAAAGGTTGGGTCTGGAGTTTTGTGCCCAAAAATAAACATTAGACTTATACAAATGAAGTATTAATCAGTCAGGATCTCAAAGAAAAAGAAATACAGTCTGAGTGAAGCACTGGAGCCGCGGACCGATTCCCGACCGCCACCGACAACTAAAGCCTCGACTGGTAACAAGTATTAGGGCCGTTGTAGTGAGCTAGCTCGATGCTAACTTCGGCTAGTGGTAGTGTTTAGCATCCGCCGCTAACACCCGTCTTCCCAGCTCACCACAATGGCATAACAACACAACACCGGAGGCTCTCTGTGTTGGTGGCGGTCGGCTATCGGCCCGCGGCTCCAGCGCTTCACTCGGACTGTATTTCCGGGGGGGGGGCCCAGTTGAAATGTTTTATTTACAAACTGCAACGAACAAAACTCCAGACCCTACCTTTAAGCTCTTTTCCTCAAAGGCCTCTCTCCTGATAGCCGACACAAGCACATAGTACTTAGTGAATCAAACCTTTAAAACTTCTCTGACCCATTTTTCATGAAATAAATTAAACAGGGAAATATGTCGGGCTAATTTCTGCCCTATTCCCTATGGAGGTCTGGGAAAGGAAAAAAAAAAACCTGTCCACTTACAATGGGAGGGTCTAAACTGACGACACACATATGCTGGCATTAGGAATGTTATAAACCATCTGTTACTGTATGCGACACCATTACAATTAAACCATATGTGGCCTAATTCCGCTGTAATCACAACAAAATGTGCAGCTTATTATACATGTTTATCACCAACAACTTGTAAGCCAACGTTTTCAACGTTTTCCCTGCCCTCCCCTCCCCTACAGTGATGACAGCAACCATATGATGGGAATTGTCTCAATGGGGCAGGAGGTGGGAGAGAGGGGACCCCCTCTGATGGATGCTGGGACACTGGGTGATGAAAGCAACGAATCACACATCTGAAATTCTAATCAGGACGCTCAGCAGGACAGAGGCAGTAACACTCGTCGTGCTGCTAGGGTTCCTGTCAACCTTACAAGCTAAACTGCACTCACACACACACACACAATTCACACCTCTCAGAAATCACTACCCCTCAGTTGAAACAGATACTGCAATTACCCAGAAGGCACGGAAGACTCCATTGAAGACTACACTTTCCTCTCTTCCTGTAAAAGCAATGCATGCACAGTGTGTGTGTATGTGTATGTGTATGTGTGTGTGTGCAAGTGCAGTCACGCATGTAGGCTATGCCTATTCCTCTGCAAAGAGGATTGGGACTTACTCAACCGCTTCATAGAAATGCAAGAGTGCGACATAATTCACCAAGTGTAAGCAGTTACAGAAATGAAGAATTTAGCAGAGTTGAAAATGTCTCAAATCAAGTAGCAGGATTATTATTTATTTAGATCAAACTGGTGTGGAAATTCTGGTGATAAATAATGGCAATAAAAGCAAAAGTGCCTATAGCAAATTCTGATAAATATTAATTACATAAATTATGTCCAAATGAGAATGAGAATTCACCAATGTAACATGTAACTTAGCTTTACATTCAAACCCGTGGGAGAAAATAGCCTACGAGAAGAGATCATGACCGGTAGCAAAGCTAATGGTTAGCTTCTAGATGATCGTTTGTTATGTGCTGATCTGCTTCTTTGGTTTTGTGCACACGAGATGAAAAGGCAGCTAGCACATTTCTCTCTAGCCTCTGCTATTTTGGTGCATTGTGAGAGTGTGGATGGCGCTGGGAATGAGCTGTCCATCTTCACCAAGAGTGCCTGAGCACGCTGAGATGAGCCCGCAGCTCGCCTGGCTGTCAGGAGTGTCGGTTAGTTTGGCTGCCTTTCTCTCTCTGTATGTTTGCTTGTCAGTCACTCTCTTCCTTCCTTCCTATCTCCTCTTGTCCATTCATCGGCCTTTCAGTCAGTCAGTCAGTCAGCCTGTCTGTCTGTCTGTCTGTCAGCCTCGCTGCCACCGACTCCTCTCTGCTGACTGGGCCTTCTCCTCCTCTGCCACACACAGAGCAGCTCTAGCCCCCCCAGG
Organism: Trachurus trachurus; assembly: GCF_905171665.1. Classification (NCBI taxonomy): domain Eukaryota; kingdom Metazoa; phylum Chordata; class Actinopteri; order Carangiformes; family Carangidae; genus Trachurus; species Trachurus trachurus. The sequence goes on along the minus strand of NC_139903.1, from coordinate 8,677,813 downwards.
AAAACAAACATCAGTCCTTTCCTCCTCTTCTCTTCGAGTGTTCCTGGGAGCCTCCTTCCACAAAGCAAATAATGTCATGTGCTACCCCAGCAACACCCCCCACCCCTTCTCTCTCTCACACACATACACAAACATACACACAGTCTCAACCCCCCTCACTCCCCAACTCCTGCTGTCTTGTCCTACCTTCCTCTCTTCCCTTCGTATCATGTCAAACAACCCACTATAATCTCCTCTAAACCACAACACACTCAAACAAGCCGTACTAGCAAATTGTAAACCCTGAAGAGGACTCGCACAGAACAGGGAGTCCAGAGAAAGACATACTGCTTCCATGTATAAATAAGTCACTGTATATTCCCTTTGTGTCTCATGAAGCCATTTTTCCTCTTCGTACACACTGATGCTGAGGAGGCACTGGAGAGTTCAATGACTTTGCTAAGCCCAATCACAATTAGGAAGGATTGTGTAATTCAGAGCTCAAGGGGCACGTTTCCCCTGATTTACCACAATCCGTTCAGTTAAGAGCAGATTAGCACCTGAGGGCTGACAAAGAGGTGATTTAATTAACCTCAGCCTATTAGTGTGAGAAGATTGCTTTTGTTTCAGGGTAACTCAACAAGCCACAATAAAATACGCACATCTTGACAGTTTCACATGATTGGTGACGCTTAGTACGGAAAATACAGGTTGGTGGCGAAAATACAGATTATTCATCCCTCATTAGATGGAATTTGTTTTATCATATATAAAACACAATGTAATACAGAATAATGGTATCTGACTGTATTCATCAATTGAATTATATTTATATTATTGTCTATGTAGTCTAATCTGAATGGGAACAAACTATATATATCTTGATATATAATCCAAATAATTACATTACATATTTTTTCCAATGTGATCTGTGTAGATACAGTACAGGAATTATCTCAAGTCTCCATTACTATAATCAACCCTAGATACTTTCAACTGAACACTAGTAGAGCAATTTGAGGACATATCCTCACCTTTTGAAGCTGTGTCTGTGAGTTGTGAATGTCACAATTCAACTCCAAATCGACTCTTGACATAGTGATTATAAATTACTGTAATTCACCACTTTCAGGCTCTTATTCCAATAAAGAATGAAAGTATTTTCTAACCACCTGGATAAAAGTCCTCTATAGAAGTTCATGGTAGTCTGTATGTTCTGGAGTAAGTGCTCTAATTACTGTGACTAATGTTATTCACGTCTCCAGTAGTAGCCAAAATGAAAGAAACTCTGGGTTGGTTAACCAGGAAATGTATGGCATTTGAAAAATACATTGACTCACTTCAACTAATGTTGGTCATGCTATCATTTATTTATCAGCAAAACACAAATCACAGAGAAGCATGATGGGAACGTCATACGTTTTGGAGGCATTTGGCCACAACTAACCAAACGAATGACCAAATTTTGTGCCAATCCAGCCAATAGTTGTAGAGAAGTTTCACTCACAAACTCACAAAATGTCAAAGTCATGGTGGCACTAGAGGAAAAGTCAGGGGATCACAAGTCCTCCTGACTCATCATCAGCCATAAATGTCATTCAGTGCACAGATTAATGGCAACCCAGCCACTCGTTCTAACAATATTTCAGTCTGGAGCAAAGAGGTGGGCTGATGGACGGACTGACAATGCCATCCTTTGAGCCATGCTGCAGACTGCATATTCTAATGTTGATCAATTCTTCCTCAGCCCTAATACGTACCTAAAACACAGCCTAGCATCCTCAATCATATTCATCCCCATTTCTGGCAACTGTTAAATGAATAATACAGCAAAAGAAAATTGGGATAACAGAATGTATTGATTACAAGCTGTGAATAACTTGGCATATTATATTGCATCCACAGAACAGTGTGTGAGCCAAAATCTGTTTCCCCCTTAGTGAACCATGAAAGGGTGTGTTGCCTTAACAAAACCTATTCTGCAACTGCAAAAATATGGGATAACAAACCCAGAGCAACTCTTACACATAAGTGGAACCACATACCCACTGGTTAAAACCTCAGTGAACCATCTCCACTCATACTGCAGTTGATCAGCTGTTGTTTAGAAGGGCTCTGAGCAGACTCATTAACATATACTTGCGACCCGTGCTTGCAAAACAGCTCAACAATAAGAGCATGCTTCACTGTGAGTAATACAGAGAGCCCTCTCGACTTAAACTGCTGGCTTGGACTGACTGCAACATTTGTCAAATGCTCAGGCAGACAGGAGATTTATAACACCGAGCCGACGTTAAAGGTGAAAATAAATAGAAAACATTTTTAAATGTAGACCTTTGTGAAATGGACTGATTATGAATTCACTTCTAAATAAACATGTGCAGTGACTCGCGCAAAACTAACTCAAACAAACTAAATGAAATGCCTTTACCGCTGTGATGAGAATTTCTAATGAGCTATAGATTGAAACCACACATAGCTGATTGCAGGAGGGCACATCAAGACCACTTCATCCATCAGGACTGTCAGAGCTGCCCAGTAGGAGCATGAGGCAACAACACATCATTAAAGACGGCGGGTACTTATTCACACATAACTCACACCATTTGGAAGTGCTAAACCCACAGCCATCCCCTAAGTCTGGCTGTGATTTAGGAGCGCTTCCTGCAGCAGACATCAATATCAATTACTGTTGCTAAAAGATGTATTTAGGGGAGAGAAGAAAAGATCTGCCAGACATTCATTTAGTTTACAACCTTGGTCTCTAAGCAATCTAATTACACTAACAGTCATGAGCGGCTGCCTACAGTTAAAATGGGAGTCAGGCAGGTGACAACATGTTGTCCAACTTCGAATGACTGATGACTGTAGAAAGCAAAAGAAAGATTCAGTTCAGTATATTGATGGAAAAGTGGAACAGAATCAGATTATATGACTTGGATGTGTGTGTCCTTTTAAAGCATTAAACATTTCCATTTAGCCAACCATTATTACTATCCTTCTGATTAGTTGTGTAACTGTAAGTTTAGACTTTTATTTGGTCTCATGATCAATAATGCCTGTGTAGTATCTCCAGTGTTCCCCAATATGTGAGTAACAGTTGAAACTAATTTGACATAACAGGATTACACATCTGCTTCCAAGGCTCTCACATGCATTTTTAGAGAAAAATGTTTCTGATAGTGCAACAACAACAAAAAAACTGCAGGCAATAATAAAAGCTTGCAGAATAAAAAAAAATCACCTGAAACAGAGGGAAATTATTCTAACTAAGTAAATGGTCAAAATTGAGAAGCAAAAGAGGAACAACTCCCATATTTTCTAAGGATGCTCTTACACAAATCCCAATAGTTCTCCAGTAAGTTATTTTTTTAACATTTAGGCCATTATTCAACATTATTCCACTGGCTTGTTTTGGGAAAGAGCAATGATGTAAGTCAGGAGCTGAACAAAAGGGCCAGTGTTATGTTGGTTGTTGATGGTTTAGCTTGTACTGTTTTTAGGACATTGATTTGACTACTGGGACAGTGTCCAATGCTGCTGTCTTTCTCATCATCACATGAATTATTACTAAACCTAGAATCAGCTTTACTGGAGACTGTCTACAATTTATGAGTGCAATAATGTTAAAGAAGCATTACTGTGAGTGCTGCACTAACTATAAAACAACACCTGCTTTCCTCCCATCATACCCCACTGTATGTATGTACAACTAATTTAAACATTCATTAGATGGAGGATGGAATGAGTCTGTTCAACAGGTCCTAATACTGATATATAATAAACATAATAGTAACTGCTGAACGAGTGAGAGGATGACAACATGGAAGCTACATCAGATGGATGTACAGTGTACACACCCTTTATACTGGGTGTAGTACTAATCTAAGGCAGACATGGAGAGTTTTTCACTTTCCCAGAGACCATCAGACTAATTTAATACACAGGCTCCACAGACCTCTAGTACATCATTACATCGGTATGGTCTCAAGAGGTTTGGTGAATGAAGGCATTAACTGGTATGAACTAACATTAGCCTTCCTAAGAAGCAGCAATAGAGGCTAAATCATGATCCAGGCTATCTGCAGCAGATTGTTTAAAGATATAGTGAATCCAGGAAACTCGATCCAAGCCCTTTTAAACAGTCTTTCTAACAGATGCAATAACCCTGAAATCAATTTTTGGGATAGACTGAGTATTCAGTTCACTGCACAATGTTTTTGATTCAGTTTTATCTAAAACCATTACACTTGGCCAACTAGCACTTCCATGAACCTTGGCAAATTTATTTTAAACCTACCTTGTCAGTGCTTGTGCACAAAGATTTGGGTATCTGGAGTCTCTACCAGCCCACAAACTGTGAAATAACTTCAGTTTGTGTTTTATTGGCTGCTTCACTCTGATGCAGCTTGGTCAGTATTCTCAATACAGCTTCTTTTTTATTTTACCAAACATTATGTATCACTTGTGAAGCTGAAGGTGTTTAGGCAAACACACCTGGACAGTTGTCTACAGTACATACAGTACACACAAATCCTGTGCCAGATACCAATGGGATGCACAGTTGGCTTCTTTCTATCAAAACCTTTCATCTGTCAGAAGTGCATATACAGTACTGTACCATAATACCATTCAATGATACTGATATTCCAGTGTAACTGGTTTGGTGTCAATGTCTGCTCACCTTCAGTTTAATTTGATGAATTTCTAACACTTGGGGGAAAGTTCCTGTTGCACTTTGATTTATTTCTAACAGAGGGATCTAGGACTAACTGAACTCATTGGCCTGGGGGAATTCAGATCAGTTTAAAGGATCGAGAACGAAGTTCCATTGACTCTTGTGTTTATCCTCTGTAATTTGTAATTTGTAAATGTTTATGCCGTTTGTATAATTCTATGTGGGGTTGTTTTGCGCACTGCTTCCTTAGCCAGGTCACTCTTGTAAAAGAGGTTTTTAAATCTCAATGAGTTTTACCTGGATAAATAAAGGAATAAAATAAAAGTTCCTTTCGTTATGTAGGTAAAGAAACCCGCCAGCAAGATCATATGATATTGCCAATATACAAATATATCATTAATTCTCAGAATCCAAACATACTGTATATGGCATGTTCTTTTGGCAGCCATGTTTTTCCCAGGGCTCATGTCGAGCAGGTTGTGTGAAGCCATAGGTCTGTGTACCCTATGGAGGGGGGGGGGGGGGGGGGTAATGTGAACGGTGGCCTATTATCATTTAAAGGAACATGCTGTTTAGACAGGGGGAGACGGTGCAGGTGGTGTTTAATCCTTATGGTGTTTGGTCTAACGCATGTCACAGGCTTTTCATTAAGAGCGCAGGGGAACTGGGTAAATAGGGTATGTTGCTTTTTACATTTATCTACTATAACATGTGGGGAACGCATGCTGGGGTTTTTTTGTGGCTCACTGTAAAAATACATTCCCCTCTGACAATGACAATAGGCAGTAGCACTACATTTCTACTGCTTTCTTCAATATTGCGAGAGGTGCACAAAATATTTATGATAGTGACAGCATAGAGAATGTGAGCTGGCAGACTGTAGGCAAGCTAACTAGTCCCAACTCTGGCGTCTCTGATTATATTTTACAGATCTGTCTGCCAAAACCCAATTTCCCTTGCAAAGCAGCTCTTTCTTGACACAGAGAGATGAAAGACCAGGCAATGACAAGAAGCACATTCAACAACTCAGGCTTTCAGGCTGCAGCTTTGCAGGATTTGACATTCACACAACGTCAACTCAAAGTGTGTACATACATATAGAGTTGTACAATATGGAGACAAATTCACAGGCAGCCGCTGAGACACCGACGCACACAAACAACCTATAAAAAAAGAGAGATTTTTTTTCTGCCAACGTCAGTGTCTGGAGATGGCTCACAATATGTCCTGTAAATGAATATATGGTGTGAAGAAAGGCTCTGCAATGAATTGATCCTTTCAGCTTTACTGTGGAGTGACAAGTCTGTACAGAACCCTCTCATGCAAAGCTTTGCTAAGAATTATCATTCAAGGGTTTTCACTCAATAGGACTCTTCAAATATGAAATACTCTTCTCGTGTCACTCACCACCACTTCGCTCTCTGTGCTTAATGCTACAGAGAGCTCAATACAAGTACAAACCATTGTTGATGTCGGTATAAACTGAGCAAAAGGAGCACTGGAGCAGATAGACGGCTGCAACATGATAAAACAAGACTTCACTTTTCAGGCAAAGACGAGTTCTTTGCAGCAACATTTCAGACTTCACTGGCCCCTCCATAGAGGATATTCATACAGAAAAAAACTTGATAACAGCAGAATGTAAATGTCTCCCTGAGCACTTGAAGAAAGAAGAGAATCTTAAAATCACTTGTCAGAAAAGTATTAGCCTACTACGTTGTGTGAGATTTTTAGGAATTTTAAAGGTAGAGTCAGTAAGTTTGTTTGTTAAGCAGGTTTTCTCTTGTGTGTGTCTAGTTTTTTTAGGAAAATCCTACAGACTCTACCTTTAAATGAGTCCATCAGAGAAAACAATGAAATTACACAGAAGTAATTTGAAGTATACCAAACGTCCATAAGGTATTTGCAGAGTTGTGTCCTTGTTCTCAAGTGGTTGTATTGATTTTCTTAATAGCTTGCAATCTGTGTTCAGTCCATAACAATAACTTTTTTAATACACAACATTGGAGGGTGTTGTGGAAATTTCCTTTAACTTGTGTGAGAGAAAATCATAAGTCCTGCGAAAGGAGGTTTCACTTTAAGTACTTTATTTTTATCTTGCAAGAGGTGGACTGTCACACACACAAAAGTCTGTATGAGAGTGCACTCTGAGATTTGGTTACATCAGGTTACAGAGGCACAAAAGCGGGAAGGAGCCATGTGCATCAAACATTGTCCAATAATAATTATTGCATTCTTGCAGAATAAGCTTGCATAATAAGCTTTGCACTTAGCGCTCATGACATGTCATTGACATAAGAGCAACTCATATGTAAAGGCAGGAAGAGAGTGGTTCTCTGTAACTGAAGGTTTGTTGTGGTTTTTCACACCTCAGCGTGTTGAAAGCTCGTTGACATCTCACCGTGGTTTTGGATATGGAGACAACTGCTTGCTTAGGCGTAATCATCACAAAATAACAGCAACTAAGACGGACACCTGCATATTGCCCTAGTATGCACAGCAGAAAAGTGCAACTTGCACTTTCTCCGAAGTTCACCTGAAGTTCATGAGCATACATCTTCAAAGTTCAACCAAGGGTCATAAACATAAACATTTCCATTACAAGGGACACAGGTTCAAACAGGCATTGCAGTTATGGACATCTATAGTGAGTAAGGCTGTAACTGTAGCTGCATTAGTAAGTTAAGACATGCTTTAAGGGCTTTACTATATCTTTGCTCATTATTTATTGCCTCAAAACCACTGATTCCTCAGAGCATGTCAGGGAGTTTAATCATCAGTTTTTATCTGATAATGAAGTGGTTGGTGAGAAAACCCTAAAATGATTGACCTGATGTAAAACAGTTGGTTTTATAAATAAATTCATGTTGAGTTCAAGCCCCGGATGCAATAAATGTGATGTATATGCCACTGAAAATAACTAAACCCAAAACACTCTACCAACACAGTCGACCACTGACATTTGCTGATTTGTAAATTTCCAGCATTAACACTGGTAAGTGCTTTCAACTCTACATAAATTGTACGATGTTTAGTCCATAACTTACTGTCACTTTAAATAAAAACATGCTTTTTTTTAATTGCACTCACTCACTGAATTCCTTGACAGCTAATAAAAATTGTCTAGCAGTACCACTCACTGCTGAACTAATTGCTCAGTGGGGCTTTCAGTCTGGCCAGCACCCAATACAATCCCCCAACACACAGGCACAGACACACACCACACACACACACAGGCACAGGCACAGGCACACACACACACGCACACACTCTTTGGTCTCAGTCACTCCCAGTCCTTAATCAGCATGCAAATGTACAAACCTTAGTCTCAGCTGACAGCGGGTCGAGAGGCTTAAGTTTCAGACAAAGCGCAGGGTGAGGGTGAGTTAATGCTTGCTACTTCATGTAGTGTGATAGTTATCCAGCTCACCAAGCAGACAAAAGCTCTTTGGTTAGGAACCATGTGTGTGGGTATCTTTTTCGGCGATAAACTCGGGGCAGTTGGTGCCAAAATGCTTTTGTGAAACCGTGGTTTAAAGGCATTTGTGATTTACTGCACAGAACACAATGTGGAAAGTAAAGACAGAGAGAGAGAAAGCATTACATTAGCCAGACTTAAACTCATAATATTATGGCTGCTTGCTGTGCAGCTAATACTGCCAAGCCACAAAGATGCTGCAAGAACAACACTGGTTTGAAATGTTTTTGCAACTTCAGGCTCCATACTAAATCTTATTTTAAAAACCTAAATTATGATAATAATGATAATAATGATGATAATAATAATAACAGGCAACTGTTTTGGAAGGATAGACTTTAAATCGTTAAGAGGAAAATATTCGAGCCTCTTGACACTTCTCTGGACCGGGTTTAGCCGATCATAAAGTGAACCCTGCTGGGAGCTTTCCCTGGTTGATGCCAGTTGTAACAGCCTCTAACAGATCATTTCACATCACTGGCTTTGGCTTAGAGACGGCGGGTAAAGACAATAATGGCATAGTGCTTATGGCTATATACTCTTTCGAGGCTCTGCCAGATTGTTTTCGTAACACTTCTCTGAACTGTTCCACCGGCACTTCCATGCACTTTCAGACCAGAAGTACAGTATACTATAAGTGGTTGCAGCAAAAATCTCCGGAGGAAAAGAAAACCTTGCTCAACAGCTACTCGAGTCGAGTCCTGACTTCTGTGGGTCAGAGTTTTTAAAACCTCAACATAATGCTCCAAATCATCACACTCCTGCTGCACAGCCTCTGGACAAGCACGGTTAGCTTTCATTGCTGTTATCCCACCACTCCTGTAGCCGGCTCTTCACGCAGACTTATCCCACACCCGCCCGTCGCTGTAAAACCAGTTTAATTTGGTATCCAAGCTTTATGCTTACATCCAGTAATTTGTCCAGTGATGTAGCTCACAGTGCGTCACAGTAAGCCGCAGCTAAGTGTACTCCTGTCATAAATAAGCACACTCAAAGTACCGTAACACCTTTAAGTGCTCACAGCAGACATACGGCAGAAAGTCCGGAGATAGAAATTATTGCAGACTTTTAGTTGACTCATTTTTTGCCCATTTCTTCTTGGTATCTACTGTATGAGTCATCAACCTCTGTGGAGTGTGAAAAAGTCTTAACTGCTCAAAGCAATATGGTGCTTGACTGAATGCTATTTATATATGAATCATGGCACCACTGTATGTGCTGGCCAAAAGAGTCTTTAATTAATTTCATTAGCAGAAGGAAAGTACACTGGTATCAGAAGTGGGATGGATTAAAAAGTTGAGGTGAAGGAGGAGTAGTTGTCATAGCAGGAAGTCAGGAAATAATCAATCAGGCTTTTTCCTCTATTGTTCCTGACTTACTTCATGCACTGGTTATGAAAGAGGTAACAACATGCTACTGTAGCCTTGACAGACAAAGTGTCAAAATGAAAATAAAACATTCGACAAAATTTTACACATCTTTGAAAATATGTGTTGATGTATTAATGACAACTGTCACAAAATGTTGGTCCATTTTGATCCCACTAAGACAACATGAGATGAAACTGAAGCTATTTAACTATAATTGTGACTGAAGTTTCACAACTGAAGTTCCTATCTGTGGCTTTCCAACAACATGCAGCACAACTTGAGCTCGGTTCAACAAAATCAACTAAGATGGATAAAGAAGCGTATAAGTTCTACCAAGAAACAACCAAACAAGAACAGGTTGGGAGAAAAAAAATTATCAGTATCCCTAATTGGTGCTGTCACAAAATGAAATAACAAAGACACAAGATCTAATTCTTCTTATCTTGTACTGTGGTTAGCCGGTATGCAAATGGGCTTACAATGAAGCACATTTGTACTGTTATAATTAAATTTTCATATCTAAACTGTTTACTTGGCATGCAATAAAGTATGTGAATATTTGCAGTGTGTATGTGTGTGTGTGTGTGTGTGTGTGCGTGTGTATGTGTGTGTGTTTTTCCACTGTGCATATCATTAACAAATTTGGAGACACTTCCCTGGGGAGCTATATTCCCTCTCACTGGACCGCTCTCAAGCAAGCTATGTAACCAGACTGTTGGCTGTCGTTCAGAAGCGCGCCGCAGCAAACTGTTCATCACTTCTAATGAACAGAAAAGCAAATGGAACTCTAATAACAGTTTGATGCAAATAAAATAATTAAGTTCATTATCTTGTTGGATGGTACTGTACTATCCACCAGTGTAAATCTGATCCATGGCAGCAACACAAATGACACAACTTTGACACAACACAGTTCATCTCAGGATTAAAATAGCAATTCTTGGAAAATGTAAACACAGATTGATCCTGATCATAAATGTTTCTTTAATTGATTTTAAATCATTAGATCAGACATCATTTGTGATTGGTTCAAATGGAAGTATGAATGAAACTGGCCCGTATTGACTGGTATCTATATAAAATACTGCTAATGGCTTGTTAAAGAGCTATAACAAAGTGCTAGTATAAAAGTGAGTCTCCAAGCCTCAACCAATGGGTGGACAGAGTGAAGGAAATGTGTTTAATGGGAAAGATGACTTTCTCTCCCAGATCTAGAGGAGCAACCTTTCCCAGGAAATGGAAAAATTACAGTAGACTGCTTTTATCAAAACAATTGAGGACGCTCAACATTAACAAGTAAAGACACATGGACATTAAATACACTGATAATCAACAGAGGAGCCCCCATGTTTTTGTTTTGTTTTATTTCCTTGACAGCTTGTTGTCAACTTGTTTTCCCTTAAATTGAAAATACTAAATTAAAAGTATTGAAAAAACAAAAAAACTGACCAGTATTGAAGATGTTTCACACTTTACACTACCAGTCCTATAAGCTGCATCAGAGCTCCAGTAATAACGGTCAATAGGCAGCAGTTCAGTGCAATGATATTGATGATGCTCAGTTTCCATTTCACAAACCTCAAACAGGTTGAATATCAGTCAATGCTTGCCTGGGGTTAAAACTGCACCAGGAAACAGAGATGTTCAATAATTTATCAGCAGCAGCAGGAGTTTTCTAATCAGTAATGGAACTAATAGAGCAGAGCTGAATGGAGACGGTCAGCTGGGGCTGGATGTGTGTTTGGATTCTGTCTTTCTATACAGAATAGATCCTCATGTCTCAGAATCTCAAACGTAAACTCGACTTAATCTGCCACAAGCAAGAAATCTCCCCGACAGTTTGGCCCCGTTCCCACACGGCACCGTGATATTCTGGGTCAACGTGGTCATTCCCCCCATTAGGCCACAGTGCCACCATCGCTTGACACACCGCATGCATGTGCAACCAAAGCATACAACAGTTTACTGAGGCCAGTGGGAAAGGGACACGGCGGTTCTGCAGCCAGCCAATCGCAAGCATTCCTGATTCAGAGCCATTGTTTTGTTTGGACTTGCTCATGATCAGGCGAGTGTCTGGTAGCCAGCTGGGAAAAAAAAGTTTGAGAACAGACCAAAGATTGCATATAATCAAGGAATCCAAATGTTATTTTCAAAAGTAATCCAAGAGCCTAATATTGGCCAAATAGCCTATATTGGTTTGTCTAACCTTTTGAAAAGAGTGAGGGGGTGTGTGCACTGTGCAGAGCAATATCATTATGTATTATGCTCTGTGTGCTCAGGGGCAATCAATGCTTCATTTCACAGGCGTCCTTCTGGGGAAGAGGTGGCTCAGAGGAGGAGGAAGGAAGAGAGAGAGAGAGACGGCTGAGTGGCAGCGAGATCGACAGCCGCAAAGATAGACAGCACCGGTCTCCAGTGTCGAGCTGAAGCCTGAGCCCTGTGGGAGAGTCGGGATGACGCTGACACTGAGGAGCTGCTGACAAGCCGGGGCCCACACCTCCACCCTACACCCCAGCCCCGTTCCCAGCGCTACGGTTACAAAACCATTTGAGCTCCGGTGAGAACAGGGCAACCACACAGAGAGAGAGAGAGAGGCACTCCACTGTGACACTGTATTCTAATGTACAGACCGCGGGAGATGTGATGAGCGACGGAGCATTTATGCCGACACTGTACTCTATATGTGTACTACTGTGAATTTTACTGTGAATTTTTTTGTTTCCCCTCCAGGCTGCGGAGCCAGCAGTAAATCACTTTCACTGCATGTGGAGCTGTGCCAGCTGCCTTATCTAATGTCAAGTGCCTCGAGGGCACGCAACCAAACACTTTCCACTCGGCAGGGAACATGAGATTACATGGACACAAAATAATTGTGCTTAATCTGTAAGTCTGCCATGAAAATAATAACAATGCATGTACATGACAACAATAAACCTATACCTTTAAATAAGAAGTTTGCAAGGAAATGGATGGAGGATATATTTTTTAACAATACTGGCATACTGATGTGAGTGATTATTAAAGCAAACCAGAGACTATGAGTTTCAGCTTGACAAGGGTTTGTGAAGAAAAGGGCACAAACCACTTCAATAATGTTGGAGTTGAGGCTGCAGTCAGGTTTGTCTGGTAAATCCAATAAGGCTGAAGCATAAAGACAGTCCTGGATTAATGGCTTAAAACAACACAGGAGTTGGAACAACTGTGGATTGATCCGTTTAACTGATGCTGTGTCTCCTGGTGAAAGTGGGAAAGAGCGTCAGAAAACAGTGTGTGTGTATGTGACAGACAGTGGATACTCTATTTAAGGAAAAGCAGCATTTCCACTGAACAAATGCATGATCAAAATGATTCATTGGAATCAGCAATACTCATATTTTAATGTTTGATAAATGACCTTTACCTTTCCCTTTATGATCAAGTATTACAAGCCTAAAAGAAGCAGTTACTTGAAATATCACAGTTCATCAGTTGTGCATAAATATAAAAGTTTGCCCGCTGAATTAATTTACCACTTATCATTATTATTATTATTATTATTGCAGTGGCATTTTTCTATCTACCAGGATAATCCATGCTGATTAAATAAAGGTTGCAAATGCTACTCTACACGTTATTGTTGTGAAGAGACATGAATATCTGTTCATCACCCAAACGCACAATAAGCTGCAGTATGTAAATAACTGAAGAGACAGACTGATCTGTGAGTCTGTCCATGTCTGATTGTTTTGCTGCCTCACACAACAACAATAACGACATATTTCTGGAAGCCAATCTCCAGCAGCCGTAGCAGCCGTAGCAGCCATGCAGAATGCTGATTGTTCCATCTCAGAGCTGCAGACGGAGGCTAAACGCTATGCAACACACAACAACAACAACAGAAAACAGCCACAAGTGCTGACATTTGACAAGATTGTGGTCTAAAAGTAAAATATACCGAATGTCTCACCTGCTGAAACTGTTTGCTTGGAAAATATTTACAGGTTCTTGTATTTGTAAAGGTGGAATAGTTTGATTGTCTTGCGTCAACACATCATACAGTACAGTTAGTCAACCTGTTTACATATTGCAATATTCAGTCATTTTTTACTATTATCAAAATACAGGCAAAGTCCTTGCCACAAACACGAATCAAAGAAATGGGAGAGGATCGGACCGTTCAAGCAGCAGTGATCCCGCAGAACAGATAAATGAGAGGATGCAGGAAAACTGCTCTTAAATTCACAGAGTGGAAGAAGCTCTGTAAATGAAACTGTGTGCGCCGACACATCCAGACATCCCGGCTTGTGGAAATCACTCTCTGTCACTCCGTCCGACGAGTCGACTGAATCACCACCAGCATTTCAAACCCAGTGGATATGACGAAAGAGGCTTAAACAGCACTAACACACTCAGTCTGTGTAATTGGCAGCCTAAGGTTATTACAGCATGCACTGCGGGGAAACTACATAAACAGGAGAAAACACAGCAGACTATTGTGGAAAACATAATACCTTATCATGGGGTCTGCTTGCTGAGTGATAAGGCCTGTGTGGATAGCCTACGGGCTGCTTCCACTCACTGCTTGTACAGTACAGCTGATACCCTGCTATTAGCTGGCAAAACTAAATCCAACCTAAAACCCTGCCTTGCTAGAGAGGCTGTGTGTGCGTGTGAGAATGTGTGCCTGTGTGTGTGCGAGTGCTTCAGTTCACGCACATGGGATATGTTAAATCAACAAAGACCTTGCTGGCATTTACATAAGAGCACCTTTTGTTTCAGTGCAAACCTGCCTTTTTTACTAAACTCCTGCACACATTTAATGAAAACACGCTGCCGGCGGTGGGGACGGCGGTGTGTGTGTGTGTGTGCTGGTTCAGGTGAGCGAAACAACGGCGCCCTGAGGGGTCACACAGACAGTCCATCAATAGCCCTGCTACCCTGACCTGCCTCAGCTGTAATGAGAAGTGTCAGGAGGCTCAGCCAGGGCTCAATAGTGTTTCCCAAGCAGTGCAGAGGAAAGAACAGAGGAACTCCCTGCTAAAAACGATTATTTTATCTAATAATCAACTAAAATATTAGGCTTTTATCAATCACTCAATATCACTGACATTTTATTCTAATTTTCCAATCAGGCACAGCTTCTGTCTTTTCACATTTGTGCTGGTAGTACACAATAAAAATCATGATAATTCATAGCCATGCTAAAATGGAGTTGTTCTGGTTTTGAAGAAATGTAGTTCTGGTTTTGCGGAGGACATGAGAAGAAATACAATGTCTTATAGAAAAGACAGATTTTGTTTTATTATAATTAGTTGTTCCAATTACAAAATAATAGGAAATTAATCAATATGTAGTGGCCTTTCTCTTCCTCCAATCCATAAAAAGAAAGTCACTGATACTGTAGCTGATATAGACGTTATTGACGCGTGCCATGCATGGGTCCAATATTAAACCAAACGAAAGTCCAATGTTACTCAAAACGGATTCATTTGTCCTTACCATAGACAACTCAAAAACTCAGCACTGCACGTCATGCTCAAAGAAACATGTGCCTCATCAGCTTGCTGGCTTGCTCACCCTAATCAAATAACCCCCCCCCCCAAAAAAAAAAGCCAAAACTGGCTCCTACACAATATATAATTATTACATGATGTTAGCACAACAGCTCATTCTGCTGACCCAACAAATTGTAAAGAGAAACTTGGTTTTCGCTCTGATGTGTTGTGAAACAACTTTCTAATCGATTCAGTTCCTTCTGCTCACACTGTTCCTATTAAACAAATAAGCATGTACCTCTTTTGCAAATAATGCTTAACATCATGATTAATTTCCAGACATACTCTGTACTTTGAACTGTCTGGATAAACATGTGTACTTGATCAAAATCTGATTCTATCATCAATCTGGGTCCAGTCTCTTGAGACCCCCGTGGTTGAAAGACACTGCACCCTATTCGGCCGAATAGTGAGACTTGGTCTCTGAATCTCCTTGATGATCATTGCTAACTATTGCTGGTTGTTCATACTAATCTGATATGCTGTTCTGTAATAAATTCTATAAATCTCAGTGAGACTTATTGCTGTCTTTACTCCCTCACCATAGAGCAAACTTTTGCCTCTACACAAATAACCTTTCATAGGTGTTTCAGTGACGATATAGTAACAGGAGGAGGAGAACAAAATAACTCATCAGGAGAAAACTGGTAAAGTAACTAATGAACAAAATGTAAATCAGTTATTGTGTTCAGAGGGAGATTGTGCCAGTAACTGTTACTCATCTGTGCTTGTTGAAATCATGAGTAAAGTCCTTCTTTTGGAGGACCACGTATCCAAAGTGGCTTCCCTCCTTACTGTAAGATGTTGTGTGTGGATGTAATGTTGTTGTGGGATCTGGCTTCTTCTTCTTCTTCTCTCTCTTCCCTACAGCAGAAGGCGAACGAGCTGGAAAGCACTTACTGAAAACAATACAAGCCCATGTTTTCACTTGGAGTTGAGAGATCCACATCCATCTGGCTTTCTGGAGCACACAAAGCCTCCACACACACACACACACACGAATGCACACAAAACACAAACACACCTGTCAGATTATTTGCACCCTCATACACGATGATGCATATTTGCATTTTTCATTTTGAACAGTCTTTCTTTCTCATATACTCACATATACCCACAGTCACACATTATGGTATGTACACAGTCACACACATACGGACAGATGGATCACATTTATACACAATTAGAAAACTAAACAGCCCAGTCAAATGAGGTATTTCCAGTTCAAGAAACGTAATTAATTTATCATTGAAAGTGTTAACAATCTATTAATCAGTTAATTGTTTAAAAAGAGCATTATAACATTAAGATGCTGGCTCCTGGCTGAAATTCATACAAAATCCCAGTTTGTTACTGTAGGTATTTCTGCTATAAATTAAACATTTACTACTATTTACATAAATTAAAGCAGAAGTGAGTGATATATTTGTGTTAATATAAGTCTTAAATAGTTATATCTTCCGACAGCAATCACTTACATAGAGTGTTTGGACCGAAACACGGGTCTGTCAGTCCCTCTGCTCTGCTCTGAGCCGAAGAGAAAACATTTATCGTATCCTACAGTTTTTATCCAATGAGGAGAGAGAACGGCATGCAGGGCTGTGTGTGCAGCCAAGGAACGCCGTGAATGTGGTGACGTAGCGACGAGGACTGTTATGGTGCGTTCAAGGAAACTCGTATTTTTCCGACCGTGAAGTGGTACCAGTTCGATCTGGTACGAGTTCACAGGTCGGAAGTTACGAGTGGCCGTTAAAGTGACTTTCACCGGTAAAACAGGTCGGAAAAACAGAGTGGGTTGCCTGAAACGCTACAAAGTCGTAAGTTGTGACTTGAAGCTGTAATTTACGATTTCAAAAGCCTGCCTGGAACGCAGCATTAGCGAAAACGACCGGATCACTCACTTCTGCTTTAATGTCACATAATCAAACTGCAAATCCTCAACACTGATCTCCTAACCAAAATTTTCACTCAGTTTATTTTATTGAAAGCGATATGATTGTGTCGTGGGATTGGTCAGTTCTGTACAAGGTCAAACTCATCCAGCTGCTGAAAACAGCTGTTTGGGTTTGAACAGATGTTTCACAAGCCAATGTTACCACCAGTGACGGGAATTCTTCTGTGATGAGTTGAGGACAATGTTTCTTTTGGAGGAGAGCAGCGATGTCCTCCGCTGTCCAACACGCACACAGCTCCTCAGCGTTAGCCTGACTCAGCAGGGTTAGCTGGATCTGCTGAGGTTTGTACTGTAGTTTGACATACGAGTGAGTCTCTGCATGAACCGCTACATACAGGACATCTGGCTGGGACGTTGACTGTGTGATGCAGCAGTCACTGACACACTGGGTCAGAGGGGTTACAAGTAGCTGTCAGACATGTACAGTGAGCACAGCAGGCATTAACCATAACACACACACACACACACACACCTGTAAATCCATCACTTTTTATAGACACCGCCACGTTGCAACCCAACCAAACAACATCTTCTGATACACTGACACACTGCTCGTCCCTAATCCTCTTCTTTGACGGATAACATATCTTTTATCACTTAAATTGTCAGCAGTGATTAACCAATAATTAATCACTGACATCTCTAAGTGAAATCTTTTTTTTTTGATAATGGTGCTAACTACAGTATGTGTGCCTATTTAACAGAGTTAATAGGTAAAAACACTGTCAAAGTCTGCTGCAGAGCTGAAACATGTACTCAGACTTTAGTCAGGAAGGAGGATCAAAGACCTTGGGGGAAAGTCTGCACTTCACCTGTTAATCCTGCTCTGACATTAAAGTTTGTAGAAGGAGGAGGAACATTTGCACATTTCACTGTCCAAATGCAGACACGTTCATACACACACATACATACTCTCCAGGCATCGCTTAAAGGAACAGACAGTGTAATATACACAGAAATGTTTATGTATTATTCACTCCAGCAGCATGTATGGGCTCCTGATGACATAAATAGCAACAATCCCGTGTGCGGAATAAGGAGGTGATGAATGACAGGCCTAAACCATTAGCTACGAGATTTTTCACACTCGCATAAGCAACATAAACACGCAGCTCCAGATAAACATACACTTGGAGCTCTGCCTTCACTTCTCTCCACCAAGCCCTGTCAGTGATTCCCAGGAAGAGTGTTTTCTACAGGATTCATGCTTCTCAAATGCAGCTTTACAGTCTACATTACTCGCTTCTTCCTCCTGAGCCTGGACTGTCATGCTTAATATTCCAGCCATGTAAACATCAAACTAGGTATAGCCTGCTGCACCTTCATGCTCCATCATAGAGAATGATAACAGACAGTAACTGAAGCTGTTTTATGACATGTGCTGAATATGCATGTCAACATCTGTGAATATCACTGTAGATCAAATCATCATATCGACTTACCTGGAACCGAACATCTTTTTTGGGCTCTATAGACCCGTCATAGACATCTCAATGGTCTCTGACCGTGTTCAATTTTTAAAACAGATCCTCAGTCTATTCATTAAAAGGCATACTCTGGAATTTCAAATTGCTATAATGATAGATAAATAAAGAGTGACATGAATGAGTAAATGAGTAAAAAATCCTAGTTAACTCAAGTGATGCGTGAATAGCTTAAAAAATAACTTAGTCATGAATAAACAGTGAAGTACAAAAGACCAAACTGACTTAAATCGTTTTTCAATAGTATGAGAACATTATTGATTTAAATAAAAAACAGCGTTAATATCGTTCTGTTTCAAATCAATGGAAATGAATCTGCCTGTAACAATGGTAAGTGGTGTTATATCAGGCAGGGCTGCAGGGGAACGTTGGACTAAACAGACTGACAAAAAAAAAAGATTTCGAGGATGTAAAAGCTAAAACAGCGAGGCCATATTAAAACAGGTTCTGGTTGGACTATATACCCAGACTCCCACTGGGTGAACTATCAAATACCACTTCCAAAAGCCAATGTTTCCATCTGCTTCAAAAGTGATCAAACAGAATGGATGGCCTAAAACCATTTTCACAGTGGCTGCTGATGAGTGCATGACATGGCTAAGTGAAAATCTGTATCTAATGGATCTGACTCTCATCTAAAGCCATTTCAGTCCACATAAACCCTCCTACTGAGCATCTAGAGCAGCTAGCTCCACAGGCAAAGGCAGAGAGAGGGGGGGATGACATCATACTGAGACACGGCCATGAAGCCTTTAATTAGTATTTCAAAATCATTTGACCTGGAAACGATGTAACTGCATCCTGTGCTGCACAGCCAAGCCCGGGTATAACCAAGGTGCTGTCAGCAAAGCAAATTGTTTGGTATTAGCTACCATGTTTTATGCCAATTT
The DNA here is from genome assembly GCF_905171665.1 of Trachurus trachurus. Lineage (NCBI taxonomy): Eukaryota > Metazoa > Chordata > Actinopteri > Carangiformes > Carangidae > Trachurus > Trachurus trachurus. Next base: position 8,658,446 of record NC_139903.1, on the reverse strand, counting down.
TTCTAAATTTTGCAAAAAAGCATGTGATTATGGATTATAGTTTGGCATTCAGACTGGTGTAAACAATTCTTTAAAAGAAGAAGAAGGAGAAAAACAACTGAAGCAGTGCAGTTATTGAGCAAAGCTTATCTGAGAGTGCAGGAATGGAAGCAGATGGAAATGGAAACAGTGGTGGGTTGGCTCGGTCTGAAGGAAGGATCAGAGGAAAGAGAGGGGGGATCAAAGGTTCAAAGCTGCAGGTAGAGATCTCAATAGGACTCTGTCCGCAAGTCCACAAGTCCCACGGTGCAAAGACACAGACACACACTAACACATGCACTCCCTAACTGTAGCCCATTAGTATGCACTGTGCAGTTAAGCATGAAAAGGGTCTCCTCTCAAGTAGAGAGAGAGAGAAAAAAAAAACGTCCAAATGCATCATCATGGGGGCCATTACACACAAAAGGGAGAGTACGACTATGGCCATGGCTCTACTTCAGAGATGGCATTTTACAATCAGCCTCCGCAAACATTTATCATCCCCCCCCCCCCCTCACATCCGTCACTGGAACCTGCCTGAATAAAAGACAAAGATGAAATGGAAAAAGCAAATGGCCTGCATGGGCTCAGCGAGCTGGTGGCACACAGACCAGGGAGGGAAATGTATTTTTCCTCAACTGAGGCGAGTCAATTATATTAGGCCAGGGATGTGATTTGACTTTGCGCTAATACTTGGATAAAGATACACAGCGATGTCGTTTCAGAGCTGTGTGTGCCACATTAACAAGTGTCAGGGAGACTTAGGTCTTAAAGAGGTGGAACCATTAATCCAATGTTCTTCAGCCACTCCCGGTGTGCCATTAGCCCCAGATTAGCCTTTAATAAGCTGATGTAAGACTCATGTGTAAACTATTGGTTGTCATTTATGAATCTTAGTAACAACAGCCATTAGTTTTTTGTAAAACAATGGCAGAACAAACATTTTCCTTCTTTTCTGACCTTGCACAATGCCATTTTAACTGCTTATTTAAGTAAAATGACCTTTGATCTACACAAAACACTAAGATGGACGGGGCAACATATTTTCATTATAGCCTCCTGGACATTTTAATAATACAATACAAAAATACAGTCTGTGACTTTAACTTGTAACTATTCAATGTAAAAACACAAACTCTCTGGATTCAATATTCCTCACAGCTCACGCCTGCACAGATCACTGCAGCTGTGAATGTGTGGACAAAGAAGCAGCGCACCATTACAAAATGTCTGTCTGTACAGAGTTGGTATGAGAGTGTAAAACCGATCACCCCGCCCTCTTCCCCCGCTCCGACATCCCACAGTCCCATTCCTTCTGCCTGTACGTCAACTCGAACATCGATGCTGCTTGTTGCACACCTCCCCCGGTGCAGAGCTATTTGTTTTGCCTGAGTTCATACGAATGCGTCGGTGTCAGTTTCTCCCCTCAGCGAGTGAGACGAGGGTGATGGCGCTGGTCACGTGACTCAAGTGCTTCTGAGCTGAACCGTGCATTGTGACATCAATCATTATGTTATGTGTGAGTTGTCTTACGTATATAGCTCCGTGTGCCGTTTATGATGAATTTAGATGCTCCATCTTTCCCAGACAGACTGTTCGCTTCCATAACTTCAGATCAAACATCTAATTTAAGTGTTAATTTCTGCACTAACCCTTACTTGTATGTGTCTGATTATACCTGTAATCACCTTCTGCTTTGGGTCATCAGATGTTAATGGGATTTTGGGTGGATTTGCACCTGGATTTTAGGACCAGTTGCAGTCCAATCATCCAGTGCACGTGTTAGTGACAGATGGAAAGGCTGTTAGACTTTCTAGTGAGGCAGGAAAGTAACAAATCTGACAGCCTTACAGAGTTGTAAAGTGGGCAACGCAGCCATGCAATGCAGACAAAGTTGGTTTAACAAATTAATATACGTACATCTGTGGGAAAAAAAATGCCACACATCAGCACAGGCCACACAGTGCAGCAGTACAAAAGAATAGCTGCTGGAGTGGTCGATTCAGCAGCCAAGATAGTGGAAGTACACTGGTAGGAGATCAATTACTAAGTTTTAAACAGGGCTGTGGCTCAGCTCATGTCCAAATGAAGGACATCTTCATTTACTCAAATAACTGCACCCCCACAGAGTAAAAGACAACACAACACTGATGAGTATCTAAACATTAGTATACAAATGTGCAATCTTGCAGAATCCATCATCCACTAATCCACAAATAACAGATGATCCGTCTTATTTTTTCTTTTTCTTTTTTTTTTAACACCCAGAGATGACAGCTTACTTCATTAATGTGTCAGTCACTGGGCTGTCACAGCACATTAAAACATACCATACATCACACTCTGACACTTCTAAAATGCTGCTAAATGAATAACTGCCATAACTGCCAGGAGAGTGGAATAAATACACGTGTGGAAGGTGGAAAATTATTGTCAGAAATATCTGTCAAGGCTGCTTAGTACAAGAGGAGAAGTTGTTCATCAACACGTATTCTCACAGAAACACAACTGGCTTGGTTTGATACTTATGTGTCTTAATTGTTTGAAATGCCACTTTTTTTCAACATTCTTTTGGAAACAAGCTGTCAATACATTTGATTTCACATTAGCCTCTTTCTTACAATGAAGCACCAATCAATGTGTTCCTCTCTGCCTGCACTTACAAGTCCTCCTCCAGGCAGACTTCTGAGGGCTGTGCCAAAGAAAATCAATTGTTTTTGAAATGCTGGAAAGCCGACAGCATCATCCCACGAACAGCACAGAAGAGGAGAAAAACGCCAGACTGCTAAACTAAACTGCAATTCATCATCCATCTCCATTTTGGCCATATGAGAGGAGGAACACCCTTTTTCTTGACTTAATTACTGCAGTTGATTCTGTCAGCTAAGGCCAAAGACCTGTCCTTTAAATCCTGCCCCACTTGAAATGTCAATAGTCATTAATTAGCTGGCCATTATTTGCCATTTTAAAGTCTGACAACTCATCAATGAAGCTATCATTGTTCTGTTGAACTCCTCGCTCCGCGCCACCTCCACCTTCCACCCACGTGCCCCTGATGACTCAGCGTAATCCATGAGGTATGATGCTCCACTGTGCCCCAGTTTGAATGTGCCACATCTCCACGGACGGTGTGGGTGTGACAGATGGGTGTGAAGCGGGTGCCCAAAATTAAATAACCCATGGGCGCGGCAGAAATCATAAATAGAAAGTGACACTTAATTGGAAGCAACAAGGTGCCGGTGGTGCATCAGTGGTGCAGAAATGAAATGTAAACGGCAGGAAGAAAAAAAAAAAAAAAAGCACTGGCAGGATTTCCACGGCTCTTATGAAAACATTTCTCCAGCAGCAGACACATGGTTTATACATATCCCTCTTATGGACTTTTTGTCAGTGTGATGTGAAGCCCGAAGTGAAGGGTTTCAAAGCTCTTTTGTAATCGATTGACTTTCTCCTCGCTCCCTGGTGGTCAGCAGCTAGTAGGCTGCTGCTGCTTGGTGCAGTTAGGCATGACATGACAAATCCAGTGCTGCTACGCAACCTGATGCAATATTTATGACACGAGCCAAAAACTGCTTTAGCACATATGTCCGGTCTTTTTTTTTTCCCCCACTAGGAACTGTAGGCTGCAGGATAGGGGGATTCATCAGGAAACTATGACGAAGAGGAAACTGACAGCCATCTTTCTCTAATGTTTTTTTTCTATCTTAAGTAAAAGCTACAACACACAAAAGAGACAAATGATCATTTTAAATGTAAGTGGCAGAAATCCTCCCAAATGCACAGCTTCCATGTCAGCAAGTCCACTCAAAGCCACATCTTATGTGTAGCTGACCCAATAATGAATTTTTGAGGCCAACGCAAATACATAAAATCTAACAATGTACTGACTGATGGAGTCTGAATGACCTCAACACTAGTCGTACATTCCTGTCCTGCAGCATCTTTTGATTTATCAGCTCTCCCATCCAAAAATAAATTACTCTGTCAGTTTGTCATATGCAAAATGTAACAAACAGTAATCTAAATATTTAATTTGACTATGAAATGTAGGCTACAACCCTGGTACTGTATAGGCAGAGATTGAAGTAATTAAAACCATTTGCAATTAGGGAGTTTATTATTGAAATGTATTTGATTTGTTTTCATGTTTTACTTTAGTAATAAAACAAGCCTTTCTACACCGCAGGCCCCAAACTGCTTGTGTCAGCTCTGCACGTCCATCCCAGCACTAGGCTGCTCTCCCAGTCTCGTCCATATGTGGTGTTATGCAGTTATGTGCCCAGTTCCATTCTGTACACTGTGTGTGCATTAGGTGGATCTGTTGTCTTCTGTTTTTATGGTGTGTAACAAATTAAGTTAGAAAGGGGAAATTATTTAGAGGAACAACAAAACCTGCAGGAGCTCTGCGGGGCATAGTGAATTAAGAAGTCTTTCCAGAACCTTAAAAGGCTAAATCAGAGAAGAACAGACAGTGCAAATGTACTAATTTACACAGTACTGCTTTTGTGCTGTTTGTCGTATTATCACGGGCAGTCAATCATGTAATAGACTGCTGTTAACCTGCTGAGCAAGAAGATGAGATGTTGTTATTGGAGTTAAGAAACAGGAGTCAGTCGAGCCTTTGGGCACAATGTTAAACCTCAGTGAAAGAAGGTTGGGAAAGCAAAGGCTGTGATTGGACGGGAGCCTGATCAGGCCTGTATGTTATGTATTCCTATGTGTCTATGTGTGTGTATGTGTGTGTCTGCGTTGCAAAGATATAGACATCAGAAACCAGTAATTATGGGGAAAGAATGGAGCAGTAGGTTAACTAAGGCAACATTTTTAAATCAATTCTGGCCAGCAGGGGCATGCTGAGGTTAGAGACCCCTTTCAAGTGAAATGGATGAAACACAGCAAAGGTTTTAGAGGAGAAGGCACTCAATAATTTAGTAATTTCTTCAAGTGCTGTAATAGGTTGTTTCTCAGGCCTCTTTCAATAAAAATCTGTCTCTGAACCAACTCGACCGCTGCTGTGTACTTTTTATCTCTGCGCCCAATATGTTTGTCATTTTTTTGCTCAATTTAAAGTGAAGGGTTTTGGTTTGAAGAAAATAAATACACTGAGCTCAGAAACAGGTCTACTAGTGGGCTCTATAGCGCATTTCTATTGTGCGAATACATTCATCTGTAATATACATCAACTTTGTATTAATAGATTTAATCTATAACCCCTGAAAACATGACGGTGTAATACTACACAGTGTTTCCACACAATAAAATAAAAGTTACTCAACTTCTTGCACTTGATTCTACAAACACAAAAGAGACCAATCTTATGCAGACTCAGAAACCATATGGCTTGTTCAAAATGCCTAGCATTTTGAATTCAGTTTCATCTAAACATGAACAGCCTTATCTATGTTTTATGCAACAAGATGCACTGCTTCAAGGCCTTTCCTGAAAATCACAGCCAAAATGGTGGAATTTTACAAAACCATACATCATAAAATTGCAGTGTGTATATTTAGGCAGCATATCCTGCATCCTGAACAAGTGTTAAATTAAAAGTTGGCTGCACTGTGAAAACTGTGGTGGTGGTGATGATTATGATTCAAAGAACAACCAGCAGCAGCAATATGCTTCTTCACAGGCTAATATTCCTGCTCAGTGTTATTCCTGCACCTGCTTCCTTACAGGATCTTAATGGTCCAGTGTTTAACATGGGGGGGGGGGGGGGGGGGGGGGGGGGGGGGGCGTGATATCCAGCGTTCAGATTCTAGTTTGCAGCGCTCACCACTCCCATCGGCGAAGTGACGGTGGCCTTCGAGGAAAAAAAAACTTGTTTACCACAACTGGGACGACTGGGAAGGTGAAGGTCTTAACCATTTTACGATATGTCTGCTGTTTCCTTTTCCTTTTCTTTCCTTCCACCTTCTTCTTTATTGGTTTATTTATCTCTGGCTGGCTGGATTTTCCATTCAGGCTGCCGTACAAACATGGCGGTGCAAGATGGTGACACTCTCTAAAGCAAGACTCTTGCCTATGTATATATAAAATAACAATTATAAGGCTATGAAAACCAAACAAATTTTATTTTATTGCGATTATACACTTATACAAATATATTCATGGGTAGTATATTCAGATATTGCCAATAAACCCGGCCAATTATTACACACTGAACCTTTAACCACAGTTTCAACATGGACGACTTCACTCCAAAGTGTTAACACCAAAAAGAAATCAAGGCAACAATATGCTGCACAGCATCTACCAAAAACAACTTGAGCATCTCAAGAGCCTAATCATAAACGCCTCAGCTCTGAGACTGCTGAAGAGAAATGCAAAGCTAAGATATCAGCATGCACATGAAAAGCAGGCCCGGGAGCAGTGTTGCTCCAGCACTGTGGTGACAGATGGAGAGCACTTGCATATACCTCCAGGGGTCTGACCTCATCAGAATTTAACTTTACCCAGACAGAAAAAGAGCCACTGCTGCTGTGATATGTTTGTGCACAGGTCCATCAATACACTAGGGTTAGGCCTTTTAACATAGTGTGGTTGAAACAGAGAAGTAAACAGCTGATAAGTGTAGAGAATGGATTGTAAAACTGAAAAAAAAGACTGGAGACATTACAGCACATCAGAATTAGAGAGGAGAGAACATTGAAATATTATCCAAATGTTACTGTACACACAAGTGTGAAGAAACTAAAGTGTAACGTCATGAAAAAGATGATTTGTTCAGCCGCTCTTCACGCTGCGCTCGCTCTCTCCCTCGCTCTCTCCCTGTCTCGCTCGCTCACAATCACATTGACAACGGACCGTCTGTCATAGTCAGTCTGACCGTCTGGAGCAGCAGAAGAAATCCTGCTGCATCAGTGGGCCTGTGGACTCTATAGCAGGCCTCGCCTCTCTGTGCCTGTCATTCACGGTGCACACGGAGCAGACTAAACTCACTGACCAACAATATGGAATCAGCCCTCGGTGACACGACTCAGTGACGGCTGTGATTTGTGGAGCTCTGTTTATTGTTCAGCTATTTATGCATTAGAGATGTCTTTCCAATTAAAATATTTGCACTTGAACACCTTATATACTGTTTATTTACTGTAATAAGAATCTAACTCTGTGGGAATCTTTGGAAAAATACTGACCAAAATGATATCCAATTATTTACGACATAGGCGGTGAAAATTTTTAACAAGTCTTATCCAGGATTGAAGATTAGAGAGAAGAAAAATACCTCTCCAACTATTATTTTTTTTTAAAGGAGACAGGGTGGAAGTAGTCCTGAAAAGTCATTCTGATAAATTATTCATCACTTGAAAATGCTTTTTCATAAATTAAATATCCTGAGTCATTAGTGAGAGACAAACAATAAGACCAATGTTTCCTTACTAGAATTTCACTGAGCAATTTTTTAAATATATTTTTATCTATTAAAGAAACGCCCTGACTCAACCTCAGTCATAATCTGAACTCTTCTACCACTGACCTGTGATCAGCAGGTCGGCCCTTCAGTCACAAGCCTGACCTCAGCATTTAGGATCCGCACAACCCCAGTTAGTCAACTGACATAGATATTAGGGCCTATCCTATCTTATTTCCAGCTTCACTACAAAAAGTTAAGTCTTCTCGAATTGTTTTTCACTGGCCATCATTTCTTAAAGTAGAGAGGTGTAATGGCAGTTTTCAGCCATGAGTTGGTCTTTTATTCAGTTCTTCTTACCCACAAACCTGTTTAAACTATTGTAACACAAACTAAATTCCATTTGCCTCCATTGTACTGGTGAAATGTCATGGACAGTTATCTCAAATGGATTTGTCCCACTGCCCAGATAGCACTAACAACAAGCCAGAGCAGTTTTGTTTTTTATTTTTTCCACTCAAATGAATGAGAGAAGAGTTCATCTCATTGTAGCATTGTGAAGTTCCAAAACACAGAGAGAGACAACAACCAGCCAATCCAGGCCGATACCCAAACACACTGCCTTTCAGTGGTGAACTATGTGTTTTTCCTATTGAATTTTCGGTTCACAAAACACAAACCTTCAACCATGTATAAACATAGAAACACAGTAGTCTTCACAATGAGGCATCTTCTATATTTACAGTAACTTACAAGGTTACTGCACCAGCTTATGTTTTCAGTATCTGTTGCCTCACTTTTTTATTGAATTCACCGATTAGATCAGGTCATGCTTTATTGACTCTACTGCAAATATTATTGCATTATCGCTTCTGAACAGCAAAAACTCCCTGTAATAATTGAGAATTGTGCTGAAAATAAAAAATGTAGCAACAGCTTTGATGGTGTTGTTGGGTTCCTCCTGCAGAGCACGGCTGCTTTGTTCACAATGATTTCACTGCAGAAACTGAACCTGAGTGCATCAGCTCACCTGTTTACTGTGCAGTGAAGCATTCTGGGTAATACAGCTAGAGTAAGATCACAATACCACATCAGAGGAAGTAATGTTGTCTCATGTGCATGATTTCTCTCAGTTTGGAGATGCATGTATTGATCCTGCTGAAGTGTAAGTCAAACAAAAGGAGCCTTCACTTGCACACACTCTAGTCTGTGAACGAGTGAAAGGTGTTCAATGCCAAAACTGTAACAATTGATGGTTCCAGAGATATTGAGCTCTGAATAGGGAACGAGGCATAGCCAACTTTTGGTGGGCTACAGTCCAATTAAACCGATGTATGATTATCATCTATAGATTTACAAATATATCATTTGAATTCTGCTTGGAGCAGACAGTAATAACAGAAGGTGACTCACAGGAGTTGGAAACATTGAACAGAGCTTCTCCCATCTGGATTCTGGTGGTTACGACATGATTTAGTTTTCTTTTCAGTGAATTAATCAAACCGAAGAGAAACAACCAGATTCTGAAAAGTGAGAGGGATACATCCATCTCAACCCGGGCCCATTAGGTCCTCGCAATCAATTAATCATTTAGGTAATTCTTCAAGCAAAAAAGACAAACACTCTCATTTCCCTCTCTACAGTGTGAAGGGTTGCTGCTTGTCTCAGTTAAGTATCATTGAAAACTAAATATCTGGTTTTTAAAGGGGACCTATTATGCTTTTCCAGCTTTTCAGACTTTTATATATGTTTAAAATGTTGGATAATGGTTCTAGAGGCCGTGGAAGTGTCATATCCTGAGGTTAATGCATTTGGAGGTAAACCCTGCTAGATAATTGGGATTTCTCTGCACACCTGTTACACTCGGTTGCGCTGAGTTTTTTTTGACATGAGCTCGCGTCTACGTCGATGCGTGCCGGACTCCCCTACATGGTCATGCCGAGGTCTCTGCTCCAGCCGGCCCCGCCTCCTCCCGTGCTGCTTTGTTGTGGCTGGTGTCACAGCGGAGAGCGGAGCGGACTACTTCCTGCTTTTCCCTGCATGTTTTAGCGCCGTAGCGTCACTTTACTAAGTTTTATTTAGAAGTTTACGCCGACGTTTCATGTAAGTGAAGCTGTACCTGTGTGAGGAGCGACGTACCGCCGGGGCGACGTTGTTCGCCGGACCGACGTAACGCTGGACCGCCGGAGCACCGGAGCTCTGAAGCTGCAGCGGCTCCTCACACAGGCAGAGCCCGTCTGCAGGCCTCCTTGGCCGGGCAGGCGTCCGTGCTCATCGCGGTAGAGAAAACCATCGCGGTAGAGAAAACCATCGCTAATAAACATACCCGCAGGTTTTTTAGACGTTTACCGCCGTGTGGTTAGTCTATTTAGCAGAATGTTGGTCTCATTGATGAAATCTTGTGGCAGTTGAATTAGTTTGAATGAAAAGTGAAGCTGTGAGAAGGAGGAGGAGAGGAGCAGTGCTGCTGTAGTCTATGTGCACAAATCACCACATTTACATCAATAAATAACTGTTTTACAATGAACTGACCAGTCTGCATATATTTTTAATTTATTTTATATATTTATTTTTGCATTTTTATATTACATGTTACATGGTTACAGTAGCCTACATGGCAAAGACTACTCCATACCATCTTTGGTTAGGGTGAGACTAGGTCATGGGCACATTTCATTACACAATGTAGACTGGTCAGATGCAGACTGGAGATCTGGCAATTTGCCTACTGCAGATTTAGCTTTTGTTTGCATACTACATTTTGGCCAATTCAGTATGGGCACTAGTAGTAGACATCGTCATGGTAACGCAATGCTGAGGGAGTGGTTCATTTGCATTTAAAGGGAGGGGCCACTGAAACAGACCGTTTTGCAGAGCCCTGTTTTTGAAAATGCTGTGATGTTTGATCTTTGGGGTATTTTGGCCGAAGCACGTCACAGACATGTCTTTAAGACACCCAGGAACTATTTTAGTTGGTGCAAAAAGGAGCATAATAGGTCCCCTTTAAAACCAAACATCTGATGATGCCATGTTGCATGATTTTTTTTTTTACCATTTTCTGACATTTCATAGAACAAACTATAAATATTCTGCAATCTACTTAAGAATAACAACATAATTTAAGATGTTTTGACCGCATCCCTCCATTTCAACTCAAAACAGCAAAGGGAAAAAAATAGACTGACACCGTATTCACACTTATAATACTTGGTGACATAAGCATGTGGTACTCAGGCAGAGGAGTGATTGACTAATGTCTAATGACAGGATCCTGAGCTGTTTGTTGACAGGAACAATGTATGGCTTCTGTACTCTGAGACCTGTAGAAGTGCAACAATGAGTCTGCCTGCAGGTATCCTTAAGTGTATTGTGCAGTGAGACATCAGTGATTTATTCAATTCATATTCACTGAACACTGAAGTAGAAATATTATATCCACAGTGTTCTGTTAACTTTAGCCTGTACAGTGCACAGGGAGGAGCAAAAGGCTTGTTAATGAGTCTGACGGAGCAGCGTTGAATATGCAGTGAAAGCGCCACAAGCCTTAAGCACATTACTATCTCAGTTAAGGTCTGACAGTTAATTTAGTGACCGTGTCATGACTGGTCCGGTAATTAGTCCAAAAACGACAACTGAAATCACTAAAGTGTGTTATTAATATGCAGAGAAGACGCTACATTGACGGCATCCAGTCGCTCTCTTGGTGGTATAGTGGCAAATATTCAAAGGAGAACTTTGGTATTGAAGGCCAAAGTGGAGAAGGGTTCAATGTGAACAGCAGTTGAACATGCAACGAACAAACCTACTGACTCTATCTTTAAGTTATGCATTTGATACATAAAACAGATACATTTTTTAAACATATGTGCTCATTCCCAACCAAACAAACTTCCTATAAAGATTTGCTAAGGGACTGAAAGGCGTCAGAAGTGATAAAATGCCAGAGAAGCTTGTTCCCTTGATGAAAGCTGCAGACAGCATGAGGGGAAAGGTCCACAGCTGAACCACAACACCTCCTCCAACAGTAAGAAATATTACAATTCAATATTACCATCTCCTCTCACCTCCCTCTGAGATGATACTGCATTAATAAGCTCTGTCACATTTCCACAAAAACAAATGCTGGCGTGTGTATATCTGCACTCACACACAAACACAAGTATAATTTGTTTTTCCTCTTGCTTTACTTGAACTCTCTACATTTTTATTAGACAGTAAACTGCTTTGTGACAAGACTGTTTTGACTTCTAAATGACTGATTTGATATTAATCTAGTGTGATACTGCAATGCATTTTGATTTATTATTGCATTTTCCACTCAGTTGCCTGCAGTAAAAGACTGAACCAGTGTGTAGGGTAATAAAATGTTAAAATTATGTCCACTAATATACATTAAGCTGTAAATCTGTCACAATCAGGCTTTCTAAGAGGCGCCCTTCTCTGTTTCCACTTACAGTCATTAGGTGTTTGTCACTAGGCTGGGTGATTTGGCCAAATAATACAACTTGTTTGAATCTTTATCTTTATCGATCAAATTATCACATACGGTATATATTTAACACAATCAAAGGAGAAGGGAATGCATTCCACTTGCCAGACATGAATACACAACATGTTTTGATGGGTGGGTAACCTCTTCTGAGGGTGTAACTTGCAAGTAAACACAACAGGGTGTCTTTTATTTTTGAGGTTTAAAGGGAATATTCAGTTTCGGACTGAATCCTAAATAAACCACAGGACTTCCCAACTCCCAACACGCAATATGATATAATATTTATGCCAATTATCCTCATGTACGGCTCTGTTGTGTGGTTAGACCATACTATGCCTGTAGTGTGTAAACCAGCTCCTCTACATTTCCCCTGCATCCTGAATAAAGCCGAGGCTGCTGTTTATGAAAAAAATGTTTCTATTCAACGACTTTATACCTAGAGTCAACCACCGTCATTAGCCTGCTAAAGCCTGCTTTTTTCCACCACTTCAACTGGCATCATGTCTTTTGCTATGACATATAAAACTGCACTTAGTGTGTCTCTGCTTGCTTTTCAGCTCTTATCATATGGAGGAAAGACTGAAGTGAGTGGCTGCTGCTGGAGTTTAACTGTCTAATAACCACAGGAGTCTTATACAAGTAAGCTTGGATGTAATAGTGCTGCAGTTTGGGACCAGAGACTTTTCCTGTCTGTGCATTTAGAGGGATGGTACTTTTGGTTTTTCCATCTTTGTGAGGTTGCCTGTACATCTTGCTTGTATTGCTGCTGCTGGTTATCAAGCTATGCAAATCCAGACCACTTCCTGATCTCTGATGCTGTTACATTCCCCTCCATCGTTATAGTTTCCATTATATTTTCTGGCTCATGTGGACATCCTACTCTGCTCATGGTCACTCGTTTTTTTGTGTTTCCAAAGCTTTGTGGTTCAACACATTACGTTACATAAGCCTGTTGTTGTAGCCTAACAGGGTGACAGTGCAGGTCAGAGTCGACCAAAACGCACAACACATACCTTTGTCATAAAATACTCAGTTTGTCAGTGTTACAAAATATTTTACTGCCCTTTTACAACATGATGAATCTTTTCATCAACTTCAAATAACACAGTTTAATGTGACCTAGAGTAGTTTGCTTGTGTGTGGCTCTCAATCTGATGTAAACCAGAGGGATGACAGTATGATAAAGGGAGTGAAATGACTAAATGCTCATGAAAAGGCAAATAGCAGAGCTCAACAAAGAAAACAAAATTCACTGTTCAAGGCATCTTTTTAACTTATGCATGCCTTGTGTATTCAAGAACTACCGACACTCAAGTTTCCACTGTTATTTCTGAGTTGCCATCTAAATAGCATCAAATTGTGGTTAGCAGCACTTCAACAGACTAATGCAGAAAACATCAATGGAGACAACAAACGAAAGAAGGTCAAACAAAACGAGGAGGCAATCAAACGGCGTGCAGGGACAAGAGTCCTTGGCTGCTGAATAGAGCAATTCTTAATAATAAATAAGTTAAGTTAAGAAAACACGGCAGTGAGACACCCTCAAGCTGTGAAAAGTGTCAATCTGACTAACAAAGGGATACAGTGGGAACAAGAGATCCTGTACATATCCTTGAGACAGGTCACACCAGTGAACAAGAGGTCGAAATCACACTGCATATATTAGAACAGACTGTGTTACAACCACTCATCTGACCTTGGGAAACTACTTCAGACAGCACAAATACTGTGGGCTATAAGATGTAAACCAGAATGTGTCATTTTATACAAGCCCTTTTCTGCTGTAAAATTAACACAAGTGTGGCCAAAAAAAAATGACACTTGCAGACAGTTGAAATATGAAAGGAACCTCAGATCAGATGAAAGGAAGGAAACATAATGAAATCTTTCATTGAGGGTGCAGGAGTCATTGAGTGGTTTTACTAGTTTAAAAAAAAAGACCTGAATCAAAAGCTACAGCCCTCGTAGTCACCAACTTAACACCTGAGGATATTCCGGAGATCTCCATCTGATCACGGTCGGTTTTTAAAAAATCATCACCAAGGGGCATTGAAGCTGCTCTGGAGGATCATGATGAATCTGCTCTGTAAGTGACCATTATAGAGAAATGTAGCAGTTGTTCTGTGTGTAGAAAATGCTTGTTGGTAGAAGTCATAATTCAGAACCATATCGTTGCAAGGCAGCCTGTGCCCAGTTTGCATTCCAAGGAAAATAAATAGCCAGTGCACAATAAATTACCCCCACTCTGAATAAACTGTTGTAACATGGATCAAATTGCTTTTTCACTGTGAAGCGTACAAAAGGCACAACAGCCACTACGGCCATAGCTGAACATCCCTCATCTGGTGTAAGGCTTTGCTGGAAACTCTTGTGAAAACAAATCCAGAGCTGTACACACACACACACACACACACACACACACACACACACACACACACACACACACACACACACACACACACACACACACACACACAACAACAACAACAACAACAGCCTCTCAGTGACACAGATAGTAATCTCTGGCTGCAGCGCTACATTTAAAGCTACATCTGTTGAACTCCTGCTCGCACACAACAGCCAAATATGCAAGCAGGAGCCAAAACACTGGACCAGCCCATGGCAGAGCGGCACTGAGCTGCACACAATAATAAACACATCTCTACGCAGCCTTAAGTGGTTTTCAACAGGATTTTCATACAAAAGCAATGCACACGCCCATATATACAGACACATACACACTTGCACATGGCAGCAGAGAGGTGAAGGTCTACCACCTGTGGTTCAGCACTTACCTCCAGCGCCTCCAGGGTCACGAACCCGGTGATGGAGAAGCCATCGATGATGTCCTCTTCGGCCGAAGTAGACTCCTTTCTCTTCCTCCGTGGAGGCCGAGGGCGGGATGAGGTGGGCTGCCGGCCGCCCTGCTCCGAGTCGGAGGAGAAGCGGAAGACAGAGCCCTTAACATGGTTGTTGTTCCTTATCCCATTTGATCTCCTCTCCCGATCCCTCTCCGACCTTGACTTCCTCTTCTTGCGCAGCAGACCACTAGATCGAGGGCCATCCATGTCCTTCATAAGGAAACCTCCAAACAAACACTCCCCTTACAAACAAACACAACTCTTCGAGGAGCCAGACACCGGTACTGCTTGACCTCCACTCGTGTGAAAAACCCCCTCAAGGAGAATCTCCGCAATATCCAAGTGAATGTTACCAATGTATTAGATCCAGGGTAACCACGTAATATCCAACAAGTGAAGCCTTTTGCAGGTAACACAAAGCTGCATCGAGTCACCTAAACCAAGCTAGGTTCCAAGCAAAGATCCCCAAAGGCAGTCCATCAAATCCTACGACAGAGGTGTAAAATGATCTATTAAACGCGTTATCACCAAGCTGTCGATTGCGCCACCAGAGGAAAAGCTTTTCAAGTTAAAGCAAATGTCTGCTCAGTGAACATGTCCCGCCATGGTGAGTTGAGCAGGTGACGCCACATCTTTCTTTCTTCTCCAGGAACCTGCTCCTCTTACCCAAGGTCAGCAAACTCTGCCTCCTGCAAGATAGAGACACACAGAGAGAGAGGGGGAGAGAGAGAAAGAGCACGCATTTGCAACATGTTCACTCAGCAAGTTCAACTGTGCATTTAGTCAATGAGCCATTTTCCAAAAGGTGCAGCAAACTACACAGAGGGTTCTCGCCATTCTACATAATGCAAGATGAGTGTTTTATTAGAGAGGCTACAGTCTCATCCGCTGAGTATAGTGTGTTTTCTTACACTGCCGGGCCATTAAGCCCTGAGATGAGATGATTATGTGTTGAAAGTGTTCTTTTACTAGCATCTCTGAAGCTTTTGCCAAGCTTGTAACCTAAACTGTGTTTTCAGTGATTAAAATTCCTTTCCAATTAATTATGTACCAATTTTTTTTTTCTTACACTTTACTATTTAGTATCTTGAGGAAATTTTCAACATGAACTTGCTGTTGGTCACTGCTAATAAAAAAGTAACATAAAGCGAATGTATTGTGACAGTATCAACAACATCAAGTACACTGATCAAACAACGATAATTAAATCCTGAAATAAAGCATCATTTAAGTGTATTATGACTAGTAAGCTGTCACACAATCGATCCTCCCACTTTGCGTACTCTTTGTTTGCTAATTGCATTCATTTCCATAACAAAACCTCTATAAACGTGCACATCAGTGACACATATATCCACAATCCATAATGGCAAAAGATTGAGTTTCATTAATTATGCATTGGATCAAATCTTTCTCAATCAAACTGCTGGTGTACAGCAGGTCATCTGTTGATGTTAAGAGCGCTGACTTCAAAGCTGTTGTTGCATCAACCAGTTCTGACTCATAGACATGCACTGATAAAAGATCCACTCTGATCCATATTAACAAATTCACGGTGGCAGCCCATGGTAAGTCACTATTCATTTCTTTCAATACATCACCTTGCAACTACCGTTAACATCTCTATGCTGCATGTGAAAACATTATATTTCTCTCTCTTTCAAGAATGAGAGCAGGACTAATAGAACAGGGAGATGTCCTTGAGGTTTTACACACACTGTTAGGAAATGAAGACAAACGTCAGGACCCTTTGATAATGAAATCCTGCACTTAACTATGGAGCTTAGTAGACCATACCTTTACTGTCTGACACTGGAGGCATGTGTCTGCTTTATGATATTAGGATGCAACATTCAACAGCTTGCAGTCCTATTCTGGATCATTCTCAAAGCATAGCCTACAGTCTAGGCCCTAAAACCACTGAAAGTCACTCTGGCATTGTAGCCTAAAACACATATGGCTTCTCTGTGTGTCCAGAATATCAATTCTCATCCATTACATCACATAAATGGTATTCTACGTGGAGGAAAACTGAATCAACAAACTGCAGGCTCTTATTAAGCCCCCTTCTGTGAGTAATCAGAAATGCTGGTGGACATTTCAAACACAGATGAATCACACCTATTTCTGCATCACCACACCAAAACCAAAACCAAAAAAAATAAAAATAAAACCTAACATGTCACAGTCAACCACCCCCTTTAACTTTACATTGTCTCCTTAGACACAGATTGCCATGCAATGTTGCTCATCTGAAATCCTAAAGCATACATGTAGTCCCTAAATACTCTGCTCACACCATGCAAAGTGACACATGTACAACTACACACACACAATTAGAACCATTCTCCAAATTAAAAGGGGCTTTTAAATCAAATTGATACCTAACAAAAGGCACATCCAACAAGCCAAAATGCCAACATTTAAGTATGCAGCAACCATTCACAAAAACCCCTTCCATGCAGATGTTCTGCCTCCTAACAACCCCCCAAAAAGGCAAATCCAGCTCTACTGTAACGGTCCTAAGCGGGTTTTTTCCAGTAGCCTACCTATGCATTTAACCTGATGCCCCGTGCCAGCACTCATCTAATGACTGACATGCACTGCACGAATACCTTCCTAAATATCGCTTATCTAAAAGAAACTGTGTTCTAGCACTCGCCCTGGCTTCTCTAGCACAGTAAAAGACTCTTTCCCTTGTCTTCGCTCACAGTCCCTTTTTGTCTGCCTGTGCTGTCAGTAGAGATCTCAGGCTCTGTAATCCAGTCCAGCCCACAACAGCAGCAGCAGCAGCAGCGGACTGGCACTGCCTCCCGCTCCGGCTTTCCAAGCTTCATTTTCCACTATAAGACACAACACAACAAAAGCAAGCCTCTCTCTCTTTTTTTTTCTTCTTTTTTTTTCTTTTGCTCCAAGACACGTCATGCAAAACCAAGAAATGCAAACCCTTGCGAGTGGGGAGGGACCGTCCGGACAAGTTGCAGGCCTTCGGTCACTATTAAAAAGATAAAGCGCAAGAAGGTTTGGAGCTGACAAAATAAATCCCGCAAAGGAAAACCATAGGGTATCTCCTCCTCCTCTCCCCAGATCCGAGCTTCAGGATCCCGGAGAAGGGGGACCGCCGGGGCGCAGTGATACGGTGATGCCGCAGTGCCGCTTTACAGGCTGCACGCTTCCTCCTCGGCGCAAATAGTGCTGTCTCCTGGCATTCAGGAGGCTCCGAGTTACAACAGAGAGACGGTGTAGCCACCAAACGGTCTGAATGTAAAAAGCGACTTGACACCGCTCCGGAATAAAAACGCCCTCTCTTTCTATTCGCGATACAATTCACTGGCGAAAAAAAGAAAAGAAAAAGAAAAACCCTCTGTGAATAGCCTACAAGTAGATGTTCAAGTGTGAAGAGACTTTTGTATTGAATCACAGCGATAAATGTGGATGAAGATACGTTATAACAGTGGTTGGTGATTATTTAATGAACCCCAGGTGTGGTTAAAAATATATAATAGGCTATAGGCATATAAGTGTTAGCATAAATACTGTATCCCCATTAGCCAAAACTTTACCATTAATTTACATGTAAACAGTCTTCCTCACTTCTGCAGGTTATCATAATATTATTCAAGTCATCTCATAAATATGCCTGGAAAACTCTCCCACTTTTTAATTTATATGGTAGTAGGTTATAACTCATCCTTGGTTCATGAAAACAACTATAAGCTTTGACTTCAAGGACACACATGGCCAAATAAGTCCTTTCCCCCATTAAACAAACACTAACAGAGAAGTCTGACCTCAGAGGACTGTAGCAATGAATAATAAAACGACAAATAAGCGTAGTATTTTCAGCACAGCCATTTGACATTTGAAGAAAAGATTTACCTTGGAGAGCTGGCTTTCTGCACCGAGGCTTTAGTCATTTCAGTCCCTGGCAATCACACAATTACCTGCACCTGTGTGGTGACACCAGTCTGTCAGACTCTGTCGGCGCATATTTTTACAACAATAGAAGTGAATCAAAGAAACACGCATTGTTAGTTCTTCAGTGAGTGATTTAAAAAATGCTTCACATCTGAGCTGGTCAGTAAGCATAAAGTAAAAAGGGTTCTTCTGCTGCTGATTCATTACTGCTGCATGATTTATCGTATTGATATTGTGCTGCCCTTGAGAAGGGAAAGGGAAACACCATTATGTAAGAGTGAATTCAAAATCCATAGAATGCATCTTTTGCCAGGAATTTATTCACACATTGCTGTGGAGCTTAATGCAAATCAGTCCATATGTCCTGTACAGTACCATCAGTGTTTACTGTAGAGTGTCATGCAACTTTTATTAGATATCAACTACTTAATCAGTGGAAATGTTACAGCCAATCTGATTGATCAAATTAGAAAGTGCAGTGTGATGTCTCCTAGTGTAGTGTTATAAAGTAGTGTTATGGCATTCACAAAGCAAGGAACTGAAAAGTTGTACAAGTATGTCTCAGTTTAAGAAAATGTTTAAAAAAGAAAAGATAAGCGTCTACAAAAAAGAAGGAGAAAGAGAAAAAGATAGATAGACGAGTGGTGTTTTGTTTGTTTTCTTGTCACAACTATGTCTCATCATCTTTAATATTTTTGAAATAGAGTATAATATTGGTGTTGAAGTAAGCCAATGTAGTTATAACAACAGAGAGGGGCAGGTACTATAAGTTTTCTTCATCCTGCTCCTTTTCATTCATGGTGACAATGTGTACATTATGTAATTTTGTGCAACCTTGTGAAGAATGTAGCTATACCATGAATGGAATAAACCAAAAATGAAATGAAATGAAAGACAGATCAGTCTGGTTAATTGTAATAAAAATACTATTGTCAGTCCTGAATGTTAAGCTACACAAAACGTTACAAGCTTTGTCATCAGTATTGGTTGGAGTAGACTCAAGTATAACACAATCCTAGTCGATTTCCAGGTGCATCAATGCCCACGGGATGAGCATTAATAACAGAGTGAAAGCAGTAGTGTTAATTTGCGTGGTAGTAGTAGTGTCAATAATGATTATATAATTAGCGGATGAAGGATAAGAGCACTTCACATCAGCTCCTAAAGCATGCAGCTACAGCTACTGTGCTGCCGGAGCTGTACTGTGTAACACTGATCAAATGTAAATAGGAAATGAAAAATGACGGTGTCACGCGTCACACGAACAGGAGTCAGCAGTGATTGTTTCAGCGTGGATATATACCGGTCCCATGCGAACAAGGGGGACCATGGGTGGGCTGTGTATTTTTAGCCTGGTTTAATGATGCAGGGGCTGAGTGGTGCGGCTCAGAGGTTGCTAAAGTGCCTCAATTCCCACTGCTCGGTGGAACAGGAGCCCCGGCGGCCTGTAAGAATAATGCCAGGGGATACACATGCACTTGACCCTGTCTCATCTTCCAGGAGGAGTGTCCTTGTGACAAAGTGGCATGGCGGGGGAGAGACGACAGCGAGGCAAGCTAATTCAGCTCTCCCGGCCTCCACTCATTAGACGGCGAAGACAAATGTGCCGTGCTATACCCTCCTCTCTGCCTTGCCATAATCAGCTTTAATTACACCTTCGCCCCAACTTTCTCTTTCTCTGCCTCCACACCTTCATTCACTGTCACACTCTGGATCTGAGGGGTTTTTCTGAGTGGTTTATATTTGGCATTGGGGGCTAATATATGATTTTAACACCAGTCATATTACATTAATCAGGTCTTATGTTATTATAAGTGGACACAGCAGCATTATCAAAGGCTTCCAGCATCCACAGTAACAGGGTCAAAGCCACTCCCTTACAAATACAACTGATCCAACCAGTAACTAGTGATAGTGATTATCTTTGGAGTACTTATTTATCTCTAGAGTCACTGCTACACTTGACTCTGTCTTTTTCTCTTCAGATTTAAACTCAGACAGCAGATGGGAGCAGATTTAGAAAAACAGATGTACACATACTCTATATTATCTCACATCTGCCTGTCACTATCTTTTACACTTATCTTATTTGTGTAGATCTCCGTCTTTATTATCACTAGTTGTCAAGAAGGCGACTCGAGTGGGATGTGATGACACTATGAGCATAAAGAAAACTAAACTGCCGAGTACTTATAGCAACCAAGAGATTCCCAACACAAGAATGAGTTCATTTTCCTCCCCCTACAAGGCTGCCTACGTTCTGTATGAACCATCTACCGGTAATAGCCCTTATTACTGTGAGAAAAGTGCTATGCGGCCTTCCTATTTTGTTCTTTCCAGTCATATTATCTTGGCAAATTCGGCTTGTTGACATTATTCATCAAAGGTATAGTGGGAGCTAGAGTGGCTGTAACGCACATGTGTGGGAGGTTTAAAAATCATCATTAATGACTTGTCCCTGACGGCCTAACAAGTGGTTAATGCCCTTAATGTGTATGTAAAGCATTTGGCATACTCACTGCTAAATTGTGGCAGGTGACCCCCCCCTGTTCGGAAGCTGACCCAAATTATTAAAAAGCATCAATGTGTCCCCTGCTGTCAAGAAAGAAGCAGTAAAACCAGCGCCACAGTCATAATGTGGGAGTATGTTTCACAGGAAAGATGAAACTGTCCTTAAAGCAGAGCTGTGAATTAGAATGATAGATTATACAAGATCAATACGACTGAGGCTTGTAGCTGTTATAATGACAGCGTGGAGTGAAAAGCCTCTCTGGTCTTAATATATGAGGCCTGTCAAAATCTTCTTAGCTCATGGTTCTTCGGCTGGCTCACACAATCAATCAATGTTGACTATGTGGACATTGAATAAGACCCACATTTACCCGCAGAGAAATGAGAACACGCCACTAACATCAAGAAATGTACTGATTATGTGTAATGATTGTGGTTAATTCAGTTTGTTTGCATCTGGGCGTGTAGGAGCTTCTACTTCTCCTGTATAAGCTCTTGTTTACATTGGAGTCGCGTGTGTTTATGTTGTAGGTAGATGTCTAGTATATATCCGTGGGTGCATCAGTATAAAAAGAAAATATATGCTATGTACAATATTTGCACAAACAAGCTAAATAAATTAGTAGCATGTAACATGTTTACGTTCAGGTGTCTATGATTTCTTAGCACCTAAGAATTGCTTATATGTCTTATTTCTTGTCTAAATGTCTAACTTCTAGTCAAAACGAATCTCTTTCCACTTAAAATAAGTTAATCTTTTTAGATAATTTTCACTTAACTTGAAATAAGTAGAAAAAACTAAAACTAAACTAAACTATCAGATTTTTCTACTTATTTCAAGTGAAAATAGGCTTGAAAGGAGTAAAAAAAAAAAAAAAAAAAATTGTCTAAAAACAAGCTACTTGATGAGTCTTATTTTAAGTATAATGATATTTGTTTTGACTAGAAATAAGACAAATATTCTTGGTTTTTGCAGTGTAAACCGAGGGCTGGTTTCTGCTGGAGGCTTCTCAGGTGGTTTTATTTGACTAACTGCCTTAAAGCCAAGCGGGAGTGAAATAATAATATTGTTTTTTTTCTTAGTTCCTGCCACATTAATCATCACATGAAACCTCAGATGTACCTGCTGACCCACTAGAGGGGGCCTGACCCTGTGGTGGGAACCAATTAACTGAGCTAGCTGCACTGTATAGCCCATACAGAGTGTTTCAAAGCAGGAGTACTGTTAGATATAGGACTGTGAGTAGACTATAGACTATAGATGTATGTTGAGCTGCAATAAGACTTTTCATTTTGCTGCTGAAGTGTCACAGTGCAGATCAGTGCAGTGTTCAGACCAGCTCCGTATCACAACTTACAGTATGAGCTGTGGAAAAGGTGTAGCTATTGAGAAGTGAACAAATAAACTATCTATTTGTTGGTTCCCACAAGGTCTTTTTTTTGAGTGAACACGGGCACAAGGTGGTGTGATTTATTCTGTTCAACAGCTGAATTGTTCAATTTTAAATCAACGCCGGAGTTTGATGTCAGTTGTTCTGAAGGTCTCTCTCTATTAACGCCCCCTCATTTGAATGCCAAGGATGACCTTTCACTGCATGTTTCAACTCTGAGAGGAGATCATTTACTTGTGTTTTTTTTTATTATTTCAGGAGATGACTTGAAGCACTTAAGCAGCTCCTTTTTTTCCCTCCTGCCTCAGACAAGTGCTGTAATTTTCCATATCTGTCATCTGTGTAAATAAAGCAGAATCACTGCCAAACATGGAAAATATATTTTTTTCAAAAAAGGAGGCGCAAACAGAAAATAATACAAAGCCAACATGTTGTGTTTACCTTGAGCATTGTGAAACCGACATAAAACGCTGCCGATCGCTTCGTTGAATGACAACAAGCTATATTGAAAATGATAGTTGACCCATTAAAACCACGACATACTGTATCTTAAGCCAACAATGTCTGCAGATGTGTATGCACTGCAAACAAGATTCTCTTCCCCCTCCTCATTTTAGCAGCGCAGCTCAATTACAGAAACATTCAGCTTTAACTAATTCATGAGACGACACGGTCAACATCAAGTTCAGCCACTTGAGATAAAAGAGAATGATTTCAGCCTGCTTTGACTGTGTTAAGCACAAGCGGGGTCTGATAGAGACATGTGGTTTCAATTCCAACATAATGAAGTCATGGAGGGTCTTCAGAGGAACCGTGAGGTCGGGGGATGTGTTGCAGAGTTCCTGCTATTACAATGTCAAATTCGTGAATAATGAAGGTTTTAAAGTTAAAGCTACAGTGTAGTCGTATTCTGGTGCAGCCTGGTGGTGTTTAAATTACTGTTTGGATGTGCATCGCTTCTCCTGTTCTTATTGCTTGACCTTGCACTGTTGATATAAAATACAAGCTGATTTTTAGCAACAACATCCCCAGTAGCAAGAAAGAAGGTGCAAATTTGCTCGTGTCTTCATTTCCATATTTATTCGGCGTGCTGTTGGACTGTCACTGACATTGGCCACATAACTGTAACTCCCGGGCAAAGACTGCCAGACAGGCTGCAACCAAAGTCGACTAAACCCTTCTTCCACCTTCTTCAGCGATCCCACTTTGCAGATTGCATGACACAGAGAGCTTCACATAATATCTCCTGTCCTTTTGTTAACCTTGGGAGTCCATTCACCCCCTCCTCTTCCACATACAGAGGCAGAGTTTGGATGTCAGACAAATTGTGTTGTTTTCTCTCACTTTTTTTAACTCCAGAGTGAAAAAAAACAGGGACAGTGTATTTAGAGTAGGAGTGAGAGAGGTTGGTTAAGTTGTGGAGAGGGGGTGACAGTGTGTGTGTGTGTGTGTGTGTGTGTGTGTGTGTGTGTGTGTGTGTGTGTGTGTGTGTGTGTGTGTGTGTGTGTGTGTGTGTGTGTGATTGGGGAGATTGGGGTCTTTCTGAAATGGGAAGCAGGGATATTTTCCAATTACTCAGCCCCTTCTCCCTCCCATCTCACAGGGCAGAGGAGGCAAAGTCAAGCTCGTTTATTAGTATTAGGGGCATGCCCCCCTCCTCCTTTCGCTCCCCTGCAGCAACCGTGCAAAGCACACAAGATCATCCTAATAGAATTTGTAAGCCTCCAAATGAAGTGGATTGTAAAAGACAAAATGACACGAGAGATGTTTTTTTTTTTTTTCTTTCGCCCTCTTTTAGAGATGCTGGCTCCTTCCTGCAGAGAGCGGTTGATGAGCAGCGGTGGTAAAATGACGGCAAAAGGGAGGAACAGGAGGGAGGTGACCACACACGCCATGACTCCATTTGATTCTCATTTCTCTCTGACTGCTACGAGTTGCTGGCTTGCATTATTGGAGATGAGTTGTTTTACAGTCATTAATTTACAGGCCCACCTACTGGAGGAGTCCATTATGGAGGGAGCCGGCGTCGTCTTAATGGAACCTCAGGGGTGACTATGCTTTTACAACATGTGTTTCATTAGGTGCTCATAAACACACAATGCCATATAAATATGGAAACTGTTAGCAGTGATATAAAAAAAAAAAGAAGAAAGAAAGAAAACAAAATGAAACCAAAAAAAAGAAAAAACCCAGTGGGCGATACAACAACTGTGGTCTCAGGAATAACACCAACTAGCAGGGAGCCCCCGAGGATAAAACTTGTAATGCTGCTGTTTTCTATTTTCCATAATGGAGAGGTATTGTTCCTGAGGATTTGGACAGATTATGAGGATCAGAAGGATGATCTGTTTGCACTACACTCTTCTACTGAGGATTTAGTTTTACTTTATTTGGTTTCAAAATGACACAGTGTGGCGTAATAGGAGACCAAACGTTAAAAAAAGAAACACCACCGTCTGTATAGAAACAATATACTATTGAGAGCAGCATGCTATTGAGCACAGTGGTCTGATCATGAACATTTTTATCACCACAGTTTTCAAAAGCAAGAGTGTGTCATAGAAATTATGTTTCTTAATAGTCTTGAAATAATTAAGTTGAAGATCTCTGTGGCGTTTTCCAAGACTTCCCACTGATATCAAACCTGCTTACATAACACGCACAACTTTACAAAGTGAAGACCCACAAAATATTCTATAATTCACAGTGTGAATGCTGTGATGTTCTGGTGTGTAACAGTGATCCCCACAGTCCAAAGCCCTGCAGAGTGAACGGATTCAACTAATTAACTGGGCTCAAGTCAAAGAAATAAGAGCAACTGATTTGATTTTTTTTTTCTAAAAACATCTCCATATATTTGTATCAAGGGGGAAAATAGAAATATCCCTTCAGCTATCGTTAATACAGATTCCACACAATCATTTCCTGTGTCTCTTAAGAAAGAAAACAGAGGAATACAAATGTGAAGTAAATGTAGAGTAACCAGTGAGATGCCCAAACCCAGTCAGTTGAAATAGCCAGATAGAAGTAATTAAAGATAAATGGATGATGGTTATATGAACGCAAGCAGTCGTCGTAACCATAATCCACTTATACATAATTAATAGTGTTAACACCCAGTTTGTAATCCATTCACGAGAGCGTATTTGAGTAGTGCTTGAAGGGGTACTTGAGCTTATCTGATCAACACACAGCAAACCAGCTGACACATGAGACCAAAAAGCTTGGAACCACCGCTGTGTAATATACTCAATGTTGTACTTCTCAGTCGTCGTGTTACCTCGTGTAAAAGTTGTCGGGTCACACCAGCAAAGTAGAGTACATTTACTGTATTTATTTATTTGAAAGGGACAATACACATTAATGACCATCAGTATGAGTATACAAATGTAAATGTGTCGGAGTTAGCAAGCCTGCTAATTTACATCCGCAGTCACTTGGCAGGTAATAAACAGACAGACAGAGGAATAAGAGGTAGAGTTAAGAAAAAATAAGAGTTAAACAGTGATTCACATCATATACACATTCATATGTGCGTGAGTTCTATAAAGTGCCAGTTTTTAAAGTGCAAGTGCAAGTTTAAATAGATAAAGTGCATAAATAAATGGATGGATGCAAATGTGATGGCCCTCTCCTGCTGCTTAGAGTGGACCAAGACATTGGAGACTTAGCAGCGGGTGTATAAGTCCCACATAAGTACATTAAAGTAGAAACCACCGTGTTCCTGCTTTGGCTGTCTGTCTTTAGTCTCAGTTTAATATTACCAGAGTGGTGACTTCAAATCCAACTAGACAACAGACGTCCACACCTCTCATTATTCTAATTTTACATACTGAGGGGGATTTTGATGACTCGTTGTCAATAAAAACTTCCACATAACAATGAAAAGTGGAATATTAAGGGTTGATGCCTGTTTGGTTCCAGTGAAACTTTTATTATGACTCGCCACCACGCCGTCGCTCTCCAATCAGCATCTCATGAGACTGTTCACCAACAGTATGAGCAATCTGCGCAACGAGAAGCTCCATGTATCCTGGCTCGGCCCGCCTGCAGCCTGATCTGGTCCATATGCCAGCTGCTGAAAATATCAAGCTGCTTTGCTGCGTGTTGCAGTTTAGATGAGCTACTCCTCTCAAGACACTCTTTCTTTTTTTATTGAGATAAATGACAAGTCTGTGATGTATTTACAACTTCAGCTCCCTCCTGATGCTGCTGGATGCCAGGGGCTGTCAGCCGGGGCGAGACGCTGGAACTTGTGGTCGTCTCCAAGAAGAAATTAATTTGAATCTAAATTTTAAAACAACATCAAAATGCGACTGACCTCTTTTCAACACAAATCACACTTGGATTGTGTAGGATGGAGAAAAGAAAATAGTTCAAGATTATTAATGATAATCTGAAAAAGATAAAATGGCAAAAGGAGACAAAACAGAACTAGTTGCATGACTGTGCATAACTTATGTCATGGACACACATTACATGGAGGATCTTTATAAGAACTCAAACATACGCACACAGATCCACTCTCCGAGTCGAGAACTTCCCCAACATTTGTTCAAACTGTTGGAAACAGATGCATTGGCAAGTGATTACTGACAAATTGCTAAATACATCATGAAACATAAATCCTGTTAAATCCTTCATGAGAAGCGCAGAAGCAGAGCCGAGGAGAGAAAAACAGTTACATGATCCAAAGCACACTGTGTGAGCGAGAAAAAAAGTAGAGCAGTGAACACTTCAAGCTCAAGAAGTGACAAACATAAATCACGAGGGA
Organism: Trachurus trachurus; assembly: GCF_905171665.1. Taxonomy (NCBI): domain Eukaryota; kingdom Metazoa; phylum Chordata; class Actinopteri; order Carangiformes; family Carangidae; genus Trachurus; species Trachurus trachurus. The sequence continues at coordinate 8,631,127 of NC_139903.1, read as the reverse complement.
TAAATCGCTGGAGTCTCACTAAATCATTCCACGGATTCAGGTTTGTGTTATCTTGACTTGAAAATAATTTTAGAGCTATAATTTCACCGGTTCATGAAAAAAAGACGCCAAAAACTGGAAAGGAAACACCTGTTTTCATCCATCAAGGCGGAACGCGAGGTGAGGCACCTCCGAGCCGCTCTGTGAGGGAGTCAAGCTTCTGCGACCTTGCTTTCTGTATGAATGAACCGGTGCACGGTTCGCAGCTTCTGTTTCTGCTGGCTCGGTGGACATCGCAACGCTTCAAAAGCCTCTCTGCACTGAACCAAGCATGGAATCCTCAAATCAGATGAAAAATTACTCTCATAACCGCCGCTGTGGCGTCTGCTCAAATGCACCATGCGAGGTAAAAAAAAAAAAAAAAAAAAAGGCTGACTATGCAGCTTCAGTCTCCAGCTCCAGTGTCTTTTTTGTTTTTATACAGTAAGTGGTTCACTCACAATAATAGCTCTAACCTGACAAAACAAGACAACCCCACTCAAGCAAGGATACATGGAGTTACATTTCAACAGATGTTTATATAATAATATATTGATGACACATAATACATATTTACATATGTGTGTGTAAAAGGACAACATCTCAAGGACATGAGTACTTGTCTGACAACATCTGTTTACACGCCGGCTGCCGCTGGCAAAAGATCAAAAAAAAAGAAGAAGAAAAAAAGCAGCACATGACATGAATTATTCAAAAGCAGTTTTGGGTGGATCCCTCCTCGACATCAATCAGAAGAAGAAGGAACCTTTCAAATCACCTTATAGATAGAAGCGTCCATGTTTCAATGACTGATCTTTACAATCACAAATTAATTACTTGTTACCTTGAGATGTGTGTTTTTCCTGAGATGATGAATAGAGCAGCAGATTTAGCTGAGACGACACGTTGCAGAATAGCAGTTCCAGTCCAATCTGGATGTGACGGAGAGGCAGAGTTCAGCCTCTGTCTGCGATAGACCTTGATGAAAGCAAAAACCCCAATTCGCTGATCATTGATCTCTCCTTTATCTGCCATTGTGTGCAGCCACTTTTGTTTCAGGCCAATAAACTCTCAGGGACTGTGTGCTTCAGTAAATTCTAATTCCAGGGAAACAATTTCAGGCTTTTAACAGATACAATAAAGTTGCAATTAAAATACAGCTGATGAAATCTTGACGTGATAAATTAATTTGTTTTGTTCCTTAATTAAGTTGACAAGTCGTGACAACGCGCACTAATTCAGTTAGAAAAGAAAAACACTTCAGCTGTGTATTGGTATTTAGTCCATTAATGCTGCCATGTGTTTGTGTGAAGCATCTTTTTAAAGCAACAGTTAAAACGTCCTCAGCCGCTGCGCTGCAGAGTTCAAAATGAAAACCTGCTCTGAAATCATTTTTATTAGTGATTCTAATTAATCGCGTTCATATTTATCAGTGGTTCAGGCTTTCTGAATGTCAACTAAGTCAATTTGAATATTATGTTGCCAAATTAAGCCCTATTAAGCAGTTTTGACTCCTTAAACACATACTGAGGGGTTGCCATGGCAATCTGCCTCAGATCTTATGTGAAATATACGGCGCGTGTGTTCATGCTCTTTATCTTGGAGGTTGCAGGGTGGGATCACACGCAGCTTGTAATGACATGCAGGCGTCTCGCAGGCCCAGAGGTAATGGGATACTTCTGAAGCCTTTGATGGGCCCGTATGGCATAATGAATACACCGAGGAGGGCGCGGGCATTGATTGTGCAGGCCCACCACATCTTGACACTTTACATTATAACACGATCATCTGACGAGAGCGTTGCCAACAGCGCAGCAACATCTAAAAATGCATCGGAATTTATCACGGCTTCTGGTTGAAGACAGACTAAAATGAAGTCTCCTAACTTTCATGAGGAATTTGATTAACAGTAAAAAAAAAACACAATATTTCTCAGATCAGATAGTGTTCACCAGAAATGTCAATAAATATGCAACCAGACAATCAAGATATGATCATTTGCTGGCACCTAAACCAAGAACAAACTTTTAAAAACATAATGTAATATACAATATGCAATATAGGATGGAACACATTACCTAATAATATCAAAAATATTAACTCAAAACACATTTTTAAAAAGGTCGTAAAAGACTATTTAAATAAATTGAAAATTCAATGAGTAAGAAATATATAACGTATATAGGAATTTATTTGTGGGTTGAACTGTTGTGGTAATGTAATGTGATGTATGATGTATTCTTTGTACCTAATAATATATTTTAGACTAGACTTTGCTGTTTGCTGTTTGTGTATGTACTACGTTCTTTTTAAAATTGCACTGGGGAGCCCAGGAAGAATACTGTAGCTAATGTCATGACATCGGCTAATGGGGATCCTATAAATAACCAAATAAACACTCTGAATGGCAGCCCACAAAACAAATTGCTGTAGGCTGCTGCTGGTGATGGAAGGAGGGCAAAGTGGTCCGACTCTGACCTGGGAAAAACAGACTGGATATAAAAAGTGCAAGTTGATGTTTAACCTGCCAGACTCAAGGTGAAGTTCAGGCGTTTAAGAAGTGCAGAGCTCAGCCCTGATGAGGATGAATAACCTTGTGTAACATTATCGATAAGCCATCTATCATTAACTGTAGCTGTTTCAGACTTTTTGAGGTGTGATGTTGGGGATTAACAGATTCCATCAAATCTCTTCCAGCCTCCAGCTCCAAATCCAGCGCTCCTGCCTTTGTGACTCGAGCAAAACATCACCCAGGAAAATGTATAATACCCTCCAGCCCGAGAGGCTCTTCTGTATCCATTTGATATCCTCTGTAACACCATGTAAAAGTCATTTGAACTGCGTAAAATCTCAATGGGTATGTCCACCAAGGTGTACAATAGAGGAGGGTGAATCATCTGTGCCCAGCATTGAACAATGGATCTCAGGAGGAGGGTTGAAGACAAAGCTAGCGGTTGCTTAGCATATTAATGAGAGCCATGCTTAAATACCATGAACATACCATTAGTCACACAGATTATAATTCTCCCATCCACATTTATCAGAGCTAACGGAAATCTATATCCTGCTGTCTTTTTAATTGCTCTACTCGAAGAGACCCCCTCAAACTCACTTGTAAGGTCAGAGTCGGTGGCACAGCAGCCAAGTGACTTGAGCGAATCGTATTTCAAAGCAAAGCAGTCAGGAAAGTGGATGATTTTATCATTCACTTCAAAATGTGTGTAATTTAAAAAAAATATCATAGTCATTGAGTGTGTGAACAAAGAGGATTTTTTTTCCTTTTTTTTTTTTTTTTTTACACTACTGCCACTGCATCCTGATGTGAAGTGAACAATACTGACAAGGGTGTGTTGTGCTCAGAAGCTGCCTGTTTGATGATGTCCTCATTATACACTGAGGGTGGTGTTCTCGCCACAATATCTATGTAAATGTCTATTCTTCTCACCACAGAGAGGTACCTTATGTAAAAAACAATAATATATAACTGTGAAATGACTGCTAAGGTGAGTCGTTATGGTTCCTATAATAAACACTTGAATAAGGCACCAGATCCATCAATGCTACAGTATGTTTTAAAAGAAAAACACTGAACTCCGTCTGGACATGGGAAACAAATGCTGCCGACACTCTACAGTAGCGTCTTTCTAGTGCTTCGCCACTGGGCTGTAAACATGTCATTTTTTTTGGGACACTGGATAAAACAACAATGATTTCCTCATCTTGTTTTAACGTTCAAGGCTCTGACAGTGTTTGGTTTGTGAGATGTTGGAAGAATTAAGTAGGATTCTCAAGACAAAACTTGGACAAGCTGAGATGTGAGTTGTTGACATTATATTATCATCTTGCTTGGACTGAACAGAACTAACTATAAGTGCTGCCTTTTAGCTGTGGGGATATTTGGCACACTCACCCTCACAGGCTATGTAAAAAAAAATATTCTTGTACCATTGGTCATGGGTTTAAAGGTATAACATGTAGGAATTCCCCCCATCTAGCGGTGCGGTTGCATATCTGAACGTATTCTTGATGTTGCATTCACGTGAAATCGGGCAGACGTCAGACAGACAACAGACGCTGCATGTAACAGGATAAACAAGCGTCTATGTAAACAAGTGGTCCGCCAGCACGAGGCAAAACAATACAGGCGTGACAATATGTTGCCATGGTGATGTCGTATTGTTTACCTGACCCACGTTTTACCGTCTTTCTCTCGTCGAGTAAAATGACATCCGGTTGGTTTGCCGACGGCCGTCTGCCTGACTGCACCTGAATGCAACACCAGTGCCTCCGTCGTTCCTCACACTACACAGTGGTGACAGTTTTAACAGGCCGAGCCGATGGCTCCGCTGAGTTTCCGTGGTTACCTACGGTCACGCTGCCACTGAACGTAACAAATGGCGATGCAACATGGCCGCCTCGGTTCGGTGCGTCGCCCACTTATGTATTTGTAACGACTTGTAACAACTCATTCTAAGGTACGAGAAAGCTTTCATTTGTATGCGGGTGTGATTCGACTTCAGTGAAATACGTATTTATGAAAGACATATTTGATTTTTGCTAATAAAAAGTCAAATAAGTTACATACTGATGCTTTAAATAAACTCAAATTAAAGCTAATTTTACTGACAATATCTTTTAAAATGATCTTTTGATGTCTCAATAAGTTAGAATCTTTCAGTGTGAATAAGTCCTACTGTACATGCGTCATCCTGTCTGTACATTACGTGTCCACTCACCTCGTCACATGAGGACGCTGCTTGGTGACAGTTTATTTCTCCCTCTAGTCCTGACTTTGGACAGTGACCGCGATGACGATGATGGGTGATGGGGGTCATAAGGCAATGATGTAAAGCCACACATGTCAAGATGGATGGGTTTATGAACATCTCTCTCTCTCTGCTGAATCTGGAAGAAAAATAAGAATAAACCAGCTTGTGAGTGAGTCGAATAACAGTGAAGAGCCTAAAGAAATTTGTTGGGGATGGAAGGAAGAGAATGATCAACAAGGGAAAAGATCAGTGTTGGATTAAGATCAGAAGAAGATTACCGTGTGATTACCAAGACATCAACCATTGCTATTAACAGAGTCCTGACAAGGCCGGGCAACTGGCTGAGCAATCAAAGGATCTACAGTTCTGATGTATAAGCTTAAGTAACCACTGATCGGTGTGATAAAAGAAGGTTGGTAGCTGGCAGTGAGTGTAATGAACTCTTTACACAGAGTGCTTATACACTGTAGCCTCCCAACTTGTACTCCCCCTTTAATATATACTCCCAGGCTGACAAATAATCAGAGGTGAGAGTTTCTATTTCCCTCTCCTATTCTCGGGCCCGTCCTCTCTGGCATGACAAGATGTCAGTCATGTTTTATTCAGTTTCACCCATGTCCTTGAGCAGAGCAGACAGAAACAGGAGCGAGAGATGGCTTCATTTTGCTGAAGAAAGAGAGGGGTCGTGTTGGCTGTGTGTGCAGCGCTCGTTCTTTTAGTTTTTGAGCAATGATGCGCTGGCATTGTTTAAAGAAGGCATTCTAACAGGCCTGGGAGTGATGAATTGCATTGTCAGTCGCGATGAAATGAGAACTGAAAGCCTTCCCTGGAAAACAATATGGCACAGAAGCAGTAAGTCCTCATGTGCTGAAATGTCTCGCTGTTGATTGTGTACATTTGTGTACAGCAGCATAAGGTGGATTTTAGCAGGAGGAAAAACTTTGAAAAATGTCAGGCTTTTACCAGAAATTAAGTCTGTAAGAGCATAGGTAATGCTTTTAAAGGGATAGTTCAACATTTTTGGCAAATTGGCCCATTGCCATAATTCCTATAGTCTTAGGAGTAGATTCGTTACCTTTAATTGTCGGTGCAAGCTATTTTTAGAACGGCAGAGCAGAGCCACAAGCTGCTCAGAGCTACACTACGGAGGCTAATGAGATTTCTTGGTTTCCCTCATCAAACTCATCAAATACACAATCCAACAACTCCAAAAACGCTCTGGTGGACAAGTTGTGACCTGCACATTCACCGCGCTATGAGATAATAACAGAATGTTACCAGACAGAGTCGTTTTAGAGGGAAATTCATGCAAAACTGCTGATGGACGTTCCCATCGGGGGCAGTTTTTCGGCAAGCAGTCTCTGAATTTACCTCAAAAACAACTCTGTCTGGTAACGTTCTGTTATTATCTCATAGCGTGGTGAATATGCAGGTCACAACTTGTCCACCAGAGCGTTGTGGAGTTGTTGGATTGTGTATTTGATGAGTTTGATGAGGGAAACCAAGAAATCCCATGAGCCTCCGTAGCGTAGCTATGAGCAGCTCGCGGCTCTGCTCCGCCGTTCTAAAAATAGCTCGCACCGACAATTAAAGGTAACGAACCTACTGCTATGACTATAGGGATTATGGCAATGGGCCAATTTGCCCAAATGTTGAATTATCCCTATAAGGGTATGGCTTCTGCATCTTGTTTGCATAGTGTGTGTGTGTGTGTGTGTGTGTGGGTCAGTGTAGGGATTGAGGGAGAATGGGAGAATTGTGAGCTATCATAACCAAGCGGCTGTCAAATTATCCCTTCGTTGCAATTACTCTGCAATGCATTTCACCGCTTGTCTGTTAAGCAAGAGCCCGCTGTCTCCTGTCAAACCTTTACCCCCCCCTCCCCGCTTCCCCTTGTGTGACAGCACCACAGCTACAGTCCAATGAGTCAGGTGTGTGTGTGTGTGTGTGTGTGTGTGTGTGTGCCCATGCCGGGTGTCTGTTAACTACACGAGCCCCGCTAATGTAATGAGCTATGTCAGGGAAAGATAGCAGCAGACAGAGAGAGGTGGGAGGAGTGACAGAGGAGGAAACAAAGCAGCAGGAAGGAGGCCAGGTTTCTCAGCATAACAAAGCTCAGGCATATTGTTGGTAGATGTTGCATCACTTTGGAACAGAAGACGAGTAATAGCTTCTTCACAGCTGTCAAAAACAGAGCTTGTATAAAAACATGTTCTGCTGGGGGAATTTCAACACAACAACAGAAAGGGAAAGATTTTTTCTTTTAACTTCACTTCAGCTCACTTCACAGGGATCCGTTTATTTGACAATTAAGCGTTGCGTAACATGTTGTTTTGGCACCTAAACACAGGCGCCTGGAATAAGTTTCATAAACGTCTCTGACATCATGTTTGAGCAGTAACAGAAAAGGACCACCACTGTGTGGGTCCATGCCAAAAGTAACCATGTGTCAAGTAATTCTGCCCTTTTTTTTTTTGCTGAGCCCATGCTGGGTGCTGAGTGAAAAGGAAGCTGTTGGCCTTGTCTACTCTGCATCGCGACCTCTGCTTTGATGGGATGAAATGCTTTTTTTTGTTCATCTTTGCGAAAAACTGAAGAAGACATTGACCCTGGACTCTGCAAACGCTGCGAGAATCAAAGACAAACTAGAGATAAATGGCAGTGATCAAAGAAGCTGGGGGCCAGATAAACGATAAGATAGCATACAGCTGAGCTGCAATCACGCACCAATAATAAACTCATTACATTGTTTTATCAAGGCGCTCCATCTAGCTTCCTGCAGAGCAGCAAACCACAGGGAAATGTCAGTTTGAGACAGCACTGTTCAACCCACTGGTTAGAGAGGACAGGGAGAGACATCAGCAGCATCGAGCTTTTAAAACCACTGTCGCACAACCTCAGATTAAACATCTGCTGACTTCATACTCACAGTGTGTCAGTTCTCATATTCTGCTCTGTATGAGCATGACCTGTTTATTTTATCAATGTCACTCAAAGTGATTAACAAGTTAATTAAATGTTATGAATATGTTTAGATGGTTTTTTTTGTTGCTCTTTTGCCAATTAACACATTTCCCAGCATGCATCACATTTGAGTTAAAGCAAAGCCACTTAGGAAACAATGCTGGCCACAGTCAGAACAGCAGGTCATGTAATGTGCTAGAGCTCCAAAACACTAAAATGTGTGAATGTGTGACACAACACAAAGACAAAAAGAATACGCACATACAGTATAGTAGTACTATATGCCACCTTGTCTGGTCTAGATGCTAGAGCCAGCATGTTAAGGTGCATGCTAAGAAGAAGACTGATCATCTCTGCAGCGTACTGTTGTCCTAATGATGCATCAGAAGGTGCAGTGACAGATTGTTCCCACGCTGCCTTGGTGCAGACTGTGGGTTTGTAAGTAATCAACCTGTAGCAGTTGACTGTCTGCATTGACTTTAAATGCTTCATTTACTTCACTGCTGCGGAAAAACTGTGTAGTCCACAGGAGCTTCCAAAATACAAAGTTATTTATCAATCTGGTTCCATCATATACTGTACACGAGGAGATCTAATCACAAACATAAAACAGGGATGAAATATGAAAATAATGGTGCACTGAGAGATATTATTCAGATATTCTTCTGCTAGAGGAGCAGACAGGAAATGATGCACCACTTCAAGTGTAAAGGTTTGAGGCTGTATCTGTACAGCGATCACAATGCATGATAATCTGGGTCAAACATCAGTAACATCCAGGCCCAAATTGCCCTCTGATTGTCAACTGGTTATACAGTATCAGGGTTAAACTCTTGTAATCTGAGCCAGACAACCAATTTCTATGAAATTTACATGATTCTTTAGCAGTATACTGTTCACCTTTGTAATATTTAATGTTATTCCTTGGACTGATGGACTGATAGGATTGTCCTTGGTTTTGGTTTTGGTCATAAAACAATCTGAAATTAAAAAATGTTGATCTGCTGAGGGGTGTTGTTGAATATCTGTACAAACTTTCATGTCAGTACATCCACTGGCTTCATCCCTGTAGCATCACTGTTTACTGAAGATCAAAACAACTACTAACTATACTGATTAGTATCCGCTTCTCACATTACCAGCAAGAGACACAAAGACAGTGCCAAACATCACAGCAAAAAAACTGTCACAGAGAACAGACTCCAGGTCTGTTTAACCACCACACACGAACACAGACAGAGCTAAAAAGATAAAACCTCTACCCTGATTAAGTTCACTGTTCTTTAAAATTATATTTATTCTACTTTAAAAGTGGAAATTAATTATCACAGTGTAAAGAACAGCAACATAAATCTTGTCATGTTAAGTCAATTGTTGTCTGTGTTCAGTTAAATCCTAACACATGTTGTTAATCTGTCTGGAAAATCTCCTGCTGTGATCACAAGCCATCAGACCATCTCTTTTATGTCATTCTTCACACCTCATGAACTGTGTTTTTTCCGCTTGGATTCAGAAAAACCCCTGGTCATTCTTAAAGCACCAAATAAACCCATGCAGACAACACCGGCGTTCCCCTTGACGGCGCATCTAACCGAATTAACACTATGGAAAGTAATCATCCTCCCCTCAAGTGCGATCAATACACATCTCATGTAATGTAAGCGTGTCGATTTGGTATTTCCAGACTGATGTGTCTGTAAGTGCCTGCACATCTGTGTGGATCAGTAGAGCTGCAGCGTGTGAATAGCTTTGCATACATTTACTGTGATGAGATTGTAATCCTGTGTAGCTGTGCCCGCATCCACACATCACACTGTTTTTTTCCCCCCTCCACTCCTACTCTTGGCTTCCACTTGTCAAAAAATATTTTCAAGCTTCAAAAGCAAAATAAAAAAAAGAGAGAGTCTTCTGGGATTTCCAAAATACAATGGAACCTGCATCAAGATGCAATCTAACTGGAACATATCGGGGTTTTTGTTGAGTGCAAAATGCTCCAGAGTAACATCTTAATCTTGTTTTTTCGAGTCGGGAACTAATCGTTCTGTTTCAGCGCTGTAGTGTTCTTGGCTGCCTTTACAACTTTCTCTCTGGTTTCCTCTCCCAGCAGAAGTGTGCACAGATCTACTGCACAGATGAGCGTTCACAAAGGAAACAACACTACAGTATCTGTGTGATACAGTATATACTCTAAAAAACACATGTGATGCAATCCGCCTGAAACAAGCCGCCTAATAGTGCAATCGTATATGGCCTTATAATGTTTGCAGTGTCAGTGTTTTTCTCCATTTTCTGCAGTTACATGGTTATTTGTTGAGAGATGTATCTTTTTTTTGGTGGTGGGATATAACCATTACATCTTAAATGTGTTTTTGCAGAGGCCTGGGTGAGACAATGAGATAAGGTATGCTGACTTAAGCAGCTTGATGCATTTTCTTTATGGGGCAGTTATAAGTTTCAGTTTATATGGGATTTTAGTCACTGCCACAATGGAGATGTATCAGGACCAAGGAAGGAAATAGCCAGGACACAGACATAAGTACACTGCTGTGCCTGTGACTGTCTGTGGTTAATGCGAGAACATGACAGGGGATGATGGATATGTCCCCTCTCTATTCTTGAGCTGCCTTTTCGAAAAAAAAAAAAAAGATGAAATACTCCAGGCTCTTACACTCATAACATTAGCACTACTCTGTGAGCAATACCATTTTCAGTTTCCGTCTGTGTGAGTCACACTTTTGACAGCTGCTTTATGAACCAATGTGAAGAATGTGAAATTGCCTTCATGGACTTGAAAGCTCCAAACCATTCATATCACAGATGTCTGACAGTTAAAACCTTTAGTTGGTGCGACTCACAGAGCAGACTGTTAGAGGTGATAGGTGGCAGTTAAGAAGGTTCCCAGTGTTTTTGCCAAGTGAAGATGACCCGAGAGCTGCAGCAGCTTTGAAATACTGGACCAATAAGAGCAGGAACAATCTTGTCATTTAAACCCCGGCAGCAGAGTGAATGTGTGTATTTCCCAAGATGTCAAACTATCGCTTGAACGCACGGGTGGTTTCCGTGGTGCTCAGCAGGCGAGTGAGGATTTGGTCAACTCACTCAAGTCCAATTTGCAAAGAAATTACAAACAAAATGTGATTTACTGGCTCATGCTTCTGTATCTGACTACTTATCTCTGGAGTTTCACATTAAAACTAAACTGAGTCTGAAGTGCAGTCTGACTGATGATTCAATTGTTTCATCACTTCCACTCGCAGCTTTCCTCAGTCAGGAGTCATGACAACACGCTGAATGGGAAATCAGCCAATTTTACACATCAAACCACACATCAAACTACCACTTATGTGGAAAAAAAGCAGAATAAAGTGTTTGGTGGGTCCAGGAGGAGCTGCACTAAATTTGATGTAGTGCTTCAAGACATCAGCTCAGGCTAAAGTTTGAAGAGTAAAAAAATAAATAAAGTAAAAAATAACTGGTGCCCTTAACTCTGCAAAAGGCTCTGGGTTTCATTAGCTGCCACTAGCATACTGTACCACACACAGACAACCAATCCACATATTGCATGATGGGTAATGTAGGTTTTAATTGGTGGGTTAGAAGATAGAACTTCATAAAACACATATCTGCAAAGTTGTTTTTAGCAATTACATCACCTTTTTGTCATATAGGGTGTGTTGAATGTAATTATGCATGCTCAAAAAACTGTTGTATTCATTAAGATTTTGATTTTTTTCTATTTCCCATGCAGACTTATAATAGTACAGTGTAATTAGTCTTTTTTTTTTTTTTAAATAATAATCACAAAGCCGTCATGTAGAGTTTCTGTGAGTACTCTCAGGAGAAAAAAAGACCAATATCCAATTAATTATTTGGCGCTGAGTAAATAATTTGTGTAGTGTAGCATATATTTAATAGGTCAAAGCACCTGTGCCGCCTGGTCTGAACAGGACCGTTCTGGAGAGTGAAATGTTCCAATGAGGCCATCCAATCCACACAGAGGTAATGAACCTCAAAACTGATCCAATTTCGCTAATGGCTTTGACTGACCCTGGACATAATGTGTTGTTGCTTGTTTAATGGCATATTCCAAACCGTGCATCGGGATTTCTTTTTCACATCAGGTCCTGAGTGAATCATTAGGGATGATAGGGACACGCGGAAGAGGAGGAGGAGGAGGAGGAGGCCGTAAAAAGCTAAAAAAGCCCGAGGCAGACGGCTATCAGTCTTCCACTGCAAGCTCATGCATACTAAACATCTGCACAGCTCTAGGTGAGGCATCTGAAGCATATGTCTCTGACAGCATCCCCCTGTTAATATTGGGCTGCAGCGTTACTGCCGGGCAAGCTGATCTTAATCAAACTCCTACTGACTTTGAGGAGAGGACGACGCTGCTGCTGCTGCTGCTGCTGCTGCTGCTGCTGGTGATGAGACTGGGAAGTACAGTGACGGTGAAAGCGCAGAGGAAGATGAATTAACAATATCAGAGACTTCAGACTCATATATCTGGATGTTCAACCAACGCTCTCAACCTGTGAAGTTTCAACTCAAACCTCCCTCTAAACAAACTCCAGAATATATTTTATTTAGAAGATCTCTGCGGGATCTTCTTCAGGTCTCATTAGGAAAATACGATTCTATAGTTTATTCATGTTCTTTATTTATTCCAACTACAAAATGAAGTTTTGTTTGTTGTTTAACCACGCTGCAGAAACACACAGCTCCCTGAGTTCAGAACGTGGATGGGGAATATTATTGATTCAGTGTTGCTTATGGGAACAATTCATGAATTATTGATGAGGTCTCATGCCTCCTGGTTATTTGCATCTTGGTTGTCGTTTAATGAGACAATTGGGCTTTTATTCTAGTAGATGGATGATATGTCAATCTTTCCTTTCAGCATTTGGGCAATTTAGTTGAATTTTATTAACTTTATAGCCCTTGTAATTGACACAGAGCATTTTGGGGCTCTCTCATTACAGGGATGTGATTTACCTGGAAGAAAAAAGAGCAAAGAGGCGAGGGAGAAATAACCCAAAGCAAAGAAGATGAAAATAAATCACCGCTGCACCGCCCCAGGCCCAGACCACAACCATGCCTTGCTTAAACGTGCAAAGATGAATAGTTTGCTTTTGCTCACATGGCTCCCACCTTAGGGAACTATTTGCAGAAGAATCTCTCACCACTTTCCCAGGTTATCTCCTGGAGCATCAACACAGCGCCTCACTCCTAATTTATTCACATTTCAGGCACCATCCACACCATCTCTAGGGGAAGATGATGGGGCCTGTGTATACCCACCTGCCTGCCTGCCTGCCTGCCTCCCAAGAAAAGAAAAAAAAAAACATTAAAGAGCTCAGAGTTTAAATCTCCTTCCAGGAGATCACTCAGAGCTCCCAGCCGACGCCTGTGAAGCCTCACAGAGATCCCAGCGCCGCTAGGCTTTCCCCCCACAATACAGCAGTGAGCCGCCGCTACGTCGAGTGTAGATACATCGCTTACAGAAAAATGAGAAAGACTGAGGCGGAGAGAAAGAGAAAACACGCTGCGGTCTGTGAGCGATTCTTCTTGGATGGTTGAAAGAGAGAGCAAAGAGCCCCGTTCGCCTTCTCCATGCAGCTCAAGTTGAAAGTTATGTGTTGTCAGAGTGGGATAATAATGCGTGCGCAACACTTTCTGCTGTATTTCACTCAGCGTGTTGGGCAGCGAGCCATGTGTCAGTGTCACAGTTGTCACGCATCTACAACAGAAGAACTACCCTCAGCCTGCCAGGATGACAGACAGCTGGGATAAAGGATGATTTCAGCTGAAGGTGAATGATGGTGTTTCTAACAGTGAAGTGTGTTTAACTGATTTCTTTAACTTCACATGAAGACATCAATCATCATCTCTATATAAGCTGAAGCACTCATCCAAAAAGATCAAAACAACTAAGCTCTGCTCTCCTCTGTCACTCAAGTGCTGCTGGTATCATTCTGCGCCCACAAAGGCTTCGAGTAGTCAAAACACTTGCTTATCATTTTAAACAGATTTCTGGGAGTTTCTTTTTTACGTAAAAGAAATAACACTTTAAAAGGAACAATCAAAGTGAAAGATCTTTAATGTATTCAATCCATTTGTTATATCAATCTGGGGAATCCTTTGCTTTGATTATACAATCTGAGCCACTGAATGAAAGAATAGGTTTGAATATGAAGCGGCGCAATCCTCCCAAAGCCTCTGAACAACACAAACCAACAATCAACAATCATAATGTGGAGACAGAACACACACAGTGTCTCTTGCGCATCCTCTTTTTTTTTGTCCTTCATTCAACTTCTGCACTAAGCAGCCTGAAAAACAATTTATTGTTGCAGCTCTGCAGTGCCAAGACATGCTGCTCCGACACTTTGTTTCAACAGTGTATAATGATCATTAGTGTATGAAAGCAAAACACTGTTTATGAACCATAAATGCCACAGTTACAACTCAGCCTAATAGCTAAGCAGATAATTTGCAATAAAGGCTTTAAAGCACTCTGGATTAAATTACAATTGGGAGGGAGCTGCATTCACAGCAGAAACAAGAGCAGGCTGCATCGCCTGCATATTATATTTCAGGGCCTGTAATGTACTGTTAGGTTGCAGAAGCGTGCAAATGAGCTTCCACCATCACGGCTGCTCTCTGGCTACAATAAAACAGGGCTGTTAGTGTTTAATGCACTAACAAGAACACATGTCAAGGGATTTAAAATGTCCCTCTAGAGTACTTCTTTAAAAAGTCTAATCAATGTCATGTACTTCTTTTCCTAATAAGTGTTCAGTCTTTGCCCAAGGAGGTTTCACTCTGCCACAGAAATGGAGGATGAGACTTTGCAGAGACATTACAAGCATGTTCACTGAGTCTAGATGTCCTCAGTCTCAGGTCAGACACAGAGACTCTGGGTGGGACGTGCTGCTGGTGTGTCTCTTGTCTTCATAACTGATATGTCATTAGATTATCAGAGTGTTACTGATCAGATTCTGACTTTGGGCTGTTCAAGTCTCTCAAGGATGATCTCCAAAGAAGTGAGACTGTTTGCCACAAGCTAGAGAGTCGCTATGAGACTGGTATAAGAGTGTAATACATTCATGAAACAGAGAGGCCTCCTCAAAGTACCATGAAAGAGTTAGAAATTAACTTTGACGACTCCCATGGTGAAATAACTGCATGAGATGTATTCACAGAGTGTTTTTAGCTGTGCTACTAGCATGTGAGTTTGTCCGTTTACTTCTTTGGACCACACTGAAATATCACAAGATGAAATTCCTATGAAATTTTACACAGACATCCACGGCGCTGTCTATTAGTTAGTATTTTTCTTTTGTGTAAAGTGTCTTTCAGTGTCTTTAAAAGCTCTCTATAAATACAATGTAATGAACTGGGTGTTGAGATAACGGAGGAGATGTGGGACGACATCTGGGATAATGCAAGGAAAGTAACTGTTTGTAACCGGACAAGAGCGATGCAATTTAAGATTCTGCATAGAGCACATGTTGCCCCCAACCGTCTCTCAAAATACAGAAAGGATGTCTCTCCAGTTTGTCTTAAATGTAAGACTGTACTGTACTCACTGTTTCTGGTCTTGTGTAAAAATACAAAAATATTGGAATGATATCTTGTTTGAAATACAGAAGGTTCTGAAGAAAAAGCTTGAACTCGACCCGGTTTCCCTTCTTCTGGGTCTTCCAAATGATCGTTGTTACTGATGTGTTTCAGAAAAAACTGTATAATATTATGACATTTTGTGCCAGGAAAAATATTCTTAAGCACTGGATCACAGATAAAGCCTATATTAATATAAATGTTTCTACTATACTGACATTTGTATAAAAAAAACGGTATCATTTATTTTAGTTTTTTCATTTTTCTCTTTGTTTAGCTCCCACTGTATTTCACTCTATGTTGCATAATGTACCTGTCACATTTACCCGGAACAGATCTGTCTGTTTGGGTTTTTGTGTTGCTATTCCCAGCTTGTTGTTGTTGTTGTGTGGTTTTGTTGTTTTGTCTGGTCCTGAAGCTGCTAAGTGGTAACAAAATCTCAACAAATGTTGGCTAGATGTGACTCTCCACAGTGTATCTTTGAGCCAGCTTATTGATGTTACAACTCTTCTGCAACCGCACTGAGCCATTATCCTGCTGTGTGGATAGAGTTCAACAAAAGTCACATCGTCTAGTTTTAAGCACAGTCTCATTAGTATCGCCGTGGACTCGGTCCTGTTTAGTCAGAGGAGCGAACATCAAACCAGCAGCTTTCACGACTTCACAAGCTTCCTGTTCATTAGCGCAGGTAACCTGTCCTTCCATCCAAGAGAAGTTAATAAGCACTCACTCCAAGCTGCGTAATTCTCGCCCTGTAAATGAACTGAAAAATATGTCAACACCTCAGAGGTGAAACAAATAGCTTCTAATATCCTGCCTGTTAAACCTTCCTCAACATCTATTAGTATACTAGGAATGTGCTTTTTGCATCATCGCTATCAAATTAAAGGTGACGTTCGCAGGTTCTCGCGCTGGAAAACTATCAAAACATCAAAACACGATCCCTTTCCAACAGCAGCCTCTGTATCCAAATTGCTCCAGTGTGAACTTTACCCCAGACATCCCACAATATAAAAAGTACTCATGCACCAACAGCAGGAATGAGATGAATATTACCATTAGAAAGCTTTTCTCGGGGCATAGGGGATGTACTGTAGGTCTTAAATACAATTTTACATTTAGTGGTTTAAAATGATGGCTTTGTGTTAAAAAGTGGAGCAGTTACACTATGAATCTCTCCATCCACTCTAACAATGATATGCCAGGAGGCTTTCATCAAGGGATCTTAACATTTAACATCAGAACTCCTCCCAGTCGCCTGAGACACTGTGGATGTGAATTACACCACCATTCACTTTGTTGAGCTTTTACTGTCAATTATTAGCTCTGGCCATTATTGAAGCAGTAGCGAGCAGAGGGGAGAGATAAAAGAACTGTCTTTTTTCCTTTTCCTCTTCCTCTTTTCTTCCCTTACCCCTCCTCCTCCTCCTCCTTCTCCTCCTCCTGCCTCCTCTCCTGCTCCTTTCCCCTCCATCTCTTAAGGGCTTCTCTTTGAAACATGGCTGGGAGAAAGGAAAGCACAATAGGTGTGCTATCAAGTGACAGGTGCCCTTGTTGTGCCTTTAGCTCACACTGTGAACAAGCCCTCGGCCGGCACCCTCATAAAACATGAAAGGACTTGACATGTGTCCAGAATTTCTTCAACAGAGTTACAGGCGAACAGTCGCTGCCTTAAGCAGACGAGGACACACGCAGGTAACAACCTCAACTTGACACATAACACACACGCAAACAAGCTTTCCCTACAGGTTATATATAAAGGTACATGCCTGCAGTAACTGCACACCAGGGGCTCACATTGAGGAGGCTGGCATTTTGAATGTATGGTTGTGGTTTTGTTATAGTTCAAAAAGAAAAAGTGGGAGCAGTCTGTTTTTTGTTTTTGTTTTTTTGAACTTTTTATTTTTCATTTTTCCACAAAACAAAACATTCACCGACATAGGACCCTATGAATTCAAAATGCAAAAGGAATACCATCAAGAGAAATCACACGGAGAATAGGTATTTGCACCAAAGGGAGTAACAGCAGTACAATATCATCCTAGAGATACACGACAATCTTATAATAACCCATATTCCTCCATTAGTCCTCCAAATAGAGAGTAATACAGTTCCACCTTTGTTCAAAAGTGTGCAGCAGTCTGTTTTTGCAGAGCGGATGAGCTGCTACATATTTAATTGCACAACAGACAGCTTTGTTTCTTCTCATCACCGCGGTATGTGTGCCATGTCAGTGGAAATCAATGGGGAATTGGGTGTCACACTTCTGCTATCAAGTGGTGATTGCGTTTGTATCCTGACTGCTCATCAGACTGGTTCAATTATTACATTTATTGATGTCACTTCTGCTTTTGTTGCCCTGCGGTTTACTAAGCAGCTTTTATGCAAATCGTTCTCTACATCAGCCGGGTATGTGTGTGTGTCTGATATATGGAGCTACAGTGACTTTAACCAAAGTTAACACGGGGCTAAATCGAATCGAGTTTTGCTTTCGGGTCCTTGACGGGTGAGATATGCTGGCCGCGGCCGCCAAGGTTGGTAAACTGGATTAAATCTGAATTGTCCCTCTGTCTCTACACTGTCAATTTCCTCTTTAAATTATTCACTCTTGGTTTTTTGCCCTCCATCTGCCACATATTGCTGTGTAAACTCTCCCTGACCTTTCGCAATCCCCTGCGCATTCATTCATGAAATGCATTATTTATACTTCCTTCCGCCACATCAACGTTATTGTTTACATTAGGCTGTAAAGTCATGCGCCATGTCATCGAGCTGAAGATAAAGGTTCATACATTGTCCTACAACTCATGCGACAATAGCATATGCAGGGGAGGGGAGGGGAGGGGTGGGGTGTGGGTGTGGGTGTGGGGGGGGAGAAAACAAATGCTCTGTGAATATCATTCAGATACAGCAACAGTGCATTCATACAGAACCAGTGCTGCGAGGACTTAACCTCCTACTTTGATCCATAGCATCATGACAACATCAACATCCAGCAAATGAAGAGGATTTGTACACATCTCTGGAAAAACAACAGCTGTTTCTTTCATATGTTAAATGCTTGTCTGTGTAAGCTATCTGCAAATAGTAAGAGGTGCCATGAATATGTAAGCGATCTGTTTTGAGTTCTGTGGGAGAGAGAGAGAGACGTACGCACTCGCAATGCGTGGAAAATGTTCACCCACTTAATTCCTGGTGCTTAAGTTTGACAGCCACAATCCGGCTGGATAATAGAGGGGTGGTAATTAATTAAATTAGATCTCCAGACTCTAATCACAGATTTTTCAGCCACATTGCTTTGAGAACTGTGCTTTCAGTCAATGTTTATCTAATACTGTGCATTCGTGATACAGGTAATCAGTGAGATAAAAGCTGCAGAGGGTTCAGCGTGTGCTAATGTGCCATGACTCAGCCGTAAAGACTCCTATTTGACTTATTAGCATACACACAGTACAAAATGAGAATTTATGACATATCTGACTGCAGTTGTGCTGGGTGGCTCGTCTGACTGAGTACCAGGATGACATGACGGCCTTCTGCTTTCTCCTTACTAGGAGAATGGAGCCATGGAGCTACTACCATCAGTAAGCCTTGAGCTAGAGACCATCAAATACATTATCCAGGTGGAAATGTAATAACAAGTCATTTTCCATTAAAAGATCAACCCTGAACTTCTATGCTACCTGGCAACCATTTCAAAACTTTTTATTTTTATCTTCTTTATTTGTTTAAATATGGAGGCAGCAGATACATTTAAATTTTGATGTTTTCATTTAGGAATGTATTCGACCTCTGTTCTGTCTTATATTCTATTCATATTTATGATTATACGTATATTTTATACATATTCCCTGGCTCAGTTGTTGCTTGCTAATAATAAAAAACAAAAATGAGGACAACAAACACACAAATCAAATCAGACCACTAGACTTACACTTACAGTATTAATAAACCACATGATTAACTTTATATCAAAACAGAACACAAGGCCAATTAGAGGCAGCACAATAGCAGATGAGGTCAATGGAAAATATGAGCGGCTACAAATTCCCTCCGAGCGGTTTGAACAAGGCAAAACACATGTTGTAAATGTTTCAACTTTGGTTCAAAGATTGCACTTATTCTGAAGCTGTGTAACCCTGACAGGACGACAACAACAGACACAACTGGAAAGGAATGATTGTGAGACTGTCTCTCTGTGTGTCTTTTGTCTCTTCGTGTAACTCATGTCTTCAGGGAAGACTGAGCGTTTAATCAGTTTAGGCGGAAAAAAAGGAAATACTTGTCATCTTGTATTTGCCTTGATTAGTATTAAGACCGGTCTGAATGGTGAAATGAGCAGAGCTATTTTGTTATCTGGGAAAATGTGGTGGATAAGAGTGCGAGTCTGTGTTCATAATTACTTCTTGTCTAGCTGAATAGTGAATGCTTGTTTCTTGGAGAAGTCAAGGCTCTGCACCTTGACAGAAGAGTACTTTTATTCTACCAGTGGTGCTTGACAAGCTCATTTGTTTTCAGAGAGAAGATTTGGCTTTCTACAATTACCTTTTTTTTGGTAGTATGTTTGGGAGCTTTTAGGCCTTTAATCGACAGGACAGCTGCAGAGAGACAGGAAATGAGGAGACAGAGAGAGGGGGAACAACATGCAACAAAGGGCCACTAGTGGAATCGAACCAGGGCCGCTGGGGAGGCTATTGCCTCTGCTTATGGAGCTTAATGACGCCACCTATTGCCATTTTTGCATTGACGATACTAGGGGTGTATTCAGACATGTGGCTTGTTTGCTTTGTTCCGATTCACTGGGTTAAAACGATGCAATTATTGCATTGGGTTGTTTGTGTTCACAAGGTTAGAGTCCCAAGTAAAGTTGTAAACAAATACCATGAGCGAACTACGGTAGGCATGTGCATGGTTACCCAGGGACTTGAGTGCCCGAGTAGGCAATCTGCTGATCGGTTACAAATCATTACCCAGTTAGGATTTTAAAAATGACATGTTAGAGCACTGTCTAGCATCGGATCAAACTACATACCGGTAATCATGCCATGGTTCAGGTTTTTCCTAGTGTAAAACAGTTTTGGATCAAACAATATGTTTTTTTGCTGTGTAAAAGCATTTTTGGATCGAGCCTCAAACTTTCAAACCTTTTACAAGAATCTGTGGTGGTTCCCTCGGGGTAAACCGTAGAGAGGGAGACGATAGGTGTAATCAAGTTTGTTAGAAAATACAAACATTCTGAAACCTTCCTAGTTATTTCCTGAGACGATGCGAGGCAGAGGGGAGCGTATTCGCCAAAATGTAGTGTGGACTAATAAATAAGCACTGCTAATGACTGAAGAGAAGAAAAGTTTTCTCCTCCGAGGCAGCCGGGGCATAAATTACAGACAGAGCGCATTTATGCCCCAGCATAAAGATGCACATATGTCCCAATCGCTATTCTTATTAACCACCTGATACTGTATTATGAGCCATTCTATTTTTATTAAAGTAATCGGTTACTCGAGTAAGACCAGGTTATGTTACTCGGTTAGAAAATAACTCGAAATGCCAATGCCTAGAGCAACTCTCATTGGTCAGAAATCTTACCCAAAAAGAGGAGGAGTTTACCCAAAAAGAGGAGGAGTTTACCCTGGTAAAACAAAAACCATGGAACATCAGCAGTGTGGTTGGTTAGTTGTTGTTTTTTTTGAGTCAGTTGTGTTGGTTGCTGAGTCGATTACGTTGTCGCTGCAAACAAAATGCTCCAGGGCTCGACTGAAAGCGAGCCGAGACCAGACCACCCGTTATCCGATCGTGATTGCTGTGTTCACATCTGCCCCAAGACAAACCGATCTTTGGGGTTAAGCTCTCCCTGGTTTGGAAAAACTGCTCCAAACGAGTCAGGTATGAATACACCCCTAACATTACAAAATAGTCCTGAAGGCCAGACATGGTATGGTAATGAGATTACAGAAAGTACGTTCTTGTTTTATAATTCATCAACATGTTTAAGAGGTACTTTGAATACAGCCTAGCTCAAGGGAACCTGGGAATTCAATGAGCCACAGGGGAGCGTGGGGCCCGGTATGTGCACAGCTTTAACTGGCCTTGGAGGCAAGATCCAAAGGTTGTTTCACATGAGCAATACTCCACATCAACCCCCCGCCTCTTCAGGGATCAGCAGTTTTATTCATAACCATTTGTTTGTTTGAGCCCACAGAAACAGCACAGCAATCGGCACCGTTGTCAGTTTTAATACTGCGAACATAACATTTGTACAGAAGCTGTTATAGTGTGAAGGTTCAGAGATAAAAAATGACTGTAAAAACAAACAACCTCAGATTAGATGAATGAAATAACAGTTAACTGTGAGCTGCACTGATATTCTATGTACATGCCAATAGCGTTAATAAAAATGGAGCATCCTTCTCTACATTTCCTGTTTGTGTATCACACCCATGTAATAATTCAGAAAAGCAGGTGCCAAAGGATTCAGTGCTGCAGTCAGCAGGAACAAAGCTGAAGTCAGTGTACACTGCCTCAGGGAGCAGAACACTATTATAACAACAGTCATTTCAACATGCGACTCCAGGACATTTCAGAAGCTATTGTATGGATGAAAGCAGTGCAGCTTTTTTTTTTCTCTTTTCTTTTTATAAGAAAGCTTTTTTTGGACCAAAGCTGGAAGGAAGACACACAATTAGGTCGAAAATTAATATATGATGAGTCTCCTAATGAACATACCCCATGCCTATTAAACTGAAAAGACTTAATTAGGTTTCATAAATTCTTCACAATCCACAGATGCTGGATATTTATATATTTGCCTAATCTTGTTCAGCGTGTGTGTGTGTGTGTGTGTGTGTGTGTGTGTGTGTGTGTGTGTGTGTGTGTGTGTGTGTGTGTGTGTGTGTGTGTGTGTGTGTGTGTGTGTGTGTGTGTGTGTGTGTGTTCAGCAACTGGTAGCTCGCACAGAGAGAGAGAGAGGTTTGGTGAATCTAACAAATCGAAGAGCAGGAGATTTCCAATGAAAGTTGATGCCTTTTCAGATATTTTCCTTTTATATTCAAACCGAAAAGTCTTGCCTTTGTTTTCCCACTTTCGCTCTCCACCTCCTGTCAAAAATGTTTCACCGACGACAGGAACCTGGCATCTAATGTATGTCCACCTAAGTGAGTCTGACAAGTGAATCAGGCAGATATGCAATGCAGACGACCCCGGTAACGACCCCCATACTGCAGCCTTACACGGCTCTGACGTGTGCACATTTCCATCTTGCAAAAAAAAAGGACCTTGCTTTCTTGCACCTATGAACCTGCAGCTGTCCTGTTGGCTCATCGAGACTGCGAGTCATGTCAACAGTCTGGGTTTACGGCAATATTTTTGTTCCATTTGCAGCAGAACTGGTTGATCTCACGCATAAAAGGAGAGTCTGCAGGAAAATAAAAAAGAGTAGATGTGATTTTGTTCAACTGTGGCTTTTCTCACTCAGATAGAATCAATATGCCAATCTTGCCCTCTGAAGCTTTCAGCATGAAGCAATAATGGCAATGAGGATTATCGTTGGGTGAAAAACTTTATTTTCCGGCGCTCCTACTCAATATAAACTGTCACATAGCCACTTAGCAGTCCTCCATTTGAGATACACATCCTTCTGTCTGAACCACCTGATTTGCACATCCACACCACACAGAACAAACCGCCTGGCTCTCATCCCATTTCCTGCATAGAGTCTATAATGAATCTTTTATGATTTTATAATACATCCAATTATTCCATCCCTGTTAAAATCACAGTGCACCACCTGGAACCACTTTGGCTTCCCTTTCTTCTAATTTCCCTGCCTCATTTGCTTGCATATTCTCGCCATATATGTAAATGAAAATAACCAATTTAACAGAGCCAATAGAGGGGGAAAGAATATTTAAAGCATCTTCTTCAAAGGGTGGGGTTCATCCTGCCCCAAACACTTGTTATTCGCTTTGTTATAATAACGGTTGCTAATTCAGACCAGGAGCATTTCTACATTAAAACCAGATTGTCACTCTTCCATTTCGCTTGTGCCATATCTGTGTTTACTGAGTGAACAATAAAGCAATGCACCTTTCAATGAGGAGCCTTTACAGAGCAAAGCTAAAGAAGCTGCAGGAGGAGAGAAGCCAAGATGCTGCAGCACGCAGGCTCACATTTTGTTAATGGCTTCTTCACAAATGAGCTGATGGATTAAACCTGTCTGTCTGGGCAGCGGCTTTACATAGCACATACAACAGCAGCAGGAGGAGGAAGCACGACAACAGACACTGTGAGACTGTGTAGAGTGTTATTCTGCCTGCTGCACACAACAGCTCCCTTTATATGTTCAAGTCTGATTTATTCTGAAGCATAGAAATAGCTGCTCATGTTTCATTTCTTAGCGAGGGTTCTGCTCCAATATTGTTTTCTCACATCAACTGCAGCAACATTATGTTTCCAACACATTGCTGCTTTTTCAATCCAGGCCTATACTCAAATTGTCTTACTGTAAATTATGCACGCGATGTACGCTAACATCAAAACCCGACATGAGGAAATGGTTAAGAGGACATTTTTACAAACCAGAGGGACATATGAACCATTTTATGGACTGATGAACCAAAAATCAACCTCTATAAAAACAATGGAAAGAGAAAAGTGTGGAGAAAAAAAAAAAAAGAAGCCGTCCATGACCCAGAGCCAGAACCTCATCTGTCAGACACGGTGCTGGTTCTCTTATGGTGTGGGCATGTGTAGCTGCCAAGGGAACTGGCTCACCGAGGGCAGCTGCGGTAGAACGGGTCAGCCACTAATGGGAATGTTGATGGTTTGATCGCTGGCTCCTCCACTCTTGTCTTTGGGAGAGGTATACTGAATCCAAAATTGCGACTTACAGCGTGAAACCCTTTGAGTGATTGTTAAAACTAGAAATGTGCTATATAGTCCATTTACTGTCATTTATTGATGATTTCACAGCTGATGGAAGCAACAGGATGAATGTAGAAGTCCACAGCAGCAGTCTGTACTCAGATAGCAGCCAAATGCATTAAAACTCTTTGGACGACACTTCATTTCATCATTCAGCAGGACAGAGTTCCTGAAGATACCGCCAAAGTCAGCAAATAGCTTTTCAGGCTAACTGAGGATGACTGTGGATATTTTGCAATAGTGTGTTTTATTGACTGTATCTGCTGCACTGTTCTTTCTACACTGATCCAAACCTACTCAAATTAAAGCTAAGGCCCTATACACATGAAAACGTTTTTTTTTTATACACAGAGTTTTTACTGTTAAATATTCCCGTCCACACAAGTTCAAGTATTAAAATATCTATGTCCACACATGAATATGCATATATGCGTAAATGCAACGTTGTGTAACAGAACCTGTGCATTTATCTGCAAGCAGGTAAGAAGTCCTGTTAACAGTTATAGAAGCAGTACTATCTTGTACACGTCCATTTCTTCCACAACTGTTTGTAAACAAAGTGGTGAGAGTGGCGAGCGAGAGGAAATAGCAAATTGGTTACTACAGTAAACTGAGAAATAGCTGCGGCGCGTAATGTGACAAATATAGAACATCTCTGGTAAATACCGTATCTGTTTATCTTGTCCACACGTCAAAATACATTTTAAGCCGTTTTCAAAACATTTGCGTGTGTACGGACGGACCCCCCAAACCGGATGAAAAAAGTTGCGTTTATCAAAAACACGTTTTTGTGTGGATAGGGCCTAAGACTTGGCACTTTCATAATGTATCCAACATTACAGGGCAAATTGAATGTGCTAAAGCAAAAAAAAAAAAAAAAGTGTGTAACTGTAACTAAGATATGGATTGTTTTCTACACATGAAGAAAACACAAATGCCAACTCCATCAAAACCAGAGCATCTATAACGCAACCAGCTGACCTCACTGCTGTCTAAGAGGTTTGATCTAATTAGCACCAGGATGTACAGGAAGCAGTGATGTATGTTTGTCAGTGTGCATTTCCAGGTGCTGCTGTTTGAAAAGCTGATTCACTGGTTTACAGAGAAGGGGTGATGTAGTAGGCTACTGAATAAGAAACTGAAGAAACTAAAAACAACAATATTTTACTGTCCTTTCTCCACATTGCAAAGAATTAAAATATGCTGATAAGGAGCGTCAACACTCAACCTCGTCCAAACCAAGTCTATAGTTGCCTCCTTTCAGCATCTATCCATGGCCGCTCAATTTTGGCGAAACTGCGTTAATTATTGTTACCATGGCAACAAAGTTCCAGTACAGCATCACCGATACACTCTGAAATGTTTATCACAATAACCATGAGGATGAAGGTCCAGTACGCCATGCTGCAAAAGGGATGCTATTTCAGGAGAGTGGCTCTCCTCTGAGATGGGTTGAATCAGAGGATAAGGACAAATAACATTGTTGTTCAGGTCGCAGGGATTGTTGTTCTCAACTGACAAAACTGTGCATAGACCATGAATATGGCCAATTCCCGGTTAGTTATACTTTTGCAAAGGAGGACTGAAATGCTCATAGTGTATAATCACATCCACAACAGGTAATAGAGAGCCTATAAGCAGAAGCGGAAGAGAAGCTTGCCATACTGTAGGACCTCAATTCAGAAAAAATCCCCATGTAAGTGAACGGGAGTCAAAATTTTATTTCGCGATCCGATTGAACTGTGTCATGAGAAAAATGTTTGACCCCCCTAATGAATGAATGAATGAATTTTTATTTCCGTGTCATGCCACCACTGTGTCCCATCCCATATGGGATTACAAGACACATTTAATGACTAATACAAAAAAAAAGACTTAGACAGTCCTTCCTGTTTGTATTATCTGCCACACAGGTGTGACACATAAACTAACAATTTAAGATTACTTTCAGTACTCAACTATACAGTATATCGCTCTTCATCTCATTGCCCAGGCCTTTCAAGAAATAAAGAAAATGCAAATATATTCAACTGAAAAAGATGTTTTAGCTTCTCAGCATCGTCTAACCACACAAATTCGTTATTTTGGATCTCCCTTACTAAACAATTTGAGTCATAGAAAGGACAGTAGAACACAAAATTAATTTCATTCTCCACCTCTTGGATCTGCGTCTTCTGCTGTGAACATATCTGCCTGTCTCAATATGAAGATCAAGTATACCAGCTCTCAATCAGCAGTTGGTCATAAAACGGCAACGGAAGAATTTATTTTGTGTGAAGACCGTTCTCAGTAACAGGCAGTGGAGTAGCTGACACGGGAAAGGACAGTGTGGTAATGAAGCAATCACACACTCTAATATGGAGGATGTATTCTGAATCATTTCTAACACAGTGATACTGTGTGACAATAAGACTTTCCAGCTGTCCATAGATGTTGCTGGGATATAGAAAGTAAGAAAGTAGCAGTTCACATGATAGAAAATATTCTAATAACCAACCTAGATATTAGTTGTTAATCAAAGTCTTGAAAAACCCCCTGGGGTTGCAGGACAAAAACGATATTTAGCAGCAGTTTCCAAAGCCACCTCCAGCAATTTTTAACTAAAACTTGGAGGAGGTTTTTGTTGGTGTGCTACTTTATAATTGAGAGAATTAACTTGTGGTAGCACCTGCCCCTTGGGTAATTTACCTTTGCAGAGTCAATTTAGAAACGTTGTTCCCTTGTTCAATTTGCTTTACATGAGATAGCGCCCCCCCCTCTCCCCAAGGAGTCCCACTGAGGCGAGTCACAAGTACTCAGTCACTCGCTGTAAGGATGTTGTTTGTTTTCTCGAGGTCGCAGCCATCAGTCACACAGCTAAGGTAGATCATTGCTCCTCAACAATCTATGAAAGGCAAAAGTAAAGCTTGTACATCTAGCTGAAGTGACCTCATTAAGATGGACTGCAGGATAACAGTGAGATAAACTCCCAAGTGTAACAGGCTCCTGTTTAGCTGCTCATTGGATATGACAACTGTATTACCTGTAAATATCCAATTAGAGATCACATCAAATGTCCCAGGAGAATATCTTCCTTCCTTCTGTTTTCTCCCTCTCTCATAAAGACCGAAGCAATATAATCAAACATACATAATCATATTGGCTCTACCTGCTTCTATTAATAAAGCTATTATCAGGAGGGGTATTTATCTACACAGTAAACAGGCCTTCAGAGGCTGTACAGTGCACACGGGCTGCCTAGTTACAACATCAAGTGTCTATTAGTTTTTGTGCACCTGAAGGCTGATTTGGCCGTGAGACTGATTTAGTCTTGGCCTGAGAGCAGAGGAGGAGGGGCGGGGGAGTCGCTGGGAGTCGTTTGTCACTGTGTCTACCGGGCAGATTACCTGTCAGATTAGAAAACGCCCCTGTCAGCTGCTCAGACAGGTGGCCGGCCCAGATACATCATGATGGCACTCAGAATGGGTCTGCAAGATAAACTGTATGCTGTTGTTACATGTTCGCTTGCTCGGCCACAACACCAGGCATGAACACAGTCATACACAGTTGTTGGTTTTTTTTTTTTTTTCATGGTTATTGCACTGTGCTGCTTTGTGGGCCAAGTAAGGCTACACATGTGGTGCAGAGATGAGATCAATACAGAACGGTTATTTTTTAGCCACTTTTCTTTTTGGGCACTTGTAAACTTACTGTATTGTGTTTGAATAACAGAACCCAAGCTGAGATAATGTAGCCTACAGTACAAGCAATCAATATCTCTTTCTCCATTTCTCTTACACTGTGTCTACATCCTGTTCACTATCAGCACTTTGCCAAACGACCACTCAGCCAATATCCTCCATTCATGTTTCTCTTATGAATTAAAAGTTGCTCTCTCAGAAATCAGTGGGTGGCAGTAAAACAGAATGGAGCCAGATAACTAAAAACAATGCTTTGAATTTACTTCTGATAATTCCTCAGTCTCACACCTTGTTAGTCTCCTGGAAGATTAAAATATAGGCTACTGAAACCGTAGGCCTATATGAAATGAGCTAGGTAGACAGCAATTTTTTCGGCAAAAACTACTTTAAAATTTTTCAATATGGTTAAAAGGTGTAACTTAACATTACTGTTGCTAATGTCTTTTGAACTTTGTGTAGTTTTACGAGGAGAAATGGGAGAACAGCGGGGATTAAGCGTTAGCTAGTAGCTAACATTAACGTTAGCTAGTGTCGTTAGCTAGCTAGCTAGTGACCAAAACAATGATTTTTCACCACTTTTCCAGAAATGTCATGTAATGCCCGTTCAATCGCTCTTTAGCCACGTCTGTCTTCTATCACGGACAACTCTAACCCTCTGATAGATTGATTCAAATTTCCCTTACAAGCAATTTAAATCTGTCCTTTCTTTTGTGACCATCGTTTGGCAAACCTAGCAACAGTAACCGTGGAGGGCGAGACTTGATCTTCCTCTGCAACTGATTTTTATTGAGAGTTAAATGAGCAGTTTCACAAAGAAAAAAAGAAACCTTTAAACTCCTTTAAACCACCACTGAGATAACAGATTTAAATCTAAACAACCATTAAAAGATCCCTATTCCACTGTTTGTAGACATTTGAGCACCTCACATCCACACACTGCAACTCTGACTCTGGGTGAGTAGGCTACTAGGAACCATTGAGGACTTAGATGACCTTCAAAATGGCTGGCTGCGTAATGTGAAATCATTTTAATATTTAATAGCCATGCTGACAAAATAATGCAGCCTGTGTTACAATATCTGGAGGCCATTCTAAAGTGATGGAGACCATTTCCCTTTCAGATGTGGTGTTTTGATCTAAAACTGATCAATGTGGCTCATCTAAAACTTGAATGTTTTTGTCCTACAGCAGGAGTTCTGGCTTAACCTCCGAGGCGTTACTCCTACATTTCCAACACTTTGCTCTCTGGACACCTGTGACAGAAATCTCTCCTCATGAACAGGCTGTGTTTCACCTCCTCCTGTTGAAACCAACACCTGGGAGAGCTCTGTGGAGGATTAATGAAGTCCTTCTTGCTCTGACTCAAACAGACGATAAGAGGCTGGGCTGATGGAGCTTCAAAGAGAAACTGCATCCACAGGAGAGAATGATCAAACAGGTCTGCAGATTACAGGCCATCTGCAGCACTAGTGGTTACTGATGCAGACACAGACACAAAGACACGATCCCTATTAGCACACTGGAGTTAAGGGGAGTCAGTATTGCACATGCACACACAGCAACTACCGTAACAATGATGCTTGTGTCTTATGAATGTGCATATGCAAATCTGTTACATTCATCTGTTCACTTCCTCATTCCTGCTGTGCAAACAAGTTCATCTGGTAAATGTCAACATTATCTCTGCCTCCACAACATGGCAAACAGCTAAACTACAACATGTTCCAATGTGACTTAAATGTAGCCACTTAGCACTTATTGTTTTTGACAAAAAAAAAGTGAAAAAAGGGCCAGGCAATAAGTAAGTTTATATATATGTGACCTGTTTATCCTCTCAAGATTAGATCTATTAGGATCAGTGGATCTGTTTCCAGGTTGCTACATCTCACTTTGAAATTGATATTATTCAAACATTGTGTTGGGAAGGCTGCCACACTGGAGGTCTTATAATGAAATAAACAATACTCAGTTGGATCGTTTCTCGGTATCAAGTCCAGAGGGATTTTCTAAGACTTGGTACTGACTCCAACTCAATGGTATGAACGCGCCTGAACCTGTCCAAGAGAAAAATATTGAACAATACAGTAATACTCTTCTCAGGCAGCAGTGATATTGTACCTAGCATGAAGCAATTTTGAATTTTCACACCTAGTTATGGTGTAAAACAAACTAATTAGCCTGGCAGAAGGAGTTATAATTCATCATTTAGTTTACACAGTCGTCATGCTGGTCTGTTATTAATCCCACATGTGACACCTTAGACATCAACTGAGCAGTTTTAATAGATATTATTATGTCGGGACATTAAATGAAAACCAATTTTTTAATAAAAAGTGGAACAATAGAAATGAGCTAGCCAGACTGTAGACTCTTAGTTTTGTTAAGTCACTACTAAGGCATTCAAGTAATGGAAAACAAATGTTCAATTGTCTACAACGCTGTTACTAGTTTGAACTAGCTCTGTGTCTGGGATCCATTATCCATTCCCTTTATTAATCTAATCTGATACAGTAGTGACTTTAACAGCAAATTTAAATGTCTGTCTGTCTTTGTATATTTCTATATCTAGCTCTTCTATGGAAAACTCATTGGACTGCTTGGCATTTTTGGCATTAATGCAGGCTGTGCTGTTGCTCATTACTACAAATCTGGTTGAGGTTAAGGTATGACAAGTCTGGGTTCCTGTTGACAAAAGATGCAGCTGTTTGAGATGCTTCTCCGTCTCTGCTGTTGGGAGCCAGCGCTGTACTAGTCTATAATCTCGCACATAAACACAGGATGGATTTTATAACCCACAACAAAAGACAACAACGGTGGGATCTAATTATGTTGTGCCACAGATATTTCTCTGTGATAAATCTAAATGTTACAGCAAACTTCCACAGCATCATTTCCACTGTCGCTCTGCCAAGGAATGACTAAAGAGCCTTCTTTTCTTTTTTTCCCCCCAACCTTAATACAGATCCAGTCTCATTTCCTTTGGGATTGTATATGTCTCCCCGCACATAGTTTCTCTCTCTCCCTTTCTCTCCCCCCTCCCCGTTTTCTTTTATTGAGTTTCAGCTCATGCTTACTTTATTTTTCCGAGAGGCTCATTGGAGTCCAGCTTGGCTCATTCTGCCCATAGAAGGTTTGGACCGAGGCGCTGAGAGGTAGAAAGAGTGGCATGAAGTGAAGTGAAGTGGATACCGGCTCACAGGCAAGTCTAATTGCCATTGAACTAACAGTCGGTAATTAATTGGTCGCTTCCTCCCTCCGGGGGCAGCGGGATGTGATGGGTGGTCTGATGCGTTGTTGTGGCTACCTTTGCCTCTGTCATCAATATTACCACCACATCTAGGCGGCAAATCATCTCCCTTGATGAATGGTTCATTAGCTCCTATTACAGTGTCATTGCACAGCACTTGTCTGCAAGCCAAAGAACTATGACAGAGAGGGAACCGTTTCTCCTCCTGCCTTCAGCCTGCCATTTACACCAAGACACACTCCTGTTATTATTTTGTTTTCGCACTGAGAGAGTATAGTTTGTCTGGCACCGTTAGGGTAATCATTTATCAGAATTTGAAATAAAAAAAGAAAAGAGAATTTTTTTAAAAGACGGAGGGCTGCGAGAAGAGAGAGAGAGAGAGCCTGATGGCAGCTTTACAGCATGAATAAGTTAATACTAGATGGAAGAAAAGTTCATCTGAATGCAGATGAATTTATGTGGTGAATTTAAGTGCTCAGGAAATGTTCGAACCAGCTCTTAACTTTAAGTTATTCCGTCTTCCTCACACATTAATAAATTAAGGACATTCAGTAGGTTGACGTTGTTGATGTGGCGTTTCTTCTGTGTTTTTCCTGTTTGTATACAATGGAGGATGTAACAGCTTTTATTGCCAGACGTGTAATATAGCCTCTTATCAGCTGAATATGAGCCTCAGGCGCACACACACATACACGCAGTGACGCACACTCACGCACAGGCACGCACACACACACTAAGTGGCGTACAAGGCCTGTGAAAGCCACTTATCTCAGTAATTCATTGGGGGGTTGTGGGGGTGTGAGACGGTCCACTGACTGTGGCAGACGGAGGAATTCATCGCAGGCTCTGCCATTCATACTTGACTGCACTCTCTGGCAGCCTGAGCAGCATCACTGTGACATCTGTATGACACGCTAAGTACATGATGTCGGCTACAGCTCAAGAGATCTGTCTTCTCAATGAGGACGGGCAGAGTCTTTGTGTGTGTGTGTGTGTGTGTGGGTGTCTATATTTGGGTAGTTGTTTGAAGCAGGTTGAATGAGCAAGTGTACGTGAAAACATTTGTTCATATACATATTGGCTCTGTTCCTCGCCCTATATAGATTGTTGTAGTGAAGAAATAAATTGGCTGTGACACACTTTTAACTCCATCCTGGGACGCAGGTAGGTGCTCTATTAATTAGTCCTTATTGAAAAGCTGAAGTGCTGTTGTATTGGGACGGTGGGGCGGGCTAAAGCAGCAGACTCCATAAATATTGACATAATGATTAAAGGATTCCAACATTCACATCTCTTCAAGTACACTCTCCTACATGCACTCTCACGTCAACACAGGTTCATCTGTGTGACTAAAACTATTGCAATTGCACTAAGAACAAATGCTGTTTTCTCCTCTTTATCACAAACTGATGATACACGATATTGACTCATCAGAGCAAGTTAAAAACATTTCATAATTACTTTTCTAAACACTGCAATCTTTATTTTCTTCTTCTGGGAATGATGCACAGTGTATTTAAAAGAGCTATGAGCTTTTTATGGTGGACTAGTGGTTAAAGCAGAAGTAAGCGATATTTTTGTGTTAATATAAGTCTTAAATAGTTATATCTTCCGACAGCAATCACTTACATAGAGTGTTTTGGACCGAAACACGGGTCTGTCAGTCACTCTGCTCTGCTCTGAGCCGAAGAGAAAACATTTATCGTATCCTACAGTTTTTATCCAATGAGGAGAGAGAACGGCATGAAGGCCTGTGTGTGCAGCCAAGGGACGCGCGTGAATGTGGTGACGTAGGGACGAGGACCAATAGATCCATGACGAGGGCGGGGACTGCTAACTCCATCGGCTGACAAGAAGTTATGGTGCGTTCAGGGCAGCCCGTAACCCGTGTTTTTCTGACCTGTGAAGTCGTACCAGTTCGATCTGGTGCGGGTTCACGGGTCGGAAGTTACGAGTGGCCGTTATAGTGACTTTCACAGGTAAAACAGGTCGGAAAAACACGAGTTGTGGGTTGCCTGGAACGCTACAAAGTCGTACTGTAAGTCGTGACTTGAAGCTGTAATTTACGGTTTCAAAAGCCTGCCTGGAACGCAGCATTAGCTAAAACGACCGGATCGCTTACTTCTGCTTTAAAGGGCAATCACCTTTTTTACAATCTGGACCTTATTTTCTAGCATAAAATACGATCATTTACTCACCCAGATAACTTTGGTGTCATTACAAGTTGTTCCGACAAAATTAGCTCCAGCCGAGAGCCGCGTATATCCATATAATGGAG
This sequence comes from Trachurus trachurus, assembly GCF_905171665.1. Lineage (NCBI taxonomy): Eukaryota > Metazoa > Chordata > Actinopteri > Carangiformes > Carangidae > Trachurus > Trachurus trachurus. The sequence goes on along the minus strand of NC_139903.1, from coordinate 8,597,632 downwards.
TCTACGGGGCAGCACAATGCAGCCTCTAAATAACACATTATCTGCAGAGAAACTCATTCATTTCACCAATATTTTGTTATGATACGCTAGTGCTATTCCCCTCTGAGTCCGGGGTTAGCTGTTATCAACATCCGAGGTCTGCAGGTTGACCTACTGACCTCTGACCTGGATGATGTCATCTCTGAGCGCATTCTGATAATAATCATTCTGCTTCAGCATTTGGATCAATTTGTAGCGCAACTAGATGGAGCTTTAGTGAGTCCAGGTTGCAGAGGGGAAGCCTGTGAAAGCACACAGAAACGAACCATAGTATTAGCGGTAGCAACAAGCCGCGCCGCGTCGGAACGACTCGTAATGACACCAAAGTTATCTGGGTGAGTAAATGACCATATTTTATGCTAGAAATAAGGTCCAGATTGTAAAAAGCGGCAATTCCCCTTTAAGATGGATAGCATAGAGTGTGATATCATTTCAGTTCTGGCTCGAATATAAAATGAGTAATATGTTTGAACTATAAATCAAAATCAATATGGTAGGTAGTTAATCTACAGTGAGTCTCTTTAACCCCTTATGTCATGTATATATCCAGCTTTGAGAGTCTTTTTCTAGTCTTTTTTTTTTTTTTTTTTTTCATATTTTGCTTAGTATTTTATAGTTGTCAGTGTAGAAGGACTGGAAATGTTAGGAAAGAAGAGAAAGACTATTTTTGAATGTTTGGAAGTCTGAGGTTTCCATGACTGACTGACTGACTGAGGAGAGAGTGCAGCATTTTATTTTATCCAAAAAGAAAGAAAGTGACAATCTCACCTGACAATATCAACTTCATTTATGTAGACTGAAAAAATAAGGTTTTTCTTAGTGGCTTTCACAATACAAAAAAAAGGAGAATTGATGATGTCATGGCTCACTGTCATATCCCACCAATAAGCAGCAGGAGGAAACAGTGTGATGGATAACTGTGGGGCAGGGGAAAGGCGACTTGGTGCAGCAGTAGTCCTTGTCATCCCTGTGAGATTAGGTCAGGGGTAAGAATGTGGAGACTGAACAGATGAGCTCTGAACAGGGATTAATGATGGTGAACTAACGTCCTGAGGAAATGTCATCACACCAGGAGGTGGAAACAGGATCAGTGTGTGTGCACGGCCAAAAATGGCTAGCACGTATGTGAGAGAGTGGAAATTCAGAGGGTATGTGGAGAAAATGTGTCAGTGTGAAGAAATAACGAGGGAACAAATATAAAACAATCCAAAATTACCCTGACATCCTTATTCATAACCGGTATATATCCTGACATCCACCACTAATTGCAGCCACGTCTCAGTCAGCTCTTCCACGTTTCAACATCCAAGCTGTCCAAAATGATTTATTACCTACAAATTCTACACATTTGGGTTTCCTTCACTTCACTCCCTGTCAAAATATTTCAAACATTACACCTTTATTTCCCTTCCTGGTGAAGATCTTACACCACCACCACCCTCTCCTCACACTTGGGACGTTTCCCTTCAAATCATCTTCCAACCATTTCAAATACAACCATATTGAAATGCAGCATTGTGTCATTCACAGACACCCACTTGGCGGATTAGCCGTAAAGAGTGGAAGCCATGTTTAAACAGTGGCTAATCCGTTAATTGAATGCAGATTTATTCAAGCTCCGCGCTTGGACTGGATTTAACACACTCTGCTGGGAGCTGGGAAGGGGGAGGGGGGGTGAGGGGGTGGGGGAGGGTGTTGCTTACCAGCGTGGGTCAGACCAGGTTGCTGCATACAGAAAATTGATTCTCACCCCCTTTTTTTTTTTTAGGAAACCACTGTCATTTACATGTCACATTAATTCTTGCCACCGCTGTCACCGGCGGTGAGCGACGCTGGGATTAACCTAGCATGGTTCTGCCGTCGGCGCGGTAACACATCCGCCCGACTGAACTGTGAAAATGACCTTCCATATCACTTTGGCTGTGTAAATGAATGTCACATTCAAGCAATCAAATGATCCCTCAGTCAATTATATAAGGTTTCCATCACTGTTATAGTCTGGGATCACACTGATTCTCACAGCCTGAGGCGGAGTGAAGGATGTGCAGTGTGTCGTTACTGTACGGGGGCTTCGTTATCATTCTGCTGCTGCTCAGATATGTTTATGATGATGGCACACACGCCCGAGGTGACGCCACCTTAGTGGTGAGTGTGTTTTATGTGTTGGAGCCTGACAGGAGAGCTGTTCTCCCAGTGACAGTACACAACCAGTGAGCAGTAACGTCCTGTTCAAGTGTGTAAAATACAGTGTGTCAGGTTTCATGGCATTTATGAATTACATCTAGAGTGAAATAAAACACTTTGACTTTGACTCGGTGTCAACTCTGAGATGTTGCAGCCTGAGGAACATGAAGTGACAAGAAACAACTGTAATGTAATTAACAACAACTAGGGTTGCAAAGGGGCGGAACATTTCCAGTAAATTTCCAGAAACTTTCCATGGGAAGTTAAAGCAGAAGTAAGCGATCCGGTCGTTTTGGCTAACTTCTTGTCAGCCGATGGAGTTACAGTAGCAGTCCCCGCCCTCGTCCCTACGTCACCATATTCATGCGCATCCCTTGGCTGCACACACAGAGAGGACCGCCCCTTTATGCCGTTCTCTCTCCTCATTGGATAAAGGTTGTAGGATACAAGGAAAGTTTTCTCCTCGGCTTACAGCAGAGCAAAGTGACTGACAGACCTGTGTTTCGGACCAAACACTCTATATAAGTGATTGCTGTTGGAAGATATAACTATTTAAGACTTATATTAACACAAACATTCCGCTTACTTCTGCTTTAAGTTGGGGAATTTTGGAAATACTCCAAATTGGAAAACTTCCATGGGAATTATGGGAATTTATGGGAATTAACTGGAAATTGGGGGTAATTTAAACAAACGATATCATATCCAAACATAAATGTAAATATTTTGTTTTGTCATAAGCAGACATCCATGCAAAGTAATACGATTAAAAAACATGACATTTCAACAAATTTATTTGTGAGTAGAACTTTTCCAAGTTTTTATTCTTGTATGAACTGTGTGTGTGCATGTGATTGAGGAATAGCATATAGATATTCAAGTGTACTTGCATTAAATCTGGTTGTTTTATCCAAGATTATGCTACAATATATTTTCTCCAACTATATTTAATTTCCCAGTTAAGGGCCAACTTTCAATTTTGTAAATTTCGGATTTATTCCAGTTTATTATTTCTGTTAATTCCCATATATTCCTGTTAATTCCCATGGAAAGTTTCCAACTTTGAAAATTCCCAGAATTTTGCAACCCTAACAACAACACAATAATGTACTGTATGTAATGGGCTTAGTAGTAAAATAAGGAATACACAGTCAATAAAATCTGCTGTAAAAAAACAAACAAGATAAAACAACACTTCCATTAGCCACAGAATGAAAATTCACTTGGAGATTAGGACGCTGATGTTACCTGCTGGGAGCTGGACAGCTGAGGGACCCAGACAACAACAGAGGCTCAGTAACCTTTAGTGACAGGACACATTTTGGAGCCATTAGTAGGACTCTGCCAGAAGAGCTCAGTGGGAACTTAGAAAAGCTCAGATCCAGGCAGAAGCCTGATCATTCAAACTAAAAGTGACAGGTAACCACTGGAGGGCAACAAGTACTGGTGTGATACGGTACTTTCTCTTACCGCAGATTAAAAGCCTGAAAGCCGGTCTCTCTGATTCTGGAATAAAATGCCATGTACTTACAGTAAATCTGGAGGAGGGTAACGACCTGCAAATTTAAGGATTAGCCTGATATTAGTTATACTGTTTGTCTTGGTTAGTCAGAGTAAGACTGCACTACTTTAGTCTTGGACGCCTCTGCATTAAAACTTAACTCTATTGGTCTCTTTTTAAACAACATTAGATCAGGAGCCTAACCTAGACTAGAAGATAATGTTTTACTGGAGTCAGGGTGATATAAGATTTGGAGTGATTCAACTCAATGAAGATCACACCAGTGGTGGAAAAGACATGCAAATAAAAACACAAGGGAAAAAAATAATTCACCTATTGGAAAACATAGCAGGAAGACACTGTCTAATAAAATATATAAACAACACAGTTTGCCTAACTATATGGGCTGCTTAATTGTTGAATGGCTTTTATATCTTTGCAGCACTTTGTTGTCTAAAAGCTCTGCATGTATTTTTGGTAGATGTCTTGTTTTTTTTTGCTTGTGTTTTGTTTATTTTCATGTATTTTCCTAAATGGCACAGCCTTGAGCTCTCAGAACTTAAAATCTGCAGGCAGCCGTTTACTGTATAATCTGGGGGTAAAATAAGAGTATTGAAGATACAGTACCAGTGGTAATGTAAACTACAGAAACAGTGCTGTTCTGTAAGATTTCCAAAAAATAGGAGCAGTATAATGTTTGATTCCCAACTGAGACTGAGTGAAGTAAATGGAGATTTTACGTTTGCACATCTCCTACAGCTCATTTTACACCAGGATTGTGACCCTGAACACAGTGGTGGTTATTCTCCTGGCAACAAGTCTCTGTCTAGATCTGGTCCTTGACCAGAATTTTACAGTAAGCAGATATTTTAATGGTCCAACAAATAGAAGAGCTCACAAAAGCTTTTATCATTACCCATAATAACCATCATTGCACTATTGTTAGGTTAATGTACAACTGCGGTAAGAAAAAAACTCTTGATTCCCATTCAAATGCATTTGGCATCATAAGTAGCACATACAAATATCAACATCATTGACAGTAATGCAGTAAGAACAGTAAAACATCACAGTCAGTGTGATTCTACAGTAATATATTAGTATTTTTAGAGGCACTTGAAGGAATCCAAACTCTGGAGCTCACTGCTGATTCAGAAAAAGAGACTTGTTCTGCTCAAGGCTCAAAAACACATTCACACCCATGAATTCACACGCAGCCTTCTCCCAGTCTCATCATATGACTAAGGGCCACCTCGGTGCATTAATATTATACCAGAGAGAAGGAGTATTGGATTTCAGTAGTTCCATTATTCGCCACTTCATCTTTTTACCACTGATAGATCCTTGAGATACTGTATAGTATATCCACTGTGAGGAAAAAATGCTGATAAAAAAAAGGGAAGAAAACCCTTTTTTTTATCTACTTGGATGCCAAGTTTCAGCTTGTTCCATTGACTCGTTTCCCTGACTGCCATGTTGTTGGTTTTGTTTTTTTACACTCTTGTGTATAATAGAAATTGTCAGACCTTGGGAATTGGAAATGATGCGTACGTCCACTGTCAGCATTTGTTATCTTATTTACCTTTGCAGGCAGGATAATTTTCCCTGCCAGCAGTGTCAGAGGTCCAATAGAACAAATTCCCAGCTCCTCTGAAGAATTGGCATATTAATCATGTATTTTAATTTGCCTGCATCCCCCATGTTGCTCTTTTTCCGCTTATGAGGCCTGTTAACCTGTGTTTGTGTATAGTTTGCAGCACACTGCATTAATATGCTGCTGTGATTCTGGACCAAGTTAGCGCAGCACAATGATTAAAACCGTCCTCATCAGCAAGTAATACACAAGGGGATGCCAAAGTCATTAAAAGCTCTAATACTCTATCATTTCCTCCAGATAATCAAACTGAATAATGGAGTGGTGGTAAATGCCTTGGGCTGTGCTCTTATTAATCAGCTGCTGAGGGCATGGACGTGTGTGTGTGTGTTTGTGTGTGTGCATGTATGTGCAGCTCTGTCTGCATGCCATAACTACTGTCTTTTACGACTGGAGCAGCAAAGAACCTGATGATATACAGTATTTTTTTAGCGTGTGTTGTCAATGGAGGTAATAACTGACCACTGAAAACAATCATCTATCAACAACATAATAGCTTTGTAATACTTTACACTTACCAAATGCCAATTATAGAGACAAACCAAACTTATTTTGAAATCAAAGCCTTTCCTTTTATTTTTATGCATTCTCCGCTTGCTACAATTGAGACAACACATTCCCCAGAGCTTTCTGATTTATAGCAGCAATTCTTTCAGGTAGTTTGGTTGTTTTCAAGTTGTTGTTTTCTCAGTGCACTTGCTATTTTCCTAAAAAATACTGGGTTTTGTGTTAATGTACTGACGACATTACTTGGACACAGCAATACAGTTAAAGTCACTGTAAAGGAGCATCACAGTGTGTGTTTGATGTGTCTTTAACATCAGTAATGTGACATGTTTTTGAGTGAAAACAGCAGGATCTATTTATAACGTTAAGTTGAATCAAATCGGTGCAAAAAAAAAAAGAAAAGAAAAGGGACTGCATGCGGTGTGAACGCTGCATGATATGGATCTATAGAGAGATACTTAACTACAGGAAAGTGTTGGCCTCGACAACACGCCTCACTCATCCTCACTGTAACATGGAGAGACGGAGGGTAAGGGTTAGATAAATAAATCAAACCTCTGCTGCATTTTTTTGGGATGTAAACAAAGCTTTTTGCCAGCTAACATCCTAACACAGAACTCCTATAAGACTTTTCTCTGCTACACTTGTTATGGCCACATGCAGTTTGGTGTGAAGTGCTATTCACTCTAAATCAAATGTATTTTTCATTTCACTGTCTTTAAACTTAGATCATGACTCAGTCTGGATACTCAGAGGTTTTTGCTGTTTGGTTCCCACCTTCTGCAGATTCACTTAGTCACAGGTGGAGGGGTAACTGATGCCCACCCGCAGCTCTTTATGCATTTCATATTACAAACTGCTGGAAGGGATTGTTTCCTTAACAGATTAATTAGGATTCCCATTTGCAAGTTGTCAAGCACACATATAAACATGATAGCCTGGAAGCCTAATCTTGTATATTGCTGTGTGACTTCAGTGTGACTCATGCATTTGGGTAAATCTGATGTTTAAATTTGCTGCAGTCTGTATGTTTTTCTGCTTCTGTCAGCCAGTCAATCACACTTTGAGTCCTCGCCAACCGTCTCTCATGTTTGCAATCACACCCACAGACTTCCTCCAACCTTCTTTTATGGTTTCTAATACATGACCAGAGGTGGTATAAATCCTTTACTGCTCTGTTGTTTGTGAGCTGCACATTCATATCCCAGGAGCGAATGCCATTAGCTGGTCTTTACACTCCTAAAACCATCCAATTGCATCTCAGAACAAGGCATCCAGAGCTTCTAGGACTTATTACAGCAGATTCAGGGGAACAAAAAGACAGAAAATTGATTTTACGAAACTGAATGAGTCAGAGAGAAGCTTGGGCAAGCTTTTAGCTTTAACTTATAAAGTAAATGTTGATTGTAATGTATTGGCTATAGAATAGTAACACCATCTGTGTTTAGACTGGTTCCCTACAAACCTCACTTTCACTTTATACCTCTCTTTGCCAATTGCCACGAAGCCTCCTAGGAAAATGGAGGCTCAATTTACGGCACAATGAAACCATGTCTGCCACCGTTCACTCTGATTTGTCCCTGCAGACATCAGTAGGAGGATGGAGAGAGCGCCAAAACAACATTTCTTATTTCTACCGGATCAGTAAGTGACAAAAGCTGCTGCCTTCTCGGTCACATTACTGGAGATCATTGGCTATGATTGGCAACTGTTTAGTAGCCTGCTGTCTATGCTATCAGTCACATTTATATCCAGAATGCTATTTTTAAAGACACAATTTGTTTTATAATATCATACAAGTATTAAATAGCTATATGGCCATGCACACAGTAGTTTATTCTATAAGAATTAATGAATGGAGATCAGCTCTATTCTTGTATACTCTGCAGGTTCTGAGGACAGAGAGACATAAAAGACAAGTTAGACAACAGCCTGTCAAGTGCTGCCTTTCATTTTCCATGTGGATGAATTCCCATGACTGACTCATGGGTAAAAAGCGCTTCTATTTACAGATTCTTTCTTGAGCAACTGAACACAGCCGAAATGTAAGTAAATCCTACCAAAAGCCTTCCTGGAAATGCTTGATAAGATGAGATGAACATGTTAAAGCAGGTCTTTAAAGGGGAACTCCACTGAATTTAATCATCACATGGAAAACAGTTCAATCTGAAGTTGTATAATGATCCTAATGATGCCATGAGATGCATTTTGGGAAATGTAAGATTGAGTTTGACTCTTATTTGTGTTTAAACATTCAGGTTATCTCCGCATAAAGTACTGTACCACTTAAAATCATCCATCATTGGGTGCTTTAATGTATTTAATTGATTACTGAATCTGCCTGTCTTATATAATGGTTTTACAGTATAAGGCCTGGTCATCATGTTGCCATTAGATACTGATAACTGGATTAGGAGGTATAATAAACCATGTTGGTGTAAACAAATCCCGTGATGTCACCAAAGGCTGAGATGCTCCGTGGTTGTTTAATCCAAGCAAAGCCTCCTATGTATGTCATCCAGGCGGCTCACTCTGATAGGATTTCACCCTGTTGCACAGCACCAGCAGACCTTTGGTGAAGTGCAGTGACAGTAGCAGCAAGTCATAAGTCGTGTCAGACAGAGGATAGTACTGTGAAGTGGAAAGTGTCGTTGTCAACTAAAAAGAATCCGGTCTATCAAAATCAGAACGGGGCTTTTTACAGAGTAACCACAGCTGCTGCGGTTTTTTATTTTTGCTTTTTTTAGTCTCTTCATTGTGTCTCTGAAAGCAACAGACAACGACTGTATCTTTCCAATCTGTCCAGAAGAGGTCTGTCCAGACAATACTTCTTTTCAGCTCCATTCTCCCACAGCTCAGGCAGATTTTGGCAGCGATCCACGGGTACGTGAGAAAATACTGCTACAAGACCTTTAAGAACCAGGAATCTCTTTGATACTCAGGAGTACAAACATATGAGAATAGAATATCACCCTCAGTTAGTCTACCCTGACTTAAGTATTTATTTTACATTGTTTTATTTAGTATGGGGGCTCAGACATACAGTACTTATTAAGTAAAGCCTATAGTCAATGTTCCCCTGGCTTGACCCTTTCCTCCAACGATAGGCCGAGTCAAACTATTCTCTGTTAGCTGTAAGCTTTGTTGCCAAAACCCTGGCAACAAAACTCAGCGAGACTTACGCTTCACCTGATAAGAAGTTCATCTAATTCTAGTAACAAATGTAACAGGATGGCCTGCCAGTGTCTTGTTGATGGAAAAAGAACTTGATAGAAGAAAAAGAAAAAAGAAAAGGCAGCGGGAAACTCTGTTCTATTTTTCTCATCTTTGTATATTGTGTTTGTAGACAGTGAAATACGCTTTGTGTATTTGGGATGCCTTGTCAATGCATAAGTGGAGGATTATGGCCCTTAAGTCATGGTGGTGCAGGATTTTTCCTAGTAGTGCTTTATCCCTGCTAATAGCTTCAGAAAAGAAGAGGAAATGGGCCTTAGGGAGAGAGAAAAAAACAGCTTTTATATAACAAGTTTTAGCCTAGATGGAAGGAGAAAGCATTTATCTACCCGTGTAGTTTAATAAAGAAAATAGAGAGGAGGGTAAATGACAGGATAAAAGGATGACAAACTGTGCTCTGTCAGCGTGCCGTAAAATACACATAGTTCTGTAGCAGATGATTACAATTATACCGTGAAATTTGATTTCTTGTCATATCATAGTTGAGGAAAGAGACAATAGCATCTTGTACTGTACCCTTTCCTGGGTGTTTGACAAGCGCCATCTCTCCTTCAGATATGAAGACAAAGGCTTGTGATAGCAAATCTGCCATCTGTTACAGTAGAGAGAGAGAGGGGGGGAAAGTACCTGGTGCGACAAGCTGCTTTTACTCTACATCTGCCGCGTCGCAAAAGCTCCATCACTCTTCTCCACACGAGCACCACTACCCATCACATCTGTCTGAGGAGAGAGATGTTGCCCGGAGCAAAAGAAGAGAGGATAGGAGGGAAGAGACAGGGGGCATCAAGCAGCGACAGAGGAGAGACGAGACATCAATGCAGGAAAAATGGGTGTTGACTAAAAAGAAGAATCCCGGTGGTGACTCTCAACCATGAATACTGATTGGCACAAACCAAGCCTCGGAAACATGCTGGGGTCCTTGTGAAGAAAACCTTTATTGTTTCCCAAAATAGCTCAGCATCACTTCTTCAGCGCGAGTGCGAGGAACAACAACACTGATAATGTTTTCATGCACATTCTCCGCCCGTTACGTAACAAGCATAGTCAACGTCACAGCATGTAAATGTCAAGACGGGGAACTCAACAGCCACTTAAGTGAACATAATAAACAGGTGACTGTGCCACAGAGACAACTCACTGCTTTGACATTTACAGTAATGGCAGACTTAGACCTCTGCAGAAGTCTCAGATGTGACTCTCTGCTTTGGTTCACTTATGTCATTTCAATATCTTCTGAATTTTGCACCATTTAAAAAAAAAAAAAAAGGGCAAATCATTACCCAGGAATGTTTTGGTATCAACAGAAAAGATATTCCCCTTCCTACTTCCCCTTGGAGGTTTCATGGCTTGTTGTTTTCACAACACTGAATTATTAAATGTGGCCAGATGACTTACATTGATAATCAGAAAAGACCACTTAAAGGGATAGTTCAACATTTTTGGCAAATTGGCCCATTGCCATAATCGCTATACTCATAGCAGTAGGTTCGTTACCTTTATTTATCAGTATAAGCTATTTTTAGAACAGCGTCATGCAGCCGCGAGCTGCTCAGAGCTACACTACGGAGGCTAATGGGATTTCTTGGTTTCCCTCATCAAACTCATCAAATACACAATCCAACAACTCCACAACGCTCTGGTGGACAAGTTGTGACCTGCACATTCACCACGCTAAGAGAAAAAAAAAGAGGTAAATTCATGCAAAACCGCTGATGCACGTTGCCTTCAGGGACAGTTTTTCAGAAAGCAGTGTCTGTATTTACCTCTAAAACAACTCTGTCTGGTAACGTTCTGTTATTATCTCATAGCGTGGTATCCCTTTCATGTCAAATGAAAAATCCACTAAATGAAAATTGTTGAACATTGTCACTTGGCAGAGGAAATCACATATTTCTATATTTTTGTCAAATCAGCAGCATCAGAGCTCAAAGAATATTCTCACTAAATGGTTTATTTAGCTTCAAAAACACAGCAGGTTTTTAAAAAATTCATTGTTAGAAGGATGTTTTTCTACTAGTTCATAAAAAGTTCACAGTTTTTATAGGACATCGATGAAATGAAAAATACATGTTTGCACGCGCATTCACTGCCTTAAATGGGACACACGTGTCCTCACTGGTGCAGGTGACTTGCTTCATGTAATTAGTTAAATGGAGATCAGAAGGTGGACACAGGGGCATTTCAATGTCACTGCACATCCCTGGGAGGTATGTAAATCAGGCAGGAAATAAAAAGAGCAGGTGGAGTGAGCCACAGAGAGACCGGTGGTGACCACTGTGTGGAGAGACTACAGACACCGTGGAGGAGTTACAAGCTTCAGTGACAGACACTCCAGAGTTCATACAGTTCAGACGCTTCACCAGTTGCAGCCTTATGGGAGAGCAGCGAGACGGAGTCATTCTTAAAGGTACATTGTGTAGGAATTACTCCCATCTAGCGTTGCGGTTGTATATCGCAAGCAAATCAATCGTATTTTCCATGCTGCATTCACCTGAAATTGGGCAGACGGCAGACGGACGACAGCCGCTGCACGTAACGGCATTAACAAGCCTCTATGTAAAACAAGTGGCAAAACAATACACGCGACAATATGTTGTCATGGCGATGTCGTATTGTTTACCTGACCCACGTTTTACCTGCTTTCTCTCGACTTCTGTGACTAAAATGACATCTGGTTTGTTACCGACGGCCGTCTGCCCGACTGCAGGTGAATGCAGCATCAGTGTAACGCTCCATTCCTCCTCACTGCGTTACCACGGTGACTTTTCACAGACGCCACCTCGACCTGAGCCGACAGCTCCGGTGTCTCCGCTGAGTTTCCGTGGTTTCCTACCGTCACGCTGCCACTGAACGTAAAAACATGGCGACACCACATGGCAGCAGCACCGAGCTTACCCGCTCCATGTAGATATGAATGATATGAACGGCTCATTCAGAGCTGAAAGGAACACTTCAGTTTGTTGATGGGGGGGGGATTACTGATTAATAAAAAACAGACTTTTAAACCAAATAATCGATTTTCATGAATAGATAACAGGAGAAGTTACACAATGTCCCTTTAAAAAAAAACATCATATGGTATCCTGCTACAGTCTGCCCACAGAGATGCTCTCAAATCAGCTGGAATAGCTTTGATTGTCACGGTGCAAGCACTGACAACATATCATATTGTGTTGGTTTATTCACACAAACACGAGGTCACAGGTCAGACATCAATGTAAAGAAGAGATTAACCCATTTTACTCAACAGTCTGCACATTCACTGACACATTTATGGCTAAAATAAACATGAATCAGTCACAGGTGTTGAATCCAGACATGGTGCCACACACGACTGCTTACAGATGCACTAAGCTACAACACTGACACTGCAGTCTATAGTCTAGCACTGTTACTGTGTCTGTGGCCAGAGGAAGTTCACAGCTGGCTGGTCTGCTCCTGCTCCCAGCAGAGTGCCGTGTGTTCAGCTGAAAGCTACTGGAGGATGAATAAGCCCAGGGCTCCCTGCAGGCTGTTGCTTATTAAATGGTAAGTGTTATGGGTCGGCCCGCTGGGCTACAAATATAGGCATTACCCTCCAATGCTGCATGTTGTTTAGAACTCATCGCACTGTCACTTTCTCTTAGACACAACCCAAGTCAATAATCAGCAGGTTTGTACACAGCTGGTTCAAGGCAGCAGATATAGAGATGGGAAGCCAAAACAAGCAGGGAATGAGTTTCACTGGGAGTGTGTGTTTGTGTGTGGTGACTATATGTGTTGAGGCAGCATACAGACTGTAATAACAGAGCACAGCAGTGTACTGTACCTCTTCTACAAAAATGCCCTCAAACCAGCGTGTTTTAAATACCGTACATCATGAATTGTGAACAAATTTTATGCAAGTATTATACAGAGCTGGAATCAATCAATTATTCAAATAAATGAACACTATGTAATAATTTGTAACGTTGTGCTCAAGGAAATTGCATTTTTCAAAAATACTCTGAGGTTTACAGTAATAGATGATGATTTGATATAAAAATTGACCAATAAGGAAAGTAATTGGTCACAGTGTATGTTACAGTATATCCTTGGAAAACAAGAAAACAGCAGCTTGTTAAAAATGTATATAAAAATCTATAGTATTAGGCAGAGGGTGTTTTTATTTGCTTAACTGAGAAAGTGGAGCCTGCAGCACAATATCTCAGAGTGAGAAAGCATGGCAAAGCTCCAAAAGCACTGATGCACTGATATAACGCCTCTATACTCTGTCAATGATCGGGGTTACACGGTGCATAAGTGCATTATACTGCTCCGTATGCATTCTGCAGTCATGCATGTCAGTGTGTGTGTGTGTGTGTGTGTGTGTGAGGAGGGTGCAGTCGGACTGCAGCTTGTAATCTCTTAAATCACCAAGGTCTAAAATATGTTTCTCTCTACTCAGCTTCTCCGATATTCTAATCCAGCCAGGATAGAAAAGCGAAGCCTAATCGTATTAGTGTAATCACGCTGACCACATGAGGGCTAGCCGCTTAGCTGTGAGTGGATCACTGGGCACAGGTGCTCTGCAATGTGGCATTACAGCCCATAGTAAGCCTTGTAGGGTGAGCCCGAACAAAGATCTGTTTCCATTACAGAGTCCCCGTGACCCCGCGACCCCATCGCATCTCTAGACTGCAGGATGCAGAGCATGGCGGAAAACAGTTGGTGCAAATGAGGTGTGAAAGACAATATTTTGACATGTTGGATTAGAGCTCTACGCTGCGGTGATGATGATATGAATTGGTGTGATGGTTTGTTTGCAAGCCACTGTTCGCTCCATGTTCACCCTGACGGAAACTGTGTTTTGTCTGGTTTCACACCGACAACATGGGGGTGGTTGAAAATCCAATAAAATATCCCCTTTGCTTTTCATCAGCAAAAGGACAAAAAGAGACTAAGATGTTAATATACTACACATTTGTAAGAAATTATCCACGACATACTGTACAGCGGGGAAAATAAGTATTGAACGTGTCAACATTTTATTTCTTTTTTTTTTAAGTATATTTTTCGGCTTTTTGCTTTTATTTGATAGTGATGACAGTAGAGATAGACAGGAAATGGGGAGGCAGAGAGAGGGGGAATGACACGCAGGAAAGGTCTGCCCGACGCGGGATTCGAACCAGGGACGCCTGCGGCGAGGACTGTAGCCTCTACATGGGACGGCCGCTCTACCCACTGCGCCACGCACCGCCCCAACATTTTATTTCTAATAGAGCTATTGACATGAAATTTTCACCAGATGTCGGCAACAACCCAAGTAATGCACACATACAAAGAAATCCAAACATTTATGTCCATAAATTAAGTAATGTGTAATCAAGTGAAATGACACAGGGAATAAGTATTGAACACATGAAGAAAAGGAGGTGCAAAAAGGTTTGGAAAGCCAACAAAGCAGCTAGAGTCTGTCAGTATTTAGAAAGTAATCCTGTCCCCTATCAGTGCAAAGTAACTTCAGCTGGTTTAGTCCAAATTGACGCCTATAAAAAGGTTTCTCATCACCAAGGTGTCACACAAGAGCCGTCTCATGATGGGGAAAAGCAAAGAGCTTCTCAAGACCTTATTTTACACAATGGCATTGGTTACAGATGTGTCTGAATGCACCGTTTTATCCGTTAGTGCTGTTATCCAGAACTAAAAACAACATTTTACCATAAACTGGCCACGATCAGGTCCTCACAAGATCAATCAAAAGAAAACTAGGAAGAGAGCCAAGGATCACTGACGGAGAGCTTTAGACATACCTGCAATTAACAGTAAAAAAAAACGAGTATTGCATTTAACCGCCATTGCCTCTATGCATGCTCACCATGCAACTTAGTCTACTGACGCATTCAATACTTATTTTTCCCGCTGTATATTGCAATAAAATATACAATATTATGTCACTTATAGTATATTTGCTCTTTGTTTAGACTCCACTCCTGAGAAAAGTCACAGTACAACACTTACTGACTAGGTCACAAGTGCTTCAGTAATTGTTTAGTATTTGAACATTAACATGCTGTTCAAAATGTACAGTCTAAAGTGCGTCAGAGCATTAGAAGCAGTTTAAACAAGCAGAGCTTCACTCCCGAGCAATAAAAAAGCTGAGGGATCGCCCGTTCACTTGCCAACCAAGTGATGCACTAAACGAGTGGAGCAACATCAATTCTACGACCTCATCAGACTGCCTATGCGTTGCACCACAATTATCTTGCCAAAACCTTGTAAAAATGCCATAAATGTTAAAATAGCAACAATTATATGGAGGGATATTCTGCCCCAAAAAATCTATGGAGACAACAAACGACGTAAATGATTATTTCCATACATTAGAAATTAGATTTCTAACGTATGGACATCTGTCTGTGAGGGACGGAGGTTTAGAGGAGTATGTGGTTGGTTGAGCAACATTACATTGTTTTGTTTTGCAAGTTATCAATGCATAATCATATTTGTTTACACAAACACAGTACAGTGTGTGCTGCAAATTGAATTAAACATGGCTTAATAAATATGGATAAGTCTACTCTCTACATGTGGCCAGTTGAAAACCCCTTTACATTTGCACAAACACACACACACATTTGCAAAAACACTGGCAAGCAATTCTCTTTTCATTAAAAATCCTCACACATGCATACTGTATATCTGAAGTAAGTGCAATGATTTCTGTCCAGCGTTTGGCTGCTGTACGAGTACAGGCATGGAGGGGGGAGGGGGGGAATAAGAATAAAAGTGGTTGTGTAAGCTGTAAGTAAGTGTTAAATCATGTGTTTCGGAACGGCTATTCAAATCTGGAGTGGTTATGAATGTGTCAGCAAGACGCATACTTCTCACATTTATTTTTTTCCCTCTTTACAAGGTGAAGGACTGGGGTTGACGGCTGTAAAATGGAGTTATGCCACAAGTCATTGTGAGTAGAATCTCTATGTAAGCACCCGCCGAGCAGAAATGTACATTTGCCTGAGAGACAGCGTGAGCTCCTCCACTGCCGGAGTGGTGGGGGAATAAACTGTCTGCTACAACAGAGGTAAAATATCACAAATACATTTTAAAAAGCCCCTAATCCACATGGTGTGTTGTACATGTAGCTCTCATGCCAAACACAACACATATAAGTCAGTTACAGAGTTAAATCAAAGAGGTTATAAGGTGTAGCTGTTAATTTCTCTACGATTCCAACAACAGCATAAAAAACTCCAAACACCTCATGTTCAATTATTCTTCACAGCATCAGTGCTGTTTTTCATCGCTACACATGCTTACATTATCTACAAACAAGACAACCCCCACCCCCTTTTTGTCTCATTTCCACAAGAATTCATTAAAATGTATTATTTACGGGAGAAATTGTGCTTTCCTTTTTTTTTTTTCACTCTCTTTAATTGGAATCAGCCTCAAGGTTGTTGGATCTTTAGAAACAACACAAGCAGAGGTATAAGCAAGTGCAAAGAATCGAGGGGTGTTGCAAAATAAGAAAGCTGCAGGTCAGGTGAGTATTGCACCAAGACTAGTGGAGGACACAATAAAACAGGCTGATTGACGGCACAGGACTGTCCATCAGAGAGGTGCTTGTCAACGACTCCTCTTCCTTCTTTTAAATCTGTTCCCCCGGCTGGATGAAATTCTCTCACCCTGCTCCCCTCTTCCCCTCGTTTATTTCTCACAAAGTAAATCCCTGGCACTTTCAAACTAATTACCATTCTGACTGCAGCTAATTAATTTCGAAGTGGTTTACTTTTTATGCTGTGCAGCCCAGTAACATATCATCCATGGTGGGTGCAGAAAGTGTTGCCTCATGTCTCACACCAGCTGTGCCTGTTTTCTCTACTCTGCTGGCTCACCAGTGTGCACGCATGAGGGGAGGGCAAGAGGGGAGGATGGAGGGGGGGGGCAGGGCCCGACACTTCATCATGGCAAGGTGGAAAGCTATTGGAGATGACAGCGGCAGGAAGGGAAGGGGAGGGGTGGGGATGAAGGAGAGTTTGGCAGAGTTGTTTCATGCAGACTCACTACAGAGAGGCGCTGTGTGCTGAGGGAGCTGGAACAGAGCGGCTCAGTTAACCGTAACCAGGAGGATGCTCCAACACCGCTCTAACCAGTTCACCACTCCTATCTAATTATGCAAACGCTGATGATAACACGTTCTACATGTACAGTAGATGCGCATGCAGAGGTTGACAGCGTTAATTAAGTCATGTCAGTGGCCGCAGTACTGGCTTGTGACAACACGGCGTCGCTGCCTTTGATTTTATCCACGTTTCATTTTCATTTCATCGTCTCATCGTCTGTTGATCAAACATAAAGGTATCGCATGAGAATTAGCATTACTATGATCTAGTTAGTGGTTGATGTCATGTCAAGAACATTCACTCACTTGTTTCATACGAGACATTGACCGTCTTTGTCTGAAAACAAGTGTTGTCAGTTGTGACAGCAGCTCTGTGATGTTTCACTTGGAGCAAAATGGCGATGACAGGATGCTAACATGTTAATAATCGCCATGTTAACAAGCAGATGTTAAGCAGATATAATATTTACAATATTCACCATGTTAGTTTAGTTTAGCATGATTACATGATGATGTTTGCTCATTACTGTAACACTAAACCAGGCTGAATGGAAGGGCAGGCCATTCATTTTCCAGTATTTGGTTGAACACCAAAGTATATAATTAACAAGATTTCATGTAATGATGGCTGCCATGGCAACCCAACAACGCCATGAACATCTTGTACTAAGTTTCACCACAGTGCATGCCAGTGGTTCTCAAACTATTTTACACCAAGGACCCCTTAACTGATAGAAATTAGACCACAGACCCCCATTTGTCAAAACACCAGAGAATACACCAATATTTGTTATGAAACTGAATTTAAATTAGGGCCAATGCTGTGGATTTTTGGAAAGATTTTATAGAAATGTATGGAAATAATAGCCTATTTCTGGAAAATTTCTAGAGAAAAGTCGTAAAAAAAGATTCTAGAACAAATGTTTTAAAAATTCAAAAAAAAAAATAGTGGTAAAACTTCAAGAAAAAGTTGGGGACCCACTTGAACCCTCTCAAGGACCCCTCGGGGTCCTTGAACCCCACTTTGAGAACCACTGGTGTATGCAACACCCTGGTCGAGACTGGTGGACCGATTGACAGACATCGTTACAGTTGGGTCTAATAATGCCAATATTTTCTCACCCAAAGATAAAGCATTTGTGAATCAATTCAAATCTTATCACATGATAATAATTAACGCCTCACTGCAGAGAAAATGGTCCCATTACTAAAACTAGTGGTTGCAATGCAAATATTAATCCAACACTACCCAGAGAGCTATCGCCAATCTCTGCTTACACCCTTTCTTGCATGAAAAATGAAATTTGTCCATAGACGGAGACAAGGACAGAAAGAGAGAGAGAGGGGTTTATATTTGCATATATTTGAAGTACCTTTATTAAGGCGGCCATTCTGAAGGGTAAAACGTCTTTCCCACAGATAAACACTGTTGGGCTTTAATAAACACGGCTAAAAGACTGTTTAAATTCAGCAGCTGTAGCAGCGATCGCAAATCTCCACTGACCAAAATTACTTTTCAGTGTACAAAGCGACGAACCTTCTCAGATAAATGTAATTGCAAAAATCCCCACTGTCTGCCCAAATGCTCGGCCTTTGAGTGAAAATAAATGGATCCAATCTGCATTTAAACAAAAGGACTTATCTGTCGCAACTAGCATGTGGCTAAACTTTTCTTTCATGGAAAACAAGCGAGGTTAAATAAGGGGGGGGAGCAAACAGGGAGCTCTGCTGCAGTGTGGACGCCACAGAGCAGCCGTGCAGTGCAGCAGTGGACGCGTATTACTGCTTGATGTAGCTTCTCTTTAGGCAAAGTCAAATATTTCTAACAATGACTTTGTTTTAAAATAGAGCCCCCAGTCTATGATCTAATCGGAGAAAGCCTGCAGCAGCAATAACAAAGAAATGACACGATCAAAAGAGATAATCTTAGAGGAGCATCAGTCCAAACATTAATCAGAGAAGAACAGGCTCGGCCTTCCTGTAGGCTTCTACAGGCGGGTGGTGGTGGTGGAGGAGGAGGAGGAGGAGGAGAGGGGGGCGCTATGATGGATGACGAGCTCAGCACAGGAGATTCATCACTTGCTTTCCGATGGCCTAGGCATGCTCACATTTCATTAGCATCATAAATTACGTCCCCGGAGGGAAGCCAGGTGGCCTAAGACAGAGACCTCGCCCCTGTGACAGTGAGAACGACCACTGAGGGGTTGTCACTGCGCTCATGTCCCTGCCTGCCATGCACACAAACATCACCGCACGCTGTTTTGCAGGCAGCTGATCATGCAGTGGACAAACAACAAAGGAGGAGGGAGTGAAGTGAGTCGACGGCCTGGAAGGGAACTACTTAGCTGGTACAACTGGGACAGAACCACAGGCAGCAGGAGCCGTGCACTCAAAAACTCAAAATCTTACAAAGAATATTTGTCTTATTTCTAGTCAAGATGTAATTTCTAGTCAAAACAAATCTCATTCTACTTAAAATAAGACTCATCACATTAAAAAGTAGCTTGTTTTTAGACACTTTTTACTTCTTTCAAGCATATTTTCACTTGGAATAAGTAGAGAAATCTGATAGTGGAGCAAGTTTTTCTTTCTTATTACAAGCACAAAAAACTTGCTTTCACTGGCAGATTTTTCTACTTATTTCAAGTGAAAATACTTTTGAAACAAATGAAAATTATCTAAAAACAAGTTCGGTTTTAGGTGATGAGTCTTATTTTACGTGAAAAGAGTTTAGTTTTGACTGGAAATGAAACATTTTGACAAGAAATAAGAAAAATATTCTTGGAAAGATTTTGAGTTTTTGCAGTGTGGGACTATTTCAGCAGAGCAGAGGGGTTTCCAGATGATCTGTGAAATAGATACTGAAGGGTGAAAACTGATTGATTTTTAGTTCAGTTTATTATGACCTATTCAGCTGGCTTTTATTGTGGAGTTTGCTATAGAAAATACACATTGTTTGTAAGTTGAAGACAATGCGGGGCCATTGGAAATGCAAAATTATCCAATTTCCTGAAAAGCTGCATATCTGGAGGGTTTCTAAGGGACATTGGAGATGAGGGGCTTTGTTGATCGACAACCAGCAGGCGATTAAAAAAAAAAAAGGGTGGGGAGACGTAAAACAGGTTTATGTAAGAAGGGATGAGATGAAACTTTAATGATCCCCGCAGGGAAATTGCATCGTTGCAGCAGCAGAGGTGCAAAAAACAACAACAAAAAAAACAGAACATCAAATAAATCAAAGACGGGGTATTGATAGTGATGGCAGAATGCAGGGAGCGGGATGCAGATAGCAACACAATAAATAAAGTTGCATCAATAAATACAACCATTTATGTAGCAAGATATATATATTTTACAGGTGGAGGGATATTTATTGTTCAATCAGCAGAGTGTGCAAATGTAAATATGCAAATGTGCACCTAAAGTGATCTACATTTCCCATGTACAGATGGGAGCACACATGAGCAGTTATGTGACAGTATGTAAAGCAACTTCCACGGGAGGTAAAGATGAGCAACATCAGTGTATATGAACAGGTCGGGTCACACAGAAACAAGCTGCTGCAATTACAGCTACAGCTATCACTGTGAAGCAGATGTCTAGAATACAATACAATATGTGCAGGAACATAAGGAGGTGTTTTCTTTGTGGTATACTATGCAGTCATTGGGCTTCGTGGAGAAAACACTTGAATGGACAGATTGGAATTTATATGTTATAGTAGTTTCAGGAGGAGGATGATTTAGTTTCAGAAATCACCTAAAATCCCCAAAAATAAAAATAAAAAGCAAGCATAACTGAAATAAACTTTTTTTACTTTCCTTTTATTGGCATGGCAGCTCCTCTCCACTCCTCTCAGCACATTTTGAACTGTCATTAACATTATCTGTTGCACTTTGTAGTTTGGCCTTGGTGTCTTGCACTCTCTCTGTTTTTTCCTCAGATCCACCGGAGCTCCATCTCTCTGCACCAACCGCCGCCTGCATTGCCCCCCCCCCCCCCCCCCCCCCTTTCCCCTGCTGTTAAACCGGCCTGCCCTCCCTTCCTATGAACCAGTCTACCATCCAGTCCTCCCATTAAGCTGGCCTGCTCTCCCTGCCTCCCTTGCCTACCAGAAGCTTCCTTCATCATTCTGTTGTTAACATTTCCATGTTTCTCACATTCTCTGTTGTAAACTGTTTTCTTGTCTGTAACAACATCTATAGAGTGCCGAAGCGGAAGCAGGAAGTAACGGCCCCATGGGTCCTCAACTCGGAAAAAGTCTCCATGTAAATGAACGGGAGTCAAAGTTTTATTTCGTGATCCGATTGAATTGCGCCATGAGAAAAAAATATGACCTCTACCTGTTTAAAACATCACGTTTCATGCCAAGAAATCAGCAGTTTATCGTAAAACGGCAACGGAAGAATGTATTTTGTGTAACGACACTCTACAGACGACAGATCTGGTGTCCCACAAAAAATACGTCACCAACTGACACGGGAAAGGGCGGCATTTGGTGTGTGACGACCTGTAGTCTTTCTGGTTACGGATTCTTCTGAACTTCATTTTACAATAGTTTTACAACGAACTGCTGATTTCTCGGCATGAAACGCGATGTTTTAAACAGGTAGAGGTCATATTTTTTTCTCATGGCACAATGCAATCGGATCACGAAATAAAACTTTGACTCCCGTTCACTTACATGGAGATTTTTTCCGAGTTGAGGTCCCATGGGGCCGTTACTTCCTGCTTCCGCTTCGGCACTCTATTGCACGTCTGTCCGTCCTGGGTGAGGGATCCCTCCTCTGTTGCTCACCCTGAGGTTTCTCCTGGTTTTCCCTGTTAAAAGGGTTTTCTATGGAGTTTTTCCTCAGTCGATGTGAGGGTCTAAGGGCAGAGGATGTTGTTATGATGCCATGTAAAGCCCTTTGAGACAAACTGTTTGTAAAAACGGGCTATACAAATAAAATTGCCTTGCCTTGCCTTATAGTTTAGATAGACACCTGTTTATTATAAGCTGAGCTGTTAGCTGTCGATTATGCAAACAATTAAGTCTTACTCAAGCATGCCGCCTCTTTATGAACAGGTGCCATTCACCAGGCTGAAAAAAGTGAGTTATTATGACAAGCCTGTGCAGAGGGGAGAATAAATAAAAGTGAGGAAGAGTTTCTGTCACTGGGCCCAGTGGTCTGAATGTGTAGTACTCAAGAAGTGAGTAAAAAGAAGGTGATGATGAATATAACAACCTCCTGCCTGGCACCAGGAACACTTAAAGGGATAGTTCAACATTTTGGCAAATTGGCCCATTGCCATAATCGCTATAGTCATAGCAGTAGGTTCGTTACCTTTAATTGTCGGTGTAAGCTATTTTTAGAACGGAGGAGCGGAGCGTCAGGCTGCTCAGGGCTACGCTATGGAGGCTAATGGAATTTCTTGGTTTCCCTCATCAAACTCATCAAATACAAAATCCCAAAACTCCAAAACGCTTTCGTGGACAAGTTGTGACCTGCACAATCACCACGCTATGAGATAATAATGGAACGTTACGAAACGGAGCCGTTTTCGAGGTAAATACAGGGTAAATACAGAGTCTGCTTGCTGAAAAACTGTCCCTGAACGCAACGCGCATCAGCGGTTTTGCATGAATTTACCTCTAAAACGGCTCCGTCTCGTAACGTTCCATTATTATCTCATAGCGTGGTGATTGTGCAGCTCACAACTTGTCCACCACAGCCTTTTGGAGTTGTTGGGTTGTGTATTTGATGAGTTTGATGAGGAAAACCAAGAAATTCCATTAGCCTCCATAGCGTAGCCCTGAGCAGCCTGACGCTCCGCTCCTCCGTTCTAAAAATAGCTTACACCGACAATTAAAGGTAACGAACCTACTGCTATGACTATAGCGATTATGGCAATGGACCAATTTGCCAAAATGTTGAACTATCCCTTTAACTACCTCTGCTCTGAACAGCCTCTCCAGATAATGCCAAGAAGAAACTCTCTCCAGCATAGAGAAGAAGACAGAAAACAAGCGGTATCTCTCTATACTCTGTGTGAACTGTGAGCATTACCATCATCATTAGCGCGGCTTTATGGATAGAAGCATTGTAGCAGGTATTAAGTCAGTTTTATAGGTGTTTTGGAGAGGGCTAGATAAGTCAACCAAGTCATCCAGGCATACAATGAGATGGGTCATAAACACAGAGATCTTAACATGCTTCATGTCTTGTCAACACCGATCTGGAGGAGTGTGCTTATTGTTGTACAGTTGCACCTGACAGGAGGAAATGTCATGTAATCTAAAACAAGCTGTGTGTATCTCCGCTGCCACTCAATGACACTTTATGAATAATGAAAGCATAAAGAGGTGGAAGTGGAACCAATGGAAATAAATGGTACATTATCATCCTGAGGAACAGGATCAATATGTAATGAGGTTTAATGGGCCAGAAAAGTGTCTAATAGAAATGATGGCTGCACCAGCCTCGCCATGCAAACATAATGAAGCCAAATAAATCTTTCCTTGAGAGCACTTTGCCCTGAGCACAAATGACTCAGGAGGGCTGGTTTTATGACCCCTGTTTGTGTAAATATGTAGCCTGCAGTCTGTTTGCCTTATTATGCAACTTGGGCTCCGAATTTTCAGATTTTTCTTGCTGAGGGAAATGGCTGTGTTTATAATGCAATCCTTTTAAGGAGGCTTTCCAGTCATGCATTTTGTCTTTTCTTTTTCTTTTTTTTTTCTTCTTTTCTCTGGGAAACATCAGAGTTTTTTTGTAAACTTTTTGGATGACTGGCATCCTCCAGTGTGCTCATGAGAAAGTTCATACAGAGGACAGACATTATTTTCATCAATCATTACATTACCGCAGGGATGAAGCGGCGGAGCGGCGTTTGTCTCTGCAACAATAACAACCCAGCTATCGCACAAATCAAGAAAATACTACAAAATACCTATTTGCCTCACAGTTCTACAAAGTTAACAAAAGCATACAGGCATACTGTACAGACAGGAAATCACCATACTTTTAATTCACTTTGACACAAACTAAACTAAACTTATAATTCAACTAATTGAAGTAAGACTGAAGCACATCACTTATTTTTATATTCTTGTCTGTGTGAGGATGAAAGCTTTTTGTAAGCTGCTCGAAGCAGCCAGTGTTCAATGAAAAAATGCTCTAATGCACAGACAAGTTAATATTACAATAATACCTTTCAATTATCAACATTATAGTGTGATGAATGTCTTCGAAATGATAGAAAACTCAACTGTCTTCTAATGTATGTGTGATGTATACAACAACTAAATTTGCTCAGTTTGTTTGGACTCATAATTCATCAAACAATAGCATGGAAGCAAATAATATGTAATTATCACGCAGCCCTAGACAGCATTGACAGTAACAGGTGACAAAATACAGTGTTTTATTTATGAGCTCACCGTTTAACGTCACATATGTTCCCATAGAGAGGAAAATGTAGATCACAAGGATTCGTACTGTATGATCATGATTATTATTAATGCACTGTGTGATCTAACACTGTGTGCATGTACATGTAGTGTAGCAGCAAACTGAAACCACTGCACTGACTTCACTGCACTTTAATTTCTACTTGAGCGATCACAGAACCAACCGAGGTGGACATGAACTTTGAGATGGGACTGATGTAGAATGAAATCTCTGCCAGACCAAGCACCCAATATAACACACACACACACACACATACTCATACACACACACACACACACACACTTCACATTCCCCAAGCACGCCAGGATGTAATGTGATGGTGTTCCAGGTCTTGCTTCCATTAATCACTCTCTCCTCCTGGTAGCTGCCATGCAGGGCACTTTAAAGGGAACATCCACCACAAAACAAATAAGTTATTGTTCTGTTGAAACACACACACACACAAACTAATGTTTATCCAAGTTAGTCAAGACTTGATTTAACAATGCAATCTGATGACACTATGGAGTGAGTCCATTCAAAAAATGTATTAGTGATTATCTCTGTGGGAGTTCCTGGTGCATCCAAATGAGTCTTATTTCATTTGCAAGGCATACAGCTGTGAATTACAAGTCATGGGCTTATTGCAATAAATTCTCCACGGTGTTGTCATAGTGACTCAGGGGATTTTCATTATCTAGAGTCTGTGGAGCAGCTGCAGGATTTGTCCGTCTATTGTCCATCTGCTCTTCAGCTTTTGGGGGAGGTTTGGTCAGATTCACTGATTGAAACTGTACAATATCATATCAGTGACATATGGTTATTGCATTTTCCCCCTCGTCTGCGTGCTTACAAAGTATATAAACTCCACCAGAGGGCAGGACCCGAGGACATGGACACCAGCCTCAGTTTCTCCAGGACAGGCAGCTGAAGACCGGTCCATAAAACAGCAGCAGTGTGGGATTGAATTAAACACTGTTACTGTTATTGTCCTAAATACCTCCTCCCACCCACAGTCTGCTGACCCCCTCACCCCCTCCACTTGTATTTGTGTAGAACAGTTGCCAGACTTGTGGTTTCTCTGTGTGGTTGAGATCCTCACCTCAACTCCATTGCTCATACTCTGAGCGGTCTTTCAGAGAGAAGTGCAAAAAGTCAGGAACTGTGAACAAACTGGAGTTCAGTCTGCATAGACACAGGGCAGTGCATTTTTTATTGTAGTGTAACATTAAAAAAAAAAAAATACAGCCTGAGACCTCAGACTCAGACTGGCCAACCCAAACTCAGCTACTGTATAATCACACACAGCCACAGACAGAGGTTAAAATAACCAGGATAAAAAACAATGCTGAAAAATAGGGATAGTTCGACATTTTGGCAAATTGGCCCATTGCCATAATCCCTATAGTCATAGCAGTAGGTTCGTTACCTTTATTTGTCGGTGCAAGCTATTTTTAGAATGGCGGAGCAGAGCCGTGAGCTGCTCAGAGCTACGCTACGGAGGCTCATGGGATTTCTTGGTTTCCCTCATCAAACTCATCAAATACACAATTTATGAACTCCGAAACGCTCTGGTGGACAAGTTGTGACCTGCACATTCACCACGCTATGAGATAATAACAGAACGTTACCAGACAGAGTTGTTTTAGAGGTAAATGCAGAGACTGCTGGCTGAAAAACTGTCCCTGAAGGCAATGCACATCAGCTGTTTTGCATGAATTTACCTCTAAAACAACTCTGTCTGGTAACGTTCTGTTATTATCTCATAGCGTGGTGAATGTGCAGGTCACAACTTGTCCACCAGAGCGTTTTGGAGTTGTTGGATTGTGTATTTGATGAGTTTGATGAGGGAAACCAAGAAATCCCATGAGCCTCCGTGACGTAGCTCTGAGCAGCTCACGGCCGTTCCAAAAATATTATAAGTATTTTTTTTTTATTGACACATTTAATCACAGGTTAAAGGTTTTTTTATTAGTAGTATTATTGTGGCTGGTGAGGAAAAAGTGTTTGAGAAACATTTTCATACAAAAGCCCTCAACTACAACAACAACAACAAGGAGCCACAGCCTCAGAAATGACCGTGACATTTTATAACTGCAAAATAAAATTCACACAGTGCAGCAGGAAATACACAAACAAATATATTTAAACTTTTCCTCCTTTCTCTGGATGTTTCTGTAATGAAACTCTGGGCTGATCACACACCAACTGTGAGAATTTAAATCAACTTATTAGTATTTCTGATGAAGGCAGAGCAGAGACAAAGCCAAACAATATTATCCTGCCTAGTCAAGTTTCCTGTCTTCTGTCAACATGGTACCCTGTGTACGTCTAACTGGACTTACTGGGAGCGCTGGTCCCGAACCCCATCAGCTGCTCATGATATGCTCCCTAGCATTTAAAGGGACAACGAGGAGTTTCTATGTGGTTATACAAAAGTCTCATATTAATGTGGATGAATCTCCGCTACCCACACTTGTTAATGGGCCCATTTTCGATAAATATATGGTTTTGTCTCTATCGTTATTTTGTTATTATTAGTGGTGGCGGAAATGCTGGGCGAGCCGACCAGCGTTTCCTTACTTTCGGTTTCGTGGCAAGTCATGAGAATAACGCTGCCGAATCGCCGTTTATGGTCGGAACTACGACGGTATGTGATCGTCTTCGAACCTCTGACTTTAATTCTTGATGAATGAAAACATGAGTCTGTCTTGAGCCGGTCAAAGAATTTCACGATGCGCGTGGAGGCTCATAAATGTAGTGTGAAAAAGCTTCGCTTTTCCAAAACTCCTTGTTGTCCCTTTAATGTTTTTTTTTTTTTTTACTTTTACATATTTTGATCTTTGTTTCTATTGTTTTATCTATTTCCATTATTTTATCTTATGGTTGTTCACTGTTTTCTTCATTTTTGTCTAAATTGCTTTATTATCTCAATGATTTTGTATTTTGTGAAACACCTTGTAACCCTGGTTTTGAAAGGTGCTATAGAAATAAAGTTTATTAGTATCATTATTATTATTATTATTATTATTATAGTATTTGGTATTATCTGGATTTTAAGGTAAGTTCATTTCTCTGAAGTTTTCGGTCAGACCTTATATTTAGCAACAGTTTACTGATGTGATGCCTCTGTGTTTATTCCAACAGTACATAAAGAGTGTGTGTGTGCAGAGCTGCTTGACTTAACAGAACAGAGTTACTGGTAGCTAAAGAGAGCGAGGTCGACTGGCCCGTAACACACCCACACCTCTCTCACCTGCTCCCTTTTTATTTTCTTCACATTCAGCTACCAGCTCAATCTGAGAGGCGGACCATTGGGAAAACAAAGTCCCAGTTCTTGCAGTGACCACTAGGATTTGGTATAACGGAGCTTTCTCCAATTTCATCCAAATTGACCCAATCATCCTCACTGAGGCATGGAAAGAACACGATACTGATATTAAAGCTGTTCATGGAGATTTGAGTTTTCCGAGACCGGGAGACACACAATCATAAAAAACGTCATAAAAACACACCACACATTTTTTCCATCCTATAGTTTCTTCCTTAAAGCAGAGGTCAGACAGTCCATCCACACCTCATAAACACACGAGGCTATCGTATTGATTTCTGCTCCGCTTTCTCACAGAGGACATTACAATGGGGCCAAACGGAGAAATACAAAAAGAGCTCAGGTGTCGTCTCTACGGCTCCGACTACCGCCACAGACTGCCGGCCGAGCAGCGCACCGGGGCTCCTTTTTGAATTCTGCTTATTCACGAGACATGGAGGTCACATTATGCTACTTTGCTGAAGTGCAAACCTGATAGCACATCCTAATTCCTTTGGATGAAATACGACTTTTATGACTTATTTTAAAAGGGCATGACTCTGATTTAACACATGGAGATGTAACACATGGAGATTTAACACACAGCGATCGACTTACTCCTCACAAGGAGTATTATACAACTGTAAAAACAGTGGTGTCATGTTTTCTCTGGCTCTGGAGTTCACCTTTTAACGTCTGAGAACTAAATTCAGTGGGATTGACACTTTTTAATGGATTTTTTTTTTTTTTTTTTTTTTTTACAACAAGCCTGCATGACAAACTTGGAGTTTTGGATTAGATAGACTCAGCCTTTCACCAGGCATTAAAGGTCAAATTGTGACGTTTCTCACTGCTCACATCCCAAGATTTATTTTCAGTAAATCAAATATAGCTGGTGTTCTGTCTTTAAAACCTATTTCACTTGTATGAAAACTGACAAAGCCAATCAGAGCGTTGTGGACAGGAATAGTATATGTGGCAGAGCCAGAGAAATAGCTAAAGAAAAACCTGGAATCGATCTGTAGCGAACTTGCAAAACTACCAGAGAGAAAAGATTAGTACATTAATTCTGGGGCCGGCACTTGCTGTCAGAATTCAAGGGAGAAAATTGATAAATATAAATTCACACAACGTAATCTGCTTCCATTATGAGTTTAATTTTCAACTCACTGCGTGTGGGTGTACCGTCTATTTTCCTTTCCATGTTGTTGGAGCGCGGGCAATAAACAACATAATTAAAAGACAATGGTTCCAACATGATGAACATATGTGTGAGGTACACTAGCATACTTTGTTGCTCTCTGAATAAGATGGTAACAATCGGTGCATTAATTAAAACTGACATTTTGTATTCCTATTTATATTGAGCCAATTAGAGGCGGTTGCTGCACCCTCAGAGGATCACACTTTCTAACCAACACCAGATGCTGGCTGGCATTGGAGGGAATACATTTTTGTTTATTACAATAACACCTTATATAACGGTTTATTACTTCATACATAAGTGTGCCACTTGCCTATTTTCACGCACGCAAACAAAAACACTTAACCTAACTCGACCGACTACTGAGTCAATTCTTCGTGACCTTCTGCAAAGTGCTGCCGATGTGTTTGAGAGGCAAACATGATGAGAATGCTTCACTGGGTTGTTTTCTGCACTGATGGACAATCAAAGCCCGTTGATCCTTTGACTGCTTATCTCTCTACACCGGCTTAAATAAAAGATCAGATTCAGCGTGTCACATCAGTAACTCATCACTCAGATGACTTGAAATGTGTGCGTGTGTGTGTGTGTGGGCGAGAGCGGGAAAACATCAAGAGAGGTTCAAGGCAGAAACATATGAGCAGTCTGTCTGTCAGCATAATGAACCCATGGGAAAAAAAATCACTGATAAATAAATTGTGTTATAGCAGGTTGGGACGTGCAATCCTGTATGTCCTTGGACTGAAACATCGGGCTCCATATCCTCACCGACTACAGAGAGATTTAAACCCCTGACGGTATCCATCATGACCCATTCATCCGGTTGACACCTGCAACCTGCAAAGGAACCGGCATCAGGTTTTCTCTATCAGGAGGAGCAGGGTCAGTTCAACCGGGGCTCTGAAGCACAATTTGAAGATATATCCACGGCTGTGGCAACAACATGTTGGATGTCTTTAATCACTGCTGCTGTCATGACATTTATTGTACAGTGTCAGCAGAGCTTTTGGAGAGAAATACGTTCTCTGGGGCAGATCGTATCTCTTGTGAAGCACTTTCACCATTTGTCTGAAACCTCTCTCATACGAGTTTCTAGATCTAGCGTTGTACTTGTATCAGGCACTCAGAGATGACATCATCCAGGTCAGAGGTCAGTAGATCAACCTACAGACCCCGGATGTTGATAACAGCTAACCCCGGACTCAGAGGGGAATAGCACTAGCGTATCATAACAAAATATTGGTGAAATCTGCAGATAATGTGTTATTTAGAGGCTGCATTCCGCTGCCCTGTAGACTCGCATTATACGGATATACGCGGCTCTCGGCTGGAGCTAATTTTGTCAGAACGACTTGTAATTACACCAAAGTTGTCTGGGTAAGTAAATGATCATATTTTATGCTAGAAATAAGGTCCAGGTTGTAAAAAAAAAACCCGTCAGTTCCCCTTTAACTTGCTCTATTCACTTTAGTCAAAGATGCCTGAAATTACTACAGAGAATATGTAACATAATCTTCTTTATTATATGTCACATTTTTGATGTTTAAATTTAGGCTTTGTAATGTGCACAGTGCAAACTAAGACCCCATGACAGTGTGCACTAAAAATGAGGAGCTAATAGGAATTTAAATGCTGACATCACAGGACAGCGTCTGTTATTATTCATCAAACATCCCAGTCTTTCAAGTGGTCCAACTGGCAATTAAATTTGGGATGACACCACTGAACTGTGCATATCCCATTAAGGGTCATTATGTCGTTTAGCTGCCACATTAATTTGCACGTACAAATCAGGATTTAGATCAGATTTAGATTGACAGTAGATTACGGATAATGACAAATAATAGCAGCCTATCTGTCTAATGTGCAAGTGCGCTGTGTAATCACAGCATATGGTGCTAAAACCTATCAGAATAACTTCATTGTGTACAGCTGGCATCACAGAACATGCCGGAGAGCGAAATCCTCATCCTCTCTGACAGAAATATCCATATCAGCTGCAGCCTGAAGATATTCTTTTCAGGCAGCAACACTGAAGCACTTTACAAAAAAAAAAAAAAAAAAAGCAAATGTCAAGAATCATTCTGTTGCTGCTTACAATAAAATGTGCCAAGCAATGATGGAATCGTTCATCTGTGCCGGGATGTGTCAAGTTTTTGCCAGTTATTTCAGCTGCGAGTCTCGTCCGTATCTTTCCTCTATCTGTGTCAGCACGGCGGCCGGAAAACAGCCAGCAGGGTTAATGATGAGCAGAGGGACAGATGGTTTTTGTTGTCATCTGGAGTGATGGCTTCCAGCCTAGACTCTGTCAGCGAACCAAAGCTGACAGGCAGACAAACAGGATGGCAGACCTTTACATAGTTGTAGCCTGATGATAACCTTTTGCAAAATAACACATTGTTTTTGGGTATGTACCAGTTTGTTTCCCTCCAGTGTTGTGTTGTTTTGCGTTTCCTCGGTTTGTAGTCACAACCACATTGTCCACTCCATCTATTTTCTAAAAAAAAAAATGAAACAGGTGCAGAGGTGTAAAGCTCTTTCATTTGTGCAGAAAATCTGTGTGTGACATAAGCAGCTTAAATGTTGCAATGGGCTACTGATTAATATACAAGTGTTTCATGTGTATCACTTTATCTGTCAGTGTTCGACA
Organism: Trachurus trachurus; assembly: GCF_905171665.1. Lineage (NCBI taxonomy): Eukaryota > Metazoa > Chordata > Actinopteri > Carangiformes > Carangidae > Trachurus > Trachurus trachurus. Next base: position 8,565,833 of record NC_139903.1, on the reverse strand, counting down.
CAGTGTGCTCTTGTACCTTGACAAATGAATACAGCTGAGTGAACAAAGAGTGTGCTTGTCTGTGTGTGACAGAGAGAAAGAGAGAAAGAGAGAGAGAGAGCACCAAGGCTTGATAATTTAATGTCACAGAAGATTTTCCTCACAGAGAAAATTGACTGGCTTTTAATTGACTTAATCATTGTATTAGTCTACAAAGACAAAAGATAAACACCCTCTTATCTGTTAGTAACAAAATGGACAAAGCTGCCAAAGAAGAGCAAGTAGACACCAGGCATTTGAACCCGATTGAAAAGATGTTTTCTGTTTCTACAGTCGACGGGTCCTGAGGGAAGCTTCATCTTCAAACAAATTTGGTCTCAGTGCTGCTGGAGCTCTTTCTTCTCCTTGATGTCAGATAAAGCTTTCATTATTGCAGGGGCATCCTCAGCAGAGAGATGACAAGAGACCTACTATTGATGTCAAGGTTTACCATCATGCTGAACCGCAAGGTCCCGTTAGAAGCTCTGGTATTTAACGGGGTCGCTTGCAGCAATGTTGATGCTGAGGCTGCTGCTGCACACCGTAGCAACATCGCTGACTGACAGCACCTTAATGCTTTCAAGGCTCATCTGTGGACACGTGTTTTACATTTAGAAGTGCAAAGGCTATGATGAGATGTTTTGAAGGTCTGACATGCCCAGACAGAAATGCAATACAAAGAAGAAAAGAAAAACTGCAAGGCACAAACAAAAATACTGACTCTGTGTTTGAACTTCAGATGTAAGACATTATAAAAGATTGTTGGCGATCAAATACTCTGTGGCTTTGGTGTTTGTTTGTTTTTAACGCATGTGACTTTCATGGCTCTAAAGATGGCAGTGTCGGTCGACCACTTTGATCCGCGTTCACACATTTCAGCAGCAACAGGATGGACTGTAGAGACATGTGTGGACCCAGCTGTTGGCAGAGATTTACCTTTGTGTCACTGGTGGCAGAAGGACTTTTACTGGTTTCACATTTTGTTTACGTTTAGACAACAGAACTACTTATGAACCCTTACTAATTGAACAACATGCAAAGGCTATGTGGCAGAAAACCTTGAAGACTTACGCCATGGTAATTATCTTTAACTAGCATCATCATCTGTGTCATTTAATTTTAAATATTTTAGTTTATAGGCCAAACAACCACATAATCAAAGACATACCCATCATCCTCTGCTGTGATTAATACTAATTAGCCAATGTTTTCAATTGTAACACTCCAAGCCAGCATAGCAACCATAGTAAACACATGTACTCAGTCAGTGGTTCCCAACCTCTTTCTTAAGGGACCCATAGTTTTACCATTGTAAACTTTGGTGCAGCACGCACATCATAACCTACCATTGTATAATCCTTAAATCCTTAAAGGGATAGTTCAACATTTTGGCTAATTGGCCCATTGCCATAATCCCTGTAGTCATAGCAGTAGGTTCGTTACCTTTAATTGTCGGTGCAAGCTATTTTTAGAACGGCGGAGCAGAGCCGCGAGCTGCTCAGAGCTACGCTACGGAGGCTAATGGGATTTCTTGGTTTCCCTCATCAATCTCATCAAATACACAATCCAACAACTCCAAAACGCTCTGGTGGACAAGTTGTGACCTGCACATTCACCACGCTATGAGATAATAACGGAACATTATGAGACGGAGAATGGAAAATGTTGAACTATCCCTTTAAATACTACATCAGTGTAAAGAGGGATATAAATAGTTTATACTGCCTTATACTCAATACGTTATGTTATATTAAAATCTCAGTAGTCAGTCATTGCTGATCAGGCAATCCAACAAAAAAGACTGACACCGCCATCCCCCAGGTTTAGGTTAATTAAGTCTTTGAAGCTACTTATTTCACATTTAATTATATCACAATAAAAACTACACCGAGGTAATTTATTTGCACATCTCCTCTCATCAACCCCATAATTTGTAACTAAGGAAGTCTTGGAAACAGATGTGCCAATCCACAGCTGATTAAATACAAAATAAAAAAAAAAAGAAGAAAAAGAAAAAACTGTGGTGTGCCAGGTTTCTTGAAGATATAAAACCGCCGTTGGGTGAATCTGCTCTCTGTGTCAAAGTTCTGTGCAAGTCGGTGACTTTTTTCCTCAGCTATCGCTCTCAGGTAAACCGACCCTTTGGATTTAAAAAAAAAAAAGGGAGGGGGGGGGGGCCTTTTACAATTCCTCACATGTCGACTGAGGAGCTAATCCCCATCCGTCAGGCTCGACGAGACTGACAGGCATCTGCCATTACAGCTATGGCTCAATCAGCTCATCACTGGAGCTGAGTGATGACGCCACAGAGATAGAGCGCAGGACCGACAGACAGACAGACAGACAGACAGAGACTGAGGCTACACCTGCAGCATAATAACATTACACCTGCATGCAGAGGAACGGAGGGCAAATCCGCGGTAATGAACAATTTCCTCCCGGGGTGAATGGCCGTTAGCTCTTTGGCATGTCGTTCCCAGCCTCGGCCTGGATGTATTGTGTGATAACTGGCTTGAACTGACTCGGGGGGGAACGAGTGGGAGGACGAGAGAGAAGAATGCTGGGATTCAAGGACATGGCAGCCTGACTCCATTAAGCCTCACATTTTTTCCAAGGAGTGACCTGCATTGCTTCCATATTTGATGTCTCACCAGTTTCCCCATGCAGGCAGTTTTTGTCCTACACTGGGGTTTGAGATACAGCATCACACACACACACATACACACACAGCCGCCGCACAGACAGGTAGAGCATAAACAAGCACAACAAGGCATGGCCTGTGGGTAGATCGTGTGAATGAATGATCTGAATGAGTACTTTTGATGTGCAGCTTGCTCATACGCAGTGAATACAAAAACCTCTTTTGTACGACACACAATTGAGTTAAGAGCTCTCTTCTGTGATTCAGTCTATTCTGCGTTGCTGGTTGCTACGCATCACTATAAGCAGAGAGATTGATAGAGATAGAGAGATACAGAGAGAAAGGATGAAAGCCATTCCTCCAGAGGGCTTTCTCTCTCTCTTTTTTGCTCCACTGATCATCAAAGATCTTTGGCCCCTCTGTGCACTATATACTCCGCTGCCAGTTTGTGTGCAAACATGGCAGCGCACCAACTCCTCTGGAGCCAGCCGGGGCCACCCACAATCAGCAGAGCATTAGAAACAGCAAGACACACAGTAGATGTCTGAGTGGAGCTATAATAGCGCGCTTTGTTTTGGATTCACAGCTCGGGCTCTGGTGAGTTTTCATCTTTAGTCACCACCCCATAGATTCCAGAGGAGGTAAATGAAGAGGCATGGCTGCAGGAGAAACCCATGCAGTCTTGTATTTGGGGCCTCCTCCTCCTCCTCCTCCTCCTCCTCCTCCACTCTGCAGTCCATCAATATTTGTGGGCATTAAAACCAAATCAATGTCTCCTGGACGGGAACTAATCCCTGTGGCCTTGTGCTTTGTCTGGGCACCACCGCCTTTCATTATTCACCATCAATCTGCCACGGAGAGAATGAAAGGACCACAATCAGATTAGTGACAGGTACACTCCTTGAGATAACAGCATTAGCTCCTTAAAGACACAGCCAACTGCTGGCCCTGGACATGCTCTCCATCCTCATCCATCCATCCATCCTCCATCCACCTCCCCTTTGCCGTGACCTTATTCCTGTGACAAACACATGACAAGATTTTAATGAAATGTTTCCTCTGTGTTAGGAATTGTCAAAAAAAATCACTCTCGCTGCCGCCCACACACATAGTTAAGTGAGGAATCCGATAACCTTTTTTTTTTTTTATTCCCCAGCTATAGCTGCTGCTGCTGCTCATGATAGTTTGAATTGAGCCCAAAAGGTTCACCTGCGCCTCCAGCTCTGATAATCCTTCTGTCCTTTCAGTGGTGGAGAAATCTGAACAGGATTGACCTGTAGATTGGAGCCATCCCTCTCCCAATCCCTCCTATTAGATCTGCACCTCAAGGCCTTTTCCTCATCAAAGGAGTGGTGGATTTCATCTGGCGTTGGGCTGACACCCCATAGATTAGACCCTCTATCTCCTCCTCTTTCCTGCCTTCACCCTCTATCTCTCTGTCTCTCTCTCATTTCTCTTCAGAGCTTCAATTATTCTTCTCCGGCTAAGTGTCAATAAACCCGACCGAACACACACACACACACACACAGCACACAGGATCTGATAGCAGCTTGATCCTCCTTCAGCACAACAGAGAAAATTACGCTGTATAAACCATTGTGTTTCAATTTAATGATACATTAACTTAAACAAGAATTTTATTAGGGGACTATTAAAAACGCTATATGCCTTGACTGATATTTGGAAAATAGAGAGGAAGACACAGTTTATGAAATAAAAACTCATATAATTCAAGTAGCTTCTCTGTGCCCTCTAAACCCATTTAAAATAATATATAAAAAAAAGCAAAGATATTTCCCTTAAGAGCTGTTCTGCCATCCCCAAGTCTAATAAAATAGTGCCACTTTATCAATGAGGAGGTAAGGGAGGTGCAGAGCTGAAATGGATTATTGTGGACAGGCCATCAGGGCTGTAGATAAGTCTCCAAGAAGTGTTTAAAAGCCCTGAGAAATGCTTTCTGTCGTTATCTGGGAGGGGGTGAGGGTGGGTGGGGGAACCGCAGCCTATTGAAAGTGATGGGCTCTGGCAGAAAATCAGTGGTCACTGAACCACTAAAGCAAGCCCCCCGATAATGGAATACAATACAAAACAAAAGCTGCTCTATAAAATCTGAATTGGACCAATTTTCTCCCCCCCAGTCTCAGCCTTTGCTTGCGCCCGTCTACTCTACAGGTATCTTGTGCACGGCGGAGCGATGTAGCCTGTACAAGCGAGGGAATGAACCACTCAGTAACAATATTGAAATTCACTGCCGCGGCTGCTTAAGCCATAAATGAACATGAGCAAAGTGGCAAAACCCATTCTCTGAGCGCCAGACCAACAAATACACCGCCAAATAGTAGGTCTATATTGGATACCATCATTTTGATACATGGCATTAATAACAAACTCACCCCTGTGAACCCTCTACAACTGCTCTTCAGCATCATATAACTGCACAGTTTAAGTGATTCAGCGTTTTGCCATCTGTCAGAAGCATCAGTCGGCTTGGGTCGATGCTGGAAATTTGGAAGGAAAGTGAAGAAATGCATCTGCGCTCACAAGTTTTTTTGTCTCCGCTCGAGCAGTAACCTGAAAAACACAAACCTCCCATGTCAGGAGGTCTCAGGTGTCTCACAACTAATGAACCTGATTAAGTGTCGCCCCCTCTGAGATTGTAGCTGCAATTTGATCTTTCGCACTGAGCCGACTGAGAGTCGACATGCGAAAACGCTGCTTCCACCATGGGGAACGGCGGGTGAAGCCCCAAAGAGATTCCAGGTGGAGAGGCTGCACCCGAGGGGCCGCGGCAGCTGCCTCACCAATCTGCATCTCACAGCGACGTGCTCCCACCTATTGCCTGTTAACGCCGCAGATGTGATTTAATCTGTAATACCTCTCTAGCTGTGTAATACTTCAGCCTGCAAAACATTAAAAATCACATTTCTATTTCATTTCTATTCAATCCGCCAATACATTTGTATAAACTTAGAGTGAACTTGAACCTGCTTTTCTGTGCGGAAGAATTCAGATGATACATTTGACTCTTTTTTTCCCACTTATTCTGTGTCAGATACTTTAGCTGAAATATACTCTGGCTGCATTTTACTGCTGGGTTAGTCCCGTTCAGCCAGGATGTATCATATCGACAGGCGTACGTATTACATTTAAACAGACAAGGACCACCAGATCAACTACTAACAGGGACTGTGTGGTTCCATATAAGAAAACTTCCTTCAGGCAAAATGCTCAGATCCAACCAAACGTGCAATCACATCTAATGTCCTAACTGCATGCTTTTACTGTACTTGTAATATTGTAAGTGTTTATACTGTCTTAATATTTCTTAAAATGTATTCTAACTTTTTGTATTGTAACATCAAACTGCCTAAAGGAATCCAGATGGAAATTAGCCCTCGAGCTACAATCTGGCACATTTACAGGTACCACAGTTGGTACATGTTCATCAATGTGCATTTTCCTGACTTTTAAATAAATAAATAAGACATCACATACAGTACATGCATTGTACTGCAGGAAGTAGGACTGAGTATACTGTCAGAATGATGAGAAAAAGTGAAATAACAATACAAAACAGCCTGGTTGGACTGGTTCACATGGTTTACATAGGTCGTTTGAGACAAAATGTGCAGTGCTGGTGCAACAACTCTTTGCTCTTTTAAAAAATGAAGCATGACCTGTTGCAGAGAGGGCGACCATATTTTGCCTTCATCAATAAGTCATAGAATAATTGTATTTTCTCTCTCTTCTCATTTTCTCAGTATAGTCCCCTTGTACATTTTTGTATGTTGTATGATGTGCAATTCATGTATGTGAATTAGTGTATTTTTGTTTTGCAGTTTGGCTGTGTCTGTGCTGTATGGTTCATTGTTTGTTTTTGTGAAATCAATAAAATATATTACAAAAAATAAATAAAAAAAATGAAGCATTTCACTGTTTAGTACATTATCCCACTTGGTGTTAAAATATTTTTACAACAGACAATGAGTAACAGACTTGAATGGGGTGACATGCAACAAAAGTTCCCCTCCAAATTCAAAACCAGGGATGCCAAAGCACACAATGATCTTATTGCCAGCATTGCTTCAACTCTGATCATACTATGGGATTGACACCTTATAGACATGTAAGCTAAAAGGCATTAAATGTATTCCACACCATGGTTACATAATTTAAAAAAGCTACAGAAGTGGAAAAGGCTGCGATAAATCATGGAGGAGGATGAAGACGTTGAGTGCAGATGAACAGCTGACAGGTTCAGGTTCCTAGCACCGTGCCCCGAGGCCTTCACCATCCATTTCAGACATGAATGTCTTATGAGGAGCCAGCGTGAGACCTTCAATGCGATTAAAACGGCTATCAAGACAAGAGTGTTAATAATAGAACCCACTTTTGCTCCATTCATGACTTGCACTACGATGTAAACCTCCAAAAACCTTCACCACTAACAGCAAATCCTCTGCCACCATTTTCAGACTTTCTCTTTTTCCAACGTGTGATCATACGACCAACCGAAAACTATTTTGGACACAGCAGTGATGCCAAAATATTACTATTATGGCATCACTGCTGTTCATTCGGTGCATGCTCTGACGGAGCGGCAGCGAGTCAAAGAAATGAAAGGGGTGCTGAGAAACTTAATTGCGGCACATACTGCAGCACATATGCCATTAAAAAATCTTCTCCTCGAGTGAAAAATCACTTAAAGATTACTGCAGCGGGAACTACAGGATATGAAGAGCTTGTTACATGCAGGCAAAACTAATGTGACAGCAAAGACCTTAAGCACTATCTCCATTAAGTCTTAACAACATCTGTGGGTGAGCATATGTCCTCTAACTTTCCCGGTTGATCTCAATAATGTATACAGAGCTGCAGCTGCATTTACATAAAACCCATGTAGGATCAGGTAAAATAGCTGGTAGGCAGGCAGAGGTTCTTCCTTGCCTCCCTCCTTATGAATATTAATCACCATATGATCACCAGAGCTGCACTATCCCTAATAAGGAGGCCCATTCTTGTTGGAGGACTGTGGGATCAAAATAGCACAAGCTACCGACTCGGTGTGACCTTGGCAAATTAACATGGAGAGAGCAGGGGGCACCGTGTTATGCACATGAAAATCCTTCTTGTGTTTTCAGCCAATGCAAGAATGAGCAGCCCAGCTGGATGGAGAAAAGGGAGAGAGTGTTTTTTTTTTTATTCACAAGATATTCCTGTGAGACGAAGGCAAATTCTAAAGTGATGAATATTCAGTGTGCAATTTATGGGGAGATCTTTGGGAAGCAGCACATGGGAGAGTCTGTGAGAGACTACAAGGCATGCATTCTCTTTTTCTGACAGAGGAATTGTTATGAAACAAGAGTCAATTAAGTTGACTCTGAAAGGCAGGAAGCCGGGGGAGAATTTCATGACTCTCAATTTAAGATAAATGGTAGAAAACTCTCCCAACCACAGCAGCTCTCAGACTAACCGCTCACCTTATTTACCTCATCCCACATGTTCCATGTCACTGACCACATCAACCCACTTTACAGCACGGCTACATGAGAAGCTAGAGGAGAGGAGAGAAGCTCTGTGCTAATGTGGTCTGAAGTCACACACAGAAACAATGACATGCCTAAATAAATACTTTGACTAAAGGGATAGTTCAACATTTTGGCAAATTGGCCCATTGCCACAATCCCTAATAGCAGTAGGTTCGTTACCTTTATTTGTCGGTGCAAGCTGTTTTTAGAACGGCGAAGCAGAGCCGCAAGCTGCTAAGAGCTACGCTACGGAGGCTCATGGGATTTCCTGGTTTTCCTCATCAAACTCATCAAATACACAATCCAACAACTCCAAAACGCTCTGGTGGACAAGTTGTGACCTGCACATTCACCACGCTATGAGATAATAACAGAACGTTACCAGGCAGAGTTGTTTAGAGGTAAATACAGAGACTGCTTGCTGAAAAACTGCCCCTGAAGGCAACGCGCATCAGCGGTTTTGCATGAATTTACCTCTAAAACAACTCTGTCTGGTAACGTTCTGTTATTATCTCATAGCGTGGTGAATGTGCAGGTCACAACTTGTCCACCAGAGCGTTTTGGAGTTGTTGGATTGTCCGTAGCATAGGTCTGAGCAGCTCACGGCTCTGCTCTGCGGTTCTAAAAATAGCTCACACCGACAATTAAAGGTAATGAACCTACTGCTATGACTATATGGATTATGGCAATGGGCCAATTTGCCAAAATGTTGTACTATCCCTTTGATTAAAAAACTGCCACTATTTATATGTAAGTGATGGAACAATGAGTGATAACAAAGAACAACTGTCTAAAAAACATTATTCTCATATTCATTGTAGAGAAAATGATTAGTATCGATTTAACAGACTGAATTCCCCATTAGAGTCTGCTTTTTAAAAAATACAGGCAGTAAATTGTATGACTAAACTAAAAGTAGTCATTATACAGAACTGCAGTGTGTTTAATTACTGATTCAAGTTAAATGGCAAACAGCTAGGCTATGTGACACTGGAGCTATTTCAGGTGCTTTTAATAGCTCGATCTGAAGCAGTTAGTCATATCGAAAAGAGCTTTATTATTTGGTTTATATGAACAATCTTCATTTGCAAGGCAGCCGTAAACTCCAGCCATTAGATGAATGTCAAGAAAGTCACATTCAAGAGATGTTGACATTAACAGGCTTTTTCTTCACACTTAGTTAAAAGAAACTATCGCAACTTTCTTCCCTGCGCTGCTGATGAGCTGTTTGTTAATTGACACCAGTGACAGTCATTAGAGTGAAGTTTTCTCCCTGTCTGGTGTGGCCTTATTAAATGGTTGGGACTAATTTACTGATATGTGAGGCTGAGATCGACTGGGGGAAAAGAAAACAAGGCATTTTTAGTTCTTTTTAAATTTTAATTTGTTTAAAGCATTTGTAATCATTTCTGTTTTTAGTAGTAAATATCTTATCTGACCCGGGAAAAATACGAATACAAACTACTTTATTAAACCCAATTTATTAGTCTGTCAGCTCATCCACCATTTGCATAAAGCCTGACGGCTGTATGAAGAAGAAGAGGAAAGATACTGGGAAATTCAAATTGTCCAGCAGTTTACACAACCTAAAATGATATAAATGCCAAGTAAATGTGTATACAGTAGATGGCATTGTGCATTTTGACGGCAGCAGGAATGAAGGATTTCCTGAATCTTTCTGTTCTGCAGGTGAGGGAGATGAGCCTGTTGCTGCGGCTGCTCCTCTGACCTGTGAGAGTCCTGTGTAGAGGGTGTTGTTGGGGGTCACACATGATGGCCTTCAGCTTACATCCCATTCTCCACTCAACCACAGCCTCCACCAGCTCCGCTCCCTCTCCCATCACACAGCTACATTTCTTGATGAGCTGTCTAGTATGTCCCTGTCCCTGATGTTGTTACCCCAGGAGACAATGGCAAAGAATATAACACTTGCAATGATGGACTGATACATTACAGATGTCAAAGGACCTGAGTCTTTGTCAAAAAGAAGAGCCTGCTTTGTGTCTTTTTGTACATAGCACTTGTTTGTACAGACCAATCCAACCTGTCATAGGTGTACTCCAAGGGTGCTTTCACACCTGGATCAATTGGAGACGTTGTTCCGAAACAGGGAGCGATTTACGTCAGGGATCGGTTTGTTTAGTCATATGTGAACACAGCAATCGTGCTCGGATGCGGAAAAAAACAAGCGACCCAAGATCGCTTGAAGAGGTGGTCTCGGCTCGTTTCCAAACGAGCCCTGGAGCGGTTCATTTGCAGTGAGAACGTAATCGACACAGGCAGCAACCGACACAACACACTACACGCTGCGGGTCTTCAGTAGCTCTCAACAACCGGACGTGCTAATTCAGGCCGAGTTCTGGTCGAGGATCACTCCGGTCAGCTTCTTCTTTTTTTTCCCCTTTTATTTTGCAGTGTTCGGGTCGGATTAGGGCCGAAAATATAAGCTACACAAAAGACTTGGATTGGGACAGGTCTGGGCCTCAACCGCGGTTCGGACCATGTCAGACTTTCATTTTCAGCCCCGTTGAGGCCTCTCCTCCATGGATTTTATTTATTTATATTTTTTTTTTTATTTCTGACCAATAAGAGAAGAGTTTGTTAGCGCATGGCACTTGTTTATAACTTACAACTTTAGAACTGTTACCGTGTGTGAACACAAACGGCCCCCAAAAAAGAATGCAACAGTTGTATCGGTTTAGTTGCTGAATCAGAACAAAGCAGGTGTGAATACGCCCCAAGGTACTTGTATGACTGAAGCCACTCAATGTCCACCCAATGACCTGCCAAAGTCAATAATCATTTCTATGGTCTTTGATGTATTAAAGCAGAAGTAAGCGATCCGGTCGTTTTGGCTAACTTTTTGTCAGCCGATGGAGTTAGCAGCCCCCGCCCTCGTCATGGATCTATTGGTCCTCGTCCCTACGTCACCACATTCACGCGCATCCCTTGGCTGAGCAGGGCAGAGTGACTCACAGACCTGTGTTTCGGACCAAACATTCTATGTAAGTGATTGCTGTCGGAAGATATAACTATTTAAGACTTATGCTGCGTTCATAACAACTCGGAGGTCGGGATTCCCAACTCAGAAATATCCGACTTCCGACATCATTGCGTTCACGCTGCAGGAACTCGGAAGAAAAAAAACATGGATACCGAAGGAAGTTTGGCGTATTGTGGCTCATAGCTTAATATGAAAAATAAATGCAGCAGTAAATTAGGCTATGTTTATTTTGGAGGAGAGGAGACGCACATGTGCACATGTTATAGCCTTGATAACAGTTGAACGTTATTTCCGTCACATACGAGGAACCGCAATTTCACACCATACAACAATCACAGCTTAAAGGGATAGTTCAACATTTTTGAAAATTGGCCCATCGCCATGATCCCCCTAGTAATAGCAGTAGGTTCGTTACCTTTAATTGTTGGTCCAAGCTGCTTTTAGATCGGGGGAGAAGAATACCGAGCGGCGCAGCTACACTACGGAGGCTAATGGAATTTCTTGGTTTTGCTCATCAAACTCAGCAAATACACAACCAAAAAACTCAAAAACGCTGTGGTGGACAAGTTGTGACCTGCACATTCACCACGCTATGAGATAATAGCGGAAAGTTAAGAGAAGTGAAGCAAATACTCGGAACTACTTTCTTCAGTGAACCACTGGTCGGAGGGACACAGTGTGCGCACCTCAGCCAGTGCCGTAGTATACGGACGTATCTGCAGTAAACAGGCGCTTTTGAAATCACTCCGCCGAGCAGCCGTATAGAGTGTAAAGTCCGACTTTGCCTCTAAAACAACTCCATCTCGCAACTTTCCGCTATTATCTCATAGCGTGGTGAATGTGCAGGTCACAACTTGTCCACCACAGCGTTTTTGAGTTTTTTGGTTGTGTATTTGCTGAGTTTGATGAGCAAAACCAAGAAATTCCATTAGCCTCCATAGTGTAGCTGCGCCGCTCGGTATTCTTCTCCCCCGATCTAAAAGCAGCTTGGACCAACAATTAAAGGTAACGAACCTACTGCTATTACTAGCGGGATCATGGCGATGGGCCAATTTTCAAAAATGTTGAACTATCCCTTTAATATAAACGTATTTCATATAGGCTACTGCAATAATACACAAAAATATGCATTCAAACCTCAACAAATAACTTAAAATGTCTAAATTCTAACCGTTTAAGACGAGGGCTGCCATGTTTTGATGTTGTTGCGACGTCAAGTCGGAAAGTCGGAGCTCTGATATGATACCTGAGTTCCCAACCTGTAATTTCCGAGTTTGACGCCGTTCAATTCATTTTTTACAACTCGGAGCTCGTTTTTTTTCCGACTTCCGAGTTGTCTTTAACGCAGCATTATATTAGGCTAACACAAATATTCCGCTTACTTCTGCTTTAAGCAACAAGTTGTTCTTCTTGCACCAGTCCGTGAACGCCCCTACCAGCTCCCTGCATTCTTCTTCCTGTCTCTTCTTCACACATGCCACGATGGCCGTATCGTCAGAGTACGTCCACCGCCGCCGTTTGTTTGGTCCATCAGAGTTTAAAGATCCCAGTCGCTGCCATTTTCAGTGTTAATCTCTCCATCACATCCCCCCAGTGGATCCATCAGGGAAACATGATTGAAGTCTCCTGATATTATTAAACTGTGGATGGGAACGCAGCTCGTGCCTCGGGATGTTTAGTTTGTATCCTAGCAACAACTTCATGGAGAACTTCACATGGAACTTCAGCCGTTGCCATGGGTGCGACGTACACAAGTGTTGTTATGCTTTGAAATAATGTCTATTTTATGAGTTTTCTTCCGTTTTCAATGAAAGACGGTTCTTTTATCATCATTATTATTATTATTTATCTGTTTATTTCAACAGGCACAGTAATTCCACCTGTCGTCTCTGGGCAGGGAAACAGAGAACATTATCTGCTAAGGTAAAAACACAAAACAGCATTCTTCAATGACAACAATAACAAAACCTCTCTGGAAGAAACTTCTCTCCCCACAGGAATATCCATCAGTAGCTAGTTGACAAACACAACAAAAATAAAGCAAAGGTTGAGTAAAAAACTAAAAACTCAGAGCTGCCAGACTTTGCTGCTACCAGCTGAAGTGAATATTCGCGGCTGTGAGCGAACGGCAACTGAAATGACAAACACTCGAGTAGGAGCATAAAAAATTACAGTATGTCAACACTGTTATTCATGTTGAGAAGAGACAGGGCTAAAATACTACAATAAAGAATGGCTGAATTCAATAGCAGTGTCAGTGTCCCAGTGTTGTGTGAGCTGTCACTGTCATGACTTAATGGAGCACTTGAGTGGAACCACTGAGCCATTGTTAATGTTATTAGTAACATATGTGTTTTTCTTACTATGACAAGTTAAAACATCTCGCTGCGGCCTGGAAGAAGATGCTTTCATTATGATTCAGTGCTGAACCGCAAACAACAGGAGGTGATAAATTGCTTTTAATGTGCAGCACTGAATTCCACTGTAGCTCGACAGCACTGTATGAAAGGTCCTTGACTTCTTGTGATTAACACTGTTAAATGAACTGTAATTATAAATGTAAATAAAAACATAGCTGTGGTCACACCCCTGTTTTAAAATAGCCTAGCACTTTGTATCTCACTATGTAGCCTATTGTGAGGGAGGGAATCCTAGCTACACCTGTAACGCTTCTCTGAATGAAGGATTGTAGGCAGTGGCAGTAATTAAAAAGTTGAAAAAGATGAACAAACAAACAGCTGTGATGGGATCATAAATATTTTCAGACCCATTTTAGCATGCTAATTTCCGCTGGGATCACATTTCAATTTTATCGCTCTATTTCATTTCCTACCTTCAACACCCCCTCCCACCCCCACCCCCCAGCAGAATGTAATGTCATTTTTTTCTATGGAGTGTTTCTTTACCTGTGGCAATCTGTTTCACGGTGCTGAGATTACAAGCAGGCCTAATTAAAGCTGTTGTTATATTTATAGAATTAGCAGGGTATTAATTGGAGCAGAACAAGTCGAAAGAATATAGCCGGGTAGACAGATGTGGGTATCTTTCATCAGGCTGCACTTTTATCTGTGGACTCGGGAGTGACAACTCCTATTCACAATGCATGTTAATCCATCACACTTCAAAGTCCCCTCATGGGACATCTAAACAAATACAGCAAGACGGGAACTGGTAGCAGTGTCTCATTTCAGGGGACGTCTCCCTCCCATGTCTGCATTTCACTACTGAATACATCTCCAGGGGTTTATGCTCATATTCAATTTGAAATAAACTAAGCATTTCAGTATTTGTACATGCACCACAGTTTTCCACAGTCAGATCTTTTTTGTGAGCTCCTTCTATAAAAACTAGAGTCCACTTAAGTGTGGGCAATCTGGCAAAAAAGATCACACCACACAATCTACGTCTGAGTCAGAATCTGCATCCTGTTTGACCTACAATATAAATGATTTATTATTATATCAAAGTCCAAATAGGAGCTTTGATTCAAGTCTTTCCACCACCACTTTGATGCTTCTTTTCAATGTTATTTCGATGCTATTTTTGCCCAAATTGTTGTCTTTGTGTTTCAAACAATCACACTTTTTGCTGAGGTTTATCATGGGTTATTCAGTTGCATATTATTCCCTCATGAGGTGCACTATATAAGTGTTTTGATTTGAAGTTTCTCTCTGCTAGCAGGTAGGTCTCTGGTCCCATGAACGTACTGAAACTCCGCCCCCTTTCAGACTGCAGCCGGTGGCAGCAATTCCTGTTTCCGCTCAGGTGGAGAACTGGTACAGGTCATGCTACACCAAGCTCACTTTAGGGAGCAGAGAGAACTTTTAGATTTAAATAACTAAAATGTAGTGCCTATCTCAAAAGTAGGTTAAATACCAAAGTAAGCTTAGCCACGATAGGAGATCATTCAATGCTCAACCACAAATTCTAAAAAAAAAAAAAAAGAAATTCTGTCAAAGTCAAAGCTTGCAGAAACCAAACTCATCCAAGTGATCCAGTCTGGAGAAACTTCTAGAGATCTGATGAGTAAAAGTGAGAAAGGCACCATACTGGTTTCAATTTTCACAATGTTTACAGCATGAAAAGTGGGTGTGAAGACCTGGTGGGTTTGTATTTATGGAGGACAGAATGCTTAAAAGGTGGTGCTGTGCAAGTTTATCTTTAATCTGTTTATGTTACCTGTCTTTGTCTTGGTAATACTATGAGAATGCAATGCAGCAACACTGTAATGTACCGTATACTCATTTTTACTGCTTGTTTCTTGGGTTTGTGCTCCATTAACCAAAAGATCAGATCAGCAGCTTCTCCTTAACACTTTCTATGGAGCCAATGAAGACAGACTGGATTGTGTTTTTCCAAAAAGGCAGTCAAGTGAAAAAACAGCACTGCTCTCAGAATGGAGCGACTGCATCGATTTTGCACTGGGGTCACTTCTTTCTTGCTATCAGCCAGAGCACACTAGAGGATCTTAGACAGACAATGGACCAATACTGGGCCTGATTTTTACTGACAACGGCCTCTATTGAATTTCTTATCGATATCTGTATCAAGCAAAATCATTGTCCTGCCTCAGTCAAGCACCCATTCTTTATTAATACCTACTTTGGATCAGCGCTCCCATCAATAGGGAGGATAGACGCACTTATTACATGTGTTATCTGGTTATCCGTCCTCTGAATGAGACACCACGGGGGGAGAGTGAGGAAGAGGAGTGGAGTTTATTGGCTTTACCAAGGTCAGAGTGGGAGAGAGGAGGGAAAAAGTGCTGGGCCAGCACAATGGGCTTTTATTTTGTTGGTTCAGGCCGTACAGGCGATTAAGCTGTCAGCCAAGAGGGGACACTATTGATTTGGTCATGGGCTTGAGGGGGACGGGGGGGCTGCACCCCCTGTTGTTTTAATTTATTAGCCAGCAGCAATTTGATTTGATAGTGAGGAGGTGTAGCAAAGTGGAGCCTACACAGAGCAGTGATCAGCACAGTCTATACAAAGGAACATCTCATTATGCTCCTCAGAGGTTTTCTGTCCTCCTACTGGCTTCCCTTTGGACTCGCTGCAACGACAGCCTTTGGGCACAGTCTATGTTTTATTGGCATGCTATATGAGCTGCTTCCTTGCAGGTAATTTGATATGACACTCGTTGAATATAATATATCATTCTGACTGCCACAATGGGGCCATCTGTACAAGATCTCAATTCGTTTTGACAGACGGGGGGAAATTGAGAAGAATTGAGCCGAGCAACTGAGTTTGGAGCAGTCTGTGAAAGTGTAATTGGGTGGCCTGCTACAAGAGCGAGAGGGGGGAATTACAGGGTCATGGACTCTAACAGCCCTCAACCCAAACAGTCAGAGGAAATGACTGTGTATTTTACACAGCGGTTTCATAAAGCATCACTGAGCAGAGCTGCTCCTGTGCATTCACGGGAACTGAAGCTTTCTGATGAGGAGCATGCAGGCCACGGATTTACACTTTAAATTATTTATATGCTACAAGGGTTTCAGCTGTGTCTCCTCAGCTGCTGGGATTTAAAAACAACATTTTTCAGCAAACGTAAACATACGATAGCACTCTTTATCTCAGGATTTCAAGTGTAAGAGGTCATGAATGTGTACAGAACAGATTTTTTAGCAACTTTCTGCATGGTTAAGACTTAAAATTGAGTAATTTTTGTCATGGTTTTATTAAAGGACGGAGCTTAAGACCCACTGTCAGCTCCACACTAAGTTAAAACATTAGACTCTGCCCTATCACCAGATTAAAGGTATTTTACAGACACTCCTATGACAATTCCATTAACTTTTTCAGTTTAGAGGTGACAGTAAAAGTCAATAAAAAAAAAAAAAAAACAGCAATCTGAATATGCCGTTAATATTTATTCACAATAAGCAGGACTGAAATGACTAGTGGACCAGAGGCCCGTGCCGTCCTGAAGTCAGTGTTAGTGTGTAATGTCATTTGTGAAATTATTACTTTCACTATCATCGTAATCGTTGTCCTTGATTTGCTCACTTGGCTGCAGTACATCTTTTCAGGGATGACATACGGGCAGCGGTAGCCTGCAGACAGACAGCGTTATATCACTTTGGTCATTAAGGCAGTAAATCCTCTCTTACCCCCTGCCCTTTTATCTCAGAGAGAGGGGCAATTATTCTGCATACTTTTATGGGCAGGATCACATATGAATATGCCATTTAATATCAGTTTATTGCCCTTTTTATGACGCCATTGAAATTACGTTTTTTCAGACTTTTTGGGGGTGACAGATTAAACAGGACAGAGTTAAGTCAAGTCTTAAGCAGGGTTAAGTATCAGAAGTGAATTGTTGCTCCATGTCTGGCCTGGCTATAACACATTAAACATCAATGAACGTCACACATTCCCCACATCACCACGAAGGAGATGTTTAAATCATGTACCCAAGTTAAAACAGACCTGTCCATGTAAATTGTTCTCCACTGTTGAGCAGAAAAAAAGTCTCTTGCTATTCCTTTCATTAAAAAAAAACAGGTAGTGAATGTGACCAATTTGCCCTGACTTGGCTCTCAGATGTTCATTTAGTGAGCTCAGTATTTCTCACAGAGTGGTGCCCTGTTGGCTTTGTCCTGACAGAGTGGGAGGAGTGGAGCCACCGAAAGGCCACAGCTCCAATTACACGCAGCCCCTGCTCCTTAAATGTCAAGCTACTTTGCATTACCCAAAGTGCAATGGCATTCAGCGGGTATTAGCCCCACTCCAGCAACATCTGTCACATTGTTTCATGCGGCTCCTCGGGCAAAAAAAGCAAATGATCGCTGAACCCCGTCCCTATCTATCTATCTATCTATCTATCTATCTATCTATCTATCTATCTATCTATCTATCTATCTATCTATCTATCTATAACCCGTCTTCTCTGAATTCTCCAGTTCACATTTCAATGAGGTTCGGATTGCCGTGAAACACAAAGTCAAATTAAATAACAATTAGGTGGCCTGCTTTGCTTTTATGAGGAAGAATGGATGGAGAGAGTCAATTCGGCAGCTTTTGTAATTGCTTCAGAGGGAAGATTCATGATCTTTCTTTCAACGGTGTCGGTTCATTGGCTGTATTGGCCACACAGGGCCCCTCAACTTTTCCCATTAGAGACTCCACAGGCTCGGCAATTTAGCTGTTTTTTTCGGTCATTACGAGGGGAGATTGCGAGCTTTCCCTCTCTAATTAAACCTTGATTAGAAAATTGGTCCACCGCAGACACAGCGCCAAAAAATAAAAGTGTCAGGCAGGGGGACGAGGCAGTGGCTGCAGTTACCCCGGAGCGTGCAGGTGGTGTTTCCCTCACACGCTTTGACCATAAAAACCCACCAACACAGCTGCACTCAACTTCCCTACTGACAACCTTCTCGTTCAGAACAAAATTATCCAAAGGTTCAGTGTCTTCTTAATTAAGACATTAGCATACCTCAATAAGTAATTACCAGCCAACATCCCGATATCCAACACCTGATAGATACAAGGCACAAGACCTATGATTCACAAACCTTCAAAGCTGCAGCCTTAGTGATATTTTCATATGAGAATTGATTGCTGTGATGTTTCAGATCTACATTCTCACCTACAACCACTTGCTTCACAGTTATGAGATGATATCAAATGCTTCAAAGATCAAAAAGAATCGCACACTGCTCATCAAACAAATATCTGCTTGGCTGCACGTCTGACTTCAACCACCAAGGGGTCACTTCAATCCCCTCACTGTAACTAAAAGCTTCACAAAACAAACCTAATGAGTATGAGCAGGTTATAGAGATTTTTTTTATTGCTATTAAGAGAGTCAGTGACTCCCGATCTACTGACTGTATAAAGTTCAGAGACTGTGTTGGATTCATAGCTTTCGTGATAGAATTTAACACCGAGGAACACATTAACTTTGAATTCACACATTTTCACCACTCTCTCCTTTGAGTCCAAAATGTGATCGTTGACCTTCAGGCATGTTGCACTTCTGGTGGAGCACTCACATTTAAGAGCTGTGAGGGTTTCAAACAACACAGTGTGCAGTAAAAGCATTTTGTGTAAAGTCTCAGAGAGCCTGAGTCTTACTAGCGGCGTTTCCTGGGCATCTAAAAAAAAAAAACAAGAAATAAAAAACCTGAGCTTCGGGAAGTGTAGAGGGAGAAGTCTACGTTGATTATTTCAAAACACATATTTCCAGATGTTTCATCAGGTGCACTGCAATACCCTGGTCAAAACCACTTTAATCATTCCCTCACTGAATGACTGAAATAATATTTCACTCAAGTAGAATTTCCTGGGTATCATGTCACTGTCTGGGTTTCACATAAAACCATAACCCATAAACACACTGAGTGTGAAAGTAACATTTCAATATAGATTTATATTAAAGGTTATAGCTACAACATTTTCATCAAAACGATTAATTTTTCAAAAATAACACATCCACAGAACGTCTAGAGGGGTGCAGAAGTATTCATTTTACATAATTGTTTTAATAGTAGCCTATATAAATAATTGTTTTATAGATTTTGACGGACGTCCAAAATATATAAACATTTACATCTGGTTACGTCGACATGAAATGATCTCTGCGCCAACAGCATTAGTATGTTAATGTTAAGAGTTCAGGGGCCAGATTGTGATAGCTCTGAGGAGAAAATAGCCTTGTGCTAATGCTAATGCTAACTAACAGTCAGCCTGTACTGTAATGTTTCTGGTGGGGATGATGCTGCGGGTTTGTCGGGTTCGTCTGCAGGTGAGTGAGTGTGAAATGATTCAGAGGTGTTTCCAGTCCGCTGTCAACACCAGAGCTGCTGCTCGTTAAACACGGTTAGCGTTAACTTAGTTTTAGCTACTAGCCGCTCCCTAGAGGTGTACCTGGCAACCGATACACCTATGGCTAAGCCCCGCCCCCTCCACTCACTCGGACAAACAGTCAACATTCGGTGACAGGCGCTATGGCAGGTAAAAAAAAATACACCCCGTCGCCCAGCCTCTTGGGATACCTAGTGTTGGAGTTGCATGTACCCCATGCACACCGTTTGACCATTTTAAACTTAAAATGTCAAGAAAAAACACATAAAAACGAATGAAAACTGACTAATTGCAATGCATTTCAATGTACGTGGAAGCAGAGAATGTCCGAGTGTGCGCACTGTGATTGGCTCATCGCGTTTGGGGGCGTGGCTTAGCCATAGGTCAATTGAAGTTTGGAGCGAGAGCGGACGAATGTGAGTGCGACACCTACTGGCCGGGAAGAATTAAACTTGTAGTTAACACCTTTAATAGACTAATTAAAGTGCAATAAAAAAATAACACAGTGAACCTGTTTTGAAACTGAAGGCGGTGCACTCTGACTGCTCTGTATGTTGGAGTATTATTCTGGAGGAGTCCACCGTTCCTCTCAACCCCTGCAGAGATGCTGAATAAAGAAGACACCT
The DNA here is from genome assembly GCF_905171665.1 of Trachurus trachurus. Taxonomy (NCBI): domain Eukaryota; kingdom Metazoa; phylum Chordata; class Actinopteri; order Carangiformes; family Carangidae; genus Trachurus; species Trachurus trachurus. The sequence goes on along the minus strand of NC_139903.1, from coordinate 8,545,206 downwards.
GAGCTCAGAACAGTTCCTTTGACTCGGCTGTGAAGAAAGTCAGCTTCTCTCATTGGCATTCCTGCAAGACACTGCATTCAGCTTCAATGATCTCCAAACACCAAACTCTCCAAAAATGGTGCAGCCTGGGTGGAGACACTCTGAGTGAACAGGGTTCGCTCCACTGTGACAGCCCGTATCCACCCTGCTGGAGTGTCCTTGAGGAGGAAGGCATGCAAAAAAGAACAAAAAAAACCCAAAAAACACACCCATCATGGAGAAAAAAAAAGAGAAAAATCATGGTGCCGTTCCCTATTTTCCACATCTCCTTTACAGTTCACCAAGGAGCTCCCAGAGGAATCACGTCATCCACATCGGTGCCAGCAGCTGACCTCTTCAAACATCTTCTTCATCACACTCAGACAGCCTGATCTGATGCCTGACTTCGTCTTTAATCAAACATCTGTTCCTACTCTCGGCCGTCCTGCCTCCCTGCTTTGTGAGGAGCTTCATCTATCATACAAATTATTTTCGCTCTACAACCACATCCAACCTCCTCTCCAGGAAATTATGTTTATAGTGTTCTTGTTCGTTCCCAACAGCTAATACATTAAACAAATAGAACAAAAGCCCCCTGAATTATTATCTTTTCAACCTGAGGAGAAAATGTTTTTCATGAATGTAAATACCGAGGTCCAAAATGTTCATACAGCGCGTAACTATAAAACATTTACCGGCACAATTATATTTGTTTTTCCAATATAAACTCTTAGAGACAAGATGGTAACCCCGTACTCCATCAACAAGAGCCAGTGCTTTGTTTGCCATCCATTAACCCTGTCCATCTTGTGCAACCTCTGTATAGCACAAAAAATTTCTATTTTCATCTGCAAGAAAACCTTGGCCGTGAACGCAAAACCAGCCTGCAATTACATGTTCAATTAAAAAAAAATACCAACCTATTTAGCAGAGGTTATATATTTGTTCAGTTACATTTTAACCAAACAAAGATACACATGGCTGAAGTCTAAAAATGTATTTATAACGAACTGATAATAAATTAACAGAAGAAAAAAAAACACATTAAGTGGTGACCGTTAAATGCATACGTTAGCATTTGCTTTCATACGGCCGAGGGTTAACTGACAGCCAGTGGACCGTACGGCCGAGCCATTACCATAGTTTTGCATTCTCTAATGTCATTTTCTACAAGGTTAGGCTTCATGTAATCATTGCCCCGGGACAGCAGTAGGCTAGGAGAGATAAAGAGAGCGCACTGAGTGGAGGAGCAGTGGGCCGCTTGTTCGACTTAATGAGACTGATCTGAACAGATGGAGGAGAGACTCCCAGGTTGCTCCGACACCAAGTCTCCCAGCCTGCTTTACTTGGCCACTCATCTGTTTAGACTCTCTCCAGCTCGGGCTTCCAAAGTGAAACTTCATGTATGTATTTGTCTCTGTGTTGGGTTACAGTGACACGACTGCTGTCAAGACACTTGTGACCTGCAATTACTATGCGCCACAACACTGTGCTGACATCTTTCTTCACTTCCTCCACAGTCTCTCATGTTTCCTGCCCTAAACCTCAGTTTTGCCTTGCTTCATCACGTCTTTGAGTTTACCACGGTACTGTATCTCCCTGAACCTTTCACACGCCTCTCAGCGGCTGAGATTGCTTCCTCCTGAATGTAAAAATCTCTCATCAGATGCACTTTGTGTTTCTTCTTTGACAGTTGACATTTCCTTACATGCATGACATTTTCTGAAGTGCATGACTTCTACCTTCATCGCAGTTTTTATTTATTTATTTTTGCTTGGCAAAGACTTGTTTTTTGTGGTAGCTGCTCTTGCAGTTTTCACTCTGTGCTTCTTATTCCATCCATTTACAACTTAAGTGACAAAAAGTGAAGCTCACTCTGCAGCACTTTCCCATTCCTGCCCCTATTTCTTTCTTCCATCTTTACATGTGGCTCTACACCCTGACAAATACTGTGTTAAGTCCAGTGTTTCAAATATTCTTATCAGAATAAGGCATGAGTCACAATATCTAGCTAAAAACATATTGTTCATTTGGTTTTAAATTAGGGATGTCCCGATCACATTTTTTTGCACACAAGTCCGAGTCCGAGTCATTTGATTTTGAGTATCTGCCGATACCGAGTCCCGATCCGATACTTTGGCAATGCAGTAAAGTTTTTAATGTAGATCAACTGTATCATCCCACTATTTTTCTGTTCTTTGTGCTCTACTAGGGATGTAACAATATCACAATCTCACAATAATACGCCCCCCCCCTTGCGGCCCGTCTTCGCTTTAGACAGATAGGAAAACCCTGACATGTAGATATGTAATATATCCGATTCCTGATCGGGATGTAACGTCCGATTCCGATCGAGTCTGAAACCACGTGATCGACCCCGATTTCCGATCACGTGATCGGATCGGGACATCCCTATTTTAAATCATATCTATGCACTGTAAACAGCCACAGAAACCAGTACACCATGTCTTTAACTACAGTTCTTTTTTCATGTTGTTGTCCTCTCTACCACCACATGAGGTGAAAATGTTATCTTCTATTATCCAGGAGACACAACAATCAATCAGTCTTTCTCTTATTGAATCACAATACTTCCTGCTCTCTGTAATGTTATTGATACCAGGCCATCTTAAATGACTTCCACCCCTTCTCCACTGCTTTGCTTCCTTTGAGACTTTTATCTGCGTTGCATCCAGCATATCCCCATGTCAACATGCTACACCTTTGTCAAGTTTTTTCCCAATTGACAAGAGCGAAAAAAAAAAAACAGCTTTAATGTGTTTTCTAGTTTCAGTGGTATAAGTCTTCAATTCAGTTTCATCTCTGGTAGCCTACTCTTGAGACTTTTGATGCACTCACTGAACCCCCTCTTTCTCATGCTTTAACCTTTCCTCTTAACATCTGCTCCCTGTTAAGCATTTATGATAAAGTTACTCCTAACGTTACAAGAATCAGGACGTAATTAATACACACTGCCTGCAAGGTCTTTGTCCTGGCAAGTAGTATCTCCTCTCCAGGTGTATTTTTAGCCCCTTTAGAGTAGTGAATAGCTTCTCTCGTTCCCAGAGGAGACCTGAGCCTCTTCCCTCCACTATCTACTAGTTCCTGGTCTGTGCTCATCCCATTTGTTATCGTGACCACGCGGTTGTCTGGTTCAACATGTTCTTGCTGTGAGTCATCTTTCCGCACTGCTGTTGCGGCCTCAAAGTGCTATTCTTCTTCCTTGTGTTATTTGTATCAGTAAGGGTGTAGCAAATCTGCTTTTTATATTGCTGCTTTGAGCTGTCAGCCCATGACGTCCCAGTGGGGTTATTTTCTCCATGTTTGCTGTCTTTCCAAGCTGTCGGATGGTTTCTCCCTAGTTGTCTGCTACCCTTTACAGATAGAAGAAAAAAAAAAAAGAAAAATCACGGGACAAATTTGGATGATACATTTACCAGCAGATCTAGTATCTGATGAAAGTCTCTCTTGAGCTATTGCATAAGGTTGGGAAACATAAAACCAGTGAGATATTGAACAACACTTTGGTAAAAGCTTGTACAGGATGTATCTATGATATTTTGTCATTTCTGCTGTAAAACACACCAACAAACACTCTAACAAATGCTCAGGAAGTCCCCCAGGCGTTCAGCACTAATGGAAAGTAGATCACAGTTGGAGCTCTCTATAGACGCACCAGTGAGATGCACAGAAACTAGTCCTTCAAGTGAAGTGCTTCACAACTATTTTTTGATAACACAAATAGCACTGAACCATGATGAAGTGGATGCTGAGAACACTGTTGAGTTAGAAACTATTTCCTCCGCATGCAGTACTACTACACAATCAGCTCCTTCAAGCTCCAAACCCACCACAGCCTCATGTAACAGCAACTGTTTATACTCTGAACTTCTGAGATTTCCTTCCATCATAGGCCCCTGGGAGGATAGGATTCTCCCTCAGCCAGCTGGAGAAAGGCAAACAGAGGAAAAAGAGAGCAAAAATGAAAAAGAGAACGAGAGAGAGAGAGAGAGAGAGAGAGAAGGCAGAAGACAAAATGTACAAAGAAACAGATCCCTTTTCCCTGGGGAGAGTCTCTCTGGTGGCTTTACCACTTCTTATCTGATGAGCCTTTGGAGGATAAGACCGCGGCTCTCTCTCTCTCTCTCTCTCCACTGTGTCTGGCGCAGGGAGGGATACTCGCAACGTGGTGGTCAGACAGAACCAGCCCTGTGTGACAGGCAGAGCAGCAGACACTGGCGCTGACGGGCAATACTGTCAAAATGAGGCAAGAACAAGTCGGGATGGCTCTCTTCAGTGGAGCCGAAAGTCTTAAAAGTCTGCAAGAAATCACGCTACCAAAAATCTTGTGGGATACAGATGCACGCTCGCCATAATTGAGTTGAAAGCATTACTGAATATTTCATTTGTGCTGCGGGAATTGGATTCTTGAGAACTCGGCAAAAGCTAAGTGGGAATGATACGTTTTTATTACGGCTAATGATGCTTTATACCTGCACCTCATCATCTGGACCTATTACACAAATAAAAGTCAGTTTCAAAAACCAGGAGAGCATTTATTCAGCCTAATTTGTGCAATCCTGTAAACAAACGTCATGTTTAGTCGATTTCAAAAGACAAATTTCACGAATCAAGTTCCATTTTGCACAGATAAGAAGCACTTCAGAGTCTGCAGATTACTATCAGCTTTGCTCGTGGGTCGAAGCGTTACCAGGGGGGGGGGGGCAGCAGGACCACTCATTAGCTACAGCAGTTACAGTGAGCTCAGGGCCAGCCATCTGTAAGTACAAGTTCAATGGTCTGACAGACAGAGCACACACTGGAACCCACAGAGAGTACGCTCTATTCCCTGCTAATCAGAAACATTTCTCCAGACCCCAAAAAATGAGAGGAGGTCTGGTCTCTACACTGACTCAGAAAACTCTACTTCTTATTCTTCATTTCCCTGCACTCACTCACCCTCCCATCCGCTCCCACTGGAACCAACCCAATGGGAGCGGAGGATTCACCCAGGAGAGAGAGCTAACTGGCTCCGCTACTACACCACCTGTCACAGGGGAGCCGGTGTGCTGCTTAGCCCAGCTGGAGCTCTCTGATCCAATCGCTCTCAATAGACGACGAATCCCTACCAGTGATCCTTCGGGGAATCTTGTCAAAGAGGGAAACTCAAAGCCACTTTCTCTCAGTCTTACAATACATCACAGCAGCAGCACGGGACACTAATGCTTCATTTTACCATTAATAAAAGAAGGATTAAATTAAAAATGGTGTTTGCTCAGTGATGATCATGAAGGAGGAAGAGGCAGTAAATAAGGAGCTGCATCAGATTTTGGCACAGCGAGGTTACTTCTGGGTTTTCCCTACTACGACGGTGGTTCACTTCTTAAAGGAGAATTCCGGTCATTTTCTAAAAAACACTCTACAGCTCTAGAGCCCCGAGTTCGACCATAGGAAAAAATTTGAAAAAATAATTGTGCAGACAGGACCTAGCTCTCCTCCTGCTAGCTGCGCTACACTGCAGTTAAACAGCAAAGTAATTCTTCTAACGGCGACTTTGGCCTCTCAAAATATCACTACAAATGCAACATCCACCAGTTTCTTGCCACACAACACTGAGTGTGCATAACTCTGTTAATATGAGAGAGTAGTGTTAACATGTGTTTTTATTGTGAACCTCTGTTTACTCTAGCTTCCTGGGTAGACCTTACTAGTCGACTGTCGAGCTCGGGACTGTTTCCATATCAACAAAGACAAAAGCGCGAGGAAAACATGGATTTAGGAGGAAAAAAAAGATTTTGGATGGGAAAAAAGCAGTTATATTCATATTGATGCTTTTTTCACATCCAAATTCCATGTTTTCCTCGTGTTTTGTCTTTGTTTAAGGTGCGTTCAGCCAGCCATTCAGCGTTGAGCTGCAAGCAACTGACGACCAGCGAAATGACGTCGACTTGTGATTTCTCATCTAGAGCGATCAGCGAATTTTCGCTCGTTTGCATTGACTTAATATGTAAACTCGTCGCCAGAGAAAAAAAATAAAAGGTCCGGTGTGAACGCACCTTTACCGGTAACTTAGGTTGGTCTGAAGCAGGTTATGTTCAAGACTGAGATCACCATGGTATAAAAGCATTGCCTCCTGACCAATCAATTCTCTTGGAAAATGGCATCACCATTGTTAGGTGTGTAAATATTGCACATACACAAAAAGTAAAAAAAAACAACAACAAAAAATCTCTGGTTGACCTCGATGGCTGGCTCAGTTGTGTCATTTGGAGCAACTGTTAGTTTTCTTTCTCAGCGTCTGTGTGCTTTTACCGGCTGCAGCAAAACACCTGTGAAAAAGTTTCACTTTCAGTCTGACACAGACAGAGGATTAAAAAAAGACTGTCTGGCTTTCTTCCAGATAACTAGCTCTACCAACTCACTGAGCTTTGCAGCAGTAAAACAGACTGATGTTCCTGTGTGAATAGGAATATGTGAGTACATCGACACAGGTTATTATTAATAACTTGGGTTGTCAAAATTATTTGGAGTTGCCAACCAGCTGAGAGTTGCTGTGATTGTCTGAAGGTTGTTTCAAAACTTCTCACAAATGCTATTTGTAATAATCTATTTAATGAGCAATCAGTCTGTTACACAACAAAAAGCCCATTTCACAGGTTACTGGAAAGACAAAGTTGAGTAGTCGGAGCACTTCGGACAACAGGGATAGCCGTCTGCTCAAGAAACACAATGCAAAGAGCATGCACAACAACAACATGGTGCATGGATTGTGTGTATGTATGTACACTCATTTTGGTTCATGTAGCTTCAGCATGTAGCTTGAGCCATAGATCAAAAGGTGTAGTGATTGATGACATCACACGTCACATCACTGCTCTCATCGCTCTCCAACAGCTGGGCCAATCACGTTGGCGTGTGACAACAGCAGCTTAACAAGTGATAAATCAGTTTCTTGATGTATGTCTGGATGGTGTGGAGCAGTATGATGTGAATACACACAGCGAGAGGCAGATGGCCCGAGTGTTTTGAACACTTAATGTTTTCCGTGTTAACCATCACTCACTAACTTTGTAGTGTCTTTAATTGGATTTTTCCTGCAGTGGGTATAAACAAACTTTTCTAGCAACATGCAGCTTGGTGGTGTAGGCTAATGATCCAGCTGTGGACTAGAGCTGGGTGGTAAAAGCAAACAATTATATGCACAACCTCACCTGCTTCATTTGGCGATGTCAGTTGCAAGAATTAAATCATCATCATTAACAAAAGTTGCTTTTTTTCTTTGCATAAATCTTTTCTTTACTGGACACAGAATTTGGGGTGAAGGTTGGGGGAGGGAGTCAAATTCAGGCATCAACAAGCTTTCATGTGGTGCATATGTCCAGAAAAATAAAAAAAAAATAAAAAAAATCCAAGTAAAATTCTTCAATTTCCTCGGACAAGAAATCCACATCGAGTAAAAAAAATCTGTGATGCAAGCGTGATGTGAAACTTAAATTAAAACCTCAAGGATATTTATTTCCAAGGACGTAATTTCCAAAGATTGTGAAGAACTTCAATAGTAAGAATTAATTTTTTTACAAACTTTCGTGTTTCTCGATGTCTGCTGGAATTCTGTGTCTTATCTGCTGCATTTAGCTTCACTATTTTGGATTCATACAGTATGTTTTCTAAGGATTATAACACTTGTAAGTCCTTAATGGTATTTAAAGACTTAATAAAAACAGATTAGGTCTAACAAACGGTCATAAACATTAAAAGATTTAAAATCAAATTATGTGGAAAAATATGTTCTTTAGCAGGATCTAACTACTCCACTGTTAAGAGTGTGTGTGTGCGTTATGAATACAGTGTGTATTGCTTATAGTATATGATTTACAAATCTCATAATATCTCTATCTGAGTGTTAAAAGCTTGATTCTTTGTCCATAATTTGACTATTCTCTCTGGTGCCATCTCAAGGACATGGAAGACATCCAACAGCCTATATACAGTAGTCCAGGGGTGCTCACACTTTTTCAGCCTGAGAGCTACTTTTAAAGTGACCAAGTCAAAATGATCTACCAATTTTTGGTCGTCCAGTTGGGGGGGGGGCTGCAGCTGCATTTACCGTGCGCCCCTGTCTGTATGTGAACCTGTGTCTGTCTATGTGTGGGCAGAGATGAGAGATGGTGTTTTTTTTAATAATCATGCTAGCGTTTCACCATCTCTCATCTGTCAGCTGTCAGCCTCTCAACCTGCTGCCTCTCTCGCGTGCGGGCGCACCGCACGTAAACACACGTGAGGAGAAAAAAAAAACTTTTTTTTTTTTTTTTTTTTAGTTTGTTAACACTGATCAAGCTGTGCGTACAACTCTGCGCAATATTCCATTGATAAATCACACCGGACCCAAGCATGGTGCGGACATGAACACACCTCATACTCCACCCCCAGAATGCCTCAGCACAACCATATGTGGTCAGCACGTGCATAATTAAGTAGCCATGTGCGCTCTGTGGAGCGGCAAAACAAACACAACGGGCGGAGAGCTTGATTCACCTGGAATGATGCTTCGGCGGACCTGCCCTCGCTTTTGAGGTCGGTTCTTTTACAGTCTATGGGTCGGTTGTGAGAAAAATGCCTGCTGTCCAGACAACTGTGTTTTTATTTCAAAGGAGGTTAAATCGAAAGCAACTGGACTTAGTTGTTTGTCTAGGAAGACGTTTCACCTCTCATCCAAGAGGCTTCATCAGTTCATGAACGCAGCTGACCAGGCTGGGACTGGTCCAACTATCTGGTGTGGAGACTCAGTATTTAACCTCTTGTGTGGGCGTTTCACAAGGGTGATGATGTCACTGGTTCCCTTTTGTGCTCCAAGTGCCAACGACAGTCGTTGGAGTGACAGTCGTTGGTGGGAAGTTGGTTTCGACTTCGTTAGTGCCCTATTGTGTTCTAACGATAGTCATTGGAGTCACTTGCCACTTGTGAACAGTGGTTGTTCTTTGAGGCTAGATGGTTAAGTCTCCTGGGAAGGGATGAAAGGGCAGCATTGTAAATTGGAGACAGGTGGTGTCTCAGACCTCCTCCCCTGTTGAGGGACGGTTTTTCTACTTTTACAAAAATGGCTTCTTTAACTCCTCTTTCAAACCATCTGTCCTCTCTGTCTAGGATTTGGACATTGCTGTCCTCAAAGGAGTGGGCTTTCTCCTTGAGATGTAAATGAACAGCAGAGTCCAGTCCTGAGGAGTTTGCTCTCCTGTGTTGGGCCATGCGTTTATGCAGTGGTTGTTTTGTTTCTCCAATGTAGAGGTCTTTGCATTCCTCGTTGCATTGGACTGCATACACCAGATTGCTTTTGTGGGTGTGTGGTGTTCTGTCCTTGGGATGTACCAGTCTCTGTCTGAGTGTGTTGCTGGGTTTGAAATACACAGGGATACGGTGTTTGTTAAAGATCCTCCTGAGTTTTTCTGATACTCCAGACACATATGGAATGACTATGTTTTTTCTCTTGTTTTGTCTTTCTTTCTCAACCACTTTGCTGGTTTTCTTTCTGGAAGCAGCTGCAGTTTTCACAAAGGTCCAGTTAGGGTAACCACAAGTTGTGAGGGCGCCTCTCAGGTGCTTGTGTTCTGCCCCTTGGGCCTGTGAGCTGGTGGGCACGTTATCAGCTCTGTGTTGCAAAGTTCTGATAACACCAAAACCGGCTAACTGTGTTTTTAATTTTTTTTTTTTTTTTTTTTGTTCTTCATCACGCGATCGACCCAAACTGTCTTCGCGATCGACCGGTCGATCGCGATCGACGTAATGAGCACCCCTGCAGTAGTCCCTTTCTATATAGATATGGGTGGGGGGGGGGTCCTAGTGACCTATATAAGTGTTTGTGCTGTGATTTGAGCGGCTTGATTTCCATCAGCCAAACACTTGGAGCAGATTCTCAGTTCTATGGACATAGTGGACATTTGGTGTCTGATCTCATCATTCCACATAAGCCTACTCCTGATGCAGATATTTGCAAGTGGACAACACCACTAGAGTCCCAAACAAAGCAACTCTAACCACTGTGGAGAGCACGCCATCTGGGAAACTGATGGTTAAACCCAGTGATGATCTCTTTTACCTGAGTCATGTAGAACATCAGATGTAAAAGTCACTATGTTCCTTTTCATTTCCATTTGATGTTTCTTTTCTCGTTTTCACATGGAGACAAAGGTTATTATTCTTACAGCAGATTTGCTGTTATTAGGCTTGGGCGATAGGACGAATGTATCGCCAATCGACCACCGGCTGAGTCCGTCACGGTTGATTTAATTTTTGGCGATTGTCTGGGCGATTTCTTTTGCATTTTATTTCGCCAAATTAATGGTCTGCCTCCACAGAATTCAACTCTAATTTACATGGAGCACAATTCAAAGCGTGCGTAAATCGGATCTGGCAGCTATAGTTATGTAATATGTATGTTATTCACACTGATTTCCAGCGAGTCTGAATTATTTTTAGAAGAGCGTTATGGCTGTAATGTTTTATAATATTCAGTGTGCCCTTATTTTGAAATCCTTGTACCGGGGGTTACTGTTACCAAGGATACGGAAATAAAAGTAGCGAAGCTCCGGACAGAGTTGCGGTGATTGTATCCACTTTATGAAAACACATGTGTCTATCACAACAACGGATTATCAAGCTGATTATCCATACGAAAGGTAGGCTGCCGGCTCTCACGGCCCGGACTTCTGCCAATAGTTTTTTTTTTTTTTTTTTTTTGAGGGTGTGTGTGAGTGTGTGTGCGCCGAGCGGACCCGTCTTATAGAGACACGCGTCTATGGGACAGGCTTTTATTTAATTTAGAACAAACCTTATGCTCAGCAAAGATGGAAAATAGTCTAATATAATACAATAGTTCTGTTGTTTGGATACTTTGGATCCAGAGCAGCATTCATTTACAAGTTTAATCAGCACCAATTAAACTTCTTCTAAATATAGGCTATGTAAACATTTAATAACTCGGGTCAGGTCGGAGTCGGACCACAGGCTTCTTTTTTCTTTTTTCTTCTTCCTCACAGGAGCTGCGCTCACCTTGCTTCTCTCTGACGCGTCGGTGCTCTGGTTGTGATTGATCCGCTGCCTTGAATCCGCCCCACATTCCGTTCAAATAAAACGTTTTATGCAATAAAATATAATTATTCTGTTGAAATTATTTATCTACATACACACCTGCGCTCCGCACACGTGTCATAACTGCCGAATATATCGTCAACCGCCGATTTAAAGGGGTACGGTGGCCGATTGGAAATTTTTAACCTATCGCCCAAGCCTAGCTGTTATTCATAACTTTAATTACTTCCAAATGATAAAAGCTAAATTTAATGAGATTCAATAAGGGATTTAGCCTAGAAATCTAGACGCACCCTAGCGGCAGCAAATATACATATTTGCTCCGTAGGTAGGTCTAGAAACGAACCATAGGAACTTTTTGAGTCTCGAACACCGTTTGTGTTCACCAATCACAGCGCTCCATCTGTTTAGAGAGTCGTTGGGCGGGCTTAACGCGATGACAACATACTTGCGACGGTGAAAAACATGACAAGATGGCTTTGGCAAAGGAATTGTTTGACATTGACGTTGGCATCAACTTTGAAAGAATTAAACTTGTCATTTTCTTTAAAAGTTGAGCAAGAAACTGCACTGAAGTCATTCATTTCGAAGAAGGATGTATTTGGTGTTTTGCCGACGGGATATGGGAAAAGTTTAATCTACCGACATCATCCTGCTCTTTGCTCTGATTGGTCGTAGCGCTACCCTATTGCGTGCAGAGGCAGTTTGAAAGACAGCCTTCATCCCGCCCCCTGGATTGAGCCGAGGTCTACCAGTCATTGCCAGACTAGACATTTTAATGATATAGTCTGGCTTGTCAGGCTATAAGGGATTCAAAAAGATGTGTCCATCCCTTTCTTACCTTCATATACTTTTGCTTTCCACCCGTTTCTTTCTTTGTTTCTGTAGTTTTTCCAGCCCCTCTTTTAGGTTTCAGATAAAGCTTTAATTACATGTGAGGTACAAGCTTCAGTGCAGCTTATAGTTTGCACTGCATTTTTCCCAAGACAGACAGTGTGCCATCAGACATGTTGGAAATGAGTTCTTTGTATCTGTCTCGCTGAGAAAAACCCATAAACCGAGGGGAGCCCTCAGGGTCAAAGTCACATGGCAGCTGTGCCCGGACCATCTGGAGCGAGGAAGTGTCTGATCATCCAGTGGGTCACAGGTTGGACACACACTCCGCTGATTGAATCCCAAGGATATAACGGGCAATTTTGCCCATCGCTGTGACTCCCACTATGGGGCATATAGCCTCTCTTACCCCTTTGTTGCCTTTACGTCTCCTGCATGCCTCGTAGCCCTCTACAACAATTTCACAAAACAACCTACCTGAGGCAGTGGTGGTTGACTTATTGATTCCACATTCCCTGGCCTTGCAATGGGCCAAAAGTCTCATGTAAGCTTGAAAATGCCTTATTTGCATAACTAACTGTGCAATTTTCTGTTCTTGGCCTTCATCTGTAATTTACACATCCTTATTATGTAAACATAGCCCGCTGAAAATTGTATATTTGTTGCACAGTGCTTCATATCCTTTATTTTCTTTGGTTTATTTTCTACTTGTTCATTAATTTGATTGCTTAAATGCAAACATGCTTTAGCAAATGTGATTTCATGCGAAAATAGTCCTAAAAAGCTCAATTCTGTTCACCAAAGCATGCAAAGTCGATTCAAAACTTTAACCAACCATCCAACAGAAACAACGTATTCATGACACAGGAGGTAAAGACTCTAAAGACTCTCACAGGCATCGTCTCCATCATTTTTGATCGATCAGAAAATGAAACTCTGCTGGTTGATGTTCATTCAGCAGACTCAAATTCAGCAGCCAATATCCAACCATCCACATCTGCAACACGTCTGTTCACCTCTTAGCCTGCCGTGCACACACAGCAATAATAATGCACATGCAGCTCGAGTGTAACAGTGTGTATTCATCCTAACATGTGACAAGCAGAAGTAAATCAGAAAACCCTGGCTGAAGCGGGTTCACTCGCTGCGTTGATGCAGTCGATCTCCTCCACTGGAGCCTCTCTTTGACCATCCAATAGCCTGCTGTGGGCGATTCATTTTTCATGTGTTGAAATACATCATCGTGCCCCTGGTCAGTAGCATCGAGAGCCCAAACTATTTCACCTGACTGTACTTACTGAAAACGCACAGTAATTATTTTACAGTATCTTGGATTTCTATATAGTTTGCTTATAACTTCAGTATATTCAGCTCCTTTAAGGCCTGTACAGTTTCCTCGGGGACATTACATGCCTCGACAGTGCTTCGGTGCTCGTATCAGAGCAGCTTTCTTCAAGGTAGTCTTGGTAACAAACAAGTCCACATTATTTAACACTTGGGAAAACTGCTTATACTGTATAGCAAGCCGCTGAAGCATGAGGAAAGTTAACTTGAGCCATGAGCAGGTTTCTTGCCAGTTACACTTCATCAATCTTAAGGTGACCAAAGAATCCCACAGTCCTCCATCTCTTGGGGGTTTCTGATGTAATCTGTACTGTGCACATTAGTGACTAAAGATATATTGCAGACCTGAAGGGAGTACTGAAATGGTCAAGGTAATTGTAAATGCTGAGCCTGACCTGAAAACAGGATTTCTGAAACATCAACAAATCATAAAAAAGATGTAATGTTTTTTTTCTCTGCAGAGTTCATAAAGTAATAATTGCTGCATTGATTCTCTTTTGACCTGTGGCTCGCAAAATGAATGTCATTTTTTAAGGAAGTTTAAGACTCTGTGCTCCAGCTGGTTATTCTCAGGTTTTAGGTTTTCTTTCTTCTTTCTTCTGCTGACTTAACATTGATATAGGCAATGACAAACAATATTATCATTGTGTTTTTTTGCAATGTGTCACCTGAGAACTCTAACAATGAATAATAGTACTGAACTAAGAAAGGAGATATTGTTCTTTTTTTTTTTATGAATGAATGAAAACGGCAGCACAACAGGAAATTAAATTCTTGATCCTGTGCCATTTTTAGTCTATTGTAATATTAAGACCTTAAACGTATTAAGAATTAATGACTAAGCAGATGATTTTAGTCCTCACAAAAAACATTTCTGCTTTTCTCATTAGAGGACTACTTTACATGAGGATGCTGGGAGAGAAACGTTGTGCCTTGAGAACACGACACTGCTGAGGGAAACTAGACCTGCAGGCAGGTATTAATGTAAAATTCACATCCGCCGGCTTGTTGAGGCAATGAAAGCTAGACCTGCATTCAACAAAAATAACAACAACCATGCTGGCTAATGTTTCTGGAGGATAGTATTATTTACGGCACCTTCTAAGACAGGGGTGGCAAACATCCGACCCATGGTGTGTGACAATTACATAGAAGACAGGAGAAGCATAATATTGTTGAAATTGCAGATATTTTTCTCAAGAAATTTCAGGTTGGTCACAATATTGTAAGATATGTACATATAGAGAGGATAGTTCATTACATGTAAACATCTAAATAATGTACTGCTTTGTACTAAAACAAAGGGGGAAAAAATTCTCTAATTACTTTATTTTTACTGGTCTGACTCACTTGAGATTGAATTGTACTGTATCTGGTCCCTGAACTTAAATGAGTTTGACACCTCTATAATTCTGTTAGTTTTCTGGTAGGAAACTGTATCCAAAGTTGGATATAAATGTTAGAGTTATTCTGTAGCATATGCAAAACTCTCCACTGTGAAAAAAATGTTTCTGTGGCGTTATCTATCTGACTTTGTTTTGTTGTTTGAGTGTTGGGGAAATTAGAAAACGACTTAATATTGGATTGGTTTTGGCATAGGGAATAAAAAATATGATCTGCATTGCTTAGTTGACCTGAATTTAAAGCCAGAAACGGTGACCAGAGGTTTGTGTTCATGGAGCTGATATAGCGAAGATATAGAGATCATGTAACCCAGAGGAAGAGATTCCTTTACAACTTTTGTTCATATGAGTAAACTCTTTTAAGAACCTGTGATCACGAGAAGAACGTATAGATAATAGATAGAAAACATCATTAAGACATTTTATTTTGCTCAGTTCTTCAATGCAGCAAAAGAAACAACTAGAACAAGATTTGTGTTAATTAGAGTTATTGCTGACGACATGTGTTTTGCACTCATGACCCCCTACCCACTCAGGCTTAGACCCCTTTGTGCCCCTTAGGAGGATAAAACATGTTGGAGGGGAAACTTCCAGCTGATTGTTGAGGACAGTTTTCTCTGCTTTGCTATAGTGTAGTTGTCTTTTGATGTTCTTGTTTTTCTTTTTCTCTCCAGGCATCCAGGGCACTGACAGTCAATGGTTTTGCATCTGAACTCCCGCATTTTTGTGTTTTATCTCATATATTACTCTTTGTACAGTTCAGTGAATAACACCGCGCACCCATCCGCCCACCCACCCGTCTCGTTGCTTTAACATGCAACAAGAAACTTACAAATCACTGTGTCTAGCTTCTGCAGCCAGTTGTAATACATATAAAGTCAACTACCTTGTTCTACATGAACAGGGAGATAATAGCATGCCTGCAGGCTAACATCAGTGTGGCGGTGATACAGTACTCAGTGACACCATATGGTGGCTGTGACTGTTGCCCGTGGGCCCAGATGAGGTATGGAGGGCAGAGTAATTGTTTTCTTAATGACATAAGACAGGAGAGGAATGCTCAACATGCTGGCGTGGAGAAAATGCAGAAGTACCACCACGACCTCTGAGCTTCGGAGTCGCACAGAGAGAATGAGAGCTGATTTTCTGGTTGGGTACCAGTGTAACCAGGAGCCAAATGCATCCACACCTGTGCTGACTCGGTCTATGAAGACATTTTATTTCCTGACAATGCGATTACAGAGAAACCTATACAAATTCACTGTGATACTGTAGATGTGTAACTTCTGTTTTGCTGTATAATAGTTTTCTGCTCTCTAAATCTACACACAAAGTGGATGACAGATAAATTCATTAATTCTCCTGATCATATTTATTCAATCTTTTCTCTCCACAGAGCTCAACAGTCTCATGGTGCCAAGATTTAACAAGTCATATCCGACATGACCAACGCATTAAACGTCATCCTTAACCTCATTTGCAGCCTACAGTATCACCTTCTACAGCGTGAAGTGAGACTTTGTATGTCCGTGTAATATCTCAAGCTCAAGATGAAAATCAGCATGTGAATCACTTGACACTCTTGCAATCACATGACATCTGCCCATAATACTTGTGAGGAAAAAGATCATTCTTAGCTGCGGTTACGTCACATGATAGCTGGCTATTTTCTATCAACTCTTGAAAGTATAATACCAGGGTTTTACCAAGGGGATCTAAATAACTGTGATCACAGGATCAGCAATCACACTGTGCTTTCTCATGATAATGAAATTGCCCTTGAAGGAATATTCACTTATTTTTCCAAACACCATTATAGAAATTTGAAAAAGAAATATAGGCCTACTGTAAACGCACATGTAAAGATTTTATTTCTAAAGCTGGAGGAATGGCTGCAGTTTGTCCTGTTTGTCACAAGTTTATACAAGGGTTATTGAGCGGGCCGGACCGAGCGGGACACAGTGATATAAATGTCCCAAAAAAAAATGAAACAAATCTGCAGGCTGTCTGCCTCCATTTCCTTAGAATTTAAAAGGCAGCATGTTTAACTGCACTTTTAATTTTGTTACTTAAGCAATATGTGATATTGCTTTTATGCAACAGTTTCAACAATTCCATCTAGTAGTAGTAAACCTTTATTTTACCAGGCAAGAATTGCTAAGAATACATTCTTATTAAGGCAATGGCCTGGTAGGAGGTGAAAGACCTCCTAAGGGGAATAGAAAGGAGAGGGGGAGTAACATTAAAATATAGACAATAAAAGCACATACAACAACAGTGACACAAAAGAAGAAAGAATAAAGACATAATGCAATGACATACCACAGAATGACAGTTAGTTTGACGTACAGTGACATACAACAAGTTAAGTAAGGACAGAGACACTAAAAGTAAAAACAGTGATACTAGACAACCATAAATGAGACAGTAACAAAACAACAACAGTAACAGACGGTGTTAGTGAGGTTAGTGAGGTGACAGGATCAGAGAGAGCTTTGGCTGGGACAGCTGCAGGTACACTTTATGGATTTAGTTATGACATGTTTGAAGGAGTTGACAGAGGTAAGAGTTTGTAACTGTAAGGATTTTCTAAGCACGGATAAATGTTTAAAACTCAATAAATGTGAAAAAGACACTTTAGTCATTCTGTCTTGCAAAGCAGACTGGAGTAGATCATGGGGATCCTTTGCACACCGATAGACTGAAGCAGAAATCATCATGAATCAAATCGTTTTGAATCGAAAATCGATTTTGAATCTAATCGTATAGCCCCAAAAATCAGAATCGAATCGAATCGTGAGATAGTAAAAGATTCCCACCTCTATTACTTAGCTAGCTAGGCTAAGTGGTGGGCCGCAGCGATTGTTTTTTTTCAGACGTTTGATTGACAGATCCTGATATTATTGGCTGATGAATCTCAAGCAACGTGACACATAATTTGCGCGCCTGCATTATCCAATATGAGGGGGAAAAAACTACATCTGAGGAAGGGTTTCTGAACTAAAATGTTACACTCCCTAGTTTTGGTGATAATAAATTATTGCTCTGGGGCTGTTGGTGGTGTGCGGACTTTCGGACACACTGTGCACAACAGTTATCCACTGCACCTGCAGGTCTGGCTGTGAACTGTATAGATGTTAATGCTACTGCACCTCCTGTCCCCTTTACCTCCTTCCTGACTGATTTTTGCTGCGTTTCCTCCGTCCTCACAGCCAGACACCTGCTCTCAGAGACGGATGTAGGTGACCAGACTATCAGCATCCATTCGCTCCACAATGAGTCAGCCCCGATAACCAGATGACCATCGCGCCGAAGCCCCGGACCCCCCTGACCTGACTCCCATTAACCCAGACATCGGCTCAGCAAGACTGGAGAGAAAGAGAGATCACAATCATTACCCTCTATCAGCCCTATCTTCATCTCCTATCAGTCATGTCTGGGCAGGATGGGAAATATCACTTTCTCACTTTCTCTGCTTCTCTCACTTTCTCTTTCACCTCCGCATGACTCCGTAAAATCAGGCCAGGTGGTCGGGTGGAGTCCATTACACCGGGCCAACACTTCAAAGGGCCCTCCCTGCCTCGTTTTTTTTTTCTGTATCAGCACTAAATCCTCATCTTTTCTCATTTTACAGCTGGTGTTGTTGTTACTGCTGCGTGTGCTCTGACTTATTAGACGAATGCTACCAGAAAAAAGGAACATCTCTGCACTATCACTGCAAGAGAAGTGCGATCTCTCTGTGTGCATGTGTACAGTAGGGATGCTGGAAAAACCACACACACATTGTTCATAGCTGGTTATTGGCCAGATGTCCTTGTATTATTTCATAAAATGTCATTAAAATACATAAAATACCAGCTGCAACTGCAAAAACAATGTCTTGCTGGGATGCACAGTCAGATCCGTTTCCACAGTCTCCACAGTGTCGTTGTTATGACTGAAATTTGAAAACAGAGACAGTGCTAAAAATGTGTATACTTTATTATGAACTCATTCAGCCCACATAAACCGAGGCCAGAGCCATTATGTGTCTATTTACTGTGAATGGACACTGCTCTTCTCCTGCTCCTCGGTGACCCCACTTAACTAAGGAAAGGTCAGTGCTAATGAACAGGCAGATGGCGGCACTTGTTGACTTAGCATATAAGCTGTTTGACCTCTGACCCCCACACAGCAAGCGAGAGAGGGAGTTTAAATGAAGGTCTCTGACTGCCCCCCCCCCCTCTTCTAGAAACACTTACAAGTGAGTGGATGGGAGTGACTGTTTATAGAGAGAGTAATAAACTCAACATGTGCCCTTAAACACAGTATTCTGCTTCCACTAAGTGTAGAGCACAAGCACTTTGTGTACATTAAACATGAGGACGTTTCCTGTCAAAACTAATGTGTTGTGCATCACTAATATGCAAAAAAGGAAATAAGTGCATAACTACACCAACAAAGAGAAACACATTACAACTTAAGAAAATACATTAAGCAAACACACAAATGTGCTGCAAATTCAGAAAATAAATCTATGAAACACTGAACAAATGCATCCCAGCCAGCAGGTTCATCACTTGTTGTCTTTATACAATGTTTTGTTTCATTTCCAAAAGTGAGAGTGAGAGAGGCAGGAAAGTCAGGGACAGAAAGAGAAAGGATGATATTTTTGCATTATATTTTCATTTATATGCGTTTTCACGAGTTGCAGCATGTCGAGCTCTCAGGGCCGTTGTAGGAGTAAGAAATCAGAGGGGAAGTGTATGGTTGGTAAATTGTAAAACTATCTTGTTTGAAGTGATTTCTACTGGTAAATCTGGAGGGTAATTTATTAATTGCTTATTAAGTGTTTGATACACAAAACATTGTTTAGTGTAAAACAGAATTTGCATCATCATCGCTTCCCAAAGGCGAAGATGACAAACGGACCTGAACCTGATGATGATACATACTGTAGTAGCAAATCTTTGTATCTGAAAGGATTCTGCATTTATTCTTGAATTACAGGGTTAAGACAATTCTTTAAATTCTTTAATGGAAATTCATATTTAGAATTAATTGTTGTAATTTCATCTAGTTTCTGCTCCTTTTTTTCCACCATGATGTGGAGAACACCACTCATCTGCATTGGCCTCACGTCTAACGCAGGATTACAGCCCCTGTGTGTGTAGTGACACTTTTCAACACCTTGTAAAACTAAGTGAAAAAATAAACACAACAACAGCTGAGACACATCAAGTATTAAACAGACTAAACTGATCTCAGACTAAAATAGAAAAAACAGTTCAGAGACTGGATGTGGCTTCATAAACACAAAGCAGACAGCCTCACATATTCTAGGAAAAATCTAATTTCACACCTTCTCCAAATCAATATGCATTC
The DNA here is from genome assembly GCF_905171665.1 of Trachurus trachurus. Taxonomy (NCBI): domain Eukaryota; kingdom Metazoa; phylum Chordata; class Actinopteri; order Carangiformes; family Carangidae; genus Trachurus; species Trachurus trachurus. The sequence continues at coordinate 8,525,158 of NC_139903.1, read as the reverse complement.
AATCACCACAGCAGGCGCTCATGGGTAGAATTGATGAACAGGGCATCGTCGCTGGATTACAATAAGCTCGAACTGTTTACTTCACACCAGTGAAAATTGCTCTTTAAAAACGTTTGCTTGCCATGTATAGAATATCGACAGTAAAATCACCTTACAAACACTGACTGACACATTATGCGACACAAAGGTGTAATAACGCATTCGCAAATCGCTGTGTAATGAAGTAAAGAGATTTAATTTATGACATTCATTTGAGCAGTAACATTAATTAGGTATGACATTCGTCAAACTGGCGTGCCGAGCGGTGGGAGCTCTGCTGCGTGTCAGTGAAGCAACGCTGAGGTGACAAGCAAGAAATGGAAAAGCAAAGTGCAGGAATGAAAGGAAGACGTGGACGGAGAGAGAGAGGGAGGGAGGGATGAAGAGTGAGAGATCATTGCTCTGACTGTAGAGGAGATCTCTCTCTGCATCACAATGTCTGCAGTCAAACAGCTCCTATCCGCTCACACACACAACAGCCAGGCTTATATATATTCTACGCCGCGGTGACGGCAACACCACATCATTACTGCTATGATGATAACACAACAGTAGTGTAGTGGGCTCTGCCTGATGAACGATTTATAATTAGATTGATTTGGAATCGAACAAATTAAAGAATGGAGACATTTCCCTGTCCAATTGGCTAACTGGATTGACTGTTAATGGCTGCTTAAAGAAACGTCAAGTTTAATTTCACACATATTGACATGCGGTTGATGTGGATGACATTAATCTAATGATTATTCATAAGAGTTCCTTATTATCATTTCTCTCCCTCTCTCACTTTCTCTCACCGGGCATGTCATTAAGCTGAAGCACAACCATTACCCAGCATGGTTGCCATGGAAAATTTTCCTGATGATTTACTACCCACTGCTCAGATAGAGCGCCGTTTGTGTTATACCGGCTGCCGACTGCATTTGTAAAGAAAATGTATGTTATGTCTGAAAAGCTGCTGCATCCAAAGCACTTTTCTGAGAGGGAGTGCTTTTTGTTTTTTTACAGCTCAAACCTAAATAAAAATCCACCTTCAAGCAAAGTCTTTGACTTTAAATACGACTGACGGAAGAGGGATTAACAGGTCCAATCAATACCTTCAAACGGTCGGTCCAGTTTCCAGGGAGAGATGCTACAGTACTGTATGTACTGCTGTGTTTCACTCTGACAAAATTAAACCTCCAAATCAAATACATAATCTATTCATGCAGAATCTGAATACTATGCCTAGATGCTAAAAGATGCACTAGTGATACAAATCCTGACATTCTTACCGACCTCAACGAAAACAAAGTAATTTAATCACATACCTCTAATTACAACTTGAGGAGAGCGGCATCAAGGCAAGCTGCAGACGATTAACCTCTTAACAGTACAAATCACAGTAAACACTGTAGTTGGTTGTAATAACTACTGTTTCACAAGTTTTGCCTTAACTTTATATTGAAAACCCATTTCTCAGGAGTTGAGATAATCCTCCAAGATGTTTGGGTGGCAAAATTGAACTTCAGCCAGCTCTAAATCCATAACTGAAGCGCTGCCAGCCAGGTTGGGTTTGCTTAGTAACTTGCTGCACTAAATTTGTCTAAAAAATTCTCCTTATTTCAGCATCTTCACACACACTGCTCGATTTGATGCTACAATAATGCAGGAGTCTCAATAACAAAGCTGTTGTGAAGGCAAAACGCCATAATGCCATAGGGGATTTTCCTGCTCAGGTCTCTTAAGGTTTCTAAAGTGACGCCAAAACTTGTGGTGTCACGGGATTTGGCGTCTTTAAGGTAGATTGAGGCAACGAGGCACCGATGTCCTGTCGTCAAAGGACCATGGGAACTGTTGGGAAGGACAATGTGTGCTTTGAAACCGTGATAGCTATCACAAACCACATTTACAAGAGCTTATTCACGAGGGAGTAGTTTGCTGACAGAGGAAGCAAAGACGAAAAACGTAGATGAACTCCTCTCATGTTGAATCCACACAGGACACCGACTGTGTTGGTAAGTGGAACTCTCCTTATCCTTTATCAGCTCAGTGCTTCGCAGACTTTTTGACTCTGTTCTTGAGTCCTCATAGGGACTGATATGATAGTTCAATTACAAACTATTCTTCTTTTTCCTCTCTTGGAGAATCTCCTTTCCTCACATCACTAAGGGAAGCTAATATTACTCCATCCATGACACTTTGAAATGCATAGTGGGATGTGCAGGTGTGGATGTGTGGGTGCCATGAGCCAGTTGCACAGGTTTAGAGCCTGCAGGGAGTTTATCAGATGGAGGTGTTTCAACATGTAAACCCAGGGTCCCCGGAGGTGTGCAGGATTAAGTTTGGGAACGATTCCCTTTGGTCTCCTGAAGCCACTATATCCTGGAGAAAATTGGCTTTCTGGACGAAAGACTGTGCAGAGAGAGATAGGATGCATTAGGCGCAAGACAGAAAAAAAAAAACATCCAGAGTAGAGAGGAAGGCAGAAAAAGAAAGACACAGAGTCAGTTCTGTTTGTTTACACAGCAGAAATATCCATCTTATTATTCTCTCTACCATCTGATTTTTAAAATCGTATTTTTCACAAAGCCAGCAGGACACTACCAGCGGTGCAAGCTAATTCTACTTCTCTCCGTAGAGATCGACTCTTCTCAAGAATGTTTTCGGGGTCCAGTAATATTAATCTGGAACAGCCTAAATTCAAGAGCAACGTTTACTACAGTGGAAATCAAAAAATGAATCTATGAGAGTCAGTATAGTATGAGAATACATGGCTGGTTAAAAATGTCGATTTCATGCAGCGTGAACATATTGTGACGGCTGTATTATGACTGAAAAAGATAAGCGTGTGATGCATGATGGTGTGCAGCAGCACCATGTTTTACAGTTTACACTTGAACACACTGCACATTGCTCCACAACCGCCAGCTACATCTCACCACGCGGTCCGATTTCCACTCGCACACACACCTGGCTGCAGTCGGCACCTCACACCTGTACATGCACAGCCAACCGACTGTGTGGATTAAAGCACAACTGAGTGTAATACAACAATGTTATTGTCTAATTACAGAACCCAACACCCAATATGAGATTTCAAAACAACAGCTGTTTTATATTACAGGGGGAAAGGAGAGGGATAATAATAGGCTCCGAGCTGCAGCGTTGCAGAGGCGCAAAAGGATTTTTGGGGTTTTATAAGGGGTGAGTTTTATGGAACAGATGGACGGCTCTTGTCCTGAAGGAGTGAGAGGCCTGTTAGTTTTCATTCCAACCCCTAATACTTTAATTAGTGAGGATTAAGTGGCCAGTAAGTGACCCGAGCGGGTGATCAAACACTGAACAGCGTAATAATGGCTTCGCTTGTCAGACGGAGGCACTAAACGCAGGTTTTTCACTGCAGTTCCAGATGATACTGCATCAAGTCACAGAGTAATGAAATGAATACACCTGTCATATGAGTGCAGGGCCACAAACTGAACTGGATGCCTTCAACAAGCTGTAGCATTTTTATGAATGAAAGAGTAATTGTGTAAACCCCAACACAATATACATGAGAAGAAGAGAAAAACACATGACATGACCTCACTTTGAGTAGAAAATTGTGATTTTGTATTTAAAGAGGATCACAGGGAAATGTAGTGAAAAGGAAGCTTATCATAACGCACAACTGTATTTCCTTTTAGGTTTAGGATCATAATCCAATTTTCTAATATAAAGCCAACGCCATGACTTCCAGTCCTGCAGGATCAGTTCTGAAACACAGCTGCAATTCTCAAAAAAGAAGGAACAATCACATCATTTTGTATTGTGCATTAAAAATGTAGTGAGTAAAAATACTTTTCATATCATTTAATATCATATCATTGTTATGTAAGCTGCTGGACAATCTCTCGAAGTATTTTCTATTCCATTCTATTTTACAACACTCGAAATTGATGAACCAACAATTATGTCTATCAAATGGGTTCAGTCAATGTCCACATACTTCACAGTAATTGTGTGCATTTTTCATTTCTCATTCCAACATCCATAAACTACTCCCACACTTAAGTCAAAGGTCTTGTACAGGCAAATGAACAGTTTAAATTAAATCTAAGTATCAACAAAAAGGCTGCGTTTGTGTGTTATTGCACGGTAAAGTGGAGTTAAATGTTTCCATACAACAAATTTATTTCAAGGACTACTAGATGAATGCTATCTGTTTCATATACTGTATATTCATATTTGCCTTTACAAAACATGCTGGTACAGTACAGTGCAACCCTCTCTTACAGTACATAGCAGCAAGTTGTCTCCACTCGCTGTGTCCATCTCTGTCTCAGACACACTACTACTTTCAGATTTTCCCTCTGCATGTGTGGGAATCCCTCCAATGTCTTTGTATTTGTCCAAAAACGATTCATTATACTATAGCATCTGAATTGTACTGATTTCTGACAATCGGCTCAAATATTCTGCTGCATGATTTTGAAGTAAAATCCTCTCTTCCTCCTATACACCTTGCTGCCAACATTACAACAGGGAAACAGCAATTTCTGTGAATTTGGGAACTGAAAATGAAGCATGAACACCCACTTCACACTCTTAGACAAATTAGACAATAATTGATGTCACTTTTCATGAACATTTGCACTGCTATCGCCAGAATTTAAATGCTATCGTCGTCTCTCCCTCTCTGACTTTTCACGCCACCTTCTTTCATGGCAGCAAAACAGCTATAAACACTTCTGCCTTCCAGTTGGTTGGGCAGCACAATTTGCAAAAAACATTTATGCAACAGCATTTTTGTTTTGTTTTAGAGATCTTAAAATGAGATTGGTAAAAAAAAAAAATCTGGGTTTATCCGCTGCTCAAGTCTACACCACACTCTGAGCTACAGTGGAAAATGATCCAGAGCTGGTGGAGAACGTCGAGGTTCATCTCTCCATCATTCCTTTACCAACATCCAGTACGTCCCATGAGACGGAAAAACTTCCCGTATGACTGACGCCTCCACACTGGTCCCATAATCCATTGGGTTTTCTGGGTAGGAAAGGTTGTGATCACTAAGATGGCTCTAAATACACATATGCTAATTCTAGTTTACATAAACTGCTGCAGTGGTTAGACTGTACCTTGAGTGAAATAAACCATGTCTTGCAGTCGGGAGGAGAAAAAAAAAGGAAAAAAAAGGCAAGGTCCTAGAGGAAAACTGGTTGGATTACACGGCCTTTTGAATGGGTAACAATCTCCATGTGTGTTTGTCTGTATGTGCTCTGAGCAGAGAATGGTAGGAAATGGGATCCAGCAGTGACTTTCCACCACAGGAATGTTGGGGTTCCTAAGAAAGAAGAGGAGGAATCAAGAACGGGTGGTGGGACGACAGAGACGAGAGAGGAAGGGGAGACGGTAAAGAGGCTGCGCTTATCAGTTTCTGCCCTTCTTTTCTGTCGGATAGAGATCTGTCAGATATACAGGCTTTAAACCAAGCTCTCATTTTAGCCCTGATCTCGGCTTTCCTCGAGTCAGTCATCTTTAAATCCCTCCATCCATTCTGGGGATCCTACAGCTCGAGCCAGACTGAGTCAGAGAGAGAATGAACAAAAGGAGGGTTGGACTATTTCAATCAGCAGGTGTAAAGCACACATCAGCAAGAGTCTGCCAAGTGAGAATTTATAACATGTGATTTAGTTGTAATCAACCTCATCTGAGACTTGCTCTGTGAGTACGTAAGTATTGTTTCTGAGAAAGGTTAAAGCCGGGTTCAGACTACACGATTTCAGGACAATTTTCACAGTAACACAGTCGTGGCCGGCACATTTCCAGAGTTGTGCCCAATTATGAGCGTCGGGAACAACAAACAGATGACATAATTGATGACCAGCGGTTTTATATCTATGACGCCCCGATAGGAAGTCTATCATGTTAGAATTTTTTGCATTTCTTCGCCTAGTCTCCTCCAGAGTTGTTTTAGAGGTAAATTCATGCAAAACCGCTGATGCACGTTCCCGTCGAGGGCAGTTTTTCAGCAAGAAGTCTCTGCATTTACCTCTAAAACAACTCTGTCTGGTAACGTTCTGTTATTATCTCATAGCGTGGTGAATGTGCAGGTGACAACTTGTCCACCAGAGCGTTTTGGAGTTGTTGGATTGTGTATTTGATGAGTTTAATGAGGGAAACCAAGAAATCCCATGAGCCTCCGTAGCGTAGCTCTGAGCAGCTCATGGCTCTGCTCTGCCGTTCTAAAAATAGCTTGCACCGACATATAAAGGTAACAAACCTACTGCTACGACTATAGCGATTATGGCAATGGGCCAATTTGCCAAAATGTTGAACTATCCCTTTAACCTAAGTGCTTGGCAAAAACCAAATTACACACAACCCCCGTGCGGTCTGAATGACTTTCACATACAGTGGTCATGAGTAAGAGAAATTGGTACACCTCAGAGTTCTGTTGGAGACATATTTCTCTAGTTCAAGATAAATTAAAACAACAGGATGTGAAGGAAATTCATCGCAGGCTAGATCGGGCTTACACGGAATATTTAATAAGAAATCTTTCCTGCTGAGCTCATTTACCAAACATACCATTTCTCATTAGGATCCAGATGCACGGCCATTAAAAGCGTTTTCAAAATCAATTTGTTTGCGTCTCTTTCCCTCCAGCACTGGCCAAATAAATGTACTACTACGTGCCGCCGCCGCCGCCTCCGCGTCCGTATGAGCGCCGGCCTCTTCCACGGTGCACCCGGGTCATGTTTAATGAAACGAACAACAAACCAGCGGCAATGTGTTCCCGTCTACTCACACTGCAGTTGTCCTCAGATGACTGCTGCCAGGCTGGGGGTAAGTCAGCAAAGAGAGAGAGAGAAAGACAGAAGGGGAGCGATGCCTCAGACTGCCTAGGGAACAGCGCAGCGCCCGCTCACAAATCAATGGGTATTGTGGGACGAGGGGAGAAAAGCAGCCCGCTGTGATACACGCTGAACCAAACTGCACTCCACTCTCCCCCCCACCTGTGGAACAGTCTTGTGTAAAGGCAGACTGCATGGGGTGTTTCTGCTTCAGATGGGGGGCAATTTTAGACAGACAATCTGGCCTCGATCACAGCCAGATCTAAACTTCACAATGAAGGATGAAAGGCAGGAAAGAAGACGGGGCGGATGGTGCAAGAAGGAAGGGAAGAGGTCAGAGGAGAGAAAGACTCATTGCTCCTATGGTTTGCTGAAGTACAGTACTGTACCTGGCCATTTATTGAATATTTAATACACTCAGCTTGACTAAACTGCTGTGGTAATCATAATAAACTGTAGAGTCCCGCTGCCCTGACGAAAATATAAAACTGGGCACAACAGAGGTTTGTGCTTGTGATTTTTGGAGATCTGTTTGGAAATGAAAAGGACTTTAAAAGACAGAATATGTAATTTTCTGCCAGTGTCTCCACTCGTTGTTTACAATAGACAGAGTATGGTGACATTGGGGAGTAGCTTGAGGAGGTCGCCAGGTTCCTTCAGCGTAAATTGTTTCAAGAACTTCATACCTTGAACCAAATCATCCACAGACTTTGCTGATGAAAATATTGAAGTAATCACTTTCACATAAAATCAAATAAATAAATAAAAACCTCCAGGGGGGCTGAGAGCCAACCTGCTGCGTATGTTTGCTCAGCATGCTTCTCTGATAAATGAAACTGTTGAGGAGATTTTTTTTTTTTACAGTGAGCCAAATTATTCTCAGTGATCTCCTCCTCCCCAAAACAAACGGACTCGGTGTTGGAATAAAACAGTTTCACTCAAAATAAAATGAAAAAAAATCAAGGTTTCTCAAATAAGCTCAGCCGACTCTTGACATCTTGGAAGAGTTTATAGGAGCTGGGCTGCTGCTTATGTTTGATCAGGGTGTTTCTCTCAAATTAAGATCCTGAGGTCTGATGATAAAAAAAAAAACTTCATCATTACAACACTTATATTTACATAGATTAAAGGGACAATGAGGAGTTTCTCCGTCAGCAGAACGAAAAATTCTGCGACAATAAAAAAGTATCATATTAATGTGGATGAATCTACGCTACCGACACTTGTTAATGGCTCCATTTTCGATAAATATATTGTTTTGTCTCTATCGTTATTTTGTTATTATTAGTGGTGGTGGAAATGCTGGTCGAGCCGACCAGCGTTTCTTTACTTTCGGTTTCGTGTCGAGTCATGAGAATAACGCCGCAGAATCGCCGTTTATGGTCGGAACTACGACGGTATGTGATCGTCTTCGAACCTCTGACTTTAATTCTTGATGAATGAAAACATGAGTCTGTCTTGCGCCGGTCAAAGAATTTCACGGTGCCCACGGAGGCTCATAAATGTAGTGTGAAAACACTTGGCTTTTCCAAAACTCCTCGTTGTCCCTTTAAGATCTAAAAAGTGTTTCATAAAGTGTAGCTTGAAACTTGATTTGGAAATATGTCGGACTATCAAGAGCTGAAATCATAGTGAGCCCTTATATCTTATAGAGTGCTACTACTGAAGCACTTCCTGGTCCATATGTTTTTTGTTTTGATGGCTGAAATAAAGACAGTTTCACATTTACTTCCACAAAAATTAAAAAAAAGTGTCAGCAACAGCAGCTGCCTGGGACATCAAGTTGAAAATGAAAACCAATCTACTCAGCTTTACAGGATGGTGTGTTTATATTTGCACTATTGCTTATTACTATTGACTTCTGGAGAGGAAGGGCTTTGGTCAAAGAAGTAAGAGCTAAATGAAACTACGAGTTTTAAAGTTTAGTGGTCATCCTATTCAAACTATGTTACTGCAGTGTAGTTCACTTTTGTTTATTGTATTTGAAAAATCATAAAAGTGGTATTATGTTTTGAGGATGCAAGTATAAATGTGAATATCATAAACTTCTATTTCTCATAGACTTTTGTTACTTATTTTCGGCATTGATCCAAAAGCCAGTGAGAGAAAGCCCACTGGCTTTTTGTTGAAGGAGCCAACATCCAAGTTGGACTATAAAAATACACAGTTTATTATCACCCCTACAACAATGAAACATTGTGCTCCATCACATTTATTAGATATTGCCAGTATATGTGGCAATAGATGTGGGGAGTGAGAACTGACAATCCTGGACCTTTGATGATTAAAATGAGACAACTAATGTCTAATCCATCAAAAACCATAAAAGGATACAATTTCCAGCAATGTGAGCTCTGCAGTAAAATGTTTAAAAAGACTTCTATTTAATCTCTATTTAAATGTCATTGTTCTGGCTCTGATATCAGTTTAGGGCAAATTTTAAAACATCAATATTCTGTGGTCTATGGATAAATCATCCCTGGACGAAGAACAAACCGAGTGCTACTTTCCCCTTGATGCCTGCAAAGTGCTGACAAATGTAGATTCTGGTCGTCTCTATTCTGGCTCCTTTTATCAGTGGCAACACCAAAAAAGATGAAATGAGAAAAGACCCGGAGTGAAGTGCTATGTCTGCTCAGCTGCATACCTCTGTAAAAGGTAGATGAAAAGCACATCAACAAGTGGAGAGGGAGGGAGATGATGATGATGAGAGTGGAGGAGGAAAGAAGTGTAACGGGTGGTGCAACACTGCCCCCATGTGAGAAGAATGCACTGTGTGTGTGTGTGTGTGTGTGTGTGTGTGTGTGTGTGTGTGTGTGTGTGTGTGTGTGTGTGTGTGTGTGTGTGTGTGTGTGTGTGTGTGTGTGTGTGTGTGTGTCTGTGTGTTACTCTCTGCTGGCAGCCTCTGTGTCTGTCTGTCACCAAAGAGCCATTACATGCATCTTCCTTGTTCGACACCTGCTATGGGGAGCCATGGCCTTTTATGAGTATGGCTTTATGTGGCTTTCAGCCTAGATCCCTTGTCAAGTTTAAATCCCTCCGCCTTCAACCTTTGACACATCCCCCTCTCCTTGTTTACAGTGAGGATCCCCCTGCCAGTAAATTCAATGTCAGTCAGCAAAATAAAAGCAATAGATGTGCCAAGAGTCTGTTAGGGCCGGAGGGAGCGAGGAGAGGCAGCACTCGCAGTTTACTGAGCAAGTGCTGCTTTTTTTTTTTCCTTTTACGTCAAGAGTTACCTGTAGAAAAGAGGAGTATGATAGAGACAAGCATATAAGAAGCAGTGAAGATCGTGTTATTAATGTTAATCAGATCCACCTGACCTTTCCTAATGGCATGTTTGCTGCCTTTTTTTTTTTTTTAAAGGGCAACCATGAAAGATAAAGGCGAGCCTTTACATAGAGGTGGAAAGAAGCTTCTGAATGTGTTGTGCAGAGCTGATTACAACACTGATACTCACTTCTCAGGGAGATAAGAGTCATTAAAGAGCACAAAGTCACTTCATATTTAAGAAATAAGAGTACAGGAGGAAATCTAAATCAAGTCAGACCTCATCATGATGATACTCCACATATTAATGATGTAAAATATAATATAAAGGTTTGGAAACATCCATGACCCTGTTCAGGCAAAACCCACAGTCTTTGGCTGCAGAAAAAAACTCAATGATGACCATCTAAGGCAACAAAGAGGCTAGAGATGAAAAAAAAAAAAATGGAGACTCATCTGCTCCAGAAGTAGAAGCAGACATAAGCCAGAATAACTCCACCATGAGGATGTCAGAGATCCTCCAGGGCATGTGCCGGTCCCGGGCTTTTATTGTTGCTATTGAACTGATCTTTCGCCTTTTCGCAATGTTTTAATAACTAGAGCTGAACAATTATGTCCTCCTTTTTCAGTCTGAGAGAAGTCTGCAAACTGAGGAGTGAGGACTCATGGAAACATTCTCTAAGAATACGGTTTTTCCTCGGGCAGTAGAAGACTCTGCGTAGCTCAGTTAGTAGAGTGAGTGCAAACATCGCTAGAGGGCTAGCAGTTTAAACATGACCCCGACCCCGACCATGCATGTGAAAACACATACATTCATTAAGCAGCAGTAATAAAACTTCAAGTCAGAACAACTACTTGCTTATGTGCATTATGCATTAAATGTGTGATTCATTAAATGGGTATTAAGTAAAGCAATTCAAGCTTTAAGCATTTTCTGAAAGTAGCAACTCTTTTTTTTTCTTCTTAATGTCCTCTTGAAAAAAAATGAAATATGTGAATTTAAGATTATGACTGACCACATTGGGCCTTTCAGAACAAAAAATGCATATCTGCAAATATAATGATTAATTCATATGTGAATAACATAAGACGTAGCAGTCTTAGTTGACAGGAGTGATAAATTATTCACTTGCAGCAACCATGAAATTGTTGAAAGTCAAACATATGTTGTGGTTTTTGTCGCATACACGCAAACCTCACCACAATCATCACAGCTACAGCTACTGCTATACATCCTGGTGCGATGGATTCACATGACACGCACTAATAAGCACAGGTTCCCCCCACTGTCTAGCAAATTTTAACACTGACAGGATAGCGGGAGGAATAAAAGTGAGCTCCTCTTTTCCCTTGTTCAGCACGACAGCAGCTTTGTTCTTAAAATAGTCGGCCTTGTGATTTAAATTCAGACTGGAGTATTGAGAGCAATGAGACAAGATCAAAGAGGTCTCTTTAGACTCACTTACCGCAGAAGAGAGAGGAGGCAGGAGGAGAGAGGAGAGAAAAGACAAGTCTCGCTGGATCACACAGGGAAATTGTTCTCTGCACACTTCCAGCAAATCATATTAGATAGAGTCACTGTGGCAACTGGAGAAGATAATCTTTAATGTGCTCTTTAATGAGAGGGAAAATGTTTGTCTCTTGTGATTGAAGCTCTCGCTGTGCAAATTATATCCAAATCAGTTCACCAGCGTGGTCTCTCCACTGATGAAAAGTGGCTGAGGGATAGCATTCAATTAGCGCGCTGGATTGACACAATCAGAACATGTAATAGGTTTTAAGGCTTTGGCTACAGGCTCATCACTTAACAACAGCGAATGGCCCCGAAAAAGGTCATTATTAGATAACTGACAGAGGAATATTCCTTTGGTCTGCCTCCATTAGGAGAGGAGGCTCCTGGCGGTTTTATGCCTCCACCTACTGTCACACACTGGGAGGTCTGGACACATGTATCAGGTTTGCTTTGAGGTCTGACTTCACCAATGAGACAAGTAAAAAATACATTTCCATCTCTTTCCATATCCATCTCCAACAACAAATCCATGTGAAGCTAACTCCATTGTTGAAACACATGTGGATAAATTCGAATTAATGCGCATGCTTTACACTTGATGAATGCCAATTTTAATGAGTAGGTTTGTGCTTGACATTTATTATTTATTTACTTGCATATTTGCACATGTATGACATCGCTATTGGGAAACCTTGAGTTGAACTGATTTACTGAAAACTGAGAGTTGAGTGTCAGAGTTGTGTGTTGTGCTTTTTCTTTTCTAACTTAATTGAACTGGGAGCTGCAAACTGAATTGCCCGTATGGGATAAATAAAGTTTTCTGAACTGAACTGAACTGAACTGAACTGAACAGAACTGAACATGTGACACCTGACTTTCTGCCCGTGAACTGTATGAGATGCTCCAGCCAGGTGCATTACAGGTGAAATTCACATGTGCATCTTCTTCCTGTAGCTAACTGACCGTGAACTGATGTGTGTCGCATTACAAGGGCTTGCCAGAGATTAAATATTGCACTTTTTAGTTGTGAGAGTCACAACAGTATAAAGTTGCAGAGTCCAAGATACCCTGACTTGCACTCTCTGTCATAGCTCAAAACATTGAGTTTTTTAATGGTTTAAGTGGAGTGGTGCAGGGTAGAGTAATGAACAACAGTCATAAAAAATAAAAAAATATATAAAAAAATAAATTTTTGGTTTTGGTGGACATTTGGTTAATGTAAAATTGGTAAGAAGTCCTTCAATCAAATTCAGTATCGGTATCCAAACTCTCCACCAGTATAATCTGCATGACGACGACTCATGCCTGTCTGTCAGACTCACAGCTGTCTGTGTGGAATACAGTTTAACTGACGTGGGGATTAAAATGATTAACTTCATATTCATAATCTGACTCCCTTGCTGAATTTAAATATACCCTATATATTAGGGTTTGAGTTTTGGATGCAGGTGTTTAACAAACAATCAGATCTGTTCTTAATCCAAGTTTGTTACACCTCTACAGTTATCCCAAAACCCATTTTAAAAAGGTGCCGTCAGAACAGATGTACAACACACACACACACACACATATATATATAATATATATATAGCCTACACAATCTATTTACAGAGACAGCAAAGCTAAAGCAATTATGGAGCATCTGCACAAGCCTAATTAAGGCTCTCCAGCCATTTTTCTGTCTATTGTTTTTGTTTTCATCTCTAACATGCAAATTATGCTAATCTGGCAAATTAAACACCTTGTCAAACAAACTCAACAGATAAAAGAGGATCCTTTCAAGAAGACTGTGCAATGCTGACGATAATGATGCAAAGAGCCACTTTTTTTTGTTCTGTGGTTTCGGGATTGTGATTTATTTCCATCCATTAGTTATTTAACAGTAATTGTCTGATCAAATGTAATGTGATTACTGATCAAAATCACCAAGAAAATGTTCTTTTGAGAGACATTTTTTCTTCTGGTTTGGTCTAAATAACACTGCAGGCCCCCCCACACTACAGGCTGTGTGACCTTTGACCCCTGTGCAGCATAGAGGCTCCTCCGAGAAATCAGCTGGACTCCCTGCAGAGTGGCCTGGACAGCTTCAGCCTACAGGTTGATTAAATGATTCCCAGTGGCTGGCAATGTCACAGCCGCCCCCCCGCCCGCCTGCCCATCTAGATTATCGATCAGCGGGACGTCAATGAATTTGGTTTTCTGGGGGGACAGGTGTGAGGGCCCTCCATGGAAATGCTGTATGACATCAACTCCTGCAGGCCACCCGACATGATTAACGACAAGCTGTCAGCACAGTGTAATCGCCGCCTCGCACCTCTCCCCTTTACTTCTTGTCTTTACCTTTCCGCTTCTACTTACAGTATAAAGCCAACTGCATAGCATTACACAGGCAGTGATAGTCTGAAGAGAGAGATTAGGACAAATGGGTGTCTGAAGAGTTGTGAAGTAGACCAAATCGCTTTACATAACACACTCACTGCTACAGTACATGGCGTATATAAGCAGTTCCTACAAGGCTATAGTCTCCTGGTAGTCTATAGTGCATGGAAACTTGTGGTTTCAGAGAGCTGAAAATAGGACACGGTATATAAAATGTAATTGTGCCTGTATCTTCTCTACATTTACTGCTAGGTCACGAATCAACACAAACCTCTCTGCGTGCGTTAGTGTCTTCTTTTCTTATGTTCCCAATAAGTTAGAGTACTTTCTACAACCGCAATAACAACTATCAGTTAGGGATGTCACAATTACTTGTTTTCACAATTAATCGCCACAATTAATCAATCGTAAAGATTCCTAAATACCCTCACTTTCCAAAAAGATTATGTTGGAACAATATCGGCAGATGTGCGCCAAAGTAAAAGGTACATGCACAGATCCTGGTCCATTTACGTAACATTGAACTGGTAGGAATTTCAATGCTAGAGTGTCATTTGTAATTTAAAAAAACAGATTAAAATTAACTTAAACATTTGGTATAGATGACAATTAATGACTTGAATATTTTAAACACCTCCGCTGGTGGATTAATAATTGATCATATTTTAATATTTTGTGTAAATATTAAGAAATGTTTTTTAATTTGGAATACATTTGATTTTACACATTAATAGTGTTGTGAAATTGATAAATGCATAATAATCGTGATAATCCTAACACCATGATTATTTCTGACAATAATCGTACCAAGAAAATCTATAATTATGACATCCCTACTATCAGTATTTCATAGGTTTAACACAGTCAGGGACTTTTCTGCCCTTCTCCACACCTGTGAAGTGGTTTAACATGATAGTAACTTCTACAGCACCTCAGCTTTTATTTGACAAATGTGTTTCCTTAACTTAAGTCAGTAAAAAAAATAATGAAGTGCTCACTTAAGGCAAACAGGCAGTGGCAGCAAAGGTACAAGCTTTCAAAAAAAAAAAAAAAAAAAGCTTTAGGTCATTGATGTCAAGCTCAAGCAATCTTTATACTCAATTTTTTTTTCTACTTGCCATTAAGCTCATTTCGCTCTGTGTGCGATTTTATAGAAACCCAAAATACTGCATTAAAAATTCATAGTGTCCGTTTAACCCCCGCTGCGACAACGGTGCCTGGAGAGGGGAATGAAAAGCTCATTTCTAGTTTGGATTGAGTGTTCAAGAAATGGAAAAATACAATTCTTTTCATAAAGGCTGAGCTTTCGTATCAGCCCTTAAATGAATCTCATCATACCAGCAGCTTTAGCGATCACTATTAATAATATCCACTTTTCATAAAGCTGCTGATTTCTTTTATTTACGCTCAGTCGTCTCTGCTGTCTGCCAGTGGAAAGCGGGCCTGCATAATCACTGCTAATAAATTAAACCCAATAGAACTGTCACATCTCATTTGGACTCATTTGCACATGATTGTGTTTGTTTATGTTCGGTCTGGCTGGAAAAAAAAAAAAAAGAAAAAAGAAGAAGAAGCAGCAGCTTTGACTGGCAAATCGCTAGAATTAATGAATTTCACTACCGTCCCACTCCCACCCTCCC
Organism: Trachurus trachurus; assembly: GCF_905171665.1. Lineage (NCBI taxonomy): Eukaryota > Metazoa > Chordata > Actinopteri > Carangiformes > Carangidae > Trachurus > Trachurus trachurus. The sequence goes on along the minus strand of NC_139903.1, from coordinate 8,509,499 downwards.
CACCCTCCCCACCCTCCCCACGCTGCATGAGAAATCAAAGGCTTTCTCTCTGTTTCCTCTGGCAGAAACTCAACATGGTGGAGTGATCCTGAGTCGAACACAGCTGTCAGACGTCAACAGACATCTTTCTTTGATATGCTCTGTGTGTGTGTGAGTGTGTGGCTACCTGTCTTTCTGTGGTTGCGTGGACAAATCTGTTTAAACCTATAATTGTAAGAACATCCAGTCCGGTCTTCATGGCCTTAAATTGATGTTTCAGGGTTAAGGTCATGTAGCACAGGGTTGGGGTTTGGCATTTTAGTTGCGATTATGAAAGTGAGAGTAAATGTAATGTCAACGAGTGTCCTCACAACCATAGAAAAACCAGCATGTGTGTGTTTTCAAATGTGTGTGTGTTTGTCTCCTGGATCATAAGTGTGGTGTGTGCATGGAATAAAAAAAGCAATCAGGTGCCAGAGGGAAATGATTAGTCTGAAGATGATGACAGGCAGCGAGCTGAACAGTGAATGACAGTCTGCCTCTCACACAAACACACAACGTGCGTGCGTGCGGAGATGTGCAAAAACGTACGTCACAACAACTGTTTTCCTGTGCAGCGGTGGTTTTAGATCTTGACTCATGTGAAGTACATCTTTAGAAGTCATTACATTAGAAGCACTCGATCATTTACGTTTACCAAAGACTCGAGATCGAACGAGTGGACCAGCTGACTCAACACGATTCTGCGAAGCCACGAGCATGACTAATAATGTAAACCCTAATACTTAGTAATTACTTGCACAAGCTCTTGTTTGTACAAAGTAACAAGAAATGATTCATTTGAAAAGGATCCTTGAATCTAATTATCATGCTTTAAGATGTTTTCTAAGTCGATTCTATTGTTTTCTAAAAATGCACATTACCCTGTCTTTTACACATAATTAAGTGACTGTAAACTGCTGCAGACAGGGACATTTACTTTAAAGCAATCACACAGATCATAAAGATTTCTCCTCTGCAAAAACCTGAAAGAAGTATTAAAGATTTGTGTCCCATTTCCATTTATCTTTTAGCATTAGTCGAGGATTCTGCTGATGCCTTGTTATGTATTATAAACAGCCACCGAATCAGGTTTCACTCAATTTGTATAGTCTACTTTGAAGAATCTAGTAGCAGTGTAATACCACATGTATCATCCTGTAACTTCAGCTACAATCAGAAAGGATAAAGTGGAGCAAATTTATCTGCACTCAAGAGCTGTTTTTGGAAAAAAAGCTGGCAAAGTCTGTCTGGCTTTAGTCAATCAGCCGGCGAGAAACCCGACATCCATCACCTCGCGTCTCCTCCTGTCTGGGCCTGACCCGAACAGGAAGCAGGCCGCCAGGAAGAGCAGGCTGGTTAGGGTTCTCATCAATCAGCAGAGCAACATTGTGATATCTGAGCACATCAGCTCACGTCTCCTCCCTGTCTCCACAAATCACCGCTTCAAAACCTGAAGAGGAGAGAATATCAACACCACCTGGGGGACTGCAAGTTCATTTATCTGTCCATTGGTCCTGTCTGTCTGCTTGTTTGGCATCATTGAACAACACACTCTCTCTCGCACAAACACTTACACACACACGCAGCAGGTATTTATTTGTTGGCAGTATATAGTGCAGAAACACTGAGAAATTATTATTAGTTACTAAATAATTAGTAATTACTTGCACAATTGCTAATCATATGTGGTTGAAGGAGAGTACATTTAAAAGACAGTTTCAAATGTAGTTTTGTTTTAAAGCTACATTTTATTGACACTTTATATTGCACTGTACAGTTTGTGTAAAGATAACATTTAAAGGGGTAGTTCAACATTAGTTCAGAGATACGCTACGGAGGCTCATGGGATTTCTTGGTTTCCCTCATCAAACTCATCAAATACACAATCCAACAACTCCAAAACGCTTTGGTGGACAAGTTGTGACCTGCACATTCACCACGCTATGAGATAACAACGGAAAGTTAAGAGACAGAGTTATTTTAGAGGTAAATGCAGAGACTGCTTGCTGAAAAACTGTCCCCGACAGGAACGCACATCAGCAGTTTTGCAAGAATTTACCTCTAAAACAACTCTGTCTGGTAACGTTCTGTTATTATCTCATAGCGGTGAATGTGCAGATCACATCTTGTCCACCAGAGCGTTTTTGAGTTGTTGGATTGTGTATTTGATGAGTTTGATGAGGGAAACCAAGAAATCCCATGAGCCTCCGTAGCGTAGCTCTGAGCAGCTCGCGGCTCTGCTCCGCCGTTCTAAAAATAGCTTGCACCGACAATTAAAGGTAACAAACCTACTCCTAAAACTATAGGGATTATGGCAATGGGCCAATTTGCCAAAATGTTGAACTATCCCTTTAAAGAAGTGTGACTGCAAATAAGCTGCAATCATCTTTATCAAATACTCTTTACTTTCATTCCTCAGCCCAATATCTGCATGTAAACATAAAATATTCATGTGTTGAATGTGGAGAAAAAGAAAAAAATTGTGTGAACTGACCTGTCATCAGAGTGCGGGTTCGGTTTATAAAACATCTTCTACTAAAACCAGGTGACACAATATAGAAGTTAATGGCAAAAGCTATATTTATGCTAAAAAAATTCAGTTATAAAATTCATTTAAATAAATAAAAAACATTTAAAACAACACCCAGAACCATGGCTGAGTACACAGGAGTTCTCTTTCACTTTCAACACACGTCTGAGCACAATCTTGTGTCTGCAATTATCAATGTCAAATTGCTGCAAACTTCCACATTTCAACATTCCTCAGTGTCTGTTCTTGAGGTGCAGTTTAATCCTTGAGGTTTATCAAGGGCGTGGAGCTTTAAAAAAACAAAAAAACAAAATCCTTCTTGCAACAATGCTTGCAGCAACTGAACAACCCGCCTTTCCTCACTGCTCATCAACTATTCAGGTAAGACACGAACTGAGGTGGCGTGCTGTTCTGCTGCTGCTTACTCTGAGAGAGGAGAGCGCTTCAGCTGTACGGATAAATAATGTAATGCTTCACGAGGTGAGACATGTTTCCTGCCTAATCAACATGACTGCCTTTGATAGCTGCCTGTGTCAACATCCTTGCCCTGCGCTATACATCTCGCTCAGCTCAGCTGCTGCATCTTCCTACGTAACATCTTCCCGCTGCGGAGACAGAGACAATGAGATTAGAGGAGCCAGGAAAAGGGAGGAAGCAGTGTTTTCCCTTAAAGGAAGGAGACTAGAGCTACGTTAATGAGCGGAGAGGCCTGACAGTAGATTCTAATTAGGATGCCGACACCACGGCGAAGCCCTCCAAACGTCCTGTCCTCCATATTCCTGCTGTTGTGCTTCTCCTCTCCTCTGCTCTGCTCTGACTGCCAATTCTACCCATAACATTTCAGGACATCAACAAATCATTAACCACTGATTTAGAGGCAACCAAAGGGTAAAGCAAAAAATGAAAGATCGCCCATAAGATCACAAGCCTGTTGTTGTGGATGTTGTCTTGGTTGAGGTCAGAGATCAATCTTCAGACTATTAAATTGTCTTTCACAGAGCTCAATTAAAAACCAAGCGCACATCTCAAACAACAAGATACATGATAGGAGCACAAGGAGGCAGGAGGCTTTTTACCCTATACACACACATGTCAAGTAATCATCTTACCGGTGTGTCGCGTTCAATAAGAGGTTCAAAAACAAAGCACTGAGACATCTCTAACATTAAAGACGAACTAAGCAGGATTCCTCCCGTGGCTATGCTATATTTTTACCTTAATTAAAAAGCTCCGGAGTAATTGTGATAGTTAACTACATGACTTGTGACAGTGAGAATGGAGGCTCTCTGCACCGCGACACAAACGTGCTCCGTAACCCGCAATCTTTTTCTAACCCTCCTTTGATGTCTCTCAGTGAATTGCATTTGTTAATGCATTCCCATTGTTCTAGCTTCTAGTAAATCCTTTAACTCGCGTCTGACATCTTCTATTTGATGACAAGACGGTCAAGTGTTCACGGTTTCTATATTATTTTTGAATGGAATAATGGAACCAGTATCTGTGTAGCTATGGTATTTTACAGAGTGTGGGATTTTGGCTTAATGTTGCTATAGGCTAGTGAGTGTCTGTAAGTACAAGTACAGGTCATAGAGCGCTGTAGGGCTTTCTGAAGGCTGGTTTAATGTGCTTTTATGCTGAGGAAGTTATTTTAGGATGAAAACACAGCCGTCACAGACGATGAGCTCAAAAAAGGAGTGACTGAAAAATGCCAACTTGTTGAGAAAATGGTAATGGAGTGACAGTGAGAGAGGGATCCATTCTCATTTACACCGACTCATGACTCATGTCATCCAGGAAGCGACTTGCCTGGAGACTGGACAGAAATGTACCCAAATAAGACAAGTATTACATTGTCAAAAGACAATACATTCACTACAAGCCATGGTTTGACAATAGTACTCTGTAATGCACAGTGTGATTATGCACAAATATGTGAAGGATTACTTCAGGATTTGCTGCTCGGTGAGGACATTTGTTTATCTTGCTTGTGTCTGTGGCTATAACAAAATTATTTTAAAATGCTGTAATAGTCCAAAGCACCCCAACGCCCTTGACAAAATGACCGACGCAAGAAGCACAACCACAAACCAATATCACCATCTAAAGACGTGTTGTTTCTAAACAACTTGAACTCCAACTACTTGTTCCCAGCTCCCTTCTACACTAAGTCTCTCTGCTCGTTTTACAATAGGTTTATAGACCATATGATTGTGTGTATAAAGAAATAATGAAATGATGAGAACAGGAAATATCAAAGCAAGTCATCTCGCTTGGGGAGTAGGGTTACAGAGTCATCTCTGAAATGAGGTGATGCTGATTAAAGTCAGTTTGACTCCTCTCGCTCTGATTCCAACGAGCTTATAGACGATCATAACTGTCATTCTTCTACTTCTGCCTCGTTCTCTCTTCTCGTTTCCTGCCTTTGAAGTTTTACGCTGCAGGTTGTGACGACGGTGCATCTGTATTAAACAGCTCTAATGGATCAGATGCTATCACAGACTGAATCCCTTCCTTCAGTCACATCTATTCAGGTCAACTAATCTGCAGATCTGAGTACCAATGACTGGATCAGGGGGAAGGAGAGTGTGCACATGTGCTGCAGGACCCCGACTCTTGCACCCATCTGGCCGGCGCTGATGTTCCCTTTGAACCGAACCCTGGGAAAGATCAGTGACAACCTCTTCGCATGGGGCAAATGCTGATGCTTCACTGTCCTTAAGACTTGTGTGAGTAGTGGAGGCCGATCGGCACACAAGAAAAGAGCCTATTAAGGCGTATTCCCAAGAGTGGTGGGCTGGAAAACTGCAGGGCGCAAGGGCTGTCATGCTCAGTTGAGGCTTTTAGAGTGCAGTTTGGCACACAGTGTGACAGCAACACTGGAAGACTAAAGAGAAATGAGGAGTACTTAAGACACTGGCCACAGTCAGTGAATCATCATCGAAGCAAAAGATTTTCCAACAACTTTGCGTTGGTCCTCAGTTCTATGGGTGGCAAAGCATATTTATCCATTTCCCATGTGACTGCTGTCAAAGGATCTGTTACAAACAAACTGGAGCTTGTTTTAATACTAGTGGAGTAATATATGGCTGTGTGGAGACTTGACTAGAGACAGCGCTGTGATATAAAACTTCCCTTCATATCAGACGGACCATGTTGTCTGCCTCTTCCAGCCTGGCAGTGTTTTTATATCTTTTTATTATTAGTGCTTCAATCATAGTAGTAATGGTTCTTCTCCTTTCTGTCTTCAAGGAAACGGCCGCCGCCTCGTTTTAAATAAACTTTAATGGCACTTTTATGTGAGTGAGTTGATCTGTACAGATGGATTAAAAAGTATAGTGTGAGTTATGAAAACATACAAGATTCATGAAAACACACTGTCTGCCCAGCCTCACACAGAAAACATCTCATGTCGACTGCTCACAACAACAACCACCACGGCCGGTTCTGTGTTGTCAAAAATTTAAGATCTTTCTGTTTTTGAGGCTGATGCTGTGTTCACTAGGGTTGCATGATTATTTCAAAAAAAATTCTTGGTTCATGAGATGGTTCTTCTGTGTTTGTTTGGGCACCGAGATCCACTGCATCAGAACAATTGCTGCCATTGCCAAGCTGCATCAACTAATGGCAAGTACAAGTTTCTCTCTGTGACGGACAGGAGAGAGAGCAGAGCAGAGCATCAATGTGCTACACGGAAAGAAAAAGCTGTTCAGAAATGTGTCAGATGTGGAAACACAGTGGTGAGAAAGAACAAACATTTATCCACCTTCAGGCCTGACAAAAACAACGTACATGTGTCATTAATACATATCCAGTCTGCTGTTGTGTGGAAACAGATTCAGAGATAATATCGTACCATCGCAAATTAATGCAACCATCTGAAACAGAGACCTGGAAGAGCTCAATGGAAAATCGCTGTCATCCAACATTTGTCTGCCCAGCAGAGCCATGGAAATACACATCATATCATCACTTATCACAGAGTGATGCACACACTGTTGTGCTCAATAAATGCTACTCAGTACTGTTGGTGTTGTGTTACCCGCTCTAATGTTACACGTTAATGTTCAGCAGCTGAGGTCGAAGTTTGGGAAAAAAATACATCATTAGTCTGCAGCAGATTTATGGCCAAAGGCTGAGCTATGAAATCATACATGAGTGTGACAATGTTTTTTATCAGTGCTGACTTCACCACCTACAGCCTCTTAATAACTGCTGGCAGCATGTTGTGGGTGGAAAGTTTGTCTATAACATCGTGAAAGCAATTTCTCTCCACTCTTGACCTGATCAAGGCCTCCGTGTTTCGGGGCCACAGGCTGCATCTGGCTGCAGGTGAACTGTGTGATTATTATTTTCATCATCTTTGAAACACAAACAGGGAAGCAGCAGTGTACTGTATGTTTTACATGTTGTTAACCATTTTATTTTTTGCACTGTCTACATGGAGAAAATATAGATTAGATTGCAATAAATACCTTTTTGCAGAAAATGAAGTCATAGGAGAAAATATCTTAATTCTGATTCTCATTTGATCCCTAATTATGTAGCTCCATGTATCAGATGATAAATATTAGGCTACTAGTTTTGTGTTGAGCTGTCACTGAAAACCTTGCCTAAGAATTGTTATACATTACGGCTATTCAATTTTGCCCCAAAACAAAATGCAGATTTTCTTCTCTCAAAAACAGATTACTACGATTTTTTTGCGACCCCGCCCCCCCGCTGAAGAACTCAGCTGTAATGACTAAACCGAGTCGAGCCGAGCCGAGCTTTAACTGTGTAGTGGAAAAGGGCTGTTGGTCTTTTTGGCAACGAAATCCTTGCTGGCCTTAGCAAACACCGACATGTTTGTTTACAGTGTGTGTGGGGAGAGCGTGATGGGTGGAAGGAGGGGGAAGTCACTACGGTATAAACACACACACACACAAAGCACAGAGGGCAGCAGGTGTGAGGAGTTTATTCGTTTTACCTTATCTTAGTAATGGTTCCTTCCTTGTATCTTATTGTTACGCTATGTTGATGATTTAAGTTTCAGTTTAGTTTATTTGAAAGGGACAATGCACATTAATAAACACTGTATAAAAAACACACATGTAAATTTTGTAATTGAAGCTGTTTTTATCTATATTGCTAGCAACTGAGTCTATGTACTGTATGTTGTGCAGCACTTTGGGCAACTAAGGTTGTTTTTAAATGTGCTATATAAATACATTTTGAGTGGAGTTGAGGAGTCACTCAAGGCAACAACAAACGTATGCCCTGAGCTCCTCTAACAGGTTTATGGTCATGATGAAAGCATCTGTGCTTGTTAACTTGTAAAAGCCTTTCAATGAAGTCTACTGTGTACCTGAGCAGACTGTGATGGACTGTGTGCAATCATCATGATTCACAGGCAAACATCACCACCCTGTGGCCGTGCACACGTTTCCCTCTGCAGGTAAATGAGATGAGTGAGTTGACTCCCTTGCATTAGATCCATGTATTAATAATGAGCAGCTCTCTAACATCACATGATGACATTTCCCTAGAGTGTGTCTGTCGACTGTACGGGACACACAGAGTCAGCGGCTCCTGAGGCTTTCTGTACATTTATTCCTAATCTGTTACGGTGGTTTATGTGGGCAGCCGTCTGTCTATAAAAGAGGGGGAGGTGGGGAGGGGGTTAGAGGAAATGAAGGTCAACGTGGTCTAACTTTAAATTGATGTGACCCCTTTGGTGATTTCCCCATCAGCTGCGTCGAGCCTGTGAAACATCTGCGGCCATGAATCAGCGCCGTCGACAGGAACATTTGACAAGAAATGAGACGTGGCTTAATGACGGTCTGGCAGCATTTAATGGCTGGTGGAGACACACTGTTAAAAGATGGTTTAAACGATGACTCATTTTATGTGTCTGAAAAGCACTCATTTGCTGCCTTAAGTGGAATGTGTTTAACAACGCTAATACATTCCTGTGATCTGGGAGATGAATTCAACTATTGATTTTCTTTTCCCCCCGTCGGCTCCCTTAGTTTAATCACAGGCTGGACCACCAGAAAGCGCACACACGCACACGCACACACACACACACACACACACTTACTCTGAGCGGCACTTCTCATTCATCCTCACACTTGCTTCTACATTGATTCACCGCATGCTTCGGATTAGCCAACTCATTAGTCAACGGCGTTAGAGATTTTCAGCCATTTGGAATATTACATGGACGAGAGGGGGTTCAATGGAGAGCCTTTGTCTTTAAGGGGAGATGAGATTGAAAGAAATGGTTTGATAAGCCAAATGCATCCTTCTGTGCTTCTTTTCTTCAGGTCATGCCATCATATTTGTGTACTTTTTGTACAGGACCAGGCCTTTGAGCTCCATATTTACTGTAAAAACCACTGTGTTGCCTTCCTGAAAATGTCTGCAGCATTTAAAGTCTCTTACAATCTCCTGTAAATTGTTACATTACCAGTTTAATAAGAGGTAATGATTCTTCCTATAAACAGCTACAGCTATCTTGGGATTAGTTTCATTATACCAGTTTGTGATCTGTCAAAGGGATGGAGTAAATCTTCATTTCATTATAATTCAGTGTAGAGTCTTTAATGTGAAAAAAAAACTAAAACTAAAAAACTAAAAGCACTGATCTGCTGCAACGATGCTTTTAGGAGAAAATATAAGATGAGGAAACATAGAGATACAGCAACTAGGACTTCACAACAGTGGTGATCTTATATAATATATTTGCTTGAACTACAGAACAGAACACTTTTAATCTTTCACTATGCAGCCAGACTAAGATGTTTTATTATATTTACATCACATTACAGTTTTCATTACACTGCCTCTTTTTGTCCCTTAAAGAAAATGCTGTTGTCAGACAGCTGCCATTAACTAAAGCAAACTATGCATTTCCTTTTGTTAGTTAATCTTCCATCTTATGTTGCAGAGAAACTCAAATGAACTGTGGTCTGATGACTTAAGGGAGGTCTAAATATTTTCTTTCTGACTCAATGATTAAGCTATTTTTGCAACGTGGCAACTAAAGGTTTTTGAAAATATGAAAGCTCAGAACCTGAACCGAGCTTTAAGGGAACGTGGCCCCCTGAACAACACAATAGCAGAGCCCTACTACTGTATAGAAGTAAAAAAAAAAAAAAAAAAAAAAAACATGTCTGAACTTTAATATCGCGTGGTCACATCACATCTTGAGTAAACTTGGAATTTCTCATAACAGCACTTTCTCACATCCTCCTGAAATGAATCCCAATGAAAACGCCCCTCACAGGTTCATATAGTGTATATCATGTAACTGAAGGCTAATTCCCTCCCACTACCTCACATCGGCCACAAAGCGTTTCGATGCGGAGCAAACCCCTCCACCAGACCATTTGTCAAAAGGACAAAGTGCTCTTTGATTAAAACTGCTGTGAGCAATGCATTACAGTTGACAAATGGCCTCCCACTTATCCCTCTGCACCAGCACTATGATAAAGCTCCATCCTCGCGCCACCCCTAATAGGAGCCTCTGTCACCTTATAGAGACCCAATTTAACACATATCGTGTGGTGTAAATTGAATGATGATGGCTCTCTAATGGGCCAACAGTCAGTCCAGCCTCGGTAAAACTCGTCTGTTTGCTCTTTTATGGTCGGATATTTTTGCTTTTAGGAAATTGTTTCTGTGCAGAAGACCTCTAACTCTGGGTCGCTGTAGAGAGAAGGACATTTGTTTCTCTCCTCGTGTCACCGATGCAAAAATACAGAAAGACAAAAACCTTGCAGCAGATATTTTTGTGTTTTCTGTGCAGTGACAGGTCCTCTTGTCGACTCGACACAGTTTGACATTTGCAGATTTGCCAGCAGACACAGAGGAGGCTGGTGGAGAGATGACAGCTGGAGGCTGATTGTTGTTGATGAGAGGTTGATCGCTTCAACCTCTACATCACCACAATCAAACATATAGTATATTCTTGGATACACACACACAAACACACACAGCAGTCACTGGACCTGCTCACCATGAAGCACCCACTAAATGAACACAAATACCAATCATAACCACTAAAATCAACACTTCTCTTTTGAAGGACCTGTGGCACACACACAGTATTTCAAACCTTTTATATTCAATCTGTATAAATAGGTGAGAAGAGCAGTGAAAAGCTCTGCAACAATGGTTCTGCAACAAGGGCAAGCCAACAGTCAGAGCCCTGAATCAATGTGATAAAACCATTGATCTAGTTGATCCAAATCTGAGAAGTGGTGAAGAAGTGATGACATTCATAACACAAGCCATTATCCAACTTAATTCAAATACTAAACAGTTATGATACACTCTTATTTTTTTATTATTTTTTTTACCTTGATTGTATGCAACAGCTCCCAGTTTGCCCTCTGGGGTACTGCCATTCAATGTTGTTCAATGTTGTGTAGAGTTTGTGTGGATGTGCTCTATATGTTCTGTGTTCTTTTTGCCCTTCTGCAACATGAATTTCCCTTTGGGGACAAGAAAGTTTAAAGTTGAGTTGAAGATAATTGACTGTAGATTTGACTGGAGCAATTTTGGATGATAATTCTGAAAAAGAAAGCGAAATCAATACAGCATAAGAACCAAAAGACCCAGTGAAGCAATGGAGAGCGAGCTCAGCTTTCGATATGAGCTTACTGGTAGAGCTGCAGACTGACACCAGAACTGTTACATACACACTGATAAGGTGACCTGCACTGTGAAGATGAAAAAGCACTTTTCCCAACTACAGTACTGTGTCTATAACCAAAGTGGTATCCAAAGCTGCACCACAAGGGGTGTACTCCGTTTTTGTGGACAATGTGACCCCATCCATCACAGGCAATTTGTTACCAGGATAACACAGTTTCAGGATGAAACTTTGAAACTGAACAACAGTAAGAAACTAAAAACCTGCAGAAGCGAGTGCAGTGCACCACCCAAAACACTTCACTTCAGCGGTGAGGGCGGAAGCCGTAGCGTGGCAAAGGAAAATGAAATGGTCATAAAGCTCAACACTGCCGACATCAAAGCGAGAGAGGAACTCCCTTTCACACAAAAAAAATATGTGACTAAAATGACATGCTGGCGTGACCCGCTGAGAAGGTGGAAAATATAGTCGGAGCCCTGAGGTTCAGGTGGAGTGACAGTTTCAACAACATGTAAGTGGTTTTTTATCGTATTTATCCAGTGTTTAAGATTACAAATAAGGTGACCTATTGATTTATTATTGAGTTTAAATAAGAAATTCAATAATGTGTGGAATAATATAATATAAATCTGGACTCGTGCTCTTCTCATAATCTTTGGGTGAAGATTGTAAATTAATGTGGAATTCAGTGCAGTGCATTCGATCCTATGTGTTTTTTTTCCATTATTCTAAGACATCTTGAGATATCATCTGGATACTGCATCGTATACCTTTGTGGTCCATAAATTCTCCTCTCTGGGATGGAGAATGAGGCTATAGCTGAAACATTATCAAGTTTATACTGGATACATTTTCACAATAACGTGTCCCCAAACAATGTTAACAGCTGCACTCAATGCTTTTACAAGTCTGGGGGTGTTTATTCCGTTAGGCAGACTTTAGTTATCCAGCTCCTTTCCTCCTCCACTAGTGGCTGCCGTTGTCAAGACAAACAAATAAATGTCAAATTTAAAATTAAACCATCAGAATAATAGCAGAGCAGTGCATTTAAAAAGGCGCAGTAAAAAACATCACGCTGAACCGAAAAACCAAACATCATCACTCAGCTGCAGACACACATATAGTGTACTTATCTGCCCCCGATTCAAACACAGGAGCACATTTGTTTCTGTTGATCTTGAATTCTCTAAAGGACATGACCAATTTCAGGCAGCCTGAGTGAGAAGACAGAGTAAATTTCTCTCCCGCTCAGTCTCTGATCTCAGAGCGCGGGGCCTCAGGTGAAGACAGCTGTCACCCTGATCTACGGCTCCCTGCAGCCTTGGTAATGTAGGCCAGATTGCCTGAGTCGCTGGAAATGACGCAGTCATTGTGGAGGAAATTGGAAATCAATTCTTGTCATCACTGAACATAACTCCTTTTTTTTTTTTTTTTTTAGCAGAGCCGAGGCTCAGACGTATTTGTGTAGGCGACAGCAGCTTTTGACAAAGATACCTCGAATGTAGGAAAATGAAAGTGGACGGGGTGAAGAATTGAAAAAGAAACACAGCTGGAGGAAAAGCAAAGTAGCGCTGGGAGTTAAGAGCTTATTCTGGTGTCAGATTTTAAAGGGATAGTTCAACACTTTGGCCCATTGCCATAATTCCTATAGTCTTAGCAGTAGGTTCGTTACCTTTATTTGTCGGTGCAAGCTATTTTTAGAACAGCAGAGCCGATGAGTTTGATGAGGGAAACCAAGAAATCCCATGAGCCTCCATAGCGTAGCTCTGAGGGATTTTGGCAATGGGCCAATTTGCTAAAATGTTGAACTATCCCTTTAACATGCACCTGGGCTGGATGTACACATCACCATCATATGACACATCAATTAACAACAAAATTAATGTTGACGACTAATTTCGAAGCCAGTGAAGTTGTTAATTCTGCACAACCTTGAGGCAACATGTGACCCCTGAGATATTAATTTATAAATATAGAGACACTAAAACAATAAGGATTTCTCTGTCGTTATGTCCTCAGGGTGCAGACTGCTCATTAAACAGGGTTCCTCAACAGTAATTCTCAGTAATGAGTTTTTTTTTTTTTAACATATTGAAATAGCCCTTAGCAAGACTAGGGTTGGTTTCCTGGAGCTCATCTTAACATTGTTTACAACTTGATTTATTTGTTCAAGGAGACTTTCACTGACCCATGCAGAGTGTGGTACTAAAGGTAATAACAGTGCGTTAGTGAGCTGTAATTCAAGGGGAGAAGCTCTTGTGTAGACACAGTTACTGTTGATAGACTATTCCTAATGCATCTAGGTCATAGCATGAGCTATGACACAATACAGTGCTTCGGCATGGTGAGGGCTTCATAATGACAATCCCAAGGGCGCCTATGGGCTCAATAAGAAGCAATCAGCAATAGAGGCACACCCTCCTCAGGTCTGCTCCGTCTTCCCACAAGGCACTGCTCCCAGTCAGCCCCCCGCCATCCATTATGCATCAAAACCGGCGCTACAAATCTCCTCAAATAGAACAGAGTGTCAGGCGTGATGAAGAACAATCGACCAAGGGGAGGGAATCAAAGCAGCGAAATTCCCAGGATGAAAAATATTCCACTTTGCTCTCTGATGTTGTTCTTTGTTTTTCTTTGTTTGTGTTGTTATTCAAGTTGTATGTTCATGTCTCTCGTGGGATGCTTGCCTAGGCACAAGTCATCCGTCATCCTAATTGGTTGTGTTTAGAGAGCAACAGTTGTGTTTGATAGAGAAGCTTTTCCACTCCTTCGGTCAAAACAAAGCTGCATTTTCTGCTATCAAAGATGGATGGCTATGTAAATGGAGGTAGCCACAGATGTGATTATCCCGGCCTTGTCTGTTCATCTGAAAATTTTTCCCCCAGTGTGTTCAGCTGCTGTGATGTAGCATCCTTAATCTCTATATGCCTGGAGCACACACATTCAGATGGATGGAAGCCAGTAGCTGCTACGTCTGGTTTTAATGGGATTACGTTAGTTGATTAAGTTACTGGGTTTGTTAAGAGCAATGGGAATCTCAGGGTGGCTGCCACTTTCACAGAAAAACTGTTCCGAAAATTTGAGGGGAAAAAAACTTCAAACTTGAACACTTTAACCAGAGTTAAAAAGGGGGAAAAAAGGCAATTGTGTTTTAACTGTGCAGAAGAAATGGATCCCAAGAAGTTGAGAAATCCAGCAAGTAGGTAATAAACAGAACAAAAGCACACTGTGGCCCTCACCAAAACTATGTTTTACAGAAATATTACTTGTTGTTCTTGAACAAAAAAAAGCTTTCAAGTGAACAAATCTGTCTAAAAATGGCCTTTTGGGAAGTATAAATCAAATGGAAAACAGACCATCCTGCAGGAAAATCAAGGAAAACTGCAATTTTTTTTCAAATAAGAAAAAAAACATATAAAAGTTATAAAAATTGAACTACATTGATGTTTCTCTTGGCGTACAATGGGAGCTGAGTGACATTCTTGAACTGTTTTTAGCAACTTTTTGAGGTCGACTGTACTTATCAGGGTTTACAGTGAAGGACAAAGCCAGCCCCATGGTGATATATTGGACAGTAGGAAACTATGGGAAATCCATCTTTGTCAGTCTGCTACTTTACATGATAACAGCACTGCTCATAACGGCCCATTTTTCACTCCATCCAATCTCCTCACATCTTCCATTTCCTCCCACCATCTCCTGTCAGATGGACATTTAATGGCACTGACCACCCATCATTCATATTAATGTGTATTATCCAAGAAATCACATCACTTTTTACAACCCGACTGACTCATTTGGTCATTAAAATTTTAGATTCCTCAAGGTTTTTTGGGAAGTTTCAGAAAAGTCTGGAAACCTTTTTTCGCTTATACATCCAGGCCTGTGTGAATTTGGGATGCTCTTTACTACCAGAACTGGTTGTTTGATGAGATTCCTCAGAAGCAGCATGTTTGTACTTATGTCAACTAAAGCGTTTACACAAGCAGAACTGGAAATGGCAAGACGTCTTGTTGCCTTCTGTCTGTAGTTTTGAACTATCACACATCATTGATTTTACAACATCTCACCAAACGACTTCGATTTACCTCAAAAAACCTCAAAAAGAGTGCTCCGAACCAGAGACTTCACACTACCAACAGTCAGTGCTTGCTCATTTAATCCAGGTCAGCTAACCTCAACCAAGAAGTATTACTTTTTAAGAACAGGTATTACTTCATTCAAACAATATTTCCTGAGTGTGGCAGCTGCAGAACATGTCAACTTTCATTTCAGCCCCCATGTAAATGTAATAGAGCAGACATACAGGCATCTACAGCAAAGCACGCACTTCTGTCTTCCATGTCACCAGCTAACAACAAGAACAAGAACAACAACTCACTAACAACCCAGACAAATGTCATCCTGGTGGCTCATTTTCTCCGGCAATGACCAATTACTTGTTTTGTTGTTTACATTGGAGGACTTTTCAGTTTGACATTTAGCTAAACGAAATCTTCTATCAAGCTCTACTGAAGCCCATTAAAAATACTATTAAAAAACACTTTTCTCATCAGCAATGGAGAAAAAACAAATCCTCACATACTTAATTTATTCATACATCTTACGCTCTTACGTTTTTTATAGTGTTTTTAATTTATCTGTGACTGACTGGCAGCAGCAGCAGAACATAACCACATTTCTTCACCGACGCGTTGTGGAGGACAGCAGCGGTCCTCATTAGAGAGTTGCACACATGCAAAGCACGACATCTGGAAACCCACAGCAGTTGAGCCAGCTCAGTGTGTGACAGGTGTGAATGAAAATGCACATATAAAACAGAAGAGAGGAGTTTAAGTCACACTGAAGTTCTTGCAGATCAAGCACTGATGGTGGTTTCCCGCCCACCATCACACACACACACACACACACACAACTGGTGAGCCTACCTTTTCAGGCCAGCCTCCATCTGCTTGGCCTTCTCGGTGGCTCCAGCCAGGAGCCGCAGGACCATATGTCAGTGTTTGGATTGAAGAGCTGAATCAAGCTTTCTGGGTCAGCCTTTCATCTGGTCCTTTGATGGGCCTAACTGGCTCTGCAGCTGTGGATAAGAAGGTTGACAACACACACACACACACACACACTTGTTCATGTGTATACTTTATATGCAAAAATGTAATTGTGACATGTCATTGAGATTCAGATTGGGGCTTTTTCCATCCAGGAGCAAAAGGAACACATTTCCTCTTCACCCCTGTGCTCTTGGCTCAGGAATCCTTTGGGACCGGTCACTACATTAGTGTCCAGAAAACAACATGCATGAACATTTTTGGTAATAGCCAATTCGTTTTGGTAACAACTGACAGGTCTGCTACTAACGATTATTTTCATTGTCGATTAATCTTTCAAATATTTAAACGATTAATCGATTAGTTGTTTGGTAGGGATGGGCGATATGGACTAAAAAATTTATCACGATAATATCTGGCATTTATCCCGGTAACGATAAAAAAACATCAATTTACCTGTACTGCAAAACTGTAATGACTCAAATCAAACAAGTTTGAAATGTGAGAACAGATTCAACATTTATTCAAATGCTGGAGCCTCGTTTAGCAACGAGCTCCTCGCTCTCAGCTCTCAGCTCCACCTTCCGCCATGTTTGTTATTGTTCTTCACGTGAGTCAATAAAATGTAAAAAAAAAAAAAAAATGTCAATCAGTGTTTCCAAAACCACTAGATGACGTCCTCAAATGTCTTGTTTTGTCCAAAGAGAGACTCAGTTTATTGTCATAAAGGAACGAAGAAACAAATATTCACATTGAAGAAGCTGGAATCAGAGAATTTGGACTTTTCTTCTTTAAAAAAAAATACCGATTATTAGATTTTATCAAAATAGTTGCCGATTCATATAATAATCGATTATAGTTTGATTAATCGATTAATTGTTGCGGCTCTTCATAATATGGTGAAGCTACATGACTGGCTACTGATCATACTGCAATGAAAACTGGTACAAAATGTGATACTTTAAAAGTAACTGAAAACCAATGGCCAGATTTGTTCTGGCTATTTCTAGTCCAAGAAGGATAAAGGATAAAGATTTTTTTTTTTCAGGAACCGCAATTTGATTTGTGCATGAACATGTAATTTCTTTAAAGCACAAATTAGATATAAACATACGTATGTCACGGCACTCTCTTTCTTGCCTGAGTAACGCATCACTGCTTTAGCTGTGTGATCATGTAATTTGTTCTATGCTCTGCTGCTGTCACAGCATTTCAGGGAAGACCGGTAGGTATGCAAAGACGCTTAACGCTGTTAAGGTCACATTAGTCATGTCACTGTGCTTCTCCATACATAGTTATTCCTCCTCATCATAACTGCAGGTGGTAAGACACGAAGACATGAAGCAAAAATGAACGTGGATGAGGGGAATCAGACAAAGCCGATGCCACGACATCCGTGTCAAAACAGCAATTACACGCTGGCCTGATTCATAACGATAGACGCAGAGCTGGGTTACAGAGGCCGTGAACGCCGTCTCACTGCGCCAAGGTCTCCGAATTCAATTAGCGACACACACACACACACACATACAGTATATACACACATGCTCTCAGGGTGCTGGCAGCTCAATCAGGTGTGGAAACCTTGCCATCGCTGATTTAACTGAAAGACGGTTCTCATGAGTGTGTGTACTTCTTGCGCATGTGTCTTTGTGTGGACCCGTCTGAGCTTTAAAGGGATAGTTCAACATTTTGGCATGGGTGGTTTCACTTTTTGGGATTATGGCAATGGGCCACACACATATGGCAATGGGCCACATTGCCATAATCCCAAAAAGTGAAACCACCCTCCAGAGTGGAAATCTTAAAAACGCTCCGCCGTTGCGTCCAAAGGGTGAAAACGAATGCTATGACCTGAGGAGGGCACAGAGGGCAGCATTACGATGGCCGGCATACAGCCTGCCGGAAATCAAGGTAAACAAGAAGAAGATGAAAACATTATTGGTTGTACAGTACACAGGTGCAGTAGCAGTAGCAGCAGGTCAGACCTCTAAAACGACTCTGTCTGGTAACGTTCTGTTATTATTTCATAACGTGGTGAATGTGCAGGTCACAACTTGTCCACCAGAGCGTTTTCGAGTTGTTGGATTGTGTATTTGATGAGTTTGATCATGGGAAACCAAGAAATCCCATTAGCCTCCGTAGTGTAGCTCTGAGCAGCTCACGGCTCTGCTCTGCCGTTCTAAAAATAGCTTGCACCGACAATTAAAGGTAACGAACCTACTGCTATAGGCCTATAGGGATTATGGCAATGGGCCAATTTGCCAAAATGTTGAACTATCCCTTTAAATATTGGAGGCAGGGAAATGTGAGAGAGTCTGGACATTATGGCTGGTGTACACTGCTGGAGAGGAGGAGGTGGGGGCTCTCAGCTTGTCTCTTCAGCTACTCGACCACACACCGAGCTGTCACACAAACCTCATCCGGACTGTCAATTCAGTCTCATGCGATGGAGACTCCAGTCTAAGTCTGTCCAGTCTGTCTCAGATTGCCATGTCATGCCTGCAGCTGCATCCAATTCAGAAAACTTTGGTTTAAAAATCCAGACCAAGACCAAAAACACAAGAGCAAACATCTGCAATATGCCCTGGAGCAAGACCCTGAGATCCAATGTCTGAGGCTCCTTCACAGACGTGTTTCCCATACGGTAAGTTCATGAGGGAACTCTCTCAGAGACGCTCTAAGCCCTCAGTGACGCACGCATGCAGACCTTGGTTGAGAGAACAAGCCATGACTGATGCATTAAGGTTAAAAAATGAGAAGCCTTTTAGCCTCTATTGATTTTCAGTGGCAGCATCTTAAGGAATACAGAGCATGCAGTTCAATGAACGCAGGTTTACAACCTCTGATCTCTGCTGATGATGTGTAGCTACCTGCTGGCTTTGTTGGGAGAGGTTGCAGATAAGAGAGAGGGAAGCAGCTCCACAAAAAGAGGCCATGGTACTCAGCGGATGTGATTTCAGAAAAGACGTCACAAGATTGTTCAAATAGTGTAGATAAATATAGGTGGTGTAGGTGGCTCACTTATTACTCAAGCTAAGTCATTTACTGCACTGCAGCAGCCGTGGGTTTGAGTCTGACTCATGTCCCTTCACGGCCTGGCTGCATCCCATTCAATTTCTTTTTTCCCCAGCTTTCCTGTCACTCTGTCACTGCTGCTATCAAAATCAAACTGAAAACCTCAAAAGGTCAACAGAAAATAAGTACACAGCAATCTTCAGCAACACCAACCAAAGTTGCCTAACTTAACCCTCCTGTTGTCCTCCTGGGTAAAGGAAGGAAGGAAGGAGGAAGGGGTAGAAGGAAGGAAGGAAGGAAGGAAGGAAGGAAGGAAGGAAGGAAGGAAGGAAGGAAGGAAGGAAGGAAGGACAAAGGGAAAGATGGGAGAAAAGAAGGAAGGGAAAAGGGGAGGAAAGAAAGATGGAGGGAGGGAACAGATTGGGTCCAAGAAGTAAGGACGAAGGGAAGGAAGAAAGGGGAAAAGGATTGTGGAAAGAGGGAAGGGAAAAAGGAAGGAAAGAAAGATGGAGGGAGGAAACAGATTCATTCAAGGAAGGAAGAAGGGAAAGAAGGAAGAAAGGGTGGAAAAAAGGATTGTGGAAAGAGGGAAGGGAAAAATGAAGGAAAGAAAGATGGAGAGAGGGAACAGATCAGGTCAACTGGATCAAAAGAGGAAGGAAGAAGAAGTAAGGATGAAGGGAAGAAGGGAAAAAGGATTGTGGAAAGAAGGAAGGGAGAAAGGAAGGAAGGATGGGGGAAGGGACAATTTTGTTTGGGTCAATTTGAACCAGAAGGACAGCAGGAGGGTTAAATTGTCAAAAACTTCTGCAGGTCAAAGACAAAGACCATGCACAGAAGTTGCTTGAAGTATTATAAAGTCTCAACAATCCTGCGCTCAAGGCTGTGATGATCCTCCGTCTTCCCTGGTGGAGGCAGGAGGGAAACCGTCCTACTGGGCCTATCAGCTCAGTGCCATGATGAAAAGCACCATCTGATTCACTATTGCAGCTAATTGGAGCTCCAGTGTGCTAATTAAATCAAGGAGCCACCTGGCGTGTGACGTGCAGTGTGTGAGTATGTGTGTGTCCTTCCTTCCAGAGATTAAAAACTTCCCACTCCTGTTTATTATGGGGACATTCCAGATGATATTCCAGTTGATTTTCTTCACCGGCGTCTTCCATATGCACAAGCAGACTGTTCATCCCTTGTCTCATTTAAAAGCAACCGATAACACCGGAGCCTCGGCTGCTTGTGTGTCCTGAGCTCTCTGCAATCAGGACCATTTGAAAATGTCAGGCTCCCTTGTTAGCAATTCAAATCGGCAAAGAGGCAATTACACCATTTTCATGTTGCCACAGAGGCCCTTGCTGCCTCCGACACAACTCTGACACTGTGGTCCCGTGTTTTAATGCGGCCGACAGGAACATTACATTCCTCAGTAGCTGCGAAAAACTAAACCAAACCATATTAATGCCGCCACCACCACCCCCTCCTTCCCTTCCCTCCTCACCAGCCTCCATTCCCACACCGCCTCCCTCTCCTACCTCCCTCAATCACCCTTATCTCTCTTTCTCTAGCCCTCACCTCCTCTTTCATTTCCGAGACAGTCTATCATTTGGGCAACATGGCGGCGTGATTGTGGCTTCCGCTGAAGGGGGAGAGCCGAATGCTATCATCACTCCAGGGCCATAATCAATAGTGTCAGTAATGGCGATGGCGGGAGGAGAACAGTGGATTGCTGCAGGGTCCTCAGAGATCATATTGGAGGGCTTTGTCTTTTCCCTGGCTCTCCCCACAGTCCTGTTAAATTATTCTGCAGGCGTTCCAACTGTCAGGCTCAGTCCACCGAGGGCTGCAGGAAGAGAAACACTATTCTGTTATAAAAGGCTGTGGCGCTCGCTGCCTGTTGAAAGGCTTCCAAAGATACAGTCACTGGCAAGGGTGCATTTTGTGCATTTTTGTGCAGCCTGCAAAAATCCAACCTGTAACTAATGAGAAAATGCCCCCTCTGTGGTTATGACTATGTTATTTTTTTAAATGCTGGGATAGCTTGTTTTTTTTCCCCATTTCCAGGACACAGCTTCAGAAGTGTGTTTCCATACAGAAGTGATGTATTGCATGATGCAATATGCCAATGTTTTGTACTCCAGAGGATGTAAATCACACATGAGAAGCGCATCGGTGGGATAAACTTACATTTAGTAAATCATTCAATGCATTTGTCATCTGTAATTATGATCTCTCTACAATGTAACAGGTCTCCCTTTCTCACACAGGATTCACATTTCCTTTACACTCTGAAGGGATTAATTTAATTCTGCATTCTCATCGGTTGGTAATTAATCCAAAGCAACAAGTCTCTGGGCAACAAATTGAATCGAAGGCAACTGGACTTGTATTTGTCTAGGAAGACGTTTCCCCTCTTATCCAAGGGGCTTCTTCAGCAACATCAACCATCAAGCCAAAATGTAGAGTGGACTAATAAATAAACACAGCTAATAACTGAAACAAAAAAAGTTTAGGTTACTTGGTTAGAAAATTACTCGAAATGCCCATGCCCAGTGAGGACTGGTCAGACCGATTCGTTGTGAACTGATGAAGCCCCTACGATAACAGGCGAAGTCTTCCTAGACAAATACAAGTCCAGTTGCCTTTGATTCAATTTGTTGCCCATTATTATAATTATAATAACCCTTATTTAACCAGGTTTGTCCCATTAAGATCCAAGATCTCTTTTGCAAGAGAGACCTGGCCAAGAATAGCAGCAGCCCATAGATGACGATGACCTGGATGAATGAGAATATCCATAGACGTAGTCCTAAGCAGCAGGCACATTGCAAGAAGTTCATCCTAAATTCTGGTTTGTGACATCCGGAGGTACCGTTTACATTTCAGTAAGGTGAAATGTAAACAGAATATAAGAGAAAAGAAGCACTTTAAAGTCAGGCTAAGGATATACTGAAAATATGTGAGGTAAGGTTCATACTGAGCAAGTATTTTTGCTCTTTTGTGTTATGATTACTCAAACATTATGAATATGTCATGCAGGAAGAAAATCTAAATGTCAGACTGCTGCTGATGAGAAGTAGCTTCTGTCTGATGAGATCATTGTGAGTGAAATATTCATTTACAATCATGGCAACAGTCTGTGGACAATTTATAATAAAGGAACATCAGGAGCTTTAGTTTTTCTTTCTAATTATAATCAGAGTCCCCTCTGTGTTAAGTTATTCTGAGCTGCAGCGATGGAGGAAACGAATAAAAGAATCAACAGTGTCCTATCAGGACTCCTAGTGGGATTAAAGGATCTTTGTTTCATTAGAATTAAACTATAAGAGTTGTGTTATTAGTGTGATAAACTCTCTCTGTTAGAAGCTTCATTTTTTAAACCTGCAAAACAATTAAACTGATAAATGAAAATATCTATTACTCCTAATAATTTGTCACTTTATTGCAAGCTAAATGGCTCCCTGCTGGGATCTCATGGGAATGATGACTCAGTTATCCAGTTGGTTAGTTAATCTGGTTGATGACAGATTTGATCTGATCCTCAAAAGTTAACTTTCCCCAGAGCAGGTCAAGTTCGACATGACTTAACTTATGTAACCCTAAAAACCTAGAGTTAAACCTCAAGTTAACACACTAACCCTAACCACCTGCTGTTAAATTTCAGTCAGAGCTAAAAACTTGACAATGTGACAAATACACAATCTCTAATGTGAAGCTATTAGAGAGCTTTAAGATCCTTGGAGACTGACTGCATGTATCTTTGCACTTTAAAATCGATTTGCACTTCATTGATCTAACTTATTTCTATCTAGTTTTTCGTCTATCTATTATCTATTTATGATTTATTCTTGGATGATGGTGATGTTGTTTATTGTATGTTTCTTGTGTTTGTATGTTGTTTATTGATGATTTTATTTGATGCTCTCCGTAAAGTGTCCTTGAGTGGCTTGAAAGGCGCTTTTTAAATAAAATGTCATATTATTATTATTATTATTATTATTATTATTATGATGATGATGCCAAGCTGGAGCTGCTAAACTGCGTTTCATTGTTTTTAACAGTGACAGATAAATTCTATTCTATTATATCATCAATGAAGTCTCTGGCGTGTGAGGAGGAGTCGTCTGCTTTATGTATTCCAGCGCTGTGACATGTCATCCTTCAGGTCAGCGATGTATGAGCCATAAAGCTCCAAGCAAACGTGCCCCCCTGACAGCGTTGAGAGGTGTGGAAGAGCAATCTGTTCTCACAGGGGGGAGACATAGAGAAAATAGGGCATCACTGTCAAGACTTGGGAGAAGCCACAGAGGACCGGTGTAGGATTAGGCAAGCAGGGCCCCAAGCTGCCTGGCTGCACCAGCTCCACACTGCAGTGCACGGCGCTGCTAGAGATGTGCTCAACACACTTTGTAATGTTAACAGATAGCACCGTTTTGCTGTGCTTTCATTACATCTCAATTCAGATGTCCCCAGATGGAGCTTTGCAAGCTCTGTTCGGGATCCTTTTCCTCCGAGTGCTCTTACACGGAGACATTAACCCAGTCGGCTGGTAATATTACAAGTCATGACGGCAGCAGCAGTAGGCTACAGTCATCGTACTGCTGCTGCTGCCGTCTCGAGGTGTTTCTCAGCTTTGCCTTAATAGTTGCAAAAGAGGAACGTAGAAGAAGACACCTGATTATTCAGCTGTGGAGCAGAACAGTTTCACCTCACAGCAGGAAGCGCCACTATTTTTTTTTTTTTTTTAATGGCGAGGAAAAAAGCGTTTTGCCTTCTTTTGGAGGATGGGGAAGGGAGCTGGTATGGGAGGGGGCAGAGGGAGCAGAAAAGATGCAATTTCACAGCTGAGCACGCCCGCTTGGTTCTCCAGCGTGAGCGAGGAAGGATTTCACACCTGAGGTAATAACAGGGCGGAGGTAGGAGATGGGATCAAATTTTTACACTGCTACCCGTCTGTTTCTCTTCATCAGTGAAGACGGTGTTGCCCTTTACAAGGTCTTAAACTAGCACTCACTTTAAAAGAGCAACACAGTGTCTCACATTCACTTAACTCCACTTGTGCTCATTCTTTCCCCCCTTTTGCTCTTCATCTGGTGACATTACCTTATTGCGCAAGGGTGAGATATTTTTGCTTTGGTCTCTAATGACTGAATTTGTTTTTGATTTCATGGCTTTTTGTAATAGAAGTAGAAATATTAAATATGTTGATGAAATATGGTGATTTAATTAATGGTTTCCTATATTTTCCAGAGCCAGACAAGGAATCCCCATTAATCCACCAACAGAAAACCTTTGCCAATAAAAAAAAACGCGCTTTTAGGTGAAATTTCCTTTTAAATTCCTGCCATACTGTCGCCAATTAAGGAGATTTCTAATCCTGCATGTATGGTGTAAACGGATATCATTTCCTTAACTTAGTATTTCCACTATTGCTGAGCTGAAGAGACAACCAGATCACAGCTGCATATCCATTCTCACCAGCAATAATGCACTTATGACCATCTTCATATTCTCCACTGTCACCCTTTGACCCCGCTCCCTTCTAATGTTATGCAGAAGCTATTTCAGCTCATTAGTTGTTAGTCAGGCTAAGCACAGTCCTCAGCTGAAGAATCAATCTGCCATCTCAACGGGCCCGCCGGCACAGCAACACGCACACACACCTTATAGCTCTGGCGGAGGATAATCAAACTCCATAATTGCTTTCCAAATCACAACGTTAATGACAAGATCACTCGATTGTAATGCATTGTAATCACGCTATTAATATGGATATGACTGCAGCATTGGGAGCCATCTGTTTGGCTGAGGCAGCTCTGGACGTTTTCCAACAGACAGTCATTTCAAGGACTGTATTTTGGCGAGCGACCACAGGTAACATAATCAATGTGAATGCTGCCACCAGCGCTGGGAAACGAGGGACCCCAAATTGATCCATCAATCACCTATTCAGACAATGTTTATTCAGCTTTGCCTCACTTCGTAGTTATTCACACTCGCGGATGAAAGCTCAGATGAAAAAAAAAGATGGCAGGGACTGGGAAGCAATAGCGTGGCACAAAAACAGGCACTCTTTACACAAGGCTTTAGTGTTCGCGTTTGGTGAGGTAGGTGATTGCCTTGGGTTACCTCTGGGTGGAATCAATTATACAAGCTTTTTAAAAGGCCCTCTTTGGTCTTCACAGGAAGGCACGAAGCGAGCAAGCTCCTGAGGTGTCTAGCATTATTCCTTTTTATGTGCTTACATCAAACTTTCTCTTTCTTCTCAAACTTTTCCGTACTTACAGCCAGAGTGGAAATGTGGGGCATTTGCGATGTTATTGCTAAACTTCAATTGCCCCCCCTCTCTCTCTTTCCTTCCCCTTATGACTAATGAATTTCCAGTACAAAAGCATATGTTGCTTTTAAAGAAGCTCCGCAGCAGCTCCTGGGTGCTGTCGCCGTGTTTGTGGTCGCTGAGGAGGGGGAGGCGGGCAAGAACAAAAACTACTCCTTATTTTGCCTCAGGGCATTACTGACAGCTTCACTTTGTGTTTTAGCATTAAAGGAAAGAGAACGCCTAACCCCTGCTTTTTTTGTGTGTGTGACATGGATCTCTCATTGGCATTGCTATTCATGCATGCTCTCAGTGAAAGCCTGGGGAGGCCAGAGATTGGGTGAATGGGTGTGTGGGTTATCTGGTGGCATCCCGAAGGAAAAAAAGAAAAAGAAATAAAGACTTAATGGAGCCACATTTATCCAAAAAACCCTCACAAGCAGAGATGCTGGAGGAAAATAAAGCATTTGCAATTGAAATGTAGGACTCCAGAGTTTAATCGAAATATGACAAAAAGCATCCTCACAGATTTTGTCGAGCAACAACGCTTCATTGCCTCATTTTTCTCTACTGAATGTCTACAGCGTTTCACCAATTGCAGTGCTATAAATAGTCTCGCCAGGGAAGACTGTGGGATGTCGATGTAACTGCTCCCTTGATGGTGGTGGTGATGATGATGATGATGATGAATACCAGGGAGACTTTGGGTGACTACAGATATGTTTTTCAGGTTCCTTCCTATTGTACGCTGAAGCAAAGCTCATTTGGCAGTAAACACAAAAGGCAACGGGAGCCCTTAACGTCTAACACAGCACTTACACTTTATGGCTTCCTGGCACCTAATTTGCAATAGTTTCCTGGAGTTACAAAACTCTTGAAAGAGAACATTTCTGTTACATCTTCGCTTAGCTTGAAGCGCAAGAGTATGTTAACCACATGCTACTATCTGTCTGTTACATCTCCTGCCAGGCAATTTAAATTTGGGCCTTTTTTTACCTGCTGAAACATTGGAGCTTTGGGTCTTTTATAGTCTGTGGTTAATTGGCAAGCCTGCCTACACTCCCTCAGAGCAGAAGACGGTCTGCAGGGAGGAGGGCAACCAACGCAACGAATCTCATCTCTCTGCAGATTTCTTCATCTCTTGTAATTAATTGCATCTTTAAAAGAACAAAATGTAAATACGCTGCTGACACACTGCCAATTAATTTTCAATCGCCGTCTTTCCTGATGCTTTCTGCTCAACCGAGGGGGAAATCAAAAGTTTTAGAGGGTGTTACGAAAGCTTTAATAGTGTCCCTTTGTTCCCGGCAACAAATTGTGAAAAATGCATTCAGGCCTGACAAAGTGCTCCTGCTCCGTGTAATCAATTCCCTCAGCTTTCACCAGCCAAAGAAGACAGGGTGGAGGAAAGATCTGAAAGAAATCAGTATCTCACTTGTCTCTGCTTGTTCTTTGATCAGGAAAAACAAGCTTCCTTTCTCATCGAAGAAATGTAGACGAGAAAAGAAAAGAGAGAGAAAAAAAAAACACTCTTTCTGCACAGGACAAATATTCATTCACTTGCTAATGTGACTGGTAATTTAAATGTCAGTAATCACGGTAAGGCCACTCACCATGCCAACCAAATCAACTACATTATGTTAAGATTTTTAATCACTGAGACATAATGAGAATAAGGTAGTTTTACTCTCGGTAATCAGCATTTATCTTCACACAGCGCAGTTCGATCAGCAGACACCTCTCCTACTGTCTCAGCATGTTTAACCTATCATTATGGTCACCGACATTTTTGATTTGTCTTGACCTGGACTGTCTCTGGAGATGGAAATCTTGGCCAAAGCACCAGCACACATTACTTTACATAAACCAGGACAGATATAAAAGTCTGTGTAGGATGCAGGGCGAGACAGTCTGCAGTCAAGCTGGCAGCTCTGTGACGCTGTTTGCAGGCACAGTAGTGATTAGCGGTAAATGCTAACATGTGCATAATGACATACCAAACCTACTTGTGTCAAGTGGCTTAGCTTAGCTTAGCATTTAAGCATGTGAACATTTACGGTTTAGGACAAAACTATTATAGCTGTTGCAGACAGGAACAGCCTTGCCAAAAACATTGAAGCCATTAAAAACTTAACGCAGTGTGAGGATCATCAAAGTTTTAAGAATAAATCCTGAGGGCTGACAAACCGTAACTGTGTACATCACATTTCATGACAATCCACAGTTCAACCACACATGACAACCGTATGGGCAGCTCTATCAAAAGTCGGTAGGAAACATCCTGTTCAAAACACAAATATCTGTTCACAGTCTCATCATGGCAATCCATCCAGTGGAACACAAAGTATTTTATGTCTCATAAAAAGATGTACACAAAACCTACATGGACACAAACAGGAGCTAAATTAACTTCAATGAAATTGAATGAAAATGCTCCTGGTAGCTATACCTCAATGGCAGGAGAGAGTGAAGACGGTATATGTAATGGAGAAGATAAGAGCAAACCTTCAACTGAATTTCAACATTTTCAGAACAAGATGGGCTCCTATAAGCAAATACTTAAAGGACAATTCCTAAGCAGCGGAACTTCCATCCACTCCCATTCATCGCTGCTGTGGCGATGCGGGGACAGACACAACTACCGCACAAAACAGGAGCAATTAAACTGAAAATCTTAAGATTCCTTATTTTAGACCTAAAATGTTAGGAAAATACAGCCCAGAGTTGAATTTGCCCGGAATTGTCCTTTAAATCTACCAAGGTGAAACACTATCAAACTATGCTGTCTTAGGAGAACTGTCCAAGTGTATTTGTGATTTGAAGAATGTCAGAAACAATCCAGTGAGCCTAAGTTGTTTGCCAAACTGGTTCGACTGTTCAGTTTATATATTTCTTGAATAATTTTGATTTTTCTTATGTACTGTAGCAGCCTATGTAACAAAGAAAAATCAGATCGAAAAAAAACATATGAATGCCAATAAATAGGCTACTTGGTTCAAAAAAGAAAATGCTCCCGGAATATTTAGAATTAGAGTTTGGAAAAATCAGAGATATGAGGTCCAGTTAGTCATTTGTTTAAAAAAATAAAAAGGAATGATAAGAATACTAGCAATAATGGACTGTATGAGGGAGCTTTGTGCCACACACTTAAACAGCTGGTTTGAAAAGTCAAACACTCAAAGCACAACTGAGACAAACACTGTGTCCTTGCACATGGCTTAGCAGTAGTCACAGCAGTACGTGGGTGTTATACTGCATTATACCTGAAGTGCCATTCTCTCAAAGAGCTGCCAAGGCCAACAGGGAAAGAACGCTCTGCTAACCTCAATGACTCTTGTAACAAGCTGAAGTGGGATTCTCTGCTGCCTCTTAAGGGCTCGCCTTTTATTACTCCCAAGTAAACAGAAGCAAATAGACCTGTGATGTGAATTGAAAAAAAGCTGGAGGCGGTGTATAGTAGGCTAAGTGCATTAAGAACACCATTTTAAGTGCTTCCCTCCAGTGTTCACGGGGAGATTTCTAAAGAGGTGAAATTGTTTTCGATAAGGTTGGTGTTTACACATCCTTGACTAATGTGCAAGGGCCTGGCAAAGGAAGACACACTACAAATAAGAGAATCAGCTCAAACAGACGGTGCACCTCATTGTCCTGAATCCCAATTACTGTCGCGTCTAAGCAGAATTCATAACAAGAAACCAAGGTCTGCTTTGCCCCCATGGCCCTAAAATAACACAATCATTGATAATGCCAAAAGAATTCAGATTGAAGCCGTAAGTATTAAGTCACCTTGTGATAACAGCAGACATATTTGACATCCATGTATGATGGCAGATTATTAGTACAATATCATTGTCTTCACTTCTTCCAAGGAGAGTCATCTAACCTGTGAGTATACAGCAAGAGAGAGTCAGTCTAATTGGATTTTTGAGCGATGCAACACAAGAGTCTTTGCCAGTGAGCCGACATGACGTCTTACTTTAATATGGCAATCAGATGCTTTAAAACACCCTTGCAAGCTGTCATCCTTTTATCCATCTTGTTAATGGATGAGAGGAAGTCCTGCTCCGTCAGCAGGAACTAGAGGTCTTGTTTTGTGTCAAACCTGCAGGATGCTCTTAACAGATCCATCTCGGCCTGAGAGACACCCTGCTGGCAATTTATTAGGTACACCTAAACTCAAACTAAAGCAGCCGCACAGTAACTCTTCATGACAGTTTTCATTTTCAATTTGTGTTGAAGACTGTTCTACAAGTGCTGCTTCGACTTTGGCTGCATATCGCATTATAAGGACAAGAGTTTCTATTATACTGCAATTATATCACCGAGGGCAGCCAACAGAAACACGTCTGAATAAACTAAAATTTTCACAGTCGTTGCCGATTTAGAAAAGACTTGGAGTCCTACACACTAACCGACTGGCTTCAGCAGATTTTTATGACGACTGGGGATCATCACCACACACTTAACGACTTCGCCAGATGAGGGAGCACAGACTACACTATTTGTCAAACCAACTACCGTAAAGCCACCTGAACGCACCAAACTCTTGCAAAAAACTCCCACGGGAGTGACAGTTTAATGCCACATTCCAGGCAGGCTTTTGAACCCGTTAGCTAAGTCACGACTTCAAGTCACGACTTATGACTTTGTAGCGTTCCAGGCAACCCGTAACTCGTGTTTTTCCGACCTGTTGCCGTGAAAATGCACTAGAACGGCAGTCAAACCTATAACTTCCTAATGGGGAACTCGTATCAGATCGAAAAACACGAGTTACGGGTTGCCTAGAACACACCATAAGAGTGTAAAACCGAAAGTAGGAATTGCTGGGCGAGTCGACCACTAAATAATAATAACAAAATAACGTAAAGACAAAACGATATATTTATCGAAAATGGAGCCATTAACAAGTTGGTAACGTAGATTCATCCACATTAATATGAGACTCTTTTATAACCAAATACAAACTCCTTGTTGTCCCTTTAACAGTTCAATAATACCACAAAAACTACCGCATATCCTCCAAATTAATCATACAGTTGAATCAACACATCTCAGTAATTTCAACAAAAATGGAGCATTTAACCTTCATGAAGAGTTGGATTTATTGCTGGAGCGTCGCATTAGTTTTAGCTCAGTGTTCCTAATAAATTGCCAGCTGACTGTATCACGGATCTGCTTATTATACTGCATGGATGAATGGAGCAGTTATCTTGTGTTTCACATCCGCAACTTAATCAGCTCTGTTGGTTTGATATATTCAAGTACCATCGATTAATGGACTTGCAGAAATGAGAGGCTGCTTCTAATTATGGAACGGATCGTCATGTCAGCACTGCTATAATGTAGCAAATTACTGTCACAGCCATCATCACACAACAAACCCAGCGTGACTTGATTTACAAGATGAACCTGTACAGAAACCATGGACGGACGGACGGCACCTGGGGTTTTCTGTATAGCCATGTCTTCACGCTGAACAGAAAAGTAAACACATCCTTCTGGCTGTTACCAAGAACTCTTTATGTGCAGGAGGAGGTTGTGTTTCAGGTTCTGGGTGTTAGAAGCGCATCAGCAATGCCAGTGAAAACACAACTGCTCTGTGATTTCACCCTTGCTTGCTTCAGGCATCTCTCACAGTGTCAGGAAACTGTGCTCCATAAATGCCTCCACAACACAGACAGTCAGAGATGAGGAAGATGACTTAGGGGGAATGCAAATCAATCAAACCTCTTCACATGAAAGACTACAAAACAGATTCTGTGTATTATCTGGTAATCTGCATTTGTTTTAATATTGCACTTTAAATAAAAACTGCTGATCCCTCTGTGCTGTTGAACTTTTCTCTACTAGATTGTACTGGTTACTGCGGAGTAGCCCATCAGTTACATGCACCTATGAAGTGTAACAAAATAATTTCCACTTACATCATCATATTCTTCATTAACACTGTGAATAGGTAATTTTGCATTGGAACTTGTGTTACAATGAAAGTTTTATGGTTCAGCATAATCTGAGCAAACCTTGAAAACTCTCCTCAGGTTCTTCGCTGCTGCCTCTCAAAAGATTTATTTAATTAATGGGTTTAGTCTGACGGGACAAATCTGTTGTTTTTAGCGTGGCAAGACTGCCCTCTGGTGAATTACCAGGATATCTCTATTAGGATATGATGGCACATCTGCCACAAAATGATTCATTTGTGCAGCAACAAAAAAAAAAGAAGTCATTTCAGTTAATCTCTATAGCCATCTGTCGAATGATGAACTCAAAGAGACGATGGCATTGAAAGGACCTCAGAAGTCAAGAGTGTTTTTTGTAATACAACCACTGATATGTAGTCCACAGAATCTCTTTCAACAGGATACAACTATTTCAGTGAGGAGTTGTACAAGAGGATTTGCATCCACAGGCCATTTAACATTTAGATAAAATACAGAATTACCCGTTTTTGAAGAAGCAATATTTATGAGTTATAGAGAAACCAACTGCAATAAGCTTAAGTGCTCAGTGTTTTTTTTTTTTTTTCTACCATGGCAGAAACCAAGATAATACAGACAGTCTGTATTATGTTACATATTCTCTCTCCCATGCACACACTGTTCTGTATAGTTCAGTATAGTGTTGCACTGTGAAATAAATATATCTCAGTCTGTAACAATATGTCTTCTCAATGTGAACATAAACCACACCTGTTAATGTCAGTTAACTGTGGACAATACCAACTACACCGAGTCTAAATCAAGTTCAACATTTACCATGGTCAAGGCAAAACCAGTAGCTTTCCCCAAAAACAAGCTCTGACAAGAACTTGTAACAGCCAGTTGTGTTGTTACTCAAGAGCATATTAAAAGTGATATACAATATCAACAATTCCCTAGCACAATCCACTGTATCAGGAAATCACTAGATGAAATTTATACTATTTGTTGATGTAGCTATAAACATCCAAACAACGTCTGCTAATCATGTAGGCCTATCAGAAACCATGAGCATGCAACACAGGCTCTGCTGTTAAAACCACAGAGTCAGAACTTAACCTGGTTTAATTAATGCCCTTTATGGACTACTATATGTGCCTCTCCCACTTCTCATAAGAAGGTCAGAAAGTAAGATTTTGGCCTGAAAAGTTTGCAATACAACAGCCAAGTCTTGGTCCCAAAATCCCAAAATGGACGAAGAGCAAGAGACCAAATGACCATGCAAGGAACTGCAGGTTTTGGCACCTGAGTGTTGGCTAACTTTTCCAGCCATGGAGGTTCCCACTGTAAGCACAACTGGCAATCTTGCCCACAGCATAAGCCATGATCCCAGGGCTAATACATTTGCAAGCCAAATGTGATTAGTGGAGAAATACAGGGAAGTTATTATTTTTTTTGCTAATGGGTAAATACAATTTCACTTGCACACACATAGGAGCACAACCAGACCGCAAGTCATATAATTAGTCGAATATTTATAAGAAAACATCTCAAAAGGCACCAGCACCACTAACTACCATAGTGACTGGACTGGTGGGCTGAGTTGAAGCTAGCCAGACAGGTAGCACATCTGCGCCTGCAACCATAGCAACAGCTAGCTGGTTGATATGCTAACATCAGTGGAGGAGGACTTAGCTAAGTCTCACCATGCTATATTTTCTAAACTGCTGCTGTTAATGATATACAGTAATAATGTAGAAAAACGTAGAAAAACACAACAACAACAACAACAAAAACCTATAAGTGGAACCTTGCAGCTGTATTTACCTGAGTTCAACATGGCGTCCTCTCCGACACCTGAAGCTGTCGCCATCTCTGTAAAGTACGCGTTTTCCTTTTAGTCACGTTGTTGGCCTCATTATGTGAATATTTTCTACACATTTCCATTTGTATGGGAACTCAAAATTCGATTATTTATCACGATTTTACCTTCTGTCTGAAACATGCGGCAACGTATGTAACGCGGCATGGTTAGCTTCTAACATCAAACTCTTTCGAATCGAAATATCGCGAGATCATCGTACAGGGCGAGAAAAAAATGCGCGGGATAATGATGGTTCGATTGGATCTCGGACACATGAAAGTTTTGGCAACCCACCTGATGAACTTTATCATCATTTACGCAAAATTCTTTATTCACAAACAGAAATTTGCTAATTCTGTACCTAAATTCACTCCTTTTTTACTTGAACTCTTTTTTACAGTCTATGCTTGAACTACAGGACAATTATGAAAAGTTTTTCCCCAAAACCTCTGACTAACCCTTTATTAATGACTTTTTTTCTTTTTTTAAAATTATTATTATTTTATTTTTTTTATGTATCTTATCATATTTTTCATCCTTGTTGTACCCATCTCTGACTTATTTTTATTTATTTATTCATCTTACTACTAGTATTATTATTATTTTATTTTCAAGCTATATTTTATAATTTACTGTATTATTGTACTGTCCCTTTGTACTTTTTGATGTGCTGTTACACATGAACCTTGTTGGTTCTGTACAATTTGTTCAATAAATTAAAAAAACCAAGCAAGACAACAATTGGAGTACTAAAATGTGTCAGATCAATACGAATTTTTCATTTCTGATCACAGACAAAACACCTGTTCAAATTCAGTACCGATCAGTTGTTATCAGCTCACAATCCTGGTCAACGGCTCAGGTCACAGAGTAGAGATCTCCTCCATGTGCCCAGAGCTTTTAGCAGATGTGACATGGCCTTCAGCATCTATGCATCTAAAGAGTGGAATAGTCTACCACATGATCTCAGAAATGCTCCGACGTTGTGCTCCTTCAAAGCCAAACAAAAGACTTTTCTGTTGAGCTGTGTATTTTCTTAAATGTCTTTGTGTATGGACTTCTGTGTGACTCTATTGCTGTTTACCTTTTTTCATGTCGTCCTATCTATGTAAAGCACTCTGAACTGCTTCTGCATGATATGGTGCTATATAAAAAAAATTTAATTGAATGACCATGAACTGGTTAATAGAGGGGGTGGAGGCCTTCCTCATTGTGTCAAAGAACCAGGGATTACCCAACAACTTCATTTTGTACCAACCACACATTATGAAACAAAAACAAATTTCCTTTGTTTTATTACAAACAAATACAGTACAAAATCTCTACATATTATTTCAAGGCAACATTTTCATCTTTTCAGTTGCTAAGAAAAAGGTCATAATACTTGAATCTTAGAAAAATATGCCTACTGAGGTCAAGAAAATGTACCCATTTAACAATAATCAGTATAACAGCATTTCACTTTCTACAAATTGTGAATCCATAAACACACATTTTATGAATAAATTTGAAATTGTGATTTATTTACATGTCAAAAAGGAGACTAATGGTAAAGAATGCATTTTTCATTAGTTGACTGACTAAAAAAAGACCGTTGAGCGTTGATACACGTCCCATTATGAGCACAGAATGAAAACAGCCCACAGCGGTATGTTATCTGAAAGCCCTTGACAAAAGGTGCATTACTCTGAGTCCATTTGTTGAGGATGAATGGATGTGTTGACAGAAGCCCTTCCTGGGAGTGTCAGTGTCTTTCAGGGGCAGTGTTAAGAGTTGTTTGTTGAAGTCTCCTCCCTCCTCTTCCCTCTAGGACGTGTGTGCTTGGCCTATAAACGTTGTAGGGTGGAGGTGATGATGTCCATGAAGGTGGACTCTACACAGTAGCATATTTGAACATCAGGGTCAGTTCCACCCAGTTCTTCTGCTGTCCTCTGCGGTAAAGTCAGCTTTGAGGATCCTCCTTCTCCTTGAACCAACGCTTCCTGAGGCTTGTCTTTCAGATACTGTAGCCCTAAGGTAAAAAAAAAACAACAACAGATTGCTCAGACATTTATTGAACAAAGGTTGATCCCTTCAATAGATATCTTTACCATCCATCTTGGTGGCACTACAGACTCTACAGACTATTTTTGTACAAAAAAGTAGCATTTTCATGTTGATTTAATTCATATTGTCTAATATTACAAAAGACTTTGTTACTAATCGTGTGTACACCACTTACGTGCAATGAAAGGGTCAATGTCCCTGGCTTTGGTGGCAACATCAGAGGCACAGACTTGCCCCACTTGCACTAACAGAGCTGCAACCTCATCATAAAGTGGAGGGAAGGCCTGGCAGAAGGCCACCAGGCAGGGCAGGGTGGGCATGAAGAAGGAGAAGCGCTTGGCATGAGTCAGCACTAAAAAAAAGAAGACACCACATACATACACTTAAATGTTTACAAAGGTCTTGAGCATTCTTTAAGACAGCAGCTTATAAGTTTGTGCATACAGTATGTTACACTTATGTAATGGAGAGAAAATGCTGCACTAGCTGCCAAAGGCCAGATGGTGGCAGCCAAATATAGAGAGAAACACACCAAGGCAAACACTGTAGGACACTAGGTGATTTATACACAGATTGAGTCTGTTGGAAGGAGCTCAAATGATGGAGATCAACAGATTTGGTTTGAATAAGGCATGGCGACAAGACAACCACAAGCACGAGATAAGTCAAGAAAAGCTGTTCTCAAACCTGTAAGGAGGGTTCCCATGACACTAATGGCCAACCTGGCCACACTGAGGGACTTGGGGAGGGCATACTGGGTGCACAGGTAGGAGAGCAACTGAATTGCAAAGATCTGCGAGGAAACACACACAATCACAAGAGGTTATACATTTTCCTCCTTATTTATGTTGTAAATATAAATAGACAAAGGGAGAGGAGAGGAGAGGAGAGGAGAGGAGAGGAGAGGAGAGGCCTCACCTGTTTTTCCAGCTGGGGCTGGGCCAGCAGCTCTGGGATAAAGTCCAAACAGATATGGATGGAGGGGATGCCCGCCACAGTGAGAGGCAGCAGAGCTTGAGGGTAACCCTGACAAAAAGAGAGAAAATAAAACATGCAATTTACTGAAATAATGAGGGAGGAAATAAAGAATACAAAGTATTTTTTGATCAAGTAATCATTTAGGCTCAAAGGTAACTCATCCAAACTTGTGTGTACAGTATATTAAAAAAATACACAAAGCAGTGTGGACAAAGATGGATTATCAGTGTGACAGAGGAAGGACGGGTGCGGTGAAGTTCACCATCTGGTCGTCTGCTACTTCTGGGAGTGTTGCAGTCACCTACCACTACCGCCATGGCAGAGTGGGATGCTAATGAGGTCAACATGACTTGGCACCTTGTTGAAGAACTGACTAGAATATATTTTCAGCAATATGCCACCGTCACACAAAGGGCCTTCACATTATAACATTAGTTTCCAATGGTAAGCTCAGGAGGAAAGCAGAAAATCTAGGCATGCAGGAATGTTTAAACAAAAGCACCAAAAACATTTTTGACTTGTGTCATATTTTAAAGGGATAGTTCAACATTTTGGCAAATTCCCCCATTGCCATAATCCCTATAGTCTTAGGAGTAGGTTCAGTACCTTTAATTGTTGGTGCAAGCTGTTTTTAGAACGGCAGAGCAGAGCGGCGAGCTGCTCAGAGCTACGCTAAGGACAAACTCATCAAATACACAATCCAACAACTCCAAAACGCTCTGGTGGACAAGTTGTGACCTGCACATTCACCACGCTATGAGATAACAGAACGTTACCAGACAGAGTTGTTTTAGAGGTAAATTTATACAAAACCGCTGATGCGCGTTTCCGTCGGGGGCAATTTTTCGGCATGCAGTCTCT
Source organism: Trachurus trachurus (assembly GCF_905171665.1). NCBI lineage: Eukaryota > Metazoa > Chordata > Actinopteri > Carangiformes > Carangidae > Trachurus > Trachurus trachurus. Next base: position 8,472,273 of record NC_139903.1, on the reverse strand, counting down.
GCATTTGCCTCTAAAACAACTCTGTCTCATAACGTTCTGTTATTATCTCATAGCGTGGTGAATGTGCAGGTCACAACTTGTCCACCAGAGCGTTTTGGAGTTGTTGGATTGTGTATTTGATGAGGGAAACCAAGAAATCCCATGAGCCTCCGTAGCGTAGCTCTGAGCAGCTCACGGCTCTGCTCCACCGTTCTAAGAACAGCTTACACCGACAATTAAAGGTAACGAACCTACTCCTAAAACTATAGGGATTATGGCAATGGGCCAATTTGCCAAAATGTTGAACTATCTCTTTAACAGTTTTCCCTCCGTTTCTGACCACGCAGCCTTTTTTCTATCGTATTACCTGAAAGTGAACCAATTTGGCGATGTTGGGGTCAGCAATGAACATCTGATGCAGCAAACAACAGATGAGACATTGCACCTCCCTCAAGTCGCTGAGCAGACCTCCCTCTGGCTCGGTGTCCTCCATGCCCCCCCTGGCCCTGGGCGCCAGGCTTCCTTGTTTTAGTTTCCCTGGCGTGGGACCCCTGATGCTCTTCAGCAGGCTCTCTGTGTTGGCCCCCAGCTGCTGCTCCTCGGAGGTTGGCATGCACACCTCAAGGAGAATCTGGACTGCTGCGCTATCCTGGGGGGATTAAACAGAAACAGGCGGTTATAATGGATGGGTGTTAAAAAGGTCATCTCACATGCTTTATAAATCTCCCATTGCATTGAACATAACTACTCCTTAGCAAAGTGGGTGTGAATACGTCAGTAAGTAGTTGAAATACCTGTGCAGATAGAAGTGCATTCTTCAGCTCCTCCCTGGTGACCTCAGGTGTGTCTGGCTGTCCAGGAACCCCCAGGCTTGAGACGGTCTGCGTCTGACGATCGAAGTCGGCCGTCTCCTTCAGGTGGCAGTGGAGGTACGCCTTTGAGGCCAGCAGGTAACCATTCAACATGTGAAGCACAATGTCCATCGCAGGAGGACACCTGCAACAAATGAATGAATCAATTACGGTAATAAATGCATACAGAATTCATTGTCTGTTTGTGGCCTTGTGGCGCAATTTGGAAAGTACAGTCAGGGACAACCACAAAACTTAGTGCCTTGTTTTCTTTTTCTTTTTCTAACACTGTGGAGTCATAGATCCCTTAAGCTTTATTGATGATGGAAATACGATTCTAAAAACACATTTAAATAACTACAATAATTCCTCAGAAATATCTTTTTTTTTTTGATGAAATGTAGTGTTTGTTTGTGTATCCACTGGCTGTATCCCTTTGAAGTGTGTGGCTTTTGAGGGCGCATGGCGTCTGTCCGACTTCCTATTTCTCTGACTTCCCATTTCTCCAACTTAAATAACCCTAACCCTCTAGAATAAGTCAGACTAATGGGTAGTCGGAAAAATGGGCGGCCGGACTGACTTTTGAGGGGATGACAGTGCTGTAATTACCTGTACACCCTCTCATCACAGCGCAGCACAATGAGAGGATCCACCATCAGGTCGTTCTGAGTGTATCTCTGCTGCCTGAGCAGCTTCGCCGAGGGTTGGAGGGCATTTACTGTCATCACCCATAACCTGCAACACAACACACATTTGAAGAAGTTTAACATTCATTCATACTTCAATTAAGTGTTATGAAGAAGAGAAAATATAGAACATGACTTGCAACATCATATATAACTGATTAAAAGTTCAGTTGGAAAAGAAATATTCAAATACAATGTGACACACTTCAGTAGGGGTTTAATGACTTTAGTGATTCAGTTTCTCACAGATGAGCTTGTGGCAGGATTTCACCCTCAGGCTTTCTTATCAGACCAACACTAAACTATAAACAGCGGGGGGAACTCTTGGAGCTCCAAGCCTTCCTGCAGCTAACACACTCTCATCAATCAGATGATCTGTGTGAAATCTGACACGGCTGCCCTCCTCCAAGATTCACCAAAGCCTCTGGTCTAGTCCTCTGCAGCATCCACTACTACAAGAGGGAGTTAGGAAGAGAAGGGGGAGGAGGGGGGGGGGGGCAACAATCCCTCACGTCTCCCTCGGTTTCCCTGCCTGCCCTGAGCTCTTCTTGTTGGAGACTCCTATTTGGATCGATAGGATGTCTGCTCAGAGCTTTGGTTATCTGTGCTCCAGGGGCAGAGTGTAGGTCGCTGTCCTCTGTCCAGAGGGTTCACACAGGCCGACAAGAGTTTCCTGGTTCAATACCTCTGATCTATTCACACAGCGGCCGAAACTCTCCAACCACATGTCCTCCTTTAATCCATTTACTACTGAGTCTCATGGCAGCTTTACAGAGCCTCGATAGAGATGACACCAAAGTCAAAGTGCTTTTGCCGACCTTTTCCTGAAAAGTCCAACATAAATTTGACTCGAGAAAAGGGAATATCACTTAATCTGTGTCTTCATATCCATGTTTTTCTTTGGGTCTTGAGTTCAGATGTTATTTATCTCGTATTACGCTGAGCTCCCAAAGAGCCCAAAATCTAATTAGTGAAGACAACATACTTGTTTGAACTCATTAATTTAATGCATACAAATAATACTAACACAGTAAATAAACCACATCCATGAGGAATATCAATTATCTGTTACTTAATGTGAAATCTAAACTTGTACTATGTAAATAAATAGAATATCCCAATTACCATGATCCATTATTCCCACGGGACTTTCAGTGGTTTTCTCGAATGAGGCTGCACAGTTGCATTTTCAACACTTATGTCCACAATGTTGCAATCATGTCTTGAGTGCATACCTGCGAGGCATTACGGTGTTGAGGCCCATCCAGAGCTTGCTGAGAGTCTGCAGTATGCGGCGCGGCACCGCAGGCTCCAGCAGCAGAGCCATGCTGGATGTGAGGGCTTCGGCATAAGGGATCAGGTCACCAGGTGAGAGGAGTGTTAAGTGCTCCAGGATCCGCATCAACCTGGGACTGCTGGATGGCATCTTCTGGAAGGCTGAGAGGTGTGGGGGGGGGAGAAACACTATAGCTGTGAAGTCTTGCTGCAAGTTATCACAAATATCTGCTGTACAAGATAAAAAATAAAAACTACTGAGCGATCGTTCCCTCCAAGCGTAGACCTCAAAATAGTTAATCAAGTCTGTTGTTACGACTCAACTAAAACACCAAACTATGGAAGAAAGAGAAACTATTTCTATTGTTATAATACTTATAATCAGTCATTATTCTTTTCACTGTCATCCAGAAGAGGTTTGCAGTTCAGAAGGATCAAACAAACACTCTAGATGCATTGCAACACTTTTCAAACTTTGCTTAAATACCACTTTGTAAAACATATATACACTATGCATTAACCGGCATAATGGTGTGTAAAAACGATATGTTACACTTATGCTTTTGTTAAGAATCTCTATCAATGAAAAGCCGATTACGGCATAATCCTCTGAACCCTGAAGGATTAACCACTGAGATAAGATTTGAGTTGGATAAAGGCTTTCACCTGCCGATGTATTATCACTTCTCTTTTCCACTCATGACTGATTACATGGCATGTGACTGACTATACATGGCAGATTACTATCACTGGTGGTTAATTTACCATTAAGACCTGTCTGAATTCACTTCTCTTTAATGGATGTTTTTCTTTTTTTTACTTGCTCGGCTAGGGGTATTTTGAGAGAAATAAATAGGCAATCTCTAAATTCAGAATCACTGTCCCTAGCCACATTTCTTTCATCCTTGTTCCAACATAGCTCACCCTGGTGGAGCTGGCTCTGAGAGTATCTGCAGGTGTTGCTGGGGAGCATCATCCTCCTCAGCAGGGGCAGAGTGCCAGTCACCTCCTCCTCACACACCCAGTCCTCCACCAGACATAGGTGGGGAAAGTTGGTGGCCAGGAGCCTCAGCAGGGCCGAGTGCAGGCCTGGGACGAGGGAGGGGAAAAAAACAACAAAGGTTGTTAAAGTTCATTCCCACAAGATTTTTGTTTTAAGTTGTTTTGTGTGCGTTTTAATTTATTAAACTTTTGTTTATGCAGGTAATCTCATTGAGACACATAAATGGCAGAAATTCCCTGCCACAAAAAAAAATACATAAATACTGTACTTTTCGGACTATAGAGCGCATCTAAGTATAAGCCGCACCAGCTAAATTTGAAAAGAAAACACATATATAGGCTGCACTTGAATATAAGCCGCAGGTTTTCATGTTGTAACATGAGATATTTACACAGAAAGACAGTAGGGAACTGTGCAAGTCCACTCGCTTTTCCGCTGTTTTGGTTACGCTCCTCTCGCCCATGTGCATTTGTTGACAACGAAGCCGGCGAAAAATCAATAAATGGAGTGATGGATAACGTTACATAACATATACGATGTTACGGCGTGTGCGTTTGTGTAGTCTTAACCGTCATAAACAAAAGATTACGGGTAACGGAGCGCGTTTGTGTGTACGGTGTGCAGAGACGAGAGCTGGGACACCGGGGCGGGGAAAAAAGTAGCGGCTTATAGTCCGGAAAGTACGGTATACATAATACATAAACATAAATATCCTGAAAATAGCCAAACATATGTATGTTTATGAAGTAAAATGTGGATATATATTCATTAAGACTATGTCTCACCTCCTAGCTCCTGCTGCAGCCCTTGGGCCTGTGTAACCAAGTACTTAATGGGGATTTGGTCCATCAAGGCTGCTGAGTAGGACTTTGGTTTCCTCTGCATCAGGGCTTAAAAAATAGCAAGAAGGTGAATGAAGCAAAGAAACCATGGGGCAGTAAATAGACAGGGTGAAAACATGAAGCAAAAGAAGGACAAGACAGATTATAAGTGTTTTATTTGGCTGTGTAAGGACGGCAGAGCCACTGTGCCAATGTGTTAGAGGAGCGGAGGTGATTTTTCATTGACGTGGGTTCATTACCACTGCTGATGGGCATCATTACTCCTTCCTTGAAGGCTACGGGAGCACTTGGGTAAACACAGCAATTAAAGAGATGGGCATAAACTCTCACATAAATCTGGCCTAATGAAGGGCACAAGGAGAGCTCGTCCTGGGAGAGTATAAACACTGACTAGGCTAACTGCTAATGCTCAATCTAACCTACAGCTGTCCTAGTTAGCTTAGCTCCCACAGCCATTGTACTTGGCTCTTTGTCAGCCCTCCATTTATTCTGTATGAAGCGGCCAACAGTCAGTGTCGGGAGAGAAAAGGATGAATGACTGCACATCCAGAGTGAGAGTGTCTCCTACAACTTAACAGAGGACAAAAGCCGCCATTCTTCTCTCACTGCCTGACAAATTCCCTCCATCTCACATACAATGCCTTCTTCAGTGGAGGAGATGACAATGGGCGCACTTTACACAGCCAAAAGAAGAAAAAAAAAAAAAAGAGCAAGAAATAGAAAGGAAAGGAAGTGAGCCAACAGCACAGAGGGAGGACAAGCACAGTGCTGTATGAGGCAGAGTTATTGTCTTGTACATACCTAGCTGTTTGGTGCTGGCCAACAGGTTCTCCTCATAAGACAGGATGTAGTACAGGATGAGGAGCTGGGTGGTGATGGAGTAGCGCTGTCGTCCTCCTCGACTGGCCTCCCCTTGCTAACCAACAGAGAAACAGAGATAAGCAAAAAATAACATGTACAGGCCAGGGACAGGCAGCATATATGCAGCAGTAAATGTGGGGATAGACACTTCCAAGAGGTCAATATAAAATCATTGGATGCTTAAAATGGGAAATTGATTGATAAATTACAGCTACAATAATTTAGCCTAATTACAACCACCTGCAACTTTAACCATTATCAACTTTTCAACAAATTCTTGACAGAAACTGTTATTTTCTTAAGAAATGTTTTCAAAACAGGATTTTTAATTACAAAATTTGGATAACTATAATCTAATTAAGTGTTTTATTACCAATACGGTAATAATTTACACTGAAGTAATTACAAATATGAAGAAGCGAACATTAGCATGGATTCAATAGACCCATACTAAACGCCAACAATAACCATAGCTAATAATTACAATAATTAAGTCAAGTATATCAGAGTAGCAGGAGTAAAGGAGTTGTTTAAATTAGTGTAAAAAGGTTAAATTATGTTAAGTACCATTAAAGACATGTAACTCAATTAATTCTTAAGAGGAAATCATTGCCTTCAAACACTTAAACATACAGTTGTATAAATATGAGATGTTAATAGATGACAAAATTAACAAGTGCAATGCACAGAACTACTGACTTTTTCAGCTCTTAAGTGCAAGTTTAGACTTTGTCTGTTCCCGTAACTCACCCCAGCAGAGCACTGAAAGACATTGAGGATCTCCTGCTCCGTGATAGGCTGGTTTGTGGCCTCGGGGTTAGCTTTGGATGCTGGAGTGAGGATGGAGTTGATATAGGCGTCGATCAGAGGAATCAGTTGGGTGTGGATGGGGGTGGTCGTCTCACAGAGCTGGCGATAGATCCAGTCCTAGAAAATGCATCACAATATAAAATTATTTATTTAAGACGGACGTAACGAACGCGTAGTAGCAAGTCATCCAGCCGTCACTGTGACATAACAAACCTTGATGGACACTTTGTGCTTGGTGAAGGCTCGGCTCCGAAGCAGCTGGTAGATACAGTGAATTGGGAGGAATCCTGTGATGTTGGCACTTAAATTATTGGTCACTGCGACCCGAACAGCATGGGCTGTAACCACCTAGACACCAGAAATAATATGTCATTAGTACAGAAAAAAATGGACCTTTCAAAGAACACCTACGCAAGTTTGACTACATATTGTAATGGAAATGCAACGGTGAAATAATTTATCTGCCTCCTTCTCCGACAACCCTCTATATCGCTCAATATGAAGGTTTTCACATCACATTATTGAATTATACTGCCATATAAAAAGCCTTAGAGTAACCACAATATGCCATCATCGCTGCAGGAAGAAAATAAACCAGCTGCGAGACACAATGCATGTACCTGTTCTGTGAAGATTTCCTGTGTGAAGATGGTCTTCATCTTGCTGAGAGAGCTCGGCTTGATAGCAATCTGCAGAAAGTTGAACAATGCAAAAAAATGTATAAAATACAATTTATTAAAAAAAAAAAAAAGACCATAAGCAGCAGTAGGTTTACTCTGAGTGAAAACAACCTGCAGGCAACAGTGCTGGTATTTTGTAATTCCCTCCTTTCATATTTCGTAAGAAAAATTCTACATGGCAGGCACAACATCACAACATTGAATTGAGAGGATTGCCCTAGGGTGGAAACAAACAGGCTCTAAATCCAATTACATAACACATCTTAGTGGAAAATACACTGAGACAGGAAAACTACTTAGCGCACAGGCAGGAAACAATTGTGCACTTAATAAGTAATAAAACAGAAAATTGGCCACAGGGTATAGAGTGTCTTGGTAGATATGTGTATGCTGCAAGTGTTTCATCAGTGATATAGTCTTCTTCATATGCGCCACTGCTGCAGTGGAGGAGTGGGGCCAGTAGCTGGTCAGCCAGACTGATGTATTGATCACTGCCTCCCTCCCTCCCTCCCTCCCTCCCTCCCTCCCACCTAGCACCTTACCTTCATCCCCAAAGTAGAGCACACCAACTCAATAATGGAGCTGAGCTGGTTGCTATGGAAATACATGGCAACCAGTAATAGCATCTCTCCAAAAGAAGCAGATACGCCCGCAGCACTGTAAGGAAGAAGACACACACACACATATGCAAGCAAGGCAAGTGAGAAAAAAGACACTTAAGACTTGTTGTTAATCCGGCAGTTTTACAGGACAGAATTTTAATAAAACTGATTATAGTCGCTGCACCAAACCCACACACACATATACACACATAGTCTCCCCTGAAGTCACTTAAGACTGTGATGATTGATGTTTTAAGGACTAGTCATCAATAAATGTGCATTGCTGCACTTATCACTGGTTATTCCCATGAACAACACACATACACATGGGGAATGTCAAATGCCTCCAAAGAGTGGAAACAAGACAGACTCAACTGAGAATACCAATACATCGGATTTGCCAGATTTACTTAAAAAAAAAAGTTAATTCCAATTACTGCAGAAACAAAATTATGCAGCCCCCGAGCTTCCCTACATAGCTACTGAATGTTGGTACTGTTTCTGCCCATCCTCCCCCTCTGTTTTTAGAGTCTGTAAACTCTTCCCCGACTGATCCTCTGCAGCAAAAGATCAGAGAGCAAACCCATACTAGTTTGTGGTAAATACGACAACAGAGAATCCTCTAACTATCACATATTTGCTGACAAAATACTAAAAACGTGATGAAATATATTTGAAATATTAATATTAATAGAACATCCAACAGCAACTGACATTGTTAAACAACTAAAGAAATACAAAATAAGGAGATATTTTTTTATCCAAAATGTGGTTTAGGCATCTTGTACTAAATATATTTATGAAATGTTTATGATGCTTAACTATGTTTGCTAATGCAACATTATGCAATCGTTACTAATTCTGTAAAAGGCAGCCATCCCATCATGAATGGAGTCGTAACACATCAGGATAAATTATGTTACATTACCATTTCAGCTGTTTACAGTGTTCATCTCTAATTTATTATGCAATGTTTTATGATTTTAAAACAGCTAATAGAATATTTAGAGTGGAAATGTAAAGGCAGCACAAAAACTTGTGCCTTAATGCAAATGACATGTTAAACTCAACACAATTTCTAATAATCCTGAGAGAGGTTTTGCTTTAGCTACAGTTAAAAGTGGGTACAAAACGCATAATGTATCACTGCATAATAATCATATCATATAGTGATATTACTTTTCAAAATAAAATTTGTGCCATTTAATTGAGTATGGTTAAATACTTATTATTCACTATTAATGTGCCCATAAAAACAAAGAACCACAGTTTTCCATAATAATACCATGTTATCATAAATATTTTAAACTATATTAGCATAGCATAGTAGTTAGTATAATGGTATAGAGATAGATTTTTCTTGCCTCTCAAAGTATTCCTCCTCTTTGATCATCCAGCTCAGCCACATGACCATCAGCTGCTCTTGCTCTGGAGTGCTAGACACAGACAGACACACACACAGAATAATGTTCACACTCCATATAACAAAAGGACAGTATGAAATGCTCAAAGAAGCAGACAAGACCCCTGGCAAGCAGCCTGCATTGGCAGTGAATCAGGACTCAAGACCACCTGTTAGTTGAATAGAGTTTGTGATCCCAGCTTATGAAAAAACAACTTCTTTAAGTACGTCAAGAAGACTAGCTTTGTGTACCTGACCAGAGTGGGGAAGGCCAGCAGCTTGCAGAAAGACAGGGAGACAAAGCGAACGCCAGCAGGGGTGGCTGGAGGCCGGCTCGTCATCAGCTGTAGCAGCTGCTCTGCCTCTTCATCTGTAGGTCTGAAAAATCGTCACAATGAAGAGATCATTCTTAAAAACGTGACATTTTAAAAGATAAACTCCTACTTTACACAAATTTACTGTCTTTATTTTTGGTTATGTATTAAATGAAAACATTATGAGCTATGACCCAAGCAATATGTTCCATCAATACATTAAAAACCCCAAATCATTATTAAAACAAATACAGTAGATAATGTGTCCTCTCTATCAATGGGCATTACCTGAGACCAGCAATGCCCATTAGGGCGCAGTAGAGTCGGAGCAGAGCGCTGGCCTTCACCACATGCTCCTCTCTGAGGCCAGAGTACCCTGAGCTGCCCTCCCCTATGTCACCGTCATTGGGCACGTGAGTGCTGCGCGAGCGCGGCAGGATGGCGACCAGTTCCAGCAGCAGCTGCCTGCGCATCTGCCACAGCACCGAGCTGCTTTCTCTCTTTCGCTGGCAGGACAGAGAGAAAAAGAGAGGGAAAGACACGGGTCATCTCAGAACTCATAGCAGTGCTGTGCTGTTTAAGTTGTATCTTATTGTGCATGTATGTAAATTATAAACAAAATGGGAAGTTCTAAATGAGGACAGAACATTTCTGCAAGGCCACACAGCTGAGAGAGAGTGTTATTGTCTATTAAAGAAACAATAAAACATTTCTTTTAAAAGAAAAACACTATAAAACTGCCAGGAGATGGAAAGATGTCCATTTCCATGATGTCTTTTGTTATATTTTAGCTTAAAATGTGGGCAGTTCAGTTGAGTTCAGTTGACAACTGATCAGTTCAGTTCAGTGAGAGGGTATTGTCTATGAGAGAACTGGGATCACGGCCAGAGCTTTCATTCAGGGTAATTACATTACTTGCCCATTAGAAACCCAGGCTTTATCCAGACTAAGGTTATCCCACTACTACTACTACTACTATTACAACAACAACAACTACTACAGGCAAAGAACGTGTTAAACCTCTTTACCCTGACTGTCTAATTGAAATCAAACCATAATTCTTGCATGCATGACCTAGTTAAACTTCTCAGCTAAGTTTCATCCATGAGACGAAGATGTAGTAGCTTTGTGTTTGCTCAAACATGGTAACACTGCTTTAACAGGCCATGTGGGTGTGCCACAACATGGTTACACTTTAACACCAGTGCTCATGTTCATTCATATCCTGCCTACTCACCTGCTGTCCATTGCGAATGAACATGCTGAACCAGGTGCGGACTTTGCTGTTGGTACCCAGAAGTAGACCGCTGACATAAGAGACTAGAGGACTGACTGCCTCATCTGCTGTGTCTGGTTTGTAGTCCAAGGTCAGAGCCACACCCAGGCCAGGCAGGTGGCACTCCTCCACCTGGGGACACACAGAATTAGAAAAGATACGTTAAATACATATTGTTTTTATTGTATATTCTTTCACCCCCCAACCAACTCTCAAATGATGGCGTCTTCCAGTATATTCATTCAGCATTCGAAATGTAATATATGTTGCTTCAAAATGCAATTCCTGTTGTTACATCACTGTCCTTGTACCATTACACCATCTATACACGATTCAATCTAATCCATATGTTAACAAACACCAGCTGCAGATTAGTCTTTAAAATGTCCTAATTTCAGCAGAACATGACATGCTCCACTGCCTGAGGAGAGTCCTCCTGATCCAGCCTTCAACAAAGCAATGAAACTGTACAACCTCCTGGGCTTCGTTCAATAACTGACCTTGTGCTATAACCTTCTCGAGAGAAAAGGCGGAGCAAAAAGACAAATTTGTCCCTTCGGGGATCGTATCACAAAGTGTATCACAACATAAATCAGTAGGGACGAAAAATCTTTTGTGATTCTAACCTTCATGAATGAAATGTTTCTAAAAAAAAAACAGACAACACTTCATTTGCTGGTTAATTATTAACTCACTACATCATGCAATACATCTGTGGAGTAAAACGTCATTATTAGGTCTTTGATAATAATAATAAATACAAGCACAACAAACAGTTCTGTTGAAATCACAATTTTTTTTAAGCAACATTGAGTCTCCAAACGAATATCCTGCAACGCAAACATGAGGCCATGCAGCAGATGGTATTTTTCTTTTCTTGTGTTCAGGGCTCCAGACTAACTTTTTTGACTAGGAGCACAGTGGCCCCTAACTTAAAATTTTAGGAGCGCAAGCAGAAAATTTAGGGGCGCACACCGAAATCGACTTGCAAAGTAAATTTGCACATTTCCTCTAATTTTCACTGTATTACTGATAAATACTGCATAAATACAGAAACTATAATGTTTTAAATTCACATTTTATTGTGCAACAGTTTAAATATTGAAAATATAAAGTTAATGTTTAGGCTGCACTGACCAATAACAGAACAAGTAGACACACCACTTGTGGTAAACTCATCCTAGAACAGACCCCCCCCCCCCATAAGGTGCCTGTGTAGGCCAGCCCTTGTTGACCTCCCTGTCTGCTGACCCTGACTGAGCCACATGTGCACGGACTCCTTGGCATCAAACTCGTCGACACCCCCCCCCCCCCCCCGCACGGCCAAAAAAAAAAGGATCTATCGATCAACAATCAATCAATCATTTCCGAGCCTAGTCTGTGCAGCGCGTTCTGCAGCGCGAGTCAACCTGCTTCGTTGCCTTGTGACGATTTGAGTACCGCTGCTGAGAGCGCGAGCATATTATGGGATGTTTAAGGTTTGTAGCGAGCCGTCGAAAAAAAAAAAAATGCAGGTGACACAGCACACACACACACATGCAGGTCACCGGTCTGTGTGTCTCCTGCTGTTTCACACGGAGCTCTGCTGTGGAAAGACGTTTCCTCCGCTCCGAGGTGTAGAGAAGAGAAACACACGTTTCTTTTCACACATGAGCCAATCACAGTGGTCATTAAAAAAAAAAAAAAAAATCGGCAAATTTACTGGTCGCACATGCGCGAGTAGATGAAAAATTTACTCGCACTGTATCAAATTTTAGTCGCAAAATGCGACCATTTAGTCGCAGTCTGGAGCCCTGGTGTTGTTCTTGTAGTAATAATAGTGTCACTGACCACCATGGCTCTGATGTTGAGGGCCTGTGAGGGGTTCATCTGACAGAGCTGCCTTAAGGCCTCGGTCCTGCGTCGCCCACCCACACTCTCCTCATCCTGACGTTCTCCATTCTTGATCAAACCTCTGCAAACTGCAGAGACAGACAGACAGGCAGACAAACATGAACATGTAAGTAAACACGCAGCACATATGAACCCACTGAATTTCCTACAACTGAACATTTTGATCCTTTAAAGAGGCTGATTTGTATCAGCAACAAGCTCACTGATACTGATGATCTTCCAGAAAAGTAAAGTAAAAACTATACAGTCAATAAATTTTAATACTGTATGCCACAATCATTTGAATGATTTAATCTATCCCTAAAGATTTCCTGGCTTTCTGTACATCACTACCCAACTGTAACACTTTATTTCCACACTGTTGTGACAAGCCGTGTTCATCTACACACACACACACACACACACACACACACACACACACACACACACACACACACACACACACACACACACACACACACACACACACACACACACACACACACACACACACACACACACACACACACACACACACACCATAGAATCATGACTCATTTATTTGCCTGTAAATAAGATTTAACAGCCATCAGAGGAGAACATTTCCAAGGATTTATGTCATTTTCCAGCTGACGGTTTAAAAGGCAAACTGTTTATGGTTAGCTGAGACTGAAATGATATTAGCTTCCATCTCTGCCACGTCTGGATTATTTCATATGCCATAAAAGAGCCGGTAGAGTTAGGTCTGGTTACCAGACTGTGTTCAATGTGATAGGCCTTGATGATTCTAGACAGAGTCATTTCCCACACTTCACCCTTAAATCAATTTATTTCACTTTTAACTGTTCAAGGTCTTTTCCAGTAACAAAACCAAAAAGGATTCTTTGACAATGACCGGTATGTAACATACACAAATAAGCTATTGACTTAGCCGTGACCCTCTGCATGATAAGGAGGCATTGGAGACAGCAGGCATTTTCCTTTGAGTCTCTAAGAGCACACACTGGTCGCTCTCTGAGCCAGAGTAGGACTATAATGTTCATCATCAATCAAAGACAAATACGCCTAACCTCAGGCCTGTGGCATGGCAAGAATTACAGAGGGAAAAGGTTCAACTCAGACCACAAACGTAATGGCAACTGAATAACAATCTGCCTAGAATTATAATAAAACGATCACAGAAAGTCTGTAAGGTGATGTTGGGTAAAGGTCTATTCCTGCCACAGGAGCCACACTCAGTAACTATATGATGCCAATTAGCCAGCCACTCCATCTCACATTATCGGCTGACATTAGGTGTAGTGTTGTGACACAGATGAATTACCTTCATTGAAGCTGTCAGGCACATTGGCAACCAGCAGACACAGAAACCAATCACCATTTCGAACATGAAGCAAAGCTTCTGCCACATCCACAATGGGCAGCAAGGACGGCAGCTCTGTGGAACAGAAAAATTAGCACATTTTACACTGTTTAAAATATCAATACAATACATCACTAATATTTACCTGTGTATTCTGTATTTTCACCTCATTATTACTATCAAACTCCCCCCCACACCTTTATGTCGCAATTAGAACCATAATCAACAAACTCACACAATCAGTATATTATGATTGTTAACCATATCTCTGCATGTTTCACCAGCTGAAATTTAAGACTTTTTAAGACCATTATGGATGAAATGTAAGACCTATCATGACAAATAAAAAACATACAAAAGAAATGTGGAGTCACAAAATTAGAAATTGATTACAATATATAAGTTGCGTGTTATAGGCTTGTTTGTAGTTGAAAATACATACAAGATGCAAGGAGTTAAATACCTGCTTGTAAAATGCAGAGGACATCTGCAACCTCTTCCAAATAAACAGGGCTTTCAAAAAGTTCAGACGATTTCAAGAAAAACTCTCCATTTGAATCTGCCACCTGGGAACAACAAGGAAAAAGAAAACATAATTTGATAATCAAACATCCCAAGTCATCAAATTATTAAAATCCTAATAACCTGTTATTCTTTTCCAGTGGAATATAAATATACAAGTTCGGCTAAGTACATAGAAGTTACCAGTGTCCTATTATTTCCCTGGATTATGCTGATGGACCTCTGACTGTACCTTATTCATGATTGCCAACAGTTCGCTGAGGGTCAGGCGGAGTCTCCTGAGAGGATCACTGTGTTCAAACTCCAGGGTCAGGCCGTGCTGCAACTGTGACACCAGGATGCTCTCTCCATTAGAGCCGCCCGCCTTGTGCCTGGCAGAAGAGACAGCACAATGTTTGATTTGCCTAAAATGAATAAATCCCCAAATCACCAGACTCTTGCACTGATATTGTAACTTATATTCTATACCTGAGCTGTTGCTCCTTTCGTGCATCCTGCTCTAAAGCGTGAAAGTCAACAGACAAAAGTGCTACGATGGAGTTGACAGCTTCCACTCCTGAGAGCAGGCGGAGGATGAGCTTCTTGTCCTGTGCCCAGGTCTGGCTCTGATCAGCTGGGGCACACAGAGCCATCCTCACTAGGCAGGGAAGCAGTAGCCTCAGCTCTGGATCACTTAGGGCAGCCAGGCGAACCACATCCACCTTTTGCATGGCTTCAAATGCATAGGCACTGACAAACTGCAGCCCCATACTGTCTGCCATCTCTGCAGACAAACCTTGCGAGAAAAGACAAAACATAGAGGAGTTTCAGTTTGCTTCTGAAGCAACGAGAATAGACAGACTTATATTTAGCCAGCCTGTGGGAAAAGTACAGATGCAATGAATCAACTAAGACTTTAGCAAACACACAGTAACACTACAAAAGTATGTCATGCTAAGTAACAGCAAAAGCTAACAAAGGAAACTTGATTAACTGCAGATGCAATGCAGTGGTAATGCATTCATTTCTGAATTTACAACAGACTGGTCTAGTATTTATGATGCCTGAGAAGGACGTGTGTTTGTAAACAGAGAAAAGACTTAACTTAGTTGCTATGATATGATGTTGCCATTAGGCTAATGCTAATGCTAGCTACTACTGGAAAGCTTGTCAATATCATCATTACACCCGACGTGTTAATTGCAGTCCCCACGTCAGGAAATGACTTTTACTCGCTAATACCACACAGACGTGCATGTACTGTAAAGCACAAATAATACCATAACATATAATTAACTCTAATTTGACAGCTTATCAATGCTTGCCGGCTAGGCTAAGCTAGGCTAGGCTAGGCTAGGCTAGGCTAACTTCTCCTCCGTGTTGTCTAGTCTGTCTCCGCCGTGTAAACATCAAACAGTTTATATAAATATAATAATTAAACCAGGATAATCTTACCTCGTATCAGGACGACGTCTTGTTAAATAGAAATATCACCATCGAGGCCTCGGGACCTCGGACTCGGGTCTGCACCGCCGAGCTCCGTAACACGGGTGACCGGTGACCCGGACCAACTTGTCTAAAACCTAAAACCTTTTACCGATAATTATGTTTATAGAAATAATTATGTCTTAAAAGCAGCGTTATGTCTCACTCACGCCCCTGTCTATTATAGATCCCGCATGTCCACCGGTGTTTTTTTGTCTTTATATCTACAGACAGTGCAGATATGTCAGTGTTGTTTCAGTGAATGAACTGAGCCCCAGTCGGACTCAGCACCGTGTGGTAGCGCTGACAGCACTGACACACTATCAGCGGACAGACTGCAGGCAGCAGGCAGCAGGCAGGCAGCGCTGTGATGAAACACACACACACGTCGTTACTCTCAAAAAGTAATCAGTTGTAGTTACTAGTTCCTTCCTATCCCCCAAAAGTAACCGAGTTGGTAACTGATTACTACATTATTTAAAAGTTACTAATTACTAGGAAAAGTAACTTCTTTTCTTTTTTTTAATGCTCAAATATGTAAAATTACTTGGACTAGCCCCCCCCCCCATAATAACCTCCCATTTATCTGGGACTAACCAACTCACTCAATGTTCCTCCGCACAGGCAGGTTCCACGACTACACAGTGTCGCAGTTGCTGATAAAGTTACTAATGTTAAAGTTAATAATTGCCAGGAAAATGAACTATTGCGTAACCTTTCTTTTATAAAATGCTCAAATATGTCAAATTAATACTTGGACCCCCCCAACCTCCCTTTTATCTGGAACTAACCAACTCACTCAGTATCCATCCGCACAGGTAGTTCCAAATAAACGGCTTTTTCCGGCTAGTTGATGGGCTGAGAAAAAAAGCATATTACGTACACGTTAACGGGTGCATTATTTTTTTTATTTTGTGATGGGAGTCAAGTAACGGCGTATTTTATTGTCAGTAACGGTAATGGCGCTATAATTGGGAAAACAATTTCGTTCTGTACTGGAAAAAACGTATTCCCATCACTGCTGACACATCAAGTCAAGTGTGATGGAGATCTTGCTAAAGAAGCTGCAGCAAGTTGTCTGCCTAGGTTGATCCGACGCTCTACTCTATCTACTCATGAGGATAAAATAACTGGAAAAAAAGCAAGATTACCTTTTGGATACATAACCACCAGAGTGTTCCGGTTTAATTAAATACAAATTGTGATACATTTTCTGCACCATTGATGAGGAATGGAAAATAGATTGCAGAGACCAAAGCTCTTATGGCAGGTGGTCAAGCTGCAGAAATTAATATGGATAACAACGTGGATCATAAATATCTTTATACCTTGTATACATTTCATAGCCTATGTAAATTTAGATTTATATGGCTTGCTTGGTTTTACAGTTCTGTTAGGCACTGTAAGTATTTGTTTACTCTCTTTAATATGTGTTGACTTGCACCCATCCACCCATTGACATGTTATCTGGGTAAATGCCGCTGCATTTTCAAGGGCACACTGACAGCACAGCTGCTGAGGGATGAAGTTCAACACAGGAGGACCTCTGTGTATTCAAAGGCTGCTGACAGCAAGAAGAAATGCAAAGACGTCTCAAATGAATGAATTGCCAGCTGCTGCTACTACATGACTCCAGGGCAATTCAGCAATTTCCAAATTATTTTGCAGGGTTATTTCAATGCCTTTCCTGCAGTGTGGTAACAAGCTTGCAGACTTGGGTGTACAACAGAAGTAGGTGATTACTGCAAACAACCATGATTTCCCAAAAAGAAAACATGGCACTGGACTGAAAATATATTTTCAGGGTTTTTATTAAATATTGAATGTATTTATCTACACTCAAAAGAAGACCAAATACATTTTGATGGTCAAATTTTTCAAGCCAACAAATGCTGGCAAATATGCAAGGTAAAGAGCAATACCAATGGATTTTCAAAAGTCAAAAGTACAGTTTCCCTCAGAACAGGAGAAATCCAGACAGTAGATCTTCCTCTGTGCACATACACTGCATATCAAATGGGCAGCCATCCATAGCTCTGGTTAAAGTTCATTTACACCACACATTTACTTTCACACTGAAGTAAAATGGGATTGGTCTAAATGTATCCATAACCATTATCAGAAGTGGTGCCAAAAGATTCGGACCTCAGCCAATCAGAGTGAGGAGAGGTACAGTAAACTAAAGGGATGTGCTGAAAAGGACACTGCATGTCTGCCATTAATTAAGACATCTGTTCTCACATTCGTGCTCTTGTTTTTTTTTTTTTTTTTTTTTTTAACTTTCTCACCCTTACAAAAGAAAAGATCAAACCTGAGGTCAGCTACTTCCAAGAGTTGCCAATAGTTCTTCCACTCCACTATTGGTGTCCTTGTCCAATTGCACATCACAGTCCCCCTCCCCAAAGCAATACACACAAGCACAGGAAAATAAGTTGACGGACTTTATTCCTAAAACAGAAGCCACACCACCAACTGCTGGCATGGCATTCATATATAATTATTTATATATATTGCCGTTTGGTTTTTGTGTCTAAATGTGTGGTATAAAATACTATATACAACAATGTACCTCTTTATTTGAACACAGTGAAGTTCATTGCTGTACAAGTCCTCTGTAGCTACAGCTTTGCTGTAAGTCCTTCATGCTCAAAGGCATGGAACATAATTCTCCACTCTAATTCTTCTGTACATTGTGACAATACAAATATTCTGTCTCCGTTACAAAAAATAATACTCTAAAAGCAACCTACTGGGACTTTATTTAATTTTTATGGGATTTTCTCCTGGTTGTTTTTTAATTAAGACGATTACATATATCTTAGACCAATTGCTTTAAAGCAGGAAGGTGATATAAACCTTCTCCATTTTATATATAAAAGAGGTTAAGAAATAAGACAAATTATACATTTAAAAACTTACAATAAATAAGATAGATGCAGGCATTTCTTTTGGATACTATTTCATCCAAAGGAATAAAAAGGAATTTCAGGTCTTAAAACCAAAAGATCCATTCTTGAGTTTTTTTTTTCCTTGATCAAATATGTCCCTTTTCTTCCAATAACTTTACAGATAAACTTGTCTCTCCAATACAGACTGGCCAGTGACTGTGCTGCCATGCTACATACCATAACAACCAATCTGTCATTCTCTCACGTTCATTAATTGCAACTCAACTTCTGGTTTCCCCCCACTTCTTTATTATTCCCTTGTCTCTATGTGCATGTCTTTAAATCACAGGGACAGGACCGTCTCAACCAGTAACAGCCATGGGGGGACAGGACCGTCTCAGCTTTAAAACAGCCGTCTAAAAAATCCTGTCGCGGTGCTGCAGGATCCAGCTCCGTGATCTGGCTCTGGTTCTGGTTCTTGCAGTTTTCTTCAGTCTTGATGAAACTCCACCTTGGGAGTTGTCGCTGCTGCTGCTGCTCCTCCTCTTGTCTGAAATGTTTCGCCTACATCCTTCCTTTCCCTTGTAACAGGCTGCCGGTTACAACATGTTCATGATGAAGTTGTACATCTGGTTGAGCACCACAAAGTGAATGGGTAGACACGATCGTCGGTCCTGTGTGGCCGGGTCACACGTCAGCCACGAGAGGGCGTTGTACTGCTCCAGCACGAATCTGTCCAACCACACGAGAGAAAAGCAGTAGTTACTTATAAGTTGACTCATTATGGTGATTAATAGTTACCATGACTGACCATTTATATATAAATCAATATACAAACAAAACAAGACAAGGTAGAAATCCATAACATAAAATGAGAAGTTTTAAGTTTGAGTAAATGTATATTGAGTTTACAGTAACTGTAGATCTAATTTTAATATGTTTTTTTTAAAAACTTTTCTGTTCTGTTTGGTCCTGCTTATTTTATGTTGTCAGGTTTTTGTTTTTGGTCAGTGTATAAATGTCAGTTTATACATTTTGTATGTCATTGCCTGTTTCCATTAAAAAAAAAATCTATATACTGTATGTCCTGTAGAAATTTGACTTAATAAAATAACTGACTTAATAAAACAATAATATTATCTTTTTTATATATATATATATATATTTTTTGGCTTTTTGCCTTTATTTGATAGCACACAGTAGAGATAGACAGGAAAGGGGGAGGCAGAGAGCGGGGGAACGACATGCAGGAAAGGGCTGCCCGACGCGGGGCTGCCTGCGATGAGGACTGTAGCCTCTACATGGGGCGGCCGCTTTAACCACTGCACCACACACTGCCCCAATAATATTATCTTTAACAATAAAAAAATATATAGCTTATATTTAAAAAAAACAAAAACAATTTAAGATAATTGATATACACAAAAAATTGAAATACTACATAAAACAAAAATAAAAACAAACTATTTGAAATTCTCATTACACTGTTGAATCCCATCAAAATATGTATCTATGCAAATGCTAATTCAGTCGTCAGGGTGATAATAGTATCTTGTGTTGTTGTGTTTATTGTTACCTGAGTACATCTGAGGTCTGATTGGAGTCGAGGGGGTGGGAGTGTTTGCTGTGCAGTAGTTCATCTGATTGCACTGAAGACACATGGAGGTGCAAAGAGGCCTGACGGGGGGAAAGAAGTGGTGTCAATGGCATTATAATGAAGTTATCAACTTTCTAGTGCATCTCATCTGAATAATTATTGCTCTATTCGCAGCAGCCGAGTCTGTGGCTAATTTCAGAAGCGAGGGATAACATTGCGAACCAAAAACCAGTGAACCGGTTTCCTTGTAAGTGCCATCTGTTTACACACAAGTCTTAAATTAGCCCAACACCACTCGCTGATGTGGGGTCACAAAAAGCAACAAAAACTGCTACAGAACAAATTTGCAGTTGATTAATGAAGATGTCTAAAAATTCGTTCCGACTCCCAGTGGAGAAAAAAGCTCATGATTTATATCTTAACTGCATTTTAAAGGAAAACTAACATATTCTTAGTGCTCAAAGGAGGGTGTAACAAAATTAATTTGTTTACTGTAGCTGCCTTGTTACAGCGTATGTTAATTGCATCTCTTTTTACCCCTCACCTTGCACTTAATTGTTTTCACTACAGTAAGTTGTCTTGTTCTCTCGCTGCAAAAACCACAAACATAATTCTGCTTTTGTGTAAAAAAAGAAAAGAAAAGAAAGCAGCATTTAAAAGAGGGCAGAGATCTGGTACCTTGAGGAAGAGCGGACACTGGTTCTGAGCCTGCGGACAGGCTGACCAGAACCAGTCGGGTAGCGGTCCGGCTTTAGCAGTAGAGACGAAGTAGCCAAGGGCCAAAGGCTGCTGCAACAGGCCGAAGGCTGCTGCAGCTTCTTCATGAGACTCCATACGGTCCGTACTCTGACCCTGCAGGAGATCAGCGTTTAATTAGATTAAATCAGGATCTCATGGAAAAGTTACATCAGTAATTCAATTTAAAAAGTGAAACTAATACATTACAGTATATACAGTAGATCCATTACACACAGAATGAAACATTTCATGTCTTTATTTATTTAATGTAATGAATATGGCTTACAATTAATGGATATCTAAAATTCAGTATCTTGAAAAATGTAAATATTTAAAAAAAGAAAAATTTAAAAAGCATTTTTGTAACACTTTACTTGAATAGGTATTCATAAGATTGACGTAACACTGTCATAACCATGACATAACAGCTGTCATAAACATCAATGAATACTTATGACAGCTGTCGTTAAGTGTCATTCGGTAAGTTATGTCACTTTTAATGCAAAGTTGACATTGTTTGAGATGTTTTTGTTCTGACAACTTGACATAAAGACAATTTAAACTGTCATAGCAGACCTAATTGCCAAACTTTAAAAAATTATGTCAAGTTCCCATAACAAGGACATCTCAAATAATGTCAACTTTGCATTAAAAGTGACATAACTTACCGAATGACACTTAACGACAGCTGTCATAAGTATTCATTGATGTTTATGACAGCTGTTATGTCATGGTTATGACAGTGTTACGTCAATCTTATGAATACCTATTCGAGTAAAGTGTCACCGCATTTTTAATATGGACATGTTGACCTTCTGAAAAGTATGTCCATTTACATGCACTCAATACTTGAACTGCTGGAAATTGACTTTTCCATGATATTCTAATTCATTGAGATGCACCTGTACGTGTGTGTGTGTGTGTGTGTGTGTGTGTGTGTGTGTGTGTGTGTGTGTGTGTAAATGACTCACCTTGCTGCCATCACCCCCGTGGTGGTAATGGGAGCCAGGAGAGTGTACGGGTGAGGTGGTGGGCGAGATGTTGATGATGTCAGGGTCCACCAACTCGTTCTCCTGGTCCAGCAGGTCAAAGATCCCGATGGCATCAGACCCGTCTGCGGAGAACAGGAGAAAAACTCAACAGGTCTGCAAGTGATCAAGTGATCAAGTGTTTTTTTTTTACTGATTCGATCCATGTGTCTCTGAAAACATCTCTTTTTGATGCCATAACTTGAAGCCATGACTTAAACGTTAAATTCTATTATGTGGTTTATTTTAATTTTATTTAGTGAATATGGAATGAATGAGTGAGTGACCATAATTCAATATTCTGGTGACGCATGTTTGCACAAAGGAAATAAGCCGAGGACACTTGAGGGTTCTGTCTGTGGATGAACTGCTGCTACAACACAAACTCTTATTAGACAGATAAATTAAACAAGAAGAACTTGGATTAGAGGGGAAAACCCTAAGTAACTGCTGCGCTTTGCTTTGACATCAGTGGGTTTTTGTTCAAGGTCCAACAAAGAGCATGAACCACACTGGATTAAAAACACAAGAGAATCGCAGGGAGCGACTGTAAGGCTGTCTTTACGCTACAGGCCTTGATGCCCAATTCCGATTTGTTGCCTATATCCGATTTTTTTTTACTGTCTATTTACATGTTCTATCAGAAGTGACCCATATCTGATATCTGTATTTACACCTGCTTTGCTTGTGTGAAACAACCTGAAGCTGAAGAGGAAATAAGCTAGCGGTTTTTTTTTTAAAGACGGGAAATTGTCACGTTATAATTCCATAATAATTATAAACGAACGCGAGTCTGGGGCTCAGAGTTTATATCCAACACGTCACTATTTACAAAGTAGCTACACGTCAGTCCTTAAGCTGCGTTCACACCGGACCTTTTATTTTTGTCGCTGTCGCTCGTATCACTCAAAAAAAATCGCTCGTCAATTTGTCACAGACTCGCATTTTCGCTTTGATGACGTCATGCCCACTGCCATGTGTCTCTGTTTACACCGGCACCACCGGGATTACGGCAGCCAATCAGCGCTGAGTGACAAGCGACTGACGGCCGGAGAGTTGGGATTTCTCATCTCAAGCGACAGAGCGAAAATCGCTCCGTCACTCGGTCGCTGTCGCTCAAAGCCCCAGCGATTTTTCGCCCGAGCGATTAAACGCTCAATCGCTCGTTTGCATTGACTTAACATGTAAACTCGTCGCCAGCGAGAAAAACAAAATGTCTGGTGTGAACGCAGCTTTACAAAATAAAGTTAGTGAAGTGGCTGTGTGGAGCGGACCTGTTGTGGACAAAACCTCTTGGACACATTTGTGTACATTGTTTGAGGAGGAGAGATCCGATTTGTCTGTTTAGACTGCAGATGTACGTATTGGCAGATATCCGATTTGTATCTGATTTATTTCCACATAAAACGGCCTGAATCTGATCTGACAATATCCGATTCCAATGCGTATTTGTCCCGTTTACACGTTCATGTTAAAGATCCGATCTGTGCCACTTGAGAGGAAAAAAAACAGAATTGGGCCACTTGAACAATGCGGTGTTAAGACAGCCTAAGACAGACAGACAGGCGGAGGAGACAACAGGAGGAGAGCCACCACTGACCTGTGGTGGCGTTGAGGATGTCGAGGTTGGGGTCGATGTTGGTGTAATTGGAGCTGGCCACTTGGACGGAGGCGGAGGTGGGGAAGACCAAGATGTGGGTGCAGGAGGTGTCCTGTGGCGTGTTGAGCTGCGACGTCTGCATGTTCAGGGTGGTGCTGCGGCCAAACACGGAGCCTGTTGATACTGAGTCTGATGAGATGCAGAGGGAAAAAAAAAAAAGGAGAGGAGGAGAGACAAGAGAGGGAGTGACGGGTCAATAAACAGCTCCGCTAAGCAGAATGAACCAAAACAGGAATCCTTGTCACAATCATTTCATCTGCTGTGAGAGAGAAATCCTTTAACTTGTCCCCGACTGAGCAAATTCTCAGTTTCTGAGCCAAGGGCAAAAATAACTCGACAAAGGAACAGACTCTGTTGTATTCAAGCATCAATGAAACGGATGAATTCTGCTGAAGAAATCACTGACGAGTAACGCTACATTAATGCCTCTACAATCAATTGTAACCACCGCTGGTGCTCTGTTCCATGGCGTTTTTAATGATCTGTTTACCCTCTCTATACTGTTGTACTGTACACTGTGTGTGAGCATTAAGAGCAATATTGCTATTTTTTCCATCTTGTTTGTAGCAGCATCAGGCTGAGAGTGAGACAAACAAAAAATCACTGCTTCTTATTTCATTTTATTACTACAGTACACCTCAAACCCTCAACTTAGTGCAATCACAGCTTTACACCTGTTACTACGGTGCTCATGCTACCAAAGCGGATCAAATTTGACGTGACAGGGGAAGCAAAAATTACTTAAAGAGATAGTTCAACATTTTGGAAAATCAAGCCGAGCCGCGAGATGCTCAGAGCTATGTTACGGAGGCTATTGGGATTTCTTGGTTTCCCTCATCAAACTCATCAAATACACAATCCAACAACTCCACAACGCTCTGGTGGACAAGTTGTGACCTGCACATTCACCACGCTATGAGATAATAACAGAACGTTACCAGACAAGAGTTGTTTTCGAGGTAAATTCATGCAAAACCGCTGATGTGCGTTCCTGTTGGGGGCAGTTTTTCAGCAAGCAGTCTCTGCATTTACCTCTAAACCAACTCTGTCTCGTAACTTTACGTTATTATCTCATAGCGTAGTGAATGTGCAGGTCACAACTTGTCCACCAGAGCGTTTTGGAGTTGTTGGATTGTGTATTTGATGAGTTTGATGAGGGAAACCAAGAAATCCCATTAGCCTCCGTAGCGTAGCTCTGAGCAGCTCGCGGCTCTGCTCCGCCGTTCTAAAAATAGCTTGCACCGACAATTAAAGGTAACAAACCTACTGCTATGACTATAGGGATTATGGCAATGGGCCAATTTGCCAAAATGTTGAACTATCCCTTTAATGTAAAACGGGGAGTTTCCTTACAGGCACTAAAACAACATGTAAGACATTAAGTTCAAAGTATCAGCTGTTTTGTACCAGAGTATCTCTACGATTACATCTTGTGTTACTGTGACGTAAAAACAACCCCCCTCCCAGCCAGTCACAGTTTGGCATGTTCGCAAATGTGCGGCTCACACAGCCTTTCTAATCTCTTTCAGCTTGAACAGCTTTTTAGGAAGGAGATGTCCTCAGCCAAGCATTGCTCAACACAATCCTGGTATGATGCACTGACAATCCCCCACTCGTTTCCCAAAATAAACCCATTGATCTGGCTCTCCATCACACTGCATTGAGATCAATGGGCATCTGAGAGATAGTGCTTTATGAGCGAAAGGTACATGATCTCCCCTGCCATCAATCTGCTCCGGACAAGCTGGGGACACGCATTGTGATATGTTGCTGCCATCCATCAGGCACACACGCACATGCACACACACACACACACACACACACTTGCACAAACATCAGCAGCGCTTTACTTTGTAGAGTAATGCCACTGACTCAGATGTGAGTTGAACATAAAAAAAAAAAAAGAGACACTTAGTGTATTTATTTATAATTTTCCTGCTGTGCACACGGTGTACCTGGCATGATGATAAACGATCCCTGGGGTTCCATGGCAACCAAGCACACGCTGAGGATGCTGGGCGTATCTGAGGCGGAGATGCCACACATTCGACACATTTCCTTCAGCCGGCGACTCAGCGACTGGAGGCTCGTCCTGCTCAGCAGAATGCTCCAGTCTGGTGCAGCAAAGAGGAGGAGCAACAAGGAAGAATAAATAAGTCATAAACTGATGTAGGAAACAAAAAAAACTCTAGTGCCTTGAATGCTCTAGTTTCTTTTTGTCATGAAAAGCATTTTAGACTGCCTCCCGTACCTTTTAGTTCTCCATGTCCTAGCCGGCCTAGTCGGCCAATCACCACCCTCCAAGGGACTGATGTCATCTGCACCAGCCCTAAGCACCAATCCCAGAGCTTCTGCAGGCCGAGCCGCCGAACCGA
Organism: Trachurus trachurus; assembly: GCF_905171665.1. Lineage (NCBI taxonomy): Eukaryota > Metazoa > Chordata > Actinopteri > Carangiformes > Carangidae > Trachurus > Trachurus trachurus. The sequence goes on along the minus strand of NC_139903.1, from coordinate 8,446,185 downwards.
GCCCTTTTTCCTCCGTGCCCTGCAGAACGTGGACGGACACATGATGTGTCATGATGAACATGCTTGACTGACTGCCATGGAAACTTTTCTCTCAGGACTAATTTATATTCAAGCCATTTTGATATAGTAATTAATGCAGAAATCACAGTTTTGATATCAAGCAGACATACAGTATGTTTGTTGTGCAGCTGTAACTGAACGTGTGATATTCACAGAGAAAAAATTAACCAGCGGAGAGCAGTGCCAAACCACTGTGTTGAGGCAAATTATGTAGATAAAACGACATGTACCTCAACTGCATTATAAATAAAGATCCTGCATCCATTTCTGTCAGAAGCATTTTGCATTATGACAGCAATAAATTATGTTAAATCCTTTAATTTTTAGACAAAATGTAGTTTGATAAACTCAGTAAACCTCAACAAAAGGCCAAAAACTCAAGCCCAGAGGTGATTCATATTGATGGTAACTGATGGTTACATAGCGCTGCTGGCCGTCCTACCTGTTGGGCACATCGATGTTGATGATGCAGGTCTCCAGCAGTTCCCCGTACAGGTCAGTGCATGTAGCCAGAAGCCAGCGTTGGTCGTGGGACAGACAGTATCCTACAAAAAGCACGTTGTATTTTTGCGACGCCTCCCCGAACGTCTCCCCGAGCTCCGTCTGCTTGTCCTTTGTCGGCGCGAGAATGAATGGAGGCGTGTACAGACGCAGACACTCCGGCCGCTGCAGATCGGGAGGAGAAGATGTGAGGATAAATGATATGAGGATAAAAGGTCCTGGTAAACAAAACAGCTCCGGATATGTTCATTTTGTACACACATGCACATATTGGAACGTCTTCATTTTAATCTTAAATCCTACTGTGTTAAAGTATCTGTTCAAGCAAAACTGTTGCTTGTGTCAGTCCCTTTGTCTCGTTCCCTGCATGACTGCTCATGTTTTGCTGGTATGTTAAAGGGAAAAGGTAGAACTCTCCCCAAGGAAGGAAGTCGACTGAATTAGCCCCTGATCTGAAGCGCCCCTTTGTCTAAACCTGGAGTAAAGATCCCATTATGGAGGTCTCGGGAGCTAGCCAACCAGATAATGGAAAGAAAACTCTGGAGTAGCAGAGGGTTACAAGTTCCCTTGGTCCTGTTCCAGAAGAAAAACTACGAGGATGGTTAGCGGTAAAAAAACTCGATATCTCAGTGCACTTCTTTCTATTCAGTGGCAGACTGAACACAGCCGGGCCAAAAGGCCGGGTCGCCTCAGGTCAGGCTGGAGAACTGAAGGCAACTGAAATGCTGCTGCTCGGGGCCACGGTGTCAGCCTCTGTTTGCTTACCTATCGATCAGGCGACAGCACCGGCATGTTGATGCTAACGCACATTGCCAACGAGGTGCCGCTTCTGATCGACTGCAGAGCTCACGCGACAACCGTCTCTGCTTTTTACACATAGATTATGTCAATGTAATTAGAGTGCAGCTGCTGCTACTACTACTACTACCACCGCTACTACTTGGCAATCTGTCCTATTTACCTCTGGACTCTTCAGTGCAGTGTCGATGGCCAAGCCGGGGCCGAAGCCCGTTAGCGACTTGACATTGGTGGAGGTGGGCAGTGGCCGTCTGCACTGAGCGAACACAGAGAAGGCTAGAGACTTGAGGTGCTGGGCGTAGATGTTACGGTCTTCACCTCGTACTGGCTGCAGCAGGTACTGGCATGGGACAATCTGGTATGGGAGGAAAAAAACAGGATTTGTTAGATATTGATGATTTTATTCATTAGTTGAGTTGTTTTTTTTTTAACTCCACTTTCTATAAAAAGTAACCTGAGATAAAAACACAAGAGCTGAGATCTTTAACAAACTGAGGCAGGTTTCAAACTGACCCAACAACGAAAACAACCAGAAAAAGAAACAAAGAAAAGTGACAAATTCCTGTTCTGTGTGCGAATATCATGATTTGGCTTTTCTTCCAAGAATGAATCAAGACCTGAGTATCACATGTGAAATGTTGCGGTTTGACTCCTCTTTATTTGCTCTGTAACTGGGCCCCATCAACAATATATTTCCCATAATTTCAGGTGAAGTGCACTGATGAAAAACAGTAGTAACAATACAGAGAGTATTTATAAAGTAATCATAAGCAAGTGACAAATGTGCTTCCCCGGAAAACTCAGATACTCTGACACTGTGTTAGGCAGGTGTTGAGTCTCTTTGTGGTCACGCCTAAACGTTTGCATAGTCTGGATGCTGCATTGCACTACATTATTAAGCTGTTTCTGGTCACTCATCATATACTGTTGGTAATCATGAACAATTTACTGCCTCTGATGATGATAAATATGACAGTAATGGTTGCATTGAGTATAACGCTGAAATCATTAAGGAGCAATTGACACGCCGACACTGAATATACAATTAATTCTCATCATCATCACCGCCGGTGGAATTAACATCAGGATAATGAAACACAATATGGTCAGCAGCACTAACTACAGTATATGGCTCTCACAAGAACTTCACTTGCCTGGACAGAGATCGAATTGCGGACGTGGGCAGGCAGGAACTGAAGCATCTCAAGGTAGCAGCGGAGCAAACCCAGCGTCCACACGCTGGAGTGGGCCGGCACCGGGCCGGGGCCGCCGCCGTCCGTCTCATCGTAGCTGAAGGGGTCCACGATGTAAACAACGATGGCAGGTGGATACGAGATGGCATGGGACTCCCCGTCTGTGGGAACGCCGACCTTCTCCCGTTCCAAAGTGCTGGACACAAGATCACACACACACACGGTATTATTAAACTCATCTTGTCCTATAATTAGCATTTTTTTCAGTTCTGTTACATTTACTGCTTTTAAAAACATTATTTAAATCTGGATGAGGAAAAACTGTAACTACCTGGTATCCTGTGCTAAGAGTTAAAGGCATAGTTCAACATTTTGGCAAATTGGCCCATTGCCATAATCTCTATAGTCATAGCAGTAGGTTCGTTACCTATAATAGTCGGTGCAAGCTATTTTTAGAACGGCTTGGTTTCCCTCATCAAACTCATCAAATACACAATCCAAATGCTCTGGTAGAAAAGTTGTGACCTGCACATTCACCACGCTATGAGATAATAACAGAACGTTACCAGACAGAGTTGTTTTAGAGGCAAATTCATGCAAAACCTCTGATGTGCGTTCCCATCGGGGGCAGTTTTTCAGTAAGCAGTCTCTGCATTTGCCTCGAAAACAACTCTGTCTCATAACGTTTAATTACAATTAACGACAATTAAAGGTAACAAACCTACTATACTATAGGGATTATGGCAATGGGCTAATTTGCCAAAATGTTGAACTATCCCTTTAAGGACTTGTGTCACAAAAATATTATTTTGGCATTGTGATCATAAAATAATGGGACTAATGCTACATGCTCAATTTAAATGAGCTCAGTCTTGTTAGCCACACTTTGTATATTATACAGTATATATTGTAATGTCAAATATACATATTTATTATGGAAGGAACTGTCCTTTCATAAGAAGAATAGATTACTCAGTTGAATACTTTTTTTTATAGGTTTGTGACTTTCTGTCGGTCGTTTGGCTAACTTTTGTCAGCAGATGGAGTTAGCAGTCCCCGCCCTCGTCCCTACGTCACCACATTCACGCGCATCCCTTGGCTGCACACACAGAGAGGACTGCCCCTTTATGCCGTTCTCTCTCCTCACTGGATAAAGGTTGTAGGATACAAGGAAAGTTTTCTCCTCGGCTTAAAGCAGAGCAGAGTGACTGACAGACCCGTGTTTCGGACCAAACACTCTATATAAGTGACTGCGGTCGGAAGATATAACTATTTAAGACTTATATTAACACAAACATTCTGCTTACTTCTGCTTTAAAACGGATCAAAACCAGTTATTTGTGCTTGTGTTTCTTATTTGTCCTGTCCTACCTTTCAGGAGGCTCTGTGGGCCCCGGGGCCTGGCTGCTGGCGTTGTCCCCTGAGGTGCCGGTGTTCTGGGCACCAGCCTGCTGTCCCAGGTGTCCACTCTGGGCGCCACTTCCTTGACCCTGGCCGCCCATGCTCCCAAAAGGAGGGAACGAGCTGGGCTTAGCAGATGGCATGCCACTGCCGGGCTGGCCCGAGGACGTCACCATGCTGTTGGATGATGCGGAGCCGTTTCCGGACCCAGCGTTGTTGTTGTTGCTGTTGTTGCTGCTGCTGCTGCTGCTGCTGTTGTTGTTGTTGTTGGGACCCGAGGAGCCCGAAGCGTTCACCGAGCCCTGTTGTTGGCCCACTGAGCCGGAGGCGGAGCTAGAAAGTTGTGCGGAAGATGACTGGCTGGACGAGGGCGGGGGACTGGGCTGCGTGAGGAGGGAACTGTCCAATGGCTGTGATGCGAGGTATGGAGCTGAAGACGGAAAAGAGAGAGAAACCCGACGTTTGACTTCCATTAATAACATGAAACACACTCGAGTCTATTGCATTTCAGCTCGACCTCCTCCTACGCTGATCACCTTGCTTTTGCATTTCAAAGATCATTCAAGGCTCTGTATAATAACTTAGTGAAGTGTGGTCAAAGGTGGGATTTTAAGCAACAAAGCGCTGTCTCAAACAGGGCAAAACTGCTGCTGTAGTTAACCGGCGGGGGGGGCTGCTACTGTTAAGTGACACGTACCGAGGTTGTGGCGGCACACTTGTGCATAGAGTTTGAGCTTAGTGAAGGCGTCGCTGTTGCCGCTGGCAGCCTTGAGGAACCAGTCGCTCACTGGCTGATCCACGAGGTTCTTGGCTCCGCTGCCACCGACGAGGACGATGCCATCGGGGTAGCCTTTGGAAATGGGCCGGTGCTGACCTAGTCGACATGACTGTAGAAAAACAGAGGAAGAGGCAGAGTGAGGAAAACATGCATGAAAGTCGAAATGGTTTAAGAATGGAGGCTTGACACATTTTATATTTTAAAAAAATGTTTTTTTCTGTCAGTTTATACAAAAAATATAGTTTGTAATTAAAGCTCTCCACGGTCCAGGTTTACTTGGGACTTTGTGTTTATATTTGCCTTTTAAAGGGATAGTTCAACATTTTGGCAAATTGGTTTTAGGAGTAGGTTTGTTACCTTTATTTGTTGGTGCAAGCTATTTTTAGAACGGTGGAGCAGAGCCGCAAGCTGCTCAGAGCTACCCTACAGAGGCTCATGGGATTTCTTGGTTTCCCTCATCAAACTCATCAAATACACAATCCAACAACTCTGAGCAGCTTACGGCTCTGCTCCGCCGTTCTAAAAATAGCTTGCACTGATAAATAAAGGTAACGAAGCCACTGCTAAAACTATAGGGATTATGGCAATGGGACAATTTGCCAAAATGTTGAACTATCCCTTTAAATGTCCTGCTCCTGCATCAGTAGTATATTTATTTCTCCACAAAAGTGTGACTTATAATTTACATACAGAGTATCCAGGAACCCAAAATACAAGAAAAATCTTTTATGGTTGTCACTAGTATAATATTATTCTGAACAGTCCAAGCTAAGAAATATTTACAAAACCCGGTATAACGACGAAGCAGTTTTACATTTGTATAGCACTAAAAACCCAAGAAGTTTGCTCTCTTCTCACCTCGTAGACAGCTGTGAGGTCTTGGAAGAAGCTCTTGGCGCCGCTCAGCAGAGCCTCGTTGTCAGGACAAACCACCAGGTACCCGACGTCCCTGTGGGAGCCGAAGGGATCCAGCAACAGCTTCTCCCAGTAGGGCAGACCGAACGGAGACAGGACCACAAAGTCGTACTCATAACCCACCAGGAAGGTGGGGATGGGCAGGGGCTCTGGGGACTCGTCTGTGCCTGTGGGAGCGAAGCGGTGGAGGAGGAGGAGGAGGAGGAGGAGGAGGAGGAGGAGGATGGAGGCAGAAAGAATCACAAAGAAAGAAAGAAAGAAAGAACAGTGAGCGAGTGGTGTTAACAGGTGAGGTATCAGCCCCCCCACCCCTCCTCTCTGCTCCTCCACTGTGCATCAGATTGTGAGGTCACCAAACAATCTGACAGCTCCTCCCAACAGAGCTGACATCTGGACAACAGCACAGGGACCATGCTGCCTATTGATCTGACAACATCCAGGGTTTTTCTACCTTAAGACACACACACACATCCCAAAATGTCAGACACACTAACATCAACCGTCACAGTAGTTGCAGGTAGTTCTTTTTGTTTTTTTCTCCTTTCTTCTATAGAGAGACTTCTGACACCCTCACTGATGCTTGGTTTTAAAGGGATAGTTCACCCAAAATTGAAATTTCACTCATTATCTACTCACCCTCATGTCGACTAAGGGCTGGGAGAAGTTTCAGAGTCCTCCGTGGCTTCTCTGAGTTACAGGGGGTCTCGGCGTAGCATATAACGGTTGCAAATGGATACCAACTGTCTTCGTAACAAAAAGACACACCAAAAAACATCCAAATACCTCCATGCTGCTCATATGTAATGTCTGTCTTATATTGAAGCCCCGAAATGTGAAATTGTCCCGAAAAAAATTAAATAAGTCTATTTTTCAAGCTTGTTTGTAGCGGAAGCTCCTCTTCCCGGTTCGTCAAATTTGGACGAACTGGGATTTTTTTCGGGACAATTTCGCATTTCGGGGCTTCAATACAAGATAGACATTACATACGAGTAGCATGGAGGTATTTGGATGTTTTTTGGTGTGTCTTTTTGTTACGAAGACAGTTGGTATCCATTTGCAACCGTTATATGGACATACACTGCTACGCCGAGACCCCCTGTAACTCAGAGAAGCCACGGAGGACTCTGAAACTTCTCCCAGCCCTTCGTCAACATGAGGGTGAGTAGATAATGAGTAATTTCAATTTTGGGTGAACTATCCCTTTAATACAGCTACACTGGCTGGTAGCGAAGGATTAGTCAGAAATATGTGTACTAAATAAAACCCGTCATTATTACCGTAAGAGCCACGACCAGCCATCTTGTGGAACTGCTGCCATGTCAGAGGACCCTGAACGCCCCACGACCGCACCGTCCTCTTCTTTTGGATTGCATCTTGGAGTACAGGCTGGAGGGACATCAGCGCCCGCAGCACATCCTGAGAGCAGAGCACACTCACATCCACCGCTGGAAAACAGAAGAAGAGAACAAAAAACAAAAAAGATCAATCACAACATGAAAAACCAAGAAAAAACATCTCAACAAGTCTTTTAAAAAATCCTATCTTTAATCAGTGATAGATATTTTTCTTTCCAACAATCCTAAACTCCTGCTTTAATCACAGTTTTCTATTATAAGAATGAGTTTTCTATTATGATAATTTCAAGAAGTGATTTCTTTAAACAAATCAGATCTAAGGTAGACTCAAAAGTGTTTTTATATCAATGAACGGGAGCATTTTTTAAAAATGAGCTTTGTTTTTATTTTTGAGCTGAGTTGACTTTTGAAAATTATACATTAAGGATTACCTGGAGACAATTGATTTCAGCAAATTCTATAGTTAAATTAAGTACAAAGCTGAAATGTAAAACATAATTTGTATTAGGGGTGAAACAGATTAATAACCTCACGGATCGGATCACAGTCTTTGAGTTTTGGATCAGATCTTTTTCGGATCAGCGGAGGGTGGGGGGATGGTATACAGATGTTGGTAGAACAAACCATTTTGTTGTTGTTGTGCGCATCGTACAGTTGCCGATACGAGCTGAGTTTTTTTTATTGCCTGTTAACTTTTTTCTTTTTTTCATCAACTGAACCGCGGACCACTCGCGTGCCGATCCGTGGAGGGAGAACCGAACGGATCACAGATCAACAACGCTCCGTTGCACCATTAAAGCAGAAGTAAGCGATCCGGTCGTTTTGGCTAACTTCTTGTCAGCCGATGGAGTTAGCAGTCCCCGCCCTCGTCCCTACGTCACCACATTCAGGCGCATCCCTTGGCTGCACACACAGCCCTTCATGCTGTTCTCTCTCCTCATTGGATAAAGCTTGTAGGATACAAGGAAAGTTTTCTCCTCGGCTTACAGCAGAGCAGAGTGACTGACAGACCCGTGTTTCAGACCAAACACTCTATATAAGTGATTGCCGTCGGAAGATATAACTATTTAAGACTTATATTAACACAAACATTCCGCTTACTTCTGCTTTAATTTGTATGTAAGGGGAATCTGACAAAGTGTTGTGTTTCTCACCGTTCTGTTTGCCCCAGTGGTGCAGGCAGGTGCTCTTGACCAGTGCCTCGTCCACTTTGCCACCCGACATGTTGTCCATGAACTGCCTGCCGTGCTCCAGCGCCATGTAGCAGTCGCTGTGGTAATCCCTCTCGTCCACCCTCACGCAGGGCGCTACGGCGGCTCCGTTCGGCCCCCGCGGCGTCACCACGTCGTGGTCCAGAACTGAAATGGGTGAAAACGGATTGGTGCACTGGTCCTGCAGGAGGAGGATCAGCTCGTCCGGGACCCGGTCGCCGCCGCCGCCGCCGCCCCGGCCCACGCCGCTCCGCTCCAGCGAGGAGAGCCGCAGCTCCTCGAAGCGTTTCTCCGCCTCCCTGCTGAGATCCGAGCCGCGGCCCACGATGTCCAGCTCGTCCTCCAGGAAGAGGCCCGAGCCGTTGCCGTACCGCCTGTTGACCACCGCGCTGAAGCCGCAGCTGCAGGACTCGGACTCCTGGCCCTCGCCGACGGGGTCGCTCAGGTACACGGCGGCGTCGGCTCCCTTGATGTTCACGTTGCACACGCAGATGCAGCAGCTGTCGAAGTTGCAGTCCTTGAAGAGGTTCATGACCGACTCGGAGAGGATGAGCGTGACGTAGAGGCTGTGCGCCTCGGGGATCGAGGGCACCGTCGCCGGCTCCACCGAGTTCAGCGGCCGGCAGGTGGAAGGCGTGGACGCCGGCGAGTACAGGTCCGAGTTCTCGTACTTGAGCGAGCCCTGGACGCTGGCGGGGCCGCGCGGCGTCCGTGGGGTGCGGGGCGTGCGCGGCGTCGGGGCGGAGAAACGCGGGGTGGCGGGCGAGGGCAGGATGCCGGTGGTGGCGCTGTTGCTCGGCGGGGCGCTGTTGGACATGAAGGGCGTGTGCGTCTGCGGCGTGTAGGTTTGGCTGTAGTCCTGGTCCATGGCGCTGCCGACGCTGGGGATGTTACTGAGGACGGAAAGAGTCAAGGACATGAATTAGAAAAAAGGCAGCAGGACGAGAAGAAGAAAGCTGCACAGCAGGAGACACGACGGTGGCACTTTAAGGGTTTTGAAACGGGGCCAACAAAGCAGGAATAATCCTATCAGCTCACAGGATCTAACGTCAACATTATTAAAGGACAATTCCAGGCAAATTCAACTCGGGGCTGTATTTTCCTAACATTTTAGGTCTAAAAGAAGGAATCTGAAGATTTTCAGTTTAATTGCTCCTGTTTTGCGGTAGCTGTGTCTGTCCCCGCATCGCCACGGCAGCAATGAATGGGAGCGGATTGAAGTTCCGCTGCTTAGGCTGTTTACATCCCTCAAAGCTGCAATTTTTTCCCACAGACAGCGTCAGATGGCGACTCAAACATGCACCGAGAAGTTTATTTACTTCAAGCAAGCCGACATGTTTGTAAAACTAGATCTAATTCAAAGTCTCGCGCGAGACCCAAGTTGATGCGCTCGGTGTGTTCACGTGCAGTCGGAAGCTCCCGTTTGTCATAAACACAGGAATATCAACTCTTGACTTGCTTGAAGTAAATAAACTTCTCGTGCATGTTTGAGTAGCCATCTGACGCTGTCTGTGGAGAAAAATGAACGGCTTTGAGGGATGTAAACAGCCTAAGCAGCGGAACTTCCATCCGCTTCCATTCATCGCTGCCGTGGCGATGTGGGGACAGACACAACTACTGCAAAACAGGAGCAATTAAACTGAAAATCTTCAGATTCCTTCTTTTAAACCTAAAATGTTAGGAAAATACAGCCCCGACTTGAATTTGCACCGGAATTGTCCTTTAACTTCCCCATGTTCAGCGCGGTAATAAAAAAACCCGGAAAAATCTCACAAAAATGAGGTTGGACGGCAACAGAACATCACATCTGATCGGCTCAACGTCTTGATTGCGGCATGAAAACAAGACAGATGTCCTGTACTACAAACATAATTACGCAGCGTTCTTCTGTACATTGCTTCAAATAACAATATCGTTATCCAACTGTCTCACTGCATTTGTGAAGACGGCTCAAGTAATAAGGCCACAACAACAACAACAACAACGACGACGACATTCGGCTACAAAAAGGAATGCAGCGTGAGCTTAGAGACTGCACACGGTTACACATGAGAGAGCAGGAATGCGGGAGAGAGAGGGAGAAAATGAGGAGTGTAAAGACGCAGAGGGAGAGAGAAAGACATTCAATAAACATTTCAACAAGCGTCCCTCTGAGGTAAGGTTTATTTTTGGGGGCTGGCAAGCAACAGTGAGGAAGCAGCGAGAGAGAGAGAGTGAGGGAGAGTGTATGAGGGAGGGAGGGAGAGCACATCATGTCCCTAGCTATATGTGGGGAACAACTCCTGGCACGGACCCATTAGAAGGAAGTCCCAGCGTAATTCACTCTCCTGCAGCCAGGGCACGGTCGTTCAAGATGGGATGCAGATGCAAAAAAAAAAAAAAAAAAAGCACCAACAACCACCGTCCAGCCGGCGCATTATCAGATCTTTTACCCCCATGACTCTTTTGGACATTTCGAATCGCCACGCTTAAGAAGGTCCGGACGACTCTCCCTCCCTCCCTGCACGCTCCATCTTCACCAGGGTTTCCCACTTCAGTTACACACGTAAGAATATGATAATAATCCTTACAAGTGCTACAAGTGTTATGCATTACACTATGAATGTGTAAAATCAAATAAAGTCAAAATATAATTACATTAACTCATTGTTTACGCAAAATATTTCAAGTATCTATTAATATATGACCAATTATTAACCCCCCAGGGGAAATGTTTGAAATATTCAGGTCATAAATTGTCATCTATACCAAATGTTTACATTCATTTTAATCTTTTTTTAAATTTGTTTTGCTTTGTTTTTTTAAATACAAATGACACGCTAACATTATCTGAGCATTTACCTTTATTTTGGCGCACATCTGCCAATATGGACTATCTTTTTTTGGGAAGTGACAGTATTTAGGAATCTTTATGATGAATTAATTGGGGCGTTTAATACCACGATTAATTGTGAAAACAAGTAATCATGACATCCCTACTTAATAAAAGGAGGACTAATATAAAATTCTTCTTGATAATTATCACCCCACAGTTGCAATAAGCTGCAAAAAAGTGGCGATTCCTATTTATGTAAAGGACAAAGTCAGCGCTTCTACAGCCTAAACCTGCTGGATAAACTACATACTGACAGTTCACTTTTCAGTTACGAGCAACTACGTTTCTAAGCAAAATCGTTTTTCCAATCACAGCCATGACTGAGGGAAATGCTTCGGCTTCATCTGCTGCAGGCAAGTAGAGTAGTTTACAGGGTCTGTGTTTGTTCAAAACCGAATTGTTTCTCGTGCAGACGTTGTTAAAAAAAATAAGCCTAAATAAGAAGTGCAGAAGTTTCCCCCTCTGAAGCACAAGATTAGATATAGATCAGTGAACCCTTTAAGTCTGCTGAGCCTGCCAGATTTCATGTTCCCAGGTCAACACAACACATGGGTTTAATAAAACGAACTCCACGCCAACATAAAAAGGCTCTACAGCCCTGATTATAGAAAAACCTCAAAATCAATAGAACAAAGGCAGTTTTTTTTTTCTTTCATAAAGTGAAATTCCCATGTGTGTGGTAAAGAAAAACAATGACAGATATAGTATACAGCACACCACACTCAAAGCTCCTATGAGCGAGCAGTGAGGTGGCATGGAGCCACTGTGGGGCCCAACTCAGCACTCCACTGATAATCCTCATCTTCAACCAAGAAGGCATTTTACACTCATTTCCCTGCACCGCCTGAGGTAGCCATGGGCATGGGAAATTGAGCTGCCTGCTAAGAGAGAGAGAGAGAGAGAGAGAGAGAGAGAGAGAGGGGGAAAGACCAGAGGGTGTGTGGACAGAAAGACAGCAGAGTATATGACTGCATGCTTCCTTGCACACAAAGCGCAAAAAACCAGCCAGTGCCGCCTTGGCATGTCTGCAAATCTACATTAGAACGCCTCAGTGACCTTCTTCTTGTGCTCATGATAGATCATAATAAGGATTTGTTTTGAAACAAGCCAAAATTCACTCAGAGACACAAACTGTCAGACAGAAACACACACACACACACACACAGTCAGTCATCGTCTCGTACCTATCCTTGTTGAGGAAAGTCATGTCCCGGCCCATGGTCCAGCTCGGTCGGTAGATGCAGTCCTCCGGTACTTTGATGGGCGGGAGACACTGGCTGGGCAACATCTTCAGAGGAGCGAACATGGAGCAGCCTACGAACGCCTGGCACAGCTCTGGCTTGTACACAAATGAATAGTCCTGCATGACGATGAACAGAAAACAAGGCATAGCAGTTAGTTAGTTGGTTAGTTTCAGTTTACTTCAGACATAATAAGAAATAATACAGTAATGGACAGACATAACAAATAAATACTTTACAAAGACAACACATGAAAAAAAATTGAGATTGAAATTGAAAATGAAAATAATTTGGGTTTTTTTCATATTTAAACATATGGTGTCTGACTTTTGTAAATCATCCTGCAATTGTTATTCAATGTAATTGTACTTATGTTCTGCTGCTGCTTGTAAACTCGTCGTCCCTGTAAATGAGGGAAACCTCAGTGACCAACAAGTTAAAATAAAGGTTTAAATAAATATCCAAAAAGGAGTGGGAAGAGGTAAAACTTATTTACTCCCTCCCCCAATTCATAAATTAGCTATCAAGCTTCCTTGTCATTATAATCTAGTTCATTTATAAGTTTATTTAGCAGGATTTATTCTAATATATTAACACTAATCTTTATCTCTCTAATATATGGGCATATAAGGTAGAGAAATAGGAAATGTTCAAACAAAAAAAAAACAAAAAAAAAACAGGCTGCTTCCCTTTATTCCTGTTAACACATCTGTGACAGCTTCATCTACGTAACTTTAAGTGTCTTACTAATATACACACACACACCGTGTCTTGGCTGAACATTAGTTTCAGTTTAAACACGGAAGCGGAAAATGAACTGTGATGTATGCAGTGGCATCATCTCCTCATTAGGACGTTTTCAAAGCGCTGGTGATTTATAGTCAGTTAAAAGCATGGCGGCGGCTGCGAGCAATTCCTGTTGACAACTATCACTGGGATTTTCTTTGAAACTGCAGAAAGCTTAAAAGCGTAATGATTCTCAGGCAAACTCTGGATTTATAGGGAGCGTTTATCCTCTGTGATTCCTTGTGGGAGGACTTGTGGGTGCTTGTTTACGGTGGACAAACGAAACTGTGATACAACTTACATAAAAAAAAAACAACCTCAGATGTAGAAAATTCCCACAGGACCTCAACTCAGATCCCTGAGAAAATGTAACAATCCCTCACTTTTGACTTGTGACATCTGCCGCTTCTGACAGTAAATCCCATCTGCTGGTTCAGTCAGTTGAGATTGACACTCTTAAAGGGATAGTTCACCCAAAATTGAAATTTCACTCATTATCTACTCACCCTCATGTCGACTAAGGGCTGGGAGAAGTTTCAGAGTTATCCGTGACGAACCGGGAAGAGGAGCTTCGAGAAGCTTTCGCTACAAAACAAGCTTGAAATATAGACTTATTTAATTTTTTCGGGACAATTTCGCACAAGACGGACATTAGATACGAGCAGCATGGAGGTATTTGGATGTTTTTTGGTGTGTCTTTTTGTTACGAAGACAGTTGGTATCCATTGGCAACTGTTTTAAGGACATGCACTGCTATGCCGAGACCCCCTGTAACTCAGAGAAGCCACGGAGGACTCTGAAACTTCTCCCAGCCCTCCCAGAAATGTCAATTTTGGGTGAACTATCCCTTTAACAGCTCGTGACAGATAGTTGGACTCGTGTCCGGAGTAACCCACCTTGATCTCAGATGGCTTGGGGCTGCAGAAACTCTCCTCCACCTCGATTTTGAAGTGTCCTCCCAGAGACGAGGTGCCGTCCAGCGTGGTCATGCCTGCGTTGGCCTCCATGCTGCCGTAGTCCTTGCTGCACATGTTCATGGGTGAGTAGCCCATGATGTGCTGCTCCAGCGAGGGAGGCGTGGGAAACATCTGCTGCAGGTCTGCTGAGTCTGGTGAAGTGGGAGAGACATGGGGCTATCAGAATACACACAGGATATCATAGGGGTTATAATGAATTTGAAGAGGAATGAACAATCTCACCCTCATCATCATCATACAGCTTTACAACCCTAAACATGCTGCTGCTGTGGTAGATTTAATTATATATTGTTTCCAGTATTGTAATCCCCCCCCTAAATCCAGCACTTAAAAACAAAGACACAAGGTATTTCTTAAGAGAACAACCACCACGTACATCATGTGGATGACTCAACAATGTGAGATGTGTAATTTGAAGCCGTTGGAAGTCTGTTGTTTGTTACTGCGGCTTCTGTCAGCGCGCTTGCTGATGTATGTTTATGACAAGCAGCTGTTGTTTTAGACAGCTACCATGCAAATACTGTACAAAAACAGATGAATACTTATTATCTGTGCTTAAAGTCAAAAAGGCATCTCGCTCACGACTGATGAAATGTTTGCATAGTTTGTCACATTTGCCTTTGTGTGTTTGCTGCTATTTTATTTCCCTCACTGTATTGTTCCTAAGAATTAACAGAATCCAGCAGAGCAAAGCACTTTCTTTTTATATGCTTTGCATTTACATTAGATAAGAATGACAGGTTTCCTGGTGAGCAGGCTCTATGCAAAATTTCAACACAAAATGAGGGGGATCTAAAAAAATATAATATCTTTTTGGTAATTTTAAGATGCATCCAGAGGCCAACAAATGCAATCCAAGAGTCAATGACTGGGAATTATCTGTTCATAAAATAAAGGAAAGCAGGACATGAGACCAATTTACTTCACAGTAAAAATATAGCATCCTTAAATTCTCTTTAGTTCTACATTAGTGTCCCTGAGCTGAAACACTACAATAAATAAAAACAAAACTCACTGGTGCTCAAAGGAACAAATGAGGTGCAAGTTTAGGTTTTTATTAACTTTAAGGTCAGAGAACCTGCAGTTTAATAACAAAGGAGCCGAAGAGTCAGCAGCTACAAGACGACTCTGTCAGTCATGAGCCAACACTGATGCGCTGCAGAGTTAATTACAGCCATATTACTCACCACTAGGTGGCAAAGCCAAGGGTGAGCATCAATGATGCTTAAGTAGTAAAAGCCTTAATTTTATTTAGTGGATTAAAGGATGTGATGCCATTTCACTTAGCTGAAACTGTGAGCAGCTCGGGGAATACTATGTTTAAAGCTGAAGTGGCTCCTGGCAAAAAAATCTCCGTGCACCATTCTTAATTTCTAAAGGGGCTCAGAGGTGTGTGACCAATCTGATTCTAGATTAACACTTTGGAGACAAATCCGCCCATATAGTTTTAAAGAGACGAGGTGTATCGGTGTTCACGGGGAGAAGGACGAGAGAGTGACATCAGCAGAAACAGGTGTAGAGAGATACGTACTAATGCAGGAGATAGGATCCAGAGTGGATGGCTTCGGTTCCTTGTTGCCAAATTTCTCATCAGTGCCGTTCACCGGTCGTCTGGAACCAGGCTGTGGACAAAAGAAAAAAAAGGACTTTAGCACCTGTCTATTTTGGTAACTCGGCGTGTCAGTTAAAAAAACTGCTCTAAATTCATGCCTGTTACATCTCTCACACCTGTGGGGGCCTATAACACGACGTCTTCTTGGAGTAACTGCGCTGGGTATTGAGAGTTGTCAGCTAATGACATTGTTCTGGCACACTGATGCCAGTGGAAACACACTCGCACGCATGCACGCACACACACACACGCACGCACACAGCGCTAGAGCACTCCCTGTGTAATGAAACACTGACAGCAAGAGTGAGCCAACTTCTCTCTACTAACCGCCAAATCATCCTCGTCTGAGTTGAAGAGGTTGTCCAGGTCGTTTATGGACACCACCAGGTCCGTCTCGTGGATCAGGCTGGTAGAAGCCATGCGGTTGTGAGCCGCCGCCCGCTGAGCATCTGCACACACACACACACACACACACAAACAAAAATACAAAATGTTAATGTTAGAAATATCGGGCCTCCAGCTCTTGAATCCGGTCAGTGAAACTCAAACATGTTGCTTTGAGCTCCGATGGTTAATGTTTTGAATTAACCTCAATTCATGCTTTATTCAATCAAGACAGGAAAATAAGATTTATTTCAAAGTGAAATTATGAAACATGTTAGGACAAATCTGTTATGCGAGATTTTAAATTAGAAATAACAAGAGAATGAATGTTCCCCTATTCGGTGAATGAAAGTAATTTCTATTGACATAATGACAAACATGTAACCAGACAGATGCAACGTTGTGCTGCCCTTTGGCTTCATTGTCTAGATTTTTTTCTAAAGGTGGAAATAGGATTATGTGTGTGCAGGATAGGTAACAGAAAACAACAAAGTGGGCTGTTTATGTGACATAAAGAGACTCCTCACCATCTGATGGACCCGTTCCTCCGTCTTCACCCTGTGGGGATGAAGGAAGATCAAACGGTCAGAAGAAAGAACAAAACAGCCACACACACAGTGACGTGAATATCTGATTAAGCAACAACCCAGACATAAACTGTTTATAAAATTACAATCCTGTTGACGAAGCCGGTCCAAGTTCACAACCATGGGGGGGGGTGTTAAAATGTGGGTGGGCGGAAACTCTTAAAAGCTTCTAACTGTGATTAAAACAAAAAAACCACACAACACGTAAATAAACTTGACTGGACCTGAGCTGGGATAAATGACAAACAGAATGTGGAAATATAACACAAACAGCCAGACTCGAGTCACGAGAGATAAGAGAGGTTTTCTTCTCTCCAATCAATGCAGAAAATAAACAAGATAAGAAATTATAATAACAGTATAATAAAGAGTGAAATTGGAGAGAAACAGCAGATCAGAGAAAAGGCGCTCTGCTGTGGCAAATGAGATTTCCAGTGTGGAGCGCAGTGAAATCATGATCCAAGGAAGGAATGGCCTCTTAGACTCCCACCCAGACATCAATATCTGGGAAGACTGGCCTTCTGTGTGTGTCCATGTGTGTGTGTGTGTGTGTCCATGTGTGTGTGTGTATAGTGTTTGCTGAGCAGTCCTAGCTGAGGGAACAGGAATGTTGTGTCTTACCCATTGATTTTATTACGCTCCAGGGCTTTTCTCTGAGTAACGTGGGCTTTAATCTGTCTCCCTTAAAGGACCAATCTACAGCAGAGAGCACAACATCTGCAACCAAGGCCACAATCTATAGGTGGTAATGATGCCTTAACCCCAACCCCCCACACCGCCCCTATTCCTTATCAATAAACTGGCCTTCGGTGGGGAAAGTGTTTAGGCGCGCCGGCGTCTTTACATATTGCAAAAGCTTGTTCGACTCCAAGGCTGCCTTGCATCACAACATCACGCCGCCTTCCTCCCTCCTCCTGCATCGCACTTTGCTCATTTATCCAAGGGCTTTTTTTCTATTCCCATGCATGCATCTTACACTTAAACCAGCAGCAGCCACTCATTGATATAGGTGCGCCGACTGTGTGCAGATGCGAGTGCGTTAACTTACAGCCACATGTGTCACATGGCCCGCGGCGGAGTAACACTCCTCCGGTTGGAAGATTTCACAGAGAGAGGATGCTCACGTACGGTGCATATTAGCTCTATCACGGCCACCGGAGAGCGCTTTAATACTCTAATGAGCCATAAATAACAAAGCTGTGGTAACATCTTGTCACAAGTTCACAAACAATAGACCTGAAACGATAGTTAAAGAGGAACTACGCAGGATTTGTAGCTTAACTATGCTACATTTTTACCTTAATTAAACAGCTTTGGAGTAATAGTGATGGTTTAATAAATGACTTGTTACTGGGAAATTAGAGGCTCTCTGACTTTTACCTCACGTTTCCTGGCTGAAAACCCAACTTTGCAAGATCAGTGCTGCCGCTGACCCGGTGTCCAAGCTCTTGTCTCTGCGGCACCACAACACAAACCCGTAATCTCTTGTTTATGACAGATAAGACTACACAAATATACACATCCTAACATCATATGATATACTATAACCTTAGCTACCACTCTAGTGCAGTGTTTTTCGACCTCGGCTGAAATATCTAGTAATTGATTTAAAAAAATGTATTATTAAAAACTAGTAATTATCGTTCTTTTTAAAATTAGGATTAAAAACACCACACACAATCTTAAACAACTGTTTTCTATACTTTCACTTCCTCAAATATAAATCGAGTTCAAATAAAATGCAGCATATAATAATATCTAAGCTGGATCTGCATCTTGATTGACGGTCGCCAGAAATTTGTGATGTCAAAATGGGGTCCAGGGCAAAAAAGGTCATTGTAAACAAACGCACATGGCCGGGAGGAGGGGGGGTTAGCGAAAACGAAACAGCAGAAAAGCGACCGGACTTCCATAGTTTTCCCCTAGGTTTCCCCTAGAATAATTACTGGGATCCAAAATCTTTAATATCGTGACAGATAAATTAATCTATCAAGAAGAGGAAACGCTAATGATGATGTTCCAGGTTTATATTCCATATCAGTGCGGTAGGAGGAGGTTCAGTATCTTGCAGCGACAAAGATTCTCCAGAAAAGTTAAGTGGGTCTAACGCACGCCCACAACAACCAGTTCAGCAGCAGCACGTTCAGTA
Organism: Trachurus trachurus; assembly: GCF_905171665.1. NCBI lineage: Eukaryota > Metazoa > Chordata > Actinopteri > Carangiformes > Carangidae > Trachurus > Trachurus trachurus. Next base: position 8,427,362 of record NC_139903.1, on the reverse strand, counting down.
AAAAGCAGACAGACAGCGGTAGGGCTCCATTGCACAGACTAGACTTGCTCTTTGGGGACTGTGTGCTCCACTGAGAGCTCAGCTGCCTTCACCCTTTTTATTCCAACACAGACTGGAGGGTGGAGACAGGAGGAGGAGAAGGGAAATATTTGAGTGTGCAGCCCTTTTAAGCTTAATGGTTCAGTGAACCAGGTGTATTGCTGTGGTTATAGACTCACAGTTCCTTGAAGCCTGCTGCAAACATGCAAACCAGGAAACACACACACACACACATACACACAGCCTCCCTTTCCATGCTGGGGGCAATCCACAGCTAACAGGTGGCCCTTGTCTGGATGTGGAGCCAACAACCCCAGAGGCAGACACACAGAGCAGAGCAGAGGAGTACAGTGAGAAGGGGAAGGAGGGAGGGAGAGAGGGCAGATCAAATAGGAAGGAGGGGGATAAAACAGCGAAAGGAAATTGGACAGGCTAACTACTTGGTGTTCCTCTAGGCTCAGCTAACAATGGGGATTCAGGGATGGCTTCCTGTTCATTTAAACTTGGGCAGTGAAAGCGGATGCATGCAGAAAGCGGCCACACCGTTATTTTTAGTGCGGCGTATTGCTGAGGATGCTCATGGCCTATTTTCTACCTTGCCTGCTCCCTGATATAAAATGTTCTGTTTTTTTGTGTGTGTTTTTTTTTTTACCTTGGGCAACCTATCGAGGAAGGGTGTGGATTAAGTGGTTACTCTCTGTGCTGCCTTTCAGAAAGTATTCACACCACTGAGCATGTTTCAAACTGTCACTGCTTTTTTTTTTTATACAATCAGTGGGGTGTGGCTGCAAACTGGGCTAAAAGCACACCAGCTTGGAAAAGGCACTGTGTGTGGCTCATTCTTCATAGGCAGAGCTGAGGACTTTACAAAGCTGATAAAAGTTCAGCGCCGTGGACTGTTAAACTTATCATTGTGAACTCCAGCCTTTTAGTATTTTACTTCCATAAAGTTGGGAAACTTGTGAGGGAAAGATTAAAAAAACACACAGAAAGGTTAAAATGAAAGCAGCAGCAGCAGCAGCACAGGCTGACACATCCAAACTCTTAGTCCCGAAGGAGAGTTAAGCTCCAAAAACACTGGATCCTACGTTTCCCATAATGGAACTGGATAATATCTCTCATTAGACCCTTCATGCCTCTTAAGTGCACGGCACTTTTTAACTCCACACACCGAGTTTATAACACAAGACTTTCTGTAAAAAGAAAATTTAAGTTCTTAAACCTAAATCGCAAAAAAAAAGATTTCCCTGATGACATGATCAACCACTGATCTCAATTTGTATGATCTATATTCTTTACGTCGGAGTGAGGTTTTAGCACATTGTACGCCCACTTCATTAAAAAGCTATATTCACTTCATTCATAGAGTTTGTATTTTAAAAATGTAACGTAAATCAAATCAAATCAATCAAACATATTTTTTTTTTTTTAGTTTAATTGTTCTCTCAGGCTAATGTGTGATGATACAGTGGTGGAATGAGCCTTTCAGGTAAATAAAAAAAAAGCTAGAAACAACAAAAATAACAAGTGGCTACTGAGCTGTATAAATATCTGAGCATAATACAAGATTATGATCATCTATTATCATTAAAACGATGAATCCAAGATGCATCACATCACGTTTTAAAAACCTGGTGATAACCTTCCTTTAAATCATGAATTTGTTCTGTTCAGTATAGATCCTTCAGTTTGCAGTGATGCAGGTGTGTGTCTCCCACAGACAGACAGAAGTCATAACAGCAGTTTTTAAGACTATGATTCGACTTCAAATTTAATTTTCATTCACCTGTAAAAACTGCAGTAGAAATAACATTAAGTATTTACAGTATATTCAGTGCAGCTGAAGTGTTGAGAGCAGATCTGAACATGTTCAGATGAAATGCATGTAGCGCAGTGATGAGTCGCTGTGGAGCCGCCGGTGGTGTAGGAGGACGCAGTTAAATGTTTATGAGTAAAATGAATGTTTACCAACATGGGAGAGGTTCTGCAGCTTGTTGTTATGGAAACAAGTTGTACAATCTGTTTTCTATTTTTATGTATACCCCTACAATTTATTGACCATTTATTGTTTAAGACAAAACATAGCATTTAAGCTGCCATCTTTCCGATGCACTCATCCAGGGCAACAATAAGCAATTAGTCAGAGAGTTCAGACCATTTCAATAAAAAAGGTAAAATACACCTGTTGCATCCCAGTGAAAACTCACTCTTATATTCAGCTTTTCTCACCTTATGTTTCTTCCCTGGCTCGCGCTCTCCGCCCGCTTTGTCCTTCTTGTTGGAGAACGTGAACTTGACGTCCCCTTCCTCGAAGGCGTAAGGGTCCACCTCCGGCTCGTGATCTCCGTCGGTTATGGCAGCGGATAAATACTGGTTTCTCCTGGCTCGATACATCTGGACGCGTTCCTCTGACACCTTCAGTGGCCACTTCGATGTAGACATGACCCTGGGGAGAGAAGAGTGTTTAGAGGACTCTAGAGTAGCATTACATGACCGTCAGAGAGAGAGAGAGAGAACAGATACCATCTATTTACTCTATTTGTGAGCGCTTAAAGGGATACTTCACCTAAAATCGATAATTCACTAATCATCTACTCACCGTTATGCCAAGGAAGGGTTCGGAGAACTTTCACAGTCATCAAAACGCTTTTGGAGTTCCAGGGGGATTTTCATATAATGGCGGTGGACAGAGTTCACTTTTGAATCGTCCAAAACACACACTATGAAACATCCAAATACCTCCATACTGCTCGTCTGTACTGACCCAAGTGTCCTGAAGCTGCCACATGAAAAAGTTAAAAAATGAATGTCATCTCTGTTTTTAGCCTTGTTGTAGCAGTAGCTCCCAGTGGCTGCATGAGATTTGCTTCATAGTGTGTGTTTTGGACAATTTAAAAGTGAACTCTATCCGCCGCCATTATATTAAAATCCATTGCCAGCCGGATCCCCCCTGGAAACTCCAAAAGCGTTTTGACGACTCCGAAAGTTCTCCAAACCCTTCCTTGGCATGACGGTGAGTAGATGATTGGTGAATTATTGATTTTGGGTGAACTATCCCTTTAAAAGCTCTGTCTTAATTAATTAACCATCTGAAGTGGACAAATAAGAAGGAGCTGCCTGTTAATAAATCTGTTATGTGTCTGTAAATATTATATTTACAGACACAAATTACTTATATTATAAGTCATTTAAATATTTCCACAGCTTCTCCGCTTTGACCCGATGCTGTCTGATATCATAAGTCAGTGTTGTTGTAGCATCGTTATCCGCGGTAACGGAAATGGCAGCGAGCGATTTGCAAACAACTCTTGACAGCTGTCATGCGACAGAACTGATGCATCATGTTTGTTGTCAGACAATCACCTCTCTGGCAGATTTATGGAAACATGGTGGTGACTGACTGACTGACTGACTGACTGACTGGTAGCACCACTGACTGCTCAAACAACACTTAACAGACAGACACATTTATCACCCGTCGCTGTGACACGGCTCATCAAAATCTCTTATGTCGCGACGACTGTGGCCTACTTGTTCCTCGTATGTAAAAGAACCAAACGGGGAGGGAAAGGAAGGAAGAGAGGGAGGGAGAAGAAGAGAAGCGCTGGCTGCACGGCGGCATGACTGGAGGAGGAGGAGGAGGGACTGACCCAACTTATGTGTTCTCACTGTCTCCTACGTTTCTCCCTGTGCTGCTGTCCTGTCCTCTCGTCATGCCTGTCCGGCTCTGATGTGAGGTGATGGTGTGCAGTGGCCCGGGCCAGAGATTAGCCGCCATTCAGAGCAGCGGTGGAGGCTGGGAGGATTACAGCTCACTACTAGAATAGTCCGAACAAGTGGCTGGCCGGGCCCCCTCGGGATTGCATAACCTCGCTGATAATTCCCACTACAGCCTGCTGCTGCACTGCAAAAACTCAAATATCTTACCAAGAATATCTGTCTTCTTTTGTCTTTCTAGTCAAAATGTAATTTCAAGTCAAAACAAATCTCGTTATACTTAAAATAAGACTCATCATATAAAAAGTAGCTTGTTTTTAGACACTTTTTTACTCCTTTCAAGCATATTTTCACTTGAAATAAGTAGAAAAATCTGATAGTGGAGCAAGTTTTTCTTCCTTATAACAAGCACAAAAAACTTGCTTTCACTGGCAGATTTTTCTACTTATTTCAAGTGAAAATTTGTTGGAACAAGTGAAAATGATCTAAAAACAAGTTTAATTTTTAGGTGATGAGTCTTATTTTAAGTGGAAATAAAGAAATGAGACATTTTGACAAGAAGCAAGACAACTATTCTTGGAAAGATTTTGAGTTTTTGCAGTGTGGTCACCGCGCTCGCCTTCACACCGGACAAGGCCCCGTATATCAACTCTACCTTTGCTACGAGCTACAGCCGCCACGCCGATAACCAGCAGATAGTTGTTTTTAATCAGCTTCAACTCTATTACAATAGAGTCCGCCTCCATTACTCTTCCCTCTCTTCCTCGCTCCAACGTGCGTGTTCATGTTTGTGCGTGTGTAGGAATCAATGAGTAGTGCTGGCCCTGCACATTGGAGATGTATGATGTCAAAAGGGCACATAGCAAGAGATTAACATGCTGTGTGCGGCTAAGCACTGTACTGAACGTTTTGAAGCTGAGGGATGAGAGAGGTGGAGTGAGGTGGGGGATCTGAGAGAGAGAGAGAGAGAGAGAGAAGGTGTGTTTTGCATCATTACTCTTTCAAAACAATTTGTCCTGGACTATTGAAAGTGCTCCAAAGCAGCCCAGGGCGACTCTGTAACAGGGGGGAAAGGTGGGAGGGCTCGGATGCCTAACGGCTTAGTCAGGCAGCGAATGGCTGAAGCCTTTATGGTCCTGTATATGTATATGTGTGTGTGTGTGTTTATATTCAAAGGGGTTGGAAAAGTGGTCTCCGTGTATATACTGTAGAGACGTGAAAACCCAAAGGAAAAAGTTAGATGTGGGGTCAAAGCGCTGTAGGGGAGAAGTAATTAAGTCGAGCCATATACTACAACACACTTATGGCGCTTTTCCACTAGCACGGTACGGCGCGGCTCTACTCTACTCTGTATTTTTTTTGCTTTTCCACTTTCCACTACCTGGTACTTTTTTGGCAACGCCTCAGCCCTGGTTCCAAGCGAGCCGAAGCGATACTAAAACAAGACGTCAGCCGACCGCCTTCCACTGATTGGCCAGAGCGTCGTCACTGCTAGAGGAGCTTCTGACACGAAAATCAAATCCGCTCAATTCAAAAAACACACAGACAACAGCACGCCCGCGCGCACTGATCTGTGCTGAGACTGCTGTTGTTCTTTCATGAGAGTTAAATGACTGCTGTGTGGAAAACCAAGCTGTGGTCCATAATTGAGGTGCAGACGAGTGAGTTTGGCGCTGACGAGGGGAGAGAAAAAAGATATAACGACTCCGCCCCCGCCGTGGAGGAACTAAGAACTCAGCTGTGATGGAAAAGCACTTAAACTGAGCCATGCCATGCCGTGAGTGTGTAGTGGAAAAGCGCCATAAATTAATGTATTTTGTCTGTGTATGTCCTCATTATTAAATCAAGATTCTGGATATTTATGATTACACATTGAGTATGTTCCTGAGAACAAGCTTTACTTTCTAAGAGAAAGACGAGGGATTCTTCCAGTCAGGTCAGATAGTGGAGCACAGAGTTCAGACCAGACATGGTGAAGCAGCATTTAGCTGTTGTGCTGCTCACAACTGGAACAAACTACCAGCAGAACTGAAATCAGCCCCAACTGTGAGCACCTTTAAATCCAGGTTAAAAACATTTCCCTTTTCATGTGCTTATAGCTTATAGCTCTTTTTAATAACTTTAAACTTCATCTATTTTCTTTTATTCAACGTTTTTTATTCCTGCTTTTAACTCTGTGTTTTTGTTTTTATGCTGTTCTTTTTTAAATATTTTGTCTTTATGTAAAGCACATTGAGTTGTCTTGATATCAAATGTGCAACCGAAAAAAGAAAAATAGGTTAAAACAAGAGTTAAAAGCAGTTATTATGAGCAAACAATAAACAGATTAAAAGATTTTTTAAAAAGGTACGTTTTTCCGGAGAATATTAGTGAGCAACAAAACTCTTTTATCCTGTTGCTATTTGTTGCTGCTGCTGCACAAATGTAAATTTCCCCACTGTGGGACAAATAAAGGAATCTTAACTTAACTTAACAATCGTCTTGATGTAGTGATCCTGAATATGAACAGTGGCTCATCTTACCCCACTCTCCCCTACAGCATGTGGGTAAAAAAAAAAGAAAATCTCCCAGAGGTGATGCGGCGAGGGTGCCATTCACATCATTTACACACTCATCAAATTATTCAATGGCCGCTGTCCTGCCTTACGGACGGAGGCGCCATCGTTCCGCCTCTCCACTCATCCGTCAGGTTTCTGTCACCTGTCTCTACGTCGCGAGCATCGAGCATCAAGCAGTGATAATTATTACACAGCAGCTGCCACTCACTCTGTGACTGACACCAGGTTGTCCTGCGATGCCGCGGCGTCGTCTCCCCTCAGCTTGTCGCCCGGCAGCAGCGGCGGCGTCACCAGCTCGACCTCTTTCCTGCGCGGCAGGTTGAACAACCGCCACGGAGCGGCGTGCGACCCGTCCTCCTCCAGGTTCACCGCCGCGCCCACGTACACGGTCGGCTCCGGAGGCTCCGAGGAGAAGACCGAGACCCCGGGATGATGATGCTGCGGGTGGTGGTGGTGGTGGTGGTGGTGGGGGTGATGATGATGATGGGAAGTGTGGAAGTGCTGATTCAGACCATCTGGGCCGCCGTGCTCCTCGCCGTTGCCGCCGCCGCCGCCGCCGCCCTTCGCACAGGGCTCAGGCGGCGGCTGGTAAAAGTGTTGGCTGTTGGGGGTCGAAGGGTTCTTCATGCCCTCCCCCGACTCCTCGCCGCGCTCGCAGGGGTGGGGGCTAAGTGGTGGGGGTTGTGGGGAGTTCGCCTGTTCCGACGGCCCGGCGCCGGCGCCGACCGACCCGCCGCCGCCGCCGCCGTGCAGCTGCGGAGCTTTTTGGATGGCGGACACGACGTCGGCGGCGGAGCGAATACTACTACTAGGGAACCTTCCTCCTCCTCCTCCGTCCTGGCCTCTCATGGCCAACCGCTGACCAACCGCGCTCGACTCCGTCTCTATCGAGGCCTCGTCGCTGCTCGTCAGGCTGCGGTGGTGGAACGGCGTCTGCGGTCGTTTCTGCTGCTTGTCGCCTTTCTCCGGCTTCTCTCCTCCAGCTTTGTGCTTGTTGGTCGGAGGCTGCGAGGGCTGGCCGGCCGACTGAGGCTGGCCCGGCGTGCTGCCTGATCGCTGCTTCACCGATTTGTATCTGCAGGGGAAAAGACGGGACAGAAGAACACAGTGAGATTTAGGGATGGCACATGATTAAAGGACAATTCCGGGGCAAATTCATTTTCTTACATTTTAGGTCTAAAAGAAGGAATCTGAAGATTTTCAGTTTAATTGCTCCTGTTTTGCGGTAGTTGTGTCTGTCCCCGCATCGCCACGGCAGCGATGAATGGGAATTTCCGCTGCTTAGGCTGTTTACATCCCTCAAAGCCGCAATATTTCTCCACAGACAGCGTCAGATGGCGACTCAAACATGCACCGAGAAGTTTATTTACTTCAAGCAAGCCGACATGTTTGTAAAACTAGATCTAATTCAAAGTCTCAAGCGAGACCCAAGTTGACGCGCTCGGTGTGTTCACGTGCAGTCGGAAGCTCCCGTTTGTGTCATAAACACAGGAATATCAACTCTTGACTTGCTGGAAGTAAATAAACTTCTTGGTGCATGTTTGAGTAGCCATCTCACGCTGTCTGTGGAAGCGTGAGATGTAGCCTACATGCACATAGATGATTGTGCATCACCAGCGCTGTGCAAAAAAAAAAATCCCACAGAGGAGCTCTGCTGTTCCTCTGTCTTCAGCCTGGTGTTTGGCTGCAGTTTGTATAAAAACAGTTCAACACTGGACGATCTTATCTCCATATGAAGTATGAACGCTGATCAGCTGTTTCAGCGCACGGGTGTGTATTTTAATGGCAAAAAAAAAGTGGTCGCCCCCCGCGAGCGTTGTAATCTTATCGGTCAGGAAAAAAATTCAAAATGTGCATCCTAGTGAGATTACACTGCACCCTGAACAAAGTGGCACAGAGAGAAACTGTGGCATCTGATTTTCATTCTCATGATATGCAGAGATCATGTAAAATCATTAAGGGAGACAGGCTTATTTCAGGCAACACGCAATCAATAAATGTTTTTGTAAATTCACAATTTCATTAGTCATTCAAACCTATGAAATAAACAAAATGCATCCTCTCATGAACTTACACTTTTTACTTTTTAAACGTGATTTCAGGATGTATATTGTTGCATTAGGCAAATTATCGAACAATCTTTCTCTCACTACACTGTGAAGTATTTTCTAAACCCCTGTGGACATGAGTCAGAGTCTTTCAAATCAGCGTCAGTGTTTCTTGAGTCTCTCCATTGTCAGTTCATCACTCAGCCCACTGTTGTGGTTACAAATCAGGGTGTTGTCTAGGAAGCTGCAGCCTCTTTAATGACTCTGCTGCAACACGCGTGTCCTGACTATTAGATGTAAAGATAAAGCAGGCACATGGAAGGTTTGCATCAACGAAACAAAGTTAATGGCCATTAAAAACAGGCAACGCACAGAGCAGAGCTTCCCCCCATTACAGTGTCGCCAAAGCGCTGGCTGGCTTCCAACAAATTAACACGCTCCAGCTGACTGGCCCAATCCACTTTGCTCTCATCTGCGGTCCAAGTCTCCCTAGGTGGGACGAAATCCTTGGCGCAAAAGGATTCCCATCAAAAGGGCCTAAACTTCGGAATTTTCTTTAAATCAATCAATCAATTCAATTGGTTCGGGCTCCCACTGAGGCCGGCCAAGCATCCAGACTTCAAGCTCTCTGCCCGGACTCTGCAGCCTGCAATGAACAGCACGAGGCTGTGTTTACATGTGGTCTTGTGAGTAAAGCAGCTGGCTCAGACTGTGGTCGAGGCAGATGATAAGCTGAGGGATAAGAGGGGAATTGGTTTTCTATTTAATTAAAGGAAGAAGCACCAAAGACTGTTGTTTAACTAAATGTAATATTAACTACAAACTAGGGATGTGAACGTGTACGAAAATATGTACACGTGTACACTGTGCATTTTTTTTCGTGTACACGTGTACACGCTTCAGGACCGCTATAGGTTGCTATAGCCTTATTTTTGTTTAGTCTGATATGCGCAGCCGGTGACACTGCCACCGTGCCGGTGTTACACCGGAGCGGAGGAGACCGGACGGCGGATTCGACCCGCCCCCCTCCCCCCCGACACGCACCGCACCGTAACTGGAGAGATCTGCCCGGTGAGCGTTCAGAGTCGACCACCTCCCCCCCCCCGGTCTCGCTGACCTCCACCCTTCCTGATCCGCTGCAAGTTGCCAGAGCCCCGCGGAGCCCAGTCTCTCCCTCCTCTCCCACACTTCAGCACCTGTCCTGGGCTACAGCTTGGCTCGCTGCACCGTCCTTTATTTTTGAAGTATAACTAATAATAATACACCGTACTGCCTAACTATACACACGTATGCACACGTATATGATCAGAACAGTAAATTGTTTACGCTACTTTTAAAAGGAGTAAGTCATTTAAAACGAGGAGCGAGCCGACACTGTGCAGCCCAGGACAGGTGCTGAAGTGCGGATGAGAGGAGAGGATAGACCGGGCAGGAGCAACCAGCCCGGAGGCGTCTCGTCAGTCCTCGGCCGTCTTTAATGTCTCGAGACACCCCTTTCAATCTGTTTAAGGTTATTTGTTTATGTTTAGGGAGGCTATATTTGCATAGAATATTTTTTGGCAACCAGAAAAGCAATGTCTGACCCGGCGTTTACTCGGTGGCGGCGCCATCACACTCGCTTGCAAAAAAAAAAAAAAAGAAAGGAAAAAAAAACTCACTCACGCACATTTTGTCTGGAGGAGGGAAGCGTGTCACAGCATCATTTTTATTAAATAATAGTTTTCTCTAAATTAAGACAGTGTGAGGGACTATTTTTCACCCAGCCCCCCAAAATGTAGGCTATGTAAAAAAATAAAAAATAAAAAAATAATAATTGCGTGTATCGTTTAGGGATTTTTTACTAAACGTTTACAGTTTCATTCCGTGTAAACGTTTACACGTGTACACAGTCACACCCCTACTACAAACACGTGAGGATAGGACGAAGAGAGTAAACTACTGAAATCTAATTTTTCATGAGGCTGAATTTAGTATAATTATCAACATTAAGGGGTCACACAACGAAATATTAGCCTGCATGTGATTTGTGGTTTCTATGCAAGTGTTCACATTACAATTCATGTCTCTACAGACAATAAGCATCAGTTTTAACTGTGCATGTCTGTCCTAGTAGATAAAATCAGAGCCACTTGGACCACCATGAACACATACTATATGCAGACAGTGCCAGCAGTTTGTCATCAAGAAGGCTGACTGGAGTTTCAATAAAAGATCAGTTTTGCCTCATTAATATGCACATTTATGCAGAAAGGCACACTAAAATTTAATCAGATCATTTTCTCCCAATGGGGTACCCACAACTTAGCCTTCTACAATGTGCTGTTGTTGACTTATGATGTTCAGAATTTGTCTACAGAGTCGACACAAGCAAGACGACACAAAGCCTCACACGCCATGGATCATTGTTGAAGGACATGAAAAGACAGGGTTACTTAAGCGCACATGCATTTGTCAACATCGGGAGAACAAAAACACACATGCTCTTTGTACTCGCACAGTATCCCTTAAGTGCTCTATCAGAGGTTAATCTATTCTTTCTCCTTCAAATTATTCACATCAGTGTGGGAGCAGCAATGTCCGACTCACAGGAACACACAGTCCAGCAGAGGGTTCGGCCCCGGCACGGCTGTCACTTTCACAAAATCGTGATAAATTGAAAAATATGAAGAGTAATATGCTTGTCAAAGTCTAGACGTGGCTATAACTTGCAGATATTTTTTGCTGACCGTGGCCCTCTGTGCCTGTATTGAAAGCTCTGTAGCCTCTATATAACCTCTTTGAAATGTCTTTTGAGTGCACATACATATGAGGCAACACAGGCAGATACTGTCCGTCCACATGGAGAGAGAGCGACTGACCTCGAACAGCTGCAGCACGATCTCTGTGAATGCTCCACAAAATCCCAGGCTCCAACTTTCTCAGTCAGCTCCTCCTCACAGGTACCGTTGGTTGCAGCTGAGAACTTCCGCCTGGGGAGAAAAACAACACTTTTACTCATTTTCTTGGGGGCGGTGAATTCGGACCAGACTCTGGCCACTTCCTCAGCTCTGTTTCACACAGCCTCGTCCTGTTTTTTTTTGTTTTTTTTAATGTAAATTTGTGAAATATTAAATCCTCAAAAGTACACTGCCTTGTCTTGTGCTTCTTTGGTATACCATTGCAATCGGTGAAACCTTTGTGCTGAGGCTGATTTCATAGCTTTGCTTGGAGCAATAATATTTTAGCTGACAAGCCAACAGCTAAGCACAGCCGACATCCTATGCTTGGTCAAGGGGCAACAAATCCCGGGGTGCTCCCAATGTGTCAGATTCACTGATGTTGAATAAAACAAAAGACTAAGGGACAATACGGCAAGCTAACTCTTACTTTAATTACTTGTGATCATTATTTCCAACTGGGTCTTTGAAAACGACCTTTTCTGCCTCATGTATGAATAATAAAACGTGGTGGAAAATGGCTCGACACTTGTGACGTTTCCCACAGAATTTGATTCTGTTTGCGGCAGTGGAGAAGGTGAGGGGGGTCGGATCAGTGAGGGTTGACCCCCAACGTAGAGTTTGCTGCATGCTGGCAGACCCAAGCATGCAGCAAACTCTTCTTGTGCACCCTGAGTGACAGGCACACAGAGAGAAGGGCCGGTAAAGGTAAGTAAGCACCTATGGATTTTTCTGACAGGCCACCTAGGCAGGCAGATCTGGGGTCAGTGTGTCACATGCAGCTCTAAGTAACGATGCTACACATTACAGTAGAGATCTTTCATGTGTATATGTCATAGGAAGTGTAACAATATTCTGTCATGCAAATTAGTGTTCCTGCAAAGAGAACAGGTAACGTACACTACTCACAAAAAGTTAGGGATGTTTGGCTTTTGGATAAAATTTCAGAATGCACCTACAATGCACAATAACCTTTACAGGTGAACTTAATTTAACCTTCTCTAAACTTTTGAATGCACATGTCCAATTGTTCAATGTTTCAGTCCTTATTGAATAACATGCTGTTCTCTAACAAGGTGATTAACCACAAACATCACAAGCACCGAGATAAAGGAACTACCATTGCATCCTTCTACTTAAAAGGCTTTCATGATAGAATATCACTGTAGCATGAACTTTTTATAGGGATACTCTAGTCAAATATCCCTAACTTTTTGTGAGTAGTGTAAGTTACATCTAACTTATTATTTGTTGAAATAGTATCAACAAAGGCCACACAGAGGCAGTGCTACAATAAAGTCTGACTGGATTACACAGTTTTCATTGATGTTTATTAGTGTTTTTGTCTAAAAATAAATTAAAAAGCAAGTCTTAGACTGGACTTCAAACTCCATAAAACCCTGCCACTATCAAAACTCCTTCTTCAATATTTATCTCAGGCAAATTCTCATCTGAAAATCTGTTTTCATAAAATACAGAGTGAACGATTCCAGGAGAATTTAACATCTTATCCTTATTCTGTTCTTCCTTTTCTTAAGCTCAAAGACGGCCCGCAGTGTTCCTCGGCTGTAAATACTTACAGAAATCCCTGTTATCAGTTGGATTAAACTGCTCTTTCAGTTCCACAAATGACATAAATAATGTCTCTTTCAAGGTCCTTAATAATATGCATTGCTTTTGCCAACCATTCATCCTTTATCAGAGATCTTTTCCCTGAACAGATTAAAGGGGTTATTCCACATGGAAGAGTATCTCTTGTTTTTAGTACGATACTCCCAGTATTTTGACACCTCTTCACCCTTTAGATGTTTATACCCCTCTAAGTAATGCGTGGATGTGTGCGTTGCAGGACTTACTTGTTCTGGGCTCGGTTGATATTGCACTCTTGCCAGACGCGCTCCACCACCTGACTGGATAGCCGACGAGGAATCTTGCCTCCGTGGTGACTCGTTCGGTCCACGCTGAACACATCGGATGACGAAGGCATCTTAACCCACTTCTGGGCCGAGTGAGAGTCCACTGCAGAGTGAAAAGAACGTGGTTAAGATACTATTTGACAGAAAATTAATCTACTGTACCCTTATAATGGATGTTATGAGACATTTAGAGCTGGAGAAATAAGAAAGTTCTCTATATTATTTTATCCTAAATGGCACTAGCAATGAACTGCTCTCAACTCTTTTCTTTCTTTCTTTCTTTCTTTCTTTCTTTCTTTCTTTCTTTCTTTCTTTCTTTCTTTCTTTCATGTTTAATTGTGTTCTGTTTCCTTATTTTTTTTAACAGAGTATTTAACTGTGTTTTTAATGAAATATGTATTTTTCTTACGGTGAGCCGAAGGCAATTTTATTGTATCTGTTCTATATGAGAAGTGCTCTTAACCTCCAATAGAAGGAAATAATTTTTCTTTTTTGTTCGTTTTATGTATACCGTATATGTATGTGTATGTATTTTTTTTTTAATTCATCCTCTTCATCTGTCTATTTATATAATTTTTACATTTTGAGATACATAAGTTAACATAACTTTGATTATCTTTATATGTAAACGTGGACGTGTAAATGTGTATGGTGTCTGTATTATTGTCTGTTATGTTTTATGTTCAAAATGAGACAAAATAAATAAAGAGAGTCAGTCTTTATTCTATACCGTGTGTCTCGCTACCTGTCTGCGCCTCCTCAGGTGACGTGGGAGGGGTGAGGGTCACCAAAGAAATGGCGGGCTCTCGCTGGGAAGCAGGCACTTGGTGGCCACCCGAGTAGACGGCAGTGCAGTGTGAGGACCCCACAGGGGCCACAACGGGGATGTCTGACTGGGGCACCAGCACGAGGCAGGCTGGGTACACCATCCGCACACCACCTGAACACACGTAAGCAGCAAATACAGGAATGAAAACAGGTTAAAACGAGTTCCACTGCGCATTTTAATCATATAATCTCATGTGGATAAAGCTTAAAGGAATAGTTCAACATTTTGGAAAATTGGCCCATAGCCATAATTGCTATAGTCCTATAGCAGTAGGTTCGTTACCTTTAATTGTCGTTGCAAGCTGTTTTTAGAACGGCGGAGCAGAGCCGTGAGCTGCTCAGAGCTATGCTACGGAGGCGAGTGGGATTTCTTGGTTTCCCTCATCAAACTCATCAAATACACAATCCAACAACTCCAAAACGCTCTGGTGGACAAGTTGTGACCTGCACATTCACCACGCTATGAGATAATAACACAACGTTACCAGACAGAGTTGTTTTAGAGGTAAATGCAGAGACTGCTTGCTGAAAAACTGTCCCTGAAGGCAACGCGCATCAACGGTTTTGCATGAATTTACCTCTAAAACAACTCTGTCTCGTAACGTTCTGTTATTATCTCATAGTGTGGTGAAGGTGGAGGTCACAACTTGTCCACCAGAGTGTTTTGGAGTTGTTGGATTGTCCATAGTGTAGCTCTGAGCAGCTCGCGGCTCTGCTCCGCCGTTCTAAAAATAGCTTGCACCGACAATTAAAGGTAACAAACCTACTGCTGTGACTACAGGGATTATTGCAATGGGCCAATTTGCCAAAATGTTGAACTATCCCTTTAATAATAAGTATATTTTATAAAACTGACCGACGAGGACCTCCACGGAGGCCAGAGAGTCATCTTCCCAGTCCATGTCCTCCGTCTTGTCCTCCGACACACCCCGCTTCGCGCTGGGACCGATGGGATAGAACTGGTTCCACTCCTCGATCAGCTTCTGGGTGGGCGGGTCCGACATCTTGAACGACTGGCCGGTCAGCGTCCCGTTCAGGCCGAAAGGACTCAGGATCACTGTAGAGAGGAAGAGGAGAGGAGGAAAACAACGTCAGGCGACCCGAGTACATATACTCCTGATGGAGGCGGAGAGGCGAGATCAAGCCTGGACTGACCGCTGTCCTTCTCCTCTGAAGTCACTCCTGTATATCCGTACATGTTTTTGCTGTTTTGCTTTGTGTTTCTGTTATTTCTCATTTCCAGTTTTATCCTTTTTTTTTTTTTTTTTTTTTTTTAACATCCTTGCACCTCTTCTTTTAAAACCCTGAGATAAGTTTCACAGTTTTACTCAGTTCCCATTCTCCTTCCTTATTTTTCTCACTCCTCTAGCCTTTCATCTTTTCTTCTCCTATTCCATATTTCTTCTCATCTCCCCAGACATCCATTCCCACCCTTTACCTTATTCCCTCCTTTCCGACCCACAGCTCCATCCAATCTTTACACTCCCTTCTCCTCCTCCTCCTCCTCCTCCTCTCTTGGCCTTATCCCTTTCTATCATCTCTCCTTCACGCCCTTCTCTTAGGCTTTGTTCTTCATTTCTGCTTTTCTTCATTCCCACCCTCTCTGTTCAATATCTTCTCTTCTAATTTTCACTCTTGCCATAATCTAATTCTTCTTATCTGGATCATCTTTCTCTTCCTACTTCTTCTCCCATATGCTTTCCGTTTCCCCCGTCATTTTCCCATCTCTGGCCGAATCAGCAGCAGCAGCGCTCTGACCTTTCCCCGGCAGCACCGCTGGACTCAGCTGGTCCCGGCTGACTCACCAAATACTTACAGAGCAATCCAGACGCCAATTATTGGCAAGCGGTGGCCTCTCAGAGCCCATAAACAGAGGCTTATAAAAAGGGCCACTCCTCAGCAAACACATTTGACTGCACACAGACATATGGGAGTCGCACAGTGAGCCCACCAGTCTGCTGCTTATATAGAACAGACCTACATCCATCACAGAATGCAAATACTACCATAAACTCACATACATAATGCATACATATGAGCACAAGCACAGAAACTATATGCATATCAACTTGACACAATATTACGCACATATTTATATATATATATATATATACTTGCAGCCGGCCGTCAGCTTGTTATGCTTTCATTCTCTTTCTTTCTATAACACATTTGAATGTGTCGACGAGGGGGATAGAAATTGGTTCTACGATCAGTCTGCCTGGATGGGTGGGTGTGGGAGTGAGCATTTGTTAATGTCCCTCTTGGCTCTGCTTTTTCCTAGTATGCCATTACTAGACTGGATGGCCTCTGTCTCCAGGTATTGATCCCGGGGCCGGACCATAGAACGGCTTCCAGGATGGGAAAATGGGGGGAGACAGACAACAGAGAGAAAATGGTGGGGAGAAAAAAGAAGACGAAGACGAGATGCATTAGCTGCGTTTCAGTCGAGGGGCCACAGTCAGGGAGGGAGGGAGGGAGGGAGGGACCCGGGCGTTTGCACCTCAAGTTATAATCCGTAAGATGTAAAAAATATGAAATCAAAGCACCTTCTTTGATTTGTTTTTATTAGCAGCGGAGCTCACTGTTCCCACACAGGAGTCGGGTTGCCGACATCGTCAGCATCAGGGATTCACAGGAACGAGCCCTGTGCAGTTTCACTTCACTGACACCAGCCGCACACTGTTGACACTCTCCACACTGTGTCAGAGCTGCATTCAGTCACTGATAAAAATACAAACCAAATATTTTTTTTTTTACTACTCACACTGAAAGCATTTGACCGGCAAAGCACTTTCATGATACAATATATTTGTCACCACACACAGAGACACACACATTGACCTTGATGGTTCTTAAAAAAGGCATCAACATTATTTCTAATTGTGTGAGGGAGCAACGGGACAAGAGCAGCAGCTGCAGGTGACAGGCTGCACACCTGAGTTTTCTTACTGCAGCTGTTCAGGCAGAATTTTCTGTCAGATTAAAACTCACTCTTTTGTTAACATGGTAACCACGACGGGTGTCACCAAATCCACCGGGATGGAAATCTTAAAGAGACCCCGAGGAGTTTGCTTTTGGTTATAAAAAAAGTCTCATATTAATGTGGATGAATCTACATGACCAACACTTGTTAATGGGTTAATGCCTTTTCCGATAAATATATCGTTTTGTCTTTATAGTTATTTTGATATTATTATTTAGTGGTCGACTCGCCCAGCATTTCCGAGTTTCGGTTTTCCGGACGTTGCCTGGCGGGTCATGGGAATAACGCCGCCGGATCGCTAGTTGGCATCGTTTATGGTCGGAACTACGACGGTATCTGATCGTCTTTGAACCTTCGACTTTCATTCTTGATGAATGAAAACATTCTTGGCAAATGCTTTCACTTTCATTTCTTTTTGTATTTCACCGTGCGCGCAGAGGCTCATGGGAAATGTAGTGTTTTTAAAACTAGTCTTAAAACCCATTTTTACTCCCTGGCTTTCAACTCCGCATGAGACTCTGCTCTTGTTTTAGTGTTTTATGGTTTGCTTTTATTTATTGTTTTAATGGTTTCTAATTGTTTTTAAAAACGATGAAACAACTATTTTACTGTCTGTTTTATTTATTTTATTGCCTTTAATTGTTTTATGTCTCTATGTACAGCACTTTGTTTTCAACTACGGTTGTTTTAAAGTGCTATATAAATACAGTTGAGTTGAGTTGTGGAAACACTTTGCTTTCTGAAACTCCTCTTAGTCAGTTTAAGAATTACACAGTCAAACTGGACTTTTATTTTTTTATTTATTAGACATTACCTTGCAAAAAAAAAAAGAAAAATCAAATACATAGATCCAACACTTGTGGATATTTTCAGGATGTGTCTGACAGGTGGAGGTGGAAGATAAGTCAGACAGTAGCAGCACTGTCGAGCATCATCAGGCACCTGGTGAGATAATATATTCTTTACTGTCAAGGAGCCTGAGTGGCATTCAATATGCATAAATACAACAGCATTTTTTAAAAGCTTTAGCATGAAACACGACGTTGCTTCATACAAAGCGTCCCGAGTGCCCGCCCGCCCGCCCTGGCGTAACGTTTCACCTCAACCTACAGAACGTTTTGTACTACATCAGCAAAAACCAAGTCCACAGAGGAAGAGGAAGAAGAACAAAAGGTTGTTTATGTTGCAGCAGCAGCAGCAGCAGCAGCAGCAGCAGCACACAACAACATCCAGCTATGGCCCATCATATTAACCTTAATTAAATTTAACCCCGGTCCTTTTCCCTTTCATTTCTCTAGTTCTTGCTGCACACACACACACACACACACACACACACTCAGAAGACCCGGGGCCAGTTGTGGAAGGGAGATCAAATTCAGCACAATTATGGAAATGGTTTACCGTTTTCCCCATCACCACCGCACCGCACCGCTCTTCCCCTCCCTCCATCCCTTCTGCCTCCCTCTCCCTCTCCCTCTCTCTCTCTCTCTCTGCCTGTGAGTCTCTCTCCGACTCCCTGAAGACATGTCAAATGTGCTCAGATCAGTGTAATGGGCTGAGAGTTCATTACATTCACTCTGCGCCCTTTTATGAGGTCACATCCTGGAGAGGTCTGCCTGCCGGAGCGCTCTGCCGCACAGTAAACCAAGCTTGGCAGAGGTTGGGGTGTGGGTTGGGGGGGGTTGGGATAGCGAGGGAGGAGGAGGAGGAGATCGGCTGTGACGGTGAAAATACACACCTGTGCATGCATGGACCAATATGCGGATCATAAAATACAAACACACTCACTTAGTAATAAATCTATCTCCGGGGCCTCCTAATGGTGTTTCTGGTCGTCTTCCGTGTTTAACACTCGTCGCCTCTCAGTGAGAAAAAGCCTCGTCGTCGTTATGAACCCAGGCTTAAGGCCTTTGCATGTTCTCCCTGTACTGTACTTGCGTGGGTTTCCTCTGGGTTTCGCTAGTGGGGCAACTCTCTAAGTATCGGGGGAGGTAGACACACGCACATCCATGTTACCAGTTGCTGAGTCCAAAATATGTGATAAATAAAGAGAGAAAAATACTTTAACTGCTCCCAATAAAAAAATTTAACTTTATAATATAAAGCGGACAACGTTTCGAGCCTGCTGCCTCATCAGGTCACTCATATTGAGACAGATAGATTATATAGATTGCTTTATATAATGATAGAATAAAGTTACATTTTTTTTAATTGGGAGCAGTTACAGTGTCGCAGGTGTTTTTCTCTCTTTTTGGCAACTCTAAGTTTCGCCACCTGGTCTGAGGTGTAAAGGTGAACCCAAGAAGTTGATTCTGTCTAATGCCACGTTTCCTCCACGTGGTACCGGCTCGACTCGACTCGACTCTGGTACCAGGTTCTATTCTAGAGAGCGTTTCCATTACAGGATAGTACCGCCTTTAGAGTAGCTGGACGTCACAACGACGGCG
The DNA here is from genome assembly GCF_905171665.1 of Trachurus trachurus. Classification (NCBI taxonomy): domain Eukaryota; kingdom Metazoa; phylum Chordata; class Actinopteri; order Carangiformes; family Carangidae; genus Trachurus; species Trachurus trachurus. The sequence continues at coordinate 8,407,890 of NC_139903.1, read as the reverse complement.
CTTAATAAAATAAAATGAAAAACATTTATTTATTGAAATGTTGTGATATCTTTAGGCAGCGCTGCTGTTCTGTCCAGTTCTCATCTGAAGCTTCACTTTAAATCCAAACAAACTAATGTGGCTGCCAATTTCCAAATGTCTGCAGTGTTTACATGTAACATTTCAGTGTCTCTTCACCTGTTTTGGAACCTCGGACGGGCAGGTAGGCTACTGAAAAAATAATACCGGGTACCAGATTCCAGGTACTTTCTACTTAATTGAAACGCAAAAAATGCAGAGTCGGGCCGGTACCGCGTAGTGGAAACGCAGCATAAGTGCCAGTGATAGACTGGCGACGTGGCCCTTTAAGGATAAGCATTATAGCTAATAGATGAGTGGATAGTTCAATATCAACACAAACCACAAAAGAGTTTAGCTGAAGCAGTGTTAAGAGGATGTTTGTGTGTCTGCGTGTGACCTGAAACGAACCACGTTAAAGACAAGAGAGAGAGAGAAAGAGAGACAAATATAACTAAGTTAAGACAGGTATTCTGTTACTCATGACTGGAGGGAGAGGTATGATCAACCTGAATGACAAGCAAAACCCATCACTATCCTTAGTTTAAAGCGTCCGTACACCAAGCTCCAATGATTGCTGTGTTTATATCAAAGGCCCTGGTCTTTAACTAGACAGGACCATCATCACCTGCCTTCAGGAGGGGCTGCGGAGACGTACAGGAACTACTGCGGTGAATGAAGGAGGTGATCACTGTTATTACTCTGGAGAAGGCGTATCTGACTGAAGATGAGGAGGTTGGAGGGGGGAGAGCATCTTCTCTGGGTCAAAAGTCTCATTTAGTGTAGCTTTGTCGGTTTTCCAGGAAGCACTGGTTTCCATTCAGAAACACAATCTTTTTTTAAAACTATGTGTTTCCTCTAGAGTCGGATGGTATGTATGTTGTTGTTATGTTAAAGACAAAAATCAATCCACTCCACAACAGAGGAAATGATCACACACAGGAGGCAGCGAGTGCAGTTGTCTAACGCTCGGCACGGCTCCACGCTGCTTCGCTTTTGATACAAACAGTAGTAAGTAGATGTGTTCTTATTTACTTAGACTTATTTGAAAATCACTCTAATCTAATGCCGTTACTCAGAAAGCAAAAAAAAACACATTTTCCTAACCCAAAACAAACTGAATCAAAATGTATATTACAGTCATTACGTTAACATCATTCTCAGTGCGAGATGAGATGCAGGCTAACAATGGTTTTGGGGATTACACCGCGTACACAGCGTCTTGGGGTGGGGTAATGAATTTAGAGCCAATGATGGAATATCATTAGGGCTACAGATTTTTATAACTGCGCTACACTGTAATTTAAAGTGACTACAGAGGCTTTTCTTTTAAACTGGCTGCAAGCCAATCTGTAATGAAAGACAGCCTGACAGGAGGATTGTATAGTATGCATTATCTTGGCAACGGTGCAGCACACACAAAGCTTCCTAATACATTTCATTCTTAAATTTACACTACTACCTTTATATTGAGCTTTTAGCCTTTCATATTACAGGGAGGGAAGAGAAATATACTTTTGAAAGCACATTTTCCTTTTTTACTCAATATACTGCAACGCATGTCCTTGGGCCGACAGAGTTTGCTGCTTTGCTCAATACTGGGACGTTACTGAGAGCTCAATGGCGTCTCTGAATCCTGATGATTTGTATAGTCGTTTCTTTGGCTTTTCTTTCATAAACTGAACAAGAGAGTTTTGCTTTAATAATAATGCATTTCAAGTGATGACTTTTACTTCATGCGATGCAGTAAACTCAACCTCTGCAACACAGCTTTATTCCCACCATTAAGAAAATAAAAAAATGAGCTTCGATTACAAAGCCAAAGAACCTACAACTACTTTGCAATTACTTCTTAAAGTTTTGAGCAGCTGCCAGTGAAAAACCGCTCCCTTTGTCATGTCATACAGCTTGATGCACTTTCACTAGAAGAAATTAATAATATGAACAATTGTTTGGCCCTTTATCTTAAACAATATTTTCCACTAGGCTGCAGTAGACAAAGATTCTCTTGAGGTGAGTTTGGAAAAAAAAAAAAATAGCAAACACATCAGGCAACCAGTCCCTTTTGGTGTGGCCGCCTGAGTGTACAGGCATGTGTACAAGCATGCAAATATCAAAGGGCTTGTGCTGGATGGTGTCAGCTGATTACTGCCTTTTGTTTTGGAATGAGGAGCTCCGAGGCGGCTTTGAAGCCAAAACTTGAAAGAGGAAAAACAAGAAGTAAAACATCAGGATTCATTTCTCCTCACAGAAACAGACTGCGTCTAACAAGCTGCTTGTTCACGTCTCACTTGAAGCGTTTTCAGACATTTCAGTCAATTTTTTTTTTCCTTTACAAAACTACCGTACGCCGTCACCACGATGACATAGTTGGCACTCGACTCAGGAGGTCAAGTCAAAGTGACACAGAGGATGACACTGTTTATTTGTTTATCCAGCTACTTGGCTACTGAGGCAGATTTTTTTTTTTAAGTGTACTGAACTGGCTGCACAGGGTTTGTTTCCAACTGGCCCAAACTGGCCAGTAGAGGTGGGTGATATATTTTGATAGTTGATAGTTTTGATGATGTGCAATTTTCCATTAACGAGTATTTACACTATCTCGCAAAGAAAACAATAGACGGTAAAGGAGAGGCGCATGAAAGTCCTCATTCGCCAAATTCATGCCTTAGAAGCCAATCAGTGGGCAGGATTCAGTCACGTGGTGGTAACCTACTCTCCCACAAACAGTCTCGGCTGCAACCGTTAACACAACATGGTCTCGCACGGACGAAATAGGACCCATTACTTTCAATGTGGACGCGTATCATACGCGCTCACAACCCAAAACGACGCACAGCTCAGATCGGACCTGCTCATCCCATTGTGTCCCGGTTCCCCCTCGGCCTGTGTCTCTCCTACTGTTTCACACAGAGCTCTGCCCCAAAGGTGGAGGAAGCTGTGTGTGGCGCCTCCAAGATGGAGAATGTGTTTTATAGAAGAGAAACACACATTTCAGGACAGAATAGACATGTCCTGTGATTTTCAGCCTCCTTTTATATTTAATAGAGGAGGGACAATACCTAGAGTAATAATCTCAGCTGTCAGGATGTGCAGCCTGGAGAAAACCCTGTGTGCAGGTTTTGCAGAACATGTATGAAGCACTATGTTAACACTATTGAGAAATGGTAATGTGTCATCTATTTGCTCATGCATGCATGCTGTACATTACTCATTTAATGTCTCCACACTGGAATTTAACTGGGAGTCTGTTGAATGCTTAAGTTAACAGATAATAAAGAAGAGCCGTTGTTCCGAAAAGCTTTGTCTATCCATAGATGTCCTGGTAATTGAAAAAAAAAAATCACGTTTTTTTTTTTTTGCCCTATCGCCCACCCCTACTGGGCAGCATAGATCATGATGGAAGCAGAGTGTGTGTGTGTGCATGTGTGTGTGTGAGCAGCTCCAAACTCACTGATTAGAGTTCAAAGAGGTCAAGTGTTTGTGGAGACCCACCTTGGAAGGGGCTGGACGCCTGCTGAGCCAGAGTGAGGTGCTCCTCCGTCAGGTGGTATACGGGCTGATGCTGGTTGATCTCCACACTGGTGCACACGTTGCTATCGCCATGCAAGAAGAAGGTGAAGGCGCAGGATAGGTGCTCGCTGTGTGGAGAGAGAGAGGAAGGGGGAAAAAAAAAAAAGCGATATGAGTCATTTGGGATCACACTACTTTAATATGCACCTTTGAAAAGAAGCACGGCCCGCAATGAATAACTCCAACAGAGTGCAAGGTGCAGAAGTGACTGCTGTGGGGAGAAAAAAGGGAAGCAAATCAGATAGTCTAGTTCATGTTCCTGCTCGCAGAGAAAGAAAAAGAAGAGCTGACAGAGAGAGGAGCGGTAGAGAGAGAAAATATGATTAGAAAAACCTGTGTCTTTTTTTTTCTTTTTTTTGGTCAAAGGCTAGAGTGGAATCTCTTTTCTCAGTCATATTCTGCATCAACATGACAGGGACTCGATAGGAAAGATGAAGCCAGAGATACTAGACACAAGGGAGTAGAAAAGAAGCTACTAATCTGTGTGCACCCCTCTGGTCACACAGCAATGCTTTATAATGCATCCAGCATCAAATACACAAGTAATCCCTTAGAAAATTGACACATATGCGTGAGAAATCTGAGTTTATAGTAGGGGTGGGAATCTTTTACCATCTCACGATTAGATTAGATTCTGATTTATGGGGCTACGATTCGATTCAAAATTGATTTTCGATTCAAAACGATTTGTTTCATTATGATTTCTGCTTCAGCCTATCGGTGTGCAAAGGATCCTCATGATCTACTCCAGTCTGCTTTGCAAGACAGAATGACTGAAGTGTCTTTTTCACATTTGAGTTTTTAACATTTATCCATTCTTAGATGGAATTGTTGAAACTGTTGCATAAAAACAATATCACATATTGCTTAAGTAACAAAATTAAAAGTGCTTCTTTATTTTAAAAAAAAAAATAGTGCAGTTAAACATGCTGCCTTTTAAATTCTAAGGGCATGGAGGCCGACAGCCTGCAGATTTGTTTCATTTTTTAATTTTTTAAAATCGATTTTGGGACATTTTATATAGATTCTGAATCGTATTAAATGAGAATTGCGATTCTTATGTGAATCGATATTTTGGCACACCCCTAGTTTATAGAGTTCATAGAGGATGGGAGAAAAGTCAACACAGCAGCAGTGCTCACAGGTGGTTTGTATGTGCGGGGGTCTTTTGTGCTCCTGCGTATCTCGTGTGGATGGAGCCATGTGTAAAACAAAGGGGCAAGCCACCGGCTCTTCTGCGTACAACAACGACGACAACAACAACAACGCCTGCCTGTGCCAGTCTGACCTCAGCAGCAGCACATAACAAAAGTGACAAGTTGGAAGAAGAAACGGAAAGGAAAGGACGGACGAGGCAGATGGAAGGAGGAGAAAGAGAGAGAGAGAGAGGCAGAGCAAAATGCAGACCATTGTCTGCGGGCTTTCCTCTCTCTTTCGCCCCTCGCCTCTTCTCATCCAGCATTCACACACCCCACAAACACACACACACCCACTGTCACACACACTGTCACACAGATGCAGAGAGAGCGGGAGACAGCGCAAAGTGACGGATGACCAAATGAAGGGGTGAATTTGGAAGTGGATCAAAGAGGGTTGCGTCCTCCAAGGATTTGGTTAAGCAAATATCAGTCTGCTCTCCCTGTCTCTCTCTCCTCCTCTCTCTGGCACACCTACTCTGCAGAGGATTAAAGAAAAGGAGCAGAGAGGGAGAGCAAGGCAGATAGAGAGAGTGTGCACTTCAATAAGATAATACCACCTACGTAGTGGAGAGATGCCCTAAGCCCCCCAGAGCTTGACATTAATCTTAGACTTCTTTTTTTTTTCTTCCTCCAAAGATGAGGTGGTGCTCGTTAGTGAACGACTATAAATGTATGATATTCATTTTCTATAGCTGGCGGCAAGTAGGCTAATGAAGGTGAGTCAAAGCAACAGAGACTTTGATATCCTCAGCAGTTCCACCCAAAATATCCATGTTTTAGCGTGTGTCCGTATCGGATTTCTATTGTCATTAAATTAAAGGACAAGTTCAATACAACACTGACATTGCCCGTTTGTCCCCCTGTAATCATTCCCTCCCTCCCTCCTTCCCTCCTCTTAATAGTGGCCGTGCACTCATCTCTCCTTGATATGACAACAGTGTAAGCGATGGTGGGACAAACTCAGCAGTCCTTGTTTCTGTGTTGTCTTAAGTTCATATAAGAAAAACACACAGCCTCAGCAGTCTGAGTTACTGGGCATCCTGACAGAAAACCGCTCTGCTTTCTATAGTCATCAGGGGTCTGAGCTAGACAACTCAAGCAGGGTATATCTTCCAAATATGGTGTCTTTTTTCTTTTCTTTTTTTTAGTGTAAAGTCCCCTCTGTGCATTTCTGCAGCTCTGCCTTTGCTGAGCTGCACAAAGAAGGAACAAAAACTCTGAAAGATACCAGCGTTCAATTGTCCAAGTCTGCACTTAAGTGACATTAGCACTGTGCAAAAACTCCCTCATTCAGGTGATATCAGCACAGAGAAAAAAATCATCCTGCAGCAAAGTTTGGTTCCATCATGTTTACGACTGGAAGACGATGCAACCTCATCCTGCATCTCACGACAACCACGACCAAATATATACAAGCAAACAATAATACCGTACTTTTCGGACTAGTATTGAGCGCACCTGAATCAGCTAAATTTTAAAAGAAAATACATTTTGTACATATATATATAGGCCGCACTTGAGTATAAGCCGCAGGTTTTCATATTGTAACATGAGATATTTACACAGAAAGACAAAAGTTCGGTAATACCCAGTTTAACAATCACAAAGAACAACGTGAACGATGACTGAAACACATCACAAGTACATCATCCAACATCCCATTGACATGCAGCAACACTGTGCTGAGCCTTATGCAACACCTCCACCTAACCTGAAGCACAGTAACTCCTCTCATTCATTAAAGAGGAACTACCGGTATGTAACTACAGTATAGGGTTGCACGGTATACCGGTACTAGATTGGTACCGGGGTACTAACGCATTTAAAACGGTACCATACTGCGCTTAGATGGGACCGGTACTTTCATTCTGCGCAGCGGTGACGTCGCCGCGTGAAGTCGCCGCATTGTAATTTGAGCCGCGAGGAGCGAGAGAGCGAGTCACAAACGAAGCAAGGTGCTTTTTATCATTACCGTTACAGCGCCACCTGTCCATGTGCCTGTGTTTGTGTGTGTGTGTCTGTGTCTGTGCGCCGCGCGCGAGAGAGAGACGGCCGCCACAGCCTCGTTAATAAGTTTTGTTTTTACCGCGGATCACCACTGGCTGCATGCTCTCTCTGTCTCTCTCTCTCTCTCTGTCTCTCTCTCTCTGTCTCTCTCTCTCTCTCTGTGAGTGAGTGAGCACAGCGAAGCAGCGCTACGCAGAGATGAATTAACGGAACGATATTGCGTTGATGGGGGTGGGGGGAACAGAATCAATTTGGTCTACATATGGGAAACAATAGGTGTATGTTTGAGTAACATGAACATTTGTGTTTCATTCTATAAACTACTGATAACAATTTCTCCCAAAAATTACAACTGGTCAAAATAACAAAAAAAGATGCAGTGTTTTCAGACCTCAAATAATGCAAAGAAAACAAGTTGATGTTCATTTTTAAACAGACATTTTTTAATTTAGGAAGAGTTCAGATTAATATAGATGGAATGTTAATCCTGCAGCAGCAGTAACTGTTTACTGATTTCCTGTTTTATGGTCCAAAATGTTTCTATTAAAATAAAGCCAATAATGACATTTTTTGTGTTCTCTTTTTATGTGGAAAAGTACCGAAAAGTATCGAAAAGTATCGAAAAACATGTTGGTACCGATACCGGTACCAAAATGTTGGTATCGTGACAACACTACTACAGTATAAGGCCGGATTTCATATAGATGGCAGAGATAAGGTCAAACCCTTTAGCAGAAGATGTTTTTCCCTGTTTTCAAACAGCATCTTTATATATTTTTATGCAAGATGTGCTTATGATGACTCTGCTGTTTTACTTAATGGCCATTTCCTCCCCTTCCCTCGTCATGTCATGTTATGTTGTACGTTTTGTACCCAGCTGGCACATAGTATATGTATGTTACTAAAAGAAAACAAATAAAAAATAAATAAAAAAGAGGAATCTGGTCGCTTCTTCCGCTGTTTTGCTAATGCTCCTCCTGACCATGTGCATTTGTTTACAACGAAGCCGGTGCCAAAGGCGAGAAATCAACCAATAGAGCGGAAGACAGCGTTATATGTGACTTTATTTTCAAAGGATAGCCCCTTGAGATGTGCCATCTCATTTTCAAGGGGGTCCTTATTAACAACAAAAATACAAAACAAGAGTTCAGTCATCAATAGTACAGGTATATATCGTATATGAGGTTACAACATGTATATCTGTGTAGTTTAATCTGTCATAAACAAGAGATTACGGGTTATGGGGCGTGTTTGTGTCAAGAGCTGGGACAAACTTGTTTTTCAGCCAAGAGACACAATAAGTGACAAGTAAAGTCATTTATTAAGCAATCACAATTACTCCAAAGTTGTTTAATTAAGGTAAAAATGCAGCATAGTTAAGCTACAAATCCTGCGTAGTTCCTCTTTAATGTTGACATGACATGATGACAGTATTGTATCAGGCTCAGCTGCTGAGTGGGAGTCGGGGGGTGAGAATAAAAGAGAAACTGGTGGAATAAAGTCAGACAAAGACAGTTTACGACTACTACAACTACGGCGGTCACCTGAGGAGGATCCTGAGGAGACACACGTTCGAACAGACGGAGGAAACACTGGTGAGTGGTCAGGTGAGGTTGTGAAGAGAGGAGACAACTAGGGAATTAGGCCACATGTTGGCACAGAGAGCCAAGACGCCTTTTGTTGGGAGGTGTGTGTGTGTCTGTGTGTGTGGCGACTGTGCTGAAGTAGTAAATTACGCTTGGCTTCTTTTGACTGCGGTGCACAATCAGGAGAAGGGGAGGGAGGGGAGGGGAGGGCAGAGGGCGAACTTGGACTGAGACGAGGGGTTACTCCTCGAGGCTCTCTTTAAGAAAAGGAACAATCCAATTCTGGGGGAAACGAGTTAACTAATTAGCCTGTCAAGCAACGAGGATGTTATTGTCTGTGTTGTCATTATAAGAATGTACATGCTGCGAATACTGTGCTATATTTACCTACATGGTGGTGGAGGAGAGAGGGGGGGAAAAAAACGGTTTAGAGAGCAGCGAGGGGAGGACAGGAAGGAAGAAGTGAGAGATGGGCTACAAGAGAGAGAGATGGAGAGAGAGAGAGAGAGAGACTACATGTGTTGTTGTATTCTGCAGACATCAACAGAACTGCAGCAGTGAACCATTCTCCTCTCACTCGCAAAGAAAACCTGACACTACACATTCTCACACGTCTGCGTTTGCAGGGCACTTGTAAGCTGGAGCGAGGTAGAGGGCTGGGCTGCCATCTGTGGCTCAGCAGGCAGAAGTACAACAACCCCAACAACTCTCTCTCACACACACACACATAACACACAGAGTGCCACACCAGATTCAAATCAATTCTTCACAAATATGGCTCTATATGTATATACGCATTCATCTCTGTCGGTCGGTCGGTCGGTCGGTGTGTGAGCCTATTGGCTAAGAGGATTATCCGATATCCCAGCTGTTGACATTAAAACAGCCTCATGCTAAAGGATCGTATTATTATTGTGACCCAACAGTGATTAGTGTGTGGGTCACTCTCTGTACACTTCACACATGCTAAATATCTTAACGAATGTGTGTAATCTGATTTCGTCTACTTGATTTAACTGCACCGATCTGTAGTTAAAGGACAATTATGGGCAAATTCAACTCGGGGCTGTATTTTCCTAACATTTTAGGTCTAAAAGAATGAAGATTTTCAGTTTAATTGCTCCTGTTTTGCGGTAGTTGTGTCTGTCCCCACATCGCCACGGCAGCAATGAATGGGAGCGGATGCAAGTTCCGCTGTTTAGGCTGTTTACATCCCTCAAAGCCGCAATATTTTTCCACAGACAGCGTGAAGTTTATTTACTTCAAGCAAGCCGACATGTTTGTAAAACTAGATCTAATTCAAAGTCTCAAGCGAGACCCAAGTTGACGCTCGGTGTGTTCACGTGCAGTCGGAAGCTCCCGTTTGTGTCATAAACACAGGAATATCAACTCTTGACTTGCTTGAAGTAAACAAACTTCTCGGTGCATGTTTGAGTCGCCATCTGACGCTGTCTGTGGGGAAAAAAATTGCGGTTTTGAGGGATGTGAACAGCCTAAGCAGCGGAACTTCCATCCGCTCCCATTCATCGCTGCCGTGGTGATGCAGGGACAGACACAACTACTGCAAAACAGGAGCAATTAAACTGAAAATCTTCAAACTCCTTCTTTTAGGCCTAAAATGTTAGGAAAATACAGCCCCCGAGTTGAATTTGCACCGGAATTGTCCTTTAACTTCAGGTCAACAGACGCTGAACGAACGCTGAAGATAATCCTGCAGACAGACGACGAGCCTCTGCTGAAGTCAACAGGTGCTTGGATGGCGCCGAGCCAGGTGGGCGCCCAAACATCAACATGAACAACAACACATGACACGTTTCCTCACCGCCGAGGCTCTCACACACTCTCCCTCTCTCTCTCTCTCACACACACACACACACACACACACACACACACAAAGGGGAACAGGATTTACTGAAGCTTACACTGTAACAAACTGCAGCACAAGCCTGTTGGATGATCTGTGTGTGTGTGTGTGTGTGTGTGGTAGTGTTCGCCGTCCCGCCCGCCCGCACGTGACACACACAAAACACAAACACAGCATCGTGCCAAATTCAGCTCTTCTGCAAACATCCACGGCCTGCTGGTGCAGTAAACACAACCACACACACACACACACACAGACACACACATACCTCAGCATGTGGGCTAAACATACACCTGCACACATCAGCTGTTAAGTATTGGGGGGGTAAGAAAGTGTGTGTGTGTGTGTGTGTGTGTGTGTGTGTGTGTGTGTGTGTGTGTGTGTGTGTGTGTGTGTGTGTGTGTGTGTGTGTGTGTGTGTGTGTGTGTGTGTGTGTGTGTGTGTGTGTGTGTGTGTGTGTGTGTGTGTGGCTGGACCAAAGGGAAACAGCTGATTAATACGTTTTTTTCCCCTTTATATGATTACACACTGCTTCTCCTTCAGGACAGTAATTGGAGACTTAAGGGGCGTTCAGTGACCTCACGGTTCAGTTTCTGGCTGCAGGACCTTTTTTTTTTTTTTTTTGCAAATTCATACCCTTCTCCATCTGCCCTTGTTTCTTCCATCTCTCTCTCTCTCTCTCTCTCTCTACACTGTTAACTGTCCAATAAAAAGGCAAAATGCCACAAAAAAAAGATGACATACAGGAGAGTTAAAGAAACAGTTTGACATTTTGGGGAACAGGCTTTCTTGCCAAGGGTTAAGATGAGAGAATGAATGCCACGCGTCGGCTCCAATTACCATTAAGAGTCTGGAAAAAGGAGGAAACGGCCGGGCCGGCTCTGTCCGAGGGTAACAACGTCAACCTATCAGCGCCTCTTAAACTAACATTTTAGGGGACATTATAAGCCGAAACGATTTCTTCGGCAGGTGCAGTGATTTTCTTTAAATGTGACCTGATCCAGCACTCAATCAACGTATCAATGTAAAGAGGAGAAAATAAGCTTTAAAATGATACCCTAGTCAAAGTCATACATTGGATGGTTTTCAAGATATGGCCATTTGAATTGTGGTCTTCCACTCTTTTTTCTGATTGAAAACCTGAGAAAACTACATTTAAACATTATAGAACGTCTCTACGTGTGTAAGCGTTGCATCGATGCTAATCTCGGTTTAGCATCGACGCTACGCTCGGTTTAGCATCTGTTCCCGTACTACGTGATTATGTGCACCCCGTCCTTTGTGGTCATAAATGCACCCTTCAAGGACGCTCGGAAAGTGGGGAATCCCACAATTCAAATGCAGTTTACAGCTTCATAAACGGTTCAAAAGTTATTTAATGTTGTGCTCGTCTGGAGGGTTAAAAGTTGCAAATCAACTTTAATCGTCATTTACGTGCCTTTTCTCAATTATCTGGACTATGAAAGTTCGGGAGATTGTTTTTGAATGTCATTTCCTTGAAATTAGCAAACTTCCGACTCATTTCGCCAGAGCTGGTCACAAATTCAACTTCAACTTCAACAGAAATCTCAGTAATGCCTCCAATTCCACTTTAGCTCCAAATTTAATCATCGTGATTAAAAATTATGACTTCACTTCATTTGAAAACTATTTCTCACTTTGCCTCGGGGTCCCCAGGAACCTCCGGAGGGGCCCTTCTCATGACACATTGTGTCTGGTAAAGTGTGTCGAACCTGCCTCCAGGCTTCTCGGGGATTTTTCAGAATGTCATCTCCCCTGCAGTGAGATACTGCTTACACTTCCAAAAGAAAAAAAGGCCAAAAAAACCAAGGCCAGTGCCGAAAAAACTGTGCACGTGTGCGATTAAAATACCACCTGTCAGCAGCAGCACGCACACACATACACACATGAGGTGCATGAGCTAATGGACACAGAAATCCCTCTTTAAATGATTAAATGTTTCTCATTTGGTTTGTTTGCTGTGTCATTAGAGGAAGTCAATACATGATTTTAATAAAAGGCAGGAGAACGTGTGTTGCAGGCAGCAGGCTGCAGCGTTTCCACCCTGCAAGAGGAGAGGAGAGGAAGCCTGTCTGAATATTAGGTTCATCATCATCAACCAGATATGTGGGATCTCACTTCCTATGTTTTTATCTGCCTCTCTTCTTTCTCTCAGTCGTGTAAAGAAAAGCGTGAAGGAGGGGAGGGCTGTCGTTGTAGCCTGACAAAAAGCCACAAGATCTTTTAATCATCTTTTCCCTCTCCGTCTCCACCTTTTCCTCCCACTCCCCTCTCCTCTCCTCTCCTCTGCTCTTCATCTATTAACTGGCAAATAGACCGGGCTGCTCTCTTGATCTGCTCTCTGTCTCTCCTTTTCTGTCACAAAGAGCGAACACTCGCACGCTCGCTCGCTCGCTCGCACGCCGCCACAGAGAGAGACACTCCCTGGCTGCTCCACCTCTCAGATGCAAATGGCCGGTGGCCTTTGGCACGGCGGGCAGGAGAAAATAAGATAATCCTGCGAGGATTTTTGAAGCCACACACACACAAAGGAGGGCAGGTGGGCACATTTGCCTTCAGCTGGCAGTGCCATGGAAATGAGGTGCCAGAGGCCGGCGGCGACCTGCACGGCGGTGGCAGCGGCGGCAAGCGGAGGCAACTGAATAGGACTGACAGCCTCTATCATTGTCACACGGATGGTCTGCTGCTGCTGCTGCTGCTGCTGTGTGGCACACAACACAACACAAACAGACAGACGATCGCACACCCTGAATTTTCAATATGGCCTTTATTTACAAAACGAAATGTGCATGTGCATTACAGCTGGGAACAGAACGAGGCCTTTTGACATTTCACTTTATCTGAGATCTTAATCGCTTCACTGACACATTAACACAGAGCTGGAGTTCTCCCGTGTTAACATTCAGACTGCGATTATGTCTTGTCAAATGTTTCTAAATTGCACCCATCAACATCTTCCACCTTTTCTCAGGGGCCTCTCCTGAGCTGTAACTAATCGCCATTTTAATTAATAATCAATCTCTTGTAAATTAATGTCAAAGAATTGTCAATTAAAAGTCAATCACCACTTGCCAGAGCTAAAGACGATGCTTTCAAAATCCAGAGGAAAGAAGAATACAGTTTACAATGAAAGAAAACACAGAAAAATCAAATCAATTACGACAATAAATTGATTCATTTTGATCATTCATTAAAGGAAAATCTTTCCTCAAACTTTCACTCCTACAAGAACAATTCCTCATCCCCCTAAAACCTTTGTCTTTTTCCCTATCTGACAAAAAAACCCACAGAAATCTGCAATGAAATACGAGATTGTTGTTTCTGGGTAAAACAATTACTGCACGAGCAACATCTCATTATCTCCTGTGTGTGTGTTATCTGTAGCCGCGCTTTGCCAGCAGATGAATTTGTGGCTTGTCGTTACAGCGAATGGCAACAAAAGCAGTTGCCCGTGTGGACCCTAGAAAAAAAAAAAAAAAAAAGGTACAGAGCATCCAAATTCATTCAGTGACTGTTCCAGCTGCTATAAATTCATGTGCATTGTAATTATTTGTGTCGTGGGGAATCACGGTGTTCCTGCCAAACGTTCATGTATCGGTGGCATTGTCGCCATGTTTTTATTTGTCCACTGTTTGGTTCTTTAGATGTTGTTACAATAACTGTGCTCCTCCTGTGTGACGTGATTTTTTAAAGGAATAGTTCACCAAAAAAATGAAATTCAGTCATTAGTGACTCACCCTCATGCTGATGAATACTCCGGAGTAGTTTTTTATTCCTCAAAGTGCATCTGGAGACCCAGGAGGCCGGTTCGTAGTCCAACGAAAACTTTATATGAGAGTAATAGCGCCGGACACAAAAATGTCAATAAAACTACAAACCATTTAATATTCCTCCACACTGCTCGTCCGCTGCAATCCAAGTGTCTTGAAGGGACATAATCCAAAGTTTACTCGAACCAACGTCATTTAGGACATTTTTACAACCTAAACAGTCCTGTATTGAATTTGCCTGGTGCACAATCTTCGTGTTCAGGCGACGCACGCGTGCATCCTGCCAGAGACAAACAGGTCCATAAAACTACACAAAAACCTTGAAATATTCCTCCACACCGCTCGCTCGCGGCAATCCAAGTGTCCTGAAGGGATATAGTCCAGAGTTTACCCGAAACGACGTCATTGAGGCAAGTCCGGGACTGTTCAGGACTGTTAAGGCTGTAAAAATGTCCTAAATTACGTTGTTTCCAGTAAACTCTGGACTATATCCCTTCAGGACACTTGGATTGCAGCGGACGAGCAGTGTGGAGGAATATTAAATGGTTTTTGTGTAGATTTATGGACATTTTTGTGTCAGGTCCTATTAATCTCATATAAAGTTTTCGTTGGACTATACGAACCCGCCTCCTGGGTCTCCAGATGCACCTTGAGGAATAAAAAACCACTCTGGAGTATTCATCAGCATGAGGGTGAGTCACTAATGACTGAATTTCATTTTTTGGTGAACTATTCCTTTAAGTTTCCTTCTCTTTTTGATGAGGTTTCACCCTGCTGCAAATGTAAAACAAACTGTGTACTCACTGTAAGAGCTCCTAACTCTGACTGTCTCTCAACCATTAGTGAACACATCCCTGCAGAGCGGCAGTCACGTGCCTTTCCTTTTTACACACACACACACACACACACACACACAAACACACGTGCAAGCGGTTGCATGAAACTTTGGTGAGGTGAATCAAAAGTCAATTGGTGGCCACGGACACGGAGGGGAAGAACAGTTCAGGGGGACGACATGAGGACAGACAGCGGAGAAAAAAAAGAGGAAGGAGGGCTGCAGAGATGTGACATTCCTCAGATGTTTGTTGGGCTCGGCCGACCGTGCACTATGAACCGAGTTCTTCCGTTTAGCTGATGTACGTTTCCTCAGCACAATAACAACAGCAGCAGCAGCAGCAGCAGCAGCAGCAGTAGTGAGTGTGTCTTTCACTGCGAAGAGAGAGACACCCCTCCATCTCTGGCCACGCAGCTGTCACCTCTGCTCTGTCTTGCACGTGGATATCTGCCATTTGTAGCAGCTTGTTATTGCGATGTGGGCCATGTAAACATGTTTTGACTGGTGTCGCTTGCTGCAGTGACAAGACTGCGCTGGCATGGCTGCAGTTTCTGACGCGATATTAATAAACAATGCATCTGGAATCAAAAAAAACAATCGGTCGCCATGTGAGCAGCAAATTAGCGAAAATCATTTTAAGTTTGGACACAGTGACGCAAGAGAGAGAGAGAGAGAGAGAAATAAACACGTTGCGTCATTAAATCTTAGTAGTTTTACTGGGGGGGTTTGAATGTCTGTTTACACAATCATCTGTCAGCAAGGAGGTGCAAATTTCACTTTCACATACGGAAAGGCATGCGAGGGATTAACATGGCCCGAAGAACCGCGTCAGGCTGTTAAGGATGTACGGTATTAGTGTTAAACAATCAAAAGTTGGCGGTGGCATTCTGGTCAAGGATGAAGGAAAACGAGACAAATAAGGGAGGAACTGTGAAAGAACAAAGACGGTAGACGCCGGCATTGATTTAGAGGACATTTCCAGGGTGATATAATCTTCCCTACTGTCTAGCCACCTGACCACTGGGAAACAACAGCACTGTCTGCTGCCAAAGTAACACAAACACGCAGCAGCAGCAGCAGCAGCTCCAAAAAAGAGGCACCAGCTCCGGCTTTAACACGCAGTTCACACACACACAGGAGACTAGGTGGCTGAGGAAAATACTAAACCGAAACTCTTGAGGCCAACACATTCACTTACACACACTCAGAGCTCTATTACTTTGAATTGATTTCCTTCTGCCACAAATGGAGAGCAGGGTGAGCCTCTTTATATATGTCAGATTAAACTTGGAAGGGAGAGAGAGAGAGAGAGAGAAATGGAAAAGAGATGGAACGAACGACAAGTCCATAAAAAGAGGAGAAATCCGATCCTCTCCAAGCGGTGTCGCAGATACAGATACAGCCAGAGCCGACTAAAGATAATACTGACATAACCCTGACAGCGTTCGGGTTCCAGCTTCCTTCTATTCCTCCTTTCCAACGTTTAGGCAGCAAACAACTCACATATGCACATCAGGGTTCCTCTAATAATAATACACCTGCTGTCAGCTAAAAAGTCGCTCTCAATCTGAGCTAGATACCTTTTTGGCTCTTCAGGAAAAAAAATATATAAATTAAAAATCAGTAATTATACTCATTAGCATGTTCACGTAATCACTTTGCAACTGCATCCTGATTGTAATGCGACATCTGTTCCTTCTTATGAAAAAAGGCACTTAGTGTATTCACCGCAGTGTGATGTGCATTAATTGCCAAAATATGCATGAATAGCATAACACATCCTATTATACACCTGCGAGCGGGGGGGGAAAGTACGTAAACATGTTGCAGCGGCTGCATGTAATGATGGTGGGTGTTTCTTTTTTTTTTAAAGCCTGTTCTTTTAAGCCAAGCTCAAGTCAAGTCATTAGGTCATGGCATTAGTAATGTAAGTTGCACAGTTGTAATAATAAAGCTTAATTACTCAGAGCCACAGCCAATTAGCCGGCCTCATCCTGGATTAAAAAGTGGGCTTCTGCGACCCACAAAGACACGACCGACTTTTGCCCTTTTTTTTCTTTTTTAAATGAGCAGAAATTGCTTGTTGGAATTGGAAATCATGTTGTAGTTAGTACATATAGTGTATTTATAGTTTAGCATACTCATGTTCACTCTAGCTCCGTCTTCCAGCTGCGCTCTACGCACTTCTGCACAGAAACGTAACTGAATACCATGGCTGAATGTCAGAGTAAAGATCAGATGCTGGATGACTCAGTTTCAATTGAAATGTGAAGATTTTAAACCTGTAGATGCTTTTATAATAACACATATGAAAAATGAACATGAATTACAAGCATGTTTTGACTACGCCACTTAATTAAAGTAATGAGATTAGTTTTTACGTCAAATAAAGGGTAGTATATAGGACAAATGTATAATCCTCTGTACTTTTCAGTGGTATTATCCAGCATCGTTGGCTCCAGTGGATAAACCTATGTAAGCTTTTTCCAAGTAATTCAGCAGCTATGTGTGTGTGTGTTGTCCTTGAAAGGCGACTAATCAGGGCGACATAATGAACGCGTCAAACTAAAATCAATTTCAGCATCGGCCCACTCTTGACGGAGAAGTAAGCTGAAGCTAAGTTGAATAAGGTTAAGTTTGTCTTGGACACTAACACATTAAGAAGAATGCTTTCCTGTACACTTATCTTGCCATATCTTAATTATTGCGTGGAAGTGTGGGGCAAAATACCTATGCAAGTAACATCACTCCTCTGTTTCTGCTTCAGAAAAGAGCAGTAAGGGTTATTCACAAGGGAGGCAACAGAGAACCCTCAAATAGATTCTTTATTTCTGCAGGTTTATTGAAAGTGGCCGAGCTAATAGAACTTCAGACCTTAAAAATAATGTATAAAGCAAAAGAACAGATCATTACCAGAACATTTACAGAACTTGTTCAAGCTGGAGGAAGAGGATAACAGACTGAAGCTTGATTTTTTTAAACATACATTTGCAAGGCTATAAGCTTAACACAAATGTGTATTTCTGTTGCAGGTGTAAAACTATGGCATTGACAAAGCAAGGAACTGAAAAGTTGTACAAGCATATCTTGGTTAAAGAAAATGTTTAAAAAAGAAAAAATAAGCGCCTACAAAAAAATCTTAAATATTTTGAAATAGTGCATAATATTGGTGTCATAATATTAAGCCAATGCAATTATAACAATAGAAAGGGGCAGGTACTATACGTTTTTCTTCATCCTGCTCCTTTTCATTTATGGTGACTATGTGTACATTATGTAAATATGTGCAACCATGTGTAGTATGTAAACCATGAATGGAATAAATCCAAAAAAATGTTCATGGAAGTTCAGGTCTGCTTGTTGATGCTCTGGAAACATCTGTTACACTATGCTGGCCTTTACTGCGGTGTTGAAACAAATAAATAAACATAAGAGAGTTACCACAGGTTTATAATCAAACAGCACATTCAGCAGAACAAAAACTGGCAGGTCTTTACAGATATTCAGGAAAACTTTAAAAAAAAAAATCCCCTTGTAGCATTTAGCTCCATTAACAACAAACTGATAAACACACTCTCCAAAGCTGCGGATTTCTGTGTTTTATTTCCAACAGGCTATAAAAAAATTAAAAAAAAACCATTTAGCCTCCACTTAAACTTCATGTCATTCCTCTCTTAGATATGACTTCAAATTAAACACAAAAATGTTTAAAAATGTTAAACCAACTGAGCTTTGAAGACGGGGAGGATGAAAGTGAAAGTGAACCGGGAGCTGTGTTGTCTATACGGTGTCAAAAAAACACACACACACAGACACACACACCGACACATAAAGACAGGATCACTTACAGCCCCCTAATCCCTGGCTCTGTGCGAGGATTACGTATTCTTTAACCCTCAGATGCATTTTAAGAATATTTTAGTTGCATTATTAGCCTACACACTACAGTGAAGCCTACATTTGGCCAGAAGCAGCAGCAGCAGCACAGATCGGTTTGGAGTTAACGAATATTTTGGATTTTGTCTCATTTGCATGAGGAAAAAGAAAGAGAGAGAGAGAGAGACCTCCTGTTAAATCTCTGCACATTTCATTCTGGTTCGGGTTACGGTGCGACCACCTTGCGGTCTACGAGGTGAAATGTATAACACCATATAAGGGATTAGCTTTAAATGTGGCCATCTGTCTGAACCTCTGGATTACAGGACAGCACCATGGGAATCACAGTTACTTGGAAAAGGACAGAGAGGAGGGGAGGGGAGGGGAGGGGAGGGGAGGGAGTGACGCCCGACAGATTAACTATTGAGGACTACTCCAGATCCTCGGCTCGGCTGCGGCCGCGGCCTCTTTCCCCCATAGCCTCTGGTCACATGGGAGGAAGATGCGGAGGAATGGGAGGAATGCTTGGTGGTACAGTCAGAGGAGGAGGAGGTGGGAGCAAAAGAGGGGGAAGCGGTAAGGACACAGGATTCCCTCCATGAATAGTGAAATTTGTCCCTGTCGCTGACACCAATACGGGTTTTCCTCACATAAAAAAAGTCGATGACGCCTGTTACTTTAGTAATGAGAGAGTTCTTTGTTCTCCCAGGGCCTCGCTCACTCGCACACATCAGAGGAAACGAGGGAGGCATTCAGGAGTGGAAATTGGAGGAATACTCAACTCATCCAACATCGGTGGTGCTACTTTACAACCTTCTGATGGTGTCATGTTTCTTAAAAACGTCCTGAGCATTTTGTTCCCCAGGTGTCATTTAGACAGACGTTCAATCAAAGTCCTATTAGCTTCTTTTGTCTCATTGTTTTTGGACACGCTACACCTTGTTCAGCAGCACAGCACAACACAATCCATTCTTATAAAACTAAAACTGAGCTGGGTGCTGCTGCTGCTGCTGCCAACTCATTTAGAGAAAACGCTTAACTCATTTCTCTCTGAGCCAAAAAAATATTAAATGAATAAATATTGTTTCAAACCAGTGTGATTAACATTTATAATATGAGCCGCCTTGAGGATGACAGTTCAAATTAGCGTACAGTACGCAGTTAAAATTGTGTATAAGCTTACACATCGCAGGGGCCTCTGTAAGGTCAGAGGCTGCAGACGACTTTGCTTTGAATTGTTAACACCACACAACATGATGCAACGGGAAATAGACTATTAATAATGTAAAATTCTGCAGCAATTAAAGAAGTGAGCCATACAAAGACAAAAAAAACATAACAAAACAAAAAAAAAACACTGGTCTTTTCCTTTAAGAGCCATATTTATCTCCTGGACAGGATCTCTCCAGCAACATGATATATCCAGAGCGCCAGCCGGGTCACATGGTCCCACAGCCCCGGTCTCCCTGGAGTTGCTTGTTGCTAGAGAGACCGGCGGTGAAGTGCAGGGAGGACCGAGGGGGGTTAGTAGGAGGGTGGGAGGGTAGGAGGGTCGAGTGTTTTGGTGGCGAGGCGTTTTCAGGAAAGGTGCTGAGTCGTCCTGTGTATCTATATCACTGCTGCACGTCACATAACGCAGTTCTGTCCGGCTGCGTTTCTTGTGTCTTACACCATTAATTCCTATGAAAAGCTCATGTGCCAACTCTCTCTCTCTCTCTCGCCGACTGCCCCTCGGTGTGCGGACCGACCGACCGACCCGGGCTTGCACTTGCATGCATGCCGATTGTGTTTGTGTGTGTTGCTCGGTGTCCCTGTGTGTTTGTGTGTTGTGTGCTGGGAGCAGGGAGGGGATAAATTTAGCGCTTTAGCCCCAGACTGGAGGCAGTGGCCCTTTATCCTGCACTGTCCTACTTAACAGAGAGTGCTGCTGCTCTCTGCTTCCGCCTGCCACAGCGCACCAGGGCTCGCACATTCAACCTCCCAACGACCAAAACAATAGAGGAAGAATGTGCACGACGGCATCGCACACAGTCATGCAGAAAAGTGCAGACGGTCGCATCTGTTTATGCACAGGCGTTGTGTTGAGTGTTATTGTATAACTATGTTTTGCATTCATTCATTCATTACATTTCTCTGCTCTTGAAATATGAGCTGCTGCTGCTGCTGCTGCTGCACGCTGGCCTCGTTTCATAACAGCTTGATTGTTAATGACACTTTGAGTCAGACAACAATAACTAGCAGACTAGACATATTTAAATACAGCCTGAGTGGTAATCTAACACTCCTGATTGCAACGCAGTTGGAGCAGCACGTTGTTGTAGATCTTGTACTAAATGCCGTTTTTTAAAAACACCGACATGCATACCAAACAGATTTTTTTTTTTTAAAGAAAAGAAACAATCTCCCTTTTGTCTCGATCAAATTGAAACATCAAAAGATTTAACGTCGCTCCGAATTTCATGTAACAGCAGCCAATTAGAAACAAGTCAACGAGTTAGTCTGCCTTAAGCTGACCAATGGAGCACGAGCATCCCACTTCACCTTGGAAACACACGATCCCAGGGTGCATTTCCCTGCTGCCATGACAACCGAGAGGAGCTCTCCCTTGCTCCCCTCCTCCCTCCATCCCTTGTGTTCCCTCCCGCTCTCTCTCCCTCTCTCTGTGTTTCCTGAAGCCAGTCTACCTAGCAGCAAAAAAAAGGTTCTCAGAAACAACCAGGCTGCACAACTTGGAGCCGCCTGCGCTCCAGACAAAGAGAATTACTGTCAGCTGTATCAACAACACACATACTGCTGCTGGATTTGCGGCTCTGACCAAATCACTGGTTGTTGCACTGATTTATTTAAAGAAACCGGTTGAATAACAGTTCAACTGTTTGTAATATTTCATTTTGAATTTAATCCCTGGAAAACAATATTTGAAGACGAATCATAAAAACTGACATTTTCTGAGCAAAAAAATACAGTTAATCCTCCACGATATCTTGATATAAACAGGTGGAAGTAAATGCAACTGGAGGCACCAGGAGGAGGTTATCATTATTAAATTTTTTTTTTTTTTTTTTGGAAATTCAGTTTGCTGCCTACTGCTTACCACACGCATCAGGCTAAAATGAGAAAGGAGGGAGGGAGGGAGGGAGGGAGGGAGGAGAGATGATGTAAGCATTTCAACACAGGCTGAGGTCTGAGGTTATGAACAATGTCAGCTAGCAACAGCCTCCACCAACTGGAGACTCTAGATGCAGCACAGAGGAGTCGTGCAATGATCAGAGAGAGCCGGGGTATCTATCCATCCATCCACCACCAGTGTTTCTAGGAGCAGAATAACTTTGCCCACCCAAGAAGAATAAGATGAAGATGATGGCAAATTATTTTCTATTTTTAGCTTTTTTACTACTGTGTGGGAATGTATTAGAAAGTTCACATGACTGACAGTGGTGCAATTGTGTAGAGTTGCAACATTTCTAAAGAATATTAATATGCAAACGTGCACATCACTTTATCAGTCAGTTGATTAAACTGTATGGAGGATATATTAATGAACTGTTAAAAGGGAGATACAGTGGGTAATCTCATAAAATCTGGGCCAGATGAATATAAATTATCAAAACCTATAAAGACCTGTTGTCTCCTCACATCCAACCCCCAAAAGAATTGACACCTCATGGACAGAGGTGACACATAAAGAGCGTAAAAACCCCACTAAATCTGTGCATTGCACTAAAAGCAATCTTGGCTCAATCACTGATCGGACCACAGCTATCACTAGAAGACACTATGGACATCATGCATGAAGACGACTAAAATATAACATCCTGTCAAACAGATAAGGAATCAAAGTTGATTATTTTATCTCTCGATGATCAAAAGGCATTTGAAATAAAGTTCAGTAGAATTAGACTTAAAATCTTGCAGCTATCTGAGGCGGATGGAGGGCTTAAACTTTCAAACTTAACTCATCGTTTCTTTGAAAATGTAGATTCAGAAGGGCAGACACACACAAACATACACACACACACCGGCCAGGCGTAACATTATGACCACTGACAGGTGACGTGAATAGTGGGTGGGATATTATATTAGGCTATATTACATATTATATATTCAGCTACTGTTGCTCAAACTGCTTAAGAAGTTCATGCTGGTTCTGATAGAAGCCGTCACAACACAACACACAGTGCATCGCAGTTTGTTGCGTATTTGGCAGCAAAAGGGACCAGAAACGTTTGTAACAACATCGGAAAAAGTCGCTTTTGACAAAACAAAAAAACTAAACAAACGGACAGTGAGTGAGTGTCACGACTTCCTGTATTGGCCCTTCAAATTAAAAGCCCTATAGCCTTTCATAAACAGTTCAGTCATAATGATTTTGACTTTTACACACCTTTTTAAATTAGCTTTTAATATATAACTTTTGTGTGTTTTATACTGTTTCTGTTGTTTTTAACTGAATTACACTCTGACTTGCTCTATTTTATGATTTTAAAAGTGTAAAGTGTCTTTGAGCATTTGTAAAAGCGCTTACAAATGTATTATTAATTTGGACAAGTTTGGAAAGTTTGTTTGTTTTGGAAAGAAATAGGCCCAAGGCTCCTACAAATTTTAACTTCTTGACATGTTCCTATTAAAGAATTGGCCACATGGACCGAGATCACGCTTAAAATCTGGAAAAAGAAACAGACAGCTTTCATGTTAATGAAGCTCATTAATCAGCTGTGGTAAATGTGGTTTTATGGAGACTCTCACACATCATTTAGACATCAAATTAAATTGTGGACTGGTTTTTCTGCAACAGTTTCAGTGGTGACAATCGTAAGATATTAAAAAAAACAACTTTTTTCTTCTTTTCTTTTTTTAGAGCCAACTTTCCAGACCTTGCCTAAGAAGAGACGGAAACTCACAAAACCTGCCGCCCCCATAGAGAACTTTCTAATAGAGATACAAATGAGAATAGGAGATAAGAAGATAATCAGTAAATTATATCATACGGTTTTATCTTTGAATCTACATAATTCCCAACAGATAAATCAGAGAAGCAGGAAGCGGAAACGAACAAGGTCACATCACAGAAAACTTGACGTGCACTCACTGACGGAGGCACAATTAGTTCACGGTTCTTCAAACACTGAGGAAAGGAAAGATTCCCACCCCACAGGTCGTATTTGAGAAACGCCACTTTGCCAAACGCACCTTTATATTGTAGCTATGCAGTATGTACTGAGCCGAGTGTGTTCTGGTCTGGAGAGAGGAATGAGATGAAATCAAAGAGGTTTTCTAAGAGGATATCCCACAAGACCAGTTGCATTATGGGGGAGTAATACCTAAAGAACTGGATGGGAGCGCAAAGAAATACTTTGATATATTCCAGAGTTAATGTTTATATGCAACAGGCTGAATAAAATGCACTGTATATTAAACTGTTGTTGCTGGAAAACTAGATAAAAGTTCCACATAAGAAAACAAGCTGACAGCAAACTGAGCATCTTTAGGTTTTGATGAGTTTATTGAATAAAACAACCTTAGAGGCAGGTGTTATAATGGGATTTATTTTCTTCTGATATTTAAAAGACAAAACAATTAACCAGGTACTTGAGAAAATGACTGTCAGATTAGCAGCAGTCCTTTATAAAGCCGCTGTAAGTGCACTGACAACATGTACGAAGCTGGAAACTGGCTTGTAATGCCATTTAGTCACCAGCTACCTCCCTCAGTCATGTCAGATATCTTTCTTTGAGTCAGAGTTTTCCATCGGCACCTGAACAACCAACCCGGCACAAATTAGGTTGGTTGTAGTAAACTTTTTAAACATTTGGGTAAAAACAATAACTTTGACTGACAGAGATCTAATGACAGTGATAAGAGTGAAACGGTATAAAGTCTCCAACCCAATATATTACGCTCTCTAAAGAAAACATTTTTTATTACACAAATATATTTTTACAAGAATTTTATAGTCACACAGGAGAGAAGATAAAAGCTTTCGAGACTGTTTTGCTTCTCCTTGTTGTAAATCCACTTGTGATTTAGAGGAAAAGACGATACTAATAACAGCGCCTGACCTGTTTGTCAATGAAAGGTGAACAAGGTGCTGAAAAGGAGCCAGATGAGTACAAGTGTTTGCAAACAAACACTATTAAACTAATCAATTTGGTGAGTGTTTCTGTATTGAAGCAGGTGAGGTGAGGAAACCTAGGCGAGAATGATGTGTGTGTGTGTGTGTGTGTGTGCAGGTTTCACTGAACAATACGAGTGGGAATCCCCTGGATCTGCTCGGCCCCGTTCCCTATGGAGTCAGCCAGCCAAGCCAAGCCACCGGGAATGATGTCAGCACAGACAAAAAGCCGCCGTCACGTCGTCACACACACACCACCCATGAGAACGAACGAAGCCTCCCTACGGGGTGAACACCACGTTCTTCTCTCAGTGGCACCGGTACGACGAATCTTCTTGAGCATCTCCACGGTAACAAGACACAAAGACGAGTCGGCAAAACCAGCTTCAGAAAGCACGAGACGGTGAGGGGAAACCGTCAGTGTGTGTGTGTGTGTGTGTGTGTGTGTGTGTGTGTGTGTGTGTGTGTGTGTGTGTGTGTGTGTGTGTGTGTGTGTACTCAGCATTACTGTGTCCTGCACATATGAAAACCAACATTACATGAACCATGGAATAAATTACAAACAGCACAGGCCTACATCAGCTACAACAAGATACAAACACACACAAAACAAACACACACTGCATGGTCAGACCAGCTGGTCTACAAACAGGAGCAAAACATTACAACAATACAACGAGTCCAGTGAATTTCTGTCAAAGGTTTGTGGTGCTTTTTGTTTGTCAAAAAAAAAAAAAATCCCAGCGCGGCTGCTGGGGCACAGCGGAAAACACAACACCAAAGGGAGAGGAAAAACATCCTTGACGACAACTGAGATTCAGGGTGGTTGCACCACTATTTATAACCTGCCCAGTCTGCACTGTGACAGCAGAGGGGGACGGAGGGAAGAGAGGAGAGAGAGAGAGAAAGTGAGAGAAGAGAGAGAGAAAGAGGAGAGAGAGAGAGAGTCAGTACGTTTACATGACACTTGAGAAAACAGAATTATTGCCTTAATCCGACTATAACTGGACAACTGAGTGCATGTAAACGCGTTAGTCCGACTAATATCGGAGTTCTCCAACACCCAGATGATGTGATTGGAATTCGACTTTCTCCAGCATGTACAGTATACGCCGTAATCGGAGTTTAACTGGACAACGCATGTGCGCGTGCTCCACACACACCCCGCGCTGGCGTAAGACCCCGGAACAAAAACACCCAAGAAAGCCGGTCGCAGAAGCTGTTGCTGTAGCGTTACGGCGTTCTTGTCTTGTCTGCCTCTCGAAATCACCATGACCATGAGGGATGGCGTGCACCTTATCTGCACAATAAGTAGCGCGCACATTACGTACGAGATGAACAAAGCTGTAACAATTAACCATCTCGCTGTCGTTCGAAAATGCCGGTCTGCAGGTCAACCGGAAAAGAGGCTGTATTAACCCGCTGAAACGACGCATATCGCCACCTGGTGTCGAGGAGGAGGACACGTTCCCGTCAGTTATTCGACTTTCTCAGTTGCATGTAAAGTGGGACAAGGACAGAAGTCCGATTAGACGCGAAAATCGAATTTTGAGCATAGCTCGATTAAGCTGTACATGTAAACGTACTGAGTGAGAGAAAAGAGAGAGAAAGAGGAGAGAGAGAGAGAGAGAGAGAGAGAAAGAGAGGGAGAACCAGACACACAGGCAGCGGGTGGCCTGTGAATTCCAGAGCAGAGGAAAAGACCATTGTTTTCTTTTTTTCCCCATGACTGGGGCCCTGTGTGATTAGCGTACTGGCTAAAGAGGCAACAGAGCTAAAAACAAGTCGTGAATACAGCTATATATCTATGAATACAGCTTTAAAAAAAAGTGGCTGGTTCTTCTGTGTTATTTTGTCTTTTTCTTTTGTCCATTATTCTGCCAGTTATGTGAAAATCTTTTATCCTCGTCGTTGTCATCGTCCTGAGAGATCATGCGAGTCTCTGTCGACCCACAACACAGGCCGGCGTGGAGAAAAAAAGTCTCTATATTCAAAAAGCAGGAAACTCTGATCTGCCAGCCCACACTGTTGTAATGATAAAGACGTGCTGACAGCAGATAGCAGCACAGTTCTGGCCTTTTCTAACCTGAGCAGCACAACTGGCATGCATGCAAACAAACACACACACACACACACACACACACACACACACACACACACACACACACACACAAACACGTGTCTGTGCATGCACAAGATTATGTCGCCACATGGCCGCCACGGTCACCTGACCCGAGGAAAATCTGGCAACAGCACCAGAAACAACTCCAAAAACAATAACACAGCAGAGAAAATCCCTCCTCCATTTCAGCTGCCGGCCGAACGCCGTGATGCTGCAGAGACGAGTCAGGGAGTGGAGGTGTGTGGGGCAACAAATGCTACGGTCATTTTCTCCTCGCTAACCCCCGCTTCTCCGTCTCTTATCAATAAACCCAGACACTGAAGGCAAGAAATCCAGCTCAGCAGATAGTGAAGAGAGACGGTGGAGGGTGTCTCGGTCGTACACAAACAGACACACAGCAGGCACAGTTGGCACAACAGCAACTCTTTATAAGTTTTCTCTAAGACTCTCACATCACAAGTGAAATGCAGCAGTGCACAATGCAGGATGTTTCCAAACTGATGCACAGGGCCAATCCGTGCAGTTTTCAATGTATTTATAAAGTTATATATATATATATATAAAGCCTAATCCAAAACCGTTTATTTGTTTGTCTTCGGTATAACAGACGTTTACGTAAGTGTCTCTATGTCTTTCTTTGGCTCTAATGTTGAGTGTTAACATTAAAGAGGAACTATGCAGGCTTTTTTTTTAGCTTAACTATGCTACATTTTTACATTAATTAACTGTGATGGTTTAATAAATGACATGTTTCTTGTTACGAGGGAGAATGGAGGCTCTCTGCCTTCCACCAAGCGTCCCTTGGCCGAAAACCAACTTTGCAAGATCAGCGCCACCGCCCCCGGTGTCCCAGCTCTCGATCTGCAGCACCACGACACAAACGCACCCCGTAAACCCGTAATCTCTTGTTTATGACAGATTAAACTACACAAATATACACTGCTGTAACACCGTTTATGATATATAACGTTATGTACCGCTCTATTGATTGATTTCTCGCCGGCTTCGTTGTAAACAAATGCACATGGCCGGGAGGAGGGTTAGCAAAAAAGCGGAGAACCGACCAGACTTGCATAGTTCCTCTTCAAAAGGACAGAACAAACCTAAATGTGATACTTCATTTCATCAAAATCTCAAGGCAGGAGCGCTCTGACTGGTACATTGCACAATACATGCTATTTAATGTCTAGCTCCGTCTGTAGAAGCCATATGAATGTGTGTGTTTATGTCAAGTGCTGCCTGGTGGGACTAGACCCCCTAACCGCTGCGCCGAGGTGTTGGTTTAATAGCCTACACACTGAATAACACATAAAAACTGTAAAAGCCTTTGTCTGGAGGAGCGGTGCTCAGCCCACTGAGCGCCACCCGACCACATCACAGCCAGCAACAGCAGCAGACGTAACTTCACAAAACAGGTTGAGAAAAGACACCTTTGCACACGCCATAAAAGGAGAAGACAAGTCGACAAGAACACGTGGAGTCTGCTTCTCACCTCTTGTTGATGGGCTTCTCATCCTTCTCGTAGGGCTTGACGAACCACTTGCCGATGCGAACGAAGCTGCGGTTCATGAGGCAGCGCTCCAGCAAGTTGTGGATGGCTTTGAAGAGCAGCGTGCGACACTCGTAGGAAAGGCCGTTCTCCCACACCCCATCTTCCTCGGCTGGTAGAGAGAGAGAGAAAAAAAAAAGAAAGAAAGGCAAGACAGAAGGATGTGAGTGGAGTGGACAGCTGTGAGAGTTTTTCGTGACACTTTTACAAATCGGTAAGAACTCTCCGGGGCAAATAATGTCAATGTTGACAACACAATTACACAGTGAGAGAGGGGGTGCGTGTTGTTGGTCACACATCAGCTTTAACACTTGATCAGGTAACAGTGAGATTAAAGTGTGGGAGCATCAGCTGCTGTACTCGACATATTGTCACATTAGGATGCATCATCATCATTATGAAGCTTTGAAAGGTTTTATCATCACGTTCATGTTTAACTTCTGAATGTTTAGCTCTCACTACTATTTACTCTCTTATGAAAATGCAAACACTGTTCACTGCTCACAAGGACAATCTCACTCCTCTCCACGCCATTATGCCATCATGAATCACCTTGCAATTCCAGTCTGACAAACTTTCTAATAAACATGTATGTAGCCACGAGCAATTATATCAACTATTCAAACATGCCGCTGCTGCTGCTCAGTGTGCACAACATTCAATTCAACCCAGTGCATAATTGTAACAAGGTTACTCTGCAGCAATCTAATGAGCACAACAAGCCTGCCTGTTCACACTGGACAACCTGATACAGAAAATTTCACGTTTCCTGGAATGCAAAGCAGCAAGTCATATCTCAAGTGACATCTGAAAAGCACATAAAAATGGCAAACGGAAAGTGTAAATGCAAACAACATGTGTGATCACTATAGGACAGAGAAAGAGGTGAAGCAGAAACCTGCTGCTTTCAGGTGCTCTCTGCTCGGACACATGTTGAGTTTTCATGCTGGGGTTTAAGAGCAACAGCCCTGGTTTTGTTTAGTTTTTTCAGAAACAAATTTCAGAAACAGATTTCTCATCACCTTGCTGTTTTTTCTGCAGGTTTTCAACAAGTTAAACGTTTTTAAGTCTTTTTGAGACCACAATGAAAGCAATTTAAGATCTGTTTTTTGTAAGAAAGGAAGCTAAATCTGTGTCCCCGAATGACTTGCAAAGTAAATTCATTTATTCACATTCAAATGAATGACTACACTGAATACTGTGTAAACAAGAGGAGCATGCTACAGTTCACATTAGTGCTTACATGTTGTTTTGTTGCCTGACCAATACTTTTTTTTTTTTAATTAAGTGAAGATCAGTGGAAAACAACATATTAAGTAAGGGTTAGACAAGCCATTAAACAAAGACAAATGCTATACTAGTGCAAAACAGTGCTGCCTAATCAATACTAAGTTTTCCTTAAAACATTTTTTGGGGGGGAAATTAACACTATTTGATTTCATCTTTCAAATATTTTTATTGGAGCACACTGTAATATAATATTGTTACATATTTACATCAAACACATCCAAGAGTATAATGTGTATCCATACAGAGATGTGTGCAGTTAGGACATAATGCCCTCTTTTTGGCAGATGAAAGAACAGATAAACATGTATCATTATTTGATTTCATACGTTTAAATTACTTTCAGAAAAACTGAGAAAGTTAGCAAACATTGACACTCAATATCAATATCAATTCCAGTGTCCACTGATGCTATGTTTTACTGGGAGACGATGATGCTCGCTAGCTAACCAGGAGTGGTTGGGATGGTTTACTGCCAAACCTCTCAGGTACAACTCGCACTTTTAAGGTTCTTTTTCACACATGCAAAGCGTTAAGACTGTAATTACACTGTTACACCCACAGCACTATAATTATTTGGTTCATATGGTGTACTGAAGTGAAACAACTCGCATACCAAAAATGTACCACGCTGATCAGAGGGGGGGGGTGAAGCTACAGCTCTGGAAAAAATAAAGAGACCATTACTCCAAAATGTTCTTAATAAATCAGCTTCTCTACATGTATGGCAGCCATCGATTCCAGTGTCTATTGAACTCCAACACAAGAACACCTCACTCTACTTACAGTAGCTGACCACCTGAACCAAATCATATTTAATGGAAGAAAGATTATAAATACATTTTTAAAAAAACACTGCTGCGATTAAAAATTGGGATTATTCCACCAATTTTGATTTCTAAACACTTCCTAAGTTTAAAAAGTAGTGTAGTGTTGTTTTAAAATGTTTTCTTTGCATCAAACAAGGTCTGAAAACAAGATTGCCATTTTCTGCAAATAAATGCTCTAAATTACAATATTTTTTATTTCCAATTTGGGAGAAATTTTGTCAGTAGGTTATAGAATGAAACAAAGGTGTTCATTTTACTCAAACACACACCTATGAATAGTAAAACCAGGGGAACTGATCATTTTGAAGTGGTCTCTTAATTTTTTTCCAGAGCTTGTTCCACCCCATATCAGAGTTGCTTTCTGAATCACATTCTGCGCTGGCTGGCCTGAACGCTTTCTTGCTTGCTGGTCTAATCTCATTAACAGCCACTGCTCACATCTTACAGCACTTAAGCTCCTTTCAGTCAAGTCTCTACAGCAAACATCTCCCCGCAAGTGTGCCGTCCGTCTCTGCCTGAGAACAAGACGGAATAAATACCGGAGCGTGGTTTGGTGACCCGTCCCCTTCGCTGTCTGTCAGCCTGACGTAGCACCAGCTATAGGCCCAGAGGCAGGTTAATCAAGTTTTATTGAATTATTAAGTGAACCCACGGCTTGCTCTTGTAATACAAAAGGGGTAGGTAAAAGTATTTTAAATTCAGATGACTCTAGGGCTATCAAAATAGGAAATTACACTGATTTCTTTATTTGAACATGAGAGACCCAGCTTCCGACTGGCAGGTTATAGAAAAGCTTGTTTAAAAAGGAGACGCTAGAGAGAGTGCTTTCGTGCTTTTCCTCCCCGAGTTTAAGCAAACATCCAGCTGTGATGCAGAGGTGCAATTATAAACATATTCTGGAATAAAAATATAAAAAAAATGTAGGATTGTCGCTTTCAATTTCAGAGAGCAAAAAAAAAAAGAAAAAGAAAGCAGTTATCCCCAGTCAATGAAATCTACTTCCAAATGCCACAGCTCAACCTGAGGCATCAAGATCGTCAGGCTCTAAAACATTACACATCCAACCAGAGGAAAACAACATCAGGCTAGCTGCCAAGTAAAGGGGATGGGGGGGGGGGGGGGGCTCATTGTGCCCAATGATTTTGAGAGCAACAGACCAATTCATCAGGTGCGTGCACATCTTGAGGGATAAGATCGGGGACATAGAAAAAAAACAGGGCAGAGGCAGGAAAAGGGGAAGGAAAACAGCAATTTCCCATTAAAAATTAACCACAACTGCAGAATTAGAAAGAGAAAAAAAAGAAAGAAGAAGGCAACAAGAGTATAAATCCATTTAACTTTCTAGAATATGTGGATGTGGTTGCTTATGCATCACTCAAGTACGTTTTTACACCATGTCTGCTTTGAGTGATTCAGCAGCTGGTCTGGACACCCTGACACACACATGGCGGCCGGGCGAGCGAGGGGTCAAAAAGTCAATACGAGATGAAAATTTTAAAAAATCCCACTGACGGCACATTGAGAGAAAGGATGGGAAAACAGAAAAGTAAATAGGATTTAGGCTAAACTCTAATGAAGAGGAAGTTCAGTGTAGATGATAACATCTGAGAGACAACAAGCTGGCGAGGATTTTTTTTTTTTACGGTTAAACCTGCAGTCCCATCTCAGCCCACAGTTGATGACGCTGAGACTGGCAGAAAAACCTCTCTCCCTCCACCTACTTTTTTTTTTTTTTTTACATCAACCACCACCATAGCGATCCCATCTGCTTCCCTTTGCCAAGACCACATCTGCCCTTCGCCGCCGCCGCCGCCGCCTCCTCCTCTCTGTCGCCTGTTCCTCCTCAGTCTCTCCCTCTAGCGCCGCCAAGCAACTCTAAAAAAACAGGCGTCTGGTTTACATCAAGTGTTCCTAACGACCTCATGTTCATCATGCCATGCCTGCTGCAACGCTGCCTGCATCAGACAGACAGATGGACACACACACACACACACATACAGAGTCTTCTGAGTCAAATCCAACGTAAACAATGTGACACCAGCTCACTGAAAATGGCAGTGCAACATTTTTTTTTGTTAATTCATTTTCACGACTAATCACTCGTACAGGGGTCCTCCTCTCCTCTTGGGCCAGATGGGACTTGTGAGGAATCGTGATGATAAATGTCTACGGACCCCACCTGCTACGGCGACGTGGTTACAAACTGAATCCAGATGTAGAACCAAAGAAATAAACAAATGGAAATAAATCATTTATATTAAAATCGAGAAAAAAAAACAAAAAAACAGGATATTTGCTTTCCTTGCTGCACTTGCGTTTCAAGTCCTTGAGGGAAACCTGTTGGCCTTGTAACCTCGCTGCTCGTCAGAAATATGCAGAATCCAAAAGAGAGAGCATCGTCTCAGAAGGTCTCTTTAAATGCACATTTTATATTTAGTGAAAGAAATAAAAAGATATTCGGAAAATTCAAGCTACTGGAAAGCAGTGGGTGATAATTCAAACAATTCATTCATCACACATCATGGCCAAAGTGTAAAACGGCAAAAATAATAACATACTGTTCAACAAATAGAAGTTACCAATCATTAATTTATCCATCTTACTGTTTAATCGTATTACTGTCATTACTGCTAATAATAAGCCAGTTGTTTACTTAATTAACGGACTGCTCATTTTCTCCCCGACATGTCAAATGGAAACTAATGAAAACTGCCCGTTAGATTTCTCAAATTCATCAAATTTCCACACCTGCACAACTTGACGTAACAGCTGTTTGGCAAATCTGACCAAAAAAAAAAAAAAAAAAACTTAAAAAATTAATCATCTGAAGAGTTGTTGATTCATTTTCTGTCGTTTGACTAATTGTTTTTGCTGCGGTAAAAAAAAAAAAAAAGGAGATTAATAGCATCAAACTGTCTGCGGTGCACATTACACACCTACTTCCTCTTTCTGTTTTTAAACCTGCTCTACTATTGTTGTTTTTTTTGTGTACTCCTGCAATTTTTAAGTATAGTAGGTAATAATGACGATGAGCCGCACACGTAGCAAAGTTTGTTTAAAAGATTAATTTTCTGTGTATATACATATATATATATATACACAATATTTTGCAAGGAAGGAGGGGGCCACAGAGCGCTGTGCTGAGGACAGTGCATGGGGCGAAGATGCATGGCCTCATTTAGACAAAGATTTATGTGCTCAGCTGATGGTTAGGACACTTTCATGTCTCTGCCTCGTGTGTAGCGGGCCCAGATGAGCTGACCTTTATAAGAGCTCTTAGGCGGGTTGCACAGCCGCTCCATTAAGAAGAAGACTCACATCCAGCTCAAGCAAAGCAAAGGAAACATCTTTACAGTCACACTACAACACCTTTGTTCCTATTGCACCAAAACATGAGGTGCAGCAGCTTCAGTCCTGTGTTCATCTGAAAGAAAAACCGCACCTCAAAACTCAAAATCACAAAACGCCACGTGGGTGTTTTTTTTTTGGGGGGGGGTGTATATAAAATTTGGAAAGCCACCTCTACTCCTCCCCACCCTCCTCCTCCTCCTCCTCCTCCTCTCCTGGTCTTCTGTGTGTAAGCAATTAGAGCAGCAGTCGGTCATTAAACAGCAGGATTAATGCCTTGTGATCGACTGTGCTCAAGGGGATTCTACCAAGCCTGGCCAGAAGGTTTTCTCCTCTCCTCCACTTCCTCCTTATCTGCAAGGAGGGGAGAGGGAAAAGGAGAGAGAGAGAACCAGCAGTGCTCTGTAAAGTCTCCATTACTAATTAATGAATATTTCTTGAGCAGAGAGGGAAAAGAGAGAAAGATAGAGAAGAGGGAGAGGGAGACTGCACCCATGGGCCAGAGCTGCATGCATGGCCGAGTTCCTGCACTGTGCCAGCCAATGGAGATCCATCAGAGAGCACGAGAGAGAGGGAGAGAGAGAGAGATGGAGCAGGAGGGAACGAGGAAAGCGGAGGGTGGTTCACACAGGCAGGAGATTAGCCCTGGAAAATTGATCCCCGAGCACAAAAGCCATCGGCCTCCTCTTACTTTTTTTCCTCCTAAAGAGTGAGTCTGGGGTTTATCTATTCATCATTCTCCGATGTGTTGCACACTTTAGTTTAGACCCATTTTGACAGGGATAAGGAGAGGGAGAGAGCGCCACAAATCCGAAGCCACAAGTTTAACCATGTGTATCACTGACTAATTACCTTTGATGCACATCCACATCCACATCCACAGCCAGGTGTGTTGTGTTGTGTTGTGTTTGTATTCCAGACAAGCCTTCACCAAAACAAGCCTTACAGTTGTTTGGTACTGATCAAACAGTGTTAAAAAGGAGAATATGCCACTGGCTGAGGAGACAAAATAGATTTTTCTGCTCCAGTTATACATTGTAAACAAGTTCCTTAATTATCTAAGCAATTGCCAGGAGTTGACTAGTGGACTGTTTACAGCTTAAAGAGGAGCTATGCTAAGTCCGGTCGCTTTTTCTGGCCATGTGCATTTGTTTTGGAGTGCATGGAGCAGAGGGGGAGGTGACGTTGTATATCATATAAGTTTTACGATGTGTGCAGAGTTATCTGTCACAAACAAGAGATTACAGATTACGGAGCGTGTTAGTGTCGTAGTGCAGTCCATGTTTCTCGCCCAGAGACGAGCTCAAGGTTGGTTTTTGGCTAAGAGACGCTAGAGGAAAGGCAGACAGCCTCCGTCCTCCCCGTAACAAGTCATTGCTCCATCACAATTACCCCGAAGCTCTTTAATTAAGGTAAAAAACCCTGCATAGTTCCCCTTTAAGAGTGGAGATTTCAAAATTCAGTTTGACTTTCATAGGCTGTCCAAGTCAATAACATTTTCGAAACTCTAAAGAGTGAGTGGCATTTCTCCTTTCTGAATCCTTGCCTCGGGCTCGCACTGGGCTGCAGTGCTTACAATGGGCCTTACATCATTGTAAGGCTGAATCTGAATCACAGTCATTTTTGTGTGTCATCATCGCTCCTGTCACAATCCAAGAGCGCAAATACGCCATTACAGTCATTAAAATAGGGCTGCAAGTGCACAGTCAGATATCCACATAACAGATGGTTTGACATTTTGCCTTTTGCATGCAAATATGATCCTTTTTTTCCCTCTTTCCTTCTCTTTTCTTTTGTTTTTGGTCAAAAATAGGCGACTGGGGGGAGAAAAAAAACTGTAGTATTGATGTTCTCCAGGCCGGTAGAACCGAGCACCAGGAAGCAGCACCAATCAAATAAACATAACTTATTAGACTTAATATAATTGATCATTTAAAATCACAGCTGTCCATCTCAGATTACCAGGAAATGAGGTTGAAATCTACCATGTGTGCACCAGTGCAACAGTATGCCACACAACCGATAAATCACTCACTGAATCATTTTAAAGGCTACTTATCAATGACTCACTCACATGTGGGAGAAATCTGTTTGTGTTTCCTAAAGAATCTGATTGAATCCATTCGCAGCAGTTTAAAACTTAATAATATTATTTTGGATGCACAACTGTTTCCTGTACTGGATATGAGAAGTTAGAGTGTTAGTAATTAATGAAGAGCAGGAACAAATTCGGTCACATTTCGCTGCAGGTTCAGGGAGTTTTGTTTCCACTATCTGACCATCAATAACAGCCGGCTCTGTTTGTGGACAGTCAACAAACATATTATAACCCGCATTATGCAGGTACTGCTTCACACAGTTTCTCTCACAGATGTTAGGGCAGTTCAATAATTTTCAAGTTAAGATTTTATTCACAGAAAAGCCTGCAAAAAGTGAAACTTTCAGCCAACACAACATTCACAGACTACTGATATATGCCCTTTGGAACCAGATATTTTGCCCTGAGGTGCAAAGAAGGGTTGCTGTTTTTTTTTCTCCACCTTTGATTCAAATGGGCATGGAAGAGAGTGGTCAAACATGAACAAAAAAAATCCTATGAAACTGGCAAAGCTAGAAAAATTCAAAATGTTATTGCAAACCAGCAAAAACAAAAAACACAGTCAGGAACTGAGCTTTTCCTCCCTGGATGATTCCAAACAATCAGTACGTTTACATGCACAGAGCTTAATCAAGCTGTGTTCAAAATTCGATTTTGGCGTCTAATCGGACTTCTGTCCTTGTCCCAGTTTACATGCAACTGAGAAAATCAAATAACTGACGGTGTCCGCCTCCTCAGGTGGCGATATGTGTCGTTTCAGCGGGTTAATACGGCCCCTGTCCTGTTGACTTCTCTGTCACAGAGTAAAACACTGAATATAAACAACTTAATAAGCTTAATAAATTCTCAACTACAGTCCCCGACCAGATCCACAGGTCTGGGCCGGGTTCGGGCTGAGAATAGAAATACAAATGCCGGTCCACGGGCTTCCTTTCTCTCTCCCTCTCGTTTTTTTTTTTTCCTACAGATGTTACTGGTTCAAATTTGCGGACTTCACGCGTGGTCCACGCGAGACGGCACAAGACTCATGCATTTTTTTTCTTTGGCGAGACAAGAGGTTTTAATGAAAAGCCTCAATGTGCCAAAACAACCGCCAGGTGGCATCTGTGAGAACGGAGGACGACAGGCGGATGACTCAGTGATCTGTGCAGTAATCCACAGCTTAAACTCTAGGCTATTAAACTAGAACTAACTACTGTATACACTGCCTAAATCACAGAAACTATTGTAATATGATAAAGCCTGTCTTGCTTTATGACTTGATGATTATGTATCACATATCGCCGCGATTAGGAGTGGCGCTGTTCATGATACAGAATACAAGAGGATGAAAGGAGAACTAGCTGCAGACAGTAAATAATATAGTAGCCTAGTTTTTCAATGACAAAATGTAACGACGGCAGCTACAGTAGACTATAGCCCACGTCTCACTCTCTTTTTTCGGTCATCTGTCTCGTCATCTCCAAAATGTGTTTTTAAAATGAGCCAACTACAGTACTGTGCAGTAGTGCCGCAGATTTCTCACTCCGCACCTTGTTTGAGAGTGCAGCTGGATGATTTCTTGTGAATGAACGGGTCTGTGTCACTTTGGGGCTGGGCGATAAAACATAGGATAAATAACTTTCCCTCGATAGAAGACGCGGCCGATACAAAGTGACACCGTCAGCCATGCAGCCGGCCTGGACTTTTTATTTTTAATTATGAAGGATCATCTGCGCAAGGCAAAGATGATAGCATCAACAAAACACGGCGTAACACACGCGGCTGTATGGGACAGGCTTTTATTTAATTCAGAACAAACCGCTTAGCAAAAATGGAAAATATAGTCTATAATAATTAATTGATCTGTTGTTTGGCCACTGTTTGAAAATAACCCGAATTATGAGCAAATAATCTGATCCAGAACAGCAGTCATAATCAGACTTCTTCTAAATAAACCTAAACATTAAATAACTGGGTCAGGTCGGACCATGGGGTTATTTTTTCTCTTCTTCTTCACAGGAGAAGAGGAGGCTATGTGCAAAGTACCACATTAACATCTCTATTCATATAACGCCCATCGAAACAGCTGATTTACATGTCGGCCGTTAAGGCAAGGCAAGGCAAGGCAATTTTATTTGTATAGCCCGTTTTTACAAACAGTTTGTCTCAAAGGGCTTCACATGGCATCGTAGCAACATCCTCTGTCCTTAGACCCTCACATCGACTGAGGAAAAACTCCATGGAAACCCTTTTAACAGGGAAAAACAGGAGAAACCTCAGGGTGAGCAACAGAGGAGGGATCCCTCACCCAGGACGGACAGACGTGCAATAGATGTTGTTACAGACAAGAAAACAGTTTACAGTTTGTCACAGAATGTGCGGAATATGGAAATGTTAACACATGGCGATTGGCCATTCACGCGGCTTTGTTCTTGGTTTCGGCCAATCAGCTTATAAGCACATGGCTAATTATCAGCTTTCAACCAATCGCACTGTTTTAATGTGTGTGTGTGAAAGTTATTTTCTTTAGTTCATTTTCGTTTCTTTTGGATTTTTTTTACAACAATGTATCAATATAATATTGTTTTCGTTTCATTTCGTTAACAGACCCGTTCATTCACAAGAAATCATCCAGCTGCACTCTCAAACAAGGTGCGGAGTGAGAAATCTGCGGCACTACTGCACAGTACTGTAGTTGGCTCATTTTAAAAACACATTTTGGAGATGACGAGACAGATGACCGAAAAAAGAGAGTGAGACGTGGGCTATAGTCTACTGTAGCTGCCGTCGTTACATTTTGTCATTGAAAAACTAGGCTACTATATTATTTACTGTCTGCAGCTAGTTCTCCTTTCATCCTCTTGTATTCTGTATCATGAACAGCGCCACTCCTAATCGCGGCTATCAGGCTGTCAGCATTGTCCCCAAAACGTCTGAGCAGTATTTAGTACGGTGCTGCCACCTAGAGGAAAACAGTTGTGGTGAAAAGTCACGCGATCACGCGATCCTGCAGTGCAGGACAAACCCCGCAAATTTGAACCAGTAACATCTGTATACTTTGCTAGGTTCAGACGGCTTCTCTGCTCCACATTGTGCCATCTCTACTGTTGTGGAGCATGCGCACATGCATTGTCCAGTTTCAGTCCGATTAAGGCGAATACATGCTGAAGGAAATCGATTTCCAATCGCATTATCTGGGTGTCTGGAGAACTCCCGATATTAGTCGGACTAACGAGTTTACATGCACTTTAGTTGTCCAGTTACAGTCGGATTAAGTCAATAATTAGTTTTTTTTCTCAAGTGTCATGTAAACGTACTGAATGTGATTATTATCATGAGCCAGCAGAGGAGATGAACATCTTAAACGTTGAACTCTCTCCTCCCCCCACAGACCACCACCTCTTCCCTCCGTCACTCTCCAGAGATCTGACCAAGCATCCAGTGAGGAATAGATGTGTGAGCTCCGGGGACGGAGATGGCTGATAACCTGCTCTGGACGAACGGACGGACGGACGACCAATCTCACTTTTTAACCTTCCCATTTAACAGCTAATAATACAACGTGTAGCCCACACCGCATGAGCTAAGAGGGAGAGGGAAGGGGAACGTAATGCAGCGAAAGCCCCAGTGGGACTTGCAAGTGAAAAAAAAAGGGACCAGGGCAAACTAGGAGAATTTTTTTTTTTTTTTTTTTTAAATAATGTACCAAAGAGCAATTACCCTCACATACAGACATCTACTCCTCGATTCTATGCAGAAAAAGATCAGTGGGTCTCTGAGAGGAGGAAACTGCAGCCATTTATCTTTCGCTGTAGATGCCCCCGGTCAGGAGACTCCACCAGCTTTTGAGGGGAGAGGACGAACGAACAGAGTGTAGGATTTGCATAAGAATA
Source organism: Trachurus trachurus (assembly GCF_905171665.1). Taxonomy (NCBI): domain Eukaryota; kingdom Metazoa; phylum Chordata; class Actinopteri; order Carangiformes; family Carangidae; genus Trachurus; species Trachurus trachurus. The sequence continues at coordinate 8,367,881 of NC_139903.1, read as the reverse complement.
CATGCCTATAGTCAACCACTGGGAGGGGAGAGGAGGAGGGGAGAGGAGGGGAGGGGGGGAGGATGGAGGCAAGCCATTTAATTCAGCAACGGCATTCTCTTGTTGGGAATAATTTCTGTGCATGGCCAGGGGAAGATTAGAATTGGTTTTCCCGTTGTGTTACGAGCGAGGCGGGTTGTCCGACAGCGTAGAAAAGGGGCTTGGTGGTTTGTTACCCTTACATTTCTTCAATGGTGATTAAGTGTCAGACGTTAAAAGATCCCTCAAGTTTTTCCGCCCTTCACTACTCTCGTCTCTCTTGCTCACTCCTTCCCCCCCCCCCCCCCCCCCTCATCTCTCTCCCTGGAGAGAAGGGATTACTGGCACACTGGTATACAGAAATGGCACTTGCTCAAAATTAAAAGACTTTCACAGGCCGCTAATCTAATGAGGATGGAAGGGGAGGGAGGGATGGAGGGATGGATGGGGGCAAGCAAGCGCTATTTCAGCTGCTGAAATGAAAGGACAAGAGCGGATTTTCATGTTTACCACCAACATTGCACTAAAGACAAAAAAAAAGCCCAAAACACAGAAATGAAAGAAAGTTTTTTTTTTCTTTTTTTTTTAACTATTCCCGAGACGTGCGAAGACCGAAGGCAAAAAATAAATATAAATATATTACATCGAACTGGTGGCGGTTAAAAGGCGACAACAGTTGTGACATTACAGTTGAGTGCACAGGTTGGGCTGGTCCGACCACAGTCTGCCCTGCCAATGCTCACTCCTCCTTTTTTCTTTCTTTTCTTTTTTTTTATTTGTCGATTCGCACCTCCACAGGCGGAGCACCCAGGAGAGTCCAGCTGTCAATCATCATCGTTCTGACACACACACACACACACTCACACACACACACACACACACACATACAGTACAGGCACTCTACCAGAGCAGTGATCGTCAACCCCGGTGCTCAAGACTCAGAAAACGTCTCACACTGTCTTGCCCTCTCTGTATTCACCCGACATCTCATTTGTTCTCAGTTTAACAGCCGGTGAAAACCAGCGGGAATCTGGGGCCTTCAAAAAAAAAAAAAAAAAGGAGGACGACGCCGAAGTCAACCGCACTAAATATATATATATAAATATAGCGAGGACAGCCCAGGCAGACACACACACACACACACACAGGTTGACAGATCCAGGTAAAGCCATCTGGACAAGAGATCCGGACATTCCTCCATCCCCGTCGCAGCTGAATTATCAGGTCTCAGGACACAGTATCCTGAACAGACTGATCAGCAGCTGCAGATCAGAGGTTGCAGAGAGAGGATGAGGAAGGAGGGAGGGAGGGAGGGAGGGAGGGAGGGGGAGAAAGAAAGAAACCCTCCGGCTGACTTTATATCCATCTAGAGAGGCTGCCCTGCTTCATTTCTCTGGCACAGCCCTGCAGCAGCTACAGAAGGAAGAAGGGGGGGGGGGGGGGGGGGGGGAGGCTCAGAGAGGAGAAGACATCTTCCACTCGAGAGACGGGAGCAACAGCTTCCAAAACAGGAAACTGCAGATTATGACGCCGCCCATCTGGGAACCATTCACACCGACACACAGCTGAGTCAGGGTGCAAAACACTTGAGGAACACGGGGGGCGGGGAATGTGAAATATCTCATCAGGTGCTCAGGATGCAAGTCTCTGTCGAGTGTCCGTGGGGACGGGGAGACAGGGGGAGGAGATGCACTGACTGCACCATGTTTTTTTATTATTATTATTAAAAATTCAGGTAACACAACATCTGAAAACAAGACCTGCTAAAACATGATTCATCATTTTGTGTTGGAAAAATACGGTGCAGATTTACTGGTCAATATTCAATTATGTAATTTCTATCTCCTGCAACACATGTTTAATCTCCCCAAAGCCTGTGTATAATAAAAACACAGCAGTGACTACAACAATTTCCAAATATAGATTCTCCATACCACCCCCTCCTACTTGAAATGTAGCACACTCCATTAGAGAGAGGGGGCCTGAGCCAGACGCTTCAGGTTATTACCAGGACCCGTTAGGCCTGAATGAGCTGCCCATCGTAGCCTTCAGCTCCTATTTTTGAGCCCCCTTCAGGCACAATGTCCCATAATGAAGGAGGGTCACAGACGGCGCTGTGCTTGGCTCAGATTCCAAAGTTCAATCTACATGGCAGAGAGCATGAATAAAGATGGCCTTTTCCCCCCCATCTTCCACAACTAATGTCACTGTTACTGAAGAAGGAGAAGAAGTAGAAGAAGAAAGTGTGGGGGGTGGATGCATTTGCCTCCTTTCTGCATGGCTGCATCTGCACGGCTGCGTTTCTCGCTCAAGTTATGATATGACTGAACTCGCGCTCGTACACCTTCATCCTGTCCCTGCTCACTCACCCTCTCCAGACCAGAACAGCATTAAAGGACAATTCTGTATTACCATTTCTGTATTTTCCTAACATTTTAGGTCTAAAAGAAGGAATCTGAAGATTTTCAAGCAAGCCGACATGTTTGTAGAACTAGATCTAATTCAAAGTCTTGTGCGAGACCCAAGTTGATGCGCTCGGTGTGTTCACGTGCAGTCGGAAGCTCCCGTTTGTGTCATAAATACAGGAATATCAACTCTTGACTTGCTTTGAAGTAAATAAACTTCTCGGTGCACGTTTGAGTAGCCATCTGACGCTGTCTTTGGCAAAAAAAATTGCGGCTTTGAGTGGATGTAAACAGCCTAAGCAGCAGAACTTCCATCCGCTCCCGTGGTGATGCGGGGACAGACACAACTACCGCAAAACAGGAGCAATTCAACTGAAAATCTTCAGATTCCTTCTTTTAGACCTAAAATGTTAGGAAAATACAGCCCAGAGTTGAATTTGCACCGGAATTGTCCTTTAAACACGTGACTTCAGCCAGCTGGTTCATCTTCACCAAAAATACAATACACGGTGCTGATTCATCGACTGTCAGGCCGTGGACATTTGGATATGATAATCCTCTCTCTCACACTCACACACACATCCAATAATAAGGCAGTGTGATGCCCAGTGTGTCCAGGGAGAGGGAGTTTCCCCGCAGGTGTTGGCACGACCAGCCGGGCTGGCGAGTTGATCAGTCAGAGGAGGATAAGAGAGGGGAGGGAGGTATCAGATTACACAGATTTTAAGACTTCCCTGAGGTCTTCGCTCCCTGTGCATACCTGACAATCAAGCAGAGGAATCTGTATCGTTTTTCATTGTGCAGCTAATAACGTATCTCGACAGAGACATCTATGTTCAAGTGCCTCTCTTACAAAAAGCTGTGAGCCCTCTCTACACTTCCCGTTATCTTTTACAGCCATCGTTCTTTTAGCTGTATAACCTTGAGTGGATCCAACAAAGGGTGCAATGGTAGTGGAGGTGGAGAGCATATCCGCAAAAGGTAGTGACTCAGAAAAATAGAGCAGCAGAGCAAACCTTTTCTTTTTCTGACTCTTTAATCTTTTAATTTTGCCAAAAAGCTGCAAAAACCCATCTTGCTACAGGGGGTAAATTAAGTGCTCTTCAAGCAGCAGAATTGACTCTGTGTCAGAGAGGCTCATTTACCTCAACTCAATCACTTAATCTCGACACGCACCCCAGATGTTGCTCTGTGCCTCATCCTGACCTGCGTCCTTTTGCGCTGACTGAGCGAGCAGCACAAAGTGGACGACGTCACGTATCTGCACAGCTTCATAATAAAACATGCTTTTCTCTTCCGTATTAACACGCAGCCTTGTGTGTGTTCGCGCCTCACCTGCGAGCTCGTGGTGGATGAGATCTGCGAAGTTAGGGTCGTCCCCCCACCAGAAGAGCCACAGCTCCCGCCGGCCCTGCCGCTGACTCCGCCGCCACACGCTGAGCACGTCGGCCTTCAGGCAGCGGCTGAAGCTGCACAGGATGGGATCCTCCTCCGTCACCGGGAAGAGGATGGGCGCAGAGGTGGGACCCTGCCACACAAACTTCTTCCATTTGATCCCTGTCAAGTCAGCCTGCGGGAAGGAGGAGGAGGAGAGGAAGTTACAGTGTGCAGAGTGAGTCGCCGCTTCCAGATCCACTCAGCAGCATCTCAGAGCAAACATGTGCTGAGCTGAAAGTAAAGAGGAGGTGTTAACCCTCCGTTTACACTCCAGCCACACACAAAAAAATGGACGACTGTGTACTTCTGCTTCAGGTTTTTTCAATGACCATGAATGTTCGAAACACAAATAGGAAAAAAAAAGTGAGTGACACAGCGCTATGCGGAGATGAATTAATGGAACGATATTGCGTTGATAGAAAAAAAAAAAGCAGAATCAATTTGTGGCTTGGTCTACGCCACACTTTGGTCTACGTATGGGAAACAATAGGTGTGTGTTTGAGTAAAATTTGTGTTTTTGTTTCATTCTATAAACTACTAATAACAATTTCTCCCAAACAATTACAACTGGTCAAAATAACAAAAAAGATGCAGTGTTTTCAGACCTCAAATAATGCAAAGAAAACAAGTTGATATTCATTTTTAAACAGACCACTAATGTTTTAATTTAGGAAGAGTTCAGATTAATATCAATGGAAATTTCAATTTTAATCCTGCAGCAGCAGTGATTGTTTACTGATTTATTGATTATTTACTAATGCCTATGTTATAGTTCTAAGATTTTCTATTAAAATAAAGCCAATAATGACATTTTTTGTGTTCTCTTTTTATTTGGAAAAGTCCCGAAAAGTATCGAAACAAGTATCGTGACAACACTACCACCTTAATCCTCATTATTGGTGAGTGCTGTCTGTGTGTGTGTGTGTGTGTTCTTTGCCTTTCTATAAACACTGTCCGGCTTTTATAGAGAGAACAAAACACGCAGGAAAAAGCCTCACAGGCAGTAAATCACTGACGGGGTTATTAAGTGTTAAAGCAGGAGCATTACACTCCACTGGTAGCTACCACTGCTGCTTATCAGCTAAGCACCAACCGACCCATGTCTACCTACATAAACACACACACAAACATTAACTACCACACACACACACGCAGCCTTAAGGCATACATCCCCATTTCAGCTGGCAATCTCAGTCCTCTATCTATGCTTGTAGACATTACGAGTAATCTGTGCGAACATGGGACTGCTCATTTTTCATGCAGCGTATAGTCCTGTTGCATCAGGTCCGTCCGTCCTTCTGTAGGTTCAACCAATTAATCCATTACAATTCAGGGGGATATCTTAACTCAAGTGCAGATGCGCTGAGCCTGAACAAGTGATTACCCGTGGTTGTGGCGAAGCGGTGGTCTTTCGCCTGGCTAGGGATAAGCTGGGAGATTTGTGGAGTTATTTGTGATGGTGTGTGTCTGTGTGTGTGTGGTGAACGTTTAGGCTGGGGAGGAGGACTGTCAAAACAGAGCATTGTGTGGCATCAGCTGGAGCAGAGCTGGATCACAACAACAAGTTAGCAAGCCATGCAACGCTGCCTGTGACCTCATACAGGTCAACAAATCATTAAAGGATAATTACCGTTTTTTACAATCTGGACCTTATTTCTAGCATAAAATACGATCATTTACTCACCCAGATAACTTTGGTGTCATTACAAGTTGTTCCGACGAAATTAGCTCCAGCTGAGAGCTGCGTATATCCGTATAATGCGAGTCTACAGCGCAGCAGAATGCAGCCTCTAAATAACACATTATCTGCAGAGAAACTCGTTTATTTCACCAATATTTTGTTATGATACGTTAGTGCTATTCCCCTCTGAATCTGAGGTTAACTGTTATCAACATCCGGGGTCTGTAGCTTGACCTACTGACCTCTGACCTGGATGATGTCATCTCTGAGCGCTGTGCGGCTCATTCTGATAATAATCATTCCAATTCGGCATTCGGGTCCATTTTTATCTCAACTATCCGGAGCTTTAGTGAGTCCAGGTTGAGGAGAGGAAGACTGTGGAAGCTGAACTTCATCCAGCTGCTCATTTTGTTCTGACAAGTCGGAAACACGCAGAAACGGACCGTAGCATTAGCAGTAGCAACAAGCCGCGCCGCACGGTGCTCAGAGATGACATCATCCAGGTCAGAGGTCAGTAGGTCAACCTACAGACCCCGGATATTGATAACAGCTAACCCCGGACTCAGAGGGGAATAGCACTAGCGTATCATAACAAAATATTGGTGAAATGAACAAGTTTCTCTGCAGATAATGTGTTATTTAGAGGCTGCACTCCGCTGCCCTGTAGACTCTCATTATATGGATATACGCGGCTCTCGGCTGGAGCTAATTTCGTCAGACTTGTAATGACACCAAAGTTATCTGGGTGAGTAAATGATCGTATTTTATGCTAGAAATAAGGTCCAGATTGTAAAAAAAAAAACGGTAATTATCCTTTAAAGACCTAACATTTACAGCTCCTGTTCATGTCCAGGTAACACACCATATAGCAGCGTACACAGACTCAGAGGCCGGACTGTTATTCCACAATTAAGTAACGACCGTGCGCTTCATCAATAAACAGAGAGCATGTGTTTAATTTGTTCTCCACCACTAACTCCACAAAAAAAAAAAACATGTCTGGAAAGCATACAAAAAGCCCAAGTGAGAGCACACAACACTGATTGTGTTATGCTCAGGATCAAAACATCATGATCTCAGATGAACAATCAGACTCGTAATAACAGAGATCAAAAGCTGCTAAACATGCAGACTAGGACCAAGTACCAAGGTGCAAGTGTAGCACAGTTATAGGTCTGTGTGTGTGTGTGTGTGTGTGTCTTTCTGTGTGTGTGTAACGACAGTCGGGGCTTCTCCTTCCTGCTGGAGCGCGAGAAGCACCACATTACACCTGCATCTCACTCGGAAACATCTGTGCGCACAATGCAAAAAGGGGGGGAGGGAGGGTGGGGACAACGGTTAACTGTGAAACCAGATCATAAGCGGCAACAGATCAGGCAATTAGCACAGGAACAACCACCATCATCTTACTGACCGTGGACCGGTCCCCTGTGGTATTATGTGCTTCACTGTATGAAAGGGTTTTGTTCATGAGAACCCTACAGATTTTATTATAGACCTCTTCCCCCACCTCCCCCTCTTACAGATATTGGTTTCACACTTTTAGACATGATTACGTGGCTGCACTCAGACAGCCAGGCATCAAGCTGGTCACAGGGCGCTGGATCCTTTGGTTTGAATTACATGACTCTTATTCAAATGAGTGTTTCGGTAGCGACTTGCTAAACTAGTGGTTACAGTCAGTAAACATTGTTTCATTATCCAAATGTGCATTATGCATTAGCAAAAAATAGCTCTTATGAATTCATGTTTTAGGTTGACCTCAAGTCAACTCAACTGTGACACATTGCTATTGCTTTTTATAGGTCAGAGGAGAACACATCAATCCTGCACATTGTGCTATTGTTATTGTAGAGTGCATTGTCCTGTCTTACTAAAAAATGTATGTGATCTATATAAATGCAAAGGGTTAGAGGTCTTGGTCCCTTGATGTTTCCATCTGTATGTTAAGTTACACAGAAGAACCAAAGAGTAAAAAGGAAATAAACTAAACTGCTACTACTTTCAACCTTCAAGCAATTACAGCAATTAAGCATTCACAATCTGTCCTAAACAATTACACCATTAATTGAGTAGGGGAGCAAAATAAAAAATTAAACTGATGACAACTTGGATTAAGTCTCAAGTGTAAATCATTTAAGAAGTAACAATTAAAAACTACAGATCTTCTCACCTGACCAATGAAGTATTTCGTAGTTTAATTAAAAGTCAGTCTGAAATCAGCTGACTCCTAAAATGGAAAACACTGGCATGCTTCTTGTTATCATCTATAGTTACCGCAGCAACTGTACACTGAAAAGCGAAGCGACTTGACGACATTACATCCTGTGGGCCGACGCAGCTTTGACCCGGTTCATTTCTGAAGTTCAGCTTGTGTAGCGTAGCACTCGCAGCTAAAATACTGATGAATGCTGCTGCTGCTGCTGCTGCTGCTGCTGCTGCTGCTGCTGCTGCTGCTGCTGCTGCTGCTGCTGCTGCTGCTGTTAATGTGTGAATGAAATACAACAGCCTACATGAGCAGAAGGCCTGAGTCTTCATCTTACATTACAGAGCTATTCATAACCATTTTGCGACTGGTTCTGCTACTATCAGAATATTTTCATCTACGGTGCAGTTTCCCTGCCAAGTAGGCAGCTGAATACATTATGAATCTCTCATTTAAAATATATATATATACCACTCACTACAGTAACCGCACTTTACAGAGGCAAGTACTGTATACCGAGGGCCGTGCGTTACCGTCATTAAACAATTATCCCCTGTAATCAACAAATCACTGTACGTTTTATGTTTATTACTATAAGTCCACATCTGACATCTTCATCCTTAATACTAAACTCCATCATTAACAGCTTCAATCCATGATTATTATTCTGCAATAAGGAGCACAGCAGATGCATTATTCACAATACTTAAAAAACAATCCGCTTTGATAAATGCACAATATTTAACATCTTACATCAATTCTTAAACAATAAGCTGCCAAAGGGACAAAAACAGCCTATAAACAAAACACTGATCCTGAACTTTGTCTCTGCTCTGAACAAGATGCAAGGACACATTATTTCCACGGGCGCTTTGTTATAATGTGTTGGGAACACGACAACTCAGCCTGTAGGTTGAAATCTACCGAACAAGTTTCAAACTGCGAGGTCTGAAATCCATCGTAAACTTCTGCACGGCGCTTATTATTAAGACACCTTGGAGTGTAAAGAAAGTGATTCAGACGGTATCAGACAGGTGTATTGTTGGCTGAGGTCTGTACACTAATGCACATGTCATGGCTTTGGCCTGATGTAATGAGGTTTTGGCTGGATATATAAATATATATATATATATATATATATGAATAATTGCCTGCCATTAAGGCTAGATTTACAGATTCCTTATTGCCTGGCTACATGTTCACTTGGAGGAGAACTTGTGGGTGTAACAAAAGCAAATACAGTGCCTCATTACATCTGCATTTTTGGCAGTGAATAGGATAATCTTAATGAGTTGGAAAAGCAGAAAAAGGACTGTTACCGTATGGACAAACTGGCTCAGGGAATACATTGACTCATTAGCAATGGAGCAAGCAGTGTTCGTCCTCCAACAAAATCAAAACGGACAAAGTCATCTCTAAATCACAAATAGAGACATGTACACTACGCAGGGAGAAGCAGCTGCAGTAACGGACAAAAAAACCCACTGCAAAAGTTTTTGTTCCAGTGTAATGACATTATATATATATATATACTGCTATTACCCGTGTTGATATTACAGCACATAATGTTGAGCATGGAGTTAAAAAGAGTTCGCTGACATTTAGAGCCATCTTTTCTCGTTCCGATTAATTGGAAATTAGACAGCAGATCAAAAACACTTCCAGTGTTCACAGTCAGTGTGAGTGTGGTGAACTTAATCTGAACCCAAAATGAAACTAGATAAAAGTTTAAGTGACTGTGTGTGTGTGTTTGTGTGGGTTGGGTGACTTATCCCATACATACAGGACATACAAGACAAAAACCACAACAGCCCCGGTAAAAGAAAAGCGATAAGTGAGGACCTGAAGTAGCTCAAAAAAAGTGGATGAGTTGGTTTTAAACCTGTTGAGCTCTTCTTTTTTTTTCCAAGAATCGTACAAAAACGTCTGTAGTCAGTTCAAAAGAAACAAGTCTCATCCAGCAACAATTTCAGCCAGAATGTGTTTAGTTTATAGAGGAAGTGATCCAGACTGCTTATTCATGATACATCTAACTAATAAAAGACTGATAATGCAATTTATGATTCTGCAAACAAAATAATAAAAATGTGTTTCCCTGTTGCTTTATCTCTATACCGTATTTACAATAATGCTGAGATGAAGGTTTGTTGAGCAAGGCTGAGTGACAACTGTGTGGCTCTGAAACATTAAAGACTTAGAGGAAAGATTTGTCTTACAGCTCAGTCATCAATGAAACCGCATCTTGTACAACTTGATCACACTCAAACACTACGCTACGCCTCACCCACTGCGTGTAGCTGAATGCTGCACGGGCTTGAAACGTTATCTTAATGGCTGTCTATAGCTGCATAAATGTGCAGTAGGGCCAATTACTTAGGAATTAAACTGGTGTTAAATTGCATTTGCAATAGCATCGAACAACGACAACTTCCATAAATTACCCCGCTTATAGTTTTCATCTGTTTTGTTTTTGTTGTCATGATTGTCCTTAATCAGATTTGGCGTAGAGTACATGTGACTGTGTGTTAAACCAAACTGCTGGCTCAGTCTTATCCCTGCAAGAGACAAGAACGTTTACTTCTGTCCTTAAATACTCTGAGTTTGAATAGGCAGAACTGAATAGCCCCTCTGTCAAAGACTAGACACATCAGTACTTCAACTCCTCTCCTCATCAACAATAAAAAAAGAGACAGACTGCTCTATCAAGGATAAATGTGCCTTCTGCAGTTGTTCTGTCTGTCCTTTCAAAATAAATTAGAGGCAGCCTGTGTGCAAAAGCAGAGGGTGCCAAGGATATCTGTGTATTTCCTTCCAACTTGTGTTCCACATGCAGGCAAGACAGTGTGCATGAATGTGCCTCACACACACTCTGCACGGTTATTCCCTCTTCCTGTGTCTTAGTAAATGCTAAGGTATGTGAGCAACTGCTTATAAAATGTCCTGTTGGCAGGACAAGCAATGTGGGTCGTTAGAAGTTTTAGCTTTCATATGCCAGAGCCAAAAATCACACTGCTTTGCAATGGGAGGGAATCTAAGGCTAAAGACACTGGATATGGGCAATAAGTTTTTCCTGAGGTGATGGCGTACTTGAGGGGTTACGACCCGATCGTGCCAGCTGCTCACCTTCCCTCTGGCCACTTTGGGTTCTGGGTCTCAGTCGGGAACACTGTGTTCAAACAGCTGCCTTCTCTGCCTTTTAAGATACGAGACAAGCAACAGGTGAAGCCGTTCAAATCATGTTGCAGATGCTTCTTCTGCTTCTTCTTCTTCTTCCCCCGACCAAGTCTCTGTCTTTTCCTGTCTGTCACCTCTCTCTCCCTTCAGTTTACCGGCCTGTCATGATGGCAAACATGAAACTAACAACTGTGCGTTTGCATTTTTCTGTTGAGGACAATGCAAATTCAATAAGTTTCATTTGAGCTTTCTGGTTCTGGTTCGTTTGCTATTTGCCACATTCAGCGCTACAGTATCTCAGTCTCACCCAACAGATTTTTTTTGCAGAAGGTGTGTGTGAACTTGTGCTACAATATTGAAACACATGGCAGCCAAAACTACAAAGTTTGGGACAAGCCAGCTACACAGATGCACGACAATATACAGGAATAGATAAACAACCTTACTCACTAACTTAATTATAACAAACCCACGTTAAAATACAAAAAAAAAAAAAAAAAAGTATGCAACAAGTAGTATCATATTCCAGAGATGACCATCATCCAGTGAAAAACGAAGGGGGTAAAAAGTGCCACAATGTGTTCACATTCTTTCAGCATAAAACCACAAAGTGGAGTCTGTTCAGTGAGTGAGTCATAACAGCATTGGTGTTATGCTTAGTCTCACTGTGCAGGAAAATGTCAGCCAGACAGGCACAGCACCACAACTACCAGCCACTACCTCGTCTGTCCACTGTAGCCACCGCTGCCTTCAAGTGCTGTCGTAAACATTGTAATTACGAGTTCAGCACACACACAATCGACCCAAAAGAGTAGTATTGAGAGAGTGTGTGGGGATTTTCTGCAATGAAATGTTAGCTTCAGGGGGGGCGGACAGCTTGGGAGATGTGTCAGCCTGTGATGCAAAGACATGTACTATGTCACTCTATTGTTATTACACTGGAGTCTATATCAATAACACTGTCTATGCATTTTTTTGTACTCTCCATTCTCATTTAACATTGTCACATAAATGTATTTACATAGCGGTCAACAGTCGACGCGCTTTATGTGGTCTTTTACTTACGCCGCTGCACCACAAATTGATTCTGTGACACTTAATCTATTAAAGAAAATCTACTTTTTTTAATGGTTACCTTTCAGCGGCTGACAAATCACATTGTGGAGTGAGAAAGCTTGAAACGAGGACACAAAGCTAGCATTACAGTCCTCTGCTAACCTATAAGTGAAACTGTAGTTAAGCCTGCTGACAAGCCAATTAACTGCAACAACAAACACACACTCAGACCATGTTGTTGATTATCCCCTGGCCTGAGGAGGGACTGTACAGTCAAACAACGCCTTTACATTAGCTGTGGTAGTAACAACTGTGGACTAAACACAGTGCATGCTCGCCATGCTATTTATCTCACAGGGGATTTAAATAATACCTATGAACTTCAAGCGAGTGGCAGCGCAACCACAACTATTTAGGGTAATGTCAACTACCCACAACTGACAACATGATGAAAAAGAAATTGAGTGACTGACAAACAGGTCAGCACAGTATATGCATGCACTTCTACCCAATTCATACTGTAGCAACATAAAAGAAAAAGTGCAGCAGAGATATTGCAAGTACCTAGATGTTTGTAATGCCCAGGAATGCATGCCAGAGATTATATAAATCAGCCTGGGGCCTGTGCCCTAGTTGGTGTGAATACTAGCAAATGAAGTCCAAGGAGATTGAGCCACTGACAAACAAGATGATGACATATTAACCTTTGCAAATAAATATTGTTAACCCAAACAATCTTGTTAGAGCTTGTTGCTAAAAAAAAAAAAAAAAAAAGACAGACAGAAAGAAGAGGAAGAAGAAAAGAGAAAGAGCTTTCTAGGCAACACATAAGAGGAGCTGCTGGTCCTTGCATGGACAAAGCTGTGCAACTTTGGGCATTGACATTTCGTCCAACCAGGAGTTGTCAGTGCTGCACAGAAACTACACTCAGCAGCAAATGCACCACCAGTCTCAGTGGTTTTAAACTTAAGACTGCAAACTCAAAGTGCATGAAGTGTTTGTTTTTTTTTAACGGGTGCATCACTTGATAAAAAGCATAGTGGAAATGTAATGTAATGAGGACGAGATAGCAAGTTAATAAATGATAACAAACACGGCGTTGAGGCGAAGCAGAAGCAAGAGAAAGTGCTACAACTAACTCACACACTCACTCATTGGGGAGATTAAAATCAAACTGTGTAGGTTTTTGACAGTACAATGCATAACATTTATTTCCGTGCTGCTAACAGGCGATATGTTGTTGCTATGTCTGTCTGTCCTGTGGTATAAGTAAGTGTCAGTGAAGCTGTTTTTGTTTCTGTCAAAAAGGGAAAGAAAACTTAACCCCCCAAAAAATGTGGTTAAAAATGTGTTATGGTAACAAACAGGTCATTACAACTGCGTGACAAAGTGTTACAAATAACAACAACAAATGGTACATGGTAACATAACATAACATAACATAACCCTTGTCCTGAAAAGATGTCAGCTCGACAGGGCCTGGTTAAACTAAGCTAGGCTAAGCTAAGCTAAGCTACTATCAATTGATAATGCCTGTGTGGTGGCTAACGTTAGCTTAGCCGCCGCTCAGCTAGTTAAAAATGGCTGCTTTCCTTTAGTTTTAAATCTCTTACCAGACAGAATAGATTTGAATGGCAATCCTCCAAGCTGGCCCCGTTTGGTACAAAACAAGAACTCATCCTTCTTCACTGTGGGATCCAACTCTCCATCATTTCACTTCCCGGGAAATAAATAAAGAAGAATTTGCTTGGTTTTGTGTTTTTTTTTTTTTTGTTTCTTGTTTTTGTTTTGGTTTTGTTGGTTGTTTTTTTCCTACGATGTGCAGAGGCTTAACCAACGAGAAATATTTCTTGTAACATTTGGCTGCTGGAGGAGGATAGTAGTAGTTAATTCAACAACCTTCCTTTAGCGATTTGCAGATTGCAGTTTCTTTCCCCTTTCCTTTCCCCCCCTCCGCCGCCGCCGGAGCTAAAAAAAAAAAAAAAAAAAAAAAAAAAAGCGGATAAAAAGAGACTGTGTGGGGTCTTCACGTCGACATCTCAGAAGCGCACAGTGGAAACAAAATTTAAGAAAGCGACAAATGTTCATAAAACAAAAAGAAAAGGAGGAGAGCCAAAGAAGCAACTCTCCCCCTCCCCCTTAGCCCTTAAAACGGTCTCTGCTTGCTTAAAAAAAAAATAAAAACGTCCTGTCTTTACTCCTCCATTGCGAAATTGAGCCTAAAAACGAAACACATCCCACAAAAGCCTCTCGAAATCTGCCATCGGCCTATATTTTCACGATTATTTCGATCATTTTTTTTCAGCCTCGGTTCCTGTTGGTTTCCATTTGAATTCATGGATTCCTTTCTTTAATGGCGGCCACAGGGACAACTCTGCCTTCCACAGCCTATTGGCTCATTCGTGGTCAAAGCTTTGTCAAGTTAACCGCACGTAGACAGATACACATCAGACAGCGGGCAATATTTCCGGCAAAATAAAGGTCCATAATTATTTCCCTTGCATATTATCAATATTAGCCCGATTAAAGTCTTAAGGAAGGCAATTTTGGAGTCTATATTTAACATCTGAGTGCATTTTGTGCTTTTCTGTGAGTGTTGCATGTGATAATAAGACGCAGTAATAATGTTGTTATAAGCAGGTGTTTTATTTTGACAGCTCCAATAACGACTTCCGCCTTTTGGAATAGCTAACTTGACAGTGTCGTGGTCATGAGGGCTGTAATAACACAAGACTGATAGGTATTGCCGCTAGGCCAAGCGCAAGTGGCGCTACTGAGCAACAGATTTTGTTACTAATGATCAAACCCTATAAACTTGCTCACTTACACAGTGCACCACCTAGCGCATGTGATGTTGCATTTGAAATTGCAACCCGAGATGCACTGATGTGCCCTTTTGTTTTATTTCAAACAAATACACTCACTTTACCTCATTTCAACAGAGTGTGGCTTAAGTGAGATAAACAAGAGCAGTGAAATCAAATATGTAGCTTACACCGTGCAGAAAAGCAGGAATCAAACAAACGCATATTATGGAGGGGAAATACCTACGTGAAACCGTTATATCATGAGGATATACTGAGAATACTAAAGGATGAATGAATCAGACATGTCTTTGTTGATTCAGCAAGGATAGTAGATATACCAGCATCAAAGCCTGGCAATAAGGATGATTTATGTTCTACGTCAAAGGAAAACAACAGAGCAGAGGTAAATGAATGGTAGCCTACCACTGCACAAATTGCAAAAATCAAAGAGAGAATAAAGTTATGACGTTTACTGACACAACATAACATAATCTAATATTAGTAAACCTATAAGACAAACTAAATTGAATCTTGCCTGAACAAAGTTTCGACAACACACACATTTATTCACATCTTTATTGAACGCAGTGAGGAGAAATGAACACAATTCAGTTCACTTTTATTCCACATGAACAGCAGAAATGAATCCAACTGATGTAGGCAAGTCAAATAGCATCGCCTAAACCCTGATCATTTCATATAATTTGATACCCATTCTACATTAATAATAACATAATAACTACTACATTAATAATAACATAATAACTACTACTAATAACAACTAATCAGCATGTTGATTGAGGATATGTCAGTAGATTGACTGTGGTAGCCTACTTGAAGTGAGTCAGGCCTCATTAGTCACACTCTGAGACTTGAATACAGCAGTGCACAAATACTGAACTATGAGGTAAATAGAAATATTAGGTCCTAAATTTAGGAAGCAAGTTAGTATTTGTGCTGCACTATTAGCAGTGCATGAGCCATAGTAATTGCCGGATGTGCCTTCACTTTTAAAGATATAGGAATTGTTTTCTTTAGGCTAGAATAGTCCTTTGCATTATCATCAGTTTTGAGAGGCTTCGTCTTTTCAGAGCATTTCTTTCATTGATTCAGGACTGTAATTAAAATAGTGTATTTTTAGTTTTTTTCTGCAGGTTTTGGCTGCAGCCTGCATTTCCTTCTAAGTAATCCCCAACTCAAACCACACAGTTGTATAAAGTTAGAATTAAAAATTTACCACAGTCATAATTATAATTTTTCTACAATATTGCAAAACATTGCACAACTGAGAGCTGCACCCACAATATTATACCACCAGCATCCAAGCTGGTGTTTGGTCAAACCCAAAAAGGGCTCCAATTACAGCTGCAAAGTGTAAGCGAGACAAGCCAAACAAAAAAAATGTTGTTTTTTTTCTCCCCGTTCCTTTGGTTTTTATGTAGGAGTACTGCGCATTACGCTGAAGGCTAACTGATTTCTATGGGAATTGGTGTCCAGTCTAATTTGCATTATCACTATATATACAGTATATAGAAGTTTTCCCCCGTAGCCTGTGCATGCAAATCCTGCAGAGGTTACAGGCAGTTTTATCGTGGTTGACATTTACAGATCGTTTCAACAATGACTCAAATCTTTACACTGTGAATAAAAAATATATTATAGTGTATATATTATACTGTGCATTCGACAGTGTGATGCAAAATTGTCAGCCACTGTCACACGAAATTGTTTTACAAATTCTGTCATCACCAGCTCTCTCTCTTCCTCTCTCTCGCTCTCTTTTCTTGGATCAAATATTCTGTTTTGCACAATCAATTCTTCAGGTAACCCAGGAATTTTATTTTTACCCTAAGGCGCACTCCCAGCCAGAATATTACTTCCTCTATTTCCAAGTGCGAGCTCTGTAGGTTTATGGAATATTAATAATGGGTTTTTAGCAGGTCCCTTTTCCATTACTGTGCAATGCCTAGTAATTATAATACAATGTAAGCTGTCTTTAGTCATGGTAGTTTCTTTTTAGAAATTAATGGCAACTGGCCAGCTATCCCATAATTTCTTCTGTGGTTCACTAATGAGTAATTAATTTCCTGAGAGTGGAAGTTGTATTCAGTAGTCCCGTCTAGTAATACCACTGCTTTTACCATGTAATCCCAGCTTTAGTCCTTGTCTCTACTACTCTAAACTCATAGCTCATCATTGCTATTGTAAATACACTGGATCGAATTGTTTGCTCAAAAATTAGAGCTATACATAACAATTGGTGGCAGCCCAGCACTCACAAGAAATGCATAAGTAGCATTTCTTGTGAGTGCTGGGAAAGCCAGGCCATAAAGGAGGCGATGAAAGCAGCTCCTGAGGCCAGAAAACAGCTGTTCTGCTCCTGAAGTGCCAATGGAGTCGTGAAGGTGTGGCGGCCTAAAGAGTGACAACTCCGTACCAAGAGAGAGTCACTTTGTTCCAGTTCACTTGTCAACTATTTCCTCCATTGCCAACATTCGGCCTTTTGTGTGTGTACACTACACACCATGATGACACTGGACAAAAACCACACTGTCCCTCTCACGTGTCCCAGCGTTGCTCCTCTATGAGCCTAAGCCAAAAGAAGCTTCTGTCTGTCACATGAAACAAGACTGGAAATAATCTGCATCTAAATAACATGATCTGGCAGAGACATGTTAATTCTGCGAGCGCTTAAAACGTGACACTAATACAATGTATAAAAAGAGTTTTGTGTTTGTTTTGTGGCGTCTCTGAGGGCCTGCACAATCAGCTTTGTTTCTTCAGTCTGATCCTTAAGGACTGAGCAGCTTCCTCAACCTTAAATCTCCCCACAGGAATGAATGAATGATAAACTCACGTTCAGCGCTTCCCATGCCTTATCATCACTCTCCTTGATGCGAAAAAACAATCGCGGCTTGATACAATCTGCATAAGATTGTTTAACAGAAAGAAAAAAAAACACATCTAATGGCAAAGCCAATGAGCACAGTTGTCATAGCAGAGTAACTAATGTGGATACCAGATTGTTATCATATCTGGTGATGGTTTTCTCTCACTTATCGCAAGCTCCCTCTTATCTAATCCCACGGAGACATTCTGTCATGTATATTCCTTCCCAGCAGCACTCAAAAATATTGAGGAAATGAAAGTGTAAAATAGTTTGGAGACGGCCAACTGCTCTTTTGACATTTGATTTGACATGCTCTGTGGTCCCTGTCAGTCGGCTATAGGAGCATTCGTCCTGTCTCACTGTTGTATGACTAAATCCTGCCGGAGAAAGTGAATAACAAATCTGAGATTTAGCCAGAAAGAGAACACGGCCTGAATTTAATGTGTGTCTGTGGTCAGATAAGACAGAAAAACTGTGTGCTGGACAAAAAAATTACACTCAGTTATCCTTCATCAGGCTCAAATAGAAGAACATGAAATATTCAATGTGAGAATATACATGGAGAAATGTGTTCGTGTGTGTGTGGCTGTGAATGTCCTACGACCTCAGACAAACTGTGAACAGTCACAAGAATCACGTGACATATTTGAAAAGCTTTGTGTAAATCAATAAAATTGACCATCCAGGCAGAAAAGGGGGTTTTTGTTTCTCCTTCCCTGGCAGACAAAGCCGAGGCATCCAGCAGCTAAAGAGCGCGACTCCGGGGGTCAGAGTTCAACAGCGTAACTTGTGTTTACAGAGGCTAAGTGGTAATATCCCATTCTTGGCCTCTGCAGAGCAGGAGTAGCTCTGCACAGGTCAACGAGTGTGCCATGTTCAAATAAAGTAGCTATCCACCCTGCCCCCCCATGTTTAAAGCACACAGATGTGCTCTTTACTTTCCCTCCCTCCTTCCCTCCCTCCTTCCCTGCTTGCCTCTCTCTTATGCACACAAACAAACACAAGCATACTTATGGAGAATTGTTCTCTCTAGGCAGCAACCATCGAATACCATCTGCAAAGATGGACTGAACGGCGCTTTTGAAAATAATGAGACCAAAGCACTTATTCCATTCATTTACTCACATAACAGGCATTTGGGCCTTGAATCCAAAGTTATTAGAATATAGAATAAAAACATCTTGAGAGTCAAGGTTGTGCTTGAATTACCATAATATAATGTTTCATTGCCACTAGGCTGATGTGGGAAAGCGCATTAGATTCATATACTTATTTAGTTCATATGGTTATTATCTGTATTGTCATCAACACTCAGCAAAAGCCAAGAGTAAATAAATGAATTTACTGATCAGAGTTTTTTTTTTTTTTTCATCCAATAAAAATAACCAATTAATTTTTTTCTGAATCCTGTTTTAGAAGGAGGAACCTGAAAAGCAAAAACGTGAAAAATAAAAGCCTGCCAGAGCGGGAATGTGCTGATGTAGTTGCATCTTGGAAAGAGTAGAGTAAATCTAACTTGTACTGCAACATAAAACATAATGATGCAGTTGGCTCGTAAGCCAAGCAATGAAAATAAAACTTGACCTGAAGGAAACAGAGAACATCGTGCACAGCTTTTAAATGGCCTCGTATTTGCCTCCAGTTCAGACATTTATATTCAAAATGTTCCTCTGTCATCAGAAACTGAGCAGCATTGTGGCATTATTGTTACACGGTGCAGCATGCATGTTCGCCACGGATACAGCTATTATTTCATCCAGGAAACGCGAAGCATGATATACCACAATAGGTGAATCTGACCTTATTTTACTTTACTTTCAAGAGATTTCAAACAATGCTGTCATCTCTCCTTGATCATTTTGAAAGGGTCTTGAAACAGGGGATCACATCAAGGAACCTGCTTCTAAATGAATGAATAAAAGGTGGGATCAGTAGGTGTTTGCCACGACGACTGTCTGATCTCTGCCAGATAAAGCATTAGGGCTGACTGACAGGTCTTAAGGGAAAAGGGTATTCTAAGGTAATGTCGTTTATCAGGGGGGAAAGAGAAGAAAAAAGTTTTTTAAGGGCAGGAAATGTAGACAGAAGTTCTACTCTACTTGAACATCATCCCTCATTCTCCTGCTGGAGTAAAAAAAAAACAAAAAAAAAACTGAGAGATAGCCTAAAGTTGAATGGGAAGCTCCCAGTCCCTCCTACATGCAGACAGACAGACTGAGAGTTGTTCATGTGACAGAGTAGGAGCGTCATTATAGCTTGAGAGGGCTGCAGATGAGTGCTCAGGATGCAGAGAGGCTGCAGCCGGACCAGACTGTGTGAATGCTCGCTGAGTGACGGGTCATGCAAAGCAGATTGTGAAGTGCTCCAAAAGAAAAAAAAACACATAAAATATCCTGTTTAGTTTTGCAGGTCAACAAGGCTGGATCTGCTATTTCAAGACTGGGTTACAGAGTTAGGCAAAGTAGCTGCTTTTGAAAGGATATCCTATAGTATAACAAATGATATTGATAAATATAATGAGAATTGGGGAATGTTTTTAAGACTATATTCTTTACAGGGTATAGCGAAAATGTATCTGCATACACTGATCATTACTGTATGGGCTGTTCTTGGGGGGACATGGGACAATGAATAGACATGCAACAGTGTGGTGGTTATCTCCTGGAAACACTGCTTTACATATTGAGCACGGACCAATTTTACCTGTCGTGGACTTCTTATGTACTTTTTATTGTTTTATTGTCATAATAAGATTGTGTATCTTAACTTTGCCTTATTTTCTACAGTTTTTTAGTTTGGTCTTAATAAAAGTTGAATCATAACAAAAAAAATGCAACTGCTGCCTGCTTGTGCCCCGTCTTCACGAGGAAATGGATAAACTTCAGCTCATTGTCAGCCGACAACCTGCTCACATCCAACTCTACAACCTGCTTTGTTACGGGACCAGTGTGCTACAAACAGAGCGACATCAAACAGCGTTATTCAGAGGCAGTTAGGCAGAGAGAGCTGCTGTTTGTTGAATCACTCCTGTAGTTAAATAGCGGGGTGAAGTGCTTGTCAGCTCAGTTGTTGCAACACTGCTTTTGTTTTCTCTATCTGAGGGGTGAGGTCTGGCTGGCTGGCTGAGCTTATAGCCCCCCATGTTTCCTCCCTTGATGGAGGATGAGGGGTAGCTGTTCGGGTGCTGCCCCCGTGCACACAGGAACATTCCAGGCACTCAAATAAAGCCGTAGCTGCGCCTTTGTTGCAGTGCTGACTAGACAAGAGCCTTTCTGCAGGGCTGCTGCCTTTAAAAAGACGAAGTCGTGCATCCCCGCTGGTAAATGATCTGACACACTTTTTCCTGCTGCAGTCTTTTCACAAGCCCTTGTTGTTAGGCTGTCGTTGTTATTCTCCCTCTCCCTCTCCCTCTCCCTTCCCGCCTTCTTGGTTCCTTTACTCCCCCCTCCTCCCTCCTCCCTCCCCTCCTCTCTCTCCTCTCTCATACACTTTTTCACACACGTTGCAAGCAGATGGGGGAGAAGGTGTCTATATCGAAGATATCCCCCCCCCCCCCCCCCTTCTTAAGCAGCCTTCCACCCTGCAGAACCAGCATGGGATTAATAAATTCAATATGAATTGAAAGCTAATGAAATGTGCACCCACCTCTCCTCTCCCCCTCCTGACTGCCAGCCACTGGGAAGAAGAAGGCTGAGCTGAGCTGAGCACAGACAGAGCTCCTTGAGAGCAGCCAGGGAGAGGGAGAGAATGAGATCATTGTCACAATTACACTATCAAAAGCAGCAGTCAGCAAAACCATAAAAACTGGCCTGCTGTCAGGAGTCTGACCTGGGCGACTGGCTACAACATGCCCGGCATTCTTCTGTGACACGGTGCTTTGTCATTTCCTTCACAGTGACACCGTGGGACGGGGGCCACATCCGAGGGAGCGGCATTCACTCTCTTCCAGGGTGGTGTAATTATTCAGGTTTTACAATGTCGGTTCCTGTGTGCGGCTATTTTTTCCTAGAGCGCGCATGAATACTCATCGTGATGGTTTGCTATCTTTGAAAATAGGGAAATTAAATTCAAAAGGACACACATGCAAGAGGCTAAAGCCAGGGTCCTGCAGAGTGTAGGCTACATACTGTATGCATATACACAAAGATGCTGCTGTGCTTCAGTCCTCAGTCTTACCCGCGTGCATTACGGCAGCTCACGCCGTAATAAAGGACACAGCAGCCACAGGAAATGCATCCAGGTTTGCAGACACTGCAGTTTTCCCACCATCCATATGGACTGCTGCAATTAGATCAGAAACAGAAGTAGAGAGAGCGAGGGAGAGACAGAAGGAGACATGCAGACAGACAGAGACAGACACAGAGAGAGAGAGGGAGAGATAAGGAGCAAGAGGGGGCAGTGAGAGCAATGTTAGAGTTCAACTCAAGGGCATCATGCAGTATGGCGGCGGCTGAAGGGCTGTTGATGTAGTGGAAGCTCCTCGTGCAGCAGGACCAGCTATGTTTCCAATTAGAGCAGCCTCAGCTCCTAATTGTTTAATTGGAGGCTGTGTGTGGGATGGAGGAGGCTCCAGAGCCCATGTGTTCTCCTCTCTCTCCCCCCCTCCTCGGTTGATTAATACAGTGGCCTGTTCACCACCCAGTGGGCCTCCACTCCTCATGATAGCATCTGATTGCCCCATCAGCACACACACCGCCCCCTCCAAACCTCGCCCTTTAGCTTCCTGCACCGAGCTCATTACATTAGTTGATCATGCTGTAAAAAAATGCAACACTTGCAGGAATGTGTAAATTAAAGTGGCAACGAGTGATGGATGGGTCTCGCCAACCTCTATTTCAAACAAACAGCGGGCGTGAGACACAATGACCCTTGTTTGAGTCACTTAACTTGTCTGGTCCAAGTCTCAATTAAATTCCCAGCTCTTAAATGTCAAGTGTGACGCCCTAAGTCAAGGCAGCTCACAAATAAATTGTGCGACAAATCATTGAAATATGGCTGTTGCGTAATGTAAGGCATGGGACATACAAGAAAATAAAACATTTACAGCTCTCATCTGGTCCGAGTCACAGACTATATTTATTTATTATATGAATTTCTATTTATTTTATCCTATATCTGTAATATTATGTTAAGTAGAAAAATATATAAACTACTTTATCCACATTACAGCCAAGGAATTTCTACGCTTTCTCCAATTTTGTATTTGGATATCAGATCCATACATTTATGTAAAATTATAATCTTGCATTAAAATTTAATTGAGTTTTATCATTATAATCACTTTTATTTACGTTTTATTTGTGAGGGTCGTTTTAAGAGTTGCATTAAGTTTGAAATTCTTGGTGAGAGGCAGAGATGGGGACTCGAGTCACTGTGACTTGGACTCGAGTCGACTCGAGTCGCTATTTTGATGCGACTTGACTTGACTTGACAAAAAATAAAAGACTTGCGACTTGACTCGGACTTGAAGGTTAAAGACTCGGGACTTGACTTGACTTGAGACACGATGACTTGAATGACTTGAATGACCAGCCGCCACCGCTGAATTTTTCACCGGCACGGCACCAGATCAGTCGGTGTTTTTTTTTTTTTCCCCGGACTTTTTATGCACTTATTTTGAAAGGACCGCTGGAGAGAGAGAGGGAGGGGGAGAGAGTGAGAGGGGGGTTTGGTACGGAGGGGCCTCCAGGGTCGCTGCAGCGGGCGTGCTACATGGATCTATTAGGCTATAATATAATACATCCATGGAGTGCTATGACGCTCGCAGCTCAGGGTTTTTAAACGGAGATTTCATCCGGAGTTTCAGTGACGGTGAGCGGCCTGACGCTGCTTCATTAACGCTGCGTCGCCGCCGCTGTTCAGAGTCGGGACAAACGCACAGTAACCAATAGACCTATCAGTCACCTGTTACCAGCGTTACCATAGCGAGAAGCTAACATGTCCTTTTAAAAAAATTAAAAAATCTCCTCTCCTTCAGCCTCACGTTCTCACTGCTGCAGAATCTGCAGTGACTACACAGCTGTTTGCCTGTCACTCATAGCATCCAGGAATGTTTCAATGGTACACATTCTTTGACTTTTGAATATAAAATATCAAATTAATATCTAACTACTTGGTATGAGTGCAGGCTGAGAATGGTGTTGTCATGATAGAATATAGCTAATAGATTTTCTATTCTATTCTATTGATGTAGTAGGAGTTAACCTTTTGTGATCAGATCAGGTATGAAGAGGCTCATTCATGCATTATAAGACATGATAAGACATAAGACATAATAGATGTTCTATTCTATTCTATTCTATTCTAATATATTGTCTTCACTTTATTTAGATTAGATTCTGCGGGTGAAATTGCAATAATAAGGTGACTTGACTTGGACTTGACTTGACCTATGCACGACTTGACTTGGACTTGACTTGACATAACCTGTGACTTGACTTGACTTGACTTGCCCAAAGAAAAATGACTTGACCTTACTTGAGACTTGAAGGTTAAGACTTGAGACTTACTTGAGACTTGCACATGTGTGACTTGGTCCCATCTCTGGTGAGAGGCATATTAAGAAACTTTAAGGGGCGCTTCAGGATTCATTTGGTCGATAAATGAAGATTTAATTCTGAATAAACAAACTGCTGAACCATTAAATGATGAAAAGAAATGAAGTTTCATTGCAGGTTTCCACATTCTGTACCTTAGGAAACAACATTGTGCTTCAGTTATTCGTTTTTTTTACTAAATCTTCTCAACTATTTACAGAGCACTGTCGGATTCATGTAAAAAACATTTGAAAATAATTTCACCCTCGCATGCATCCACAGGGAAACAAACAAAAACACACAAGCAAGGATCCAGCACAGCACACTCGTCAATATTTTATGGAACGTCGGTCAATATTCATGAGCAGGGTTTATTTGAACATGCTAGTTACTGGTCAATAAGTTTGCCAAGTGCAGCATTCAAGGTCTCTGTAAACAGGCGCTTCCCAACGGAGAACACCGACAGACACAGTATCCTCCTCTGCTCTGTGATCAATACATGCATTGCATCAAATCTGTTGATGTAAAAGAACAGAACAGCAACGGCTTCTCATTATTAACACCGAATGAAACTGTCATAATCTGCAGAGGAATAGTAGCTTTCATTTCTATTGTATTAACGCATCCAATAACATTTTGCAACATGTCATTACCTGCTCAGTACAAGCAGAGCAGGCGGCGGCGGCGAGGAGGCATCGGCCTGTGGGGCCAACAGAGACTAGACGGCTCATTGTGTGTCTGCAGGCACGTGTTGTGTTGTGTTGTGCTGTGTGCATCAGTTTCCACCCACCCAAATCTTGTGTGCATGTGTGTACTGTACGTATGCGTGTTTGGACTCCACTATTCACAGTTCAATATGCCATAAATACTCTCAACATAGCACACTCACTTTGCAATGTGAACACTTGTGCTCAACACTCATGCATTATGCATGTCTGCATCTGTGTCTTACATTTACTGTGTGGAGTGTCTTGTTCAGAGAGGGGCAATATGGTTGGCATAATGTGTATGATCAGCTCGCTCCATTTTCTACACTGAATGGGATTTATCAGATGTAATCTCAGGCTGTCAGCTTGGATCTATCATCTCATGTCACTGTTTCAGCAACACTGTGTGCCCAGTACACGATCTGGGAAAAATAAAAAATAAAAATTAAGTTCATTTTGAGAATACTTGATTTTAAATGTTCAATCTTTGATCGAGTGAACTTTCACTTTTATCTATGATCGAACTGTGCATGTTTACAGGAGCAGCATTTATTTCCGTTTTTAAAGCTTCTGTCACTCTGATCTGAAGACCACTGCAGATTGAATGAAAAAAATGTGTCATTTATTATTCTGTCAGTTCATTTACAGCTTGTGGCAGCTTCAAAAAAAAAAAGCCTTCATACAGACTGTAAGTGATATAATTTAATGTCAAATGCTTCTTTAATATACTCCACTTGTAAACAATTGAAAGGGACCGTTTTGGCTGAGGGTATTTGGTTTGCAAATCAGATATGCCCTTACATGTTTGAGTGCTTTCATGATCCACTTACAAAGCCTGGGAAGGGCACAGCCGGCTGAGTTTGCCTCATTATCACCACCGCAGCTTTGACTGGAACACTGCCACAGGATCTCAAAGCTGCCCAGTCAGTCGACTATACTGGAGGTTTTTTTTTTTTTTTTTTTTTAACTCTGCACAACAGGTAGTAGTGCTGCAGACAACAGTATATTTACTGGAGCCACGCTGTAATAGATGACAGATGATAAGACTCTGCTGTAATCTACTTTGTGCTCATATTGATTAGAGATAAACATCTGCCCACTAGTATCAGCCGCAGGCGCAGCGCTCTTGTGTTGATATGGTTTTGAGGACATATTAAACCCCTTTTATTGTACCCCTGGCACCTTTCGCAGCAGCGCACACAGCATTCGCTCCTCTGGCCTTTTCTCTCTGATTCATGGCAGCGTGTGACCTGATGAGTCAGAGCTGGCCTCGGTGTTATATAGCGCATGAATGAGTAGTGGTGGGGAGCTGGTGGTGGTCAACTTCTCTGTCACTCTGTGGCCTTTTCACCTCGACAGCGCCTCTGTCGCCAAAAACATTTTTCCTTGGATCTTGTTTGTACTTTCCAAAAAAAAAGTGGTCACACCCATGCCTGTGTGAGTTATTCGATTTATCACGTTGCTGCTGCGCCACCTATAGGTGAAACGCCAACTCACTCACTCAACTCACGCAGATCAAACACACTTAATGCATGCTATTCAAATGTGGTTGTAATTACACAGCATGTAGAGGAATAATTAGAGCTAGATATGTAAAACAGGCCTCACCCACAGGAATTTAGTGACTAATTTGAGGGAAACAATGTGACACACACATGAATGTGGATGAAAAGCTTTTTGGGGTTCATCAAGATGTGTTGATGAGGGGATGAAAGCAGAGAAATATTTTCCCATCATTGCACTTATAATAAAAACCACAGAACAGGGAGTTTTTTTTTTTTTTTTTTTTTTATAATCGCACACCTGGTGATATGAGACCAACGGGGAGGAGGAAAAGAAAGCTCTTAAGCCAACATGTGAATAGGGTTTTTTCATGTTTTTTTCTGCCCATGAGTCACAGCAGGGAGCACACCGGACGCTCAGTACCTGTGTTCATCACAGCGAGCCCCCGCCGAGCGTCTCGCTGCACCGAGCACTCGGTTAACCCTTCACAGAACAGGAACTGACCTTGTGAGAGTGGATTTAAAAAAAAAAACTCTTGCTCACCTCCCCGCCCCTCTCATTTTGCCTTTTGACAAGCCTGGCAGTGAAAAGCTCAGTAATGGTGTTAAAGCAAACCAGTATTGATGGAGAGAGTGGTGGTGCTTCTTCCTATCAATTTGACTGACTGTGATTTTTTTTTAAAAGAAAGAAAAAAAAAAGGCCCTTAAGGATTTTCAAAGTAAGAGGAAGTAAATATCCTAAAACATGAGGGTGCTGGAAGACAGATTTTAAAAGTAGAGATGTATCTCTATTGATTTTATAACTGTAAATGAGTCAATGTAATGAATTTTTGCAGGGGGTTGAATTGCACATTGCAGTTCTGCAGTCATAAAGGTTTTAGATATTTCGGTGAAGATATTTCCGATGGATTATATTCAACAACACCGACTGCTTCCCTGTAGATACAGATGAAGGGACCTCAGTGCTGCAGCAGAGCAAACTCTAAATCATTCAGGGGGAAAAATGTTCTTACAGCTACAGTGAGACATTTTCTGGATGTTTTCTGACAGTCTTGCATGCAATTACTTTTATAACTACCAAGTGAGTCAGGCTGCAGTCAAATTAATTTACACTGCAGGATTAAAATTAATTTCATTTTTGCGCTCAAACGGATACCTTTTGGAGTGAACCTGGGATAAAGTTTGTCAGTGTGTTATCTGCAGACGTTGCTCCAAATTGGCATGTGATGTAAATAGATATGTTTTTGAGGCTGATTTGCTCTCATCGATTTAAGCTCTTTATTAAAAAAAAACAAAAAAAACGAGAAAAACATTATTTCCTGATGCCACAGGATAGTTAAGGTGCTGAATACTGAGTGGAGGAAGCAATTTCTTGGAACTACGTAAATAAAGCCATAATAACAGATGTTGTGACATCTTATAAGAGGTGGACGTTGGTGCTTCACAAACATATAAATACTATAATAATTCACTGCAATGCTAAATCTGTGCAGAATACATAACAATCAAAACATATAACATATTACGTGTGACATACAGTGTAACACCATAGAATGAGATAATCCCTCATCTCCATCTGCACCAGTTTTTTTCTGAATGCCAGTGATGATGTAATTGATTATCTTATTGTTGATATTCCACAGCTACATGATGTATAGATGTAATCTGTGTGGCTCTGATTCTTTTATCATCAGACTGTGATTTTCACTGTTTGGCAATGCTTCTTTTTATATAGTTAGATGGGAAGGTCAGTCTGCTGGTCAGTTGATTGGTCAACGATGTCATTATTTGCAGACACTCGTCTTTCTGCAGAGGATGAATCCTAATGATTGTGGTGATCTCATGACCTCAGTAGGCTCAGTTTTCACTTATATCCCCAGACATTATGTGATTGATATGTCCAAAGTTTTACAAAATAAGTGGCAGACCCCTGACCCTTTCCTCAATTTGGATGGTTTGCCTTTGGTTGAGACATTTCATGTTTTAACTCAAGCATGAATTCCTTGACTTTTTCATTTGCCCTCATCATCATTACTTCCCAAACCGATTCCCATGAGCCTCTTCTGTGCTTTGTGTTCACTGCTAATTAACACACGATAGCACGCTACCATGTCGAGCTGTGATGGTAAAACTTATGCCAAACCTGATAAACATCAACATGTTAACAGCTGAGCATTTAGCTCAACCCACTGTGCCTAAACACAGCCTCGGGCAGCTGCTAGCATGGCAGCAGACTAGAACTGCGCTACTTGTCTTCTCCGATTTGCTTTTTTCATTTATTTATTTTTTATTTTTTTATTTTGTGCAGCCACTCACTATTTTCTACATTTTGGCATCTACCAAAGACCAGACTTCATCCTTGTTGTTTTCAGCTGCTGTTTTACATGTGGGTGGGCAGAGCATGCAGCAGCAGCAGCAGCACCGTGAGAAGGGGCAGCGGTTTTCAGGTCAAGAAAAACAAAGAGAGGTGCGCTTGCTTGCTTGCTGCTCAAAAGACTTGAACATGTCTTTGCAGTTTCTTCTCTGCCCTCTGGGCTCCTGAGGCTATACCGCTGATGGAGAAATGAATTTCTCCCATCTCCTCGACAGTGCATGCATTCCTTTGTGTATGATGACACTGATGCAAAGTGATGAATCTTCAACGACCACCAACTTCGTTAACAGCTTGTAATGGTTAGAATAAACGTGTCTGTGCAGTATGTCTTCTATGCCTTTTATAAAACTCGTCGTAGCTCCTCTGCGCTGTGTGAACAGGTAAGTGAACATGCACTGAGCGTCCCTCTGGAAATAGACTGTTAAGCTTACAAGTTCAATTCAGAATGCTATAATTAGGCTTGGATATTAATGAGTGTTAGCTGTGTAGCTATGTGTAATCTTAGCTGTCAAACATGCTCCAGTTATTTCACTCCTGGAACAGTTTGCTGTCAGAGGAAAGAGAGAAATCCAGGAGATCTGAAGTTGCATTTGGTTAACAATGCTCCCGATCATACCGCAGCTTCTCTGTCACTGTTTACTTTCTGAATATTTAACACTTGCACGTTTGATTAAAGCCACATTAACTGGTTTGTGGGCTCAGTTTTCCCCCCCTGCAGACAGCTTCCCCTGCCTTTTTTTTTTCTTCTTCCTGTCAAACATATTCTCCCTTGCACTCTTTCTCTGTCTGTACGTGTCTCTCCCTTTGTGTGTCTGTCTCTCTGTTCCTACCCCCCCCCCCTACACCCCTCCATCCCACCCCACCTCCTCCTCCGTGCAGCTTGGAGAACACCAATTGAATGTCAGTTCAGGGAGTTTGTTTAGAGGGATTTCTGCTGAGGGAAATACATATTTTATGACAAATCTGAAACTAGCCTCACCCAGTTCAGCCAGCGTCACCCTCCTCCTCCTCCTTCACCTCTGTGGAGCTAATGTCCGCTCCTCCCATCACTTCACACACAGAAACAGAAACAAGAGGGGCGGATGCAAAACCTCACGCACTTGCTTGTGTTTTACAACTAAGGCTTTAGCAGCAGTCACGCTCACAAAATGCAGGAGCATATGTTGTCCGGGGCTAAATTAGATTTGCAGTCTGCCTTCATTTATTTATTTATTTATTTGCCTTTCAACAACTGATTAGTCTCCCATGGCCTCGGAGTTTCATGCTAGACTTAGCATTTCAATTCAGCACACATCTAGCTTTATCCTGGAGCCAAATAAGTGTCTGTCTCCAGTGGGAGTTTCAGCCCACAAGAGCGCAACCACTTCTGTGAGCGGCGGAGGGGTGTGAGAGGAACAGGGGAGGTGAAGGGGGGGTGAGGCATGCACTCTCACTCGCAAAAAAAGATGAAAAATGAGTGATCGCCGTGAGGGGAACGAAATCTTCTGGTGTAGACGTCACAGCAACGCAATTACGGCAGACAAACTGGACAATGCAGAATACCCCTTTCCACATCTGGAGAGGCTCCTCCACGACCACAGGCCCAGAAGGAGCAGCAGCAGCAGCAGCAGCACAACTAGTGAGGGGGGGGAGCTGAGGGGGGGCCTATGTGTAACAGGAAAACACCTTACCAGTACATCTTAATGACAGGTGACAAATGAGCCTCAAGTTCGGCTGGGTTATTCCCTGTTCATAAATCAAGGCAAACTGCAGACAAGGGTGTATGTAAGAAGATTGGTTTACTCACTGCTCCAGAACAAACCTAAATGACACCAATGAAGCAAGCAATCTAGATCACAGATGTAGGCAAGGCAGCAAGGCAGCAGGGGGGGGGGGTGGTAAAAATTCTGCCTGTAAGCACTTTGTCACATCGACAGTAGTTCAACCTTTTACAGCCAACAGAGTGCAGGCCTGAGTAAAAAGCACGCTGTATGTAATGCCGGCGTAAATGTTCTTCTAATCACTTCTTGTGCCGCCGGTTACGATTTCAGACTTATATATGCACAGACTTATACTATATAAACTGTGTCCATGGAAATCGGTGTGAAAATCCGTTTTCAAGTTATCCTCTGCAAGAATGTGTCCTTTAAATGGCCATGTTGTTTGTCCCCTTCCTTCATCTAAGGCTGTAGTTCTGAACATCTGGAGCACACACAACCCCTCAATACGCCAAGACTGAAGAGGGTAAAAAAAAAACACAGAACAAAAAAACAAAACAAAAGAAGAAAAACCACGCTTGTGATTTAAGGCCTGTTGGTTTGGCCATCTATCCTCCCTGAGCCCCATTTTTACTCTTCCCTTGTCCTCTTAACTCCAGGCTGTGTTGGATGAGACTGATGCTTTTTGCCGGACTTTTCATTTGCCAGTGAGCTTGGCACAGGAATAATTACCTGTCTCTATGATCAATTACCTGATTACTCACTAGAGACGCACAAGATGTCTGAAGAGCCGAGCCTGGGTCTGTGCTGCTGTGCTGCTGTGCATGGTGGAGGGAGGATGGCGGCTGCTGCTCTGCTCTGGCCCTGCACACACACACACACACACACAAACACAGGCACAAGAGATTAACGCGTACACAATGCATGCATACAAACTCCATATCGATAGATAGCGCTCTCTCTCTCTCTCTTTCTCTCTTGAAAACACATCAGACTCACGTCCTTATGTTGTGCAGGCAGCTAAGCAGCTGTCAGAGTCAAGGACACACTGACTGGTGGTGGGCCATTGAAAACACAGGGAAATCATTAAGAACGATCCCGACACACATAAACAGCCAGAAAGCATCCCTGTGTGGGGCAAAAATAATCCCCTAAACTGCCTTGTTAAGCTGAGAAATGTTTGCCTGAGAGAAATAACACGAGGAGAGAAGAATGCAAAGGAAGCACTGGACGTTGTTATAATGTGATAGTAGGATATTATCTGCGCGGTCTGAATGAACACTTGAGTCAGATTATCATCGTGTGGCACAAGGCCCCTGCAGTATAGTCATCCTGATGTGCAGCTTGACCTCTAAATAACACTTAGACATACGCTCCATCATCCACAGACACACGACGACGACGACGACGACAACAACAACAACAACACAGGAGCATGACATCCCCTCCATCCGCCCGCCGCCATGTCACATCTAATCCCACACATGGCGTACACACAAGCAGCTCGTCTAATTCTTGGCTGTGAGGCGGCGTGTAAAGGAGCTTTCTGTGAAACCTCGAGGGCTGAATATTTGTTGTTTGCGCTGCTGCTGCTGCTGCTGCTACACCGCCGCCTCGTATCCTCGTCGTGTTCTGCTCAGCATGTGACACACAACGCCACAACCTGTTTCTCCTTAATCGCACAATAACATGTTGATCGCAATCTGCCCCCTTTTTATTGAGCAGACCACGACCGCCGCTGCACCGTCGTGTCCTCAGAGGAAATGAAGGTTAATGCACCTGTGTATCAGCAGCACATGTGAGGTCAGTCAAGTGTTTTTTTAGTGTCTGACCATTTGCAAAAACAGTTTAAAATGTCCGTCACCAATAGAAAACCAGATGTCACCCTGACAATAACTGGATGCAAACAAATAACAGCCTTAGAGATGACAAGGTGCAGAGATCAAAAAGACAGTGGCTCTCTGACCTTTTATACAGTCATTCAGGGGTTGTTGTATGTTATGATCAGACAAATGGGGCAACAGGTGGTGGATAAGGGGCACCGTGCAGAAAAGTACCTCCCTAAGACATTTTAATTGTAGTCAAATGGTAATTTCTTTCAAACTGTAATTTCCCAGCAATGGGATCAATAAAGTATCTATCTATCTATCTATCTATCTATCTATCTATCTATCTATCTATCTATCTATCTATCTATCTATCTATCGATGCAGATGTTTTAACTAATCATGCTTCTGGGAAAACACTGTGCTGGTGCTGTCTTGGCCAGGACACTCTTGTAAATAAAGCTCTGGTTAAATGAAGTATTTTCTTTTTTTAAATGGTAACCCTTTAATTTACAGGCTGCTAATTACCTGCTAATTACGTGATAATGTCAAGAAATAACACTTAATTGCTTAGCAATGTCAAGAAATATAGCCAAGAAATAACGATTGATTGCATATCGGTCAATTGCAACAACTTGGTGGAGAAAAATTCTGGCCTTTCACAAAAAATTCAAAGCATGAAAAGCATATGTAATCATTTGCTTTTATGAAAAACATGACATGACTATGAAACTGACTGTTAACTATAGGCTATTTCTTGACATTGCTAAGCGATTAAGTGTTATTTCTTGACATTATCACGTAATTTGCAGCCTGTAAATTAAAGGGTTACCAAAACAATCAATAAAACATTCTCAAAGAAAGGAGAAAGAAAAAAGAAAACAAGGTGAAAATGGTTGTTGATACCGTATGGATCTGAAGTTAATTATCTCACTGAGTTAAAAACCTGTAATAAAAATATTTTTGCTGCTTGTTGTGGGACAGTATTTTCTGAATGACTCCCAGATCTCCTACTTGTCCCACTTTTCCCCCATTCATCCAGGACCAAAACCAGGACACAGCCATTGCTTAAACGCTCAAAGAGAAAAGACTCAGCTATTGTCCCCTGACAATAACTGTTTTTATATTGTTCCATGAATAAGCCATTTAACCCACAATAAAGGCTCCAAACTCCACATCCCTTCTGCTTCTCATCATGTGAATACTTGCAGTTTGCTCTCTCTTAACATCACGTTCTCATACTGTTTTGTCCACCCACCACTGCACAATTACACAAAAAAAATGGACAGATGAAGACGGTACACTGTGAGATCAGCTCCTGGAGAGTCGGCTCTTTCATTCTGAGGAAAATAACACAATCTTTCCAATCAGTTTACTCCACTTTAGCCAGTAATGAGAATTGGCAGGCCTGCAGACAGCAGCTGCTCTCTCCAGTCATCGCCGCTCAGAGAAGAAGCTGAAATCCCAAGGTCTGTGTGGGAAAAGGTAGAGCAGCAAGTCAGAGAGGGTGACTCAGAGGTGCAGGGCCGATTCCCCTCCAGCTGGAAGGACACACAGTCTCTCAGAGCTGAATTAACATTACTCACGATTCCTCAGAATAATCGCTAAAAATTAATGAATTATTTCAAATTCTCGAACACACATACAAAGTTTTTTTTTTAAATCACACACAAACAGCACAGCCATCACTCAGATGTATTGCATCTTGCACAGTTTGGTAAGTCAGTCACACAGACAAAGCTCTGCTCAGGGGCAATCAAAGCTATGAATAGCTCTGGTTAGTGCATACAGAGAGTGAAAACCTTGAAGCCGACTGCTTTCATGAGATGCAGACTGAGTGGCAGGAAAACACAAATACTACTCCACAGTCCTTTCTTCTCTTCCAGCAGACGCCACATTAACATAATGTAGTCTGCTTGGATTCCTTCGTCTCCACACAATTATGACTCCCCATTTAGACTTGTTGTATGCTAGTCCATAAATCCATGGCAGCAGCAGCAGCAGCAGCAAGTCACAGCCACTCTCGCCGGCTCATAGATATGCAGATGTTATGATCCAGAGGTTCTCTTATTTTCCCCTCTATGGGAGAAGCTATTGACCTTTTCCCCACTCCCTTGCATGTGTCACTGCAAATAACAACAAAACAGCAGCTTGGCAGAGAGGCACTGTGGTCCAGACATCATCATTCAGGTTACATACAGGAGTAGATCATAGAGGAATGCATTGCCCACAGACAGTAGCGCCCTGGCAGCACTGTTAAGGAATATGAAAACAGTGGAGTCTAAAGGTGTCATTAAAGTCACATCAAAGATCCCTGAGATGTCTCTGAATGAGAAAATGCAGTATAGCCTCTGGAAAAAAGAGATGCAGCTTCATAGCCAGCAGGTTGCTGCATGGTTCAACCCTGTGGACCAGCTGGAAAAGGACGGTTTGGACAACTGGATAAAGAAAGTATGTTCATTTACGCAGGGAAAATTGAAAGAATTTAAATTAACAGTGGCACAAAGTAAATTAAATTTCCACTTTACTTTGAATTATCTTTTTTTTCCCAGACCCTAAAAAGGCATCACACCACTTTCTACTTATACCACCACTTAGTCATACTTTACAAACGCTGTACATAGTGCAACAGATAGCTTCATTAACTGGTAATAATGGCCAGGATTAATGACTTACAAACATGCATCACTGCAGACTCGATTAAGCAGTTAAGGGAAATGTCACTTGATTTGACTTATACAGCTGAAGTCACATATTAATCTATTATTAGAAAGCTTTTTGCACAACTGTCCAGCTCTTATACTGTCACGTATGGAAATAAATGATGCGCATGGACAGGGGAAATTTCAATGTACACATGATGTGCAAGTGATAAAAAATTAGACAAATCCTTTACTCCAGTTATTTCTTCATGATTCGGTGAGGGGACATTTTAAAGGGACAGTATGTAGCTTATTTGGCTTTTTTTTTTTTTAAGCAAAAATCAAATATTGCTTTCATAAATACGTATTTACCGAAGTCTAATCACAACCGCATACAAATGAAAACCGTCTCGTAGCTCAGAATAAGTTGTTTACAAAATGCATAGGTGGTAGGTGCACCCACCGGAGGCTGTCATGTTGCATCGCCATCTTTGAATACGGTACGCGTCGCGAAAGCGGACAAACCTGGCTCAAACGCACTATTGAGTGTCTGTGACTAAGCTTTTGCCCCTGGAGGATGATTGACGTAGTTTTTTTTGTTTTTTTCTGGTCCTAGTTAGCATTAGCAGCTATATCTTACAATGCTGAGCTGTTTTTATACAAAGTGCAACCAAACACCAGGCTGAAGAGAGAGGGACAGCAGAGGCTCCTCCTCCACGTCTTTTTTTCTTTCTTTTTTTTTAGCAGCGCCGTTGTTACAGCTGATCATGCCGTATCTATGTCCGAGTTCGTTTGTCCACTGACCTTCCTTCATGGGAACGCACTGCGTAACTGGCACATCCTCCTGTGTAACTTTTTGCTGTGAAATATGACTGAAGGCACGAGTGGAAGTCTGCACATGTGTTAAAAAAAAAAAAAAAACGACAGTAATTGGTCAAAGATATTGTTAGCAGTTAGTGGTTAGTTTGCGAACGTGTTTGTCCTCGGCGGCCACCGTCACTTTGCCGACAAGAGGAGAATCTGAACGCTGGATGTCACGGTTACATACTGAGGCTTTGCCCTTTTTTTTTTTTTTTTGTCCTGTCCGTTTTGTCTCATCTGTTTTGTCATTAGTCCTTTTTGTTAGGGATTACTTTTTCTCATCTTTTGTAAAAAAACAAGGAAACATAATTGTCGACTGTTAATTTCTGTGTTATGTGATCAGTTTCCCAATAAACATATTTGAAACATACTGAGGCTTTAAGGGGTCGTCATGCGTGGTGAAACAGACCAATAAAAGTTGTACAAGAGGGACTTTTCACAACCCGACAGCCCATTTTGTTTTTTATAACTGGTCAATAACATATTAATAACACGATGATGTTTAGGAACTTGCAGGTAAAGTAAGATAAGAGGCTGTAAACGTATTCCTTAGATACCCTGACTGCCTCCCTCAGGCCTAACGCACGACACGAGGTCTTAGACGGATTTATACTGAGGATGGAGAGGCGGCCATCATCCCATCACAACACCTGACTAAGTTCTCCTACTGTCCTAGTACTCTGGTTGTTTTCAATTGGAAATTCATGTCTGGGTCTGGCGCAGTAGCTATATCTCAGCAGCAGCTCCTATATAGGCTTTTGGATTAGAGAGACATTTTATAGAAAGAAATCCATGCTCCCTAGAGAGCAGTATGGCTGTCAAACGCCTGTAGAGTGGGAGGTTACCATTACTGTTCACCACACAGTAATTACAGATCTTTCATTACTAAGCCTCACTATATACTCTACCTTTCTTTTAGAGGGTGTACATTTCCCAGACAGCTCTTTTGATCACACAGCACACGCACACACAATTTCTGTATGGAAGCCACTGTATCATTTCATTTGTGGCAGCAGCACTGCTTATTTTCTAAATGTAAGCTGTTCTCTGTCGTTTTGAAGGTTTGCTTTCATGTCAAGCTGAACTGCGCTGCATCTTAAAGAACTTTTCTTTTTCTTTTTTTTTCGCCGTCGTCTTCACACACGCACTCCTTTTTTTACACAACCAGAGTGAGGTGTGTGTGTGTGTGTGTGTGTGTGTGTGTGGGGGGGGGGGTGTGTGTCTAATAATCATCACTGACATTATTGTCATAGACGCTGCTGTATCTGTGAACAGTGTGAGTCATTGCAGTTGTAACATGAAGGTGGTGATGCCTAATTATACAGAGACCCAGAGAGGGGTGTGTGTGTGTGTGTGTGTGTGTGTGTGTGTGTGTGTGTGTGTGTGTGTGTGTGTGTGTGTGTGTGTGTGTGTATCGGGGGTGAGCTTGGCGCCTGTTACACAGCAGCACGCCGCGGTATGGCTTCCTGGGAGCTGTCCGCCTTCTTTGATTCCTGACACTGCGAGATACCGGGCGAGGATCTACTACACCATCGGCGGAGAGAAAGAGGAGGGAGAGGAGAGAGAGGAGGGGTCATGAAGAGAGGAGGGGCGGGGGGAGAGGGGGGGGGGGGGGGGAAATGGGAACAGAGAGGATGAGTGAGATGCAGCAGGTATGAAGGAGGGTGAAGACGACAGGCAGGGATTTAAAAAGAGAAAAAGAAAAAAAGGAGATTAAAAAGGAAAAAGCATCGCCATGTACCTTGTGGCTCCCGAACCAGGGTGCTAATGGGGGA
This sequence comes from Trachurus trachurus, assembly GCF_905171665.1. Lineage (NCBI taxonomy): Eukaryota > Metazoa > Chordata > Actinopteri > Carangiformes > Carangidae > Trachurus > Trachurus trachurus. The sequence continues at coordinate 8,330,287 of NC_139903.1, read as the reverse complement.
GTGGGGGGCAGGAGGAGGAGGGGTGTTGTAATCTGGTGAATAAAGACAGAAGAGCTGGTACAGTATATTAGATTTGAGCAGCACTGATGATTTGCTCAAGCCAGTGATATACGTACAGGCAGCTGCACAGGCAGATTCAGATCCCGATCCCGATCCCCCCCCTCGGCACTGTTGGTTCTGCCTGATTATTTAACAGGAGCAACTGGAAGTGGTTGACATGGTTTCATGGGCTTTGTGCAGTGCGCACTCCTCAATTATGGATGTGGAAAAGTGACACTGTGACAGCTGTAGCTCTCAGGGGGTTGGAGAGAGAGAGAGAGGGAAGAGAGAAAGAGAGAGTATGCAAGGAGTAATTCTTTTCTCCTCAAGCGGGAAAGATAGGAGACAGTCTTCAGTGTAGATGTGACATACACATAAAGACACATGCATAAATACACACACATACATCCATGCACTCACACACACATCACACACAAGCCCTCTCCCTCTTCTTGTTAAATTAAATATGCCCTGAAAATGACGGGAGGGGGGGTGGGGGGGTAATGAGGAAATTATTCACAATCCTTGACATGCTTTAAATCAGATTATACTCTCCTCCGCCTGCCTCACCGGGCCCAGTCTAAAGACACAGTCCAATCCATTTCTTTGCTTAAGGCACAACGCCTCCTACACACCCTCACACACACACACACATACTTTTGCACACACACACTTTTGCACACGCACACACACACAATGGAAGGTACAGAAAAGCTCATCTGCATCCATCTCAGTTTAGAGACAGCGGTATAGTGAGGAGAGGTGAATTATCCACCACAGATTTCTTTCTTTGTGGCTGGATGCAACGTGGGAAGTGCATGGGCCTGGACCTGCTGCCATCTCTCACAATCATTACGTACGATCCTTCTGGGGGGGGGGAGTGAAGGAAGAGACGAGCCAAAACAGCATGGTTCCCCCAACAGCAGGCCGTCTAATGAAATGCATATTAACCAGCTGAGAAGGAGGGAGGGAGGGACAGGAATAGAAAAAAAGAGGGATAAAGGAGACATCACTGGCTCCAGCCCCCCCTCCCCTCCCTCTTTCAGCAGCTAACATGCCATTACATACATCTACAGAGGAAACAGAGGGTCCATTGTTTAGCATTTAGGGCTCTTGTGCTAAAGAGAGACATCTTCACTGCTGCACCCTGCAATTATGTGGAAATGAGGTCCATGCATTTCACATTTCACATGTCTGCTTGAGTGGTTGGAGCAGGTAGCAGCATATAGAGCCATATAGTGTCAGAAAAAAACTTGGGGGAGGGCATAACAACTGTGTTAACTATACGTATGTGGTTGGAGATGTGCTTGTCCAACAAGTGGAAGAGGAAAAGGATATACTAGGTGTGGTGGTTGATGGCTCATTAGAATTTCAAAAACACATTTGTGATCAAATAAAAATAGCAAATTCAAGGGTGGCCATAATAAAACGGACCTTCACAAGTAAGGAAATTGTTTTACCATTGATTGTATAAAGCTCTGGTGAGATCTCATGTCGAATTTGCAAGCTCTGTCTGGTGGTGTCCCTATAAAATAAAATATATTGAAAAAATTGAAGCAGTTCAGAGAAGAGTAACCAAATTAATCCCAGGTCTTTCATATGAAGAAAGATTAAGGCACTGCCAACTCTTGTCTATAGGAGGCATAGGGGTGACATGATTGAGGTGTATAAACTTGTACGTACTATATACTACTTATACGATTCCACAGTGGAGCCGGTTGTTAGTTTCTGGAGTAATAGGTTTGAACTAAGAGGGAACTCCTTAAAACTCCGACCAAAAAGGTGTCGTTGTGACAAAAGAAAATATTTTTTTGCACTTAGGGCTGTAAAAGTATGGAATGAGCTTCCTGAGGATGTAGAGCATGTATTTAAGTGATATTATGTGTCTGATATGACTTGTACAGCACTTTGGTCAACAACGGTTGTTTTTAAATGTGCTATATAAATAAACTTGAACTTGAAGTGATATTATGTATGGGTTATTGAAGTTCTTAATGGTATATTTGTGTTTATTTTCTGTATGTTGTCGTTATTTTGAGTCTGATGTAGAGGATCTATATCCTGTATCAGATGTATTTTCACCAAAATGTCATTAAAAATCTCTGCCACTTGTTCTAGAAATAAATCAAGGCTGCTCCGCCGCCGCCACCGCCACAGCCGTCGTACACGTTACGCTTTGCCCTCCTATCTAAAGAAGAGCAAACGTTTCAGCAGTGACCTTGTAAAGTAGCGTCGACATGTATGATCTATGGTAATGTATGTTAATTAAGAGCAGTGATTGTATAAATTACAGCTTAAGATGTGTGTTTAGAGATGCATGTTTGAGTTTGTGTGTATGTGTGTATGTGTGTGTGTGTGTGTGTGTGTGTGTGTGTGTGTGTGTGTGTGTGTGTGTGTGTGTGTGTGTGTGTGTGTGTGTGTGTGTGTGTGTGTGTGTGTGTGTGTGTAGGTTAAAAAGCTCCACAGCAGGAGGTGCTGGACGGGCAACAACATTCAGCTTATACAAACACAACCAGGCAAGAGAAGAACACACACACAGGTGCAAAGACAAATGCAAATGCGAATTCAAGGAAGGTGCACAACCACACAGCTGATTCGCTCAGCTCTTTGTTGTGTTGCTGCAAACACACACACACACACACACACACACACACACACACACACACACACACACACACACACACACACACACACACACACACACACACACACACACACACACACACACACACACACACACACACACACACACACACACACACAGTCTGATTAGTGCAGTCAGCTGCATTCCTCTACACAACCAGTAAACCTGCATGCGAGGGAGCAGCAGCAGCAGCAGCAGCAGCAGCAGCATCATCCCCACTCCTCCTCAGCTACTGGGATGCTTTCCAAATCCACTTCTAGTCTAGTTACTGTAATTCATCTTACAATGTAAATACACTAAGTAGTCCTCATCTGTAACAGAGGTGTAAGCTACACTAACAGGAATGTTCACAATCCTGTTTAGCCGGAGTTTTCCAGGGCCAGGAGCATCCGTCTGTGTCTGTCCCCCGAGGACGGAGGAAGAAGAGAGAAAAGGGTAAGCTGTTATCTCAGAGATATCTACCACCACCACAGCTGAGGCCAAAGGCAATAACAACAACTGTGATAGACAAAAACGGTGTTGACAGAGAAGGATCGAAGCTTTTGGATGAACGGATGAAATACAAATAAGAAATGGATACAGAGAGATGATGGAAAATGTGTCTTTAGTGCATACAGTTGAGAAACACTTCCCCCCTCAGAAGAATGACTCTCAGTCCTGAAATGATCGCAGATGTTCAAGGAAGACCACGGGAAACAATCACGGACAGATGTGGGGTTTTTTTGCACAAGGAAAAAAAAAAGTCATCGATATTCCAAAACTGTTTCTCCGCCGGTTGCTCGTGCTCTGTGTTGTGTTTCTTGTACAGCAACACACAACCTCTGCATGTCTGTGTGTTTTATTTTCTTTTGCAACATGGAAAATAATCACACCATCTTTGGTATAATTACCTTCCATTAAAGTAAAATGGTCCAGTGATAAAAGTTTAATCTGACCATTACATAAATATTAATACATCCTAAAAAGGAAAACTGGGAAGTAATTTCATATCTATCTTTAATTCCACTTAAATGATAATCGAACCTACAGTTTATAGAGATTTGACAGTTGCAGTTGCGTTTCCTAAGATGTGTCAGATATCAAAATATGTCAGGCCGTTATGTAAAACGATGCACAAACAGATATTTCCATAAGATGGAAAGCAGCAGCTATAGACGAATCGATTGGATTTGAATATCCTGAAGCTTCACGTACTGTACGTATATGTATGTAATTGATAGTTGGGATTCTTATCAGTGGTGGTCACCAGTAATAGTGTTGGGAATGTTTTCTTGACTCACTTAAAACATCATACATACTTAATACGTCTTGATTTGAATGCTGCACCCTCTGAGTATTGTTGCTGACCATGTGCATCACTTAATGGCCACACTTCACCATCTACTAATGGCTACTTACAGCTCTCCCGTGCTCCATGTAAGTAAAGGTCCTCTGAAACTGGTTTCATGAACCCTAACCCCACAGACCTGAATCCACTGACACCTGGGCCCAGTTGTTCAAAATGTGTAATCTGGATAAAAATTATTCAGATTTTGAAATCTCTTTTTTTTTTTTTTTTTTGCTATCCAGGATCACGTAATCCGTCTCAATTTTATCCCAGTTGTTCAAAGCAAAGTAGGATTGGATCAGTCTGATCCAGATCCAAACTTTTCAAGATTACCAAATCCGGATAATGATGCTCTAGATGGGACTGTGCATCACAATGAAGGCTGATTGGTCTGTAAACAACAGGTAAAACAACAGCAGCATGGGCTCACTCATAGTGTGTTTATTTGAAGTGTGTGTGAGTGTATGTATTGTTTTCTGTGCTCTTTGTTGTTTCTTCAATGTCTTTTAAACAGCCAGACTCCATCTGGTTGGGCTGTTAAAATAAATAAAAAAGCAAATACAGGCTACAGTACTACATTAGTGAAATTGTGAATATTTCCCCATGTGTTTCAAAATTCAAACTTCAAATTTCATTAAATTCAGTTTGGGGAAAAGTTTTTCAGTTGTTCAAGTTTCAAGTTAACTTTATTTACTAAGAAATTAGGTGCAAAATATAAATCAATAAATGTATATATACACACACACACACTACATTATAAATATTGTTTATTTGACCAGTTTGAATTTAATCTAAATCACATTTTATTCCTGAAATCCACCTGACTGCTGGGATCAGAATAATCCTGTTTTTTTGGATCAAAGTTATCCCAATCCTACTAAAAAGTTTTGAACAACACAAACTGAGGGTTTGATCCAGATGAAATCCAAGATTGGATAGGTGCTCTTATCCGATCTCAGAATCTGTTTTTGGTTTTGAACGACCCATTTTCAAGATTTGATCCAATCCATTATCCAAAATCCGATCAGTTTACTTTTGAACTGGAGTTACTCCTTTGTATAACTTCACCCCTGAGATTTTTAAAATAAAGCACTTTTTTTTGTGACTTTGTTCAGTTGTGCTGCTGCACTCGCTGGTTGAGTTTTCTGTCACTGACTTGACAGCTTGACTTGAATACTTTAAGCTGGACCACAGTTGCATCATCTCCTCCTTTTGCACGCTGTCTCTCTACAGTTTCATCTAGTTCATGTTTGCCGAAGGACGGCTGCAGGTATGGCTGGAGGTCATTCCTTTAACTAGCATTTTGCAAACCTGTGAGTACGGTGTTGTGGATGAACATCCTCTGTAGTAGGGCAGCAGGATCGCAGCTTCTTGGAGGCACAGAGCATCTCTTGCCTCAGAGGAAGAGCTCACATCACAGGTTTTTTTTTTAAGGCAATAAAAGCACTTCAGACCTTCAGAGTGATGCAGTTCTCTTTAAATCTTTACATTACTGAAACTCTTATCTGTTTCTCTTCAATACAACACAAACAGCCACACTGTAAAATATAAAATTCCTTTATAGCCCTATCATCTGTATGTTCAATAACGGGCATCTGGGGGGGAGGGAATCAAGGTTGTTCTTCTTGCACTGTGTTTTTCTTGTGTGTCAAGTTGCATTACAGAATCTGTGCAGCCATAAATGATTCTTGTTTCAGCCTCCCTGGGCACAAAGGTCCTGTGGGTTCAGCTAATAAAAATACAACAGGATGCAAGGTCAATCAAGTCTGCAGCGCTGATAAGCAGTATTTCCTTTTCTACTAGAAACAATCAGTAATATTTACGAGAAATAAGAAGGAAATATGGAGAGGGGGGGAACAACAGAGGCTCCTCAGCTTATACCTGTACAGTACGGCTGTTTTATGTTTTATTCTATACTGCACAGAAAACACTGTAATAATTAGCTTTTGGCAATCAACATTAGATTATCTGGTTAATGAGTGAGAAAAACAAATGGTATCCATCCTACTGGTAGAGGAGCTCCAGAGCGATCAAACTCGCAACATAATTAGGAAGCCTGCTTTACACTTCAAATTAGCATGAAACAGCTCTAAGATAATTAAACTAAGGTGGAGGTTAGGCCTATACTGGAGATGGGAGATTTGTGAACAAATAATCACACTGGCTTATTAATGAGGCATAAACAATCATCCAAAGTTTAATATTATTGTCTGGATACCAGGATGAGCTGTTCATGCTTGAGAGGTCGACTTGCTTTCAGCTAATACGGGCATTCAAATCCAATCAAGGACTCAATTGAAGGTAAAGAGGCATGCTGTGGAGGTAACGGTCTCATTTTCGTTATCTCAAGTGGACGTTTCAGTCCTTGAACCTGATGAAATAAAACCTGGGACCAAGTGTCCCGCTGTCCGGGACTCCGCGACGGCAAATACAACAAGGTGTCATCAATTAGTCGAGAGTTTTACAATCACTTATCAAACATTAGGAGGTCTGGTTTTCTTTGGGGGGGTGGGGTGTGCATGGGCGTGGTAGTGGGGGGAAAAGGGGACCTGACTACCCAGCGCCCAAGTAGGAAATCCTGAAATTATTATTTTTTTGTGTGATGTTTTTATTTCGAATGAATTGGGCCCTCTAATTAATTGGTGTCATAATTTATTTCAAATATTGATAACAGAATGGACTCTGTGTCACAGTCCTCCCAACATATTGGACATTCTGGGGATGCCCCCTCTTGGAGGCACAAAATGGTTTAGTCCGCCCAAAGACAGCGGCCAGCGACAAGTGTAATGTCAGTGAGCCCAGATTGAATGACCTGAAGGCTAATAGCTGTCATCGATGCAGCCCAAAAAACATAAATTGGGATATCAGAAAAAGAAGGAGCGGAAAGAAAAAGAAAGACGGCAGAATTAGGGGAAGCAACTGTTAAAGGGATATTTCAACATTTTGGCGAATTGCCCCAATGCCATAATCCCTATAGTTTTAGCAGTAGGTTCGTTACCTTTAATTGTCGGTGCAAGCTATTTTTAGAACGGCGGAGCAGAGCCGTGAGCTGCTCAGAGCTACGCTATGGAGGCTAATGGGATGAGTTTCCCTCATCAAATACACAATCCAACAACTCCAAAACGCTCTGGTGGACAAGTTGTGACCTGCACATTCACCACGCTATGAGATAATAACAGAACATTACTAGACAGAGTTGTTAGAGGCAAATGCAAAGCCAGTATAGTGCCGAAAAGAGACTGCTTGCCAAAAAAATTTGTATAAATTTATCTCGAAAACAATTCTGCGCTTCGTGCAGTGTACAAGGCCCAGAATTTGGTGCTACGCCCCTGGATGTGTGGGGTATGGGTTATGGGGGGGTGCGGGTGGGCAGCAACCTGAAGCAACCGTGTGCTGTATAGTTTGTCAAAAACTGTTCATGATCTGTGCGATCACACAGCGTCTGTGGTGTAATAAAGCCACCGCTCTAGCTGTGTCGGTGTGTGTGACAGGCTGAGCGCTATAACTGCACACAGCGTTACCGTGATTTAAACAAAGGTGCAGGACGGTGTGTGTGTGTGTGTGTGTGTGTGTGTGTGTGTGTGTGTGTGTGTGTGTGTGTGTGTGTGTGTGTGTGTGTGTGTGTCTGTGTGTGTCAGTGTGTGTGTGTGTGTGTGTGTGTGTGTGCCCCCTCAGGACCTTGAGATAGATGGGACAGCAGGAGACAGTAAGGGAGAGAGACAGAGTTAGTGCCTGGGTGTATATGAGGAGAGTATTTCAGAGAGAGCAGAGCCTCATTTACATTCACTACAGGCACACAGACCGAACCAAGCCCCCCACTCCCACCCACCACTCACCCACCCACCCAACAGCACCACCACCCATCAGACCCCAGGGGAGCTGCTGCTGCTGCTGCTCTCGCCCAGGAAGAGTAGACGGGGCCGGCCTCCTCTGCTGATGAGGAAGCATGATTTTATTAAACAAAAACAGAGAGGGAGGGAGTGTCTGGGATGAATTTTGTTGTTGTTAACGCTGAGGACATGAACTCCTTTGGTAGCGTCCCATATGTGGACATGTGTCTGTGTGTACAGTTTACACACTGGTGTTATTGATGGTGTCTCTGACTATTTCCATCCTGTTGTGTCACAAAACACAAACACAACGCTACAAATTCACAAAACAACATCAATCTCTCAGCTCAAAGACTATACTGTAGGGCTATAAAGTTAACAGTACATATTATGTTGCAATAGACCAAACAACAAAACTCATCTTATTCTCAAACAGCTTCATAACTTCTCAAGTTGAGAAGCATTGAACTGAACAAGTGTGTCTCCCACAGTCTGTCACTTTTTATGTCCCTGTAAACACTCCTGTTGTGTGTGCTTTTGAACTTTTGCAGCATGTTTGTATATTTGCAGGGGTTGTAAACGGATGAATCCTCTCTAAAAAAGGACAGAGATAAATCTTAGGGGTCATGATGAGAATTATAGAAGAGAATAAAACACTGTGTTCTGCAAAACAACTCTGTCTCATAACGTTCTGTTATTATCTCATAGCGTGGTGAATGTGCAGGTCACAACTTGTCCACCAGAGCATTTTGGAGTTGTTGGATTGTGTATTTGATGAGTTTGATGAGGGAAACCAAGAAATCCCATGAGCCTCCGTAGCGTAGCTCTGAGCAGCTCACGGCTCTGCTCCGCCGTTCTAAAAATAGCTTGCACCGACAATTAAAGGAAACGAACCTACTGCTATGACTATAGGCATTATGGCTATGGGCCAATTTGCCAAAATGTTGAACTATCCCTTTAAGTATCATATGTGAGTAAATGTTCTGAAATGTTGCTGCTCTGAGCTGTGTGAATCTCTGATGTTGTGTCTGAGCCAACCAAACCATCCAAACACACCTCCCACTTTTCGGTCCAGTTGCTGTCATTCCCCTTTTATTTTAATAGACATATTCCAGACTAGAGGCGACTCAGGTCAAATTGCCCCGAGTTAAAGTTATGTGGATTTTTTTTTTTTTTGCCAACATACACTTTGTCCTGATTTACTCTCAAAAAGTTCAGATTCTGATCTGTAAGAGCTCAGTTCACGAGGTCAAACACTAAGATTCATGGTATTAAGGTAAAAAAAAAAAAAAAAAATCTGGCTACTTCGCTCAGACAGGAGGGAATTAAGTTAAGTCCTGGCCCTGATTCACTGCGGGTTGAGGTGTCAGTGGATGCCAAGCACAGTTGTGGATCCTCCCATTCCTGTAGGCTCCTGCTGGGCCACACAGCATCCATCCACTGCAGTAATTAAACACAGCCCACAAATACACACACACGCGCACACACACACACTCACACATATATACACACATGCACTAATTGCAGGCAGGAGGCATCCTACTCATTATAGGCCAAATTAAAGCAATCAATTGAAACTAGAGACCAGCAGAGAGGAATTCATTTATGGGGGCCTGATCTCCTCTATTAAGACCGCACAGGCTGTGTCAGCTGTAAAACCAGACAAAACCCACCTCTATTGACCAGGGTCTGTCACACAATCAGCCTGTTAATCACCGTCAACAGTGAGTCGGCTAATGGGGATGTCCTCCTTATAAAGCGATGCTAATACATTAGCCTTATTGCATGTTATATGAGACCCATCAAACCTATTTACAATGTAGAATTATGTTCCTCTGCGCGCCAACAAAAATCTTCTTGGCTGACACGAGAGGCTACATCGCTGCTGCTGCTGCTGCTGCACACATCTGCAAGGCATTTACTAGTCCAGCGCCTCTCTTGAGTTTCTTCCTCCCTTCTTCTTGCTTTTGCTTTCTCCAACACAAATACACACACACCAGGCACACACCAGAGGGGATCAAAGTGTCGAACATCATGGAAAAAAAAGAAAAAAAAGAAAAAACGAGTGTGGCAGGCAGGTAGGTAGGTAGGGGTAATGCTCTCTGTTTGTCTCTGTGTTTAGCTGCACGAGGCCGGAGAAAATGAACACATCTGCCAAAATCAGCCTCTGCATCTCCTCCACACAAGCTGCACACGAGCTTAAGGGAGAGCGAGAGTGAAGAGTGTGCGTATCCAATTCCAACATTCCCTGTGTTTTTACAAACACATCACGCTCCTGTCACTAGGGAGTCCCCCCTCTCCTCCCCCCCTCCTCTCCCCTCTCTCCCCCCTCCACCACCACCCTACCAGCCAGGCCAACTGTTGCTCCATCTCCAGGGCAGATTAGGGGAAGTGCTGGCTCCTGAAGAATGCCGGCCTGCTGCTGCTGCTGCTGCTGCTGCTGCTGCTGCCGCCACTCTCAGCTGAGGATTTATTAGGACTGGCATGGCGGCCCCGGCTTTTGGCCTCCAGCTAGCAGGGGGGAGAGGAGGAGAGAGAGAGAGAGAGAGTGGTGTGAGAGGAGGACCTCTGCTGAGATATTACACGCCATCAATTGAAAACATCATGGTGCCTCTTAAAGTCAGCGGCGGCTTTTTTTAAGTCTGTGTTTTTAAGTTCATTCAGACACCGACAGACAAATGTTAAAGACATTAAAGCAGAAGTAAGCGGAATATTTGTGTTAATATAAGTCTTAAATAGTTATATCTTCCGACAGCAATCACTTATATAGAGTGTTTGGTCCGAAACACGGGTCTGTCAGTCACTCTGCTCTGCTGTAAGCCGAGGAGAAAACTTTCCTTGTATCCTACAACCTTTATCCAATGAGGAGAGAGAACGGCATAAAGGGGCGGTCCTCTCTGTGTGTGCAGCCAAGGGATGCGCGTGAATGTGGTGACGTAGGGACGAGGGCGGGGACTGCTAACTCCATTGGCTGACAGGAAGTTAGCCAAAACGACCGGATCGCTTCTTATCTGCTTTAAGTTTCAGATAAGCAGCAATCAGCTACCAATCAATCAATTTTTGGTTGATAAAACGTAATGGGGAAAAGGTTTTTGCCTCTGGTCACAGTGACATGAACGCTATAAGACGACGGGTGCAACATGAAGAACATTTAGATGGACATCGTGTTACATTCAGGTCGAGCTACAATAACAAAACAATTACACCACAACAGCAACAAGATGTGACCAGCGATGTGGATCCATGGTGAGTGAGTAACTAGGAGCCTGCACAACTAAATGCAGTGGCCTAGATCCAGGCTGCACACATCTATCAGATTGACAATTGAGAGGCCGTGTCATGGCCGATAAGGCTGTTTTTTTTTCTTCTCCTATGGGCGGCTGGGAAGAAGCCCATCTATTAAGATGAAAGAGAAAAGGACGGCAATCACGTAGCTGTTGCCTGTGGCGCTGTAATGTAACATACTGGTGTGACTGGCTGCTGGGCCTGAAGAGTGGGAGGAGGATGGAGAAGGAGAAGGAGAAGGAGGAGGAGGAAGAAGAGGAGGAGAACGACGACGACGAGAGGGGAGGTGGGGCATATTTTAAATAAGCAGTAGCACACAGACAGAGGTCACTGTAAGATGATTCTTTTCACCTTGGTGGCCACTGGCGAGCTGCTGTGAGGATGAGCAGCGAGCTCTTCCACCTCTCTCTAGTCTGCAGTTGATATTACGTTATGGATTCGTTGCTCCTCAGCTGTTCAGCAAAACCAGGACACTATAGATGATTTGTGATGGCTGATGATTAAGGACGGCCAATTATAGGAGGAAACATCTATGTTTGCATCTGACATGAACGATACATCACAGAGCAGGCCCGCATTAGTGTCCGTTAGTGGCTGTTGCTGAGTTTCATACAGTATTATCGCTCTTATGATTATATTATTTATTTACACTCGTTGTGTGGTAGAAGCAGCAGCAGTTGTGTGTTATTTCAGTCCGCTATAGAAGGAATAATTCATCTAGGCATAGGCTGCGCCTCCTTTCATCACTTATCATACAACACCACCTGCTGGATGATCAGAGAAACAGTGAAACCGTGAAGTGTCAGAGGAAGAGTTTGTCCTTCAGTGTCTTTGATGCTCTGCAGGTCTGTTTTTTTATTTTTATTTTTAATGGTGCATACATTATTAAAAAAAAGGCCTGAGGTAATATTTTATGCTACGAGTGACCGTATAAGAGGTCAATCAGTCCTGTAACTTAATTAGTTATGTAAACAGTAGTGCTAAAATACATAAATGTCTGTTTTAAATTTGATGAAGTGTTTAGAGAAGCTGCAAAACAAACTGCTGGCAACTGATAACAGCAGAGTGACAGGATGTTTGTGGAGGATCCTCTGTGGTTTTCTGTGTCTTTACAGTCCAGTTTCTATAAAAAGTCTGTGGACAAAATGTTTGCAAACAAAAATAAATCAATCAAATAATAATCTAATAAACTGACTAATATACTGTATCAAATCTGTTGCTTTGTATTGTGCATCATAAAATTATTAGTGAAAAATAAATGGTACTTAGCCGCCTGTCACGTAAACAGTCAACTTTCCACACAATTATATTTGGCACTATACTATACACAACAGTGGCTCAGGAGGAAGCGCCATGTCCAATAACTGGAGCAGGGTTGGTGGTTCAAATCCCGAGACTGCAAATACAGAGACTGCTTGCTGAAAAACTGCCCTCGACAGAAACGCGCATCAGCGGTTTTGCATGAATTTGCCTCTAAAACAACTCTGTCTGGTAACGTTCTGTTATTATCTCATAGCGTGGGGAATGTGCAGGTCACAACTTGTCCACCAGAGCGTTTTGGAGTTGTTGGATTGTGTATTTGATGAGTTTGATGAGGGAAACCAAGAAATTCCATAAGCCTCCGTAGCGTAGCTATGAGCAGCTCGCGGCTCTGCTCCGCCGTTCTAAAAATAGCTTGCACCGACAATTACAGGTAACGAACCTACTCCTAAAACTATAGGGATTATGGCAATTTGCCAAAAATGTTGAACTATCCCTTTAAAGAGATGAGACGAGAATTTCTTAACTAAAAACCAAACTGAAAATATACATCAGCATTAACTGCAAATGTAATTGTCCTAGAGCCGAAGGGCATGGTGGTACTAGCCTTACAAAATGTAATCTGAGTAATCCTGGCATCAAAACATTTGACACACACACACACACACACACACACACGACTGTGGACTCCTCTGGGAACAACACACAGACATAAATCAAGGCTGCAGATGAGAGAAATGTGCCTCCCACACATTCATTATCGGCACAGGAGTTCTTCACCAGTGACATAATGTGGACAAGCCTGTGGAGATCCGTGTAACGCAAATGTTTATGGACCAGACAAGAGAGTCGTCTCGAAGCAGACGAAGAGGAACTGTAAGACTGACACCTATAAATCTCCATGAGCAGACCCTCCTCAACAAGATGCACTGGCTATCCAGTTGCTGTGAATGTCAAATATTTACGTAAACTCTCAACATATTGATTGATCGACAGGTATTCAACACGTTGCAGTTATAAACAGGTAATCAACCTGTGTCATCATCATTAGAAATCTTATTATATAATAGATAAAAACCAACAAGTGCACACTAGTAATGTCATCTGGAGAAACTTGATGGGTCTTTTCCCTGTTGCGAAAATCAATTCAGAGAGTAATTCAGCATGCACTCAGATAGTGAAATGTTATTTGATGCTATAAGTGAACTAAATAACAACAACACGTGAACAGGCGGCAGATGAAAACAACAAATTACTCCGGTGTATCCGTAATGCATGCACACATAAACACACACACACACACACACACACACACACACACACACACACAAATGCACGTATACAAAAGACAGGAGAGAGCATTTGGCAGCTCCAGTAAAGACATCAGATGAAGCAGCATCTGGCACCGTGTATGGAGAAAGAAAGGGAGAGAGAGAGAGAGAGAGAGAGAGAGAGAGATGACAGTGGATATACGAAGTCTGTCAGAAGCAATGTCAGGTCATTGCTCTCCTCATCTGCTCTCTGGCGAGCTCCATTCATCTTGGCAGATAGCAATTTATATGTCAGGTTAACCTCCCTCCACAGACTTTTTCTCCGATGTCCCTACTGGGGCAGTACAACTCCACTGACACATCTATAGTGCAATAACACAATTACAGGGCACAGGATGGAGCTATGGGCTCTGACAGCTGTAGTACATTAACCTCCTTTCACCACTATCACTGACTTCATGCTAATACAGTAGCGTCAGGGCGCGGCAGGGTCAGATATTGAAGAAAAACAAAACCTCTTTAACAAGAAACTGGTTGAATTCATTCAGATCTACTCTGTGAAAACAAGACATATGTCATTCAGCAGCCTCTGTGGTTGAGTTATGTGAAATTGTACTCTTTATACGTCATTATAGTGTCACCCAAAACTGTATCATTTTCTCCTAACTGAGGTTTTGCAGTACCTGTTTTTTACTTACACTAAAGTGAGGGATACTCGGCTTTCGGAAGAAAAGAGGGGAAGGGGGAGGAGAGATGGGAGATCCTCTCACCCTGTGGGTCTCCTACTGGGGTTCCCGGCTGGGCTCCGGGGCGGGCCGGGGCGGGCCCCTGCTTGCCCTCCTTCCGGCGGCACGACCTGACCTCACCTCTCATTGCAACTTATTACTATCATGAAAATTAATCTACACAAAGGAAAATGATTACATGCATCTTTTTTTTTTTTTTTTACAAATTATAATATATATATATATATATATATATATATATATATATATATATATTTTTTTTTTTCTTTCTTTTTCTTTCTTTTTTTTTTTTTGTCCCTTTATTTTCAAAGTCTTATTTCATTATTATATACATGTATTGCTCCTTTCTCTTATTATCTATTCATTATCCCTAATATCATTATTTGTTTATTTTCTTTTCTTTATTATTATTACTGTCACTATTATCGTATTATATACCATATTGTATATAAGTAATAGCACTCCACTAACCTCTCATCCACGCACACACACGCACACACACGCACACACACATACACCTAACACTACATTTATGTATCAACGTGGCATGTCTTTTCCTGTTGTCTGTACTTATGTCAATTGTTCGTATGTTTGTCTATGTGGTTATATGTGCTTATAACGTTTTTTGTCCCTCACGTCACCTTGTCTATCACTTTATCACCAATAAAAAAAAAAAAAGATATTGAAGAAAAACAAAACCTCTTTAACAAGAAACTGGTTGAATTCATTCAGATCTACTACTGTATGTGAAAACAAGACATATGCCATTCAGCAGCCTCTGTGGTTGAGTTATGTGAAATTGTACTCTTTGAGGGATACTCGGCTTTCGGAAGAAATTTCAAAATGCACTAAAACCTTTCACGGTGAACTTAATCTGACCTTCTCTAAACTTTTGCATGCACATGTCCAACTATTTAATGCTTCGGTACTCATAACATAACATGCTGTTTTCTAACAACGTGATTAACCACACAAAAGAACAAGCGTCTGACCTATGAATCTACCACTAAATGTTCTGCTTCAGTGACAGTTTGTATTGAAACTCTTCATCCTGCTGTTCACATTATGACATCATGAGACACCTAACAGCCCATCAACAGTACATGTTGAAGCTTCAGACGATGATGGGATGTTGAATGAATGCATCAAAAAAATATATACAAAAGGAAGTTTAAGGTAGTAACAAAATATAAAACTGGTCGAAAAGGGTTTCGGCTGATAGCTATAGCTGCCGAACCCTAGTTTCCCATTTCGTTACAAAACCATAATAAGCAGTAGTCTAATGAGAAAGACACATACATAACACACAATACGTCCCCCAGCGACAATCCTATAACTATCCACAAACCTACACAACTCAAAAACTAAACAGGTCGAAACCTCAATTTTCACTGCTAAAATCTTTTTTAGTTTCCTACATTACACAACCAATATCCATCCTCAACTACAAACATTCACTAAAAAGTTATTTCCCTGATCCTTTGTTGCTCTCAGCATTTTCAAGTTTGTACTTTTCAAGTAGGCTATGTTATTTTTAAACATTTTGGGCAACATTTTTGCTCTCTTTCATATCTTCTGATAAGCTTTTCCAAAGTTTCACTCCACAGACAATTATCAGCCCGATATTGGCTGATAATTATCATCATCGGCCAAAATACGCAGTATAATGTTAAATTCATCTCAACTCACTACATTTTAGCCTTTCTTAACTTAAAGGGATAGTTCAACATTTTGGCAAATCGGCCCATTGCCATAAATCCTATAGTCATAGCAGTAGGTTCGTTACCTTTAATTGTCAGTGCAAGCTATTTTTAGAACGGCAGAGCAGAGCCGTGAGCTGCTCAGAGCTACGCTACGGAGGCTCATGGGATTTCTTAGTGTCCCTCATCAAACTCATCAAATACACAATCCAACAACTCCAAAACGCTAAGAGTTGCAGAGTTGTTTTCAAGGTAAATTCATGCAAAAACGCTGATGCACTTTCCCATCGGGACAGTTTTTCGGCAAGCAGTCTCTGCATTTACCTCTAAAACAACTCTGTCTGGTAATGTTCTGTTATTATCTCATAGTCAAGTCATCAACTTATCTTCAACTTTACACATGGAGAATACAAAATACTGTGTGTGTCTGTGGTTAACACTTCAATTGCCTCTGGTATTCTGTGTCATCAACATGATCCAGGACTTATTAGAGTATTTTTTTAGGCAGCATTTTCAACACCTCAGATTGTCTGGTAACGTTCTGTTATTATCTCATCGCGTGGTGAATGTGCAGGTCACAACTTGTCCACCAGAGCGTTTTGGAGTTGTTGGATTGTGTATTTGATGAGTTTGATGAGGGAAACCAAGAAATCCCATGAGCCTCCGTAGCGTAGCTCTGAGCAGCTCGCGGCTCTGCTCTGCCGTTCTAAAAATAGCTTGCACCGACATATAAAGGCAACAAACCTACTGCTATGACTATAGGGATTATGGCAATGGGCCAATTTGCCAAAATGTTGAACTATCCCTTTAAGGGGTGTATATATAAACTATAAAAAATGTTATCAGTCATTGGTCTCAATCAGGACAGCTGCTTCACTCACAGCTCAGAGAAAAAACCCTGTTTACTTGTTTCTGTGCTCTTTAACTTTAGAGAGCTACCGTGTTACCTCAAATTAAATCTCACAGGAGGAAATGAAGGGAGTATAATTCACGAACCAGTCTGTCACAGAGGAGGTTAGAGGACGTTCGGTTCCTCTCTCTCCTTCTCTCCTGCTTTGATTCTCTCAATTTATTAAACTGTGGGAGATCGTATCAGCTGCCTTTAGCTGCAGGTGAGCGGGAGCGGGCGGGCGGGCGGGCATGGCGGTTGGATGGAGAAACAGATGGCTGGTCAGGGGCCCAGGAGCACCAGGCAATAGAGGAAGACTAACAACATGTTCATAGAGTAACTGTGTTGGCTCGCGCTGCTGCCTGACTGCAGGAGGAGAATCAAATAGCCTCATCACTTCATATCCCCCTACTCCCCCCGAACTCCAATTCATCTCACAAACATAATCAGACTAACTAATCAAACAAACTCTTAAACTTTAGTCAAGCATTTCAGGGGGAACTCAGCCCACGCATATTAGCTTTAATCTGCTGTATGCATAATAAATGCTAATGCTCACTACTGTTTGATGAGAGGAAATGTTTCAGTGTGTGTCTACTGCATATATATTCTATGCAAATGCCTAAATGATCGTTTACTCTGCATAACCAGAAATATGTGGACACCTGAATATTACACCCATATGTTGAGAGGCCTATAGCAAAACCATAGGCATTAAAAAGGGGCACTCCAACTATTTTACTCTTAAAATAGAAAGTTACCACCGCAAATGTCATCATCACAAAGATATTTTATGGTCTGTTTTGTTGCTTCAGTCTTAAATTTGTTCATAAATTGAACAGTTCCTCAAAAATAAAGACCGACTCATTTTAAGCCAAGAAAATTAGACACTATATCCCCAGCTGCACAAACAACAACAACAAAAAAAGAAAGGAAAACATGGATCATAATTTGTGGTTTACTTTGGAAGGAATGAGAAGGGACAGAGTTTTTTGAGACCATCTGCAGCCAATCTTTCCAAATCAAAAAATTTCTAAGCCGAATTTGAAATGTAAAATGTTGCTTGCAATTTTTAATAAAAAAAAAAGTCCCAATTTACCCAGAATTCACTGTCACACACTCAGGCGTATGATAATCAAGAACTCAACTGCTTTGATTAATGGATTAATTTAGCATCAGTCTATTGTAAATCTGACTATTTGTTACATCTAAACCGTACTCAATGTCTTTCTTTGTGAAACCTGCCCCAGGGGGTTATATCATAGACTGTGGGTTATATACAGTATTAACCAGTTATATATGAAGGGTTGAGGTTTGAAAGACTTAATATAATAAAGCAGCACTACTTACAGAACTTACACTGTTGTAGCAGATGGTAATCAGTCAAGAAGATATCTTGGATAAATTGGTTGCCACAGGCTCAATCCTTCATCTGTTGCTGTAATAACTAATCCATACATGATGTTAATTCTTCGTTGATTGTACATTTTCTAGCCCTGCCTGTTGTGTCGGTGTCCACATTTGTCTTTCTTTCTGTGTGTTTATGTCCAACTGGGTGTGGCTTCCGGTCTCTTGTCCCACCTGCACACCTGCTCTCCATCATCCAATCAACTCCACAGGCCTCTGCTCTGTTTAAGGCCCATAAAACAAACTGAATCTGACTTCTCTTCAGTCAACCTTGATGCCTTCCAACCATACCCTCTGTAAACATACATAGACTCATTTAAATGAGGAACAGACTATAGTAGGCTAGTAGGCCTACCTATTTTCTGCCTCCACTGGTAAATGAACATCCTCCCATTAAAGCTATCAATGAAATACATTCGTCTTCATACAACTATTTGTGAATTTAATAGTAGTCTATTCACCATTCATATTAAACATTTAATTCAAAACTTAAAAATCAAAATTGACTTTTTATATATAAATTAAAGGATGTCTAGTAACCCCCCCCCCATTTCGATCTAAGAAGTTGGATCAAACTGAGTTTTATAGCTCCAACAAGTTGTAAGTTTTGTATCGTCTTTGCATGCCTTCTTAGGTTATAATTGTTAACAATAAAAGTTGATAACAAGGGATAAGGTGGTAAATTGTGACACTGCAGCATGTCCACAGTAAGAGTCGTACAGTCCTATGAATATGATTGATAGGAGTAATGAGACATGTGTGCTACAAAAAAACAAACAGATATTAGCAGTATTATTAATAGTTTTTGAGATAGGGTCGATTGGTTCGTAGGCTATTCATTTATTGGCTGAGTTAATTAGCACGTTAACGAGCTAAAGTTAACAAGCCAGGTGTGTTGACAGCAAGCTAGGTAGCCTACCAGCTAATTAACTTAGTGCCAAAGTAAATGAAACGATATCAGGATTTCACTCACCTCAATAGGCAGCAGAACGACAGACTTCCTCATGTTCAGTCAGTCCTCGAAGGTAGAAATTATTATCTCCAGAAACAAAAAAAAAAGTTTTTGTGGCAGTCTGTAGCCTAAGTTACTAACCATGTTAATTTTTGCTGCAAAAAAATTTAACATGAGAGGCTAGATGAACCATACAGATACAGAGGTTAAATAAATACATAAATAAATAGGTTTAAAAAGAAAGAAAGAAAGAAAGAAAGAAAGAAAGAAAGAAAGAAGTTTTAATTTCTACCAGTGTGCTCCGCATGAACATAGGTGTAATTTGTAAACTCTCCAGCAGGTGACGCTGTTGCATCACGTCACATCCGACAAGCCGCGAGAATTCCAACAGAAGAACTCAGTGACGTCACTCCACTGCTGTCGTAAACAACGTCAAAGATGTCTGAATGAGCGGTTTATGGCTTAGCCCCGTAAGCTAGCAACTTCATTTTCTTTTTCTTTCTTTTTTTTTTAAGTTACACTTTTTACTTTTGTTTCGTTTTGGCGCCTTGGACGTTGTATTAGATGGGGACCAAGAGCTTACCATGAAACTCCGGGTGCAGAATGACAGGTGAGGTTGTTGCTGTCGCTGTTGCTGTAGCCATTACTGTCCCTGATAGAAAACATCTGTTAGCTGCTAATGCTAACGACATCCCGGATCTATGCAGGAAACAGCTCAGCTCTCTCTCTCTCTCTGTGTTATCTGTCTCTGTCAAGTACATTTGTGTTTACTACTACTGCCCGAAAATGACTGTGTCGGTCAGTTCAGCTAACGACAACTAGACTAAACATTTATATCAAGGCTGACGTGGTTAACGATGAGCCGAGGTAACGTTAGCTTCGTTAACACTTTCATTTTTGCATGCTAATCTAATCAGTCCAAGTTGGCAAACAAAACTCCAGCTAAACGCAATTATGAACTCGATGTAACTAGAAACTCGCACTAAATACTGTCATCTTTGTTTTTTGTCAGCGAGAAAATATTTTAATACACTCAGTGCAAAATGCTCTCTGGGACTCTGAATATAAGAACTGCGAAGTAATGATACAACCTCTGAATACTGATCATTCCTGACACTTTCTGCATGGTGTATTTTAAGATACAATACTGTTTATTTATCCCACACATGCAGGGCCCCAAACTACCCTAAATGGGAGCATTTTGCCCCTAAAATTTTCATTAGACAGTGCAAGTCTCTCTTTTTTTTACTTTTATCTACTTGCACATTTGCAACAAGTAAATTTGAAGGTTATTTATTTTATGAGGATCATGAAAAGTGAATATTTGCTTCCAATTGATTTGTGCCCCTAATTTTCCTGTTTGTGTTCCTAAAATTTTAAAGGTCCAGTGTGTAATATTTGTCAAGGTTTGTTGCAGAAATCTGAATATAATACCAAAAGAATATAAGTGTATAATCGCTATAAAATAAAACCTGTTTGGTTTTCGTAGCCTTATGATTCTTCTTTTATATAGCAAAGGTCTTGCCTAGAGAGTTTCGCCACTTTGCGCCGCCATGTTTGTACGGAATGGAAAATCCAGCCAACCAGAGAGCGCATTTCAAGAGTTTCACATTCATAAATAAACAATAGAATCATTTAATAGATAAATAATATAATCTGAATGCTAGATGTCACTGTTTTTCCCCCTTTTTACAAACTGGACCTTTAAGTTAGGGGCCACTGTGCAAGGTAGTCTGGAGCACTGACGTGGGAAATTTGGTTGTTACAGTAGTGCATTGTAGCATACAAAAGGGAAAAAAAAGTAGAAAAATGCAAATATAGAAATATAAAACGATATACAGCAAACAGAGAGAGCGATTCTGTGACAAAGTTACAAAGTTGTGTCTTTTGTGTCACAGGAGTGATTCCAGAAGAGCACTGAAACTGAGGGAGTCTCCTACTGTAATGCAGCCTAATTCAAGCGAGCGAGACGCTCATGCAGGAAATGGTTTATCCCTAACTCTGCAACCGGAGCTTCTCACCAGGACGCCGCCTCCCGGTGCGGCTGCTGCCAACCCCGAGGGCAGCGAGGTACGGATACCCATGGCGACGAGCGG
The DNA here is from genome assembly GCF_905171665.1 of Trachurus trachurus. Taxonomy (NCBI): domain Eukaryota; kingdom Metazoa; phylum Chordata; class Actinopteri; order Carangiformes; family Carangidae; genus Trachurus; species Trachurus trachurus. The sequence continues at coordinate 8,308,841 of NC_139903.1, read as the reverse complement.
GTCTGGAGAGTCTGGTGGAGGAGGCCCGTCATCCAGGAGATCCAGAGTGAGCTCCCACAGCCACTCGCATTCACACTCACATGGACACAGTCGGGCGCAGCATCACTCCAACTCAGAGCCTGAGCTCGACCCGCCCGACTCTGATCTGGACTCGGGAGAACCCAGCGCCTCCTTGTCTGAGCTGCGCTGTCTGTTTCGCTGGCTCCAGAAGAGCCTCCCTTTCCTCATCATACTGTGTGCTAAACTGGTCATCCAACATGCTCTCGGTGAGTATGACCTACACATAGATCAACTCTTAAAGGGATAGTTCACTCACAATTGAAATTTCAACTCATAATCTACTCACCCTCATGTCGACTAAGGGCTGGGAGAAGTTTCAGAGTCCTCCGTGGCTTCTCTGAGTTACAGAGGGTCTCGGCGTAGCACTGCATGTCCATGTGACAGTTGCAAATGGATACCACTTTTCTTCGTACAATACAAGACGGACATTACATACGAGCAGCATGGAGGTATTTGGATGTTTTTTGGTGTGTCTTTTTGTTACGAAGACAGTTGGTATCCATTTGCAACCGTTATATTGACATGCACTGCTACGCTGAGACCCCCTGTAACTCAAAGAAGCCACGGATAACTCTGAAACTTCTCCCAGCCCTTAGTCGACATGAGAGTGAGTAGATAATGAGTGCAATTTTAATTTTGGGTGAACTATCCTTTTAAGTAAAACAGTAAACGAGAAACGAGTCGACCAAATCATCATAACCTTTCTCTTCATTTACCAGGTCTAGCAGTTGGCGTTGGCCTCTTCACAACCTTTTTATATGTGAATAAAAGCATCCAAACCCAAGTCTTTCTTCAGGTGAGTGAAGAGCAGGGAAGTCAGTGGTCGATGATTGAGGAACATAATCGATTCCTAACGTGTGTTTTTGTTGATCATCACTCAGGGTCATCATTCAAAGCTGCAGTGTATATGGCTGCTCCTCTTCCTGACCTCTTCCACCCTCCTGCTTTACTACACTTTCCTCACTGAGACACTTTACCATTGGTAAGGCTTCATTCATTATCATACATTAGTTACTTTGTCCTGTGCCCAATTACCTGTTTTTATTTTTTTTTTTTATTATATAATCTAGTTTCTGTCTGTGGGATGAGTAAGCAGCTATGATACACAGTCATTAATTTGTCCTCTGGTTGTCATTGTCCCTTTAGCCTCATCCTCCTCAGCCCAACCATTGAGCCACTGGGTTTCTGGGAGGTTCTGTGGGCAGTCGGCATCACCAACTTTGTAATAAAGTTCCTCTATATGGGGATTAAGTGCCTTATTCTGCTGCTGCCATCTTCACTGGTGACCTACAGGGCCCAGGTAAGTGTCGACTGGTGGGTTTTCTATTGGGATTGTTGTTTAAAGGGATAGTTCAACACTTTGGCAAATTCTCCTATTGCCATAATCCCTATAGTCATAGCAGTAGGTTCATCACCTTTATTTATCGGTGCATGTTGTTTTGAGATCTGCGGGGCAGAGACGTGAGCTGCTCAGTGAACACAATAGGTCCCCTGTCCCTCATCAAACTCATCAAATACACAATCCAACAACTCAAAGACGCTCTGGTGGACAAGTTGTGACCTGCACATTCACCACGCTATGAGATAATAATGTAACATTATGAGACAGAGTTATTTTAGAGGCAAATGCGGCCGGAACTACATTCCACACACGGCTGCTGCTGCTGGGCGGAGTGGTTTCAAAAGAGCAAGTAGTTCAGAGTATTTGCTTCATGTGTCGTAATGTTACATAATTGTACATGATTATTTCATAGCGTGGTGAATGTGCAGGTCACAACTTGTCCACCAGAGCGTTTTGGAGTTGTTGGATTGTGTATTTGATGAGTTTGATGAGGGACAGGGAACCTGTACCGTTCACCTCCATTGTGTTCACTGAGCAGCTCACGTCTCTGCCCCGCAGATCTAAAAACAACATGCACCGATAAATAAAGGTGATGAACCTACTGCTATGACTATAGGGATTGTGGCAATAGGAGAATTTGAAGAAAAGAATATACCGGTGTAATGCTGTGTCCAGGCATTTTTGGCCCATAACACCTCTTCTGTGTTCCTCCAGGGGCGGTGGTTGATGCTGACGGAGGAGCTGGGTCAGGTGCACCAGGCCACGGCTCCGTTTTCACTGTGGTTCCGCTACCTGGTCATCTACCAGGAGTCGGACGGCACGCCTGGACTCACACTAGGGGTTCTGCTAGCTTTGCTCTACCTCATACTGAAGGTGTGATAACTGGAACAGCTGAAGATCTTTGATATATTAGAAATGTTCTGTCTTAACTGTTTTTTTAATTTTTTTTTTTATCTTCGTTCTTTCACGTCCTTCCAGCTTTTAGCATTGTACGGACAGTGGACATCTTTACTGAAAACTGTGAGGGTATTCCTGAAGGGCGAGCACACAGGCACAGCAGCCACTAGGAGTCAGTGCAGCGAGGCCGGAGACGTCTGCCCCATCTGTCAGGGAGAGTACAGGGAGCCGCGGGCGCTACTGTGTCAGGTAAAACCACATCTCAGCCTTAGTCGTCATTGTAGCAGAAGTACTTTTTCTCTAACGGCTCTGTGGAAATCAAGAGGCAGATAAAATCCCTCTGTCAGACATTTCAGTGCTATAAAACAACCACAGTGTGCAGCACCTGAGGAAATACTTTTAATTAGATATTAGGAGCATTGTTACTATTACAAACAGTCTGTACTCATCTATATAATGAATTGTCTCTATTTAAAGGGATAGTTCAACATTTTGGCAAATTGGCCCATTGCCATAATCGCTATAGTCATAGCAGTAGGTTCATTACCTTTTAATTGTCGGTGCAAGCTATTTTTAGAACGGAGGAGCAGAGCCGCGAGCTGCTCAGAGCAATACTACGGAGGCTCATGGGATTTCTTGGTTTCCCTCATCAAACTCATCAAATACACAATCCAACAACTCCAAAACGCTCTGGTGGACAAGTTGTGACCTGCACATTCACCACGCTATGAGATAATAACAGAACGTTACCAGACAGAGTTGTTTTAGAGGTAAATGCAGAGTCTGCTTGCTGAAAAACTGACCTAGACGGGAATGCACATCAGCGGTTTTGCATGAATTTGCCTCGAAAAACAACTCTGTTTGGAGTTGTTGGATTGTGTATTTGATGAGTTTGATGGGGGAAACCAAGAAATCCCATGAGCCTCCGTAGCGTAGCTCTGAGCAGCTCGCGGCTCTGCTCCACCGTTCTAAAAAATAGCTTGCACCAACGATTAAAGGTAACGAACCAACTGCTGTGACTATAGGGATTATGGCAATGGGCCAATTTGCCAAAATGTTGAACTATCTCTTTAAACTCCTACTCTTTTATTTAGTGCTGTAATAATAACCATTGTTTTTTCTTGTAGAAACTAAACTTAGCTCTTCTAATCCCTCACGTTTTCTTGAATCAGTTGTTATTTTGCTGTTTTCGTGTACATGACGTCCTGACATGTCGTCGCTTCTCTGTTCTCTGCAGCACATATTCTGTGACGAATGCATCGCTCTGTGGTTTAACCGGGAGAAGAGCTGCCCTCTCTGCCGCACTGTGATCACAGAAAAAGTCTATAAATGGAGGGACGGCGCCACATCTCCACACCTGCAGATCTATTGATCCATGACGTACAGGTGCGAGAGACGTTGGTATTAGCTTGTATTCAATATGTGATTTTTCTTTCTTTTTTTAATGGTTGTCAAACCCCACTGACAAAAAATGTTGTACACACTGTTTGATTCATCAGGCAAAGGGCTGAGCCTGTTCTGGGCCGAGGTCAGTAAGGTCGCACAACTTGCAACTACAGCAGGCAACGGGTTTCTGGATTATTTACCAGAACACAGCTGCTGGTCACTCTGATAAGACAACTGAAAGTTGATTATTTTCATGCCCTCAAGTGTTTTTTTTTTTCTTCCTATTTTTTTAGTTTTTTCCTCGTGTTGCTTTTACCTTTTAATCTTTAATATAAACTTTCCTCACGGGGCAGCAAATTGTTGCACTTCCACTGTTTCTTCTACCTGTAAATATGGGGACTTCAGAGAAATATATTAAAGAAAAGTATTTTAAACAGATTTTTTTTTCCTGTCACAGTTTGAACAAACTTGCAACACATGAATCTTCTTATCCAGTGTTTTCTATATCTGTGGATTTGTAACAGTGAATGTGTCAAGGTCAGCAGCTTGCACACACCTCTGCTCAGTGTTGAGTGCTTGCTACATTAAATGGATCTTGAACAGGTGAAAGTAGATGTGACACTACAGGGCCGAGGACGAGCAGCGCCCTGCTGAAGCTTTTAGGAAGCCAGCGTCACATGATCCAGTACAGACCATGATGATGATGAAGAATCTGTTAATGATCTGGGTGAAGAGTTTCCCTTTTGTTTTCAACTATTGGTGACTTTTTATCCAACTGGTAAAAAAAAAAAAAGTTTGCAACGAAGACTGATTTACACAAATTATTTTTCTATAGAGGTGACTTGACCTCGTTTTTGTAAAAAAAAACAAACAAACCAAAGATCGGGAGAAACATCTATTTTGTTATGTATGAAAATCATTTCACTGTTATTTTTATCCATTTAGATCCATAAACTATCTGAATAAAGATCTACATTTGAATCATGTTGGTGACTTTTTCATTTCATTTATTGAAGCTTAAGAAACTTAAAAGGGATAGTTCAACATTTTGGCAAATTGGCCCATTGCCATAATCCCTATAGTTTTAGCAGGTGCAAGCTATTTTTAGCCGCAAGCTGCTCAAAGCTACGCTACAGAGGCTCATGGGATTTGGTTTCCCTCATCAAATACACAATCCAACAACTCCACAACGCTCTGGTGGACAAGTTGTGACCTGCACAGCCACCACGCTATGAGATGATAACAGAATGTTACATGCCAGAGTTGTTTTAGAGGTAAATTCAGAGACTGCTTGCTGAAAAACTGTCCCTGAAGGCAACGCGCATCAGCGGATTTGCATGAATTTACCTCTAAATCAACTCTGTCTCATAACGTTCTGTTATCATCTCAGCGTGGTGAATGTGCAGGTCACAACTTGTCCACCAGAGCGTTTTGGAGTTTTTGGATTGTGTATTTGATGAGTTTGATGAGGGAAACCAAGAAATCCCATGAGCCTCCGTAGCGTAGCTCTGAGCAGCTCGCGGCTCTGCTCCGCCGTTCTAAAAATAGCTTGCACCGACAATTAAAATTAACAAACCTACTGCTAAGACTATAGGGATTTTGGCAATTTGCCAAATTGTTGAACTATCCCTTTAAACTTAACTTAGTAACACAGTCACTAGGAAAGGGTGAAATCCATTCATTTTATTTTGAGTTTATTATGTACATGATACATATGAACATTCCCCATCTGAAGGGTCAGGTCTACGGGTGACAAATCAACAGAGATGCTATTCAATGCCCATCGGTGACTAAAACACCTCTTATACTGAAAGATGATGTTTCCCACCTGAATAAGCTCGATAACATGGTTGTTCTTAAACGTCTAAGTGTGGAGGATGCTTCTCAAACATACCTGAACAGAAGCAATATATCACATCATCATCATTACATCTTATTGGTGAAGCAAAGAAATGCACATCCTTGAGGTCTAACAGGAAGTGAACCTCGTGGGTCAACCCCAATCTTTTCCACACATTTACAATATACAGCATACTGTACATACACACTGTTCTGTCAGCAAAAGGCACAATGCCGTTCATTCCCATTAGTTTTTGCATTAGCTTTTTTTTAAACTCTTTTTTCTTCTTCTTTTAACCGCCCTTCCTTTAAGCACTGCAAAAAAGACAAACCGAAGTTCAAGTTTTCAGCGAGGAAAGTGTAAGATATCAAAATGTTTTCTGAAAAAACCCCTTTGAATATGATACTCTACTACACAATAAATACTGTAAGACATTTAGGTCACCGTCCTCAGTTTTCGAATAAAGAATAATAATAATTACCAAAAAAAAAAGAAAAAAGCTGCATCTGAGGTTGTGTAAGACATGTTCTGTGTAAATAAAAATCAAACTTTACTCTACATGCTTATCATTATGACAAAATAAGTCTCTGTTAAGAAGAATGCCAAATTAAATGATCACATTCTGCTGCTTTATCTAAATAATACTACATAATAAATACCTAGTTTGCATAGTGTGAACAAAGCAGTGGAAATACAACGGCGCTTTAAATAAATAAAGAACTGGAGTGACGGCTGTTTTACCAGAATGGTAGAAGAAAATTAATCAAAAATCATTTCAGCCTCACACTGATCCATATTAAAACATTGATCTCTGCCATCCTTTTACACATGTGCAAAGTAACCTCAACAAAACAAATTAAAAATCTCACAATGGAAAACAAAGAAGATATGGTTAAAAAATAATCAATGTATAAGGAAAACACGGTTGGTCTTTGAACCTCGAAGTTCTCACAGAAGCCGGAGTGATACTTCTATCTACAGTCGCCCAGGGTTTCGTCATTTGGTTCCTTAAAAAAAAACAGTGCTTTTGGTCAGTTCAAAACACCCAGTATTTGGATATAACGAGAAGCATCAGGCAAGCCATTCAAATTCAAACAAGCTCATTTTTTCATGCATTCAATTTTCCAATTAGTTATCATGGGAAGTTTTAGGATGAGAAGTTTTGAAATGGCTTCAATCCAGAGGCTCAAACCACACAGCTTCACATCACACAAACAGTCAATCATCTCAAAAAAACACTTGAATGGATATAGTTCACTCGTGGAAGTCTAGTAGGAGGTTTATCTCCCCCATTGCTGGTCAAAATACACCAAAAAAAAAAAAAAAAGCACGCAATAAGCACATCAGACATGAATTCAGCTTGAATCAGTAAAAAGGCAGTGATGACAATTTGGCTGAGCCAGCGCATTTTGGGTCGACGAGTAGAGGAGGTAAAACAACAATGCTGCAGGGATCATTGGAACAAAAGCACAGGAGATTTAAGTGACACACACACACACAAAAAAAGGCATTTGAAGTCTGTTTACATTCAACACAAGGAAACTGAACGGTGCTCCTGGACAGAAAGCATTCCTCCTGTCGACCAGCAGGAAAAGCAACTGTGTGTCGTGCATTTGGAATCAATTGTGGTGGAAGAAGCGATTCATCCCTTCATGTGAAATTTCTCATTTCATACTGTATCTTATTTACAGCTGCTTTTTTCGTTAAGTCGTACAGCTGTATACGTTCTCCTGACCACATGCTCCAGTGACAAAAAGGCAATGCAAGTCTTTTTTTTTTTTCTCTCTCTCTCTCCCCCTCAAACATAAAGGAATAATGTGTTCGCTGTGGAATCGTTCTGCAATAATTCATTCATAACAGCTGACAGTGTTTCCCGCAGGTTCTTATCACAAAGTGAACAAAAAACAAAAAAAAAACAGCCTGGCTTCTCAAGGGAGAAATAAAATTCTCAGACTGTGATGGAGGCAACTAGTCATAAACACTAAAAGTAACATCGTCTGGACTTGAGGATAAAAGAGCACCAGTAAATCATATGATAATGCCAGTTGAGCAGCACACACCAAAACAACCTCAGCCCACTTTCATTGGGAAGCGCCTCTCTCTCTCTCTCACACACACACACACACACACACACACCAAGTAAGAGGTCCAGCCAGAACACACCTTGACTAATGGATACGTTTTTGTGATGTAAATCAAAACAGGAAACCAAGATGAATTATTTCAGACCTTTTTCTAAGGACAGAATAAAGGGACCAGCCGCGGTCCTTTATGTCGGCATAAAGGACTGCGGCTGCTCCCTTCCTGCAAACTTCACCGGACTGTTTCAGAGGAAGCCTTTTATTATTCCTCTGAGTTATTGTGACACATCAGCTCTGTTTTGTAAGGTCACTAATAAAACAGATTACAGGGCACCATTTAAATGAAATAGTAGTATTATTATTATGTTCCTTATTGTGTTTTCATAACTAGGAACTGTTTTTGTCAGCTTGAAAACAAGTCCTTCTTCTTCCTCTTAGCCTGCCATGTTGCAGCACCATCTCTGTTATGGGTCTCTATACATCTGCCTCATTTATTTTCCTTTTTTCAACTGTTATTTATTTTATTCATCTTTATTTTTTTCTTCTTCCCAGTTTAGCTTGATGTGTTATTTGTAGTTCTTGTTGCTACAGGATAATTCAGGAGAATCGTCTTAAATATCTTAAATATTTTAACATGTATGTAATATTTGTGTTTTCAGATTGATCATATATAGGGTATACAGGAAGAATAGTAACAGGGATCCATAATAAACTAAACTAAAGCTATGTTTCTACTAAAATTGGACAAATTCAGCCATGGATCCAGAGAGAGCCTTTCAAATTATCACTGAAAAAGTTCTTAGACATGCTTGGAAGGAAAGAGGCTTTAGGTTAGAAGCAATTTGCATCATCACCACTAGATGTCACTAAATCCTACTCACCAGTCCCTTACTGTGACCTTACACAAACGTTTTAGTTTGTTTGCATCACTTTACTTTTGAAATTATGCTTATTTTTTCTGCAGATATGATGGGGTTTTTTTGTCTTATCATCCAAACCCAAAAGACCAGACATATGAAGCATAGGAGACTGTGGTCACATTTAGGGACCATTAGATCATTGGATTTCATGATTTAAAGTTCTGAAACGCTATTTCTTGGTTTAATTTTCTTTTTAACATCACAAAAACCTGTCATTTGAACAAGGGGGTGCAGAGACTTTCTATCCACCACCACACTGTGATTATCTGTGAGGAGGCCGGGCTGAGTCAGGAGGATTTTGGAGGCCAAGAAGGGAAGGGGGGGGGAAGGCGCTGCTGGAAGAGCTGGTGATCGGCGTTGACAGTGTCAAGTCAAATTTGTTAAAAATATTTCTACAAGTCTCTCAGAAAGAAGAAACGATAAGAGGGAAGAAGAGGAAGAATTTGAAGAGTCCTAGAGTGTTCGTTCGTGAGCAAACCGAGCGTCATAGATTCATTCGTAGATGCTCGGGCCGCTTGGAGTTCATGGGGTACACCTGCTTCTTGTACGGCGCCGCGTTGACGCCCGACGGGTGCTTGATGGGAAGTGGCGCCGAGGCCTCCAACGAGCCGCCGCAGCTCGTGTCCATTTGCTCCACGGCCGACACGTCCATAGGTTGTTGTTCTCTGGAGCCGCCGGCAGACAGCAGGGAGGAGCTGCCCGTCAGCGTGGGGCCCCGGGGCCAACAGACGCCTCCCGCAAACTTTACGGGACTGTTGAAGAGGAAACCTTTTATTATTATTATTATTATTATTATTATTATTCCTCTGAGCTATTTGTGACACATCAGCGCTGCTTTCTAAGGTCACAGAGGCAGTTGTGCACGTCACATAGCTGGAAGAAATAGTGGAGTAAAAGCCCTACTACTCTATAGGTCAATATTCGGGTTAAGGTTAATATTCCGGTTTCTGAAACATTCGGAATAACCCGTTTACATGTGTGAGCAAACAGGGTTATTCCTGTATAGTATATACATGGTAATTGTAATCAATTGGGATATCCCGATCAAAAACAGCAACGCACGGACAATGTCGTGACGCAATGAGCGTCATTTCAGCTTCTTCTGTCCTGTATCCAAAAACAGCAGCAGCAGCAGCACGGCCAGGCACGTGCACACATAGGGCCCAAAGGGTGCTTGAGCCCCTGCCCTTTTTGCCTCGTATTAAAAAGTGCCCTTTTTTAATTTTTTTTTTTTTTTTTTCAATAAATGCATTCCTGTTGTGCATGAGGATGTAAACAACCACGCTGTAAAAATGCCACGGTTATCTACCGTACGCATTTCCTTGTAATATACACGGTATTGTGTATGTAGACGTTAGTGTGTGTGTGTTGTCCGCTGCTGCCCCGCGGTGCGCGCTCCCTCACATGCACGTCCAGAGAGAGAGAGAGAGAAGTAGAAGCTGCTGCCTCATCGATAGTGTTATCCAGATGAGACGTGACAGTGGAGCGACTTGTGTCGAATCTTGTGAGTTATTATAAATCCACCAACATAACTTCCTTGTCGGTTCTGACAAGTCGCCGTCCACTTATTCAATGAGCTTAATATGAGTCATATTTCAGAAAAGCGCCCATTTGTGTTTGTTTAGCTAACTGCTTGTTAAGAGTTAGACCCACCCCGTCCTCTGTCTAACATCACCTGAATGTAGTGAACAACAACAGCAACAGGAGGAATCACTCACTCAGCTTGATTTCACTGACTATTTGAATTTGTTTCCAGATATTGAGTTACTGGTAATTGTGACTTTGCTGTTGTAAATATTGCTGCTGTTCTGAAATATGCACAGTAGCAGTCACAGTAGTCATTTCTTGGTTTTGTGTGTGTAACCTGTAGGCTTAGCCTACTTCTATTTTGCACTTGCACTCACATGTTTTTTTTTCCTGCAATGTTAATGTGCACCCAATACCATATTAGCCTTAGCCTACCAGTTCAGAAGTCATGACTCTGTTTCGGGAAGTTGGGAAATTGGTCCAGCGTGTTGACTGCAGTCCTGAACGCGTGCAGGCTTTCTCTACCGACTAAATAGTGACTGTAATTTATTTTTATTTATTTATTTTGATATTAAGGCCTGAAAAAATTGTACATACTGTCCTTTTCTGATGTTGAGCCCCTGCCCCTCTATAGTCATGTGCACGTCACTGAGCACGGCGGCACAGTTGCCAAGTCCACTTGTTAAAAGCGACTTTGGGCTTGTTTTTCTGTGAAGTCGCTTATAAATATTGGTAGGCGAGATTGTCCTTCTCCACTGATAGAGAGAATAAAAGCCCGGTCTATTTCTATTTTCTTGAATGTACAAAACCTCTCATCGCCCACGTTCGCCCGTTTGAGCAGTTTCTAAGCTGCTTCATTTCTCATTAGAGTTCTCAGTCGGCCTCGGGTGTTGAAGCTCGGACCCGCCGCGGCAAGAGCAACTATTCTCATCCTGAACGCAGCCGAAAGCGGGGGAGAGGGTGGCGGGTGGGGGCACGTCCGGCCCGTTGAGAACTCCGACTGACCGAAGCAAAGAGCCGGAGCCTACAGTCTGTGGCCGGAGCACATATTTATTTATTAGAAGTTAAAAAGTTGCTGATTAAACGCCTGTCTTCAATATAATAAAATTTGTATTATTTACAGGTACGGTAGTTCCTGTAGGTCAAAATACCTAGATACCATCATGCGCAGAACACAAATTAATGTTCCTTTCAATGGGGATAATCTGATAGATCAAATATTCGGGTTAGAAAAGGAGTTTTTTAGGTTTTTAAAAACCGGATTATGAGCATATTCAGGTTTTTCAAAAGGGTTATTGGTGTTTACATGGCCGTGCGCAACCGGGTTATTGACTGCATGTAAACGCAGTCAATGATGTCCAGAGTATCCTCCTAAAAACCTTGTTTTTCAAATTCAACTCCACCGCTTACTTATCTGACCTTTACGTTCATGCCTTCTGAGAATCCCTGTTGTGGCACTGAAGCTTTATTTACACAAACAATGGGTTTATTTAGGCCAAGCAGGCGACGTTTATAAAGTCAGCAGATGAGTCATCGATGTGGGGAAGACTTGCTGCTGCAGAAATTTATAAATGACCAATGGAAAAAAAAAGAAAAGAAACAAGAGAGAAAAACAAACTTGCTGTTACCTCACAGGTGTTCTTGGGCTGCCCGGGAACTTCCGAGGAGAGCGGACTTTGGGTTCGAACGAGAACTTCTCCTTGACGTTTTCGAGCACAGATGGGGCTACATATGTGAAACCCTGGGTGGAGGACAAAAACAGAGACATCTGAGTCCACCTCTTCAAAGACCGTCTTTCCGAAAACAACCCACAGCTGATGATGAGCAATGAAACGCTGAGTAAACCATATCATGCAATGTGGTGAAACAGTGAGCGAAGCTTCCAGGAAAACCAACAGGACTGAACCAGATGGGATACATTAACCGCTTCTCGTAAGACCTACATGTTGAGAAGGAAGTCGAAGAAAAAACATCATGTCCAGAGCGTGCCTCTGTTTTCATGTTTGTTTGCAGGCAACACAGAAACTGTCAAGGACAAGAGGGTTGTTGTTCTCCCTCAGCGCTATTAATGCTGCTCTAGTACTACTTGTTTTCTTGGTCACTAGGTAGAGAATTCCTCAAAAGAACTGTTTTTTGTTCAATGCACACACAGTTTGACATCTTATTATGAGGTGCACAATGATTTATCAAAATGCTTGACTGATAGACAACCCAAAAACGTAGCTTATGTTGACACCATGTCGCTTTTCATCAACATATACATACGTATGACTCTCCATTGTGCTTCTAAAGTCACATTTACTCTAAGACTGATGATGCAAACAAAGAAATATGTTATTTAAAAAGGAGCTATTCTAAAAACAGGAAATCTTTAACATTACATCTGATTGGCTGCTCAGCTTGTCTGGGATTATTTCTTATATAACTCTGGGAACTCTATACCAGATGTCCAGACAGCAGAGCAGCACATGCATCCACCGTTTTCTGGGAAGTACAGGACTAGTAGAGTTGAGTTACCCACCAGGAAGACTTGATTGGCACTTTCGCTGAGCGTGGAGTCGTCCGGGCTGTCCACCGGAGTCTGGCTGGTGAACTTGGAGTCGAACTGGCTAACATCATCGGCCGATTGCTGCCAAAAGAAGCAGGACGGTTATATATCGTCATGAAGCCATGAACAGGTCGTAGAGGAGGTTGCTGTGTATAAAAAGACTGACAACTCACCAGGAAAGGTTTGAATGGAGGCTCTACTTTGCGAGCGAGGAGGTCATCCCAGTTTATATGTCGGAAGAATGGATGGGCCTACGAAAACACGAAGACAGTGACGATATCTTAATATTTTATTATCACCGCTACCAGCTTTCATCGAGAAGGATTCTCATTTCCAGAGGTAATGTATCCCTCATGTTTCTAAGTCCCACTTCAGTATGTGAACACAGTGCATGCACACACACACACACACACACTGTCGGTGAAGTGTATCTACCTGGACCTCAGCAGCATCTCCTGGTCCGGCCCCAAGTCGCAGTGAGGCGTTTCGTTTCAGCAGCTGAAAAAGAAAGTTTGAAGACTCAAGTTTAATTTTTCTGCCTCTCCAAAATCTTTTAGGAAAGAGACAACACAGCCAGCAAACCATGCGGCAGAAAGAAGTGTCTTGACAGCTCACCTTTTTCAGAAGGTCCCTGGCTTCTTGCGTGAGGTAAGGTGGAAGGCTGAGTTTACATTTTAAGATTTTATCTATCGTCTTCTTTCGGTTTTCTCCGGTGAACGGAGGCTGTGAGAAAGCAAAGCAATGTCAGAAACAGCGGATCAGACGGCCCACAAATGCATTTGCACTAAATTTAACAATGGGATAAAGTGGTGTGTGTGCACTTACTGCCCCTGTGAGCATGTCATACATGAGCGCACCCAGACTCCACCAGTCCACCGCCCGGTTATGTCCGCTCCTCATCAGGATCTCTGGAGCCCTGAGGAGGAAGAGGAGGAGGGAAGGACAAACTGATAGAGCAGATGCAACAGACCAGACCAGGGATTCCCAAACTGTGGTGCGTGAGCTGCTGCTAAGGGTGCGTGACATGAAAAGAGTAATGCCGATGCTACGGGGTTATATTTTACGGTAACACTTTATAATGAGTACACACTATTAAGCATTAGTTAAGCATGAAATACTGAATTCATCATTTATAACGCATGAATACTCATTAGTATGTAGTTTATAGGCACAGTTAAAAATGTTTTACTCATCATTGATAAGCACTAACTGTATTTATAAACTACATACTATGTATTCATGCGTTATAAATGAAGAATTCAGTATTTATTAAAGCTTAATTAATGCTTAATAGTGTATACTTATTATAAAGTGTTAGCTATTTTACTAATACATTTTAAAAAATGACTCGTACATTCTTTGAAATTAGGTTTTCACAGCATAAATAGTAAAATTCAAGAAAATCACTTTGTCGTCAAACGTTTTAATGAATCATTTTCATATAAAATAAAATATTTTTTTAAAACGTACCAAAAATGCAGTTGATAAATAGACTGTGCCTATTTTTTTTTACGTGTCGGACATTGGGGGTGCGTCACAGCTTGGTCGGAAAATAGAAGGGGGTGCACGGCCGAAAAAGTTTGGAAACTGCTGCACTAGACTGAATCGATGTACAAAGTCTGCATGATGATTGTATAACATACATGTATTCAATGGTGCCACAGAAGGTGTGGGTGACTGTCCCATCGTGGATGGACTCTTTACATAGGCCGAAGTCTGTCAGCTTCACATGCCCTGGGAAGAAAACGGAGCCAAACGCAAGAACATGAGAGAAACTACACTCAAAACAAACAATAGATCAAGTGTCCGATTACCCAGAGAATAGGATTCCTTCTGGGAACAAAAAGTTCATATGTGGGAAGGTCGTGTATCTGGTTGCAAGACCATTTCAGGCTTACGTACCATTGTTGTTGAGCATGATGTTCTCAGGCTTCAGGTCTCGATAGATGATGCCCTTCTGGTGTAGGTGACCCAGTGCCATCGAGATCTCAGCCAGGTAGAAACTGTCAAGAAAAAACATCAAGCAAAAAACCCTGAGAATCTGTTTTTCTCCGAGTATTCATCGCTGATTTTGAACCTCTAGAAATTTTACCACCATAAAGATCTTACTTTCCCCCACTGCTCCTCAGCGATCTATGCATTCTCAGTGTCATTTTAAGGGATAGTTCAACATTTTGGCAGATTCGGCCCATTGCCATAATCCCTATAGTCATAGCAGTAGGTTTGTTACCTTTAATTGTCAGTGCGAGCTATTTTTAGAACGGCGGAGCGGAGCCGCGAGCTGCTCAGAGCTACGCTACGGAGGCTCATGGGATTTCTTGGTTTCCCTCATCAAATACACAATCCAACAACTCCAAAACGCTCTGGTGGACAAGTTGTAACCTGCACATTCACCACGCTATGAGATAATAACAGAACGTTACCAGACAGAGTTGTTTTAGAGGGAAATTTATACAAAACCGCTGATGCGCGTTCCCGTCGGGGGCAGTTTTTCATCAAGCAGTCTCTGTATTTACCTCTAAAACAACTCTGTCTCGTAACATTCTGTTATTATCTCATAGCATGGTGAATGTGCAGGTCACAACTTGTCCACCAGAGCGTTTTGGAGTTGTTGGATTGTGTATTTGATGAGTTTGATGATGAGGGAAACCAAGAAATCCCATAAGCCTCCATAGCGTAGCTCTGAGCAGCTCGCGGCTCTGCTCCGCCGTTCTAAAAACAGCTTGCACCGACAATTAAAGGTAACGAACCTACTGCTATGACTATAAGGATTATGGCAATGGGCCAATTTGCCAAAATGCTGAACTTTCTCTTAACGTCTGTTCAAGGCATTATACGCCCTCATTCATTCAGCAGCTTAGTTTGTGTTATCACCATTTTCATCTCTAGGCTGTTTATAAAACAGAACAGCATCTAAAGGAAGTGTGTGTGCAGCCGTTTCTCTTGTTTTCACAAATCTGGATTCTCCAAGTTCTTCACTCAACATCTGTGTCCTTAAGATACTGTTTGCACATGTCGGTGTGCTGATGTCACAATCCTCGTCACTATCGCTTTAAAAAAATTTGTTTAATTGTAAGCATATGTATGAAACAGATCCCACTGACGATCAGACATCATCCGGCATTTCTGTCCCTGCTGTGTCATCAGAAGTCAGCGTTACAACAAAATGACCCCCTGAGAACTTGAAATGCTGGGTGTTTATCAAAATTCCCAAACTGTTATCATTTGGGAATAATTTAATATTGTGAAAATATGTAAACACATGTATGAGATGTACGTAAAATAAAATTTAAAAAAAGCAGATGCAAAGTTCAAGTAAACTTCAAACTGACGTATTCAAACTAAACATCCTGACACCAGAAGAGCTGAAATACTCAGAGGACATTACTCCTCAGAAAAACGCCAAACAATGTTCGGAGAAGCTAAAATCTCCTCCCTGGCCAGATGTTTACGATGGTCTGCAAAGGATGGATTTAATTTATGCTTTTATCCCCCCTATAGTTTTAGCAGTAGGTTCGTTACCTTTAATTGTCGGTGCAAGCTATTTTTAGAACGGCAGAGCAGAGCCGCGAGCTGCTCAGAGCTACGCTACGGAGGCTCATGGGATTTCTTGGTTTCCCTCATCAAACTCATCAAATACACAATCCAACAACTCCAAAACGTTCTGGTGGACAAGTTGTGACCTGCACATTCACCACGCTATGAGATAATAACAGAATGTTACGAAACAGAGCCGTTAGAGGTAAATGCAGAGACTGCTTGCTGAAAAACTGTCCCTGAATGCAACGCGCATCAGCAGTTTTGCATGAATTTCCCTCTAAAACAACTCTGTCTTGTAACGTTCTGTTATTATCTCATAGCGTGGTGAATGTGCAGGTCACAACTTGTCCACCAGAGCGTTGTGGAGTTGTTGGATTGTGTATTTGATGAGTTTGATGAGGGAAACCAAGAAATCCCATTAGCCTCCGTAGCGTAGCTCTGAGCAGCTCACGGCTCTGCTCCACCATTCTAAAAATAGCTTGCACCGACAATTAAAGGTAACAAACCTACTGCTATGACTATGGGGATTATGGCAATGGGCCAATTTGCCAATTTGCCAAAATGTTGAACTATCCCTTTAACACTGAGGGAAACTGAAGTTCAGCATCTGGCTAATGAGCGTTTCTACAACTGGGCAGAGGAGCAGAGGTCAAACAACCGTCATTAAGTGATCCACTCCACTCTGGCTTTCATCTAAAATAACTTACCATGCCGTGTCCTCCATGAAGATGCCCTCTCTCTCCAGTTGCATGAACAACTCTCCTCCTGCAGCAACGACACAAACAAAAATCTATCAGTCAACTGTATTAAAAAAATAATAACTGCAGTACGATGGAAACCACCGCACATGCTTAACATCTCTCACTGGTATTGACTTTTCTTGCTATTATCTATCTAGAAGTATCTATAGCCTGAATCCATAGTGCAAAAAAGCTAAATATTTTATCTTGTCATATGGCAGCAGATCAAATTGAGGTCAGACTGGAACGATGAACTCAAAATGAATTCACCCTGTTGCAACTATCCTTGACCTATTCTAAAGTTGAATGGCCCTCACTATCTAACAGATGATGATGACACTGTATTTGGTTTATTTTTAAAGCTCTCACTGGTCTTTTTACCATCCTATATTAACTCTTTAGTATCTTTTAAAGCAAGTCTCTACCATACACGGTCAAAGGACTGGCTGGCTCACACTGCAGGTTTCCTCTGTTAACACTGAATTTGGAAAAGTCCAGTTTTTCTTACTGTTGCACCTGCAACCTGGAACACTCTGCAAAACCATCTAAATCTTACCACACTTTTTTATCATTAGGACCTTAGGCCTCCAACTGCTCCTATTTTTAACTAGACTTCTCTGTTTTCAATTCATCTTTGTCACTTTTACTTTTTGGTATTTCAGATATGCTTATGTATGTTTCAGACATTTTGTATTTTATCTTGTCCTCGAATGTTTTGTGCTTTGTCTCGGCTATGTTGTAAATGAGGTTGCTCCTCAATATATTTCTGAGTTTAAATATAGGTTATAGCAATAGGTTATAACTTTTTAACTTTTGTGTATTTGTTTATTTTTACTATCATTAGTATTATTATGTTTTCTTTCTTTGTTATGATTTGTTTTCATCAAATGGTTAATAGTTGATGCCACTACTGCAAAAAAGAAAATATAAATTAAAACATTTGATCACAAAAAAAATAAAATTGTACACAGAGCAGAAATGCACAACACATTTAACAGCATAGAAAACACGCACACAAATTAAATACTGTATATAACAACAAATTAAGAAAGTAGAGCTCTGTATTGATCTATGTGGACGTCACTCACCGCTGAGATACTCCAGGATGAGGTACAACTTCCCCCCGGTCTGGAAGGCGTAGATGAGGTCCACAATGAAAGGATGCTTCACTTCCTCCAGGATGTTCCTCTCAGCTTTGGTGTGCGCCGTGTCCTTTGCGTTACGCACAATCATGGCCTAGTTGGCACGGGGGCAGAAAAAAAAATCACCGTTAAAAGTCAGGGCGTGAAAATATTTAGTCAATAACTTAAACCCCTATTAGCGGGGTGTCAACAGCAGGAATCCCGACGCCAGGATGGTAGCTCGCTACAGCGAAGGGCTCATTAAGCCAATAAACACAGTCATTAAGCAAAAACCTCAAGCTTCGGGGAATATGAGCCGGTTTTTCTAGCGAAGACACACATCAGCTCTGTGTCAGGCCAAGCTGAACAGGAGCAGCAGCAGCTCTGAGGTTTCATGGGAAGAAAAAAAAAAAGCCTGCTGCCATTATTTTGGGTGGTCTACTCTGCGCTTAGCATCTGGCTGCAGAGCTGAATGCACCAACTATGTCACCATAAAAGACACACAGTGACACGCAGCATACAACATGACACACTATACACAGTTAAGCTGCACAAGGCCTGGTGGGAGTCAGCGGAGTATTTAAAGAGCTTTAAAGTCCCCGTAGATGTGGGCTACTTGTGTTTCTGGATTAGATCATTCAGATGCTATTTCTGTAACACTATACTTCTGTGTGTGTGTACACTAGGGGGGGGCACATGGTCTTACCTTTAATCAGCATATTTGAATTTAACTCTATATTTATACATAATATATTTAAACTTTCAGCCAGACCCAAGAAAAGGCAGTTTCACTCACCTTCTTCAAAACCTTCATAGCAAATATCTTCCCAGAGGTAGCACCTGACACCTTTCGCACTTGAAACACCTATAAAAGAAAAAAAAAAAAAAAAAAAAGAAAGAAAGGAAAAAGATGAATACATCAAATAAAGCCCACAGACATTTACACAGACTTCCACTGGGGTTCACAGAGTTCAGTCTAAGACATTTAAGACCCTGAAATACCACGGAGAAAGGAATTTAATATGCAGTCATGCTAGACCAAAGTATGAGTGTATGATGAAAACCAACAGCAACGATATGGCCTGGGATTACCATTACTTTATTTTACATCACTTTAGTTTAACAAGATAAGGCAAGACAAAATCTTGAATTGATTTCCTTCTCGTTTCTTTTTTTTTTTTGGCCTTTATGCTTTTGAAGATTGTGTAAGACCTGCAGATAGAAAAAAATGTATAGGCTCTGATCTATGTCTCAACTATGGCTTGAGACATTTCAAAGAAATGAATATTCTGGTGGTTTGGAAGCTGCGTAATGTGTTATTATCATTCAACAAAGCAACAAATTAACACACGATTGTTATTCTTGTGTTATCCTGACGACAGTGTGACCAGCCACTGATCTGATTTTGTGCGAGCCAGTCTGTATTTTGACTTTTGGGTACACCAGCATGAATGTTGAAAGACTATTTGCTCTCAGTTTTAAGGCCAAGAAACTTGTGCCAATATATATACTGCAACCACACAGACTGGATCAAAATAAATGAATGTAAAAAAAAATCCAATTACTTTGTAATACTGAGAAATTCCCAAGTTGCATAAAAATGACATCTTTAGTCACACACACAAAACCACTTCAAGAAAAGATTAAGTCATGTTGCTTTTTGTTAAGTGTAAAATGTCTCCAAAATAACTGTTGTGCGCTGTCACTGTTCGGCTCGGAAAACAAAACGTCGGAAATTTTCCAGAGCTCTACACCCACATTTTCCCAGTTTTTATTGAAGATTAAGTCCTAACAAAGTTTTAAAAAACAAAACAAGTTTACCCACAACTGAAAACCACACACATTTCATAGACGGATGTTTTAAAAAAAATGGTGAAATTCCAGTTAATGCAAACTATTTCTACTATTTGATGACTTAGAAACCCTCTGTCTGTAAAAAAGGCGGTGTGGGATGGGAACAAACTGTCATTACACCCTCTGGGAAAGCACTAGGATGCTGCTCGACTGCAGCAAATAGATCTGTACATTGTATCAGACTGGTGAGAAAGTGTTGACAAGCAACAAAGGAGATTAAATTGGTTGGTCAAAGGTTCATCCTACAGCAAAACAATGAACAGAGGCATTTGTTCTGGGAAGTTTTGACTTTTTTGTGAACAACATGCATCTTTAAAATATTGCTTGGTCTCAACATTAAATGGTGCAGGTTGGCGTGGCTGCAGCAGGAGATCTTACAGTTCAAATACAATTTATATTAATTAGCCACAGCGAAAAATCAACCTATTATATCTCCAGGAATTAAACAGGTCATTGATAAACAGCCAGTGCAAAAAAAATGCTGATATTTCTTATGTGCAAACCTTAGTAAGTTCCTGTAAGTCATTAGAAAAATTTCCCCACCCACTGGAATTAAAGTCAACTGCTCCCCAGTGTAACAAATGTTGTTCTCCACACACTTGAAAATAAAAATGAGTGACACACAAAGCTGTTTAAGTCAGTTTTCCAGTCTGTGTGCAGAATCTGTGATTACAATCATCAAAATCACAATTAATATTTACATTTCCATGCCCATGAGTCACATGCCTTACCTTTCCATAGCCACCTTTTCCCAAAACTTTCAGCAGCTCAAAGCATTCAGGCCTGATCTGCTCTGTTCCCTTGTTCACGCTGTTCTCTGAAATTTCAAACTTCTCACAGTCATCCATGTTACTGGCAAAACAAAGAATAAAAGAAATAAACAAAAAAAGCATGTTCAAAACATTCATTCAGGATTGTGTTTACAGTTTCCAAGACAGACAAGTTGTATAAACCAGTGAGTTTCTGCACAATGACGTGGGTCATAGTCGAACCGAAGCTGTTGGTGGTACGACAGCTTTGTTGTTGGGAATAAACAGTCGAATGAATGAGAGTAATACATGGTTCCTAAATGGTTTTTTGTTGTTTGTTTTTTACAATTATCCCTAAAATAGGTCCAGATTAGAGTTAGAGGGACCAGTTTAATTATATTCTGCCTCAAGAGACCCTTTCCAAGATAACATCAGTGATTACTGAGCTCTTGTAGGTGGGCGACAAATTAAAGGAAAATCTTAAATGAAGGAGCAGGGAAAATAATAACATAGTGTATGCAGATGAATCAACGACTACAGTCTGAGTGTGATTTTTTTCCTGTTAAAACAGGTTTAAATTCACAACATGATGCCACAGATGTGTAGTATCTCTCTTGTACATGTATTAATTTTAGCTTTCCAAAAACCTGATGTCATTTGTGTTTTTTCCTGTTACTTGAAGTTTCAAAATATCATTCATCATATAGCTGCGACTCCCCAAACCTGACCACCACCACTTCTTCAAAATTATTCTAGGTATTTCTGCCCTATTTAGTGTGATCTCCAAACAAACTATTTTTGGTATAATTTTATGTTTAAATCAATTCAAAAGGCAGGAAAATGCATCAATCTTCAATCTTTTCAATAATGGGTATACAGTTATTTGGATATCACGCAGTAAGAACAAAAAATAGATGAATAAATAAAACATATCAGATCCTCATTTGATAAAACAGACAAACAAAAGAATGCTTTGTTCCTAAACACTCTCAATGACATTATAACCAAGAACTGAAATAAAAAACCATTGAGCATGTGGAGGAAAATAAATAATTTAAGGATAAATCATGGTGCATCACAACAGTTTACTTTACACCAGTGGTTCTCAACCTTTTTTGGCTCGTGACCCCATTTTGACATAACAAATTTCTTTTTTTTCTTTTTTTTTTTAAGTATATTTTTTGGCTTTTTTGCCTTTATTTGATAGCACACAGTGAGATAGACAGGAAAGTGGGAGGCAGAGAGAGGGGAATGACATGCAGGAAAGGTCTGCCCGACGCGGGATTCGAACCGCCCCAACATCACAAATTTCTGGCGACCTCCATCAATCAAGATGTGCCAGCTCAGATTTTCTATGTTGCATTTTATTTGAAGTCGATTTGAGACAGTGAAAGTATAGAATACAGTTGTTTAAGGTTGTCTGTGGTGTATTTTAAAAAGAATAATAATTAGTTTTAAAAAAATTATTTGAATCAGTAGTCTTTTTTATCAATTAGTAGACATTTCAGGCGACCCCAAGGTTGAAAAACACTGGTTTACACAGTTAATACATGTACAGAACGGCTATAATATTTGAGCCCATGCAATAGTATTGTTATTTTACGTAGTTTACATTGGTCAGTTGGAAATTCTTTCATGTCACTGTGTATCAAAAATATTGTATTGTTATAACTAACTATCACCTGATTTATTATAAATATCCAACTGATTGATTACTCCATCAATCCTTTCAGCTGTACAATCATAATTGTTAAAAGTTATTTATAAGTCCTCCAGCGGTTGACATGGCAACCCCTCTATTGGCTCCATTACAGCAGGGTGAACCCACTGTGAACTATATACTCACAATTCAAAGCTACTGCACTGGTCCATGTATTCATTGAGCTGGCCCTGAAAACAAGAGGACAACACACACACACACAGAAAGTCTCAGCATAAAAGCGAATATACCAGCGGGTCTGGGCGGCTTGTTTAGGAAGTTACACAGTTTTACTGTTCGTGTTTATTTGTTCATTTTCCATGTGATGTTGTATTTATTTAACCTGTAACGTTATGTTTGCCTCAGGTTGACTAGACTGTGTCAGGTTTAGCTAACTTACACCTGAACACCGAGATAATCGACTTCAATTTAAATACAAATATGGCTCTGTCTGTATGTGATAAGCTCATAAAAGCAGTGACCTAAAGTTGAAAGCCGCTGATCTCAACAACAAACTTCCCGTTAGGTGAGCGGACAGCTCAGCTCGGCTAGGAGCTAACTAACATCGCCACAGTCAGCCGCGCTGCTAATTGCTAATCGGCTGCGCTGCCCCCAGTTCGTTGACATCACATGTACTTCCTAAATGTTTAAAACTATTGTCCAAACCATAACTACACATGGTTTTTGTGATTTTACTACAGCGTATGTATGTGTATCCCTCCCTACAACACAACACAACATCACATCACACAAATGACGATAGGATGTACCGTAGCATCACTGTATCTGTGACTCCATTATCGGACAAGCCGCCTAACTTACCGCCGCTCGGTGCTAACGTTACTGATAACACACGCAGGACGTAAGTTATTGGTGTAGCGAAATCAAAGCGCCATAAAAGTAATACATACATATATAACGTAAATATAAATATATATATTTTAATTAATAAATATGCTGTCATGGTGGCGACTGGTTTCACTCACCCTCTGTTCAAAGTAAGACCGGACAAGATATCATGCACCTGAGCGGTCGTCAGGTTAACTTCAACAACCTGTCCGCGGTGAACACTTTGAAATCACTGGAAGATTTCTTTTTTTGTTTTTTTAACGTAACAAGATTTGGGCTTGTATCGCTTTTTTTGTTTACATGAATAAAGTGTAAAGGAAGTTTGTTGAAATAGAAAAGAGCAACCATATAATGGGTTTGGTTGCCAGATTTCGCGGGAAAAGGGGCGGACGGGGACATGTCCGATAATGGACCGGGAGGTTGCCAACGCAGGCCTAGGCGTTGCTAAATGCTAACTAGCGAGCTAGCGGCTAATGGTGCTATGCTGCGTTTGAGAAAAATCGGAACTCGCAAACGTTATTTTTAAAAATTAATTTGCTTTTGTGCCCTTTGTAAAGTTTTTATGCCTTACGTGCAGCACCTTGTATGCACAGTCTGCCCATGCCCGCCATGTTTTTGGTTATATTCTGGCGTGCTGTGTCTCTTTGAACGTTTTGAAGTCAAAGCTGGCAGTTTTTTAACTCGAAAGCTTCCGAGTTCCGACTTGTTCCGAATGCAGCATTAGCCTAGTTAGCACCGTTACCCTAGCCTAGGTTAGCTAACAGGCTACCAGCGGCGGTGTGTTAGCATGCCTCTCATCAACGTTAACGTGAACTCACCCCGTCCTCAAGTTCGTCGTCAGAGACATTCTCATCCGGTTGATCCAAATCGATGTCGAAAACCGCGGCCATGGCCACGGCACTTCACTCGGCGTCTACCGAACCACAGAAACACAGCACAGCCCCGCTCCCCCGCCTCATGGGAGAGCCATCACCACCGTTACAGTCAGGCAGCCGGCGGCTACAGCAGCGCAGAAAGCGTGGGCTAACATCCAGCTAACCAAAACAACACAAGCCAAGGAGCGAGCGGCAGTTTAAAAAAAAGAAAAAAAGCCTCTAGTGTCGGTCACCGGCACTACTCGGCTCAGCGCAGCTCAACTCGGCACGTTACAACCTAATAATACAAAATTGACGAGTTGTAATTTACTTACAACTTTTTAACATTTAGTCGCATTTATCTAAATTAATTATAAAACATAATTTTCCCATTTAAAGAATCTGTTGTGCGATTTATTTTCTTTTCTTTCCCCTTTATTTCTTTTTAAGTACCGGTATTTCTTTTTAAGTATTTTTATTGGCTTTTTCAAGAAAAATAAACAGCTCAACATAAAGGGGCAGTAGGCCTACATGAAAAACAAGCACAGTAAAAGACAAAAAGGGACAGTAGCCTACAAAACAAGTAGGCTACAGTAATAGACATGGTAATAATAATAAAAAAACATTTACATTTTGAAGTTGCATACGGTAGGCTAACTTAAAAAAAAAAAAAAAAGATTATCACATTATGATGAGCAATGAGGCAAATATATAGCCTACAGGATAAAAAGTTGTAGAGGTCCATTATGCCTATAAGAAAAGAGGGGAATTAAAGCCTAGTTCTAATGTACTTGTCCATAAATGGTTTCCAGATTTTCTCAAAGTTATCTGAGGAGCCATGTTATGTGAATCTCATTTTTTCAAGTTTAAGGAGCTGTATAACTTGCCTATGTCACTGAGTTCAGCTCGGTGGTTGAGGATTTCTCCAATTGCGAAGAATCAGTTCTCACGCTAACAGAGTGACACATTTTGTAATTTTCAGCTTGTTTCCTGGAAGATTTTTTATTGTTCTCTCCCACTATGCCAAAAAATAGCTATCATGGGATCTGACTGAACCACAGTTTTGAAATGTTGTGTAATTTCTTTTTTAAAATGTGGCTTTATGTAGCCTATATTAAGTATTTCATTTGAACTCTTGTGCCTTTTATCTAATGCTGCATTTAAACCAGAATAACTAGGCTACTGACTCAGTTTGTTGACAGAGTGAATGTAGGTCTACAGTAGCCTGGATATTTTACTGTAATCTGTTTTATACTGTGGAAAGATTGTGTCCTTTAATTTGACTAAGTGACTCATTGTTATAACATTCTTGAAAAAAAACACACATTCTCACGAGAACACAGCATTGCCGTTGTCTGCAAAAGTTGAAAATCTAATGGGAAAGTATGAAGTGGCATCGCAATAACACCCTCAGGTGAACATTATGGCATTAAAAGTTGGTTATAAATGGCAACAGCACTGAATCACAAGGTCATCTGGCCTAAACCTTACGTGCACAAAAGCGGAGCTGTTGACATGGTTCCAACGTTTCCCAGAAATCAGAGTTTCCTAATGATTTTACTCACAGACAGCAGGATGTGAAAACCTGAGTACATCTGTTCTACTTGCTTCCTCTGGTTTCCTCCACTTACAATTTAGACACTTATGCTCATACCCTGCCAAGTCATAATCCGATAACCTAAATGGTATTATATGTGGTTAAAGGTTCAGCGAGCCATGGTGGTGGTGGTGGAGTGGTACAGTTTTGGGGACTTTTCATAAGAAAAGCCGAACTTCCCCTTTAATATTTCACAATTCCGTTACCACAAACAGTCATTTTCAATCTGACCTCAGTCTTGATGTTTCTATTTAACTCACACCTGATTGACAGAGAAACACAAGTGACCTTCGTTAGGTTGGATAAGTCTTTGTTGTTCGCTGTATCTATCTATCTATCTATCTATCTATCTATCTATCTATCTATCTATCTATCTATCTATCTATCTATCTATCTATCTATCTATCTATCTATCTATCTATCTATCTATCTATCTATCTATCTATCTATCTATCTATCTATCTATCTATCTATCTATCTATCCAAGACCACAAACCAGAATTATTCATAAACACACAAACATCACTTAAAAATAAGGGAGGTACATTTCATTTAGATCAAAAGCGGTGCAAAGATTGAATTAGGACACATCACCTCTTTTTTTTTTTTTTTAATTCTTACTATTTACATAGACCAAATGATACATTTAGAAATATTTTTCACATATATAAATAACTGTCAGTTGCAGCCAATCATCTTTACAGTAAACTCAACCCTGAGATCTGGTGTCACTATGATCAGCTGCGGCTAACCGAATGAAATGAAATAGATACACCTGTAGTTACAAAACTGTGTGGCGCTGTATCAGTTGTCTGATGTTATTTTTTAAATATTGTTGCAGATGACACCACCCATGTAATTATATACTTGTTTGTTAGAATTAAATATATCAAGACACATTACAGTTTTTCTCAGTCGCTTTGGTGCTATTCTCACATCACTCTTAACATTTGCACAACAGTTAGTGCATTTCTCAGAACAATTATCACAAACTGCAAAACCTAGTGGATGACCTGCAAAAGCGCGTCACTTGCTCAAAATGGATTGTCCATCCCTCAAAAGCAAGTACTCATGTCAATGAAACTGTCAGTGTCGTCAAAATGAGAAGTCCTGACACCATCGTTTATGAACAAGATAGTCAAATGGCTTTGTCATGTTTTCATTAGGACACTTTATTCTTATTATTGTTTTCCAATGCAAAAAGTGACGATACTACCTGAAAATGCTCCAGACAGCACTATACACTACTAGTACAGCCATGTGAAAACTACAGTAAAGTTACACATTACTGTATTTAGTGGAGATACTGAATATGTATGTTTCACATTTCTACTGCATATGCTCTTTGCAATTCTGATTTGTTCACAGCGTTGTGCAAAGGAAAAATACACTACAGTCATCTACAACAAACATAAGAAACACTCTTTGGGTACAACTTTACATAAACAATGTTGCAGTACATATAGTAACTGAACCTACAGAGTACTGTAAATCATTCCTGCACATCCAGACGTTCCAGTCACATTTTCATCTACATCACTCTGTCAATTGTAGGGATTGAAACAGATTCAATATTCCCAAAAGACCTTATGCCATTGTTTGTAATGGGCTCAGTCTCTTCCACCTCTGTGAGGTTGTCTTGTAATCCTATGTGATGCAGAGTAAAATTACAGTAATGTACAGTACATGTACTGCATCAACCATTATAACTGTAGTGTACAATACTGTAAAGGTGCTTCCTACTTGTAAAATGCTGTAGTACAGTACCGTACTGTAAAGATGGGAAATCTTTACTGTACATCTGTTCTCTAGTGAAGCTGTAAGTCTAAATGTAAATGTAAAAAAGTTCTTGTCCCACTGTATCTTACAGTAATGCCTGACACAATGACAGCAGTGCAGTTTGTTTAGTGCTGAATTACTGTCCAATACCATACATACCTGTTCTTCCTTACTGAAATGTTTGAATAATTGAATTCACAGTGCTTCTCCCAACATTTAAAACTAGTTTGACAGATTTTGAAAACTAGTTCAAGAATTTTGTATGTAATGACTCAAGCAATGAAATGAGGACTATTAGTTTTATAGGGAAAGACTATTCAGCGTTCAAAAGTATAGTTCATTTTGACTGACATGACATAAACAAATGATAATGTTGTAAAACAGCAGAGAATTGTATGAGAGCAACTGATACATGTCAAAAGCATTTGCAATTTGTTCAGAGGAAGGAGAAACTGCTACTATGATGTGGACAAATGACTACATGTTGTGGAGGTTGAACTAATAGTTATGAGAACTTTCATTCTGATCTGAGAATAGCACCAAAGCGACTGAGAAAAACTGTAATGTTGGGCATCCTGCTGAGAGGATGCAGAATAACAAAAATTAAAATGTGTTTTTTTTTTTTTTTTTTTTTACAGCAGACGTCCTGATGACGTGCACAGGTGTCAGCATTACTGTAAGATAAACGATGAGGATCAATTGTTTTGTTCTTGCTGACTCACGGTCACACTATCATGACTCACTGAGACACAACAGAGCCAACAATGACTCTTTTTTTATTTTTTATTAGTGACACCTGTTCTACTATGACCACGTTAAAATGTCTTCCATTGAAAAAGGTCCTTTTGATGCTGTGGCTGTGGCACCTGAAGAGGTTATACTACCTTTCTGTCTGTGGTGTGTTTCATCCAGTCATGACCAGAGTTTACTGCAGGATTTGTCTACAGCCTTACAACTCTTTTCTGACCAGTAGGTGGCAGCAAATAAAAAGGGAAGTCCACCTCAAGGTGTGAGAGCCATTCTTCACTCATCTTCAAAATCTGTGAGTACAGATACAATATAGGTTCAATAATTACCCTGCAATTCAATACATGAACGGTCAGTACATTACAAAATACAGTATATATGCATTTTATTGTTGAAAGTCAAATAAGACTTGTTGTTTGCTCCCCCTAGTGGTTTAAAGCTTTATTCAGAGATTAAGATTTAAAAAAAAAGGTAATGACAAAGTGATTAAAATGAAGAAAAGAGGGGAGAAAAAAGGTGGATCTATGAATTTCAAACGCAGGTTATTAATGTCAGTGTTCCCAAGGAAAAACCTGGTTTGTTTTATCTCACAGAAAAAGAAAAGTTGGTATCAAAAATTCCTGATATGCTGCCACATCTCTGACCTCAGAGCTGCAACGAAGTTGTTTTCTTGTTTTAGTGGCCACATGGTGACTGACCACCATGTTGTATTTCTTGTCAAAGCAAATACAATAATTGTTGTGATAGCCTATTCTTTGTTTCCAATATTGTCTCATATATAGGCAATAGGTAAAACTGGTATTAGATATTAAATTTCATTTCAAAACCATGTTTTAAAGCGCTACTTGATTGAATCCTGTCTAAATCTCTTAATACCAAAAAGATTTGGATCATTTTCCATCTAGTACACGCAGAATAAAAATGGATGTTGACATCCCCCCCTAGACCAGATAAAATGAATCACATATTTCTTGGCTGGAAAAAAAAAAGTTTGATAAAGTTCTTAAAATCACATCCAATCACTGACAATCCAGAGTCTGACAGTTGATCTGCTGGAGACAAGACATCGCCTCCTTCCTTTCTCAGTGTTTGTGTATTGGAGGTTTTAAGTTTCCACAAAGTTGCGCACTGGGCTGTGATTGGCTCCCTGGTGTTGTCAGTAATCACACTCGTATGTGTTAAACTGAGACTGAAGATGAGCAAGGGGAAACTTGCCCCCCCATGCAGATGAATATGAAAACAGCCGTCAAACAGCTGTCAAACTCATCGTCGTCCGGCACGGTGAAGCATCCAAGTCGACAAACAATAAGCAACATACATTTATTTTATTTTATTTTATTTCCTTTGCATGTGGAGTGGAGGGGGTTTGGTTTGGAGGCTTTATGAAAGTTAATTCAGCACAGACATGACACACTCATATCAAACAGCGACATGTGATCTGACTTGACAGCACGAAGAAGAATTCAGTTTCAGATATCATGCAACAAGTCGTCCATTATATATATATATATATATATATATATATATATATATTTTTTTTTTTTTTTTTTTTGCACAGTGACGTGTAGGAAACAGCCCCTTGGTTTAGGTCAGCAGTGCACACAGGTTGTTTTCAGAATCTGTGGGTATGGCATGATTACTCATAATGATGATGGAGTAAACAGGAAAGCCTGTTGGAAGTACATATTAAATAAATTGAATCTTCAGCAATCCCTTCCCTTCCCGCTGCCTTCCTTCACTGCAGCAGATATGAAAGCAGTCAGCAGGGTGTCACAGCTGCCACAAGTATTTCTTTTCTTTTCTTTTTCTTTTTTGTAAGAGAGAGAGAGGGGGAGGAGGGGAGGGTGTTTGAACCCAAAGAGAGGGGTGACATCCACCCTCCCACCACCTCTTATGAATCTGTACAGACAGGCCCTAAGCAGTATAGATATTGGATAGATAGGATGAGTCTTTGAATGATTAAACCATATTTGGGTGACTTTACTTGACGCCTATCTCTATAATGCATTATAACCATACTTATAGTGAGTTATAATGCAGTTATAGCACTGTATTACTATAGTTATAAACACTCATAAATGATCATAATGCTTTATAACAATAATCATAACACACTATAAAGCATTTCATCATGACTTATGAGCTCAGGTATTATAATACATTATAACTGTTAGTAGCTGGCTGACAATATCCACGTTGATAATGCTTTATAATGTGTCATAAACGCTTAAGCTTATAAACGTGTATAAATATCATTATAAACACTCATAAATTACCATAAGGCTTTATAACAATAAGTATAACACATTATAGAGCATTATAGCGTTATTATAATACTTGACCTTATAAGCCATTATAAAATGCTCTATGATGTGTTATGCGTAGTGTTATAAAGTCTTATGATAATTTACGCTTGTTTATAATGATAGTTATACACATTTATAAGCCAATTATAACACATTATAAGTACATTTATAATGCATTATCGATGTGGGCATTGTCAGCGAGTTACTAACAATTATAACGTACTATAATACCTGAGCTCATAAGTCATGATGAAATGCTTAATAGTGTGTTATGATCATTTATGAGTGTTTATAACTATAGTTATACAGTCCTATAACTGCATTATAACTCCTTAATAGTATGGTTATAATGTGTTATAGAGATAGGCGTCAAGTAAAGTGTTACCCATATTTGATTAAGTAAATGTGACGTAGATAGATGAATTTATTTGTAAGTCATAATGAAATGCTTAATAGTGTGTTATGATCATTTATGAGTGTTTATAACTATAGTTATACGGTGCTATAACTGCATTATAACTCATTATAAGTATGTGTTATAATGAGTTATAGAGATTGGCATCAAATAAAGTGTTACTCATATTTGATTAAGTAAATGTGACGATGATTTACAGATGAACTTCCCACTAAAGTCGTCTGTCTCGGAGCTGGAAGGTCAATCTTCACCACAGCTTCTTCTTTTTTTTCTTTTTTTTTACTGTGGGGCTCAGTCTGAGTCTGTGTCTCTCTCTCTCAGGGGGCTCAGGAAAAAGCCCCCCTACAGGGCCGCGTTACTTTGAGCGCAGCCTCAATTTCATCTGATAGTTTGTTTTACTTTGATTGCCCAGTGATCAGAACCAGATGCGGCGGGTAACAAAATCTGTTTTCTGTGTGTGTTCTCTGTTTTGTTTAGCTTTGTTTATGTTTACAAAAGAACAGACGAGACACTGGTAGAAAGTCACGGCGCTCTGTTGTGGGTCTGAGTGTTGACTTGAGGTCGGCATTGTGTTCATTCAAAAATCACTTTGCATATCAACTGACTGTGTTGTGTTCTCGTGTTTGGACTTTGTCAATATGGAAGGTCATTCATTTAAAATGGAGGGTGAAAGCTGTCAGCGTCTTCATTTATCTTTCCCTCATTTCTTTCTTTCTTTCTTTCTTTCTTTCTTTCTTTCTTTCTTTCTTTCTTTCTTTCTTTCTTTCTTTCTTTCTTTTCTTTCTTGGGAGTGCATGTGCCTCGTTGTTTGATGCAGGACAAAAGAAGAGTTGTGGCGTGTTCTGTGTCGCAATGTGAATGTTTTCACATGAATGATAAACAGCAATAACGTGAGAAAACAGAACTGTAGACTGTATCTGTTTCCATGAAGCTGCACAGTAACACTACGCTGTTTAAATGACAGGTGTTCCCCTTTAAAGGGATAGTTCAACATTTTTGCAAATTGGCCCATTGCCATAATCCCTACTAGTCATAGCAGTAGGTTCGTTACCTTTAATTGTCGGTGCAAGCTATTTTTAGAATGGTGGAGCAGAGCCGTGAGCTGCTCAGAGCTACACTACGGAGGCTAATGGGATTTCTTGGTTTCCCTCATCAAATTCATCAAATACACAATCCAACAACTCCAAAACGCTCTGGTGGACAAGTTGTGACCTGCACATTCACCACGCTATGAGATAATAACAGAACGTTACCAGACAGAGTTGTTGTCGAGGCAAATTCAGAGACTGCTTGATGAAAAACTGCCCCCGATGGGAACGCGCATCAGTGGTTTTGCATGAATTTCCCTCTAAAACAACTCTGTCTGGTAACATTCTGTTATTATCTCATAGCGTGGTGAATGTGCAGGTCACAACTTGTCCACCAGAGCGTTGTGGAGTTGTTGGATTGTGTATTTGATGAGTTTGATGAGGGAAACCAAGAAATCCCATTAGCCTCCGTAGCGTAGCTCTGAGCAGCTCGCGGCTCTGCTCCACCGTTCTAAAAATAGCTTGCGCCAACAATTAAAGGTAACAAACCTACTGCTATGACTATAGGGCTTATGGAAATGGGCCAATTTGCCAAAAATATTGAACTATCCCTTTAATTGTGCAACATCATATGGAGCACCAACATCAACCATCAGTGAGAGGGTGGCGACGACATTTACTGTAACACGCAGGAGGAGGAGGTGGTTTGTTTTCCAAAAGAGAGTATATGGGCCGCACAGTTAGTTTTTGAAAGCCAGATATCTCAGCATCTGCTAGAGTAATCCCTGTAACCCCTGCATATTATGTTTACTTTGTGCAAAAGGGCCACTGGTCTCGTGGGGTCGACCATAATATATACGTCAGGTCAGCTCTGCTGGTTTTGGCTCTGATGTGCGTCGGAACAATTAAACGTTAAACCATGTTTGAAATGTCTGAAGCAACACAATGCTTCCTGAAGGCTTCGCCCAGAGGAGGAGGAGGAGAGGTGAAGACATTCTGCAAGTGGAATAACACTAACGCTCACAGGCCAACGGTAGCTATATAGGACATATATACATACATACCTAGTGGCATATATTTTTAAACAGTTTATGGCATTTTTATGGTATTATCTTTTAAAATATGGTTATAGAAGACCATTCTCCAAGCATATACCTATATTTTTAAACAGTTTATGGCATTTTTCTTTGGTATTATCTTTTATGGTTAGATATGGAGGCCCATTTCTGCAAGCAAAAAAAGATAAGATGAACGAAAACCAAAGAAATGTCTACTTTCTCACCACACTTGGTATTGAAAACTATTCTGGCCTTGAAAAAAAGTCGAGATTACAATGTACAATAAGTAGTACAATGTAAATACTCATGATAAGGCCAAACTAATTAAAGTATTGACTTCACGTGAGTGCTTTTATTTCTGCTGTGATTTCTTCCCCTCCCCCCTCATGTTTTTTGGCAGATGTTGTCTTCCATATGGAGCAGGTGGGTCAGAGACAGACAGGTGTGAAAGTTAATGTTTCAATTCCCTCAAGATCGTTGTTCAGATTAGGAAAATGAACTCAAGCACTGCTCTGCCTTGGTAATTAAGGACATGAATTATTGTGAATTCCCCCTAGCAAGTGTAACTAGACATGCTGACCGTCGATAGCTCTGCCCTACAAAGGTACATTTTTTTTGGACCAATCAAAAGTGTGGCATATTCTCTTCAATCTGGTAGAATTTGATATTGGTACTGCTAAAATTTCCAGAGTTATTGGGCTTTTTATTTTGCTGTCCATCCAAAAAGGTACTGTGAAACCAAGCCAAAGTGCTGTATCTGCACCAAAACCAAGACAAAAGTGCAGTATCTGCCATAAAACGGTCAAAATTGGTCAGAAAGACAAACTACAAAATATATTTAATTCAGTCCACCTTTATCTAATCAATTATAGACTTGGTAGTTGTTCATAATTTGATGCTTAAACCTGACAATGAAAAACACAAAATGCTGTTTTTCTCAGTTTGACATTTTTACAGATACTGCACTTTGCCTTTGTAGGGCCGAGCTGATCACAGCTCAATAGTTGGCCATTGATCCGACATCTGCCGGCTGCTGCAGGTGAGGTTGTGAAAGCAGTACAAGTCTTCGTAGTGACTCTCGCAGCAGAAAGGCCAGTCCAGATGAGCTGGCAACAGTGTGTTTGTTGTGTAGTCTGGCATGGATGTGTCTTGTTTTGTTTGCTCTCTGTGGTTGTTTGTGGCACACTGATGGGCACGCTGCATACAACCACACTGCACGCGGTAAACAGGCCTCATGTAGAGTTTGTGGACACGACCAAAATCAGATCTGATTGCAGTGAAGGCTGAACTGAAAGGCTCGGAGGTTGGTTGGTTATGGCCACGGATCATGTCAAATATTTTTGATGCTGCTGGGTTATAGAGAGACACAGAGGACTCGCTGAACTTCCTGAACCGGGGATTCACGGATCGGATACAAATACAACCGACTTCACTGGGTGTCTCTCCGGTGTGTAGCCTAACAAACATCACACAGCACAGGCCTGCTGGTTGTTTTCAAACCTACTGACCTATATAACCTGCTCTACACTGCAAAAACTCAAAATCTAACCAAGAATATTTGTCTCATTTCTAGTCAAAACAAATCTCATTATACGTAAAATCACATAAAAAGTAGCTTGTTTTTAGACACTTTCAAGCATATTTTTACTTGAAATAAGTAGAAAAATCTGATAGTGGAGCAAGTTTTTCTTTCTTATTACAAGCACAAAAAACTTGCTTTCACTGGCAGATTTTTCTACTGAAAATTAGCTTGAAACAAGTGAAATTATCTAAAAACAAGTACATTTTTCGGTGATGAGTCTTATTTTAAGTGGAAAGAGATTAGTTTGGTTAGAAATGAAACATTTTGACAAGAAATATGACAAATATTCTTGGAAAGATGTTGAGTTTTTACAGTGTAGCGCCACCGGCAGGATGACTTTTGTGTTTTCTTTTCAGGAGCATTTTCTCCCAACAAACACCTATACAGTACAAAGCATTAGCCTTTGTCCCCCATATTTAACTATTGGCACGTTTTTCCGGTTCATTCTTCTGTTGCTTCATTTGCATCTACGACAGGAAGGGCAGACCACACTTTCCCAGCATTGGTATGCTTGGAAGGCAGCAAGACACATTCCTGAGTCATATTTCTGAGATGGCATCATGTCATCGTGACACAGAAACCTGCATTGACATGTAAAGCCGTGCTTAAGCAACTCTTCTCGATAAGATCTGCTGCAGCAGAGTGGGGACACACACACACACACTGCGAAGGTGGACTCAGTAGTAGAAGTCCTCTCACATCAAAAGGGGGCGTGTTGTTTCTGACTCTCTGTGTGTGTAGGTGTGTGGAGCATTGTACGTGCTGCAGCTTCATTGTGTTTTTTAAAAAATAAAAAGTCTTATCACAGCAGCAGTCATGTCCTCTGTGTATTTACGACACACCTGAATGACTCATTTTCCTCCTGGGACACAAAAAAGGTAGAAGACATAAAGAAGCATGATGAGCTATTACGCAGCTGTACAGCCCCTCTCTGTCTTGTTATGACACTCAGCCACGTAAAGAGGGGGAAAAAATACGACCTGTGAAATAACTCACGCAGTCCAGGTGTGAATACGCAGAACTAAACTAAAACTGTGATTTATTTGGGTACAGCGGTGAACAGAAAGTTTAGTCACAGCAGGTATTTTTTCCTCCTCCTCCTCCTTCCCACGAAGTTGAAAGTTTATTGAAAGCACTTTGAAATATCAGAAAGCACAGCAGCAGCAACAGATACTCAGCAATCACACACATGGGGCAAAGTATTATCGCCTTGAGAAGAGAGTGTGTGTGTTTCGGGGACAGACATTGCCCCGTCATTGCCACCTGGCAGCAGCCATTAGGCCGTCTGCCATGTTGGCACCGTGTGTGGGCAGGAGCAGCAGATGCTCTCTAGCCTAACTATGGTCTGTTAAAATACCCACACATCATTTTAAATGTAAATGTACTTTATTTAT
Organism: Trachurus trachurus; assembly: GCF_905171665.1. Classification (NCBI taxonomy): domain Eukaryota; kingdom Metazoa; phylum Chordata; class Actinopteri; order Carangiformes; family Carangidae; genus Trachurus; species Trachurus trachurus. Next base: position 8,272,928 of record NC_139903.1, on the reverse strand, counting down.
ACAGGCAGCCCTTTACAACAACCCTTTCGGTGTACCAAAGTGCCTTACAGCAGGTAATAAATAAAGAGAAGAATAAGTAAAAAACAATTAAAAACAATAAAAGAACAGTGAAAGCAATAAAATACAAGATAAAAGTGTCACCATACTACTGGGTATTAAAAGCCATTAAATAAGTAGGTTTTTAGCCTGGATTTGAAGAGGCCCAGGTCAGAAAGAAGATGCATTTTGACCTGGGCACTGCCAGCAAAAGTTGATTTGTTGAACTCAGAGCTCTACCAGGATTACAGACAGTTAAAAGCTCAGATAAATACGATGGGGCGAGGCCGTTGAGAGCTTCAAAAACAAACTTTAAGAGTTTAAAATCAATTCTATAAAGGACAGGAAGCCAATGAAGGGAGTTAAGAATAGGAGTGATGTGCACAGTGTTGGTTAAAAGACGGGCAGGCGACTAAGAGAAGACTGGGAGACGCCGACACAAATTTTATTGCAGTAAGATGTGTTTGTGCTGTGTCACATTTAATCTTAGGAACACAACATCAATAGATTGTAATGATCCAAATGAGATATTTATATGATTGTAAGTCACACAACAACAACAGAGGCTGCAGCACCGACTCGAGAGCCTGTTGATAAGTTGAGTTAGTTAGACACTCCATCATTTCCCACTGACCTACTGATCCAGTTCAAATGAGACCAATAACTGCTCTGCTCTCACATGGAGCGAATTAAGAAGAGTCGCTGATAAGCTTGTTTGATCGTGGCACACCAAAGCCACAATAAAGGAAACAAAGGCTCTGGAGCTGGGGCTTTGCAGTAACCGCAGTTATGATGAGTGTGTGTGAATGTGTGTGAATGTGTGTGCAATGCATATTTAAACATGTGTAGTGTGTGTGACAAAGAAATACATATCCATGCATCGGTCACTTCTGAATATCTAACATAAACACATGTCATGTAGTTCAGGTTTACACTCACAATTGATTCAATACAATAGATTTTACAAAGTACACTATACATGTAAAATGTCTTGACATTCCTATAATTTAAGTTTTATATTTGAATTTCCTTGTTATTTAATATTTTATCCTGTTACACTGTTAAATTCCTAATAATCAAATTATTAGAACATGTTAATTCCCTTTTCTCTGTAAAGCACATGGTGACTTTATGGATATAGTAACAACAGGAGTTTCAAAGGTAGTTTCAAAAGTACAGAAAGAGACACTTTCTATTTTTGATTTAGTTTTAAATGTTGTGCTGCAGGTTAACTTCATCAGAGGCTAAAAAAGTGAAATGAAAATGACAACAGCTCCTTTGTTGACTCAATCTATTTATATCCTACAAGCGTTTTATTCTGCAGGTTCTTGTAGCAGAAGTTGTTTCGTATGTGAAGAATATTTTTGAATATTTAATTATTTTTTTTAAATCAAGTTCCCCTAAGTAAAAATTAGAGGAAACAACTTGATATGTGATTTTTTTTTTGAAAATCATTTGCATGATCTTATCATTTTTATTCAGAATTTATTTAATGGGGCTTTAATCACATTTTGATCATAGTACACATATTGTATAAGATGTTTTTTTTTTCTTTCACTTGCATTGAAGTAATATTCAACCAGGAGTATCTCTATTCTGCCTGCAGTAATGAAGCCGTTCACTTTCTCCACCTCGGCTGCACAGCATGGTAGCGTAACGTGGTTAATCCCGGGGTGACTGACTCACAAATTGTAACTTTCCTTTTGGTTTTTTCTCTGTTATCATTCGGTTTCGTCCGTTCACTCACTCACTCACTATATACTCCACTGTGACCCCCTGACTGACTGACTGCTACTTTACAAAAACAAAGGACTTAATGTGATTTTGAATGAAAAAAGGGGAAGACGAAAAAAAAAAAAAAAAAGAATCCACATGGTCAGCATAATTTAATGAGACAGAGTGTGAAAGGAACTAAGTGGATAACCAAATGCAGAGTGGGGCTTGTGGGTGGGTGGTGGATGAAGTCAGTGATATTTCAGCATCCCTCGGTGGTTAGCCTGCTGACAGGGAGAGGGGAAAAAAAACGGAGAGTGAGAGACAGTGCGGGAGGTGGGAGGTGGGAGGAGGGAGGGAGGGTCGCTGTGCCAGAATCTAAACCAGCACCACCACCACCACCACCGGATTCAACTGTAGTAGCTACGTATATGTGTTCAGCATATGGAGAGATAAGAGAGAGGAAAAGAAAAGAAAGAAAGAGGAGGAGGGGGAAGGACACAAAAGCAGTGTCATTATCTGAATATCAGTCCCCCAGCCTGTTTGGACAGGCAGGATTTGCATGTTAGGTTTTCCGCCGGAGCCCATGGGCAGGGTGGGGTAGAGCAGAGTGGAGTGTGGGGTAGTAGAGTAGAGTGGGGTGTGGGGTGGGGTTGGGTGGAAATAGTCATCTTCATGGTGTTCTGGGTGTGGCTGCTCTGGGAACAGGACCTCTCTCTCAACATGGGGTCTCTCGATCTCTGCACAGCACGGCACAGGTCGGTCGCACATCTGACCTCAGGATACAAGATCACGCTGCGTTCACACACCGTCATCTTTTTTTTCTTTTTAAATAAATATTATTATTCATCATAACCTCAAAGAAGAAAATACCTTGAAACTGCGAAACCCACAGAAACGACTGTGCTCTGTGTCTGATATGTGACATTTTTGCATATTTATATATATCACTTTATAACAAATTCATCATATTTCATCATGTTATGAAACACATTATCCATCAAATAACATTTCGCTGTATCGATATCATTTACTGACACTAGCACTAATTCTATTTTAAGGTATATATATATATATATATATATATATATATATATATATATATATATATATATATATATATGGAGGATGTATTTATATATATACAGCTTCAATTAGCCAGCAAGAGATAAGCTCGTAGCTATAATTCACAACTCACACCAAAGGATTACTGTGGAATCTGAAATGAAGCTGATGTCAGTATATGGAGAGAGAGCAAATCAGTAATGTGATAACCGTTTGGATGTGAAACACTAGACGGAGAAATCGGAGTTGTGATGGACTCAGTATCCTCCTTGTCCCTCTTTCTCGGCTGACATGTGAGATTCTTTAGAGGCCTGTGGGTCAACACTGGCCCAGTGTGGGCAAGACTTATCACATAATGAACAGAGCACCAATCCTTCTTTTTAAGAGACTTTATTTATAGTGCAAGGCAGAAAAAAAGAAACAGTTACATACACATTTAAAATAACCCAGTTACAGACATCTATTAGACTGTAAGAAATACAGGCACTTACTTACACATAGAAATATAAACAGAATTTCTAGACAAACATGCACACACATTCAGACAGGCATGCCAAAAGGGGGCTCCCTTATGGAACAGGACATCCTGAAACTGCCAAGAAAAACACTCTCTAAGCCAGCGAGCCATTCCAGTGTTATCCAATGATTTTGCTTTTATGACCAGGAAAAACTTTTTACACTTTTGCTCTATTCTAGAAAAGAAAAAGAAGAAGAAGAAGAAGAAGAAAAAGAAGAAAAAGAAGAAGACTCTAAAATAAAACTGAGGCTTTGCGGCAAAAGTATCCACTGGTCAAGCAATGATTTTCAGCTTTGTATAATTACCAATTTGTGGCCCTTAGAAAAACACCCCCTCCAGAGAGTTGTTCCAATAAAATGCAGCCTTGCTACAAAAAAAAAAAAAAAAAAAAAAAATGCGTATTGAGCAACAGAAGAAAGTTCTTAGTAAAAGAGAAGAGGGAAGTGTAAAAGGGAAGAGGAGAGCTGGGTGAGCACTGTGTGTACCATACCTAGGACTGGGTGTCACAATGTGATGTGTTGCAATAAGGTGTGTACTGTCTGGATTCTCTGGAAATTCAAGAGGACAGAGCCAACACACACACATTCACACACACACACACACATTCACACACACACACATTCATACGCACGCATGCAGAAGTACACTATTGACATCACTACATCTGCATTTGCAAAACATGTGAAAACACAGTTCCCCCCCCACATAAAACCACATAAAAAAAAAAAAACCCATTTCAGACGTCAGCATGGAGGAAATAAACAATAGACCCCATGTCTCCGATGTTTCACAAGCGGTTGGGATAAAGGGGAAGTGACATCGCAGCAACAACACACCTCTAAATGGGAACTGATGCTATAACTGAGACAATGACAGTAACAGAAGGAGGAGGACAAAACAGGATGCTGGTCAGATGAAAGAGCCCGAAATGTCAGACAGCCTACAGACTGTTGTCGCCTTGCAATCTTAACAGCCAACACCAGTCTGATAAGCTATCTGACAGGCCGAGAGAGTGACGGACATGCCTGACTGACTGACTGACTGACTGACTGGGACGTACGTATACGCATGTACAGGAAAACGACAACAATGAAAAAAAGAAAAAACGGGAAGGGGGGAGAAAGAAAGAAAGAAAGAAAGAAAGGAAAAAAAAGAAAAGAAAGAAAAAAAAATCCTAATCCTACTTACCGTGACAGGAGAAAAGAGGAGATGTGAGTGTTGGTTCTGACTAGAGCTGGTGCAGAGCACAGGGTTCAGCTCGCTCAACAGTACCCCTCTGTTTTGAATCTACTCGAGTGATTCGTCTCCTGGCTCCGTGACTAGGGCAGTGCAACGAGTTCATTCGAAGGTTCAGCTGAGGTAACGGCACAGACGCTTTTCACTGTGCGCTTGAGGGTTTTTTTTTTCTCTCTCTCTCTCTCTCGCTCTCTCCCTCTCTCTTCCCCCCCCTCCTGCCTGT